>NW_027131105.1:0-10000000 GCF_026122565.2 Emydura macquarii macquarii | reverse complement strand
ACCCCCAGGAGGTGCACAGCCTCTCAGTGGATGGCATGACCCAAACAGAAGTCCCATAGACAGATGGCCTCTTGGCTCCCTCTGGTTTGTTGATGTAATACATTGAAGCTGTATCGTCCATCAATATTTGCACTACCTTGCTAGACAGCTGGGGAAGGAACACCTCGCAGGCCCATCGGATTGCTCTGAGCTCCCTGATATCATGTGCAACACCGGCTCCTTCTTGGACCAAAGGACCTGGGTCCTGAGGGTTCGATGGTGGACCTCCCACCCTAGATCCAAAACCTCTGACACCAGCAACTTCAGCCGCGGGGCTGCAAAGGGGACCCCCTTTGATACATGATACGGTTTTGATCACCATGATAGGGAGGTGAGTATTAGTGAACGGATCATGAGGACCATGTCCAGATTGTGTCTGATTGATATGTATACCACTGCCTGCCACATTTGCAGAGGCCTGAGGTGTAACATCGCTTGCTGGACCACATAAGTGCAAGCTGACATGAGTCTCAACATCTTGAGGCATATCCTTGCTATGGTAAGGGGATGAGCCGATAAGCGGGCTATAAGTTCCAATATGGCAAGGAACCTTGCCTCTGTTAGAAGCACTATGGCTTGGATGGAGTCAAGGACTGCTCCAATGAACACTATGCTCTGAACTGTACCAATATTGATTTTTGTTCATTTATTAACAGGCCCACTGCTTGACACGTGGCTCAGATGACCCCGATGCTGTTTTGGACTTGCACCTACTTGCTTGCATTATTATTAGAGATATTTTTCATATATATTTTGATATGATTGTATGATGAAATTAGTTTTATTCAGCTGTAATGCAAGCCTTCCAGGCCACATCCTGGATGACAGCTACTGTTAAGATATATATATATTCAACCTTTGGTTTAGATAGATGTAGAATAGGATAAGATATATATATGGTCATAACCTTTACCCTAGACAGGTCATCCAGTAGGACAGGATAGGGGTCATAACCTTTACCCTAGATAAGTCAAGAGACATTAAAAGGGGAAGGGGCTGTCCTGGTTACCAAGAAACTCAAGAACACCACAGAACCCACAATAAGCTGAAATAACAAAGGTGAGATAAAAGACACCTGAAGAAGGATCACCACGTACGAACCTAGTAGCCAATAGACAACATGCACCCCAAAAGTTTGTGGAAAAGCCAAGTATGGCCCGGATGTAGGACACATATTCTTGGGGGGTATAAGTAAGATCAAATCCAGCTCATCGGGGCAGTCGACTGTCAGCTATCCTTGCTTAAAGTTTTATTTAGTGTTAAGATTTATTCTTTATTTTATATTCTTAAAGTTGTAATGTTAGTCTTAGTTTATAGCTCTTAGCTTTAAAGCAGCTCTTATTCCACTCAACTCCAACTTGAGGAATTAGACATCTCTTTCACCAAGTCCAGGAAGGGTGTGAGTATACTAGTATAAAGCATATCATAAATATATCTATCAAATAAGTCTTTACTTTTAAGATTGTATTAATCCATTATCAATTTGATTATTCATTTTATTTTCTCTATAATAATCATTTGTTTATTATTTTTGTTGTTTTAATAAATTTATAAAATTATACAAATCCTGGTTATCACTGAAATTCTTCCTGTGTTGTACCCGGGGTCCTTATAAAACTTACCTGAAGCCTGATTTAGGACACGAACCTTAGGATCCTTTTAATTAAAGAAATTGGCAAACCTATTACCCTATTCAATAAATTAATAACTATAAAATCAGGCTACAACCTTCAAGCGGCCTTTGATGAGCTAGTCATCCAGATAGGGGAAGACTTATATACCCTGCTGTCTGAGGCAGGTCACCACTACTGTCATGCATTTTGTGAATACGCACGGCACTGTTGACAGGCTAAAGGGAAGCACTGTGAACTCGTAGTGCTGCTTTCCAACCACAAATCATAGGAATCCTCTGTGGCCCAAAAAGATAGAGATATGGAAGTATGTGTCTTTTAGGTTGAGGGTGGTGTACCAGTCCCCAGAATCCAGAGAGGAAATGATGGAGGACAGAGACTCATATGGAACTCAACTTCTTGAGATATTTGTTGACACCATGCAGGTCCAGGATTGCCTTAAGTCCCACTTGGCTTTTGGGATCAGAAAGTAGTGGAAATAGAACCCTCTCCACTTTCAGGGAACTTCCTCTAACTGCCTACCAGGAGAAGGGCTTGCACCTGCAGAGTGAGAAGTGTCCCTAAAGAGGGACAGGTTGGGGAGGTGAGAATGAAATAAACTGAGGGGTGTACCTGGCTGCCACTGTATTTAGCTCCCATTGGTCTGATGTTACAGCAGCCCCAACCAACAGAAAGGGCACAAGACGGTGTTAAAATAAAAGGGAGGCTGGATCCCGGGTAAGGGCTGGTAGGTCACCCCCCGAGCGCACCTTCATAAAGCCTGTCTGCCTCCAGAGGGGTAATTGTTTAAGACCTTCCGGGGGGGGGGCGGTAGCCAGGGATTGGCCCTGGTGTCTTTTATAACCCCTATTTTTCTTTTTGTAGGGTTTGCCTCTGGATTGGCCCCCAAATCTCAGTGGCTGTTGTGGCTTGAAGTGCCTCCTGGTGGATGACGGGGTGTATAGATCCAAAGAGCATAGAGTAGCTCTGAAGTTCTTTAACCCGTGCAGCCTTGATTCCGTTTGGTCTGTGAATAAGGCTACACCATCAAATAGGAGGTCCAGAATGGACTGTTGGACCTCCGAAGACAGACCGGATGACTGGAGCCATGATGCTCGTATAATTGACACAGCCAATGCCATTGTTCTGGCTGCCGAATCAGCCATGTCAGAGGCTGCTTGGAAGGAGGCTCTGACCACTGTCTTCCCCTTCTCTAGTATAGCCTCAAATTCTTGCCTGGAGCCTTGAGGCCGGGAGTCCGTGAACTCAACCATGGAGTGCCAGATATTAAAATCATATTTCTCCAACAGGGCTTGTTGGTTTGCCATGTGCAGCTATAGGCTTGCTGTTGAATAAACCTTTCTTCTGAAAAAGTCCAACTTTTTCACCTCTTTATTCTTTGGGGTGGAACTCGCCTGCCCCTGCCTGTCCCTTTTGTTGATCACTGTTACCACCACCGACCCCAGAGAGGAGTGAGTGTATAGATAGTCAAACCTCTTCATGGGTACAGAGTATTTGCTTTCTGCCTGCTTCAATGTAGGGGGCAGAGAGGCTGGGGTCTGTCACAGATCCTTTGCTAGTTTTACTACCTCTACATGGACTGGGAGAACCACCATGGATGGAGATGCTGCTACCAGGATGTCAAAAAACTCATCAGCAGGTTCCTTCAATTCCTCTGCCTCTAGGCCCAGATTCAATGCTACTAATCTGAACAGTTCTTGGTGAGCCCTGAAGTCATCATATGGGACAGTGGCGGAGGGTCCCCTCTATAGCCTCCTCTGGTGAGGATGACGACGACATTGGCAAGGGTGGAGAGGTGAGCTCTTCCTCCCTGGCCCTTTCCAAGTCAGGTGCTGGGCAAATGACAGCTGACGATCTTCTCCCTGAAGCCCCGTAGAATGACTTGTGATCCCGGGGCAGGGGAAAACCCACACGGGTTCCAAAACTGCCATGGTACGGGCCACTGTCCCTGAAGACATACCCCCACAGGTGGTTCAATGGGGAAGCCCATGGCCGAGGAGGTAGCCTGTCTGTCCCCTGGGCAGCGTCACCTCCTCCCCTTCCAAGTCTGAAGAGCTGCTCTCGGGGGGACCACAGCAGTGCAATGTCACTTGCCCCTCCCCACTGTGTTGCAAATGATGGCATACCAGAGTGTGGTGTCGGAAGCCCGGGTGTCACGTGTCCAGCAACTGCTCCTTATCTTTTGGCTTCATAGAATCATAGAAGATTAGGGTTACCTCAGGAGGTCATCTAGTCCAATCCCTGGCTCAAAGCAAGACCAACCCCAACTAAATCATCCAAGCTAGGGCTTTGCCAAACCTCACCTTAAAAACCTCTAAGGATGGAGATTCCACCACTTCCTAGGTAACCCATCCCAGTGCTTCACCACCCTCATAGTCAAAACATTTTCCTAATTTCCAACATAGACCTCCCTCACTGCAACTTGAGACCATCGTTCCTAGTTCTGTCATCTACTACCTCTGAGAACAGCCTAGAGCTCCATCCTCCCTGAAACCCACTTTCAGGTAGTTAAAGGCTGCTAACAAATTACCCCTCATTCTTCTCTTCTGCAAACTAAACAAGCCTAGTTCCCTCAGCCTCTCCTCATTAGTCACGTGCTCCGGCCCCTAATCATTTTTTTTGCCCTCTGATGGACTCTCTCCAATTTGTCTACATCCTTTCTGTAGTGGAGGGCCCCAAACTGGACACAATACTCCAAATGCAGCCTCACCAATGTCTAATAGAGGGGAATAATCACTTCCCTCAATCTGCTGGCAATGATCCTACTAATGCAGCCCAATATGCCATTAGCCTTCTTTGCAATAAGGGCACACTGCTGACTCATATCTAGCTTCTTGTCCACTGTAACCCTCAGCACTGCTGCCTACCCTTTCGATCCCCAGTCTGTGCATGGGATTCTGAACTGAACTGGCTCGGTAGAGACTGGTGTTGGGATTCCGGGGACCAGTGCTGAGATTCTAGGGACCACAGACAGTAATCTGGAGACCAGTGCTGAGACTCCAAGGACCTGTGGGTCCAGGGACTGCATCATTAGCCCAACCACCTATGGTGTGTGAGGGCCTCATCATGGGCTTGCCTCTGGATGGCCCCATCGTCGATGGTACTAGTACCATGTTCCAGTGCAGGGCCCTCTCTTCCCAAGATGTCAGAGGCACGGGAATTGTCAGGAGATCCTTCACCACTTGGAATGCCTCCAGAGGGGTCCATACCATAAGGTGCTGGGGGTGCTAGTTGCTCCCAGGAGTCAATGGCAGGTCTGGGGTTGGGCTTGGGACCTGAATGGGCAAGGTCTTCCTGTCCTTCCTCGGGGCTGGTGAGCGCCCCCATTCTACGTGCATCTTCTTGGATTTCTTCTTTGGCATCAGGGATGGTGATCAGTGCTGGGAGGAAGTTGGCATCGAGGGGGCGCTCTGCACCGAAATCAATGTACTCAGGGCTGAGTCAGACCAGCTTGGGTCCAAGGCCGGTCTAAGTGCTGACTCCATTAAGAGATATTAAGAGTCTGATATTTACATTTTTTTTTCTGCGAGGCCTGAACCCTTTACAGATTCTCCACTTGTCACACATGTGAGCCTCTCCCAGGCACTTTAGGCAGCTCTGGTGAGGGTCATTGACCGGCATAGACTTTTTACATGAAGTGCATGGCTTGAAGCCTGGGGACCGGGGCATGCCCCATCCCTGGGCCACGTTTGTCAACCTACAATATGTCTAAGACAAGTAACACTTAGCAAAACAAACTGTACACTCTAATGTAACTAAGGAAAACCACTGGGGTGTAAAAGCTTACCACAGCAAGAGAAGTTCCAGCACGGTCATGGGCGGCAGAAAGGAACTGAGAGTGAGGAGGGCTGGCTGCGCCCTATATACCAGCACAAACACACACGGCCCCACGGGGCACTAGAGCTGGCTCTACAGATACCACTAGGGGAAAAGTCTCCAGCACCAGTGCATGTTGCGCACACACACCTAATATGGAATGGCCATGAGCAAGCACTCGAAGAAGAATCCTTGCTATTGGGCTTGCAATTTCATGTGCAAATTCCTTTAATGTTCTTGGATGCAGATTATCTGGATCCCCTGATTTGGTTCCATTAAGATGTCTGAGTTTCAAATGTTGTATTTTCTACTTCCATAGCCTCATTCCCATTGGTCACCCTGCCACTGTCCCCAAGTCCTCATTAATTTTATTAAAATTGAGGCAATGTATTCGTTTAGGTGTTGGCCCATACCTAGATTATCTTTAACTTCCTCCCGATCCTCAGTGTTTAGCAGTCCCCCTTCTTCTATCCTCATTTTCATTTTATTTATACTGCTAACGAATCTTTTACTATTGGTTTTAATTTCCTTTTGAAAGGTTCAACTTTGCTTGGCTTTTGGAAGTTCTCACTTTTCCCCACATTTTCTGATTTCCAAGGAATGGGGAATATCTGTGCCAAACACAGGATTAATGATTGGAAACATTTAATTTTAATGGTTTAGTCTATCATTTTTGATCTTCTATATAATCGTATAAATGATCTTACTAGAGTTGGATTTTCCTGGGGCAACACTTATTGTGAGAAGCATACACTAAACTAGTGATACCACTAAATAGCTAAAACATGCTGTATAAACTCATTTTAATCTATACTAAAATATGTAAGCAATAAAGTTGTATTTACCAACTAGCCTGAAAGTCTGTTGTGAACAAGTCACATTGTATCATTTGAGCAACTCGGAACAAAAATCCAAGAAGTATAGGCCAAGGTTTTTCAGAAGAGATTAGTGATTTTGGATGCCCAACTTCAGATACCTTAAAGGGGTCTGATTTTTCAGAAGGTGATTGCTCAGTACTTTCTGAAGATCAAGTCCGTTTAGTGATTGAGTGCCTCGGTTGGAAACATCTTAGTCAGCTCTGAAAATCTTAATCTTGGCTCTAGATTAGACACCAACAAGTTTTATTTTCCAGTGTATCTGGAAGGTATTTTACTATGGATAATATACCCATTATTTATGTAAACATTTTTTGATACTCATTTAAGAGGTTAATTGTTCTATTTGTATCTTCTCTGTTATGAAGGGGTATCTAAATAGAGCAGTTCTGATTCATTCCTTTAGCAAAGCCTTGAATTTCTTGAATTTAACAGGTTTAATATCACTTTTAACTTCATCACTTATTAATAGATCGGGAAGAAAGTTTGAAAATATTTTGCTAGAATGTTAAATTTTTTCTCTCTCTAAAAATTATGATCAATGAAGTCAGAGCTGAATTTTTGTGGATACAAAATGGCCTTAATGAGAAACAAGAGTCATAGTTAGTGTAGCTCACAAAAAAAAAGTTTTAGACAATTTCCATTGCATGTGAATAACACATCAGACAAATTGATATAGACATGAACACTTCTGAGGTAGATTGTTCCATTGCCTGACTGATTTCACTGTTTGGAATCTGCCCTACTCATTCCAGTATTTAGCTTGACTTTTCATTTTACTAGCTGCAGGCCATTTTCCATTGTTTTGCTCTTTTTGACCATCCTGTCTACAAAAAACTCCCATAATTTCAATTGGCATAATTCTTTTTACCTTCACTTACCAAGAATTATTGTGTAGTCTTACTGGTGTGGAATGACCACATTTAGATGGTAGGCAAAATATCCTATAGAGTGTCTGATCCCACAGTCTTTATTCAAATAAAACTCTTACTGAAGTCAAAATAAATTTTCCATGAGAAATGACTGAAAGATTGGGTTTATAATTTGCACAGAACTTTTGAGAACTTTCTAGAAGAACACCATTATTATAATTTTGACAGTCTGGCATGTAAAGCTGAAAGTTCAGTGTTACATAGAGAAACTACAGTTGCTTTCATTTGTTTCAAGTTTTTTGTTTTAACATTACTCTTCATGCATAAAAATGGAATCTGATTCTATGTAACTTTTGAAAACAGTGAGACAGTTATAATTTAAACCAGTTTCATGTGATTTGAAAAAAAATGACTAAACATTCTTAATATCCTGCAATTTCTATTAAGATTATTTATATATTATTCCAATAAGCTTATTTGATCAAAGTAACTAAGTGAAAACTTCTTCTTGCCTGCTGAGTCACATAACTGACTATTTTTAAATAGGACAAGAACAATAAAGTTTTAATAAGTTCTAATAATAGATCTGGTTTATTAAAAAAGATCATTATAACACAGTGATATGCATCACATCCTATGTCCTTTATGCTTTGTTACTCTCATTCCTTACCTCTTTGTTGGCTCTGTCTGCTTGTACTAATGTTCCATTCAGACACGGTTCTACATAGTGAAGTTCTTCATTATACTGTGGGGGGGAGTGGGAAGATGGAAAATTTAATTAAAGGCTTTGAAAGATATAATTTAATTTAATGATTTAGAGCTAAAACATGCATATAAAGCAAAAACAATAGAATTTAATTCATTTTAAAAAATAGGGCATGGGATTTTTTTTTCTTCACATCATTCTTAGTATTTCAGAGGTTGGAATTTTAAAAAGGGAGGACCTACTTGAATGAATGCCAGTACACAGGTGGGTTTAGTGTGTACTGTACATAGTTAAATAAACCACATTATAGTGAAAGGTACAAATGTTCTGAGTCTTAGGATGACTGGCTGACAGAAAAACCTCCCAGGTTGGAATCTGGATAGTATTAAGAATTCAGTGCTGATACAGTCCCAGCTTTAACCCCAATCCTCTCCTTCATTTTGAGCAAACAATGACATATTTGAGTCAAAGCATGACACATTTTGGGAGGTTGGTAATGTAGGAACTGAGTCAAAACTCTATGAATCTGAAGCCATTCTGGAAATGTTTGAAAGTGATCAGAGATTGTCAGTCATTGTAAAACTAGCTTAAATCACTTGGGCCCAGACTTTTAAAAGGTAATACGTGTTGTTCCGCTCACTACTGCAAGGCTTATGTGACTTAGATGCCTAAGGTCTCGTCTACACTACAGAGTTAGGTTGACATAAGGCAGATTACGTCAACCTAACAATGGAAGTGTGTACACTTAAATTTTGCTCCCGCTGATGTAACTGTCCCTCTATGCCAACTTAACTCCACCTCCACAAGTGGTGTAGAGTCAAGGTTAATATAGTTAGGTCAATATGGTGTCAGTGTAGAAACTGCATTGCTTACATCTATTGTTATTGGCTTTCAGGTGCCATCATGCAATGCCCCACACTGACAGTACATTTGAAAGAAGCACTCCTGGTGAGGATGCGTACCTACCGCTGACACAAGAAGCAAAGTGTAGACATGCACAAATGATGTAATTACTGCAGCAGCTGTATGCCGACATAAGTTAGGTCAATTTAATTTTGTACTGTAGACATGGCCTAAGTCCCACTTTGAAAAGCGAATTAAGCATTGAGATAGTAAGTCCCACTGACTTCCAGTGAGACGTACGCGCCTCAACTTTTGAAAATGGGACTCAGCTGTCTAAGTCACTTAGGCTGAGATCTTCAAAGTACATAGAATCCTAACCACCACTGATTTGACCTTTGGGCGTTACAACACTGAGCAGAGCATGCCAAAGTACCTATTAAAATCCGGGCATTAGTCTCACAGCACGAATTTTATCCTTACTCTTCCTCTTTTGTCTATTCTTCTGCAGAAGTATCGCCAGCCAAAATATGGAGGGAAGCCTTGATGCTACAATTCTGCTTGTTTTCACTCCCTCAACAGATACCAAGTGAATCAGTAGAATAACCATGACAGCCAATGAAAGAGGACAGCAAGTTCAGCCAAAAACATACAGAGAAAACATATCACATGATTAACGTAAGTACTCACTCTGTCTCTCTCCATTTCAATGAGAATAAAAAAAGAGTCTTACAAGGATTCATTGCAAAGTGTTGCTAACACAAGGTTCTCTTCTCATTACAAGTCCCATTGTCTGTGTCTGACTGGGGCTCTGGATTTATTCTACCTTCTCTTCAGTTTCACAGAGCTCCTTCCTTATCACACTGCCTAATCCTACACCCCCTGCAGCCTTCTCCTTCTTGGACATCTGTCATCATCATTCATGTGGACAATGCAGTGCTCTCCAATGCTTATTAATTAATTAATGATCATTAGTGCATGGGTCAGGGTATTTAATTCAATCAGTGCCAAACTATTCTGGAGGCATTGTCCCAAATTCTATTGTCAGTTGTACACTAGTATAACTCTCAAGTAACCCACTCACTGACTGCAGTGGATATAGTTTGCATTCACAACTCAGTAACAGAGTAATTGGTTTATTGTATCAATGGCATACATTATGCGGTCAGTGATTCTCTGTTCTGCACCTAGTATGTACACATCCCTAATTATTTTAATGCAGTCAATATCAATCAATTCTGATGATTCCTGTGCACCCCTGTGGCTCCATAGGTCAAATGAAAAAGCCAAAATAGTGATGGGAGATCAGGACCTCTTGAAAAAAATGTTCACTATTTGGAACTACGTTGTACATATCTTAGAATTACAGCAGCTCCTTGTTCTGATAAAAACTGTACTTTTTCCTACAACTCTCATCTCCATGCCTTCTTCCATTCTACCACCACTCATGGAATGTCCTTCCAAACCAAGGATGCCAAATCCTCACCCCATCCCCCATTCAAATCCATCCTCACGACTCTCTTCTTCCATGACTCCACAAACTAAAACCCTAAATTGATGTCAAACACTACCACACTGAGAAAACTTACTGTTTCCCTCTCTGTGTTTTGCAGCATGTCCTTTCCTCATTGTATTTGCCACTTAAGCCTGATTCCACAGTTTGATGTGTGCGCGCAAATCCCTGTGTCACTGCAAGTTGAAGGCCTTAGAAAACGTGACAACCTCCTGCCTTTATTTGTTTCTTACATAGACTCTGTGCTTGGCACTATATTTAGCCAATCAATAATAACAACAGAATCTACCCCATCATATTTTAATCATGACCTTTTTTCCCAGGATTTCATCCATGTGATCTCTTCTAATTGCTGCAGCAGTAACACTGATTTCTTTCCAAGCCTATCACTACTACAAAGCACATGTATCACAGTTGCCTACCTTATAACAGGTTACATCTAAGCAGCCTAATTTCAGTCTGTTAGAAATCTACAAGGTCCATTTTCAGTACTATTTTGAATAAATCAAGTCATCACAGATATCCAGTAGCCCTGTGGCCTAGTTAGATTACTCCTTGTGTGCTTGCCAGTCTCCTCGTAATCTCTCCAGGACTGCACTTTCTACAATTGTGTGGTACCAAAGAAACCCAGAATGTCACAAAGATTATGCTTTTAGTCCCTTAGCAGTACAATTCTACAGAAGGGACTTCCTTTCCAGAAGCGTATGAATATGATTCAGAATGCTCACTCTGGCATCAAGGTTGCACAGACAATGCATGGCAAAAACATTCTCATTGTCATTATGTGCACAAGGCATAGAAGAAATTCATTTTTCTGAATCCCAGCCAAATTATCAGTGGTGCTATTTGAGTTTGTGGCTTCTTATTTAACTTGGCTACATTAGCATAAAAGTATTTACAGCAATCTTATGTATGGTATCACAAAAGAAATTGGATTGTACTAAACTGTGTAATCGAATATTTTATGTAATGGTGTTTTGCTAATAACAAGTATAAAATGAAAGCACTCTGTTACCTAGGAGTTCTTCCTGTGCTGTTCCGAAGCAGTCATATGCATACTAAAGAATCAGCTATATACAAAAATACTGCATCGTTCAATAGTAGTACTATTGTAGAGTTGTACTGTTCTGAACCATTTGAACATCGATATTTACTGCCAAGTGCAACTTACACGTAACTTTCCCCTCTTTTTGGTCAACCTGTATGATCATGTGCTGAAAAAAGTGTATTGGATGCAAAACTAGACAAAATGATTTTACTTCATGAAAGTAAAATTGCATAAACATGAACCTCCCTCCTCCAAGCCTAAGAACACCTACAAGAGGCCCAGAGTATCACCCATCCTCCATATAAAAACAGTTTGTTCCAGAATATGGGTGTTTACAGCCACCTCTTCAATCAGATAACAGAATAGCCCCACGATTAATCTGTAATTTGAGTGCAATGTTCACCATAGCAATATCTTCAGTATATTTGACAATTTCTGGTAAAGTGCACTATTATATTCAATACCATAGATGAATAAGGTCTACCTGGTTGGGGGCTCCTTTTGTTCTTTTACAACAAAGTTCCCTATGAAACACAAAAGCACCTTCCCCCACCTCAAACCCATGCTAAGACATGACTGAGATGATGAAAGCTGGAGAATATAATGGAGGTAATAACAGCTACTTGGATTGAGAGAACATATCTATCGTTGATCACCAACTCGGGACTGACTTTAGATCCTCTGCTCCTGTTAGGTGACCATATTACTGCAGTAACCAAGTCGGCTTTATACTTTTATAGTGAGCTAGGAAGTTGTAACCATATCTTTTGGATGTAGGACTTATTAATGTTACCCAAGATTAGATTGTTGCAATGAGCTTTACGCTTTAAGAGGAATACCTTAAAACCATTATAGACTGAAAACGGTGCCGTATACAGCAGCTTGCTAATTCAGGGCAGCTGCTTATTGGCGTACATGACATCACGGATCTGCACTGGCTGCCTGTTGGACTGCAGGTGGGGTTTCAGGTGTCAGTCAGGACATACAGAGCCCTAAATGGCAGCTTAGGACATGCCTTTCTCCTTGTGCCCTACTTCCATAGTTACAATCTGCAGAGATGCATGAGCTAGAAGTCTCCTCAATATAAGAGAAAGGAAGGGCCCCGGGACTCTGGAACTTGCTCTCCTCCTTGGTCCAAAATAGCCCAGAATTAATTAATATTCATTACCCTGCCTGAATGCATAGTTGCATAAAAAGGGATTATTAAAGAAACCAGGCAGAAAAGGTGAAACAGTAGCCTAGAAACTGAGCATCTCTTCAAACACAATAGCCAGGTTTATAGTCATGAAAACGGATTCCTGAGACCCAATGCTAGAGACAGGGCTGTTTGGCAAGGGCTGTGCTTTTTCCAGAAAATCTGGAAATGAAAAGACTCTGATCTGATAAAAGATCTATCCTACAGAAACCTGAGGAGGGCAGAGGGAGGGGAGTTGTCAATGTCTGCTGGCTTACAGAGACACTGATTGGGAGTCAGGGATGAGCAGAAAGAAAGCTGCAACTTGGTGCTCAGGGAGAACAAAGGGGCGCCACGGCCAGTTCGGGTCTACTCAGGGATTTGAGGTAAATGACAAGCATGGGTAAGACAACATGTAGGTTGTAGGTTTCTGGCATTTTAAATCCCCTTCTTTAAACATTGTGTACTTTCTGCAAATAAATCACACTTTGTTTTGAAAAACTTGCTTCTGTGCTACTTACTGCATGTTATTGCCGCCTACACTCCCAAAGAGAAACTCTGACAGGTACGAAGCTCCTTGGCCTTGCTGGGAATCACAGTTGGCTATCGGGGCATGCAATCCAGAGACCCAGATGAAAAGAAGTGGAGGCTAGAGTTTGCACCTTTCTAAGTGTTGGTAAACAGTCCCCCAAGACCCCAATCTGCTCCACCTCTTCCCTCAAGACCCAATTTCTTCTTTGCCTCTTCCCTCAGGCCCCACTCCCTTACCCACCTCTTCCCCCAAGGCCACGCCCCTGCTCTGCCTTTCCCCCCCAAGGCCCTGCCCCCGTTGCTCGCTTCTCTTCCCCCCTTTCCACATCACCTCAGGGAGCCTGCCTGCAGATAGGAGGTGGCCCCAGCTGAGCAGGGGCTGGCGCAAGTTAATTACGTGGCACCTGCACCTCCACCTGCCCCACAGTAACCAGGATTTTGGTTCGAGTGCCATTTACGGTTGCCAAGCCCCAAAAATCGGACACCTGGCAACCCTACATGGTATCTAGACACAGAAGCCAAAAAAATGGACTGTCCAGGTAAAAACTGGATGAGTGGCAACCCAGAGGCATGGACTTGTCACTTGAAAGAGGTTCATCTGGAGGTCTCAGAGGGGAAGCCTACCCTGGAACTGGGAATTATTGAATGAGAATTAACTGTTTATTAGGCCTAATGGCTTTTAGAAATATATTTATAGTGGGTGTAAATAAAGACAATACTGTACATTATAGGGACATAAGCCAAACCACATCTACAAAAATCCCACTTAAGAAAGAAGGGTAGTGCCATGATTAGGAGCCATACAAGCCCTGGAACCCAGTACAATAAAATTTAGTCACCTACAGTTTGGTACTTACCAAAACCACTCTAACATTAATGATCCTATATCAAATGACTTACTATTGTCTCTGGTTTACCAATCTTGCCTGCTGAACTGCAGAACTCCACAATTAACTGAGGAAGGACATGGAAAATCCCAATTTCCCTCCATCAATATAAAGTTGTTTAATCTCTTAACTTTCACATACCCCTACCACAACATTAATTTATCTAAAGTAAAAAGAGAAACTTCTGTGGTGAAACCTTTAGTAGTCTTAACTTTCAATCATGTTTTCAATATGTTTTCTTCTGTCATATATTCCCACATCCATATATGCTAATCAGTGGTGTTCCTTGTCTCTACCACACCTAAAATGAGCATCTGAGATAACAGAAAGTCTCCCCTGCACCATCCTTTCCCAGCTCCTTTTTTAAAATCTCAATCTGCTCTTATCTCCAAGGCAATTTAAAATGAAAAAAAAATTGTTTAAACCCAAATTAAATTTTTAACATTGCTGGAGCAAAGTAAAATAGGTGAGCAGCTGATCAGCAACTGAATCTAACCAGAATCACTTAGTCATAGAGAAAGACATGTAACCTAGCATATCACCTGCAATATCTGTTCCTTTTTGTGGAAATTGAGACTAGAAACTTGTGTCTGTTGTAATGTACATGCATTGTTATACTGTGTGATCACATAATGTTAATGTTTGAAAATATGGCTTGAGATGAGTGTGCAGCAGAGGTAAGTAAGCAGCTTCCATTCACCCAGTTTCCAAATTTCTCCCTCAAGAGATTTAACACAAAATCCATAAAGACAGATAATGAAATTTACCTGTGCTGTACTGAGCCAAAATAGTCTTCCACAATTTATACCCAGATTAGGACTGCACAAAGATCCTCAGACAGCCTGATACAGAGCATAACAATAGGCTCAAACCAGGGGAGGTCAATGCAATTTGTATTGATAAGGTTCCACCAGCCCCACCACTCTGTATATGTAGCAAAGATACTGTAGCACCTGTAACAGCCCATAGGCAGGAGCAAACTTATTACAACCCTACATGCTGGCTCAGGTTTGGTTGAGGAGATGAAATCCAACCATCTACACTTCACTGGCACAACGCCTGATTTATTCAATCAGGTTGAAGCGAATTTCACCCTTCATCTATTCTGAATGAATATAACGGCTTAAAAAGACGCAACTCTAGATGACCACAACAAACTCTTGGAATGGTTATAATGGAAATTCTGCACATTAAAAACTAGAGATCTTATTGCTGTGCCTTGAACTAACAAATAATTCTCTCCTCCTAATCAACTTTGCTAAAAATCATTTGGCTGAGGCATTTAAATTGATTTAACAATCTCATCCCAGTTAATGTTTTGTTCATTTAATGTACAACTTATGCTTCTGAAAAGCATTTTTTAAATTTCAGCATTGGACAGAATTAGCACTCTGGTTTTTATGATAATATTGTTAATTTTATGCATGACTTAGAGTTATACTTCAAAGCAAATTGAAAAAATATGTCTGTTCTCTTGTTGTTGCAGACATCTCTGTTCATGCACTGATGATCTGACCTTAAATTTTAACTTAGACTGCACAAAATCACTCTCATATTTCAACAATTCTTTTGTAATTCAATCATCTAGTCCATCAATTTTGGATAGATTTTGCAATAATCTACCCATGGAAAGCTAAAACGATTTTTAACGTTATCTTTTTATGGAAAGACCCGCATTGGATTTTTTTGTGTTCTGTATACACAGATATATTTAGAAAATAATTCAGTAAAGGATGAAACAAGCAATATATATCATATAAATACCCTGTCTACTAGACTATTTTTCACTATCCTATCTTATGCATACTTTAATTAACTGAATTTTTAATGAAAGTAATGTATAATGACCATAACTCCCACTATTGTTAATGAGAATTCTAGACTTAATTCTCTGCATGCAATTCTGAAAATGTATCAAAAGAGCTTGAAATGCAACTCCATTTCTAGACTTCTATAACTTTTTGAATAGTCTGATGTAGGGAAAGGGGTGGACAAAAATAAAAACCGGCACTACAAATTCTATGAACCTGCTTTTAGTCAGGCTTTAGCCCATCATCTGCTCTCAGTCCTCTCCTCCCTGCCATCTCTTACTTTCTTTAACTGATATGGTTATTGATTCTCTCCCTGGTTTTCTCTCCTCCACCCGTAACTCTTTTGCCCCCTCTATCCCATTGCAAGATCTACCCTGACAACCGTGATTCCTGGCTCACCCCCAACATCAGCCTCCCCCCTTCCTGCTTTCACACTGCATTGTCATTGGTAGAAATTCTTTGGCCAGCCTGACTTCCTCTACTATAAATCCATTCTTTCCCCCTTCACTTCTGCTGTCTTCCTAACTAAGCAATTCTACCTCTTCCACTTAATTGAATCCCATGTTCTTAATCCCACCTTTTCACCATCTTTCACTCAACCCTCAAACCTTACCCTCCTCCTGCCTCCACTTCCCTCTTAACACAGGGTTCTTGTTGATTTCTTCCAAGAGAAAGTGGATAACATACAACATGATTTCCTCCCCCCATTGCTTCTCCTTCCCTTCTTCCTTTCCCTCCTGCATCTCTCTCTTCCTTCTCCCCTTTCACAGACACAGATGTTTCTTATCTGCTTCCCTTTCTAACCC
Source organism: Emydura macquarii macquarii (assembly GCF_026122565.2). Classification (NCBI taxonomy): domain Eukaryota; kingdom Metazoa; phylum Chordata; order Testudines; family Chelidae; genus Emydura; species Emydura macquarii. Next base: position 9,983,451 of record NW_027131105.1, on the reverse strand, counting down.
CTCCATTTGCTCCCATTAGCCAATCCCATCTCTTGATCATCCTTGTGTCTACTCTCATCCTTAACCTCTCACTCTCCTCTAGCTCTTTCCATTTGCATTACAAATTATCCCCTTCCATCTCTAAAAAAAAAAACAACTCTCCAAAACATACTTGATCCTACTGCCCCTCCAGATACTGTCCCAGCCTCCTTTCTGCCTTACATCTGTAAGTTCCCCATTTTCTTGTCCTGCTACAGTTTGTCTTAGTAATAAAATTCAACTACTATCTCTATGCTGGCTACTCACTGGTCTAGCTCTCTGCTGCAGACCAGTCTTCTTCTACCCAAACTAAAATCTCAATCTCTCTCTCTGATATCTCCCAGTGGAAGTCTAGCTATCAGGTCAAGTACAACATGGCTAAAACAGTACTCTTAATTAGGGCTGTCATTAATTGCAGTTAACTCAAGCGATTAACTCAAAACGAATTAACTCGGTTACAAAAATTAATCATGATTAATTGCTGGTTTAATCACACTGTTAAACAATCGAATACCAATTTAAATTTACTATAAATATTTTTGGATGTTTACTACATTTTCAAATATATTGATTTCAATTACAAAGAATACAAAGAGTTCAGTGCTCACTTTATATTACTTTTATTACAAATATTTGCACGGTAAAAAAACCCCCAAAAGAAATAGTATTTTTCAATTCACCTCAGAAATATGGTACTGTAGTGCAATCTCTTTATTATGAAAGTGCAACTTACAAATGTAGAATTTTTTTTGTTGCATAACTACACTCAAAAACAAACAATGTAAAACTTTAGAGGCTACAAGTCCACTCAGTCCTATTTCTTGTTCAGCCAATCGCCAAGACGAACAAGTTTGTTTACGTTTACGGGAGATAATGCTGCCTGTTTCTTATTTACAATGCCACCTGAAACTGAGAACAGGAGTTCGCATGACACCACTATAGCCATCAATAGTATTACAGGGTATTATTCGCCAATGTAGTTGCAAGGTATTTATGTGCCAAACAGGCTAAACATTCATATGCCCCTTCATGCTTCAGTCACCGTTGCAGAAGACATGCTTATGATGCTCATTAAAAAAATAATGTTAATTACATTTGTGACTGAACTCCTTTGGGGGAGAATTGTATGTCTCCTGCTCCATGGTTTTTCCCGCATTTTGCCATGCGTTTCATTTTATGGCAGTCTCGGATGATGACCCAGCATATGTTGTTTGATTTAAGAACACTTTCACAGTATGTTTGACAGAACACAAAGAAGGTACCAATATGAGATTTCTAAAGATAGCTACAACACTTGACACAAGGTTTAAGAATCAGAAGTGTCTTCCAAAATCTGAGAGGGACGAGGTTGGAACATACTGTTAGAAGTCTTAAAAGAGCAACACTCCAGTGCGGAAACTACAGAACCTGAATCACCAAAAGAGAAAACCAACCTTCTATTGGTGGCATCTGACTTACATGATGAAAATGAACTAGTTTCGGTCTGCACCACTTTGGATCATTATTGAGCAGAACCTGTCATCAGCATGGAAGTATTTCCTTAGGAATGGTGGTCGATGCATGAAGGGGCATACAAATGTTTAGCATATCCAGCATGTAAATACCTTGCAATGCCAGTTACAACAGTGCCATGCAAATACCTGTTCTCACTTTCAGGTGACATTGTAAATAAGAAGCAGGCAGCATTATCTCCCGTAAACGTAAACAAACTTGTTCGTCTTGGTGATTGGCTGAACAAGAAATAGGACTGAGTGGACTTGTAGCCTCTAAAGTTTTACATTATTTTGTTCTTGACTGCAGTTATTTAACAAAAAGAAGTCTACATTTGTAAGCTGAACTTTCACGATAAAGAGATTGAACCATAATACTTGTATGAGGTGAATTAAAAAATGCTATTTCTTTTGTTTATCTTTTTTATGGTACAAATATTTGTTATCAAAATAATATAAAGTGAGCACTGTGCACTTTGTATTCCGTGCTGTAATTGAAATCAATATATTTGAAAATGTAGAAAGCACCCAAAAATATTTAAATAAATGGTATTCTTTTATTGCTTAACAATGCGATTAATAGCTATTTTTCAAAAATCTTGCGATTAACTGAGACTTATTTTTTTAATCGTTTGACAGCACTACTCTTAATCTTCCCCGCAAAAGCTCTGACCACTATCTCCTTTTAGGATCATTGCAGACACCACCACCACCATCCTACTTGTTGCTCACACCCCTTATCTGGGTACCATCTTCAACTCAGACCTCTCTCTAGGTGCCCGCACCCAAGCTATCTATAAATATTGTAGATTCTTTCTGAATAACATCTTTAAGATCTGGCCGCTCCTATCCATCCACACAGTTAAAAATCTTCTCCGGGCTCTCATCTCAATAACTGCAACATCCTTTTCTCTGGGCTTGATACTGTAATCTTACCCCATTCATATCCATTCAAAATACACCTACAAAGATCATTTTCCTAGCCTATCACTTTGACCATGTCATCTCTCTCCTTGCATCCTCCACTGGTTCCCCCTTGCTCTGTCACATCAAACATAAGCTAATTGTCTTCACTTTCAAGGACCTTCACAGCCTGTCTCCCCCCCCCCCCCCCCAAAAAAAAAAAAAATATCATCTCTCTTTCACTATTGAGATGTCAACTCTGATGTCCAGTCAGCCCTGGATGCCAGCCTCCTTTGCCCACTCATTACATTTTCAAGGAAGCAGCTTCGTGCTTTCTCCCATGCTGCCCCTCATGCTTGGGAAGAGTTCCCAATAAGCATCTGCAAAACTACCTTACATCCTCCTTCAGAACCCTCCTTAAAATTCTCCTTTTCTGTGATGCCTACAAAAAACCCGAAAACACAGTTAAGCTACTGCGTGTGGAGATACCACTGCCAATCATGGTGACCAATATTCTCTCATTGTTTCTTTGACCGCCTCCACGTCTCTGTCTGTACCACCTGCTGTTTCTTTTTTTATACAGATTGTAAGCTCTTTTAGTTCTGTGTTTGCATAATGCCTCGAACAAAGGGTCGTGGTCAAGAACATTAACACAAATCATTATCATCATCAACTGAGGATTCAATTTTGTGTCTACAAATAACTGTGGATCCAAAATCTGCAAGCACAAGTGGAAGCAGTTTGATATCTAACTTCCTGTTTGTGCCCATTTTGTAGTGTCTAAGACTATATTGTGTAGAATGTAGCATAAAAAACACTATGCTCAAATAGTATAAAATGCCTACTAATATAATTAAAATAAAAACTATTTAAAAAGTGATTGACACGGTCTCAAATGAAGCATTTAGTAACTCTATAATTACAACAATAATACAATTTCTAAGTATATTTGGAGTTCCTATAATAAATCAAGCATACAGTAACTCTAGAATTATAAAAGAAAAAGTATATAGTTACTATAATAAGTTAAGCAACGTGCAGCTATATGGTTATTGTACTAAAGTAAGGTGTTCTACCACAGTTTTATTGCAAAGTCACTAGTTTTTATTCGTTTTTTTCCTAGGTAGATAAGTCTATTGGGTTTCTCCTTTAAGAAAATTCTTTTCATGAAAAGCATTTAATTTTCTTCCTGAATCTTTTACCATAACTGACACAACTACTGATAAGCATCATGATTACCCACTAAATATGGCTGTTAAAATATCTTAATTATTTAGATGACACATTTTTGCCACTTAAAACCTTATTTAGATTATTTAAGTTGATCACAGTTTTGTTGAAGAACAATAAACCTTTCTTGGTACAGAATGTAATTATGCCTTCCTCTTCTGTGAGTTTCTGCTAATTATGTAATGAGTAATTAAAGATTAATAAGAAAGATATTCTGAACTAACTGCCTGTTATCTGTTAAAAATACAGTAAGTGCTTGGATACTTAGGGTGTATTTAGTTCACTTTCCAGACAAAGGAGCTGCATCTTACTAGGGACATTTTTACTATATAAAGTGCACTTGCTTGTACCTGAAAAACCTCTTCACAATACATGGAATTAAATAGTTTGAAGAAAATCCTAGGTTTGATATATTATGATACAAACATAAAGCATTCCTAAAGCTATCAACAAAGGAGCACGTGTAAGCTATAAGCTAAGGGCAGCCACAATAAATAAGCTGAAAAGACACTCAACTTTGGCATGAACTTTTAGGGCTGGTTCCTGACACCCTTAATCATGTGACTAGTTCCATTTTGTTTAAGGGTTGCAAAATTAGGCTCTTACCTTGTAATTAAAAAAGTTACTGGGCCGTGGAAAATTAACTGCCACATCACACAGAAATAATGATAGCTATTAATGATTTAATGTATCATCTTTAGTTATACTGATAATGCATCTCATCAGCGCAACCTTGCTGCACCCATTCTATTTCTTGCAAGACAATGTCATATCATATGATCATATGGGAAACTGACTTAGAACCTGAATAGAGTATACTGCAAATGTATGTCCTCACATATGTATACTATGATACCTCAGGGATAAATATAATTTTACAGACCATTAAAGAACTTTGGTGACAAGTAACATATGAATTGTCATATTTGCCATTATTTGTTGTTGCTTTAAAAGTACAGAAAAAGGAGGGCTATTAGGAATAAAAGCAAAATGAAACCCACAGTGGTAATATGCAGATCAAGATAAGACAGGGCAGTGAATTCTACATCTTGCTTTACTTGCATCATAATTTTTTTTCTTATGTATCCAGCTGTTCTGGAGCCCAATTGCCTTGGGGGCTAAACACCATTCTTCATATCTCAGACTAAAAATTTTCAGGGTATCTTTGTAAACTTGCTGCGAGTATGTCGCAGCCTTAACTAAGGGGCTCAGACACTACCAATATATCGCAACTCATTTTTATGTCCAAAGCGTTCCTTAGGTTGCACTCTACTAGGGAAAACAACAGGAAAAAATGCATCTATGGGGGAAAAAAAGGTAGAACATGCAGATTGTGTAGAAAAGCTGCATAAAGTCACAAACCAGAACTGTGCTGACTGCAACACAGGCAATCATACTAGGTTATTATGGCAGTGATTACTGCAACTCCCAGATGACATACAGAAAACTCTGCCATCTGACACAGAAAGTAGTTATGTGTTGGGATCAAAGAGGGAATATGGCCCCAGATTTTCAATATGTTAAGTGAAAGCAAGGAAAAAGTTGCTTTGGAAGAAATCCAGAGTCTGTCCAATTATTGAGGCTCAGTGAAGTAGCTTGCCATGACACGGTCCTCATCACCGGTCCTCTAAATTCAATGTATTAATGTACATGGCAGGATGTAGAACATGACAGAGAATACAACACAAAACAATGAATTAGAAAAAAGAAGGAAAGAAAAATACAAAGAAACTCACAGCAATTATGTTGAAAAAGTCATCGTCTCCGAGGGTATCCAAAATAGATGATACCGTTTGCTTAGCAATTGTCAGACGGAGTCCTTTCATGCTGCCACTGACATCAACTAAAATGACCACGTCTTTTGGAGAAGTAGCTGCCTGTATGTACCTAGACCAAAAGGTAAAATGCTAAGTGATCTTATATTTTTTTATACATCTCAAAAACATATTGGTGGTTGATTGTTACCTACCATTTTCGATTTCTGCAATCAAATGCAATGACTCCATTCTCATCTGGTTCCCATTTAATTCCTATTTTTAAAAAAAGATTAGATTACAATAAATCAGAGGGTTCTGAATGTGTATCTTTGCTACTGATGAAAGTGGTATTTAAAGGATTCTAATATTTTATTGATTAAGCAGACATATTTAAATATCACATACAAAGAACTATAGCAGTTGCTGGTCACTGTGGTAGCTAATGCTGGAAAAATACTTTAATAAATAGGACCATGGGAAATGCAATCATCTTTCTCAGCTGCTTTCAGCCCACTGCAGGGTGAAGACCTCTTCACTATTATTCTGTTCATCCCACTAAAAGAGTGTGGCTTGAGCCTCGCTATCCTTAACATGGTAGCTGGCAAGAAAGTGACGATGCTAATCAAGTCAATTTCCCCACCACTCTTTCTACCAGGGCTGAACTTGCCAGGGACTGTCATGCTTGATGGCATCATTCACAGGTTGTGTTTCAGACATTTTGCCACAGACCACTTGGCTATGATGAGGTAACGTCTCTGACATGGGTCAGAGGAAATACAATACTAGTTTCAAATAAAGAACACCGACAGGCCAGACCCCCTGTTTTTAAATCAAGCTATTTCTGGACTTGCATTCAATCTCTAGCTCAAAAAAGGATCCTCTTAACATAACTAAGATGGAATTTCCACTATTGAAACGTCAAGGATCTGAAGATCCGAACTATAATTGAAAGCCTGTATAAACAGACGTGACAGTCATCAGCCAACCACACATACCTATATATGAACATTGAAGACTTTACACTCCAGAAAAGATAGCCTCTAACCTATCAACTAAAAGAACAGTTTCACTACTGGCTTGATCTTGAATTAGCGAAGTCAATTGGAGCTTTATCATTGCCATTAATGGGAGCAGGGTCTGGTGCTATGTAAGAGCAGAGTGCTGTGGAAGCGCCAGACCATTGTACTTTGTAGGAATTAAATGAGTGTCAATCAATGTATGTTTAAAACAATCCTTTGAGATAACCAGATGGCATCAGATAGAAGATGCTAAGAAACTGCAAAATAAAAAAAAGAATGAATGAATGAAGAGGAAATATGATTGCATCTGTAGACAGAGCAGAATATCCAAGCCGAGTATTATCTGAATGATCTGAAAGGTGAATTCTCTTCTTTTATCTTCTCACTCTACTTCAAGTTAAGAAATTACTTACCTTTTTGTGCCTCATGTAATTTTTTCAAGTAGAGAGAGCCAGAGACACAGAAACATTCCAGGTGTATCCCTAAGCATTTTTTTTAATGCCTTGAAATAAACAGGAACATTTTTCATGCCCTTCAGCAAAGACAATTCTCCTCTCTGATTGTTAACCTACAGAGAAGATTTCTGAACCCATGTTATCATATATGTGGAACTTTACATGATTTTTGTTTTTCTGCTTTATTACGTCCCAAATTTATCTCATCCCAAGGGGAGATGAGTTCCACAGCCCCAGGGAGAGGCTCTATTTAAGTCATATGAATGAGGAAATTATTTGCAGGGAAAATGCTAATTCAATTTGATTTAGAATAGAAATAAAGATGTGTATTAAATACTTTTATTTACCACAAATATGAAACAGCTCAACTATTCCAAAATTAGGCTTTTTACATTATTGTTAGCTGTCTGAATTCTATTTCTACAGTTGCAATGTTGGCATAACTGCTGCCTGAAGTCACATTTTCACAACTCCCAAGCAAAATTAAAACTTCCTTTTTTTATTACAAATTTAAATCCAGCAGAATTAAATAATATCGGATATGATAAAGCACTAGGCAGAAGAATGCCCCAAGGGTTTCACCTGTTCTCACCAAGAATAATGAGCATGTCTCTAATTTTGCAAACTTTTTCCCCACTTTGTTACGTGTGCACTAGCATGTATGCATGTAAAATGTTTACTGGAACCAGTGATGTCTCAGCTAGCAACTATGCCACTTCACTCTGAATTTCTATGTGCACAAGATGCATAAAAAGAAAATGTAGGCCTTGCAAATAGGTTTGGATTTTGAAATGGCAAAATTGCGAGTATTTGCTCTATTTCTTTTGTAATTTACATTCAGTGTATCAATTTCCTTGTTGTTTTAATACAAGGAATGTGTAAACAGTAAGACAAATGCACTAAATTAGGTAAATGTACAAAAACGTGTTTCAGTTTCAGGGTAATTACACCTGTATTCCTTCTTGGTGCCCCCTCGAGGGCACTCACTTAAGGTTTCTGGCTCCCAAATGTCACCTCTATAGGGTGAAGAACAGCATCTCTCCCCCTCCTGACCAGGGTTTTACGGCTGCACATCTCCCTGCCTTACATTGTGATGTCCCCAGCAAGGCTAAAAGCCATCGCCTCTGCTTTACTTTCTCTGCAAGGGCAATGAGTAATGTATTGCCAGCCAGCAGTTACAAGTTATCACAACGCTCTTTCTAAGCAAGCACACCTTTATTCTTAAGGTAAAAGCATTACAGAAAAAACATGTAAGAAATCAATAGAAGTTCCTATACTCATGCTAAAAGCTTACCAGAGGTCACCCATCAGTCTTATGGGGCCCAAGTAGGCCAAAGACTTTCCAACCCTTCTGCAGGGGGTGAGGCCCTTGGACAGACAATCCTGTCCATATATTGGATTAGAAAGAAGGCCCCAAATCAGTTTAACTACAAGCTTTTTATGCCAAAAGCCTTTTCTTTGTCTGTTGGTCTCTGGAAAATCCAACTTGAACTAGTATATGTGAGCCTTCCTAATGGTGGTACCTCTTTGGGTGGTGTTTAAAACCTAAATGAGTCACCTTTATTCACCCCCCCTCTGTTTTTGGTTTCTGGAGGAGCTGTGATAACCATCCCCCAGAGAGCAGAACACAATCATACATTCAATCCCTGCCCCAAAGTGATGCATACATTTAATACAATATGTTCCCCCCAAGATACTGAGTAAATGTACAGAAACAAGTGACAATATATTTGCTGTTAGGCAATTCCCAATTTTTTCATAATTACAAATACTAATTGGGGGTTGGGGGGAGGGACAAAAGTCTTGCTTTTTTCAGAACTGCTTTTCCCTGAAAATAATAAATTAAGTCAACCAATCTGTGGGTGATTATGGATATCAGGAACTGCAACACTAAATTTCTAATGGAAACCACCTCTTTATTTTATTTTAATTTATATGCGTACCTGGATACTGTCTAAAAAATCCCTTCGCACTTCCAAAATACTGCCATATGAGAGAAGGGTCACGGTCAAAGTTATCGACAAACACCTTGTTTAAGGATTCTGACCAAAAGACTCCATTTACGATAGCTGGATCTGAAAAAATAAAGAAGAGTGACACTCAGTTGATAGAATCCCTTGCACCATATCATCTTTGGCTGATTCAGTATCTAAAACCATTAGTTTGCTCATAAATCAAGTGCACTCTTTATATGTGCCTCCTATGAAATCCCCAGGTTTAGTGGGCATTTCTCCAGGACTCTCGGGATTCAGCACCAATTAACTTGGTGTATATGAGCTGCTGGGAACCATTTTCTCAGCCTTCACTTTCAGCATTCGGGAGATGAGACAGAAAACATACCTACTCTGAAGAGAGAGAAAACTTCCTTCAGTAGTCAAGAGAGAAGGATGAGGGGCAAATGTACTTCCCACCCAAACTAGCCTCCCAACAGCTAGTAAGGCTTGGAAAGATGGGTGTGATGATTTTACGCTGTACTATAGTATGTTGCTGCATAAATGGACCATGGGGTTGAATCATGATGATGCAATATCATCATGTATTAATGCAACATAACACAAATATTGGATAAAGTGGCAGAAAGTCATGATGTGATTATTTTGTGTCTCTCTGTGACTCCATTTCTTAATGAAGTTCCTTTGAAGCTGTTATAGGCATGCTTACAAACACTTTCAACACTATGTATTTTACCTAGTGAAAACATATACACAGATGTAGAAGATATACATATTAGTGATGTATATGTTGAAAGAATTCCAAGATATATATTATAGGTGAGAGTTAATTTTGTTAATTAGAATACATAACAGGAATGGTAACATCACTATTACTGTGAAGAGAATGAATTAATTGTAAGAGTAACAGATTATTAATTACTTTAACACTTAATTTACACACATTTTAAGGCTCAGAATTTTTCATGATCATAGTTTTTTTTTTTTTATGTATTCTCTATGAATATTTTTTGTTTAGTATGGTCACCTTAACTATATGTTAAAAGGTTATTTGTGGGGATAATATATATAATATTCCTGTCAAAAGATGATTCTATTTCCACATATATGACCTTGATGTGTACTCTTACACACCAACACTCCTATCTTTGCTGAAATCTTTAGAGGATGACCCCTCTGCATAGTAGGGATTTTTTTTAAAGTACAATAGAGTTTAATGTATGTTTAAAATCAGATATTGGTCAGCATGCACATTAGAAAGTGAAGTGTGTTTCATTTCCTGTTGCAGTATGTATGCATATTATCATTTACTATGATGCTACAAAAGTCATTCAAACAAATGCACAGCAAATACAGCATTGCACAAACTACTATGTGAAAAAACATGGAGCTTGGGTTTCCCAACACAGATATATTTTTTATTCCCCAAAACAGCATAGGACATGAAAGCAAACTAAAACTCTTCATGTGAGAAGAAATTAATTCTATTATGTTTGTTTTATTTTAATACAGCATGCTATTTCCAACCGGTGACACTTAAAACCCTAGGATTCCCTAAAAAAAAAAAAGAATTAAAAAAAGAGTCCTGTAGCACCTTAAAGACTAACAAATTTCTGTGGGCATAAGCTTTCGTGGGCTGCAACCCACATCAGATGCATGAAGTGGAAACCACAGATAGGAGGTATATATATACACAATAGGATACCGTAGTATTTTTGTATGCTGTAAAGTGGTTATTTATTATAAAAGTGACAAAGCAAAATTGAATGAATATGTTTGGAAGCAAAGTTATTTGAGCTGGATAGCAAATGTGATTGTGAAATGAGACACAATTAAAAAAAAAACTTTATATTCCTCATACACCTACAGGCAATGGTTTTGAAAAGAAAAGCGAACTTAAAATCTGAGTTGTAGTATTGTTTTAAAAAGCATGAACACACAGGCATGCACACATACATGTATACAAATTTGTTCATGAATTTGAAACACTTCCCCTAGAAAAACAAAGCTACGTTAAATCAGAGCTGTAATTTAAAAAAAAAAAATTAATTAAAAGCACATACGACACAGTTGTTCAAGTGTTTGAAATAATGCTTTCACTGACTTGTAAAATAATGGCACTGTGTATTGATTTCAGAAGATTGCTTAGAATGTGATTTTAATGGAGTGGAAAAAAGGTGAATTGTTTTCTATCCTTACATTCATCAAAGAAAAACACCAGGGGGAAAAGGGGAAATGTCTCAGCTACACATCTTTGAACTCTGCATTCATCTAAATATTTAGGTTTACATAGATGGGCTGTTGAAAAAGCAAGTTCAACAAAGCAGATTTTGTTTTTAAAACATGTCTAATGCAGTTAAATTTTGTCCTAGAAAATATATAAAAATCAAAACCTGTCAAACTAGAGACATACCAAACAGAAATTTGAGTTCACTCCAACAAATCTACTATATGAAAGTAAACCCATGCCACTATACAATTTTGGCGTTGCCTAAAGGTTATTATTCTGTACAGCACAAGCCTCAGGTGTTCGCTAGTTTACAGTTACTCCAGTAAGCTTCACTGAAACACCATGGCCTGAAATTAAGGATAATTCTTGCCTAACCTACAAAAATACATCATCAATTTGGAGAAATACACTCCTAATCTAACAAGAAAGCAAGCCTTGCATTCAGTCCTAATACAGCATTTGGTGATTAGATGACAAAAGTGACATGTTAGAATCTCGGCCATGTTCTCACCCCACCATACCGCCCAAGCTTGAATATTGTGATTCTAGTCCCACCGTACCATACGAGCTCTGTTGGAGGATCTGGATTACTATTAAACAGCACAATGGTTTCAATGATTCATTGCAGCAGCAATATTGCTAAGGTGGTCAGGAATTCAATTCTCACTTGAAACATAAAATTTAGTTTCAGGTTTTTTAGGGTTTATTTCTACGAGCATTTTAGGGGAGATGTCCTCTTCATGCAAAGTGCCTGCTCTCAATTTGACAGCTGAGATCCTTGAAGGTCCTTCTTTCAACAGCAAGAACTAATAACCAATCCACTGTCAGACAACACTGCTGTTTATGACTTAAATTTAAAGGCATCCTGGGGTTTCCCCACAATTTACATCCAGATTTCATGCCAAAAACGTGACATCATACAATCTCAATGGTTCACTAGATTTCTTCTATCTTGCATTCCTCAGAGACCCCAGAATATTATTGTTTGTCTACGCCCTGTCCCAAAGGTGCTCCATCACACCACCCCTCATCCCAGTGGAATAACGCAACACAACGTCATTTGAAGTCCATATGAGCTCAGGTTCCATTTTCTTGCCACAACACAACTTTCACTCACCCAGGCTGCAAAGTTCCAGTGTTATAATATGAAACCCTGACAGTAAGTATTTGAAAAATTATTTTAAAACAACATCACTGCAGATAACAAGTATCAAGGGAAAGTGACATTTATAAATTAAGACATATTGAAATATCCATGCTTGTAACTGCAGATTGATTAAGGATGAGCTAACAAAAAGCAGTCGCTTTAATGTGTGTATATATCTGTGCCACAGATCAGGAAATTCTGATTCAACATGGAAAATTTTACATAAACATGCCTGTTTTAGCATATTTTCTACATTACATTAATACCAATAATCACAACACATCCAAAGGCTGATCACTTAAAAGCATTAATCCAGTGACCCTGAAACAAATCAGAAACCAAAAGGGGCATTGAGCAGGGCATTTTAAAATAAGATGGAATAATTAAAAGTCTACCATGCCAATTAAAAGACAATCAGTGCTTTTAAAATGAATGCTAGATTGTCAAGAGAGAATTTACTGCCTTCCTGCATGTTGCACTTCTATTATGCGGACTGTACTGTTAGTGACACTCAGAGTGACCTGAAGGCGATACTTTATGCATCAGCCACTTTTACTTGGAAACATTTTAGGTCAGACTCTGCTCAGCCCTTGCAGAGATGAGTAAGGAAAGGTGAGGTGCAGAAAACTTATCTGCACTATGCCCCTCAATCAAGTCTCTACATTCCACAGACACACAGTGCTCCTGAAGTGCTAGCAACTGCTGAGGGGCCAGGAAGAGAAGGAGTGAAAGGTAGGAGCTATAGGCATGCTCCCCTCATGTGCTAAGAGCTCTGGGAATTGTGCTGTGGACATAATGTCCTCACGGTACTCCTGATGGCATGGTATGGCTATGCGCCACCCTCAAGGCAAGACTGTGGCTATAAACCACAGATCCATCGCTTATAATTGGCGCTTTCGTGTCTTTGCCAGCTAGCACACCTTACTCTTAAAGTAGAAGCACCCACGTCCCAATCTGGTTGTTGCGTATTCATTGGTATTTGGACCAGCTAGTCTTTGTGTGTGCGCCACCCAAACTACAACTGAGATCCATTGAAAAATCTCATGGCACATTGTCTAGCGGTATATATGTTAGACCTGTTGTGCTAGCCAAATTCCAATTCTGGTAACTACATTCTGCCAAAATTACCTCTGCTGTTTCATTTGGAAACAATATTTTTCACTCTATGTCCTGTTGTGAATTGCTGCTGTGTGCTGTTTGCATCCCCCAAAACAGCTATATTTTAATACCGGTCAAAGGGATTCTTTTGAATATTTGGGGGATGAAAAGCTTTATATAAGCAAAAAATCATTAGCATGATGCTATGAGGCAGACTGGAAAACAATAAATGTAAGTATCTTCTGCCATAATTCTTGAAACACAGATCCTGTTTTTGCAAAGCCACTTCTTGACAATAACCTTTAAAATAAAATTAAAACATTCTTTTATTCTCCCCTCTCCTACTCCGGCTGGCTTGCAGATATATATGATTTTATTTTATTGCCATTTGTATAGCTGTTATCAGTTTTTTATTGATGTTTAATATAAACAAAGCCCTCAGGCAAACAGATACATTGAAAGGAATCTGAAATATAATTGCCAAGGAACAGTACAAATGCTTGTAGAACTTAAATAGGTGTCATAGATATTATTGACCCTAAGAAGTAGGGCTGAAGGCTCAGCAAAGACAAACAAGGTGGGCAAACTGAAAGAATGCATAAAATGGAATGCACAAAGAAAGACTGACACTGGAATAAGAAGCATTTTGTTCACATGGTTCACAAGAAATTCACATGCATATTGAAATAAGTTAGATAGTTCTATGGTAAGAGGCTAATATTTACATTTTAAATAGTGCACTTTGCATTCTAGTTATTTCAGCAAACTGCACAATAATATGTTTATACTGATGGTGAAGTGCAATGACTCTGAAGGAAACACAGGATGGTTGTTCCCACAATGTTTTGGGCAAGTTGTCTTATTACTGAGAACAAATATTATCCAACATATTAGGCTTATCCCCTTTTGTATTCAATATACAATGTGATCCTTAACTTCTGCCTGGACAGCTTCCAGAGACATACAAAAGGTGCTCTCCCTGTAATGTCTGCCCTGAAGGACAGCAAATCAAACACTGCAGAACAATGTATAGTACCAGTCCTGCAGTGCCAGCAAAGCGTATAAGACCAAGTGCTAGAACGAGACTTAAAATCCAACACACTTGTGGCTCAAAAGGTGACAGAACTGCCAGCTAAGCCATGCTGACACTGACAACATATTTTAAAAACAACATGAGACTATATGACAGAAATAAATCACATCACTGGCACACAGATCACCAATATAATTATACTAGTTAACATAGTGCTTTGTATCTTAAGAGCACTGTACAAAAAATAACTAATAAATCCTCCACAACACCCCTGTGATGTACTTAAGTAACATGCAGAGAGTCTTAATGACATTAAAAGAGAATTTGCTCCTCAACACAAAAAATCTTGAACTATTCTAAACATTCTGAAGTCTGATAAATTAATACATTCTGGGTAATAGCGTGTACATACAATGCACCTTTTATCTGAGGATCTCAAATTGCTTAAGAAATGTATATGAAGTCTCCATTTCCCTGCAAGATAGGTAAAGATATCACCCACTCTAGATGAGGTGCAGCTTACTCTGAGGTGGAATACAGTGGGTATTTAATAGTGCATGGCAACAAACAATAGTTTAAGACAAGAAGTGAAGAATACCATATGTAATTGAAAGTAAACGAGATATTTAGACATTTACAAATGAATTACCCAAGTTGGAATACAGCCAGAGTGGACTTATTTTTATGAAAAATTTATGGAATTTTTAAAATTACCAAGGTGGTCTGGATCTCAGTTTTATTTTTCATTCAAAAGACACTATTTCCAGCTGTAAAGTGCTCCCTAACACCATGCTGAGGCACTGATTCAAAGATAAGCTTGCCACCTAATGAATAATAAAGAACACTTCCTGCCACACTTGGATGTACCCCAGAAGACTCCCATCCAACTGCTGATCCCTTTTAACCCTCTTTAAGCTTGTGAGATATAGTAGGATCACTTCATAAGGTAAGATGACTTCAGGCAACAGGACAGTTTCATATTTTCTGAGAAATACATAACACAGGTTTTTATTTTTGCAGGAATACTAATAAAAGGATAGCAATACTGAGAGACAGGTACATGCTTCTAAGAAAATGCATCACCATAGAGCTCTGGAAGGCCAAGGTCTGACTGAGCAAAGTGGAGAACAATGCAGAAGAAGAACAATAACCCAGCTCTCCAAGTAGGAAAGGAAAGGAAAAGTACAACCCTCAAGCTGAAAGAATAGGAGCCCAACATAAGTGCAGCAAATTCATCACAGAAGCAAAACCAGACTCAGAAACTAAAAGAATATGAAAAGCCAATTCTGACACACAGGAAATGTTTGAAGATGTTTTCAGGCAAAGTGGATGGAAATGCATCTATCATCTGCCAGACACCAGGAAATCTAAAACTATACTGATGGCATAGGAGGAAAAGGTGCTTGACAAACAATACAGGAAGCCAGTAGAACAATTGAAAATTATAGTAAAAGAAAGCAAATGTCAATGCTACTAAATGAAATCAACCATGCCATAAAATATTTAACGCACTACATACCAAAGGAGAGAGTTATAGCACAGCTGCTGTCCAAGTGATATATGACAAAGATAAGGTGCAGCCTTGGAAATAAAAGCTCAGCTCACAGAAACTCCTCAAGGACAAACCTGTCTACAAATCTTTTCTGTAACTGTTTTTAAAGCAAGCAGAAACTACATTTAAAAACAAAACAAAACAAAAAACCAAGCCCACTGAAAAGTAAGTGCTTATCATTATTGTTAAGTTATTCAATAGAAAAACATCCTGGGTACAATGTCTGTGGACTAAGGATATACTGTAAGGTACTTTGGAGCCTAAAAAAGAGATTTTTTTTGTATATTTTGCTAAAATGTATTAGGATCATATAGGGCTACTATCAAATAACAAGCCTCTACCAATATGCATAAGAATGTATCAATACGAGTGTGCTTGTGTGAATCTGGATGAGACACAGATCAGACATAATGTTCTCTGTCCTCAAAGACATAATGTTGTCAGTTGACTACTGTAACAAATCACTCTCTCTTATCTCCAGAATTCACTGGTCGCATAACCTGCCAATAGCTAAGATGCTTCTTTACAGGCCCTGTTCAGCTCTTCTTACCTAGGCAAAGCTCACACTGCCTTCAATGGAAGTTCTGCCTGAAGAAGTGTGGTTAGAACAAGCTTCTCTGATATGAAAATGTTGAGCTGCTTAAAAACCTCTAAAACTACTAATAGAAGATATGTAACTATAGTAAAGATGCATAACTGCATCTTGGGATGAATACATTATGAACTCAGAATTATGGATTCTGAAACACTATTTGCTCCTTTTGAAATGTGCCAAATAAAAACCATAAGAAAAAATATAGATAAACAAAGTGCAGACCTGTAAAAATGTCTTTGTGGGTTTTCAGTCAAACAGTATTCCTAGATGTTTTATGTTCTAGCCAAGTATACTAATACTAGACCACAAAAGCATGTTTTCTCTCTCTCCCGCTCTCTCCTGTCTAGGTTGTTCTTTCACACCACACAGACCCAAGAAAAATCAAAGTGAGGTCTGTGTTATGTAGCAAGATGGAGAAGCAAGTAATTACTGTATTCTAAAATAATAGAAAAAATGAAGAAATTGTAACTTGAAATGTGTATGTATCTTTCTGAGTGTTGATCTTTTCTACTTCACTGTAAACAAAAGCTACAATTGTTACATTCGCCATACAACCACTTCAGCAAATGTCTGGGCATATCCAATCCTGAGGGGTGTCAGAAACCCAGAGATATTATATCAGTTACCACTCAGTGTGAAGATTTAGACTACTTTCTAAATATACAGTTCAGGGCGGGGAATGGCACCGAGAGGAATCTTTTTTTTCAATCCAGTCAAAAACTTCTGTATAACTGTATAGCCATGAGTTTGTTTTTGAATAATTCATTGTATATTTCCTTCTATTGTGGGAGGCATGTGGGGTTTGATTTGTTTTGTTTTTCCTCTTCTTTAAATCAATAATAGGCCAAATCCAGCTTGCTTAGTGTCACACTGAAGCAAATAGAACTACTCAAATGAGTAGGGCCAACAGGGTTTAAATTACAATCCATTTTGTGTATATACCAACATATTAATTTTTGATGTTGTAATTGAGAAAGGTGCAGATGGCTTGCACAAGTATTTTATTTTGTGTTTTATTATTTAGAAGTGATAACTGTGTGACCCCACTCCCCCTGACTCAGAAAGAGATTGACTCATGTCTTTTGCCTTATTTTTACCTCTGCTTATAGTCTTGTCTAGTGATTACTTACAGTTCTGTGCTTTATTCACTTTATTCCTCATATATTTTTTTACTTGTTTTTTGTTTCTTTTTTCTTTCTGTAAAATGTACCTAACATTTAAAATGAGCAGTGTCAGAACTGAATGACGGACCAAAGAGGGCCAAAGTCTCCTATCAGTTATACCAGTGAAACTTCACTGAAGACAGTGAAGTTGCATGGGAGTAATGGCCTAGTATTATAAACCCATAAACTCTGTCTGTGGAGAGATTAAAAAATACATTAAGAGCTAGATTCTTATTCAGAATGCGTGCCTGGACAGGAGACTTAGGATGTAACAGCCCCTATTACACAGTTTTGCGGGCTACCCCGATCCAGGTGCGAAAGAGTAAGCAGGGCAATGTGGCCTCTTACTCCCTTCATAGCGCAGTGGAGCATTGGCTCCAGAATATCTGCTAAGTGATCAGAGTAGCTAAAGAAGCAAGGAGGGTTGGTGGTAATCCACTCATGGTACAGACCAGTGGTGAGTAATTGTCCCCCAACACCTGGGAGCAAGGAGGAAGCAGGGGAAGAACTATCACTAGGTCAAAATGCCTCTAGGGGTTATGCCTGATGTAGTGAATGTAGCTAACACACCATCCTTTGCTCAAGGCTGTGCCAAAAGTCAGACTCTAGCCCTAAATAACTAAACAACAGCTGAATCAAGGAATGTTATAGAGTAGGGGCTTTTACAGAAAAAAATCATGTGACTACTTAGCTCATGTTTGACATCTAGTTGCTACGGTAATGCGGCTATATTAAAAACCCATAGATTAACTAGAGACAGATAGGAAAGATAAAGCACAATACACATCTTGAGTGAGGATTCCAACATTTCCAAAATCCTGTAGACACTGTTTCAGTACAGAGAACAAAAACTGTGAAGCTAAAGCCATTTCCAAGAACAAAGCAATGACCTTAAGAGAGACTGGGAATAGGATCTGACACACAGGATTTGAGCAAAGCCAGATGTAACAAGCAGAGAGTTCTGTGCATCTTTGTACAATAGCCAGTAAGAACTAAAAGAAAGAAATGTGGGATGATAGGAAACTCTCTGCAATCTTAGCTAAATCCATCGGGATAAGGAAGGCCTTTTCTCAAGGGATGAAAGATGGAAGTGCTTTAACATGGGAACTCCACCATCACCAATCACACACTTCTTTATCTGAGCAGAGATTGCAGCTGGTAAAGCCAGAATGGTGGGAAAATGTGGACAGCCAGACTATTAAATGACACAATGGACCAGAGTTACAGGGAATTAGGATTGAAGGCAGCATAAAAGTGATTTGAAATAGCTGTGGTGCAGAGAAAACTGTTCTCTTGAATCAGACTGAAGAGCTACCAGCACTTCCGATAAAACCAAATTATTTGCCTTTAATGAGAAAGTTTTCATCTGACTGTGTCAACATAATAACCTAGACTTTCTGTTCTGTCCTCTGCTTTAGATGGAAAAGGCCCATGGATTAAGGAGAGACAGGAAAACTGGACAGAGGAGCTTATTTGGCTGGCTGCAGTAATCAAGACAGACACTGGAAAAGATCCAAGGAAAGATAGGGCTGGCAGAGTGGATACCAGAAACTCTGATGAACAAGACACTTTGAATATTCTGGACCTTGAAAACAATACTAATATCATAACTAACCAGGGAGGTAAAAAAATAAACAGAAAAGAAAACCAGAAAAGCAAAAATAACCACCCTGGCCTTCCCCATCCAAGTTATCTCAACCAGTGTCTCCTTTAGCCTATCACGCCCTCTCACTGGTGGTATATGCCCTACAGAAACAAAGGAAAAAAGGGTACCATTGGGATACAAGTATTAGGGTGTGCTTTTGCTTTCTTGTTCACTCTGACTGGTTGAGACTGTTTGAGACACACTTGCGTAACTACAGAGCACCCAATTGCCTCATGAATGTACCAAGCAACAGTTTACTACTGATTGGCCAGTGGAGATTCCAATTTACCTACATCTACATGAGGGATGATGACTGAGGCTTGATACTTTTCAGAGAGATAGGGAAAAGAACAATATCATTGTACCAGTCACTACAGGGAGAAGATCTCTGATGCTGAATGCATTTTAGTTAAATCATCAAACTGGCATGCTGTTCATGAGATAGTAAGTATGTTTTGCAATTCCCATTAGGATACATCAACACACAACTCAAAGTATCAGGTGGTCTGCAAGAAAAGTGGAGGAAGTTTATAGATTATTCCCTTTATACTTATAAAATCTACAATTTGTATTTCTATCAGTGAACAGAGTTCAACATTCCTATTTTATGTACTTTTCTGCAGCTACTGCATTACTTGTATAGGTCAGGCCTTATTATTAATTTGTTGCTAGTAGCACCCCAAGTGTGCAAGGCATTGTCCCAACAGAAAGAAGGCACAACCCCTGTCTAAAGAGTTTACAATCTAAAGACAGAGTTTAGGAGGAGGGGTTTCAACATATAAATCCAGTGGTCATTAAGGTGGTACTGGCCATATCTATTTTCAATAATCCCCAACATGTCATATTTTCAACAGCATGGTCTAGGAAGGATGATCAAGCATAGAAGTTAACAAATTACTTATTATAGTGACAAGTGAGATTTTATTTCTCAATTTCACACCTTGCAGGAAGGGGTTTTCACATATCTGCCAGTTGTAGATTATAATCTTTTTGCATCACTTGGGAATGAATTTTTTTGGTTCTAATATTCTAGAAAATAGATAATTTTGGTTTGACAGCCACTTGGAGGGAGTTGATAGGGAAGTATGACTGAATGATATTCATAGCTTCTTTTAAGTGGCAAATTGAAAAAACCTACTTAATCATAAAAATGGCTATGGTTCATCACATTTCAATATCTTTTTGAGAAGGCTTTATTACACTCAGAAGATTTTATTTTCCTATGCAAGCAGAACTTTTGATTACGGTCTGCATTTATCAATTTGTAGTGAATAAACGCATCTTTTAGTATGCCATTGAACACTATACTATAGAAATGTCATTTGCCATAGGTGATATTCTCTTCCCGGGCTATAAAGAGTTCAAGGGAAAACTTAAATCTGACTTAAAACTTAAAGTCCAAATTTTGCACATTTGCCAAGTTTCTGGTGCTGAAAGAAGCAAACAGATAAGTCATGGGTCTAATAGAAATGTGCATGTCCTGTAACAAACAGATGCCAAATTAGTTAAGACTTTGAGGGGCTGAACTTCAAAGAAGTGACTAATTGTCTAAAAAATAAAATATCTTGTAATTCATCAGCACATAACTTATTTTCTGTTGTATTCTGGACCATTACTTAACCTCATGCACTGCACGGTAACATACCATTTCTTAATTTGTGATGTGAAGGCATAGGAACTGAACTGAACCATCAGCTCATTTCACATATGCCACCATACAGTGTTCACAAGGTAACAACTTTCAGTATTCTTTCTGTATTCTTATGTAGTGCCATATAAATAACTTCTACTGATACTAATGGAAGCAGTGCATGCATATGGAGAGGAAAGTTTAGCTTGTTTGATATTTTTGTTACTAAAATAATCAAGTTCAGAATTGCTCCCGACCATATTGCATCCTCAGCATTTTCACTTTTTTTTTATGGTGTTAAATGATGTGGGGTTGATCATGAGTGAAGACAGGAAACATCCACAAGTGAAGAGATAACAATAACACACATCCCAGGAAAAGAATACTGAAGAAAGGGAATGTAAAATTGACTGTTAATTTAATAAAAATCTTCAGAAGATACGAACTGGTTTAAGTCGATGTGTATTTTTAATATCCTGCAAGTGATACAGGATGGCAGAGACAAGGAAGTGGCAAGGGAGACAGTATGGATGTTATATAGACACTTGTGTCATGCCTGAAAGTCTGGAAGGTGGAGATAAAAACCCACTCCCAGACAAGAGAATCTTAAGCTTATATTGATGACCAGACCAAATTGGCTGATGATAAAGTGTTGGAAGAATATCAGATATGGTATCTCCACATGGAAAGCAGCAAATCTGGACAAAAAATAAATTAAATTACAACT
Organism: Emydura macquarii macquarii; assembly: GCF_026122565.2. Classification (NCBI taxonomy): domain Eukaryota; kingdom Metazoa; phylum Chordata; order Testudines; family Chelidae; genus Emydura; species Emydura macquarii. Next base: position 9,961,807 of record NW_027131105.1, on the reverse strand, counting down.
CATGAAAAAATATAGAAGAACATTTACTTGTTTAGATTTGAGTCTGGCAAATGGGTTTTTTAAAATCATTTTCACAAATGCTTTTATATAAATGTATTGTTTATAGGAAGTTGTTACTGTAATTGAGTCAAACTTACAAGAGAAAGACTGTCGCTATTTAAGTAAGATTCCAATCAATGGCATGTAACTAGTCTCAGTAGAATACTACTGTATAAGCTGGTATAGTTTGATTGGCTGTAATTAATAAGGATTTCTGAATCTTTTCTCCACACTATTGAACATTTTATATTATATCCATGAGCCACATATTTGTTAAAAAACTGACAGCACAGCTTCAGACTCTCAGCAACATATTGTTTGCCTTATGTTTGTCAGTTGAGTTGACATAAACCATATCTCCTGTTGACAGAAATGCTTGGAAGTATTCATGGACTGTACTATTCATCATAGAAAAATACTCCATAGTTATGGAAAGCACAGATAAAAATCACTCCCTACACCCTGTAAAAGCTCAAACCAGCTAGTACATCACAGAGGGATTTATTTAAAGAAAAATTAAGACTGCACTAAATTGCTACAGTATTGTGCATCTTCCTCAAGGCAGTGGACAAAACCCCTGGACTCAATAAATGCTGGATGGTCAAACAGACCAAAATGGATTTTTTTCCTCTTTTGATCAGTGTTGTGAATTGTCCTGGATGCCACTGGAAGACAGACCAGATACCAGAAAGTTTTAACTAGGTTTAACTAGCCTGCAATTTTATTAACTTAACACATCTGGTTAATTATCCGGCAATAGCTAGATCAATGCAGGTCTTCCTTCCTTCTATAATCCATGTCACCTGCAGGAGGGCTAACTCAACCCCACCCCTTCTATACCTCTTACTCCGTCTCATCAACTTTCCCTCATGAAAGCGTTGAGAGGATGGGGTAAACATTTGTCTCCTCACTGTTCCATACATTAGGAGCTCCTACATCATACTCGACCTTCCTTAGGAGAGGCCTTCTCCCACTTTGCTCCTATCTTGGGTGTTACCAGGGAGTCAGACCCCTTACTGAAGGATTATCTGCACTGGGCACTTGAGTCAAGCTGCAACAACATGAATTTTACAATCTAAACTGCCCACTGGGTCCCTGGATTGCTGAGGTAATAGCAGTGAGGAAAAAATTCCTTCCCATCCCCAAAAAGAAAGCAAGCATGATAGCCACGGCAAGACTCAAATACCAGGCCCTACTTTAACTCCAAGGGTGCAAAGAGGGAAGGAGCTGTTGCCCTTAGGTGCAGACAGCACTCCACGGAGGGGAAAGAGCCCTTCCTTTGGGTGTGAAAGAGCCAATGGTCTTCAGTTAGACTGGATAGAAGAGTGTGTCAACCAAGAAGTCCCTCTCCTCCCCTCCCCAAGCCCACAAAGCTGTGTGGCCATGAAGACAGGAGAAAGATGGGGAGCCAATCCTTAAAGGGGCCAAAAGGTTTTCTTTTTACTCTTGGCTCAGACAAGCCTACTCACTGCTGAGGCTGCAGAGGCGAGGGTGGTGGTAGCATTTGTGCTCTCAAAGATTTCTTTTTCATTAAAAATTGTTACCCTGGCATTCAGAGAGTTGCTATATTTTAAATTTATAACTATTAAGGGTTTTAAATGATAACCTTTTATTTTAATTTTTCTTCACTATATTCTGATCATTCTGCTGAGCTGCACTGTTCCACAATTTATATCTGATTATTCTTCGAGTGATGATTCCTATGTGTATTCCAAATGCGAGCGCACATGGGCACCATGTGCCGGAGCTGGAAGATTTTCAGCAGCAGTGTCCATTGACCCACACGGACGCCTTCTGTCACCACATGCTCCATGTGAGTTATAAGAGGCCATGCAGGGCAACACACCCTCAGTTCCCTCCTACCACATTGTCAGAGTCGGGACGTGCCCTGGATGCTGAGCCAGCTCCCACCTTGAGCTTCTGTACCTACCCTTGCCAATTCTTTCGTCCCTCTCCCCTGGCCACCTACACTGGTGAATGAGCCACTCCTCAGCCACAACCCGCCTCCACCAGTCATGATGCTGTCTGCAACAATAGCTCTGCCATTTCTGGAGGCTTCTTTGGACTCAGAGGCCTTCTCAGTGGAAGAGCTGTCCTTCTCCCCAGTCTCCTGCATAGTGCGGACTCTCGAGTGCCCACCTTTTTCTGTCCCACTATGCTCTGGGCCCACCTGGGTGTTACTCATATCTGTGGGGCCCGTAGTACCACCAGGATCAGGTCTTGTGGCACCACTGGCCCACATGGGACCCTTATCGCCACCCATACCCACCATCAGTGACCTTGTACCAGCTCACCCCAACTCCTCCACCAGCTCTGATCTCCTCGGACTCACAGGAGGATCCAGAGCTTGATCCAGCATCACTAATCCCAACAGCAGCCTCCTCCTCTCTTGGCAAGACCCTGATTCCACTGAACCTCTCACCTCCTGATGATCACCACCAGTACTGGAAGCTGCTACAGAGGGTGGCCCTTGACTTGGGCTTTCCCTTGGAGGAGGTCCAGGACCAACCATACTAGCTTTTGGACATTCTCCAGCCCCGGAGCCTGACGTGTGTAGTTCTCCCCATTCATGATACCATTTTACAATCCGCACAAGTGGTGGCCACACACCAGCGTCATGCACTCCTACACCTGAAAGGATGAAACAGGTACTTCATGCCAACTACTCCATGCCAACTTTCTGTTCTTGGGCCTTGCTGGCCATGGAACAGGTGCGCCAACACTTCAGCACACGCACACATGCACACAGAGATAAGGAGGTGAAATGCCTGGACCTCTTGGATTGCAAACTCTATTCCTCCATAGCCCTTCAATTCTGCATTTCTAATTATCAAGCTCTGCCGGTGAAGTATGTTTTCAACAATTATATCAAGCTGGCTGAGTTCTTGCAGGACATCCTGCAAGACGAGCACCAGCCTGATGGCCAAGGTCAGCCTCCAAACCGTGGTGTATGCGACGAACACGTCCTCCCACTCCCTGGCCACAGGGGTGGCGATGAGATGCGACACATGGTTCCAGTCATTCAGCTTTCCCAGGGAGGTCCAATCTACCATTCAGATCTCACCAGCCCCCCATCCCCTGGCTCCCTCTGGGGAGCTCCACCTACAACACCCTCCTTCAACATAAGGCAGACTCCCTCCCCAGGAAGGGTGCTATCGAACCTGTGCCCACCCCCTTCTTTGGCAGGAGCTTCTACTCCCTGTACTTTCTCATCCCGAAGGAGGACGGGGCCTCTGCCCTATACTCCATCTCCACTTACTCAATACTTTCATCAGGAAGACAGAGTTCCGTATGCTGACGCTCACTTCCATTGTTGTGGAGGCATGGTTCATAGCCCTTGACATGAATGGATGTCCACCTGGCTCACTGCAAGTTCCTCCGCTTTCATGTGGGCAAAAACCACTATCAGTTCAGGGTTCTTCCTTTTGGCATCGCCATAACCTCGAGGGTCTTCACCAAGGTTTTTGCTGCTCTGTCCACACCTTCACAGCATGCTACGCCATCGACCAGTGGGCAGCCGCAGATGCAACTCTAGTGTCTTTACCCACCGTGTCCTCATACCCACCTCTGAGCTCATCACTGTTCCGTACTCACCGCATTTGGAATGCATATAGGGACCATCACTCGAAGAAGAAAAGGTTACTTACCAGTACCTGGAGGTTCTTTAAGATGGGTGGTCCTTATTTGTATTTCAATACCTGCCGACCTTCCCTTCTACTGCTCACTCTCTATGTTGCAGTAAGAGGGAAACTGAGGGCATGTTGACCCGCATGGCCTCTTATAACCTTGCATGCAGAACATGGCAACATAAAGAGGTCAGGCATGTCAACAGACACTGCTGCTGAAAAACTTCTGGCCTCGGCACATGGCCCCCATGCGCAGCACGTTTGGAATACAGGTAGGGACCACACATCTTGAAGAACCTCCAGTTACAGATAAGTAATCACCTCTTATTTGGATAGAGCACTTTCTCCAGTGAGATTCATTATTATTCCTGTGTGCAGTGAGGATCAGATTGGTGTCAACTTGTCAAAGGATAATTGTTATTACCTGTAAACTTAGAAAACAGACTTTTTTATCATAAAAAAATACTAGGATTGAGATTTTCAAAGGCTCCTAAGGGAGTTAGGTACTCAACTGTCACTGCCTCCCAAACATTTGAAAATCCTACCCTAAATGGATTTGTAATGACATGCCATTTTGAAACCCAATGGTACTAGCATATTATTTTCTCTAAGATGGTGAATCATAATCAATGATACTCCTGGACAGCTTTGCATAGATACCATGTTCACAGTTTTTCTGATATCAGAACTTAAGACCAAGTTTACAGGTATATTTTGAAGATCATTCATTCAACAAATTTTCTTATGATCTACTAGCCCCACTTTCAAAACATGCACAACATTTGTGCTTTAAAAAAGAATTTTCTTTCTCAGCATCAATCAAGAATAGCACACAATTTATATTTTTTTCTTATTACATTAACTAACTACCACAAGTGAGTTTTGCAGATTAACATGTACCAGCTCCCCCCAACTCCTGCCAAAAAAAAAAAAGGTGTTAGGGAAAGAATGAAGGATTAAATTTACATTTTATGTTTTTGCATACAGATACCACATTTTTAAAACTATGAAGCAGCTGAAATTAGAGCTATGACAAGGTGCAAAATCTGAAAGACAAATATTCATTACTTAAATAGGCCACAAAGGTACAGGTAACTTTACGAATACATAGTATGACAAGGCCCTGGTCATAAGAGTTTACCATCTTCAGAGTAAACATGTTGTACTAGATTAAATTAAAGAGCAAAATTTAGACACTGCAACTTCTTTGCAAAATTATAAAGCACTACTACTCAAATTAGGAAGCATTAGTGAACCACTTTTCCCGATGTCTTCTTCCAGTGGTGGAGGCACTGTATGCACATCTAAATGTACAAGAGTTCTGAGAAACTGACATGAAGCAAAATTTGGTTTGTTTTTTTAGGTGTTTGGGTGCTTGTTTTGGGTTTTTTTCCTTACTGCTTGGCTGATACTTACTGCTGATGCCTTTCCACACAAGGCTATCTGAATCAAGCTGCCAGTAGATGGCTTGGGGTATATTGTCTGCCTAGGTACATAACTGTCACTTTAAAAAAAAAAAAAAAGGGCGGGGGGGGAAGATTTGTGGTCCAAAAGAGTCTTTTTTTCAAATCACACAATAGTCAATATTCTCTGAAGCTTGTCTTATGTGATCTAAAAAAGAGACAGTGTTGGATGGCCGTCGGATCTGGCCACACCGCTGCGGCCCTTCCTCAGGTCCAGACTCTGGGGAAGGCCACAGCGCCTTCCTAAATGGGGAACAGCGTCTCCATATGTGTTGTAGTCCGGATCGGCAGGGTGGGTGGGCGAGCAAGCAGTCTATTGCCCCGGCCCTCTGGCAGGGCGGGCGAGCAAGCAGTCTATCGCCCCGGCCCTCAGGCAGGGTGGGCGAGCAGTGGATCTGTTATCTGCAGCGGTATGGAGGCATAGGCTCTCCTGGCCCAGGGCCCTAGCAGTGGCAAAGGCATTGCCACTGAGTTAGCGGGGCTCCCACCGCAACACGCCGACGGGGTCTTGCCTCTGTCTCAGACACAGCTATGACTGTCCCTGGACTACTTCCTCCCTGTATCCCCAGGTACCTGTCTCATCAGGGTCCTCGGGGTCACTGGCGTACTCGGTCTGGGTAGGCCCGCCTGTCCCTTCTCGTCCACAGGTGGCAAGGTGGGGAGTTCCTTTGCGAGGGGCAGCTCGTCCAGGTCACAGGGCTCATGGGATGGCTCAGCAGCTCATCCAGGTCCTGTCCCATCTCTGGGGGCTCGGCGTCAGGCAGTTCCTCCATGTCCCATCCAGCCTCGGGGGGTATCTCCCATCCGGGTTGCTCAGAGGTCTCGGTCCAGTCTCGGTCATTGTGGCGTGGCAGGCTGGTCCAGCTACCCGAGGGCCCTACCCAATCTCCTGGCCCTGAGGCAGGATTGGGGAATGGTCGGGGTCTCTGCTCTGGGAGGCAAGTGTCCCTGGTGTCGGCTCGGCTCCACTCCGGCCTAGGCCTCAGCTGGGGGGGGGGCAGCACGTCTGCCTGTGATGGCAGTCTCCTCCCTACTGAGCCCCAGGGCCTGCCTTTTATACTGCCCCTTCCGGAAGATTGGGCTGATCGAGCGGTCCTATCACTGCCCGGTCTTTTGGTTGCCGGGCAGACTGGCCTGCCGGCCCTGTCACAGCCTGGCCTTTCTGTTGCTGGGCAGACTTGGCTGCTGGGTCTGCTTCGGTCCTGCCAGACCACTGCGGCCCTTCCTCGGGTCCAGACTCCGTGGAAGGCCACAGCGCCTTCCTACAGACAGCAATATTCACTCACATAGGTAGCCTTTAAGTTAATGTCAGAAAGAATTTTAGAGAAATGAAAAAGGAGAAATCTATTAAGTCTGAATAATTCTGATGTCTCAACATTTTAAAAAAATCTCTGTAAACTGCATGCTAAAAGTGTATAATTCTCATAATCTATAAAAGAGAAAATCAAAACATTGCTCTGTGTTACAAAGCCAAACTGCAGAGCAACCTTCCAGCTTTACTGAAAGCTTGTGAAGATATTCTATGCTGTATTTTGACATGGTTTTATTAATATCAATAACTGATTCTAACGTGTTTACATTTCATTGCTGAAAAGCAAACTTCACCAATGCAATGGAGTGCATAACATTTGGATGGGATGGTCAATGGCATCAGATTTCTAAAGAATGACAGACTCATGGGAATACATCTCAGCTCAAACTTAAGGGCTTGTTACTTAATACATGTTGAGCAACAAGTAAAAATGTCTGGGGATGCTTTAAACTGGCTGCTTGAATCAGAAAGTCATTTACTGGAGATGGTCATTAAAACAGATTTCACTGTACATGACGGCATTTAAATGTTGCTGTATGTATAATGTGGTAAATTCTGCTCTCTTTCACACTGATCAAAATTTCAATTAGTGTCACTTTTATTGATGGAAACTCAGAAGCAGTTTGACCAATTTTCTTCAAACTTAGTTGAAAAATTCACCTGGGTCAAGAGACATATCTGACATTTTTCATGCCAAATTAATTTTAATAGCCAAAGTTATAGGGGAGCTGAGAAGAGAGCTGCAAAAGCGAGTCAATAAGCATGTGCAACTCCAATTTGTGTGTGTAATATTGGGTATTTCACTCATTGCTGCAAGCCTGACACTTTTAAATGTTCACATATGAAATTGTTTGCAGTGTTGCTGTAGTCATGTGGGCCCAAGTTATAAGAGACACAAGGCGGATGAGCTTATACCTTTTATTGGACCAACTTCCGTTAGTGAAAGAAACAGGATTTCAAGCTTACACAGAGCTTACCCAAAGACACATTCTTCAGGTTGTTTATGACTACACTGAGATAAAAAACCCACAGTGCCGATTCTCAGGGCCAAGATCAGCTGACTCAGACTTGTGAGGCTCGGGCTGAAGGGCTAAAAAGAGCAGTGTAGACACTTCGGCTCACACTAGAGCTTGGACTGTGAGACCCTCCCACCTCGTGGTATCTCCGAGCCTCAGCTCCAGCCTGAGCCCAGATGTCTACACTGTTATTTTATAGCCGCCCCCAGCCTGAGCTCTGTGAGCCCAATACAGATGGCCAAGGCTAGCTGCAGCCATGCTGCAGGGCTTTTATTGCAGTGTAGACATACCCTTTTTAAGTTCAAAAGCTTGGTCTCTTTCACCATCAGAAGTTGGTCTAGTAAAATATATTATCTCCCCTACCTTGTCTCTCACATTTGAAATGTCTGTCATCTTGGTCATCACCAGTGATTCAACACAGGATTAAAGCAGCTTCAGTTAAAGGTCTAAACCCTAATTTTATAAAACAAAACGAAAGCACCGAGCATGACACATAGCACACACTAAGTAATGGGCTGCATGTGCATTTTTTAAAAAAAAACTGTGTCAAGGGATATAATGGAATCCTGACTGAAACTTTAATTGTGGAGTGATGACAATAGATTAATCATATTGTGCTTCAAAGATTTATTGCATAAAAGTGTTTTCACTCCCAACACTTGCTGTAGAAAGATGCATTCCAAAATGTGAACAGAAATACATTTAAAACAAATAGGCAAATAGTGAACAGAGCAGTCGGATTTTTGAAATCTGTATTTTATCTGGTACTAAGTAGGTTTGGATTCCCCCTTCCCTAATTGCTTACTCTAAGGCTACATCTTCACCGACGGCGGCAAATTCGCCGCCGTCAGATCTATTTCTCTGGATCGACTGAGCGGTCAGTGAAGACCTGCTCAGTTGATCCAGAAATTGACATACTAAGACCACCTTCACAAGTGGCATAGCACTGCATCGTAATGCAGTGAAGACAGCGCGCAGAAGAGAAACAGAGAAATCGACGGGAGTTACACAAGTTTTCTGCGTAGCTTGCGTAACTCTGGACGACAGCCGCCGAATCTTGGAGGTAAGTGTAGACAAGCCCTAAGTGTATTTAACAAAGAGTAAAACAGCACAATAGATAACTAAGTTTTGCAGCATTATGGAGCCCAGTTAACTGTATTAATTGAATGAAAGTTTATCCTCCAGGAAATATTCCTGTATTATAAAATTTGGTGAGTGAGATAAGATTATATATAGTCGACTGGAAATGAGTACAAAAGAAAACCTCCCATTAGCTTAAGTCAGTTTAGCTAAGCCTATTTGTTTTCTGTTGCCAAGAAAAATTACACTTTTCACCTGTAATGTCTTTTTAGTTATTTCATCAAAATTCTTACATTTATGTATGTAACTTCACAAAATTCAAATAAATCCTTCTATTGTGTAGCAGTTACTCCTGGGGAATTCTGCAACAAAAAATTAAAAATTCTGCACACAATACTTTAAAATTCTGCATACTTTATTTCTCAAAACAACGCAATATAATCATGCCAATTTCACTTATTTTGGTAATTTATTTCAAAATACCTATCAGCAAGTAGGTCTGTAACAATACTGACAACAAAGAAAATTCAGGAACTGTTTTTTTGACCAATAGATTCCTTACTAGGCATATTAACACAGAACTTTGAGTAATAATTCATTTAAACTACAATACAGAAGTGTATTTCCCACACCTCCCAGAAGCAGTACAAAGGCTTGAGGGAGTTGGGGTAATGGAGGAGCTGAGGGAGAGGGAAATAATTGCTGGGAAGGAGCCTGGGAGTGAACCTGGAGGGCTGTGGGCTATGGATGAGAGAAGTATGGAAGTTTGTTGGCTTTTTTGAGGGGAGGGGCTTGTTCAGGAGTTGGGGATCCTCTCCCATGCAGACCCGGGCTGACCCCTAGCCTCTCCGATACAGTCAAGCACATTTGCCATTGTCCCCATGTCTCTGCAACTCCACTTCCCCATTTAGCCAGGCATATCTGCACATGTCCCCATGTGTCTCTGCATGCCCACTCAGCCACCCCCACTCTCCCCATCTCAATGTGTCCCTGCAATCCCACTCCAATTCAACCTCTGGCTCAATGTTGTCACTCCACTAGCTCCGGTGCCCCCAGCTCCAGTCTGTCCCCTACACTAGCCTTTCTGAACCCCTATCTGTGTGATCCACCCCATACCCTGTGCCTCCTCACCTGCAGGCAGGGAGTTGTGAGGAAGGCAACCTCTGCCCCCTCCCTTTCTGAGGCTGGCTCATCCAGCCCCAGAGCCAGCTGCCCTCTCTTCTGGCACCACGTCAGTCCCCGGTGGGCAAAAAGTGTAACTGTAGCATGACCCATCCTACAGCTTCTCTTCATCTCCTCCTCAGAATCAATCATTCTGCAGTGGGGAAGGAAGTAAATCTATAGGGGATATTAATTCTGAGCTTGCACAATGGTGCAGAATTCCCTAAGGTTTAAACAGTGTGCCGGGGATTAGGAGCATAAACATGTACCCCTGAACCTTGCTTCACAGCTGGGTCCGGCAGCTGGGCCAGATGACCAAGTTCCACATGACAGCAACCTGCACTTTCTTTAAGAGGAAGCCCATTCAAAGAAAGCAGAGAAAACCAGGGTCAGGGTCGGGACTTCGCAGAGGCACTCTACACCAAGTAAGCAGAAAGCGTGGTGGGAGACTCTGCAGGGAGCAGGACTAGAAGCCTCAGCTGAGAGAGGTTTTAGCAAAGACCAGGTATTGGCACTGTGATTTGGGAAGGAACAGTAAAGTCTGTGGGAAAGATTTCTATTTGAGTTACAATGAACTGTTGTTAATATACCAGACCTGAAGAAGGGGATATCAGGGAATCATGCAAGTCTTCAGAGATGCTGGTCTGGGGAAACTGAGGTAGCAGACACCATTACCAGATGGGGGAAAAAAACCCTCATTACACAATGTATTTAAGTTTTTATAAAACAAACTGTTCTTGCTTTAAGAATGCCTTTGTGATGAGTTGCTTCCCTGTTTAGACTACGGCTAAAAATACAGTGAATTCCTTATGGCAAATTTTTATAGTGAAGTCGATGTTTACACTGAGCATATTAACTTTAAGCAGAGATTTACAGAGTCAGATTGTATTCTGAATGCTGCAGTGATCTTAACCCATTTGGGTCTGTCATTTTATTTCATCATAAAAACAACTTATTATCTAAGTGCACTATCAGTGTGTTCAACTGTAGCTGTCATTTGCCCCACACAGTAAATCTGAAGTAATTCCATTTAAGTCAACAAGTTACACAGGTATGAGAATATAATCAGGCCTGTAGTATCTTAAATGACAATGCTGGGACTCAAACTACTGTCTGCTGTCTGCTGTGTCCCCCAATTGGACTTTGGGAGACATCAGACTCCTGATTCTGAAACTGGTTTCTGAAAGATGTTGCAGAGATTGGTCTAAATATTTAGCCTCTTGTAAATTTCTTTTGTACCACTATAGTAGCACAAATGAGCCGTGAAGCAGTAATTAAGTGTCAGCTGAAGATTCCCCAGTTAGCTATCTGCTTCCCACCTACTGGCAAAGCAGGTATAACTGGGGAGGATGAAGGGCCAGAGCACAATGCAGTCCAATCACCCTAGCATCAGCTCATGCAAGTTACAATAACCGGGAGGGTGCTCTAAGTGACAGTTAGGCTCTGGGAAGTCTTCAAGGATGGGGGAAGGAGAGACAGAGGATGGAAAAGAGGGTCAAAAAGTCATCTATGCACCGCTTCCGAAGGTGTGCTTAGCACTGCTCTGACACACCTAAGTGTCTGGCTGTTAGTGTTTCTAAAATACACAAGGAATGATTCTAATCTCACACTGGTTTTACTTCATTTATTCATTGTTTAAAATGACACCTTGAGTCTACGGAAACCTCTATAAATTCATGTAGAATGACAGTTGAACGTCTATGCTTTTTAAACTGCTTGACAAACAAAACATTATTGTACACAGATATTTATCAAAGCCACAAAGGTGACTCATTTCCTCAAACTTTTGCATTTTAAATAACCTCAGTGCACCAGCAATCATGCCAAAACATTTAACTTTGCTCTTAGAAACAGAACATGAGTCTCTCAGTGAAACAGCTGAGCGCTGGAAGAGTGTTGTGTGTTTTGACATATAAAAAAGCACACTAACATCCCACTTTGCTTCAGAACTCCTTCAGTTATATTCATTATAGGAATTCACAAACATCTATCTGCTCACTACAACCCCGTTCTTTTACTGGCTTCACAGTCTAAAGATCAATAGCTTTGTATTACAATGATGAAGGTTCATATCTTGTTAATTAAGGTATTCTGTTCAGTATAGACTAGTACACAGGAAACACAAGGAAACAGATACCATCCAAGATCACACTTGGTAATGGCACACTAATAACCAGAATGGCCACTCATACCAGTACTAAATTTAGAAAGTTAGACCAGCAAAAGAATATAGTCATGTACAAAACTTATTTAGTAAGTGAGTCTCCCTTCTGCATGTTTTAATGTACTTTACAGAATGGATATGCACTCTTTACTCAGTCAATCAGCTTGTGTGTGACTGTAAACTTATATATATATTTCCATTCTAGTCCAGGTTATCTTTTTTTTTTTTAAGTTGGTTAGTTGTTTTTTTCCTTAAATATTTTGCATATTAGCTTTTAGATTGTGAGCTCCTCAGGAAGGGAATGTGTCTTACCTATGGTTTCTAAAGTGCTATATAAATTTACACCACTATATATGGGCAGTTTGCAATATCTGAATAAGTGATAAGTTCTGCTGTGCTTGTCTGCCTTCTGTCACTTGTGCCCACCCAGCAAGACCCTGATGGAAACACCGCCCAAACATCTCTGATCTAGGAATTCACATTCTGTACCAATATCTGTGACATTCAGTGTTGGCAACTCCTGATTTTTATCACAAATCTCATGTTATTTGCTGTCTTGCTTTAAGTCCCAGCCCAGGACCCTGCAAGGTGGGAGGGTCCCAGAACTTGGACTGCAGCCCAAGCCTGAATGTCTACACCACAAGTAAACAGCCCTTAAGCCTAAACCTCACAAGCCTGAGTCAGCTAGCATGGGCCTGCCGTGGGTTTTTAATTGCAGTGTAGACGTACGTACCCTTCAGGCACAAAAAACAGATATTTTTTTTAGAAAGTCCCCAAAATGAATTCTTTTTAAAAGTCTTACAGATGTTAAGACAATCTCATTATTATTGGGGCCTGATTGATGATTTCAAACACTCTGGTTGGCAATTCCCCATTCAGTGATTGGGATGTGGTTCTGCTGACCCCCTATGAATCCAACTAAATGAATCCAACATAAGACACAGCTGACCAAAGGACATTCTCTGTTATGCAGGTGCCTTGCTGTAAACCCATAACTATCCAGTGCCTATGCTGAAAGCCAACGGTTTGATTAAGCTGTTATCAGGCACCATACCATCATAATGAATGAACACGCGCATGGGCAGCCAAAAAAAACTAAGTATATGGATCACTTCTCTTTGCTGAGGGATCGTCAACTTGAACATCTATGCTTTGACTCTGTGTGTCTGTGTTTTAGGAAAATATCAGCAATAATCCAAATTTCAGCAGTTGGAAAAAATTTGAAAGATAAAAATAACTTTTCTGCAGCTGCATAAAGTGATTATTTTGGCTGGTTTGAATTAGGCGAAGTGAAGACAGGAATCATCATCATGAAGTTCCCTCATATATCTCTATAGGCAACACTGTACTCATGGCCAAAACATGATTTGACAACCTAGTTGGCTTAGACTTGAATGTGTCGTCCATTAGGGTCCGAAAAGTAGTTCTGTACAGAGAAATAGTGTGTAATATTGAATAGGAAGAAGGTCCTTACATTTTAGTCTAATAAAAACCCCAATATCTCAACTGCTCAGACACTTTACTTCTCTCTATAAATATGATTAACTTAGCATTTCTAAATCCCTTTGCAACCATCACAATTCATTTTTTTTCCATTTTGATTTTCTTTTAATGAGGATTCAACATGAATATAGAAATTCTGGAATGAGTCCATTTAGAGAGAGGCACAATTAGAAAAATATTAGCACTTTTTAAAAGTACAACAGAAATAATTTGATAGCTTTAGAAGCATTTCTAAATCTCTGTAAAATATTCCATTTTAATCATCTCACAAACCTTTAAATATTCTCTGTGAAGCTTTTCTTATTTTGTAATCCCAAATTTAAACATTTTTCTACAATTTCTGAGTTCTTAGGCATCTCCACTGAGTGAATCACATCTTAGAAGAAAGGATATCTCATGAATCACTTCTCCTCTCAGTCCAAATTGTTTGGACTATCTCCCTTGTCATTTCTGATTACACAACATCCCTGCATCAATTACCGCAATTGCTTACATGGAATTGTAGCATTCGGAAAGTATTTACTGCATTTTCAGCTGTCTTTTATCGCAGTTTAAATGAGAAACCAGTATTATGTGACCAGTCACCTCCTCATGGATCACTGACAAACGCTCCGAGGACCACAGTTTGTAAACTAGTGTGCTACAACTTAATACATTTCATCTTTGGAATGGCTTCAGAAAATTAAATTGATTCAACAATCAATGTAATCATCGGAAGCCATTCCAATTGCAATAAGCAGACATAAAGACTGAATTCTGATGGCTGGACAAAAAGAAAGTCCAAAAGGAAAAAGAGCTGTTATGAGTTCAGTTCATGCTCCCTATTTCCAGGCTCCATCCACTTTGAGTTTGTTAGACCCATTATTAGTTACACATATATATTATGCCATGTCAAGTATATAACTCAGAGATTTGTTAGACCCATTATTAGTTACACATATATATTTAAGGCCTGTTCAACTGATCTGGAAACTATGGAAAGCAATTTGCCCTAAATAAGTTTTCCTCTGCTACAATATGTGCTGCAAATTACATATGCAAACGGTTGACTATATTAAGTCACTATCCATGTTGCCATAGAAGAAAATAAATGATCTTCAGAGCTGTAGCTCTTATGGCATTACCTCATCTGAAGATTGAGGGAAACTAACCTTAAAAAATCCAGAATTAGTTTATAAAACATAGCCATTTATGAATAACATGTTTCTTCACATCTTTAACTTGTGGAAGGCTGAGAGAAAGAAGATGTTAGCTTACCTTTGTTATACATGTTGGTCGGTACTTGGACATCACTCAGGCTGATGTTCACAGGCAAGTTATTGAAGTGATCATTTGGCACTAGAATGAACTCCTTCCCCAGCTCTAAAAAGTTCCCTTCTTCATCTCGTTCATTTATGAGAACAGCGTTGAAGTATTCATACTGAAACAGAAATTCACATTTAGTTATTACACTATCTGAACAATTTTCTTACATGTTAATACATTTATTTACCTATGTAATATTGATTAGGACATGTTTTTGTCTAAATTAGAAGGCCATGATATAAAAAGCTACACATTTTTAGAAGCTCAGAAATTCATTTTAGGAAACTAATACATGTGCATTTCTTTCTGAAATCAATTTGATATCTGTGAATGCACATCCCTCTTAAAGCTAAATGGTAAGGACAGTCCAACACCACTATACACAATAGAAGTGCTATTTTAAGACAGAGTTTTCTCAGTTTAAGCCATTTGTTGCATAATTATGTACTAGCAAAAGTTTCTTTTTATCTGAATAATTTCCATTAATTCGAGAACCGCTATTACTGATGAACTTATGGCTTGATGAGCTAAAAGCATTCTGACTGCACAAAGTATGTTAAAAGGAATTGGCTAAAACCTCTGACAGCAGAATTTTATAGCATTTTTCTGCTAGGATTTATATTACTTCAACCATAATTTGGATTGACTGGCATCTCTTGAAGAAAAGGAGTTATCTGTTTCATGCTGAACATCACAAATACATATTACAAAAGGTTTCATACAATCCAACTTCAACTTTGGCAGTAATTTAAATCTAGATTTAACATTTTCTGGAGAAAGAAGTATCATCTGTATCTGTAAAGACACCTGAATGGTATTTGGCTTCTTCTGGAAAGAGCATAACAAGATAAGCAAAAGCAATTTAGATAAAATTATTGATTGGGGATGCATGAGAGTGTGAGTGTGTATGCAAGAGAGAGAGAGAGAGAGACCTAGCTCAAACAGGGATTCTATCAAACTCCGGAGGCACCAAGCAGCAGTAAAACACACCTTTTTAATCTTTCAACCTTTGACAACAAAGAAGTTTTTCAAATTTTTACTAACTGTATTGACAATTGAGCATCTAAGTCAAGATTCAAACATAATATATTTAAATATGAAAACTTTTAAGAAAAAGGTGTAATGCCTTCCTTCCCTGGAAGAGATTTTGCACTGGAATCTGTGATTATCTTACTTTTCCATTTAACTTGATTACATACATTGGGATAATTTCTGCTCTTGCTAATTGTGGTGCAATTCCATTGACTTCACTGATAAAACTAACAGCAGGGTTTGGCCCATGCTGTTTACAATACTAAGTCCTTGAAACAAAAAGGTATAAATGGTATGGAAACGGCCAAGTACACAGTATGTGAGGAAATTGGTCAGATCACAATTTGGCCAAGAAAAGCACTCCAGTCACCAATAAAAGCACACTGCTGGCATACCGTGCTTTCTTTCATCAATTTGGTTATTCCTTTCCCAAAGGGTTTAATCAGTAGACATCCTTCTTCATTATGTTTTGTTGAAAGGAGAAGTAATTTTCAATTGTAAATGTAAAATTGCCAGGCTAGCTGGGTATTAAAATTTGTTAGACTTTAAATACAATACACTACTAGCTTTACAATTAAAGAGTTTTTGTTTGGTTGATTAATTGACTTTTTAGGCCTGAGTCCATGGTTTGTGTTTTACAATTGTAGAGATATTTATGGAATAATGCGATTATGTAAATAATACACATAAAACCAAATTATTCTAGGGGCATTAAAGTCCATAACTAATAACAAAACATTTGATTTTAATAGAGCCCCCCAAAACTTTTTCCATGTCATGTTGAACAAACATAAATAATTGTGTCTGTTCCTTAAAACTTATGCCATAAAGAACAAATACCAGGTAACCTCTGGAGTAAAAATGGTTAGCACTGAGGTTAGGAAGCGATTGGCATCTAGTTGTATAGCAGCTTCTTCTGTGCATGTTTGCTACAGCTTCCCAGGGAAATATTGCATGTGACAGCTGAAAGGTGGGAGGAGGAAAATTAAAAATTAAAATTGGATTTAAAAAAAGTAAAATAAATCCATCTGGCTCTCTGACACTACATTTGACATTATGCCCTAGGGAAAGGGGATAAAGTCTTATTTGCTGACAACACAGATACTCTAGCTACTAAGCTCTAAGAGAAAATGACTTCAATTTAATCTTGTCAACCTCTGATATAACCTTAACAAGGTGAGCTCCCACAGTGCACAATGACATGTCAAAAACATATTAGCCTAATAAACAGAACAATGATTATTTGGGTTAGGAGTATGGCCAGATTGATTGTGATTGGACCAGACAGTGAGATTATTCTAACCTTGTGCTTAAAGAGACACGCACAGTGAGTGACAAACCAAAGCAAAATCATTATGAAGAAATCCATTCACTTAATTTATTACAGTGATATCACTCAAGAGCTGTATAAGAACATTAACATTCTAGTGCATTTGTGTCTGCTCTTGTGTAAACAAATTGTATTTTACACGTTTACTATTGTACATCACCACCACCTTTGTAATAAGCAGAATTCTGAAAATGTAAACAATCTTTTTTCATGCCCATTCATTTTACAATGAGCAAATCCTTAGACCTGGCAAAACCTTAGCACTTTCGGAGAACTAGAAATTTAAAGAGAAATCTCTGCTTTCATTTAAAAAACATTTTTTCTTTTCCTTTTCCTTGTGAAGAAAAGCTTCCAAACTATGAGCCACTGCAAATTGATCAGTAGAGCTCACAGAAACAAGCATTGAACTACTCTACACTTCAGCAAAAGCTGAGAGGGTCCTACAAATCCTTCATGAGCCATGCACATTTATTGTAAAATGAGTCCACTGCGTTTTGGGTGCATTCCAAAGAATTATATCACTAACAGTCCCAAAATCATTAGGCTAGGCCCATATTCAGGGGTGCAACAGTGGTAAAAAGAAATCTGTTACGTTTGGGTGGGTGGGGATGCGAGCCACAAAAATTGGTTTGCAGATTCATTCAATATACAGAGGCTGATTCTGACAGGAAAGCTTCAACTGCAATGTGTTTTATTTTAAAGCCTGTTTAAACACAAATGTTTGTGACAAATTCCTGCCACAGTAGCTGATGTGTGTTGAATGATCTCTCTAGACAGCTACCAGGGCCAACCATAAACTGCCAGGAAACTGGATTCTTGCAAAGGGTGTGGTAGAAAAACATACTGGGAAAAATGCAAGGCTGGTGGGATGTAAAAGCCAACATCCATCCCCCCTCGGAGAAGGACTTATCCAAGACCATGAGGCAACTTATGGGCTACAAGCCTCAATTCAGCAAGGTACTTAAACATGTGCCCTATTTAAGCACATGAGTAGTTTCATCAACTTCAGTAGGAACCTTGCTGAATCCAGTCAGTGAATGAGTTAGATATGCTATAAAAATGTACTCGAAGCGTATTGCAGTATTGCAGCTCTATAAAAATGATTGCAGATGAATGTAATTATTTTGAGATAAATGTCATTCTTTTGACTACTTATTTTTTTCTTCAGTGTAAACAGAAATCTTGTGATGCTTTAAGTGGTTTAGCAGAATATTTGATATATTGTTTTAAAACAATATTTACTTTTTGAAATATAAATATTTACTTTTTATTTGAAAAAGGAAAAGTATTTTATTAAATCATTTTGACCCAGTTTTCAATTACATTCCAAGTACTCCCCTTTAAGTTGGAATAATAAACACAATTCAGTTTGCTGCAGTCTTACTTTAACATAAAATTGTGAAATCACATTATTGCAGAGCAATATGAATGAAAGAGTATAACGTTGTTTCTTGTTAAATTTGACATGTCTTCTGTAGGTACATTAATTCGATTTCTGACTAAGTACAGGAAAAATTATTCCCACTGGTTATCAGGACTTTGAAAACCTAAATATACCACATGTAGAGGGGAAAATTACAGTGGTGATTCCAGTTAGTTACAGGGGAGAGAGGTATTAATATTGCAAGTATGCTAGTTATTAAAAAACATTTTCATTACCACATAGTAGCAGTTGCATGACTGCAGAGATGCTACTAATATTGGGCATATAAAATTGTTTTACCAATATACTTGAAATGGAGTATGCATCATTCCTGAAGGATACTGTTCAAGCAGAATGAGCCTAAATGACTGGTCGCCAAAATAATATATTTGGCTTGCCTAAGAAAGGAGTAACTGAAGGAACAAAGTCACCATGAACATATTATTAGGTCAGTTAATAAACAGTGTGCAAAAGAGGGGATCTGGCAAGAGGTAGACTGCAAAGAGAAAAAGCAGCAAACGCTCAGAGAGGTATATATCCAAGCAGTATTTACACATTTGAACATACATACTGCTCATGTACATTTACACATGCTTTCAAAGCAATGCACTATTCCAGATCCATTCAGACATATCTGTGCTTTGGTTAGTGGCATTCTTACATACGTACACAGACAGATTGAAACAAATCAATTGGTATTGTTATCCTGCCTATAGACTATTTGATAAGATGATTATATTTATTGCTATGCCTTCTCAGACAGAAAGTGTCTAGCACTAAATAAGAATGATAGAACATATAATGTGCACTTAATCCATATGATTAGGACATCCATCTGCGATCTTTAATGCACTCATTGGTAGTTGGCCAAGGCAAAGTCTTTTCACTTCTGCCCGACACTTTGTACCTATACTTCCCAAAGGCTTTCCAAAACATGGCATGAAATGTCACAGATGATCAGCCAACCATCTCCAGGTTACATAATGATACACCCAGCACTATTTTTATTTCTTACCATTGTACATCATCCTCATGAAGTGGTGGAAAATTTTATGCCCAATTACATTTTCCCCGTGTGCTGGAAGTGACAGACCATTTTTGAGGTTGCATTTGTGGCTCCAGCACAGAAGTAAGGGATACACAGAAACATACAACATTTCCATAGCTTGATAATATATTTAGATTCTGATCCTTGAAACTAAATTGCCAGCACTTTCCCCCCGCCCCCCACATTGGTTGGAAGCTCTTCAAAAGAATTTATGTATTCAAGATATCTCCAAAAATTCAAATGCAAAAAGTTGGCTAATTACTAATCTAGTCTCAAAGACAATTTATTAGGAATATTTATTGTACATTTAGTATTCTAGAAATATATTTTTAAAAGTACAGTGGATATCCACATAAATCTATCCTGTTCACTCCTTATGGGAATCACAAAATGGTCAATATAGATAAGATGAATCCAAAAAAAGAATTCATGTCATCATCAAAGGAGCTATTAGCATTGTTAACATAATATACAACAACAATTACACTAAAAAGTATAAAACATTTCTTCCAAGGTTACAGTAACCCACTCTGGAGGCCTCTAGGAGACGTTAAAGAAGGGAAAGCTAATGTTATTCACGCTGAGCTTCAATCCTCAGACCATTAGAGAGAGAATTAAGAAGCAGTGAAGGGGAAAGGAAAAGCAGAAATTAAAAACCGGGAGAGGGGATAGGTATAAAGAGCAATTTAAAAAAAAACACAACCGAGGAAACTCCACAAAAATCTCCACGACACCTGAGTTTAGGAAAAAAAGGAAATCTGGGGTGAGCTCCAGAGCCTGACACACCGAAGTTATTGAAATTGACAGTAATCTCAGAGAGCTCAGACATGTTTTTACACCTCAAGAATGAATTGCTTTGAACTCTCTCTTGTAGTCCTGCTGGAAACTGCCCCTCTACAGACTATACTATGAACAGTGTCCTCTCATATGTCGCTGCAAAGGGACAGATGTCTGAGTGAATACAGGCCTCAAAGGCTCTAAAAAGACTTCTACTAGCTGTTCAATACTGATCAGTTATTGCTATCAGGTCCTTAACCACATTATTAGAGCTCTTGCACTCAAGTACTTAGCCACATTGTTAGGAAAAAAGTTTGGGAGGTCACAGAAGTTAATCGTCTAATTCAACAAAACTATTTTGAATTTTAAAAGCTTTTAAAATTGAGAAAGCTTAGATATCTTTTATTTGTTGCCTGAGAGCTTTTAGAAGTTCCAGTGTAGTGTTGCCTACTGCAAGTTTCATTAGTTTTTTTGAGATATAGGCTTCATCTCAAGAAACCATCACTACAACTTGATGCTACTGAGGATTGAAATGTCCCTCTCACTCTGGCTTTCTCTAAGCTCTGAGCCAGCATAATGATGCTACAAGGATCCTTGCAACAGTATTTGATGTGGTCTTTTTTACAGTCAAACACGAAATTACACTTTTCTAGATTATCCATTGCTTTTTGGTATGATTGCCTCATTACAACTGTTTAAATAGGATAAATAATCATTTATTCTAGTACAGCATCAATTATAACAAGTAAATAGATAATACTTGCCTAGCTCTCAAAGGTGTTGCAAGGATTAACTGATTCATGTTTGTAAAGTGCTCTGAAAATGCAGAAGTGCCAAGTAATTATTATGGTGGCTGATTTCAACCCACTACAGTTAAGAATGAAAAATAATTTCAATTAAAATTTTCAATTATAAACTCATGCCACCCCACCAACTACTTTCAGAAACATCCACCTTGTGTGTGGTGACTTTCAAATCCTGGTCCTACCGACAATAAGGGTCTTTTGGCAGGAAATTGGACAAAGTCATTTCAGCTCTGCAGTTACTTAAAAAGATGAGTGAGTTTGAAGTTTGGCATAGAAATACAGTAGTCCTTATTGAGAACTAGGGCCCACGCTTGGTTTAAAAAAAGGACAGGGAAGAGGTTCAGTTGTAGATATGATTACTTGTAAAGTGCACATTGAATCATGTGCTGCCGAAACCTTTGGTGTAATCCTGGCCCCTTTTAAGTCAATGGTAAAACTCCCAGTGATGTCAATAGGGCCAGGATTTTACTCCTTAAGTCTACTCATGTGCAGTTAAACACTGGGTATGATAGACAGATATGCCAGTTCTGCTTGAGTTACCATGCTAAAAATAGCATTGTAGCCAGGGATAGCACAAGTAGTGTTTCGGGCGAGCTGCCCAGGTACATAGCCAGGGGTTCTGGGTGGGCTTGGACTCAGGCTGCCACCCCTGTTATCCCCAGCGACACTGTTATTTTTAACATACTAGCATGCGTCTGTCTGCGTTGGGAAGCATGCTCCTAGCTGCAGTGTACACATTCCTACAGATTCCCTACACATCTATGGACATGTAAGCAGCTAAGTAAAGTGGCTTTGTTGGTTCAAAATGGGCTGTGCAAAGTGAATAGCCGAGAGAAACATTTCTGGAACAACTTTACCTTTGAGGATTTCCTGACTTCTGAGTGATTTATCCCCCAACCGTAACGCCATGAATGCTGTGGTTTTTGCATTTAATAAGGGTAAAAAAAAATTCAAAAGCACCTAGGGTGACCAGATAGCAAGTGTGAAAAAATCGGGACAGGGAATGGGGGGTAATAGATGCCTATATAAAAAAAGGCTTGAATATCAGAACCGTCCCTATAAAATCAGGACATCAGGACATCACCCTAAAAGTGCCAAAGTCCTATTTTCAAAAGAGACTTATTTAGGAGTCTGGGGGTATGTCTACACTGCAATTAGACACCCGCAGCTGGATTGTGCCAGCTGACTTGGCCTTGTGGGGCTCAGGCTAAGGGACTGTTTAATTACAGTGTAGACATTCGGGCTCAGGCCAAGTTCTGGGACCCACCCACCTCGTGGGGTCCTACAGCCTAGGCTCCAACCTGAGCCCGAACGTCTAACTGTAATTAAACAGCCTCGACAGCCTGAGTTAGTTGGCACAGGCCTGCTGTGGGGGTCGAACTGCAGTGTAGACATACTCTAAGTCCCACGGACTGTTTATCAGTCGTCAGCTCCTAAATGCCTATGTCTCCTTTGAAAATCAGACTTAGGTGTTCTAGAAAACGATTGCCTACAGTAAATGCAGTACAGAAACTTTAAGAGAAGAGGTTTATTTTTCCTTTTTAATAAACATGAAAACTTTATTGGCCTTTATTTAAACCAAATGTTTGGGAAAATTGGCCACAAGCATATAACTTTCACTTAAAACGAACACTTCTGCAAGAGCAAGAAAAATAATATTTATATTTAGCACTTCTATAGCGCCTTCCATTTGAGAATCTCAAAGCATCTTACAAACTCAATTGAATAAGCTTCATATTACTCCTGAGAAATAGGAAACAATGTTCCTCATTTTACAGATAAGAGAAACAAAGGCACAACATTGCACAGAAAGTCTAGGGTAGAACCCAGATATTCTGACTCCATATTGAACCATGTTTTTCCTCAAGAGATTATGCTTATTATTTTCACAGCACAAGAAAAGAACCACTCTACTATATTTCACTGTCACATTAAAATGAATATCCTATTAGTATGGAGTAGATCAGAAGGTATGTGCACAATGTTTATTACACAAAACTCACAGGATCTGAGAACTTGTGCCAAGTTTCAAGAACATCTAGACACAGTTCTGAGCAAACTTAGGCCAATTTATTATTTGATGGAAACCATGTGAAATGCAGAGTTTTCACAGATTTGGCTTAAAAATCAAGTGAAATTCAATGAGTTTTCATTCGAACCTGAATGTCAAAGCTAAAAGACTCCCAGTAGAAAGAGATGCAAAGACAAAAAGTGAACTGAAGAAAAAGGTATTCATAATTCCCTGAAAAGAGAAACTGCAGAATTGCACGCAGCTTTATTCTGCACCCACATCAACGGAAAGACATTCCCCTGAGACTATTGCCAACTTTTCTTCTTTTTTTAAACTACAAACAAAGGCTATGAAATCTTCAGACAGACATGAGTTCCAGACATATACACTGTACAGTTAATCTTCATTTTTAAAAATCTAAATTCTTGCAATTGATTTAATTAAAAAAAAAAAGACTTTTGCCTGGACGTTCATTTGCAATAAACTGAACGAAAAAGGAGCAAAAATGTGAACATTTAGGGCCTCAATCCTGCACAGATTTATATGTACTTAACTCTATGCACTGTGATTAGCCCCACTGAAGTCAGTAGGGCTACTACCAATGCATAAAATTATGCATGTGCTTCAAGGCTTTGCAGGACTGGGGCCAAAATCTCCGCCTTTCACATATAAAAGGTGCATCAAGTACAATTTAAATCCTGGCAATTAATCTGCTCTTTTGCTCTGAGAAGTCTCAGCATTTTCCAACTTTAGTTTCATGCTCCAGTTTTAATATTTATTATGGGTAAAATTTTAAAAAAAGCATCTAAGTGACTTAGCATCTAATGCTTAGTCTATAATACAAAGGTTTGCTGGCACAGGTATGTCAGTTAGGAGTGTAGGGAAAAAAATCATACCCACCAGCAGACAGAGCTATGGTGGCAAAACCCCTGGCATAGACGCAACCATGGTGACAGAAAAGTGTTTCATCAATTTAGCCAATGTCATTCAGGGAAGCAGCATAGCTATGTTGGCAGAAGAATGCCTGTCAACTTACAATGAGCCTCCAACTGGTGAGCTCTGCTAGGATAGCTATACTGGCATAGCTATCCCAGCAAAGGTTCTGTGGTGTAGACAAGCCTTGAAAAATCAATGGGATTTAGAGCCCTAAATCACTTAGATGTTTTTGAAATTTTTACCTGTTCAGCCTAACCTACCTGAGCACAAAAGAAGACCTGTGAGATCTCTTGACTTTCATTGACTCCTGGGGGTTCAACGGGTTGTGAGTCACAAGATTTGGGACACCATCTTGCACAAATCCAAAAATCAATGGGATCTGCCCCTGGTATGACCTTTTACAGAAGTGCTACAAATGCTTTTTGGAACCCTCTTTGAAGATGCACAAGACTAATTGTTTAGCACCACTCCAGCTCCTGTTCATCTCCACTGATACTACTAGCCAGAACTATAAGATTGCTCCCTCCTCCCTTGAATCTGCTGTCAGTTTCATCTTAAAAGCAGTCAGCATCAGCAGCTTCTACAGAAGCACAAGAAGACTGCCAGCCATTAAACTGCCATATTTTCATCTATGCTAACCAGAGCAACCACCAGTGAGATTCCAGCCGGATTGCACAGGCAGCCCTAATGCAATCCCAATAAAATTGATAAGCATCAATATTAGACTGACTTCCTAGTGCATCCTCCAGACTCTTCCCTTCTACAACTCATGCTCCTCCCTCCAGTTTCCATGAAGGTTGAAATGTGGGGGCGGGGTGGGTGGATGGGTAATATTTTCTAACCAGCTCTACCATTTGGCTTTCTTCTCCCTCTGGTGGAAAGCAACTTGGACCCCGATTGTTCAAAGTATAAGGCACAGATGAACTAATGCACCCATGCAGAGCCACAATGGATGTGTCTACAATGCTACGTAAGCAGAGTTAGTAGAATCCAAGTTAGCAGACTCTGGGTTTGTTAATCTAAGGTTTGAGTGTCTTCATTCATTTGTAATCCCAGGTCAGGAATTGTTGGACTCTGAGTCCCACCCTGGGGCTCCAGCATCTACACTGCATTATGCAGGCCCAAGTCCAACCACCTATATCCCAGACTTCCTATCGCCCTCCCAAAATTTGGCCACTCTAACCCTTTCTTCATGGAGCAGTGTGGGAAAATGTGACTGTGCACCAAACTTGACTGTCCAGAGGACAAAAAGTCAACTCGATGGATTATGGGATACTTTTGGCAGATTCCCAGAGCACAAGTGCTGAGGGGCTGTATCTACATTGAAAAGCAATATCACTTGAACACTGGGTCCCTGCTTGACACAGGCTTGGACCTTTCAGCCCCTTGGCAGCCTGGGTCTGAGTCCTTGGTTAGCGCAATTTGTGTGTAGACAAAAGGGGGTTTAGGCTTGAGCCTGAGTTCAGATCCTGGGCTTACACTGCAGTGTAGACATACCCAATGACTTCAAATGTCTATGCACAGGCACAACAGACCACTTGTGCCTTGTGTATTGCAGAATTGGGGCTCTAATTACTATTCTCCTACAAATCAGAAAGCAACAGGTGAGCCACATGCTGCAACTTGCAATACTCTTGATACGAACTGCAACTCTGAACAATGAATTAAACATTACACAAGTTTCTTCTTTCCAAACATGATAACCAAAAGTTATTAAATACTGAACAACAAGGAGAACGGGCCAGACTTATTCATGGCACTCAAACAACAACATCAGTTGCAATGTTTTGATTTCGGGGGACTGGGGTTGTTTGTTTGTTTTTAAACAGTACGTTAAATTAATATTGTTAACCACACCCAAAATATAAATAAATAAAGAGCGCGCGCATGCAACATTATTGAGTTTATTTGGAAGTAAAATGAGAGATGAGATGTTGAGCAAATGAACATATACAAATCCCCTTCAACGGTTTTATGACTCTCTCGTGTAATATAGCAATCTGGTCAGTTAAGCCTGAAGTTGGAACAACAAGACCATGTAGATGAGTTAATTTAATAAAAGCAACACATGTCTCTGGAGCCACAGAGTTTTGCCGAAAAGAAACAACTGCATCTATTTTATTCATAAAAACTCTTCATTTAAAAATTGTTTCAAGATTATGTAGCAAAATAAAGTAGTAATAATAATAAAAAGATGTGGATTCAAATATGGTTTGCACAAAACAAAAACATTAAACCTAACCAGGGTTTTTTCAACTTTTAGATACATGCAAACATACCAGGCAATTCTCATATATTCCATCCTCAGATACAAATCCAGAATCTTACCAAGACATTGTAATGATCAGGATGATTTACAGGTTTAAAGAGTTATTCAAAACAGTGCATGCATTCTTCTTTTTTAATTATATCCAGTTGGGGGTTTTTGAATTTTGAGTACTTCATCTTTGATTCTTTCTTGCATCACACTTATACTGAATTATGTTGATTTTATTGTTAAAATACAGAAATATAGAAAATGAATTTTAATAAATGTCAGTTTTGTAGAATAGCACTCTTGTGATCTTTTGCGTCTTGATCAACAAACCTGAACCCCATG
This sequence comes from Emydura macquarii macquarii, assembly GCF_026122565.2. Lineage (NCBI taxonomy): Eukaryota > Metazoa > Chordata > Testudines > Chelidae > Emydura > Emydura macquarii. Next base: position 9,935,176 of record NW_027131105.1, on the reverse strand, counting down.
AAAAGAAAACATGCCGAGAGAGCCGTACAAGACAATTGATCAGACATGTCTCAAATTCCCTATACATATTTGGCTGAGCGGGGTTAATATAGATTTTATAGGTTTAAAGTGTAGTAGTGTCATATATCTTTATATGTACCAAGCATAAATAATCACTGATTTAAACAAGTAAATGATTGTCTTAAATTATAATAAGTGAATACTAATGCCTAACAACATACTATATAAAAATGAATATTACATAAAAGAGTTCAGACTTGGAGACATAAAGGTAACAAATAAAGTCAGGCCAACAACAACAAAAATAACAGCAGCATCACAAGTATAGCTTTTATAAAATTAATTTGTCAGAATTAAATCATAAAAATAGTCCACATTCTGTACTGTTATCCCATCTATTATGTGACATTTTGAACAAGCCATTCCTGCTAAATTAGAATCTGAAATATTTACGGAACAATTTACTGGTTTGATTATTCTGCTGTAGCCTTCATTATGAGTTTAATCTTAATTTCTGAATTATTATCAGACCATCGCAGGCTTTAAGACTTTATCAAGGCAACTGAAGCCATAATTTACATTTTCAGAACAGATGAGCATTATTTATATTCCAGAAGGAATTTGTCTGGCATTTTCATCTAACCTGAATTAAAACTGAACAACGCTTTCAGCAAAGGTGGTCCTGCTCATCCAGGTAATCAAAGGCATGAAATTCTAGTTTGAAAATTAATCTGGCTGACTGAATAACTTGTAGTTTTATTAATTGTCAGCCCCACTATCCAGCATGTTTCTCATTATATTTACATGTTATTTAAGAGGGCACAGGTAGGAAATGTGGAGCATGCATGTAGGAGGTGATGTTGTTTAAGGAATATGAGTCTGAAGAATCAGATGTTCTCTGAAGCAGCATTTCATAAGTATATCATGATTAGTGAACCTGCAGTCAGAGTGTCCATTTTCACATGGTGGATCAGGGAACATGGGAAGGTAGGCTGAAAGCAACTCAGCCACATGGACAGAGCATTCCACAAGGTTTAATAAAGTTCCCATTTGTTCAGCTTAACCTGCATTCAGCTTCACTCTTTGCTAATGAAACCTGGCGGCAGCATCTGAGCTGTGAATTCTCTGAAATGCAGCAGCTGGCAGACTAAGCCATAGAACTTGGTCTAAAGCCCCTCTGAGTCCCGAATATTGCAGATTCAAACCTCGCCCAGCAACGGACCTGGTGGAAGGAGGCATTCACACTGTACACAGTCTTAGCCACGCAGGAGAATCATGACAACAGCAGGAAAGTAGAACGGTTACTTTACCTTACTGGGGAACTAGGCAGAAAAATTCACACTACTCTGAAGCTAACCGCTGCCTCATAGCAGTCCTAGGAGCCCTGAGGACCAATCCCCCACAACACAAAACAAGACAGATATTTTTACTAAAGACCTGTCCAAAGGGGAGTGGACAGACCCCTATGTTACAGCCTTACGCACACTGACCGCTACATGCAATTTTGAAGACTTGACATTCTCACTAGTTCAGGACAGGATATTCTGCAGCACTCTGGGACCATCACTTGCCAAAGTGGCTCCTTCCAAAAGGTGATCACACATTAGACAGAGGCTTTGACATGGGGCGTGCAGAGGCAGCCATAAGAGAAAGGATGGAAGCCCTACGATGCACAACACATCCAGAAATACATGCAGTGAGACAACAACAAAGGAGAGCAAGTGACCAGGGTTCTATACCCATAAGTGAGATGCATTTATGGTGAGAGACAGCATGAGCAGGTAATGGAGGAGTCCCCACACCAGGATAGCATCTCAAGGAATGCAGCAAGTTGAACCATTTTAGCAGCGTGTGCAAGAGCAGAGGAAAATTTCAGAAAAATTGCAGTCAGACTTCTGCAAGGGGGGGGGGGGGGAGTGACATATCAGAAAGTGGTGATGACATAATGACTTTGTCCTTGTGTCTGAGAGTATATCAGGTTCAGGCTGTCAGGCAGGAAAGCAACAAGGGACAATACCAACCTCTATGCATGCAACAATGGTAACAGGAAAATGCTCTGTGTGATTTCAGCTGGACAATGGGGCCTCCTGAAATGTGATTCCTTAGAGTGAATTTGATTCAAACACACCTTTTACAAAGAGCAGGCACACTCTAATAATGTATAATGACAGCATAAGGCAGCCTGTAAGGAAATGTGACCTCATAGTAACTAACTTGGAAAAAAACAGTCAGCACTAACCAAAGTTTGCGATGGTCGATGATAAGCATCACAGACCCCCTGGATCGGATCAGGGCGCAGCATCAAAACTTTATAGCTGCAGTGCTACAAAAGAGGGAGTTCCAGAAACAATGGAGACAGTTGTATCAGTAAATGGGGATGTTTTCAAAGGCAATGGGTGCCTGGAAGGAAAGGGGTGATTGGAAGTAAACTCCTCAGTGGAACCTGTGTGTGTATCACAAGGAAAATTCCAGGGGCAGCTATGTCATTCAGTACACAAAGAGCTCAAAAGTCTGTGAAGCAGGGGTATAATAGCACCTGTAGAGGCCAATACAGCCTGAGTAAGCAGCATGATGGTGGCAAAGATCCCAAAGCCAGGCACTGAAAGGATGCCACTATCCACGGTTGACTATCCACAATTGCTGACATCTTGTCAGAGCTCTACAAAGCCAGAATCTTCCTGGTCTGTGATGTGAGGAATGGGTTTTGGCATGAGCTTGGATAAAGAGCTCGGCATGCTGACAAACTTTGCAACAGCATTCGGTTTCTACAGATGGCTGTGCATGCAGATGAGCATAAGCCTAGCACCATAAGTGTTCAAGAGAAGACTCACCCAAGCACTGGAATAGCTGGAAAATAATAGCAGGTGGGATCCTAATTGTATAATGATACAGAAGCTAAATGATAAATGACAGAAAACCACAAGCTTTTCTACAGTGATGCAGAAACAAGAACATAAACCTTCAACCTAGAAAAAGTGTGACTCCAACAGCACGTACATTGGACATTTGCTCACAGAAGAGGGTCTGAAAGCGGATCCCAACAAAATCAAGGCAGTCAGAGATATGCCTGCACCAGTGGATTTAAAAGGGACACAGCACTTCATAAGAATGATACATTTTCCATCCAAGTTCTCTCCACTCCTGGCAACAGTAGCAGAATCCATATGTCAGCGCACAAGGCAGGATGTGGAGTGGGACTGGGCAGGTCCCCAACAGCAAGTGTTTGATATGCTGAAACAAATGAAAACGGATGCCCCTGCCCTGAAATACCACTAGGTAGGAGAGTTACTGACACACCTATGTGATTCACTGGAGAAAGGATTAGGTGTAGCTCTTTTGAAGGAGCAGGCACTTATCCCAGCAGAGCCCTGTCAGAGAAAAAATGCTTCTGGTTGTGGTATCTGGAGTGGAGCAATTCCAACAACACACCTATGGTCATCCAGTAATCATGCAGTCAGACCACAGAACCCTAGAGACAATCATGGCAAAGCTCCTTCTTAGTGCTCCAAAGAGATTGTGGAGCACATTGATGCACCTCCATGCTACCAAACAGAAATCAGATGTTCTTCAGAATGATTACTGGTGTTAGCTGACACCTTGAGCAGGGCATATATACCCAGCATCAGCAATTTGGGGAAGGGGATCAGGACATAGTGCAGCATGTTAATGGATTCTATCTTCCAGTTTCAACAACAAAGCTGACGGAAATCAAAGAGGCTAAAGAAAAGGACATTCCGCTACAGCCAGTCAAACCGCTACAGGCAGACAAAAGCTGAGTACTAAGCAGGAGCAGAGCCATACTTTCAAATTAAATATGAGCTGAGAATGTAGGATGGAATCATATTTTGAGGACTGAGCTGTTGTTCCTGCCTCATTAAGAAAGGATGTCATGCAAATACATGCCTCACACCTGGCCACTGACAGCTGTCTTAGGCTACAGAGTGTATTTACTGGTCAGGAATGAATACACAGTTCCACTCCTTAATAAAAGGATGGGACACCTACCAGTCATGTGATAACTGCCAGCAAAAAGAGACACTCTTACCAAATCAGCTGCTCACCAAACCATGGGAAATGGTGGAAGTGGACTTATTTACCTTAATGGAAAAGCAGTACTTGATTACAGTGGGCTAACTATTCTGATTTTTGAGAGGTCAATTCGCCACCTAATACAAGAAGCACGCCAGTGACTGGCAAAATTAAGGCCCACTTTGCAAAATATCGCACTATGGACACTGTATTCACTGACGACAGACTCCAATTTGCCTTGGTAGAATTAAAGGAATTTGCACACATAAGGGAGTTTGACCACCATTCCTCCTCCTCAGAATACCACCAGAGTAATGGCAAGGCAGAGTCAGTTGTGAAAACAGCTAAGGACTGGTACATAAGCGTATTTCTCCTGGTTCAGACTCCTTGTTAGCATTTTTGGCACACAGGAATACTCCCATAACTGGAGGGGTCCAAAACAATCCAGCACAGACACTGATGAGGCGAATCCTGATACCAATGAGAGGAGAGCTGTTACAACCAGAAGGATGGAGATAACACCAAGAGGAATTGGCTAACAATCAGAGAATACAGACAGAGTACAACAGGTCAGCCAAGAACCTACCCTGGAAACAGCCACTTGTGTGAGGACCCATCCATTAGAGAGACACCAAAAGAAGTGGACTAAAGGAGTCATGAGGGGTGCAGTGGCACCCAAGCCATAGGAGATGACTATACATGAGGGACAAGTGGGCCAAAGGAACAGAAAACATGTATGAGCCAGCAGACAACACCCAGAGAGAGCCTACAAAGTTTATCACAGAACACAGAGACAGAACTATCTGGAGGCCAACCTTCATGGAGGAAGGCGATTTCACAGAGAGAGAGAGTTTGCCAGATTCAGATACAGGTTACAGGAAAACACAGACAAGTCACTTCTGGTGTGACTGCCTGTTGAGGATATCAAACCATCTCAAAGGTCATGTAACCAGCTGAGTCTATGATAAAGACTCCACCTAAGCTATCTGTTAGCAATCTCTGGCCACAGGAATATGGGGTGGAGGTCTAGGCATCAATTATTTGCTTTTAATGTTTATATTAAATGTTTGTAATATAGGGAAGAGATATCATGATCAGTGGGACTGGAGTCAGAAAGGCCATTATCTCTGGAGGGATTGTTATTCACAGGATACCTGGGAAATGATTGGAATGGTTGGAATTGGGCTGGAAGCAACTTAGCCACTTGAATAGAGCAGTCCACAGAGTTTAATATAATTCCACTTGTTCAACTTAACCTACATTCATCTTCTCTATTTGCAAGTGAAACAATAAGGATGCCTGCAAGGAATCTAGGAAAACAGCAAAGGGCTGCCCAAATACATAGGGTAGATCAGGGGCTTTCAAACTGGGGGGTCGAGACCTGTCAAGGGGGTGTGAGGTTATTATGGAGGGGGTCAGGAGCTGTCAGCCCCAACACATGCCATGCATAGCTGACAGCCAGAACCCTGCAGAGTTGGCTGGCCGGAGAGTAGCGGCTGCTGACCGGGTGCTCTGAAGGCATCACCACCCCCAGCAGCAGCGCAGAAATAAGGGTGGCATAGCATGGGGGGATGGGTGTGATGGGGAGGTCATCACTTTGCGGGGGGGTCATCACAGCCTGAAATATTTTCAAGGGGGATCCCAGAAAAAAAAAGTTTGAGAACCCTGGGGTAGATGATTTCCTTACTTTTTCTTCCCAGACATCTCAACAAGAAAGATCACACACATTGATGCATTGGGGCTCTCCAGCATTTAAACAGATTGAAAAATATTTTGCAGTTCCCTAATTAAACACTCCAAACATTCTAATTTCCCATTTCACTCCCCCCACCCCTCCCAATCTCTGGCAAAGAATACACTGAGAACAACAAGACAAGAGAGAGAATGCAGTATCATCCAGTCACAAATCAGCTGGAAATGTTCCTTTAGTCTCCCAAAATACAAAGAGCTCCTTATTCTACCAGATGTGTATCAAAGATCCTGCTCCTCATGTTACTAGAACAGGGTTAGCAGCAATGACATTTTAAAAACTTATGCACAGTTCTTATCTCACCTGTTACTATATTCTCTGGTCATCATATTCTATAAACATATTAGGACATAATATTCACTCCTAGTGATTTTATTATTGGAAAAGAACTAAATTAAAGGACATAATTATGTACATTTGCTGACAACAAATTTACAAGAAAATTCTGAACTACCTTTAAATACTAATTGCAGAAACAAAGACCACTGGAGCCTTCTAATAACACATACTCCCAGACCCAAAAAACCCACCCAATAGAGTTCTGAATTTGTTGCTGTTGAATTTGTTACCACAACTAGTACAGAATACAGAAAAACATCAATTCATCTTATTTGACTGTTTTTAAATTGCTCTTTTAATAGGTAATTAATACATTTAATGTATCTCACTATTGTGATTACTTTAATGCAAATGTGTTATAACGGCATACAATACCACTGCCTCTATCATAATTTAATTGTACAAACACCCTTTCTCAGATAACACAAGGCATCTGCAAACCCCAATAAGCCATTTAACCACTGAAACAACGTGCTCTTTGAATAGAGGGCTTATCCGACAGGAGAGAGTATTTAAAATAATGAACAGTCTGTGAGGCTGGCCCAGTGGTCATTAATTCAGACTTCCCAGACATAAGTTTGCTACACAGACGACTTACTGTATATAGATTCCAATGGCAAAATTGCACTAGATATGGTAACCCTATCCTTAGACTGCCAGAAAAAAGATGGAAGCAAGTCCTCCCTCCTAAATAAGATGCCATGAAAGCACTTTATTAAGCAACCACTTGTCGTTAGCAATTGCGCCATAATAATATATGGAGTGATTAGGCCACAAGGGAATCTTAACAACAACACATACATCATATAATGAAGAAGCCCTGAAATATAATATACATCTTTACAGTAATGATTTGTTGTTTAAACAAACACAGAGACTTAAACCAGACTTTCTCCTTTTAAACTTTTGTAACAAAAAGTTTACTCAAAGAGAAAAAGGGGATTATGCTAGTGGATATCATTCAATTTATAATACATATTCACTCACAGTAGAAATGTAGTAGGAATCATGTTAATATCTCAACAAACATTCATGTACTTACTGAATGAATGTGGGCTTAGGCACTGTGATGCTGAAATTTCCTGGAATTTGTTTTTGGTAAAGTTTTTTGGGAACAATGAAACTGTACCTGCATGATCTCTCTAATTCAGGTTTTTATTTAGAAAGACTTTTACTACCTGAAGGTTTTTTATATAAGATTATTTTCTAAGCAGAAGAATGTCTTCAATGTGCATATTTGTCAGCATCTTGGATTCAATTAGATGGTGATGAGCACTGAATACTTTGAAATGAGGCATACTCAATAGGACAAATTTGGTTCTCAGTTACACTAGTGCAAATCCATTGAACTGAATGAGATAGCACCGATGTAACAGAGTAACAGCTAACCTGAAATGTATGTCGGGCTCAGGAGTTAACACCTGCGACAGACCCCCCCCCCCCCTGAAATTTACAGGGTGGGAGGAGGGAATCATTTTAACTGGATGTTCTGAATCCAACTTTTTAGCCTAAACACAATTAGTAGTGTGAATGGATGGCCAGGGGGTATGACTTTGTCAAGATCTGCGACCACCTGGCAACCATGCTGCAGTGACATATAATAATTCCTGAGCTTTTATAAAATATGTAGTAGCCAAAGTGCAAAACATCTTGCTTTTCTTTATTTGAGACGTTTTAAAAGAAGAAAACAAAGGTGCTGGCCCTTCAGGACCAACACAGACAACAAAGTTTCCTGCATCCGCAGTTCAAAGCATCCACACACAGCTGGATAGCTGGGCTGGTTCCTAGCCAACTTTCATAGTAATTCCATAAAGTGAGGCTTTCCTCATCAGCCAAATCCAAACAAAAGGTACATAAGTCTCTGACTCTCAGAATACAGCCACCCTACTGCTCTACATAAACATCAAGGAGATTAGCTCACCACCTCTTTTCTTGGATAAGTCCCACGTTTCTGGACCCCTATTTTCTACGTCTAGCTCTTCCCTAGACAAGAGACAGAGTAATTTTCTTTTTTCCTTGTGCTGCAGCCCAAGACTGCCTTATCTTTATGACTCCCTATTAGCAAGCCCCAAATGGAGGACTCTGCCCCTTCTCAATACCTACTCAGGCAAATTCTCAAAAGTCAGTTCTCCATCCTCTTTCCCTCTATAGTTAAGTCTTTCTCAGTCTATTCAGCTGCAGTATACGTATAACTCATCACAGCTGGCATTTGATATTCATCTGCCCTGCTAAAGGATAAGAAGAAGAGACAATAGAAATACAATCTCTCCCTGTTTCTTTCTAATGGATCATTTTCCCAAACCTAATGCAAGAAACTGACATGGATGGATCCCCAGTGTACCCTACAGATCTGGCACTTGGTAGCCAGCAGCAGAAATTGACAGAGCAGGATAAAATAAGATAAATTTTACTTTATACTAACCTTCCCATAGACTTAGAGCTTGAGGCACTTCTATTAACTACAACTACTAGGTTCACAAGGATAAAATATGACTGCTATCACTCCCAACCTTCACCTCTGAATCCCAAGCAAGTTTTCTGCTCCTCTTCAAAAAAGAGGTGGAAGCTTTCTTGTGGCTTGAATTAGGAAGGCACAAGTATAATACTGCCAGGAGGAAAAGTTGTTGAAAATATTTTGATTTCACAATAGTTTTGATCTTTTACTGTTTTGCTTAAGGGAACAGCAGAAGGAGACAATAGATGCTTTGTACTTTTCAAGGGTAACAGCTTATTTTATCCTGGCAAGGGCTCTTTAATTTTTGCACAGAAGAGGAAGGACTAGCAGAAGCAACAGAGCCATGGGCGACAGCAGCTGACCCTCTAATTCACCTTTGGTTACTTTTATTGCATCACAAGAAACTGGGAAATAGTGCATACAGTGTACATTAACTTCCTCATTAGGTTGGAGAGCTTTGCAACAGATTTTTGCATTGAGCTGTAGATAGAAGAATTTGGTGAGGCACAGCACACACAAACATATGACGAACTGCAGTGGCAAGTTTGTGCTAGCAGTTTGTAACAGAAGGAAAGGAAAATCCTAACCATATAACGTAGGCAGTGGCAGTTCCAGAGTACAGGAAGTTCACTCTTGTTGAATTTGTCAACAGATGCAGCCCTCCCCCCCATTCTGCGATACCTGTTTTTCCCACCAAACTCTCTAATTATCCAACACCATTAGCATATATTGCCAATCAACAGCGTGCTCTGTCAGCCAAGGTAAGAGAGATAATGCTATTCCAGAAGCTATAAACGGGCACTCCAGAGGCTCCGAAGACAAAGCCCCTCTCAAAATTGGTACTTTTCAAAGTAAACTTTCCAACCAAACAATATGTATTAAAAAAAAAAAAAAAGTGAGTATAAGAATGTGACTTTTTGACAACAAAAGCTGTGGAAATACCTATTTTACCTGTCCAATTCTTTGCTGTCCACTATGCTGTCATGCAAAAATCTCATTCAGTAAGCTGCAGTCCCAGAGGCTTTCCCCTTGCCTCTCTCTCACCATAGAGGGTATGTCTACACAGCAATGAAACACCCATGGCTGGCATCGGTTGATTTGGGCTCTTGGGACTCAGGCTGTAAAATTGCCGTGTAGTTATTTGGTCTCAGGATGGAGCCTGAGCTCTGTGACACCACAAGGGGCGTGCGTCCCAGAGCCCAGGCTGCAGCTGAAGCCTGAACGTCTGTACAGCAATTATTAGCCCCGGACCTCAAGCCCCCTTATCCTGAGTCAGCTGACCAGGGCTAGCCATGGCCCTGGCCCTGCTGCAGGTCTTTTATTCCAGTGTAGAGGTATCCAGAGAAGCCACACCCTTCCCTTAAGTTGCCAACAGAGTGATATGACAGGAAGGCAGCTTTTAACCCTTTCCTTTTAACCCTTACTTTGCTACAGGCCACAATACCCAAAAGTAATCAAGTATGTAACGCGCGCACACGCAAAATGTTAACATTATTTTTCTGTTTGTGGTTCCGAGCAGTCCTAAGTACATATTAACAGTATCTTTCATAAGACTATAAGAACCATACAGGATCAAACAAAGGGTCCATCTAGTGTAGCCCAGGTTCCCATTTTCAACAATGGTCTGACTCCAAATACAACAATACATTACAATCACTGCAAAATGGGAGTAGCTAAATTCAAAGTTTGGCTTTTATCAAACTCTGATCCTTTCTGATCTCAACCTGACAGCGCTTGTATCACTACTCAACATCATAATACAAATGTTACTCCATAATGATTCTAGCCCTGAACAGCTCATGCTTGGAGGACCACTCTCAGGGGGAAGTGAAAACAGACCTTTTCTGCAGAGGAGTTTCCATGGGACTAGTGCTGCACTGAACTGAAAAGGTGACACAAATTTCATCATGCTGTTACATTTGACAGTACTACAGTGGAGTACAGTAGCTGTGTAAGGAAAAGTAAAGACACATGCAGATACAAAACAGATAATTATTTAAATATTAGTATTATAGTAGCATTTGGAGGACTCCTTCAGCATCAACATTCTATTGTGTGAGGCACTGTACAAACATAGAAAGACAGTCCTGCATCTCATGATCATTTTAATTAAATTGCCTTTCTAATGAATTGCAGTTCAGAAGCAATCCTCATGCACTGCCTTGTATGAGACGGTACAATGCAAATAGCATGCTTCCTCTAAATCATCTGTCAAAATATTCAACTTACTCAAAAGGTCAGCAGATAGCCCTTGTTTTAGCAGCAACCAAATGACTACATGGCTGCCCCTCAACATCTGTACAAATCCATCCATTCAAGGTGATAGGCAAGCTGATCCACCAATGATTAATTCAGCGGGCAATATACTAAAGACCTGGCAGATGTCCTGGCAGTTATGGTTATTTAATGACAGTTCAGATATCTTCAGAATTTTTTTTAATGAACGTTTAGAGAACTGTATTCATAAATTAGTTTGAGCAGTGGTATGGATTCCTCCATTTTCAATAAAGAATAGAAGGAAAAGAAGTCACTATGTAAATTCTTATGTTTTTCACCAAGTTGATAACTCAGGCGATGTCATGAGTCACAGAGGTTCAGTGACCACTGTCAACACCCTCTTGAAATCATGAACATCAAATAGTGGTGAATCATTTAAACAATGGACCTGAATTTATTTTATTTATATTATGCATCAACATTTCTAAGATGTAGTTTTGCCCAGCTACTTTCTTGAAGTGTAAATCATCATCAAAGTACATGAGTAAATCTTCTGAGAATAATTGGATTTGAATATGACAAATGGCAAACAATTACTAATTCACATATATAGACTCATTGTCAAACTTGCTCCAGGCTTGGAAATGTCTTCACATTTTTCCACAGTTTATACAGGAATTTGGTATGTAGCAAATATATAATTCGTATTAAATGTGATTAATGCATACTGTGGGAAAACACTGAAAGAACTGAAATAGAGCACCATGGATTTCCTTCCCCTCTCTTTCTTCCCAAACTGCAATCAAGCATATGCATATCTGTGTCTCTGAAAATTTGAACATAAAGCCAGAACACAATTACGGGAGCTGGTTTTTTTCCCCCACTGGCTGAAGTAATGTATGTTTCATTTTTCACTGTCACACTATTTACCATCCACATTTTGTACATCCTTTATTTTAGTCATATCATTTAACAACATGATTATTGGGCTGGCTAGCTCACCCCTGATATCATTCCCTATGGTTCCATGCATCTTTCCTTCTTCACGCACTCACTTCTTATTTCTCTCTCACAAGGTTATTTTATCATTCTTATTTGTTTATGTCTGTCAGTTAAGCAACAAATGTTAGTTTAAAAAGTAAAATATTCATCACTATAGATCTGGGGAACTCTGCAGTTTTGCTCCACTTTGGTTTAGAAGAACCATTTTTTTGTTTGGATCCACATTGGTTCACCACCCGAGTTTTGCTTTGAGTTTTGTGTTATGATAAATATAAAATATAAAAGCTCCAGGGTTCACCTGGTTTCATGTTGAAAACATGTGAAACTACATGTTTTTCCAGAGTTATTATATGAACAAATAAATTGATCTCCACATTAGTGCAACTAAGCTTGGATTTGTTTAAAAAGTTTATAAACCTTAGCAAAGCTTACCATGGAACTGGACTGAGTTTTAAGCTTTTAATGATACCTAAGACAAGCGAAGTTTAGGGTGGTTTCAGAATTCTTTTTTTTAAAGTTTTGCAAAGCTTTGGCAAGAACATGCTTTTAGTAGTGCTTTCTTAACAACAATAAGCATAAATAATTCAAATATCCACTGTATTCATGGGTTACATTAGGTATGCATTTCATTGTGTTAAATCTCAGTAAAAGTAAGGAGGTAGGAGGATTAATGATATTTTTGATTGAAGCATGGGAATGGAAACTGGAAAAGCTAAGTCCTTTTCCTGCTAATAGGTCCTAACAGGTTCTGCCTGTGCCAGAAATTGCATACACGACCTGGGGTAAGATAACAGGTAAAATTTTCAAAAGATGCCTGAGATGCTTAGGAGTCTCACTCTTGTTTTCAAAAGTGGCTTAGGGCTTGTCTACACAGAGAAAAAGCCTGCAGTGGCTAATGCACAATAGTTACTCTGCACTAACTCTCCATGTGAACACACTTACTGCAAACTAACAGTGCCCATGTGCACATTAGCCTAATACACTTTGGAAGTGTACTAAGATAAACGGCCTGAGGGCATTCCTAGTGTGCAGTAAGTGTGTCCACTTGAGGAATTTAGTGCAGAATAGCTTGTGCGCTTTAAATACACACTCTAGCCTACTGCAAACTGGCTTCCCTATGTAACTAAGTCCCAAGGCACTTCTGGGCCCTAAGTCCCATTGATTTATGATGAGATCAAGGCAAGGTCTATACAATAAACTTACATCGATATAACTATGTTGCTCAGGGGTGTGAAAAATCCTTTGTGACATCGTTATACTGCCCTAAACCCCTATGAAGACAGCACTATGTAGACAGGAGGGCTTCTCCTTTCAACATAGCTACTGTATCCTGCAGAGATAGATTAACTACGCTAACAGGAGAAGCCCTTCCATGGGCACAGGTAGCAAGGTCTCTGAAGCACTTTAGTGGTGCCCTGCAGTGTTTAAGTGTAGACCTGCCCTTAGGCTCCTAAATGCTTAAGTCTCTTTGGAAAATGGGATACAAGTGCTTTTGAAAATTTTACTCAACAGTTATTAGGGGTGTTATAGTGTTCTTTTTTATTCGTGTTTGTAAATTCCTTTGAGATCATCAGATGGAAGGTGCTATTTCCTTTTACAGTCATACTATTGTTAGGTTTCCTGAAAAGGAAAAAAAAAAAAAAAGACAGTTTATAAGTGTCTACACTTTACAGGGAAAGCAGGACATGCATGTTATAATTTCAGAAATGGCAAATTGTGATGCCAAAATAAACTTTTTTCTTTTTATGTTACATTATTCCAACTTCAAACATTACACCAAACTGATAGTACATACAAATGTATTTAGTTTCATGTAAAAATGAGCACTTATTCTCCAATCACTAGATCATCACAAGTGTTACCTGGAAAGCATATAGTCTGTTAATATATTATGTAGTATGTTATGGTTGTTCTTTTCAACTAAAAGAAAATTAAACCTCATTCTAAATATTAAAAGGCAGAAAGCCTCCGGAATTAAAACATGGCTCTTCATCATCTCGGGTTGTATTTTCTAGTCCATGGTTGCCTGATTCTCATTAGCCTTATTGTGAGTTACACATATTTACTGATGGCAAAATAAACACCCCTTTTTATTAACAAGGCCTAACATTTGCTCAGAGAGAAAGCATAGAGGGATGTATTTCCTATCCTTTCTATTTAGTAAAAAAACCCTGTGTACTGCAAGTTTTCTGCAAATTAGTTTTAGATGTTTTATTTGATTACAGTTTAATTCCTTTATAATATGCCCCTTTTAAATTTGAGAAAATTATGAACTAACAATATTTTGAGGGGGGGAACTAGTTAATTAGGGGGTGGAAACCTGTACCATCAGCCAGACTTTTTTTTTTTTTTTTTTTTTTTTTTTTTGAGTGGGGTCCTCCCACAGACAATATATATAAATAGAGTGGTCACATTTGCTAATGACCACAAAAAGCTGCTTAGTTTCAGAGCTGCAGACAGACTTTGGTCACTAAACAATGAGTGCTGAGTCACTGACTGTATTTGCCCTACATGTATAATATATTAAGTGTTCAATAAAGAAACTTAAATAAAACAGACTGTTCCATTAAAAAAATGACAACAAGGAAACTTTTAAGGTTGCACAATTATTAGTTACAGGTAGGAGAATTATATAGTTAAGGATACATGTTCATCATCAACTAACTCTGCCTACATTATGTTGAATTCTTTAATTACATAATCACTACTCCTTGTGTAATAGAATAGAACAGCAGTTCCCAACCTGTGGTCTGTGGACCCCGGTGGTCCGCGAGGCTACTACGGGGGAGGGAGGTCCATGGAAAAGAAAAATAATATCACTACCACCAAGGAAACGTACAATTTCAAATGGAACTAGTAGCATGTGGTGGTCCGCGAAATGTTTGGAGGTTGAAAAGGAGTCCGCACACTCGAGAAGGTTGGGAAACGCTGGAATAGAATATACTTTTTTCTACAATCTTAGATAAACACATGAACCATCTTTGAATATTTTTCATTCTTTTCATAACAACTCATTATTATCTTTACTGACAAGTTTTTATCCTTCCATCACATTTCTCTGTGTGGGGCCTTACTGACTTCAGGGATGCAGGGAACTGCCTCTGAAGACCCAGTTACAGGATCAGGGGCTTTGTCAGCAGACACATACTCTACATTTTCTTTCCAACCAGCAGCACTTTGGGCAATTCAAGAGAGGAGGCTGTTTAATATTAAGCAAACATAGCTGGCCCATATATGTTTATACTTTTTCATCATTACTCAATATTATTATACTTCGTCTGTTGTAGGTTGTGTAAGAATGGTTTACTGCATCCTTTTTCATGTAAATGACTTTCATGGACTCTGGCTGGCATACAATGAATAGCTCATAATATTAGAATATAGTTCACATGTGCATTTAAGGTAGTATTAAAAATCGTATATTATATGGGGAACAGTATATGGTCCTATAAGACTGAATCATAATTCCTACACATAAGGGGATTGATTTAGATGTATCAGTGGCATTTTTGGACTTGTGAATGCTTAAATTATTCAACATTAATGCTCTCTCAACAGTGGGGAAGGGTTTATTTTATTTGTTTTGGTAGGCTGTTTTTTGTTTTAATTTCCTGGGGAGCTTTTCTGAAGAAAGATTAAAAAAGAAATTCCATAATATCAAAATAATTTGCTAGACATTATTGAACACTTTATCCCACACACCTTATGAGCTTCATAGGTGAGAGCTTCTCCTGCGAATCTTAGTAGTTGCACAGCTTTTACCTCAGATGATGTATAAGGTGCCAAGGTTAGGGACTCTGAGGAACCCTGATTCATTAACTGTGAACTTCAGGCCTAACCCAATTCCCACTGAAGTCTATGGAAAGACTTACACATTGGTACTTCAGTGAAAGCTGGAGCGGGCCCCTTTAGGAGTTTCAAAATAAAAAAAGTGCTGCTCAGGTCCAATTCAGTGCTATGCCCCGGCAGGTGCAAACCAGAAGATACAGCCCACTGGGTATGGTGCAGGTGCTGAAGGTGACTTTAAGTTACCTTTGTTCTGCCCAGATTCTGGGCTGGCTGAGGGCCAGTGCAGCCCCTAGTGTAAAGTAGAGAAGTCCAGGACATACTCTAATTCACGGCAGCCTCCTGAGGGTTGCCTATGGTCACCTCTCAGCCTCAGAGCAGCCCAGAACCTCCATAGTGGTATGTGAAATAGAGGCATCCCTCCTGTATCCAGCATGTCCCCTACTTCAGGGATTATGAGAGGGGCAGGGTAGGGTGACTTGCAGTAGCCCTACACTGCTCCTGTGCCAGGTGAATTCTCCTCTGGCCATTTGTGGTGTCTTTATAGCCCCTATTGGCCAGAATAGCATACAGGGAGTAGGGCAGGTCAAAAAATCTCGGCCTTCATATTCAGAGTGCTTTATTTAAAGGCTTAGAATTTGGTCAAATCAAGACAATTTTCACCAAAACACAGCACTTCTGCACAAGGGCTATTTCCATACCAATTTTAATCTATTTTACCCATTCATTTCCACAACAGGATTTTTTTTTTTTTTTTTAAATCAACAGTTCCAATTATTTTTCATTCTGGAGAATTTTTTTCAGCTTTCTACTTTCTCTTAAATGGCTTACCTATTTTTACACAAACTTTGAAAACAAACTGGCTCTTTATCAGAGACCTAACCTTGAAAACATCAGCCAGAAAAATGTGAGTTTTGCGAGTTCATAAAGTGTCTGAAAACAGGGGATTAGAATGGAAATACTACTTGCAACCCTAACTAAGGCGTTTGCTACTGGTAAAACATGAGTATATAAGAAAACACTAATTTTAAAGGAAATAGAAAGTTCTTAAGAATTCCTCATAGTGTCTTCCCTACAAATACACAGAATACTGCATATTTCATAGAACTATGGAAAACGGAGTGCAACTACAAAGATTGCTGCAATATAAATGCATATGAAATTGATCAGAAAGCTAAAGGTATGCAAATTCCATCCAAAGATAAAAATAAGACAATATGATGTAGCTGTGCTAGAGGACTGCAACTGCACCTTATCTTGGACCAGTTTTAAAATATTTATAAACAAAGTGCAAACAATTATTGGGGGCTGAGGAAATAGTTTAAAGAACTGGGAGTGTTGTAAATTAAATGCAAAACACACCCTAGATAACCATATCCCTCTCAAAGTGAAATCTTAAAAGGTTTTTTTTTTTTTTGTTTTTTAAATTTTTAACAATCATAAATACTCTGCAGTTGTATAGGAGTGAGACAAGAGTGGCATCTAGTGGCTAGTAATGTTACAGTACTTTTTATCAATGAACAGCTGGTATATGTTCCAGACCTGTTTTTCTACAGTATTTCATTACAACTGTCTGGATTATAATTGGGTATCTGGCAACTGCCTTGCTAGCAAAATTTGAAGAAAAGGTTAACTTTCTAAGGAGTAAGTAAAGAGGTAATATTTGATTCTATATTTATCTATGTTTTGTTACTATATTCACTTAGATGTGAATAAATGGAAAAAATTGTTAGCTTGCTTTGAGAAATTTGGCAAGGAAAGATTGTACACATTGTCTGGGAGAATCTTTAACATGTATATTAGTCCAATATAAATCTACCTTCAATACACACACAGTTTCGGTTTCCACTAACTTAGTATTGAAAGAGAACATACAAATGGCCAAGACCAATGGTCCATCTAGCCCAGTACCCTATCTTCCAACAGTGGCCTATGCCAGGTGCTTCACAAGGAATGAATAGAACAGGTAACCATCAAGTGATCCAAGAGAATAGCTAGAAGATAAAGACTAGTGAGTTAAAGTAGTAATTATCTGACTATGCCCATTGCTATTTCCTCCATCAAGTATATTTTGTTTCATGACATTCTTCAAAATCACTGGACATGTTTTGTGAATGGTAAATTTAGGTTTCTCGCTGTGAAAGCACGGAAAAGATGTTTCCTCTCTGTGAGTTTTGGAAATTCCTCAAGAAAGGAGGCAATCTATTGCAATGGAGAGAGCCTATATTTCCTGCAGAATGCCTCAGATCCGTAAGGCAACACTTCTCTCCATGCTGTAGGGAGGATGTAGCAGGGATGTGCATTCACATATATTTTGGAGATAGGGAAAACTGATGAGTAGTTGGTGCAAATCGCATAGATATACTGTACATAAATGAACATTATGAAAAACCCACCATTGTGTACATGTGACTAAGTACAGGAGGAAATTATTGTAACGCTAATATTGGAATGCAAACTAGAGTTTACTTTGTCTTCTTTTTTATATGCAAACTCAGAGGACCAGTTTCTATTCTTTGCAGAATATACATCACCAAGGGAGATATTCTTTATTTTTAAAAATAGTTTAAACATTATTTTCCAAGTGTAATTTGGATGATAATAGTGCATTAAAACTGAAAAAGCTACTCAAGGTTATTAAGTCACATAATTTCACTTTGTGTTTACAATTCACATTTTCATTTTAGCTGCACTTCCCCTGACAGCAATATCATTTCTATTACAGTCACTTCACATAAATATCTATAATCATAAGCTACGTATTAATTGGAGCTGGTATTTATGACTGTATGATGACATTGATAGTTAGTGAATGTTGAAAGCACTGTTATTTATATCAGCAGTTAAGCACAGTGTGACAGGAAGCTGTGAATTGTAATTAATGTCTCATGTAAAATTATCACACTAATATTAAAATATTGAAGAGCAGGTTGAAATGTTTAATATTAATGTGGATATAAACAAAGACACTGTTTAAAATATTTTAAAACTCCTGTCAATTATAGGCAACATATATTTACAAATTTTGGCATGGTAGGAATATATGATTGTAAAGTTCTATTTGCTGAACTTTTAAAATTTGAATTTAAGATAATAGACAACATTTGGATACAGACAGACAAAGATAGGCGAGCACAAGGAAAAAATGAGACAATATTGGTCAGCATAATAAGCGGTGGTCTCACACACCAGCTGCCTAACCACTGTAATTAGCTGAAAGGCCATAGTTAGAAAGATAGTTAGAAAGAAAAATGCCATTAAAGTGAAACGTTTAAAATTCAACAAAAAAACAGACAGTTTATTCCCAGTTGTAATTGTCTAAGATTTTGTGTGGCTAAAGATACAGTATGAACGATTAAAGTCATGGAGACATGTTTTTAGTTAACATAAGCCAGTTCTGTTGGTAAAATGTTACTTAATCAATACACATCAGTACATCAATACACATTCTAGTATCAAGGCAGAGTTGCAGCTTAGCATCTAGGGGAACAATAATGGAAAACAGAACTTGCCATTATGTATCATTAAACTATAATCAATTACAGAAATCTGTTAATGCTTTCCTTCAGAGAAAGAACCATCAGGAAACTCAATCTATTTAAACGTGCAGATAACAAAAGGAAACGATTTTTAAAACAAGGTGGTTGGGTTAAGAACATTTTTTACGAGACAAACTTTAACAGATTTCCTGACCTCATTTTATTAACCTAGAAGTCAAAATAGACAAAAACTTTGTTTTTATGTTCCACATGTAGAATATGAAAGTTCATATTAAAACTGGGCCTGGAATATGTATTTTCAAGCCGGCATCCAAGATTGTATTTGCCATAACCATTATTATATTTGTGTGTGTATATAATGATGTCACTGTTTATGACATTATAAGCCTAGTTCACAAAGTACTATATAGCTTTATGCTGTCCTGCTGGAATTCATTTATACACAAGTTATAGTGTAATGCCTGCCGAATTCACAAGGAAATATCAAGGCTTATCTGGAAACGCAGTGATGCATAGACAGGGTTTAGACAAGCATGTAGTTGCATATAAAAGCCAACGTGAGCATGAGAAATATCCCATTTTGCCTACAAAAGAACTGTTCACTGCAGGACTCCTTAATCAGTCAATAGAAACCAGCTTTAGTCTTGTCACAAGAGAAGGCACAAAAATGACACAGAAAAAAATGATGCATCACTTAAACTCTCAGTGCCTGATTCTCATCTGCACCAGATTTAAACTAGTGTACCTTTATGGACTGCATGGGATTTACTTCTCATTTACACCAAGGTAACTGAGAAAATAATTTACATCTCTTGGACTTATCACTCCATCTAGTAACAAACTACATCCTTTCATAGTTTCTTCTTCCACCACACAAAGAAAAACAGACAGAGAGGACAAGAAAAATTGTGTTTGGAAAAAAATCATCCTTATATCATCCTGAGACCTTACAAAAGAATATATGCAGATATATGGAAGTATTATGTATTAAATGTATGTATTAAAAGCTACAGAGATTGCACATTGTGCATCTCATGCTGCTACTCTTGCTACTGACAAGATTAATTCTGGATTGGAGCAAAAGCAAATCATGTGTAAAACATGCACAACCAGCCAGGAGTGAGGACTGCCTGGTGTCTTGGTTCAAAAAGCAATCCAACACCACTGCCTATTGCTTATTGTCTTCATTCAACAGAACTTCCCTAATTATCACTTCACGACTCCGCAAACCTAATAATTCCCACCCAAATATCGATAGTATCGCCAGTGCTGTAGAGAGATCAGATATCACCAATATACCATTATTTTAACAAAATATACTTCACTAGACCAGCTTCTGTTGGTGAGAGACACATGCTTTCCAGCTTTCACAGAGCTCTCACTGCTAAATGCAAGATTTTAACAGACTGTTTAGCATAAGTAAACAACACATATTACAAGGGACCATTCAAGGTGAAGTGGTCCATCATCACACTATATCTGACTTATCAGTCCTCATCCTCAAAGGAAACCTACACAACACTTTCAGAAGACCAGCCTGGGTCTTTTGCATTTTAAACATTTCACCTTAATGGCATTTTTCTTTCTTTCGGCTAATTTAACTTAACAGTCCTTAGGCAGCTGGAGTGCTGAGACCACTGCTTTTCATGCTGACCAATATTGTCTCATTTTTTCCTTGTGCTCCCCTATCTCTGTCTGGCTGTATCCACCTGTTGTGTCTAGTCTTAAATTCATAACTTTGCTAGACACTAAAAACCATGGACTGAATAGAGACACTGAATTTAAAGACACGGGATTTGTGGCTAATTACAAAAATGTGTAACCCACTAACAACCCCTCCCCCCATCCCAACCAGTTGCTTTCCTCCTTTTCCTCTCTGTGACTGGAGGGGTACTAACATGCCACTTCACTTTGAATGGTCCCTTAAAATATATGTTAACTAATTATGCTAAACAAACTGTTCAAATCTTGTATTTAGCAGTGACA
This sequence comes from Emydura macquarii macquarii, assembly GCF_026122565.2. Taxonomy (NCBI): domain Eukaryota; kingdom Metazoa; phylum Chordata; order Testudines; family Chelidae; genus Emydura; species Emydura macquarii. The sequence continues at coordinate 9,914,112 of NW_027131105.1, read as the reverse complement.
CTTTGAACTAGTTTCCCAGACTTGTCTCTCTGTATCCTGGGACCAACACTGCCTGCAAAATAGACTTCATGACATTTACTAACAAACCATGAGGATTTATTACAAACAAGCTAAAATGTACTTATAAAAGTGCCAAATTCTGACATCCATTAAGTTGTAACAATGTATAATGAAAAACATTTTGGGATACAGGATCCTTGGATCACTTTATTATAATGTGCACTACAATACTTTCTAAATTTGTTAAATCTGCAATAAGTCTCCTAGTCTTCAATGGGAATTAGGTCTGACCCTGAAAGGTAAAGTCAATGGGAGAGGTAGACTTTCAACAACTTTCAGGATCATACCTTTAGTGAAGTTCTACTATTTTGCTTTTCCCTCCGTCCCCCACCCCCATCTTTTCATATCAGCAACATAAGTAGAGATAATTAAAGATCTGGAAACTAGGGTCTGTAGAGGAGGAAATTAACTACTGTATACTAAAAATTATTACAACAACAACTCACATCTAAGAGTATTTTCAACAAATTAAACAAAATATCAAGGGGGGAGATTTTCAAAAGTACTAAGAGGATTTATCGAAGTCTAACTCCTCTTTGTGCTTTTGAAAATCTCTCTCTCAATCATCAATAAATATCATTGCACACAATGGGATTATCCATGTATTTACAGGATTTTGCAAGATTAGGGCCACAGAGCCAAAGCAGGATTAGGCCCTAATGTGCTAGGCACCGTACAAACACATAGAAAGACAGGGTCCTTCGGTTAGGATACGGTTTACAAGAACTAGAAGTGGACAGTGGGCATGTTGGAAATACTACTGTGACGTTGGCCTCCAGGGGAGCCATGCTGAGATAGTTTAAACAGGGCAAAGTGCAAAGAATGGGGCAGGCAAAGCCTGAATACAGGTGATTTTTCTTCCTTCAAATATACCAAGCCAGCAACAAACAGATTCTGATGACCTCACTGGTCATTCAGCAGACAAAATACAGTTCCCTTAAAACTATCCAGTCCTTTGGCTAGCACCCAGACAGCCAAGTCAAACATGATGGGAATTACTGAAAATCTTTATCCATCATATGTAAAAACGTTCTACTAATCCCAAAGGATCGGATACATTACCAAACAGGTAAATTAACAGTTCAGATCTTACCCAAATACATGCTTAAAACCAATGCTTATTAAGTAAACTAACATTTCTTTTTAAAAAAGGAAAGAGAATAATGGTTAAAAGGTCAGTACACACACACAGATGAAAATAAAGCTCTTAAGTCCATTTCAAAGTAGAGATGATATCTGAACTGCAAAGTTCTTAAATTGCAAAGTCTCTGAAATTACCCAAACAGCTTGGAGATCATCAGTCCTTGTTTAGAGCTTCTTTGTTAGAAATCCAGTCTAGAGAAATGAAGACTAAATAGTTCATGTGCAGAATTTGTACAAGTTCTCCCGTGAGAATTAGCAGGATGATTCCAGGCTGGTGCTGGGAATCTCAGTCTTGCAATCCAAACTTTCCCTGACAAGCTTGGACCGGTTTGAGATAAAAAGGATCAGTCCACTAGAGTCTTTCATAGATCTATGCAGGCTGACCAATATGTTCTTGACAGCAGGTGCTCCTTGAACAATTAATAGATGATTACTTAGGACTGTGAAGTATCATCTCCTATGTTCTGTGCACACCTGTAACTAGTTACATTAGCACAAGGTAATTGGCCATTTCAAGTATTTACTACTTAAACTTCAAAGAGAAATACAAACAAATAGTGTTGTTACATTCAAAGTTCCATCTAAATGTTCATATGTTCCTTTTGAACTCTTAATCAATAGAAGAGTGATAGACAGGAAAGCAGTTTATCTACACTACTAATCTCTAATAAGAGATATGTAAACAACATCAAATAACTACCACCAATACACTTGCATATCAAAGTTCTAGTTTACTTATAAGGAATGACCCTCACTACCATTGTATTTTCCTATAATATATCTTTAAAGGTCAGATTTGGGCCATGAAATTTGTAAAGTTGTTGGGCTTTTTCAGGATTAGCATCAGAATCACACAAATTGCTACAGCAAGAATAATTAGCCAACAGCAGCTTCTCATATTTGTTGATATGCACAGAAATGTTCACTAATACCTCTGATACTCACAGCTTGGAGATGTCTGCACACACTCCACTGTTTTGACACACAGGTTGAACTCAAACTAAGACAGATTTTCTATATTTTTTAACGTTTGAGTTGAACATTTTGTAGAACTGTAGCCACAAATCAGCTAGTCTTGTGTATTTTAAATTCCAGTTTTCAATTTAAACATTACATCAAATTAATTCTATTGTAATTCTGTTCCTATTTTTTGTTATAAATAAAATATGTAACAAATACAATTTTGCATGGCACCTAACCACTATGAAATTTTCAATCCATCTAACAATAGATGGTTTAATTAGAGCACAACTTTATTTACTTAAAATATCTGGGAGTACCCAGCAATCAACTGTACATTGTGGGTCATCATCATTTCCATAATAATTTCCAGATGCTCGGAAGGCTGCCATCAGCCTTTCTGCGTCCCAACCTGGTCCCAGCCATCCCGTTGCTGAGACTCTGACACTTTCTCTTTGTATGAGGGCTAGGGGGGCTAGAAAAGGAGGGGGGTTAGCTCCCTGCTGTACCAGACTTAGGAGCCCGAACCCCTTCTTCTTCAGGTCCCTTAAGAGACGCTTTCCTTTAAATTCTTTTCCAATCCGTTTTATCCAAAAACCGTATCCCCTCCCTTGACCTGGTCCAGGCACTTCTTGCTCCTCCCTGCTTGAACCAGGTAAACTTTCCCCTTTTTCTCCCTTTACGACCAGTTGCAGAGGAAGCACTAACAGCCCACTCCACCCCTTTTTTCTTTTTTTTTTTTTTTAAAAACAGGACAGCCAGGCAAGCATCCAGCACGTACAGCTGCAGTGAACACATTCTTTTGAGTACATTAGAGAGCACATCATGGAATCTGTTTTTTTTAAACAAAAACTTGAGGCTGCATCATCAAAAAATTATACGTGGCATTTTGCTGCAACTTCTATGGGTCTGGTCCTAGAAATGCTTTTTATGAGGGAATTGCTCCTAATAGGGCCAAGTTACAACAGTAAGTGCTACAAGAGTCGCAGTAAGGGTTTGCAGGATTAGGTTCTGAATCCTTAGAGTTCAAGTGCAAAGTGGTAAAAGCAAAATAATTCCCATTCTTGGAAGGATTGGCACATCAAAATATCACTCTGTTACTTTAAAAAATGCATTACTATTAAATTACATAAGCCTATAAATATGCATACATAATTTCTTTCATACTGTCACTCATTCCAAAACTTGCTAGTTTGTAGACATTAGCGTAGAAGGTTGACTATTTCAAGTCTAATATTTCTAAAAGTTCACTGTAGAATTACAATATCTTGAAAATTTCATTTTAAACACACAAGGATCCTGACAGTCCTTATTTGTACACTTTAGGCATTATCGTGCCCTTTCACAGTTTTATATTAGCACCCACTACACAAGTTAAGATCATATTCATTTTTATGGGTTCTGAATAATTTTAGCAACATCTGAAAGTTTCAAAGTCAACAATATATATTCCATGAGTAGAAGATTTCAGCTGTCAGTGAAGCATGCAAATATATTCTCAGATTTAAAAAAAAAAATAAAAAGAAACAAGCCACTGAATTCAGTCAACACCGTAATTTTATTAACTGTCCCACCACATGACTGATGAAATGATGTGTGAAAATACAAGGTGAGGCAAAATAACCTACCTGATCCCAGAAAATTTTCAAACAATGATCATTACCAGGTTCAATTAACTTCTCTACAAAAACAGGCTCATTCTGTCTCAGTGCAATGAAACTCACCATGCAGACAATACCATCAGAAACAAAGCATAAGTCTAAAACAAGTTGTATCTTAAATTTGAAGTGAGCACAGTATTTTAATTTTGTGTTAAGCAATTATGTGAGATTCAAATACAAAAAAGAAACAATGTACAAAAAATGTGAAGGGATGGATACAGCTGATTGCTCACCCATTATCTTCCTTATAAGCTATTCCAAGACAATAACTTTTTCCTACAATTAGCAGCATGTACAATACTTTAGAATTTTTTCTTCTATGATCTTGTTAAACGTACTCACTTTTACATCACACAATTCACAGACGGGAATTTACCAAAGCAATGAATTATTTGGTGACTTCTAACTTTCCTCCCTCACATACATTCATTGAATCTTTATCCACAATATTATTTTGCCTTGAAAATTATAGTTGTGTAGCAAATAAATTGCTCTCCCACAAAAAGCAATAATGCAAGGTAACTTTCTCCCTACTCAGCACATAATAACTTTTTGATACTTTGTCTGTTTCTAACTATTAGAGTGGAAGAAGATCTTGAACTTAATTTAATCATGAAACACCTCCAAAAAGGCCCAAGACAAGGTGCAAGGATGGCCTGTCATTTCTCCCATTTATAATGTATTAAGCCTAAAGATAATAGAAGAAAGGTGGGAGGGAAAAGAGCAAAGCATGCCTGGGCTGTAGCATCAAATATCATTACTTGTTAGGTACGGGCTAACTGCTTGTTAATCATACATTCATAGGGTGATATTCTGAAATCCTTTGCTTTTCAGGTAGGTGTGAGCCAATATAGTTTAATTTTCTATGGTGAGCAGGAAATAGCAAGCTCAGCGCAATCAGGTACCTGGCTGCACAAATATTCCTGTTTATAATCTCTCATAAAGCAAGCAGGAAGAGTTTGAAGGTAATAGCATGTATATCATACAAAAGGTATCTGTCTCCCAGAAGATAGTCACCACATATGAATGAACTACTCCAATAAATTACACTATTCCTCTGAGGAAAACAGAGAACATTATATGCAGTGACTACAGAAAAGTGAGAACAATAGAGCATTGAATTTTGCAGGAGTTACAGATTTTTATTTATTTATTTTGCTGGAGTGAAGCTGAACACCAATGAGCCTTGTAGGTAGCAAATTTAATTCTTATGTTGCCTGCCCTCTAAGCATCTGGATGTACAGTCCTCTCAATATATATCAGAATTCAAAAATAAAGAGATGTTTTTAACAGATCAATTGAAAATGCATCTTACAGGCAACTGAGATAGCATGTGGAGGAGGCAGACACATACCAGTGGAGATCTGGCTTTGATGATAGAATGTGTGGTATATCTTCTTTATAGAAGCCTTAACAAATCAGAAAAGCAACAATCTCGTTACATCACTACCACCTCATATTATCCGATATGTACAGAATGGCCATGGATAAGGAAAGCTAAGCTAGTATTGTGTTTTTCTAAACTAAACTGATATGATCAAAATCCTCAGAAATTTTATTTTACTTTGACATCGCTGTAGCCAAGGAAAATAGTTCCATGGAAATATTCAGAGTGATCTTGACGTCTGAAAGTATCTGATCCGTAATTCTGGCTCCCAATGTGAAATTACACAACATTCTGTGTAGAGCTGTGACTGGTCAGATGAAGTACACATGATGCTCTTGGGGTGTGATCAAATTACTGAAGGGCAGATGAGGGTTCACTGAAGCCAGAAAACCAAATATAGTTAGAAAGGGCTTTCCACAGCCAAGGTGTTCTGCTTTTTCTGAGCTGTTTTACTTTTGGATCTCTTTTTCTCTCATCATTGTTTTCTGTTCTCAGCATTCGCATGATCTGACACTGAGAGCTTTATAACAGCATCTTGTGTGGCCATTTCACAAAGGAGCATCTCCTTCTCTCTCTGTCTGGTTCTTTAATATTGTTATTCATAGTACTGTTATGATCACAAATTGCTTGTCCTGTAACCACATCTATTGTGGACACATTCTCTTGTTCTTTCTCAGTGTGTATCACCTCAATGTGCTGTGAAAATCAGTATAACTACTTTTTATTTACATTTATTACATTTTTAAGCTGGGTAAGTTTCCCATGAATGCTGCAGTGTTTCATCACATCTTCCACCCACAGTTTCTTCTATTTCCTGAACCCATTTTTTTCCCCCAGATTTGCTAAGGCTCTGGTGTTTCTTTTTGGGTGTACTTTTTTTTTTTTTTTTGGTTGTTTTTTTTTTTTAATTTCCTTTTTTTAAACTTGCATTTGCAGGTTGCCCCTTGTTAATCTCCCTGGGGTTTCCTAATTACATGTATGTCAGACAATTTCTTCACTGTTTCATATACATTCTTCTGATTCGCAGTCAGACCTGATGTCATCCATTTGTCATCTGCCTAATCTCCTGGGATGTGCATGAGGGAATGTATTTGATGCTCACCTCTTATTGACAAGTCCTTAGGCAACACAAAACATCTCAGAATGGTTCATCCATTTTAGCCATACTGAATTATCAGCAAAAGTACAGCTTTATTAAAGAACTTTAGGAGAAATTTCAATGTTCTTGGAAAACATCTGTGCCTTTACAAATTCTTTAACTACTTTCTTTCTACTGCTTCAGCCTTCTTCCTGCACCCCACATTTCTCTGATTCCTTACCTACTACTGACAATTCACAATATCTCCTTTCACCCTGCTGATAATCTTCTGCACCCCCATCTCTTGGTCTCTCCATTGCTACTCTTCAGGCTGTCGCCTGCTTCTTAGATTTCCCTGTGTCCATAGTTTCCTGTACAGCCCACTAATCACACAATCCAGGATGTGGCCATCTTCCCAGAGGGCAGCCTGGCTTCAGTCTCATTGAAAAGCATGTAAGTTGGCAACCATCTTGGCTGAGGGTATTCTGCACTGTGTGAGGTGCTGGCCATTTTGAATAAAGGAAATGTCATGAGTTTTGAAGTCCGCATTCTAAGATCATGTGAGTCATTCCTGTTACTCTCAATCACGTATGAGACATTTCAACCTCACTTTAGCACTGGTCACATCATCATATTTTGGGGGTGCACTTTAAAAGCACTGTGATTACCTTGTTAAAGCAAATTTGATCACGGTGCCTATTTTAGTATTGTTGCTGAAAAATGGTCCTTTCAACTTGATCTGAGTAGTTCCTTCTTGTACACTGTAAGAGGGTGGCTTGCCCCATGAGCTGGAAAGCCTGGGACTAAACTAACCCTAATTATGGACGCCCACTTATAGATCCCTATAAAGAGGAGAAGGGGGAAATCCAGGTAGCTCCAGCTATGCTGGTGGACACTGCATGGAGACAGTACCATGACACCAGGGAATTTAGAGGGTAAAGCCCAGTGCGCTGAAGGCTCCTGGGAGAGGCTCAAAACTCTGACTGTATTTGGGACTGGGACTGGACTGGATGTCCCTCTGAGGAATAGATGGGACGAGTGGCTGGGAGATCAGGCTGGGATAGAAGAAGAGCCCTAGGGTGAGAGAAAACACCAGAGCTAAGCATGTGCTTTTTCTATTTATTCTTTGTTTTATTGGACTTGACTTTAGTTTGGAATCTGGGTTGTTTTAATCTGGTTCTGGTATTAGATTAGTCCTAGACAAGGGTACTGTTAACTAGAGAAAGCCTCTGAGTTTTAAAGGGGCCTAACAGGGACAGGATGCCTGCAAAGGGACCTGTGGCCACGAAGGGGTGTTCACAGTAAGCAGCAGTCCTGTTATGTACGGCATTATCCAGGTATCTCAACAATGACAGCAGGCAGCTGGTTCATATACAGAAGTGTTCATCTGACCCTTAATAATAAATTATATAGTTTCTCTAGGCATCTCTCTCAAGACAGGATTTAATGTTGTCAACAATTTTAACAAGAGTCTAATAACAGGTGGGGTTTTACTAATAGCCCTAACTGCTGGAGTAAGGTGAACACATGAGAATCTCAGCTTGTATTTGTTTAAAATATAAATTTCCCATCTTTATGACTGTGGAGAAAAAGCATGAAAATGTGTCCTGAGTGTACCCGAAAGGTTCAAACACCAGAAGGCAACTATATAGTTTCATTTTAAATCTTACGATTTTTTGGGACAGACTCACGACATTGTAATGTTTGGGTTTGGCAATTCCTAAGGCAGCCTTCCAAGGTGAAAATACAAAAAGACTGACCCTTAAGAGGTGTGTCAAGCACCCACACTGAAGGACACAACAAAAGCAGGAGGAAGCACCTTAGGATGACCGAATTAAATCTGTATCACACAATTCTACAAACAATCCCATGATTCAACATGTCTGCAAATAATTTATAGCAAATATCACCAGGAAATAGCACTATATTTACATTAGACAGAGGTAAAACCGGATTTATAATTAAATGCATAAACTCATAAGGTACAGATGGCACAAACAAAAATCTAAAAATAATTTAACATAAACTCTATTATGTATCAAGGCTAAATTAGAGAATTACTGGAACACCATACCATCATTTGTAATATCTATCATAGTTATCTAGTTCATCTCCTCCCTCAGCAATAATGCAACACTTTCTCTCTCCTCCCCCAAATTAGATACTGCGCTCTATGTTAAAGGAAGGAGCATATGAAGTCCCTCTCCACAATGCAAGAAGCAGGGTGGACACTGTACCTGGACCTGATTCTGTGCAGGCACCAGAAATTGCCCACTTGTGCTTTAGGAGCACTAGGAGGGGTCCTGTAAGCACACTATAGTAAGTTCCAACATGGCCTGTTGTGTAGAGGGTGTATCCAGCCCCACGGCTGGCAGGGAATTCATCCTACCCTTTGTCAAAAGAGAAGCAAACTATTTCTGGCAGTACGCTGTAGTTGTAGCTCTGTGCCAATGGGACAGCACTTGAACCAAACGTGCAGAGTACTGTTCCCTGGATGGCTCCCTCATAAAGAGCAAAACTGGATGGAAATCAAGAAGAACATAATGCACTGCATCCCTGTATCCTATCTATAAAGTTAAACCCACATTTCGTGAAAGGGAAATAATGAATATGAATATAAATAAAATCACTCTGGTAGGATGCTTTGGATTAAAGTTGTTTGTTTGTATTCCAGAAGATGAGCATTATTAGGAACTCCCAGGAATACAAATTTAAAAGAGGGGAGGAGAGGGAAATCTGACTGATGATCAAGATTGCTTTAAAAAATATAGCAGCTAAAAAGCTAATGGAGAACAAAGTAATTTCTCCTAGGAAATAACTAATTGTGCCTTATTTATGTCTGCCTCACAAAAATCATTCTCTTTTTGTAGACAGCTGCTGCAGATACAGAAATCAGATATAAAATCTTGAAAAAGCATCCAAAATTGCTCCATGGTCCCGTCTCTCTGCATGCTCACTGATACATAAGCCCTCTCAGACATACACTATGAATGTGATGTAGGGATCTCACTCTGAAGGTTATTTATGTGTTGCAACGCTGGAGAATTCTCAACTAGTAGCAGTTTGAAAATCACTGGTTCCTTGATAGCTCAGTGGCCATTTATTTTTTCTCATTCCTACTTAGAACTCTAAGATGCAAAGAGGAAAGAGTGAACAAGCTGCATGATTGAAACGTATGCTTCTCAGAGCTCAAGCCTGGATGTCAGTTTTCTGCAGCTTTAAAGTAAAAGCAAATATGAATCAAACTAAGAAGCCCTGAGTCCTGGGCCCATTGAAGTCAATAGGAATTTTCCTAAATTAAGGACTGCAAAATTCTATCTTGTTATGAGTAAGACAGGTTTGTGAAACAGTTAAACTAACACGAGAAAACTTAAAACAGAATAATATTTTGCTTAATGTTGTGATCATTCAAGGTAGTAGTGTGGGTGTGTCTTATGCTTTAATGACTCAGAGTACACACAGCTCATTATCTGGGGAAGTAGGAAGGCAGCCTTTATTGCCACTTCTCCTCTATCATCCTCACCCTTAAAGCACAAATGGCTTTTTTAAAAACTGACATTGTGGGGTTCTATGTTTATTGTGTCTCACTGATTCCTCATCAATTTTGCTCAATGCTTAGATAAGCCCTGCTAACCCATCCTGGGTTCTTTCTATCATTATCCACCAGTAATAAAAATTCTGAAGGCCATGGTAACACTTCTGCAGCCTCACTGTGTAACTGAAGGTATAATCTTAACACAAGTGAACCCCATTGAAGGTTAATAGTGCAATATAGACGAAGCTGAGAGCAATTTGGCCTGCAGAATATTTTCACTGGCGCTGGATTTGCAGGACTGGCATTTAGAAAAATATCCTTTTGATTTATAAAATAAGAACATTTGATAAGGAGTCAGTGAGATGCAATAAACAATAGACCCTGCTTTGCTGTTTTTAGAAACGCATTTATATGCTTGCACTTGCAACTCCTGTGTGAATTACAGATGACCAAGACTTCTCAAGATCAAACTTTAATTTTGTGGGTTTATTACTGACATCTAATAAAATATTAACACTACTGGAATATCAAATCTAGTCACTAAGTGCATCATTTCAATATTACTGAGATAATGAATGTGTAAATAGACTTTTCCAAATACACTAATATTAAAATAATGCACATGGTTTCAATAAGTATTTAACAACATGGTGTACTATGGCTATCCCCAATTATCTTTCGCCCTATTATTTTCCAGTAACTCTTATCGAAGTTGTTACAGTCTGATACATTAAATGTTAATTAAATACCTAAAAATTGCAACAAATGCATCAGTAAAAATATAATTATGAATTTGTTATTGGGGCTAAGCGGTGCCATCCCACCCGTCAGCAATGCATGTTCAGGAAAGGAAAACTCCAGCTTAGAAACAGCTCGAGAATCAAGGCAGCAGATGCTGCAGGTACCTGCAGAACCTTTGGACACTGATAATGTCATCAGTCTGTTTACTTAAAACCCCTTCTGTTTACCCCTTCTATTTACACCATCTGTTTACTCAAAACTACCTCTCTCAGTAGTGTGAATTTTGCACATCCCTCAGTGACACAGCAAGGTTGACCTAAGTTTTAGGTGCAGACCAAGCCCCACTCATGTGCCTTCCCTATTCCATTCCTTCCTCTTCTCCCCACCCCCCAGCCTCCCTGCATCTTACACTATCTTTATCTTTCCATGTAGCTGATCTTCTCCTAACAATACCCCCCTCCTTTTTTTTTTTTTAATTGTGGAACTAACATGATTCTTGTAAATCATGACTTTATTCACTCTGCTCAGATTCTCTGTCCCCTTTGTCTATTTAGACTGTGAACTCTTTAAGGTAGGAACTGTCTCTTACTCTGTATTTCTACAGTACTACAAGGTGGAGCACAGCAGTGCCCCAGTTTCCAGCTGTGGTCACTGAACACTAGTGTAACACATAAATTCTAATAAATAGTTAGTTATGTGTTTATTTTTTAAAGATACGTAGAGTTTAGTTAACCAAACATGAACATTAATGTTGTTCTCTAATGTGGTTAAATACCAGAAAATTCCATTTTGCCTAATTTTAAAAAACAATGTCAGGGAGCTATAGGAAATGAATCCGGTGGCATCAGTCCAATTACCCATGGACAAGCATCCACATCACAGATTGATAACTTGTTGGCAGCCTCAGCAGAGAGACGGAGGACTGAATGGGCCATGGAGACTAAACTATCCTCTCACCTCTTACAGACGGTCTCTTCAGTCAGGGTGGAGGCTCACTGGCAGGGCAGTTTGTATCACAATTCCAGTGCTATGATACAGGTACTTTTCATAAATCCTGGAAACTCCAAAAGAGGATGGGGGATTGGAAGAGGATGAGGATCAATTTCAGTTCCACTAATCTGAGTTGCCTTTATTGTTACAATTCCTATTCTTTGTTTGTGTCTAAAACCAACTACTTTTACCTCTGCCAGACATACATTTAGGTTAAGGTTTTCAAAAAGGAGCCTAAAGTAAAGCTCCTAACTCCATACTGATGTTCCATATTTAATGGCTTGATTTTCAAAGGTGCTAAGACCCAGCAGCTCCCATTGGAGTCAATAGCAAAAGGTCCATCAATCTCAATGGCAGCAGTACACCGCAAAACCAGAAGAACTGGTACTCTAGGCCAAGTTCCTTCTATTCTCCAACCATTTCTTGCCATTTTTGATTTTCTGCCACATCTTTCCATAGCATCTGTGGAAGTTCCACCTTATGTGGTTTTTCACAGGGTAGCAGAATGTGTATCAATGATAAATAATTTAAGTAGCTCACTTATTTTTAAAATGGGGAAGCCCTCAAATATCTGCCCATAGGATGGATAGAGATTTCTAAAGACACAAAGGGCAGTTAGGTGCCCAGTGAAACCAAATGGGAGTACCAACACCATTCCTTTCTCTTTCTCAAGAATGTATCATATATTGCAAACATTCAAGGGTTAAGAATTTGTCACAATGTAAAAAGTATCCTAACCATATAACACAGACTTAGAAAAGCTTCAGCCTATCACCCTATTTTTTTCTGAGAGCAGAATGTAGGAGTACACTATATTCATTACCTTTATAAGTATTAAAGACTGTATTAAAAATATAGGATATTACATATCTGAAAGCTACTGATTGAGAGAAAAAGTGAGTGAGGTAATATCTTTTAATGTACTAACTTCTGTTGGTGAAAGAGACATGCTTTCGAGCTCACATGGTTCAGATACAAAGAAAATCAGGGTGTACTATAAATCTCATGAAAAAGTGCACACATACTGCAATGGTGGCTGCAATATAATACTGTGATGCAGAAAGTTGTGTCAACTGAATGAGTGGTTTGGATAAGCACTGGCTAATCACATCACTAAATCTATGAAATGGGCCCATCATTTGTATGCAACTGCAATAGTAACTACGTAGAGACACAAGTTAGATTTTACAAGTCTATTTTGGGTGGTTTTAAGTCATACAAACTGACCATTTTCCAAGGATTTGGAGAGATTACTATGGGACAGGATGGTGGAAGTATCTGTGCCAAGTAGGCTGAGTGGGAAAGTTTGGATTCCTAGTGAAAATGAGTCCCCATCAGGCCTTCCCCACTCTCTGCTGAGGGATCCCTGGCTGGACATACATTCCCTGACTCAGGGCCCTGTGCTAAGCCTTGAACCAGCAGAATCTAGCATGGTGCTTTAATCAGTCTTTCCCAGGAGTTCTGCATTTTAAGAAGTTTATACTCCAAGCACTAGTACTAAGTAATTTCATCACTAGAATGTTGGATTTCAGTCAGGAAGAATGATTGTGTTATATGTTATTTACAATTTCTTTGCAACAAATTATCTCCTTGTGATGAGTGAACTACTATCCTGTCTTCTTCCCATCTCTTCTTAAAAGCACAAGTCTCCTGCAGGTAAGATAGAGGGTTGTTTCACAACTACTTAAAAACCCTCAGCATCTACAATAACCGGGGTCCCTGTGGCAATGCAGTGGAGTCTGTCTCTATATTGCTTTCTCTGTCATTTTAAGTTGTAAGCTCAAGTTGTTTTATAAAGAGGCAAGCATGCTGTCAGTGTTCAATAAATAAAAATACTTTCCCCCACTAAATAAGTCATCTCGAGATAAGCTAACTCATAAGTCTATCGAAATATTCCCATAAAGCTACTTGCCTTAACAGTAAGAATGCTGATTAATTTTATTTAACAAATCTGCCTGTTATGTGAAATGTGTATTTATTCAAATATAAGTAAACTTGGGAAACACTCCTTGATACCATACTATACAGCGTAACTTTGAAATCCTATACATTACTGGAAAAAGTATTGTTTTGGCTTAGAGCTTGAAATCCAGATGTTTAGAAGTTCATCTACCCCCAACTTGCTGCATCTACATCTCTTGCTTAACATCCCTTTAGAAACAAAGAACTTCTCAAGGCCAAATGCAGCCAGTTAAAGCTCTAAATTCAGATATGCCTGAGATTGAGCTTTGCCATTAATCAAACATGCAGTATTTGATGCTGGTGAGTTAGACAATCATCTGGTTTGATTTATTTCTCTCAAATAATGGGCAGTTTTATTTATGTCTCTTACTGCAGATATTTTTGTTATTAACTTCAACAGATTCAGTGTCAGTGGTAAACATCTGAATGCTTAGATTATTATAGTGCCTATGGTATATTGATTAGAATTCTTTTAAGATAACTAAGGATAAAACCAATCAAGCTATTAAGAATAAAATCCATTAGGGACTGAATTTGACCCAATAGAAGGATAGAATTTCAGCATTATCAAAAAGAATTCCAGAAATATAAAAGATGAACTCTTCCAGCTGTGATTTCCTTAACTTGGTATTTTTCTCAGATAATAAAAATATTAAAATTTTATTTTTCCTTTACATCATTTTTATGTAGTGATATAAGATGGTTAATACTCTCATTGAACCACATACAATGATTCTGGACCAGTAAAAGGGCAAAACCAGTTTTGTTACTTGCTTTTGCATTTTCCGAGCAGTGGGGATCAGACAAAGAGTTTAGACTGGTGCTGCATAGCATACAGCTCATTTAAACTCCTTTCACACTGTCTTCCATACTTAGGGCAAGACATAAGAAGCTTTGCAAATTTCTCTTCCACAGCAAAATTACTGCAAGACTTCAACTATCCCGGTGAATGTGCAGTTCAAAATCAGTCTGGTCGTTATTTTCATATTGAGCAGATGGTGGTATGAGATTTTTTGATAAACAACAACAATCTTCCAAAAGGGTTGCAGAGGGGTCACAGAAACCAAGATTAACAATTGATTAGCTTTAATGGACCATGGCAGTAATAAACCACAGAGCCCACAGAGATTTGATTGTCCTGTTAATGCTGCTGACACAAATGGCTTTTAACTGGCTTCCTAAAAGTGTTGATATCTTCAAAGCCTCAACAAATGAAGGATTTTGTCAAAGTGAGAGGGTCAAAATCCTCAGTGAAGAGGCATTTACTGTATACATTTAAAATGCTCTTCCATCAATATGCTTCTGATTTATTTAGACAATAGATTCAATTTCTTCTAGGCACGAAGTTCAGAAAATGAAATGCAGTAGAGCTTCCAAAGGATGGAATGGAGTAGAATTCTGAACCGTTTGAATCCCGACAGATACGACATTAATAAAATTATGAAGAATCAGTACTTCCAATGGCAATATTTTATCTTAATTTAATAGCTTTCTAAACTATTCTCTTCCTATAACAGATTTAATGCATTATTTTCACAGGGAATCAATTATTCCACACCAGATTTTCATTATGAAAAGGCACTTTGTTTTGACTATAAAGTAACTATGGCAAGTTCTGAAAACAGAACTTACTGAGACAGATTCTAAGCATGGAGAAAAGTGTACTCTTCCTTTCTTTCCTTTAAACCTATTTTCCATAATGTTTACTGCTCAACATTAAGAAAGACAGACTCTTGATGGACATCCATAGAAAAATGTAGAAGACAATCTACATAGTGAGAGCCAAACTAAATAATACCTTTGCCTAACATGGCATTCAGTGGACCATGTAATAGAAATTCATTACAGGCAGGAAGATATTTACAAATTTAAATATTGAGGTACAATACATATTATTATTTTATTACTAAGCTAGCTTCTATTATTTTATTGTCTGATGAATTTGTATTCTTAGATGCTTTACCTTATTTTCCTAAAGCTTTTTCAATCAACGTTTTTATCGTTTCCCAATTTTTCTTATTTTCTCCCTTCCCTTGCATTCCAACACCAGTATGCAGAAAGAGGCATCATTTTGATACAATGATGGTGGCAGCACTACAGGCTTCTGTGTAAAAAAGTTTTGTCTGCACTATTCATGAATCCAAACACAAACCATTTGTACAGCCCAATGTCACTCTGATCCCATCCCTGTAGGTTTCCACCTCATTTGCAAATTCAACTCCCCAAAGAGTAATTCCTTCCCAGTACACTGCAACTATAAAACATGCTGCTAATTACTGTGTTTAAAAATCTTGACCTAAGTAGTCATGCAGGGAATTTAAATTAAATCTCCAAAAGAGTAAAAATCCAACTGCAAGGTCTCCCAACATGCAAATACCGAGTGCCTAACTTGTCAACATATTGAGCCAACCTCCATTAATTCCATTTTCTGTAATAAGCATCTCTCTATTATTCACATACTTGGCTTTCCACAGCAGTCCTTGGAGTAAAAACACAATGCTATTCTATAAGCCTTTATAATATATTCTGATAAATGTTTTTAAAAAACCAATTAATTACTAATTACCTGTAAATCAGCATCAAATTCATGTTTCAAGTGAGCATCCTCTGCAGCTTCAACGAGACGCTGAAACAAGGAGAAAACAATAAGTATATTGTTGGCACGAATTGATATCTTTAAATCCCAGTGGTTCTCCCAGAATAATTTAAAAAATTATTAGAGAGTTGGAAAACATTGTCCCTATGTACTATGATGTTTCATTGACATAAAAAGACACTGAGTCAGATTCTTAAAAGAGTTTAAAATCAGATATTTCAAGTGCTCAGCACCAGCAATTGAAGCCTGATTTTCAAATGAGCTCATCTGTCATTAAAGGACAATAGCCAGATTTTCACAAGTGCTTAGAACCCAGTAGCTCCATTGTGACACTTAACAGCAAGATTTTTAAGAGGACTCAACTGTGAGTGTGCTAAGATGTTTTGAAAATATGGCTGTTTATTTTGATGCAGAAGAGCTAAGCTCTTTTCAAATCTGGTTCTACGTGTAAAATTGAAAGTCCCCCCCACCCCAAGAGATGCAGTAGTAATCCTTGATTATAAGCAATTGAAACTAAAATAGGATTCTGAAGAATACTTAAAATATAAGGGATTTAAAAAACTGGAGATGAATTTGATTTACTTAGTATATATTAGGTGTTGTGCTGTAATTGGGGCATGATCACAAGATTTCCTATGAAAATAATTAATTTCAATTCATACAGCCAGTACATATAGCACCACAATTAAAAAAGAGAGAAAAAAAATCTAAAATGTTTTTCTTTAATGATAACATTAAACATTCCCAGTTTGGGATTCTTTACGAATAATGCCTCAATAATGCCTTTAACCAAATGTAGCCACTGTTTCTTTATTCTTACTCAAAAAAATGCAACATATAATATGGGTTCAATCCAGACATTTTGCTCCACAAAAAGACATGATATCACTTCCGAAACTTTTATTTTTTTATACTATTGTAATTTTGAATATTCTTGTTAGCCAGATAAGTGACTGATATTATTATTATTATTTTAAATCCTTCTGAATAAAAGAGCTGGATAATTTCATGATCAACAATAATATTTTTTTATATAAGCTACAACAAAGGTAATTAAACATCGTGCTACAAGGAATACATTTATCGCAATCAAGCTCTCGAAGAGACTCCGTCACCCTTCCCTCTCTCCCCCGTACACAATAAACAACTAATTGTGTGTATACAAGTGTGTGTGTTTTTGTTTTTGCTTTCCTTTGACACATCAAGTATCAGCACTTCTATGGTTTCATGCTGGGTGCTATAGAAAAACTCAAAATAGATTAGTTAGATGCATACCTCTTACTAACATTAACGGGAATCATGTCACTAAATGTCCATGCGTGATTTTGAAAATAATGTACCCCCTAAGATAGCTGTGTCACATCAAACAGCATTCTTGAACTACGATGAATGTTTGACTGTAAAGCCATCTACCTTCACAAACAGAAAAAGCAATAAGAAAAATACTTAGACTGAAATAACCAACTCTATAGAATTATTCCAAGTGTAACAAACTTTGATACATGTAAGCAGCTGAGAGACTTTTATATATATGGAGATTTATACCTATTATTATACTACTATTAAAAACTTATCTTCAAATTCATGAGGGCTATTTCAATCTACAAATAAATTTGACTACAAATCTTTTGTATTTATAAATTAAAAAAAATACCACAGAATAAATATATATTTGGATGGGCAAACCTCACCAACTGTAGCATGTTTTTAAAATTAATTATTGCTCCCAGACAATCTGCTCTGTCACATTAGCAATGTGCTAAAAATCAGTTTAAATTCTTTAGCCTTCTTTTAAGAAAGAAAACCAATGGGAGCAAAATAAAAGGCTTAAGCTTAACTCAATGAATTCATGTAAATTTTCAATACTCCTCCTCCCCCCTTTTTTAAAACTAAAATTGGACTATAGAAATGCTTGTTTGGAAGCTTCTCTTTGAGTGTATAATATAGATACCCATCCTAGTCATGTTTTTCTATAATTAAAAACACAGCCAGTAGAGCTGAAAAGGAGTCAAATAGATTCCTTCATACAAGTGAATTTTGGGGTAAAAAAGACAGACATCATGCTTTTTTTCCCTCCCCCTTCCACAGTGACTCATTTACTAATTCAGTGGAACAGAAATTATTCTAGTATATCATGAGGAACACAATCTTTGAAACACATTACCTAGAAACTATAAAACTGTAATTCATAGGTTTTTTATATAGTTTGTATTGACTCCAATGTTCCTAAATTACATTTTTCTCTTCAATGAAATAAACTTAAACCAAGATTTCTCTCTGTAGATGAGAAATTACCTAACTCATGCTTCTGTGGTAATGGTAGAGACAATCTTCTAAGGAGGGCACCACTGAAATAAAGGGCACTAATTGGTTTGTACCTCCTACTTTTAAATGTATAATATTTGATTACTCTTTATAAAAATATGACTCTGTGGCATATTTAACACTCCCCCCAGGAAGATCCCTGAATCAGGTGAGAGATTTACACACATGGTCTCCTCTCAAATAAATGGGGGACACATTCCACACACACACACCCCAACTTAGGTAAGAAGAAGATAACAGCTTTGTACAAAGAATGTAATAAATAGAAAACATACAACTGCATATTCAATATAGTGCTCCCCAAGACATTTAAAAAAAATATTTCTCAGTACTAGAATAGAGGAGACTAAGAAATCGGAGGATAGATGTGGAAAAGGTAAATTACTAATGAGGTAAGACCACACAATGACATATTATTAGATCTATGCGGATTAAATCATAATGAACAATTTATATACAAATGAGTCATTTTTCATAAAAGTCCACAAAGGGATGAAGCATTCAGGAAATGATTCCTTAAAGCATTGGAGACAAGAATATAAAAACCAAGTGTAACACTACAACATTTTTATGTTAAAGCCCCTTTTTAAATATTTTCATGACAAAATACTTTATCTAAGAATGATTTCTTAGCACTCAGTAATTAGTAATTTTCACCTAATGTTTAATAATGACATACTTAGTACAAACACTAATATATTTTCATTAGAGTAAATATGCTCTAAATTTATTGCTGTAGCAAATAAATACTTACCAACTCTTCATTATTCTGAAGAGAATCTTTATCTATATCAATTTGCACTGAGTGAATTACAAACTTGGAAGTGAACTATTTAAGGACATATACTTTAACTGCATATTTAATCCTATATGGGTGTACACATATATATGAACCCTTGTGCATTCAGACCGAAGGCAGTACATAGTCCATGGATAAACAACAATTTGCACTTCTTATAGTACTCTTCAATTTAAGAAGTCAAATCAATCCTCACAACACTCCAAGAGATGCATACACCCAAATTACAGAGTTACTTGTCCAATACCCCACAGTGCAGCACTAATAGAGCTGGGATAAGAACTTAGGAGTCCTGGGAACCACCAGCCTTAAAGACTAACATGGTCACCAAAATGCAATTCTAATGTTGGTTTTCTGTATAATATTAGAACTATAGACTATGAGGTCTCTCTAATATCCTGGGACTGACATGGCTACAACTACACTACATATTTACACAGACACAGACAGAGAAGAGACTACGCACATGCATTTAGTATGTAATACTCTTCTAAAAGATATTGCAGATTTTAAAATTAACCTCTTCAGTGATCTGCAATCCCCACCGCCCCCCAATTCCTACGAAAGTGTCATCACAGTCATGATGTATTAAACCAGGACCTTTTATTCCATAATCTGATAGAATCTGCTGATATATGTGGTTTTTGCACAAAGCAATTATATTAAACTACTTCTGAATGTAAGCAGTTTGAATATTTACAGAGGCAGATTAGTTCATTCATTCATTCATTCTACCTGAGAGCCAATGTACAGATGCTAAGAAATTCTGGACTTGCCTTGTGCTAGTCTGTAATGGAGTACTGCTCCTCGGTGTTGCTCAACTCTGGTCACACAGGATTAATAGATACTCGGCTGAATGAAACTATCCATATAACAACATGTACTGAGAGACCAACTAACCCAGCCTTGCTGCCGATTCTGTCCAGCATCACGCCCCTCCTTACATCAGACAACGTCACCTTGCAGAATCTGCTGCGTAAGGTTCAGGAAATGCCACACCTACCCTTGTTTAAGAATGTGTTTAATCCTCCGAGCCACCATCACAGATCAAGACATCCCATTTGGACAGTTCCCCGAAGAAAACTCAATATCACCTCCAGATGATGTATTAAGTGGCAAGAACAAGCTTCAAACATAGCCAATGCTTATCTCATGACAGAACCAAAAGGCCAGCCCTCTGGTTTTGACCTTCCACACTATCTTGAGTTAAAGCTCAATCGCTTCAGATGTGGCAAGATCAGATGTGCTACTAATGACTATAAGTGGGGCCTTTGTGAGTCTCCCTTCTGTTGCTGTGGCCAGTTAAAAGATGTAGGCCACATACTTGCAGGCTGCAGGTATCAGCAAAGACTGCCGGTTCCTCATGGACTTGCATAATACCTTTCCTTCGGCTACTGAAGGTTAAGACACTTAGACTGACATGCTTGACTTGATAATCTATGTAAATGAAACTGCAATATATATTTTACTTGAAACAGGGATGAGGCAAAGTCATTTCCCCTAGTTTTAAACACACAAACATTATGGGTTTAAAAGTTCAAACAGAATTTGAATAATTTAGTGGGTATGTTCTAAGTAGGAGAATAAAAAAACAAGAGCAGAAATGGGACAAAGAGTAAAAATCCAATGTGAAAATTGGGTGATATATGGCGCAGAGACTGGATAGCATGAAAAAATAAATGGAGAGACAGAGAGAGAAAGGGGAAGAGAACAATTCTAATGAAAACTTTAATACAGTATGTATACAGAACACCCACTTGTGCCAACACAGCTTTTGGCAAGTTCTTCACTCTCTCTCCTCATGCAAGCTTCCCATATGCTAGAAAAAGGATTCTGTTTATTTTAAACTGACTTGCCTTGGGGGTGGGAGGTGGAGGTGGAGGTGGCAGTGGGAGGGGGGAAGAACAGATTTAATTAAAATGAAATACGTTCACAAAATAGTTAAAAAACCCCAACCTTTAAACAGCGACTATTTTGAGAGGGTTTCTGTGCTCCTGAACTACACTAGGGTCACCCACCTCTAATTCTAAATGCTAAGTGAAATTACATGTCTTTCTTATCAAGTCCTAAAGGAGCACATTTATATTCTATTCTTTCAGAAAAATAGAAAGGAAACAAATCAACTGCTGAACACAAAACCATACATGTTGCTACAAAATGCCTTTTTCTACAAACTAAATTGCTACCCATTTTAAAGAAAACAGAAAAAAGACACCAATGTGATCTTCATAACTATCTAAGTAATACCAGGAGTATCCCATAATTACTGATCTAACAATATATACAATTTAAAATGTCCTGTTGGCTGGAGAGTAGTTCTAGTTAGTTCCAATGTTTGATTTTCTGTTGGATGAGTGTCGTCAGGTTTTTCTGATAGTTGTTTTGGATTTCTTGCATGATTTTGCTAGACACTAAAAATCATGGTCTTAATAAAGATGCTGAAATTATCACTTATTACAACAATTTGTAACCCATTAAACCCTCTTTATTGTCCTATGACTACAGGGACGTTAATGGCCCACTTCACCTTGAATGATCCCTTAGACTGTGCGCTATTTATGCTAAACTACCTGTTTGACCCTTTATTAGCTGTGACACTCTGAGTACCTTTCCAAATCTGAAGAAGAGTTCTGTGTAGCTCGAGAGCTTGTCTCTTACCAACTGAAGTTGGTCCAATAAAAGATATTTTTATGGGAAGTTTGTGAGACCCACAGATTAACTCAATAACAGAGCTTCCAGTTTTGCTTGTTAGGGGACTTTTCCGGCCAATCTTCATCTACTCCTGCTTTGGGCATTGGGACATAAAAGGAACCTGACAGGCAAACTCTGCTGAAAGAGGAACTTGGAGCACCATTACCGATTCATTCCTGAGTCTAACAAATTTCCCATTACTCACCACAGAAGATCTTTTGTGACAAATCATGGGTAGTTTTTGACCTGAGACTGGCATCAGAGCTAGGGAAACGAAGAGAGAACCTGTCTCCATCAATTTCCTTGTGCACACACCCCCGTTTCCCCTCCTGCACGCCACATCCATCTAACCTGCATATTTACCTACTCCTCCTCCTCTGACACCATATAGAATCATAGAATCATAGAATATTAGAGTTGGAAGGGACCTCAGGAGGTCATCTAGTCCAACCCCCTGCTCAAAGCAGGACTAACCTCAGCTATATCATCCACATCAGTAAGACAGTACACAGACAGTAAGGGGCATCTTCCCTGATGGCAGCGTGGCTTAACTTGCAAGGCACAATGAAAGGCAACAGCCACCTTCGCTCAGCGCAGCTGATGGCTCCTCCTGCACACACTTTTTTTTAAAAGGCTTTCTGAGAGTGTCTCTGGAGAAGATTCTATACTTTGACGTCTGTTAACAAAAACTTTCAGCTATTAAGAAAAGCAGCAGCAAATTACCCTTAATCCTAAACATGCCTTTTCATAAACTCCCCACTGCATCAGATCTACCCAAGATTCACCATTTTTGTGTACATTCACAATGTTGTTTTAAAGATGTATGTCCATAATAAAACATTAGAAACCCTGAAAAACGTGAGCCAAAGATCAAAGTTAAAACATTTCTTATTAAAAACTTACGACAAAACCAAACAAAAGCACAGAATATTCAAAGGGCGCAAAAACCAACATGTGAAATTTCACACTGAAGGGCCAACTACATGTAGAGAAAAGCAGGAGTTTATGCACCATTTGAAACCTGTTTCAAAACACAACCTTATTTATGGCATTGGGACAAGGGTTTTCATAGTAATGAATCAACAAAGTTGTAAGGAGAGCAGAGAGCATAACAAAAATGTGTATCCTACCGCCTTTCTTTTTAGCATTTTTTTATTCTTCCATCTGTTATCACAACTTTACTTGCAATCAGGGGCATGCACAAGGGAGGCCAAGCAGGGACATGAGCTCCCCTAATAATCAGCAGGGGTATAGAACTCCTCCAGCAGTGGGGCTGTGGTGAGGAGAGCGAGTTCCTCCTGCCTCCGGTCTGAAGGAGTTCTGTGCCCCGCAGCACAGCCAAGTACTTGTGGATACATTTATTCAGATGGCTCCACGGAGCATGGATTTTCATTGAAATTGTGAGTGTACTGCTGTTTATTTCTATGCATATGATGTACATACGTGTGTTGATGTGGTTTAATGTGTATGATACCTGTGTGTTTAACTTGCCCCTCCAAAATTGGTCAGAGCTAAATTCCTGTGCATGCCCCTGCTGACAATTCACCAAACAGAGATCAGCTTAGATTTCACACAGTCCATACATTATCCTTTTTCCAGGGAGACAATCTGAGTACACTTGTAGTAATCTCTATCATCAGTCTGAATTCTAATTGCCAATCCAAGTACTTCATGCTATATAGTAATGCTATGTGTATGCCAGAGAATATTATTTGCTAAAACCACCACCAGATAACTATTTGAAATATTGCTCAATAGTTCAGCATAGTCCTGGGAGGGAAAACAGAACTTGCGTTTCAATCATTAGAGCAATTTTCTTCACTGAGTAACTACAGAGAATTCTTTTCCAGGTGTCTGCTTGGTGGGTCTTGCCCACATGCTCAGGGTCTAACTGGTCACCATATTTGGGGTTGGGAAGGAATTTTACCCCAGGTCAGATTGGCAGAGATCCTGAGGGTTTTTCGGTTTCTTCTGCAGCATGGGGCATTGGTCACTTGCAGGTTTAAACTAGTGTAAATGGCAGATTCTCTGTAACTTGAAGTCTTTAAATCATGATTTGAGGACTTCATTAACTCAGCCAGAGAACATGGTCTATTACAGGAGTGGGTGTGTGAGGTTTGGTGGCCTGCAATGTGCAGGTGGTCAGACTAGACAGTCATGATGGTACCTTCTGACCTTAAAGTCTACGAGTCACTGAGAACCATCAGTATTACTATTAATGACATATTATACTACAATTGATTTCCTTACAACTGGTATCAAATATTAGTACTATACTGTGTACAAAAAGTGTTCTTTAGGCAGATGGTATCCAGTGACACTCAGTGATGCAGCAAAGTTGACAGTATGATCCTCTAAAGCTAAAATGCCTAGAAAATGAAGTCACTATGAGCAACTTTTATCATCTCCTTGTATTGATTCATGACTGACAATTGTTCAGATTCTGCTTTGTTGCAAAGACGACACATAAAACAGGATAAAGAACTTCTAAAGGTTAAACAAACAAGTGAGAAATATAAAAAAAAAAATTTGTTTACGTTAATTGTAATTAGTTATATGTTGCATAACAGTAGTTAAGGGAATCACAGAATCGTATGACTGGAAGGGACTTTGCAAGGTCATCTAGTCCAGTCCACTGCACTTATGGCAGGACCAAGCATAATCTAGACCATCCCTGACAGGTGTTTGTCTAACCTGCTCTTAAAAATCTCCAATGATGGAGATTCCACAACTTCCCGAGACAACTTATTCCAGTGCTTATCTACCCTGACAGTAAGGATTTTTTTCCTAATGTCCAACCTAAACCACCCTTACTGCAATTTAAGCCCTTTGCTTCTTATCCTGTCCTCAGAGGTTAAGGACAATAATTTTTCCCCACCTCCTTGTAACAATGTTTTATGTACTTGAAAACTGTTATCATATCCCCCCTCAGTCTTCTCTTCTCTAGACTAAACAAACCCAATTTTTTCAATCTTCCCTCATAGATCATATTTCTAGATCTTTAATAATTTCTGTTGGTCTTCTCTGAACTTTCTCCAATTTGTCCACATCTTTCCTGAAATGTAGTGCCCAGAACTGGACACAATACTCCAACTGAGGGTTAATCAGCACAAATAGAGCTGAAGAATGACTTCTTGTGTTTTGCCTACAACACACTTGTAATACATCCCAGAATTATTGCTTTTTTTGCAACAGTGCTACACTGTTAACTCGTATTTAGCTTGTGATCCACTATGACCACCCCAGATCCCTTTCTGCAGTACTCTTTCCTAGGGAGTCATTTCCCATTTTGTAGGTGTGCAACTGAGTGTTCCTTCCTAAGTGGAGTACGTAGCATTTATCCTTATTGAATTTCACCCTATTTGCCACTTCTCCAGTTTGTCCAGATCATTTTGAATTTTAATCCTATCCTCCAAAACACTTGCAACACCTCCCAGCTTGGAATAGTCTGCAAACTTTGTAAGTATACTGTCTATGCTATTATCTAAGTCATTTATCAAGATATTGAACAGAACCAGACCTATATCCCCTACACGACCCCGCTTGATATGCCCTTCCAGCTTGACTGTGAACAACTGATAGCTACTCTCTGGGAATGCTTTTCCAACCCGTTATGCACCCACCTTATAGTAGCTCCATCTAAGTTGTATTTCCCTAGTTTGTTTATGAGAAGGTCATGCGAGACAGTATCAAAAGCCTTACTAAAGTCAAGATACACCATATCGCCCCATCCACAAGGCTTGTTACCCTGTCAAAGAAAGCAATCACTAAATAAATACACCTGCTCTATATACCCGATTTTAAAACATACTCTATTTAACTTCTCTAAGTAACTGGAATCAAAAATTGCTCTGTGAAAATTAACCTCATTAAACAAGTGTCCCAGTAATTAAGTGCAATTTAGACGTAAAGACTGAGAAATCCACTTAATTAAATAGATTTACACAATGTTGTCTGGTTTAGGTTTGGATTCTTTGGCATTTCAATGTCTTGACAGCATAACACATGCTTTTATGTGTTAGCTTGTTGTCTAGGACGACGCTTCCTTTTATGACTAAGAATTGAATTCAACCTGTAGAAAAGCTTAAATAATAGAATCTAAAGTGATTACGATGCTTGAATAAGAGGTTTATTCACTTACTATCTGGCAAATTTTCTTTCTTTCACGTGGATTTTATACAAGCCTCTCAGCAATGCACCAGAAAGAAATGTACTAAATGGTACTACAAATTTAGCATGAACAACACCAGGGGGCAATAATGCCTGTACAGAATTTATACGGGTAATTCTTTTTAGACCCTTCCAAAGTGTTATTGTTATACTGGACCAAATCTTGGATGTCAACATACAACCTGAGCTGTCAGGTTCTGAGCTTTGATTGTCTCTAAGGAAGAAGTCTTCTAAGTCTACAAAATCATTCTACCATTTTAAGGATTTTCTGTAGTGCTCATCATCATAGTTCCTAGGCACTGACTCAGCTTCTAATGCAACTGTGAGGCAACTCATTTGCCCACATCCATATGCCACCACCAAGCCTGTCTTTGCTCCTCCTCTGGTGCACCATAGCCTTCCCAATGTAACAGCACTTCAGGAGCCCCTGGAGAGCTGTGCTCTGTAGCATGCAAGAGATGGCACACTCCCTGTGCACCTTCCCCAAATATTTACTTTTCCCACCAGCAGAACCGCACTAGTTCTCCATAATGTGGCTCTCTCTGTACCCATGAATTGCGAAGAATATTCTTCATAATATTCAATATTTTCTACTGCTTCCTGGGAACAATATCAGAGCACTCCTGTAAGTAATTTAACATCTGGGAATTCCCATAGATGGAAACAGACTGCATATTAGGGTATGTCTACACTGACGGCGTAGTTTGCGTAACCCCCGTCAACTGTAAGTGTAGACCAGGGCTTAGAGTGGACACAGTATCTATTCTATTTTGTAACAGTAACAAGTTCAAATCCAGAGAAGTTTTTTTATGCAGAAATTCTCATGTTTTCTTAATGTCTAACAGATCACTATATTTTCAACTCTTACTTTTGTCATCCAAAACATTTAATGTCAGTATTTAAGCTCGAAAAGAAAAACAAAAAAATACAATATTGCATCTAATTTTCATTACACTTTGCATGCAGAGAGATTTTGCTATGATCTAGGGAACCCAATTCTTGAACTTTATAGCATATTCCAATTTTTCTTATTAATTATCCTCCTGATTCTTAATATATTGCCTACAGTATTCAGGGAATAATATCAGAGCCCTCATGTAGCTAATTTAACACCTGCAGGTTCCCAAGAGTGACAAGCAAAGACTATGTAGCCAAGCTGATAAAGATAAATACCTCATATTGCAAAGGTTGTGAGTTACTTATAATTATAGTGATCCATTTATTAACATTTTTATTACCATTTTGGTGATTTTATGTTATTTCATTCTTTACACTTTTCTAAATTACAAAATAAAATGTGATCCAAAGAAAAGAAAGACCGTTTTAATCATAGATATGATAGGTGAAACCTGGCTTGACTGAAGGCAAAACTCCTGTTTGCTTTAATAAGGTCAGGATTACACAAAATATCTAGTGTATAAAAACAGTTGTATTAGAAACGGGTTAGTAGGTTAAAACCTACTAATTAATGAAGATTCCCTCATTCACCCCCAATTAGAACATGAATCAAAACAGATTTGTCTCACCTTTCCAGCTTAATGCTAAATTAACACTAATTAGCTAGCCCTTTTCTGACATGGCTATTTTTATAGTGACCACATCATTGGCATCTCTCTAAACTGTTCTTTTTATAATTAGTTTATTTCACACATGAAATAGTTTCCTTATATATGGTGATGATATCCATGTGATAAATTAAGGAACCATGTAATAAATTTCATATTTAATTCATCTTTAGTCGCTTCCTCTGCAGTCTGCCCATTAATGTGTCTGCTAGGAGTGTTTTTAATATTTCAAATTTCTGAGATGCTTCAAACAAGCCAACATGAAAAAGAAAAAAGAAAAACAACTTCTACAAAACTCTTTGGTTCTTCCTAGAATTTGTGGAATGTCCCCACAAAACTACAGTTTGAAATGTAGGATGTACGGTACTCAGCCTTGGACTGGTGACAAATTTAAGGTCGAATACAAATGAGACCTTTCCCAGAGGACTTACTCCTTTCTGGTACCAACAGTCATTTGTTTTTAGCACTAGACTTGGTACCGCAACCTGGCTTTAAAATCACGACACCCTGATTTATAGAAAGGTTACTTTGGATCATTTTTGGAGATTTCTAAATGTTGTTATATTTTGCTCTACCTATTTTGAGCATTGGGACTCCTGGCACTAAGATAGCTTCACTTTTCAGGTGAAGGGATATAAAAAAAAATAGTACCAAACAAGTCTGAGATTTTCAAAGATGCTTATGGGATTTGAATGCCCAATTCCTATTAAAATTAATGGGAATTGGACATCCAAATTATCTAGGCAGCTTTCAAAATCTCAAATAAACTTTTAAAGAATACATTTAAAACCAAATCTATAAAATGTGTCACACCATATATAGTGAAATCTTATAAAGGTTTTATAGCTTGAGTTTGGAATGGTTACTTTGTCAGATGTGATTATAACCAATGGGGTCACCTGGGAAAGTCCACCAGAAACTTCACTTTATCTATTGCAGTGAGAGTGTGGGAAGGGCAAGAGTCCACTCAAGCCCCCTCCAGACACCACTTCAGGTCCTTATATTGTCTCTCTCTCCCCACTGCCCTGACAGACACCAAGGGGGTTCTTGGAGCAAACAAATAAATGGAAAGTCCTCTGCTCTCTTTCCTTGCTTATTGGAAAGGGGCGTGCATGGAAAAATAAAGAGAAGTAAGGGTGACCTGGAACTCAGGCAGTCTTCCTGAATCAGGCCTTTGGGCTTATGTCTAAATGGGGTCCACCTCCAGCCCCTCCTAGTGAGGTGTGCTGCTCTGGGGCTGAATTATGCAGCATAAGGAGCCCTAAGGCTGGTTGCTATCTCCCTCTCAGCAAGCCTGTCTTGGCTGTCTGAAGCAGGGCAGCCTTCTTTCTGTTCACCATCCCTTCCCGTGGCAGGTTTTCCCTTTTAATCACCCCACTCCCACCCCGGTCCAAGCAGAAAAAGCCTTGTAGGTGCATCTTGTTGGTGCTGAACAGGCCCAGATGAGATCATTAGTCTTCTCTCTGTCATTGTGAAGTCATAGACTGACTTCAGCTTTTACAGTGGGGGAAGGAGTGTGGTCTAAAAAAAATCTGAAAACTCTTGGACTCTCTGGGGAAAGATGGTGCATCTCCATGGACCAGGGACAATAATGAGGAAGCTGGGTACCCTGTAGCGGTGACTACCTCCCCATTGGGGGGAAATGACTTCCTCAAGAGTCATGCTGCCACTGGATCTCCAGCCATATATTATATTGGAAATTGTGGGGTTACTAAGAGGCATGTGCTGCACATCCTCTCTCTTTCAAAAGGTCCCCAGATCCCTATGGAGCTCTTCCTGTGGTTGGCTGTGACAGACCAAGAAGAATGGGGGAGCTTACTAAGCAGCTACTGCTACACACTCGTATCCCCCTAATGAGTTGCCACTTAACTGCATAGACTCGTAGACTAAGGTCAGGAGGGACCCATATGATCATCTAGTCTGACCTCCTGCACAACGCAGGCCACAGAATTTCACCCGTCCACTCCTGTAATAGACCCCTGACCTATGACTGAATTATTAAAGTCCTCAAAGTTGAGGGAACACTCTCAAAGGAAGAGATGAGAATGAGAGAGAAAAGGTATAGCTAAGCCTTTGTTTCCAGTTCTATACTGTTTATACTTTATTTCATGATGCTCATTGCTCTATGCAAAAGCGGAAGCCCACTGTATTATGCTGCCCTCATTTGCATTACAGTTTTATATACTCTATCAATCTGGAACAGATGTCAGTGATAAAAACCAGTACCTGACATAGGTGTGAGAATGTGTAACATTTTCTAATACTGGGTAGGTTGGGTGCTACTCATACAAATTACTGGACGCAAGGATGCAGGCCCTGAGTAAGATTTCACCCTGTGTAAATCAGAACTCAATCCACTGAAACCAATGGACATTGTTTCTGGTTTTGGTTTTTTGTTTGTTTTTACAGTAGATGACTGTGTTTTTGTGTCATGCCATTCGACTGTGAAATTTCTCATCCATTGGTTATTAGAATGTGTAAATCTGCTGGGCAATTTAAATCTCTCTTAAAGACTTGTTTATTTGACTTGGCTTTTAATTAGACTTTTATGCTCCTTTAGCAGCTACAACCCATTTCAGATTAACTAGCGGAATTACAAAGTGATTTATAACAAATGTCATGAAAAAACCCACGAAATAAATAATATTGAAATAAAAATAAGTTAAATAAACAATATTATTTTTTCCACTGACGCTTATATAGTCTTATTTCTGCTGCAGAAATGTAGTGATTATATTTATTGCTTTTGGATTCTAAGACAACTGAAGACTTAAATCCATTCAATACTAATTAAGCAGTCGTCATGGATCCTGGGAAAATAATCACCAAATTAAGGGAAAAAGAATAGTTTTAGATAGCACTTTTGAAGGTTCAGAATAAGTACTAACCAATTAGCTGTTATCTATAGATGGTACAATATGTAGCATATAGAAAACAACCCTCATTAATTATATCTTTCATGACAATAAAAGGCACAATAAAGCAATGGAAAGACAGATGACCACTAGCTTCATAGATTTTTGAGGTGGACTATAACATTTTTTCTGGTTAAAAAAATCAAAAGAAAAAAACCCTTATCCTAAAATATTTGTACTGCAGAATCCACAGGGAATAAGAAGTGTACCAGAAATAATAATGAATAGCGTTCAGCATAGTAAAATGATACACCTCTATTCATTTTCAAAGCACTTTACAAACATTACCTAACTAATCCTGACTGCAGCCCTGTGAGGTAGGTAAATGAAATTATTCCCATTTTACAGATGGAGAAAGTACAGCATAGAGGTAGGTAAAATGACTTGCCCAAGTCCATACAGCGAGTCAGTATCAAAATCTATATTAGAATCTAGGAGTTCCCATTGGTTGGTAGTAGATAAATGTGATATACAGTGTTAGTCAATAAATGTAGGTGCTTGATTCAAAGTCCACTGAAATCAATGGAAAGATTCCATTGGATTAGGCCCTAGGTGAGAATTTCTATGAAAAGTGATGTCTCCCTGTTCTAGTTGGAATATTGTGAGCATGCAGCCAGTAGCTATGTTGGTTACAAAAAGACAAAGACCTAACCCAAAATTAGAGGATACTTTCCCTAAGTAAGGCTTTGTCAGAAATCTGATGGAGTTTTATGATGACAGCATCTTCAAATGCAGGTGAATTTAAAAAGGGGGACTAGCATCTATTTCTTTTAAACCTTTGTGATAATCAGGGTCCAGCCCCCCATTATGTGGTAGCTGTCAAAGAAGTGGGCATATTCTTGCCTTCCAACATAAATAGCAGATATGTTCTTCCTGCATTTTGAAATAGAATGACAGGACAAATAGAAATGAGATGAAGCTGCAAAATTCAGTCCTGGATTTTGACCACCTCAAGTCTCACCCACATTTTAGTGATATTTGGACTAAAAATTCTGGCTCTCAAGTATAACAGCAGGACACATTAGGATAATCAACACCTTTCATATGACATGCCTCAGGCATAGTAAGTATGAAGTATACCTGAGCTTCCTCAATGACTGGAGAAGAAAAGTTCTCTCTGGGCAATGCTTATCTTGGACTGTACTAGTATAGTTAATACTAATCATGAGATTAGACTTTAAAAAGTCTCAACTACTTCTTTATGCTGTATAACATTACACATACCAGTTTTCTTTTAGATTTAAATGTATTTTACACAGTTTATTTTCTCCATTTATCTCACATTCCAGTTTGAAATCTTTTCTCCACATGAAAAGAAATAAGATGCCAAGACTGACTTTTTTGGATAGCAACATGCAAAATTAACCATTTAGACATCTGAAGCAAGACTTGGAAATCTGCAATAATACACATTATTTTAAATGGTATTTTGAAAAAGATCTTTTAGGGCTCACTTCTAAAGAACTAGTTTGCAACTTTTCCAACTCTTTCAACGTACTCAGCCATCCTGACACAATCATTTAAAACCAGGTCTGTGGACAGCCTAAAAAGAGAGACTTCATTATGATACCTCTCTCCATTTTCCATAAAAAATTAGTCCTGAGACACCCAGGAATGCCACTGGAGCTCTGCAAAACAAAGGGATTGGGGTCCAGAGATGAGAAGACTGTAACCAAAACAGGAGTAACAAATTCAGAATAATACACCTAAGTATATAATTTTCAAATGGATCCAAAGGACCTATGAAAGTGTATTAGATGAAATAGTGTGTGTGTACTGAATACGGTTTATGGTAACAGGCATAACTAAATGTACATACAGTCAGGTTAACAGTATGTATTTGTAAATACACACAGACAAAATTGCAGATGCCAATCACTTAAATGCATATTTATATAATGTATAAGTAATGTAAGACTAAGGGCAACAAAATAAATAAAATATTTAAAGGAAGGAAGACAAAGATAACACAATTAGCAAACCTGGAAATTTAAACTTTAAACCTGTTTAAATTAATTTTAGATGAATACCTTCTGTAACGTCAGTGACTGGTTTAAACTGCCTTTAGTGGAGGCAGGTGAGGCAGTGGTTTGGCCACTTGTTCAGAACTCGCACTATTGTACTCCTCTCCCCCTCCCCCCGCCCCCCAATCCCACTCTTCTCCCCCCTCACCGGGACAAAGTATCAGGTTTAATTTTGAAACAGCTATATAGGTCATTTCATGTCAGTATTTTATCTTATTTAAATATAGATATTTTTCTGGTTAATTCTGTTACAAAGTCAGTTCTAAAATTTAGGCTCTAAACCAAATAGGTCATAGAAGATTAGGGTTGGAAAGGACTTCAGGAAGTGATCTAGTCCAACCCCCTGCTCAAAGCAGGACCAATCCCAACAAAATCATCCCAGCCAGGGCTTTGTCAAACCTCACCTTAAAAACCTCTAAGGATGGAGATTCCACCACCTCTCTAGTTAACCCATTCTAGTGCTTCACCACCCTCCTAGTGAAAAAGTTTTTCCTAATATCCAAACTAGACCACCCCCACTGCAACTTGACACCATTGCTCCTAGTTCTGTCATCTACTACCACTGAGAACTGCCTAGTTCTATCTTCCCTGGAACACCCTTTTAAAGGCAGGAAGTCAAAGGTAATTAAAGATATGCATGTGAGTAACGTTATGCATGTACTTATGTGTTTGCAAGATCTGAGTCTTCATAATTCCTTTCAATGTGAAATTTCAATGTGAATTTCTTTGTATGAAATAGTAAATTTTCAAAATAAAAAAACTTTACTATCTGAATTGTTGCAGGCATTTAGCAAAGACATGGAGTTTTAGGTTAATGACAAATATATTTTGCACTAGTGGTTGGAGGAAGGAGATTGTGCTTTGTCATGACTTATCTTTATGCTTGGACAGGAGAGCTAATTACCATTTCTTTCTATTCCTGGAGTATTTCTATTAATTTAATTGGACTGATTTGATGAACATTTCAACCTATTGCTTTTATAAGCCCAGATACTAATACCATCTTCAAAAAATAATGACTAAACAAAGTGGGAGTGCTGGCTGAATTTGATACATGATAAGTAGTTCTTCCTCATTAGCGGTCTACTTGTGAAGTGTTCTTACCACATCACTGATATCTCTTCCAAAAGCCTGTGTTGTTTAGTATTGTACTATCAAAGTAAAATATGGCTACAGTTGTGTAATTCTTAAAGGTTTAAAAGGTACATTTTTATTATGTCTATTTAATAATTACTTTTTAAGATCTAGTATAGATAGAAAAAACCATAATAATATCACAAACAAGAACACCTTGCTAGATACTATTTAGCAAATAATTTTGAGAGGAAATACTGCCACCTTTTGATTGTATGTGATAGCAACAGGTATTGTGTGATTTCTTATGCAAATCAACAATGCTGTGGTAGATATACTTAGCAGACAAACTTCTTAACGTAGGGGACATAATGCTCAACTAAAGGCATAAATGTAACGCACAGGCAAGTTAGGTGAAATGATGATATACATACAGCGCCGGGCTTGTCAACTTAGATTTGAAAATTCAGCACCTAATTTGACTGCATAGTTATGACTAGACAGTGGTCTTACATTACAGTGAATATTGTCCAAGAAATTAGATTTGTCTAAAGATGAAAAATATGCATAAGAACAAGGAAACTGAAAGTTTAATCTTTATGCATGCCTTACATATGGAGGAAGAATGGGTTATTTAAGAGTAGAGAACAAACATGTATTACTAGAAAAATATTCTTCACAAAAATGGATCAAATGTGGCTTTATTGATTTTTAGAGTATCTATAATTTTTAGCTGTTTCATAGATGGGATTGGTCACTCTGCTTCATACAAAAGTTGCCTGACACTTCCCATTATAAGACTTCCTTTCAGCTTACAACTTGGACAAACTTTACCAATTTGGGTTAAAATTTTACAAGCCAGGTGTCTGACTCAGACTGAATTGTTTTGGAAAATTTCAGCCAAGATGTTTCAGCCTTTTCCAAGAATAAGGCTAGATGAAAATATGTTGTTTTGACCATGTAAAAAAATTCTGATTAACTTTTATTTGAAGAGGTTTGGTGTCTCTCCCATGTAAAAGTATGTGACATACATAAAGACTGTGTCATGATGGCTATGCACAAGGGGGCCTCATTAAGGTGGCACAGACCATCCTTAACTCTTTTTAAATTACACTCAAGGACCACAACTTCCAGAAATATCAATGAAATTCCATCACTGATCATGACCGTCTAAATAATTTTCAGATAGATAATTATTCCCTATTTAATTATGACCACATTCCATGTTAAAAATCAAAGGACCAGTTCATTCCATATATAATTTTATTGGCTTTAATGAATGTCAGTGGCATCATTCTGTTTTTACCTGTGCAATTACAAAGGAAGATGGTGGGGGAGGTAAGAGCGCAGCACATTGCCAGCAACCCATCTGGCACAAGACCTATCCTGTGTACGTAGGGCAGGGTGCCACATAGGATGGATAAAAATCTATTATTTAACAAAAATAAAAAACATCAGATTTGTTTTAAATTACATTAAATACAGGTTTATTTTTAAAAATTAAAATTAAAATTAAATTTGAAATTATGACAACCTATGCTAAGGTATAATTAAAATCACTTAAAGTAGTTTTAAAAATAATATTAAGCAGTACATGTTTGTTGGCAAGTTTTAAAGAAAGTCAAACCATTGAACTGGTGGAAGTCACTGGCTAAGCACCAGGAACCAGAGTTTGGTAAAGTGTTAAACCAGCTTTTGACTGACAGCAAGAGTCTCATTTGCAGGTACAGAGAGAATATTTTCTTCATTTCAAATGTATTTGATAAGTTCAGGCCAATGACTAGTTCATTCAATATTAAGAAACCAACTGGGATTTGAACAAGCAAGATAGCGTGTTTTCTTCTTCCAATCCAGTCTATGAATAAAAAATAGGTGTAAGAACGAGATCTACCAATTCTAAAATCCTGAAGGACATGGTAACCAGAACATCAGTTCAATTCACTAGCTACAGTCAATACTTCCTTAGTGTAATGTGTCAGTTATGTATGTAGCACTTTTGAGGTAGTTTTATTTAACTAATAAAAATGCCATTTTAAAATGCTATTTTTCTGCATTTTTAATTTTCATCCAAATAGAACTTGACACAAATCACAAGAAATTAATTAGTATCTAGAAAATAAGAAATGCATCATTCACCATTTTCTACCATAATAAAAATGTACAAATTAAGAATCTGAATTAATGTAAATTAAGCTACATAATTACTTAAATAAATGCATATAAATATAGTAAATCCTCCTAGCTAGCAAACAACAAGTTTAGTGTAAAGGCTACCTTTAATTGCAAATCAACATGTTTTAACGGTTACCAACCAATAAGAATTAACCTTTAGTTAGGAAAACAGCTTTAAAAAAAAGTACAAATGCAAAACATGATTAAAATTGATTAGTTAAATCAAGATTTCCTGCTTGCTGATTTAAATCATGATTGAAATTGGTGATTTAAATTATTCTGATTTGAACCAATCTACCCTGCTGCCACATCATATTGCTTACTGCTCTGAGCAGCAGCACATTAAATACCACACTAGCATTTGCTGCTGACAACACAACTGTATCAGGCATATACCTAGTCCATAAGTCACATCCCTTTTGAGAATGATGGGTGTACCAGTATGCTAGCCAAATACACTTTCTTCAATTCTATGCTCTGTCATTCAGGGTACATTACCTTCATATCCTGTCCTGCAGTTTTTTCAATGGAAAAAGACTTCCCTTCTTTCTATTGTGAACCAGGTGAAGGAACTCTTAGGTTTAATGCTTAGACATATAGGGATGAAGCAAAGTTATTGTGGGAAGCCTTAGCAATGAATTTCCTCATGATTTTCATAGCTTGTTCAGATCCTTAAAATTATTTTTTTTTCAACTGGTGTTGAGATTATTTTAGAAAGTAGTATTTCCATTAAAAATATACACTGAAGATCTAGTCAATTAAATGTATTGAAAGAGTACCTTCCAAAGATAGTAATGTTGACTAAGCTATTAAGTCTCTTGAAAGCAGCAAAACTCCATGCAAGGGCAATTCTATTGCTTGAATAATCTGTGCCATGAAATTTAAATTGTAATGAAATCTTCATCACTTTTTTCCTCTCAATTTTCAAGATGTTAGGATAGAGTTTCCTTCTTAGGAAGATAAAAATTAAAATCAATTTTTTTTTGTTCTTGGAAAATAGGTATCTAGCGTTAGGAGCCAAAGTACATATTAAAGCACCAAAGTAATTGGCTTGATTTTTAGAAGTGCTGGGCACACAACAGCTCTCATTGAAATCAGCAAAAATTGTTGGATGGTCACCACTTTAAAAAATAAGGCTGTTTATTCATTTGATTGCAGGTGAATTTAGGAGCCTAACTTTAAGCATATATTTTGAAAAGCTCAGCCTACTGACTTATGCTAAGCTTTCACACACTGTTCTGTTAGTACATGTCAATCCTTGTCTGTATAAGCCATCATATTTTATTTTTCATGAACTGTATAAATTGTGTATATAATCATAATAATTTCTTCAGATGCCTACCCCCAACTTACCAACATTACCTCAGTCTCGTAGGAGTGGAGCATCTACCCTTTTAATTCAAGTGCCAAACTCAACCAGACACTGAGTAAACTGCTCAGTTGCAGTAGCTGGGTCAAATGAGAGGTCTCATCAGAATATTGAAGGCACTGAAGCTCATGCTTCCCTGCTGTGGCTTCGTATACTTTTTGAATAGGAGTGGTGACAAGACAGAATCTTGCAGTACTTTTGCAAGGAAGTGACTTCGGGGTAGAAAAGTCACCCATCGCTACCCTTTTAGAAATCAAGAACAGAGCCACTCAAGAGTATACTAAAATATATACATACACACAAGGGTGGGTAACAGGATGAGTCAACCTGCTTCATGATTGTGCTGAGTGTAAGACTTTCATAAGGCAGATAACTAGTAACACTAGTCATTGACACCATGCAACAGCACCCTGAGCTATTAAAGATTTAGAAATGAATGCATCATGGTCAAATAACCATCACATCCCACACAATGTTTTAGTTTCTCTGGTACATATTAATGCATCATCAAAGACTGTGCATTTGGTTTCAGTAACGATAATTCAAAACAAAAAGCCCAATCCTGCAAACATTTACTCAAGAGAACAATATTATTGAATCCCACCTCACTGGTCCCACCTATTTCTCTTCACTCATCTGTAAAATTGAGATAATGATATTTAACTCATTTATACAGCACTTTGAGATCTACTCATGAAAAGCACTATATCAGTAATATCAGTTGGGTATTATCATTCCATCTTTTACATGAGTTCTGTGTCTGAACCCTATTGCACCAGGAGTTGTAAAACTTCTTCCACTCTTAAAAAGTATGAAATGTAAATGCAGAAAAATCTACTGTACTGTTAAGACATTTGTGCTAGTTCAAATTCCACTGAAATTAATCAAACTTCTGTGCCATTTACTTCAAAGGAAATTCTGCCCACTGTAGAAATAACTAAGAAGCATGATCAAAACAAAAAACAAAAACAAAAAAACCCCCCACAAAACCTAGCAATGCACCCATTGATCAGATACAGGAACTGCAATTTAAAGTGAAGTATATTGGGTGTTTTATATCTTAATATACCAAAATAGTTTAATCAGCTTACAACTGCTGACAATTTTTTTTAATTAAGCCAGTTTCTCTCTGCAGCTTGGCAAAAATCCTGTGAAACCAAGTTAAACCCCCTTATTTTTGCCAGTTCAATAACTGCAGCCTAATGGAGTTGAACTAATTTTGCATGGAAAAATATCTCCTACAAGATGAGAATCTGTAGGCCAAGTTTCAGCAATCTGTTTTCAATCCATGGAGATACTAACTTCCAAACAGGAAGTCTAACCACTAGGGGTTTCCAGAGAAACACACTGGAGCTATGGGCTACTAATGCCACATTCAGCAACATCTTGTCTGCAGATAGAATTGTCTCTATCATTGCCAGTTCAGCAGTATTATATCAGCTGCTCCATCTAACAGCTAATCATCTCAATAACTGCTGCCTCTCAAAAACAGCAGTGATGCAACAACGTGGGGTAGGAACTCAGCTCTTTCTGAAGGCCTTAAGTTCATGACACTGAACCCAATCATGCGGTACTACTTAGTAACATATGGTGGTTGGAGCAGACTCCTTCGGCCCATAATTAACTCTTCATAGCCACACTGCATGTATCATATTAGGGTTGCCACGTGTACAGTTTTTGAACGGAAAGTCAGTTGAAAAAAGGGATCTGACAGTGCCTGTACTATACCTGACAGTAGTACTGACCAGACACCAAAAGTCTGGTCACCTGAGTAACCGTCCGCAATCTGCTCCATTCCATTCTGCCATCAAGGAGGGCAGGAAGAGCTGTTGGAGCTGAAGGAACACTCATGAACTGCCCAGCTCCAGTGGAGAGAGAGGTACCAGCGCCCGGGGGGAAGGATCCTGAAGTGCACAGCATTTGAGGAGTGGGGTCAGTGGCCAGGCTTGTTGGCCAGGACCCCTTCTCAGCTTTCTTTGTGCCCCATGCCTGGGGTGCTGCCCCCATCCTACCCCAGTAACCCCACCCACCCACCCACCACAGCACAGCTCTCCTGCCCCAGACACCACACCACCAGCACGTGGCTCTCCCACCCCAGTCACCCCACCCATCGAAGCATGGCTCTCCTGCCCCTGTCTTGCCTCAGTCACTCCACTCACCAGAGTGCAGTTCATCCTGCCCCAGTCACTTCCACCCCATCCCTGGAGCATGGCTCTCCCTCCCCCTGCTCTAGTCACCCCTACAGCTCTGCTCAGCTGAGGGAGAAAAGGGAGGTGGAAAAAGCAGCGAGCGATTGGGGTGGGGAGGGGGGAGGGGGAGGGAGAGGGAGAGGAACAAGCATGGACGGGGCTTCAGAGGAAGAGGTGGAGAAATGGATGGGGGAGGATCGAGCCTTCGGTGTCCCGTTTTCACAAATTAGAAAGTTGGCCACCCTATATCAAATTATAACGTTGTGTCACAAAGTCATAGCATATTAGCACAATCATAACGCCAACTACGTACCCATTAGTCTCTATTTAGGCATGTAATCATTTTAGTGGATGACTGGCAAGTAGATTCCTTAAATCAAAAATGTTATTTTCCACTCACTTGCCCCTTACTTCTGCTTAATTGTTCGTTAAGTGAAATGATGCAACATCTTATAGCAGTGCTCATAACAGGAACAATCCTGAATATGCTCAGATCCCAATGGACAGGTCTGGATCTATCTTTGAAGTTTTAGTTCAAGATCCAAACTCCAGAAAATGATTATTTTAAATTCCAGGATTCTGAAAAGAAATTTAAAACCTGGTCTCATCCAGGCTTCCTCCCACTTTTGCTTTTTTCGAGAGGGAGGCCCACATCCCTCCATAACCACTCTCAGACCCCTCACAGAAGTATCAGCAAGCTACACCCAAGTTTCCCTTCACTTCATTGCCTAACTTAAAAAGGCTACCATTTTAGGTTGCTGCTCTTTCAAATCCAAAGGGCATCTCCTGCAAAGTAGTAGCTGACCCAACCCCATCCCCACAGCTAAGATGGCAGGGACCAGCACATTCCAATACCTGCAGCTAACACTACTGGAACTAGAAATCCCAGAGGCCCTCCTTGTATGGTTGTGATGCAACAAAAACACCTGACCACCAAATGATAATATTGCAAGTATCTGGATCCAGACCCCGCCAGGTCACCTCAAGGATAATCTTCAAAACTGAGTAAGTTAATTTGTGTGTGTGTAATAAACAAACTTTGACCTTCTTTTTAAAATGTAGCTGCAGTAATTAGCCATGAAACATATCTAAAGAAAAAGAATTTCTAATGGAACACAAAACTATCTGCGGCCTCATTTCTAATTATTAATCATCTCCATGTTTGCTTCATACATAACTTTTCTCCAGATTTCCTTGAGTCCTATTCCCTACAGAGGGCAAATTAAAAAAAAAAAATCCTAAATCCTGCATTTAGTTCCATGCAGGATCATTGTGCTTGCATGGAACCCATTGTTCAGGGCCAGTTTAGACATAGGAAAAAACAGCAAAAATATTTTTAAAAGATATATTCCCATAGGAGTGAGCAAGCATATGTATTATACACTTTTGGTCTGTTTATAGTCTCCCTCTCTAGCTTGCCTTACGTTCACCATTTCATTATGATGCAATGGAAATCCATCAAAGTCTGTGCTAATGATAAACCAGCATGACAATGACTGATAAGATTTTAAAGGAGAAATGCAGTGTTCTATAGTAACCTCGGTAGTATAGTCACTTTCACTAAATATACAACCAAAAAACAACCTTTTCTGCTTCACAAAATGATACTCAGCCTCAGAAAAAGAGGAATTAAAAACTTATACATGTAGATGAGCTAAAGTATATGTAGAGATGCTGCTTTTCCAAAATGAATAGTATTGTGTTTCATGTTTAAGGATGTTAAAAAGAACAATTGAATGGATATAAAAAGTATCTTAGCTCCATAAGATTAACTGCTTTTAGCAATTACATTGCTAATGACGTATAAAAAAAAGTCTTTGCTAACCTTAAACTGTTGTACTAAATGCTTTTGAATAGTTGTTACATTCAAATCTTGTTCATGTATCAAAATTAAAATTTGCAAACTAGTATCTAGGTTTTTCTGATGCTATGTCTAACCTTTATATTCCCAATCTGGTTTAAAATCATTATAGAAGTCCTTTACACTCCTCAGTTCATTTAACAGATTTTCCATACATTTTTCTACCTCAGTTAATACTGCCTATGACTGTTTATAAACTGTGAAATTATTACCTAATAGGGAACTAATATTAGTACCATTTCCAGCTAAACTTTCCTCTTCAAATTGTAATGCCAAACATTATAATATATTGGCATTCTGCCATATTTACAATTAGGAAGTGTTTTATTTGATTATGTATACGTTGTATCTTCATATAACTGTATGTACATATTTTAAAGAGCTCTTGTTTAAGAATAATAAACACAGAAGAGCCTTATATTTGCAACGTATATTTCTTAACCTTGCTGGACCACTAGACATATTAAAGCAGAAAAATGCATTATTTGTGAATGACAGATGATGAGAACTTATATTCAAGAGGTGATGATCCTTGAATAAACTACCAAGATATTTTGATGGAAAGTTAAATAGTTTAGTTGCAATCATCAATGGCTCATTTCAGAACCAGATCTGGATATTAAATACTCCAAAGTTAGATAGAGTTCAGATTCAGCTCTTTGTTTAGATCCATTTGCAAATTACAGATCCTGGGTAATGTCTACACTGCAAACAAAACACCATGACACTAAATCTGAGAGCTCAGATACATTGACTAAGGCTTGGCTGAAGCGCTGAAAGCATCGGTGAAGACATTTGGGCTTGAGCAGGAGCCTGGGCATTGAGACTCTCCCCCCTCAGTGGGTTTCAGACCCCCAGGCTCTTCCCAAGCCTATATGTCTATACTACTATTTTTAGTCCTGGACCCCAAGACCAGTGAGTCAAGTCAATTAGACCCAGGCTCTGAGACTCGGTGCCACGGGCTTTTCTTTGCAGTGTAGACATACCCATAGTTTGGTTACTGGTGTTCCCTACAGTTAAAAGGTCTTCAGGATTTAGGTATTTGTTTTCGGTCTCTCTCTAGTTATTAAGATCTTGGAGAGTCACAGCTATAAAAATATTTCCAGACACATTCTGAAAATTTTTAATTCATCAATTGTTTGCAGCATGACTTTGAAATTTGGACAGAAAGCAATAGCTCTGTGATCAAGGAGGTGCCTTTTGCCATCTCCCTGAAAATCCTTTCAGATTTAGCCAAGTTCTTCAGCAGTCAAAAAATTGCTATTTGTACTTCGTGTTATTCTCAGACGAGTTTGCTAGAGGTTTGCTGCTAAAATCTTCAGTAGTCCATCCACCCTAAGCAAGCTCTCCAGAGTCTCACTTCAAA
This sequence comes from Emydura macquarii macquarii, assembly GCF_026122565.2. Taxonomy (NCBI): domain Eukaryota; kingdom Metazoa; phylum Chordata; order Testudines; family Chelidae; genus Emydura; species Emydura macquarii. The sequence goes on along the minus strand of NW_027131105.1, from coordinate 9,871,479 downwards.
TACCACACGGAACTGAACCTCCAGATGGGACACAAGGAAGATGTCATTAACTTGCTCTTTTTGCCAATTAAAATACCCCAAATATCCTGCTGCACTGGGCTGTGAACCAGGAATTATCGACTCACTTCTTCTAGTAGGTGATTATTAATAATGCTGTGCCTTTTCAACCCTCCTTATTGACCAAGGCCTGCCTGAGCAACTTCTTTTTTTCCTAACTTTTGAGTGCTTGACTTTGCAGCTCTATTACAATTCTTATAACACAGACTTTTAGTATCTAACCTATATGGATACTAAAATCCTCAAAATCCCTTTCAACAGACAAACCACACAAATGACAAGCACACTATCAAGTTTTGGTGGAATTAAAGATTTAATTATGAAAAGCAGGTCATTGCATCTGCAAGTAGGCGAGTCATCAATTTTAAAGCCAGACGGGACAGTTACGATAATTTAATCTGACCTCCTGTATAACACAGGTCATAGATCTTACCCAGTAATTTTGTGCATCAAGCCCATAACACCCATTTGAGAAAATTCTATCACTTGTGCAAGAGAATCAGCAGTATTTGAACCTATACCATTTGCATAAGAAGGAACTTTTCCACACCACCACTAAATCACCGCATTGTGATGTCCAAGGTCACATAGCAAGGTAGCACCAGAGCTAAGAATAAATGCAACTTTCCTGCTTCCAAGACTGGTGCCCCATCCACCAGACCAAACAAAACAGAAATGATTCTCTGTTCACAGTTCATCTGAACAGCCAGCAGAAGAAGATTCCCAATCAGATTCATAGATTCCAAGGCCAGAAAGGACCACTATGATAATCTAGTCTGAGCCCCTGTATAACAGACCATAGAACTTCCCCCAAAATAGTTCCTATAGCATATATTTTAGGAAATCATCCAGTCTTGATTTAAAAGTTGTCAGTGATGGAGAACTGACAATTTTTACCCCTTGATAAGTTATTCCAATGGTTAATTACTCTGACTTTTAAAAATGTACCCCTTATTTCCAGTCTGAATTTGTCTAGCTTCAACTTCCAGCCATTGGATCATATTATATCTTTCTCTGCTAGACTGAAGAGGCCATCATTAAATATTTGCTTCCCATGTAGATACTTATAGACTGTAATCAAGTTGTCCCTTACCCTTCTCTTTGTTAAATTAAATAGCTAGAGCTCCTTGAGTCTATCATTATAAGGCATGTTTTTCCATCCTTTAATCATTCTTGTGGCTCTTCTCTAAAACTTCTCCAATTTTTTCAACATCCTTTCTTAATTGTGGATACTGGACCTGGACCAAGTATCCCAGAAGCAACTGCCCCACTGCCGAATACAGAGGTTAAAAAACTTCTATACTCCGACTCAAGAATCCCCTGTTTATGTATCCAAGGGCCACTCACCCTTTTTGGGCACAGTGTTGCAGTAGGAACTCATGTTCAGCTAATTATGCACTACAAACTCAAATCTTTTTCAGAGTCACAGCTTGCCAGGATAGAGTCTATCCTGTTAGTATGATCTACACTCTTTATTCCTAGATGTATACATTTACCCTTATTTAAAAGCATATTGTTTGCTTGTGCCCAATTTACCAAGCAATCTATATCACTTTGTATTAGTGACCCATCTTCTTCATTATTTACCACTCCTCCAATGTGTCTCATTTGCACACTTTATCAATGATTATTTAATGTTTCCTTTCAAGTCTCTGATAAAAATATTAAATAGCATAGGGAAAAGAACTGATCCCTGTTGGACCCACTAGAAACACACCCACTCGGTGATGATTCCTCCTTTATAATTACATTTTGAATCCTATCAGTTAGCCAGTTTTTAATCCATTTAATGTGTGCCACATTGACTTTATATTGTTCTATTTTTTTTAAATCAAAATGTCATGTGGTACCAACTCAAACATCTTACAGAAGTCTAAGTATATTACATCAACACTATCACCTTTATCAACCAAACTTGAACCTCAAAAAAAGACAAATTATTTTCACAGGATCTATTTTCCATAAACCCATGTTGATTGGCATCAATTATATTTCCCTCCTGTAATTCTTTATCAATCAAATCCCATATCAGCCACTCCATTCTCTTGGCAGGGATCAATGTCAGACTAAAAGGCCTATACAGTAATTACCTGTGTATCCAGTTTACCTTTTTAAAACATGGGCACAAGATTAGCTTTCTTCCAGTCTTCTAGAACTTCCCCAATGTCTCAAGACATTGAAAATCAACATTAACAGACCAACAAGCTCTTCCACCAGCTCTTTAAAAACTCCTAGATATCTTTCATCCAGGTCTGCTAACTTAAAAATGTCTAATGTTAGTAGCTGTGTTTAATATCCTAAGATACTAATGAAATGGAAAGTGTTATGACATATGATGAAATTACATAATTTTTCCCCCCAAATACAAAACAAAAATTTTTACTGAACACTTCTTTCATTGTCTTGAACACAATCCTCACTTTAAAAATCTGATCCTCTACCAACTGAGCTACCTGGATTCACCGTACAGCTATGTGATTTCTTCCTGCTAATGCTAGTTTATACATACAACTGTAGGTTTTTAGCACACAGCTGATGCATGCATTTTTTGTTGCTTACAGCTTAGAAAATTTATCCCATACTGTACACCAATACAGGCTCTAAGAAAACTACCTAGAAACTTAACTCTCCTGCAATCCAACCCTTAAAATGCACCAGTTTGCCAGAATCAACAATTAGCAAAGAGGAAATTATGTTCAGGAAAACAATAGAGTTCAGTCAGGTGCATAATTATGACGGACCTAGAAGTAATTCCAAAGTTATCAACAGAAATGCTTATGACACTTGCAATGAAAAGGAGCCAGATATTGCAGGTCAAATAGTCTTTATTTATATCTTGTCACTTGTGCCCTGGCATAGATGAAATATTTGGAACTGTGAATGCTGACCCTAGTAGCAGAAAAGAGTGTTGATGAATGACAAGAAAGTGACTGAATTGATATTAATATTTGTAATTTATTTTGAATTTATCCATAAAACGATAACTGTCTCATGTGCCTTCTGAGTTGTGGATTACATATTCTGTCATATAAACCAATCTGCTTTGTACTAGTGATAGAACAATCTCAACCCAACATGCAGAAGGTAATCTGAACCTTTGCCAAAATACTCAATACTCTGAGGTCTGCAAACCCAGGTTGAAAATTTCATGAAGAGGAAGTCTTATGAGATTTCTGATACCTTTTGGTTTCAGTTAGGTTATTAAGTAATGAAAGAATATCTCATCTCTCTCTGAGGATTTTGCCACTTCTGCTCTCTGCTGGAATCATGAAGGGCAGAAGTGCTTGAAAATGAAAACAAACAATCTTGTGCTAAAAAGGTTCCGGCTCTTACACAAATAAAACTGTTCATCCCTTTTTTTTAAACTCAGAGCAAACTGACTTACTCACATTGATTGTGAATTTCAATAATATGGAAGTAGTGCACCTTTATGTTGGTTTCTTTTTATTAAAACACTACTGTTGTGTTATTTGTATAATTGTAGCATCTAGGACCCCTGGTCATGAGCCAGGACACCACTGTGCCAGGCGCAGTACAAATGCAGAACATAAAGATGGTCCCCGCTCCAAAGAGTTTACAATCTAAGTATTAGATATGAGACAACTGATGGATACATACAGATGGGGCAGGGCGAGGAATTACAAGGAAACAATGAAACAGTGTTGAACATCATATTGTCACAAGCAAAATGGTGTGGTAATTTTCTAACAAAACCCCAAAAGGGGTAGCAGATTTTGTTATGAACAAGAAACTCACTGAGGTTCACTGAATATCAAGAGAGACTCAGAAAAGGATGTGCTATCCATATTTTAACATAAACTTCACATCCCAAGATGTGTGCATCCCAGAATGAGGGGTGAGAAATTCATCAATTTACCCATTCAAACAACATTACCGTTTCATAGTCATATCCAAGAAAGGAGGCAGCACCACATGGCAGATAAACTTCAGTTAAGCTGCACTTACTGGAAATATTTAGTCTTTGTTTCTGAAATCGGTACAGAATTTATTGATACCACAATGTTCAATTTGTGTTGTGTGTGTGTGTTGGTAGTCTTATCTGGGAATTTATTTAATACACAATATAGTCAATGTAATTTTGTCCATTCAAAAGGCAAAAAAATTCTCTTCAGAAGTATTTTTATGAGGTACGAAGAGAGCAGTTATCTGCATGTACAATTTAAGAGTGTTTAATGGAATCAGTCTTGTCAGAGTCATGGAAATCCTCCTAGTTTACCCTTAAATTTGAGGGTGGAATTTTAACAAGGGCTCCAGAGAATCCACTGAATCCCCTCCAGCACACCACTGATTTCAGATGTGCTTCAAGCATGGATTTTCCCTCCCTAAAGACTCTTCTTCCCAGTTGATCTTTATAACAGTCTTTACTCAGTGTGGAGGTTGGGGAAGTCAAACCAAGAAACCAAGAAAATATTAAATTCATAGGGTAGTGAAAATTTAAAACCAGAAGGTTTCACAAAGCCCTAGTAAAAAGCTATTTCATATTACAATATTATATTCCTTCTTTTTTTAAAAATTAGATTACCTCTATGTGAGGAGCCTGTGGTAACAAAGTTAAAGGATACACCAAATCATGTTACCAATTTATGGCTCTGCGGCCTCAGTGAAGACAGATTTTTAACATGCCAGTAAAGACACTCAACATTTGAGATGATTTAGCTTCCAAACATTTTCCAGAATGGTTTCCTCACTATGTTCCTGCTTAAGCTTTGACTTGTTCCAAGTCACTTAATCTCATTTTACCATCTATAGCTTTTCACATTAAGTTTTAAAGTGCTTTGAGATCCTTAGATGGAAGGATATCTATAATTAGGTCAGGAAGACTCAGAATTGTATGAAAATTCACAATAGAGAGAGCCCAGCTTAACACAATTTGGAGTTAGTATTGTCAGTTTTAATACAGTGGGGGTATTTTTTCTTCACCAGAAAAACCCCAAACACCATTTTATACAACTGAGCGTACCCGTAACCATTTATTTCCATTGGCTTTTGCTAGAATAGCGGTGCACATACTCAGAGACTGCCAAGTTATGATTCACTAAGTAGTGTCAAGGTTAGACTTTGATGTCAATCAAGATTTATTAAGTATGAAATACAGTATCAGCAGTGTCTTTGTATTGACCTGAGTAATAATTCTGGCTCCAAGTTCTTAAAGTTCTCAATAAAATAAAGGTAAAAAGTAGTGGCTTAACAGCTTTTAACCAGATATTTGATACTATGTGAAATGTTCAGAAAGAGACTGTAAGGTCTATAAAAAGTGAATGGAGAGAATAAAAACTTTAAACAATTTTACAAATATAAACCAAGGGTGTTTGATTCAGTTATTTTTATTATGTATTTTAGTCTACTGTAAAGAATGATTCAGTATTTCAGTTATTTTATTGCTATTGTGCAATTACTGTGCCAAAGCAACATATTACAATGATTTGAATAATTTAATTCATACACCATGCCATACAAAAAGAATAAAATAAGTTTACCTAATACAATAACACCTAGAGAATAGGATAAAATTCTTGCATAAATCTTTTTTCTATTCCAGGCTATGCATAAATAAATAGCATCAGAAATAATTAACTAGTACAAAGGGGAGGTTGAATATTTTCAACAGAAGCAGAGCTGTGTGGGAGGTTGCAGGGAAGTTGACAAGCCTCTTCTGAAGAAAATGGAAATTAAACAAATATATAAAAGTTAGAGCAAAATCTCATAAACCATGGTTAGTGATGCTGACCAATTATAAAAATCTAATAAACACAGAAAACTATTAGACTGTTTTTCCACCACTGGATTATACTTCTTTGCCTCTCACATTATGCATTTGTAACCCACTGACAGTGAAGAATGCAAATACAGTGAACTTTCATTTAGAGTGAAGTTTCATATAGTTTCAGTACAAACTGGAGTTCAATTTTAGCGAATTTTTGTTTACAGTGAAATTGTTCTATGGATTAATATTCACCAGAATATTGTTTTACTTCCAATTTGTAATGAATGTGCAAGATTTTTAACATCTAAGATCTTGGTGATTGCTTCTGTTTATGTAATTCAAATACACCAGAGTAAAGGCTCAGGCCTCTTATGCTACTTGAGAGCATGTGTGTGTGTATGAGTAGAAGTTGCATGAATTTCCAATTATAAGACCATATTTTCAGTTGCTTATCACTTAACTGAACTTTAACCATGGGGGCTGGACTCAGGCTCAATTTTTTGGAAAGTTTCAGCCGTTTCTCAGAATGAGATTAGGGAAAAATACATTTGTCCCATCTTATATTCTTGCAACAGTTTTGTTGAAAAATGTTTAGTGTCTCCATGCTCAGGAATTTGAAATTTTACTGAAGAAGGGGGTCACTCATGTCAGGAAAGTGCTTTTTCCTATACCCATTAAAATCTACCAGAGTTTGACCAAATCATAAATTAAAAAGAAAAAAAATCAGTTTTCACATGCTCAGTAGATACTTATTGCAGTTTGGCAGCTACAATCTCTGAAAATTCAATCAACAATGAGCGCACACAATCTCTTCACAGCTCCTATGAATCAACTTCACTGTGTATGCACCATTTCCATAGAGCCTACAGCTGTAGAAGCTGAGGGATTTTCCCTGGAATTGCTCCTCCTAATGGCCAGAGGGCATTGAACATAACAGAAAGCAGGGAGATGATCCTTTCTGTGGCTCTCAGTGTTCCTGCTGATGCACAGGCAAAGTGATGGAGAAAGAAGCAGCAGTCACAATGGAATAAACAGACTTGAGAAATGAGGTCTAGGGATCAGAGAGGGCGTGAGAGCCAGTGGGAGGAGTGGGGAATCTGGCTAGATTAGAGCAGAGGGAGAGAGCCAGTTAGAGTAGAGCAGAAAGGAAAGGGGACAGGGCCACTGTGTTGGACAGGAGCAGAGGGGAAGCAGAAGCCAGAATGGAGATGGAGGGTTGGATGGAAACCATGAGGAAAGGTGTAGGATCTGGGGTGAGGGTTGAAGATTGGATGGGGACAATCTAGATTGAAGATTGGAGGCTAGCAGCATGGGGTAAATGTGTCGATAACCCCTAGAGAAGACTCTCCTACAGAACCTGGAATTGAACATGGAGTCCTCAGTCTCTACATTCCTCTGCTGTCAGCAAATTACTATGAAATCCACTGGAGAAACTGTGTCAACTCATCCACACAGTGGATAGCAGTCTACTACTCCTACCATTTAGGCCAATACATCAAGTGGTAGATTGTCTGTGCTGTGCATCAAAAGTTCAAATCCTGACAATGACCCACATGAGGAATCAATGTTTCCTCATGAAAAAGCAGCTTGATAATGCAATTAAAGACTATCAAAATGCATATCCACAAGGGGGGTGAATTAAAGTTGTAGGTTTCTTAAAGTTTGAGTGCTTGACTTTGTAACCTTGATGTTCTTTCAACATAGTTTCTTTCAATTTAAATGTGGGATGGATGGATGGATGACTTGCATGAGTTCAAATGTGGCTTTAGGCTGAATAATGGTATAGAAATTGTACTGGTAAGAGTGATTAATGATCTTCTGCTTCTGAAACTGTGAATCCTCAAGTGTTCTTAATGTGATGGAGGACATTACAGCAATATACAGAACCATTTAAATTGTTCATATTATAATTGGAAGACGGAATAAAAAATAGCAAGAGATCAATCTGAGTCTACTTCCAGGCTCTTGTCCTGCTCTCAGCACCAAGGTTCCATACCTTCCCCATGTTCCCACATTGCTATTATGGTTGTGAGACTATTGAGAAAACATTTGCTGATTTTTGGCTCCAGCTATTCAGCCCATCACCCGTCTGCTTTGAGAACATTCCTAAAGGAATGCATGAATCCTGATTGGCACCAAGACTACTCAACTTCACAGCAACAAAGCCATCTTCCAAAAGCACAAGCCCTGTTCAAACAAAAAAAAAATGTTGTGTGTGTGTCAAAGAATGGGGCACAATTAAGCAATTCTGATTCTCTTCAGTAGAGAACAGTGGTAAATGTACACAGTTCATTACTGTTGTGTATTTTGTGTCCTGTCTAGCTTGCCGTAGCTAACAGAGCTAGACTATTATGGAATAGTTCAGCCAGTTCTGTCTGGTCTTAGAGTAGGAGAATAAACTCAGTCTGTGTGTGTTTACAACTCCCTGTGTTCCTGTCTGCTGGTTTCTCTCTAAGTGCAAGTAACTTCCAACTATCCAAACATAACAATTACAGCCACCATTTTCAGAACTGATGCCTAAACCAGGCTCTTACATCCATATTTAAGTGCCTAAATAAGTGGCTTGACTTAGAATAGTTCTGAGCACACGACTCCCAATGAAGTCAATGGAAACTGTTTGGTGTTCAGCAGTTTGGGAAAACTGGCCACTTAAATAAGTGCCTAACTTCAGGCACACATCTCTGTAATTTTAGAATTAATGATGTTATAAGCCAAGATTTTTCAGAGACTCGCATTGTGTTTGTAAACAACCAATCACATACAACCATCTGGCAGTCATCAGTGATCTTACAAGGTACTTGATCTAGAAAGTTCTCAAGAACTGCATCCTAAGATTCATGGCAGACCATCCAGATCTCAGTCTACATTACTTCCAAAACAGGAAGTTACAAAATAAGGGAACTGAATGACCTAAGAACTGTTAATAGATTACAGAGCCTTTTCCTTCTGAACCACTGATTTAAATTCTGTCCAGGTCAGCAGTGACAAGATGTTATCATATGCAGGTTGGTTGATGTCCTACATAAAATAAGTTGCTGCTCTTAATCCATTTCCTAATGGACAGAAGACTATACCACAATCAGTATTACTTAGCACAAATGCTAGCAGTCACAGCTCAAATGCCAAGGATTAACTGGGCATTAATATTAAATTACTCTCATCCCCAAAGGTGGTCTTGCCTTTAAACAGACTGAGGAGATATTTTTGATTTAGTATGGTATTAATTTCCTTTTTCAGGAAGAACATTGTAACATTTTATGTGATTATAAAAACTTCATTAAATTAGAAAAAAATAGATGATTTTTCTGAGGTGCTGACACTTTGATTCAGACTATATTACACTATATCAGACTCTTCTACAGTAGAGATTTCTATTCTACAGTAATATAAGATTTAGGAGTAGCCAACATTCTTGTAAAAGAAATGTTACATTATAAGGAAAACACAGAGATTAATATCTTTCCTAAGGGTCTTTGTGATTTTATTCTATACTGTAGTAAAGATTTGCTCATGATTTAAATCAGCATTGGCAGTGTCACAATCGGTGAATGCTTGTAAACTTGCAAGGTCATAACAACACTGGGTAAAAGTTTTACTAGAACACTATTAAAATTAATTCACTACTTAAACCTAATAATGTTTAAAACTGATACAAAGTTTACTTTTATCTCTGTGCAGTAAAAGTTGCTGCACAGTAACTACAGAAAAATAAGGCATGGTAATATCATCTGACCACAGACTGCTTGAAGTGGGTGCAAGGATCTGCCTACATGGATCCATTTGCAGGATTGGGACCTGATGTCCCTGCTAAGAAATTCACTGAAATTACAGGTATTTGTAAAGTATTGACCATTGCTGATACTTTGGGAGAACATTGCTATATGAAGGGACGTTGCAGTATCTTATTTGTAAACTATAGCATAAAAGAAATACATCAGAAAAGCATAAACATTTTTTGACGGTGTGAGAATGTAGTCCTGGAGTTCACATTATACAGCCCTGAGACCCTTAAATTTCCTCTTGTCCTGCAGATATGGAGGGTTTTTTTATACAGGGACTCAATCTTATTCAATAGATATCACCATGATGAGAAGGCAATCTTCTGCAGAACAGGTAAGATTTTAAGTTTCTGGCATTGTATACGTGATAACATTTTTCCTATGGATTTTTATAGTAACTGTACTGCACACTGCTAGAGTACTAGCAGTACAGAGTAAATGCCTTCACATTAGGAGCTAACAGAATTGTCTGATTACATTTTTACACATGAACCGTTTTAATACAATGTACTATATTACACCCAGTATGCTGCATTACATTATTTAAAACAGAAATGATGTTCTGTCTCTCCACTGCCTTTAAAATAGCCTCCTACCCTTTGTTCCATCCAGCAGCCATGTAGTATCAACAGATGAGAGAGACATGTTACACAGATTTTTGCCCCTTCTATTTTCTTTAATATGTGTTTTTATTTATGGCATTCGTAGCATTAGCGATAAGACTAGGCTAGCACTTGCATTATAAACCCTGATTTTCAGAGCTCACTATTAGTAAATGAAAACGGAACATTCTTTTTTTACAAATCTAGTTTAGAACTGGAAAATATCCATCAAACCTTAGAGTACTGTAATTATTCCTTTTTTTGCACAGTGCAATTTTTTGATAAGGATACTTTTCAGCCATTTGAGGCAGCACAAGGGTAAAGTTAAAGTACTTTAATAATACCATAACATTGTTTCATGTCTCAAAGATATTGAATTGAGCTCCTCTGTACTTCTAATTTCTGCCTAGAAGATAATTACCTCACTACTGAATTTACTACTGAAGAGATACTGCTGTGTTGATTCTGTATCCTACATTACCCTGTTTCTTACAGAAACATTCCCTCTTGCTGCGCTCATTTTCAGTTCTTCAAAGATATGAAGACATCTTGAAATGATAGAAGCAGGTCTTCTTGTCCAGACTCCTAGTTTCAAAACTAACATCCTTTTCCAAAAAATGTGTGATACCTTCTAAGCCCTTCCATTACTATTGTTATTGAAAAAAATCAAGCATTCCAATAGTCCTTACTTTCAAAAAGAAAAATGTCCATACTCTAAAGCAATGCATCCAAAACAAATACTGTGCTTCACAGAGAATAAGGCACGTTCATAAATAGTCTTTCATTGACTGAACTCTGCTGCCTAACTAAGCTGATTGTTTCCAAGAGGAGACACTGGATGGGAATTATTCCTGCAACGCCATATCAGGGTTTTGATGAAGGAGTCATTTTATTTCTCCATATCCAGTCACACAGTATCCGAGATATTGCTCCAGTGGATTTATATGGCTGAATAGGCACATAACCCCACAATAAACAGATGATGTATTCTAAGCTAACTACAAAATACAAGTTTAGAAATCATGGAAGCAGTCTTCACAGTCTCATTAAACTTGGGATGACAAAGAAAATGGTCTGACAGGATGGAAAGGCAAATAATATCTAAGTATGGACAAGAAAAAAAACAAAATATTTTTATTCAAATGTGTGACAAAGTGAGGAAAATCATAACAAGTGAGGTAGCGGAAGGCGAAATGTCGGAGAAAAAATATATGGGTGAAGGAGAGGCTTTAACCTGACAAGAAAAAGAATAGCTTATGGGAGATTCAAGAGATCAGGGAAGAAGGATAAAGAAAGTTAGACAGTCCAGAATTAAAGGAGTGCAATGAAATAAAGATAAACAGCAAGAAGTTCTTTAAAAAGATAAGAAGCCAACAGCCTGGCAAGAAGTCAACTAGGCCATTAAGGGATGTGAGAAGAAAGACTGACAGATGGCATTGATATAACAGAAACAGAATGAATTCTTTGCCTCAGAATTCAGTAAAGAAGCAACCTCCGAGAGAACAAGACACATTTTCCTGATGAGAATGCGAATGTTCAAAGCGTTGAGAGTTAAAACAAAACTAAACAGAAATGGCTGCTATGAATCTCCTAACTTCCTAGGGATCCAGTAAAAATCAGACCTACATCCAACACTTTGGTTTTGTAACAGACTAAAACCAGATTGTACTGGCATTCAGAAAACAAAAACAGCTTCAGAGTTCCAAGTCAACATTTCCATTACAGAACTATAATGTAATTTCTCTAGTAGAAGGACAGTTTGTATTAGCCACCAATCCCTTGGTATAAAACTACTATAACAGCTAAACAAAATACTAGACCCATCTAGGACACTACAAACACTGTGCATTATTTGCTTACCTGGGGGAGGGGAGGCAGGGAAGGGAGGAGAGACAACAAGAAGAGATTTTGTAAACTGCAGCATATTTATTGGAAGAGAAATGGGACAATGGGGTATATTTCTGACAATTCAAGTATGTCTTCAAAGCAAAAGAGAAGATTGCCAATACCGGTTACATATAACCAATGAGATAGTTAATATGTTCTTGTACAGAAAAACATCCTCATGAATCAAATGAGAGTAATACTTTGATCAATATAAAAATAAACTTCTACTTATGCTTATGGAATCAAACAATCTTTGATATTAAACGTATTATATGTACCAAGTCATCTGCATTTTGATGACCAGAAAAATTATCTAGACTATTTTAAACTAGACTACTTGTTGGCTTCAGTCAAACTCTGATTTATAGACTAAAATTGTTTTTTCAGTAATGTTCTATTATATATAAACGCTTGTGTGATGGAATTGGAGTGGCTCAGTAGTAACTGATGCATATGGTATGTTGAGCTGATTAATGGAATGTTTACTGTATAAATAAACTCGTTTAAGTTAAAAGGGTCTATAATGAAACATAAGCAGGAAGGAACGAGAATGGCTTAAGATGATAACCCTCAATTGTTTATGGAGAAGTTTAAGAAACAATGCCAGGAAAGGAAAAGGCTGTACACACTGGAGATCAGGTTTAAAAAGAACACTCCCAGGAGAGGAGGCAGTTGTTCAAAGGAAGCAGGCTGAGGCATAGGCACCTGCTAGAGTGTCTAAAGAAGTTAGGCCTACCTAGCTTACATCGGGGAAGGTAAGCCTTGTTGGGTTAAAATCAGAAAACTGATTCAAGTCCACCCAATTTGGGCTTAATCAATTTTCATCTTTATTTATGCAGTTTCAGACAGAATTATTGTCACTTATAGTGTTTGAACAAATATTTATGCCAGACATCAACAGATAAAACAAAATAGGTAAAGGGCCCAACTTACCATGTTCCAGGGCACTAAGTAGTACTCCTATACTTCAGATGGTCATGACCTCCTCTGATCCTTTGGTCTGATCCTTCAGTCCAATCCTTCAGTCCCATTCCTTCAGTTTCTTGTCAGGTGTTTCTCTGATTTGGGTCTTGTTCACTTGTAATTTTTCTCCAATCAACTTTTAGCACAGCAATCCTTTCAGTTTTATGTAACCCAAGCTTCAATTTACTCAACTTACACTTTGCTTCCTCGCCCCTCCCCCCCGATTTCTTGGATGTTTATGCAGTTTTTATGTCATGTATTTTGTGTCACCCTCTTCCTGGGTCTTCCAAGTAAAAGACTTCCTGTTGTACAGGTTTGTGTTATACCCTTAAAACTTCTTGTACGATGTTACCTTTGTTCTGTCAGCAGTATCATTTTAAGCAGCTCTATGTAAAAGAAGAACTGGCAAAAACACACTTATGCCAGCAAGGCCTTGACTTAAGTGTTACCTTATCTATACACATTCAACATCCATAATTATAAATCATTAGAATGCAACAAAGCTCAATCTTACCATTTAGCAATTCATCATTTATAGTTCAATCATATTTAGTATGTGTATATCACCATGCCTTAATCTAGTCAGGAGCGGGGGATTGGAGAGCCTGCTTTAATGTCAGCATTTCTTTGTTTTCTTTAAACATGGGTTTTCAAAGGCCTTTTTCATTCAAAGTCCGGTTTCATTTGTGAATCATTAAAAAACAAAAGTCATTAGAGATTCTCCTGTGTTGCATTTTGAGGGGCGTTTCAATTTTAGGACCCCAACAGCCTTTAGGTAAGATTGACATGAATGTAGAGTAACGGGGTGCACTCAGACACCAGGGAAGGGACAGAGGTGCAGCTATCCATGTAACTGACATCTTGTGTAGTCCTTTTGTTTGTTTTTTGATAAAGGCACAAGGAAATTCACACAAATCTTGTTATCCACAAAGCTGCTCCAGTATAAATCCAGTTATCCTTAGTGGGAATTATGTATGCAGATCAAGGAAAGAAGAGACCTCACATCACTTGAACATTATAAGAGAGGTAATCTAGTGTAGTAAGTCCAGGCCTTTAAATTTTTCCTGTCCTACAGTAAGTGAGTGTGATTTTTTTTTAAACTGAAGACAATATTTTCAAGAGCCACATCTATAGGAAGACTACTTAATGTGTGCCGCTATGCCTATAATTCACCCTTAACAGTAGAATGTCTTGCTTTTATTGGCAATGCTGATGGAAGTAGTAACTTCTAGTAATGGCAAGTCATATCTGAAAGAACATGCATGTTACAATAAAAAGAGTAATTAAATATCACACTTCAGGCCATAAACTGATTCCCTATAGGGTTCAAGAAAGAACCTCCCCATTCTCACCCCTCTCACATTCCATCCACAACACAGAAGTGTCTTAGTGCATTTTGGTGGAAGAGACTTCACCTTTTTCTGATGCATCATTTTTTAGCCATTATTTAAAAGGAAGGTATATATATCCAATGATATAACCCCAGTGTGATAACCACAATGGTCACAGCTTCCAAGTTAAACAAATGACAACGGACTAGAGCCCACAGGGCCTTTCATGAGAGTATAAGGAGGACTGAAAGGTCTTTATAAAAAGGTGATTTTTCCCCCCCATGTTTATATATTTTTGAGATATTTCTCATCAAAATGTGAATAAAAAAATACAGTCGCTTTTAAACAAACTCTTAAAAATTCTTACAGAAAAGGATAAATTACGGGAAAATGGATCTTCTACACGCATCAGTTGTCATAGCAACCAGAGTTCTGAACACAACGGAAGGATATATGGAAAATGATACCAAAATTGTAAGCTATTATGAAAGATTTTAAACTGTTTTAAATACAGATTAGCCATTTCTTCATTACTACTGTATGTTAGTGTAGGTTTCTCAAGAAACAATAACTGATCAATTCTTGCTCATGGAGCAAGTACCTCATCTAACAGGGCACCAAAATCTTCCTAGCCAGTGACAGCAATGGAAATATAATTAGGATAAGGATGGTCTTGTGGTTAAAGCAAATAACTGTAAATCAATTTGCCTTAATTTTATACTAGTCATGACACAGTCTTCCTACATGATCTTGGACTGATTGATTTCTCTCTGTGTTAAATTCCCCACTGTAAAATGGGAATAATAATATCTACCTATCTGACAGTAGTATTATAAGGCTTAATTCATCAATGTTCATAAAATGTTTTGAATTTTATATGGGAGGCTCCATACAAGTCAAAGTATTATTAGTACTATTTTTAGCTTGTTACCCAGATTCTTTCCCCCTCCAAAATAAAAAAAAAAAAGACAATTGACTGCATTTCATTACATTTCTCCACCTCCTCCTCATGGATTAAAGATGCCTCTATGTAACTAGGGAAGACAATTAAATATATAAACCAGCAATTAATAACCGTAGAAACTCAAGAAAAAGCATAGTTTGATGTCTCTGAATGGGAACATTGCCCTGCACAACCATTTATATCCCATACACTTCTTGTACCTTATTTCCTTGCATGCCTAAACTGAAGGGCACAGTATCTTCTTTCATGATGTTCACAACTATGGCACAAGTCTGTTTCATGATGAGGGGCTTTGCTTCCCTTATCTATCAGCCTCAGAGTTTCTTCTGTATATAGCTTTGGGTTTGCTCAAATGAGCAGATCTGATGTTACCAGCATGGGACACCTTCTGTTTCTTAGGGTAGAGCTGGAGATTCAATGCTAAATAGTGGAAAGATGCCAGTTTCAGCTCCATGGTATCGTCAGCAGGCATCAGGGAGTAAGTGAACAGAAGGGAAGGGGACCAGAGTCCAGAATACGTACACAAAAGGGAGAAGGAATTCTGAGTTCATGGGCTTGGCAATGCTGTGTGCTTGAGCACTGCCACACAGTTTGCCAAATGTGCTACTGCACATACATTCTCAAGCAGAGCAACTCATTTTTCCATTAGTTTAGCGGTGTCTACACTCGGGCTTACATCAGCTTAACTATGTCTCTGAGCAGTGTGAATTTTTCAGACCTCTGAGTGGTATAGCTTGATTAACCTAAATTTTAGGTGTAGAGTAGGGCTAAGTTGGTTGACAAAGGTGTCACGCTCACCCATGGTGATTAATAACATGCTACACAAGTAGTCCCATCTAAACCAATGGGACTATGCTTGTAGTAAGGTATAAGTCAACATAAGGGTGGCACAGTTGGGCCCGAAGCATCTATGTTTTTGGAAGTGTGTTTTTGTTTTGCTAGAGCCATAGTTAAGGTTGTCTGGGGGCTTGGGAGAGAATGTTTCTGCTTATTGGTACCTTAAATGACAAGGGGTTAAGTATGGTGTCAGAACTTTATGTAACGGTAGCATCAAAATACAATAATTTTTACTCATCTTAACCAATCTGAAAAAATAAATGTAGCAGTGTAGTATTATTTCCCAAGTGTAGAAAAAAAAATCAAAGCAATAAAGGCCGCTGAACATCCATAAATTTAAAGCAAGCAAGATAAACACAAAATTAATGACTGACTTTAAGGCCAGGAGGGACCATCATGATCACCTACTCTTACCTCCTGCACAGTGCAGGCCACAGAACCTCCACTCACTCACTCCTGTAATAAACCCCTATCCTCTGGCTGAGTTACTAAAGTCCTCAGAATCATGATTTAAAGACTTGAATTTACAGAGAATCCATCATTTACCTTATATTAAACCTGTAAAAGATCTGTGTTCCATGCTGCAAAAGAAGGCAAAAACCCCTAGGGTTTCTGCCAATATGACCTAAGGGAAAATTCCTTCCCAACCCCAAATATGGTGGTCAGTTAGACCCTGAGCATGGGGGCAAGACCCACCAGCCAGACACCTGGGAAATAATTCTCTGTGGTAACTCAGAGCCCTCCTCATCTAGTGTCCCATCACTGGCCATTGTAGTTACTTGCTGCTAGCAGTCGTAGATTGCCTACAATGGCATGTAGCTAGTCTCATTGTACCATCCCCTCCATAAAATTATCAAGCTCGGTGTTGAAGCCAGCTAGGTTTTTTGCCCGCACTGATCCCCTTGGAAAGCTGTTTCAGAATTTCACTCCTCCAATGGTTAGAAACCTTCATCTAATTTCAAGCCTAAACTGGCTGATGGCCAGTTTATATCCATATTTACTTGTGCCAACATCAGCTCTTAACTTAAACAACTCCTCTCCCTCCCTGGTACTTATTCTTCTGATGTATTTAGAGAGAGCAAACATATCATCCCTCAGCCTTCTTTGGGTTAGGCTAAATAAGTCAAGCTCTTTGAGTCTCTTCTCATAAGGTAGGTTTTCCATCCCTTGTATCATTCTAGTAGCCCTTCTCTGTACCTATTCCAGTTTGAATTCATCTTTCTTAAACATGGGAGACCAGAACTGCACACACTGTAGAGTCATTTATTTTAGTTGTTAGCACATTTACAAAGCACTAAATTAGACTCTCACCACAAAAAACACAGGAAATAAAAGTGATAAGAATGTGAAGTCCCTAACAAAATTCAGTTTCCTTTCAAAATGCTCATCATTACTAAAAAAGCCAGCACTGACAATTAGAGACTTAATTGTATTGTACTGAGTGTGCTATCTGAAAATCATTTACAACACACTCCAGTTCACAAATTCCGTATATTATGCAGTGAGGATTGTAAAAGTAGAGAGAAAGCCACTATGAGATACTAAAGGGGGATAAAGTAGCTAGACAGGTCTCTTAAGGCCAACTCTCCCCCCCCCCAGTCAAATATTTGGCAACATCTGGGCCACAGAAAAACAGGTTGGAGCCAGGAAGAGAAACAGCACAAAGCTGTATGTCAGACCCTTTTATAAAATAAGCAGGAAATTAATGTTGCATCTTCTTTTAAGTACCATCCCTCCCCCCCTTCCTGTGGAGTCACAGAACTTAACCAATCATCATAAGGCCCTTCCTACTCATTCAACAATGGCTAGGAAGGCAAGCCTCTCTACCCTGCTGGGTATGCTCTTTGGGGTTTCAGTCGTGCTGTGGAGTTTTCCCCCTCACTCATTTGTTTCTTTCCACATGCTTGTGCAGCCTTTGTCGTGAGGTTATAGTTTTCCTTGACATTAAAGTGTTTCCAATTTAGAGAACAAACTTTCTCCAACATGAACAACAGTATCTGAAAAGCCACATGTATTTTTTTCATCACAACAGTAGGCCAAACAAACATCAGTTAAGTGTAAAGGATTAGATTATCAGACACAACGTCTGATAAATTAAATGTTTTACAAGTGATTTTTCTAGGATATTAGAAAACTTTGGTTGGAGAGACATTAGCAAGTTGATAGTCTTGCCATTAATCACAACTTGGCATTATCTTCTAACTGAGTGCCAGTTAGCCTGTTGTGAATATAAACAAGATAAATGTTGGAAAAATGAAGTGAAAGTGTATGAAATCTCTTTTAAGTGCAATTTTTATATGATTATGTAGTGATGATTGTATTTCAAAACAAGCTTGGACAGAGGAAGTAAATACACATGCACTTGTATATAGCAGTTCATTTTCTTTCTTATTGTGATACAGTATTTTATCCCCCTGAAACAACCACCTCAACAATAGAAGGAACAGCAATATAACCTTACTGTAGCACTTTGTACTTCAGTGATTGCTGTAATTTAACCTTCACAATAAAACAGAATTATCACTAAAACTACAATTTATAGTACAGGTTTGGAACTGTTTACGTTGTCCCACCAGCACCATTTTGATTGCGATTTACTGGTACTGTTTGTCCTGAGGGAGTACTTACATAGCACTGCTAAAAGCGATCATACGAGATATGCTGTATACACTTAAAGCACAGAGAAATGCGTTTGATCCAAGAGAATGTATCTTAATACCTATGGAATAATATGTAGCTTTAGCTATTCATATGGACAGTAAAATGAGCTATAAAATGTTCTCTGTAATTTAGCTGTTTGCTCTCTTCAGTGTAATTTATTTTTAAAATATGCACTTTAGTTGTTATATAATCATGTTTTGTGCTACTTACAGCAGGATGCTACTTAAAATAAGGCAATTCATTTCACTGGTTTGCTACAGAAAAACAGTACTATAGACCAAAAGTAGGTAATAAATAAAACCTTAAAGTAAAAGAATTGCATCAGTTTAAAAGTGAGTTACATTACTTGTTTGTATCCAATCTACATGCTCCCAAACAATTTAACACAAACATCTAGATTTTTTTTTTAAACAGTTGGAAAATCATGCATCTGATTATTATTTTGCTAAAACTGCAATTTTTCTACATTTTCAAAACATATGCAAAAAACTCCAAACATACATTTCACATGCACTATTCAGAAACAAAATGCACCAAAATGCTCTCTAGAAGAGCTGAGGTTCTCAGGCTTTTTCTGAACTGTGACCCTAATGTTACAACAGGAAAAAAATTGGGGATCCCCTCACCCATCAGATAGTTCTACAGAAAGACTCCCCTGGACTTATTCACAACCCCCACATTTAGAATTCATGTTACTGCCATGATCTATAATCTGCTCCCAGTGTAGCACATGCAAATAAATATTCAGGCTCTTTGTTGCACCAAACACTTCCTAGAATGGCTACAGTAATTCAACCAAGTTAATAATTTTTAAAGTTTTCCCCCTATGGATGCAGCAGGGAGTAGGGCAGCCAAAGGGAAAGGACTTTGGGTTTAAATTTGTTAGCCTGGCAAAGCATTTTTCTTCCACACCCAAAGTTACAATTTAATGTGACACTGATGACATGGTCATTTCTAATGATGAAATTTATGAGCTGTAAAACCTTGTAAAAATTCCTCCTTAAGAAATGGCCTACTAGGTGGTGGAATAGTACAACCTGAATCAGACAGTCTGACGCATTTCAGAAAGCACCTTTTAGGAGGCAGCACAGCTTTGGGAAAGGCTCCTGGGCAGCCCAGAATGCTTGAGTCACCAGTTTCTGCTTCAGTGATTGTTATATAAAGCTATTCATCTTTTTTTCCTTTTGTTTATTAAGCCTTAACAGACCTTAATCAACATGCACCAAGTAATCCACATGCAGGCCCAACCAAATATCAGCCAATGACGTCATTTAAAAATAAATAAATAATAGAGAGAGAGAGAGAGAATAGACAAATTTAGATAACCTTCACTAGGGATGGCAGACATGATATCAGAGAATAAGCCACCACATGGACTGCAGACAGAATATTTTCATAACCATCCTTGATATAAAAGAGTTGGCAGCTGTGGAAACAATGCCTCACTGGAAGTTTGCTTTAGCGTAACCCAGTGCTTGATATGTCTCACATCTCGCCTCTGTGCCTGATCCACAGAGGGTGAGAGCCTATTATGGCTCCCAGCTACGAGGAGCCTGACTCTTTATCTCAAGCTGTAGAGACTCATGCTTTTAGCCCCAGAAAACTCTGTCTCTGGTGTTGGCCAATATAGAGGGTCTCTCAAGAGCTGAGGCTTGTCTGGGATTCAAACTGCCATGGGACACATATGCTTGGGATGAGCCTTCCTCTGTCCTGCGGAATCATGTAACCTGCTGGTCAGTATGTGTTATGCATCCCAGTCTGTGTCTGATCCACAAAGAATGCGAATCTGTTACAGCCCCTAATTACTGAGGCTGGCTCTTTATCTCAAGCTATAGAAACTCATGTTTCTACCTCCAGAGCTCTATCGCCAGCTATAGATTCCTGCTTTTAAATGCTCTCTGTAGCTGGGGACAGTAAATGACTTACCTCCTCTGTGGATCAGTAAAAATGTGACACACTGACCAATGGGTTACATTAGTAGCAAAGAGGTATCTTAACAGTCAGCATCAGGACACAACACACTAAATTGCATATGTAACATACCTGGACACCTACATTAGGGCAGCCAGTTCTGTATGTGGACGCTTAATTTAACAATTGCTTTAAACTGGTAGGCAGTCATCTTAAAACAAACAAACAAACAAACAAAACTCTATAAACTCGCAAAGAGAAAATAGACCATAAATTAGGTTCCCAAGTATAAAATGTATATATGCAGACAGGACACCATAAAATGAGCAAACAATGTCTCATTACTGCATATAACCTGGACTATTTTATTGCAGTAACATTTTAATGGCTGTTAAATATAAGTTTTCAAAAATGTTAAAAGAAGTTTTAAAACAGGAATTTTTCTACCATAAGAAAGAGTTAATGCAGAAAGATAAAACATAGTAGGGACAAATATTTGAAAATTTTCCTTTTTGCTATTTCTCTAGCAGTTCACCTCAATTTCAGTCTGCTTTAGTCTCCCAGAAGATGTTTTATGTGGCAGTAGTCCAGTCTCCATAATCTTGTATTTACGATTTACTTAGGTAGAAATCGTGTATCTCTCAAAACCAGTGTCACTATGGAGAGCTGCATCAACTCCTGTGTGAGGCTGCCTTAAAAGATTAGCTAGACAGAGTACATGAAAACACATTACTAGAGTCTACCTTATCTCCCCATTTTAAGAAAATATGCTGTATTTGGAAAAAAGGAGAAAAACCATTAAAAACATGTTGTGGTGGGTTTATTTCTAAAAATATTAGGCAGATTCCCCCAAATATAAACATTACATATTCAGTTAGATAAATATCGTTGTCTGCTTGGATGGAAAATGAAATTGGTTGGAACCAGTAAG
The DNA here is from genome assembly GCF_026122565.2 of Emydura macquarii macquarii. Classification (NCBI taxonomy): domain Eukaryota; kingdom Metazoa; phylum Chordata; order Testudines; family Chelidae; genus Emydura; species Emydura macquarii. The sequence continues at coordinate 9,849,831 of NW_027131105.1, read as the reverse complement.
TGTTCAAAAATCTAAGGATGTATGTAAGGTTCTATATCAGCATCTCATTACCAAAAACTGAGGTGACTGTAGTAACGATTATCACTGTACATATTCAGAGTGCATATACAGTACTCCTGGGGACGTGAATAAAGAACTGTTGAACAAAGCCATTGTTGAATTTTTTCTGGATTATGCATAAATCTTCCCATCTAATCAAACTGCAGTGAAACAGAGTGAAGGAGAATGGGAGTGAAGACAATAAATGGATTATTTTCCCTCTATGGTTTGTCAAAGACGTTTCTTTTATAGTTGTGCCATACTAGCAATATAGGTCAGTACAACTGACCCAACATGTCATATGCTAGGAGCTTGGTTGCAAGTAGGAAGCGAAAATAGAGAAAGTCCCAAACACAATTAATAATGAGTTACCATTATAGCACCTTTCATCCAAAAGTGCCCCAAAGTGCTTTACAGATTACTGGATAAGAACAAATAATACTTGGACGAGTTTTAAACGGACATGATCTGAAATCCTGGCTTCAAACCACCCCCAAACTATTTTGCAGTATGTGTCTATTTCTAGTTCATTGTAGTAATTAGTGAGTAATTGTTTTGTAATCAAACACTTGCCACCTGACCCTTTGCTTCCAGTTACCAGGTGAGCCAAGCTACATGATTATCTACAGGTATTTTAGATACAAAAGGTACACTGGCAAAACTCACCCATTTCTAGAATGCAATTAATTATTGTTCTGACTTATTCTACAACAAACCAAGGAGCATCCATCCCAAGCTTTGGGTACCCTAGACAAGCTTTTATAAATGCACCTTCCAAAATGAACAGGCTCCAGCTATCACTTACTAGATAACCCTACTCCATGCGTAACACAGATCAACACTAACTCATTAAACTTCATTTAAAAACCTCCACCAGAGTCTCCCTATGGCTACTCCCTAACCTCACCCTGCTCCCCACAGCCAGGGAGAAGAGATGAGCCCTGAAACAGGTCCTGAAGGACAAAGTTGGACTGTTAAAAACCAAAGAGGGGGAAAGAGAGGCGAGCAAGTTCAGAAGGCATATCATCCTAAAGGAGAACACCCTTCGGTAACCTTTTCTCTTTCAGATGATCATTTCTAATGACATATGTAACATATAGTGTGTGTCAAATTTCAGAAGTTTGTTACTCCAAAAACAATATTAGACAATAAATGCAATTTACTGTGTGTCTTTACAAGTGGTGCATTTAAGTATGCAAAGAAGTAATGACCATGACTGTGGAATTTAAAATTGAACAAAGCCAAATCTACAACGGTTTCTCTGGTGTCTTTTGCCACTTTGAACTTTGGGGGGTTCAGATTAAAAATTAGTAGTCCTGGATCCAAACTACTCCTGATTTGTGTGTGCAAACAAAACACTAGTTGTCAAGGCTATGTGAAACAAATAAACCTATTTTCATGCATCTCTATATTAACATAATAGTAATGTAAAACGCTGAAATAATTTATTTAAACTGCACAAAACTTGTACTCAGATAAAATGGGATCAGCATCCAAATCAATCCTCAGTTGTTTTTCCAAAACCAAAACCCAACTATTGAGATTTTGCAAAAACAATCTCCAGTTTCATCCATCTCTGATTTAAAGGAAATGCTGCTGCTATTTGATTTAAGTGCCAACATTTATAAAATTCAGGAATAATTGTAATGAATTCCAAATGTAGATTTAAACAATGTGTATTTAAGAGAGGATATAAAAATTTAAACTGAGAAAAGGTTCAGGAGAAAGCTGTGTAAATGCTTTTTGTTGATAATAAATCTGGGATTAAATATTAGTTTTAAAAATGCTAACATTTCAAGTAGTTAGTATAAATCACACAAAACACCAGCAAGGCAACATGAGCATCTTTGTTAAAATCATTAGTTATGCTAATGTGAAATATTTAAATATGCTAATACCCTAAACTGTGACAAAAAAGCAGAATACATGGGGCTAATTTCTTCTGGTTAATTCTTCTTAAAATGACTCCTTTATTGTTTTCCCTCCTGCTGAGTGCAGAGCTTTTTTATGTTGTCGATGATGAAGGCTTAATGTTACACAATTCTGCAGTGAAGTTTGATAAATGACTTATTTTGTGAGGTGGTTAGTTTGATTTTTCCTCTGCCTGTGTGTGGAGATAAGTGTTATATATTTTAATGCAGCAGCTTTAAGCATTTTTCACTTCTTTTACATTATTGGAGATGAAACCTGCATAATCATTTCTAACTGCAAAGGCTTTTAGTTTTCCTCTCAAAAGTCTCTGCTCTCTTTTCCCTCCTGCTTATGTGAATTTTTTCTCTATATTTGAACTTGCTACAGAAATTCAAAAACTTCCTAAACAATTATTAGACTTTTTTTCTAGTTCAGAAGGAATTTGGGACAATCAAATACTGGCTGTTATTCAGTTGTTTATGTTTTAGGTGGATAAATTCACTCCGAGAACAAGCAGCTACCATTATCATTAATGAGAATTACATACCTGCAAGCAATGAAAATGTGTAGTTTAAAATATATTGCTATCTTGATACTGAATATGGGGAATTATGTACATAAAACTCAGAATATCCAAGTAAGTACATCCCCCAAATTCCTCACTCTGTCCATAGGAAACACAATCCGGTTCCCAAAATAATAAAATAAGTTTATTTTTCAGTCACTATTACAAATTAGGATTTAGGAATCGCAAAAAGTAAGATCACTATAAAGGGAAAAGATTAATTTACAATGTTCTATTGATTCAAAGTGCTTAGGATGAATGTATTCTTAACTATCATGGATAAATGACTATGAAGCATATGAACAACCTTCCTGAAATATTTATAATTATTTTTCTTTCTATCTTATGAAAATCAAGCTATTGAAATTCACTGAGTCGGAGAGTGAATAGGGCAGATTGTCTATATATTTTACCTGTCCAGAAAGCAGCCTTTTGTGATCCATGATAATTGGGCTCCCTGAGACTCTTGAGTTCAACAAAGATCTATCAATACTCTTAAGGTTCCCCAGTTGTCACTCAGTAAGGTATATCATTTAAAATCCCTCATCTTTAATGGGACTACTAGTACGAGTAAGGATCTCTCATATGAGTAAGGGTTGACAGATGAGGCTCAGACTGCATATGCAAAGAGAGAGTTGGACAGTCCTTGGTGTACAGAGGGAATGAACAGGAAGGGTACAAGAAACCAATTCCCATACCCATGCTCCCTCAACAAGGGAGGGAATAGTAGCACCATTCCCCATGCTCCCGGGAGCTCACACCCATCCCACAGTTGGTGCATGGGGGAGGCAGATCCTTGGCTCTACCTGCTCGTCCCATTCTCAAAACACACACACACACGTACACCACATCCCTGTGTAATGGTGATTGGCAGCAACCCCACTGCACATGATTAAATGCCACGAATCACTGGGAAGAGGTTTCAGAATGGCCAAGCAAAGGTTCAGACAAACCTGTCTTCTCTAGAGAGAGGAGCATGAATGGAAGCAGACAGAGGATGCTAGAGAACAGGAATTCTGTCTCTCAGGCAGACATAGACAGGCTCCAACATGCCTATAAGCTTCAGAAAGAGAAGATAGGTTCTTAGCATTATTAACTCTCATGATTTTATTATGACTCTTCTGATATTTTATGTTTTTCTTAAAGCCCCAGATCCTGGAATTTGATGACTACGTGAAAAATCTCCTTTACTTTTTTTTTTTTTTTTTTTAAAGTTAAGTTTCTGGCCCTGACGGTCACAGAGAAAAACTTGAAAATATGAACCACATGCACCCTAAAGGCTAAGAACCAGGTCAAATAAAGAGAAACACAAATTTTTTATTTTTTAAAATTTTCTTGATTTTGGGGTCCTGATTTGCAAACAGTTTGGATTGGCAGCACTGGGCAATGATGCCTGCTAGGGTGCATGTAAAGAAAGCTGCTCTCTTTTTGCTTCTCTGTAAGGAAGCCTTCCAACTGTATGTACAAATCTGCTAGTTTGATAATGAGGTTTCTATATAGCCTGTCTTTATGTTCTATTTCCTATGCTGAATGATTTTTGGCTTTGTAGAATAGGGTAACACTCAACCAATACTAGAGTTATAATGCTGACTGTTTATATTTCAGGACATGCCCTCTCAGGTTACGTGTACACAGCAGAATCTGTGCACAGGCTAGCCTACTCAACCTAGCTTGAATCCAGATAGCATGGATAACAATAGCGGTGAAGAGAGGGCAGCACAGGCTTCTATGTGGGTAATGCAAGCCTGACACACACCTTTGGTTCTCACACTTGCCTCACTAGCCACTCTACGCCATCTTCAGAGCTTCAGTCACCTGCCCTAGCTGGATTCAAGCTAGCCCTGGTAGGCTGGCTCCTACACAAACATCTGCTGTGTAGACACACACAGGCACACTCCCATCAGAAAGGAGGGTAAGACACTGGAATGGATGGAGATCTAAGTTCTAATTTTGGGTCTGTCTCAGATTTCCTGCATGACCTGAGACAAGTCACTTAGGGCCAGATTTTTCAAGATATTTAGATGCCTAAAGATGCAGACTGGCATCTAGTGCGTTTTTTGAAAGGTGCTGAAACAGGGTAGCTGGCCCCTCCAGTGAAATTGATCCCAGTGCTCCTGTTCCATTCCAGCTGCACCCTAGTTCAGTGTAATGAGGAAGGCGGGGCTGTCCCTGGGAGTTATAAATGGGAGACAACCCAAAGAAAAAAAAAGTTCAGAACCCAGAGGGAGAATAAGTGAGTTCAGAATGCAGAGTCCTGAAAGACAGAGAGAGAGAGAGAGAGAGAGAGAGAGAGAGCGCTTTAGAAGGGGAGATGCCCTTGAAGGAGGGAGCGGTGAGAATTTCCTGGCTGAGCAGTGGTGCCAGACCATGCTGTTGAAAGCAGCAGACAGTCAGGGGCTGGGTCTCTGACCCCGAGATCTGAAGCCAAAAGGCCAGACAGCGGGCTGAAGGAGGGATGGAGCAGTGAGGAGTCATGGAGTGGTGACCCTGCTGATATCTCCACAAAAGAGCTACAACCAGCCCTGAGGAAAAAACAGGGCAAAGAAGCATCCCACATAGAAAGGTGGGGAATGATGTGTGGGGAGATGCACCACAGCCATACCTGAGGGGTGAGGCAGTGAGAGAATGGAAGGCATACCAAGGAGCCAGAGTTGAGGTGTGGTGAGAGACCCCAGAGCTATACCTGGTGTGGTTACTGGACTGTTGGAACTTGAAAGAGTGAATCTACAGTTTGGATTGTGCTGGGGAATTCTGGATTATGGTTGTCTGAACTTTTGTAAAAAATTAACCTCTCAAATGGCTACTTATACTCTGAAAGCTTGTGTGGTTTGTGTTGGGACGCAAGAAGAAAGGGAAAACTGAAGCAGATGCACAGTCATGCCACAGCCTGCTTCTGAAGACCATCACAGGTCAGTCTGCCATATGAAGGAGAACAGGCAATCGGCCCTTTGGAAGAGGGGACACCAGAAGAGGGAAATTGAGGCAGGGGATATTTGCAAGGCCACTCAGAGGTCATGAGGGGATGCTCTGGAGGTAGTTACCTTTGACAGCATCTGGTGCCAAAATACCTTTAAAAATCTCTCCCTTACTCTCTGTGTCTCAGTTTCTCATCCCCTAATGGAGACAAAACTTCTCTATAGAGTAGCAAGATAATTTGTTAATGTTTATGAGTTCCCGAGGGGTAGCCGTGTTAGTCTGTTTTTAGCAAAACAGCAAGAGTTCTATGGCACCTTAAAGACTAACCAATTTATTTGGGCATAAGCTCTTGCTGTTTTGTTAATGTTTGTGAATCGTTCTGAGAGATGACTGCACTGACATGCAAACTATTGTTTTCTTGGAACTGTAGTAATTTATAAACCCCCTAATATCTATTGTTGTGGATGTTATAATTACAACAGAAGTTCTAGAGGTGAAAGTATTCCTTTTCAACTGATTTCTCTCCATCTTTGAGTTCACTTCTTATGTATAACTCAGAAGTGTCTGTCCACACATGCATGTAATTGGTGGGACCCTAAATGAACTGCAAATCCAAACATCAAAGAAAAATGTGTTCCAAGTAAATTAAGAAACAATTGCAACTGAATGTGCTGTCTGGAACTTTATATTAGCAAGGCCTTTATTCTTCCATATTTGATAAAAGCATCAAGTAAGCCCAACAGCAGTAAACAAGAAAAATATTTGCAATGTTTTTAAATACTGTTTTAGATATAGTTATCAAGGGTAGTGTAGTACACTGCTGAATGCACCACAAATTGTCAGTAAATTACTAACCTTTTCATTTTCTCAATATGTTCTAATTTGCCAAATGTAAATAAAGGTCTAAATTCTTTTCGGAAGAGAGATTTGTCACTTTTGTAGGGGAGACTGGTCAAACAACAAACAAAAATCAAATTATACCAAAAGCAACTAGGAACAATTAGAGTTAAAATACTAAATGTGCATACAAAAATATTGCTGAAAACCTTTAATTTGTTGGCAGTAATTAATACAATTATAGCCATCTCTCTTGTATTCATTATGTATTTATTCTGTCATTTGGAACTATTTATAGTGGCATTAGGTTGATTCACCATAATTTCCTGCCACCTCCAGCCCAGTTACAATTCTTTCCTCATCAGCTGTATTAATTTAATAGCATTGTTTTTCCATTTAGTCTGATGATTAAAAACCTGTCTTAAATATTTAAAAAATCAGATCAGAATAGCACATATTGCATGGTACCACTTTTTTAATGATACTAATGCAATACCATCTTATAAAATGCATGGTGATGTTCACACTCCTCTCTTCTAATTCTGGAAGTGTAAATTATCTAAATCAGGGAATATAATTAATTCAGTGTTAACATGTTTATTATACAAATGGACATAGTACGTTTGGTAAGGTATGATTAATTTTCAGGTTCAGGGCTTTCTTTTTCTATTGTAATTTTATACAGATACGAAGCATGAATGATCATTTGCTTTTCTTCTCAAGGATGCTGTTTCCAATCTAGCCTTGACCAAAGTGACAGGAAATCATTTTAAACAGAATAAAATACATACTGGGCATGGAAAACATGATTAGAAGTGACATTTCATTTTGGGTATCAGCTTAATCTTCTTCTCCTCCCCCACAATACAAATTAAAAAAGATCTCACTCATACAAAATAATTTACAGTTTCAAAGAGTCTTTTGGAAGATTTCCCACTTTGTAGATTATACACTGTTTTAAAATGCCTCCGTTGAAAAGGACTTAAATTCATATAATATATACATCTGATAAAAAAGTAAGTGGATGCAATATGAAATTGGCTATTTTATATATAACTGTCTGCTCTAGAAATGGCTGTTGGGATAAACCAACACACACACACACACACACCCTTGTTACTTCGAGGGAGGACTGGTGTCTTTCTATCACACTCTCCTTCAGTATTTTTAGGAAGCAGACAGCTGGCTAGATGTCCCATTCTACATATAAGGGGGATAACGGTAGACTCACATCCACCTCCAAATGCTCCTGTCCATATATAGTCAAAGACATATTCAATATGATAATATGAAGTATCTATAAAATCAAGCTTTTGAATGCTTAATATATCCAACGTTCAAAATGGATGTATGGGATAATGAACATTCCAAAAGCACAACCACCATAGCACTAAAGCCTTACATTTTGTTTTGGTCAGAAAACTGTGTTAAAATAGCACCTTCTTACTCAACAGATCTACTCATTACATAGTCAGAGTCGTATCTGCTTCAGCAACTAAAAATATGTGCATTACTTTTTAGTCCTACTAGCCACATAAAGCCAAGACTTCTCTTGAGAAAGGAGTTGGTTTCTATTCTGGCTCACACATCAAGAGAATTGTTAACGAGATTTATAGTGCAGTAAATTCTGCTCTCGGCCACTCTTGTGCAAGCCTACCAAAGACAATGGGAATGCATAGACATAAGTAAGGGGAGTAAATTCTGCCTTCACATACATCTGTGCAATTTACCCCTAGATCGCTTTCTATTAATGGTCTGTACATCAGCAGGAAATAACTCAGTTTGACTTTCAGATCCCAAAATGTGTTTGAGGGACTCGGAGTTATATAATCCAACTGTTCCATTTACTTACTGAGCAGATTTGATCCGAACATGTGTAAAACAGCGAGCAATTTTACACAGCCACTTTTCAGAGTAGCATCACAATAAAGAAAAAATATTAGAACTGGGATAATCCAGACAGATAGACCAGCCAACATTGTTATTTCAAAAAGAAGAGCAACTATACCGACAGCATAAAAGTGGAACAATTTGCAGAGAGGAGGTTAAAGCTCTTGTATATTACTTTAAAACATGTTCTTTTGGAGCATTTCAAAGACATCTGATTTGCTCGTTTAAGAAGTACCGTTGTGTACCATGGGACAAAAAGTAATCCCAGGCAGAGATGATTTAGCAGCATTCAATGAGTTGTTGAATTCAAGACAAATCACCAGCCTCAGCCAATTTGAATGCTGTTGTAGCACCTAAGAGGGTTGATATAGCACTCCTAAATGGGACATGCGGTCAAAAATTCACTGCCAGACCCAAGAAACTGAACTGGAACTCAATTAGGTGTCCATAATAAGTTCATGTAGCAGCAGGGGAAAGAAACTGATCACACTTGAAATTACAGTCATACAATGTCCACTCAGAAGAGATGTCTAAATTGCCCAGAGAAAGAAAAGGACAAAAACAAAACAAAACAAAAAAAAACCCCACCAAGCAGAATTACTAATAAAAATGTTGACAACACAAACAATTCCAGTCATGTATGTACAGAACCAAGAGTAAATAGACAGCTATTTTAAAACCAGACGTTCCTCTCAGTTAAACTTAGAGATTCATAACATCTGCCAGAGAAATAGGAAAATACCATCTAAATAAATTAAGTTAAACTCACTAACAAAGTTGTACATGTGCATTTGCATTTTATTTTATTTTTTTTTAGCAATTTTCCTTTTTTTCATTTATCACATTCTTTTCTCTCCTCCTGTTTCTGACATATTCTGTCCCTCTATTTCTTTTCTTTTCCCTCTGACCTTTTCATTTCTCCATCTCCCCTACAATTTCACAGGGCCTTCAAAATACTCTCTCTTCCTCAGAGTGCTCACCACTCTCCCCAAATCTGTCTCGTCACAGGCTCCCGTATGCTCTCATCTCCAGTCTTTAACTGGGTTCCACAGGCTCTTTAACTCCTCCCATGAGTGGAGGTAGCCATCCACTTCCCCTCAGAGTAGGATCATGCCCTCTTATCCGTCTTCAACTCCGATAGGCTCAGAGAAAGATAGTGATCCTGGGACTACTAGAGAGGTCCAACTTCTCTATCTAACAACCCTCCTGCCACACATTCTTCACAAGCCTCCATCTCCAACAGTCAATGAGGGGTGGGTGGTGTCAGCCGTTGTTACTGAGAGTGAAGCAGGTGAGGAAGACAACCTCTAAGGTGCAACCCAATAAATTAATAGAACTGAGTTAATCTCTCAAAAGACACACAATGAACACTCACATCAAAAATGGAATTTTCTTTAGATGTGTTGAGCTTTGTCTCAGTTTGCTTTCTGTGAATATTTTGGTTAATGAGTTCAGTAGCGTTATTTAGAAACAGCAAACTTTAAGTGAATAGTAGAAATATCCACAGAATCCAAATTCACAGAGATAGCAGGAGGAAAATTGTAAATTCAAGCATGTACACTAGAGGCCTCATCTAAAAGCTACGTTCATTCACTCAGGAAAAAGAAACCACATCTTACGTATCCAATCAAAATTAATCAACACATTTGTATTTAGAATACTGAATACTAATTCTGAATACTCAACAAAATGCTTGCCAAGAATTTACAGACCAAAAATTATTCAAATACTAAATATGTTAAAGAAAATTGTAAGTCGCTTGGGGACAATTTGTAAATAAAGGCTAGATTCACGGAAAAATTATTCAGTGTGAATTATTTCCTCAGCTTTATCAAAAAAATTGGCTCACTCTGTAAAATATAGCCTATAGGTAAAAGTAGTTCCTTCAGTTATGAACTATTGCCCTAAGCTTTGGGCTATTTACCACTGTCTGTCTGTCCATCTATTCATCCATCCATGTTCATTCTACATTCATCACCAAGATATTTGAATCCCTGGTTTTAACCAGTTATAACTTGAGCACTATTTTACTGTTATTTCCTTTGGAGCTAGTCAATATTTGTATATTATATTCACACACACACACACACACACACACACACACACACACACACACACACACACACACACACACACACACACACACACACACACACACACACACACACACTCTCTCTATATGAATATAAAAACAAAATCATCCTAGTAGTATCTCTCAGCAGTTCTGAAGATTGATGTAAAAATCATCTGTGGAAAAAAATCCACACTCTTCTATTGTAAATGTTTATTAAATGCAAATGTTGATATTTTGACATTGGAAAATGTGTCTATGCATGTGGAATTTTGTGATAGAAAGCTTTAAAGTCCCAGGTTTCTCTAGATAAACTCCACTGTTTACTGATGCGTGAATACACAAAAATTGAATTACTGTACAACAGCAATTACTTTTCACAGTACAACTATAATGGGAATCAGTTCTGCAATGAACACCACATAGCTATACCAGAAAAAAAACTTAATAAAACCTTTTTATTTAACGTATTTTCTTCTAAATCAAGGATATTTATTTTAAAGCAAAACATTCCTCAATGCTTGATTTCTCATCTTATCAATGTAAATCAAGAATCATTTTAATAGAATTCTGTTTACTTATTGAACTTCAATACTAACATGTATTTAACAATGTATCCCAAATTTTAGTAAAAGCTGGTGAAATGTTCCCTAACAATAAAGTTGATTTTACAGCACTTTATACACTGTCCTTCACAAACTCTCTATATCCTCTTTGGTTTGTTTATTTTCTACTACCCATAAGCAGGAAAAATAAAAAGTAAAAAGATAATTTTACCCCTGCCCTGTTTTTGCTGTCAGATTTTTTATTGCATCAGGTAGTTTGCACTCATTCGTGATGTTCTGTTCCCTCCACTGCTTAAATGAAACCTGTTTGTGAGACTGAAGATGTAAAAGCATTATGATTCCCACACGAACATGCTCACAAAAAACCCTTGGTTAAATTTAAATTAAGGTTACTCAAATGCATTTCCTGTGAACACAATCACTAAAAGATAAGGACTGGCAGTTGAAGCAACACTGCAAAACAACAGGGGGCAATGGCAGACATAAGCATGACTTTTGGCCAACTGGCTGCAGTTTTACCATAATTTGAGAAATCAATACAAGATAGCCTAAAGGCAACCTAACATTGCAACAGTAGGAGTCCTGGGAGGAAGTGAGTTGTTAGATCTGGTCAGCTGCTCCGAGTTTGAGTATCAAAAGAGGCCTGGAATTGGAACATTTACTATCTCCCCTTTGCACTGCCGCCGGCCAATAGCTTGCTATCCATATTCCCTCTCTTACAATTGAATTAAACTGAGTCCTGCAGCAGCAGCTATTAGGATTGCCAACTTTCCAATTTCTTAAATCTGGACACTATAGGTTCCCCCCCTTGTTGCTCGCCTCGCCCTCCCCACCTCTGCCTGGTTGCTCACTCCCCCCTCCCTCGGGACTCACCTGCTGCCTGCAAAGCAGGGCTGGGAGCTGACATGGCGCCTACCTGCCTGTCCACAAGATGGAGGTGGCCCTGGCTAAAAAGAACCGGCGCAGATTGATGACCCTCACCCCCTGTGCTGCTCTGCCCTGCCTGGGACAGGCTCGCAGGAGGTGGGAGGCAGGCTGGCAGTAGTGTTTGCAGGAAGTAATCCTCTTGTTCCGGTGCCCCTGCAGACAGTAACCGGACTTTTGGTGTCCGGCCAGTACTTCTGATCAGCCACCATATATACCCCTTTCGACTGGACTTTCTGGTTGAAAACCGGACACCTGGCAACCCTAGCAGCTACTGCCAAATTTGCAAGGCTCTAGAAATTACTATACACCCTACTCTGGCTTGACTGGAAAATTAAAGTATTATTGAATTGCTCTATATATTTGTTCCATATTTATAGGCAGTAAGATTTTTCTAAGTCTGACTGTAGATGACTTCACGAGATATAACAACGAAGAGCACATTCTAGTGTAAACACAATTAAAAATTAGCAGCCCTGTATCAGTCCAACTTAGTTTTGCTTCAGCTTAAGCACGGCACAACAATTTTCACAACAAAAATTATTAAATCTTAACCCTACTGACAACTATTGCATTAATCATCAGGGATACGGTAGTTAATGAGAACATCCTTAACTACAGCACTATACATTAATGACAACTAGATCTAGAATTATTTGTAAACTGTCAGTATAGCAAAGAAATTTACCTATAAAAATGTGCATCACCAAGTAGATGACAAAAGGTTTAGCACTTTTGGTTTCCCATTTACTTTACACATCTGACAGCATGAAAATAGGACTTTCTGTGATAGGATAATTGCATACTGAAGAGTAATTCAAGTAGTGGATGAGTATGATAAAAATCACACTAAATCAACTAATCACTATGAAAAGTGATGAGAAAGAAAGATAAAATCAAGCCAGAATATAAAAGGAGGAAAAATGTTCAACACTGATTAGTAGATGAGAACAAGTTGATGGTTTAAAAAAAAAAAAAAAAATCTGAAGGACTTTACATTTCTGTATTTTCAAGTTTTATCAGAACCTATTTCCCACAGATTAAATATTTTACATTACTGGGATTTTCTGAATGACGACTGCCTCCAGTCTCTCTTTCTCCTAAATATTGAAAATATGCTATTTAAAATAATGCTGATATGCCAGTCATTTGAAATACTATTTCAATCAAAATGTAGATTTTTGGCAGAGATGACTACTTGCAGTTAATTCAATTAGTAATTAGTACTGTATCAAATTGTGGTACCATTAGAGCAGCAACATTTTATGAATATTGGGATTTTGAACCCTGTTGATGAATGCCCCAATTATGTCTTATGGGGCAAATTCTACAGTGTTTCCATTATTTTGGGTTTTACCTGATTAGGACTGTCTGAACTCCAGAAGTTAATTTAAATAATATTTTGGTTACAACCCAGTTGGCCAAAGAATGTCCACCCTGATATCCCTGGGGTCCACCTCGAAGGATGAAAACAAAGTGGACTGTGATAGATAAGAACAATTGTCATGCTTGCAAAAATATGGATGATTGATAATCACACCAGGATGCAGGTGCAGCACGACGAAACAAAACCCACAGAGTGGCATGAGAGCTTGCCCCTACAAAAAGGGGATGAAAAGATGAGGACTTTGGGATGGTTCTACAATCATCCTCCAGGAGCATCAGTGCACACCAGCAGACCTCTGCTCGCTCCCTCCCTCATGTCTTAGCCATCTGGCCAGTGGACTACCACAAGCAACTGAGGCTGGTAAATATACTCCATCTCTGTAGAACTTTGTGTGTGTGTGTGAATGTATTAGAAGAAATGCATTTTAGGCATAGATGAAATTGATTTTGCTGTTGAGAATTTTTGTATTCACAATAAACGTGGTGTTTTGCCTCGTCCCCTGAATAAGATGCTGCTGTCTATTTCATAAGTATAACAAAAGTCTAGCAGAGTTCTTTACTTTTTCTGATCATGCATAAGAAAAGCAGTTCTGGAGGCCAAATTTTGCCTTCAGTCACACCAGTGAAACCCTAGAGTCTTTAAATGCTGCTTTTAGTGACGCTTCTGGAACTTCAGGCCTGTCAATGCATTAATGTGGACACTGAAGCAAAATGAGAACAGACAAGCACGGAATTAAGCGGCAGGACACAACTTTTATTGAACTTTAACACAAGAGAGGAGAGTTACCCACCCATCACTGACACTTTCCTATACCAGGCATTTAATTGGTTCTAGTGCCCATTCAACCCATTATGCGGGGTACTCTCTCCTCAGCCTACCTGCACGACTCAGCTCTCTCCGAGTCCTAGCACCCTTCACCCCATGGGTGACATGGGAAATAGAGAAGGCCAGCAGGGTGGGGAACTCAGCTCAAGAGGGCCACAAGGTCTCACCCTATCCTATGAGCCCAAGGCCCATCACCAAAATCCCAGGTCTTTTACCTCTCTAAACCACACAGGAAACCAGCCACAGGCTGCGCCAGCAGCTATCTTGGTCATCCCCCCCATGCAACGACACCACCTGGTATCACAATTCCTGCCCATTCCATTTCCTCATATCCTATATAGCCATATGTCAGCACCTCCATTTGACAAATGTATACCATTTCTGAAAACTTATGGCTTATTGTAACAGAGGTTCCTATGCCTCGTCACTGAATCCTCTGTGTCCAGGAATATCTGAGTAACCTCCCTATCCACTTTCACCCATCTTCTTTTGCATCCTGAGAAGGAGGAGGATTGCTCTTGTTGCAGTTGGTGAGTAACCCTTTGCCTGCTGGAATGGAGCCAAAAGAGGCGCCACATGGCCCCTGCACTGGGCTAAATCCTCAGAGTTGAGGAATGTTCATTGGTATTCCTCTCCCCCAGCCAACCAACGGGTGCCAGAGACTCCCAAAGGAGGAGCTACCTATTGTCCCTTGGCAAGTGTCTCCCTTCCTAGCTTGTGGGACTATCCCCCTTTCACCACCAGCCCCATTAATTTCTGTCACCCGTTGATGCGGATGGGTGGAATTTTGCACAGGTATAAACGAATGGAAGTTAATAAACAATTGTTGATGATACCCAAGAAGAAACAGAATACAAATCACTCTCTCAGCTGTGTTGGCTATATAAGGCTAACAGAAATCAAAAGTAGTAAAAATATTGATTTTTCTCTCTAAAATAAGCAGATATGATTCTAATCACACAAAAATTGCCACTCCACCCTTTATACACATTGCTCTGGAGAGGCATTTCAGCAATATGAGACAAGCAGAAAATTATGTACAATAGAAAAATTTGCCAACCTTTTTTACACATTAGCACAGATAGGGGAAATCAGAATTTTCAGTTAGTTCAATCAAAGGAGATTAAACTAGGCAGATCCCTTCAAATACTATTTGTATTGTTCTGTACAGCACTGCAATCAATTCTGTTTTGGTTTTGTTTTGTTGGTATAAATTTTAATACAGATATATGTATAGCATCATCATTTCATCAGCAAATATGACACCTTAAGAATATTTGTAATAAACTGATATTTCAAAGCTTGCCACATATGCCAAACTTTTACATGATTTCCACAGCTAAATGCGCTACCAAATTTGTTTTACTGATGATACAATCAACTTCATCTTCTGAGAGCTGCACCTTAAAACACTTCTGAAGTCTTTCAGTATTTTTTACATCACCTTCAATTATCATGTATGCAAGATTCTAAGCTAATGACACATTTTATACAATTGCACAAAATATTAAAGCAAAATGATCTACTACTTACCCGTACAGCTTCAGACTTTTTATGAAACATTTCTTCCATATTTTTTGCTAGCTTTTTCACAAGCTGAAGGCCATCAATTTCTTCTGTTGAAACATCCTTCTCATATTCTTTGTATTTCTGCAAGGAAGTGAAATTGTAAAAGGGAGTTACTTGGTGGAACGGCTACAACTTGAAACTCAATGCATACTCCATTTTCTCTGGCTTCTGTACATTTCCTTAGCATTCAGCTGAGTATTGGAGGTCTAGTTAATGCAAAAACACTTTTGCTGAGATGGAGCTGCTAGATCCAGAATACCAAGGGCAAAAAATAGAATAAAACGTATTTACCCTTCCACTTTGGAGAAAGGACCCAGAACTAACCCACATCTGCTCAAATATACATAATAGCAAACAGTATACGCAAAAATACTTTATTTTCAACTGGTGATATGCGCATTAGTCATGTCTAGTTTTAGGTCACCAGAGCTTGCCTCCTTCAATTAAAATTCTTGTTTTAGACAAAACTTGGATAATCCAGCTCTTCTTAGGCCCCGATTCAGAAAGCCACATAATCATGTGCTTAACTTTATGTACATGAATAAGGCTATCTGTAAACAGCCAAGTGCCCTCTGACAGAATAAATGAGGGTGAACCCTACTTATGGTCTCTTTGCTTTTTAATGAACATATATGCAGATGTAAATCTTGGTAGCAGGAACAAGAATTGCACATGTATAGAGATAAAAATACACCCCCCAAAGCATTTCGGCATTCATTTCTGGCCTCCTTTCGTTCTTTCTTGCATGTCAACATTTAAAATTTTATTTCTGTATTGATGCTTACAATAATAAAGGTATCGTATATTATATCACAACTGTATTTTCTTTGGGATCAGTCCTGAAGATAATAGCGTATTCCCTCTCACCATGAATAGTCCCATTATAGTCAATATACTCGCCTGTAATGGTTTATGTACTCAGGCAATGATTTTGTAATCTGACTCCCTCTCTTTAAGGGCTTACTCTTGCTGGCAATGAACTAAATAATTGGCAAAACTCCCATTATGGCAAGAAAAATGCTATAGTATATAATTAGGGATGAAACCATCAAATTTAATATCACGAATGATACCTTTTTATATGATTAATTATAAATAATTATTCTATAGCAGAGATACAATTCTCTATTAAATTCTGTAGATGGATCAAAATATCTACAAACAGAAAACAACATATCAAGTTATATAAGCCAATTCCAGAGTTTCATCAGGAAAAGGAGCAGTCTTATTATTAATTATCATCATTATCATTATCATTAGGTGCCTCTGCGAACAGATAAGTAATGTGTGGTTCCTGCTCTAAGAGTTTACCATCAAAGTTCATTTAAGATACCAGGAAGGTGCCGCTAAATAGTGGGGTCAAATTGGGAAGGATGTACAGAAGTTACAGTTATAAGCTACACAACTACTCATCAAAGATATGTGAACAGCAAGGTGGGACACTTAAAAAATAAATACGAATGAGAAATATTTTTATACATGAGAAATAGATCAACACTTACTTGTATATATATTATTGTTTTAATGTTAGTTTCATATTTGTCTCTGTAATATGATGTAAGTGCCTTCTCTGAGGAGTTCAAATTCAAAGCGAAGAAAGGCAATATCATTTGGATGTTGTTTATGTTCCACTACAAATTAATTTTTTTTAAATCTGTATACTATGTTATGCTCCATCCACCATTCTTAAGCTCAAGCACTACCAGTAAAAGTTACGACTTTTGAAAACTAGCAAATTAATGCCCTGATCTTGCAAACACATAAGCACGTGCACAACTTTACTCATGTGAATAGTCCCATTTGACATTCACATGCCCAGGAAGTCACAGGAAGCAAATTCTTCCAGGAAACATTCATTGCAAGAGTTATGCTCACTGATTCAGGAAATAGAAGCACTATCATGTGACTAACAAAACTAAGCATCACAGCTCAAAATTTTGTGTGTTAAATTTTGACAACTGTGGCATTCTGTACCTCAAAGCAACACCCTGGAACCCTCATCTTCACCAATGCCATATAATTATGATATTTTTGTACAAAGTATGCCTTGTGAGGTATCATTTTAAAAGTCTTGATCTGTTGAACATTAATATCATGTTGGATTGTATGTGTCATCATTGTATGTGAAGTTATGCTGTGTGTGTGTTATTGAAACACGTTAGGTTGGGAACACCTACAACCAGCCTTTCAGGTATATCAATGAAGTAACCAGACAGTGTTAATGGCTCACCAACACCCATCAAGGAAAGAATCCACTACCTCAGGAACTGTGTACAATGAAGGCTTCTCAGAAAGAGCATGTCAACAAGGGACACTGCTTGGCCAATGAGGGTGGCCACCCACGTCACAGGAACCTGGAAGAAACATCTGGAGGACAAAGACTTTAATTGGGCAAGGGTGGAAGGCTTTAACTTCCCAGGTTGGAAGGCAGTTCTATAACCTGTTTGTACCATTTCTCAGAGTGAGACACTGCTTGATTCAAATCCTATTTAGTCTGTAGAACTTAAACTGTGAATTTATTTTGTTTCTTAAGTAACCAGCTCTGATCTCTAAGCCTGCTACTTATAATCACTTAAAATCTATCTTTTTGTAGTTAATAAATCCATTTTATATTTTACCTAGAGCCAGTGTGTTGTGCTTGAAGTGGTTGGGGAATCTCCGTTCAGATTACAAAAGCTGATGCTTGTCCTTTCCACATTGAGGGAGGGACGGACTGAGTAATGAACTTACACTGGCCAGGCTTCTGCCCAGTGCAAGATGGTACAGTTCTGGGATGTAAGACTAGTGAGCTGAGGGGAAGTGGCTGGAGCCTTTCTATTATTGGTTCATGAGTGGCTGGGGAGAGCATTCATGTAATTCAGTTGGGTGTGTCCCTGCCTGTGGATGTCTGTGTAAGTGCAGTACCTGCCAGAGCTGTGTGTCTTAACACAGCATCACAGTGTGAGACGGAGCCCAGGTTGGTAAAACAGAAGGCTCAGCGATCCCACAGACTAGGTTGCACCCCAGGGGATCCTGTCACAACTACCAAGCTATAAAATGTACAAGCATGGCATGTGCTTCTTGCAGCCCTGATTCAGCTGAGCTCTTAAGTGAGTGCTTAAGTCCCATTGACTTAAATATGTGCTTAAGTGCTTTGCTGAATCAGGGCCTAAGCATATGTTTAAATATTTTCAGTATTCCACTCCAGTTATTGCATTGTAAACTGACACAATCCCCTAAAACAGAGTATCCTCTTAAAGACAATGCACTCACCACAGCTCAACAGGGCATCCAACATCCTTGTCTAGTTGTCTGGAAGAAAAGGATTTTGTTTTTTTAAGGATTCCCCCCTACAATCATAGTAGGGCAGGAACATTTATAGGGAACAGGAAAAAGCTGGAAGGGGAGAAGCAGGGAGCACTACCCTTGCTGTTGACCAGGAGAGTGGTGGGGTATTTTTACCCTGTCCAGCACCAGAGAAAACCTTTTACCTGGATTGGGCTGGCAAAGACATACTGAGCTACTGTAATGCCACTGAACTCTAAGTATTTCCATAGCAACCTAATAGAAAAGAGACAAACAAAAACAAATACTGCATATATTGTAACTTGACCCAGTTGCTTATAAGTTTCACCTTATTTTGTTTTATATTAAAGGTGAGAAAATAGTTAATTTGTTACAAAAATATTTGACAAATGTTTGCCTTTTTCTGCTTACGGAATGTTGCAAACAAGCCAAGATTTTCTTGAATTTATTCAATTTAATCTTTCTATTTATTTATTCAGTTTTTTAATTTATTTTCGTGAATTTTCCCTTATCCTATAACTTGTTGGTCAAAACTCAAAATCCCAAACTGAAACCTGATGATCAGTTTTACTAGTCACATAAAATGGCATGAAATTGTTTCCATTCCCTAATTCAGTCAATGAGCATAATACTTTACAATCAAGTTGCTTGGAATTTGGTTTTTGAGACCGTTTGAGCTTGTGTGTCCCAAAAAATCACTTTCTGTGATCATTGATGCTAGGAAAGGTGAACTGCACAAGTATTCATACTAAACAAATATAAAAAGGAAGTAAACACAGCCGAAGTAAATTAATTTAAACATTCAAACCAATATCTGCAGATTTTTGGCAGCATTTATTATTTTTGTTTGCAACTGTGTACAAATTATGTTCATTTTACAGTTTCCATTTGCAATTTCAAATTTTTTTTACAAAAAGTAATGGATGCCTGAAAGAAAAGCCAGCTGGGGGAGAGTACAATATATAGTATGATTGAGGACTGTGCCACAAGGCAACCTTTTCATTGTTCTCTGAAAACCTATACACAACTAAGGAGCGGGGTTTGTTTTTAAGTTTCCCGCCATTGATAACACCAGGTCAGCTCCACTGGTGTTAGCACAATTAATCCCAGGAAAGATTGAATGCCACAAGTATTTTTAACACCATATTGAGGCTCCAGAGGAAGTGCAAAAAAAAAAAAAAAAAGTTTATATACTTGGATTCTTGTAGTTTTTTAAGTCCCAGCATAAATTCCAGCGATGGACAGTAAGCCAGAAACTCACCACACACATAGCAAGAAATTCTCTCTCTATAACTAAATTTTCAACAACAATCATCTATACTCACTTAATCCTGTCTATATGTCTGTAATGACCTAATTATATGGGACCTTTTGTGAACTAAGCAACCTTTGATCAACACCCATGGGAAAATCTTTCATCAACAGAATCAGTAAAGATTCCAGGAGAGTACTATAGCTGCTGCAACTAAATATTTGAGTTTATGAAATTAATTACTATCTAACAAGTTTTGTAACTAAAGCTCACCCATGGAATTAATATCATGAAGATCAACGGAAATATACGATTTCTCAGTTAACTTTTAGGTACAGTATGAATGTTTGATTTTCTATAACATTCACGTTTCAGCACATTTCACCATTGTGCAATTTTATTCTAATAGACTTTTCAAAAGGAGTCAATTAATTAAACTCTAACTACCTTTGAAAAGCTTCATTTAGACCAACCTGAATTTTGCTGCTGCTTTTTTTGTTTTTGTTTTTTTAAACTTATCTGCCGTGTTAATAGAACAAGCAGAATTTAGGTTAGTATTCCCCAAAGGTATTTATACCATTTTACAATGTTGACTAATCCCAGTGTCTTCTATGCACCTTGATCAAATAAGCATAAAGTAACTAATTATCCATGCATAGCAGCTACTTCATTTTGACTGATCAGAGCAATTGGAAGAACACAGTCAGCAGTAGACAGATATACAATATTGTAAAATATATCAATTGTGCTAAAAAGTAGTATACTCAAAAAGCTTTGCTGTGAAATGATTCCATTAAAAGCTGCCTGCTTGTCTCAGTGATCATTACTTTTTGATAAACCCAGGTTTAAAAAGACTGTCTTGAATAACTGCTGTGCTTATTGTATCAATAGGTCAGCATGTAGAGGGGCAATTGCCTGAAATGCTTATTTCAGGCTGCATGATCTGTGTTTAACATATCCGATTTTGATCAAAGTGTTTTCTTAACAATTGACCTTTGAGTTCCTGGAAAGTCTTCTAAAATGCAGTGCTTGAAGAGATTGTTTTCAAGTCATACCAAAGCTTAGATGATCAATGAGTTCTATCAAGTGAAGAAAGCTAGAAAATTATTGTTTATGGAAACTGACTGATGCAGCTCTAAGACATCACCACATTTTTCTCTTCACTCCCAGTATTATGGCATATATTCTATCAGTCTGCTGTGAGAGACTATTTCTAAAAATCTCTATTTTGAATGATTAGTGCTTTTTAAAAAGGAAACTTTACAGACTATTAATATTAAAGTGGATGATTTAGGCGATCTTCTGGTTTACAGGGAGAAAATGCAAACTAATATGTGTAACATAAGTCTGTTTATGTGTTACTTCCATTTTTCTTCATTTACATTTGTAACCCAGGTTAATGGGTTGGACGAAAAAGGGAACCGAGTCTGTTGCCAAGTAGATGAGAGATGCGGAAGACTGTGTGCTCACCTCACCAAGGGTGTTGAGCCTTGTGATTGAGCGAACTCTGATAGAAGGAAGACTGACTAAGCCAATCAGAGGGGGAATAAGAGGAGAACAGCTTTGCCTGAGGGGAGGGTGGGTGCCCCCAATTGCCTCCCCCTGCATAGGGTGTTGCCTATTTGCCCTGAATGGGATTTGAGGGAAAGGGCAACTGGTCTTGGAAACACCAACGAGGCCCCCTATGCCATGGAGGCTTTTTCCTCTGTGACTAATGCCTATTGCTGTTGCACAGAGGTTAGCACCATGGGCGAATCAGCACCCTCATAACCTCACTACACTCAATCATCTTCAGGCCTGCAATGCCTCATCAAGGTCCATGGGTTCCTTCCACATTAGACTCCACTAGCATGAAATAAACTAGACTTCACCCTGTGAGTTGTGTTACATGTGGGTTATATAATGCTACTGGTGGACCCACTCCAAATCCATCTTCCTCTTCCCCTTATGTGTGTCCTCTACATCTTCCCTTGTAAATAAAGTGTATATTGATAGTTGGTTCAGAAGAGTATATATATGACATATCTGGTTAGTTATAGGGGTAAGTACCGAGTTGGAAATAGTTGAAACCACATAGGGAGGTAGGGTTCCTGACTACCTTTAACAGTCAGGTGGAGACACAACCAGTTAATAGCTAAGAACCCAGACCATTGAAACCCACTGTGGGCAAAGCAGAGGGACACCAGGTAAAGGCTCCTGTTGATGATTAGCTCCCCTTAGGTGTACAGCGACTAGTAAACCCCCCTTACACATTTGTATGTTTAAATGTGCAGAAAGAACTGAGGCAAATCAAGGTTATTATTTAAGCTCTCGTTGAAAAGACCACACATCTTGCATGACACATGTCTAACAGATTGTTGGAAGCCTCTATCATATTTGCATAAAACTAGGAGTATTTACTTCATTTGCAGGATCTTGGAAGCTAATGTGGTATAGCAACCCCCCTTGGTCTCGCCTACTGGCAACAGTCTCCTTTGGCAGCGGGGCCTGTGGTAACTCTGCCCTAACCTGGACAAGTCCTTTGGCTCTTCCCCTCAGCACCTCTCTCACAGAGCTTTTGGTGCAGGACTTATTTCAGGCCTGGGGGAGTCCTTCAACCCCACAGGGGAGGGGCAGATAGTTCCAGTCTATGTATATGCCCCAGGGCCCAAGAAGGTACCTTTCTGTGGCTCCTTCTCAGGGCTGTAGAGGTGGTGGTAAAGCCCTTGAGGGTCAGACACACCAGTCCTTCCTGCTGGCTGGGGCCAGGGTTTTTCCTCTCTCTGCTTCTCTGGCTGAAGAGAAGCACTATCTCCTGGTCTGGGAGAGTCTCTCCTCTGACCACCACAAACCTTCTGGCAGCTCCTTTGCTCCCCCAACCCTTTAGGGAAGGCAGGCTTTAAGTACACCTGGAATAGCCCTTAATTGGGTCCAGGTGTCTCTAATTAATCTGCAGTAACCTCTCCTCTGCCTGCAGAGAAAAGGGCCTTTAGCATTCTAGGGCTCACATACCGGCCCTGGTATACCCTTTTGTAGCCATCTGGCCTGACTTTACCACACTAAGGAGTTTACTTAATATGTATTTTGCATTAGCAGTTTCATTGCCTTAAAAGTACTTATATTATTCTTGCTGCCGAAAGCAGAAGGTTCCAAAAATGAAGAAATTTTGTGGTTGGAAAGAACACCAGCTGTTTTTAGTATCCTTGCACCCTAGTGACTGTGTTTAATGAGAAGAAGACCAGGTTTAATTTGTGCATGTCAGTACAATTCTTCTACAATACTCAATATGCATGAGACTTGGAATGTAGATGGACTTTGGAAGCAAGTTGGCTTTATAGTAAATATTAATACAGAAAGTCTGAACTTTGGAAAACAACAATAAAACTTAACTGGCAGTCACAATTATAAATAGATTTTCCTCCTTCCACTAGAGACAGTCTGAACCACAGACTTCCATTATTGTCTTAACAGGAACTTTGCAGCCTTGAACTTCTCTGCTTTGTTGCATTGGCTGGTTTATTCAATTCAAATGAATTTTGTATAAAATATTATTTCTTCCACGCTGATCTTGAGAAAAACAGCAGCTCTCCCATCAAAGCTGCAACCAAACAAACTGCCATGATTAGAAAGGTTAGGGGTAGAAAGCAGGGTTTCTGGTTCCTTCCTATTCCACCAAAAAAAAAAAAATCATCTCAATGGTACAACCCTGGATGGTTTCTCAAAGCAACACCTTTGCTCAGATGCTTTCCTCTGCAGTCTGTGAATGAATTTGGTGGCACTGTACACAATATTTTAAATAAATAGGTTTTCCAATAGGCTACACTTTACTTCAGTTCATAAGACGTTGAAATGCTCTTATCAATATTCTTTCTAAAGCTTGCAATAATACATTTACATTACTAGAGGAGGAAAACAGTCTCAATAACTTAGCGGTAAATAACTGCCTGGAAGTAGCACACCATCTCATGAAAGGTTAGGAGCGCAGCTGAACATTTCCTCTGATAAGTGGATTTCTTGTTGTCAAGAAGATTGAGTAGTAGTAGTCCAAGCAACTTTCGATTTGCTACATTACAAGAAATATTTGAAACTCTGTTTCTGTTAGTGAAATCATCATTTGGTAAGAAACCCTCCTTAGAGCCAAGAACTCCTCCACAGAGCCAAGAACATTTATCATTTGAGAAAGCAGACACAAAAATGCATTATTTCTGCAGCTTCTATTTTACCAGATCATTTCACACAAGCACAAGGAAAAGAAAAACACTATTTCATTGTCAGAACTTTTAATGTTGCTCATGTATTTAGGTCATTTTTTAAACCTTGCCTAACTGAACACCTAGATATAATGCACCAGATATCAACCTACACAAAGCTGAAGTTTGAAGTGGTCTGTAGAATCCAAATAATTGGTAGTGGAGTGTCAACAAATAAAAGGTAGCCTGGGTGGGCAGGGCAAGAAGAAATACCCTCTCAAAGCAGGACAGCTCTGGAAAGAAGCTCTATTTTAGTCAAAGCTAGGTTATTTTCAATAGGGAAACAGGGGTTGTTGTACAGGCACACATTCATATCTCTCTACTATCTCTCACTGAAAGAAAGAATTGCTCTCAAATAGTTTTGCTTAAAAAGGCAAGTAAATAATGAAATATTCACAAAACATTATTTTTAAAGGTGTATACACAATCCTTAGGCTGGCTAAGTACAGATTATGAGCACTAAATGAATTTGCTCTAAATTTGCTCCATCTAATATTCTACAAAACACTTCTTTTTTTGCTACTTCCTTATTTGGAATTGGTGATTTTATTAGCCTTCTTCAACAGCTCATGACCATATGCCAGGCTGTCATGCAGATTAGTCTCTCTGAGGTCTGGTGATATCCATCTTGGTACCAAGACTTTGGACTCTGCCATGGTCATCTTCCATCCATAATCATTACAAGAACCCTCCTACCAATATAGCTCTCAGATCTCTGCTGGATATGCTCCACCATTCCAGTGTAGCCTCCCTCAACTTGTCTTCAATTAGAACAACCCACATTAGGCCCCTTACAACTTAATTTCGCTTCCTGTCATGGAGTGTCCAACCATTTGACAATCTTAACTTCATTTCCATGGAGGAGAGCATACAGATTTCCATTCTTGTGGCTGGCCAAGTCTCTGTTCATTAAGATGGGTCAAGTTACAGTTTTATATACTATCTTTTAACTTTATTGGCATCTTTTTGTCACAGAGAATTGGGGTCAGCTCATCCACTTACACAAAGCAGCTTTAGTATGATGACAAGCATCACTCAGGAGGGCACCATCGTTAGCAGCCATTGATCCTAGGTATTTAAATTCTTTCACTCTTTTAAGCTCTTTGCCTGAGAAGTCCTTTATGGTGAGTCCTCCTCCCTTGGTTACCAAAGCCTTAGTTTTAATACTTGTCATACTCTACAAAATTGTTAAGTACAATTACCATCTACACTAAATGGAAGTACACAATGTCTAGGAACAGAACTATATACCTTTAAATGGTTTGTGAGAACACCATAAGTGCCACAAGAGAGCTAAGTTTTAAAAGCTGGCAGAAACCAGTCAGAGCAGAAATACGCATGTAGCTAGATCTTGCACGTGAGTGCATATTTTGTAAAATGGTTATTGGGACCCAACTGTGCCCAGGTGGTTTTATACAAGAAGAGTATGTTGGACAATAACAAAAACTTCCTGATCTGTATCACTGTATACTGTTTCTGATGTCTATGGACAACCAAGACAATACTGTGTCTTTTCAATAATATATTTAAGCTTCTTAGGGTTGGTATATATTTGATCATGAAAATCCACAATTGGAATAGTGAAAATTTGAGGAAGCTTTTCATGATGTAGTTCAAGTTTCAGACTGGGTAGTTCATCTGTTCTGCATGGACTCCCATATGGCTGAAGCCACGCTGTATTTCCTCTTGTTCCCCATTTGTTCAGGAGAATTAACATGCTATTTTTACTCAGTTTCCCAGAGGAAGAACATGCATTATTGTGTGTTTGTGGGTTTCCTGTGAACCCTTTGAAAAATAATTAAAACCCTCAAACATTCTCTTGCCTGTCCTCTGTCTATCAGACTGCAACAGGAGTTGGCCTCCTAACCTTTAATATTCTTATAATGCCTCCAATTAGTATCAGCCACATTATTTGATATTTCTCCTCAGACTACTGCAGATTTAAAATTAAAATGTAAGAAATTCTCTCTCTCATTCTCAAACATGCACATCTCTGCCAGAGACCCACAGGGTAATTCTACCTATCTGTATTTTGTCAATTGCTACTACCTGAGAACTGATTTATAAACTGGGATTCTAAGCCTCACATTATTTAAAATTTCAATTTTGCAAAGGAACATATCTCTATTCCTAAGAGAAATCAGAATTCTATTATGCTGTACCACACATTAGCCTAGAATCTACTGTCTGTGTATTTTTGACCTACCAGAGACTATTCTTCACCTAAGATTTAGTTGTACGGTCTGGAATTCTCTCAGTTATTACTATAAGAGAACTGAGTTAATCAGAAACGCTTTAGGAAGTTCAGAGGATCAGTATGAGCAGAAGAGATCTTTCCCCTAGGAAGCAACAGTTCAATAGCCAGCACAAAGCACAAGGGTAGGAACTACATATATTAAATTGCAACAGTTACCTACTAAACTGAATTTTGCCATTGACTTCAATGGGGATATTATTTCACCCTACATCTTTAATTTATCAAACCTAACTAGGACTAGCAATGATTAGAGAAGAATACATCAGAACCTCAGATTGGACCACAAATCCTCAAAAACTAACAACAGCACATTTATTGTGAAGTGGAATTAGGCCATCCCCACCTAAATGACACATTTCTGACACAGTTTGTGACAAATGGTGTTGCCAGAGATGAGGAACGAAAGGCAGATGAAGAGACTAATGAAGAGGGATGACAAAATTTTGAGGAGCTTTGAGGTTTAAGGATGAGGTTTGAGGATTTTCCATTTCATTGCATACAGGTGCACACACAAACTCATGCTGCATGCCATACCTGGAATTGCCGCAGAGAAGCAGCAGGCAGTGGTAACAAAAGTGATACCAATTACAACTCCGGTCTCTCTCATGTCCTCTTTTCCCCCTGGCCCCCATTTTTCCATGATAATTAATTTAATACATGCAGAAATTGACAGTGTGCTAACATGAAAGGTAGGCTGCTAAAATTAATAAGCAATATAAACCAATAGGCTTTAGGGCATAAGAAACCAATAGCTTCAAGGAACAATAATAACCATGATACACGCACAAAATTTGAATGTATGGGAAATACAAAACCCAATACCTGATGTAACTTCATTGACTTTAGCGAAGTTATATGTGGAATGAAATTTGGCCAAATGTGTTGAGGATGGTTCTCTAGAACCATTTCATCCTACTATGGATGGTTTCTGGTAAGGTTCTGCTGTGAATAAAGTACTTGGTGCTAATTTAAAATGGGCATACATCTCTATTCCCCATTATCTATTACAGTATAGAATTAGTTCTAAATTTCATCATACAGTGAAGTAAATGCCAAAATGCTACTTATAAATTACTGTGGCTTTGTAGCAGCACACCAATAAAAATAATCTGTAATACTCTTTGATGAAATGGGATAAAGCACTATATAATGCAATGTAAAGCAACATCAGACTCCAACTAAGTCTGACCCAAACTCTTATATGTATAATTAAACATGGCTTTTGTAAGTCAAGATATTGCTGCCTTATAAGCTACAGTAGTGAATCACTCACTAGATAGGCTGAACTCCACAGTATATTTTTGTCTGAACTATTTAAATTTAGTTCAGATAATCTGCCATTTAAGCACCGTCAGTCACCTCCCTCCCTCCCTTTGGCACAGAGATACTGGTTTGAAGTGCCACACGAGATAATTAGCTTATCTGAAGTCTTTTTAATTCTATATTCTGGATGTCCTGACAATCGAATGTAATCAATGAATGAGTCTGCTAGATTGTAACTAGTTTAAAGCTAATACAATTTGCAGCTGTTAATGTGGTTTCTTTACTTACAGAGCCAAAAGCTATGTCAGTGTTAGAAAACAGAGCTGTCTCTCAATGAATTCTTAACCCCTAAACCACAGGAGCTATCGAAAAGCAATACTTTTAAGGTCCAACTTACCTCCTTAAGATCCTCCAGAGAACAACAGTATGCAGAGAACATACTCTAAGTTTCACAGACGAGGAAAACATTTGATCTCTTTTCCTGCTGACCCATTCACCTGTGATCATGGGAATGATTCACTACCTAGTCTACAAATAAAACTGTCATTGATTTTTTCACACATCTCATATTTAAAGGGTTTTTTTAAATGCTATTACTTGGTTCCATCACACAAAAATTTAAAATAAATTTTATTTATGATGATTATACAACAATTTTACAGCTCAATTTTATGATTCAACGCTGGGGGGAGGAAGGGAGGAGTGTTCAAAATGAGAATAGCCTGAGAAATGCTCCTTTAATTACAATGGGCCATATTGTGTTACCTTTGCTCACACTGAATAGACAGCAGTATAAAGAGTCCTATTGAAATCAAGGGTACTACATGCAGAATAAGATACTACAAACTATTTTGAGTTAAATATCAATAGTATTAAATCTCATTTCATATGGCAAAACTATCATAACATTTTGCAAACATGATATTGTTTTAAAACAAAAGAATTGTTCAAACTGACACATAGCAAGCTGCAACCAATTCAAAGCTTGTGTCCCTAGAACTTACACCGAGTTCTAACATGCTAGTGGACAACACATCAATTTTACTGCACTTGAGAGATGACATCTCTATTCCCAGTAGAGGAACTGTAAAAATACAACCTGGCTTCTAGATGACCTATACAAGGGTTATTGTTTAAATACGCATCCTTTAAGAAAAGCCAAATTTGAGGTGAAAGAAAAGTGGTTGTCCAGCATTAAGTGTGTATATAGTTGGCTTCAGTACTTTTTCATTGTGACTTTCCTTGTCAGAAGACTTTACTGTGAAAGAGATACCAAAATGCATTTAATCTCTTCAAAGATATTTATGTCGGACCTATCCTTCTCATTTTCTGTGTTCTAAATGCTACAAAACCAAGACAATAAAACATTAACTTGACCACAGTTTAAATCAAGATGATTTGGTACTCTATTTTGTATAGGTTCTTATACTGCACTCACCACTGTAGTACTTGAGCACCTGATATTTCTCTGAGGTCACAACTGTGACCTGCAGTACATGTTTGTACAAGTGCCCCCTTTAACAGTCTGCACAGGCTGCCGTGTCATGGGTTGTAGACTAGGGAGAGTCTTGATTCTGACCCAGCTCTGGAAAGGGAAGTAATCTGCACCAGGGTATGACTAGCACTGATTACTTCCCTATCTGCAGTAAGGGGAAAACCAGGGTCCATATTGTGACTATCTGAGTCACAATATGCCTTCTGAAATCAAATAGGAATGATGCGAGATGTTCATAGGGCCTCAGAAACTTGTTCTTTTTATGTTATTTCTATATTTCAAATATTAAATCAGGCTGGCCCCAAACAAAGGTGGGGCAGTATATTTTGATTGTTTTTCCACAAAGGAATCAGAAATCTGGGCAGCTGCTCATGAATACCTTTTGCTGGTAGCTTCCCTCTTCTCCTCTCCCCAGTTAGTTGCTAGGGTTTCAGTACTTAGAGTTTGATTGCACTACAACACTCAACAAATCCACTTACCTGCTCAGAGTTTATGATTTCAGACTCACAAGAAAAAAGTGCTGTGAATACCACCTAACCTTATTGTCTGCCTTAGCCTGTGGTACTTACAAGCATTCCATTCTGCCTCAAAAAGGGCAGGAATTCATGGACTCTGCAGGAGGAAGAAGAGTTGTAAGGAAAATTTCAGTAGCTTCCATTAGAATCCTTCAGCTGGTCTCTTCTTTTGTCTTTTTTTTTTTTTTTTTTTTTTTTTTTTTGGGGGGGGGGGGGTGTCTTGATTTCACTGAAGCACCCAGTAACCAATAGCTCAATAATCCAATTACTCCGTTCTAAAATTTAGGGCCACATTGCAGAAACCTTACTGACATTGAGTAGTACTTCTGTCCACAATTGATTCCATTGATTTTGTGAGGTACTTCTACTCAGTAGGAGCAAGTCCCTTAGTTGTCAACTGGAAATAGTAGGAAACAAATAATTTAAAAATGGAAATTTGACTAGTGAAGAGGGAAGGGAAGGAAGGCAACACACTCCTAGCTATCAGCCTGCTGGATGATTTGTCAGGCGTTGTTATACTGTATTTTGACTAGCTATGCAGACAGCTGCAATCAGATACTAAACAAGGCCCTCCAAGCTTATGATCTCACTGCATTTTTTTTTATTCTTCAATTAATAAGAAAAAAGCAATTTGAGATAGGCTTCTGCACCTGGAGAACTATTTTAAAATGATTCAATTAATCTACAAGCTAAGATAAGGGTAATCATGCTTTGGGGTGTCTGATGACCACTCCATGTCTGAAAGGATCACCTAAAACTTAGTATAATTGGACAGTGGCATTATAGGTACTTTACCCCTCCATAGAAGCATCAGTCATAGCCTACTGAGAGAGGCAGGATACAAGATTAGATCTGTCTGAACGGATATGGGAAATCCTTGGTTCAGTTTCTTAAGTAGGGTACAGGGTTATTAGGAGGGGGCAAGAAATTTGTGGTGATCATTTTCTTAAGCATAACACCTTAACAATAATAATGTGTGTGTTGCCATTAGAATCTAAGATCCTTTCTGCAGAAAAAAAACTAATTCTCCAAGCTGGTTTTTTCACATTCTCACAGATCTTACAAAAAGTGAATAATGCACAATCTCTTAATGTATTGTCAGGCTTTGGTATTTGGTAAATGATTGCATCTCAGGTTGCAAGCCAAACTGAATTAGTCATTTTAATGTAATCATGGAGTTCTGCTTTCCAGAGATAGACTCGGATTTTGAACATCCACATAACTATGCAAACAAACATCTTCAGGTACATTTTGTAGTACTTAGACACCCTGATCCGGCGTATTTTGATATGAGTATTACCATTTGTACTCACAAAATTGGTACCATAATTACATGCTAAAGCAAAAACGTGGATAAAAAGCCCCAAGAAGCCCAGCTAAGACCCTTTTGAAAATCGGAGCCAGAGTTTAAATTTTAAATTGAAGAGTTGCTCTACTTTTTCAGAATAAAGTCAGTAGTGAAGACATCAGACATAGTTTTTAACTATGCAGGCAAAAAAGAAAAACAACAGCATTCTTTGAAATGAAGTTAGAAACACTTCATGATGAGAGTATAATATCTGAAATTAGGGAAAGAAGTAGGTAAGCCTTCCCCCATATACCTAAATCTAATAGGAGTAACTTTTTAAAGGAACATTATTTATACAACTTTTATATTTTTTACTCCTAATACCGTATCAATCCGACTAAGGTTTAACAATTTAATTTATTGGTGTAAAAATGTATACCCTATTTTAAGAATGAATACAGAAAAAGGGCAGCATCTGAAAGAAACACTGTTTAGAGACTGAAATACGAAGTGCATCATACCTGTTTTTTGTGTTTTTAAAAAGAAATAAAACACCTTTGAAGCTGCATTGCACATAGTCCATACTCCACCACTGGTCTGCTTTAACAAAAACCAAACTTATAAATTTCAATTCTAGAATCTATCTTCTAAATAAATATTGTTTTTCTAAACCTTATATACATTACATTGATTTATTAATTTACTCCTCCTACATTCAATTTATTAATTTTATTAATCCTCTTTTCCCTTGGAATTCAGATTTTATATTTATCTGTTGCTGCAAATCTTCAATGTAAGGAGATGGTAGCCTCTCTCTAAGGTTATGAAGAGCTTTCCATTTTAATTCTGGTTTTGAACATACACTCCTTTAACTTCTTCAGAAAATCTTTTCCACCTCAAATTTGGCACGTGTGGAGTATGACCAGATTTTTTTCCCAATTCAGATTTTGAGATGAATCAGAGCAGCTGCTTCCAAGATACCCAATATAAACAAATTTGGTTTAAATCATGTATGAAAAATTCCTATGAAGGTTTTTGTTCATTCATATCTCAGAATGTCTTGACCCAGAAACTTCACATTTGGATTGGCTGAAAAAAGGAACGGATATTTTTATAAGGAATAAATATCTTGTTTCCATTTTACAATAGATCATGGATATTTACAAATACATTGCAAAATACATAAAGGACGTTAGCACTTCAAAAGTATGGCTGACCCCATAGTTTTATAAGAAACAAGTTGAGTGGGTCATTTCACTTCCAGGGGATCACGTCACAAAACTACCATAAGCAGCTGACACACTTGTTGGTAGTCAAAGAAGGGAAGCAAAGGATACTTCACTCCCTTCTCACCACTTAAAATGGTTACACCAGGTCAGGACTGAAACACAATGACAAGAGTATATGAGGAAACCTACACTGCAACTGACAGTGATATTCCTGTACTGCAGATAGAGGACTTCACATTCTGAGGTTGTCAGCCTGGCACCTTCCACCAATAATAAATTCAATTTTTTTTTTTTTTTTAAAAGGAGAGGGGAAAACAAAGGAAAAAAATATAGTAAATCCAGAGCTGCTAGGAGTCCCAGATGTTTCCAAGATGCCAGTGGTAGCTTCCCTAAGAGTTAATTACCCCAAACTGTCAGGAAAAGATTTTTAACGACACATTTAAATGCAGGCTAATATAATCAATTTTGCAATTCTGCTTACATTTAAAAAATAATTTAAAATTGCCTTAGCACTATCAAAGCCTGAGTGCGGGCTGGCACTATCTTAGAAACGGCTCCTTCCATGAAGAAATATCTATTATTCTTGCAAACTTACTAGAATATTTCACACAAAGTACTTATTTGAACCGATGTATAAGTAGGGGTGTGACAAACTACGAAAATGTCTATTATTAATTTCCCTGCTCAATTTTATAGTGCTACCTGACTGAAAGGACGGAGTTAAATCAAAGGTTTCTGTAAGGAATTCAAGAAGGGTAAAACAATGACACAGAAAAGACAGCCTCTAAGCTCCCCATTTCAAAGGAGTTAAGACAACAATGGCTACCACCAATTGGGAAAAGAAGATATCTGGCTGGCACCACCAATTAGAGTGTTTTTCTCTTCCCAAGACTAGGGCTGAGATCCAAAGACTATAAGAGGTTAAAAAGTGCCCCTGGTGAAAGAAAGGGGGAGAGGGGGAGTGGCCAGCTCAGTGGGAATCTGAAAGAGACAAAGGATTTGTCCACATTTAAAAACACTACCGTTGGACTTGCTAGGGAACACCACCGGCAGCCAGGGAGTTGTAAAGCAGAGACCCAGTGAGAAAGTGGTAGGATTGCAGGTTCCTCTGAGAGATGTGAAGACACATGCCTGCTGCGCTGCTATAGTGCTTCAGTGTAGACACTACCTACCTTGACAGGAGAGGATTTCTCATTGGATTAGGTAATCCACCTCTCTGAGAAGCAGTGACTAGTTTGATGGAAGAATTATTTTGTTGATCTAGCACTTTCTACACAGGCACTTAGGTTGCCTTAACACTGTCACTGAGGGGTGTGGATTTTTCACACCCCTGACCGATGTAGTTAAACCAACCTAATTTTCTAGTGTGGACCAGGCCACAGAGTCAGCATGCAGTAAGGCTGATGTAGATTGACTTGAGAGCCAGGGTCTGCAACCAGCTAACTGTAGTCTGGTGCCCAGAGAGAACAGGGGACACCAAAACTAAGTCATGTCTACTCAGGGGCTTGAGGGGAATACCAAGTGTAGGTAAGATAACATGTATACAAGTCTCTTAATTTTAAATCCCCTTCTCTTTAAACTCTGTGTATCATCTGCAAATAAATCATACCTGGTTTTGGAGATACTGCTTCTGTGTTACTAATTATTATTACCAATTACAATCCCCTGAAGGAGAATTGTGGCAGGGTCCAAGCCCAGTTGGACTTGCTAGGAAACATCACTAACAGCCAGGGAACCAACAGCCAAGTTGTACTGCAGAGACCCAGTCAGAGTGCCTGGACTGCAGGATCTCATCCCAGAGAGATGTGCCTGCTCCCTGAAAGAGGATGCATCTGGAGAACTGGAAAAGGGTACTTAAGGGTATGCATTTTCAAATAGATTATGTTCAGCAATGACATTGCTAAATGATATTTCCAAAGGACAGGATGTATAGTAGGAGCTTCCATCATTCTGAAGGTCCAATTTATTCCCACAGAAGTCTGAAAGATGGGCTGCTCTTTTCCTCCCCAGAATGCTGCTTCTGCTTTGCATAGAAGAGTCAAGAGTAGGAACCTGAAAAGTTATCTTTTCATTAATTCCTCAGCTGGAGTGTGGTACTGCAGTGTTTAATTTTCCATGCCAAATCACATCTGCCTGCTCTAACTAGGCACCATTATGTCAATAGGAAACAATGAAGACCAGAAGTGATAACTTGCTGTGGACTGTAAGGTCATGGGGCACATCTACAGACTAATTCTTTCAATCAGCTTTTCTTTGTTATGTCTCTCACATTACCCTCCTTCTTATCATTGTCTGTCTCCCTATTCTTCCAGCTTCATAGATCTCTGTCAAACTGTTCTGCTTTATATCTGCCTATTGTACTGAGACTCAATACTTCAGTATAGTTTTATCACACAATACCTATTTTCATTCCAAATTAACTGGATCAGCCATAACTACCTTCCTATATTTCAAAACTCCTTCAGAACCAGTGATAAAATAAACTGAATCTCTCTTTCCTCCTCTCTGTGCCTAAGAAAGGGCTCAGGAGTATTCTTGGTAGATAAAGATTGCCATTAATTGTATCACTACATATCTTTATAATCTGAAGCATTCCAAAGGCAAATAGTCACTCATCAAAAACCTCATTATGAAGCAGGGGTAAAAATCACTAGTTTATAATAGTTAACAGTAACTATCCATCAGAAGCAGCAATTTGCTTCATCAACTCAGCCCCTGTATTGGTGAGTGAAACACCAATATTGCTACCAACGAAAAGGCTAAGCCTTCTCGCTTTAAATGAAGCAAATAGTCCAGGGCCACCTGTATAGGAGACTTCGTCGGCGATGCTTCACCTGCTGGGTGGCCTGGCAGAACGTACTTCCACTTGCCCTGGTGGAAGGCTTCCTACTTTCCAACAGCACTCTCTGGACCTGGGTCGAACGGTGGTGTTCTTCCCTGTTCAGCCATGCAACAGTCACGCCATCCGATGCAGGGATGCTAGGTCCGGGTGAAGTAACCAACCCTTGTGCTGGGAAATGAGGTCCGAGTGCAACAGCAGAGACCAAGGACAAGCCATTGAGAGATCAAACAGCATCCCGAACCAGTGCTGGGGAGGCCACTCCAGGGCTATCAGAATGATTCATGCTTTGTTTCTCTTGACTTTCACCAGAACTCTTTGAACAAGAGGTACTTGGGGAAACATATACATTGGACCTCTCAACCATGAGGGGAGGAAAGTGTCCGTCAGAGAGCTGTCCTCTGACCCCACAAGTGAGCAGAAGCAGACACATTTCCTGTTTTCCCTGGTGGCAAACAGGTTCGCCCAGAGAGCTCCCCACCTTTGGAAGATGCAGTCGGCCACCTTCTGATGGAGTGACCACTCTTGGTGAGAGTAAAAGGACCTGCTCAAATGATCTTCTAGGGTATTCTTCAGCCCCGGCAGATGGACCACTTCGAGGACGATGTTGTGCTCCACACAGAAGTCCCAGAGATGTATGGCTTCCCGACACAGGGCTGAGGATCTGGCTCCGCCTTGCTTGTTGATATAGTACATTGCCACTGTGTTGTCCGTGAGGATCCGCACCACCTTGTTAGACAGGTCGGCAGAAACATCACGCAGGCCAACCAGATGACTCTGAGCTCCTTGAAGTTTATGTGAACAGTTAACTCCACCCTGGCGAATAGATGTTGATTCCTGAGGGCCCCAAGGTGGGCTCCCCACCCCACATCCGAAGCATCTGAGACCAGGGACAGCGTCAGTCTCGGGGCCACGAAGGGTATTCCTGCTAGCACCGGTGCCAGGGTGGGGTCTTTTGAAAAGCACAGCACCGAAGTTCCTGGAAATGCGGAATGGGGGAATCCCCAGGGGTTCCAGTATTGCCAAGGTCCAGTCCATTGTCCTTGAGGCCATCTCCCCATCTGAGGCGGCATCAGGAAGACTGAGGGAGGCTTTGCAGCCTGCCCCTTCGGGGGGGGGACTATAACTTATAACAAATCCAAGGAAGTATATCCCGGTGACCACGAGAGTGTGGGTGCTGCTGCCGCCTGCTTCTCTGCATCTCTGAGCCTGAGTTCCGGCATCGGGGAGCGGTGTCTGGAGCCACGTCTTGATTTCAATTTGTCCTTCAGCTTCCTGTAAGTGAAAGTGACTTGAGCGGTGCCAGGGCTCCGGTGACCTGCTGCGTGCCAGCGATTCACGACACCGTGGGCTTGGCAAACTTGGGGGCTCTGAAGATCAACGCTGACGCTTGGTGGATCAGTGCCAATGCTATGGGGATTGGTGCCTAGCGCCCGGCGACCGTCAGCCAGAACCCAATCTGTCCCAGAGCACTTCGAGGTTGATGAATGGCGACCAGTTGACGGGGGACGAGGCTGTTGCGCCGACGTTGGCATCCCATTCAATGACCCCCAGCCAGGGCGTCCACTCCTCAGTGTGTAGGCCTACCCTCTCGAAAGATAGGTGGCACTGGTATGGCCAACAGGTCTTTCATCACCTGGAACACCTCAGGCGTGGAAGGGACCAATAGATGGCGCAAACTCTGCTGCTCCCTGAAGTTGGCAGCGGCGTGGATGCCGGGCTCAATGTCTGTCTGGGAAGAGACCCTTTCTGAGCTGACTCCAGCTTCCCTGAAGTTTTCTTAAACGGCTTCGGTGCCAGCAAGTACTCCTTCGCGTGCACCTTCTTTTGGCATTTCTTCGGCACTGGGGATGTCGAGCAGTGCCAGGTTGACTCAGATGCCAGAGGGGTGTTTTTTAATGATGCCGAAGTGCTTGGTTCCGAGTCCAATCTTGGTTCCGATGCAGGTCTGAGCGCCGCCTCCATCAGAAGGACCTTAAGTCTTATGTCTCGGTCCTTCTTAGTTCTCAGGCAAAAGCTCCTACAGATCATACACTTCACAGAGAGGTGAGGTTCTCCCAAGCACCTTAAACAGCTCTGACGCAGGTTGCTCAGAGGCATAGGCTTCTTGCAAGAAGCGCAGGGCTTAAACCCCGGGGAACGGGGTTTCCCTGACCCTGGGAACTTACTTATTAACTAACGGAGTAACTACTAAACAACCAACTTTAAACTATATATACTAGGAAAGATAGAAACCACTAGGAAAACGGAGACTTGCGAGAGCAAGAGAGTTGTTCCAGCACCATCATGGGCGGTAAGAAGGAACTGGAAGGGAGAAGGGCTGGCAGCACCCTATATATGAGTGCATGCACGCGCCGCTGCAGAGGGCGCTAGAGCCAGCCCTACAGGTACCACTAGGGGAAAAACTTCCGGCACTGGCGCATGTGGCGTGCACACACACACATAAATCAGAATGGACATGAGCAAGCACTCAAAGAAGAAGATTTGAATTTGGATACCTAGACTTAGGCTCCTTATTTAGGCACTTAAATACAAAGTGACCTTATGTTCAGAAGAGCTAAGCACTCACAATTCCCACTGAAGACAAATACAGCTGCAGTACCTTTAAAAAAATCAGGCCATTTCCAGATGCCTAAATCAGAATTTAGCAGGCTAAATTAAGAAGCCCAACTTTGAAAATTTTGACCCATTCTGCTATCAAAATTGTGATATTACATATTTGTGTGAAAACAATCACGTTTGTGTGAAAACATGTATTCTTGTGTCCATGATCTGGCTAACTACAAATTGTTTTCAGAAGAAATCAGGAATACTAATTTGCTTTTCACCAGCTTCAGAAAGATGCATCAGAATTATTAATCCCACTGGGCATATGTTAATATTTAGGCAGATTGACTACAATGACTTGTCCAAAGTCAAAAACTGCAGGCCATGTCAAGAATAGAAACCAGATTACCTGACTGGTAATGCTATATTCAGTCCAAAATTTAATAAGTGTCCTTAAAGAGCAAGATACTAGTTAATATGTTAAATAGCACATCTAATTGAAGATGTGTCTGGTCCACTTAACTACATGGTGCTTTTTATTAGCATGGTATTAGAAATATTTGCCCTTTGTTGATTCTCAACAGATTTTTTTCCTCCTCAACAATATTTTTTCTCTTCCCCTTTTAGTTAAAAATGAAGGAGAGGAAGCTTGAAACCTCATTAAGGAAATGACCTGTGCACAAAGAAAACAGCCAGTGCTCATTATTCAAGTTGCCACTCTTGTTAGTTTTCTGGGGAAATCTGATGAATAATCTGCAGTATGATGGCCTTTGTACCACAACACATACATACTGTATTATAAACTGGTATTACAATCCATCAACACAAACAGTGAACAGACACATTGTTTGGCCGAAACTTAGCAGTTGGGAAAAACCAACCTCCGCATACCTTGTATCTGAGACTAACACCGCAAACAACTACATTTGCTAATAGTAAACAACATTTTAAGGAGGTTTAATCTCTCCTTGCTAAGTGTATATAGCTCTCCACTCATGCCACCTGGTGTTGCATATGTCAACAGCAGAGTAGGAGACAGATCCTTTGATTTTGCCCATTATTTTAGTTCCAGCTCTGGCCCTTCATTGCAAAATATATTTAAGCAGTCTTCTCCACTTTTCTCTCAACAAAAGTGTCCAACAAACATATTAATTGATGGTGGAGCTAATTGTTTTTCTGTGTTTATTTGTAGGCATATGGTTAGACTAGAAACATTTCAGCACCTGGGTACTGTACAGTTCATGTTGGGAAGATTTCTGTTAACTGAAACAACCTTTATCTAGGTTTTAAAAAAAAATTAAAAGTGAATCAAATTTGGCTTTATGTTCTACAATGTAAGCCATATTATTTATCTCTGTCACATGTAGAGATACTTCGGTATAGTTTATTTATAGAAATATGGAAGGCCTTAAGCAGCTTTTGTTTTGTTCCTGCAGCCCTAGAAAATATGTTTGAAACCCAAGAACTGATTACACCAGGGTCACCAGAGTTCACGTCACCAAAAAATAAACTGCAAAATAAAGTAATATGCTAGATTGCCAGCATACGGTACAGAAACAAACTATTTCATTTCAGTCTAATACCACTCACAGGCATGAATAGACGTTATACAGCTGTGTATTTCTCAGAAAAATGTATGGAGCCTTTGCACTGTAAAGTACTTGGAAACAGCTTTGTCTTGCTTGGTCAATAAACCATTACTAATGATAATGTAACTATGAATTAAAGATACATCAATCTGCATGAAGAGAGAATAGAACCCACTAATACTATGAAGTCCTAGCTCTCCTTCAAGCTAACAGTAATTAATTTCCTTTTTTCTCCTTATACCAGAAGAACCTGGAAAAAGAATGGTTTGATCACATGAAACAGCTTTAATTAGAAAGAGAATATATTCGGATAAGTAGTTACAGTGCTTTTGTGTTTATTTGTTTATGGCACTTTTTAAAAATTATTATTTGAATTGCACACACATACACAAAACACCAGATGTACTGAGAGCAGAAGTGTGTGGAGTGAGATATCTAAATGGAAATGGATTCTCAACAACATTTGGACTATACCCATTTGAAATTTTGTGTGCTTTCAGAAAATACCCTGTTTCAATTGGAATAGACCTTCACCCAATTAGTTTAATTTCTGCAACACACGATCTGTTTTAAAATGGAGTGTAGGTAGACATACATAAATATTATCATACATTTGCTTATGTGATATATAATGTGATATATATAATATATATAATGTGATATATAAATGTGATATAATACAGAATATTAATTCTTAAAAATTATGTTCCTGTGTTGATTTTTTAAAATTTGTAGTAGTTAATGAAATATTTTATAATACTGAATAGAAAGATTTAGGTTTAACTGTAATGGGCCTGATCATGGCAGCCCATCTCCCCTTGAAATTAATGAGAGTTGATGGCCCTAAACATCTTTTAGAAGATGCTCAGCATCTTGCAGGACTGGGCCTTGTATATACAAGCAACTAGACAAGATGACAGGTCCTCAATGTGCCAGATTATTTTCTGGCTCCAAAAAAGAAATCCATTACATTTTAAGAACAGAATCTGTTAATATTCACTGTGTTTGAACTTAAAGATTAATTTCTGCAAAGAGTAAGCTTAAGAACGGACGATGGTACAATTAATAGTATATCATTGCAATAATGATATTCAGTGAGTAGCTCTTTAAATCATATTTTAATATGAGCATTTTCCCCATTATGACAAACAGCAAACATCATCATAAGCCACTATTTTTCTTTGCTCAAAAACATTTATATGAAGACATGCTTGAGATATCCACCTCCATTTTGCTAATCAGCTCTGAACATAAAAAACCCCCACCCAATCACTGGATACTGTTAGTCAATCTATCGATAACTCCACTCTGCTGAACATAAAGCAGTTTAATGTCAGCTCAGGTAACTGCACTCAGGCCTCAAATCAGCAAGACACTTAAGCACGGGAGTAGTCCCATTATGGTAAACAGAATAATTTACACATTTAAAGATATGTAAGTGCTTAAGAATACTGGGAATCAGGGCTCTGTGGTTACATCTCACAAACATGTGCTTATATAATGCTGCCGACCCTAACACTATCAAGCTCAACAAATGTAATGAGTTGGAGACTGAGTTTGAGCTTCAGCGCTTCACCAGACGCTACACTGAAGATTTGTAAACTGGAGTCGCATCTTCATTTTGTGGGGCTTTTGTCAACAAGTCAGAGTGATGCACACTGTGCAAGATAATGGCAGGACACAGTCAGTGCCAATACTAGATTTGGTCATTTTAACCCAAAGGAAATTATATGTAAATTCTTCTTAGATTCTCACTTGTCATGTAAACATGCTGAGCTTCATTTGGAAGCTTACTTTCACATTCCACAAACTGCAATTTGTTCCTTATTAATGCAGCTCTGCAGAGAACCGTGTACCTCAATAAAATGTAATTGTGGCAACCGGACATTCAGTTTGCATTTGGAGGCACTGCAGAGCACATGCAGCACACACAAGACTGCCAGAGGCGTACATCTGTTTGTGCAGTTCTAGTTCAGTAGTTTAAGGAATGAAGTATCACCTCATTATAGAACTGCCATGTATGAGTGAATTTGTGGAGCTTGCCCTCCTCACAGTAAGACAGTTCTAATCTCCTTGCAACCCACAGTGGCAGCACAGAGATGAAGTGTTAAACTTATCAGGCCTCATCTGTACCATCAGCTACTTAGTTAAACCCAGGCCATCTATTACTCTGTCATTTCTTTGTTCCTGAGGTGCCTGAATGCATAATAGCCAATACTGAAAGATACAAGATATCTTCAAGGCTTCAAAAGAGGAGCATCCACATTTTTTTTTGTTTTGTTTTTTAAAAAGGACTTGTAAAGCAAAATGAAAACAGTTAACAAATACAGTCTTATGTGTAGGTTGCTCTAAATGCATTTTTCTCCAAAACTGAAAATTTTATGCTATCGTATTCTCTATTATAAGACTATTCAAACATTTCAATGAGTTAACCTTTTAATGTTTGTGTAGGAATTTCTGATTCTAAAACAGTGTATATTGATTATAATATATATAACCAAGGGTACTATGGCAGGATTTTTTTGTATCAAACTGTTTTTAATTTAAGATTTTATACCATATCGAAAATAATTTCCATTGGTATATTCAACTGTCTGTGCAAATGAATTACATAAATTATCAACTGAAAACTCTGATCCCAGTCCAAATATAAAAGGAGCAACCCTCAGTGTTTAGGTTAAAATAACCAGAGAGCCTGTTAGATAGTAATATGGTCAATGTGCCTTTTATTCATCCAAAATGAGATGGGATTGTATAGCTTTTTATTAACACCATGACCCACCTTGAAAGAAAGTCCGATGTGAAATTTAGCCTCGGGGGTGAGGCACAAAACCCATACCAGCAACAAAGTTAACTGAGGACTTGCAAAAGCTGGAAATGGCTTTGCCAGGAGTCCCATCAATGTGTTATCCCAGGAGCAGACTGGGAGGCAGACTGTCTCTCTCAGAATCACATTTTGCCTCCCAGTTTCCCCCTTGCAGAGGGGGAAGCACCCTCTGCAACGTCGGTTCCTGGTGTAGCATATTTCTTCGGAGGTGCTAGCACAAGTATGCTGGCTGGCGTGTTGGGGAAATGGTGCCTGCCTACATATGCAAAGAAAAAGGGATGCAGTAGTTGTTCGGAGATTATGTCTCTCCTTGTGCTATTACTCAAGTAATCCATTAATCAGGAAGGGGAAAAATTGGATGTATCACACTGCCTTACTCCCCTTCAAGGCTGTGCAACTGGGCCAAAATTTGTGCAAAATGGAAGTCTGATCATTTTCTATATATCCAGTAGAGACACCCATCACATGTGATTTTTGACAATGGAAAAGGTCACCTGCAGGAATCAGGTGCAACAAGAAATAGCCAAAGCTGGTCAGTGTTTTACTAGTTCATACATAAGCTAATTATTATTCAGTATCTTTTATGCATTTAGTTGAAGTTGCCATGTTACATCTGTGGATTACTGTCCACAGGTCTGCCCTGAGAGGAACCTAAATTCAATCACGAACATTTATGCAGGTTGTCTGGGGGTTTGTTTTTAAGCTTTTAAAATATTAAAAAATCAGCAATTAGAAACTTCAATATTTTGTTGTTACAACTGAAGGTAAGAAGAGTCTGAGGATGCTGCCCATCTCTTCATCATTAGTTCCTGGCAAGTCAAAAACGTAAAATTATACATTTACAAGAGATTATTTATAGCAGTGAATTAGATCACTTTGCAATAACAGTGTACATTAAAGAATGTTAATTTGATTCCTGTCAGCGCTGCAACTCCCCGTCAATACTGCATTTAAAAAAAAATTCCTTAAGGGATAAACATGAAGATATTCTAATCACACTACATCATATTTACGTTTTTCTTTTAGCAAAGAGCTTATAGTAATAGTCTCAGAAGAGAGGTGCAGTTGATGGAAGTTCATCCCTGATGTTATCCATGTTCAGATAACTGAATGAACCCACTTTTACTGGATTAAGTATCAACTGAAAGTTGGTGCTTGCAGCCACCTATATGATATTGATGAGCACACACCACTATAACTTGCCAAGATGCTTATAGATTGTTATTGTATTAATAAGACATTAAAACCAAAATTGATACAGATGCAAAAACTTAAGGACAGTGCAGTATATCTGGGTGTATTGTTTTAAGCTTCTGGTACTCAGTATTTAAAAACACTGTCCTAGCAAGGAACCTTTCTACAGTATACTTACGTAGTCCATTAAATATGTATTCACTAGTTATCAACTTTGGAATCATTCAATCTCTCTGGTATCTGGGCTGATGCTAGCCCCATATATAATCTTCTACCAAAAAAGGCTGAGCCTACCCAGCCTGTATATTTCTGAAAGGGGTCTAATTTCAAATGTAAATCGTTTATTACATAATTAGTGGCTAAAGATGTCACCCATGTTCTATCACTTTAGTGATCCATTAACATCCCATGAAGGATGTTAATGGCCAAGCTACTTTCTCCTTCCCATCTGATTCAGCTGATCCAGTGGGTAAGATCACTCCCTGGAAAAGAAAAGCCACTGCAGCATGGCATGCTCAAGTAGGACCTTCATAATAACTTCTTATTACTGCAGGATCAGATGACAAGAGGAGATGTGCCAAATCACACAGAAGCACAATTGAAAGGATGATAATGTCCATATGTGACTGCTCCTGGATATTTTACTGTTAATATCTTCTGTAATCCCCATCTTTTTGTTCCTTTAATTAGCATATTTCTTTTAAAATCCTGCCCTGCGAAAAACCTTTGTTCCCAAATAATAATAATTTCACTAATAAGCAGATACAATTTCTGAATTTTGGTCATCTTTGGTTTTCTCTGGAATACTCTCCCCTGTCTAATTTTCTAAATAACATTAACATATTGCAGCATATCATCATATTTGGGCTGGGGGGACATGATGTTTTTAAATTATCAGTGAGTTCATTTAAGACAACCCTTTGGTTCAACTGTTCTTATAACAAAATCAAAGCTGTTTTCCATTCAAAGACCTTCTGTATATTACACACACAATGTTGGTATTCTCCATAAGGAGTTCAGATTCCTCTATTTTAAGACGTTCTTTCTTCTGGGGTTCGTCTCCTTTGGGAAGTACAATGAGAAAGTGCCAAAAGAGGGAACATTGACTAGTACATGATTAGGA
Organism: Emydura macquarii macquarii; assembly: GCF_026122565.2. Lineage (NCBI taxonomy): Eukaryota > Metazoa > Chordata > Testudines > Chelidae > Emydura > Emydura macquarii. The sequence continues at coordinate 9,805,399 of NW_027131105.1, read as the reverse complement.
AGACCAGAAAATGTAGGTTCTCTCTCCAGCCACAGACTTACTGTGTAAGTGAATTCCTTTAACTTGTCTATACCTTTGTTTCTGCACTTATCACAATGGATACAAATAACACTTTATCTCACCGGTGTTTTGAAGATTAAATCATGTCACGCTTTGAGATCTTTGGACAAAAAGAATGTGTGAAAAGTATCATTACCATATTTCCACCTCAATTTGATCCCTTTGGGGAATTCTTTTTATGCTGCTCCTTCCAATCTAAACCCCCAGAAATATTTTAGTGAGTGAATGCAGACGTTTTCTGGTGGTGGTAGTGGTGGGGGGATTAAAATTTATACATATGAATACCCTGCATTTAGCACATTTATTTAAATAATCTCAAAGCACCTTACACTAGAATCACTGATCCATATTACAGATAGAAAAACTGAGGCACATAGAAGTTAAGTTATTCAGTCACAGCCACATGGCGAATCAGTGGTACAGTAACAGCCCAGATCGTGACTCCGGTCACCTTACGCTAAACACAAGACTACACTGCTTCCATTTCCTTATTAAATCATAGAACTTTTTCCATATATAATTTCTATTAGGACATCTATTTCATCCCCTGAGCAGCAAAGGGTGGTCTCCAATAGAATATTGTTTACTGTTTTTCAAAATTGTTTTTGTATATCTCAAGCTATGGGACTTATTGCACAATCTAGCTGCTCTCACTCTTAGGAAATTTTTCCTGATATTTCACCTAGATTTTTCCCATTACATCTGCGTATCTATCACCTTGTCCAATCTTCAGTCATTATTTTCCCTCCTTTGTGTTTGTAGTCTTCATATATTTGTAAATACTAATCATGTGTTCCCAGTTTTTGGTTAGCCTACACACACACACACACACACACACACACACACACACACACACACACACACACACACACACACACACGTATTAGAAAACACTATTTCTTCTCAAACTTTTCTATACATAATACTTCCAGACCGCTAATTATTAGCTTGCCTACATATTCTAGTATTAAAGTGCCTAGAAATGAACATATTATTCCAGGTATCATCTCACCAGTTGTATGGAAAGTGACATAACACCATTCTGCTCCAGGTTATGTTATTTCTGCATATTCAACACATACTAGGCTAAAGTTTCCTTATGAGACTAAGTCCCTACAATGAGATCTACAGAACAAACCACACTCATAGCAAATGATTTCTCCACTGGCACCTTTTAACTTTCGGGATACTTATAAGTTACAATGTGTGGTGAGTTCTGCAGACACAATATGTTTGGCAATAAGTTTGCAGAAGCTATTAAAAACGCCTCTGGGCTGAGAACAAATATGGGAAAAGTTCAGTCTTCAAGGATTTTTAGTTAGGAAAGTTAGTGTAACTGAAATTGAGGTATATAATAAAAGCTGCATTTTGGAGAAAAGATTGGTGTTGTTAAGACACTGAACTGAGACTCAGCAGATTTCGGCTCAGTTCCCAGCTCTACCACACATTTCTAGTATTTGACCTCAAACAAGTCAGGTAATCGTTCTGCATCTCACTTTCCCATCTGTAAAATGAGAGTACTACTTCCTTCTTCCTAACCTTCAACGATTTTGCCTAAGTGGACTCCAACCCTGCAACTACACAGGCAGGCTGCAGTGTCTGTGCAAAGCCAGATAGATTTCAGCGCATTAGCAGAGCTGGGGTTTTTTTTTGAGCAATGGGGACCTGAGGGGGGGGCAACGGGTCATTGGTGGTGCCCCCTTCAATTACACGGATTGGCTTAAGAGGGCACCACACATACACCTTAAGGCTGCTGGAAGGCAGAAAGTCCCCCCTCTCCCTCTGCTTGCCTTCTTCCCTATGAGCTCTGTAACTGCTTCAGTGGGGCTGTTTGTGTCACAGTGGTCTGCCCACATGCTATCAACTGCAGAATTAGGGCCTTAAATTGAAAGATCTTTGGAAAGTGGCTACCTTTTACTATGTCTGTGTATGTACAGTGCTTAGCATAATAGGACCCCAATCTCAGTTAGAAACTTGAGGCAGTACTGTAATACAAATAGTAAATCATACTAGCAATTCCAATTTAACTGCTTCTCCCTTTGCAATACGTACATCATTATATTCCATGTGCACAAATAGCACTAGCTAATCATTTCAAGTGTTAAACAACTTGGCTAGCTAAATATATAAGCCTCATTTAAAAATTGCAAAAACATGAACAAAATATTTATATTTCTTTATTAAAAAAATAGTGTCCTTCCAGACTCAACTTTTTCCTTGAAACTAGAAAGAATTCCAAGTAAAATTTAACAAGTATAGAATAAAATAATAATGTTCCTGGCTTGCAACTGCAGCACACAATGAAGATTTGTAACAGCGAAGAAAATACGATGACAGTGGTGTCAGGATAGCTTGATATATTTAGACAAATTAAACAATCCTTTTGGTGCTCATCTACCATGAAATGTGTGTACATGTAATCTATTATGCAGTGTATGAAAATAGCTTTCCACTTCCCAAATATAAAGTAACTACCTGTCTCAAAACACAATCAAAGCTTCTGCCGCTATCATAATGCATCTTTGGGATAGATTCAGAAAAAAGAAATCTTGTCTATCTTAACATCATTTTCATCACCGAAACTCGAGAAACAAAGAATGGAATGTCTTCAAATGAAGCAGTATTAATTTTAGATAATTAATTCAATGCCCCAATAAGACATACATAGAACTCCAAAAGATGGACAGGTTAGCACTATACTAATTTCTAATTTATATTTAATTGCATTGTAGTATAAAACCACTAAACTTTAGAATGTTTAATTAATACATACGAGGGTCACAAGACTCCCTCATCTCTCTACCCGGATTCCACTGAATCAAGTAAACCATCCCTTAAAAATCCTCCTAATTTATAAGTGACATCAAGCTCATCAATTATGACAGTGCAATGATGAACTGACTGGTGAGACATCGCACTCGTGATTTTCAAAAACACGCCACTAAGACCACGCAGTTACAGCTCATGTAAGCAGCTTCTGTGATCTTGAGTTTCTCCTGCAGTAGTTTGAACACTGAAAACAAAAGGCATTGCTAGCGTATGGAAAGAGACAGCTGGAAAAGAACAAGGGGAATTAAATGGTATAGTTTTAAGAGTGAAGATGAAGAAAAAGAACAGGCTAGTTTGATGTGAAAAAGATGAGATCCATGTGTTTAACAACATTTAGAAAAAAAATCACACAAAATTGGAATTATGGAACTGTAATTCCACTTCAGGGTTCTGATGACTGCACATCACAAACTACGCAAGCTTCATTCTTGTGGTTTATGTCACCAGGGCCCGTTGGTGAAATTATGGGTCTGTAATTCACAATTGCCTCTAGTTAGTCTACGTATTATGGTTGCCTGCATTTCATTTGTACATAGTATGTACTCACATACACATTATCCATGGACCATTATGTGCCTGAATAAATCATGTTTTTCCTTCAAGAGCCAAGTGTGGAATCCACCCTAATGAGGAAACAACAAAATCTAACTGCATAAGCAATTTTCTCATGTGTCAGATTTTTCCAATCCAAAAATAATATGGAAAGAGGTCTAAACAAACTCCATGCACTTTTTCCTCTCACAAAATTCCTCTTAGAAACACACGCCTGACTTTATCCAATTTCTTGGAATTAAAAAACAACACAAGACCGGTACATAAACAAACTGCACATAATCCATAAATATTAGCAGATTGGTTAATACAGGAAAATTTGCCCAAAGATTAAAAACACAGTCAAAGTGAGGAACAGCAGTGTGTATTGCATTATTAAAAGTATACAGTATGTATTAATATATTACATTCAATAGCCTTGAAAAAGTGTCATGAAAATTTACCATTCCAGGCACAAAATCTGTTTGCTCACCCTTTGATGTGATGCTAATAATAAAGAAGATATTTTAATCACTGAGAAAAAAAATTACTTATCTGAGGTGTAAGGATGAGTAGATGTTTTACAAGACCGGCATGACCTGGTGTATCTATGTGTACGTGTACACTTTCAGATTGTTCCCCATGCAAACAAAAACAAAAAAATAGAGTTTAGTAATAAAACAGGACCCAATCCTGTAACCCTTTCGTCTCCAGAGTTGTCACACCGACATCAGTGGGATTCCTACTTAGGTTAAGATTATTCACATGAGTGAAAACTGCAGGAATGGTTTTTTAAACTGCAGAGAATGTGTACGTAGCATGGAAAATATTTCAAAATACTCTAAATATAAAATGGAAGATAAAAATTTAGAAAATCACAAAACAGCAAGTAACAGATTCACAAAATTATAGAAAGTTCATAACACTGTTTTAGAACTCCTGAACAGCATTTCTTTGGCTGAAGTGAAGACTGAAAATATTTAGATTTGCACTGTCTTGCAGCAGTAACACTGTTTTCCAATACTTTACCTGGAGATGACAAACATTTCAACTGATTTCTTGTGCATTTACCATATTTAAAGTTTTCATTTACTGCAATATTGAAAAAAGAAGATGTTTTAACAAACATGCAGTTTGCACCTAATTAACAGCCTTGAGCTGTTCTGAACGCAACTGAACAAGGTAATGTTTCTGAAATGCTGCTATACACTGGACAATATTAAACCTACTTTCCTGGAAGTGTTATTTTTCCTGAGTAAGTACATTGAATCCGCATCACTATCTAGTATTATGAAGTCTAAAAATAAAAAGACCATAAAAACTCCTACGTGCAGAGAAATACATATTTCTTGTTTATTAATTTAACAGAACCTACAGATCCTTTTCAGTCAATTTCTTAAGACCTAGTCCAATAACTAAAATCACTGGTGGACAAGATGTTCCAGTTCAGGGCTTCATCTTGCAACCCTCATTCAGGCAAATCTCCTATTGTTCCCAGTGGGAGTTTTGCCTGAATGAGGACTACAGAGCTGGAATTTTTCAGGGCCATTTTCCCACTAAATCTATGGACACTCCCTTCATGAAATTCTAGCCCCATGATTGACAGTTGCCTATTGTTTATTCTATATTTGAAATGTGGATCACCAACAGACCGAAAAAAGCCATTACATTTTACCATGCCAATTTGGCTCTCATGCTCCCTCCATAAACATACACTTAGGAAACTTTCGTTGGAATCAATGTTGCTGCACATAAATGGTGACCACTTTTCAAAACAAAATAATCAGACTTACTTCTACATGCTCTTTATTTATATCCTTCTCATATTTCCAAAGTCAATTGTAAATATCATGGATTCAGATTCAACATTTTCTATTACAAAAGGAAAAAGAGGTGGTGGGGGTGGAGGTGTGTGTTTGTTTGTGTGTTTGTTTATTTGGGATTTTTTTTTCCACATTTAGCTAAAAATGACCCAAAGTGATTATTTTAAAATATTATAAAAACAAACCAGAAGTGTCTGTTGCTGTACTGACTGAGACCTTTTGTGCCATTATTTTCAGCTCACAGATCATTAACATGGCTAAATTAAAAATTCATGAAACCTTTTTAGTCCTGAAATAAAAACTAATGGACCAAATTCTGCCTTCAGTTACACACATTCACCACTCCACCGAAGTCAATAGAATTTAGTGCCAAACTTTGTCAGAAAGGGCCTTGTGAGAGATAAGAGATTCCACTACCACACAACTTACACATCTTTTTGTTACACCTAACTCCCTTAGCAGCTGACTTGGCTCTTTTTTAACAGTTTCTTGAACCTGTGGCTGCATCAGCAACTCTTCCAGCTGAATGGACTCATCTTCACACCCAGAGGAAAAAAAGTTGCTTATTCCTGCTATTGAGCTACATCACTCATTGGCTCACAGAGAGGTATCCCTATGACTCTCAAATGTCTTTAGGCTAGTGGCTAACTGCTTTTATAGTAATGGCACGTTAAACTCTCCTGTGTATTATGGCGCACTTCAGCATGCCTGCACTTCAAAGTTAGGTGGCTAACAGTCTATTCCCAAAACTCTCTGAGAAGAAAGGACAGAAGTATTGAGAGGAGGAAGAAAGGAAAATCTGTCCCTAGGCTAAAATAAATTTAAAGAAATAGCACCTTTTAACTGACGACCATTTTGTGGACATTCCAGAAGATTTCCCAGGAGCTCTGTGGGCCAGTTAGATGGTGAGGCTGGGATTCAAAATGCATAAATAAGGATAGAATTTGGCCTCAAATCTTTAACTAGAATTAATGATAATATAATGTATACTTACAATAGCTTCTATTTAATCACCACAAACCCTGTTTTTCCTCCTGCATTGTAGCATTCAGATTTTCTATGTTCCCTGGCTGAAAGCATATTCAAGGAAACAAGCTACAATACTAAAATGCACAATAAAAGGAGATAACTGAAGCATTACACACTTTCTAGAAAACGCTATTTCTAGTCTAGAAGTGGCTAAGAAAATTCAAATCTTCAAACTGCAACATGACCATCTGAAAAAAAACAGTTACACAAGATATTCATGTAGTTTCAAATAGGTCTCTTGATAATTTAGATGTGACTGATATGGCAATTTCCTGCAGTATTTTGACAGGCAGCAAATTAGCATTTTTAAAAGCAGCATTAGGTGTTATATTTGGACCTAGCAGTGAATGTGGGGATGAGGGAGAGTTCTTGAAGATTTAAAAAGACAAGACATCACATTAGATACGTTAGCTTTCATAACTGTAGCTTTTTGTCAGAGAACGTACATTTATGTAAGATACCCATGTCGGCAAAATAACTATTTAAGAGTGGTTATAGTCATAAAAATGGCTGTAAAAATGGCACCTTCCTATTCAACAGTTGCTGCAGCTCATGAGATATAGACCCAGATATGTAATAAAAGGCAGAATTATGTTTTATAGAAAGTCATTCTATATATGGCATGAAATTTACTATGCAAAAGTTCTAGATTACAGAGTGTAGTTACAATACTACAATAGTACTCATGATCTGCACCCACGTAACAGAGCAGAACTGGGTACATAATGTAGCCACCAAAGATAATACTGCCAACAATAAATAGATGCTTTGAGATAAATAAGGGCTCACCCTCTGCAAGTGTAAGTTGCCATAACTCCACTGAAGTCAACAAAGCTATGATAATTTACATCTGCTGAAGTTCTCCCTGAGTTCAGTCTGAGTACTTGCTTTAAAAATACTGGTGAAGTCCTGGATCCATTGACGTTAATGGCAAAACTCCCATGTCCTCACTGGAGTCTAGGATTTCCTAGGTAAGGGGTAGGAAATACAGATCTCTGTCTGTATTGTGTACTGTGAAAATATGAATGAATGGATGTGAGCTTTTTGTTTTTCTTTTTGTTAATTAGTAGGTTTTTGCTTTTTAGTGTGTCCTGAAATAATCTTGGAACATGGGAGGATATATGGGAAAGGGAGTACATTGTGTGAAAAGGATGTTTAAATGACTCTGTATCTTTAAGAGGCATGTTTGAGCTTAGGAGGCATGAGTATTCTTTCTTTTTCCTTTGAGAGAATAAATAAATGTAATTATAAAATTAATGAGTTCCAGAGTGGTAGCCGTGTTAGTCTGTTTTTAGCAAAACAGCAAGAGTCCTGTGGTACCTTAAAGACTAACAAATTTATGACAGCATAAGCTTTCGTGGGCAGAAACCAACTTCATCGAATGCATCCGACGAAGTGGGTTTTTGCCCACGAAAGCTTATGCCGTAATAAATTTGTTAGTCTTTAAGATGCCACAGGACTTTCGCTGTTTTTTTTATAAAATTAATGTTATGTCATTCATGAAGAGCTGGTGTATAATATAATGATTTAAGTATTGTTCAAGGTACCTTATCCTGTTTGTGAACATTTAGGTTTGTTTCTGCAACTGTGAGGTCCAGGGAAATGGGAAACTACTACTTGCTTTTGGAGCTCACTATGTTGGAGACACCCTCAAAAGCTTGAGCATCCAGTACCCAGGAGGGTCCTGAGAATTTTGAACCTATGCACATGGCTTTTGGATAATGTAGTACAATAGCTAGATGGCCAAATTGTTGCAGAAAGTACATGTGAGGTAATTAGGATTTTTTTTTAAATGAAAGAAAATAAGTTCTTTTTGGAAGTGTTACTGGTAATCTAAAAAAGGCTGAGTTGGACTGGTGAACTCTTTTCTAGATTACTTTAGATTTTGTTAGATGGGAGGACAGAGAAGCCCAGATCTAGAAACAATTCCTGGTCTATATATTTACCCTTTGTCTAGTACATTAGTTGATCATTCCTTAAACCAAATAACTGTAGTAAATGTTGGTACCGCTCCTCTATATACTGTAAGAACACTAATCCAGGTACAATCCCTTACACGCCTAAAATGGCATGTTCGCAAACAAGAACTGGAGCAATACATAGGTGTGCTCCCCGTTCCTGCACATGTTTGAACCACAGCTTGCAACTTGTAATGGAATTATGCCCTCCAACTATGTACTCCAAATAGAAAAGGCACCTACCTCCCGCAGATACCCACTGTTATTGGCAAGGAATACCTACTGCCAAGAAACTATATTGCAACAGTGAAAAAATATGGTAGACAAAAAGTGGCAATCCAGCATAAAAACAGATACTCTGATTCATGCTGACAGCTAACTACAGATGCAATCAATGAATTCAACTACCTGTTATACTCAGATCTCTGGCTGATATTGTCATTAGCTGGAAAAGCTGGGGCAGGGAGGCATGAAATAGGTCTGTATTTCTTCAATTATTTTTCTTGCTAGCAAATGGGGAGATACAACACATAACTAATCTTGACAGAGATTCAGAAAGACTTCATTTAGGATATCAATATAGGGTCTTTAGGTAGTCCATCCAAGTCCAACCACTATTAGTCAGTGATTAAGGTCCACTAGTAAAAAAGGACTCCAGTTAAAAGGGTATGTCCAGGATCCCATGCTAGTGCCCATTAACTCAGACCTTCTTCAGCTGAAGTGAGATGTGTGGCTAAGCATTGCAACAGCTGGCAGACCCCACCTCACCTACTGACCATCAAGCATCTGCTCAGACCACCTTTTTACTATGCATAACTGGTACTATAGTCTCCAACAGGCTCAAAGAATATGGAGAGGCTATTATTTATCCACATGAATAGATTCTTGCTTCTCTAGGAACGCATTCTGAGGCAGGAGACCAGCAGCAGCCTAATTGAATACCAGGCTGGGGAAGGGCAGGAAGACACTGCTAAGGGAAGTCATTACCTTAGGTCTCATTATTCTCCAAAAATCAGTTTATGTCTGGGTGCCCTGCCATCACTGCAAAATGCTCAAGAGCCTCCTGTTTCTAATGTGGGGGACACCTTCAACCTTCACCTTCCCAAACTCATTCCTACCCCCCTCAACTTCCATCCTAGTCCTAGGAAGGTTTAGTTATTCTTTTTCATTCTGTCTCTGCACCAGTCTTCTATTCTCCTGTCACCATGACTGTCATTGATGCATAGAAAACCAAATTGAAAATGGCCACTACAGGACTTCCTGGGTTGAAAAAAAAAAAAAATCAAAAAATTTTGTTTTGAAAATGTTGTTTCAACATTTCCGGATTAAAATGTTTCAGAACATTTTGTTCCATTAAATTCAATATTTCCAGGTTTAGCATCTATTCTGGACAAAAACAAATGTTAAAATACTACAATTTCCCATGGGATAGAAATTCCATTTTCCAACCAGCTCTATCTTTCTGTGTCAAATCTATGTTTATAAATGACGTCCAGCTGATATCCAGATCAAAGGCAAACTGAAATCACTGGGAGCCTTTCCATTCATTTCAATGGACTTCAAATAAGGCCCACTGACGTACAAAAAAAAAAAAGAAAAAGAAAAAAAGGAAGGAGGAATACAAGCCACTTGGGAGTCTACAAATGAAGTCTATCAAGAGACAGAAGAAACGAGGCTACAATATCCATTATATTATATCTATACATGTTTAAACTCAAAAATTACCTGTTCTTATTTCACAAGAAAGCTAAACTGAAGTCTCACTATTGTATTAGGGCAATTCTGATTAAAACAACCAATATTCACATTATATTATAAATCATAATGTAATGCATTCCCATTTTTAAAAGAGGATTGCAAAAAATACAAAACCCACACCTAAGGAAAGTAAAGGTAGTAAGCAATCCATAGATCATGTGACCATTTTCAATAGGAAGTCCACAAAAAGCTAATCATCAGATCCACACCATCTCCAAGGAATTTCAAGTAATGACAATTTTCTTCCGGAACCTAACTTTTTATTCTAGCCATTCAGAAATTGAAAGGGATAATTGAAATTAAAGAAGTGTATATTTGTTCACTACTTAAAAGATTTTTGCCTGAGGTGAAGCTGGCTTCATAAGTGCCCATTATCTGTATCTTTAGTGCAAATACAACATACGTAGCATAGGTCCAACATACCTATTATTGTACACCCTGTAAACCTGGCTGCAATGATTCCTGAAGAAAAAAATCATGTGCTCTGTGATTTTCCTCCTTTACTTTCTTTATGTGGGTGATATTTCCTCACGGTGAGAACTGGAGTTGTAAGACATTTATCAAACAAGCAAACCTTTGAATTTCCTCTCCTTACAATTCCATAAAGCAAGCTTTAAAAAAATGAATAAATGTAGAAATAATTTTAGAACTATAAGTGACTGAGGGTGCACTACATCTGATGCAGCAGATAAAATAAAACCTGTGTGATCACAGATCATATACTGTAACAGCAACAAAGCAGATAAGATTATGGTAATAAAGATGTAGACAGATCAATAGAAAATCTGCTATATTTTGGATAGTCAGCAAATAGTGGTACAGTATATTACTTGAGCAAGAGACAGTTTGATCATTTTCTGTTATCTTTGGCATGATCTATGTCTAAGAAAAAAGCTTGTTTGCGTCTGTTGTCCATTGATGAATTCAAGATAAATGTCAGATAATGAGTCACACTGAATTCATTGCAACATACCATGAAAAGCAACTGGTTTCATAAGTAGGCATGAAGTAATGGATAAAAACAGGCACTTGTGTCTCTCTCCTCCCCCCCCCCTCCCCCCGGAAAAGTAACAACAGATTATTACTTACAATGGGGGGGTAGAGGGGTGGAAGACATAAATTTGTATGATTTGTAAGATTTTTACACAAAAATATAAACCTTTACTATTTCTTGCATACTAATTAATACAATCCTCTGTATAGCAGTCAAAATCCCTGGCTCCCAGGAATAGCATCCAGTGTTGTAACATATTGGAAACTTTAATAGTAAGCTTCACTCCACTTCTATTAAAATTGATGTTAGAAATTAGGTGAAAACTCTTCGGTTTAATTAACACCATTCATTTAACACTGACAGACATTAGCAATATTAAGCAAGTGCAAACATGCTGTAGATTTTGACTGAAAAATAACTGTAAGCGCATTTATTGTTGTGTCAGATGCCAGACTTAAGAGTCCTGCACGCTCAAGTCCTGTTTATTTACAGAAACAAGTACAGAACCTGGAAGGTATCCATGCGTGTTTTCTTCTACTCTCATCCTAGCATGTCCCAATGATAATTTAGAGGAAGTAGTTGTAGGGGTAAGCAGGTGGTTCTATTTCCATGCTCACTGAAACCTTGGCTTCTCTCTCCTGAGAATGCCAACAACAAGGATGCCAATTAGTGAACAGCAAGATGGCAGATTTTGTTATATGGGATACCCATTCATTTCACACAGGTTTAATGATGGGTGAAACTCAAAAGGTTTCATTCAAAGAATTATCTGCCAGGAACTGCCACAGCAAGACTCCTAGAGATGGAGTAGAGGCCAAAACTGGATGTCCCTGGAGTTTTACAAAACTCTGTAGGGTTTTACTTTACAGATGTTTGTGGAACTACTTTGCTTGGTTTTGATTCACATATGACCATATGTCCGTATTACATTTTGAGTTTCAGATCCCAACATACCTCAAAACAAAGTTCAGTCAGTCTCAGCACGTTATCACATCAGTACTATAAACTGACCCAGGCAAAGTCTTTCAATGAACATAGGCTGAGTTTTGAGTAAGCAAATTTCACATGGGCTTTGGGGGGGGAGGGAGAATCAATTATTTCACACAACACAATCTCCCTCATATTCTTGGTTTGGGGAGCTCATTTACCCAAATTATTTCATCCAGCTCTAAATACTTCCAAATTTTGCTTTATTCCCACAACCTACTGATATACTACACAACTTAAAGCCTCTGTATAAGGAATTTTAATAGTGGTTGGAAGAATATATTTGATCTGAATAGCTCCTGTTACTTGAAAAATTCTGGTCTTAAAAAAAATCCTTCAGTGCAGTTCCAAAAAATAAGGTGAAATCATTTGTTTTAATTAAATGGACTTTTAATTATGAATGTTTCTTTCACATCACTTTTATGATGTATGCTTATTATGCTCATCATAAAATCACTTTAAAAAGCTCTTCTGTTGAGTGATTATTATGGCTGTGAACAGATTACTGTTAGTGCCATGGGAGCCATGCAAATGAGATATATTTCAATAGCCTTGTTTTCCACTGTGAAGGCTGAGAGCTGTACCAGCAAAGGAGGTAGAATTTTCTCTCAACAAATAGGCCCAAATGCTGTTCTCAATTGCACCCATACAGCCATAGAGAACTTGGTATTTGGCCCAAAATGTCCTTCAGTATATTCATCACAAAGCTAACCAATTTAGACTAGTCACTGCAACTGCCTGCAGTGTAGGTCAGAGAAAAATCTGGCCTTACATTCGATAATTTTTACAATAATGTATACCCCATCAAGGCACTTTCATTCCAGGTCATATTTTCCACACGTGATTTATTATAAATTACCAGGGGTATCATCCAGGGTATTAGACCAGCGTTCAGTCAATATTTTGCAAACAGTTTCTCAGCTGGGCAGAAATAGTCTCTTTCAGTACAAGCGGAAGAATTGTCAGTCACAGATATCAACCTTTCCACTTACGTTGTTAGATCATTTTCCTTGTATCAATCCTTGATACTACAGAAGTCTCTAACACTGATGAGCAAAAGAAAAGAGGATATACTATTCAAAATGTTGCCTAAGTATTGAACACTAATTGGGAAAGCAAACTTAATATGGATATGTTATACAATAGTAGAAAAGAAATATTAGATGCTTTCTCCTGCTCCCTGAATTCATATATCATGCAAGGTTAAAAGGCACTTGCTAGCGGTTATCTGCTGTAGTTATATAAGGCTGAGTGAGACACAACTGTAAAAAGATACACTGACCAGGATTGCCACTATTGCAAGGTTTTTAAGATGTGGTCAGTTATTAAAATGTAAGTGAATTTTGAATGTTGAGATGCAGATACACATTCAAAATTTGGCCTTTTATCCAAAATCTTAAACAAGCATCTTGAGTCTGCAAATCTCATAGGAACTGTTTTGTTTTTCCCTGTGATTTCCAGTCTGATAAGAAAAAACAAAACATATTATTTCTATTGTGATAAAGCCTAGATTAGAAGTCTCAGTGATGGATCAGGATCCCATTGTGCCAGACGCTGTTCAAACACAGAAGAAAAACAAAAACCAAAAGATAGCAAAAGGGAGGTTCTTTGAGGCAGGAGCTATCTGGTACCTATTGTTCTAGTTAAGCCAGCACTAGGAAGTACAGAATCAAACAAAATTGAAAATATGAGTTCTAAAAAGTTACCTCTACCTGCAAATCACAATTACTTGTTTTAATCAGAACTAGTAAAGACAGAGAACTGCAGAGGGACGTACCACTAGACAAATAGGCAACACAATGTCAGATGCAATTCAGTGTTGACCAAGTAATGCATATTGTAATCTCAACTATTTGTACACATTGTTGGGCACTAAATTAAGGCTCCAATGCCCCACCTGGCTGTGTGTGGACACAGGTGTCGACCTCAGGGCGTAGAGGGGTCAGTTGATTGACTAGGTCTTAATGTACCCATTCTGGAAGAAAGATTTGAGTGACTGATCAGCTCACTGAAAGTTCTCCTCAATATAATGTCAAAAAAAGTAAAATGGCTAAGCTGTAGAACAAATGAGACAAAAATAAAATTATATTATAAAAGTTTCATTATTAAATTAATAGGATGCCCTCATCTGGATATTCTGCTCACTTATAGTCACCTTATTTCAAACAGGATATTGTGAAAGTAGAGGCGGTTCAGAGATTGGTTATTTAAAAAGTTCAGAGGCCTCAAAAGACTTCAATATGAGGAAAGATTGAAAAAATTAGAACTGCTTATCATAGAGAGAACACACGTAATATATATGTCTGTCATATTTTTATATCCTATGACAGAAAGCAAATCAAGCCACCCCTATTTATACTCTCTCAATGTAATAAAAGGAGGATATTCTTAGAAACAAAAAACCCCAAAATTTCAGTTTAAAAATATTTTAAACACCACATCCCTAAAACTGTGGAACTCATTGGCACAAGAAATCATTGAGGCCAAGAGCTCAGCAGTATTTGAAAATGTGGATAATGAGAACAGAGAGTTACTTTAGATAGGATTCTTAAAAATTAGAAGGAATAAAAACCTTCATGCTTGAAGAGCATAAAACAACCAACTAATTAGGAAAAAGCTTCTTTTATGGTCAGGTTTTCCACAGTTTTTCGGTGATTTTAGGACCTTTGTCTAAAGCATCTGGTATTGGCCAGCATCAGAGATAAAATACTGAACTAATGGACTACTAGTCTGATCTGCTAAGGCAATTTCTATATTTGTTTGTTTTGAGTTTGTCTGAAGGTTCAAATTTGTTCTTGCAGCATTCAAACAAGGTCAATCATACCTGGTTATTATGATAACATCTTTTTTTTTTAAAATAGCTATGTTGTAGCATTTATATAAACTTTGTAGGTTATTGAAATTTCTGCTTTGCGATTTCCAGAAGGCATCAGGAAGGAAAATATTAAGAGGCACCATTTTTATTTTTACAATGGTGTTTTAAGCATGCTACTAAATACACTATAAATAAATCTAAGTAGTCCACCCACTTTATAGCTAGCGGCTCTGATAAAGGAGACACTAGACAGATGATTACATAAAAGAACTGGGTAAGTTTAATTATTTTGCGTTCAAACACAGCCTGGTTAGTATTTGGAATAATCTCCACATTATCTAAGCAGAGCTGAAATCTGAAACAGAGTTTAACCTAAAACAACAAAAACAAAAGCAAAAAAAGAAGTGAGGGAATAATGTGATTTTGTGCAACTTACTGTAGTTATCATTACAATATCAGTTCACCACATAACTTAGCTTCCAGCAATCAACAGGTCAATAGTGTAGTCTGATACACCCATTTGTATGCTCTTAAAAATTATTTTAGTTGGATCTAATCCTAAAATTTCCTTCAATACCAAGCAATTTGCAGACTACAAGTTTTAGTATAAACATCCATGAAATATGTATTTCTATATCACAAATGATGCTGAGATTACACTTCTATTTCCAGACAAAGGCTACCCTCCTGTTACATATATTATATAGGTGTATGTGTAAATATTAGAATTTTGGCTTTTCTTGCCTCAGTGTTTTGCCCAATATTTTTTATCCATCCTGAATTTTTAAATGTTTCGTTTGCTTGGCCTCTTAAGATTTTTCTATTATTAAGACAGACATTTCCTCTTCCTCTCCCCCACTACCCCCAAGAAGGAAAGAATATAGAATCTTGTTGGATCATATAAGAAAAAGTTTTTGATGCCTAAGAGAATGAAAGAACAACTGATGGTAAAGAATAAGACAAAGAAAAAAAACAAAGAAAAACCCCCAAACCACACACCTAATACAGCACTGAGGCTGTACTGTTCCCAGGCTACACACAGCAACAAATTACTCTCTCAAAAGAAGAATGCAGGTCCTACATGAAGTGGAACAATTAATTTCACGCTTGTCATCCCAGCCTCAATAGTGTGTTGATTTGAATCAGATATTTGTGGTGCATTACTGCATGCAGTGGACATCCTTGATACCTCCTGAGCAGACACTGGTATGATGACTACCATTGTAAAACAATCCATCAATAAGAGTAATTACAGTATTGATCAAAATGGCTGGCTGTTTGGTATCAGAATCAATTCTCACGAGTTGCCAGAAACAGAAATGTCTAATGGACTATTCCATCACTGCAGCAACTGAAACAGCTAATATTCTGGAAAGCTCTTAATAATTACTCATTGACTCTAGATTTCTGCTTCAGTGGTTAACTATACCCTGCTTATTGTTGCTTGAAAGTCAGTCTTAGTGGTTAAAGTAAGATTCCAATGCAAATTTATAAAGTGCTAACATCTGCAAAAATGTGAAAGACTCCTTAAATAATTTTATTGTGCTCAGCTAAAATCAGAGAAATGTAATTATATTTCTTATGACATTGTTTCTGGGTGAGAAAATGCATTCTGGGTATAGACAGCTCATTTAACAGTGGCTGCTCTTACAGTACTCTGTGACAGGCAGGGTGGAATGCATTAAGGTTAAGATTGTAAATAACAGAATGCATAATGCCACTAACGTGAAATTTTCATGTAAGTGTCACTCACCAGATGATCATGGTGAGACAGTTCCAACTCTTAATGCTTCATTATAAACTCTAGAAGACATCTTCATGTCTGACTGACCTGAGTTCTGCCTTTCCTCTTACCTAAACTGTAATAATATTGAACTACAACTAATTCCGGCCATGTTTTCATATATTAATTGGAGAACACAAATTTGATATAAACTTAAATTGCTAATAAAAACATATCTATATTCAAGTATAAATTAAGCTACACAAACTCATGAGAAATAGTATTATATTGTTTTACATAAAGAAACTTTTGCATAATACATTAGCACTATCATCAATATTTCCTTTGATATTTGCTGAAGTAGCATTAATTATGCTCAGTTTCTTTTGGTATTCATATACCATCGATGTAATTAATTTTGCGTTTAGTGGAGCATGAAATGTTCTCTTTTATAATAGATTTCCCAGGACCCCATGCAGTGGTTGACCTTAAATTGTGCCAATTTTGCGTTAGATAAACAGAGACATTTAACTCAGCATTTGCAGTATTCCCAAGAATAAATAGAAGAAATTATAGGAAATACCGCAAAGACAAAATTAAACTTTGATACTTTGCTGATGAGTGTGGCATGAATACCTTGATACCTAACTAGATCAAAACAGAAAAATGTTAAATTTAAAAAGGAATCCACTGTAAATTGCATAGGTGAATTTTGGTTTCTGTGTGGCCAGTTTTAATAGAACTAGCAGTTCCTCTGTTTACCTGCCCCAAGAAAGGTGTCTTTTGGGATTGATGAAGCTTTAAAACTGGAATTATCAACATTCAAGATTTTAAACCTGTATTGGAAGATTAGGTTAAAATTTAAAAAATTTTGCAAAGTGAGCAAAGTAACTATTTATGACTTCTGTCTTACATGACAACTCTCATCTGTTTCATCACTCGTGCAAATGATGAATCTGAGGGCTCCATGGATCGATGCAGCAGGATCAATTGAACAGCCAGTGGTGACCTGCTCAATCGATCCTGGAAGTGCTCTCCACTCGATGCAGTAACTCCACACCCCAGAAAAGAATAACGCGGTGTCGACCAGATGGTATTTCCCGTCGGCACAATGCAGTGAAAACACCGTGGTAAGAGAGTGTAAGTAAGTCAGCAGGAGATATGCATTCTACAGTACGTAGATTGCGTATCTTCCATTGACCCAGCGCGGCAGTGCAGACCAGGCCTAAATCAGCTCATAGAGGACCTGTTCTAAAGTCCATGGAAGAAAATAGGAGCCCTTACGTTGACTTCAATAAGCTTTGGATCACACTCAAAACCTATAAATTTCCAGAAATTATGCTACAAGTATAAATCTTGAAATTTTAATTTATATTACTTAAATAAAGCCACACAGGTAAAATGGTTATATCCCATCCCTTCCAGGCCTACGATTCTATCTACCAATTAACCCTATGTTACTAATAACAACATCCTCGCTCTCTCAAAGTTACTGTATTTCTCATCCTATGATATACCATTAAAAATTAATATGTACCAACCCTTACCACATAATAGCAGCTGAGATACCACTGTTATTTGCTAATTTTACCAATTAGGAAATTATGGCAACTACGATATTTTAAAAAGCTAGAAATACTGTGTACATAAGCAATAAGAGAGATCACTGTCAACATCGTGGTAAACAACAAGGATTTAAATTAGGCAATAAATGTGGTGTTTCAGATACTCCTGAGTAGCAACTGTTGATAAATATTGTCTTTTTAATGGTCACTATTGTGTTGGTGTTTTTTAGTTACAATACTAAATATTCTTGTGAACAAAGGCAAAATCCTATCAAAAATGGTATCAGAAAATATGTCACTAACGAATATTTATGAAACAGGCAGCTTTGAGTAGGCTGGACGGATTAGATGTTTGTCAGTAAATGTCAATTTCACTCTACATAAAAAACTGACTAAGATTTTTTTCACTGATCATAATAAAAATTTACAGACAGGCAAAGTAAGAAAAATGCTGCTTGAGAACTTAGGAGAGTTTGATTTAAGGATACTTACTTTTGTGTGTTAACAGTAATAAAAATTTAACTTTCTGAATCTCAACACCTTTTGTCATTAAACAATTCTGACCCTCCCCCCATAATTTTCTGCAATTGTGAAAATGTAAATAGATAAAAATAAAGTGCTTAAAACCCATAATTTTGTGCAAATGTGAACATTTTTTAAAATGCTTAAAAATAAATGTCAACATTATCCATTTATTACTTTAAAAAATTGAATTATGCCAAGCCTAGCTATATGTGACAGGCATTTAGAATCTGTAAAAAACACTACAGAAGAGGAAAAATACTTATAACAATGAAAAAGGACATAGAACCCAGTGGGACACATTGGATGAAAATGTACTTATGACAAAACTTCACCTACAAATGTTAAAGTTAACTGTCAGGACACAATTTCAGCACCAGGTTCATCAAAAAAGATTAGAAGAGAATGTGTTTGAGAGCCTCTGAAGGCAAAAGTCTCTGAAGAAGGGGACCAGTTTAATACTTACTGGTTGCTCCCAAGGATGAAAACCTAAATGTGTTCTAAATCAATCAGGTACTTTCTGTTATTCTTGAAAATCTACACAGAGTTAACTTCATCCCACACATGCATTTAGCATCCACTAATATAAGTGAAAGATAGACAAAGACATCCTGGGGAAGCTTTTGGTCAATAGTTAATACATTAACAATATCGTAGTTTAACAACAGCCAACAGCAAGTTTCTAAACTCCCACTTTACATCATTTCAACACCGTTCTCTTGGAAGAACTAGAGCCCCGTATTGTGTATATAGTGCCATTGGTAGCATAGTGCTTTGCAGACACTTAAAATGAACACCATAACACCCGAGTCGCTGTTGAATCTATGGTGAATTTAAGTTCCCAGGTTTTTTGAAAGTGTTGTGCAGGTTTCCTTTGAGGACAAGAATTAAAAAATCAGATATGGATGGAGTGATCACTTTTCACAAAGTGTTCACTCATGGGTGATATGGGGGTTTTGTCTTATTTTTTGGTGTGACTTCATTCAAGAGCACAGTGAGCGGTTTGACCCACAATTGTAGTTGTTGGGGCATTTGATGCACTCAATGAGATACATCACAATCGTGATAAGCATATGTAGGATCCATGAATTTTGAAAGGTGTGCTATAGTGGGTATTGATCATCATAGCAGTAGAAATATGTCTTGTATTTAGCTCAGACACTCTTGATTTCTTTCTCCAGACCTGAAGAAGAACTCTGTGAAGTGCAAAAGCTTGTATCTTCCATCAACAGAAGTTGGTCCAATCAAAGATATCACCTCACCAACCTTGTCTTTCTCATATCCTGGGATAAACATGGTTACAACACTGCAAATAACCCTGTATTGTCACATTCTCATATTTTTCTGAGTTTTTCCCCTCTCATGAAAGACAGTTGATCTAATTCAGTGCTAGTTTAATAGGTTGCAGTTACATTAAGGCCAATAGAGTAGTGTCCATAGAGTAGTGTCCATTTATGCCACATGCCGATTTTGCTGTAATGCTGACCAATGGACAACATAAGACCTGCAGAAGAAATCTATACAGCATCATAAAACAAATCACTAGAAATACATGCTTCTCTGGTGTTCCACACGTACAACAAATTTCTGACTGTAACAGCAAGACTGCAGAAGTTAAACTTGACATGTTCCTACTGATGTCTACAATAAGTACTACTGAGGGGTGAGAAACCTGCTGGCATTACAACTGCCAACACTCAGGGAGACTTGATTGCACTCTTCTGCAAATAACCAGAGCAAATTACTGTACTGTAAGCTGGGCACGGACTAGTAGCACTTATGTGGGGGTGAGCAGTGATAAAAGGTTAACGACTTAGCACAGCAGGATATCAAACTGTCAAACATGAGTAAGAATATTTTCCCTGCTCTTGTTTCAAATGTCTTACATCAAGGCAGACTGGAAATGAGAAAAACTCAGAATGATATTTTAAGGAGGCCAGGTTAAGAAAAAAGATTAACACATTAATACTAAAACTACTTGTATGGTATCCAAATACACACAAGTTATAACATGCAAAGCAACCAGGATCTTTCAGTGTAACTACCACTGAAACCAAGATGTACCATGGTAATTACTGTGTATAAAATACAAATAGCAGCATTCGCCAATGGATGTGTCTCACTTATGACAGCAGGTTTTTTCCATTTAAAAAAAGAAAAGATAGTGGTAGAAAGGTCAGACACTCTCAACAGCCCCACTCTGCATATGTATGGATATATTTACATATGTGCACATATCTGAGCTGCTGCCACATTCATGTACTTCTACCATACTGGAATTGAAATTTAAACCAAAGTTTCAGATTACTTGTTTATTCATAAGGGCTACAGCTGAGCATCTGATATTGGAATTAACAGTAGGGATTTATATCATGTGTTTCTCCTCTCCTTCCCCCCTTGAGCTTCAAATTAAATGAATTGTTTTTAGTCAGACCTATCAGTTGCTTCACTGGACTTAAAGATGAGTGCAATACACGAAAAATATTCTAGGTCATCTGTATTGAATCCCAGAACGCATGCAGCATTGTTAATAAGAAATAAGCTTGTTCTTTTGACAATTTTGGTATCATATGCAGGCTATGTTATGATGCATGTTACAACTACACAGATGAACATGGAAGATATGCAAATATTTTTCCCCAAAAAATACATTGGAAATAAATATAGGAAATACAGTAAGCAACTTTTGCTCTGAATTACAAAAGACCTTGAAAAGCCATTAGCTATCAAGACCTGTGATATTTCATTCTATATTGTGAACTTGTCTTGATGAACAATTTATGTATGGCAAGCTGGGGTGCAAAGGTACAGTACACTAGCATGTCATGCACCGTCAGTTTGGACCCTCCTACTAAAAGATCCCTAGTGAGCTTTAATCTACTCTGCTTTGAAACCAGAGTAGATAAAATGCACTAGGAAATCTTCAGTGCACAGTTGCAGGGCTCTCTCAGACCACGTGTGGCCCAGCAGCGCATTGTCAATTTACACTCCAGCTTGCCACACACAAACTGTTCATCTAGACAAGCCTGTGTATGACTACAATGGGCAGTAGACCTGTTTCTGCAAATTTTTCTGCTCTTTTTCTCTGAAAGTGACACGACCAAAATTTACAAGAGCAGTTTATATACAACTCTCATACAACAATCACAGATGGTATGATCTGTTTTTCATTTTTTAATCAGATGATAGCTGTAAAATACTTGCATATATTTGTCACACACGTAGATTTTCCTCGTTTCTTCAGATTTTTTATTTATCTGAATCCTTCCCACATCATCAGACATTACTTAAGGCACTAATCAGATTTTACTATCTCTGTCAAACATGCTATTTGCCAGGATGCCTTTTTTTTTTTTTTTTTTAATAAATAGGTTGTTGGTCTATTGCTCAACCCTCAATCTGGAGGACCAGCAGACTGCTTTTCAGCTAGTTTCTTTTCTTTGGCTATCTGGCTTGGATGTCCCAATCAGGAGTTAAAACTCCTACTAGCATAGCTCTTACATCGTTGGAACATACAAGCCTACTGATGAATGCTGTTTTAGGTGTATGTGAGGCTATTGGGAAAGATGGTGCAAATGACACCCAACTCTATGGCTACGACTACATTGACGGCAGCAAAATCGCCACCGTCATATCGATTTCTCTGGATTGACTGAGCGGTCAGAGAAGACCCACTCAGTCGATCCAGAAATCGACGTATTAAGACCACCTTCACAAGTGGCATAGCGCTGTGTTGACGGGAACTGTGTTCCTGTCAGTGCAGTGCAGTGAAGACGGTGTGCAGAAGAGGAGCAGAGAAGTCGATGGGAGTTACGCAAGTTTTTTGCGTAGCTTGCGTAACTCCTGTCGACTGCCGCCAAATCTCGGAGGTAAGTGTAGACAGGGCCTATGTCACCTTTTTGTAAGACCCAGACAGGGTCGCATGTTGCCCTTCTGAGAAGTGGTTCAGTTCATGCCATGCATCACTGCCACGGTGCACATGACTGACCTCACTGCTGCTCGAAACAGACATGGCACTGCACATGCCCAAGGCTCCGGGCTTCGCCCAGATGCTGAAAGAGGGTGTGGAGCATTTTTCTGGGTTAGAAGAAGCTGTATGTAGGAATATACAGGCATGTAAGGAGCTTGCCCAAACCACCCGTACAGCTCTTGGACCAAATGGAACCTGACTCAGACAGAGCCTTGGGCTCTCATTAAGAAAAGCATCCACCTGCATGGTGATGTCAAGGCGCAGTTACCAGGGAAGGATTTTTTGTTTTTATTCTTTTATTTTGATTTTTTTTTGTTTGTTCTAATAATGTTCATCCTGGTCTGTTTTGTTGCTACATTACTACCTCATCATTCAAACATCTAAAAAAACTTATACTTACCCAGGCATAAGTTTATCATAATTCAGTGTTGAGGTTTGCTACTTCACTTTAAATAAATAAAAGGAGTTCAAAGATCAAGAGGACTTTCAATTTTTATCCATTATTCTTCTGGCTACTAAGGCTGTTTGCTGGGCAAGGAAGAGGTTGCTACATTCTGGATTGGAGCAAAAAATCCCTCCCTCCCCCAAATAATAAGTCTCTAGGCAAATCTGAATTGAGGATCATATTCATTCCATCAGCTTACCCCAAATTTAACTACACTTTTAAGATATGCAATGTAATTTGTATTTGTTAAATTTCAATTCCGCAGTGCATCTTCACCCTTAAAAATTCCCCAAACTTTTTTCAAGTTAAATAAGCCTTTATTTACTGTGTGATACCATTTTTGTAATGGATTACCTTTGAATGCATACATTAAAATCTTCCAAAGTGGATATAAAACTGTGAATCTAACCAAAAGTACAAAATGAATCTCACATCAAAGGGCAATTCATTTTTCTCCTTAAATCATTATAGTTTTTCTTATGGCGAAACCTCTGCATGTTGAAATTCTTTTAAAATGTGCAGTAGCAAAATGACAATCTAAAATTCAAAATGTTTAAAACTCTGCCAGGTGGGTGAGGCTGTATCTTTTATTGGACCAACTTTTGTTTGTGAAAGAGAAGTTGGCCTAAAAAAAGATATTACCTCATCCACCTTGACTCTCTCATATCCTGGGACCAACATGACTACAACAGC
Source organism: Emydura macquarii macquarii (assembly GCF_026122565.2). Classification (NCBI taxonomy): domain Eukaryota; kingdom Metazoa; phylum Chordata; order Testudines; family Chelidae; genus Emydura; species Emydura macquarii. The sequence continues at coordinate 9,781,697 of NW_027131105.1, read as the reverse complement.
ACTGCATAGCTATGTAAAACTCTACAAAGCACAAAATACCTCTTTTTCTCTATTCTTTCACCCCATCAGTATGCCTCACATTTTAGATCTGTGAGCAGCAACAGCATTCTTACTCCACTAGCAAATTGCCCTGGATTTCCTTGCATCCAGTGGTTAAGCCTCTTTTTATGAAACTATCACAAAATTATGGAAAATTCCGCTTTTGAAATTATGGAAAATTAACCAGAATCACATGATGGATGCCCATAGGAAGATCCACATACATTTTCACTGTGTCCCTAATCTTCCCCTTTTGGGGGAAGAGAATTGTGAGGAAACCGATGATCACTGGATTCCTTAGACCTCCTTGGTCACACTCAGCTTGATTCTAGGCCATGACATGTCACAGAGGCTCCATTAGTTTCCAAAGCCCAAATTCAGGAACATATCCCTCATTCAGAACAACAGTGCACATGCCTAGAGTTAGAACATGCTTAAAGTGAAGTCCTGAACAGGGGTGAACTTAAGATCATTCTACTGATCAACACTATTTTAGGTGCTTGTGAGGCTACTGTGGGAGATGAATATGAATGACCTAGAGTTACAAGACCCAGGCAGGTTGGTGTATTGCCTTTCTGAGAACCTGACTTATATAAGGACTTGGGCCTCATTAAGAAGAGCACCCCTATTCAGTAAAGCACTGAAGCTTCTGCTCAGAGTACTTTCCTGAATTCAGGCCTTGGATGAGAATAAGCCGGCTGATGCTTAGTCCTAATATGATGGTAAATACAAATAGTCAGAGACTGAGTAAGTGAATAGTTGGTGAATAATCCATAAACTATAATATGTTCATTTTGAGTAATTATAAACAAATAAAAATAAAAGTATATTCATTTTTAATTTAACACAAAAAGATGCTACATTTTAATTTAACACAAAAAGATGATAAATTACTTGCTGAGAACTTTTTGCGCAGCTCTAATACGTCCAATCCACAATTAGATGTAAAATTATATGTATATCAACATTAGGATTATTTAAAATTAAATGAGAATTTATAAATACTACGTATGTTTTAGCAGATTCACTTTTTAAAAAAATTATAACAAATATTCGTATTTCTTTGACACTTTTTTCTGTATGAAAGTCTAGCACACAGAGACGCTAGGTTTATTTGTCATACAATTTTTGATGCATCTACTTCACATTAGGGATCTGTCATTCACACACCCACATTCAAAAGGCAACTTGAGGTTACGGTAGCTTGAGTTAAGCTGTATTTTATCAGAGAATTATGAAAAAAATCTGATTTTAATAATCTTTTTCATCTGTCTTCATCTGTGTATGTATCATACACAAAATGTTTCTGCTTAATGTCAAGATGTTTAAAAAGACAAGAATAATTATTATGTATAAATTCTGAAATTGAATGTATTCTATTCATGGCTATTTATGGACCTATAAGATGACACAAACCCTGCTCAACAAGTTTATAGTCCATGGGCTTGCTGCTGCAAACACTTACCAATGCAAGCAGGCCCAGCATAGCCAAGTAAAATACTTGAGCCTGTGGGCTGTTAGCAACTATCAACTTCTACTGCAATAAAAAGCTATTATTTTAGAGTTTAGTTCGGGTGTGTGCTGTTTTGCAAATAGTGGACATCAGAGACCATAATGCAAGGAGTTTACAACCTAATAGTAGTCCATAGTGGCACAGAATTATATGCTTCCATATACTTATAATCAATATTTGATTGACCCTCTTTTCATAAAGCTTTTGCAGGAGATTATATATGGATGTCTGCAGATTGGGGTTTAAATCAGTTTCGGCCTGAGATCTCCTGACTCAGGCAAACATGAGTTTTGCCTAAGTCAGGGACATGAGATTTGGCCAACCAGGTATTACTCAATAGGCATTTGCAAGAATCATTCTAGCCACTGGAAATTGCCACAAGAGACACTGCAAAAGCAAAGCTCATTGACAAATTAATTTCCAGCCCCTCCTTTCCCCTTCAATACGTAGGACCTATCTTTGAATAGGCTGTTTCATTACATTTAAGTCTACATTTCAATAACAAGTTACTCCAGTTCTATTGTAGACCATTCTCCTTATCATCCAAAAAAACCTCAAAGAACCCAAAAGAAACTAGCAGGTTAAATTTGCTAGTTCACAGAATTCCACTATTTTAAAAAAAGTTGGATGAAATAGCAATTTGGTTTATTCTCACCAACCTAAATTCAGACTCTTCTCTAGTGAGTTTCCAAGATACATTCAGTGTCACTACAGTTGTCAAATCCTTTCTAATTTATCCACCTAAAAAAGTAATAATTTGACTTGTAAGCTTTAGGACAGCAAATCAAAAAAGCTAAACTCATGAATACCTAATCCACTTTAAACTTTGCTTCATGTTAGCTAGACAGCTGGTGTGCTGTGACCACTGCTTATTACACTAATCATAATTGTCTCCCTGCTATCTAGTGTTCCCACGCCTCTTTGTGGCATCCAGCTGTTCTCTCTCATCATATGCTTAGATTGCAAGTTTTTGGAGGTTTGTCTTTTTGTTGTATGAGTGTACCGTGCTTTGCACAATGGGGTACCGATCTCTGATTGGAAACTCTATGGAATACCACAATATGCAAATATTCAATAATAATCTTAACAGCATTGTGGATGGGGTCAAAGGTTTGTAATTTTGATCAAACAGTTGCTGCTTTTAAATTTGTGTTTCTAGTAGTGGTGTTTCTATTACAGGAGTTGGTAGCAATCCCTATATTTAGACTGCCTAACACTTTCCATTATAAAAGATTGTGACCTTTTTCTCTGAGAACCTCTGACACCTCTGTTGTTTGCAACAGGCTTTTGATATTTGGCAGGGGGATGCCCTCAGGCTACAAAATTGCTTTTTCTTTGGCCCATGAAATTCTGTTCAGCTTTTGGTTAGATACAGAGAGTGGGTTTTTTCCTTCTTCTTTTAAAACAACTTTCCTTCTTGCACTTGCATTTGTCAGAAACATTTTGGCAGACTGACAAAGCAATAATGTGAATATCTGAAAGCTGAGCTGGCACCGGCACCATCACACCACACACTGGGCTGGCAACAGCTGTGAGCTGCCAGAGCAACTGTAGCAGGGTCAGAAGCAGGAAGAAAGCCAGACTGGGTTCTCCTTGCTGGATCCAGTTCATGGTGCCAGTGGCCTCTGTCCCCTTCTGGGGGCACCATATGAGACGGGTAACTTCAGGAAAGGGAAGACGGAACCCACCCAGGTTCCTATTCATCTCCTAAATCACCCCCTTCCACTCCGAACACTTGGCTAAGACAACCCATTCCTTATCTACCCACCGTAGGCAGCACAAGGGGGAGAACTTTCTCAACTTTTGGACCTGGGGGGGGAGGAAAGAGAGAGATCGTACAGCTTCCCCCACCCAACCATGCTGCAGATCCAGCACGACATCTGCAGTCCACCCACCCCACTTTGGGAGCACTACATGAGGCAAAAAGTCCCCCAACTCCACAGTGGGGAGAGAAGAGAGCTAGGCCAGGTCCTTCTTCCCTACCTTTCCTTCCCCACTCCAAGTATCCCTCTGTACTGATCGGGACCCAGCAATCCACCCCTGCCCCTGCTCCAAAATAACAGCCTTCTCCTGCCAGAAGTGCTAGCAGTCTGTGCAGCTGGCGCAGGGTTCAAACCACACTGATAATTAGGGAGATGTATAGTTTGCTGTGATAGAATTTGGGTTTTTCTCTTTAAAAATACTTAAGAAATAAGATACAAAGAACTACATTAAAGACCATTATTTAGGTTGCAAAGTCAAGCATTCAAAAGCTAGGAAGAGCCACAAAAGCTAGGAAGAGCCAAATTTACAGTTGCATATTTATTTCGGGTCTTATACGTATGCCACATGATATAGTCTTTCACTATATGAGCTCATGCTATTTTTCCCACAGGACCCCTGCATCATTCAGTATACAGGATGGACATACAAGGAGACCAAATAAACGTTGCATGGCCTACTGTAAAACAAGCATTTCCTAACTTTCGAGTGCTTGACTTTGTAATCTAAATAAAGGTCTTTTAATGTGATTTTTATGTGTAATCTGTATTTTTACTAATGCTCTTATGTTGCGATAGTGCTTCAGAGAACCATTTATGAGGCCATACCAACACCATGGTATTGTTACAGCCATATCGCTAGCACCATGAGTCATTCAAAAAATCCTCAGGAAGACTGACTCTGACCTCCAACATCAGCAAATTCAACACACATGCAAATTTGTAGTCCCAAGTACATCTATTAAATGGTGGAGAACTTTTGCTCCAGGAAGCCTCATCTTTGTTTTGCATGAGAAAAATTTCATATGGCCCTAATCCTAGCCATTCCATACAACTCCCATAGACTTCCACAGGAGTTATGTATGCAAAGAATCCACTTGTATGTTGCTCACTGTTCCCAGTACAAGACTTCAGAGGTTCAGTCCATGGCTCCAGACATGCAGCGCTTGGCAAAACTCAAAATCATGCAAAGGTGACTTAAAGATATCCTTTGTTCCACTATAATCCTGTAGTCACTGTGAACCTCGAGGGCTGATTTAATTGTGCAGCTATCAACAGCCTCTATATTGGCCCTATGCCTTGTGAGACGTCACCCAGAAACACCAAAGCTGACTTTTTGATAGCTTTGCACTGACAGAACCACATAAAGCTGCCCTTATGCAGATGAGAATCTGGCTTTATTTTATTACGGGAAGTAGCACTGAAAATAATTCAATTTCTTAAACAAATATCGATGCTTTCCAGACAATTCTGTACAGGACTAGAAGTATGCAGCCGATTACCCGAATTACAAACTGAGGGTGTGCCATTGCAAGAAAAGTACGTAAAAGAAAACGTCTCATGACAGTGACCAAGACAAAAGTCCCCTTTTAAAAGAAAGATCCTCGGGTACTCAGAGTCAAACCCCAAGACAGTTAAGATGGTCAGAGAATATGCAAATCACAAAACACTTGAGGGGAGTTGCTCACAACATTAACTTTTAGCCTTGTAGAATAATACTCATTATATGATCCCATGGCTAAAAACTAATGTACTGTGAATTATACACCACTTCATTATATTTAAATTACTTTTTCTTCCTTCTTATGCTTTTACTGTTTGGTATATTAAATACCTCTATTTTCTCTATATATAATAATAATGATGGCAATGGTAGTAAAATAATATTTTAAATACAAAACATTCAACAAACTATTGTGTGGGGTTGATTATTATTCAAATACATTATTCAGCAAACATTGCCATTATACATATTGAATCACTTCTTGTCTGACCAGGGTAACAAGCAAAAAAACAAAGAATACCTTAGGTCTTTAAGGGACAAAAAATCCTCTTTATCATCATCATCATTCTGTGTGTCACTTTGAAAACTGGTTTTCGTTGGAAAGTACTTGAGAAAAAACCCACCATCTCATAACTTTTTCTAATTCTTAGATGTAAATCAAATGCCCAATACCATTAGGAAGCATATACAATAATGTTAGATTACTGTCTTTAGAAAAGTCTGAGATGTAGATTGACTTCCTGTTTCATTTATAGAACATTCACAAAATAGCTCAGCCCAATACCATATACTAATTTTGAATATCCTCTCTAATCGGCCTCTTCCAATTATTCCCCATCAAGATTAAATTTTGTGATACTCAAAAATGAAAAGGTCTTTCAAACTGAGTTGTCTCCCCCTCCAGCTCACATCTCCCTCTTTAATATGGATTGCAATTTTCTGTCCACCAAAATATGAGCCTGCAGATTGGAAAAATACGTTGTTGAGCTAATACACACAATCAGATGAGTCCTTCTCAGACGGTCACTTGGCATTTTATACAAACAGCTTAAATGCCTGAAGTTTTTCCAATGATATTGAGGAAGTCCATGCTGTGGTATCACTTAGGAATGAACTTTTGTATCAAAGCATGGAATGGAGGTTCATCCTTTATCTAACAAACTTATCTTACACTTCTTCATGTTTCTCAGTAGTAGACTAATGGCCTTTACCCCTCTTAGTTCTTTAACTATAAATATCACTAATTATTGCACACTCAGAAAACATTTTTAATTAATAAATATCAAAGCAATTTACAAAGCAAATTAAGTTTCATTATCCCCTTTTCACAGTCAGGAAAAGAGAGGCATCAATAGGTGAAATGACTTGCCCAATACTACCTAGCCAAAAATAGAACTTATGTCTGAGACTGGACCACAGTGAATTATGCCAAGACATATTAAAATCAAAATTATCTTAAATAAATCTATAGTACAAAACACAGACCTATGTCTAAGTCTGCACCCAGGCTTTTCTAATTAGATCAAAACCTTTACATCTCATGTAGATAAACCAAACAAATAACACTCTTCCATCTTTTTATTTATTTCTGAGTTTTTTCTCCAAAATGTAAGGGAAGAACAGAAAAAAAGACCAAACAACAAAAAAGTAAGGGAATGGAAAGGGAGGAAAGGAGAGTGATGTCTCAGTTTCCATCCAATAGTAATTAAGCAAAGGTTTCTAAAAAGTGAGACCAAAACTTTTCAGTTTTGTCTGCTTTCCCTCTTCTCCCAAACATTTTATAGTCAACTAAAATTCGACTGATTCTCAGTTCTTTGCAGGCCCTTATAATTCCTTCCCAACATTTACATTTTACATGTGGATAAATACTGAACAAATTTAATTAATTATGGGTAATTCAGATACATGTAAAACCCTAAAACAGACTGACCAACTCAATATGGGTCCCAGTCATTACCATGTTTTCAGGATTCTGGCAATTAACTCCATTTATGGTTTAAAAAGGAGGGCAAGTTACATTATTTAATTGATCATGGGATCCTTCTATGAAGCAGTTTACAGATGAATTATTGCACACAGACATTCTAAGTAACACACTTTATTACAAATGTTTCCAACTAAAATTATTTTTTCAACATGTTCCTAAACCAGATCGCTTTCCTTTATTTCTGAGGGAAAGCATCTTGAGGCAATATGATGCCAGGTTAATCTCTCACAAACATGTCTCTCTCACACTTTTATTGTGTTTCCCGTACTCTAAGAAAAACAAGCTTAATGAAGCTAAACATTTGCACCTGCTTTCACAGTCAGGTGAGAAGAGGTTTTAAAGCACCCCTGGAATGCCATGGCTGTGAAATTATTCAAATATGCTACAACACTAATATTTACCAGGATCAGACCAGCATCCACAGAACGGTCTTAAAAAATGATCCTTTCAAATGTACAGAGTTTACCTCATGAGACATGCACTTTACCTCATGAGACATGGGCTAGACTGGATTATTAAATTACTAGGTTTTGATTTGTCATGTATGAATCCATTTGACAGTTTAAAGATTATAAATAAACAGAAACCCATTTAGTCCTTTTCCAAAGGCAATACATTTAAGGGGGGAAAATAATATTTCGGATTAAATTGTAACCCTTTTCAATTGTCTAAATGTAGCAAAAACTGTGTATCCATTCCAGAACTCTTGGAGAGAGAAACATTCTTCTCAGCTAGCGTGCAATCTATTTTAAGAGGTTCCCCCCCCCACATCCCCCTTTCGTAACTCTTATTTTTCAGAAAGAATGAACCAGAAGGTTGTTGCCAATCTCACCAGTTCTTTAACATTTTAGAAATCCTCAACAAATGTTTTTTTCTCAGGGCAGCTGGAATCCAGTGTCTGTGTGAAATTTATCAGGGTTCTTTTTGGAACTACGGACACAACATGTAGTCAACAACAGTAGTATATAGTAGGGTTTCAGTAGTTTTAAACAAACACTGAAATGTCCATATTCAATTCTTTGCCTCTATGTCAGTTTGCTGCTTTAAATTCAGTTGACAGCTATGTTCACTATTGGAGATTTTTTCAGGACGTAGGTTGTACTAGTTGGTTTGATTGAAAATAAAAGGCTTTTGTTGTAGTTGTTTCAGTGTTCCCATTGGTGTCTGCTGCACATTAGACCATTCCCACAAAGAACTGGGATTATAGTAAATGAGGATGAAGGTTTTGATTACAGTGCAGTTTTATCCTGTCCACATATGGAACAGTTACAGCAAATTAATATATATATATATAAAAGCCAATACATAGTATATGCATACTATTCTATCATCCTAGGAGTAACACCCACGCTGTGCCTGCAAAATTCTGCATGATCTGTCACACTGAAACAATAAAGACAGCTATGAATATCGGAGCAGAGCTACATGGTACAGAGCTGCCATTTAGAACGGTGTTGTCAATCCCAGGCAGAGAGTAAGGACAAATGGTCAGCATCTAAGGAAAAGGATACAAGTTCACTACACCCAATGTAATCACGGTGGTTTGAATCAGTTGAAGTGCTCCTAATGACAGTCCCCAGGATGTGAACTCTTCAGAACTGGAAGCAGATCATTCTCATGAAGTTTCCTCAGCTGTGGAACTCACTCCCTCTTGTTGTCCATTGGAATCTGTTTGCTGATTACCAGCCTGGCGGGCTAGGCTAATCCTTTTGGTCAACCATTAATGCCAGAACTTGATCTAAGTTTTCCTCCCTCTCCCTCCTGCCATCTACTGGGTGGGTGTGGTTGGCAGGTATCCCTGGCTGTTATTCCCTGCCCAAAGCACAAAGCATTTGCATAATATTTCACTTAGGTATTATCTGCCATCTGATTAATTGGATTTGGGGTTGGTGGTTTTTTTTTTGTATTTAACATAATTTTATGTAAACATTACAGAGGTCTAACACAACAGCTGCCGGAGCTTGGTGCTGCAAGCTGCACAGCACAATCAACAGTTCAGAGCCACCTTTCAAAACAGAGGATGAACTTTGGTCTTTGCAGGCACTCCTTACACCCGTACACAACAATGGCGCTCCACTCATCCTCCCCTCTTTATTAAAACTATTAAATTAATATGTCTGCACTCGTGAAGGTTCTCTAGGTCTCCAGTCTCCATCTCCTTTGCGCTAGTACTGCACCTAGGTCTGGAATCAGCATTTGTCTGTAGACAAATGTCTCATAAGGAATGATGCTGCACGTCTGGTTTATTTGTTAGGAAGTGGGCAGGTGCACAGTAGCTTGATTTACGGGGGAAGGGGCCTGGGCACACAGATGCCATACTGATGAGGGGCCAAGTGCACATAAGGCCTTCTCTGTGAGAAGATGTGCTTTTCTGGCAAATGTTATCCAACAAATAGAAAAGAGGGCATGCACAGAGGCTGATGGATAAAATATTCTCCAGTTGCAGTTTACCTCCTACTTCCACCCTCCTTCCTTGCCAAACTCCATTCAGCATTAAAACTCCTAGGAAATTAAACAAACCCACAAAAGCAAAAGAATGAAAATTTACACCAGTTAACAACATGTACCCGGTACTCCTCCATCCACAAGCACATGCTTACGATTACAATTGCTATGCACCACAGATCGTGGACTGCACTCTTAGCTCTGCCACTCTAGGTATGCTATCTTTCCACTACCCTCTTTAGCCATCTTTCTGAACGTAACACTTTATTAAACTGCCTTTTCTCAACATAACCAACAATTACACTAATGACACACAACCATTAATATTGCGTGAGGGAGGCAAGGAGGAGTGCTGATAAAGGGATGTGTGCAGAAGGTTGAAAATGGGGCAGAGTTAAAGTTGTGGTGAATAGTCTCTGGTGTACCATAGTTGTGATACTAATAGGGGGTGCACCTATGAGGAGTAGAGGGTACTACTGTTATGGGACTTAATTTTTCATTTCCTTGGCTTTGTGAGTTTATTTCATGTACACTGTGCGGGTCGCCACCCTAACTTCTTCAAAACAAAGGGGGGTGTATTAATAATAGTCAGATTTTTTTTTTAAATCAGGTGACATGTGTTGGACTCATAACATTTGCCAAAATATAAGCAAAGAATGAAAAAATTACAATATAATTTTGAATATAAAATGGTATTTTATATAGTCTTTTAGGACCTGAACGTGCAACTGATGGCTCACAGGCAAACTTCTGACCCTGTGCAGAACCCCATGAAGTCAGTGAAACTCTGCATAGATACAGTAGTCCACTTGCGTGCAGTCAGTTATAGAACTGGGGCCTTTGTTTGTTTGGGAAAGCCTGGATATGAAGATTAACTTTAGTCCCATTGCTAAACAAAATTATATTGTATCATGTATCATCAGTAAAGTATATCCAGGGGTCAGATGTTACTTTACATATAGGACAGTTTTAAATTCAAATATTCGGATTGTGACTACGCTTTAGTAGTTTCAAATAACAAAATATCCATTTCCAAGAACATACTGATTTTGTTCAAATATACTTCTTTAAACAAAAAGAGCTCCATTGAAAATGAATTGAAAGATGTAAATATATGCAGGCTTAGTTAACTCTAATCAGTTGTAAAAGAATGATTATTTACCAGAAATATACTCCATACTAGAAACTGGTTTTTGGAGGGGTGAGGGCAGGAATCCTAATGGATCAGAGTGAGAATAAACATACTATGGGATGGAGTGTACATAACTTGCATCAAGGGACCATGAACTAGATTCATAAAACCCTTTTTGGATTTACTATATATACTGCAGTTTCAGTAGAAATTCAGACAGCCTTGAAGCTCTTGATAAAAAAAAAAAGAGTAGTAAATCCTATTAAAATGGATTAAGGGAAACAGCACATATTGAAAATACCAAACATAATTTAAAGATTCTTATGGCACCATTACTCTGATAACATATTAGTTAAGAAAAACATATCTAAGGGTTGAATATTCCAGTTGGAATATTCATTTTATATGGATTTTATTGTTGCTCATCTTCCCCAACACCTCCTGCATGGACAACTATACTCCATGACAGAGAGTTTATCCTTTATAGGTCCAGACTATCTTCAGGTAGTGCTAGGTTTTCAGGTTTCTTTAAGAGAATAGGTTTAAAGGGACAATGCATCTACGTGGTACTCCACATCCAGCATTCATTTGGATTGATAGGGCAAAAATCGAAAATTGGTAACATTTAACCCATTACAGGAAAATTATGCCTCTAAATCAGAATTTCAGAATTGGATTGGTTGTAAATAACGTCCCAGTGCTGTATGTGCCCTTACTTAGAGCTAATGCCAAACATTTCCTTCAACAATCTTTCACTCGCTACATATTTGCTCAGATACATCACAAAAGTTAAAGGTATTTTGAACCAGGCAACTACAGTGTTGTAGGTCTGTTGAGTAAAGGAGAAATCTATCATGTTTCATCCTAAAACCTTTTTGCTTACTAAATTAAGTTAAATTGTTGACATTATTCCAAAGGGCAGCATTTAATTGTGGAAGTCTAGCCCCACAGCCTTTATTTTAAATGAAAACCATTGAATCTCAAATGCATATTAAATAAAAAACTAAATCATATTTCAAATAATGTAAAATATTGGAATTACTCTAACACACAAAATTATCCAAATGAATTACGCTGTGCAGCTCATTATCCATTGCAATAGTATTTTGATTAAAAACAAGAACTAATCAAATAGCATGTAAATTAGAAAAAGAAGAAAAATTATATAAAATTTTTTGATTCCACTGGACTATAAAAACACAGCAAGGGTCACTTCTTAGGCAAAACACTGACTTCCCCACTTTCATTATAAAAAATAAACATGTATTTGAACTGTTGAAATCAAAGAGTTTTCTTACTGATTACAGTGGGAGCAACCTCTGACCCAATGTCAGCATTCAGCTAGCTTTGAAAAGAAATGTTTGCTTTTATAGTACCTATTCTATGGCTCTGAAAATTGATAATCTGCATGGGACGGAGGCAAGATGACTTTTATAATGCACAAAACAGAGAATTAAGTAACGATTACGTGTTGCTAGATTCTTGCATTAAAACAAACTGCTGCCTCAGTAACAGTAAATTGAAGTAAGATGGAGGTGAAAAATACAGTACTTGTAAGAATGACATGAATACCACCAAATGACTCAGTAGCACAAATTTATCATTTTTGATTCATGGGTTATTTTGAGTTTTCCAAATTTATGAGTCAATATTTAGGACCAAATATAACCCTCTAAACTCAATGGGCATTGAATTCATATACATAAGTAAACAGCTAATTCATCTCCCATTTTATATAATGCCAGTTTTCTATTAACTTCAATGAGAGCAGGAGCAGACTGTTTATTTCCAAATCACGGACCCAATTCTGTAATTCTTACCCATGAGAGTACTCCACTAATTCAAAGGGGCTACGCATCTCATCGAGGGCAGGTCTACACTTAAAGCGCCACAGCAATGAAGTTGCACTGGGGCAGCTGCATCGCTATAGAGCTTCAGTGAAGACTCTACTATGCCAACAGGAAAGCTTCTCCGTTGGCATAGTTAATCCACCTCTGTGGATTTTTCACTGCTCCGAATGACATAATTATACCAATGTAAGTAGTGTAGACCTAGCCTCAGGGTTGCATAACTGGGCACCAAGTCAAATAAGGAGATCATTCTCTTAAAGGACAAAAGATGGACAGACTATCAACTGACAAAAGCAGCCACTCTGAGGTCTGAATTACAGGGGGACAGGCTCAGTCCATTATACCCATTATTTCAGTAGCTGAAAGCCTGTGCTGTCAAACAGGCCTCATTTGTAAAGTCATGAGTGTAAAATAGATTAAAATGGCTGAGAACTTAAAAACTGGACAACAGACTGGAAATCTCAGTGATGACTGAACCTGGCAATATTCTAAATAAAAAGAGCTCTCACCTATGCTCGTAGATGTTCTAGAGGTTTCACATTGACTCAGATATTCTAGGCTTCAGAGTAATGTTTGGGTTTATGATGAGTGCTGATTGTGTTGATTTGTGTCTAACGGTTGTTTTGGGAAGTTTGTGCAGATGGCAAATGAGGGATGTATGCTGTAGTGAGGGGCTTTATGTTTGGGGTTAGCGTGTGTGCTGGATATAGCAGTTGGGTCAAATAATTCATCATCTGTGCAGTCTCCCTCATAACCAATGAAATTGTTGCATGCAAATTAACTGTAAAGTAGGGTGGCGATTGGTTGAGTTACCTCTGATATCATAACGGTCTAGGACTCTTGGCATGGCATAGATCTGAAACTCAAGACAGGTGCAATTCATGATGTCAAAAGGGCTAAGAATTTGAAATTGGATAGGAATAGACCACAATACCCAGTGATATTTCAACTTGGTGGTACAGTACACTCCCATATATCTGAATTCCCTTTACGGGAAAATCCTAGTTATCTGAATCCAAAGTGCATCCCTCATATAGACCTATGTTACTCAGTCACATGCTAAAAATTTCTCAATTAGCCTCTTAGAACCTGTTAGAACTCATCAACAGCTTTGTCTTTTCAATACTTGTATTTGCACTTTAATAAAGAATAAAAACAACTTTCAGTTTATTAAAACCACTGTGGACATAATATTAAAATTAAAATTTTGGTGTTTTAATACATTCAATTAAGCTGTTTTTTTACTCTTTAATTTTTAAAAATACAAAGCCATTGATTAGTGCTAATGGGAGCTAAGAAGCATTAGCAGGTGATTAACATAGGGCTACATACAGTGAAACTGCAGCTCAATGCACTTCCATGTGTCCCAACGCCCAGCTATTTGAACGTTCTGGAACTCCTCCTGGTATTCAGATAAACAGGAGTGTACTATATTCTGAACAAAAAGAGCTCTCCAACCATGCTTGTAGCTGCTTCCATTGCTTCATAGTGATTTACAGATATTTTAGGCTTCAGAGTGACATTCCTGGAATTTTATTATATGGCTAGAATGCCTGTCATGATAGCAGCTAGAAAGATACCAGGTATTATGATAGCCATTGTAAGAACTACGCCTGCCTCCTACAAAACGGATCAAATCAAGTTGCTAGGAAGGGTCTATAATTATTCAATGGAGAAATAATGCAATTTTCCTCATAACCTTAATTTTACACTGACTTATCATAAATGTAAACATTGATAACCATAGACGGACCATGTTAAAGTTTTCAAAAGAAAATACATATTCCTATTCAGTCTCATCATTATTTCTGTTATAATATTATTATGCTTTTCACCCCCTCCCGCACCTCATTGGGGAACACTGACAATTTAGTGTTATTTTCTGCAATTGTTGAGTCATAAGGAATAAGACTGCTAGTTAAATAGCCAATCCCTAAATTCAGTACAGACAAAATATGCTTCTTAGTTTTAGAAGCATGTCACAGTCACCTCCTTAATTCAGCAAAGATTCCTTAAGCAATGCAAGTAAACAAACACATCTGTGATTATGGCCATGGGAACAGAACAGGAAATAGGCTGTTATCTTCTCCAGACAGACTCTTATCAACACATCCATTAAAGCACAGTAAACTGCTACCAAGGATAAAATTACTGAATTTTAAATGCATTATTGATGTAGTGGTGAAGAAAAGCTTTAACCCATGCTGGTAAATATCAATGTATAGTTACGAACAGGCATGTCATTAACATGATATTTTTCATATAGGTACTAATATTCCTACCGTATCCCACTAACACGGAATGCTTTCTTTATTAGGGGCCAATCCTATGTTGTGTGCCTTTAACTCTCAATTAAGCCAACAGGAGCCGAAGGTGCGCAGCATCTTGCAAGAGATGCTCAGTATCTTTCAGTATGCAGCTCTTATTCAAAACTGGAAAAACAAGGAGACTGACCATCCCATCAGGGATAAACTTTGTTTTTATAAACAGCAGAAATATCACACCGCATTGAGGCTTTTTCCATTTTTTTCCCCTTTTCCCTCTGCAGCAACTATCATTTGTCCCGATGATCTCAAACAAATGGCACATTCAGTTTGGTTTTTGTCCTTTGTCACTATGCTATTGTTAAAGCGCAAATTAAGCATGCAGGGTAAATTACTATTTGTCTAGAACCATAGATATTGATGGCTCTTTAGTTGACAAAACTACTGTAATTGTTACTAGGCTGTTATTGTTTTTTAAAATCACCATGCCTTTTGGGTCCATTACTTCATCAGTTAATTTAAACATAATTTTCCAGCTAAGGTACATTTTGAATATTGTCGTTTTTTTCCTAGATAAATCATTATTCTAATTACCTATCAGAGAGCTGCAGGCTGTCACAGGACCAACAGAAGATGAATATTTAATTTGATTTGATAATTTACAAGAAAATCTAAAGAGATTTGTAGTCACCTAAGCCTTCTAGTAGAGTTAGAGTTTTGACCCTCCAGGATCTAAACAACAATTTCTTGGCATCTTTTTTTTTTTTAAATTTGTATTCCAGACAGCATGCCAATACTATAAAAAAGTGTGAGCAGTGGGGACTATCTCCATAAAATATGGTTACTGTTACAAAATTAACCACATCTACATGACTCCTTCTAACCTAACTCTATATATATTCAGAATCATATTTGATCATTTATTTGCAAAAGAAAGTGCTCACTGCTTTTTATTTTCAGTTCGTTATGGAAGAAATATTTGGATTCCATTCTGATTCATGTATCATTAACAGAACTGATAATGAAATTCCAGATAAAGAGTCTTCATTAGTGGTAATGATGCATGAACCAGAAACAGCCCAGCCTGACCTTCAGACTCCAGGAGGAGTTTGCAGGGCTGCCAAGTGAGGAAAATAATCTTTTATTTGTAAGTTGAGCACATTTGACATGGAAGTCGTGAAATACAGGAAGCATCTGTCATTTTTACACTCATTTTCAGACTAACATTTTACTAGATCTATTTCAAAGGCAATGGTTGAAATATACAGTTAGTATTTGCTTTTGCTATCTTTTTAGAATCATGCAGGTAGAGCTGTTTGGTGCATCTCTGCTTTGCTTAGTGAACAATGTGAACAGCACTGCACAGGATTATAAAAATTAGCCATGGGCAGAGGTCATTAGTAAATCTTAAAAAAACAAAACCCACAGTCCAACTTCTCAGCTGAATGTCTGATAATCAATGTACAAACAGTTGCATTAATACAATATAGTAGAAACTAAAGTTTCACACAAATCTTTATACTCAGACACCTAAACAAATGGAGTAAATGAACAATACTGTGCCATTCTGTCATTTGAGATTTAATTTCAAACGTATCTACCATCAGAGACTGCCAATTTTAAGTGACTGCAAATAAAGTAGTGAAACCCAATGTTTTTCAACAGAGTAGTGAAAACATGACAATGGGAGAATTTGTTTTCAGCTCGTTCAATGAAAAATGCTTTGTAGAGTCGCTAATGAGAGTCTCCATTTTAGACGAGCTAAGGTTTCATAAAACATTCTCTTTAGTAACTGCTGAAGTTCAAGTGCCCCAATTTCTAGTTTATGGAAAGATGACATAGTGTGAACAAATCTGACTAAGGCAAGTGATGTGAATACGTATGGATGAGTCACTGTCCATTCTTTTCCATTTCATCTAGGGGCAGGGTATAAAAGCAACATAACACTGCTCAGAAGTTTCCCAACCAGCTCTTCTTGCATCAGATTTGGAGTAATAGATGAGTGCCATCTGAACAAGTAAACATAGAGAAGCTACGTTATTACAGTCTCTCAGAGATTAAGGTATACCATTCCATATATAGGAAGGATCACTGTATTTTCCAACTTTCAATTTAAAGCATGGGAAAGGTATATTTTTATCCTTATTAGCTGTTTTCCATTTGTAAATAGAGACTCAAATGATCAAAATTTAATTCTTCACCCTCTTACCATAATTAATTTCAAACACTAAGATCATTTACAGAAGTTCTTCAGAAGTAATTATATAGCTAAGATTTGTCCCAAAATTAATAATTCCCCCTTTGTGTATCTGTTACACTGTGAAGGGAAATTGTTCCCTAACAAAACAGCAAAGAGCAACTTTTTCTTTAATCGTTCCAAACCCAACATATGCAAATACTCCAGTGTAAATACTGTGCATAACACAAGAATGGAAAAGTCCCAACCCCTGAAAAAATGTATATCAGCACCTGAGAGTGTTCTGTAATATTTAGAAATTAGCATGTGTGCAAACACCTCAAAACTGCAAGTACGTACAAGAACATTTCTTCACTCTTCCTTTACACATTGCTGTTGTCTGGAGGGCTGGACGGAGGGAGAGAGCTCGTACACCAAGTAATTTGAAAGAAAAAGCAGGCATTCAGAATAGCCCAGTTCAGAAGAAAGCTGGCCTTGTGCTTAGTTTAATAAGATAAATTAATTTTAAGGATCTCTGGCAGAAGTAAAATATCCTTGGAATTTACTAGCAAAACTTTTTTATTCTGAATAAACAAAATAGTCTCTTGATATAAAGAGTAAAACCATGTAATGGGAGTGTTCATCCAAAAGTGCTTATAATGTATTAAAACTGCAGAAATGGTACAAAAAAGACTCCATAAATATTTGATCGTAATTTTTTTTTTGGAATATGTTTGGTTTAATTGTGTTCACAACTCTTGTATGCGCTTTATGTGACTATGCTAGCAAGTGAATTTGCAAACAGGCTTACCTAAATGGATTTTCCCCAAACAGCATATATTTTAAGCAAATACTGAAATAGCCATTGCAAGGATTCAGACCAGATTCCAAGAGTTATGCCCAACTGACTACAAACAGCCCAGTCTAGTTTCACGATCCAGTCTGACTGAAATGGAAACAAGGAAAACGTGAACACAGAATCAGATTTTTAAAATTCTTTTAGTTTTATTCCATAAGTGGCTATGTCCTCAGTAATAAAAACACATTAATATGAATTTTATCACAAGTGTAGCTTTAAAATTAGCACATAAGTGCACTGACAATTTTGAAAATAATTGCATTAAAATGCTAAATGAAACACAAAATGTTTATAAGTCCAATTGTCAGCATGCTCATTATTGCAAAAGTCAGTCAGACCTCAAACAGATTCTGTTCATTTGATGTTTGGGAATGGAGGCAGTTTAGATCTCACTAGTCTCAAAATGTGAACAGGAACACACAAAAAGTGAAAGCCATTAAAATGCAGGGAGAGACACACAGTAGAATGATGTTTAATCCAGGAGAGTAATTTCATAGCCATTGTGATGCTGAACGGAAAGCTAGTGAAGTGATCGGTGAATAGGAGTGGTATACACTCCACGTCCAGTCCTGCACCATGCTGCATTTCCTTTCAACATCCAATTACTTAATGCAAGTTGAGAGCACTTGTCATGTAACTTAGGCCACAGTTTCAGTACTTGGCCACAACATCATTCTCCACCTTTTGTAGCCTTGACACATAGAGGAAAATATCAGGAAAAAAAAGTTCACTATAAAAAAAAAAAAAAAAAAAAGTATATTCCTGTCCCCTTACACACACAGCTCACCTGATGGTAAGACAACCACAGGGAATGCTACTTGATAAAATACTATTATTGTGACCTCAGAAGACAAAGTAAAAACATGCAGAAGTGCATTCTGAAGACCGGATAGTTTTAAGTGAATAACAGATCCACTTAACCAGAAAATGTATTTTATATATCTTGAATATATTTGAAGTGTTTACCAATAATTGTACAATAGCTTTTATACTAACACAAGGAAAAAAAAAACATTTACCACTGGTTCTCATAAATAATTCAAAAGGTCTAATTTACCATAAGCATATCTGGTATTTATCATCAGTAAATAATGTATTAGGTGTATACTGTACGCTATTTTCTACAGTAACTATTAAAGAGCATCAGGAACCCATCTGTGTTCATGGTTTTGTAAATCAGGACAGCTCTTGTGTGCATGCATAAAATGATTGCCAATGAAGACATCTACCTAGGCAACGGATGGAAATGACATCTTTTAATGTGAAATTAAGTAAAAATTATAAAAAGTGCAACACTTTTTTATATAGCATAAATATTCATAACTTGCAAACTGACAAAGCATACTTCAGAAACCATAGGAACCAATCTATGAAAAGAGTTGGGTCTTCCACATTCAATGTGCCACTGACAGGTGAATTTGCATAAATGCAAATTAACATTTCAAAAGCCTTGTCTTTGCTAGCATTTTTCAAGAAATCACCCGCCATGGCAGTACATCCAGTGCAGCTTCACTGATTGTGGTAACGGTGGAAGTGCTAGCATAGACCGGGCACAGCTGTTTTTACTGCCACTGTGACATCTAAACCCACCTACATTAGTGCTTCCACTGGTGCTATCACCAAAAAATGCTATTGTAACACAGCCAAAAGTAAATTGTTTTATTATTTTAAAGCGTGGAACTTGCTTAGTGTAATGTACAGGTTTTCCAGAAATAGGCTGTTCAAAGTTACTACAAATATGTCTTCTCATACCAGAGGAATCCTCTAGTCTGACTCATCAGTAAGATCCCAGAAAAGAAGATTCCTTCTATGTGTGAGAAAAAGGATTACCCGATTAATAAAAGCTCACCTCACAGTTATCAAAAATGTTTTTGATATTGTACCTAAACTGTCAGGTGGATAATCAAAATAGTTTAAGCAGAGTCCTCCAGAAGTCCATTTACTTTATTTTTATATATGAATTTTAGTGGTGAAAGTGAATTTTAATGCTATAAATTTGTGTGCACTTGCTGAAGACCTAGTAATAGCATCATATTCTGAAACAACTATAATATGTAAAGTTTTACATAACTTAATTAACTGTCAAATCAAGAGCGTGGTTTCTTGTATAATCTCACTTTACAATATTTGATTTAAATGATCTAATAGAAATCACAAAATTATCAAAAGCTGTCCTTCAGAACTCCAATGAGAACTATGTTGAATATACCAGGGAGTAGACTGAAGGGTTCAGTTGTACCAGATTCAATAGAACTTGACTTACATTATTTTTTTAAATATACTTATTTTAGCTTGTTTATATTCCTTCTCTATTCTTTAGGCTATGTAATACTAGACATGCCTGCGTGTATTTGGCATATATCTGTACACTTGCCTCCCAGTCTTACAATACATTCTTGATTGAGAACAGGTTTAATACTAACTAATTCAATTCTCAATCAATCTACATTCTATGCTCACATGTTCCTTTTGTCGAGCCTTGTCACCTGAATGGCAACATCTATTTCATTTTCTCCAAGATCTCCTAGAAAATTATCTGTAGCCACTTTGTGATTAACAGCTCATGAATAATGTGCTAGGTATTTGGGGAGTTGTGGTTCAATAAACACAATTTCACCTCAGGAGAATTTAATATGAACATTTGTTTCTTTCCCAATATTTCTCTTCAGCAAATAACTGAGGACAGTAAACAATTCCAATGGAAACTGACAAAAACTTAATTTTTAAAAGCATATTTTTTATATTTTTAGAGATCTATTTTGATATTTCTAGCATGTGTATGTGGAGCTGTAAGAAAAATGCCTACACAAAATTAAAAAAAAAAAGGTTATGAAAAAGGCATGGTTTTATACAACACAGGAGATTCTTCAAGGCTGGTGTGAGAACTGTGTTTCCAGAGTATTCTACAGCAACTCAGCCCTAGAACAGTAAGGGGCTGGTAGGACCAGGGCCAGAGGAGTGTCACTTGATCCTGCTGCTAAAAGGTAGGAACAACTATGACTTAGCTGGCAGCTCAGTAGGACGGAGTAGACATTCTTTGCTTCAACTCCTTGAGCCCTCAAAAGAATGGATAGGAGAAGGCATTCTGCTGGCCATCCCTGAGTTTTGGATTCCACATATATCCAAAAAACACAAGCTGTGCCTGATGTTGATCAAACCTGAGCCAAACTCACTCAACACCTGTGTGAAATGTTTCTTGACCAGTACATTAATTCAGTATTAGTTAAAGTCAGCATCAGTTAAAAGTTAACCTTCACACACTACACCGTATGTACTGGCCATAGGTAAATCACATCACCCAGAGCTTGTTTTTATGGAAGTTCTATGTATAAAATGGCTACAGCAGCAGGATCAGTATGTGTGGAAAAATGTAACATACCTACAAAGATATTGTTTAGAATATATTTATGATACAGTGACATACCTACAGAAAATGCTGTTCTAAATCCGGGCACACCCATTTTATAGTAGAAGACAGCTGCAGCAGAATATACTTACTACAGACAATCCAAATGCTTAATCCAAGGTATTGCAATGCTATACATTTGTGAAAGACTAAAAACAAGAGAAGAAGCTTCTTCATTGCTTCTGTGGAGCTTACTGTTTCGTTTCATCTCTCTGGCCTACTGGTGATTAGCCCTTAAAACACAGTTACTAACCTTTCGTAACTGTTGTTCTTCGAGATGTGTTGCTGACATGGAAAGGTCATGAGCAAGCATGTGAAGAAGTACAGATGCAATATCACATTAATCCAAGGCACTGTATAGCATTACTTTAATTATTTTTAGATGTATGGAAAGGCCTCACAGTGCATAAACATACAGGTCTGGTCACTTTTTATCAAAGCAAAGAAAAAGGCATTCCCCAAAACAGGAAACAAACAGCTCCTAAACCCAATTTTGCCAGCCCATCTCCAGGAAACACTGCGGTATAGAGGTGGGCCTTGCACTGTGTCCTTATGGTCAACAAACTAAGGCACTGATCCTGCAAACACTTATGCATGTGCTTCACTTTAGTGCATGAATAGTATCACACTGACTTCATTTCAACATGTGCATGTTTTTGCACGAAAGCTCTACCACATTAGAGGAAGAAGCAAGTTCCAAAATCATAGGCCCCTTCCCCTACTGAGAGTACCCAGATCAATGACATTTAAATCCAAAACAGGGCAGATACAATTGTTAAATGAAGCATTAACAATTACAGAGTGAGGGGAGTGCAGGTATTATCACTTATCATGAGTCAAATGAAACCTCACCTGACGAGAGGATATTTGATATTAAGACCCACATTCAACTAAAACTAGCAAAATCTTTAGATCTCCTTTAGAATATTTAAAAATTTGCAAATAATATCTTTTAGTAACAGAGTAAACACAGATCAAATTAAACATTTTGCTATAGACTATCTTGTTGGGAATCATATCCACATTAAGAAGTATGCAGAGAGAGATGCACTCTCCCATTATGAAAGGAGTATTCTTGGGCACAAGCAGAACAGCATAATTGTAAGTGTTCTAAAAAGAGTCCACATTACAGAGCCAAAGCACAGAGGTAATTTTATAGGGAAATTATTAGGGAAAGAGATTCTGGCTGTCATTTTCAATGAGTGTAATCACAGACGAAGCTGCGATACAGCTAAGAACAAAACATCTTTTTGAGGTTTTTGGCCTTGTATCTCAGCCAACCAAAAATCCCTATTAGTTGCAGGCTGTTTCTAAATCATCACTTGCTTAGTTTCTCTTTGGCTATCAACGCTGGTTGGGAATCTGCCACATTGAGCTGAGACTCTAAAGAGTGATGATACAGAAAATATATTTCATCTAGATATATTATCAGTGAAGCCCACGTAACAATGCAACAAACAATCTGCAAATTGCTTCACTTAATATATATTATGATTAACTTAATAAACGTTTTGATTAACAAAATTAAACTGGAATCCACAGCTGAATCTCAGATCTTCATTCCTAGCCAAAATGAAATCATATCTGCACAGGAAAAAAACCCTGCTATCAACTTGTCAAAACCAAGAAAAACCTAATTCCATTACTCTGTGGAGAAAAAGAAGACACCACATGATTTCTAATACCAACATACGATATTAACAGACTAAATGTCAAGCGTTAAGTAAACATCTCCACAGAAACTTCACACTGTAGATTGATAATAACATGGAAGTAATCCAGAGTTATCAACAAAGAGCAAAATAGTGACCATTTACTGTTGTTTCTGAGCAAGCCACGAAGATGGTTAGAGAGGACTCCACTAACAGACATTCCACCAATGTGGGCTTCTGCCAGTAGAACCCATGGCAGCAAATAACCTATTATTAATTATGATCTCTCATATGTCCTGGTATGTGATGATTATTCAACATCTTTAGGCTAACTTTGTGACACCTCCCTCCCCCAAAATCCTCAGATGGCTCAGCAACTGGTCAGCTTTCCAATGCAGATTAAAGCATCCTGACTGTATTGAGTCTTTCTTATGCAAGGATTTGGGGTTCAACTGCAAAGAAAGCCATACAACTCTGCAGGAATAGAACAGGCAAAATTGCAAGTACAAGCTTTCAGAGTAGGAGTCAAGAAACTGTACATGTGGTTATACAGCAGAATATGAAGGACGGGCCTGACAGAAAAACGAAAGTCTGACAGTAAGAGAGGGTGTCAAAGGCTTTCAAGAAATGGACAGCCCAGATGGCAGTATACCTGGTCATATAAGGTTGATGCAACAATGAGACCTAGTATATTTGTTCCCATTTCACCCTATATACAAATAGTCACTTCTCGATTACATATTTCAGAGCTGGTCAAAACAATGAAGAAATATATAGGAATTGAGGAAAGCCTCCACACATATTCTAACAAAGACTAAATACATTTCCAAAACAGAGCAGGTATGTTGAAATCTTCTTTCCTTCAAACATTTGAGCGTGCATGCAGATCTATACAGAATTTAGACTATATTACCATCTTCAGAGCAATTTTTATAAAAAATAGCTTCAGAAGATTTGGAACCATCAAGTTGTGTGACGTCTGCATTAACCCACTTGTTTCCTGTTTGTCACGTTCACTTGTGGCATTCTGCCTCAATCTGGGGCCTGATCCTGAAATTATCTCTGCACAGGTGGACCACTGCACTTGTTTGGAGATTACTGCAAGATTAGGAGGGTCTTGGACTGCAAAGCTTCTACAACAATGGGGCTTGATCCAAAAAGGGGTATTAGGGCACTACCACAGTATAAATACATGCACAATAATAACTTCCTCATATGTGGGGACCATGTATCCCTACATTACATTTTATTCCTTTTTAAAGTAATTTTTTCTTTTAAACATTAAATTGAATTCTATCACTTATAATTTCAAGTGGAAATTCTAATCCTGCAGGAAAAAGCAACTCTGAAGCAGAAACACCCAGTTTTTATCATACAATAGAAAAAACAGAAAGCCAAGAACCAGTTTGTATGCTTTTCTTTCCTGCTCTGTATATCTTAATTTTTGTGTTTAATATTTGTATATTTTCAAAATGACAAGGAGTTAACAGTAATCACAGATCAAAAC
Source organism: Emydura macquarii macquarii (assembly GCF_026122565.2). Lineage (NCBI taxonomy): Eukaryota > Metazoa > Chordata > Testudines > Chelidae > Emydura > Emydura macquarii. The sequence continues at coordinate 9,757,603 of NW_027131105.1, read as the reverse complement.
ACAGACAAATGTACATTCAAGAAGAGAAAGGAATCCATTATTTTAAAAAGCAGGAATGCAATTGTAGTAATCAGGCAATATGAAGAGAAATTACTTGAAAAGATATCTTGAAATCCTGAGATATGATATATTTATTTTGTGTGTCCTGTAACATGCAATACATATGGACAAAAATGCACAGCTTCAGTTATTAGGTTTAATCCCCATTACTCTCCAATTAGTTCATTTGGTTGCCTTTCAGCATCACACACATGCCACACATTCCTTCAGCGTAGTCCACAGCTGTCCAGCCTCCCTCAGCAAGCAGCACACATCTCAAAACAGACTAAGCCACAACCAGACACATTCGCAGGTCAAACAAAATCTAACATATCTATGGGCTGCTTCTATGATCCCACAGCTTCCTTCTCCCAAGCCAGCTCCTCCAGCACCAATGTGGCTACCCCTCCTTTGTTTCCTCCCTGCCCTGAACCCCCTGCTAATGCTCCTGGCTGTCTTCACCTGCTTCAAAAGAATCTTCACCGTCAGCTCAAAAATTCTCTCCAAATTTTTAGCGAGAGAACTTGCGAAGGCAAGAGACATTCTAAGCACCGTCACTGGCGGCAAGAAGGAACTGAGAGGAAGGGGGAGCTGATGGCACCTATATGTGAGTGCATGTGCACACCGCTGCCAGGGGCACTAGAGCTGGCTCCTATGGGTACCAAAAGGTGGAAAAGTTTTCTGGCACCGGTGCATGTGGCGCATACACACACCTAAACTGGGAATGGACATGAGCAAGCACTGAAAGAAAAACGTTTGTTAAGGCTTAGCTTAATTTTATAAAAAATTATGAGTGAATCATCAGAACCAATATCTGTAATATATTTTCACTCATCTGCAAACACTGCTGAAAAATAAGTGCATTTCTGATTAAGTCAGTAAAATACCTTGTTCATGTGGTGTAACATCGACATTCAACAACCTTGAAGACTGACACTGTAGAGAAGTCTAACTATTAAATGAGATTTTGCTTGATTGCTCTTATTCTGAAATCTAATTTTATCTCTTTGTTCCATACAATGCGTGGGGGGAGGGTTATAAATATTGTCAACATTTATTATAAGTTTAAAGGAAAATATAACAAAGGGTTTCTTCAACAGCACAGAGCAGTAAATGAAATTACACATCACATGCTGAGATTCCTGGTTGATATTTTCAACTAAATGAGAACCTCCTGCATTCTTTCTGGCTGTTTTAGGGAAAGGCAGTACTTAATTCAGGCTTTGGGAGTTATTGCATGTTTTTATTAAGTTTGTGAACCCAAGAACTACAAAGATTCAAGATTTTCATTCATACGTGGTAAGTGGGGTAACTAGGGCTTTAGACAGATAATTATTAGACATCCTAGAAAAAGAACAATTGTAGAAAATGAAACTTAGGAAAGAAAAGCTTGTGAAATATACAGATCTGATATCTCATAGTTCGGAACATTTAACTTTTCCTGATCAGCAGGCTGTTTAGGAGTTTGATGTATGAGTTTTCAGAAGTGATATTGGATAATAAATTAGATTTAGTACGTGCTATGCCCTGAAACTGCTGGAGTCACCAAAGGAAAGCAATGCTACCAGCTCTCATAGTGTTACTGCAAGTAATTCAATATTTGGAGTTTTTCTTAAAGGCCCAATCCTGGCAGTCATCTTATTACATGAGAATTTCAGCTTTTGTTTCAAAATACACACATGCATACATTTTTAGACTTCAGGGTTTCAGAGCAACTTTGAAAAGTGTTAACCCTACAGACTCAGACCAGAGAGCAAAAAAGGAGAATCCTAAATTTAATTATTTTTTAAATCTCATGATTTTTAAGCCAATATCATGATATTGGAGGCCTGATTCATGATTTTTAAATGCTTGGTGCTGGTAATACTGGGAAACGGGGTGAAGAGCCATTCTTCTTTATAGTTTGTGGGTTTGGAGACCCTATGCATATCAGGATAAAAATCACTGCATTTAGGTAGCAATGCTAAAGTTTTGTTTTGTTTTAATTATTTTATTTTCAAAGAAGAAATAGAGGCAGTTGAGGCTGGAACAGCTGCTGTGGTCTATTCTCATTCAGAGCAGCTGTAATTATATAATTTTAGCAATTAATTTTGACTGGGGTTTGCTCAACAGTAGCTGAATGTTCTGTGGACAATTGGTTGGAAAGTGGCCTCTTGTGATTGGCTTCTTCTCTGCAGATTAACATTCAGACAGTAACATTTGCTTACTGCAGCACAAGAAAGAAAAATAACTCCTTAAGACTTAAGTGATAATTTGAAAAGTGCAAGCAAATGCACTGAGCAGGGGATAAATAAAAGATATCTGAATATTGATCACTGATCATCGGGGTAAAATTAAACCTTGGAGTTTCAGCTCCCAGAACAGAAACCTCTCTCTGCAACAATAGAGAACAGTTAATCAGCAAGGCTCAAGGAAGTTGGGATCCAGACTTTTGATTTAGGCCTCTCCTAAATCAAATACCTACACTGGTAGAGTAAAAAAGAAATCGGAGATGGATAAGATTAACAGAAGTGAACTTAATTTCCCCCTATTTTTAGCTCTGTAGAATTGGTTTGTGTAGACACTGGGCAAACCCAAGTTCAAGAATTATTTTTGGGGTTGAACTGATGGCCACATCAGAGCCCCAAGTAAATCTTATTTCAGGTGGGTAAAAGCGCTAAAACATTTTGCACAGACCTACTTAGGAACTGATAGCCTGCATCCTTTTCATGAACAATAATGATCCCAAATGATATGCTATGTTGTTGTAGCCATGCCACTTTTTGTGAGAGATAGAGTTGCCCTGGTATCCTTTAGCCAAACTTCTATTTCCCATCCCTAATGTACTGCATATTGTGCAGCCAACTACAAGAGACTACAGAAGCACCAGAGGTGGAAGGAAAACTGGGTGCTTTACAGGGAAACTGGCTGCTGACCACCTCAATCAGCTCCACCCCTCACCCATACAAGTCCCCCGCACATCGAGGCCAAGAATGGGTATGCAGTACTGGCAACAAGAGGAGAGGAGCAGAACCCATTTTGGGGAAGAGGAGCTAACCACCCCCCCGGGCTGGGAGGCTCATGGCCATCCGCCACACCGTCATGAGGAGACAAAGTATGGTAGCAATTGGGGACCCCCTTGTCAGGGGGACAGAGGCATCCATCTTCCAACCTGAGCTGATGTCCCAGGAAGTGTGCTGCCTGCCTGGGGCCCAGATCTGAGACATTACCGGAAGGATGCCAAAGTTCATCTGGACATCTGACCATTATCCAATGCTGTTCATCCCTGTGGGCACTAATGATACTGCCAGGTATGACTCTGAATGGATCAATAGTAGCTACAGAGCCCTGGGAGCGAGGGGGCAAGGGCGCAGGTGGTGTTGAGAATAAGACCGTTCGGGGACAGATGCATCCTAGAGTGAAGCCAGTGCTGTGCAGATGGTGTCAACAGGAAGGCTTTAAACTAGGTTCAAAGGGGGCAGGTGACAAAAAAAAAAACATAACAAAAGATGTAGGCAGTGAGCTGTAAGGTGATGGTGCGGAATGAAAAATTATAACACTCAGAGTAATAAGAGGAAAAACTCTGGGGGTGTCACCTTAATATCTTAGATATCTATACACAAATGCAAGGAGTATGGGGAATAAAACAGGAAGAAATGCACGTTTTATTACATAAGCTAAATTATGATGTAATTGGCATCATAGAGACTTGGTGGGATAAATCTCATGACTGGAATATTCGTATAGAGGGGTATAGCTTGCTCAGGAAGGGTAGGTGAGGGGAGGGAGTTGCATTATACCTCTAGAATATATACACTTGGGTCTGAGATCTAGAAGGAGGTGAGAAGCACAACAATTGAGAGTTTCTGGGTGAAGACAAAAAGGGGGGAAAACAGGGAAAATATCATGTTAGGGGTCTACTACTGACTACCAAACCAGGAGCAGGTGGTAGATGAGGCATTTCTAGAATAAATGCCAGCAATATCCAAAACACATGACCTTGTAGTAATGGTAGACTTTAACTTACTTGGATAACTGTTGGACAACCAATACAGCAAAGCACAAAATGTCCAACAAATTTTTGGCATATGTTGAGGACAACTTCTTGTTTCAAACAGTAAAGGATGTTACCAGTGGCACAGCCATTTTAGATTCGATTCTGACTAACGGAGAATTAGTTGTGAATTTGAAGGTGGAATACAACAAACATGAACTGATAAGCATCACGATTTTAAGGAAAGGAAGGAGGAAGAGCAGCAGAATAAGGACAATGGACTTTAAAAAAAGCAGACTTTAATAAACTCACAACTAGTGGGTAAGGTGCAATGGGAAGAAAATCTAAGGGAAAAAAGTTCAGGAGAGCTGGCAGTTTCTCAGAGACAATATTATAGGCACAACAGCAAACTATCCCAATGCAATGGACATAAAGAAAGATTAGCAAGACACCAAAATGGTTGCATCAGGAGCTCTTTAATGACCTGAAAAGCAAAAAAAGTGGAAACAGACAAATAGATAAGGATGAGTGCAAAAGAATAACAAGCTTATAGGGTCAAAATCAGAAAGGTTAATGCACAAAGTGAGTTATACTTAACAAAGGATATAAAAGGCTAAAGAGGTTCTTATAAAAACATTAGGAGCATGAGAAAGAAACGAAAGCATTGGTCCACCAATTACCGGAGAAGGAAAACTAACAACAGAGGACACCAAAAACGCTGAGATGTTTTAATACCTGTTTTGCTTCCGTCTTCTCTAAAAAAAGATAACTGTGATCAGACGTTTAAGATAATCAATATTAATCCAGGGGAATAAAGAAAGAGCAGGTTAAAATATTTAGGGTAATTAGATGTATTCAAGTCAGTAGGTTCTGACAAAATTCAAGTCAGCAGGATACTTAAGGAACTAACTGAAGCAGTTTTGTAACCATTAGTGATCATCTTCGAGAACTCCTGGAAGATGAGTGAGGTCCCAGAGAACTGGAGAAGCGCAAACACTGTACCTCTCTTTAAAAAGGGGAACAAAGAGGACCTGAGGAATTATAAACTACTCTGCCTAACTTTTACTTCTGGAAAGATACTCTGGAAATAATCAATTTTAAGTACCTAGAAGATAATAGGGAGGGTGATAAAATAGCCAGCATTTGTCAAGAACATATGCCAAACCAACCTAATTTCCTTCTTTGACAAGGTTAATTGCCTAGTGGATACTGGGAAGCAGTAGGTATTCATCCTAATTTTAGTAAAACTTTTCACTGTCCCAAATGACATTTTCATAAGCAAACTAGGGAACTGTGGTCTAGACAAAGTTATTATAAAAAAAATCACCAAAGAGGACTTATCAATTGTTTGTTGTCAAACTGGGAGGATGCATCTAGTGGGGTCCCACAGGAGTCTGTCCTGGGTCCAGTGCTGTTCAATATTTTCATTCATGACTTGGTGTGAAGAATATGCTTATAAATTTGTGGATAACACTAAACTGGGAGGGATTGCAAGCACTTTTCAGGACAAGCTCAGAATTCAAAATGACCTTGACAGATTGGAGAATTGGTTTGATATCAACAAGATGAAATTAAATGAAGACAAGTGCAAAGTATTACACTTAGGAAGAAAAAATCAAATGCACAAATACAAAATGGGGAATAACTGGCCAGGCAGTACTACTGCAAAAAGAGATCTGGAATTATAGCAGATCACAAACTGAATACGAGTTAACAATGTGATGCAGTTGCCAAAAAAGCTAGTATCATTCTGGGGTGTATGTATGAAAATGGATGTAATTGTTCCACTCTTCTTGGTACTGGTGATGCCTCAGCAGTCGTACTGTCTCCAGTTTCAGACACAATACTTTTTAAAAGATTTGGACAAATTGGAGAGGGAATCCAGAGAAGATCCATAAACATGATAAAAGAATTAGAAAACCTAATCTATGAGGAAAGGTAAAAAACTGGCATACTTAGTCTTCTGTAAAAATGAATGGGGGGGGAGGACATGATAGTCTTCAAATATGTAAAAGGTAGTTACAGAAAGGATGCTGATCTATTGTTCTCCATGTCCAAGGGTAGGACAAGAAGTAATCGATTTAGTTTGCAGTAAGGAAGTTTTAGGTTACATAGTAGGAAATACATTCTAACTATAAGAAGTTAAGTACTAGAACGGGCAAAAGGGAAGTTGTAGAATGCCGTCACTGGAGTTTTTAAGAACAGGTTAGACGAATACTTGTCTGGAATGGTCTAAGTATACCTTCGCATAGGGGAATGGGCTAAATGAAACCTTGAGGTCCCTTCCAGCTCCACATTTCTGTGATTCTATTAGTATGGCGTTCAGGTTAGTTACCACCTTCTACATTGCAGTGGTGCTATCTGTAAAGTATCCTGGGATCATTTGAGATGAAGATGCTATATACACATAACACATTAAACTGTTCAGATTTACATAATTTCAAACTGAAAATTATAGACATTACTTTAAAAAGCATGAATAAAAATAAAAATTGTACCAGTCACAGATCTACTAAAAACAAGTTTTCAATAAATACCTAATTAAGGTAGGCAACTGCAATCAGTAACACTAATTTCCAAACCAGAAAAATAGAATTGTTTGCAAATCTATATTAAATGTATTTGAAGAAAAAACATCTTAAATATCCCACACTAAAACAGAAGACAATTTTACAAAGGAGTAATCTTTATTTATTGAATAAGTATTGAGTTTTAATAACAAAAAAAATTAAAGACAAAATTAGCACTATATATATGCATATGGTCAAGGTTTATGTAGATAGGTAATTTCTCAGCTAACACATATCCCATCTCTCACCTAAACTCTTCCCCTTCATCTAACTAACACAACTGGAAAAGAAAGGAAAGTATGAAAGAATGTAGGAAGAGAAATGTGTGTTTTATAGTCCTTTACTTTCTCCTATTAGCACATATTCGGGAATTCCGTGCTAGCATTATTGAATCAAAATCAGTACAAGCAGGCAGATTACAATAATCTGTTATACATTTTTTTGGTCTAAATTAACTTTGCAGTGCTCATTGATTGCAGTCTTTTTAATGATTTTTTATAAAAGCTATGGATTTGTAAACAATTTTGTGAGCTGTAAGTGAAAGTGAATAAAATGTGTGCATTTCTTTCTCACAGTTTATTTAAACTTTAAAGTCCCCCAATCCCTGTTAAATATGGATATAATGATTAATAGTATCAGAGTAATTGGTGTCCAATGTCTATTCATCACAGGGGTTCCATTTCTTTATAGAGTTCCTCTTTATGTAATAAAAATAGGACTTGCATGTTGTACCTGACATCTTGATTAATGATACTACAGCTAGAGTCTCTCACATAATAAGCATGGTGTAAGTATTGTAAATGTCAGTTGTTCTGCCCAGTTTCAAGTCGATTTATTTCTGTTCACAATTAATAAAGAAAAATAGGTGGGAAACTATATCTATTATTAGAGTTCTTTTAAATTTATTAATTATAGCAGTGCACAGCTTTGCCATTCTAGTTACAGGTCAGGTGAAAAATCTGAGGAAGCAACTCATGTCTAATTAGATAAATAACCTTTTAAACATTGTATAGAAACATATTTACAAAAAACAGTATGTAAATTACACTAACACTCTAAACACATCAAGGACAGGAAAGGTATCCACAGCATTTAGGAAGCTCAATGTATGAAAATGAAAGATACACAGCACTGAGAATAATTCAAACTTAATTTCAGTGCTAACATACAGCTGAGAGAGCTGAAGAAGATCTACCACAATATTAGACAGAAATCTAGACCGTTCAAAAATAAGTACCTATGAAAGATTCTGGGGATTGGTTTGAAAGACTTCATCACCAATGAAGACCTAGGAGAAATCACCAACTAGCAGTTTGCTTTCACCAGAATCAGAAGGAAGTGCTGGACATATTTAGGGCATGTACTCCGGATGCCAACACGCAGACTCCAACATGAAGCTGTCAAGTGGAAACCAACTGGTGTTAGGAAACGAGGGTGCCCAAGAGAAACCTTAAGAACTTTTAGCAAGAAGGGCAGAACTGTCAATCTCAACACCTTACAGCAGATGGAAATAGCAGCAACCAACAAGAGGGGAATGGAGGAGGCTAGTTTCAACTCATGCGCCAACACTGATACATGAAGAATGTAATGTAATGAATGAGTGAACACTCCAAAGCCTTATCATGTCAGGTCACATATTTATATTTAGGACTTTTTGTTATAACAAAAACAAAGCCAAAAAACCTCAAATGATAAAAGAGTGAGTAAGAATCTGACAAAAATTAACACAACCCAAGACATTCAAGTTGTAAATTATACTCCATTCAAAATTCAATATATTTTGCCTATATATAATACTTCAGCACATGTAGCAGCTAACAACACCCATTCTTCAGACACCAGACCATCCTGGGGTAGGTTGCTACGGAAGTTGTTTCAATCTTAACCTGCATTTCCAGTTTTGTAAGTTTGAGTCAAGCACAATGTTATTTTCACACAATTTATGTGTGAATTGATTTCTCTGTTAATAAATTATTTTCCTCAACCTTTCCAAATAGATAGATTCTAGCAAATTTTTTATTGTGAAATGCAAACCTAATTCAAATAATGTAGACATAATCCACAATTCTGTGGGAAATTATTTGAGGACATAATTATTAGAAATAAATAATCCAGTGTAATTTGTAAAGAAAATTCAATGCCTGTTTTATTTTATTTTCCACATACACTGTATAAATGCCAAGAAGAAAGAAGCAACATGAAAATAAATCATCCCTCAAAATCAGGTGTGTAATAGTCATATACGATGCTCACCAGAATGTTTGTTAATATAAATTACCATGCAATGCCCGACACATACAGTTCTTAAATTAAATAACTTCTGCATTAAACCATCATGTTTTAAATAAAAGATGTGATTATGCACTGTGCATTTTTTTTCCTATTAGGAATAGTTAAGCCCAGTCCATGTATCACTCACTCAACTGAGCTCAACTTAAGCGGTCACCCATATCAGAGTAACAACCTGGCATTCTCTTTGCATGCCTTTGTGGCTTTGATAGGGTAGTCATTACGTAGGTCTCAGGCAGATCACCCCAGGGACTCTTTATGCAGTCTGACACAGACAATAAGTAATGGAAGCATGGTGGAGGCGTGGGAATGGACAAATAGACTGAGAGACAGCAAGTTCTCCCTCTTGCATCACTTATGACGTAAGAGAATGAACTTGCCAGAATCCCCCTAACAATGACAGAAATAAAAAGTCAGGGGTCTTCTTTAAGCTAACATTTGAAAAACCTTATATTTTATATTCACTAATTTGTAGAACTGATGTAAAACAAATGCCAGCACCTGATTCCAACTCAGCTATGAGTTCCTGTTTCCATTTTCATGGGGACACATGTAAGCTTTGTGAAAAGGCAATAAGGTTTGAAAACATTAACTTAGAAAAAGTTTTTTGTTTTCCTTTAGTGGTGATGGGTTTTTGTTTTGTTTTAAATGCTGGTAGCCAGCAACTGAATGAATTCTACTTGTGGTGTAGACAAAGGGTAAAGAAATATAAAAGCACAATAGAAGATCATAACCCGTGATCAGAACAGGAAGAAGGATGATGAGAGATAATAATGGGATAATACTTGTGTGTGTAAACAGCCTAGCTTGCATACAGTATTCTGAGTCCTAGGTTCCACTACAGTTCGGGTTCCAGGGTTCAGACATGTTGAGCAAAAGCTGAAACATTTGCTTCAACTAAAGTTTATAGACATCATGAAATATGGGGGAAGTTTTGTAAGAACAGAGTGGTATGTCCTGCTTTAGACTATATTGGACATAGTCTTCCATATGTATATTCCCTACGTTTTCTTGAAACTTAAATCAAGAAGTGAAGATGTAAGAGAAAAAAAACTAAAAAAATCAGAAAGGAAAAATTCACCAAACTTCTTGACCAGAAAGTTCAGTTTGGCTGAAGTTTTGAAGAGAAAATGGAGGCTGGTTCACCAGTGCTAGACAGTACGTCTTACACCATTTATTTAAAGTCAGTTTTTAAGATCAGCTTAATATATATTTTTATTTTATTTTGGAATTATATAAAAAAATTGTCTCAAAGATGAGCTCACAGCACCTCTAGGAAATATTTGGAGTCAGCTGCCCCCACCTGCAAGCAATTTTCAGTCCTTAGAGAATTACAATTTTGGATGTTCTGAGGGTATATTTTATAAAAATCTCTTCACAGATGTTTGTTTTGCTGAAGCTCTATTATTTTTAGCCAAACACTGAAAGCTCTGTCAGTATACGAAAAACAATACTGTGAGCAGTGATAGGAGCAATTAGTGTAAATATATTTTAAAAACAGACTAATATTTGGAGGGAAAATACTGTTAAGTATAAGATAACAATTATAAAGGAATAAGCCCTACAGAAAATGAGCTCCTGGGGCTTCTTCCATCTTCAAACATTCTCTGCATGTGGAAATAAGATTTCTAAAACACTATGCCACATCTGACTAAATTACCTGTACTTTACAAAAGATTAATTGTTTCCACTGAAGTTTGCTCAACCGTGATCTCTAATTATTACAAGCGTACTATCCCTCAGATGTCTGAGCCTATTTCAGTTGCCATAACAACTTGGCATTGAATCATACCTCACTTATGGAAATGCATATGCATATGCACTGTACGTACCTGTCTGGAAAGCATCCTCCCAGTCCCAACCTACCATTTAATTGGCATATCATAGAACATTGACAAATGACAATAAATTCTTTCTAATAGTGTATTTTGATTTATGATTTCAAATTTCGTATCTCATAGTATTTTTAAAATATTCATCTTTATTACCAATAGCTTCGGTCCAATTTCCTTGGGTTTTGCCTTGAATGCAAGGGTAAGAACAACATTCTGCATCCTATAATGCAATTCTATTATGAGAATGCAGGGCTCAAATCATACACAGTAAATGCATATACTGCAGATTGGAAAAACTTGTTAAAACATTAGGAGTCTCTGTTCTGCAAAGGGATCCCCTTACCCTGATCCTAACATCCATTCTAATGCATGGACCCTTTGAAAGATCAGAACTTTGAATTGCACATTCAGCCTTTCCAATTACATAGAATAATCTGTAAATTTAATCTTCCTATATTGACACACAGTTCCATGGAGAATTTAAGAATGTTACCATGGCCTATAATGAGACATACCACATTGTGTGGAGTAAGGATAGGAATACTGGTACAAATTAGAAGTAGTCCCAAAATGTAAAGCTCAGATCCAAATCCGAACTCCACAAAGTACAGACCGTGGAAAATTATTATTCAGCATGTAAAATTATTACATTACCCAAGAAATTGTGTCTGGATCCAGAGCTTTAGTATGACTCCATCTGTAGTTCAGATAAAATAAGAAATAGTCCAAATCTTCACCTCAATCAAACCTGGACCTTTGTGAAAATGCAAAATAGTTCAGAAGAAAGATCTCTTCCCCTTCTTCCCCCAATTTAACCTCCTGGGATTAACAGAAGGGGCATCTATTTAATGTCATTTCTGAAGGGCAAGCATAAGTGTCCAAGAGCCAAGGCTTACATAAAAGGACACGTCAAAATTTTGGCTTAAAGCAAACATAAATCCCCTAAGTAAACAATTTACATTTTGCCAATTCAAATGCATGTCTTTCAACCCTGGTTTATATTGGCAACCAAACTGTAGTAAACAGTGTTACCAGATTTTGGAAAGAAGAGTGAAAGTAAACGGATACTTTAAGTAAACCACCAAATGAAAATTGCAAAATTTAAGGTAAACATTGTGAAGTGTATTGCTAAGCAATACAAATTCATGATGGCCATGGGAATGCTGTCACTGATAATTTATCACTCTGAAAAAGAGAGCCAATGGAACTGGGAGGGCAGACCTTAATTTAGAACATTTGTGAAGGTAGCAAAAGGGTGACACAAAGACCTTCTGCCTCCACCAGTGACATAAAGGACCCAACTGGGGTAAGGGGAACCCTGCAAACTAATCCTTACTTTTCCTGGTAAGTCTGAGGCATGAGCTGGAGTTCAGCACAAAGTGATGTGTGATGATAATTTGCCTTCCACCCCTCCCAAACTGTTGACTATATTATTTGAACATTATGGCTATTTATTGTAAGATATTATTTCTCTTAGCTAAACAAAGTATAAAATAAATCTTTTCTTCCTGTTTGACTCCCCTGCCTACTGAAAAGAGTTGAACAGACAAATGCTTGCATGCTTCTGGGCATTAACTAACCATTCATTTATATTTCCAGATGCCTGCTTTTGATACTTTTATAGCACACAGAAGCACTTGGAAAATGTAATTCTGCATACTCAAGACCCAACAGACCCGTTCCTTACCTCTAAATAATTTATTCAAATCACAACAAAATGCAGAGCTCCGATAAGAACTCCGATAAGAACCTTTTCACTCACCATAAACCTGAAGACCCATTTAACTGGAAATATATTATCAAAGTCTAAATTAATTAGAACTGCATTAAATAATTTTTCTCAGCCCAGAAGAATTATATTGTATTTTATACACATAAAACAATGCTTCAAGCTTTAAAGGGTATGCAGATAAACAAATCATTGGATTATTAGCCATATTTGAAAAGTAACTTTTGCATTTACATTAATCTCAGGTAGTTTGAAAACATCACATCATTGAGATGACTACATTTCACTCACTGTAAAAACCAACCAGTGAAATCGCATGACAAAGGCCAAATGGACATTTGGGAGCGTACTTTCCCCCTCATAACATCAAAGCAGGGAAGATGTACCCCAACAAACTAAAAGGCACTCAACTGAGACCACCATCTGCTTTCAACAGAAGACCACTATATTTATACATCTATTTGAAGTGATTCATTGGCGATGTTGACACTTATAGTGGTGTGTAGAGTAGACACTCCACGCTCAGCTGCCACCTGTATAAATAGCAGCGTAGACGCTGAGGCAGTGCTTAGGTGAGTAGAATACAGACATGACAGAACCCTAGGGTATATACCCTACACCGCTCTCTACAGCGCCTCCCTCATCTACACTGCTAGTTTTAGTGTCCTGCTGCCAAAGCTTTTCCCCACTGCAGTGAAAGGCCCCAGCAGCTACTACCTCAAGAGCCTCTCTCTACTGCCTCCCCCCACCAGAGTCTTTCACTGCCAGATGCAGCTACACACCGCAGCGTGGACACAGCCTGCTTGTCACTTCAGTGTGTAACTACATGTACCCTACATTCCACCACAAGTGTAAACAAGGCAATTGTAGCTCTGACAATTTACTCCAGCTGAGGACCTGACCCTAAGGGTTGGTCTAACCTAGAGCATTTTGGTGACAAAAGTCAGCTTTTGTTGACAAAACAGGGGAGGTATACAGACTAAAATGCTCCTCTTACAGATGTAACTCCCTTGCTATGCTGACATAATAAAACCACCTCAGCAAGAGGTGTAGGGCTTATGTCGGCTTAGTTAGGGCAAAGCAGTGTCAATGTAGACACCATACCCCTTACATGGGCTGTAAATTTGACAAGAAAGCCCCCACCCCACAAGAGAGTTAAGCAGCTGGTCTCCGCTCCCATTGGGAACTGGTAGGGTAGAAGCCCTGGGCTCCTTTCCCTAACTCCTGGCAGATGAGGGGGAGGGTTAAGGCAGCTGGACCCCGCTCCCAAGGGGCAAGAAGCTCTGAGTGGCATCCCCCTTGAAACAGGGAAGGGGAAAGCCCCAGGTGGCAACCACCGACCCAAGGAGGGTAGTGTGGACATCAGCCACAGCAATAATTACTGTGGTGGTGGCTGTAAGTCAACCTGTTAGGTCGACTTATTTTTCTAGTGTAGACAAGACCTTAGGGTAGCACCCTCCTGCCTCCATTTATACCAATTTTTACTTTTCCTCTGTGTATGCAGAGCCCATTCCTGAACATTAATAAGCATTTTAGCTTTTGGCTACTTGCATGATGGGGACCATACTACATCTCACTTCTCTGTTTGTTTTAAACATAAAACCGATAGAAAAATTACATACCCAAACGGTGCTTATTGCGGCTTTTTCAAAAACAAAAAATAATCAGAAATCAATACAGTTAATATATGAATCTCTATCTTGTTTAGATTTATAGAAAGCACTATCACCACACATCTCAGGGCACACACACCTGTTAATTTTTATTTATTTATTTATTTTTCAAGGAGGAAAAATAAATGCAGACATTCCCGAATATACACAATCCCCCATAAGCACACACCCCACAAACAAAAACGAATGGATATATAATATAGGAATTGTAGGGCCCTTAAAGATAGATATTATGCATTAAATGTAAGACCGCCATTCTGACAATATTTAGGCACACACTTAACTTTACTCACATGAATAAAAGTTAACACATGCCTAATACTTTACAAATCATATAAGTAGCCTTATGGGTAAATATTTACAGAAGTTTGGGATTGCCACATTGCTAAAAAGAGTATGCATGAGTCAGTTATGCAGGTCATTCCAAACTCATGCTGATAGAAGTTTTATACCACATTATCATATATTCTGTACATGAAAAAAATTACTATTCTGGGGATGTTTTAAATAGTTTTAAAAATTTTATTGGGATTATTTTTGTATCTCTGCCTGTAAAGCCAAGCTCCTTAGTTACCATGAGTCCCACAAGTGCAGGGCTCAGAAAGAGAAAAAAAAATAAAACTAATATATTTTAAATCCTCCAAAAATTGAACTGAAATACCTCTTTTAAATACAAAAGTGTGTCCACTTTGAAGTCAGATATTTTGGACCCTTCAGGGACTAGACAGAGTTCTGAGACACACCGGGAAACAGAGATTCTCCATTCACCAATAGTATAAAGCTCCCTAGTCAACAGAAACTTATACTGGTGCAGGATGAAAAATTATTCAATATGTGCTTCAGCTCAGAGTTATTTTTAGGGAAAGGAAACTCCATATTTATGGAACAAAAGGGGAAATGTTCAATTGGCAGGTTGATTTAAAAAGTAAAGGAATGGCAGCTTTTTAAAGGGGGTTGAAATGATGGAACAGATTGTCATTGCTTTCCTAAAATAGGAGTTAACCATTGAAAACATTGGTAAAACTTAACCATTTACTGGCTTTGAGATCTCATATTGTATTAATCTTTTTATTTAGATTTTTCAAAAGATGAAGTTCCCCTTTCATTTCTAACCTCACAATAAGCAGCTTGGACAATACACTGCAGGCATTCTGGGTTTTATGGCTAGAATCCCAACATGGTTTCTTCCTAACAGTCTGCTTATTCTTCAATGCTGCATAAGCAGCAGCACTAGTCCCCACTGGGACTGATACGTTGACAGCTGTACATGAGGAGGAAAATAAATGGTTCCCTCAGATTTTATTTAGATTCTAAGTCAAAAGGTGCAATGCTCACAAGATTTTCTAAAAGGCAGGAGCACAGCTGCAGAGATTAAAAGAATAACTGTTGGTCAAAAGTCCACACCTGGTTCCCCACAAAGAGGATCCAAGTACACATCTAAACAAATACATGGATTTCATGTAATATATGGCCCATAAGTTGCCAACTATCTTCATCATTGGACATTGCCATACAAAATATTTTTCTTACCCAGAAAATGCATGTTCTCATAGACTTTAAGGCTAGAAGATACCATCATGATCACCTAGTATGACCTCCGGCACATCACAGGCATAGAACCTCAACTATCCATTCCTGTAGTAGGCCCAAAACTCTGGCTGAGTTACAGAAGTCCTCAAATCTTGATTTCAAGACTTCAAGTTACAGAGGACCCACCATTTCCTCTAGTTCATACCAGCAAGTCACCTGTGCCCCACATTGCAGAAGAAGATGAAACCCTCCCAGAGTCTCTGCCAACCTAACCTGGGAGAAAATTCCTTCCCGACCCCAAACATGGCAATCAGTTAGACCCTGAACATGTGGACAAGATCCAGCAGTCAGACACCTGAGAAAGAATTCTCGATGTATGCCATTCCTAATTCCTTAAGATAACAGATGATCATGCCTCAATATTTATGGATCAAACTAACACCCCCACAGAAACGCCAGAAGAGAAGAAATGGTACACCAAGAATTCTGAGTTTTAACTCAAAGTAACCACTGTATTCTCCCAAAGGGGGAAGTTTGTGGGTGTGTGGAGAGAGGCAGGGGGCTGAGGCTCTGTCTGCAACACCTATATAGGCAAAGGAACTCAGAGAAACCTGGATTCCTGCAGGAAATCAATCCAGCAGATCTTGGGGCATCTGCACGGGGGAGTCAACCCCTGTGTGGCTAAATCCTGAGCACCTCCCGCTTCCTCCCTTCTTTATCCCTGGACTCATGACTTGCTCAGGAGCTGGGATGTTTCTCCTACCAGCCTGCATCCCATGCTACCCTCTGCGGACAGTGGAATGCAAAGAAGCAGTTCATGATGAGATGACAAACATTCATTTCTGCTGTTTTCAATGAGATACCAAGAGAACACATCATATGCACTAGCTGCTCCCTTGGCTGGGTCCTGCTCTGGCCAGCCTCACCACTGACTCCCAGCTAAGCCCTATTACTGTACTAGGGGAAAATATGCTGTGGAGAGGATACTTTCCTTGATTTCTGTGCTCTTTAGGAGAGTACATTGAAAGTTCAGACCCATAAAATTCCAACTAAGATAGCAAAGGTGAACACTGTCATGTGACAGGACACAGATTCATCCCGACATTTGAAATACCTGTTCTTTTTCTATAGTACAGCTTCCACTACAAAAGAATTGCAGGTTCAGTTTTTCCCAGTGTAAAATCACCCTCTCTGTCCTGTTTTTAACCCTCTGTTCCTCTTCAAATTGCAGAGACAGAAGTATTGACCCTGAAAAAGTCATTTCAAAATGGTAAGAAAGAGCTACTGGACCTCTCAAAAAGAGAAATGTTCATTTCTCATAGACATACATATTGTATATTCCTTTTAGATAACACTTTCAAAAACGAGAAACATGATTACATCATGAACCAAGTATCATCTTCTATACCATAGTTCTCAACCTGTGGTACGCGTACCCACAGGGGTATGCGAGACACAAGCAGGGGGTACCTGGGGAAAAACCGAGTGAAGGGGAGGCAGGCGGCAGCTGCTGACTTGAGAAAGCCGGGCGGCAGCATCCTGCTTCCCACCTGCTCCCAGCTCGGTCACAGCTCCCAGCTGGGAGGCGGGCAGCAGCCGCTACAGTCCCGGGAAGCCGGGTGGCAGCCACCCACTTCCCATCCGGTCCCAGCTGGGAGGCAGGCAGCAGCTGCCGGTTTTTGGGGAAGGCGCACGGCAGCCTCCCGCTTCCTGCCCGGCCACAGCTCCCAGCTGGGAGGCAGGCGGCAGCCGCAAGCTTCTGGGGGAGATGGGCGGCAGCCACCCACATCCCATCAGGTCCCAGCTCCTATTTGGGAGCCCAGTGGCAGCCTCCTGTGTCTCGCAAGCTGGACTCACAGTTGGATGGCAGCCACCCACACCCAGCTGTGAGCCAAGGGACAGCCTCCCGCGCCCCAGTTTGAAGACGGGCAGCAGTTGCCTGCCGAACATCCCTGGGTTCCAGCCGGCGTGGAAGCCTCCTCTGACCCAGCTCAGATTGGGTCGGAGTCACCCACCTCCCAGGCTGGCAGCCAGGCAGCAGCGCCCCTCCCTGGCTCAAAGCCCAGTGCCCAGAAAACTTGGCAATTTCACTGCTCCAGCTGAGCAGTGAAATTGACAATTATGACAGCCCCAGATTTTACCAGTTACCCTCTTTTCCTGTCGCTCTCTCTCTCGCCCTCCTTCCCTGTCTCTCTCTCACCCCTTCCTCCTCTCAAATCTATGGCAAAAAATGTTGGTGCGGCACTTTATATTCCCCAGCATTGGCATGCTGCTGAAAGCCTCCTAACTTTGGCCAACATCACCTCTAGCCCAGGCACATACTTGAGTTGTGCACCCCTGGTGTAAAGGTGGTAACCCTACCCACACTAGATCTGACATCTGTCATATCACAGCCTTATATACTCAGCTCTTCTTCCAATATATAGCTCACATTGGTCTGTAAATATAAAATCCCGTGGAAAATTGAGTGTTGGGGTACTTATTAAAATTTTCAGACATTAGGGGGTACTGGCTACTTAAAAGGTTGAGAAACACTGTTCTATACAGTATAATCCATCTTGGGCATCCTTACTGGAAGCACCAGTGAAGCATAAATCCAAGATAAAAGTTTATAAAATCCAAATACTAAAAAAAAAAAAAAAAAAAAAAAAAACAAGAAAAAGAAAATCCCAACATTTTCTCAAATGCCAGAAAATCAGGACAAATATAACCAAATATAACTAAACTTACGCTTTTGTAAGAGAAAGATAGAGATAAGTCACTTTTTAGGTTAATTTCAGATGCAGCTGCTGTGATGTTCAATCTGGAGTAGGAAAAACGTATCACAAAAACTGATATTTGGTTTATTTGAAAGCGAATATTTAATCACTGATTTTTATGCCAGTGTTGTTGGTTTTAAATACTGAACCCAAAACCCTAAGTATATTCAAACTATTAAAAAAAACTTTTTATTCACAATATTTCTCTCTCAACTGCTCAAGTTTAGTTTTTCAAATCATTTACAAAGCTCACAAATGGTGCTTTCAAATAAACCAATAATAGAGAAACAAAAGTTTAAAATAAAATACACTCAATTTATCCTGCATTATGAAAGTCAATGATTTGCACAAGTCCTGTAAGAAATGTCTTCAAATGCTGTGATATGGTTAACCCACGAGTTAAAATAAATTACAGCACTACTGAAACATAAATCTGTCCTTACAAGCAGGTCATTGGACTCAGCTTTAGAAATCTTTTCTCAATCTCTAAAACTAGGTTAAATTTTAAAGAAAATGTTTTAATGCAATTAGTCCAGAAAAGTTAAAGTAACTTGAAAATGAAAATGAAGTGTTCACTTAGCAGGTACAATCATATTATATACTTAGCAAAAGCATGCAGCAATTCTTCTCTATATCTGTCTTCTATAGAAATTCTGCAAGATGCATGTGTGGTTTTTCTTTAGAATGCCCTGGATATTGGAGCATAAAAAATATAATAGCATATATTGCCCTACAGAAGAGAGGATGAGAAGATATTCCTTAAAGCAACATTCATTGTAAAGCCATAATCCTACCTCCTTGTTGTGGCCTGGTAGCAAAGAAAAAGTGATCTCTCAAATGTAGATTGGAGGTAAATGTGATTCTATAAAATTATGAATTAGCCGTAATCCTCTACCAGAACATAGTGGGGCAAATTTCTGAATTACCTTGTTCACTGATTTAGAGTACTGGTTCTTAAACCTTTCCATATCAGGACTATCCCAGCACACCCATCCCATCTCACAGAGATCCAGCCAGGACCTGCCACCCATTTAGCAATGTGGAAAGGACAGAATAGTTGTGACCTCCAGATTGAGAGCATTTGCTTTAGGGAAATGAGGGAAGGTCCCCATTTGATAGGCTGGGATTAGGTGGGGTGTTAGTGATCACAGATTCTTAGGAGTGCTCCTAAGTACAAAACGAGCATACAGATTTTATAATGTGAAAGAACGGTTTGTGTTCTTTATTCCACCAGAAGGCTCAAAAAAAAAAAAAAAAAAAAGCAAGCTAATAAGGCTGCCTCTGGCTCTAGCTAAAAGCAAATAAAAAACCTACCTTCAAATTGTGAAAACCACACTGAAGCTCTGCACTGCTGTCTCAGTAACAGCAACTGGCTCTGACAGACTATTTTTAAACAGAATCCCTTTCTGAGACTAAGATACAGTGTGTATAAGGATAATAATACTTGGCACTTATAGAATACCTTCCACGCAAGACTCAAAGTGTTTTCTACAACACCTCATGGATAAATATCCCAATTTTACATGTGATGAAATCAAAGCACACAGACATGAAAAGCCAGATTTCAAAGAGTTCAATTCTCATTTAGGCACTTGAAGAGGCCAACTTTTCAAAAGAACTCAGTACGTTGTGTGCACGATGGGTGCTGAGCACTACTGAAAATCCGGTCTTCAGTTGGATTCTTAATTAAACAAGAGCCTAACTTTAAAAATCTAGCCCCAACTGTGGGCACTGAGCTCTTGAAACTCCAGCCCTGAGCTCTTTTGAAAATTCAGTCTCACATGGCTTGCCCAAAGTGACCCAGACTGTTGCAGAGTAGGGCATGTGTACGAGAGAGCCTGACCTCCAGTCTGAAAATTTAACTAGGAAGACCATCTTCTGCCATTATATGTCCAACCACATGAGGCATTCTTATACAATTGTTCAATAAGGTGAACACTGAACTACTGTTTAGTAATAGTTTAAATATCTTTATTTCCTGACCCGAGTGACATAATTTAGGTCATTGTTACAAAAGTTTATATACCTGTCATATGGCAGAAGTCAGCATACATAAACTCCAGTGGCTGCTGTTACACCTTAGCCAAGTGGACCCAGGTGTTTTTCAGTTCCTCTGCCTCATAGATAATTACTCTGTCAGACCAAGGAATCGGGGGGTGGGGAGGGGGAGCAGTAATGCAAAGGCTGCAGTGGGAAGCCCCTTAACTTCAGTGACCCACAGACATAGAAGTAAATCCTGCCTCCTTCACCCAATGGAAGAATCAGAATCAAACTGCAAATTCACAGTTTCCACTCTCTCATACAGTTATTCCAGTGCAAGGATGCATTAGGTCCTATTTGAAAGATGGTTCCCCTGTGGCAAGCTCCATCTACTAATAAATGCCCATGTTTATCAAGAAAGCCCTCCTGATGCCTTGGATTAATGGAAACTTGTTGATGTACATCATCAGTTCAATTTATTTATCTAAATTACAGACATCGGTATTTAATAATTATGCAGAACAACAACAACAACAACAACATTGGATTCTTCTTGTAGCCATACTAAAGCAATGCACAGAAGATTCTATCTTTTTCCATAAGATAGTCTGACAAATTCAGTAAGCTTTTCAGCCTCCAGATTCCAATATGTAGTATTGCAATAAAGCTGACAGGTTCCACTCCCCACCCCACCCCCATATATTGTGACTTGGCACACTTGAGGATAACAAGAATGGATAAAGAGAGAGCAAGAACATCTTTCCTGAAGTCACTTCTACAAAATACCAGTACACTATTTAACTGGGTTACTGCATAGGTAACATCTAATGTCAAACTGAAAAAATATGACAGAGCCTCCATCCAGAAATTAATGACACTTTCTGAATTTAGCAACTGCTTTTTTCAATTAACACACAGTGCTGGACATTAGGATAATTTTCAGTTCCATTCACAGGTTTCAAGGTGAACAGCTAATAACTTGTAATAAGTTACCTGCTTAAGATTAATGGTTTTCAATGTGGGGTCCTATAATTTAGTGCTGTCACCCTTAGCAGGTCGCATGGACGAATGAACATAATAAAAGAAGCCTGGCAATGGTCTTCAAGACCACCAGGCACACACTGAACAAAGAAGTGACATTTTCAACCTTGCCCTTTAAAATATAGTGACAGTTTGAAATAAAAGACCGTCAGTACTGCATGTATTTATGCATAGAATTTGCATTTGCTTCCGCATAGCAACCCGTCTATCCAGCAGTTGGCAAATGTGGTACTTGTCAGTCCACAGACAGCCTAATGCCAGTCATTGTTTCAGGGCTAGTGCCTATATAGAGTGTATGGGTTGGGTACCCTATCTAAGCACTTTTTAACATTTGACACTTCATGTTTCATTATTTCAACTCAGAGTGGATTTTCAGTATTCCATATCCGCTTACATTACAATCAAACAAATCTGTTACAACCCACTAAAATGGTACGCTTTGGGGACTGATGACACTGTAAATAGAAGTCCTCCATTTCAGCCAGCTCTGGTAGTACAGCATAATCAACTTCAACCATCCCCAACAATGCCATGCCTGTGTCTCTCAAACTGCACCTGGAGAGAAAATCTCTAGGAGCAAAAAGTTTCCAATCTTCATGCCTCTTCATGCAGCTCATGCTATAAATTATGTCCAAATTCTTAAGGCACAGCCCAGAGCATGGCATGCTCATGTAGGCACCTATGTGCAGTAACAAGAGGTACTGTATCTTTCTAAGGCACAATGCCTCCAGTTCCCTCTGCTGTGCTTTGTGAATGGGGAGGCAGGGGGAATAAATTGCTACAGCCCTTAAAGGTGCAATGTACTCCCCTTGCACTTCCAACCTGCTCTGCTGGATGATGCATGGGGAGGTCTAGAGAGGAACTTACCCCACTTAGTTCTATAGAAAATAATTAAAGCTAGCTACCAATTCTTTCTTCTTTTGTGGATATCCCAAAGCAATATCATAGCTCTAATCACATAAAACAAAAGGTTGCACAGGTATGGTGTTATTTGATTTTAGGAAGTTAGCTGTACACACAGATTAGATGTAGAAAAACACAGAAATTGAATTTGCACGGATGAAAACATTGTAGAATGATAATCTTTCTTTTTGATGTTTCTAAGTGATAATCTCCAATGCATTTAAATAAACAGTATATAAAAATGACATTTCAGTTTTTCAGCTGAATCAAATGAATTCGGATTCTCCATATCTAAATTTACTATAGCTGTTTTTCATAATATCATGAAAGAGATAAACAACTTGTTAGTCATTTCTGTCATTACAAGACGTTCCTGCCTGAGATTCTCTCTTTCTTATTTTAAGGTTTTAGTTTTTAAAATTGTAGGTGAACACTAACATTTGAATAAACCAACTCATTTTAAAAATAAAATTCCAAAATGTCTCATGAGGGTTAGGCTTAGTATCTGCATTCATCTGCTTTGTATTGGACATTATCTTCTGCTACGTTTAAATCCCTATCTTCTTCCAGTACTGTTCTTATTATGCTAATTTTAAAGTTTAATACATTGATCCAAAATCCAGTATTATACAGAAGACCAAAACAAAAAGCCAGATACTAACAAATATCTTAAGACACATATTACAAAGAAAACTACAGAACTATTTTCTTTCATCAACCCCTTTTGAGACTATAGGTATACAAGTGAACATTAGTAATACCTTATGGTAACAATTTCCACATATATTACATTTAGAATAGTAAAATTCAACAACTCATTCTCAGTGGAATGTCATATGGAAATTTCACCTATTTTGACTGATTTTGCACCTCTAAAATTTTTCTGTATGCATGCTTTCTTGCACAATAGCACATTGAGTGAGAGAGAGGCGCGCGCGCACGCGCGCACACACACACACACTTCATATTGTTTTCACTGAAATCTCTGATCAGAAAGGGCTCTTTTTTGCAGACATGGTCCTATATTCAAGTTTGTAACAAAATGTTAATAAACTTAATTTTGAATAGTTTTGTATTTCATTGAAAATATTTTGGATATCTTTAATTACAACATGCAACTTATTTAATGATATACAAACGGAATCTCTCTCTCTTTACTGGGTAAGCTATAACTGGAATGAGAAAGGTGGTGGCATTATTGCAATCATTTTGATTTACTTTCTCTTTTAAATCAATCCACGCATAAATTCCACTAAAAATTGAGAGCTTCAGTAATCTTTGTTCTTCAGGTAATTCATTTTCTGTCCTCCCATTTAAAACATAAATAAAATTATACAGCACAGGCAACAAGGTAAAACACCACAAAGCATCCTACTCACTTCAGAGATAGGCTTTTAAAACCATAGCCTGCACTCAGGGGAAAGAGCCAGAATGTCTCAGAGCACAGAGAACATACTGTAGCCTGCCTACTGTACAGCACTGTACTGATACAGCTTTTCAGAAGGTGAAGCACACTCCACCCCGCATCCTCATAGGTCAGCCCTGATCTGACGGCCAGTGGCGCTGTATTGCTTGTGCAATAAACATAGGTGAGACCACACACACCTACCTCAGAGGGACGAGTAGAGAGGGGAGGCATCTTTGGCTCTAAAGTCAGGAGAAACATGGAGCTGGTTTCACAGCTAAATTGTACTCCTCTCCTCCCTACCCAGTATTGTGTCCAACGTGTATCTCAGAGTAATGTGTGCAAGTGTGCATTTGTCTGTGTGCACATGCATGCACATGACCACATTCATATCTGTACAGCCCACAGTCCTGTTTCTCCATGGACTTCAACTCTGTCAGCCCCCATCACAGGATTCTGTGCTCTTCCCTTATCTCCGGGTCCTCTTTCCCTGCCATTCTCTGTTACAGCTCTGCTTATGGTCTTTGTTCCAGAGTATATCCCTCTGTGCTCTGTTTCCCCCATCACCTCTTGAGTCCAATATGGGATGTCTGTCCTCCACTCAGCAATATATTCCTCACTTGAGTGTTGGGAAACATCTCCCCTTCTATCCACTGCTTGCAACCATCTGAACAAAATACAGACAGACATATATTTCGGGTTCACCACGAACGCCTCTTACTGTCAGTGCATCTTCCATTATGCTTGTGAGAAGAATCAACAGAATAGCATTTCAAATATGACAGGAGCAAGTTTCTCACCAAAAAAAAAAAAAAAAGGGTGAAAATAAAGGATGTGTTCTATGGGGACTGACTTTGCAAGGTCACACAAAATACATGACAGTAGAGGCAAATAAAAGACCAAAGAAGCAGCAAGCCAAGACACACCAAGTAAGTCAGAGGGGTATGCTCCAGCCAGAGAATTACATTACTAACCTAGAATCTAAGCACTGCAGCCTGAATATGCTAAGGTTACAACACTTGCCTCAGATACCATAACATTATAGAGAAGACAAGAAAAAAGGACAGTATTCACCACATCAATCAACACGAAAATGCTACACTCCCAGTATCACGTTTTCTTTGGAATTGTGTTATTTTTAAAATTACATGTTCTACCCAACAAACTTTAGAATATCTGTGTGTGTGTGTACCTACAGAAACTGCCGGTAGGAGGTGGCTGAAAGACAAAGGTTGTTTGTTTGTTTTCAAGTGGAACACTGCTATTTTCATTGCCTTCATCAAAGCCTGTGATAAGACTGAACACCCACTCTAACTAAAAGACTAACTGACTCAAGCAACAAGTTTCACAGCTGTCAGCTAGCTGAATGATGGAATGCAATATATAAACGTTAGACAAGAGCAGTTTGACTTTTCACCTGTATCAAAAGCTGTATAACAAGACTCAGTCCTTATCCACCTGTTTCATCATTTCATATAAAGTTCAACTTTCTATTTTGTATTTATGTGCTAATTCCTTTTGGCTCCATTTTATAAAGTCAGAAAGATTTCTGTAATAGTCAAATAGATCATATAGGTCCTAAATTCTTACAATCATTTCAAGAACTCTGCATTATAGAATTCCCCATATATTGGTTGCCTTTAAATAGTGACATATTAAACATGCCAGTAAAATGATCATGTGCTATGAACATTTCATTTCAGCTCATTTTTGTCCCCTTTTATGACTTTTTAAAGCATTTTAATTATTTCTCTCAATAATATAAGCCAATGTTAACTTCTCTTCCCTTCTGGCTTTTTTTTAATAGTGGAATTTGGTGACATCTTTGAAAAAGAGACTATACTTTCAATATATCAGTCACCTGCTTAACAACTATAAGCAACAACATAAATGCAACAGCAGTAAAATCAGCCCTCAGATATACGTGTGCATAACCCTTACAACAGTGGGAAGTGAACATACATATGTGAAAAGAGAACCAGGCCCAAAAAAGAGCTCCATTCCTGCAGTAAGTGGAACACAAGTGAAGAGAGATAAAAATGCCATCAAGGAATTTAAGCTCACCTAACACACTGCTGACCTAGAGAAGGATGAGTACAAGTTATGCAGAGACAGTGGGACTCCCTCCCATCCTGCTAAATCACTTCCCTGCTTTGAACAATTTCTTTGGTATTAAAGGAAACATTCTTAAACACAGAAACTAATTATGATTTCAGGTATTTTGGAGTCTTCAAACAACATTATTTACTAGTCTATAATAATACCAGCCCATCCACTACCACTAGCTCCTTGTTTCCCCCATAGATCCTTTCCAATAGCCCCGCCAGCTGCTATTGGGGGAGAGATATGGCCACCTAAACCCGGTCCATGAAATAAGCGCTTAATGGCATTTTTACGTCACTCTCAGAATCACCTCATATATTGCTCTCTCTCTCTGCTTTCCCCCCACTGTACTATCACTGAAGCTGGAATGAGCTTCCCAGTGCCATCTGGCAAACTGTAGTTTCCAATCTTTTAATCCAGAATTAATGCTACTGAAAACTGGAGGTGCACACATTTTTATTATCTGCTACTCTTGTATCATAGAGGTTTCCTGGCATAAATAGTTCAAAGCTGTAATAGCTATTTTCGATTCTGGTTGCTGCTAGTGCAAATTCAGATCTCTGAAGTTCCTAGATTCATTTTCATGCTGCCTAAAGCCTCACAGAAGAAGGTGACCACATTATCATTTGAAGAGGCCTAACAATGATTGGGAGATAAATTCAAATGCTACTTGTACATCTAATAGGCATATTGTACAGCATCAGTAGATAAAATTGTTCACTTTTTTGTGAATACAAATATACTAACAAGAACATCAAACAAATTAGAGCTGAAATAACTTTCAATACACAGAAAATGAATAGGAAGGATATGAACCACTCGGAGAATAAAATGGATGAAGTAACAGTTTGTAAATGTAAATCTGTGTAGTTAAGTTCTCTAAAAATTACTGGCAGCTGGAAGCACAGCAGAGGAAGTATGTTCAAATCCTAAATGGTGGCAAGAACAGCTTCATATTGCTCTTCAGAGACTTCTCTAGCTGACTCAGGAATAGCAGTGACAGGATCTGGAGGAAGCAATATGCAGCACTCCTCAGCACAACATTAGGTTTGCTGCTGGGTTGGAGATAAAAATAAAAGAACTCTGGTGCTCCTAGAAGGGCCCAGAAAATCCCCAAAAGAAAAGCGGCTGGTCAAAGGCATGAAATTGATCAAAGACATCAGTGGCTTTGTGGCTGTTTATTTTTTTATGGGAGAGTATATTACCTAAATCTTCTCTTTAATGGTCTTCCTTATAGCGGCACTGTCTTTACTTGCTTGTGAAGAGGTAAAAGGAAATAGCCATTCTCTCAAAGATGTCTCTAAGACACCCAGGGAGAGGGAAAAATAGGTCTGTTTTCTCCCTCTTGTTCAGTTGAGAAACCTAATGGTGGGGTTCCTGCTAGGAGTAGATAAGGAACTTCTTTTTCATTGGATATCCAGGACTCTTATACTGAAGTGCTTTGGGGAGCTGGGAGAAAGGAAAAGTTAAATTCCCTGCAGGCTGTACTGCTTGTTCTCAGAAGTGAGGAGGTTAAGAAAAGTATTTCCCTCACAGCCTCCCTAACATTGGAATGGTGATCTTGGAAGAAGCCTTTTTCCAGGAGAAATGTGGTGTTTGCTCCTAACCAGAGATTCACTAAATGCACCAATTTCCCCAGCAGTTTTCGCACAAACATGTTTCCTTTCTGCAGAAGGTTCCAGCAGTAGTTCCTAAAAGTAGCAGATAGATAGGATGTTACCACAGAAGAGTTCAGATGGAAGGATGACAGTTAAGCTTAACAGGGAACAGTACTTCTAGGTAATAATTGCCTTTACTGAAAGAGAGAGCTGATGAGATGGGAAAGACTTCTGAGTCATCTACTTCCTAAACTTATTCTCTAGCCTTTTTGTAGTCTATATGTTAAAAGGTGAGAGTAACAGATGCTTATGATCTTCCAGCAAAATAAATCTATAATCTTTGCATGCACAAAAACATATATTTATGCCTGCAAGAGAGCAATTTATGCCAGCAAACAGAGTGCTTTTTCAGCCAGGTGCCATTTATTGGCAACAAATGGTGGTGGTTTGTTTTTTTCCCCTAAAGGGTGCATTTTGCAGGTGCCATCACTGCATCTGCCCTTAGTATGCTCTACAGGTTCCTTAGAGAGGGCCTAGTCTTGCAGTTCTCACACTGACCTTCCTGGGAGTTCTCTCCTAGTAAAGTTTGCAGCATATGACCCAGATGACAAGCACACATTGCAATCTGAGACACAAACTCTAATTTGGACGTAAGCTTTCCAAATATTTAGGGATGTTGAGATCCAGGCTTATCTATAGATTTCGTGAAATAGATACAAATAACCTTATTTGCAAACATAGATTTCATAAGAGGATATTCAGATCCCACATGAGCATGCTCAAAATGAACATCTGCGTGACTGACTGTTCAAATCTGGGAATTAAAAGACCAGCATATGAAAACTGGATTCAAAAATCCAGAACTGACAAGAACTCTTATCTTTCAAATGAAAGGAGGAGGTTTTTCCACCTGTTTCCATCATGGCTTTCCCCATTCAGATTACATAACCAATGTAAGTATCTTGGAAACTTAAAATCACAGCCTTCAGGATGTAAAATTATGTCTGATCCCTCACCTGAAAGTGCAACAAGCTATCGCTACAAAATCTTTAGAACATGTCAACAAAGAGGCCAGATTCTTTCTTAGTGTCTTACTCATGCTGCCATCCTGTGACAAAAAATGGTAAATGCAAGAATAAAATCCCGTAGCACAGACAAACCATAACCTACAAAATACTGTAGAAATCCCTTACTGTTGTGAAACAAAACAAACAAACAAAAAAATAGAATAAATCTTATTAAAAATAAAATTCACAAAAATTAATATCTTAAAGAGAAATGTTGTTTTACACTGTTCACAGTGTATTAATTAACGTTAAATGGGGACTTCTCAACTTTTATGAAGGAGGTTGGCACAAAACGAAGAAAGAGTAGGAAATGTGTCAAGTTAATAGAGGCAGACTATGAATCCAATGAGATTTTTTTCTCTGATACATTATTATAATGGTTTGGTACTATTTTCCTGAAACACCCACCCTGTTAAGAAGGATGGACCCTGCTGGGTTGGCAGGGACAACGGGAGTAAGATAGGGATGTCCTCACTATTGTTTGCATTGGTCATTGACTATGTCATGAGGAAAGTAACCAGAGAAGGCAGCCAAGGAATTTTATGGACAAATGACAAAGTACAACTGATGACCTCAGTTTTGCTGATGACATTGTCCTGCTTAATTCAACACCTCACTTAATGAAAGAAAAGGCCCTGCTTTTGGCAGATACAGCAAAACAAATTGGTTTGTTCATCCATAAGGGGAAACCAAAATATATGGCTATAAATGTCCCAAAGGTAACCATTAGAATGGACAAAGAAACACTAGATGAAGTAAGTCATTTTATCTAAGGAGTGAGATGTGCAATAATGATGACACCATGCAAGATGTCAAGCAACGAATATCAAAAGCAGAAAACAACTGTCAAACTTTAAAAGATTTGGAAAAATAAGATGATTAGCACTGACATTAAAATATTAATTTTTAACAGCCACATCATGTCTGTCCTCCTTTATGGAGCAGCGTCATGGAAATCTATAACAGAATTCATTCGAAGGTAAATGCCTATTCCAGAGCTTCAGAGTCCATTGCATAGAGTTGCTTGCAGCTCAGAAATTCTAAATAGAGCAAATCAATCTAAAGCATAAAATATGGCAAGACAATGACAATGGACACACATAGGTCATGTTAAGGATGACCAACACAACTTTCATGACAAGCAATAATATGGACACCACCTAGAAAAAGAGGGCAATGCAGCAAAATATTACACAAAACAATAGAAAAAGATGCCGAATCCATCAACATGACACTCAGAACAGACCAGCACAAGACTGAAATAAATGTTTGAAACTGGTGGACACCCTATTCATTTAAAGGTGCAAGAGGACAAAGAAAAGAAAGGCCTTGCTGGGAAAAAGAGGCTTCTGCAGACTCACTGAGGCAAGTTACTCCATATTCCATGTTGACATAAGGGAGGTGGAAGTGGAGCTGTACAGAGAATCTAGGCTATGGACTGAGCAGTCCTGAGAGAGGAACCTATCAACAGCCAAGCTCAAGTCAAGGTCTGTACTGAATTTTATCTTATTTTTCAATTCCTTTGTTAATGAAGTTAAGCTATAGGAAGGGGAACAGTTTTTGTCTCTGCACAGTGCTTTTCTGTCTAGAAGAGGACTGGATGATGAACTAGTAAACCACTGATCTTCAGTTGGAGAATTTCTCTTGGGATGTCCATTTAACTCGTTTTATGACAGACACAAAAGCTTCATGTCAGACCCTAAATGAGGATTCTTCTACTTCTACAGAGTCATCAAACCTGACTTCCTCGGCTAAATGGGGATAACACAGAAAGTGCTGTCAGTAGTTTTGGGGGGAGCGTCCCTACAACTTGATGATAACACAATCTTCGCCATACATAAACGAAGACTGGTGTCCACCCTACTGGACTCATGGTTAGCCCAGTCATTGATGCACCTCCAGGGACAGCCCATTTGTTGCCCTGGTCCATTATTGTAATAAAAGCCTGGGTACCTTTTTGGTCACTCCACAAATCTGGAGGTCACTGAGAGTCAGGGTCAAGGCTATAGAACAGGATAAATCACAGATGGCAGGTGTTCGGATAACTACAGGGATCATTGACAGCTGAATCCTAAAGGGGCTGTACAGTAGAAAGGAAACTAGAAGGAATGCCCTGTGCAAAGCTCTAGTAAGGAGGCATCATGTAGCAGAGCGGCGGTGTTTATTTGAAAATTCCCCCCCACTTAGCAGGTTTTCCTCCTGCTGAGAAAAGGTGAAATGGGTTCTCTGCTGATTCACCAAGAGATTGTCTGAAATATTAGTCAGTGTGTGTGTGTGTGTGTGTGTGTGTGTGGGGGGGGGGGGGGGGGGGGGGGGCTTTAGATTTTTAAAAGTTTCTGTAACTTCTAAAAAAACAAAACAAAACAAAACAAAACCCAACACATTTTTGTAATCATCTTTACTCCTTACTCCCATCCAGGTGGGCATGAGAAAGAATCTGAAGTATAGATTGTGCAGTCCGGAAGTAGGAACCTTTGCAGCAGCCAAGCCCAAGGAGAAAACTTGAGCTGAACTTTAAGTTGCATTATTGTTAATTTCTTTGTTCTTAAACTAAACCCCCTGAAGAAAGCAAGTTTTGACTCCACAGTGCCTGGGCTTTGTTATAAAGACATTGGCAAAAGGACCTCTTCATAGTTACAAATTCACTATGGGCCTGATATGGCCCCTTACTCACACTGATGAGCAGTCACCCAGACAATTAACCTTATTGATGTCAATGCAAGTAAAGGGTTCCCAATCTGGCCCTATGCCAGTGGTTCTCAGCACAGAGCTGTGGCCCATGTGACATCAAAAGAGGTGGTATATTGTATAGATGCCGCCCACATAACACATAAAGACCTCCATATGCAGCCCACAGTGGTAAATAGGTTGAGAACCATTGCCCTGTGCTTTCAGATCCTGGCACTTCAACAATCTTTTAGTATTAGCTGAATAGGATACATGCAGCCATATAAACACATTTTCCTGTGGAAAAAGCAAAGCGCACAGACACAGCCAGACACATGCATAAACAGACATTTATAGACAGACAGGGGGAGAGAGAAAACTTTCCAAATATTAAAATGAGTTCTAGAAACCATAATTTCAAAAATACAATGAAAGTTAGTCCAGAGACAGAAATTTCTTTCATTTGGGTATGTGTGTATATATATTGATATTGACATGAGTGGGGAAGAAATCAAAGGAAAGTTCAAGCTACTAGGGTTCTTTTTTTTTTTTTTCTTTGCACAACTGATGCCTAGAATATATTACACTATATTTGAGTGAACTCTTGAAACTTCTTTAATTCCTTTGAAACTTACAATTGTCCTGGTTTTCACTCCTCTGAAAAGTGTTAAGCTTAGAAAGTTCTGAAGGGGTTTGTTTTTTAATTCCAGCCCCTCTTCCCCCCACCCAACTTCATTTTGCGGTCATTTTTGTTTATAATATTCTGGAACTGGAAGCAGATTTTAGAGCACAAGCCTGCTGAGACTTAAATATCTCATTCCTTCTACTGGAAGGGTGGTTAATACAAAGAGACTGCCAGTAGTGGAGAACTGAACCAGCATCCTTCAGAGATTAAAAAAACAAACATTACATTGTATCTTTTACACATTTTCAGACGCTGTAGCAAGTCATCTTTCAGTGTATTATAGAATATTAGCTAGTGATGGGTGAACCTCAAAAAGTTGTGGAGTTTGGGTTAAGTTTAGCTGTGGCCAAAAATGTGAGATTATCCAATTCAAACAACCCAAACCATGATTTAGGCAGGAAATTTCAAGAGAAAAGGCTTTTCCATGAGATTTTCAGCATATTTCAGTCCCAATTCACAGCAGAATTACAATAAGATTGGCCTATCCCACATCAGGCTGTCATTTCCAGTTCCAGTCAGAAACTAGAAGGAAAAAGAATACCCAAACATTTCAAAAACTTTACAAAAATGTTCACCTGGAGTTTGGATATAACAATTGGGAAACTACAGCAAAATGTCTGATGAGACAGTCAGAACTGTCAGCCTTTGATTTACATAGTCTTCCTATAAAAACAAAAAAACTCCAAACTCTTTACTATTTGGCATTTACCTAAACTTAAATTTTGTAACCACGGGATGTTCAGACGCACAGCAAGACTACAGTGAAACTGTCCAAATAGAATTGTAAAGACAGAGATATTGATATCCATGATGCCAGCTGTCCTGATGTCTGGCTATAATACAATCACTGGAATTTAACAACTCTTCACTTGATATTCATAGTTGTTTCCTCTTTCAGAAATTGCTCCCCTTGAGGACTGCCACAGCCCAAGACTCATTAGTTTCATGGCCCAATGAAAGACGTTTACTTGGGTCAGATTTTGTTTTCATTTTTGGATTTTAGTATGATTTTTTTTTCTTCTAAATTGTTTACCAAACAAGAAGATAATATGAGTATTACATTCTTACATACAGCAGCTAAGTGCTCCTAGATGCTACTTGATGTATATAATAATGGCTTTGTGGTGTTCTATTTTAAGCACCTAGCTTCTACTGCAAGCTACCCTCTAGTAACTGATAAAAATTAAAACACTGAAGCAACCACTTCGCTGCTCAGGGAAAATGCTCCCCCAGGAAGCTTTTGCAATTTTCTATGGTATGGTAATTTAGCCATGTTTTAACTTTAAGTACATATTGACCATTTATACAAATGTTTATAGATGACTAGACAAGCCTCATGCAAATGTAAAGAATTCAACCAACACACCTTTCCTGTCTTGAAGAAAGATGAAGGGTTTTATAATATGCTTCTGCCATCTCCTACATATTCAACTATAGACATGCTAAAACACTGTAAACCTCAAAACACCCTAGTCTTTTCTAATAAATGGGAAAGTCAATGTGCTGTCGCGCTCAAAAAAGTCACAGATTCTATTATTTTTTCATCTTTCTCTTTCAGCTCCAAGGTTCTGTTGTTAGTTTTTGAGCCCATTTTAGGATAGAAATCCCGATAGGATATGGAAACACAGCTCAGCCCTAGGTCCTAGACCTAGGTCCACCCAGTCTACGCTGTCTCTAATGGGACTCTTTAGAGAAAACAAGGCTAAATAACCAATGATTAGGAAATATCACCAAGATGAATTCACAAACCTGAACCCCAATCCTGCAATAAGAGCCATCATGTGGATCGATTAGTTTACATTTTGAAGGATAGTTTTGCAACAACATCTGGAATTGTATTTATTTATTCATGCATTCAGTGAAAGTCTAAATGTTTGCACAACTGATGAAAAAAATTATGACACAATGAGAAATACTTGCAGTTTATTCTGTGCCATTTCATGACTCAGAATTTTTGTTTTGTGAAATTTCCATAATTTGGCTGATTTTGCATCAGAACTTGCTAAATTTAAATTCTGATGTAGGTAACTAAAACTGTAAGCAAATAAAATTTTTACATGGCAACTTAGTAAAACTGTTATTGTGCTCAAGTTCTGATTGAGATTTAGTATGCAAAATAAAGCAGAAATTGACTGAAAAATGGCCTGAGCTGACAAGAACAATTTTCAAAATGTGGAGTAATCATCACTTTTCAGAGTTTGGAAGGGGAGTCACACCTGAGAAATTTTATGTGGAAAGGCTCTTTCCTCAGGAAGTTTAAAGAGAGATCAAAAAATTGTGCCATTAGAATTAAAGACCAAACCAGGGTCTAGACTACAAAAGACCCATTAAATCCTCTAATTCTAATCTCTATGATTTTAGTTGCAGTTTAAATGTGGCAGTTTAAAGCCATTTTAAAGAACTGAGTTGTTTTGCAAGGCTATTCTATATAGGTTCTTACACCGGATTCATCACTGTAATATCTGAGTGCATTCAGCAATGTGACTACCCATCTGTCACATGTTTGTTTTCTCATCCTCTCTCCAGGGGAAAAAGCATGTGCAGCAGTGTGTTTTGTTTTCAGTTTTTTTAATAATATATATATAGCACAGAGAGAGAGTGCATTCACATGTATTAGAGAAGACAAGATCAAAGAAATGCTCCTTGCACTTTGAGCAGAAGGTGGTGAGCTTTGTGATGGTCCATAGTACCTGTGTAAATTCATTCCACAGTCCTGGGCTAGTTCTTGAGAAAGTTCTGCCTCCTGCCAGAAAAGCTTTATCCTTATTATAGACATTCAAATCACCTTAAACGAATATATTACAGGTAATCGTTACACTGAGTCCTGATATCCAACTTCAACTATTTTTTAATTTGCTGTTAAGTTCCACAACAGGACATCATAAATACTTGTATGAACACAGCAGGGCAGCGATTTTTCCCCCCAAGTTCTAGAAAGATGAAAATAGTAGGAGAGAAACTCTTCATGCCTGCATTGCAACATCTTTAGTAATGTTTTCACTGGAGCTCTGCAGTATTTGTTTAATTTATGCAAGGAATACAGAGGAAAAAAAATTCAGTGTAAACGTCTCCCTCACAGTTTCTTCTATCTAATCTTTAATAAATATGGCTATGCCGCCTACAAAAATAAATAAGCTACAAAGAAATGTGTACTGTTGACATCTTCTAAAATTGAACTATTAGAAAAATCCAACTGCTGTGCAAGTCTATTGGCTACAGTGTTAGAGTAAAAAAACCAGCCAAAGTGATCACTTCTCCGGATTATTAGTGAATGTCACAGGCCAGGTCAACCGCACCCAGCTGGAATCTAACCAAGATGATGTGCTTGGACCCACATGCTGAGCCTGTGTGCTTTTAAGATCCCTTTCATCACTAGGCTGGCTCCAGCCACCATCTCTGTCTCCTGCCTCTCTGGCATAGTTCCTGGGCAAAGACACTATCTGGTACCTCTACTGAAAGTAGGATCCTGTGGCCCAACCACTCTGCACTCCAAGATATCCAATAGCTTAAACACAACCTTCCCAGAGCTCCATCCTTGGAGGCACTCTGGTTTATACTTTAAGCTTTCAGGGACATGTGACAGTTGCAGGGCCCAAGCATAATTTTTTCAGGCCCAGTACAAACTTGTCACACGGGCCCCCTCCCACACACATACCACAATCCCTCATCCCATACATACAATCTCATGAGCCATGACAATTTTTTTCCTCATGGTAATGGGGGTTGCAGCCTGGGCTGGGCCCCTCAGGGTCTCTAGGCCCCAGTAATGTGTACCCTTCCTCCCCCCGCCCAATGTGGAGGCCCTGGACAGTTGAAGCAAATAGACACAGACTTCAGGAAAGGATTTCCAAAAGGAAATCACTCCTTCCTTTAAACAGCACAAGTGATGTGCAAATCCATGCAAAATAAGAAACACCTACAAGTGAATCCTTGTCTCGGTTTCCTCTCCACTTGAGCATTCTTTGGGATTTGGTCAATCTCTTTTCAGGAGATCAGGATCCTTCCCTTTCCGGCCCCTTCTTCTCCTGTACTATTTTGCCTTCTGTTTCTGTCTCTTCTCTAAAATGGCCACTGAGAAAACTTCACTTCCAGTCCCCAGGTGTTGCCCTGGTCAGCCTCAACCCACTCTCACCCTCCAGCTAGCATTCCGTTACTTGGTCACAACCCGCCTGGAGTCCAGACCCCAAAAACTGTTTTTGCCCTGGATAGAAGGCAGTTCTTTGTCCAAGGATGCTTCTATTTAAATGAATGATGGCCAACATATAACAATGGTCTACTGTTAACTGTCTACCTGGAGCAAGAATCTCTCGATACCTCATGGATGTTTCGGATCAATATGGATGCTACAGGGCCAAGGTGAAGGCACAGAATGGTCTTACACTCAAAATGGTACTTAGAAAACAAAATGGAGTTTGACATAGGTATATACACAGATTCATAATACCAAACCAAATTCATACGTTTGTACACAGCCAGGTCCCTTAACTCATCACAGTGATAAAGTGCATATTCTCAGAGATACAATAAGGTCAGTTCATTCATCATTTTGGTTAATTCATCCTATTAAGATTATATTATAACTTTTTATAGCTTATTTCATCACACTGTATCACAAAGTGCTTTATACCATTACCTAATATAGGACAGTGAATTATATATAGTATCAATTACCAAACTATTTTGATATAAAGACACTGTACAATGAATATATTAAAGCATTCAGTCAAAAGGCCAGTAACAGGGTGAGAGAATTTAAGGGTACATCTATTGCACTGCAAAAAAACATGGCAGAGAATCTTAGATCCCGGGTCACCTTCTTCAATGAGGTTTCATTCAACCCCCAGTACTCTAGATGGAGCTGCAACACAGAATGCTGTCTAGAAAAAATGGTGTGATTATGGGAAGGAACAGAAAAAAAGCAATCCTCAGTCTCATTCCTGCAAACACGTATGTTTAACTTTACTCCCATGAGTAGTCCCATTTCTGTAAATGTGCTTGAAGTCTAGCATGTGCTTGTGAGCAGGGTTTACACCTAAATAAGCAGAGAGATCAGAGAAAGAAGTAAAGCAAGACAAGATCCATGAAGGCGGCCATGGAGAGTTTTAAAAATAAAATAGGAACATTTTGAGCTGGCTCCTGAAATAACTGGAATAATTTGAGGGTGGAATGATGCGAGTGCTCATCTTGCTATGTGGGCCTATGTGTGCAGCAGCATTCTGGATGTACTTGAGTCTGAAGAAGTGGGATACATGGCCACTGATGAGACAGTTGTAATAGTCATCGTTAGTGAAGATGAAAGCATGAGATTGAGTTGATTCAGTGATGTACATTGACATGCATGGACAATTACTAAAGAGCAAGAAGTTTCAAAGATGGAATGGATTAAACTTAGCAAGTGAGCGTGTAACAGCAATAGGTGTACATGATTACATAAACTAGCTAGGTAAACTTGGCAGGATGAATCAAATGAACATCAGTAATTCTTGCTGGCTAACTCCTAAGTCAGTATCAACTAGCAATTTACTGGGCTTTCATGAAAAAGTGGGCCTTAAGAAGGAGCTTTAAGTAAAGGGTGGTAGCTTTACCAGTTATTTGGGGATGGACATTCCATTCAGCAAAAAAGCAGAAATATACTTGATGGAAATGTAGACAAGTGAGCCATTAAAGCTGGCATCATTAACAGAAATGTGATAAGACAAAAGAGCAGAGTTGGTGAAGTTTCTCAATGGTGAGGACAAAGTTTGAATTTCATGATTTTTTTTTTTTTTTTTTTTTTGCTGAATGCAATAGAATAAATTATGTCCACAGAGGTGGGGTTAGGATTTTTGTTTGGTTTTGTCCCCTCTTCACATATCTCCTTTTTCCATATAGCCTGGATTTCTCAAAATGTCTCCAACTTCCGAGACGCTACAACAGCAGCAACTAAAGCACTGTAACTTTGCCCCTCAGTAACTTTTCAAGACAGAGGGTGTGTCTACTCTTTGGGCGCTACAGTGACGCAGCTGCAGCACCATAGCATTGCCATTGTAGCACTGTACTGTAGATGCTTCCTAAACCAATGGAAGGGGTATTTCCATCAATCCACCTCCCTGATCAGCAGTACCTAGTTCAACTGAAAAATTCTTCTATCAACCTAGCACCATCTACACTGAGGTTTAGGTCAGCTTAACTATGGTACTCTGGGTTGTGAATTTTTCCCACCCCTGAGTGACGTAGCTAAGCTGATCTAAAATATAAGGCCTTAGTTCATCGTATCACAAAAGGAATAAGGATTGCTAGCTCCTTTGGAACTAAGGGAACAGAAGGAATTAGGCAGATATGTTGAAAACACTAAGTGAGGGAAAGGAGAATCTGGTTTTATTTTTCAACTCATCTAACTTGAATGGGAAAATTCATTTTTCCATTTAAGTGATTAAATAGAACAAAAACTGTTTTCCAATTCTAATTTCTCACTGATCCAAGAATAAAGGATAAAATCATCCAGAGTGCATGCATTTGTACAGTTAAAATAAGTTACATTTTGATTTAATGTGCAGCGTCAAATAAATTTGTAATTACTTTCGGTATATAAGCCATAGCATTTTATCATTTGTCTATCTAAAGGAATGTTGCATCCTCTAACATATCACCCATTTTTCTGAAGGAGTAAGCCCTCACTAAAGATAAGTCTCATTACTATGTAGGTTTATTATGTACATAGATATACATATAGACTGCAGACCCATTCCTTTTGTAATTTATATAATTACCAGGGTGCTTAATGCTGGTTTAACATCTATAAAAGGTATGCAAGTCACACTACATACAGTAACAGATCTGCTCACATGTCCTTAATGCACCTGCAAGCAATTTTTATTTGAATGTAACATACTAACTGTTATATCAGCAATCTCCGCTTTCCTGTGGAATAATATTTCCACTTCCTTTTAACATACTATTGTTGACATTAACAGTCATGGCATTACCCTTAGGCTGGTGATGTAGAACTAATCTTGACTTCTACAATCAACTATTTTTATAATATTCAGGTTGGCAAACAACTTTAAA
This sequence comes from Emydura macquarii macquarii, assembly GCF_026122565.2. Lineage (NCBI taxonomy): Eukaryota > Metazoa > Chordata > Testudines > Chelidae > Emydura > Emydura macquarii. The sequence continues at coordinate 9,718,710 of NW_027131105.1, read as the reverse complement.
AATTTGCATTTAACAGTTTTGTTTGAAAAACATACAGGTATTTGACCAAAACTGTCTGTGTACTTCAGATTTAATAATTATATCAGAAGCGTTGCCGATTTACACACACTTAACTGAGATCAGCATCTGGCCCAATTTCTTCTATAATTAAATGTTGAGTTCATTAATTTATCCTTAATAAGGATGAATTGGTATTGTTAATTCTCAATTTTCCCACTTTTGCCAAAAATTTTAATTCAAATCCTTAACACTTTGGAGACTGAAGACACATTGTTCAGACTTCAGACCTACTCAATTCTTGGCTTCTGGCAAGACTGTCACTAACAGGAAAGTCAGTAACTGCCAGTTACAGTGGTGGGTTTTGTGAACACTGGTTCATTAGGAACTTGACCTACCTCTGAATCAAATAAATACTTTTTAAAAATTTATATATATAAACAAGAAAGAATAATAATGGCATGGAATTCTAATGGAGAAAAAACAGGATGTTATTTGCATATAATACAGATTTTAAAAGATAATGCAAGGAGATCATAACCCTTTTCAGAAGGTGTATTTTTTAAAACAGCACATTATAAACAATAATATCTTGCATTTAAAGTCCTTCCTCCCACTGGCAGCTCAATAGGGGAAGTAAGGTCTTCACAATCTGGCCTATAGTACTTGTAATCCCAAAACTATATCATATGGTTTGCCTGCAATTTGTTATTTGGGTACACAATCTAGGGGTTTTGCTGGATCCCCAGCTGCTGTTGGATTTAATTTAGATGTAGCTCTCACAAGCATGTTCCATGCCTGTCTCCTCAAGACTTCATTACTGAAATACACTCAAATTAAGACTACACAAGAAATTTACACTTTCACAGTAAGCAATAGTCAAAGATTCCAGGCAAAAATGTAAGGTGTCAGTTTTGATCTATACATTAGGTTTGGCGGAATTTGATTTTTATTTTATTTAGTAATTTCAACAGATATCAGTGTTTCCTTCTAAGCATTTTCTTCAAATTTCATTTATTTAAATTTTCACAATTGCAGGAAACTGTGAGTCAGTAAGAAAATGGAGGGGATCAGACAATTATTTAATGACAGTAGACATTGAGATTCAAAAGTTAAAGATTCATAACTGTTAAAACACAAATTGTCAATAGCACATGTAAAAATATACCAAGTAAATATCCTTAAATCAAACTCTAAGTTCTTAAGAAGCATTTTTATGGTGCCTATCCACAAACATCGATGGCTCTATTTTTCATCAGCGCGTGGGCGTTCAGTGAACCCAATGTTTACTAATATAAATCTTATCTTTCCAAGCCTAGCTATAAAGTCCTTTGGGATCTGCCTAATTGAAGGAGAGCCTCCGTCTCTGTCTTGTACCATACAGTCATAGTTGTGATGAATAGAGGTGCCTGAGTTGAAACTCTTCCCCCAATTTTCAATATCTTGCATTTATATAAGGGCCAGATTGTGGAAGAGCACTCTGGGAGGGGCCATCAGCTATGGAACCAGTTTTTAGTCCAATCCAAAGTAGCCCTGCTTTGTTGACATTCTAGGCACACTACAAGGCTTATCTTTTTACCTAAGTTTTTAAGAATGAAGCATCAGGTAAGAGCTGAGCGTTTGCATGTGGAGTGGTAATTTTTAACTGTTCAAAAGGGTTTTGTTGGGGATGTGTGTTTTATCGGAGGCTACTGGAAGATGCTGGGTCAACTGATGGGTTTAGTTGATATATTTTGTTACTATATACAAGGAGTTCCTAGACTTTTCAATTATGTGCCTCTTTTTGTAAGTTTATAAACTGAAATAAATATATATGGGCCAATCAAACATTTCAACACAAGTATCTTTACACAGAGAAGCAGTCATGTGGAATTAACTCAGGCTACTCACATGTGGATGTATTTGCAGGCCTGGGCTCTTAGGGCCTACTCCTGCATTGTTTGCTCAGGCTAAACTTTCATGACTCTTGCTAGTGGTGTGGGCGTTTTACCTGTATGACACAGCACTGCTGATTCCTATAAGTAGATATCTCTTCACCTTCCACTGAAATACATTCAACTTTTGGAGAATAATCCAGTACCTGTTTCTCAGCACTCAACACAACAATGAAGAGCAGGAAGTCAAGAGTAATGCTGCATCCTATATAAACTGCAGGGAAAATTCAGATAGAATGAATGTAGCTAAATGACGGGGGAATTTTTCAGGACACTGGTTAACAACAGCTATTCTTATGAAGACTACAATGAAATTTTTTAACAAGTGCTCAGAAACCTCAATTCTACATCTTATCTAAGGGATGACTACTTCAGGAGCACAGTGACCCCATCACCATTCTGAGTCATTTGAATATCAGCTAAGACAGCGGTTCTCAACCTTTTTTTCCCCGAGTACCACTCGGGCCAGGTACAGTGGGGTAAATTACCACTTCACCCGACTGCACCCGACCCGAGTACCACTCGGGGAAAAAAAGGGAGGGGACTTGCGGCGGGGTTGCGCGGCGGCGGCGGGAGGGATTTGCAGCGGGGTTTCGCGGCGGCGGGGAAAGACGGGCAGCGCCGTTTCCCCATTTTCGGCGGCACGGTTTCGCACGAGTGGGTGGGAGGGCCCTTCCGGCGGCGGCGGATTCAGCGGCGCGCGTACCACCCAGTCATCCGGTAAGTACCACCCCACCGGTTGAGAACCGTTGAGCTAAGAGAAGAGGATCTTTTAGTGAATACACATCATGACTTCCAGAAGCACTGACGTGTTCCTTGGAAGTCTCCTATCCAAGTACTGAAACAGCGTAACTATAGATAATTTTGTACATTGGACAGGAATACAGCACAAGTTATGACTGCAGTTAATTCCCATGGCCGTTCACAGAGTTTTAAAGAATAAAGGACTCTCTGACAAACCTGGTTTAGCATTTAAATTTTAGATGTCTGGACAGACTACAACTTTGCGTACATGCTTCATGTTAGTTAGAAGACTATCTCCCTACTTTACCGCTTTTTTTCTTTTAAACAGTTTTAAAGAACACACCAAAATGTATGACAACTGTCAAACCTAATACCATGTGGGATAAGCTAGTGAATCGGAAAGCATATGGGTGAATGAAAGGATACAACATTAATTTTAGATGATAGTTAATTATTAAAATTATCAGGATGCTGCAAAATGGTATTTGCAAACCTTTCTTCGGGTTGCAAAAAGCTGTACACTTTGTGCCACCTTTTATTCTCTATTCATAGGCATTCATACAATTTTTTGGTTGCATAAACTTTTGGGAAATGGCTGAATGGGAAATGGCTGTTTTTGCCTCAAAAACAAGTGTTTTAGGGATATTTGGTATTCTCCTGCTTTACACATCCCAATCAAAGGACAGAAACAATATGATGCATCTGAGTTGACCACTGTATTACTATAAATAATGAACAATAAATAAATGATTGGCTGAATTTATTTTTTTGGTAAAAATTTCCTAGGTTGATGTTCTTTTGCAAATTTTTTTTTTATATGGACGAATAAATAAATACATTAAAAATCTAAATTTGTTTAGAGACCATTTTCAGAGGACCAAAAGACTACATCCATCACATTCTGTTTCACTCTCAGGCTCTGGCGCTTTCCATGTTTACCTCCCAACTGTTTTCAGTACCTTGCACAAAAAGAAACGGTTGCATATATACAGAAAAACATGTCCTTGCTATTTCATCTTTTTCTCTGTTTGCATGCTTTTTGCTAACACTAGGCACTGATTTCCCTGGGAATTGCATCTGTCTATATAAAGGAAAACTTAGACCTTCATTTGAAGTCAGCAAGGTATTTCTGATGTCTTTTACAGGCTTTGGTGTTACAAGTTGCAGCAGAGTTTTGATCTCCAACTTGGGTTGGAAGTTTACTGTGCCTGTCAGTAGACAGCCTCTGCTCTACGATGTGTCAGTCTCTGCTCATTTGTCTGGATTTCACTGGCTCATCACTGCTTTCTCTTCATTTCTCCTAATATTTTCTCAGGGGTCAGGCCAGATCTCTCATATGCCCAAATCTATATTATGTTATCATTCTAATTGCCATATTAGTCTTCACTGTTTCCTGCTCCAATACAGACTTGCTTCCCCACAGTAATAATTCCCCATTTACATTACAGACTTTCGGTCAAAACAAAGCCTCTCTTACTTGCCGCTTCAGTATGGATTTTCCCCTAGAGAAATGGTTTTCTCAGCAGGAGTTACAGGTCTCAAGAGCAATTGCCAGTATGTTGGTTTCCTGGAATACAAAACTCCTTTCAGTTTGTGTCATGGGAACGTGGGGGTCCTTTCTTGGCTTTGCCAGTCATTTGTCTTTTCTATGCCCCAGTTGCTTCCCACTCATTTCACCTTAGGTATATTTTCTTTGTTAACTGCTGTGTTTAAGTAACTCCAATGCTGTACAGTTATGATTTGTAGGCTGGCTTTCTATTTCTGCTGTTCCATGCTCTCTTCAGTGTAAAGCATCTATAAAAACTGGCAATGAACTTCTACCTAGGTTTATAGACACTGCTTCAAGGAAGAAGAAACATCCAGTCTGCTCTCCTAAAATAGAGGAATACAACTATATGCTAATTACTTCTCCAGTCTGCTACCTGAAAATACTTTTTACATTAGCATCCAAAGACATTTACAAACTTTAGTCAGCATCTTACAGTGGGAATGTCCTCCCTTACTGGCAGCAGGTAGCATTTTAATGTCAGGTCACTGAATACATCCTGAGATTGCACGTGAAGCCACTTAATATGGTTTAATTAGTGGCTAGTTTTCTTAAACAAAAAGAAAGTCTACATTCTATGTGAAAGAAACTCTGGCTTGTAGCGGATCACTCTGCTGGGTTTGCAACAGATTAGATCTTTTACAGTTACCAGGCATCAAAGACAAAAAGCAAGAATATTCAAACTTCAGCTGTACCATCCTTGAAGCCAAATGACTATCATTTTATGACAGCTGTGCAAAATCTATGACAGCTGAGCTGTTCGTACATGATGCTATCATATTACATTAAAAGACATTTTCACTGATAATGGAAACTAGGAGGAGGCTAGGAGTAAAGCTTTATGTTATGACTTGCAGCCATGGACTATCTGCATCCAACAGATTTATTACCTCCTACACATATTGTGCCTTTTACAGTATTTCCTGCCTCTGCCTCAACAAAGCACAATACAAGAGATGTTCTGTTATAGATGGCATTGTAACAAACAACCTGAGTACTCACTTCATATTTCAAACTTCCATCAAGCTTTACGAATTACAGTACAATTTTCAAGTAAAAGCATTGGTGATTTATGCATCTCCCTGAATTCTCCATGCAAAAATCGGACAGAAAAATACACATTAATACTCAAAAGGATTTCACTTTCCAAGCATATTTTATAATACTTCGGTAGAATAATGATGAAATATATCAGTGATTGTAGCAATACAGAAGTTCTCTAGGAATCCCCCCTCCCAGTCCCTCCACATTTCAACACAGAATTGTGCTCCAGCATCTAAACTTTCATTTAAAGAAAAATCATAGGCCAAAATGTTCAAAGGCAGGTGCCTAAAGTTAGGCTCCTTAATTCATGTAGGTGTGATTTCCAGTGGACTTAGCTATTCTGAAACTCAGACCATTTATTCAGATACCTAAATATGGATTGTAGGCACCCAACTTTGAAAATTTTGGACTGTTTTTAGCATTCATGGTTGTAAAATAACATTGAAAATGTCAATCAGTTGTAAACTGATTAAGTGTTTCCTTCCTGAGTCTGTAGACTGTCTAAAATAATAGCTCTGAGAAGTATGAACTCCCCCGTGCACCTAAGTGGTTGTTTACTCTGAAACGTAAAAATAAAATAAAATGTTGACATTTATGTTACTTAATATCTTAGTAGAAATATCTAGCTTATATTTATCCCATCGCCACTCACTCTTCAATAGGTGCCAAATGCCGGCTTCACTACAACTTTTATAGTGCAGTTATAGACTGTTGAGGCAGAAATCATTTGCATGTCAAAAACTGACAACACCATAAAATAAGTTTAAATGTTTAAAGTTTAAATTAATGTCAGAATAAGTAATAATGCTGGACAGAGTATAATATTCATTTTCACATATAATTAAATAAAAAAATCTCCATTTCTTTTATTTAATTGAGGCTGCAACACCAGAGAGCTGCAGAAGCCAGGTGCATCAATGCTGCACAGTACTGTTTATTTCCTGTTGAGAGGAAGGGAGTCTACTGACTAGGATTCAGTAGAGCTGGGTTCTATTTATGGCTCTGCAATAGACTTTGTGTGGCCTTGCTCTGGTCACATAACCTCTGTGGCCCAGATTCAGCAAAGCACTTAAACACATGACTAACTTTAAACACATTCTAAAATCCACAGCTGAAATCCTGTCCCTATGTAAGTCAATGGAGTTTTTGCCATTGACTTCAATGGTGCCAGGATCTCACCCAACATACTGAAAGCTCATTAAGTAAAGGTAAATAGTGTTGATGTGATATACTTAGACATCTGTGAGGTGCATTTAACTTGGTACCATATGACATTTTGATTAAAATACCAGATTATAAAATTAACATGACATGCATTAAATGGATTAAAAGATGGCTAACTGATAGATCTCAATACATGAGTGGGGAATCTTCATCAAGTTGGTATATTTCTAATGGAGTTCTGTAGGGATTGGCTCTTGGCTCTTTAACATAAAATCATCACTGACAAAGTTTACAGATGACAAAAATTGGGGGAGTAGTAAATAACGAAGAGGACAGGTCACTGATACAGAGCTATCTGGATCACTTGGCTCATTCAAACAATGTGTGTTTTTATATGGCTAAGCATAAATGTGTACATCTAGGAACATAGAATGTAGGCCATACTTACAGGATGGGGGACTCTATCTTGAGAAATAGTGACACTGAAAAAGACTGAGCTCCCACTGTAATGTGGCCATAATTCTTGGATGTATAAACAGGGGAATCTCAAGTACAAGTAGAGAGATTATTTTACCCTCTGTATGTAGCACTGATACCTCTACTACTGGAACAGTGGGTCCAGTTCTGGTGTCCACAGTTCAACCAGGATATTGATAAACTGGAGAGGATTCAGAGAAGAGCCATCAGAATGATTAAAGCATTAGAAAACATGCCTTATAGGGATAGACTTGAAGAACTCAATCTATTTAGCTTAAGAAGAAGGTTAAGAAGTGACTTGCTTACAGTCTGTAAGTGCCTATATGGGGAACAAAAGGGCTTCAATCTAGCAGAAAAAGTATAACATGACCCAATGGCTGAAAGCTGAAGCAAGGCAAATTCAGACTGGCAATAAAGTGTAAATTTTTAATAGTGAGGCTAATTAATCATGGAACAATTTACCAAGGGTTATAAGTGGATTCTCCATCACTGACAAATTTTTAACTTGAGACTGTATGTTCTTCTAAAAAATGTGCTGTAGGAATTATTTTGGGGGAGTTCTGTGGTCTGTGTTATACAGGGGATACACAGCAGATGATCACAGTGGTCCCTTCTGGCCTTCGACTCTATGAAATCATAAAAATGAAAAGTTATGCACATGCTTAAGTACTTCGCTGAATCAAAACCTTTGTGCCTTATTAATCCCATTTTGCAGATGGGGAAGCAAAACTTATTTTCTCCTGCCCTTTGTTTGTGCTATCTATGTAGATATCCAGGTCAGGAATTCTCATTACATGCTTAAACAGTCCCTAACACAATGGGGCTCCCATTAAAAAAGGAAACATACTACCAGAAATATGCAAGTGAAACAAGAGACAGAAAGAGCTGATCAGCTACAAGAATCACAAAAGCATGAATTTGTCCTTTTACATAAAGTTTCCCTGCCTTAAGGAGACAAATAACTTACTTTATATAAGAATTAACCATACGCTAAAAGAAATTAAAATGTCTACATGTATAGAATTATTTATTTTATAATATGACAAAGGGGTATTTCACTTCTTTCTTCCTAGATATTTAATTTATACTATAGAAATGGGCAAACCCAATTCAAGGTTTGCAAAATTACCTCAAGTTTGCAAACTTTTCTTTCAATTTAAACCTATCCCCCTCCTCCACACACCTCCCTCTCAAGCTTCATTTAAAAACAAACATAGATCTTTCTAGCTAAAATGAAGTCTTATTTATTGGGGAGGAAAAACAATTTCACAAAAGCTGGTTGGCACAAGAGGGTACTTTCTAGACTATATTCTCTCCACAGATTTTTTTTCCCCCTTTTCTCACCCACCCCATCCATTTGTTGATCCCTTTTCTAAAAATCTGGGTGTCCATTTCTGTGTGAGTACAGTGCAAAACACAATGGGTTCCTCATTCTGATCAGAACCTCTAAGCACAATTGAATACTAGGCTTTTAAAAATGATATTTTTCTTGACTCTGCTCTATTTTACACCTTCTCTCCATATTTCTTTTTCACTTCCCATTCTTTGCTGTACTTTCAAACTATTTTTCCTCTGGATTCTTCCTCTGCACCTTTTCCCCTCAGTGAGACCCAAACTCAGTAACATTCAATTTTCAGTTAGACTTACAAAGTCACACACTTCAAGTGGGGTTGAAATTGGACAAAAATTGCCTCGTTCCTAAATTACAGATAATTTGTTATCATCAATGGGTGAGGGAACTTGATAGTGCTGGAGGTGAAAAGGGAATATCCCCACAGCAAGAGAGGCACTTGCTGAGGGACACCAGTTAGCTCCTTCTCATCCATGGAGTCTCTGGCACCTTTTGGTCAGTTGGATGGAAAGGGGCTGATTGACCAGTATTCCTTAGCTCCCAGGATTTAACCTAGAACAGGGGCCACATGGAGCCTCTTTCCACTCCACTCCAGCAGCCCTACCCTATCCTCTAGGAACAGGAATCCAGCCTGACAGATGCTGTGGGTCTAGCCGATCACCCATTTGAGGGTCAGGAAGGACCTTCTCTCGCCCACAGTAAAGGGCAAGGGAATTTTTCATCTTCTTCACAGCACTTTTAAGCCACAATGGGTTAAGTACGAATTCACTTAGTACCCTAACAGAGCTACTTGGTGGAGTTCTTAATTAATCGCAATTTTGTGGCCAGTTTCCAGTGTGATTAAAAGGATAAAACAAACGGTTAATAAAAGGTAAAATACCTGGGATTTTGCTGATAGTCTTTGGGCTCATGGGAGTTCCCCACCTTCTGTCTCCCTCAGGGGGTGGAGGAAGGGTAGTAGGACTCAGAGTGAGCTGCATTCTGGGGGGTAAGCTAAAGAAAGCCTACCCTGAGTTACAGGTAACATAATAGGAGCCCTGTAATGCCTGCACTGGAACCAATTAAATGCCTGGTATAGTACAATATGAGTGAAGGGTAGGTAGTGCCCTCCCCCCACGTGTTAAAGTTTAATAAATAGTTTCAGCCTGCTGCTTAAAATCCATCCATTCATCCTCATTCTGCCACTGAGTCCACATCAATGTCAGTAATGCTGTTCCTAATGATAATACTGTTTATTTTGTGACTTCTATGCCCCTGCACAAGAAACCAACTGAAAAGAGTTCAAAAGTGTGGCATGCTCTATATTCCAGAAATCTGTACAGTCATTCTGAAACTGTAAAAACATGAGGTTTTCACCTTCTCTCCAACCCCATAGAGGATTTCTAGAGTAATCTACTAGAACTATATCAGTTACTGTTGAAAAAGCTTTGCCCCTGATGGGGAAAATGGGTTTACAGCATCATTCTAACAAAACAAGACAACGTGCATGGGGCAGTCAGTATCAGAAAGCTAATGCAGACTGTTAAAAAAATGATTAAAGACAGCAGGCACACACAAAGGTAGCAAGGTAAACAAGGACAGACTGTATCAGGGGAAAAGAAGTAGACTAGCAGAAGAAAGAGTTCTCATTTTCCTCTGTGCCTTGATACAACTGCAGAATATATTAATGTGCAGTTCAATCAGCATCTGTATTCTCTTTTTAATTTATTTAAAATCTGGCTAATGCTTTGACAAATGTATTCAAAACTTAAAGGTCTGTTCACGGAGCTTAACATAAGTTAAAGGACAAAGCAAAATTAGTAAAGACCATCAAGTTTGCTATTTTTAGAGGTACAAATACCACAAATTAACAATGACTTCAAAACTTTTGCCAAAAGGCTAAGATGTTGAGTAGAAAAATGCTGAGAAACTGGAATTTCAGATTTATTTTGGATACTTTTCCAAAGTGTAATCAAATTGAATCTGTCTAAAATTTAATGAGAAAATACTGTATTGTCATCTTTGCAACTCTTCCGCTTACAACTCTCAATGGAAATACCATGAAAAACAGCTTTCTTGTAACGTTTCAGAAATTCCAGTTCTAGTCCCAGCTACAAAACTGAAGTGAAAAAAATAACTATCTAAAGGTTTCTAAGCCTTAAGAAAAATTCAGAGTTTTGTTGCAGAAGTGAGTACAGTGGAGTTAGATGGGAGGTGCAATTTTTTCAGAACCAATTTGCCTGGTTATTGGTACTGAAAGCACACACAAGTCCCGATTATGACTTAGATTCTAATCAGTTTTCATATTCATCAGGATATTCTAAGGAACATTAATAAGAATAGAAGCTACTTAGACATTCTAGAATAACAGTACTTACATGGCGAGTAACCCACTATGTACATACACCTCAGGGAAGTCTGCCATGCTCACCTTTCCAGAGCTCCATCAGGGGAAACCCTTTTTACGAGAGTTTTAATAAACTTCTGCCAAAAGAAAACTACTAAGAATTTGTTCAAAAGGAAAAATATCTTTTACAACCATTTGTATAGGCATGTTCACCTCTGAGATAAACTCAAAGAGCAGGCACTATGGCTCAGAGTGCTTTAGGGCCATCACATGTAGAAAGATGGAATTATCCACGCAGACTTTTTCAAAATGATATGATCAGGCAATCTTATGATATTAGTAGCAGTATTGTGTGCTCTGCTGTGGGGCACAGGAATAGCCTATCCTTATGCCTTTCACTGAAGTCAGATGCATCACAAAGGGGTCATTAATCTCGTTCCAATGATAAGGTGATGACTACTCACTCTCTTTCTAAGAGCCTCTTGTCCTGCAAGCTGATCTGTGCAAAACACTTGGCATCAGCCTCAGATGAGACTGTTTCTGTCCAGACGATTCACCTCACTTTAAAACACAGATAATCTTAAGGATTCAGATGGAGAAAAATACAGTAGGGACCAGAAGGAAGCAAATTACAAAAAAAAGCGGGTGGGCAGAAGAAGGGGGAGAGAGAGGTTATAAAATTCCATTAAGAATAATGGAGTAAGGAATAGATCAACAAATTAATAAAACTAGAACTATTGTGATAAATTATTACAGGGCATCTAAATGTTCAACAATACTGTGCGTTGGTCTGAATACTGGAATAGCATTCACTGCATGAATAAACTTAATATGGGTCTAGAATAGAGGTAGGAAGGAGAAAAATGGCTCAAGATAGTCACCTATCAGCAATCACTTAAGAAATGTTAAGGGACAAGGCTGTTCACTTTGATGATTCTCTCCAGCTTACAAAACTGATTTGATCAGAAATGGCCCAAGCCACGAGATCTCAGAGAAGAAAGAATTCTGGTAGGGTTTAAAAAGAGCACTCTTTTCGGGGGCGGGAGTACAAAAGGGGAACCAGACTCCAACATGGAAACCTACTGGAGTTGCCTGGAGAAGCTAGACCTGCTTAGGTTACCAACATGAGACAATGGGACTTTAGGTAAGGGAAGGTCTACACTTGCAGCAGCATGTACAGTACAGACGCTGCACACAACTAGCACGGATATAAAACACCAGTGTAGGTGATGAGGCACTACCTAAGGAAGTAGAGTAGAGATGCCAGAATCCTAGGATATCTACCCTACATAGCTCTCTCCACACCCAAGCAGTGTCACCTACACTATTTTTAGTAGTGTAGCATCCTGCTGCATCCCTTCTGCCAGAGCCTTCCCCCACTCAAAGTAATAAGGGAGAGGCTGCAGCAGCTCCATGCTGCCTCCCCCCTACCAGAGCCTGTCACTACTGTGTGTAGCTACACACCAGTGTGGACACAGTCTGCCTTTCACTGCAGTGTGTAGACAAGGCTGCTTCAAGTGTCAACAAGACTTCAGGCACACAAGCATGTAGACTGTTCATTGTTTTCAAATCCTTATGTCTAAAGTTATGTTCCCACTGGTAAATGAAGAATACTTGCATTTTAATAAGGCTGTTTGATCACAATATTCCACTGGTTACAGGTTCCTAAAGCGAAAAAACCCAGGTGTCAAGTCGGACCTGCACACTAATAAGATGTTGGCAGGTGGGGTGTTGTATACAGATCCTAATCTAAGAGTAGGTGAATGATTAAATTCCACCCTTAGACAGGTAAGGGCACAAGTCCTAACATCTGAGACGGTGCACTCAGAGACCAAAGAAAAGAGGTGACAGCAGTACAAGCAACCTTGTAACCATGACAACTACTTTCTTGACTGAGGGCTTCTGAGGGTATTTGTGATGCTTCCCAGGGGTACCCAGGATTAGTTGTGGATCAACTCCCTGAAGCCACTAGTCTCTGGCAGCACAAGCACAATCTTCCAAGCCCCAATAGGCCTTGCACACTCCATACAGGTAACAACAGGCACACACCAAACCTTGAATATTCAGAGCATTCCCTGCACGTCCAGCCCCTTATGGAATTACCATGCCTGATGTTCCCAAAGAAACAATACACCGCAGCTCATGACCATCATTTTGCTTAACACCACAGCACTTAGATAAATGTATGGTGAAAACAAGAATAAATTGATTACCAAGTGATAGTAGTAAGAATAGTGGAAATAAATGATTGCATATAAAAAAATCACAACACACTATCTAGATACTAAACTTCACTAGGAGGCTAACCTCCTGTCTAAAAAACTTCTCTCTCCCAAAGTTCTCTACCACTTTCAACCACGCCTGGTTGAGATCCCACTTTCTTGAAGCAAGTCCACTGTCCATTCCCTTTCTAGGTCAGGGATGCCCAGGTATCTTCTTTGCCTCCCCAAATACAGTAAAGCAAACCCTTTGAAGCACAGCTCAAGGTAAGTTTCTCTTCACCAGCTGCTGTTCTCTTCCTATTAGTCCCTTTCTGAAATTATTACAATCCTTCAGTCGCATTCAGTTCAGACTGATGATAGGATTCCCATTGTGAATGAGACAATACTCAATTTACACATAAACAGATGTTGTCAGCAAGAAAACTGGTTTTTCGTCTTTCCTGATGACCAATCCCCCAGATACCGACCTTAAAAACATATTGTCAGTGTATATACATCACTCCTACACAACATCTGTACATGCATTTCACAGTAATACTGATGACCACTGTGAAATTGGCCTTTTTTTAGGGGTGGGGGGAGAGACCTCACTTGACATTCTTTGGTAAACTAGAATGTACACAGCAGAATCAGGTCTGTCCATCCCAAGATGGGTCACTGTTTGCAGAGGGGCCTCTTGTCTGTGAGTCCCATTTGCTCTTAGAACACAAAGTAAGATGCATCTCTTTGCTCAGGCTTTCTACCAACTGCAGGCCTGGCATTTAGACTGAAATTCACTGTACTTGGTCTTTTCAGAGTAGGTGGCTAGGTGCTAAAGAGGATCACAGAAAATAGCCACTCTATTTTGGAAAAAATATTATATATAATCTAAACTACATGAAGTACTCACAGTGATGAGGCCTTGTAAGTGCATGTAGTAGCAATCATAACATTTTATGCAGGCCTTTTGGTGAAATTTCTATAGCAACCCAGAGAATAGTTCTTCCCATCAGTACATAATGTCTGTGTTCTACAATGTGTTAACCACTTCTTATTTTAAAATATCATACCCTATAGAATGGTAATGACATTTGCAAGTGTAGAGTATTGATTAGCAGCTGCTTAAAAATGATTCACTATTACAATGCAGCATCTGTTCATGGCTCTACCTGTCTTCACTGTCAAAGTAATTTGCATGGGGACTGGCTCTTTTAACCTTGAAAGGTTAGCATTTTCCAATATAGGATGTGAAAACAAACAACCATAAATGCATTAAGTGAGGAAATTCATTTCCTTTCAAGGGCTAATGTTTTCCAGTTGGATTGTCCACTCAAAAATTTGTTGAAAGTAGAATGCATGTACTGTAAACTTACTGAAGCCATCTCATATTTCCATGGTATATCAACATCAGAACACTTTCACCTTTAATAATAAAAGCAATGGGATCATTTTGTGATTGCAAAACCCATACAGATGCAGACAGTACTGATGTGAATAAGCCATGAATGTAATATGACTTGAAATGACATTTTCTTTTCAGTTAACAGTTAACAAAAAAAAAAAAAAGATGGTAAAAATCACTATTGAGACTCAGGCAAAAATAGACTATATGGTAGATCATTGCAAACATTAAACTATGATTCACATTCCAGTGCTGTTGGTTCGGAAGGCTAGACACTCAGGGTGTAATTGTGGCTCCACTGAAGGCAGTGAGTTTTCCCACTGACTTCAATGGGAGCAGGTTTTCACTCCAAAATGGGAGGAGAGAGAATCCTCTGTCTGACTGAGGGGAAAGCATGGAGCTATAGAAAGTGAGTGCATTCATATATTACAACTTTATAACCATAACTGATATTAAATAAGGACCTTTTATGAAACTTTTTTAGTCTCCTAAAGCTTCTTCAGTGCAATAGATTGCAAATTGGTACATGTAAGCAGCTCTGCATTTTGTTTTTTTCTTGAGGAAAAAGGAAACAAAAAACATTCTTCCAAAGAAATTCACTTTTATGTCTCTATGTAATAGCCAAACTCATTAAATGCTTGGTAATCAGTTTGGTGTGGAGAGTAGTTTTCTGGGATATGTGGTTCAGATAAATGCACGGACTAAAAGGAGATGGAATATCAAGTGATGCATACACAAAAAAGGCAATTTCTTAAAATGATTGAAGTGTTTTACATCCTTGCATGTATCTCTCTATCATTTTCTATTTTTACTTACTCAATACTCAATTTTTATTTAGTTGTATAAGACATCCAGAAGTATTGCTCAGCAAAAACTTGAAAGCAATATAATTATAATTTACTTAATATGAGTATTGGTACTATATGATTAATAAAATTTACCTTTTTTAAAATCACAAGTTAGACATAAATATGCATTTTTATATCATACACTTCCTACTAAGAAAACTCAATATTGCTTCTTTGCAAGATCAAAATTATTAATCAACACTGGCATAAAATTTAAAGCTGATGTCCAAGAAGACAATCATTCATGCCTTTGCATTAATTTGCATTAACATCAACACCACTGACCCTTTCCCCAATACAGACAACAGAGGACATAGTATCTTGAATTAAAAAGAAAAAGAAGAAGAAAAAAAACCAAGGTTTTTAAAAAATGAGCAGCATGAGAGGGGGGGAAGAAATACAATTAATGTCAAGATAATTGGACTAAATTTCTCTGAATCAATATAAAGTGAACTTTGAAAGAGTTTAAGTCACCATTATGTGTTTTAAAACTAAAGATAGATGTACTGCATGAGTCAGATGCATCAGCTGAATGCTAATTGATCTAAATCACCCTGTTATAATAATGTTGTACTGACATTTCCATAGTTGTAAGAAGCTAACAAGACACAGCATCAAATCTAGTCAGGAAAACAAAACGTAATTTTAAATCTTTTAAAATGTGAATTTTATGCTGACTGGAAAAAAAAGCTTTGAGAAAATGCAATGATATGGGGAGGCTCCACTATGTGGAAGAAGTACTTTGAAGTAAGGGATTGACACATTCATACTATACACTGTGAGAATTTAAGATAGGTAGTTACATAACGGTAAAGGCTCAGTTAAACTCCTTCCATAAGAAAAAGAGAGTTTCGGATAAACTCGTATTTAGCACTTCATAGTAAATGCTGAAAAATAAATGGCTATTTTTAATATTGCCCCTATATCAATTGATTAAATGGAATATTGCCAATTCTGGCCTGAAAAAAGGAACCAGTGCGTTGTGTATGAAAAAATTGCCTTCCCAATAGAAACCTGAGAAAGCGTAAACCAGGCTAAAGACCCAGCCACTCTACAGGAGTTTCAGGAGCTTTATTGCATAAAGCCCACTTATTTTTAACATTAAAGGAAGGTGTATCACCTCTGTTTCATTACCACCGTTCTGTTGCAACAGTATTAAATTGGAAATCCCTATTACTATGAATTTTAGAATGGGAACAGCAGTGTTTCCAAACAAAGCTCTTTCAGAATTCTTATTACAGCAGGTGAAATAAGCATCTCCACTGCATTTAAACCCTGATTTGAATCCTGCATGTAAAAAATTCTGGCTATTCCAGCAGACTAGCTAGCATATCTATTGCAGTTCTAATTAGCCATAATCACAAAAATATAGACATATGGCTTTTAAAAGCATGTCAAGATGAAAAGCAAAGATAATGCTTTCTGAAAGTGTAACAGAAACAATAGTTTCCCCCTCCCCCTCAAAAGTTACACTGTAGCACATATCATTCAGGAGAGTTAATTAATTTGAACCAAATCCTAGGACCCAGCAATACTTGCTAACTAGTTGAAGAGTATTCATGTCTCTACAGTAGCATGCAGTCAGTTTCTTCTATGGTGCCAAATCTACATGACAGCTGTAAAACCTCCCTAAGTTAGAAACATCTAAGCCACAATATTTTCCTATTTTCCTCTGTTCAGTGTTCTGAATACACAAGTGTTCATTTGCTTTAAAGATAAATAATGCAGTATAAAAATCAATTGTATTAATAAAAAAAAAGGTAATTTGTTTTTAAAAGCAGCTGGATCTTGAATTCTGCAAGTTAAAAATATATGAACATTCTAGATTTCATCTAGAACAGATTCTGGAAGAAATCATCGTCCTATGCCCCCCCCCCTTTTTTTTTTTTTTTTTTATAATGCATAACAATATATTCAGACTATAGAGGTAGCAGTATAACAGAATGCTGAAATGCCCTGTCTATAGATATTTCAACTTAGTTATATAGCTGTAAGCACAAACGTATATTTATTTACATAGAGATTGCTTCAGAGTGATGAATAATCATCATTTCCACATGAGTAGCTACCAAAAATTCAAAAGAATAGTAAAGCTTCAATTAACAATACTTTAGAATTGCTAAATATTAATTGAAATACCTTTGCAAAGTTTCACCTTAGACCTATTTAACTTCCACTGTAAAATTTAATTTAGTAAGTTATCATATGATCCCCAAAATGTAAAATATTTGAGAAGCACTATATCTAAATAGTCTCAATTTCAAATATAAAAGCAAAGAAGTTTGCTTATTACACAGTAAGACAAAATAAACTGAATAACCTTTCCTATTAATATTTCATTTAGAAAGACTTCAGAATACTTTGTAACTTAGAAATCCATACCAATTATGTATAGGATCTTTATATATGCTTTATAACTCGATCTGCTAATGTTTTATTCCTAATCAGAAAGTATCATTTCATCCGCATATACGATAAAAAACAATGCATGTAAATCTGCAACCTTATATTAAAATGTGCTAACTCTTGAAACCCAATTCTACTTGAATAAATTCTAAATGGATTCTTAAATGGTTGGACAGTGAAAAAAATGTTAATGTTTCGGACACTCATGCATTATTATTTTGTCAAATGTTGTGTGATTTATTCCACGACTGACTTATGCACACTGAAAATTATTTGCATTTATACTTTTAAATTTTCAAGCTTGATATGTGTTAATTTGCACAAATAAACTGAAGAAAGCTGAAGTATAAAACTTTGCAAAAGAATACTTGTAAAAGCATTGTGCTATCCAGGTTCAGCCGCTACCATCAACATAGAGAAATGCAAAGTTTTAGCGAATAGGTCCCTTAAATAGAATTTAAAATAAAATTGTAATGCACCAATGGTATCTTCGCACATTATGGCCATGAAGATGCTGTGGGGGATAAAATACCACTGTCTGAAATACAGCCCTATCTACCTATCTATCTATCATATCATATGAAATGCCAGGATAAAGGCAAAAAGTTAAAAACCAATATTGGGAATAAACATGCAATTATCAAGCTGTAAAAACAACAAACATGTTTGCAGGTGAATTAGAAATGATGCTGAGGCGAAGATAAAAGGAGTATTGTGGTAGCTTTCAATCACCTACAGCATAACAACCACCAGGAAGAAATCTTACTATTTTAGGGGGAAAATAAAGGAAAATACATTATTATAGAAGCGATCATATCAGTATTTAAGTGAAGAAGAGAAGAATGATTAAGGATCTATACTGACTCTGTGGTCTTAACAGCTTGGGAATCAAAACATACCCAATCAAACACTGGGCAGTTTATCTTCGGTAGATAAACTTTTTAACTCATGTTGTGTATGCAGAGGTTTTCACTTATGGACAAAGTTAAATAAGACCACATTAACTAAAACTACATATCTGGTAGTGCTCTATTAAAAATTAACACATTTGATCTAACACATTAGATCATTTCCAAAACAAACATGGAATATGCTTTGATTAGGTGAGGTGATTGTGTTTGTTTAATACAAAACTGTTCACACAGGAAGCGTGATGGCACAAACGATACAAAGAAGTGTTTAAAGTAAGTGTAAACTATGAAGTAGGACTACAGTGAATGCAGAGTGTCTTGAAGGTAAGATTAAAATAACTGTATACCAAACATGCTAAATTCAGATAATGTAACGGCCTTCAGAAGCACAGACACCAAATACTTTTGTTCTTAAGATGTGAAACTCATTTTTTGCAATACCGGGAACACAATATTGAAAACATCAATTCTTTATGCAGTAAATACTCTTACATATATTGAATAATCAATAAGATATTGCTGCAATTTTAATTATTTTTAGCATAAGCTTTTTGTTTGAATCACCAGTGTAAGACCATACTGTCTGTTACATAATTTCCAAAGGACATAAATACTTTCAAAAATAAGTGCCATAAACAATATGAATAGTTCATTACCACGCAGCATGTTACATTGGGCTAAAGTCCTCTTTGAAAAAGTTGCCTGATAAATGGAATCAGTAGCATTCATATAATGGAAACTGTTGGATTTCCAATATCACACTTTCAGGATCATATTTTAAATGCTGCAGAATTGCAATACTGAAGTCTTTTAACTTCTATCTCACAATTTTTAATTAAACAACCACTATAAAAGCCAAGTTACCTCGAGATAGAACTTTTATCAGAAGATGCATCTATTCTAATTTAAATGTACAACTTTATACTAAAATCTAATAATCAATTCTGCATTCTCATTA
Source organism: Emydura macquarii macquarii (assembly GCF_026122565.2). Taxonomy (NCBI): domain Eukaryota; kingdom Metazoa; phylum Chordata; order Testudines; family Chelidae; genus Emydura; species Emydura macquarii. Next base: position 9,699,401 of record NW_027131105.1, on the reverse strand, counting down.
CTCTTCAGTATTACTTAGACTTAAACCAATTTCTCAAGTTTTTGCATTACTTCACTAGGTTATTACCCAGCTTGTGCAGCTGAGCAAGAAGATAACCACATTCATTCCCCTTATCTGTAATGATGTAATACATCCCAGCACTGGGTAGAGATGATTGGGGAATAATGGGATTGCAAAAACAGCACAGATGACAAACAATGGTACAGCCTTCTTTCTCTAATACAGGGAACTGCATGTCTACAGCACAGGATGCAGAGAAGGATAAAAATATGCACCAATTCTGCTCCTCGAATGAAGTTAACATTTTTCACAGCGAAGCAGTTGTTTCATCGCAGAAACAGCATCATCACAGAGTAGCAATGAGAGAAAATAGCTATGTTCTAGGCTTCACTGTGGGCTTCACAACTCAAAGCCATCTAAAAATCACCGGTTAATCAGGAAGTCTTCAGCCAGTACAGTGCAGGAGACAGCAGGGACTAGGAACTGTATGCAGAGCAAAAAAAGCCCTCTGACCAAAGGATGTGCTGCTCTCCCGTTTGTTTAGAAAACTAAATCTGCCTCCATTTTCTTTGCTAAAACCATTGCTTACGACAACTGGAGAGATCCTTACCTTCTGCAGAAGCTGGGAACCTGAGTATTTAGCTGCGATGGATTTGATCTCCCCACCAAAAGCCGAGGCCCAGAGCTTTACACTGTGGGGGGTGGGGGAAAAAAGACAGGAAGAAATGTAATACACATATCACAGCAATCAACATACACACACTGTGCTACAGCCCTCAACAACTGCACTCTGAAGAATCCAAGCAATGTTGCATTAAAAAGCACTCTTAGGAAGTAACACCACATCAAAAGAAGAGAGGAGCTATTCACAAGTGCAAGCCCAAGGTACCCGTCGTTCACATCACACACCAAGGTAAGGCTTCCGATTTCAAGCTGCTTAAACTGCACTTCGTAAACAAAAGAAACAAACAAACAAACCGGATTTGTAAAGAGCCAGATCTGTGCATAATCTCTAATATACTGCAAGCAGGAAGATGAAATAGCAGGATAGCAGTATTGGGGGCTGAGAAATCAGCATATTAGAGTGAGTAAATGGAGCAGCACCACCTTCAATAAATAAAGGCTTTTAACTTTAGTTTCTATACCCCCGTTTGCCACCCAAGCCAGGGAATAAAATGCTCTGAGCAGTCAAACATCTGCAACCAACAACACCACAAACTTGGGCACCGGGATTCCAAGTTTTCACCCCTGGAGCGTGGTCGGAGAGCACAAACATGGAAACACTTACACAGACAAGGGGATCTGCTGCTCCGATCCGACCACATCCACTAGGGCTGTGTTAAAAGCTGTCCAGAAAATAAAGAAGACCCCCCAAAAAGCCCGGAGAAGGTTCCAAATCATGGTTTCTCTCAGAGCCCGAGAAGACTTGGGGGAAATTCGAGCAGAGCTGATCTCAGCAGGAGAGCTGCTTGCTGAAGCCTCTCTCCCCCACCCTCCACCGAGCAAACGCTGGGGAGGGGGAAAAAAAAAACAAACCACCACCAAAACCAAATCACAGCTCCATCCTCATCCCTCCCGGGAATGGCCCTCTCTGGATAACGGAAGGAGAGGACCGGAGAATGAGCGCTAATGACTTGAAAAACTAGTGTGTCCTTGGTAACAGCAAAGCGTTTTCCAGGCGCTGCTGCAGCCACTTGCATGTAGTTCTGTACAACTCCGCAGTCAGCAGTGCGCCGGAGTTACTTCGGTGCCCTGCTGCCGCTCCGAAGTGCCCTCGGCAGCCCGGAAGCAGCCTCGATTGATTCCACGCGGGGAGGCCGCCTCCTTGCAATTACTGCTCACTTCGCTAATGGAAAGCTGCTGAGCGGGCTCCTTTCCCTCGCCGGGAACCGCCAGCCTTCACCCCGCATCAAGTCAGCCGCTGCGTCGGTTCAGCGGAGCGGCCTTTGAGTGGGAGAAGCGGGACCAAGGGCGAAGTGGCGGCGTGTGGCAAAGTCTGGAGGAGGAGCTGGAAGTGTGGCCCAGGCCTTCCAGGGGGCAGGTTGGAGAGGACAATGCACATTGCCCCAGGGGCTGAGCTGGGAAGGGCTCAGCGGGGCCGGCAGGAGGAGGAGAAGGAGGAGGAGGGGGGGGGCTGCGTACACCCCCCCAGAGCCCTGGCCAATTCAAGCCGTGCACTGCTGCGTGACAAGCATCTGTCACCTAGCCCCACAGAGGAGGAGGAGGAGGTGCTGGATGGATGGAGCGCAGCCCCGCAACGCCGCCGAAACAGGCGAGCATCCCGGCCGCCGAGTCGGCGCGCGGGAGAAGGGGACGGGAGAGAGGATCCTGTCCTCGCCCGAGGGGCATGTCGAGACGCGGAGCGGCGGGTCCCCGGGGCGAGCTCAGGCTCGAGGTGGCATGTCCTTGTGCACGACGGCGCGGGTTGTAGCTTCCTCCCTGCCGGAGCGCTGCAGCGAGTCGCTCTCCGGGAGAGCAGGACGGGGAAAGGTTTATGAATTAAAGGAAATGCAGCATAAGTAAATCAATGCAGGCTAAGGGACTTGAGACTGTGAATGAATTATTAATTGGTGCTTGTGGAGGAATCCCCTTAGTAAAGTGTGCGTAAGATCACAGGCTCCTCCGCAGAGAGAGCAGCTGGGGAGCAGGAAGGATTGTTCCAGGTATTTTGTGGTGTGTTTAACCTTTCCCCCCCCTCGTGTTTTTTCTCTCCCTCCCGCCTTTGCCTGTTCTTACCCTCTCTCTACCACAGCTAAAGCCTTAAAATAGCATTTGAACTTTAAGGTAAATAGGCATGCCAGGAATTAAAGATGATCTGAGCATGGGCTGAGTCATCCTCACACTGTGCTCCAGAGATCAGCTCCTGAGACACTCACGCCCAGTTCTAGAATTCTACTTTACCTAGCGCGGCAGCTGGAATTAGTGTCTAATTAGACCCCAGTCCTTCGTACACCGTGTACTTTCCTGGTTTAGCGTTTCCTCCCTTGAGGTTTGATACACAGTAGCGGTACTTTGCTTCCACATTAACTTTTACAAGAACGCTGAAAAGCTTGCTGTAAATATTACCGTACTCTTCCACTACCTGATCACCACCTAACGTGGGTCCTGACCGAAATGCAACTGCTGTTTAGTAAAACGACCCAATCTCAGGAAAAACTGAAGAGGTAAGATCAAAGGTTTAAGGCAATTTGTACAGTTCTTGGAAAAGCTTGGAGTTTAGCTTTCATTACCCACTGCCCATTTCCCCATGTGAAGTACATTGCCCACATCTTCATCTTTGGTCTTATCTTGGTTTGTCGGGGGGAAATGCAGGTTTTTACTTTGTGTTTTTAAGAAAGAGCGGGCTACCTATATGATTTTATGCACTAATGATCCCTTAGTCTGCAAATGTTACAATCTGTGTGATCCAGTGAGCATTTGGTAAGAAATGGTTTAAATATACTGCCATATCACCAGGTGCTCATTCAACTTACCTACAGGCAAAATGTAAAAACATGTATGGATGACTAACCATATATAAGGAATTATGCACCCTTTTGAACATGCCCTATAAACAATAAGAGCTTTTCAATATAATACCAGATTGTAGGACTGCACAGATGATTCTCCTATACATGTTTATTGTGCAGTTTTTAAATTTATGCCACAAAGGTAGTTTATATGGCTTTAGCCCTAGAACACAAGAATAATTTTTTATATGAAAACTGATTTTTTTCCCCTCAGTCCAACATGAAGTATACAGCTTACCAATTTGATTTAAATATTAACTGGCTTGGTTCTTCAAAACCGTTAGCTGAAGCCCTAAAAATATTTTTCAAGTATATGATATATTTGCAGATGTTCAACAGATATCTCTAAAATTGCAACATAAAATATGTGAAAACATCATTATAGGCTAATACGATAGATGCTTACAATACCATTGAATTACTTAAGTCTTGAATCATGGATTGATTAACGTTTCTTACATATTTTATACTATGTCTTATTCACAATGAATTTTGTGTGGTGGCCATAGTTTAATATTTGTACGGTTATAACAGGAAAAACCTACTCTCATCTCCCCCCCCCCTCCCAGAATAAAGACTTACTAAACAATACAGCAATAGCCACTTTGTTTTTCATCACCAGGTGTCCATATTCCATTACTATATTGTAAACGGTTTTTAATATCTTATTCACTTATGTACTTTAGAATGTTCATGCAGCTCTTTTGGAACTTTTTGTCATGCAATAAATCGATTGTAAACCTGTATTATAATCATAGTTTAAAACATACATATCACACAAATGGGAATGCAGATGTATTATCCTGGCCTGACTACTCCTCCTATTCAAGGCATGGGGACAACTGCATTCAACGCATCCATCTTCAACATTGTAATGCTATGATGTGGACATTCTAATGGCAATGAAACTGTGTCACATAGCAGAAATACTTTTCTCTAAACTGGGGATACATAATGACCATGGAAGGGGAGGGGGGTAGAAGAGGGAAGCTAAGTTGTCTATTAAACAGTATTCTGTGGGGGGGTTGATTTGTTTTTAAATTATTTACATTGATTGTTGTTGGTAAAATGAAAGCTGGAGGTGGAAAGGAAAGATCTTATTCCAGTTTTATGCTAACCACGTCATTTAAAAAATCCTGAGGTGGAAATAGCCAAAAATAGATGACATCACCTTGTGGTTCACAGTAAGCATAACCTAGTGATAGATTGGAGTAAGACAGGAGATGCATAGCTTTTAACTTTTGAAATAATTTTGTATTTATACTGGTTTAATCATTGACACCCTAGGCACCCCTGTATTCACACCATACAGGCTACTACAATAGCATTTGTACAAAATATGCCTTGTGAGGTACCATATGAAAACTAATAACATGCTGCTTGTTAATATCGTTGTAAAATAAAATGCATGTGGTTAACGTAATATGTGAAGTTATGAATTCCCTCTGTGTTTAGACCAGACAGCCTAGCCAAGGTAAAAGGTGATAAACAGGTCTGCCCTATAAAAAAGAAGGTGGGTTTACCTCAATATATATATAAGCAGTCAACAAAGCCATCGAGCTAAATCGGCAGGGGGTTATCCTGATCCTGAAAGAGAGACAGAGAGAATATGAACAGAGGTCCTGCACCCCAGAGACACTCAGGAGACTGAATCCCCAGGAGGCATTCCTGACTTGTAAGACACAGAAATCCCTTTGGGAATATAAGGAAGAGAGAGAGACTCCATCTTTATCCTTCACCTTAGGAGACAAAGGAACCAAGCTATTTGATCTCCGTGATGGATCATGGCCAGGTTACCCAGTGAAAGCTGGAAAGGAGACTGTAGGTGAGAGAGATCATCTTGAACAAAGACTGTAAACTTGCAGATTAAGTTTTAGTCTTTGAGACACGTGTTTTCACTTCAATTTGCCATTTCTATCTTTATCCTTCTACTTGGTATCACTTAATCCATGTTCTTTTTGTTAATTAATTTGTTTTAATTTCATTATAAATCATCAGTGCTGTGTAAGTTCAGTAAAGTGCGTGCTTCTGGAAAGCTAACAGGTTAAAGTGTTTTACTGTCTCTATAAAGGCAGCAAACTTAACACTTCTTCTGTGAGGATCCAGTGAGAAGGACTGGTCCCTGTATTAGGATGATTTTGGAATGAATTCAGGGCAGGAAATGTATTAAAGGTCACCAAGTTGGGCAAAGCCAGGGTGACGCTTGTGACCTGCTGGCAGGCTGTTGGGGTCAGAGCTGCACAGTCACAAGACATCCAGGGTTACAAGGCCTATGGTGACAAAACCTCTTATTGGCCTGGGTGAACCCCAAAATGTCACACTCATGCCTTTATCACTGCTAAATCGGAAAGAAGCCTTCAGAAGTGTCATGTGCCTCTAAAAATATGCATATAAACAAAAAATTTAAGCAGTGATGAAGGCAACAAAACTTGCATCATACAATACTTGGCGTTTCAGAAGCAAATACCAGTATATTATTGCCTACAAGAATGAAGGCTCTATCTTAACAAGACTTTGAAACCAGGCTACTTTCACCAAATGGATAGTCTCAGGTAGCATAATTCCCCACGCTGAGCTAAACACTGTGTAATAAAATGGGGTTCCCCCCCTCCTTTTCCAAGGACGTAATGCCATCTCATCTTTTTTCTCATTCATAGATGATCAGACAAAAGTGTACACAGTGTTTTACAAACACATGAAAGGGCTCGTACTCCCACAGAGGTTGAAATCTAACTAGAACGTGATACTCCAGATGGCTAATCAAATGGTCAGAGACGAGATGAATGTTGGAAGCCTTCACAACAGGTGAGGCTTTTTAAGGAAGGAACTGAGAGAGTTTACTTGGTGAGCAAGAACTCGAAGATAGTTCAAGGGATAAAGGTGGTATGAGAAATGATAAATAGGCCAGAATAGAAGATGGAGACTAACAACCCATTGTGGTAAACAGGTGGAATAAGTAACCATGGGAACCGTCCCAATGCCCTTCCCCTCTCTCCTTTCAAATATATTTGCACATATAAAAGGGTGAGATGGGGAGAAAATGAAAGGGCCATTCTCAGCTTTGCAACATACTTTGAGATCTTTGATGAAAAACATGATTTTGAGCCCAAAGAAAGCAATTAAGAGAGACTCTAAGGAAACATATGGATCAGGGGTGGGAAGTAGGAGGAAATGAAGTAATTAATGCAAATGTTTATTGTATTTCTTTTTTCTGACATCTTCTTAACAGTGAGCCCTACCCAGATAAGAAAATAAATGCAAAAGACTAAGATGGTCAAAGAAACCTTTGCAGAAAAATACAAGGTACAGCTACCTGAAATTATTCCCCCAAAAACACAAGAGTTCATTATATTTGTGTGTATTCCATAATAGTTAGAAGATGCGTATACAGCAAAGCAATGAAAAGATATGTCCTATTTGGACTGTTCAGCTGCTAACATTCACACTTTGTGGCATATTTCTGGGAGGCTGAAAGCATAGAGATTGTAATTCTGAAATAGGTGTGTCCTTTGTAATGATCCCTTTATTTTATAAGATGAATGATAGCATGATTTATTTCTTCTCTGAAATATATCTAGCCTAGGAGAAGAGCCCCAAAGTGACCCCTCAAAAAAGAAATGGGAGGAAAGAGGAAGAAGCAGAAGAAAGTGAAGGGATATGGTCGCTTTATACAATAAAACATAATATGGTGCACTGTATTGAAAGATCTTTCTTGCCTTTAATGTGCTTGTGACTTTCAATTCTCCATTCTCTTTCTTCTTTCACATATGTTTACACAGGTAAAACGGAAAGAAATGAATGAGAGGGCTATGCTAAAGATCATATCTCAGCCTCACAAAGCACTTTGAGGCCCTCACATGAAAGGCACCATATAAATGCTAAGTATTATTATTTGGAAACACACCAATGGTAGAACAATTGATAAAATAATGCTTTAAAAATCTTTGGCTTGGTTTTATCTGGCATAAAAACACAGCTTTTATTTGTTTCAAGCAAACTGGATGTCTGAGTGCGTGTGTGTATGTGTCTACATATTAGACCTATTCCATGGCAGACCTAACATATGTATTGTTAGAATTTTATGAAGGTCCCTAGTGTATAAGACTAAGTGTTTTATTGGTACCGGCATGCTAATTATTGACTGATCCCAATCCACTTAGGACAAAGACTGAGGTCAAGTAACACTACTAATAAGATTCAGTGAATACAATACCACATAATGTGCATGAGTTAGTGCCTTTCAGACTTTTTTAAAATTTTTTTTGAAAATTTATAGCATATTGTCGAGTTCAATTCTAAAAGTGCTCCTGTGTTATGTCTAAAGCTATGCAATGTTACTTTTTTATATGTAATTTTTTGTTTCAGTATAGATAAGATATTACAATTTTAATTCACAAGAATATTCATAGGATAGAATGCAAGCTATGTTTATAACTGTTGCTTGAGAACAATGGCATTACAATAAAAAGCTGTATAGAAAAGCAAAAACCTCTCAAAATATACTATCAGGTCAATATTTTGAAGATACATTATCTTCAGTATATTTCAACCCAAAATAAACCTCACAGTTTGCTCTAAAACCCCAAGGAATGCATAGTTAATTTAGCTTGCACAAAGACTGTGTTCAGCTGGCTTTAGCATCTCCACATGGAGTTAAAATGTAAAAGAGCAGAGCATTATCACATCCCAGCCTATGAGAGCTCACGCTGCCTGGGCAAGCTAGAATGCTTTAAGATAATGATGTTTATAGCTAACCAAATCCAATTTAAGCAGTCCACTGTAGCTCTAGTCTGTTAGTTCCATTTCACATAGGCTTAATTTATTTTACATTTTCAACTATTGAAAAAGACTGCGTTTTGTTTCTTTTGAGTGCCAGGCTGGAAAATGAACTCTTCTAGCAGCAAATGAATTATCTTTTTACACCTAAGGCTAGTATTACGTTGTACACATTAATGTTTTCATTGCGTTCTAAATATTTGAAAACAGAAGCTAGAGACTTAAATGAGAAATCAGAACTGAGAAATGAAACAAGACAGATTATGACCAAAAAAGAAAAAAGCTATAATGTGACATTGATGATAAAAATAAAGAGCAAAGGTGATTTAAGTGATCCATTTAAGTGAGGAATCTAGGATTGTCTGTAGATTACAAAAAATAAACTACTAACCTTCCATAGTTTGTTTCTGATTATGAATCTGAACCATGCAAATTCTTCTAACTGAGCCTCCTTAGAAGGACTATCCTCCAAGATATGCACTTGAAAGATTATTTGAATCATTTCAGATTTGGGATGCATTACTACAAGATATTTGTGATACCATGCACGTGGTAATTCAGTGACAGGGATTGTGGTAACTAAAAATCTGAACCGAGTCATAGGCAAAAAATGGCACTAAGATACCTCCACTGGCGGGAAGGGACCCTCACTGACAACAATAGAAAAATCTTATTGACTGCAACTGAGGGGCACCAACCATCTGTCACAGCAACGCAACCCTAATCCTGGCCCAGCAAGAAAGGAAGGCTGTGGGGAGGGCAGGGCAGACAGCAAGCCTGCCGAACTCTCACCCGGGGCATGGGCAATGGTGACTCCTGCATCCTGCAGGGCTAGGCCTGGGTCCCTGCTCCAGATATTGCAAATAGGCACATGGGGTCACAACACCACTCAGGTTTGGACCTGACAAACCTCCGTCATGACAGGAGGGCCACCAGACTATATTTGAGTGAGTGCCACAGCAACGCTGGCACCAGGTCACTCCCCAGCTCACAGGATACAGAAGCCAGGCTGTGGAGTGTGGGGTGAGCTTGTTCTCCAACCCCCACTCTGAGTCTTCCCTCCTCACCAGGTTAGTGGGGCATCCCACCTAGAGCATTCCTGCAGAAGTCACAGCAAACAGAAGTAATTGATAAACCAAGAAATCACAGTACTGGGACTTTTCTGCACTGTGACAAACCAACAGCCCTAATTATGAACCCTTGCTGATCCTAAAAGCCACAGAGAAATTATCTCAAAATCATACAGGAAAAAGATGCATATAAGGAAACAAGCAAATAAGAGTAATGTTTTTCACTAAATCATTATAGAATAACATCAACTTGAGAAAAAACAAATCCAGTGTTTTAAATTCAGGATATTAGATTGTTTTAAATATTTGATCATAGTGGTGTCCAATGTCAACATAATGAAAAACTATAGTAGCACACAGTGATAGCCCAAAACCATGACAGTATCACAATTGGAAGCAATAGTGTGTTGCCCAACTAACAGAATACTGGAGTATTTTATTTTTAGATGGACTAGTGCAAGCACTATGACATACCCAGTCATCATCTGCCTGTGAAACTAAGTTAAGACAAACGGTGGCAAACAGGTCCATATAAGACTTCTAATATCTTTCAAATGAATCTTTCAAATGCAGCCTATATTTGTCTATATTTGACTCTTAGCCTATTGACTGTTAGGGCCTGCATTTGTTAGCCTGATTGTTTAAAATGGAGTGATCTATTAAAAAGTAATGGGCATAGTGGTCTGACAGATGTGTTTCCCGCAACTTTAGTATCACTGGGGCAGTTAATAGTGTATAACTTAGAAAAGCTTTCTGTTTTGTAGCCCATCACAGGTAACAACTGTCCTCTCTGCTTCACCTGCTCTTCATTTACAGTACTTTCAAATCTCAGCAGACAACATCTCCTCTGCCTTACCAATAACTCAGTTTTTGTTCTGCTCTTATTTAAATAGCTGTTCTTCTCTGGAAAAAGACTTTGTAAAAATGGTATTGAAGGGTTCCACATATATTCTGTCTCTATTTTCAGTGATATTACTTTTGTGATATTATGGATATTAGGGATGATTTATTTGGGATTGGTCCTGCTTCAAGCAGGGGGTTGGACTAGATGGCCTCCTGAGGTCCCTTCCATCTCTAATCTTCTATGATTCTATCATGAGTCTCCACAACATTAAGTGTGCTTCTTGAAGCCCCTTGCTGCTAGAATCAAGAGATTGCATGAGGATCTCAGCTTCATTTTCAAATGAAAGTTTCTAGCCTTCATGGTTGTGGAGAAGAGCTCAAAAACATGGAGTGAGTATACAACAGGCTCGGAAACCAAATAAAAAGAATGCCCAAGTATATTTAAGTTTAGGATTTTTAAGCCAAGCTCAAAATTTTTTTTTTTTTTTTTTTTTTTTTTTTGAGGCCTGACTGACAATTTTGGAATGTTTTGGGTTTGGGAAATACAATATTGCTATATCAAACTCTCTTATTTTACAAATTATCTTCTGCAGACGCGAGGAAGAGCTCTGTAAAGCTCAAAACTTGTCCCTTCCACCAACAGCAGTTAGTCCAATAAAAGACATTATCTCACCCACCTTCTCTCTTACTTTACAAGTAATAAGATTTTCCTTATTAGGACTTGATTACACACAAAAGTTGCATCAATTTAACTAACCCAGAAAACCATTTAGTGCAAATCAGTGCAAACTCTTAAGTCAGGTACTAATAAGCTAAATCAAGATAGGGCACACAATTAGACATAAGAATGTGCACAAAAGGGGCTTGCACTGATTTAACTAAATTGGTTTCTAAATCAATGTAGTTAAAATCTGTGCTCAGGATGCAGGTAGACAGGCCTACCCCCCAACCCTGCAAACTCAGCCTGGAATCTGAGAGTCAAGCTGAGTTCTTTTTGGCTTGTGTATGCATCACTAATATTTTAATATACTGCAGGCCACATGCTACTCCCGTCACATCTCTGCGATCCCACTGTCCATGAACAATGTCCTCAGTTACTATTTAACTATGAAAAGTACCATACTAGAATTGCACTGCATAGTAAAGATGATAGAAAATGGGTCATAATAAAATGAAAATTAAAACCTCAGGATGCTTGCTAATCACTGCTTTGGGCAACTAAGAAAACATTGCTACAGTCTTATAAACATGGGAGAGAGATGACAAAAATGAGATTTCCAATGGGATCACATGGAAGAGGGTTCAGCATCCCAGCAGTACCACATTCCCATTGACAGACTCTATATAAGCCCTCCACAAGGCAGGAAATATGCATGTACGCAGCAGAATGGGCTGGAGGAAGCGCCCCCTACCCACAGAAGCCGGGGAAATACAAAGAAAAGTCATCAGAGATAAAAACTGGGTATCCTTTTTAGACAGCTGCTGCAAGAGAAGTAATTGAGTCCAGATGACAGAGGAGGCTAGGGTTGAGCCACAAAGGGATTAGGAGCACAGGGCTTCCATGCTGACAGTCCTGACCTCTGACAGATTCCCTGAGACTGACATCCAAATTTGTATGTTCTTTTGGAAGGGAAACCATCACCCATTTCATGAGGAGGATGCGACAAACTCACCCGCCCCCCCTCAGTAGAACAAATGAAACTATTAAATTCCCCATTATCTAATTAGTTTATCCACATATGGGGAATGATCTGGGTCATGAGTAGGTCAGTGGAATAATAGATAGCTGGATCCTTGCTGCAATTAAAGAAAAACTTGATGGCAAACATTTTTGTATCAGATAACAATCAGTAGGTCAGGCAGAGAGTTTCCAAATTACACCACCAGTTTTGGAAGACTAAAAAAAAAAAAAAAAAAAATACCCCTATGAAGTGGGTAATTTCTGTTAATTACAAACACTTGGTGAATTCTATTTGCACCTCCCTGCTTCAATACACAGCCATTTGCTTAAAACACATTTTATTCTTATTTCTTTATTCTGGAAACCAGCCAGATTCCAAAATGGAAATACCACAGTTTACAATGGCCTCTCTTATATCAGCTGCACCCATGACCATATGTGATACTTCCTAGTACTCAAGTGGCAAAGCTGCAAGGTCACCAAGCAGAGTACCTATTAACACAGCCATTGATCACACAGCACTGACCTGCTCATCAGTGAAACACTAATTGCTTCTGGTTTTATTTCTACCCAGGGAGCTGCCATTCTAAGGACTCAGTCTAGTTACACAGCTTTAAATTCTCCTCCCAGCTAGAAGCTCTGGGAAGCTACATGCTTTCTTTCACAAAAGTTTAAAAGTCTAAAAACAGATCCTTCAAATTGCCAGCTCAACACAGCATTACTTCTATTTTAAATAAGAAAAATGGTTAAAAATGAAGTATCACTTAGGAATATGATCATTTCGAAAAGCTAATGCCCTCAATAAAACTTCACATTAACAAATTTACAGCAGTAATCAGATATAGAAGGTAGATGGTATTGTCAAACTGTCTGGAGTGGTTCACGACTATGGATGCCAGCTTCAGGGCAGACTGTCAAAAATAAGGCCAGACACCCCAAACTCGTTGTATGTTCTATAATTAGATTTCACTCACCCAGTTACAAATGTGAACTCCTAAAGCACTATAACAGTCATACCATGGAGTCACAGACAGTCACCTGAGGCATTCTAGTCTATCTTGCCACCGAGGTAAGTTGGACTTAATGCTAGTTGGTTGCCATATACCAAAGATTACCAAAGATTCAGGTTGCTTCCAGTCCTAAGAGACTAATCACTTACCTGAGGTCAATTTGTACCGCCAAACTTACAACAAAGACAATGCTTATAGACAATCCTATAGTAAAGTAACTAAGGATTTATTAACTAGGAAAAAGAAACGAGTCATTTACAGGTTAAAGCAGGCAATAGACATACAGAAATGAGTTACAGTTTATGGTTCCAAAAAGTGACAAAGTAGTAATCTGTCAGCACTGAATGTCTTTTAGATCTAATGTAGGTTGAAACTGGGGATCTCTGCTATGTTTCCTAGCTCCTGCCCTGTGAGAGTCCAAACAAGAAAGAGAAAGGAAAATTTTTACGTCAGTTATCTTTTCTTCTTCCAAAATTCAAACTGACGGGACAAGCCATTTTGCACATAGCCTGTACAGGAACAATTATCAAAGTTTTTGTATCGTGATGTTCCACAATGGCCCATTTAGTTTTGATAATCCTTCTTGATGGGTGGGAGAAACACTCCTGCTTGAGTTCACAAGGGCAGAGCAGGCATTTTTACAGTTATAAAGCAAAACTTACATATTACTTTATACCATGGGATACAGACATTACACGAAAGATGAATGCATGACGCAACTTACAAGCATTTCATAGTCTCAACACTAAACACATTACAAGTCTAACACCTAACTTGAACAATACTAACATGCAGGTGAGTGAGTCCAACATATAGTGCTCAGCTGAGGCCTACAGTTTTGGCAAGAGCTGGCACCTGGTTTGCTCATGCCACAGGTATTTCTATGGGAAACTTAATAGAACATATCTACTTCTGTTAGGTAAGTCAACTTTACACTAATTTGTTTGCTTAAGTAGACTGATATTCTTATTAACTCAGTAACTAGTAATTTGGCTGTTATATTCCTTTGTAAACATCTTAGGTTTATAAAAAGAAAACCCACTAAGTAATAAAAAACCAAGGAAAATCAAGTACCTATATGTATCTTCATAGATCATGAATATTAGAGGTCACAGCTGTTTGAGAGGGTGGGTTTGTTTTATACATATGGTAGGGAATGTAAAAGGATAGGAAAGGTAAGGTCAAGACTGGATGCCCTTCTGAAAGACATACTTTAGTAAAACACAAGTTATTAGACTCAATATAGGGTAAGTGGGTAAAATGCGATGAGATCAGAATAGATGATCTAAGGATCCCTTCTGGTCTTAATCTATGAAACAGGCCAATACTTTCATCTGTATTGTTAACCAAACTAAATGAACCTTTTAAAAGTCCATCAAGAGGATTTAAAATGTCATACAGTAAAATGAATGAGAGGATTGTTATCAAGAATTACTTCGTCATCACCACCACACAAACAGGACATTTCAGCATCAGAGAACTCCAAAATTAAACATAAAACATGACCCACAGCAAGCAGTCCCTCCACACACAAACTGCAGAACATTAGTGAAATGTAGCTTCCGCTGCCAGTATTCTTGGACTAAAACGAGCAAAGAAGTCATAGCAATAATTGAAGTACACCAAATTTCAAGTTAACGTACTTTAAGACTTATTGGAAGCTCTTTGGGATAGGGACTGTCTTTTTGGTCTGTGTGTGTACAGCACCTAGCACAATGGGGTCCTGTTCTATGACTAGAGGTCCTAGTGCTACTGCAATAGTTGTGGATAAAATGTTTACCAATTCTAAAAACATATTTATTGAGGTGTACAACAATGCAATCAACACATTTATTTGTTTAAGCAAGCATCAACAATTATTTGTATTACAGGAGCCTCTAGAGACCCCAACCGAGATTTGGATTCCATTGTCGTAGTCCCTTACAGACATATAATGAGAAGCTGTCCCGACTCCAAATAATGTATAATCTAAACAGACAGGACAGACTAGAGGTAGGAGAGTAAAGACGTACAGAGGTGAACTGACATGCCCAAGGCCGCACAGCAGAACAAGAATAGCACCCAGGTCTTCTCATTCCAATTCATTGCCCTATCTACTAGACCAGATTGCCTTCCCCATGTGTTTGGTCCTGTAAAACACAAAAATACAGTGAGTTTCTGCCCCCAAAGCTTATAATCTAAGCATTAAGTGTAGCAAACAGTTCTAACTGTGTTGTTATAAATACAGAGCATGAGGTAGGGTGTTGGTTTCATATGTTTATAATGCCCTCAATTTACAGGTGTGACCAAATCACCATGCATTATGCCTTATGCAATGCTTTATGCACCATGAAGAGAGAGTCTTTTTTCTGATCTGGTGGATCCAGAGAATGCTGTCACACCACTCAATGACCACTGTGAATACTATTTGATTATTAATAAAACATATGTATGATATCAATAGATACAGTTTATTACTCAGTTGCTAATATGAATACCCCCATATGCACACCTTAGGGATTTATAATCTGAGCTTCTAGGTAGTAGTCAGTCAGTCCCCCATTATGCCTTCAGTGTTTAGAGCAGCAACAGAGCTCCTCCACTCTGGTCTGTTTCTGGCAAGTCTTTCAGTGGTTCCCCAGCTGTTCCAGCTTGGCTTCCACAGCTCCTCACCATGTTGTTTTTGGGCAGCCTCTTTTTCACTTGCCTTCAGGTGTCCATCTTATTGCTATTCTGGTGTTGGAATCAACTTCCATCTGAAACACAGCCACTCCATTTCCAATGCCTTCTGGTAATGGTGATGCTATATCTTCTTGGCTACACTCTATGAATAGATCTTGTTTTGAAATTGTTCTCAAGATACAGAGAATTTTTCGGAGGCAGGTTGTATGAAATGAGCACAGCTTGGACATATCATACTTTGCCATTACCCAGAATTCTGCACTACAAAGAAGTGTTGAAAGTACACAACTTTGATAAATCTTAAGTTTAGTTTTGATGTTATATTTTAATGATTTCCAGACTGTATTTAAACTGTATTTCTGGCTTCTTTGATTCTATTCCGAATGTCCTGACTTCTTCCACCATCCTGACTGATGATATTGACCAGGTATGTGAATGTTTCTAAATTAGTGAGAACATAATCCTCTATCCATATTGGTGATAGTGAGGCAATATTAAAAGTCATGATATCTGTCTTATTCTTATTGTGGTTGATTTTCAGTCCAATTTGCTGGCTGAATATGTTGAGTCAGGTTGTTTTCTCTTGTATATGGTGATGGCTATGTCATGAGAGCAGGATAAGCTGCAAAGTCCAGGTCTTCAATGGATGAGAAGGGTGTCTATCTAATACCTCTTGGCATGTCCTCTAGTATAAGCCATATTACCCAATCAATGGCAATGGGGATTACAGACATAACACACCCCTGCCATACTCCTGTTTTGACTTCAAAACTGAGCTCACTGTGACCAACACTACATGTAAAGTTGGAATAAAAGCTTTTAATTATGTTAATTTTATGAAGAGCGATTCCATAAGCCTGCAGAATATGCCATGGGCTAATCCTGTGAATGCTGTCAAAAGCCTTCTCAAAATCTATGAAATTTATGTAATGTCATGGTTCTATTATATTTCGTAGAGTAAAGATCTGATCTGTGCATCCACGCCCTTTCCAAAAACCGGCTTGCTCTTCTCTGAGAACACTATCAACTGCCTCTGATATATGCTGGACTATGATTTTACACAATACCTTACTTGGAACAGAGAACAGTTTAATACCACGCCAGTTATTACAATCACCGAGAGCTCCTTCCTTTGATATCTTCACTATAACCCAATTGGTCCACTCATCTGGCACTTGTTCTTTTCTCCAAACTCACATAAATAGAGGGGCCAGGATAGATGCTGCTAACTCAGGATTAATCTTGAACAATTCTGAATTCAAGTTATCCTTGCCAGGAGCTTTCCCATTTTTTTAAAGATTTGATGGCTTGAATGATCTCTTCCTTTGTTGGGGTACCTGTGCTGATATCAAGATCTTCTTCTGCCTCCTGAATGTTTGCTTCCTCTTTAAGTGGCTCCCTGTTCAGCATTTCTTAGATATGCTCTTTCCAAAGCACTTCTTGTTCTTTTTTTGTCATCAATAGGTGACCTTGTTTGTCGGTGTCTGCTATTTACCACTAATAAGCCGCATCATTTTGTAGACGGTTCCTTGTTCACCACAGACAGCTTCATTCTCTGCTTGTATTGCCAGATTATCAAGATAATGTCATTTATCCACTCTCAAGACTTCTAGGGGGTCCCATCAAAATCACAACATCAGAGACGATCACTAAAGCCTTCTGATCCCATTCCCAGCATGCTTGGAATCAGGAGTGGGGGACAGAAGAAATTAGAAACCCCTGCAGGGATCAATTAGGGAAGCTTCTGCATGGAGTGATGTAGATGAGCAGTCCACTGGACCAATGACAAGGTAGGGCTGCACAGCCCCCAGCAACATAGGAAAAGGGTTGCCTGACAAAGAAAGAGTTTAAGTTTGGAAGCTGAGGGGGGGTTGCGGGGGGGGCCCTCAGGGAATTCCTGCTAAATTCCCCGTTCTCCAATGCAGGTTGCACCAATCAGACTCCATCTGCAAATATCAAGCTGCTCCAGGACTTCCACAACCAGCAATCAGAGAAAAAGAGAGAGATCCGCTCCAGCACTGGCTACCAAGAGCCAGCTAAAACCTCTGGAAAATTCTAGACATAGGGAATCAGTAAGCCCATTTGGAGTTGCCCTCTGCCCCAGCCAGTGAGTGAAGAATAAGTAAGGTGACTTTTGTTTAAGCCAGCCACCACTACAGCAATGCAAAACACTCCATTTTAGACATGCAGCATCAGCCATGTCATCCACCTTGGGAAGGTGCAAGAGGGAGCTGGGACTGGAAAAATTTGAGTGTTAGGAGGTGGGGAAATGGCTTATTTTTAAATGTTGGTTACTTATTAGTTAACCTTAACCCCCAGTCCACTTTGTTTCTATTCCCAACTCTTCCCCTGACTTGTCATATGGTCTTGGGAAGGCACCTCACATCTCTGGCTTGTTTTATCCATATTTATGATGAACAAACTGTCACACCTAGTCAACATGCAGGAAGTCTTTACCGTTACTGATCTCTAACAATAGTTATTGCTCAGATATGCAGACACTTCCACTCTGATTGGTTATGGGGATCTGATTTGCATAATCAATGTACTATTATTTCTCAGCAACATAGGGATTAAACAAATCCATGCATTACTTCCCTCATAGTGCCCCAGTCACATACCTGCCCCACAAACATGAGATACCTCAACTTCTGACCTTCTCCCCTCCTATCCCAGACCTTAGATTCAACTTCATTTTTTCAAAGAACTATACTTATTGGGAAGAGGGAGAAATAAGGGTTCCTCCGGGGCGAGGAGCGGGGTGGGGTGAGGGAATATAGAGTAGAATGGTGGTTAAATGGGGTAAGGAGGTGGGGAAGAGTTCAATACTTGAGAGGGTCATGTCTATGGCGGGCATATAGGTCAGGAGTTCTGAGGGCAACAGCCAATCAGAGCAGAGGAATTTATGGTACCCAATTGAAGCATAGGTTGAGAGGATGGACACCACATTTCAGTACAAATAATTATAAATGAGGTGTTCCCTGTTAACTTGGTAATAATAATACCTAGGGCTAATAAACTCCTCAGTCTACTGACTCAATTCATTTAGCCCACGGTGCAGTTAACAGAGGGTGCTCCTTGCTAGAGATGTTATTTAAATAAAATGGTATGTTGTGAGGTTGAATTAACTAGCATTAGTTTTCAAGAATCTTGCATAAAAAGCATTATACTATAAGTGCATGCTACTACCAAAATGTTTAATTAATTAGGACTAGATCATGTCATTTAGCCACAGTCCTGTATATGGAGCAGTATGAAACTCAGGGAGGGATTGGACCTCATGGACTGTATCCTTGACCCTTCTACTGCCTCTTTTGAATGCCTACACAGGTCAGTGACAATCTAGCACTTGGTAGCTAAAATACAATGTCCATCTTATGAAATGTGTATTTGGGTATCTTGGTGTAGGGCATCACTGAATTTCCTTAGCCTTTTAAAGAAAGAAAAATTACTTTGGAGTTCCAATACCATGGGAAACAAAAAGCCATTAACAATTTAATAAATGAGACAGCATTTAAACCAATAGTGGACGAAGTCAAGACATACCCCCATATAAACTACAAACGGATATAGCCAATACAATCATTTGTGTCTGTAAACTGCAGCTCTCTCTCATATTACGCTGGGCTCTGCCCACTAACAGAACACTACATAAAGCAACAGCAGCATTCCACACCAGCAAACACTTTTTAGTAGCAAATCTTACCTCAGCAGTTGCTGCTTCAAGAAACATGTAAGATCAGGGAACTATAGTAGTTGAAGACTACACATACCGTCCTTCTGGCCATCTCACCTGATTTGTATTACCAAGAGCACAGATATTTTACATTTTAAAAAATTGTTGATGAAGTGCATAGGGATTTTAAAAGATGCCATAGTGACCTAAATGACCTATATTTAAAAGGAACATTTAGCACATGCTGTTGCAGTTTACAATCATCCACAATACGACCCACCCCCACTCCCTCCCTAGTCTGAGATACAGTGGCAAACTCATACTCCTCTAGAATACAAATTGCCATCAGGGAAGAACAATAATCTCAAGGCTTGCATCGTTTCACAGCCGAGTTGTTTGAAGACAGGCTGGCCATTACATAAAGCAGCTGTGTTATTTGGCTTTTCCTCTCATTCATTAATAGACTTGAACACTTTTTTTTTTAAACTTAGTTCTCAATATTGTTCTCATTATAGCTTTCCTTTTCTCCAGCATGCTGTTACATGAACTTAGCTTTAGCAGTAAACAAAAAACTTCCTTTCTTTACACATGCCAGTTTTTTACACTCATTGTTTAAAAGAAAGAAAGAAGAAAGAGAAACCTCTTCATGCTCTCTAGTTATGTTGGCATTAAATAGAATTCAGGATGACCCCACAGAAAATCTGACTTTGCAGGTGCCTTGTAACCTTCCTTTTCACTGGACTCACAAACATGACTTCAGCAATTTTTTGCACAGCTTGGCATTATCAAATAACACAAGGAACAAAGACACTATCCTATATTTGTACAGCAGAAAAAGCCAGGAGTAATGAAAAACCATTTTCATGCATTTATTTTTTTAATACCCAGAGAGAGACTGTGTGCTACACTGTTATCCAGGATGAAAGTCTTTATGATAAGACTGCAGTCTGAAGAGACAATTCTAGCATTTCTTTTTTATTTTAATTTCAATTTTATTATTTTTGGCATGGAGAATTCAAAAAGCAATAATTACATATATATGAGAAGTTCAGATTTAAAAACAGTGCCAGTCAAAAATCTAGGCTTTAACAGTAATATCTTTTCTAGTTCTCCAGTGTTTCCATGTTAAGCATTTTCTATCCATATAGGACTACCTTGAAATATCTGACACATCAAGTGCACTTCTATTGTTATAGCTACTTCTTTAGATCTCTAAAAGGGTACTAAAATATATAAAAAACAAAAACTGAATTAGAGCCCCTAGACTTGAAGATATAAAAGGAGGCCTTCTAGGTTTCAGACAGACATCCTCTGGTACTACTATAGATAATTGCTGTTCCTAAGGTCTTCTGTTTTTTTTTCCTCTTCCATCTCATCTCCTAAACCCACCTTTTAACTTGTTTCCTTCTGCCAAGATTATGTAGTTTCCTTTATTTTCACTTCCTTTCTCTTTCCATAGTTTTTAAAAAAAAACCCAATATCTTTCATCCAATACTTCTGCATTTCATCCTCTTGTCTATCACCTCTGCTGAATCAGCACTTCTATGTGCATTGACTCCTTTCAGTGACTCATAAGTTTTTCTACTGCAGTGCTGAGCTGCTTGAGTGAAATAGCAGGAGCTACTGAAAGTTTGCCCCAAATATTAAGTGGCAAAACTCTTGAAGAATTGGAGCTGTTCTCCCTAATCCAGGGAAAAGCTGAACAAATAATCTTAGCTGAGATATCCTCTTTTCCATAGATTAAAAATAACGTGCTACTTAGGTAAAAACAATGTTGTGCAAAGTGTATTAACACTAGGGAAAATCCTTATACTGAGGTATTAACATACCGCAGCATATATTAAATTGCAATTATTCATATGATATTTACCTAGTGAAGAATGAACCTATTGTTGTATAGTGAAACATATCTGGTCTGCACCAATGCACACAGTTATAATCACCTAATGAAATAACCCATCAATCACATGTTAACACCAAACCTACCCCCATATAATGACATTTCCACTTCATTAAAGAAAAGCAGCTGCAGAATTTACAGTTCTGCCAGGACTGCCAAGATGCAGCACGATGTTAGGGAGAGATTTGTCGTGGGCAGGGAGACCCTTGATTATTCAAATGCAATGCCCCATCCTGTCACCATTCCCCCGGGAGTGACCCATTTAGTGTGCTGGACTCCAAGAACCCATACAGTTACACAGAGGCAGGCCTGAGGCCTCCAAGACTGGGCCATCAGCACTGACGTTTCCCATTTCTCTCCATGGCTTCCTGCAGTGAACCCAGCCAAGCCAAACTCCGGTGGGAGGTTTGTACTGTGCCCCTTCAGAGCACAATGCTCTCAGTGAATGATGCTCTCACAGCATCATAAGCAAAACAAGGTAACCATTTATTAGTCACATAGCTACAAAATCTTAAAGTTCTTAAGTTTAGCACAAGTTACACTATAAGCCACCCTGGCCAAACCAGAGCCCTGATGGGCCAGCCAAACTCTGATGGCTCCATCTCTTGCTCTCTCTCTCACAGTTCCCTCCTTTTTCTCCCCCCTCCTGAGTCCCTCCAAAAAAGATCCCCCTTTTTCTAGTCACCTGACACCTTGTTCTTCAGCTCAGTTCACAAGTCCTGCCTGCTGGGAGTTCCTGCTGTTATGTCTTGCTAATTAGGTCATTGGGGCATCTCTTTGTCTTGTTGGACCCCCTGTAGATTTGGGCCAGTGTCAGCCAGTTCTTTAATGATCCTATTCATTCCCCCCAGCCAGCAAGTTGACACACACACCTTCTGTCTCCTGCACTGTTCCAGAAGCAGTGTTAACCCTTTGGCAACCACTGGTTAGCAATCCTATGTGCAGAGGGAAACTGAGGCATGCCTAGGATTCATAAAAGTATTTTAGAAAATTCCCACTTCATCACACATGCACCATAAATGTCCTTCCATTTCAGCAATACTTTTAACTCTGTCATAGGCCGTGTGTTATATAACTAGGATCCCAATGCTAGGAGGTAGTGGCCTGCCAGCTCAGATCACCAGATCCTGTGTTTGAATCCCACTTGGGGAAACATTTCTTTTTTTGCTGACAGCACAAACCTGCATATGTATTTTAAATTTTAATGAAAACTTGACAGCAGAAAAAAATCTGTTCATCTTATTCAGGTCAAAATTTACAGTCTAAGTAACGCTGTGTGAACCTTTTATTAGGATACCTTCAATATTCAACTCAAACTTCAAAGAACACCCAAAAGCAGTCAGGGAGTTTGACCTTCCTTTGTGAACCAGCAGTGGTTTGCTCAGATTTTTGTTTTTGCCTGCGAACATTTTGTCAAAGCTGGATATGCATGGTTTTGCTCTATCTGGGATCACTGCTGGTGTATTCAGAGTTCAAGCAGAGTTCATTGGAAAGGCTACATGGGGCAGATTAGATGAGATTTCGCCTGTGTCCCTGACTTGCTGAATTTACCCTTCCCCCAGTATGAACAGAGAGGCTCAGCAGAAGCCATTTCACTTATTTTCTCACAATATGGCCGCATTTAGCAGAGCATTCTGATCCAGCTGGAGAAACACCCCCCAGGGAAAATGAAATAGCCAGTGCAGGCTAGAGATAGGTCTGAGCGGCAACCCTCAGGGGGTCAGATTTGGACCAACTTTGAACACTTTCTTAATTCCATCATTTAGCAGAAACAAAGTATGCTATTTAACATCATTATATCTATTTAAAATGGCAACATTTTCTGACTGTATCTGTGTGGTGTAGCAGCTCTCTAGACACCAACTCTCTCTTTCTCCACAGCCTTCTCTTGCTTCATCAGAACAACACCTTCTCTCCTCAACTCCCTCAATCTGCCATGCTCCCCTTTCTAATGAACCCATTTTCTATCCTGTAATATACTTCAACATAGTCCCAACTGTTTTTGCTGGACTAGTGTGCTTTACTTTGTGGCAGTGATGACACATCTTGAGACCCCTTCTGCAGAAATAAGTTCCTGGCTATGACTGCAATCCACCCTGGCACCCAGTAAAGGCAGGAACTGCACTTAAAGTTACACCACCCGCTCTACTCTACACACTTACGTAGTGTTTTGCACCTCTTCAATCCCCTCCATTTGATAATCTCAAAACCTTTTAAGTCCTTCTGTTAAATTAGCTTCATAACATCCCCAAGTGACAGTCAAGAATAATGCCTAATTTACAGACGTAGCCCATGTTAGGTGAATGAGTTGTGACCCTTCCAAGCAGACAGAGAACTGCATTTCCCCATGTATTCTGGAAAGAGATTTATAGTTTCACTTTCATGTCACATGCAACTTGGTGATTCTGAAGCCTAAAACCCAAGAAAAACTTCATTTCTGGCTACGTTTTGTGCCTTAAAATCACAACGAAACTCCAAGTATGGACACATGTACGCTATATCTAAGGACTCTACATATCCCCTTCTTCAATCCCATGCACTGTAACTAAAATGTATGTTTGGTTCTATTTTCTGCTTATAAAATCTGATTAACATATTGAAGAGAAAACTGCTTTGTACTTGCTATGAGGAGAAATCCTATTTCACATCATTCTTATTCAGAAGATCTTGAAGAAATCTGATTACTTCCTAGTTCAGTGTTATATTAGTGCATCTTTATACGTTTAACGTCTCCACATTGAATGAAATAATGCTCGTTGTTTTTCCCTCTGGAAGCTGAAGTCATAATGTTGCTGATAGTAGTAGTAACAAAGATGACCCATATAGCTCCTGTGCTATATTTTACTGTTTAAGGATTGTTACTTTGTGCTTTATTCATAAGATCTCAAAGCACTTGTTGCACAATAAAATAAGCCTCCCAACATCCCTCTGAAATGTGCGTTATTGTCACCCCCATTTTACACACAATAAAATTGAGGCACTGAAAGGGTAAGTGATTTGATGGATGCATTTTTGCCCAGCCAGGAAAGGAACCCAGAGGTCAACTTCCAATTCTGTGTTTTAACCACAAGACCAGCCCTATCTCTATTTATTACTCTAGTCTAGTGGTTCTCAACCAGGGGTACGCGTAGTCCTGCGGGTACATAGTGGTCTTCCAGGGGATACATCAATTCATCTAGGTATTTGCCTAGTTTTACAACAGGCTATAGAAAAAGCACTAGCGTCACATCAAACTAAAATTTAATACAGACAAAATGAGAAAGTAAGCAATTTTTCAGTATTCTGTGACACTTTTGTATTTTTAGGTCTGATTTTGTAAGCAAGTAGTTTTTAAGTGAAGTCAATTTTGAGGTATGCAAGACAAATCAGACTCCTGAAAGGGGGACAGTAGTCTGAAAAGGTTGAGACTCACTGCTCCACTCAGTAGGGTTCATGGGTCTGAAAATTTGTGATAAAAGAAAATTTGGGCCCCATAAAATTGGGTAAAATATGCATTCAGGACAGGAAAGCACCCTCCCGCCCCCCCCCCCCCCCAAAAAAAAAAACAAAACAAAACACCCCAACAACACCACCAGGAACAATACCATATTGCAGAACAGAAAGAAATCACCACCACTAGAAACAGAGCACTGAAAATATAAGCAATCTTTAGAGCAAGGCTTATTCGTAGCACCCACAGGCAGACAGATTATGTTTGGGCAGATGTCCACTAGGAGGAGTGAGACCCACCAATGTTTTCTTTAACGGTACAAATGGAAATCAGTGTTATTTTGTCCATCTGCAGATGAGTAGGCATGATAGCACCAGTCAAAGGTGAGAAAAACCAGATTGGAATAAAGAAATATGATGTGGTGCTAAGTGATGGGCAGAAGACATGGGTTCAGTGAGTTGAAGAGTAGCGTGCTCAGCTCAGCATTTAAGGAAGATCAATGAAAATGCCAGAATGATTGAAGTTTTGTAATTAAATATTGAGAAATGAGACATATACCCTAGTTAGGTTACTCTGTCTTTTATCTTAATAGCAAAAAGTATGTTGCCGGTACTTGACACGAGTAGGTGTGAAAGACAAGTGAAAATGGAAGACAGAACATTTAATTTTCTAATACCAAAAACAGAGGCTGCTTTTCGGGTGGTCTGTCAGGCATGCAGAAATGAAGCAGGGTTGGTGAAGTACTAGAGGTATTGGACCCAATTATCTGCTGCTTCATACCTTATGTCATCATTTGCATCCACTCTGCATAGGAGTAAGACTCCAGCGAATCAATCTCCCACTCACATTCATACAAGTGTTTGACACCCACTTTAAACGGAAGAAAATCATCAAAGAAAATCATCAGTGAAGTATCAGGCCCACAGGGTTTTGATGGTGTGCACACATTAGGTCAAATTCTTCCATAATCTACACTGCATGCCATCCCCACAGCTGTCAATGGCATTGCACAGGATGGAAGTCAGCACACTTTGGCTCACTTTCTCTTCTGAACTGGGCAGAATGACAGGTCTTTCCTTAACCTCTTGTACCAGTGCAGATGGTATATACCAGGAGGGTAATTAAAGGACATTTCTTCATTTCACTGTCCTCCCCACTCAGTTTGTGAATGGAAAATAAAAATGGAAGTTGCTAAGCCACAGCATTCCAACTCACTGCATGATGCCTGTGTGCTCAGAGTGGCCTCACGCAGAACTGAACCGTTTAGTGTAAAACTCTGGATTTACTGTATTGTTTATGGACATGTTTTTTATTAAAATTCCCCTTACAGTTACAGGCTGCTCGCTGTGGTAGCTATTTACACTATTGCCCTGTGGGATATTTTATCACAAAACACTAGAACAGCACATTTTTGCCTGTTTCCAAATCAGAAAAAGAAGAGGTCAGACTTCAATCTTCAGACGTTTCCTAGGCAAAGACAAGGCCTTTTTCAACTCATGTAAGATAGTCCTCAACAAAAAAAGCAAGGCTTTTCTCAGACAAAGCAGGTTTGGAGCTTGTCCCCTTGCTGTCCCACCAGAGCCTGAGTTACCTAGGCCATTACCTGAGTAGAGACTTAGATAGGAACTGCCTTATTTTCTGTAGGACTGATTAGGAAATAGCTCCATGCCACTTTACCTATTCCAACCTATGTTATCCAGTCTGAGAATGGATTGGGGAGAGTTCCCAGGAACCAGGAGAAATGGGTGCATGGAGAGGAGATGCAGGGGACAAGAGAGGCTCGCACCTCCAGCCCTTTGTTAACATCTACAAAAGACCAGCCATACTGAGGGAGACCAATGGTCCATCTAGCCCAGTATCCTCTCTTCCAACAGTGGTTGGTGCCAGGTGCTTCAGAGGGAATGAACAGAACAGGGCAATTTATTGAGTGATCCATCCCGTCAGCCAGTCCCAGTTTCTGCCTCTTGCTCCTTTCCTCTGCTAGTTTAAACTCACCCCACCATTCATACACCAGATGCTTGCTGCCAATTACAATTAGGGTCATTATTCCCATCACAGACATTTTATTTAGGCTGGCTGCTGGTTTGCAGCAGCACAAGCTTCACTTGCCTTTCCTCCCCTCTACAAATCTACTAACCAATACAAGGGCATCCAGTTACATAAGGCAACCATTTAATTACTTGTCTGCTAAGGTTTATGCTGATCCATGTACACTTATGATGAGAGTATGTTTTGGTGACCTGAGACACCTCCAACATCACCACTTCCGGAACGCATGCCACCCTTTTACAGGTTTGTTGGATTTTTTGTGGGGGTTTTTTTTTGTTTGTTTGTTTAGGATAAAAGAAAAAATTCACTGCATCTGCAAAGTGTGCTGTTTCCTTCTCATGGTTTTTTACAGTTAGAGTATTAATAGTCATTTTAGTAGCAGCCTGCCTGCCTAAGTTCTTGTCCATGTCCTCTCACTCCATCACACCACCCCTGTGTGGGTCACATGGAAAAAAACCAGACTATTCCTGCAAAAACTAGCCATAGGAAACATACCTTTGTAAGCACACTGCCTTAGAGTCTTGACAATCATCATGAAATAAAGCTTCTGCTCAGAATGCCCCAAAATTCAAGGTAACTGGGATTCAGGGTCCCATGTTATGAACATCCTTAAGGGCAGATTCATCAGAGCTGACTCCCTGTATCAGCCTGGACCCCACAATGGGTTCATCTCAACTGTGGGCAGGCACTATTGACACTACTGCTGTTCCCTAGAAGAGAGGGGGACAGCTTTAATTTAAGACTGGTTCCAGAGGAACTGACATAGCCTCCAGTCAAGCCACTTTTCTAGATATCTTCACTAATTGTTTGCGCTTTGCTGATCACCTGTTTAGAACTGAGCTGAAGGCTGTAGCACCTTCTACCAGATATAAACCATCATAAAATCTCTGAGGATAATCTGGTTTCCAGTCTTTAATGTACTCAGAAACACTGCTACCACAGTGAACTGTGGAATAGGCAACTAGGACACCAATCAATATTTACATATTTAAATGGACACTTAGGCAAGTAAAATGCACCTTGATATGGATTTGTGTGTGCATCCTATTCCATGCACAAAATCCTTATTGGGATATGGGCATCCTATTGAGGTCCCCACATCTGAAAGTTGGGCCTAGTATAACCACACATGTAAATGTAGCACCTTCTTGCTTGCACGTGGTAATTAGAAGGAATTGCTCCTATTGGGTGGGTGGGGGTGTTCATGTGAATACGTGTCAGTAAAAACTTTATATACAATTCTACAAAAGAACGGTTCTTCAAGATTTGTCACCTAAAACAGCTCTTTTCACATCAGCATTATGAGTAAAAAAAAAACCTAACCTTCTGTAAGCATATGTTCTGTTCATTTACTGTGAAGTTCAAAGAATATTTCTGAACAAATATACTTTGATAAACACATTACAGATATGTATAGGTAATATGAAAATATTTATTAAAGGCTATTTTTTCAATCAGGCATCTTATCTTGCTTCCATGTGTTAACAAGCAAAGTCACATTCTCACATACATACAACTGTACCTTGCAGCTGCAGAACACTTACCTGTGTGCATACAAGGTTTAGAACGAGCATTTTCAAAGCCTGCTAAGACAAGACTCATTCACCCTTTACAATCCATATATATGCACAGCTACTTGGTACTTTTTGTAGATGGCTTTTTTGTTTTGTAAGACATTTCAGGTGTCAGACGAGACATGCCAAAAATTATTTTAGAAATTTGAAATTAAAAGTAACTAGCTGACAGAAGCAGAGGTATTTTCAAAAAAATTGAAAATATAGATAATTTCAGTGCTCAAAATTAGAGAAAAGTAACACTGATTGTGGAAATGGCATAACCATCAAACTCATTACCCCAAACACACACATTTGAGCACAATCTCACTTAGATAATTAGCACTCTTTAGGGGCCAACTGTGAGTTTGTCTTATCATAAAACAGATGATGTGTTTTAGCACCCAGCTGCAGAATCCTATTTTATTCTATTATCACCCTCAGCACTATAGTATCTGGGCATTTTCCAGTCAGCCATATTACTTAATGCACTAGTTCTGTGGTTCATTCTCTCAATCCCTCTCTCTCTTCTGAGAGGAAAAACTGCATGCAATGTTGTGTTATGTTTTTAAATGTACATGTTGCTGTGTGTGTATGTTAGGGATGGCAAGGCTGAAGAAGCACACTGTATATTTGGAGTGCAACATAGTTAGGTTTGTGGGAGTCCTTAGTTCCTGTGGGAGTTTGTTCCATGGCCTCAGTCTCTCCTGCAGAGAGCTCTGCCTCCTGCACACACGAGCCTTACCCTTAAGATAGAAAGTTCTATTGACCAAGAGGAGCAGAGTTAGTCTTCATCCTGGAGCTTTAACCAGTCTTTGAGATATGCTGGCCCCAGGAAATGGAGTGCTTTGAAGATATGGACCAGACTTTGAACTTGACTCAGTATTCTGTGGGAAGCTAGTGAAGCAAGTGGAGAACAAGTTTGACATACTGGTGGTAGCCCATGTTGGCAAGGAGACATGCTGCAGCATTCTGCATTAGTATTAAGTATATTGCATTGCTGCAGTCCAGATGGAAAGTGACAAAGGTATATAACTGAGGCCAGGCCACTGTCCATCAGGCTGGAACCAAGTCTCCTAGTCACCTGGAGACAGCATTAGTCATGAATGCTGCTATATGAGAACACTGGAGAATCCAGGAGCAGTCAAACTAGGTTCTTTCTGACTAGTCCAATTGTGCAAATACCACATTATGGGTGAAAGCTCTTCTAAGTGCTTTCCTCTGCACACCAGTATAACCTCTGTCTTGATCAGGTGGAGCTTCAACCAGCTGTTCTTCATCCATGAGCTAATCTCAGCCAAGCACCAGGTTATATTGGCAGTAGTGGTATGGTGCTATGGGGGTGAAGGCTAAGCTGTAAACTTTCACCCACCATATGAAACAAAGATGGTGACACCATCCATTGTATCCAAGGAAAATATCTTGCTTCAATTTAGTAAAAAACCATCTACAGCATTAATATATCTTAAAGCAAAATGAAAGCCTCACATAATGGTGACATTTAATTGCTTCCCCCTTCACAGGAGAAAATATAAAGCCATCCCCATAAAAATGAAGGATTATGGACCCTGATTCCCATTATTGTCTTAAACACCATGAATAATATCTTTCAGTTACTGGTTACTGCAAAACAGTACAACACAGCATATATACACTAATGCCATGTCACATCACAGAGGAAAAGAGTACAAGTTGTCATTGTAATGCCTTTTGTAAAACTTCATTCTCTCTTCTTGAACTACTTCCACATACTGGGTAAGAATGATCATTGTGCTAGGTATTTGAGAATATTTTAATAAACCTTGGATGTAAGCATTGTTGAAAAGTAAATGTATTATGACCTTCAGACAACGGGATAGTCACCCAATAAAATAAAAATAGTACTTTGCCCTTGCACAGCACTTTACATTTTCAATAAAGTCCTGTAAATAATGAACACACACAAAACATCCATTTTACAGATGTGGACACAGACACAGCAATTACATGACTTGTCCTAAAACACACAGTACAGAGCCATGGTCAAACCCTGACATTCTTGGCTCTCAACCCATGCTCAAGTCCACTGGACATCACTGTCTCTGTCTTATTTATTACCTCATGGAGAACAAAGCCGGCAAGGTGGTATATATTTAGCAACTTCTGCTCTCAACTAAAACAGTCAGTTAGTTGACAATTGCATGGGCCTCATCCCACCTCTCCCCATGAGCCTCACAGCAAGAACACTGCTCCCCATCCCATTACTCAGTGACTTTGCTGTGTTTAATCATTGCCAGGCACACTTTGAGGAGAAAGAGCTTTGAGAAATGCCAGTTCAGTCACCTCAGTTACATTGCTTTGAGGAGATTAACAAACTGTAAAGACAGACCTGGAAGAATGCCAATGATGGCTGTGCTGATGCTTTCATTCACCTGCCTGCCCCTACTACTAGCCATTTGCATAAAGGCAATTGAAATTGATCAGTAAATAATATTACTTATATCTTTTCAGGCTGTCTAGATAATGTGTCCTGTATCTCTATAAAGAAGAAAACGATGTAGAAATGTCCCTTATAGGAAATTTCCATGTAATTTAATGAAGAATTATATCCCAGCTTTTGAATTCTACAGGATGATTCAAGAAATGTTTACAAACAATATAGTTCTCTATTAAATTCTGTTAAAGAGTAAATTCTATAGAACCTGCCTGGTTTCATCCTTATTAAATTGCATAAACCTTTTTCATAAAGGGTCACATTGTATACTTTGACTCGTTTGCCACCATGACCGCTGTCCACCACATGAAGAAGAGAGGGCACATGAAAAGCTATTCTTTCTGGGTGAACACCTGATTGCATGTAAACATCCCATAAAATGAAATTACAGGTGGATATGTAGTCTCAGCATCAGCAGGTGGCATTGGGAAAGCATATTTAGCATGTTTCTTCCTAGCTGAAGCCTTAGTCTAGTTAAAAAAAAGCTTGGTGACTTTGCATTAATTAAATTGTAAAGCGGCAAACAGTAATACTGGTAATGATCGTATGCTGGGGGTGGGTGGGGGGTGCATCAAATGTGGTTGTCTCTGAGCAGCAAGCTGGTAAACCTTCACTTTGACAAAAAACTATTACTTAAATTGGTGGAAAATATGTAATATGTTTCTGGTCCCAACAATCAAGGAAATTCTGGAATGAGATTAACCTCAAAAACAACCTAATACCTTCAACCAGAGAACAAATCAAGAAATATTAAACAGGGGGGCAGGTGGAAAAGAAGGGCACCAGATTTGCACACAGATAGTGAGTGTTCATACTTATTCACAGCAACTATGGGGCAGATTAAGAGAAAATCTTAAATTAAAATTTCCCTGTCTCTAAACTTTCACCTGAAGAAACATTCACTGCTGGGGAAAACTGCAAGAACATGGTACCAGTGGATGCAACAAAGCAGACTAAATGAAAGCTATCAGGTTCTTCCTCTTCTGCTTTGCAGTGATTTTTTAACCTCAACACCCATCCACAGCAATTTCTGCTGTGATGCCAACAAGAAAGAACTCCATTAAGTCAACCAATATAAATAGAGGGTCAACTGACCACAGGGACGTTTACCTACCCCCCATTCTAACTATATAGAATATATATAACTTTAAAAAATACTTTGTAAATTTTCCCTCCCAACGCCCCCAGTTGCTTGCTTTATCTCTTCCCCCATTTTCTGCTTTTCTTCTCAGACAAACCTTTTCAGGGCAGGGACTGTCTCATTTTTTGTGAGGACAGCACCTAGTTTACAGTGACAAGACAGTTTTCAACTTTTGCTTCTAGCTAACCCTGCCCAATATTTACTATTACATTTACAATATTTACATTAAACTCAGTTTTGTCCAGTCATGCTTTAAAACCACTCATCTATTTGGATTTCTGCCTCCTTTCCCGGTGGTAAACTGCCACCCTTTCCTTGCCCCCTTATTATGATTTATACAGCACCGAAGCTATGTACGGAACTTTACATAAAAACAACACTGATTGTATCTTCCTTGAGGTGCGGTGCGGTGCTATCTAAATTAGCCCTTGCAGTCCACTGTCTCCCAATTCCTTGCTGAATATCCATGGAAGAAATCCTGTTAGGTTGGTTTTACAGTGTGAGTAATTCTGTTAGTCAACTCGCAGGATGCTCTCAATATGTTGCAGAATTAGGTCCTTAGGTAATTTTGTCATTAAAAATTTTAAAATATTTTTCAGTCAGTTATCACTTCAAACTGACTTCAAATGGGGAAAAGCTCATATGGGTATATGGTGGCGAGATGAAGGTAGCAAGGTGCATTTACCACAAATAAAAATGGTGAGGCCTTTTGGCCTGGATGAAAAAAATGCCTAAAACTGGAGCTCCACCTGCATGAGATTTCTAGGAAGCTTACAAGGGCAGGAACAGCAACTACAAACAAGGACAAATTTGCTCAGTTTCAAGCCCCTACTTTCCTGTATTATTTTGGTTGGTTGGTTGTTTCTCTTTGTATCTTCACTCAGTCCTTTTCCTTCTCCCTCCCCTCAATTTGTTTCTTTACACACTCCACTTAATACAGTGCATACTATTGCTACCTCTTTGTTCTGATGATCCTTTCTGACTGCCTGTATAGTCACCACTTTTGCAGAACTAGGTTCTTTTACCCTTTCATTTAGCCTGAAAGTCCTTGTGCCTTTCCTTATGCTGCTTTTTCTTTGTCTAATCTGCCATCTAGCTACTTCTCTTTTACCCCAGTTCCATTATTCCTGATGTATTAAAGCCATAGATTTGTCATTCTTCTGCTAAGCTGATCTACTCTTTTCAGAGCTGAGTGTCTCACATTTTTTAAAGCACTTCTAAATTCTCTATTATTGTTTATGAGCTGTCCCCCGACCCCACTTTTGTAATTTATTGGCCTACTGTAGCTACTGATACAAAAAACTTTCCCTCCAGATTTTAAAACTAATGTGTTGTGGTAATTTCACGAGGTATGCAGAAAATGCCCAAGACTACACCATTTTTTCCAGAAATCTCACTTTTTGACCCACATAAAGACCATCTCCTCCTTCAAAAATTGAACATACTTGCAAAATAAATAAATAAATAAATAAAATCAGTTGTACTCATTTAATGCAAAAATAAAGGGAAACAATCACATGTAAATTAATCTGCGTATCAACGTAATAAAACATTCACATATCAACAGGATGTAATTCCTGCTACTTCTAAGCAATGTTCATTCACCAGAGACTTCTCCCACATGACAACAAAAAAGTTAAAAAAAAAAAAAAACAACTACCCATAAAGAGGGGATTTTTAAAAAATAAAATTAGGAATTAGTCACTGTAGTTCTCCATGCAGACTGTGCCTGTTCCAAAAGTGGCACATTTGTTATTAAAAACTGAAGAAAAGGTTTAACCTCTTTTCTAAATCATATAGAGGGTGAAATAAGTCCTGTGACTTCTGTTAAAAACTACAGCCCAGAAACTGTTCATCCAAAACATTGGCAGGCACCAGTCAAAATGTACTGCTCAAAAAAGGACCTATGGCATACACAGAAAGATTGCCTACTCATTCTCATCACCTTCCATTCTATTTCCTACTTATATTTATTGGAAAGCTTTATTCTTGTTCCAAATGCAGTGCTGATGCAAGAAATCATACACTCATTGATTTCATGTGTACACCAGGGCTAAATTACCTCCACGGGATTAAGTTCACACAATCCAATTAGAGCTCAACCCTTACACAGCACACATTGCATGCCACTCAAGTCTACATATAGCACAGAAAGCCAGAGGAAATGAAAACTAAAAAAATGAAAAGCAATGAGAAACTACACTTGCAAAAATATTTCATCTACTTTGTAAATAGAATTGTTATTATCAAGACAAATACTTTTTGTCATATTTATTTATATATGACAGCAGGGAATCCACTACTTTTAGTAGAGGATCTTTTCAAAACATTGAAGCAAAGACCTTTCTAAGCAGTTTAAATGTGGCTTTTTTAGATCTGGCACCACAGAACTTTGTGTAATGTACTTGTCAGTCCACCTCTAGATGCCATTTTTATGAATCTGAAGGGCAGCAGGTTAGCACTTGTCAACATCTCAACTTCGAAATTAGTATCATCTAAGGAATTAGTCTTATTTTTCTCTACAATTGTGAATGTAAAGCGGTCTACCTATGGTGCATGAAATGCTGCACAGAGATAATTAACTAGAAATAATTACAATGTACTTGGCAAATTATATCTTTGCCCTGTGTGAAAAGGACATGTTTTATTTATACTTACTCCCCAGTGGCTCTCTAAATGATCAGGTTCTAAGTCTAATATTTAAAGGTGAGCCAATGACATAGACCTTCATCGTGTACCAAAAGTGATTCTTTGCATGCAAAGAGATAATCCTCAAAATTCCATATCAGTGTTTAATACTGTAAATAGCAAACCTATTCAAAATAATCAGTGCAAAGGAGTTCTTGTCCTAAGTCAAAATTCTCACTAGTATGAAAATATGGATACACTATCAATAATACTAATCCTTGCCTGGTCAACCAGTACAGTTCCTCACAATTTCTTCTGTTGTCAATCTGCTTTTAGAATATTCGAAGAAACAAAGCGACCACCCTTACTCTTACCTCCCTCTCCCCCAACAAAAAACAGACTGCTTTTGTTGAAAATTTTACAGAGAAGGGAAAAATCTAGCAAGTGGCATAAAGTAAGGCCATTATGAGCTGGTGATAGACAATATAATGGAGGTGCAAAAATCCATAGTGTATATACTTCATCAGATCATATAATTACATACAGCTGCTTTTGTGCTAGCATAAAATATTATGCTGATTAAGACCATTTTCCCTTTCTAAAGCTCCAGTATATAAAATGGTTACACTTTCCAGCTCGCCGATTCCTGCGAGACGTAAGCATTCACTGCTTTAGTCCACCAGCTTCTTTTGGGAGCCCAGTGTTTCATTATCACGGCATGGGGTATTACTAATGGCATATCATAGTG
This sequence comes from Emydura macquarii macquarii, assembly GCF_026122565.2. Classification (NCBI taxonomy): domain Eukaryota; kingdom Metazoa; phylum Chordata; order Testudines; family Chelidae; genus Emydura; species Emydura macquarii. The sequence continues at coordinate 9,664,253 of NW_027131105.1, read as the reverse complement.
CTGCAATTGAGAACTACAGCCTGAGTCACAAATTAAGGAATATTTCCATTCTCATATTCCACTTTTAAACAAAACCTATACACATAATTATTTCAGATCCCTGCTGTCATATATAAATAAAATATGAAAAATAAAAATTATTTCTCTTGATAACAATTCTACTTACAAAGTAGCTTAAATATTTTTGAAAGATTAATACACGTTTTAAAGCTTAGGGAATTGGCTAATTTTTACTACTGAGATAGTAATTTTAAGGCATTTTCCTGCTTCAACTACAGCTTTGTTCCACTAGTAAGTGGCTATTGCTTCACTTTCATTAATTAAAGTATAAAATTTACATCAGGTCAACTTTTTCTCCTAACTTTTTTTTGTTTTTTAAGCAAAATAAAAAGGGTGACAGCATAATAGCTGGACAGCTACCAAAAATAACTGGAAAGTAATTGAACAGCTGATAATGAATGTTGTAGGACTTACAAGATGGTGGCAGATGGTTAATGGCAACCCCCTTGAAGGCATTGTCTGTCCCCCAACAGCTACTTGATTTATAAGTCTAGTTTGATAGGGGATTTTTCCTCTTCCCATCTCAGCCAAATAATTGTAAAGAAACAAAAAAAAGCCACCCCACTATTGGCCACTGAAAGGCCTAACCTGTTGAACCACAGTGGTGACAGTGTAAATATAAATTATATGTTGTCACATGTTTTTATCTGCATGTGTTAATTTACTCTATTTTTGTTTCGGATGTTAGTAGCTATAGGTATTGTGATTCAGTTTTCCAACATGCTCTTTCTGACTCAACACAGGTATGCAATTTGATGTATGTCTTTTATTCTCAGGTGATTATTTCCTTTATGTGCATGTGTGGGGTTTCAAATACACCCCCCCCCCCATCTCTTTGTAACGATTGCACGTTTCAGGTTTGGGGATAGTGGTTCTGGGAGAACTAGTGCAAAAATGCATTACTATCAGCTACAGAAGGGAAATTGGTCCTCTCTTTTATTGAAGAGAACACATGGCCCACCCCATCTCAGACACTAAATCCCATAGGATCTGAGATGGGGCGGGACACGTGTCCTCTCTGATAAAAGAGAAATCAACCTAACAACTATTGGGTAGAGATTGCAATAGGTGTGTCAGTGGCAGGAAGATAACTTGATAGGAGCAAATGAGTGCTCTTCTTTTTAGAATGCCAGGGCTTTCTGCTGAAGGGTTTATTTTCATTGTCTTGGTATTGAGATTGCAACATCTGTTTCAAACCACCAATAAGTCAGTGTCATTATTTGAGCATGCTCCTTCAAAAACGTCAGAAAATGGTTGTATGACCATCACACTAGGCTATAGCTCTGTTGCATTTTACTCTTCCCTTCACTGAAGTCTTAAATAGTCCAAATAGTGGGTAAAAGGTGGAAGGAAAAAGATTAGCATGGATTCAAAGAAATAGCATAAATTTAGTTTGTTTTGGGTGAAAGAAACTACAGATTAGGGATTTTTGATCCTTCAGGTGGCATTTACAGAATTTTTATATATACAGACCATGTTCATTATAAAATGAGAGGAAGCTTCCATGTATGGACTATTGGAAGTTTGCTCTAATTGGATAAGGTTGCTATCTGTTTAAGGCATTTCTTTTTGGGGAACACTTGGCAAATTACTCAGTTTAGTAGAGAGCTGTAGGCAGCTGCATCCACACATCATCATTATCATCACAATCACCATATTTACCGTTAAACCTTTTGGCTTTTCCAGTCCTGAAAGATATTCTGACCAGGGCAGATGTAGAGAAGGAATCAGACAAAAAACAATCTCCATGGCTGCACGCTAGGCAAACCCTGAGATGGTAACGTAAGGTCTCTTCTATCCTGGACACTTACTGTGTCAATTTCAAGCCCCCGCTTTATTGTGTCTACCTTTGACATAGCTCCCTTTTTGCATTCTGTCTAGGCTCAGACTGGCTTAGCTGACCTAAACAAAATCTAACCTTCCTCCACTGCTATAAATAGTTTGGCAAGCTGAAAGTGATGATGGGCAACCCAGTCTGTGGTGAAAGATTTGCTTCCAATGAACTGACCGGAGGAAAATCAGAGCAACTTAGCTAAATGTTTTCCAGAGCCAGCTGGTGTGCAACGGTAACTAAAATAGGCTTTGTGCTGTGCCTGTAGCCTTCCAGAAACTCAATGGTACCAGCCAAACTCAATTTCCCTCTCTTTTCCCTGTCTCTTTACATTAAGAAGAAACAGGACCAGTCTACCAGAATCTGGGCTACAACCTAAAACTGACCCTCTTTTTCCTCCAGCAAGAATATCTGATGTAATTCAAGAGAATTTCCAGTGAGAATTTTATCCTTACAGAGACTTTCAACAGAGATGGGAAATAGATGAGTTAAAACGACTTCGCAGACATGTTTGCCTTTTGTGACAAACCACAAAGATGTGACCATTTCATCAAATAAAATTTTAGATGTCTGACTTGTACTCCCTTCTAAACCTCATTCCAGAAGTTATTTTCCTGCTGCCTAAAAATCCAAGTAAAGGAGGTACACATATTAACTAACTAACAAAACCTGCCCAGAGCATGTGATGAATTCAGCAACATAGATGTGTGTAGCCATTACGACACAACATATTAAGATGGTTTCTGTTAGGGTAGGTGTTCTTTCCAGGAAAGAACTACATAACATTCACAAAGGCCTTTGTGGACTAAGATTCTTACCTGATCCTACCTGTAAAGACATTCTCTTTAAAGAGGGACAGAGGCAGAGACAAATGGTAGGTCTACACTACAAGCACTACAGCAGCACAGCTGTGGAACTGTACTGTAGTGTAGCCCCTTGCGACAGCAATAGAAAGGTTTTTTCCCCATTACTACAGTAAATCCACCCCATTGAGAGATGGTACCTAGGTCAATGGTAGAGTCTTCTGTTGACCTCAAGGTGCCTACATCAGGGCTTAGGGCAACTTACCTATGTCTCTCAGAAGTGAGAGTTTTTCACATCTCAGCAAGGTTGACTTAACTTTTGGATGTTGACCAGGCCAAAGATGATGCTCTTTAGCATGTGACAGAGGAACACACTCAACACAGGGATGTCTTCACTGCAGAAGTTAATCAAATTTTCTATACTTGAATTATTCCTCTTGAGTTAGTGCAGCCATATTGTGAAATAGCACTCAAGCTGCTATATCCACACTGGTACTTCATTCAATAAGTGTCCTGAGGGCATATCCCATAGTTCTTGGATCTGCAGTAAGCTGAAAAGCTCAATGAATTCTTTCCCAGTTAATTGTAGGAGAACTTGTCTGTTCTTCCCAGGCACACAGGGAATTGTGAGAAGGCACTGGAAGATTATTGGCACTTAAACACAGCTCGCTTCAGTCCACACTCCAGCTGGTCACGTTAGCACCTGATGAGTTGTGCTAACTTGAGTTTTAGCCTATTGCCTCTGATGGGCCAGTCAACTTGAGTTAAAAACACCACCATACTTGAGTTAAGGGTTTGTACACGTGGATAAGATGTGAGTTAGGGGCACCACTCAATTTATAACTTAAATTAACTTTGAAGTGAAGACAAGGCCATAAGAGGGAAGATGCTGCCGGGTGGTTCAGAGTCAGACAATCAAGCATACGCTCTCTGGGACAGTACACACAGGGTCAGAAAGTTCACCTGTCAAATAACCTGTCTACATTTAAACTTTCGGCAAAACCCTAGTGGGATTTTCAGAAGCACATAAGATCAGGCACCTAACTCATCAATAAGTTAGTCAAAGAGAAATCAGTGTGAGGAGATTCACTTGAAAGACACTGGTCAGAATCTTCCACTGAATAGGTATTGCACTATCCAACCCACCATAGCAATGTTACATAAGAACAGTAACATGCAGAAAAGTCAATTTTGCTTCCAAAACCATACAAATAGCCTTTACTAATACCATTGTGCACCTGAAGCAGAGTTTTAAAAGGCAGCAATACACATTCAAACAAATTATGTTACATATTACATTCTAAGTGACATCTATGTCCCAATATGCAATGGCTTTTGAGTACTTAAATATACATTTGAGTTCAATAAAATAAGTTAGTTGTTGAATTGTGTACAAAGATCCTTATATTAATCAGGTGCACAATATGTGGGCTGAATTCCAATGAAAACCAAAATATCATTAACTTCAATTATAGTGAATCACAGCTACATACTAATAGGACCTTCCTCTAAGTACCTGTTAAAGATTTGGCTCGATCTCATAGGTTATCTTTCATCTGAATTTTACTGATTATGCAATGGCTAGCGTTTAAAAATAGCCTGCACCAGGACAAAAGGAAATATTTATTGTAATTGGAGAAGCGTGTCGTTACAAATTCCATTATTTCACATTAGAACCAAAGCCTTTCTTCCTTCCAGGGTGGAGGCAATAAACAAGGGAAAACATAGATCTGGTGTGATAGATTTCACTCCAAACTTTCAAGGAAAGTATCTTAGGAGATCAGTAGGGAAGTAGTCATTTCTTACCACACCATCATATGTCCGAGGAAGAAACTTTTTGGATGTGCAGTTATTCCCTAAGTGTCCACTATGGGATTTTTAAGCCCTGTCTTCTGAAGCAGCTGGTACTGGCCACTGTCAGAGACATGAAGCTGGACCAGATGGATCACTGGTTTGGCCCAATAGGACAGTTCCCATGTCCATGGTTTTATTTGGTCACACAATGGAACCAATTAAATTCAGAAATCCAAATTTGCTAGTCAGCAGCTGATTTTGGATTAGACATACTTACGGAGAAGTAGTGCAGCTAGTTAAATTATTTACTACAGGTTTAGAATAAAGAAAATACAGTTAAAATATGTGACTATAGCTGCATGAACACTACAAATAATTTCCCATAAATGTTAATTTGGATTTTTAAATGCATTTGCTTCCACTGGTGTTCTACCCCCTTTTCTATTAGCTTGCAGGAATATTCCAGGGAAAGATCCTTAGTATAAATGCTCAGACACAAAATTGAAGCTCATCTGATCAAGTATTACCTGAAAGGAAATTTTGAATTGTCATCAAGGACGTGCACAAGAGGGGGCAAACAGGGGCACAGTCTCTCCCCAAAATCTCTGTGTCCCTGCAGCCCAGGGAAGGAGGAAGCAGCAGGGCATCTGGTTACCAGTGGAGCTCCTCCTCACCCTACCCCTTCAGCCTGCAGCCTGTTGCTTCTCCCCTACCGCTGGAGTCCTAGGTGTTGCCTCTGCCTCCAACCCCGACTCACTTCACCGGGTAGTCTGCAAAGCAACAGGGAAGCAACAGCAACAGCAACACCGGGCAGTCTGCAAAGCAACAGGGAAGCAACAGCAACAGCAATACCGGGCAGTCTGCAAAGCAACAGGGAAGCAACAGCAACAAGCTGCAACTGTAGGGGTGTGAGGAGAACAAGGAGCTCAGCTGGCATCCAGTCGCCCTACTGCTTTCTCCCTCCCCAAGCTGCAGTGACACATGGAGAGTGCCACTGCCCCCTCACTACTGGGTGTCCCTGCCAAAGGCATCCTGAGAAATCAGGGGTGGGGAATGAGGATACCACATGAACCTTTCATGTGTGTGTTGTAATGTGCCCCAAAAGTATTTAAATTTAAATTCCTGCGCACAACCCTGATTGTCATAAACCCACCAATTTGAATTCTGAAAGGTCAATTGCAAATTTTACACTTAAATAAGAAATTCAATAATCATCTATCTAACCCACAATGACCTAAGTCACCTAATCAGAGAACAGAAACAATACCATGAGAGTTATGTATATAACCCACAAACCCCAAGAATTTTAAATATTCATAATGAAAAATTTGGGAAAGCTCTGCAGACCAGGAACATTTCACAGAAAAAAAAATCAAATTTTTAAATTAAATAAATCTGAGAATTTCTCTGTTTGTAGACAAGTAATTTTAAAAATATTCACCTAACTATAAATTGTGGTAGCCCTTATTCTTTGCAAAATAAAGACAAATAGGGAAGCAGTTATTAACCTGGTATAAAAGTGTTAAATAGATAATACACTATTACTAATTTATTAATACCCTCTTTACTGAAGATTTTGTGGAATACAGGTAACTCTTTTTCAATGCTTGTATATTGTGATATGGCTTGTTGGCGCCAATACACATTTTTAATGATACTCACTGAAAGTATGATGTTACTCTACAAAACCACACATATTTTCTCTCTTTTCATGTTGTTTCATTTGCTAGAAGGATCAAAGCATTAAGTCATTCCCCCCTCCCCCCAACTCAGTCACACAAGGAGCCCCCTTCTTAAGTGATTTTTCTCTTCTCTTTTTGTCTCTTCTTCTTAATGAAGAGTCTTTCTAAATACAGACAGGGATTCAAAGGTTTCATAATTCTCATCCCACAACAGGTATATGTCTCAGAAAGCAACGCTCTTGATGACTTGTTTATGGGCTTCACTCTCCCCGTCCCCCACTTGACAAGCTGCACTGAATATGTTTTAATGTGTCCAGGATACATTTAGAAACTCTAAATGCAACATCTACTCATCAAAAATGTAGGAAAATTAAGACAAGAGTTCAAGTGGAAAAATCAGGGAACTTTGAAAAAGCATTTGTGGTTACAACTTAAGACTGTCATAGAAAAGAAATAGATCAAGATAACTCCATTAATGATAACCTCAAAAGCACTGTGAAGCTAAACACTTGTTACTATGGTTCTCGTCTCTAGTGGGAATTCAAAATATTGTTTAAAAATAAAGGCAAATAAAAGTATAAAATCGGTTGAATTAAGAAACAATGCACGGTACGTTATTGGCCAATACAACACCTCCAATTCCACCTACCCCAAATTATTCTTCTGTTTTTCTGACCTGTGATAATGCAAAGGCACTAGCCAAAACAGTAGATGCCAGAAAACTCAATACTCACTGACAATCTGTACTATTAGGAAAAAGCTAAATGAGTCATTTTTGTACTGTTACTATGCCTTTTTCAGTGCAGATTTCTTTCAGTATTGTACAAAGGATATCATGAAAATGATAATGAACGTAGTGATTTTGTAATGCTCTAAATCATATGCTTTTGCTGTATTTGCCACAAAAAAATTTTTATTCCTAATCTGTTTAAGAATGATAATCTGAAAAAATTCAAATTTTTTCATAGGGTGCTAGCTGCCAGATCCATAAGGCTGTGCATCATGTTTTATTAGGTATTGTTTATATTACAATAGCATCTAACATGGACCAGGACCCCATTGGGCAGTCAATTTGGGGTTCAAATTAAACAGGGCACTAAGCAAAATCCCCATTTGTATAATCCTCTTGTTGTACAAGAAAGGAAACCAAATTCAGAGTTCAGTCGCATTCCACCCTGGAAAAAGTCGCTTTTTCTAGTTTGCAGTTTATTTTCAGACAGATGAAGGAAGGAAAGTGAGAAAACTGGAAACAGTTATTGAAAAAAACCAGGCAGGCATCCAATTCCTCATTCTTCATTTTCTGTATATACAATGAGCCAAATGTATCTGATGCATCTCCATAGCCCTTTATCTTCAGATAAAAACTGGGGGTGAAATCTGGCCCCAATTAAGTCAATGGCAGTTTTGCAGGATTTCACCTTGAATGTCTCCATCATAATAGACAGACGGAGTTTAATTTTTCATGGTCTCCCATCTCATCTTTCCCTTGGGGAAAGACCAGCACTGTTATGCCATACCGGTTGTCCTAATGGATAAGAGACAGTGATTAGTGGCACAGTCTCATCTTTGAAGTGAAGCAGTGAATTCAGCTGCCTTAAAGGTAAGGTTAAGTGTGTCTTGGCTTGTTCCTTGAACATTATCTTCACGTTTAAGATATAGTCAACAACATGCTACAGGATCTCCACTTGACTCATGTTAATGTCCTGTTGGATGCCCAGCTGTTGCAGCTGGGAATAATAGTTGTTCAAGTCATTCAACAGATTCATGGTTTCTTCCAGAGCTAACTCTTGTGGTTTCTCTCATGGGCAATAGCAAGACTCTGATCTGAGGCACAGCAGAATACTTTGTAGTAGTTCCTCATGGGTCAGAGGCATGACAAAAGTTACACATTGATGAAGGGTATAGAGAAAGTAGATGGGGCATTTCTAACCCTCTTTCACAACACAAGAACAAGAGGATATTCAATTAAATTAAAAGGCAACACATTTAAAACTGATAAGAAGAAATACTTTTTCATATAAAGCCACATAGCCACCTGATAACCAATGAGGTGCAGAGCTTTGCAGGACTGAAGAAAGTATTGGACATTTATATGGCTCAGGAGAAAATCCAGAATACAATAATAAGGATTACAACCAAAAACAATGAGCTAATATCTTCATGCTTCTGTGCATAAACCAACTGCTAACTAATAGGGAGTTAGAAATAACTTCCACCGAAAATTGTTTTCTTCAGTAATCGAATAATGTAACTTTTCTTGCACTTTCCTCTCACGCATCTGTTATGCTTCACTATCAGAAGCAGTCTACAATATTGCACTGACCACTGGCCTGACCCAAAATGGTAATTCCTATGTTCATATTGTGAAGCTGGCTGGATTGGGGAGCCATTGAGATGTATTCAGGAGCTCTGATTACTCCCTTCTATACCAATCTCGCATTGGGGGTGTCACACTGGCTGGATTGGAGCGGGGGGGGGGGGAGGGGGCATTTATTGTATTTTTTTAACATCAGTACGTCAGAATCATAATAATTCATGTGAGATATGCCATGTCAGGTACCGTGAGAAAGGCTATAATGTGCTAAGCAAGGTGACGGTGTTTCTGTTCATGTGTTATGTGTGTAATAGAAGTTATGGATATGGTTGATATATCTGTATTTCAAATTGTGCTGTGTCTGGGCAACACCCCAAACAGGATGGCTGCAGCACAAGCGCCTATTTAATGGCCCATTAAGGAAACTCACAGGTGACCCTCAGATGAAACTCATGTGACCCTGGACTCCATCTTATTCCTGTAAAATTCCACCAGCAGCATGGCCGGCAAAGGCCAAAGGACATAAAAGGCAGCTGCATGACATCCATTTTGTCTGCAGTTACCTTCAGCCACCTACCTACCCTCTGGATCAACTCATCTACAACTGAACTGAAGCTGTGAAACAAAGGAATGAGACTCATCCAGGTACTGGATGTATACCAGATGAACATACAAGCCTGCAAACTCCACAATTCTACTAGAAACCTGATATATATGGACTTTCAAATCAATTGTACGTGTCTGATTGCTTTAATCCTTTAACATTTCTCTTATAGTTTGTTTCTTTCTTTTTATAATAAACTTTTAGTTTTAGTTATTAAGGATTGGCTGGCAGCATGGTATTTTGGGTAAGATCTAAACTTGTATTGATCAGATACTGTGGCTGACCCTTTAGGGTCAGGAGAAACCTTTTTGGTAAAGTGCATAGAGCTTTAAATAACTGATTTCTTTACTGGACCTAATGACTGACTGGGAGCCAGAGACTAAAATGCAATAAAGGAGTCTGTGTATATTTTTATTTTGGCTTCTTGATAATCAGTGTGGGGAATCAGAAGCACTGTTTGTGGCTGGTTTGGAAGTCTGCCTTCAGCATCACCCACCAGTGTGCGGAGAATCTGTCCTCCTTTTACAGCCTGCCCTGACCTTGGCATTTTCAGATAGCTATCCTAGGCATGGACGGGTCACACATATCAGTTCAGGTTGAGGACTTTCATGGTTACTGTCTAATTTTGAAAGGGCAAGGACCTAATTTAACAAGTGACAGAATAATTCCAGAGGCTGATTTGATGAGTAAGAAGGTATGATTTTTGGATAAGCACTTGTTTATGGTTTAGAGTAAAACCATACTCTAAAATTGAAGAGGATACTGAATTGGAAGTTATTGCATAACACCAGTGAGGACCCAGAAATACAAAGGAAACTAGAAAAGTCAGAAGTAAATATGGGCAAGACAAAGTGATAACTTGGGAAAACACAATCTGCTACAGTTTAGGAAAAACACCCAAAAAGTGTGATTATTTAATGGAAGTGAGGAATTTTAAAACCACTCTCTCTCAGAATTACTAGGAGGTGATGATGAGGAACAAATTACTTAAATGCTTGCAATGCAATAGGGTGATTTTAAACAGCACAGGCAGAACCATCACCCAATGGAGCAGGGAGAAGATAATCCCTTGCTATACAGCACTAGTGAGTCTGCCCACTAACTACAGGATTTGGTTCAGGGTACCTCAATATCAGAAATAAATGAGCAAATTGGAAGAAATTCAGAGGTCAATGAAAGTGATTAAAGGGATTGGAGGGATCGATTTATGAGGCAAGATCAAAAGAAGGAAATATACTTAGAATTGCCAAATGACGACAAAGGGGGAAATCTGAGCCATCTACAAATATTTGAAGGGTGTAAATATTAAACTGAGCAAGGAAACATTTAGGTCTTCCAGTTGGTATTACTGGGAACAATGGGAAGAAATTAAGCAAAGGAAAATTTAGGCTGATCATCAGGATAATTGCTGTAAAAGGCAGACAAGGGACTGTAGAATAGGTTCCTAAAGGAAGTGGTAAAATTTCCATCCTTTGAATCACTTACATGGATTTATACAATGTGCTTTGGGAACATTTTTCCATTGGCAGGGGAAAGATTAGATAGATAAACAGTTTTCCTTTTAATCTTAACTTTTAGAATGTTAAGGATCCACCATATTTGTAGGAGAATGAATATCTTATTTCTGTGAAAAACTTTCTAGAGGCTATCCAAGTCATCCCAAGTGGAGATGGCCTTGGCCTAAATGGGTATATCAGCTATTGCTTTAAAACTTTGTGAAAGCATTATTGTACATGGAACTATTTTTTTAAAGTTTAAATATTTCCTCTTCCTGGTGCACTTAAGGAACCTGAATTATATTATTTAACTGTCAAGAAAATCTACACACAGTAGAACCTCAGAGTTACATACACCAGAGTTACGAACTGACCAGTCAACCACACACCTCCTTTGGAAGCAGAAGTACACAATAAAAGCAGCCACAGAGAGAAAGAAAAAAATGTAAACTACTAAAAAATAAAAGGGAAAGCAGCATTTTTCTTCTGCATAGTAGTGTTTCAAAGCTGTATTAAGTTAATGTTCAGTTGTAAATTTTTGAAAGAACAACCATAACATTTTGTTCAGAGTTACAGAGTTACAAACAACCTCCGTTCCTGAGGTGTTCGTAACTGAGGTTCTACTGTACGTTTAATGTCACTGTAATTATACAGCTAAATAAATAATAGGAAACTGGACACTTACATATAGAGTATTCAGATAGCAAGTGTGAAAAATCAGGACGGGGGTGGGGGGTAATGGGCACCTATATAACAAAAAGCCCTGAGTATTGGGACTGTCCCTATAAAATCAGAACATCTGGTCACCCTACTTACATAGAATAAAGGGATAAAACCCTCATGGCTCAAGTCATAAGCCAGCTGCTTTTGGTAGGACTATATGTTATTACAAAGTTGTCCATAAAGTTTCTTGAATGTTCCTCTGAAAGATCTGGTATTCAACCACTGTCACAGGTAAGGTACTGAATTAGTTGGCCCTGTGTTCTGATTAAGTATGGCAATTTCTATGCAATCTTGTTTAGGAATTGAATTGAATAATAAAAGAGTCACATTCAACTCAAAAGGTGAAATTTTGTTCTGTTACTTTAGTCCAACAATTAAAACAAAGAAGAATTTGACCCAAATTATTTTGTCATCAGCATTTTAGTGACATTGAATTGCAGCGATAGCAGCACCAAAATTTTTAATGACAAAATTGGGAAATAAATGGTGACAATGTTTAAATCCATTAATCTTATAAACTATGGGAGGGAAAGGTAAGAGTCTTAAATGCTCCAACCTTATTGTTTGTAGCAGAAATCTCTCATAAGCTTGATTCAAGGATGTTTCAGCAAATTTCTACTTTTAACTAGCCATTTTGTGATTTTAAGGAGTGGGAGATTCAGAATGCTGAATGGTACTTCAAGGAGCTGAAAAGGGTAAAGATGCAAATTAGAAAATGTAACACACATGAAATTTTTCCTACAATTCTTTGCCTATGTATTTGCTGTTCACAAAAATATGAAGAATTTTCTCCCTAAATTAAAACATTGCAGTTCAGTCTGAATAGAATAGTGTCCCTTTCAATATCACAATAGGAGTCTGACTGTTCTATTGTAAGAGTTCAAGCAGTACTACTACAGGGTTATATCAGCAAAACTCAAATAATTTATGGGTATTGCATTAATTTGGGGATCATGTATTGTAATACCTAGTAATTATGTAAATTATGGTTATAATTTGTTAATGCAAATCACAGTTTCATATGTTAAGTAGAAAAAATATGCGTAAATTATGATGATGCCATAATACCACAGACATTTTCAACAGCTGCTATTGTGTTTGTGCCAAATGAGCAGTCCACTTCACACATGGTACTTATGAACTAAAAATTCCCCTGTGTCTATTTGCATTGCTCAGTATTTTGTTGTTCCTTCCAATTCAGGAACATCTGCAAACTTGGATAGCTTATTTGCATTGCCATCATTTCAACACTGGGTTCTTATACTGGTCCTTTAACATTTCTATCTTCTAGTTCCAGTCTCCTTACTTAATCACATATCGTATATAATTTTTACAAGCTTTTTTCATTCAGCTGTGCACTCGTGTAGTATGTAGAGATTTGGCACATTTTTTAACATTAACCAATGTCCAGAATCTTTACAAAACTCCCGGCAGCTCAGTTAATTGCATCTCCTTGTGCTCCTGTCTGAGGGGCGTGGGTACAGAAATACCACCATAAGGAAAAATATCCAGATTGCATTGCATTGCTTATGGAAGCCATCTTTTTATTTTTTAAATATTCTTAGCCGCCACTGTTTGTCTTCTAAGAATTCCAACATGTATTTGGAGACATACTTGGATTTTTTTCTTCAAACCATATTATTTTGCTTTAATGACTTTAAGAATGTCTCAAGTCTTATCAAATACACGAGACTCATTTTCACTGAAGTAGTTCTAAGAAATTAGGACTTCTCTTGGATGCCTCTGGATGGAGAAGTGAACTCAGGGATTGCCCACCACATCTTTTCTTTGTGACCAAAATGCTTCAGCTAGCCTCTGCTGGCTGAAAATGCTCAGTATTCACTTTCTGGCCCAGTAACTCCAATCATAGTAAATCAAGCTGCTTCTCCACTGACTCTCTGCAGCACAGCCACTATTGCTGGCTCTCAACTGTACTAATATCAGCTTGCATACATCTTCACTCTTTATATTGTTCCAGCAACTCAGCAGTCTCAATTCAACAGCATTTGGATAGCCAGTTGGCAAGTCTACTTTTCAAATGCTTTTCCACATTCTTACCTTCCGTCAGTCTTAGAGATAACACATTTGCTAGAAGTTGAGCACATCAAGTTTATTCAAAATGTTTTGCACTCACATTTTATGTAACCTCAGAATTTTTTTTTTTAAAACCATGATTAAAATGTTCCTCTGTGCATATATTTAAGAAAAGAAACCTAGTATATTGTGGCTCAAAATACCTTTAAAAGTCTTTTAAAGCTTATGAAGCCATCAATAATTTTGGAAAGGAACAACTTCTTTTAAAAAGACATATGGATGTAGTGTAAATAAATGGAAAACTAATGATGTCTAAATTCTCCAGGACATTAATTACTGTGTGGGAAAAACAAAACCAAATGACTGTGATTGTGATAACTAGATGATTTTATAACAGTTTGCCAGACTAAGGCATGGCCTTGCACATAATTCACAGTCAGAGTTTCATCTGCAGGCACTAATTAAAAGAAAAATGGTCTGTAACCTATTTTCATCTGCCTTCTTTTTCCACAAACACTGTGGTCTAACACCCTTCTTTTTACCCCCTTTTATTCTCCTGGTTCTTTTGAAGAAAAAAAAAAGCAACCTTTTTTTAGCTCTGCTTAACATACACCCAGAAATAATCACTTAAAAGAAAGCTTTAAGGATGCTTTATAGGTAGCAAAAAATGGGAAGTGATGGAATAAAGCAAGCAGGTAGTTTTTGCAACTGAAAAAGCATTATCCTTCTCCATTATGTTAAATGCTGTATGAAAAAACTAATCAAATGGCACCACTACTGTGGATTTTTAAAAAATATTGGGTACTGTCTGACAAATTAGAACACACTATTCAGAGTTCCTTAATTCTATTTTTTTAAATAGGAAATTATTTCTCTAAGAACATGGTTTACTATACTTCTTCAAACAGGCAGTTATTCAAGCCCAAAAGTGTCTCAGTGCTTCATAACTGCAATGTCAATAACACTTGGGGTTTACTAGCAATTGCAGAATCATGGGCACAGGCGTTTGTCCTTAGAAAAGAGAACCTGATAAATCGTTCAGTGAGTTTGTGAAAAATTGGATGTTTGAAAAATACAATAAAGTCTAATTCCTGAAATAAATGGTTACACTCTACAGAAGATGTGGCTATGTAAGACATTTTTAGGTATCCACAATCAATGGGGTGTGAACCACAAGCAACAGCCTTCTTAGTTGTTTTCACAGCTGATTCCACCGTATCATTACTCTGTGGGTGGGGTAGTCAAACTCCCATTTATGTGCAAACTCCTTTAATTCTTTCATACTGGGGTCCATGTGAACACAGTGTTTGGAATGCCATATCTAGCAAAGTGGCTCTTTGGTTTGCCAATCAGCTTGCTTCTTGCATCAGGCAGGGTATTCGCCTCCCAAATATTTGAAGAGTCGTCCACTGTAATCAAATATTGCTTTACCATTAAGGTAAGTAAGTCTGCTTCCATCTTTTCCCATGGACAGGTAGGCAGTTTATGTGCTAACAGTCTCCTTCTGCTAGTAGTTATCACATGAACACCAACCTTGCAGTAAAATGTGGTTTATCATAGTCCGCTGAGCCTTTTCTCCCCAGCTTGCGTCTTGATGTTGTGTGTGTTTTTGGGGGGTTCCCCACTGCTTGCCGGACAGTACCAACCTCACAGAAAAATGTGGTTTTTCAGAGTCCCATGTTCCTAAAAGGGACTCTAATTACTGGGATAATTAGAAGAAGGGTGCACTCAACCTCATTCCCGCAACAATTAATTCTGTGCACAATTCTTTCTCCGCCAACTCGCTGATGCTGGTTATATGCTCCCCACTCAAAGGGTCAGCTAACACCAGTAATTGTTCTGGATAATATCTGATCTGTACATAGAAGAGCTGGAGTCACCTCATTATGTGCTGAAATCTCTTTGGAGGACTAAGAAGGGGCTTTGCCATGATTGCTTCTGCTACTGGGCGACCATAGGTGAATTGATAGAATTGTTGTTCTTCAAATATCATAGCCAGAAGCATTTTTTCTGTTTTGGCATAGCCCTATTCAGTCTGTCAGGGCTCTGCTGGCATAAGTGATTGCCTGTTCCTTGAAAAGGGCTGTATTTTTCAGTGAGATTTCAGTGACCTCCCTGGAGTATCAGTGGCTCTCAAAGCAAGTAATACTTCAGGACAGGGGCATTAGTTATGTTTCAGCATATCAAATGCTTGCTGTTGGAGATGTGCCCAGTCCCACTCCCCATCCTGCCTTAGGAGCTCATGTATAGGGTTCCACTACTGGAGCCAGGTTTGGCAGAACTTGGACAGAAAATGTATCATTGCTGTGAAGTGCCCCTTTTACATGCACTGGAGCTAGCATGTCTCTGATAGCTTTAATCTTACTGAGATCTTCTTTCAGGCCCTTTGCTGCATGCAGATGTCCAACGTATATCACCTCACAATGTTGGAGTCTCATTTGTCCTGGGTTGAGTTTTATACTTCTTCTTCCTGCACTGCTATAGAAAAGCTTGTGGTTTTCTGACATGGTTTCATTCATCCTAGGTATCAACTCCCTTCACCGACAATGAGGATACCTGCAATTATTTTACCCCAGGCAGTCCTTCCAGCACTTGGACGAATCTTCTCTGGAGCACCTCTGGTGCTGGGTTTATGCTCCTTGCCATGCACAGCCATCTGTAGCAACCAAATGGTGTTGCAAAGGTTGTCATCTGGGCCCTTTAATCCAGGCTTGTGCCAAAACCCATTCTCACATCACAGAGCGTAAAGATTCTGACTTTGGAGAGTTCTGGCAGGATGTCAGCAATTGAGAGTAGTGGATAGTGGCATCCTTTCAGTGCCTGGTTCAGTGGCTTTGAGTCTATGCAGAGATGTAATTTGCCTGATGGCTTCTTTGCCACTGCCATGCTACTCATCCAGCTGTACATGTGCTATTTATACCCCTGCTCTGCAGACTTTCGAGCTCCTTGTGTATTGGATTACATATAGCCACTGGAAATTCTTTGTAATAAACACAAGTTTCCACTGTGAGGCCTACTTCCAATCACAGCTTTTCTTTGCGGCACCCATTACCTTTGAAAACATCCCCATATGCTATTAGAATGGTTTTATTGTCCCTGGAACTCCTCCTTTAGCTTCTTGCACAGCAGCTATAAAATTCTGATGTGGCACCTTGATCAGCAACTTGGCTAGCATGACTGCCTTCTCCAAGAGGGGTCTTTGGTGCTTATCATCCACCACCACAAATTCAGTTAGTACATCTCTTCTTTTCTGGATTAGTTGTAATGAGGTCACATTTTCTTAGAGGTTGTCATTACGTTCTCATTGTACATTATTAGATTGCCGCTGCTTTTTGTAATGGGTGTGTTCGGGTCCAATTCATCCTAAGGAATCACACTGCAGGAGGCCCTGCTATCCAGCTAAAACAGATTATTTCCCTATTACCACTGTTGCATGCACAGAGGTCAGTATTGTCCAATATTGCTTTCCTGTCCCGACAGCCTGAATCTGATATGCTGTTAGACTCAAGGAGAGAGTAATGACGTCATCTCTGCTGTCTGATTTGCCATCTCCCCTTGTACAAGTTTGACTAAATTTTTCTGAGAGATGCTTCCACACACTACTAAAATGATTCAACTTCCCACATTCCTTGCAATGCTGTCCTAGTGTGGGGCACTTCTCCATTACTTGCTCATGCTGTTCTCCACAGTAAATGCATCTCCCAATGGCTATGGAACCCTGGCCACCTACTTTCCTTCACTGTTGTCTCACTGCATGTACATCTGAGGGTGTTGTTTTTCCTAGAGTTTTCATTCTCTCTCTTGAAGCTTCGACTGCAGGACCCATGAGTAAACATCTGGCTAATGTAAGATTGCCTTCCTGGATCAGCCACTTCCACAAGTGGTGATCCCAAGTGCCACAATCTGTCCTGACCTGAATTAATGAGTGTTTCAAGCCCCCAAAATTGCACATAGCTGCCAACTTGCATAAGACAGTAACACAGGAGTCTATTCCCCCCATCTTTGGTCTGGTCTCAAGTGAAAAACTTGTCACTCCATTGTTGTGTTTTGTTTTGGGGAGCAATAGTTTCCCAGGGCTGTTGGAAAACTTAAGGCAATGGTGAGCTTCAGAGTGGTACAGACCTCTCTGCCTTGTTCCCCAATCAGATAAAACAAATTTTACTTTCCTGTTATTGTCTGTGCACAGCTCAAACTCCTCCTTCCACCAGTCCATTGCTGGGCTAGTTTTGTGTCTGCAAAATCTCAGGCTCCAAGGGGCTTCAGACCAAATTCCAAGGCTCATGCTGCCAGCTATTCACTTAAAAGAATTCACAGCTCAGATACTACCACCATGTATCCTTAGCAAAGAGTGAAGCTGAATGCAGGTTGAGTTGAATAGAACATTAATAAACAACACTCTGTCCATGTGGCTGAGTTGCTTCCAGCCCAACTCTTCACATTCCTGGTTTTCCTGGTGACTCCTCAGTAACAAGCTTTCCAGGGAACATGGACCCTCTGACTTCAGTTCCATTGATCATGATACAGATGTAACTAATATTAATGAGATGAAATTAATCAAAAGGAAATTTAGGGTAACAATCAGTAAATATTTCCTAAATATGATGTGATAAATAGAAAAATAATCTCTCAAAGAAGGAAGTGGACACCACTTTGTTTGAGTCATTTGAAAGTGGACTGAACAAATTTTTGGTGAATATATGGTAAAAGGAACCAATCTTCATTACCAGAGAAATTAGATATTGAACAGGTCTCGTCCGTCTGTAAAATCTATGAGGCTACGAAACTGAAAGACAAATTGATTTTTCTTTTTATGGTTGAAAATATTGCAATGCTGGAGGAAGGGAGAAACAAAATAGATTAATAAGTGTGGACTGTAACTCTCTAAATTCATTTCACTTTTGTTTTCTTCGGTAAATTCTTCACCAACTTCTTTGCTTCCTGATCTGAGCCAAAACTAGAAGCAACGTCATTAAATACAAAAATACAAGAGTCTGTTGTATTGATAATTTCAGCCAGATGAAACAAAGAGCTATATGAAATGTAAGAAATTGTCCAGCTCTTGCAAGATTTTCAAACTGATTTGTATCCAAACTTAGGTGCTTATCCAGATTTCTGAATCTTCTGACGTTTTTATATTGCCAGCAAGCTAATTCTGAACCATTGTGCCCATCTTGAATGGCAGAATTTAGAAGAACATAAATAACTGTACCTATGTCCTTGTAGATTGTTGATGAATATTCATCAGTATTTTGGAGGCTGAATACTCACCAAAATTTATCATTTTGAATCAGATATGCAAGTACCATTAATGCCCAGCATGGAAGAGTTAACTCAAGACAAAGCTCTAAATAAACCCGACTACCAATTAGTTCTACTTCTTAAACCAAGTAAATTGTAATTTGTGATAATGCAACATAATTATAGTAAAAAAAACCTTAAAGAGACTAAAATATATTTAAAAAATTGTTAATGTGATAGTAAGATTAGAATCTTACTGAGCTTCATGGAATTTTAATGATATCCATAATCCAAAGCCTCATTAGTCACATACAGCATCCTGATTATCCCATGCAACATTCATCTAAATTTTAAGGTTAAATATGTAATTTTATAGAAAAATGGTTTAAAAACTTGAATTATGTTAAAACCAAGTTAAATTAAATAGTCCAGGTCAATTAAAAGTTATGAGTGTTTATTGACTACCGCAAATAAAAACAAATGCAGTAACTTATACAGAGGAGCCACAAAATAGCATTGATGAAAATATCTAGATCTTACATAGCACTTTTAAATAATAGATCTCAAAGTGCTTTACAAAGGAGGTCCGTATCAGTAGGGAATTAGAATGTTCAACAATGCATGCTGCAACAAAGGAAAACAGGAAGAAGTGTGATTCAAACCCATTATTGAAAGTAAACCATGTATGTCAAAGGACGGACATATTACCATTTTATCGGTACAAGGGGGTACTTATTATAGGAAGATTGTTGACATGCATCAGACTGCAGAAGAGAAATAAAAATGGGAGAGCATAAACTATACTACAAAAAAGGAAAAATCGTTCTTCTCTTTACTAGAAGAAAAAGAAATGCAACCATGTCAACCAGAACTAGACAAGCTTCAGAAATTCTTTTCTAAACGTAAGAGGAACAAAGTGTCACCTGACTGGTAGAAAACTGGCTCCTGAAAGCAGCTTTACATTTATGCAAGTCCTTTCAAAGACCAGAAGCTGATATATTTAGACTTAAGTAGCAATCAGTGTCACAAATAATGAACATAAGATATAATGAAAAGAGCTGGTCTGCATATTGATTTTCTCAAGACTGCATGCATGGCTGTAGACTTACTATACACTGTTGGCATGAGAGGCAGTTATCACATGCAGTTGTGAAGACCCCTTTTTGTGATAATCATATTAAAATTAATGATCAATGATCCTCTGAAAATTCAGGAGCATTGTTTGAATTCCAACCTCAACCTGATCCTAACTTTCTGTCTTCAAAGGTTTTTAGGTACTAAAACAACAAAAAGTTACTATTCCCTATTAAGATGCCACAAAATAAAAGATGGGGATGGGTCATAAATTAATTTTTATCCACCTTTACTTAAATGCAGAGCCTGGCTGGGGTTTGGTCTTGTCCAGAATGAACAAGAACACACTTTAATTATGCTTTCTTCACAGACTTCTTTGATGACAGCCAAAAGATTTCAAGGTCTTATTATTGGTGTTCAAGCATGGTCCATTTGGCAGAATAAAAAAGAAATGCCCTTCCAGGTATTCTTGCACATGATATAGTCAATTGCTACATCCCAAGGGACATCTCTGTGGACAGAGCATGCTACGGGTAAAGACAGGCAATGGGTGGCCCTTGTAGAGTATTCAAAGATATAGACGACAGTGAATTAGAGAAATCATTATTTCTCTGCTGTAAGGGGTGCCAAGTAGCACCCCCCTATAGTGAAAGTTGCATATTTCATAATGCATTATAATTATAATTTTCCATTTTCACATGCTCATAACATTCCCAAACATTTGTAGTTAGGACTAAAGTTTTCTATGCCTTATCTGGGCTCAACAATCAATGTGGCGCTACCTAAGTGCCAAGTATCATTGTAAGCAGCTCTTTTGTAAATCAGCATGATACAATACTTGAAACTACACACAGCACCTAATGAACAATATCCCCTTTGCTTGACTTTTGATAAGGTGAAATGCTGCTGCACACATAAAGGGGAAAATAATCAGTTTTGAAATCTCAGGAGAAAGCAGGACTTCTTGCAAGAATTCTAGTCCTCCAGTTTCTCTCCAAGTTAGCAATACCAAGAAAATACCTGCCTGGCTGAATTTGGCTAAAACCAAAACGTGCAGAGGTATCAAGCAAAATTTTAAACTTACCAAAAATGTAAAAAAATATTCATGTTTGGTCCAATTCAGACAGAAGTATCAAAATACGTGACAAGCATTTTGTTTTAATTATTTACAACAAATATTTCAAAAGAATACCTTGTGAAATAGCTATACTGCACTGTAAAACACTGGAAAAATATAAATTTTATGTTATACTAATGTTCATCACCACTGTGTACACTGACTACACAGCGTTGTGTGATGAGTAGTCTGCAATCTAATGAATAGACTACAGGGACCAAAGGGATTTCTGCTATGTGTGATAATGGCAGAGCCAGAATACATCTCATTTTTCATACAGCTTCATGAAAAACCATGTCTACATTGCATATTTTTCTGGTACTAGATAGTAAACTGAGAAGGCTGTTTCTACTAAGACAAGTACAGCAGTGACTGTACTGATACAGCAGTAGCCATTCCAAATAGCATTGATTAACAATCCTTTTTATTGAAAACCACCACCAAAAGTGGAAAGATATTCCAGTAGTTTTAATATCTGAAAATACAAGAATAAAATACAGGGTTTGTAGCACAACAGTTATATTTCTACTAATATCTCCAGAACACTGAAATCCACTAAAATCCTATCTCCTGATATTGTTTGGCACAGAAGACGAAAATGCAATAATCTTCTTGGGACCCAAAGGAATTAAAGAAGAGACATCTGAAAAGAGGTTGTGTTGTCCTTTACACTAAAGACAATCAGGACTTGACCCAAAAAGTATGTCATAATTGTAGCTTGTTATGTCACGTCAGATTAATAATTACTAATGGAAACTCTATCCTGGACAGAATTTGAAACAAACAAACAAAACACACATACAGTGGATGTGTGGATATCCATAAAAAAAGTACACCACCAATTTTTGTTGTTTTATAACAGAGTTGGGGTTTGTTTGTTTTTTATGGTTTATGAAGCAAAGCCAAGTCATATAATTTATCCCAGGAATGTATCTTACTTTATTCTATGAACAATGATAAATCCAAAGAATATTATATTACTTTTAAAAAAACTACTACTAAAAACAGGATGAAAATTGATTAGGAACTATAAAAACTATATTAAAAATGAATGTTAAAAGAGAAAAAGAAAAGGAAATAAAAGACAAAAAGTGGAGTAGACAGAATAGAAATAGAGAAGGAGGAAGTGAGGAGGATTTTTATATAGTTTCTTTTGAGAGGTTCCTCTGCTTCCTTTTTGTTACAAATCTTTCCCTGACTGCCTCCTCTATCTGAGAAACCTAGCAATGTCACTAAAATAGGCATTTTAGTTTGGCAAATATAAAACTAGAGTTTAGTATCTATTGTATCAAAGTTTTTGAAGTTTCTCCAAGGTACAAAGATTGAAACCATTCACTCATTTAAAAAAAAGTAATTGTGAAAATGCATCATCAATCTTGTATGATATAGCAGTGTATTCGGCAACTGTTGCTTTCCCATTGACAAAAAAGCAGATTAAAATTGGGTAAAATATTCATTCAGAATGTTTTTCCATTAACAGTTCCCTGTTTGAATTTGGAAACAAGCATTTTAGCAATTTTTCACATTTGCAAAAGCTTTTGATTAATTTTTACATAAAATATTTTCCACTATCTTGATATCTATTTTAGAGGGACCAGAAGGAAAGCCTGTACATGTCAACACAAGGCTACAAGCCAAGAGCAAAACTGTTCTATTATGACTCTCGCCACGGATCGGCCTTGTAATACTTTGCACTTACAGTATGTATCACTTCACAAATACTTGGTAGGTTTTTGCTCACGCCTATAAAGCCTAAGGCAATACATCAGGGCACATGGCAAAGCTAATCTCTTTTCACAGGCATTTAAAAATGGGTGGAAATTGTTGGGGGGTGGGGGGGGGGAAGGAATTTGATAATTTAAGCAATGATTGCTACTCTGAGGAGGAAGGGGGTAAAATGGTTTACAGCCAAGGTCACCCTACCCCTCCCCCCCCCAACCCACACACTCTCTCCCGACCCAGAACTTCACAGATGAGATTCTGAACTTCGACAGCACTAGGACCCATAGAGTCCCGCCCTGCTGTTACGTGACATTGAGGAAAAACTGCATGGAGTATCCAGCCAGAGCTCAAACTGGTAGTAAGAGCTGCAGATGTGCTTTACACAGACTCCTTGGAATACTGATGTCAGGACATTTTCTGTGGTTTTGCCTGGACATTCTCTCCCCTGTGCTGATTGGCTCTTGGCTCCACTTCCTCACCTCAGTCTCTTCATTTCAGCCTCACGCCACACCTGCCTCTCCCACCCTTCTGCTTTCTACCCAGCCTGCCCTCCCACTCCCTTTCCATCAATGTCCCTTCACTTTCCATTTAGTTGGTTTAGTTAATCCTTCCTCCCTCGCCACCCAAAAAAATCATGGAACTAAAATGTTTGCAGCCATCATGTTGTTCATTTTTGCTTGTATATTATATCCTTTTCTCCTATCTTGTGCCTGTCTTGTCTATCTAAACTGAAAGCTCTTTGAGGCAAGGACTGAATACTACTGTGTTTGTAGAGCACCTAGTGCAATGGGACATCTATCTTGGCTGTTCTGTGGGCACTGCCGTAATAAACATTATTAATTTGAGTTAAGCAGCCTGACCACTGGTGGTAGGTTATCACAAACAGTACGGCTGCTATTAGAATGCATTTTTAAGTTGTCACAAGGGTGCCTAAAATGTATGGATTGGGGCCCTATAAATCTAACAACAGATGTAAGTAATAGGTGTTTAGGCTAAAATTTTCCAGGTGGGGTGCCTGTATTTGGGTATTGAATTCCATATTTAAGCATCAGTTAAAGTGGTCTGAATTTCAGAGGTGCTGAGCACTCCCATCTCCCATTAACTTGAATAAAAGGTTTGGGTGCTCAGCATGTCGGCAAGTCAGGAAGTCTTTGCAATTCTATTCTTATTACTACTGCATTAAAATAAGCTTCCCTTATTATATTAGAAAATGTTATTTTATTATAGCAGAAACGTGTGATCATTTCTGAGGTTTAGATATGAAAGAAACAAAGGTTGACTCCAATTTTTTTTTTAGATCTAGCAAGATTCAAACCTTCCAGTAAAGACTCTAGTCACAGCCAGTTCCTTGACCCTCACTAAAAACGAGATTCAGTCTCCCATACGCAATTCCTACAATCATTAAAACAAGGCTTGAAATATCAGAAGTTACTAGTAACTCATTATTAGACAATTGAATGTTTCAACTCCCTCTCAGAGAGTTATTTTATCCTAAGATTTCCCCCAAAAAATAACATTTTTGCCAGCACTTTCTATGGCTAATTCAAGTTATGCTCATTTTATAACAATAGTACCCACTTTAAATATATTTTAGTCTTTTGCAGTTTATATCCTGGTATAAATAGAGGAAAAAAAAGTCTACAACAGCCAGTTTTAGGAGTTAATGAAATGGTTAGGCAGCTGGAATGAAAGGCTATTTCTATCTTCAGATACCACATGAAATGTATCCCCAAAAAATCCATGAGGGTGGTCTAAACAGCTAAGGGGATTATTAACAGGTTTGTGGTTCAAACTCAGCACTGATTAGCAGTGACTCAATGTTGTCCTCATCTGGTGGTTTTTCAGTAGCCTATGCAACAGCTTATTTCAAATCCTAGAAGAAAATGTCCACATCAAAAAGACTAGTACTACATTTGGTACTAATTATCAACCTTGCGTTTTCAGCAGAGCCTCAGGAACGAAAGAGGTCTCTTCAAGCTAAGGCATATTCATGAGGCAGTTAGTGGAAAACTCACATTCACGGGTAGTGAAGCATTTTCACCAGCACTAAATTAACACAATTTTTTAAACAAAAAGAACTCATTCTGCAAGCAAGAAGCACTATCCTAAACATGGAAGTAACGATAGAGAAACTTTCGTTAGTCAAAAGTCTCTTAGCCGAAGGTTGGATGTTTTCTGATGTTCTGACTTGAGTGCAATAAAGACTTGATTCAAAGCCTACTGAAGTCAACTTCAACAGGCTTTGAGAGAGACCCAAAGTTTCTTCTGTAGAAAGCTTTAAATAGTCAAGTGTTTACAATGCAGTTCTTCTCTGAAAATTGACAATGCAAAAAAGACAACTTCTTCCTCAACAGACCTGAAAAGGAAGATTTGTTTTGAAGAGTCCTTTAGACTGAGCAACTGGGCAGCAATCATGGAATGAGACTAACTCCAATGTCCTTTTGAATGCATTATTGCTTGTCCCAGTTGCTGTCTTGCCGTGTGCCTTGTGTTGCCATTTTTATTACATTCCTTTATGTATTATATATTAGATTAGGACAGGGTTTTACATTTTCTATTATAAAAATGTCTTTACAATGTACCACATTTCCTGTATGCTTTACAAATACACACACACACACACAAGAAATGGGATATATTTTAAAGATGTTTTTATAATTGAAAATGTAAGACCCTTGTTTTAATCTAATTTTGAGAGTGGAGGGGTTAAGGGTTTTGTTTGTTTGTTTGTTTTGCTTTAAGATTGTTCTCTTTCCTGAAATAGGAAGTCATTCTTAAGAGGCCTGATCTGACACTGATTGAAATCAGCAGAAATCCAGTCAATTCT
This sequence comes from Emydura macquarii macquarii, assembly GCF_026122565.2. Classification (NCBI taxonomy): domain Eukaryota; kingdom Metazoa; phylum Chordata; order Testudines; family Chelidae; genus Emydura; species Emydura macquarii. Next base: position 9,638,934 of record NW_027131105.1, on the reverse strand, counting down.
AGTGGGCTTGGGATCAAGCCTTAGATTCCACTCTTAGACCTGGTCTACACTGCTGGCATCGTTGATGGGAGATAACACAAGCTACGTACTGAAACTTGCATATCTCCCATCGAATTACTAATGTCCTCTTACCCTGGCATCTCCATTGCACTGCATCGACAGGAAATGCCCTCCGGTCGATGCAGTGTTACTCTTTTTGGGGGGATGGATTTACTGCGTTGGCCAGACAGCACTTCTGGGTTTGATTGTGCAGGTCTCCGCTGCCCGCTCAATCGACCCCCGCTGCATCGATCTGTGGAGCCCAATGCCACGCCCACAGTGTAGATATACCCTCAAAGAGATATTAGAAAATTCCTTGTTGATTTGGCTATTCAAAGGACTACTGCGCTGTGTCTAAATGAGAGAGTGGTCACAGGGCAGGTCATACTGGTAGCAGCTAATGCCAGCTATATTCCCCCTCAGGGAAGAACCCTTAGCAGTCTGTGTAGATAGGACAGACAAGGAGGACTTGATCCTACTCCCATTCAGGTTAATGGGAGTTTTACCACCGACTTGAATGGAAGTAGATTGGGCCTTAGTCAGTATGACCCTTCTTCCGACAAAGCCCAGCACTTTTGTTTTTCTTTTCATATGACTTATGTAATAAACGCAAATATATTTTACAAAAAAGCCAATATCACTTTATTTGTAGTGTTGTCATAGCCATGCTGATCCCAGGATATGAGACACACAAGGTAGGTGAGGAGATATCTTTCTCTCATATCACTTTTAAACAATAAATTGGATGGGTGGGGAAGAAATCTATTAATAATGCCTTTTCCATTTTAGAGGCTTTGAGGGATTGTTCAATGTGTGTTGTTTTTGCTCTGTTGTAGCCTTTTTCTGAATAGCATTGCATTTTCCCAATTTGTACAAAGCTTTTCATTTTGGTTCAGTATTTTCCATCTTTGGCTTCTGTGTGTGCCTGCATCACTGAGTGCCATGAGGTTAAATTAATTAGTGCTTATGAAATATTTTGGTATCTTTAAAAAGGAAGCAGATCGAGAAGTGAAAAGCATTATTATTGTTTATTTTTGTGTGTCAGCCGGGCTCAGAAATCTCTGCCCATATGGTTGTAGCTAATGGCAAGTTTTTAAAAACAAGAATGAATTATATATATGTTGGTTTAACATTGGTGAACCCAAATCTACCCTGCTCACAACACAATCATTTGTATATTTTCTCCAAAACACCTTTACAGTATATTGGAAAAGGCAAACGGATAGCATGCACAAGTGTACGTATATGTATTTCTGCTAAATTCCTCCAGGCAAGAGGAAAAGAGATGCACACATGGACAGCAACCTAGAATGCTAGGAAGGGAAAAATCTGCTTGAACAGCCGTTAGTTTTATCTACTTCTTAAACACAGGCGACCTGCAATATCAACAATTGTAATTTAAATCCAATCCTTGGAAGTTTAAAAGAATTCTGATCTTAAATAGTATTGGGAGAAAGTGATGATTAGTGGTTCTGCTTCCAGATGTGTCACTGACTGAACCAAATCCTGTTTGACTTAGGTCTGACTAAAACAGGATTACTTGAGTAAAATGACTGGGTTTGGACCCTGCTGTTTTACCTTAGGCAAGTCAGTTAAGGTGCGATCCACAGAGGTACTTAGGTGCTGAAGTTCCATTTTCAGGCACCACTGCACTGAACAAAACTCCCACTGGACTGCCATCTAACCTTGAATGCACCTAAATTGCCTCAGCGGCTAAGTTTTTGCCTCCTATCATGCATGCTGCAGCCTGACTCTAGGCATCTGTGCCTATCTTCCACCTAAGCCACAGCGTGATTCACAAACAAGGAAGGTAGGCAGGCACTCAGCCACTTAAGTTGCATTCAGGGGGAGAACCCATTTCTTAAGGTTATTTTGCACTTACAACCTGATTTTGCTGAGAACTTATAACTTCATATGAAATCAGTGGGGTTCCAGTGTTCTCCATGCCTACTTTTATATATCTGTAAAGTGGATTTAACAACCTACCTCCCAGAAATGTTGTGAGGGTTATTTAGTTACTTATTAAAGTATTTTGAGTTCCTTGGAAGAAAAATTCTATGCAAATGGAAATTATCACTTTCTATTTAATTTTTGTATTAAAGCAGAACCCAGAGGCCCAGGATCCAATTCCCATTTTGCTAGATGCCTTGCAAACACAAAGGAAGACATGGCCCCTGACCTGAAGACCAAATGTGTATGCCAGCATTTGGCTAAGTTCTGTATTTAAAATATATACACAACTACCATTGAAGTCAATGAGTGCCGCATCAGCACATCTCAGGGCATAAGTCAGACCTTTTGAAGTCATCAGAAAACTAATAGCAAGTGGGGCTATTAAAAAACCCTGCTTGTCAATAAATGTTTGCAATATTCAAGTTCCCTTCTTATCTAGTCCTGATAATTATTTGCTGAAACAGATTTTAAAAGCCATTAAGGATCCATAGATATTCTTTGTGAGGTTCTCGCCCACAGATTTATCCTTCTCAATTTCACAGCAAGATGGTCCCTGTAGGACTGAAGTGATTTCACTCTTGCACACAGCTTCTGTGAACAGGATTTTAGAAATATTTCAAGTTAGGAAGCAATAAAAGGAGACATTTGACCTTGAGAAAGCATTGTACTCCAGTTTTGTTAGAGCACTCAGAAAGACTGCCTAGTTTCCTTACTGCTAATTTCTCAAAGTAGTACATATTTCTAAATTTAGGCTTATGGAGTTATTGAACCTTCCCTGAAAAAGGTATTTGAAGTTCTGCCAACACCCAGAGCCTCTCATTCACCCTTTTGACTGTTAAAAGACTGATTTCCTGATTTAAATTGACCTTGTTCTATTTCACTGCAAATAGCTGTGGTTTTTCAGTCCAGAAAGAAAACAATTAAAAAATAAAATAAAAAGCAAAGTCAACAGGCCCTTTGCAAAGCAAGCAGAGGAAAGGGGAAAATAGCAAATGAGTTTCAAATACCATGCTCAATCTTACATTCCTTAGTGAAATAATAATCCCATTTAAAATACAAAAACAAAAAAATCTCTCTTCTAGAGGAATTTTGCCTGACTGGTTAGACAAATGGGTTTATCTTCAAAAGTTCCTCTTTAGCAGGATTTGAAATAAAACCCAAACTCCATTGTTTAAAGTGTTCCTAAACATTAATTATATCAGCTGTTACGATCTCATGTACAAAAAAATGTAAAGTAATAACTAAAGCTAAACACACGTTACCAAATCTAATGGCCTTAAACATTGAAGGATGGCAATAGTCTCTCTATAGTTAAAGTTGGAACCAAGTTTCAGTTACCAGACTGATTCTCACCAATTCCCTGAAGTATGAAAAACATACTGACCTTAACATTGATAGGTTAGCTCTGTGTCCAAAGTCTCAGCAGTTTGAAGTCCATCAGACAAGCAGTTCCAGACGCTATACAAATGTACATGTTCACCAGGTCTTCAAAAAGGGTGACTTTTTTGGTAACCAATAAATGAATGTAGATCTAACAATTTACTGCACTCACAGAAGTGAGAACTAAAGCTCAGAATTATGTTGCATTTGATTACAGTCATATCCATAATAAGAATTGACATTTAAATTAATGTCACTCTGGGTCTTCAACATCAAATGACAGCTAGATATATAAGCTACTGCAGATCATTGCACTCATGTGAGTCTCACTGACTTCAACATAGCAGATACAGTTGCAGGAGCAAGGACTGAGAATGCATTTTGTATCAGCATTGCAAAATGTTTAAATTAATGTTTACAGTGTGTTAGTTCTGCCTTTTTTTTTTTTTTTTTAACTGAACTTTTAATCTGATATAAACTTACAGTTCAGATCAAATCTTGCTTTCTTAGACCTCAGTGGAACATTTTTTGTGGCGCTGATAATAATACCTACCTCTTAAATAGCAAAGCATGTTTTTAATCTGATAAGGCAAGCAGGATTTGGCCCATTGTCCTATTGTAAATCAGTATTATGGGAGCAGACCTACTGGAAAGATCTAACGTATTTGTTGAGTTTACATCTATTTTTAGCAGTTTTGTCATCACTAGCTTTGTTCTTATGATGAGAGTTCTGAGAAACGGACTTTGTCCCATGAACAAAACAGATGCTAACACTTAGGTTGAGCATTTTCTACTTTTGAATCCTCAGCAACTATGCAAGTTTAACATTCTCTTAACTTAGTTTTAGTCCAGTATCTATAGAATACCATGGTATTTCAGAGTTGCTCCTTGGAGACTGTGAGGTTGACATGAACTCTCAAGAGTAATCATATCTGTGGTTTTAAGCAGCTCTGTGCTCTTGCAAAACACCATAAGGGCCCTGATAGAAGTGGCACAATTTAGGATACTCTCAGAGTTGCTCTGCCTTGTAAAGGAGGCCCCAACTGGTCCTAGCAGCACCTAAATAAAAGAGGTGCAAGATACCTGCATTGCTGTCTAAATCTGACCTAGTGCAAGCGAAAGTGCGCAAACTTTTGCCAGGTAGCCTTGCCAATACACGTCAAACTTGACTTGTAACAATTCCAGTTCTGGGGTTCCCATCTCTCAGCTAACATACCTTCATTCTGGGCGGTGACTCCCTGCTATCCTAATTATGGGCCTCATTATAGAGGCTGCTGCTCATTCTGAATTGTTTCAAACTGAGGTCCTGGAAGTGAACATCAAACTCATGTTCACCTTTGATCCATATTTCGATGGACATACACATTTATTCATTCTATAATTCAGGGAAAAATATTTGGTTACTATAGCAACTTCTTATACTACTGCACAGATACCTAAAGTTCATTTATCTGCATGACAAATGAAGTTCATTAACTGGTTAGATCAAATAGTTAAACCAGATATGTTGAGATAGCAATACTGTTTTAAAATGACAACTCGTTCCTGTTTCAGACATTTTTGGATCACACAGCATTTATATCACACTTTCAGATTAGAATGCAGAGTCTCATTCATGCGGAGTCGTTTGGTTCACTCACAATCAAATTTAGCATTTGGGAATGAAAACACTACCAATACATAGACAACATATGCCTTCACATCCAGTGTAGTACTGATTATTGGGATAGTGATTCCTTTTAATTATTTAGAGTCCTTTGAAAAACCACTAGCAGTGCATAGGGTATATTATACAGAGATCGTAGCTCTAGACTGTTTTTGACCTGGGTTTACAGTTAATTAGAAAAGAATAATCAGCCAATAGTATTGCTGTTAAGAATCTCCATAATTTTGCCTGTGTGGTTTGTTGCCATAGTTATCCTTCTATTTCCAGTTCAGTCAATCAACTCAAGATCAAAATCCCAGGCCTCTCCAAAAGAGTGAGTGGAAAGTGCATCTCGTCTTCATTACCAGAACACAAGTATATTTAAACAGAATCAGTTTCCAGTCAAAAGATCATTTAATTAAAGATTAAAGTCATTTAGTCAGCTATGGTGCCCCGTAACTAATTTTACATCAAAACTCATATTACAGTCATCACAAGATTTAGCTTCAGAATGAAGGTCTACAGCACAAGCTCAGTAGAGTCACTAAAAATCTTTTTAAAACTACAAAACATGAAACTATGGGTTCATATGCTTAATTTCTGATTCTGTATTCAGTGCTCTTCATTGCTCATGTTTGAGACACATTTTGGAGAAAGTATTTTTAATCCCCTTGCAGACGGTGTATACAACCAGTGGCTACACTGACATCTGTTTTTCTTTGATCATGTTTAAAATGTCATTTGTTTCAAATGATTTGGTCATAAAAGTTAAATCAGTCTGATTTTTCCTAAATCTGAGTTATAGTATGTAAATCCCACCAGTGTCTGAAAGGCTTAAAACATCCACTAATGTCTTTCCTCATTGTCATGCAATATTTTTTAATCATACATTTTGCTTCAGACTGATATCCAGCACTTTCATTTTTATTATTCTTTTTTTTTATTTCATCTTCTCTGCTCTGCACAGGTATTACCTACAAGGGGGAAGAAGAAAGTGCATTACTGCTAATATCAGTCTTCTACCTTTCCCATGTTATTATTCACCATAAGCTATTTCCTATAATGCTTTTCTTTAATGGATGGGGGAGCAGAAGGCTGCTATTGAAAAAAAAATTGTCAGTACATCAAATTTTTCCTAACTTTTGGTCTTCTCATTATGGACTCTTTACAGAAGTGAGGTAAAAGCCTTTGTGCTTTATAAAAAATGGTCTCAAAGCAGTCTGTACTCCCTAAAAGGTATTACTGTAGGTAGGGTTGTGATTAGGAGGGTCTGAAATGCCCCCTATCCCAAATAACCCCCCTCTCCCTTTGCTTTCTTTCTCAACCTGAGATAATGCAGTTCTGACAGAAAACACAGCAAAACCTGTTTCAGCATCTGCCTTCTCTCACCTTCTGTTCTTTCTTCTCCTGTGCTGAAAGATGGGTTTGAAAGACAAAGACCCCCCCAAATGGGGCCAGTCAATTTTTAAAATACATCCTCCTGCAGGAAAGTGCATGAGTACCCTTGCTGTGATATCAGAGAGTCTGGGTTAGCTCTGAAAGCAAGAGGAATGATGGTCTATTTCCCTGGATTGGAGAAACATAATGCCATCTCAAGAGCATTATAGGAAAATCAGACATTGAAGCCTATACTTGATGGGGAATGTCAGGCAACCTTATCAGACCCTGTTTCAATTGCTTATAACTTTGCCAAAATTTAATAGTTTGGACTAAAGCTTCCCATGCCATGTGCCTGGTTCAAGCTGCTTCTCCCCCTATCCATGCGCGCGCACAGAGAAAACTTCAGCAAAATAATGGCTCAGATGGTTCTGAGAATGAGAGTAGAGGAAAAAGTCTCGTTTTACCATGTCAAAGAACTGTGCTCAAGAACTCTAAAGAGAAATATATAGGCACTTCCGCATTCTTACAAAGCATGACGGGGGTCATTACATCAGTGGCACAACTTGGGGGAAACCTCAGTGCTGCACTAGCCCCCTGTTCCCCCCCAAACCTGGCACCTTCTCCTCTATCCCCCTCCAGGTCCTGTCTTGCCTTGCTTTCCCGCCCAACCCTGTTTCCCTTCACCCCGCCCTCCAAGCTCCTATGTCCCTTTGCCCAGCCAGTCTCTCTCCCACCACCCAGCTCCCAGTCTTTCCCTTTTCTCTCTCCAGCCAGCTCTCAGTCCCAGTCACCCCTTCACCTCCAGGCATCTTGTCCCAATACACTCCCTCTGCCACCCCCTCAGGTCCAGTTCTTGTTCCCCCTGCATTCGAGTCAGGAGTCTTCCTTCTCCCCACTGACTAAATGCCAGCAGCAGCACTGAGACCATAAGAGTCTCCCTGTTCTCAGTTCCTGCACCTGGTGCCTCAGCAGCCCCCCCTGGAGCTGGGAGCAGCCAATTGCAGAGCAGCTTATTCTGCCTTTGCAGCTCCAGGCTGGAGCCTGCTCAGGGCAGAGGGATTCTTCAGAGAATTGATCGGCCAGACTCTAACAAGTCTCTACTGAGCACGTGTGAACTGCGATTTTTCAGAGGCTTATAACTTGGCCATATATAGGCCTTTTTTTTTTTCCCCTTTCCTTTTTTTTTTTTTAAACTCACGAGAAGAGAAAAAGGCAAATTGGTGACACAAAAGAGACCTTCCTACCAAATTGCAAACCCCTGCTCCAAAGAATGAGAGCACTAGAGCTTTTCAACAAAACGGATGTAAGATTTTATTTTATTTTATTTTTAACATGGATAAAAAAAAAAGTTGAGGATGGCAATCCATACTATCAAAGACATTGCTAGGCAGCAAGGCACAAGTCTATGCCAAGAGACCAAGGCACAACAGCTTGAGATATGCAGAAGGAATTCAGGCTTTTCTAACAGCACACACTGCTGCAATACATACACACTAAAGGTAGGTTTACACTGCACACTCCTTATGGCGACATGTAGGGTACATACACGGCACGCTCCCCTGGTGTGGAGCTCAGGAACAGTGTAGATGTGAGGCCGTACTTAGGAGAGTAAGACATGCCTGAACCCTGTGGCTATGTACCCCACAGGGTGCTCTATGTGCCCAAGTAGTGCCTCCCCTGTCTACACTGCTATTTTTAGCAGTGTAGTGTCTGGCTGCCTCCCCACTGCGAGACCCTTTCCCTGCTTCAGTGAAAGACTCTGGCAGCAGGGAGGCAGCGGGGAAAGACTCCAACAGCTCCCTGCTGCTCTTTGTTCTTGTACTGAAGAACAAACAGCAGCTACTATAGATCCTATTGATCAAGTCAAATTGAAGCAACGATATAGACATGAAAGGTGTCACGCATCTATTTTGAGCTGTCCAGTCCCTCAGATGTCATGTAATTTTTCTATATGCTAGTTTATTCACACTAAATGTCTTCCCTAAGGTATGTCTAATGTTAAATATTCATATTCAAGATTTACCAAAACAAGCATTGCTAAAATATTAAAAGTGATAATTTCCAGAGAATTAAACCTATGAAACTTAAATCTACTTTAATATTTTAATCACCCTTGGAAGGGAATCAAAAAGCATTGGACTGTAAATGTATTACTCCATAGTTTTCACTGGGGATGAAGGAGTCTTTGAACAGGATTAATTGTGATACAATTGTACAACATGAAGAAAACTTCACAATTACTTACACATTTATTTTGCAGTAGTGCCTAGATGTCTCAGCAAGGTTGAGCCCCCTCGTGGTGAGCACTGTACAGATATAGAAAATGACAATCTCTGCCATGAAAGGTTTGTAGTCTAGAAAACAAGACAGAAGTGCAGTCATCATAATTCTCCACCCCTGCCTGCCCATTATCAGGCTGTAATTCACAGCTGACTTTATGGGAGAGGTGAGTTTTGAAGAGAGACTGGAATGAGAACAGGTTGGTGGCTTTATGGATTTTGACTAGGAATTCTTCTCACTCAAAGGGGAGAATGGGAGAAAGCATGAAAATGCTGGTTAGCAAAGCAGAAAATCAGGCAGTCAGCTTGGCATCACTGAGCTTGGAGGTGAGAGCCAACCATGTGATAACATTAGGGTGAATGGGTAGGATGGACTAGCTTTTTGGAAGAACTTTGAAAGTAAGGACAAAGGGCCAGATCATCAGCTGGTGTAAGTCAATGGAGCTACACCCATTTACACCTGCTGAGGATATGGTCCAAAAAGCTTGTGCATAACAGAGTGACAAGCCAGAAAGATTACTTTAGCAGCAGTATTTTGAATGGCCTTGAGCAAAGTGAGTGTGCAGCCATCAAGGCCAGAGAGGAGATCACAGTATCAAAACATGAAATGATCAGGGATTAGACAAGTGTTTTGGCAGCACGCACAGAAACTAAGTGTTGGATAGGGGAGGCATTGTGGAGGAAGAAGCAGCAACATTTAGATAAGGCCTGGATGTGAGTCAAAAGAGAGCCAAGTCAAAGACAAAGCCATGATTATGGGCCTGAGCAACAGGGAGGTCAGTAGTATTGTCTGCTGTGACAGAGGAAGGATAGAGAGGGTTAGGACTAAGAAGAAAGATTAAGAACGCTCTTCTGGCCATTTTACGTTTCAACAGCTGACTGGATCTGCATGCAAAGGTTATAAAAAGGATGAAATTTTGGCGTTGGCAGAAGGAAGAAAAGTGCATTTGTAAGTTTGCCACAAAGATAAATAGCTTAATCCTTGATAGAAACAGACTTGAATATGTACTTCCCATATCCCAGGCCAGTACTTTAACCACCAGACTACTTACCTATCTAACCACCATCCCAAATCAAAAATTTCTATTTCAATTTGAAAACAGATATTTACACACAATTCCATTTTTGTATAAATGTTCAAAAGGTTTTGTTTTCATTCCAATGCACAACGAAAACAAGTTTAAAAAGTTGCTACAAAATAGAATTTTCATCCTCCAGGCAGCTCTAGTTGAGAGTGAAAGTGAGGGAAATCATGAGATGAGGAAGGTGGAATTACTGGGACAGATGGATGGGTTCAACTTCCTTCCTATTTTCCTTGTCTAAATATGAGTGACAGGAGGAGGAGCAGAAAGTGAAGGAGGATGTTGGGATTAACACTTCAGAATGAACATTTCTAGGAGTGATTTGCAGATTACAGGAACTGACTGTAAAATTAATATAATAGAATCACAGAAATGTAGGATGAGGTGGGATCTTGAGAGGTCATCATCAAGTCCATCCCCCTGTGCTGTGGTAGGAACAATAAACCTAGACCATACCTGACAGGTGTTTGTCCAAACCATTTTTAAAAAACCTCTGATTATAAGGATTCCACAATCCCCCTTGGAATCCTTCCAGAGCTTAACCATCCTTAGAGTTAGAATAGATATTAGAAAAAAAATTCTAAGTCTCCCTTGTTGCAGATTAAGCCCATTATTTCTTGTCCTACCTCCACTGGACATGGAAAACAATTGAGCAGTGTCCTCTTTGTAACAGCCCTTAACATATCTGAAGATTTTTCAGTTCCCCCCTTGTCTTTTCTCAAGACTAAACATGCCCAATTTCTTTTTAACCTTCCCCATACATCTGGTTTTCTAAACCATTTATCACTTTTGTTACTCTCCTCTGGTGTCTCTCTCCAATTTGTCCACATCTTTTGTAAACAGTGGTGCCCAGAATTGGACATGGTACTCCTGCTGAGTTCTCACCAGTACTAACTAGAGCAGGACAATTACCTCCCTTGTCTTACGTATGACACTCCTGTTATACATCCCAAAATGATATTAGCCTTTTTGCAACTGCATCGCATTGTTGACTCATTCAATTTGTGAACCACTGTAACCCCTAGATCCTTTTTACAAGGCTACCACCTAGCCACTTATTTCCTCATTTTGTAGTTGTACATTTGATTTTTCCTTCCTAAGTCAAGTACTTTGCTTGTCTTTACTGAATTTTCATCTCATTTATTTCAGACCTATTCTCTAATTAGTCCAAGTTTCAAATTCTAATCCTGTCCACCCAAGTGCTTGCAGCCCCACCCAGCTTGGTGTCATCCACAAATTTTATAAGCACACTTTCTATTCCATTATCCAAGTAATTAATGAAGATATTGAACAGCACCAGACCCAAGTCTGACCGCAGTGAGACACCACTAGATATGCCTTCTCAGTTTGACAGCAAATCATTGATCATTACTCTTTGATTACGATTTTTCAATCAGTTGTGCACCCATTTTGTCGTAATCTCCTCTAGAGAACATTTTCCTAATTTACCCATGAGAATGTTATGTGGGACACTGTCAAAAGATTTACTAAAAACCAAGATATATCACATCAACTGCCTCTTTCCCACCTGCCCCCAATGCACTAGGTCAGTAACCCTGTCAAAGGAGGACATGAGGTTGGTCTGGCATGATTGGTTCTTGACAAGTCCATCAGTGTTAATATTATATTAGAGAAATTTCAATATTGTGAATATACCAGAAGTCTGAGATCTTATATACTTGGTTTCCCAATTATTTTTCAAACAAACAGTCTTTTGACCTTCCCCCCCGATTTGTATTCTGACTTATCTAGAAAGGATAATTATTTGCCACAACTGCAAGATTTGCCTAAAACAACAGTAAAGCAAAACTGCCACTGACTCATTCTCCCCTCCCACCCCAGACACTTCTCTCCATGCAGCTGGCTATTTTTTCTTTAAATCTGTATAATGCTGCATCTACAAGTTATCATCAAGTCAGGTCAGGCAGCATCACAACAAGTAAACTCACCTCACAAAACCTGAATATATTAAGTCAGTGCAACACATTTCAAGAAAAAATATCCCTGATTCTCTCTCTCTCTCTCTCTCTCTCACACACACACACACACACACACACACACACACAATTACAAAATAGATAGTGAAAAGGCAAAAGAAACTTGTCATAACCTGTAGGTTTACAGAAGGAAATAAGTACCCACCAAGAGGAAATTGACTCTCATACAATTAATTTTAATTATATATTCATCTACATATGTTACTTATGTGTAAGACCTCCATTTTCTAACAAGTTCTCTATGCCACTTGGCAAGATTTTACTGCCTCTGCTGTATTTTATAATTACAAACAAACACGCAGCCATCTAGCGAAGCGTAGATGGATTCATAGAATATTAAAGAATTTCAAATATGACCAGAAGAAAATATTCCTTTGTTGGGTACATCTTTCACAGTATTCATTAATTTATACCTCCATCTTCACACATCCTCCAAAAATAGTGTGGCATATAAAAGTGTTGGAAAAGACGTTTCCCTCCAGAAAGAGTCCATTCTGATGGATTCTATATACCAGGAGATGAATATCATCCTAGAATCATGTACTTGGATTAAGAAATGCCTGCTGAGGACCAGATTGTGAACCCCTTTCTCACACTGGCATGCAGTTCCTCACATGAATAGCAAAGACATCGAAGATAACAGGACTACTTATGCAAGTAACTGTTCACCAGTGGGAGTAGGAGGTTCACAATCTGGCCCTCAATGTTGTGTGCACAGGTAAAAGAACATCCTTAAATACCGGCACTGAAACGCACTTGTTAAGGAAATAACTATGGACTATAAGCAGTCACAGAATAAACAGAAAGGTCATCAATAGCTGATTGAAAGGTAGAAAACAAAGGATAGAAACATATAGTCAGTTTTCACAACAGAAAGAGGTGAATAGTGGGGCACCCCAAGGATCTGTACTGGGACCTGTGCTTTTCAAATTATTTGGAAAAGGGTTGAACAGTGAGATGGCAAAATTGCATATGATACAAAATTCCTCAGAACAGTCAAGTCCAAAGAGGAGTGTGAAGAGTTGCAAAGGGATCTCAGTAAAGTGGATAAACAAAAATGACAGATGAAATTCAATGTTGATATGTGCAAAGTAAGGCACAGTGAAAATATAATCTCAACTATACATACAAAATTAGCTGTTACAACTCAAGAGACTTCCTGGGGTCATTGTGGATAGCTCTCTGAAAACATCCACTCAATGTGCAGCAGCAGTCAAAAAAGCTAACAATGTTAGGAACCATTAGGAAAGGGATAGATAAGAAGACAGAAAATATCATAATGGCACTATATAAATCCATGCTACACACACGTCTTGAATAGTGTGTGCAGTTCTGGTCTCCCCATCACAAAAAGATATATTAGAATTGGGAAAGGTACAGAGAAGGGCAACAAAAATTATTAGAAGTATGCAACAGCTTCCACACCAGGAGAAACTAAAGATTATGGCTGATTAGCTTGAAAAAGAGACAGCTATGGGGGGGAATATGACAGCAGTCTATAAAATCATGAATGGGTATGGAGAAAGTGAATAAGGAAACATTAATTTACCCCTTCACATACCATGAGAATTAGGGATCACCCGATGAATTAATAAGCAGCAGGTTTAAAACAAACATAAGGCAATACTTCTTCACATAATGCACAATCAACCTGTGGAACTTGTTGCCAGGGGATGTTGTGAAGGTTTCAAAAATAAGAATTAGATAAGTTCATGGAGGGCAAGTCCATCAAAATTCAGGGCCAAAATTACCATAGTAATGGTCATTTTTTATATTCATAGAATATTCACTAAACTCCTAAAGTCCTATTCCAGCATTCATTAGGCTAACTCTGAGATTTAGGAAGGATTTTTTTTTTTTTTTTAAATATAATCTCTTCTTCAATTACAAAATCCTGGTCAGGGAATCTAGAGGATATATCCCCAAGCCAGTTCTTAACATCAAGTTATTTTATTTTATTTCTGTAACTAAATCACTGAGCCACCACAATGATAAACTCATTAGACATTTGTAATAACAACAAAAGTTAAAGTTAATGAGACTTTGGCATCTAAGTCACTTAGCCACTTATGAAAAATTTACCCTAAGTTTTTCCACAGTTAAAGCCTCCATTACATAAATGTCTGCTGTAGAAAATTAATTGCAGTGTTCAAATGTTACCTCAAGTTGACATATCCTTCATGTAACTTACCTCAGTTTAACTCTGTGTGCCCCCTAAACATTTGGCAAAGAGGCACTTGTAGAATTAAGCAACTGGTCCTTCTGAATGTCTTAAGAAAAAAACTAATCTGGGTGTGCAGTTCTATAAAAGATATGGCTGTGGGTATGCCTATATTGAAGGGAAGGGATGCTGGCATATATGCTGTTGGATTTAGAGCCAAGGAGCAAGATTTTCCAAGCCGGGGTGCCTAAAGTCAAGCTTCTACATCCATATTTAGGCACCTAAATAAAAGTAACCAGGTTTTCAAATGTGCTGAACACCTGCATGACCCATTGTTTCAGTATGATTTATGGGTGTTCAGCCCTTTGAAAGTCAGGCCACTTATATTTAGGTACTTAAACATGAGATTTGGGAGTCTGACTTTATGCATTCAGCTTGGAAAGCGTTGGCCCAGATATTCACTGAAATCCAACAGATATTTTTAGTACTTAATAAAAACTAGCCTAAGTTTAATCCTCAATGCTGCATGTATTTTACATTTTCTAGGAATACATAAAATTCTCACATAGAGCCCTGATGAATGTGTTCTAAGCACATCCCTATCTGCTTTAGAGCATGCAACTTTTGGCATTGTTTATTAACAGATATAACTGTCCTATCCTTGTTTACTACAGCAACAAATAGAAGCAAAGTAAACAAAGATCATATGCTGAGTCTTTCTGAAGACAGGCAATTCTGCTTCACTCATAAGCCAAATAACTTGCAGGTAAATCACCATATTTCAAATATAAATTTCGCAGCTAGTAGAATACTGACATGACCAAAAAATATTAGCATAGCTTCCTCAGTGGACTTTATTAGACTAATACAATTCTAAAATAAAAATCAGAGTAAACTAACTACTATCAACACAGTAGGCTAATGGTACATGGTATAAGATTGTATGTATATTCATGTGTGTAAACATTTTACTACAAACATCAGGACTTGATCAAACTAGAAACGAGTGCCATAGTAGTAGTAATACTCTGCTCTATTTTTTGCAACCAGTTTATGCATTTTGTCATCAATGTAAGAAAACTATAGTTTGAGGAGCTGATGCTGTATAATACTCATTCTCTAAGTAGTGGGTTACCCAAACTGCAACTACCTGAGTACATGAACACCTGCACAGAGAAATACAGACAGTTCCCAAGTGCTCAGTTAGAATAAAGGAAAGATGCAAATTGGTCAGAAACTCTGGAATCAGCTTCCCTCAGGTATCCTCTCCAGCTTATATTATTTTCTATAGAAGAGGACTTGGCCTATGGGTGGGGATACTCAAAATACTCTTAACATGCAAGTCTCAATAATGTCTAAATATATCAATATACTTGTTCACAAGTCACTAATAGTACAATGCCATAGGAATGATCTTAATGCCAGATTCAGAATTTTAAAAAATGCTCAGCTCTCGTGATGCTACATCTCCATATTAGACAGCCAAGCATAGAGTTATTGAGAGTTTATAGGCCAAATTTTTAAAAGGGGTGTATAAAATGTACACACAATTTTTTAAATGCAGATCTTTGGCTTGCAAGCAGTTTCCTTCGGACACCCAGAAACTCTTCCTATGTGCAAGTATTGCACACAGTCTGTCTGAGAGCTAAAATATGCTGCCTAACATCAGACTCATACAGAGGTGCTGGAACAATTTGCAAGTGGGGTTGCATAGACAACCATTGAACCAAACTAAACCACTTCAAGCCAGGTGGTGCAGAAGCACCACCAGCACTTACAAACTCATAGGCTTGCAAAGAAATAAATTTTATTTTTAATAAATATTAATAATTTGACTTATGTAAGGTTGATTATTGACTTAAATTCTTAACATTGCAGGAAGTTAGAGAAAAAACTCCTTGATTTAAAATTTGATGACAGAATTAAATTTAAAATCATGACATAATCCATCGTAATCATGAATGTTCATCTCTTATATTAAGTTTGATCTCCTTTCACATTCCTGTAAATCAGGAGCAAATTCAGGGTGAAATTAGTATAAAGGAAAAGTCATGCCCTTTCTTTTTAAACTTCATAGACTCAAAGACTTTAAGGTCAGCAGGGACCATTATGATCATCTAGTCTGAACACTGAGTGGTCCTAGAAAAAGAGGTGATGCATCTCATTGGAGCAGTGCTTCTGAAACTTTTGGAAGCAAAGCCGTCCTCGCAGGAAAGGAGACCAATTGAATCCTTCCTCAACTCTGCCATTTGTTGTTAAAGGCCTGCACAAAATGAGTAGTCATTCAGAATAGATTGCATAACTATTCTTCAAAACTAGGAGGGAGAGGAAGGGTCAATCAGTTAAAAAGTTAACATTGCTATTTAAAGCATTGTATTAAAATCACTGGCATCTCAGTTAGCACCCTTTGAAATAAATGGCCCAGTTCATATCTCAGAGCTATTGTGCCATGCTTTTGACAGACTTAAGCAGACATCATTGTACTGGCTATCCTAGTCATGGTCGTATGTTCAAGATTTTCTCGTCAGCTGTAAACAGCTAGAAACTTAACAGGCATTTTTTAAATAAAGTGAAACTGGAGAACACCTGAGGCTTTTTCTATGGTCCCATCCCCAGTTCGTCCTTCTTGCCCCCTCCAGGGAGTGCACTCTCATTTTGCTGTCTAAGGTCTTGAATAGAATGTGAGATTGACTCAAAAGTTTTGGAGATTGAGTTAATGTTTTGATAAAGAGCTATATAATCTAGAAATTTAATTTCTTAATGACTTACTCTAAGTGTACTATATAGTACCTGAGTTGTCAGCATAATTTACTCATGATACTTTAAAAATACTCCATTCACAACAGCCCCTATTATATGGTGAAGAAGCAGAGTAATGAAAGGCAAAACACATTTAAAGTGGTGTCTCTTTTCAGACTCAGAGGGTACATCAACACTACAAGAGCTACACAGCTACACCACTGTAGCATAGACGCTTGCTACAATGACAGAAGGGGTGTTTCTGTCACTATAGTAAATCCACCCCCTTGAGAGGCAGTAGCTAGGTTGACGGAAGAAATTTTTCACAGTCCTGAATGATGTAGCTAGGTTGAACTAAGTTTTAGGTGTAGGCCTGGCATTTAAAAAAAAAAAAAAAAAAGTCTGAAAAAAATTCACCAATATGTCTGGAAATGGCCCTGTTCTTCATATGGGAATGTAAAAAGGTGTATCATTTAAGTAAAGAGTTTGAGAATACTATAATTATAGCATCACCTTAGCATGCAATAAATAAGGTTCATGTCAATGCTTCCATGATAAACCTACCAATTTTCAGAGGTTGTGACTTTGCATTAAAAATGTTCTCTGGTCTGAAATACATAAGGCAAGCCAAGAAATGAAAAAAAAGTTTAAATTTTTTTCTAAATGCCTCTGAAATTTTTTTAAAAAAAATCAACATAGACAAGTTATTACTGTGACTTCTATCAATTTTCTACTGGCATCTGAAGGAAGAAAGTCTGATTTTTAAATTATTTAGGTCTAGGCAAGAGAAGAATGAGGCCCAGTAGCTGTATTTCTTGGGCAAGGGTTAGTAAAGTGGACAACAAGTTTTAACTCCAAGGGAGAGGGCTTCTCCAAAATAAGATCATGTTAAGAGAGTGGTTTCCAATATCAGAGTGGTGCGGGTGAAGCTTGTAAAGTATTCCTCCTTTCCACTTATTAGAAAGGTACCTAAGTGATCCAGTGTGCACAAAATTCTGCATAGGCCACTCCTCCTGGAGATAAAAGGAAGTAGTTATATAATTAGGGGAGGAGGAAGAAGAAGGGATATCAGAAGCAAGCTCACTTGGAAGGGGGAGGGGCTCAAGTAAGAGCTGGTCCTTACTTTGAGAATTTTATTGAAATGGAAATTCACCTTAGAGAGGTTAATCACAGCTCTTCTGATGGAGCTGATCTGCTGCACTAAACTTTTTTTTAAAAAGGGAGATGAAGGAAAAACATATTTAAGCAAATCACTTACAAATTATATTGTTTTATTACACACATTTTGCATTTCAGAAGTCATTTCATCCAGCTCATTTTGCTAACTTTTCATTATTTAAGACTTGTATATCAGGTAAAGAAAAATATATGTACTTATGCCATTATGCTTCATCCCCTCTGAATTTTAGGCATGTTTTAAAGGTGACTTGTAACACCAGTTAGTCCCACCATGCAATCCAGATGAGGTTTTATTTTATTTTCCAGTCTGGGTTAATCTGGAACGATTGGCAATTACCTAGAATTCAATGCTGTGCAATGCTCATCCCTTCATGTGTCCAATTAGAAAGGACTTTAGAAGATATTAAGGAAGCTGCAGTTGCCTGATACTTTGCATGATATAATGATACACAGAGTTTCATCATGATTGTGTCTTACTCCTCTTTTCAAATTCTATTGAAAACACAAACTGACGTATAGGAAAATGAATATAAAGCTTCCATATGTAGCAAAAATATTTCATTAGGTAAAAAATGTGTAAGTAGTACAGCTTGAAAACAAAACAGTATATTATTCAGCTTCAAAAATTTCTAAAATTCTAATGAGATGGCTCATGAACATTCTAATTATGTAAATCCAGATTCCTTCAGGAACATCCAAGATAAAAGCTGAAACTGACAGAACCTATTTGTGGCTAAGCAGCAGTCTCTGCAGTCACATATCTGAAGTTCATGTTAGTTCTACAAAAATGCTTTGTTCCTAATCTTTTGAGCTGTTCTTCATTAGACATGTGAAGCTTCCTCTTTTATAATTTGACTGGGTTGAAAAGGCAGATAGGAAAAGTTTATATATGGATGCCAGGGAATGTAACTGAAGTATTACTCAGATGATCAGAGGAGGCTGAGAAGCTATGCACCTCTTTCAAGAAAGTTTTAATAAGTTTATAAATTTACTACACAGAATACATTATATATGATTGCACAACATGCTAGAGCATGAACACCTTATTATATAACATCACTAATTATTTCCTAAACAAAATGCAAGGTGAATCTAGTTAGGCTGTCAAATGTCATATGTTTTTCTAGTTTTATACAATAATTTGAAGATGTCCTTTTTTCCAGTCAGTTAAACTTTATAGAATCATGTTTTCTATATTTAAAGGAATAATGAGTAGATATTTCATTTGTAATGAATATTTCCTGTATATTGTTAACCAACAGCACACTGAGCAGAGAGTTTTAATGAGTAATTCTGGTATTACAATGTTTTCACCTTTATTGGAAACCAGTACTCCTTAGATTCTTAGAGTGACTTACAGACCTTAAATTGAGACATTTAAAAAAAACTCAAAAATCTATTGAAAGCAGGAAGAGTCTCTTCCTGCATTGCTAGCTATACTCCAATTGTTTCTTTTTTTCTTATGCCTCCATAAAGTTACATGAGCCTGTGCATCAAGTTTCAGAATAGATGTATTTACATTTTAAACCACATCGTCAAACACATACTTTATGCCTGGAAAATCAAAATAAATTCCCAGAAAAACAAAGTGCAAATTCCAATTATGAGTCCAAATTCTGCTCTGCATAGCACCACACCAAACTCAACAAGATTATCTGAGGGCAGACTGTGGGCCAAGGTTCTAAGCAGCACAAAGATCAATACTAGAGTGATCAGTGCATTAGAAATACTGAAGATAGTCATTGCTGATGTGTATATTAATGCCTAGTCTACTAATACTTTAAACACAACTAGAGTAATTTATATTAAAGTATATATAAACCTGCAAGCAGCCACAAGACTAGTATTGCTCTCAAATTACCACATGTATGTAGAATGAATTTATTATCCTGATTCCTTAGTATTTGGAATATTTATGGAGTATTCCATGCATGTCAGCCTTTTGAATGTGTTAATTATTGGCTCTTTACACTAATCAGATTGTGGACTTGTAGTTACAAGAAACAGCCAAACAGTTTTCAGAAAATAAAAACAAGCTATCCCAAGCAATTAGATGCTCATTATGTACCATCACTTTCAACGGAGAAGACTGTAATATCAGATTCAGTCACGGATAAAGCCACGGTGACAAAAGATATAGTTCTGACTGTCATCGTACAAGAATTGTACAAAATATACAGTGATTTTACAAATAAGATAATTGGGACCATATGTTTTGATGTAAAGTTCGATATATGGTATATTCCTGTCAGTGGCCAACGATACCACCCTGGGCAAAATCCTAGTTCAAATGGCCTGGGTCAGTCCTTGACCTGGACAGCAGTGACTTAAATGAAATCAACAAAAGGCAGAGTCAATAAACGTCTTTCTCCCCTGTACTCCAGGAGGCTCTAAGTATCTTAGACATGTCAGAAAGTTTTTCTCTGAAGTCCTAAATTTTTCTGTTGTCTTCCCTTCTGTTTGTCCTTCTTTCTACTTGGGCTCATCCTTATTAGCTACAGTGGCTGGGGCATGTCTATCCGAACAGAGATTTCTCACAGCTGAGCCAGGGTGGGGTTGATTTCGCTGTCTGCAGGAAGGGAGGTTTCTCAACAAAACACTAAGTTCTTTTCTATCGGCCCCTTGTTCTGGGTTTCATAACTAATTCTCTCTCTCTGCAACTGGGTTTTGGAGTTTGGTTTTTGCCACTATCTAGAAACAGCAAACTCAATAATTTTCCTGTCCATTGTCACCCTAAGTATTTTATTTTGGTCTATTTACCAAATGACTAACAACTTCCATTTGACTGTCTTAACAAACTTCATAAACAATTATGAATTTAGCTTCACAGCACTCTTGTGAAGTAGGTAAATAGTTTCATATCCCCATTTTCAGAGAGGGAAGTGAGAAACAAAGATTAAAGGTAAAATTTTCTAAAGCAGCTAATTGATTAGGAACCTAAATCTCATTGATTTTAAGCACATAAATGGCTTTTGAAAATAGGATTTAGGAACTTCTGAAAATTCAGGGATTAGTATATATAGAGTTTTAGGTTTTCGTTTAAGCGAATTCAGTGCTCATGAAATATGCCAGATCATAACAATACTTAATATAGTCCTTTGTTTAGCCACAGAACTGATAAATCCTGGCAATGACAAAGAATATAAGGTCATTGGTGGGGATTCTGGAGGAGAGTATTTTGAAGTACGTGTGAAAAAACAGCTTAGCAGTTAAAGGAATTTGTATTCTGATCATCAACAAAGTCTGCAGTCTGGGGGGGTTCCTTCTGTAACCCCTCCTGAATGCTCAGATGGCATATGCAGCCAGAAATACCTTCCGCTGTGTTTGGCTAGCCAAGAAGCTGCACACCTTTACTATAAAATATTTATCTTATGGTAGCGTCATGAGATTGCATTCAGCTTCCCTATATGTTGGGGGCTGTACAAACTCAGAAGAAGGTACGTTTAGCAGACGCATATCTGACTAATACAAGGTCAGACAATGTTCATCACCTTCATGCTCAACTTAGTGTAATGTGCTCTACCTAGGATTGAAAGTGATTGCCTTGAAGAAATTCCAGATGGTACAACATGCAGCCGCTCATCGAGACAACATGAGGCATAGAAAATACCTCATTTTACAGTTCCGCACATTACACTGGTTACTGGTGCAATGCTGGACCAATGTAAAGTCTTATTCTTAATCCTCAAGTCCCTAAACAGGCTGAGTTTCAATTACCTAGGAACCTGTCTCTCCATGACTGTGACCTGACAACAGTGGGTACCAGAGTTGAAACATGTATGAAAAGGGGATTTTCAGCAGCAGACTCACAATTATGAAACAAATCTGCAAGCTGTTACTTTGGCAATGGATTTCCAACCTCCAGATCACAATTTAAGACCCATCCCTCCTCATTAACCTTAATGCTGAAACTTCTCAAAGGCCGCGGAAAGATTTCCAAAACATCAACAAAAAACCCACATCTACTTTCTCAACATACAACCAGGCAAAAGACAAGAACAGTCTACAAACTAACTATAGTTTTAGAATTCTAGTAGCATTCAAATATAGTGAAATACATACCCAGGGAGGCTACATACATAAAGCTTCCTCACACTGCCCTGCCACAGTGTCTAATCCTTGTTCAGGAAGGAGCATTCTAGGAGCAAGAGGGAAATCAAGTCTCTTTCATTCCTTTTTAATCCTTCCCCTATCTATTGAGGCCACCAGTAAGGGTTTAATACACAAGTGTGGCAGTTGGTATTGTGATATCAACATCTGTCCATCAGGAAGTGAACTGAGATTTATTTCACACTAGCCACATCACCTGAAAAATATGAGAATAATTTTCAGTCACTACCCACCTGAACTAGATTTGAACCAGTAAATCAGAAGAATGGCTAGATGATCAATAAATATATTAAATAAAAATAGAGGGGCTCACCTATTAAGCAACCCTCCAATGGTCATCTCCCTCGATTTTGAGATGTTGTTGTTTATGATGACTTCATTTTCTTATGTTCCTTCAGGTAGTTCTGATCTGGGCATCATTTTTTTCATTCAGATCAATTTGCTCTAATATTTTCAGTAAAATTTTGAGTTTAAGTTTAAACTTGGCTCTTTGTGGTGCTGGCAATATCTATGGCTGTCTACTATTCAGAGTTTCAAGGACTGACAATAAAATTATGCCAGTTCTTTTAGTGCAGCCTTGCAAAAAATTCAACTTGCCAATTCATCCAAGGCAAATAATTTTGGGGGGGGGGTTGGACATGTGAATAAAATATACTTTTTTCCATTATATTTGTTATTATATTAATGGGCAGATGAGCAGAATCCATACTTGGGCTGATAAATTTTTAAGAACTGGAAAAAAAAAATCTACATTGGTATGTGCTTTAGACATCAATGATTTTATTTTAACTAGTCAAAGTCAAATTATACACTTAAACACCTAAACGTACAGGAGATTAAAACTGTCATGGTAGCTAGCAGTCATTTTAAAATTAGTCTAATATTACACCATCTTTCAAGTAGCATCAATCTTCACATCCATTGCATTTTAATGGAGGGTCTTCAAAAGTGGGCATGGTTTTGCAGTAAATTAAGATTAAGAAAATGCTTAGTCACTAACAATAGTGACATCTGAGAGCATATTTGGTGAGCATAAATTGAACTGACCTTGGAAGGAATAATTTACACTCCTCATGTGCATAACCAGTGAGGAGCTATCTATATGCAGTTTCACACCTCATGAACTTTTGCACATTATTCATCTAAATCAGAGATCCAAATACAAAATCTGGCACTTGGGACATGATGTGGATTTCTGACATTCCTTGGGAAAATGAAGGGTCCTGAAAGTAATGGTTAGATTATAACAATTCACAAATGTAGAGGTTTTTTGGGTTTTATCCAAGCAGGATAAATATAATAGGGATAATCATCATTTTGCATAATTGTTTCAAAATATCACATTTAACAGAGCACAACAGCATGCAAACTGCTTATATAAAATATGAGAAGGGACTGCAGCATTTCCTGGCATCTGGCATGTCCTTTAGTCAAGAGGAAGGCTTGTCACATGCTGGCCTTTCAGTTGAGGCATGCCACCTAGGCTCTTCCATGCTATAGTCTAGGTGACATGACAATTCACTGACTGTCATGAAAATGTACTGATATGCCAATGTGCATTATGCTTTTCATTTCATGTCATGCATAGATGCAACCCCTATTGTGAAATGTTGCAATGCATATTTTTGAAGTAGCCGTAGATTGTGCTGTTAGGCTATGTTCATTTTGCAATTTAAAAAGTCATAATTAGCATTTGAGATTAGAGGACAAACATCAGTCAAGCTGTTTGGATGCTGCGTTTTAACTGGGGATTGGTTTTGTTGCTTCCCCACACCCCCCTTGCATAATGCTAGCTACCATTGCTATAGCAGTCTATTTTATGTCCAGTAGATAAACTGGGATGATATTTTCTCTGGATTGGACCATCAGAATAAGGCATATGGCAGACTCAAAACACATACATAGTGACCCATATATAAACCAGAGTTACATCTGAAACACTGATCATGTCTGACAGAGTGAGGAAACAGAAGTTGCAGAATAAACTATATGTTCCACATATAGAAATAAAATATTTTGAGTTAAGCATGTTTTTCCACACCTATAGCCACAAATGTTATGTTTCCATCCACAAACAGCAAAACATACGAGGCCAGGGAGTGTGTCCCGCTTTGGCCTGCCAGAGACTGCTTCCTTGGTGCACTCCCAGTGGCATCTAGCAATCTAAAGGAAATGGTAAGGAGAATGGGCCCTGGTCACATTACAGGGCAGGCTGACTGCACTGAGGGAGCAAACTTCACCTTATTAAAAGCATCACAGTTTCACAGCTTCTGGTACCACAAAATGTAAATATACTAGTTTTAAATACACATATGCAAAATCTTTTCCATGTAAACTTGCAGCAAAATAAGGAACTATGTAAATATGCTATGAACACTGTTGAAGAGTCTATCTAGTCAAACTTCTCAGTCAAATCATTTTTCCAATGCTTGCAAATAGGTACAAATAGACAAACAACAGGGTATGCGTCTCCACTGCAGTTAGACACCCGCGGCTGGCCTGTGCCAACTGACTCGGGCTCAGGGACTATGTAACTGCAATGTAGACATTTGGGTTTGGGTTGGAGGCCAGGCTCTGGGACCCTCTGGAGGTGGGTGGGTCCAAGAGCTCAGGCTGCAGCTCGAGCCTGAACATCTACACTGCAATTATATAGTCCCTGAGCCCGAGTCAGCAGGCATGGGCCAGCCACGGGTGTCTAACCGCAGTGGAGACACATACTCTGCATGAGAGGGACTCCATTACGGTCTCAGATTTCCCAGGACTCCTTGTATCCCCATAGCTACAAGTGTCTTGAGACTCTTTCAATGTTGTCATTTCTCATGAGCCTTGTGATACTTCTGTTTTGGGGGTTGTTTTAAGCCCCACCTCCTGGAAGAAACACACAAGTTCCTTGAGAATCTCAGCTCTCATTTTAAAAGAAAAAAGAGTAAGACGATGGCTACACTACAGCTTAAGTCAGCACAAGTGATGTCACTCAGGGGTGTGAATTAGCCACCCCCCCCCAAGCAACATAATTTATGCCGATTTAAGCACTGGTGCGGACAGCGCTATGTCAGCAGGGCTGGAGTAATTAAGCCAATGGGAGAGCTCTCTCACATAGGCTTAGAGAAGCTACACTTGAGATCTTACTGTGTAATGTAGCCATAGCCTCCATTTCTAGTCCTCAAGGTAATGGACAAAAGCTTGAAACTGGGCCCCTTGCCATCTTTAAATGGTGGGGTATTGTAACTATTCAGGCTAGTTGTAGAAATCTGATCCTCACTGATTTTAATTAATGTAAAAGTTTTCAAGTAATAAAGTCAAACATACTGGGCAAAAGTCATTGCTGGTGCCGTAGAGTACAATTCCATTGCCATCAATGGAATTGTTAACCCATCACAAGTGAATATAGCCAACTATATTTAGCCATGAAATTAAGGTCCTTTCAGTTTTAGTGGAGGAAGAAAAGTCAGAAGGTGAAATCCTCCACAAAGCCGGGTGTGGCAGGCCCAGAAACACTCAAGAACTATAGAACGTTCTAGTGGGAGTGTGAAGAGAACTGCGAACTGTTAGACACATATTAAAAAATGCAATAATGCTGTGATCCACACTCTATTGTCACTTGAAATTTTATTTATTTAAAAGAAAATAACCTAAAAATGAGTTGCCAGGTGAGACCACTGATCATAATGTATAAAAGCTAAGTCACATGAATTTGAACAGTTACCAGATGAACTAATTAGAGACCAAATTATTTGCAGTCTAACAGAGTCAAAGTGGGTGTTTTGTAAGAGATGAGCAGTGGATATTTGGAGCAGTGGCTCTCAACCTTTCCGAACTACAATATCCCTTTCAGGAGTCTGATTTGTCTTGCATACCCCCAAGTTTCACCTCACTTTAAAATTACTTGCTTACAAAATCAGATATAAAAGTGTCACAGCACACTATTACCAAAAAAAATTGCTTACTTTCTCATTTTACCATATAATTATAAAATAAATCAATTGGAATATAAATACTGTACTTCCATTTCCATGTATAGTATATAGAGCAGTATAAACAAGTAATTGTCTGTATGAAATTTTAGTTCATACTGACATTGCTAGTGCTTTTTTGTAGCCTGTTGTAAAACTAGGCAAGTATCTGGATGAGTTGATGTACCCCCTGGAAGACCTCTGCCTATCCCCAAGGGTACGTGTATCCCTGATTGAGAACCACTGATTTGGAGGATAAACCATTCTCTCACTTTTAACAAGCCACAAGAGAACTGAAATTAATCGACTTAAAAATACATATGAAGGCATAATGCAAGAGTAAATAGCAACCTGTTTTACAATATATGTGGAGGGAAATACAAAATAATGCAAAGGTATTCTGTACAGTGGCATGCTGCCACATATGCAATAACAAAACAACTTTTTTTCAAAAGTGCATCACTCACAACACATTTGTGAACACCACACAGCTAGGACATAAAGCTATGATGATAATCCAGAAACAAAGTTCTTGGTTGATCTCTTAAAGTGACAAAGCAAATTACTATATCATATTGCTTTGTGGCTCGGGAAATAAATGTTTCATTAGTAAAACCACCTCGTCTTGCTCCCTCAACTCATTTAGCACTGTCCTCTCTATCCTTCCATGTGGTCTGGCCACTATTTTTACAATAATGATCTTCTACATCATTCTTTAGAAATAAAGAAATGTTGATTTCTCTGTAGGGCTAGCAAATGTAGGTCAGGTGGACTGACTTTTTTTACCAGTTTCCATGCACTTTCTTTTGGGCTATTACTTTTGCATATATACAGGCACACTACTTTGTCTATGAGATTTACAAGTGCTTTGCAGTATGGCTTTTTATACTATTTTACATTTTGGCTAACACACACACACACAGAGATACTTACAGCTGATTTTTTAAAAAGAAAACTCAAAAAATAAAATATGCAAATCAAAGCAATACAGTTGTAGTTCATGGTAAGAAAGTTAAAGTTCTCTTTTCCATCACAAAACCGGTACGATACAGGGAGATGCAGCAGTGCAAGCATCCACATCCTCTGCACCTGTGCCTCAGTCCTCACCTGGATGTGCCTATCATAGGGTAATTCAATCTCCATGCCTAGTTAGACTTTAGCATCTCTGTTAAAAGTGACTAGTCACTGTGCCCATTCTGAAGGGGACTTGGCAGTGCAGACAGTTTGGACACCTGCCTCCTAAGAGATGGACTGAAACCACCAACTCGCTTCTTATATGGTAGTCCAGTGAATAGGTGCCTAGCCTGGGCCAGAGTCAGAACAGCTGAAGTAGTGACAAAGTTCTATATCCACCCCAACTATTACATTTTCTATTAATTTGACACATAGTAGGGGAGCTAGCAGCAATCCATTCTTTTCTGCTATTTCATCTATTGTTCAAATCCTTTAACACACCCAACAACTTTTTTTCCATATAACCTTTCTTTCGTAAATTGGATCTCCTTAGAGCTTTATAAAGTTTTGACCATAAATCTGTAGATCTTTTGATACTATTTAAAATTCTATTACAATAAGTTGTCTGTCTATTTTTTATTGTCCTTTTTGTTGTACAAACTCTCTCTATTGACACAAAATGATGAAGTGGTATATTAGAAGAACAATGTATATCTTTATATTTTTTCCAGGTGATACTCTTCCTCATTCTTCCCCCTGCCACATACTCCAAAGGTATGGTTGGAAAAAAGCAGGTTTTTTTCTTGTCTATTGTCATAACCTACTTCTTACAGACAAAACTGATGCCAGATTTTCAACTCATCTTACAACTAAGATGACAGCACGTGTCGTGCTCTTCATATTATAAGTTGCCATATTACTAATATTAACATTCAAGTAGAAACTAATAAATACTCCAGTACAAACCAATCCATTTGTTTTTCATATTGGTAAAATAATTCTTACATATCCACATAGCATTACTTCTGTACTAACATTGTAAACTATTAACACAATATTGCAAAATAATTGTAAGCTATACTTTGCTTGTATTAATGTACATTTAACAAATTGTGAAATATAGTTATTGGTAGGATCGGAGGCAAAGTAAATCATTGTAAAAACAATGATTTATTTGAATGATCAAATATATATACACACCTTAAGCCACCAGTGAAAATAATTTTAAAAAATAAGATATTTTAAGTCAAAAAGGGTGTAAACGAAACCTTCCCTTCCTATTCCTACACAAAACCTACCTCACTGACTGCTTCTCATTTTTTGCTTCAGTTGAATCTGTTTTCCCCTCACTGGAGCAGTGAATGAATACAGCTTAAGAGTTTGAAAGGACATTTATTCCTCAGGAAGTGTAAAAGCCATGATATACTGTAAAGCCCAGTAACTCTTAGCTGTGTTCAAGTTTATGATGTTATTTAAAAATGAATAACTTATAAAACATTTCCCATAATTTTTAAATTTGTATAACTCCCCTAACAATTTCATGCCAATATCTTTACTGTATATCCATTGTTCTCCATCCCCTTCAATCCTTTCCAGTAGGAGGAGGAGCACTCCACACTGGGGTGCATTTTACCCTGAAAGGACAACTGAAGTTAATATTGGGGAATTTCTGTCATTGAAAACTGTTCAAAAAAGAACAAGAAACATGCCAATAAATACAACTTTTCTAACATACTGACTGAAAATAACATATAAGATGTAAACTTATAGCAGAAGGGGTTATTAACTATGGGAACAATTTACTAAAGGTTGTGCTGGATTCTTTATCACTGGTAACTTTTAAATGAATATTGCATTCTTTTTAAAAGAGATCTGCTTTAATTCAAAAGGAATTGTTTTGGGGAAGTCCTATGACCTATGTTACACAGGTCAGACTAGATGATCACAATGATCCCTTCTGGTCTTGGAATCTACGACGATACTATGCATAATGTAAGCGCCAGGGACAGCGGAGTTTAGTGCCACTGCAATGGAAACACCAGGCACAGCGGGGGGAGGAGGGGAAATCTGCACCTATGTGGACTTTTACACATGTTGGGAGATAGAGCAGTCCCCACGGGGCCAGGATCAGGAAGGAACTGCCAGGACCTCCCTTCCCAACCTGGAGCCGGCTGTCCCACCTGCCGCACCCAGTCTCGGTAGTTCCTCTTACTTCCTCTCCTCCCACCCCATAAGTGCGCATACAATAATATTTATAGGCCCTGAACCAATTAATAAATCAGTGTATTGTATGTGCATACACTGAAGATTCCTACCTAGTGGGGGATACATGGCAGGTCTGTGGGCAGGCTGTGCACTATTCTGGTCTCCCAGCATAAATCAGAGCACCCTGAGCACTGTCAGCAGTCTTATCTGTAGCCGGGGATAGCCCACCTGTAAAACTTCTATTCTGGCGACAAAGGAACTCTGTACCTCCAAAGGACCTCCCAATGCTGGACTGATTCTCCTGTGGCCATTTAGACTGGCTTTAGAGTCACTTTGCACTGATGGCATTGTGCAGAGAGGCTACCTTGTAGCTCAGGGTCAGGGCCAAGGTATTTTTAGGGCTGGTCCCCACGCTGGGAAACTGGAGAATATCAGAACGTGCTGCAGTCTGATCACTGTCAGAGCCCAGTGCAAAAAGAAAAAAAAAGCCACCTAAGAAATAATGTTTGCACATTGAGAGAAGTCAGCTAAGCACTCTCACCTACACACACTAGCCACTTCCCTCAGAAAGGCAGGAGCAGAACTCTTTTTGGCTATAGAGCTGACTATACAAGTTCCTAAGATAAAATGGGCATGTGGGTTTTTTTTAAGTACTAAGCAACATATAAAGAGGTATCAAAAAGCCTTTATTTTAGAAAGCATTTCAGTGTACATCTTCAATGTAAATTTTGTGCGATTATGTAGAACATTATGGAATAGTGCAGCACTTTTACTGCCATGCAATGACAACCATGAATAAAAACGCTGACTAACCTGCAGTGACTGTACAGGAACTTGCTGTTGTTGCAATCCAACCTTCCCCAACAGTTTATACTGCAAGCTGATGAAGCTGAAACATTAAGGAATGAACAAATAGAAACAAGTAAAAAACTAGCAGCCAAGTTTATTGTACTTTCAGAAAGCAAAACCTTTAAAAACAGCTCTTTGAGTGGCTTTCAACCTTTTTTCATTTGCAGACCCCTAAAAAATTTTGAATGGAGGTCTG
Organism: Emydura macquarii macquarii; assembly: GCF_026122565.2. Lineage (NCBI taxonomy): Eukaryota > Metazoa > Chordata > Testudines > Chelidae > Emydura > Emydura macquarii. Next base: position 9,608,833 of record NW_027131105.1, on the reverse strand, counting down.
GACCCCTTTGGAAATCTTAGACAGTGGGTTCGCAGACCACAGGTTGAAGACCACTGAGCTATCTGATACCACAGGCTCTTACAACAAGAGCACTATTGGAACATTACGAAATTGGAAGTACATTAAAACATATCTAAGGGGGAAGCTATATAGATATTTATGCTAGGTACAGGACCCTAGGTATAAGCAAAGACCAAGGAAGACAATATAAACAAGTGAATTAGTGCAAGAAGCTCAACAGAGTCATGGCCGGAGAATTCAAATCCAGATCATATATTTGCCTTGAGATGAAAGCAAACAACCAAAGGCAAGTAACCCTTGCTTCCTCTATGGTTTTGGATAGTGCTCTTTGAGTGAAAACGGACATGTTTCTTTATGCAAATGATGTGCTAAAGAAAATCTTACCCTTAAACAGTAAGCGAGGCAAGGATTAGAAGTAAATTCACTCAACCAATAATCAGCATGATACAGACCTTAGAAACAAAATGTTAGTAAATTTAGGGCTTGTCTTCACATACAGAGCTGCAGCTGCGCCACTTTAGCGCTTTAGGGAAGATGCTACTATGCTGACAGGAGAGCTTCTCCCATTAGCATGGTTAATCCACATCCACAAGAGGCGGTAACTATGTCAACAGGAGAAGTTCTCCTGTCTACACTATGTTGTCTATACTGAGAGTTAGGTTGGTATAACTCTGTCACTCGGGTGTGGATTTTTCACACCTCTAGGCAATGTAGTTATACCAGTACAAGTCTGTAGAGTAGACCTGGCCTTAGATAATCTGCATAATAAAGCCACATGTACCTCTAAGAGCAGTGAATGTCAGTAGTACATTGCATCTTCTGAGAGCTTGGCTTCTGATGTGAATATCATTGATCTCTCAAAGCATATTCACTTCAGTCTTGTAATAATTTTTGTTAGCCACCTCTTCGATGTGGGCACTAAAGATGGACACACTAAAGTGAAAAATCTCTTCTCGTTCTGCAGTACTCAGAGGGACATGAAGCTACAGGCAAGTAAGGAAACGGAAATTTCTCTTACTGAATCAGGATTGGTTTCTATGACAGCTGAGGTACAAAGTTCCATGGATATTATATCGCAAAAGTAACGAAAATACTTTGAATGCAATGTCGGTATACCATCAGAAACTTTACTTATTCAATAACATATGGAGAAAAAAAATAAAATAAAAACTCTTTTCACTACCACATGACATCTTCTGATTGCAAAGTTCCTTGTGTGTTGTCTTTGTCAGTCTCCTACACTGTAAACCACACAGACTATGTAATCGGTGTATTACACTGTGCCAAGAACATGATCAGCGCTGAACAAAAAATCATCCCTTTGCAAAATTGGTTGTCCATTTATTTTATGAAATGTTTACTTAAGTATGTGTTATAAAATGTATAATTTAATAGCAAATCTAAGAACCTAGAGTGTTTGCTAAGAGAACTCAATCTTTATACTGAGAATTATATTAAGTAAATTAGCCTAATTTGTATTGAAACAAAAGAAAAGGTTATCAGGATTCTCTGATTAGCTACAAGAGAGGATCATATATTATTGATGTTTTCTAACCTATCCAAATTCTGGAAATGAATAAATTCAGCTTCTCCCCCCCATTTCATTATATTAAATATCGAAACTTCAGCTGGGTGTTAGTATGGATCAGCCTATGGCACTTGGTCAGGATTCCTGTTATCTATTCCTGGCTCTCCCACTGATTAACTGTTGGCAAATCATTTAATTGCTTTCTGACTCAGTTTTCCTATCTTTAAAATGGGAATGAAATTTGTAACAACTCTGAGGTATAAGGCTTACAAAATTAAGTCACCAGAAGTTCTTCAACAAGAGGTGCTACATAAATATCAGGACTAAACTTGTTTTAATAAATACAATAGTGCAATTGGTGCACAGTATTAAAAACCCAAGCCACAATGTTCAGCTAATATTGGAAAGTACTTTCAAATGGCTAAATTTTGTGCTGTCCATGTATTCAGCGCTGTTTCTTCAAATTATGGCTGGCTTTCAAACTCTGCCTCACAGGAAACCCAAACAAATTCAGGGGTTGGGGAAAGAGATGTGTGCCTAGGACAATATTTGTATTGCTGAATACAAATGTCTACAAATATTGCCAGAAATGCTAACTGAGTGACTGTATGAATGGGAAGATTTTGTTTTCTTGTTAATTCACTCAGCTGTCCATTTGTTTCTGCTCATGTCCTGCCCAAAAGTGAGAGAGAGATTAATAAAAGGATATAAGGTACATCTGGAGTGACGATAAAGAGAAATGAGAGTTTGCAGGGAGACTATATGCGGAGTGAAGCCCGTCTGCTTTCAACATTTTAAATACTGTGCCATTTCAGCTGTTCCAAATGTTAGGCATAATTTAAAATACGAAGAATTAAATAGGGAGGTTTGTCATTTGTAGGTGGATATGCACAATGTGGTGTCCATCACCTTTAAAAAGGCACAGCAGCAGAACAGCGAGGAAGCAGACATGAGTCTTGTACTAAATGTTATACCCAGTAGGTCAGAGCTCAATATGGAAATATCTATATAGTAATTAGACACTACAGCCTCTCTCATATAAAGAGCACAGGTGCAAATTATACTAAGAACCAACAATTATGCTCACACATGCCAATTCACGGCATGTAGAGAAAATAATGTTTTGTGATCAAGTCATTGAAGGTTTCCCCATGCAACCCTAATGGCACCACCAATTGTGCATTGACGGCTGTCTCTTGTGTATCAGTATATGTTTGAAGAATGTACTGCATGCTTTATGGGAAGAATGATAAATGTGCTAAAATGAAAGCTGCATTTTCATATAAGAATATTGATGGAGCCGAAGGTACACTGGCTCTAAGATGGAGGAGCATCTTTTCCCTTCATGTCAAGAAAACTTAGAGGGAAATCATGTCACCTGCCAGTCTAGATGACACACTAGAGGAAAGACAACCAAAATACTTGATAGCCAAGTGAGTGAGAATTGGCCAAATGGTTTGTCATCTCATCATCCTTAGAGTAAACATGATTCAAATCCATAGATTACGTACATAAGATTGTTCTGCCTTTCTAGGCACCAATTCTATTGTATTTCTAATACAGCAACATAATCTACATGTTGCTTTTGTTTTTAGGGTTTTTTTGGGGGGGGCGTTGTGGGGGGGGGAAGGGGGAAGATGGGCCATGAGGGAGGGATGACAGCAAGAAAGATGGCACAACCTGAGAAGGCCTTTAAGGTGATAGGTTGTCCTCAACACTGAAAAGAAGATGAGCAGGTAGAGAAGGGAGATTATGCGCCACCCTCAGAGGAAGAAGATAGCCACATAATCAATGTGATGTTCTTCCTGGGTGAACCAGCTTAACCTGGTTCATTCCCAGTTCATTTAAGTAGTAGGTTCATAGCTAGTCAAGTATAAAGGGTGAGGCTGCAGGGACCTGGGGAGGCAGTTGAAAAATAAATTGTATCAATCAATATATTGTTGTTGGTTTTTTTTAAACAGCTGGCTTAATCCATTATTGTCTACAGCCACATTTCTGTTTTACTTATTCCTTTGGATTGACTTTATCTAGTTGGTTCACCAGAACGCACAAAGACTGATCACTACAGTGACTTGCACAAATGTTCCATTAACATAAATAGGAGGTAACAAATGTGTGTGTCAGTGAAAGAAAACTATGAAGAATTTCCCTCAAGTCCACTTTGACAGTCAATTCACAGCAAAGCAGCAGTTAGCTTGGAGAAACCATAGGAAATTTTTAAAAACTAGGATTCCTCTAATAAATTTCTTAACTGGGAGTGAAAGCATGGATGATGCTGGGGATCTGCATTGGGAGGAGTAGAAGAGATGGATTCTTAGATCTTAAGACCAGCAGCCATCCTCAGGTCTGACCTCCAGTATAAAGAAGGCCATAGACATTCATCCAGTTACCGTTGTATTGAGCCATAAGTCCTGTTTGACTAATACATTATCTTCCAGAAAGGCATCCAATCAGGATCTGAAAACATTAAGAGATAGAGAATATACTACTTCCCTAAATGATCTCTATTTAAATCATAAGCTAATTGTGACCTCAAATTAGAATGTGCCTGAGACCAGCAGTTGGGAGGAATGGATTCAAGACATGAGTGGTGGTTATGAGTTTTAACTGAACTTCTGATCACTGTAACTACCTTGTGAAATAGAAGTGGACCCTCCAACCAAGAGTGAGACAAGAGATGGAAATCAGTGTTCTTTCTCAAACTCTCTTTGAAATTCAAAACAGAGCTCTGGATCAGAGCTCTATTGTTGAAGTACAGAGGGTGAAAAGACAAGAGGACTTTTCAAATTTGTCACTTCATACTGTGTCCATTTCTACTTTTACACAACACTGGACTAGGAGCCCCTCAAAAGATAACTTAAATATATCATTCTGGGCTTGATGTAACAGCAAATAATTCTAACCTTACCCTGAGCTAACCAGAAAATGGATAGAGATCATTCGGTTTGTTTTCCTGGTTTTCTCAGATCTTTAAGCCAGGATTTAGAAGATGAGTCCATTATGCATAATTTAGTACTGAATAGCCTTTAGAAGTGTATAATACTCACACATTCCCTCCTCACTCAATATGCTTCCACATGCATTTTCTGAAAAAAAGTTAGTCTTCTCTTCTGTGCTATGTAGTGTGGAGACACCTAGTGGAAAAAAATAAAGTAGCATGAGCTGGCAACTAATTTACACAAATAATGTAAGATAGCTCAAAATGCTAGTAAGAGGAGTTGCATAAATCTTACATTAGCATTGCCATTGCTACTTATCTCAATCAGTGTAGACCCATCACTGAATATAATTTTCCCCTAGTTACTGGTTGTGGGATTGAAAAAGTCTTGTTTGAGAATTTTTATAACTAATGCTTTAAAAAGCTAGAGTCCCTTGTTAACGACTTACTATTTAAATCACCCCAAAGCAATTTCTTTACCATATTATATTTATCCTGTTTTATTACTCTAAAAATAGACCAGAGACCATATTCAACTGAACATTTAAATTTGACATATGCTTCTACTTTAATTTTTTAAAATCTTCATAGCTCTTAACAGTTCTACATTTTGAGATAAAGGCAGCATTTTGAATTAGAGTGTCTGTTCTATTTTTATCCTGCTTTCTTTAGTATCTACAGTATTGTAGAAGAAAAAATGATGTAACTGGGAAAATGTGCATACTATAACCTGAGGGACTGGAGAGAGGGGCATTTTAAGAGAAAAAGCTTTTAGTACATACAAAAGTCAGAGGCTTGGCTTAAAGATGGGTGAGGAGAGAGAACCATTTTTATTTTAAAATCTTCAACCTTTTTTTTTTTTTTAAATACGAGTGTCTTTCCAAACATCTTTCATGGCAAGTTGCTAGTGACTTAGATATGTCCTGTGATTGATGATATCCTGAATGCAAATATTTGTACAGATGCACTACAAAACATTAAAGAAACTTGTTTAAAGTCGCAAGTCTCCACAAGAGAATTTTCACAGTTGAAAGTGTTTGTTTCTAAGTGTACTGCTATTCACAAAAATGAGGGGAGAGTTACAACTCAAGTTTTCCTGTGTTATATGCTTTCCTGCTTTTGAGGTCTGCTCCGCACAGGGAAGGTAGACTGTGAGGGATCTCCCTATGACCCCACCAACCCCAGTCTTGGCATGGCAACACATGGACCCTATAGGAACATATACCAATAAAGGATCAGTGGAACAGAGCTCTGCCTTACCCCTCATGTCAGGGTAGTGGAAGTGTCTGGGGCAGGAACCAATTCTGCCTTCTTTAGGCCAGCTGAGAGCTCCCACCATGAGGGGAATTTTCAGTTGGCCTGTTTCAGCTAGAATCTGGCTCCTTTGCACCACTTGAACAACGCAAAAGAGCCAGATCAGAAGCGAGAATCTGTTACTTAGTAAATATTAAAACAAACTGATACCCTAGGCGGTGGTAGATAATGGCTACTTGTAACATATCTAATTATTAGAATAAATTAATGGTCTGAATCATAAAGTTAAGTTGGTCCAATAAAAGGTATTATTTCATCCACCTTGTCTCTAAAATTAAATGAGTGCCTTTCAAAATGATTGATGGGAGTGTACAACAAATTAAATTGAGCTGACTGAAAAGAGATTTCTCTGACACACACAAAAATTCACTAATTTCATTTGATGTTTTCCATGAAAAACGCAATTTTGTTTTATGGGGGGGGGGGGAAGGTACGACTGGTTTGCTTTTTTCCAAAACCAATAGAAAAAGGAAGGAGGGAAATAATGTTTTTTCCCTCAGCAAAGTGAGTTTTCATTTCAAGTTTTGGTGAAAAATGACACATTTCAACTAAAATGAACATTTCCTGCCAGATAGTTTTGGTCAAAAAGATATTTTCACAGCAACATTTTCTCTCACTGTGAACGCTGTGGTCTTCATCCTGTGTTTCTAAACCTCCTCATTTTCATTTGCATTTCCCCTGTCCCCCCTCTTAAATACAAAGGGCTTTTTCTTACTCTTAAATATACTCGTGCATAACCTGAAAGTATCCAACCACAGCAATGGAAATTCTCACAGATTCTACCTTTTGTTGCGGGCCAAGCTGCAGAAACAGTTATTGGTTCTGTGCTTCTGACACATATGGTAAGTGTTACCAACACATAGGTAACAAACACATAGGCTCATATTAGTTTACTTTTTTTTGGTAACATGCCTAGCTTGGGCTGCTAGGGACCTAATTAACTTAGTAATATTTTAGGGAACACAAGGAAGACCAACATATGAACTTGGAACTACATTTTACTTAACTATTTCCATGACTATCACAATACTTGCTACCTTAGGAAGACCATCTCTGTACACTTAAGTGAAATGTCATCCTATAGCTTGAAAAAAGCAGGTGCCTAAGGACAAAAGGGAAGTTCTGAACAAACATAGTTCATTGTCAGCACCAGATTTTGTGGAGATATTTGAAGAGCAGGTTGGAATCATCTGTACAAATCCATTCACACAACTATTACTTTGAGCAACTGAAGGGGCAATGACAGTCAAACTGTTTCCATTTTAGGAAGTCCACTCAGTGAAGTTAAAATGGTTGTCCTAAAAATAAAGTGTGCTGTCTATGGTAAGGAAGGAAGGAAGTGGACTAACTATGCTTCATTTCAGTGACCTGATGATTTCAATTCAGGCTCCAAGAGAGAATCAGAAATAGGACTGCTCCTAAACTTGTGATATTTCCATAGTTCTCTTTTGCTTCCCAACCCAAACAAATGTGAAAAGTTAGAGGGCTCACAAAGGTAGATCTGAAATACAGAAAATAGTACTATTTCTTTATATGGCCTTTACCACTACTCAATACAGTGAAGATTGAGAGTCATCATTTGACACTTGAATTTCTTAAATAGCCTAGACAATTTTCAAAATTGAAAGTACCTTTAGATCAATACTTTTAATAGTAAATTGCCAAGAGAAATACCTCCAAATTAAGGGATCTGGTTGGTTTCAGCAGATTTCATAGTATCTAAGATATGACAACAGATCACTTCCTCAACCCTAGTAAAATGATTGCTAAAAAATCTAAAGGGATAGATAGTGTTTTAAGACTAGACAAACTATCATTTAGTTATCAGATCAAAAAGCACTAGTGAAGACTTAGCAAAGCTACCGCCAGGAGGGAGATCATAATTGAATGCTTGCAATATGGAAGCAAGTTAGTAGCTTAATAATAGTTAATAAGAGCTTAACTGAATTGCATTACCTGTAAGAGAGATCAGAGGAACCAAACTCTACCTCAAATCATCTCCAGCAAACCGTAAAGAGGAATTATCCAGCCAAATACAGAGTGTGATCCCAGCCTGTGGCAATGACATTGTATGATACAAAAATCTTCTAACAATGGGTGCCATTAAAATAAATAAAAATGCATGTAATGCCTGTGGGTGCTGAAATGTACATGTTATTTCCCATTCTAAATATAGGGAATCTCTCAAATGAAGTACACTTCATCCCTGTGCAGAGGGACTGAAGAAGTGCACAGGTCTTGTGATGGTGCTCAGCATAAAATACAGGGATACAGTGGATTATTTTATGACACCTATTGTACCATCTCCCAAATAACCTTTCATGGAAGTGTCATGCATGCCACAATGAGGAATCTATGGGCTAGAACCTGAGGTAGTGTAACTCAGCACTGCTCCACTAAAATAAGTTAGTAGGTCCTCATGTTTTTCACACATACAAAATAGCACACAATAGAACACATGTAAAGATTAAAACATAAAATGAAAAAAATTCACTCTACAGGAACAGCAGCTCCTGTCCTGCAGGACTGATCCTGGCTTCCCAATTCAGGTTTGTCAACTGGCACATGACACTGCACTCCAATTTAGCCAAGCCAGCCCCGTCATGACACAGGGCTAGCCAGGCCAACCCTGAGCAGCATTGCAACACCATGTGCCAGGTCACAACCCCAGGGGCAGGGAGGTGGGCCCAGCCTTGAAAGGAAGGAGCTGCTGCCATGGGGTGAGTACAGGCAGGCTCGCTCTGCAACCCCACCCATCCCCAGAGGGCAGGACCCAACCCCTTGGGGAAGAAATACATAAAACAAAATAAGAAATTCCTGAAAAATAAAATGAAAAAAGTTATACATAAGAATTTCACAGGTCTCTCTGATTTGGCATAGATGCATTGATTTCAAATATTGACTTACAGCAGCTGAGGGACATAGTAACTTCAATATACTGGACTTTCTGTAAGGGAGCTCTCTTTTTAAAAATATAGGGCTTCCTTATTTTTCTGAGCTCTACTCAAAAGCATGAAAAGCTTTCATGTGTATAAGTTTTAATTTGTATAAATTTGAGAAAGCCAGAAAGATTTAAATTCTAATGTATCCATTTTTCTCTTCGGTGGCCTGACAGAACAAAGGATTTAAGAGGAGTCTTTTACCGCAATTCCATGAAATACAGGTCTTCTCTCCTTCAGTCAGTGCAGGTAATCACACATGCAGTAAAATGTCGAAATAGGCATTCAGAATAAAATCATTTTACAGGAAATATGCAAAGTCTTATTGTGCATGACTAAAATTCAACAGATTACACTAGCACTGCAGCTTTACAGCTGGTTCTCTAGACACCCATTATATTTTGTGAGCTGTTTGTACTGTAGCTTTTGATATTCTTAAAGGATTGACGGCATCTATTTCCTTTCAAATAAGGCCGTTTTCAATTTAGCAGCATTCACCAACCTGCAAATCAGAGTCTGCGAGACACTCTTAAGAATATCACTTTCAGACGACGGATGTTTTGCAGGTGGTTTTGCAGAGAACCATGAAATGCAGCTGCCACAAAACCTTTGATGAGACATAAGTAGAACAACATCAAAAGTACCCTGCCTTTTGAGCAAATACATGAAAGTGCAAAACTAGCTGACAGTGTCACATCATGGAATTCATTTTAGCTAGTAGACAGAAACCTAGAGGAAAAAAAAAAAAAGATTTGTGTTCATAGCTTGGAATCTGGACTGGAGAGGGTAAAGAGATTTTTTTTTTTTAAACTGCTATTATTTCACATTCTTGAAGGCAGAAAACAGAAACTAACCCTTTCAAGGAGGAATTCATGGAAATCCTAATGTCACAAGCCTCAAAACTGACTTCTATAAATTTTTTCACTATTCTATATTTTTAAAGACAGTAGTTTGGGCAAGATTAATTTTTTCATGGTACTTTATTAAAACTTTAAAGACTTGTTCAAAATCTGAATACCCATGTTTAATACAATCGGTGAATAGTAGCACACTATAGTTAAGACTGCAAAACACTTCTCATTGCTATATGCTGTTTTCACTCAACTTTTCACCTTTAGTTTGAAATATTGTATGCTTGGTCTCTGTACAAAAACCAGGGAGGGGTTTTTTGGTGTAAATTTAAGCAATATTCCTTCAGCTATTTTTGGTTTTATCTACAGTTATTTTGATTAACTTTTAACTGGAGCTCAGTCCTGTCCATGCACTGGCTCAACCAAACCTTTCTAATAACATGAGATAACTGAGCTTAAACCACCACTGTTCAGCTCAGTCAATGGACTTAAGCACGTGATACAGATTAGGCATGTGCTTAAGCATCCTTCCTGACTAGGATAATTTCCTGAATCAAGACAGGATTATTTACATGCTTAAAGTTTGGCATTTGTTTAAGTGCTTTACTGAACTGGACTACAGCCTTCTGTCCATACCAAGAGTCAGCTATATTTCAGCCATTATTTTTGGCAGACCCTCTAGGGAAAAAAATGGCTATAACTTTTTAATTTTGTTTTCTTTACATTGGGAGAAGTTCTACTGTAAGTGGAAATCACTTATTCTGACTATTTTTGTTTTAAGATTAATTTAACAGGACATCTCTTTTTACACCCTTTAAATTCTAAAAGGAAGGTTAGACTTCAAGAAGCCTTTTTGAGTTCTACTATGGACAGGGTAGAATTTTCCCAATTTATGTGCAAAATTGTCATCATTAGACAATGTTACTTTGTAAGTAAAAATCCAAACTATGTTCTATTGAAAGAGATAAAAGGGTTGAAATATTATTTGAGGTATACTATAGCTTCCTTTAGTACACATTTACTGGAGAATAGGATAGAACTGCTTTGATAGAACATATGTTTAAAATGAATGCCTTCGTTCAGTGTCCTTGCCAGTGGGTCATTCACAACATTTGAATGCATCTGGCTTTATTTTGATCAGCATTTGGGACTTTTTTGATTTCCTCGGTGAGGAATTTGAGCCTAGGTTTAACTTGAATTCTTACAAAAGTTTTTCTTATTTAGAGAAAAATCCAAAAAAGCCTTCACTTATTATGTATTTATATTTGGTTCAGTGTGAGGAGCAAATTTAAAATCGTTGGTAGTGTATTTGTGGCCACAGTAAACTCTCATTTTCAGTGTCATATGTATGTTCCATCCAAAGGAGACTTCGTAACTAAGAACATTCTCTTTAACCAAGGTTTCTTAAAAGGCTTCTTAAATATTTGTGTTTCCACAATTAAAGGTCTGTCAGCATTTCCATTAACGTCCCCCCCACTCCCTACAGGAATTTAGAACCCAAAACGATAAAAAAAAAAATTGTCCTAGGTTAAAATCTAGCTGGTCTCAGCTTCAGAGAGGTTGTCCCCCGCAAAAAAAAAAAAAAAAAAAAAAAAAGGTTTTGGAATGTATTTCACTTATTAAAACCAAAAATAAGCTGTCTGATCCTGCATCCACGGAACTCTCTTACCCCTATACCTGAAGTTCTGTGGTGTGACTCATATGGGTTCTCTTTTCAGCATTGTTCCTTGGTTCCTTTGGTCTTAAGAAACCACCTTTACAGCAGTACAGCTGTGATTGTACTACCATCGGGTACAATCTTGGTGCTACATAGCATCTATATTCTTGCTGTCTTGTCTGTCATTAGGTGCTGGCTGTACATTTACTGGCTCTTCTATCTGAGTTCAGGCACTTCTTTAATGCTGTACCTTTTATCCTAGTGGTATTTGGCTTGCAATCACTGATGTTTAATTGTTCTGACATCTTCGCCACTACTTATGGCATCAAAAATTTATTTGCTGAAGAGAGTAGAGTAGTTCTCTAGTCCAGCATTACTGTAAATGGGTATGTATTATCTTGGTATGTCTTATTAGCAATTTCTTGACAATCTTGATAACTGCTTCTGCCAATAGGCTAGCTGTGGTGCTGAGAGGATGAAACATGCAAATTCTGCTGATGCAAACTGCACAAAATTCCCAACAGACAAACTGAGGTTCACTATATGTAATCACAGTTGCTGGAATTCCATGCAGGTCAAACCAAATTTTGCAACGTTCAATGACAGAGGATGCTGCTGTTGCAAGAAAGGGATCTCTTTCTCAATAGATCAGAATAATTAACCATCAGAAGGCATGCCTGATTTCCTAATATACTTAAGTCCATACCTAGCTTACTCCTTTGTCGCACAGATATTTCATGTGTTGTAAATGGTCCCTTTTGTTGATTTGCTAGGAATTTTTGCAGATACAGCACTGGCTTTATCATCTTTGGTGCCTAAAATGATACAATTTTCTACCAAGTTTGTTTGCAGGTGTGCAAAATTTGCACAAAGACCCTAACTGTCTGATGCTAGTTGCCTATTGGTGTACAGCTTCAGTTTGATCAGGTATATAGAAAATATTCATCGTTTGTTTTAGGCAAAAAAAAAAAAAAAAAAAAAAATAGTCCTCTTCTCCTTTCCCTTCCCCCACCATTTGTGCTAACTCTAAGTGATGGCAAATTAGGAAGCAATCCTTTCATTTTTGTATTCATTATGGCCACTCTGACCATTCTGCTTATATTACCCAGGGTTTCCCTTATATTTGCATTACAGCAAGGAGTACAGTCTTGGGCACAGAAATTGCAAAAGTAGCTAGGTGTCTATGGTCAGCCACAAAGAATTAAAGATGGTAACAATTATTTTACTTCGCACACCATATTAAGAGCTGATGTAACGAGCAGCACAAAGGAAGTCATTGCAGTGCACACCACCTTGTATTGGTCCCAGAAAAAAAACTGATGTACAATGCGGCACATGTGAGCATCATGTTCTGGCAAATTATCTACTAGTAGAGCACCCTCACAATACCAGTGACAGAATTTTGATTTTGGGTGATTGCACACAAACCAGAAAATTCATGGAAAATATGCATCTTGACTTTCAGATTGTAGGTATAAATCTGCAATGCTGGCAATAAGAAGAGCTTTACATTCACTATAGAGATAACCCATGCACTATGGAATTAATTGACACACAAACATGGAACCCCATTTTATGAAGGGTGTTTTGGTATATTTTAAGTCACTTTTCAGAATATGACTGAATTTCAGTTTTTATTCATTTCAAACCTTATGACTTCCCTGTTCTGGATATAAATTACTTTCACCTTAATTGGAATATAGCTGGCAGCAATTCCTTCTGTTTAAGAAGCTGACAAAGTGATATGTAAAAATCAGAACTGAAGCACTACAAGTCGCTTAAATCTGTAAAGTTCAGATTTTGACTTATTAGTGTCACACTTAATTGGATGCAATTGTAATTTTTACACCAAGAAAAATTAAGTACTACAGTGGCTGAGTATTAAGAAAGTATTTTAAAAAAATAATTGAGACAGAGAACAACTTTTGACCTAAGGTGATGTTGACGAGGTTCTTAGTGTTTGTGCAATGAGTGAAACGAATACATCAGTAATGAGTTAGCATTAGAACATCAGCCAGAAGTCTCCCACAAACCCTTTGTCTTGCCTCCGTGACCTTAGTAACATTATAGTGAATGTCTTCAACCAAGCTGACGGTTGTCCCAAAGCGTACATGTTTAACAAACAAAACATTCCCCACGAGTCTCTGTTTAAGTATCACTGTTGAATAGAACACTAGCAACAAGTTAAAAAGACAAGGTCAAGGAATTAGTCAGAACTTACAGAAGTCTTTTTTTTATTCTTCTTTTTATAATAATCTCTTGGAAACTACAAACTGAAAAATATTCCATTACCAATATGTTTTCCATCCATTGCAAGTTGCCAAGATGTCAGTTTTTTCCTAGACACAGTTTTCCACAAAAGCTGGAGTCTGGGACCTAATGATGTTTCCACTCCACAAAAGGTTTTACTCTGGTGAACTTGAATTTTTTTCAATTTGATTATTGAAGTCCTATAAGGCTTCGGGTTTAGATAGTTATGAAGCAGCATAAATGTTCAATCAAACCTATGGAGACCCCCCACCTTCCCCAAATCCTCATGACTCTCCTAGCCCTCACTCCCCCCCACCTCCAATGCCATCAACCCTAAAAGATTCTCACTGTATCTGCAACAGCCTCTTTGGGATGAAAACAGATTGGCCTGATACCCCCATAAGACAGAGGGTATCTAGTATGCCTGTTTCCTCTGTTTGGCATCTTTAGGGGAAGACAGTAGGCCCATTATCCCTTCATTCAAGTCTGAGCTTTCTCCCTCTTCCTGTCCCCATGTAGTAGAGAATAGGAATTTTATATTCTCAAGGACCTGGGAGGAATGGGTCACCATTCCCCCTCATCAGCCTCAGGGCAGCATTAAGATGAACAGGTTGGGTGCCAACCTGTTCAACTGTCATGTTTCTTGGTGTAACATTCATGTATTTGGTATAGAAAAATATGTCTTGAGAGAGATTGTCCCCACAAAATAGCTTATAGCTTGGGGAAGCATGTGCCAAGTCGAATAAAACTTGGCGGCTAGGTGGGTGCTAATATTGATGCTAACTCTCGATATTGCTGTGCTAGGAAGAACATTTGAACAAAGTGCAAGATGTACTGCCTGTAGGGTAAGGGGTCTGATTTGTTAAATTGTTTCCCCTGGTTCTGCTCCACTCTGGATTTTCACTTATCAGGACAGCCCAGAGTAGCAGCTGAGCCAGCGAGTGTAGGAAATAAATTGTTGGCCAGCTAGTTAGATGTCCCTATTAGCAGGACGCAACTTTGACTTTAAAATTTAAAAAAAAAAAAAAAAAAAGGCTAGGCCACCTATCTAGTACATGGACCAGGACAGTCAGCACTCAGAGCTAACTAAAAATCTCATGACAGTCCCAGTCAAAACAAGAGTTTGTAAGTATGGATATGCAAGCCACTCATCAGTTAAAATTATAGGCACTTTATGTTAACTGTTCAAGTTTATAGGACAGTCCTTTAAGTTCTATTTGCTGTTCAGAGATTCACTGAGCACATAAGATGTAGGTCAGTGGAGCAGGAAGGACAGTAGGAGGGGAAGTTATCTGCCTGCGCAACTGTGGACACAGATAGAATCACTATCTCTGCTGTCTCTTTGTAAGAAGAATTTTGAGGGTTCAAAGGAGGGAGCAGCACAGCAGGATCATTTTCATCACACACAAGAAGTCACCAAAGGCCTGCACAGAATTAGAGGATCTGTAGGGTATTTTCAGCTCCTCGATGGATGTGAAGGCAGATTCCCTTGCTCTGTTTAGAAATGCCTCTGAGAAAAGTCAACTGCTGTATGATTACCTGAATCTGACAGATTGCTCATGGAGACTTGTACACTTAGACCACTTTCAAAAAGTGGTAACTGATATTCAATGCCACCTGTTTTTGGGTGCCCAGCTTCAGATACTTTGGGCCTCACAGTCAGAGATGCTATGCACATGCTGTTCTCATTAACTTCAGCAGGAGCCAGGGATATTCAGTATTTCTGTAAGTTAGGTCCATGGCATCTAAAGTTGAGCATCTACCACTTGAAGCATTTTTGAAAGTTTTGAGATTAGGAAGCTGTCTGGGTATTTGTAGGAGAGCTGGTATGCCATTTCTGCCAGGAAATGCTATGTGTATCAGGGATCTGATAATAAGCTTATTAAAAAGAAATTTTAACCACTGCATATTGCCACTTAGATTGATTTGTTTTCAGCAAAATTGAAAGGCGTAGCCATTACATTCATGGTCTCAAATCTTAGATACGTTTTCAAGTTCTGTATCCTGCTAACTGAAAATACCTGCGAATTTATTTTTAAACTCGCAAGCAATGCCATTCCAACAGAAACCACTTCTATACATAGATTTCATCTCAGTACAGACAACAGTGTCTTGAAGTTTATGGATATTGGCTCAAAGAAAGAGCTGATAGACTGTGAACTTTAAGATTTGTTGTATAGTAAACTGAAGGTCATGAGAAGCTAAAATTTCCTCCAACATGTACAATAGAAAATAAATGTCACAAGTATAACTCAGACTGCAATCCAAAATCTGTGAAATCCATCTGGAAAGCACACAAGAAACCGCATTTGAGGGCTTGTCTATGTGACAGGGTAATACACTACTGGGGTGGGATTTCTAGAGCAAAAATTATGTATCATGGGTTAATTGGTCCATGTACACCCTGCTGGTGTGCAGTGAAAGTTCCCTAGGATGCTTTAACGTTCTGCAACACAGCATTAAAGCTCAAATTATGCAGAGACAGTTTAAATAGTTTAGGTTATAAAACTGAGTTTAGACCAGTTAATTCTTCCACCCAACACATTCTCAAAGCAAAACCAATCTATCTGAAATTCCCCACGTGGTCTTCTGCCAGGGTCTCTGCAGAGCTCATGAGCTTCACAGTGAGTGCCTAGTTTAGGAACATCACAAGATTCCACGATCTCATGGCATCCCATGACCCTGTGGAACTTGTGCTGCTTGCTGATAATGATTTTGCAGGACCTTTCCCATTCTCCATAGATATTGCACAAAATCTAGAAGATTACATGGAGTATTTTATTATAAAAATGTTTGCTTTAATTCATTTCTATATTTTGAATGGTCTTTGTAAGCTGGTGGAACAACTCAGCAGAAAACAGTTGCTGACAACAAGCTCTCTTCCTCAAGAGATAGCATAAGCAGAAAAAGAAAACCAAGTCCCTGCCTTTGGATCCAGCTCAGTCCTGTGACGTTAGATGTGAAGCTCGGCCTGCAAAGGCTTCTTTGTGGCTCAGGGTATGTCTACGCTGCAATTAGAGGTGTGATGGCGGCATGGGCTGGCATACCTGCTCTAACCTGAATATAGCTAGCATGCTAAAAATACCATTGAAGGCATAGACTTCAGTGTGGGCTAGTAACACAGGCATCTACTTAGAGTCCCCAGGGGCTTCTACAGCCTGCACTGATGCCTGTGCAACCTCATCTTTACTGCTGTTTAGAACCATGATATTTAGAACCACGCTAGCTAGATAAAAACTAGTGCAAATACACCATGCTGCAATCATACCCACTTCTGCAGCATAGACATGCCCTCCAACAAACAACAAGAGCACCTTACACAGGGAGAGGAAAAACTGAACTGGAATCTCATCCTGAATTTACAAAGGTTTTATTCTAAGTAATTTTATAATGTAAATGGTGTAGTATGAGAACAAATTTTGCTCACATGTGGACATTTTACCTTTTCATATTAATATATGCTGCTGCTACTATATATTGGGAAACAGCAAATGAAAGATTCACAGATCCGTCTCCCTAGGAGACCTAAATTGATTAGGAAGGTTTGAATATCATCTTTATTCTCAGAAGTGTGTTGTCATGTTAATTACATTATCTGTTTCATTAGTGAGCATGTAATTTTTAATTTAGACAGGCCATGGGGATAAATGTCTGTGGCATATGAGTCCCAATCAGTTTGGACGAAGAATATCACTGACAAACAACACTCTTCTTAGCTATAGTCTTAGTCCAAATAGGTGCATTATCTCACTATGTCTGAGAAAATGGCACACACAGACCTTTGCTAACTCTTACAGGTATAGTTTCACTGAGTGAGGGCCCATATGCCCAGACATTTATCTCCCCCCTCCCTCCCCCTCCAAAAAAAAAAAGTTTGCTGACCTCTGGTGACCCAGAATAAATGATTTAGCATAAAAATGAGACCTTCAAACAGTAGCAAGACAGAGGTAGCCTAAGCCTATTACACATAAATAACCATTTACAGGGAAAAAGTCCATTTCATCTCTCTCCCTTTTCTCCTACCCTCTTGTTCCACCCCCTACTATTTCTCCCTCTCATTTCATTTCTGACAATGTGTATACAGTCTTAAGTGGTTTAACACAGATGTCATTGACAAGTCTGAAGGCAATGGGCTTGGAGACATGTGGCTAAGGGCATATTTTGCAGAACCTCTGTTGCTAGTGATGATTAGAGCCGGGCAGATAAACCAATTTATTTTCTTGCTATTCCAGGAAGTTTAAAAAAAAAAAAGTTCCAGTAAAACAAAATTTTAAACTAACCAAATATTGTTTTAAACAATTGGTTTGGAGCAAAACAAAACATTGTTTGACCCTAAAACTAAATATTTTGGTTAGATTTTGAGCATGTTTTAAATATTTGATTGTTTTTTAAGTAACAGAAGAAATTTTGAACTCCTCCCCACCAAAAAATGAAAACATTGTTTCAAAAGTGTCAAAACAAAATATTTCAATTTCATTTAGGTTTGGCTTTTTTTTTTTTACCTAAACAATTTGGCAAAACCAACATGTACGTTTTGCAGAATGTTTTGGCATTGCTCAATCTGTATGTTTCACTGAAACAAGTTTGTATGAAAATATTTGCCCAACTCTAGTCATGATACAGCATTATGGGGAGAACATAGCTTGGCTGCGAGAGCACAGGGAGTGTAGTTAGGGCCAGCAACAATTTTTTTTTTTTTTTTTTTTTTTTTTAAAAACACATTTGCAGATGGAAGCACATTTGATATGGAATCATCAAGACAATAATTATGGAGACCGACAGTCTTATTATTACCAAGTCACTCTCCAAGATAAAACTACACTGTGATATTAAGTTTCTATTCTGACTGTAGATAACGATTGAGCCTATTTAGAGAATCACATTGTCAGGGGTACCATCTGCAGAGACAGGAAGACTTTATGGGAGGAAACAGTGGTTTGTAATCCCAGCCTGTCCCTTTTCATTCTGTCTTTTCAGATGACATGAGGAATCCAGGTGGAAAGATATGCTCTGCATCTCTGACTATGTGGCAGAGAGGAAAACGTAATTGATTATTCTTATTAAGGTAACTGCTTTTGCCAAAAGCAGTTAGTTTACCCTGGTTACCAAGTTTACCCATAAAATGAATTATACACTATACAGCTGTAGGAAAAGTACAACTTTCTGTGCAAGGCAGATTTTTTTTTTTTTTTTTTTTTTTTTTTGGAAAAAGAAAAAAGTAGCTTCAGCTGCATGGAAATATCCAACTGATTGTAATTATGAGGAGTGCAATGTTAGCTTAATTAGAAAATTAATGAGAAGGGGGCATTATGATCAAAGAAATCCAGATCTAAGGATTTGCTTTAAATGTTTTTTAATCCCTATAATATCACTTCTCGTGCCTGTGCAAATATTAAGTGAGAAAAAATGCTTCAAAGCCATCAAGAGAGAAGAATATTAGAGAAAGACAGGCAGAAATATAGCATTAAGTGAAAGGTTCAAGAAACAGATCTTCCTGGTCTCTCTCTAGTGTGCGCTGATATCAACAAATGGATCATCTGCACATGAGCACTCCTACAATGAGCATTACTTCAGAGGACACACATACTGGAGTAGTCTTGATGCCCAGCATTGGCTACACCATATTGGCACTGTTCGCAATATGTTGTGCTATATCAATGATCCTGCATACAACTGTTTTTGTTAGGCAAGCAAAGCTGTCTGTACTTGACAGTCACCAATTATTCCCTGGTACATTTAGCCATAGTTGACCTTGGAGTAGATTTGACTGTAGAAACAAATGCAGTTGAGTATTTTAACCTCGGTAAAGCTTCTGTGTCACTGAAGGCTTCGCAGTGGCTTTTTTTTTTTTTTTTTGGGGGGGGGGGGGGGGGGGCAAGTACTACATATCCAAGTGAATTTGTTGCATATAATGAAAAACAGAGCTATTTCTTATATCTGGCATTTGGTCCTAAATTTAGTTTTGCATTTATATGGGTTAACTTTTCCATATTGCAGTAAGTTAATGTATGTTCACAGTTTAGAATACAAACTATTTCTAAACCTGATATAGTATTAATCACTACCATGGGAAGTATTATCAAAATGAAATAAATTTACATTAGCATGTTTAATGGTTAGAGTAGTGAAATGGGAAGTTGGGTCTGTTTCTGACTCTGCCATTAATACTTAGTGTAGCTCTAGTAGGCAAGTTTTAGTCGTTTAGCCTATCAAATGGGTATGGTCCAGGAATGCCCCAAGCCACAGCTCTTGCACAGATTTAGCAATATATGGGTCAATCCATCCATCTTTGGCAGTTTGGGAATAAATAGATAGTAAGGCTGACCCCGAATGCAAAATGTAAATAACAGCTCATAAATCACATTAGGATGTTCCAATGCAAGATGCTATATGCTGCAATTGTGACGTTTATTTTGGAAGTCTGAGTCACCATGTAGTGGGCATAATAACCTTTCCTTTACTAGTGTACTGGACAATATTGCTCTTCAAACAGAAGAGTGTCATTGTCATATTTTATGTTTCACATTTAAGAAGAGGGAGGCATAAGCCTAGCTGTTTTGAACCAAATTAGGTCAACACTGACCATATGCCCACTAAGGCAATCTTGTTAAGATTTTAAAAACCTACGGATTATAGAAGCAAACTTTAAATACCTGGATCTGGGTTTTATTATTGCAACATATGTTCTGAATCAAAGATGGATTTCTGTAAGATACTCATGTTCTATAGCTTAATTGCTCTCTTTGGGCCTGATCCAACACCTATTGAAATGAAAGGAAAGACACCCATATTGATTTCAATGAGAGCTGGATCTGGCCCTCCAAACCGTGCTGCCTTTCAAAGTGAAAGCAGCAAACCAGCATGTAACTGTTCAGTGCTGGAGATTATATAGCTTGAATAATGTTACCTGTCATATGCTTGATGCAAGAATAAGCCTGTTAAGAGAAGAGGTTCTATATAATGTATTTATGAGAAACATAGCAACTTGTATTGATTTTTCTCTTCAAATTTGGACCATCTGCCCTATCTGGATAATTTTCCAGAGGGGTAAAGAAATTTGTCCAAGAGCATATTTAACTTCAGAACCTTGGCAAATTTACAGTCTATATTTTCCATATTATATTTAGGTTAACACTCTACTTTTCTAATAAAGCAATTAAGGCTGTGTTGTAATAATTAGGCCTATACATTTGCCTGAATTGTAAACTCAATTGTAAGGACTGTAAATCCATAACATGTCACAGTAACCTATAACAACAAACATTGATGGGAAAAGGTATAAAAGGGAGATAAAGACTGAATTATTCCAAGTAAAAAGGTCTACTGATATAATTCAAGGACTATATTAAGATCATCAGTGGTAAACAAGAACAGTGAGACACCAAAAAATCAATGAATCAAAACTGGTCTGTCATATTAGGCCCAACTGAATAGTCCCTCTCCTCATTATTTTGTCAACCAATCTATCACTCCCTTTTGGGGACTCCCTTATGGAAAGAGCTTTTGAGATAAAAATTGGCTACTGGAGCAAGCTTCCCCATCAAAGATGCTATCACCACCATCTTCTTGGTCCTCAGACCTCCTTTGTCCTGATCCTGAAAAAATGTCCTAACTAGGCCAGATAGAAAGGAGACAGATGACATCACCACTTCCACCAAGTCACCTGAATC
This sequence comes from Emydura macquarii macquarii, assembly GCF_026122565.2. NCBI lineage: Eukaryota > Metazoa > Chordata > Testudines > Chelidae > Emydura > Emydura macquarii. Next base: position 9,587,665 of record NW_027131105.1, on the reverse strand, counting down.
TGAAACACCACCCCTCCAGGTCCTCTTCACACCACTTCCCATGTGACGAGAGACAGCTAAAAACAATGCCCTAAACAGCCCAATGCTGGTACAATTTGCCAGGTCTCAGAGTGGCTGATGAGATTGTTTGCTGGGCCTGTGTTTTTTAGCAGTGAGATTGCAAGTGAGAATCAACACCAGAGACAGACACTGAATTTTCCATCTTTGCTGTCCTTTTCTCTCCCACTTGTGAGAGTTTGTCTTGTTTTGTCTTAAAGAAACCAAGATTGGACTTTAACAATAGCAACTTTAACAGTGCAGCTGAAGTAACTTTCACTTTTCCCCAAAAAGGACAGTTATTGCCATCTGAGGGCACGTCTACACTAGAAACCTAAGTTGACCTCTCTTAGATCGATTTACAGCCACCGCAGTAATTAGTGCAGTGGGTGATGTCCACTTCCCTCCTCCTGTGCGTGTCGCACGTCCTCACCAGGAGCGCTTCCACCGACTGAAGAGAGGCAGTATGTAAGTGAGTGAAGAATTGACCTCCGGAGTTATTGGCCTGAAAACTTTAATTTAACCCCCTAGAAACTATGGCAGTTAGTGGGGCCTCAAAAGACATCTGAAAAAGCTTTCCAGCTGCTGGAATCTGACTTGCTGGCTTTGTTAACTTTGCTGGACATGGTTTTAAATCAGAGCTATGGATACATTTTTCCTCTTATTTATAAGGTGTAAATCCAGAATAACTTCATTGACTTTAGTGGAGCTATTTCGGTTTTACAATGGTATAGAAGACCCAATTTCAGTCCCAAGGAAGTGACCCAGGGCCAGATTGTCTAAGGTATTTAGGTGCCTAAAGAGGCAGGTAAGCATCAAGATGCCTAACTCTGATTTCAACAGAGTTTGGGCAAACTTAAAAAGTGCCAAGACGCCTAGCTGTGTCTAAATACCTTTAAAAGTCTGACCTCAGAATCTACACAGTGTAACTTGATATGACTAAGAAGAGAGTCTTAAATATATCTGGCGCATGCACACACACAGCAGGTAGCAAACCTATCCACCCAGCACATTGCAGGAGCAGAGACAAGGCTCCCTCATCCCTGTTACATTCCTGCCTTCTCCAACCCACCTGAATTAGAGGAAACTGACAGCTCTGCAAAGCCTGCTTTTAGGCCCATACTGCTGTTCACAGTTAGAGTAGGGCGGATAACTGATTTTTGTTGTTGTTCACAGACATTTTGAATCAAACTGAACTAAAAAATTGCAAAAAATTCCATCAAATTGAAAAAGCGTTTTGTTTGGGCCCAAGTGGAGGTTTTATTCCTTTTAAAGGCCTAGATTGACAATATGGCAAGGGGTGGAGGTGGTGTAGCCTTCCCTGTAAAACTTTTATCTCAATGGTCAGGGTACTTATGTGAGACATGGGAGACCTAGGTTCAATTCCCCATTCTTCCTAAAGTAGAGAAGGAATTTAAATACAGGTCTGCACAGATGGTCATGTACCAGTTCAGCTGAGCATATCTGTCTATGCAAACTGTACATGCACACTTTTGCACGAGAAATTCCATGCATCCATTTGGGAAAAAATATCTTGGCTTAAATACCTGGCTATAGCTATCAGTTACAGGAACTTAAACAAGTAAATGGCAAGGCTGACTCCAAGGGAAGTCACGTAATTTTTCTAGTGGGATTTTCAAAAGCTTTGGCCTGGCGGTGTTCCTGCTGAAATTCATAGGTGCTTTATCATTGATTTCAGTGGGGAAAAGTTATGCCAACACCAAGTGCTTTGGTAATCCCCACTCCGTTACACCAAGATTTTTCCGTGGAGACTAGCCTCTCTTAGTTTGTTATGTGACTACAAAGTATTGAAGTCAATCAATGGCCGAAGTAGCCATGAGAACTAAGGGCTCGAGCCACAAAAGGCACCTAACTGCCACTTGACACTCTACCCTGGTGGTTAGGGTACTCATGAACTTGAGTCTCCCACATCCTGTCCCTGCTCCAATGACTATTTAATTTACAAAAGGTGAAATAGCTTTATCAGAAGAAACAGACCTACATCAGAATCTCTTATAGCCCAGTAGTTACAACTGCACATAAGAGTTACCTTTTTTCCCCTGTACAATTATGAATTATATAGATTATCATGCAAACAACATTGTGATTTCAAATTATTACATAAAGTTGATTATAATCAGAATTATATTCTCTTAAAAAAATGTAAGTCACATGCAGCAGTTGTGCCTCAGCTACATTAAATAAGTTGATTAAAATAATGACTTTTCAGGAGACGGCACCAACATATTCATAAGTTTTTAATAAATGCATCAGAATGTACCAATTGTCAGATGACTATTTTGCTCACCAAAAGTGAAATGCAATTGACTTGATGCATTGGTTTTTAACAGATATCCTGTAGGCTCTTTTTGAACTAGGTTGCTAAGCTAAGAGTAGCTAAAGGAGGTTCAACAACTAAAGCTGAAGCCCAGATGTCACAGATGGTCCTAGTAATGATTATGGCTTTTTTTGCACTGCTGTCTTTCTTTTTTAGCTTTTGCTATAGCAGCAGTGGCTAATCCTCAAATTTACATTAAACCTGTTATAGCTATCCCTATGTGCATGAAAAAGCCCAGCACTGTCTATAACACAGGCAGCTATATTTTAATGAACAAACATTGAGTTTTGAATTATCTATGTAGTATTGGATATAAGGATTTAAGTAGAATTTGCTATTGTTCCTTAGTGGAGCGTTTGCTATAATGGAAGACTAAACAAGTTATTAATGTGTGTTTCTGTTTTACAGAGGAATGACATCTCACCCAATCTGCAGAGGCTCCAGGAGCTTCCTGGACATCACAACTGAAAATACAGTTCCACATCGGGCAGGGTGAGGGCTCTCACAGCAGCAACTGCATTAAACCATTTATGGAAGCATACAGGACAGCAAACTTCTGCCAGATTTAACAAAAATAAGAATAAGCTTAACCAAAATGAGAAAATAGTTTTGCAATTTAAAGCAACCTTAAATTTCACTCTTCCATACTATACTTCAGAACAGCCATTCCCAGATCTGTCTCGTGCTGAAACCAACTTCCTGCCCTACTATGGCCTTATAAACACCTGTCCCAGTTATCCCAGAAGGCACTGCTCACACTGGGCCCCATCTAAATCCCACCAAACTCAACGGAAGTCCTTCCATTGCTTGAATTCTGCATTGCACTCAATTCAGCTGCAAAACAAAGGTAAATGACAAATGCAATGCACTGTTGCAACAGCCCTGCTTCCAGCTGCTCCTCTCATGTGCCAGATTCATGTTTACTCAGCCATCTAGACCTGCCTCCTTCCCAGGGGCACATATGCAAGATTTATAGGAGCTTCTCTGCCCCCCGCTCTACACCAATCCAGTTCTACCATTTCTCAGCATGGAGTAGGTAGTTTTTTGTCCCCCCTCCAGTTACACACATGACCAGCCTATCTCCTATAGAGGAAAGCCTGGCACACACAAACCCTTTGTCATTTTTATAGATAGCTGCATATATAGTCTGCCTAGCAAGGCCCATAGGGAACACATTCATTCCAAGAGGGAGAGCACTTGCCAACCTTTTAAAAGACAGATCCATTTAGATGCCTTCTATAATGATTAGTATTTCAACTAGTGAGAACACTTCAATACCCATTTTGCCACCTATTCTCCTTGGGTATGTTTACCTTTACACAGTGTTTAGGTACTGATACCTGCTTAATTATCATGATATTTGATAGCCAGAACCCAAGATGATGTACATGTGCAGATTAGACTAAGTCCATAGTAGAATGATCACTAAATCCCTTCCAATCACATTGTCAACTACAGCTGGTGCATGGTTCTGATTTGTTGGCAGTGCATTATGGCACAAAAGAAAAACATCCACATCACATCCTTCAACTGTTCTTTACAGCCACAATTCCTCTATCTATTTCTCTTAATTTCTATAAATATTGGCTTTTCTTAAAAAGGTAAGTAATTTTTAGCATAAAATGAAATATTGTAAAGCACAGATATTCACATGAAATACTGATGTGTGCTTAGGGGCTAGCTTTACAATTATGATTTTAAAAAAGTAAATAATTACATCGAATAATCATTAACACAATCATCTACAAATTTTGACAGTGTCACAAAAAAACCAAAAATTATCTAAAAAGCAGGTTTTGAAGACAGGGGAGAAAAAACATGAATCCATTTATTCTTCTCTGTTGCTCCCCACCCCACTTCCTTCAGGTACAAGATAACTAGAATCCCCTATTATGCGTACTCAAAAAGCATTACCCAGCAAAGGACTTTTGCATCATACAAATATATACTCAGAGTTTGGATTTTTTTTAAAAACTTCATATCATATGCACAATGGAAGCCAGTGTGGTCTAGAAGAATATGCACAGAGCTGATAATCAGAACCACGCCTGCGTTCTAAGGTCATGTCTACACTAGCACTTGTTGGCAAAACGTTTGTCACTTAGGGGTGTGAAAAAACCCACCCCCCTGAACAACATCAGTTTTGCCAGCATAAGTGCTTATGTGCACAGTGCTATGTCAGTGGGAGACGCTCTCCCGCCAATATAGCTGCCACCGCTCACTTAGCTAGTTTTATTATGTCAGTAGGAGAACTCTCTCCCGTGGACATAATGTGGCTACAGGAGTGCTCTTAAGCTTGTAAGTGTAGACATGGCCTCAGGCTTTGCTACCAACTTGCTGTGTGACTTTCAGAAAGTCCCTGCAGTCCAGATCCTCAAAGTTATTTTGGTATTTAACTCTCATTGATTAGGCACCTAAATAGCTTTGAGAATCTTGGCCCTCACACTTTTACCTCAGTTTACCCATCTGTAAAATCGGGATAATTATATATTTTCCTACCTACAGTACTTCAAAAGATTATGAGGATTAATTAGTGCCAATAGTGCTTTGAACATGCAATTGGCTGCATAAGTTATTCCAAATGTTCCCCTGTTTTTCTTCAATATAGACTGTGACAGCCTGTATTCCGATTGGACTCTCCTCCTCCAGTTCTTTCCTGTATTGCAGGATCATCTGCTGCACCAATGATGAAGTTAAATCACAAGTTTTGCCATACTGTGGCAGATATCCCAACTGCTCCCCCAAGTTGAGTGATCTGCAACTCAAAAATTCCAGTGTACACAAGATGTTAACTAAGAAGGCATTTCTAAAGCCCATAGTTATTCCCCTGTGACTATACCCTCAGCTCATATGTGAAGTATGCCAGTCATTCCACAGTTTCTTCTGCAACACACGAGTCACCCAAGTCTATTTGTATGAGTATACTATGGCCTACCCAGCCTCCTAATACTATTTTTTTGTTTCAGATTCACAGAGCCTTGTGTGTTTGACTTTTTTTTTTAAATTGCACAACAAGACAAAGATACTAGCAAGTACAAACAATGACACAGTAAAGTCAAAGGACTTTCATAAAGGATCAACCAACTAACCTTGCAGGTTAAGTAGATTGTTGCATACTGTATTGTTTCCACACTTATGCTGCCACCTGGTGACTGTTCAAAGTACAATTTTTAACAATGAACTGAAGCATGGACACCTTCAGATATTGTCTCATTCATTAGAGACCATTTTATTTCTGATTATTTCTCTTGATAAAGAGAAAATTCAGTTTAAACACCCGAAACTATTTTACACTGCACACAGGAGTTACAAACATTTTCTTACACTGGAGTCATTTGGAAGCCATAACTTACTTGGAACTTCCCCCCGGCTAGAGGCAGAAGTCCGTTATCCTTATAAAACTATATAAAAAAACCTCATACATCATTTAGGGTGGATTCACAAAGATACTTAAAAGCCTAAATCTGGGTTGAGGCACCTAAGTCCTCATTCAAATTTCCACTGCAATTCACCCATCTCCCACCAAACCCTGTAGGCTCCTAAATCACTTGGCACCTAAATTTTCAGAGTAAAAGTCCCATAGACAAAGTGGAATGTGGGAGACCCAGCTTCAATGTCCCTTGTGCCCAAGCGGGAGAAAGGATTTGAACAGGGGTCTCCTCACTTCTCTCAAGAGTGTTCTAATCACTGAGCTATAGGATATTTGCCTGTGGGACTCCCTCAGTCTGTCCTATTGAAGCTTTTCCACTGTTCATAAATACTTAGAGTCAGTGGGCCAGGGAGAGAAAGAGAATGACTGTGTAGCCTGGGTGTTAGGGTACTCACCTGGGAGGTGGAAGATCCAAGGTAGAATTCACCTACTCCTTTTACTAAAGTATTTATATACAGTGGAACAGCTTCAAACAGGAGACATTGAAGAAGCCCCACATCAGAATCTCTCATTGCCCAGGGGTTAGAACATTCTGAGCGGTTGTAGACCTCCCTGTTCAAATCTTTTTCCCCCAGAGGGAAAGGCGGCAGGGGGGGGGAAGAATTGAATCCAACCATTGAGCTAAAAGTTATAAGTCAGGCGCACCTCCTCCCCTGGTCATTTTGTGTGGAGTGGGGCAGGATACTAAACTCATTCTTATAAGAAGCACTTTAGGCACTTAAGTTGCCTGTCTTCAAAAGAGGAGTTCCCAGTTGTGAATCACTACTAGAAGTCCCTGCAGCTAGGACTTAGGGATCTATTTCCAAAAGAGGGTTGGCATCTTCCATTGGCTAGTTTGGTAGCTCTCCAGCTTCCATGATGGCTTTTGTGAATTGCTATCTAAGGCACTGTGATAGTCTGTACCCTGATATTCACCACTTTTATAAGACTCTGATAAATTTTGTAAAAACAAAAAGTGTGTCTTGTGAGGGATCATTTGTAAACTCATAACTGGCTGATCATTTTTGTCCTAGTAAACTATGTGTGGCAAATTTGTATGTAAAGTTATAAAATTCAACTGTATATGACATGTTTCAAGTCTGGGGAAACAGCTTCAACCCAATTCCCCAGGGATTAGAAAACACTTCCTGCCAAGGGTCAACATAATCAACTGGACTATCACCTGAGTAAGCAGCCATACTTTGGCAGGAAGAAGGGTGTGAGCAAGAAATTTACATCGTGGCAATGGAGCAGCTGGAGGTTCCCGTGCAAACAGACTTTGTCTCTTGAACCTCAGCTGGAGATATTTTCAAAGAGTAAAATACCTATAAGAGAGAACAGAAGACACAAATCATCCCTCCTTCCTTTCTCTCTGTCCACAACATCCATAATGCCTGACAGACAAGGAAGGGCGCATTGGACTAGGGGATGGGTGCTGGCTGAAAGGCATACAGCCAGTAAGACTGCAAATCATGTGGTGAGAGACATTTTGCTTTAAGTTAATTTAGTTTGTGTTTTACCTTTTATTTCTTTGTAACCAATTCTGACTTTTGTGCCTCTTTACTTGTAATCACTTAAAATCTCTCTGTAGCTAATAAACGTATTTTATTGTTTTATCTAAGCCAGGGTGTTTGGATTGAAGTGTTTGGGAACTTCATTTGGGATAACAAGATTTGTGCACATCATTTTCTGTTAATGAAATGACAGACTTTTTATGAGCTCGTATTGTCCATGAGGGTACAAGATGCACCTTTTTGGGGACAAGTCTGGGACTGAGATTTTGCTGGTGTCGCTTTGTAATAGAATTCATGGGTGGCTGGCTAGCTATAGCACTCACACAGTATAGCTGTGATTTACATGCTAACAGCTGTGTGGGTGCAGAGCAGGAGTGGCTGCTCTCACAGTGAAGCAGTGTAAAAGGAACCCAAGTTGGATAATTGAGGGGTCTCAGCTGTTCAACAGACTAGATTGTACCCTTGGTAATGTCACAGGCACTTCTCCCTCCCCATTCATGGCACAGGAAGCCCAGGCACCTAACTTGAGCTTTGTGATTCACAAAGCCCTATTCTGTGATCTTCTAGATGTCTATGTTAGGCATTGTGATGTTCAGTGTCACAGCGCCTAAGTCCTTTTGTGAATCTAGCCCTTTCTTCCCAGTGGGATATGCCATTTCATGTAAGAAATTTTTCATGCAATCAGAAATAAAAATACCACAAAACTAAAGAAGCTACAAAACACAAAGCCACCAGGAAAAAACCTCAGTCTTTTGGGCCGCCTTTAAGTTACCACAGATCTGATCCATTGCCTGCACCGCTCTTACTGGTGTCACAGATCTTCCATTAGCTCGCAGCCAAGATGGCCACAGCACATCTGCTGAATTTCAAAACACCAACTGAGCTACTTCAGGCCTTATCTACCCTCAGCCAGGATGGCTGCCCAGCCAAATCATTCCTCATGTGCCCACTTTCAAAACAGCCACCTGACCACTTCATGCCTCATGTGCCTACTTTCGAAATAAGCTTTCCGCTGTTGTCTCATATCACTACACCAGATGCCCTCCAATCTTAGCTCTCTGCATATTCCTGAATAAGGGAAATAGACTGAAAAAAACACCTAGGGTTGGGATGCAGTTATTACATCAGCATGGTGACAACACATACTGGGAGTGCTCTGCCAATGGCAACTCCCCAGCACCTGCTTTCCTTTGTGAGGGAGGGTGGGAGCAGCCACAAGGCAGAGAGATAGGGAGCCCGGGAAGCAGAAACAAGGAGTGGTGTAAGTATCAGAAACCACTTCCCATCAGAATTTCTTACCTCCCACCCCCACTTTCTCCTCAGCTGGCCCAGTAATTCCAACTAATTTGCTTGAAAATTTATCAAATCAAAATTTGACATTAAATACTTTTTAAAGTGAGTTGCCTACAGTTGTGGGAATCCTGTTGTCTCTTGTGTTAAGATATTGTTTTCCAAATTCCCACTAGAGGTTTTCTGGAAGAGGAGCTGACATTTATAAGAACAGTACAATATTTCACTTCATAAATGTGCTGAAAGCTTCTCTCACAGTTTCTCAGTGATTACTAATGCTTTATTTCTTTTTGGAATGCATGGTTACAATGGCCTCATGTTCACATATAAAACTACGTCTGCAATGTTATAGCTATGTTAGTCCCATTTTATGAGAGACAATGTGGGTAAAGTTATATCTTTTATTGGACTAATTTATTTTGCTGGAATAGACAACTTTGAGCTTTCACAAAGCTCTTGTTCTGGCTGACTAGGAAAGGTACTCAGGCCACATCTACACTACAAACTTATGTTGACTCAAGATATGTTGGCATACAGCCACTGCAGTTAGTACTTCACTTGTGCATATTTGGCTTGTCAGCAGTGCACGTACTCACCAGAAGTGCTTGTATCAATGCAGCATCGATTACCACCAGGGGTAGGTATCCCCTTGTGCAAGTTACCACCAGCCAGCTCACTGTCTTTAGGAAAGTTCTGGGAATGCATGACTGGGCTAAAGAGGTACACAAGGTGACAGCATGAGGTCAACCTCCCAGTTTGCAACTGTCTCCATCCATAATTTGCACACTTTCTCTCCTTCCACCCCCAAAATCCCACAAACCTGCACAGCCCTCCTTGCTGTCCACCATTTCTGACAGGACCATGGAGCCTGGCATGTCTGAGCATTGCAAGCACAGTGTACACAATCCTGGAGTATTTGAAGTGGTGCAAAAACTACTGAATGAGTGGGAAACATGATGATTCCTTGGAGGACAGATTGCTATTAGACATAGCAAGAACCAGTTTAAAGGTTGTTGATGTCATTCACACAGCAACTGCAAATGGTAGTGCATTGCTTCTGGCCCTGAGAAGCAAGCACTGACTGTTGGGATCACTTCATAATGAAGATTTAGGATTACAATCAGTGGCCGCAGAACTTTCCGATGCACAAGGCCACACATGGATTGTGCACGGAGATGGCTGCAGTCCTCCGGCACAAGGACACCGAAATGAGAGCCGCATTGATAGAGAAGCAAGTGGCAAATTTCACTCTGGGAATTTGCAATACTAGATTGCTACTAGTCAAGTCAGGAATCAATTTGGACTCAGGAAATCCAACACTAGGGCCATTGTGATGCAAGTATACAGAGCCATTAATTGCTTCCTGCTACAGAGGACTGATTGTGGGCACTGTGCAGGACATAGAGGACAGAGCTGCAGCAAGGGGGTTTCTGAACTGCAGTGGAACACTAGATGGCACATCCCTAGTTTGGCCCCTCACCACCTTGCCACTGAGTACCTCAGCAGAAAGGGCTACTTTTCTATGGTTATGCAAGCATTGCTAGAGCATCAGGGGCACTTCATACATCAGCAAGGGCTGTTCAGAGAAGGTACATGATACTCACATCTGTAAGAACACAGAACTGTTCAGAACACTACAAGCTGGGACTTTCTTTCCTGATAAGCAGATGATCTTTGGGAATATTGAAGTGCCTCTAGTGATCCTGAAGGAATCCAGCCTACCCTTTACTCAGGAAGCTGTACAACCACTACCTTGACAGCATCAAGAAATGATTCAACTATCTGCTCAGCAGCTGCAGAATGGTATCTGAATGTGGTTTTACTGACATGAGTAAAACAATGCCAGCAACCCTTCAAAAGATTGGACCTCACTGGAGAAAAATAGCCCTATGGTTAGAGCTGGCTGCTGTGTATGTGAAGCAGAGAGGGAAAAGTTTCCATGGGGTGGACAGCCAAGGTGGAGCAGCTGTCAACTGAATTTGAACAGCCAGATACAAGGGCTATTAGAAGAGCTCAATATGGAGCTATACGACTTATGGAGGCTTTGAAAGACCATTTTAATAGTGGGCCAGACTAGTGCGTGTTGTAGCATGCTCTACCTGATCCAGCTCTTTTGTGGCCTGGTAGGAACTATGCAGTGATTGCTGTACATGTAGGAATATAACATGGTCCATATACCTATTAATTTTATTTGCTTGTGATCCTATGAGTTGAATGATTGTGCAGTAACAGGTGAGTTGTTGCTTTCAGAACTGTAGGCATGTTATAAATGAATAAATGCACTGATTTTGTTACAGAATAAAATTCTATTTATAAGAGTTCAAAAAAGTCTGTGCATTTTAAAGCAAGTACATTTAAAAACATGAGAACAGAACTTAAGGAGAAACCTTCACATCCATTTCAGCTAAACATACCGACCTGTGAAAGCTCCAACTGGTGTATGTGAAGCTGGGATTTTCTTTAATGTCCCCCAAAGCAGAGTGGTAGGCATAGCGCTGCAACCCATGAGGCCATGTAGAAAAGTTGAGAAGGGCATAAGACGGTCCAGATACTGAGTTCTTAGTGGGCTGCAAAGAAAGGGGAGCAGCAGAACAGTACTTCGCTTGTCCTGATTGAGGGGGTCACCCTAAAATGAACCTCACCTGCAAAGAAGGGACAGTGGTGAAACAAAAAAGGCTGAGGCTGCACTGGCAGTGGAGTTCCCTGCTACCCGGAGAAGTCACTAAGAGCTGAAATCTTGAGACCTGGGTTAAGTAGAGGAACCTCAGAACATGAGATCACAGAAGCGGCAGCAAGTGTCCAACAGTGACAGCAAATGACCAGCAGCAGCAGTGGCATTGCTTAACTGCCCCTCTCCCCGCATCCATTTCTGGGGTAAGACGTGAACCTGTCAACACACCTCAGAACTTTGGGTCTTTGCTAACCAAAACAGCAGACTGAGTGGGGGTGCAGCAAAGAGAGGAAAGTGACTCTCCCACTGCAAAGTGGGAAACTGAAGCAAAGGACACTGCTCAGCACACTGTGGGGTTGGATTTGCTTATGTCTGCATGCTTTTGAATGGGATTGTGGGGTTTCCCCACATTAATGTTTTATACACAGACTCAGTACTTGCGAGTGGGGAAGTGTTGCCTCTTAGAGGTACCCATGAGTGGTGTTAAAATGTTCCCAGATTACTGGGCAGGGGTTCAAGCCAGTTCTGTTTCATATCGTTAACAGGAACTTCTAGATCTTGAATCCAGCCCTTGTTGCTGTCAACTCCACCTGGCAGAGGGGTTACATGTGATTCTAGTAGTATAAGGCAATGGCACTGTTTTTCACAGGCAGTGGTGATATTAGCTGATCTCACTCCTGAGGGTAACAAAGGCAGAAGGAGCACGGCTGATGCTGGGCTCTCAAAGCCACTCAGGCCCATGTGCTGCTAGCCTATATACTGCAATGGTGCCTGCTGAAGTTATCGTTGAGTGGTGTGAGGACAGTGTCCTACCACAGAGGAAGAAATAAGGCAGCCCTCCCTAGAAACCTTTGGTAGATGATTGCAGAGTACCTCCATGGAAGTTTCATCAAGATCTCAGGAGGATTCAAGGGACATACCTGTGTATATAAACTGCTTTGCATGGCATTCCCTACTTACTGCTAGAGGGGAATGAAAAACAGATACCAACTTGGCTGTACCACCACCTCTTCTTACACAAGTAAATTAATGAAAAGACAAAAGATGTGACCTGCTGCTTCAGGGGTGCCAACCCTGTAATTGAAGATACATCTACACATACCCAAGGTTTCTTCTCTTGCATTGGGCTCCCCCGTGCTTGACTGGCAGGACTGCAGTGGAGTCAAAAACAGATTCTGGCCCACTGCACAGCTGGATTCCCGGTCACCTGTCCCTCATACTCCTTCACCTTGCCATCTACTACCACCACCTCCTCCTAGAAGTGTCAGGTCTGAGGCTCAGCACCAGATCGATTGTTCACTACCCTTGCCTTCAGGTATGCCTGCTGCAGTTCCTTGGCTTTCACATGACACTGCTCAGTGGATGAAGGAGAAGGGGTATGGCAGACCAGCAGCAATCTGCTCATAGACATCAACATTTCTACAGCTGGTTTGTAGTTGTGCCTGCACAGCCTCTTCTCCCCACAGGCCCAGGACAGCCACACATCTATTCCAGGCAAGAGCATGTTCGGAGCATGTTGCCAGCATGGTCAGCTGGTGTAGCTGCACACAACAAAAAGCTTCTAGGTGAGCGCCCCAACTCAGGCAATCAGGAAAAGGAAATTAAAAAATTCACAGAGATTTGAAAAGGAGGGGAAATTTCCAGTCTGACCTTTTCGGCAGTGGATTTCACAAAGGTAACCAGAGTGGTCAGCATGGGACAGCTTCTGGAGGACAGTTAGAGTTGACATAAGTAACTGTGTCTACACTCACACTACATCAACCATGGCACTACACCAGTCAGGGAGATGGTGTTACCATTATATATATCAGCATAACAAGGTGCTTATAGCAGTGGGAGACCAAATTAAGTGAAGACACACACACAGCTAGGTTGATGTAAACTGCCTTGCCTCAATCTAACTGTGTAGCATAGACAAGGTCTCAGTGTCACAGCTAAATACAAAGTGGAACACATTTAGCATAAGGAGTTCACTTTGAATGATCACCTCCAACATATTAACTCCGCATGTTGAACAATGTTCCACCTTGTATTTAGCGGTGACAGAGTACCTTCCCTAGTCCCAGTCCAGACGAGCAGCTCTATGCAAGCTCTAAGCTTCATCTCTTCTACCAATGAAAGTTGGTCCAGTAGAAGATATTATCTCACCCACTTTCTCTCTCTAGTTAAACTACGCCGTACATACACTTGTATATTTGGCACACCAGTACTACATCACCATCATATGCTATACTATGTGATTTGTTGTGCTCTGTATTAGTCAACTTCATACTCTAATACATGCCTCTGTCTTAGGCCCAAATTTAGCAAAATTACTGAATAAGGTGACTAGATGGCCTGATTTTATAGGAACAGTCCCGGTATTCAGACCTTTGTCTTATACAGGAACCTATTACTCTCCCTCACCTTTTAACAGTTTTGTTAAATCAAATTTATCCAAAGTGACATCACCCTGAAACTATATGCAAAGTACGAGTATACAAAACCCACTCCAAATCCTCAAGAAGGTTTTGTTTTACATTTCCTTAATATACAAGGGGTCAATTAACATTTCCTTTGTATCCATTAATATGAGATATAGGCTTGTTTACACAAGTGCTTATGCCAGCAAAATGTATGTTGCTCAGGTGCCAGCATAAGCATTTGTGTAAACAAGGCCATGAAGTGTAAAGATACAGCTATGTCTCTATTATAATTCAATTTATATAATATATAAAAACTTTCATTTTTAATGTTAATTATTTTTTAGCTAGCATTAAGTTCTATTGTGAGTTCCTTTACTTAAACATTACAACATTTTTCAAGCTTGCAAGTGAAGCAGCATATGCTTAAGAATTTGCAGGATCAAGTCATTAGTTAAAAACCAAGGACTTTTTTTATGTGAGGGGGAAAAAAATTACATGTTAACTGGAAAACCAAATGCATATTGCTTGCAAGAGGTATGTAGTAACATTTAAGGTATAGTGATTCTTTGGCAGAGCTATCAATGGTTACAGAATCAGCTAGCTAAGTAAGGTCTTTACACAGCATGAGTATTCCCATTGACGTTCATGTCATGTGTAGCTAAGTAGTCAAGTACATATATCTCACACACACACATATATATATATATATATATATATATATATATGAACTAAAGTTTACCTTTCAGAGAAATTTCAAATATCATTATAGTGCCTGTAACCAAGCCTACTCACCACGAGGTACCCACTGATGTCCAAGCTGGTGTAGCACCTATCTCACTTAGCTAGCAGCAAGCACACCATACTAATGGTCACTCCAACACTTTCTCTTCCAGTGACTTAGTCCTCCAGCCAACTCACCCTCTTAAGTCCACCCCTTCTAGGATCACAACTGTACAAACTGGAAGTCCCCCAAATTGTTTTTATTACAAACAAAATTCCTTTGCTCCTCTCTGGGACTCTTCCTCAGTTAGTCTTCAGCTCAGCTCCCAGCCCCCTATGCTGGGGGCAATAACCATTGGGGTAGGCTTGTATATCCCCTTCCTTCGGGGGTCGGGGGGGAAAGTAGCAGGTCCACCATGTGCACTGGGTTTCAGCCCAGAGCCCTGTATTGAACAGGTAGCTCTATTCCTTTACCCATGCTGTAATTTTCCCTGGATCACTTTCTACCCAGCCTCTTAAACTCACCTCTGAGTCTCTAGTTAACCAGGGTCTTTCCCAGCTTTCCCTGATGATAGAGCTTTTCCCAGTCTCTTCCCTGTTTAGTGAGGCTCTTTCCCTAACCATCCCACCTAAAAAACCTACTGTCTGAACTACTTTGCTTGTTTGCAGGCTCTCTCACAAGCCCTTTTCCCCAGCTGCAGTTTATCATTACTTAAGCCTAGCCCTCATTCACACTACCCCCACCCACATGCTCTTTATGCGGAATGTGCCTGATTCCCTTCAGGTGAAATCATTCTGTAATCAGGTTGGCTTAGCCCCAGGCTTTCCAGCCCACAGGGGAAGCCATTGTGTTACAGTGCCTTTTAGTGAATATTTGGGGAGTAAACTGTACACACAGGTAGTGACATGTGAAAAAGCTGCTGGAGAGAATGGAAAAATAAAGGTGGAGAAAAGCAGTTATTACTGCTGGATCAATGGGAATGAAAATGGTCATGACAGCGGCTCAGGAAATTAGATAGCTGTGAAGTCATGTGCTGACAAAGAATAAACATATGTTACAGGAGAAAGAAAATATGAATTTTAAAATAAAAATTGTGAATTGCAAAATCCTATAGAAAGTGTTATAATAAAAAACACTTTAAGACGTGATTGTTTAGCTAGCAGCATCAATTATTACTGTCCATGATTATTTCCTATTCAGACCATAAATGAAGTACCACAATGACATCCATATGCACTGTTAACCATGGTAAACAATCGTGTACTAAAGACAATAAGAGTCATAAAAATACAGTTGTTAAAATAAATATGGTAGGTGTGAAATTACATGTAACCTAGTTTAATGTGTGAGCTGCTGGGAGGCTACACGCAGGCAAGTTACACCAACACACACTGACAAGAAATTCTTTTAAACCCCAGAAACATGTCTGATCATGGAAATGTTTAGAATGGTGCGTGTGTAAATTATTTCACTCAATTGATGCACCTTCGGCCGCCCAGTACATCATTTCAGATGGAGAAGAGATGCCTTGGCTAGGCATTGGACTACCCTGGGGGCAGGGGAGGGGGATGCTGAGATGGACCATACACAGAGAAACACCAGCCTCTGCTCCCTCTCCCCATGCTATCTGGGCAAGTCGTGGGACCTCCTCGTCAACCTCCTCTTGGCCCTGGCCAAAGTCACCATCTATAATACCAGGGAGGGGAGGTTGGCTGGGGAGGCACCCTGCGACTGTGGGGCCTATTTCCGTTCCCTTCTTTGTTCACGTCTCCGGGCAGAGTTCTCCTGGGCAGCGTCCACCGGCTCCGTCAACACCTTCCGGGAGCGGTGGGCGCTGTCCGGGGCTCTCTGCTCCGTGTCCCCTTCCGGTTCCCTTCGTTTATACCTCTGACCCTCATGCCCTTTCCTGTTTTTACATTTGTTGTCCCAAGCAATTAGTTACATTCTAGGTCTAGTGGCTCCTCCGCTTAGGCTGGGGGAGGGGCCTTGAGCGGATGCCCACCCACCTCTTGGTTTGT
Organism: Emydura macquarii macquarii; assembly: GCF_026122565.2. Taxonomy (NCBI): domain Eukaryota; kingdom Metazoa; phylum Chordata; order Testudines; family Chelidae; genus Emydura; species Emydura macquarii. The sequence continues at coordinate 9,571,263 of NW_027131105.1, read as the reverse complement.
AAATAGGATGCTATCTGGGCAACCACTGCAGAGTGCGTACCCCCTTTGTGGAACCTTTGATCCCTTCTGCCCCTCCCTATACTGGGGTCCCCTTTCTAATCGTCTAGCCTCTCACCTACCCCTACCCCTCCTCTGCACACAGCTCAGACCCGCTGCACCATCCAAACCTACCCACCCTTCCGTTTGACCAGCCTCCTCCTCTGCCCCGCCCCCTTTAAACCTCCCCTCTTTTGTCCCCCCTCAGGGCAAGAAAGGGCAGCGCCTTCAGCGAGAGTTACTACGCATGCTCGGCTCTCTGGAGCATGCTCAGTAGCAGCACAGGAACGAGTCGTTTCGGGAACCCGGAAGCAGCGTGTTGTTGTGACACGACAGCGGTGGCCGGGCGGCCGCGGCCATGGTTTACATCTCGAACGGTGGGGCGCGGGGGCGTACGGGACGGGTCTCCGCGAGGAAGGTCTCGGAGGGAGTGTGGGACTCGTGGGGGGAGGGGACGGGGGAGGCTGGAGGGAGTCCCGGGGGGCCGAGGCGGTCGGGAAGGGGCTGGGAGTTTCCTCACTTGTGCAGGGAGTGTTACCCTGGGACCCCGCCTGCAGCCCTGTCCCCTCCCCTCGAAGCTGGCGGGGAAGGGTCTGTACAGTCCGGCATCGCTGCCCCAAGTGCTGCTCTGTTAGAGGCTCTTGCGCTGCCAAGGCCTGGCCCTGGGCTCAGCCTGGCTTGCCCTCGCGGGGACTAGCAGACGAGAACAGGGGTGCATGTGTCAGTAAATCGAAGAGAGGTGCTTGAAACTAAGCCATGATTATGAAGCCGAGACCACAGCCAAGATCGTGCTTTATGTGATTCTGGGAAACTTCTGGTTTTTCTGGCGCTACTGCTGTATTTCCTATCCTGAGGCATATTCATTTGAGAGGCATCACAGTCTCCCAAAATCTAGCGATAATAATAAAGAGTTATCGTGCTAATATCACCTGGCAAAGTCACTAACAAATACTGGAAACTTTACCACTTAGCTCTCAACCTTTCATTTCTCACTGGCTATTAGCCTTCATTCTCTCTCATGGTTAATAATATTTAGAAAGCTCTTTGTTGAGCCTGTCATGGAATAGGCTTAGTATTAGCCTCTGTGTCGTACATTTGTAGTCAATGATTCAGTAGTCTAGACTAAAGACTGGCCTGAATCAAAACTCCAGTGGTCAAATGCTGGCCCCACTGATGTCAGTAAGAGTTTTTCTATTTACTTTAATGGGGCCAGATTTGCACATGTTCTCTAAACCCCATCAGTTTAGAAGAAGCTAAGAACTGGAACTAAATTGTGTAGCTCATCTCTAACTCAGACCACCAAAATAATAGAAGCTTTGGTAAATGTATTTTGATAGCAGATAGTGATTTTCTAAGTCAAAATATTGCCACATATAAAACATAAAAACAGAATTTTTCTTCATTGCAAATTTACCTTGTATGAAGTGCAGTTTTGATGGTGGTGTTTCACTTTATATAAGGGAATCATCTCGTGCAGTTTTACCAAGCTGTAATGTGATTACAAGGAAAGAAAATTGCCAGTGCCTGTGTTTGTAAAATGTAGTTTCTCTCTGACATTTGCTGATTCACTGTTTTGTATATTTGCAGATAATATTTTTAAATACCATGGGTAGTTGATGAATAATATTTGTTATTTAACATACAATAGGATGGAACTTATTCATATTGCTGAATGGCATTTTAATATAATTACTGTATCCTAAATGTTATAGGACAAGTGTTGGATAACCAGAGTCGGGCTCCTTGGAGTTTGTCATTTATAACAGATTTCTTCTGGGGAATAGCGGATTTTGTGGTTTTGTTGTAAGTATTCATGTAATGTTTAAGTATTGTCAAGTTACCAAATTTAGCAGCTATTCATTGGCCATGGAAAAATAAACACAAAGAAATATGTATTTTACAAAGCAATATTGTTGTGCTACTCCTTTGTTGCACATGTCCATGGTAGTCCCCTAAGCATATAGGTCTTTCTTCTGTTGCATTTGATGCAACAGATTGGATAGCTTTAAAAAAAATTATTCAGTAATGAATCCAAAAAATTGGGAAAAAATTGATACTAACTTACTTGTCAGTCAAATATTGATGATTTTAGTCATGATTACTTCCTTCTAATTCTCTAAATAGTTAATGAAGGGTATATGTTTTGATGAAATTGTTTCTAGTACTCAATCAAAGAAGCGTATCAATAAACCTTGGGGAAGCAATGCCTGGGTCAGTAACTTCTAGCTGGCATAAAAATAACTGCGGAGTTGTAATCACAACTGACTTCATGCAGGTACAAATGAAGTTCAGATTCTGGCTCAACTCCAGGTAAGTTAGAAGACTAAATGACTCTTCTGCAGACTTCACTTACCCTTTTCATTGTTTAAATCATAGTTTCTCAACCTGTGGTACGAATACCCCTGGGGGTACGCGAGACACAGGCAGCAGGTATGCGGCGAAAAACCCAGTGAAAGGAGGTGAGCAGCAGCTGCCAACTTCTTGGGAAGCCAGGTGGCAGCCACCTGCTTCCACCTGGTCCCAGTTCCCAGATGGGAGGCAGGCGGCCCACGGAGTGTGATTTGCCCCAGGCCCACACTCCCCTAGGAACGGCCATGGAGAGCACTGTTGTGGCCCACCAGAGTTGATTTGTGCCTGCTCATACCTCAAATTCCCCCACCATGTGACCCCACCATCAGGCCATAGTGATTGGCTGGCGTTGACCTTTGCTCCTATATGGAAGAAGGGGAGGAGGAAGGAGGGGAGAAAGAGCAGGGGGTTTTGTGATCTGCCGCAGCCACATGGCACTGCAGAACTCAGAACTCTTCTGCTTTATGAGAAATACAGTCATCCAGCAGTAAAGGGGAAAAAGATTGTATTTCTCAGAGTGGAAAACTGAGTGTTGGGATACTTATTAAAATTTTCAGAAGTTAGCAGGTACTTGCTACTTAAAAGGTTGAGAAACACTGGTTTAAATTCCAGGTTTGGCTTTTATGTACATCTTGCAGTTGGAGAAGCCAGAATTCATGCAAGTGCATAAAGAATATGTTACATAATGCTCAATATTCAAATCAGGCTTATTTCAATCTTAAATCAATTTGGAATAATTTAAACTTTTTACCCAATTTCAATCCTTTACCAGGAGTCAGAAATAGAACTGCTTCCATTCTTGAACATCAGTTACTGCTTTTGCATCCAGTGTTTTGCCATATATTCCAGCATTACTGGAAAACTATTAACTTCTAGCATTCAACTCATATCACTCGTTTCCTTTATTTTTAGCTTCCAGAGCATTGTTCAGCCAGATTTGAGACGGAGAGGCTGTACATCTTCCTCAAATTCAAGATATGATGATGGAAGAGGGTATTGCTTTTCTTCACTTTCATATGTTTAGATTTTTTTAACATGTGAAGAATATGTTTTAGCATAAATTGATTAGAGTTGTGGTGCCTTACTTTAACTAAAAACAAATTGAGAAGTCATACCAAGAAATTTGAAACATATCTAACTTTCTATAATACAAGATCATCATTCTTTTAAATATTGTAAATAGTAGTGCATTGTCTGTTGCACAGCCTATAATGCAAGAATACAAATGCTAACTCACATTTAACAGCATTTTCCAAACGTTTGTAATGGAAGGTGCATTGTAATACACTTATAGGCCAGACCTATAGTCTGCACATGGATAATCTCTCACTTCCGTGTGGAATGGAGTGCTTGGGTGTCCATAAATAGTTACTAAGAGATATGCTTTCTTATATGTACCTTTTCTGCAGACTATGAAGAGTCTCTAGGGGACCTATAAGCAGTCACTGTCACAGGGTGGGAGTCAGGGCCTCTTCATGGACAGCCCTAGGCTCTTATGCGTCCCTGGTATCTGTCAATTTGAGGGCAACTTTACTTCTGAGAGAAAGAGGTAATTTGGAGCAGTCTTCATAAGAGAATCCTTATGGAGGTTTTCTTGCCAAAAGTTTCCTCCTGCATTTTTTCACATGGAAGAGGTCAATTTGGCTCTTTGTTCTTAGCAGTCAGATGCTTGCAGTACAGAAAAAGGCAAGCTGTTATAATGGGAAGCTTATGAATACCAGATGGAGACTATTGTCCTAGTTGCATTATAGTGGATAATATTTACTGATGTTTTCCCCACTCTCTAACTAGGCCCCCAGGATATCCTCGCCGTAGAATGGGTCGGATAAATCACGGTGGTGGAGGTCCCACTCCACCACCCATGGCTGGAGGTGGATGAGGAAGGTAACTTACAGTTTGTGATACCACGTTTAGAACTTATTTCAAAAGCAATGGAAGTGCTAATAAGAATTAAACTTACAGGTAGGATTCATAATGATAGAAGAATGATGGGTAATTTTACCCTGCTCTTGAAAGTTATTAAAAAATAAATGAGAGAAAAGTCAAGGGCATCAGAAAACTACATGAAGGCACAAAAGGAATGTATTTATAGACTTTTTACTATACTTCTAGTTCAGAAATGGTGACCTTCCACATGAATCCCAACAGATTTTTGGTATATCTTTCTCTAGGCAGAGAGAGCGAGGTACACAATATAATTGGACTTGCTGGGAAGTGATTGGAAATGTAAAATAGAGCTGTACACCTTTTCGATTTCTGATTTCAATTCCATCCAGATTAGCAGGGAGTGAAATCTATATGAGATCAAACTCATTTCATCTGTCCAATGTACATAACCACCACAATAGATGGCACCGATTGCTAACTTTATTGGCTATCTCAGCAAAGGGATGGAGGTTTGATTGGGCAATAGAGACTAAATTCTCCTCTCCTCACTAAAAGTTGTCTGCCGATATCAGGGTTGAAGCACAGTGGTGGAACATGGAGGGAAGCTTCCACTCCTGCTGCCTGTGCAATACATATTTTGTCAAACCTCATTACTGGTTTTAGGAAGGCATGTGTAAACTTAAAAACATTGTAGTTGGAAACTGATTAAATTAACACTGTTTGGGTGGCTACTGTGGACCATATAATGTGACAATCTTATTTAGAAGATGGGTTCTGATTGGGTAGTTAAAACCCTATTCCCTAACATGAATAAAAGCCCTGCATAGTCTCTGTGCCCTGTAATAATTTTTCATTACAACCACATAGCCATGTAAGTTTATGCAACATAATTATAATATAGCATAACAAAAATAGTTAGAAAAGTACTTTAAAGGCTTAATATAATTTTATCCCATATCTCCTACAGTTGTATGATCCTACAACTAAAAATGGTATCTGAATTCAGTATGACTGTTACACAGCAGGATTAATTTGATTTGCAAATGTATATCCGATCTAATCCTGTATTTACACAGTTATATAATGGTGTTTTAAAACATTGGACAATGAAACTTCTGCATAAATAAATATTTTCTTTTAAAAAAGACATTACTTATACGTAACAACATAACATTGCTTTTTAAAGAACCGTGTTTTGTGCTGCTTTCATTTGGTGATTAGCAAATCTGGATATGGTTAATAGCAGACTTTCAAAAGTAATTAGTGTTAGAGTGAAAATTAACACACAACTTTTTTTAGTTAAGCTATAATATTTTGAATGGCTTTATTTTGCCAATTTTTAATATGAATGAACAAACATCCTCTTAAATTTTTTTCTTAGTGATAAGAAAAAGATATATATATGATATATCAGATATCAGATATCATATATATATATGAGCCAGTAATTCTTGGTTTAAAAACTAAATGTGGCAAACAGTTCTGGTTCTAAAAGCAATAAATGTTAGTCTTTTTACAACTGTATTTACATTCTTTAGACCCTTTGAATAAGCTTTTTTTTATGTATCAGTTTTGTCTTTTTTTTTTTCATTTGGTAAATATAATTTTTGGGTTTCAATTAGAGAAGAGAACAACAGTTTTCCTCTACCACAGCATCATGAACTGTATTAATAATGTGTGGTCTGCTCAGACGTAGGAAACTTGAACATTTTTGGCATACCTCAAAAGTGGTGGCTATGTTTTTAAAAAGATCTCTACAGCACTGAACTTAGGCTTTGGGTCTATGAATTACTATTTCCTTTGTTTAAAATGGCTGCTTTATGTAGTATAAATGCAAAATAGTAGTTCAAACAAAACTTATTTTACCATTTATTTGTAGGTAAATGCCTGCTTCTTAGAGCAGGCAACTGGACTTACACATTTGCAAGACTGAAGGAAAGAAGCATTAGATGGTGGACCAAACAAGTTGAATGTTGTGAATGTGTATGCCTAATCAGAAGCTGCTCTGCAATTTAGCAGATAATGAAGTTGTGCTGGGAATTCCTTCTTCCAGGATCCAGTGTAACTGAAGTGCAGTGTTATTAAATACACGTTTTACTGTCTGTTTCAAAGTCTTTGTATAGTTTGTGAATATTTTATTATAGTGGCAAAGTAATAAGTAAATATATTTGGCTTTGCAAAACACTGACTCTTTTCATCTTTAGTCAATAAGAACCATTACAATACTTCTGTTGATAATACAGTAGGTACATTCATGACCAAAAAAGAAAATTAATTCACATAACACTTTTTAGCATTTGGTATAGAAGATCAGAAAAGGGGCAAACCTTAAGGGGCATTTCTTGGCACATTTCATATCTAATATTGTATCTCAATAGAAACTGACAGCATTTCCTTTTCATTTCTTGTATTTCTACAGTGTTCATGATGTACTCTAAAAAGATACTCCTTTCTAACCTTTTACTATTTTTGAGACCTTTTGTAATGCAACTTTTTATACTGTTTCCTTTTCACACACACAAATATCACCTGTTCGTGCCCAGTAACTGGATATCCAAAATATTCATCTAAGAACTGTGCCTATGATGGGCTAAACAACTTTTAGACTTCCACTGTGGGCTTCCCTACATGGCTAGTTAGTGTGCAGGATGTAAATGTACAGGAGACTATCTGGCCATGTAAACCCTGCTACTGTGCACGAAAAGTTCCCTAGTGCATTTTGACATACTCCCATTTTAAAATGTTACTCAGTTGGGTAGTTCCATTGTATTTGTTGATGTTCAGACATGTGAAGAGGTTTTTTTTCTTGATGGTGAAAACAGGCTAAAGAATCAATACAGATACTGCTATATGTTTTCATCGAAGAGGGGGAAGAAAAAGAACTTCTCTAGAGTTATGTTTAAATATTTTTCTTCCAATTTTACCACTTTCACCTATATTCTCAGACAAAATATACTGACCATCTTGTTATTTAGTCCCTGATTCAGAATGGGAGTGTTCCTTTTGGTAGTCATTTTGATGTGTTCCAAACTTTTGAGCACATTGACATCTAAGTACCTGGCCAAATTAGGATCAGATGCCTTATGTAATACTATCAGATTGTTTGTTGATTTGAACTTTTTTCTAAGAGTCTGAGACAGTTAATTATTGTCACAGCTGAAGGTATACCTTAGGGTAGTATAAATTCATTAATTATTTGATTAGGCTATGGTCATTATATGGCAAAACCAGTCCTTCCTGTAGTTCAGAACTATGAATATAGGCATTTAAAGAAAGGCTGCTGTCTCTATTGAACTTACTTTCTAGATGTTTTTTTAAAATGCCATGTCTTGTAACAAGAAAAACCTATTTCCTGCACATCTATTGGTTTAGATGGAGCTAATCCTTTAAAAAAAAATCCTCTGTTAGTGGGCCATAAAAATAGCTTCCTTCCTACAAGGAAAAACAGGTGGAGAGAGGCACAGCATATAGAGAGGTATTTAATGTTTTAATATTACATAATGTGCACTGAGTAATCATGCTTTTGGGGAAAATAGGTGTAATATAAATAAATACTAATGACTGGGTTGTATATACAGATTCTAACAAAGGTAGCTTTCTCCATTAGCTTGATGAGTTTTTTCATCAAATCTGACTTGTATGTCTTCCTAAACAAATACCATGGAGCATTCTTGACTTCTCCAGGGATTAGATTTTGAACAAGTCAGAACTGTGGTTTTGCATGTGCAATTTCAAATTTTCAGCAAATGTTCCCAAAGTGAATGATATAATTCTCTAATTTATTTGACACATACCATTTTACAGCTAGTTCCAGTTAAACACCACCTCACCCCTTCTTTGCCCATGCAGCACTATTATGTCCTTCAAGCTATATCATAGATGTAAACAGGGCGCCAGTGGCAGGTTATAGCACGGTGGTGAAGAGCAATAGGACAATGTCCACCCCTGTATCTCTTCTCACTGGCCCAGCTCTGCAAAATATTCAACCCTTGGAAAATTATAAAGGATGCGAGGGAAGGAAAGTGGGAATAATCCTTGTTAGTGTGACAGCCCAGTACGTGGGAGAAGGTGACAGCGAGGCTCGAGGGCAGCAGGAGTGAACCGATCCCCTGGGGGGAAGCGTGGGCCGGGGCCCTGAGCCTGTGTCCCCTCCTAAATGGGGTGGTGTGTGCACGCGGGAGGCCTGAGCCGCTACTGGAACAACAGGACAAGCCTGAGCCCCCACCCCTGCAACGAGGGAGGGCCTGGGCGCTGCGTCTGCTCGCCGACTCCGAGCCTCCCCAGGAGGGCGCTCATCAGCAAGCCCGGCGCGCTGCCGGGCGGCTCGGAGCCGCGTCGCCTGCGTGCCGGGCATCCGGGTTTGTTGCTGCTCGGCCGGCGGGGAGGTGACGGGGTCCCGCGGCGGCGGCGGCCATGACCCAGGCAGAGAAAGGCGAGGCGGAGAACGGGAAAGACAAGGAGCGGGAGCAGCGCGGAGCCAAGCGGCCCATCGTCCCCGCCGCCGTGCCCGAGTCCCTGCAGGAGGTGAGGCCCGGCGAGCAGGGGAGACCGCTCGGCCCATCTCCCTGCAGTAGCTCCCCTGCGTGAATCACCCCAGCCCGCTCCCCGGGGGGTGCAGGCCCCCTCCCCACTCCTCGTTAATCCCTCAGCCCCTCTCTCTTCTCGGGGGGCAGGTCCCCGCCAGCCCCCTCCTCACCTCTCCGTCGCTGATCCCAGCCACCCAGCCCACATGCTGCAGGTCACTCCGCTCTCCGGTCACCTCTGCCTCCCCGCCATACCGCAGGCTGTTCCTTTCGCCTCTCCTCCACTCCACTCCTCGCTTCGCCTTCTACCCTCTTGCTGTCCCCAGCACCCCGCGCTTTTCTGCCCTGTGCGAATCACTCCCTCTATGCAGGAGCAACTCTTTTCTTTCTCCTCGTGTTGCCCGTTCCCTTCCCCGCTGAACAGGCCAATAATCAGCTGAATGTGAGCTCCCAGTGCAAAGCCCTGACCAAAAAGGCTAATGCAGTCCTTGGATTAAAAAAATGGGAATAGGAGTAGGGAGACTATATTATCTGTATTTTGGCACTGTTGCAGCTACTACTATAAATACTCTGTCCAGTTCTGGTGTCCGTTTTGAGGAAAGATGTTGATAAATTGCAGAGAATTCAGAGAAGAACCTTGAATGGTGATTAAAGGATCAGAAAAACGGGGGGGGGGGGAACCCAGCCACTTTGTGTCTCCTTCTCCTTGGCAGTTGCACCCTCATCCTCCATAGGGAAGACCCCTGAGATGGAAGGGAAAGGGTTGGCCTATGAATCCAAAGAGATTCCTTGTTGTTCCATTCTCTGGCCAGGACAGAGGAGTCCCGAAAGCAGCTAAAGCATCTCATTGTAAAGTTCTTCGTTTTAATCTTGTTTAGTTTGGAAAAACTTTGAACTGTGCTAGCTGATCATTTTTCCCTTCATTAAGACTTTCATGTGGGATCTGGCTGGCATTTCTTTGTCTGGTACATGAGGTACTTCAGAGTGTGTGCAGGGGACATCCTCAGAACTGATAGGGCAATTGGCATTGTTGATCTTGTCCATGTTAAATCCAGAGCAAACAAAAGTTATAAGCCTCAGTTGTGGGGTGGTTTTGAGATATTAAAAGTTTAGCATCTACTTGCAGTGTACATACCTTAAAACCCCATGGAGTATTTTTCATAAGAATAGACATTTACTTTGGCATCCTGAGATGGCTTTCCTTTTGCACACTAGTGTGAAGCAGTTTGAGAATATCCCAGCTGGCTGCCTTTTTTCCACCCCAGACTTTGTACTTCAATGGTTTTATATGTATATAGATTAAGCACTTTGAAATCCTTTTGGATAGAAGGCACAACTTTATAATGTATGTTTATTAGCACTTTATTTCTAGCAGGTGGCATCTCAGTTTAAACTCAGGAAGATATTAGGTGATTATAGGTGGAAGTGAACTACACTTATAGACATGCATATAGTATACTACTGTGTATTTCAATGTTTCCAGCAAATACAAAGCAACTTTATTGTTGTGATACATCCTGGATCAACAACTCTGAGAATTGGAAGAGCCACTGACACACTTCCTGTTAGTACTCCCCATATAATTGCAAGAAGACAGAAACAGCAAGGACAGCCTGTATACAAAGATAGTTGGCTCCTAAGAGATGGACTCAATGTAAGTGCCATGTTAAATTTCAGAAATTATAACAATTCAAGGCTAGCTAAAATTGACTGTTTCCAATTTTTTCATTTTACTTTTGGTTGAGAATTGTGGGATTCATCTTTTCCCTGATGTTAAATTCACACACTTTTCCAAAGAAACATCATAGTATGAATGTTTAAAACTAAATCAGAAGAATGAAAAAAAAGACCATACAGTAAAAATTGTGAATAAATGACAAAGAAAGCGTAGCATGAAATAGGCATATAAGTGAACTTGTTATTACGGGTGGTCAAGGTTCCTGTTGGTATAAGCAGGTGCCACTCCACTGAAGTTAACAGAATTACACAGTTTATGCCATTTGAGCACCTCTACTTGTTCTGAACACATTAAATTAAGGAATCAAATGCATAGATTACAAGCTGTTTAACTGATCTTCTTATTTGCTCCCATCACACATTACATTCATGTTTTGGGAATGGTGATTGGAGTGGAATTAAGTTAAAAAGTGATGATTTCATTTGCAACATATTCATTCAAAATGAAGTTTGTAATTTACTTAATACATTACTCAGTCTTAGTATATAATCTCTTCTAAGAATATGATTAAACAAGCAAATGGAGTTTAAACTTAAATGTACACAGTAATATTTATAATCTGAGACTTTAATGTAAATTAATTCACCAAACTAGCATCTTAAATATTTTTAAAATTTATTTTCTGAACTGAGTATTACTTATGCATGTTATATGTGTCATTTTATATTTGTGGTGCTTAATAGACAGTGTCATCAAGCTCACTGGAATGGGACCCAGTTCAATATCTATTAAAGTCAATGGTGAGACTCCAATTGACCCCAGTTGTGTGTTTGGGCATGTGAAACAGAAATGTGTTTTCCAAAAGTGAGCATATGTTCACCATACTTGCATTCTCATAATCTCTTGTCATTTAGTCGCTGTAGGCATATCACATGATTTACTGACTGTCAGCTTCAGTATTCAATATACAGAGTTATATACTTTATAGATATTTGGAAAGAGAGCTTTTTATGTTGCATGTGTTTATCTTTTTGTTTAGAAACCTGAAAGTACTGAACAAAGACAAAATGGCCTTAAAATGGTGGATCAAGCAATATGGTCCAAAAAAATGTCTAATGGTGCAAGGCGTATACCAGTGTCACCTGATCAGGTAACTCATTCATAATAGTTTGTTAAATTGTTCTGTTATACAGTAGTTCAATTTGATATCTTCTGAAGGGTAAAAGGAGAGCAGTTCGTGCAACAGTAAGCAACAGCTGTGCCTTGGCCATACAGAAAAGGAAAGTGCAGACTCAAAATGGACCTTTAGTATATTTTTCCACTTGCACATAAAAGATGATTGGCAAAATATTTCCTAATGCATGACTTAATTTACATTACAGGCCCGATCGTACAACAGACAGATGCGGCCGGCTATTCTAGATCACAGCTCTGGAAACAAATGGACAAACACATCCCATCATCCAGAGTATCTGGTAGGAGAAGAGGTAGGAATTCATTTTCCCCTTGAAACAAGATGCTAATATTGTCCTTTAATGTAAATATTTAAATTCACAATTTGATATAATATGTATCAAAAAGCAAGTTATATTAAACATTTAAAGAATAAATAATGATGAAATCTCTAGCTAGTAGGGAAAAAATCCTCCCAAAGAGGCTACATGACCATGTAGTATCATTTAGTGTGACACAAAAATTCCCTTACCTGGAAAAAATGCTGATTTATAATTAGAGTAAACATATAAACATAGAGTAAACATTTTAGGAATCCTTTTCCTACCTCATTTATTTCTCACATATCATATCAATGATTAACACAAGAGACTTTTTAGTTAGCTGTTAATAAAAGCAATAGGCCAGATCTTCAGCTAGTGTGTAAATTAGTATTTCTTCATTGACTCAGTGAGACTCTGTCCCATTGTGGATAATGCACACAAAAGGCAAGAAATCAGTGACCAGATCTGCACAAGGCATCATATGCCACGTAATTTCTACATCAATTACCCCATGCTTCAAAGTGTTTTTAAACAGTTTTTTCCCCTCTAATCTCGGTTAATTCTTGAAATATTTACCAACCACTCCCTGGGAATATTTCTATTGTTATGAGTATTCACATGATTTCTAGTTTCAGCTCTTTAAATAATTTACCCATTTCCCCCCCATTTTACATATCCAGTCCTGCTCCTATTCTTACCCAGAGTTTTCAGAACCCAAAAGCAGTGGTAACTTAACTATTTCACTCCAGGTGATATCAGGAGTAAATCAATGGGAACACAGTACTTCCGGGAGATGAAAGACTGATACAAATAAGCATGCTCTTATCTAAAACTACTATTTATTAAATTTAAGCACACACATATGCACATACATAAAGCACACACATAAACACACATAAGCAATAGGTTTAGAACATCCCAAATAATTACCTAAAATCTGTTGTATCTGCTAACGAACAGAACAAGTATTTAGCATTAATCATTAACCTTTCTTTCTCTTTTCTCCTCAGGCCCTATATGTTAATCCTTTAGACTGTTATAATATTCACTGGCCTATGCGAAGAGGACAGTTAAACCTTCATCCAGGACCTGGTGGCTCTCTTACTGCAGTACTAGCAGATCTTGAAGTTATCTGGTCACATGTAATACAAAAATATTTGGAAATACCACTGAAAGACTTAAAGGTGAGCTGCTGGTAATTTTCTGTCCAGCTGAGTAAGTTTGGACTACACTCATTTTTTAAACCTCTTAACTCCTCCTCTTGCATTGTTCGGGGGGTTCCAGAGGGTGTCAGTTAAAGAGCCACCCAAGATACCTTACTGCTGCTGCTGACAGTGTTGACTCACAACTTTTCGGTAAATTCTGTTCCCCTAGTGTGCATAGCTCCCATCCTATGTTACAGATCTCCAAGATTTGCAAATCTCACAAGATCTGGACAATAGATACATAGATATAGGGAAATAAGTTTCTATAAGTATCCTCAGGTATGATCTACAATTTAGCCTCCATTTTTTCCTCCTGGTAATGGGGGTTGCAGCCTGCGCCAGGGCCTCCAGGACCCGATAAAGTGTACCCTGTTTCCCCCCCATGTGGGGGCTCTGCCTCCTGCACATCACAGTTCACCAACAGCACCCTCATGCTAAGCCTGCTTAGTTTTTCTTACTGAACAGGTGGCTTTTCTTGTGTCTGCCATGTCTATAGCAGGAAACGTTTTTAAGTGTTCTTAAGATCATGTAAATACAGACATTTGATACCACTTTGAACTGAATTTTTAAATGATGAAAATAAATGTTTTTAGGTAGCCACACTCTCTCCAGTCGTTCTGCTTCTTTTCAGTGTTTTTACATCTGTTTTCTTTGCATAGCTTACCATGGGGCATCAAGCATTCCAGCATATATAAAGGAATTGTTTTGAACTCTACACTGATTTGAAAGGTGCCCTTAATTTGCTTTTGTCTTCAGTATTACAGATGCATTTTACTAATTCCAGACATCTATAATAAACAACATGTGAAAGAACTGGTACATATGATCCTAATGAAGATGGGCTTTTCAGGTAAAGTGAATAAGTGAACATTTAATATTAATTTGTATAGCTTAAGGATTTTTTTAAAGGCAACTTACTTCTGAGTCAGACCCACCCTCCCAGGCTGCTGCCCCTCGCCTTTTGCTAGTCGTTATTGTGATTCTTGTCTCTCTTGCAGGGTTAACTAGTAAGCCAATATTAGGGCAAATTACTCATGCTCTTCATTTACTTGTCAAAAGACCAAGCTTATCAGATCAGGTGAGGCTTGCTCCCCACCACCCTACAAAAAGGAAATCACAAAGCAGGTCTTGAAATGGGATTTCTTGCATGGTAACAGACTGATGTCTCAAGCCTGACTGCCTTCTTATTGCTGTTGCATTTTAGTGATGGGTGAAGTGTCAGAGCAAAGAATGTTGAAGTCTTTCAGGGTTTGAAATAAAGAGTCTTTATAAATGCAAGGTGCTGCTATTCTCCTTTTCACTGATGGATCATACAAAGTAGCATCTGGATGACCTAAATATTTACACTCAAAGCAGGAGAAGATTTAAAAAAATTACTTATAAAATAAAGTATATTGCTTTTTGAACTGTTGAATTGTTTGCTTTTCCATTTTTTTTTTCTAGTCTAAAAGTCACCCCTTTTTATAAGAATTAGGGATGTAATTCCCTTCCAGTTCATGGAGCTAATAAACTTTCTATATAATTTGATGATTTTTTTGTAAGTCCAGCAGTCAGTCATCAAACTTTGTGTCACATTGTATGTTGTCTATGAAAGTGGCAGTGGCAATGTAACTTCCTGTATGAACAAAAACTGTGAGAGTCCTGTAGCACTTTAAAGACTAACAAATTTAAGTTCTGTAGGCATAAGCTTTCGTGTATGAACAGAGTGCTTAAATTTTTTAACTGATCAAACAGTCCTTGCAGGGGCGAAGAAGTCCATGTTTGTGTAGGCACTTAAAGGTCTTAAATAGACTTGAAAGATCAAAAGAGAGGCTTAGAAAGTGGAAAAAAATATATTTATACAATAGATAATATACTTAATGATAAAATGAAATTAATTGCAAGCCATTAGAGCATATATATGCCAATTTGTGCCTTTTATGTTTAATATCCTTTATTGTTTATTATTCCTGAGCATTATCACAACAACAAATAGTTTTGTCTTCCTTGCTGGACACCAGTAGTGTGAACTTGCTTAGCCTTTTCTGTGTCTGATAAAGAAAATTCATAAGACAAAGAGACATTCCATCCGAAAGACTTAAGTAGGTGGGAAGAAGACAATTGGCAAAAGAGAGACCATCTTAACACATACATATGAATGAAATTGATTTGCGTCTTCTTTTTAAGATGAAGTAGCCAATTAGGTCCCTTCCTCACTTTGCAGGTGTCTTCTAACTCATATCTGTAGCTTTTGATTGGAAGGTCTTACTCTTAGGGTTGAACACAAATGAGAACGCTGCATGTTTAATGGTATGTGGGGGAAAAAAGACTTTGACGATAAAAGCTTGTGTCCACATTGCTGTACATACAGGAAAAAGTAGCAACATACAAGAGGCTGAGAAAGACATTCCTTCAATTCTTACAAACTTTCCTCCTGTTATTCTACGACTGTTTGATGACAAGGTTTAAAAAAATTAATTTGTTAGCTTTTGTTAGGCTAAGTCTGATTAATTACACAGAATATGTGAGAGTGCATGACTATGAAACACTGGAAATTTATTGAAGTTAAAATACCAGCATATCCACTTGAGGGTGCCATTTCCTAAACATTAACTCAGTGTTGAGTTGAACTAATTACTGAATGTAACTACTAAACATTCAGGGTCTTCTATTTAAAAGACCTACATTTAAAATTAGTCTTTATATATTGTTTTACAAACTACTTGCCAAAAATGAGCAATTTTCTTCTTTCAGAGTTTAGAAGAAAGAAGGGGATTTGAAGGGAGGCTTTGTTTAGTACTCTTCAAGTGAAAGTGCATGGCTGTGGTGTAAACATGAAGAAAGTATTTGTGAAGGTTGAAAGTGGGCTGAAGGGAAGGCGCAGAAGCATAGTATCAAACCTAGTTTATCCATTTGAATAACTTATTCAAAACTTAAAAAGGAAATGAAAATGGATTAAAACCAAAAATTTGAGAAAACTGTCCTGTGTGACACAGGCCCCTTCGTGGTTCACTACTATGTCGGCTTCTCTTGTCACATCTGACATATTCAGTGTACCCAACTCACTGTTGCTATAATCTGTATCTAGGAGTACATCTATACTGACGGCAGCAAAGTCGCTGCCATCAGATTGATCTTTCTGGATCGATTGAGCAGTCAGTGTAGACCTGCTCAGTCGATCAGGAAGTCGACACAGTAAATCCACCCCCTCAAGTGGTGTAGTGCAGCGTCGAAGGGAACGCGGTTCCCCTCGGCGCAGTGCAGTGAAGACGGTGCGCAGAAGGGAAGCACAGCAGTCGACGGGAGTTACGCCAGCTATGCAGAGTAGCTGGCGTAACTCCCATTGACTGCCGCTGAATCTCCAGGTAAGTGTAGACCAGGGCTAAAAGGTGTCATGTGAGATATCATATGCGAACTGGTAATACGCTGGTCCCAAAAATCTATATGAAGAGTTATAAATATGTACTAGAATTATGTTCTTAAAATGTATTTGGCAAGATTTGCATAAACGGAGTCTGCCTTAAACAAAGGAATGTGTATTTGTATGTCTGACCTGCCTGATCGTCTGGCAGAGACAATGAAGGTACGTTTACATAAAACAGGGGTGGGGAACCTCCGGCCCGCGGGCCGGATTCGGCCCGCGAAAGAACTTGATCCGGCCCGCGGGCGGGCGGGCGGGCGGGAAGTGCGCGCCGCCGAAACCCTGCCGCCGTCTGCCCATTTTCGGCGGCGGGGGGAGCTCGGAGGTGGTTACTGGCCCACGGCACCCCGCGGACACTGTAAAACCGCGCCGCCGAAAAGACGGAAACGGCGGCGGCATTTCGGCGGCGGGGGGTGGAGTCGGCGGCGGCGCGGTTCTGTGGGGGGTCGGGCAGTTCCCGCCGCCGAAACCCTGCCGCCGTTTGCGCCTTTTCGGCGGCGGCGGGGGGAATTCGGCGGCGGAATCGGCGACATGGCCCGCGAATGAAGGTAGCAATATCAAAATGGCCCTTGGCAGGGAAAAGGTTCCCCACCCCTGACATAAAAGGTAAACATAGCCATCAAACTAATGAGTCGGTTAGATAGTCTTTTAACTGTCACGATGAGAGAAGGAGACTGCAAAAATTAACAGCTCCCCAAAAGATGAGCCCCCAGGATGGCTTCTTGCTTTCTGAAACAAGGTCATTGAATTTTGGAATATATAAGCAAGGACAGAAAGACATTTTAGCGTCCTTTGAGGGATTGAAGGGGCTAGAGATCGTAAAATCACAGAACTTTGGATTCTTCAGCCAATGGGGCTGAAGTCTCTTGGATCTGAGTATACGAGAGAAAACTGCTTAGGCAAAGATTGTAACTTGCTGAAATTAAACTTGTCTTAGAAGCATATTTTTACTTTTGTTTATTTGTAATCATGTCTGTCCTTATTCCTTCTATTTGATATCACTTAAACCTATGACTTTTTGTTTAGAAAATGTGTTTTACAATAAACCAGTGCAGTACTTTGATTGAAATGAGTTTGTCAAACCCCAGGTAAAGTAATGAGCTGCTGCTAACTATCTTTTTCAAGGAAAAGCAAGCTTAATAACTTACGTGAGTGTTTCAGGAGAGGTGGACACTACAGGTCAGACAGTGTGGGGGAAATTTGGGACTGGCGGGATGTTGGGTTCACCCTGCAAAAAGTAACTGTGCAGTGGAAGTCAGATATGACCTGCATGCTTTGGCTATTGGTGTCAGGGCTGTGAACCACAGCAGTATAGCATTTAAAACACATGGAGTTGCAGGACAGTTGGTGACATGACCCCTTACTGGTCTGGGTTGAACCCCAAAGTCTCACACCCTGGTAATGGAAGCCCTTCAATACCCGCTACAAAAGTAAAGTTAATGTTAAGTCTAGATTTTTTCTTAAACCCATAAAACAAGAAAACTTTCAACGTAGACTTCCAATTTACCCTTCATTTATCTTTTCTAAAGGCTTGAAAGGTTTCTTCACCAGTGGGAAGGTGAAAACTTTACCTGGCAAATGTGGCTGTCTATTTTTGCACAATTTAAACTTTCAATGTAGGATCAGGGCCTTAGTGTTACTTAGCTTTTGTGTTGTAATTTTTTAATATATATTTTTACTTTAAATGTCTGGAGCTTGATTTAAAACCAGACTTAATCTTCCTCTCATATTTTTAGGTATAGTGGTCCATCAGGAGTCTGTCTGTGCTACTTTTGGAAGTGGCTTAAGTAGTGCATGTATAGTAGATGTAGGGGATCAGAAGACAAGTGTTTGCTGTGTGGAAGATGGAGTTTCACACCGTAACACCCGGTAATTTTTTCTTAATCAGCAAAATTAATTACAAAAACCACTAATGGGGATGGGGTGGAAATGTGTTTTATATTACATTACTTTTTTTTTAAAGTAGGAAGGATTTATTATTATATGCATAATAATGTATGAATGTAGCTGGTTGTTTTTTGGTTTAGTACTTATGACTTTTGCAACAGGAGCATCCCATTCTACTATGATCCATATTAGAGAGTTTTTGCCTCTGTAAAGGGAACAGGAGCTGGCTCTACGTGCCATGTAATTTATGTGGATGTCATGAGCACAATATTGTTCATGTTTCTTTTTAGGCTGATCTATAATGTTAGCTTTGGGCAAGATGAATAAATTAAGTCATCTGTTTTTTTCTCTTTGTTTTAGGTTATGCCTTGCATATGGAGGGTCCGATGTATCAAGGTGTTTTTACTGGCTTATGCAGCGAGCTGGGTTTCCTTACAGGGATTGTCAGTTAGCTAATAAAATGGACTGCCTTCTCCTTCAGCACTTAAAGGAGACATTTTGTCATTTAGACCAGGTGGGGAAAAAAGTCTTACACTTAAGTTGTTGATTCTAATCTACATGACAGTTTTTGGAACAATGATTATCTTGTCTTTCTGGTTGGGTGATTGTTTGCTTGTGTGTTGCTAGTAATTAATTAATTCCCCGTTAATATTAACTATACTTAAAAGGCTTCTAATATTAGTATCCAGTTATAGCATCAAATGGCTGTGCTATATTTGTGCATAAAACATTGTTCACATAACCATGATATCAGGGAGTTATTACATGAATGCTTGCATTTAAATACAAAATATTTGCACCTATACATCTCAAAAGGTGTTTGCCATTTCAACATTTAAGAAATCAACAAAAGTTTAAAACACTTCCAATTACACACATTTTTCTTGGAGTTCAAAAACACAAGCACAGGTTTTCCTTTCAAAAGAAGAGGGGTTGCTGTAGCTACTTTACAACTTAGATTTTTATGGTTCTGATAATAAACACTACATTCCCTTTTTACAGTTTGTCCTGTACTTAGAACATGAGTGTCTGACATTGTTGTCTTCATGATGTTTCTTGTCCTTGGAGATGGAAGCAGAAAACTTCTGGAATTTCTTTGATTAGCTTTAATATTTTGTAACATAACTAACTAAACATATGCATTGTTATATTTCCAAACATCCTGGCTATGACATACTTGTAGCTATGTCTTAATTTTCAGTAAAGGTGCAAACAAGTTTGTAATAACCTAATATTAACATAAGTTATAATAATTATATTAATATTTTTGCATCAATATTGAGGTCTTTCACCTACAAGCTTCTTGCTGATCCACTTCCCTATGGTTCAGTTAATCCTCTGGGGTTAGCTGTGGCAAGTGGATGTTGGGAGTCGCGCATTTTAGGCCCCAGTCCTACAACAGGATCTGTTAACATGGATTCCACTCCCCAAGCACAGCCATGCTGATTTCAGTGGAATCTGCATTAGCTGATCCTGTCACAATACAGAGGCTTTGGAAAACAGGAATCTGGAGATCAAATACAAACAAAATTCAGATTCATAAGTGAGTTTCATTATTTTTTGTCTTGATGAATGAAAGTAAAAAGCTTTAAGACAGAGATCTTAAGACTGTACAGAATTAGTACCATTGTTGCCATATTTAATTAAAATAGGATATTTCTGGACTGCAAGACCATGAGTTCCAGATTCGTCATCCAGATTCTCCAGCCTTACTATACCAGTTCCGATTAGGCGATGAAAAACTACAGGTAACTACAAAATGTGTGTGTGCAACAATGTACTGAGGCTGCATGTCTTTCGCTACCCTCCCATAGCATGTGCCCCATTGCCTGCTACTCCATGGAATACCTTACTGAGCTGCGACTTACTATGTCACAGTTTAGTGGATGTACCCTACAAATGTATGCCTTAACAGTACTATACAAATCTGATTTATGGGTTACCAGTACCCTGTTAAAATTCTGTTAAAATCAATTTGCTATAGATAGGAGTATCTCTAATGCATCACTGGTGACTGCCTCATTACCTTTCTGGTTTGTGGCTAAGATGAAGTATAATACCAATTAAATATCTGACATGTCCTCCTATCTGGGGATCTCTTACACTTGATGAATGCTGATATATAAGGTCTTTTTCATCTCTCACTACTATGACATTTTGTAATACACTTATATCACTGACTGATGGACACTTGTTGACAGTCTGTTACCCCATTTAAAAGTATATAATACGTGGACGTACATATGTTTGTATAATGGCTTACAACTCAATTTAAACAAAACTCAGATACTTCTACCTATCAAAAGGCTACCTGAAACAAAGTAGTATTCTCAGACATGAAATTTTACCATTGTAAATCCAATAAAAATAATTAGCCTTTTTTAAAAGAATATTTGTTACTGGACAAATATAGAACTTCAAAAATATTTGTTGAAATGGAAGACTGTATTAAAACTTTTCCATCTTTCACTACCAGGCTCCAATGGCTCTGTTTTATCCAGCAACATTTGGAATTGTTGGGCAGAAAATGACATCTTTGCAACACAGGTCACAAGGTGACCCAGAGGATCCTCATGATGAACATTATCTATTAGCTACCCAAAGTAAACAAGAACAGGTATGTGAATGTTTAGTTTTCATAGAAAACTAACCTTTACCCAGGAGTTAAGATAATTACTACGTGTGTGTGTTTCACCCATCATTGAAAAGCAGCCATCTCTAAGTTAAGAGATGGCAGCTGTTCTGTGTCCAAAGCATACATAATAGGTTTTCAGCAGGGACCCTGAAGAATATCTTGTTCACCAGAAACAACAGGGGCAGCTTAAGTAGTAGCAAAATGTAATTGCCCATATTAGAATTTGGCCAGAACACTGAAGCTAAGTCTTGCAGAAATTGCCAGGGAGTTTTTACCTACAGCTAGTCCGGATCTCAGTGTTTACATCTCATCTGAAGGGCAGCATCTTTAGCATACTTTGTAATAATTTTAAAAGGTTAGTTTTGTAACTGTGCGCTAAATGTCACTCTTGGCCTGAGTAGTGGAGACATTCAGCGCATCTTTTTGAGGTAAATAAAATCATTATTTGCATTTCTTTTGTCACAGACTAATTACAAAACCTATTTACAGTGAATTATAAATAATTATATGGCACTTGGAGCACTTCATAATTATTAAATAATGGAAATAATTCAAAATGTACCCAAATGCTATAACTACTGTAAAAGTTAATATTGGGGTAAAAATATTACTGATTTGTAACAGGCAAATGTATGGGATTTTTGGTCAATTTAAAGCTACACAGTTTTTGTACTATTATAACTATATGGGTTTAGAAAATGTAGCAGGAATAACGGCTTATCTACACTTGAAACGCTACAGCTGCAGATCTGCAATGTAGACACTATCTATGCCAACAGGAGGGGTTCTCTCATTGATGTTGGTAATTCACCTTCCCGAGAGGAGATAATTACAGGAGAATTCATCTGTCAACCAAGCACTGTCTACATGGGGACTTTGGTCAATTAACTATGTCATTTAGCCACGTTGTTAAGTTTTCTAATGTAGACCAGGACTAAGTTAAAATTGATATAAGCACCTTTTACATGAGTATAAATGTATCTCATTGATGGGTTATATATTGCTTTAACTGTGTGTAGACCAGCCAATAGATAAAACTTCTATATTTGTGGAAACTATATTATGACTTTATACTATGATTACCATTGAAATGTTTGAAGGACTTGAAAAATGATTTTTTTCTTTAAAGTTGGGGTTTAGAATAATACTTATATGGGGTGGAAATGCAACATTCAACAGTTCTTTTCAGTTAGCTAAAGAAAAGTAAAAGAAAAACTAGTGTTACATTATTTGAGTCAGTGTTCTAATGAAATTTGAAATGGATTTTTTTTTAAATTAACTAATTTACCAATTTATTTTGTTTTAAGTCTGCAAAAGCTACAGCTGATAGGAAGTCCATATCCAAGCCTGGTGGATTTGAGGGAGATTTGCGTGGCCAGTCCTCAGACATTTCTGAGAGAATCTATCCACAAGAAGTGGAACTGGGATCCTCTCAGAGTGATTGTATAATAGCTGGAAATGAGTCTGAGGAACCCCTAGCAGCACACATGTCAAGGAAAACTGCTATATCCCAGTTTGAAGGCAAAGCACTAGGACTTGACAAAGCCATTCTTCATAGTATTGACTGCTGTGGTAAGAATTATATTTGCATAATTCTATAATTACATTCCAACCACTTGGTCCCGCTTCATACCAATTTCCAACGTCTTTCATTACATTACAGAAACTAGAGTTCTCTCCTTTAGCTTTGTTGTCTAGAAAATAAAATTGCTGTACTGTCTCTCATCTCCAGTATTTTATGAAAGCCCATTTTCATTAAATATCTTAATGCTATTAGTAATTGATAAATGTATGCTTTTACAATAACTTTCACTAATCCTAACTAATTTGACTTTATTCCAGTTCTTCATAATCCTAATTTAAGTAGTATTAGCACTTCAGTGCAATTTTTTATATATCCTATCATTCCAGCATCTGACGATACCAAAAAGAAGATGTATAGTTCTATCTTAGTAGTGGGAGGAGGTCTGATGTTTCA
Organism: Emydura macquarii macquarii; assembly: GCF_026122565.2. Lineage (NCBI taxonomy): Eukaryota > Metazoa > Chordata > Testudines > Chelidae > Emydura > Emydura macquarii. The sequence goes on along the minus strand of NW_027131105.1, from coordinate 9,548,189 downwards.
TAAAGCTCAAGAATTTCTTCAGCACCGAATTCTCAATAAAATGCCTCCTTCTTTCAGAAGAGTTGTTGAAAATGTAGAAGTCATTACAAGACCGAAGGTATGATGTTAAGGAAGATGAATTAGTGAACTGTTGATAGACTATCCGGAATCTTTAGAACCTTAAAAATCTATTATTTCAGAACTATCACAGTGCCTTAGGGGAGATGAGATTGTTTTTCAGATCACTATACTATGAGCCGCCATTACAGATATACGCATCTGGAGATAGAAGGGCTAGTTGTAGTAGCCTTACATGTGAAAGGTTAGTGCTAATTGCTTCTTTCAGAAGAAGAAACTTAACCAACAGCTAGTAAAGTTATTTTTAGGAACAGGGACTTGGAGTGGACATGTGGAATATGTTAAAAGATAAGTTATCCTGTCTGCTTTTCAGTAACTTGAGTTAGCTTCCTTTCTTTGATAACGTTAAGAAATAAGAGGATGCATAGTATTGAGTGTAAATATTTGACATTAATCAGCTAAACTTCTAAAACCAAACTCCAAGTATTCCCTTTTTCAATAATTTTACTAGCAAGGGTTGGATTTTCATTGTTGTCAAATTATAAAATCAGTGTGACTTCCACATTTCTTTTAAAAATATACATGAGGAAAATATTTAGGTTTATCACACAAAACATTTGAGGAAATTTTTGGCCTGATTTTCAAAAGTGCCGAGTGATCAAAAATCTCAGTGAGAGTTGCCAGTATTGAGCACCTCTGAAAATCAGATTTGTAGTTTTTAATACAATCCTTGTTTTTAAATTTAGGATCTGGACCCACGATTGATTGCGTGGAAAGGCGGTGCAGTTTTGGCCTGCCTGGATACAACCCAGGAACTATGGATATATCAGCGAGAATGGCAACGCTTTGGTGTCCGGATGTTACGTGAGAGAGCTGCATTTGTGTGGTAATCTAATGGGATTATAGTGGAACTTCAATTAACTGAATCTTACTATTGCCCTGTTGTCCAAAGCCGGCTCATTTCCCCTGTTTGTGGCTTGAGGCTTCTTTTTTAAAAAAATGTGCTAGTTTTTGGCTGATGTTTTTCAGAAGAACCTGAATTAGGTGCCAAAATCCTACTGAGTCAAAGGGAATTAAGTGCCTAAAACGCATGGGCACCTTTAAAAAATCTCAGCTTTTGGACATACAAATGTCTGTGCATATGAATGCTTCTGTTTTAGCCAAATAAATTATTCAGATAACAGAGGTTGCCCTGTATGTCACAAGTCACATTTAAAGCTGCATACCATTGAAAATGTTACATATAAAATACTGAATTTGCATATGTACATACATGAATTTGTAAATGAGTAACATGCTGAGTGATTTGGGCTTAACTCTAGAAGCAGTAGTCTGGACCTGGAGGCTTTTAAAGGAGAATTGGCTGTGCCTCTTAATAGGACTGATTTAAAATGAAATAGATATGACTCCCCTTCTTAAAGGTATAAAACCATTAAGACCAGAATTCTGTAAAAGTAAAATTAAACACTGTTGAGGAATAAAGTATCTTAACACAGCTTTTTTTCCTTATTTATGATCTTCATGAATTTTATTTAATGCAATATTATTTAACATGTATTTCATTCTTTAGAAAAGAGTCCATGTAATAGAGTTTTAGGCTATGTCTTCACTGATGGTGCAAATTCGCCGCCCTCAGATCGACTTCTCTGGATTGACTGAGCGGTCAGTGAAGACCCGCTCAGTCGATCCAGAAATCGAGGTATTAAGACCACCTTCTCAAGTGGCGTAGCGCTGCATCGACGGGAATGCGGTTCCCGTCAGCACAATGCAGTGAAGATGGCGCGCAGAACAGAAGCAGAGAAGTCGACAGGAGTTACGCAAGTTTTTTGCGTAGCTTGCGTAACTCTGGTCGACTACCACCGAATCTCCAAGGTAAGTGAAGACAAGCCCTAAGTCCGTATAAAGAACAGTAATTATGCAAACTTCTGGTTGTTACAAAACTTTAATTTGGATATGTTTAATGAAAAAATTGAAACAAAATGTATACAAGTATCATCCCTGTTAAATGTTTTAATCTTCTTCTGAACTGAAGGTGCTCATTTGAAGTAGCAAGAAATATTCATTAATAACACTAAAATAAGCAGCACCTTAAAGTGAGTGACTGACTGGAATCGTTTCACAGAATAAACATCTGTGCATGTAGGAACTACTAGATGATCCACACACTTGCAAATATACAGTGTATGCACTTTCCTGAGGCACAGCAGCAGCTAGTAGCAATACTGCTGCTCTCAGTAGAGCAGTAGATGATCATAGAGCTAAACTATAGGTGTGACCAAGGCCTTAATGCCCCATTCTCAGCAGGTGGGAGGATCACCATAAAGGACCCATGATAAGTGGAATGGAGAATCCCTGCTACTGTTCCTTGTGTGTTTTCTTCCAGAATCAGTGCTAACTTCAAAGAGAAAAAGACCTTTTCTCAATGACACTTGAAGCTTTGTTTCACCTATTTTCTTGCCTCTTTTCACTGTCAGGAATTCTTGTCAGCATGTAAAAACCACTGACACAGTTACGAGTCCTCCCCCCCTTTAAAATATCCCCAGAACACTGCATCAGAGCCATCACACTAGTGTTGCCTGCTGTCACAGTACAGCCAGCAGGAGCACACCTTTGACAGGTAGCCCTCATTCACACAGAAGGATGGAGAGGACCATGAAACTGAAAACCTTCTCACTACTGTCCCCTGCAGAGAAAGGCAAAAAAGCCTTACAGTAACCGCAAAAAGCCATCCAGTGTTATCTGAAGTGAAGATTTTGAAACCTCCAGCTCACACACAGTGGTACTAGCCTGCTATTGTTAATCCCCCCGCTGCCATTTTGTGGCAATATTCAGCATTAGGGGGGAGTATGCCCAGACCATTCCTGCACTGCTAGCACTTAGGGTGGAAAATGCCATGATAGACTGTCTGTGATAGCAGTGTATTCTAGACTATAAATAAAAATAGCAGAGGATCCTTCCCAGCATTTTAATAACTACTTTTTAAAAAACAAAAGAAAGTTTGTTCTTTTTAGGAGCTAATTTTCCTGTCACTGAAAGTTCTCTGGAAAAATGCATTAAATGTTTAAATTTAGTCATTTTAAACTGAAAGCATGAGCTATTTGAGTGTGCCATTCCCACACATCTACAGCAGACAGCTGAAGACAGTATGTCTGATCTTTTATGTCCTCCCAACATACTGGAAACAACCAAGGAATACCCAATCTGGTATCTTTATCTGTTCAAGTTAAATATTGTTGCTAATTTTGCTGTAATAAAAAAAGGGTCCACACTTCCAGCTGTATAAAATAATTATTTAATTTGTAAAAATATGGTAGTTGAACTGTATTACAAAAAATGTACATATTTACAGAGATTATATTTGGATTGGGTAGTCTTCAAGGGGGTTCTGTACAATAAACATTTCATAATTCCACATGGTTATCAGTGTCATCAATGGGAGTGAATTGTATATGGGGCAGATGATTTCATGATCCAAACATGGGTGTTAGTAGCCTATCCAGTTGCGTCCTACGTGCAGTCAGTCAGGGTGGAGAAGAAGTGTTGCTTCTTAAATATACTTAAGTACCTTAGCAACTGAGCTTCAGAAACTCCAGTAAGAGAACTGCTATAATTATTACATGAATTTATTAAGTCCTTATTTACACTACAAAACTTATTCAGACACAAATTAATCAGAGGAGTATAATAATCTTATACCATTAATAGTTCAGAGGAGAAAAGGAAGTTAGTCAATTTAAATTCAGTAAGTTGATAAAGGAAAAAAACCTGCTACACATATGCACAAGATAAATGTAACAGTCTTATGAAACCCAGAAAACAGTAACTTTTCACTTCTCATTAGAAAGTGAGTCAAGGTATTTTACCCTTGTTTTAATTTATCTATTTTTACCTTTCTTAGGATGTTTTAAACAAGACCAAATCATGCCTCAAAGTCTATCAGACCATTCATTTTTTAAAAGTTTGTTTTGTTTTCCAGACACAATGTGGAAACAATGATTTCCATACCAAACTGAAGAAAACTAGCTTTACAATTGAATGACTAGTTTAAAATATTTCTTCCTAATTATAGATTACATAATTACAGATTTTTGCCTGATCCTGCAATTAAGCAGTGAAAAGATTGAAAGTAAAACTTATTTTATTCGGAATTCATTTCACACAAGCAAACTCATCTTAAATCCATCAAAAGCCTTACATGTCATGTTCTTCTGCTGCTGAGACCTTGTCTCTGTGTTATATTCCTATATTTATTCCTCAGTTTGTGTACATTTGGTGCTAGGTTACCAACCACACACTCATTTTGTATTTGTGCCATGTGCACTAGAAAGATCTCTACAAAAAATGTCAATGTCCTTCATAAGACAGTATTTTGGGCAGGTATTCAGAGCACTTGGGAGAGTATTTTTTGAATTTATTTCATTGAAAAAAACTAGCATATATTTGTGCAGAGAAGACATATTTTTCATATCACTGCAGAAGAGGTTAAATGCAAGAGTGAACATACACTCAGAGTTATCCTTGTTGTTTCTTATGCTTTTGTGGCAAACAGCATCACACTCAGGACTGATATGGTTTGAACTGAGGAAAATTACCTTATCTGCAGTTTCTTTCTGAATAGCAAGCCATTGTACTGGGCCCTGTTCAGCAATTCTCCTTTTCTGCCACATATCGATAATGACATCACTTTGACAGTGCTTGTGCAGAAATTCAGCAAAAGCCAGGACAGTATGATGAAAACACACTTCTTTTGGATATATAACCAGTACTTTAACTGGTTGTTGTAGCTCTGTCCGATGGAAGAAAATTTGCTTTGTATCTGTTAATAAAAAAAACAAAAAAACCCCATTTACTGTATTGAATTTAAACATTTTTAGCAGCAAATAAAATCAACATTTAAATTACTTTCAAAATGGGGTCTGGAAGAGTTATGTACTTGTAAAAAAACATTTACGCCAAAAGAAAAGGTTCATTTTAAAAAGGTTGCATTATGCAAGTCAGTAACTAAATCAACCCTTATTTTGACTCCAAACCCCATCTACGCCAGGAAACTGACTTATTTGACAACCAGTGTCAGCAATGTGTCCCCATGAACCCATGCTGAAAGTAGATTGACAAAACAGATTTTACTTGTACAGGACAATTCAGGTTCCACTGTGTCCCAGTCACCTTTCTGTAACAGTGCTCTAAACGTTTTTGTCCTATTTAATGTCAAATTAAGTGTCCTCACACTGGAAACTGCAACTTTATTTTCAGAACTCAGTGGTACAGAATTGTTTTTATGGCTAATTTATTTTCTCATTTTGAGGAAGCGGTTTAAACTTTTCATTGACAATGGGTGGAGTTTTTATTTCTGATTCATATATTTGATTCCCATTACTTCTAAAGAAAAGGAGAGAGAAAGCATAATAAAACATAGTGTGCTGAAATAAATTGCATGATGCCTTTCCACAGTGAGTATCCAAGAGCTAATTTAGGTATTTGTCAAGTTGTACAATCTCCAGCTAAGACCAAAAATGACCGGTTTAAAAAGGACCATAACACCCCCACACACACACACACGATTTTGTTTCTCTGTATTTTAGAAGCATAATTATAGTAGGTGAAATGTAAAAGGGGGAGCTAGGAGGGAAATTAACAGAAGAAACTCTCAGTATAGCTGAAGCAGGAAGATTGCATGAGAAAATGGGTGGATTTGCTGAACTACGAGAGCTAAAAGTGAGCATTTGAGGAGGACAAGGACGTTACAGAGATGTCAAATGATTTCTTTGCATCATTCCTCACCACAGAGGATACTGGGGAGATATCTATTCTTTTCACATAATAAAGATGAGATATTATCTAAAACTAACTTATTAAGAGGAGGTGCTGAGCAAACTGATAAAATGAGCAGCAGAAAATTACCAGGAACTGATGAGCAAAGAGTCCTAAGCGAATATAAGAATCATAGGACTAACAAAAAAATAAGCGTAGTAAAATATTGTGCCTATTATTTAAAAAAAAAAAAAGCTTCAAGGCTTATCCTTGGAATTACAGACAAGTGAGGTTTGCTTAAATGTGAGGTAAACTGGTTGAAACATTGAGAGTTATAAAACACGTAGATTAATGTGATAGCATAAGGATATGCCAGCCTGGCTTCTGTACAGAAAAATCATGACACATTAGAATTTTTCACATCAACAAAAACAGTAGATTAAGGAAAGCAACTGGTAGATATAATTTATTTGGATTTTCTAAGTGCCTCTAATAAAGTCCCTTACCAGACGCAATTAAGGAAAATAGATGGACGTAGGATAAGTAGTTAAGAAACTCATTAAAAATCAAAGTAAAGCACAGGAATAAATTATCAGCTTTAAACATGGCAAAAAATTGGGGAATAACTAGGTTCCACACTAGGACTGCTGTTTACTATATTTAACTGGAAAATGTTGATCAGTGAGGGTAGGGGCAAAACTGGCAGATGGCATTTATTTAGGTTAGTCCAGATTGAGATGTTTATCAAAGTGATCTAAAAACAGTAGGTGAATGGGCAGCACAATAGATGCTGAAAGGCCATGGTGACAAATACAATGTCATGCCCACAGGAATGACCAATTTTGAATAGGCATTGTGGGATGTTGGATTAACTCCCACCAAGAGATGGAAGGAAACAGACTTGGGCATCCTTGAGACCACTCCACGAAAACTGCAGCCTTCTCATGTGATATGACATTTAATGAAACTAAAAGATGACATGTATAACTGATAAAAGGAATTTTTTTTTATCCCAGTAAACGGTTAACCTGTTTAATTCATTGCCACACATTACCCACTGAGGAGACAGCCTAGTAGAATTAAAAAAAGATTATTCTTTTATATGGATGATAACATCTAGTTACATTAGATAGGACCAAAAAAAAAAAAAATCAAAAGGTATAAACCCTTGTGTTTCAGGGCATAAGCCAAGCCAGCCACTAATCTTGGGGGTTTAGGAAGAAACTTCCCTTATATGCAAGTTATTCCATAAGTGAGGTTTCTTGCATTTGCCTCTTAAGCATCTGGTACTAGGCATTGTCATAGATGAGATACTGAATTATAGGAACCACTGGTGTGATGCAGTATGGTGGGTCCTCTAAGGTTATCTTAGTTCTATATGGGCTTTGTTTGAAGCAATGCTTCTTATAAGTGATGTCATCTGAGGTTTTTCTATTTCTGTTTTGCACCTAAAACATAAGTCTTCTCTTTCCACTTTATCTCTTACGTACAAAACAAGTAAAGAATCTAGTGTTCCCCTAAAATTGGGCACAATCGCTGTTTTAGGTAATTTTTAAACTACCATTTGTTTAGTTTTTTTAAATATAAATAGTTATGGGATTGATCATTTACCCTGAAATGGGCATTTAAGTTAAGGGAGGGCTAAGATTGTCCTAAATAAGGGTATATAATGCTTGCTTGTTGTGATATTTAAGAGAGATGATACATAAATTCACTGCAACACCTTTAATACGATCTGCATCACTAAAAGGAAACAGAAGCAAAGATCAAAGAACACTGAAGTACAGCACTACAGCTTTTTCAAAAGAATGAGTAAGGATCTTACCACAGCTCCTCCTGAAACATGCTACAGCAGCAATCACACACACAATTATAAATAAAGCAGCAAGGATGAAACACACATATCTTCCAGTTGAATCAATTGTGATAGGCCCTAAAACAGAGAACCATCAATCTTCAATAAGAAGCCTTTTGAATAATTGACTTTAAAGAAAAAAAAAAAAGGGCTTCTGGTTACTTAACAATCGAACTGAGCATTTCCTGTCTATATACATCAAAGAGAAATTGTGCTAAAATATTACTTCCCCACAAAGGTTATTCAGAAATGTTAACACTTGCTGAGGAACTTGAGAAACACTTCTCAACCCTGCAGTAAGCACCATCTCCCTCCTTATCCTACTCCCTTAAGTTTACTCCCATGTCCCTGCCAGACAGTGGAGCATACTTCCTCCTTCCAGCAGACTGACCTCCCATGGGCCATTCTTCCAACCTCCCTCTGCTATTTTTCCAGCACTGATAGTTGTTAACTGGCTTTTAATTTATATAGTTGAAATAATCAACATATTTAGCATGAAAACAAACTTTTTTGGAAGAAGCTCTGTAAAAGGGTGGATAATGAAAGATAAATTAGACCAAGGCTTCACAGAGACTACCAAAAGGTACAGTGTATGATCCTAGAGTGCTGATCATCTATTTAGCCTTAATCTGAATCCCCTGTGTTGCCTGATGTTGCTCAGAGCACAAACAAGGCTCTCCCATCCTGGTCTATCATTCTGTTTGGCAGAATGGCTACCTTGTTGTGTATCAATAACTTTAACTTTTTCTTTTTTTTTTTTTTTTAAACAAGGATAGGTTGTTGGCCTATTATTCAACCTCCAACCTGGACGACCAGTGGATTGCTGTCCATCTCATCTGCTACCCTTTGACCTGTCCCGTTTAGGTGGCCCTACCAGGAGTTAAAACGGCTGCCACCACAGCTCTCAGGGTCTTTGGAGTATAGAAGCCTTTCTACCACATCAAGGTGCAGATCCTAGGGAAGGATCTGTTAAAGTATCTGATATTCAAATCTTTCTTACCAAAGAGTAACTGTTCTAGTCTTTGCAAGTATAAAAGAGACACAATGGTAGGTCAGTGGATGCACTGAGACAGAACAAACTATAATTCACTCTTCATCTGTCTTGAACACCGAAACAAATTTGATGATAAATGCTCAACTAACCATTGCTCTGGTTTTGAACACACTTTATTAGGGTTCCTTTGTGCCTTGGACAATCATATCCACATCCGGCAAAATAAGGAATTATCTGAAGGAAAAAAAAGAAGAAAAATTCTGATACACAGAACAAAAAAATACTTAGAGTCAGCTTTATTCCCTCCTTTTTTTTTAAATCCTGCTTGGTCCTTTGGTGCCCTGTTCTGACTACAGAGTTTCTTAAAAAGTCTTTATCTGGGTAAAATACATAACTTAAGAAATACTTTCCTTACTAATAGCTTAAATGACTAAAACTGAAAGAGTAATTTCCTTTTCACCGTTTTCTGGTTTATTTTATGCATGATCATGTTGCTGCAATGCCTGGGTTGCAAACGCTATTGGGGAATGTCTAAACAATAAATTTGTTAAAATTAAATAGTTTTAGAATGAGTTTCATTGACCCACTTCTTTTCATTTTAGTAATTTGAATAAAACCTAGATTTGGGATTTAAAACTGCCTGTGTCCATTTAAATGATGCACACTACCAACCGGACTAAAAAGCCCAGTCAGTACATGTGTCTGCTCAGGATAAAAGGCAAAATACAGTATTAACACACGCTTTTTATGAAGCTGTACTTAGTAAGAGTCAAAGCCTTTGTATGTTACAGATGGTTCTATAATTGGGAAATTCATCTGAGACTTGTTGGAGCTGAGGGTCAGGGTAGCCTTTATAATTGAAAATTGGCTACTATACAGTCATACATAAACCTCAATTTGGATACCAGTAGTTTATATGCAATCACATTTTGGGCCCATATTGAAGCTAATGAGAAAAATTCCCATTGGTTTCTATGGCACAGGATTATCCTACAGCTCATGAAGAACCTGATGTTTATGTACACAGAACAAGAATACATGATCCTAACCTTAAATGGACCAATTTAGAATTCAGTCATTGTAGATGTTTTTAAGAATAAATATGAACTTATGAACTCCAGATAATACATTTCCCAGTTTACATGGTTATCTACTCTGTGCAGTGAGGCAATTTTAAGGAAATAGAAACCACAGGATTATAAATTCATCTGTTTGTTTTAGTTGTTTCTATATCTAGATCTTTGCAAATAGATCCTCAAAAGGCAAGAACCTGAAAACCATTCTGTTGCAATTTTCTACCAGTGAATGTGCAGCTTTAAAAAAACCCCAAAAAACCCCAGTAACACTAGGACCTTAGTGTAAATATATTAAACAAATGTTTCTCTTAAGTGTTGTAGGGCAGGAGAATTATACTGTGCAGTTTATTTAATCACCATGAGTGAAAACAAAGCTTCTGTCCAGTAATCCACATCCATGATGCTCATTTAATACAGTACAAAGGTGAATTTGAAATCAAAAGCTAAACAGTGTTGCACACAGGTGTACTGATCATTAGTCAGAAACAATGTAGCATTTGTTTACAATTCATTCATTTTAAATAAACTTCTTTTTCCACTGCAAATTTAATCAAAATTGAACTTTACCTGTACAGAAATATTGTTGCTTTGATCACTCACTGGTATTCTAACAGACGTTCTAGTTTCATTGATCTAATGCAGATAGAAACCCCCAGAAAAAAAAAGTTGAAGCAGATGTGTTACTGTGTATTATTTTTAAATTATTCCTTTGTGTAAGTGAAAATACATTTAAAATAATGATCATATTTATTGACACTATTAAATATAATATATATCTGTTGTTTTAAGTGATGATTATATCATCTTTAAATCTGACCTCTTGCCTAGTATTAGAAAAATTGTCAGAATATCTCAGTATGTAACCTTCATTAAGAGTATGTCTGAGTTTAGGTAAAGCTTATCTAAACTACATACAGTGCTGTATTGCCATTTTACAATCTATTATTCCACCTTCCCTGTAGAACACTCCCAATTTGAAAAAGTTACAAATCAAAGCATTTTTAAAATCTTAAAAAATAAATGGGCAAAACTATAAGGAGAAAAACGTTTAGACAGTGTGTGCTGCAGAGTATTGACTAGACCTTCCAAATCAGTAGAACCCAAATACTCAGGCTCTGGGATCTAACCCAGTACTCTTACCATCTTGGGAAAAAGGACCATACTTATTGGAGCATAGCTCTTCCTAAAGTAGGCTGTTATTCTCCTAGAACCCAGCACACAGACTTCTCATGGCCTTCTGGCCAGTTCCTCTAATTTGTCTGAAAAAAGCATGACTCCTGCTCACTTGGTAAAATGGGTTGTAGGGTAGATTGTCATAAAGAAGAGGAAAAATAAAAGAAATTGGATTTGCCATTTTTGGCTATCTATATAAGTACATTTATGTTTTAAAGTTAGCTATTATATGTACCTTTGTCACCAAATCCCTTTCAACAGACACATCACATTTCTCACACTCACGGAGAAGCATGGTATATTTGGTCCCAAGGTTACTTGTTGTAAAATTCACTTCTACTTTTGCCTCTATTTTACATACAGTTATATTTGGATTCCACAGACTTCCTGAGGGTTGTAAAGAATACAGTTTAACATTCTTAATAGCTGCTTAAGTGCTGAAAGAAGTTCCATTGTGAATGTAGTTCTCATAAAAGGTGCCAGACTGACAGCCCAAGGCTGCCTTTTTGGACAGCATGGGAAGTGGCAAAACAATTTCCTCAAGTACTATAATCCTGACCAGCAGAGACAACATCTGGGAGTAAAAAAACAGGCTAATCGCCACTCCCATTCACTTACTGGGCTCCCAATTGAAATGCCCTATCCAGGTGCCTCAGAATAGCTAGTCAGAACAGTGGTTGATCGAAGTAGCCGTGCTGCAGTTCAGGCTGAGTTCAGGCACTGGTATTTTAAAATGAAAGTGGCAAGAATGGCCTGTATATTTCAGAACCTAACCAATTCAGAAAGGCTGTTTAGCCTCCTCCCTGCCAGATCCTGGATGGAAGTCCTTTGCAATCTGGTGCCTTTTGTAGATGCCTTTTCCAATCTGGGCACCTATTCAATGGTAACTGGACTAACTCTACCAGCTCAAGAGCATATACCAAATTAATCTCTCAATTCCACAGTATATTAAATTAGAAAGCAAAGAAATATCCTCTTATTTAGACAGTGCCCACTGCTACTTTAGGAATGTGCAGGATTCTCAAACTTCTGATTTTAGGGGAATTGAAATTTGGTATCTCAAGCAATAGATTCAGATTTAGGTCTCTGCTTCCTATTTAACCGCTGCAGCTTTCACTCCATCCTCCAGAGCTGGGATTGGGGTTGGTACGTGGGTCAGATCTGATATCACACACGACACCAGAAATCAGCATAATGCTATCACATTCTTTATAACAAAGGATGTCTGCAAGGATACAGGGATGGCTGTTTGCCAAAACTATAGAGGACAAGATAGTTTGATTTCAATATTTGCACATTTTCATGGGATTCTTTTATTTAATTAGTCTCAAAGGGCAGATAGTCCCTTGTAAGCCTACTAAGGTGTGGATAAATACAATCTTGTGAAGAGTTATGAGCAGTTTTCTTTCTTCTCCCAGCTACTAGTTAAGTATATCCAGGAGCTGAAATTGGCCCCAAGGCATCCATCCCCAGTATTCAGTATTTTAAAGGCTTTACAAGTTAGAATAAAAATCAAGGTTATCTATGTTGCTACCTTTGTAAAAATAAATCCAAGGATACACATATTGCACTTACCCACTTCTGTGCAACTTTTGCTGTATTTCATTACTTTATCTTTACAACCTGTGGATTTAAATGGATTTTATGTATTTTAGGATATGTATTATCTCTTTGCATCTATATATTTTCTTTGAAGTCTATCGTGTGTACATATGAATATACTTCTCGCCAATGAAGTGTAGATATCACAACTAGCGTCATTTGCTTTCCTGAGCAACTCCTACAAAAACGAGCTCAATGAACAGCACTCTCATCTCTTCTTCTAGTTCTTCCATTTTGGAAGTGTCACTGTCATTCTCCCGTCTCAGGCACAAAAGTGTTGACAGCTCTGCTCACTTATGCAGGTAACCACATTGCAAACACATGATTCTCTTAAGATAAAATCTTCTGGTGACAACTTATGAACTCAAACCAAAAAACTTGAGCTCTTTCTGATTCCACTAGAAGCCTCTTCACATGTTATACATGCACTTACCACAATTTAAAAAAAAAAACAAAAAACCCTTAACTGCTTCCTCTGCTTTTTAATTGTCTACCTCCCAGCAGTCAAAATCAAAAGAAGAAAAGACAAGACTTGCTTGCTCACAGTGATTTAAAAACAAAGTGAACGTAGTGCTTTTTAAAGATGCCAAATTAACAGCCCTGGAGGGGGACAATCCTCTATTTGTCTACAGAACAAGTACAGCACAGACAGCAGGAGCATCTTAACCCTGACCTGGGAGGGTCTAAATCTAGACGTGAGGGTAGTGTGGATACCCTATAGCCACGGGCCTCCTCTGAGCGTCAAGATGGATGCTAGTTTACTGTAGTATCACTTGTGAAGGTGCTTGTTGTGGTATGGGAAACCTTGTTCACTAGGAACTGGACAGACCTCAACTACTCATTTCACAGAGTCACCAGACAAGAATTGGTCACTCAGAATCACCTGAGTCATCTAGCCCCACTTTTTGCAGCACTTAGCCTAGTACCAAACTGCTTTATAATTTCAGAGAATGCTTAATATCCCTGATTAGTAACTAAAAGTGGAAAATAAAGGGAGCCCCAGGTATGACATTATAAAACAAATAATCTGCAAAGCCATCAGTTTTCTGCTTTAAAGATCTGACAGTACTTGTTACTAGAAGTTAGAGAGCAAGAAAATAAGGAAGAGAAATGAGAGCTTGGAAGAAAAAAGTAACTAAGGACGTGTTATCAAAGCTGAATCAGCTATCTCTGCAATCTCATGTTTATTATGCAGTCTGTTTAAACATAAAAACACTTTTGTTTTTGTTGATTCCTAGCTTATCAAAACAATAAAGTCTGTGGTAAGAATTTAGTATCATAAATGAGATTTTCATATGAACCAGGTTAAATAGAGACTGGTCAATTACCTGGCGAAGTTAACTTGATGGATTTTGATGGAGAATCCTCATATATATTCGCTGGGGGAAGGTTGTAGGCACTGATGAAATAAAACGTTTCTGGTTCTACAGGGAATCCAACGTAGTGGAACTCCCACTAAAATAAAACAATGAAAACAGAAGTTTCGAGGGTCAAATTCTTCTTTCAGTTTTGTTGGGCAACCACAGTGAACTTTGTTAGCTGTGCTGGTATAACTGAGAAGAGAATTTTCCTCTCAAATCATTAAATGCTGAGAGAGATGCACATTGAAACAAAACATCTGAATACCATAAGACTGATCATCCCTGTCACTTTCATGCATCCAAGGGAACCAAATCAGGCATAGTTGGGGAAGTGGAAGTGCAGAAAGAAGGAGCAATGGCTCTACATCAAGCTGTCCCAGCTCCTCAATCCTTTGGAAATTCACCACAGGTGTATCATGGAGCTGGGTTCCATGTGCTGGGACAGGGCAGTCTGGGAGGAGGGCTGCCATCCAGGATATCATCTCCTGCCCCCGATCATAAAATGAAATATAATGCTGAACCTGTCTGTATTATCTCACTTTGGCTACCCCTCTGTGAGTTCCAACATACAGAGACAGCGTGGGAGCAGAACTTCTTAGGGAGACATGGTGCCATGGGAGAAGGAGCAGCCTGGTTATTCACACAGCTTTACTTTCTGCTGGGGTCTGAGAAAAAATGCAGGTTGTTCAGCTGAACCCTTTTTTTATTAAAATTTTCTGAAGTACTCCAATTTATAGCTCATTCTTTGCTGGCCCTCTATGCATGAACTGAGGAATGATCTGGTCTTAATTTTTAAATGACACCTCCGTACTCTCTCCTCCCTAACAACAACACTTTTAAAATAATGTTCTTACTCTTCTATTCCCAAACGTGGTTTGACTTTGAAACTTCTCTGTGTAATTGCACCGAATACACTCAAAATGTTCTCTAGTTCCTTTACTCATCACACAGATCTTTGTGGCTGTCAGTTCTTTGATGCTAGCTGGAAGTAAAGAAAAAAAATTGGTGTTCATAGATACAAATATTTCCACAGATATTTGCTACTCATACATAAAACAATAAAATAAACCTTGTACAGTATTAAACAGAAAACAACAGTGATACAATAAGTTCTGGCATAAGCTAATGAGAACAATATTTGTTAAGGCTGTCATGATACCCATAACCCTTCGGCACTATTTACAGTATAAACCATGGTCTTGGCTATCACCATGTTTTTGTAATAACCAGTTGATGCCAGGCTCATCTGACCAAGTTAAAACAAACATGACTAAGTTAGGACCATACAGCATCTCTTTTCACAGTTTAGTCATATGTATGCATCTATAGCTACCACACTACCTGTATTTATAGCAGTGCACTCTGGGAAAATCTAGGCTGCTATCTCAGAGTGCCATAGCAAGGCTAAAGCATCAGTAGCAATACACGAGATAATATGCTCTGGGATGTCCTTCTACACAAAGAGCTGTGCAGAAGCAGAGCAAGCCAGACACATCTGATTAGGTGGGTTCTGCATACACAGCAAAGAAACAATGTTATGAAGTGGTTAAAGAAAAACAACTAAAAGCCAATATAAGCCATCATGGCTAGGATGGCACATGATTACTAACTGTTTATTAACTATGTTTTGTGTGTATGATTAGAGTCAACTATGTCACTAACAAGTTACAAATTCAGTTAAAAGTTTGTCTGCTTCTGGAATACACCAGCTACATTCACCCCAGCGATGCATACAGCACTATGAAATCAGAGAATACTTCACACATTCACCCTGCCCTCCCAGAGGATCATTCATGAGATTCTCTATCTATAAGGTTACCAAAAAGAAAGAGAGAGAGAGAGAGGCTTAAAGTCTGGAGCTGGTTGGGTTTAAAAAGGCAATCTATGATAGTATTACATCAACTCCTACATTGACACTTATCACAGCATATGTAGTGTTTTAGTGGTTTGTACTAAAAATGAAAAATGCTTAAAATATTGAGATGTTTTTGAGTAAAGCAATGTCTGATTTTTAAAACTATATTTCCATTACATATGCACTATTGTGACTATCCTTTGATTTTGTGTACATGTGTGTTTGCTAGGAATTGTGATGACAAAGATCACAGCAATGGTGGCCAAATGTTAAAGCAAACTGCACAATCTTCTGGACCCCCAGACAATGATTCAGTTACTACTGTTAAAGAAAAATCATATGAGGTGGGATGGGGAAAAGAGGAGGTGGAAGGGAATTTTAAAAGGAACAAACAATGACTTTTAATGTTGTGGTTTGTTGGTCAAAAATCATGCCTGCAAGAGGTTTACTCTAATTACCACGAGTTGACTGTCTCAATCCACTTCCCATTTGACAGACGAGAACAAATGAGGAAAAAAATCACATGAAAAAAATCACGAGCACAGTTATCAATAGCTGACACCACTGTTGGCAGTTTCTATGGAGAAGCCAAGTGTCAAATGGATTACTCTTAAAAGTGATTCCTCCAGTTCAAAAGTGAGGCAAGTTGGCAGGGCAGCGCAAAGAAACTTGCAGTTCCACTGTTCCTGTTGTGTGCTTGGAGGACGTCAGTGTCCAGGGCTGTTAATACAACATGCTTCACAAGCACTAAATTCACAAGGCAATTTTATATTTAGATTACCAAATCCACCAAGTTTAACTGGATGACTGCAGACCACTAACAATATTGCCTAGCAACATTTTTCAAAAAGATCAGTCTTTCATTTCAAACCATAACATTTAGACCAAATGATTTTGTGGTGTGTCACTTGTTTGTACCATGTTTCAGAAGTTATTGTACTCTGTTAATTGTCTCATACCATTAAATACTGTATAGCCTTACACCCTTAGATGTCAGACCTACCATCCATGCTGAGGCTCCAGCTGATATTTATAAGATAGGACATGAAGTGTGTCTCCACTTCTGTTTCAATTAACTGAGCACTGAGATTATGAAGATCTGCTGGTGTTAGATTGTGCCGCTTTCTCAACTCATGAGCAGGACCTTGCAAAGATGGGCAGACATGAGTTAAAATGAGAGCAGTTATCTAATATTGAAATATATACCATATCTGTTAATCAGTCTGTGAATTATACTGGTATTTTTCACCTACTCTTGAAAATAGTCACACACTGTGTCTCAGAAACAAGAATTTACGATTAGGAAAACCACTCCTCTCCCATGCACCCAGAAGATTCTGTTTCTGGCTCTAACGATTTATTTCAAAGGCTGATTTTTCTCACATAATGACTATATAACACATTCTTTTCATGTGCTGTGAAACTTCAAATCAGATATGATATCTTATGATCAGGTAAAGGCAGTCTGAGCATAAGTTTGGAAATCATACACATCAATGACGTTTGCATTGTCTTTCCTGTATTAATAAACACATTTAATCATATTTTGTGTTAAAGGAGTTTTTTATTTTTTTAACCAAGAAATTGAGCAATATCTAAAAAATGAAGGGATGATGTCCTCCCAATGCCACCGACACAAATAAGATATCTCTGGGCTCTAAACTAATATTGCTCCTGTGACAATATGCTGAGCTGGAACAATGTGGCTGTACTCAGTGTCTCCTCTAAGAGATCAGAAGTCCTGCAATGAATGAATGAAGATATAGAACTTCCTTCTCTACTGTGGCAATGACTGAGACCACCCATAACTTGTCAGTGTACCTGGCCAACAGTCAGGTAGAAGACAGTTTGGAAGGGAGGCAATACTTGATAGAGACTGAGGGGAAAGAGATCTGAGAGGAAAGAGAAGAAGAAAATCCATCCTATTGGAAATAGTGTCTCTTATCAGAGAGAGAAAGCTTTAAAAAGAAAAATCAACTTTAATACCAAAGTGGCAGGAGCAAGGCTCACCTTATCGGGCAGCACAGTACAACACATATTCTATAGAGTACATGAGTTACTGAACATTTTAAATATCACAGATAACTATTTTTAATAAGGTACCTCTTTTAACGGCCTAAAGATATCCATTTTATTTATACATACCAGTTTCAAAACCACACATAATAGACTGTAAGAAAGAAAGAAAACAGCATTAAAATAAAACAAATTGAAAGCAGACAGATCAACTCTATAGATAGAAATTCCCTATACTTTTAATGTATTTTTAAAATCCAAACTTTAAAGAGACAGCATTAACTTGAAACAAAAATAATACTTCTGTCTGAAAAGTATGTACATACTATAGTTACAAGCACAGTCTAAAATTTCTAAAATGGAAATAAATTAGAGAATAAAACTAATGCTTGTTAAACCTGTAAAACACAGTTTGCTTTATTTTAGATAAAAATACCCTGCCAGATATATAATCAGTTTAACTGTTTCCCCTGTAGGCTGGTAAACTTCTCCTTCCTGCAAAAACTCTGAAACATCAACAGGGGAGAAGAAATATCCATATAAGGCATTTAAAGATTAGGTTTTTTTAAAATTCAGGACATACTATTTAATGTATGTATTTCCCCCAGAAAGTGACAGCAGTGCATCTTTATGTCATTGTTCCAATAATTTCTACAATATTCTAATTCTATAAACACATTGGTCTGTGTTTGCTAGTTTTCAGAATGGAGATGGACTGACATAAAATGCCACGTAGCCATCTTGCTGCTGCTGCTTTTTTTTTTTTCCCCATGTTCATTCTGCATTTTACATGTCCTCTTAATAGCAAAGCTGTACTGTCATGATCACATCTTGTGACTAGTGACACCTGGACATGACAGACTATATTCCAGCTGACAGCACTGACCCAGAAGAGAAGATCCGAACAACGTGAAATGTCTTTTAGCAAAATGTTTTCACATCACCTTTTAACATGGAGCTGAATGGCATATAAGCACTGTGCAAAAGACCAATACAGAGTATCAGAGTCCGAATGAAAACACAACCAATCCACACACAGACAAAGACAGCCTGAATCAAAGAACCTGGCACCTAATTTATCTGGTAGAATTTAGGGGATAGTGAGGCCAAAAATTATCTGGATATAGTTTTTTGCGGTATTGTTGTGCCTGGATGTCCAGGGGTTTGAGTGCAATAAGAGCAGCTATTGTAATAGTTAATGGTTTAAAAAAAAATTTGGAAGGGATATACATCAGCACACTTCGGGGTCTAAACCAATCTCTATAACTAGGAGGCTGAGGGTTGGGATGAGACCTTCACAGTGAGCATATTATCCAACATCTGCCTACTGCTAGGTTTCTAGCACCTGACTGAAAAGTCTGATGCTGGCCATTTTTGGAGATCAGATGCTGGACTAGATGGACCACAGGTCTGATCCAGTATGGCAATTCCTATGTTTCTATTATTTTTTATTTTTGTTGCACCAAGACACTGCAGACCCATCGCACCAGGCTTCGTACAAAACATATGAGAAATAGATAGTCCCCGCCCCAAAATATAAATTGAGACAACCGACGAGAAGCATAAAGTGACAATGAGAGAATATGACCGGTGTGAAAAGCAATGGACATAGCAAACCAGCTACTTAGCCACTGATTAGCCTTTTTCTCTTTTTTTACAAGACAGTTTGGGGACTTGAATACAAAAAATTAACAGGATGGAGAGAGATTCAGTTTTTACCAAGACCCCAGAGTCAGCAATCAAGAAAGACCTTGGGAAATGGGGCAACAGGTTTATTTAATTAATTTATACTTTAAAGGACGTATCATAATATATACATAGGCCCTTGGAATAGATCACAAGCAAACAAGTGCTGCCTTAAAGAATCTTGGTTACTTCAATAATTTGAGTAATTTAGTGCCAGAGATACTTTTAAATAATCAGCCATCAATAGTGGGGCCAACTCTTAGGTTGGAAAATACAGTGCCTGCTCTTCAGAATGATTTGGGAAACAGAGAACTTAACCTGCCCTTAGCAAATTAATTCACCTTCCTTCTTTAAAACTCTGGGTATTATCACAAATCAAGACTGGTTTATTTTGGGAATTACCTGACAGTCAGAAGTTACTGAGTAGGAGCACAGCCTGCTCTTATGCCCATCACACACACAGAATACCCTCTTTGACAATTCTTCCTCCTCCACCTACCTTGTGACTGACTATCAACAGGCATTCTTGGGAAAGTCAGTGACCCCCCCTGCCACCTCCATTAATTTAGGGAAATAAATATACTCACTAATAGGAGCTGGGAGCATACTCATGGCAGTGTCCTACTCAGATAGGCAGGCAGGCAGGGAAGGTGACACAGCTGTCACCACCCATTCTGTGACATCCATCCCTTTCTAGAGCACTGTCGTACCCTCCGACGGGAGTGAAAAGCTCTTCAACTCTATTTGATGGGGAATGGGTAGAAGTGGAAGATGGATGGGTTATCCTCCTTCCTTGTATCTTACCAGCCCGTCTTGTCCCCAGGTACCACAGCTACTCAGCACCAAGCTCAGCAGAACACAGGCTGCCAGAGTCATCTCCGCTTGCAGGAGCGATGCAACCTGGCTGAGATTCCCTCTGTTCTTCTTGGGATCCTACTCACTACAAATCACTGAAAGCCTAAGCTCAGTGCCAAGGGTGTAGAGTCCCCTTTGCCTCCTGCACAGCCAATGTATTACTCAAAGCTTTTCTCCTCCCACTCCCCCAGATATGGCCTGTCAGCAAGTCTGAAAACACTGCAATAAAAATCAACCCCTAAAGAGCTTTGGCTCTAAGCCAATACATAAACAGAAGAAGAAATAAACACACTGTAACCCAGAGGAGTCACTTTTAGAATGCACAGGGAGTAGCAATAAGGCTCAGAGCAAAGCCTGCCAACGTCTTCCTGGAAGCTTTCTCCTGTGCCTAGCTAAGCAGCAAGATTCCCCCTTCCACACTCTGGGAACCCTTATACAATAACTGAGGTCATGTAATTAATAAAAACAGAATATCTGGCTGTGTCTTCAGCTTTAACTTTTTGCTCTCTGGATTTCAGAGCCACTTACCATATACAGCAGTGGAGTGGAGTGGTCAGCAACACACAGTGATCAAGTGGTTGGACTGAATCCATTCCTGGTGTTACAGGGAAAGAATGGGCTGGTACCCAGTTTTGCTTCTTTGTGATGCTTAAAGAATATCTGATTTTTTTCTCTCCCAGAACAAAGTTTTTTCCCTCCTTGTTCTTTATGTTAGAAAGTCAAGTCCTGTCTGTGTGGTTGGCACTAATGTCTGGAGAACTAGCACAACAGTCACATTACAGAAGCCAAGAGACTGAAACCAACCAATTGAAAGGAGAAGGAATTTTTATTCAGGCTGCTTGAAAGCTCTAGTTTTTGGGGTTTTTTTTGTTAACCCATATTTAACTATAATGTCCAATAAACATTTTGGAGTAAGGATGCCTTTGTTAAAGGTTTAACCTCTTCTCTCCCCACCTCTTCAGTTCGGTTTTAGAGCCCACAGTAAAGTTTCTAAGACGTTTAGAAGGTCCTCCAGCAAAACCAGGGTTGATCAGACTTGACATTCTCAAGGTAAAAGAACATGCCAAGAAAAAAATTAAAACCCAAAAGAAAAAAGAAAGCGCCAAACTTAGTTTAATGGCAAGTATAGACAAGGACAAACTGTTCAGCATCATTTCAGAAACTATTGTTAAAACATACAGGTCAAGGCATGGGATACACAAACATACAATTCTGATTTATAGACAAATATACTATGTCAACTTTATCATCTCAGGTCTGCAGATTTTTGGAATCACATTACAACTGAGTACCACTCTACACACATTTTAGGTGTAGCTATACAGCTGTAGGCGGCCTCAGAGTTCTACGTATAGGTGCAATGAAAACATTAGTTACTTGGCTCTTTGCTCTGTTCTTTTGAAATTACCTAGCAGCAGTAATTTAAAAACAAATAATTAAAATCTTTAGAACATTTTTCAACAATTTGAAAGCAAACAAATTTAAAACTGATAAATGGATTACTTTGAACACAAGATACCATTGTAGCCAATAACTTAGTAGGATTCAAAAAAAGGATTTGATATTTACAGAATATGGAAAATATCCACATTTGCATTGGATAGAATAAAATAATATAATGGGTAGAAAATGTACTGTTTCAGTGCTTACTCTAATGCCTAGCTGACAGAGATTCTGAAGAAACTGAACAGGTTATTCCATAACTGTCCAATACACCTTCCTTCACCTTCTTTTGAAGCTTGATCACTGGTCTGATTAGATATGGCAATTCCTATGTCCTATGTTCCTAACTTATAGGAACTTTAAAGTAGGTTATAAATTTGAGGGTTGACTGCTTAACAATATGTTTAAATACATGAAAGAAAAAAAATTAGTACAAAACATGCTATTTAACAACCGAGTGGTCTTTTTTGAATAGACCATAATAATCTCAAGTCAATAGCATTGTTGACTCTTGGCCAGAGCAGTTAGACAATATTCAGGGCCTTGCTGGGCTGTTTATGATAGGAAGAGAAACTGATTATACCAGTCAAGTATTTCTTTGGTGCAATCCTGTTTATTTTACAAAGAATTTACACAAAGTCCTGTTTCACTGAACACAGTAGAAACAACCAACAGGAAGCAGTTCCCTAGCTCAGAATTTTCAAGCCTGTCTTTCCAACCAGCACTCTGCTCAAAAGAAGCTCTCTTTCAGCTTCATCCCACAGCCACACATTGCTTCTCCCACTGTCTGCTAGCCTTCTGGTTCGTTTCACACACACTTGGACAGACATCTGCAACCAAATCAATGCTTCAAACTTGGCATTTGCAATCAGCCTCCACGGAAACTTCTCAGGCCACATGGCTCAGCTTCTACTCAGACCTTGCCATGTTGGGCAGTGGCTTCCATTGTTTCAACTATCACTAAACAAAGGGCCATTTAATAACCCCCTCATTTAATGTGAATGAAAGATGGCTAGCATGTGTCTCACTTTCAAGGAGTCCAATGCTTACCCATACTGTAGCTCAAAGACACACCTGCTGGCAGCAAGCAACATGCTCCAGCAAAACAGTATAATGTGAATTACATGATAACTCAGCAGATATCATGCTCAAAGTTCTTTCCTTCAGTTAAGGTAAGTAAGTATCCAAGAGAAACTGGACTAGAAGAAATAGGCATTTACTTAATACTGGATATTATGTTCAGGATTAGAATGTTTTATTTGTATATTGGGCTTACTTACAGTTTGTTTGTGAAAGTTCAACAGAAGCGTCTGCAATGTGACCCCGTATTACTTTGGGAAAATGCTTTGGTCTAATAGGAGTTAACATTCTGTTATCTCCTTTTCTGCACGGGGAGTTTATAAAAGACAACACTGTGTGAATGGGGGGGGGCGGGGGGCGGTGGAGGGGATGAGTAAGAGTATGTCGCAAACAGATGCTGGAAAATAAGTTTTCTACTAATAATTGAGAAAGGTTGTGTGAGTAAAATGGAAACCCTGCCAAGAAGTTCCCCATGGTTTCAGAAGAAGTTCCACTACAAAAACTAAAAAGAGGCAGTCCTGGCTAAGTGTGCTTGTGACATTATGCAAGCATTTTAAGAGTTGTAGAAGCAGTCCTAAATATGACTGCCTTTTCAAAGCAGAATGAGAGAAGCTTTGTTGAAGGATAAACTATATGATAATATCACAAGCAAGTATTAATCCTTTGTAAATCTCTAAGAACACATGCTACTTCTATAAATCCATGAGGGAACCTCACTTGTGGAGAGTCTGCTAGACTCGACTGTGCTACACACATTAAATAAATTACTGTTAAATATTACCTGCAAAGGAAAAAAATGAGGGTTTTTTTTGCTCCTTTACAATGTATAATAAAAGTTTTTGTAAAGTTTCTTTTCCTGCTTGTTTTTTATGTTAACAATATCAGTATATCAGTCCTACCTAACGTTTTTTCCCTCATGGACTCCTTAGGTAATTAGAAAACCTATTTTCTGTCTACAAATGAAGGGACAACGGTGTTAGAATCTTCAGAATAGCTTTTCTTCCCAGTCTTTTTCAAGAGTTTAAGTTAAATATTAATGAAAAACAACAGCAAAAAAAGTAAGTCAGCCTGACATTTTCTTCCCCTCATAATTGTTCAGATTTTAGTCTTGTCTTTTGCATGTCATCATCTTGCTAATCTTCTCATCATCTAATCCGTGTCTCCAGCAAAAATAGGGCACGCAAACTCAAAAAATTCTAATGTAAAAAGACAAAAGAGAAAAATAGCTTTAAAAATCCTTTGGGAAAAGACCTAGCATTTGTATTTTATTTTTATTTGTTTTACTTGTATAATGCCTCTGTAATGTATTTTCTTGTTGTACTTGATCTTTTTAATAAAAAAAGAATGACCCAAACTCACACTTCGTAGTAAATTTTTAGACTATGCTTTACTGACAGTATGTGTGAAATTTTATAATCAGTTATGGTCTATTGAACAATTATCAGACATCAATCTATTGTGACTTTATAGTCCATCATCGTGTACTGCTTTTGCTCCATAATCATAGCAAATAACTATTAATAGTTCAATCTACTTCTCTTTTTGTCTCCAGAATATAATGTCAATGATTTTGAGATAAGTTACTTATTATTCAACACACCAACTCAGGCATTACAAAAACTCTTTCACAACCACATCAGCACCCAAAACTTTCATCCACTTGTAACAAGACCTGCAGGATCAAGACAATGGGGTCTGTTCTCCTGGGGCTGCACATAAATAACTCCCACTATCATCTACAGCTGTTACTCATCTGTAGTGATGGAAAATTAGAACCAAGTATACTCTGAGAGGCAGATCCTCAGGTGGTATAAATTGACATAGCTTTATTAAAGTCAATGAAGCCACAAGTTCTGGCCCTGAACTTCCTTACAAAATGTTAATGGAAAACATTAATACACAAACACAGCAGAAGTCTGTATTCGTAAAGGAAATGCTTTGGGATTTTTTTTCAAAACCATAAAAGCAATTCATCAACAACAAAAAATAATCCCCTTTACAATTCCATTAAAAATAAAAACATCACTGAACAGAAAGCATATTTATCTTGGTCTATATCAAACAACATATGTTCCATCTATTTCTCATTAGCTTCAACAGAACAGAAACAACCGCCTGAGTCATCATTGTTTATTCTCTGCCTTTACTATAAATGGTCAGCTTTATATTCTAACCATCACCAATCATAGTGATTATTTTTAATTACTGTGGATTTGAAGACTATTAACCTCACAGTGATCAGGAATTTATTTCTTTTACAATACACTTCTTGACATTTTTAGAGCACATTTTAAAATTATTTTTCTGGCATTGCCTAAAACTAAGCCTTCCCTAAAGCTTTTCCCTCATCTTCATCAGTGACCAAAGCAAGGAATTCGTTTCTATAATACATTCATGTCCTGATTCTCCTTTCACATTGTTGTAAAATCAGGGGTAACTCCACTGAAGTCAACTCAGTTATACCATTATAAAACCCATGTGTGAGAAAAATCAGCCCCCCCATCTCCACTGCTGAGAAATAATCAGAGTCCACATCTTTTGTGTGACAGCAGGTCACCCAACCACCCTGATACAAAATCTGCTAACATTTCTTACTATTAAGTCACACTGGTCAGCAGTGGAGCGGAGGGGGGAGGGGAAAAGTGGAAAGGGAAGCTAATTATAGTTTCACTTCCTCAAACTCTATGTTCAGGTGGATTTTGCAGCCTAATACTGTGGTAGCACCAGGAACTCTATCTTCTGGTGTCTCATTAGCATAAAGAACAACCAAGATTTCAGATGTATAATCATTTGAGTTGAAAATCAATACTTTGCCAGGGATAGCAAAGCAATAGTAATACATAATAGCAGCACTCATCCAGCCCAGCTGTTAAGAAATATAGACAGCCAAATTTTACTACCCCCTTGCTCCTCAGCACTCCCTCCTTCTGTCCTCCTTTGCTCCACTCTCCAGGACTGGGTCTAAAGATAGCAGGGCAGCAGTTGTACTACTTCAAATGTCACCACTCTTCTGTTTGCTTTAATATATACTATGAGATAAACAGAGATTGGCAGGCACACTTGTTTTTACATGCAGATGTTCTCAGAAGTATTTAAGAAAAACTTTAAGGCTCAAAATCTGCTCTCAGTTATTCACAGAACTCTATAAGGTTGCACATGGATATCGGAGGGTGAGCAGAATTTAGTCGTAGCTTATACATTTAAAGCACTGAAATATAATTTTAGGTTTTTATTTAAGAATGTATTTCTAAATGAACATAGGTGTCTACACCCTTATAATATTTTACATTTAGGTGCACCTTTCATCATGAAGGAACCTAAAATCCTTTATCAATTATATACGTTACATGCGACACCAGAAAAATGCAGTCACGCTTGAGGTTGAGCATGTGGCAAACAAGCAATATCCAGTACACTACACAACGGTAAAGTGATGTCCATTTTTACCAGGGGCATTGGGGCAAACCAATATTCTTATGGAAAATGCCATGGGCTTTTTATTTTATTTATCTTGATATTTATATGCTCATCACACTGGTGTCTGACCGCCTCACAAAGATTAATGGATTTATTCAACTAGCCAAAAGTAGAGAAACTCAGCAAAAAGTATCTGCCTATATTTTAGTACTTGATTAATCATATACATGTAACTATTGCTTTGCATATTTAAAAACTAACAGCTGCTCAATTGATGAGTTGTTAATAGGGTGATCAGATAGCAAATGTAAAAAATCAGGATGGGAGTGGGAGATAATAGGCACCTATATAAGAAAAAGCCCTGAATATTGGGACTGTCCGTATAAAATCTGGGCATCTGATCACCCTAGTTAAACATAAACTAGTAAGGTTAAGTTTTGTTTTGTTATAAAAGGTAAATGGAGTTACTGACAGCACAAGTTATTTTCTTGCAGAAGCAATAATAGAAAGGGTTTCAGACACAAGATGAGAACACACCTCCTGTCACCATACAAACTAATGGCCAGACTGTCAATTACTTACTCCCCCTAGTGAACATTATTCACTCAAGTGGTCCCATAAGGGATTACTTTTCTGAGCAACTACTCACCAATGGGAGAAAGAGGTTCACAATCTGGCTCCGAACTAGTTACAGCAAATATCCAGCTATTACCCATCTCATCATGCTGATTTAACAATAAAAATCTCAGCAAAAAAACCACATTAATACGTTAACATTCCACCATGGAGCCAGGAATTCACAGGCAACAACTTAGGGAAGGATACGTGACAATAACTTGGGGGAAAAAAAACACTGCAAACATAATAAACAAACCTGTCATCTCAAACTCTCTGGAGAATAATTCAAACCCTCAGGAGAACAAAATCTCAAACCCACTGAAGAACAAACACATGATCTCAGAACAGAGGTATGAACTAACCACTGTAATTCTTTTGAAACTGTCACGAATGTTCTGAAGCGAAAGACAACGTGAGATTTATCATCTAAATATAGAGTTCAGGAAGGACAGGAATTAGTTCCCCTCCAGAAAGACAACTCTCCAATAATCTTCATCTCACTCCTAAAACCGAATGCTCCCGCCACTACCAAGAAAGGTCACCGTACCTGAATACATGATGAACATAATCTAGAGCTCCGAGACATAATTCAAGCATTCCAGAAAAAAGCCATATCTCAGCAATCAGGCTGATAAGCTTCTATATTTATGGTTTCAGAGGGGTAGCCATGTTAGTCTGCTTTTAGCAAAACAGCAAGAGTCCTGTGGCACCTTAAAGACTAACAAATGTATTTGGGCATAAGCTTTCGTGGGCAGAATGCATCCGACGAAGTGGGTTTCTGCCCACGAAAGCTTATGCCCAAATAAATTTGTTAGTCTTCAAGGTGTCACAGGACTCTTGCTGTTTTTATATTTATGTGTGTAATGGTTTATGCATATTACCAAATATGACTTTAGATTGCAGAATAAATTAAACTATTGAAGAAGTAGTAAATCAATTAATCACATTTTTCTTTCAGTATTTAGTTATATAAAACATGATGATTTATGACTTCCTTTTTAATATATAGCACCAAAGATAATGACACTTCACAGATAAACTCTGGAATACTAACTTTAATATTATCACTGAAATGATCTTCTCAGATGTCTTTATAAACATATCTAAAGAGTACTATTTATTTTAAGAACAGACGAGCATGTAATGCAGCTGTGGACACAATGTCTATTCTACAGCAAAGGGTCTTGGCTTAAATATTATATACTGTAGGCAATTTAGAATAGATGATAACCTAATGGGAAAATAAATTAGATACACTTATAAAGTTTTTATTGCCAAATGTAATATATTCTTATATCTGTTCAAACAAGTTCTGTCCTTTGAAGTTTGTGATATCACATTATTAATCCGCAGTATTCTAAAGATTTGATATGTAAATCCTATCTGAGTTTGCAAATATCTGTTGGCCCAATAATAATAAGCAGAACATGTAAAGCATTTAAATAAACAATAACACAGTATGTGAAGCATACCCAATAACGAACAGCAAAACAATGGTACAATTACAGAGTGATCCTATTTTCCCCCAGCAGTGCAATCAGTGTGAAATTTCCAACTATATTTCCCTAATGTCC
Organism: Emydura macquarii macquarii; assembly: GCF_026122565.2. Classification (NCBI taxonomy): domain Eukaryota; kingdom Metazoa; phylum Chordata; order Testudines; family Chelidae; genus Emydura; species Emydura macquarii. The sequence continues at coordinate 9,519,776 of NW_027131105.1, read as the reverse complement.
TTTCCAGACCATTTTTAAATGTTCCAGGCAATGAAGCTTCCAACATTTCCCATCCCAGCTTAGTTGATACTACTGTCAAATATATTTCCTGAAGATTTCTTTAATTAATTTCTTAACCATCCACTTTGAAAGCAGGCCTACCCAATCAGATTTTAAGCAATTCATCCCGTGTTTTTGTCAGCATAGCTAGAATGGCTGTTTCGCTTATGACACAAAGCTTGTGCCTACCGGCATCAACCACAGGCCCCGTCAAAAACTCAGTTCTGGCTATGCCCAAACTGCTGAAAATTTTCCATTAAAAAAATAGCACACATCCACCATTTTAATAATGATTTCCCTGCAAATTTCCAACATCCCTACTTTTTAGTAAAAACAGATTAGGATGCTTTTAAAGTAGGTCTACACCATGGGTCCATCTGGTTTTAAATTAGTTTAGCTGAGCTAATTAGGGTGACCAGATGTCCCAGTTTTATAGGGACAGTCCCGATCTCCAGGGCTTTTTCTTACATAGCAGAGTTGGCCAAATTTACTGACCCAGGGAGGAGAACTCCCTGCTGGTCAGAATCCTCTAGCCCCACCACTCTGCCACAAGGCAGAAGCTCCAAGCTCCCCACCCCAGTCTGGTAGATGGGGGCATAAGGGGCTCCGCCAGCTGCACTTGAACTGTAAAAGAGCCGCATGTGCCTCACGAGTCACGATTTGGCCACCTCTGTTATACAGGCACCTATTACCCATTACCCCTGCCCTGATTTTTCACACTTGCTATCTGGCCACCCTATGCAATGATGGGATCCTTGTGAGTACCCCAGCCCGCTGTGGATAAAGCTTGGCCCGCCTCAAACTTTCTGGATCTGAGTTTCTATGTCACTGTGCAGCCAGAAAAGCGCAAGAGCGGCAAGGGCAAAACTCCGAGCTGGATTTGAGCTGCGTGACACACTTCACTTTGCAAACAGGGAGGGGCAGGAACCAGCACCTCGCTCTGTGGATTTTATCGGCTGCAAAATTACACAGAATCAAAGCCACACAATGACCCGGTCGTTTGGTTTTTAAGGCCGGTCACTAGCTCCGTTCAAGTGACATGGCTGAACAAGCTCCCCGCAGCCACGCCCCGGGCAGGTGGCGGCAGCCCGGCCCGCGGCAACAAGTGACGGGCTCGGTCTCCTCGGTTCAGCCTGTGTTAGTCACCGGGCGGCAGCCCCACGGCCCCGCTGTCACTCCAGCCCGCACTGTTCTGCAGCTCCTGGAAGCACGGCCCGCCCCGCACGTCCCCGCCAGCCCGTCACTGGCACACGGAGGGGGCTGGATGCAGGGGGAGGGCTCGGACGGCCGGTCCAAGGGCCAGTCAGTCCCGCTGTTCGAGGCTTTCCAAAGCTCGACGCAGGGGGGCCCGGGGCCGGCGGCGCAGAGGAGCCAGGCTCGCTGCCCTGTGAGTGCGGCTGGGACCGGGCGTGGGGCCCGCGGAGGGGGAGCCATACGGCGGGGGAAGTTTTGGGGCAGGGGAGGCCCGGAATGCGCTCGACTCAACCCCCCTGGCTCCCACCTACCCGCCCCGAGCCCTCGCCGTGGGTTAGGCTCGCACAAAGTGGGGAGAAGGAGGGGGGAGAAGCTTCCTTCCCTCCCTGGCCGCCCCCTTTGCGGAGGGCACGGACCCCGGGGGCCCCCGCTGCGCTGCCCCGAGCCTTGGGCCGAGCAGCAGGATTGGGTTCCCCCTGCCCCGGGGGAGCGGCCTGACCATGCTCCGCTGGCTCCTCCGGCCGGTTCCTTCGCGGGTTTCAGTGATTGATTTCCCTTCCCCCCAGCTGTGTGAGGCGCGGGCCGGGACTGCCTGGGGCCCCTCCAGCTGCCGCACTTTCTGCCAGGAGGGCCCGGCAAGTCCCTGCGGCAGCTTCATGAAACTTAGACGGGTGTCTGTGATCGCTAGCGACACGTTGTAAGGGAGCTCCGGCTAGTTTGTGCTGCCTGGAGGTAAAGAGCTTGAAGCTTCCCTCTGAAGCAAATGGAGCTAGGCCGATTCTCACTAACTAGTGGGGAGTCTGGCCCCCATGTTTATTTGATATTAAAAGGTTTCTCTGCTGCATGTGTCATTTTCTTATGGGTCCTGGTCAGGGTGGGTCGGTTTGAATACAGACTTAAAACCAAAAACGTTTGAAATGAAAGGATCCTGCCAGAGTTCCCTCAGCAAATGAACCAAATTGACTAGCAGAATTTCAGAGAACTTTATCTAAAATGTTTCCATAGACATTCACTTAGTTGTGTTTATTGTCTCTCACCATTAAGTTGGAACTGAAAAAGAAAGGCAAGTCCATCTTGGAACTGAAAAACGGGGGCTGAAAAAGAAGGGCAAGGCCATCTCGGAAGTCAAGACAGCCATACATCTTGCATAGGGTTAAGCACTAGGTATTATTACCACTTGGGAGCATTACAAGACTGAAGATAAATATCTAGGAAGACTACACTTTGATGCTTCAGAGTCATAGTAAGATAGTATCTCTGTTCTACCAAATCCAAGCCAAAAGTGGGTGAACTTTACATACTTACCTGTGGGAACCTTCTGACCCCTAGAAAAATACAAAAGGGATTTATTTTCAGCAAAAATAATGAAGCTCTCAGTATGCTTCTCCTATATAGTCTAATACAGGTATAAGAAGATTTGCATTCCCTCTATCTCATATGTACAAGAACAGAACTAGGAATTTGTATGGCATCCTATTTGAGGGATGAACAAGCTAAAAGCAGTGAGAACTGTAAACATTATATCTATCCATATCTATATGGACAGGGCACTAGACTGGGAATCGAGACTGGATTTTGATTACACCAGGATATGTTGATCTGTCCTCAACTAAACTGAAAGAACCATGGGACTTTTCCCATGCCCACACTAACCCTCATTCATTTGAATGCCTTGGACTCAGCCTGTAAACTGCTATCTCACTTCTAACTTGACCTTTCTGATGTCATAGTTCATTTTATCTTTTCAGGGATTTCCAACTGTGATTATCCCCTATTTATCAAACTTGCAGTTGCCCTATCCTGAAAGAAAACAGGTCTAGTTTCAGTACTGAAAAAAGAAAAACACCTCTAACCTACATTTAATTCTTAAATGCTGGCAAACTAACAGTGAAACTTGTACCAGAGACCACTTTTTTGTATTCAGCCTTCTTCCCTAAAGGTCTCTGCCTAAAAGTATCCCCTGAAGAAAAGGGGTGCAATTCTGCTTCACCTCTTAGTAACAAATATATGATGGTTCCTCGAGCCATTATTTAAAACAGGTTTAATCCTACTACAAATAAAACCACAGCTAACCAGGCATAAATCTTACATTACAGAGTTTTGAACAGTGAAATTTTGTTGTATGAAAATGATTTTTGACCCCTTACTACCCTTCCAAGAGCATGTTATACTAGAATAGTGTGTTACCAACTGCAGTTAGTTTCTCAGGAGGTGTTTCTTTAGGGGTTTCAGGTGGGCACTATGTTCTCTGAAACCAGATGCTCCACAGGTTTTGTGGTATTGTATTGGATTCTCTCGGATGAGGGTTAGAGCCCAAGCTCCACCTTTTGTACTGTTGCCTAGGAAGCATCAATTATCATCTACAACTAAATGGTTCTGGCAGATTGCACCTGGTTCTAGCCTCCCCAAGAAGGAGCAGTCTCTGTTTTGGAGTAGACTAGAGGTTAAATTCTTCCTTGCTTCTTTTTGGTCACCCATGACTCCTTACAAAACTGTGCTAGAGACTATCCTAATTACCCAGTCATATAAGCTATGAGGGGAGAAGATTCACCAGCCAGGTAGTCAAAATAAAGCCCAAACTTTAAATTTCAGTTTCATGCCCGTTTCCTCAAGGCCAGTTTTATTAATAAACAGAAGATGCAAACAAATTTAGAGTATTACAAAACACTGAGTAAGAGAGGCCTCTCCCACTTTCTATAATCTAGGTTGGGACAAAACATACCTTTTTCCCTTACATGGCCCTTCCCAGCTACTCCAGGCCATCTGCTTCAACAATCTTACCCCCAAGTCCTCATCTTTCCCAAAGTGAGTGACATGAATTCTTTTAGGTAGTCTCCAGCAGGCTGTCATATGTTTGATCAGCTGACTTACCTCCATCATGTATCCTGCCTGGAGACAGCAACTCTCAGAATCTTCCATTCCCAAGGGCTTTACTCCTGTAACAGACATACTGGCCATGTGTTTGTCAGCATTCTACAAACCTCCTGTCTTTAGAGACCGTCACAAAATCTCTAATATATTGCACACAGTTCTGAGCCAAATCTATTAGAAGACCTATCTCAAAAAGCTATGGATTGTCAGCATCTTTGGTAATTGAAAACAGGTTTCACTGTAATACCTGTAAATTATATGTAGCACGAGACCCTTAGCTGGCCCAATAGCAGCTGTAATGGGCATGATTCTTCTCCTTTACATTGGTGTAAATCTGATGTACAATTTGACAACTCTCACTTTTTATAATGAATCTCACAATATTTAGTATTTCTTAAATTCCCAGTTGATGGAGGCATGTGATTAGGCAAAGAAAAAGCACCCACGATTTTATTATTATTATGACTTTTGAACACTTTGGGTTAGCAATACTGGGAGTAATGGAATTACATTGATCTAAAACTGGTGTGAATGAAAGAGATTGTGGCTTGCTGTTTTTCTCTAAATCCCCTGTTCTCTATAGCTATTCCATTCTGTCTTGTAACATCTGCGAGAGCCGGCCTATCTTCCTGTGGTCTTCAGATCCCTATTAAATACCAGGGCTACATTATATCTAGACATATCTACATGGACAGGGCACTAGACTGGGAATCAAGACACTTGGATTCAATTCTAGGTTCAGCCATTGGCTAGCTGTGTGACCTTTATCGAGTAACTTCCCAGTGCCTTAATTCCCTCTTAGACAAACTGGGGTTAGTTATGCTTACCTACCTTTTAAAAATGTTAATAACAACAGATAAGCATTTTGAATAAACTAATTTAGGTGGACTGCATATACTGCAAAAAATATACTAATCAATTGGCATTAACTGCTTGCATATAAAGAATAAGAAAGCAACATGTTGCAATAAAATAAATATTTATTGTCATGTTATCCTCTTGGATAGCCATATAACTGCTGTGAATTGCCAACTTTCCTTGAAAATGATGCACCAAAATTTTAGGCCATACATAGTCCTTTATGATTGAATTATATGCATCATAATACATTTTTAATTAAGGTATTTTTTCTCTTCTAGGACAAGATATTTGATGCTGCATTGTATGGAACAAGAAGTTCTGAAAAAGAAGGCACAAAAAGAGAAAGGATGTCTTATTTGATCAAAGGAATTAAAAAATATTATGGTCCTTCTGTCAGTCAAATGCACAAAATAACAGGATTTCCATTTAAAACACCCATATGCAAAAGCTTACAAGCCTACAGTGGGCAATGGTTAAAAGCCTCACGTACATTCTCTAATCTTAGTACTGAAAATGCAGACACTTATAGTTACATCATTGTTGGAGCTGGATCAGCAGGGTGTGTATTAAGCAGCCGATTGACTGAAGACCCTCTTAGTACTGTACTTCTTTTGGAAGCAGGCCCTAAAGACACCCTTCTAGGTAGTAAAAGATTAATGTGGAAGATTCATATGCCTGCTGCATTAACCTATAATCTTTGTGATGAAAAATATAATTGGTATTACCACACAACACCACAAAAGCACATGGATAATCGAATTATGTACTGGCCCAGAGGTAGAGTGTGGGGTGGCTCCTCATCTCTCAATGCTATGGTATACATTCGGGGGCATGCAGAAGACTACAATCGATGGCATAGAGAAGGTGCTGTTGGATGGGGCTATGAATTTTGCTTGCCTTATTTTAAGAAGGCACAGACTCATGAGCTGGGTCCTAACCTGTACAGAGGTGGGAATGGACCGTTGCATGTGTCAAGAGGAAAGACGGACCATTCTCTTCATCATGCATTTCTGGATGCAGCCCAGCAAGCTGGCTATTCTTTCACAGATGATATGAATGGGTACCAACAAGAAGGATTTGGCTGGATGGATATGACTATACATAGAGGTAAACCTTAAAGAGTTACTTTGGGAGTGTTTGTATCTAACTTATAAATGGTATTTAAGGGTCAATCCATTTTCCATTGAATTCAATGGGAGTATTTTCATTGACTTACTCCACTCTAATTTCTATATAGAAAGACAAGAAAATATCTTGAAGATGAAGGAGCATGAACTATTTTGATGCTAGCAGATGTTAAATGAAAACCTATATTTTGTAGGTCAAAGATGGAGCACAGCTAGTGCTTACCTTCATCCTGTTATATCGCGCCCAAACTTGTCCGCAGAAGATAGGACATTTGTAACGAAAATTTTGTTTCAAGGGACAAAAGCCATAGGTGTTGAGTATGTCAAAAATGGGCAAAGAAAAAAGGTAAGAATATTTATTTCATTTCCCTTTCTGAAAGAATTGAGTCAAAGAAAAATAAGCCTTATTTAACAACATTCAGAAACTAAGACTGACACATCCTTTCTGTACAAAAATTCCATTTTTCAGATGTAATACTTTAGTTCAAAAACACTACTTCATTTCAATAATATGATTCTTTGTTAGATAGTTATGTTAGGGAATATGTTATTTCTTTTGTGTCATTTCAGACATCAGCATATTCTCTGTGCTGAAAGAGGGAATGGATGAAAGTGTAGAAAGGAAAAGGCTACTGCTTAAAATTTGAAATTGGAACCTACTCTGTAATCATGCATAGTTACAGTGTATTGATTATTGTACTGAATTACTGATGTTCTTGAAAAACAATTTAGGAAAATTCTAGTCATGTTTAGGAAAACCTTTTAAAACTGAGTATATGCCATGGAGTCTGAATAGCTCAGGAGATAGATAATGGAACAGGCAGTCATTCATTTCTTTGTTGCCATTTTGAATCCAGTTGAGGCTAATAATGACTAAATGCTATAAGGCACATTTCCCAGCTGCAGAATAGACATACCCTAACTGTCTTACAGCTGTTTAGTGGCCTATATGAAATGGATTTGTGATCTCACTCCAGGTTCCACTGAACAGGCATTCACATCACAGAAATTGTCACAACCAGAAGGACATGCACTGGCAGTCTCAGCACATAGGCCAAGAATGGAATGGGATTCAGGACTGAAATGGCCTTTGACACTGTCAGGATTGAAGAATATTAGCAAAGCAATGAGTAACTACCATTACTTCTTAGCTTTTCCATGGATAAAAAGAGGATTTTAGTTTCTGGGGCTCTCAGTTCAGTACTTTTCATAAGCAAGGAAGTACCCTCAGTGAGGGCTTATTTACACAGTGAGGTAAGGTATTCTAGGGGGTTATGATTTCTAAAGCATACTACTGTATTGCGCATTAATTGGTCTGTGTAGATCCTGCTGGTGCATACTAAAGGTTCCTTAATGTGCTTTAATGCTTTAATGTAGTACTGTTTCAGATAACTATGTTAAAGCACACCTGCCAGATCTACATGGACCAATTAATACACAACACATAAGTACACTTTAAAAATCACACCCCCGTAGACCGCATTACCCTGCCATGTAGACAAGCCCTTACTCTTCCCTTTTGAATATTACCCCTGATTATTCCATATGTTACTAGGTAATTTCCTAAGATGGATTCAGATATTATTTTAAAGTTCTAACAACAAAGGTGAAAGGTTGCAATAATAAAACACCAAAATAGAGGAGAGCACAAATCTTGACAGTTTGAGCTCACTGAAGTACATTATACCCACAGGAATCAATACACAGAGAGTGTTGGGTGACTGAACACTGCTAAATGTTAAAAGATAATATAAATAAACTATTCTTTGATCTGCCAAAGCACAGAACATGTCTATTCTTTTCTAAGTCAATTAGAATGATGCTTTCCAGTAATAATGCAGGGCAAAAGTTGCAGAATTCTCATTGACGTTAATGAGAGCCCCACATGTGTCTGAGAAGAGAAGTTGACCAGAAACAGCACCTGTCACTTGACTGAGCAATTTACTTACATGAACATCAATAATCTTTCATTATTATAGAAAAGGTTTTGGGTTGAGAATGATGGCACAGTATAAGTGTACTTTTTTTAGTTTTGGCCCTAAAAATAAAGTACTAGGTACAGGAACATCATGTGTACCATATATAAATATTGATATAATTAGTCAGCTATTTTAGTATGAGCACTTAATGGGTGTCAGGAGACCTGGAATCTATTCCCATCTCTGCCACTGATTTCCTATGTGACCTTGGATAAATCATCTAATCTCTCTGCCTCGGTTCACCATCTAAGTAAGTGTAAGAAGTTGTTTTCTCTCTCTCTGCACAGTTATTATATATGTTTAACATATTAGGGCCAAATGTGCTTTTTAAAACTTCAACTACACAAGTCTTATTCAATGTCTTTTTTTACATGCTCCTGGGAAGAGAACTCTGATTCATCTGTCTGTCTACCACAGTAACTGGGTTTTATTTTCTGTCATTTCTAATTCAAGTGCAAGGGCTCTAGAAAAATACATGCATTTGGGAAAACTAAGTTGGGATCCTTATGACAGGGTCCAAGTTTAACTTTCAGCTTGCTTTCATTAAAAGTAAAAGCCTGCAAGAGTATGTAAGCATGTGCTTTGGTATTAAAAGTGACCTGTTAAGGACAAAAAAATATGATACTGCTCTTTCTTACTTTATGATATATAAAAAAGACTCCAATTTCTCCTCTCCCCCCACGCACACTTTTTAACATTAGCAATTCAAATTTTCAAATCCTGTTTCTTCTGGGAGATTCTAAGGATGACAGGAGAACTAATAATTTTATGACATCAGAGAAACTATCCAAAAAAGGCGGCTAAGAAGAGAAATGATGTGTATTGACTATTTTAAATTCTGTGTTATGTTTGTTTTTAGTTAACAACTATTTAAATCAAACAATTAGAAAGAACTGTTTGATTGTTGAAGTTTCCTCAGTTTTCCCGTTTAAGTGAGGATTTAGGGCCTGATCCAAAGCACATTAAAGTCAGAAAGATTCCTATTGACTTTAATCAACATTAGATAAGACTTAAGAAAGCTCCCAGTCACATAAGAAGTCCTCCAGCAAAAATAAGAAAGATGGCCTTGACAGTCCTGATTTTTTTTTACGTCAAAATCAAGCAAAAAAAGAATATTTAAGGGGGTTGGGAAATGCTTTCAGGCTTTTTTTTTAATCTATCACAAACTATATATGTGTGTGTATATACATATAAGGCACCAATTCAATTGTTTTTCCTCTTCAGGCCACCTTTAAATGCACTACATGACTATATACAATGTGAATTATGAGCTATGAATGACTATGCAGCAGAGTTGCACTGGATATAAACCCTGAGATGATTTGAACCCATGACCTTAGAGCAGAGATAAGAGTACACATTTGGAAATAGTAAGATTTGAAATAAGCCGTATTTTCATTAGGAAGCAAAATGTGAACACATACTTCAATACACAGTGACTCACTAATGATTCTCTGGAACTATTTTTGTGTACATTGTGCAATGTGACTTAGAGATTTTGCAATGCTGTTGTTTTAGGAATCAGTTCAATATACTTGAATGTTTTTTGTGTTAGTTGTATCAGACTAGCGATTGTCCTGGGCTGAAAAATATGGGGGAGGGAGGAGCCAAATGTCACTGTAGGTATGCTGGCAGAAACAGCAAATGAGTAGAGTGAAAGCAGTTAATAAAAATCAAACTTTTTGTAAGGTTTTTTGTTTTTTTACTACCATGAACAATCTTGCTGACTAGCATTCTGTACATTTTAGGGTTCTGTCAGTTAGAAAGGAAATAAGAATAGTAAAAATAAATGGTACTTAGAATACAGGATTCCCTATACACACGAGGAAAAAATCAAGTTGATCATTTTTAGAAGACTACAGAGCCATGCTTAAAATGCCTTAGCTAAAATTAAAGTAAAGACACACTGTAGAGTCTTAAATTCTACGAAAAGTAAACAGTGGGCTTAAGTTCTAGTGTCACCAGATAAGCAATGCAAGAGCTGCCTCTTGAGCTCTTTCAGGGCATTTGCTTTGTGAGTTATGAAAGTGATAAAAGAATGTTCAAAGATGCAACACTTGTGGATTGCTCACTGTATGTTCAGCAAACCATAATGGTCTTTTAAAAAGACTGAATTCTTCCAAAGCACCTGCTGCCAAAGGCAGAATTTCTAACTTTGCCTGGAGATCTGTCCTTTTGGAGACATGGTTTCCTGTTGGGCAATTCACAGCTCCCCTATCTAACAGTGAAGGGAGTGATAGATCCGAGTTCTGTCTAGCTGCTGACTGAATATGATGGGGCGGAGGGGAGAAAGTAGCAGCCTGCACCCTATCCTCCTACCCCGCATGGTTGAGGGCAGGATTTTGCCCTAAATCTGCGGTGCTGATCTGGCAGCTGAGAGCAAGAGAAAAAAAATGAACGTCATCCTTGAAGCTTTTGGGTGGAAAGACTCAGAGAGCAGGTGCTGAAAAATGTTAAATAATGAACATCCACCCACTAGGTACTGAAGAGATGAATAGGTCAGCCTCTGAGGACCTCAGCTAATGGTTAGCAGGATAAGTAGTAACCAGCTAAGAGATGCACATTCTTTAGGCTGCTTAATGAAAAAATTGTCATACAAAACAGAATGTATGTATACATACTTATAGGGGTTCCCTGCTATAGCACATAGCTATGTGGGCCTCCGGGGGAGGATCAGTGAGACCACAGGGGCTATGAAACCACAACTTAGCCTCAGCTGGGTTGAAGATGTGACAACGCTTGAAGAGAGACTTTGTTGAGCTAACATGTTACAGAGTACCTCGGAGTGTAAAGTCTTTTTCAGGATTTTTGTTTTTAATTTACTAATCACTAGTGAAAATGGAACAGGTTCTGGCTGTTCCCTTGCTTGAAGTTACAGTAGATCTCTGTTCTGGAAAGAAGCGTGCAAGTGTACTGCCAATCATGTTACAGTATTTGATAAATTGAATGCTTGTGTACCCTACAGTCTTAACAGATGATAAAACTTTGTTCAGTTCACATTGTATTCCAGTGTGACAGCTTAGTTATTTCTGACCACAGAAAATCATACCAAGGTGAGCAAAACATCTGGAATAATAAAGATGGATGCTGGTATGATTCCAATAGAAATAGCGTATCTTTAAAAAAAAAAAAAAGTCTTGGAAATATTGGTTATGGTCTAAAAATCAAACCTGTAATAGTCTTTTTTTAAATTTATTTTGAATTTTCAGGCTTTTGCCAGTAAGGAAGTGATTTTAAGTGGAGGTGCCATAAATTCACCACAGCTGCTTATGTTGTCTGGGATTGGAAATGCAGATGACCTCAAAAAATTGGGGATCCCTGTTGTTTGTCACCTTCCTGGTAATCTTTTTATTGGTTTTATCTTTCACCTCTCTAAGGGTCTGAACCAAAGCCAACTGAAGACATTGGAATGAATGCCATTAACTTCAATGGCCTTTAGGTCAGGCTGTAAGGACTCAAGCCAATTACCATTATAAGTCAATGGAAAGATGCCTATTGATTTTAATGGACATTAGAAAAACCTCTTATTTATTGCATCTCTCCATGTAATGGTGTCCAGTAGCCATTCCTTTCTGAACTATACCCATAGATAACTATTATTTTAAAGTGAAGAGGTTGTATATATCACTCATAATTTTTAAATTAGAGCTATATATTCTCTTTGATCCACAACAAATTGCCCACTGATATTAATGAAAGCTTTATGTAAAGATGGAGGGTAGAACATGGACCTTATGTAGTAACTAAACTTTTAGCTAGAAAAGTTATCATTGCATTCAGAAATGATGCCTAACACTTTTAGGACCAGAACTATTTTTGCCATATGTTTATCTGGCTATTTGCAGGTGCCATTTTCCTATGTGTGTTCAAGCAAATTAAATACACAATTGCATACCTAAATTATTTGAAAATCTTACTCTTAAATTGTCATTGTTAGGTTTAAGAGTCAGCACACCATGAGGAATAACGTGGGGAGTTTTTCCTTGCATTCTGCACAATCTGACATGTGGCCTGAATAAATAGCTTAAATTAAGCATGTGGCAATTCTCCAAAAAGGGCCATATTTTTGGAGTTTAATGTACCCACTTTACACATACCCATATCATATGTACTTTGAAATCTTATTTTATGTACATTTAGATGAGGTATGATATGGAGCTGTCAAGTGGTGCTACGCAAGGTAAAACGATACCCAAAATGAGAAAGTGTCATTTTTTGTACAGTTCTAGAAACACTAACATGACTATGACAACACTTTGTACTGTTTAAGTTAACTTCAGTGCCTTAATGTGATGTTTATTGGTCAAAGCTACTAAATGACAAGGTATTAAAAGATTTTTATTGGTTTTGGATGGGCCAGGATTTTTTTTTTCAGAAATGATGAAGCTATTTGTCATGTTGCAAAAATGGCAACTATCAACAATCTGCAATATACTAACATGACAAGTTTTCACCTTGCATATTCTTAATTGTCAAAGTATCTCACAAGTGAATAGTTTTCTATACTTTCAATTGAAGTTTGCTGACCCGATCAGTCTCACTGATGGTTATGCACCAGTAGCAATGGATTGCTTGCCCACAGTTTATACTGCATAGGAGGTACATATAAAGGTATGTGAATTCCTACTGCAATGCGTCTCACTTTGTAAGAATTTGTACATACAATATAACATCTAGTCTGCCAGGTAGAAGGTTTTAATTTTAATTGCCTATGCATGCAGTACTAGCCTTTGAAATATTCTGGAAATTAGCCTTTTAATTCAGTGACGCTTATGTGGAAATCAGTATTAGTGTTAAGAGATGACCTTCATTAAAGAGCTCCCTAAGCAAAAATGGCAATTTTGATACTAACATCTAGCTCTAATTTAGATCTAGTTTAGCAGTCGTCTGTATACTTGTACAAAATGGAACATGGTGGTAGAGTTTGTGTTAATGCTGCCAATCAATGTACACTGGGAATTTTACCTCTACAGGAAAGTTACAGTATATAAAGATATGGGGAAGGCAAGTCCCTTAAAGTTTATGTTGAAGGGAAAAAGACTCTACACACACATTGAAAAATGTGTATTTGTCAAGAAAAATCAAAAGAATGCAAAACAGTCAAAACCCACCAGTGCTGGTCAGAATCCTGTGATACTGGCAGCAGAAGCCAGGAGAGATAAATTGTATTGGCAGCTTACTGGATGATTTTCTGGTTTAGATGAAGTGCCACAAAGACTGTCACATTGTTGCTTTCAGAGATACACAAGCAGGTCAAATTTGGTACATGTCAGAGCTGTATTGAAACCAGGAAGAGAGACAGACTCTGAATCTGATCAGAGAGCATCATTTTCACCTGCTCTTTAGCCACCAGAGCAAACATGTCCTCCAGTGATTGGTCCTGTTGCATTGTTTGTTTGAGAAAAAACACACAAGAAACTTGAGAGAGAAAGAGAGAAAACAATCTAAAGGAGGCAGCACTTTAAAGAGGAAATGATGACATTGCACAGAATATGTGCAGAAGACTTGATTGCTAAGGATGCAATTTATCACTCAACATGCCTTTCTTCCTATTTGAGTAAAATGAATCAAAGCTACTAGTTACTCTGCAACAATACAGTCACCTCATGACATTGCATTTAATCAGCTGATTGAGGATATAGACATTGATCTAATGTACAATAAAAAGGCTCTTCTCCTGTCCAACCTACTACAAAGATATAAAGCCCTACTTCCCGCTGAGGTAGAAACTGTAAGGTTTTCCAGTAGCAAATTACAGGCAAAAACACTAAGTTTCTGCCATTTCATTCTATGGACAGCATGAACAGGGCAAATCTACCATTGTTCTATATAGCACAATAAAATTAGCTAATCCTATCCAAGATGCTACTAATCTGAAGTGGGAATTTAAATCATCTAAATGTTTTGTGGATGTTCTTCTGGTGAGTGAGCCTGATGAACAGCTTTCAAATGAATAACTGGTTTGTATAGTGCCACTTCAATATTTAGTTCTGAAATAATGAACATGACAGCTTCAGAATATTATTCAAACCCAAGTGATTGTAGTTTACAGAGGTCAGCTACTTTTGTGCCCCAGTTGAGCAAATAGTTCAGCCAGCAATGACTATCATCCTTCAGAAGACATTCAAAGAAGGTGCCTCTCTGTTGTGGAGAGCATAGTGATTAATAATTCCAAATTTATCACACCACTGCACATAAACCTTGCTGCATAGCTACACTATGAGTTTGGGTTTTGCAATTTAATTGACATACTACACCCTCATGGATACTGCTTCAGTTAAGATGAGCTAAAGCAGCAGTGTGCTGTTCAGACAGTGGATCAGCAGCTTTGTGCTGTTGCTCAGCAAGTGAAATGGACTCTTTAAATTAACTTGGTACCAAAGTTATTCGTCTGGTTGGTTTTCATACCCTGTGCTGTTTTATTGCATGTATTGTGAAATTTTGGAGAGATGTAGGATTGCTAGACCTTGTTCATTCTGATGTGTATGCAGCTTGTACTACAGAGCAAATGCTGAGCTCAGGGACCCTCCCACCTTGTTGGGTCCCAGAGCTTGGGCTCCAGCCCAAGCCTGAACATCTACACCGCAATTAAACAGTCCCATAGCTCAAGCCCAGTCAGCTGATGTGGGCCACAGGTGGGTGTTTAATTGCAGTATAGACATCCCCAGTGTGACTTGGCTCTAGTATCTGGGGCCCTGAGTGCTCTGAAACCTTATTCATTATTTAAATTGTGTGAGCAAACTGTGTTTCAACATTTGTCTGGCAACTATTGGCTGACACTGAAAAGGTGTTTGAGTCTGAAGACTCAACAGCCCTTACAACATAGAGCTTGTTGATGCGGTAGTTCAGCATGTGCTATCACTACTGAAGGAATTTCAGACATGGGGATATGCCTAATCTCCTGCATTCAAGTTCTGGGATCATTTTCTCCAGATTATGTAGCTACAACATCTAAATGTCCATGCAGCATGAGTGCGTGATTGGAAATGTCATATGACACAGCATGCCATGCTTCCATACTTCTTTACTGCAAACCAGCCCAACTATGCCAGATGGGTGTCAGTCTACATTTTTGATATGTTAAAATTGCCCTGAAGAAGTACACACTGCCTTTGAATCTGGGGAATTTGCTGTGTGCCAGACTTCTGGTTCTTTCAATGGAATTTGGAGTGACATAGGAACAAGGAAAACTGTCATAAAAAACTCAAAGGGCAGTAGTGGGCTTATAGGACGGACAAGAAAGAAGCCAGTCCTTGGCATGTGGACCTTCACATGTCCCGAGTGAATATGCAAAAGTTATGAAAGAAAAGTGACCTAACAAGAAGTAGTGAAGACACAGGCTACACTACTGACCTTACAACGTCCTTTGAATTTCTTGTGCCTCAATCTAGCCATAAATTGTTCTTGTGATGCATTGAGGTCAAAAAGAAATCCAATTTTATGTCTTGAAATAATACAGAGACATTAAACTAACAGAAACAAATGCACATATTTCAAAATGGTCATTTTAACATGTTGATGATGTCAATGTTTATTCCCATTTTTATGGTAATGACATCATTTTGACAGCTCCACATTATACCTCATCTTAAAGTAGACATAATAAAATTGTGTATGATGTGTGTGTGTTTAGAGGGTACATTAATTTGACCAAATCAGTGGTGTCTGCATCTTGTCTAAACGGACTGGACTAGGCCCAGAGTCCATGGTGTTTGACTTTGGTGTTTGACTGCTTTTGTAAGAGGTTATTTCAGTTTCCATTCAGGCTAGTTTATAGAGGAAAATGTACCTGCTTGTATATAACATTTACAGTTTGTCTATATATAATTTCTTGGGGTTTTTCCCCTTTGTATTAGGGGTTGGCCAGAATCTTCAAGATCATTTAGAGGTTTACATACAGCAGAAGTGCACCAAACCTATTACTCTCTACAAAGCACAAAAGCCTGTTAACATGGCGAAGATTGGTTTAGAATGGCTCTGGAAGTTTACAGGTATGAAAAAAAAAAGTGAAATTGTCCCCCTGTTCTGTTCTATAGGATTACCAAATTGGCTTTTAGCTGAACTGTATATGTCAGAAGCCCAGAGTGCCTTTCAGATGAAGCTTTGTTATTACCAATTCTGCAGAAATTGGAGATTTTAGAAAATGGGTTCAAATGGGGCAGACTGTGCGGTTTCCTTATCTTTAATCTAATTCATTTTTTCCAAATTAGAATGTATTTTAATACGTTATGTTTATTGTAACAAATGAGATTGAGATGTGCTTTTTTGTAGCATTTCTTTCCCCACCCTTAAGTTCAGGCAGGGAATGTTTGCATATTGCTGAATGTTTGCATTTGTGCCTAACTCTTGTTTTGGGTTATGTTCCATACTTAAATTTGTGGGCCACAGAGAAAAACAACTGTAAAAAGTGAAGTCAGAAAATAATGTATTAAGACATTGTCTAGAAAGTAAATACATTGAACCAAATTCATCCTTGTGTAACTCCACAAAAGGAATTATCTCATTGCATTGTCCAGAACCCCTCAAACTTACTTGTACTTGCATTGTCCCGAAATAATGCATGTTCCCGTCTTATAGTAGCCCAGTCCCTAAATAACATTTTCAAGGATGAAGTGTAAAGATTTTTCTTAACAAGTAAAACATATAAGCCAAATTCAGTGCTAAACTACCCTCCCCCCCAAGCAGTTTCACCATCTTAGCATGGTGTCACAGCATAGCATTTGGCCCAATATTACATGTCCTATTGCATACATATGACTTTCTATCATTACAAGTAACTATTTATAAAAGGATGGATCGTGACTCATCTAGTGAGGTGGCACAGAGATTTAAAGGGGTGCAACACAGCAGTGTGGATCAGAAGTAGTGTATGCAGGTGGGTGTGAGGGAGCAGGGAGTGGGCAGAGCCTTTGTTCTGCCCCCTCCATGCACCTGGTACACCCACCTGCATACCCTACTGCATTGGGTCTCGAGCACCCTTAATCAGCGGGCACCCCAAACGGCAATCTCTCACCTAAGCTGTTTCATTGCAACAGTGGACTGCCCTTCATATTAAGAAAACTGTAATGTCCCATTCTAGCCCAAAGCAAATGGAGAATATTTAGGAAGCTGAAGACACCTTGGGATTTTTTTTAAGTTAAACATATTTTACATTTATTTACTGATACATGATGAAAATAATGTGCATTGCACAAGTTGAAAGTTAATTGCATATGGATTTACACTCCTTGAAGTTTCACTGTCTTTGATTGACATAATTATGTGCATTGCATGAGTGGAGAGGTGAATTGGGCATGGAGAAATGGTGCTGAAACAAGGATTTTAAAAAAACTCACATTTTTCTTTCCTTTTGAATATTTTGGAATTTCTTTCTTTCTTTCTTGATCTCTAGGAGATGGAGCTACTGCCCATTTAGAATCTGGTGGGTTTATTAGAAGTCGGCCAGATGTTCCTCACCCAGACATTCAATTCCATTTTCTTCCTTCTCAGGTGATTGATCATGGACGTGTTGCTTCCAAACTGGAAGTTTACCAGGTCAGTGGTTCAAGGACACAAATTAGCAATGTCCTGTAGGAATTAGCAGGAGGATTTACCGTTTACTGGAAACATTAATAATAGTCCAGTGATCAAGTCACAGATTGTTCAGTATTGTGTAAAACATGTGACTTAATTGTCTCTATTGCAAAAATATTTACAAATTGTATTTGTGGTTGGTGTCAGAATAATATTATTCTTTAACAGTAATCTGAAAAAATATGCAAGAATTTTATTAGGGATTATGGGCCTGATCTTGTGCCATTGTCATCAGTGGTACAGGATCAAGTTCTATATTATAATTTTTGTATTAGTTTTCCCTTTAACTCTTTTGTAGGTTTTCTTTTTGTTGTATCAATATGTAATATAGATTCAAAAGTCGGTAGTTCATACTGTTAAACTGTCACTATATACACAACTGTTTTCTTTGGCTGGTTTTTACTTCATGATAATAGTAATTTGGTCATCTGAACTATCAGTTACTGCTAAACTGAAATAATATTTGCCTGTTGTTTTATTATAAAGTTTTTTTCCTGTGCTGTGCATATAATCAAAAACATAAGTAAAATGTTCATATTGTAGCTTCCCGTTTCAGTCTCTCTTTTTTTATATTTTATGTTTGGATACTTTGTAAGAAGACTCCATGTTTTTAAAAATTGCATTGGACTCTGAAATCTGTCTAGATTTTGTCATGCAGTGTGTTGGGGCCATTGCAGGTTCATGTTGGACCCATGAGGAGCAAAAGTGTGGGCTGGCTAAAGCTGAAAAGTACAGATCCAAGGGACCATCCTGTCATTGAACCAAACTACTTGTCAACAGGTAAATGCATGGTACCTATATTGAGTTGGTTTCATTCAGTTCCTTCTCCCTTGCTCCAGGGAGAAGTTATCTGCTACCTGCCCATATCAGTAGCAAATCATTCCCCTTCTCACACTGGCTCAACTGTGCTGAGTGAGTGGCACATTGGTATTATTATTACTATTTATATTATGGTAGCTCAGAGGAGCCCAAGTTAATGACCAAGACCCCATTTTGCTGTACAAACACTGAACAAAAAGACAGTCATTTCCACAAAAAGCTTCCAATCTAAGTGAGATGCAGACAAGCGTCTGTCTGTTCCCTGCCCCTTCCAGTTCATCCCACACCCACCTGTGCAGGAGGGGGAGTAGTGGCCCCCACACACCTTGCTTGCCTACCCCACTCAGATGATCACATAGCCCATGCACAAGAATAAGGAGGACATCATTCTTATTCACCCTACTCCCCTGTGCAAGTTTGTAGGACAAATGACAATTTTGTCCATAGTGAACATATCTTGGAAAAAAGTTCTAGCGTGTTTTTCTTGTAGGCCTTGTCTACACTAGCACTTATGCTGTGACCCACCTCCCCCCCCCATCCCCGAGCGATGTAAGTTTTGCCGGCATAAGCGCTTGTGTGGACAGTCCTATGTTGGCGGGAGATGCTCTTCTGCTGACATAGCTACCGCATTCATTTAGGTAGTTTTATTATGGTGCTGGGAGAGCTCTCTCTCCTGCCGACATAATGAGGCTACAGAAGCGCTCTTACAGCGGCACAGCTGTACCAGTACCAGTACAGCTGTGCTGCTGTAAGTTTTAAGTTGAGGGCCTTTAAATTATATATAAGCTTCCTTCCCCTTAATTTTGCTACCTTTTCCTTTTCTTGGTATGGCATGCTGTCCTGTACTAGCATTATAAAGATGCTCTTTGTTTATTTGTATTATGCACAGGGAAGTATTTTTAACCAGTGTGTGTATTTACATTCTCTTTGTTTCCTCTCTGTACAGAAACAGATTTGTGGGAATTTCGTCAGTGTGTCAAGTTTTCCCGAGAGATTTTTGCTCAGAAAGCTTTTGAAAAATTCTGTGGTCCTGAAATTCAGCCAGGAAGTCATGTAAAGTCTGACAAAGAAATAGATGCTTTTATAAGACAGAAGGCTGATAGTGCTTATCATCCTTCTTGCACCTGTAAAATGGGCCAGCCATCTGATACCACTGCTGTGGTTGATCCTCAGACCAAAGTAATTGGGGTTGAAAACCTGAGAATCATAGATGCTTCAATAATGCCCAGTGTGGTCAGTGGGAATTTGAATGCCCCAACCATCATGATAGCAGAGAAAGGTGCTGATTTAATAAAGGGGGTCCCATCACTTCATGAGAAAAATGTTCCTGTATATAAACCTCAAACCTTGGAAACTCAGAGATGAATAAAATGCCCATTCTTGTTTTCCATGTGAGTTTTTGCCCACATTTGGAAACCTTACATTGGACTTTGCTAATAGAATACATGCATTGCTACAAAAAAAATTACAGTAGGTATTAATTCACTACCTGTCTGATATTAAGAATGCTGTAACAATTATTATTTTTTAAATATTGAGTTGTTTGCAGTAACTGTTCATTTTAGTCAAGCATTTGTGATGTAGTTTGAAGTTTATATATGAGGGAGGTACTGATTTCAGCTCCATTGTTAAGGTTGAGTTGAGTTCTATACCTAAATGCATACGTATAGTATTTGGGTAATGGTATAATCAAATTAAAAAGGAAGATATCCATATTTGATACACAGAAGAGGGTCAACTCTGCCTTACAAAAAGAAGGGGCAATCATGAGCCACCAAGGAGTTCAGAACCTATGTGGTTGAGTATGGAATGAATAGACTTGGATGTTTAGTACTTTGCATAGGACAGTAAAACATCTAAAACTAATGTGCTTGGGCCTTCAAGTGGCTCATAGGGATGTTGTCTGAGCCCTCGACGGGGCCACAATCTTGGCAAGTGATGTGAGGAGTTGCCTTTGATATTGACTCTCACTTAGTATACTCTGTATGCATGGTTGTCCTTACAACAGCTAATAAACAAGATCTAGAATCTTCAATGCATACATAACTTTCTGTGGATAAGTTAAGCATCTGTGAAAGGCTTTGCAGGATCAGGGCCCAAAATAGTGCACACTAAAGTTAATACAGAGAAAGGAATCTGTAACATCTACATAATTTTTTTCTATATAATCTTGCAGAGGTGATACACAATTTACAACCCTTCATCATTAAGAGCTAGATTCTGCCACTCTTATTCATGTTGAGTAGTTTTTTTATTTTAGTGGGCTGTTCATGGAGTAAGGTACTACTCAGCATAAGCAACAGTATCACTATCAAGCCCCAGATAATTTCAACATAGCTGTCAACCTCAACTTCATTTATTGCTTCTTGTGTAATCATTCATGGTAACATGAGTGGTATATGATGGAGGTACTGAGCTCAGCTCCATTGTTAAGGTTGAGTTAGGTTCTATACCTAAATGCATACATATAGTATTTGGGTAATGGTATAATCAAATTAAAAAGGAAGATATCCATATTTGATACACAGATTGTCTTCATAGCCTCTGTAAAAACAGAAACAGCGGATTATTTAAAATCTATTTAACAGTAGCTTAGAAACGCCCCATGGGCTGTGTATTCAACTTAATAAAATTCAGTTAATAACTTATTTTGTTTGCATAATGCAAAATGAAAACTTGCCTTGTTTCACTACTGTATGTTTAAGGAGGCCATGAAACATCACAGATCTTGACTCTGCACAGCTGTAAACGATGAAACAGACTTTAAGACCTGGGTCACTACTAAAATATAAATGTTGGTTTATTTAAAAAAAAAAAAAAAGTTCCCTGCTTTCTAGTTTAAGAGGTCTTTTACCATATCAGCTAGATGTTTGTCTGCCTGTGTTCTTGGCTCATTTACTTTAAAAAAAAACAAATATATCTTGGCTCTACTACTTTGATAACGTTTTCCTAATGGACAGACTTTGTTCTGGGTGTTTGCTGAGAAAAATCCATTAAAGATTACAGGAGGTACAGGGCCCTGCATTGTGATGCATTGTTTCAAGATAGTATGGAAACCCCTATAGAATGGAATAGAAACAGGATGGAAATCACAATCTTTCTTTTTCCCACCACTAGTAGAAGAGGGAGGGAAATGATCTTTATTCTGGGCCTGCACCTGCACTCCTTACTCCTACAAATTTGAATGGGAATTTTTGCCTGGGTAAGGGTGCAGCCTCAGCCCTATTTTTTTTTAAGTCATTAGAATCCTGTCTTATACTTTGATTCTTTTTAAATCTGCATGATGTTTAAAGTAAACAAGGAAATGTGCATAATCCTTGCATAATCTATCATTATGACAAACTCCTGTGAAAGTGTTTGCTATTATACTGTTTTAACTTGCATTACCATCTTAACTGAAGACATGGTTTAATACACAAATTTCTGTGGCAGATTTCTACGTCATCTATTTTCATAAATTTCAGAAATGGGAACATGTCAAAACTAAAACAACAACATGAAGATTCAGGTTAGAATGTTCACAGAACACAAATAATAAGGCTAAATTGTTTAGTATTCATAATTAAATTCTTATATAGAACCAATGTATTGTCCGAAGAAGGACAGGAGACATTGGAGGCTGCAATTTCATTCCCAAATGTCAGGAAGTACCCAGCAGATAAAAGTGCACAGTGCAGGTAATTCTGTAATCGTTTACATATAGGTGGTGATGGGGAGCTAGTGGAGGGTGGGTTTCTCTCAGCCCTTCCCCTTTACCCATCCTGGGCCGCAGCCAATCCACTTCTGGGATCTCACCACCCTCTGCCCCTCAAATGAGGGTGTGCGAGGGAGTTGGTTCCCTGCCACACCAGTCATAAGAGTCCCGAACCCCCCATTTCTGCTCCTTTACAATACCTCCTTTAAATCCTTTACCAATCCATTTCCTCTGAGTACCATGGTCCTTCCCTATGGAGTACTTACACTGGACATCTGCCCCACGGTTGCTTACTGAGTTGTGACATCATAGCCTAGTGCCCCATTTCATGTTTGCCCCAACAGAGTCCCCAACCCACTGTGGGAAAGGCAAAACAAAAAAAAACAGCTCGACCAATCTAGAGATGAAGCAAAAAAATTCCTTCCCAACGCCACCCCCTGCAAGAAAGGAATGCCTAACACAATGCCCAGAGTGGATCATGACAAAACCTGGTGTTTAACTACTATCATGGGAGGGTGGGTGGGTGTTGCTCCACCTGGGCCAGGTAAAAGCGGGCTTTTCCCCTTCTCTTCCAGTCACTTGGGGGAGTGGGGAGAGGGATGGGACAGGTCAGGTCACGCTGCTGTGATCTGAAGCTGCTGCATCAAGTCACTCTTTAGCTATCTAGCCCTTAAAGGGACCACACATCTTTTTCTACAAGCCAGACAACGGCCACCATCACTTAATGTGCAACGAGGTCATTTCTAGGATGCCTGTGCGGTTTAAAAAAAGACCTAAGAAATTAACAGCAAAAGAACGTGGAGTTCTTTAAATAGTCTATGAACTAAAAGAGATCTTACAAATATAACAATTATTGAGCAAGTAGATGTCAAATTATAAAGCAAGGGCTCCTGTGGCTGACACATCACAAAAGAGAGTATTATCTCAAACCTGGGACCGTTACCAGCCTGTAAAGGACAAGTATGCTTATTAAATGCAGTAAGAGAAAATGCTAATAGTAGCTTAGAAGTCAGCGAACACCGGAAATAGATGAAAGTACAGTAAATATAGATCTTATGGCTGTAAATAAGTAACTTTAAAATAGCTTCCAATGAACAGTAGAATCATTTACTCCAGAAAAATGGAATCTTACACAGTTTAAGCAGGTTGTTAAAAAAACAAAACCTGCTGACTCAAAAGTTGGCTAAAAGGGACAGCTGCAGATGTTCTAGGCAGATATTTCTGTCTGGTACTGCTGCAAAGCACTGGTGGAGCCCTATAATTAACTGAGGAAAAGCCATGTCGTGTTAGAGCAACTGCATTAAGCGTAAACAACGAAACTGAAGCAAGATGATGACAGCACTTCACACTCTTCCATAAGGAGACAGGTAAACCATTTCTGTCTGATGCATGCTGTTGGTAGGAGGAGAGCACTAACAATGGATTAGGTAATAGACAATCTACTGTGTTTATAAAGCAGCCTATCTGATGCAACCCTGTTGGGGTGGGGGGCAGGGAGACGTTTATAAATCAACCTGTGTGTGTATGTAGGATGTGACTTGTATACAGTGTGCCTTTTATTGTGCAATACCTTCACTTTGTACTACAGCATTCAAGATTTTCAAGTAAAAAAATGCACAGTATGCGTCTCTTTCTGGCATTTAGAGTAAGCAGCACCACACCACTAAAAATAATACTATGTATCAGCAAGACGTGCCACAGCAGTGTGCACTTGATGTGGGAAGCAGTTTTAAATGGCTGCATAGTGGTGGAAGTCCTTATATGTGATGATTAATAGCATAGTATGCCAGGGTCACATTTTTGGCATAGGAATTGATGTTTATATTACTGCAGCACATTCCCTAACTACAATGTGATGTGCCTCCTCTCCATACACACATCTCACACTGCATTAAGTGTATGCGATGGTATCATAGTTGAGCAGTTAAAGGTCAGGAAATGGCAACGTTAATTTTGCATGCACAGCTGCAATCGTGCCTTTTATGCATACACATTATTCTAATGTGCAATCACATAATTAAAAACAGGCCCTCATACAATACAGTTTTTCCTGCAAGAAAAAACACGTCCATATTGCAATATTTGTTCATTCCTTTATAGTTACAGTGTCTTCATTGTCGTGCTGTTCTAGTTGCTTTATTGAGTTAGGCCCCAGTGCTCCAGAATGAAGGGCTGCTTTGTGGCATTCCTTTGGTGCAAAGCAGCCTTAAAGGCAGTGAATCAGCCAGTGAGAATATGGCCTACCTAAGGGAATCCTTAGGTGGTGCAGAGTCGCAATCAGGGATTCCTGTGTCACCCTCTAGCTGCTGCTGTAGTATTCCTGGGTAGGTGTTCTTCAGCTCCAACTGATCCCAGGCTGCTATAATGGCTGCTGGGACTGCTGGTGTAAGATGCTCTAACGTGCTCTGGGGACTGGGCTGGCGCCTAGTTGCACTAGCACTGTGAGAGCATAAAGGTGTATTAAAGTCATCTTTACTCCTACATGTCTAATTTACTCTGAGCACGTCTGGCTGATCCAGAAAATCTGGCTCTGACTTTTTATATAGTAAATGCTTTTTTTTGCTATGGTATGTATTTGAGTAACATTGTCAATCCCATCTACTTGCACATTTGCCTTTAAAGGGGCTATCCATAAATTACATAGCGCACTAGGGGTTGGGTGGGTGGGGACGTAATTATGCATGACAGTATTTGTTTCACTATTGCTAGGAAGGGTGGGTGGGTCTTGAAAAATCACCGAAAATGTGTATGGACACTCCCAAATGAGCAGAGCCTGCCATGTGCTATGCCAGTTAACTGCAAAACAAAAGCTACTGGAGCTGGGACCTTTGGGGTCATTAAATATGCCAGCATTTTCACTGTTACTCTGCGCTGTGCAGGCATTGCTCGTTCTTTTTGTTGTCCCACTTAAGCCATCAGTTGAATTTTGCTAATGACATTACCATCATTTCCATGGCAATAAATGTCTCAGACACAGGTCGGGGTCCCTTGGCAGATCATGTTATTAAAAGACAAATATTCAGACTAACAAAAAGGGCTAAAAGAAAATTGGTCCAAAAAAAGAGCATTTTGTACAAATATTCTCATTTCATGTTTTCTTTGGTGTGGAAATTGCTTTTAAAATGGTAGAAAATTAGCAGTATTTGTAAAACTGTATTTTGCTAGTTTCTAGAAAAATCACTGAGTTTTTTCTACACCCAGAGTTTTCATGTAGCGGCTTTATAGTTTAAAGCCTGCTTGCAAATATTTGGTTTCAGCTAAGCTGCAACCAAGTGATGTAACTATAATTGAAGCATGCAGCTGTCAAACACAGCAAATCTGATGGGTCAGATTGTAATACACATTTATAATAGACCTAATTTAATTGTACATATCTTTATTGCAGAAATAGAAATGCATTTACTCATCTTATTTCAAAAATAAATTTAAAATGAAAAGTTATTGTTGGTGGAAAACAAGTACATCTTCTCAGATTATCATGATGGAAACCACTTTCTTGATGATAGGCCTGTGTCCTCCAGGCTGCCAGAAGATATTGCTGAAATATTAGTTGATATTGTTCCTATGAAAAATTCATATTTGCTTGTGTATGGGCTGACTATGCGTTGATGACTGAAAACTATATAATGTTTTATTAATGTCTCGAGACACCTCACACACTTCGCTTAAATGAATAGTTAAGGTTACCTGAGTATTTTTAGTATTTCCTATATTTATTAGAGGAATTAGTGACTTATCTAATCTAATTGGCAAGATTTTAACTGAGTGCCATAACTGAGCAGTGCCATAACTGAGTGCCATAACTGAGCAGAAAGGATGTTTTATGCATCTTTATATTTTCTCATGATCTTTTAAAAAGATTATGGGACATTGTAACCAGATTTTTCAAAAACCTCTATTTTCATGCAAAATAGTAACTCTGCCCTAAGAAGAGGCTGTCTAATCAGAACATTCAGGGCTAGACACTAATCACGTAAAAGATTCGTGTGTGTGTAGCATCCCAGTGAAGTCAGTGTAACTTTGTGAAAGCATGAGGTTCCACCTGGGAAGATTCTGTTGAAGGGCTGGGACCTTACAGTTATAAAAATGTAATGCACAATATCTACAGATTTTGGAATAAGTTACCAGGAATCACTATAGTGATGACATTTTCTAAAGTGACTAGTGATATGCAGTGTCCAACTTCAGACACCTTAAAGGGGCTGATTTTTCAGAGGGTGAGTACAATGGAGTCTGTAGAGCTTCACCAGCATACATCCACCAAGAATCTGACCCACAGAAATTTTATAGTGATCTCATCTGATATGGAAACGTCATTCTCTAGACATCCAAAGTGTTCTGTTTTTGTAAGCCAGGGAAGTGTAACTAAAAATATAAAGTGAGTAATGCTAAACAACCAAACCAAACATGCTGTGGTAGAAAGTGGTGGCATGTATGCAGAAGTCAGTCTGACACAGCCTGTAGGAACTTTTAGGAAAATTTTCCTATTATGGATTACTTTTTAAAAAATTCTTTGATCCTAAGTATAGAAAACATGCATTTAAAGCTGATTGGGAGTTTTGTGTGTAAAAGGCCAACAGTATCAGGACCTCAGGCAATCATTCATAAAAAGTTTAGGCTAAAATAGCATAGTCCTAAGGAATTTATTTTCCAAATGAAAGACCACCCTTTTTCCAAATGCTGCAGTAAGAGTTGAGCTTTTGGAGATTACACTGGTGGAAAGTATTAGACAAAGGAGCCCCAAGTATAATAAAATTATTACACAGTTTTATTCTGAAGAACATTTTGCATTTGCTTTAATACAAAATGATGGAGGTCAAGAAATAATTTACAAACCCTTAAATTATTATCCTGGCATTTGAAATAAGAATGATTCAAGAAGAGGTCTGTAAGGTATCCATAACAAACTGTTATTATGTACAAAATGCTTATTGACATGTTTTATATGTCACATTTTAAAAATGTGAACTGAATTGCTACCTATCTTGTTAAATACAGGTAAACCCTGATAAGGTAACTTGGCAGTGCCAGTCAATTTTATCCAGTGTTAATAAAATAGAAGCTTTTGACATTCCCCCCCCCCCAAAAAAAAATTGTATTTCTGTCAGGAATTCATATCAGGGTTTTACTGCATCGTGAACAAAATCTAAGCCCTCTTTCAATTGCATAAAAATAAATCCTTTAAATACTACACATAGAACAGCAAAAGGGGAGAGGCCAAAAAGTAGTATTTTTACATATCAGGAATCTTTTGGTTCTGTGGAGAGTCCTTTTATCTTGTTTTTTTATTATAAGTAGAATCACTATACACAAGATTGGAATTAAGACATTTTCATCCACTTATGAAATTTTTTATACCTCATATTTCGCATATAGAATTAGGGTACTTGGTCAATTGTGATAAAATTATAAATGTCTCAAGACCAGTGAAGACTTGGCCAATTTTTTAAAACTAATTTAGTATTTATTTGTAAAGTGGGAATAATTATAATTAAAAAAATCACAGCTTATTGTCAGTCAAAAAAGTTAGCCGATAATTTCAAATCTTTTAACTTTCTCAATATAAGACTGAAAATAGACATCTGTGCATTCCTTATGTAAAGAGAGATTCTTACTGACTCAAAATATTTTATAAAATCTGAGTATTGTCAAGTTTCTCTAAACCTGACACTTTACCCCAAAAAAGAGATTTACATTGAGTGGTGATTCTATTTAAATATTTTATCCTATAGCTCTATATGTTCCAAGTAAAAATACTTATATCTAGAATTCTGTGGAGAATTACAATAATTAGGTTTCATAAATATTGCTGCAGTTCAATTACGGTACAATAATTACAAAATATAGAACATCTCTTTACAAATACAAATTGTATATTACAATTCATTTACAATAATTTCTACTATATAATTTTTAACAAACTATCTTATCTAATTCTACTTTAACCTGGTTGCAAGTGCATTAGTAAGAATGCAGTTATTCCAGTGTATTTTGCCCTTAACGTGATAGTCATAAAACAGACTATCTGAATGATATTTTCCTATGTAAACTAGTGTTACATATGACAGAAATGTTTTTTAGGTTCTTTTTCCAATGATTTCTGGTAGGTAGAGTTTGACATACTGTATTTTAGAAGAGCACTAATATATAAGGAGGCAAGTTTGAAAACAATATTAGAATGGATATGCTGAATGCAGTGAACATTTGATATGCTATTGAATACCGAGGTAATGACACTTTTATTGTCATCACCTGTCTCACACAGTGGTCTTCCTCACACATTTTTGTGCTGGACCTTACCCATATTTTTCATTCAGGAACACCTATTTAACTATGAATGACAGCAGCACAAGTTTGAAAGACAGGCAAGATATTATACCTCAGAACTCTTCTTTAGTCCTCTGGAAATGGGATCTTCAGAATCTGCTTGGTTTTAAAAAAAACTATTCCTACTGAGGAAATGAAGTTTCTGTGTTAAAGGATTTGACGTACTACAGCTTTGATCACATTTCAACAACCTGGAGACACTTACTAATAGATAAATTATGGCTTCCTTGAGGGGTGACATCACTTGTACAAATCTTGATTAGTTATTAATTCCAACTAGTGCCTAGCATCTTTGAACTATGAGGCACTTTTTATGTTATTAAAATTATTTGTCTGTTTCTTGCTAAATACTATAAGGTTGTAATGCATATCATTTCATCAGCTAAATCTTCTTCATATCTACCAGTGTCTGGTTCTTCATCACTATAACCAGGACCAAAGTCTTGAAGTTCATAATCTTGCCTGCTTAAAATGGGGAACATATCCGCACTGGTCCCATTGCTAATATTTCCATTGAGAAGGTTACTTGCTGCGCTTTCCATCTCATCAATAGTCATGTCACAAGCATCAGCAATCTCATGCTTAGTAGCTGAAACAAATTTAGGGTCCTTTGCATATCTCCCTAAGCCTTCAGATATAAGTACCTGAAAAAGAAATAGGATAAATGTGGATTCAGTGTTTAGAATGAAGAATAGGTTATAAATAAATACACAGCAAGCTTCATGTTTCTTCTGGGTTGCTTAGGTGCAAAGCCCAAAAGATTCTACGAGCTGAAGTCTGTAGGGCAACCAGAGCAAAATCTTACATGTAAGGAACTTGATTTTGCAATAGTCAAATAGCCCCAAAGAGGGTTTTATAAACTTAGTAAGGATGTCACTGAAAGTGTATGGCATTCAGTTGTTTTAGAGGAGGTTTAAAATGAATCAAGCCCTTGATAAACATCAAACACTAGAAACCAGTTTACTATTATAAAAATTAAGGAAGAATTCTGCTTGAAGCCACACTAGGCAACAAAACTTTAAGCAAGTTTACAATAAATCTTCAGCTAAAAGCTTTTCTGTATATTACAATTAATTTACCTCTGATTCACAGCTGTGGGAGGGAACTGATGTTGGAGATGAGGACACTGAAAATTATACTACTGAGCATTACACATGCTACTTAGGCAGACTGATAAGGATGTTCAATAATATTTTACAGCTCGAAGAGTAATAATAATGCTAGTTTTCAGCACCTGCTTAGTATTTTGTTTTGAAAGCTTTGTAGATAAACAAAAAACCTTACTAATCCATAATATTCTTGAGAGTACATGCGAAGAAGCTAATGTGCCATTGCTTGGAGATGCAGTGGGCATTCCCAATCTGCTCACCCATTCCATCTCTTTGCACATTCCTTGTGTTCAGGTTAACAGGTTAATGCAAGGACTCTGATGGCTTTTAACTTTGCATGAAAGCAGCAGGAGAACAGGCTCCTTGTGCTATTCTTTTTCTGTAAGCCATTATGGAAGGGCAGGGCAATATCTTGTTCTACGTATTTAGCAAACAGTGAAATTTCGTTTTAAGTCATTTTCTTGAAGTGCTCCAATTTTCATTCCCCTTTTTGCTATGACCAAGCCCTCAGGTGGGGATTAAATGGAACTTTGATTTACACCAGATAAGGATCTGATCCATAACTCCTTTTCTCCTACCTTGCCTAAAGACGTATTGGAAATTTGAAATATGTGGATTAAGTACAATCCAATGTGTTCTGTGCCAGGTATATAGTAAAATTAACACAAAACTGAACGGACGCACTTGGGTACTTCAAGGATTATTTGATACTTACCGCTTCTACCAAACTGTCTGCACTTCTCTGTTTGTCACTATGTTTATGCCTAAAGTCATTAGGTACAGTTAAATTGGCTGGTGTGAATGTTCGGTAGGAAATATCAGGGTCATCTGTGTACCAGGAACTCCTGTGCAAAGAAGGTAGGCTGCCATTCATCTGCTCTGTAGATTCAGCTCTGTCAACTTGGATTAGAGGTGTGTAATATGGAGTATGGTCCCGATTGGGTGGGGTAGCTGGTGGGGTGGCCCAGGAACGTGTCGAACGACTTGGTGAATGTTTGTGAGCTTTACTGGAATCAAGACCTGCAACGGCCATGACCTGGTAAAGGGAAGTAAATAGAGAACAAAGTTAGTGTGCCTCAAAAAATCCTGTAGTTAGGCTTATTCCTCGTTTCAAATCCAATCTAATTATTTAGACAGTTATGAAGAGTGACATTTGATATGTTTGCTACTTGGCAATATAAAAGACAGGGAGAAACTGAAATAAATTAATGGGCAGCATAGGCAACTATCTATCTATCTAGTGGTTCTTTTACTGACCAAACCCTAACTTGTTTGATACAGTATGATGGAATATTTACTTAATAAAATATATTCAACAAGTACGGAAAGCAGACGATAGTTCCTGACTTTGCCCCTCCCTTCCTGCAGGAATAGGTGAGGGAGAAGCTGATTATAAGCTTTAAATTGTCTTTATGCTCCTTGTATTTTCTGGCTGGCTGGGCCTGCCCAGATGGCATGATATAGTTCAGTATAAGAGCTGCTCTGATTGCAACAAACCCTCTGGACCATCCACCCTACTATCAGTGCAGTGTAAAGGGGACTTATGCTGCTGAGAATTTGGCCCATGATACAAAAGCAAACTATTTCACTCTATTTGAACTTAGATCTAGAAACCATAGAACATACTGAAGTTCAACAAGTCACA
Source organism: Emydura macquarii macquarii (assembly GCF_026122565.2). Lineage (NCBI taxonomy): Eukaryota > Metazoa > Chordata > Testudines > Chelidae > Emydura > Emydura macquarii. The sequence goes on along the minus strand of NW_027131105.1, from coordinate 9,488,538 downwards.
AAATATAGTATGTCATTTAAACCAAATGGCGTATGAGAAAGTGAACACCAATGAAAGCAATAAGTGATAGCTGATTCATGCACATGGGATACAGTATCAGGAGGGAGCTGCCGTGAGGGGTTATTAGTACGTACTTTATACATTCTCAGTATTTTAAAAAAATGTTTTCATTATTCCCAACATAGACTGCACCATCCTCATACATTACAATGACCATCTACTACTCCATGTTCAAGGATACAGACATCGGTACAGTTTAGTTATTTTAGTCACTACTTTTGACCCTCTATTTTATAGACCTGAAGGGGCTAAGCGTATATATTTAAAAAATGAAACAGCTGTCAAGATCTCAGACTGCATAAAAAAACAGCAAAACTCCTCTGAAAGAAAAGATGAAAAGTAAACCTGTGTACAGCACTTGTGGAATGCTTGTAAAATAGATTATAACATTGCTGCAGGGGAAGGCTTTGAAAGGGCATCAGCTGTAGGATAACCAGACATATGTAGCAGTTGTTCCAATATACTGGTGTGTTAAAAAGCCTGAGGTACAGCACCACTATTAATAGAAAGGCCAAATGACCCCCAATCATTTTTTTATTGGGTGACAGATCTGCTACAATATCTGAACTTGTCATTTCTGAAGGTGCAGCTTTAGAAGGCCTTGTTTCTGGCAACTACAGCAAAGATGGTGGGGTACATAACTGTTTGGAAGTAGGTCACGGTACATAGACGAAATAATAGCTTACTGGTGGGCTTTCAAATAACCATGCAGCCCGGAGGAACAGATCCAAGCTAAACTGGTCTAACTTAACATCAGTTAATAAAGATTTTTTAATTACCTGTTGTTGCATTAAATGCAGTGGTAAAGCAGTGCGGTGGTGGAAAGTAGGAGAAAGTGGTATCTCATCTTGACTGCTTTGTCTGCGGAGGCATTCAAAGTTGAAGGAAGAGCGGCGATTTGCTACAATGTAACAATGTTTTGTTAGAAAAATGATGATTATCATTCTCAATGTCAAATATTTCCAAATTCCAGTGTGGATCATGTTTCCCCCTGCATATTATTAGCAGGTGTTGATTCTGATGAGACAGATTTAAATGGGCTCTGATGACTTACTGAAGTAGGCAGCTCAATACCCAAACTGGATATAAGGGAGGTGGAAGTGGCTCTTTAGAGAGAAGATCCAGGATGTGGACTAAGCAGTCCTAATAAGAACCTAGGAGGAACCTAGCCAAACTTGGAGAGAAGGTTTGAGCTAAACAGTGTTATGCTGTTGTAAATTTATTAATGAAGCCAACATTTAGGAAGAGTTGAATATGAGCACTTCAGAACAGATTGGGAAAGATGCTTGACGTCAGCAGTATGTTGTAAGCTTTTTATGTATATTTAAAATAACAATTGACTATTTCTTTCTTCGCTGAAGCTTTAAGTTCCTCATACTGAAGAACTATGCATCCAAATCCTTGACTCTTTGCAGGTCAATGTAACGTGTAATTTTGGAAACACTACACAAATCAAAGTAAACTAAAGCAGTAATTTTTTGTGCTAACCATATTTATAAAATTGAGATAGGTAAGAAGTCATTCCATCCTATTAGGAAAAACATATTCCAAGGCTAGAAAGGACCATTTTAATCATTTAGTCTGACTTCCTGTATAACACAGGTCATAGAATTTCCCAAAAATTATTCCTAGAGCAGATCTTTTAGAAAAAACATCCACTCTTGATTTAAAAATTTCCAGTGATGGAGAACCAGCTGTGACTCTTGATAAACTGTTCCAATAGTTAATTATCCTCATTTGTTTATGATATACACTCTTATTTCCAGCCTGAATTTGTTCAACTGCCATAATCCTGGTAAATTCCACCATATGTGGATTTCATGGTGGAAAACCTGGGAGGTAGCAACTGTCCATGGAAAGTCATGGCAAGGAACTTTTCCCTAATACTTTAAAATCATCCTTTGCATCTCTTTGAAAAACACAGAAATTTGAAGACTGTGGGTAAGAGATAAGCACTTAAATCCAGATTCTCAAAGGTATTGACTTCAAACACAGTTAGGTGCCTAAATACCTTTGAGGATTTGGGCCTTAGGGGCTGATCCCACAGCATCTTTGCTGAATGTCCCCAAATAGAGCTCATTCTACTAACAAATTGCAATACTCAGCCAAGGCACAGTGTCTTACATTCACTTGGATCATATTTGGATGCTAATGGAAATTCTCCAATGTAATGAATCAGTTTTTGAATGTACACATAAATGTATCTTTCACAAACATCTCATGCATTAATTAAAATTAATTGGTTTGATCTTCTTTTACACCCTGCTGGGTCACTGATGTGCTAAAATATTAACAAACAAATATATATATGTATGCAGATTAAACAAACTACTAGGGGCTTGACTCTGTTATCATGCCTTTACACTGGTTTCAGTCAATTGACTTCATTGGAGTTACCCCTGCATTACTTTGGTGCAACTTAGATCAGAATCAGGCCTTAAATGTCCTATCTGGTAAGAACATAAGATGTAATAGTCTTTTTAGTGGTAGATCATCTTTAAAGACTTATTAATAGTGTCTGTGGCTGGAAGGACTTTAACCCACCAACATTTATGAGAAAAAGCTAAATGGGACCAACAGGATGTGGCCATAGGGAAACCTCTCATCCCACCTTTCCTGAAGAGAAGAGACCATAGAGGAGTTTTTACCACAAGGTTTCTCTCCCACAGCTTATGTACAGGGTATATATATTTTGATCTCATCTGAACCATGTAGAAGCAAACCCCTTAAGTTGGCTGAGGAGAAAAGCCTGAGGTTTTCCAGTATCTTTGCTATCAGAGAGACTGGTGGGAAGCTACATAGGAGCCTGCTTCCCCAGAGGACTGGGGACAAGGGAGGAATCCTTTTCTGAGTTGGTGTTTTCTTGATGCCAGTAGAAGAAGGCTGGTACCTTTCTGGGAGCTTCTCTTACCACTCAGTTGAAGGAAATGATGGGAACATTCGGAGAGCAATATTTATACTTTCAAATGTGATGACCGATACGGATTTTGTGCTTTATCTCACTACCACTGCCATCAAAGGTCAAAAAGGCAAAAGCTAATGAAGCTCAGAAGTGAGAGTCCTGCATCGATAGCATCGTTAGAGAACTTACTACAAAAACTGTTTGTGTATTTGTTGCTGTTCGTTATGGTTTTCAACTTTGTCTTTAAAGAGCCAGTGACCCTACCCTTTGGAGGATGGCAGTGACCCTATTATACTTCTCTCCCAAACAAAAACTTGACACAATTCTGAATCTTACCAGATTTGGGGTATTTATGCATTTTCACATTTTACATATCAAACTGTTCTTATTTGGCACTTTTTACACCATGAGTGCTAGGGCATTTTATACTCTAATGACCCTCTCCCACTGCAGAAGATAAACAATAGAAATCAAATATATTTTATGACTAGCCTTAAAAACAGAGTTACTCTTTGCTTCTCAGACCAAACAAGTTAAAAATGGTTCAGACCTATGAAGTATCACAGTCCAAAGATCAAGATCCAAGTGCCTTGGATGCGTCCAAGACTCATGAGAAGACTCGCATTGCCAATCCATTTATGTTGTGCTGGTACGTAAATCAGGACTACACTGGCATTTGGAAGATGAGAGGACCTTAAGTGCCAATACAATTAATTGGAAGCCAAAGTAAAGATTTTAGAAGTGGACAAAGCGACTGAAAAATAGGAGTATAGGTCAGAAAGTTGCTGACCACGTTCTGCAGAACTTGAAGTTTATGTAGTGTTTTATTGTCTGGTCTATGTAGTAACACACACACTATTTCAGCCTAGAAACTAAAGTAGAAAAAACACAGACTAAATTATAGTAATGTTTCTGAGATAATAAATGGAGGATATGGTGTGAATTTCAAAGGAGAGATATTTTAGTGGGATTTGAAAAAAATCTCATTGAAAAGGTAATGCCACCTCAAAAAGTTCTGTGGAAAAAAACCACCATAAATTCCACTTTAGCTGTATTCAATCTGAAAATTAACTTACATCCATATGTGGTGTTTGCTAAGACCATATGAATCGAGACTGCCTCAGTTATATCAGCAAAAAGAGAAGCATTATGACATAATTGTATTATTACTGACAAAACATCTGAGATAGATAATATTGTGTAATATCCTGATCAAACCTTATAGAATTATGATAAGTTTTATTGGGTTAAGTTAAACCTTAATGAATTAGAATGAATACCTTTGTAGTATTTTGTATTAAAATGCAATTGTGCATGTGTTGTTGTTGCATTATATGGACCTTCTCTAGTAGGGTGGAGATGCTAATGAACATCCTCTGTTATCAGCCTTAGAAGCCACCTCTCTGTAAAGGTGCACATATACTAGGTCAAACTAGATTCTGCAGAGACCAACAGACAAAGGAAATACTTTTGGATAAAAGTCTGGGGTTTAACCTGAATGAGGGCCTTTTTCTTCATCCAACAAATGGACAGGACCCCTGGTCCACAGAGAGCCCCAATTAGGGAAGGATTGGAAGGACTTGATCTACTGAGGCCTCATAAAACTGTGCTTGTTCTGAGATGAAGCACCAATGAACTTATAATCACAAAGAAACCCTAGGGTGTGGTTATGCCTGATAAACTTAGGGGTCTTTTATTGTTATTAATATGCTTTCTCTGTAATGCTTTTTCTCTTGAGAATTAAGTAGACTTGCATAGAAAGTGCAGCACGGTAACTTATATTCCTAGCAATCACTCTGTTATCAATCTAAAGAGAAAGCAAGCAGGTCTGTTTAGGCAGACTGTTTTTGCTGAGAAATACATAGGGCTGGTTCACACTTACCGCGCGATTCGGCGGCAGTCGATGGGAGTTACGCAAACTACGCAGAGTAGTTTGCGTAACTGACGTCAACTGCTCTGCTTCCCTTCTGCGCGCTGTTCTCACTGCGCCGCTGTTCCTGTCGGCTCAGCGCTACGCTACTTGAGGGGGTAGACTTACTGAGTCAACTTTCTGATCGATTGAGCAGGTCTCACTGACCGCTCAATCGATCAAGAAAGATAGATCTGGCGGCGGCGATTTTGCCGCCGTCAGTCTGAACATAGCCATAGTGAGGCAGGGAACTGTTCAGTCTGAAGACACCCCACACAGGAGGGGGAGAGACATGTGTCTCCACCCAAGAGAGGCAACAAATGGGGAGCTGGAGGCCTGAGAGTTGGTGCCCTGATCCACTGAGGGGTGCAGACAACACACTGAGGGATGTGACAACATCTTTTCCAAATTAAAAACAAATTGAAAAGTTTGTATTGCTTTCATTTGAAAAAACAAAAAACAAATAAAAGCCGCAATAGTGTTAGCAGGTGGTGTGTCTGGTTTGAAAGAGACATGGAAAGTGCCAGCGGGTGAGTCACTAGAGTGACAATAGTTCTGTTTGATTTATACCAACATAATAAAGCTGTGTACATGAATAAAACCCTTATTTCCCTTAGGGGCACAAAGAAAAACACCTTTTGATCCAAGCTCAACATAGGGCAAACCAGTGCTGCATCCTTCCTGACCATTTCCCACTTACTTCATAAAGTAAACAGATACCATGGACTTAGTTCATTTGCAATGTTTTATATATTAGCTATAGTTTTATAAGCAAAGAACATGCAGGCCTGTCAGATCATGTTCATGAAACAATGAAGGGACAAGGGGAGCAAGGAAGCATGAGAGAGACACATGCAGTTATATGCTGGGACTCCTGTCGATTCTATGGGCTGCATCACAAGATAAACATTTGCATCTGTTGTCTGCAAAGTCGGTAAATATACTAATCAGAGGGTTTATTCTAAAAAAATCACAAGGATCAATGGTGAGAGTGATGTCAAGGTCAACAGGAATATTTTCTTTTCCATCCAAGCTTTATTTAAAACTGAACATGAACATTGATAAAAAATTTATGCACTTAAACAGAGGTTCTTACTATACTCACATGTAGGTGTTGGAGGTAGCAATCGTCTCCTAGGAGATCTTTTTGAATCATAGCAGATCTGTGAATCATCTTCCTCAAAAAACCCATGTGGGTGATGGTAACCTTTTGGCCTCTCAAAATCTAAGTCATTGCAGTGATACCTGTTGTGTAAGGCATGCATATGCCTGAGTTAAAGAGACATATTGTTAATATGGGAAGTTTCAATGTACTGATCATTAGTATTTTCATTTACCAGCCCAAAGGACTCCAGGCATTGTTCTTACACTGATTCGTGCTCCAGCATGAGAACTAAACAGAACTTCCAGAATAATATGACTCATTATTAACATATTGCATTCTGACTGTGCCCTGATTATTAGATAATGTGCATACATTGGTTTGTTTAGAATAAGTCACATTAACTTTCATGGTTTTATTAAGTAATATTACACATGGTGTGCTGTGTAACATGTGGATGGAATACTTGACGTCACTGTTACTATTATCACAGTAGATTCCAGTTCAAGGCCTCAGTACTATCCTCTTGGGTTAAAAATAGCAAAAGTCTTTCCAATCCCACACCACGTTTCCTTATGATTCCTGGGTGGTCTGCAGGGCTCAGACTCTTGCTGCTTCTGCTTAAGTATTACAAAGGCCTCCTCTCTTTGAAGGAAAAATCTCAAATGAGGATTATTTGACTCTGATTAATATTATATTCCAAATGAGTGGATAGGAAAATGAAATGAAAATGGAGGGGGTGCTTAGTTGCTAACTTCGATGGACTAATTCAATTTGGGGCCAGCTGCCAATCTAAGTTGTCCAGAGTGCAGGTAATGAATGCATGGAGAAGAAAGAAGGTGGAGACCACCTCAGCAAGGAGTAGAAAAGATTGTTATGTTTGGCATATGTGGATATGCGCATGTACATCAAGGACAAGCAGGCAATGGATTCATTTAGTGATGCTGTACTGGGACCGGACCTTGCAAATTAAAACCAACAAATGGAAGCTGAGGAGACTTTTGTGAGGCTGTGCAATTTATTGAACAGCTGGAAACTTTCTAGATAGTAACTTAGGAGAAATGATAGTAGCCTTTGATAAGGAAGGTGGAAACAATCTAAATTTAGTCCTGTAAGTACAAATCTGGGTCTAATTCATGATGAGACGGATTTCTAACAGGATGTATCAAATGTTTGACATATTACATGCAGTTTGTAAAACAGAGAACACTGACTGTTGCCCAACAAGTAGGAGACCTCTTCTTCTATGAAATTTTAGCACAGTAAAATGACAGACCATGAAAAGACAGATTGTTCTAAATGTAAGAAAAGTCTGGAGAGGCCATTCTAATTACCTAATGACTGCCCCTTGCCTTGTTCAGGAAACTGTCTGAATGCAAGTTGAAGGGGGAAAGCTTGGATCTACATGGAGTAGATATCCAGTTTTTGATTAAATCTGGACAATTAACAGCAATCAAAGAAGTTAAGCTGTTGAATGTGAAAGTCACAGGAATTGTCGACATTGGATCGAAAAGGAAGTTGTTAGAACAGGCCTTCTAAAGATGCTGCTGGACAGAAATATTAAAACTGTAAGTTATGAGATCCAAATGGAAATTCTGGTTGGGGAAAATCCAAACAAGTCCAAAAATGGGGAGAAACTGGGTAGGAAAATTGGACCTCAGGAATTAGAGTAGGGGGTGGGGAGGAAAGGGAAAGGTCCTGGACACAGATTAATGTAAATTGGAATTTCATTCAGGGTTATGAATGTGGAATAAATGGAAATTCAGCAATTCTGCAAATTCAGTCCATGCAATTCTTGTGAAAGGTATGACTAAATATTTATATTGCAGTGGTGCCCAAAGGCCAGAGCAGGTATCTCAGTATCAACTGGTTGTACCAGATATATGGAAAAAGATGATACAATGAGAATTGTTAAAGGGAGATAGAACCTGTACTTTATTTGGTCATGTTAATATGTTATAGGGTCCATCATATAGTTTATCTGCCTTAGTTTCATCCTTCCTTCTGCTGAGATAATGGAATCAAATGAACTGTCATTAAAAGCTTCCCCAAATGAGGCTGATCCTGCTGCCATTTAAGGTAATGGGAGTTATGTCAGACACTTAAATTGGGAACAGGAGCAGGCCTTAAATCTTCAATTATCTCAAGCGGTATTCAATTTTTCCCCAGTAAATATAGGGGCTTCTTTGATTTCGGACTGTAGAGTTTCTCATAGTCCAAATGAACTAAATTACTTTGTCACTGCTCTGGAATTATGTACAAGGGATTTGCTGGGGTCTCCATTTCATACCCAAACATGAGATGTGTTAGAGCACATTTTGCATTCTCATTTACTGTTCTATTTCCCTAAAAAAGGAACAGTGATATTTTAAAGGTATAAAGTGTGTTTAATGTAACTAAGTGTATGTACATAATTTATTGACATTTTTTGTAGTTAAGACTAATGCTCTCACCTGCTTCCTGACAACATACAGTCTTCTTCATAATACTCTTCTCCGCTAAAATATTCCTGCTCTCCCAAATAATGATCATCATTGCAGTAATCCCGAACTTCATGATCTTCACGGCAAATAGTTGGCAGATGCCCATCACCGGAGTCTGACCTACAATTGGTACACAGTGGTTTGAGATTTCACTATACTTTATCCATAACAATTATATTTAAATTTACGCTTCTAACATAGCTTTTTTAAAAAAAAATATCAACATGCATACAAATTCTCTTGTAGCTGGACTGATGCTTTATAGTAACTTCCATTGGACTACAGATGGGTACACGAGTATTCTGTCTTTGCTTTTTTCTGTTTTAAGGTATTACTCTAATTGCATCAGCAATTGCAGGGCACAAGAAGTATGGTAGATTTACAATGAGTAGTTAGCAAAGTCAAGCACATTTAAACCAGCCTTTCAAGCTAGAAGTCTACAGTACATGTTTGAAAAAGTTTCTCAAATACTTAAAATTTGCCAGTGGACAAAAATATGAAAGAGTACTTGGTGAGGTCTCTCAAACAAAGTGTGAAAACAGCTGTGCAAATTTTAAGACATAAAAACTACTAGATTAAGCAATACTTTTCAGGAGGCACACTATATCTGACCTTTAACATTCATGATGCAAGCAACTCAAACACTAAATGGGTTACACCTCTTCCTTTCCCTTAAATATAATTGGCCAATCATTAAATAATTCTTAGAAGAATTCTTTTAACATCACATACTTTTTATCTGCTCCAGTCTAAGTGAAGTAGGATTAAACTTGACATTTTTTAAACATAGTCCTGTGCCCACTGAAGTCAGTGCCAGACCTCCCACTCATTTTAATGCTACAGGATCAAGCTCTCTACTAATCTTGAACTTTATCAGCCCAAGTGTGTCAATCACCATATAGATATGGGGCAAAATCAGTCCCACAGAATTATCACAAATTTGTAGTCATTTTATACCTTTTTATTCCACACTTGAGTTATTCTAAGTTTGTGTCTAGGTAACTCTGGCTATTTTATTATTGTTTTCCATTGTAAGAATAACAGAACAATGGGACCTTTTATGCTGTCTCCTGATTTAAATATATGTCTTAAACAATACTCACTTACCTAATGTAAGTTTCATAATATCGTGTTCTATCCAGGAAAGCCATAAAAATGTGGAGAAAAAAAAATTTAAATCAGACAATTAAAATAATTTTCAGAAATTCACTATTAATGGTGATTATACTCATTCTGTCCTGTCACTGTTCAATGAATTTATTTTTAAAAACAATATTTTCACACTTTGAGACAATGCACTCCTAGATTACATTGCCTATTGTGTAAAATATATTTTTCTTTATGGGTAAGAAATGAGTTATATGTTAAATCATGATTTCATTTGTCAATACAATAGAAAAATGAAAGCAATCACTACTTCTAACACACATCCTTATTACCTAGCATATGAATAGCTATTTGTTTTATGTAGTGCAATATAAGTTTTGGAATAACGCTACACCGTTCTAAATTATTGCATATGTTATAATATGCTTATTTACTGAACAGAAACATATCAAAATTTACCTCTTACTATTTGATCTTCTATGCCTTTCATGATCAGCTCTGGAATATGAATGGTATCCATTTTGAGACCTATGCTCATGATTTCCAATGTTTGGGTGCCTTCCATTAGCAACTTTGGACATATTGGCATTATTGAGATTGGCATTTGTTGAGTTTGGAACTTGCTTTCCTACTGAGCTGTGATTATGATGATTATGGAATACAGAATTTGAGGCCAGGTGGTACACGTTTTTCTCAGTATCACTTGCAGATGGAATTGAAGGTCGCTGGACATGTAGGGGACGGTGTGTGGTATTGATCTGTTGAAATGAATCTCTCCTATCACTGCTAACATGATTTATGTGGTTTCCAAACAGGGCACCATTTCTCTGTTTAAAAAAAAAATAGGATGTCTGAAAATGTTTTAATGGGTTAATAATCAATAATGCACTTCTTGAATGCATTTTTGCATGAAAAAGCATTTGTGCTAAAATTTGTGAACATTTTTGAATTTGCATACATTTAAACAAATACATGATAGCCTTCCAAATACTAATGAGAAATTAATAACATGACACACAAGTAATAACAAACAAAACCTTGCATTCCTATTTGCAGAAACATACACAAACCTGCTTTTTAACTATTTGACTTGCTCTACCTGTGACCTTGTTCCCTGAATGTGGAACTCACCACATTTATTACTTTTAGCACTTCCAGACTAGACAGCTGCAGTATGCTCTACATAGTGCCCTGAAGAAACTCAGAAGGAGTGTCTAACGTAGAAAGTAGCTTCCTGCTTAATTACAAGTGTCTGTGAAAGTAGTCAGTATTTTATACTCATTATCCCAAGTCTTCCAATTAGCTTTTATGTGCATTTCAAGGTGCTGATTTTAAACAATGTTGTCCTAGTCCGGGATCTAGCTACGTAAGAATCCACCTCTTTCCTATCTGCCACTGTCACATCTGATATCAGCTGAGAAACTTTCACTTCCAGTCCTTGATTTGAACTTCTGGGGTAGAGTATTTAGTGCCTGGCCTTTGATGCTGGAATTTGCTCCTTCATTGGCTTAATGGTAACATGAGATTGTTGACCTTCTGAGCATAGTTTAAGACTCATGCATTTTTTCAGGACTTTTCCTGAGTGGGGTGACTATAGGAAAAATATTTCAGCTAAATTCTGGAGCAGATGGAATGTGTCCTTTTGTTAACATTGTTTTTTTGTTAATATATTTGAATCATCTTTTAAAATATTCTGGTATGTGCAGTCCAAGTGGTCTGAAGAGTTCCTTCTAGATACATAAAAATACATAATAAAACAATTTGCCATATAGCTTTTGCCATATAGCCAACTTTCTGAGTGATTACTTTATATATATCTTCCTCGTCCTCTTGATTATTTTCCTCAGGTTCATCATCTTGCAAGTCACAGGATATAGCTCGACGAATTTCAGGGCCAATGTCATGAAGAGTTCTTAGTCCTGCCTAAATCAATGAAAATATCATAATACATTAGGAATATAGCTTCCTTTTCTTAATCAAATCACAAGCAGGTAACTTATTTTAAAAGGATCGTCCATTTGTCAAGGTAAAGTCTATAAGCCTGGCTATAAATGTAATTACTAGGTGCAATGTTACAGAACTAAACCTATATAGTCAGTCTGCCGTCATTAGCACCATGTTTACATCAGTGTAAAACCAATGAGTCCAATATATTTCCTTGTTTTCCTGGTATAGGGCCCAACCCAAAGCCAGTGAAGTCAATGGAGAGACTCCCATTGACTACATGGGCATACTATCCATCCTGCTGTGGAGTGCCAACAAATATGAAAATCAACAATCTCTTAATAAAATCTATTTCCATAATAAGAGCATTTCATTCTAAAGGATGACATGCCCCAAAAGAAGGCAGCTTTGCCTTCCCTTCAGAAGTACAGGGAGATTCTCAGTTACTATTATAGTAACAGGATTTCGAGAAGCTCTGAAAGAGACAGAAGAAGAGGGAGGAAAGTCAGATGCCAATGCTGGTGAACTAAAATCAATATGGGTCTGGGTCTTGCAGTGGCAAGCTCCTTTCATAAGAAATATGTTAAAATCAATGAAGAAGTAGACCTACATACCACACAACAAGCAGACATCGCACTCAGTGCCAAGAAAGCAATGCATTTGTATAGACAGGTGACCAGATGTCCCGATTTTATAGTTCTGATATTCGGTGCTTTTTCTTATATAGGTGCCTATTACCTCCCACTCCCCGTCTCAATTTTTCACACTTGCTATCTTGTCACCCTAGTACAAACAGACCTTTTAACATTATTTTAGGAGAGCTTTATCCTATTTAATAAACATACATTAAAATAAATTGTGCTAATCAATGCTTTGCTGGTATATGCAAAGAATAATATCATTGGCCATCCAAAACAACCAAAATGCTGTCTGTGTAGGTGAAATGTGATTATCTTTTGTCCAGAGGACAGTCCTAAGAACCTGACTTAAGAATCCAGATTGCTAGGATCTGAAGTTGAAAAGGAAACAGAGGCTTCCTCATCTCAGTTTCTTTCTGGATGCCATCAAACTGTCTGAGTTAAAAGAGCCAGGTCTATTAGTTCAAAGCCAGCAGCAGACACATAAACATCTATGTAGACCAGCCACTGGAGACGGACAGAAAGCCATAGTGTGTAAGCGTGGGTTACACACATGGGCTGGAGTCCAGTTACTTCCCTGCAGGTTGAAAATTCCTCCATTTTGTTTTGTTCTCCTGGAAAGCCACCTCTGCTACAAATTAGTTAATTCTTCCCAACTGCTCATCATCAAATCAACTATTCACATTTACTATCCCACTTTATCCCGAGGGATGAAAAGGAATGTTTTGGGTAAAATAATCCCAGTGGTAACGGGAAGGTACTGGATACCACAGGCCAAATTATGCCATCAGATACAAATACATGGGTCTCACTGAAAGTAATTTGCAATAGTCTGCCCTTAGTTATACTAGTGTAATTTTGAAGTTGCATTACTGTAAGAGAGCAGAAATTGCCACAAGAGGAATTTGATCCCATTGAAGTATAACCATGCCTTCTGCCATAATAATGCAATTCATGCAGAACCAGGGCTTGATCTAAACAATTTGACTCAAATCTTAAATAAATCAGAGCAATCAATCTCAAAGATCTCCTGAACCAAATGTATTTTTCTATTAATTTACAGGGAAGAAGTGACCTTCTGGTACACATTTCCCAGTTTAAGATTGTCCATTCTAACCCATCCTTACCAAAAAAGTGAGCTACAATCAATACAAATCAATACCGTCCGACAAAGTGGGTTGCAGCCCACGAAAGCTTATACCCGCAGAAATTTGTTAGTCTTTAAGGTGCTACAGGACTCTCGTTGTTTTTCATCAATTTTATGTTTGGCATTCCAGAAAGATTCTCATTTTTCTGTGTTTCCTGTGTTTTTCTTACAAATACAATTTAAAAACAAACAAAGGGCAGTGAATCATTTTGTACATGATAGTAATACCATGTAGGAAGTAAGACAACCCAGGGGCATTCCCTTGTAGCATCATGGAGATGTCACTGCAATCTTTCTGTGATAGGAACTGTACAGTGTCATAGTGCGGCATGCTGAAAGAGCCCAGGAGTTAGGATCATTTGCTATCCTCCATCCATTTTCTAACCTAGCAACGCCTGCTACATTTAGCCTCAAGATCATTCCACTGATAGAAGAAATAGGATGCTGGGCATGGAGCTCTTCACAAACTGAAGCTGGGCACATATTTGATAGTGCTTTTGCAGGATGTTTGTCCCCTGTCTTGGGGATGCTCACACAATTTTCTTCTTAAATTAGAGCTTTACAAGAACTACCATAAGTGTTATTACTATTATTAAATGCAATGACTGACAAGGCTGGGCCACAGAACTGAAGCACCATATATTCCAATAACTGTAGCAGTAAGTTCAATGTTTACTGGTATTCAGGGCTCAGTTTTCTGCTGTCCTTGAGCATAGCTCTTCAGAGCTTCAGGGGAAGAAGGAAAGGTGGCTCCAAGTCCCCATTCCACTACTTTCCATTTTGGGGAAGGCTAAAGAATTGCACCAGTCTGTGAGGTTCCCCAAGGGGCCATCTTGTCAATAAAGATTGCTGGAGGGGTCCCACAACCCTAGTCCTTGATATGTCTCCACCCCCAATGCCAGGGTTACAACCCCTGAGGAGTCTTCAATATCAGGAGAATCCCCTTTGGGGAAGCTTTAAAATCACTTTATGGCACATTAAGGCTAGTTTGTGCTGTTGGTGTAAAGCAGGATCTGGTCCTTAGGTTTTCCAACTGAATGCAAATTTTAATATAAGTACGGTAGTGGTTTAGAAAACACACGTTTTAAACCATAGTACTATATAAGTCATTTTAAAAAAGAGTTGGGGGCTGATTCTGCTCTTACACTGGTTTGACATCCAAGTAACCTCACTGATCTGTAAATATTCCTGATTCAAACCACTCTAAGTGAAAGCAGAAACATTATTTTTATAGGAGGGTGAAAGTTAATAATGTTAGGATATTTAAGAATATAAAGTTCTTTGGATCTATTGGCCAACTTATCTTTCAAATACAGTGTAAATATTAACACTGGCTATATACAAAACTGTTTTACCAGAGATGCAGAGATCTCTGCAGCTTGAAAAAAATATTCTATGGAATGTTCTAAGATTTATGCTACAGATTTATGCCTTTTAGTAAGCACATGTTTAATATTTTGGTTGTTGCATACACTGCAGGACAAAAGAATTATTAAAAACATGATAACAAAACACATGAAAGAGAGTTTTAGACACTTGCCACCATGTCTCTATAGGGATAACATATGTTATAATGAAGTAATCAAATTTCATCACTGAATTATTCATGCTGTTCTGTGATACAGGATAACTTGTGTTGTTCTTCTGAGTTTTTTGGGGAGGTAGATATCCATATTATTGTATTTCAAATGGCAATAATTGTCTCACATTTATTTCGCAGTTATGCTGTAAAGTTGCAAAAAATAAAGTCATGTATTCTCTTCATTTCTGCCCTAAATTTAATCCTGCAACCTTTCCTCCCATTGGGTATGAGTAAGACTTGCTGGATTGGTCTGCTGGTCTGTTAGCAAATCAATGACATATGTACTGTGTGATAAGGACATAATTACATAATAAAATTAAGGATGTCTCTTCAGTAGGTTATTCAGTAGTGCACAGAATTATGACTTCATATTGACATGATAATCAGAACAGTTGTGCTTTATGTGCATAACAAGACCTACAATTTTTTCAAGACAATGTAAGTCACTAATATCACTCATGTGGTGTGATAAACAACATCTCAAAAGACAAATAATGATATCCCTCTCTTTGAAAAGACACTAAGATGAAACTGCATATGTTCTTTTACATGCGGAAATGATTTTACCTCAGGAAGCCCTCAATGGAAAAAAATTGTCAGATGACTAACAAATACATTAATTTGGGCTGGTCATTGATAGGAAAACAAAGACAAGCTTAAAAAGACACTTGAAAAAACGTAAACACCATGCATCATAAAACTGAAACATTATTAAAAAAATCAATGAGTCTCTGAAATGAAAAAGGATTCTTTTAAGAAATCCTACACAACTTATTTATCTCTGAATTTAGGTAAAAATAACTAAGTTCAACATCGCATACTTGTTAACTTATTAACATTTAAAACTGTATTGCTTTACATATTCTATCTAAATATATTGATGACAATATATCTATAAAAATCTACAGCCAATGAAATTTCTCAAAAAGCTCAACTACATAAAGCTACTTTCACTGTTATATAAAGCATATTCTGCTTTAAATAATAATAATGTAAATTGTTCAGTCTTTATTATGCTTATCCCCTAACAATGCATATTCTTTCAACTAAAAACAAAATTAAAATAATCAGTCTATAAAGTTAGTAAATTTTATATTTGAGCTATAATCTAGTTATCTTTAAAAAAAAGACAATTTAAGCCTGTTTTTCAAATTTCATTCATAACCCTCTATTTCAAATCAAACAGTTTTCATCATAACATTTTTATTCATTTAAAATATAAAACACACACACTCCCCACTCCCTTTGAAGATTTATAATGCCTCTATAAAATATAGTATTAAAATGCCTTTAAGCTTTGCATCTCAGATTTTAATTAAATGCTAGATGTTTGGATATATTTCTACCTAAGCCAAAATATATCTAAAATATATTAAAAATATTAATTGTAAATTACTCTATCTCAAGATCCTCAAAACACTGTAAGAACAAAGATAATTATTCAACTGGTCCAATAAAGTATGAATTATCTTTTTTTAGCTCACAGACATGAATTTTCACAAACCTACATGTTTTACAGCAAAACAAATGAAAAAAACAAAATTTGGAAAAAACAAACTTGGAAACCTGCACTGATACTTAGGCTAAGTCAGTACTAAACAAAATTCAGTGCCAAAACAATTCAAAGAAGAACAGAAATCATGTATGAAAAAACAAAAACAACAAAACTGAATAGACCTACGCTATAGCAGTTAACATAAGAGACATAGTAGTCAAGTCTTGATTTCCCAGATCTATTCGTCTTCATAGAGCCCATCTTATTTGAAACCCTTCAGCTCAGTGCAGTGCAGTACATTGTAACTATACAGAGGTTCTGTACTCTCTGTCAAATCCTGGCTCTCTTCAGCTAAGCCTTACTGTGAACACAATATGAAAATGGCAGACCAATTACACTGAAGATGAGCAATGTATTAACCCTTCAGCTGATGCTCACTAGGGCTTTTTCTAAATTTTCCATAGTATTTGATACCACCTATACAATTTTCATACAAAGTAGCATAGTTAGTTAAATCTGAAAGATGTCCCTGAGATTAAATCCTTGTCAGATCAATATATCAATGCATGTTTTATGTACATGTTATATGTTGTATGATACACACTGACTACATTTTCTTATATACCCACAAAAATATACATACATATGCACATGCACACACACAAATATGTGTGGTGTGTATATATAATCCATAATAATTATCTTCTCTGAGGGAAGTATAATGAATGAATTAATCCAAGTATTAGATATAAATAATTAAAATTATGTACGCTTCACTAAACATTATTTTACAAGCACCATTACGCATGTTAGACTCAATAGAAATTTCCATCATTACAGAAAGGCGGTTAAGATTAACTGTACTGCAGCTCCCAAACTATTGTCACAAACATGTTTTGTGCAACTTCAATAGAAGCTCTTTGTTGTTTATCTGTGTAAATTTGAGCATGCAGATACTGTCAGAAAATGGTAAGGGAGTAGTGTAATCAGTAAAACATTTCACTCTACGCAAATTAATTAAGGGATTTTTTGGGTCTCATTTATTTCTGAGAAGTTTTTGTAACATCAGAGAATAAAAACATACATATAGTGTGAACTGGTCACCTAGAAAAGGAGCTGAGCCCCATGATAATATGTTACACTCTTTTTTGAGAGCAAGCTGAAAATCTTGGGTCTGCAGAGATCATTCAGATTGTTGCAGTGCTAATGGTTGGCTCAAAGCAACCAGTGACTATGTACTGTAGTGACTATGAACAAGACCTGGCAAGCTGAGGGCGGGTTTGAGCTAGTCAAATTATCCTGCTCCTATTATAAATAAATTAAAAGTCCAGGATGTCACAGAAAAAGCCATTTTATGACAGATAAATAAAAATATTCTAATAGACCAATAGTAAGCCACCGATGAAATTTAAAAACTAGAAGTTTTCACTGGCATAGCATGGCATTCAGGAAAGCAGACCTCTGCTCCAGAATCTGAGCAGAGACCAGCTGACTCTCTCCTCTCCAAAGGTTCCATCCAACAACTGTCAGGCTACTTAGCACATCCAAACACAGCCCTGTGCCTGGAGATAGTGTTTCCAGAAGTTTTTCACACGTAAGAAGACAGAAGGCGGAGCTCCTGGCTATTCACTTCTTGGCGTTAAAAAGCCATCAAAGCAATGTGCAAAGACTCCTAATTGCCTGCCTCAAACTGAGCTTCCAGAGAACTTGTCTCTTCCTCCCTTTCTCAGCATTTCTTAAATCCAATCCTGCAGAAGTCTTTTCTCCCTCTATTCCAGATGTGATGAAATTCACACCCAATGAAGCACAGCCAGTGCAAAGCAATTAAAAGCACCTTTTCTCATCACCATTTACTAACAGAGTAGCACAAGATCCAGCTTCAATATACCAGGAGGAAGAGTTCAGTCAAAGAGTCGGATTCTCATACCTCCCATGATGAAAAATGTTTCTACTGCTTCAGTTTGTCAGGAGCTGTTGTGTTTTTTGATATCCCGCTCACTGCCCTATCCCTCTGAGTGCCGCAATAGCTTTCCACCCCCTAGCAGTGAATTCAAAGATACTTTCCTAACTCATTCCTGGAACTATTTAAAACAACAGACTGATTCAGACAGTGGCACTGACTCCTCAACTCATGTGAGATCGCACACACAATCAAGTGCATGAACGTGAAAGAAGTAGGCAGCACCCAGTGGAAGCAGTGCTGAGATGCACTCTCTGTCAAGGTCCATGGCCGGGTATGGCAGGCCTATAGAGAAAAGCATTCCTTCCTGGCTAAAGGAGACAGCAGGAATGGGAGACGCACTTTTTAAAAAATCTATTTCTATTTTTTTTAATTTTCACTAATTTCTGTTAGTATTTCAGTTAAATGTTTAAATTAATGGAAACATTTTTTCAAACCAGTTATAATATTTATTGTTTTGCCATAAAATTAACTGTTGTTGATCATGATCTAGGTGTAACGATTTTTTTCTGCAATACTGGGCTTCAAGGGGCCATGGGATTGTATGGACACCTCCCTTTTTTAACAACATACAATTTAATTTCCAGTAACCTTGAAGGTATCTTTGGATGAGTCCAAACCTCCAGCCTCAGCAGAGGCATTATTTCTAAGACCAATGCACAGGAATGCTACTGATTAAATACAGATTCACCAAAGTGATAGGAGAATTAATACATATACAATACAAAACAGTATTTTTCATTTAGATGGTGGGTTGCGCTTCATTGTTTACAGGACCCCTCTGAATCTTGAAATAAGAAGTGTGCTTACTCTCTTTATCTATATTTGGCAATCACACTGCTTTACTGCGAATTTAGGGCAGCAGAACCCAATGAGGATCCTTTTGTAGTCGACTGCCCTATTTATGCACTAGCATCATTGACATCAGCAGTGTGAACATTACACATCCCCAGACTGGTGTTCATTAGTTACATGTTTTATAGCAGCTGGGGAAGCCCACACATGGCATTTACAAGGGGTAGTGGGCTTTTTGTTTTTAAGTTGTTGGTAATATAATGGAGGAATAAGAAAGAAAAAGAAAAGATGTGGAGAACAGAGGATATTCCCCCTCCCCTCATTATAAAAACTTCTCAGATAGTAGCGTAGTACTTGTTCTCAGCCTTGAGAATTTAGTATTGTTCCTCTAACTAGAAAGGACATAAGGACATAACAGTTGTGTAATATGTAGGGAAGCAAGGTTAATAAATATTAATTTGTTCATTAATTCAGAAGATATTAAAACTATCATATAAACTAGGTTCAGGATTCTTCAAACTATGGAATCAGCCTTAGCTGTGAAGCTGGTATTCACATATTGTAAGTGATTATTTTTTATTAAAGCTCACAAAAAAACATTCTTTAAGGATAAGAAAAGGAATAGGTGGTTGTTCCTCCTCCCCCCAATAACTTGGAGTAGTACAAAGAGATGATAGATACTGTCTGTTTCTTGAGATCTATGTCAGTCAGATTCTTAATACTTCTTTGTCCTAATGAAAGACATACAATTAATTTTCTGCCAGTAATGTACTGGGCTCTATAACCCTCCCTGCTTAAAATTATGAGTATGGCGAATACAGTTTCATAGATAAGAGATATATTTCTTATGGGCTCAAAGGGAGATTTAGATACCAAATTCAGATTCCAGTTGAGATTTCCTAATTGGTCTAGTTTTAAAATCAGATCCACAGCTCTTTACACATGGGATTAGATGACAGAATTCTCTATAATCTTATTCCACTGCTTAAAGTTGTCACTTGAACTTTGGGAATTAACACCACACAGCCCTACAGGTGCAGGCTCTCATGTAGCAATCTCAAGTCTTTTCTGTG
This sequence comes from Emydura macquarii macquarii, assembly GCF_026122565.2. Classification (NCBI taxonomy): domain Eukaryota; kingdom Metazoa; phylum Chordata; order Testudines; family Chelidae; genus Emydura; species Emydura macquarii. Next base: position 9,468,341 of record NW_027131105.1, on the reverse strand, counting down.
TTTTCCCCTGTTCCAGTAATTAAACATGAGAAGATTTATGCCATGATCTGGTTTAACAGAATACTTCTCTCTGTAACTATGCTGTCAAGTATATAGATTTGAATGGACTGAGTAGGATATTAGGCTTGCTTCAGTAAATCTTGCTTGTTTAGAAATCTGATCACCCAATTCAGAATACCAAGTTCTGAGACAAGTTTGATACTCATGAACCAGCCCCTCCTGTTTTCATCTACTGAGCCACATATAGTCAAAGAGGCACTGGGGAACATGTTAAAATAAATAAAAGTCCCCTTTGCCTTTGGATAACACATCTACCACTAGAGCAGTCTGATATCTTTCTCTAAGAAAGACACACACACAAAATGTCTTTGCTTAATCCTTGATGTGAAAAAATATCTATTTGCGTTTTCCCATGGTGCTTAATATTCATTCAGAAATGGCATTACTGTCTGTGGATCTTCATCCAACCAAATAATAATTTGTCTTCTTGAGGAAGACTTCTCTCTGCACTTGTTTAAGTAAGACACACGGTTAAATGACTAACATTATGCACTGATAGAAAACCTACCAGGAGGACCCTGAGCTCAGTGAATTATATCCTTTTTCTCATTAATTTCCCTTGAACTGAATTGCAGTCACCTGGGGACATGTGAAGGCAAACAAACAGCTAATGCTGCAAAAAGGAGCCTTACCTGGAACAATTTTATCTTTTAAGGGTTTTTTTAAGGAGTATACCAAGCTTAACTGCCTCTCACTTTTAAAAAAGGGAACACATCCAGAGAGAGAAGGGAAGGCAAGAAAGAGGGGTAGAGAGTATCATGAAAAATATTTTAACTTTCCTGTAAATTAAGTAGCCACTTATGCTTAAAGAGCCACTTAAGTTCCTAGCTGCTAATTTTTCCTAAGTATTACAGGTTGGAAGACATCTTGTCACTTAGAACAGATCACAACCAGCAAATGGCAAGCATGCCATCTAAATAAAGATAAGGACGCTAACATAGACAACATGACTGGCCTTATAATTTGTCAGAGGGCTAGGCTGAAGAAAAAGGGAAAATCAGGACATAATTTGCCTCCCCTTCCACTTGTGTTGTTAGAGATGGGTTTTAGGGTCTGGTGGTGTGTTGCTTCCTCTTCCTTCTGCTGGAGAGAGCAGAGAAGACCAGCCTGGAAGGTACAGTGTTTGTATGAAGTTATGGGATGCCTAAAAAAGCAGCTCCTCAAGCATTAACTTACTTTGCACACACCTGCAATTGCCTCAATAGACAATTACAGATGGCAGGGGTGGGGTAGGAGTTTTTATTACACACAGATTGGAGGTGATAGTGCTCTCACATGGATGTTAGCTGAGGATTTTGCAGCTAGACTATTGGTCTTCAATAGAGTGGAAAATTTATGGAAATTCCTCTCAGTGATTCTCTTTGGCATGATTGTCAGATGAGAGAGAGAATGGTCTAGTGGTTACAGGGGTCAGGATTAGGAATCCAGACACCTGATTTCTATTTCCAGGCTCTGACACTGATCTGCAGGGTCTTGCCCAGAAGCACTATTTACCTGCCTCACAAAGCCATCAATAATTGTAAAGCACTATGAAAAGCCTCAGCTGAAAGGTGCTCTGTGAATAAAATTATAAACTGAAACAAAGTGGCTAGAAGAGGTCTGTGTTTAGTAACTGCTTGCCTCTTAGGTGAAACACAACTGATGGAAAAAATAATTTAATCTGTGCATATGACCTCCTCTTGCTAGGTTTTATTCAGTACTTTTCAGTTGATTCCACAGAATTTAAAAAGGAGTTCTTTCCTTGAATGGACTTTCTTTCAGCCCCATGGCTAGGTTTGTTCATTTTTAATTACTTGGCTCTGCTAATAAAATGCTATATATTTTCCTAACCAGATTGTAGACCCTCCCATATATGTTGTAACTGCTGGCTAAAAATTAGGAAATACTGTTGGGAAGAGAAAAAGACTGGTAATTTACTGAGATTATGTCTATTTAATTCCACTGAATTAAATGTAGTTACTTCTGAATTATACTACTGAAGTCAGAATTGGCCACAGAAATTGTTTGCTCATCTAGAGACATAAAAACTTACGAGGTAATAGAAAAATCTCTACCTAAATATTTCTCCCTGCAGAAGTACAATGAAGACATTCACATATAGCATTATTGTTGCTCCCAACAGAAATGATCTCAACTACACTTCTCTCTCATGGCTCATTATACAATATTCTTTATGTTCAGATGTTTCTTCTTGGTTTGGTCCCCTCCATTTTGTTTATTTGTTTTATACTTTAACCAGTACCAGTATATAAAAAAGAAAATAGATGGTTCTAGTATACCCAGGATAGCACAGACACTACCATCTTTCCTAGCTGGGATGTAGGGCTTGTTGACATAAACAGGACCTCTTAGTAGAAAATTCCTGATAGAGGCTATACCTTGTACTCCACTACCTATAAAATTCTTTAGAAACAATTGTGTTTAATCAAATATCATGTGGCAGTGTAAAAGAATCTGATAGCAGGCACATACACAGTGCAGCTAGATCCAGTGTGCTAAGCATATGCTAAGCATTTGGAAAAATCAACCCCCCCCCAACATAACAAGTTTTCAATTTCACAAAATACTGATGTGATAGTATGCAGAGGCCCCACTCCAGATCTAGCAAGGGGGAGGGGGTGAGTATAAGAGATTATAAAACTAAGATTAGATTCCTCAATGAAAGTAACCAGGAGACCTTTCTAATCTCAGCACTAAGTGCCTTGGAAAAGGCAGACAGACAATCACACTAAGTTAACAAAAGGCTGTTATTGCCCAGAAAACCAGTTTGGGTTTTGTTTGTTCTAGGTTCCAGTTAATGTGTTCTTAGAAGTTATTTAAATTAAGACTCCTGATGACAGACAGCTGGGAAAGTAACTTTCTGTAGAAAATGGTTTCCTTTCTGGTTCAAATTCCCTCTGTCTCTGCCTGTTTACAGCTGTTTATAATTTTACCTATCTAAGAGAAGTTGTTTGAGTAATGAAAGTATCCACCAACATACACAGAAAGTAGTTAAAGAACATTGGCAGGGGTGATAGCTCTTGCCCTGCTGCAGAAAGTTCCCAACTCTGAATAAAAATTTTTCAAAGTATTCAAAATCATTCAATTAAATATTTTCAAGAATGAGTGCAAATCCTATCTCCAAGAAACAGACTCAAATAATTAAAGCAAAGCAAGCTTTCGTTCATAAAACAACAAAGTAATCTCACTATTCACTCCATGACTGAGAGAAAGTGCTAGTGAAACTTAGCTGCTTTTATAGCCAAAACAACTCCCAGACTTCCCCTTTTTAAAGGGACATACCATTCATTTCCAATGAAAACTTCTTCTCTTCCCCACTGAGAAATGCACAATCTCCCTTTTAAACATGGCTTGCCTCGTTTCAAGAATCACATAATATTTATATTCTGCCCTTCCAATTCTATGCATTCCAGTCTACAGCTTAGACAAGTGTAGAACTCAGACGAGAGACAGAGTCTAAAGAAGAATGTATGTTGTCCTAGTGAGCAAGCTCACATAATCTCCTTTCTCAGTTTTTACACATTTTTCAAAAACACCAAAGTGCTGTGGTCTATGTACTCAACTAGTTACTCTGTTTGGGGGTGCTGGTGGCACAGGTGGGCACAGTGATGATTTAGTGGTGACAGTCAGGTACAGTTGCTAGCGGAAGACTCTGAATATAGAGACAAAATGGTCCTGGATGGAGGTGGAGATGAGGATACTGTCTGAAGCCATCATCCTGCAGGAGAGGGGTCTGGTATGATAAAAGAAGAAATTGGAGATCCAGCAATGGCCCTTCAGCTGTATCTGAAAGAACTGGGGTCCCTGTTCCTGGAAAAGTGCCAGAAGCAACATCCTTTCCAACCAGAGGCAGTGTCAAAGGTCATGGCCAGCAGGGGTGCCACTGTGATTCTGGTGGAAAAGGAAATCCTGGGGCTGCTGGTGCAGGCAAGGCTCCAAAAAGTGTGGATGCCAGAGGGACACAGTACCACCCTATCCTGAAGCAGGTATAGATTAATCCTACCCCCTGAACAACTGATTGCAGCTGCACCTGTTTGTGGAAAGATGTAATGATGTAAGTGTGCAAACATCCTGCAAAGAACTGAAGGTGTCTCATATTACTAATTCAGCAGGTTATTTTGTTTATTTCAGTGTATTAATGAAATTTAGTTTAGAGGTACTTTATTCAGTTCTGTGATGGTGAGGGAAGAGATATCGGTGAGTTTTATACACACATACAGTACCAGGAAAAGCAGCACTGTGTTATATCCTATTGTTGCAAGGTTGGGGGTTTATTGTGAGAGCTGTAGGACCAAATTCCCAGCTGGTGTAAATCAGTTCCATTGAGTTCAGTGAAACTACACCCGTTTTATACCTGGAGATCTGCTTTTGAGTTTGTCAAGGTTATTTTGGGTAAAACCTGTAAGGTACATGATTGCCAGAGTAATGATTTCTCCAGCCATTTTGCTGAAAATCTTTGTTATCCTCCTTTTAGAATTTTATAAAGAGATGGGTGGGAGAAAATTCTTCTCTCCCAAATCTGCATTCTTTTAAGATACCACATTATACTCAAGTTGATTTTATTCACCTGCCATTTTCACTAAACAACACAAATGGGGTCACTCCCACCCAACCATGAAAATATGAATTTTATCTTCTGCAACATAAAAGACATATAGACAAAGGACCAGAGTACTGGCATAGTATGAAGCCACTACACTCTCACTCAGAAATTCTTCTGATCACACAAGTACTTTCCCTGACAATGAATGATTACATGTTTGTACAGTAAACTAGGAAGTGCTGACCATTGGCAATCTACTTGAGCTCCTTGTGCCATGCCCTGTCCCCTATTGGGAAGCTGGATAAGAACTTTACCAGAAAATCAGATTTTAGATAATTTGTCAGCTCTGACAAAGATATTCACAAAGTGGTGGAGTTCCATCACATGAGGATCCATGTGTAAGAGTCACTGGTGAGCTGCCTGGATTTCATCATGTGTGAGCAACTATGTGCATGTGATGGGAGGAAGAGGAGGAACTGACTTCAGCAAGGATGTATTTCTTGTGAGATTTAATGTGGCTGACCCAGTTGGGATTCATATCCAGTCTGGATTGAGTAGCTCGGTTCCTTCTACAGATCAATATTTATTAAGACCAACCCCAGTAGGGATGGTTATTTCCCAGTATCAAGCAAAAACATTTGGCCATGTGGCCCCCACCCCAGATACTCCTTCGGAGTCACCTCTGTGTTCTTACATTACCACTGCTGGCCGAACAATGATCACAGATTTTACAATCTTATCTGCCTCTGGTGAGGGGGCCCTGCAGAGGTAGAGACAATATTTCCTACTGAAGCTTTTACAGGCTCTTGTACACCAGTTTCCACTCCTTCACTTTTGGGACAGGGGACTTATGGAAGATGATTTATCTGAGGGACTTTCACTCTTTACTACCACCATTGTCATACATATGCCCTGCGCTGCCCCAAACTGGAGTTCTACTGTTGAGCATGTGGCTCTCATTTAAAAACAAGGATTAGATACTGCTCCCTGCAAGTGAAGGACTGGACAGCCCTTTCATGATCATGTCACTAATAGGTGGCCTAACTTCCCTTTTCTATTTATCCTGACAAAGTCTGCTCCTTCTGACTCTGCACGGGGAAATAGTACTACTTCTCCTTATCTACTTATCAACAGCCTGCACCTTGATGTGATCATCATTTGACGATAGGGAACTTAATGGAAATAGTGTTTATAGACGTATCAGAAATCAAAGAAACTTTTTTGACGTTAAGGTTATATTGAGGAGGAAGCATGTGGCAGGCTTGGCAAGAGTTTAAATGTCTTGAGAGGTATTATCTTTGAGGTTACCCTGTTGTTATCTACAGAGTGTTTGGCATCGACCATTTCAGTCACAGTTCCTTTCTTCATAATGCCATTTAATAATTTTTCTAAGGAAAAAGGTGAGCCAGTTTGTCCTATTGTGACACCGTGGATATGTATGATTGGAAACAACAATGTATCACTCTCTATTCAGAAATCATATTAAAAATGTAAAGAGGCTTTCTAATGAAGAATTGCAAGACAATATTAAGGTGGAATTTAAAGACCAGTAGGCTGTTAAGAAAATCTGGAGTATGAGAACTCTCATTAGCTCAAAAGGTTACTCGATGAAAAGGTTAAAAAGAAACAGTCTAAAAACATTCAATTAGGGAGAATTTCTGCTTCACATAAGAAGAAAATCAATGGCCAGGTTGTTCAAGTAAATCCTGTCAGCCTATACCTGTAACTCAGGTAAAATCAAATGGCTCACATGTAGGCTTTATTGCTCAAGACTCATGAGTTAGTCATAGGATTAAAGATTATAATTAAAGGACAAATAATAGGCCTAATTATAAAGCCAACTGAGAACCTTAAGCTTGGCAGAAAGCTATATAACTAACATCTGTGGCAACCCCTTATCTGCTGATTTGTGACTAGGTTCTTTTCTCCAGTCCCCCTACAGCTCGACTGTGATCCCTACTCTGTCTGTGGTGCCCCTCACTTGTTTATGAGTCTCTGTTGCCTCTTCTGACCCGCTTTCTTTCCAAACACTCTCTGGATTTAGAGAGGGACTTGGGGGTGGATAGTGCTCTGGCTACAAGTGGTCAGTGACAAAAGATTTTATTAATTTATTTTTAATACTTTTAGTTGACTTGAAACTATCAATTTGTGCCATAGCTTCCTATGTCACTGTGACCTTATTTTTGCTACCTTTGGCTACCCCACTTCCTTTCTTTTGCTTGTCACCCTTACTTCCTGTGTCTGATTTCAAAGTAGATTGTATACCATACAGAACAGGAATCTATGTGTTTGAACAGCACTTAGCACAATGGAACCCTGACAAATGCAAATTAATAATAATAATAATATAATCCATGATTTAATGGGGCTATAGATCGATAAATTTGTAGATTATTCTAACTCTGGATTGGGAGGTGCCGCGCACCCCCATTTGGATGCTATAAATCACATTCCTTTTTTTTTTTTTCAGAAGTTATCATCTAGAGGTGAGGGAGCAGATATGGTGTGTCTGAAATGGTGATAGAAGAATGTGGGCAGGATACAGCACTGAACATGACATGTTACACTGATGCAATCTCCACATCCAGGCTAAGGCAACTTATCAGTCACTTAATGATCCAGCCCAGTGAAAAGCTTCTCTACAGCAGGTAGAAATCAGGACGAAAAGGAGCACTTGGCTAGTGCTAGATGCATCATTCCTCAGCAAGTAGGCAGCCTCCTCAAAAGGCCTCAAGATGTGGCACACTCTCCATCAGCAGTCATTCTACAGGCCCCTGTGGCCTGTATGTCCAATGGTTGAGTAGCTTTGCTGTATTTGTGGGGATGGCTCTAGTCTTTGGATTCCAACAAACCACCACTTCATGCTTCTTCAGCTGTTAGCAGGGAAGACCATTCTGAACATGTAACTCTTCCAGGATTGCAAAGTACAATCAATAATAAGGGCCACAGGCTCTAAAAACCATTGTCAGTTTCCTATTCAGTATTCGTTAGGTTTTTTTTTTTAAAGGAACTCCTACACAACTAAATTCAGATAGGACAGATGCAAGTAATGGACAAACCCCACCATGTGCCGTATGGACCACTCTAACTCCAATGTCCAGTGCCATGAACTAGTTACTCAATTATGACTAGTTATTCAATTATCCCCTCACTCAACTTGTGCTGCACATTCAAAGCGAGACACCCTGCCCTAGCAAAATTTCTTCCCACATGGCAGACCCACAAGATATTCATATAGGTACAGTACTCGCGGGTCTGATTTTTATTCTGTGCTGAAGTGAACTGTCTTGCTCTCAGAGCCTCACAAGACAAAATGCACTATTTGGAATTTGTCTGAGATAGAATTTGTGGAAAAGATCATCTGACTGGACACCTGATAGTTGAGCTTCAGGAAGCTCTTGCCATTCACAAAAAAGCACAGCTGTAAATCAAGCATCAGCATTGTAATCAGCTTGGGATCTGGTCAGAGAGATGGGGGCTCGTAGGATGTAATTTAGTCACCCATTGTTCTTCCAAAGAAGTGGCTGAGTTGTTGGCTTAGTCCTTGACCCTTTCTAACCTGTCACAGATGGAGTGGTCCTGGTGCTCTTATTTATTTTGCCTTCCAAACTACAATGACCTATGCAGTGAATGTATCAACTGGGGGTGAAGGTTCCTCTACATATAGGCGGGGCAATTATCATTATTATTACCCATATTTCTAAGACTACAGTGCTGTGTGCCTCTGTGTGCATTTTACCTCATTTAGATTAAGATACCATTTCTCAGTTTTAGAGAGTAAATACACCAAGAACTCCTGTAATACTGCAACTTTAAAGGACAGAAATGGAGAAGACAGTGCTACGTCTTAACAACACTCTGCTGTTCAAGGCTCCAATTTATCTGAGAGTCTCCCCTACAAAAGGCAGGATGCCTACTCTCTTTCTTTCATGAAACTATAGAGTATTTTTGGATGAATCACCTGAGTATGTGTGGTTCCACCAAAACCAGAGAAGTTCAAGTTAGTAGATGTGACTTCAAGAAGGAAGCTCTCTCAGTTCCCTTTTTTTTTTTTTTTTTTAAGCAATGCTATCAGATACCATTCCTGGTTCCTGTATTTCTGTGTTGGAAGGATATTGCTTTGTTGATGAACAAGGCAAAAGTTTCTATGTTATAAAATGCAGCTTCAGTATTAGCAGATGTTTCTGCACATCTGTAGAGAAAACATATGATAATGTGCCCACTGCAACTTTTATGTGAGGGATCTTTGTCCAGCTAGCTGGAAGAAAAGGACCATGGCCTTTAAGGGTTTCCTTACAGCAGTTGGGGAGAAGGGGGAAAGTTTACAGAAATGGACAGGAAGGGCTGGAAGCAGCTGAGGCTGGGTCAGGACTAGGTCACTACACTGCCTTTCTTGCTGACCGGAAGAGTGTAGGGGAAGTATTAATACCCTTGTAGCCCCAAGAAGGCCCTCTTTACTGCACTCACCCACGAATTTGACAAAAGGACCAGGTTCCTTCTTGACCCACTGAGGACATTACATTTCTTGCCTTTTCCTTGGGGAGCTGGGAAGGAATTTTTCCCTCACCACCAGATTGGCTGAGGCAGGGTGGGATGTTTTTTTTTTCCTTTTGCCTTTCCCACAGCTGGTCTGGGACCCAGTGGGGTTGAGTAGGGGGTTAGGGTATAATGTTGTAACTTAATATGTAAAACTTGTGGTGGATGTCCAGTGCAGGTACTCAGTAAGGAAGGCATACAGTTATTGGATAAAATGGATTGGAAAAGGATTTAAAGGAAATCATCGATTTAGGGAGCTAAAGAAGGGGATTTTAGCTCCTACATCTGGAACAGCAAAGAGCCGATTCTTCTCCTTTCTACATTATACAATTTGTTGCGGGGTACTCCCAGATATTTTAAGTGAATAAAGTTGTGGCCTCATTAAACCACATCCATTCCTCCTATCTTTCTTCCAGAATGGTCAACAAAAAGTATGTTCAGCTAAACCCCACACACATTTCAGTTTGTGTCCAGGTATTTCTGGAAGTTGTGCAAACTACAATTACATTCTCATCCAGATGCGCAGAGGATCCAAGTATATGGGATAGTCAGTGTGTCTGTGTAATTTTGTGTGATAAAGTCCTCAGAACACATTTATTTACAAGTAATTGTTATACTAGACCAAGTGAAAATTGAAGAGGGGTGGTAAAATAAATCATCATGGGCAGCTGAACAGCATGTGATAAGGCAGGTCTTCTTTGTTATTTATGGTTTCATTCTCCTATAATCAGTTCAAGGTTAGTTGATGTAAGTGATTCTCAAACACTGGTCTGCAGAGCACACAAGGGTGGGTGATGCTACTTACCAGCTGTAACCCCGTCCAGAACACTGTTAGAATATCTAGAGGCTGTTATAAATGGAATTTCAAAAAGCCCAAAACCAAAATAAAAAAATCCTGGAAAGCCACTTCTCTGCATATTGCACAGCTGTTTCATGTCTTCCTTCGTCAGTTCTTCTTCTGGTGTAAATTAAATTAATCAATTTTGTGGATGACACCAAACTGTAGAGGTTGCTACCACCTTGGAAGACATAACACAACTGCATAGTGAGCTGGAGATAACAAACCCCATTGCCAGCTCTGCCCACACATCAACTCTAGTGACACCATCACTGGTCCTAACCACATCCATCACACCATAAGGGGCTCATTCACCGGCACATCCACTAATGTTATATATGCCATCATGTGCCAGCAATGTCCCTCTGCCATATACATTGGCCAAACTGGACTATCACTACGCAAAAGGATAAATGGACACAAATCAGACATAAAAATAACAACATCCATAAACCAATCGGAGAACACTTCAGTCTCCCAGGGCATTCTGTCGCTGACCTGAAGGTTGCTGTACTTCTCCAAAAAACTCCAAAAACAGACTTCAAAGAGAAACTGCTGAGTTAGAAATTATCTGCAAACTTGACACATTTAAACTGGGTTTAAACAGAGATTTGGAATGGCTCTCTCATTACAAGAGGTAAATTGCTTTGATCACCCATTCTCATCTCCTACTCAATGGTTGTCATTAGACCTCTAGTACCCGGCTTTTATCCACCTACTCCATTGTTCTCTATGCGCTTGTATATGTATATGATGCCTCCTATATGTTACCCATTTGCTGTATCATTTCTACCTACTGCATCTGAGGAAGTGAGCTGAGGCTCACAAAAACTTATGCCTGCTGAAATTAAATTTGTTAGTCTTTAAAGTGCCACAGAACTCTCGTTGTTTTTGCTGTATACAGACTAACGCGGCTACCCCTCTGTAACTTTTCCACAAAAGGATCTCCAAATACTTATAAAATATAAAAATACTTAAAAATATTCAAAACTTACTTCATCCACCATGGAAATGCATTCACCTCTGGAACAGAATGTGACAATTCTTTACCAGTACACAATGGTTAAGGAAAGGAAGGGAAGACAATCCTATCCAAACTATACTGCAGGGGAATTTGATAAGCCAGCAGAATAATTACTCAAACTGGAATTCAGCCAGATACATTTGGTTTGGGCCACATACAAAAAGAACCATTAGGATCTTGGGGTAAGAGCCTGGGTTTTATATCTCATCTAAAATATGGAGATACCAACCACAAAGCTGTTGCCCCTTCTACAATGCTGAGAAGAGCGCTACTTATTGGCTCACCAACATTTGAGTTTTTCATCTAAGCAGTGAACTAAGGAGAACACAGCTCAAGCTAGCATGGATTTATCGAGCAAGTTGCAAACTGGCTTCCTAAATTGACTTTCATTTAGCTTGAAGAGTGTTATGTTTATATATGAAGACTGTTAAATATTGCCCAAAGATTCCTAAAATGTGGCCTATGACTCAGCTCCAGGTTTAAAACAGAACTGTGACATATTGTGTTTATTTGTTTCCCTTTGTTTTTTGTTTATTTATAACTTTTGTTCAATAGCAAAGATATCTTTCTGTAACTGGAGGGCAGTCAAAAACCTGATCAGCCATAGCTTGTCATATTTCTAGTAACTTTTAAAAAAGCTGATTTTATTAATTTTCAAGACAGATACAAGTACAACACTATATTAGGGTTGTGTGTGATTTATTAAAAACAAAAACTTGCTACTCCATTGAGGTCAATAAGTTGGAATGGGTGTAATGAAGTTCAGAATTTGGCTAATATTGTGCCGTTTAGGCGCATACTGCGTTCGGTGAAGGATCATGACCCCAAAAGAACTCTGGGAAGCAATGGGCCATTCCCTCCTGGAAGTTCAAGGAATGCAGAGCATATTCCCCACATTTGGGATCAGATCAAGCTCTCACTGAAGACAATGTCATAACGAGCATTGACTGTAGTGAAAGTTCAATTATGTCCTTGAAGTTGCTCTACGGAAAGACCAGCACCAATGTCAGCACTGAGCACACGAACAGCCTTTGTGCAGGTTTGCAACAGAAGGGGAAAGCACCTTGCATCCTCTCCCATTTGTGCACCCAAGCAGAGGCCAGGTCACATCTCCCAATTGGACTTTTTGTCATGTCTTTTAAAAAAATGCAGGAGTTGACCAACATACATCCCTTTAATATCGGCACGTGTAAAGTAAGCAGAGTTCTAAAAGGAAGTGTCACATTACATGAACAATATGATGCTGCTATCGGAAAGCTTTGATTAAAATAAGGGAGTACTTCTGAAGCTTTTTTACACTGTGTCCTATCACAATGTTAGTGACCAAACTCACCTCTCAAAGTTACTTCAGTGACTGGAGATGGTATTCTTCACTCCCTGTCCTCGCAGGCTGTTCAGTATTAACTAATGGCACTGCTAAACATCTTTCAGCACAGGGGTGACTGCATGGCCGTAGAAGGCAAAGGGATGTACAGTTTGTATGACTTAGAAAAATATATACATCAGTTGGTGATCCATTTGGCTGCATGGGATTCGATACATGTAAGACCATTATCATTATTACATAAAGCACCTATGCAGTTTATCATGGAAGTGTGGTATATGTTGACGTAATATGTAAAAAGAGTGCCCCCAGGGCAGTGAAGTAGAGTAGAAATGATGCCGTATCCTGGCTACTTTTATTATTTTAATCATTTTACTGGGGAAATTTGCAAAAATTATTTAATTAGATGTGAGATTTGTGAAAAAAAAATTTAAAACACCTCTTTGTTTAAAATAAATTGCAGTTTCTCAATTATAACTCTATACATACCATTCAACTAAATCTCTTTAGACAGTTTAAACACAAGTGCCATCAAACTTGTGTTTAAACTATCTAAAGAGATTTAGTTGAATGGCCCACTATCTGTCCAGTTTCTCCTCCTCCACTTACCTTCCTATTTGATCTCTCCCAGGCCTCTCAATATCTTTCATTTTTCTTCCACCCTAGACACTGCTGTTTTTTTTTTTTTTTTAACCTCTTCTCATTCTCCCAGTATTTAATTTCTCCTCTGATATGCAAATATATGCTCTTGCTGCCCTGGCATGTCCTATTTTCATATGTCAACTTCCCAGGTGCTATAGAGAATGTCTTTCTGTGCTGCCCCTCCTATCTGTATGACAACTTGGAACACAAGGTGCTTCAGAGAGGCACACCGTTCCAGTGATCATTAATGGACATATCAGTATACATGAACCATGTGGTAATAGCAAGTCTCATTCTCATCTAATATAGACACAAGTTCACACACACACTTACTACATACACAAAACAGTTAAAACTATTGCTAGATTGAACTACAAATCAGCACCTAGTTCTCAAGAAAACAACATGTGAACCATGTTAAAATAGTCTCTGGTGGAAACTGTGGCATCAGTTGCTTCTCAGGAAAGCGTACTAAGATTCAACATAAAAAAAAGAAGTTATCACCCTAACTAAACCTGTTTAAACTATATGGATATCTACCTAGCATTAACTGAATCTCTGAAAGTCCTGATTCAATATAAACTGGGCAAAGTGTAATAACTGGGATCTTACAAGGGCAGCCTTTTGTTTCAAAGCCCAGTTCACTATTCTAGAAGGCATCTCCCTAAGGCAGAGGTTTCCAAACTATGATCTGTGGACCAACAGTCCATAGACCACTTGCTCATGGTTTGTAGAGAGCTGGCTGATGAAATGACACTGTTTCTCCTTGTTTTCACTTGCTAAATTGCATTAAAAGACAGCCAAAACACTTTGGAAATATTTCTTTCCCATCTAAACAATTGCTAAAGTGAGGTTATATAATTGCAAACAGGAGAGAAGATGGTCCATGTGATTATCAATGGGAAAGGAAGTGGACAACAAATCATGGGAGAGAAGGTTGTTCCTTAAGATAATCTATCCATTAAGAGATGGTGCATACTATGAAAATATTTGAGAGTTCCTGCCTAAGATATTACAGAAACATAAGCAAAAAAACCAGTAGCTAAAAAAAAAGATGGACTGAAGAAGAGAAGGAAAATGACACTCAAAAGTGACAGTTCATTTTAGCTGACTTAATATTACCAGTTTTGCCTCATATTTCTGCAATGAATCTATTAAACTTAAACAATTTTGCTGTGACTGCTTACTACTGTTTTAGTAGCACACACAGAAAGACATTTTGCACTTACCTTGTTATAGACAGAAAAACTACTCCTTATTTTTTGATGAATGGAGGACCCAACGTTTCAGCTAAATAAAATCCTTGAGGCACTGCTCAATCATGAACAGTCATCTACCTGCTATTTCAAATAAGCTTACAAAATAGTTAGTTAAAATGTAAAAACAAAATCACCTGTAGTGCAATTGTGGTGTTCTTCGCAGGATATTTCCCCACCAGTCCTTGTTCTTTGCGTTTCTTGAATTTCCTAAAGTAGTCCTGTATCAGGAAGGTGGCATAGAACTTCCCCACGGTTACCTCATCATCTAAATGAACAGACCAGACAGATCTCTCCCAAGTCAGCACATTTCACCAATAGCCTACATACTCACATCTGATTCAGGAAAACAAATGTGATGGGTGCAATAAGCATTATGCTTTCACCTTATAATAAGATAGCCTAAACCTAGCATAAAGCAATATTTTAGCAGGCAATCTACTCAATGTTAGAATGAAGTGAAGTAGTCCTTAATGTAGAATAAAATAGAATATTTTACTAAGTTCTAAATAGGTAGCTTTTTAATAAAATCATAAACATGTTTGTATCTGCATAGGAGTTGAATTACGGGCTTCAATTACTTAGAACAAAATTTATTAAAATAAGAGCTATTGAAACTGAATATGCTCAGAAAAGTGACTCTATAAAAAAAGGAATTTCCTGTTTTTAATATATTCTTGCTCAGTTACTTCCTACCAAACCAAATTTGCTCAGTTAACATATAAAAATACAATTTATGAACAGCACCATCAAAGTAGCATCTAATCTATTTATCTGTCTGTGTAGATTCCTGAACTGGTGCTCCATCACCATAATATCTGAGCACCTTACAGCCTGGGTTATATCTGATTATCATCTTGTTGCCAACCAGCAACAAAAATTCAGAAATGAGAATTTAGGGACAAAACCCACAGCCCTCACAAATTCAAAATTAATTGACTTCTGTGAGAGTCTTGTTTGAGTAAGGATTTGCTCCTTAGCTAGTATATGAGAATAGTAGTACGGGCAGAACATATTTCCCATAGTAGAATTTTGACTCTGAAATGCTAATAAAAGTGAAGGTAAGTATTGCCAGCTAATTTTCTAGCTATCATTCAGAAGATACACAGTCAGTTGGTAAGCAGAGTAAAAACGAGCAATTTTTACAGAGTCACTTTTGTGAACCAGACAACACTTTTATATAGAAACCCCAGTCTTCAAATACAGGTGCCTTAATAAGATATTTGCATCCCACATTCGAGTTTTCAGCTCAGCACTTGACTATGTGCATGCCCACTTTATGAGACTAAAGGCTAGTTTGAGCACTCAAATATGGGCTTTTGATATCCTGGTAAGGCATGCATATTAGAAATCCATGAATATCTTAGTGCTTAAATAAATACCACTTTTTGGTATTCTTTACTTTCCTGGTATTATTTGGAGTGAAGTTTGTTGCCTTATTTGTTTGTTGCCTTCTCTCTTGATTTTTTTAACATACTAATAGAGCTGTTTGCAATATGACAGCCAATTAACAGTGTTATACATCTATGGGAACTGATGTGTTTTAGAATGCTGTTGGTGACAAAATTCACTCTGCTCTTAGTAGGCCAAATCCTGACAGGTGCTGAGTATCTGTAACTTCTATTGACCTCACTGTGAAAGACAAGTGCTTAATATCTCTCAGGATCTGTGTTAGTAGGCACAACTGTCACTTCTGTTGGCAGAATTTAGAAATACTGTGTGAACAATAAATAATATGTCTAGATACACTGTAATATAACTTCTGGTGGACAACATATTTCAAATATTACACACATTTGAAATGCTCCTTTGTCTTTTTTTGTATCATAACATGTCACTCAATATCACTTTGATTAAAATTGAGTCTCCCTTTGACTTTGCATTATATGTTATCTCATGTCCCGAGGGATCCAACGAGTTAACTGGTTCTATTACTACCTATAATATGACATCTTTTGAGATTTTAAGTTTAATTAACTTACTTCTTTTAATAATGCTACTGTAAGTGCACATACTATTTAATTTTGATGGTCTGTTTCAGTAGTTTGTTTCAGTAACTATGATATCCTTTTTAAAAAGCAGGATAGAATTAAACCCATTATTATGACATTTTTATATTTATAGCAGCATCAAACTATCTACTGTTCAAAATAAACTCCTTTCAGAACTCCCTCTGAACAATAAATATCAGTGACAGTAATGTCTGATGTGGGCCAAATTCACCCCAGACATAACACCAATGAGTTCAGTGGAAATACAATAGGGATATGATTGGGCCAGCATTTTATTTTATGTGCCTTTAAAAGTATCAAAGGACAGTACAGAAAAAACTATTTGAGCTAATTTGTTTAAAGTGGCTTGGCTGGGAGCCCAGTCTGTTCCAGGAAGTCTTCACTGAGCCTCCTCTTGCCAAGTGCTGATGCCTCTTTAAAGGTGCTGAGCCTCCCAAACTCTCACTGGCTACAGTGGGAATGGAGGAGGCTCAGAACCTCACAGGAAGAGTTCATCACTGCACAGGATCAGGCCCTAAGGTGGAATGTTTTTCCTTGACTCTAAAGTTAGCTACCTAATCTCTCTGTGAATACTTCCTTTGACATTGCACCTGTAATCTCCCTTGGCAGCTGTTCAATTGACTAATTGCTCTGTTTTGCATGTTAGGAAGATTTCCCTTAAAGGCATCTAATCTCAACCTCCCTTCTTTAGTATAATTAAGACCATTATTTCTTGATATATGTCCTTACTCAAACTCCCCACGTAAGTCTTTCCCCATCCTTAATATTATTTCCTCTCCAGTATTTGAACAGAGATATTAAGGAAATAATATATGAAATGGTTTGTGAAAAGAATAAATGAATAGAAATGAGAGACTTTGTATCACGTACACTATGGGCCACATGGACAGCATGCCTCAAGCCAGCCTACGATGTTGCAAGGCCGCTTTTGCATTGCAGCTGAGTATGCCTACAAGCTTGGGCATGCACCCACTTTTTGTGTGCAAATTAGACAGACTGAGTTGCCAGCTGCCTGATTCATGTATGTAAATGTCTGTCTATATGCAAAAGGGATGCACACATGCTTCTACAGGCACAATCAGTTGTATGTGGAGACCTGGACACACAAAATTAGAGGCTGGGCCAAAGGAAGTCATCCTTGACTCTGTTTCTGAGTAACACACATGACTAGAAATGGATAGGCAGGAAAGCAGCTAAGTAGAAGTGACCACACTACAGATATATTTTTAATTACAGCTAAAAGGAGAATAAAAGAAATTATTTAAATGGAACACATTCTGAAAGAAGGCAAAAAGTGTTAGATGAGATTGAATGGACTTGGAGGCAAAGGATAGGAGAATTTAAAGGAAAATTCCTTTTCCAAAAAGGAGATGGACCTTATCAGGTCTTGGGTATTCCTTCCATCCTACATTCTCTTACATTAACAACATTAATACATGCTAAACACTGCATATGTCTAATATTTTGTCTTTTGCAAAGGACTTTCTTGATCTGAAATCAGTTATTAATTACTAATGATTTAATTAAATTAGTTTACAGTAATTTGTAATTTAATTTGTGATAGTAATTAGTTATTTAATTTTTTTATATTGCATCTACTGATGGCTTAGAAAAATTGTAATTTGGTTTCTTTCCATTCTGTCTGTCAGGGAATTGACTGGTTCTGATCCTGTTTTGGAGGCATGGTGGATGTGTAAGTATATGAAAAGATCTAGCCTTCATCGACGCAATAAGAAAAAATACTGGAAAAAATCATAGTTTGGCCAATTTAAATACCGTTAATATAACAGATTTTGATATATCGAGCCAGGATACTTTGGTCATATTTGATTAAAGACTCATTCACTTAGAGATTGTTACTTAAATATCAGCTTTTATATTATTGCCATCTCTTATTTTACTATTCAATTCTCAGCTTCAGGAAACAATAGAAGTACAGCTTCACTACTTTATGCTATGTACCAACTATTTTACATTCACATCAGTAATGCAAAATAGTTGTACTTCTCTTTTCTCCTTTCAGTAGGCTAAGATATCATCAATTTCTGTATTTCTCTTACTCATATAAATCATATTGACTAGGCTCCACAAGAAAAGAGAACAGGACTGAAACAAAAAGATTTGATCTTGTCAAGTTACTGGAAAAAGGACTTGACCACGTGCTCTTATTTGTACTATACTGTTGTAAACCTTTGGAGATAATCTGTTTTCTACAGTTTTAGTGATGGTCCAAATTTTCAACCTTCTGTCCTAGCTACACTGAAGAACTACATTTTCAAAGTATTATGGTACTAGCAATGGATTTTAGTATAACCGAAAGTCAGTATACAGCTTGCAGTCAGCAATGAAATGAAACCAAAGTTTAAACAGTGAACAAAGGTGGAACTGTAGAAGATTAATTCTAAGAATATAATCTTTAAAGATTCTCTGTGAGATTAATTTATGCAGACACAGCTAGCTATTCTGAAGCATGCATCCATATTTCAATAAAAAATGTAGGGGAATAAAGAGGCAAGAGGCAACACTAATTCCATGCCACCACCCTAAAACAGAATTGCTTCAGAATATTCTGAAAGACTGATAGTTGAAAGGAATAGAGGCTGCAGAAAAAGCTCAAGCACATAGTTACAACAATAACAAAGCAATTCATCTATGCCATGCAAGCACTCAGGTGTAAAGCTAAAAAGAACAGAGTAGAACACACACACAAAAAAAGTTGTTTTAAATGTGCAGTATCAGTTCCCCTTTTGGTAGTCAGATTGTCTACATTTTTTTAATCATCCCCACTTTTAGCTGGCAGCCACTACACCAGTAGCAAGTGGCTTGCTCCAGCGCCAAAGCTAATGCTGCTTTTTGAGTCGTGCTGAAGAGCGGAGCAGCCAGCATGCTCTCTCTCCCCTACAGACTGAGAATGTCACCTTCAGAGAGAGATCAGCCTCCACCACCATCGGGTCTGGGATCTTGAGTCTGCTTCCAAACCTGAGTCTGATCAGTCTTGAAAGTACAGTAAGCTACAAAACATACCAGATGATTACAATGGATCTGTATCTTGGATGTCTGCATGTATTATTGATATGGATGATACTGTGCAACAGATCCTGCACTTTTAAAACTTGAAAAAGCAAGTCAAAAACAGTCACCTAACCCTACAGTATATTACTATGCATGTATATATTGAAAAGAAAACCTAAATATATATATGACTATATATATATTTATATATAAATATATAACAAGAGATTTGAAACATCATTTTAAAGTACGTAATAACAAGTAACGTACTTGTCTTGTAGTTCCTGCCAACATACTGAAATCAGTGGAATTTAAAAATCTATTTACTTTGGCCCATATTCCAATCTCAGTTATGCTGGTGTAAATCTGGACCAACTCCACTGTCTGCAGATAGTGGAACTACTCTGAATTTAAACTAGTGTAACTGAGTGAAGATTTGAGCCTTTTGGCTGTATAAATTTAGCAAAATGTTATTTTTTAAAATGGGAAATAGAAAGGTTTTAGTTTTCTCTCAGAAATATTCAAAATATAAAAGAATAAAACAAAAATATAATGTTAAGCTTAGATTAGTACAAAATATATATTCTTTATCTTGTTGAATGCACTGAAATCAATACTAATTTTATAGCTAATAAAGATACTTTTGCAAGAAAGAAAATTAACATAAAATATCTCTTTTCTGTTTCCTTTTAGTGTAAGAAAGCTGTATTAATCAGCCTTGACTGTATATTATCTAACATAACAGAATATAATATCTTATATATTTATTTTGGCATCATAGTTTGCTATCACTTAATGACATTAGAGTTCTCATTTTGTCCTGAAATATTTCTACACGAAGGCTTGGTTCCTCATGATTTGTAAAGTCTAATATGTACAAAACATCGCTTATTGTAAAGTATTTTCCACTAACCGCCAGCTGGAGGGACAACTTGATCAAGTAATTTCATGCTGGTTTTCTTCCAGATTTTCTTTATAACTGCTCTAAGCTCTTCATTTGCCTGTTCTAGGTTACCTGTAGAGAGACAGACACAATGATTACATATAACTTAGAAAATGAGGCAGGAAAATGGGAGACAACAATTACATTTCAGTTAGTGCTGCAATTAATGATCTTTAGTCTTTACATTGAATTGTTTAGTTAAAAAAATGACACACAAGGGTACAAAATACCCTGACTGAGGTCCAAGAGAAATTAGAGAGATTGAGTTATTCATTTAGATTTATGTAAATGCTAACCAAAATGGACAATGAAAGGGATCTTCTCCAGACTAGCGTACATGCTAGAGCCAGAAGCATTGACATATTATAGGATACTACTGTATATCCTATAATATATGAATGGGAAAAATTAGGAAAGGGTTGTTAGCTTTTAAATGCATATGACAGTGGGCTCTTTTATTACTCCACCAGTCCAGGGGAAGCAGACAAAGAGGAAAGGAACGGTGCAGGTGAAGCTGAAGGACCCTGGATCCATCCTGCCTCCACTACAAAGTTGCTGCAGGCTGTCTAAAGCCACGGCTCTTTGAAAGCCATTGCCTTCCACTCTCCCTGCTCCTCATGCTGAGCCCTGAACCCACTTGGCCATCAGAACTGCTTTTATGTACAGCTCAGGCAGCAGCCTGTTGAAGCAAGCTTCCTTTCTCCTACAGTCCTGAGTTCAGCCACAAAAGTGCATATGGTCCTGCCACACAATGCTATATGGAGAGGCTTATTCTAAGCAGCTTGTTAGGGGCAATGGAGCATGCAATCTCCTGAGGAATAGAGGTGCCGCCAGAGGATGGGGCGCAATAAGTAATACAATACATAGAAAATAAAAAATTAGAAGGAAAAAGGAGACAGAGACAGTAAGTGACAAGAAGAGTGAAATTGTTCCAGGGTATATTTAACACAAATCACTTATTGAAACTGTGATGCCTTTTTTTTTAATGCACAGTGATAAAAGCCTGCTAACCCCGCTCAGATTCAGCCTCTACAGTATATGCCAGTGCCCTTATCTCACTACATAGAGGTCTGTAATGGGTTCCAGGTTCTCCCTGGGCCTCTACCTCAGCATCCTCTTCCTTACATTTCCCATCCAATTTCTAACCTTCAGAACAAGAAAAGAACACTCCACCCATTTGGGCATATAGCCCTCAATCATGCTTGCTGGGGTCAAGCAAGAGGGAATTAGAATATTACATCTCCTGAACTTTTCCTCATCACATATTTTGACACACACAGTCTCATTGTCACAGATATTATCCTACCTTCTGTTTTGATCTTCAGCGCAGTCCTAACCAAGGCAAATAATGTAGCATTGAACATGACTGTTCCATCACTGTTCAGAGGCATGTTCATGGCTACTAACCTCTGCACATGGAAAAAAGAAAACAAATGAATCTTTTTTAAAAGTTAGTTCTTGGGGAATATATTTGGGCAACAATGTTTAATTATGTTCATTTATCTAAAAAGCTGACACCTGTGCAAAGAATAACACTTGACAAGGTAGGTGGGAAAAAATCACATCCTTTAGCTGATAATCAGGCTATACAGCTCTGCAAGAGAGCATTTTTGACACTAGAAATGATCCAAAGATCCATCTCAGTTGCATACAATTTATAGATTTTTTCCAGAAGAACTGAAAATGTTTCATATTTTATTCACTAAGTTCCTTTGCAGACATCAGGCCAGATCCTTGGTGAAGGCTGAACTGCATACAGCACAAAGGTCGGGCAGGGTGGTGTGAATGTGGCTTTGTGTTTGCAAAAGTGTATGTTCCTGATCCTACACCTCTGCATCCGTAGCACCAGACCTCTGATATTGAATTAAAGAAGTATGAGGGCTGCTTTAACTTAGGCCAACTGATAACAGCCCCAGGAGACCAATAAATGCAGCTGGGAATCAGAGTAGGGTTTTTTTTTCTCTCTTTTTTTTTTTTCTTGCTGATGGGAAAGAGCAGACCGAGGGTCAGGGAGCCCCAGTCCCTCTATAGCACAGAGGGACACCAACAACACCACCAGAACTTGGAAGAGCCTGCGCCTGACCAGCACTCACCCAGGACAGCCAGCTCCCACCTGCCTTCCCGGCACACAGCCACTCTAGCCCTCCATCAGTCCCGCTTCAGACCAAAGCATCCCAGCCTCAGTGCAATATTTCCAGCCAGGTCAGAGACCAGCCCAGCCCATAAAACCCACCCGAGACAGGCACAGATCTCTGTGCTGCTCTCACAGGTCTTCCATGCTGAGGATCCCCTGCTGGCATGGTCAGTTCCTATACTACCACAGGGCATGTGGTCAAAGCAATACCGTGTACCTGGGGCAGCACAGGCTGGCCCCAAGACCAGGAAGCATTAGCCAGCTCACGTGCAGTACGCTGATCTTTGGCTCTATAGTTCTCTCATCCAAACCAGCTAGTGCCAAATGCCATCTGCAGTCTCGGAGCAAGCCTGGCACACAGAGAGGAGCAAGCTGGCTGACCTCAATATGCAAGGTGATGCCAGAAGATGTGACAATGGCCTAGATTCCCCTGTGCACCTGGAGAGGGGTGGGGGGATCAGAGTGGTGCAGGGGAGTCCTGGTTACACGGCCTTCCCCCTGGCCATGCCTCCTAGTCCCTGCTATGCCAACAATGGGATGGGGGTTGGTGAAGTGGTGTAAAAGTCTCTGTGCTGACTCTTTCTCACCATGGATCCCTTGTATTGAGAGAATCTTCCCAGGGATGGATTTGACAACGTTAGGGCCAGATTGGGCCAGTGGTTCTGCACAAAACTGCTGCGTTGCCTGAGAGAAATCTGTCTCATTGTTTTCAGCAGTTAACTCCCTTCAGCTGCTTATATTCATGTGCATGCCCATCTAAGAGCCACAACATCATAACCGACTTGCAAAAGCAATTACATTTTCCAAGAAAGCTTTACATCATATCACACATCTCACACTCATTTAATTAAGTAAGTTAGCCTAATTGGAAAATCAGTGTTAATTACACTGAACCTGTCTGGAAAGGACCTCCTGATTCAACTAATGCATGGCTCTGCATAAGAGTTGAATTGTTATCTACTTTATCAGCATCAGCATTTTAAACAGTAATCTTTCTCACGGCAGTGCCTCAGAGATTTCTCTCGAAAAAATGACTATTTGATCTATCAAAATTTTTTCCTGTCTAACATATTTCCTCTATTCTAGTGTAAGGCTTTTGTCTACACTGTGAGCTAGGGATGTGATTCCTATGCCATGCACACATACTCACACTAGCTCTCCTCGATGTGGAGGCACATCTTAGCTGTGCCAAGTACAAACCCACCGGTTTCAGGACCTTTGCAGAACTCCAACCCTTAATTGACAAGTTAAAGGATGAAGTGCTCTCAGCTATACTTGTGTTCAGGCCTGAAAGCAGGGCCAGATTTCCAAGTAGGCCCATGCCTAGGGGCACTGGCATTCTAGCAGTGCCTAAATAATGGCGGATTAGTGCACGAGCCAATGGGTCCTATGCCCTGGGCCCCATGCCCTGGGCCCCGGGCAATTTGGGGCCCGACACAAGCACTGGAACTCTGGTCCCACCCCCTGCTCCTCCTCCTCTCTCCCGGAGCCCCACCGCCCTGCTTCTCCTCTTTCCCCTGAGGAGCTCCCTCCTGGCCAGGCTGGAAGCCAGAGCCCAGGGGTGAATTGTCCCAGCCGGTCGCCTCTACCCTGCCCCCATGCAGAGCTGGCCCAACCAGCCCCTCTCTTCCCCATCGCCTCCTCCCCCATGCAGAAAACGTGAAGGGCAGCTGTAGGTGGGGGTGAGGGGGAGAGTGCTGAAGATGCTGGGCCTAGGGGCGCGTAAGGTGTAAATCTGGCCCTGCCTGAAAATGAAATTTCTGAGTATTTTGCTCTGTTAAATAATTGTTAAATAATTAATTTTACAGAATGTAAAATGAAAACAGAACAATTAGATGTTTAATGTGTTCAGAAAAACTGCAGGGTTTTTGTAAATCTGATTTCTCTCCTGAATGCAGGTAGCAAAAAGAGGCATCATGGAGAAAAGGAGCTTGTATCATATATGGTCACTTGAAATCACTGAGTTAAAAAAAAGTAAATATTAAGTAAAAGCTGGCCTGCCTTTCAAAAGAGACTATTTCTCAATAGCAAAAACCAAGATACACTGCCAAATATGAGAGCTGCTATACAGGTACACAGTTAAGTAGCACAAATACCAGATGACTGAAGGTTTATTGAAAAAAACCCATATTGTTTTGTATTTCTTTAGTAAAATTGTTTTAGCCAGTTTCTTGAAAATACACATTAAATATGATAATGAAAATAATGTTACATTTATACAACCACTTATTTAATCCTAACGTGCTTTATGTTGGTTAGCTACAATGAAATCAATTCATTGAAATAACAAATTGATTTGAGTGGGCAGAATAAACCCACTATAAAACTGGAGTAATTCAGTGGTGAATCAGAGCTTATCAGAGGGACCTTTTCCCCCGCCAATGAAACTGGACAGGATTATTGGAGTAATAATGCACATTAAGCATTCAGTAAAATTATGAACTATGGAGAGAAACAACCATGGGAACTAATTTTTTAACACCTACCTTGCATGCCACTCTGTGAGGACATAATTTGCCAAAACCAAGTGGAGGCTGAATGCGCCGCAGCAACGTAACTACATCAAGATGCTTTATTCTTCCCCTACAACAAATACATACCATTTATTACATTTATACATGCCTCTGAAGAAAGTATTTAACACTTTACTTTTATATATTCATTAGCCACATCTGAGCAGAGAAACTATCTAACTTACTTTGCTTCCGGATCATATTCTGACCATATTCTTTTGAATTCATCCAAATGGTGCGGACCCAGAATAGACCAATCACGTGTCAAATAATCAAAGTTGTCCATGATAACAGCCACAAACAGATTGATAATCTAAAAAGCAATTCAAAACTTATATTTGCATTCATTTTGCTGGCATATACATTTATATGAAAAAATTTAATTTTAAACTTTCAGCAGAGCTAGAATTCCAACCTTTCATTAGCTAATTGGCTAATTAGTATTAGTGGATATTAGATTTGATAAATATTAAAGTTTTTTGACAAATATTATAGCATTATTATTTATATTGACATGACATATGCAATCTTGCCCCACTGATATCCATTCAGAATACTGCTGCAAAAATCATTTTCAAATGATCATTTCCAGTGGCTTTGACCATGTCAACTCTCTCTTTGAATCATTTTACTGGCTCCTTCTTCTCTATTTTGTCAAACATAAGTGACTTGCCTTCACTTTCAAGGCCCTTCATGACCTATTCTCACCCTGCTTAGCATATCTCATTCAGTACTGAGTGTTGACTCCTGCCTCCGATCAGCCCATGATGTCAGCCTCTTTTGCCCACTTGTCACATTTTCAAACAAGCACTTTTGTTCCTTCTCCCATGCCGTGCTGCCCCTCATGCCAGGGAGAAGCTCCTCATAAACTCCCAGAAAGTCACCTCATTATACTTCTTTAAAACCCTCCTTAAAACTCTACATTGTCATGAGGCCTTCAAAAACCATGACAACAGTTAGGCTGCTGGTGAGCTGATCCCACAGCTTATTATGCTGACCATATTGTCTCAAGTTATGTCTAGACTGAAGCTGGGACTCCAGACCAGGTAGGCAGACTCACACTCGTGGCGCTGTAGCCAGCACACTAAAAATAGCCGTATAAATGTTGCGGCTCAGACTGGAGCTAGGGCCGTCTAGTCTCAGAGGCCAGGTGGGCTTGAGAGCTGAGCTTCAGCCCAAGCTGCAATGCTCATACTGCTATTTTTAGTGCATTAGCTCAAGTCCCACTAGCACAAGTCTGTCTACCTGGGCTGGAAGGCTCACTCCCATCTGTACTGCAGACATACCGACAGTGTCTCCGTGCACTCCCACCAGTCTATCTGTATCGGTTGTCTCTTGTCTTATACTTAGGCCATATCTACACTACCACTTATGCCGGCAAAACTTACGCCACTCCGGGGTGAGCTTTTTTCACATCCCTGAGTGACATAAAAGTTTCACCAGCGTAAGTGGTAATGTGCACAGTGCTATGTTGGTGGGAGAGCTCTCTCCCATTGGCACAGAGCGGCTACATGAGCAATCCTACAGCAATGCAGCGGTACAGCTGGCCACTGTAAGCTCGCTCGTGTAGACGTGGCCTGAGACTGTAAACTCTTGGAGCCAGGGACTTTTTGTTCTGTTTTGTACTGCACCTAGCACAATGGGGTCCTGATCAGTGAACAGGACTCCTAGATGCCATGATAGTACAAATAAATAATCATGATAAATTATCCTAGTATATTTCCTGTCTCTGGGGGCCTGATCTTGCAAACTGCTATTCCTGTACATATGGCAAGACTGAAGTCAATGGGACTTCACACTGGAGTAACGATGTGCATATAACTGCTGGTAGGATTGGGCTTTAGTTTGAACTACAGGATTTGGGTGTCCTTCTGAAACGTATAACTTTGAAAAAAAATATTCTACAAAATGGATTGTGAACCTGTTTTTTGTTGTTATTAGCTTATTGACCAATCAAAATGCTAAGACTCACTTGTGCTACTAACTAGACTCACCAAAAATGCACAGAGCATGTAAAAACTGATGAAATAAATAATTGCAAAGTTGCTTCCGCATGTGAATTCTTCCCCTGGACTATAATCAGAGTCCGGATCACAGCGTTTTCCAGGCAAACAGGCCAGCATGATTTCCTGCCACGCTTCTCCAGTCGCACACCTTATTGGGACACAAACAAGATAAATTAAAAATTGTTTCAAAATGAGCACTCCTTCGGGGTTCTAGCACTTGTTTTTAACTCCAGCAGCTGGCTGGTAGTGTAGTCTAGTGTGTGTGTGTGTGTGTGCACACACAGATAGAACCCACAGAATTTATTTGAGAATAGCACCTATAGGATGGTTTTTCAATATCTAAAAACAACCTTGCTGTCTAAGACTATTTCTACCCTCCCCCTGGGGATGTGATTTCCAGCTTGAGGAGACATACTTGCACTAGCTCTCACTGAGTTAGCAAGCAAAATACAGAATGCAGCCGCAGCATCGTGAGCAGCAGGTTGAACTAGCTGCCCCAAGTACATATACATCTGAGAGCTTAGTTACCTCATTAGGGCAATTGACACACCCTATCCCTCATGCTACCACAGCTCTACATTCTATTTTTAGCATGCTATCTTGATTGCAGCTAGCATGAGTATGTCTCCTTGAGCTGGGGATCACACCTGCAGCTAAAAATGTAGAAAACATGCTAAAAGCTCACACAGCAGACATGTATGTCGTGGGTTACGAGTTGCATGTTTAATCCTGAGAAATTATGTTATTTTCACCTAAATTTGTCATTTGAATATTAAATGCAATAAGCTGCATCATCTTGAATCCTACTGGAATGTTTCATAGTGTCCTTGTGTTGGAGGTGGAGGAGATAGAAGAGATTGGCTGCCACATATCCACCAGTAATGTGGGCAGGTGACATAATTGACATCATATCTGTAGTCTCACCATTAGCTTCAACCCAGGAGGGATCTGGCCCTCACTGGCTGGAGCTGAAATAATTTAGCTGGCACTGAGTTTGATAATATCCTGTAACTTTTGAGGCTGATAGGAGCCACTATTGCAAATCATTACATAGCGCTTCTACAGAATTATTAGTTTATTTGATATAATTGAATCAACCTAATAATTAGATTAATTTGATTTGTTTTAACCCACTTTCTTTTTTGTTTGTATGTATTTTATACCTTTGCTTTGTTATTTAGTTTAGTTAATGAAATACTGTATATACATTTGAAAGCCTGTGTTGTTTGGATGTTCCTTCCTAAAAGTCAGGTTTCTGAACCTGAAAGGTCCACAGAGTAAATAACAGGCAACCGCAGCAGTGGTCCATAGAACTGCCCCTACAGTCCTCCCATAACTGGTCCCTAAAGTGGAACACTTGGGTTTTTGAGGGAAAATTGATCATTTCTATCTATAAGCAACATGAGTTCCAGAACCTATGAAGGCCTAGTGTGGTGGATATCAACTGGTCAGCCTAAAAGGCTAACCTGCTACCCATGAAGTCTGTACTCCTCACACAGTGCCCACTACCTCGAGTAGTCTCACTGAAGTTGTGTGGGACATACTTCTAGTAGGAAGTACTATGCCTAGCTGAATTTGCAGGAGTAGATCCCTCATCAGGTTATTTTTGTTTCTAAAGTATCACTTGCTTCTCCCCATATGTACTGCTGTGGTGAAAGAGTTTGTTTTACTTTAGTGTTCAGAACTGGCAGAAGAGAAGCACCTTCAATGAGGAGACAGAGAATAAGACTGGAAGAGACTGGCTCTTTCTGGCAGGACACCATATGGAGTGTTCGTTATAAAGACTCTTATAAAGACTATTAACATTTTCCAAAGGTGGAGAAGGCTAACACATATTTGTGTGTGCTAACTGGGTAAAGGTGACTGAGTGTGCCTAAGGCTCCTCCATGCCCACGTAATTTGTTTGTGAGTGCAATTCTTTGATTTGTGCCTGGAAACGTGGTTTATTTATGGTAGGCCCACCAAAATGCCCAACTGTTGGTAATTTGCTTTAAAATACGTTGTTGTCTTGGTGAGTCAGATTCTCCACTGAGTTACACCAATGGAATCCTAACAAATACCAGGGGGGCTGCATGACTGTAACTGAGGACAACCTGCTCCCTTTCAGTGTGCTGTAGCACATCTTTAACCTCAAAAGTACATGGGGGTAAATAAAAGATATGAAAAAAATTAGGTCAGAAAGAGAGCAAAGCCTGTTAATAATCCATAGAGATCAAGCGTTACAATATAAAAGGAAGGGTCAGAAATAGAATACTTGGATAAATACATTAGATTTCCAAAGTTGTTCTATCATTCAATAGTGCAAAAGGAGACTAACGCCACCATTCCATGGACCTGTTGTATTTCAAATAGCACAAGGGTCTTAACAATGTTATTGGTGTTTTTGCCCAAACTTGCTTATCTGGGTGTGGATTTGATGGGGCCAGACAGCAACTGAGATACTCCCTTTGGGTTTAAGGGCCTGCAGGTGAGGGGACTATCCTTCTTCTTGTCTTCACCCAATTTATTCAGATGTTGACAGAGCCATACTTTGTTGTGGGGGGAGTAGCATGCTGACAGTTTCGTGCCTACCCATCCCATTGCCTTTGGGGTCCTCAACAGGTGCATGTGTATCTATCTGGGTCCCCTCATTCCCGCTGGGGGTTCAGAGGTGGCTTCCCAGGCGTGGGATGCCAATGTGAGCCACCCTTTTCCAGCCTCACCTTTCCCTCCCTTTAGATGGTTTGTCAAGGGGGATGGCCAATCACCCTTGTGGGTTCTGAGAGGGATTTTTTCCCTCAAGGCAGAACTGGGAAACTGCTTTGTGATGATTTTCATTTCCCTCCTGGCATCCAGGAAGTGTGATTCTGGGCTTCACTGAGTTAAGTGGCATGACTTTCCAGTGGTTTCCAGTGCAGATTGCAGGTTAGCACAGGTAAACTTGGGGCCCTTCATCTCACATGGGGGCTTGACTTGGTCCTCAATTTTTTAAAGTGATTTGAATTAAAACAGAATGCAGGTTGCTCATATTGTCTGAAGTATTTTAATAGTGTTTGATCAGGAAACATCACATTAGATATTGTATCTAAACTACTGCTACATAACATTCTTACCCAATAACATGGACGTTCCTTATCTCTTGAACAAAGGACCTTCATTGTTCAAAGTTAATTAGGTAGCACCAGGATGTGCACAAGGGGGAGCAAGCAGGGGCACAGCCTCCCAATAATCGTGGGGCACAGAACTCTTCTGCCTTTGGGGGGGGGATGGAGGATATCTCTTGCCAGGCCCAGGGCAGGGGGGAGAAAAGAAGACCAAGCTCCTCCTGGGGCTAGAGGAGGGGGCAGGCACGGAACATGCCCCTCTGAAAGGGGTCAAACATGCCCCTGGGTAGCACTATGGAAATATCAGTACTTGAGGACATCCAACATATTGAAAAAACTTTGTTGATTTTTTTATCTGATCAAAATTCTTAGAGTTGAATGGCGATACAAAGCTACAGTCCTATGCTGGTAGTAGTGCAGAACTGCATCACCAGGGAAGGCATTCTGTGTTAGGGATACACAAAGCCCTGGGGCACCTGTCAAACACAGCTGCATTGAAACTGTAAAAGAGGTTTTGGCCTGCAGTCCCCTTCCCCTTAGCAGAGGCTAGTCACAATTGTGGAGCTTGGCAAGTGAAGTCATTACATTCCCACTGCACTTGGCCCCTGTGTATGAGGGGCCCAATATAGCAGAGTATCCTTTCCCTTGCACATTCAGGCTAGAATCAGGTACATTGTGGCCCTTAATGTATCAAGACAATTACAATACATTTCCCATTAGATATTATTCATGGTAGCTCCCTTAATATTATCTCTTAATAATGAGAATTTAGGTTATTTTTCTGTACCTATCGTATACTTTCAAGACTATTCTATTTCAGCAAACAGTAGCTACATGGCAGAAAGGATTACATACTGTCACATTAAATTACTTCTAACTTTCAAACAGATTTTAAGCAAACCTATATTACACAAGCTAGAAGCATCTTTCACATGCCAATTTTTGAATTCATAGGCATTAATAAAAGCAAAGATTAAAATATATTTACCTGAATAGAAGCAGGACTGCTTGAGGAAAAGTCTGAAAATTGTTGTTTCTGTTAATTTGATTATTGTCCCTCATGGCAACTTTACCAAATACCTGCAAGCAAAAATTAGGACCAAATATATTTTTGATTCCCTTCTACATAATTTTGTCTAAATGAACAGTGGTCATAATCCAGTAGTTTAAATTAGCATTTATATGTATGAAAAACACTTTTACAAATATGATAATTGCTTCCTCTGATTTCTTCAGTTCTTCCCTCATAATAATGCAGATCTGATAACATGCAATAAATATGACATATTTACAGAATAATTCTTTAAACATTCAGTGCAACATCATTGAATCTATTATTACAGAGTTTACGCATCCTCCTATGTCCTGGGTCAGATTATGTTATTATCTTTATTATTTATATTACACTAGCCTTGAGTGGTCACAACTGAGATTAAGATCCTATTTTGCTTGGTGTTGCATATGCTCATAGTAAAAGATAATCCCTGTCCTGAAGACTATGCAATCTAAATAGACAAGAGAGACACAGAGCAGGGAACTGAGGCACAAAGAGTTTAAGTAATTTGCTCACGGCCATATAGTCAGTCAGTGACAGCACAGAGAACTGAATCCAAACTCTTGAGTTCAAGTCCAGTGTCTTGACCACATGACCATCCTTCTTTTCCCAATACAGTATTTCAGATCTTATATGACATTATGTTATATATGTATGTGATATTACAGAATATTAGAGACCATTATCCTGCCTGTTTTAGGAAGATTAATACCATTATGTTGTACATGCACATTGTCAGATTAAATATTGTGAGGTATATGTCCCCTTCTGGTGAATGATGGGGAGAGTGGAAGAATCAGAAGGGAAAGCCACTACATACAGCATGTTCCTCACCCCAGCTAACTGTAGTGGGGGCTCCCTTCTATGCTGGGCTGTTCCAAACTCCTGTACCCTTTGGGGACACAGGAAGTCACCCAAGAATCATTCTAGCATACAGATCTAACCTAATGCCTTTATTAGCATGGTCGTAACCCCAGTGTCATGGGAAAGAATAGTGCAGCAGTGGGAGTACAATGTATTTGTTTTTAGGGGGAAACTACTCATAATTACCTGCATTCCAATAACAGCATAGATGAAAAACAGCATAGCTATCAGAAGAGCAACATATGGCAGAGCCTAAAACAATGGGAAAAGCCTTCCATTATTTTTTCATCATTTCAGTTTATAGCCCAGAATCTCTCCTGCTGGCAAATCAGTTCAACAGAGGAAAAAAGTGGTGGGGTAGTCAGAGAGCTGTAACCACTTCCTGATTCTCAGGGCAGACCTGCTGAGGTCTTGGTCTCAGGCTATGTACACACTGACGGCGGCAAACTCTTTCTGGATTGACTGAGCAATCAGTAAATCGCAAGCTACGACTGCCGCCGAATTCTCAGGTAAGTGTAGACCTGGCCTCAGTGTCAGTTAGAGAAGTCTAGAAACTGCTCTAACTTATGCCAGCTAGAGTAGCCCTTATGGGACCACTTACCAGTTAAATATGGAAGAACACATGTGTGCTTCATATCCTCCCAACCATGACATGCCCTCCCCCAAGATACACCCCTAAGCTGGCGTGATAGAGGCACTTTATTCTAGTTGAGAGCTATGTACAGCAGAAGAACTGTCAGCTGGCTCCTTAGAGACAGAATAGGCCACTTTACTCAGTCCAAGCAATGTAGAGTAGCCAGATGAGGGGACACAATCTGAACTGACATGTAATATATGCCCTTCAGTGGCATGGATGGCACCTCCACTCTTCAGAATCAATATATTACAACCAAAAAGTAAGTATTTCAGATAATTTCAGCCAGAAAGCTATTTCTTTATTTCAAAATATCAGTTCTGCTATTTTATTTTTATTACAGTTAGGCCCTTATTCTCCAAACACTTACACGTATGTTTAATATTATACATGTAAGTAGTTCTATGGATTTCGTGTGCATAAGTGTTGCAGTAATAGGACATTAGAGATCTATCCGTTACAGTGGTAAATCCCTCTTTTATATAATCACAAAATCAAAGCATTTGAAGACATGTTTATATCCCTCTGAGAATTTTTGATCCCAAATCATCTAGCATAATCATCTAGCATAAATCATCATGTAATCATCTAGCATAAATTATGTATGCTGTATGTAAATATGGCCTACATAAATGAATCATACATGACTTAGTGTGCAACGCTATGAAAAGCCATCTTTTAGAATTATAAAGTCACTTCTAGAATAAGTAATCTGATGTTTATAGATCTCATGGTAAAAGCTAAGATTACAAGACAAAGGGTAAAATCCTGACTGCACTGAAGTCAATGGCAAAGCTTCTATTGACTTCAGTGAGGCCAAGATTTCATCCTATATATTTTAAATTCCATGTAATAAAGAGGTAACATATAATTACAAGAGCTATATTTTGCTATTTGCATCCTGAGCCATAAAAATTAAATTAGATTTATTTACCATTAAAAAGGAGATTTAACATTTTCATGCTCACCTGAAATGACTTAATAAATGTCCACAACAAAGTTCTGATTCCTTCACCCCTGCTGAGAAGCTTCACCAATCGCATCACCCGGAAGAGACGGAAAAAAGTGATGGAGATTCTAGCGCTGTCTTCAGAGTTCTGAAGGGTATCACGGAGAAGTCAAACCAAATAAAAAGCAGAACATGCAACACTTTCAGAAAAACAACAACAAATGCAATGGTGAAAGAGGTAAGATTTGAAAATGCATTTTAGGGCCTTTTCATCTTTATAAGCATGATATGAAAGGAAAAAATACATGCTAAGAACACAGGACCTGTAGAAATGCTTCACACATCACATGCATTTCCAAGTTTTCTAGTTTGTTAATAGGATCATGTTGGGTTCATTTGTAGTAGAGTTCAATAGTACATTGACAACGAATGCAAACCACTGCATACACCTTGCTAGTAGGACAGTTATGAAAAATACAGAAAAATTGGTGGAAAAAATAGACATGGTAAAAAGAATAAACTCAAGTAGAGGTACAACCATTGGGGTCAGTTTACTAATCTTACCCCAGACTCATCAGTTGTGACAGTTTCAGTTGGCTTTGGCTTTAAAAAATTAAGAACATTATATATTAAAATCAAACAAAATATAAAAAAAAATTAATTCAACGTCACCATAAATAGGAAGGACATTTTGCATTTCTAAATGTAAGTGAACAATTTTGTTTGTAAAGCATATACTTCTTAGATAAAACATGACTATCCTTATTAGAAAATGCCCCTTAACATTTTCTATACATTGCTGATTGAATCATTCCAAATGCTACAAGTTTACCCTCAAAAAAGCTAAAAGGAGTCACTGTAAACTGAGTACTAAAATGGGATCTGCCCTTGCGTCCATGCAAGCTAGTGAGTGTTTTGCCACAGACTTCAGTGGGAGCAGGATGTTTCAAATTGTAGAAATAAACAATAAATGAAACTGGAGATAAAAACTTTTGTGTTAAGGCAGCATTTCAAAGTCCCTTTGCTGCCAAGCTTTTTTGGGGGATTTAATTCAGCCTTCACTGGTTTGTCCGACCACGTTCTGATCTTTGGGTATTGATCATATCATATGAGGTGTTCCTTAAGGTGAAGTGATTCACTGAATTATTTAACTGAAATATTCACTGCTCAACAGCCTTCTTTGCAATGCTTAACAGAAACAGACACTACTTTGCTAAAGAGAGAAGCAAATATTTTTAGCGCATTTGACGTTGTCAGGAAGACAGCCTTTGCTGTAAGCTTTGTCATTGCCAATGATAAAAAGCATTCCTCTTTTATTACTATCCAGGCATGTTTTGAGTTTGATTGTTAAATAGGTCTGTTAGAATTTCAAGGTCTAAAAATTATCCATCATAGATCTAATAATTTACATGGAATTTTATACATATCTGACAATTGAGGATCAAATTCTAGGCCAGGCTTCCTCCTCTCATGTGAGGAGGAAAGGGAGGTAGAAAACCACTCCAAGGTTCTCCTTGAAGAGTTTTCCCCTGATGGTTCCATCAGAATGATGGTGATGATGAGGACAGAGTAGGAAGGGTCTGCACTCCTTAGGAATGAACCTAGGGTTTCGCTCTCAGAACCTGCAGATCCCTGGCAGAATAATACATATGTAGGCCCTGAGCTACCATGCTGACTCTGGACACACTGCCACTGCTCCAGCACTTGGCCAGTGCAAAACAAACACCAAAGTGTATGAGCCCATTACAGCCATATCATTACTAGTATTATTAAGCGACTACTTGTTGTGTTTTTTGCTCTTTAGACAAGATAGGTACAATGAAGGGACCACAAGGGGACCATGGAATCAAAATAACCATGTTTTCTTACTATATACATCTTGCAAATCCTACCTAATATATACATTGGTGCTGTGGCAGGGTTCTAGTGGTTTCTGAAACATAGAAAACAATGAGGGATACTAAAGGCCTTACAAGCTATTTAAAAGGATACTACCCGATTCTTAAGCACTGCACTAATGCTAACTGAGGGCTAGGTCCTGTCCTCAGAAATCTGAGCAGACATCATCATGCAGAGCACCTTGTAAAATCAGACACAGTGTTTGTGCTCTGTAAGCATTTGTACAAAATACAGAGGTTAAAAGAAAGAATGGTGATGTGAAATCATTGCTGCATTAGAAACTCACTGAATATAAAAAAACACCCTTAAGATAAACCACTAAAAATAAAAATAGATTCAAAAATTAAAAAAGACAAAAGATTTGTAACCAAAGTGCCATGAGGGTGTCGAATAACTCAGAAGTAAGTTAATATAGTGATCTACTTAAATCAGTTGCCAATCAGTACTAATACACACAGACACACAACTAGTCAAAATATTGGTGCTTATTATTTTCTACATTCTGAACCTCTTAAAAATAAAGGGCTACGAAACTAGGAAGATTTACACCAGTTGAAAGATCATGCCCAAAATTACAAATTCTCCCCGCTATGCAGTGTTGTTGTAGCTGTATTAGTCCCAGGAACTTAGAGACAGGGTGGGTCAGGTAATATCTTTTATTGAATCGACTTCTCCTGGTAATTGAGACAATCTCAAAACAACATCAGAAAAAGTAATATTTTGTGACAAGTCCTCTTTACCCATTTAAAGACTGGGAGCTAAGATATGATTATAAGAGACTATCCAGGACAATGACAACCAATGTACTGGACAGCAGGCTTGAGTTTTATCTTTTCTACGTGTTATTAGTTAAGAACTCCTTAATTCCCCACTCCTGAACAACAAGACAGAGACTACCAAATGTGTGTGTGAATAGTATTACTGCAGGTGCTCAAGAGAAGACGAGTATAAAATCCCTCCGTTTGTTTTCCTGTGTAAAGGACATTAGATATATTTGTGTACATGTGCATTCTCCTCTCTTTCTCCAGCTTCCTTAGACTAAGTGGTCTTAATCCTCTGTTTGTGACAGCTAATTTGCTACTACTGGAGAGGGTTATGATGTCATAGATAAAGGATTATGAATTATAGATTCATATAATCTGGTAAGAGCAGACCAGGCATGAGAAAAGAAAATATCCTCTTTAAAATGATATACAGTAGAAAAGTTACTAGGGTTGGAGCTGGGTGTTAGAAACAAAAATGAAAACATATTTCTAATGAAGTGTTATTTTTTTCTCTAGTGGCCACAAATATTCAATTTTTGTACCTTACAAAACAGGCACTTTCAATACAAAAGATTTATCTGATTTCTCTCTCTCTCTTCGTTTAAAAGGGATTAATGTGGTTAAGAGTAATATCTGTCCAATGCAAGCCTTTAAAAGCAAAAAGTGTCAGTGAGTGGGAAATCTCTTAGCTGTACCCTAAATATCCATACAGCATGTTTCTACTGACAATGGCAGAGTGCATCTTCACAAAGGCAATTCCTTCCACCTCCTACTGATAAGTAACCATGCAACACAATAATCACCCTAATACAAAAATCTTAATTACAATCTCTGCAACGTTAGCAAATACTCAGTGTTTACACAAGTGCACAGGATAAGCAGCTGGCATATTATGTGTTTGTGTACAAGTATGAGGTTAAAATTAAGATTTTGAGGATTTGGGGTTGGGCAGAGAGAGAGCTCTTTTTGACCTTGTTGTTGACAAAGGTGTGAGTCTGAAGAACGGCAGCCTGTTTGAAAGTTCCTGCATCAACTCCTCTGACCAAAAGGGTAGATTACAGGCATCCAATTACATTGGCATTGACTGGCATATGTCTGCAGCCTGGTGCGGGTTTTGTATTTGAAATCACCATTTGTGCCAGATTAGAGTTAAATGATTTGAGATTTGGTTTGTCACTCAATATATCAATATGTGTCATGGGCATACGGATATGGAATAGGGATACTCAGGATCATTGACCCAAATTCTGCCTTCTGCCTTCCTTGATTATCTTGAAGACTCACCTCGCTTAATAGAGTGGCACAGGTACACAGGAGGTCAGAGTTTGCTCTAATGTTTCTACCTTTTCTCTCATCCACGCTCCATCTACACCATAGGCCTGATTCAGCAAAACACTTAAATGTGCTTAATTTTAAGTGTAAGTGCATGCTTATGAATAGTGTTTTAATAGCATGTGCTTATGGCTGTCCTTATGTTCTGGTGAATCACAGTCCAAGTCAGCAGCTTTCTTCACCTTCAAAAAAGAGTAACTGAAAGCAAACCTTTCCTCTAGACTTAGTGATCCAAATATTCACAACTTGCTAACAATATAAAGTCATGTTTCTGTTGTTACATACAAAGAATTAAATATATCTCTCAGTTAATAATTCCTCCTACATCGCTTACCCTGCAGTGAAAGTAAAGAGGCAAATAAAGCTTCTGACTTTGGAAATGCATATCTTTTAAGCAATACTATATCAAACTGCAAACAATGAAAAACTGTTTACATCATGCATTGGAAGCAAACTGCAATTCTTTGATAAAAATTTAAAATATATGTATGCATAGATGTGGTGTGAGACAGTGGACACAGGTAGACTATGTAGATCAAGTGCTTCCTGTTATAGAACTGTACCAAAGGGCAAAACATTATGCCAGAGTGTGATGCATTAATTTATTGCTATGATGCAGCAGGAAACATCTGTGATACAAATATATGTTGACAATAACATAGGTAGAAAAGCATCCAAGTTGCCAAAATATCTTAAAAACATGAAGGGCACAATCAAGTTTTTTAAAGAGCATAAAGGCAGTGATTCAAATTTGGCTGTAGATTTTTTATCAGAGGCCTATGGTGACCCTAATTCAACAACAAATCAAATGCTCACATATATATTTTTCAGTAAACATTTGGAAAGATATATTTATGTATGTAAATCTAATATGGGCATGGGAAATAATTATTTTCCCTCTAAAACACAAGTATTTAGTACTATAATATATTTTAAATGCTGCATTTATATCATACCCATTGAAATAAGTGTGAATTGACCAGATTACTAAATGTCTGTCCCTTATTTAGTAATACTAACTAAGGCCCTGATCTTGGAAAGTGATCCACCCCTGCAGACCCTGACGTTATATGATCAGAGTTACCTTATAATATATTATGAGCCATCCTGATAAAGTAACTCAGTTGTCATAACTTAGCATCCCCATGAAGGTAATTCAGAAGATAGCTAATATTTTAGGGGTAGTGTGTGGATTTATTATTGCAAAGTGCTTTGATGTCCCGAGAAGAAAAGCTCCATATAAAAGTACAGTTTTCAGAACTATCCTTAGACATAAAAAGATAAATTTGCAAACAAAGCCTAAGCTGAACTTGCAGAATATGCACATGCAGATAACTACATTCACAAAACTAATATTCACATGAACAAAATGTGTGATCGCAGATGAATACATGCAAACCCCTAGTTGTGCAAGTGACACTGTAGGGCCAGATTCTGCCACTGTTAGTCATGCTGAGTAGTAGCTTACTCCAGGTGGTCTCATTGAGTTCAGGTGGACTACCCCATGAGTAACTGCTCCCCAGTGTCAGCAAAGGGTTCATAGTTTAGCCCCATAGGCTGCATGGGGTTTCTTGGTACCGTTATCTATGCATCTGCATATGTAAATATGAGTAAATAAAAAATAAAGGCCTGATTCTGATCTCACACTGGTGTAAATGAAGACTAACTCTGATGAAGTCAATGGATGAAATCCTGACCCTACTGAAGTCAATAGAAGTTTTGCCACCAGTGTAAAATCAGTGCAAGTGAAGTCAGAATTATAAACTAAACGAGGACCTAAGGATCCCTTCTTTGTTCTGATTGATTTGTAACCATAAGTTGAGACTGAAAATTATTTGTAAGTCAATATTATATTACTTATAGCCCGGGAATGCTAAAAGTGGTATTTTTTTATGCCCATAGGACAGATTGGCCAAGTTCTATTTCTGTGGGAGATCTTCATGGCTTGTCCCGCAACTCTGGCCCACTGATGTATGCAATGGTAGATTAGAAAATGTTATAAGTCTCACCTATGTCTATTTACAGATTCATAAATTTCAAGGCCAGCAGGGACCAATATATGATGATATAGTCTAACCTCCTGCATAATATAAACCAAAGGACTTCCCCAAAATAA
This sequence comes from Emydura macquarii macquarii, assembly GCF_026122565.2. Taxonomy (NCBI): domain Eukaryota; kingdom Metazoa; phylum Chordata; order Testudines; family Chelidae; genus Emydura; species Emydura macquarii. Next base: position 9,428,803 of record NW_027131105.1, on the reverse strand, counting down.
TTCCCATATCACAATGGTCCCTGCTGGCCTTAGAATCGATAAATCCATAAATAAATATAAGACTTGTAATATTTTAGAAGAGGTGAGTGGAATTTGAATGATTTATTGGGGAAATGAGAGCTGAGATTACTGGTACCATCATCTTGTTTCAGCAAATAACTTAAGATGTGCTTAACTTTAAGCATGGGAGTAGTCCCTTTGGGACTAAATAACAGAGATACACTTGAGACCAGCTTGTGAACAATCAAATGTTAATGGTCAAAAAACAAAAAGCATGTGAATGCAAAGCTCTTGTAGACAATCTACCAGTGTAGAATACAATGTGAACATGCTTCTGAGTCATCCACTGATGGTCATCCACACTGTTTCTCAAGGGACAAATGCAAAATGTAAAATAACTTTTTTTGAAGCCACAAGGTACAAATGTGTCCTGTAATTACATTTCAGAAATATTTATCTTTGACTATCTCGTGATTAAGTTATATATGTTCAAATCCCAGAATGCAGCAGTCACATCTGATAACTCACAGTCACTGCTCTAACAACGAGAGTCCTGTAGCGCCTTAAAGGCTAAGAAATTTCTGTGGGCATAAGCTTTCGTGGGCTGCAACCCACTTCGTAAGATGCATGAAATGGAAATCACAGATAGGAGGTATATATATACATCCAAGTGTAAGAAACAACAATGGGGAGGACAAGTGCTAACAAAGTCAATTCAGTTAGAGTAGATAAGACCTATTCACAACCGTTGATTAGAAGGTGAGAATGTGTGAACAGTGACAATTATTTCTTGTAATGAGATAACCATTCCAAGTCCCTATTCAGACCCAGTCTGATTGTGTCAAGTTTGCATATGAGTTCCAGCTCTGCAGTTTCTCGCTGAAGTCTGTTTTTGAAGTTTTTTTATAGAAGTATGGGAACTTTCAAGTCAGCTACAGAGTATCCTGGGAGACTGAAGTGTTCTCCTACTGGTTTATGGATGTTACCCTTTTTTATGTCTGATTTGTGTCCGTTTATTCTTTTGCGTAGTGACAGTCCAGTTTGGCCAATGTACATGGCAGAGGGGCATTACTGGCACATGATGGCATATATTACATTAGTAGATGTGTAGGTGAATGAGCTCCTTCTGGTGTGGCTGATGTGGTTAGGACCTGTGATGGTGTCACTAGAGTCGATGTGCGGGCAGAGCTGGCAACAGGGTTTGTTGCAGGGACAGGTTCCTGGGTTAGTGTTCTTGTTGTATGATGTACGGTTGCTGGTGAGTATTTGCTTCAGGTTGTGGGTGCTGTCTGTAAGCAAGGATAGGAGGCAGGCACTGTTAGTCTTTAAGGTGCTACAGGATTCTCGTTGTTTTTGCTGTACACAGACTAACACGGCTACCCCTTTGGAACTAGTCACTGCTCTGTGATTTTTTAATACTTTTTTTTATTTAGAAGGAACAATTTAGATGACCAAGCAAGATTTTGTGTGTCACGTCAAACTCTGTGAAAACAAAATGTGAACAAAGAATAAAAAATATTATATGGCTTTAGTAGTGCTTTTATTATTTAAATTGCTTCACTGTATATATATTTATTAATATATACTTGCCTCTAAAATTTTCTAAAAATAAAATGAACATGAAAACCAATTAGGTGGCAGAAAAGAAATATTGGTAAAAAGTAGGGAGATTAAATGACAGATTAACTGAAAGAAAAAACAACCACAAACTGTGTATTGGAAAAATATATGTTGCTCTGAGGTTATCTGTATCATAAAATGCCTCAAGGAACACATCTGGTTCCTGGTCATGGGTGTGACCCTGCAGAATGCTAAGCACTCTTGTGAGGTTCTAAGTACCCTGAACTCACCCTGACTTCAATGGAATCGAGGGGATTCACTATATGATATGACTACAAAGCAAAGTCCTCTCCTGGACCCACTGTGAAAGAGATGTTACAGGACCACAAGAGTCAACATCACATAGGGCATCATATATATTATTATAAAACTTTGAAATAAACACAGCTAATAAAATGAAATGAAAAGATTACATGTATTTTGTTAGATTTAATACTACCATCAGTATGACATTTAAATGTCCAACCCACTCACTTGAACAAGTTGAATCAGGTACAGATCTCACACTGATGTAAATCTGAAGTAACTCCATTTTGACCTCTGGAGTTATTCTGGATTACACTAATGTAAAATCAGAATGTAGCCCAGCTGTTTCCACAGAATGAGGCAATTTCTATATGGAAATATACAGAAATGTTCAGCTGGACTCTGGTCTGAACATCTCTGTGTGTTGAGCAAGACTTTTATGTCCTTGTCGATACTGAGATTTCATCCACTACTGTAGCTGAACCAGTGCAAACCGTTTATGTTGATATGGTTTACACAGCTGCAGAGCAGTTTGCACTGGCGCAGCTTTCACTTCTTTATACTACACCAATGTAAATAGTGTCTATGCTAGGTATTTGTGCAGGTGCAGCTACAATGGTGCCTGAAATCTCTAAGACAAGGCTTTAATAACATCCTTGCACTGCTACAGATTTCCCAATATCAATCAATTTTCTATCACGGTTAGAAAAAAAAAGTAGTGTTATGCATGACATGTTAGAGGATGCCATTGAAAAATGTTAATAAAGGGATTTTGAAAATATAAGATTCTGGATTTAAAAGTTTTGAACAATTGTATGAGACTAACAAAGTAGGAATACTCACAAGAATCACAAACAGTAGCCATATAAAAGCCTAGCATTTTTATAGACAGTCTACAGCATCTAATATTTCATGTTGGAAAATGGGAAATGAAACCTAGAAATATCACGACTACAACATACCCCCGGTTTCACAAACTAATACAGCACACTTAAAGGAGGTACAGAGTTAAAACAGACAATATTTAGTACATGAAAAAGGTGTCTGTTGTGCAGTAGTAGAAGACACCAACAATTAGCCATTTCTATAGTGAGAAGGTATGAAAGGCTAAGAAATGAAAGTGCTAACACCTTAAATCTAAATACAAAATACAATGCATGCACTGAACTAGAGATCACCAGTTTTATCTCCAGCAGATTTTCAAGCCAAGTGAATTAGTACAAAGTCATAGAGTTCATCACAGATGAAAGCTTAGCAGCAATGAGTTGTACTCACAAGTAATGCTGCCAAATGAACCACTGTTAACACAGTGTTAACCACAGACGACCATAACTATATCACGTGTACTATTTTCACCACCCCTTCAGACGTGAATACATTTTGCAGTTTTGGGGGAAAGCAATTTTAGGAGACCACATTTCTGTGTGTCCCAAAAGTCATAGTTGCCCATACAAAACAACTTTTGTGCATGCAAACTGGATAATAGCTAACTACTAACTATTGATTTGATTTAGTTGGGGTTGGTCCTCCTTTGAGCAGGGGGGACTAGATGAACTCCTGAGGTCCCTATTAACCCTAATATTTTATGATTCTTTGATTCTACTTCAACTGAACTTGCAAGTCCAAGTTTTGGGCATCTAAAACGTGGGCATCCAAAAACCATTTTGAAAATCTGGCCCATGAAGTGCAATTATCTTTTGAGAAGTGCCAGAAAAATGGCATACTGGAATTCCATGTTCACTGTCCCATAAGACCATCCAGCTCAGATTTACTCAGTTCACTAGTAAAAAGATTTCTTTCCCCTAACTGTGCAAACCCAGCGTGAAATCTGAGAGTCAAACTGTGTTCTCTCTGCTTCTGCATCATTCCCATTGTTGCCATACTCCACTGTGTAGTACAATAGCCAGCGCGATAAGCTGCTTATGTACTACAAATTCAAAATACTCTGCACTTGTCATAACCAAATAAGAATGGAATTTTATTGTACAAGTACCTTGAAATTATTTTGATCATGTGTATTGTCTAATTTGCAAAATTTTCTACTCCAAACAGGAATTTCAAGTTCTTAACCCAAATTAGCAAAGCCCTACTATATGCTAGTTTAGACATTTTTAGAATCATATTATAACCTGATAAAGCAGCATATTTGTTTTCCATATCAGGTTTCAACACATGTATACATTTTATTAAATGTATATTACAGAGCTTACTAAATAGGCTAGAACCAAAGAAGCTTAAAGCTAGGCATATTATCATCTCTCAACTGCAACCGCTCTCAGTAATTAAGGCCCACCTCCATCACTCTTCACCCACTCCCTTTTCCATATCTCTTGAGACACTAGGAAGGATGAGATACTATCCTCCGCAACTTGACTTTGACCAGCCCCTAAACAAGAGCACAATAGATGTGTGTATGTAGGGGAAGCTCCTTGTGTCCTTCCTCCACTTGCACATCATCTCAAAAGCTGGCTAGAAGCTGGGCCATAGTTTGTTAGTTTTCATTTATTCCTTCTCACAGTTTATTGTGCTTGGTTTAATACCAGTAAGTGAGACACAAATTAAACAGAAAGCATCTACTTTCTATATCTGTTACTCTGCATGGCCTCAAATAGTCTCATCCAGAATGTTTGTCAAAAGGCTGTGACTCAACATTTTGGTTAGTCTTAGTGGGTTTTATGGAATTCACAAACTTTTCAAACCGCACTGAAACTCCAGAACTATTTCCTGGAGGAAGGAAAGAGGAAAAGGTGATAGCAAAGAAGAAGTACAGGCTATATACACTCTTTCTCAGTGACTGACAGCACTCTCACTCCACCAGTCTGGGTGACATGAATTCCAATATCATTCTCAAACCTAGGTCTCCCACACGAAAGTGCATGGCTTATTAAACCACTGAGCCTTGAAGATAACTTTTAGGTGCCTGACCGATTAGGTCAAATTACCTATTAAAAATTACTGGGCATCAAATTGAAATGGGTGTTAGCAAAGGCCTGTTTTTTCCTTATTTAAAAAATAAAATGATTTAAAAATATATTCAGTATCTATGTAGAAAGAAAAAATAATCCTCATAGTTTTACTATTATATATGTGTGAGAGCATCTATCTATCTGTCTGTTTCAATACTTTAGTCTTTTACTCCAGATGTAAAAACAGATTTATGGGGGAAAGTTTACATTTTCAGTATTGATGACAGCAATTACTTTTTAGTGCATGAACAATTGTTACTTACATTAACTTCTGTTATAGCAATATCAACGACGCTACCAACAACAATTAAGGCATCAAAAGTGTTCCATGCATCAGTGAAATAGTGCTGTTAGGACAAGCATTCAGCAGAAAGAGAGCAAGAGAAAAACACAAACAGAAAAGAGAAGAAAAGGACAGTGTTATAACACAAAAACATTCTAAACTTCTCTGATGTACCAACATAACATCTTGGAAGTGAAAAAGGCTATTTATTTCCCATATCAACATAACTGAGCTATGACTGTATTCAAAGTTTAGAAATGTCAGATCAGTATCTGTGACTTGTCCAGATGATGGAAATAGTTGGGAGACAGAGAAAGAAATGGGGACTGTGGGAATTAAGCTGGAGTATACTCACATCGGCTTCACTGAGAACGACGTCTACTATGCTGCCAATAACGATGAGGGAGTCAAACGCATTCCAGGCATCACTAAAATAGCCCTGAACAGAGCAGGCAGGGTGCAAACGTTCGTGATTACATATGAAATGTCAAATATTTGCATACTTCTGTTTAGTTTTGCATAAACAGAAATTACTTAAAACAAAACCTGTGGTCTAATGAGAAAACAAAAGAAAACAAAACAAACAATATTGCCTACTGAAGGAAAAGTATATATATGTATATGATATATATATACACACACACATAAGTATATATAGCAAATATATATACATATATATTATATACACACACAGACGTCTGATAAGCACCAACGTGTCAAATGGGCCATTAAATAGAACTCTGTTTATTAGACTCTCAGCGGTGTTGTAACAATTCCCACTTACGCATCCTGACAAGCGATAACAAAATAACTTTGATGTTGGAGATACAGGTCCTTCCATGGTGGAACCTTCATTATGTAGTCGTGACTTCCTGGAAGTCAGGGACAAGGTTCAAACCCTGCCCTTAACTTCACATCCACAATTCCAATTCAGATAAATGAGCTTCTGCATGAATATCAGAGGGTAGAATTTGGTCCTATATTGGTAAATTAATAATTTAGTACAAAATGTTAGGGCTTAGTAACTCACATGTCTACATAGCAACTGGGAAGTATGATTCCCAGCTTGGATAGACATACACATGCTAGCTTTTTTTGAGATACCATGCTAAAAAATTGCAGTATGGCTGTGGTGGCATAGGTGGCAGCTCAGGTTAGATGTCCAAGCACAATCCTGGCTCATCTCCTGGGTACATACTCTGTGGCTAACCTGAGCCACCTCCCGTGCCACTGCCCATGACTGATAGCGTACTAACTTAAGCAGAACTAGCACATGTTTTTTCTACCATAGCTGGGAATCAAACTTCCCAGCTGCTGTGTAGACATACCCAAAACATGTTAGCATTTAGGGCCTGATCCTGCACTACCGAATTCAGTGAGTTTGTTTTTGATTTCAGTAGGAACAGGAGCAGATCCTTAATGATGCAGCTCCAGACATTCCACTGCAAAAGACGTAAATTTATGTAAATCACTTAATTCTGCTTCCTCAGACTCCTTCTGACTTTAAATATATCCCATTAATGTACCCAAATGGTCATCAAATAGAAGGAATGACTTAGGAACTGGTTCATCACTGTCCTACGGGCCCTTCGCACCAGGTTGGCTGGCTAACTCTATGGAAAATGTAGATGTATAGGTTTTTCTCTTATAACCAGATAAGATAATCTTATGGTCACTGAAGTGATCCAGATGCACTACTACAATTTTGTCAGACTTCAATATAATGAAACCTATGGGATGATCAGATATGTTCATTTTTCCCATACAAACACTGTTTTACCATCTAATCTCCGCTAGTGAATCTAGAGTGGACCCCAACATACACTTTGGGAGAAATCCTAAAATAATCTGGATTTCCTGCTGATGTCAATAGACTAGAATCCTGGGTCAACTAAAATATTAGGAAAACATCTACTTTGCCTTAATAATAATAATGCAATTTAAAAAAAATAAAAGTACCAAAATTGATAAGAAATCAAGTGCTAACCTAAAATTGATGTCTATACACTTTTCTTATTAGCACACCAATTACTGTAAATAAATTGTTTAAAAAAATTAGTAGATTTAAGGTGCAATCATAACACAATAAAATATGTGTTTAATTGCAGACCTAAGCAAAATTACTTAAAAAGCCTCATAAAAATATCATATATATATATAATTCCTCTTGGAGTTTACATATTTTTGACAAGTTTCCACGGTTGAAAATTATTCACCCTGAAACATGTGAAAACTATTGAAAAGAAGCTATTTTTTATGTGGAAATTTGCTCTTGAGAATTTTGGAAGGAGAAATTCTATATAATGATCTATGGCAAGGAGTACAGGGCTGAGAGTCTGAGTTCTATTTCCATCTCTGCTACTGTCTGGCCTTAACAATGCTCTGTACTTATACAGCACTTTACAATTATTTTTAACTATCAGCCATCCGAGGAAGAAGGTAAGTATCATTACTATTCCATATTGCAAGTGGGGGAAGGGTGTCAGTCTGGTAACTACTACCATCCCTTTGTGTTGCATCAGTTGGCCATTTGAGGTAGGCCATCAATTCCAACACAAGAGAATTTGTGTATTTAGTATTCCAACCAATCAAATCCAGTTCTCAAACCACCTGCTCACTCATCACATCTTCCCTCTTATGTTCGCTCTTGCCCTACCCATTTCCATGAACAAGACATTCTTAAAGTTTCTGTCAGATATCATGACAAACGACCTTGACAATACAGAAACTGACATAGAATCCTGGACATGTTAGCAGCTGCAGAGTAAGATAGGGAAGCTGCTCTAACAATATTATTTTTGTCCTTTTATTTTCCTAATTCCTCCTTTTTATCTTTTGAAATAAATGTCTTCATTGATTTTTAAACAATGATACAAAATTATATATAAAAAGAACAAATTATAGACAAGTAACAATCAGATGTTCTACAAAACCAAAATCCTAGTGTGCTATGCCATTTCCCCCTACCACACCTCCCTAAAGAGTGGGTCATAAGTGGTGAATAAACTGTGTGTTGGTCTCTGTAGAAGGGTCAATTTCACTATAGAAAATATGATTTTACTAGACATTGCTACAATGCAAGCCACATAAATAACACATTCATATTTTGATTAGATATTGCTAAAACACCTTAAGACATGCTTATTGTATCATATCTTTTCCATCAGTATGGACAAATATTGTTCAAAGTAATATGTAAAGCAAAAGCAAACAAAAAACAAAAAAATAAAGATGATTTTGGAGAAGGGAGAAATGGATAAATGGACAAGTCACAGCAAATAAACATTAACACGCAAATTAGTTTTCATCACTGCAATCACTCAGGATCAATTCACTTACTAGCCATCTTTCCTTTTTTCTTACAAAAATCTGATGTAAAACGGCATGGAAAATCATTACAAATTCAAGTAATGGTTGGCTTTCATGAAGCTGTGTAAACATTACGTACTGATGTATTACTTTAGATTTCATATAAATATTTTCTTTTGTAATGTGGTAGGCCCACTAGACAAACAGAATTTGGCACTTGTTAAGAATAACTTGGTTTAATCAAGTGTTCCATTTTAAATGACATTGTGAACATTTTATTCAACAAAACCTGCAAAGTAAAAGACAAATCCTGGGGAGTACCTAGATTACAGAATTAAATACAAAATACATGTTCATTTTGATTTATTATCTACATATTTTAGTAGTTACAATGCACTATTGAAAACTTAGGGCTCAATTCCACCAATTACTGAGTGTCTTCAGGGTATGTCTACACTCCAGTTTAAAGCCCTCGCTGGCCTGTGCCAGCTAACTCAGGTTTGGGCTAAGGTGCTGCTTAATTGCGATGTAGAAGTTTGGGCTCGGGTTGGAGCCCAGGCTCTGGGAACCTGCCAGGTGGGAGGGCCCCAAAGTTTGGACTACAGCCCGTAGCTGAATATCTACACCACAGTTAAACAGACCATTAGTCTGAGCCCCACGAGCCCAAGTCAGCTGGCACAGGTCAGCCACGGATATTTAATTGCAGTGTAGACATACCCTCTATTCCCAATGCAATCAATGAAAGTGTAGGGTACTCAGCTCCTCATTGCCAGATCAAGCTCTTAATATCTGGCACTCGTTGAAGGTTTACTTATATTTCAGAATTGAGAGTCAATCTGCAGTACCTTGATTTCACATGCCACAATATTGTAGCCAAATATCAGGGTTTTGTAATAGTCATTAGGTATGAATGGGCCCTAGAACAGGCAACCATATTTTTACAGTGTTTAACTCAGAGTGTTAAAAGGACACTGTCAAATAGTCTAGGGCCCAACATTTATTTGTTTGTTTGTTTGTTTGTTTATGTGGATTTAGATACACTACAATAATGGAGTGTCCATCTGATGCCCCTGAATGTTTTTTTAAAAATACCAAGGCATGGATCCTCAAAGGTATTTTGGGGCCTAATTCCCACTGAACTCAACAGGAGTTAGTTGCCTAAATAACTTTGAGAATCTGGGGCTAAATAAATAGACAGTCCTGTCAATTTCCCCAGATCAAGTCAAATAACCCAGTAACAACATAAACATAACAGAAATTAATCAATCAATCTCCCCCCAGCAGCCCCAAACCAAAATGTAAATTTGGTTTAAAATTTGCCTTTATAGACCCTAATATTAATTAAAATATTTCTACTAAAATGTTTTTAAAAGTCCACTAAAATGTTTATTTCCCATTAAAAACCCTCTTTTTTATATTTAGATTTATAAGCACCATTGACCCATTTCCTAGCCTATCATCTCATTTACGAGAATTAAAAACACTGTCAATAATATACGGCCAACAAGTGGCTGTAAAAAAGGACACATCACAATAAAAAGCAAAGGTAAAATCCTCAGCTGATAACAAAAGCCATCTGAAAGATATATAATGCTGTTGTTCAGTGAGATCCCTGCTTTCTAATCAATCTCATGGTCCTTTCACCGTACTCTGCTGTTTAACAAATTTGGGCTCTGCTGGACCAATAGGGGAAGAATTCTGGGAACAAGGATTCTCTCCTAAAAATACCTTCCTTCCAGCCAAGGCATCATTTCAAAAAAATTCTGGGGAAGGCAGTCTGCTTTCCTAATGACCATATCCAAAGTCTGGAGAGGTGGGGGTGGTGGCAAAAAGTGGAAGACATAATGGAGCATATAGACCCATGAAAGGTCTGGGTGGGGTGCAGTTGCCCTATAGCAAATGATGCCCCTGGCTCCAGCCCCCTAGATATTCAGACATCTAAACCTGTGGTGATAACATACCATCAAGAGCATTTCAGCTGGGGAGAGGCAGAGTCTCACAGAGTTAGAACCCAAACAGCACAGGGTCTTATAGATCAATGGCAACACCCTGAATAGCATCCAGGGGTGAACAGGAAGCTCATGCAGTGTATAGAGCACTGATGTAATATACTGCCACCATTGGGCCAGTGCATTTTGTGCTAGCTGAAACTTCTGACCTGTCTTCAAGGGCAGTCCCATGTAGGGCCTATTATAGTAATCCCAGTCTTGAGATCACAAACGCATGGAAGACTAGGCAAGATTCTCAATTTTCAAGCTAAGCACAACCTTCATACTAGGTACTTTTGGGTACCAAAACTAACGGAGGCTTCAGTAGCCAATCAGCATACGGAACAGCACCAGGACAGAGAATCAGCAGAAAGATGGCACTGCAGCCTAAACATCTTCATTATCTCTCGTGTGACCTCAGATTATGTTAATTTTAATGTACTGAAGCAGCTAGTATTTGAATAAGACTAGTGACATAACAATTCAAATACATACAATATACAAATTGAACAGGAAAGTTTAAAGCAGAACCCTGTAGAATCTTGCAAGAGAAAGCCTTGTGGGGATGTGGATGAGCAGTTATCCAAAACCTCACACGTTGGGTCTGAATACCAGGTCTTGGTTACACAAGAAAAAGCCAAGAGCCTAATCCATGATCAGACTATGATGATTTTAGCTTCATTACCTTGAACTGAAAATATTTTTAAAGAAAAACATTCCCCAGCAGAAAACGGAACATGAAACACACCAGACCCAGTTGAGGTAGGTCAGTAAAACTAGATTGGCATGTTTCAGTTTCCGTTTATAGTCAATGGGCCAAATTCTGCTGTGATTTATGCTGGTGTAAACTGACCAGGGAAATACTGATTTCATTGTAACTGATAGCAAAATTTGGTCTAGTGTCTCTTTCTGGTTCCCATTCACTATCGCAAGTGGAATGTGAAAAGTGAATAAACAATATTACATGATGACAATCAAATACGATTTTTACCATTTCTTTCCATCTTAATAATTTAAGCTATTATTAGAATCACAGGGAATTAAGTTTTTAAAAACTTATAGGCCAACATTTTCAAAAAGCAGTAACTAGAATTTTGGGTGCTCAACTTGCGGCATTGGGCCTGATAGTCCAAGGTTAACATCAAATTATGATAATGGACATTTTTCAAAAAGTTTGAAAACCAGGCCCAAAATGTACCATGTGGGGCACCCAAAAAATCGAAGCACCCTCAATTAGGCCCCAGACTAGAATAGAGATGCCGGAAGGTACACCTCTACTTCCACATGGAACTCCACTGAAGCCAGGGAGGCTCCACGTGGGCTCAGAGGAACATCTGCATGCATCTCCTTGAAGATTCAGCTCCTTAATGATGCCTTTAGAAAATCTGGCCATGATGTTTAGTTTGACAGAGTCCCTTTAAGACAAGGAAATTAAAATGCCTGCTCTGGGCCCAATCTACAAATAGTTATACATGTGAGTAACCCCACTAAGGGACAACTTGTATGCATATTTGCAAGATCAGGCCCTATGTCTGCATTTTATTAAAAAATATATAGTCGATTAGATTTAAATTTTTTAAGTTTATCTTTATTTCTTAAACCATCACTTACATAATATAGTACCTGTGTACATTATGTTTGGTAATGCTTGTAACAGGAAATGATTTGTCTGGGTTAAAAAGGGACCTTTTCATGACTTCAAACATATTCCGGTCTCATCAATTACTCAGTAATATTTTTTCACTCATATCTACATCTCATTTCCTGTAGATGCAACTATCAGATCAACATTTCTGTGAATATTTCACAGATATTTTACCATGAAAAATATGAGGGTTCTTCTATTATTTGAATAATATATAGCTAGTGGGAAAGTCATGTTATACTTAATTGATCTAGTGATAGCCTAGCAAATCTTTCTAGCCACTTACCTTGGGTTTGAATGCAATGAGTTTCAAAACCATTTCAACAGTGAACACGCCTGTGAAAACCATATTCAAAATGTCCATTGCATCATTAAACAGTTTAGACTGTCCATAGTGCTGTGAATTAAAAATATGACACTTTTTAAAAGTAAAGAATTAAAGAATATTAATTGAAAGTAGGCTGACATAAACCAACAGTTGTCAGTAATAAAGCCCAGTAAAGTGTAGGCTCATTAGTAGCTCTGTAAAAGATTGTTCCATGCATGAATGGACCCCAGATACAAGAATAAATGAATGACTCCTGTTTAAAAATGGATTAATCTCAGACTGGTTCTGGTTCAGGTACTGGATGGAACAGATGGCTCAACACCCCCCCCACCCCCCACCCCCTGTGTATATGGAGCAAGTCCTGAGGGATGGTGTTTGACTCAGGCATAACCACCCAAGTGTTCCTTTTGGGACAATGCAGCTCCATACTGTCTCCTCCTTCGGGTTGGTTTATTGGTTTGTTACTAGAGTTCTTGTGCTCCTGATGTTTAAAGTGGTATTTTCACATATTTATAACCTTCTAAAACATGCAGTTTTTAGGTTGAATTTTCTTGTTGATATTGCAGGCATTATAAATATAGACATTTTACAACCCTTAAAAGACAAGGCTGTTCCAGCCATAACTTGGGCCAAGCATGTCAACAACTGCAATAATAAAATTAATTTTAGATGCCAAATAATAAAAGGGGACCTGACAGTCAACAATAGTGTATAAGAAAATACTAACCCTATGTGCCTGCTAAAACTAGAGTGAAAGAGGAACTGGCAAGTACACAAATAGGTGATATACAGTAGTTCTTGAATTATGTGCATTAATCACTTAACAGAAATCAAGGCAAAAATAAATTTGAATAATTTTCTCCTGAAGCCATGATCCAAAGGACAAAAAATATGGATTCAGAGGAAAAATTGTGCCTTAAAATGATCAATATTAGTATATACTATATAACAGTATAAACAACAGTAATTTACCAAACTGTATATGATTAATTTTAAGGTTATATTACACAACTAGGTGTCACACCTTTAAGACACCTATTTAGAATGGCATGACATATTTTATTCATACTATATTGCATTACTGTATAGTGACTGTAATCTTAATGGGGGAACCGTCAGCATAAATGGAGATCACTGACTGAGAGAAATACAAAGAGTAAACAAAGAATGTAAATAGTGGCATGTAAACTGGATTTTAACAATTATTTTTCTATTGAAAATCTGTTGTGTTGGGGAAGAAGAGAGAAATAACTCAGGGAGGAAGCAGAGAAGAGAGGCAACAGGTGAAAAAGATATTATGTATGTAAAGAAAATAGTAGAGAAAAGACAGGAAAAAACAAAATTGGAGATAAAGACAAAATAAAAAAGTGGGAGAATATTATCTATTTTACCAGTAAGAGCTCATGTTTATAGTTACATAATGGAGCCACAGCCTAAGAAAAATTTGAATGATGCATCAAAAGCGCAGGAGCGGAAGTGATAGGCTGAATCCAGGTACAGGAGGAAAAGTGAAAGACGGTGTACAAATGAAAGGGCAGTAAATGCTTCCTGACTGCATCAATTTTTCAATTACATTCACAGATGAGATGTCCAACCACACCCTCCCTCTGACATTTCAGATTCTAACACACCTCCAATTCAGATTTCACCCTTGGTATCTTCTCTTCCCCTATGTCATTCTGAATCAATGGTGCTCTTCTCCTGGGCACTGGGAGATTACTGGCTTTTATATATACACTTCACTGGGCCCTCATTAAAAATATATCTATTAGTGGGTTCAAAATGCCTGCATTTCCAAAGATGTTGCGTATGCAACAAAAGACATATTTTTCTTAAAATTTCAAGAGAGAATGTTAGAAAAATATCAACACAAGAAACAGAAAACATGGCATAGCACATGCATGAAATCAACACAGAACAAGTGCAGAAACTAAGAGGGGCTGAAATAATGCCATCGTGTTAGGCAAATGAACAGAAACATGATAAAATGTTTAGCTGGCTAAGGGAAACATTTGTTCATATAAATAGGCTTCTTTGTTCTTTCTAGATAGTCTTCTGCATTGACAATCTTGGGAGTGAACAAATGCACCCTACGTAAAATTATACCAAGGTATAAATTAGGACACTTTGAACACAGATAACCACACAGAGGATCTGAGTTTCAATTGAGCACTCTCAAGTGCAGATCAGATATTCAGCATTCACCACAGGGTCCAATACTGCTGTCCCTGTTTTCAATGCTTCTTTTGCCTAGGAGAGGATGGACAATCTGGCATTAAGTTATTTTGGATTCAGCTGCTCCAGTGATTGCTTAAACTACATTAATCAATGAGTTTGTGATCTGCAGCAGCCTAACAATGTTCTGAGTTACTACTGTTTCTGCTTTGTGGATAATAATAAATTAAGTCTCACAACACCCCAGGGAAATAAGTTTACATTATTTTCCCCCACTGTATTGAAGGAGGAACTTTGGTACAGCATGATGAACTTTGGTAAAGTGATGTCTGTAAAACAGAAACTAAACTCCCAGATTCTGCTCCCAGTTCTGTGCTTTAACAGCTAATTCATACTTCTTATCTACTGTTGTTTAACCAATTAGTTGAGACCTTTCTCTCTTTTAGGTAGAAAAGAACAATTTGTATGAACAATGCAAAGGCAGCAAACATATGTAACAGAAAACAAAACATATGTCCTACAGGGTTCAGGGCAGCACTATATTCTCATTCCTACCCTGGCTAAAATGTTACTCATAATAACATCCCACTGTGTCCTTGGCATTAGGGAGAGTTATTTAAAAGGTTGGGGGTTTTAAGGCTTCAGTGCTCATTTTCACTCTATCCTCCCCTGAAAATGATGGTAATAGGGCTTAATTTTCAAAAATTCAGATGTGCAAGTGCATACACAGAAATACAAATGCAACTGTGCCCCTAATTTATACCTATCATTGTGGAGGAGTAAAGGGCGTAATGGGAGAGGGCAGGGGGACTCTTTTTTCCCTCTCCAGATCCCTGCATGGGGATGGTGTCTGCAAAGGGGCGCCAGGTTGGGGATCTCTACTGCCTAGGACTCTTATTACTTGGCAGGCCAGTTCTCTCAATGCTTCTGAAGAGGCTGGCAGGAGTGACCCTGAAGAAGGAGGGAAGGGGAAGGAAAGCTAGAGTATGTTTTATGTTGTTTCTCTCAGGCCCAGCACTCTCCCTTATTGGAAAGACCTTTATGAACATCAGCAAGGCAGCGGAAAAAAACTTACACAATAAAAAAAAATAGAATTAAAACACAGTGACACCACAGAAAGCTGCATTATCTTGACATGGAATTTTTAAAAAGGTATCACTTTATAAAAAATGACAGTTGACAGTGTCCTTTAAGTCCTATTAAGCACCATTTCTGCCATATTCTCTCCTAAGACTTCTCATCAAAGGCTTCATACAATAAATTGAAAGCTTGTTTTGTTCCTACCTGCATGGCCAAGCAAAGAGTGTTCAGCATGATGAGGACAAACATGATGTACTCAAACCCAGTGGAGTTCACCACATACCAGAACTTGTACTGGTAAGGATTTTTTGGAATGTATCTACGCAGAGGGCGGGCCTTCAAGGCATATTCCACACACTGGCGCTGTAGAAGCAGAAACACCAAAAGTTTCAGTTTAGGCTACAAAATAAGAAGTTATGAAAATCTTGCACTTCATGTATGATTACTTCTGTTATAAATCCATGCATTGCACTGTGTCATATTCAGTTGCTAAATACAAACAGTTATACAATACTTACAGGCCTATAGGCAGTGTATATTTTTTATTATGGAATATTTACTATTAAGCACATTAATCTGGTAGTTTACCAGCCCCTGTTGTGTCTTTAAATTTGGGGTTAGTAATATAATATACACCACTTTGCTCAGTTGCATAAGAAAAAAACATAGAATAGTGCTAAGGGAAACCCTAAAATATTCAGCATTTATACAGAGATTTGCATATTCAGTGTGCTAATCAAACGTTATTTAATCCTAATCGAACCTTCCTATTCAATCTTAACTAGTACTAACAAACATGATTTATCTGGTTATATAATTTAGGCCTTGTCTACACTGGGTTTTCAGCCACCCTTGCAGCTGCACTAGCGTCAAACCCACAGTGTGATTAGCAACAGTGCAGTTTTGAAACCTGGATAAAGCTGCATTACTAAATTCATGTTGCACAGGTGTAAACTGCGTCAACATAAGGGGTTTTGCTCTAGTGTAGCTACACTGGCATTTGAAATCTTAATGCAGCCCAGGCCTTAAAGCTCATCATATTTTTAACAGTTTGAGGAATGCTTAAATACCTAATTCATAGACCCTAATACATCAGTAATGTTACCCACTGTACCAGGTATGTCTTGCTAAAATAAAAGTGCTACAATGGAACAAAAGTACTTCAAAGAACATTACCACTTTAAATGAGCATGAAATGAAGGTAGAACAATTCCTTTGGTGTGGAAGGTTATTCCAGAACATTTTATGTGCATGTTGCAATTCATATTACTGTTTTCTGTTTCCAGGTATTCTTCTGTCTGTCCATGAGCAAGTTTGAAACTGTTCTCCTTTCCTTGCTGTGCTACTAGAAAATTACTGTATCCCAAAGAAAGGACCAGAATGTTGGCCTCTCCCAGAAAAAGGATCATATGATGACCTTCACTCCAACTTTTAGAACCAGTTTATACTAAAAAGCCTTAATTTGCATAGTATAAGTAAGGCAGGTGTCTACTGCCCTCTTCTGAAACCACAACAGAATGGATGCTGGTTTTGTGCATGACAAGAATACAAAAAGGGATAATTTTATAAATGAAAAAAAGCAATATTTATTTTAACCTGATTTTTGTCCAGCTCACAGTTCTTATACTCTTGTTCTCCCTGTTCTTGAAACGTAACAATGACAAAACCAACAAATATGTTCATCATAAAGAAGGCAATGATGATGATGTAGATGATGAAGAAGATGGAAATCTCCACTCTGTAGTTGTATACTGGGCCTACATTCTCTCCATTTGAGTCTATAGCTTTGTATAGCAGCCTGAAAAACAAACAACAAAAATATGTTTTAACTCTTGTTAAAATGAAAAAGCCTATAGATTATATTTTCACTTAGAATCAGTGGATAGTAACTAGAAATCTGTTTTACTTTATATGAAGCTTGCTAGCCAAAGTTTCACCCAAAGGCCAAAACCTTAACATGCTAACAATGGTTTCACTATTTAAAGAGGTAGGAGTCACCAAAGATCTCAGAAGATTTATTGCAGTGTAGCTAAAGAGACTATTTGGCTGCAAGATCAGGACCTAATAGTATAAAATTCCTCTAATTTTAACAAGAACAACAATCAAAAAAGCAAATGCTCTTGTCAGGGGTCAATTGGTGCTCTGAAGACCAATGGTCAACCTCACAATGCACTCCCAGCTTTAAAGTGAAGTTGGTTTTGCCTGCAAAAGGAAGCTTAAATGTTGACCAAACTCAGTCTGACTTAATGCATACTACAAATGTGTGCGCAGCCACTTTGACTGATACACTGAGTTGTGCTTGCCACAGTGATGTCACAAAATCAAATACCAGCGTGGAAAGCCTGTCTTTGAGTATGCAGCCACTGGTCCACAAAAGACTAGAAAGACAGTGAAGCCCCCTGGTGGAATCGCCTGGATACACAATCTGAGGAATACCCCAAACAGTGCACAGTTAAGACTCTCCCTCATTATTTCTACTTCTTTGACTTGTAAATGGAAAACCTTCAGAAGCAGGTAGATTAAGAAATACAGAAACATCATGGAGCCATTGACCGCATGCCTAAATGCAAAAGATGGAGGCAGGGAGGAAAGAACTGCAATCAGAACTGCAGTATAAAGACTAGTCTAGTTAGAATGTTTATAGGCCTGAATTTTCCCTTCATTAGCAACAATGAGGCTTCATATCCTTGGATAAAATCTGTTCTTTAAGGTGCCAAGTACCACAATTCCCCTTGATGTCAGTGGAAGTAAAGGGAACACAGCATTTCCCAGGATCAGGCCCATAATCTCCAGACTCTAAAAAGAACGTGTCAGTGAAATTTTATTCAACAGTTTTGAAAAATGCAACATGTGCTAATGATGTTATGGAAATATTGAACGTTCACTTACGCAGGCCAACCTTCAAAGGTAGAAACAGTAAAAAGGGCCATCATAGCTGACAGAACATTGTCAAAGTTGAAATCACTGTTTTGCCAAACCCTTTCTCTGACCATTGGATTATCAACATCTCCATCTTTATAAACAATGTATATTCCCCTGTGGAAGAAGAAAACAAACAGGAACTGATTGTATAACACTTGGGAAGCATTAGATTAGTCACAGAATAATGCCATCTCTTTCCTGAGATATATGCTCGTTTCAGTCAGTTAACTGGTGTTAGTCCACTCATGATGTCATGTGTTTTGTGACGTGCATTGGCTGCCTGTTTGTTTCCTGATGGATTTTTTAAGGTGTTGGTTTTGACTTATAAAAAACTAAATGGCTTGGAACCTCCCTACCTGTGTTTGATATGCTGGAGTTTGGCTTCATTTATAATTTTGAGGCTTGAGGGTATGACTATCTTATAAATCAATATATTATTATTATTATTATCATTTAAAATATTGTACATAAGAGGAAAGGGTTCTCACCGGCACTCCTCAGGATTCTGTTTTGCTTCATCAGTGCACCGATAAAATTTTCCCTATGTATAAAACAAAAGATGTAGATGGAATGTAGAGCACAAAAATTAACAAAACTTAGAACCTGATCCTGTGACTGGCTCAGCACGGGCACAACTCACTTCCAACACAGAGCCCTACGAAGTCAGCTGGCAGACCATGGTGCAGTTTCAGGCCTGAATGTGTTTTAAAGGAATTCATTTATTTACCTTAAAAAGCTGTACACCAATACAGGCGAACATGAACTGGAGCAGAGTTGTGACAATCATGATATTACCAATAGTTCTAATAGCAACAAAGACACACTGAACAACATGCTGTGAAGAAAACAGAAAAAGGAAAGGATTTTAGTACAGTTTAAGTTTGGCATTATTGTAGAAAAATGTACACTGCATTAGTAACACACATTTTATTATATTTATAAGAAATATTTATATATTCTTATATATTTATAAAAATATATTTATATATTCACTTTTTAAATTAATCAGTTACAAAATACTCATTTTATGTTCGCAGTATTAATTTAATGCTGCTACCAGAAATGAGCATGATTTTTTGAATGTATTAGTAGTCTGTTGGAAATAGGCCACCTCAGATCTTAAAATGAGAGGCAATACATATACACAGTGGAATTACAATGAATAAATTGCAATGATATTTGGCTTGTTGCAAGCAATGTGTACCAAAATCTGCCTTCAGTGATGCTGCTGGTGCTCCAGATTTAAACTGCTGCAACCTAGAGCAGGATTTGGACTAGAATATTTAAGAATCAAAAACTGGTTTAGGGCTCAGTCCTGTGTCCTTATCCAGGTAAATTTCCCTTGGTTTCAGTGGGGGTTTTGCCTGCAGTAGGATTGCAGAATATCAGGCCAATAGAAACATAACTTGGAAAAAAAATATAAATAAAAACCTTAAGTCCTTTTGCTCTGTTTATTGCCCTTAGGGGCCTCAAGACTCTTAAAACTCTCAGAATCTTCACCACTGAGATAGCACTTGATCTAGTGGAGAAGAAAGAAAAGCAAGCATTAGCCTGTTATTTCCTAAGTTTATTATTTTTCAATTGTCTAATTCTCCTACAGAAATGATCTATAAATCTATCTATAAATTAAATGAAATTATCTATAAATCTATATATAAATTATCTATCTATATCCCTTTTATAAGGAAAAATTCTTACTACAAGGAGTAAATAAATATTTTGTAAATTAGCATTTTGAAGTACTTCTCAGCTTCTTTACTGATATCAGAAAACACTGATTTAATTTCTCACAAATATCATGTGAGTGACTTGGTTTCAGGAGCAATTTAGGAATTAGTAGTACATGGGCTGGTCATACACTGTAGATCAGATATGTTGGGCCACTGGGAAAAGATACTGGCCTAAGCATTCTTCAGTAATTTCCCCTGATAAACTGAGAGCTCTGCCCTGTGAGATGATGAGTGCCTGTTGTGAGATGATGAGCTGAAAATGTTCAGTACCACACAAGAGATGCTCAGCATCTCATATGACAGGGCCCTTCATTTATCAAAGAGAGGTAGTACAGAGCATTTTGCTCAGTGCTGAGATGGGGTGGTGCCATCTGCCCTTTTAAATAACAATGAGATACTAGAGCAACCAGTGATAGGTAGAGAAGTAAAATAAAAATTGGAGAACAGGTTACTGAGGCCCTGCTCTTGTTCATTTCTAAATCAGCGAGAGTTTTACTGTTGATTTCAAGTGCAGCAGAATTGAGCCCTCAACAAAGCAGTGGGAGCTGGAGCCTATTCTTAGATGGCGGTGGCCTGTCTGATCACAAGGGGTAGAAAACCCCTCTTCACCACCAGTTACAGTCCTAAATGGCACAAAGCTACTCATCTGTCACGGAGGTCACAGTGTTCGCAGTAATCGTGAATTTGAATAAAGTCCGTGACCTCCGCAGTGGCCAATGGCATCTCTGTTCCCTTCCAGGTGTTGCAACTTGGCCCACACTGTCACAGTGTCACTCAGGTTTGGCATTTCCACCCCTCCATATATGGAAACAAAAAGGCAGATGCGCCAAACCTGAATGGTGCTTTGACCATATGGGCCTGGTTGCAATGCCTGGAGCAGGAAGCTGGTCCCAGTCCCACAGGACAGGAGTCACTGCTGCATAGCGAGTGTGGGGGAGTGCTCACTTTCCAACAGCACCCCATTCTACGTGACACGTTCTTCTTTTCCTGCACCTGTGCCATGAAATGTATTAACATTTTCTGTAAAAAAATCGTAGGCTTCTGCATAAGCTGCAACAATACCCAGGAATAGCCCTGTGAAGCACTGTGCCCCAGATTTACTCCTCTGAGGCACCATACCCTCAACTTCCCTAGCTCTGGTGTGAGGGAAGGGAAGCAGTAATTTACTGCTGTCCTATACTAGAATTATAAGATTTTCTGTGGCAGAGCATTACTGCTCTGGGGTGGAAAGAGAGTAACTGAATGCTAATCCTGCACACCTGACCCAAGGCATGAATAAGGGTGGCAGAATCTAAGCCCTTACAAAGGGCCAATTTCACTTTAAACCCCCCCAGGAAACAATAAAGGCCATTTACAGTGTAACTGTAATACTTACTGAATCCCAAACGAGACCAGAGAAACACCCACAACTAGCAAGTCCAGCAAATTGAAGTAATTCCTGCAGAAAGACCCTTTGTGAAGGAATGCTCCAAAGGCGGTCATCTAAAAATAGAATGGTTACACATTTACTCTCTGTTTTTCTTCATTTAAGCTCAAATTTAGGCTGTTTACAAGACACCTGTTGAGGGTGCAAATGTATAATCAAACTTTTTACCTGTTACAACAATTAATATACAAAACAGTCTGAATATATAGGCATCCAAATTAAACAATTTGCACTTAAGCAACAGAACCAGATGTGTTAATTGTTCCTGATATCAGTAAATGTTACACTTCTGTGTTGTGCACAGAAGCTGAACCAGTTAGACCTTTACCATAGCAGTGACTTTAAAAGAAGAGTTAAAAACTTTTGTGCTGACTAATGGTAAGGTCCAGATTCTTCCCCCTGCTCCTATATATTGTTCTGAGGGGAGTAAGAGCTCTAAAGGGGCTGCAAAAGCCTGGGAGAAAAAGCTGATGCAGAAGCAGTGTAGGGCTGTCATATGCCGCTCTAGGCTGCCCCTCCTCCCAGCCTCTACTGTAGGGGATGTGCTGGGTCATGAAGGGGTGTATCAGGGAATAGGCAAGGGAGTGGTTGTAGCGCTGAGGAGGACAGTCCTTTCTGGCTGTGAGTCAGCCTACAGGTAGCTGCCGAGAGGTTACACTTAGAGCAGCCCCTGTTCTACATTATGCTAGAGGTTGCCCTGGCCCTGGGTGCAGGCAGAATCTGGGCAGCACAGAGATGTCCCTGGATGGTGCAAAACACCCAAGTCTATTAAAAATCTCTCTAACTTAATTAAGATGATATATTGGTTCAAAAATGGATAGATGAAAACCTATTAAACCAATTATAAACACAAAACAGGGATTTAAAATAGAATTTTCTTTTTATGTATGGATTTTAATAGATATAGACTGAGCCTTAAACACCTAACTAATCTGAACAAAAATTGTAGGTACTGTCAAAATACCTGGTAGTCAGACAGACCCAATTCATCTGCTGTGTGAATACAGGACCTAATCTTCTAATACTCTAAATACCTCTTGGGAACTGCTGAGCACCCTCCACTACCATTGACTTCCAGGGGAATTGAGAGCACTCAGTACCTCTCAGGAAGTGCTTGTTATTATCTCCATAGTACTGGGACCGTAATTTTAATTCATTACTTAGAAATAAAAAAAGATATAGTCACATAAAAAGACAGATCTAAGTGTTCCCATATTTACATGGCTGCCCTCTGCTTTAATAAGTCCCATCTGAAGCCTTTGAAGAAAACTGTCATGCAAAAAAAATCAGCTTGTTCTTTAAAAGCGGAAAGGCCGAGGGCAAGGCTAGGAAGTGGATGAGAAGTATTGAAGTACTGAACATGGTTGCAGCTCAGCACTCAATGGAAGCTTGGTAGTTGCCCAGAAGTTACTAAACAGGGTGAGTTTCTACTGTTCTGTGATCAGCTAATGTTGTTGTCTCTTCCTCTGGCATAAAATTCCACAGGAATGCTGACTGGCCAACATAGGTATGCCATTGGCAGAATTGGGGCAGGGGCAGAAGTCACACCCTTTACACCGTTCCAGCAGAACAAACAGGATGGAAAGCTGGTTTAAAGAACCAGCTGGGATTCCCACTGTGTAAGGGAATTCTTGGGTGACATAAGCTTATACAGTGGCTTCTGTATTCAGTCTTGAACCCCACATGGGGACATGTTAGGGTTTGAGTGGTTGTGGCTGCAGCTCAGCCAGTGAAATGGACCATGAGCGGTCGTTCCACCTGATGAAAGTTAGACTAGCCTCGAAATTGCTTTGACTTGCAACAGGAGCTAAACTAGCCCCAGTTCCCTGATAATTAAGGGTGCATTGGGTATTCTCATTTAAAGCAAAGATTCAATCATTTTGTTATGTATGAAAATAATACTACATATCTTCCCCAAACTTATTGCATTTACTCTTTGAGATCAGAATTAATTTTCTAAGAATTTACCAGTAGTGTCAGTACCCGACTATAATAGAGATTTTTTAAAACATTTGTAATCCCATATTAGATTACACTCACTTCTTAAGAGTTTTTCATTCTGTCCCTCCCCCCGTGGTGTCACTATAGGGCAGAGTAAAGGTTGCATGTGTGCCTTAGCTGCATATTTCTGTCTTACTATGTTTGGATTTCTTTATGTTTTAACCTTAACTCTGAATTTCTTTGGTTTCAATGCTTGTTTTTGGGATAATTACAACATTCTTTTAATACATTTTACCTTTTCAATGCTTGTTTTTGGGATAATTACAACATTCTTGTAATATATCTATATATAACTCCAGTTTCACCTTTTTTTGGTCTGGATTATTGTACCATAATGTTTTCTAAATGTTTAATCCTGAATTAATTCTTGTAGTGTGTGTTTTTCAACAGGACTTGTGCATTGTACAAAGCACAGTGCAAAACCCAGCATAAACAATATAAAGAGCTCTAATCATAAGCAAATATAGCCAAAGTTTGAGACGTGTTAGTAAAGCAAAGCACTGCAAATGTACATGTCACGTTCTGATTACCTATTCCCATCTTTTAAGGTGCAGTTCATTTTTCTTTACAAATACACCTTAATTGCACTGCAAGACACAGCCCATTGGAGAATGTGGAGTCAGGAGTATCAGCATTTTTGACTGAGCAAATCCTTTGTGGATACGTATGAGGCATGGAGGGCACATAATGAGAGAACCCTTGAAGCAGACTTTCAGACACCTTAACAGTGCTTCCTAAGCTGCACACAGATCTTTATAGTTGCTGAGCAAACTGAACTATCTTTATCTCAGCTTGTCAGATAAGGGAAAGGTAAGCTATATACTTGGCAGTTGCTTAACATGTGCTAGCTTATTCTGACCACTGCACCGCCGCAGAATCAAGTGCAGAACTTAATAGAAGTGAACAGTAATTTAAAGGTGACCAATAACACAAAAGAAAGTTTCCCAGTCGGGATATAAGATGCTGTCAGGGAACACAGAGGACATGCCTCCATTTAGCTCCCAGTATACCACAAAAAAATCTGTAGAGTCAGTAGACACTTTCTGGATGTATTTAGCCCAGATATAGGCCAAATTCATCCTTGAGGTAACTCCACTGACTACAAGGGGTGAATTTTACTCTTTCTGTTCTAAGGAATGCCCTAAACAGAGCTCCACAGTCAAAAAGACCATCACTCAACCACTTCAGTTTCTTAGATTTAGGAGTGACCAGTTTCACTAGTGCCAGGAACAGATTCTTCAGAGGTTCCTGAAGTTTAGTGGAGTCACTGTCAATATGATGCAAAATGAAAAAGGAGATGATGGAGAGGGGAAGAACACGGACACAGAGACAGAAGAAACCTACTAGGTCCATGGGTGATGGACTCAAGGACAAGTACTGGTGTCCCCTACAGCATCAATTCTTGTGTATATTTTTAGTCTGCTTTCACAGTCCCAAGCAATGGGGCTTCCACCATTTTCCCTGAGTGATTCTTTCACAGTCTAATAGACCTCAATGTCAGGAAGATATTTGTGATCATTAGCATGAATTTTCCTTTTCTTAATTTAATCCAGTACACCTAGTTATATCCCCTAGAACCATGCTAATTTCTCTCTCTCCTCAGAGAAATGCAACCAGAATTGAAGGTGTGGGAACAGAGGTCGATACAGCCTGCTGCTCAAAGGATGCAGATGTTCTACTGACTCCTATCTACCTCAGAAAGGACAGCATCACTTTTAATGAAGTAAGTGAGATCCTCAAATTCAGACTTTTTGCAAGTGCCTTGATCCAACATGACTGTTTTGCCAAGTGTTTAATTCTCTCTGCTCATCTCTCAGCCTTGCTTTGATTTACCAATGGCAAGGACCTAGGGGGTTCTTCACCTTACTTGGTAACATGGAGCTTGAATCATCTGCTGGGATCATCTGCTGGCATGTCTCACCTAATCAGTTCCCTGCCATTGCAGTACACTGGTGATCCCTCAATCTCTCCTGTTCTCTGTCTGGGGCTCACAACAGTTTCATCCCCTAAGGACTGAATGCTTTAGTTTAAACCAAGTTATTGGTCTCAATATAGCGGTATCTGGGTGAAATATAATGGCCTGTGTTATACAGGAGGTCAGACAAGATGATCTAATGGTCCCTTCTGGCGTTAAACTCTATGGAACTAGAAAATAATAAATAATAAGAATACTTAGAACTTATTCTAACATTCTACATCTTCAGAGCTTTTTACAAATATTAACTAATTAACTAATTTCTTAGCAGGCTCCTTACTACTGAATATGTGAAACCATGGGATATAAACTGGAATAGGTGAACATTTACAAACATAAAAATAGTTTACAATATAAAATACAGCTTATCTTGTAAACAGCCCAAATATTGCATTATCTGTTATTAATCAAAATGCATTCATTGTGAAAAGAACAAACCAATATGAACAAAACTGGTAGAAGAGTTTTTGTTATGCTTAATCCTCAACTGGAAATGCAAAGTTTATGTATGGATTCTTACTATACCAGAAATTCACTGGTATATGTCAGGGCTACTCAGCAAGTGACTGGTGGCTGTTGATTACTGCATGAAGCTTTCAAGCATCTTGTGAGGGCTATAACATGTATATAGCTCTAAAGAAGTGTTTTATTTATACATTACTAATTATTCTTCATGATTCATTCTCCATTTGTCTCCTAAACAGCATCAGGTAAACATAAACCCTAGTTTTACTGCTGCTTTACCGGAGTAATCTTCATAGAACTGAAAGTTGAGTAGCCCTGGTGTATGTTCTTAGTAATCAGTACACAAACTGAACATTCAAATGCCAATTCTGAACTCATGCATGGGTAATACATTTAAGCAAGCATATTTATGCCTTATTGAGTATTTAAATGTATGCCCAAGATAAGATAAAACGCAAAGTATCTTAGAATATAAATAAATGCAAGATAACTTGCAAGTCCTGTTGCAAGAAAATAGTTGTCTACTATTTTAGCTCTATGAATATAGTTCAGCAAGAGAAATGAAAAAATCCATGCTCCCTCTTTAAAAGATTTATGATCTTTTTGGATATGCTAGAACAAGGAGGAGGAAAGCTCATGCGCAGTGAATTGTTTTTCCCTTTTCTGACAAAATGTAAGTGTTAAAAAGGGTAAAAAATGAATTATTAAATTGATGTGATGATAAAAAGTAGCTTCTACATGCACCCAAAGGTAAAAGATAACCAATCAAAACTATAAGATATTGTCGAATAACAAAAAAATCCTTTGGTTTAAAAAAAGTTTAGCTTTGATCGTTTAGGGAAAAGGCGGAGAACACTTCAAGTGCCTTTTCTTGGCAGGTGACACACAAGGAAAATCCTTTTAAATAAACTTCTTTGTAAACCTGTTACCTTCAAAATGATCTCAAATGTAAACATACTAGTGAAGACATAATCTGCATACCCTAGGATCTGGAAGGTAAACAAAAAGTTACAAACATTATTGCTAAAGCTGCTTTTGAGCTAACAAGGATCAATTAACAATTCATTACCTTTAACAGGATTTCAACAGTAAAGATGGCTGTGAAAGCATAGTCAAAGTAACCAAGTATCTGCAAGGTATAATATGTGCCACAGTAAGAAATCCATCTATAAATAAGTATTTACCATTTAGATCACATGCACAAGACACCTATTTTAATCTAAGAATTTAGTTGGGAAATGTAGGCAAAGCAATTTAAACTTTTGGCTTCTGTGCAGCCTTTTCTGTTCAATTTAAAGTTCATTAGAAGCCACTAAGCTCAAAGTGAGATTTCTTCCATCAATCATAAAATGATATGACCAAATATGTAACATTTCCTTTCAATTCAGACCTTTCTCCTATCAGCTTTCAGATGTACTTTCTTCTGCTTCTAATACACTTTACAGGCTCTCACTCATACAAAAAGCTTATTAATAATGTACTTTTTTCATCATGGTATTGCATCGAAAAATTAGACTGTTGTATACTCTTGTCAGATTTACTAAACTAGTCTAAATATTCCTATGTTGTATTTTGTTGGTGTGGTAGGCTGTATGTGCTTGGCTAGAGGATCACATAGCAAAATTAATGAATAAGTAAATTACCTAAAATCTACTAATGCATTTACTTTTTCTCCTGTATTTTGGAGTATATAGCTGTGAGTTAGTTATGGGAAATTAAATAAAAACAACACTAAGGTCAAAGGTGTTGTGCAGAATTTTCAGAATGTTCTTGGGTGAAATCCTTGCTCCACTGAAGTCAATGGGAGTATTGCCATAGACTTCAACAGATCCAGGATTTCACCCCTTTAAGGAAACAGTGCATTTATCTTCAGCACCTACCCCGGGCAACTAACATGCAATCCAGCATTAATTTTCCTTTCAAGAGAACTACCCAACTATCCATTTGTTCCTCTGGTCAGAAATATGGTGCCAGTGATCAGCAGCTAGTGAAATGGCAAAGAAAATTCAATAATGGACAATAAGGAAAAGGATGCCCATATAAGATTACACACAGAGAAATCTACTTTTCATTTTCAGCCAAAGCCCAGATGTTTCTGGTCCCTGCAATAGCTGAAGAAATATAAACGCTAAAGCCTTTCAACAAAAAGTGGCAAGAAACCCATTCTGGAATATCAAAGGAAGTATTGCAAACCATTACACTGCAGCATGACAACAGTGTTTTATTTTGTTTTCATATTTTCACCAAGAACCACTGTTTCCCCTCAGTATATCTGTTCTGGAGCTAGGCAAAATGCTGGGGTAGCACATTTTGAGCTGGTCAGCTAGCATTCAAAGAGAGCATGGCCTGCTGGGTCAGATATATAGCCAAGGCAGGCTGCCCTCCTCCTGCATTCTTACTAATATCATGAACTATAGTAGCATAGGTACAGACACCATGGTCATCAGTGGGGATCAAACCCAGGACACTCACACTAAAAGCACAGAACATTGCTAACTGAGTTAAAGAGGTAACTTCTTCAACTTTGAGTAGAAGGCTCCCATAGTCACATGGGTCATCCTCCAAAAGGAGATGTGATCCTGCGCACTAAACCCCATTAGCAAAGCTTGCCCCGGACACATCTGAGGCCTCCTGGAATTCAAGAGTGCCATTTAGAATGAGGGGCCATATTTGTAGAGATATCACCTCCAGCAGTAGGGACCAAACTTCTCACCACTTCCTGGACCTTCAGCTTCCAAAGCACAAGTCTCTACCACCTCAGCTAACAGAGCAGCACCATTTGCTGTCATTAATTAAAAGGTTCTTTTACTCACTGGGGCCAGCCACTGGTGGGAAACATGATCACATGTATTAGGCCAATGTAGCACTCAGAGGCAGGAGTATGGGCACGACACACTGCACATATCTGCAAGAAGGAGGACTCCTGTCCCCAGCTCCATTTCCATCAGGTGTTCTGCCTGTGTGTCCCCTGCACAGGGATAATCCTTTATGGCATTCTCAATCCTGCCATGTATTGGAGCCAGCTGATCAACGAACGTGGAATGGATATGAAAGTTAACCATATAGTTCTAGATGTTTGGATGGGAACATGCTCTCTTTCTTAACTCACCCATGGACATAAATGAGCCCTAAAGGTTCCAAGTTACATAAGTCATGCTGTTTTTAATACTATGGTGAAACTATGGTATTTGGCCTCAAACACCATTAAAAATATAAAACTGCATTAATTCAGTGGTAGACATTAGTAAGGAAACATTTAACGTATCGTGATTAGAATACCAGGCTTATAAGAAGATTTTTGCAACTTATTATATTACAATAAAATAAAAGCTTCCTTTTATGTGTTCCACTGATCCCAAAGCATTTACAATATTAATAAAGCCATATAATTAATTAATCTATCTATTTAATATTTAGGACACTGATCATCATGGCATTTGCAGTGAAAACTTCTCTGAAAATAAGAGGTTAGCTTCATTTTTCAAATGGGTAAACTCAGTCAGAGAGATGTTAATTGCCTTGTCTTGGCCACAGAACAAATTAGAGTGAACAGGGAACATAACTCAGGGTCACAAATCCCAGGTTCATGCTTTAAGCACTCCACCCTACTAACTCTCCATGGATTTACAGTCTATATACCTGTAAAAAAAAACCACTATTGAATGATGCAAAATGAACCCTGGCAGAGATACGCAAATCCATACTGCTAGATGAAGTTTCCCAAACAGGTGAATGAAAGCTATTGACATTTTCCTTGTCATTTAAATCAGTGCCAAATGCTGAAAAATGTACTTCCAAAGGCACTACCAACAATTCAACATCTACACAGTGGGTACAGCTCAAAAAGCATGGTTAGAAAGAAAGAAAGAAAGAAAGAAAGAAAGAAAGAAAGAAAAAGAAAATTTCTCAAGTTGACAATTAAAAATCAGACTGCAACTGCTGAACAGTATTACTTTGTTAATGCACGAATATCTTCATGCACAGAATTGATAGGGCTGCCCGTATGTCTTTGGATTCATCATGAGATAACTCTTGCATATATGAAAGAAGCAAGGGGGAGAACAGGAGAAAGGAGATTTCTATTCATAGATGAATTGCATACCAATGTACATAGCACATGGCTCTGCAAAAACAGATACATTTCTACCTAGTAATTTTTTCTTTCATTGTCAGGGTATATAATGTATTTTTATAAGCTGAAAAAATATTCAAAATCGGATTCAATTAATAGCACAGTTGTTTAATTTAATTAAAACGTTCTGCTCTTCACGTCCTAAATTTTTAAAATTAAATTGTTCATTTGATTTTTTTAATTTATATGTGGCCTGATCTTGCCACCAATACTCATGTAATTGAAATAACTAAGTCTACTTGCATGAGAAAAGATCAGGCCCATAATGTCATCAACACAGATAAAAAGTAAAATTCATTTGGAATTAAAATATGCTTTCTCTGTTCCATGCATTTCTTTTCAAAGGGATCCATGCTAGTTAGTACAGGTAGTACAAATAGTATTATATTCTTTATAAAACTATAAAATATTTAACATTTTACTATGTATAGAGAATAAAAAAAAATCAGGTATATGTAGACTGGTTAAAATGTAGGTCTATCCTATAAAAATAAGAATATTCCAAGCATAATGATTACTTATTAATCAGGAGAAGGGCACAATAAGTTAAAAATGTGTTACGTATAATCATTTACATATTTTTTGCTTACATTATTTCGAAAAGAGTGACTGCGAATTGGGTCTTCTGCTGCTAGGGAAACACTACTGAGCATGATGAAGACAAGGATGAGGTTGGTAAAGATGTGGTGGTTGATGAGCCTGTGGCATCCCACTCGAATTCTGAAAAAGAAACAGAAAAATATGTGTATAAATAATTTACAGCAGGCACGGATCACATATAGCAAGTATTCTAAGCTTCTCTGCCAAGAATTATGGTAACAATTCCTAAAGCAGGGCTGGATTCTGCTTTCAGATAAACCAATGTAAATCCAGAGCAACTGCTTTAGTTAAAAACACTGTAAAAGATTTCAGAATCTGGCCCACAGACTTTGAGACTGGAATAGTCAAAGGAGTCTAAGGGAGGTAGGTTCCCAGTTCCCATGGATTTTCAATGGGATTTTGATGCCTTACTCCTCTAAAGTTTCTTTATAAACCCCATGATTGGGCCCCACTATGCATGCAAACGGGTCCATGCTATCAGATATTCCTGTGCAGGAGTAAAGCCTTAATTTCAGGCTCAATAAGTGTGATTCAACTCTCACTAAAGAAAATGAAAGCATTCCTAAATTGACTTCAGTGGGAGTTGGACTGAGCTCAGTATCTCATTTAGATACTTAAGGGCCCTATTCAAACCAAAATTTCCTAATGAGGCTACCAGCTGTTTCAAGATTGTGCTTGCTATTAGGATGCAACCACATAATGCTGATTTCAGCTTCACACTAGAGTCATTGGACCAAATTCTGGTCTCATCCCAGCTGAACACTTCAGTAGAGTTACTCCAGATTTACATCAATGGGAAAAGAGAATCAGCAGAATGAAATAGTTTTGAAAGTTTCCCATGAGGAGTCAGTGGGGTTTTTAAGGAATCTATTCTCCTGTTAGTAAATAGAGGATTTCCATATGTTCTGGTGGTACTGCTAATTACCTTCCATGATAACACAAGCTACCTACTTCACTAAGAGTAGGAAAAACCACAAACCCACAGTCCCAAGCAAAATCCTCCCCAGAGTCAAGAGGATTTTTGGTGTGTATGAGGACTGTAAGATAGTGACTTTGAGCTAAGCACCAGAACCGAAATTGGCATCAGTAGGAGCTGTGGGTGTTTGGCATCTTTGGGAATCTGGCCTTAATGTCTGAAGAGCTTACATGTGCTAAATTAAAATTGAACATATATACGTTTAAAACTATGTAGTTGAAATAATTTTCTTTTTAGTGAATTTAGTGTTTGTGAAAAGTGCCAAATGGACAGATCTGGAGACTGAAGTCATTTATCAACTGATTCGGTACATCGGGGGCAGCAGGAGAACAAGCTGTACCACACAAACACAGCTCCACAAATGTTCCTCAATCCTGACCTGGAATGACCTCTAGTCCTGAGAGGGTAGCTCTGTCCTGAAGCCAAGTCAGTCTTTAACCTCTGCGCTGTGAATGCCAGTGAGGTTGCTAGTTGTGTTGGTAGTTTTATGAGGTGAACTTTATTCACTTCACATGCACAATCAAACAGTCACTAGATGTTCATAGTTTCAATCAACTAACAAAACAGCTTTTTCACTACTGCTCAAGTCTGAAATCATAGAGATGAAAGGATCCATATCCCAATCCCAATTCCCTAAAGCATAGAGCTTTTATTGTTTTTATTTTTATTGTTTTTATTTATCTTTGCTTTCAAAGTTAGCTGGAATGCTGAATTTTGGAAAATACCACCATCCCAACAGAGGTAGAAGAAACCAAATTCATTTATTTAATTAATTATATAAGGTCTAATCTTGCTTCATTGAAGTCAATGGCAGTTCCAGCCTAGACTTCAATGAGGGCAGAATTAACTCTTCAGTGATGAAGCCCCAAGGCGCAGAAGTGATATTTATAAAGATGATATTTACGGGTTGGTGCTGCTGAAAATGAAGAAGGCACTCCCTTCAGGAATTGGTGTTATCTTCTCCTTCATATTTAGTTCAGATATTCTTCGGGGGCGTGGGCCAGCTGGTACCTCTGGTTCATCTTCCTCATCTTCCTCATCTTCACCTACTTTAAATTAAACACTTTTTTACTATAAAATAAAAAAGATTTTTGTTCATAACAATATAAAAGTATTGCTTGTATTAAAATATATATTAAACAGATGGCCTTAAAATCTGTTAATTAATATGTGAACATTCCCCTAAGAGTCATACACATATCTTTCATTAACCAATTTACACACCAAAGGGACTCTACAGGGAGCTTTTCATAGTTATTTAGGGCCTACTTGCTATTGAAAGTCAGGGCAGTGCTTCAAAGTCCTTACCACATCAGAGGGAGTGGTAGTGGCTTTAGGTTAATTTCTGCAATGGATTGGTGGCTTTTCCTCCACCTATTCCAAAACCTCTCACTTTCCTGTGTACAAAGTTCAAGTAAATGAGCTCTGTGCAGTTGTGGATGTGAATGCCATCCACCTGCCCCAATGGGTGGAAAACCTAATGGGCAGTGATTGGGACAGCCCCCCCCCCCCATTTTAATATTATCTGTCCCCTTCCTAGGGTGTGTGTGAAAGGATTCAGAAGAGCAAACAGTCCTAGGAGTAGGCTGAGGAGAGTCTATCCCAAGTTTTGGGTTATATAGTTGGAGCCCTGTAACACCTGCACTGGAACTGCTTAAAATGCCTGATAGGTGAGAGTCTGGGTAACAAGGTGGGTAGCACCTCTGCCCTGTGTTAAGTTTAATAAAACTGAAGCCTGCCACTTATCATCCCTATGTCTGTCCTCACTCGCCGATGTGTCCAATCAAGTGTTCATAGAGAGGTAGTAGGATGTATGTAACAGCTCTACAGTTGATGAGACAGAAGCAACCTGATTTTTGAGTGAAATATGTGTTAGCAGGAAGCCATCGGATGCATATAAGATGACAGGGCCTGAATGGTATTCTCTCTGGAACATTCTTTGCCATCTACACATTTCAGGGAAATTCCAGATTCTGCCCCAAAGCTAGATAAGTATCATCAGATTGGCCATCAAACTGACAATTTTAATTATTTTACTGTATGTGTACTATCTAAAGGGGCTGCAGAAAAAGCAATAGCACTGCATTCTATAGGCCAATATAACTGCTGGCATCAGAGGGTCCAACTCCACTGACTTCAAAGTAATTGAATCAAGATATAGTAATAGTAAAAGTGACCCTACATTTATATTTCAGTGTACTGACTTAAACATGTTTATAGTTTTGCTGACATACCTGGTACATCACAAGGTGGATAGGGGTCTTTGTCCTCATCTTCTTCTCTATATTCAGCAATTGTAACCTATGGCAATGGCAAAGAGACTCTTCAGAAGAAAATTAAACTTCAGCATTTAATGGATGCATGTAGATGAACCAAAAACCAAAACAAAAAAACTATGCAGTACTAAAAAAGCCAGGTACATGCATACTCTCAGAGTGTAACAACAGAGCCTTGTTTGTGTGGCTTTGATCATTTTGGAAGTGGACAAGAGAGGAAAGCTGTAATTTTTTTTTAAAAAGCCTATTTTTAAAACCCCCATATACATTTTTGAGATTATACAATTAGGCAAAAAGACCTGCTGAATATAATAGGGATAAAACCAGTAGGGTTCTATGGAAATTACATAGAGTGGTTTAAAAATTCTATAGGAAGTTTATCATTCACTCTTTATTGCCTTCTATAGGACTTTTCCAGTGGAAATCTACAAGGACCCTAATGCTACAGGCAATGCTAAACCTGACAATGTTAATTTAGGCTATGTCTACACTTACGGCAGCAAAATCGCCGCTGTCAGATCAACTTATCTGGATCAACTGAGCGGTCAGTGAAGACCCACTCAGTCGATCCAGAAGTTGACATACTAAAACCACCTCCTTAAGTGTTCCCGTCAGCATAGTACAGTGAAGACGGCGCGCAGAAGAGAAGCACAGAAGTCGACGGGAGTTACACAAGTTCTTTGCGTACTTTGCATAACTCCCGTTGACTGCTGCCGAATCGCTGAGGTAAGTGTAGACCAAGCCTTATTCTCAGCTCTAAAACTCCTCTCCCCAGAGAAATTGTGGGGAATCAAGAGGAACAGATGCAGCCATTCTGCCAGGAGCTATCCACCCATAGGAGCTGTTGGGGCCTTTGAGGTGGTCTGAAACTGCATAGATCTCATGGGAACAGCAGGTTCTGTGGGCCCAACCCTTTGCCAGTTCTGTGAGGATGAAAACCCTGGGCATTCACAGTCTCCTGTCCCTTATATGGGGGGAAAAACACTGCAGAGAAAATGTTACCTTAAATAAGAAATCACATAGTGCACATCTGTGTTGAAAAGAGCTTATTAACATAAACAGCAGAGCCACTTTTTAACAGCATAAAAATATTTGTGGAGAAATAAACACCTTATTATCCTTGGCCTTCTTGTGATCACCTTCTGATTTGTTACCTTTTTTATTTTCCAGACTCTCTTTTCTAAGAAAAAAAGGAAGGGAAAGGAAAGAAAAGAAACAAAAACAAAAACAAAAAACCCCATTAAGTAAAGAGCAAAGACTGAAGAAAGAAGGCTTTTTAACTGATTCCACACACTCTATTAAAAATTAAGAGATTATGCCTATGGAAATATAAGGAGATACTTGATTTGAAGTGGCATTTACAGAGAACATGACATGCCACATACAAAGGTAATAAAGCATGTTTCATCCCAGTGCACTAGATAATTTAACAGATTATCATTTTACATATAACTCTAGAAGCTAATCCCTAAAAATGCAATTCATTATCCTTATAGGAATACCAAGGGATAAACTGTACTCTTGGATTCATGCACACAACTCTTATGACTTCCATGGGACTACACTGTCTCCAGTGGAAGATTTGTTTGTTTTCTATGCTTTGCAACTTTGGACAATTGGTTTCACATGTTCATCTAGGGATACAATCATGTTCTAATTGCATAATGAATCTTATAGTCCAATGTTTAAACCTCAGTTGGATTGTCAGCATGTCCTTAATTCACTCCATCATCCCAAAACTTTGGCCAAATTTAAACTAAAATCATATTCACTTGGTCTTTGCTTAATATGTATGGTATCTTCTTTCCTTTTCTTTGATATTAATAAACTATGAAACCTATCAAGATACCCATATAAAGGAATCAACACTCTTGTAAGTGGGTGAATACTGAACTTCTGTCTAGCACCCCAGTGCTATTTTACCTGGCATTCTTTTTTCTCTCCTTTTCTTCTGCTTCTTCTTTCTGAGCTGTATTCAGGCTTTCAGCATCTGCCAAGTTATCCACAGCAATGGCCAAAAAAACATTTAGCAAGATATCTGATTCAAATAATCTTAAGGACATTATGCATTATCACACTGTGTTTGGTTTATTCCTTATCAGTATGAAAAATGACAGAGTGAGAGACATGAAGCCCATGTTCCCAAACTGAGTATATAGCTTTACAAAGCTGGATGTGGTACTTATAATACCTTTACTTACTGGGCCAAATTAATGCTTGCTGTAACTCTATTTAAGCCAACAGAGTTATAGTAGTGATGCTTTAAGCCCACTGATTCTGTCATAACAAACATATACAGCAGGCTGCTTAGCAAAAGAAAGAAATTGAAATTTACAGTGGCATAGACAAGTTCTACCTACTACACACTATCTTTTAGATACTAATTTAGATACTTCAAAAAGTTAAGTTTTACACTGCAATATGTTCTATATGTGCTATATTCCATGTCAAGTTCTGTGCTTCAGCCTGTATCACTGAAGTGTGAATATAAATAGAAGCAGCATAAAAATATAGTCAATGGAATCTAATATTTTTGCCCTATCTACTGGCTCCTAACCTTTTAAGTACTAACTTGTGTCTCAGTTTGGGTAGCCAATGAAAGATGCCTTACTGGGTCAAAGGAGAGTTTCTGGAAGATGGGAGGCATGGAGGGTGAACATTTTGGTGGCGCTAGTCCCAAATAGCTCCATATTCCTACTGCTAGGATCCCCTTACAATGTAGCCTGTACTCCCTAATTATTCAGAAACTGTCAGAACTAACAAGGTGGCATCAGGAAAGGATAGGACATTGCTGACATGGAGATCAGAGTACTTCTATACATGAGGAAGGGGATGGCGGCCAAAAGAAGACAAGCAGACAGAATGAGGTTGTAGGTCCACTTGAGGAGGAAGGGGCAAATATGCTGGTTCTTGTCAGCGTGGTGAGATGGAGATGCCTAGGAAGCTGGCCGGGGTCTCATTTGTTCAGAGAAGGTAGACAGAGGGAACAGAAGCAAGAGAGAGCTCCTGTTTAGAAGCAATGTAGTACAGAAAACATGCATACCTTTTTTACAGTGCTTAACTCAATTACACAGAGGGCAGGTATGTGTCCTAAGTGTCATAATGTTTCAGTCCTCTTTAAGTACTAATTCACTGCTCTATTCAGAAATGCTGACAGCAAATGCAAATGTCACTTGTAAAAATGAAAGGATACAGTTACCACAGATGAAGAGGATAATGAAGTATATACAGACTACCATTCCTGAGGATGCTGGGCCACCATATGCCATTATCCCATCATACATCACAGCATTCCAGTCTTCCCCGGTTAGGATCTAAGAAGCAAATTCATCATTACTGACTGAACAGTCAAAAGACTGAAAGAGGATTATGTTTCCTCTGTCCACAACACACACAGTCATTTTCTAGAACAGATCACTTTGCATAGGATGCTTTATTTAGTAAACACTACAGTAATCTGTTTGTTGTTATAGAATATTCTGATGTTTGCATTTAAATAAGCATCTCTTGGTATAGCTCTATCAGTTTTTATCTACATGAAGCACTTAAGCCAGTGAACTGTATGTCAACAATGATGGTCCAAGATCTAAAAAAAACAGGGTGCCTAAAGGTAAGCTCTTAAATTCTTATGTAGGCATCTAACTAAGTGGCCTAATTTTCAATGGTGCTGCACATACAGCAGCTCCTTCTGAAATCTGCATGCTCAGCCCCTTTGAAAATCTGGACTCTCATTTAGGAACCTAAGTATGGTTTAAGAGGCTAATTTTAGGCATCCATTTTTAAAGAATGTTGGCCACAAACTATACACCATAGTGTGTTACACCTTTCAAATTAAACTGCCCCCGTCTGAGTCCTAACTGGTGCCTGGGACCATTACTATATTGATTTAAATGGAGGGGGTTTTATACTGAATTGGAGCTCAAATGTTATTGGAGAATGAAATGATTTTCCTACTTTCTACTGTTTCTTGCAACTTTGCTGCTATGCAAAAGGACGAGATAGAAAGCAACTTGTTGATTAGTTAAGAGGAGGATTGTTTACAGCTGGTCTGCTATGCATTTAGCAGTTTATTTTGCATTAGTATGGGAGCCCTAATTATTAGAACACAGATTACAGGGCTACTGCATATATTTCTCAGCAATTTAGAAGCTGTTACTTCTATCCCAAAATACCCCCATCACAGTGAGTCTCTCCCCAGATAATTAAGTGACTGTGCAAGAAAGTCATACATGCATAAAGGGCACCATTTCAGTCTCCTAAATCCATATTTGGGCACCTAAATAAGATGTCTGGTTTCTTCAAGCTGTTAAGTATTCAGCAGCTTCCTTGGGAGCTGTGGGAGATTAGCACCTTTGAAAATCAGGTCATTTATTTAGGTGCCTGGATATGGCTGTAGCAGCCTGACTTTAAGCACTCGAGTTTGAAAACACTGACCTAAGTTTTCAAACGGATACTGTCGGTTTAAGAGTGGCCTGTTATTTTTTATTATTTTTTAAGGAAATTTAAGACCTAAATACACATTTCTCCTTAGGATGTATTTCTTTTTAGGATGTCTTTATTTTTAAACTAATTGAAAACAGAACTTCCATTTGAGTGAATGGGAATTGTGCAACGGAGCAAAATATTCAACCAAACCAAACACTGCACTATTGTGTTAATGCCCACCAACCTGGATGTAAAAATGACTAGCACCAAAAAATGAAAGAGAGTAGCCTAATTTCATTGCCCAAGGTGAGAGAAATACAAAAAGTAAACAAACACCATAAACAGTGAAAAGGAAGTTAGATTGTAAGAATTATTTTAGTTTTAATAATCAGTTACTAGCAATATAGATAAGAATATTTAATATATATAATAATAAAAAACTGAGTGTCCTTTAAAGAAATCCATATTTAGCTTTTCATGATATGAAGTGATACAATTCACACAAATATACACTTTTACAATGTTTCTCAATTTATCCTACTAAGTAGTTGAACATTAGAAATACACATATCTGCCACAAAATACACAGTTAACAAGCTTACAGGGAAAACATTAATTGAAATTAAATAAGTTCCAGCTTTTATTTCTAGTCATGTCTTTGATGGACAAAGAAGACTTAATTTAATGAAGTAACATGAAAGCTATGTTGCATAGATAGATCAAATAAGATATGGAACAAATGGTACAAATGGTGCAAAATTACCAGAGTATTGAATTTAATGAGCAGAATGCTACTTAAAGTAAACAGAATAAATAGTATTTGTGATTTTTTTCAGGAGACAAGATTACCTAAACATTTTTGTTGTTCATCAAAGGTAAAACGTTTCATAGGGGGTGAAAGAAAGTTACCTGGAATACAGTTAAAAGAGATTGTGGAAAATTATCGAAGGTGCTCCGTTTTGTTTGAGTTTCATCAAAATTAAATTTGCCTCCAAACAGCTGCATTCCAAGCAATGAGAAGATTATGATGAAGAGGAAAAGCAGAAGCAACAGTGAAGCAATGGACTTCATTGAGTTTAACAAGGATGCTACCAAGTTGCTCAGGGATGTCCAGTGCCTATAAATTAAAATGCGTGTGTTAACACAAAAAAAACTGTAAAAGAACAGTGTGTGATGAAATATTACAAAAGAGCTGCTGATCACCATACAAGTACCCCTAAAATTAGCAGCAAGAAAATGCATTATTTCATAATCTTACCTTGTCACTTTAAAAATACGTAGAAGACGAACACAGCGAAACACTGAGATTCCCAAGGGTGACATAATTTCCAACTCCACCAGTATGGTTTCAACAATGCCACCACAAACAACGAAGCAATCAAAACGGTTAAAGAGGGATACAAAATAAGCCTGTAGGCCCAAGCTGTACATCTTTACTAACATTTCACAGGTGAATAAAGCCAGAAGAACTTTGTTTGCAGTATCTGAAACAAAACATTCAGAAAATTATAAAGTTTTAAATACGTCTGATTTATTTTGTAGATCTCCTATTTCAACTACCTTTTATCCATTTTCCTGGCCAGTTAGCCTACCTCTTTGGAGGGAAATACACATTTCTCCCTTTGCATTTGATACCAATCTTTTGCCTACCTGCATGAAACATCCAATTCCTCCCTTTGATCTAAAAATGCTACATCATTCTAATTTATTGTGTAATTTAACCAGTCAAAATCATAGTTCAAACCCAGACTGAAATTAAGGCAAAATAATTCACAGCCTATTCTGCTGTGCAAGTTAACATTTGTCCTTCCTTATCTTTATTAACACAGTTTGACAATATAATGGCACATATTTACAATTTGGCACTGTAGGTTTTTGCCTGTATGTTATGTCATTAAACTGTTGCAGCTGTGGAAACAGAAAACATTTGGTCATACCTTAATTGATTTCTTAAACCTGGATGTATTTAAGGATAATAAATAAACTACAAAATGGCAATGTACAGAAGTATCCAAGGAGAGCTTTCAGTTTTCTGTGGTCAAAAACAGGAAAAATAGTCTTTGTTTGTACCTTGAATCTGCGTCAGCCAGTCAGGTTGATTGTAATGCTCAGAAGAGATAGTTAATGTGTTCAGAAAGACCAAGACAATAACCAGCCAATAAAATGAGACAGATTTTACTGCAGCTCTACATTTTCTTCGATTGAATCGGTTCCAGCGACGCCAGCGTCGACTGAAATTTAGAACAAAAACAAATGCATTATTCTGTGAAAAAATATTACACTATTTGAACTTAAAGATTTGGGTTGGGTGGAAGATTTGTGAGTGTATACGTAAGTCTGTACATATGAAACTATGAAAGAAATTTGACGTGCAGCTGAGCGTATTACTATCAAGTGCAGCTAAAAGATGATAATTTTGTCCAACTTTAGAGCCAAATAAAAAAAAAATTAAAAATTTAACAAATTAGCGTTAAACGTTTCTATATAACCCATGTAATCTTTTTACAATCTAACAGATTGTAACATCACTAGATTAAGGCATTTGTCAAAACCAACTCAATATCCCATGACCTAGTACATCACATTGTACATCACTACATAACAAGATACATCTATGTAAACTAGATAAACTATGTAAACTAGATCTAGATTCAGAGTTTAATTTAGGAATCAGAATTTGGGTTTCAGGTTGAATCATGGATACTGTTTAGGTTTGGATTAAACAATGCAGAAATTTTATGAGATAAATTTGTGAGAAACTGCCCCTTAATGATGGAACTCTCACAACATCAACTGTTCCTGCAAGAACACTACCACTTTGGGCTGAAATCTTATGGTGGGTGGGTATATTCATGAGATCTTTGATGCATACAAACTGTAGTTGGAAACTAGGCCACATCTGGTTTTGAGTTTAACTCAGAGAAGAAGGATGGTCCAGTGGTTAGGGTGCTACCATGGGTCTTGGGAGACCTGAATCAACTCTCTGCTTCTTCCAAAGCTTCCTGTATGACCTTGGATAAGCCCCTTGTTCTTTAATGCCTCAGTTCCCCATTTATGAAATGGGGATAAAAATACTTTACCTCACAGGGGTGTTGTGTTGATAGATAAATACATGAAAGATTGTGAGGCACTCGGATACTATAGTAATGGGGGCCACATAAGATCTATATTTTATCTATATCTATCTTGAGAGAAAGAGAGAGAGAGAGAGAGAGCCAAAACCACAGGAGTGGTTTGGATATAAGATTCTGGGTTTAGCCCTTCTCCAATATATTGTAATGCACTTTAAAATTGAAGTTCATAGGCTTATGCTATTTATGACTCTAAACTTTTATATATATATATTTTGTTTACACTCTATAACACTCTCAAAGTGGGGGCGGGCCTCCTGGGGGAGGGGGGCAAGATGGATCATGGGGAGGGGGCACAGAGCAAGGGACAGAGCCGGTCCAGTTCCACGCTCCCCGGAGAAGGAAGCAGCCTCCGCGGCTGCCCATCTCCTGCAGCAGCAGCACCCCCCTGCCGGGCACCTCCCCGCTCTGCTGCTGCTCCAGCTGCTGCTCTTGCTCTCCGCTTCCTGCGCTGCTACTGGTGCTCGCTGCTCCCCGCTGCCACTGCTCCCCACATTGCGACTGCCGCGCTCCCTGCATCCCGTGCTATACGGCCTCTTTTTCTGGGAGGGGGTTCAGGGGAAGAGGGGGTGCAATTGTTAGGGCCTACAGCGTGGGAAGCGCCCCCTTTTTTTCTGAAAGGGCCCCCCTTTCAGAAGGGGGAAGGGGGCCACGATTCAGGGGAAGGGGGAGCACGACTGCTAGACAAAAGTCCACGAGGGTCTCCATTTAAAAAATTTGAGAACCACTGCTCTATAACAGGGGTGGCCAAACTTACTGACACCTCTCCCCAAAACTGTCCTCCCCGCTGGGCAGAATCCTCTAGCCCCACCACCCTTCCACAGGGCAGAAGCTCTGAGCTCCCCACTCCAGTCTGGTAGGCGGAAAATGAGGGAGACACGGGGGGCTCTGTGAGCCACACTTTACCTGTGAAAGAGCCACATGCGACTCACGAGCCACAGTTTGACTGATCCTGCTCTATAATATTCAAATAAATTGCTACAAATAATTAGATAAAAAGTCTTAGTACCTCTGCTGCCCTTATTCAGCAGGTACCATACGTAGTATATGTAAAATTAGAAAGGTTCTAATCTGCCTTATGTGGTATATCCAATATGTAATGGTGTAATCATAAAAATAAATGAACTGGGAAAACAAACAGTCAAGCAGTGTGAGAGATTCCTTCACTCCTCTCAAACTTAAGCTTGTGATTATGGAAAACAGCAATTGCTCAGATACTGTTATGGAAAAGTTTAAATCACCTATGGAGCATAATAATCACATGAAGAAAAATCCCTGCTTTAAACTAACTTGACATTGAATTAACTTGACATTGTGTTCTAGAATACTCTTGTCCTACCAACCATTCTGTGCAAAAAACAGTATTTTTTACTCTTAGGGCACAATACTGCATTGCTGAAGTTAATGAAAATAGGATAAGGCCCCAAGAGTTTGATCCCTCATGAGACTTGGGAGACTCACTGTCATCTCCAAGCACCTGAACTACAAAGTCAATGGAAAGATTCCTGTTGACTTCAATGGTCATTGCATCAGGCCCTAAATCCTTAAACAGTGAAACGTAAACACTGAAAGAACTGTTGTCACTTCTTTACAAAATTTTTAATGTTTATGTATTTAGGGCCTGACCCAAAGACCATTGACTGAAACAGCACAGTTAACACTCTGAAAATATAGCCCAAGGGGTGTGCAATTTACACCCCATGTTAATAGTTTGCAGGCTTTAGTGTTAATTAAGTTTATAGTTATAAAACAAAACAAAATCTAATTTGAGGAGTATAGCACATATTTTCTTCCCTTCCTAAAATCTTCACAATTGCACACACACACAGGGAGAAGGGAGGGGAGAAGGTGGAGGGATCAAAATCTGATGTCCCACTGTGAGGCATCGTCAGAAAAACCTGTGGAAATTTGAACTTGAAAAACAACTGAGACCATTTTCACTCAATATCTTCCTATTTTTCAGGGGGGAAATTGAAATGTTATATTTTTAACATTACAATCTGATAAAGAGGAATTTTTGTACTGAAGCATGAAATTTAAGATTTTTGTTGATTTGACACACAAATTTGTAATAAAGTGAAATGCTGCTATTCTAAAGTAATGCCCCAAACAGCCCAATGCTTGTACAAGTTTGTCAGGTCTTGGAGTGACTGATCAGATCCTTTGCTGCGCCTGTGTGTTTTTTGGTTTTTTTCAGCAGAAATGTTGCAAGGGAGAGTCCACACCAGAGACAGAAAATGCAGTTTCTATCTTTGTTGTTCTTTTCTTTCCTCTTGTTTGCGTTTCTATTGGGTGTGTGTGTGTGTGTGGTTTTTGTTTTTAAGGAAGTGGGATTGGACTTTAACAGGTCCAGCTCATCTCAACTAACTTATCATTTATCCAGAAAGAATGCTTATTACCATCTTTAATACTATCTAATAGACCAAGGATGGCCAAACTTACTGACTCTCTGAGCCGCATACAACAATCCTCAGAAGTTTGAGAGCTGGGGCGCACCTGGAAGGCCTTAGGGCTTCAGTCCGGTGATGGGACTCGGGG
This sequence comes from Emydura macquarii macquarii, assembly GCF_026122565.2. Classification (NCBI taxonomy): domain Eukaryota; kingdom Metazoa; phylum Chordata; order Testudines; family Chelidae; genus Emydura; species Emydura macquarii. The sequence goes on along the minus strand of NW_027131105.1, from coordinate 9,384,566 downwards.
CTACTGCCATGTGGGGTGTATCTGTTGAAGCCCAAAGCCCTGGCAGGTGCCTCCTAATAGGCAGAAGCCCTAAGACCTCCTCTCCCTGAAGTACTGAAGTCCTGGCAGGCACACCCCATGGGGCAGAAGCCCTGAGCCCTGGCAGGTGTTTCTTGCAGGGCAGAAGTTCGTAGTCCCACAATTCCGCCATGGGGCTGAAGCCCCGAACTCCGCACCCTAGCCTGGTAGGCAGATAATGGGGTTGGGTGGTGTCGAGGGCTCCACAAGCCACACTTTAACTGCAGAAGAGCCACATGTGGCTCCAGAACCACAGTTTGACCACCCCTGTATTATGCTGTCAGGCAAGGGGTTTTTTTCCTTCTAAAACTCTCCAGCTAAAAGAACAAAACAATGACATCTGACTTAGGTGACCAGTCATGTGACACATGTAACAAATCATCGATAGCAAATACTCATAAAGACCAGTTTGCAAACAATCCACAGGCTAACTTTTGTTCCCAAGCATTCATTGAACGATAGAGATAATCAAGAAGATAAATGTAAAAGTTCTAACAAAGCAATTCTGGCAGCTGGACTCCTCCAATTTCCATGTCCTGGGTAAAATTTGTGTCAGGTTTTGTGTATGTAACAAAAATTGCACTGACAATACTGATGTATTGTGCTTTTAGCGATCAACATGGCTACTGTGTCCATGCATATTCTACTACATCTAGTAGCTGCTTTGTTACAGCTGACCATAACATCTTTCTGATGTCCCTGTTATCTGCAATAGGAGTGGGTGGTTGTTTCTCTTGAGTAGCCCTCTTCGGTTTTAAATGAGAGTCATGATGTGTAAACTGACACAAGGAAAAAAGTGATGGAAAAAGAGAGGAAAATACTGACCTGAACTTGGATTTTGAGATAGTTTGACTAAAAGAAAAGGAAAACACATTTTTAAGAATACATAGAAACAATAATTTACACAATCCCTTCTCCTCGGAATGCTGTACTTGAAAATCAAAACAATGACATTACTCGAAGTTTGAGCATAAAAGTGTATCCTCAACACAAGGCTGCGTGGATGCTGAAATATTATTGTCATCTGTTTACCATGATTTTTGTAATATTATTCTTTACAAACATATGGATTTTACATGAGAAAGAAAGGAAATCTTTAAATTAAATCTTCTCCTCTGTGGATCAAGATATATAAAGCACTTGTATTTGCATAGAAACAAGTCCTGGATTTTAAATGGGTGTTTGAATGTGCTTTGGTAGCTTTCTGGAAGGTTATATGAATGAAAGTCATTATCACAAACATTAAGTTGGTGCTATATTCACATAGCAACCTAATAATTTTCAATTTTTAGCTACTTGTAAAATATGCATACTCTAGATCATGTTTCAGTTAATAAAAGACATTAGTCCTTATTTCATTTCTTAGGTTACATCTCTTCTTTTCTTCTTGGTGTTTTTGAAGCACTAATTAAAAACTCTAAAGCGTTTCTAAATGTAAGGCTCAAATGGATACTTAATGAAATATATCTATATTTATCCTGAATTCAGAATTTTAAATAAAATTGTGGTTGGATTTTACCATGAGTGACTAAAAGCCAAAAATGTAAGCATCCTGCAAAGCTTGAGTGTTTCAAAGCAAATACGTTTGAATAGAAAAAAGAGAAAAAATGGCCCTTTTAATCCTAGGATGTTGGAAACACTTTGACATCTTAATTGGCTCTGTCTGTACTCACCACAGACTGCCACAGCATGCTGGGCTTTCTCCTTCTCCACTGACGTTCTCAGTGTTCACAGATTCAGTTTCACTTGTGGGCATGCTGGCTGTTAGAAGACAAAATAAGTGTTAGATTTACAGGCAAAAAGAGCCAGTTACACATGATTTGCTTTTATATCTCATTAAAAGAACACCTCCACTTATTTGAGTTTGCCAAGAGTTTTCTTCAAAAGATGGAAAAATGGAAAAAGGAACAGTGTCATAGACTCTTTACCAGCCCTCCTCTTTTTGGCAAAGGTAAATGCACAGGATTTTTAGAGGATATTTCTGTTGTTTCAGCAATTTAACCCTGCTATTGAAAATGTACCACAGAACACAGTGAAGAGAAATTGCACTTAGAAGATGCTGTCCTGAAAAAGGAATATGCCTGACCTAGCTTGTGTGACCTCTTTTGGGTGATGTGTTTCAGTATCACATCTGAGGTTCTTTCAGAGCCATACCAGAAGAAAGATAATAGTTAAGTCCCAGCTAACATGCTTGGCAATTCCAATAAGTGCAATCAAGGTCCTTTCAAAAAGAAGATAAGAGAAGCCATCACGGTCTGATCAATCTGTCAAAGTGAGCACTCTCTATTTTTATTTTCCAAATTAAAAAAATAAAATATTAAGGTGAGGAGCTAGGAAGTAATTACAACTGAAAGTATGACAAAAGTAGACAGGAAGGAGCACTGGGAATGGTATAATGGCTAATACAAAGCATAAGAAGGATTGCCAATGATAAAAGGGGATTCTAAAATTGTTTATACATCAGTGACTTACTATACATATGGTGAAATCACTATTGAATAGTTAGCAACTGTAGTTAATGGTTTGTTAGACAAAATCAGCTGATATTGGTCACGCCCACTGATCCTCAATTCAACAGAGGTGTAAGGAGATATCCACATCTGCAAAAGATGTTGGGGAAGCAGGAACGAGCATAGCTATCAGCAATTCCTAGAACTTGAAAATTATTTCTTTGGCTTCGTTTATCAGCCAACATGAAAGGAAAACCTTAGTACACAGAATACAAAGGTGAAAAGTTCCAGAGGGGTAGCCGTGTTAGTTTGTATACAGCAAAAACCTCCTAATCAATGGTTGTAAATAGGCCTCAACTACTCTAACTGAATGGACTTTGCTTATACCTAACTTCCCATTGTTGTTCCTTAACCTAGATGTATATATATATACGCCCTATCTGATTTCTATTCCTTACATCTGACGAAGTGGGTTACAGCCCACGAAAGCTTATGCTTGCAGAAATTAAATTTGTTAGTCTTTAAAGTGCTACAGAACTCTCGTTGTTTTTGCAGAATACAAAGGCTTATTCTTGTTCATTCATGAAGTGGGGATGTCATCTTAAGTAGGCAAACAAGTGTGAGGATAGAAGTAGCATTAAGCTACTGGGAGTAGCCAGGGCAACCCAATTAGATTTTTGCTTTTAGTATCTTAGCAACTGTTGTCGGGATCATTGTTGGTGGTTTCTGTATTTAAGGTTTTCTTACCAAACTGATGATTCTAAGAAGCTTTTTTTAACCCATTATTTCTGTTGGTTGTTTTTTTTTTTTTGTTTTGTTTTTGTTTTGTTTTTTGTACTTGTTACAGTTGATGGAATGACAGTCCTGCAGACTGAAGGGCCAAATTTCTATTTATACTAAGGCTCTTTTACACCACTCTGGCATTTTAAAGGAGCTGTACAGTGGGTGTAAATTACACACACCTCAGTGTAAATGAAAAGCAGGCCCTCTAGTATTTATTGTCCACAGGTCAGGTACAAAATGGATAGTACAAGTTTCTCCACACTGACCTGCCAAACTTCATCAAACCTGACCTGGAGAGGCCATCTCTAAATGGCAAAGGGTAGTTTAGTTTGCACACCCAGTCATTCCCGGACTTAATGGTGAGACTGCTAACTCTATATTAGCCCGATTCTCAGCTAGTGTTTGCAACAGCTGAGGATCTGGCTCTACAAATATATCATTAGATTAAATTTCACACCTCCTCAGTGTTGCATTACAGAGATAAGAAACAAAATCTAAAATGCTCATGCAATTGTTCAAACAAAAGAAGAAAGTCCAGTCAGTAAACATCAGTATTTTCTTTCACAAGGTTCCTTTGTTTCAGATAGTTCTTTTAACATAATATAATCAGCTTCTTTATATTGAATCTAAATCACACATGTGCCTCGTTAGCACACATGCATCATTTACGATAGCATGTTTTTCCTTTATAAATGAGACAAAACATTTTAAAAAACAACAGTTAATATTGTATGTCTTGTATGAAAATTATATTCTACAGTTGCAAAAGAGTTCAAAAGAGATTATTTTAATGTTCAACACTAAGTCACTGACAGTCACAATTCCCCTCAGTAGAATGGATTAGTGGTTAGATTGGAGAAATCCCAACTTTCTGGATTAATCATTTTTAAAAGGTTTAAGAAAAAAATTGTTTTGATAAACCTACTTAGTGTGCTGTCTCACGTCTGCAGTTTAAACAGTTGCCAAGTTTTCTTCCTTTGGTAAGTTCTGAAATATTTCTATTGTGCCACATGATTTTGCAAGCAGAAAAACCAACATTTTAGCCATGGAGAAAGAAGAGAAATATATAGTTTATCTTTTATAACAAAAATCGGTATTATTGAACTAAATGTGAAACAAAACTGGTTGTTTTGAAGAACCGGAAAACCACCAAACTTTCGATAGGAAGGGTAATGAAACATTAAAATATTTTGAAAAGAAGTCTGTGAATCTTTAACTCACAGTTAGGGTTATTGTATGAATGAAAAAGTAGACATCAGGACTTCCATTGATGGATATTTGCAGTAATATGGGGGGTTGGTGAGAATATTCTGTAGTTGAGCACAGAAATATGTGTACTCATTTGTTGAAAAAGTTTGGCATTTATGAAGAGCAACTTCAAACTATAAAGGCACAGAGGATACCTCTGTACACCATCCAAACAACTTTGTTTGGCACTAACTATTCATATTACTCCTGAGTGCAATATTTTATTTTATTTTTGTTCAGTTCATGCTCCATTCTAATAATCTCTTCACATGTTAAAATAAGGGAGGGGAAATAGAAAACCAGTATGTTTAAAATTACATTAAGCTGAATTGTTGTGTAAGATACAGAAAGCATGTTAAACTGGAAAAATATCAGTTTATTATCAGTGCTTTTTTAAAAAAAAAAATTAAAACAAGTGCCCTGAGGTTCTGACTCAAGAAAGCATTTAAGTAGATGTTTAAGTCCATTCCTGTTCAGAACAGCACTAAATCAGATGCGTACATGCGCTTCCTGAGTAAGAATGCTTTCAAGGTGCATCAAGGCCTAAATGTCACCACATAAAATAGTAGCTGTGTTTCCCTCAGATATTGGAAAAGCATAAGAACTCTACTGTACTATGGGTTGTGGCAGTTGCTATGGTAATAGCGGGTTGCTGGATTTTTTTCTTCTGTATAGTAAAATAAGCAGTTATATTTAAACTACATAATTCAATGGATACATTCATTCTCTTTTTCTTAAACAGCTTCCTTGTTCACAATTCTTCTGATATTTTTTGCATGGATGCATTTTTCTCCACATTTGTTCAGAACCCGTCCCACTCCTTCTCCCACAATCCCCCACTCTTTTATGGATAATGTTGAGCCTGATCCCACACAACTGATATCAATGAGAATTATGCTCCTTCAATCAGTGGGAGGAAGATAGGTTTCTTGGGACTGTTTCCTCACAAATACAGAGTTTTCCTGTATTTATACTGGTGTAAGAGTAGAATCTGGCCTTCTGTCTCCTTTTGGAGTTCTGCAGCCTTTTTACTTGCCAAAACTGGGAAAAGTTTCTTCGTAGACAGGGGAAAAAAAGATATATCAAGAGCCTGATCTTGCAACTCTTATTCACTTGAGTAATCAGGGAGATCAGGACCAGTTTTTAGGTATGAATGTATACTTTAATTAGCTTAGTGCCTTATTTCTCTCTCACATACACCACTGTAAACCAGGAATGACTCCAGTGAGATCAGTGGAGCTACAATGATATAAAACAGATGTTCAGTGAAAAAGAATTAGGTCCACTGTTTCCAGGCAGTAGAATACATACATCCTACAAAAATGGGAAGCTCAGGTCTTGTGGCATAGGTCTATTGATTGACCTCCAGTTAGAAAACACCAAATGGAATCTTTCTGCTACTATCCAGTTTCTTATAAAGTGTCACTCAATGACAGGGTTTATTTATTTATTTTAAATAAATGTCAGATTGTTTATAAAACAGGGAAAAGCATAAAAATAATATCATTTTAAGATAAGCCTTGAGTTCAATCCTAGCAAGATTCTATTACCGGTCAATACACAGTCAGAAATTTCAGCCCAGTTTTTCTGAACTTTACTGCTTTAAGAAAAATAAAGATTCTAGGTAAAATCCTAGTCCCTGCTGAAGTCATTAGGAGTTTTGTCATTGATTACAATGAGGCCAGGATTTCACCCTCTGTTTCTAACAGGGTCATAATCCTATTTCAATTTGTGACATGGTAGGTATAGTGTTAGGAAAAAGTGTGGGAAGAAACGGTATAATAATAGACAATATAGAAGAAATTAGAAACCCAACATGTATTAAATGCTAATAATCAGACAATAGAGAGGCTTGGCAGTAGTATTGTGAATGGCAGTATAGGGAGATCTAGCTTCAGGAGTGATAGCAAGTCTTTCAATCCCCAGTGGAGCTCAGTAGCAACACTGCAGGAGCATACCCACTCTAGCTAACCCAAAGTGGCACTGGTATCTGCTTTGAAAAGGCTGAGTTCGATGACTATAGACTTTTAAGGAGGAGTTTATGGGGAAAAATAACCATATAAAAGCAAAAACAACAAGAGTCCTGTAGCACTTTAAAGACTAACAAATTTAATTTCTGCAGGCATCAGCTTTCGTGGGCTGCAACCCACTTCATCAGATTCATTGTTTGCATCTGATGAAGTGGGTTGCAGCCCACGAAAGCTTATCTGCAGAAATTAAATTTGTTAAAGTGCTGCTGGACTCTCATTGTTTTTGCTGTATACAAACTAAAACAGCTACCCCTCTGGAAGTGAGAATGGCCTTCTGCTAGAGCTCAGATGTGCTCAGGGACAGACATATTTTGCCTCTTTGGAAGATACCAATGCACAGAAATACACAAGGATTATCTCCTTTATTGAGATTTGCACCCTTTTTTTGGTGCTCTCCTGGAACGTTTATCTAGAGTGGTAGAAAGAAAATACCATTTTAATTCAAATAATATAAATAAAATTTTAAATGTGATGTGATTGTTTTAAGCAATATAAACGCCCCATGAAACATTCAGCTTGATATTTTCCAAAGCATACAGAATTTGGGTCAAATAGCTATTGCCAGACTCTTAGCTGTTATTCAACTAAAGTGATTTTGCCTTTCCACAGTAAAACTGGCTGCTCCAATAATTCTGTTATATGTGGGATTTTCATCAACATATCTCTTATTAATATCATTGTGACTTGAACAAGTTGCTGTTTCTGTTATTTTCGAAAAATGCACTGCAGAATTTTTTAAAGCCAAGATTATTTTGTTTAACAGATGCATATCTATTTGTTTATCTGCCCACATCTGGGAAGTACATGAACTTTCTAAAGGTTGGCATTTTAAAGACTGACCGGATGATTAAGCAGCAAGTTAAACAGTCTATCACTGAAAATTTCCCAGGCATCCTTAAATTGTTATTCTGGTTGTTGCTACAGGGAATCTTCCAATACATACATATCTCCTAACCCAAAGAACTGAGCACAACTGGTGTTCAAATCACACATGATGGAATTTCTGGTTTTGGGGTTCTTTTTTCCAGTCTACTTTTTTTAAAATCTAGGAAATGACACACATACAAAAAAACATTATTATAGTTGCAAAATCAAGAACCCTAAATTTAGGAAATGCCAGAATTAAGGTTGCCTATGCCACCTTAATTTGGCCTCCTAACACATATGCATTCTGATAGTTTTTAATTATACAATTACATAATTTTTTTAAACACCGGACCCTGCCTCGTTTGTTGCAGAAGTTGGAACGTGTATAGAGAATGAATAGGGAAAAGAAGAGGCACTGTACATTGTACACCTGAAGCCACTCAGTGTTTGTGTTTAGCAGGGCCTAACTGGCAGGGAGCTGCTTTGTGTCGCACCATAGTTATGGGGCTAGGTTAAGCCCTACAGATTTAGGGCTTGTCTACCCTAGGGGGTGTACATTCTAGTGTGCACTAGCCGGCTGCGCACAAACTGGCCTGTGTGAACCCTGCTGGCAAGCACGAAACGTTCCCTGCTGCATGTTAACGTCACCCTGTTTCAAACAGCACTACAGTAACATGCCCTAGGGAATTTTTAGAGCATAACAGCAGGGTCCACACAGGCCAGTCTGTGCACAGCCGGCTAGTGCGCACTAGAAGTTATACCCCTTTGTGGCAGACAAATGCATCATGTAGACAAGCATCCATTCCCACAGGTTCTCACTGTATGCTGGCAACCCCATGGAGGGTCAGGTGCAGGTGAGGAGGCCTTGGTAGCTTGGCTCCAGATGGTAATAGCGTAAAAGCATCAGCCCTCCATGCAGATGTACCAATCCACTAGCCCTCCACAGATTACTGGCGATCTGAGAGATTACAGCCTGGGTCTTGAGAACCTTGTATACTCAATAAAAGAGACGGTGAACATGTTTCATTTGGAACCAGTTGAGGAAAGAGGGTCTAATCTTGCAGCCCGTCTGCAATTTTCCCATGGAGATGGAGGTTCATGAAGAAATACATGTGACTAGAAGAGAATGATTTATGGTGGGATTTTTAAGTGGCAGCCTAACTCTGATCATATTAAAGTCAATAGTTAAATTCTCATTGACATAAACAGGAGCAGAGTTAGGCCAATACTGATATTTTTTGAAAATCCAACTCTCAGAGTCAAAGGCCCCAATCTTACAGCCCTCTCTTACACAATCTCGATGGTTTAGCAGGTTCACTTCCAGTACGTATGAAAAACTATTTTAGTTTTTTAGCATGTTTTAAAAAGGTAATTCCAGATGATAAAAATTATCCACGCCACTAGAAAAGTAGATTGAATAGTTCAAGCAGTATAAATAATTTAAAAATGAATCAACAAGACCTTTTAAAATATGTACTAAGGATTTTCCTGAAATGTTCTACATATATCTTATTCATTTAGCAGATATATTTACTTAAAGCATATAATCTAACATCAAAATAATTTACTTAAATTTTACATTTTGCTAATGTTTATTTTTTTCTAGTATTTTGCTTAAATGCATCTACTGTATCCTCTCAATTTCTGTTTGGATTTATATTTTTCATATTATAAAGTAACTGGGTCAGATTTGTCAGCTGCACTCAAGAGCTGAGAAGCTATTTAACAAAAGTGATTGCCTCACCATAACAAATAAGCCATTGTGCTGATAATTCTGTTTTATGCAGGATTTTAAACTAGATCTTCCTAATTGCTATCACTGTGATTTTGACAAGTTGCTATGTTTGCCATTATTTAAAGGGTGTAGACTGGAAATTAGCTGCTACATTCTAAAAGTCTTTTCTACTGGAACAAAATTAACAGGATTAAAGGGAAAAAGTACATGGAATAAGAGCATTGTATTTAGTTTGTTAAATTTTGCATAAATTATCTGGCTCACCTGCCTTTTGAAAAGGTAAGCCTACGCTTAAACTAAAACACACACAGACAAAGGCACACTTCAGTGGAAATCTAAATGGATAAAAATGAGGCTTTAGAAAGTTAAAGCACTGCAAGCACCAATCTGCTTGAAGCATGCATTTGAAAGAGCAAATCATTTACATGCATGATATATATGTCTGCATGCAAAAGCTATTTATTTCTATATTGTAAAAAATGCATATATGTTTTCAAGAACTAACACATAAAATGCATCATTTGCACAAAAGAATGTTCAACTGCAAAACAGAACACATTTTACCATGTTTATTAGAAGAACTGCTAAAGCAGCTAAATTTGCTTTTCTTCTTTTCCATTAAGTCGTCCAATGTAACCCCTTCATGTTAAGTATATGTAATCCCATCATTTACACAGTAGATGGCAGCAGTTGCAATGCAAAAAAGTAAAAATGTGTCCACATATACAATACCAGCATGTTAGACAAATCACAGAATGAAATTACCAGCAGCATAACTAATTGCAGACTAAAATCTTTCATCGCTTACACTAATTTCTGTATTTTGGACCAAATCCTTTTCCCTTTGAAGTCATGGGGATTTTTCAGTGAATTTGAAGGAATGGGGATATGGTGCATAATTAAAATAACAGTTTATGAAGCATTTTAGCAATTTATTTCCCACCTTAATAGTTAGAATGTGTGCCATTATTCAACAGTATTTAACACTTCCTGGTTAACAGTAAAAATCTTTACAGAATTACAAGGACATCATAATAAAGGCGCAGGTTAAAATTTCAAAAATGATGAAGTGATTTAGGAGCTTAAATCCCAATTTAAAAAGTGCCTAGGTCACTTAAAAGCCTAACTCCCATTGATTTAGGCTCCTAAATGACTTAGGCACTTTTCAATATTTTACACACAGTTTAATTTTGCAGTGATTGCAGGACCGAGTCCCTTATTTCTGGATGTGCAGTGATCTGACAACTTCTGCAATCATGAATATTCTATGTGTAAAAGGGGCATGAATGGAGCTAGTAGGTCAATAATTGCACTTTATGCTTGAGAATCAGTTCCAGAAATCAGTAATTTGTAGGAGTATATCTGGAAGGTGACCAAATTTATCTCACAAGTCTTTACTGAACTTTCCTACCATCTCAATATTTTGGTGCTAGCCATTTAAACTTCACTAAACTCTCAAACCAGAAATTCAGCTTCATAATGCAGACAAGAGTGCTCCTTCCTTCACCAAAGGTATCTGCTGAATATCTACATAGAGATCTTGCCTCCTTCTACACATAACTTCACGTGTAATATGAAATGCAGCAGAACACCTTCAGATAATCTTGGAGTATTATATGGAAGGAAGTGGGGCCACTTTGAAGCTCTTCCTCCTTCTTCACACATTGTCACAGATCATACTCAAAATGAAATTCAACTCTTCTTTTTAAAACACGTTTGCACAAATAGACTAAGAGATTGCCTATTCAGTGAAAATTTCCACTCAGAATACATAAGTGAGCTTGCTCAGTGCTAATACAACACTGGCATATCATTAGTTCATTGTATAACAAAAACCAGTACACTTGTGCAGAGCACATTATAAAACCTTTATGACTCAGCCAAATCAAAATTGATTTTCACTTAGTATCCTGAAGGGCACAACTACAATCCAGAGACCTTCCCAGATGCTTACATGTGCTTTGTTCATTTTATGGGGTAAAACAGACTTAAAGCCTGTGTCTGGCCACAGGAGGATCACCCATATCTCAGCTGCAAGTGAGGATTTAGTGCATTGGTGCTTTCATCATCCTAATTTTTTTTCAAAGCAGGTGGCATCCAGGCCAAGGTAAAAGTAGGGGGAAAGAATGGGTAAAATTTTCAGAAGTGCTTGAGAGTTTAAGTGCAATTTACAAACACAGCTTTGGCAATAAGGAGCCTAGGTCCTATTGACTTTAAATGAGAGTTAGGCTCCTAAGTGCCTACGTCACTTTTGAAACTGGAACTAAAGGCTTGTCACACAAGTGTTGTACTGATTTAGCTATAATCGGTGTCTAACACTGGCAGGGTTTTCAATTGATAGAGTTAAAATGGTACAAAAACTGTGTTGACTGGCCCTTGGGCTCCTATGTCACTCAAGAGCTTTTGAAAATTGTACCCACTGTCTAGAATCTGGCATCCTTAACCCCCAAACATGCTCAGCTAGTGGCTAACATACATGGGCTTCTTTATTTACTTTGCAGACCCTACGGGCAAGATCTTTGGTGGTTCTAGAACTCCACTTGGAATGGCTGAAGAGACATATGCGATAAAAGTGGCTTTAAGCTGCCTTTGCAATTCCTGATTCCTAAGGCTGCAGAAGGGCAGTTTGGGGTTCCTCTAAATTACATCTGGCTGCAAAGTCCCACTACAGCTGGGGGAATTTCCAGCTGGCCAGATCTGCCAGCTATGTGGTTGCTTTCCACTGCTGGAACAGCACAAAACAGCCAGAGGAGGAACTGAAGCTCTGTCCTTAAGTGTCTAATAGCTGACGGCATCCAAAGGAGACATTATCTGTTCAAAGACAATGCAGTATCAATGGAGTTGTGATGAATGCATTAGGGTTCAGATTTTCAAAGAACTCTCACTGAAGTCAATAGGAATAATGAGAGTTGCCTCCTGCGAGTGCTGTGATGATTAGTTAGTGAATTTGTACAGGGCTTTGAAAATGTAACCTGCTAAGTGCTCAGCAGCAGAATTGCATTGTACTGGTTGAAGGGCTCTCCTCTGTTGTTTCTCATATATTTCTCAGGTTATCAGTTTGGTTTTGACATAGTATAAATAACTGTCCTTACCCCTGCAAGGCTGCCATGGTGTGAACTTCAATGTCAAGGTTTTTCCCAAAAACGTATTTTAATGACTTTCCCCTACAAATTCCCTGCCCGGAAAGTATCTTCTGACACTTAATATCGCCTAAAATAATATCGTCATTAACAATGTAAAGACAAAAGCTGCCTCATCCTTTCCACAGCTATGCAAAGACATGGTTCAGTTGCATGAGGGACCTAACCCACAGAGAAGCCATTCCAGGAACTCCACAGTCAACTGCAAGGTGGGAGGGTCCCAGAGCTCAGGCTGCAGCCTGAGCCCAAACTATCTTTATCAAAGCACCTTCAAGTGTCCTCATGCTCCACAGACAGCAGGACTCTGAGCACTGCTTTAGGACAGGTCTCTCTAGGGCAGTGCAAGGATAGGTCTGAGATTAGGATAGGCTGCAGAAGGGGTGGGATCTGACCACTAGGTCTGCAAATTACATGGATTTTCTGGAAAAGAGCCCCATGAGTAGCTGCATGGATGTACAGTACTCTACCATTGAGCTGGGCAAGAAGATTGTGATCCTGTGTGGGTTCCTTGCACAAGGTCTGTTTTCTCAAGTTTTGTTCAGAGACCAGCCTCTGGATGCAGGCTGTACTCTCTCAAACATACAAACTTCTTTTATCTATCTTAGTCTTTTATACTGACACCCATTACCCCAGTACATGGGTGCTTTCCACACAATATCAATTGCAATAGCAATGCCTAGTGAACTCGCTTTTCTACCTTTCAAGGATTAAAACTCTGCAAGGACTATGTCTTTTTATACATTTATATTACCCCTTTTAGGTAACAACACCAGCCCAAAACTTGTCTCCTACTCTCCCATAACACCAAGGATAAAACTGTTTTCACTAAGACAGTAACACAGGTTCAGACTTTATTGGCACTGTGAACCAAAAAGTCTAAACTTCTCAACTCTGGGGACTGGAGTTAGCCTAAATATTATTTTTATATGGCAATAATTTCCAAAAAGAAAAAAATGATTTCAATAAATTTCAGGAATGAACCATGCAATATTTATCAGTTTTGACAAACATTATGCCTGGAATTCATTTCTAGCTGCAATGCTGATTTGCAAATCAATGAAGTATAACACTGATGTTCAAAAGCTAAGCCATTATTGAAATATTTTAAACATGATAACAAATATGTTTAAAAGAATGCAGTTTCTCATAATAAAATAACAATACTATAACAGTAGTGCAATAATCATGAATATGTATTAATGTGATACAAGGAATATTGTTCAGAATTTCTGTCTTTGATAAATTACTCATTGCCAGATTCTGATATACTATTCAGCATAGAACTATCTGAGGAGTACTACTCAACATAAATAAGAATATCAAAATCTGGCTCAATCTTCAGTCTTATGATTAACTGCATGTTGTTATGAAACCTCTCAACAGAAATATTCTAATTCTACATGATCATTCATCTACAGCAGCATACATTTCATATTAAAATTTTAACCACTACTTTGCAAACAAAGTAGAAAGTATAAAAACCTTTCAATTAGGGGCATATTTTAATTTCTGGGTTACTCAGACTTTAGCTGACAACTACAAACAATGTACAATTGTTGCAAAGTCATAAAATTAACATCTTCATTGTAGACTTTTCTGCTAAGACTGTTTGGTTTAGAAGCATATGAGGACTGCCATGATATAAATCTGAAGGTATTGAACATTCATCATTACCGTTGTCACTAGTACAGTACTCTATAATAGGTGAACTACAAAGTAAGCAGCAGTGACCTTTTTTAATGTTGAGTAAAAATCCACAAAGATTTCAAATATTTCACCTCAATTTAACACTCCTCACAAAGGTATCTTCATATAGCATGCTTAGGGCTTGTCTATGTGGCAAATTACTGCATGGCAAACTAGTGCACTGTCAATTCACACCCTGGCTTGCTGCACAGTAACCCGCTGCTTAGACCTAGCCTTAGCTGCTAGACAGGAAGGGATATTTGAGGTGTAATTTTTTAACTCAAAAAATTAGTGGAAACCATCTTTTTTAACACAGTAGAAGGCTTTCACATTTAATCTTTAGGTTTTTCTCAATGTCCCTTATTTCTTGGATTTGGAATGTGGAGTTAAGAATGTACTTTTTGGAAGCATTTTCTTCTAAAGCCACGTAGCCACTGACAATCATATATCCCTTTTGGCTATGTGAGCAAGAGCCTAAATTTGAAATGTCATTGAGTTGCGTGCAATTTGTATAGCCACTATCTTTTTAGAATACAAAATAGAAACGATGTATAAAGCAATGCTTTTCAAACCTCAATAATGGGTATCAAAATAATAGATTGTGGACCATCATTTGTACAGGAGTAAGTCAGGGCAAAATCTGGGAATATGTTTCCAATCCATTGTTATGGCAGTTGGTATCTGAATATTAATAACAATGTGGATGCTCTACTAATGAAAAATTTTACACAACACAAAGCTAGTATAGTAATATTTGATATGCTACACTCTTTCCCTTATTTTAACTCTTCCCCAAGCAGTCCAATTGTCTTTCAGTGGGAGTATAAAATGTAAAGAATACGTACTGTTCCGTTTGCCTTCTTCATCACCCTCCTCCTCATTCTCAGGGTCAATGTCTTCTGCTTGTGTAATCCAATCTAAATAACCCTTCAGATCCTCTTCAAGCTGCTGCTTTTCCCTCAGCTTCTGAAAATCCCCCCGGGCTTTGGCTTTTTCTCTTTCCTTGGAAAATTCCCTATTGAATTCAGATAAAACAGAACAAACATTGATTATAAAGCTGCATGACATTTTTGACATAGGAATCTATGTTGAAGAATACATAGTGACACAGCAAAAGAACTAAAGAAACTATACAAAAGATTTGAGTGTTTCTTTCAAAGCAAGACAATGATGCTAAAAGTTCATGCCAAATTTCTTTCAAATTACACTTTTCATAACTGGTAATAATACAGTTTATAAAAACCAAAGATTCTATTTACCAAAGAGTATAATTTCTATGATTTTGGCCTCTACACTATTTGAAGCCTCAACTCTTGTAAAGTGTAAGTCTAATTAAAAAATTAAACATTATTCTTTCCAACTCCATTACAGCTTATACTCCAGGCTTTAGCAATGTACTCCGCAACTAGTTTTGAAGTCACATTTGCCCAATGGCTATAAACAGAAAATGGCTTACACTGATGACATACTATTAATGGTACTGATGGTACTTGGAGAGAGTGATGCTTCCAACACAAAAAGGAGATGCTGGTTTAGACATGCCCTCACCTCTGCTAACTCTGAGTTCTGTGCCTTGACAAAACTATCTGTTTCGGTACATGGTCTGACTATGCTTTACAGACAAAGGATCTCCCTTCAGTGGTCTTACTTCCCATTACGTCAAGTAGAGATGTTGCTCAAGTTTTTTAATCTTTTTTTCCTTTGTTCTCTGTGACAGAGCCTCCCAAACCTTGTTACTCACAATTCAGGGTTATGCCCTTTTACCTGGGGACATTTCTCAGGAAAAACAACCTATCTAGTTCAAGCCTTTTGTGATTCCGTTCATCCCTTGTGCCACTGCTTATCCTGGGATTGTCTTCAAATGGTGTGTGGTCAACACTCTGTCCTTAGTTATACCAGTGTGTTACCACAATGACTTCCAAGTGCAGTACTTCCTTGCAACATGCACTTTGGAGTTTGGTTTTAGTCTACACAGGCTTTTGAGACTCTCAGTACAATATTGTTGCTTGAGCTCCATGTTCCTTTGCTAGTGTTCAAACATTTTCTAAGATGCTTAAGTTCCAACAGATATCGTACTTGTGTAAAGAACCATAGGTTGCAAATGGGTGGCAAATGATAGTACTGTCACTATAGAACTTTTTGCAAAAGAGCTGAATGGTCCTCATCTTGCACCTATCATTGGGCCTAATTTTGTCTGCAGATAGGCTGACAACTCTTCCATTGGTGTCAATAGGAGTTTTGCCTTTCTACCTAGGGAAGGAATTGTTCCCATTATTTGGAAACTAAAGTATACTCTAGTATAAGTTAAGTTATATATATATATATATATTCAAGTTATAGTATACAAAGAGCCAGTTTGTGATAGGACACAAAAGAAGCTTAACAAAGAAGTATTCATATAGTAAGCTACGAAATAACAAGGGCTTGATTGTGCCTGTTAGGCTGGCCCACGTTTATAAGGGTGATTATTCCAAAAGAAAATGCCCATCATTCGGGTTTCACTTTAATGAAATGACATTGCAGTGTGGGGATTGACTGAGTTTTTAATTCAATCATTTACAAAAATGTTACAACTGCTTTGTATTAGAAATGAAATAAAATGGTTTAAATGAAATGTAGGCACGCAGACCAGATATTTGTACTTCAGCTCCACTTCTAATCTAATTTATAAAATCTAATAGTGCTCAATACATTATACAGGAGATGACAGAATAGACACTACAAGCAAACAGGCATTGCAAAAGAGCCCTTCACCCCCAATTATCCCACACTGGCCAATTTTTAATTGCCTTCTTTTAATGTTTTTTGTGCAATTTGACTTTGTTACCATGAGAGACTAATGGCATTGGCTACAGTTGCAGAGAGTGAGGACAGGCACTATGCACACTTCCTCGCACAGCTCTACTACTGCATTTCAACGCTCCCATTATTCTAGTTCTGACAGCTCCAAATAAAGCTTGGGATTATGTTATTTAGTAATTTTGTGATATGGACAAATGTCTATTGATGATGACAAGTGGACAAGTAAACTCATTTACATTCCCAACTCAGTCCTTGTTCAGAGAAAACTTTCATGGATTTCATTGACAGAGCCAGGACTTGCTACCATCTTGCTACCATTTATAATTTGTAGTAGTATTGGCTCTGCAGAACTAACAGGAGTAAAAGGTAGCAACAGCGTATTTTTCTTAGTAAATTTGGAGATATGACTGGGAATAAACATATGCAGCCGCAGATCTTTTGAATAAGAAGGTGCCATTTTTCCACAGTGATTTTTCTGATCACGCTGCCCTTTGATTAGTGACGTGATTAATAAGTATAATTTCACTTTCTTTAGGGGAGCATGAAAAGGTTCCTTATATTGTCATAAAGAAGAAGATAAACCATGGCAGATTTATACATTTATAAATATACACACATGCACATGTATATATTTGAAATCTATCTGGGCGTACGACAGCAGTAAATGCTATGCCAATAGCCAGCATTTGTAGCCTTAAAAAGTGGAAAAGCCGTTAGTGAATTAAAAAGTTGCATTTAACTAGTGCAAATACAAACGGTATCACTGTATCTTCTGCAAATTAGATTCTGCCCTCAGTTACACCAGTGTAAAACTAGAGTAACACTGTTGAAGTCAACGGAGTTGCTAAGCTTTTACACCAGTGCAATTGAGAGGTGAATTTGGCCTTAAATATAGTTTTAATAGAACACTAATTTAGATACTTATGTTGAGATAAATGTATTGAAAGTTAAGAAAATTAATGACTTTATGGAAGGAAAATAGCACTCAGGAGATGTGGCCAAATCTTGGACAGTTTGGCAGGGTGGGCCAGCCAGTGACCCAAACCCTGTGCTCCCCTTAGGAAGGGAGTTTTGACCAGAGGATTTGTGTAGTCCTGTATCTGATGACCTAGATTCGTCCATCCAGTTAGTCACAAAGAGTGTCCACTGGGAGCTGTGCTTTTTGATGTACGGGTCGTGCAGAGTCCCCTTGGGCACAGGGCTGTATTAAGTCATTAGTATAGGCACATGCCTAAAGCCTCAGCCCTTGCGATGACAATGAAATTGCAACTTTAATTAAAAAATAAATTACGTTTCTAGTCTTCATGGTTGCCAAAAAACCCTTGTAAACATTATTTGAGCATAACCAATGCAAACAGCCTGAAACAATAGCTCTGAGAGGTATGAACTACCCTGTTCATCTTAGTGGAGTATTAAGCTCCATTCTCTGAGACCTCCCCCTGTAGAATCCTCTTCTTGGTTGACAGGAAGCTGAGTCATCCCTCGCCCATACAGAACCCAGGCCCCTGAAGACCAGGAGTGGTAGCCCAGTGAGGGAATTGTACTCCAAAGAGGAGCAGGGGCAAGCACCACAAGCCCAGCAGCTGGATCTTGTGTGGCTAGGTGGTCCCTAACATTGCCACTCCAGGGAGGGACATGGCAAGGGTGCAGGGGCATAACCTAATTATAACCTTCACTAGTTAACTGATCAGAAGAATCTGTCAAAATATCAGCAGCAATAATTTTAATACTGTTTAAAGAATTGTGAGAATATGTAAATAAACCTAAAAAGATAAATAGCAGAGTAGAATCTATTTAGTTTTCTCTTGTTTGGAATGACCGTACAATTTATAGTTTGCAGTGTTGTTGTAGCTGTGTTGATCACCAGAGAGACAAGGTGGGTGAGGTAATATCTTTTTTGGGCCAACTGCTGTTGATGGAAGGGACAAGTTTTCAAGCTTCACAGGAAGAGGAAAAGCTCTATGAAGCTCAAAAACTTGTCCCTTCCACCAGTAGAAATTGGTCCAATATTACCTCCCCTACCTGTTCTCTTGGTCTCCTTCACTTGTAAGTTATATAAATTTATACTATTCTTATTCCTTGTAGCATTTCATGTAAATGCAAAATATTTTCTTGGGATTCACATATGATGTAATTCCAAACTATACATATTTGACCCATTATTTCAAAAGCAGTGGCATTAGTATTTGGTTGAGTGGTGAGCTCAGTAAAGCAGCTGTATTTGTGAGTTGTCATGAAAGCTGGAAATATATATTCAAGCATAACACAAACCACCAGTGGCAGAACCAATGTGGGGAAAGATCTCTTTCAACTTGCAGCAACATCTCCATAAAACTCACAGACTGTCCATAGTCCCTGGTAAACCCCAACATTCAGGGACCTGCCACAGACTGGTACACCTTACAAGAGATGGTTTAGATTTATTCTGACCTCTGTGGAAGTAGAAGCTACACTGGTATTGATAAAGCACTGGGAACCCCAAACTAAGTATGAGAATATGATATCCTGAATTCTGAATTTTTTCATTCCATAACATGTATTTCTGCAAGCGATGGATTGTTCATTCAGCTAGATTTACCATCGCAGGCCCTTCACTGCCAATCCTACATTTTTAAGGCTTAGTTTGCCAGCTGACAAAATCAATTCACTGGTGTAAACTTCCTCAAAAATGTTCCCAGTAGGTATTTCTTTTTTTCTTAATGGAACTACTACTCAGGGATATGTCAAGATCTGAAAAGTTCTTCCCCATTAAATTTTTATACAGAGCTCAGTGACCATAGACAGTTTCAGGAGCTTTAATGAGCCCATTCTTAAAATTAAACCTGTTCTTCCACCCTGCCTCAGTTTGGTACAGTTGTTCATTAAGGGCTTAAACTCAAAAACAGGCTGTAATGTGTAATTTTTTTAGTGTAAATTTTACGTCTCTTTATTTAACGTATGAACTGAATTTTATCAGCCCTCATCAGAAAATACTTCCCAAATAATATGTTGTCAACAGGACAATTGTTGAAGCCCTTATCAAGAAAAAGTCTGTTTGAAGATAGTATCTCTCCTTCACATGTAATGACATATTAGGAAATCAATGGGAGTTTTAATCAGCTAAGAACTACAGAATTTAGCCCACACATTTTAAATAAGATATGCGCAATCATAAGTAAGGTGCTACATTGCAAATAGAAACACTCTTACTTTTAAATATTACATCTAAGTTTGCTGTCAGTATATTACCTTCCTAGAGTGGAATAAAGGTGTTCCATGAACTGCTTCGGGCCTTTTTTCAAGGCAAATATATTAATTGTTTAATTTATTCAAGAATTAAAGAGCTCTTCACATGCAATCACTCCACTTTTGTCTTTCACTTGATGTTGCAGAAACTAAATATGGAGGCATTTACTACAGCTCATCCCAGTTAGGTTTTAATTCAACAAAAATTAAACTTGGCATACGCAGAACAAAATCCTGATTTACTAGATGGCATTTTAATGAAGCTGGGAAACGTCAGCACTCACTTTCCATTTACTATCCTCCACCAGACTTCCTGAGAGGAGATAGTCAAAAAGGGCATCCCCTTTTACAAAAATGTTTATGAAAGAGAAGGAGCTAAGCTGATCTGTGTGAGAGTTAAGTGCTTTATTACAATTTTTTTTTTAAATTAATTTTTTGGGCAGACAGGATCATAGATCCTTTAGAAAATCCTGTCTGGTTCCCAGAAGTCTGGTTTTAAGACCCTATTGGATACAGTAGGTATAAATGTGGCAGTGCCCGTTTCCATGATTTGCCCACTTAGTTGTGAGTCTGCTATCCCACAGGTGGTATCTCTTGTGAAAATAGATGCCCTGGTGTGCTGTGGAGCCAGGACAAGGGACTTTTGTTGACTGCTGCTAAGGATTCTTGATTTACTCAATTAAGTCGTTCAGGTTTGCTTCATAAAAGTGATGGATATATAAGTCCTATTGAAAGCTGCTGCTATTGAAAGGATCAAAGTAAAACAAGTCATTTAAAAAATGAAAGAGCTGGCATGATTGCTGCTTCTAGCAGCACTTCACCCATGGCTGAACCAGCTTTTAACTTTCACTTTTTATCAAAGTAACTGCATGCAGGGAATTAAACAGAGTCCTCTACGTACACAGTTAGCTTCTCTTTTTTTTTAAACACAACATAGAAGTCAGGCAATGTCGTGGTGAAGTGCCACTTCAATTTATCAGTAGGAGAAGCTGTAGCAGTATTTTATCTCCAAGATTATTATGTTTTTATTTTTATTTTTAAAAAGCTGACTATGTAAGGGAGTGTAATTCAATTCCCCTGATAAATTTCCATTCACGGCCATGCATTAACTTCAATGGAGTTGAATAGGTTTAATTGACTGCAGAATTTGGCCATATGGTAGGTTTCCTGTCAGAGCAACAATGGGAAAAATCATCCCTTAGACAAACACACCTGGCCTTCTCTGAAGTTAAAAGAAACCATGGATGCATATGGGAGAGTAAAATTTCACCATATGGGATTAGCTTGTTACCACTATAGTCCTCATAGGTATCCTCCCCCAAATCTAATTGGGCCAGACCCTGCTCTCACTCCAGTGTAAATTTGGTGGAGTTACTTTGGGTTACACTAGCATATATGAGATCAAACTCTGGCCTGCTGCCTGTAAAATCTCAATTTAAAAATAAAGCTTTTGTAAGGAGGATTTAACAAGCATGCGAGTCGTCAAACATCTATTTTTGTTTTAACTCCTACAGTTTAGAAACAGCCAAACTGATGGTTTCATATTTTTAAATACAACATGCTCCCAAAGTTTGTAGAAGAGTTTGTAGGCCAGCAATGCCACCGTTGCTAGGGTTACCCTTTTGCAAGTCAGGCCTAATGAGAAACACCTCTACAAAGTCTTAAGAACAAATAGGCTTTTCATCAACTTCTCTATTTTCCTTCAAAGTATCTTATTCCTTCAAACTAGCCTGCCTTTTGATTAGTGATATACTCTCCATGTAATTCCAATTTCCCCTTCTTCCCAAAAACAACCGAATCAGGAGATACAGCTATAATGTGATTGTCCATTGATCAAGCTCAATATGATCTTAATTTGTAACATAGACAGGTCCTTAATAATATTCTGTACCCAGAGTAAAGCTTTCCAAAGTCCTGTCTACTCTTCAAATGGCAGCCTTATTGTAACTAGGTCAAAGTCAGTTGAGTTTGCAGTGCAGATGTGAGATCACTGACAACAGAATTGCTTACCAATTCCCTTTCAAGAATCCAGTGTATTTATTGATTGAAAATGGTCTTTTTTGTCTCTTTGCCAAATGAATATCAGGAAAGTGCCCTGTTATCAGTTTATCTAAGCAAGTACAGTACCACCAGCAACAAACAGTGCTGAGGCAGAAGCATACAAATTGCATCAGTGTACGTTCATGCCCTGATACTCTCAAGCAATTATTTCATGCCAGATCTTTCTAAAGAAGTCAGTGGTTCCTGCTGCTGTGCACAAACAGAAGTTCTCTCTTTATAGTGGGATAGATCGTCTTCTATGGGGGAGATCTGCTTATCGCAGCAGCATGGAGGTGGGGGGCATGCAGTCTGGGAGCTGGTTACAGTTCTCTGATTCTCTGCCTGGCTCAGCCTTAACTCAGAGGGCAGATTAGAGCACAGAGTCCTTAAAGAACCATCTCCTAAATGAGAATAGCCAAAGCACAGCAGTGCTGTAGCCATCCCCCCAGCCTATACTGGGGACATAAGTAGCATAGGTGGCAACTATGCTTGGCAGCTTTATGTCAGCTGAAAACTCTTCCATACTGGGGGAATTCTCAGTTGGCCAGTTACTTGCCCCTTTGTGCCACTGGAGCAGCTCAAAGAGGCTAGGACAAGGCAGAGAATTGGTACCATATAGATTAATGATTATCATGTCAAGTTTATCATGTACAGTGGTTTGTACAATTACTAAGGCAGTGCTATGCTCCCACTATATACAGAATTGTCACTCGGGTACAATATAATCTATCCAGTCATCAATGCAGATTCCCCAAATTCCCATTTGTCTGGAGAGAGGATTCCCATAATAATGGAAATGTACTCACACAAGTACAGAGTTGATGAATAGCAGAAAGAGAGGGTTTCATGGAATAGTAACCAAATCAAACAACAAATCAGCAGAATCAAATCAGACAAAGAATTCAAAATTTAAACAGTACAAATAAATATACACAAGCATTCACACCTGGTTACACATGTACCATGAAACAGATAGAAAAATAAAGTAAACAGATAGACAAACAATAATGTACATTATACCCTGAATTATTGGATTTTTATATATACAGTATAGTTACCTGCTCTGTTGCAAATCTAAAATAACTATATGTTGGTGTGATGCTGGCATACCAGGTCAGTCCAGGGCCACAGGCCAATTCACTTGTGTCAGTGTAGATCAAATCTATTGTTAATGTATAAGTGTGTATGCAGATGTTTAAACTTCATGAAAACTAAAGGGTTGTTACTTGTATTGATATTGCTTATCTATTTCTATTATAATGTAACAGCAAACATTTACATTTGTGTCTAACCCTGTAATTAAATTACCTATTAAAGAAATCTTGTGCAATATTAATGAAGGACTTAAGGACTTTAACAGAAAATGCCAATTTCAAAGCAAGTGATCACTGTGTATGATGATCAAGGTCAAGGACTCTGAGTGCACTTCCTCACTATCTGTCAACAAAGAAAAAACCCACGTGAATACAGACACTGTCAGCTGGCTTTCTGCGTAAAGGAGCTATAAATATAGATTCAATGAATGATCCATTGTCTCTGGACTGTTTGGATTCCAACTGAATAACTGAACGAGAAGATGGAGGTCCCCAGAATTATTCTGGGTAGCCCTCAAAGACTTCTGGGAAACTAGCAATTTATTACATCACTGCCACCATTTGGAGTTACAAACTGTGATTTACCTGTTGTTATATTTTACCTGCTTCACCCTCTCAATAACTCTCATTCTTTTTCTTAGCTAATGAGCCTACAGTTAAATTTATTACAGAACTGTCTTTGGTGCCAGGTCTGGAGTATCAACTGATCTCAGGTAAGTGACTGGTTTCTCGGGACTGGGAGAAACCTGATGTGGTCTGATTTTAGGTTTGAGTTACCTTTTGTCACAAAGTGCAGTTTGTCTGGGTAATAAGATAGACTGGAGTCTAAGGAAACTGTCTGTGACTCATGGTAAGACTGGTATAGCCCTGGTCTACACTTACTTGGAGATTCAGAGGCAGTTGACGGGAGTTACGCAAGCTACTCTGCATAGCTTGTGTAACTCCCGTCAACTGCTGTGCTTCCCTTCTGCGTTCCATCTTCACTGCACTGCGCCACTTGAGGGAGTGGTTTACTAACATTGACTTTCTGATCGATTGAGTGGGTCTACACTGACCACTTAATCGATCCAGAAAGATCGATCTGACAATGGTGACTTTGCTGCCGTCAGTATAGATATACCCATAGTGATCCAGGAGTTCACATTTGTTACTGGCTTGGTGAAATCTAATTATAGAACATACCACCAGTTTGGGGTGTCTGCCCTTGTTTTCTGACAGTCTGCTCTGTAGTAGGCACTCACCGTGGTGAGTCACTCCAGAGATCTTCACAGCTGGATCCTGCAGTCTTTATTTATCCAGAACTCCTATTGATTCCTATGGGAGTTTAGCTCAAGTAATGAGGATTGGGTCCTTTATAAGGAAAACATTATTATCTACAATATTCACTACCTTTATTTAGTCAGTTAGCAGTTGAGCAAAATATACAGTACACTCTGGCCATGGAAGACTTGGTGTAATTCTACTGCACAAAGGAGTGCAACTAGAGGTGTCAGAGTTGTGCAGGGAAGGTGGACTCCTTGAATGGCATGGAGCCAGCTCCATGCAAGATGCTGGCATGTCAGCACACATGACTGTAAAACTGGAGCCCTAGGCTATGTACACACTGACAGTGGCAAATTCGCAGCCGTCAATCGATTTTTCCAGATCAATTGAGTGGCAGTGAAGACATGCTCAATCGATCCGGAAGTCGATCTATTAAAACTACCTCCAAAAAAGGCGTAGCGCTGAGTTGATGGAAATGCATTTCCCGTCGGCGCAGCACAGTAGAGACAGCGCGCTAAAGAGAAGTGACAAAGTCGATGGGAGTTATGCAAGCTACTCTGCGTAGCATGCGTAACTCCCGTTGACTGCCGCTGAATTTCGCCAGCAGTGTAGACCTGCCTCTAGTGGTTCCATGGTGGCGTTTTCCTGCTATGTGTGGGCAACCAGAAGGTGTGATGCATTTCTCCTGGGAAGGGACCTTTTTGAGTCAGCACTAAACAAAGGAATGATGGATTTATTAGAGGAGGATACATTGTGGAAGGGTGCTTTTCATGTGTGTTACTACCTCTCTTAATGGGCTCCATCTTCCAATGTAATGAGCACCCTCAAGACCCATAAAATATTGGGAGTTGATGGTGCTCAGCGTCTTCCAAGAAGCGATCAACACCTCACAGGATCAAGTTCTAAGAAACCTGAGCACTATTAGATAAGGGAGTCCAAAACAAAGCCTGTTGTATTACACTTGGATCCAGTGTCCACTGAAGACAATGGAAACAATTTCATTGATTTTGATGGGGGTTGGATTGTCTCCTCAGGATAATTAGTTTTGGTTGAGGCTGCAGAGAGTTGGTGCAGTTGACCTGTCTGCCCTTTTTTTTTTACCAAGAATAATATTTCCTTTTTTCCATCTTTATTTTTTTAATATTATGGCTGTCAGACTTTTATTTCAATCAGCCACGTGGTCACTTCCACAATAAAAATAACATTACTCAGTTCATAACCTGCAGAGATGTAGAGCTGAATACCATTTCCTCTTATTTCTGATACATGCTCTGTATATTTATGTACCTTTTTATCTTTTCCTTTTTCTTATTAAGCCTTTGCTCTGCAAAGAAAAGGAACACTGTCAAAATCTGTTCATTTTCCTTTAGCCAGGAGACTATGGATGACAGTTCACTGCCATTTTCTATTTTGTGCATCATTATTTATATGTCTTTTTCTATTATTTTTCCATGTGTACTGTAGACAAGGGTTCTTAGGTGTATATGTTTGTCTTGGCTAGCATATTTTACATTACATGAATTGATGATCATTGCTGGTGAGATTAGCATGCTTGAGTGCTGTGCTCTTAGCTCCTAGAATTATTCTACACACATATTGCTGAATTGCAAATAGTGTCATGGTAATGAGATGCGAAAAAAAATTAAAATTATTTTAGTAACCTGCAAGACTTGCATGTAGGAGGATGTATATAAGGACATGTCAAAGCGTATGCTGTAGTGTTCTTAAGCAAGGAAGTAAATGCAACTTAAAGAGATTTATTAATGTGTGTTTGAAAGATCTTCTTATTTGTTCCCATGGCTACCCAAAGAAGTACTAATGCCTTCAGCAAAAAATGCCTTCAGCAAAAAACAACCTCCAGTGATAAGGACTGTCTTGAGGAATATATTATCATGCATCATTAATAGCTATGCCTCTTGATAAATAAATAATGAAGTTTTATCATTTATTATTTTCTTTGTTCATAGAAAAATAGTTTAGAGTATATTGAATTAGTGAGATATTATTTTTACTTTAAAAGGTATCTGAAAGATGTGTGTGTATTTATGTGTCCCCTCCCACATACACACACCCTGTTTTGGGGGTAATATATTCAATATTCTATTTTATTTTAAGTTGTTACATAGATCAATATAAACAAGACACACTACCAATTTCTGTGGTCAGTACTTTATGGGATTTAAGAGCTCAGAGTGCATGGGCCCTGCCTTCTGAGGTGCTGAGCCTCTCTCATGAGACCTTCAGTATCTCTCAGAATTGGATCATGTGGGCCAATTCCTCTGCTGTAATAAGACAAATCTGTGCTGCTTCATCAGTGCAAAGCTGCCCTAAAACTGCCTTGCCTAGTCCACCTGCTGAGGGAGATCCTTGACTGGAGTAGAGCAATTGTAGTGCCTGTTACACTACACCCACCTCCCTGTGTCTGGCCCTGTGGACATAGCTGCAAAAGAGAGCAGGATCCCTATACTATGGCAAATTCTGGGTACCAGAATAACCCATCGGGGCCACAAGCTACCTTAAGGTATGCAAGTGAACTGGCCCAAGGCAGATCATTCCAGGATCAGGGCATGGTCTGCAGAGCACCATTTAAAGTTTTTTGGGGGGCACAGATTTGACCCCCCCCCACCTGACTCTCCTCTTCCCTGCTCAGACATCCCTCCACCCCCACTACAAGCAGCTTGACCCCAGAGCCCATCAGCCCCTACAGCCACCCTCTCCAAATATGAGTGAATGGCATTGCAACCTGGTACATGGGGTCTCAGCACCACTCAGGTTTAACCCAACCAAAAAGTGGTCAGGCCATGGCTTGAATAGTTCCCCTGGCTCTGTGGCCTATGATAACGGGAATGCAAAGGCAGCTAAAGACCAGCTTTCCAGAAGCCAAGCCCTCCTCAGTTTCATATAAGCATCTGGCCCTGTGTAGACAAATGCAACAAGAACAACATGAATTTAAAAATGTGGCCCATGCTGTGAATGCTCAGCTAATGTTTCCCTGCTGTCAGATTGCTGAAGAGTGTGCTATTCTGAAGGAGATAAGTGAATGTGCATGTTTTGGATTAGTCTCATGAAAGAAGCACTTAAAATAAAGAAGCAAAAATGATGTTCTTCTTGTGGATGTTTGTGCCAGCAATACAGTATTATGCAGGTAGAGCAGTTAAGCATTTTTAGATGAATTGAAAGCTCCTTTAGTGTCAGGTGTATGGGTCACAAAAAAGTAATGATACTTATAAAATGGCTTGCAACTCTGCTGCTAGTACTGGCTGCTGTTCACACCCACTGCCATGGATAAAAATGTCAGCTTTGATGACAATTAAACAAGCAACAGCATACACTTCACTTACTTTGTTCTCACTAACAGACAGTAATTCCAATGGAAACAGCAGCCTGTAACCAACAGAAGAGTTTGTTAAAACTCATTTATTAATTAATTTCAGATGTGGCTTCCAGCTGAACTCCGCTGAGTTGAATGTAAGCTAATGTGATATACTCTGTTGTGTTGTTAGAGTCCCTTATATCTATGCACCTACTTACCTAACCTATCTCTATCCAAAGAGTAGGAAAAAGGTCTAAGTTGAACATTGCAATTATCCTGCTTTAACGTCTAAGTTTCAAGAAATCTTGCTGAAACTAAGAGAGTCTAATTTACACTGCTTTACACATCAGATCTGAACTTGGCCCACAAGTCACAGCAAAATAATTATTGCATACCTATGTATCTTTTTTCCTGATTCTTATTCCTAAATTCTAGAGCTGAATGAATGATTCACTATGAATAATTTATCTGATGAACCTAGCCTACTTTTCCACCCACAGGATATCTGCTGGCAGATTGCAATTTCCTTGATTTTATTTGTTGTTGAAATTATTCTTGGGTTGGGTTTTTTTTGCCATTTTTATTAGTCATATAATCACAGGGTGAGAAGGGACCACAAAGCTCATCTAGTTTAACCCCTTGCCATGATGCAGGATTTGTTGAGTCTAAACCATCCAAGACAGATGACTACCCAGCCTTCTTTAGAAAACCCCCAGGGAAGAAGCTTCCACAAACTCCCATGGCAGTCTGTTCCATTTTCCTACTATTCTTATAGTTAGAAGTTTTTCCTGAGATTTAATCTAAATCTGCTATGCTGTAGTTTGAACCCATTGTCTCTTGTCCTGCCCTCTGTGGCAAAAGAGAACAACTTTTCTCCATCTTGTTTATGGCATCCTTTCAAATATCTGAAGACTGCTATCATATACCCACTTAATTTCCTAACTAAACATACCCAGTTCCTTCAGTCTTTGCTCATATGGTTTGCATTCGCTTTGATTATCTTTGCCACTCACTTCTGGATCTATTCTAGTTTCTCCACATCTATACGCTGGTGATCAAAATTGGATACAGTACTCCAGCTGAGGCCTATCAGTGCCGAGTAGAGCAATACTATCACCTCCCATGACTTGCATGCTATGCTTCTGTTAATGCAATCTAAAATTGCATTTGCTTTTTTTGCAACAGCATCGCATTGCTGAATCATGTTGAGGTTTTGATCCACCACAACTCCCAGATCCTTCTCAGCTATATCCCTCAGTGCTGACCCACCAAGTCTCTGTGATGCCAATTAAGTAATAATTTTCTTTATATACCATGACTTATTAGCTATATGGCTGCAAAATGAACAGCTCTGTTGGAGAATTTGAGAGACACCATTCAACATACGTAGCACCATTTATTCTTGCCCTGATTCAGTGGTGATGTCTACATTTCCTTATTTGAAAAACTAGTTAGTTTCATCCTAAATGATGTATTTGAGCTGTATAGTACATCTCATTAATCATATGACTGCCCTTTTCATATTTTGAACAGTGGTGTTACGTGAACATTTAATACATGTAATATATACTGAACATAAAGAAGTGAGCCACACACTTTTCTTAAGTAAATTACACAAAAGCTGCCTGGCTATGAGTCCAATCAAGCAGTCTTTACCCAAGCAAATCTCAGACTGACTGCAGGATCAGGCCCTGTATGATTTAGTCTCAAATGCATTGCCAGTTATTTAAACAGCATTTAACATCAGATCTTTACTTTTATGACTCTTTGTATTATTTGTATCTGAAAGAAAATAAAGTACCTTGTCTGGAAGATAAAACTGGGTTTGGAAGGTCTGATGCTATTATCTTACTCAGACAGTATGTATATTTAGGACTGGATTGTGGCCTTAATCTACATCCAGTGGTGGAGAGAATGCAGAATGGTCCCACTGCAGTAGAAGCCAGTGGAAGGATTTTGCCTGACTCAGGAATAACACTTCCCTGGACTGCAAAGGAGTGCATGCTGCAGTGGCAGCTCTCTCACCCTCTGCATTCTCCCCAAGTGGATATTGCCTAGTTCACGCACAGAGGTGCAAGGTGGGAAATGCTTCTGCCGCCAACCCCTTATGCACCTGCACAGGGATCAGGACAAACCAGCCTTTGTTTTCGGTAATGTTATGCAACTGAAATAGTTTTGCTCTTGAGATTTTACTTTGAGAAAGACACGAGCAGGACCAGTAGTTAATAAAGTGAAAACAAACACAAGACTTTTGATAAGGAGAATTACTGGGAAATGGTTTATACTGATCTAACTTTTGCTTGTGAATCCCTACTGAAGTTTACTATGGGAGGGAATATTTAGAACAAATCCTCCCTTGTCAGCTTGCATTTTAAAATTAAAATATTTACTAGGCATAGGCCTCTATGTATTAGTTCTCTTATTCTAAATATCAGCCATTACAAACAAAATTATTAATTTCATTTTAAAGCATGACTACTTAAGAAGATACAATTTACATTGATGATCAGGACATACTTACCTTCAAAAAGGGCTAGATGTAAAACAAAAGACCTCCCAAATCATCAGTCTCATCCACATATACAATATCTAAACAACATACCAAACATGCAGTGCACAAGAGAGAGGCAGTACAGAATATGATGGTGTAGGTGGCCATAGAATAAAATAGGAGTGCAAAGACAATGAATGAGTATTTTAAAACAGCACAGAGAGCTCAAAACAGCAGACAGATTTAAACATACACAGAATAACTTGACACTACAGGAAACGTCATTATAAGGAAAAAAGACATGTTAAAACACAAATCAGATTTCAGCTTTTAAAATCCAAATATCTTGTGCAGAGCCATGTTTTTTAAGTCAGTTGGTGTTATACTTGTATTATGGGAGTTTGGTCAGTTTAGAACAAATTGTTTGGTTTATCATGAATTAAGTTTCATTTGAGATTTTGGAGAATATAAAACAAATCTGAAGGGCTCACTGAGGACTTTTCTGATAAGAATAAAGAACACGTCCTACACATTTTATGCCTGACTCATGAGAAACACTAGTTTTCAATCATTAAATACTAGCATGTGCTGGGGATTTTGCTAGCATTGATTTTTTACACGTAAATCCCAACAGGCCTAAAGAGAACCTCTGTCCATTATATTTTGTTTTAAATATAGTGGAATTTATATTACAATGTATTTACGTCATTTTCCTTAAACATGGAAGTCATATACAATCCAGAGAGGAGGGTGTTCGATTGCTTACTTTGAGGCAAATCCTGCCCATTCCTCCAAGTCCACAAAAGGCCCAAATTGCTGCTGAGCCAGTGCACTTACGCAGTATAGCGAAGGGAACGAAATTTCAGAGAACTTCACCCCATGTGCTACAAACATCCCTGTGCAGCTGCAACTGAAGGTGGGTGGAATGAGGAATTGGGAAGGAATAAGATCTCTGAACTAATGGATCAACCACATCGTGGATCCACAGGCTACTGACCCTCCTCAGAGCGGGGACAGATAACAAGAGATACTGCATGCCTGGTGCTGCAACAACTGCAGAGCAAATCTACATCCTGCAGAACTCTCCCACACTGAACTTGGCTAATTGGGCTAGCAGCAGGGAATTGTATTTAGCCTTCTAGAATCTCTATCCCAAATATCTGGGTTGGCAAATACAATGCAAATGCTGAGGGAGCAGATAAAAAGTTTTATTTTACCTTTTCACCTGCTCTAGCCATAGTACCCATTCTAAATATACAGGGAATATCTGACCCATCCAGTAAAATTTTACCTAGTAGTAATAATGCAAAAGAAAACATTTAACTGGCCCCATTGCATTTAAACTGTTAGCAAGCTTTATAAAACATTTAAATTTTACTATCTCAACATTAAAATGGGCTATAAGTCTGTTTGAATTTCCTAGACTTCATCTGGGATAATGCCTAGATGTGTGTGGATCATGATATCAGATCTGATATTATTATTCCTTACAAATTAAAAAAAAAAGTCATAAGAACTAAACCAATGACAATGCATCTGAGTCAGGCAGCAGAAAGATGGTACACTTAATTAATTGTTCCCAAAGCACAGCTTCACAGGATAGGAGGAAAATAATAGCTACTAATGACCCTTTCAAGGCTCAGGGGACAGGATCATTGAAAGCCTGATCCTGCATTAACTTCAGTGGGAGCTCTGGAGTCACAAGGAATGTTAGACATTGGCATCAAAGTATCAGAGGTAAATCATGCCGCAAACGTCCTCCTCTCTCTTCTTCCTTCACCTTCTTACTCCTCTTTTCCAGTGAAATTGTAATATGAAAACTAAGCCCTCAATCTTGCGAAGATTTACACATTTGTCACTGAATATAATGGAGTTAATGGGACTGTTCACAGTATATAAGCAAAGAATGTACGTAAATCTTTGTAGGATTGAGGCCTAAATCAGACAATCGTCAGCCTGCCTTTATCCACTCTTTCTTTTCCTTTCTTCCCCTTGCTCTTTACAGAAGGCTTGTGACATTCAGGTAACTCCCTATTTTCCTTACATTCTCTGTGTAATGAAATCTTACCCTCTAAATGGTATATAATTTTTTTAATAATATTTAAAAACCAACTCTTTGACAAACAGGATCTCACAGAATAGATATTTAGAAGGGCAATGGGACATTTTGTGCCTGATTCTCTTAAAAACATATTTTCTCTCTAAAATACTATGATATTTTTCAAATATCCAAAGCACAACATGGAGAAATAGTGAAGAGGCTATGCACACAATCAAAGCCTGGTGACACCACAAACTACTCTAGCTTTTTCTCTTAAGTGTTGGTTTTGCTCCCATTGAAATTAAAGGGATTTTTGCCATTGACTTCAGTGACAGTACAATCTGGCCCGCAGTTACCAAGAAGGAATTCTTCCAAACCTTGATTGTTAATTCATAGTTAACTATAGATAATATTATCATTCACATCAGTATCCCATGTTTCAGTTTAGGTTCAAATACCTGTAGTATCTTTTTCCTTTATTTTTAAACAATCATAAAAGATCTTTATCATAAACCATGTTTTATAACTATACTCCACAGATAAAAAACTCCCATTAGTATTTGGCTAACATGGGTTTGGTTCTGTGTACATGAAACAACAAACTGCCTATAAATTTATCACTGAACAGTATGTTTCATGGACAACTGAGTATAGATAAATGTATAAGGTCAATCCCGCAAGGTGCTGGTTGCCCTTAACTCACATTTAAGCCAAAGGGAACCAATAGTGCCAAGCACTACAGTAGAGCAGGAAAAATAGGACACTTTGCAGAATAGGGCACTTAATAATCCAAATACACCCTCTCTATATATTAAAGAATCTGGTGCATTTGTTAAAAATATTTGCAATACATGACTGGTAATTATAAAGAGGGCTCTGTTTACTTTCTATACATTTGAACAAAAACACAAGTAAGGCTTTCAGAAGCGGACAATGGTTCTTACCCAGTGCAAAAATGTTTGTACAGTTGTCATCCATCTCTCATTGTGTGCAAAATAATGTATCTGACTACTGGAAGTATTTTTACAATGAGGTAATTGGTGCCTCATTTAATGAATAGTTTTTGGCAAGCACTGTAAACATACATGATGTTTCAGATAGATACAGGCACAAGGATCACACAATTCAGTCAAAAGAGCAAACATTGGTAGGATGATATAAGATTTAAGACACATGCAAAAAGCAATCACCGAGAAGCTTGAATAAATGCATAGGCCACCTTACAAGTTGCAGCAGAATATACAATGTTAACTCAACTGCTTACCCACTAAGTACACCAAGAACCAGGTTAAGTACGAAAAATGAGCCAAGGATGATAAGACTAACAAAATAGATCCATGGCCATTCACATCCTATTGCATCATTTACCTGTAAAATGTAAGGAAATAAGTTATGATTCAGCCATTCATTAAATAGCAGAGTCCTTTTACCAGCTGCCAGATCACATAGGTGTTCATTGTTCCAAAATAAACCCTACTTTTTAGTATCTGTCATCTCCAGCACTTAGTTACACGTCAGCCTCTAATTTATTTCCATTGTATATTATTAGGAAAAGAAAAATTGGCTCTTCTTTTGAATCCTGAAAATATCCATTAAATCTGTTAGGCTTAGTTAATTTTTAAGACAAGTGGACTCATGTTTAAATTCTTTACTTACCCAGATAAGTTTGCAGATGTTATGCCCTATAACAGAAGGCATGTTTTCGAACATCACATTTAAATGAAAGGTATTTATAGTGTTTTTTATAATTTAGCCTCTTGTTAAGTATGAACATGAAGCCTACATGCTCATAACTTTTAAAATTTTGTAAAAATAAATCTCTATTTTTGGTATCTGTACATTATTTTCAGGGACTATGTCTTGGTTATGATAAACTGTTTCTGCTGTAGGTACACAGCACAATTGCAGGAAGAGAGGAACCTTTTTCTTAAACCACATCAACACTGCACATAATCTCACCTGTATAATATAACCTGTGTGTTCATAGCAACTGAATTCAGGACTCTGCTTTCATGATGAAAAAGGTGTATGCTTACCCGCTCAATACACCAAGAACAAGATTTAGTACGAAAAATGACCCAAAGATGACGAGACTGACAAAATATACCCATGGCAATTCAAATCCCATAGCATCATTCATCTGTAAGAAATAAGATGATCTTATAGAAGTAGTTTCCTATAGTATGCAGTAAGGAAGAATTAGAGAAAAAGAAAAGAGAGCTTTATAATGCAGTGAGACAATATTCTATGCATTTTCCTTTACATTCATCAGAGGAGACCCAGAAGAGGAGGAGTAAAGCACTGGCCACATTCACGTCACATTCCCAGCACACACACTGAAAGAAAAAAAATGACTGTTGCATAGCTTTGCAAATGAAAATTATGTTTTGCCAAGCATATAAAGATAGCAAAACAGGAATTTTGTTCTTTATTTAATACTTTGCATACAATCCCAATTTGAGAAAATATTTCTCATAACTATAAAATAAAACAATACTTATAAATGATATTTAAGATCTTTGGGATTTTTTCATTTTTATTACCAGCATATTTTTTACCTATACCTACTTGGATTTTCTTTTTAAAAAGCATACACTAAAAGGTAAAACAGATACACTCCAATATAAAGATCCTATTGTTTTTCTGTACCAAATATATAATTGGGTGCAATGAGATATTTATTCTTAATCAGTTTGTTAAGAAACATAGTGGGAATATATTTGGGTAAATCAAAAGTTTTATTTATATATAAAATTTAAGCCAATTTTACATGCAAACTGAAAACATGGAAACATTCCAGAAAGGGATTTTGAACCAAAATTATATAAAGCTAAAGGTTATATATACAAGGTAAAACGTTTTGCTGTGGTTGTTGTTATAAAGCTAAGGTTAAATTAATTTTGAACATATGCATACAACCTTTTTGTAAACTTATTTTTCATTCTCTATTTTTGGCAAACCTCACCACATCCATCTCAAGGATGGTGTCAAGAAACTTATCCATTGAAATCCAAAATGTCATATTAGAAGAAAGAGAAAATATACACATGCAATTACCAAGACATTTCTCACATGTCATTTTTTACTATATTTCAAGAAAAGAAAGTAGGTTAAATTGTGATGGCTTTTCTTTGTAGGATGTCAAACTCATGTGTTGACATTTTGGGCTTGATCCTGCAGTCCTTTTCCAGGAAAAATATAACTGACTAAAATGAGAATTTTTTAAGGACTTCAGGATTGGACACTTTGTTGTGGAACAAATACAAGGCAACTTTTTCCCCCTTCTTTAAAAGTGTATGTGTGTATATGTGTGCGTGCGTGCATGAAACAGGGTTTAAGGACATGTAACTTCCACTCAAAGTCCTGCTAAAGGATTTGAATCCTGTCCTTACATCCCTATTATAAAATACCTGAGCCTCTTTTAAACAGAGAAGCAAAACCTTGGTAAGTTTTATTTCTTATTTTATTTTCTCAGTGTCTTTTTAAAAAACTGATTCCAAAGCCTCCATTTTCACAGGGTAAAAATATGTCCTACACATGGTTAGGCACATGCATAAAGCTTTGCAGAATCAGGGCCTTAGACAGTTCTCAGTATTATTCAGTTAGCTGAAGTGAGGTAATGGATATTCATTTTTGTTTCACTTGAAAAAAACTGGCCAATTCAGTTTACTTCCAATATGACTAAAAAGAGGAGATCTGTCACCCAAGATTTTATATGCTTTTTAAAAATAAGTTACCCTCAGGTCGTTTTTCTATTAAAAATATTTTATATAACAGGACAGAAGAGATTTTGAATAAGTGACAGATTTTACTGGACTCCATAGAAAAATTAAACACAGGAAAACTTTTAATCAGCACAGGGTTTTTTGATGTAGTTTGGGTTTTATTTTGTTTTGTTTTTTTGTTTGGATGGGGGTAGTTTTGGCGTTGGGTTGTCGCATCACAAAACAGCAATATTCTTGTTCAATTAAATCTATCCCTATGAACTGTAATTAAATAGCAAGGACCAAGTCATCCCCTGCTTATGAAAATTCACAGGAAGGAAAAAAGTAGACTCCTTATTCACCCTCAAACTTTCTGTGGGGGTTCCAAAGGGCTTGGTCCCCTTTTCTTTCCCCTCTATACCTCATCTCTGGGTTATCTCATCCACAAACACAAATTCAACTACCATCTCTATACTGACGACTCACAGATCTACCTCTCTACTGCAGAATATCTCTTTCAGGCCTGTCTCTATCACATCTACTTATGGATGTCTAGCTATCAGCTCAAGCAAACATAGCTAAAACAAAGCTCCAAATCTTCCTCTCTAAGTCCTTCCTACTACCTCCTTTCTTGATCACTGTAGGCAGCATCACTACTCTACCTGTCATTCAGGCCTGTAACTGGCATTTCTTTTTTGACTCAGACCTTCCTCTAGATCCTCATATCCAAGCTATGTCTAAATCTTGCTGATTTTTTCTGCATAACATCTCTAAGATATGGCCTTTCCTACCTATCCACACAGCTAAAACTCCTGTCTAGGCTCTCGTCATCTTGCATCTCAATTGCAGCAACATCCTTTTCTCTGGCTTTGACAAACACAAATTTGTCCCACTCACTTCCATTCACAATGCTGGTGCAAAGTTCATCCTCCCAGCACATCACTTTCACCATGTCTCCTCTCTCTTTTGAGTCCCTCCACTCACTCCCCCTCCTCTCTCACATCAAACATAATCTGCTTGTATTCACTTTCAAGGCCCTTCACATATAATCCCCATCCTACCTATCATGTCTTTCATTTCATTTGTCAAAAGGCTCATGATGCCAGAAGGAAAATGTCAGTTTCACCCAGTGTTGATGACACCTTTTTGCTGGTGTAAACCATCTGAGAAGACCCCAAATGATATGTACAGCCTCCCTTGTGTGAGGTTCAAGGGTGAGGAGCTCAGGGTGATCATAGCAAGCCAACAAGATGCTCTTTTGCTCAGCATGGGAGCACGCCTAGGGCAACCAGAGTTTGTGCTAATTTAGCACCATGTACCCCTAAACCGAAACCAAAGCTACTTTCCCCACTTCCTTGCAGGTACCCAGAAAGGGAGCTAAGTTTGAAATGTCCTCTCTGTGTCACAGTGGTGATGCTAGCATAGATAGTTGTGATTTGCACTTTCTTATGGTCATTTCACTGAATCTTCTCCTAATGAGTTTTTTACCATAAGCACCAGTTTCTAGCATAAAACTCATGTAAGAAAAAAAATCACTTTACATTAGAGTGATACAATTTTAATACCCAACATTATGGTACCATCTAGGGCTAACACCATTGCCATGAGAAAGTTGGGAATTACAGCTATTCAATGGCAAATATCGTTTTCTAGAGTTGGTGGGTGTTGAAGTTATCCAAATTAAAGCTATTCTTAGTAGTTTGATCGACTAGTACATTTTTGGTGCTGATCTAAGATTGAATTCAGAACATCCTGGACCTCTGACCACTGTAAAAAGCCACGCAGTTTACATTTTCCTTCAAAGGAATGTCCCCTGATCCAATAATGTTAGTTGGGTCCCTTTCCCTGCAAGTTCAAAGGTTAGCCAAGATGTCACTCATGACACGGCAAATGATAGGGACTGGATTCTTGCCCAATTCTATCAAACAGAGGTCTGATACAGTACATCCGCTCTATCACTTCACAAGGTCAAGAAACTGGAATTTATTTCTGCACTATTCCAGAGAGAGAGATTACAAAGAGGAGGTCACAAATGCCATTCCCCAGTTTTGTCCCAAAGCCCTACATTATGCCTTTTCTTCAATACACGTTGGGTCATTCGGAATAAGCAAGTAAAATCAGTTTGTCCCAAAGAACATACTAGATGTGAAATACAGGATGAAATAATTAGGGATATTAGATCTTGTTTTCTACTGACAAATTATCTCTCTCTATTCTACATTCCAATGCCTGGAAGGGATTCCAGAACTGGTGTGCAGATCCAGACTTTAATGTGCTTATGAACTTTCCATTTGAAATACACTTTACTTTCTACAAATTGGTATCACCCTTGGACTCAGAGTGATCACACTACAGGACCAAATGTCCAATTTCAAGACAGTCATAAGGAATTCAGGCTTGTTCTCCTGTCTCATTCTCTCACTCACAGATTCCTAAAAACATTGGTCTCAACCTGCCTCCTCTTGTGATTTTTAACACCTATTTCTTCAAACTCTATTCAAATAATATTTATATTGTCTGTTCATTAAGCTATATTTTAAATGCCATAACATTGGCAAGGTGAATATCTGAGCTAGAAGCCCTTTCCATTCAGACACAGCTCATTTAATGAAAGCCAAATGGCACTGTGCCCATCTCCGTACTTTAATTCAAAATGCAAGACAGATTTCCACAGGTCAAAAGAGGCAAGCCAAAATGTCATTCTGTCCTTAATCCTAAACAAAAACTGAGGCGTGGCTTAGCTATCAGCCAGGCAGAGAAAATCTCCCTCTCCAGAAACAAGTATATTTGCAAGGCCAAAGTGTTATTTGTAGTCTCTCACCCAAAGTGCAGAGCAAATCCTTGCTTTAGCCAAGGATTCAACTGTGAAATGGATCAAGAGTTGTTTCTAAGAAGTATAAAAGACCAAAAGGCCTAAATCCTCCCATGAATGCCACTGCATGTCAGATGCATATAGTGTCCTTTTCCTGGACCAAAAAGCCCTGTACATTGCCACATAGGTTTGTAAAGCTGACATGTGGGCCACCAAATGCAACTTTATAAAACACTATAAAACAGATTTGCAATTTTCTGCAGCTTTTGCGTTCACAGTTCTTCAGGCAGTGGACAAATCGCAATCTAACCCTTTTCACTTATTGTATGTGCCTGTCATCCCACCGTCTTTCTTTTTCTCTCACCCTAACCTTATGGAGAGCTCTCACTCTGATTCAAATTCTGACAATATTGGAGCAGGGAATATGAAGGACAAAATGAATACTCTTCATACCAGTCAATTTGATAGCTCTGTAATAGCAGGGCCCCCAGTACAGAGGTGTGTAATCTTCATTTACATCAGTATTTGTCAGCATTTATTCTTTTGTACATTGCTGCCACTGCTTGACTGTACTGTGTCATTTTCATGCCATTCACACTGGCATTAATTCAATTTACATAATACATTTTAACAGCCTTGAAACACTCATTCTAGTGCAGCATGATCCTCTTCCTTTCCATGAGGGACACAGTGAAATATCTGGCTGCCTGTGAGCTCCTCATGAAGACACACAATTTACAGTCCAGGATCAAAGAACATGCTATTTTTGGAGAAATAAAATTGGCAGGTATGAAACAATTTCCTTTGCATATCAATCTGAATACACCATCGGAGTCCAAGGATACATCTGCTCACTGAAGACAGGGAAACTTTCTCTGTATACAGACATCCTGACCAATACAGCTAATACACGGGGTGGGTACAAGAGGAATGTCTCATTGTCTCAGCTCTGTTGAAATGCTATAGCCTACAGTGGCAGGGAAAAGATGGGTTAAAAACCTAAGAGCACTGTACTCCCATAAGGCACAGTTCTGTCAGCCAATGAGGCATACCTCCCTAGTAGGAATGCTAGGGAGCACTGTGCTTCATACAGGGTCCAGGAGTCTCACAGGAGAGCCACTGCCAAACCTTTTGCAAGGGAGCAGAATGAGCTCCTCTCTGTGCTATAGCGCCTCCACTTCAGTCTTGCTGTCAGAAACCATGAGGGGGATGACCTAGCAGTTAGAGTTGCAGTAGTCTGGCCTAATGGTTGGAGCCAGAATCAGGAGCCCAGAG
This sequence comes from Emydura macquarii macquarii, assembly GCF_026122565.2. Taxonomy (NCBI): domain Eukaryota; kingdom Metazoa; phylum Chordata; order Testudines; family Chelidae; genus Emydura; species Emydura macquarii. The sequence continues at coordinate 9,344,510 of NW_027131105.1, read as the reverse complement.
CGAAGTTGGAGCAAGGCTTGAGTGACAGCAAGGCTGGAGCAGGACTAAGAACAGGACTGGAACAAGAGCAAGGCCAGATCAGGCTAAGGTTTGGGGAGTCTGTTACCACAGGAGAGAGTTCCAAGCCCTGGAGTGACATTGAGCAGACTGAGCTGCTCTTCCTCTTGTGGGGCTTATATACCTACTCTGGGAGTCATCAGACCAATTCCTGGTTTGCGGATTTCCTGGAGCCCAGCACAAGAGTGACTCATCACCTTACACTTGCACTGAGGGGAGTGCAAGGATCAGAGTGTGAACAGGTCCTTTATAAGGCCACAAGGGGAAAGGCAGGCACCCCTTTCACCATCACCAGCTTGTGTATCATGTGCCACAATCCTTTTCTATTTAGGGCCTGATTTCAGGAGTTCTGGGTATCAACATCTCCCACTGAAGTCAATGGGAGTTGCCTTTGCTCAACACCTATGAACATAAGACCCTTGACTCCTGCTGTACAGTCTTGTATGTTGGACTAATTGGTCCAAATATACAACTCCCTCAGGTGTAGCACTGAGAGTGTAACACCATTTTAAAACAAAATGATAACACTTTACAGTATATCCCAGAGGAATCAAATCAATTAACAAATCAACTTTTGCTGAGTTATTATACAGTGGTATTTGAAATACTCCAGTTTAACCCTACACAAACTAAAAAATAGCTACGGTAGTGTGCGGTAAATGCTGGTGCGGTATCCAAGACCCGGGTAAAGTTGCATGCAAATCCAGGTGCAAGTTCTCTTAAAATGTGGCACGGGTTTGCTGAAGAGTTGTAAGCTTCTTTGAACCTGCTGACGAATCTGGACCTGAATTATGGGCTATTAATAAAGCAGTGGCATCACATCTCTAACGTTTGCTTCTGTCCTGGCTTCTTTTCCATAATATTTCAAACTCTTTTCACTTCAAAAGGGTCTTGGTGTGGCTGTTTGCTGATTAAAAATATTCCTCCTTTTATTTTTGTAACATCTTAATGACATTTAAGTTGGTGGATTTATTTATCAGTGCCTAGAACATCCTTGGTAGTACCTTAGAAATAATAATGAATGACAAACCCAATTTCTTGATACATTTAGAAAGCCCTCAGAAATGAGGGTTTTGTGAACAGGGGGAGTTGATCCAGCAGGCTTTTAAGTCTGCACTGCAGGTTCACAAATCTGAGAGCACAGACTTCAAAGCCTGCTGGGAAGCTCAAGTCAATTTAGAGGATGCCAAACAGCTTCTCCAAAGCCCACTGGCTTCAAAGTTTTGTGCTCTGGGGCCCCCCAGGCTTCAGTGGAGTTAACATAAATCTGGTTGAAGGTGCTGGGCTTCAAGTATAGTAGCTCCTCTAACGCTGGCCATCTATAAAAGGCTATGCTCTGGGCTCTGGAACAAAGGCACAGATTTTTCTCACTCTCTCTACGGTTGGCTGGATTCATCTTCACTGCACTGCAGACCTGGGGAACCTGCAACCCACTGACAGGTTCACCTGTGGGGGTGAACTCTGAGGCCATTACTTTGTTGCAAATTTCACTTCACTGCCATTTGATAAACCAGGTTTGTGACTGACATGCTGGTAAGGGTTCTGGCTAAAAGAGTCTAAGAGAGTGCGACAAAGATTGAGAGATTAAGGGAGTTTCAGCTTGTGAAATCCACTAAGGAGAAACAATGAGAGTCCTGTAGCACTTTAAAGACTAACAAATATGCCTGCAGAAATTTGTTAGTCTTTAAAGTGCTACAGGACTCTTGTTGTTTTTGCTGTATAAGACTAACACGGCTACCCCTCTGGAACTTCTCACCACTGAAGAGAATAGCTGAAGGTTACATTATCTTAGATTCCCTTATAATTACCTAAGATCACTTCTGAGTTTGAACCTCAGGTTTCTAAAAGTAAAACAAGCTATTAAAAGGCACAGCATTACTATGTCTCCAGATGACCCTCTCCAGCTAAACTTCATATGTAGGAAAATAGCTTGAGTATTATTAATTTTAGAGCTCTCAAAACTGAGTGCAGATTTTACCATTTGTAATTTATAATCATTGTTTGCAATCTATTTATGCTAATGAAGAAGTGCATAAATTAGACATCTACATATTTATTCCTTAAAGCTAAACCTTTTCTTTTTATAATCATGATTTTAAAATCTTGAGATAAAGACTCAAAGTAAATTAGTATGCAGAATCTTATTGTTCTTTAATGCATTTTAGATACTTCTATAGCACCCAGTATCTAAGTGTTGCCAGTGATATTATTAGGTTAGAGTCTTTGTCCAGAAAATATAATGCTTTAAGCTTATTTCTCCAAGGAAAGTGTGGATGTCACATGTGGTTGTTTTATAACAAAATATGGTTCTCCCATTTCTAAATAGCCAGCATACGGCTCCATTGTAACTTACAGCCAGAGGCCTACCTTGGTAGCAGGCCAGAGCTAAACCACCACGATGGGAGCTCAAGTGTCCTGAGGGTGATGAATCTTTGCCCTGCTTCTCCTTCTTTGGTTTCAGCATATTAAGATGGGGTTAATACCATTTACTGTATTTTCTATCCATCTGTCTGAAGAAGTGCGTGTTGCCCAGTTAATTCACACATGAAACTTGTAAAGTATGTGAAAAGATTTAAATCTAAACCATCGTGCTCAACAAAACTGTCTATGTATAATTAGTAAAGTGAATGAGCCAGTACTGTGAAAGGTGAGTCCATCTAACTGTGCTCAATAATAAAGGGCTAAATTACAGAGATTAATAATACAAAGGATGATACTAAGTATTAAATATCTTTTGAAAGAATCTGTTATGACAGCTAATTCTAGATAGAGTTATACATAGAGTTATGCATAGAGTTATACAACAGTTGTTGGGGTTTTTGTGTTGGTTTGTTTAGTGTTTTCTGAAAGACAGGGTTTCAAATATGGTATAATAGTCCACATTATTTGGACTGAAAAATAGAGTGGGTGACTGTTATCTCAATTTACATAGAAGCTGTAAGTCAAACAAAAGTACCATATGCAGGGTCTGAACTCTATCCAATAAGATTTATCATCACACTAAGAGATTTGGGTTGCTTAAGAAAGGCTGGTTAAGTTATTAACCAGTCTCTCATGTGTTTCTTCCTGTAAAGGCTTTGGAGCAAGATGTAGTAATTCAACTGCAGGACCTCTGAGTAGATACCTGGAATCTGATTTATTTCTAATCTAATTTCCAACCATTTTATTTAAACTTTTTGGGGAGAGTATGCTCTTTTGAAGATTTACAGTGATCTCTGACAAGGAACTAGTTCCATGCTTCTGATGCAATATATGTCAATGGTCAGATAAACCTGAGGTACTAGAAATCATGTCAGAATAAATCATCTTCAATTCCAGGATGAGTTCATGGGAATGGGTACCCTCCTGTAAGTAATTTAAAATCCTCTCTCTCCATGTGGGCTCTGTGTGTTACATTGTTCTTTTGAAACTATTACATTAAATCACCATCCTTCAGGGAGCTATTCTAGACTTTTTAATATTTATATTCTCCCACTTTATAGTACAATTTGCAGGCCTGGATTTGATTATCATATTTATGCCAATCTCTTCCCTTCTCTCTGTTCCTAAAGTCTCTAATGAGCTGGTACAGCAATTTATTTCTAGCCTCCCTGCAATCTGAGCTTGGATGTTTTTTAGCTTTTTAGATTTAAAAGGAAAAAAAGAGTTTAATTAGCCCAAATCAACCTCTGAAATCTTTTACTATACTCTCAGATTAAATTAGATTCTACTGATTAATACTCAAGAATAAAAACCCCAACATGCTACTCTGGCTCTCAAATGTCATTTATTATGAAGCATGTTAATACTGTCATCCAAAATTCCTACCATTCTATATCCAGCCAGAGATCCTGAGCTTGATTTCTTGCTGCCTAAATCATCCAGGGCTGGGAGCACTGTGCACTCCACACAGCCAACCCCTTTGGGGGAAGAACGGCCTCGCTTCACTTGAACAATTCCCTTGGATGACCCAGGAGTGGTGTTCACTGACACTAGGAGAGCAGTGTCAAGCAAGCCTTAGCAAGTAGAAGGCAAATAAAAGGAGAAATTAGGGGATTCTGTAGGGGTATCCTGTCAAAAAAATCTGGCATTGTCTGGGGAATATTTCTAGTGTATGGCCCATACTTACTCAAGAAGATCTGAAGACTGTCATATGTGCTTTGGTCTTTTTCAGACTCTAGGCTGCAATTCATTGTTGACTAGTATTTGTAATGTGTCTTCCAATTCTGTAGAGTCAGGATGCTAAATTCCTAACAATGACTAATGTCTTACTTTATCACTCCAGCTCTGGATGCTCTCCACTGGTTTCTGGCTTATCAATATACTGACTTCCAAATTTTAATATTTTATTGTTTACAAGTTTTTCACCAAGATATCTCCTGTGTCTCCAGCAGAGCTTCTTGCTCAATCTGGAAAATTCTTCAGTTGCGGACTGCATCATTTTGTGTGCGGCCCAGTGGTATATTTTGTACTTCACCTGTGGGATTTTCTTGTGAATTAGATCTGCAGAATGTTTGGCTGCATGTAACACTGAGAGCTTGACTTACTTCTCTGGCTGTTCTTTCAACTAATTTATAAAGTTGTATTATGTTTTTGGTTAGTTGCTCTCTGTGATGCTTGAACTAAGAACAAAGTGATTAATTGAGTATCTGGTTGGTTTCCTGAATGCTTGATTGATAGGCTGAACAACCAACAGACTGACATATTTTATTATTGTAGTGATTCTTTTTGAGGTATTAATAGTGTCTTATGTCCAACTGGATTTAAGTGGGAGTTATAGCCATCTTCTAAAATCTTCATTCTATTAAAAGAATGAATGATTACATTATATTTTTCTATGCACAAGAAGAAAAGATTTCCTTGTGCTTGTAAAATGCTATCAGGAATACGATGGCTTTTGTTGTTTTATGAGACTACATTTAGAGAGGATTTATATGCTGTTTGGAGACTTTGTAAGTAAACAATATTAGGGTTTTTCACCCTTAAATATAGGTGTGTTACTCTCATTAACATAAATGGGAGGGACACGTTTACAGGGTATATTCAAAAAGTTCAATACACCCCTAAAGTTTCACACCAATCAGACAATGTTATGGAAATTATCATTTTAGTTAGAAAATTCTAAGATGTTACAATGATTTAGTGTAGCAGCTAAAGCTTAATATCTGAGACACATAACAGATTACCGAGTGCACACTCCTTTTGCCACATTTTGTAAAAGTATAGGAATTATGACTGCGTGATGTTTTCTTTCTAATATTGGAATACATTACTATCACAGTACTGGTGTTAAATGACACTGTTTTAAAATATTAATGTGTTAAGTAAAGGATCACTGAGACACATGCAGACAACATCTCTACCTACCCAATGCAAAAGGCTTAGAGATGCCTCAAATTACATGGGTCTATTTTAATGATAGAATTTAAGACTCCTAACATGGATCCCTGATATGGCATGTTATAGAGGGATTCCCATTAAAAATCAGCATTTGCCAGTTAGCAGGCAGGCATATCTGAGATACTACTGTTTTTCCTTACACATAGGGTTTGTCCTCAATGCAGTGTTAGCTCAAGGTATGACTCAAGCATTGCCCCTAATCCAGCTCCTGCACACTCATATAATCTCTAGCTCTAGTTAAATGACGTTTAAACCCGAGCTACTTGATCTGCCAGGTGGTGTGGGATGAAGTCTGAGTGCTGCTGCCGCTCAAGCTAACAATGCAATGGGGAGCCAGCTACAGGCTACAAATTTGATTTAGCACAACTCATCAGATGCTAATCACTCTACTAATCCAATCCCTCAATCCTGTTATCAAATCACTCTGTGTAGCTGAGGGCTGTTTCACAGTGTGGCCACTGACAGTCAAGCTATGCTAGCTCGAGTGTAATAACTCAAATATAGCAACTCATGTTAACTGTTGCAGTGAAGACAAACATTGGATAATACTTAATATATAAAGTAATGAAAAATAGCTGTGATAACTATGATAGCCATTGGCAAATTATGTTTTTTTAGTGACAAGCACCATCGTTTATTATGTGCACCCTGTATATCAAATGAATCTGCTAAAATAAATAGCAAATTATAATTCAGCATTACTTTATATATTAAGTATTAGCCATAAAATGTCACATAAACCTGGATAGTTTTATTTAATCTTCGGGAACATAAAAACACATCTAGGGCCAGATCTTCAGTGAAAAGTCTGCATATGCAAAATCAAGGTTAAAATTTCTGAACGCTTGTGTGCTTACTAAAACTAACAGGAAACATGGCAAAAAAAGTGTGCATACACAACTGTAGAATGTGAGTCAAAGCATTAAGAGCCACTGCGGGAAAAAGCTGCCATCCTGGCTGACAAAATACACCTCCAGAGCTGAAAGCATACATTTCTACATACTGAACTGAAGTGCAAGGCCCTACAGCTGGGACTGTAACAGAATCACATTCTCAGTGTATCAAATATATAACATAACACACACTGACCAGTGGGTTACATGTGTATGAACAACTTAGAATTAGGGAAATATACAAGCGTAGGCACACAGAGACACAATAAGCTGATTTGCAGCAATCACAGGCAAGTATGTGAGTAGCAGGACCCACATAAGTCAAGAATAATTGAAAGGTGCTTAGCACCTAGCAGGATCAGGCCTGAAATCAACTCTGGATGTGTATAAGGGAAAATTATTATTGAAACTTGGATCATTATGCAGTGAAGTTCACTGTTGTTAGTCAGGTGATAGTGAGCAGGGTTAGTGAATGTTATTGGAAGTAGTCATTTTCTGCTGCCAGTCTTTTTGACAGAACATAAGAACATGAGTATGGCCATACTGGGTCAGACCAGTGATCCTTCTCAATATCCTGTATTCCGACAGTGGCCAGTGCCAAATGCTTCAGAAGGAATGATCAGAACAGATCAGATCAGAACTCAGTGATCCATCCTGTCATCCAGTCCCAGCTTCTGGCAGTCAGAAGTTTAGGAACACTCAGAGTATGGAGTTGCATCCCTGACCATCCTGGCTAATTGATGGACTTGGTCTATTGGTGGACCTATCCTCCATGGACTTATCTAATTCCTTTTTGAACCCAGTTATACTTTTGGACTTCACAACATCCCCTGGCAATGAGTTCCACAGGTTGACTGGGCATTCTGTGAAGAAGTATTTCTTATGTCTGTTTTAAACCTGCCACCGATTAATTTTATTGGGTGACCACAGGTTCCTTTGTTATTTGAAGGGATAAATAACACTTCCTCATTCACTTTCTCCAAACTATTCATGATTTTTTAGACCTCTATCATATCTCCCCTTAAGTCATCCCTTTTCTAAGATTAACAGTCCCAGTCTTTTAAATCTCTCCTCATTTTTGTTGCCCTTTTCTGTACTTTTCCCAATTCTAATATATCAGATTTTTTTTAGATAGGGCAACCAGAACTGCACACAGAATTCAAGGTGTGGGCATGCTATGGATTTATACAGTGGCATTATATTTTCTGTCTTATTATTTATCTTTTTCCTAATCATTCCTGACACTCTATTAGCTTTTTTGATTGCCGCTGCATATAGAACAGATGTTTTTAGAGAACTATCCACAATGACTCCAAGATCATCTTCTTGTGCGGTAACAGCTGCTTTAGACACTATCATTTTGTATGTATAGTTGGAATTATGTTTTCCAGTGTGCATTACTTTGCATTTATCAACATTACATTTCAGCTGCCATTTTGTTGCCCACTCACCCAGTTGTGAGATCCCTTTATAACTCTTTGTAGTCAGTTTGGACTTAACTATCTGAGTAATTTTGTATCATTTGCAAACTTTGGCAGTTCACTGTTTTCCCCTCTTTCCAGATCATTTATGAATATGTTGAACAACACTGGTCCCAATACTGATCTTTGGGGGAACTCGCTATTTACTTCTCTCCACTATGAAAACTCACCATTGATTCCTATCCTTTGTCTCCTATCTTTTAATTAGTTATTGACCCAAGAGGACCTTCCCTCTTATCCCATCCCATATCCTTACTTTGCTAAGAGTCTTTGGTGAGGGACCTTGTCAAAGGCTTTCTGAAAGCCCGAGTACACTATATCCATTGGATTACCCTTATCCACATGCTTGTTGACACCCTCAAAGAATTCTAACACAATGTGAAGCATGATTTCCGTTTTCAAAAGCCATGTTGATTCTTCTCCAACATATTGTGTTCACCTGTGTGTCTGATAATTCTGTTCTTTACCAAAGTTTCAACCAATTTGCCTGATACTGAAGTTAAGTTCACCAGCCTATAATTGCCAGGATCACCTCTGGAGTCTTTTTTTAAAAAAATTGGTGTTACATTAGCTATCTGCCAGTCATCTGACACAGAGGCTGATTTAAGTGGTCGGTTACATACCACAGTTAGTAGTTCTGCAATTTCATACTTGAGTTCCTTCAGAACTGTTGAATGAATACTATCTGGTCCTGGTGGCTTATTACTGTTTGATTCATCAATTTGTCCCAAAACCTTCCCTATTGACACCTCATTTGATAATATATATCATGATGCAAAATATTGCACATACTCCCTCCAACCCAACTTACACTTGCCCACAAGCCAAGCCAGATGGTATTACTGGTATGTATGTAGTATGGTATGTAGTATTACTGGTGACACAGCGAACAAATGAAAATCAGGAATGTGTCTAATATTTGTATTTGTGTTTCTATTTGCCGCAGCATTTTTAGCACCTCAGGGAACTATAAATGGGGCCACATTTAGAAAGGAGCTGTTCTTCTGATTGTATTTCAGCTTCCGGATTATTGAAATATCATTAGGAGACTTGATCTCGTGTTATTTTGACCTCATCAACAGCTTCCTAAGATTAAAAAAGCCCATAAAAACATATACGAGTTCAAATATAGAGATAATGGATTTCTTTGGGTTCCGTGAACAAGTCCATTCAAAACTAGTATATAGGTCCTCTTGATTGCACAAGACTCTTACATTTTTATTCGTCATTATTACTAAAAGTTTTTCATTTATTAGCTAATAGCAGATGAACCTGCCACAGCCTCAACTGGTAAAATCAAACTAAGAAAAGTGACATTCTTCCATCCTGGTCAAAGGATGCCAGCTTGGCAGTCAGAGGTGTATTGTATCTACAGAGAGAAAGGACCAAGAACCAATTTTATTTAAATGGTGTCTTCAAGGCAAATTCAGAGCAAAATATTTGGAATATTTTACAAGGTGGGTACACTTCTTTGCGTTTCTGGTCAATAACCTCAGTGTCTTTTGCAATTAAATGAAAATTGACATCTATGTAGCTACAAATGTCTTCCATTTGGAAAAAACTGTATTTAAAAAATGGGTTTTTGAGTGAATTCTCAACTTTGGTTATTATTGCCACTCTTGGTCTCATATAACCTGAGTTTGATGACTTTAAAAGCATATTGCAAGACCCATCTGTTTTTTGAATGTGTGGGGAGAGTGGTGTTTTATGATGAAGGTCTTGCCTTTATAATGGGGAGTTATTTTAATTTTTTATGCGTCTGATGAACCAATTGGTTGATTAATTATTAAAGGAAGAAAAGTTCTCAGCTTAATTTATTTATTTTATTTTGTATGAATCATGTACTTTAAAATGTGTTAAATCTTCTAGAGCTTTTAGCATAAGTTATCTTTTTATATATTGAAAGAAATAATAAATAATAGGTTCATAACTACCAAAATTTGGGTATGTTCTTGCCTCCAAAAATTAAAACTGCCTGTGTTCTCTACTGCACCTCTCCCCTGCCATGACTTCACTTTTATGGGGTATGGAAGATGTGGGTTTTTCTCATCACAGATACAAATGATATAAACACATGCACAAATTGTACATTCATAAAGTCTCCTGAGACAATTAGGAAAAGATAGGGAGAGAAAGCCAGCAAGAGAGATAGTGAGAAAGAGAAAGAGAACAAGTGAGTGTTCTGATTGATTCCAAGAAACCAGCACCAAATTATAGAAAGGGAAAAATATACCTTATGTATGTAAGACGTATGTCACACGTGTCTGATATGGACCCAAGCCTGCATTTTAGGTGTGTTAGTGAGTGCAGAATTGGGCTGTCTTTCAGAACTCTAGCAGTATTTTCTGGTAAGCAAAGTTCAATATTTTGCCAAATTTGCATTTTGCAATCTTACAGATTGTTGGCATGCCATTTTAATTATTTTGTAATTGTGATATCAGCTTAAGAAATGTCTCTGTGTAGTTAGGCATCCCAGTATCACGTTGGATTATACGCCAGGTATACATGTGCTGATACAGTATTTCATTTTTAGATACAATATGTTTCATCTTGATTTGCAGCAAATGACCCCAGGCTACATAAATACCCCTTCACTAACTGCATCTAATATTTAATAAACGATTTTGGTATTAACAAATCATCCCATTAGGATACACTCAGATAAAGCCATCTAAATTGTGGACTACTGTGAGCAACAGACCCACAGAAACACTCCTAGGATGCAGTTCCAGCCAAAAAAAAAAATGTTCAAAGACATTTAGATACCTCCCCCATTTTAACATCATTTTGTTGAGGATTTTTTAGATTAACCACTTTTTCTTGATTCATCAGTTCTTTAAAATATACATTTTATCTTACATTTACTAAGATTCTGATTTTGCAAATGCTTATTATTGAGCACAGTGATTACTACGAATAGTCCTATTGACTTTAAGGAGGAAGTTTGGTCTTGTGGTTAATGCCCTAGACTAAAACTCTGCCACAGACGTCCTGTGTGACCTTAGACAAGTCACTTACGGTCCGACTTTTAGAGGTACTGAGGGGCCTAAATAGACAGATAAGTGCTTAATTTCCATTGGTTGCAATGGGAGTTAGGCTCTTACAAATCTCATTAGGTGTCTCTTTGCATATTTAGATGCATAAATACTTTAAGGCAAAGATTTTAAATCTATCTGTGCCTTAGTTCCCCATCTGTAAAATGGGGATGAAAATATTTCCTTTCTCCTTCAGATTGTCCATTTATACAATAAGGTCTTTGCAGTAGGGTCTGCTTCTCACTATCCCATGTGCAGTGCTGAATATAATGGGATCCTGACCTCTAGGTGCTACTGTAATGCTAAAAAATAAACACTGTGCTTGGTAATACGTAAGTGTTTACAGGATTGGTCCCTATTCAACAGTGATGGCCTCTCAAATATATTTTTGTTGTTTCAATGGAGACATAGTTGGACCTGAAGCATGGTAGTCAAGGTTTGAAAAAATAGTTTGTAGACACCAAGGCAAATGAAGACAGCTGAGAGTTTGCTTGGGTCTAATTCACTACAATACTATGAAGATGCAAAAAGAGAGCTTTTAAACAAAATCAGAAAAGACCTATTGAAAAACTATAGGCTTGCATAAAGAATGCTAGTCCAAGGGACATAAATATGAGATTAAATTTATCTAAATGGAATAGGTTTAAAAAAATCAGCTGTGCACAAATTTGCTTCTGAAAGGGCTTTTTAGCCTGAGGAATCCAGTGAGATGCTGTGACTGGAAGAAGAGTGCAGCTGTGCTCCTTTACAGCAGAACTATCTTGCCAAGGCGTCTTGCTCACAGAGTTGTTTTACATAGTTAGTTTCTCATCTGCATATTGAAGCTTGTTTAAGAGTAAGCAAAGTTCAGAGATTTCTATTTTTTACAAAGCTACTTACCCAGTACAACACATCAGTCCATCCTTCCATGGTTATGCACTGGAACACAGTTAACATTGCAAAGGCAAAATTGTCAAAGTTGGTTATGCCTCCATTTGGTCCAACCCAGCCTCCCCTACATTCGGTGCCATTCACGGCACACTGACGTCCATTCCCTGAGAACGCACAAGGTGCTGGATCATCTTCAACTAATATATCTGAAAATTGACCAAAACCATTTCAGAATTTTGAGTTCTCAAAATTTTTGTGAAATCACTTGCCTGGAGAGATTATGCATTCAAGGCTTGATCCTGAAAGGTGCTGAGAGTCTATGGGTAATGCAGGGCACTCATCACCTCTCAAGATCAAGTTCTACAAGTGTAAAAATAGCCATACTCAAAAATTAATAGAGAAAACAGTTCAGATAAAACAACAATGAAATGAAAGAGAGAAGGTGGGTGAGGTAATATCTTTTAATGGACCAAATTCTGTTAGTGGAAAAGACAAGCTTTTTTATTATACAGAGCTCTTTTTTAGGTCTAGAAAAAGTAATCAGAGTGTCACAGCAAAACACAAGGTAGGACAGATTGTTAATCATAACGAATTAACACTCTGTCCTGCTTTGTGACACCTGTGATTACTTTTTCCAGATCTGAAGAAGAGCTCCGTGCAGGTTGCAAGTTTGTCTCTTCCACCAGCAGAAGCTGGCCCATTAAAGGATATGATCTCACTCACCTTGTCTCTCTCATGTCTTGCAATCGGCATGGCTACAACATTGCAAATGAAACGAAGCACTCTGACAGCTGTAGGTAACACAATGAATCTTTCTTTACTGAAGTTTATCTAACATTTGCTTTCTTCTCATTACTCTTCCTTTTTCCATCCCATATTAACACCTTTCTTCCTTTTAGCAGGTAAGCAGTCCCGGACTAGATCCTGCATTTAATCTGTTCCATCCAGACTTCACATACCCTACTTACAAAACTTCATTTCTCTAGTGGTGATCTTTCACTCCTCCAGAGACTTCCCATACCACATGTTTTCACTGCATCATTTAAACCCTCATCTGAATGTAGGAAGATTGGATGCCTCTATTACTCATCTCAGTGCTTGCTCCTATAATCATGCTGCCCAAAGTGCTGAAGCAGAGAGACAGCTGGCTTTCTGCCTCAGGGGGGTATGTCTGCTCCGTGATATGACTAGTTCTTCACTAGCCTGGGATTCAAAGTCCAATTACTGTGTTTCCCACCATGGGCTGTCACTACATTGTTGGGCTGACCCTTTGGCTACATTTTTTAAAAACAAGATCAGTTCACAGCAAGTATCAGTGCTCTATTCTTTAGTTAGCTTTCTAAAATTTAACATGCTTTTCCTAAAATCATGCATCCCTATGGAAACTAAGATTTACAATAGCTTTAACATTTCAGGTCTTATCCTGCTCCCACTGAAGTCCCATTGACTTAAAAGGGATTGGGAATTGGGCCCTTATGTTAGTTAATGGCTTCATCACTTACCTGAATCAACAAGAAAACATGATTTGTGCATTTTTCCAATAAAAAGTTCCAATCCTATAATAGCATAGATTATGATTACAAACAATACCAAAAGGGCAATGTGGAGCAGGGGAACCATGGCTTTTATAATGGAGTTCAGGACAACTTGTAAACCTAAAAAAAAGAAGCACATACAAAGACAGTGAGTCAGACTTCTATGGCATTAACTTTTCCTGATTATGAAATCGTCTACATTTTAAAAAGTGAAGCATGCCATCAATTTAAAAAGTGTAGTGAATCTATGGTTTCCCCTGAACAAGATGCACAAAATATTATCGTACCAGCTCAGTGTCAGAATTTTGAAGCTGCTCAGTTTCAGGAGCGAATGTCTAAGCCCAAGGCTGCTTTAGAAGATTTTAAAGCTTTGTATTCCATTTCAAAATTCTAACTGAATATTATCTGTGTTCAGCTAGGCTAATGTAATCGAAAGCAATGCTTGAAAGGCAGTAACAAGAATCCATACTCCTTAGATGGGGTGAATTCAAGGTGATGGCTGGGATTTTACATCATCTGAAGAATCTTGAAAAACTCTAAGCTCAGGCCATTATCTTGCAATGAGCTCAGGGCAGGCAGGTGCAGGGGGGAGGGTCCCAACTGCACACAGCTCATTGCAGGATTAGGCCTTTGGTTGGGAAAGTCTCGTGCTGCTAGAGAGCACCGCACCTGTACAGTAAAGATCTTTAAAACTGATACACTGAAAACAACTTTAAAACATAAACATACATGGACACATTCATTTACTTTTCACATAGTTTTTATAGTTTTTCTTTTCCCTAAATGTATTTTGGTCAAATTCTGCTCTCACTGATAGCACTTCAAGCCTCAAGTGACTGGGGGCTGGCCCAGTCTCAAAGAAAGCAGAATGTGGCTCCTTTGTATTTAAATAAAGGCTTTCTCCATCACAGCATACCTTTCCCCTTCCTCCCCCCCGTTCTGCTTCATTCTCCACTGAAATTCCTTTGCTAAATCTGTAGCATCACAATCATTTCCATGGCAACAGATTATGATGTAATAAACAGCATTTTTACTTTGCCGCTGGATCAAATGTAAGAAACTGGGTTATGAAACACAGAGGCCTCATTCAACTCAAAACATCAATAATTAGCAATGAAAGAAAAGGAAATAGAAAGGATAATTAGAAAACTCAACTGTCTTTTTAAAATAATTGCTCTATTTTTTAGGTTTCCTAATTTTGGAAATTGCTCTTTTATTCCCTGTGGTGTAAGCATCAGTAAATCCCATTAAGATCAACAGGAATTATTTGTGCGCCGGGAAGGCAGAAAATATGTTGTTTGCTTTAACATAAACTTACCTACATATGGACTATTTTAGGACTAGCTACTTAGTATGTTTCCCAGGATTTTGGTATCAAGAATCTCAACTTTATTTTTTGGTGCCTTTGCATTTGAATGTGTGATTTACTTCATATAGAATTTCTAAAAGTTAAATGTATTCTTCTGTCTGCTTAGTGAACTGTGTAAGATGATCATCCACTCAGTGAGTTCACAATCCTTTATTCTACTTCAAACATGACATCGTATATCTTAAAACATATTTTATCTACATAAGCAGATAACAAAAGTCAACTTTACCCTGTCACTTTTATTCTACTCTCTAGAGCAAGAAGGCTAAATAATCTGAAAAGATAACATAATGGAAAGGTTATTTTATTCATGCCAACAGAATTAAATAGAAAATAGCTTACTGGGCACTCCTGATACAAGCCGGAGAGGTCGCAACACACGAAAGGCTCTTAGGGCTTTGACATCAAAGCCACCTGGTTTGCCACCTGAGTGGCTACCACCTTCTGTTTCTTTGGTTAATTGTTCCAAAATTACACTAAACAATCTACCAAATAAAAAGAAAAAAAAATCACCACCAATCATTTAACAAGTAATCAAAAGTGTTAGAAAATTTCTTGAACTGAGGATAGTTCTGAAAAGCTGTTCAGCTGTCAAAATGAGACGTATACTTATGTATTAAAACATGACAGAAGAGTTACAAAGTACAAGAGCTTCTAATCCTCCAAAGAGTGATGATCACACAGTATCCACTAAATTAACATTCTGCTAGTATACAGTCTCTGCCAGTTTTACACCAATTAAGCTATTTTATCACTGCTTTTTGTTCAAAAATTTCAGATTGTGAGGTTTGCAGAATTAATCTTTCCTTTAGAACATTAAATAGATAATGACAAGAAGTTACCAGTTTTACATTTTGTAGAATATATGAACTCCCAATTACGCTACAGTTCAATATTCTAAACATAGTCAGCAAAAAATCATCCCCAAAAATACTTTAATTAGTCAGACATTTCATAAAGCCAAAAAGATTGGTTTCTTACTCATAACTTTTTCCCAGAAGATTCACTATTGTATTGCATTTCTTAACTGACAGACACCATTCACTAAAATAGTGACAGAATGGAAGTTCAATAACCATAAAAGTTAAAACTGAAGCAGGTGGTTAAAGTCAGAGGTCGTCTCAAGTTTTGTTTCATTTTGTATGTTACATTTCAATCTGGATTGTGAACACTTCCATGTTTGCTAGATTTCAGGTCTGAGCCATGCAAACTATGGTGAGCATCATACAGTTTTCCACACAAACCTATCACCCAGTGCCTGATCAGAACTCAGCCTAGTTCCATTGAAAGGTTTGTGAACCTCAGCAAAATATTTTATGAACTTAGCCTGTGTTTTAGGTTTGTAAAATACACCTGAAAGCAGGCAAATTTTCTCTGGTTTTGAATTTTGTCAAGAAAGTTTTTCACAGCTCTAGTTATAAATCATCCAGAATCACAGGGTTGCTAAGAAACAGATGTTAAGTTTAGTAGCTTGCCAGAGCTGGAATACTGGTGGCTTCCCCCAGACTCCATAAAAACCCAACTTGGGTCATCCACTTCCATTCCACAATCTGTGGAGCTCCCATATCTTGGGGTCATGATCTGGCCCACTGAATTTATGCATATCCAGAGATCCACATATTTGAAGAGATGGCAGAATGCAGACATATAACAGTTTATGCCTTGGTTCAGCAGGGTTATTAAATACAGGCCTAACTAAGTATGTGAGTAATCCCATTGACTATAATTGAACTGTTCATGTTCTTAAAGTTAAGTACATGCTTAAGTATGTTGCTGAATCAGGGCCTGAGTGGGGAAGATACTGTCAGGCACTCAGTGCATAAGTAATTCCTCAAATTAGAGGTCCACAGGTATAGTAAACTGCTGTGCAAGCTTCCTCCCTTGGGGCCTGATTCTGGACTCTGTTCTCAGGCAAAGCTCCCATTGAAATCAGTGCGAGTTTTGCCTGAAAGGAGAATGCCGGACCAGACACTAAACAGTGGATGGATTACTCTCTAAGTAATCCATAAACTGATTGATTTCAGTGAGAGTTTTGACTGAGTGGGGACAGAGAAAACAAAGTGCAGGGCTGGGCCTTCAGCTCTGCCAACATATCTCAGGCCTACTAAACCAACAAGCTATAAAGCCATCAAGCCTCTGATTTTCTTTAAAACATAACATTTACTATCCAAGAAGGTGTGCTAAAACCATTTAATATTCTTTTAATTAAATGTCCAAATTATTTATTTTAGAAACTTGATTTCTGTATATGTGCCATAATTTCTTGATGTGTATTTTGGAACAGTTGTCATGATTTTGCTTTTGGAGCCATTACATTTTCTGCTGATGACGCACAATGAAAGCATTTCATGTAACATATCTAATGCTGGACACCTGTGGCAGCTCCTTTGAAGCTATTAAAATGTCTGATGGAGTTTCATGACTAATCCATTCAAAAGGAATCTGATCCAGAGATAATTCCATCTCTACATAAGGTCAAATATGAAAATAATTTTTCACTAAGTTTCATTAGGGGTGCAAGTTAGTCAAATAACCGGCGCTGTACTAGCTTATTATGTTCTGTAACTGATTATCTTAAAATTAGGGTGCTTGGGCAAGAGCACTGCATTTCCTGTGAGCCACTGGCCTGTGTTTTGTGGAGGTTCCTTTTACTCTGTCATGGTGAGTTGGATCTATGACTACATGGCTTGGACCTCGTACACCAAGCCTTCCTATTCTGGACTGGTGAATAGGCAGGATCATAGAATGAGGCTTTGAGTATCTGATGGGAGACAATCCAATTCTTCTTATTTACTGTGGATTCGGGCGAGCATTTAATGTAATTAAATTAAGCCAATTGTAGTCACTGTTTTATAACTAGGTCAGAATTTTCTTGTTATCATATGATGTTTTGGAGACAGAGGGACCACATATAGAGGTGACATAAAAGATGGTATAACACAGACGTCCCCTTACACTCACTTAGATCTATTGATACCCCTCTACAGAAATGTACAGGAATTTGTTGCAAGACACACCCATGTTCACTAACAACATGGTTAGGTGGGGTGTGCTAGTGTAGGGATTTGCTCAACTGCCCAGGGCTACAGTAATCACATAGCCACAGGATAAGGGAGACAAAGGGGTAGACTATTCCAAAGATTGCTTGGTCTGAGAGAGGAACTCCTTTATGTGAAGCCCACAGCACCTGCCCACAAAGTACCCCACCGCAGAAAGGCCTCACCAAACTCCATGTGCACTGAGTCCAAACTGTTGAGGATCACTTGATCTGATGCAGAGCCTGATTACATAATGATGATCTATTATTTGTATTACTGTTGCACCTGGGAGCCTTAGTCATGGACCAGGAGTCCATTGTGCTAAGTGTTGCATAAACACAGAACATCAGAGCTTATGTTCAGACTTTAAGGCCAGAAAGGACCATCGTGATAATCAAGTCTGACCTGCACATCACAGGCTACAGAACCTCACCCACCCACTCCTGTAGTCGGCCCATAACCTCTGGCTGAGTTAGTGAAGTCCTCAAATCTTCATTTAAAGACTTCAAGTTATAGAGAATCCACCATTTACTCTAGTTCAAACCAGCAAATGACCTGTGTGCCACACAGCAGAGGAAGGCCAAAAAACCCAAAACCCCAGACTCTCTGCCAATCTTACTTGGGGGAAAATTCCTTCCCAACCCCAAATATGGTGATCAATTAGACCCTGAGCCTCCGAGTGGACAGACAACTAGGAAAGAATTCTCTGTAGTAACTCAGAGCCTTCCCCATCTAGTATCCCATCTCTGGCCATTAGAGTTAGTTGGTAAAAGCAGACACGGATGGACCATATGCCTTTGTCATCAATCTCATCATGCCATCCCCTCCATAAACTTATCAAGCTCAGTCATAAAACAAGTTAGTTTTTTGGCCTCCACTATGCCCCTTGGAAGGATGTTCCAGAACTTCACTCCTCTGATGGTTAGAAACCTTCATCTAATGTCAAGCCTAAATTTATTAATGTCCAGTTTATATGCATATGTACTTGTGCCAACATCAGCCCTTGACTGAAATAACTCCTCTCCCTCACAGGTGTTTATCCCTCTGATGTAATTAGAGAGAGAAATTGTATCTCCCCATAGCCTTTGTTTTGCTAGGCTAAGAAAGCCCAGCTCATTAAGTCTCCTTTCATAAGGCAGGTTCTCCATTCCTCTGATCATCCTAGTAGTCCTTCTCTGTACTGGTTCCAGTTTGAATTCATCTTTCTTAAACATGAGAGACCAGAATCAAAAACACAATATTCCAGATGAGGTTTCACCAGTGCCTTGTTTGCCTTCCCTATCTCTACTGGAAATACCTCACCTGATACACCATAGAATTGCATTAGCCTTTTTCATGGCTGCATCACATTGCCAGCTCATAGTCATCCTGTCATCAACCAATATATCCAGGTCTTTCGTCTCCTCTGTCACTTCCAACCGATACATCTCCAGTTTACAGAAAAAAATTCTTACTGTTAGTGCCTAAATTCATGACCTTGCACTTTGCTTTATTAAATTTCATCCCTTTTCTGTTGCTCCAGTTTTCAAGGTCATCCAAATCTTCTGGTATGATATTCCAGACCCCTTCTGTATTGGCAATATCTCACAACTATGTGTCATCCACAAATTTTGTTAGCACATTCCCACTTTTTGTGCCAAGGTGATTAATGAACATGTTAAATTAGATTGGTCTCAAGATCAATCCTTGAGGAACTCCACTAGTAACCTCCCTCCAGCCTGACAGTTCACTTTTCAGCATGACCTGTTGTAGCCTCACTTTTAACCAGTTCGTTACCAACTTTCCAATTCTCCTATTAATCCGCATCGTCTCCAATTTAATTAATAATTTCCTATTTGGAACTGTATCAAATGCTTTACCGAAATCCAGGTAGATTAGATAGTCAGCATTTCCATGTCTAGAAAATCAGTTATCTTCTCAAAGGAAGAGATCAGGTTGGTCTGGCACGCTCTATCTTTTGTAAAACCATGTTGTATTTTATTCCAATTATCCTTTATCTCTATGTCCATAACTATTCTCTTTCAAAATTTGTTCTAAGACCTTGCAAACAATTGAGGTCAAACTACTGGGCCTGTAGTTTTCTGGATAACATGTTCCAGATCCTTTAATATTCTTGGATGGAGACTATCCGGGCCCCGTAATTTGATCCCATTAAGCTGTTTAAGTTTGGCTTCCAGCACAGATGGGATAATTTCCACTTCCATATCCTTGTTCCCATTAGCCACCCTCTCACTTCCCCCAAGCTCCTCATTACTCTTATTAAAAAATGAGGCAAAGTATTTGATAAGGTGTTGGCCCATACTTACATTATCTTTAATCTCCACCCCATTCTCAGTATTTAGCAGTCCCTCTTCTTCTTTCTTTGTTTTCTTTTTATTTATATGGCTAAAGAATTTTTTACTTTTGCTCCCTTTACTCTCACTTTAACCCTGGGCCAGAACATGACTGTAATGCCAGCAGTCTGGCACCACATCAATAATGTCAGTAATTATCTAAGAGTAATATCTGAATATTGGGTATTTACACATACATAAAACTACAGCAGATTTGGTAATTACAACTATTTCCCCCAAATGCTGGCCTTTCCCATTAAATCACATTATCTTCCTTCATTACCTCAATAATGTGAGTTAGGAACTCTCTCTCTCTCACTCAAATTCCCGGCTCATTTCAGTTAAAGGCAAACTCTTAGTATCATTCAAACTATTGTTAAAAATGCATTATGGGACATTGCATGCTAAGGCTTTTCTTTGCAAGACAGCAGCAATATGTGAAGTGATGTTAATTGGCAGAATATTTCATTAGGGTTCTTTTTTAAAAAACTAATCAGGATCTTCACTATTGAAAAAATTCTTATTTTAGTCTGATCGGATAATATTTGCATATTTAAGGAAAACAAAATATACGCTATAAGATTAACTCTTTGATGCCTGAACAAGAATCTCCTAAGGCAGCATGTAATACAAAGAGAATCTATGCTAACTTATAATATAAAACCTCCTGAAATAACAAGGGACATGCTACATAGCCCTTACACAGTGACAGCAAGGCAGGAGTAAGGAATCTCCCCACACTTTTGTGCTGGGCAGAAGGGTAGCTCCTGCACAATGGGAAGGGCAGGAAATGCTCTCTCACTACTCCCCTAGGGGTTCATAGCACTCCACAGAGGACTAGGAGGGCAGAATCATAGAGTTGGAAGGGACCTCAGGAGGTCATCTAGTCCAACCCCCTGCTCAAAGCAGGACTAACCAGGACTAACCTCAGCTAAATAATCCCAGCCAGGGCTTTGTCAAGCCACAGCTTAAAAAACCTCCAAAGATGGAGATTCAACCAACTCCCTAGGTAACCCATTCCAGTGCTTCACCACCCTCCTAGTGAAAAACGTTTTCCTAATGTCCAACTTAGACCTCCCCCACTGCAACTTGAGACCATTGCTCCTTGTTCTGTCATCTGCCACCATTGAGAACAGCCTAGCTCCATCCTCCCTGGAACCCCTTTCAGGTAGTTAAAGGCTGCTATCAAATCTCCCCTCATTCTTCTCTTCTGCAGACTAAACAAGCCTAGTTCCCTCAGCCTCTCCTCATAAGTCTTGTGCTCCAGCCCCCTAATCATTTTTGTTGCCCTCCGCTGAACTCCCTCCAACTTCTCCACATCCTTTTTGTAGTGGAGTCCCAAAACTGGACACACTACTCCAAATGCAGCCTCACCAATGCCGAATAGAGGGGAATAATCACTTCCCGCGATCTGCTGGCAATGCTCCTACTAATGCAGCCCAATATGCTATTAGCCTTCTTGGCAACCAGGGCACACTGCTGACTCATATCCAGCTTCTTATCCACTATTACCCCCAGGTCCTTTTCTGCAGAACTGCTGCCTAGCTCATTGGTCCCCAGTCTGTAACTGTACATGGGATTCTTCCGTCCTAAGTGCAGGACTCTACACTTGTCCTTATTGAACCTCATCAGATTTCTTTTGGCCCAATCCTCCAGTTTGTTAAGGTCCTTCTGTATCCTAACCCTACCTTCCAGGGTATCTACCACTCCCCCTAGCTTAGTGTCATCTGCAAACTTGCTGAGAGTGCAATCTACCCCATCCTCCAGATCATTAAGGAAGATGTTGAACAAAACCGGCCCCAGGACCGACCCTTGTGGCACTCCGCTTGTGACCGGCTGCCAGCTAGACATGGAGCCATTCATCACTACTCATTGAGCCCTATGCTCTAGCCAGTTCTCCATCCATTTTATAGTCCATTCATCCAACCCATACTTTAACTTGCTGATAAGAATACTGTGAGAGACTGTATCAAAAGCTTTGCTAAAATCAAGGTATATCACGTCCACCGCTTTCCCCACATCCACAAAGCCAGTCACTTCTTCATAGAAAATAGAATATAAATAAAGTCATGGCTCCATCCATGCACCCCAGCTGTGTGGTGGGAAGGGCCACAATGTGCTGCACCCTATGAAAGGGAATAGAAGTGTCCAGTCTCCCACTGATGCCAGGGAGGTCTGGCAGGTGCTCTGTCTCTTTGAAGTGGGCAGAGCTTTTCCGGTGTTGCATGTGGGGCAGTGCAACTCTACACCACCCTCAACACTGGACTGTGCTTAAATGACACAACTGAGCTCTAAAGGATTATGGACCAAACTTAGCAAACCTTTACTCATATGAGCGGTCCCAGTGGGTGCAAGGGGACAACTCATATGTATAAGAGTTTGCAAAACAGGGCTCTAATATTGGACCTTGTTATGCCATCCATTTTTAGGCAGAACTCATTGGAATCTTCTGCTTTAAGGCTGATTGTGCAATATGACCCAAGTTCCTTCATTCTGAACTGGAAACCTTTTAGGTCTTGATCCTGCCTCATTCATATGAGCTGACCAATAAATAATGTATGAGTAAAAGTTAGCAGGCTTAGGCCCTTAGTCCCATCAGAATAAGTCGAACAATGACTTTATCATAAAGATGATACCACATTTACAGAACGTTTTTAAAGTCTTGTTTAAAGTGAAGTGTGAATGACTCACCCTACTACTACTATTACAAAATCCAGTAAATTCCATCCATTTCTAACGTATGCAT
The DNA here is from genome assembly GCF_026122565.2 of Emydura macquarii macquarii. NCBI lineage: Eukaryota > Metazoa > Chordata > Testudines > Chelidae > Emydura > Emydura macquarii. The sequence goes on along the minus strand of NW_027131105.1, from coordinate 9,321,774 downwards.
TGGGGTGTAATAATAATCCATATGCTATAATCTTCAAAAATGTTTCAACTGTAAAAATAATCAGGAAGGCATATTCTACTTTTTCCTGTAAAAGAGGAGAAGAAACAAGTATTAGAATAAAAGATGAAATACTTTTAAATGTTTTTTCTTTAATTAAAGCTTAATATGGGTAATTGAATAATTGCATCATACCAATCAGTACTAGGAAGCCACACTGGCTCAAGATGGTCTCTCTTTGAATCTAAACAGCCCTTTCATGGCATTTGACATAATATTTTAGAACAGTCAATACAACTGGCTATAATTAGATAGGAATTTTCTTGTTGTGACATTACTGTGGAGACAAAGGTCCAAATTTAGGTTCCAGTTCTGCAAACACGTGTGTATATCCTTAACGTGAGTTGTCCCATTAATATCAGTGGAAATTCTCATATGCATAAAGTTAAGCACATGTTTAAGTGTTTGCAGGACACGATCCTTAGAGTGCTATTTAAAGAGCTATAACTTAGTTTCCCTTATATTCACCTCAACTCAATTAGAATCCATAAGTCCTAGCTGTACTCACTCTACTGGTGTGTAAAGGAGTCTGAGTTACTGTACCTGCATGCTAAGGGGCAGGAAGGCATATGTTAAGGTGGCCCTTATCTTACTTTAATTTTACACCTTCTTACAACAGCAAGTAAATTACATCAACAGCACTTCTCATCAGCAGAATGAGTGTAAATTGGTCTAAACTTAGCATAAGGGAGTCTAAGTTAGTTTAGGGGGCTCTAAGTTATACTGCCTTACACTTCAATGCTAAATTTGCCCTAATGCATTTTTTCAAAAATGTATAATTATTCACATTAAAACTTACATTTTAAATATGGTTAGATACATACCTTGAATTTATTTTCATATTTTCACTGCAAATTGGGTAATATTTTTTCTATTAAAGGCCTCCTGTTTTCTTTATTAAACAAATATTTAGTATATTTGGATTTGGGGTAAATTGTGAAAAGAACTGCCTATCAAAATGGATCAGTAAACACATCTATTCTTTTCATTTTCTGAAATCATCACTTCATCGATTTATACAACATTTTTGTTTACTTGTCTGCTGCTACACAAGGGCAGGAGCCAAGGATACAAGACATAAAGAGAATGATTCACATTTTTTATACTGAATTAGGAATTCATTTGCGATTGTTCACTACAATCAAACAGAATATTAACTATTTGAAATTTAAACTGCTCAATAATGATTACATCCTTTCACTACTTATTCCAACATTACAGATAACATAAGGATATATATTATTATTATTATTATTATTAATTATTTATTTGTTAGGCAGCACTGATATACTCACACAGACAAATAAAAAGACAAACCCTGACCAAGTAATTTCCAATCTAACAGAGAGACACTGGCTTAATTTAGGTGGTGGGAGTGGGGGATTGTCCCCTCTCATGGAAAACTGGCTGGAGTTGGGTGGGTTAAGGAACTCTGAGTTTCTCCTTGGATGACAGTCCCCAAATTGATCTGTCTGGGAAGGTGGGGTTGCTGTTCCCCACCCGCAGAATGAGAAGGGCATTCCACTTCCCAAATTCACAGCTGCAGAGCGCCCCCTGTCCTCCATCATTTCTGACAGTATGGCTCCAGGAGCTAGAGTGCCAGTGCTTCCTCAGCAGCAGATGCCCCATGTACCCTGTAGAACCCTACTTGAGAGGGTTTCTACGGTCACTGTGCAAACATTAACTCATCTCAGGCAGCATTAATTTTAGGGTGGTTATAGGGGGTCCCTGGGAAGTTGATTCGCATTCTCCCACTTCTCTTTCACCTCCAGATCTCCTCCTCCTAAACCCTCTGTAGGGGTAAATCTCTGGTCCCTCTAAGAGCCCTCTGCAGAGGCAGCTAGCTTTGTCCTCCAATCCCTATAGTCTCCAATGCGGGAATGTGGAGACCCATGCACATAACACAGAGAAATTATTATTCACCTTTGTTTTTTATTTGTAAATGTTATTCCTGATCCCTTAATGTTGGGATGGGGAGGGGATCTGGGAGTGAGCAATGAGGATGAAATGGGGCTGTAGGAGGAAGCTGAATGACTGGTGCAAAGGGATTGGGAAGCAATTCTTTACATAGAGGGAATTGTGGAGGAAGGCATGGAGTCCATCTTTGTGTGGAATGTTGGTGTAGAGAGCTTCTACATCCATAGTGGCTAGGATGTTGTTTTCTGGGAGATCATCGATGGATTGTAGTTTTCTCAGGAAGTCAGTGGTATCACGAAGATAGCTAGGAGTACTGGTGGCATAGGGCCTGAGGAGAGAGTCCACATAGCCTGACAGTCCTGCTGTGAGAGTGCCAATGCCTGAGATGATGGGGCATCCAGGATTCCCAGGTTTGTGGACATTCCACACAAAGATGGACTACAAACCATCAGGAACATTTTCCCTGATGAGGATATGGCACACCTGGTAGCTGAACTTTCTGACTTTGTTCTGACCCACAACTACTTTAGATTTGGAGCCAATCTATACCTTCAAGAAGACAGTGGCACAGCTATGGGCACTTGCATGGCCCCACAGTATGCCAAAATTTTTATGGCTGACCTCGAACACCGCTTCTTCAAAACTTGTCCCCAAGCACCTCTTCTTTACCTACGCTACATTGATGACATTTTCATCATCTGGACCAACAGGAAAGAGTCCCTCGAAGAATTCCACTGGGATTTCAATAATTTCCACCCCATCATCAACCTCAGCCTAGACCAGTCCCACAAAAGAAATCCACTTCCTGGACACTATAATACAAATAAAGGATGGTCACATTAATACCACACTATACCGAAAACCAACTGACCGCAATACATATCTTCACGCCTCCAGCTTCCACCCTGGACACGTTACACGATACATTGTCTACAGCCAAGCCTTAAGATACAACTGGATTTGCTCCAATCCCTCAGACAGAGACAAACACTTACAGAGAATCTCCATAAAACATTCTTAAAACTACAATACCCACCTGGAGAGGTGAAGAAACAAATTGACAGAGCCAGACGGGTACCCAGAAGTCACCTACTACAGGACAGACCCAACAAAGAAAACAACAGAACACCACTGGCCATCACCTATAGCCCCCCAAATAAAATCTCTCCAACACTTCATTAAGGATCTACAACCTATCCTAGCAGATGATCCGTCACTCGCTCAAGCCGTGGGAGGCAGACCTATCCTTGTTTTCAGACAGCCCCCCAACCTGAAGGAAATACTCACCAGCAACTGTACGCCATACAACAAGAACACTAACCCAGGAACCTCCAAAGCACTTGCAACCTCTTCTAGCTTGGTATCATCCACAAACTTTATAAGTGTACTCTCTATGCCATTATCTAAATCACTGATGAAGATATTGATCCGAACCAGACCCAGAATTGATCCCAGTGGGACCCCACTTAATATGCCCTTCCAGCTTGACTGTGAACCACTGATAACTACTCTCTGGGAACAGTTTTTCAACCACTTTATAGTGGTTTATGCACCCACTTTATAGTAGCTTCATCTAGGTTGTACTTCCCTAGTTTGTTTATGAGAGGGTTACATAAAACAATATCAAAAGCCCTACTAAAGTCAATATATAACATATCTACCACTTCCCCCCATCCACAAGACTTGTTACCTGTCAAAGAAAGCTATTAGGTTGGTTTAACACCATTTGTTCTTAACAAATCCATGCTGACTGTTACTTATCACCTTATTATCTTTTAGATGTTTGCAAACTGATTGCTTAATTACTTGCTCCATTATCTGTCCAGGTACTGAAGTTAAGTTGACTGGTCAGTAATTCCCTGGGTTGTCCTTCTTCCCCTTTTTACAGACTGTCATTATATTTGCCCTTTTCCAGTATTCTGGAATCTCTCCTGTTTTCCATGACTTTTTTAAGATAATCACTAATGGCTCAGATATCTCCTCAGTCAACTCCTTGGGTATTCTAGAATGCATTTAATCAGGCCCTGATGACTTGAAATCATCTAACTTGTCTAAGTAATTTTTAACTTGTTCTTTCCCTATTTTAGCCTCTGATCTTACCTCATTTTAACTGGCATTAACTAAGTTAGATGTCCAATTGCTACGAAACGTTTTGGTGAAAAGTAACACAAAAAAGTCATTTAGCAATTCTGACTTTTCCACATTTTCTGTTATTGTTTTCCTGCCTCATTGAATAACAGGGCTACTCTGTCCTTGGTCTTCCTCATGCATCTAATGTATTTTTAGAATATTTTCTTGTTACTCTTTATATCTCTAGCTAGTTTAATCTTGTTCCGTGTCTTGACCTTTCTAATTTTGTCCCTACATACTTGAGTTATTTGTTTATATTCATCCTTTGTAATTTGATCTAGTTTCAACTTTTTGTAGGACTCTTTATTGAGTTTCAGATCATTGGTTAAGCCAAGCTAGTCTCTTGCCATACGTCCTATCTTTCCTACACAGTGGGATAATTTGTCCTTGTACCCTTAATAATGTCTCTTTGAAAAACTGCCAGCTCTCTTGAACTGCTTTTCCCCTTAAACTTGCTTCCCATAGGAACTTACCTACCAACTCCCTGAGTTTGCTATAGTCTGCCTTCTTGAAATCCATTATCTTTATTGCGCTGTCCCCCCACCATTCCTTAGAATACTATTGTGGCAAACTGCCGGCTCCTCCCTAGTGGGTCTCACGCTCTTGTCGCTCGTAGTGGGCCTGGGCATCTCCAGTCACCCCGTCTTCCCCGAGGAGGGGGTAGGGACCCAGGCCCACCCACTCCTCCAGGTCCCAGCCCAGGGGCCCTATGAGAAGCAGCTATGTGCTGCTGACACCATGTTCCCAATTGCAAGCTCTTCCACTGGGCTAATTTTCCCCCTCCTTCTGTTCTTCTGGCTTCTTGAGCCTGGTACCTTCCTCCTGTTTGCTCCTCCACAGAACTCTGCACTCCGGTCTGCTCCTCCACAGAACTCAGCACTCTTACACACAACTCAGCACAGCACTCTTATTCCTCCCAGCTCACGCCTGGTCTGTTTGGCGCAGAGGGTTTTTATGAAGCACCTGGCTGGTCCTTAATTGGCCTCAGCTGCTCCTAATTGCCCCCTAACAACTCTCAGCTGATCTGCAGGGAACAGAACCCTGAGCATTCTGAGGCTTGCATACCTCTCTTCAATCACTCCCCTACTGCTTTCTGCCCTCGCTATATCACACTATGTAAAGCCGTATTGTCTCTGAGACTCTTGGGAAAGGGGAACCTGCACAGGTGTACCTGAAAGGCTTGGGGCAGAATGGTGCGTCTGAGACACCACTCCACTTTTCTCCATGCCGTCAGCCTGTACTGTGGACTTGAGCTACTTGGCACTGTTGCCACCCCACAGATTTGAACCACTAGGCACTTCTGCCAATTGCAGGCTCAAGACACTAGGTGTTACTGCCAAATTAGCCTTGAGCTATAAGGAGAGATAGTGAGATACTGCTCCACCCACGCAGGGACCCCTACATCAGACACCTAACGTAGACAGAGATACTTTACTTATACAGCCTTACGAGGCCAACAATGGTTGCAAGGCAAACTCAATTCTGAACTTGGTTCCTGGTAGGTAGATATTATAGAAAATAATTTTCAAAACACATTTATCATTAACATTGAGGCTATGAGTGTGGCTGCTCTGACTTGCAATGGGGGATGAAGCACACAAGGATCCAGTTTCTGATCTTTAGCCATTAATCAGGAGGAAATTAGTCAATGCCACCTGTACAGCTTCCACACATACATAGATTCCATACATACATTCCACAGATACAGGTTTAAAGCCAAAGTCAAATCCTGGGGAAACCTGATAATGCTGGAGTAGCTTTGCCATATCCTTCTTTGTAACATCCCTCAAAAATGGGAGATTTAACACATACTAATAGTTGGAAAGTTTGTCCATGTCAAGAGAGGGTGTTTTAAGCAAAAGATCTAACAATTGCTTCATTAATTATTAATAGTATTATCTTATTCCTTTAGTAAGAAAAACTTGATACCCTGCCCTCCCTACCTCTAGGAGGCACTGGTAGTCATCACAACTCCTCTCTGCCTTTTGCCAACCAGTGTGGACATAGATCTAAGCCACCCTTTGTAACTAATATGTCTTTTTTAGCCCATACATCCCGTAGCACTTCCAGAGCTTAAGTGAGCATTACTCAAAAACCAAATAAACTTTAGCATACTAAGGTTTAAAAAAAAATCACATTTTTAGTATACTTGGAAAGCTTGCAAAGCTAGGTTTGTTTTACAAAAATGAGTGAGGAAACAGCAACAGCTAAATGATTAATTTAAAAGGAAGTCTATAGATCAGACACTTTAGAAGACACTCAACCAGAGTTAATGTGTCAATGAGGTAATATATTTATCTGCTTTCCTCTCCGATCACTAAAGATCTGTATAAAACTACTCCATCTTCTTATCTTGCTGGTATTACAAAGGTCTTCAAATGAATACTTGTGCCATGAGACATGTAAGTGACATTTTAGAAATATAATAAATAAATGAATACATAATCTTTGGTCCACCAAAAGCCACGAGAAAGAAAATCTATGTTGAATAAGAATTGAGATGAGTATCCTGATTCTATTTAGTATCTACCATCACAGAGAAAGAATTGATGACTGTAGATCTAAAGAACGTATGGGTTATGAACAGATTGAAAGGACATATGGGTCATGAATAAGCTCATGTTATCTAGGGGCCCAATCTTATGCCTGCTGAAGTTAATGAGAGTTAGGCCACTGACTGTAGTTACAGCAAGACTAGTTACAATCTCCTTACCAAAGGCCCAGTCCTGAAATGGTGCCTAGCACTTTGCCAGTGTTGCTCAGTACGTTGAAGCCATTTGCTTAACAGAATGAGGCTAAAAAGAATAAATCACTCCTTTCCATATTAAACACTGCAGGTGCATATACACATATATAAATTTCCCTCCAGCCTATATACAAATATTGTGGAACACAATGGAATTAATTAAGAGGTTTTAAGAGGAAAAACAGCATAACCAAACAGTAACTGAGAAGCTTAAAGCAACAAAAAAGCAGCAGCTGAACAGGATTGATTAGATACAACATGGCCCTCCAGAGAATGGGAGAAACTAATGAACTCCACTTCAATATCAACTTAATTTATATTGATCGTGTATTACAAAACAAATGTTATCCTCAGACATCTTTAGCATTTAAAGATTTCAGTGAAGACATTAAACCTTCATTTTCTTAGCAGAGAAATGTGTTTGCTTTCTTCTTTTGAGTAAATCAGCTTAGCAGAAACTGGTTGCTCAGGAAGAAATTTTATTTATTTTTTTTACCCAGCCAGATGGTGCACATTAGTCATCATTTATTATCTTTATATTTTCACAATCTCTGAAGAAAATATGCAAAGCTATTGCTATATGCAGTAAAATGATACACTGAAAGTCAGAGTTTAACTTGAGAAGTTTAATGAGAAAATTGTTTCAAAATTAAAAGTAATTAGTTTGCAAAATCTTAACTTAATATGTTTGCACTTAGAGTTTTCTCATCTTAAGTTTTCTGCTCCCTGGGCACCTTAGAGCTGGATTAATTCTGAATTGGAAAAAAATGGCTTCTGCATTCATACAGTGACACTTTTTGATACCCATGAATCAGAATAGGAACTGATTATGGGATGAAGTGACTCATTAAAGTTAAGTAACCAGACTTTCTGCAGTGCAGACATGTGAAAAGGAAAACAGAGGTTGTGGTATGCTTGATTTTTGGATTAATAAATCAATCATGTGCTTTTAAACAAATCAGTGACCTTTCAGTGCCTTGACAATGCATAAGGCTACTCATCTTTTTGATAAATATAGCCCATCATTTCAAATTCTATTTTGTTCACTTTAAGAGAGGAGAGAATTGTGTTTTGAAGTTCAAAATGTAATAAAGTAATTTAGTTTTTTGATGTGTGCTATCAGATCTCTGCAACCATTAAAGTGTTGCATCACAGCAATAATTTAAAAGGGAAAGGAAAGGGAAAGTAGATATTTCCACACATGGAACATGACTTTTTAAATTGATAAAGATGAGAGAAAACTAATTCTCTCAAGAGTTGGTAACCAATGTAGAAAATTAAATGATAGACACTAAAATCTTGGCTTTCCATTTGTGAGAAAGAAAAGTGCATTGCAGCTTTATTTTGTTTGTTCCTTTCATTCTGTTTAAATACTGTTTATTTCCTATTTTATATTTATAGATGGCTCTAAACTAAAACACCAGATCTGTACCTCCCCAACAATGTGGGTGTACTGTCTCTTTAGATCTGTAGCAGGAAGCCAGGTAGGAGGCGGCTGAGAAATGAAAGAAGTTCTGCAGTGAAACAGAGAAGCAGAGAAACTTTTGGAATGGTTACTTACTTCACAGTAACAGTGGTTCTTTGATAAGGGCATGGATCCATGGACATGGATTCCATTCTTGATGTGCATGTGCCCCATATGTATGAGATTGATTTCTTTTTGGCCAACAGTGTCTGTTGCGGCCATACCGGAACACTAAATGTCCATGTGCACCTGTGTGATGGGGTATACAAACCCCGCACTGGAGAGAAAGGGGTTAAAGAGCTACTTTGGGCCCAGGCAGCCCCATCCAGCCACACCTGTAAAGCATGGGTGGGCTGGAGCAGTCGCTCAAAAGGGGAGTTGAGCCGTTCCTTAGAAGGCAGGTAGTGGAGGTGAACAGATGTACCCCTGTTAGTGCCTTAAAGGGAGCACTATGGGAGGTCCAGCTGCCTGGTGCCCCTAACTGCTGAGAAGCTACCTGACCTGAGGAGGGGAAAAGGACTCTGGAGAATTGCAAGGTCTGGAATTTATCCTTTATTCATTTTGTTTATATGTCTTTGTATTGCCTTTTTGTCTAAGGAGTCTCATAGGAAGCAATTTAAGGAAGCATTTTGGGGATGCAGAACCTTGGTGCCCACCACATGGTCCCGGAATGGAATGTGGTGGATAGTGTGGGCCCACATTTCCCTATCAACCCCCAGAGGGGCTGAAGTTGAAAAGCCTACCCCAGTTACAGAGGAATATGGACTAGGAAGACCTTATAACCCAGAGGGTCAGGAGTCTGGGACCATGGCTTAGCGAGGCCTAGAACCTTTTGCATGACAATGAAATTATCCTTCGTAGGACTCTTTATATAATCTGAGGGGGTGGACACAATTATTAGCCTAGCTGGAGGGCTACATCACTAAAGGGACAGACCACTGTGGAACCGAAGAGACTATCAGCTAGTGGTGCCAGATTGGGAGAGAGAGATGCTATGCCACACCTAGCTACAAGGAGGCACTCTTGCAGTGAATGAACTCATCACTGCCCCTGAGGGCAGAAAGGGCTGAGCAGGCTCAACTGCCCCTTAGTTCCTTCACCAATACAGAATCCAAGAGGAGTAGGACTCTGTAGCAGTGGGAAAGAAGGGCAGATCATAGAATCTATGTGGACAGCACAACCAGAAGAATCACAGTTACTCTAAGGTAAGTAACTGTTCTACTCTAAGGTAAGTAACTGTTCATTTATTGGCATAGCAAGCCTACTGGGCAATGATGTATGCAAGACATCCAGGAGCTTGTGGGACTTCTCTTGCACCATTGTACTAATGATATATACAGAGTTTCTACCATGCATTCGCTGAGGACCTGGTATGACTTAAAATTATCCACTGAGGCAAGCATGGAGAGGCTTAATGCTTCATCAGGAGAGGATGAGAATATCGCAGCAGGAACCAGTCCTGGTAGCAAAGTCCTCAAGTAAGGAATACGTAGGGAGTTCCAGGAGGGATGTCCCTTGTGAGTCCAAGGCCTTTCCTACTGTCCCTTATAGAACAACACTGGAATGCAGGCAGATGATTAGGGCTTCTTAGCAGATGAGGCCTGAAAGCTCAGGTGAAATCCCAGCTCACCCTCACCCAGAGAGGGATTGAATGACTGGATCGTGACATAGCTCAGTCCTTCCTTTGTTGTCCAAGGAGGGTTGCACTGAGCTCATACGGAGGAATATCTTCAGGCAGACTTCTCTAGCTTTAGGACTTTCCTCATAGAAGGACTGACAAGGATCACGGACCCAGGATATGTCCTTCTCCTTGGCAGAGCAGACACTGACAGAGCCCATCATTGATCAGCATTGAAGCTTTACATGACGGGCAGGTTTTGAAATGTCAGAATTTATCTTCTGCCATGTTGCTAATGCCCCTTGCTAACAGTGGCTTGACCTAGACTTAAACTGAAACTTAACTAAGAAAAAAAACCTATGTATTTATTTATATTTATTTTTAGCCAATGAGAAATAGCTACCCTAACTCTGTGAACGAAGCGAAAAGACTACAAACTAACGGAGAAGACAATGGACACTGCAGGAGTTCTGTCATGCTGCCACAGATGGTAAGAAAGAACTTAAATGGTAGGGTCCACTCAGGCCTTCATGCCCTCCAGTGGAGGGTTGCAAAGATGTCTTGGATGCTGGCACAGCTCTAACATACACTGCTGGTCCAAAAGAATCTGATTGTGTGCATGTGGGTGTATGCGAACCAAGAATGGAATCCACATGGATAATAAGTTTTCCTCATTCTAATAAGATCCTTGTTTAGTGTATGCAGAGATTAAATCTTGTAATTCTTTAGCATTGTCACATGACTTGTCCAAAACATCACAGCTCAAGTCTGGCTTTAATTACTTTTAACTTTGCTGTACATCTTACATCACTAACATTCCATATTGTAGTTTTCAATAAATGTGTATCATGGATGATCGAAGACTATTTCACAGTAAGTGAATGTATATTCCTTTCAGTAGTGTAGAAAAAAATTATTGCAGAAGAGAGTCATTAACACACTGTAGCACTGGATGTAACAAATGAACAATGGATGCGTAAACTAAGCACTGAACAGGAATTAAAGCCTGATCCTGCACCAATAAAATCAGTTGGAATTGGACTGGGCCCTAAATTCCACTCCTGACCAAAGCAGTCTGAATTAGCATTTGAAAGAACTTATTGTATCACTCAAACAATATCTCATTCTTCAAAGACAGTTTTTAGATATTTAATTAAGATGCAGTAGCAAGTCCCTATGCTTTCAGCCTGACACACTCTCTGAATGTAACTATGATAGCCAGAGAAAGATGAATAAGACTACCTTCTAGCACTGTGATTGCTTTTCTTCATTATTTCCTGTAGCAGTTACCTCTAAGTAAGCTGCAGACCTTTGTGAAAAATAGAGTGATGTGTCTACATCAGAGGTGGCCAAACTTATTGACCCCATTGAGACCTCTCTCTCCACTGGACAGAATCCTATAGCCTCACCATCCTGCTGCAGGGCAGAAGCTCCAAACTCCCCACCCCAGTCTGGTAGACAGAGAATGGGAGTGGGGTGGCAGGAGGGGATCATAGGGGGCTCCGCGAGCAGCACTTTAACTATAAAGGAGCCACATGTAGCTCATGAGTGACAGTTTGGCCACCCCCTGGTCAATATGCTTTTTTAAATTATTTCACTTTAATGTGTTTTGCTCTTGTGTTTTGTGGATTATTACATCTTGTAAATAACACATTTATGAAGAAATAATTAGGCACCCAACTTCTGCTTGTAAAATAAACATTGAGTAAGCAAATAGGTAAATTTTGAATCTAAATGTCATATTTACATACTCAAAATGGATACTTCCATGTGTTTGTGCCTGTTTTGTGCACACAAATGCATCACTTGCTATATGTGCATCTCTCTAGTTTCCACTTATAGTATTATTAGGCAAAATCCTGCAGTCCTAATTAAGTGTTCACTCATTCCTTACTTAAGCAAAACTCTCCCTGAAGTCAATGGGAGCTTTGAGTAAGGACTGTTGTGATAACTGGGCCTACACATTTACCCTAATTATAAACTCAGCTGTAAACAGTGAGTTACAATGATCTTTATGTGACATGTCTTTAGAAAAGATGTGGACTATTTCACCCAACACTCGCTTGTGGGGAAAAATAAAATTCTTTTGGGAAAAATTAGTTGAAGAAAACTCATGCAGCAAGTTTTATCACGTCTGCCACCCCCACAATCTTTTGGGATCCCAGACTTTTTTTGTCCTAATTCTGAGAGATGCCCTGACCAGATCGGGTTAGAGAGAGGGACCCAGATGACACTATCACCTCCACCAGCTTCAGCTAAATTCCAAACACCATCTGGAATGTGAGACTTTGTCTTTTTCTCCAACCCCCACACACAGCCATATTTCTTTTATTTCCTTTCTCTCTCTCTTTTTGCATTCTGTCTAATAAGAGCCTGGTTAGCCAGCCAAGACTGCATATTTTGCAACACTGCTATGACCAGAGAGCCAATTAAAACCTAAATAACCCAATGCTAGGACAAGTTTGCCAGATCTCAAAGTGGCTGATAAGACCAGGTACTATGTCCGTATTTTTCCAGGAATGAGGTTACAAGTTAAAGCCAACACCAAAGACAGAAGCTGCATTTTCTATCTTTCTTATTCTTTTCTTTCCCTCTTTGTGTGTGTTTGTCTTGTTTTGTACTCTTAGGAAATGGGATCAACAATAACAACAGTTCTAACCTATTTCAACTTTTTCTCTTTTTCCCCAAAAAGGACAGTTATTACCATTTTAATGTCATCTAAGAGACTAATACAACAGGACCAGGAAGAAACAGAGTGAGGATGGCAGAATATATATATATACAGAATATATATATGTATTTCTGTGTACCCGATCCCCAATCTCCCTGCTGAAAAACATACTACAAATAACTGGTTTGCCTATACTCTGAACTGTTCTGAAGGCGCAATGTAGGAAAATTTGGAAATTTGCCCACAAGTGACTAAGGCAGTGATGGAATAATGTTTACTATCTGCTGAAGAGACATCATCAGGAAAGGGATAGTCTCTCTCAATAACTGGGAAGATATTGTGAGTTGTTTCATCTGATACAGCTAGGTAACATGTAGAAGATCTGGGATGTGAAATTCACCACATAGCAATGCCTCTGCTCTTGTGAAATGTGCAAGGCAAACGGAAAACTTATGGGAGTGTTGGCAGGTGGCTTATATGCAAGCTAAGCATCCGATCTTGCATTCTTCTCAGACATAGCTCCTGTTGAGGATTGAGCCCAATGTTCACAAAGAAACCTGACTATGCAAAAGTAAGCATTAGAGGTGCAGAATGAGGAGGGCATTTGTATCACAATCTAAACCACTTGTGAGTCTGGCTAGAAAACAGATTTAGAGTCATATTAAAAACAAAAAACCTTACTGTGCAGTGATGTAATACATTAAAAAGGTTTTTGCATACCCTTTTGCCAGCCCTATTTATGTACTTAGTAGAGCACTGGTTTTTGATGTTCTGTACCAGGTGTCAGATCCATCTGCAAACAAACCAAATGCTGACAGTGCGTGTCTACAAATGCAAATCAAGTGGCTTTACCAGCCACTGCCCTCTATCTCTGATTGCCCACACATCAAAGAGCAGAGAGAAACGCAGTAGGCATGAACAGTTCTCATGTCTTAGGTTTGCCTCTCCCTTCTTGCCCACACTGGAACTGGGGAAATTAGCAGATCTCACTACTCAGCCAGCTAACCCATCTACAGCCTCTTCTTGTGTTGGAGCAGGCCTGTGCTGCTAGCAGCTCATATGGAGTTGCTCTTAGTCCTGCTGCCCCTACTCCTCAAAGAAGAACAAACCCTCTAGTAAGTGCATTCTGCTTTCAAGTGTGAGAGGTGATCTCCAACTGTGGAATGGAGGAAGAAGGACATCTGCATATGTAATAATGAGGATTGGAGCCCTAATCTGTATGGCAGCAGCTCAAACAATTGAATTTCTTACTGTGGTCATCTCAAGAGAAGCATTTATTTGGAATGTTATTATATACGGTCATAGAGTTTAATGCCTGAAGGGACCACCAGATACTGCACATCACAGGCCACTAAACCCACCCACTTACCCACTGTAATGAGCCTGATAGGTAAATAATGCTAACTTACAGGAACAAAATTTCTATAGCAACTATAACTGAGAATTACAAATCCTTGTAAGGTTTAGACTGATATCTTCCATTAAAACCAAATGAATGAGAACCATTCCAAATGCCTTAGATGGCTTTGAAAATCTCAACCTATGTGTATACTGTAAATAAAAATTAACTAAGAAAGGCTATCCTGAATCTGTACCCATTCATTTCTCTCCAAACAAGAGAATAACCCTTTGCCAGTGTACCTCATTTCCTGATGACTCAGAAAACATGATAATGCATTTGTAAAACCATTCACTATTAGGCTGGTAACAATTATCCCAATTACTGGAAAATGTGGATTTCAAATGAAAAGGGAGAAGAAGGAAACGAAGGAGGGAAAAACCCTGAAAATCCAAAAACCAAAAATAGAAAATTTTTGTTTCTTAAAACCAAAAAAAAAAAACCACAGTAAATCAAAACTAAATTAAACATTATTTCATTTTGACCTTTTGAAATAAAAGTTCACACAGAAAATCCAACATTTTGGGATGAAAAATTTCTGATGTGTATTTTTCCCATGAAACTTTCTGGGGGGAGTGGAAATTGCTTTTTCCTACTAGTTCTATTTATAACAACCATTGACACACCTTAATCATAGTGGTTTTGATGAGCACCATCATAAAAATTGTAGTCAACCTAGTTCAGTCAGCATTGCAACAATAGCAGCATGATCCTCAACACAGTCCGCCATATTAACATCTCCCATTTCAGTATCTTGATTTGGGCATAAACTGTCGGCCTGTAACTTATTTCAGTCTTGGAAAAATCACAGTCCTAAAATGGTTGAAATAATGTAACTTTCATATATAATTTTCTGGGTCGGATAGTACTTAACTCTTATATGACTAGGCTTGGTGGAGAACAAGGATCCTTCTCCCTTTGTACAGTCTACATAACAGGCAGGCACAAATGCAGTCCCTGCACTCAAAAAAACCATATGGATTACACCCTCCATATCCATCTCAAGGCACACAGCACCCCAAAGCAGATGAGAAGAGAAGAGGAGGAGGTAGGATTAATAGAAGAAAACACAGGCTAAAATTAAGGAGACAATTTAAATTGTTTTATAGTTTTCTTTGAGATCAGTTGCCATAATACATCACAATAAACAACTAAAAATCTATTTTCTTTTTCCAGTGGAAACTTATCAGATATAGATCTTAAGCAAGTTCTGTGTGAAAGAAACTTAATTCAGACATGTTTTCAGTAGGAAGACTAATGTGATTGAAAATATGTATCACTAACGTTTTTATTAATTTAATACTTGTGAGACAGTGTTTATCATCATTAAGCTTAACATTCTTTATCTATGAAGGCTTTTTTGTTTTGTTTTTTTAAACAAAGTATTTAACTATTTCATTTTTTACAAAGTTTAGACCCAATACTGAGTGGTAGACAAAAATGAAAAAATGTTGAAAAATCAGAATGTAATGAACAGGGAAAGTTCATGGCCAGTGTGCTGTTTGGCTCAGGATACTCAAAGGAAAAGTTTTAAATCAGATCACTAATTCAAATACAATCCTTACCCTGCAGGTTGCTCCATGTGCAGCCCCAGACCTTGCATAGATTGCTACTGAAGTCAATAAGACTCTGCCTGGGCAGAGGGATGTGCATATATGGTGCAGCTTGCAGGATAGGAGGCTAGGAGAGCAAAGCCTGAAAATCACTACCATCAAGTAGATGTTTGGCATCCAAGGTTAAATGAATGGCTTATCTCAGATGAGGAACAGACAGGTGACCACTTCAGAAAAACTGCCATTCATGATTGGTCCCTTCTTGGCAGTCCCTGAAAAGAAGCAATGAATGAATGGCCATAGAGACTTATCTACTCTCTTCTTCCTAGAAGTGGTCCCTTTAGGTCACAGTAGAGGGATGAAATGTACGATTTCATTCTACAGGCCCATCTATCCATTTCCTTTCACAATCAGTCATGATTCCATGTGTGTTGTTGGTGAACCTTTTTAGGAAGCAACCACTTTACCTCGAATACCACTTAAATTAATGCTATCCATTGCATCATATAATTCTCTGACTCTGAGATGCTAAGCACAATCGACTACCATCTAAGTCAATGGGTCTGTTTTCTCATTTACACTAAAGCTACTTTACAATACTAATATCCTCTCTTTGCTCCCACAAATCTACACTGGGAGTGGGGAGTGACTGTATGACTTTTGAGCATGGCTATGACTGGAAATCAGTTTCCACATATAGGGTTCAGAAAACATGCCTAGGCACATTGATGTCTATGTTCCCTCCTATTGTTGGCCAAGGTGGTGGGACAATATTCTGTTGCACGTTCTGCTTCCTTCGTGGCAGAGTGCTAAGCTCGCCTGTCATGGGCTGTATCCTCTTAGGTCATTAAGTCCAGTTCGGCAAACTGTATGTGCCGCTTGATGCAATCCATGTAGCAGAGTCTGAGATGACCAACCTTCCTACTGCCTTTTTTAAAGTCACTGTAGACAACTCTCTTAGGCAGTTGATTGTTATCCCATAAGTATGACATGGCTGACACAGATTATTTGCCTCCGACCTAGCATGGTTTCCATGCTTAGCATGTCTGCCAGCAGTAGTACTTCCCTGTTAGTGATTTGTCAGAGAATTTGATTCCCATTATGCTGCTTAGGTGGAGTTGTTGCAGACATTAAAGTTTTTGATATGGCAATGACAAAGGAGGCAGGTCTCTAATGGGCCTACATGTTGTCATGGAAGCAGCATATAAGGTTGATTAGTTTGTCTGGGCAGCCAAACTTCGAAAGGAGGCACCAGAGAGCAGTGTCCAATGGAGTCAAACACCTTACTAACGTCAACAAAGGCTACATAGAGAGGCATTCGCTGTTCAGCAGCTTTCTCCTGTAGCTGGTGTAGGGTAATATCATGTCAGCAATGCTGCATTAGGAACGAAAACCACAGTGGGATTCAAGAAGTACATCATCTGCAGTAACCTGAAGCCTTTTCAGCAACAGCTTACCAACGATCTTACCAGCAATGGAGAGGAGTGAAATGTCACAATAATTCCTGGGGCAAAAACTCATTTTTCCAGAGAAAGTAAATAGGTCTTATAAAGCTTTGTGAAGTGTAGGACCATCATGTTTCAGCACTTCAGTTGGAATTTCATCAGCTCCAGCTACCTTTCCGTTTGCCTTTTCCGTAAGTGCATTCTTAGTCTCTTCCAAAGTTGGTGGATCTTCGAGTTCAAATCAAACTGGTCTTTGCTTGATTGAGTCTACTATTTGATCATTTGTGTGATCAATTTGTGTGACAGTTAAATCCAATAATAAAGAAAAGGGCATAACTAGTAAATCTTTACTATAGCTGCCTTCTCTAGGTGAAAAATGCAAATTTCCAGGAACATTCTGCTTGATAAGACAAAAGAAATCATGAATAATATATAAAAACTACTGGAAACCTTTACACAAATACAGCATATTAAAAAGACCCTTACAATCCTTCATGTGCAGACTCACAGACAGACTTAAATTATGAGGATTGTTTGGTTAAAAAACATGAACTGAGCTTTGTTACACTCACACAGTACATGTCAAAAAGATGAATTGTAGAAACAAGGGTAACTGCCACTTAAGAAGCATTTGCAAAATTTAAAAGATCAGTTAACCATAACCCATAGAGCATGCTTTCACTTCATACATTGTATTTACCCTTAATTTCTACTAGACTTAAAAGAAAGAAAGTATCACTGCTGTGAACAATGAATTAAAATAATCATTTCTGCAGCATATACTAAATGTTATGGCATTTATCCTTAAGAACTGGGTTAGGTGGTTCTGTAATTTGATCTATAGGCACTCACGTGTAAGCAAAGTGCATACAGTATCCTGTTTCCATTTTGCAAGGTTGTTTTTAAGAGCCAGGGAGTTTTCCGTGACCTTTAATAGGATTTAAATCCAAAGGACAATAGGTTTATATCATGCCTTATTACAGTCAGCCATAGAGTAGAGAGAATACTGTATCTGGGTTCCAGTTACCTTAATCCGGCCATCCTCAGGGTCAGGATCTACACAGACAGAGTGCAGCATGCTGGAGTGCTAGAGATTTAAACCCCAACTTGCTGTGCAGTAAGATGGGGTTTAACCCTAGATCTAATCCCAGATTTAAACCCTGAGTAAGTGCTTTTCAATGTGAGTAAAGGTTGCCTAATCAGATCTGTTATTAGCAGAGCATTGTTTTTCATAACAGATAGCTCCTTTCCAAAATGCCTGATTTATAAAATTTTGACTTACTAGGGTAGAAAACACAAACCTCTATACTTTCTACAAATGTTGCTTTTCATACAGAGCTGCTTGAAACACATGATTTCTGATTTCACTTTAATCACATTTCTGTTATGGAAAATGTAGTTTAGCTACTTTCAGATGAGTCAGAAAGAAGCATCTCTGTTTTATTGCTCTTGTCTCAGCTTGCAATAGAGGAAAGGCTTGTGCACAAATATCTGAACAACCATACTTAAGAGTTTTGCTCTGTTTTATTTATGAATAGCAAATGTGATTTAAATTTTTCCTTCAAATGCACAAGTGTGGTCAATATTTGAAATACTTAACAGTGAACCTTTTAAATTTATTGAAGAGGTTTCAGGTAATTGGAATAATATTTTTTTTTAAATAGCCATTTTAGTAACTTCCCAATCCAATGTTAGTCATCATATGCTAGTTCCAAGAACTTTTAAAGAAAGATATGGGCATGATCCTTCATGATTACAAGATCAGGCCCATACTGTGAAATGCACTCACTATAAAATTGTGTGGTATAACCCTCACTTTTATAAAAAGCTACACCATCTTGGTTCTGTGAACATTGAATTCCAGTAATTACTTTTACAAACTGTTCAGAAGCTATGCTCCAAGTAATAATGGAAGCTGAGTGTTCTTTCCACTAATCACAAGAATTCTGGTAAGTTTTAAATGTTCTCAGGAGGGCATAAGTGGGAATACACTGTACTAAATTGCTACGTTTCCCAAACTGTAAGTTACTATACTATTTCCTCCTCTCACCCTCTGCCTTCTTCCCCCATCTCCCCACCCAAAATAATGTTTTGATTATAAGAATGTATTTGGGGAACAGGAGATACTGGGATAAACAACACCTGAAGGGATTATTATTTATATATGTTAACATTCATCTGGACAAACTCAAAGTGGATCTATATACAATTTCATATCAGCTTCATCTGTGATTTCTGCTTTCACTCAATTTTTGAGTGAGGCACAAGGAGTTCAATTTATTTGCCCAAGGTGACCTAATGAGTCAGCTGTTCAAGTCAGATTAGAACCTCAAATGCAACATCTGTCAGCTCAAATGCAATTTGTGTTCACACTGTGGATCTCTGCTTGGACTTACCCATTTTTACAGCTGGGTGACTGGGGAAAAAAAAGAGCAAGTTACTTATATGGCTTAGGTCATATAGGAAATCATTGTGTCAGCATATTAGAATCCTTTACTCTCTTGGCTCCTTTGCCCTAGCCACTAATCTACATAAAGCCAGAGTCAACAAGGACATGACATGAATACATTTTACATCTCCAATATTTATATTTTGTCTTTAATTTTACAGCACCTTGAGTTGATGGGTTGAATTTCTATCCTTAATGGAGCCTTAAAGATTTCTTAATTTCTAGTGTTACTTCTTACACATTTGTGTTCTCTTTAAGGTAATAGTTGAGGAAGATTGACTGAGACCCATTTTAACTAGAGGCATCACTGTTAAACAACATAAGACATTGCCTCTTCAAGTATGAACATACCACCTATGCAGTGCTTCCACCCCACTTCAGGCTCAGTAAGTGAGAGAAATTAGGAGTCAAACCAAGGAGAGTGAGAGAAACCATTGCTGTCTTTTGATGAACTCACCTTCTTTCCTTACTATACCCTATTGATAGATGATGACATAGTGCTGCATTAAAAATAACTTTTAACATAAGTTTGGGATGACTGCAGTACTTCTGAGTGGACAATTTGGTAGTGTATAAAAAAATCACAGAGTAGAAAAAGCAAACGTTGTCAACAGCAATGATGCCAATAAAATTAACTTTAGACTATCAGAGCAGGCAGCACAAAACACTGGTTGCTGTCAGTATATTAAACACAGAAATTTAAGAAAGAAAGAAAGAAAGAAAGAAAGAATATCCAAACTGGCAGGGGGAGTCTGCAG
Source organism: Emydura macquarii macquarii (assembly GCF_026122565.2). NCBI lineage: Eukaryota > Metazoa > Chordata > Testudines > Chelidae > Emydura > Emydura macquarii. Next base: position 9,301,566 of record NW_027131105.1, on the reverse strand, counting down.
TGTCCATGTAAATGTTAGAGAAAACACCATCAACTTTGTCTTTCTCACCATGGTTAGCTCCCCACACTACCCCAACCCTTTTTATCCTCTTCAACATTTGCTTCTTGAACAAACTGTTGATCTGTCTACTCAAAGAAGAGTTTATTTCTTCATTTACCTTGTATCTCTGGTAAACAAGAACCTCTCATTTGGTGTGCCATTACGTGATGATGTCTCTTAGGAGATCCTAAATATACACACATTTGTCTAGGTTTTATAGAGTAATTTCGCCTCCCAGAATCAGCATGAGTTACTCCAGTCTTCAGTCATGGGTAAGTAAGACTTCTAATTTGTGTGTCCAGTCAGGAAACAAAATGATCTCCAGAAGTTAAGACTGAAGCTGAGCCTTCTAAGGGTGAAATCATATTAGCTTATTAACGTAGAACTGTGGCCTTCAGTGAAAATTTTGTGTGAGAAGACAAGGATTGGCCTAAAGTAGGTAAAAGACAAGGTTTAATTATATGGATCTGAATGAAAAAAATCCTTCTAATCAGACGAAAAATAAAGCTAGGTAATCATTTTGAACCAGGCAGCATGAGATCCTTGCAGATATTTACGAAAATATATTTTCTGTTTCAATATAAAAAGGTAAGTTCACTGCTCATACCTTCTTGCAAAAGGAGCTGTTCAGTTTCAGAATGAGGCTGAAATGCCTTTGAAATGATGCCTCCTGGATATTTTAACATTTCTGCGACTTCACAAAGATAAGATACCAAAATGTCATCACTGCTTCATTTACTATAGTCAGACAATGATAAAAAAGATTACAACTGTGATTCTTTCAGCAAGTTTTGGTAGGTGAATTGAACTAAGCATAAAAACTACATCAGCTGCATACATCAGATTATGAGAGATCAGATTGTGCCTGGCTGCCTCATGAGAAGACAAAAGTGTGTGTGAATGAGAGAGAGAGAGAAACAGAGAGAGAGAGAGAGAGAAGCAATGCTGCAAGAAGAAATCCACTCCTGTACAGTACTGGGACACAACTAAGGCAACCACTGCCTCTGTGTTTCTCCTCTATCTGCACCTCAAATGGGAAAGAGAGAGGTAAACAGATGGTGAGGCTCTTCTCCTAAAGAGACTAGTTGCAAACAGGCTCTCTCTACATGCCAGGGAGCTCCAGGAGGAATCTGATATGGGGCTGTACCTAAATCGCATCACTGGGTTCCCATATCAACCCAATACTATCATCACTTTCATTTCAGTGTGGCTGGTAGATTTAAATGTTTTGTTTATTGTAATTTTTAGTTATACAAACAAGACACCTACACTCAGATAAAACACTCCAAAGATAGTTCACGCTTGAATTTCACTCTCAGAATTAATACATATTTCAGTAACACATAGAGCACAGTCAAACCCAATCTCCAGCTTTTTTTTTGATCCATCTATCAAGTTCACAGCTCTAAGATGAAGAGGTATGTTTATGTAAAGTGAAATTAATTGTAATATCAATCAGAAGTCAGAAGATATTCACTATTATAAAGATTCAATAGTCTGTCATTCTGTGAGTAATTTCTTTAGTGTTGACATCTTAATAAAAAAGCAGAATAGATACAAGAGGTACAGTAAATTAGAAGAATACAAAATGCAAAACAAGCTAAATTAATTATACGATATGCTTTACTCTTGTTTTCATCTTAATTCACAGACACTCATTTCAGAATTCAACGGACAAATGATGTGACAATAAGTAAATGAAATTAAAATGAGATTGGCACCTTATACAGCACACTGATAGGCACTATAAAAATAACAAAGATAGTAAAAATATTGAAATAAATGTTTAGCTCTGTTATCTTCTGTCCCTACATTGGTATCCTGCTCAGAAATTCTTTCACCAGCTTATGTAAGTAAAAAAAAAACTTCTTAACTGACATTATTTAAATCAAAGAGAATATATTTAGAACTCTCACTTAAGACTCTAAGTTTAACTGGATATAAAGTAACTACTTCAACCCCTATGATCTGAAGATCAAACCTTTCTAACAGAAAGGAAAATGTGAATCTGCTTGCCCTAAAACTGAATTTCTTTCTTCTCTGTGGATGAATCAGAACTCTTTCTATCCCATGCAATGTTACTAACATTAGTTAGTGCCTCTCCAGTGATGGCTGCAGTTGCAAATTCAGGGCCAGACCCTGCAAACCACTACTCGTGTGAATAGTTTTCTTTCTCACAACAGTAGTCCTAATGAAGACAATGGGACTACTCACGTGAGTATGAACTACTCATGCAAGTATAGGTATTCAGGATCTAGCCAATAATAACAGTATCTTCCTCTAATTTTCTTTCATGTGTTCTGCTCCTTTTGTTCACATAAACAGCCCTAATACTAGACAGCAGCAAGCATCACACAAGAATCTGAAATATTTCCGAAGTGCACACCAGGGGAACAAACTCCTATCCATAAGTTAGAGGATAAATTATCTTTTTCTTCCTTTTGTGTAGTACTTTCCATTCCAAATGACAGCCACGGAATTCTCTCTGATTTTTGTTTTGTTTTGTTTTTTTGTTCCTTATTCCATTTTTCCACTTCTCTCAACATTCCCTTGGAAAGATTCTTCTGTTGTTTCTCTTATTGTACTCATTTTATTACACAGTTCCTGAACCATCTGAGCAGCATCTAAGACTTTTTTCTTCACAAGTTGCCCATTCAATTCTACATTCACTATCATGGGAATTGGTTTTTGCTGACAGAGATCTCAGTATCTTATATCCATAGTAATCCTCTCTCATTGGTTCTAATCCTACAATCATCCATATCTCTTTAAATTAAGCTACTGAAGAAATTTCCATATACCTTGCTTTGGTCCTCCTGGCTTTTTGACATTCTCCAATCAGGGCAGATCATCAGTTGGTATAATTTGGTATAAATTGTCATAGCTCCCCTGACCTCTTTCCAGACATTTAGGTAAATGGATCCCTCTGCTGAGTGAATTTTCAAAATTCTTTCTCGAATGCTTTTCCAGAGAACTTCAGTTCAGATTTCCGTCAAAGAAGTCATAGCCCAACTTTTTTGCCAGAGAGTTGCATGGTTTAACTTTCAGCTAGGCAGCAGTGGCTTATTAGTTTGGTCAGTTCCAATTCACTGAAGCTATAAGCAAAAACTGGTTTTCCTTCCTCAGTTGCATAAACAGAATTTCAGACACAGGCTGCCTAATCTATCCGATTCTCCCCCATTTTCTTTGCCATTTCAGTAGTTGTAAAAAAGAAGCCATTATTCTGACCAATGAGTAGTTATATGCTACCAAATCAGTCTGCAAAGCTAAGAGTGAGTTATACAAACTGTTAGGCAATGGGATGGCAAACTCATATTGACAATTCCTATTTGTCATATATAAGAGTATAGGAATTAAAGCTTTTAACATGAATACTTCATAGGAATCTATTTAAATGACACTGGCACAGAATAAGGAAGGTGAAACAAAGGAAAGTGAATGATTTACTTCAGGGCAAGAATGTTGAGCACAACACATAATTTTAGTCCTAACGGAGCATCTGAGAGTAAAGCTCACTGGAATTTTTTTTTTTAAATGAAATGGTTTTCATCTGAAAATGCTGATTTGTCAAAACTGAACCTGTTTGACAGACCACACTGGGATCAATGAAAGTTTAGTCAAATTAGAGAAATTAAAAGCCTAACCCAGGATAGACAATAGTCTAATGGTTTTATCTGGGGTGTTAGAGATCTAAGTTAAAATCCCTGCTCTACCTGATTTGGAGCAGGGACTTAAACTCAGGTCTTCCACATCCAAGGTAAGTGCCCTAACCATTAGACTAACTGCTATTCTGGAGTTCGCTCTCTGTCTCCCTGTGATTTTTCATCGAAACCTTTTAAAGGTTTCATTTTCATCCCCATGCAGAACATGACAAATTTCAAAATCTCAAAAATATTCATGGGATGAGAAAACCATTTCCTGCCCAGATGTATTTGTGAGTACTTTGTTGTTTCTCCCTCAGTTTGCTGTACTCACATCCCTCCTTGGGTAAATAACTAATCCCTTCACATCCAGTTGTCTATACTGTGCTACACTTGTACTGGTGTCACTGCTCCACGACAGTTTCAAATATATTGATTTAAATTACAACACAGAATACAAAGTGTACAGCACTCACTTTATATTATTATTTTTATTACAAATGTTTGCACCATAAAAAAGATAAACAAACAAAATAGTATCTTTCAATTCAACTCATACAAGTACTTTAGTGCAAACTCTTTATTGTGAAAGTACAAGTGAAAGTGTAGATTTTTTGTTACATAACTGCACTCAAAAACAAAACAGTGTAAATCTTTGGAGCCTACAAGTTCACTCCGTAATACTTCTTGTTCAGCCAATCATTGTAGCCAGCATTGCAAGTTATTTACGTGCCAGATAGGCTAGACATTCCTATGCTCCTTCATGCATCGGCCACCATTCCAGAGGACATGCTTCCATACTGATGATACTCGTTACAAAATAATCTGTTAATTAAATTTGTGACTGAACTTCTTGGGAGAGAATTGTATGTCTCCTGCTCTGTGGTTTTACCCCCATTCTACCATATATTTCATATTATGGCAGTCTTGGATGATGAGCCAGCACAAGTTGTTCAATTTAAAAACACTTTTACTGCAGATTTGACAAAATGCAAAGAAGGTAGCAATGTAAGATTTCTAATGATAGCTACACCACACTTGACCTAAGGTTTAAGTATCTGAAGTGCCTTCCAAAATCTGAGAGGGTCAAGGTGTGGAACATGCTGTCAGAAGTCTGAAAAAAGCAACACTCCAATGCAGAAACTACAGAACCCAATGCAGAATCCAAACCACCAAAAAAGAAAATCGACTTTCTGCTAGTGGCATCTGACTCAGATGATGAAAATGAACATGCGTCGGTCTGCATTGCTTTGGATCATTATCGAGCAAAATCCGTCATCAGCATGGACACATGTCCATGAAGGGGCATGAAAGGGCATACGAATGTTTAGCATATCTGGCACATAGATATCTTGCAGCACCGGCTACAACAGTGCCATGAGAATGGCTCTTCTCACTTTCAAGTGACATTGTAAACAAGAAGTGGGCAGCATTATGTAACAAACTTTTTTGTCTTAGTGATTGGCTGAATAAGAAGTAGGACTGAGTGGACTTGTAGGCTCTAAAGTTTTACATAGTTTTATTTTTGAGTGCAGTTATTTTTTTTACGTAATTCTACATTTGTAAGTTTAGCTTTCTTGATAAAGAGTTTGCACTACAGTACTTGTATGAGGTGAATTGAAATACTATTTTTTTTCTTTTTTACAGGGCAAATATTTGTAATAAAAAAATAACTATAAAGTGAGCACTGTACACTTTGTATTGTGTTGTAATTGAAATAGATATTTTTGAAAATGTAGAAAACATCCAAAAACATTTAAATAAATGGTGTTCTATTATTGTTTAACAGTGTGATTAATCACAATTAATTTTTTTAATCATGCAATTAATCATGATTATTTTTTTAATCATTTGACAGCTTGAATTTTACTACAGCTAAATGTAAATGTATACATCTTCGAACAAAGAATATACACAATATTTGCAGGGTGGCCAGGGAAGCAGTGGGAAGCAATGATTCTGAAAAAAATTTGGAGGTTACAGTGGATAATCAGTTGAACATAAGATCCCAGTACAACGCTGTGGCCAAAAGGTCTATTGCAGTCCTTGGATGCACAAACAGGGGAATCAAGAGTAGCACAAGAGAAGTTATTTTACCTCTGTATTTGACAGTGGTGCGACCGCTGCTGAAATAATGTGTCCACTTCTGGTGTCCACAATTTAAGAAGGAGTCTGACCAATTGGAGAGGGGTCAGAGAAGAGCCACAAGAATGATTGAAAGATTACAAAACCTCCCTTATAATGATAGACTCAAGAAGCTCAATCTATTTAGTTTAACAAAGAGGTGGTTAAGAGGTGACTTCATTACAGTCTGTAAGCACCTCCATGAAGAACAAATAGTTAATAATGGGTTTTTTCAGTCTAGAAGACAAAGGAATAACACAATCCTATGGCTGGAAGTTGATGTTAGAAAATTCAGACTGGAAATAAGGTGTAAAATTTTAACAGTGAGGGCAATTAACCATCAGAACAATTTCATAGATTGACCAAGGGTGGAGGTAGATTCTCCATCACTGTCAATTTTTAAATCTAGCTTGGAGGTTTTCCTAAAAGATATGCTATAGGAATTATTTCAGGGAAGATCTATGGCATGTATTATACAGGAGGTCAGACTAGATTATCACAATGGTTCCTTTTGGCCTTGAAATCTAAGAATCTATGAATGAATCTATGAAGTTGCTTCCAACATTTTACAGCCTTTTTTATGGAAGATGTCCTACAACTTCATCGAGACCTCTTGTTCAATTTAACCAATAGGTATTAATTTTCAATAAATATAAAAGGTTATAAAAAATAATTAACTTTAATGAGTAAATGGAATAGGAACATCTGAAATAAAGATTAGGTATGAAATACTGTTAGGAGCTGTCTACCAGTTTTTAAAGACAGAAGGATTATGCTAGAAGGATTATGTAGAAAGAGCAAAATTTTATTCCCGGTCCAAAATTAAAAAACAAATAAGGGTAATTACTAAATGTATGTAGGATGTTTGGAGCCATATGGTCATCTCACTGCAAAAAATGGGTCAGGAAAAAAGAGAGGTGTACAGTCTAAGATGGTCTTCTAATTGCCACAGTATCATTAAAAATACAATGAGGAAAGGTATAGATTTATTGAAACTAGTTCAGAGGTTCCCAAACTTTTCTTATTGCGTGTCCTCTTCCAGATCTATCAGCTGCCTCCATATCCACTTCTAGATCTACCAGCTGCCCATGTACCCATAACTTTCTCATCACTGATACTTTGTGTGCTCTTCTTAACACTACCTGTATTTAGCCATCAGTCCGTATTTCACTGTTATGTATAGATATAATTATAGTGTGACGTATAAAAAAACCCTGACTAAGTTCTGAACTCAGTTAGACTGAACAGTTGCTGGGCAACCTATGCTATAAGGTGATTGGAGGTGAGAGCTCTGCATATCTCTGTTTATCTGTGTTGTCATTGGTACATCTTGAAGTAAATTAACTACTGTATTTTATATAACAAATTGCCTCAGAGTTGTAAAGCTTCATCTGAGTAGCCTATTATGAAAATGCAATAAATAAAATAATTAAGAAATAAAATCCACCATTACGCAATTTCTCCCATGTACTCCCCAAAGATGTCTTCCGTACCCCCAGGGGTATGAGTATCATAGTTTGGGAACCCTTCTACTATTGTATCTCCTCTACGGAGGGGAAAGGCTACACTGATGCTGTTATCTTGCAACAAGCATCATGTTTATCCATCCCCCTTCTCTTAATGCAGTCTAAGTTTAGGGTCTAGTCCTACAACCCTTTTATTTTAAATGGCCAATCCTAATTCATACAAACTGTCCCATTGATTGTGTAAAACCAAGTGACAGAATTGGGTGCTTATTTTGTCTGCTTTCTTTGTAGCTAAATATATAATCAAAGACAAAGATCTTCATATGCAAGTAGAAAATCTGACTGCCTGAATCCAAATGGGTCTACAGGGAATTGAGAGGATCCTCCACAGCCAAAATGGATAAATTCCAAGATTTACTTTTATTTTTATGAAAGAGCCCTGCAGTTTTAATGATTTTCTAGTTAAAGCCATTGACATTTTTGATACAATTTCAAATTTAAGTATGTGTAACACAAAATAAATTAATAAATAAATAATACAAACTCTAAGATTTTTATCTTCACCATGTGTGCTAAAATGCTATGGAAACATCAGATTTATCTTGTACATTGACTTTTGCTAACAGCTATTAATACATTAAAAAAATTAAAATAATCCATCAACATAAATACCCAGTGGCCAAGTAATTACTGAGAAGGTTGAAATTTGAACCTTAGTTCTTAATATGGGCTAAAAATCTAAAGGAATTTACCCAGAATGACCTCAAATTATAATGTTTTCATCAAGCAGATAGTGCTTTCTGTTCTGTTTTGCTAACTACAACTCTTACGTTGCAAATCTGTTAAGGTCTGATGCTGCCTGGGGCTGAACAGTTTCAACTCCCATTGACGTCTATGGTAACTGAGGATCTTCAGCTTTGCTCAGTAAAGAAGGTGCTCAGTACTTTTCAGGATCAGGTCCTTAAAGAGCAACAAAATGTTTAATTAAAGCTACTACTTTTCCTTACTGCTCTTTCTAAATTATGATATGCGAAAGGCAGTGTTTTACTCATGTTTCAATGGAATACTTAGCACAGCAGGAAATAGATGGCATCTCCTTTGTAGCAAAAGTGAAAGGTTGACTTGTGCCTTGGGCATCTTTTATTTTCTATTGAAAGCTTCAAGCTAGAAACTGAAGCATGATAATTGGACCTGCAGTGAAAAGTAGTGACATTCTAACAACTATTTCCTCCAAGTAATAAGTATCCTATGTTGTGATATATTTAATTTATAACAATAAGTGGATATACTGTTGTTAAACAATACATTAAGGAAGCTAAGCTAATTAAATGTGAAATGTTTGAAGATGGTACACATAACTACCATCACAGGTCCAGTAAAGATTCAGGTTATTATCAGATGAAAATGGATAATTAATCTAATATGTAGTATCTGCTTTTTAATTTCACTGAATTCACATTTGTTATACATGGCATATAAAAAAGGTGGTTCTGGTATTCTCCATTGCTTACGGCATATGTCTAAAAACGCCAGTGGAAATCAGACAAAAAATGAGTGTGTGAAACCTGAGGCAATGATGCATCATACTAGAAATCCAATGGTTTTGCTTAAGTGACCTAATCTTTTGCATTCAAAAGTTTTGCCTTTTTTCTCCCTTTAGTTAAGGCTATCAAAGCAGCAATCTCCCAGTGAGGTGTGTCAGGACTAATGTAGCTGAATGTAGTTCACCATAATTGAAAGTAATTCATGCTGTCACATTTACTGTAACGAGAGGTCACATCTCCAGGGCCATAAATGCTGTTCACATTAATCGTAACTGACACCTACTTCCTCCTTCAGGGAAATTCAGCCATATTACATGACTTAGTTCACATTCTTTTTAGGCAACTGCACTTCCTTCTGTTTGTTTGGTTGGTTTTTTTAAAGAAAATGACAAAAACAGGAAAAAATATAACAAAGCAACAAAATATGTACTGTACCTTTAGTAAAGCAGTTTCTATGTAGTATTATGCCATAATAATTATAATTATATTTATCTCAAAGAATCCCAAACCTCTTTACAAACTGTGGGCCAGATCATGTGCTTTTTGGGAGCAAAATCAAGCCCTCTATACACCATTGTCAAGGGCAGCCCCTGGACAGGCAACGCAATACACTCGGGTTGGGGAGAGACTGCCTGGGGGTAATCCCCTACTCTCATGAAATATACCGTCATTTTTGAAGTCTCATCCACCAGGTCCCCACAGCAAACTCCTGGAACTCAATTTATCTACTTAGCATGAGATTCTGTGGAGGTGGCCAGTGACTCCACGCCACTACCCAGCAGCCATGGTAAGGCCCCATGCATTACCACATAGACCCTGTGGAGAGAAATACCGCTGGAAGTACTGCCTCAGAAGGCCAGATTGATAGCTTCCTCCATGGCCCCTGATTGCCAAGCACCCTATAGTTTCGATGCAATGAAGTAGATATCCCTGTCAGCTATAATGATGGACTTGCATTTGGCTTCTTGGACTCCAGCTCTGACCCCTGACTTGACTCCTGATCTGGTTCCAATGTTCCTCTTGACTCCTGATTCCCACCCTTTGCTTGACTCCTGGCTCTGGTTCTGATCTGTGGCCTACCTTCTCGCTTAGGCTCTGACCACTAGATCTGACTCCTGCTCCTATCTGCTAGACCAGACTGCCCACATCCTGGTTGTGACGCTTTGAAATGTCAAAGAGAAAAGCATCCCGAGATTTGAATCTGTAGTCCCTACACAGATAAAATATTACAAAGCACATAGGACAATACATCTCCTTTCCTACCAACTGGAGTACAGCCATGTAGCTCTATTCACTTGATAAGGCAAACTCCTCAAAGAACTGAATACAGGTGTACCCAGTATATAATTAATACCTATTGTGTCGCATTTTATAGTAACTCACAGGCTTTTAATTTTTCTTTTTACTGTAACCAGGAAACACAAGTATGAAAGGTCCCAAAAGAGAAAAATGTCAAAGATCTGCTTTTGAGAAGACACATGCTTCACAGCATTTACTACAAGAGGACAAACTTCTTATCCCTTTTTTAATGGTTTTAGTTTTGCTGGATTGGGGAGAAGGGGTTGTTTTTTTTCTGTACAAAATCCCACTGACTATATCAACCACAGCTGGTAATGGCATTATTGCTCAGTAATGAGTATCCCTGTTATTGAATTAATCAGTTTAACAAACTGCTGTTGATTCTAGCAGATGTTTCTACTTTTAAGTGACTGCAAATCAGCTTCCAGTTCTTCTCAGGAGCAAATCTTAACATCTTCAAGAGCCAAAAGGAAAAGTTCATTTCTGAATATCATAATCTAAGGCTATGTTTACACTAGAAAATTATGTCGACCTAATTTACATCAGCATACAGCCACTGCAGTTATTAAATCTCTTTTGTGTATGCACGCTTGGCTCCTTGCATTGGCAGGGCGCATCCTCACCAGGAACCCTTCTATTGATTGTATTCTCGGTGTGACACGGTCTTAGATTATGACACCACCAATTCCCACCTCTGCCTGATGAGGAGAAGGGATTTCAACAGGGAGATTACCTGCCACCTCTCAGGTGAGTGCCCTAACTCCTGGAATACGGGATAGTCTGATGTGGGGATTCTTCAGTGTCTCCTATTGAAGTTGTTCCACTCTAATTAAAAAATAATTGGGTCAGAGAAAGAATGAGAATGATCCTGTAGTCCAAGGGTTAGGACGCTCACCGCAGAAGAGGCGGATCTTCATCAGGAAGATGGAGACCTGAACTGAGTGGTCTCCCTCACCTCAGGTGAGTACTCTAATCACTTGGCTAAAAATTATAAAGGAGGTTCTCCTACTTCACCCACTGTTTTGTGTAGATCTAGATGACTTCTAAGCATGCCTACTGATAAATCCCTGCATGTGAGTTTAGACAGAGGTGCACCTATCTTCCCCCATTCTTGTCACTAGCGGACACAGGTGCCTCCCTGCTGGGTGGACATAGGCGCCTAGTTCTGTGAGACAGGTGGGGTTCTCTTACTGGCTATCCTAGGTGGCTCCCCGACTACTGGCTTTGTAGATTGCATTCTAAGGCACCTATCATAGAGAGCCTGTGCCCCAACTCGTGATTTGAGGATTGTAATGTTGTTCCTAAATCTCTTTATGGATCTGGGCCTTAGTGCTAACACAGGGAGGAGGTGGGAACAGAAAGTCAGAGACCAGGTCAGAACACCCATCCTTGGGAAAATAGTCAAATTAGCCCTAATTGAGTCTTATTTAAAATGGCCATTTAAATGAATAACCATAACTGTTTTTACAAATGATGGGTCTGATTCTTCTCTCACGCAAGTATAAATCAGGAGTAATGCCACTGAAGTGAGTTGAGTTAGACAGATGTAAAATTGGTGTGAGAAAATAAGCAACAAAAAAAAATTCTACAAACATCCGAACTTCATTATGACAGCAGCCCTATTCACAATACAGAAGTCATAGATCTCCTTGCAGTTCCTTTATAAACCTATTTTCCCGAGGTTTATACCACATTGTCCAGCTCCTCTTGGGAAAAATACCCACTGAAGTAAAACTTCTAAGGGATTATTAGTAGCAACAATAGGTAAAAAGCAAGAGCTGGCAAGTTTGGATTTTTTTATTATTATTACTTTTCACTTATTAAAGTGCTCTGGCTACAGATTAACTTTCTTTGCTCAATATTTATTATTGCTTCGTTTGCCCTGGAATGAAAACTGCAACCACTTTAAAAAATGGATTGAAGGGTCATCTGTTTTCACTGTGACTTTTATAAACTCCTCAGCTGAAAGTGCAATTTTGTAACTTCCTACAGCAATACTCTTTGTAAAGTAGCCACCAAAATCCTTAAGCCTCTAGCAGCAAAAGTGTACTAAAGGGACTAGTCCCCCATTCCTGTAGTAGAAGTTCATCATCATAAAAAAGAAGAAAAAAATGATTTCCTAGAACAAGAAAAGGCCATACTCATGCCTGTTATTTACGATTAATCTTGATCTGATTTTACATTTTTTACAATACCACTCAGTCCTTCTCTTTTCCAGAAACAAATGTGGGTCTATCTTGAACTCGTTTATATGTTTTATTTTTATTAGTATTATGTATTATTTGTATTGCAGTATTGCCTAGGAGCCCCAGATATGGACCAGCACCCCATTGCATGAGGTGCTGTATAAATATAGAATAAAAACATAGTTCCTTCCTCAATTTACAGTTTTCGGTCTTCTTCCCCAATAATGTGACTCCATAGATTTCTTTCTCTTTGTGTGAAACAGTTCTGCCCAAGCGTCCCATTTATTTACACTTTCATACTTTTAATTTTCCTTTAGATTTGAACCCCTCACCAGTGTGAAAAGCATTTCTCTATAGCTTTAGCAGTGCCCTTCCTAAGCCATCAAAAAGGCCTACTCTTTATAACTAAAATGAAGCAATATCCAAATTCCTTATCCTTTCCTCAAATCAAAAGATGGACCCAAACTAAACTGCCAGATCAAAACACCCCCAAACTTTGAGAAAGTCTGGATCTGGATCCCAACTTTGAAGCTCAGACTCATCTCTACCCACATCGTAAAGTCCTGAGAATTGGTGGTATTTTGGGGCTAGATTTGCAAAAGAACTTATGTGCCTAAGTGCACTTTAGGTGAGTGCATCCAGCTGGCACCACAGCATTCACAAAAGCACCTTGCTCAGATGCCACCTAACCCTGGAGACACCTAACTCCACTGAAAGTAGCTAGAGGAAGCAACCTCCTTCACAAGTTTTAGCACAGTGGTTAGGGCATTCACCCAGGATGGGGAAAAGCCTCGTTCAATTTCTCCTTCTTGCCTGATGTGGCAAAGGGAGTTGAATATAGATCACCCAACCCTCTGGGAAATGCCCTAACCAGTGGTCCACAAAGTGGACCACAAAGTGGTCATTCTCATTTGCTCTCTGGACCAATGCATATTTAGTTTATTTGAGTATTTCATACACAGTGGAAGAGCTTCAACAGCAGGCAACCAGAACAAACTATCCCATCGTCTAATAGTTAAGGCATTTGTCTGAGAAGTAGGAGACTCATGTTCTGCACATCAATCATAGAAGGGAATTAAACTGGAGTCTCCCACATTCCCGATGAGTACCGTAACCCTGGGGCTAACAGTGATTAGGAAGTACTCCTCCTCTTCTCCACCCTATCCCCCTGGACGTTTTGTATGGAATTAAGTGTGTGCCGCCACGCTTCTTGCTACATGCAATTTAAAGACCTGACTCCAGGAGAGGGTTCACAGCTGTGAATCCCAAATGAACATAGCCACCTCGCCTCCACTCTGGACTTAGTCACCGAACTACCTAGGTGGACCAAAGCTTAGGATACATCTTTCTCCTGGGCATCTGCTATTGGCTAGCTGAGGGGGCTTCTCACTCATCTTGCTGACTTTTGTGGATTCCATTCTCTCCCCATGCATTGCACAGGGTAGCTAGGCATCTAAAAGTTAGACACTGAAACACTGAGCATTGTAATACCTAAGTCCCTTTATGAATCTAGCCTTTTGTTGCTTTGTATTAAATCCTCTCCATGGTAATAACATCTTTCAGAGAGTAAGATAAGCATTATTATTGAAGTCACAGGATCTATGCCAATTTACACATGGATGAGGAACTGGCCCAATACTGTGCATGCAGTGTAACTTAACAAATATAAATAGGACTTCAGTGAGAAGAAACAACCCCTTATTAATTGTATTATTTCAGCTGTTTGGTATTTTGTCCTTTTGTTACTACAACTGTTTATTTTCGTATAATATTGCTCATAAAGAAATATTAGCTATACAGCCCAGCACCATCAGGTTTTGGAGGTTTTTTCTTAGCAGCTGCACACTGAATTGGTGGTTTCAGTGGTCCTTTTCCTTATTATATGCTGTATGACCCTTCAAGTTTGCATGTATTCTATTTTATTTCTTGACTGTATTTCAGCGATACATACAGAGGTCCCAATTTATAGGGCCCAATCCTGTAAACACATATGCATGTGAGTGACTTTATGCTCATGAGCAGTCTCACTGAGTCCAGTGAGTGTTTGCATGATCAGGGACATGGTTTGTAAAGTGCCTTACTTCAGGCTGGAAGGTACAATACACATATAAGTTACTACCTTTGTGAACTGCTGATCACATGATGCTGCATTTTTGCATATATTTGCATCTTATTTTTAAACGATTTGACCAATCTATGACCCTGCAATAAACTGAAGACTGACTTGGTTGCTCAATTATTATTTTGAGGGGGAGAAAACTGGCAGATGTGTAAGACACTGAATTTACAGTCCCAGAGGCCTTCTCCATTCCATTTGCAGTAGTTACTATGAAACTGTGGGTATTCCAACAATCTACAATTTGGAGTGTTCCGGAGAGCTCTGCTTTCTGTTAAAGGAGATCTGGGATACACTCTTGGCAACCTGGCAGATGAAGGACTTCACAGGCATCTGGTAGGATTGCTCTTCTGCTTCTTCCTCTAAAGAATAAAGTGTGGGGAGTGGGAGAGGAAAAAAGGCCTTTACTACAGATTTCTCCTTTTTCCAAAGGCAAACAGGGAGAGGTGAAAGAAAGAGATGGAATTATTCCCCCTCCAAAAAAGCTGGGAAATGTTCCCAATCAAAGGCCTGTGAAGAAAACCCAAAATCCCTCACAAGAATGATTTTACACAGTCCTTCCCAGCAACTGCATGCTACACAATTTGGCAAGAACTGGAAAAGGGTACAAATAGAGCCTGGTGTTTGGGAAATGAATAGTGGCATAACCTGAAGGTGTTGTGGCTCTTACTATTGTTATCCAATGCAGCAAAGGAACAAGGAGGCTCCCCTTTTCTTCCTACATCTATTTGTCCTTCCTCAACTGAGCTCTTATCAGAGTAGGTGAGGTGCACGTAAGGTTCACCTGACAAGATGTCTATCATGGTCAAGGTAGCTAATCTACTTGTAGTGCAGAAGAAACTCACTCTGAAGCCAGCAAAAGAATTCGAATGTGACCTCTCGTAACTATCTTATCTTCCCTGCCACATCTTATTCCTTGGCCTGACAACAAAAGGTGAGAAATAAAACAAAGAAAAAATCAACAGAACAATTAATTACAACTCAGCACTGTGGAAATATACATGGAAAAATGCTGCTCACTAAATAGGGAGGAAGCTGCCATATGGACAACCAATCCAACTTGATGCAAGGAAACCACTGAGCATGTAAACGACAGCCTTCTGGATGACCAAAAGGCATGAAAATTCTGCTATATGATTGGCTGGCACTTTCCTGATTGACAAAGAAAAGGTACTATAAGAATCCTAAAGCCAGCTCAGAGAGCAGTTGATCATAGAAATACTTTTAACCCGATAATCATTCACACTTCATGATCATGAACGCTTTTTTTTTTTTAAGTTTGAGTAAAAGCCATTCAGGTGTTTTTGAGTTCATCACAGGTTCAAATTTCTGACAAGTCAGCTTAGCACTTTATTCTTCCTCAGGAAAGAAACCGAGTTCCACAGAATTTGCAGTGTATGAATCCTTTTTTCAAAGAAACCTGAAAACCTATGACACTTTTCATAACAATAGGGGATAATCCCCATATCGCTGCCTAAATTTCCTTCTTCATTGTTGTGTCTGCCTGGTGGGTGCCTTTAGTGGTGTATATTTACAATGCATAGGACCTGACTGTACTCTCATTTAACTCAGGGGAGAAGGATTGGACCCATAGTTTATAAAGCGTTTGAAGATCCTTTGGGATTAAAGATGCAGAATAAAAGTACAGTCTTTTTTAGCATTATTAACAAAAGACATTGTGCCTTTTGGCACAGCCCTGAAAAAGGGGTCCTGCAAAAACTGCACACCTGAGAGGCACTGTGACCCTGCTACCCTATAGCTCTAGTGCATAGTTTCTCAACCTGTGGTACAGGGTACGCGAGACACAGGCAGGGGGTACCTGGGGAAAAACTGAGTGAAGGGGAGGCAGGCGGCAGCTGCCGACTTCTGGGGAAGCCGGGTGGCAGCAGCCCACTTCCCACCCAGTCCCAGCTCCCAGCTGGGAAGCGAGCGACAGCTGCCGGGTCTTGGAGGAGGTAGACAGCAGTCGCAGGCAGCAGCCCCTAGCTTCTGGGGAAGGCGGGCGGCAGCCCCCTGCTTCCCGCCGGGTCCCAGCTCCCAGGTGGGAGCCCGGTGGCGGTCTCCTGAGTCTCACTAGCTGGGCTCAAAGCTGGGTAGCAGCCACCCATGCTCCGGCCCTGAGCCGAGGGACAGCCTCCAACGCCCTGGCTTGAAAACGGGCAGCAGCCACCTGCTCACATCCCTGGGTCTCAGCTGACGCAGAAGTCTCCTCTGCCCCAGCTCGGATTGGGTAGCAGTCGCCCACCTCCCAGGCTGACAGCCAGGCGGCAGCTGTCTGCGACTTGCCCAGGTGGCAGCCCCCCTCCCTGGCTCAAAGCCCAGTGCCCAGAAAACTTGTCAATTTCACTGCTCCAGCTGAGCTGTGAAATTGGCAACTATGACAGCCCCAGATTTTACCAGTTACCCTCTTTTCCTGTCTCTCTCTCTCTCACCCTCCTTCCCTGACTCTCTCTCATCCCTTCCTACTCTCATCTATGGCAAAAAATTTAGCGTGGCGCTTTATATTCCCCAGCATTGGCATGCCACTCAAAGCCTCCTAGCTTTAGCCAACACCACCTCTAGCCCAGGTACATACTTGAGTTGTGTACCCCTGGTGTAAAGGTGGTGACCCTACCCACACTAGATCTGACATCTGTCATATCACGGCCTTATATACTCAGCCCTTCTTCCAACGTATGGCTCACGTTAGTCTGTAAATATAAAATCCCGTGGAATATTGAGTGTTGGGGTACTTATTACAATTTTCAGAAATTAGGGGGTACTTGCTACTTAAAAGGTTGAGAAACACAGCTCTAGTGGAGCAAGTTAGTGCAGACCTTTAAAGCATGAAGCTTAGTTCTCCCATCATATGAAGCCAGCTAGTCTAATTAGCAGCCACGAGTGAAGAGCTCTGATTTGGCAGCATTTTACACCCACTTTGCACAGACGTATGTGACTCCACAAGGTGTAAAGCAAAGAGGAATCAGGCCCATTAGGAAAGAAACCTGTGTATCTATCCCTTTTCACTCTATTTTAACAGCTGGATGTAACCCTTTATTTTACTGTTGCCTGGGTCTTGACCCATACATAAATATTGTATTGCTCAGAACTAAATGGCCATCTCCACTATAACTATAGTATTGTTACTACTAATATATATTAAGAATACCATCCCTAAATTTTACCAGATAAGGTAAAATGTTCAGGACCTATTTTATCAGTCCTCTTGGTTCAGGGAATAAGCTGATCATAAAGCATGGATGTCCCTTAGTACAGTATTACCCAATTAGATGTATTTCTTGGGGGTCATGCCTTCATCTAAGTTCCCCACACTGTAAGAGACAGGATATCAAACTAAATAGACTATCCATCTGTTTCAATATAATTTCTAGGTTGCTATTTTTCCAGAGAAATGTAGTTTGCAGTAATCATTAGCTCTCAAAATACTTCCTCAGACTTTTGATTTCAAAACCTAGCTACCATCAAATAATTCAGAAACAACAGTAGGTGTACAAAACCGAATTTATCAGAAGCATCTTGTATCAATGACCAGAAACTGAAGTTACTCACACTTTTGCACAATATAGTAGCGTGCTTACATCTGAGAACACTGTCACAAGTCTACCCTCTTGTAGTTTAGACTGTGGGAGCAGTGGGTGATAGAGATGTTTACAGGGATTGAATGCTCCTCAGAACATGAGGAGAAGGATGACAGGTTTTCAGAAAAATCTGCATATGCAAAAAAGAGCTTGCAAAGAAGGGGGACTGATTCTCCTCTGCATCCAAACTCTTATAGAAGTATTATTTGCAGGTAGATTACTAATGTGCCTCTCCATTTTTCGTGTTTATTTCATGTTTCCTACACTGTACGATTCATGTCTTATAAACAGTGTTAAGAAATGCTGTCGGTTTAGTTCTGTTTATATCTTTTGTCTGAGTGCATCCTCTCACATCAACTCTCAGTGGCTTGTTACCCAAGGGGAAAATAACATACAGACAAGGCCATTCTGATCCCACTAGCTGAGTAGAGAGAAAACTATTTAAAAAGCAGATTCCAGAGCTTTGTGAAACTATTGTCCCATTTCAGGGCAAGTCAGTGAAATTGTACCACTGAGGTGCAGTGTTCCATGCCTTGGATGGGTTTCAACGGTGTGATATGTTATGTGACTAAATTCTTTATGGACAAAGTAATATGGCAACTGGGTAAGCAATTTATGGAACACATTTTTCCTCCTGTAAAAAAAATAAACAGGGAAAAGTTATGTCAAACTCCTCCTGGAGTTTCCAAGCCACTGTCCCCTTAGGAGGACTTGAAGGCCTCAAAGAACCAGGACATAGCTGCTTACCCACACAGGGCCCAGGATCCACTGGAGATCCTTGGCCCAACTCCACAGTTCTTGGGAAATCCACTTCTTCTGCGGTGTCCCGTATCCTCCAAAGAGGTGAGAAACTGCAAGTCAGAATTTAATACTGCTTGGACCAGCATTACAATTGCCATAGTGATGGGTGCAGTATAAGAATTTGAATAGAGCAGAACTTCTGGCAGATCTTCCTCAGAATGGTTGCTTCCAAACTCTGTTACCCCTTTAGCCTGAAATACTTCCACAGAGCCCATCAGGCCCCATTTCCGCACAAGTGCCATGGAAGGTCTGCAGGATCTTTGGGGTAGAAGGGAGCGTGCTATGTTGGCTCATTTTCCTAGGCCATTCTCTTGTAAATTAAATATGTTTGTTCCATACTACAGAGGTGAGTATATAGCATTTACCTTGTCCCTAGGTATTTCAGAGTATCTTCCATGGTAGGAAATTTTACTCATTATGTGCTAAATACTACTCTTCTTTCTTATGCAAGTAGCCCAACTGATTTCAATCATAATTTGGTTGCACAGGGGTTGTTTAATGACATAGGCCCTGATCCTGGGGTGTTTCTGAGTGGTGTTCAATCAGTTTAGTATGGGAGCAAAGGTGGTTCCCTAAAACTTGGGGCTGGCTAGGGAACAATGTGGCCCCTAGAATGAGTTAAAGCAGACTGGCTGCCTATGACCCCAATGGGCCATTCTGGCAGCTAGGAATTACTAGGACATGGAAATGCCTTGACAACTGATTTAATTTTCTTTGCTGTTGATTGATATCTTCAATAGAATTATTTGAATTGTACAAGATCATCAGTATTTCAAAGAACAGAAAGTAGCAAATGCTTTTCCTTTAGGAACCCTTATACATCTGGTAAGATTGGTATGGATGATTAATTAAAGTTTTATAAACAATAATTAGTGATTTTCTCTAAGCAAGTCTTGATCAATGGAGAAAAGAGGAGGAGAATTCTGTCCTCCCAAACATTCTAGGTCATTTGGGTTTCTTCAATGGCGTGTCTGAAAGGCAGTCCAAGGAGAGCAAAAGCTTTTTTTCTTTCCCTCTTAGAAAAGAAAACAGGTCAGTGTGGCTTAGTCATACTTCTGGACAGACCAACTATTGAAGTGGCTGTAAAGTGGATAATAAATAAATAAATAAATAAAAAGTATCCATCAAGGAGGAGTTTAAAGTAAATAACTGTTTAAAAGCCCTTGCATGTATTTACTAAATAAATCATAACTGTCACTCTCAACCTAATTTTCAGGATTTGGACCACTTATGTTTCTTCAAAAAAACTTTATTTCTGAGAAAGAATCTTTATCCCACTTTCTACAATATTAAAATCAGAGATGAGAAAATGCAAACTTAAAATGGTATGTTACTTGTCCCTATCCAAATTATGTTGCCCATCTCTGACAGAAGCAATGCCTTCCTTGCCATGTCACTCTGGCAGGAGGTGGCAAAAAAAGAAAATCTTAAAGATATACTTCCCTATAGCATCTATTATAACTTTAAAATGCACAGTATATTGCAGATACACAATTCCAGAAAAACAGAAAAAGACAATTACTTTAATGTTTGCCTCCCGCCAGTGCTCCTAGCTGTCCATTTCAGAAAAGAAGCAGGAGGCAAAATATAACATTTGCCTTTGCTTTTTCCTTTGTGAGATAATAGCTTTTAAAATATTGTGAATATCAAAACTACATCAATGGCACTTTATTTTTTTAGGGTTCCCTGTTAGTATTTGCCCTCAGATAGAAAAATTATATTAGAAGAGCAGCAAAAAGTCTGAAACACCTGTCTCTCTGAATAAATTAATTATTTGATTTTTCTGAACATACTCGTGCATAGAAAACCCATGTAAGAAAATGTCCCAGAGAAGTAATATCTTCTAAAAATGTAACTGAAGAGGACTTGGTGGTTCAAGAGATTGGTAATAGGCTCTAAAGCTTTTCACCTGTAGACCACCTGTTCAAATCTAACCTAGGTAAGTAGTGATTGAAAGGGTCATCTGAAGATTCACCAGTGGCCTAAAGTATGTTAAATGTGTGTGTTCTCACTCAGCTCCTAACATACATGTGTCCACATTGCAATAGACAGTGGCACTCTCAGCACAGAGGCTACATATTCAGAGGGTCTGGAAACTAAACTATTTGAGGCACATTATGGAAAATCTGACAGCTTTCACTATTGTTGCCTGGAGAGCATTTTTCTGTGAACTGAGTAATTCAGTTTGCTTTAAGCAATGAATTAATTTTCCACAAAGAAGGCAGGTGGGTTATATACCCTTATGATAAATGTGGTACAGAAACTTATATAGATAAGGTAGGCATCTGTGGCATAGACTGTTTATAAAGATGTCTCTTGTTTGCTGAAGGAAAGTTACAAGTTGGTTAGCGTTCAAAGTTACCTTGCAAAGGAATTTTTATTACTATCGTATCACACACCTACACATGCAATACAAATATTTAACTGTGCTGAAATGTTTACCGACATAAAAAGCATTACAAAATTAATCATAAAATCATCATGTCAACATTTAGAAAATATAAATAACTCAAGCCTCCCATTTCTGCACTGCAGGAGGTTAGTTCTAGTACATGATGAAGTTATGCTCTTAAATCTTTATAATGTAGATGCTTTTGTAACCCACTTCCGTCACAAACAACAGGCAGTCTATTAAATTGCTTAGGCATACCTTTCCCTAGCCACTGTCACAAGTAATGGCACCAAGACAACTACAGGTACCACCTACTATATATTATGCAGTCAAATGTTTAGTTGATACATTATTTTCATTTACTTGGAAATTGCACATCGTAACTGTTGAACTTTTTCCAGTGGTAGACAGCAATTATAATAATTCATCTGTAATCAAATTTCCTGTTCAACTAAAACTGTAACGCTGTTCAACTCTGTTCAAACCCTGTTCAGTTTCTGTTCAACCAAAACTGTAAAAATGGAACCTTTTTTAACCTACAAGTTTTTAAAGGCACAAAAGGCAGTTCCATGCCGATGTGCAAAACGGAAGAAAAACTGAATCAGATGAGGAGTTACCACATTAAACTAAAAAAACTGCAGAAATGCTTTTAAAAGTATTTGTGTAGGGTTTTTTTTAACAAAAATTATTCTTACTGCGGAGTTTCTTGTGACAATGTGTGTAATTAATTAAAAATCTGTTAGTTAGAACCCCAGTAATCCATGGGCAGAAACATTAAGTGAGGAAGGCCTGTTTGTTAAAATGTATCCTTCCCTGAGAATTCTGTTGTAACTGATTGCAGAACTGGGATTCCTCCTGCACCTGGGAGTCAGATTCTCCACAGCCTGGTACCTTGTGCAGTCATTTGCACCTGTTCAAAGTGGATATGAAATGCTACATTTTGATTTGCCAGTGTTTATACACCCACTTTACACTCCCTTTGCACAAGTGTAGATGATTACACAAGGAGCAGAGGACTGGAGTATCAGACCCTGTGTCTGAGAGAAAAGGAAGCCTTTACAAAAGAGAGAGAGGCAGTATGAAAATGACACGGGACGCTGTAACTGAAAAAAAGGGCATATCAATGACATGGTTAGAATGCTTGAACGAGCTGTGTACTGAGAGGAAAAGATTTTGACCCCACTTCTCAGTTCTGGCCATAGTAAACTCAGCACAGGAACTGAGAGAGGTGGGAAATGCAAAGGTTTCTGTATGCCACATGTCATCACCCAGATTCTGGAGATGGCCAGAGATCAGAGCAGTTCTCAGTGTAAGTTGCAGGAACCTTGTGTGTTGCTCTAAGTAGGCTTTGCTCCAATAGACCTCTATTGGCTGTTGCAGCTCAGAACAGCCAGAGCTCAGCCAGGGGCATCCAGTCCCCCTGCTTTCTCTTTCTCCAAGTCATGCTCCCACCCAGTCTTCAGTGGGGGGAAGAAGGTTGAGGGAGAAGAGACATAGCATCCTTTCATCAGACCTTCACCACTAAGGGATCCCTCACCTGCCAGGGGTGTTCCCCAGCAGCCTTTATCTTTTGTACTTAAAGAAAAGGACAACTGCATCTAAACTTGTTTCAAACCAGAAATTGATAGAAAAACTTATTTTTAAGAATATAATACCAGGAAAAAGAGCTGAGACTCAAGAATACATTCAGGAAATGGATAAAAGTTAATGGCTGACAGTGCCAAAAACCTCTGCCAGTGATCTCTTTTCATGAGTTTTTTCACAGGAGATTCAAATACCAAATAATTTTATTCTTTTAAAAAAATCTTACACCTGCTTGTTATACACACATCCTTTGCTATATTAAATCATACAAGTACAGCTATTAAAACACGCATATTGACAATATATAAATGCTAGGTTTCACTGGGACGTTTTCGTAAGTGTCCATTTGTGTTAATAATGTTATTATGGTAAATCATTCTACCTAAATGCGAATAGCAAGCTTTTAAAGTGTTGCACTTGGTAACTACTAAATATATTGATGTTAATTGTGCAGAGAAATTGAAATGGTTTATTTTATATTTTACTGTTACCTTAGCCTTATTCTCTACCCTATCTATTTGTTTAAAAAATCTACCTGAAGTGTCCTGTGGTAACCTAGATTATGAGCCCTTGGGGCATGCACTTTTTTTTTTCTTGTGTGTTTTCACAATGGGGTCCCTTACTTGATTGGTACCCACTGGCACTACTGCACTCCAAATAAATAATTTTTAAAAAGTGCTTGTAAAAACTATTTTCTTGTGCTTCAGACCACAGAAAGAAGTCATTGGGTCAGGCCTGTTATCCTTCGGGTTAGTTCTGAAGCCAGCTGCCTCTACAGGTACATGCTATTCTTCAAAAGCCAAGCAGGACAGAGCTGAAGATTGCTGCTTACCAAACTGGGCTCCTTCTCTTCCTGTGTCCTGGACTACACTGATAATGTAGGTCGACGGAATGTGGCTTCCATCAACCACTTAAATTATGCGTCTCCACTGGCATGTCAGTTCTGCCGACCTAAATTGTGCTAAAATTCGACTTAATAAAACCACTTCTGCAAATGGCGTAGTGCTGAAGTCAAATTCTGTTGATCAAATGAGCGTGAGTGTAGGCACAGCACAACATAAATCAACATCATTGCCCTCCGGGAGGTATCCCATAGTGCTCTGTTGTGACCGCTATGCACATTCGCACTCTGCTGCACTGTGGATACGTAAACAGGAAATAGCTCCTCCCCTCAAGCCCCAGGAGATTTTGAATTCCCAATCTCCTGTTAGGTCAGCGTGGAGAGGGCTTGCCAGCACAAATGATCATGGCAACTGCACACCCCAAATGCGCTCCAGCCTGGAGTCGACCTGAGGTCTTGGATCTCATCTGTCTGTGGGGTGCAGAGTCTGTTCTGGCTCAGCTCCAAGCAAGCAAAAGAAATGTGGATATCTACGAGAATATATCTTGCAGCATGTTGGAGAAGGAGTACTGCAGTGATGCGCAGCAGTGCCGCGTTAAGATCAAAGAGCTGAGGCAGGCTTATCAGAAAACTAGGGAAACAAACAGTCATTCTGGCTCCTCACCAAAAACATGCTGCTTTTACGAGGAGCTGCATGTGATTCTCACTAGTATGCTACCATGCAGCGTTGCTACCTCGGGGGAATCCAAGACCAGGATGAATGAGGACGAGTCTGTGAATGAGGAGGAGGAGGCGGATGAGGAGAACAGGGGGCAGGCAAGTGGGATATCCCTTCTCCCTGAAAGCCAGGAGCTGTTTGCTACACAGGAGCAGCCCCGCTGGACACAGGAAACCATGACTGACCAGGATGCCAAGGAAGGCACATCTGGTGAGTATGTACTGCAAATTGCATTTCTTAGATCATATTGCCAGTCCAGAATCTTGCACCAGTGGGAAAAAAGTGGTGTGTGTGGTGGGGCTGTGCCTCCTTGTAGTTGGTGTGCTTAAGCATTCGGTTCTCCCTAGAAAAGATTATTTATATGGCCATGGATGCTCCGAGAATCCTCCATGGATATCTTCAGAAAGCTTTCATGTAGGCACTCTGCAATCCTTTGCAGAAGGTTTCTTGGGAGGACAGCCTTATTTCTTCCACCGCAATAGGACACTTTCCCCTGCTACTCTGTTATTAATTGTGCAGGCACCATTGCAGAACACACCATAGCAGCATACGGGCCAAGCCTATAGCCAGATGCTTGCAGCAAATCCTCCCTTTCCACCTGTGTAACCCTCAGCAGACCAATATCAGTCAATATCAGTTACCTAGGGAAGATGGCACATGTTTACATTACCTGCCCAAGAAAGTTTTTTAAAGTGTGTTATTCTGCAGCCGGGGATGGTTTCTTGGTTCAGCACAACACAAATCCCTAAGCTGGATGTTGTTGCTATGGGCCTCAGGCATCTGCAAACGGGTGCCCATTTTTTCCCTACAGAGATGGTTAACCCCTATCCATCCCACACCTCTTCTACCACCTCTTAAAAGTCTGATTTAGGGAGAGCAATGGGAGCCCAACATCCATGCTGCTCCAGGAAGCATGGACTTGGGCAGCATGGGCACCAGTGATTTTCCTAAAATAGATGCACTAGCCCCTTACTTACCATGGCTGGAATGGCACTCCAACCTCTGTGACAGTCAGACAATGGTATGCGGCTGTAGCCTTCCCTTGGGAATGTACAGAGGAGTTATTTTTACATTGTAACATTGCTTTTTGTCCATGGGATGAGTTAACAATGGGTGCCTTGTGCTTTGCTTCCCTTACATTGGGCAACGTGGCCTTCAACACACCACCGTCTCATACTCTTGCAGAGTGCCTGTCACAGATAAGAAAGTGGGGGGAAAAAAACTGGGATGACATGTTTAATAAAATAATGAATGCCTCCATGGCTGCTGACACAGAGCTAAGAGTGT
Source organism: Emydura macquarii macquarii (assembly GCF_026122565.2). NCBI lineage: Eukaryota > Metazoa > Chordata > Testudines > Chelidae > Emydura > Emydura macquarii. The sequence continues at coordinate 9,275,950 of NW_027131105.1, read as the reverse complement.
GGAGGATTTCATTATCTAACAAACTTAACATGGTCATGGACAACAGGAAAGCAGCACAGAAGTATGCGCGTTCACCACAAGAAGAGATGCTGCATATAATGCGTGATCCATCAGACATGTTGAGGCATCTAGTTGAGCTTCAGGAAGCTCAGTGGCAGGACAGACTCCCTCTGCAGCCCCTGCAAAACTCTGAGCTAATACACTCTTTCCTAGCATCCACCCCAAGTGGTCTAGGAGGAGGTTGAACAGGGTGCAGTACATGCTGCACTCATCACCGGTTGAGGGGAGCAGAAAGAGGCGACGGCCCCTTTAAAGAGTGGGAATGTGTAATTCTTTTGTGTGTATACAGCCAAACTGGGCTCTGTATCTCCTCTCAGGCCCTACACAATGCATGCGGAATGTTAAATTATCCTCCTTTTCCCCCCTCTGTGAAGGATCACCAATAAAAAAGTACTGCTTTACAATTCATTACTGTTTATTTATTGATAAGAAGGGAGTAAAGGGAGGAGGAAAGTGAGAGGGAACTGGAATGGTGGGTGAGGAGGAAAGGGGGGAACTGGATCGGTGGGAGATGGGAAAAGGAAGGGAAGTGAAAGCACAGCACAGATAAGCCACACACATTAATGTTGTGTCTCATTGCAAAAGCGGTTTTTCAATGCTTCCCTGAGGCACAGCGCTCCACTATTGGCTCTCAGTGTTGCAGTGGCATCTGGCTGCTCAAAATTTGCGAAGAGCCTATCTGCCTCCACAACCAAACCCAGTGGGAACTTCTCCCCGTTTGTCTCACAGCACACAGCAGGCAGAGATAACTGTTGGGATGTTTTTTTTCACTGAAATCTAATCTAGTGAGCAAACTGCACCAGCGCGCCTTTAAATTTCCAAATGCACATTCCACCACCATTCTGCACTTGCTGAGCCTATTATTAAAACGCTCTTTGTTGCTGTCCAGGTGACCAGTGTATGGCTTCATTAGCCAGGGGAGCAAGGGGAAGACAGGGTCCCCCAGGATCACTTCAACTTCGCCAATATTTATTTTTTGTCAGGAAAGAAAGTGCCCGCCTGCATCTTTTTTAACAGATCTGAGTTCCTAAACATGTGCGCATCATGCGCCTTTCCAGACCATCCCACAGTGATGTCGATAAAGCTTCCCCTGTGATCCACAAGGGCCTGCAACACCACTGAGAAGTATCCCTTTCGATTTATGTACGCTGTGGCAAGGTGGTCCGGGGCTAAGATAGGGATGTGCGTGCCATCTATGCCCCCCCCCCCCCCACAGTTTGGGAACCCCATTGCAGAAAAGCCTTCCACTATGTCCTCCACGTTTTCCAAAGTCACCACCCTTCGTAGCAGAAGTCTATTAATGGCCTGGCAGACTTGTATCACAGCTGCTCCCACGGTGGATTTACCAACTCTGAATTGATTCCTAAGTGACCAGTAGCAGTCTGGCATTGCTTGCTTCCACGGAGTGACGGCCACTCTCTTCTCCACTGTCAGAGCAGGTCTCAAGCGAGTGTTCATGCATTTCAGGGCTGGGGAGAGCTCTCCACAAAGTTCAAGGAAAGTGACCTTTCGTGTACGAAAGTTCTGCAGCCACTGCTCATCATCCCACACCTTCATGACCAGTCACTGCTTGTTTCCCAGGACCAGAAGCAGTGCTCCACCGACTGCAGATGGTGCATGACAACCTGCAGCAAACGGGAATTGTTTCATTCTATGGCTTGTAGAAAGGGGGCCTCGGTAACATGGCAATTTTCAGTGCTGCAGCTCCTGTCTCACTCCTGAAAATACTGCAGAATAAGTTGTGAGGTGTTTGTAATGTTCACAATAATAGTGCAGAGCTGAGTGGGTTCCATTCCTCTCAGGCAATGGCATGCACGGGGCAGAGAGTGAAGGGTTTGAAAAAATGGTGCAGAAAAGCGATCGGCTATTTGTTTGGACTGGGACAAGAAGGAAGAGGGGGAGGGAGTACGCTGCATCAGGGGAGGATGACAACCTTCCCAAACGCCCCTGCGGGTAGTTGCACTGTGGGATAGCTACCCACGGTGCACTGCTTTGATTGTCGACGTAAGCGTGAATGGTGGGGACGCAATCCTCCGACGCAATCTGGATGGTATGATCAAGCTCCTCCAAATTCTGCAGCTCAGCGAGTGAAGGTCAATTCAAATTAAATCGACTTTGCTTTGCAGTGTAGACATACCCTATGTGTAGCCACAAATGTAAAGGTTATTGTCTTTAAGACAGCAATATACAAAAGCATAGTCATTTAGGAATATAGTAGGAGCTATAAGATAAGGTAGACCTCACAAGATGCAACTTTACTAAGAATAATGCAGAAAATTAAATGATTCAAAGACCCAGAAGCATACACAGGAATAAAAATGTGACCCCTTTTGGAAGGGCACATTCTGTGCTGCCACTACAACCCAGGGGCTGAAGGAGCTTACTCTCTCCTGGTGGCCCCACTGGGGACCTTGTGCTCTCCCCTCCTCTGCACCTCCACCATGGGGTAGCCTATGCTCCCAACACTGGGACCCTGTGCTTCCTCCCTTGACTGACCCCTTCCTTGCCTGCCCCACTCCCAGAGGCTCTGCTCACTGCCCTACTACCGTTGATTAGGAGGACTGTCACTCTGTATCACCTCAGCTGCTGAATGGTGGAGGCAGAGAAAGGGACAGGGTGGGTTGAACTCCAGAGAATGCCTGCTCCTGGAGGAGGTGGGAGCTCTGTCAGCTCCCACCCCAGCCCTAAGGCTGGAGGAGTTGTGTGCCTCTGCTGATTGGACGGGCCAATGCCCCTGTTTGCCCCCCCTTGTGCGCACCTCTGCACCGTTCTCTTACAAATAGGACCAAATTCTCAGCTGGAATATATTGATACACTTCCACAGCAGTCAATAGAACTATGCTGATTTAAACCACCTGGAGATCTGGCTCAAAGCTAGAAACCAAAATTTGAAAAATTAAATTAAAATATTTGTACCAACTTTGTTAGCAATCTGAGACAAAATTGGTAACTGCAGTTCTCATCACTTCAAAATGGTCAAGGAGTGAAGGAAATGCAATTATTCCCATTCCACCTGACCATGGCAATGTACAGGGATATATTTACTGCACAAAGAAATTCCTTTATTATTTTAGCTGAGAACTACCTCAATGTATCATTCAACATCAACATAGAGCAGTGGTTCTCAACCTATTTACCATTGTGGGCCGCTTATGCAGCTCTCTCTGTGTTACGCTGGCTGCATCCACCCAGCATATATACTATCTGTATGGCCCTGAGGATGTCACATGGGCCACTGCTATGTACTGATTGGGCCCGCAAACAGCCCACGGGTTGAGAACCACTGCTATAGAGTCTCAAAATTATTTAATTTTCATCTTGAGGTTTTGATGGAAACATATAATAACCCATTCTGAATGCGTTTCATGGTCCAACCAGAAATCTTTCATCACTGTCACATGTGGTGGTTGGTATATCTTGACTGCCTCAGATCACCTAAATCAGATTACTTTGAAATCTGAATAACAATACACAACAGGTAATCTAAACAATCCTATGGAACAAATGAGAGGTGTGGGATTAGAAAGGGTTACATATTGAAATGAGAAGTGATGCAGCAAATATTAAAATTGATACAAATCCTGCTATCCAGATAGTGAAAGAAAATAAGGATCTGTCTCAACTTATTAGCTAATAATTAGAACAAAGTGACTCCCCGCTAAACCAGGCATTGGAGGGGACAGAGGGTCTCCAGTGATTTCACATAAACCTGTTTTACATCAGGCCAAGAAATCTGATCTGCTGTAAAAGAGGAGTAAATTTGATTAGCACCTGTTGCATGGGAATAAAATGCAGAGATACTTTATGGAAGAAACAGACAGACAAATAGAGCCATCTATGGAGCCTGGTTTCCATTGGTGCCAGAGAGTTTATTACAGCTTTAGGGCTGCAGTAACCTTTGCACTGCTTCAGTAACTGAAAATACACAATAATAATTTGTATTTTAGAGAAAGGGAAATGAGATGCGGAAGTGCCTGCAGAGGTGATACTGGGTCTTTCAAAGATACATGTGAGAGGACATGGAGGGAGGGTTTATTTAAGGCTTGGCTGAAAAATTCAGATAAAACAAAATTTTGGTCAAGAAATAAACAAAAAAATGTCATGACAATTTTCTTGAAGTATTGTTTCCATTTTCCAGCCAGTTCCAGTTCTTTTTGGTCTGATGGTCATAGATGCAGCTGTGGGCTGAAAAGGGATGTGGAGCCCTATTCAGTCTTCTGACCTGAGGAGGAAAAGAAAATCACCCTCTGCCCCAACGTCAACTTGAAGAAACAATGAGCAAGCTCTGTGCCTCTCTAATATGATAGCTCAATACAGAGGCAAGGCAGTCTGTGGCATTTAAATTCCCTAATATGTTGTTGGGGTTTTAAATGAATATACAGAGAAAAAAGAAAAAGCTTAGTTGAATGGAATGTGCTCTGTGATCTCACTTCAAATAAATACTGCACCAGAACATTTAGCTGAAAGAAGTTTCTTAGAATGTGCAACATAATCATCACACATTCCACGAAATGTCCCAGGGTCTTGAGAAATCACTAACTTGATTATTCCTTAATGAGATTTTTTCAAACTTAGCAAACACTGCTTTCCTCCCAGATCATTACATATCTAGTTAAAGAAACTGAAAAGGGGTGCATGCATTAGAATGGAATGTCAAATTAACTTTAACTATCACTATTGCCACAACAATATTTATGTCCAATGTCCTGCATAAAGCATTTCTTTTGTTGAGCGTTCAGTATTGTTCCAACTGCCTGAAATGTGTGCTTAGACAATGGATTAGTTTGTCTAGCTTTACTACAGTTTCTGGAAGTTCTTCTATCAGTAACACTTCCTCAAAAACTCTTTTTCAACTTAATGCAGTAGTTTGTTGTGCTAATTGGAGCCTAACTGGCCTACCGCAGTTGTGAGTTCAGCTGCGGGAAACTGGATAAAAGTTTAAAAAATGTTCCAAGTACCGATAACAAAAGCTGATGGGAAAAGGTGAAAAAGAGAGAGAAGAGACTGGGTTAGTCCAAACAAGGAGATCTACTGATATAGCTGAAGGACTTTGTTGAAAGCACGTCTGGTAAATAAGAAGAGTGTGGAACCTGAAATCAGTGGATCAAAATGTTTGTCAGAAATTTGGCCTAATTGTGAGCAGAATAATGAGAGGATGGGCTATTCCACCATCACCCCTTTTAGGGGTCCTTAATAAAGGAAACTCAGGGGATGAACATATTGACTGAGAGATGCCCAACTAGGGAAAGTTTCCAGTTCACAGGGCCTGATTCTCATGGGAGACTTCAATCACCCTGACATCTGCTGGGAGAGCAATACAGCAGAGCACAAACAATCCAGGAAGTTTTTGGAGAGTGTTGCAGACAATTTCCTGGTGCAAGTGCTGGAGCAACCAACTAGGGGCCATGCTTTTCTTGACCTGCTGCTCACAAACAGGGAAGATTTGGTAGGGGAAGTAGAAGTGGGTGGCAACCTAGGCAGCAGTGACCATGAGATGGTCGAGTTCAGGATCCTGACGAAAGGAAGGAAGGAGAGCAGCAGGATACGGGCCATGGACTTCAGAAAAGCGGACTTTGACTCCCTCAGGGAACTGATGGGCAGGATTCCCTGGGAGGCTAATATGAGGGGGAAAGGAACCCAAGAGAGCTGGCTGTTTTTTAAAGAGACCTTATTGAGGGCACAAGAGCAAACCATCCCGATGTGCGGAAAGAATAGCAAATATGGTAGGCGTCCAGCTTGGCTTAACAAAGATGTCCTTGGAGAACTTAAACGCAAAAAAGAAGCTTACAAGAAGTGGAAGCTTGGTCAGATGACCAGGGAGGATTATATAAACACTGCTCGAACGTGCAGGAATGAAATCAGGAAGGCCAAAGCGCAATTGGAGTTGCAGCTAGCAAGGGACGTGAAGGGGAACAAGAAGGGTTTCTACAGGCATGTTGCCAACAAGAGGAAGATTCGGGAAAGTGTGGGCCCCTTAGAGAATGAGGGGGGCAACCTAGTGACGGAGGATGTGGAGAAAGCTGAGGTACTCAATGCCTTTTTTGCCTCTGTCTTCACAGACAAGATCAGCTCCCAGTCTGCTGTACTGGGTGGCACAGAATGGGAAGGAGGCGAACATCCCACAGTGCTGAAGGAACAGGTCCAAGACTATTTAGAAGGATTGGACATACACAAGTCCATGGGGCCGGATGCAATGCACCCGAGGGTGCTGAGGGAGTTGGCTGAGGTGATTTCAGAGCCATTGGCTATTATCTTTGAAAGCTCGTGGCAACAGGGGGAGGTCCCTGAGGATTGGAAAAAAGCAAATATAGTGCCCATCTTCAAAAAAGGGAGGAAAGAGGATCCAGGGAACTACAGACCGGTCAGCCTCACCTCAATCCCTGGAAAAATCATGGAGCAGGTCCTTAAGGAATCCATTTTAAGGCACTTGGAGGAGAGGAAGGTGATCAGGAACAGTCAACACGGATTCACCAAGGGAAAGTCATGCCTGACCAACCTGATTGCTTTCTATGATGAGGTGACTGGCTCTGTGGATGTAGGGAAGGCGGTGGATGTGATATACCTTGACTTTAGCAAAGCTTTTGATACTGTCTCGCACAGTATTCTTATCAGCAAGTTAAAGAAGTATGGGTTGGATGAATGGACTATAAAATGGATAGAGAACTGGCTAGAGCATAGGGCTCAACGTGTAGTGATCAATGGCTCCATGTCTAGCTGGCAACCGGTCACAAGTGGAGTTCCCCAGGGGTCGGTCCTGGGGCCGGTTTTGTTCAACATCTTTATTAATGATCTGGAGAATGGGGTAGATTGCACCCTCAGCAAGTTTGCGGACGACACTAAGCTGGGGGGAGTGGTAGATACCCTGGAGGGTAGGGATAGGATACAGAGTGACCTAAAAAAACTGGAGGATTGGGCCAAAAGAAATCTAATGAGGTTCAACAAGGACAAGTGCAGAGTCCTCCACTTAGGAAGGAAGAATCCCATGCACAGCTATAGACTGGGGACCGACGAGCTGGGCAGCAGCTCTGCAGAAAAGGACCTGGGGGTAACGGTGGATAAAAAGCTGGATATGAGTCAGCAGTGTGCTCTGGTTGTCAAGAAGGCTAATGGCATATTGGGCTGCATTAGGAGGGGCATTGCCAGCAGGTCACGGGAAGTGATTATTCCCCTCTATTCGGCATTGGTGAGGCCGCATTTAGAATACTGTGTCCAGTTTTGGGCCCCCCACTACAAAAAGGATGTGGACAATTTGGAGAGAGTCCAGCGGAGGGCAACCAAAATGATTAGGGGGCTGGAGCACAGGACTTATGAGGAGAGGCTGAGGGAACTGGGCTTGTTTAATCTGCAAAAGAGAAGAGTGAGGGGGGATTTGATAGCGGCTTTTAACTACCTGAAAGGGGGCTCCAGGGAGGATGGGGCTAGGCTGTTCTCGGTGGTGGCAGATGACAGAACAAGGAGCAACGGTCTCAAGTTGCAGGGCGGGAGGTCTAGGTTGGACATTAGGAAAAAGTTTTTTACTAGGAGGGTGGTGAAGCATTGGAATGGGTTACCTAGGGAGGTGGTGGAATCTCCATCCTTAGAGGTTTTTAAGCTGAGGCTTGACAAAGCCCTGGTTGGGATGATATAGCTGAGGTTAGTCCTGCTTTGAGCAGGGGGTTGGACTAGATGACCTCCTGAGGTCCCTTCCAACTCTAATATTCTATGATTCTATGATTCTATGATTCCCAGAGGAAATGGAAAGGCCAGCAGACATCCACTTTGTTCCAAGGACTGTCCTTCATTTGTGAGCCTTGAGAACCATCATATCGCTATGACACCCAGACCACAGAGCCCCAGTGGGAATGCCTGAGTATCACTGCTGCATCAGCAACGACCCCATCTTGATATTCTGCTCTTCTACCCTTCCCTCGTGTTTCTTTCTGTCCCCCCTGCACAATCTTCCTCTTGTCCTCTCTTTCTCTCTCTGTCTCTGCTTTTCCACTGATCCCTAGACTAGCTGTTCTGCAGAGCAACAGCCCATCCAGATGAGACAGTCCAAGCAGATCTGCCCAGCCTGAGAAAGACCAGCAAAGAAGAGGGACATGACCAGCCCAGCCAGATGACATACCAGACAGGAGAAACAACGAGAGTCCTGTAGCACTTTAAAGACTAACAAATTTAATTTCTGCAGGCATAAGCTTTCGTGGACTGCAACCCACTTCATCAGATGCATGAAGTGGAGATCACAGATAGGAGGTATATATACACGTCCAAGGGTAAGGAACAACAATGGGGAGAGTAGGTATTAGCAAAGTCCATTCAGTTAGAGCAGATGAGGCTTATTCACAACCATTGATTTGAAGGTAAGAATGTGTGAACAGTGACAATTACTTCTTGTAATGAGATAACCATTCCAAGTCCCTATTCAGACCCAGTTTGATTGTGTCAAGTTTGCATATGTTAGCCCAGGGTACAGGGCGATAGCTGTTGTGGTTGACCTGCCAGCCCAGAGCATGGCTGTAACTGACCAGCCACCTGACAACACCAAGAAAAAGCTATATTTCCCCATCTTTACTATCTAATCTCTTTTCCCCCTTTGTGTGTCTTCTTTTACCAACAGCAGGGAAAGTGACTATGATTTACAACTCCGAATTCATCCACAGAACGAATCCTGTCCTCCCTACCAAGAAGGATTGTCTGCCTCTAACCCACTTCCTCTCTCTGGAAAGGGGATTTTGATAGGTTTTAATTGTTTGTTCACTCAATCTTAATTCCAAAATACTTTGTCACATTCCGATTTATTTTCTCTTGTGTATCCTGATCAATACATTTCCAAACGTTGGCATGAATTTTCTCGTGTGTTTGCAGGCCACGGTCTCTTTACTCAAAAACCTGAGGGGTTAAACTGTTTAGTATTGTTTAATGACAGGGTCATGTTAACCCCTTTGACACTCTGGGCCCGTTTATTCCATCAAAATTAACATAACTGGTCTTCAGTAAATCATAACTGATTTTGCACTTAGAAAGAGCACCTAAAAATTGCAAACGCAAGGTTCCAAACTTAACTTCTTCACTTTCACCTCTACACAAAAATGTTCCTTGTAATATTAAGTTTTGAGGAATGCACTTGTCACATATAACCAAAGAAGACCTGTTAACACATAAAGCTACTTAAATATATTGCAAACCACCAATCTGAATCCAGGTATTATAAGAAAGAAATGCAAAACTCAATGAGCTTGTCCAGCATTGAAGCCTGCACAAACTATAGAAACTAGCCCTTTATCCGGCAGGGTGATTCACCAAGAAATTATCTGGCCCAGAGATTTGTTTAGTGTTTGTTGTTTTTTGTGAGCCATGCTGAATGAGTAGCAGAGCTGTCTGGGAGATGGAAAACCCATGTATATGATCTCTCCTCCTCCTATAAATCTCTAATCCTGATGCATCAGGATTCTTAATTCCATATCTGCAATCACCCAACTGATTTTTTATCCAGGATGCTGGCAGAGCTTTAGAAGGTCATTAATTGCAAAATATTATTCCTAAATAGAGCTGTTGTTTTGGAAAAAGTAACAAATTTGAAACAGTAACCATAGGTCTCACTAAGAGAAATGTTTATAACAGGACAGAAATGATAATACACTTCACATGAAGGCATTTTAGAAGTCACTGTGTATTACAAGCAATATTTCTAGTACAATACCTATATTTCACAGAATTACCTTACTCAGGTTCGCAATTCAGAGTACATTTTTAGAATATTACTAAGATAAAAATTTTAAATATAAAAAGCCCATAAATGGTACAGAGTGAAAATCACTCAAAATATTTTTAATTTTTTTCATCACCTGCTATGATACGATCTTTAATCCACAGCATGACGATAAGCTAGTAAAGAGTAGAGTTACAATGTTCTGGAGAACATAAGTACATGTTTATGCTTAAGAAAAGCCTTTCAGGAAATAAGTGTATTTTTCTTGTAACTAGAAAGTGAGGGCACACAGCTGGTGCTTCACAGCCGCCAAAGTCTGGCTATGTTTGGAAAGATACTCCTGTCACTTAATTGTAGTCATAGCAATAGCCTGTCAAACCACTATTCACAAAATAATAGAACATTACTCACAAAAACCAACATGGCCTATACTGAGTTAGCCAGTGTGCTCATCTTTGTTATCTTAATACTAGATTTTATACCCCTGAATTACATGTTTTAACTTATACTGGAACTGTTCAGTAATTTCACAGTTTTTATCACATAAATTCCAATATATAGTACATAATAGAAAATATTATTTAAAATGATCTACTAATACTGATAGTGAATGCAATACAAGTATATAAGGAAGAGATCTGTATCAGAAAAGTCAATGGAAGCAGAAGCAGACCAATGATTTGGAAGTTCTGGTAATAAAACATTTATTGATAAATTGGAAAATTGTTATGAAATCAACAGGATGAAATACAATAAAGACAAATGCAAACTACTAAACTTAGAAAGAAAAAATCAAATGCACAACTACAAAATGGGGAATAAGTGGTTAGTTCTAGCATTGCAGAAAAGGATCTGGGTATTGTAGTAGATCACAAACTGAATGTGAGCCAACAATGTGATGCAGTTGCAAAAAGACTAATATTCTGGGGTATATTAGCAGGAATGTTGGATGTAAGATATGGGAGATAGCTGTTCCGCTCTACTTGGTGCTATTTGGTCAGCTAGAGTATGATGTCCAGTTTGGGTGCCACGCTTTAAGAAATATGTGGAAAAATTAGAGAGAGTCCAGAGGAAAACAAGAAAAACTGTAAAAGGCTAAGAAAAAATGGCCTATGAAGATTGGTTAAAAAAACTCAGAATGTATAATCTTAAGAAAAGAAGCCTGAGGGCAGACCTGATAGCAGTCTTCCAATATGTTAAGGGCTCTTATAAAGAGGATGGTGATCAATTGTTTCCCACATCCACTGATGGTAGGACAAGAAGTTGTTAGCTTAATCTGCAGAAAGGAAGATTTAGGCTAAATATAAGGAAAAATTTTCTAACCACAAGGACAATAAAGCACTGGAACAGGTTACCAAGGGAGGTTGTGAAATCCCCATCATTAGATCTTTTTAAGAACAAGTTAGACAAACACCTATCAAAGACTGTCTAGGTATACTTGTTTCTGCCTCAACACAGGGGGGATGGATTTGATAATCTCTTGAGGTCCCTTCCAACATTACATTTCTATGATTCTGTGATTTAGGGTCCAATTCTGTCACCCCTACTCACATTGAATAATACCTAATTCTGTAATTGATCCTGCTGATTTCAATGAGGCTACCCAAGAAAAAATTGCTACTTAATTTACTCTTCAGATCAGCAGCTCCCAATCTGTCAGTCGTGCCCCAAATGTGTACTACTGTAACAAATAATTTCTAATAACTACAACTCAGTTTGAGTAATGGTGGCAGAATCACATCCCCAGCACCTAAGAGCCAGATCCTGCCCATATGCTGGTTGGGTAGTACTTCACTCTGCAAGCAATTCCATCAAAACTAATAATACTACTCACAGAATAAGGTACTACTCAACCAATGTAAGGATGGCAGAATTACGCCCTAAATTTTAAAAGATCAAATTATGCACATGAATAATCTCACTAATATCAAGGGCAATAAGCGAGTAAATAAGGATTACTCACGTTAGTATGGCCTGTAGGGTCAGGTTCTATCTTTGGAAGTAAATTAGGATGAATATGGAACATCAGTTTGTCCTAATGAACTTATGTGTTGCATCCATCAGTCACCAAGCCTGCATGCTCTTTTTACATTATGAGCCAAAGTAAATGCCTGAATTAAAAACTTCTGTGATAGACACCTCCAGCTCATAAGAGTCAATCGACTTGAAGGGAGAGTTTCACAGGATGAGTAAAGAACACATGTTAATATTCAACAAAGGGCGTTTCTTTGTGGCGTGGGAATGAATTCAGTGAACACTTCATAAACCTGACTGCTAAAGTCTAAAGAGAAACTGTTTTATCTTCTGTGTTTGTGAAGATCCAAAACATCAACCAAATGCTGCGTCAAATTGTCTTTAATCTGGGTTTGAGACAAATAAGGAAGACAGTCAAGCAGTCCTTTGAGGTGCTGAGCACTTTTAACTTCCACTGAAAGCAAAGAACATTGAGATGTTTGGTACCTCAAATGATCTTACCCTTTTGGAGCAGCCAGAACACCAAATCACATAGTCATTCTCAAGAAATAGGCACAGAGATCTAAGGTTAATGTTTCAAGAAGTGCCTTTTTGCTCTTTCTGGAGACTACTAAGAGAATGTTTCTTGTTCTGTACTTGATTGGAACAGGTTTAACCTTCTACAATGAACGATATAAGCCTTCCATCGCTTTCTATTTACAGGCAAATTTTTAAAGAAAGCTGCTGAATTTAGATTCCTCTATTTCAGGCACCCAAAATCTGCCACCACTTTTGAAAAATTTGACTTTAATCTTCACAGGAAGACGGCTCCTTACCAAATTTCTTGTGCAGAATACAGGCACATTTTCTTAAGGAATATGCTGCGTTCAAGAAAAATTTGATTCAAGAACCACTTATGGGGGTTTATTTACAGATCAGTTTAGCTTATCTGTCCTCTAATAACTATTCCAAGAAGGAATTAAATTGTGAGCTTATCTAAGTACATAATTAATAGTCAGCTTTTTAATAGCTTCTTGAAATTCTTTTTACTGAGAAGAAAAATAACAATAAATGTATGTACATTTTATATAGTGCTCACCACAGATGTTAATATTGTCTGTTTTCCTTGACCATTGCTGTTATTCATAATACTTCATTAATTTCAGAACTATAAAATCTACAAAATGAAACTGTCTGTGGAACAATTTAAGAAATGAGATAAAGAGCTGACAAAAAATGTGAAAATAGTAAATTAATCATGAACTTGTTTACCACATTATCCCTACTACAAAGCATTTTTAAAATCATTTTACGCCAATGAAAACACAAACTGTCAGGATCTGTTTATGTTATTGTGAACTCAGTATGATAAAAAGCCAGTGCTTTTGCTCTTGATCATGATGTTCCCTTGTTATTCATGTCAGAAAAGTTTTTAGCAACCTAAAATGATTTAAATGTCAAAGTTTTAACTGAAGATTCAGAATAACTAGAACAATAAGTAGAAGACAGTAAAGTAGTCTAGCAGTAAATATATTGGGTCAGATCCTCAGCTGGTATAAATCAATTCCATTAAGTTCAATGGAGCTATGCTGATTTATACCAGTTGAGGTACTGGCTTGTTATAACTAATGATTGTTCAGGGTAAAATTGTTTGGGCTTCATTCTCATGTCAAGTATGCATACACACACCTTACATGAGAAGTCATAAATTCTGGATGTTTTAGAGCTCAATGCTTATTCTGATGTTTGAATAAATTCATTTATTAAAGCTGTTTTCTTAACCCATAAATAGTGAGACAGGGCTTTATTAGTTCAAAATTATAAGGGTTTAGTCTCTCCATACATGAATGTAACTCCCACTACTGTACATGAAATAATTAAGTGACAAGGACTCACATAGTGGCCCTATATCAGTCCAATAAGGACTGGAGGTGACAGTTACCTATACTTCTAGGACCATGTCTCAAGCCACACCTGGCTACCTGGAGATTCTCCCCAGTATGCTATCCCTTGCCAGCTCCATTGATATAGGGGTCATGGCTTGTGAAAGAGGGGTATAGTCAGAGCACCATTGCACTAAGGTGATTACCAGCTGCTGGAACAGTTCCATGGGAGCCATTGCAGCCAGTGCAATGTAGAGTAGCCCTGAGGCTTCTCCAACTTACAATTCAGATTCGACTTTACTGAATGGAACTATTTGAGGTATAAATTATTGCTCAACGGGAATAAGGGTGGCAGAATCAGGCATACAGTGAAAAAGTACAGTATAAAAAACTCATTAAAGTATACTTGCTAAACCTTCATATTAAAGTCCCATATGAAAGCTTTATAGCTAAAGAAAGAGATCTTCACAGATTTTAATATTTTGTGGGGGTGGAAGTGGAGAGTGATTTTAGTCCTTTGATTTAAACAAAGTCTCTTGAAATACTTTAAATCTGAAAACTTAATGGAAGCTCTAAAGGTAGTTTATAAAAACAGAAGACTCCTTAGAAATAAGGTGTGGGGGCAGATAAGAGGTTGGGGCTTGGACAGTGTGGGATGAGGAAGGGAGAGTGAGAGACTTGATGTCAAGATTGCCCACAACACAGAGTTAGCAGCTGTAATCTGGAAGCATTTGCTGGCAAACTTTGTGTAGTTGCTTCTTCATGATATTGTAACTTGTGCTGGGGCACCAGCCTGGTGCAGTCTCAGGATCTATGTTTGCATCCCTTGGCCTTGGCTACAGGCTGAAGATTAGCCATAAAATATGTTTTTGTCCATGAACAAGGATGAGGTCAGTTTTAAGTCACATTTAATGCAATTTAAGGAATTTTATGTCTGCACTGTTGGTTCTGTGTTGGAACTGAAAAAATAACAGTGGTACAGCTGTGGAATTTGTTTCCATGTATAGGCAGGATGAGGATTGGGTGTAATGGCATGAGAGATAAAATTGGAGTGGATGTTACTGTTCATTTAACTAGTGTTTTCGCTGATTTTTAGTTAGTGCATTGATAGGAAATGAACTTAAACACCTGTAATTCTAAGTTAAAGTATTTTGTGTGGGGGAAAAAGGTAAATTTGCAATTGCACATATATTTAAATGTAGATATTGTGGTTTTAACTTTAAATTAGGCAGGATTTCATGTAAATGTTTACTCATTTCTGTTAAAAACAGTCCCCAATATTATCCTTGATACAATATTCTTCTTTATTTTTCATATCTTGAGTGATTCAATCAGGTGCTTAATTCATTTCACTACAATCAAAGCGTTTTGTGTAGAAGGAAGTATAAAGAGAGCTTTGTAAAATCTAGGATAATAAGCAGGTCAGCTCAAAGATTCAATCTGGTCTGGACCAACAGGTCTGGGAAAAAAATCTACAATCAGGCTTTATATGATAAAAGCAATTCTAGTATTATGAATCTAATGGGACAATTGCAACTAGCTGCTGCTGAGAAACAAAGACTGATCTATGCAACACACTGTTGACAAAGAAGATTCAGTTTTTCAGTATATTATGAAAATATGGAGTCCCTATTAGAACACAGACACTCATTCGTAATGCAACAAATGTAAATTTGAAAAAGTTTCTACATCTGTCCTTGTTATTTAACTAATATAGGCCCTGATCCTACAATAGGATTCACACTGGTGGAAATTTCACCTATGAAAAGAGCCCATTACAGGATTGGAGAAATGCTTATTAACATGCACAGAATACTGTACATTCCAATTTGAGCACAGAGCTTTCTGCTGTCTTTTTCTTTTCTAGAAGCAAGAGTCATTTTAGAGTAATCAAATACATTAATTCAGCAGAAATCCAGGGAGGTTTAGACTTAAATATAATTAAACAATCTGAATCTTTGATGTACAGTATAAATGGATAAATCCACCTAGATAAGACATAACGTTTTAAAAAAATATTTGTGAATCAAATTTCTCTAAAGACATTTTAGTGTCAAAGCCATAAGTGAATTGTTCACAATTTCTTAACCTTCAGTGTAATGATACAAGAAGAGACTATTTCTAAAGTGTTCAAAGATCCAGTATTTCAAATTTAATTAGAAATTTGGTACAGTCTCTTGTAGATACAGGCTGCACCCATGTAATATCAACAGTATTAAGATGAGACTATCCCCTTAACATGTAACATAAAAAAAGAGTATTTAGATCTTTAAAGAAGCACCTTTTGTGTGTTGTGAAGCACAGGTTTTTTACGTGAGTGCTTTACTGCAATTTTATTCTCAAATTAATAAATATTAATAATACTTTGCACTTCTATAGCACCTTCCTCATGAGAATCTCAGGGTACTTTACTCTAAACTTTAATTAAGGCTTACAACACCACTGTCTGGAATTATTATCCCCATTTAACAGATGATAAAACAGGGGGTTTTGATTTAACCAAAGGCATACAGCAAGACTGTGCCTGGAACGGAACTCCAAATTTTTGACTCCCAGGGCAGGATAGCTGCTGGAGCCATGCTTCTTCTTCAACAAGACACTGCAGCTGCTTTCAGTATCATAAAGGTATCCAATCAAGAGTATTACATAATTTAAAATGACTGCTGTATGGATGACAGTTTCCAACAAATCTTTATGAGCTGTGTAGTTGGCACCTTTCCCAGGAAGACCTTAGTGGGTCACCTATACTACTGTAACATGGCTCTATTGGATGAGAGTGTGAAGCCCAAGGGTTGCTTGTAAATCCAGGCCACTGCGTGCCAGTGAGTCAGATCAGTTTGATGTTTTCTATAACATGTTATTTCAATTTACACTAGTCTGTGATTAAATCATGATTATATAATTGGGCTTCTGTTAATTGACTTGCAACACCATCCACAAAATATACCAGTAAAAACAGTACACTCATTTTACTGTGCTGAATCTGTACTGAAGCATGGTAACAGCTGCTATCTTTTAAACTGCTCAGTTTTCCTGCAGAGATGCGTGTGTGCTCTGCAGAAATACAAAACAGCACTTCCTTCTTCATGCTTTTGTTTTTATGTATTTTTAATTCTATGGAGGAGAAAAGAAAGGAAACTAATTGTTCATGTTTTGAACCTTTTAAACCAGAGTGAAATGACCAACATTAGAAAGGGAGTTGACAGAACTAGCTGGTATAAGAAAAACAGAAATAGATCTACTTGTTTAATAGTACATTTAAAAAAAAAAAAAAGAACAATAACTATGTGTAAAAGAAAAAGTCAAAATAGAAAGACGAAAATAGTACAACTCAAATAAAACTACAAAGCGTTGCATGTATACACAAGGCCAGTTTGGGGGTGGCTGTAATTCAGCTTCTGAGAAGTGTGAGCTTTTAAATCCGATCAGGGTTGTATAGAATCCTTGCTGCTAGAAGAGACTGAATCCAGTTCTCTCCCAGCTGGCCTAGCCCTACTTCCTCCTGGGCTGGTCTCTTCTACTTCTATGGTTTGTGATGGAGTAGGGCTTTGTGAGTGAATTATGCATAGAGATCTTTCCTGAAGCAACATGCAGCTGGTTATTTGAAGTCTGCTGCTCCTATTGCTATAATAGCTATAGTAGTAATAGCACTACAATAGTTTAATTAAAAAATAACAATAAATATGATTCTCAAAATACTGAAACTCCACAGAGAAGACTTACTGCAGATGTAAAATCTGACTTTCTTTTTCACAGGTTCATTATTTTAAATAACCACAGACCTAATTAGATCCAATCTACCAGAGATACAATATCTGGGGAATAAAAATAGTAAAAAGAGCAAAATGCTCCCTGGCTCAGGGTCCAAAAAGTGTAGCTGCTCGCTACAATGCCACCCTCTGAGTTCTACACACAAAGCCTACGCACATTCCTGCTTAATGCTCAAATATGGCCCACACAGAAGATCCATAAAAGATCTTTGAACTCCAAAACTAGGATTGTAGTCTGAGAAAACACAGATGAAATCACAGCAAAAGCAAACTACATTACCTGGGAGAAACAAAGAAAAACGATTAAAAACTGAATGCAAGATAATACAGCAAAAAATCTGTCATATGGTGTAACAATATATAAACTCTTAGGTGAATGTCTGCGCACGCAAGGGCTATCTAGAAATGGTGTTGGGGGGGTCAGGGAAGAGGGGTGGGCTAGCCTTGCTGCTGCCCACCACTGCTCATGCTACCCCAGCTACACTATTATTTTTAGCACACTAACCCAATGAGAGATAGCTTA
The DNA here is from genome assembly GCF_026122565.2 of Emydura macquarii macquarii. Lineage (NCBI taxonomy): Eukaryota > Metazoa > Chordata > Testudines > Chelidae > Emydura > Emydura macquarii. The sequence continues at coordinate 9,258,070 of NW_027131105.1, read as the reverse complement.
AGTATGTCTATGCAAACTGGGAATCACATTCTCTAGCTTCAAGTGTAGACATAGCCTAAGATAGTGGACTGAATCCTGTTTTCTTATACCAGCTCAGGTTTCAATGGTTTATTTAGTCTTTTCAATCAGTTTCTAGCCTGTTAATACAAACAATTTTTCCTCATCACAAGGTATGATAGTTCTGGAGTAAATTATTGTAGATCTTAGCTTTTCTGTATCATAGTACCAAGAGGAACATATTATTTACAAGAAGAGTCGTTTGATTATGTGTTTTAAGTCCTAAGAGTTGGCCAGATCTGCCTCTCCTGCACACAAACTCAAGGGAGGGAGTCAGAGATTTTAAAAAAAAAACTCTAGAGTTTCCCTCAGTGAAGTTTCCCTAAGATCATTCCTCAGAAGGATGGTTTGGAAGGGTGATTGCTCTACCATGGCATGGGCAAGAAGGCAGAGGACTATGCCTTCAGGGCCTATGGATCCCCCAAGATATATGCAGATCTTGGATAATCCATTGGAGGCCAAAGCCACCTATACAGATGCTCTGTGCCTCTAGCAGATTCTAAGAAACACTGAAAACTCTGCTTTCAAAAGAATTGTGATTCCAGGGACTCTCAAACTCCACATAAACTGAGGATTTATTTTTTAACATTTAAGGGCCCAAACCTCAATACTGAGAGCCAGATTTCAAACCTCTTCAAATCTGGCTGTATTTGAAAGTGGTTGTTTGGTCTGTACTTAAGCCAGTGCAAAATATCACAGGCTTTCTGATGGTTCAAGCCACAAATTCTACAGTAACAAGCTAATGCATTCAGATTAAAGGTTAATCTACCTTAGAAGAATTTCCTCCCTTTAGCTCCTCTCACTCATCAGCACAAAAAAACAGTCCTGTGGAGGATCTACAAAACAATCTGACAGCAGTAGATCTGGTCAAAAAAATTTCAACACAACTTTTTTTCCTGTCGAAAATGACATTTCATTCAAACCAAAGTGTTTTGGGGAAACATTGGTTTTGATGAAAATTTTGTCAAGAAGTTTTCTTAGCTGCAGGATGGAATTTCCATTGTGTGTGGGTGAGAGCAAACCCAGAATAACCTGGTGGTTAGGACATTCATTTGGAATGTGGGAGGCCAAGATTCAAGTCCCTCTCCAATATAAGCAGAATAGGGTCTTGAACCTGCTGTTCCCACCACATAAAACAAAAATTCAAAATCTTAACAGTTTTTGCAAAACATAATTCTTGTTTCCAATGAGACTAGATAACAGCTCATACAAATGAATCTATTTTTTTATTTATTTGTAGTTTCTTGTCATTCACCTGGCTCCAAATTCCTTCTATTCACCTACCAATCTGTGTGTGACTTTCTTGGGCTTCAAATGCTAAAGGCCAATTTTAACTGTCTTTTAATTACAAAAGGCTGAATAATTTTTTTTTGTTTTTGCAGGCCCCTCCTTTAGAGTCAAAGTCAATAAAAATTTCTGTTTGAAGATCACAATAGGTCCAAAGAACTAATCTAAGTAGAGTATGACTATGTTTAATGAAAGGAAGGCAGTCCATAACTTTTTCCATTCAGAGTCAAAGCTGAAAAGCCAGCCAGCTATTAGGTGAAACACAACTGAAATCCAGAACCAAACTGCAGGTGAAAATGATCTGAACATCTGGAGAGAGGGTTCTGTCAGGAATCCCAATAAAGTATATAAATTAAATAGAAAATAACAGCTCAACTGTCAACACACACGATCAACTTCATTTTTAATGTAATATTTGTTTATACTTATGGTTCTTATTCATAAAATTAGCCAGTCCTAAACTATTGTGGAATGTTGCTATCCTCTATTACAGTAAATAGCTGTCATCTCGGATCCCAGGGGTGGCTGAATTTCAGAGCCATGTTAAGCATGTACTGTATGCTTTACTTACTGTCTCTCAGAGAGATGCTGTAAGCCTTACAGTAATTAAAGTTCCAGAGGGTAGTCGTGTTAGTCTGTATACAGCAAAAACAACGAGAGACCTGTAGCACTTTAGCAAATTTAATTTTTGCAGGCATAAACTTTCATGGGCTGCAACTCACTTCGTCAGATGCAAGAAACAGAAATCAGATAGAGGGTATATATATACATCCAAGGGTAAGGAACTACAATGGGGAGGGTAGGTGTTAGTAAAGTCCATTCAGTTAGAGTAGATGAGGCCTATTCACAACCAGGTCACTTACTTAGGTGCCTAAAGGTGGGCATCCACAAATGAATATTTTGGCCTTCAACTCTCTGCCTAGATGCATCTTTAAAATGGCATCAGTACTTATCTGTCTCAAAGATGGTGTTAGGAGGAGTAATTAGTAAGACACCGATCCTGATCCACGAAGCAGACTATCTGTTTGCGTGGATCCCTACTTAAATCAATAGGGCTTGTCCTAGGTCTGCTCATACAGATCAGCTTGCAGGACTGAGAACTTTGTTTATACAGTGCTTTGAAGAGTTAAGTGCTGTATTACTGCTAAGAGTATTACATAAGTGCAGTGTATTCATATTACATTTATAGTATGCATTTAGGCTCCACAAACAAAAAGTATTACTGACCAGTGAGCACTGTCATGTGCCAAGGCTGCTTTTGACCACTAAAATCACTAGGAATGTTAACGCTATTATGTAATCTAGAAATAAGACATAACAAGAAGGTAATTATTACACAATGATTTAAGACTTAAAGTGCCTCCAGTGATTATAAATTAATATTTGAATTAAAATTTTAATTTTTGTCCTACTTTCCCCCCATGAATATATTTAATTGGAAATGAATCTGAAATACTGTCAGCTTGAGGGCACTGAAGTTGCTTCTTTCAGTTTAGAGTTGAACTGTTCAAACTCAACCAGAAGCCACTTTAAAGGCAAATGTATTTGGGGGACAAAATAGACTCCAGCAGCAATTTTACATTAGGGGAAAATATTCAAACTCTCATGCTTCCCTTAAGAGATTAATGCAGTATTAATCCAATATTTTAGTGGTAGATTATGGCTCCATTATGGCTCCCTTTGCCTGAGCTCTGTAGAGGGGAAAACAAGATGAAGGCAGTCCCTTCTTCCTTCCCTCGCCCCCATATGCACTACTACAGGAAGCAGCCAGAATGAGGATGCAAGCAAGCACCTATCCCCAGAGTACAAGTACTCCAGACAAACAGGTCAGGGTACATGTCTAGCCATGGCTTCACCTGCTGCGCATCAGTAGAACAGCAATGGCAGAGGACAGGTAACATCTGTTACACAGGAGCAGACACTAGTTTACAGTCCCTCCTGTAATATCTCCATAGATATAATGTCTCCAACAGCCAGCTTTCAGGGCATACAGCAACTCTCACCCCTTCATACAGCTCAGACTCTCTGAGCAGCAGTTGAGTGCTTAAAACCTAAATTTTGTCAGAAATCCTAAGCGTCTACAAATCCCACTGAAATCACTGGGAGCTGTATGTGTTCTGCGTAAATAAAAATCAGACCATTATTGTATTGCCTTGTAGATGGACAAAGGCAGGTTTACTAGAACTGTGTCTCTTTGCCATCACTTTGCTATATTTCATAATTATGTGAGAATAGTGGCAGATGCCCAGGTCATTTTTACTCCAAGAAGGTAGTAAATCAGCCCCCAAGTGCATGAAAGGTGGTTATAGACTTTATTGTTTTTATAATCAAATGCATGACTGATGGTGCATGAAAGCATAACTCATTGAGCATGTTAGAAATTGAAAAGCTTCACCCTCTCTCTGTTAGATATACAGTAGACCATAATACCATTAGTGACTTCTATACCTCTGACTTAAAGTCAACAAAGAACAGATGTTCTGATACTTAATTGGCAAGGCACACTTTTACTTATGCTAGTGGAGAACTGTTGAAGAATTTTGAATAAACACACACACACATTATACCTGTGTATAGGGTTTCATTATTTTAACATAGCCATTTGTCAATGATTACTTCAAAAACTGTATTTAAATAGCCAGGTTGTTCCACAATGAAGGCAGCAATTTTTTAAAATCATGCAGAAATCAGGAAATGTAGAATTAAAGTTCCAACAGCAGTTTTAACTCTGTCCTGCTGTGTACATGCATGACAAGAGAAGCAACCATTACATGATAACATATCTGTTGTCTGATGATTCATTCATGAATATGCAGTGGGATATAACCAAGAAATCTGAACTCTGAATTACCTGACTTGGTGTGATTAAGATCTTAACCTTACCATTGCATTAATGTAGATTCTAATGCTCTGCTTGCAGGAATAGCACATAGTGAGGAGCAAAAATTCCATAAATTTCCACTTCCAAAATTTCCTAATTCTTTCATAGAGATTGGGATTTGTGCCCTCATGCTCCCCCAGACCAAGCTGTTGATATTCCTAGATCCATGTGTCTCTTGGGAAATCAAGAGAGATAATTGCATGGAAGTTTCTTGTCCAAGCACTGCCAGCTGCTCCCCTCAACTCCCTACTGCACCTTAATAGCAAGAAGCTCCCCAACCTCTGCTTCCCCCTTTGTTCTCCTCAGAGGAGGTGGGGATATCCATGGTGCAAAGAGGAAAAAACCTGCACAAATCACTGTAGACAACTGGGCCAAATTCAGGAGTGAGTCTCGGTTGTTATAATATGACTTCTTCCAGCCTGCTCTCTGTGTGTATGTTACAGCAGCTTAGATTCCTGCTAGACTTAGCTACCTTTAGTCTTATTCAAAACCTTTTCCTAACATGCAATTTACACAAACCTCTTACACATCCTAGTATGTTTACAGGAGTATAATCTGGTGTAATGCACATGCCAAGGAGGCCAGAAGATAGGAAAGAAGTGTGTTAGCATATGTAATTTAAAGTAGCCTTCACCTTCTACAGCCCCTGACTGGCTCAGGGAGGCCAATTTTCCCCCAAGATCCGTTTAAGATGACCTGCTCCAGAGGCACATGGATGGAACACTCTTGCCACCCCCTCGGAGTGCAGAGACAACAACTGTCCCTGACCCTTGCATAGTATGAATGGGGACTGGAAAGAAAGAACCTCCTTGCACCCTTCATTCACCTACACAGAGCACAAGAACAATCTGGCTCAATATTAGTGTAAAAGTATAATCTAATTTACTCCATTATAAACATAACCTTTAATGTTCTCCCTTTGAGTCTGATACCTAGTGCTGCTTTTCCCTGCGGGGATGAAAGTAGCAGGTTTTCCAGAAGAAAAAGGCAAAAATATCTAGGAGCCAATCCTGCAAAATGTTACTCACATAAGTAGTTCCTACTCATAAAAACAGTCCCACTGATCGTAGGGGGTCTTTTGTTTGTAACAGCTGCTCATTGTGTAAATATGCTACTGATTTATCATGTAAAACACGTTACTGATAACTGAATTATAATATTCTGGTTTTTAGTTTCATTGACTCCCACTATAAAAAGATAGCCTATTCTTATCCTGAAAACTTTGAATGCCTGTGGTTATATATGCTGGAAAATATAAGAACTTATGAAACTTCTTAGTCCATGTTCCTGAAACAGCAATGTATGGAAACTTTAATGGTGCAGGAGAACATCAATTTATTCTCCCAAAGGCAACCACTCTCTATGTCACGAAATAGATGAACCCTCTCACCAGCAAATGTGATCAGAAAACCTACTACATTCATCATAAATGTGAATCTGAGGAAGTTTAGATGCTTAATAGATGGAACGTAATGTTAATGCAATAACCCAAATGCATTTTTACTTTAACTTGCATTGCAATGATTTGTACAACCAATAACTACCTAGATGAACCTCCAACAAGTTAGATAAACTTTTGTATATGGTACATCTTACAAACAAATACCTACTTTAGGTGACAATAAACTGAAGCTAATGCAGGTCATTTTACTTTTTAAGGGAATACTAATTTATGTAATATCAAAGCAATCTTTCTGGGTTTACAGTCTGGACACTGAGAAGTAGTTATAGTCTGAAGCCCACTCACCACTCATCCACATCACACATTTAAATTCAGTTACGTAATTAGTTATAGTATTTGAAATTTAGGTCTGAAACTTCCGTTAGCTATGAGTCCACCCCAAATAATTCCTTTTTGGTGGCTTTACCTCTACTATACAACTTTATTTATTAGGGGAGGCAGTGTGGCCTAGTGGCTACAGAACTAGATTGGGACTCAAGAGATCTGGATCCAATTCCCAACTCTGCGACCACTTTCTAGGTGACCTTGGGCAAGTCTCTTTCCTCCCTGTGCTTCAGTTTCCCCATCTGTAAAATGGGGATAATGATATTGACCTCTTTGGAAAGCATTTTGAGATCTATGGCTGCAAAGCATTATATAAGAACTAGGAATTATTAGTATTCCTTTAGAGGCTTTCTTATAAATGCCATGTTTACAGAATTTGAGCCAGATTCTGTAAATACTTATCATGTGAAGAATCCTTGAGTGGAACACATGCGCTGAGCATCTATTTGTGGGTCAGTTCCCCCTGATGAATAGATGGAGGTATCTAGAGCTCTGCATCTAGGCCAGCCTGGTCCGAAGCACCAACTCTCATCCAGAAATGTCTGCCTCCCTCCAGAGAAGGATGGGTGAGAGCTCAGGAGATGCCATTCTTTTCATCTTTGTTTTGCCCATTGGCAAAAAATGCACCTGACACATACATAACAAAGGCTATAACTCACATCAGAGCTCCAAGGAAGAAACTGTGTAATCTGACAGGTTCCCAGACTCCGGAATCCACCAGAGACAATATCTACCCACCCGACCAATCAGGGACATCATTAGATTATTCAGGGATGATGGTGCACCATATCAAGAGGTTGCCTTCAGCATGATGGAAAATAAGGGAACAATTGGTATTTTCTTCTCGCCCAGTGGCCCACAACACATTCGTGCCTAAAAAACATATGGCAGTTTACCCAAGCTCTCAGACTACTCAAAGGAGTAACGCATCCCAAGACAGATCCCACAGAGATGGCATTCCAGATCTGCAAAAGAGTAACTCCCATGACTGATGACAGTGCCCAAGTAACACCACTCTCTCCACAGGAGGTATGAAGGAGAAAGAGGGGAAAGGTGGGAAAAGAATGGAAGGGGTCGGGGAAAAGTGGGGAATGAGGCGATGAAATGAGGACTTGGAGGAGAAATAAAGACCCTCAGAAGGAATATAGATAAAACACTTATAATTAGGGTAGGAACCATGTTTACCTATGAGTTTGTTCACTACTTCTTAAAATGTGACCCAATCGTGACTGGGGCCTTTGGACACAATTGCAGTGTATATAATCATTGAAATCTTTCAAATTGCTAGACTAACATTAATCAATGTTCACAATATCCTGGGGCCAGATTAGGAACCCATAAATTATACTGATGAACAGCGACAACCAAATGTATTCAATTAAATCAGTAGGATAAGTCCTGTGAGTAACTGTCACCAGTAGGAGTAGTGGATTCACAGTCTGACCCCTTGTTAGGTGGGTAATTATCCCCATTTTATAGACTGGCAAGCTAAAATACAGGACCAGATGCTCAGGCAGCATAATTCCATTAACTTCAATGACATCCTCCGGCAGAGAATTTGGCCTAGAGGGCTTAGGTGACTTGCCCTAAATCACACAGTGAATCAGTGTCACACCCAGGATAAGCATAGAGGGGATTGACAACATTCATGATGCTAAACTGTGCTGCTGATCTAAGACAGTGGAATGACTACAGAAAATAGAAAGAAATTGGTTAGAAGGTGGAAATAGACAGTTAAAAGAAAAAGGAGAAATGAAAAAAGCGTTCCACAAGGTGTTGATTATACTGAGCAAAAGTGTCTCACCCATGGATTTTTAAAAATCCCTATTACTCACAATACTCTTCCTCTTTACTGTTTTAGTTACCAATATTAGGATTCTAAGCACCATTAACCAATTTACTTGCAATATCAGAAAGAACAATCTAAAGTAAAACAGGAAACAACAAGATAGCAGAAAGTTAACAAGAACTCATGTAAAACACAGCCATTTTCTCACAACGTTATTAGATTCCATCCCCCTTCATATCCCATCCCCTCCCCTGGCTGAGTTCTCATCTAAGATATGTGGTGCGCTCTTCTGCACATCTTGACAAATCTGCTATTATCCTAGGAATTTTTGCAAACTATGAGATTGTCAACCCACTGAATTGTGCCCAGGTGTCTAATATTAGAACCGATTTCAATGCCAATGCCCTGGGATTAATGTGCTTCTTGCTGCATTCTTTGATAAATTATCTTTATTTCAAAAATATTGTAATGCAGAATGTTCACCATGCACAGCTACATACAATACCCTGAACTGCACCTTGGTAGGTTTCTCCTATCAGAAAATATTCTAAAACTTATGCTATGTTGCACATCTAGATCTACTGACAGAGATAAGCAAATGTTTATACTACTTTATGTAGAGGTATCTCAAGGCACTTCACAACAGTAATGACAATACAACTCAATGCATTTCATAGAATTAATAGTTAACTAAAAGTCAGTGAGGGTTGGGGGAGGAAATTTTAGGATAGACATTAAAAGGAAAATGAAGGGACATTTCTGATAATATTAGACTGACGTCCATGATGGAGGTGCATATACACCCACCTTACAAGGTACAACTGAGCTTGTAAAATGAAAGCTATCAATTGTCCTAAATTGTGATTAGGAATGAGGAGTCATAACTCAGAAAGGTAATCTGCTCTCTGTTTGTGAAGGACTTTACATAGCAGAATAAGCACTTTATAATAATATGACTAGTGACTGGAGGTAGTGGCCAAAGATTAGGGCCAAAGAACTGAACAATTTATAATTTATGATCAAGTTATGACCATGAAACTGTAAATCTTCAACAAGAGATTCTATATTGTAGGCAAAAAATTATAAATAGCAATTGAAAAAATATTGAAGATTTACTAATATACTAATTGAGATGCAGATGATGAATTATGTTTTCCAAAAAATTCACAAGATATTTAATGTGATTACCTTTAATGCCAATGGGAGCCTCAGTGAGAGACTATATACCCATCCTCTCTGAACCTGAAGTGCTACAGCATTCTAAATTCTCTGAACAAAAGAAATAAATGAATCAAAACAAAACAGTTTCCACTGAGAAGCTCCCTTCAAACCCAGTGTCCATTTTCCAGTACCTTCCCACCCTCTTCATGAAGAAATTAAGTGTATATCCATATTTCCAATTCTTGAAAGGTGCTGAGCATCTACAGTTCCTTGGCCCAAATATTGCTAAAGTTAATGGACCCAATTCTGTTTTCAGTTACATCTCTGCAAACTTCTATCATCTTGTTGGAGACCAATGAAGTTGCAGTGGTATAACAGTGAAATTTGGACCAATCAAAATATTTCATAAACATACTCACCAATTAGCTCTTAAATCCTCTGAGTCCATCATGTAACTAACTTCATAACAAACATATTCAAATATGGAAGTACTTGCTTTATAAACTTCCTGTTATAAGATCCTACATATCTTACTATGAACCTCATGCTAACTAAGATGTATTATTGACATCTTTTTTTCTGTGTGTTGTCACTGCTTACAATATAAACCACAAAATACAATTATGATGATCCACAATCATTACTAGTTACAAACCTGAAAAAGCAACTAAGAAAGCAGGCATATTCTGTAAAGCTGTACTCAGTTAACTATGATGCTATCAAAGAACATCTGATTCTAAAAGGAAATGACCCAGAAGCAGGATCACAGAATAAACATAACCATCTTGACTTAGTATAACTTAGCATTTAATAGGCTCTGACACTGCAAAATAGACATCTGGCTGTACAAAACTGACATTTATTTAGAAGCTATATGGAAATCTCTACATGTGCCAAACCTGTGATATAAAAACTAAACTCTCAAAAATATTTTGTTCTGAAATAAAAATCCTATCTAGCTAGTTAGACAATAAGCTATTGCTTAGATACACTATGTTTTCTTAACAGTTTTTACTTTTATTTGAATCCAATGCAAAGTACAGTTAGATATTTGTATTATTTTAAAACAAATGCAGAGTAATATATACTGTTAAATTGTTGGTGATGGGTAAAACAACAACATTATGATAATGAAGACACACAAAAACAAGATTCATAATCCTTTCAGTGTGCGGTTTACACAGATAACTCATTAATGCCAATGAATAACACCAAAATCCCCTTTTCTTTGATGAAAGAATAAACACCTAAGTAGGAGTTTTTCTTCCAGCATGAAACAGCCATCTCTTTAATAATTCTGAAGTATTTATCAGCAATGGGGACATCCTGTTACATTCCTTTCCCAGCTGTTTTCTACATCTGAAGATAAAGGTAGAAATTAGGGCTGATTGAATTAAGGGAAAAGGTTCTTTTAAGAAGTAAAACAAGCTTTAGACAGAGATCAGCTCTCAATACAGAATAATTCGCTTTTTAATTTTAAAAAATATTAAGTTGCAGTACTATAAAAATATAGTAACTCCTTCAAATGATACACTAAGAAATCTGTGGGAGACAGTATCAAAAGCTTTGCTAAAGTCAAGGATACCACGTCCACTGCTCACCCCACATCCACAGAGTTAGTCATCTCATCATAGAAGGTAATCAGGTTGGTCAGACATGACTTGTCCTCGGTGAATCCCTGCTGACTGTTCCTGATCACCTTCCTCTCTTCTAACTGCCTCAAAATGGATGATGATGCTGCCAAGGATCTTGCATCTACCATCTGAACAGTACACAGAATCTACTTATTCTCCCCAAAGACATCCAAGATCTGTTTAGCAAATATGGATTTAGAAATATTAAAGGCTTGCCTTTAACCATCCCATAAAACAAAGAGCAGCAACAAGTTAGAGATATTTCTAGGATTGTTTGTCTAGCCTTTCACTTTCAATTCCTATTTGGATGTGGTAATAGGACTGATGATATACTGGCTGAAGAGCCTTGAAGCCAAAGTGTGATATCCACATGAAAAATCTTGATTTTATTGTAAAGACTTTACAGTCTATCTTATAGCAACCACAGTCTGAGGTAAGTTTTCATTACCTGAGGAATTTACAAAAGTTCTTCTAAATTTGTCAAGGATGAATCCCCAAGGAGAGGAAAAATAGAAGAAGAGGACTGCAGACCTACTCTTGTCATAAGGGCAGCATGAAGACATAAGCTCATAGCCCCAAAAGATAAACAGAATCTCAGATTTTTAGTTTCATAATTCAAGTGACCTTAAAGTTGGCAATTTCTTAGACTTGAAGGTCAGAAGGGACCATTGTGATCATCATGTCAGTCATTGTCTTCATACCCCCTTTTCTTTTATGTAAACACCTTCCTTAATGTGGTCATAAAAATGTCTCCTACGAGGTGGAGTTTCTGGAGAGATGAATGAGCAGTACACTTCTCCTTACTGCCCAGTTTAGTTAGGGACTGGAACAGCTGAAGCAATGTTTAATGATGTAAAAGTTTGAGGAACAAAATGTATTCACTATCTCGACAAAACACCCTTTCCTATCTCAAAGAGGCATTCTTGGGGACCACCATGTTTTTCCTGAAAACTTCCAAAATGGCACAGGCTAAAAGGAGAGCGTGAAAATTAGGGTTGCTCATCATAAATCAAACCAACTCTTAGATGTTTTGCTGTTAACACATACATGCAGCATAACCACTTTGGAAAGTTATTTCCAAGATAATGGTTCTGAACATTTTCCAAATGCCTTTCTGAAGACCAAATAAGTTCAATGACCTTAGCTCTAGAAGGAGGTTTTGATAGGTCTCACTTGAGAACTCTGAAGTAAAGAGTCCAGCTGGGCAACTGTGAAAAAAAGCTTGAATGGCTTCATGAGCCAATGTTGCAGCAGAGCTATTTAGGGACTCAGGATTTTATGAGAATCTCACTTTTAGAGGGCAAAGGGAGGGGTTGGAATTTTTAAGAAAACAAATAAATATATATAGTTTGGCATGATTTAATTCTGACAAGCTTATGCTACCTACTATTTAAATACAGTGGCTTATTTTCCTCTAGATGCTTACAAACCGACTACTTGATTAACCAATTTAACCTTTCACCAGTATTACAGATAATGTTAATGTTCTGAATACACCAAAAAGTGTATTTCCTATCAGCAGCTGCTGCCTGGAATTGTTTATCAATTTCAATCCAATTGAATATTCCTCTACAGAATTTTCTTTTGTTGGTATTGCCAGCTTTTCTTAGTTTTTTTCTAAAACTTGTAAATAGTATGTGAGAAACTATATAAGTTATTTATTTATTGCAATCTGATAACAGAAAATCTCTTTTCTTCATGGGAGAAGAACTTTATAATAAACACTGCACATATACAGCATAATATTAGACAAAAACACTGAGACAATTAAAGAGTTGTTAATTTAAAACTGTTCCATGCTCTACCCAGTGTTCCAATAATGTCTCCCAACTCTTTATAAGCTATCCTGTCATTACTGGCCTTAAGAAAATATTAACCACTTTATCCTGTGGGTACAATATAGACTCTGTTTTTAATTTGGTAAAGAGTGAGCTATGAAGACATTCCATTGTTTCCTAATGCACCTTTTTGTGAGATATGTTGTAGACCTATCTTATACTGTAATTATTTGCAGAGTTGTGAACCATCATAGTACCTGGTGCTTATGTTATCTATTAAGCAATGCAATGCAGAAACAGAAGCAGTATATGAGAATCCCAAAAGAATCTGGTTTGGCCAAATGCAGTTGGAATTTGTGCAGGACTTATTGACTATCCCTTTGTGACGGGGTACACAAACCTCACACTGGCCAGGAAAGGGTTTACAAGCTGCTGTGGGCTCAATCAGCCATGCCCTGCTTCACCTGCAGTAGGTGTCTGGCTTGGAGGAAGGGATTAGAAGGAGGGAGCTCGATGGGAGGAAGACCAGACCTTGCGCTCTCATCATACACTTGTCTGCACTTCGAGCTGGGGGTGTGATTCCCAGCTCAAGGAGACAGACCGTGCTTAGCTCTGATCAAACTAGTGCGCTGAAAAGAGATAAAAGCCACAGTAGCACAAGCAGCAGGAGGGGCTTACCCTCCAAGTACATGCCTACGGTTGGATAGGTATGTACTCAGGATCGCTAGCCACTCCTGCTGCTCGCACCGCTGCAGCCACACTCTATGGGTACGTCTACAACGTATGCTTCTTTCAGAAGCGTGCCATGTCCATATATATGTAGCCCTCCCAGCATGAGTATCAAAAGCAATGTAGACAGTGAGGCACAGCTCAGGAAAGTAGAGTAAAGACATGCTTGGAGGGTGTGGGCATGTACCCAAGTACATACCCTACACGACTCCCTACTCACCGAAGTCATACCTCCCCATCAGCACCACTACTTCTATCAGGGTAGCATCCTGCTGCCTTTTGCTGCTGGAGCCCTTCTCAGCCGCAGGGAGACTCTGGCAGTCGCGAAAGGCTCTGGGAGTGGGAATGCAGCAGGGAAAGGCGCTGGCAGCTCCACACTGCTGTAGCTCTTCCCCACCACAGGGAAAAGATTCCAAGAGGAAGAAGGCAGAGGGGAAAGGCTCTGTCTGTTCCCTCTTGCGGGAGCCCTTCGCCTGCTGCAGGGAAATACTCACTGAAGTTTTTCCTCGCTGCCTCCCCTCTGCCAGAGCCTTTCACCGATAATGCGTAGCTACACACACCACAGTGTGGACACCGCCTGCTTTTCACTGCAGTGTCTAGCTACATGTACACCACGATGCCCATGGTGTGCAGTGTAGACATAGCCTATTTTTAGTGCACTGGCTTGATCAAGGGTAGTGTGGGCATGCCTCCTCAAGCTGAGAATTACACCCCCATTAGACATGCCTCATATTTTATATCCTGTGAGCGGACGTGTGGCTGGGACCAGGAATTGACTGGAGAGTGCTGTCTGTCAGAGCCTCGCTGGGTGAGGCAAGGTCTGATGTGGGATTATGATTTTGCTTTGTTACCAGTGACTGGATGATGGGTGCCGAGTAAGACTGCTAGGTGGTGCCCTGCCTGAAGGGGGTGACAACCAAATAAAACCCTTTTGCCTTTTTCACCTGACTAGGGATGCAGCAGTGAGTTGTCATGATCCCAGGAGTGATACTGTCACACTCCTCCTTTGGTAAAAAGAACTCAAGGGTATTGCTTACCCTGACATTTCAATGAGAAACAAGGAGAGTTACTTGTGACATAGTATGACATAATGCAAGTACAAATAACTATGTGTTGGAAGAATTAGCTGGCATGGCCGTAAACTCTGTAGCAAACTGCACCTGACTGGTCCTTTGCAGTGAGAAAGGCAGCAGTATAATCTGGATCCAGCTGCTACTCCACTGAAACCATCTTTCCTCACGACCCCTCCCTCATACAAAAGAAAATGCTACCATATGGAAGCTGTGGAGTGCAGAACACTAGGCACCAACATCTTGGGCAAGCAACAGATGGCAACTGGCATCATTCAACATCCGTTGTCATGCCAGAAGGTGTCAGTAGTGGTAATCTCAGTTGCCAGCACATCACAAAGTAGTGCTGCCTCAAGCCTTAGCTTGAGATGGTTTTAATGACATAACTTCCATGTGTTTGAGGGGATCATATGGAACAAACCCTCTCTTACTTTATTCCTCGTGACTTCCACTAACTATGTCCACATTTCTCTCTTCATTCAAAGAATTATTATGGATTGTGTGTCCCACTGCCCATAGCAGAAGGGAAATCTGATGGTATTATACTGCTCAGGAACCATAACACTCTGAAGTTTATTTTGAATAAGATTTAGTTTTATCTTGCATCACACTTTCACTCCACCATGTGGAGGTAACAGCAGCACATGGCCCTAAGTTTGTATGCAAAGCCATCATCTGCTACTCTCCTACAATGCAAACCATCTGAAGCCAGCAGGCACACATGAACATGTTATGAGTAATATTAGTGACAGAATGAAATCTCACTTCTTTTCTGTAAATGGACTGAATCATAGTAGCTACATGGAAGATAAGCAATTGAGTCCTTTTTTCTATTAAAATGATTCCTTTAATAATAAGATCTAACCCAAATTCATCTCAAAAGTCTTTGAAGAAATACAGCTCCTGCTTGGCAAATATTCAATAAGGCACATTCTTGAAATTAATTTGGTCAAATTAAGCTGTTTCACACTAATAAAGAAATTTACTGCAAAGTACAAGAAATTATTCTGAATAGCATTTTCAATCAATTTGATTGGATGCATATTTCATTTTAAAGTACTGTATATTATGAGACTACATCTCAATAATGAAGTAATTGCTTTGACTAGCAAAGGCTTCTGCATTTAAACAATGAATAAGATTAGCAAATTGAGCTCTCTTCAAGTTGTAAAAATAACTATTTTCTTCTACATTCCCCCTTGCACCAAGGTCCTAATCTAACTTTTTTTGCATACCTATAAATCTCATTTACGCCTGTAGACTTTTCAAATGAACAAGGAATGTAGGATCAGCTCTTGTATCCGGCTATTTTAAATATTACATTCTGCATTATTTGATTAAATTATATTCATAATACACTATATATTTAGATAGCTGTGGAATGTGTTGCAATTAATAAAATAACCTACATTGTAACTAATAAATAGATATAATAAATATTACAGTAGGCTTGAAAAGGTTAGGTTTTTAAGCTTCACCTATAAACATGACACTTAGAAGAACCAGTTCATAATATTATTCAAACCCAGTGATGCTTTACATTTTTAAAGGCACTCAACAAACATAACTAATTAAGAAAAGGCCCCTTGAAATAGGAGTTGACACACATTAGAAACCCCTAAATCTAGAAATAATTTTCATTATAACACTATAATATCATTTTGATACATTCTTAAACAGGAGGATTAATTCTCCTGTTTTAGTAAATATTAACACCATTTTACTCTTATTTAGTGCTTTTTATCCACAGATCTCTAAGCACGATTAAAGGGCTATGAAAGTGTTTTACGAAGAAACTGAGGAATACAGAGGTTAATGCCAAGATTCCTGGATAGGGATGGACTTACACATGTGCTACTGTCTTTTGCTGAACAGGTGCTTAAAGTCCACATCCGCAGAGGTAAATTTATGTGCCTAAATCTCATTGGGAGTTTGGCACATAAATACTTTTGAGGTTCTGGGCCCTAGTGACTATGGGCCCCAGGTCACAGAGTAGGTCAGTGGGAAAGCTGAGAAAAGAGCTCAGTTTTCCAACTTAAAAGACCTACATCCAATTCACCAGAAAACAGCTGTTTCTATTTTAGTTTCCCTCTGTCAGTATTGTACTTGACTCCCAACCCTTTCATTCAAAGGAAAAAAGAATGCAAAACTTATACAGTAGTACAAAGGCATTACAGTGCTATGATATTTATTTATCTAGACCTTTAAGTTCACCAATTAACTTATTCTTTAGATATAAGCAATTAACAAACATATCAAAACATTTAAAAAGATCTCTTCCAGCCCAAAATATAAGCTCTTCCCCATTATCCAATCCACTGCCTCCTTTAGCTCCATTCCTAACACTTTATACACCTGTCAAACAAGCAAGCTAGAAAGGTTGGTTTATTTGTATCTAAAGGAGCTTCCTCTGGGATTTTAAATTTAAAAAAGACCCTTTGTAAAATCCACCCTCTAATCAGAGTTGAATACCATCGTCTGCACCACCTTTCCCCAGTAGACAGGAGACTCTTGCTGCATCTCCTGAATGTCTGGAATTCCAGAACCATATCTGGGTTCTGGAAAATCAAGGGGGGAAGCAAATTCTAAAGCCAAAGGTCACTCAACAAAAATATTCTACTGTCAATCCTCTCTCCTTTAATCCAGGGGTCTGCTAGAACAAGCACTTCAGATAATTGAACAGCTGCAATATTACATGAAGAAAGAGGTGTTATCTCGAAACAGTCAGGGGCCAAATATTTCCTGTGAAGGAGAAAATAAGTCAGAAGTCAGTGCAGATCACAGTACATAGGACTAATAAGCTCCTTGAGTGAAACATTGCTCAGTAAGCAAATAGCCACATTCTACACTACTGCAATTTCCAGATGAATTTATGATGTTACCCCACAAGTAGAGTGTTCAATTTTGAAGGCAGAAAAGCATGAATAACTAAGGCAAGGACTACATCCAAAAGGAAAAGATGCAACTTCCTAGAAAAGTACAGATGATAGGAAGAGTTCTCAATAACCACTACAACACAAGAATTCAGAAGCAGCTGACACTTAGATGTGATCAAATAGTATAAACGTTTCCCATTGTTGGGGGTGCTGCAACAATATCTGTGATTTCTTTTGGTTATGTCTCCCATTCTCTAAGTGCCAGCGCAGTCTTATCTAGGTGGACTTAGCCAGCTAGCTCTAAACCTGACCTTCGCCTCCATTAGATACTGGATAAAGCATTCCACTATACCCGCAGGATCTGAAGAGATAAAAATTGCAAGCTGGGTATCATCGGCACACTGAATGCACTGTAACTCACACCTCCTCAAGCATGTCACACACATGGAACTCCACACTGTGACCTCAGAAAACAAAGGAACAGAGCAACTACCGAGTGACTCCATCTCTTATAAATATTTTGAAACAGGGACCATCTTTTTGTTCTGTGTTTGACCAGGGCTTAACACAATGGAGTTTTGATCCATGACTGGGTTCCTCAATATTATGGCAACATAAATAACAATAATTAATAATATTCCTCAAGAAACATCAGCATCATCTCATGCTGAATGGTATGAAGGTAGTTAATAGGTCTAAAAGAATCTTCAATCTGAAGAATCCAAAAGCACTTAATTAATATAACTACATTAAGCCTCACAAAACTCCTGTGAGGTAGGTAAGTATTGTCCCATTTTACAGCTCTGGTGAGTAAGTTTCAGACAGCAAAATGAAGCTGTCCAAGATCACACAGTAAGAATATAGCAGAGCTGGGAAAAGATTCCAGATCACCTTATTCCAAGTCCAGTGCCTTAATCATCCCTTCTTACCTGAGTATGAAAGAAAATATTTTTCTCCAAGTAATAAAACATTTAGTTGAGCTTTTTTTAGACGGTTATGAATAAATACAAGTTCATTATCAATCTAAGAATCATTTTTCAACTTACGAGTAAAGATTACCCGTGTATGGGTTGTAGGAATCTTCCCTTGGGTCTTTGTCTTTCTGTTTTTGTTTTCTTTTTTTCTGAGTGAACAGGAATGAGATGTTAAGTAGAGATGGCCATGCAAGGATGCCTGAAGAGAGATGTATCTGAGCACAGGGGCTAAGAACCAAGAAATCATTTAAATTTAGATTTTTAAAAATGTAAAAAGTGATTGAAATTTAGATTTTTTAAAGATGTCTTATGAATACGAGGTGCTATTATACATAAGACATTCTCAGAAGCAGTGTATGCGGCTTTAGCGTTTTTTTCATTTAAAACATTTGTAGTCATGATAATGAAGGGTTTAGTTTTTTAAGGTCAGTCTTCGCAAGTCTTTTATTTTTTCTCACTGTACCCAAAGTTTCTTTTTTTCCTGTATAAATAAAGAAGAACACTATGACCTTTTCAAACTGTCAAAATAAAGTAAATTATTGCTCTGGTGTGACAGCACTGGCATAAAGCTCCAGGCAACAAAAATGTGAAGCCTTACCTAACTCTTCCAATGACTTGCTCTGCATTTAGTTAAAACAAGGGGATGGAAAAGTCTTCTCTCAAGCTTAGCATTATCTTAGATATTTCTTTTGAAGAAAGTGTGTTCCTTTAACTTCAACAGAATATTCATTATTATACATATACATATAGTTACACAATAAATTAGATGGAAATTTGGTCCTTTGTGCGTAGCCAATAAGATGCCAATCACATTCCAAAAAATATCCTAGTTTTTACAAATCAGATATGATTTCTGCCTACACTGGAAATGAGCACACATGGTGATGCTAACATGCTATGTTTATATCTGTATGCTTCAGATACAAATTAAAGATCTCATCCTACAGTCCCTACTCAGGCAAGACTCTCATGGCTTCAGGCCCTTGCAGTTTCATAACGTCTTACATTATAGCCATACTTTTGGTGAAACAATAATTCAGAATCTGTGAATATATATCATTTCAAATACCATGCATTTTGCTCCTGGCTGGAATCTGACTACAAAAGGGCCTGATCCTGCATATCTCAAGAAAAATCCCATTGATTTCAATGAAGTTTTACAGCTGTAATTAAGGTGGAGACCTTCCTGCTTAAAGGTTGACATAACTAAGGGTATGGGAGCTGGGAGGTATAACTTCCAGCTCGAATAGCCATGTCCACGCTAGTTCTGATCAGGCTAGCACATTAAAAATAGAAGTGTAGCCACAGCAGCACAAGCAGCATGAGAGGACAGCCACCCCATGTATAATCCCCTCTGAGACCCTATGTAAATACTCAGGTGGTTAGGCCCTTCCACCACTCACACCACCATGGCTGCATTCTATTTTTAACACGTATGTCTAATCGAGCTGGAAATCACATCTTCCAGCTCCAGCGTAACCTAAGAGCTCTAAAATATGCATGCTTACTTGAAATGTCTTGAAATTTGCTGTGCCTCATGGAGGAGCTGGAGAGGGTGAGTGTTCCAAATTTGGAATTATTTGAGCAAGGAGTTCCTGAGATACAGATCCTTCCCCCGCAAAAAAACAACATTTCATGAAGTCAACAGATTCAACCAATATATATATATATATATATATATTTTTTTTTTTTTTTTTTTTGCACACACTTGAGGCTCAAACCATGACTCTCATCATATCCCAACTGATCTCAGATGTTTGATATTTATCTCAGATAGTACATGGCACCCACTGCCCCTTTGGGGAAGCAATACTGAAAATATTTACATTGAAATATACATATAAATATAATTAATACTGAAAGAGTTTAGCTCTCCTGAATAGTACGTAATAAACACTCAAGAGCTAATCATATTACAATGTGCATGTACAGAACTACTGGTAAGAAAGTTTCCAGACAGCCTGGTTTCACATGATCTGGATGGCTCAAGGGGACATGCCATAGCCATTGCACCTCAGCTATGTCCAGGCAGTGTAAGGTTGAATCTTACCATTGGCAGATATCTGAGAAAGATCTGTAGCCATGTTATTATCTGCTTCTGTCAAGATTTGTTTATTTCTGGAAAATGTAACCTGAGTACAGAAGATAATTCAGAAGAAGCTCAAACTATTTTCAAAAAGAAAATGAATTACAGTGCTTGGGAATGTGGGGTTTCGGAGAGTACAGCAAAGTGAGAGTGCATTGGAGGGAGGAGGGGGGAAGAATAGAGGAGAGGGGATTAGGGACTGTGGCGATGGGAGGGAGGATTATGAGGCGGGGGCCTAGCTGAGCTAGTATCTCAGAGACCCTGAGAGTAATGCAAATTTCAATGTCAGAAAACCCAGGGGGAAAAGGTTAAGGTGCATGCCACCAACATATGGGATCGAGGCAGGTGAAGTGGGGTGAGCGGGATTATGTTGGATGGGGAAGGGACTGGGGAGGCCAGCGGTATGGCTGAAGAGGCCTGGCTGAAGCAGGGGCAGGAAGCATAGTGAGGATGTGGGGCCCAGCTCGGTGTACAATTTGGGCTACATAACAAAGGAAACATGCACCCTCCAGTAAGTTGCTGCCTATGATGTGTATATAGAACAGCAGAGGGCACCAGACAATAAGGAGCAACTTGTTGCAAATTAATGACCTCCAAAGTACAAATGGCTTTAATGGGACGGGACGGGGAGTCTTAGCCTGAAATGTTGGCAGAGTGACTGTTGTGGGGAACAGGGGGATGGGGATGGAGAAGTAGAGACACATATCAGTCTTCTCTCGTCATCTTAAAGTTACTGTAACCAACATGGAATAAAACTATCAAGATTTTTGGGACATAACTTTGTCTGTGATTTCACACCCTACCCGGACAGCAACTTCACCCACCAAACATTTCAAGGAATGACCATTATCACCAGTCTGCTATAACAATATGTACAGGAAGGTGGAGAATCACTTAGGAATTATATAGTATCCTCTATACCTTTAGGTAGCCACAGTAGCACATCAACTGCATCCCTACGAGATAACTGCAACTGCCTAAATGAACACCAACACCTACGAAAATGTTTCTCTTCTATTAAAAACATTAGAAAATTCACTTACAAAAGCTTTGCATGTGGTCAAGGGTGATCCAGTGGATATAGTGTACTTAGATTTTCAAAAAGTCTTTAACAAGGTCCCTCACCAAAGGCTCTTAAGCAAAGTAAGCAGTTATGGGATAAGTGGGAAGGTCCTCTCCTGGATCAGTAACTGATTAAAAGATAGGAAACAAAAGATAAGAATAAATGGTCAGTTTTCAAAATGGAGAGAGGTGAATAATGGGGTACCCCAGGGGTCTGTATTGGGACCAGTACTGTTCATAAATGATTTGGAAAAAGGGGTAAACAGTGACGTAGCAAAATTTGCAGATGATACAAAACTACTCAAGATAGTTAAGTCCAAAGCAGACTGCAAAGAGTTACAAAGGGATCTCATAATACTAGGTGACTTGGCAACAAAATGGCAAATGAAATTCAAGGTTGATAAATGCAAATAATGCACATTGGAAAACATCCCAACTATACATATAAAATTATGGGGTCTAAATTAGCTGTTATCACTCAAGAAAGAGATCTTGGAGTCACTGTGGATAGTTCTCTGAAAACATCCACTCAATGTGCAGTGGCAGTCAAAAAAGCTAACAGAATGTTGGGAATCATTAGGAAAGGGACAGAGAATAAGAAAGAAAAAAAATCGTATTGCTTCTTTATAAATCCATGGTACAGCAACATCTTGAATAATGCGTGCAGATCTGGTTGACCCATCTCAAAAAAGATATATCAGAATTGGAAAAGATACAGAAAAGGGAAACAAAAATGATTAGGGGGATGGAAAAGCTTCCATATAAGGAGAGATTAATAAGACTGGGACTTTTCAGCTTGGAAAAGAGATGACTAAGGGGCGATACAATAGAGGTCTATAAAATCATGACTGGTGTGGAGAAAGTAAATAAGGAAGTGTTATTTAGTCCTTCTGATAACACAAGAACTAGGAGTCACCAAATGAAATTATTAGGCAGTAGGATTAAAAGGAACAAAAGGAAGTATTTCTTCACATAATGCACAGCCAACCTGTGGAACAAGTTGCCATATGATGTTGTGAACGCCAAGACTATAACGGGGTTCAAAAAAGAACTAGATAAGTTCATGGAGGATAGGTCCATCAATGGCTATTAGCCAAGATAGGCAGGGACTGCTGTTTGCCAGAGGCTGTAAATGGCAGACGGGATGAATCATTTGATGATTACCTGTTCTATTCATTCCCTCTGAAGCACTTAGCATTGGCCAGTCAGAAGACAAGATACTGGGCTAGATGAACTAATGGTCTAACCAGTATGGCCGTTCTTATGTTGTTATACTGGATATCTGCAGATACACCTCTTTCCTTTGATCACACATAGGGCAGAGCAAGCAGAGGGGTTCGCTACCTCTACTCCCCGCAGGGACAGGGCTCCCTCAGATCTCATATCACAATCACCACAGCTCTGCCAAGATGCTCCAGTTAGTCCCTCCACCATTCTATACAGCTACACCTAACACAGCTGGAGTGCATACAGGTAATTCCCGGTGGCTATTGTCAGCTCTGGAACGGACAGCAGAGTTAAGGTTGCAGTACCATGTACCTTAACTCTGTTTCCTGATTTTCAGAAGTTTATGTCTGAAACATCTTAAATCGTTATCTCCTGGTTTTCAGAGGTTTGAGCTTTTCTGAACTTGACATTACAGAAGGGCACAAGATACCATCGGGCAGCCTTAACTCTGCGTTAATGAAGTATTTTATCAGTGAATCAATTTGGGGTTTAGATTCCATTCCCACCCCTAAAATTTTGAAAAATTAGTTTGGTCAGTTGTTCAATTTTAAATTATATGATTGCCAAAATAATAAAATAGAATAACAACTACTGACAAGATTTTAAATTTTGCATTTTAAGCCTAAAATACTAGACAACACCATTTTATGTATAATTTCTATAGCTGAATATTATGAATATTTTGCATGGTTATTGATATATATACTTAAAATACATTTGTATAAAGCCAGGTGTTTATTTTAACAGTGAAGTTTATCATTCCTGTATTGTTTCCAGCAACGCCAAATTCATTTTGGCAAACCTTCCAAATTAAAAATCTTGACATTTAGCTTATCTACTAATTACAGAGTTAAAATTTCTCAAATTATTTTTAAAAATAACTTTTTGCCCTTTTTAGAGTCATGAATACTTTTAGAATTTCCATAAAAACAATGTTGTAAGCAAACTAGGAAGCAATGGCTCAGTACAAACACAATGCTTTATTTAAAGCTGAGATATACCTTCTTTTAAAATAGCATAACTAACATCAAGTGCTTGATTTATTTTGCAGATGTATGCATGTCCAAGCTGAAAAGGTCTCAAGTCACTATGCACAATTCGTACAGCAGAACACAGACCAGATTTAGCCCTTTGAACAGAGAGTGCCAAAGCACTTCTCTAATTTTCTTACAATTATTTCAAGTGACGAAGGTCATTGCAAACTATGTAGTCGGGTTTTTTTCAATGCTATAGTTGCTACATGTATCAGATTATGGGTAGTGACTCTGAAATAAAATAATTATCTAATCCTTTATAGTCTACTTGATAAATATATGGTTCAAAAGATGCAGATATCAATTTCTCAACCAAATGTTACATTATCACACCTATTGATGGCTTATACACATTGATCCAACTATTAATGAAGTCAATGGGAATGGTATCATAGATTTCATTGGGCTTTGAATCAAGCCATAGTTTTCATGATTGAAAAGACTTTTAAAGATCTAATTCTATTAGTATCACAAGAAATATATGTTTTATCCAAAAAAGAACAAAATGTTTCAAAGTTCAACAATTTTGGCAGACATTGTAAGAACGCATTTAGCCGTTGGCTCTACTTTACAAGTTGAGGAATGAACACACCTTCATCATCAAAACCAAGCCATAATAGGTTGAGATCTCCAGAGCAAGTATGGCAGCAAAAGGATTCAATTTAATAAATTAGCGTTCAAAAGTTCTCCCCAAGACTGCATTCATTCAGGTTTTCTAAACCCAGGTTTTGGTTTTTTTGGATAGTCAGTATAATGCCCCCCTCCTTCCCCCCCCCCGCCCACTCACACACACACACACACAGTTTGTTATCAAAAAGGATTGTCCCCGGGATCTTTCTTTCCAAAGTACAGACCACTATGAAGTACAGACCACTATGACCCACACTAAAGCAATAATTTGGTTAGTGGATAGCAGTAGTGAACATCAATCTTCTGTGTGGATCACCACTAGAGGGATAGCGAATATGTAATGTGTAATATGTAATAACATATTACAAAAAAGTAATATACAACTGATGAACTCTTGATCATATGGCTACTTACACAGGATGAAATTCGTCCTTATGCAGAGTTCCAGCACAAAGCTAATGCATCACATAAACCCTGTTTTGAAGATTGATCTGGGATTTAAGTGGTGTGCTGTCCTTGTGGTGGCCTTCTGCACAAGGGTGAATTTCACCTTTGCTTACCAATGCTTTTCACTAAGAGCACATCACAACTGTGTTCCATAGTCTGCTCTGGTTTCCACTCATTTCCAGGAGTAAATTAAGGTGTTGGTTTTGATTTATTAAGCCCTATATGGATTAGTTCCTGTTTACCTCTCCAAACTCCTCTCTTTGTGTTACAGCTTGTCACTTGATATCAACTAGAATGTTTAAGTTGACAGTGCCTGAATCCGCTTTTCTAGGGGTTGAAGCCAAGCATTCTTAGTAAACAGCTTTCAACACTGAAAGTTTTCCTCCTTTTATCTGCCAGAGGCTGAGTTTGTTGATATTTAGGGCATCCTGTAAAACTTATGTATTCTCCCAGCCTTTTGCTGAGGGTGAGATAGGAAACAATGAAGTTATTCAAGAGAAAAGGGGCTAAGTCTTTATTTTTGGTGTGTTGGAAATCCTTGATAGGTTGACAGTGTGTCAATCTTGATTTTTTTTTTAAGTTTTTAAATTATTGTATACACTTATACAATTAATATAAGGTCCAAGAAGCTAAAATGGATTCATACTGAAGATGGAAATAAAGAACTCGAAGGAACAAAGTATACTATATCCAGGGTCACCAACTCTACAAGAAGGCTAAGTCAAAAGTTAAATGCCAATAGGCTTATTTTAGGAATATGAAAACAAGAAAAGCAGTTGAATTACAGAATTAATTACCTGGAAAGCCAAGTTCGAGATACTATGTTCATATTTTGGCCTACCTTAAAAGGGGTAAGAACCCTTCAGACATCTATATCCTGCTCCATTTTGGAGGGTGTTGTGACAATTAATTACAATCTATAAAGCACTGGATCACAGTATTGAGGATCGGTCAAATTCTTCAGGAGCAGTGCAGGAATTAGGAGCTTACATGGAAGGCACCACAAATATGCAAATGTTAATTAGCATTTTATTGTAAGGATGGTCGATCTGTTTAATTTCAGACACTTTTCAGTTCAAGAGCTATTTTTGGTCACAAGTTGACATTCTTTAATATTTCTTCACACATTTTATGGAATTTGCTCTTCACTTCTGAGCTGACAAGACTGTAAAAACCCATTTCTTGTGAAGCGTTCAGAAATTTTAAATCACTGATAAACTAGTCGGTTGTTAAAATGTTGAAGATTCTAAAAACTTCTTTTAACAAATGCAACAACTGCAACTTCATCTGTAATGGGCATACATGTACAGAACCATGACCCCTTCAAAAGAGAATGTCTCAAAACAGATTAAGCCCTTTAAATCATTTTATTGCACTCCAAAAGTCAAGTGACATGCATAAGACTCCCACTTTTTCATTTTTTTAATAAAAAATATTTCACTATAAACCTAAAATTCATATGATAAAATTAATGTTCACTATTGAGTTTCTTCCACCCACTGCACACCAAAATATATAACATGTGTCAGGCATAGGAGCAAGTATGACTGAGAGAGAGTTTGCAGTGTTATGGGTCCACAGAGTGTCTGTGCTAAAACACATGGCCTACGGCCATCTAAATTCCATGTTGAATGCCCTACCACTGTGAATTGCACATAGTAAACCCATGGCATATAATCCCACAGATTTTGGAGGATGCTGGATAAGAAAGCATGTCTTGCACCCTGAGGTTTTTCTTCTGGTTGCCCTTTCTCCACACATTCAGAAGGTTTAATCTATTTACAGCATAAGAATACCTGCTGTTTTAGGGCCATCCCTTAGCCCTGCTCCCTACTCAGTGTTGCTCCCAGATGGAGTTGCCTGGCAAACTGAGTACTACTTGTTCAATGAGGAGGAAATGTCTCCTCAGAACAAATGAGAGCCCAAAATATGTTGACCCCAGCCCAAAGCAGTGGAATACACAACTTCTCCCTTGGTCCTGGGAAATGACTTAGCAAAGGTGTGATATAGGCACATTGCCTCCCTGATTTTACAGTGGAGAGCCAGACAAATAGCCTCAACTGAGTGATAACCGACTGCACCATTCAAGAGGCCATCCTCACCTTAAGAAGTATTAGGATAGTAAACTGGGTGAGGGACAGATCCCATACAGAGAAAAATCCACCCCCACCCTTCCAACAAGGCAAGCCATGCTGCCTCTACTCCCAAACAGATAACAAGGGTATTTTGGAGGGATAGGGACTCCAGTTCTAAAACTCTACTCCTAGCTCTCTCTGTCCCCTGTGATTCCTCCATAGGTGTCACAGAAGGCTTAGGGCTGCAGTAGCCTCCATGACCTCTGCACAGAGCACACAGATGAAAAAAGCAAAGGGCCACTTACAGTGGGGAAAGATCATTTTTGTGAGTACCTGGACCAACCTGTTGTAGATTGGACACCCTGTCAGAGCTGGCTGACATGGTAGCTAATGGCTTACATAACTCTTACCCCTGTGTAATCAAGGGCCAGACCTTGTCCCTTAACAATCAACTGTTAGAAATTTCATAATGATAAAAAACCAAGACGAAAATACAAAAAATTATATTTTCATATACATGCTTCAAAATGGCCATACACTACTGATTTTTTTAGTACTCTCACCTCTTTAGTTAAAAAATATTTTTATGGAATTAGACCTTTTCTTTCATTTTGCTGCATGTAAAAGGAAAGATTTTATACTGAAAAATGTTCCATATACATCTATAACCCTTGATTATCTGGTCTAATAACTAGATTTTATCCACATTATCCTCTGGCATGCACTTGGGCAAATGAGTATTTCTCACTCCTCCTTAATTTATAGCTACAGTTTAAATTTTTTAATATTACTCTTGGAAAAAAGTCTAAAAAACCCAAATCCAAACAATGAAACGTCAAAATATAAAACATAAAAATTGTTCCTTATTGAAAAGAATCTAAATTCCTTTTGACTCGGAGGACTAATTTGTCCTATTTATCCTATTGTCCTTTGTCCTATTCTGCTGTAAAATGAAAAATGGAGACACAATCAAGAGCACTTCATACAATTATTATTTTTGCAAACATGCATGCAGCATACAGAGACAAAGTTTAAAAAAAATAAAGTTAAAGTGAGAGAATTTAGATTAGCATTCGTAAAAGGAAAATCTTGCCATTCATAAAGTATGCCATTCATAAAGTATTGGTCATTCAAATGGTTTCTGATGCATGGGCCACTGATCAATTCTTCAGCATCACCACCTTGCCCCAAGAATCCATCTGTATAGGCTAAACAGAGAGTTTTTCAAAGTGCACAGACACATACACACAAAATAGACTACTATGTTTGTTGCATTTGTAACAGTATTCCTAAACAATAAACACATATGTACATATTTGCAGGTGCTTTATGAAGGTGGTTGCTGCATCCTTAGAAACCTACTGAAATTATCACTTATTTAACCATTAAAACAACTATTGTATAGAAGTCCTTAAACAAAGGCAGAAATGCCTTAATCCATCTCTTTATCATTCATGTCCTTCCACATATCCTCAGACCAACCTAACACCCATCGTTTTCTTAACTTGTTCCTAGTGACTAATCTACCCACAGGCCATCTACTAACACATTCATATTTTGTTTCTTCATCACTTGCATAAAATTTAGAAATTGCAAATCCAAAGTGTCTGCATCATATAGTGTTTAACCCTACAATGGATCTGCTTCATTCACATCACACCAGCTAGTGACAGGCCGTCAGAATCACCTGTTAATCTTTATTCAATATCTTTGTCCTGGATCTCAACAAAGTAAATTCAAGGCAGAACAATCCAAGACAGATATATCTTTGCTCCAAAAATGGATTAAGTTCATCCCATGGCAGCTAATTTGGAAGTGACCTTCCTTGATTATCTCTTAAAGCAAGATACACTTAACAACATAAAAAGTAGTGTTTCTCTGTAGTTGCTCTTCCAAACTGGATCTCTATTAGCCTTCCTAGTTGCTGTGCTCTTTCTGTTGCCTTCTGAAACAGCCTCATTAACTGTTTGGATCAGATATATTTTATGTTTAAAAATTTGGCAAAAAAGATGCTAGTTACCTACACTTCTTAATATTCAGATCCATGCTAGAATAACAAATTCACCTGAGTGATTATAATATAGTGGTATGCAAAGTTTTTGCATTAAATTCTTAATAAAAGTCATGAACTGAAGCCAGCAGACACAATACCCTATTTATTCCATGACTTGAACACCTGGGGACTGATTCACCATTGTCTTACAGATTAGTTGCTGTCATTTACATCTGTGCAAAGTGGGGTGTAAAACATTCCTAAATGTGAATTCTGCATTCATCCCACAGCCCACAATAGTGTTTTTACGCATACTTTGCACAAGTATATATGATGACACCAGATGCAGGGCAGCAGAGACTCAGGCTGCTTGCATGTGCAGAAGAATGTCCTTCAGAGACTATGGCCTAGATCTACAAAGGTACTTCGGCACCTAACTCTTAGACTTAGGCGTCTAAGTCACAGTACTGGGCTCCACTGTGATCATAACATCAATAAATAGATAGCAACTGCCAAAAGTACGTTTGGGTGCCTGAATAAAAATACAGTATTTGGAAATCAATGTCCATGACAGCTAAAATCAGATCATATACAATGCTCATTGTACCCACATTACTTTGTGGTTGTAAAACTTGGGTACTGAAAAGAATCTGGACCAAAAGCTGCAGACATTTGAACTGAGGTCCCTGCATCATATCCTAGATATGACAAGGCTAAATAGGCTAAGAAATGATGACTTCCAGAGAAATCTGAAAGTGCAGTGCATGACTAGAATAATCAAAAGGCATCCACTACAATAGTTTGCCTGTGTTGATAGAATGACCCCTACCAATTGCCTAAAATTGTTGTCTATGGAAGAGTGCATGGAGAGAGAGGCTGTGGACATCCAAGGAGACACCTCATCAGGATCAAATGGCAGCTCAAAACAGACATGGATGGAATCTGCTCATAATGTCAGCCCTACCCAACTATAGTGTTGAAAAAGCTTTCATTTCTCCAGCTATTCATACTAGTCCAAATGCTATTTAGGTTCTGAACCTGCGCTGTGTAGTACACAGACAGACTGCTACAATCAGTGGAATCTCACTGGAGCATTCTGCCACCCATGCATCATGAAATGCTGAATCAGGGTTTAAGATACTATTCAGTCTTTACTCAGACAAATGCCTTACTCAGACACAACTGACTGTGCTTTTGGTTAGTCATGTGTATGTTTGGCTGACTGATCTAATCCTGTTTTGGGGATTTCTGAAGTTCCACTGATAACTAGGACTTGGCCGGTTCAGCCACCCCATTAGTTCCTGTATGAAGCCCAATTATGTCACCACCATATGGACCATGCAGTATAATGATCTTCAGGATTACTGCCGCAACTTGAGATCTGCCAGAAAGCTCCACTCAGCCAGCTCTCAAAAGATTTCCTAGGGTTGGCAAGCTCCTGAAGAGTTTGATGCCTTCAAGGGCAGTCTCCCCTCTGAAGAGCCCACTGGGGAGAGAAACACTGTCAACAGGGCTTCAACAAGCAAAACTGCTGCTTGTGTGGAGTTCTGCTGGCTATGACTGCCAGAACCTGGGACTGGACAATAGGGGATGGATCACACAAAATTACTCGGTTCTGTTCATTCCCTCCAAAGAACTTGGCACTGGCCACTCTCAGAGACACGATACTGGACTAGATGGATCATTGATCTGACCCACAATGGCCTTGCTTATGTTCCTATGAGTAAGGACCTAGGATCTGAATCACATTCATCTGTTTAAGAATGTATATGTTAATAGAATAAAGTAACCTAATACATATGTAAAATGATTTTGTCAGATCAATAGTATTATTGCTACAAAGGCTTCTATAAATATCCATTGTCATCTGTGTGCAATGTGGTCTTGCTGAAACAGCCTTCTGTAGTACCATTCCCAAGCAGCTGGACAGTTCACTTGAGCGTATTTGCAAACACCCAAAACAACATGCTATTTTTGTTAACTGAAATGCCAATTTCTGCTGAATGGAATGTTGACTGCCAATGGCCAGAGATGTCTGTTCTGGCTTCCTGGGCATATTGCCAGTCTAGGCAAGTGGCTAAACTCCCCACTATATATTCTGGGGCATTCATCCTGCAGAGTAGCTAGTGCTGGATTAACATTAGAATTTTCAAATGCTGAGTAAACACCGTATGGAAGTTGGCTGCTTCTTCTGAGACTTTTACATTAATTCCCCCAAATTTCTTTGCCTGCTGCTGTTTACCTAGATGTCACTGTTGTTGCTGGGTCACTATGGGAACTGTGGCTGTTCCTTCTGTTTCTATATTGCCACTACCAGTCATTTTCACTTCACCAAAATTTGCTGCCAAAATATTTTGCATTCTGAAAAGCAGCCTCTGATAATGCACTGAATCCTGGATTTGTGGAGCTCAGCACTCAACCAGTCAAACTCTTCTCACTAAGAGCAATATCAGAAGCAGTCTGTTAAGTTTACAGAGCTCATACTATACATCTATCTAAGATACCTAT
The DNA here is from genome assembly GCF_026122565.2 of Emydura macquarii macquarii. Classification (NCBI taxonomy): domain Eukaryota; kingdom Metazoa; phylum Chordata; order Testudines; family Chelidae; genus Emydura; species Emydura macquarii. The sequence continues at coordinate 9,226,986 of NW_027131105.1, read as the reverse complement.
GTGGCCCATTACTCTGGTATCTGAGCACATCACAATCTTTAACATATTTATCCTCACAACACCTCTCTGAGGCAGGGAAATACTACTATCCCCATATTACAAATGGGGAAGAGATTAAGTGACTTGCCCAAGCTCGCATAAGAAGTCTAGAGCAAAGCAAGGAATTGAACTCTGCGCTCTTATGTCCTAAGCGAGCACCCAAACCACTGACCATTCTTCCTCCCATTGCACCTCTCTCTGATGTTCCTTATCTACCTTTATGCAAAGTTATCTTTTGGCTAGAGGAAAAATCTTCCTATTTCTTTAGCCAATAAAATAAATTCCCCCTCCAATAACAATCAAATGGGTTTTGGGGAATATATCACATTTCTATTAGAAACATTATCTGTGTTATGGAAGGCGAGGCACCCAAGATCAAACCCACCCTACTCCCAATCCAAACTTGGATGGCTAGCCCAAGCTGCCGCCAGTGCTGAAACTTCCACACAGCTATTTTTATTGTGCTACCTCAAGCCCTGAAAGTGTGAGTCTGTCTATCCAGGCTGGGAGCTGCAGTGAGACATACCCTTAGAACTGCATAGTATTATCAAATATAACGTGATCTACTTTCTATCATATAAGGAGATTGTACAGCTATGAAACAATTAGCCAAATTCCGCTTTGGTGTTATTACTGACTTCAATAGAGTCATACCAGAGATCAAGTTGGTCCAATATGTATAATCAAAACATATTTCTACAAAGATTAAACCCTGTTCATTTTTTTGTTCTGTCCAACATTATTGCTACTGATATGTCAACAAACACTGGGTCACAATTTGTAATGTGTTATTTATCATATTAGCCATTTTCTAGATTCAGATGTCTGATAATGCTGCATTATCAAAGGGCCTAATTCTGCAAACCGTTTCTCACTCAAGTAATTCTTACTCACATGAATAGTGACTTTGTGGGAACTATTCATGTAAAGACAGCTCATGTGAATTAGGGTTTGACCAAAGTCTCTGTTACTCAACAAAACTGTATATTTACCCTCAGAATAGGTTTTGCTGTTATATACATGAGAAAAAAAAATCTTTGTTTATAAATGTCTGAATAAAGCCTACCAACAAATCAGTTTGAACTGTTTATCTCTTACAAGGTTAATATTAATTCTGGAACAATGCTACCTATTTAAATTGAGTAAGTAAATGGTGCATCCTGATGGCCTTTGTTGGATCCATGAAAAATATTATTTCATAAATAATTTTAAGCACAATTCTGAAGACTTTGTAACACTTTTATCGCCCTGGCTATAAAACAAAAGTAGGAAGTTCCAGCCCACAGTTATTTAAACTCACTTTACATATTTATACATTAGGGATGGAGCTGGTCCCACTGAATTCAATAGGGAAACTCTCTTAAATTCAATGGGAGCATATCAGACCCTATGAACAGTGTCTGTTCTATATTCTTTAAAGTAAATGCTTACAAAACCTCAATCTTAAAGACTTGTCTGTTAATAATTAAAGAAGAAATCACATTAAACTTATTTCAATGTATGATAAAAAATTGTTTCATTTGAAAAAAGTTTGATTTCAAATGAGGAAAGAGAGCACCAAGGTTTCTAAGGAGACCCTGAAACACGTTTTTACCCTGTGCTTGAGCAATGGTTTCTTCAAAAAGAAAGATATCTAGAATTATTTGCCTTCATCATATAAATATGAGTTTTAAAAGCCAATTTGAACACCATTCATTATAGTGTGAGTTGCATGAAGTTAAATTGGTGCCAGCTAGTACACCCTAGATAGAGCTAGGGAAAATAGCACATTCTTGATCTTCACAAAATAAGATAGAAAAAATCAGTGTTGAGACCAATTATGATTCCAAAACAATGGAGATGCTAGTACAGGAGATAACACAGTACCCAAAAAGACCAGCATTCTGAAACCAAAGCCCTCCCAACTAACATTTTCCCAAAACCACTCCTCGTTCACTCAGCCATCCCTGCCCTTCTTCCCAGAAGGCCTGGCAGAACTGAGTTTGACCTGACAGCAAACTAATTTGGGCTTTAAAAAACCAAGTGGAGAATCAAATCCGACAGTCAAGGAACCCTCACTGAAAACACCTTGTCATCAATCCCTACCTAGCCCAGAAAAAGCATCTAAGTTGATCTCAACTACCTCATTATCACATAATGAACTTCTGAGGTAACATGGGCTGGGATTTTCAAAAGAGCTCATCACAGGCTTACCTCTACTCTCCTTAAAGTCACTGGCAAAACTTCCATTTAATTCAACAGGAGCAGAGTTAGGCCAATACTGAATGCTTATGAAAATCCCACCTGATACCAACTATTCAAGTTTTTAATAGACACAGCACGCTCTGTTGCACCTGAAAAAAACTGAAATCTAATGCTGATCACTGAGCATGAGTGTAACATGCTTCTTGCAAGAATCATTCTTTAACAAATAGTTAGCCACGTTCAGCACCAGATGAAGTTTCTGAGCGGTTTTGTAGAATAGCCCCATACTCAATAAATTACAATCCAGTCTTAACATGACATAGGCAAATGGGAATGTAAAAGAATTCTCCAGTTTACAAAAATATCCGAGGTAGGAAAATGCTTTAGAATCACAGTTTAAGAACATTTTGTTTATGCAGCAATTGAATTCACTCTTTTCTCAGGAAGTAAAGCTATATGAACTGGTTTTTATGTAAGATTTACCTGTATTAACATTGGCTGGTAAATTGACAAATTACATTTTTTGCCTAAATTCTGTAAATTGATTTGATAAGCATATCATATTTTATATAACATGTGCACATTAAAATATGTGCACATCAAACTTTGCATCCTTGCTGTTTCAATGGCACGTAAAAAAAGTGTGAACTTCCCCCACTATTCTTAGATTGTCACTTTAAATATCAACACTGTTAATTACAATATTTTCCCACTGATCACGCCACTGAAAAAGTAGCTAACACGCTTATTGAATTAATTTTATTAGCAGGGATTTCCCAGAGGAATAAGCTGTACATTTGAATTAAGAAAATACATTTATTTTCAAACAAGAGGAGTATGTAGTGCTCTATGAATTGATAACCGAGAAGTTTTCCACAAAACCAGGGTAAAGTTATGTTTGCATTGCGTCCTGGAATGTAGCTTGTGGGATCGATTCTCCACTGACTTACACCTTACATGGTCATTTACACCTATTCTAAGAGAGCTAGTTCCTCACCTGTTGCCAAGACATGCTTGGCACAGAGGAAGTGGAGCCACAGTAAAAGTGATTTTAAACCTCTGCTCCCTTTCCCTTTTGCCTATCTGTGAGTAAGTCTGGTCCCTGACAGAGTAACCCTGAGGCTACTCTAAATAAATCCCAACTGCCCATAAGACCAAGAGACCATTCCAGCAGCTGGATATTGGCAGGTGGTAAAGGAATCCTAGTCACACACCTTATTCCAGGAATCATTCCATTTTCCAAGGGTTGAGGATAGAGATAGCATAAAGACACTATGCTGACTCTGTGTCACCTGGGGATTATTTTTACACAAAAGAAGTAAGGAGTCCGTTAAGCTAGATCTCCATCTGCTTTATGCAACCGGAGTGGTGCAAAATTGCCAAAGTGGTTGCAAAATGTTACCAATTCAGAATTCTAGAATTTTCATCTTTTTGTGGAGGTGTAAATTACTACACAAGGTACAGCGATATGAACCAACCCATGTGTGATTCTGTTAGATTTTATAAACCTTGACCTAGACAGACAAAAGTGAAGGCAATTCAGAATAGTAAGTATATAAATGTTGAATAGCCCCTTTTGCCCTTGTTATAATATTTGAAATTGAAGTACAAAGATAGGCCCAAGTACACTTTTTTTAAAATGATCCCCTTGCAGAAAAGCCACCTACTGAGGAATCCTTACAGCTTTGCAAAGGTCACTAGCTCATGCGTATTGTCCCTGCTTATAACTATCAAACGGCATTTTACCATCGCTTTTAAAAAAGGAATTCAGGTGGCTCTGGCAGTCAAACAGTTACTGCACAGTTTGCTTATGTGAGAAAAGATAACAGTAATCTATGTACTGAAAGACAACAGCAACAAAAATCTTATCAAAACTGTCTCTACCACACACAAAAAAAGTAATGAGGAGAGATTTCAAAGCCTACTTGATGTTACGCTTGCTTTGAAAGAAAAAAAAAGACATTTCCCATCATTTGATTTTCAAAACTAAACTACTGACTGTCTCTCAGATCCTTCTGTGTACTCATACAGTAAGCTATAAATACATTTTCACTGCCTAACTGTCATTGATATGCCACCTGAATTTCAGGTGCTATATCAGGTGTAATTATATCTTATATTTTGAATGCTTTTTCAAATGAAGCATATTGAGATTTTTCTTTATTAAAAAGCACATTAGTCAACAACTATAGTACCTGTATTTTATAGTTTGGCTAAAAAGTTACTGAAGAATTAGATACAATAAATAAAGTTTTAATTTCTCTGAAATGTTTTCTGTATGCTAAGTAGCTGATATTTTCCAGTAGAATCCAATCAATCCCTGCCTTTCCTGCATACTGATTAGTTGTCTGGCTTTTATGCTATAGTCTGCACTAATTCTAAAGAGTGTGCATGAAGTGAGAATCTGAATGTGGGAAATATTGAAACAAAAAGATAAAAAATGTATATGATCTGGAGCACAGGGGGGAGAGGGTGGGAAGGAGCACAGAGACCTTTGAACCAAAAGGAAAAATATAGCAAACAAAATAAATATGTGGTGTACAATTTTTAAAAATAATGCAGAGAAAATTTAGCAGAGAAAATTAAATAAATGCATCTTCAGAGGCTTTTTTTACAGGAATGTTTTAAAAATTAATAATGGTATAAACTGATTAGTTTCAGACTTTTATTAGAATTTCACTGTGCATATAGGATTTCAGTAAATTGGTGCAAGGAAATGTATTTTTCAATGGATGTATTAATTTATCATGTGGCCTAGGGATTGAATGACTCATGAGATTATTAATGAGATATGGATATGGAGCCTGACACCTCTTTGTCACAAGTTTGATTAGATCTAGTGTAGTGTAGTCTTCTGCATTCCAGTGCAATGCCCTGGAATGCAGTGTGTAATTGACATTTCAACCACCACTACAGGGGAATGGGCTTGCCAATGGGGAACTGACTGTGCCTCCCAAATGTGCTGAAGGAAAGGATCTCCTTCCTCTCACACAAACAATAGGGAGGTGATTGAGCCATTACCATGGCAGTGTTATCCACTCTGATTCCTTCAGCCCCTTTAGGGTGGCTGGGACGGACAGGCTGGGGGTATGACTGGTTGTGCCAAGAGTCCTGCAAGACAGAGGATGTATGCTGTCCTTTCTTCACCCTAATGGGGATTCTCCCCAAAAAAGGAACACAGGCTTGGGAGGCATTATCTTTCCTGAAAAGCCCTGTCATTTTAAAAGGATCCTCAGAGGCAGCTGTGGCCAGAGCCCCCAGGGACACAAAATTAATGCACAGGTACAGGGCTTCTGTGCAGATGGCTCTAGCACCTGGTGATCTGCTATAATCCATGTGAAGCCCTAACAATCCTTGAGATTCTTGATTGGGCCTCACAGCTTATCCCAGCAGACAGCCATCCCACCAATGAAACAAGTGGGAGGTTTAAACACAGGAAGTGCCATCCAGCCCAGCATATGCAAAGTCCAGATTCCTGGCACCTAGTATTGAGTGGTTCAGTAAAGGTTCATTTCTATTATTATTCTCATCTTATTCCTACGAAACAGATCAACTAAAAGAGAGCCTCATAGGAATCCCTTTACAGTGGCAAAAATGCAGATTTATTTACACAGCCTGCCTGCACATTTCAGAGGAGAAGCAGAGCACACTAATCAGAGAGCCAGAGCAAGATAAGGAAAGTTCCCATACCATAGGGAGAATGCAAAGTGTGGAGAGAGGACTAAGCAGCAAGGGAGAAGATGAGACGATGCAGTGGGATGGTGTGAAGGAGGAAAGAGAAGAAGAGAAACTGAGTGGGAAGAGGTGAGGTAGAGGAAGGCAGACAGAAGGAGAAGGCAAACAGAGGAGAAGAAGAGGAAAAACAGAAGAGAGTGATAGGGCAGAGACAACTGATACCAAGAAGAGAAGAAGAACTGGAGAACAAGGAGAGACAAAAGAAAGAGACATGAAGAGAAATAACATAACACAGAAAGGCAACTGTAGACTGAAGAGGAATAACAGAAACAAAAGAAGGATACATGGAGGAAATCCATTTGGACAGAAACAGTGCCTCTTAGCAACCACTACCTGGTCTACATTAACCGGCAAATTCGGCAGCAGTCGATGGGAGTTATGTCAGCTACACAGAGTAGCTTGTGTAACTTACGTCAGCTTCCTAACTTCTATTCTATGTCTCCACTACGCTGCACCGACAGGAAATGCATACCCTTCGACTCAACATTACGCTTTTTCTGGATGTGGTTTTAATAGATCGACTTCTGGATTGATTGAGTGTGTCTTCACTGCCGCTCAATCAAACCAGATAAATCGATCTGATGGCAGCGAAACTGCCACCGTAAGTGTAGACATAGACAAGACCATACTAAAAGAGTAGCTGATTCAAGCACTGGGAAGGCTCTAAGCACCTGAAACACCAGAGGGAAGGAGAAAGAAATCACTATAAAGCCTGAATGGAGTAGTGAGCTTATGCTCAAACTATTCCACCCCAGAATGTGTCGGCCCAGTGCTCCTGCTACAGGAGAGTAATGATTCCCATTGAAGTCAATAAGGATTTCTTGTTTCAGCTGGAAGAAGAATTGAGCCCAAACTGAATGCTAGGTTTCCAGGTCTTGCTCAGTCAATGGGAGTTTTCACTAAGTTAGGATTATTTAAAAACAGAACAAAGACTTCATGAGTTGGTTCAATAACTAGTTTTCAAGAACATTATTTCTCATTGAAAGAATGGTCGGTAGTACGTTTCAGGCAGTTCAGACAAGCATGAGCACATTGCTCCATTCAGATAGAGGAGACTTCTCCCACTGGCATACGTCAGTCAGAGGAAGGAAGAAATTTCAACAAGGCTCAAACATGCACGTACCTGCTCAATGCAAGACTGTCAGACTGGTGAGCAGCCAAGCACAGCCCTACTTGACAATTGAACTCTCCACTTCCTGCTTTGCCTGAAACACATTGCTCCCTTCTTTCTTCTATATCCTTCAGACCTAGTAGGCAGTAAAGCACCAATATCTAAAGGGAGAGGAAGTACCACGAAGACAACCCTGATGGAAGAAAATGATCATGCTGCCCTGCCAGCCCCAATAGCTAGGGAAAGAGAAGGGAGAGCAAAAGGCTTCTATTTCCCACTCAGAAGACAAAAAGAAGAGAGGTTAAAGAGAACAACGCACACAGAGAAGCACACTGTCTGAGCCATCACACCAGCTATGAACAGGGAGTTTATGTTTACTAGACATCTATCAGCCAAGGAGGTATAGAAGACTGGACTCCCCCACAGCATCAGGAGAAAGGAACCTGAACTATCCCTTCCCCACAGCAAAGGAGGGGACTGTGCTGGGCTTAGAGTCACTAACATTACACAACACTGACCCTTCTTCCCTTTGGTTTATTTCATATAGACAGGCGGCCAGATCACAAAAACCATAAAAACCACAACTGACACCCTTGAAAGCTATCTCAGCAGATACCAGTAACAGAATGTGCACAGAGAATGAACAATCCTTTCATCCTGAGACCTGGTCCATATTGGCATTATTCTTAAATTACTGCATTGTTATCATAAAAATGGGGCAAAATCCCTCTAGAAAATAACTTACTGAAGTTTGAGAGTTGAAAATTGACTCACTTCCAAACTCTAAGACATTGATCTATTTTTAAAGTTTATTCATGTTCATATATTTGATCTATTAATACTTTAAGTCATATCCATTTCTATTTGCCCTGTGATGTCTTTCATATATTTATAATCAAATTAATTTGTCATTAAATGTATATTATAATGAATATTGTGATGTATAATTGATTTTGTGTTGACTGATTTCATTGGAGAATGAGTTGCACAATGTATTTTTGCAAGATAAGTCAGCAATAGAGAACTGAAAAAGTATTCTTCATCAAAGGGACTCATCAATAGCTCAGCCAGTTGTGTGATCCAATGCTTCAATTGAGCTACAAGCAAGGATTCACTCTCAGAATTTGTCTCCTGAACCACCCAGCCAGGTCTTGCGAAGCCACAGGAAGGGAGCTCTTCTATTGCTGACTATCAGAAATCCACAGAACGTCTATTCTGTGAGTCTAAAGTGGATAGAAGGCTCTGCTGTAGGCATCCCAAAGTTTGCAGGAGAAGAGTGCCTCTCCTGTGCACCTCCTAAGGTATGCAGGATGGAAGATTCTCCCAAAGCCCTATTGTTCATCTGGGACAGACTCCTTTTGCAGTTTCCCATTGACCACTGCCCCACCTCTATTCCCTCCTCCTCAATCAGTGCTCCCCCTCTCCAGGGCCCTATCCAGGTTTTAAACTTGTAAGCCACAAGCAAATGTGTTTGATATGCTTACATTATTACGCATATACATTTTGCAGATGTAACAATTATGCATCAAATTCTCAATTGGTGTCACTTCATTTAAATCCATGGAGCAACATCGATTTACATTGGCTGACAATCCAAGTCTCTATTTTAAAATGTTATACAAATTTAGAGCTATAAAACTGCATTTACAATTTCTTTAAATTTTAAATGACCGTTTTTTTTTAGTGATGTATGTAATTGTCTATTTTGTTTTTAACTGCATTTATAAATTAAAGTTTACAGATCATCTGAAAGCATATGAAATACTAGAACAGCCACTGACAAAACACATTTTCTATTGGAATAGACTAACATGAGCAAAGAAGAGCAGAAGTTGGTGGAACTCAGACACAGTTGAAGAAGGAGGCAATAACCGTTCTATAACATAAGCTCTACTTCTTCCATAATACCACAGAACCCGCCCTATCTCACATCAATGAGTTCAGGGTCCAAGGGTCAGAAGGGGGCTGCGGGGCAGTAGCCAGCCTTCATAGCAGGTTCTCATGTGAGCCTAGAGGATTTCCATGGAAGATACCTACGTGTAGCTCTACGTGTACCATGCCTCTATTCACATTTAGAGGCAAAAGTGGGCTATTCTGGGCAGAAGAGTCAATAGATGCAGGACTCCACAGAAAAAGACATGTCAGTCCATTTCATGATTTACAGCTACCCACCATCGAAACAGCCAATCCAGTTTGATTCCAACCTATTTATTTTATTTGATCATATATATAATACACAAAAAATATGTGCCTTCTCTTTCATCTCTTACTCTGACTTAATGCCTAAAAAAATTCTGTCAAAGTAGAAACACTGGATTAAATTCTGCTCTAAAGTTACTCAGAATTTACACCAATATAACACAGAGCAGAATGTGAATAGGAGAGTGATCAAGATGCAGAATTTGTTGATACATATTGAAGGAGTCCAATAGAAGCCTATCTGCTATAAATGAATATGAATCTCTGTCCAAAAAATCTATAATTTATTTCTGCTTAAAACAATAGGGCCATATTAGTTAAAAAGTTGGAAAACAAAAAAGAAATAAGCACACACTTTAATCCTAAATGTTAACACATTATAAAAGTAGGTCAGAAAGATTTGAGTTCAGCTTTTGTAAAACTATTGCTTAAAAAAACACCAAATTTAATAAAATTATTAGCCTCTGACACAGACACCTTACCCTTTTTATGTGATGCTTTATTAAATTAGTTATTAACAGAGACCTCCTAACGGATTGACAGCTATGGAGATTTCTGCCCTGAATTTCTCAGAGAAAAAACATTGTTGATTGGCTCATATATTCAGCTGCATAAATTGTTCTTTAGATTGACCTGGACTAATCTGCCTTTTGCCAGCATTTTTATTCTCTATATTTGTTTAATCTTGTACCATTGGTAAACAAAGAATGCACAAAATAAGTCAATGTATACAAATTATCATCTACAATAAAATAAACAAGGTTACAAATTGTAACCTGAACAAATGTCTTCATTCATGTAAGGCTATGCATTAACCCAGTTTTTCCACACAAAAATAATCCCACATTATCTGTTTACTAGTTTGGGTCCAAACCTGTGTTGTTGCTGCTGTTGGGTTTTTTTTTAAAACAGACACAAATCTCCCGTGGGGATTTTGAGTGTGCAAAGACTGCACACTCAGGACCTATGAACACTTCCAGCTTTTCAAATATATCTTAATAAATGTTAAAGATATTATTCAAGATACATAATGGAATTATTCCAGTGCAACTCAATACTAATACTGGATACAATATGTAGTACAAATACTATTATAAACATATATTCCTGCAATAAAATTGCAATTCAAAAATATTAATATATGTTTCTAATTACAATCAATAAAGCACAACAGTAGTTAATTATTTTTGATACTAGATATACTCTGCTGCACATGATACACTTTGCACATTGCAACCCAGGTTAGAAATCTCTGTTATAGCAACAGCAGTCTGTTTTTAAAATTCAGCTTTAAAGTATATAAACCTCCCTTTAGAATGTCTTCATTAAAACAACACTTCCCCCTTACAACATTTCCTTTTTTTCCAGGAGGGCAGCGTTCTAATTATATAACAATACAACAAAGCTCATTGTATAAATTCTTGTCTTGGACTAGTTTATTATTTAGTAAACCCACAAATAACATAAATCCTAAAATATAGCTAAGAATTCAGCATTAAAATCTGACAACACGAGAGACTAATATACCAAGAAGCAAACCACAACTTTAAGAGGACTTGTTCCAGAAAACTAAAAAGCACAAAACCAGCAAAGTAATTTTAATCTAAACAACAGCAACAGACAAATTAAATTACATTCGTTTATATGCAACACTATCTTCACCATATAATGCCTTTATATTACTCCCAAAATTTATCATTTTTGTCAATTCTCTTTTTACAGCAGATACCACAAAACACATGTTGAAACTGACAACCAAAGCAGTGAAATAGTTCAAAGAAATTTTGTTTCGGAAAATCACTAATTACCATTTTTTTCTAACTAAAGCTATTATCCATAATGACAACTGCTCCCTAATATTAGCAGTTAATTGTCAAAATACATAATGAACCAACATAAATATAGACAGGAAATCAAAGAATACTTACCAAATTATGATTAGTTGAATTAGAATCATCTTCTGGGAATGGGATGTAAACAGCTAAGGCCACACAATTGGCAAAAATAGACAATAGTATAAATATGTCAAATGGTCTGAAAAATCTTGTTAAGGAATACATGGATTTTTAACATCTACACAATTCCAGTCTAATTCTGCTCGTGATTTCTATATCTTGCACTCACATTTTATTTTTAAAATAAATCTGACTTTTCATTACAATCTTTTAAGTGATGACTTGGAGAACCAAATTCTTCATCAGCATCAATTATATCACCATACTCTATTGTTTTCGATCACAATGACATTGAAATGCCCTCTTTTCTTTTATGACAAGGAGCATATCCACATTAATTCTGCCACACAGTATTTTATATTAAATTCTGAGATGTAAATTTAATCACACAATATTAAATCAATAAATTGGCCATTGGATTACATGATATATTACAGATCTATTCTACCCTCCATATGCACACATACCTCCCATTAATATTAATTTAAATTACAAGTGTGCATCAAGGGGAGATTAAACCACATAGGGTGAAGACTGTAGAAGTGATGAGGAAGATTCCCAGTGAAAAAGGACTTCACCAGTTTTGCAGTGGGGGTTGTAAAGCTGTGGCATGAGTATGCAGGAAGGTTCTGCACTTGTCTCGTGTCTGTAACTGCTGCTTTCTGCATCAAATCTGCCTCAGTCAGAGCACAGAGATAGGGGCTTAGATAAGCAAGTCCAGGAATATGGACATGGTCACTTGCTCTGCAATTACATAGACCCAGTAACTATAAATTTCCATGTAGAGGATGTGCAGGAATTGCAGTCACTATCCTAGTCCAAGAGCTGGACTAGCAACAACAGGTAGACAATCCCATTCCCACTGGGGACACAATTCCTTTTCCCCTAGAAATAAAAAGCTTTTGAAGTTCATCCACACATAGCTCATTTACCCTGCCTGTGCATTGAATTTGGGTAGGGAAGCAGGATATTTCACTTATATTTATGTAGAGACATATACTATCCTCAACTGCATGCACAACTCTCATTGATTTCTATCTACATCTATGTACATCACGGGCAGTATACTGAAAATGGTTTTAAACGCCTTAGAGGCATAATCTCACTGGATGAAATTCGATGACGTGCAGAAAGCCAGCACAAGGCCTAGGCATACCTTAAGCCCACTCAAGCCCTATTTTGCTGGCTCTCTTCACAGAAGAAAATTCATCCATCCTGAATAACAGACCTTATGTTTGTAATTCCCATTAAGATCAATGGTTGCTATTTTATGTACAGTAGATCTCAACATATCAAAGTAAGTACCTACACCTTAATCTGCATTTTCCTCCTAACTGAAATGAGTAGATGTTACCAATTTTCATTTTAGTAAGTTACAATTTTGTTTTATGATGTAGTGCTACTGGGCCCAAATTCTGCTCTTAGTTATTCCACTCTGAATCCAGAGCTATTTAACTGAGTTGAACTCAGTCTGAGAGAAACCAACTCATTGAAATTTCTCTCACTCTATACCAATAAGAGCAAAATTTGGCTCACTAAATCTAATTTGTAATTAAATTATGTTTAAAAAATAACTCAAAAGAACATCTTTATGAAGAAAGTAGCATTGGCCATTGCCAAATATTTTATATTAACAGCTCTCAGGCCTGAGGGTCTGTTTGAAGTAGTACATTTAGTTTGGCATTTAACAATCTATCTGTTAGCACAGTCATTTGCTCTTAAAGGGACGTTATCTAGATTGACAGGCCAAAATTTTACACCCCCTTCCCAAGACTTGTACCAAAATGATATTTTCTGTTTCAAAATGTTACTTGCGATTTATAAAAAATATATACTATCAGCTCTTCAAAAGAAGTTTTAAAATCCCAGCTCCAACCCACCACCACTGAACCAAAAAAAGCCACCAAAACAAAACATTCAAGCCATTGTGAATACATGCTAGCAACTCTGATCTCTCATCTATGACCATATAGGGAACATATCCAAATATCTGTTTTGGCTGTCAATATGTCTTATAAATTCAGATGAATCATGTATTGCAGACTACTTGTATGTGCTCAGAGTGAATTTCCAGCTTAGCTCCAAATGTCTCCCTACTTCTCCACTAGGTAAACATTATTTTGAAAGGGCTTCTACATCTGGCTCACTGGGCGTAGTGATAATGCCGCAAATTGCCATAAGGAAGATCTAGATCCTTGGGCAAACAGGCTTGGGACAGCTATAGGGCAATAGCCTGTAGAGAGGAAATACTTCATATTACTCAAGCAATTATTTATCGGCCAATTAGAAAGAAGCATTGACAAGTTTTGTCCCATCAAGTCTTCTTTGGTCAAAATGATAATAGCAGCAACCTGGGGATTTGATGGAGGGATGTGAAGTAAAGGAAACTGTGTTGGGGGGCAGCAGTCAGGAGAAGAAATGTTATCTTGGCTTCAATGGGGTGCAAAATATCCACATGGCGGGTGAGGAAGGAAAGGGCTATTGGGATCGCCAGATGTATCAGTCAGCCTGGGGCGAAGTGAATAAGAAATGTATTTCATTTTAAAATATATAAATATGTAAACAGTATAACTAACTTTTACAAGGGCATGTCCAAAATATTCTCGAGGGACACAATAATTTGAGAGTGTTTTTTCCAAGGGCAAAATAGCTGGGGAACATACCAAACTTGCAACTCTGCTTTTCTTTGTACATTCATGTTTCAGATATTTACTTTAATTAGGAAAATGAAATTCCATGTAATGATGACACAGATTAAGGGATATAGTCTCATTTTGATAATCAGGGATTTAAGTATGTAACTACCATTAACATCAATGGGCTTCACATGTATGTACAAGTGCATCAACATGTGTTATCTCCCCAACAGGTAAAAAAGTTTCCACTTTCCACATTATTTTAATATACAATTTCTTAATTGTAAAAGAAAGCCTGAAATTTAAAACATTACAAAAGTCTGTTTAAACCAAATTACTTTTTTTTACCTACACATATATACATATGAAAATTAACTTCATGTTCTTAACAATTTAAAGACTGTGAGACAGCTTTTTATTGCAAATAAAATACTAAATGTAACTTCAAATCCAACACCATGTAACTTTACAATAAAATAATTTAAATACTGTTCTGCTCCTATTCCAAGGCCTACCATTGCTTTTTCATGCTGTCCTAGACAATCTCTTTGACATATTTGGAATATTGAAAGAACAGATGGTAGAAACAAAATTGCATCAAAAGGATACTTCCATTCTACTAGACTAATGCAGGCTCTTCGGATTGGGTTATTGAGGGATAAACAGAAAAGGGCACGGGGTGGCCGACTGTTAGATGTATTACCCTGTTTTTTGCTCTTGGCATATTGCTGGCGTTTTCTTTGGGACAGAGATCCTACAGGTTGGGCTGTGGTGGTGCTCATAGTTTGGGCAGCCTTGGCTTGTCTAGCAGCATCAATTGCAGCTTGCCAAGATAGAACAGTTTGCTTGGATGGTGCTGAACTGTTTGACTGAATAGTAGGTCCGTCACCAGGGAGAGGAATTCTGGTGCTACTTGCATAGTTTGCCTCTGCAGAAGAAAAAAAAAGTCATTTAGTTTTAGTTTTTACATTCAGATATGATGTAGTATATTCTAGATAAAAAAGGATGGAGCTATTTAAAGAATTCCTGAAGCGCTGATATTTCCTTTACATTAGAAATATATAATACACACACACACATATTAAATAGTAGGCTCCTTCCACCATGAGAAAAGTACAGGAATCGGTACTATAAATGTCAATTTAATAGGACTGTCAAGATATGTGCTGACAACGAAACACTGTTCATCTTGACTCCTCCACTTCAAGCATTTTATTAGGTTTTTCCAAATTGAATGACAGCTTGCACATCATATTTATCTCTAACAAATCTTATCTTTTTCTTGAGGCTGACTTTGCTCAAACAGTATTCACTATTTCCCCACCCCCTGCATTTTGGTCAAAAGAATTTGAATAGTTCAGAATATTCTAAATAATTTATTTTATAAAGAATAGCCAACTTTGTTTTCAACACCATAGAAATTAGAAATATTCTTGTCAACAAGTTAAATCCTTCACCTATTTGCATTCTTAAAAAAGGAAAATATATGGACACTTCCCTCCAATTAAAATTCAATCGCCTTTGATGATAAACACTTCCAAAAACGTCAGTATCCTCCACATCATAAACTACCATACTGAAAACTCCCCAAAACCTTTTAAAGGGAAAATAAACTACAAATTCAAAATAATAAATAATTGAAATAATTTCATCTAGATGGTCAACAAAGATGGCAAAACTGAACTACACAGCAAGGATCTTTGTCTTGCAAGCTCCCCAGCTGGAGCAGCAGAAAGTAGTACCAATGTTACCTATAAAAAGGAGACACCCCTCCCCAAAAGTAAACTGGAAACTTGAAGATGCATTGGTGGGGGAGAGATGGAGAGATGGCATGGGATATGTGCTGGAAATTAAGGGAGAGAATGACACTCAGGCAGATCTGCCAGGGCAGGAGATGGAAATATTATCCCATGATCGTTCATCTGACATAAAACAGATAAAAGTTTCACTTGCAAAAACACCACCACTTCCCCACCCTTATGGAGGCATTCAAAAACCTGCCCTGCGCGCGTGTGGGTATGATGGAGATGCGATTAGAACCCGGCCTTAGCGGCTGCTTCGGCTTCTCCCTCTGTTCAACTTCGAGCTGCTGCCGCGGGTGTGTGTGTGTGAGAGAGAGAGAGACAGATGGGGATGGGGGGAAAGAAGGGGTAATATTAAAATGGCTCCCTGGGCTGGCAGCTAGGAAGAGGTCACTCCTGGGTCTGGCCCACGCTATTTCCTGCTGCACTAGTGGATCTTCCATGGAGATCTGCCACAAGAGAAGGGAGAAAGCGGGAGGAGGTGGCCATCAGGCAGCTGGGTCCATTGCTAGGTTACGCAAGAAAGAGAGTGCCTGCCTGCCTGCCTCAGGTTACAGTTTGATACTGTCGGTTTCACCTGACTCATTTCCCAACTAATTCTTTCATTTCCCAACGGGCCCCCCCGCTGCTAGGATGCCGGGCACCGGGGCTCGGCACAAACCAACCCCCAGCCACCGCTCCTTAAATCAAGAGCGCTCGTGTTGGCCGGGATAGCCCGAGGGGAGCGCCTGCCCTCCAGCATGGGCACGAGCACAAACTTCCCGG
Organism: Emydura macquarii macquarii; assembly: GCF_026122565.2. Classification (NCBI taxonomy): domain Eukaryota; kingdom Metazoa; phylum Chordata; order Testudines; family Chelidae; genus Emydura; species Emydura macquarii. The sequence goes on along the minus strand of NW_027131105.1, from coordinate 9,210,560 downwards.
TCATTATCTTGGGGGGGTGGGGAGGGGGGGAGCGGGTTTGAATCATTTAACCACAGCACTGGAGGAAGCAGCAGCGCCTGAGCCTGCTTGCAAAGGAGATTAACGCACACGAGCCCCATGTGTCGTCTCTCCGGGTGCTACCGGCAGCGCCGCGAGGGGGAGGTGGGCTGAAAGCAGAGCCTGGAAAGCCCCGTAACCTCCCCTCACCCACCCCCCCCCCGGACACACACACACACGCGCGCGCCAAATCCACCCCCATGGGCAGCTGCATTCCCAGCCGGGTTTCTCCGCGCGCGCGGCGGGCGAGACACACACGCAGCCCGCGTCCTCTCCTCCCTCGCGCAGCCCCAGCGGCTGACAGCCATGGCCTCGGGGCGAAAACCAGACGCGTGTAAATTAATTAAACCCGCTCCCAGGGTGGTCACACGGCGACTGGGGCAGCATCCCGACCCCTCCTCCTTGTCTTCATCCTCCTGCCCTTCCTAAATCCCCCCCCCCGTCCACCCTTAATCCCCCACTCGCATCCCCTCTTCCCCCCCCCCAAACCCCTCCCCACCTGCCCCATGCCTCGCCCCCTAATCCCCCCCCCTCAGTAATCCCCCCGCCCCCACCCCGGGCATGCTGCTGCCCTTGCTGGGGGCACCGGCTCTCACCTTCTGGGTGCTGCTCCTGCTGCTGGTGCATTATTCTCGCTTTCTCCAGGCAGTACACGGAATAAAAGCAGAGACGCTCCCACCCCCACCCCTACGCCAGGTGTGTGCTGCCCCCCCTGGTGCTCCCCACTATCCGACCCCCATCGTAGCCACTAGCGAGAGGCGAGGGGCCGCTCCTCCTGCTGCTGCTGCTGCTTCTCTGCTGCCGCCGCCGCTGCCAAATCCCTTAGAGTTGGGGCCAACATGACACTCACATCCGGGTGACACGGGATCTCTCCATCCCTAGCAACCCGGCGGCTCCTGCCGCCGCTGCTCAGCCCCGCTGCTGCTCTCCCCCGCCGCCGCCTCAGGGTTAACTCCCTCGCTGCTGCCGCTGCCGCCGCCTCCTGCCGCTGCCCCGGGGCTCGGCGCGAGGGGCCTGAGCCGCGCTCTAATCCGCCTGCAGCTCCGGCCTCCGCAAATAGAACCGCGCCGGCCCGGTTAACGCTTCGCTGCCCGCCCGGCTGCTGCAGCACGGTCTGGGAGGCGGGGGCCCTTACGGCACCCCCGTCCATCTCCCTGCCAGTCACCACCTCTCACCCCTTCACATAGGCCAGACCTGTCCTCGTCCCCCCAGCCATAGCCCAGGCCTGCCCCACACACTCCCTCCCTTAGCTGAACCCAGGCTCTGCTGCTCCACACATTCACTCCCCTCAGCCATAGGGGCCTGCCCCACACACTTCCTCAGCTAAACCCAGTCCCTGCCTCTTACATTCACCTCCCTCCCCCCCATACATGGGGCCTTCCCCACACACTCCACCCTCCAGGCCCACATTCAGTCCCTCAGTCCTGCCCTCCACACTCATCCCCACATCCTATGATCCATACCCATAACTTGCCTCAGCCATAGGCTTCACAGATCAACCCTTCACCGTGGGTCCATCCCTAGCTTTAGTCAGTCAGCCTCTCTCCTCTCCCCATCTCTTTACCCATACCCTGCCCCAGCCAGAAACTCAGACACTCATCCCCTTTCCTTTCCCTAGCCACCAACATGATATCTAATGTTTTAGCCCCAACCACTCATACCCATTACTGGAACTCTCTCTTTCCCTATTGAGAATCATATCTATGTCCCAGCCCTTTCTCTTCTTCCCCATCCCTATATTTATCCCCCATTTCCATCTGCTGTCCATACTGTACAGTAGTCTAGCCCTTTTGCCATCTCCACGTCCATCCTCCATTCTTATTGATATATCCATTTCCAATCTCTTTCCCTTCCCCATTGGTATCTCAGTGCCTTTCACTTCTCAGCCAGTTATGGATGGCTAAGACCATGCTTAAAGACTAGTTATCAATGGTTCACTGTCAAACTTGGAGGATGTAACTAGTAGAGTCCCAAGGGAGCAGCCCTGGATATGGAACTATTCAATATTTTAATTCATGACTTAGATAATGTAGTGGAGAGTACGCTTATACATTTTTGAGGATGACACCATGCTGGAAGGGTAGCAAGCACTTGGGAAAAGTGGGTTAGAATTGAAAATGACCTTGACAAATTGTAAAATTGGTCTGAAATCAACAAGATGAAAGTCAATAAAGACAAGTGCAAAGTATTACACTAAGCCCTGTTCTACACTTACCTGGCAATTCGGCAGCAGTCGACGGGAGTTACGCAAGCTATGCAGAATAGCTTGTGTAACTCCCATTGACTGCTGTGCTTCCCTTCTGCTCAGCGTCTTCATTGCACTGCACCAACAGAAACCGCATTCCCGTCGACTTCTGGATCGATTGAGCGGGTCTTCACTGACTACTCAATCAATCCAGATAGATCAATCTGACAGTGGCAACTTCGCTGCAGTCAGTGTACCCTTAGAAAGGAAAAATCAAATACACAACTACAAAATGGGAAATAACTGGCCATGTGATAGAACTGCTGAAAAGATTCTAGGGATTATGGAGGATCACAAATTGAATATGAGTCAACTATGTGGTGCAGTTTTAAAAAAGACTGATATCATTCTGGAGTGTATTCTCAGGAGTGTTGGATGTAAGTCATGGGAGATAATTGTCCAGCTCTACTTGGCACTGGTGAGGCCTCAGCTGGAATTCCGTGTCCACTTCTGGACACCAAACTTTAGGAAAGAAGTGGACAAGTTGGAGAGAGTCCAGAGGAGAAAAACAAAACTGATAAAAGGCTTAGAAAAACTGACCTATAAGGAAAGGTTAAAAAAACTGAACATGCTTTAGTCTTGAGTAAAGAAGATTGAGTGGGGACCTAATAACAGTCTTCAAATATGTTAAGGGTTGTTATAAAAAGGCTTGTGCTCAATTGTTCTCCCTGCCCACTGGAGATAGGATAAGAAGTAATGGGCTCAATCTGAAGATTTAGATCAGATATTAGGAAAAACTTTTTAACTATGAAGGTAGTTAAGCTCTGGAATGGGCTTTCAAGAGAGATTGTGGAATCCCTGTAATTGGAGGTTTTTAAGAACAGGTTGGACAAACACCTGTCAGGAATGATCTAGGTTTACTAGGTACTGCTTCAGCACAGGTGGCTGGACTTGATGACTTCTCAACGTCCCTTTCAGCTCTACATTTCTATAATTTTATTACCCTTATACCATCCTCTGACTCCACTCCTTTTCCTTACTTCTGTGCCTCTTTCCCAGCTCCATCTCTATTCTCAACTCTTTATTCCTTTCCACAGCTCTTTCCTTACTCCTCACAAGTTTCTCAGTCTTAATAATAATTAACAACAGAGGAAAGTGGAGTAATTTGCAGAAAGAAATGAAACCCTGGTGGGCACAGAGGAGGAAGGGAGGGTCTGAGGTTATCTGTCCTCCTATAACATTTTTAATGTTTCCCATTTAATACAACCTATGCCTTCCAAAGGCAAGATATCTGCCACTTGGAATTATTTTTATGGGCCAAGGATATACATAATTCCTGACAGGGTTGGTTCAGGAGTATTCAAAGAGGGGCATGAACTCTAATTCACCCCACATCCTGATCTCCAATTTGAACACTGCCTGTTGGGTAATCTTCATCTGGTCTGAGTCAAACTGTAGCAGTCAAGAGGCAATCTGCATTTTTTGACTTTGAAATGCACCAGATTGAACACACAGCTATGTATTACAAAATATGTTCCCCAAGGGAATACAATCCCACTCTAAGACAACCATCTCACAGGAGATTTATTTCTCTCCATCCTGCTCCTGCAAAATTTGAATGCTGCAAGTGCATTTTGCTCCTATTTTTTATGTTACCCATTGCTCACTATATTTATGTTTATTGATTTTTTTCAATAATAATAGTTTGTAAATAATAGTAATTATGCATCCCTTGTTCAATTGTAAATTAAGAGTAAAATTTTCAAAAGCACCTAAGTGCATTAAGAGCCTATGTCCCATTTTCAAAAGTAACTGAAGTACTTAGAAGCCTGAATCTCCTTGAAAGTCAATAGGGCTTATGCAGCTAAAGTCCAGATTTACAAAAGCATCTAGGCACCTGAAGCTGCAAATGGGTACCAATGGGTTTTACAAAACCTAAGCAATGAAGTCAATGGGAGTTAGGTGCTTAACCTACTTACTGAGAGTTAGGTACTTAACCTATGTAGGTGCTTTTGTAAATCCCACTAAATGCCTATCTGCATCTTTAGATGCCTAAATATCTTTGTAAATCTAGCCCTAAGTGCCTATGTTACCTTTGAAAATGGGACTTATGGTTCTAAATCACTTAAACATGTCTGAAAAATTTACCCTAAAACTAAAAGGGGCCTGGATCCAATCCAAACAAAGGGCCTCCAATAAACCAAGGCCACCTTTACTCTTCCACTTCACAAGTGTTCATTAAATTTTTGGGTTTGTGCCCTGCCAATGCTATCGCCAGTTGCTTGATGCTCATGATGGACCCAAGCACTCTCTAGTAGAGCACCCTCACTTGGATCCTTGATATCAAACTTTTCAGGTCCTTGGGCCTCTATATCTCAGGTCCTGCCACCATGGATCCTGATGTAATCCACCCTTGCCTCTAATATACAACTGTTCTTTTCACAGGCCCAAACCTTAGGCAGTCTCCCTGATTTCAGTTGGACTGATCAAGGTTATTTAACCCCAGTCACTACACCAAAATGTCTAATCCTGTATGAAAATCAAAATGTCAATTTTACCAAATACTTCTTAATAACAAAAAAGTGTTGTTACCATTCTATTTATATTATTCAAAGCACAAGAAAATATAGTGTACACTGTCAGAAATGACACTTTTAGTTAGTTTTGAGATGTTTAATGTCATTGTTACTGTTTATTCTCAGAAGAAATAATATTTGTATTTCTCTTATTTGTATTGTAAATTAAATATGTTCATATATTGGATTGGTTTACATATGATATTTACTGGATGAAATCATGAATTCTGCTAAAGAGTTACTTTCCTTTCTCTTCAGTAGACTATAATGTCTCTAATTATTTCACTTATATTGCTTTACTTGTATTATATAATTTTAACATTGTTTACTGACTCATGAATGAAATGTGCAGCATTAAATTGATGTTTTAGAATGTTTATTGACTAACGTAGTAAATGATGAGATTGTGAATAAAAACAGCCTACAATCAGAAAAACTGAAATTAAATATCGGTGTCTTCATATCTACAATACTAGATATTGCTCTTTGTACTACTAAGACAATGCACCTCCCTTTACATTTTAAAGGGGTGAAGGGCAGGCAAACAATATACTCATTATCATCATCCTCCTGTACACCATGGAATTTGCTGCAAAATGTCTTTCAGAATTAAAACTCAGTTTCAACAGTAATTCCACATCCGTGTATCTAATTCCCCTTCCCTTCCTTGGACTATTGAACAACATTAGGAAGGGAGTCACACAGCCATGGAGGAAGCATGGCATAGAATAGCATGGAAATGCAAGCCATTCATGCAACAAGCTGGGATCTATTGAGTTAAGGACTAGATTATCTTCCGTCTCAGGATCTGGTTAGTTGGAAAGCACACAGATCTGTTCCAGTGGGGATGGTATCTAGTGTTTTCCACCGATTCAGAAATATTTACTTATTTTCCCCTTTCTGCACAATTGTGCACAATAGAGGATGATTTAATCATTTATATCACTTCACCAAAACTTCAGCCACCTCTAGAGTAATATGCAATACTTGTTTAACAGTGCACAGCAATGCTACACAACAGTTTACAGCAGGAAGAACCAACAAATAATACAGCCAATTGAAATGTGTCTATGATCTATGTAGGCAGAAAGTAATCCTATGTGGAGTTAAAAAAAATGCAGCTAATCCTCCAAAATCAAATAATTCTTACCCATGCAATAGGCCAGCTGAAGTTAATGGCACTCTTTGCATTATAGCTATTTGTGTGAGTAAGGGCTTTCAGGACTGGGTCTTTTGCTAGTATATGTCACATATTTCATTCTAATGTTTTATAGAATTTCAGCTACATATTTTGCTTGTTGTTTCCTGAAGACCAATTTCCATTCTCCTAGACTGAAGGTGGTGCTGCCATTAGCAATGGGGAGTAGCTGTTTCAACGTTTTTTCTAAAATGAAATAATAACTGAAACTTAAGTATAGCCAAAATCTGTAGTGCTTATTTCAGATCAGTAGATTAGTTTCTGATGTCAGTACAACTAATGATGACTCTTTAAAGAACCTAAAATAACACACTTGTCATTATCAATATAGATTATAAAAGTAGCTATGAAAACTGCATATTTTTTAAATCCGTGTAACTAGAGCTCTAAAAATAGATCACGAATATGTTTAAATGGGTTTTCAAATGCATAAATTTGCCACATTATAAAAAGTTATAGACCTTTCAGTTCTGTGCTCTGGCGTTGCTTTTACCATTCTTAAATAATATACTCAATGTACAATATGTAAGAAATCTTCCAAAAATAAATATTTGCTTTGTTCTCCACTAGAACTATGTAATATATTACACAAAAATAAAATCTTCTCTGATCTTTTGACATAGATGACCTTTTGCTAATTTGGTTAAACGTAGTGAATCAATATGGGACCAAACATAATTCTGTTTTTCTTTTCTGTATTTAATATTTGGCAAAAACATTATGCAAAATTCCAGTAACATACAAAATTTAGATTTTACAGCCTGATAATTTTCAAATAAGGTTACAAGAAAGTATATATTTTAAATATTTTAAATTGAAGTGAAGACAGCCATGCTAAATAATACCAGCTAGGGATCTGTCATAAGTATCTTGGAACAATTCTCTCATTTTGAGAGCTTGGTATATGGACATAGGAACCCTTGCCTGCCTCAAAAATAATGAATATGCAGACTGTTGGATAACATGGATGCTTTTGTTACCAAAGGTCTGACTTTACATTAATTGTGCACCTAAAACTTCCACTGACGTTTCTGAGAATAACGACTGGCAACGTATGCAAGATTGAACTCTTATTCCAATAAACAAGGAAGAATAGTATCAAAGCCAAACAGATTGACCTTTTTCTTTGCATGCTAGGGCAGTGACATTTGCCCATCAAAACCAATGATCTACCTACTAAGCATATTTACTGGCAACATATGAGAAACTCAGCAAATGTATAATCCATAACATAAAGCAATATTGTTAACACGTTGTTTTAACTGTTTCTCATCCTATTTTGGACTTGGTTGTTCTTATTTATGTTTTTCCTATATAAAATTATCTGTAAGCCTATCTATTAAATTTGCATAAAGCTTCATCACCACTGACTAAATTCTGCTCCCATTGAATTCAGTGGGTGGTTTGCTAGTTACTTCACTGGGAGAGGATCAGATCCTAAAGCAGTAGGGAAAACTACAAGCACACACACATATATATAAAATACATTTTACTGTAATTGTATTTTTGAAACTAGATTCATTTTTAATCGTCTCTGTAGATAAGTGTGGCAAACATAACATACTTCTGACCACATCAAAATGTCTGTTGTTTAACCTAAAATGTAAAACATTATTTTATTCACAGCAAATTACTAAGAACGTAGCAAACTGTGGTTTCCTGACTAACTAGATTATTTGGCATTTTATGACATGAAAATACAGAATAAAATTGACTGGATGGATATCTCAGGATACAATCACTCAACGATACACTCTATCTTCTTTTAGGGATTCCCCTACTTACATACGTTGCTCCCTCTATCTGCTTTCAAGACTCCCTGTATCTTTTTCTGCTAACATGTTCTTAAGTCTGTGGGTGAAACCATGGCCCCATTGAAGTCAACAGGAAATCTATCACCGAATTCAACAGGACAAGGATTTTACTCTCTCTTTATCTCCCAGATTTCCATATCCTACTAGACTCCTTTCTCTTCTTGAGGCCCTCTTCCCCACTGTCTTTAGCTTTCTTCACATTTTGGTCCAGTGATCCCTCCATTACTAGTAAATAACTAGTTCTAACCTTATTCCTTTCCCTTACTTCCCCACAACCCCTTACACTGCTGATTATGTTAAATTCATGTGTCAGTTCCACTCAATTGGGACCCAAGTCAATGGAAGTTAATGGGAGTCCTTCCATTGGCTTCAATGGGCGTTGGATTAGGCCCCAAGCCAGAAAGAATTTCCAGATATTTTCACCATGCTACTTCAATGATGTCAAGTGGTGCCAGCAGGACTACATCGCCTTAAATTTAGAGAATCTATACTGAAAGAAGGCAAAATGTTTAAAAATATTTGCTACATGCGTACATTTCAAACTGGCATTCAAGTAGATTCAAAATTTGCTTTAAACAGTTTAATTCCTATTTTTAGGACTCAGTAAAGTGATGATTTCACAGATGGGAAACATAGCCAGCTACCAGAAAAAAAAAGTTACACTATAGATAATTGAGCTTTGAAAATGTCACAGTAAAATAGACAGATGACTCACAATGCTGGCACATATACCTCATGCAAACCAATAACTTTTATGGAAACAAGCTGCATGCAGGACATTCTGATTGGGCTTCTACCAAATATTAATTCTAATATTTTCTAATAAATGTCTGACAATCACCTATATTGATTTAATAGTTCATGACATAACTATATATCTTAGACAGTCAGAATTCCGTAGAATGACGGTTTTGCAGATAATGCTCTCCCACTTGAATATTTTAAACACATTTATTCAGGGTAACAATTATGTACAGTAATAATTTTTATCTGTATGTTACATAATAACCCTCAATAAAAGTATTTAATAATTACTTTAGAAACATACTTTATTTATTTAAATGTATAAATAACAGATAAAAGAATGCCATCTCAAACTCTAGGACCATATTATACAAAGCTTAAAATTAACATTCTTTAAAAAAAAAAAAGACAGTACATGATTTAAATCCAGTTCCACTGCCCCATAATCACCATCAAATCTGCCTCCCATATTTTATTATCCCATATCTGAAAAGAACTGAATCCATCCCTCATCTCCACATCTTTGGAAAAAAAAGAGCTATGCAGCATGTTTGTAAGGTTAACAAATTCAGTCTCTGGCAAACCAAGGGGAGAAATGTATTCCAGATATTAAATGCCCTTAAAATAAACACCCAGCCAGCAGATTCTTCTCTTCTGTATCAATATAGCAACATATACGACAGGCACATTTTAAAAGTTCATTACAGTTTTCGAGATATTACCAGTTTCAGCTGTATTCCCCATTTTAAATCTACAGAATACCACTGAAATCAATAATATCTGTAAAATACAAATTCTTTTTTCAACAATACCCACTCGATTTATATAATTTTTTAGATTTAACAATATACTTGAATGTTAAATAAATATTAGTATATCATCAAAAACCTATTTATTGATGCTTCCCAGCTATTTATTCTTAAATCTCATAAAATATAAATTATCAATTTATAATTTTTAAATGTATTATGACATTTTAAATCGACATTAATGGTATAATTTGAAGTATTTAATTAAAATAGCAATACTTTGAACTTTTAAACCATCTTTCTTTCCAATACCTCAAAGTATTTTACAAATGTGGGTAAATATCATTAGTCCCATTTTAAATATAGAGAAACTGATGCCCAGAGATTAAGTGATTTTAAAAAAAAATCACATAACAGGGTAAAGAACAGAATCAAGGTTTCACGATTCCCAATTCTAACTACAAAACAATGTTGTACTCATTAGGAGGCTTAGATAGAATTTTCACCTCTTGCAAAACACAGGTCTAACATACTTATCAAATTTCCCTGCAGAGTTGTTCCCAAACAGATTAACATTTCATCCAAAAAACTACCTAAAAGGATATTACTGTTGCATGGTTAAGCACTCAAAGATCAAGAAATGTCAAAGTTAAGGTTTTACACGCAACCTTAACTCTGCCCTCTTGTTCAATATTCATATTTATCTTCTGTCTTTAATGTCTCAGTCTGTGCCTCAGTCATTGAATCAGGGATGAATTTAAGGGCAGGCAACCGAGGCAACTGCCTGGGGTGCCGGGCATAGGGTGTGCCAAGCTCAGGGTGCTGTTTTTGCCATTAGCGACAAAAGGGAAACTAGAATGTTTGGAAAAAATGTTTCAGGTATTCTGAAGAGATATCCTGTTCCAAGAAAATGTAAGCAAGGCATTACAAACTCAGTTGATGAACATCACGACTGCTACTACTTTGATGAGGAGTTGCCTTGATTTCGTTGTGGTCCACAGAGACAACGGCACTGCTGCCAAAGAAATGGCGGAAAACTTAGGAGTTGACCCTGTCATCAAGGAAACTTGTATTCATCGGAAGAAGAGACAGTTTGGTTATGAGAACAGAGATGAGGAGATGGGAAACTGCTCGCTCTTTGACACTGCTCAAGTGCCAGTGAAGACAGATTCAGACAAATGAAGATCCAGGTAAAGAGCTGGGGATTTTTGTATGACCTTACTAAGCTGCCAGCGCACAGGAAAACATTCTTGAACAATTGTACAGGCCTTCACCAGATGCTGACACATGGGGAATGTTCGGACATCATTGATAAAGACCGCTATGTTGAATTGGACAATGTCCATCACATTTTGCTACACAGGAAGCACTCTCCACTCCAAGTTCTCCAATTCATTCATGATGCAGAGCTGAAGGACAATTTTCCTAATATATGGATAGCTTTGAGGATTCTGCTCATGCTGCTGGTCACAGTCACGACTTGTGAATGCAGCTTTTTGAAGCTCAGGCTCATTAAAACATATCTTCAGTCAACAATGGCCAATGAGAGACTGACATCGCTTCCTATTTTATCAGTTGAAAATGCCATTGGGCCAGTCTTTGGATCGCTCTGATGCTGTGCTTCAGTTTGCATGGACAAAGGCAAAAAAAGCGACTTTTTGAACTAAAGAACTAGGGTTAACATTTTAAGGCTGTCACCTACTGTAACACTATTTAATACTGGTCCACCCAATGTTAGTGCACAGCTCAATTTCTTGATGTCAGTACATTTCAGTTATTTTTAAAATTAAAAAGTTTCTATAAGCTTAGAGGAAACTAATTTTTATTTGCTTATGTAAGGCATGAATAAATACAGATTAACAGATCCTAGCATGCACATTTATCATCTTATATGACAGGGATAAATCATGCATGCAAATTGTGCATCAAAGTCATGAAATGGGCTACAAATGCAATAAAAAATGAAGTATTAAAAAGTTTAAAATGGAGTGGGGGAGATGAAGATGCTCCTCGCCAGGGGTGCCATTTGGTCTAGGGCGCATCCTGCACTGAATACCATCTAAATTGTATATTGAATAGGAGGCAGAGCTCCTCCACTGCCATACTAGGGATTGCAGGATTTGGCACACAGAAAAAAAGGGTGTGTACAAATGTTACATCTCTTTAAACTGGGTCTAGCAGTCTCTGGGAAAGGAGAGCTTGTTGGCTAACTGGTGTCCAGTGACTATAATGTCAATAACAATTCCTCATGTCAGATATTTGGTGTTGGCATCCAAGACTCAACCAGGGAACCATATGGTCAGTAAACAGATCTATCAATTGAGACAAGAGGCAGCCTCCCTATGGCTAAAAGACTCAACTGGGAGTCACTGGGTCTGACTCTCTCTTGCCCTGCACCTTGTGTAGGCATTTGCACTAGTGCAAAGTGGGTGTAAAATGCTATCAAACCAGAATGAAGATCCTTCAGCTGAAGATCTAGAATATGCTCTATGGGCCCTTTACACAAACTTTCCTTACTCATACTAGTCCTGCTCATTTCAACGGAATTACTCGTGTTAATATGAATAATTGCCAGATCAGGCCCTATATAATCTATAATCTGAAAATGTGATATAGTATCAAGAGTAAAAGATATGAAGACAATAACTTTTAAGATACCTGAAGTGGCAGCATGAGAAATCTCAGCAAGAGCAGATTCAACCTGTTCTCAGAAAATCTCTTTGCTGTTACTTTTCAGATTAAATGGTCAGTCAGTGAGAAATCTTTTACAGTTCTCATATTTGGTTTCAAAAAAATTCTCCATCTCTGAAATCCACACTTGAGCCATAGCCTTAGTGGGACATTAAACACATGCATATTTGCCCCAATGTGGGTTACATATACTTCAGAGATTCTTTTTTTTTTTTTTTGACTTTTGAATTCTGCAGTAAATCAAGATTATTACACTACTAAACAGATGTACAAGTGTCCCTCCATGGAACATGATTTTTGCAGCTGGCAGCACCATGAACGCCAGCATAATGGTGTAGAAAAGCACTATGGGGTGGTGCATTAGGTTGAGGCAACAAGAAGAAAATTACAGGCAATATGCCAATGGTACATTGGTAGCTAATAACAGTATTTTCTCAGGAGTTATCTACATTTCTCCTTATGATTTCCAGCCCTTCCATGAAGCTATCCAAAAGCTCTAATGTCTTCTTTCTCCATCAGAGATGCAGAGTATCCATCCTCATCTGTGCTTGAGCAGTGACAAATGAAATGCACTGAAACAACTGAAACATTTCCAATTCTGCATCATATTAATATTTCTGAAATAACTAACAAACTCCTGCTCCATTTTTGCTTCCCACAGCATGCCCTTGAAACTAATTGAAAACTACTGAGTGCAGCCAAATCTCAATATTCTATAATCAGCTGCCTCAAACATCTGGCTCGTTGGTGCAATTCAGTTATAACTTTGAACCTATGTGTATACCATGGAATTAGCATCCCAATATAAGGTGCTAGTTACTAAAGAAAGGTGAATACCAAGATGGATATCTGCTTGATATAGTTGGTATGTTGTCAACACATGCTGCAATTTCAACTACAATGTAGCTCTTTATTATGCATGCAAAGTAAAATTTAAAATTAGGTGGATTATGTCTTGCGGTTTTTCCAGTTTGCAATTGTGGAGTGATTCTTTCAAAGCACCTCTTTGTGTAGAGACCTGGCCATGAAAAACATTAGACATTAATATCTTCAGTCATTTAATATTCAGGCTGCATTTTTGCCTGGGGTCTTTTCTTCCTGTCAACAACTAAAGGGATTATTCTTCAAAATGACGCTCAGTAAACTTGGCAAGATTTTTATCCATTTCAGCATCAGAAAGGTCTGCATCTTCAAATAAGAAACTAGAGATTATGGCTATGAAAATATGTGAATTATCAGCTGCTGAAGCCATACCAAATACAAAGGCATAATCTGTGTATGTTGTTTTATATAAATATACAGTTTTTTAAAAAAATCAGACCATGATATAGTAGATGATATCAACATTTATTTCCAGCTTCTGGTCCATTTTGTCTCTGCTCTCTGTCTTTATCCTGTTCTGAACCCTACAATGGAGCTTATTTATGTGCATATCTTAACTCTAAACAGAAACCACTAGCTTCCTCTTGTCTCATACTGAATATAAGGATTAGTAAACAAACCAATAGGTAAGTTTTGCTTAAAAGTTCAATTCAGATTAATTGATTTTGGTTTGGGTACAGAGGTTCTGCAAAGTTAGAACACATTTAATGCATTATATAATACAAAATAACAATTGATGAGAAATGAGTCAACCTGGATATATCTTCCTGAGGAGTAACATTGATGTCCAGCCAATATATGCTTATAAAATACTTATTTGGGCTAGAACTATTTGACCCTATCCTAGAGCAGACCAAAGAGAGTGTGTTACAGTTGCACTTTAGATGCTACACTTTAGAAGCTCACATATACTCAAACTCACTGATCTGATGACAAAATGGGAATAAATTCAAGGTCTCAACAAAATCGAGAGGTTCCTTCTACTGCTAGTGCCATTAATAAAAACATTTGGCCAGAATCTAGATCCCACTCTGGTAGCATAAAGCAGCCTCAAAGCTGATTTAGCCTCAGTGCAAGGGATGCTCCCAAAGAAAAGAGGGAGTGGTCAGGTCATCGCTATGCAGTGATGATTTCTGGCTCCTAGAACAATTGCTTAGGACCATGGGCATCCAGAAATGCATTAGAACAATCTAATGCATGCTTTAACTTATGTCAGGGAGTTGTCCCCATCCACTCTAAGGACCTGTGGGGAAGTAAAGTTATCTTAAAACTACCTTTTCCCACCTATGTCTGGTTCTATACTGAACACCTGTCAGCCAGACTAGAGGATGAAGACTCTCTTCTGACTAGTTCAAGTTTGAATATGAAATTTGGTTAAAAAATTTTGTTTTTATTTTTGGTTGTGGAAAGGAGGAAGAGAATGTCATTGTGACAGATCAGAGTGAAATAAAAGATGAAGAGACATGGATGTCAGCAGCAGTACTACTAAGGAATACAATCACAACTTTTGGGCCTGATCCTCTGAGTTCTTACTCAAAGAAAACATCAATTGATTTCAGTGGGAGTTTTTACTGAAAAAAGAGTCCAGGATCACAGCTTTTACTGCTGTGACCTGGATCATCTGAGGGAAGGTGGAAATCAGATGTTGACCCTCCTATGCAGACATCAAGTATAACTAGAACTATGCAGACAACAAGTATAACAGGAATTTTGAAAAGGAAGCTTTATGAACCAAATTTTGATAACAAATACATGGGAGAAGTGCTTAGGTACCATAGTAATTGGAGCTACATGAAAATTACACAGACAGACAGATATGCTTTTTGGTGTACCTATGGCATATAAGGAAGTTTTACACGTTTTACCAACCTTACAAACACATGTAAATTGTTGCCCATTTTTTCCACCCTTTGATAACATCTATCTGTATCTTCATATATTCCAACTTCAAAAGCAACACTTGCAAAATTATGAACAAAAGCAAAGACTTTGGGCTTTGGCATTTGCTTTCTAGCAGATGAGCAGGGGGGTAGAGATGAAGGGTTTTTATCACATCTCCTAATACACAGAAACCTATTGTAAGATCAGCTCCCACGTGTGTGCACAGGCATGGCAGGCTGATTTGACAAAATATGCTACTAAGTGGCCAGGTGCTGGGATGGGATGGTGTTGGAGAGTCTGCTCCCAAAGGTCTTTCTTTCCAGTTTCTAAAAATGTTGCAAATCATCATCAGGCAAATGCAGTTATTTATTATTTTGTTAAGTCTCTTTGTTTCTCTCCTGAAAGCACACTGCTTAGATATGGTTTTGCCTGTTGTCAATCAAAATCTGCATCTATCCAGTCTGTGCTTGTTGCATCAATGGCACCACCTCTTCCACTGCTCAATTGAGCAATGGCTTAGGGGCAAAGGGTGACTCAGAGTCGCTGAAGCTAGTCATTGATGCTTCCTCTAAATAGGCAGGCACTTCAATATCATTGACTTTAGTGGGTAATTTGTGTACTTCTTGCAATCCAGCCGCATGTGAAGCTGAGAAATGAACATAAAAGAGTTGGGGTCTGGGAGGAAAAGGGGAAGAGAGATAGAGCAAGAGAGAATGAGATCAGCAACAGTAATACTACTCACCCTGATTTTGTGGATGACATGGATAACCACAGTTTGTACTACGGGGGCTTTGCATAACTCCACAGGCCAATTTGGGAAGAACATTTATCACACTGACCACAGAGCCATTTGCCTGGTTGTGTTAATTGAGCTGCACATTGTTTCCATGTCTGTGCTGTGCTTCCAACTGCACAGCATGGTTCTTCTCAACATCGAGGACACCCACTTTTATTGTGTGGTGCCACACAATGTGATCAGGTGTCAGTTGCTCAAAGGGCGAATCAGAAATACTCCTCCTGTGCAGATTTTGTTTCGGAACATCTTTGAAGCATTTCATTTGCCCTCCATGCTTATGGTTGCCAAAGCTGAATTCAGAATATATCATTTGTTTTCCTAGACAAGTCTCAGGCATATGAATTACAAGACCAGTCCATCTCAGCTGGATGTAAATCAAATGAGCCTTGATACTAACTGAATCAGCTTTTGCCACAACTTCCATGTTGAACACCTGGTCATGATATTTGATATCCACCAGTCATTGTAAGTATCGCAAATGGAAGCTGGCAAGCTATTTAATGTGGCATTGATAACAGGTTGAATTTTTTAATTGATTTTTGTCTATAGACAGATTCCATGTTGCTTCCAGATTTGGTGATAAAAGCGATATGCAGCACTGGCTATCTTAATTTGCGCGTCCACTTTGTGATCAATTGCCACTTATTTATTTAACATACTGCTGAGATAAGTCAACTGTTTGATCAAAACTTATTGATGGATTTTGGTAAAGTTGTTGAGGAGCTGGCTGGTACATAGCCTCAGTTTTTGTTTGGCTAATGGTAAGACTAAAGTTATGAGCCACCACAGCAAAACAGTTCGTGCTTCAGAGTGTGTCACCAAGGCGCAATCACTGGCATAGAACAGTTCCTGGATCATTGTTTTGATCACCTTGACATTTGCAAATAGACAAGAGAGATTAAAGAGCTTGCCAGTGTGAAAGCATATAAAGACACCATCTGAAGAGCCACAGAGAACTTCTTTTTGCATCGCAGAAAAGAATAAACCAAAAAGGCTAGGAGCAAGGTCACAACCTTGCTTCACCATATTTGTGACTGGAAATGGGTCTGTTGAATCACCATCAACACTAACTCTCTTCCAACTATGCCTTTGCGGAATTGCTCAACAATGTTAATAAATTTGTCTGGACATTCAAATTTAGCAAGCAATTTCCAGAGGGCAGAGCAGTTGACCATGTTGAAAGCTTTGGTTAGATCAAGAAATAAAAGTACAAAGGTTGATGCTGTTCAGGACATTTTCCCGTGACTGTTGGATGATGAAAACCATGTCCACAGTGCTCTGCTGAACATAAAAGCTGCACTTTAACTCAGATAGAACTTAATCCATCATTTGGGCCAGGAGCCTGTTCAAGAGGATCTGTGCAACAATCTTACCAGCCACTGAGAGCAAGGAGATGCTGTTACAGTTATCACAGTTGCTTTTTAAGCCTTTGTGCTTATAGATAGTGACAATGGTGGCATCTTTCAATTCTCACAATACGATATCTCAAAGCCAGGCATCTGAGAATTCAAAAAGCATGCCAATGAGAAGACTTCCTCTGTGTTTGCAAACTTCAGCTGGAATGGTATTGGGACCAGGAGCTTTGTTATTTTTCATTGCTTGGTCCACCTTCAGCACCTCAGTTCAGGTGGGAGGATCAGCAAGTGCACTAGATGTAGGCAATTTGCAGACATTATCCAGTGACTCATCAGAGACAGTAGATAGATGATTAAGTAATTCACTAAGGTATTCACACCACTGCTGGTAAATAGCAGTGCGATCTGTGATGAGAAATTCACCATCAGCACTTGTTAGTGGTGTCAAGGCAGATTGAATAGGGCCATACACAGCTGTGACTGCATCAGAAAAGCCTTTGGAGTCATGTTTTATAGCAAGGACATGCAATTCATCCACTTTGTGGCTAAACCACATATTTTGCATTTGGTGGAGTTTGTGTTGGAGTGTGCTGCAAGTTACTCTATGTCTGGCTTTTTTCAATTCGGAGAATGGGTCAGCTAAGAGCACTTCATGCACTTGCTATTTGGCATCAAGATGATTTGGTATTTCAGGATTGTTATCACTGAACCAGTCTGCATGTCAACATCTGGTATACCCAACACAATCCACAACAGCAGTATAGATTGTATCACACAGGTATACTCATTCAGCAGATACACCATCACTGATCATTGGAAGAGTTCCAAAATAGTTGTTAGCTGTGTTGAGAACTGTTCAGCAGTTGATGGATCAATCAGCTGGGCAACATTTAGATGCTTACGTGACTGATTTTTACACATTTTTGGCCCAGTAAAAAGAGAAAGCTTTGCTAAAACAAGATGGTGGTCAGTCCAGCAATCAGCTCTGCATCATACCCAAGTTATGCATACATCTCATAGGTCCCAGTGTCGGATCAACATACAGTCAATTGGGGACCAACAACGTGAGCGAGGGTGCATCCAGGTCATTTTATATTTGCAAGGGAGCCTGAAGAGTGTTTTTGATCATTAATTGGTGCTCGACACATGCTGTCAGGAAATGTAAGCCACTGCTGTTCATCTTGCCGACACTATGTTTGCAAGCATGCCACATCATGTGGTATACATAATCAGTAATACTGTAATAATAAATGAAGGGGGATAAGACTGATGTGGATGCTTAAGAATTCAGAAAAGCTTTCAGGAAAAACTAGAAGGTACATGACATGTATAAGAACACCAAGTCTAAAGAGGATAAAGAGGATTATGAAGTGAAGCTGAAAGCGTGTAAAAAACCCTGATTAATGCAGCCAGAATTGACAAAGAGAGAAGGATTGCCCATAAAGTGAAGAAAATCAATAAAAAGATCTCAAAATATTTAAGGAGCAAAAGATCAAAAAGGAATTAACCACTGAGCAACTAACTGGATCAGTACAGGAGAGGACTTCATAACAAATCAAAAGGATATTGCTTAAAATGTAAATGCTATCTTCTGTTAGCTATTCACAGGGAAAAGAAAAAGGAAAAATTCCAGAAATGTAAACACATTTTCCAGGGGAGGGTAATACAAAAATAAGGCTTCATTGTCAATAACAAAAAACCCACCTCTGTACAGTGAAGACACCAAAGCCAGAAAAAATTGTAGGGCTAACTTGTTTGCACCCCACAGACCCTAGAAAGAAACTCAAATATACTGGCTCAATAACAGTGATTTTGCATAGACAGCCCAAGAATAATCTGATGGACACAAAAGTATTGAATATAACTCCAGCTTTCAGCAAAAAATTGGGAGGAACCAGGAAATCAGAGATGACTAATTCTAACCTGAGTGGCAGGAATGATCCTTGCAACACTGAAGTATGAGGCCACAAAGCATACGGAGAAATATAAAGGAACACAACTTAATCCAGATGGTTTCCCATAAAGAGCAAATCTTTACAAATTTGGTACAATTTCCGAAGGAGAAAGTACAGAGGAGCAGCCAGACTAGAAATTCCCCTAAATCCCCTAGAAAGACCCCTAAATTCTAGGGGACTAGAATTTCAAAAAAGGCATTTGAAGAGTAGATAAACTTAATAAGTTAGTTAACTCTAAATGGATAAAGAAACAGTGGCCAGGTATACACTGCTACAGTAAGAGAGAGTGAATTAAGGAAGAGGAAGATGGTGGATTTAGAAATGGACTCGATACTTTCCCTCTGTTTACTATGATTTAGAGTAATGATGACATCAGACCAGAGACACCTAAATAATTATGTACTCATACAGACTACAACAGCTCAATAGAGTCATTACTGTGTTGTGTGAATCCACATTTTGGCAGGAAAAAGAATAATAATCTGTGTTAAAAGTATATCAAGATAATTTTCAAAACATGGATTACTTTGCCTCCCAAATACAATGTCGCTGACTTTTCTTTATTACATCTGTATTTTACAATACCAATAAACATACAAACATTTTTCCACCTCTCAACATTTAAATAATAGTCAAGCAGCTATGGTAACGAGCTTTCCTGTATTCTGGAGTGAAGCTTCAGCAGCTTACCACAGCTCAACAGTGGTGTTGCACACTCTTATCATAACCTCAGCATCCAGCCACCGTATCTCCAGATCTTGTTCCTGACTGACAGTAACAATATTTAAAACTCAAAATTTCTCTTCCCCTCTCCAAGTGTTACCTAGAAGAAATACCCACAGGAAATACAAACCAGCAACTAGAACGTAGCTCAATAGGCAGCTGCAGCTAATCATGCAATAGCCACTGTACATGAGTTTACAAAAGGAAAAAAACTAACAACTTGACTTCAAGCTCCCCTGATAATGCAAGACCAGTAATCACAATGTCCTTTATTATCTATCAGCACAAAGGACACTTGCAACCTAGCCTGCAGCATGCAACCAGTCTGGATCACATTGCAGGCACACAGTTAGCTTCAATTGCCCCTTACTCATTATACTACAGACCTAGATCCACAGAAGAAAATGATGGAGGCAGAGAATCCATCAGATTCCAGTCCAGCCACATATAAAGTATATTGGCATTATGCTACATAGCAGGTAATAATGAACAGAATATAGACTTTTACCAGTCCAGTGTAGAGGGATTTTTGACCATTCAGAAAGCAAGATTTTCACTTATTCGATATAAAGTTTATAAATCCCATTATACATTGCTTTGTGGATTCTTAATTATTGTTAAAATACTTTAAAATAATATGTGAAATAGAAAACTGATATTAGTAACTGGGCATAAATTATCCAGATTGTTTCTGTAGTACCATGTATAAAAGCAAAATCAGGCACTATAGGTATGATTTGAGGGAATTAAATATTTTTATTATGTAGTTGTCAAATCCTCTATACTGTCTGGCCGTAGTTCTTTGAAATAAGTAATGTATAACTCTGACCTAATTTATTTTTTTTTAGCTGTTTGGTGTATACACTTCAAATAAAAAATAACTAATGCAGTTATTATCAACTCATAGCTCTGACTAATTGACTTTTTTGTTAGAGGTATGAACCTATAATAATAATTTTAAGTATACCAGTAACACAAATTAGAAGCAATATATAGGTATAGGTGAACCCATTGATGGAGATTTGCTTTCTGTATAGTTGTCCATAAAATAATTTGAGATCTTCTTGTGGGCATTTGGGATGGAAATACATTTGACCTTCTCTAACCAGTTACTGAGGTTACATATTGTAGCATAATTGCTTAAAAATACCTCTGAAATAAAAAGTACGTACAACAGTATCTAGTAAATAAATAGACAGATCTAGCTCACACTTCACACTTGAGTGGAAAACAATATACCTCTCACTAAAAATTCCAAAGTATTTACCTTGCAATCTTGGAAATTAATAGACTGGCAAAAAGGAAGGGAAATTAGTGATATATATTAATTGAATTGAGCCCAGTTCTGCTGTCTCTTGCTCTGACAGACTTCCATTGACACATCACTGATTTCTGACCTCAATGAGGATATATTACTGTAACTAACTGCAGAATTTGTCCTCTCCTGTGAAGACATAACATTTGATCTTCTATTAGATTTCAGTCAGCTTTATAACAATCTAACAGTGTAATTCTGAATCCATTGACGTCAATGGCAAAACTGGATGGATAGAGAACTGGCTAGATCACCGGGCTCAATGGGTAGTGATCAATGGCTCCATGTTTAGCTGGCAGCCGGTCACAAGTGGAGTGCCCCAGGGGTCGGTCCTGGGGCCAGTTTTGTTCAACATCTTCATTAATGATCTGGAGGATGGGGTAGATTGCACCCTCAGCAAGTTTGCAGATGACACTAAGCTAGGGGGAGTGGTAGATACCTTGGAAGGTAGGGATAGGATACAGAGGGACCTAGACAAATCGGAGGATTGGGCCAAAATAAATCTAATGAGGTTCAACAAGGACAAGTGCAGAATACTCCACTTGGGACGGAAGAATCCCATGCACAGCTACAGACTGGGGACCAACAAGCTAGGCAGCAGTTCTGCAGAAAAGGACCTGGGGGTTACAGTGGATAAGAAGCTGGATATGAGTCAGCAGTGTGCCCTGGTTGCCAAGAAGGCTAATAGCATATTGGACTGCATTAGTAGGAGCATTGCCAGCAGATCGTGGGAAGTGATTATTCCCCTCTATTTGGCATTGGTGAGGACGCATTTGGAGTATTGTGTCCAGTTTTGGGCCCCCTATTACAAAAAGGATGTGGACAAGTTAGAGAGAGTCCAGCGGAGGGCAACAAAAATGATTAGGGGGCTGGAGCATAAGACTTATGAGGAGAGGCTGGGGGAACTAGGTTTGTTAAGTCTGTAAAACAGAAGAATGAGGGGGGATTTGATAGCAGCCTTTAACTACCTGAAAGGGGGTTCCAGGGAGGATGAAACTAGGCTGTTCTCAATGGTAGTAGATGACAGAACAAGGAGCAAAGGTCTCAAGTTGCAGTGGGGGGAGGTCTAGGTTGGACATTAGGAAAAAGTTTTTCACTAGGAGGGTGGTGAAGCACTGGAATGGGTTACCTAGGGACGTGGTGGAATTTCCATCTTTAGAGGTTTTTAAGCTGCAGCTTGACAAAGCCCTGGCTGGGATGATTTAGCTGAGGTTAGCCCTGATTTGAGCAGAGGGTTGGACTAGATGACCTTCTAAGGTCCCTTCCAACTCTAATATTCTGTGATTCTATGAAAACTCCCATTGGCTTTGATGGTGCCAGGATTTTCACCCTGTGTGCTCAGTTTGTTCTGATACTTGCCAAGAGGTTTGTAAAGCAGCAATGGCTACTATTTTTGAGTACCCACAAAAGGGAACTGATCATATTCAGCCCTGTGCAGTTGTCTAGCAGAAGGCCTATGCACCACATAAGCCTCATTTAAGCACTGTTTTCAAACATAGGCACTCTACACAGAAGTGAATTTAATCCTGATGGAATTGTCTTCAGCGGCTTTTGTTTGCTCACATTAGCAGTAAATTTGGTTCCAAGTTTTGTGCTGTCTCTGATGGTTCTGTAAAGCAATTAGCTAACTAACATTTTTCTCCGAGCAGTGCTAACATCAGCAATGATGGTGGTAGCCAAAGGTGTTTTGGCATAAGACTCTATAAGCTGAAGTCATCAAATAAATCAGCCATATTAATTTTTAGCACTACTTGAAACACAGGATAGGATACGATTTCATGGAAGGAAAATGTCAAAGTAGGTAGGTAAGAAATTTTATTCTTAAGCATTTATTCTTAAACATTAAAATGTAGCATTGTTCGACTGACAAGCTTGATGGGGAGATGGCACTATAAGGATGAGATACCCACAAGGTTGTTTTGATGTAAGTTGGGATGGATGGGTTAATTATTTACAGAGGATGAGTAAGGGAGAACTGTGTTGTCATAGATCTTTATGTAGTGTATAAGGTTTGGGCAGAGGTATTTAGAATTTGGTGGGCTGGTTGTTTTAGATCTGTCAGCAGTTTTTGATATAATTAATCTTGAGATTTTGCTGAGTCTGTGAGGACACTAGCAGGAGGTTGATAAAGTTGCTCTTGAATGCCTCTATCCTGGGGGTGGCCCACTGCATATGTAGGTCCAGTAATTGCCTGTGAGAAACTAAGGGTAGAAAGTCTGAGGGGGGAGATTTTTGGCCATTGTTTCAGAGGTGATGTTGAAGTTTTCCACGACAACAAGTTTTGGGAACTTCATCACCATATCAGATATCATCTCTGGCAGCTTCTCTAGAAGCCTTTCCTTTTTGGAGATCTATAGATTAGCAGGATGCACTTGGACTTGTCTCTGGGTTCACAAAGTACAGGTAGATATAAAACACACTAGACAGTGGATTATATGGTTTGCAGTAATTAGAATCATAGAGTTTAAGGCCAGAAGGGACCACAAGATCATCTAGTCTGACCTCCTGCATATCACAGGCCACTAAACATCATTCAGCCACCCCCAAATCAAGCCGACAACCAGAATTAGACCAAAGCATTACAGCCCTCAGGAGCCTAAACTACTGTGAAACTGGTGGTAAAATGACATAAATTATGACAAAAATGCATAACTTTAGGTTAAAGAAGGAAAATTCATGGCACACAATATTTTAATTAATGCCACACAAGTTTTTTGTGGGATATTATGAGAAAAATTCAAATAAATACCCCTATTTTATAATAAAATTATTTTAGATCATGTAGTAATATTTAAGTAATAGTTTAAAACTATTCATAAACCTAGCCCGCACTACTCTAGACATAGATAGGACTAAATTTGTAAAGATACATAGAGGAGTCTTGCTCAATAATGCACTGGATGGCATAAGAAAGACCATGTGTTTTTTATGTGACAAAAAAACCTTTAGTATCATGGTTTTTGACAAAGAAATCATAGCTAGGACAAACACACTTCCTTAACTATAATAAACTGTATATCCTTGAGGCACAAAACGTTAATACCAATAAGTCTACTGAATGCCTCATAGAAATCAGATGTGCAATCACTTTGTTTAATGCACTACTGGAAAGCACTCATATACCACAGTGAAACTCATGGTATAAAAACATATACAGTATCAAAATGGTAAATCTAGGAAACTGCCCCTCAGAACAAAATGAGCAGATTCAATTTAAGGATATGAAAAATATCCTAATAAAATATTTAGGATTTTTCCCTACTCCTTTAAAGCGCTGTAGTAACCCGTGGACCTAAATCTCTAGCCATACTAATGTAGAGGGTTAAACAGGCTGCTTAAACTACATGGAGGTTTAACTCAACATGGCCTATGATACAGGCAAACAGTTAGGCATGTGCTTAACTTTAAGCATATGTTTGTCTATTGATTTCAATGAGACATAAGCACGCTTTCTTGAATCAGGGCCCTGATTTGTGTTGTAATGAATAACTTTGTATCAAAGTGTCAAACTCTTTCATTACAAAACAAAAAGGATACACTTTGATCTAAAAAAGATGATACGATGTTTCAATCAATACTAAGTAGCAGCTGGTCTTAATGATTTTGAAATTAAATATTTAAACTATTACATTGTCACATTATGACATGTAAATAGCAGTAGTACACAATATAAAAAAATGAAATAAATTTTCCATGATCCATTTGTCAATCATTATTGATTAGTTAATGTCTAGTAAGAGTATTAAGATATATTGACTTTGCCATTGGCCTTAATCTATTTTACCTTATCATAACTTGACCTCCAAATGAATTATTATTAATGCTGAAATAGTAGTATTCCTAATCACCCGATCCTATAGTCATTCCACATGCAGAACTCCCACTGACGTCAATAAGAGTTCTCCAAGCAGAGCTGTTGCAGGAGTAGCTATTTTATGTCTTCAACAGTCATTTCCTTGCTCTAATTTGCCCTGAACTTCTAAGAGTTTCCTTTAAAAAGTAATTTTTAATGATTTATAAATTAACTGATATGTATATAATCATAGTGGATTTCAATCTGAGTGACATATGCTGGAGGTCTTATGCTGCCAGTATTAAAATGTCCTCAGAATTTCTAAAAATGATAGATGATAATTTCTTAACTCAAAAATTGTTGTAACCAATATGTGGGAATTCTATATTCGACCTCATCTTGACAGATAAAGAGGAATTGATCACAGAACTATAAATTAGTGGTCGTGTAGATGTAAGTAATCATGACTTGATTACATTGCTCATTTGTAAACAGAATAAAGTCTAAACCAATAATATATGTCTTAGCTACTTTACAAGGACAATTTCAAAAAGCTGAAAATAATTGTCAAATCAGCTGGAAGAAACAGAAAAATGTAAATGATAATTAGGAACTGTTAAAGAACATTTTACCAGACACTCAAAAAGCCACAATCCCACAATTAAAACAAAGGCTATGCCAGTTTTAAAAAATAGCCTGTTTTAAAGGGGAAGTGAAAGCAGTATAAACAACCATAATAAAAAAATGTAACAAATGGGAAAAGGGGGAAGTTGATATCAATTAATATAAATTAGAAGCTAGGTATTATAGGAAATTGGTAAGGCAAGGAAAAGGACACAGGGAGAAATCTATAGCCAGGAGAGTTAAGGATACTAAGAAGGAATGTTTTAACTATATT
Organism: Emydura macquarii macquarii; assembly: GCF_026122565.2. Lineage (NCBI taxonomy): Eukaryota > Metazoa > Chordata > Testudines > Chelidae > Emydura > Emydura macquarii. The sequence continues at coordinate 9,184,948 of NW_027131105.1, read as the reverse complement.
AAGAACAAAAGGAATCCTAACGATGGTATTGGTCCATTCTAGATAGAAATGGTAGAAATGTCAAAAATAATGCAAAAAAGGCAAAAGTGTTTACATGTGGGAAAAGCTAGATTATATATTCATATCACACCATGATGATGATGATGACACACTTTCCATTTCAACAGTAGCTAAAAAGGATGTTAAACAGTAGTTACTAAAGTTAGATATTTTTTAATCAGAATGTCCAGATAACTTGCATCCAATAGTTTTAAAAGAGCTGGAAAGGAGCTCTCTGGACCATTAATATTGATTATCAGTAAGTCTTGGAACACTGATGAAATTTCAGAGACCTGGAAGGAAGCTGATGTTGTGCCAATATTTAAAAAGTGTGAACAGGATGAGCCAGGTAGTTATAGACCTGTCAGCCTTACATGAATCCCTGGCAAAATAATGGAATAGCTGATATGGGAATTGATTAATTAAGAATTAAAGGAGAATAATATATTTAAGACAATCAACATGTGTTTATGGAAAACAGATCTTGTCAAACTAACTTGATTTTTCTGATGTAATTCTAAACAGGGAATCATCACTGAGCTGGTGTGTTTCTAGTGGGATCCCACAGGGATCACATTTCTTGGCCCTACATGATTTAATATTTTTATCAATGACTCAGAAGAAAACATAAAATAATTTCTGATAAAAGATGCATAAGATAAACAAAGACTGGAGGAGTGCTAAATAAGAGGATAGGTCACTTATACAGAGCAATCTGAATTGCTTGGTAAACTGGGTGTAAACAAACAATATTCATTTGAATAAAGCCAAATGTAAAGACATTCATCTAGGAACAAAGAATGCAGACCATACTTACAGGAGGGGGGAGCTCTATCTTGGGAAGCAGTGACTCTAAAAAAAACCTGGGTGTCAGGTGGATAATCAGCTGAATATACACACCCAGTGTGACGCTGTGGCAAAAAAAGCTAATGCAATCCTTGGATTTATAAATGGGAATATCAAAGAGAAGTGGAGAGCTTAAACTACATCTCTATTTGGCACTGGTGTGATGGCCACTGGAATATTCTATGTAGGTCAGATGTCCACACTTCAAGAAAGATGTTGAAAAGTTGGAGAGGGTTCGGAGAAGAATCACAAGAATGATCAAAGGGTTAGAAAACATGCTTTGCAGTGAAAAAATTCAAGAAATATATTATCTATTCTCAAAAAAAAGGTTAAGGGTGACTTGATCAATGTCTATAAGTACCTACATGGGGAACAGAAATTAGATAATAAAGGGCTCTTTAATGTAGCACACAAAGTTATGCAAAGATCCAGTGCAAGTTGAAGCGACATAAATTCTTAATAGAAATAGTGTGCAAATTTTTAACAGTGAGGATAATTAACCAGTGAAACAATTTGCCAAGGGTTGTGGGAGATTCTCCATCTCTAAAACTCTTTAAATTAATATTGGATGTTTTCCTAAAAGATATACTCTAGTTTAACCACAGTTATTGGACATGAAGCAGAAATTAATTCATGGAAGTGCTATGGGCTGCATTATTTTGGAGGTCAGAATAGATGATTACAATGGTCCCTTCTGGCCTTAAAATCTGTGGATCTGTACTTGCAATATTTACATACAGAACTCCCTTGAAAGGAAGGCAGAACATTGCCCTTAGTGAGGATCATAACTTTTAAGATCTTGGCAGGACACAATGTGATTGTTGTATTTCCCCCCAAATCTGTAAGATCATAATTGAAAGCAGGAAAAAGTTGCCAGGATATTTCACACGCTAAGATTAATTAGTGGGTGGGATTAGGCAGTGTGACTTTATAGAATTGATAAAGTAAAGTTCTTTTATTAGTCTGAGCATGAATTGCTCTCATTTCTGCTATTGCAGTCCGGTGGAGAAATAACCCCAGTAAATGTCATGCAGTCAAGCAAGGAGATCAGGCTCATTTTGTTATAAACCAGCTTAAGTAACTAGAGTAGAAGTTTTGGATAAACTCACAAACCTCCCATTTGCTTGACATTAATACCTTAAACAAACTTGACTAATATTTTCAGCTTTCAACAACTTTACATCTAGTAAAAAGAAGCAACATTTTTGTTGTATTCTTCTGCTGGAAAGCACAATGTTTGGACAATATTCTACCCTAAGTTTTTATGCAAAATTTGTATTGACTTCAGATGATGAGCTCAGTGTGTTTGAAACAAATGACGGTGACATCTGGCCCAGTGTCAGCAAACCAGAGCTCCTCCTAGGTAGTAGTAATAAAATGTCAGCCCTCAAATTTAAGCACATGCTTAAGCTTATCTCTATTCAGGAAAGCAATTAAGCACATTCTTTAATCTTAGTGAAGTCAATGGCACTTTAGTATATGCCTAAAGTTAAATACATGCTTAAGTACTTTGTGGAATACGGATGGACAGCTGAACTGGGGCTTTCAACACCTGCGCTTTTACTAGTTAAAGAAATATTGCAAGAAAGAGAGGAGAATATTTGTATGGTGTGGTATAAAAACTCCATTAACACATGTTCAGGATAACCACATTACTCACAAATGCTGCAGATATAAATTAATTATGCAAGGCATTGAAAACTCATCCTAATAAAAGTTTTATATTGCCCCAATATCTATTATTTACATGCCATATATTTTACTGAAAAACTATTTTAGAAAAACTATTTTAGGAAAATAACATAAATTTGACTCAAGTGTAAATATTACCTGAAACAGTTTTGCTACGCATAACTTAGAACTTACCATGGCTAGAAAAAGAGGCTGTATGTCCCTTTCCAATGGTATAACGCTCTCATTTCTAATTCCGAAGTTTCACAAGACAGGAGAATTTAAACCTGTCTCATGTCCAATCCTGAATATCACTTGTTCTGCATATCAGAGAAGTGTAATGTAGTGGTAGTGGTGATTTTACATTTCTGAAGAAAGAAGACATTTCCTTGCAGGCAATTTTTAGATTAAGACTTTTATCAGCACAAATTCATTTAAAAAGCTTTACACACACCAATGGAACCTCAAAAAAAAAGAAAAGAAGAAAAAACAACTGTTTTGACATTCTATGATTTCTTCATAAATGTTGTTTGATGCTTAGATACTAAGGTTACAGAGCCTCAGAAATACATTAGGCAGACAGGCAGATAGACATACAATATATACTTTTTTATTCACTATGCATTTGGTTACCTAAGAGCTTTATTCTGTAACCTTTACTGACATTTTGTAGTCCTGATGCATGAAAACAGTCTAATTGAAGTCAATAGGACTATCCCTGTGGGTAAGGGTTGCAGAATTGGGTACCAGGGTACAGTATTATCATTGAATTTTTTCTTTGCTACCTGGAATACTGGGGTTAAATGTGTCATTGTATTAGATCATATGAGCCCTGTACACAGCAATCCTGTTAGTTTGAACATACCATCAATTGCTTCTTGTTAATTGCAGCACTTTAAATCTGTGGATTAACTCAACATTGTAAAGAGCTGAGAATCTTCATCGATTATTAGTTAGTTTTCTGGATTTGTTGGGGAAATTTTATGTAAAACTTAGTTTCCTACAGTATTATTAAAATTGATTCTGCCTGTGGGCTGGTTTGCTTCCTCCCTTTCTTGGCACCTCTCACACTGAGCCCAATCCTTCTTTCACTTGCACGCACTTAAACCCATTGATTTTGAGGTTATACCTAAATTGTAATCCAAGGTGTGACTGCAGCAGTGGTAGACATACCTGTGCCAGCTTCCCCCAAGGGAAAAACAGCCTGGCAAAAAAAAGCAGTGTATGAACAGCTGCACAGGCCTCTGTGCAGGCTGTATAAGCACGCTGGGGACCATGGGTGTGTGCTCGTGTTGCTAGCCCATGTTGAAGCTTGTACCGGTGCTATTTTTAACCATGCTAGCACAGGTGAAGCTAGCATGGACATGTCTATTGGTGCTGTAATCACACCTCAGATTATAATGTAGGCATTCACTAAAAATCAGTAAAGGAGGAAAGAATTTGGGTTACTGTGTAATTTTTAGCAGTGAGCCACGTCTCAGCAGAAAAGTGTCTGCCTTTAAGAGACACAAGGGACTCACAGACTCCTTGTCACCAATGCAAGAGTCTGGGAACCTCTCCATGTTATATTATTTCTCTCTTCTTTCCTCACTATCTCCCTTAGTTTCTCTTCAATCACTGTGGCACCTACTATTCCAAGCTGCGTAAAAACTGAAATTGCTTACCGAATTGCACACAGAAGAGCAAGAGCAGCTTGCACATAACTATCTCCATGAAACTATCTTGAAAGCATTGATGCTCAGTCAGCACAAGGAGTGACCAACAGTAGTGATGCATAGGCAACATAAAGCCTGATCCAACAAGCAGCTGAAGTTAGTGAGAATCTTTTCATTGACTTCCATAGACATTGCATCAGGCCCATAATGAAAAGCCTTCAATGGATTTATTGAGGTCACTACAGTCTTTAGGGCTGCACCCTAAATCTTTGTCTAGAATAGGTTTATATAGACATACATGTACAAAACATTGCCACTGTTGCTGACACTGGCTCAACTTCAACGGAAGTAGCAAAGCTGGGAGCTTGCAGCCACCAGCATTTTTAACATGGTGTCAGTTAGACTTGTTCTGAGCAGAATTAGACGACAAAGTTTTAACAATCCCAGTAGGCACTAAGAGTCTGGCCCAGCCTACGCTAGACTAGAGTTACCAGTGTGGAGCTGCGCCAACATTCTCAACAGTAAGTCTTTCCTAGATAAAGTGCCTGGGATGCTAGAATGCCTCATACAAATGTCCCATAATGTTCCATGCAATGGATTTCAGTTTGCTTTCTTAAACACGTGATAAATATTATATAACAGCTGATCATGATCAAGAGGAAGCTGGGTCATTTAACAAATCTCCAATTACAGGAAGGTAATTGACTTTCACTCTAGCAGTGGTATGACCATAATTAACACATCACTCTAAAACAAAGACGCTCACAAGTACCCTTAACACAGGAAATAGATAGGTAGGATAATCTTCTTTGTCACAGGGTACATATAGAATATGTTCTTATGGCCATCCCATGAGTGCAAACTAGAAAAACAGATTCCATAGAGAAACAGTGGCAGAAATGAAATCCCTGCATGTCACTGGATACACATTGCTTGGCTGGATTTGTAGCTCTAATATACTTACAAAAAACGTGTCTTCATAGCTGTGGGCAGAGAGGTGGCTTTGGAACCTGAACAGTGACGGGACGGGTGTCCTGTCGCACACACACATGGAGTAGTAAGTATTCTGCACTAAAGAAAAGTGTTGGGGAAATGACCTGGGCTTAGGCCTTTACATGCTATTTGTGTGAACTGCCACACAGTATTCCAGAAACCTACTCTATATGCCAACTGAGGACCTAGGTATAGTAAGAACAATCAATGTTAACTAATCATTCATTAAACAACCTTCTAAACATGAAAAGGGGAGGGGAGATTACAGTTCAGCAGACATAATAGATAAATAAGGTTTGGCTCTACAAGCCATATCTTGGCAGGGGCCAAGACATTATCAACTCCCATAAATGTCACTGACTGCATCTTCCAGGATTGGTCCTGCAAATATGCCAACTGCCATGATGCCACATGCTCTTTGTATAAGGCAAGAGTGGCTTTTGGTCTAAAACCTAAGCAAATGGGTTGATATGAGACTTAGCAGGTCATAGAGAAGGATTCTAAAAACAGGATTTGCTGCAGAACTACTCTGGGAATATGAGAGAGTATTTACTATTTTAATTCATGATGCAGAACACAAATCCATAGCACAACTTGCTGTACATACATTAAAGCTATTAACATTTATAGAAATTAAACGTGTTGCACTATAGAATAGAGGTCCATATTCTGTCCTCCTGCACAAAAATTTGTGGGAGGAAGGCAGAAGGCCCATTCTTGGAATGACTCCCTTGGAAGGGATTTCAGGTGTTCACAGAGAAGGCAGAACTACAGGCTCCAAACTCTTTAGGGAAAAGAATCTGCAGCCATATAATGAGAGCAGATGTCTCAATGGCAATGGCTGGTACCCTTTCCCCCAAAGTAGCTAAATCCCTCAGGAATCATACTGCCACTGACTTCCCCTAAACCCCATACCTCTGCAAACCCATCTTCCTTGCCCCTTTCTGTGCCTCAACATGTTCCACAGGCTTCTTCTCATATAAGTGGAAAGGAACATGTTTGCCAGTTATTAGGGAACAATCTTTCATTGGCAGGGGGATGAAATGGATGACCTAATAGAGTTTTCCCTCTCTAATGTTTATGATTCTGTAGCTCCACTAGTGATCATGAGAGTGCTAATTTATAAATGGCTGAGTCACAAGTGAATTACAGTACAACTGCAATGGAGTGTGATCTGTGGAGCATGGGGGAGGTAGGAATATGGAGCTCGGTATATTATTCCTTTTACATATGAGCTGATGTTCAGTTTAGAGAGGGAAAAACACTAACGATGCAGCTGATATCTTGTTAGAAAACATCTGAACTGTGACCAATTTTTCCTGACAAGAACTCATAATCAGTATAAAAATGAGATGCTTAGTCATTGGGAAAATATGCACTAAATCAGTGATGTAATTTGAGTCAATGATGGCATCTGAATTTTTTTTCTTTTTTAGTGAAGAAGAAATTTTTAACAAGTTGAATCAGCGAGTGCATTAATAATCTTTTTTCTCTTCAGCATCAAAAGGGAAGTGAGAGTACAGTATCTAGAGGATAAACAGTGAAATAAAATCTTTTTTTAGTATTTTAAAATTCAAAATATACATGTCTCTGCATAAGGCCATGTGCATGCATGCGTGACTAGCACCAAATATCCTTGACCATTTTTAGCCTCTTACCACATGTGAATGAAGGGCAAATCTAGAAGACAATTTAATTTGACAGACATCTACACACACTCATCTCCTAGAGAGATAGACATGAGTTTTCCAAGGGAAATACAGACAGAAGTAATCCTTATAACGGAATGTAGATACTTGTTGATCACATACCACTGACATTCAATTGATAAGGAGGAAGACAAGCCAAACTGTTTTGGAAATGTTTTGTCAGTTTTAATTAATGAATGAATAAACAATGGACCCAGATTCTGGCCAGCCAGTGAGTGAGTACCCAAGATAAGGAGGTGACTCAGCTAATTGCTCCATCCCAACATGCACATCCCCTGTACAGGGCCTTGCCAGCATTCCTTTGAGAAGCAGACTGCCTGTTTCCTTTAAGCACCCCTGTGGACACCAGCTGTCAGAAAAAGGGGTTTGGATGGGATCAGCTGAGAACAGGGCCACATCTCTGTCCCCCTCTGCCCTTAGAGAAGGCACAGAGTAGGGAACATACTGGCTCCCTCTCCAACGCTGCAGAGCTACCACTCTGGCATTCATGCCTTGTAAGCTCCCAGGAGCAACTCTAGCTGACTCAGCTAGAATGCCTCCTGGAAGCTCCAACGACAAAATTGCTACACTGCACTGTCCAGTCTGTCAGAGGGCATCAAGGACAGAATCCTGACCAATAATAATAATTATATGTATTTAGTACATATCATCCCAAAGGATCCCAAAGCAATTTTCAACTGTAAAAAGACAGTATCACTGAATCTGAGCTACCACTGGGAAGAAGGGAGGCAACCAAGCATGCAGTCTAATGCGAAAAAGTGTGCATGAGACAGTTTTGCCAAGGATTTTGGGGAGAAAAACATCTTTTACAAAAAGTGCCATGGGATATTTATAAAACAATACAAATATCAACAAACTTTCTTGTAAAAAAACTATTATTTCTGTACTTTTTATGGGTTTTTCTACCAAGGCCTCTAACTGACCTAAACACTGTGTGTGTGCACGCATGTGTGCACACTTGCAAATATATATTATCCAGCACAACAGTATTCTCTCAGTATGCAGGGATGGCAATTTTTTGGTTTTTTGAAAGTTTTTTCCAAGCTTAGCAGACTCCCAACAAAGTATTACTGTTTTGCATTGGTAGCCAGGAGTCTCAAATCATATCCACATCACAAATAGCAATAATGGCAAAATCATAAAGACCTTTAAAATTTACTCTAGAGTCCAAATTTTTATTATTACCTATTCACAATTGTATATGCAAAAAAAAAAAAAAAACCAACAACCCACGTTATTTGTGGTTGTAGTTCCTATGATTTCATGCATGACCAGAGAGACATCTAACCCTGGGCCTAGCTGTCTTGGAGATGTTATATAACTGGCTTTTCCGTTACAGTCCCTTTATGGGTTCTGTGTTCCATACAAATAGCACTGGAAAGCAGAGAAACCATACGTTTGGATTGTACATTGATTTAATTACTATTTCTATACAACACACCAAACTATCTCAGAGAACAATACTTTGGACTTACACATGCCTTTCCTTTAAAGATTTCAAAGTGCTTTACAAAAATCAATTAATTGAGCTTCACAACACCCCTGGGAGTTAGGGTGTACTATCTCCACTTTAAAGTTAGGGTGTATTATTCCCACTGTTGAGGCACAGACAGGCAAAGTGATTTATGCAAGGTCGCACACCAACGCAGTGACAGAGCTGAGAATGAAAACCATGAGCCCTGACTTCCATTCATGTACTGTAACCATGACTATTGTCCTACAATACAGAATCAAATTAAAGCTACCTAACAAATGAGTCACTTGGTTTTTTCGTAAGTTTTCTTGTGCATGTATCTTTTATATCCCAGTGAAATGCTATTGACTAAGCCCCCTGTCAGTTCTCAGAAATCTGAAACAAAGCTTGATCTCAAAAATGTCAAACATAATGAAAAAAAAAAGAAAGCTGATTACAGCCACTTCTGTAGTTCCCACTCTCAGAGGCTTTGCAGATTCTTTTAACTTCATTAATTAAACCTGATTTTAGAGGAGCATGCTACCACCTCCACTGCTGCGGTTCTCAACAGTGTCAGTAGATTGCTATCCCTCAGAAGAATACCTCTTGAAGAATAACACAGTGCTGATACTAGCTGACAGTTCAAGTAACCGTTTGTTCTACGGAATTCTGTGGACATCACTGCTGTCAAGCTGCTTCTTCCTTCTTCATATAGCAAATTCTTAAAAGACCAAAAAGAGCTCTAATAGAGATGAGGAGCTAAAGAACGTGCACCACGTCTATTGGATAGAAGCATGGCAGCAGCATTCTCAGTGGCACACCACAGTGACACAATGCACTTACAGCACACTACCCAAACATACTTCAGAGAAACTGAGAAGGAGATGCTGAGAATTGTATATTCTTCTGCTATACGTTCAAACTGAAGAGAAAAACTAAAGCAAGCAAGGGAGAGGGCTGCTCTGTTGTGTGAAACAATCTTTCCTCGGTGACATCAACGTCGTTTCCATAGCAACCTACAGTGATGCAACTGAGGAATCCAATGATTTCAGACAAGAGCAGCTGAACTCATGAGATACAAGCATTCTGATTTTATGCAAATGACCTTAAGTAATAAAGAATAAAAGAAGTACAGGACTGATTCGTAACAGATAAACACACAGATAAGCACAACAGATTCTAAACTGAATCAAAGTTTCCCCACGGCTTTTGATAAAAAATAGGCCAAATTCAGACCTGGTGAAAGTGGCTTCAGTGGTACTGCACACACTTATACCTATTAATCTGTATTTATAAGGCATCCACATGTGTGATATTTGAGTCAAAAATCAAATCTGAATTTAGCCCATGATTTCATTCATTTTATTCTTGTTTTATTCCCTCTCTTTTTTATATATCTATGGTAGGTTTCTCCTTCATACTATACATATGTGATATGTGAGCTCAATGCTAATAAGTTATCCGCCCAGGATCAGAGAGAATTTTTCCAGATACTTTCCTGAAGGCCAGAGGCCACAAATCCTCAACTGATGTAAACTGGCCAGGCTCAAGTGAAATCCCTGGAGTTATGTAGTTTGAAAAAAGCTGAGGGGCTGACCCAAAATTCCTACTTTAGGATCTGATCCTGCTCCCTCTGAGGCCAATGAAAAACTCCATGGGAGCAGGATAAGGCCTTTTCTTACTGTGCTATCAGGCAAACATACTGCAACTGTCAGGCAAGCACAGTGCAGACACACTGGGTGGATATTTCTGTCTGGATCCAACTCTGTTATTATTTAGTATTTGCATTATGGTAGTACCAGGATGAACTCGGCACTATCCACACACACAGAGGAAGATACAGACCCTGCTCTAAAGAGCTTAGCCTACGATGTTAATTCCTACACCAACTGCTGTTTCTTTATTGTGAGCTAAACTTTCTCCCAGTTAATGCCTCCATCCCTCCCTCTTTTCATTATGCTGACAAATGTCCTCTTTCTCCTACCCCAGAGGCCTTCCTTTCCTGAGTCAGAAGGAATAAGGTGCCATCACAGTGGTCACAGAGGGCAAGCAGAATGGCAGCTCTGCATGGGGTGCGGAACACCTTCCGAGCCTTTCTCGTCTGTGCAGCCCTTGAACATCTCCACACTGCTGAAATGGAGTGGAGCAGGTGGCCCCCAGAGAGCACCCTTTCCACACCACGGTACAATTTGCTTAACTATGTAAGTTTAAGCCATAAACCACCTGAGTGATCTTCCTGCTTGACATGGGATAAAGGCAGAAAATAGCATTAAAGATTTAAAGTGAAGAATGCTGCAGACTAAAATGAGAGCAGCACTGTTCACGTCATTAGAGCTAAGGGTTTGTCAGCACTTTCATTATAATGCTCATTTCTCTGCTGTCACTCCAGGCTAAAATTTGGCAGTGCATAAAACTCCAAGCTCAGACAGACACAATAAGAAGAGGGTGAAAAAAGAAAAGCAAAGGCTCCAATGATGGCACGCAGTGATACCATCACATGTCAAGAGCAAATAGGATTTTACAAAATATGAAATGAAGTTTCCTTTGTGTATGGTTTAAGCTAAAAGGGCCTGACTCTCCTCTTACCTATGCTGGTACACATCAGGAGTAACCGCACGGAAATCAGTAGCAATATAATGCTGTAAAACTAGTGTAACAGGCCAAAAGAATGCAAAATATTAATGCGGTGATTTAAGTAACAGTATAGTGGAAGTCAATAGGTTGGGGGACAGAGAAGGCTGGCCACACACATTGCACTCTCAGTGCCCTGGAGTCAGACTTCACACTAAGGACTGATGGGTTCCAAAGTGAGTCCTACTGGCTCATGAGATTGTTATTCAACAATTTAAGATATCTTCCTCCTTCCTTCCCTTCAGAGTTGAGAGCTGTGTGCCACAAATTCTCAGTCCACAGAATGCGAAAGCAGGACTCAGAATCAAAACACCTCCAATTTTGCAACTAGAACCATTGGTTAATATTTTTAAACTAGTCTGAGTGCCTTTAAGATCAATTTAATTTATAAAAAACACCTTTAACAATTTTTAAGAAATTAAATGATATAGCTAATATGAAACAAGTGTGGCCCAGTAGATAGAAAACAGGATGGGGCATAAAGACAGTGAACAGGAGCAGCAAACGGGTATTTTGCAAGGGAGTTCTCCAGGTGAAGGAGGAGTGGCTATTTAACCCCATGGGGTGATTTTGTTGTCTGTTAGTCTGTTTGTTGTGTGCTTGCTTGCTCTGTGCCTGCTTGACTGAAGTCTATAGTATGGTCGATTTTGGGGGCTGGAGGCTGAGCCTATCAGCCTGCTAGGCAAGACTGAGAGCTTCCTAACAAGGCTCTATCCTTTGATCTCTAACCCCTTTAAGATTCCTTGACAAAAGGGTGGGACTAACTCAGGAAGAACAGGGGGATTAAAAAGCCAGCTCCTAAGCAACTAGAAGAGCTAGTGAACAGAGCAGCAAAGGAGGAGTTCTCAGATAGAGTTAAGAGGGGGAGTATGAGAGCCAGATACACCTAATGAATGCAAAGTAAGCAGTCATGGAATAAGAGGGAAGGTCCTCTCATGGATCAGTAGCTGGTTAAAAGGGAGGAAATAAAGGGTTGGAATAAATGGTGAGTTTTCACAGTGGAAAGAGGTAAATAGTGGGGTTCCCCAAGGATCTGTATTAGGACCAGCGCTGTTCAACATATTCATAAATGATCTGGAAAAAGGGATAAACAGTGAGGTGGCAAAGTTTGCAGATGATACAAAATTACACAAAATAATTAAGTCCAAAGCTGACTGCAAAGAGTTACAAAGGGATCTCACAAAACTGAATGACTGGGCAACACAGTGGCAGATTAAATTCAATGTTGATAAATTGAAAGTAATGCACATTGGAAAACATAATCCTAAAAATACATACAAAATGATAGGGTCTAAATTAGCTGTTACCACTCAAGAAAGAGATCTTGAAGTCATTGTGGATAGTTCTCTGAAAGCATCTGCTCAACATGCAGCAACAGTCAAAAAAGCTAACAGAACGTTAGGAACCATTAGGAAAAGAATAGATAATAAAACAATAAATATCATAATACCACTATACAAATCCATGGTATGCCTACATCTTAAATGTTGCATGCAGTTCTAGTCGCCCCATCTCAAAAAATGTATGTTAAAATCAGAAAAAGTTCAGAGAAGGACAACAAAAATGATTAGGGGTATGTAACTATTTCCACATGACGAGCGATTAAAAAGATTGGGACTGTTCAGCTTAGAAAAGAGACAACTAAGGGGGGAATATGATAGAGGTCTAAAAAATCATGAATGTGTGGGGAAAATGAATAAGGAAGTGTTATTTATCCCTTCACATAACATAACTAGGGTCACCCAATGAAATTAATAGGCAGCAGGTTTAAAACAAACAAAAGGAAGTACTTCTTCACACAACGCACAGTTAACCTGTGAAACTCATTGCCAGGGGATGTTGTGAAGATTAAAAATTTAACTGAGTTAAAAAAAAAATTAGATTAAGTTCATGGAGGGTAGGTCCATCAATGGCTATTAGTCAAGATGGTCAGGGATGCAATCCATGCTCTGAGTGTCCCTAAACCTCTGACTGCCAGAAGCTGGGACTGGATGATACGAGATGGATCACTCGATAATTGCCCTATTCTGTTCATTCCCTCTGAAGCATTTGGAACCAACCACTGTTAGAAGACAGGATATTGATGGACCTTTGGTTTGACCCTGAACTATCTGAAGGATTTAAAGTATCCTATTCTGTAAAAAAAAATACCAAAAGAACTATATAACACTTGATGTCCATTTTCAATATTAATTATGATGGAGAAATTAAGTTGATAATTATATAGACCCCAATCCTGTCAACCTTACTAGGGTAAAACTCCCAGTGATTTCAGTGGGAATTTTACCTGAGTAAAGACAGCAGGTTTGGGATGGTGATACTCATCCCCTTGCTCTTGAAGCACAGGTAGATCTTTGTAGCTGCACATGATGTTTTGTTCTTGTGTCTGGATGAGATGCCATGAATCATTCTAATATCAGTAGATTTGTTGATCAATGGAAAATGTGTATTCTGCTCATCACATGATAGCATTCATGGATGCAAAATAGATGCAGTATTAAAAACAGACACACATGGACACAGAGTTATTATTACACTTAGATTTGAGTTGGTAGCTGAGTAATTTTTGTTGTAGTTAATAATATTGTTGCTAATGTGGCTATTTTTATTTTATAATAAACTTGTTAGGGATATTTGCGTGTGTTAAGGCTGCTGAATAATTTTTTGGCATTCAGCAACGCAGAGAAGAAAATTGCTCTTCTTTCTGTTGATTTAAGATTGAGCACAATGGCTAATGAGCAGAACTCTGCATCTCTCCTTGTGTTTGTGTTGTTGGAGAATGGCACGCTGTTTGCTAAAGACACAGATCAAACATACCAGACCATTTTTCTGGCACTCTCAGTCTACTTCTGTAGTGCAAAATACTGATACTTTAGAGATGCAATGATTTAGTGTATTATGCTAATGTAACAGATGGCACATGGATGTAAAATGAATGAATGAATGAACAAGGGACTCACTTTTGGTCTCTCAATATATGAGTTTTAGTAGTTCAGATTCAGAAAAGCTTGTGTTGGGTCTTTCTGATAAACTTGCTTTCTTTTTTTTTAATGCAATCAAGATTGTAATGAGATATGAATTTAGAAAATAGGTAAAAGAAAATAATTGGTGCACAATTTTATATCTACTTATTTGTACACAGTTCAGTGAATGGTGTGACCAGGTAAAACATTTACTGTGTCTTAACAGTCGAGATCATCATCTGTCTGATGGACCAGAGAATACCAATTACTGTATTTAGCTCAGTTTTGGACCTAAGGTGCTCTGATTCCAACACTGCAAATGTTTGTTAAAGTCTATGACCTCCAGAGCAATCCTGAGAGCATATGAAACTCACTGCTGCGCAGAAGGCCAGCGCAAGATGCCTCCTCCACTTAAACTCCAACTAACACCTCAAAAAAGGTCTTAAACTGGAGTTAAGATGTACGTGGGCCTCATGCTGGCCATCAGCACAAAGGTACATTTTCCTCAGAAAGAATAGACAGGATTGGGCAGAAGAAAGCCTTTACTTAAGCCTAAAGCTTTTGGGACAATGTCCAGATGGGTAGCCATTTATCCATTCAGCTGGCAGTGGGAGGGTGGCAATAGGTAGTAAAATATTCTCCTTACCTATGTGTAAACTGGAGGTAACTTCAAGTTCCAATTATGTAAAATCCTCTGAATTGTCTCATCCCTTCACTAGGGTCCAGATACATCACTTAGGTGCAATGGAAAAGTGTACTCATATATTGTGCATGACGCCAGTCAGCTGTTTTGCATACTTCTACAAGCATGAAAAGGGCATAGCGATAGTTTTTAAAAGTGCATGCATGCATGCATGTGTGTGTGTGAACATGCACAAAAGGGGGGAATGGAAGTGCACGTGTGTTGGGAGGTGAATTATAAGCTCCTGAAATGTAGCTGCTAACACAGTGAGACATACAAAAGTACTACATTATTCTACAGTAATGGTTAAAAACACTAAAGCTTACAATAGTGTTACTGAAGAGTTTTTAAAAGGGAATCTGAGGACCTGATCCTACTCCCATTGACTTCAGGGAGAGTAACTCTTGCTGTAAGTTCAAACTGTTGTCCTGAAGCAATTTGTTGAACTCTGTGAAAGCAGCACTGCTTTAATGCCTAGATATGTAGTTCTTGTTTTTGACTTTTGTAAAATCATGGAAAAGTCACCCATCTTGTGGAGAAGTCATACTATTTTTGAAGGTTGGTTTGGTTTTTTAGTTTGGGGATGGAGGTTGATTTTTTCCTTTTTTTCCTTTGGTTTTGAACAGTGATGCACTTATGAAGTTTTTATGTGTATTACACAGTTTGTAGTCATCTGGCAGCTCTAATGTTTTGATGTTCAAGACAGCAAATAGGAATGTGCTGCTCAGCCTGGAGAATGTTACTAGTCCTGCTTTAGAGCGCTGTAGGAAAAAAAACCATTTTCATTAAAGCAGGTCAGAAAATGGCATTTCCATCCTGCAGGAAATTCAAAATTTGTTTTTGATGCAAATTGGGATGAAAAGTCAGAATCTCAAAATATTTTGCAAAATGAAAATTCTCAAATGTTTCAATTTGGAAGCATCAACAACCGTAAAATGTTTTGTTTCAATAATAGTAATGTAATGTTTCAAAATGTAATGGGGAGTCATTCACCAATGGGATGCCTCCTTGTGGCTACATCTGGGGATTAGCTCTCTCCCAGTCTGGCACCACCTCCTTCAGTTGCTCACCCTGTGGTCTCTCTCCCTCTGGACTCAGAGTGCTCCCTCTTTGTGACTCAGCCCTCTGGCCGGATCACTACAGTCCTCTCCTTTCAGGGTACCAAAGTACCACTGGCCAAACTGTCTATCTACAGTCTCATGCAGTCTTCTGATCCACTTCCAAGACTGTGTCACTTTCTCAGTGGCTGGTAGGGGAACCTGGGCTCACCCACTACTCCAGGTTCCAGCCCAGGCACCCTATGCCCAGCAATATAGTCTGCTTAGGCTCTGACCTTGTTGCTGTTTCCTTGGGCTCTTTCCTACCTCTCGCCTCTATATTCTCACCCATCTCTAGGTTTAACACTGGGGCTTCCTCCACTCCCTGTGGCTACTTCACTCCTCTCAGCTTCTTGCCAGAGTCTGTAGTCCAAGGCAGGATCCCGCAGATTACTTTCTGCCTAGAACTCCTCCTTGTACCTAATCAACTCCCTTCCTCTCTAGGGAGTGACTGCAGAGCTCCTCCCTTCAGACTCTCTACTACCACCAACTTCCTCTCTTTATATGCCTATCCCAGCTCTTCCCCGCACTGAGCTTCATCAGCCATCAGCCCTTTATGAGTCCCTGGCTGTCCTCCAGGTTCAGTCTAGCAGGTTAAATAGCCTATTTCATCTGGTCAGGCCTTGTGTGGGGTAAACACCACATCACACAAAACTTTATAAGAAAAGATAATAGTCTAAATGAAATCAGGAAGTCAGAACAAAACACAATAAAGTTTAAACAAAATGAGTGTTGAAATGAAACACTCCATTTGGATTTTGAATTGTTTCTAAATTTATCTGTCAAAAATGTCACTGAAATTAACAGTTCCTTGCGGAACATTTAGATTTCAACAAAACAGATTTTTCCAACCAAAAATGTTGAGTACAAAATTTTTTGATCACCCCTAATTTTAATGTTTCTTTTAAAGCTGATAAGATTCCACAATTTCTACTTAAAACTGTCCCAGTATGAGTAATGCATCCTTTGTAGGTGTCTGATACTTAAAGAGGCAGAAAGAAAGACTAGGAATAGCAGCTACTAGATTAATGCCTGGAACAATTTAATAGAATTGTATACAGTAAGGTGTTAAAAAGTTAATGCACAGAATATATTTATAAAGTGACGTTTTAATGTACAGAAAAGGGAATCACAATGTCACTACTGAAATGCAATGAACAAATACTGATGTTCTTGTAAATATTTTCTTCACTAAACATGATTAATATTAATACCTGCTTTTATCCCAAACATATAACTTCTCCATCTCTCACACTCATACTCACACATCAAGGTATTCAGAACTAATTATCAGGTCTCATTCAGTGTTCCTTGAATAGCCAAAACACCCTTTACACTGAGAGTTCAGGGTGTACAAAGAAGGTGAAATTAATGTATCAGTACTGGGCCTATGCAAGGTCCTCCATGCGGTGGATGCCTTCTGGGTACCCCTGCATAGGGTGAGCCTGGAGCAAATATGCAGGGGGAACTTCCACCAAAGCCCAGGAAGTGGTCTCTGTGCAGTTCTGAATAGGGCAGTACAGAACAGAGTATTGGGGGTTGACTGGGAGAGAGGCCACTGAATCCACACTTACATGGATCTGGTAGCTGAGAAACCCCACCTAGCGTCTTTTGAGGGCAAGACTAGCTTTTCCAGCCTCTAGGCCAGAGTAGTGATCACAGAGGGATGGGGAGGGGATTTGCAGCAGCTGCACAGATGGCTCCCAGGTTGATAGAGTAGATTCTGACCCCTTAGTCCTCTGTTAATTCCCTACTATAGTGAGGCAGAAGGGCCTCCCTCCAGTATCCAAGTGATTAATGCCCCCTAGTGAGCACAGCGAAACTCACCCACACACCTCACAGGAAGTGCAGAGGTGGGGCAAGAACTATAAGACGAGGGCCCAGCAGCTCAGGGAAGGAGGCAGATGTCTCTCAGAAGGAGCCGATCCCGCTGCAGAACCTGTGACGGACAGCTGTGAGAGAAGGCAAATCCGGACTGCAGGAGACGGAAGAGTCTGGGAGAGAATCCAGAGGAAGGGCTGCCTGACCACAGGACTGAGGAGCAGGCCCCAGCAGCAGTGAAGCACCACCCACAGAAAGCGATAGGAAGCAGCCTAGGGAAACCAGACGTTAAGTCAGTTGTGCTGCCAGGGCTCGAGGCAGCAATCTTGGGATTTCCCCATAGACCCAGGGTGGGATCACTCGCCCCTGCTAGGGCCCTGAGCTGGGACCCGGTGATGTAGGGTGGGACTGGTTCCTTCTATCCTCTGCTGCCACCCCACATCTGGGGCTGGCTGTATGCTGACCGTAGGCCAAGATGCCTACATTAAAGATTGGGCTGTTGTTTGCTCCAGCCAGGAAGCTGAGAGCTACAGACTGTTTATTGGCTCTGCCCCACCCAGAGTGCCAGAGCCCCCAGACCGCTGTTGTTTACCCCAACCATATAGCTGAAGGCCATAAACAATTGACTGCTCTGCCCCCACCCAGAGAGCTGGAGCCTGAACCTACAGCTGTCTGCCCCACCAGGAGGGGGCATCCTGACCTCAAGAGGGAAGATGGCTGCACCTATACAAAGTCTATTTAGGCAGGCCGTGTGCCAGGGGAAGAGAAGAGGTGAATTTCAACCAGAATACAGGACTGAGTCAACTGCCAATTACTGCTTACCCTGGCAGTACTAACAGAAGGAAATTAGGGAATCTGATTCAGGGTGAAAGAGAAGCTGATGCCCCCAACAGATGAAGAGGAAGAGAAACTTTTCACAATATCATTGCAATTTGTCCTGATATAGCAACTTATGTTAAGCAGCCTCAACAAAGTTCCTCATCTGGGGTTCAGTGTTTAACTGTAGGAGTGATATAAAAGCTGGTAATTAAGATGAAAAATAAATAAAAGGTAATGTGTAGGAAGTAACAGAAAGAACAATGCTGTAGGAGACAGTAGTCTATGACAGGCAAATTCTAATGTAAGGAAGAACCATACTGAACTTAAGGTAAGGGGCCAGATCCCTGGCCCAGCTCTGACAGTATGAAGCCAGAAGACTTGCGCCATAATTCCTCAGGCAGTGTGGAGCCATTGCATCAGCTTCTGTGCCACTCTCTCATTAGCTCGCTGGGCAGATGAGCAAGGGGGTTGGGAAAAGGAATGAGACTGGGGCATCCCTAGGCCTCAGCAATCTGCAGTTGCCAGAACTGCCCCTTGAGAAACAAGAAAAAAATAACACCTCCTTCAGGTCAATCCCAGGATTGGGGGAGTATAAAAGTGGCTTAAAACTACCTTTGATGCCTCCACATTCTGGTCTTACACCAAGCACAGCTTGGCCAGATGGAGGATCTGGCCCAAAGAATTAGATATAGTAGAGATAGGTACAGGATGACTGAATATTGAACTACTCAGAAGTACCAAAATCAGTTCAATGTAGAAAAAAACCCTTGCCTTTGGCCAGTCTTCATCATACATACACAGCATGTGTGCATCATAAAATAAAAAAGTGAAAAGATACATCAGAATGCCATTATTAATGACTAATGAGAAATAGAAAGGCAAAGTCAGATCTGAATGCCATGAATAATGACAGCTTTGATGAATCTTTATCACACAAGTTATAGATGTGCTTTCTAAAACATCAGAAATAAAAAAGAGTTAGAGAGTCCACGTAACAAGAGACAAGTCTTATGTGGCATCAAATATAAGGAAACCATGGAAACTTCTCTTGCCAAAATAATGAGGTTGGTATATTCTGTTGAAACACATCAAAGTGTATATCAAGTTAACATAAACAAACCTAGACTAATTCCACAGAAACAAAAGGGGGCAGCACTAGTTGTCCCTAAGATATATATAATGTAATAGTAACTGCCTGGATAGCTTACTGGGGCCTTGACAAAGAGCCTTGAATAACTGTGGATGGGGAATCTACCTTAGACACTTACATCTACCTATTTTATAATGTAATTCATTTTAATTCTGTGTTTAATTGGATTTGACTGTTTTTAATTACCAGCAACAGAACAAAACAAACCCCTACAAAAGCTTGTTTCAGTGTGGAGAGATGTTTGAAAGAAAAAGAAAATAAGAACTAGGTAACATTTTCCACCTTGGTTTTGCTGTACCTACATTAAGCCACCCCTGAAAGCCGCATGAAAGAAACACAGAAAGACCTGACATCCTCTCAGCAGCAAAAAATCCACCAAACAATGAGAAGATCATATTTCTGCTTTACCATTTGTATGTCTGCTGCTGAAAGCAGATTCACACTCAGTCACTAAGACAAAACCCAAGGCAACATGCCTTTCTACCAACAACAAAAATGCTCTCCCTTCTACAGCAAATAGGCAATGTATGTTTGTTTTTGTTTAGTTTATCTGGGGTTTTTTGCATGAGTTAGCCTGCCTACATTGTGCAGAAATTCCTTTCCTGCACACTTTACTACTTTGCTATTTTACAATGTTACAGCCAAGAAACAGCG
Source organism: Emydura macquarii macquarii (assembly GCF_026122565.2). Classification (NCBI taxonomy): domain Eukaryota; kingdom Metazoa; phylum Chordata; order Testudines; family Chelidae; genus Emydura; species Emydura macquarii. The sequence goes on along the minus strand of NW_027131105.1, from coordinate 9,164,765 downwards.
AAAGTCCAGACACCACCACCTTCCCTTAAACGCTTCCCCCAACACTATGCATAAGTTATATACTCAGCCACAAAAGACAAAGCCCTAAATGCATACTAATAAGAACGATTAGGAACATACAGTGGAATTTTACTAATGGCTGTTTTGCTGATTGTGAGGCTGCATATTACTAAAACTTCATTAATTTTGCAATAACACAACAGCATATTTACTGCTATTCAGAGAAGTACTAGCATAAATAATCAAAATTAAACTACAAATATAGAACCAAGTACTTTGATTTTATCCTGTTTTTTAGTTTACTTGCTAATTTGCAATGATCAGTCATTTATAAAGGATCTTCCAGGCATTAGTGAAATTATCCAATACCTAGAGACAGGAGCTCATCCTTCAGTTCCTATTCTGATAAAATTCCTGTTGACTCAATAGTTTTCCCGGAACAAAAGCTGCAGGAGCAGGACTACAACAAGGCTATGTAGGATAATGTGCTATGTAACATTTAACTGTTCCTTTACTTAGAGGCCAGACAGTGCTCTTTGGGTCCATGTGCTAAGAGAATCCTCCACACACAGATCTCTCCCCTCCCTGCTACAAGCAGGAGCCAACTGCTTCCACAACACTCTTCCTCCATTTTCCAAGACTCCATTATGAGTCATCCCTGGGATCAGGAGTGCAGGGTTAATGAGGGGATGAGGCAGAAGGGGATGAGTTGGGATTAGGTTGGGGGATGTTCATTCTCCACTCTTGAGCTCTGCTGGAAAGCCATGAAAAAGGCTGCCCCACCTCTGTTGTAGCACATCCCTTCATTGGGGGGGACGGGCTCCAGGAACAGCCCCTCTTAAAGAAAGCCCTTGTTACATGGTTCCAAGGTAATCAATGGGAGTGGAATCATTCAGCACCTCACAGGATTAAGGATTAAGCCAAAAACATGTTTCATTTACTATCTGCAAAGAAGTAACTGAAAAATTTAAGACTTTTTTTCCCCGCTTGGTAAAATCCAAGAGTCAAACTGATTATTAACATTGAATTATAAAGCCAAGAAAGCACTGGCTTATTAAACCTATCCCTTATTGTCAGAAATACCTACTTTAATGCACGACAAGAGAAATGGTACCACAAAGCAATTACTGTAATGCTTATAAAGGCTGAATCTTGTAACCCTTATAAACTGAAAACTCCAACAATGATAATATAATGGGTGATTTGGGTGCTCAAGGAATGCAGGATCAGGCCCAAACACCGAAACCACTAGCTTTCCTCTTTTAAAACATTAAATAGAAATGTAACAATGTATAAAGAACAAATAATTTGTTTAAGGAATGAAAGCATGGGGAGCTTGTGCAGACACAGGCATTTCTTGGTAACCTCATGAGGCAGAACAATTATCAGTCTATTCCACTTAATCTCTCTTTTTAAATTAACAGCTTTATCTACCATGGGCGAAAGGAAAGACAAAAACTGGGTTTTTTAGTCTCTAGGGTGGTTTCAGCAAATCAGATACACAGCAGGCAAGTTTCAAAATCATGCCCTAATGTATACCTCTTCATACTCACCAGCTTTTCTGTTTATAAAATGTTCTACACTTTACTAAACCAGATTGACAGAGTGGGGAAAGAAGGGGAATAGCATCAGCATCTGATGTGATCAGATATTAAGCTGACAATATGAGGTATTGAATCCATTTTAGAAGATAATCCATGCCAAATTCTGCTCAGTTACACTCAGGCAGCCCTATAGATTTCAGTATGTCTCAGTACAGAATTAAGTCCCCCTTGCTCAGCAAAGTCAGTGCAGCATACATATCTAATTCACCCTCTTGTAAGTATCTTAGTATATTCTCCAGAAAGCTAGTATTATCCACTTGATGGCTGCCAAGTGTTCCATGTACATCTTAACATTTTACTGAAACCAATGGAATGTTAATGGATAACAGCAGCACATGAGATGTGGTAAGGTAGCAGCAGTGAAAGGATTATTGTGCATTTCCACAATATATGCCCACACTCTCCCTGTTTCTACACAGACACCAGCATTTATTGGAGCTGAGTTGTACTAGCATATGCATTTCTAAATAGTCTGAGACCGCAATGATTTTGGGAGAGCACAATAGAGGTTCTCCTCCAAGACATGCAGCAATTTCTCTGCATCTTGGACAACTCTTATCAGCTGTGTGCCTCAGTTTCGACATCCATAAAATGAGGACTAAAAAACCAAAAACTTACCCACTTTTGGAAAGTGCTTTGACATCTTGCATTAAAGGTATTATAGCATTGCAAAAGTAGATGACTATTATTATTAATATTAATCTCCTCCCAGGCAACAAGTACATCCCTTCCAATATGTGCCTAATCTCCATCCGCCCAAAGAATTAGGCCTCTGAAATGTAAGCCTCCCACACAGTAACTTGATACTACCCAGCTTAACGGGCACAAATGTAACAAATGAGATCTTTAGGTGAAAAACAATGTATTAAAGAACTTTCCAAAGGTGAGTACGTATTGTGACACCTATTTTACAGAAGAGGACAACAAAATAAAGGCTCTGTGCCCTGTTAAGGGAGTGAATGAGCTCCAAAGACAAGCTTATCGATTTGGACTAGACTGTGAGCTCCTAACCCGCATTGGGGGGCAGTTACTCACACAAGTAGTCCCCCTAAAGTCAGTGGGTCTACTTAGGTGAATAGGTGCTCGTCAATGTGAATAACAAGTTTGCAATCAGTCCTTCTGAATTCTTCTACCTTTGTTTCACTTCTTAATTACTGTCTTTCTCCTAAACCTGATTTTGTTGTTACATCTTACCAAAATGTTTTAGGAGTATATGAACTAGTTACATTTTGAATCCATTCAACATTTTTCTTTCTTGGAAATTAAATTATATGAGCCAGTTAACAAGTCTGTGTCTCTTTCAGTGACAAATACATATATGGTATGCTGGAAATTTACTAGGCATCCACACATTTTGCTTTTGGAATGTCTGAGCCTAAAATAGACATCCTATCGCTGCTTGGAACCTAGACTCTGATGAAAAGTTCCCACTTCCATGTAGGCAGAACATCATCCTAAACAGATGAGCATGAGTGTAAGCAGCCAAAAGACTATGTATTGTACATGCATCATGTGAGTGTGGAGGGCAAGGATTCTTAGCCAGGAATGTCCAAACAGCTGTGCATCCTGAACTTAGGTACCTATGGGTAAGGGAATGTGCCATCAAACTTTCAGTGATAAATAAAAAGTAGCTTTCATAGCTACATAAGGAGAATTTTGGCCCATTTATATGAAGTGATGCACAGGAAGCACAGAGAGGTGTAAGTACAATAAGTTATTTTAGGGGGAGATTTTCAAAGCCACAAATGGGAGTTAGGGTGCCCCACTGCCACTGACTTTCAATGCCAGTTAGGTACCTAACCGACCTTTGTGCCTTTGAAAATCTTTTCATTAAATGATATAAATTATGCCCATATTTATTTGTGCTACCAAAGTTGTGGGTGAAAATGCAAAGCAAATCCCATTAAGAACAGAAAGAAAACACAGGTACAAAAAGAATTAAATATTATTTTGATCATTCTGCAGAAGCCCAAAGAATCAAGGAATCTGGCTTACATTTTAAAATTGGCTATTATTTATGCATCTGTTATCACTTTATTTATTTTAACTTTGTAGCTAAGTATTGCTGTTCCGTTTTTCTTTTTTGCCCAGGATACCATTATAAATGAGATATTACTTTTTAATAATTGTACACTGGTAGCATTTTTCATTAAAAACTAATGCTGGGAATGGGTGGTAGAGAGAAAAGGAAATAAAGAATTTGAAAACATTCACAATATTCATGACCCCCGTATTCATTTTCCAAGAACAATGATAGAACATGTATTCGTAAACAGGTTCCCAGAAGAGAAAGTGCCTTAATGCTTCTGTAAATGTATATTTGCAAGACTTTTGCTCCAGAAATGTGTGCATCCATCTTAAAAACTCTTGTTTCTCTTGGGAGCCATTCAAGAAACTATACCTTGTGATTTAGATGACCAGTCACACCGCACAAAAAGTGTATTACGACTAGCAAATATCTGAAGTAATATTCATGATGAATAGTTCATAAATAACCCATAGGCTGAAACATATTTGTGCAAATCATTTGTTTATTAATTAATCAGAAATCAAATTAGCAAAAATCCACACTTGTATGCAGAAAATTCTGAACTGAAAAAAAGGATAAATTCCTCAAATAAGTTGTTTGCTGTGAAAATTTCACACGACTCTAAAAGAGACAGACTACAGAAACCTTTATCTCCCTGCTCTGTGCATTTGGTTTGGGTTGGGAAGAGATAATAAGGAGTGGAGGATAGTTAAATGAGTGTCTCTAATCCTGTCTGCTCTGCTTCAACAGGCCCTTCTGTGGCAGTGCAGGAAAATGTTGGGTTTTTTTTTAAAACTATTAAACCTGTGATGAAATGATTGATGTCCTCAGATTACCAGCTATGTGCCCCTTTTCCTTAGATGGTAAAACCTATATTTTAATAATAATAATTTCAGGCAATAGGCCTTTGATCACTTAAAATAAAATGTAAATGACATTGCCCTTCAAACATCTCAGCAGCTGGCATGCTGCCGGTGAGCCATGGAGAGCACTCTGCACTAGTATGTCCATTAAACTGACACTGTTAGGTAGATTACACCTCCAAATTGAAGGGCTATTCTAAAAATAATAAATTTGCAATACCTGATATTAACAAAAATATTTTCATGATTTTCCTGAAAGGAAATTAAAACAGTTTTATTTGGCTCTTTTTATTTAATTTAAACATTCTCCAGCAGTGTTTACCCTCCAACCTTGCAGCACAAGCTGGCTGTGATGTCATGAACGTTAGGGCTCATGAATCACACTTCAGCCCCTGGAGTGTTAAGTCTCAGAAGTTTACACAGCCTACTTGGCCAGCACCCATTACAGCTGGAATTTTTGATTAAGTGAGTCCATAAAATAAAAGACTATTAATGGCAGGGAAGCCAACTAAAAATGTATGAACATGGCAGGCATAAAGTCATATGGGGCCCCTTTCTACATTAAAACAGGGCCCTTTGTCTCCTTCACAGTGCTATGAAAACTACATTTTCTTCATCCATTCAGAATCTCCCGAAAACTGAATCCCCCAGTTTCTCTTGTGGAGGCAGGGTTGCTATTATGAGTTAAAGTAAATGGAATGAAAGAGATTCAGCTCCCCCTCTTTGGCATGGCTTGGGACAGTAGCAGTGTTCCACAGCTCCCCTTCATACATAGCTGGTGCACTGAGAGCTCCCTCTCCTGTTTCAATCTTGTTTAACCAATGGATACAATCACTAAAAAGTTAGGGAGTGAGGGCACTGGGTGAGAATTAAAGCTGGTCAGGAAATGACTTTTTTTTCCTGATGAAAAATTTCAATGATATTTTTTTAAATCAGAAATGTTCTTTGAAATATTTCAAGTTTTCATCAAAATATCAAAAACTTTTTTTTCCCATTTTTTGGCAATGAAAACTGAAACCACTGGTTTTAAACCATGCTTCCGTTGCTGAAAACTGAAAAAATTGGGGAGATAGAAGAGGTGTTGCAAAAATCCAAAAACTTCTGTCAAAAACACACTTTTTTCCCCACAAAAAACGTGTTCATCCAAAAAGCAATTTTCACTAGAAAAAAGTTCAGTGACAATCTTTTGACTAGTACAGTAGTGAGAATGCATTAGTTCCGCAGCAATGTTTCAAGGGACATCAAGAATACACTAAAAAATTGAGGGGGGAGGGGAAGGAGACACCCTTCCTACCAACTGCATCGAAGTCTGTGCCTATAACCTTGCCTGTGCAAGGAACTTCAACATTATACTCTCACAATTGACCAGTGTATTCGAGGGGTCGGGATTTTATGCAAAATCCATGGACATTAAAATGTTTGCAACAACTCCACATGTGGCAGCCCCTGTGACTTAAATGGGAACTTCAAGCAGGAATCAACTGCAAAATTGAATCCTAGATATTGGCCCTGATGCTCAGGTGATTTTGAGTATTGTTAAATGTAGCGGAGAAGATGGGGGAAATACATAGCTTCATATTGCCTTTGGTCGCCAAATCCACAGGGCAATTTAGGATCACTCTAAATCGTGCCGCTTTTTAGTGGTCCTGCGGTTACGCCAGCTGGAGATTGCCAGAATACAGCATGCTCTGGCCAGAATGCCTTTGCTATCAGAACTAGAAAGTGGGTTCCAAGGAGGATGGAGCTAAGCTGTTCTCATTGGTAGTAGAAGACAGAACTAGGAGCAATGGTCTCAAGTTGCAGTGGGGGAGGTCTAGGTTGGATATTAGGAAAAACGTTTTCACTAGGAGGGTGGTGAAGCACTGGAATGGGTTACCTAGGGAGGTGGAGGAATTTCCATCCTTAGAGGTTTTTAAGGCCCAGCTTGACAAAGCCCTGGCTGGGATGATTTAGTAGGAGTTGGTCCTGCTTTGAGCAGGGGGTTGTACTAGATGACCTCGTAAGGTCCCTTCCAATCCTAATCTTCTATGATTCTGTGACATAGAACCAGCTGTGCTAGCTCTACCCCAGCTGAGGATTCCAGCAGAATCCATAGAAATCCTCTGCTGCCTGTTCATTGTAGATTTAAGGTTCTTTTGCAACACCAGAATGGAACAGGCCTCAGTGAGGACCAGAATCTGGTTCTTAATATTTTAAATCTTTAGATAATGTAACAGCCACAAATAACAAGAAGTAAATAGTAAAGCTGAAATTTCACCATTAACTCTCCACTCTGCACCAAGGTACTAAGAGGTCTAAAATAAGTGTGCAATTTACAAACCAGATAGTACACATTGCAAAGTCAAACCACTACAGTGTGTGTTATGAATGGAAGAAGATAAGCTTCCTTATTTTAACAGTCGATGAAAGGAAATAAGTAAATATGTATCTGACATCACAACATAGACTGCAATAACACAATTAAGGTCAAATTCTGGGCTCTGTGTACATGACCATAAGTAGTGTAGTAGCCTCCTGCACTCTAGTAGTCTGCACTAAGACAACCAACCATGAGAATGGCAAGGCCCGGTGTGGTCTGGGGACACAGGAGTTCTGTAGCTGTTCCTTGCATAAGACCCATTATGAGACAAGTGAGGAGTTCATGTAAATAAACTCCTCCCTGCTTCCCCCACCTCCTCATTCTTAGCAGCACTCCATAGATTAAGATTGTAATTTCTCCTGAATTGTGCACCTGCAGTGCAAGGAAAAAGTGCTATGTATGTACGTCTATTGGAAAAATAAGATAGCTAGCTCTTTTGGGTGCAAAGTTTTCCTGACTGGCCGGTAGTGTGGGAGTCCTTCAGTATTATGGAAATTGCTTTTATCTCCTAGCTGACAGCTGTTTTGGAATGGCAGCATGTGGACCCTTGAAGGTTCCCTTTGTCTGCTTGACCATCAGTCAAAGAGAAACCTCCCCACACCTCTAACCACACACATACAGAGGAAATGGCGAAAGCAAAGTTCATGATCAGGGCTACCCACCACCAGCCTCCATGTCCAGCTGTTGTCAGCCTTGTATTGCACTCTTGGGCAGGGGAGGAGTTATGTAGCTGTGTAATCACTAAGCTTAGACCTCCATGGCTGTGGAGCTCAGCTGAGCTGTTCAGCTCTGAAAGGCGCCACGCCAGAGAGGGAGATAGAGCCAAGATTTAGTCCCGAGGCTATTTTTCCATATGTATATTATTTACACTGCAGATCTCAAAAATATATTAAATATAAGCATGTAAGAAATATCTCTCAGAGCTTATCACCATACAATTAAATATGTTTCAATATGTGTACAAATTTTGAAAATGAGCTTTATTATTCCTATCAACCATGAGGGCTCTGAAGACCCATTACAGCCTCTCATGTAAGGTGGTACTCAGGCAGTTTTTAAATAATCATTTCTGATTATTACAGTCTGTTAAGCAAATTCTTATTAGCTCTCCAACCATTGACCTGACGCAATGTATCACCTCTGTATGAGCTCTTTGGGTGCATCATTTCAGTGCACTAAGTGCACATGGTAAAAGTCATTTCAGTATGAAAAATTGCTTGGCACAAGTTCTATGTACATATGGTAGATGGTTATAAAGCTCAACGTATTGGCCTGTTTTCTTTTCTTTTCAAAACACACCAAACAAATCAGACCACCCAACATGTGGAGGAATCATTTACCAAGTTTTCATTTTTAAAATAAAATTGATTTTCACAGTTACTGGTCTATAAAAATGTTTTAAAATAGTTTACTGGTTGACTGCCATTTTGTTTTACACGTGTATTTTTTTAAATAGGTCAAAGTGATTTTTAAAAAAATCAGAAAAATCAATCCACTTCTCTTCCGACAACTTATTTACACAGCTGTGAATTCTTGAGGACAAGATAATAAAGGTCCCAGGACAGACAGTTGTTATAGAAATAGGTTTTGGCTTAGATCCCCATTGAGGAATAGTTCTGACAGGTTGAAGGGACTCCCCCACTCAGTTGTCCTTGCTTTGACGGAAGAACATTGGCTGAAAATACCGTGGGTATTAAAATGATTACCCATTTCTGAGAGGAATACAGACAAATCCAACCTGCAGACAAAAACCTCTAAAAAAACAACAGATAAGATTCTGTGCTGAGTATCTAAGAGGCATGGCACAGAATTTAGCCTGGAGGAGGGGAGCCATGGTAGCTTTAAGTCACCTTTGCACATCTTCCAGTCCTGGGCTGCTGTGGGGTGGAGAGGACCCCAGCATAAAGACAGCCCTGGGGGCCTGTCTAAGTTATAGCAGCTGCTATGACTGTCCCATGTGCTGCAGTCCTGCCTGGAATCCCCACAGCACTGTGTGCTATGCCCTCTCCCCCAAAAAACACCTCTCCCACCCTGCGCTAAGCACACCCCTAGACCAGGACTTGCAAGGGGATACTCACAAGACATCTATACAGCTGTCTTCTGCAGTGCCTACACAAAGGAATCCTCCCCTGGGTGGAATCAGGGCTTTTAGGCTTTTGGCTCTTGTACCTAGTATAAATGGGCCTGAGCAGGGATGAGGATCTCACCTGACATATCTACTCTTGTATGTCATGATAGTTCTTCTTTTGAGGGCAAAGTGTGAAGTTTCCCCTTTGCCCGTGTGATGCCTCCTCCACCCTCCTTAAGTCTTCCTTCCTTCTGGCTTATTTCCCACAGCAAGCCCTTCCCAAGCTAGGCAATTGTGGTGGGGAGCATATTGTGTTGTTGGGCGTAACTAGTAAGGGCAGAATTTATCCTGATAAGGGGACACTGTATCCTGTGTGGCTGTGTCCTTGGATACTGTGAGAAGACTACATACAGGATTAAATTAGCCCTATGTCTTTGGTGTCTGGATATATGCACTCTTTTAGTTAGTAGCCCAAACCTTAGTCTTTGTGCCAAGCCCAAGTAAGCAGACTGGTACAGGGAGTTGGGGACGTTTTGTGTCAATGGGGTGGCAGTGGAATCTACCTTCTGGAGCTACAGAAGAGCTGCTTCTTGGTCACTGTTGCAGCCTAACGACTATAGGAGCATCTGCAATTGGTGCGTCTACCCTACAAGCAGGAATTTTGTTGTTGGACCGGTATAATGTTCAATTCACCAGCCCTTCATTCAGTTTACCACCAATACCATCCCTGGCACAGTAGGAAGATCCCAAATCACGAGATGCTAACTCTCTGGTCAGACTTAATACTTTGAACTTTTAATGCTTTTCGGATAAAAGTTTCAATTGACTTTACAATGATGGGTGTCGTTATCTTCATTTTACACATGGGGAAACTGAGGCACAGAGAGAGATGAAGTGACTTATTCAGTCACAAAATGGCAGTCCTCAGAACAGAACCCAGGTTTCCTGACTCCCACTCCTGTGCCTTCTACACTAGATGTTTCTGAGTAATACAAAAAGCTACCAAAGAGTCATCATGCCTCTCTGCATTCGATTCCCTCCCTATCCATACTACACACGTCTGAAAAGTTCTAGAAGTTATCTAGTCTCATAATGGAGTTGCATCCTACATATAGGTACTGTACTATACCAAGATAAACTACTAAAATATACACATTCGTTCCTGAAATATTCAACTTTTACTAGCTTATTTTTTAAGACAGACACCTCTGGAATGCAAGAAATGCCACATGCTGCAGTGCCTTTAGATAAATTAGATAAATTTATTAACAGTAGTGTGTCTCACTTATTACTTAGTAATTGCCACTTCTCAGTTTAATTAAGAAGCCTGTGAACACAAATTCTGAAACTTAAGGGATGAGCGCAAATTCCAAAGGGCTACAGACATATCAACGAAGATTAAAAATAGCTAAGGAACCATTCAGTAATACAAATGGATCTTTGCGAGAAAGTAATAATGTAAGCAAACAATAATGCACTAAAAAATTCAACATAATATCTGCATAATAAAATCTTTGATAAAATTAGAAGCCTGAAATTATTCCACTATTACCTTCTACCAAGGTAATTATCTCAAAATGGTCATGTGTTATTTAAACTATCTGCTGCCACTACATAATTTGTGGCATATTTTCTCATTCCTGTACACAATAGAATCTGGCTAATTCTCAATTTGCTAATTTGCAAAATTTATAATCCACAAAAGAAAATTGACAGTCTCTCCCTATCTCTCAACAACAGATCTAACAAGCACAGGCTGTAGTGAGCTCTCATGTTACTGAGAGATCACTGTTTTTATAATTTCATTATAAAATTTTCAAAATATACCCTACATGTGTCATACTGTATCCTTGCTTTTGCATTGTATTTATTCACTTGTTAATTTGCAAAAAAAAAAAATGGAGATTTGCACAGGGATGCTGGAACAATTTTTATAGTGGGGGTGCAGAGAGCCATTGTTCCAAACTGTAAACCCTATAAATAACTGAAAACACTTCAAGCCGAGGGACGCTGCACCCCTAGTACCAACACCTATGGATTTGCAATAGGCATCCCTGTCAGTAGTCAAATCAGTGAGGTTCTTATACAGCATCTATATCAATACCATCCACATTTATATTTAGATATTGTGTAAAATAAGTCAAAACCTAGGCAAAGACACAGATGAGTATCCATATATTTCTTAAATTAAATACGTAATAGCAACAAAACAGTGCTCCATCCCTGTTTCTATTGTACGTTTAGCATCTGCCATCATTGAAAGAATGATATCCAAAAATAAACTATACTGAATTTTTTGATAAAAATCAGTCAGAAAAACTGATGTCTCTAAATATCTATGCAAAATGTACAGAAAATAAAAAATAGAAAGAATATCTCTCTAGTTATGATTTGCATTCATGACAAAATGCTGTCTTTTTAATGCTGCCCTTGAAAAGAATACAATTTCTGAACCAAACCTAGGTGCCACAGATGGAAAATTTACACTTTTACCTGTCTGATTCACCACTTACCTTCCTCAGATAAGAGCTGTCATATTTTTGATGCAAATTCCAGCAATTAACATGTTTCAAACTGCTTCTTCCTAGAAAAGTTGCCACCCTTGCACAATCCCCAAATGAAATGGCATAGCAGGTTAGAAGGATATAGGAGATTGGATTACCTGTCTGCAGCATATCATTGTTTCTAGGAGATAATCTATAAATTATTAATCCTTCTAATGTTCTTGAGCAACATAAGGAGGGCTGCCTGTGACCTATTTCAACCTCTTGCGCCGCTGTTGTGGGAACAGCTTTATTGCACAAGTGAAATTGGTTATGTTCAGTAGCTCTTAGTTTTATTGAATTATAAATGTAATTTATTGCTTTCCTTTAGATAATGGTTAGTTAGCATCTGTTAGAAGGACCATAACTGTTGATAATACTTAAATCCCAAACTGCAGGGGAATAAATGTTCTTTTATATCATTATACTTGTACTTTATTAAATTACATGGTTTCAATAATTCACAGTTGTTTTTAATGCTTCCTGCTTCACATCAGTTCCTACAAGATTTTACCAGCTGCATGGGGAAAAAACAGCACATCAAATCACATTAGGTTGCTCTCACTTTCTCATCACGTAAGGCCCAAGAGTGAGTTAATCCAAGCCTTCCAACTAGTCTGAAACAGAGGTTTGAACAAATATTGTTCTGAGTTTATAAATGTATGTATTTAGGTATAAACATTAAAAATGATGAATTCTTCACCCTATAACAATAAATAAAGAAGAAAGTCTACCAACTCTGTCTATAAAACATCACAATTTAAATTCTTACATGTAAAAACTACACCAAAGTCATTTGAAGTGAATAAATATGTAAATAATATATTTTACTGTTATTGCACCTTTCATCCAAGGAGCTTAGAACACTTTACACATGTTGTTAGGTATTATTATTATTTCAGTTTTAAGAGAGGAAACCAAAGCACAGAAGTAGTAAAACAACTAGCCCATGGTCTCTCAGACAGTCATTGGTGGAACCAGAACAAGCACTCATTTCCTAACTCTCAAGCCTCTGCTCTAATTATTAGACCATGCTGCCTCCCTGAAAGACACCCATACAGTGGATGTGTGGCACACAAGCGTAATTTTGTACGCTATAACTTTCTTTCAGAGTAAATGTAGCCTTCTTGTGTGCACAAAGCTGGATGAAATCCCAAGACTCTGTTTTTCCACTCCTTGTCTCTGTAAAGTGACAGCCCCACAAACAAATGAGAAACTTTACATACCTGAGTAGTTCCACATGAATTTACTTATACAAAAAATTGATTTGCTGTAACACTCCATAATGAATTTGCAGATGTACTAATAAAGTGTATCTCATTAGGTAACACCCTGGTCTGAGCATGTAACATTTGGCAAGCCAGGCCATGATGAACTGCAAAAATCCACAGAATTTGTTGTTGACTGCTCCCGAAAAATGTCTTAGATGTACATCTGGAGCAGCCTCATTGTAATGATAACAGAAAAGTGATTTCACAACAAGAAAATTTACTATGGTAACCAAGGACGGAAGGCTACTAGGAGCTAGAAGTGGTGACCAAAGGACATACCTGAATACCTACAGTACCTAACTTTCAGAAGCTCTCAGGAAAAAACAATAGAAAATGTTGTTGCTTGCAACCACTGTGGCTGGTAAAGATTTAGGAAAACCTTCATATACTGGTGGAAAAATATTTATCTCAGCCAAAAATAAGCATCTATGATCCTGAATCTGCAATAAGCTCTCTGTGGGTTCAGCATCTCTCAATGCTGAACACACTGCAGATTCAGGGCCTATGAGAGGCTTGTGATTCCTGGGATGGAGTGCAGTAAAACTTCAAAAAAAAGTCATTTTGCTTTAATTAAGTATATAAAGAGTTACTGGAATAGCAAAGAGTAGGAAGAGTCAGATTATCAACACTGCTTAAGCTAAAAGATCAGAGTGTACAACTCACAGTACGCTAAAGAATACAATTGAAATATTTTTTTAAAAAATAAGCAACTTTAAAAATGCTGAAAAATTATTTGCTGAAAATACAATTTTTTTAAAAATAAATTAATTAAAAGTTGAACCCTAGAAAAAATCTGTCATTCTCACTTCTTGTAACCACTTTAAAATGATGGGAGAAATGGGCAGCCCTTACCAAATGGACAGGTTAAGCTTTAGCAAAAATGAAAGTAAAATAAAAATGTACAACAATGCATAAATCAGGAAAGCCATAACCAGGACAACTAGCTCAGGACAGAGTTATCAGATGCCTGCTGCATAGTTCTCTGCATAGTTTTCTTTGCAGAATCAGCACCAGTATTGCTGAAATTAGAAGTAATTAAACTGAAAATGATACAGTATACAAGTAGTCCCAGTTACAAAACCACTGGTTATGGTTCAAGAAGAAACACACTAGGCAACCTCAAGAAAGATAGTGTGCTAATTGCAGAAAATCTGAGACAGTACTTGTGACCATAGTTTCACATGGAAAAGCCAAGAACAGTACCTTTGTGGACGTCAGCAAATTTGCCTCTGTGGCTATTGGACTACAGTCTACTCTCAATGAAACTTTTCATATCCCACATACCGCTGATGGACTTTTGGGAACGATATGAGATGCACATACTGGGCATGTTCAGTGAATTCTTCCAGCATCCTAACCAAAGCAGTGAATTGTTTTCTACTGACATGCAGTCAGCCAGGGATGAAATTGAAGGTGATCGCAAACTAAAGAAGGCTTTTTCTACTTAAGGTATGAAGAAGAGTTATCAGAACCTTTGGGGCAATTTTCATCATCATCTGCTCTGCAAAAGATAGCAATATGAGGCGGGGCAGGAAGGAAGATCCCATAAACAGAGTTCCAGTCAAGGGAGCTGACCATCAATGGAGACAGCTTGTCCTGCTAGCAGCAGGCCATTGATAGAGCTGAAGGAGAATCACTACCACTGAGTTTGTATTAATTTTGCAATATGTAGTAAGATATAACTTTGTATTTTTCTATCCTGCAAAACCTTGACTGAGTAATTGAAATACAGAACATAAAGTACTTTTAATTTGTTGAAGCATAACAAATGGAAAACATCTTACTCAAACAGAAAACATCAAAAGGTCATTTTGAAGATCTCTCCACTTCTGTCCATGTCAGTACAAGAACTGAAAGTATAGAACGATAGGTGAACATATTCCCCACCACTAACTGTTGCATAACTCAAAAGAGGACAAAGACATTCACAATATACAATAGCCACTGAACAATCCTACCAGGATGCAACATTTACAGAGAGGTCTAAGTTTGAGGCTAAGCACATACTGTATACTTCTGTGTACTTCAGGGCTGAGGAAGCAGATGGGAGCCCACACTGTTCATTCATTTCTGATATAAAATATTGCACAATGAGGCACAAGCAGTGAAGAAGGGCAAGGAGAACAAACCCACAAGAATGTGGAACCGGAGTTAGAGGATGAAGGAAAACAATCCATTAAATAAAGCTCCCACTTGATTCTGTAATCAGTGCTCTTCATGTTTCACTTTTAATTCAAGATGCAGTAAAGAAGATCTGGCATTGCAGAAAGCTGCCCATTGTCAAGATCTTTTCATTACATTAGTTTGAAAGCTATGTTTGCTTTGGGGCAGGTTTGTCTAAGCCTGAGATAAAGACTGGGGACAGCCTATTTGGTGCAGCCATTAGAAACATCACTGAGATCCAAACTTCAAAAGGATTTTAGTCTCTAGAATGCTAGACACTCTGTGTTCAAAATAATTTTCAAATAATGTTTTGCTTTCTCCTTTTTGTACCTGTTTTTCCCCATTTAATATAGGACTGAATAGTAGTCAACCACTTTAACTCATAATGTACAGCATTTTACCTCATTTTCTGCCTTTGGAAGCCCCCATCAAAATTAACAGACTTGGGGCTAGATTGTACCAGATAAACAGAGGCCTGAGTAAAGGACAATGTGGAGTGATACTGCCCTAGGGATTACTTGAGGTGGGATTGTGCCACAGCTATCTTGAGCTTTTGGATGCACAGGGGGTACGCAGTCTGCACCCTCTAATATTTGAAAAGTTAATCTTTTAGGATGGGAGAGCCTGTTCTTCTGGTGCAGCTAGCCCACTCAGCAAGCCCTGGACTCCTCCCTGCCTTTTTGAGCAATTCAGGAATCCTGGGGGCACGTGATGAGAAAAATTCCTCATGCTTGGCAGAGGTATGCAAGGGGTGAGAAGGTTCTTGCTACTGTATCAGTACACATGCTGTTTACAGTCTGGCCCTTAGCAGGACTCATGCAAGAATGCTGAAAAGCAAAATTTGATTCTAGCTTTGTACACCTGCATCACAAATTATACCAATGTCACTCTTGGAATAGTGTTTGCTAGTTTACTACTACTGCAGTGCCAAATGAAGACAAAACTTTATGGAGTACATCATGCCCTCCTGCAGCAAAAGCCCTGGAGGGGAGATAGAGAGCCTAGGAATGCCATAAGGTACATCTTGTGAAATTTTCAACTATTGCACATCTCATTAGGTTTGGGGATCAGAGAGGAGCAGGGATGTGGCCCCCAAACTCCACCGACATAATATTGGACTAGTTGAACCACTGGTTTGATTCAGGAAGGCTATCTCTATAAACTATAGCATCCATCAGGCCCAGTTCTAATGAAAGCAAATAATCTGAGGCTCCACCTCCATATGTGCGAGAGGTATTTCCCATATATGTCAATGATTAATTAAATATTGTTGTAGCCGTGTTAGTCCCAGGATATTAAAAACAAGATGCTTGAGGTAATATCTTTTATTGGACCAACTTCAGTTGGTGAGAGAGACAAGCTTTTGAGCTATATAGAGTTCTTTGAAGAACCTTTCCCAGACCTGAAGAAGAGCTCTGTGTAGCTCAAAAGCTTATTTGATGGGTTGATGAATCCCACAGGACTCAAGGGTCAATGACCCTGCTAGGAGTGTGGTAAGGGGAAGCCTGGACCATTGGAAGTCCCTCAGGCATCCAGGAACACCTGTTACTGGGGTGGAGAGTGCAGCCTCAGGAATTCAAGCCAAGGACAGGAATCTGCTGAGCCAGGAGTGCTGGAACCCTTAGGGCTTCAGATGGTGGGGAAGGGGCAAAAGGTCCTGCAGAGCTCCTGGGAGAGGTCCATGGTGGGAGTGTGCTGTTCTTGCAGAGGTGCCTGGGGGTGCAGACAGGAGTGTCAGTCCCTCCCGGCTTGTCTTCAATAGAAGATTGAGCCCTATTACCTAACATGCTAAGCTAAGCATGACTTTGCAGCAAGCACGGACAGGGATTAGCCGTGTTCAGCCTCATGTCAAAAGCCACCCACAGGCTCCGTCCGCGCGGACTGTGCAGAGTCATGCTCAGCGGACAGCGCCAGACTAACTAGCAGCATCTCATTTTCTAGGGCAGACAAACCCTCCGGCTGCCCGCTTCGGGGCAGCTCTTTGCTAGGGAGGCCTGAGCCCCAGGCGGTCCCTGAGGGGAATCCCTCGGGGCTCTAGTGGCTGGTTCCCGATTCTGCCACCTTCCCGGGCGGCCACAGCCCTGTGCCCAGCAGGCGGAACCAAAGCGCAGCGGCTGCAGGGCGGAACGCGGGGTGCTGGGGCCTCAGCGCCCGGGCGAGAACTGGGAAGATTGCGCACGTGACCCCGCGCTCGCTCGCTCGCTCTCCTCCCCCCCCGCGCGGCGTCCTCCCGGGATCCAAGATGGAGTCGCTGAGTAAAGCGGGACAGGAGATGAGCCTGGCGGCCTTAAAGCAGCACGACCCCTACATCACCTGCATCGCCGACGTGACCGGCCAGGTCGCGCTCTACAGCTTCAGCCCCAAAGCCAACGAGTGGGTAAGTGGGGAGTAGGGGCCTGCTTCCCCCTGCTCTGCCGGGAGAGCGATAGACCTTCCCGCCCCCCAGCCGTGAAGAGAGACACCGACACCCCCAGCCGGAGAGCTGGGCACAGGCCCTCCCTCATTCCCGGGGAGAAGACACCGACACGCACATTCGCCATCCCCGAGCAGATGCAGCCACGCACTGACCCGCCCCGCCCCCTTCCCGGGAGAAACCGTGCCTCTCCCTCAGCCGTGCGGAGTGGCAGCCCCAGAACCTCACGCTACCTCGGGAGTCGGGCGAGACTGGAAGCCCCGGGGGTTAGGGCCGTTCCGATTGTGGGACCACGGCGGCGGAGTGTGTGGGGTGGGGCAGGGCCTAGGGCTGTGTGACTCTGTTAGAAGTTTCAGGTCTTCCCACCTTCCCTCCCCAAAGCAGCTCGGACTGTTCTTAGTTTGTGGAGACACATTTAAATCAGAGGAAACCCCACAACCAGTTAAATGAAATATCTCATAAGAAAGAATAGTCTTTTTTTGTGCTTGAATGTATGCTAGTATAATCGTAGCAGGTATTGTAGTCTTGCCTAACGCCCTTTATACTCACTGTTTTGTTTGTAGATGTTTATATTTGTGTGTCTGTCTGTCTGTCTACACCTTTCTAATTCTTACTTTCCACTTACTGGTTATACTGAGGTTCAGAAAGTATGGGATTTGAGAAACGTTGATATTGACTGTTCTGCTTAAATACAATTTCTGTTTAATTTCAGTAATACATTTCTTTTGCTACACTTTTGAAAATAAAGAACATCAATATACACCACGTTTCTTAAAAAAAAAAATTAGTATGTGTGAAGAGGTTTGGAATAATTTAAGAAAAGTTCTTGTCAAAGATTCAGAGGCTTCCTGTTACATGGTTGTAACTCAGTGGCCTCTGAGACACCAGTCCTGCGAAAACTGCAAATGAGTAGTGCAGTTGAATTCAGAGTTGTTTGCAGAGGCCTTAATTTGCAGGTGGTAAATCATAAAGAATTTTTCTTTTTAGTTGTTTTAACGTATAAAACAAAGCCACAATGCATAGTATGAAATTATAATACACGGTATAAATACACGGTATAAACAGGCTGTGTGTTCGATATATAGCTAAGGTACAAAAAAAATCCCATTGTAATTTGTCATTACAAGGTACAACTTTTTTTTGTTAATTTGCAAAGCAAAACGTACTAGTATGCATGAATAGGGGGTTGTTATAAGGAAAACACTTAATTTTGACTTTTCTAGTGAGGCTGGCTAGGAAAAGAGAGTAATGAGAAATTTATCATTTCTTTAAAAATTGAATAATACTGTTTTTTACCAACAAGGTGACATGTATAACTACATATTTGCCTTAAAGGGTTAGCAGTTCACTGAAAATATAAGAGATTAAATCAGAGGCCTATGATGTCAAACCTCTTTGTGAGAAGGTACTCTTTTGATAACTCTTTTGATAACTCTTTTGTTAGAATGCTGCATAACTGTGTGAGAAAGCATATCACTGAAATAAATATAATTGTTGTCTGTTGTAGGAGAAGACTGACATAGAAGGTACCTTATTTGTGTACAGAAGGTAAGTTATAAAAAAGAAATCCCTTAGTGTAATATGTAACTCTTAAGTTTAGACTTTTAATCACATTAGGCTTTACAGCTAATTCTGATATTTGACCAGAAATTCACCTCCAACTGCCTGTTTTAAAAATAAATTTAGTACTTAGGCATGTAATTCTTCAAAAGGCTCTCACAACTTTTCAGTAACAATCTTGAAAAATGAATAAAATGGAGAGAGATCATCATAGAAATGGAAAAGTCTTAATTAGGTTATTTGGGTAATAAAGCACTCAGGAATACATTAGGGAATTATCCCTTAAGTGACCCAAGTGATGAGGTTTCCTCCATCTTCCATATTCCAGAAAGTATGGATTATATCATTTATAGCAGTCTGTATGGGTGCAGTTTGGGATTTTTGATCAACAGATGATTTTGAGAGAAATGCCCTATATTTCCATAATGAGAAATAGCAGGTAAATATCACCAAAGACTTCAGATTAACCCAAAGGCAAATCATTAACTTAAAAATGAAGTACTGCTCCATTATATGTAAGAAATGTGAATAGTGAAGAATTAATCCACCCATCCTGAGAGAGGCAGCCACCCAACTAGTATTACTAGTATTTCTTTTGACTTGACAGCTGTGAGGTTCTGTTCCCATTTGGCTCCATTCCTGCAATCACTTAAGCAAGTGCTTAATTTCACTACCATGAATAGTCCTATTGATTTCAATGGGACCTGCCTGTAATAGTAAAAGTAAGCACGTACATAAGCCTTGGAGTAAAGTATGGTCAGCGCTTCTCAAGAGGCTCTTGGCACCTTGCATTATTGGGCCTTTAATGAATGTGGCCCTGATGCTGAAGTAATCTATACAGCTAATCACATTTGATTATAATGTAGCAGATTTTTTTTGTGGTTGTGTATTTTTCCTCAGATATGAATGACCCAAAGCATGACCAGAAAAAAGTCATTTTGCTGCTATGTTCTTCATGTAACAAGTGTTAAAAGCATAAATGAGCATATGGACATAAAACAATTTCACGTTTCCTCTTAAATTATTAGAATGTTATGTCTTATCTTTGAGTGTTTGCTTACTTTTTTCTAAAGCTAGATGCTAAAGCAAATCTTACAAATATTTCTAATATTCTACATATTCTGTGTATCCTTGTCAAAGCAATTTTTCTATATGTTCACTTTCTTTTAGGAACTTTTCAAGTCTAAGGGAAAACTAATTTATAAGAAAAACTGTCCCAAATTGGGGTGCCTTTGAATCCTTTCTGAATATATTCCCTGCTGTTTTAATTATGTTCAACTCTTAATATTTTAGATTCTAATGGAGTTCTCTATTTAAGGTAGAGGTAAATTTTACTAACTGAATTTTTAAAAGAAAATATAAACATTCTTTTCAAGCTGATTAAAATCTCATAAGCCACCAAAAGTCTTTCCAGAAGACTTAGGGAAACTGTAGCATTGCAAAACCAGTTTAAGCCATGAGACTATCTAGTTCAATATCCTGCCCGGCAGTGCCTAATTCTTCTGAATCACATGGTAGGTACAAGAAACATGAGAGGAAGCTTCTTCGTAATTCCGTGCAGAAAGGGACTGATCCCAAAACCCAGTTAAAACAATGTCTTTCCATTGACTTCAGTAGTCTCTGGATAAGGCCCTTTAATGACAGTCCTATGCCATGAAACATAAGGGCTATAAACCTACAAGGCCCTGACCTTACAACGAGCAGATGCTTATCTTGATACACTGTGAGTAGTCCCATTTACTTCAAAGGTACATCTCACAGTGTGTAAGATTCAGTATGTGCATAAGTCTTTTCAGGATTGTAATTTTTAATTATGGATGTCATTGTCCATAGTCAAATCCTTTTCTGAACCCTCATTAAAGCTCTTGGCCTCAGTAATATCTTGACGTGCCAAGTTCAACAGGTTAATTATAAGTTGTGTGTGTGAAACAATATAGTTTTTAAAAGCAAAAGTTAAATTTAAAATGAGGTATTTTCTTCAATCAGTTTTAATTGTTGATTTTTAATTTCATTGTCTTTTCTTCTAGTAGTCTCACTACTTTGACTCTTACAGTTTTGCTCACCTGAAGTGTCACTTTTATGCATTCTTGCCATTACTTATGAAAATTAGAAACAACTGATTTTTTTCCCCTTAAATCACTTTAGATTAGATCATGTCAAGTACTTATAACTCTTGAAATTATTTTTGGTTTTTTTACTCCTCTTTAACTATTTGTTATCCTGTAGAAATTCATTTGAACCTGTAAAATGTTTTCTTATGTGAATAGATTTGTTTTATATTGCATGATAAATTTGTTTGGAGGATATTTACATGTAAATATTGTTATATAACTATGTATAAACTAGATATGTGTTTAAACGCAGAAACCAGTAAATGTATCTGTCTATCTCAGAAAAGTTTCATGTGAAGGGAAGGAACAGAGTATTAGTAATGCTTGGTTGAACTACATAACAGTTTGTCATAAATATACATATATTGTGAAGGTGGCTGTTTTAACTAAGCACATATGGCATTACAAATTATACTCTTAATCCATGCTTTGTTTTGGCATTTGCAAGCATAGACATGATAATATTTCTGCTTAAGTAAAAACTTGATATGTATTTAACAGATTACTCTATTCTCAATGAAACAACAGGTCAGCTTCTCCCTACCATGGTTTTACGATTGTGAATCGACTGAATATGCACAACTTAGTTGAGCCAGTAAATAAAGACTTGGAATTTCAACTGCATGAACCCTTTCTTCTTTACAGAAATGCTAGCTGTGAGTATTACTGTTTTAAAAATCTAATCTATAGAAGGTCAAACTCTGTCTTCGGATCTAGGCCACTTTCAGGTTCTGGGATCTAATGGTCTGTTCCAAGACTAATGTAATATGGCAGATTCTAATGAAATATGGCTATTTCCTTGTCTATGCTACTTGATTTAATACAGTTGTATGAAGCTTCACATTACAATGAAGTCACTATTTATTTTAACATTTTTCATCAATGTAGGGCACTATACATAATTTGATATTCATCCTGTTAGGTCATAAGTCTACCTTTTTCTTTTAGAAAAGGGATCACATATAGATGGTGGTATGTTACATGCAGAATAGAATTACATTTTTCTGCCCAGTCTGTGTTTAGAAAAAATATATATGTGGAAACCATTGACCACTTTTAGATCCTAACATTTAGTTTCTAGTAAAACTTTGTAGAACAATTCTGCTGAACCCGGTGATCTCTTAAGTGTAACTTTAAATTTAAAAATAAAACTTTTTTTGTGATTGTAGGTTAAGATTTTATGTTGTTTTAATTTTTCGATGCCTTATTTTGCAAGTGGAAGATGAGGTTATAGTCACTGCTTCATGGAAATGAGCCCGCTTGGGAGGGAAAATAATTACTCTGGGGAAGCTTCTTTTCCTTACATTAGGAACAGTAGACTAATGTTTATGCAGTCTGTGCCCAGACTTACAGTGGTCTGTCTTCTAGAAGACTAGCATTTTCATATAGTACTCAGATGACTGTCTTAAAATTTCCTCTTTCTCTGTCTTAGTATTTAATATTTGTATTGCAGTAGTGCCTAGGATCACCAATCAAGCTTCAAGGGCCCCATTGTCGTATGCACAGTACAGATGCACAATATAAATCCTGACCCTACTCCAAAGAGCTCATAATGCAGGTTATGAAGCCCTAAAAATATAAGGAAAGAAGGATTCAGTGTATTTGAGTTTTTTATTGAGTGGATAGATGTATTGTCACAAAAGGAGGATCATTAGGCAGCAGAGTATCCTCACAATGTGACTGTTTTATATCCTTTTGTTAATTTTAACTGCTTAAAATCAGTCTGCTGCTGTCTGAGATATGGGGAAGGGGGACTGCCACACTCGGTGCTCACTATGTTCTGAGCAGCCCACTCTGCAAGCTTGGGTGCACAGTGTGAGCAGCTGCTGTCTCTTCAGCAGCTGAGCAACACCCCTGCTTGCCACCACCCATTAACTGTCCCCTCACATTTTCGGGGGACGTGGAAAGAGAACCTCTCTAGATGTACCTCATAGACTCACTAAAGGAGGGCCAGTGCCTTACATGTCACACTTCCCTGTGGGGGAAAGCCTCCAGGAGCTTGTAGGGAGCAGAACAGGTGCTTTATTACCCATGCCTGAGTGAGCCTAGGGCAGGTGGAGTCAGCCCAGCATGTGAAGGTTCTGCTATCTTTCACATAGGGAACTATGGGAAATACTCAATATTGCTGTGGGGAATTTGACATAGGGAAGAGATGGATGACTCTGCAGGAGAGGAAATTGTGAGGAGTAACCTAAGATGGGACGGCTGGGAGACAGGGTCAAATTGCTCGGCGAGAACAAGAAGGTCCATTTGCTGGTATGGTCTGCTGATGGGTTTGAGGATAGCAATTTGCTGATGTGAGAGCAGGGGTAGAAGAATAGCAGTACTGGGGGCTAGTGGAAATAGCAGAGGATGGGTTGTTTGAAGTAATCAGGTGGTTGCAGAAGATACATTGTGTATGTGTGAGAAGATAGGGAAAGGATATGCTGGATATTGTTCTCTAGCAATCAACTTAGGCTGATAGTAGCAGTATTAGTGTGCTCAGGAGAGAGCCACATCCAGGCTTCCTCTAAGTCACTGTGATGTGAGGCCTTTGGGGGGGTATAAAAGGGATCTAAGAAGACCTCTTTGAAAAGGCTTTGTGGTCTTGGGATAGGGATGAATTAGAAGAATAAGAGAAAGGGAAACCAAAATCCAAGGAAAGCTGAGAGACTGACACATGAGAAGAAAAGAGATGTGGAAATACATACATTTAGGGAAGTAGTTGCATTTGAGTTTACTGGACTGATAACCAAGGGTAACTCTCAGGTATCTTGCTCTTAAATTATTTTCAATTACCATTTTAAAGGATGATGGTTAGAGATGACTTCTTTTTCACTCACTCTCTCATTCTCTCTCTCTACTCACATGTTCAGAAATGTATTTACCCTTTGACCATGCAAGGAAAGCATTGAGCTTGAGCCTGGGTAGCAATATGCAAAATTATTAGGTGAAGTTTTATAATTCTGCATTCAGTTGTTTTCTTTTGAGCCATAGACAGCTAGCTGACCCATTTAACTGTCTCTTTGAGTCCAGCAGTATTTGCTTTCTCCATCCTGATCAACTTCTAAATCTAAATCCTAGAGCATAGAAAGCTACATCTTGGTTTTATATTACATATGATTCTAGTTTCTTTTCCTCTTCCTTTCCCATCTCTCTTCCCCCTCTCAATTTTTGAGTTTTGGACTTGCTTCCTCACATACATAAATTTCCTAAATGTCTAGCTTCTCCCCTCCCATAAGAAAGGCGAATATAGCTGACACAATCTTGAATATCAAATTTGGGCTCCTCTGTCTGCATTGTGTCTTTCAGATTAAAAATGGTCAGTAGTAGCTCTTCCTGGAGCACAATTTTTGAGCTTGTATAAATTCACTGCATGGGTAGGTAAGCAGTGACTTTTGGTTAGGGGGCTGGGACACAAAAGAGAGTGTGTTTCTCTTCCTTCTTGCCTCAGCATCAGTGTGTTTCCATTTCAGGTGCCCTACTCACAATGCACTCAATTAACAATAGAAAGAGTTTGGAGCCAACTCTTAATGTGTTTACTGCATTTAGGAGAGAAGTTTGAGGGTTACAGTGCTTCGGAGAATGGGTAGGGAAAAATTCTGTCCTCTCTATGTGCAAATTTCTCTTCCCTACTCTCATCCCCATGGACTACTTTATGGAAAATCAGCCTTTTGTTAATTTTACTAACATGAAAGGTAGAACAGTTCCAAAGAGGGGATGTTTAAACATTTGTGCAAGTATGGTTACTAGAAATAATTTAATATTGCTACCTTTTCAGGGACTCATTTTTTATATCCGGAAGTGGCCTAATTGCATACTCGTTTCATTTTCGTTAGTTTTTCACTGAATTTCATAGGCGTTCCCTACAATGAGCACTTTTAACCTAAAGAAAGGCACATGTCCAAATAGGCAAGGAAGCAGGCTCATTTATGAAACTCACTGTTGTAGTCGTTAATGGTAACTTTGTGTTCAGTGTAATGAGAGAAATTATGTACTGATTATTCTGCTTCCTGAGCAATTGGACTGGGAATGCCTCACATTTCTCAACAACTCCTAAAACCTCAGCCCACATCATGGCCATTAAAGCTGTTCCACATTTCTGATACTGAAAGGAGTTCATCTGTTTCATTTATCATAAGAATGGTGATCCTGCTGTGAGCTAAGGTTTGTATTTCTCTAGGGACACAGAGCTAAGGAATAAAAGATGGTCAAAGGAAATTATTTTGCCAAGTTAAATGTTGATGAAAAGTGCCAGATCGATAACACTTTTAAAACAAAGCAGAAACTGTGAATGCAGTAGCATTGTGAAGTTCTTCACTGTGCCGTGCCATTATGCCTTGACCTGAACGGATCATTGGGGATGAGAGATTAGTCTATTATACATATCTGTTCAATCCGCACCTCTCCTGAGACTGCCAGCATGGGAACTCCTCCTTGAGTGCTATGAATATTTGTCGACTATGAACTAGATTGATCTCATGTCAGCCACAAAATAACACCCAGATGATTATTCTTACTCTGGCTGCTTTTGACAGGTAACTTGCCTGGCTGGAGCATATGGTAGGAATGATTTGCTTGTCAGGCTTTTATTTTGGTGTTTGTGTGTGTGGTCCACACCTTTTGTGGAATCTCCATGTGTTATGACTTGCATGCACATTTTTCCATTGGCAGAATTGCTATGACTAGTTTATTTGCTGTTCGCAGCTCCTGCACAATAAAAACCATAGATAGCACAAATGGCCTTTAATGTTTTTTGTAGTGGACTAATAAACATGTTTCCTGTTAAGTCATTTAGTTTTGTAATTAGAATTCAATAGTAATTTGTTAGAGAGGTCTGTTTCATCAGCAGTATTTTTGAGTACTCCGTATGTGTCTGAAAACCATTTTTATTTGGTGCACACAAATGTACTAATTTAATGGTTATATTCTCCTTGATGGGTTGCACTGTCATGAGGATGGACTGGATAAGTGACATAATATGTTTCTCCTATAACTAACTTGTGTTCTAATTTTCCATTTTATTTTTTCCTCTCCATGAATTCATTTAGTCTTTAATGACATAATTCTTTAGTCATATGTATCTATTGTTTCTTTGTCTGTGTGGTATGGTACATGTACATTTTATTCTTTTAAAGTTATTTGTTTTAGTAGGCCATGTTGTTTCTCTTTGTATCTTCCTAACAAAAGAATATAAGCAGGAAAACTTACCTATTTCAAAAGTGTTTGTTTGTTTTCTCAAAACATCAGTAGGATTGAGAGATTATTTGCATTCTAGAACAGTATCAAAACCTCTTTAATCACTAGTGAGGCAAGTCACTGTCAACTTCAAAAATTGTATATAATACTGCTCTGAAATTCTCACCCTTTATCCATAATGTATCAGATCTCTCTGCTGCAGAAATGACAATTTATGATGACTTAAGTTCTTATTTGACATTATACCAATTAAGGTGATATCTAGGTAGAGCTGGAGTTATTACTAGACTAGGTAATAGGAAGAAATGTTCCATCTCTGTGTTAGGAAGTAGTGAATTCAGTGGAGAAAGCCTTAGTGATCTCCAGTATGAGAAGTGGAGTTACCTCATTTCTTCTAGTCTGACACATTTTGAATTTATCTTGTGATTTTTTTCTTCTTCTTCTTCTTCCTAGGAAATTTTTCCCCCCCTTTGGTCTCAGCTGGTGTTCATATTATGCTGTCTTGTAGTACAGTCTATGTACATATGGGGCTGAATATATATAGGTCGTAAAATATATACTATGTAGCAGAACTGTGTACATTTCCCCACTTCTGATATTGTTTAATACAGAGTTGCTGCATGCATTGTGGTCCCTTGTCAAGTTTCCTTAATCTTTTCAGACATGAGATAACTTTTAGTTCGTGCTGTTGAGAAGTTTACAATATTTTCCCCTCAAGAAGCATTTGAATCCCACTGACAGCATCAAAAACAATCTTCTAAATGTATGTTTACTGTTGTCCCAGAACCTTAGTTAAAATCATGCATAATGAGCTTTTCACAGAATTCCACACCCCATGATATCTTGTCCTTTTGTTTGTATTGGTGGAAGTATATATAGTAACAACATTATGCATTTCTAGTTTGAAATGTTCATTGTGTGGTTGAAATCAAATCTGTAACTTCATTTAAAATGTGCCAGATTGATTGCTCTGTAGTAATATTCTCAGCAAGTTTAGTCTGCTTTAAGAAAATGAGAGCTGAACATTTAAAACAGTAATAAACTTACCTCTAAAAGTTTGCAAGAAGTATGCTTCTAATTCTCTTTCATTTATAATTTTTCCTTTGTGTCGGAGGTCTCTTTCTTGATGTAGAGGTTTTTTAATCAAAGCAAGTTCACTCGATAGGTCAGGAGAATTGATTTCCATGGTGCTGAAAAGATAGATGCTAAACATAAACTTTTAATATTAAGAAGAGAAGAAATATGGTACTGTGATCCTTTTCCTTGCCTTATTCTCTGCTTGTCCTTTCCAAGTTCACAAGTAGGAGAGCTAATATAACAGAGAAGGTAGATCCTTGGCGGGGTTTGCACTGATATTCAAAAGAAAATCTGAACTACAAGCTGCTGTCTTCTTTGTTCGTCATTTCACAGCTAGTTAAAGCCTAAAAAGTACATTCTGTATTCAGAACACTAAAAACCAAATTAGTTGTTTCGTTCATTGTTTCAAGATTTATAAACAAAATGTTTAAAAAAAATAAGTTCTGTAACTGCTTTTAATACTGCATGTCTTAGCTTTAAGACATTCTCCCATTATCATTGATATCAGCAATGTTGCCAGTATGACATGTCTCCATGATTGCTGAAGGAGAATGGATCTGTAGCAACTGCATTAGCTCAACCTTCTGGTCCAAGATAAGGAGGGAGCCTGTTGATGCTAATTTTATAGAGAGAAGAGGTAAAATACAGTGGGGGTTTTTTTTTTTTTTTGTTTGGTTTTGTTTTTTGAGAGAGAGAGGGCATTCGATAGGGTTTAAGTTGAGGGCACTAAGTATATTGAATAGTATGGTCCTGGAAATGGTATAATAGCGGTGACTTTCCTAAACTGGGCCATTGTTGCAAAGTAGTAATCAATATTGTGGCTGAATGAGATAAAGGATTTAGCGCACCCTACTAGTAAATCCGGAATACTATTTAGACTAGAGAATGTCTTTTCTGATTAGGTTATTTCATTTAATTTTTCTCTGGGGTGACAGATTAAGTAATTTTGTTATGGTATAATTTTAATTGCTGGGAGTTGTTTGTTTCCTTGATTAATCCTCAATTTGTTCTAACCAACTACCAAGAAGAAAGGTGCGCATTTCCTTCACTGTCCTTGAGCAATATGTTCTGAGATTCCACACTTTACTGAGATGGTATCTCTTTCTTTGCTTTCATGTGATACACAAAATGTTTTCCAGCAGCTGATGTTAGGTCTTGTTTTATGTGACATTATTCTGCCATTTTTCCTGATTAAAAATAATGGAATATGGTACAAATATATTTCTCAAATAGTTCATCCTGTAACTATAGTAGCTAAATATGTTTAAAAAGAAAAAATAAAAATTGCTGTGAAACTTGTCACCTTTATCCAGCCAAGGAATCGCCACATTAGTTAAGTAATATATTAATGGTTCAGAAAGAATATAACAAAATAGCCATTGGAACAAAAATACTACATAGTAATTTTAGCCAGGCATTTAATCTAGCATCAGAATTATATTCAAGATAGCCAAATATGAGTTGACAAACCAGAAATCAGTTATGATGTGACCCAGGAATGACACTGATTACGTTAAAGATAGAGTGAATATGCAAAATACAAATCCGCGAAGATATTGGCTGATGGTGTTAAACAATGACAGCATTTCTGTTTTACTACTAAATAATTGCTCAGCATTCAGTAAATTAAAAAAAAAAAAAAAAATAGAGGAAAAGTGTTCAGTAGAGTGACATCAGTGGAAAAACTGGGGCAACGCAATAGTGCATTAGGCCATAATTTACTTTAGGTTCAACACCATTTAAACTAATTCAGCAACTTGTCCATTCTGAATGAAAATAAACCAAGCATTTTCTCATTGCAATAGGAATTTAAGTGATTGTACACTTGTTGCATCAGCAGATGACACTGGTATCAGTAGTGAAACTAGGTAATCTCTCACTCAGAGTTTTTAAAGCGTTACATAGTATTTACAACAAATCGGCTAATAACAAGCAAATAATTTTGTGTTTAACAAGCCTAGATGTAAGCAGTGCTGTAATAGAACGGCACTTTTACAGTTCCTTGCATATGAGGGCGTATTTAGCAGGATTTTAATATAACCAGGAGAAAGGACATCAATTTAAAAGGCATTAGTAAACACTTAATAATTTTGCTGCATCTTGAAAAAGGATTGTTATGCAATGTCTTAATGTGCAACAATAACATGCAGTAGTTTGCGTATCAAACACGAACATATAATTAGAAACGTTCAAAAATTGACTTTTATTATTAAATATTTATGCATACATCTGACTTTTGTTGTGCTGTTAAAAGGAGGGAGGGAGAATAAGCACCATACTCTTTCAGTCTCTGAAATCCACACAAAATAGGTATTTTGTTAGCAAACCTTGTAACTGGTTTGGTAATCAGTCTTCCATCATAAATGACATTGACAGGCTTTTTTCACAGTAACTCCCTATGACTCCTTGCCAGCAGCACAGAATGAAACGTTATATCTTGGTAGACATAGCTGATTTGGGATGCATTTCTGGTCTTGTGCTGGTCTGTTTCTGGCAGAATTGAGTGTGACTGTTATCATTTCCCCCATTAAGCTATCATTATAGGTTCCTTATCTTACTACTTCAGCAAACATGCTTTTGAAGCAGTTTTTTTCCTGTTGGCAGTTCTTCTGATAATGGAGTGGGGAACGTGCTTTTTTTATAATGCTAAATTATACTACAGAATGTGTTCCTGCTAAGGGAGAAATGGCTTAAATGAAATCAAGCTTCATAAAGTAAATTTGGCAGCTCAGATAGTTTTGTTTTTTTTGTTTTGTTTTAATTTTCTCTCAGTTATAAGGTTTTTTCATAATATTTCTATAAAAACATCTTTAGTTTTTGCATGTATGAAATACAAAGACCCTTTTACTGGCTCAGTTTCTGGCAGTAGTATGTTCAATTCAGCCAGCTTGATTTTTTGATTGAAAAATGTTGCTGCCTATTATCCATGCTGCAAATCCTGAACTTTGGGCCTCTTGCATGATTTTTAATAAATTCCAAAGATTAGACCTAGAAAATCATATTTCAGTTTGCCTTAAATTGTGTGTGTCTGTGTAATATGAGAAACCATTGACCTAACTCACTCACATTCTACCTATCTTGGTTGTCTGACACAAACTAGGAACCTTTTAGTTTGCACTAGCAGCATCCACACGGGGGAATTACAGTGCAGCATTCTGGTGAGAGCATTGCTATTCACATTCCCATAGTCTGAATTGCAGGGCAGCAGTGTAAACTAGCTCTCATAGAAGGTTGGTAAGTTATGGTTGGCAAATGAAGTTTTCTGGATCCCCATTGAGCCATGAAATGAAATTACTATGGCCTATCTTAGTATTAATTTTCGTTTAAGAATTTTTTCTTTGAATTTGAAGGATAGTTTAACCAAACAGTGGCTCAGATGTTTTGATGAAATGGAAAACTTTGCAATACCAGTTCTGATAGGTGTAATCTTTTACTCACAGGTAGTGAGCTCAAGGGCCTCTTTATGATGTGGAAATGTTAGAGGATAGCTGTGACATACAATAAATAAATGGAAACATTTTTGTTGCTTTCAGTATGGCATTGTTTCTAATTAAGGCTGAAGATAAATGTTATTGGCAAGCCCAATAGAAAAATCTGCCAACCCAGGAATCTGTTATTCACTACCTGTTTGCATCCCATTTGTTGGCTATGAGTATCTGATAAACAAATACATTAAATAGAACTAGAAAAGCCAAATACAGTGCTTCTAATAAATCAAATCTCCCATTAAGTGTATTCCATTTGCAAATTACAATATCTAAAAACTCAGAAAGATATCTTACAAAGAAATAGCTTACTTCTGTAGAAGAATACAGAAATATTTGTAATCATGAAAACTTTTAATGTGTTACTGAAATGACTGTGCAGAAGCATTAAAAAGATCATGGTCTGCTTGGAAGATCCCCTCAGTGTTTGTGGTACTGAACTTCACAATGGCCCTGGGAACTGATATTTTCTGTTTAACTGTAATTCAGTCACAGTGCACTTTAGCTAAGTGTTGCTGTAGTTGACACATTTGGCAGATGCTTTGACCACTCTCCTGGAAAGACCATCTTTCCAAGGGCATGGGGTTTCTTTAACTCTCTCGTTTGAGAGTGGAATGAAATATTATTTTTGAACATTGTACCAAGTGAAATGGAGTATCTTTCATCTCAGTGTGATTTAGAACCTGAAAGTTAAGCATACACTTAATGCCTTGCTGGATCAGAGCCTTCACGACCTCAGCTGATCTGTGCTTACTAAGCTATGTCTACACTTGCCACCAAATTCGGCGGCAGTCAACGGAAGATACACAAGCTGCGTAGAGTAGCTTGTGTATTTCCCATCAACTTCCTGACTCCTACTTACCGCAATGTCTTCAATTCACTGCGCCAACAGGAAATGCGCTTCCGTTGACGCAGTGTTACTCCACCTGGCAAAGGTGGATTAATAGTGTCGATTTCTGGGTCGATTGAGCAGGTCTCCACTTCCGCTCAGTTGATCCGGATAAATCGATCTGACGGCAGCGAATTTGCTGCCGTCAGTCTAGACATAGCCTAAATGTTAGGAGTAGAGTCTGCCATGTACCTAGCATTAAATAGTTCTGTAAACGTAAGACTGGTATTAGAATTTCATGGCTCCCTCCCTTGCACACAGTTAGGTTTCCAGTGGAGAAAGTTCTAGGTGAGTGAAGGTGCCAGAAAAGACTAAAGCTGAATTACCGTACTGGAGTTGAAGTTTCATTAAGGCAGTTTTATATGTGAGTTGAACTATTATTGACCTCCAAGCAATAAACTGAAATAGTTCATGTTTTTTCTCCAAATATTAGCAGGGCTGGAACTACATAAGTGCAAAATGCTCTTGATGCTTTCATGATCATTAAGTTGTAACATTTGGAGATTTATAGTACTTACAAAACTAAAGTTCTTTTGTAAATGAATGCTTTATTTTAATTTTTTGTACCTTTTAAGGTGCACACTGAGATGTAATTCCCTAACCTAGCTCATCTTGTGTTTCATGCCTCTTCTGCACACATTAGTATTCCTAATTACCTGCTAAATGGTCCTCATTCATGCATAGGATAGATGAGTGAAAATTGATTGTAATCCTGAATTTTAGTGTTAGCGAGCTGCTGTTCTGAGCTGTTTTATTACCAAATGATTTTTGACAGTTTTGTCTTATGTTTTCTTTTTATGTTTTCAAGTGTCTATTTACAGTATCTGGTTTTATGACAAGAATGACTGTCATCGAATAGCAAAACTCATGGCCAAGTAAGTACCTCATTTTTTATTTTCTTTCTCCTGAAATTCTGTCTGCAACGTCACCTAATGTTCTCTCAATTTTTACTGAGACATGTTTTTTATATTTAACTTTTTAAAAACAAAAACTTTGATATTCTTATCACTTCTCTTTAATTTTTTATGATAGCTAAATCTTTAATCCACATTTGAATTTACAGTAAATCTTAAGCTGTTTCAGAAGGCTTTCAAAAATGTTAAATTCTTGTAAATACGTGAGCTTAAAAAAAGACAAGATCAAGCCATTCTTCCCCCTGTCCACCCCCGAAAAGCATGTGCACGTGTTCTGGATTGCTTACATTTTTTTTACATAACCCTGGCTGAAATAAAATATCAAGGTTGTCGAGATGGTAAAACGTCCACACAGATAAAAAAGGAGTCCAACAAATAAATTGAAATGATTTAACAAGTTGAATGATGAATGCATTTAATTATCAGACCAAAAACATGAAGATTCCTGTGTTGCCTATTAGTTCTATAGTTTGTTTGGTTTTTTATTATTCCCGATCTAGAAGCCAAGGGGTGAGGGAAATGGATGTAATAATTGGTGATTAGAGAAAGATTTCT
Source organism: Emydura macquarii macquarii (assembly GCF_026122565.2). Lineage (NCBI taxonomy): Eukaryota > Metazoa > Chordata > Testudines > Chelidae > Emydura > Emydura macquarii. The sequence continues at coordinate 9,131,683 of NW_027131105.1, read as the reverse complement.
AGCTCACAGGTGAGAGTGAGTGGAATTATGAACTGTTAAGAGAGCTTCTTTATTTGAGTCCAGAAATTTGCTGGAAGATGGGCAGGAAGGCCTATATAAAGCTGGCTATCTCATCTCATTCTACAATTTTTAACCTTCAGTGTTTAATTCACTAATATGGTTTTGCATTCTAACTAGAGTAAATGTGAAAACTGCTGAACAATACTGCAAACAGGACTAGTGTTAAAATCGTACACTGAAAATGGTAATTACTAATCTGACACAATTTGCCTAAAGTTTAAGAAAGTGGTGGTAAGCAATTGAGTAGAAAAAAGTAACAAAATCGGTTCCTCTAAAGCCTGGTGTAAACATTGTCCAGAGTGAAATAGCAAAATAGATCTGTCTTTCAGATTTTAGGGTTTGTTTTTTTTAAGACTTTTGTCCAGCCAGCTTAACATCTATAAGAGTGTTTTTATCACATTTGTATTGGTTTGGTCAAAAATTCATAATCAGTTAGGTGCTGAAAAAGCAAGTAAGTTGGAAAAATTATGAATAAAAGTTGGTATCTGTATTGAAGGACAGATTCAAGAGATTGTTAGGCCTATCATTTAATTGGTTGGTAGAGCACTGCCTGAATACAAAATTTGTATCTGCATCCGATCCACAAAAATGATCCACAGATATCCACATCCGCGGATATAAAACAAATATCCATGAATTTGCAGGGCTCTATTGATTGGGGGTCTCAATTTTCATTTTGGACAATAAATGTGCCTTTTTATAATTGAAGAATAAATAGCTTGTGCAGTGAACCACATAATATGAATTTTGTTTTTTCATTTAATAAAACCCCAATGAGTGTTGGGGGGGGGAGGTGGTTTTTTTTGGAGCTGTGGAAAATCACAATCCTGATTTCTGTTAGAGACAAGTAAAGGCCTGATCCAAAGCCCATTGAAGGCAGTGGGAATAGGAAAAAGATATTTGGTGAGATTTTTGGATAGCTGTACAATATTTTATTCAAACTTCTGTCTTCATTTCTTAAAGACACAAAAGAGAGGAAAAAATTACTGCCCTTCGCCTCTCCATTTTCAAATGGAGGGTGAGGAGGTGAGTCTTTGTAACACACGCTTAAATTAAAATCCTAGTTAATGTCTTTGAGAGGGAGGGGAGCACTTTCAACTTCATGCTCTCCTTCTGCTTGCCCTCTCTAAATTGCTTTTCACTGGCTGTCTTTGAGCTTTGGCACTCCCTATGCTGCCTGGATGCTTTAGTCAATAAACTGATTGTGCAGTGATCCCACTTCTAAGTTAATAGAGCTGTCACACACCAGCTTTTAAGATCCAAGTCTCCTCTGCACTCTTTGGAAAATTACAGTAATACAGCTAATTCTTAAAAAATAGAAAAGTGGAATTCATTTAATCCAAAAATATTTTTCCACCAGTATTTTTTTCTAAAATATCTCCTCTGATTGTCTGTATCGATTAAAAAACAACCACTAAAGACTTCTAGCTTTAGATGACCTTCAGAGTTTGTGTTTTTACAACAGTTTGCATCAGTCTTTTTCATTTTAATGTATAGGTATGTATTATATATGTTGAGGAAAATACATTTCTGATATTTGAATAACTTTTTTAGAAATGATATGACGTATAAAAATACACATTTCATTTGGTATGCATGTCTGATATATTTAGAGCATTCAGAAACCTGGAATATTAACGAAAATTAAGGAGTTGTAACTGTCCGCTGCTGTGGAAGTGGGAAAGACTCATTTTGTGGGTAACTACTAAAATCTTTGTTGATGGTGGTGGTTGGACTGAACCGATATGTTTACTTCTCTAGTGTCCTTGTTAATTTCTGCAGACTTTAAGCTTTCTTCTCACCCCATACTCCAAGTGGCCTGAATCTTTTCTGCAGGTGAACAGCTGGTGATGGAGGTAGAAACCCCAAGGGCCCATCCATATTAGGATAAATATTTTAAGCATATCCTGTTTTAAAATACAGTTGATGTTAATGTATTGTAGACAGGGCAATTTGAAGTGAACCTCAGAGAGGGGTTTAGTTAATTTTTAAGTGCATTTCTAATATATACAGGATGTGCAACATGGATACCTTAATGTTGCTGCAGGAACCTTCACTTTGGCAAGCCTTTATTCTTAGTTTTTAAGTGTGCAAAGTTTAACATGCACTTTTGTCTTCAGTTTTATATATATGTGTTTAAGATGGAAAAGATTTCTTTACCCCACAAAACCCAACAATGACTGACCAAAACTTTCTCAAACTCTGGGAAAAACTAATTGGTTTGGGCTAAGGCTAAGCATGGGAAGTAACTGCTGTAAGGAAGCTTTTGTTCAGAAAGATGTGAGTAGAGCTGGATGGGAACCAGATTTCCATTTAATGGGAAATTCCATATGTTCTTGAATGGAACAAAAACTTCTAAATTTCCTGTGAAATGAAATTCCCTCCCCAAAATTTTTTTGAGTTGATCAAAATATTATGTTCTGATTTTAAGATTTTATTTTTTATAATTATAAAGATGTTTCTAAACAAAGTGCTTCAATAAATTTCACAACACAAGGCTTCCATATGATCAAAACATTTCATGTGATGGTTTTCAAAAATTAAAATTAATTGAAATTGAGATGCTTCTACAAAATGTTTAACTTTTGATGAATGGGCATTTTCTGACAGAAAAACGTTCAGTCTGAAAACTCCCAACCCCCACTAGCTGCCAGTATGAGTTCAGATGATGTGAGTCTTCTTTGCCATCAACAAAGTGCACCCATACAGAGTTACTGTCCAAGATTCACCCTCATGTCTCCTTTTATTAACTTACCTGTTTTAGCCATTCTTATGGCTTTTCCTTACAGGATTTGTTGATTCAGTACTTAGCTCTCCTTTTGTCTGACCCTCCCCTTCCTCCTGAGTTGGATCTACTGAAACCCATCTGCTCTGGTTGCCAAAGAAGTCCTCTGAATAGACCTGTATCTCCATATAGGGTTATAGAACTAAACATGTCACAATGACATTGCCATAGAAACTGTTTTACATTATTAACTGTATCATCTGAACCAGCAAATGTTGTAACACTTAGAAAACATCTGACAGAGCAAATATATGTAACTGCAGGTTGGCATCCATATTTAATGCCTTTTAGTGAATGTACATCTGCTAATGGGGAGAAGTTAAATGCAATATAACTAATAAAAATGAAATGTAAGGCAATCCAGCAATTAAGTGTGCAGTTTTTATGTATCTGTACAATTTAATGGGTATAAAGCTGACTTGGGTAATAAGCTGGGAAAGAAGCTGTGTTGTTCTGTCTCTTTCCTTGAACTGTGCAGCCATCCATAATGTCTAACCTTACTCCTCTGAAATCCAGTGAAACAAATGAGGTTAACTGCTAAACCTTCCAGGGGAAAATCTGCAGGATTTTTAAGTTTTATTTTTAAAAATAAGAGTTAAAAGGTATATATAAATATCATACTTACTCGCCACTCCATAAAATCAGCAGGAAGAGTTAACTTATCCTGGAACCCTTTATGACCTCAAGAAACTGAATGGTTGAATGATTGACATTTTCTGTGATTGTTGTGATGGCACCTTTTGGCTTTCCCATAAGCCATTAGTTACCCAGCATGAGATTTCGAAACTGACAAGTCAGCTCCTAAGCTCAGCCCTGTTTACATTGCTTGTTTTTTTTTTTTTTAAATAATTAATTCAGACTTAAAAAAAAAAAAAAAAAAAAAATTAAAAGCAGGATTACAGGTGCATTTACAATTTATTATCCTCTGAAGTAATGTATTTGCATAGATATGTCTTATGAACTATTAAGAGAATGGAAATGTATACCACATTAACTCTCTTCCAGTAACTGAAATGCATTAGCCATGTGCCCTCTCTTCTTGCACCTGCAGTCCCCTACTTGGGGAGTTAGGAGAGTTGGTGGTGAAAGGCTAATGGTGTGATGAAGAACCAGCTAAACCAGGGATTTCTCATGCCCGTACAAGGCTGCTTTATGGCACTGGTTGCAGACTTAAACTATTGTGTTGCTTTAATTCAGCCTTCCCAATAAAGATTGCATTGCCTAAATATAGCTGTAGTGAATCTTGGACCCTGAAAATGTATGAGATGAAAAGGATCCTTTTTTTTTTTTTTTTTTTTAACTCTTTAATGCTGTAGCCTAGATTTCCATTCTAATTATTGTTGATTACCAAGATATGTGCAGAATAATCTTTCTTCTAATAGACCTGCTTTTCTCCTGATAGTCAATAATGCCCCAGCCCAGTGTTTGACATCACATTTGCTTCCCTTCCTACATGCAGTAAAGATTCTTGGTACAGTCTTTCACAGCCTAATACCAGTTGTTGAACCTTTTTAAATTATAAAAATAAATCCCAGATGATGTTAGTTTTTGAGAACAGCAGTAGTTCTTTAAAGGAGTTAGCTAGTCAATGAAATACACTAGTTGTTATCCACAGTACCACAGAAAAATAACTATTAACTGTTTGAGCATTCCTGCTATAATCATGTGAAAACTGTTTCAGACCGAACAGCTTTCCTATCACTTTCCTTTGATATGTATATCCTGTAATCCTCCTAAGAGGACTGTTCCGGCCAAGACAGGTTTCACATCTCTCTCTAAAAATAAATCTATTGAACAGGCTAGTGTTGTATCTTTTTTTTTTTTTTTTTTTTTAAGTTGACCTATGGCTGTTGGAATCTGTGGTGGCCTTAACTTCATTAGCTTACTTGCTTTTATGTCTGACCCGTAACACTTCCTTTTTCCTGTGTTTAAGCAAAAAATGATTGAGGCGTAGGTTTACTGGGGATTAATGACTGGCTAGGAAGCATTGAGGGCTCAAGGCCACTAAGCCCAGTCAGTGTCATGCACTGAAGTGTAGTTATTGCTGCTGAAAATTGATAGGAAGATTTTATAGTATTATGTTAATATTGCTGAATGCAGTGGTGTTGTAGCTGTGTTGGTCCCAGGATGTTAGAGAGACAAGGTGAGTGAGGTGATATCTTTTATTGGACCAACTTCTGTTTGATGAGAGAGACAAGCTTTTGAGCTGACAGAGCGCCCTTCCCTCCTCTTCCCCCCCCCCCCCCCCCCCCCCCCCCCCCCCCCAAGTTGGTCCAATAAAAGATATTCCCTCACTCACCTTGTCTCTCTAATAATGGTGTGGTAATAAAATTACTAGGATAACATTTTAGCGGAGTCACATTTCATGGTTGCACATCATGCACCTCAGTGCCCTACCGACTGTTTTAAAATTGAAGTTTGCAGACATTTTGCCAGGCTAGCAGGGAAGTCAGAAGTAATGAGCAAGAGGCCAGCTCGATCACAGGAGGAGATGTCCGCTAGAGCTGCAAGAAGCAGAGAGTGGGAGAACTGCAAGGAGGCTGAAGGAAAACAGGAGCCCAGTCTTCTCCCCAGAGCCTAGATGGGAATTTGGTGGCAGCCTGTTTTTACATATCTGGCGCTAAATAGTCTTTGTAGTGAGGCCGTCCACTGGCAGTCAGCTGCCTTCCCCAGTGCATGTGTTTTCATAGCAGGCCAGATCCTTAAGTGTATGTCTACTCTGCAGTTAGACACCTGCGGCTGGCCTATGTTAGCTGACTCTGCCTCGGGCTATGCGATTGTTCAGTTGCAGTGGAGACATCTGGGTTTGGGCTGGAGCCTGAGCTCTGGAACCCTCCCACTCTCAGGGTCCTAGAGCCTGGGCTTCAATCCAAGCCTGAATATCCACACCGCTATTAAACAGCCCCTTAGTCTGAGCCCCGTGAACCTGAGTCAGTTGGCATGGGCCAGTCACAGGTTTTTAATTGCAGTGTAGGCATAACCTAAGCGTAGCCAGGCACACATTTTGTTTTGGTAGGTGATGTGACTTGTATTGGCCGAAAATGGAGGGGCTGTGCATTAGTCTGAAAACAGAGGAACCATTCTACTCAGTTTACAATGTAACGTGTTCTTTTCATAATCCATGCTTAGGTATCTGCATATTTATTTTATGGTAAAAACATTTAAATGTGACTATTATGCAGGGACAGTTTATAGTGCAGGCAAATTTTGTGGGGCACAGACCAGTGCAATCTGGATTGGATGGTAATCATAAAATAGTCAAACTGTCAGATGGACTGTAGGAATTTGGGAGCAAATGCATGTGTTTATAAATAATAATGTATCCATTTTACTGCTGTGTTACATATAACAGATTCATTCCAAATAACATTTCTTTGAAATCCGATGTCTTTTCCCTCTTGTCTTCCCTATTGTAGAGTGGTACAACAAGAAGCTCAAAGATCTCAGCAAGTTTCACATGACAGAAAGAGTCCCAGCAGAACTAATGGTTGCAGTGAAAACAAGCCCATTGATATCCTGGAAATGCTTAGCAAAGCCAAAGATGAATATGAAAGAGTAAGGAAACCTCTTTTTTTTTTTGGTATGCATTAGAATGTTATCTATATTAGTAATGTGAAACTAGCCCAACTACTTTTTTTGATTAAGGGAATAATGTAAATCTCATTGAAATCAAATGGAGCTTTGCCTTTTGACGTCAATGACAGTTGGATTAGAGCATAATCGGGCAGTTTTGTACACGAGCATTGTAACTTGTATCAAACTTCTTCAGTAATTCTTTACAGTTCAAGTTAATTGCATTCACTTCCTGAAACGAATAAGTGCCTTTTTTCTTACACTAGCAGATTGAAAGTGAGATGCGTAATTAAAACTTTTATTAAGTTGTAGATTGTGGTTCCCACCAGAGAAGTACACTAATCTTTTTAAGATCTAGTATTTCAAATACAATTTTGAAACAGGACAGTAGGAAATAAAATTTAAAGTTGATGTAATGTTCTGATTTTGTTGTCTTTTCTGAAATTGAGATAATGTGATTAAACACACAATACAGTATTAATCCACTGCCTTGTCTCTTTGCCAGTGTTCATATTCTATGGTAACAAAGATATATCATAAGCAGTCCAGGAAAAATGAGTACTGAAGAAGGCTTTTGTATTAAATATTGTCATAAATGTGTATTCCAAAAAATTAAAAATTCTCAAGAGATTCTGTTTTGTAGACATTCTGCACTGTATTTCAATCTGCATTGTTTTCTCCTTATTGAAATTCACTGGAGGAGATGGATTGATTGAGACATGAATCATGATAGGATGTGCATTACAGTTCTGAATTTAAATGCTTCAAGGGGTGTTGAATCATGAGGCAAAAGACCAAGGGTCTTCACCTACCCCCCAACTGTGATTTAGGCACAATGTACAGCCTGAAATGACTTACTGCCATGTTTAAAAAAAAAAAAAAAAATCTTTCAGATGTATTTAAAAACAAACAAAGCATTTCAGAGTAATATAGGAGTTGACATGATGTTTGATGCTGTACATATTAAACCAGGGACTCTTCGTTTACAGTTCTATGCCAATCTGGTAATCCAAATTTGCTTTTGCCAATTGCATGTTTGCAATTTTAGATAAACTTTTCTATAAACATACAATTGATTTAAACACTTATGGATGTTATGTTTTATTTAATTTGCTGGATGACATTCTCTCAGACATTTAAAAAATATTTTAAAATAGTTAATTTAGTGTTAGTTTTATTGCTTTCTGTGATTTCTGTCAAGTAATAAAGTGAATCAGCCATGGGTGATCCTCATGGGTTTCCACTCTTATGGTTTTATTTATGTAAAATTTTCCCAGATAAGCAAAACTGAGCAATGCTAGTTCAAAATGTGGGATGAATAAAAGAATGACCACACTAGTTTTAGAAGGAACCTCTTGCGGTATAGATTGACATGTCTGCCATGATTTAATTATAGAATCGTTTTCTTATTTTATCCATGTATTTCCACACTGATGTTGTGTAATTAAAGTAAATATATTTGCTATAAGGAAGTGTGTTCTTTGGGAAAACTTGTTATCTTATTTCTTTACAAATTATTCTGGGGCACTCAAGTTGATAATTACACATGAATTTGTATTTCAATATTTAAGAGCAGAAAGTACTTATCTGCCTGGTACATTCCAGATGGATCATACAGTAATCCTTGTGTGCAGCCCACATGATATTGGCAGAGAGTCAGCATGAGAAGGGGACAGAGAAAGCAAAAAAGAGATTTATAAAGGCCTGAGTGATTTAATCTAGGATTCTAAATCAGTTTAATCCTCCAAGTACGCTCTACATCAAGTCCATATGTGAAAATGAATGAATTCTGAGATTTTAGTATCAAGTGGTTGGATGCTTTTTGTTGGTTGGGTTTTTGGTTTGTTTGGGTTCTCCTCTCTCCATCCCCTGTATTTCAGGAAAGTAATGAAGCACATGATAGCCAATCCTTTGGTGAGAGCAAAAAAAAGCCACACTTCTAAATCTCATTTGTAAGCCACAAAACAGTCAAGGACTTTAGGCCTAATGTATGTTACTACTTAAATGTTAGAAGCTGATTAGATTTCAGGAGATTTCTGCCCCACTCTTAACACGTAGTCTTTGTTTTGTTCCTAAATCATTACTCAGTCACTGAGAAATTTAAAAACAAAACATCACAGTCTCATAGCCCTTTCAAAAAAATAAACCCCCAAAATGAATTGTAAGATGCTATTTGCTGGCTTTGCAGCTGTAGCAGTTAAGTAACCAGAACTATTCCCATGTGTTCTGCTGACATCACTTGATGATGCAGGTGTTCAGCGATATCTTAGGATAAGGTGTTATATAGGCTGAAGTTGTTTTAATAAGTTACCTCAATTTCAGCTTCTTAAATAATGCATCATAAACAATAATGAAGTGAAAAGTCACTTGAACCATGAAGTTGATTTATTACTTTATTATATTACAATTGAGATATTTATCTAACATCTTTAAATAACATGGGATCTGTAGTCTCAGCTAATTTCCTGATTTTCTGTGCTCACCTCGCCTTGTATTTTACAAGTGTTTAATTTGTTCCTCCATTAATGCACTTGCACCATTAAATAACTACAGTGGAGACAGTACATTGCATGAATAATTGGTGCTTTTTCTAATCAGCGGACATATGCAAATCCTTTAGTAGTGAAGTGTAATTTGTACGTAGTCTAAATTCTTACAGTAATAAAATATAGCAAATTTTATTGTTTGCAGCTAGTGTCTATAGCTGAAATGACTGGTGTATTTTTATAAATTGAACTTGTTTCTATTAAGTGAAAAAAAATGAAAGAAGTTCTATAAGTTTCACAATAAGAGAGTAACAAAAGAATAGTGGGCACCGGTTGTAGATTAAATGTGGTGAATTTCGCCGTCTCATTATATTTAAAACTTATGAACTCCACAATGGCTTACAAAAATAAACAAGATCTACATTCTGTATATATGAGAGTGGTAAAGCAAGTGCAGACTGAATTACAGCAATTGTGCTGCTGGGATAAGGATAGGAAACAGATGTATTCATGTAAATGTTTCCTTTTTTAGAATCAGATCAATGAATTGAATATTATATCAAGTTCTGGAATGCAGCAAAATGCAAATCCTACAAAGACAGACAGTATGGAGACTTCAGAACAAACGTCTTCAACATTACAAATGCAAGACCAGGTATGTTCAATCCAAACCTAAACAGAGTGACAGTCCTTCATTTAATATTTTATCATCAGTAATATAAATACAGCATGTTATACACAAGTGAGATCTTTCCCAGTACTTTTGCAGCATTGTTTACAAAAAGTTAGTTTACACTCAGTTTAAAAAAAATGAACTGCCAAGATGTGTGTGTTCCTAAATTCAATGACTGTAAGTTCTGTCTCCTGTGTCCTTTCTCACTTCTTCCTGATGTATGTTATGTCCTTTCTTATCTGACATGTTCATCATTTTGGCTGTGGGTAAAATTTGCAAAGGCATCTAAGTGATTTAGGAGCCTCAATCCCATTTTCAGTAGAGGTGTGGACATTTAGGAACCTGAGTCTCATTGAAAGTCAGTGGGAATCTAGGCTCCTAAGTAACTTAGATGTTTTGAAAATTAACTCCTTTTCTATATTCAGAAATGCTTTCTAAAAATCCCCCCCATTATTACTATTGTTTCATTTCCATTGGTAATAGCACTACTATAGACATGGGGATAGATCCTGAACTGGCATAAATTATCATAGCTCCCTTGAAGTCAGTGGTCACAAGCTAAGGATCTGACCTGAGGGATTAGTGGTTAATCACATTTTAAGTAGTGTTTCTAGTAGATCTACTCTGAACATGATTAGAAGACCTGCTTAAAAACCAACAGGCAAATCTCCGGGAAACTATGTGGGTGATCCACTGTTGCCCCACCAATAGTTTTTAAACTGTCAACAGTAATGGGAAACTTTAGCAAAATATCCTAATTTAAATGCATTGCTTAATTTGCAGTTTCTCTCTAACAGAAGTTTCCCATGGTTCAAAACAGGTTTCCTTTCTGATTGATAAGCAGCATCCCTGGACATTTTGGAGCATGGATATTGTCAGAAGAAAAATAACTCACTAAATTTGTTCATAGATATTCACCCATAATGAAGCCATAGAGCTTCCTACTTTAGAGAAGATTCAGCCTCTCCAGGACGAGCCTCTCTGCGGCTGCTTCTAATGCTGTAATTAGATGTCACACAATACATCAATAAGTTACACCTAACAATGCCACCTAGTGGAGGCAAAAATATAATGCTTACACATTAGGTAATACTTCAGAAAATCTCCTTTAGAGATTCACTTTAGTAATTGGCTGGTTAGAATCCCCTGATAAGGTTGTATTCAGCTATATCTCAAAACAAAATAAAAACCACAAAGTATTCTTTTTTGCACTTTTAAATTGTAAATGAACATAAAGATTGCTCTACAGTTTCTCTAGTTTGACATCTTTGGAGGAATGACTGCAAAGGAGAGATTAGAAAAGCAGATTAACATTTACAAAATAAATCCAGAAGGAAACATATTTGCAAATTGCCTTCTAACAATAATTCTTGGGGGGAAGGAATTTTATAGAGCAGTTAAAATGTATCTAATCTCATTTGACTCACTTTAATAAAGCCGTTTAAATTGAACTATTGAAAGATTTATATATCAGATTTTTTTAAACCTTTAGTTTAGTTTAGTTATTACGTGAAAGATTACAACACTACTAGCCTGTGTGGAAATGACTAAAAATAGCTAAATAGAGGTACAGATGTAACCAACAGTACATGAGCAAGCTTGATTTTTTTTTCTTTATTAATCTAAAAAAGCATTTGCACAAATGAAGGGAGAGTAAGGAACAGCTCCATCTTCAATTAGTAAAATCAGTTTCAATTAAATGAAAAATTCAGAAGGGTCAGATTTTCATACTTTAAAGAGTAAGATGATAATAAAATCTTTAGAACAGTGTTGGTAGCTATTTACAAAGTTCATACTACACTCCTGCCAAAAAAAAACAAAACAACCCCAAACCTATCCCAAAACAAAAAAACCAAGCTTGTGTAAATTACTCTATATAACATTTGTTAATCCACAACAAAGAAATACTTCTGACAGGTGGTTTAAAAATATCTACCTGCCCTGTAGTACTTTGAAGTTCCTCTGTATCTCAGCAATTAAATCAGTTATGTAGAGTGTTCCCAAACCAGCAAATCAACAGACCGGGGTATCTTCTAAAACAACGGACTCTATTAAAACAAAGCTTTCAGATTCATTGATATTTAGCACTATAAAAAGCCTTTGCTCAATTGGAATCATATCCCATTTGGATTGATCTCTGCAGCTGTTGGCCCACAGGAGTTCAGCTGTACCATTGTAGGATTCTTGTGGAATTGGCTGGGAGTATCACAGAAATAATGCTCTCTTTCTTAGAGAAGAGATGGAAGCATGGTGGGTGTGACATGTTGTGGATCACCCAGACCAATAAGGGGTTCTGTCACCTCCTGCCTTGGTAACCTTGAATGCCTTTATGCTTTGCAGATTTGGTTCAGAGCTGTGACACCAGTAGCCTGCCCACAAGCACACCCTGGACTCCACCAGCCTAGTTTCTTTTTGCAAGGTGACACCAACAGCCAGTGTGAAGTCTTGCCAAATCTATCCATACTGAGTTCTTAACTACCAGACATGTGGATTTTTCCTATCTGGTTCATCACCACCAAAGGCATGAAACTAGGCCCCCAGACACAGTTTACTTCGCTGCACGCACTCCACATAGTTTGCACACTAAAGACCTGCTTGGGATAAAAATAAGATTTATTTAATAGAAAAAACACAGATTCAAAGATGAAATAGTAAGGGGAACCAAACATACAAGTTATGCAGAAAATAAACCTAAAGATCCAACCTCAGGTATTCCACATTCAAATTAGATAAAATCCCTTTTTTAATACAAGTTATCGATTGCTTCTGAACAGTTTCCCAGTATACCCCCTGCCATAAGTGGGATCCTGCAGTTCATGGAGAGCACCCGCCAAGTGTCTGTCTCTCGGTTTCTAGATAAGGACCTCAGTTTCATGCCTCCTTTTTAAAAGGGCTTTTTCCCTTCTTCTTTCTCTCTCTTGGCATGGTGACTCCTGGTTATTCAGGGTGGGGAGACTCGAGCTGGGATGTCTCAGGGCTTGTCTACACATAAAGTGCTGCAGTGTGTCTGGTGAAGACGCTCTTTGCCGACAGGAGAGAGCTCTTTCGTTGGCATAATAAAACCATCTTTGCGAGCAGCAGTAGCTATGTCGGTGGGAGAAGCTTTCCCGGCGACATAGCGCTGTCCATATCGGCGCTTATGTCAGTGTAATTTATGTTGCTCATGAGGGTGGTTGATTCACACCCCTGAGCGACATAATTTATGCCAACATAAACTGTAGTGTAGATATAGCCTCCGTGTCTTTGCATTAAATCTAAAGGCTCACTGTTTGTCTTTTCCTGGGTTAAACAAGGCTAGGTGTGTGAAGCTAGGTCTGGTCTACACTACAGACCTATATCGCTATAACTATGTTACTCTGGGATGTGAAAAACTTAGTTACTGCCTTTCAAGGAGGTGGATTAACTATGACAATACAAGCGTAGAGCATCTTCATTAACATTTTACGTTGGTGAAACTGCGCTGATGCAGTATTTTAAATGTAGACGTGCCCCATGTCTTGTCAGGTTGAGGAGGCAGCCTCTCTCTGACTGATGCCCATCACCCTGCAGTGACATGGAAGTGAATCTGCACCACAGATTATGAGCACATTTTTTCATATACACAAATATATAAATTCATAACCACAATCTGTATATGTCTCATAAGAATGATTAAGTTTATAACATTACAAACTTTCATAAAAGACCTTACTTTACACATTTTTATACACAGTAATATTGCATACAATTGGTTGATTCAATTGCTAATTCTTTGGGGTTCAGACCCCCTGTTCTCTCGTGGGGTGATTGGACTCTGATTGCAACAGTGCTATTCATTCTATCATTCTCTTCATCATGGAGGCATTGGTAACAACTCCATGTGGATGAGTGCACTTTCTCCTAGTGTGTAGATGAATGATTTTGAAAAAGCTTCTAAAAATAATCTTATTTGGATAGAAATTCAAAGTTAAAAATTTGCCCTTAAGAAATTTAGCCAAGATTCCAACACTTATTCAAATTCTTAAATCTTAGTTTCACTTCAGACTTTCACACATTAATGGATTTCATGCAGAGAGTTTTTAATATATAAAGTCATTATTCAACTTTAACATTTTGTTTTATGCCACAGCAGCTGTCACAATATTCATCATCCAAATTAGACATATAAAATCTCACATAACATTTTGCAGATGCTACCAAGTCCAGGGAGTGGGGATAGAATGCACTGGCCAGCAACTTGGATTGATTGGTCAAGAGTAAGACTCCTTTGAGAGGCTTGATTTTTGGGAGTCCGTAGAGGCCATTTGTATAGCTGTTGCATACAAGTGATGAAGTTTTTTAGAAGTTGCTGATGGAGATTATTTTGATTTGGAGCATTACAATTATAATGATTACATGCAGCTGTCACCTTTCCATCTAACTCTAGTGGCTGATTTCCTAGTGCCTAGTCAAAACTAAAAACTGGATGGGTGTGAAATGATTGAGTCTCAGTCCAAATAAAGCCTGAAAATAAACTGGTGTGTTTGAGATAAGCATCAAGAGGATATGATGGAGGATATGATGGAGGGTAACTGCATCCCCCTATTATTGAGGATGTGCCCTAACTCTTTGTTAAGGAAGTTTGCAGTTCAGAGGGTGATTCCTGAATCCCTGGTTGGTCCTGGAGTTTCAGGTGGCATTACTGGCTGCAAATGCCTTTCATTTGCATCTGGAGAGATAACAGTGCATTTCACATTGTTGTGAAAACTGCAAAAAAGGCCGTTTTGTGACTTCCATATTGGATTATTGTCGCAACCTGTACTGTGCCTGTATCTTTTTGAAGAAACTGGAAACTACATCATCTAGTGCAGAAGACAGCTGTCTGCTTGGGTGACAGTGATAGTCATTTCACCCATTGTGTTTATTGCACCCAGAAGCTGGTAGATAATTGAAGTATTTCAAGGTGTTGACATGGATTTCTAATGCACTATGTGGTTTGGAACTTGGGTGCCGCTTCATGGTGAAACACAAGAGATCAGCTGGCATGCTCTTGCTAACAGTCGTAGATTTGAATTTCTGGGTGCTGCTGGCAGAGCATTGTCTGGTGGCAGTGTGAATTCCTTATGTGTTTCCTCAGTTAGCCAGAGATGAGCCTTTTTTAATTAGTCTTTCTGTTGATTTAGGCAACTGTAGTATTCCCCCCCCCCCCCCCCCCCCCCCCCCCCCAATGATGCACTTAGGCCAAGTGACAGTAGTAGTATGATCTTTTCATAATTTTTATTTGTGTATTAAAACAGATATGCAGTCCATTTAATTCCCAAATGATCTATAATCTCTGCCCTGTGGATACAGATTTTAGAATACACTACCAAACCCATTCTTTTCTTTGTTCTAACTGTTCTGCACTTCAATTTTATGTTCCTTTTGTTTTCCTTTTACAGGACAGCATGAAAATGTGTGATTTGATTTATTTTTCCTATAACCTTCATCACTTCGAATGCCTTGCTAATGTCCCTGCTGCTACTTCTCCAATGTAAAGAATACTTAGCTTTGCAGTCACTTTTAAAATAATAAAAAGGCAGCCATTTTCTATTAGAAGCACACAAAGTTAAAACATTTGCCAAAAGGAAAATAAAATCACTAGAGAGTACAATATTTTCTGTGTTTTTTGC
The DNA here is from genome assembly GCF_026122565.2 of Emydura macquarii macquarii. Lineage (NCBI taxonomy): Eukaryota > Metazoa > Chordata > Testudines > Chelidae > Emydura > Emydura macquarii. The sequence goes on along the minus strand of NW_027131105.1, from coordinate 9,116,476 downwards.
ACTGGAGAATGAAAACAAATTATACTATAAATGGTAATTGACCATGCTCTTCCTTTTATGCTAATATAAAACAATCTGTATAGTATTAAACAGTTTCATGTTTAAAAGTAGCAGAACAAAATTTTAAATATAGGAAATGCCTTAAGATTGTAGAAGTGTTATGACAAGCCAGTCATGCAGCGTAATCTAGGTGGGACTAAGCTTGCTGTTCCATAGTTCTTTGATTTAAACAAGAAGATGCTTGTCAGGTTAATTTATTATAAGATATTTCATTAGATTCTGAATATTTTGTTCTTCAGTGAACATTCTTTTAAAAGTATGGAGGAAAAAAACTGAAGTTAATAGCACTCAGGTTATAACTCAGAGGTACGTAAACAGATTTTTTTTTTTTTAAATCAGGCTTTACTTTGAAATTCCTCGAGTTCGCCTGTCACAACATCTGTTATGTTGCCTACAAGAAGAGTTCAAAAAAATTAAAAATCTAATTTAACTGAACCATTAGGATGTGTATATGCCTTACTAACTGCTTAATTTTATTACTGTAACCCTTCCCTGTCTCTCTCCCCCTTCTTTTAATCCATTTATTTATTGATGACCTTCACTTTTTGCAGTGTCTGAAATTTATATTGTAAAACTCATCTGAACAGATGCAGTTTGTTGTTTCTCCAAAGTGCATTGCACAATTATAAATGATCAGAGTAATATGTAATGCTAACACTAATGGCAGTGTGTTTTTCGTTTGTGTAATTGTCGTTTTGTTTTAAAATAATAAAATATTATAGGAAAACTTATGAAATGTACACACACAAAGTTCTTTTAGAACAGATGCAACTTGCATGTTTAAGCAATTCATATCCTTTTTATTTACCAAAAAAAGGTTTATTTAATTAGTGCAGAAACCTTTGAAGTTGTTACAGTCACCTTTGTTGCTGCAGGTGATGAAAAATAGATCTTGAGGTATAAAATAATAAAACTTGGGAAACTTTTAGTATTCTGAAAAATAGGGTCAGGTGCATTTGATGAATCAGCTCCTCCAAATTTAACTGGAGGCTGTGACACTGGAGCACAATTGGGAGCCCATGATAACATTTTTGCCTCCCAAGCATAGTCTTGCACCAGGTGGAATTCCAGTGATTATTTCTTTCATGGTCTCCTGAAACTGCCTTTGTTCTTACACTACCATGTACTTAAAATGCTTCAAGATCATGTGGTGAAAGTTGGTGTCATTAAACTAAGTGAATGTGATACAAATTATTATATCCAAAAAGATTGCATATGAGCCATATTGATATGCAATGATTTTTATATTCCATTTGTTGTCCATTTTGGCATGAAAAATTCTAAGTACATAGTATCTGACAGATTTTGAATACCCTGCCATTCAAGGGAGCTATGTTGCTGTCAATTGATTACCACACTGTATTGTATTTCTATAAAGTGATTGTCTTTTTGTTGAGCTTATGCTTTAGAGTATAGCCTAAGGCAGTCCCTGAGTTAATTAGCTGAGTGACAGTACAACAGTACTTACAACCAGGATCCATATAATAGTTTTGGTAATTAATTTACAGTTAGTATGTTCCATGTGGGTGAGGTGGCAAGCTTTGAAATTCGTGTACACATTGTAAATTGCTTTCTTTGAAAGCTCAAAAGCTTGTCTCTTTCACCAACAGAAGTTGGTCCAATAAAAGATGTTACCTCACCCACTTTGACTTACTATTCAAATTCTGTTTCAGAAAGTATTCTTCTCCACGGTTTTGTTCTGAATGCTCTAAAAGCTCCTATGTGGGGGACAGCGGATGTATTTATTTTTTCATCAGTTCTCTGAATGTATTTATTTTTTCACCAATTTCTCTCTTTCTAGCCATTCCAGTCAACACACAAACATCTGACAGTGGAAGAATTATTTGGAACCTCCTTGCCAAAGGAACAACCAACAGTTCCATATCCCAGTCCAGACAGACTGGAGAAGTTGAAAGCTGACACCTCAGGCAGAGAGCACAACTTACTCTTCCCTTTTTCACTTGAGCAATCAACAGTGACACACCAACCACTGGGGAAACCAGAGAGTCCAAGTATCAAAACCAATGCCAGTACCTTGAATCAGCAGGAGTGTATAACACCCATGCTGATAGCTCCAGCTTCAGTTTTGCAGCCTGATATAAAGAATGTTTCGAACTATACAGTTCAGTTAAGCCCTATTCTTAATTCATCCTCAACAACAGAAGCTCCTGCTGCTCAGATACTTCCCAACCTAAACCCAAACAGTAATATAATACAAGTTATGCATCAAGCTGCTAAGCAGATGTCCCCACTTATGAATCAGCCACCATCTGATGTGAATCACATGCCACAAAATCTAATTGCTGGTCAGAACCAGTTCATAGCACCTTTGGCAACAACTAATACGGGAAATGCTTCAAATACACCCCTTCCAAATGTTGATCTTCTCCAGAAACTCAAGTTGACCCCACAGCAAGACCAAATACAACAGAATCTGAGTAAAACTACCATGGCACCTAGCATTTCAGCTGCAGTTAGCCAACTTGCAACACCAGAAAGCTTCAAAGAAACCCACATCAAATCAGCATCCCTGAGTAGCAAAATAATCACACCCCTTCAGGTATTCTATGGATTTGTATATGGTTTTGTACTTTTCTTAAAATATTGCAAGGCAATAAATGCTTTGTCCTTTACATTTGAACTTCCTTTAAAATTAGCTTTTAACTCTAAGAGCTTTATTGTAAGTATTAGATGATTTGTTAAAATACTTTTAGATGAGAACTTGCTCCTTTCTCATAAAAATATTGGTTTATAATAGCTTTCTCAGAGCAATGTAGCTCTCTGTTGTGCCAACAGAATTTCCAACTTTGGCTTATTATGTACTTCTTAGATATTTGAATTTTGTTAAGATTTGTTTTTATCACTTACCATAGAATTCCCAACTGAATTTGAAAGTATTCCTTCTCCAGAATTCTATTCTGTGTTGATGGAGATTCTTAATTCGCCATTACACTTTTCAGTATGCTATGTGGATATGTTAGTGGCTTGGTAAATGGCCAAGAAGTTACATTGGGTTTCAACTATTTGTAGGTGAGAATTCACAGGCAGAGAAAATTTGAAAGTTAAACTCTGCCAATAGGTACTATTCGCTTTATGTAACTTTCGGCTATCGTAAATGATAGAGCTGTTTGTAGAAGAACAGTTAATCAGGCTGCTATCACCATGGATGAGTATACTGCAAGTAGTCCACCTATGTCTATATTGCAAAAATGTTACTGAATGCTGATGGTGTGAATTCCTGATAAGTGGAATAAAGGTGTGTCATTGCAGTTCTCCTTCTTAGATAATTCTGTAGTAGTGCTGCAGGAGTCGATAAGAAGTTCCAGTCAGAGTTTTTTGAAGGTATACAATTAATATTATTGTCCTGTCTTCAGTTTGCTCTTTGTCATTCCCTGAAAGTGCTTCACCATTTCTATTTTGGACTTAGTTCCTTGTTTGGTAATACCTCTGAGAGGCAATTGGTTGTCAAGTTGAATGGGTAATAATTTGTGATCTATACCTTATGTAGACCGCTTTGAAGTCAGTGATGTTTCATCTTAGTCTTATTTCCAGAACTTTATTGCTAAACTTTTTTTCTGAGACCCAATTAAGAGTAGTGAGACTTCCCATGTATGGAAGCCAATACCCCCAATATAAATGTAAGCACAAAAGGTTTTGAGACACAGCTTGGAAGTACAATGCTGTTGTGCAGAGCTGTGGTTTGGTTTTGATATTGTTTAGTTTTGTGCAAACTCACCATTTATATTTACACCTGTGAGTGCGATTGCATGCTATTAGCTACTTTTATGGTAGTGTTAATTAACCTGAACAAGCTATAGTTGATCTTCCTTCTAAACAGATGGATTTTCTCTTGCACCTTGTTATGGAGTCATCCCGAATTTTAGTCTTGTGTTTTTAGCATTCTATGTAGATTAAGCAGATGTATTTACAGAACATTTATGTTCTCTTCATTTCACTGTGCTGATGCACTTCATCAAGAGGTGATTGTAAACAGGGAATCATTATCAAGCAGGTATGTTCCTACTGGGGTCCTGGAGGGCCAAGAACCAATCCCTGTGCTTCTTAACATTTTATTAATGAGCTGGAAGAAAACATAAAATCATCACTGATAAAGTTTGCAGGTGACCCAAAAATTGGGGGAGTGGTAAATAGTGAGAAAGATGCGTCACTAAGACAGAGATCTGGATCACTTGGTAAATTGGGTTTAAGCAAACAATACGAATGTTAATACAGCTAAATGTATATATCTATGAACAAAGGATATTTATACTTAGAGGATGGGGGTCTCTATCCTGGGAAGGAGTGATTGGAAAAAATTTGGGAGTTGTGATGGATGATCATCTGAACATGAGCTCCCAGTACGACGATGTTGCCAAAAGGCCCAGTGTAATCCTTGGATGCATTAATGGGACTTTTGAATAGGAGTAAAGAGGTTATCTTACATTTGTGCTTGTGCGACCACTGCTGGAGTACTGTGTCCAATTCTAGTGTCCACAGTTCAAAAATGGTGTTGATAAATTGGAGAGAACAGCCACAAGAATGAGTAAAGGATTAGAAAAGATGCCTTACAGTGATAGATTGAGCTCTTGAGTCTATTTTGCTTAACAAAGAGAGGTTAAGGAGTGACTTGATTACAGCCTGTAAGTACCTACGTGGGAACAAATTCTTAATAATGGGCTCTTCATTCTAGTAGAGAAAGACAAGATCCAATGGCTGAAAGTGGAAGCTAGGCAAATTTAGATTGGAAATAAGGCATACATTTTAGCAGTGAGGGTAATAAACCATTGGAACAAGGGTCATGGTGGATTCTCCTTCACTGTCAATTTTTAAATCAACACAGTATATTTTTTTAAAAGCAGTGCTCTAGGAATTATTTTGGGGAAGTTCTCTGGCCTATGTTATTCAGGAAGTCTGACTAGATGATCACAACAATCCCTTTTGGCCTTGGAATCTATGAATCAGACATAGTTAAGTAATTTTGCTTGATTGCATCTGCTTATTTTTGCTGTCTTCCACTTTTGGGCCATCACCTTATCCATTTTTAAGTATCCATTTTCTCAGTGCATTTACTGTCACCCAGTGCATTTCGTCTTGGATCAGCAATATTTGAAAATTTGGTAGCCACTCCTGGGCTAGCTGATGTTCATACTTACGATAGTACTGTAGTAGGATTCTGACTGTTTTACTGATAATTCCAAGATCCTTAAGACTTTACTGTCAGCCAGTGAGAGGTTTAGAAAGGTCGAACACCCTTTTTTAATAAACTAACAAGGGAGGATACTAATTCTGCTTCCATCCCTTTAGCTCCCAATTGCTGACCCCTTCAGGTTGTCAGCATACTTTTGGTTTTCTTGCTGATTGATTCAGGTTGAAGTGGCTATTTTCACATAGAAAATTCTTCCAGTTCCTGTACTACTTACTGTAGAGGTGGCTTGAGACCAGCAGATTATGACCTTTTCCCCTCTGTCTTTGCCTTTTTGTCACCTTAAGAAGTGTCCTTCAGCCCAGTGCTTGTTTTTGTATGGATTAAAAAATTCTGTAATTTTAGGTATTGACTTTCTCCCTCCTTCAGAGAATACTGCCATTCCTGTTATTTAAAAAGTCTTGCTTTTCATTGTGTAGGCTTTTAAATTATCCAGTTTCAAATTGTCTAATCTCCTTTCATTTTTAATCAAAGATTTTTTTTTTTTTAGAGTAGGTTATGGCTGCTACATAGTAGGATCATCTTGCTAGAGATCACCTGTTTATTAAAAGTTTTGACGCTGTTTTGTTTGGACCTGGTACAGCATTGATACTACCATCCTCCATCCGATGTTTAATGATTTGAGCACTGCATTTCTGAGCTGTATTCTTTCTTTCTTCCAACAGCTGCTAAACCTTGTCATAGCTTTTGAAGCTGTGGATCATGGCACCCTCTTAGAGCATTTAGCAAAACTGGCTGGGAATTTGGAACTGCCCCTTGACTGGATTTGTTGAGTGTCATTGGTTTGTTATCCTTGGAAACTGCCCTTTTCAAGTGCAGATTCAATGCATCTCTGTTTTTCCCTCTCCACATACCCCTCCCACCCATATGTCAGCATGTTCCTATTGAGAAATATTCTCCATAGATTTAAACCCTCATGTGCTTTGGGCAGTATTTAAATGTGTTCTCCCACAAACTAATTCAAGGGATCTTCCAACTGTTATGTCATATCATTGAGTCTTAATACAAGTACAGCCAAACTGTTGTTTATATGGGGGGGGGTTGTTTTGGTTCTTTGAATTTTGTTTTGTTGGGTGTTTTTTTGGCCTTGAAGTTATCAAGAAAAGTATTGATCTCTTGCAGTTCAGATAAATGAGATTTTCTCTCTCCGAATCATGGATTTAGTTTTGGTTTTCAGAGATCACTTTTATCTTGAGAATCACTGGCAGACTACCCTAGCTAGGACTGTTATAAAGCTATTTTTTCAAGGATGTCAAAGGATTTGTTGTAGTATTTTTTGTGTATATCTTTTTTACATACATTTGTCTTGGAATATTGTGACTTCCTCTTTGGAAATTTCCAAAAATGTCTGCTGTGTACTGCATGTAATTGATTTAAAATACTCTTTCTGAAATCCTAGCAGACTACAGTATTCTCAGATTTCAATTATATATTGAGGTTTTTACATCTGCTTTTAGCAAAACATTGATAGAATTTTTCTGTGAACTTCATGATCTTGTCTATTAAAATTTATTGAGCACTTCATTTTGTTGAGCTTGGTTGGTTATTTTCCAGTGTACCTTTACATTTTGGGTTCCAAGACATTTTTTTTTTTACAAAGAAATTAACTTCTATAATCCCTGTCCTTGGAATTTTTTAAGTATGGTTGAAGGGTTGTTGATTCTGCAATCTTCAAATGTAGACTCTAAGCTTGTATTTTCAATTTGCCTTGGATTATAATATATGTTTTGAGCTATAATTTTTGCTCCATTTGTGAAATATATATAAATATAAAAATCTGCATAGAATTGGATACCATGTCTGTTTTATTGTAGGCATTTGACTTGTAATAAAATAAAATAGAGAAATATATTAAATATTTTTAAATATTAATATTTTAAAAAAAGAAAATATATAATTTAGTGGGAGAAGAACAGAAGATAACACTAATGGAAAATCAGATGCTCACAATAACGTGTACCACACTTTCTTTTTAATTGTAGACCATACAGCAAAACAAGGAGCCAGAAATATTTCCACAGCCCAAGGCTTTGCCAAAAGCCAGCCAAGTAAGCATATAAACTTTCCTCCAACAAATTAAATATTTTCTCATGTCAAAGTTCTTTATTTTTACGGCAAATAATGTATTGTATCTTGAAGGCTGAGTACAAGACTAGTCTTTAAAGTGCCCATTAATCATGTTTCCACCTCTGAATGTTTGTAAAATGTTGTTATGGTCAGGAAAGAGACTGTATACTAAAAATGGCTTCTCTTTACTATGAGATTTCTTCCCTGCATGTTAGCTACGCTGTACTATGGGAGAGTGAACTAGTCTCTTCTGCCTCATGCAGTATGAACAGGAATAGCAGCCTGCATCATCTTTATTGCTGGTGGTGATGCAGGAGCTAGAAGGAATATATCTTGACTCTCCAATTCCAGGTTCAGTTTGAACCAGTAGCAGTTTTTTAAAATGTTTTCAATTGTAGTTGATGGTAATAGAAAAGCAGTAAGTAGAGAACTCCATATTTCCATAATTATTTTTGCTTAATGTTTATGTTGGAGTAACACCGAGGGCCCTTAATCTATTCGAGGCACTATGCAAACATGGTAAATGATAGTCTCTGCCCCCAAACAGCTTACAATCTAAAAGACAAGACAGACATAACAGGTAGATGGAACAAATGGATGTGGGGGAAAGGGAAGGATGGTACCAAAAAGTAGTGTGCTCTAGCATAAACTAGTTGTGAGTGCAATTTGTAGCCAGGTGATAACAGTAATCATTGTGATCACTACTTCCCGTTTTTATAGATTCTGTTTTCAGATTGTTAGAACCACAAAAGAATAATCTTTGAACATCCAGGTCAATATAATATCAAAATGAACTATTTATTTGAGAGTCCAGTCAGAAAATAATTAGCAGTAGCCAAAAAGCAAGAATCATACCTTTTACAACATACTTGACCTCTAATGATTTTTATTTAATTATTTATGTCTAAATGAAATACACAGTAAAATGTAGTCCTTGTTGGTGACCAGCAGCATCTAAACTGATTAGTGGCTTTACAAAAATCATGAATCGTAAGGCTTTTAAACACTATTCCTAAATCATGCCATTCTAAATCCTCTTGCATTATATAAAAGCTGCTTTAGTAGCATGTTCATCTCTAATCGGGAGGGCAGCAAAATGACTTTGTTCACAGTTCAGTGCAGTCTGTAAATTGGCCAGTAGTCAATGATCAGTTAAGTAATGTGTCCATGGTAACAAATGCATCACTTTTGAGCTCCAACACAATTCAGTGTGCTGGTGTTGTGGCACTAACTACATTTGCTGATTTAAATGTGCTGTCATGATTTTCAAATTCAGTCTTACTGGTTATTTTCCCTACTATGTTGAATTTAAGATATATTTTGCGGGGTTTAACCCTTTTGTTATGACTCTCAATGTGAATATTCAGAGTGAATAGTTTTGCCCTGTTTGTTTGTTTTTTTAATGGAAGATTTTGAATTTCCAAGGAAAGCTGTTTGGTTTTTTTTTTTGTGTGTTTAAAGTTTATTTAGGTCATTTATTTATATTATACCTATGGGTGCTTTATTTCCACTTTCCTCTTTTGGTGAAACTGTTGATGTTTTCAAACTTAATCCCAAATACGTTGGTTAGCCAGGAAGCCTTAGCAAAAGAAGCAGGTAGATCAGTATATTCAATATAAAACTGAAGTGACGGGGAGTCTTCAGATTAATCACCTGAGGATGAGCTTTCCCAACTTCACTCAAACAGATCTAGCATTCTGACATTTTTTGGGGGGAGGAGTCTTAAACTTCTGGACAAGATATTGTTATAGTGAGTTCTTTATAGAAGTTAATAAAAGGAAAATGAATCCAAAGTTGTGGGTGTATACTTTTAAAAATGGAAAGCAAACTAACTGAAAGTGACTGATGAGCTATAATTAAAGAGTAGGATCAAATTTAAAATTAATTTCACTGACTCCAAATTATTATTGGGTATTTTGGTTCAATATAATGTTGTGCTTGGTTGGAGGCTGGAGACCCTGGAAAATAAATCCAGGGCCTCCATATTCCAGGCTTAAGAGGAACAGAGCAATTTGACGAACAGTTGGCTGAAAAATTTTAATCCTATATGAAACACGTAATAGCCTTTTTTATTGCGCACCCTCCCTCCCCCCGGAGGACTTGCCTTTGGGCCACTGAATTACCTTGTTGACAGTCTCAGCCCTGGTCTACACTACAAACTTATGCTGGTATAACTATATCACTCAGGAATGTGGAAAACCTACATCTCTGGGCGATGCAGTTGTATCAACCAAATTCCCAGTATAGACAGTGCTATGTCAACTGGAGAAGCTTTCCTGCCGGCGTAGGTGGCATCTTTACTAAGCGCTACAGTAGTGCAGCTGCAGCGCTGTAAGTGTAGACAAACCCTCCGTTCTTGCTACTCTGATTTGCATTGTGCAGAGTTAAGAACACTAAAAGGTAGCGATTGCAGAGAAGAATTGTGCCTACAGAGAAGATAAATCTGTATCTTGTTCAGCTCCTAAATCAGTTTGCTTTACAAATATAAAACTTTTGTGACTCAACTAATTAAGCTCAAAAGCACTTACTTACAGCTTTAACATTTTATACTTATATTTTGTGTCTTAGTCTACAAATGCCTATTTGTTTCTCCAAGTATACATTTTAAGGAGCTCAGTATGATAATGGTCATCCTGGGTCTCAGTGCCCTGAAGAGCTGCTAAATTCCCTAGGATTCCTGACGTTCCTAATGCCTCCCAGTAGTTGATTAATCTATTTTCTCCATCCTGTCGTCTTTGAAATCACGTCATATATGGTTCTATTTGTATTAGAAGTTTTGGTTTTTTTTAAATTGCCTACACATAAGATTTTTTTCAGCTCTACAGCTACCTAAAGTGCCAAGTGTTTTAAAAAAAAAAAAGTTTGAGATCAAAAGATCCAAAGCACAGTTAGACACACCAGCAGTGAGATTTCAAATGGAGCCATTTTAAATCCTCCAAATTTTAATGTAATTAATGGATTTATTTGACCTTAACAAAAATTAAATCTGCACTAAGAATAAAGAGAAAACTTTGGACACTTTTCTCATCCCTGTCATAGTTTTAAACGGTAAAATGTAGCACTCTAAATTTCTATTTACACAACATATATAGTAACAGTAGTTAATTCATCCAGGTTCTCATAAAGTCACTCATCTCCACAGTACCTAAGTGCTTAATTATTTTCCTTTCTTTTGCAGGTTGCACCTCCACAGTTTGTTACAGCCACAACTACAGTGACTCCTTCAATCCTCTTGTCTCCGAGTGTTTTCCAGCAGTCAGCTTCAAAATCCACTGAAATGGAGAATAAAGCCAGCTCCTCTTCTCCTCTAACACTAGGAGCAACAGAAATTCAGACAATATCTCCTACTGTTCTCAGTAGGTCTCAGCTACAGGAAACCTTAATACATCTAATAAAGGTACTGTCAGTATCAGATTAAACCTCTTTGGGTTTTTTCTGAATACAGAGGCAAGTAATGAGACTCTGTACACTTGTAACTCCCGTTGGATTCAATAGACATTACAAGAGCTCAGCACTGTTGGAAGCCTTATGATTCCACACAGGTCCCATGTGAGGAGGTGGTCCCTTGACTCAACTGTCTTCCTTCTCAGGATGGCACAATTTATTTCCTCTGTGGGATCCAGGATTAGTGATGAGGTGGGGAACGGCTAAGGGAAAGGCCACAAGGGACATGCATTGGTCCTCTTCCATCTCCATCCACATACATCTCTGAAAATCTGCAGAAAAGTTAATGCAGCTTCAGGATGTATTAACATTCCTATGGAGCCCCTCCTGTTGCTTAGCTCTCTCTTAAAGGGAGTTCCAGGGGTGGACTTGAGGCCTGCTGTCTTTGGCAGCACAGCTCCAGTGGATCTGCACTGAGTGGAAAGGAGCTCGGGGGCCTGTGCATAGACCTCTGTATAGATTGCTCTAGCCTCTTGCAAATTTCATGGGATCTGGAGAATTTGTGGATAAAGAGAAGAGTTGTAGAAATCTGTGCCTTTCTGTGGGTTTTTGTGCTGGAAGGAGTGCCTTGGTACAGGATTTTGTCCACAAGAAGTTAAAAATATGTATGTAAAATCAAAATATATTTCATTAATAGCTCAGCCTGGAAGTAACTTGACTACTATATTTTTATTTAACAAAATATTCCAGTTACAGATCAGTTTTCTTTGTTCCTTTTTTAGAAGGATGAGCTCACCTTGAAATGGAAACTGCATGCATTCTGATTTAATGAATTACAAATTTTTAGTGAGTGAGCTTTAATGCTTCAATTAATACTTCTGCTGCCATTCTGTTTTGCAACTTTGACTGCAGAGTTCCTCAGGTCAGGTCTACACTTAGAATGCTGTAGCGGCACAGCTGCACTGATGAAGACGCTACTACGCCGATGGGAAAGCTCCCATCCACCTTCAGGAGAGGCGGTAGCTAAGTTAACGGGAGAAGTCCTCCAGTCAACATAGCGCTGTCTACACTGGGGGGCTAGGCTGGTATAACTGTGTCATTCAGGGGTGTGGATTTTTCGCACCCCTGAGTGTCGTAGTTACACCGATGTAATGTAGACATGGCCTCAGTGAATCCATATAGTAAGGGGATCATTTAGCCTCTTTCTGTTGTAAAATTACCACCAGTGTCGCATCAGGGCTCTCTTGCTCTTTCCACACTGATATCAGTAGATCTTGCACGCAAAATGCAGCTCTAAAAATAAGACTACAGAAACGTAGCTCCTAGTAATAGAATTGTTCAGACTGGAAAGGTCTCATGGTCATGTCATAAGCTAGGTGGCCAGTTTTTGTTCATCAGCATGACCTGCTTTTTTGGAGGGGGCGGGACCTGCAACTGCAACAAAAAAAACGTGCTGACCCATGAAAAATAGGAAAAACCTGCAAACTGCCAGTCTTTTTTTTAAATATTTTTTGTCAGAGGCAGATTGCACTGATGTCCACCTGTAATCTTGAGGACACTATTTGTGCTGTTCCAGTTCCAAAGAGGGCATTACTTTTAATGTGCAGCCTGTATATGTTGTATTTAGGCAGGAACCTGAATGCTGATCAAAATTAGCATCCCCAGCACTGGGGGATTACTATAAATAGTGACTGCAGAAGGATATAAAGGTCTGAAGTGCAAATAATGCTGAGGGAGAAGAATACTCATTTCATGCTGGTTGATTGGGTGTTGGTTATAGGCTTTACTATTATGTCTCATTTGAATGGTTGGAACCCAAGAAAACTAGAATAGCTTTAAATAGTGCATATAATATATTGATCTAGGATTTTAGACCCAGGAACACACTGTGCTTTTCCCTCCTCCCCCCTTCCCCCCCCCCCCCCCAAAAAAAAAAAAAAAAAAAAAAAAAACCACAAACCAAAACTGGTCTTAGATGTGTAAGTAATTGCAGAAAGTATTTTCATATAATTGCTGGCACTGTTTGGAGAGTGATTTGGGAGTCACTGAAGTTCAGGAATGCACAAAGAGCGAAATTCACTGCATCCCAGCGAAGCCCAGATAATGGGACTTGATGTGGTTGAAGTGAGCAGGAATTCTGGGGGCCATTGGAACTTAAACCTTCCAACCCAGGGCCAAGACTATAGTGCACCTTCTCTTCCTTCCACTTACAACTACTGGTACATTGCCTGGGCTGGAATGGTGGCTGTTGTCCCTCAGTGCTGCTTGTGCTTGATGTTAGGACACTTGAAATGTGTAATAATGGATCTTACGGCTCTGGCCCCCCAGTCTCATGCTCTTTCAGTCTATGTGATGTCTGTGCAGCAGTGCCTTAGTTCAGCCAGTCCTCACTATATTTCCACTCTGAAGAAACACAAGCCCCATCTTGGAGTTTAAGTTATGCCTAGTTAAGTAGGAAAACTCAGCACTTAAGTATATGTTTTTAGTTAATGTTCTGCATGTGCTCTTTTCCCCTCCTGCAGAATGATTCCAGTTTTCTCAGTACTGTTCATGAAGTCTACTTGCAAGTCCTGACCAAGAATACAGACATCAAACTATAATTGAAGTTAATTCAGTTCAACTGACAATATGTCTGCTTCTGAAACAATTATGCCTCATGTATAAAGCTGTAATATTTTTTAAAAAGAATATTTAGTTTTCAGTGTCTTGAATTTTGAACCTGTTGGGAAAAGCTATTCCTTAAAAATACTTCTAAAAGTAATCTTATCAGAAGTGATCTAGGTTTCACTGTGATAATCACCAGCAAACTTTGTTTCTATGAAAAAATGTAGTTGCATCTGAGCTTTCATTAGCATTAAGTAAATGCGCAAATGTTTTCTGACTTGTATTTCTAGCTATCTCCAGTACTGAAAAGTTAAGGGGAGCAATGCTGGTTTTAAACTATCCAGTGTACAGGACACTACACGGATCAGAACAAAACTCAGTTGTAAAACCCACTTCCTGTTTTAAGAGTTGTGAAGAGGCTGGGGAGGTCATTTATCAAAACAAGCTGGGTGGTTGGTGGAATGTGGGCATGCAGTAAAAGATACTGCAGTTAGGCTTGGAGCTGGATGTTTGAAGTGGGGGTTAAAAATACTTTTGCCCTTCCTGACCAATAAATAGCCGCTACCCAATGCACATCCTTATTTTGTAACTGTTTATTTAGTTTTTGGTTTTGGATTTTTGGCAACAAACACATATCCAATGGAGTATGCTCAGTTTCTCTAAGAAGATAGAATCCAAAGTTTGCACAATCCTAGGATAGGGTAATCATATGCTCTTTAAGTAACAGTCTGATTCTGTAAATTTTTAAAATTAGGTCTGGGGGAGAACACCACTCAAAGACTATTATTTTCCTATCCCCTCGGGCTATATATGATATTTGAAAGATGTTGTTTCTGTTAAGCTAAGGATGAGCCTGTGCCAGAATTGAGTTTCATTCCTCACTGGTGTTGGTGTGGTAGTGTTGAAAACTATGCAGATGGGGAACAATTGCAAACTCACCCCTTGCCTCCACATTTTTTTTCAAATTGTGTAGTAAAGAGTTGTTTAGCTGAAAAGTGAATGCTTCTTACCTATGCTTTCCCATTTCAGTATGTACCAGTGTAAGAATCAGACTTCTTCATGTTTCCCCATTTGAAGTCAGAAAACAATCTCTAATGATATTTTACTATGCTGCTATTGATCTACCTGTGACTTTTATTTATTTCTGTATGGCATGCAAAGGTAGTTAGTAATACTTTAAAGTAGATCTCAGTTGATTCCAGCAATAGTAGTTTTAAAGAATGGTTTTTGAGTAGAGAGGTCTTGGTATATTTGGTAAAGAATAATTTTAGTAAATTTAACCAGTTAGGATGCTTTGCTTATTTTTTCCAAGCACTATTTCAATGAAGAAGGAACAAGTTTTGTTTGGTTCTATAAAATAGAATATCCTAGGGGTTAGTTGTAATAATGTTGACATAGTCAAGGGTGCAGGGTCATTTCATTGGAAATGATCATCTAAGCTTTAATTGTGACTCAATCACAAATCCGTGTGTTTCTTAATTATAACAGAATGTTTGCATTTTTCATGTCTATCTGTTTTAGTTTGAATAGAAAAGTTTTTTGTTTAACAAAATCTGCCTTCTGAAGAGCTTTTTCAGCTTTTGAGCTCAGTATTTTCAATTAAAAATATTTAGTATTTTTATGTTCATGTGCAGAATTCAGGGAGACATGCTAGTGATCATGCACATTTACGAAGAATTATATTAGCATTAATGGTAGCATTTGAATTCAGCAACAAAGACTTTCTGGACCTTGTACTGAAGAAGGCGACCTTCCTTCTCACATATTAGAATTATAATAGTGTGCCCAAGCACAAAGCAATGTGAATTTGATTAGTTTATCTAAACCTATACACCTAATTCAAATAAAATATGTGAGGACCTTTTTGCAGGAGAAAGAACGGGAAAAAATGCCAAACTAAGAGCTGTGCTCTTGAATATAGTCCTAGTAGACAATAACCAAGACCCTCAAACAAAAGTCTTTCTCTGGCTTCAGCAAAGACTGAAGCAGTACTTTCTTGACTTTTATGGGCATTTCTACTATCCTTGAAAAGAAAGGTAGGTGGAAGGAGGAGTTCCCAAGTATAAAAAGGAGATAAGGAGTTATTGAGATACCTGTTACAAATATTTCTGTTAATTTTCAGTTAAATTCACTCACATCCTTAAAATGTCATATCCAAAGATTTATAGAAATGATGGGACACTCAGGATTTCCCTCATATGGATTGTACTGTCATTTTAAGTCTGTAAGTCGGGAACAATTGATGATAAAGGGAATGTTGTTTTTAAATAGCAACAACATTAGGAGGGTTTGATTATGATCTAAAACACAGACATTTTACATTTTTGTTTAATGTGTTTGTGTTATAATTGTCCAGGAGACCTCAACAAGAGGTTGGTACATCCAAGTTCTCTTAATTTTTATATTATATTAGCCTGAAAAAGTGTCTTCTTCCCAGCTTGCAAAATGAATTTAACTTAGAGTGACTAAGCAAGCTTTCTAATTATTACAACTGATTTCTGTTCACATTGAATTCTTACTCACATTTACTCCACCTGCTGTATGTGTAACAAACGCACACTGGGAGAATAGTTTCCTGTAATATACTACACTATTAGACTGTGTAGAATATGCAGAGTGCCATGGTAGTGCTTTCTGTAATATGACCAGATTTAACAGATAAACTTCTTTAATGAAGAACTGCATTGTAAAACAGAAGCTCTGCTGCAGCGTAAAACTGGAGATGTTTTATAATGTGGAAGTTGCTTGACCTCTTGGGCTATTTTGAATTTTTGTATTCTAAAATTGTCAAGCTCGTTTCATTGCTTGATTCATGTAGGCTGCATGTACTGATAACTAATGCATAGCAACTTACCATGGGTCATCACAGCTACTTAACATGATCATTAAAAGTGACTTTTTATTTTGGTAAAACTACTACTTGATATGATTGTACTCATTAGTTCTGCGAGTGAAAATGATTAGTGTAGACTATATTCCCAAAATTAATTTTATTCTGTCTAAGCATGTGTTTTCAGTGGTCAATGTTAAGTCACTTTAAAAAATGATAGCCTTCTAATCCAAGATGGTTTTAAGATCTACAGCTTTATTTTAGTCACAAATTAAGATTGTTTCCTGGTTTTGTCGCTATTATATTAATATTGCAAAGTTGTATGAAAGGCGCTGAACAGCTATTAATTTGGAAGCAGCATATCATGTCAGAGTAGAAAACATTTGCAAAAGAATTTAGGCAAAGTGTGAAACTGCAAGAGTGATTATTAATTTTAGTTTCTTATAATAAATATTTGACTTGCCAGGTACTGATATTCAACATGTTGGAACATTTGCTGCTGGACATATTTCATTTTGCCTACATTTTGTTTTGCTTCGTTTTTTGGTACATTCATTGAACCTATAATGCCCTATCTAGTCAAGTATGTAATTACTGAGAAACTTTCCGAAGAGAGTGATTGCTTTGGAATGTTATCTTTAAAGGTATGTGAGAAATCAGCCACTTTTTCCCAGTTCTTTGAATTGCTTCTTGCTTACAGCTTATCTTTACAGGAGGAATGTGTGCAATATATTTCACCTCAGTTTAGTCTGACATGGTTGTGAAAATGTTAAGATGCAATATATTCTTTCCACTTTAAATTGGAAAAAATTGCAATATCTTTCCCTGACGGTCTATTTATTTTTATCTATTCTGTGTATGGGCACATGGTGGGATTTTTTTTAAATGTACAGTATGCATTTTTAACTGTCTGATTTCTACCACTTTTGGCTGCACCAGTTATTGTTCACTTGCATGTTCTTACAGTGTGAAGATGCTCAAGACATTGGGATTTTTAGTAATGATTTCTGGAAACATGGTATGCAAACAGTTTTTTTTAAAGTCAGTAAATGTAGATACTGCATCACTAACATTATGGTATGGTATAGTATGAAATTCCTTATACCATATATGTATGTTTGCAAATATTAAGTTATTGCATAAATGTTTAAGAATTAGCATTTTTTCATCCAAAATTTTGTATGTTTGCAAATATATTTTTGTAATAAAATTTCAGTATTTCAGCACCTCCTAAAATCTTCCAGTGTTTTCTTTCATTTGCAGAGATAGGAACTAACTCTGAATGTAAACTCAGCAGGTTCATTGGGATCATCCATCCCAGTGATTTATATTTAGATTTGGAATTTGGCAAACTAACCAATCAACTTCCTGTTCTAAGAAACAAATCTGTAAGAACTGCATAGTGCTAATACTACTGCACTTGCTTCCATTGGCTTCCATCCCAGTATTTAATTGTTGTAGTATCCCTCTCATCCATTCTGGTGAATGTGTGACACTTGATAAACCAAATATTTATCTGAAACAGTTTAGATATAGATTTGGTGGTGGTCTGGATTAATTCACCACCTGTCACTCTATACTAATTGATTATGGTAATACTGTGATACTGTTGGTTTTGCTGCCCAATCCACTGGTTAGTATCATAGTTTTAGTAATCTTAATTTATTTGCAACAAAGTCTTGTGGCACAATTTCACTATGACGCTAACTTTTCCCTTCATCAGGATTTTTTTTTCTGGATTCTCCTTTGTTTGCCTCTTGAATGCCTAACATGATATTTTCAGCTGAAATGGAATATAAGCAAAATTATAAAATTCTTCAGATATTCCTTACAAACATCATCTAATGTCACAAAGTAAATCAGTTGGGGAAATTGAAACAGACAAGGGGACAAATTCAGAAGTTAGGGCATCTAACTTACCCCACCTGACATAACTCCCCTAGATTCAGTCTTTCTTGGATCTACTTACACCCAGTCTCCCAACAAGTTAGTGAGTCTTAAATAAGTCTAGGAGAATGTAATTTACGCATTGAAGAAGCAGAATTGTATGTTAAAACAGGATGGTGCTATCTTTGTAGATATTAGTGGACTGGAAACTACTACATATGCAAGCAGGTCCCTCTCTAATTGCCTTGCATGGCAGCCTTCCAGCAGGAAAAGTGATAATTTCTATGGAATAGCCATGAAAACAAAATAACAGCCATAATGATCTGAATTCTGGCTTTGCTTGCTTTGACAAATTTGTTGCATACCACAATCAACATGGAGGAGGATTGAATACTGTGGGCTCTGTCTCTTTAAAGAGATTCAGTGAACAATTATACCTTACTGCATCCAAACTACATCATGCACTGCATAAATAAAATTAACCTTACATTTGGGCAGAACTCTTCCTCTGGCTTCCTACCTGACATGTCATTTTGGACTCTGCAATTGACAAGAGTATTTTCTGAGAGTTTGGATGGAAGCCTATGTGTTGAAAATCAAATTTCTAAAAGAAAGGTGGTTATAGTGTTAATTATGGAGAAACAGGTGGGAGGTTGCAAGTTTTGAGCTCTGCTTTCTGGTCTTCCTTCAGCAAGTACTGTCCAGCAATGCAGTTTACACCCTCGTGTGTATTAAATGTTCCAATTGCTTGGGCTAGCTAGCCCCTTTCCAGGTTATCAAAGTAGCTGAAAGGAAAACTATGCATTTCTCTAATGCCTTAGAGAATGAAATATTTACCAAAACCAAATATATGAAAATGAATTTCCCACTGTGTTTTGAAATACCTGTCACTGTTTTAATACCTCCCTCCAGTGAACTAGACTATGTGCCTCTATGAGGGCTGACCTCTTAGTGATGCTGCATTGTATTTCTAAGCAGGAGGCTGAATTTCATTAAATAGAACTGGGGTGTAGAAAATTCATTCACTGAAATCTGACTCTTTCCAATCAGTTTTCAGTTAAATTCTGATAGGGTTAGACTAGAGGATGGAATACATACACACTGTGGCATGTACAAATAACAGCACCTGCTCAACAAAACATTGTGACAGATCCTTAGCTCATATAAATGGGAACATCTTTATTGACTTCAGTAAAGCCATGCCCATTTATACCAGTTTAGGATGTGATCCATTGTGCAACAATGTACTTATTAGAGATCAGTTGTGCCTCACACCATACAAAGTGACTGGATTGACTTGGGGCAGACCAATCTCATATTTACTGGATCAGGATAGGAAAACTGCTACCACTCTTTCTCCCAAATTACAGATGTTGTTTTATGAAGCTGAGGTGAATTTTTCTCCCTTTCATTTAAAAGTTGAGAATGAATTGTTTTATTTTAAAAGGTTTATTACCAATGCATTTAAGCAGTTAAATTTACCCAAACATTTAAAGAAAAAAATCTTAAAACAACTTTTAAACTGTTTTCAGTGCTTGCTAGCAGAACTTGATTTGTCTGTCTTCGTTTTATTTCATGAAACTCTGCTTTCCAGTAGTGGCTTCCTTCTTATTGCTTTAAATATTTTGTTGTATTTCAGATACATATTTTAAAGTAGCTTTTTCTTCTTTATAAGTAGACATAATTATTAGAATCATTTTTATGCTACTCTGCAGTTTTCCCACAAAGATGCACAACCTCAACTATTCCACTGAGATTAATCTCTTGTCTTTCCTAAGATGTGTTGTTGTTAATTACTATTATTTCTCTGACCTGACAGGTTTACAAATCTCAATTCAACCTTTAAACCTTATCAAAGATTTGTGGGATGGGCAAAGATTACAAGTAGTTAATACCAAACTGTTTGCCCAACCCTAGGAGAAGGCTTATAGGCTAATATAATTGGCTAAATTAAACTATCTTGCCATATCAAAGTTAATTTCTATTAAGAATGTATTTTATTTGGCAGATAAACATTAACTGCGCATATATAAATATAAACATTGTGTCAAAGGCTCAATCACTGTGAATTAGTGCACTAATCATTTTGTTTGTACGTGTCTTCCAGTTTTCTTATGCTTTCCATTAAATTCCTTCTGTGTGCAGTACTCCCCAAAGGGCCAGTTTAGCACGGGGGAAAGAGAGGAGACTCTTTTTTGTCAATCTTTAGCACATTTTAAGACAGAGCTTTCTTTAGGAATGAAGTAGAATAAAAGGAGAGCAAACAGGAAATAGAAGTGGGGGTAAACAACAGAAAAGAGTTGAAACAAAATATAGATGGGAAATGTGGAGACAGGTGATGAGCAGTGAGGTGATAAGGGATAAATGAGGTGCACAAAGATGTTTCCATGTAACACAGAAGAAATCAATAACTGTGCTATTAGATACCATTTCATTTCTGGGCTGCTGTGTGCCTCCTTCAGGCATTTACCACGATTTGATGGCTGAGGATGGAATAAGGTTCTCACATCAAGGAATCCAGAATATTTCATTCCATATACTGGTAACCAAGCTGGTTTGGACATGACCTCCCTACCCCAATCTGTGCTGTGGTAATACTGAACCGTTTGCCAGTTCCATTATGAATTTTTTAGTCTCTAGGTATCCTGAAGTAGGATAATGGAGTTGCCAGACGAAAGACATAGCCAATTCCTATCTCTGTGCTGAAGGTTCTTCCATTTAGAGCCTAAAATCTGTAGCTCCTGCTAAGAAAAGTTGCTCCTAGTGAATTAGCTCGACCTCTCATTTTCATAAATCTGTTTTTTTCCTATTTAAAATTTAAGAAGCACCATTTTATAAAATGCAGGAAGTCTAATCACAAAGGCATAAGGAATATGCTTCCTTTTCAGGTTGATTGAAGGCACTTGCCCTTGGGCCTCACTTAAAGCATGCAGATATATGATGTAAATGTACAGCTTGTGGGTTTTTTTCTTAAATCAATCAGGAAGCTCTGAGTAACCACTAGAAAGAAGAACTAGTGTGATGTTAGCAGAGCCATTACATGCTCTCACTCTACAGAGCATATAGCTCTCACATCCTGCCCCCTTTGTAGAAATCAGAGAAGGGTGGAGGAAGGCCTACTAAACTTTCTATTCCATCCCCATGCCAATGTGGGATTGTGATCCACAGTATATTTTTCTAGTGTATTGTCCAGTTTGCTTTTAAAGTGCCAAGCAACAAGATTTATACTCATCCTTTGTGTGGACTAATCTCCAATCTGATGGATTTCACTGTAAGGAAATTTTTTCTAGAAGCCAAAACTTTCCTTCCCACATCTTTATCCTGTTGCTGTGTTTGTGTTTCCTTGCAGCTAATTTTTTTCCTCCATTGTTGATGCCTATCCTGTTCAATATTTGGAGATAGTTTAGCAACTCCCCCCATCCCAGTTGCCCCTGTATTTGTTGTTTAGCTAAACTATACCTACTAAGATGTTTAGGTCCTATTTTTGCAACCTGTTCCATCCAAGGCTGAGATCAATGGATCTTTGCACCAGTGCAGTGGTTTGGCAGTGCACAACAGCTTGAAGAATAGGGGCAAGAATTTGGGCCCTAGCCAATCCCACTCCCAAAAGGCCTCCTCTCCTGCTGCTCTTTCCAAGGGGAATAATAATCCCAAAATTTATTATGTTGTAAAAGAGAAACTGAAATCCTTTTTCCAGAAAAACATATATAGTGCATGAGATCTTGGCCCCAGTGAAGTCAAAGCCAGAACTCCCATTTACTTCAGTGGGGCCATGATTTCACCCATTGTAGTTTTACAGGATATAATACAATGCAAACTGGAAGTCTGCTTTATTATTTATTAGTATATAGCAGGGGGTTGCCAATGAGTCCTCGTCATAAACCCGGACACCGTTGTGCCAGGCACTGTACGAACATTGAACAAAACAGTCTTAATTTACTTGGCTGTTGTAGAGGCCTCTCCTGTTCCTCTTCTCCCTTCTATTTATACTTTATACAGGAAAGAGTTGGTGGGTGGTTTTTTAAAATAATATGAATGTCTCATTTACACAAAGTAAGTTATTCCAGTTTTGGCAAGAATATCTTTTGAGTTCAGTCATTTGAACATACACGTTCCTTTAAACAATGAGTCCTGATCAGACATGCCAGCCTATAATGACAAAGCAAATTCCTCATCTGTTTGAAGTGGGAGGGGGAAACTGTCTTGTTTACTTATGAGTCAAATGTCAGGCAGCTACTCTGTAGATGTAATGAAGTTACTTTTAAAGGTGTGTGCACTGTAGAGATTTGCTAAAGAACTTTAATTAAAATTGAGATCAGATAGAGTTAAAGGCTTGGGTTAAACTAGCACAAGCAAAGATCTTCATAAGTAAAGCTGAAATCAGAGAGTGGCTGAATCAAAACTTTAGATCCAAATTTTGCAGTATTTGAAATCTCAATTTGGTTCTGAATTTTGCAACATGGATCAATTTCTAGCTGAAACAATTCCAAAAAACTACCCACTTTGTGCTTAGATACTGGATTGCATCTGTTATCTAAAGTGACTCATTAATGAGATTCTTGCAATACTATGGTGAGATGGAAAATTGTGTGTCTGCAGCAGTTTTCAATGGACTATCCATTCATTAGGGAAACGGTGGTAGTCTCTCTGTGTTAAAAGTTGCAATAAGCTTCAACTATAAAACCTTGTTTTTCCCCTTAATATTTTGACTTGGAAAATAGGTTTGGCCTGGAAATTGCCAGATTCACCCTGAAAGCAAAGAATTGTTTTTGCTGAGGGAGGTTTCTGCAAAGTTATTTTAAAAAAAAAAATAATAATAATAATCCACAGTTTTTGAGTCAGAGGCCATTTAAAATATACCTTGACTTGAAATTTTATTTTTTATCTAACATCTGTTTGGTCCCTCTAGCTTAAAAACAGCTTGTTAATTATCCTCCAAGCTTTCTAGAAAATTAAATCTCCTTAAATTAATGTGCCAGCTATATTTGAAGAAAATACGATACATTTTTGTGTGGCTATCTTTGGGCCCTGTCTGGTTCCCAGTGACTTCAGTAGGAGTTTATTTTCCATTGCCGCCTTTGGGAGAAGATTCAGGCACTGGATGAGCATGTTGCATTCTATGGGCTGCTGGTTGCTCCTTAGCAAGAACATAAGAGTATTTTATGTAGATAACTGCGAACAGATGATTTTAGCTCATGCAATAAAGTCCTCTGTGTGTTAGAGCGGGAGGTTCAGGTCCCTAAAATAAGGGTCTGCTGTCTCAGAGATTAGGCTCTTTCTCAGCCTGTGGCAAATTTCCTATGTAACCTTTAGCAAGTCATTTAAACTACATTCACCGGTTACCTGATCTGAAAAAACGATTTGTGCGCATTCTCCATCGGTCAAGGGAGCCATTTAGTGGGAGAGGCGGGAGTGATTGTCATCTTGCTAGATCTTGGGAGTTTCCTCTTACAGAATGTCATCTATTTGAAGGGTTTTGTTTTATATTTTGAGATCCACTGATGAAAGAACAGCATTCATTTTCAGGGCATGAAGGTGCACCACAACCTGGAAGGTGAGGGGTGTGGCTATAGTGACTTTAAGCTCCCTTTGTGCCCTCCTGATTCTGGGGTGCTCTAACAGGGCCCCCACATGGAGGGGGAGGGGGAAGGGTACACTTTACTGGGGCCCAGAGGACCTGGGAGGCCTGGCTCAGGCTGCAACCCCCATTACCATGAGGAAAAAAATTTTCATGGCTCATGAGATTGTATGTATGGGATGAGGGATTGTGGTATGTGTGTGGGAGGGGGCCTGTGTTACAAATTTGTACTGGGCCTGAAAAAAATATGCTTGGGCCCTATGCTCTAAGCCTGGGAGAGGCCCCCCACCAGCATAATTTACAGAGGATCCCCTGGGTGGCTAAATTACAACTGCCCTATGAGCCACAGCTCAGCCCAGAATCTCTACAGTGTTCCAAGCTGCAGCCTCACCCCAACACTCCGCTCCTGCGCTTGGCACACCTCCAGACAACATCACGGTTTGCATTTGCAAGGGGATCCTTGGAGAAGAGCCTTACAGCTGCCCCCCACGGTGCTGCTAATGAGGGAATCCCTCCCTTGGCCTGACACTGGACTTTTAGAGCCCCTTTACACCACTGTGGCCCTCTTCCTTGGTGTAAAGGTGCTGGAGTGGAGGTGAGGCTGTTATCCAGAGCTTTTGTGCATTACTTTAAATTTGATACAAAGAATTTGTTTATATATGAGGTGTATGATGTCCTTAACTGTTCACTTCTTTGCTCTTAAGGGCTTAGGTTTTGTAGATGATGTGCTAGGTACAGACATAAGTGTCAATCAGCAGCCATATTAGTTTTTGGTTTTGAAATTTGATTTAAGCTCAGGATGTTAAAGCTAGGACAAAAGTTAAGCAACTAAATCCATATGTAGGTATCTAAATGAGTGGCCTAACTTTCGGTGATGCTGAACACTTGGAATTACCTCTACTTATGTCAGCAGTGAACATGGCTCTGTACATCTTAAACATCACTGCAAGTGACAATCACAGTTAACCTTTTCTGGTTCCACTGGTAAGGGATACTCTGCTCGGGCAACTTTGAAAAAATCATGCTATCTAGTGCATGTGTTTCAGAAGCTGTCTAATTTGTTCTTTCCCAGGGTAAGCATCTTATACTGAGGCAAATGTGATGTATGTCCTGAAGAACTGGCATTTTGTCAATGCATTATATTTTACACCCTGCTTTAATTTTATTGTGCATGGCTTTGGAGGCAAATACAAGAATGTGGAAAAAATGCTGGCTGTTGCACACAATGTAGGTGGGGACTTTAGCCATTGCTTTACAATACATCATGACTTGTCAAAGGTGCAAAAACAACTTGTCCCTTCAATAGATCAAGGAAGAGACACTGGCACAAGATGGAATCTCATCCTACATATGTTTGAATGCTATCTTAACAACACAATACCATAAATAAGTATCCTGAATTGCAGCATGGGGCTTGAGGAAGCAGGAGGGGCAGTTGTGAGTACTAGGGAGCATTAAGATGAGTAGCTAAATCCTATTTTATGATTTGTTGAGTGGTTCTCAGTTTTGCCACAGTATGTACTCTGTGCAGAATAAAGACAGAAGAAAAAAGCAGCACATTATGCTTAAACAGAGCAGTCAAAGGTGTGGCAGCACCTATGACAGACACTTGATTTCAGTAATTGTTTTCAAATTAGGTTAATCACATGTACAACATTGTGAAAAATCCCAGGCTATTGGCAACTGTATACCACAGAAATGTGGTCTTTGGCCGCTCCCAGGACCTCATTTGTTCATACCAATATTTCTCAATTGATATCTAATCTATCTATGCCAGCAGGTTCTGTTTGCAGGAAAGATCAAGTATCTGAGTCTGCTCTCTGTTTCCTGGTGCATCTGTCTTGTTGTATGGAACCTGATTTCAGCAGCCAAAGTTAGAAAGTTACACAGGCATCTTTTTCTAATGTATTTCCAACCACCCCCCTGCTGCTATGGAGATTTTCCAACACATTCACTATCGTATTAATGTCTTTTTGTAGCCTGAACAGAGCTGGGTCTTGCTTGTGCCCCTCTGAGGAATTGCTTCTATGACCCACTCAGTGTGTAAATTATGGACTATCCTATCTCATCAATTGCACATGTCCTATTGAAGTCAAAGCTGCACGCATCCAACTGCCAGGATAATTGGATCACATGCTAGTAGCTTTCTAGAGAATCATGTTTAAACAGAAGGTTTGATAGAAAAGTCTTAATACGGTTTCCCTGGTCAAACGGTTTTCTAAAACGCTAGGCTTAGCACACCATAGTTGTGCAACTAGGCTTACTCAATGCTGCAGCACAGTAAGACTCTCTATACAGTACACTGGCAAGATGTTTGCACAATTACAGCAAGAATAGAGTTTAGACTGAGGTATCTAAAAAGTGCTCATATGAGCACGAGTTTTTTCTCATGCAAGAGGCAGGAAACCATGAATTTTGATTTTGAGTTTCCAGCTCATGGTTACAATAATTGTCAGAATTCTCAGGCGGCCAGCTGAGGCCAGAGCAGATGCAGACTGGAGCAGAGATGGGCTAGAAGCAGGATCAAGGGCAGTCATTCATGGCAGTGTTCCCAGCCAGGTAGTGATGTTGAGGAGACTGGAGAGACTGCTTCCCTGAGGAGCCTATGTAACTGGATTGGACCTCACCTGTGGATTGGCGGAACCCTGGTTGAATGGCATGGGGCCTATCACAGGATTTACAGTTAATTGCCTCTGATGTTTCATCTGGCTAAAAAGGCTCAGAGGTAAATCTGGGGATGAGTCAACATTCTTAAGCAGGCTCAGAGGTAACTCATCACAATTAAATGCAGTAAGTGGTAGGATTTATGTCCTTTGCTAACAATTACATCCAGAATGAAAACGAGGGGATTGTCTCAAACCAGTAGCTCTCTCATGAGTGATTGGAAGCCCAGTGCTTTTGCACAGCCACCCTGCTGGCACCAATGCCTTGGGCACCATGCCTCCTGAAGGAGCTGGATTAGCAAGGAAGTCTGGTGGTTCTAGCATATTGTGGAACTAACACTCTCCTTTCTATGTCCCCTCCCCCCACAGCTGGAATCTGCTTTTTCTGGCTTCCTGTGCTGAGGGAGATTAAGTGGCAAATATTGTATGTAATTTCCAAACTCAGTATAGATGTGGCTTATTATAGTGCTAGAGATTGATGCTCTCTGAGAGACAATGCAGGTTTGCTTATTATTAAGGTTAAGATTTTGTCACATTATTTCTAGTAAAAGTCACGGACAGGTCATAGGCAGTGAACAACATTTCAAGGCACTTCTCACCTGTCCCTGGCTTTTACTAAAAATAACCATGACAAAATGGGGCTGATGGGAGAGCCCAAGCCCTGCTGCTGGAGAGGAGTAGAGGAGGGATGGGGTCCAGCTCCTGCTGCTGGCCCTCGAGGCAGCTTGGAACTGCGGGGCCCCCACTGCCTGGGATCCGCAGGGACCAGCTGAGCTCCGGGCTCCTCTCTCCTCTCGCAGAAGCAGTGAGCTGTGGTGTCTCGGATCCCCAGGGTCTCCCGCAACCATGGGGGCTAGGAGCCGCAGGGGACCCCTGTTGCCTGTGGCAGCTTGGAGCTCCAAGCTCCCTCCGCCGCCTGTGGCAGGGAGCTGCAGGGT
Source organism: Emydura macquarii macquarii (assembly GCF_026122565.2). Taxonomy (NCBI): domain Eukaryota; kingdom Metazoa; phylum Chordata; order Testudines; family Chelidae; genus Emydura; species Emydura macquarii. The sequence goes on along the minus strand of NW_027131105.1, from coordinate 9,089,262 downwards.
CCCCCCCACCACCCATGGTTGTTGGGAGCTGAGGGGGCCCCCCCTCACTGGCTGCAGCAACTTGGAGCTGTGCAGGGCCCCCGTTGCTTGCGGAGGCTGAGCCCCAGGCACGCCCCACCACCTAGGGCCACTTGAAGCTGAGGGCTCCCTTCACTGCCCGCAGCAGCTTGGAGCACCAGGCTCCTTCCACCACCTTCAGAGGCAGGGAGCTCTGGGGTTCCCCCATCATCCACCGTGGCTGGGAGCTGCGGGATACCGGTTTGGAGCTGCAGGGGTGCCCCAGCCAACAGCAGCTTGGACCTGTGGAGGCTCCCGCGGTGCTCGGCGCAATAGGGTAGATAGCTGGGAGCTGCAGGGCCCCCACCACCTGCAGTGGATTGGAACTCCGGGGTCCCCTTGCCACCCAGAGCTGGGGGTGCCCCTCCTGCAGCTTCTTGGAGCTCTGGTTCCCCCTGCTGCTCACAGAGACAGAGAGCTGCAGGGCCACTGCCAGCTGAAAACTCCAGCCCTGCCCGTCTGAAGCAGAAAATGTCACGGAGGTCTCTAGAAGTCACGGAATTCATGACTTCTGTGACATAATCTTATCCTTACTTATTATCCTTGCTCTAGCTCACATAGACATTAATGACTTGACTGTTATGGACCTTTGCTGTGTGGTTTGATGCTTCTGATGTTACTGACGCTTTCTTCAAAATTCTTGAATTAAAAACAAAGTTTTAACTCCCACCAAGTTCTACTCCATCCCAGTTTCTTATTTTGTTTCATTTTTAGAGTACATTGTTTGAACATAGTTAGGTTTTGCTGTGTAGAATCAGTAACCCACCTAATCTATCTAAGGTATTTCTTGAGTGTCTACGAATGCAGTGTCTGAATGCCAAATGCAGCAATGAACATTTGCATTGTATTCTCTGGACTGGATTCTGCTCTTTGCTATTCCTAGATTTGGCAACTTTGCTACCTTTTCCTTTCCTTGGTTGTGGTGTTTAATTCAGCTGGTTGTTCCTTATCTTAGGTTATTGTGTGAAGACTTTTGCAACATGGCCTGAAAACGGTTAAACAACAGGGGAGGGGGATAGCAGTCCTAGTCATGGTCTAGGACACCACTGTGCTAGGCACAGTACAAAGACTAAACATGCTTTATTTCCAGTGCTCATGAGTTTCATCATGAACACTTCCTGCTGCAATGTCCTATACAAGCATAGCTCAGTTATGGCTGGAGAGGCAATTTCTGGCTGAAATCTAACCTGTTGAGAGCCTTAAAGATTAGGGTTCAGAGTCTTGAGTTGATGTCACTGGTACAGACCAGAGTTGTCCTCTGACATGACATGAGGTGAACGAGACAATGTCATTTCATGTAACCTCTCTCATTAAAAATAAATTTTCAAATACTTGAATACGACGTTAATTACAGAGTCATATAAAATGGTTCACAGGATTATATAATTAGTAATAACTGAGAGAGTAGGGTAGAGGAGGAAGAACTGATTTAATACTAAACTTGAAGTATTTTAGTAAAAGATTGCTTTTTTCCTTCAACTATTATCCCTTGGTGATTCATAGATTATATAAGGCTAGAAAGGATCATTGTGAATCATCTAGCCTGACCTCCTGCATAAAACAGGCCACAGGATTTCCCTGAATTAATTCCTGTTTGAATTAGAGTAGCATCTCCTTTAGAAAAACATATAGTCTTGATTTAAAGATTTCAGTGATGAAGAATTCATCACAAACCTTGGTAAGTTGTTCCAACGGTTAATTACCTTCACTGTTAATAATTTGTGCCTTGTTTCTAGTCTAAATTTGTCTATCTTCAACTTCCACCTACTTCTTGGTAGACCTTTGTCTGTTAAAGAAGCCACTATCAAGTATTTATTGTTCCTCGTGTAGGTACTTACCGACTCTGATCACCCCGTATGCTTCTCTTTGTTCAACGAAACAAATTGAGCTCCTGGAGTCTCTCACTTTAAGGCATCTATTCCAATTCTTTCCAACACCCTTCTTGAACTGTGGACACCAGAACTGGACACAGCATTCCATTAGCAGTCACACCACTGCCAAATAGGAGGTAATAATACCTCCATACTACTACTCAAGATTCCAATGATCACACATTAATCCCTTGGGCTATAATGTGGCACTGGAAGTTCACATTCAGTTGATGATCCACCATAATTCCCCTGTCTTTTTTTCAGACACGGCTTCTGAGGATTGAGTACCTCCTCTTTTAAGTATCTCCTACATTCTTTGTTCATAGATACGTTTCATAGGTTCACAGGTACATGTATACATTTACATATGGCGCTAGTGAAATGCACATTCTTTGTTTGTGCCCAGTTTACCAAATGATCCAGATCACTGCATCAGTGGCTGTCCTTTTAATTATTCAGCAGTCTCTAACTTCGTGTCATGTGCAAACTTCATCAGTTTTATTTTGTTGGGTTTTTTTTATTTGTTTGTTTTCTCCCAGGTATAGTTTAAAATGTTAAATAACATAGAACCAAGAACTGATCCCTGGAGGACTCAGCTAAAAACATACTTGCTCAGTGATGATTCCCCATTTAAAATTACAGTGGGACCTGTCTGTTAGTGAGTTTTAATTCATTTTATATGTGCCGTGTTGATTTTGTATCATTCTAGGTTTTGCCTCACAGGAGTGTTGTGGAGATAAATACATTAAAGATTGTGACATACTCAGATACTATGGTAATGTGGCCCGTATAAATACCAGAGACATATTAATATTAACTCATCTTTCTACAATATTTTAGGCCTTAGTCAACTTGTCTATCCAAATACTGGTGGAATGTTGGATGTTTGAGATACAGACCAGCCAGAACATTTGCAATCACCAAATCAACCTCCAAACCTTCAGAGAAATTTGGATGCAGGTCTGAAAATGTTGCGACTCAGGCCCATTTCTACTTTCTAGAGATATCTTCAAGTTGCATTCCTGTGACATTCATGTAGGTACATAAAACATCTCTCCATCTCATCTTAAACCTTGAACCTGCCACTGGCCAGTCAGTGGTTTGGTAAGTTTGTTGAAATGCGGTGGTCGGCAGAGCACAGGTGGGACAGTGAGGTGTAAGACAAATTGTGTGTGTATGCCCAGGGAAACTGTATAAATAATTACTATGCAGAACTGACTTAATTCAGCTAATCTTGTAGCCACGAGAGAGAAATTCCTCAATCTTTTTTTGATCTTTAAAAACGGATAGGAGGAGGGGGCTTGGGCTCTTTGTTAGATCTAAAATCCCCAACGATGCTTTTGTGGTCACAGGGTGGATTACTGATCCGTTTTATTTGCTCTACTTGTAAGAGGAGAACGACGCTGGGCCCTTGGTGGTAGGGGAAGGGGCCCATTCTGCAGTTCTACCTCCTGTAAGGACCCCTCCCCTGAGGAGAGGCTGCAGGCGCGGCACCATCCCTGCCTGGGTGTGCCACAAACGCCATAACCCGCGTGGCTCGCGTGTGCTTGACCTAGAGCCTGGCACGACCCAGCCAACTGCAATGCAACCACCGCTCTGCACGTGGAAAGAAGCGGTGTCACGCTGCACTGGCAGGGCAGTCACTGTCCCTCAAGCCACCACTTCCCGCCCAGCGCGGGGAGCGGACTGGGGTGAGAGGGGGAGAGATGCATTGCCCGGGTCCTGGCTCCCGGGGCGGGGACTCTTAGGCTGGCAGCTCCTGGGACAGGACCGTGATCCTCCACCCCGCGCACCCTCGAGCCCCGTAGCTGCCTTCCCCCCCCGGGACTCACTAGCCGCGCGGCTGCTCCGGGTTGGCCCCTCCTCTGGGTGGCCCCGCGCTCGGGGCCGGGCTGCTGGCTGGGTGTGTCTCTCGCGCTGCGCGCGCCTGCGAATTCAGCACTCAGGCGGCGCGGGCTGCGTGTCTGTCTGTCGGTCGGTCGGTCAGTCCCTCACTCTGCGTCTGCTCCCAGCCCAGGCCTGGCCGCCCGCCCGCCGCGCCACACTCCCGCCGCAGATTTCATGGAGGCTTATCACAAGCCCGACCAGCAGGCGCTGCAGGCCCTGAAGGACGCGGCCAACCGGCTGCGCATCAGCTCCATCCGGGCCACCACCGCCGCCGGCTCCGGGTGAGTCCGGGACTGGGGCCTGGCTTCGGCGCCGGAGGCCACCCCAAATGGGGCCTGGCGGCCGCCCCACAAATCTCCGCGCACCCTCTCCCCTCCCGACCGCTCCTCGCTGCCCCCGGTGCAGACTGCAACCACCTCTGCCCTGGGTGCAGATCGCCCCTCCCCCCATCACTGCCCCCCCGGTGCAGACTGCAACCATCTCTGCCCTGGGTGCAGATTGCCCCTCCCCCGATCACTGCCCCCCCCCGGTGCAGACTGCAACCACCTCTGCCCTGGGTGCAGATCGCCCCTCCCCCCATCACTGCCCCCCCGGTGCAGACTGCAACCATCTCTGCCCTGGGTGCAGTTTGCCCCTCCCCCCAACACTGCCCCCCCGGTGCAGACTGCAACCATCTCTGCCCCTGGGTGCAGATTGCCCCTCCCCCCATCACTGCCCCCCCGGTGCAGACTGCAACCATCTCTGCCCCTGGGTGCAGATTGCCCCTCCCCCCACATTGCTGCCCCCTGGTGCAGAGCAGACAGCCCTTGTCGTCCCCCCCATCGCTGTCCTCAGTCTCAGGCCTTACCTGCATGTAATTCTCCCTAGCGCCTCTCTTTCTGCCCCAGTGGCCTGGCCCGCCTCTGTCTGCCCTTTGTCTCAGTTGTCCCTCGCGCCCCGCTTCTCCCTTCTTCTGGCCTCCCAGTTTCCCAATCTGCTGGTCCCCTGGCCAGTGCAATGAAATGGGCCAGGTTCTGCCCGCGGCTGTTATCTGTGCATTGGGCAGTGCAGCCGCTGGGTTTGGGTTCAGTCGGTTTCGTTCTCACCCGGGTAACTGAAAGCAGAATCTGCCCATTGGTTTCACCCTTTGACTGAATTACAAAATCCACAGCAGGTGATTGCGGAGCCCTTTGTGAGGAGTCTGTGTGCAATACTGCACGGTGTTTGTGAGAGCAGCGTGCTTCTGTCCTGGGAGCAGATGCACGGTCTGGGACGGACAGAACTGAGAATGCTCGCCATTGGGAGATCTGGAGCTTTGAAGCAGCTGCATTTCCCAAACTTGCCATGAGGAAAGCTTGTTAGGTTAGAATCCCTGCCGGTTTTAACATGAACTCATTGGTTCCCTTCAGTGAAGCCCTTTCTGTATTTATAATGCATAGCATTTGGGGATTTATATCAACCACTTTTAGCACACACATCAAAAGGCCCAGTTGCAAAACCTAATTCATTTTAGTTTCTTTCCTTATATAAAGTATTGAGGGACTTGGGGTGCTGTGTATATTTGGGTGGGGATATGTTTACATATGGATTAGAGGTTCATGGTGGGTGTTGATAGTGTGCAGTTTTGGGTGGAGGGTTGTACTGCATTGGGGTGTGTGAAAGGTTTAGAGGTGAGGTGTATGGGGGAATGGGTATTTATGGGAGAGGGGTGTACAGGGAGTGTGTGTATGTGATGAAGACAGTGATCAAAACACTTTTTTCATGTTGGGGAAGTTGCTTCAAAAACTAGCCAGTTCGGGTATATGTTCATGCAGGGTGTGAGTGAATGTAGTGTGTGGGAGGGAGGCGGGGGCCAAAGGGATTCCAGGGGGGTGGGGGGAATGATTTACACTTTGTCTCTCCAGAGTGCTGCCTCTTTTAGTCATGGATTCACCTTTGATGATGCAAGATTGGACAGGGTTCAGATTGAGAAAGCATGCATTTAACATTTTGACAGTTTAATTATGACCCTTTGGGGGAAATCTGATTGTGAACAAAGTGTATATAGGGTCAGTGTACTAGTAAACACTATGACTGGAAAGAAAGATCAGGAATGCTAAGTTAATGCAGAACTAAAAGCCAAAGAATTTATGCCTAGGGCCAAATCTTTTCTTTTTCATTTTGTGCCTGTCAGTTGGAACTAATTCTACAGAATTTCAAGTTAGCCCAAATGGGATTATCTGCAAAATGCTGCAGTCTCAAATGGGCAGTTTATTCAGGCCTCTGGACAGGATTTAGTTTAGGCTCTGATGTTTGCCGATTCCAGAGTTGGCCTTACTTTGATCGCGCTGTACCTATGGAAAAAATACTATTCACATTTATTTATACAAAATTAAAGTCAGGGTTTTGGCTAAACATCACACTTAAGCTTTTCATTGTGGAACACTGACTTATTGTATTCCATGTATTAGCAATTTAAATTTTGTTTACTCCTTGGAACTGTGGCTGCAAATGCATCTTTTCAAAAAGAAGAATTGGACAAATAATCCCTTGGATACTAAGGATTTAGTGAGAAAGGCTAGTCTACTACAAAATATTTTAAAGCTCTCTCTCTCAATTTACTAGCATCTTACCCTGTGTTTTTGACATAAGCAGTTTTTTACATTTTGTTTCTGAGTGTTGTATTGAAAATGGAGAGTGCAGGGTTGCTTCATGTCATTCCATATGCACACTGAGAAGATTCTTTTGGCTTTTTCCTGTAAGCTGCCAAGTTAATGAAAGTTGAGGATGCTCAGCTTGTCACAGGAATGGATCCTTAATTTCAGATGCTTGGTTTGATCCAGTCTGGGAAGTGAGTTTAATGCTCACCAGTTCCTCTTTAATTATTAATTTGTTTTAAAGCTACAACATTTGGGGTTGTGTTAGATAGAACTACACAAAATTATGCATAGCAAAAGTGGCACAAGACCTACTAACTATATGGGGCTTCAGTCTCAGGGTTTCATTCTGTATTTCATGTTGATCAGCATAATAAATGCCATCACTTTCCCACAGTTGAAATTATTTCCATGAGATGGAAAATAGAGGGAAGATTATGCTGACAAGTGATATTTTCTTAATAAATGAGACTTGATTACAAGGATAACACAATGCATTTAATAGGAGGAAAGAGCAAAGTTTCAAGAACACTCCGATAGCATTGGTGAGTCAAATCAAGCTTACTCAGTCATATATCTGCACACTTTTTGTCCGAAGCTTGATTACCTGCACAAGGCAAGTAAGGATTTGGCTCTCAGGGTGAGAAAGTAAATAGAACAGAATGGCCTTCAGTGGCATGATTGTCAATTACATATGAAAGACAAGGTGGGTGAGGTAATATCTTTTATTGGACCAACTTCTGTTGGTGAGACAGACAAGCTATGAGACCGACAAGCTTTCCCTCTCACCCATAGAAAAAAAGATACTACCTCACACACCTTGTCTCTCTAATATATTGTGGGACCAACAAGGATATAATAGTGCATACAAATACATTTGATTACAGGCTTATTACAAAGAAAGACTGTATGTCTGAGTCAGATTGTACATTAACTCTTTTTTAAGGAAGTTCAGATTTGATTTTAAAAGATGGTTTGTAAACAATAGGGTTAAGAAAAAATGCTTGACATTAAAGCATTTAAGAGCAAAACAGAACTTGTGGACTTCCTTGAAGGATGTGACTGCGAACTATGATCTGTGTTGTAAGAAATGTTGTGAGGTGGTGGTAGATATATTGAGCTAGTTACTGCAGTCTCATATTACTCATATTAAACTCTCATTGAAGACAATGGGAGCTTTGCCTGAATGAGGACTAAAGATGTTTTGTTTTAACTCATGTTAATCCACTGCAATTATATCTGGGAGTCAAAATATATGAATAAATATAAAATCAGTATTTCAGTTAACAAAACCACAACATTTAGGTAATTCAGAATTAAGACTGATGGTCCTCTTCATTCACCCAAGAGTACCTATAGTTACAGATGTCTGGGACTATCTGCCTTGATTCCTTCTCTTAAATAAATCCGTCTTGTTGCTTGGCAAGGATAAGAGTGCAATGCTTGCAAATGAATCCTGCCAGCTTCTCCAATACTGAGCCCAGCAAATATGGGGCTGTAACAACTACACACAATGATTAAGGTGACTCTCTCCTTTTAATTATTTTCTTTTCCTTGTGGCCAGGTGAGCTTCTGAATTATTTTTTTTTCCAGCTGGTGCATTTAGCTTAGTTAATTGTAAAGGATGAGCTGGCATCTTTGGCACTGTATCTTCATTGGTTTTGCGTGAAGAAGAAGATGGTCTTTTAGCCGCAGTTTGGCCAATATGTTAGAATCTTGACTGTTAAGAGATACGTTGTTTGAGAAAAAATTAAAGGGTGGAACTTCTGCAGTTCTTGAAACAATGGTTTCTTTGTAAGACTTGATAAGGTTCTTAAAAGTGGAAGCGGCAAGAATTTCTTTAGAAGCAGTTAAGTTTCACAACTTCTGGGGTATGAACGGACCTTGTTACAATACAATTGTCCTTTTTTAGTTTCGGCATTCATTCTTCCTTTATTGGCATTATTGTTCTTTTTAATTAAGCTCTTTTTAACTGAAGTGTGTAGCAATTTGCATAGAGCCAGTTTAAATATATATCAAGACTGAAAACCTGGCCCCATCAACAGAGCCAGGATTTCACCACAAAAGCCCAAGATGCAGAACCTAATTCCTTGTAGTCTCTTGTTTAATGGATACAGGTTCAAAAGTGTGGTGGCCCTTCTATAGAAGCCAAATGGCAATGAAGTTTACAAACCAAGCCATCCTTTTTAAAATTCAAAATTGGATGTCTATTCTGAATGGAACCTAGAAGATTATGTATAAATAAAGTAAAGATATTATTTGCCATATTTTTCTCTTAATAGTAATTTTAAATAACTTCTTTTCTAAAGACTTAGACCTAATAAACAATGCTTTGGGTTTTAATGTAACTTAGCACATAAAATTAAAAATGATGACCACAACAGATGGTCACATTTAATCTGATTAAACAAAATTCTGTATGCTGGTTTGAGAATTTGCATCAGATAGTGGAAATCAATCTCATCTTGGTTAATTTCTATAATTCAAAAAGCATTTAGTTAGCTAATAGTTATACAAGAACTTCTTGGAGTTTGTATTTTTATACATTTTTTAATTTTTTTTCACATACTCGCCATTCTAGGTTGCTTAAAATCTTTTTTCCTGAGACCAAGAGTTCATAGAAATATGGTTAAGTATAAAGTTAATACAATTAAAAGAATGAAAACTTTAAACAAGCATGTAAGGTTTATTGATTAACTCATGTATAAATATTTACTAATATGTTTGTATCATGGTTTAAAGCTAATTATTTTGGTTCCTTGTGTGTGAGTATTTACTAAGGGATGGACACTAATCTTTACTCCACAGTTTGCTATAGTGTTTGCATGTGTCTAACTTACTTCAAATTAAAATAAGAGAATATTACTGGGGAGGGGGACAAGTGTCACTAGCAAAAGGTCTTGTATTCTGATTTAAGTTCTACTGTAAACTGTCTTATGAATTCTAACATGCATGGGAAATGTAGAAATGGAAAATAAAAGTTTTGCTGTGTGACATATTCTTGACGAAACTGTTCTTGCATTACAAATAGGGCTTCAGGTTTTAAATGAATATCACATTAAAAACGTAATGCTAAATGTTTGTAGACAAGACAACAACCCTATTATTTGAACATTAGAGTTTCCTTCCATGACCAATGTTGAGATGTCTACACTGTACCTCAGCTATAGTGACTGCTGAGATCAAGAATAATCCTGTTTCATATAAATAAATGCCTGAAAATTGCTAATTTGGGGTCTAGTAAAGATCCTAACAATACCCACTATGTGGTTGGCAAATAAATGGTGAAAAAAACCCCAGAGGCCCTGTTTACAGGTGGCTAAAATGCCTTCTATTAGGAATGCATTTAATTTTAAGACTATTTTTTTTCATGTGTGTCTTCAGAGACATTTATAAATCATGGCCAGTTATACAATTCTTCGTGTTTGTTTGTTGGGCATTGCTACCATAGATTGATTGTACAAGGTGGATAGTAATTTCAAATGGTAATTATTTAAGTTACAGTAGTTAACACAAGTAACAGTATAAGAGTAACTTTCTGTGATATTTGAAACAGTACAGTGCAATAGTTTGCCATCGAGAGCTGGAAACAACACTTTTCATATTTACCCACATCTGTTTGATATGCTGTGTGGCATGACTACTTCTAAATTGGGGTGCACACTTCTCTGAGCTTCTATATCAAATTATGATTGAAGTGTTCCTTTGTGCTCTCATTTAAGTCTATGGCTAAAGTGTCCCTAACATCAGTAGGAGCAAAATTGCCCCCAAAATGCATCAAATACTAAAATGTATCAACTTGCTCAACATTTCAGACTTCAAATGTAGAAAATACTGATCCTTCCGTTAGTCAAAGATTTAAAAAATCAGCATTTTTCAGTTGTGGAACTGATCATGTTTTAAGATTACTTTAAATAAACTAATCCTAAAATTATCATTCCAGTTTTTATCATCTAAAATTTCTTTTATTGACATGAAAATAAAATGTGAGTGGAATGCTTCTCTTGTTTAATACTGTCTTATAAGACCTATTCTCTCAAAGTCCCCTCATATTAGCTGCTCTTTTGATATAAGATAGAACGTAATTGAGATTTACATAGTATAGGTCTAAATGTCCCAGAGCTCTTTGAAAAAATAAAACCCACAGCATTTCAAGGATGAAATTCTCCCTCGTGCAAAGGGCCTGCACAACACAGTATGCCACACTTAACCCTGCCCACTTAATGTGAATTCTAAGTGGCATGGAGGCCTCTGCCTGTGCCCTCTGCTTCAGGATGAATTTCACTCCTACTGATAAATTAATAGAGAGTAATTTCAACTACATATTGCGTATTCTCTTTTACACCTTAGAATTGCTGATTGTGATGACATTCCTTGGTATCGAGAGGAATGGAGTGCACAAAAAGATAAGGCAATGCCCTATCGGTATGGCCTGCATTTTAACATCCACTTTGCTTTGGATAACAAGACATTGTATGCTCTCAAAAGTACAGCTAATTGGCAGTAAGATAACAGCAGATGGATGGGTTATCAAAAACACTTAGAATTACATATTTTAATGATGGAGGGTTAGAGGACTGGCAAGGTGGTATTCTAATTATATGAATGTGAGCTGACAGTGGGCAGCTGTGATAATGTTGTATCTGCTTTGACTTGTAGCCACCCGACATCATGTTGCAGTGCAGCAGAGATCATGTCTGTGCTCTTTTTTCATACCATGAGATACAAAGCGAAAGATCCCCGAAACGCCAGCAATGACCGTTTTGTAATCTCTAAGGTAAGAACCACAACTAGCTGTACTATACCTTCCCAATCTAATTCACAGATCAGTTGTTTGTTAAATAAACATATCTGTTTTCTTGACTAATGTTCACTGTCATTCTTTAAGGTCCTTATCAGTACACAATTCTAGTAATGACAATAAAAATCTATTCTAAAGGGATTTAAGACTATTGTATGCAATAAAAGAGGAACATGCCAAATAAAATCTTGCTGAACATGGGTAATCATAATGCCTGAAAGGAATTGCCAGATTTCTATGCATCAGTGTGTTGGAGTAACATACAACTTATTTAAACAGTTAAGTTGTTTAATTACAAATTATATATTCTTTTCTGGTGCTGTCTATGAAATATATCCAGAAGTAATGTCATTTTAAGGCAAAGGTTATTTTTTAATGTTGTTCCAAGAAATTATACCGTTATGTTTTTGTTTTTTTTAAACCCATAAGTTATGGTTAAGCTTTTTGTGACCTCTCTTCTGTCTGGCCATGCTGCCTTTACAGTTATCCTTTCAGAGCTCTGATGATAAGCTTTGTCCTGCCAGCTCAGTTCTTTTGTTTGGGGTCTTCCAAGGGTCATGATAGGAAATAGCGTTGGTAGTGCAATGGATGGCACTCTTCCTCTAAGCACTAGCAAGGTACTAAGAGAACAGCACTCCTGAAGGTGTAGTTATTTAGCTAAGACATGAAACAAATGTCCTGACTGCTTGTGGTCATCAGTTTTCATGGCACTTTTAGCAAAAGTAGAAGGTTAGCTTAGAATTCTGGCTAAATTCCAGCTCAGGTAATTACATCCTGCCTACTTAAATTCCCCTTGCTATTTAAAGTCTCTCGATGTCCTTTACTTTCTATTCTAAACTGTTCTGTAGGGTTTAATGCTATTAACCACTAGCATATTGCTAGCATCTTCAATGGCAGATGCAGTGATCTCTGAGTGTGTATATTTAAGTTTTCAAAGCACTTGGGAAGACTTTACGATGAGTGGCATTTTAAATGTCTGACATTAAATAAAACTGACAAAAATAGTTGTGAATCTCTGTAGCAGGTATTGTTATACTATTTGAAATTAGGGTGCATCCCAACAGACTACAGAATGGGCTGCAAATGGGGAATCTGAGTTTTTTATATCTCCAGGCTGAAATATGGGATGTTATGGAGGTAGTGTGCTCACCCCCTAGTGGAGAGGAATTGTCTATAACAACTCCTGTATATCCTTTGCATGAAACAGAAACAGTGCCGTCTCTCAGCTTTCTTGGTGCCTACATGAATTCAGTACCTGGATGAGGAGCTGCTAGCTAAAGAAACCAGGCAATAATCTTAAATGCATACACGCTCAAAAGCTTCAGCAGGAAAAAACTCAACCCCCCATCTGTTTAGCAACACAGATTGCTATGAGTATGTCACTCCAGTACTTTGCTGTCTGCACTGGCTCCCCACTGAATACAAAGTCCAAGTTAAGGTCTCTGTCTTGATACTTGAAGTCCTCCAAAGGATTAGGCTTCCTACCTGAGAGAGAATCTCTCCCTCCTCAAGTATGACCTTTAAGAGCTTTAAAATAAGTGTGAAAGGAATCACATCCAGTCTTTCTTGGTTGGATATGTAATTATTGTTTTACAGGGCCTTGACCATGGAGAGAGTAAAAGCAGGAATCTGTGGAAATCCCAGGTCTCTGAAAGAAACTCAGAGGACTTAGAGGCAATATGAAGCAGTGATTTGTTTGCAAGCATTTTTTAACTTGATCCCTTACATTAAAAAGAGACTTTTAGTGGACATAAAGAGTCTAGGGAGCTGAATTGGTCATGTTTACACATTTTTGTATTTTGTTTTGGTATGGAGATACCATGAGAAGTTGCTCTCTGTTTAAAAAAAAAAAAAATGTTTTTCCTTCTAGGGCCACGCGGCACCAATTCTGTATGCTGTCTGGGCTGAGGCAGGCTTCCTACAAGAGGAAGAATTATTAAACTTGAGGAAAATTGATTCCATTTTGGAAGGACATCCCGTACCTGTAAGTATTTGAGAAATAAGCTTAATAATAATTAAAAAGGAGCTTCATGTGAATCGAAGTATGCACATATTTTGCAACAAATTGTAGTTGCTGAGTACTGCCCAGTAAAGACAAAGATTTTTAAAAAAAAGAAGACAATAGTGTCTGTGGTTAGAAAAATAGAGAACTGGGTGTCCCAATAGAAGTGGATGCACAAGAATATGACTCTTCACATTTTAGTAAAGTCATAAACACCAGTGATGTCCTCATACAAACCACTTTTTATGAAGTTCCAGCATGGCTCATCTTCCCTTGTGGGGAAACTGAGGTAGAATCTGCTGGTTTCAAAGGAAGCCTATCTGATTGCCTCAGTGGCTTTTCACCCCCACTCCTGCTAGACCCTCCCATCCAGATCTATTGTTTCTTTGCTGTCACTGCCATTACCCTAGGGAGAAGAGTAAGAAAAGGCTTCTCAAGCAAGGGGCCTCAGATTATTTGTTGGAAGTTAATGCTGTTCTTTTCAATGTCCGCTCCTGATCTACCACTTCCACCCCTCTTTGATGGGATCAGTTTATAGCTGCAGGGCAATTTAAAGCTACCAGCGGCACGGTGGCTGTTAAGCCAGCTGTGCTGCCAGAGGAAAAGGGGGACAGGGCAGCATATGGAGGGACTTTGACTCCATTCAAATGTGCCGAAATCCACAGAGTTGAATTGGGATGGCTTTTGGCCCAGGCCCATTTCCTTAAGCTCTTCTTAGTACCTGATTGGAATCTCGTCCTGCTGCTGTGAGAGTCTACCAGAATGGGAATGAGCTTTCTCATCATGACAGGATTTAGTCCTGTGAATTTAGTCTCTGTATTTCTTAATGGCAAAGTAACTGTTGCTTGTTTATTTTCAGAAACAACCATTCACTGATGTAGCTACTGGATCCCTTGGGCAGGGACTTGGTGCTGCCTGTGGTATGGCCTATACTGGCAAATACTTTGATAAAGCCAGGTAATTCTTTTCAGTTTTTAGTGTTCGTAGATATGATGGGGAGGAAAATACTGCTGAAAAAACAGATTGCATTCCTACCCTAATAAAAAGTGGCTTGTTCCATTATTTTCCACTCCTTACCCCAACTCCAAATTCAGTTTTGAAATGACAAATTAAAGATGGCCAACAGAGAAGCCTAGCTAATAAAATTGCCATGGACCCAAGCATTGACAAGAATTGATGCATGATGTCCCTGTGTAACGTAACAACATTGCAAGGGTGATATTACTATTCCTGAAAAGGGAAGGTGTCAGGTTGTGTGGAGCAGCCACTAGCCTTCAGCATATGAAGAACCACTGTTCATTCAAAGCTGTTATGCCCTGTTACTCACAGGGAAGAGTCTAGCTGAATATAGGTGTTGCTACAGAGTAAAGACGGGTGGCAAAGAAAATGTGAAGCACAAGGGTCTGGTTGTGCACTTATTAAAATCAGTGGGAGCACTGCTAGGCTGTAAATAAAGGTCCAAAATGTCAGCTGAAATCCTTACAACTCCAGTGTATCAGGAACTATCATTTCTGCCATTTGTCAGGGCGGAGGACAAGGGAAGTAGGTGTCCAAAGGCATATCTGTATGAGTAAGAAAATGATCTCATAAGGTTGATATATGTTATATGACTGTGTTAGCACATTCACATGCAGGTTGCTAAGTCAATATAGTATTAAATCCTACTCTATGAAAGAAGATTTGCTCATTTTAAAATAGTTGAACAGGTGGTAGTTGTAGGAATAATTTACTCAGTGATTCCTGGAAGCAAATAGTGGTATTGCATGTAGTTCTGGAGAGCAGCCAATATGTGTGGAATTGTAATTCGTCTGAGGGAATTACCAAGTTTAGGCAAGCATCTTATGAAATATGATTTAATAGATGACATTTATTGTGGTAATATGGAATAGTTTAGTAGCTCTTCTAATACTTAATTTTATTAGCCTTTTGCTCGATTTTGTTTTAAAATGATATATTTGAAGGTAAATATATTGCTGTTGTGGTAGTCAACAGACAGTATTCATTTTACATGGAGACCTATGTGGCCATCCAAAAAAAAAGGGGGGGACAAAAGATAAAGCATAAGGGCTGAATCCAGCAGGCCATGCTCAGGTAATACTCCTGTCACTGTGAGTTTTGCCTAAGAAAGTGTTCAGTATTTGAGGAAATAGTCAGTAAAACTATGTAATGCTTTTATATTTGCTGTGGATGATCATGCATATTCTTACTATTTAGTTTAGCCTTGTCTGATTTGTGGTTTCTCTGAAATGAAAATGTAGGTGTTCTTTCAAAGGAGTATACTAAATGGAACTGCTGAAATGAGGAAATTAAATGAGGAAGTAAAAAGCTATCCCTAAATAGTTTAATACATTGCCAGTGATCTTGCTGAGTCACAGTGACCAGTGTTTAACAGGCATGTTCACTCCAGCTTTAATGATAATAAGATTCTTTGTTACAACTCCTTTCCCAAGGTTACCTGTATCTTAGCTTGCTGCTGCATTCTTTCATCATTATAATTGCCATTAATGGAGCATTTCCTTCCTATCGATATATCACATTGACTTGTGTCTGGAGGCAAGGGATGTAAGGAGGATACAATGTATTTTACATTATATTTTCCACTTTTAACCGTTTTTTTTATTCATGCTCAACAGCATTCTTATACCTGGGCACACATTGCCAAGTATTTTGTAAACTTACCTAAGATGCCTGCACATTTAAAACCGGAGTGGTATTTGGACTAAAATAGTGGAAGAGCTTATGAACTATTAAAGACATTTGGAGTTTGATTTTAAATAATGGCATAATGCTGAATAGTATTTAGACGCAGTCTTATTCCTATTGAAATCAATGGAAAAACTATGTAAAACTGAACAAAGACCTATGCTCAGAATAAACTTTTTTCATGTAAACCAAAAGATTCAAAGAATCAAAATGTTGAAATATGATAAATGTTACTCTGGTGGAAAAATTAATTTACTATACATGGTTTTCTATATGTATAGTAAATTAATGAGAGAATATAAATATAAATGAGAGAAACCTGTCTTTAAAGATATTTAAATATTTTTTCACCAGAGTTTAATTATTCCCTATCACAATTTTTAATCTGTTTGACATAATAAAATACAAAAACAAATACAATTTATGTATAATATATACAATTGACTCCTCTCTTCTTGATTGCTAATTTGGAAATTTATCTTAAAGTAGCTACCATTATTTGATTCAACAAGAATCAATAATTTCAAAAAATAAATGTTCTAGTCTGTTCTTTTTCTATGTGGTTCTCTCCCTCCTCCCCACATGAAAAAGAGATAGAAAAAAGGAATCAGTTATCAAGGAAAGCCGAGAATTTTATATTTTAAAGTGATGCTGTTAGATTAAAAATGATGATGTACAATTTAAAATAATTTAGTTAAGGAAATCAGTTTAAATCACTTTAGATTATTAAAGCAGAAAGAACGTTATAAATTAAACTTACTTTTTCACTATTTGTATTGTATGTTACATTTTGTTTTTCACTCACTTTGAGATTCTCACACATTAACAAGGTGCCATACTTTCCTTAAAAATACTGTTTCCATTGAATTTTTTTAAAAAAGCTGTGGCTATTTGTCTTTGGTTTTGTAATTTTTTTCCATAAAACCAAAGTTTGACCTAACTAGATCACTTAAATTGTGGTTACCAGTCAACCAATCCCACTCGACCACTGATACACGCTGATATGTGCTTATGTAAGATGATGAAATTTAGAATAATGTTACAGACCAAATGGTTCATATATTCCAGTATTCTCTCTCCAACAGTTTCAGTACCAGATACTACAAAGCTCAATAATTTATGCAAGTGTAAAATACTGTACCAATTGGGGAGTTTAAATCAGACACACAGATTGTATTGACCAATGTGGGTAAAATTCTAAGGAAAAAGACTATACACTTATACAGAGAGAGCCTATAATATTCTTAGTCAGTTCTGTTTCATGAGGTTCATACTAATTTCATATCATCCTATCTTTATGTAACTTGGCATACTGACTAATTTACAAAAAAAATCTTTTCTAGCTATCGAGTCTATTGTCTGCTTGGGGATGGGGAACTATCTGAAGGCTCGGTTTGGGAGGCAATGGCCTTTGCTGGGCTCTACAAGCTGGACAATCTGGTTGCTATACTTGACATTAACCGTCTCGGACAAAGTGACCCTACGCCCCTGCAGCATCATGTTGAGATCTATCAGAAACGCTGTGAAGCCTTTGGGTATGTGGCTGGAAGAATTTCAGTTTCCTGACTTCTTGAAACCATGTGTTGTGTCTGTTTTAGGTATTTTCAAATATGCGTATTAAAGCGAATTGAATTCAGATACGGGTTCACAGCACAGTTCAATGCAGGATAGTCTCAATACCTGTCAGGATCTATCTGGCTGTGTGTACTATACCCCTTGAGAAGCATTGGGCACCTTATGTATAGGAGGCAGGAAGAAGGGGTAAAATGTCCTTTTCATGTTATGGGCATGAAAAACATTATTTTAAAAACAAATATGTTTTATTATTTTGATTGCTTCCTGAAAGGTGATCAGCCAGCTTAAAGATTTATAATATTTTTTACATGTGTGCACACAAGTGTTTACAGGACCTAATAGAAGCTACATAGACAAATTATAGTTTGATCCTTATTGCACTATTTTACAATTTTATCGGTCTTATTAATTTTTTTAAATTACATCACTTGCTCTTGTAATGAAAAGTAGAAGTGTGCTCCATGGGTCAAAGTAAGGGACTAAGAGATGAAAGTTCTAGGTCCTGTTCCCTACTCTGCCACTTTTATGCTGTGGACACCATGGGCAAGTACCTAACCTCTCTGTGTCTTATTTTCTTCATAGGAAAAATGTGTGATATTTTACTGATTTCATCAGTATTAATTAATGTTGTTAAAGTGCTTTGAGAGCCTCTTGTATCATTATGAAGTATGATTAATTATTACTAACTCTTGCAGAGATTCACTTGTATAAACTCTTCAGAAACAATCTGTCTGTTTGCGTTCCTAGCTGGCATGCTGTCATAGTGGATGGGCACAGTGTGGAGGAGCTTTGCAAAGCCTTTGGTCAGACCAAAAACCAACCAACTGCCATTATCGCAAGGACTTTTAAAGGCAAGGGAATATCAGGTAATAAACTGGCAATTCAATGGCACATATCTGTCTGGTTTACATATGAGGAGTATTTCAAACAGCATTCATAAAGGTATGATCATTTTAAGAGCATAGAAGGTTAATAAAGTTAGCGTTTGATTGGTTAGAAACAGGCCAAAATCAGACTCTCAGATATGCAGTCTTTTGCATTTCAGAGGATTCCTTGAATCTGAAACCATCTCTAAAGTTCTGGTTCTTCATTGGAACGAAAACTGAAAGGCATTCCCTTCTCCTCCTCCTACCATGCACCACGCACGGCCCCCCCACCCCCATGTTCTGTGTATTTTATGAGACCAGAATTGCAAGATGGCTGAAATCTGCCCTGATCTCTTAAGGGTTTTTATCATTTTGGACTGAAATTTAATGAGAACAGCTAGTGAGATTTCAGTGCTGTTGAATATGAACCTGAACTCTGGGCACAATTTGGTCTTGCCCTGAACTTTGGCCTAAGACTAATCTATATATGAAACCTCTTTTTGTCCCATCTCTACAATTGTTACATGAAGCCCCATACCTAGATAACAATTTCATGAAATGTATAAACTATTGATTTTTTTTATCTGAAGTGTTTTTTAAATTTCTGAGTAAAACTTAAATTTACAAAAACATTATTAGCTAACTCTTAGATGTTTATTTAATCTACTTAAAACAGAGAATGCTGTCTCAGGCCAGTCAAGTCTTTGCTTGGGGGACTAGAGGGGAATTTGATAGGAACTGTGGGTCTTATCAGGCTCTCGTATGGTGAAATCTGTGAGGGGCCAGGAGGCTCCATGATGGTTTTCTGCCATTGGATTCCTTCTGCCTTCTTCCCTATGGGAGGGCAACAGTGTTTGTGACCCAATAGAGAAGAGAGAGAGGATCAGCCTACACACCCAGTGATTATTTGAGATCTGTACATGACACCAGGTCATCTGTGCAGACGCCTTGTGCCTCTGTGGCAACTCTGGTGGTGCCCCCAGCTGCATAGCAGGACTTCGCCAACTAATGACAGCCTTTGTGACTATCCATAAAGGGGTTTCCCTAGTGTGGAGGAGGGCCACGGAAAATCAGCCTCAGGCAGTGTTAACGCTTTCTTCAACATTTCCATGGAGACAATGCACATCCCTCATAGGTCAACTACCTCTCTCCTTGGCCTGGCTTGGCCTGCCCTCCTGCTTATCCACAAAGAATTCTCCCTTTGATCAGGGGAAGTGCTGCAGAGACAGCTGACCTCCTGTGGCTCAGAAGGGGTGGGGGTGTGCAGTGTGTCCCAGCCACAGACTGTAAATGCCCACAGTGTGTGGGCAAATATGACACTAAATCCACAGCAGACGTGCAGTACTCGGTGCACTAGCACTTGATTGTAGACCATACTTTATTCTGTCGTCCTCTCCAATGTGCATTACTTTAGGAAGCTGTTTTAGTAGGTTAGCAGCCACTTGAGTCTTTATTGAATTAACTTAGACTTTATGGTGGACTTTATGAAGACCCTATTTTAAACACTTGAAAAGTACTTTGTCCAATGATACACTGACAACTAAACATAGCTGACACTTATCACTGCATAGGAGACAAATGTTTCCTCTCATTTCTGCCCAATATGTGTAAACTACAAGAAAAATCTGTCCAAACTGGTTGTACTTCTGAGGTATTATTGGCTGACAGAAAGCTGATTCTTGCCTAGCAAAAAATGTGTGCTGGCTACATGACACTGTGCCTTTAATAAAAGCACCAACTATACTCAGGCATGCACGAAGGACTTTGCCATTGTTGAATTTGAAAACAGATTTTAAATGGGAGGATGTGGATTTGTCTTTCTGACCACCTAAGACAGAGGTCCCCAAACTGTGGGTACGCCCCCCTGAGGGGCATGGAGGAACATTCGTGGGGCACAGTTGGGCCTGGGCTAACCTCCATGGAGGGTTGGGAGGGAGCGCCACCCAGCCTCATTCTGCCCTGACCTCTGCTCTGTCCCTGGGACCACCATGGCCCCACTTCCGGTCTAGGGCCCCGGACCTGCAGCCTCACTCCCAGCCACAGCCCTGTTCCCAGCTATGCCCCCCAGCCTTCAGTCGCTGCTGCCCCGCTCCCAGCCTCGGCCCTGGCCGCAGCACCCCAACCGTGGTTCCGCTCCCAGCTGCAGCCTCCAGCCCCGACTGTGGCCCCACTCCTAGCCCCAGCTGAGGGGGGGAGAAGGGCAGGGTGTGGACAGAATAACGGGGGGCTCAGGGTAAAATGTTAGGGGACCAATGACCTGGTCTGCCACTGATCAGTAGAAGTTGGAATGCATAACACTCATCTTTTCATTACATAAGCAAGCAGGAGTAGCATAGTTTTGCCAAGGCTTATGTTCTTCTCCCAGCACTGTTAGGCACACAAGTCTAAAACTGTATGAAACACTATTTCATTCATATTGTAAAATTTTAGGTCTTGCTTAGATTAAATAGGTATCTAAACAATGGGATGTCAGTGTAGTTTTTGAGGCGTGAATGCTGTTTGACATGTTTAACTGGTATTTGCTGACGCTTGGTATGTCCCCACTACAGTCAGAGGTACGTTTGCAGGATACCTGCACTAGCTTTAATCTAGCTAGCATGGCTAAAAATAGCAGTGATGACGTGGCGGCCTAGGCCGTCTGTGTGAGATGTAGAAGCCCACCGAGGACCCTGGGTGCATAGTTACATTGCTAGCCTGCACTAGAGCCCGTGCACTGTGTCTTCACTGCTGTTTTTAGCTATGCTGGATCGCAGTTATGCCAGCCTGAGCTGCAGACACATCTCCAGTTGCAGTGAAAACATACCCTTTAGGTGAAATTCGTGTATGTGTTTAGTATTGAAATTCTGTTACTGTTCTGGGGCCCAGTCTTGGAGGTGCTCAGTGCACAATTTCAGTTGAAACCACTGGGAGCTTCATGCGTGGAATGCTGCTGAGTCAGGCCCAGAGATGCAGGATTTGGTGATTTCTATTCTGTTTTGCATTTACATTTTTTTTTATTTGCTGTAGCAACTGTTCACAGTGGGCATAATAGTGAAGTCCTTACTCAGCGCAGCCATTGATCTCAACACTTTCACCTTAGTAAGGACTGTGAGACTAAGGGCTTTAATTCCTCTTACTATATATTCTCTTTTATTATATATTTTACATGCAGGTATTGAAGATAAGGAAAACTGGCATGGTAAGCCCCTTCCAAAAAACATGGCTGAGGAAATCATTCAGGAAATTGGTGACAAAATCCAGAGCAAGAAGAAGCTTTCCCCAGCCCTCCCAGAAGAGGATGCACCAGTAGTAAATATTAGAAACATTAAGATGCCATCCCCACCAAATTACAAAGTAGGAGAAAAGGTACCGCACCGCCTATTAATACTTACCTGTTTTAGGGATGAGAGGGAAGGAAAAATCTATCCAGGAAAGTGCTTCCTTGTACTTTCCATTTTGTTGTATGAATTATTTACTAAATGAATGACAATGAATTCTGCTTCTTACCTTAGACCCTGTATAAATAAAACCATTTTTTCGGGGGTGTCTTTCACCTGTCTACTGTAGGTGCTCCCCATTCATTCCCACTTTTAACTCTACTCCTCTGCCCCCACATCTCTGCTATGTGACATGCCAGATGCTGGGAGATAATGTGTTTAAAGGGCTAAATCATGTTCCCTTTATTCACATTAACAGATTCTCTTCTCATGTACACCTGTGGATTTACATGTTGGGGCGAGTGGGAGCAGAATTGAACCCATTGACTTAAAAGGGACTAACTGTGTGAATCTGATGGACCAGGGTTTGACTTAGAATTTCCAGCATGGTAGTTGGGAGGGATTTACTGATTGCAGCACACTCTTTAATATTGGTGTGAACTCAGTTTAAGTTGTTTGTTTAAGAAATCACCATGAATCCTGCATTCAGGTGGAAGTTCGAAGGGCAAGAAATTCTGGTTGAGTCACCTATAGCAGCTCTTCAGTGATGTTTGAGAATATCAGCGTGTGGAAATCACCTGTGTAGAAGAATATAAATGTTCAGTTTCCAGGGAACTGTTGATATTTTATATTTTCAATATTCTTATTGAAGTACTCAGCCAAAATTAAATCAGAGTGAAGAACAAAGTTGTCCGTTGAGTGTTTATACCATATGTAATTTTGTTCTAAATTTAAAACACGTCTGAGCAACCATGCAGTTTTGTGACTGTGCAGATGGTAGAAGATTGTCGACATCACGTCTGTAGATAAGGAAAGAAAAGTGTGTGTTTTAATTCTAACACTAAATAGACCTGACATTGTGCAGTATTTTTTCTTACTGTTTTCTTTTCTGACTTCTATTTTGTGTATATCATATTTCTTGTATATGTCTTGATAGTTTACATTTAAAATCTTCATAGTTTTCACTTAATAAAATATTTTACCTAAAAAAACAAACCAAAAAAATCCATTCAGAACCTCATAACAGCGCTGCTTTATTTTCCTCTTCAAAGGTGGCTACCCGCAAAGCTTACGGCCTCGCACTTGCAAAATTGGGCCATGCCAATGACCGAGTAATTGCTTTGGATGGAGACACAAAGAATTCCACCTTCTCTGATCTGTTCAGGAAAGAACATCCCAACCGCTTCATTGAATGCTATATTGCTGAACAGAACATGGTAATTATTTCCATTGCTCTATGAAATACTGTATACCCCGCAGCAGAAGATGAGACTTCAGATAATTTTGTCCCGATGATAAATGATTTAGCTTGCTTTTAGGTGTTTACCCTGATATTGTAATTTGATTTGACCTCTGCTTAGAAAAAAATGCATGGCAGGAATAACAGCACAATAGAAATGTTCTGTAACACACTTTAAAAAAAAAAATCACAACGTTGGCTTCTTAGCCAATAATGAAATAAGATACCGTGTAAATGTATCAAGGGATTCTAATGATAACCTAATCCAGTACTCTGTTCTGCTCTCATCTACATTGGTGAAGCACCCTAGTAATAGACATCAGTCCAAAACAAAGATGGACAGACTCATCCATAGTTGTTAACAGCATAACTCTCCACAAACTGGAGGTAGTAAAATCCCCAACCTTCATTTACAGAAAAAGAAATGAGGTAAGAGAGGGTCAAGTCTGTGAATCCTCAGAATGGTTGTCTGGAAATAGATGAAGTAAAGGTTTTGATGCTATACAATCACTCAGTAATAATTAATAAATAGAATGTACGTTACTGGGGTTTCCAGAGCAGAAGGATTGGGTGAGTGAAATTGCCTTTGCTTTCCTTAAGTGAAGGTCCCATTAATAGGGACAAGATTGAAGTTCATGAAAGTGAGAGATTTTAAGTATGAATTCATGGAGGTGCTCATCACAAGAATAAAGGGTTTCACAGTGAAAACTCCCAAAGACCATCTTGTACCCTTCCCTGTGCCTTCCCCGTTAACTGACTTCCTTCTTCTTCCTCCTCCCAGGTGAGCATTGCAGTTGGCTGTACCACTCGTGACAGGACTGTTGCTTTTGCTAGCGCCTTTGCCACCTTTTTCACCAGGGCTTTTGATCAAATCCGTATGGCTGCCATTTCTGAGAGTAACATCAATCTCTGTGGCTCTCACTGTGGTGTTTCTATTGGTAAGTGCAACTTGGGGTTATTTGCCATAAATTTTCAGCAGTTTCAGTGATGACTGTTCCCATCTCTGCTATTGACTTGCTGTATGACTTTGATAGTCACTTGCTCTCTCTGCCTCATTTTCCCCATGTCTGAAATAGGAGAATAATGATATCCACTTTTGTACAGTGCCCTGAGATCTATGAATGAATATGCTACATACATCTTTGATATTAATAAATTTGTATTGTTATGGGAGATAGGAATTACTATTTAAACTTACCCATTTGATATAATTATTTTGACTTATATCAGTATTTCTTAGTTATTATAGTACTTAATAAACTTATTAAAAGCTAAACCTCATAACATTAAAGACGGTTTAGAAAACTAGGATCTGCAAAGTATGTGCAAAGTTGAGGAATTTGCAGTTCTCCTTCCTGTTTTTGCTTACTGCCACACCTGCTCAGTGCATGTCTGTTTATATTGGGGGTGAGGGGAGAAAAGCATAAAAACCACACAATGAAAACAGGAGCAGATTTTCATATCCAGTGTGTGTGTGTACATGTGTGTATGTATATATATTCCTAAATATACATGAATAAACTATGCCCGTATATAAATTAAACAGTGTAATGGTGTCCACACTAGGGAGTTATACCACTTTAACTATACCACAAGCCAATATAATGGACAAGTCTGAAGACAGAGCCTTGCCCCTAGCTCAGTTGATTGTCGTGTACTGTGTCGTCCTAGCGAACACTAAGGGTATGTCTACACTGACGGCAGCAAAGTTGTCGCCGTCAGATCGATCTTTCTGGATCGATTGAGCGGGTCTTCACTGACTGCTCAAATCGATCAGGAAGTCAACCTAGTAAAACCACCTCCTCAAGTAGCGCAGTGCAGTGAAGACACCATGCAGAACGGAAGTACAGCAATCGACGGCAGTTATGCAAGCTGCTCTGTGTAGCTTGCATAACTCCCGTCGACTGCCGACGAATTTCCAGGTAAGTGTAGACCAGGCCTTAGTGTACTGCGTGTCTCCACACCCACTATAGTATATCGGATTATGGCTTAGGTGTGTCATTAAGAGTTTTTCTTTACAAACCTTTTTCCTGTAAAGACCAGTCCTCACACCTTTTATAGTCTGTATCTCCCACCGTCTAAATGCAGTGGGTTTAGCCTGCAGCAAAAGCCAGTGGAAAAAGAGCTTCTTCCCCACCAGAGAAATCAATATTTAGCTTTAACTTTTGTTGTCTGGGGAGAATAAGACTCCAGTAATTAGCTGAACTGCCTTTGTGAGAGCAGTGCTTTCTGATCTGCTTCGCAACCTTTATCATTTGGAGTGTTTCACTGTGAAGCTACAGTGGGGACTCCATAGTAATGGTTTTCTAAGACTGTTTCCATTATAAGTTGGATTTTGTCCCTACTTATAATCTTGTTTAAAAAACTTCTTTGTACCTAAAATTTTGTATGTCTACCAACAGTCTTGCAAAGGAGAATATTTGGGAAAAATGTAAATGAATTGGAAAATGTCCTTTTGAGAGAGGAGGGCTCGAATTGTTGTTTTCATTCTTTGAAAAAATTATTTTTATTAGAAACCCATGTCTCACACTCAGTTCAGAATCTGGTGGAAATTGACTGTGAAGATTAGGCACACAATTGTGGGTGATCCTGGGCTTCTGCTGTTTGAAAATTGAGCCAATAAAATAAATGAACAGTCAGAGTCAGATTTGTGAAAATGTACTTTATAAAACAATAAAAAACTACTAGTCATCTGTTTAACCATAATAGTTTGTGCGTCATTACGGTGTGCTATTGAAGCCAATAAGTGGACAGTATAAAGGTGTATGAACAGAAATTACAATGTGTACATGACAGTTTTAAATATCTCTTCCATCTTAATGATTGTTTTTAGTGTACAATATTAGTGATTAGAACATGTTGACTAATCACACAACATTTTGTAATTTAAGCCGTTTTTGGGGGATGTTCAAAAACTATAAAGCAACATTTTTGGGTTTTGTTGGGGTGAGAGTGTTTCTACATATATAACTTGAATCATTTTCTATTCTTATGTGTCTTTGTATGCCAGATTTTCTGCTTTGACAGGATTTTTTCCTAACATTTTTGGGGCAGAACTGTGTCTTAATACTTGTCTGTAAAGCACCTTGAACATTGTTGGTGCTAAACAAATAATGGATAATATTGAAGATGGATTGTAAAAGCCTGGAAGTGGAGCTAACCCTAGAATCTTTATCTGGGGTTTCGATTAAGTTGCCTGTCAGTATTGTTGAATTTCAGAGTTTTTTGTTTTATCCATTAGTTGTTGGCTCTGCCTTTCTGCTTGCTAGTTTTAATGGGAAGCATAACCATTGTGCAGACCTAATGGTGGGAAAATTCCCGTTGACGTTCCATTCAGTGCAAGTGGTTGTATGTACATGGATGTCAGTGGGAGGTTTTTCCTGTGTCATGACTGGCTTAAGACCCATTGTTCACTTTTGCCCTAGTTCAGATGTTATTTTGATTGCGCTTACATAGCACCAGGGTTTGGGGTTTTTTTGGGGGGTGGGGTGGTGTTGGAGTGTTGAAAGTTCCTTAGTGGGGTTTTTGGGCTTCTCTAATGAAAACACCCTCTTTTTCTCCTTTCTTGTGAACTCTTTTGTAACCTCTTTTGTAACAGGTAGTGGGGCTCATACAAGCAGGAGCAAAGCCTGTCTGTCCTTTGCAGGCAGTGACATGATCGGATTCAGGAGTCTTTGCATGGTTAATCTGGAATAGTGCCACCCCTAGAGCTTCATCACATAAGAGCATTCTGTTGAGTTTTTTATTAACTGTGGCAACTCATGGCATGCAACAACACACTGTTCTGTCTCAAGAGTCTTTTTTACAGACCTGCAATTTATGCCATAAGATACTTGAACAGTTAAATGAATAACATGTGTACTCTCTACTGCTCTTTCATGAGACTATTTACTAAAATATCTGGATCCTCATTTAGTCTTTAAACAAATCTGAAAATAATCATATCAATGGGCTATTAACTGGTGATGAAATAGAAGTGATTCTCCTTTCACATTTCTAGCAGTCTAAATCCAAAGTAACTCCATTGTACTTGAGCATAACTTTTGCTCACAAAAGTGTAGAACTGTAAATCTCAAGGGGCTTTGATGTCTTGTGGTCCCCTTCTTGCGTCTGTACACTTCCTGTTTTAGTTGCTTCTTTCTTTCATATTGTTTTATTGTTTCATTTTATTTTTCTGTTTTTTCTTTATAACCCTAGTTCTCCTTTTTTTTAGTTTCCTTCTGTCTTCTTATTTGCTATTTAAATGGTTCCAAGTTTAAAGAGAAGATGATTCTTTTCTGAAGCAGGTAGACATGCATGTCCAGTGTGTGCCCTATATATATATTATTTTGACCTTCTCTGCTGTAATGAGTCCCCAGAGCAGATACTCATTCCATTTTATACATTTTTTTCTTCTTTTAGGTGAGGATGGACCTTCTCAGATGGGGCTGGAAGATCTCTGCATGTTCCGTGCTGTTCCCAATTCAACTGTTTTTTATCCTAGTGATGCTGTATCCACTGAAAAAGCAGTAGAAATAGCTGCCAACACTAAGGTTTATGCTGTAGTATTTCTGAACTGGAAAATGTTTTGTTTTAAATGTGTTTTAATAAGTGGTGGAAATTTTGTTACTAGCCCACCTGATGTATGTCTCAGTTTCAAAGGCACTGGCATTGTGGCAGGACATCTCCTTCGTTTAGAGAAGTCTAACGATATGTCCGTACTGGAGTTGCAGGTGTGCTTTCCAACTTGGGTAGACGTTGTCACGCTGTCTGGAGTGACAATGCTTGTGAGCGCTAACCTCAGGGCAAACAAAATCAAAAGGCAGAGCAGACACCCCACATTGGTGGCATGTTCTATAATTAGATTTCACCAACCCAGTAATACGTGAACTCCTGAATCACTGTAATAGTCCTACCATGAAGTCACATACTGTCCCTTTGGGCACCTCCAGTCTATCTTGCAACTCAGGCAAGTTGGACGTAGTGATAAATGATCATTTACACCAAAAAATCACAAAACATTCAGGTTGCTCCCAGTCCCAAGGGACCAGTCACTTACCCTAGATCAACTTGTACCTTATATCGCACACCAAAGACAATGCTGGTAGCCAATCAAAGCCAACTAAAGATTTATTAACTAGGAAAAAGAAATGTGAGAGTTATTTACCAGCTAAAGCCAGTAGGTATATATACACAAATGAGTCTGTCTATGATTCAAAAGGTGACAAAGTTGTAATAATTGGTCAATTCAAAATTTTTCCAGGATTTCTTGCTTATGTTTAGGAATCTTTGCCCCTCAGAACCAGACAGCATAAAAGAGATTCAGTTTCTCTTTGTCAGGGATTTTTATCCCCTCCACTCCAACTCATCCAAACTGATGGGATGAATTTATGCATAAGTCGCTCCTTTCTGGAGGGAGTTAGGTATGCAGTCAACAGGGTCTCTCTTTTGATATGACACAAAACCCCATTTTCCTTCAGTGGGAGATCTTGTACACAGGACGAGCCTACCACCTTAATTAATGCTGCTTTTCCTGTTTGGTTAGTTACACGAATACAGAGGTTTACAATGCAAACACTCAACATAACTTACATGGGCTATAAAGCTTATAATTGAGATCAATACATGAAGCATCCTACAAGCATTTTATAAAATCTGAACACTAAACACATTCTTGTCAACATTTAATATCTATTTTGATAATGCTAACGCACAAAGCAAGGCTGGTTTCCAGCTATGCCTTTGTATGTGTTCAGTGAGGTCTTGGTATGAGCTGGCACCTGGTCTGCCAGTGTCACAGATGTACCTGTGCTAGCTCTGGTTGAGGTAACATGCTAAAAATAGAAGTGTAGCCCCGGCGACACAAGCAGCAGGATGGGTTAGCTCCCCTGAGAACATAACTAGGGATTCAGATGGGATTGTACTCGGGACAGCTAGCCTGGCCTGCTATTCACACTTTTGCATCTATGTTTCTTTTTTAGTGCTCTAGCTCAATCAGAGCTATCACATATATATATCTGCCTGAGCTGGAAATTATAACTCCAGCTCCAGTATAGCCAAACTGTGCCCTGACTGGTGCTGAGTGCATGAATGGGGTATGTTTTGTACTCTGGAGCATGTTCACTGTGGATGTAAATGATTGCACAATAGTTACCCACTGGGTCTAAATTGGTTCAAAAACAGGGTGAGTAGTATGGTGTAACTAGCTCTGTATTGGTATTCAGTGGGTGGGCAGAAAGAATCACTTACCCAGCGTGGTGTTCTGTGGGGACCATGTTCAACCCGGCTGAGTGTGACATAGGGACGTTGGGAATGGACAAAAATTAAAGCATGTAGGGCAGATCCTCAGCTGGCGTACGTCACTGTAGCTCTGTTGGACCTATGCTGATTTACCTCAGCTGAGGATCTGACCCTTTATCTTCCACTCTTACTTCTCTTACCTTTTTTACTCTCTTACTCCTCTGTTAGTGAGGATGCACTTGAGGTTAAGAGTCTGGGCTATGACTCAGGAGAGCTAAGTTCTGTTGGTGGCACTGCCACAGACTTCCTGTGTCATCTTGGGTCAGTCCCTTAACTTCTCTGTGATTCCATTGCCCATCTCACAATGCTTATTTGGGGATAAATCCATTAATGTTTCTGCTTACTACAGGCTTCCTTTGACTGAATTTGGTCCATTGTCTCCAAAGACTGCTGGCAACAAAAGGTCAGATTCTGCAGTCCCTGCTTGTGTGAAACTCGTATTGACTTAAGTAAGAGTTTTGCTTAAGCAAAGATTGAATAATCTGAGCAACTGCTCCTGTGCCTCTCCTAACGCTGCCTTAGCCAAAGCAGTGTTGAGATGTTTGTGTGGCCAGCAGTAACTGAGATGCAGAACATAGAACAGGAGAGCAAGAGAAAGGGAAAAGAGGGATGGAATACCAATAGTGATTTGTTAAAAGAATTGTTACTTTCTTTTAGCAGAGCATATGAACATGAACTGAAAGTATATGAACTTCCTTGCTTTTAGCTGAGACTTTCCTCTTTTGCCTAGTTTGTTTTGAACCTCAAGCTGCTAAATTGAGCTGAGATTTTAGCTTTTCTAACAGTGTGGTAAGATTTTAAATTCTAATTAGGCCAGATTTCCAGAAGTAAAGAGTGGATGATCTTTGAAAGAGAAGTAAGATATTAAATTGCTTGTGCACCATGAAAAAGCGGTTAACTGTGCTGCGATGACTGAGAGTAGTCGTAAGTGAAAAGCACTAGTGATGTATTTCGAGAGAATTGTTGGGCAGGAAAGTTCACTCAATAAAACCACTGTTAATATAGAAGGGATGAAACAATAGCTAAGTGGCATGAAAAAATCAATTTCTGGAAAGTTTGATATATGTGTATAAAAACTAGAATGCCTTAGCCACAGCTGCTTTTGTAACCCAGGCTGTGTTCCTTTTGGAAACAGGGCATTTGTTTCATAAGGACCAGTCGCCCTGAAAATGAAGTTATCTATAGCAGCAATGAGGACTTCAGTATTGGACAGGCCAAGGTAAGTATTGTTTAGAGAACTGTGGAATCTGAAATAACATACCAGGTTCCTTCTCAAAAACCTTATTCTAGTCTAGAGTATTCTGACTTCACATAGTCAATATGTACAGAAAACTAAAGGGATCTTAGTCAAATAACCATCAGCAATATTTATCATAAAAAGGAAACTTGAAAAAAATTATAATTCTCATTTGTTTTTTTCCTCTCAGGTGGTGGTCAAGAGTAAGGATGACCAGGTCACTGTCATTGGAGCAGGAGTGACTCTGCATGAGGCATTAGCTGCAGCAGAGCAGCTGAAGAAAGGTGAACAGAGATTATTTATCTGTAACTAGACTTTAAGAAATCAGTACCAGCCAACCTGATTGCTGCTGGGTAGCTGAGCCCTGTGTACTGATAAATGTAAACTCTGCTAATCAGAAACAAATTTAAATATAAAAAGATGTTCTAGGACAGCTAATCTGCTGTTTACTGAAATACACAATATGCATCCCATCCTGTAAATCTTTACTCCCGGCAGTAATCCTGTTTATTTTAGTAGGGCTGCCAGCAAGAGTAACTGTTGCTTGTCTGTTTTCTTTAACCAGTCGTAATATACTAATACAGCATACAATGGCGCCCAGGCTGGCTGTGATTGAACTACCCCAACAAACAGGACCCAAAATGATAAAACCTGCCTTGGGTTACAAGTACCACCTTTCTCTGAAATGTTTTTAGTGTTATCATTTACATTTACTCTTTAAGCCCTGCATTATTTTCTCACATGAGTTTTTGATTATTCCTCATATGTTGTTTGTTTGAAAATGGATTAATACACTGCAGTAAGCCAAAGTGTTTCTAGGATATCTGAACCAGTTGGCTGAGTACTAGTTTATTTTTGTATTGTGCCCAGAATGTGCTAAACACTATATAAAGAAGTGATTGTGTCCGCACGCTGCACTGTTTCAGTCAAGGGGTGTACTGAATAGCAAATCTGACCTGTTTATTTGAAAAGTTCTGCATAAATTATTTGCTATAATAGGAATAAGATAATTCAAATAGGACTTGGTACACAATACTTCTTGCTGTAGGTATGTTTCATTGGTAACTTGATCAGTGCCTCAGCATTTAAATAGAAGCAAGAAGCCATTATCCTTTGACAATGCTCTAGGTCGCTGAGATCTCTCGGAGTAAACAAAAATCCTTCAGTGGAATAATAGGAGAATGCAACCAACAAAATCCTCCTCTTAATTGAGTAGCCTATGCCCAAGGAGAGATTACAAGATGTTAAGAGTGTAATACAATTAATGCTTCAGGTGGCTTAGTGGGTAGTTCTGCACACTGTGTCTGGGTAGACAGAGGTTCTACCATGACCTTCAGCTATCTGTGGTTTGCGGCATTTTGTAAATTTGATTCTTAGAGCCCGATTCTCCTTTGCATTGTAACTGCTTTGCACATTACCACAAGCCCTGAAATCACCACCAGCCATAGAGGGGTTATCCCAATATAGGAGCAGTTTTTGAAGGCACAGAGCTGGCATAGAAGC
The DNA here is from genome assembly GCF_026122565.2 of Emydura macquarii macquarii. Lineage (NCBI taxonomy): Eukaryota > Metazoa > Chordata > Testudines > Chelidae > Emydura > Emydura macquarii. Next base: position 9,057,210 of record NW_027131105.1, on the reverse strand, counting down.
TCCTAAGCCATCTTGATGGTCAGCATGATATGGCAGAGGTTTCCTTGTGCCTCAGCAATCCCTGGCTATTATATTGGCTCCTTGGGGTGGTTGGTATCTGCTGGTACAAATTAAATCAGGCCTCTGGCTACTCTGACTTATGTGTGAGCTGGCTGAGCGTGCAACCAGGACAAGAACAGGGAAAAGCTGAGGTAGCTTAAGACCATTTTGTACATGCCCTCGAGTTGTGCTATGCCTTAGCAGACCAACCAGGCCTCAGACTCTTGAGTTGATGGCAGAGTAAACTCCCATTGCTTTGCCAGCCAGAGGAGGAGTCGTGATTGTGGCTAGTGGAACTGAAACCCTATGCAAGTAGCAGATGACCTGCAATAAAGAATGTGTGTGAAAAGCCTTCAGTCTGGGTCCAGCTAACATAAAGGTCTCTGTGCTGGCAGCTGCCATCATCTCCAGGGACTGAGGAAATGGGGAGGGAGCATGCATGACTCCTGAGTTCAGAATAAAAGATGAGCAAATGATACTCTGGAAATCATTAGAGCCAGTTTTACAGTAATTATGCAAGAGCCTCCCAGGGGTTTGCAGTGCATTTTTCACAGGCATTTTTAACTCACATTCTCCAAAGCCACGTACCGTATTGTACAATAACTTCACAATTCCACTTCTGCAGAAAAAATCTACATCCGGGTGATTGACCCATTCACCATAAAACCCCTGGATAAGGCAACCATACTGGAACATGCAAGAGCAACCAAAGGCAGAATTATCACTGTGGAAGACCATTACCCTGAAGGTAAGCTGATTTCAGCTGGCTGGTGATAACCCACAGAGCTGGCCTGTGAAGCCGATACTTTGACTGACTCAGAAATATCATCGCTGACTTTGAGACTCAGAAATATCATCGCTGATCTCACGGTTTTATTTCTTCTTTAAAAGTTTCCAGCCCTCTTCCTTGCAAATTTATCCTTAAGAATGGAAACTGATCACAAGGGATGAAAGTCTCTGGTTTTTCTAAAGATAATGGGTTAATCAGAGGCTCCTTATAGACACCCTTTGGGGTCCTCCCTTAAACATAGATTAGGTGAAATCTTGATCTTTTTGCTCCTGGTAATGTTGCAAACTCCAGAGGTGGTGGGGTGATTGTGGGACTATGGTGGATGCCTCTCCACACTGGCCAGCAGAGAGCGTATTCTGCAGCTGGTGTGTTAGAAGGTATAATAGATTCTACTGCTATGTGCACTTCATTGGACATGACTCTGGATTGCTTGGCATACATTCCCATTGTTCTCTCTTCATTCCACAATCTTTGCAACAGCAACTTGCAAGCCTGTTATATTCCCTATTGCTGCTGCAGGGTACTGGGAAAGCACCGTGAGAGTAAAAAGTAGGTGAACATAGGCGTACTCAGGGCCTATGGCAAAGAGCGAATAAATCTGTAGAGCAAAAATGCCACTCAGGAAAAGCTTGCTGTCCCTGTAACGCTCTCTAGCATCTGCCCTAGTGCAGTACTGAAATACTAGCTTGTAAAATGACCCTTCCCCACTCCTGACTAGCACGGCTGGATGCTAAGGGGCCTCACTTTGCCCTCTGAGGAGTTGCTGAGCTGTTCCGTCACCCTTTTCTCTCTGACGTATCTTCTGTCTGTACACGTCTTCAGTGGCCTCCCTTGTGCAAAAGTGTCCTGTGGAGGCAAGCCATCACATTACACAAAGGTGAACAGATTGCAGTTTCCATGACCTATATGTCAGGCGTGTTTTACTTGGCAGGGGAACATGAAAAGGGATGTCAGCAGAGGAACAAACACGAAGTACAGTATTGTTAGATGTTGCTGCTGTGGGTTTGTCCTAGACTGGTGGTCAGTGTTTTAACATAAGTAAGTTAGCATGATTATAAATATTGGTCCACACAAGCCATGTTTCTTCCAGGACACACATGCTGGTAGTTTGATTGAGCCTCATGCTATTTTGCACCTATGCTCCGCTCTAGATAGGTGTTTTGACTGTAACTTTGCATGAGGAGACAATCACCTTGGCAGTGTGAAATTCACTTACTGGTACAGTTACACTGGCCTTGCCACCTACATATGGTGTAGCCCAAGAGAATCGAGCCTATTGTATCTGCCTCAGCCAGACAGCCTCCAGCAGCTGTTGCTGGTGCCTGGCTCCTCCTTGTACCAATCTCCCAGCATCCTGCAGTGACTCAGCCCCACATTTTCAATGGTATTTAGGCACTTAGATTGAGAGACACCTAGTAGGATTTACAAAATACCTAGAGCAGGCTGCCTAATTCCCCTTGACTCCGTGGCGGTTAGGACCCTAACTCAGGTGCGTTTGGAAATTCCACTACGTGTCTGTCTGAATGGGCTCAATTCTCTTGGCTTGCACCTTATGTAGGTGGCTGCTGGGCCAGTGTAAATTTGGCGTTAAACCTTATCAATAGATAATTTCACACTGCTGACGTGATCCTCTTGTCATGCAAAGTTACAGTAAATCTGGCTCTTGGCCTGATTCTGAAAGGTGGTGATGGCCTCTTGAGAATTCTTGCTATCTTAGATAGTTCTATAGCTCCCCATTACCATGGTATCTGAGCGTCTTACAATCTTTAAACTCTCTATTCTTACAATATTTTTGTGAGATAGGGAAGTTATTCCCATTTTGCAAATGGGGAACAAAGGCACAGAGAAACTAAAGGTAAAATTTTCAAAAGCAATTTAACTGGCTTAGGTTCCTAAGTCCCACTGACTTTAAATAAGACTTAAGCTCTTAAGTGCCTAAGTCACTTAGGGTAAAATTTTCAAGAGCTTAAGTGACTTGCTCAGGGTCACGCAGGAAATCTGTGGAACTTTTTTGGTGAAATGGGGAATTTAATCTGGTTTGCCTGGTTTACCTAAATCCTCACTAGCACCCTAACTACTGGACTACCCTGCCTCCCTCCCCAGATGTCCTCAGAGCACCAGTCTAGCCTGGGGGAGATTACAGGGCTGACACTGCATCCTTATCATGGTGCCCTTGCAGGGAGGGGGAGAGGCCGCTGCCTTGCCCAGACGACTGTGGCTGCAAGAAAAGCCCCAGGGGCTGCATTGTCTAGGCCAACAGGCTATTTCTGCATAAGCAACTTCGTGCAGCTATTAAAATAAAGACAATTCGGAAGATCTAAAGGTTACAAATTTGTTTTATTGCCATGATAAGGATGACAAGACTGCAGTCTCCGTCCCCTGGCCTTCAGACTCTGGGCCCCACTGCCTCCCCCACCCCCAATGCCCCTGGCCCCCGGTGCTTCCCCTGACTCCCCATCCAGAGCTTAATTTGTCCCCGGGCTTGCCAGGGCTGAGTAAGTCTGCTGTGAAAAGTACTACCTGGATGTTTGTTAATATCACTTTTCACAGCAGACTCACTGGTTAGCATTAAATAAATTACAATGATTTGGACGTGTATATATGCATATTTATTTGTTTTTCCTAAAGTTAATTAAGTATTTTATGAAAAAGTGTGAGAGGCCACCAAAAAATTTGTCTTGAGAACCCCTGGCCTAGACACTACATACTTCATGCATGCGTTTGTCTTTTTCCTAGGTGGCATTGGAGAAGCAGTATCAGCTGCCGTAGTTGGGGAGCCTGGTATCACAGTCACTCGCTTGGCAGTATCCCATGTACCAAGAAGTGGGAAACCAGTTGAGCTCCTTAAGATGTTTGGCATTGATAAAGATGCCATCGTGCAGGCTGTGAAAGTGGCGGTTTCCAAATCAAGGAATGCAGAGTAGTTTGAAGCATTGCACATTGTGTTTCATAGGACCAGTGTTCAAAACTATACTGTAACTTGCAGGCTAAGGTGCTTACAATACATGCAGAAAAGATCTAATAAAAATACAAGATTTAAACAAAATAGTGTGTGATATCATTTTACTTATGGAGACTTGTGTGCAGTGTGGTGGTGTCTTGAATATAAACATCCTGGTGTCCTTTAGGTCACGTTCATACTGCTTTGGAATGTCAGTGTTTTGGGCCGTGGAACATGCCTTCATTTATCTGCCACCTATTTTTCATCATTTTAATTGGCATGTTTCTTAGTCACATAATGTATTCGTGTTTGTCAGGGTTTATTTCCATCCTTGGCCAGCGGCTCTCTCTGCTCAATCCTTAGGTCTGAATGCTGCATTTCTTACTGTGTGTCAATATCTGTTGTAAAAGGCTGGGAAGTCTCAAACGCAGGAATTGATCAAGTAGGAGGAGAAGCTGGATTGACTTGTGAACTTCCATTCAAAGATACCCTTGAAACAGATGTATTTACTCTTTGTGTCATTCCCCCTCCCTCCCTGGCATGCTCCAGTTTGAAACACCATCTTTAAGTTCTTCTTGCAGATCTTTATGGTTGAGCCATTGTGATGCTTCCCAGCGGTACCCAGGGTTGTGAGGCCCTCAGCTACCACCTGCCCTCAGTGTGGGGGAGTCTTGTTTATGCCTGTTGTGGATCAGCTCCCTCAATCCACCAGTCTGTGGCACCACAAGCATTACCAGGCCCCCGCAGGCCTCCCTGTCTCTATACAGGTTAGTGACAAGCTCACATCAACTCCAAGCATCCTGCTGGAGTGCTCAGCCCCGATCCACTGGACGCTCACAGAACTCCCAGATTTCACTACTTCCGAAGGAACAGTACACACCAGCTTGCAAGCTTCAACTCTGGATCACTTAACACCCAGCACTTAGATACATATAGAGAGAGCTCTGTGCAGATACAAAAATGGGGATCCACATCTGCCAGAATCTATTCGTATCCAACCCACGATCCGCAGTCTGTCTTTTATGTTTATCTGCACAACACCCATAGCAGCAGTTTTGGGGGCCAGCCACACCCTCCATGCCCCTCGCAGATCTGCTGTTTGGCAGCCAGCCACACACACACCCCAGGGCCCAGGAGGCCCCTACTGAACTTATGTCCAGTGGCCGGCCAGCCCCCATCCCTTGCTCTTGAAGGTGGGGAAGCAGCCTTAAAGGCTATGAGCTGCAGAGGAGCTGCTTCCCCGCCTTTAAGATCTGCATCCAATCCATGATCCACAAAATGGTCCACAGATATCTGTGGATTTACAGGACTCTCCATATATAGTGAAAACAAGATTAATTTCATTATCAAAGAACAGACATTCAAGTGAGAGAAAGTAAGAGTATTGGAAAGAAATGGTTGCATATAAAACAAAATCATAACATGCTTTCTAGAGTCTAAACTCAAGGTATTCCCCTAGCTGCTAGAAGTTAGCTTACCCCGAGTCCTTTTCCCAGGATTTTCAATCAGTTTGGCTGGGATTCCCCCCTTTCAAAACTTTCAAAACCAACTGAAGCATAACTGGGGTCGTCTGCACCCAGACATAGTTTTAAAAGTTCATAGTCTTGTCCCTAAACAGGGTAACCCCTGCTGTTCCTGTTTTTTTCATGCAGCTCCTACAATCTGTCAGTTACTATTTTGCTCAAACTGTAAATGATTGTCCATTGTGAACCACACACTATTCAGTTTGCACATAAGAAGCCAGAGGGAGATAAGCATCTTTTCCCAAGTATGTGGATTATCTTTTGGTGACCTGCCTTAACGTATAGACCAAGAGAATATAACTAAATACATACACATAACTCCTCACATTTTCCATTCATACATTTTTACAACGATCGTGATGACCAATGTGACACAGGCTTTCGCTGGAGACCTTACGTGACATACTTTGGCAGACTAGAACGTAGCTGCCAGACCTTGTAACCCTGGTATGCTCCAGTGCTTTCTGCCAGTTAGCATCAAGAGGTCCTTGGGTGACATCCCTTAAAAAATTCTGGGATGAGTTTCTGTGCGTCAGTTATGAATAGGTGCAGCACAGAGGTCTCAGCCTGTGGGAAGGTGGGCTGAGGTGCTTTTAAGTTACCTTTGTGACCCTCTGATTCTGAGCTTTTTGAGGAACAGGAGAGGCCTCTAGCATAATTTAGACAGCCCAGGGGACCTGAGTTATGGCAACCTTCTGGGAATATACTGTGGGCCACTGCACTTCCCAGAATCGCTGCAGTGCTGCTGTGGCTCTGCCCCTAACACACCCTCCTCCACCTGGCATGTCCCCTATGCCAGGATTTGGCAGGATGTCCCTGTAAGACAGTCTGATGGCTGTCCTTCAGTGTCTGCCCATTGGAAGGAAGTTCTCCCCCAGACCGAACCAGGGCTTTTAGGGTTCCTTTACATCACGCCATCCATTTTACCCAGCATAAAGGGATTAGAGCAGAAGTGAGGATCTTACTCCCAGTTCTTTGAAAAACATGTTGGTGAAGAGCTAGACTATCCCTCTGCAATATTCAAGGACCCATATACAGGAGCTGTGATAACTTGTCCTTGGGCAGTGTCTCCTGTTATGAACTCCAATTCACCTCACCCTTTCTATGTATAATTCGGATAGCATTAAATGTTAATGTAAACATGACCTCTAAAGAAAGCAGCACCATCCGGTTTTGTCCTCTTTTAGATTGGAGTTTTTATTTCAATCTAGATTTTATTTTGACTTAGACAGGTAACATTAACTTCCGATGCATCAGTAACACTTTTTAATTTTGATAGTTTCTGTATTTGACTCACCCTTGAATTTCTTCATGAAGATTTAGTACTCTGCGTGCTTTTTTTATTATCCTCAGTTTGATAAATGGGAACTTTGATAATATTTTGCTGTTTTTATTTCAGCCTTTATACGTTTTGGTCACTGAAAAAAAATTGTTTGAAAATATATTCAAGTGCAATTTGCCCTGAGTGATGAAGCACAGCACAGTAGATTAGTACTCTGGCAGAACGTTAATTTCAACATATTCAACAAAGAGGGAGGATACACTGTTCCTCTTTTTTTCCCCAGCCCTGCTCAAGACAGCTTATGTAAGTTGAGTCACTACCTTTCAGAACAAGACACATTCTACAGCAGAAGAAATGAAAGACGTTTCTTAGCCTTTGTTATGAGAGCAGGATGAAAATGTTTATAATATTCAATGACAAAAAATGCTGTTCCATACAAGCAGTGAGTGCTACCCTTTGTCTGAACTTGACTTTTGTTTTCAAAGTGAAGTTACGTTATGTATGACAATGGATTGTTCAACAAAGGCTTAGAAACAGTACATATACTCAGTTAGCTGTGAACATTAGCATTTCAATAATGCTGCACTTTATACTCTTAATTTAATACATTAACTCCTCATTTAAGCATAAGCTATATTTCAATGATAATGTGTACATGCAGACCGCCGCATAATTAATGGTATTCCTGAATCAACAAATTGAACTAAATTAAGCTAGAACGGTAAGACTGGTTAAAAATAAATGCTTACAGTTTCTTTTCTCTCTAGTCTGCCGAGCAAGACAGAAAATATGGTTCCTTTGCAATAGGCTGTTTTGGGTTAATATCTTTAGAACTGCCTTTCCCCTCCCCCCCAATTTTTCACTTTTACATGTGCCTACCCACACATTTTTGATGCCTTCATATACTGTAATGTATAATATTTAATTTTTTACTGAAAATGGTACCATCTATATTTTTTGTGATGTGTCTTCAGCACTTTCCAGTTTATAGTTCTACAGATTTGCAAAAACTTCCTAAAAATGGTAGGTGTTGCAAATCTACAATTAATTTTACAAGGGCAAAAAAATTCCTTTTTGAACCAGTCATTTGTTTTTCCTCAAATTGCTGTCACAGGAAGAGAAATGAAATTTACTGTCACTAATGATACACTTCTGCATTTTTCTATGCATTGTGTAACATCTCCCCTGGCTTGCATTGCAAGTCATTCTAGTCTAAGCACAATTTATCAAGGTCTGCCACAATAAATTAATCTAATTCAAAGTGATTGTGCTATTGGTGTTGAGATGTGCAAGCAAGCACCTGGGGGCTTGCCTGGTTCATGGTTTCACAAGGGGTGAAGAGCAGAGTTTGAGTGCCAAGGTTGCCTCTTTGAGGAAAGGCACTAACAAAGTGCTTTGAAAAACAGTGGTGACTAGTCCCCTGCTCTGATAGTATTCCTATAATTCAACGGCTGTATCCAAGATGACTAGTTCCAATCTTCACTGGTGCTAGTGGGGAGATATGGGTAGGTGCAACATGAAATGTAAACCTGGCCTGGAACTTGGGAGGGAGAGAGAACCTCACAAAGGTTTCCAGAGACCTCTTTTTTAAACATCAAAGGCCTGATCTGGAGCTCAATGAAGTCTATTCAAGTCTTTCATTGACTTCAGTGGGCTTTGGATCAGACCCCTAAAGTAGGACCAACACAATTATATGGGTGTGGAAAATAACATGATGTATTAATCCACATAGCTTGGAATGGATTTTGAAACCTAAACCCAGCCTATTTTATTGGCTGCCCTGAGCCACAAAACATGTCAAAAGAAAGGATGGACATGCTGTACAACAGTTTCTATCCCTGCTGGAAAAAAAATAAATTTTATGGTTAATGCTTCAATATTTTATAATAGCCATTAGATTTTATGACTGCACCATAGACCAGCTTTATTAACTTCAGTACAATCAATCCAGAAACCAGGCACATGTTGAACTCTCAATCTTCTGTTCAGTCAACTTTTCTAATACCTACATGATGATACAAGAAAAAACAAAGGACTGTCAGGAGTATTCTGTTCAAATTAACTCCACTGGGTTGACTATTAACCCCCTAAATGCCACATGTCTAGATTTTTCATATTTAGACATTAGCTGGTACTTGTATGAAGACCAAAAACAGGGATTTGACCCAGCTCAGTCACATTTTTCATTGAGCTATATAATTCTCATTCAAACATTACCAAGAAGTAACTAAAGTCCTCTACAGGGAGCAGCCTATTAAGGAAGTTAAAATGCTCTGCCACTCATAATTGAGCGAAATGAATTTCTAAATAAAACAGGCTCAAGGAATGAATGGTAGCCTCCAGTGCAATATGTTAAAAAAAATAGACGTAAGTTATGGAGCTAGTTATTTGGTCCTAACCAAAATGGGATGCTTTAATGTAGTTAGGGAATATATTTACAGAGAATAAGACTAAGCAACATTGTGGTGGTGGTTACCTGTTATTCTGAATCTCTGAAGCAGAGGAATGAAACTCTCAAGGGTACTGCGAATTCGATGCACTATTTAAAAACAAAAATACAAGGGTTGTTCAGGACCAGCTAGAGCTCAACATGGAAGAAGTGAAATAGAAAAGGGCAAGAAGTGAGTGAGGTTTGTCCCCTGCAAATATATAAACTGTTTCAGTTTGACTGTTTAAACTAGGTCCTTCTGCAGTTTCCGTTGCTAATATACTGACTGTGAACAAAGTCACTTGCCACCAAAACAGTTCCACAAATTACCAAGTTTCTTAATATTAAATAAGTAAAAGGAGCTTTCTACTACTCTATGATGTACCAGGAAATCTTAAGTTTCTATTAACTGCACTTCCCTTCCCCTGCCTCCATGAAAACCCTCGAGGATTTTTTTTATTTATTTATTTTTTGTTCACAGTAGCAATATTTCAATGTGTGCTAATTTGGGAGCCATTCCTGCAAGGTGTGCTGACCATCTTCAACTGCCTTTCATCTCAATAGGAGTTGAGGTCGTTCAGCACCTCAAGAATCAAACTCGGAATACTTCCACCTTGCTATATGTTGTAAAGATTGTATTATTTAACCACTGTTGGAGAATGTGAGGTGTCTCTATCTTCAGAGAACTTGTGATTGATAAACAAGGGAAAGAGTCGGCATTTTGTTTCAAATGTCAGAGGCCAATGTGTCGCCAGGAGCAGCATGTAATTCTGAATGTGTGGGAGGATTAGGGATATTTTACATAAACTCAGCCATGAGCATTTTTCTTACATCTGTTTTTTTTAAGTGATCACTTAAAACTCAATTTCTCAAGTACTGATAAAGAGCTGCTTGTTTTCTTAGGTACTGTAAAATACACTTACCGAGACCAAAGTATATTCCAGTGGTTTCTAGGGAAGCAAAGGTGATTAAACCAAAACCAAGAGAAATGGTCCATTCTAAAGAGAATAAAATAAATACAAGTATTTGGTTTTGCTCCGTCTGCCAAAATACAATAATTCACCCTTACTCTACGTCTTGTCTTACCTTTGTAGTGGTAATAGCTAATTAGAAAGGCTCCAATGCCAAAGCAAAGAATGACAAAATGAAAGAACACATCTGAAATGAGAGAGAAAGGAAATTAAATCATCTCTCTAAAATCATGGTCCTTGATCATACATCGTCAGCTACAGCAGTAATAATAAATCATTTCTATTTCCACCGCAGCTGCCTTATGCAGTTGAACTAGACTCAAGTGTGAGGCATGTGCATAACTTTAAGCATGAGTAGCCCCATTAGCTTCAACATGATTAATCACATGCTTAAAGGTTACATGTGCTTAAGACTCCTATTGAACTGAAGCCAAAGACCTTGGGTGAGGTTCTTCTTTGGCCCAAGATTCTCTTGGCTTGGGATCAGCTAAATAAAAGAGAGAAGAATCTTACCATTTTTCCGTATTGTTACCAAACGTCTTCGACATTTCTGAAGGTAAGTATCCTTTTTACATGCTAGAGGAAAGTGACACCAGTGTTAGTGCAACAGTAATTCTTCAATAAGGAAGTTTTGAGGGTTTTTGTTTGTTTTTTGTTTACTTTCAGCATCTGAAATAAATTTTGCTTTGAAAATCATTGAAATATTGATCACAGGAAAGACTTAAAAAAAACTCCAATTGACAAGGTAGTTTAAGTGGAGTGGCGGGCTAAGCTGCTGCCAACACTCCACTTAAGCTACCTTGGCAACTGGACGTCAGGCAGCTTAGTGATTCTTGGCCGATCGCTTCCTGAACTTCCACTCGTAGCTATGCCACTGCTTTGTAATGCTTTCTCCTTAAGAATAAATATGCTTGCCAGGAAAAATTATGCTGTTTATAGCCTCTGAGGAAGGAAGGCAAAGCCTGCTGACCAGTCTGAGTTGCTGGGGAATGCACAATGTAGTCCGGGAGCTGTGCGGCCTGGAAATATCCTGGGCAGGAGGAAGAGAGACATGGCTTTCTGCCTGAGAGAGGTGATAGCTGCAGAGCCAGAAGCCTAAAAGGGGTGCCCATGCTGGATTATGGAGGGGGAATACAGGTGTGGTTGCCCTGATCTGTGACAAAGTGTTTCTATAATAGCCCCAAAATTAAGAGTTATACTTAGGATGGTGAGTCTATTTGGCGAAAATAAAAACCTGACCCATATCTCGAGGCTTAAAAGAAGTTTTGAATATCTAAATAGAAATTTGACTGGGACTGAAAGCAGAATTACCAACATCCACCATGAGATACTGTTCCAGCTAAGGCTGGGCTCAAAGAAATTGGAAAAGGTGGGAAATTTTATCAAATTTCCAGCCAAAGTTTGAAACCAAAGAGAGGACATTTTGTCCTTTCCTACTAACTATTCATTTAACAGGGCCAAAGCAAGCCCCTTGAAATACGCTTTCGGTGGGTGAATCATCATGAGCTATAGCACTGCTATATCTGCTTATGTTCCGCTGAATTTACAATACAAAATTCCATTTTACCCATAGAGTAATACAAATAAGTAATAATAACAGAAATGCTCTGCATAAAACAGCAAATGTGGTTCATGTGGGTTTTCTATGAACCCTGAATTTTACCATGGGTTTGGAGGTCAAATGAACCCATTAAATACAAGCATAATTCAGAATAAACTGCTGACTTTCACCTACTGTAATTTTAGGTCTAAATCGGGGGTTCTCAAACTGGGGGTTGTGACCCCCCGATGGGGTCGTGAGGTGTCACCCTTGCGCAGGCTGGTAAGGGTGGCATGGCATGGGGGAGGGTCATCACAGCCTAAAATATTTCCAGAAGGGGCCCTGGCAAAAATTTGAGAACCCCGGGTCTAAACTATATGACTCCATTGAATTTTGCAGAGAAATTTGGCCCTGGGCTACTTGAAATTTGACTCATGGTTGTTACGTTTTTGGCTCCGTGAAGGTTTTGATTTGAAAAGTTAAGGGTTTGTGTCAAAATCAGGTGAAGTTGTGTATTAAAAATATTTTGCACAGCCTTGGTTTCCACAAGCATTCATGGTATCTGTTCATACTGTGTAGCTCCACTGACTTCAAGCCAGCTTATACCAGCTGAGGATCTGGCCCTGTAACCGTTTGTTTTCTAATGCACCCAAGTCATCCCTGGTATAACTTGACTGAAACCAATGAATACATTGGCACAGACTGTTCTATTATATATTTGTCTCTCCCACAGGTTTTGTTCTCCTAAACTTTAGTCTTTTCTGCAGGGAATAACTAGGCACCATAGGCTGGTGTAGCAATGTTAATTACGGAAATACAATATTCATGAAAGAAAAAGCATGCATACAATAGGGAAAACAGAACTTCTGTTGGTTTGGTTTATATTTACCATCAGCAGCTGTATTTTCTCGTCTTCCAATCTCTGAAAAGCAACAAAATATTAGGACCTAGTTCCTTGTAGTTTAAAAGAAAAATTAATTCATGCCACACCCTTCATTACAACACACATGCATATTTACAACAATTAGAAACAATGTACCTGTTATCAATAACTGGTCGTACAAGAGATTATTCCCCACCATTCAACCCTACGCAGGAACAAATAACAATCCATGTAGTGACTCAAAACAGGAACAAGACATCCACAAAGCACCAGATTGGGCTGTCCAGACCAGAGGGTGCAAAAGAGAGACAGGGTCCCTCCATCATCCCAGAAGCATTTTGGCTATTCACAATTGCTATGATTACTGCTGTCTGTGAGGTAACTGGGTCCTAGCTGATTTAGGGATTTATAATAGATAACCAATCCCCACAATTGCAATTGGAAGCGAGCCCAGCCCAGCATGAAACACAGGTGTTGTGTGTATGCATCGACCTAACTTGCACATGAGGTTGACAGCAGCGTTCAGTACTAGTCAAATATTTCCTGTGGCCCTCAGGCTAGCCCTGCACACAGCAGACTACACTGCAGTAGTCTAGCCTGGAGACAACAAAGGTGTGGGGAACTGTGGTGAGGTCCACAGCAGAGAAAAAAGGTGGCATCTCAAGGCCCACCAAAGATACCATAGAAAAGGCACTGTGGACCTCTGCCCTCACCTCATTCAGGGAGAGTGTTCAGCTGTGCTTGTTCCCTCTTTACTTCCCAGACCTCCTGGGCATCTTTCTCAATCCTGTTAACAATTGTCTAGGGACTTCCTCCCATGGCCACTCCATTCTCTTCCCTCCAAGGCTGCAGCAAGTCCTCCCCACCACCACCACCACCACCACCACCCCTTCCAATTACTGCAGTAGAGGGGAGCAGTTGAGCAGGCATTCTCCCAAAATAGCTAAGTCTCCTCCAGCATTTCTGCCCTCAGAACCTGAGTGCTGACTCATGGGACAGATCTGCCCAGGGAGCGGAAGGGATGAGGTGGAGAACACAAAAGGTTAATCCACTTCAGCCACTTCAATATCCCTAGTGAGGCAGCAGGGTGCGCACAGGCCTTTAGTAATGACGCGACTCCTGCTGCCATGCTGCAGTGCATTGTGCATGGAATTTGGGGGTAGGGTCCAAGGTGCCTCTGCCTAGCAATGCCTCTACCTGGATTTTCATTTGGCTTTTGTCCAGGATCCTCTATCAGCCAAGGATTTGGAATGCATGGATGCTGCAGCATCTGGATTAGATGAGGCCAAGACTGGCTGAGCATCATCACCTTACTGAAAACAAACTCCAAACATCTCACACTCTCACGGCCACATTGAACATGGGTCAAATAACAGGATGGAACTAGGGAAAACGGCACATGTGGGTGTCCTGGGGAACAACGAACAACTGTCCACCATAATCACTAGGTCTCTCCCTAAAAGGAATGAATAGAACCATTGTAAACAAATCCTATCTGCTCCTGGCTGCTCTAACAAATGAATCACTACCACCTGGTCAGCTGTGCCAACGGCAGCTGGAAGATGTAATAAAATCAGCATCCACACCTGATGTCTGTCAGTTACTACAAAGAGACCACCCAAAGCTATCAGCATAGTCTCCACGCTATATCCAGGTCTAAGCCAGACTAATGGAAATCCAAGAACATTGTTTTCAAGCATGTGGCTGGTTTTTTTACATAACTAGGTTGTCAGCCAGCCATTAGAAACCTTTCAGTTACAAAAGTCTGTTTCCATCAATATGCAGTTGCTGAGTGTGGTAATCTGTGTGTATTTACCTGGTTCAGTATAGGGAACAACCTCGCCCGGCATACCTAAAACATTGCAAAAATATACAGTAGATTAATTATCCATCCGACTAGCAAGCATTGAGGGCTCAATTCTGCCTGCAGTCACACCCACCTCACCTCACTGAAATCAGTATACTTGCACAAGTGTGACTAAGGGCAGAATTGAGCCCCTAGTCTTTAAAATGGGCATCTTGGTTGCAGGTTAAGCATCTAAAGGAAAGTAATTTATACGCAACATTACTCAGCAACTGAAAGTAAATAATGTTTAGAGGCTGCTGTAACCTATTCCCTGCACTAGGTACTATTAGACTCCTGTATGACAAACTATCTCATGATGTCAATCTAAACATGCTGCTATTGCATTAGGCCCAAGATACATTTAAAATGGTTAGTTAAATGACAAAAGCTTTAACTTTTTACAGGTCATGGGCCTCTACTATGGGCTGTGGATAGCATGCACATTTCCTGTATCTGGACTGCACTTGCTTTGTGATTTCTTTTAAAGAGAAGGAAAAGTTCTGAGAACAAAAAAACAACGCATTGACTGGCTTCAGTTCTATTCCTGGGGCTGACTATGTACACTGTAAATGCTGCCTGTAGTTTGTTTGAACTCTGTAGATGAATTTCAATAGCTGTCTCTGCCCAACCATTACCCTAGGAATGAACTGAAGTCAACAAAAAGTTGAGATCCATCTGGGAGCTCGCCCATGTTTCTGGAGGGGAAGGACTTTAGAGCTGGTATTGCGCTCCTGGCCCATCTCTAACATTAATGATTAGCTATGCAAACATCTCAGAACGTTAAGAGATGAGCATATGTGCTATGGTTATTAATATTTTATCATCATCTTCCCTTTCTACAGCCACATTCCGGCTGGTGTGTGTGCCTATGCATGTGCTACGAGAAGTGCAGCCTAGCAAAGATCAGAGGGGAAGTATTCTGTCAGCTTCCGGCTCCCCCCAAATCTGCTCTGCACATTCTCCATGAGTGGAGAGGCGGAGGGACTTTCCAAGCCAGGGCCTGCAGCTTAGGCAGTGTAGCCGGTGCAATTTAATGCACAGTTTCCAACGCCGTGTGCAACCACACAGGTTGTTTTGCTTCTATCAGGAACAGAATGATTGAAGAGACTGTGGCTAAACAGAATATGTGCATACAATTAACACGGCTTGTAGAACATTAAGCTATACCTGTCTGGGGGGAAACGAAAGAATGTCAGAAGTGTATCCCCCCCGTTGCATATGGGTGCCACCACTAAACAAATAACACTATTGTTATATCACACCACCTGCAAGTAACTAGGCTTCAGTGTTCTGCGCCTCTGACTCCTCCTGATCAGTATTTGAGTAGAGAAATCGTAACGTTCTCATCAGGCTTAATGATAAATAGTTCAGCAATTGCAGAAAAGATGGCACAAACACTTTATTTGTTTTGGCCATAATATAATAAAGACCGTTTGGCTATGTTTTGAGAGGCCTGAGCCCTTTAAATGCAGTGACCATTATAAACTACCTTTGTTTCACAGCTGTCCTTAGAGAAGTCTGGATAGGAGAAAGATCAGCGGTAATTGCCTGAATACAGCAGGACTGGGCACAGAAAGTTGCAGTAATAGAATCCATGTTTTTTCACACAGCTGTATAAGGAGCCACTTAGCTACTGTATTTTTCTTTTCACCTCTAAAATGCAATTCACTTGGTCCTGGGTGCTAGAAGGTTAATGATAATAGGTGCCCATATGGGAAAAGAACACTTATTTGCATACCACCTTCATCTTGATTGTCATGGTCTTGGTCTTCCTGATTTTGCTTGTGAGACATTGGTTTAACTGTTGCCACAGAGACCTTTTTCTTGCCAGCACTGTTTGCTAATAAGGAAAGAAATTATAGTGAAGTACTATAGCATTAGAAGCTACCTCTGTGTGTTCTTTAAACTACTTTATGAGGTGCTTTAGCATAGGTTTCAGCACACAGCATGAGCCCTATGGAGAGCGCAGGCATATGAGCATTCATTTGGTGAGAAATCCGGGAAACGTCAATGTTGTTATGCACTGAAATGTATCTTTCTGAACGGGATGTGGCTTTTATAAATCATTAAAGCACTCCCCTTACAATACCTTTTTAAGCTGCTAAAACCTCTAACCTCCTTGTGATGGGGTGCTCGCCCCACGCTGGAGTGGAAGGGGTTAATGGAAGCCTTAGGGGCCTGCCACCCTGTCCCAGAAAGGAGCAGGGGAGGTGAGTCCTCCTAGCAACCTAGGGAGGCTGCGCAGGAAGCAGCCGATTGGAGGGAGACTGCACCGAGCAGCCATTCAGGGCCCAGTGAGCTAGTACAAAAGGAGGCCCGGGGCAGAGCAGCAGTGAGCCCAAAGAGTGAGGACTCTGTTCCTAGCAGGTTGCAGCAAGGGTAGCACCTTGGCCAGAGCATTTGCTGTCAGGGACCAGGGGAGCAAAAAGGAGCTCCTGGCT
This sequence comes from Emydura macquarii macquarii, assembly GCF_026122565.2. Lineage (NCBI taxonomy): Eukaryota > Metazoa > Chordata > Testudines > Chelidae > Emydura > Emydura macquarii. The sequence goes on along the minus strand of NW_027131105.1, from coordinate 9,040,526 downwards.
GGCTGCTGGGTCTTGCTGGCTGAATGCCATGAGGAAAGGGCAAAGAAGATGATGGGACTGCAGGGAAGTGGCCCAAGAAATTGAGGGAAGGAAGTTAAGGAGACTCAGTAGGAGGCTGCTATCTGCAGAATTCCTGGGCCAGGATCCTGACTAGTGGGCAGGCCCAGGTTCTCCCCATTCGCCACTGGGGAAGTGGCTGGACTATTGAAAAGTTGAACGCCCCCCGCCCCGAAGTAGGAAACACAGATGGTGAAATGGCTGGAGGGATGAGTCACGAACAGGATGGTGTGGTACTTGGACTGAGGCAGGTCTGCAGGCAGAAAGGACGACAGGAGACGCACCACTAGAGAAGACTCACTGGCTGGCAGAGCTAATCCCCATGATAGCCAGCAGGAGGTGCTGCTCTGGTGAGTAGACCCTGTTACCCTCCTCAAGAGAGAAATCTTTAGTGAGGATTGAATAATGGATGCAGGTTTGTTTTCTCTGTAGAAGGTGTTAGAGGAATAATTTCTCGGCACTGAACTGTCTATGGACAGGAATTTTGCTAGTATTTGTGTCTGTGGGATTCCAAAATGGAAAAAGATACAAATACCTAAATGGCTACCTGGATGCCAGACTTGGCACATGACATCTGTATGGTGTGTATACTTGCTTCCTGCCATTCTCCCTGACCTCAGTGCTGCGTCTCCAACGTACATCCCCCCTCTACCACCATCCCCCTGACTGCAGTGCTGTCTGTCCTCCTCCATTATTCCCTCCTCAGCAGCTTGCCTCTACTCGCTTCCACAACCATGGTGCCAGCTTCCTACCCCCTCCCTTCTCCTCCTTGCCTGCCTGTCTTTCATCATCCCCAGTCCCAGAGATGTCGATCTGCTCCTTCTGTCCATAGTGACTGTCAGTACCCAAACATCACCTCTCCACTAGAGACCGATAGCTACTATTTTGCAGTTAGTGAGTCTAAAGGTGTTGATTTTTTGACATCTCCGTTTTGCATAGTTTCTTGTTATTTCCAAGTTTCACTGAATCTGCATGGAACTGGCACAGGATTCTCTTGTAGCCTTTAATCAGGCTACCAATAATATAATTTTTTTTTAACCATTAAATTGCAAACAAAAGCAAGATGAACTCTCCTGTACCTTGTGGTTGTGTGTCTGCAGACTCCCGAGATGACCTTTCAGCCTCACTTTCTTCTTGTGAAAGTGTGAAACTTTTTTCTAATTCCTTAAGTAGCTTCAATTTTTCATCTGTTAAAATACAGACATAAAATTTCTTTTTTAAAATATTATTTAAGGTTTTCCTACTTTACAGTCATAAATTATTAACAATGGAGCTCCTCCAGGGAAATCAAATCTTATCCTTTTTTTTTTTTTTTTTTGCTTTCTAGTGCACATACAAGTGTTTACATGCTTATTGCCACAATTTTAAAAAAATGTTTAAAATGCTGTTGTGGTGGGAGCCCAAGAGATCTTTGCATGGACTTTACCGTGATTCACACTTCCAACTTCCATGAAAATACACATTGTCCAGAAGCAGTGACAGCTAGAACAAGGGGGCGTGGTTTTACTGGCAGACTTGTTCACCAACTTCTGGACTGCTATTTTCCCATCATAATCTTGATGGCTCATTGCCTCTCTCTAATTCTGCTGTATCATCAGCGTTCTCTTGTAGCCATAAGACTGAGCTTTAAACACTGTGCTTGCTACACTATTCTGGACTCTGAGAATTGGGTTGCAGACATTTGAAAAATATTTCCAGCGAAAATTTTCGAAAGAAGCTGATGGTCTTGGGATCTTCAGGCGCCCGCAGCAGTGAGGGGTTCTTGGCAGTCACTGGTGGATTTTAGGTAATTCTTTATGGGTTTAAATGTAATGCTGCACATAGATCCTGAATAAGGCATATGTATCCTATTATTATTATTTATTTGAGTTACCCTAATGCGTAGGAGATCCCGTCATGGGCCAGGAACCTGTTGGGGCTAGGCACTGTACAACCACAGAACAAAAAGACAGCCTCTGCCCTATGAGTCCCATCCGGTTCTGCAGCGGTATTTGGGGGAGGCCTCTATATAAGGACAAATTTCACCCTTCATGAATGTAGCTTAATAATCAGGACATAATTATTGTGGAACAGCTATTTTGATAAATTTCCAAGTGTAGAAATCAAGCCCTAAGATGAACAGTTTCTCCTCCATGTTCCTAACAGAGGGTGGTGAAATAGGCTCAGCAAAATGCAAAACGATGGGCAATTTGAGTTTTCACTTCTAATTACAGACTTGAACGTGGGCTCAAACATTTTCTCAAAAATAGGCTCTTTTCCCATTCAAATAAGCCTGTTCCAAGCAAAATCAGGCCTTCAGATTCAAAGATCAAAGTTCTAAATTCTGTACATTTTCAATTTAAAATGAGCCATGTTATCAACTTTCCCAGGGAAATGAGATGAGGAACACAGAATCACCTGCCACAAAATAATATTTCCACCAGATCAGCGCAGCTGTCTGCCCATATGGCAGCTCAGTCACTGTTGGTTCCATCAGTAGGTCAGCCACAGTTCTACATGAGAATTATTTTTTTGCTATGGTTAGTCTAATCAGAAGGTAGGGAAATTGTGTGTCTGATGGTGTAACTCCTTTGACTTTACCACCAGGTGAGCATCTCTACTCTAAATGATCAATGCCTTTTTCCAGAGAATCCCTGCAAACTAGAACAAATACTGTCTCCATCTGTCTAAATAGCTTCTATCTATCTGGCTCCCATTATCATCATTATATCTGAGCAATATGCCTTTCTAGGTGCTTTCTCTATTCACTTTACTGTAATTCACTTCTATTCACTTCCCAGCATATTTCAGAATTTTGAAGTAAAACTAAAGCCCTAGTCCGGCTATAGTCCTTTTTACCAAAACAGTTATTACTCCTTATCTAAATGCTTGATTTGGGCTGGAAAGATGTGCAGCTAATTAATACTCACCATTTTTCTTGGAGCTGGGCAACTGTTTATAGCCAGAGAGATCATTCACCTTTAGTAGCAGGTAAAGCACAACCATTGCATTAACTCCTTTTTTTCCTATGGTCTTCAAGAAGGCTTCACGTTCATCAGATGAGTTATTGCCTCTGGTAAGGAGCTGAAAGAAGGTAAGTACACACTATAAGTACACTATAGTGTGACCAGACATCCCGATATTAGGGGCTTTATCTTATATAGGCACCTAGTACCACCATCCTCCCCCCGTCCCAAATTTTCACACTTGCTATCTGGTCACCCATAGTGCACATCAAACAGACCTACTAATAAAACCAAGCACTTATCGTTGAAGGGCTTTATAAGCATCACACAATGCACCTGAGAAAGGCACAATAATACCCTTGCTTTACAGAAGGGGAAATGTGGTCTGTCCAAGATCAAGGTTGGGATTAAAACTCAGATGTTCTTGGCGTCCAGTCTAGTGCTCAGACCCACAGACCATTCTTCTTTCACTGAACTATCAAACAAGAAATCACTGTGGCATGGTGCAATGGTATTAAACTTTTCATCCTACTCTGTGACTGAGTCCCAGGACTGAAGAAATATTGTACAATGTTCTTGAATGGACGTGGGATCATTTGAATACTTGCAACTCTACCTTATAACTTCACCATTGGTGTCCCCCTTATTGAAAAAAAGCAAGTGAAGAGATACGGAGGAATACTTGGGAAGCTAACATTTTTTTAAAGTTAATTTCTTCACATCAGCAGAATAAAAGTAAATCAAAACTTTGGGCCTGATTCTCTTTAACATTAATGCCCCTTTATGCGGCTATGGCAAGCCTAAAGGAGCTGTAGCATAAATGAGGATCAGGCCCTATATTTTATCCTCCCAAAGTACAGTTGACAAGCAAAACAATGCAGTCAATAAGGAAATACTTAATATTTTACAGAGAACAAAAGAAAATGAGGTTTCCTTAGTAACTTACGTTATGTGTTTCTTCAGTGCTCAGGATGGCTGGGTTAATGGTGGCTAAATATTTTATTAATAATTCCCAAAAGGGCTGGTTCATTTTCTCAGATGTTTTCAGGTAATCAGCATCAGCAGCAAAAGCTTTCTGAAAAACGTCTGGGAAAAACATATGTATACAATTCAAGAAGGTACATACAGGACAGTCTTTCGGTGAGGAGTTACTTTTGTGCTCTTACATAGCTCTGGTAATGGACATGGGCCCCTGTACCATGTTTGCCTTCTAGGGAAAGGAGTAGCACATTATCAAATGGTATGAAAACAGCCACAGCATAAAGAAATGCCCGGTCTGCCAGTACTCAACAAGAGAATCTCATAAATTGATAACATAGTCTTGATATCTTTGCAATGCTGTTGTTTCATTGGAGGAAGAAGGGGAAATATTTTTACTATTAAGGGCTGTGGCAGAAGCAGAGTGGGTACCAAGAGGTATTGGTGTGAATCTGCTAACCAGGGAGTATTGTCTGACTGCATCACTCGATTTAGAGGGTAGGAGGGGTTGAGCTGGGAATGGTAAGGGAGCAAAGCCTGATTAAAGCTAGGCTCTGACTGTTGAGCTGAATTTATGGCACATTTAGTAGGTGTGATTCTGATTTCTGGATCCTGAACCCTCAAATGTAAAAAGGCCCCTGCCTCTCTGTAAGGGAGAACAGCTACTAGTAGGGGATCCCAGAGGGAGGCTCTTGCAGGATGATAACAATATGCTCTTGATTGCTGTCATGGGGATTTAATGTTTATTCTTTCATTGTTGTACTCTTCCTTTAATTTCTTTGTAAGCTGGCAAACATAACGAGTGAGTTCATGGGCTGTGCCTCTTGGCAGCGCCACACAGACAGCACAGCCTGCTGGGATGGAGGGCAGAGGTGGTCTTAAGCCCCCTTTGTGTTCTGGGGAGTCTGGGCTGACTGGGGCCAAATCCACCCCAGGATAATTTAGGTGACTCAGGGGGCTGTGTGTGAGGAGCTCCATGTCCCAGAGCTACCCAGAGTGTCTGTAGCATTGTCACAGCATGACTCCTACATGAGGGCTTGCGAGTGGCTCCATGCCTGTGGAATGCCGGGTGTGTGACAGAGGAATCCTGCCCCAGCCAGCTAAGGGGCTTTTACAGACTATATATGCTTCTGCTGGGACAAAGGTGGCATAAGCGTGCACAGGCCTTGTTTGGCCTCCATGTTTCCCTTTCCATTACCTTGTTGCTTTTTGGTGAGAACTGGAAGTGAGACGGTAAAGTTGTCCATTGCTGCGTCTGTAAAAACAGAATTTTAAAATAAGCTATGTGCTTTGCTTCCATGTGGACACTGTATATCTTTACAGCACTTCACATTTTGAAATCACCCATAAATTGCAATGAAAGTACCACAGCTTGGTTCATTTCAAATGCTAGGATCCGTTCCTGCAGCCATCATTTAGGCAAAAATCCCTTTGAGTCAATGGGAGTTTCATATGAGTGAGGCTGGCAAGATTATGCCAGGGGTATTATGAAAGAACTTTTGTTTTGTCATCCTGAGTAAAAATATAGGAATTCCTGATTCAATCATATCATTTTTTGTTATTGTAAAAATATTTAATTAACTATTTGCCCTAGATGTGAGTAACTTAGTGGTAATTCCTCACTCATTAAAGAGAGTGATTTATCTTCACTTGAGAGCCATCCTTCCTTAAACTAGAAATAATCAGATCAGAGAGGATATGGGAAATGCTGTTAGTATATTCAGGAAGTTAATGCCATGGAGGTGAACTAAAATGATTTAAGTATTGAAATAAAACAGATCTTTAATTTGACAGATGTTTTTCTCAGGATCAGAGTTCTATGTCTTTTCCTAGATGAATGAACAAGGTACTGTGAGTTGTGAAGGCTTGAGTTTGAAGCCCTGCTTGGCCATTTATTCACCATGCGGCCTTCAGCAAGTCACTTAACTGCTTTAATCTCTTTAAGAGACTAAACCTAAAATAATATTTACTTACCTCCCAGGGGTGCTGTGTGTGATTTAATTAGTTAGTGACTGTAGAGTGCTTTCAAATTATTATTCCAATTAATGATACTATGAGTTTCCATAGAAGCATAGGAATTGCAAGAAATGCAGTTCTGCTCTGTTTAAGGGTAGAACTTCCTGGGCAGGTGAAATACAGAAACCTGAACTCGGGGCTACAATGGTGGATACTGTTCAGTTCACCTTGGGTCACATTGCAACAGCAATGTTTAATTAGAATGTCCCACTGATTTCAGCAATGCCCCATTCATTATAGACGGGACGGGTAGCCTGACACAACCCACACAAGACCCAGTTTTCGGTTGCTCATAGCTTTGCCAAACTGAAATTTTCCATGCCAGGTGTCTGCTGCCTATTGAATTTTTCTGGAAAATTGCAGGCAAAACAAGTCAGCCATTTCTGAGAACAAGGGGAAAATATATAGCTTTGTCCATGTTAAAAATATTCTGGCAACCTTTTCTTTTGAACAGCTCTATTACTCCCGTGATTTGGAGCAGGGACTTGAAACTTGGCAGGAGGGTGACCTTTGTGTCAGGGATGGGCCTTTCACTGTGAGATGCTATCCAGATTCGGCCAAGTTAGGAACCTTTGAAAAATTACAGTTTGCACATGCTCAATAGAGACATTAGAGTTTAGCAGCTAAAATCTCCAATGATTCCATCCACATGGAGCATGCTCGAGCCTCTCACAGCTCCAGGTAGTGACCAGACTATCCTCACACAGCGACTGAGCGTGCTCCAGCCCAAGGCTACAGGGGTATAGCTGGACTTTTCCTGTAATGGCTACTCTGGACCAGATGGGGCTGGGCACTGGAACTGAGAGCAGGATGTCTGTCTCTTTTGTGCTCTCAGTGAATACCCTACCAGGAGCATGGAGGAGGAAGCAGTCTGATTCGAATGCAGAGGGGACAAGAGCTGGACCCAGGGAAGGGACAGGAATAGAATGCAACAAGGAGTCTGGTGAGACTGGGAATGCAAGGGGGAGAGAAACTGGGACTGGCTGGGCAAGAAGTCTGCAACTGGAAGCTGGGGGCGGGGGGGGAAGGAAACGATGCAGGGGTCTTATGGAAAAAATATTGTGTGATCAAGTCATTAAAGACTGTGTATACACACACAAGGGGGCAGCATTAATGTTGCACAGACAGCCTTAATTCTGGTAATTCCTAACTTCTGAGTGCTTGACTTAGCAATTTAATGTTACTGTGATATAGTTCTTTGTGTGCAATAGTCACTTAGATTAGAAAAGAACTAAATACTTACACATGAAACTATTAATACTTGAATTAAAATAATTTTCAACTACAGTGGGCCTGATTCCAACTCACAGTAGTGTAAACCAGGGGCAAATGGATTAAACCTAGTCAGAGGAGAATCAGGACTGATGAAACAAAATTTTTAACATTCTGGGTGGAACATTTTCCACTTAAAATAATGGCATTTTTATTCTGAAATATGTATAATTCAGAGTATTGAATTCTGTCAACAGCATTGCAATACTAAGTGAGAAAGGAATAAAATTACTTGAAATAAATTTATTCCCGTTTTTGAGTGTTTAACACCGCAAACAGTTAATTCAATGAATGTTGTTTTCTTAAAAACATCACAAGCAGGGATCTTTCCTACAGGTTTCAGCCTGAAGTGAAATTTTGGGGTGGAGTGGGGAGGAGTTTAGTGAGTATGCTCTGTGCTGTTTCATGCCACTCCAGTGATGCAAATCAGCTCTTACTCATGGTTTTTTGCTACAGCATCATAAAAGAGGCCCAGGGGAGCCACCGTGCATCAGTAAATCTGACTCACAGATACAGATGGAACAACAAATACAACATTAAAAACAGATGTGACAGTGTCAACCTCATGAGCCATCAGAACTGATTTACCTTAAAACTTTACTCATTTATCTGCCTTATTGAGCAAATGCCTACATCGTGTCTAATAGGCTGGGTACATTAGGCAAAATACACTTCTGGAGCCACTCCCTCTTCCAGGTATATTACATTCCTTAGGATTTAATTAGAATATTGGAGCTTGAAAAGAACACTGCTCTGTGCTACTGGCACTACCTATTCTTCCGCAAAGGACTGGAAAGAGGAGTAAATATACTGTGGGTTCCCCAGCTGTGTCCATGACAAGGCTTAATCAATCCCTGTGCTTTAAGGCTGGGATTTTCAAAGGAGCTGAAAGGACTTAGTCACTCTGAACTCCCATTCAATTTCAGTGGGATTTGGGCAGCGAAGTCCCCTGGGGTTCCTTTGGAAATAATAGCCTAAACAAATAAATAATAATAACGTATTATTATTATTTTTATTTATTGTATTATTATTCCTTAGAAAAGTACATTCTCTATAACTGTAAATCTCTGAAAACAATTTTAGTAGATTATACACAGTAACGACAAGATGATGATAATATGTTGGCATTTCATGTGTGACATTAGTTCTGGGTGGGATAATGAGACGTGCATAATAAGCCTGATCTCATTTACCCTGGTTGTAAATCAGAACTTAATGCCTCTGAAGTCTTTTTAGAATTATTCTAGAGTAAAACTTGTGAGATCACTTGTGAGGCCTTTCTGATGCCTTTTTGGTCTGTGCTAAAAAATTATGTAAACAGCTGCCAGAGGAAGCCATTTGCAGTTCACCACAAGTTTCATTGATCCTACAAAAGCAAAGGACTATATTTTCTGTTCTTGAGTGCCATCTATTGGCACCTTCTCTATTAACTCTCCATTTTCACATGCAAAGATACAGAGCGCTCCTTTAGCAATATACATTTTTGTATCTATTTCCTTTGTTGTATTTGTCTGTACTGTTTGTTTTAAAAAATCTACAGTCAAAAGTTTTTTTTTAACTTAAGTAGATTTAATGCAACCCAAGAGAGCTCACATTTACAACTTGAGAAAAGTTAAGGCAAAGAACTAGTCTCACTTATATAAAACATTGTCTCTTCACTACAACAATAAATAATTCTTTAAAAAAACCTGTCAGAGGGCTGCAGACAATAAGACAGTAAGAACCAACTTTTTAGGTATTGGGCTTTAAGACCCAGTCCATTTAACATTGTCCATTAAACCACAAAGATTGCTGCTATGTCAATTCAATTCCCAGAGGAAAATAAATAACCACATAGTTTCTATATCAGTTAGAGAAACAGCCCATTACAATCTAAGAAATGACCACAATCAAAAACCCTGTGATGTAACTATGTTTTACCTGCTCTTCTGCCGGCACTGTTGCTTCAAAGGTGAACTGTCCTGTCTGAAAGGCAGAGAAGGATGTGTGAGGTAAGTGGGCACAGAGCCTAGGCCTGCCAGAATGATAATGACTAGATGTCTGAGTGTGTTAATCACGTGTCCTGGGTTGGTTGGTGCATGAAGGGGCTGTGAAGTCACAGTCTCGATGGCAATTACTTGTGGTGCAGCTCCCTTAGGTTGCCTGACTCACAGAAGCAGGAATGGTTTCATTTCCTCCTCCAGGCTGTGAGCTTCTTCCATTAAAGTTTTACCCCAAACACCACGTAGTGAGACTGGCACTTTAATTTCCACCACCTCCTGGAGTCTCCTGATTTCAAGGAAAGTAGGCGGTGGAGCTGTAGGATCCTGAATCAGCTAGGCACAAATGCAAACCAACTTGCCTGATAAGTCTGGGGTTGGGCAGAGGAGGAGCAGCAGCAGGAGATTCAGTTTTCAGATTGCCTCATAAAGAGCAGAGAGGAAATAACATCTAAACTAATTCCGCTTTTGTTTTGCAAGTTCAGTAAGTTACATGGGGATTTTCTTCTTTGTGGGGGAAGGAGGAGGGAGGAAGTCACATGCTGCTGTGGCTTCCCTGCAGTTGTTACCTGCGATAGCTAGATGAAAACTATTTCAGGTATGTCTACCTGTTCTGCAATCACGCCTCTGACTGTAGTGTAGACATACCCAGAGATTATTTTCCCATGTGCGGAAGTCACCCCAAAGGGGATATTGTATTGAAGAGATGAGGCTATTGCCTCGCTGCATCATCCCCTGCAGCTGGCCAGATGTGCTGGGAAGAATGAGCTGCACCATCTTAAAAAAAATAGTGCATCCTGTGCATTTGCTCTGTATGTCCAGGTAGCTGAAAGATTTCTCACAATCAAGAGGTGAAATCACTCCCAGAACTGCCATGGGGCAAGACAGCTCCACACCCCTGTGACGCTGGCTGGATTAGGGGGACCATTTATGATATTATTTAATATCAATATGTCAAAATTACAATAATTCATATGGGATAGGCCAGGTCAGGTACCATTAGAAAGGTTATAATTTGCTAAGTATGATGATATTGTTTATGTTCATGTGTCATATTTGTCTTGGAAATTATGTATATGTTTGATGTAGCTGTATTTCAACTTGTGCTGTGTTTCTGAGCGACACCCCAGACAAGATGGCTGCAGCACTAGCCTGCTTAATGGCCCATTAAGGAAACTCACAGCCTGGTACAATGGGACCAGGGGGAGAAGCTAGGGATACACCTGATGAGTCACCAGGATTTACTCATGTGACTCTGGACACCATCTTATTTCTGTAAATTTTCACAAGCAGCATGGCAAAGGCAACTGCACCACATCCATTTTGTCTTCAGTCTTCAAAGTCAGTCTTCCCCTATCTCCGGATCAACTCATCTACAAGCTGTGAATCAAAGGACTGAGACCCATCCAGGTACTGGATGTACACCAGAGGGGCTATACAAGTCTGCAAAGGCCACAATTCTACTGGAAACCTGACATATATAGACTTTCCAATCATTTGTATGTATGTGATTGCATTAATCATTTAACATTTCTCTTATAGTATGTTTCTGTCCCTTTAGTAATAAACCTTTAGTTTTAGTTACTAAAGGATTGGGTCTTACCCAAAATACCATACTGCCAGCCAAATGACATTGGTCTGGTAACGTGGCTGACCCTTTGGGGTCAGGAGAACCTTATTGGTAAAGAGCATAGAGTTTTAAATAACTTATCTCGTTACTGGACCTAGTGGCTGACTGGGAGCCAGAGACTGAAATGCAGTAAAGGGGGCTGTGTATATTTTTGTTTTAGCTTCTTGATAACCAGTGTGGGGAATCAGAAGCATTGTTTGTGGCTGGTTGGGAAGTCTGACTTCAGAGCCACCCACCAGTGCTGGGAGAATCTGCTCTCCTTTTGCAGCCTGCCCTGACCTTGGCATGTTCAGGTGGTCTACTCTAAGCACAGACAGGTCACAACCCCAACATTCTATGTGCAACATCTTGTAAATTACACAATCTGGCCCTAAATGCCGAAAAGAATTTGGGCTCTTTCCAGAAAGAAGCTTAGCATATTAAGTAAATCAGATTTTGCTGATTAGAAAGTAAGAAAACAGACATTGATCTATCAGTCCAGTGTGCTGCACAGCATTGTATAATAGCAGACCTAATCATTACTCAAAGAGTTATTCAGGGCGAGATTCTCTCCCTTGTTCTAGCCCAATCTCCCCTGGTGTGGATTGCCCCAGTGTGGGAGCGTCCCCAGCAAGAGTAGAGCTGACTTAGCCACCTCCAACACCACCTTAGCCACACAGTCCTGGTGCAAAGTGTGGGAAGCTTGTGCTGAGGACACTGGTTATTCACGGCTAGCAGACAGTCTTTTGGGGCTATTGCTAGCTGCCACCAGGGCAATCTAATCTATGCTGGGGCCAGGTAGAGAATATGGGAATCGTAACTACTCCCTGAAAGCCCCTAGCTCTGTTGTGCCAGGAGGATTTCAGCCTCAGCAAAGAAGTAGGGCATCGAACTCAGTTTAGACACAGAAAACATTTTAATATAAATTCACTTTTACCCAAAAGGCCTCGGAGTCATTTTAGCAACTATAAACGGTTACATCAAATTTCTCTCTGCACTGTACCTCAGATTTCAAACCATGCTTTCACTCATGGTAGAAGCTTTCTGGGTTTCTTAGCTGGGAGTTAGATTTTATTAAATTAGGTGAGGTTTCCCAGCATCTGAGTATGTGGGTGCAAATCCTCAGTGTGTTTTAAAATGAAGTGTCCACACTCCAGCTGCTTTGTATTACTGGAGCAGCACAAAGCAGCCAGAGCAGAACAGTGACTCTGGCCTGTAGTCTCTTGTTAGCTATTAAGATGGTGTGGTAAGTAGCTTGAGGGCTCAGTTTCTCTGTTCCTCTTCTCCCTCTCACTTTAATTCAAGCCTTTTTCAATAAGCCTGGTGACTGGCACTATTTCTTCTTCTCCCTCCAGTTCTGGTCATCAGGATTCAAGATGGATTCTCCAGAAATTAAAAGATCATTGTAGTCCTTGTGTTCAAATAGCACTCCCTCAGATGCTCTAGTAGGAAGCTCTCTATGTCTTACTAACCGACCAGGTTAAGTCATCTCATCCTTAGCTATAGAGTTCTCATTTTAGGAGGAAAGTCTGCTGTTCCCCCACCTTGGCATCACACACTCAGGCCTGATTGTCTTTGCTAAAAAGGATGTGTTTTTTACCCTACGGTAACTAACATGCATGAGGTATTCCAAGTTGAAGACAAGTCATTTTAGTTTTATCATGAGGTAAACTTGCAGAGGTCAAGGCTGACCTCCTTGAATTTACCTCACAGTAAAACTAAAGTTCCTTGTCTTCACTGTGTTTTTACCTCCAGGAAAACTCTCACACATTAGTTATCCTGAGATAAAAAACACAATTTTTGTTAGTAGTGAAGATGCTCATGCTGACATTGGCTTGCTAGCAGCTATCTGGTGTGAGGTAGTGACTGCTGAGGAAGCTGGTCTTATAGATTAAGATCAGAAGGGACCAATATGATCATCTAGTCTGACCTCCTGCACAACACAGGCCAAAGAACCTCACCCAGCCACTCCTGTAACAGACCCCTGACTTATGACTGCGTTATTAAAGTCCTCAAATCATGGTTTAAAGACTTTAAGGTACAGAGAATCCACCAGCAAGTGAGCCGTGCCCCATGCTGCAGAGGAAGGCGAAAAACCCCCAGAGCCTTTGCCAATCTACTCTGGGGGAAAATTCCTTCCCAACCCCAAATATGGAGATCAGTTAAACCCTGAGCATGTGGACAAGTTGTTCCTTGGCTGTCCAGCCTGCTATTGATGAGACTGACACCATCTGTCTCTTGTCCTGTAGGTTCTATGCTTCTCTGTCTGTTATTAATTCCCTTTTTTATCATCCTAGCTGCCTGGATATCCTTTGAAATTTGAGGTATTTCCTCAGTGCTCTGTTTATTAGTGAGGATTTATTTATCTATATTGTGGGGTTTTACTGCTCTCTGTTTTAGCAGAGACAAAGGACATTGTCTCCTTGAATCCCATACTGAAGAGCATAGCATTGAATTTATGGGCCCTCCGTTCACTGTGTTTTTCCTATATCTGCAGTAGGATCACAGGTGGTCTGTTATGATTCTTTCTTATTCACGTCTGCTTGCCTGCCAGGCTGTAGAGTAGATGTAGGGCTGCTCCGTGCAGGTTACTCTAACCCCACAGCTGAAGTAGCTTTGGCAGAACCTTGTACATCTCACACCTATTCCATCCATCTCCTATGCATGCAGCTGCCTGAGCATTAATATTAAGCTACAGCAACCTCTGTTTTTCTGTTCCAGGTCAGCTGTTCTTACAAATTAGCACAGGAAGGATTCTCAACAGAATAGATGTAAAGAGGATACAGTAGGTACTAAGGGCTTGTCCACATGGGGAAGCTATTGTAAAATAATAAAGGGGTGAATTTAAAGGGCATTAGCGCCCTGTGTGGACACTTTTATTCCACACTTAAAATGTCTTTGCACAATTTAGCTTAATCCATTTCCAAAGTGAAAATTACAGAATAGCTATTTCACAATAGTTATATCAGGCTATTTCCTGGTGTAGACGAGCCCTCCGTGGACAGGGAGTAGTAGGTTTCAAGATAAGGGACAGCATATGGAATAAGGCAAAGGCACATCATACATGTTCATACTGGCCAACTACAGCTGTGACTGTCCAGATCTGGAATCAACTCAGAATCCAAACTTTCTCCAAAACCTAGGGTGTTCTGGGTCCACGCTCTGGTTCAGCCCACTGGAGAGAGTTATACTGTTGGGGAAGAGAAAAGTCTGGATCTGATACTCTGCTGTGGGCCTGTCTCTAAGTCAGTGGTTCTCAACCCACATCCCAGTCACCACAGTGCTGCAGCCTGTGTGACATTCTCAGGGCCATACAGGTAGCATATATATATTGTGTGGATGCAACCCATGTAACAGAGAGCTGCATATGTGGCCCGCAATGGTAAATAGATTGAGAACCACTGCTCTGAGTGATGCATTGTTACATGGTATAGATAGAACATGCTCAGGGGTGATGTGGACTGAAGACTCACAAAGCAACCATTTCCATTTGGCTTCCCTGAACAAAAGCTCACAGCCAGAGCCAGTGCTGAGATGCCAAGTGCTGAGGGAGGTGAAAGGAGACGCGTGACAGGAGGAATTCTCCTCTCTGCCAGGCTGTAGAATAACTGTAGAGCTGCTCCATGCAGGCCACTTTAACCCCATGTCTGAAATAGCTTCAGCCGGCCCTTTTCTGCCCCTCACCCATTCCATCCATCTCCTGGCTTGCTCAGGATCTACCACTACCTTTTCCTTGCATATTGCTATGCAAGAAGCTCCCTGTGAACTGCACTCTGCACCACAGAAGGTGTTTGCCGCTGTTCTCCAGCCCCTTGGCTACCAGCCCCTGCACTGGCTCGTTCCACAACCTCAGAAGCTGGGACTAGATTTGCCCCAGTGCTTAACTTTTATTAAATAAAGAAAAGTTTCCCAAGGATAGATAGAAAGGATCAGCACCAGTTTCCAGGAGCTTCTGTCGCTGAACTTCCCACCACAGCTGTCCCCAATATAATTATTTAAACACAGATGCAAGTTGGAACATTAATTCCAACAGGGCACCACCTTCCTCTGTACCCAGGCACTTCTAGCCTACAGAAGCACAGCATCTCCCACGAACTCCACCTTCACCCAGGGGCCTGAGCTGAGGTAATTAACCCTTTAGTTATTGGGCTAAAGTGTAATACTGTGTCTAGCAGCTCTGCTTCAGTGGGAATCTCATTATGAACCTGGGTTTGGATTCTGCTCTTTCAAATGTGTGTCCTGTTTTTGGCCCAGCCAAGTGACGCCCTATTTTCCATTCATGGGCATTTTTCTGTCTGTCTGTCTAATGTGATCACTTGAAAACCTCATGTGACCGGTTCCAAATTCCAGGGACTATTCTAGGCATCAGTGGTTGATTTTTGGTAAAAACCAGAAAAGCCTGATTTCCATTAAAATCACCATTTGGTCACTTAGGCTATAAGGGTGAGGCAGTGATTTTGGGATTAGAGTTAGCGGTCACCTCACTCTACTCTGGCCAGTCCTCCCATCGACCCCCTCTTATGCCCACTCTAGCCAGGCTTCACTAAAATCAATAGGAGTCTGGCCAGTGGGGGTGGGGACAAGGGGCCTATACATAGGGCATGAAGCTCAGCCTACATAAGTAACGGCAGGTTGAAAAGAATTAAGTAGAGATGCATGGAATAGATGCTGTATATCTATCTAATATATGCAGCCTGGTAGTTCCTAGCTATTCATTAAGCATTAGAACTCGTTAGTTTATCTGCTGCTGTAGCTGCCTGAGGAGAGGGTGTGCAGTGCAGGTACTATCCTTTGCTGTTGCTGTTCATGCAGTTACGCTTCTCACTTCAGAGCAGGTCAGACACCAGGAGAGAGACAATTATACTTTCTGTTCTAGGACAGAGAAGGGTCGGGGAAGAGGAGAGAAGGGGAGCTGTATGTGCTTTGTCAGCTTAGATAGGATGCCCCAAAATAAAACAGATAAATGCTTTTCTCAATCGGTTGTCTTCACACTCTGTGTCCTGGGTCAGTGCTGGTTATGTATGTGAGCCAGCTACAAAAGGAGGCCTAAATTTAAGTGCCTCAGTTTTTGGACACCCAAAGTGACACACCTTAATGGGCCCTGATGTTTACAGGGCAGGTGCTCAGCACTATCTGAAAATTGGGCCCCTTTGAGGTGTCTCAACTGGACAGAGGTGCCTAAACTCACTGGTCACTAGCCTTGTTTTCTTATTCTGTTGGCAGTGTGTGTCAAAATGCCCCGGGCACCCCTTACTTCTATACTGGATGAAATAATGTATGCTATTTTGCGCACAGGGCCTAAGCTATAACTTGGTCCCCTAAAACCATTATAGAACTGGGTTATCTTGCCCATACTAAGGGTACAAAAAAGATTAGACCACAGATGCCCTTTGCAGGACAACTTGCCTATGCATAATGACACATGTAGACTAGGTGTTCACTTAGAGAAGAATAGCAAGGATTAAGTGTTCCCCAGAAGTCATGTGAAAATACCAGGGACTATGGGGAAATCAGAGCAACAATTATTTCCCCATCGGACAATTTCTGTAATGCTGTTCTATGTTGTCAGTATAAAAGTCGACAGTTTGTTGAAAATAAAAAATTGGGAGGTGGCGTAAATTAAACTGAAAACCTTTCTCAAATTGAAATTTCTCCTGAATCTTAAGGAACCCACAATAAAACATAGTCCCAAGACAAAAACAACTAATATTTAACAAGGGAAATCAAAGGCTGCAACTGCAAAGAAAAGTGGAGTTTTCAAATGTTTGCAGTTTTAATTAAGTATATCCTTAAACAAAGTACTTACCAGCACTTTGATTTTCAGATAAGCACTCCAGAGTAACATACCAAAGTCTGATCAAAATCATATCCACAGTACACCAATAGTGGTGGTGAAAATGTAACATATGGGAATTTTAATTTAATGGAGACAGTGCTGTTCAGACATTCTCAGAAACAAGATTTTCTAGTCTGTTTAGCTAGACACTGCCTCCTTCTACAGAGCTTTTTCTATCAGGTCTAGTTAATCACCAGGATAAACCTCTTATTGCAAGTACTGTATGCAAATCATTAATGCTAATTTAAATTTGACTCAGATCTTGAAACATGTCTCTGATATATGTGAGAAAAGTAACCATTTCCTGCCTGCACTCTGGGTCTTGCAGGCTGCTTGTATTTACATAAGTTGGTGCTGCTTCTCATGCCCTGCTGTTAGCAACTGAGGGCCAGAGCCTAAAGGGATAGTCCTGGCATCTGTGATACTCCTTCTGTGTGTCCTCTGCAGCGCCATACATTCTTTCTGGTGTTTTGCCTCTTTGATGCATGGAAATTCAGACCTAGTTAGAAGCAAATTTTACTATAGGCTGATAGGCAGAGATTGATGTGTGCACTAACATAGAGGTCCTCAAACAGTGGGGCGTGTCCCACTGGGGGGGCATGGAGGAACATTCGGGGGGATGCGTCAGGGCTTGGGCCAGCCCCCATGGGGGGCAGAGAGGAAGCACCACCCAGCCCCACTCTGCCCCCTGGCACTCTGTCACAGTGCCCGGCTCCCAGCTTGGCTCCCAGCTTGGCCCCAGCGCCCAGTCGTGACGCCCAGCCATGGCCCTGCTCCCAGCCTCGGCCCCCAGCTCCAACCACAGCTCCCTGACCGTGGCCCTGCTCCCAGCCCCAGCTGGGGGCATTGGGGGCATGGACAGAGGTAAGGGGGGATGTGGGGTAAAACGTTTGGGGACCACTGGCCTAACAAGCCAGTCTCAAACCAGATATTTGCGTGGTTGCTTGGGGTATTTTTGTTCAGGGTTAGAATTGATTGATTGAAAACTTTCCATCGAAAAACACTGTTTTGTCAAAAACCAAAATGTTTTGCAAAAACAAATTAGTTTTGATGAAAATTTCCTCAGGAAGGTTGCAGGCCCAGGGAAACATTCAGAAATACAGACTCAAACCTGAGTTTCCCATGGGGTAGGTGAGTGGCCTAACCACTAGCCTTTTGGTTATTCTGGGGTAGTGTGCTCTCTCTCAGTCTCCCTTAGCTTTTCCTGAAAAATTCTAAAGGTTTCGTTTTCATTCCAAAGTAGGATAAAAACAAATTTCAAAACCTCGTGAAACAGAAATGTTTTCTGGGCAGCCCTATTCAGGATACAGTTAGGCTGAGATTCACTATTGTGAGCAAGAAATTTTGAGTATAAAGCAAGACTGATATTCAAGACACAATCCTGCACCCACTGAAGTCAGCAGGAGTTTTGCCATTAACTTGAATGCAAGCAGGACTGAGCCCTTGGGGAGCATGTAGTACCGGATTCATATTTAGAAAAAAGTGAATCCATTTCTCCATGGGGGTATTAGGTTAGGTAGAATTAAACTGATGAGCATTTGCCACTCTGTTCATATTCCTCATCCCTTGTTTTACCTCGCAGGACACATTTTAATTAGTTATAATTAGGCATGGATGGATTCTATTTTTATCACTAAACATTGATAAACATTGATTTCACTGGACACACACAAACCCACAAAAAATATTACCATAGAGGATAATTGAAATATACTGAAAGTAAGAAAGACATGCTGCTTGATTGATGTAAGGATATTTACTTCATCTATTTTGACTTATGATGTTGTCGAGTTGTGTTCTAACTGTTCTAAAGCTTTAATTTTTGGAATTGCATCATCTACTGTCATTAACTAATTATTGCCTACCTGCCCCCACCCAATGTCTGAATGCCTCAGCATTCCCACAATAGTGAAAATTTAAATAGATACAAATAAAAAATAATGTTTAACAGCCATAATTTTGTGCAACTGTGAAAATTTAAATTGATAAAAATCTAAAAAGCTTAAAAATAAACATTGAGATTATCCATTGAAATGATCAAAATATCATAACTGAATTCTGCCAACTCTATTTATAATACTTAGCACTTATGGTATGTAGCAATTTGCATCTTCAAAGCCCGGAGTGAACTTTAACTAATTAATTATAATTCGTTAAAATGTGTATTTATTGTACCCTTAGCTGGGATCTGTCTTCTGAGAGAGGTAGCGGATGCTGAGCATTCCTCATGTGCTGAGGTCATTCCAGGAGATATGATACATAGACATGGAGGTATTAAATTTATCATTAGAAATACTGATAATTGGGTAGCGCATGTCCAGTGATTTGCCTAATAAGTATGGAGGTGATCGATTGCCTGAGGCATCTAGAGGAAGTTCTAGTGAATGCCAAGGAGAAACATTTTGGTATCACTAACATACATTTAAATTACCAGGAAGGATGGGGTCCAAGGCATCTGCATTTGTTATCTCTGGAAATGCTTCTTGTTCTACACACGGATCAAGATGGACAAGGGGAAATTCCAGAGACTAAGGCCCTGTCTACACTTACCTCTGAGATTCGGCGGCAGTCGACCGGAGTTACGCAAGCTACGCAAAAAACTTGCATAATTCCCGTCGACTTCTCTGCTTCTCTTCTGTGTGCCATCTTCACTGCACTGCACCAATGGGAACTACGTTCCCATCGATGCAGCACTACACCACTTGAGAAGGTGGTCTTAATACGTTGATTTCTGGATTGACTGAGCGGGTCTTCACTGACGGCTCAGTTGATCCAGAGAAATCAATTTGCCGCCATCAGTGAAGACGTAGCCTCAGGTGTTGGGGCCAGATCCTCACCTGTTGTAAATCAGCATAGTTTGCATTGATATCACCTGCCGTGGTGTAAGAGGAGGGGTTTACATTTATTAGGCACTAGGAGACGTTTGAGAGAAACTCTTTGAAGGGATAGACTTCTTAACCAAAGTGAAATCAAACTGCTGCTGGCACAGAAAGCTGATGCGTTTGGAGGGGGTGGATTAAACTAGGAACTGGAGGAAATTTAACAGGTGCTAAGGAGCACTGAGGCTGAAGAAAGACACCTTCTAGGGATGGTTCAGTCTTATAAAAATAACACCATACCCATCTCGGTTTCGAGAAGCAATTTTTTAACACTTTAAACAACTGCTTTGTTTAAAATCTAGTTCTAGAGCACGCAGGAGGAAAGCAACTTCTTGTCTCAGGGTTTGGTTCAAGAAGTAACAATAGCTGAGTCACTTAGAGTATGTCTATCCACCTGCAGCAGCGAGTCTTCTCACTATGGGGCTAACAATAGCAATGCAGATGTTCCTGCTTGGGCGTTAGCCTGGGCTCTGACACCCAGTGGGGGGCAGGGAGAGGGGTGTCTCAGAGCCCAGATTCCAGCCCGAGCAGGAATGTCTACACTGCTGTTTTTAGCCTGGGAGCATGAGCCGGAGTCAGTTGACCTGGGATGTGGGGTTTTTGTGCAGTGTAGACGTACCCTAAATAACAGTGACCATGATATAATTAAATTCAATGGTAAAATTCATGATATAATTAAATTCAATATCCTTGGGGGAGGAATTGTGTCAAAAACTAGCACAGTGACACTAAACCTGGCTGTGACCTTGGTGCTACCTGAAGGGACAGAAAAGACATGCTTAAGCAAGCAATCTGGCATTGCTGCCGTCCTGAGTAGGGCCAGCGGCAGACAGCTGTACCTCTCCTGTGTTGCTATAGGATCACATAACTTCAGTCATGGGACTAACTCCGCTCCAGAGAGCACAAACAAAGAAAAGATGCAGAGTCCAATTCTAGGAAAAGTTTCATCGATGTTACAAAAAAGAAATCTGTTGCATCTCAGAATGTGTGGGAAGCACTTGGCCTAGAGAAAGGGCTGCCTTTCTATTTTTCAATATGGAGTCAAAAATAGTTTTGTACAGCCCCACTCAGCTTCCATGGCTAGCCACTTCCAAAATTCACTGTTCATTCCTGCTGAAATTTCTTCCCACGCAGACTGCCTCTCTGTGTATGTCTACACTGCAATTAGATGCCCATGCCTGGCCAATGCCAACTGCCTCAGGCTCGACTGACTGGGTCTGCAGGGCTGTTTAACCGTGATGTAGACCTGGCTCAGGCTGCAGTCCAAGCTCTGGGACCCTCCCACCTCACAGGGTCCTGGAGCCTTGGCCCCATCTTGAGCCCGGACATCTACACTGCAATTAAACAACTCTGCAGTCGCGAGCTATAGTCAGCTGGCACGGGCCAGCCATGGGTTTTTAACTGCAGCGTAGAAATACCCTAAATGTGCTTGGCCTTATGTGAGTCTGTTATCTCTGTCAGCACTCTATTGACATTTTATTGATGATTGACATCCGTCCCGTCCAGGTAGACTCTATCAGACCTCGTAGTAAGAGTGACAATGTTTACAACAACCATTTTGGTAATCATTATATTGTTTTTTTCAAATCAACTAATAGAGCTAAACCAGCTATTGCATGGGTGGGAGATTGGAATCTAAATTTTAAAATTATTTCTGAGCTTGCATAATAGGAAACTCTCTGCTTAGGGATTATAAAATCTACAGTGTCAGTTGCAATTATTTGATTTGTCCTAAGGACAGACCCTGAAATATCTACTCTCTTCTACCCATTCTGTTTCTCATCATCAATAGCACTCTTATTGTTAATCACCAGCTACACTGTTGGCTGTCACGTCTCACATTTTCCATCCTTTTGGGCATGTGTCTCAGTGATGCTAAATAGCTCTCACATGCCAGTGGAGCTCAGTAAAGGACTGACAGGTCTCAGTGAAAACACACAGAAAAATGTGCAGCAGCAGCATATTTTAACTCTGTGGCCAGTAAACTATGTGATACTTATTAATTATTGTTACTCATTCATCACCCACTGTTGTGCCAGGCACCATTCAGACATATAAGGACTGATCCTCAGCTCTGCCTGATGCTGCACAGGGAAGAAGGAGGGCAAAGGTGGCTTTTTGCCATTTTTGCAGCTCCACAGTCCTGGGGCAGCCAGGGACCAGAATGGTTGCCAAGCGGACTGCTGCAAGTTGTGTCTGCTACAGCAGCCCCCAAAAGGGGCATTCCAGCAGCCGTGAATCACCAGACCACAGTGACACTCTGGATACACACCCCTTTCCATCAGCAATGCCCCCAACACATCCCATACATTGGGAGCCTGGAGGGGTTAGGTTTCTGGGAATTCTTACACGAGGGAATGCCAGTTTCTGGCTGCTTTGAGCCATCACAGCTTACTCATGCTTAGAAGTACCTTAATCCTTGAGTAGTTCTATTCCTTTCAAAGGGTTACTCAAGGAGTCAGGCAATACTTACCATGAATAAGAATAGTTGAAGACAGCCCTACAGAGAAGAGCAACACAGCAATGCGTTTCTCTGCCATAGCTCCTTCATTAGTTCTAGTACTGGCAGGCAAATACCAGGGGATTCATACAATGCAACAAGTCTCCTTAGAAGAAGGTTTTTAATGTTGTTTCATGGTTCTGTAGAAAAGTTGTAAGGTCACTTCTAGATGCCTGAGGTAAAGAAATGGGTAAGATGTGCCCTTACAGTGCTTTATACTGTATTTCTGCCATGTGAGAATGGCTGGTATCATGGTTTATGAAGAATTACTGCCATCTTGTGGCTTAGTATTTTATGTGCTCCTTGAATTCTTGACTACTAATGAGCTGAACATGTCAATGAAACCCTGAATATTTTAGAGCTGCTTTGTTCCTGTCACCCCAAATTGAGTCCAGATGAATTCAAGTTGGTTTTATAGTAAATTTATATATAGTAGATACAGTATCTTTAATTGTGATAACTTCTGGTATTAGATTAATACTTCTAAATAGATGACAAATTTTTAAGTACAGAATGTGGAGAGAAGGGAAGATTGTCTCTCTAGATTTCCAGTGCCTGTTTCGCTATGTTATTGTACAGCGTTTGGGAGATTCTAGGAACTGTAATGTCCCACCATTCCCTTTCGGAAGCATGGCAATTAGCAGAATACGAGTGTCCTTGAAAGTACCTGAATGCATGAACTGACTGAATTAAATTCAGGTTTTGGCCCATCCCTAGGAATGTGCGGTGTCGTTTGGAGGGCTTGTTTATATTATGCTGCGTATTGTAAAATGACAGCCTCCGTCATCGGTTTTCTGTAAATGAAAGGTTTCAATTAAAAATGTAATGAAGAAAACAAATAGGGCTCATTCCAAACCCTGTGAAACAGAAACATCTTGGAAGACCAACATTTTTCCTGAAAATGTTTGTTTGTGAATTAATGAATGTGATTTGTATTTCTGAGCTCGGTTGTTTGGATTAGTATCCTCTCTTCATCTGTTCTTTTTATGGCAGTACTCACTGCTGGTTATATAGAAATATAGAAATTGCTGTTAACATGTCAGACCCCTGGTCCCCTTAATCTATTGCCCAGTCTATCACAGTGGTCATGACCAGATGTTTCTGAGGAGGGTTCAGGAATCCCCAACCAAACCCAAATGCAATGGATTCATAGTAAATTGTGGCCTATCGCGTGGTGGTGTGGTGGGGTGGTCTGCATCTTGTATCCTAGTCTCAAGACTGAAGTGAAGATCAGAGTACACTAATGTATGCCAGGGAAAAGGAGGATGAGTGGGTTATTCTGATCAGTCTGCTCTCGTCGTCATTAAATTGCTTTTCTGGGTCAGCTATAACATATCTGGCATGCTCTTGTGATTTTTGTATCCTTTCTTATTCCTAGTCATAGATTTTTGAAGTTGAGCTTTAATAAACACAACAGGGGAAGAAAAGGAAACCGGACACATGCTACCAAGCAGTGAGCAGCTGATCTACTGCATTACAATGTTGCTACAGTCATGTCAGCTGAGCCTTGATCTCAAGGCCTGCCACTGACAAGCCATTAGTTTCGGTGATATTCTTTTTGCCTTTTCAAGTGGGAAACACTTCAAAGGCTAGATTTATGGCAGTCACAATTTCTGAAATTTGCCAGCATATTAGTAAGAGAGTTCAGTTCTGTCTCACCTGCCTGACTTGTAATTAAGTCAGTGGGGGTTGTCGTGTGTGCTGATCTGTCCACAGAAGATCACAAAGCACTTTCCACACATTAGTTGCCTACCTTATGTAAAGTGTGTGGTCAGTATTAGTTATCATATCTTATAAATGGAGAAACAGAGGCCTGGCAATGGCTGTGCTCAGGGCCAGATTAATGCAGGGGCTTTAGGGGCTGCATCCCAGGGCCTCGGGCTAAGGGGGGCCCTGCAACATTAAATCTGGGCATCTGGTGACCACCCGTTCAGGGAGGCTAGCCCCCCCCGGCCCCTCCCCTTCCATCCAAAGCCACATCCCTTCCACCCCTCTCCTGTCAAAGCCCCGCACTGGGCGGCCCGAGCACCAGCCAGGTTGGCAGGGTGGCCCCAGTGCCAGAGCACCTCAAGCTCCCCCAGAGCCTGTGCCCCACCACTGTCCCACCTCAACCTACCCTGGCCGTCCCGTGGCCCAGCGGTCCCCCTCCCCCACTGCCAGAGTGCCCCCGCACCAGGCACAGAACCAACCCAGCCCCAGGCTGGCCAGTCCACCCTAGCCCCCGGAGTGCTGCCAGCCCTTGCCATGCCACAGCACCAGCCTGCCCCACCCCTGGGATGGCTGGTCTGCCCCAGGCCGTCCTGAGCGCTCCCAGCCTTTGGAGCACTGCTGCGCCGGCCCGTAAGGGGCCCCACAAAATCAAATAGCCCCAGGGCCACAGGAGAGTTAATTCAGCCCTGGCTGTGCTTACACTGAGTCAAAGGGAAATCTAAAAAGGAAACTTGAAAGCCCTGGCTGTTTAGTTCACTCTTCTACTCATTTGACATCACTGTCACAGAGAGACCCCATTGTCTGCCTGTGCATATGTATGTACATATACACCCACAAGAAATAAATAGAATTGTGACCCCATTCAGTGAAATTAGACAGGCGCTATGAGCCAAATTTGTCTTTCCTGTAGTCACTTAAATTCCTTTTTCACATTTTTTCTATTGCTTGGAAGTTGGAACAGGCAGGTGCCAAAATTTGTCGAAAAACCGCTGTTATAAAGCCCCAAAGTAGGACATAACTTAAACGGATTCTAAATGACATTATAAGTCATTTAAATTCTTGTAAGAGATCCTGGATTGACAGCAGTGAAAAATGAAGCCATTACAAAGCTCCCTAGCACATTGCCAACCCCCGCAGCCTGTCATTCACAGTGCAGAACTGGAGCTGCCTGAAGCAAAAATCTTTTCCTTTTGCAAAATTGACATCTCCACTGAGCTTTCTCTGAAAAATCTCTCTCAGGCATTGTTGTGCTCCACCACAGCTAGCAAGAGTAGGAGAGAGAGTGTAACTGATTGCTGCAGTATATACCACCATGACATCTAGCCCTGCACAGAAGAGATATAGCAAACATGGTGGTTAATTATTGTGGTGGTACACATTATTTAGTACTTCACCAGAGCTAGCAAGAGTAGGAGAGCTAGTGTAACTGACTGCTGCAGTATTTACCACCACGACATCTAGCCCGGCTCAGAGAAGATCTCGCCAATATGGTGATTAATGCCAGCAGCTGGTCTCCACTAAAACTCCCACACTTCAAGCACCAGTGTAGCCATGCTGGTTCTGCAACACTATGGAGAGCTTTTCAGGGCAAGCTCATCTGAGACAAGGCCAAGAAGTGCTGTTTCCTGAAATGTTAGTTCAGTCCAAGAATGGGACTGGCAGGTTTAAGATTTGGCAGCTGGACAAAATCCTTCAGATTAGAGAAGTAACAGCAATGGTGGGCACTCAGTTGTTGGTATTTCCATCCACAAAAGGGTTTTTCCAAGAAATAAAGGCCCAGCTCCATCCTTAGCTGCCTATGCAAGGTTCTCATAGAAGCCCGGGGGAGACAGGCATGAGCAGAATTTTTAAAGCTTTGTAAAATGACTTCTGAACAACTTTTGTCTCTCACCATTCTCAGGCTAGACACACTTTATTTCAGTCATTTCAACAGCACTTTCAACAGGTTGCCCGTGTGTTAATCAAGCCTCAAGACATTACAGTAGAAATAAAAATAACAATGTATCAAACATGTCCATGCAGATTGAATCTACAGCACAGCAGGAAGGTGGTTTATGCTATTTCCAGATAACTTAGCCAAATAAATAAACTGGAAAAAGAGGCAGAGGCATTGCCGAGTATTTGTCATTAAATGTACAGGGCCCTTTGTTCAACTCAGTGAGACATTCTTCTTAGAGTCATAATCAATGTGATGATCCAATAACCTCCATTTCTGTTTTTAGATGTTCCAGAAAGTTGTCAGTTATTTCTCTTAACTTCCTTACCTTTTGAAACAGATACAAGATAAGTTTGTATCACTGACTGAAAGTAACAACAAATCTCGCATCTTTCTGCCATAGAAATGAGGTGGTATCTTTGAGTAGGAAATGGAATACACTGCACCATTCTGAAATCTTGAGTCTGAGTTCTGTGTAGGTGAAGTTTGCTGCAAAGAAATCTTGATAAAGCATCCTCTTCCAGGACAATTTCCTCTCTCACAGGAATTCATTAGCAAGATATGCAAACTTTTGATACAGCCTGTTACAGGAGGTCTCTTTATTGCATTCCTGCTCTGTATGTACTCATAGAAGACATGTTAACATGATTTAAAGAGTGTAACTTGCCATGTTTTCCCTGAGCCAGGTTCTAATTGTATTGGTTCCCCAGTGCACTGAAGTAAAAGAACAAGGTAATTGGATCCTTAAGGGTTTTTTTTTTTTCATCCAGTTGTCTGTGGTTTCACCATGTATGCATCATAGCTGATTTTTCAAAGCTTTGTCTCATCAGTTATAGTTTTTATTTTTTGGTCCTCTTGGTAATGGCTTGCTGCAAGCAGCTATCTGAACTGATAGAAACTGACATGCAGCAGAAGAATCAGCAGATTGTATTTAATCTGCCAGAATAACCTGCCAAGTGTTGTGTGTTCACGACCATCCATCAAAGCATCTTGAAGGTCCAGTCACTTTGATTAGTCTGTGCTAGGGTAAATCACACCCTAATTACCTATTCTATGGAAACCAAGCAAGAGCAGCTGATGTTACCAGCTGTTATATTTTTTTCCCTGGCAATGCTGTGTCATGATCAATTCTCTGTGTGAAGTATCTCATCTTAACCAGCTTTGGTGAGAATCCTCTGGAATTCCTGTTGAGACGTTGCATTGGGAAAAAACAACCCTTATTTGCATACAGTGGTTAATCTATGCCATATGTTTCCATCCATGAGAGAGAGGTAGAGCAGGAGAGTGGTAGTTAGGACTTAGGGTTTTAAAGCTGGTCTGCCATTAACTTGCTGTGCCATCCTCTGTGCTTCAGTTTACTCCTTTGTAAAATAGGTCTAGTAGTACTTACTTTCCTACCTGGTGTGTTTTAAGAACTAGGAAATAAGATGCTTTCATATCCCCAAAGTAAAGCATGAGTGTAGTTATGGTGTAGCTCACTTGTCAGTGTGTGTTCCCAATTCACAGAGAAGCCTAGTTTATACCAGGAAATTAGGTCAATTTAACAGTGTCAGTCAGGGGTGTGAAAAATCCACCCTCCCTGCGTGGCATTGTTAAGATGACCTAAATCAACGTGTAGACAGCGCTAGGTCCCCGGAAGAATTCTTCCATTGACCTAGCTACCACCACTCAGGAGTGGGATTACCTACACCACCGGAAGAATCCCTCTCATCGGAGTAGGTAGCATCTACTGAAGCAGTACAGAAGCGCTGGTTGCCAACCCTCCAGGATTGTCCGGGAATCTCCAGGAATTAAAGATTAATCTTTAATTAAACATTGTCATGTGATGAAACCTCCAGGAATACGTCCAGCCAAAAATGGCAACATTAAGTGCAGCTGTGCCACTGTAGCATTTTAAGTGTAAACAAGCACAGAGTTGTACAATGGTTACATCTCTTAGTTTTTCCCCAGCTCCCCTCCTAACCTACTGACTCTCTAGTTCAAGATGTATAGACTCATGCTTTTAGAACCAGAGATCACCAGTGTGGGAGCCATCATGTGAGTGGGTGGGGCACTGTATCCTAAAATCATACCACTATTTGTGATTAGTTAAGAGTTACCAGAGACCATCCTGAAGTAACTCGCTCAGAACAGAGCTCAGGATCACTGGTTTTTCAAAGCACTGAACACATCTATAGATTCTTATGCAGCAGACAGAGATTATTTATTGAAGCAATAAGTCAAACAGTTGTTCTGGAAAGCTACCTTTGCTTCAACACAGGCTTCCATTATATGTCTTTAATTAATAAAACGAAGATCTGAACATCAGTGGGACTGGAAGCTGACACAAATTCCATGTGGAAGTTCTGTATGCTCAAACAATTCATTCCCTTGTTTTATTTTCTAAGCCTGTGTGATTTTATGTTATGTTGTTGTGCACCAATGCATTTTAAAGGCTGAAAAAGGTCAATGATCACTTGATCAAATTTCAGCTGACGAGCCAACAGAAGTCTGGCCTTTAAAAGAGCTGAGCTGAAAAGTGTGTAGTTCCAAGCTGTTACATAATTAAATGATCCACTTGAATACAGTATTTCAGAGCACTGCCTGCATGCAGTAGCCCTACCTTCAGTCTAGGCGCTAAGATAAAGTGACATACCTGCAGGGCTTGGGTCAGATTCTGACTCCCTTGCATTGGTGTAAATCCAGAGTAATTTCTCTGACATCCTGAGACTGCAAGCAGATCTCTCCACCCTTCACCCACTTCTTTAATTAAAAGAATAAATAAAAGTAGAGCAGATGCTGCATTCTTCAGCTTGTACAGCTACCCCCAGGCAGATATATAAAGGGGGGGGGGGACACTGTATGAATATTCCTCATTTCCTTGTGCTGCAGGGTAAATGTCCAAAGATGCTTAAGGAAAGAAAAATGCTAATGACACTTGGGTGTTCTGTTTTGACGAAATGCTGGTGGAGTTTGATGTGCTCTGGCCCCACACAGCAGCCAATGATCGCTCCTCCCATAGCTTGGGTGTCCAGGATGAATCTAACGGCCACATTAACAATTGAGCTGTACTGCCACTAGGCAATAGCATATTCAGGGTCTCAGTAGGAAGAGACTTCAACCTTCCCAGTGTCAATCATCCGCTTGTATTTGTTCAGAGATGCTGCATACCCCTGTACAGGCCTCCTTGGTGCCTTTATGGACAGGACCAGTACTCCTTCCTGATGTGACACCCCACCCCCCGGGTCCCTGCCAGGAGTTCTGAAAGGTGCACGCTGGAGATGGAAGCTCTGTTTATCCACAGAACAGGTACTTCATGAGCAGTGGGAATCCACGCTTCTTTCACACCCACACTACCTGGTCCATATGGCCTAACATTGACCTGCAGGGAGCACGTCCCAGGGCGATTGAGTAATTCAGTTTTAGTGAGACTGCTGACAAAGGTGTCATTTGCGTGGCTGGCAGGAAGAAAGGTATTTTGTGTGTGTATCGAGGACCTTTGTCCTCAGGACTGGACTGAGAAGATCAATGTCATTGCCAATTAGCATTGCTCTGCTACCTGACATGAATGGGTGCTTTAGAAAGGATTTATACTTTTGTGCATATTAAAATGTGGCTGGGAGTCCTAGTGCAATCAGATGAGAAATGCAGCAAATGGCTTTTTACAGAAACTTGCAAAACTATCATGGATAATTACAATCTTATTTCAAATATTGTAGGGCACATGCAAATGTACCTATGTAGGATGCCATAGGCCAGAAGTTTGATCCCCTTGAAGGATCCAGCCATTTTCACAAGTTGCCTTAGGTTGATTAGGAAATATTGGACTTGATTGCTAGGACTTTGGAGTCCGTTGCTTAGGCCATGTCTACACTTACAAACTGTAAGAGCGTTCGTGTAGTCGTGTTATGCTGACGGGAAAGAGCTCTGCCGTCAACACCATAAAATCGGTGCAATGAGCAATGGTAGCTACGTTGGCAGGAGTCTGTCTCCTGCCTACACAGCACTGTGTACGCAAGCACTTATGCTGGCAAAATTTATGTTGCTGGGGGGGGTTCACACCCCTGTGCAATAAAAGTTTTGCAACATAAGTGCTAGTGCAGATGTGGCCTTACAGTCTTTCACATGCTCAGTATCAAATTATTCAAAGCTCTCCTGAAAGACTGATTTCCTAATACAAACACACGAGAAAAGTGATGCACAAACTTTGTGATCAATAAAAAGAATGAGTAATATTCTCCTTTTGTCACTATGTATACATGTCACTGAAAAAAAGTTACATACACATCCAGAAAGGAAGAAGCCACACAGTCACTAACAAAGGCAATGTCCTGTACTATGTAGTAAATTTATTCATGTTTCCTTCTTGCCACTGAGCGTACATTTAAAACCCCCAAAATGTTTAATGACAGCACCACAACAGCGGTGTAGATAAGCTTTTCAAATTGTTGTTCTCCTTTGTGACTCACAAATTTATACGTGCACGTAAAAGGGGTTGAATTGTGCAAAGTTATAAAAGCTTCAGTGTTTAAAAGAAAGTTAGCAATACATATTGTAGAAAAAAATATTCAGCATATTTCACTTAATGACCAATTATCTACCAACATCATTTTACATAGTCCTGTTCTGAAGGAGCCTTTTA
This sequence comes from Emydura macquarii macquarii, assembly GCF_026122565.2. Taxonomy (NCBI): domain Eukaryota; kingdom Metazoa; phylum Chordata; order Testudines; family Chelidae; genus Emydura; species Emydura macquarii. The sequence goes on along the minus strand of NW_027131105.1, from coordinate 9,010,188 downwards.
TTATTCATTTTATTTAAATTTTCGTAATAAATAACCCAATAGTCAAAGCCAAACGATAGTTTGTTACATGGTAACAGCAGACATGCACTTACATAATAATGTGCCTGATCTATGTATAGCACTATAATGATTATGATTTCCCCAGTTCTTCTCCCAGTGCGGTCAATGACAAAATGCCTATTGACTAGTAACAGTAGCATCAGCTTCAGTGTGTTATACGTACTAGATATCTGTCCCCTCAGATGGATGTAGCAGACAAGGTTACAGAACAAGGGACAAAAGAGTCAGAAGGGAGGAAAAAGATTATTTACTATAATTTATATTACAGTAGTGCCTAGATCAGTGTTTTAAAAGTGTTTTAAGTGTTTTAAAAGTCACAAAAACCTTTACATATGCAAATATTAAAAGTGCATTACAGATACATGTATGCACAATAAACTAAGAAGGCAAATGTGTTGTGATATCATGAAAATCTACCATAGCTAAGATGGTTATTGCAGGCCACCAGAAATGGCCAAAAAAGACTGAGACAGGATTTTTAGAGGTTCCTAAGTGACTTAGGAGCATGAGTCCCACTGACGTCTAAGTCACTGAGATGCTTTTGAAAATCCCAGCCACAGTTCTTTCCCTGCCTCTATTTTTCTCCAACTTTATCTTGCAGTGAAACCTCGGAGTTATGAACACCTCAGGAACAGAGTTTGTTCATAACACTGAAATGTTTGTAACTTGGAAGAAAACGTGTTGTTCTTTCAAAAGTTTACAACTGAACATTGTCTTAAGACAGCTTTGAAACTTTACTATGCAAAAGAAAAATGCTGCTTTTAACCATCTTAATTTAAATGAAACAAGCACAAAAACTTCCTTACCTTGGCAAATCTTTTTTTAAACTTTCCTTTTTTGTTTTAGTAGTTTACGTTTAACACAGTACTATACTGTATTTGCTTCTCTTTTTTCCTCTCTCTCTCTGCTGCTGCCTGATTGCATACTTCTAGTTCCAAATGAGATGTGTGATTGACTGGTCAGCTTATAACTCTGGTGTTCATGACTCTGAGGTGCTATTGTATTTATTATCTACATTTAGATATTCTCTTTTAGTATCTTTCCTGCCTTTCTTTGCATTGTATTCCCTATATTAGGCTTGAAGTGAACACAGGATTTAAAAGATTGCAAAGATTTTCATGAATCTGTTGCAGAATTTACCAAATTTGACATGATTACCTATATACTCTTGGTGACAGGGAGAGACTTTTTTGGAATATTAACAAGGAATTTGCTACAGTGGCAGATTCATGATACAGGATGACAATGGACATAGACTCTATTGTTTTCAATGACTCCTCAGGGCAACAAAGCATAAATACAAAGGGATCTGAGTAAGCCCTTAAGGGTTTTAGGACATACACTCTATGTCAAAGAAGACAATACTTAAATGCCCTTTGGACATATGCTAAACACCCGGATTATCCATCAATAAAAACTCTTTAAGAGCGTGACCTCTGGGATTTCCTTGGGAAATAGAGCAATTGGGGGAGGGAGATTCTTAGCACTGATTTAAAACATGTCTATTTTTAATATGAAAATAAGCTTGACTTTTATTCAGGGGAGATGCAATAGAAAAGCACAAATATTTCTTATTGTAGCCTTGGCAGTCTGAGAGAGAAGAGTTTTTCCTTACTTGTAAATTTCTTTTCTCTTAGAATTAGACTGCATCTGTACTGGTCAAAATGGGACCCGTAATTCACCACAGGTGCAGCTCTGCTTGTGGAAGCAGGGTTCACATGGGCTCAACGGTTTTTACTCTCAGCAGAGTTAGACAATAGACAGTAAACACATCTGAACCCTGTCTACACTACACCTTCCACGGTGGAGCTGCGCCAGCGCTAAGTGGCTAGTCCCATTTTTGCAGTGTAGACAAAGCCTCAACATTTGCAGCTCCTACACAGGTGGAGAGCAGTGACTGACAGCTCTAGCTCCCCACAATCAAGAGGGGCCAGGGTGAGGGAGAGAACTCACCTGGCAACTTCCTGCTGCAGGGCAAGTTCTGCTCAAGCTAATAGAATGGTGGCAGTGAGGAGGCAGGAGGCAGTGCACCCTGCTGTGGAATTGGTGTGTGTGGAGGGGGGCTGGCCGTTGCTGGGGTGCCTGAGTGCTGAGGGCCTGCTGGGAGAGAGTCTGCCTCGGAATGAGGACACACAAGCATTTCCCTCCTTCAGTGCACTGGGAGACAGGCAGGGACTCTACACTGGCTGTAGAGGTGGCTTTCTTTTCTCATCTACCATCTTGAGTGACTGTCAATTCCCGGTGTGCAGCAAAGGGCACAGAGGCTGCTGAACAGGAGGTGGATTAGAGGCAGAGAGGATCCGAGCAAAAGGAAGGAGTTTAGAAAAAGGATGAAGTGTCCTTTTGCTGAGGGAAGCACAGGGAACTCCCAGCTGCCAGCACCAGCTGACAGGCAGGGCAGCTTGGCATAGTGAAACCTGCTGCTCCCTGATCATTGGAATCTAGCTGACTCCAGTTGCGGTCATGGAGGGAGCCAGCCCACCTGTGTTGTAGGCGCATGAGACAGCGGGGTAAAAAAATTTCTGCTCTGGTTCATTGTGCCGTCACTTAACACAGTGAAATTAGTCTGGATTAGTAGAAATCGTCCTGCTTGGTGTTAGTAGACAGGGTACGGTCACTGATCCCAACTTCCTCACCACTGTACGGTACGTATGAACTCATCATCATGCAGACACTGAGGAATCTGTTCTGTTCCACAGCAGGCTGGCGCTGAAGACAGACAGGGAACTGGGGTGTGCAGGTAGTACAAGGCCCTATGTGATTACATAGGTTGCAGTGGCTTAAGATCAGCCTTACCTGGAAGAAGAAGCATGAATCAGATCCTGAACAGATACAAACTTTCTCAAAGTTTGGGGCTGTTTGGAGCTGTGCTTTTGGTTTAGGACAGCTCTGCTTAGAAGATGATTTCTTGTCAGTGCGACCTGTCAATATGGGCAATTTCAAGGAACCATTCACTATTCCTCTATAGTAAATCAAAATCTCCCATGGTCTGTTCATTTACAATATCAAACTCCTATTGCCAGCTGTCTACAAACTGGCTCTAAAAATGTATTTGAGGCTTTTCAGCTGTTCATAACTCTGGTGGAAATTAGTAGGTTAAATTTCTAAGCTTGCCAAATTCATGAATTTTCCATACTTGTGACTGACATTAGCGCTTGCAGGCAGTGGTGTTGTAGCCCTGTTGGTGCCATGACATTGGAGAGAGAAGGTGGGTGAGGCAATATCTCTTATTTGACCAGCTTCTGTGTAGCTCGAGAGCTTGTCTCACTCACCAAGGTAAAGAAACAAGAAGTCAAGTCAGAAGGTTGCTGAAATATTTAGAAACCATTTAGATTTTACCATGTGACACAAGTGCGAATTAGAGTGTTGACATTGACAGGGTTTCCTGGGAGAACTGCCCAGCACATGCCTTGAATCCTGACTAGGCTGCTGAATGCTAGGTAGCAGGGGGGACTTTTGGAAAAACTCCTAGGGGCAAAACAGTGGATAAAGGAGGATGGATAGGCAGAACGTAATTGGGTGTTCAAAAATTCAAAAATTGGGTTTGACAAAGTCTTTCACAAGAGGCTACTGAAGACGCTAAGGAGCCATGGGGAGAAAGGCAAAATTCTGACATGGATTAGAGATGGCGAAAATACAAAAAAATCCAAGAGTGGGAATAAATGGTCTATTTTCAACATGGCAAAAGGTTAACAGTCAGGTGTCTCAAGGTTCCACAGGAGAGCAGGTGCTGTTTAATATACTCAGTCATGAACTGAAAAAGAGAGCAAAACAGTGGCAAAATTTGAAGATGATACAAAATTTAGGTGAGTCAAGATTAGAGAAGACTGAAAGGAACTTCAGAGAGGTTTACCAAAGCTGTATGAAACGATGGCAGATGAAATTCAGTGTTGACAAATGCACAGTAATGCATACTGGAAGGAATAATATGAACTATTTGCACATGTTGCTAGGTTATAAATTAATAGTAACCACTCAGGAAAAGACCTCGGGTTCATTGTTTACAGCTCAATGTTCAGCAGCAGTCAAAAAAGCAAACAAGACTTTGGGATGTATAAAAATGAAATAGAAAATAATACTGAACGTATTGTAATGCCATTATATAAATGGATGATATGCTCTAACCTGGAATACTGTGTTCCAGTCACCACCACCCCATCCCCTAAAAAGAAAAATATTGCAAAAATAGAAGATATCCAAAGACATATGAGGAAAATAATTCATGTGTAGAAAAACTTCCACATGAAAAAATTAGTGTGATGTTTTAGGAATCACCCAGACCAGTAAGGTTCCGTCACCGCATGTCCTGTAATCTTGGGTGCCTTTATGCTGTGCAACTTTGGTTCACACCACTGCCATCAGTAGCACAAGGTCTGACCCTGGCTTCCACCATCCTAGTTACTCCTTGTACAGTGACACCAACAGCCCATCCTATCCAGAGTCTCCCCAAATCCGTTCTCCGAGTAATGAACTATCAGACACAGTGACTTTTTCCCTTGGGTTCATCACCGCTGAAAGCATGAAACCAACTCCCCTGACACCAGATTACTTTGCCACACACACTCCACACACACTGTTTGCACAACAGAGATTTGCTGGGGGTGAAAATAAACAAAAGATTTATTTAATAGAAAAGCCACAGATTCAAAGATAAAATAGTAAGGGAGAGCAAATATATGCAAGTTACACAGAAAAAAAATATAAAGAGGTAACCTCAGGCTTTCCACTTCCATATTAGGTAAAATCCCTTTTCTAATACAAATTACCTGCTGCCTTTCAACAGTTTCCCACCATACCCTTCTTAGATTAAGGCGATCCAGCATTTCACAGACAGCCTCCTGTTTGGAGGCTCAGTTAGTTTCTAGATAAAAAAACCCTCAGACACAAGCCTGCTTTTAAAAGGTTTTTCTCTCTTTTTTTCCCCTCTCAGTCCTTGATGATTCATGTTTAGATAGAGTGTGGAAGTCCCCTCTTAACCTGAGAACTAGGTTGTCTCAGTATCTTTTCATTAACTTTAATGATCCACCATTGTCTCTTCCTGAGTGGACAATGGGCTGTTACTTGGAGCTGGTTTCATATAAACATCTGGCTTGGGAGGTATCCCTCTATACTGTGATGTGTAGTTGAAATTGTAGTACAGGTTATGAGCATAGTTTTCTATATACATAAATACACAGATTCATAACCACAGTCTGTATGCAAACCTCATAATGACCATCAAGTTCAGAACATTACAAGCTTCCATAAAAGACCTTACTCGATACACTTTTAGAGTGCAATAATACAGTCTGCAATCAGTTGGTTCAACTGTTCGCATAGAGGATTTAAACCTTATGTTTTCCCTTTGGAGTGCAGAGCCTGGGTCAGCTGACTCAGGCTCACAGGGTTGGGCTGTGGGGCTAAAAATTGCAGTGTGGACATTTGGGATCTGAGACCTCCTCTTGTGGGGACTGAGAGGCTGGGCTCCAGTCTGAGCACCAACATTTACATGGCAATTTTACAGCCCCCATAGCCCGAGCCCCCGCAAGCCTGAGTCAGCTGACCTGGGCCAGCCTTAGTCATGCAGCGGGTCTTTTATCGCAGAGTAGACGTATCCTAGGAGCTTTGCAGGATTCAGAATGATTAGACAATCGTGTGGCGAATGAGAATATATCCACAATTGTATTAACTGTGCTAAACCTGTAACAGAGATACAGACCCTCGTGCTTCAGGTCAGAAGCCTCCGAGTGAGGGGGAGCAAGGAAGATCTTTTGCTCTGGGCAGGTTCTTCCATAGTTGTCGCACCTTCCTTTGAAGTATCTCATAGTGTCTATTGGATTAGACCAGTGGTTCCCAACCTGTGGCCAAAAGTGGCCCATGGGGGCTTTCAAAGTGGCCCATCGCTCCTCTCCTGCTGGCTGCAGAAGGGAGCTGCTGCCTAAGGACCCAGGTGGAGTGCGTTTCTGCGGGGCTAAAAGACCAGTGCAGGCTCCTTGCTTCAGCCAAGAGGATGGGAGATCAGTGCTCTCCTCCCTCTAGCTGTAGCAGGGAGCACGGCAAAGCGCTCTGCCTAGGTCCATAGGCGCTGGGGTCCCTGCTGGAGCCAGAAGAAGGGGAGCACTGATCTCCCACCCCCCTAGCTGCAGAAGGGAGCCACTGCTTAGGGACCCAGGTGGAGCACACGGGGCTACAGGACGCATGCGGTTTCCCTGCTGCAGCCAAAAAGACGGGAGATCAGCGAGGAGGCAGCCTCCTTGCTGAACTCCTTCTGTCTGACTGCAGTGTGGGGGGCCTGCTGGCCAAGACTGGTGGCCCTTCAGGGTTGTAAAAATAATATCTGTGACCCTTAAGCCAAAAAGGTTGGGAACAATTGGATTAGACAATGGACTGATGGTATTTTGAGGAAAGGAAACCTACTAATCCCCTAGCCCTGCTGCTGTGATATGATTCAGATCTATCCAGTTGCTAAGTAAAGGGCAAATTCTCTACAAATGCTCTGTAAACAACAAGGGATACTGAATCACCCATTAAAATCAATGTGCTTCTATGTGTCTCTTCTCGTCAATATCATTTTATCACAGAGTGGCTGGAACCACCAACTGCAGAGCCAGATGTGAACTGCCAGAGAGTTCGTGTGGGTGAATGTTTGCACTGCAGGTTTATTCTGGTTCAGCTGTAGTTTATAACAGCAGTAATGACCTTGCTATAGGGCATCTCCTATAGACTATTGGCCAGCGAGCGTTCTTGGGCCACTGATTCCTCCCAGATGGTCATCAATCCCCAGAAGTGCACTGGGCCTCAGTTGTTACTGTTTAATTAACCCGATAATGGCTGCACTTGTTATAGATATAGCTTTTATGTCTTACCCCCTGTTAGCTCTATTACAAACCATCTGATTCTGAAAACAGGGGGCTTATTTTCCAAGAGGCACAGCAGATTATAATCTATCAATTACATCTCCATTACTTGAAATAAGACTCCTGGATAGTATAAATATGTAAAATGAAATTCCCTACGGCAGGGGGAAGCGCATTAACCATTTTTAAAATGAATGATCCCTGAGTGGTGTGTGCACTCCAGTGTCTCTTAAAATATTCTGTAGGCATCCATGATTATACTGAGAAGGTACCAGCTTTCAAAATGTCCCTCGTGAAGGTTTCCTTTGGATGCCAGCTCCGGTTGGTTGCACATTTGAGAGTATTTGACCTTCTTGAGCCCAAAACCTTGAGACTTTGTGGATCTCAGCCATCCTCAGATAAATACTGCAAGGAAAGTCTGGGTCAGAATTTTTTTCTGAAACCTCTAGAGAAAAGGGAAACATCTACAGGTGCAAAGGGAGGGAAATAACATGTCATAATATGTTCAGCAAGTGAAAATGCAAACCACAGAAATTACATATTGCACACAAAATATATACATTCAAAGAACATTATTAATGTTGCACAGTCAAGCACTCAAAAGATAAGAAATGCCACAATTAAGTTCCCCAGGCAACCTTAATTTGGCCCCCTTGTGCATATGCATTATGATAGTCTTTAATGACATGCTCATACTAATTTTTCCACATGACCCTTTTCTCATTCAATGTACAGGATGAATGGAGCTTACTTAATAAGGCACAGATAGATTAAAATCAAAAGTATCTAAATTTTAGGTGCCCAATTTAAGATACCTTTGGCCTGATTTTTCATAGTACTGTACTTAGCATTATATAGCACTTCATATATTCCAAGCACAGCTCTCATTGACTTCAGTTGCACTGGTGAGTGCTTAGCATTTTTGCAAAACAGACCCCAGGGTCTCAAGGCAGGCGCCCAGAAAATGAGGAACGCACAGTTAGTGACCCCCTGTGAAAAGTTTGATTCAAGTGTCTGGACTAGTATCACAGAGGAACTCTGTGGCAGAGGAAGGGATAAAATCCAGTTCTTCAGGGCAGTATTCAACTGCCTTAACCTCCTTTCTCTCCCTGAAATCCTCTGCCTCATTCACCACACTTCCAATCATGTGCTCAGTTGCAGCCTGGGTGTAGTGGTTTCTGACCCTCCGTTGAAGGAGTGGGCCTTTAGTTTTGGGCAGGTTTAGACACGCTTGTTGTAGTCCCATAGCACACATTTTCCAAGCCTATAGCCTTACTGGACTGATGTCTGAAGCTAAAATGTTGTCTGAAGCTCCCAGGCCTGGTGAGTACTTGGATGGGAGACCATCTGGAAATCGTGGATGTTTTTAGGCAGCACACACTTTCCAATGTCTTCACCAAATGAAGCAGGGGTCCTACAGACAACAGCCTCCTATAGCATACAACCCTGATTCATCCCCAGAGCAGGACCAGCCTATGCCATGTATGAAGCAGCAGGGCTGTGGACAAAATAGTATGTGATCATGTATTTAAAAACTTTCTCAGTCTGCATACACACAAGGGGACCAAATTAAGGTTGCACAGGCTCTCCATTCTGGTACCTGCACCTGGCACAGCCTGTAGTAACTCAGATCTGCAATTTCTGGGAAAGTCCTCCTGAGCTGGCTCAGTGCAGATGAAATTTTGGGGGAATTTAGCTCCTAAAATCTAAGAAGTCTCTACTAAGCATGTGCGAACTGCAATTTTTCGAAGGCTTATAACTTGGCCAGATTTGGGTGGATTTTCACAGGGACAGGAAAAGGCCCACTCCTGACATAAAAGTCAACCTTTGCCTAATCTCAAGTCCCTGCTCCAAAGCATGGGGACCCCAGAGCTTTTCAAATAAAAGGTTGCAAGAATTTTTTAACCTGGGCAAAGCAATATTTTCCATTAGCTTTGATTTCAGAAATTGCTGAGCCATTTTAGCTGAAATTTTCCAAAAATATTTTGGCCTGAGGCAGGCACATAATCCAGAACATTTCAGCCTAACCTGTTACAAGTCTGAAAAAGTTACAAGCAACTTTTATAAAGAGGAAATATTGGGCAATCTTAGTAATAGGCATTGCCACCCACCCTATAACATGTGGTGAGGGGGATAAATCATTTCCATAGGCTGGGAAGCTATTGAAGATTAAGAGCCAGTGAACACACTTAGTGGAGGTGGAGAAATTATGTTGGCTTCTCCTCTAGCCCTGAAAATTATAGGAACACAGTCAATTTGAAATCTAGGCCCCAGTTTTAGAAGCTAATCCATGCATATGGACCCTGATGCCAACACAAATCAATTGTCAGGATCAGGGCCTAAGACCCTTTGTTACTTCTTTATAAAGATGGTCTGAAAGATATTTTATTTTAAAGTTTTGTCTGTATTTAACTTTAAAATTTCAGGTCCCACTTGAGCCTGCAAAACAGGGAACCACAGAAATGACATGACGGGCACCAAGCCCCCTACACAGCAGTGAGATACCAGCAGGCAGACCCCTGCACCTGCATGAAGTTGCAGGTCCAGGGCACAAGAGAGTGAAAAATAAGCAACTGAGATATTAAGAAGGGTGGGCAATTTGTAGCCAGATTTAAAACTCCTTGTTTTTAGTAAACATCAATTTTATTTATTTATTTGATTGATTGCTTTTTCCAAATACAACAAATATACCAAACTACTAGAGTCCTCATAATACACAAAGTAAATAAAGAGGGTTAGGATAAAGGGAGGTGAAGGGAAAAGCGGCCTCTCTATCTTCAGGGTCTATGTTAATCATAGACCTATAAAAAGTCAGCCCAAATTGCTTTGAATTTTTTTTGGTCATTTCTTCTCTGCAGAATGCCAGTTGTTTGTTAGCTCCAAGGCCAGCCATATCACTGAGCCAGGCATCAATATTTGCTGGGGATTTGACATTTCCATTTTTGCACGATTAATTTTTTAGCAACCAAAGTTGCGCATTAGAACCACGCCCACCTTGTTACCGGATAATCTCCAGGTATCAGGAATATATTCAAGAATGAAACTTAACGGGGAGGGCTCCAACGTAGCATCCAACATCAAATTGGTCCTTTGACCCACCTCATACCAGAAATTCTTGCTACAGGGCACTCCCAAAACATATGAGCTAATGTAGCCCCAAGGAGTTACATTTCCAACAGCAGTCAGCATTTATGACACCCATTACCATTAACCTATGTGGGGCCCAGTATATTCTTTTGACACCTATTTGGTTTCCGCGAGCAATTAATATTTTGAAGCAGACGAGGCTCTATTAAAGATTGAGCACTCCCACTCCTCAATTAATGAGTTAGAGCTCACAATAGATGTGCACTGAGACATCCAATAAGTCATCCAATCAAAGCAAAGGGCAACATGATTCCTGCTATTCCAAGAAATTCCTGATACTTTTAAGGTAAATAAGAAAAAGAAAAAAAATCTTTAACACCTTCCCCCCAAAAAACCCAACAACCCCAAAACACTCAGCAGCATCCCTTTCATTCTGTGGGTGTAAGGCCAGTCCCAGTGCTGGGAGAATGTTAACATACTACAAACTGAGTGAAATGCACTCTTAAACAAGGTGAGTGAGGTATATCTTTTATTGGACCAACTTCTGACAAGCTTTACACAGAGCTCTGTTTCAGGAAATGCAATCTGGCAGATGGAGTCTTTCACTGTCACTCAGCCCACTCACATGCAACATGTATGATCTGCCCTGATTGGGGTTACTAGCGCACCAGTTTGTTTATACCTTAATGTCTTTACACTGTGTCTAGGTTTGCCACCCCTCCAGGATTGCCCTGGAGTCTCCATGAATTAAAGATTAATCTTTAATTAAAGATTATGTCATGTGATGAAACCCCCAGGACTATGTCCAACCAAAATTGGCAACCCTACTGTGTCACCTCTGTTAACCCCTTGCACTACCTGAATTCGTGCAATAATCTGAAGACAGCTGTATTGTTTCAAGACTGTTGTGCAGTTGCTTACTCTTTTGCCCCCCTCTGAATTAGAATCCTGTTTCCTTGGTCTTAAGGTGCCTTTCTATCAGTCACATAAGAGACAGGAGGGTGGAGGGGGGAGTAAAGAACTGTGATCATTGCCGGCTTTGAGATCACTAAGAACCTTAGAGACTGGAGTCTAGTTACACAGCAAGGGTATTTGCTGCAGCTTGTTGTTGAAAGGAGGCTGCCAGGTAGACATGAGTGCTTAACTTCACAGGCTGCACTAAAGAACTGTGTCTGTTAAGGGTGGTGCAGCTAGACTCCAAATTGTTTTTTAAAACTTCTCCAGTTGGAGCCACTGGTGCCAATTCATGAGCTGACAATTCTTTGTGCAGGAGTTTGCCTAACAAATGATTGAGGTCACTCACTCTGAGTCAATACTGGCAGCTTCAAGGAGAGAGCGGTGCTCCTTTCAGGAGCTCATCTTGAAAATCTGTATAGAAAGACTCAGAATACCTTGAGGAGCACTCTAGAAATGCATGTACGAACAATGACTTGTTAAAAATGAAACCTCGTAAATCAGATTAATTTTTTTGGTAGAGGGATGAAGGAAATCTGTGATTAATTACAACCCTATCGTGACCCTTTCAGCAAGAGTATCCACAGCGATACCAATCTGTTGTGCTCTTGCAAGCGGCAGTAAGCACAATGAAATTGACCGTCTTTTTCGCTGAACATTAGCCTAGAGCTAGGAGAAACCTCCCTCTCTCATGAAAGCTTGGGCCTTTTGCAAAATCATTCAACGTTCCAAATTTTAGACTTTCTGAAAAATATTGCTTTTTCCATGGAACATTGTCTTTAGGCTCAGGCCTTAAAAATGATCAATAGCTGTTAATAATTGTTTAAAATGCACATTTATATTGGTGTATAAGTGACTAATTTGCTTGGATTTACTGGTTTAGCTTAAATTTAAACTGGTTTGGATGTTTTGCAAATCAATAGGTTGTAGTTTAAAATATGCTAATTTTAACTCATGCTGAGTTCCCTGTGAAGATATTTGTGTGGGGAGAGCTATAGCAGTACATTAGTTGAAGCGAGTATGTTCAAAAGTGTTTATTACATTTGTGTGCCTAAGTGCCCAACTGGAGGCCCCAGTGGCCTGGTTTACAGAGATGCTGAGCTCCCGGAGCTCCCGGAGCTCCCAACACAGAATCTTTAGGAACAATTCCCAAACCCAGATCCAATTTAATTTCCCCCCAGCTCCAGGAGAGTGATTCTCTTATCACTTACACCACTGTCAATTGGAATCTCCCCATGGAAATTAATAGAGTTACACTGGTGTAAGAGAGAGCAGAATCAAACCGCAAGTGTTCAAACTACCTTTATAACATGGTAAAAAAATTGAAAGAACCCTCTGTACTTTAAAAATAATGGATCAAATTGACTGTCCACTAGAGGGAACTCTTATTCAATCTGAATTAAGTAGATGATGCAATATCTTCCTTTGGAGCAACAAAGGAAATGTTACACAAACATGTGGGCCAGAAAGGTTCCTTCTTCAAGTGCCATGTTATCTGCCTTCTAATCTGGACTTTCACTGCCTACCTGTAGGAACATGCCTAGTTGGAAGGGTGCAGCACACTAGTGTACTGAAAGGGAATGGAAATATGTAATTACGAAGGTGGCGAACACTTAGAAGATTTCAGCCAGATAGTGTTTGTACTTCTAACATTTTGTTATGGGAAGTAAGTGCTGAGGGTCTCAAGAGAAAGGTGGCCAGGCACATGAAGCGGGGGGTGGGGAAAGAAAAGGATGGAGATAGATCAGTGAAAAATGAATAGAAGATTAGAAGGACTCTACCTTAACTGTTCTGTTCAGGTTCTTATGCTACACCCATCACCACAATATCTGAGCACTGGCTACCTTTCCATTGTCTCCATCCTTCTCCCCTCCTCTGTCCAGTTTATCTCCTCTTTAGTCCTTCCTTCCTTCCTCTCTCCCCATACTGAAAATAATTACATGGTAGGTAACATTTTCTTCTGCTGGTTCTTGCTGATGCTCCTAGGCCCTAGGTCCCCATTCTGCTGAGTCAGGGAGACCGTTCTTTTCAGCTAATGATGGGAGGGGCGGCTTTTCAAACACAGCAGGGTGCAGCTACATTGAGGCAGCATCTCTAATGGCAATAAGAAAGTCTGAGTTTAAGAAAAAGGATAGAAAGCGCATAACAGTCTGAACTTCATGCTTACGCTTCACAGCATTTCAGTGTTTGCATCGCGGGTTTGTGGGTTAGCAACATGTAGATTCTTAGAACAGGAACATGTAAAATGGCTTACAAGACCCTACATAATCTTTCTCCCACCTTAGTTCTTTGCTCCCATTTCCCCTTCTCTTTCCTATCCTTTGGCTTCAGTGCTTCAGCCACTTCTGCCTCCTACTCAGAATTATGCCTTCTATCATGAAAAGTTCCAGAGGGGTAGCCGTGTTAGTCTGTATACAGCAAAAACAACGAGAATCCTGTAGCACCTTTAAAGTGCTACAGGATTCTCCTTGTTTTTTCTTCTATCATGCTGCCCTGACCTCTTCTCCTGAACAATGGTACTGTCTTTACTTTTCTTCCCCTGCCCCTATAATCCCCCCTAGCTCCCACACCCATCTTTGAACAATCCCTCTTCCTTTTATGGCTTCATTAGTAATCTCCACACCCTTTCTTCCCTCAATGCTTGTCTCATGTCTGGTCTTGTTTAACTTCAATCTTAAATGCTTTCATGCCAGGGAACGTGTCTTATTTTATGTATGAGAGATGATTACATTTAAACTGCACTTTATAAATGGTTTTTAATCACATCTTTGATAAGGCAGCTAAAAGTCTGCTCAATGATGCTAGACCTAAAGAAAAGAATTATTATTTCACAATTTTACCTTTAGTGACACACTTTAATAAAGCTTTTTTTGTTCAAAATCTGCAATAAAAATAAGCTTCCTAACAAGTGTGGCATTGCAGGCTGCAGTTATTAGAAAAGAGACCTATGTTTGTACTGGCAAGATGCTACATCAGGTTCATTAACATAAAAGAATTTGCTCTGCTGCTAAAATAATATAGTTGAGAGAAAGCAAAATCCAAGTGACACTGTGGAAGAAAATAACAGGCTCAAGACATCTACTGCTGTTTATCAAAGGTAACCTGCTTTTACTGCTGCCTTTGCTGTAGTTATAAGCAGATCAGTTTCATGTTAAGAGAGCCTAAATTTACTATAGAGGAGACTCCAGTAATAGGCCAAAAATATTACCTAAAGCTTTTTTAAGTATAGGAGCTAAAAGATGACATTTATATATCCTATTTAAGGTTACAAAGCATGGACAAGAACATAGCATGCAGTGAGATATTTTCAGTGGGATATAAGGAACCTAAACATATAGGCAAAGGTATCACAATAGGAATCTAATCAAGACAAGCTTTGTTGACAAAGCTGCAATGACGGAGGTGGGGGCTAGATACAATTACTTAACCTCAGGGTAACATAGAGTCTTTAGAAGAGAAGTTTGCTGGACAGAGAGACTATTAGGAGAAAGGAGGGAAGGGTGAGAAGCCTAAAGGAACAGAATAAAGGAAATGGTACTTAACAAACTCCAACACCCTTAGGTATAATTGAGTTTTGCCACAGTTTCATGTGAGCACGATGTGCCTATCAAAAGGAAAAAAGTGCAACATTTGATCAGCGTTTGCTCTCCCCACCACACCAGTTCTACTAAGAATATTTTGCCATTCACTGTTAATTTACCTGAACTGTAAATAATTCAGTAGCTCCCGGGCCCTTGAACCAGAGGGGACTGTGGGGCAGGGATGTAATCTCTCATTAAGATTTCTTCAAGGGATACCCCACAAATCTCAGTTCTCTTTTTTCCCTTTTTCTTTTCATTGTAAATCAGAGTGTGAATGCCAGAAACAGTAACAACATTGTGAAAATTAGCCAAAATGTTGCTGGTTTTTCATCACAATTTTGAAAAATTCAAAAATATCAACTAGTCCTATTCAAAGGGCAAACTGATCGCTGGCACTGAAAACCCATCACAGTGATTTATAAGGACATTTACAGTCCCCTCCCTTGCACTCCCATTCCAATAGTTTAAAATGTTCCTCTTTAATGCACTGTGGATGAGGGGGGAAGGGGATTCAGCCACAATGTGCATGATTTAATTGCTGTGGAGGAGCCATTCTACATCGCCCCCAGACTGTCTGCTGAAGGAGGCTGTGGAGAAGGAGAGAGATCTGTTATTTTGTATGAAAATTATATGTAGCTCAGTTTACCTGCTTGATGTTATTCTGGCTGACTTCACGGAGTTAAATCAAAGAAGGGTGTAAGGAGGGAACAAGCAGGAAATGAAACAGTGATAGAGAGAAGGTCTCTCCAGGCAGAATTCCAGGATTCTTAAGAGAACAATGGGTGAGCTAGTCCTGGAGAAATCACTACCTGCCCATTGCCAGCCGGGTTAACAGGCCTGTTTTTCTAAAGCCAGAGCCTAAGATGAAAAAACCACTATGCCATTAAACGCTGGCCTAGAGACAAAAAGGGGCATGAGCTGGCAGCAGTGGCTTTGGGAGAAATGCTGAGGGAGAGACTGGGAGAGGGAGAGAGAGAAACTGTAGACAGGGAGTCTACCTCTCCCTCCTTGGATATATTATAGGCAGAGCCTGCAGCAGGGCCATGGAGGCCAGTTTACCTACAGTGTAAAGGCAGGGAATTTGCAGGACATACCGGACACAGCGGGGCTAGCTTAAGCTTTGGGAGAGGTGATGAGCAGCAGGCAAGTCCCCGACCCGGTGTGCAGGCCCACTGTGGGTTTAACCCTTTCTCCCTGCTTGCTGTGCACCTGTGGATGGCTGGGCAATACGTCTGTTTGGAAGGAGATGTTCTGAGTCATTTTAATCAGCAAGTGCAGCTTGCCCCTGAGTCTTCACAGAGGCACTTCCCTCGAACCCCTCACCCATGGACCATAGTTCCCCTTCCCCAGTCATTCTGATCGCCTTGTGCCCGGGCAACTCAGCAAAGGCTTGCATGCCCCATGCTGTTGTATGGAGAGTGAATGTGGACCATCTCGCAGTCCTGGGATATCTGTGTTTGTTAAACAAAAAGCTCTGTGAGACACTGTAAAACTGATCTGCTTGTTCACTGAATCTAAGCAGTTAACCCACGTAGAAATGATTGGGCTAATAACTTTCTTCTCTCCTTTGTACTTTCTGTCCAGGAGGAAGCATATTTTGCTGCTGCTGCAATCCATTAACTTCCTTCTATTTCACAGTTGGGTTCTGTTTTCCTCCAGGGGGAGAATCACAAAATAAACATGCTTCAAATAATGAAAACTCTCTACCCCGTTAATGGATTTTATTGACTTATGCCTTTAGGGGGAGATTTTCAAAGGCACTGAGAGGGAGGTAGGCACCCAATCCCTCTCTGTTCCTTTGCAAATCTTCCCCTTAACACTCTTCAGTGGAGCTATGCTGATTTACGGCAGCTGAGAATTTGGCCCTATGTGCCTCTTCTTATGAGGACTTGAGCTCAGAGCGATCTGCAGACAGTATTGTGGATGTGATACTGCAGGTGCAGTTTTTCAGAAGAGATATTTAAATCATGGTCCCGTCTTTCTAGCTCTGGTGGAAATTAAAGGTCCCATGGTAGTTTTCAGAAATATGTGTTTAACAGTGGTTAACATGAAGGGCTCTGATTTTTGTCTGGGGTTGCTAGGCACTACCACAATATAAATAATAACAGGTGGTAACTGCAGTGCCTTTATCAACATTCCTCTCAGTTGAACAGGATCTAATGTTTGCAAGTGAACTACTGGTCAGCAGACAGTGATTGTTCTCCTTAGAGTTACTGCATGGTTATTTATATAGAGCCATTGTTCTAGATACAAAATCTTTGCCTCCAGAAAGTGCATTGTGCCATACAGAAATGAAAGGAGGTGTGGTTTCTGCCCCAAAGAGCTTACATGCAGTGTGTACCTAGCTAATGTCAATTTATTGGGGATACATTATTTGAGAGGTGCTATGAAATTAAGTTCTATCCTAGTTTCTGAAGTTGTTGAATTATGATTTGATTATTAAGTCATTGCTGTGAAGAATGTTGTCTAGTGATTAGAACGGGGAATTAAAGCTTTTGGGTTCTTTTCCCAGCTCTGCTATTGATGCAGTGCAATCTCAGGTAAGTCACCAACAGCTAGATTTTAAAAAATGGCCCTTACTTTTGTGTGCCTCAATTTCTCTTTCCATTTACTCGATACAGGGGTGCTCAGGAGCTGAAGCTCCCATTGACTTCAGCACCTTTGAAAAATCAGGCCTCATTTGGGCACCCAAAAAACTGAGGCACTTAAAATCAGTGGCCATCCCTGAAAACTTCCTATATACAGGCAATATGGGTGTAATAAAATGCCCCAAATGAGTGTTGTGTGGCTATGAGATCTTTAGCTAAAAGATGTTACACAAATGCAAAATGTTCTTCTTATTAAATCATTTCTTTTCAAATACCTTTTTCCTTCAATGATCAGCATTCCTTGAGTCAGACACCAGAAAGCAGCTCTGCAGAATTCTGACTCATCTTTTCCAAAGCAGGTAGCATTGCAAAATATGCTTAATGGTAATTCACAAAAATAGATTCCCTATTTGATGGGAAAGGAATCCTCCACACTTTTGAATGGACTGTGTGATCAGGCAAAATGGACTAAACAGTGAAGCAAAATATACATCATATGCTGTCAACTGTACAAAATAAATACACTGAAAAGAAAACACTGTCTCTGATCTTTCACTTACTTTAATTTTAGGTGTCCCTTGTAATAACAGAGGGCACATTTTCAGACAAGCTGTTAAAGTTGATGGTATGCCTTTAAATTAAATGCCAAGGCTGCTAGAAAATGAGTGTGTTTTCTGGGAAGGGTCAGAGTGGGAAGCATTTTCACTGGGTCAGGAGAAGCATTAAGGAACCCTGTGCAAACACAGTTCCAGCTAATCCGGATTGCAGTATGAAGCTTGATGCTGCAGATACTTAGGTGAGCAATTTTACTCATGTGAAGTCCCTTGGAAGTTACTCTTGTACATAAGTGGTTGCAGGAACTGGCCCATGGTTTGATTAGCCAGTGTGGGTAGGACCAAGTAGATCAATGCTTCTAATCTAAATTTTACTTTACCTGGTCCCAACTATCTACTGTCTTCTCTACTGAGGCTGGAACACATTTTTAAATAGTGATTTGCCCACCCACATTGTTAGAAACTGGTTTTTCTTTTTTCAAATGTTGATTTCCCTCGCATTATAATTACATTGATGATAAAAATCCATTGCCATTCTTGCAGCTATTATAAAGGAGCTACTTGATCAGATGGACAAATAAAACATGCTGTTTATTCAGTAAAGGACATCTGTCCTTATGGCAACAGATAAACTGACTTTGTCCCTCTGGGACCAATACCATGACTATTATGCTATTGTGGTGTAAGTGTGAAAATGATAAATAGACTCCAATGTTCTGGTTAACACCAAGGTTACCTGAGGCTACCATCTTCAAAAAGCAGCGAGAGGGGTCACAGCTTGTTCTCTTCAGGCACCAGCGTGCAACTGCTTGCAGTTCTACAGCTGTTGTACGGCAGTAACACTTTCATATAACCGCCTATAACAGCTAGAGCCAAACCTGACAGTCCCACAACAATCTGAAGACGTATGAACCTTGCTGTGAGTCATGAACATATGAGTTGGGCTGTGAACAGAAAGAACTGTCTTTAGGCCGTGCCCCACAAGATGGAACATGAATATTGACTGTGTTGGGCTCCATCCTGTTATGCTCAATTGTACATGGGAGTTTTAATGCTCATTTGCATTGACTAGATAAAGAAAAGGAGGGATCCTTTGTATGGATATATATATATATATATATATATATATATATAGTGGACAGTAAACCATTAAGAAGAGAAAACAGAGACCGAGGCCAAGATTTCAAAGTGATTAATGATTTTGGTGCACAACCAAAGAGCTACCATCTGAAAACTAGGCTCCTTTCACATGACTAAGTTAGTTAGGTACCCAAAATCACTAATCATTTAAAAAAAAATCTTCTCCTGGAGTCTTTGTAGTGATTATCATGCTGATGTTGGCACTTAGATGCCACTGTGATGGGCATCAACCTTAGAATATCTCAGGAGAGAGAAAGCAGATTATTCACTCAAGATTATTTAGAACAAATCATCTTATTTCCCTATAGCTTAATTTTGTTTTTTGACTGTCGTTGTGGAATAGTGATAGAAGCTGCACTCATCTTGCTCCTCAGTGAGGCTGCTCCTTGCTCACTTGAGCTATTATTACCATAGTACCTAGGAGCCCCAGTCCTGGACTAGGATCTTACTGTGCTAGATGCTGTACAAACACAGAACAAAAAGATCCCCAGGAGTTTACAGTGTGACAGCAATAGCACTGAGTTGTTTTCTGCAAGAGAAGACCCAGTATTGAAAAGATCTTATGGAGACTAGGAAGAAATGAAACTTGGAACAGCAAAGCACATGGCTTTTAGTGAAGCATTAATAAATGCTACATGCTTTGCTCTAAAAATGAACACTCATAACGGCTTTGAGGAAAGACAACAACAAAATTAGATGCAATGAATAACAAGCATCCCATGTGTCTGTGTCAAATGTAATTATCCGGCTGTGCTGGGACATGTATGGAATATTTGTATCATAGGTGTATTTGGAAATAATTAGGGAGTATGCTGATGATTATATTCTTGGCATCACACATGATGTACAAGCTCTCACTTATGGCATTACTTTTTGTCTTTGGGCCTCTATTGTAATAATGGGCTATAATTTCCATATAATTTGCAATCATTAGCTGCTCTAAGTACATTAGGCATTCCAGGAAAGGGACCTTTTAATATTTCTTTTTGCTTGTATCACATATGGAATGACAGTAGCGATATAATAATGCGTGTTTGGCTCATGACAGCTGGATAGGGTGATGTGATGTGTTGGACTTATGGTGGTGAAGGTATTCATGATAGCCATAGAAGATGATGATGGGAACAGCATGACTGCCAATTGCTGCTTTCCAGCCCAGCCCCGGCAAAAACAAAAACACTCTTATTCAGATAAAATGCTGGATGTTGCCCATTCTTTGGCCAGCCCATAAAATGTCCTGATATATGTGTCCATAATATGCCACTGAAAGACAGGAAGAGTCTCACTTCACTTTCATATACCTCTTACCTTATTACTGTTCTATTTCCACACCACTAAAGACATTCATTGTGCTCAGATTGAACAATGAGTACACTTTGTAATATTTCTATTCCTTACACTCTACTGCAGCTTTCCCTGCTGCGCTCTCTCTTTGCATAGACTGGCAATTTTCTCTTATAAGACATTGACATTTTAAGTCTAATTGCTTGGTAAATTGCACTCTTAAGAAGGGCCAGTTGTACTTTTCCACACAGTGCTGGGAATACAACTTTAATGGTGCTCCATTCCCTCTTCAGTTGGCACTCAAACTATTTCCAAGATCCTATCATTTTATATGACTATTAAATAAGATTTTAAAACATTCTCTTCCATTTTTTAAGGCCAAAGTTCACTAATTTGCTAGACAAGCTTTTATTATACTGTGAACAATACAAGAAACAATTGGAGGCCGACTAAACACCTCCCTGTGGCATACCCTCTGCAGTCCAGGAAAGAAAATCCGTGACTTGGCTCAGTGAAGATCTAATGGAGATACTTGGCTGCTTTTATGCATTTCCAGGCCCAGCTTATAACTTGCCCCTGTTGCACTATCAACAGAAGGGAGGCTTGAAAGGAATATGCAGGCTCAGAAAGATTCACTGAGAAGCTGAGCTGAAGTTGATTATAATAACTGGAACAGTCACTCGCAGGGCATGTCTACATGAGAAAGTTGCATGGATATAAAATGTGAATCAGTGTTTAGACTGATTTAGTTAAACCAGTGCAAATGGCTGGAAGGACACTCCTATTTTGTGATAAGGCCTGGTCTACACTTAAAAGTATTGTTGGCATAGCTATATGGGTTAGGACTATGAAAACAATCACATCCCTAACTGACATAACTATGTTGGCAAAAGCCGTAGTATAGATTCAGATATACCAGTGTCCACCAGCCTTTTGTACCAGTTTATCTATTTCAGTTTAAATTCACACTATAAGTTATGCTGATGCACTTTCTCATGTAGATGAGCCTACGGTAACCTCTCCTGTTGCCCCTAAGCTTCCTTGGGATGTGCAAAGCCCTTTTGAACATTGATTTGTCCTGAACCTCCTTTGGATGGGCTCCTCTGACTGTCTAAGGATTTATCCAGTAAAGTAAGAATGCTTCAAAGTATTAAAAATTGCTGTACTGAACCGAGAGGCTGTATCCAATGTCCTCTCACTGTTTGTATCCCTTTGAGCACATACATATGACTTTCTATGACAGAACAGGCCAACATTAAGTAGGGTATCCCACCTCCAGTAGTGACCTGCATCTGGTGTTCCAAATGAAAGTGAACGCTCCTGCCTTGTAACTTTATTAATTTACTTTTTATTTGTTAATTTACTTTTTACTTCATTTTTATAGCACTGGTCAACCTCGCAATGAGGATCTTCACTTACAAAGAATAAAAACATGATCTGCATGTGCTCTCTTCCACAGGAGGTGACACACCCATGACCCGAGCTGTGACCAACAATCCTGGGCAAACCAAATGATAGTACACACATGCAAAACACCTGATGCAGCACAGCCATTTGTGCACAAGTCATTCCTTGTAGTACCTCAGTCATCTTCACTGTCATTAAAAATGATTAGCATTTTTCATCTACAGATCTTTAAATGAGGGGTAAGTTTATCGTCTCCCATCATGCAGCGGCGGAGGCCAAGGCCCGTATAAGTTAAGTGACTTGCCAAGGGTCACGTAGAGAGTCAGTGACAGAGGCAGGATGACGGGGAAAAGAAAGGTCTGCGTTTGGCTGGAAACTTTTATTAAGGTTCGTTAACTGGCATGCATTCAGGACACAAGATGGAGTAAGAAAAAACACAGCTACCGTGAAAATGACCACAGTAATCTTTTGTATTGTTCTTCTCAAGTAATAGCTCTGCTGACTTTTTGTATCTGACAACTAATTTCTGGATAAACTACAGGATAAACTGCCACATAACTTGAACTATAATTAAAGTAAATACTGAAGTTCACTTAAGATGGGAAGGAGAAACCCAACTTTAACAAGGACAAAGACAAAAAAACACCTCAGTGATCATGTGTGGGGGAGACTAGCCTCTTAGGGCATGTCTGAACTGCATCTGGGACCGAGCCTCAGGTGCCTGTGGAGGCCATGCAGCCTATGAAATTCAAGTGAGACTGAGCCTACTTACACAATTAAACTACCAGATAGTACTAATAAGGGGCATATTGCAGAAGTATGGTGGTCGCTGGAATTCCTTTTTGAAAAGAAGTGATTGCTTCTTCTTGCATCACACATGTACTGTTTTCCTCCTCTAAGTATGTCTAGTGTTTCATCGAGGTATCTGCTTTTCCTATGATTAATGGGCCCTCTTGAGTAACCAGTCTCCCTAATGAAATTATCTTCTGTAATTAACCCATCTATACCTCAGTGGCTCCGTATTTTTCAAAGATAACTTATGATCCTATTTTTTGATGGGTACCACCTCAGGTATTATTCAGTTTTCATCTCAGCAAACTCCAACCCTCTTTTGTTAGGAAAGGGTGGAACTTTGTGACAAACAAGTGCTGGATTGTTGAGTAAACAAAATCCAGACAGCTAACAGCTTTTGAACTGAGCAAAAACATGTAGGTCTTTCCCCTGTTGTTTTTGTCTGGGCTCCTTTGTTCTCTCATTTAATTACCAAAAATGCTTTGAAAACAGTCATTTAAGAGTATAAAGAGGGAAGCAATCCCACTAGCAAGTGCACTTTGAGACTGAGAGATCATTCCAGACACCGAACTGTCAGCTTGCTCAGTTTTCTTCTGAGACTACAGATCCAAGCAGTGGTGTACCAAGATGGGGGCCAGGCCTCCAGTCGTCGGCCAGCGGGGGGGCACCGGGCCGGCCCTTCATGATGCGCAGGGGACAGGGGGCACCGGCCCCTCAGTGCCCCCTACCCCCTGTACATCATGAAGGGCCAGCCTGGTGTCCTCTTCACCCAGGCCAGGGGGTGAGGCCCCCTGTCTGAGCTGGGGCGTGGCTGCAGGGCTGGAGCAGCAGGTAAGTGTGGGGCACTGAGCTGGCCCTTCATGATGGGTGGGGGATGCAAGAGGCTGAGCGGCCTCTGCTCCCACTCTTGTGTGCCCCCCCCACACGTCGTGAAAGGGGGAGTGAGGCTGTCCCCATCTGAGCCGGCGCCAGGCTGCGGGGCTGAAGTGGGAGAGGTGGGCACCATGCAGCGGATAAGTATGGGGGGGATGGCAGAGCCCCAGGCCTCATCTCCCCTCCCCTGCTGGTACAGACCCCTCCCTCCCCAGGGCAGCTGGGGGGCGGCACTGGGACCCCTTCTGCCCTAGATGGGAGGGAGGGGCATGAGACGGGGGCCCCAAATGCAGGCTTGGACCCCGGGTGCGAGAGACCCACAGTATGCCACTGGATCCGAGCTTTCAGAGATGCTGTCAAGAATTGAAACCACTGTCTCTTGCCTGCATTGGTGAGGAAAATTGCTTTTGCAGTTAATATATACTGGACTTTTTGGTTTTGGGGGCTCATTTTATAAGTGTAGTAATTAAAGCCTTTCTGTCATTATTGAATGAGTGTCGTGTCAATTCCTGAACGCACTAATGGCAGATCCCAGTTGGTCAGGTAACATGCAGGGCGATGGGCTTGAGACACCAACCTCCAACCCAAGCCACAACATCAAAGCACTGTCTATACAGCTGTTTTTAGAACGCTAGACCGAGTCTGTGCTCCCAGTCTGGGAGGCTCACTCCTAGATGCAGGTACACATGTCTTCAGCTGCTGATGTAGCCACTTGCCCCATAGGGACCTGATCCCGCTGCCTTTGAAGTTGATGGAAGTCACAGGGAAAGGAGAAAAGAGAAGAGGAAGACAGAAAAGGAAGGAATGGTGCATTGCGTTTCCGTGCCGTCATTCATTGCATTGCTGGCAGCGACTTGTGCCATTTTTTCAATGGCACTCCACCATTTTCTGCGCGCCCACCAACTCTATCTGAAAAGATGGATCCCACACTACTCTCCACTGCTGCTTTCAGTGTTCTGAACACATCGCGGATGGTTGCGCAGTATACCATGAGCTCCGAATCAGAACAGGAATCTGAAGAGCCTGACCTGCTAAGTGACATGCAGACAAACAGCGCCGCACTACTGTTGTCATTTACAGAGCATCTGCACACAGTGAACCGTCGCTTCTGGGCACGTGAGACAAGCACTGAGTGGTGGGATCGCATCGTTCTGCAGGTCTGGGATGATGAGCAGTTGAATGCGCAAAGACACTTTCATGGAACTCTGTGCGGAGCTGAGCCCTGCCCTGAGGCACAGGGACATCAGAATGAGAGCGGCCCTCTTGGTGGAGAAGCACATGGCAATTGCTGTGTGGAAGCTGGCAACTCCAGACTGTAGAAGCAGCAGCTCATTGGCTCTGCACCAGAGCGATGGTTTGCCTCCCTGACCTTGTGGTAGCTCTGCCGCAGCTCCTTGATTTTAGCTCGGCACTGCAGCGTGTCCCACTCATAGCCCTTCTCTGCCATGGCACGAGAAATCAAAGTTCCTTTGACTGGAGCGGAGCTGGGATTGCACGGCAGACTCCCCCCAAATGCTGACCAGGTCCAGCAGCTCCGGTGTGCTCCAAGCGGGAGAGCGTTTGTTGCATAGAGCTGGCATGGTCAGCTGGGAAGATGACATGAAAGCTATCCACCCTGACCAAGCAGGAAGTGGAATCAAAATTTCAAATTTACCACGACTGTAAAGGGGGAGGGGCAGGTGGCTGCAGAGCAGCGGAGTACAAACGGATGTCCAGAGTGGTCAGGATTAGCATCGTGAGACATTTCCAGAAGCCGTTTACTGTGACAAAAACATACAGCAGTGTCTACACTGACAATTTGTCACTAAAAGTTTGACGCAAAAATCTCTATACCTGTCATCGACGTGAATTTATTTTTATCGACAAAACAGGGCAGTTTTGTCAACAAAAGGGTCATTGCAGTGTGTACACCAGGATTATTTTGTTGGTAAAAGGTGACCTTTGTTGACAAAACTCTCTAGTGTAGACCAGGCCTAAATCAGCTGCCAGGAGAAATGTACAACTTGCAAATAAAAATGTGCACCTCCTCTCTTGAAATATTCCAGTGATCGATCTAGTAGGCTGTGATCTTTTAGCTGTGGATTTCTTACACCACATAGACTGCTAAATGAAACCCTCATGACTTCTAATGAAAATGCTTGCTTTTTAGCAGAAAACGAGGGTCCAAATTCCTGTCTGGTGTAATGCCGTTGAAGTCACTGCAGTTACACCAGTGTGGATTTTGGTTTAATGTGCCTATTGGCCAAATCCTAAGGGGTAGGATTTAATTTTCTTAGAATCTATTCATCTTTTATTTTCTCAGTGATCAGATTAATCCTTGTTATCGTATCATCTCCTAGGTATTTTGCATTTAAACTCTTAGAACCCAGTAGAATAAATCCGATTTGAACTAAATTTTGCATGTATGTAGATTTAAGGTTCCAAGTAAGGAATAAACTGTATGAATGCTCTGGACCCTCATGACATTTTTAATTACATTTTTACTTGTAATTCTCAATGTATTTCAGTTGCACTTTAGGGAATAAAAGAGGAGCCCTCTGGTAGATAATTTAAAAGCTTGAAATTTCAAAACAATAGCTGTGTTTTCACCAATGACTTTGAGGTGCACTACGTTATGGGTTTGATTCAAAGCTCACTGATGTCTATAGAAGCCTTTTCATTGACTTCAAAAGTGTACATATGTCAGATTTCAAAGTCTGAGGGTGACATCCTGGCCCCATTGATGTCAATGGCAAAACTCCCTTTGACTTTGATGGGACTGGGATTTCATTCTGTACATTTGTCTTTTTAAGGTTATGCTTTTAATACATTTTCTCTTTATTTTTTCCATCATTATGAATATAGATTAATTCTTGCTACTTTTCTAAAGCAAACAAATAAAGAAACATAGGGCCTGATTCGCATTTCGTGTACACTTGTGTAAACTGGAAGTAACGCCAGTGAAGGGAATAGTGTTCCACTAGTGAACAACCAGTCTAAGTTTGTGCCTTCACTATAAAAACAAAGTGTGTTCTTAAACTCGGTTAGCTAACTCAGCCTGAAACCACAGTGGCCACATGGAAACTTGACTTTTAACTCCAGTTAGTAACTTGAGTTCAATCCTAGGCTCCCCTATAGGCTTTAATTCAGGCTGCTAATCTGAGCTAAAAGCCAAGTTGCCATGTCTTCACTGCTATTTTAACCCAAGTTAGCTAACCCAAAAACACACCTTGATTTTGCATTGAAGGCATGCCCTGAGATCAGAATCAGTCTCATGATATAATCTGATATAATCTGAGCCATATATATATAAGACAAGTTGGATAATAATTCATACACAAAAAACTGTGTTAGCTGTTCAAATGCCCCCATTAGATCAGTGCTAGCCGTTTAAATGGCCATGTTTAACCAGACACAATTAACTTGGTGTCCCACTTTGTTGGCTTTCTACACACACCCATGGGAGTTCTGAATTGTAGAGGGGATCCCAGTACCCCAGTTATGGCCTTTGCAACACAAATGTTTAAATGGTGAATCCGTTGCTAATGTAGCTCTTTTTATATAGCTGATCCGTGCTCTCCCTGCCCCCCCTCCGTTCTTTGTTAAATAGCTTTGGGGTTTTTGCATGTCAGATGGTTTTGATAAGATATGTGGAGGCAGTACTACCTGGGAGCTGGAGCAGAGAAATAGGCTTCATAAAACATGGGCTCAGATTTTTTTATTTTTTTTTTAAAGGGAGCCTGAAGTGAGGCTCCTAAAACAATGGTTGGGCTCCTAAATGGTCAGATTTCATAAGCACTAAGCATCCAGCAGCTCCCAATGACTTTAATCTGAACTGTTGGATTCTCACACTTTTAAAAAACTGGCCACTTATTTAAGACCCTGGACACAGATTTAGAAAAGCCTAACTTTAGGCAACCATATTTGAAAATCATGGCCATGGGTTCTACTGCAACTTCTGACACTGATTTACAGACAGGATTGTTGAGAGGTGAACATTTCTGTGCCTCAGTTTCCCCAACTGTAAACATTGAGTTGATACATCCCCACTTCGGTAAGGCACTTTGAAATCCTCCAATCAAAGGTGCTTTACAAGTGCAAATGACTATTATTTATTACACAGGAGCATGGTAAATATGACAATAAAAATCCATACATTTCTGAAATATGCATTTGGATGTAACATATGCCATAAAAGTCTGTAAGCCTGGTCCAAAGCCCATTAAAGTAAACGGAAAGACTCTCATCAACTTTAATGGGGTTTTTTTGCTTTTATATTTCTGCTAGCAGTGAACTGGATATCTGAGCAATAAGAGCATAGGTAGTTTTGTCCATGTGCATTTTGATTCTAGTCAGCCCAGTACATACTTACTGAAAAATAATATATAGAGAAAAAGCTTGTTAGTACCTTTCTTTATTACCGATCGCTCCCGAAGAAGGTCTTGAGGACGGAAACACCATTGTTCACTTCATTTTATCTTCCTATAATGAGCTGAAATCATCTGGTTGCTCCATTAGCAGCCGATGTTGCTGCACCATCCTGTCCACTTTCCTTTTCTTAAACCTGAGGCTGTTTGTAATTAAGGTTCCATATATTTTGCTCTGATATGGTTTGAGGAAAATAAAAATGAAATCAGACCTATGTGGTGTTTAGTGGAATAGCTTTTTAATTAATAGAATTAATTCCACTAATACTTCCTTAATCTGATCAAGAAAGCTGGCAATGGGAAATGTCATGCTAAGGATACAACAAAAGCAATAGAGAAGGGAGAGCAGCCATTTCACACCTCATCAAACTGCCTGACAATGTAAAATGGATTTTGGCGTGCATGAGCCAGAGACATAATTCACAGTGCAGTGTCTGTAAAGTGGGACAAACACTCTTTACGGAGGGTATGTATACGCTACGGAAACTACTAGCATAGCTGTGTTGGCATAATTATGCCAGGCTGCCAGCAGAGTCCTGTAGTGTAGATGCAACCTGAACCAACTTTTTGTTGGTATAGGAACTCCACCTCCATAAACGAAGTTAGTTATGTCGACGAGAGCTCCCTTCTGTCAACAAAACTGTCTACACCGGGGGCTATGTCAAAATAGCCACATGGGTCAGGTGTGTGGTGTTTTCAGACCCCTGACCAGCATATCTAAGCTGATAAAACTTTTTAGTGTCTACCAGGCCTAGGGCTGTGTCTCATCCATTGAGTGACATTCATGCTCTTGAAATTGGCCAGATTCTGGCCCAGAACCTGGGCTGTATCCCAACTTTGTACAACTCAAGTTGGAGGAGTGTGGCTAAGGTGGTTTGAAGCTTAGAAATGATCCCCAGCCTTGCCCCAAACCAACTGCTGGAAGGAAGGTAATGTAGGAGGTCTCCTGTAGCCCTGTGTCACTGGTGGAAACTTCCATGTTGTGGGAATCCACCAGTGGCCCTTTAACTGAGTTAAAGCTGCTCTGCACCGCTGAAGTGATGAAAAGCATCTTTAAGGGGGCCAGAAATCTGGCCTTTGATCTTAATTTACACCAGTGTAAGAGAAAAAGCAAGCTCCATCTACGTATACGCTACTTTCCATGGAGTTCTGTATAGTTTGCTACCTGCTTCCATAAAAATGACATTTTGCAGATGAGAATCTTTTTGCCATCTAACAGTGTTTGGGGGCAAAAAGCAAGGCAAAAACTTGCAATAGCCACTGTGTCTTAAAGGCTAAATTCCAGTGAAAAAGTTGGACTGCGGGGGGAGGGCAGATCAATAGGTTGATGGTATATTTATATTAGCTTAAATAATTATGCAAGTTTGAGATGCATGTGTATTTACTAACAAGCTCTTGATTAGCCATATATAAATATGGAAAGCAAAGCCATAACTTGCAACCTAAAATCTTTTTATGTATCAGGTTTTGATAGCACTTACCACCAGATATTGGTTGCTTCACAATATTAAAACAATAGGAAAAGGCAACAGCTCTGCCCCATCTAAAAAGCTGGGATAGTGTGGAGAGTGTGTGAGGGGAATGGAAAAGAAATGGAATCCCGTCAAATCTAAATTCGGGGCCCTGCCCACTGCCCTAATTGGCTAGTGGGTTCAGTAAGGTTACATGTAGAATAGCTACAGCTGTAGAACTGAAGAAACTTCACCAGGCTGCCAGCTCACAGCCTAGACAAGATACAGGAAAGTTCAAGAACAGGATGTGGAAAAGTACTGCATGAAAACGTTATGCCAGTTTGACTTAAATTGGTTTTTAAACCCATTTTGTTAAACTGGTTTAAACTCTTGTGTGGACACTTATTTCATTTTGAGAGACGCTTACTTTGGTTTAGTTTAAACCTGTGCCCCATTGATTTAAGCTAAACTGAAATAAGCCTGGCTTAAACAAAACTAAGCGTGCCCGCACAGTCTTTGGGACCCGTTTAACTAAATCAGTTTCAAAATCACAACTTCAGTTAAACCAGTGCAACTCTCATATAGACAAGGCTGAGGAAGAATAAATGACTAAAGCATTAGCTGTCTTTATGTGAGGGGCTGTTTGCAATACAAAGACAACAGATGAAAATGAGGAAATATTTAATAAAAATGCCCCCTCCCCTCCCACGCTCATTCTATCCTGGCAG
The DNA here is from genome assembly GCF_026122565.2 of Emydura macquarii macquarii. Lineage (NCBI taxonomy): Eukaryota > Metazoa > Chordata > Testudines > Chelidae > Emydura > Emydura macquarii. The sequence goes on along the minus strand of NW_027131105.1, from coordinate 8,980,447 downwards.
AACAGGGAGCAAGGTTATTACTGAGTAATCACACCGAGCATCTGCTGCCCAATGTGCCTGGCAGATGGCATGCCAGACATACTGTTATTGGGCCCTTCATTCCTTCCTACTTCTCTACCTCTGGCAATAAGCCAAGCAATTATTAGGCTGGATATCCACTCAATAGGTAACCCTGAGCCAAACCTTCCTCACTAGTCGTAGGAGTTAAATCACATTCTTCACCTGTTCATGGACACTTCCAGAATTTAATTTTGCGACAAAAATCTGTATTTCCCACATAAATGCATCAGAATGAGATGCAAACTTTCCCACTGGCAGATTTCAGCCAGTAAAGATATAAACTCGCCAAATTTTCCTATGTATGGTAGTAAATGATGCATATCCAGAGTATTCATTGGAATAAACACTTCACAACACCTGAGATTATTTATTTCCTTTTTTTTTGTTTAAGGACCAGTCATCAACACACATCAGTCACGCATGCAGTGTCCAGCCTGTTATCTGAATTGGCAGCAGTATTTGTAATGTATTTTCAGCCCTTCGGTTTTATTTTTCTATTAAAAAACAGTAAAGTAGAAAGCTAGGATCAGGGAAATGTAATGTAGTCATGCATGACACTTACAAACCAAAAGACAGTGGGCCAAATTCTGACAGGCCTTGCACATAAGCTTCTACTAGAAAAACCTCTACTAGTGGCAGGAACATGGCATGGAAATTGGCCATACCTATATTCCTTCAAATCTTCATAATGAGCTCATTCCCCGGGCCAACCATGATAGGAGGCACAGAGGACATTAGGGGGGGTCAGGTAGTATGATATTTTTATACCTGTAGCCATATCCCTGATCCTGCAATGGGCCCAATACACCCATCTGTGCACAGATCATTAATTCCCTTCCAGGACTAATCTGTCCAAAGGGTCTGTGAGTGATGCTAAGTTCTGACTGTCTCCTAGAACACAGAGTTACAGGAGGAGTGTTACTTATATCCTTGCCCTATTTCGATGCAGTTGAACTGGTCTGAAATGAGATGTAAAAATCTTAGCTTTCATGGCTCTGATGTCTTCATCTGATCCTTCACTTTTGGGGCTGGCTGTGTGTGTTCACACAGCAGGAAACACCATGGTCATTCAGGCTTGGTCAGAGTTGAGCTTTACTGTTAGCTCCTTGAATGGTTTGAGGCCTCTCCGAGATTCCATGGGGATGTTGTCAGTGGGTTAACACTGAAATCTTCTGAACAATAGAGATTGAGTGTCTGTTTTTCCAGTAGGTGTCTTAAGCATGTTGCACCATAAATGGAGTTACACTTGGCTAGGACACCTTGAATCAGCTGGGAAACAGGCAGGGCTTTGTATGCTTGGAGACAGAAGCGTGGAGACAGCTGAACAGAGATGCTTGAAATGACTGGTCACCTTTTGGCTAGCTGTGACCAAGTTCCCGATAGAAACGTCTTAATGCAGCTGTGCAGGTTTTGGCACGTGCCTGCATGTACACCTTGCAGTCATTACAAGCTTTTATTATGCTACCATCATCATCGCAAAGCATCATGCAGGTTCTATCTTTGGCAATCTGCTCTTTACCAAAAATGCCCAGAAATGCCTCTGAAATAGTGGTTCCTACGTTAACAATTGCTGCTGAACATTTTCCTTCACATCTTGAACAAGACTGTTTAGCAAAACATTGCAGAATGGAAACTGGTAATGAGACTCCAGTAGTTTTATGAGCCATCCAGAACACAAATAGTTCACAAGTGAAATGGGCTGATCTATGACAAACTGACTAGACACCTTTCTTTGTTACACGTAAAACCAGTCAAGTGTTGCCAGCTCTCATGATTTTATCATGCATCTTGTAATATTCAGTGTTTTCTTAAAACCTGGCTCCTGCAGCCAAGTGATTATGTAAAAATCTCAGCTTTCATTTAAAAAGGGAAACTAAATTCCTAGCCCTTGTGGTTGAAGAGAAAACCTAAAAACATAACCTGAATGCACCCTAAAAGCTTAGAAATGAAGGCAACTAAAAAAACCACAAATTTATTATTTCTTTAAAATGTCATGATTTTTAAGTCAACCTCCTGATTTTTTTGCATCTGACTCATGATTTTTGAATGCTTAGGGTTGGCAATATAACTGGTCAAGAAAAAGTGGGGGGAAATCAACAGAAATATTTTTTAAAATTTCCCATTTTGTTTTGGCTTTCAAGATTTCAAAATGCATAAAGTTTTGACCAGTTCTAGTTACTCTACTGCCCTCACTGATGGTACATGAAACTAGTGCAACAGAGTGGAGAATTAGGCTCTGTGTCTCCCTTTCTCATCGAAATTATGTTCCTAATTTATGACAGAAATGGTGTGTCTTTTGCTTTTACACTTATTTCCTTTCCTGGAGCTGGGAACATAGCTTTTGCTAAGTGCTACCCATTTTTAAGGTTGCCAGCTCTTGAGAAATCTACACTTGGGATATGGTTGTGGAAGCAATCTGAAAGCTGACTAGGTTCCATAAAGGGAGGAGATTGTTTCATAATTTATAGGCATCTTTGACCTTGTTTAGAACTCTTTGACCGAAATTCAGAGGGAAGGTGCCACAGTTACACTGAGGTTATGTCTACACTACAAACGCTACACCTGCAAAGCTGAAGTACTGCAGCTACCATGGCACTGTAGAAGCAATGAAAGGGCTTTTTTCATCACTATGGTAAATCCAATCTTTTGAGAGGTGGTAGCAGGGTTGATGGAAGAATTCTTCCATCCACCTGTCTCTACAGTGGGGATAGGTTGACCTAATTAGGTTACACAGGGCATGACATTTTTCATAGCCCTGAGCGATGTAGCTTGGTCAACCTGAGTTTTAGGTATAGACCAAACCACAGTGAGATTAGAATTTATCTGCACATAGGGACACTCAGGAAAGCTAAGGCAAAGCAACTAAAGGTGTGAGCTCAATGCACGTTAGTTAAAATATGTTAAATCCCCATGTGGATGCTCTCATTTAGGAATAAAAGCACTTTAATTCACTGTAACTTTATCCTCCTCCTCATGGGGTTTAATATGCTGTAATTTCTGTGCATTGACTTCATACCTTTAGATTGGCCTTAACTTTTCCATGTCCTCATGTAGATATGGCCTTAGAGTTACTTATTCCCACTCTAATGAAGTCTAAGGTGTTCTAAATTGCTCTAATTTACACACCAAAGAGCTATAAAATGGTGTAAGTTAAAGTAGAGTGAAGACTACTCTAACCTATACCTAATTTTGCCTTTTTCTGGCTCACCTGCATGTAAGTAATACCACTTTCTGCCCCCTTAGGGTATTTCGACACTGCAAGCGAAGGTGTGTTTGTAGCATGGGCATACCTGTGCTAGCTTTAATCTATATAGGATAGGTAACAACATTAGTGAAACTCTGGTGGCCTGGACTTCAGGGCCAGGCAGTCACCCAAATACCTGCCCAAGGCCCCTGGTCGGCTTGTACACAGATAGATAGCCCAAGTACGAGCCCTTGCTGCCACATCTTCATTATTATTGTCCCCTGTGCTAGCTAGATTAAAGCTAGCATGGGTATGCCTACACACTGTACATATTCACTTACAGTGCGGACAAGCCCTTAGATGCTGAGTAGGGTGGGTATAAAGCAGTTTCACTGAGCTTGAGGGAATTTAATTTTCACATCACCTCTTGGTCCTTTCTACCCTCTCCTTTACATTTGTTCTTAATCCATGCCATTTACAGATGCAAATTCTCCCACTTTATATGAGGTGCTGTTGCATTTAAGCTCAAATCAGCAAAAGGCATTATGAAATATGCCTTGGTTTTAAGGAACTCCCTTTGAAGTAAAAGATGAGGGCCACCAATACGGCTCATTTCCTGAAGGTCCAATCCTGGTCCCAGATCTCCCATGAAAGTTGGAAAGTACCAGGGGCACAGACAACTTCCTTTATGGGGGGCGTGGGAATGGAGGAGGAGATTAAGTTAAAATATAATAGAATAATAGCTGTTGGATATCATTTTAATTAATAGTTTTGTACCACGACTAAATTTGTCCACTTTTAATCAAGTCAGATAAGAAAGCTTCTGTTCCAAACTCAGCATTTCCTTAATGCAATCCTTAAACATTTTTTGGAGGGGGGTGGAAGGGGAGATATAGCTCTCTCTAAGCCCCCAGTTGTCTTTGTCCATGAGTACATGGAAGAAAATTGTCTGCTCCTGAGTGCAATAAGTGTAGAGTCTCACCACCCTGGCCATTTTCTTGTTTGATTCTCCTTGTTGGCCAGCTGGGAAGCAGAGCTACTTGCCAGCTATAGACAGTAGGTGCCGCTTCTGGCCTTGCCAGCTTGTATAGTTTGGGAGGGAGTGGAAACTGGCGGAACAGCTCTGGCAGCAGAGTCTGAGAACATCTGCAAGTCAAATGTGGCAGTGCTACTCCAGGCCTTTCATATTCAGTGGGCCAGATTCTGATCTCACAGTGGTATAAATCTGAAGTGCATCTATTGAAGTCAAAGGAATTAGTTACAGCAGCATAACACTGGTGTGAGATCAGCAGACCTCGCCAGTTTGGTTGCATGTAGTGTGTTGGGGGTTTAAATGAGCATAGGACACGTGGAATTGACATGAATTTTGAGAAAAAATAATTGGGAGTGTATAAAAGCTGGGTGTTAGCCATTGAGGGTGTGTGAGATTTTCTGAATCAGGCCAGATATATACAGGAGAGGTTTGGTATGAACACAGGACTCAAGGCATTTTTTGAAACTGAAAACAAAAGGAATTTTCGTTAACTCCAGTGGGCTATTTACACTGAACTTTTGTTTTTCAGTTCCAGGCCAGTTTGTTACAGGGAAGAGAATTAGGGTATTACGTCAATATTCACATGAGAAATGCAGCCTCTCTAGATGAGCCATGTGGAGGTTTGGATTGGCACAAGCTCCTCAACAAAATATTAGCCAGGTGGCTTCATGACTACGAGGCTAAACTCACAGACATTAAAACGCTTTATTAAAGGGGTGTGTTTTTATATGTACCAAGGTGGATCTGGATGAACATAGGTAGATGGAAGATTAAAGCAGCCTGAAAAGGCCCTAGAGCTATAGCACAGCCAATGTTATATAATATGTTTTAATCCTCACGTGTGCCCAGGCAGGTAATGGTTTTTTATTGTGTTTGGCACTTGCCCACCAATTCAATACCAATTATTTTTGACATTAGGTGAAATTCTGAGCTGTGCCTGATGCAATAAAGGAAGGTGAAGCAATGAACAAGCTGGGCAAGCTCTCAAGCGGACATGCAGGGGGCCAAATAGTGCTCTCAGTTATACTGGTGTAAATCTGGAGTAAATTCACTATCTTCAGTGGAGTTACTCAGGATTTACAATGGGCGTTGCAGCTGTGCCACCGTAGCCTGGTAGTGCAGACATTAACTATAGGGACAGAAGAGGTTTTTCCATCACTGTATTAAATTCACCCCTTGAGAGGCAGTAGGCAGACTGATGTAAGAATTCTTCTGTTGACCTCGTGGTATCCGCAGTGAGGGTTAGGTTGACCTATCTAGGAAGCACAGGCCATGAAATTTTTCACAGCCTGAGCAATGTAGCTAGGTTGACCTACATTTTTGGAGTAGACCAGGCCTGAGAGCAGAATTTGGCCCAGGGAGTTTAGCTCTACATCATGGCTTATAAATTAGTTCTACCCGCTGTGGAGAAGGAATTACCTCATTCACTGTGTCCTGTTTACTCTTCTTTGGTAACCATCACATTTTTATTAAAGGGTAACTGGCAACAATCGCTGATTACATTTCCTCATCGAAAGAGCTGCATCTTTTTCATGTGGGATGGAGATAGGTAGGAGGCTGCTCAAGTATTATTGTGTAGAGTGCTCTACAAGCCAACCAAGACTGCTGCAAAATCTATTTTAGCTACTTCTCTAGCTCCCCCCATTGCTGTAATACCTGAGCACGTCACAGACAATCTTTAATGCATTTATCCTCACATTAGTCCTGTGAAATGCCAGCCCTGCGAAACGTCAGCCCTGCGAAACGTCATTATTCCCAGTTTAGGAGTGGGGAACTGTTAGATGGAGCCACTGAGTTGGGAGATGTGAAACAATGGAACAGGAAGGGATCTTCAGAACTCCAATAGGCATATGGAGGATTTACTGGGTACAATTACCACATTACTACTAATGGGGAAAATTATGGTAAAATGTTTGCTTTCACACAGAAATTTACTTGCTACTTCATTCTTAGGGCCATCCCTGTGTAAAATGATACATGCCCCATCCAGCACTTTGCCCAGTGGTGACTGGGACCCACTCCTGTGTACCCATGACACTGTCCCTATCAGCTGCCGCCGCCGCTGCTGCTTCTTCCTCCATACAGCTGGTTGTGAAGCTCTCTGATTTCTAGTGCTCCATCCTAAAAGAGCCAAAGAGCCAGGAGATAAAGCTGGTAGCAAGGGAGGAATGCTAAGGAATTCATTCTCTGCAATCACTAGTTGGTGCTAAAATTAGATGAAATAACTGATGGGGCATTGAGTCGGAAACTCTGGCTGGCAGATTGGGTGTGCAAATGTGGTGAGTGGTCCTTACAAAGCCTAGGCCATATTCACAGCTGCATGTGTCTAAGTATGCTACTGTTATTGTGAAATACTAATATGAACTAACAACTGGCATTATATTATACCTGGCATGTAAGATCCTGTACAGTAACTTCTGCAAGTTTCTATTGATTATAAAATTCCTTTCCTCTGAATTCTAGTCACTTGCAAGCCTGTTCTTAATTATGTCTTATATTGTTTACACAGTGTGCTCATTTAGGACCCAGTCCAGCAAATTATTTAAGCACGTATATAATTTTAAATGTGAGTTCTATTGAATTGCATGGAATGATTCATGTGATCAAAGTTTTGCATGTGCTTAAGTGCTTTGCTTGATCTGGGTCTTAAAAGTAACATAAAGCTTTGTCATGTGTTTGTGAAAGAGCATTACTTTTGCGTCACTTTCTATCATTAATTTTAACTCCAGAACTATCCCTTTTCCTCTTGTGCCTGTACCTACTTCTAAAAAACCCTAAAAATTATAGTAAACTAATAAAAAATTAAGACAAATCTGTAATAAAATACATTAAATTATGCTCCCCCATGAACTATTTACCTTTCCCCTTGATTTCTGGTGTTTTCTCTCAGCCCTCCTCCACTCCACAGTTTGTTGTAATTTCCCCTTTTGTGTTTATCAGTTCAGACTATAAACTCCTGGAAGCCAGAACCTCTCTTTTCACTTATCTGTCCAGTGCCATGCATATCAGTGGCACCATATGGAGAAATAAACAAGCTGAGTGAAAGAAGAATTATATAAAGACCACAAAAGTAACAAAATAACCACACCTCATAAACAAGTGCCCCCCAATAACAATAATATCTTTAGGTGTTTATTATTTCAAATAACTACATTAATTAGCAACCACTGTACTTCAGTTATAAATATAGGGAGAAATCTGTAGCAACATTAAATGTACCCCCTATTGAGTGAAAGCTGGAGCAGTGGTACAGTCTCACAGTACAATAGCGGTAACTATTCCTGGTAACCAATTAATTCTATCAGAATGGGAGAATGCTACATATCAGTTTTAATTTTTGAACAATGAAAAGCAAATAAAAACAGCAACACTAAGAAGCATGCATAACATGCAAAAGCAAACACATGCTCCTATTGTTGCAACCTTTGTTCTCCTTTCCCTTCACTTTCCTCCCCTCCCCTCCCCTCCCATTCTTTGTTGCCTTCACTCTGTGTTACATCTAATCTTCTAGTTGAATTTTTAAACCCTTTCTTACCTGCATAGTATTCACTCACACCAGCACTATCTTTGACTTCACTGCAGCTATGTACATGAGCTAGGGTTTGCAGGATCACATAAGACAGCCCTGATCCTGTGAAGACCTATAGACCTAATTAACTTTACAGATGGGAGCAGTTGCACTGACTTTAATGTGTACTATTCATGTGCATAATATTAAGCACATGTCTAAATCCAAATGCCTGGTCCTGCAAAGATTTATGTAATCCTTCCCTTGAGGAAATCATGGTTCTTATTTGTTTGTAAAGTGCCAGGCACAACAATAGCACTGTACAAATCAGTGCATGAATAAATAATTATAGAACTACAACAAAAAAGACAAACAGAGGAGGTTGACAGTGATGGTGATGATAACAACAACAACTCTGGGGGTGAACCATGAGCCGGTGTTGTGTGAGAGCCAGAGGCCTGCCTGTTGTATTAAGTTCACTTCCATCACAGACAACCAGTCGGATTCCCAAAGGCATTTAGGCGCCTAACTTCCTCCGATTTCACTCAGCAACCCTCGTCTGCAATAAAGACAAGACTGGAAGCAGCAAGTCATAGAAATTGGTGCAAAGTGCCCCACCCCCTGCCCCAGAATGATGTCGCCCCCCTGTGTTTGACGTGACCTGTAGGCGTCACTGTTACCAGCGAAAGTTACCCTGACGCCGATGCCTGGTCGCACAGCCCACGGCCGGGCTCTTCCCCACGCAAGAATTCCCCAACCAGGGCTGGGCTGCCTTCCAGCTGGGCGCCCCTCGCTGTGCATTGTGGGACTCGTAGTCCTCTCAGGCCCCGATCTGCTGGGCGCCGGGGGAGGCGGGACTACAAGTCCTACAGGCCCGCCGGGCAGCTGGCTGGCCGTTCCTTTTGAATGATTTCACTGCGCTCTGCTGCCTGCCCAGCCCAGCCGCCGCCGCCAGCGCCGGCAGCAGGAGGCAGGACCATGGTGTAAGCGGCCGGCTGGCTGCGGGGTGCGGTGCAGCCAGCCAGGGGCCAGGGAGAAGCGAGCGCCCGGCCCGTTTCATGGCAGCCGGGGGAGCTGGCAGAGCAGCAGCGGGGCCAAGTTGCGCTGGCGGCGGGCGGCCCATGGCAGCAGCAGCAGCAGCAGCCGCAGCCCGGCGGCTGGGGGGGTGGTGGTGGTGAGGGCGCTGTGTCCGTCCCCCCTGCCCGGCTCGCCCCGCAGCAGCCCCCGTCGCGGTGTGTTGCCCGGTTGCACGGGGAGGAGAAGGCGCCGCCGCTGCCGCTGCCGGCCGGCCGGGGGGCCGCGATGGCTCTGGCCACGGAGGAGGAGGAGTACGCCAAGCTGGTGATGGAGTCGGAGCCCGAGTGGCTGCGGAGCGAGATCAAGCGGCTCTCCCAGGAGCTGGGCGAGACCACCCGCGAGAAGATCCAGGCGGCCGAGTACGGGCTGGCCGTGCTGGAGGAGAAGCAGCAGCTCAAGCAGCAGTACGAGGAGTTGGAGGCGGAGTACGAGACCATCCGGACGGAGATGGAGCAGCTGAAGGAGGTGAGGGGGGCCGCGGGTTGGGAGCTGGGGGGGGGCGGGGGTGACTCACTGCAGGGTGCCCGTGGGTTGGGCTGAGTGGGCAAGGCCGGGAGCAGCGTCCAGCGGCTGCAGCACGTGAATGGGAATCTGGGGAGCGGGGGGGGGGAGGGTGCCTCAGCCACTGTCTGACCTTGGGCGAGGCCCGCTGAACCTTGGGGGGGGGGGGGCACGTTAGGCTCTGGGGTCACCCCATTGCAAATGCTGGAGTTGCTCCGGGGAGGAGGTCGGCTCTCTGGGTGTCCGTTACCCCCTCTGCACTGTGGGGCCGGTAACACATCCTGGGGCTGCCATTCATCCGTGCAGAGCCGCCTTGTCTCTGCAGTTGGGAGGTGGCCCAGGAGTGCGGAGGATGCATTGCTACCGGTGGGTTCTGTGCGTGCACGTTTCTGTTGGGTCCGTGTCTGTGCAGGGGAGGGCCGTGGCAATGTAATTCACCCTCCCTGGGAAGTCTGTCTTCAGCCTTCTCGGGGAAAGCAGCTGCTGGCTGCATCTTGGCTTCTTCCAGCTCAGATGAAGAGCAGCAGCATCATCATCCCCAATGCAGTGCAGTGTCACAGCTAGATCCCACCAGCATCATCGTCCTCATCATTGCTGGCGTAATGCTGTGCAGCTCTTTAAAGGGGCAGCTCAGCAATTGCTCTAAGACTCTGTGTCGGTCTCAGGACATCTGCTGTGTCTTCTCTCAGCTCCGGGAGATGTAGGGGAAAGAAGATACTTGCGATGAATACACTTGAGTTCAAGTGCCAGTCTGTTACTGTGTGTGATCATTGCCCAGGGAAAGGAATAAGGCACATCTCAGAGCACACTTCTGTTGTTTGCTGCATAATGATGCACAGTTCAGGGCTCTCCAGTTAAGGGGATGATAGAATGTCTGATGTAAAACCCAGTTCCCAGAATTTCAGGCTGCAATTTAGTATTGGGATCAAGTTTCTCTCTCTCTTTCGCCTTTCCTGTCCCCCCCAAATATACAGATTTTGAATTAAATTATGTAATTGGATTGTTTATAAAAGGGGTATAGGTGGGGGTGAACTATGGGTTCATTAGTATTAAATAGATTTCCCCACCTAAGTACAAAGGTTAGTACTATTTTAAAATGGAAAAATTGCTGGTAGATAGTAAATTATTAGGAGTAGGCCTTCTTATAAAAGGCTGCATTGCTGATATTTAAATACTGGCTACTAAGCATTCACAGGATCCTTTCTGTACAGAGCAAATGAGTCTCTAATAAGCAATCTGTAAAGACCAGCAAATGAGTGAATGACTCCACAACATGTGTAGAAATCCCATACATACCCTGTGCCAGAGATCCATGTACTACTGAGCCATTTGACACACTGTAGTGTGTTGGCCATGCATGTCAGAGCTTTGACATGTCTCAAAGCTTCATGGCACGGATTGACATGGAGCTTCCTGGAAGCAAAGCAGAAAGTACAGAAATCAAATAAATGGCTGCCTTTTCTGAGTGAGCATCAAAGTGTCAGACAGTGTGTCAGCATTAACTCAGAAATTCCTTCCTCTTGCTGGCTCCTCAAACTCTGAGGGCCACATGCAGGCCCCAGTGAGACTTTGAAGTTCCCCACCTCACAAGTGAATGGGCTGAGGGAGGGGAGACTTCCCACCTTTCCTGCTGCTAATTGTTCAGGTGGAGATCATTGATTTTCTGCCACAACAGATTGGCAAAATGGCTTCACTTTACATTGCTATTATAGGGTAATTACAAAGAGGACTCGTTTCTTCTCCGCTACCACTCAAGGGGGGTGGGGAGAGAGCAGCAGTGTGTGCGCCCTCTCCCCGGCTCTGCACACAAGGAGACTGGCAGTTGCTCAACCTTCAGCCCGCAGTGGAGAGCGAAAGCACTTCTTTCTTGAGCTAAGGAGTACAGCTCTTTCTCCTGCCATGTTAGGGGCTTCTGTGGTCAGGGGAGAGAGGCAGAGCAGCTGTGCTCTCCCATTCCCCTGGCCTGCTCTGCACCACTGACATAATCATCCACAGGGTGAGAATGGGAGATCAGTGAAGCTGGGGAGAACCAGAGAGGTGTGGGAGAGTAGACCTCTGGGAGAGGAGTAGGGGCGCCGTTTCAGATTGGGGTGGGGAGGCAACTTAGGCACCTGAAAACTCTAGTATTTTTGCAGATAATAACTTTAGAAATTAGCTGACAGGAACAGTGTATCTAATTCCTATATAAAGAAAGAAAATTAAATAAATATTAGACCCACTCACCTCTAATACTAACACGTTCTGACATCTTGTGTCAAATCACTGAAGGGATACTGGTTAGGTTTTAAAATTTTAATGTAGATCTATTTTCTATCATTTAGGCTACTTACTTTTTGCAGTTCACCAAGCTTGGAATAGATCAACGGTTCTCAACCTTTTTTTCCCCGAGTACCACTCGGGGAAAAAAAAGGGGGGGGAGGGACTTTCGGCGGCGGCGGGGTTACATGGGGGGAACAATGCTCTCTGCTGAAACCCTGCCGCCATTTGCCCCTTTTCGGCGGCAGGGTTTCGGGTGGGACTTTCGGCGGCGTGGTACGACTCGCATACCACCCAGCCTTCTTTGAAGTACCACTGCTGGAATATATCATTTAACTTCTGGAAACAACCTACTGGGACAAGGCTCTGTGAGTCTATACTGCACCTTCCTGGGGCTCTAAGTGTGTATCACACTCCAAATAACAGACTAGAAACGGACTTTAAACAGGAGTGAAACTGACACTTTCAAGTCACTTTCACAATGTTGCCAATCCCAAATATTAAAAAATCAAGAGTCAGGCTCACCAAAAATCATAAGATTGTCTTAAAATCACAAGATTATGAGAAATAATAGATCTGGTGTTCTTTTTATTTGCCTTCTACTTTTTGAGCCTTCAGGGTGCCATGGGGTCACATTTTGAAGCTTTCTGCATGGCCATGAGGGCTTGAAACTTAATTTTCCTTTAAGAATGAAGGCTGAAATCATCACATATCCACTTGACTCCAGGAGCTGGGGCTTTAAGGAAAATAATAATGATCATGAGAGTCATGACAAAATCATGAGAGCTGGCAACGCTGCATTTAGTTTCACTTCTGCTTAAAGGCTAGTTACTTTCCAGAAGGCTTTTAAACACAATATTACAGTGATTGACTTGCAGCTCTCACAGGAGAATATTTAAAACTAAACACCAAGAAAATTCCACAGTTTAAAGTTGAGAAAAAAATTGAGTCTTCTGAGGCATATCAGGGTCACTTCAGGCAGGAAAGGAAAATAAACAGGCCACAGGAGCCCTTGGCAGCTCTTTGTCTTGGGGGAAAAAGTCGGAGGGTCAGATCTTCCACTCCTTAATCAGGTAAAACATCTATTGCCATCAGCAACTCCATTCAGATAATAACGTGTGCTCAAATAATTATACACTTCATACTTAAATATCTGAGCCATCTTATCCAAGGCTACACATTTTATACGCATTGGCTCAGAGACTACATTTTCTGACGTATTCTGAACAGTGTTGAGCACACAGCTGGTGCCCAGTAAATAATACAAATCATGACAATAATTGTTGACCTTGTGGACTCTTCAGATGCAATTTCTGGTCTTTGTTCTAGTATTGGTCTGAATATAGCAGAAACCCTACGAATTTGAGACATTGAACACATGATACTCATATGAAACTTTCTCATTCCTTCCTTTTTCTCAAACTCAGAACAAAAAACAACAAAACAAAATGGTTGTCAGTTAAAATGTAAAATTTCGCAGCAGCCATTGCTCTACAGCCCGGCCTGGGGCAGAGCCTGCTGCCTCTTGGGGGTTAAGTGATCTCCTCTTATCTGACTCTCATTCTCTCTTTCTTTCTTCATCCTTCATTTCTTCACGCAGCAGAGAGAGAGGCTGGTCCAGTGGATAAAGAGCTAGCCCTGAGAGACCTGGGTTCTACTTCCCCCATGGACTTCTTGTATGACCTCAGGCCAGTGCCTTAGGGACAAAGTGTCAGAGGTTTTTGGGCACCCCAAGGTGCAGCTACACACGTAGTGAGGTTTTACAAAGCACCTAACCATCTACGTAATTTTGAAAATCCCATTAGGTGCCTACCTTTGAAAATCTGGCCCTTAGTCTCTCTCTGCCTCAGTGCCCACTATACAATGAGGATAACAGCACCTCACAGAGGGGCAGTGAGGAGAAATAGGTTAGACAGGGTGAGGGGCTCAGGTACTATGATGATAGGACCACATAAGAACCATAGGTAGTCTGGGACTCCCTTCCCTGGGTTCTGGCCCCTTTTCACCCATCCCCCTCTTTTCTCAATGTAGCCTTGGCTCAGAGGGCTTGGCTGTATTTCTTCTGAGTCCCTCATTCTCTCTTCAACACCTTCTCCACCCAGGGGAGGCTCATTGAGACTTCCAGATACTTAATTTAATCACCAACCCTTTCTTATCTTAATCACCCTGCCTCTGTAAACAAGATACTGACTCCCTGCCCCAGGGCCGCAAGCTAGGAGCAGTCCCTCTCGTCTGCAGAACTCACAGGCCACACACAGGGCTTGTCTTCACTTACCTCGGAAGCTACGCAAAAAACTTGCATAACTCCCGCCGACTTCTCTGCTTCTGTTCTGCGCGCCGTCTTCACTGCACTGCGCCGATGGGAATCGTGTTCCTGTCGATGCAGCACTACGCCACTTGAGAAGGTGGTCTTAATACGTCGATTTCTGGATCAACTGAGCGGGTCTTCACTGACCGCTCAGTCGATCCAGAGAAGTCGAATTTGCTGCCATCAGTGAAGACGTAGTCAGAGTTAAGAGCTCCATCTGGGGCTAGGACGTGTGCCCTGATCAAACCTCCTGTATGAAACTTGGGGAAGGGACTCCTGTCCTCCCACCCCTCCCCGTCCCCCTAAATGGTGCCTCTGGAGTAGGCTCAGATCACTTGGGGAAGCAGAGAGCCTGTGTGGGGCTAGAGATCCAAAAGGGAAAAACAGGGCACGGGGGACCAGAACTGTTGAGGGAGGACCAGATGCCCAGGGGAATGGTGATCAAAGCTTCTGCAAAATGGACTTCTGAGTGGATGTCAGAGGAGTGGGGATACGGAGTTCCTGAGGATGCAGAAGGAATGGGGAAATGGGGGAAGGGCAGATGATGGAATGTAGGGCGATGAAGAAGAGCATGCACACACTCTTATATGGGGCCAGTCTGTGTTAGCCTGTCTTCTTCACTACTTGGACTACAGTCACATAGCTACATTGCTGTAGCTCTGCTGGCATAACCGCGTAGTGTAGACACAATTTACAGTGACAGAAAGTTTTCCCCTTTATCATCCCACTGACAGCAGCTAGGTTAATGGAAACATTCTTCTGTTGACTTCAGTTGCATTTTACCCTGAAGTTAGGTGGGCATAAGTGTGTCGCTCCAAGGTGTGGATTTTTCACACCCCTGAGCAGTGTAGACCAGGCTTTAGAAAACTTGCACAGGTGTAACTAAGGGCTTGTCTATACACAAAAACTGCATCCACAATAACCAAACTGGTTTTAATTCGCACCTTTTGTTTCAGTGCAGGTCTGCGTGTATTTAAAACAAACCCTGATTTTAGCTTCTTTCTCTCTTTAATATGGTGGTGGTTTTTCTCCATTTCTCCACCCTTGATTCTTTTGCCCCTTTCTCCCATTGCAAGGTCTGTCCTTCCAACTCCCGCCCCTGGCTCATCCCCAACATCTGCTTCCCTCCCTCCTGCTCTCATGCTGCATCTCTGGCAAAAATCCCATGACTAGGTTTATTTCCTTGTGCTAGCCTGTCAGTCTGTCTGCATTTGTCTGTTCTCTCTTGTCTTATGTTTAGGAGTGGTCTACACATAAAACTTAGGTCAACCTAGCTACCTCACTCAGGGCTGTGAAAAATTTGAACTGGTGTAACTTTCCCTTTTAGACAGACAAAGCCTCATTTTGGTTGCTTAGAAATCGGTTTAAACTAAATAGAAATAAGGTGATTAAAGAAGTGCAATTTAAAGTGATGTAAATATGTCTACACTGGGGATTTGTTCCAGTGTAACCAAGTCACTTTACAATTGATTTACTGACACTTTCTAGTATTGCTCAGCCCGCAAAAACATAAATTCTAGGTGTAGATTAAGATGCCACTGTGAGGCCTTGTGAAGAGGATGGAGAACCCTATGGAGTAGTGTGTGGAACAAACACTTTCTTTTTACCTTTGCAGCCTCCCTCATCCTCATGGAATAATAAAAATAATAATCCCTAGCTCTTTTATAGTATTTTTCATCAGTACACATCAAAGTGCTTCACAAAAGAGGTAAGCATCATTATCCCCATTTTACAGATGGGTAGGTGGGGAAACTGAGACACAGAAGTAAAATGACTTGCCCAAGGTCACCCAGCAAGTCAGTGGCCAAGCTAGGAATAGAACCCATGTCTCCTGAGTCCCAGTGTGGTGCTCTAGTCACAAAGCCACTCTGGCTGTGACTATGGGATGCTATGTCTTCAAAATGGAAAAATATAGGAAATTTCTCCCCCTAAAACGAGAAGTTTGCTGAATGTTGTAGAATGCCGCAAAAATGAAGACACTTTAAAATCACATCAGCAGTTATTCACCCCCATGATTTTCTCCTGCCTTTTGATATTCAGCAGGATTTTGCTCTGTATGTGTCCTGTTGTAATGATCTCATACCCTTCCATGTAAACAGCCGTGGGAGCTGCTCAAGTACGCTGCTGAATCCCCTCGTCAGACCAATACAAAGTTCCTCCAGCTCCCTCGTGATGTTATGAAGGAATCTGGCCTTCATTAGGATCCAGTAAATCTTAGCAGATGCACACTGGGCATTCTCAGAAGGGACATTTTTTGTTATTGTTTATGTAACTTTTATTTTAAAAGTTTGTTTTTTCCAGCCTTAGCCAGGAAACTTTTAAACACAAGATCTGCCACATGTCACGCTTTGAGTTACATGGGGATCAGCCTTGGCGGGGTTACGTAATCTTGTGCTTGAGTGAAGCAGGGACCTTGGTGGCAGACAATTTGCCCAGAGAGGGGGAGATCTGTTAGTAGCCATTTAAGGAACTGGGAATGAAATGCAGGTGTCCTGCCTCCTAGTCTCCTGCTGTAAACACGGCACCATGCTGCTTTTGAAACACACCAAACCAAATGATTTATTCTACCATGCGTTATTGTGATTTATATTATAGTAGCACCGAGAAATCTGGGGCCCCATTGTGCTAGGTGCTGTGCCAACAAACAAAAAGGCAAGAACCCTGCCCGCAAGTGAGTACAGTTGAAGACGACAACACTGTCTCTGTATTCCTGCAAATTGGCTGTGTGCAGGGGAGTTGGGGGAGGAAGAGATTCTTTGCTGGCCTTGCCCAAGCTGCTTGGTTGCAGCTCGTGCAGCATCAGAGCTTCAGTAGCACTGGTGGCCAGTATGCTTCACCAACCACCACAAAGTGCTAAGATGACTGGCGTTGCAGAGTCACTTCTCCGTCAGTTCTATCTCCAAGCTCCCCTCCAGCAGAGTACTGGTTATGCCCACCGACCTGTGCTCCAGAGTATGCAGGGGGTGTGACCTCTGGTATTTGGATCTCAAATCTTCTCTCAGCACTTCCTACTCTGTGTAGAGCAACTGCTCTGAGTTCAGGGCCCTTGATGAAGCGTGGAATTCCCCCCATGCGTGCCATCTTCTGAGTGTGGTCAGATCTATCTATATCTCATATGTCTATGTTAATGTCTGTTGCATTTCCCACTGTTCCATTTCATTTCCATTGTTTCATTTTCATTTACACTCACCTAAAGGACCTGGACAGTTGGGTACAGATAATCTCCACTGACGAACGTATTGATTAATGAGGGTGGTAATGACCTAGGTTTTGTGATGTGGAATCCATTTCAAACTTTCATTAGGTAGTTCTAGCACAGCATGTGATTTATTTCCTTGGAGATTGTATGAGGGGAAAAACAAAAGTAACTAGTTCTCTTGCAGTTAAATATTGCATCACATTTTTAATGCAACCTGTTTATTTTCTCACAAGGTGAAGTAGTAAAAAAGGCACTTTCATGGACTTTACTACACTGGGACATGGTCCTGCAAACTTTTGTCTTCAACAAAGCTAGTTGCATATGTAACACGGGCTCCCTGCATGATCAAGGACTACTCGTACAACAGAAGGCTTGCAGGATCAGCCTTGCTTACAAAAGTGGCTGTCTGGCGTGTCTGACTGTAGGCAGGCTGGATGATTTGTAGGAGAATGTGGCTTGGAATGTTGAAAAGCGGATATTTGCTCTGTATGGTACTTTAGGTTGCGGCAGAGCTGTCAGATTTACAGCTAGCTGTAAATTCAGCTATGAAACTGGATGCTGTCCATAGCTGCTTTTTGATTGGCTGGCAAGGCCACATCAGGGGCATTAGACCCATGTTTAAATCTCTCAGCAAACATGGGCATGATTATAGAAATAAAGAATTCATGATATAAAGTAGATATACAGTAATAAAAAACCCATATGAAATGGTGTGCCTGTCTTAAAAACCTTGTAGTCTAAAAGCATGTGTAGATACAGCACAACTAATTTGCTCCCTATTAAGTATGTGAGGTGGTTTTAAGAAAAAAAAAAAGTGTTGGGGGAGGGGGGGAAGAAAAACAGGAATTGTCTTTTATTTTCTATAGGTTATGCTAGACACTTCATAAAAATATAAAGCCTGCATTAGGTTTTCCCTAAGACTTTTCCTTTATCTGGCATCTTGCAACTGCCTTCTCAATAGTGCATCAGATGAACCTGGAATGATTTCAGCTTAGTTTATACAATTCAAACATCATGTGAAAGAGGCTCATCTCTGTTGGAAGTAGTGATATACGTAGTAGCCAGACACAGGCATCAAGGAACTAGATACAATAAGGTATTTTCAAGAATGTTTTATCTGCCTAATTTTAAATATTCTTGCTCTGCAGGGAAAGGGAGGGAGGGAGGAAGGCAGGCAGGCAACAAGGGAAAATTGAGAATTAAATCCCTGTTGTTTAATTTGAAGACCTGTTTGACAATAACCAGGGAGTTCATTCTTTCTTTTTCATCTTGTTTTGTGTTCTCTCTCTCTCTCTGTTATGAACTTCCTGGCTCAGTGGAGGTACAGAATCAAAAAGTATGCTCTCAGATATATTTAGAAGCTTTCTTCTTTAAAATAAATCAAATATAAACCTCAGCAGGCATAATATATTAGCATCATGATAATGCAGAGCATGTTTTAGTACTTGGTTAATATGTGCCTCGAGTATCTGAAGATCAGGCTATATAGGCTTCATGCTCATAGATGTGTGTATTAAGGTACCCTTGAAACATCTTGACATGTCTCAATGTGATTATTGATGTAAGTTTTGCATTGCGTGTTTTAATACACTTAGCTCTAAAATATTGATTTGGGTATAGGGAAGTTAATCCAGCCCTGTTTTAACATTTTGATTAAATATAAATTCAGAACAGGAGAGACCATTCCCGTTACTAACTCAAACACGCTTGTCTGAATTGGAATAAAGTGGCTGCTGAGACAATACCTTTTTTTGTGTGTGTGGAGATCTCAAAGCACTTGACAGAGCATGTCAGAATCATTGTCTCCATTTTATACATGGGGAAACTGAGGTACAGAGAGGATTTGCCCAAGGTCACCCAGCAGACCAGTGGCAAAGCTAGGAGTCTGGAGGCCCCGTCCAGGTCTCTGGCTACTAGGCCACACTTCAGTAGAATTATGAGCATGTCCCACAATTTATCTTTAGGGTACTGGGTGACTTTCTCCCTTCTTCCTCCCACAAAATGTTTAAACTAACATTAGATTGATGCCAAAAACATGAAAAGGCAACTTTGTTTTAAGAAGATTAAAGGGAAAAAAAACACCCTACTCACAGGATTACATTCAGCTGTATAATGCTGTTAAAACTCAGAATTCCTTTTATTTACACAAAATTCCTTTCTGCTGATTACTTAAATAATTGACCTTTTGTTTTGAAATGGAGACTCCGTTTGGGCCAGATTCAGATTTTGGTTATGCTGTCATAAATCCAGAATCAATTAAGCTATACACATTTACACTGTGCAGTTAAGATCACAGTCTGGCACTACTAGTAAAAAAAATGTATATTTTTGTACATATTTTATTAATAGATCTAGTGAGCAGGTTACAGGCTAATGACTGGTATGTTTGGGACATAGGGAGAGAAAAGAATCACTGTTCATCGTAAGCATGAGATTAAAATCTCATCTCGAGGAGACTAAAATCTTCTCTTGCATGTCCTCATTTAAGGAGACACCCAGAAAAAAAGTCCCTTAAAGTTATGCATGCCAGTTCTTGCTGTTCTTCAGGTGGTAACCAGTTAGGCTGCATGTTGAAGAAGCTTTAGTTTCAATACATAGCGCACGTTCTCTGCGTTAATCTTTTAAAGTCAGGAACAGTTCTCGTCCCTCTGTGGTGAACTGGAGGATAGAATCATGTCTTGGCTCGTCTTTTGTTGGTGAAAGAGACAAAATTTGGAGTTACAGAGAACTCTTGAGGTCTGTGTAACTGGAAAGCGTGTCTCTTCCACCAATAGAAGGCGGTCCAATAAAAGATATTCCCTCTCCCACCTTGTATCTGTTATATGAAGGATCACCATTTTCCTCTTTCTGAGCAATTTATCCATAACATAATTAATTACCAAATAAGCAGTGTCTACAATATAGGTGCTACAACAGCCATCCATCGACAGAAGGTTGTGGTTTTTTTGGCTGATGTAGGTGACCCACCTCTCTGAGTAGTGGTAGCTAGGGTATTGAAAGAATTCCTCCATTGGCCAAGCCATGTCTTCACCATGACTTAACTATGACTCTCAGGTGTGTGAAAAATTCACACTGCTGAGCAACGTAGCTGGGTTGATCTACATTTTAAGAGTAGATCAGGCCTTAATACTGGTTGAAAATATCCAGCTATGTAGGGGGGACCTGTGGAAAGAGTTGCTGTTAAATTAAAAAAAAAAAAAAAACCGTTTGAGGGGGGATGGGTGTGAGGGAAAAATCCTGATGATTGTTTTAGTGGCTGTTGGGTTGGTTTTGGTTTTTGTTGACGTACCTGGACAGCAGGCCCATCTGAAAGGTTTGACTTCCTGCACTACAGTGATGTATTTCTTTTACTGAAACTGATCCACGCTCCAACCCAAAACAAAGCCTCTGTGACTTGTCAGCCCAGCAATATGTAGTTTGGTTCCTTTGGGTAAAAGTGTGCAGGTGCTGCTCCAAATCTTGCTCTCCTTGTCTTCAGTGTGAACACTTCTCTGAGTAAGGAGAGTAGAATTTGTCCCACTTTCGTATAAAACAGTTGCACTGAATTGTTGGATCTTCTAGTGAGACCATTGTCTGGGTAGATAAGTTATTGCTCATCCAACAAAGCTGTTAAATCAAAGCAAACAACATATCAGGTCACATTGCAGTAGCAGCCAGAAGCTCTGAACAATATTGGATTTCCATTATGTTAGGTGCTATAGGCACTCTCAGTCCCTGCCCCAAAGAGCTTACAGTCTACAAGGGGCCAAATTATCCCCTTTTCTTTAGGCAAAAAGGTAAAGAAAGAGTGCAAATATGAGCCCAAAAAGCTGCTGTAAGGGGAGACAGAATCAAACATTTCACCCAAACAGCACATGGGGACACCACATGGCAGTTTGTGGATGGGGGTGGGGAAATAGGAGAGGGGAAATACCTCCCTTTGCAGCACCATAAAATCCAGATTTGACAGGGCCCACGGGAATGGAGACTGTCAGCATTAACTGCTCCTCATCTTACCCTTCCTGGGTGAGGGAGGATTGTTGGGGAAGCTTGATATGGGTAGTGGGGTTCTCTTACAAGCAGCCCCACTGGGGGGTTGGGTGAACTGGGGAGAAACAGTGCAGGCTGGTGGATGCCTCCCCTGATGTACAAGATTTTGCCATGGAGTTTTGGATATCCACATATTTTGCGGCTTGCATTCCCTCTGTGATCAGTCAACCCCTGGCCGGCCCTAATGCTTGGATGTCTGTAAGCAGACAATTGCAGAGCCACTTGGTTGTGTGGATTTCTCTGTGGGGAGGATATGAGCGAGCCTTTAGCTTCTTCACTCTGAGTCACAGCTTTCAGTTACTGTTCAAAAAACTACTGGACCAAATCCACTGCTTGTGTGACTCCATTGATTTCAGGGGTCTGGCACCAGGCTAAATTTGTCCCAGTGAAAATAAAAGCCTTTAGTTTTAATCTTTAAGTAAATCCTAGTGATTTGGAAAGGTTCCCTTTTTTTCAGAACAGTGGTGAGTGGGTGAAGGCAGGGGAGCTGTTCAACGCACTGGAGTTAATAGGTTCACCATTTCCTTTTCCACTCTACTGTATGTGAGTTTATGACTAATCTATTGCACTGAGGGGCCATAAGACGACTTCCAGTGGGTGATTCATCCTCCAAGCATTTCATTGGCTTTTTTCTTTCTCAGTATGCAGAGAATTGTTTGTTCAAAGCTGGTAACCCAGCAACAGTGGATTTGAAATATGATCTATAAAACCTTAACAGGGGGAAGTGACATAAATAAATAAACTTTGCCATCCAAATGAATGTCAGATCCTCCTATGATCCAGACAGGAAAAAAGCCAAAGTTTCAAATGTAATAGCTGAGGAAATATATAACTGCTCTGATATTTTTCCTGCCTCCATTTCTCCTTCCACATGCCCTCCCCCTCACTCCTCCACCCACACAGACACTTTTGTTTTCCCCTTCAAACTGCAATGTAGCTGCAGATTATCCCTCTCCATCTTTAGTAGAGATTGGCTGATCCGTGGTTAGAAATCAGGGTTTGGAGTGGGAGGCAGCAGCCAGTCAAGGAGCCTGCGATAGGGCTGTGGGCTAAAACTGTTGTAGAAAACAGAAATGTTAATTAGAGTCCTGGGGAAGAGAGTTTGGTGGGGTCTGAATTTCACTTTGAACCTTTGAAATGGAAATGGCTTTCATGTTGAACTCTGGAGATTTTAGTTCTGGAACCAAACACGACTAGAGCTCAGGACAGATTCTGTCCAGTTACACTTCAGTCTAATCTCTAATGCTTAGTCACTTTGGAATCTGCATTTTATTAGGGTACCCTGTTGGGGGGCCCAATGCTGCAGCCCTTGGGCATGTGCAACTTGTATTGAAATGAATGGAACAGCTTGGATATGCAGTGAACACACACTGCAGGATTCAATCTATACTCCTCCACATCTGTGAGCCATTGTCCAGACCTCTCTTCCCGACAATCCCCTACTTCACATTAGTTTCCATCTCCGTATAGCCTTGCCGTTAGCAACTTCTTAAGTGGCATCACTGAGAACCGCACTACATACAAATGTTATGTTATTTCAATCAACTTGTTTAGGGGCTTCCCCTCTGGTGTTTTGTCCCATGACATTGTCGAAGGTAATCGCTCTTGTGGTTTGGCAATGATTCAGCAGAGGATTCCTAGCAAAGGGTCTGCTCGTCTAGTGGATGGAGGAGTTTATTTCTGCAGTAATTCCACAAACCAAACACATACGTTGATATTGCTCCATCATCTGCTAGCACCACATTTTTATTGCTTCCTAGGCGCATGAGGAATTTGTTACAGTTGATAATCCATGTTCAAGGTCAAAATCCTTATAGTTTGCAATTCTTGGTACCGTGTGAACAATCAAGCTGAGATTTCTAGAGTCACAGTCACCACTGAAATTAGTGGGTATTCTATGACTAAATTGCCAGGTCAGCTTTGGAAGTGTTAACCACACCTCCTGACACATTTTGCTATTAAAACAAACACGCACTTTGTTTATAAAATAGTCCTGTTCTGTTGTTATAACGTGTGGGGCCAGAAAACACATCTCATTTGCCCAACCCCTAAACTGCACCTCCATCTTAACGTTCCCCGGTTCTGTCATCCCTAAATAGATTTGGTTTCATGTTGCATGTGGGTTCCTGAAACAACCTGGCTCAGGTTCCAAGGCCCGGGTGTCAATTTGTCTCTGAAGAAGCCTTTAGTGTTCCGTATTGCCGAGTTTAAGTACACTGTTTAAATTAGTGGATTTTAAATGGGGGGCTGTTAATGAAGGTTGTTCAGCTTTTCAGTGAAAAATAACCCATGGACCAGCCCTGTGATAAAGTTCCTGCACACTGAAGGTATGTCTACACTATGGAGACTGTTGGTATAGCTATGCTGGCATAGCACCATAGTGTAAATGCAGCCTACACCAACCGAAGGAGTCATTCTGGCAGTGTAGGAATACGGTCTCCCTGGATGAAGTGTCTCCATTGATGGAAGCCCTTTTCTGTCAACATAGCTATGTCTACACTGGGGACTTTGCATAGCTCCATCGTTAGGGATATGTTTTTCACACCCCGACCCACGTAGATAGGCAGATACAACTTTCCAGTGTAGACCGAGCATGAGTCCTTGATGTGTGTTTGGACAAAAGGAAGTTACTTTTGTCTTTTACTATCTGTTCCTCATTTGGTTAAGGGGGACGACAACAGGCCTTGGTCTGGAGTAGGAACTGAGACAAGGCTCCTAGGTTTTGTTCTCAGCTCCACCAATGACTTGATTTGTGATCCTGGGCCAGTAATTTATTCATTCTGTTCCTCATTTACCCCAGTTTTAAAAATGAGTGAATGTACTCAGAATCCAGACTCTTGAGTTTTTGTGAGAGTTATGATTTATCAAGGGACTTGAAAACCCCTCATCATGGATAGTGCGATGTAAGTGCAAAACTAGTTTTTATTATTTCATGTTTAACAGTGTCATTGAATGTTCCATCCAGGTTCCCATAACAAATCTTAGGACTTGCTGAAAGCTTGCAGTGAGGAGAGTCCTAGTGGGAAAAACCTGGGAGTTGTTGGAGTCGAAATTCCTTGTTAGCATAGCTCTAGAACACTGGTACTGGACATGTGGTTGTTAGTTTTTTGGAACTTGTTTTTTCCTGCCTGATGTCTGAGGTGGCACAGGTGGTGGTGAACTAATGGACTGGATTGCTGGAGATTCCTCCAAGCAGCCACGTCAGGATGGCAGTAGAAAATGGACTGTGATGAAGGGTTTGGCTGTGTGCGCCAAAGTAGTAGTTGTCCGATGCTGGTTTCCAAATTTGCATCATTGTATTGTGTGGATATGATCCTACTAAAGCCTGATGTGTTGAAGAAAACAACACAGTATAGTATCAAGATATTGCTATATGTGTATTTTGTGGCTCTCTGTGATTTCATTTGATGAGAAAGTTCTGTATTCATTAGCAGAAAGGCAACTGTTCCAGGCTGATGCTACCACTCTAAAGAGACAGCGAGCAGAAAAACTGTTGGGTTCACCAATTTCACTACATAACATGTAAGGAGGAGGGGTTATCATTCTCCCAGAATTTTCTACCCTAACCTACCCTTTTATCATTGATCCAACTCATGAAATTGAATTACCATACTTTGTAGATAGCTCCTGATTTGAAAATTCCCCACCCCCCCACTACGTGGCATAGTCAAATCTGGTAATTCTGCTCTAGTAACTGTTTCTCTACAAGATGTCAGGTTCTGATATGTGTCTTAGTTCACTATGTTCAACAGCTGTGCAAGCAGATTTATTCTGATCAATTTACTAGTACTTTATAAAGTAGTATTAAAAAAATTTAACAACTACATTTGCAAGAGATGGCTATTTTGTTGTAACATGAGACTGTCATCAGTTATGAAATGACTAGTAAAGATTGATTTATCTCTCAATTATACTCCGTTACAAAATTCATCCTTCATTTCAAGCTCAAATTTTCTTCAATTCTATTCAAACTTACTGTGATAAGTGAGATATCATTACAATATTGACATTGCAGATACCGAATTAAGACCGTGAGGTTAGGAAAAAAATTAAATATAAACGGAGACTTAACAGGAAGGAATTCATTCTTACCTTTTTAAATCTCCGATTTTAGATTTTTGTGTCTCAGTGTAAAAGTCATGTTACACATTTGGTATTGACACTCACTCTGTCAGTCAACTGGATTGTATGTTGCCACACACGTTATAGGTGTAAATGTAGACGTAGGGGGTTGCACAAGTATTTGCTTTTTAAATAGAGCAAAGTGTATTTAGTGTGATGAAATTGTATCAGAGAATGCAAATCTTTTGTCTGCCTTTTGAGATGTCTATACCCTTGGGGAAAGCTTTGTTGTCCTTGTCCGCTAGGAAAATACACTATTGATTTTTTTTCCATTATAGTAGAATAAGCTTTGTGATTTTAAACAAATCTGACTACTCTAGCTTTTGTCAGCCAGCTTTTTGGTCTCTGATAACAACATGGATGTTTAATTTGAATGGATGGTTGGTTTTCAAGATGAATGAGATCCAGTCACGTAAAGGTTTGTCTTTATGTGTATGTCAAAAGTAAACTTGATGCCCAAGTGAGAACTTGTATAGCCATACAAAACCTGCATATAAAGAATGTTGAGAAGTTAACTAAATTTTCTGGTTTTCATGGGTTAGGAGTTGTTTGATATGACAGGTTTTTTGTTGCTGTTTTTCCACAGTAGAATACATTAAAGCTAAAGTATTAGATTGGATTATTTTTATTCGCTTTCTCTCTAAATGTTTTTGTTTCTCTGTTGTTTACAAACACTACAAATTATGTATCAATTTTTATAATAGTGTTTGAAAGTATCTATAATCGCTCTTTGAAAATATTTCTGTTCTCTTTACCCTGTTGTGGGCTGACATAATTAATCTTTTTTTCTTGTAGTGGTTCCGAGGAGTTGTGTCCAAATCTGAATCTGTACAGGGATGGACTAGGGACCCAATCCTCCCACCGACTTCAATGGCAGAACTTGCATTGACGCCACTGGGAGGAGGGTTGGGCCCTAGATGCGTTGAGTAGTATGATTTCTCTCTAACTTCTTATTACATGATCATGGTTTTTAGTGGGAATAGAATTGAGCTCTATGAAATTTTAGTTCATGGATCTTCAAGGGCCCAACCCTGCAAAAAGATTAATTGAAGTCAGTGGGACTCATATAGGTATCATGCTTCCTTTATAGTTGTGGGGCTTACAGCAGTATATTGGATCCATAGGAGTGCTACTCACACATGTAGGAAATCTATGGGATAATTCATTATGGTTTTGGGGGTAACTTTCTGTGGGGCAACATTTTCAAAAGCTGCCTCTCTCAGAGTAGGAGGCACAGTTTTGCCCAAGCAAAACCTTTGCCTCATACATGCCAAGTGCATTAGCATTATTGCCAATGCCGTGTGTCACAAATCATGACTCAGGCCACAAAAAAAAGTTGAGGCTTTTAAAAATAATAAATTTGGGATTCTTTGCATTTGCCTTCTGGTTTATGTTTTCAAATCTCTGCAACCATGAGTACTAGAAACTTTTTTTTTTTTTTAATGAAACTGAGATTCTCATGTAATTTCGTGACTCCAGGAGCTGAATCTTTTTAAGAAAACCTTGTGAGACTTGCAATTAAAATCATGAGTTGGCAACACCCACCTTTGCACATACAAATGTAGCAGGTGAACACCTAACCATTTGCAGGTGCAGTTTGTACCCCTAAAACCTGCATATAATCAAATATGTATACAAAATCATGCCTTTGATCAGGAGGCCCCTTTGGGTGTAGTGTGAGTTAAGGGTCAAGCTTTCAAAGAGCCTTTGTTACAATTTTTCTAAAAGCAGCAAAAAAAAAAAAAAAGAAAAAAAGGTGCAGTCTACATTGTACGCTAAATACTTACAAAATGGGAACACAGACAGACCCATAATGACGTGGATGGTAGTGACTTTTTTTCTCTTGGCAAATGCAAGAATCTGCATTAGCACTTCCTTGGACTTGTGCCTTGGCATTCGGTGGGAGAGCGAACAAGTTGTAGTTTGGATGTTTAGTGAGCTGCTGATACTGATGGTTGGGTTTTATTTTGCAGTTGCAGCAACAGTTTTTTGGTTTTTTTCCCCCCTCTGTTTTTCTCCTCCCTCCCCCCCTTCATTTTAAATGAGTTAGGGACATTTTATCTGCAGGAAATGGGGATAGCTGGTTCATAAACACAGCTGGTTTAAATAAAATCTAAACCAGTGTGGGGGTGTGGAACTCCCTTGCTTTGGACAGGGCCAAAAGATCTCAGCCAAGATCAGATGACTACAGGACTGGTGAATCATTCGATATTTAAAAAAAAAACAGAACAAAACCCCCAACGCCTAATTTTGGTTCTGTAATATACAGCATTATAACAGAGTTATACTGTTACTTCAGTGATTGTCTTAAGGCTGTTTCCCTCATTACATTTGCAAGAGTGTAAATTGAGGGAAATAGTGTGTGTGATTTGCTACTGGGGATTAAAGTCTAGATTAAAACTCATTCATTTAGAATTTTTTAAAGATTATGTGCATTCAGAATTGTGAATTCACAAGAAGAGCAGTGCATTTGAAAACTCTAAAAATCCACATTCAGAGGAAATGTTTATTCCAGAATTGCATAAGTAGCACTCTAACTCCCTGAAATAGAGTCCATTAGATTAGATCTGTTGCTTTTCCCATTTGTGGAACAGTGCAGGCAATTAAGCACTGAGTGGTCGGGTTTAGCTAATTTAATGTGACCTTGGTGAACTACATTACAAAAATCTCTTTGAACACATCAAACCTAATAATTTTAAATGCAGATCTGACTGTAACACACAACTAACGTCATACATAACTTTAAAATGTATTGATTGCCGTTAGGGCACACACATATAAAACATAGCCATCTCCAGCTGTGAGATATTATGTTTGTTTTTCAGATGTTTGCTTACTTGTTGTATGTATTTTTGGCAAAGTGCCCTGCATTGTGAGAGAACCTACTAGTTTCTGTCCTTTTTATATTTTCTGTAGCTATTGTTTTTAAAAAAAAAAAAAATAACAAAAACAAAAAAACCCAACAAACCAAAAAAGCCTTTCATCAAAGTTCTATGTATGATCTTTCAAAACAGTTTGATTTGCAATCTATTAAAAATAATCTCCTCATGCAGAGGTTTTCTGCTTCCAATTGGGGGAATAGAGGAAGGATGAGATACTGACTATAGACACTTTTTTTTACTATAAATAAATACTTGTCTACAGACACTGTCCCTTTTCATTATAAGTATTTGTCTACATTGAGCATTATCACAATCTTTCATCATTGCTCTGCGCCAGTCTACTCTGGCACCAGTGGAGCTGTGCACTTGGTCTGTTCTGGGACTCTCTCCACTGTATGAGCAAACATTTTAAAAAGACATCTCTTGTGGTTTACCCAGAGAGTCTCATGTCTTTTTAGTCCTGCCTACCCAAAGCATACCAGTCTCTACTAACTTCAGGGAGGGAGGCAGTCTTCTGTGGGGTTCCTAGGTAATGTGAGCTGGTAAGAGAGCTCAGTTGGAGATGTGTGTGTGGCGTTTGGGAGGAGTTCAGGTTTTACCTCATCTGCTAACAAGTGTGAATACAACTGCCGTGTCTATACTAGGATTTTACCATGTGCTAGCTGATAGATGGTAAAAACAAAAACAGAACAAAAAACCAACAAAAAACACACCTTTTTTCCCCTGTGAAAAGGAGGCCATTTTTATTTCGATTGTGTTTCCAAAGACATTCATGACAAGCATGTTAGTCTAAATGTCTTGTCCTTTCCTCAGCTACTGAATGGTTATTGTGCATATCCACGAGGGACCAGCAGCCCTTGCCAGTGGATGCAGCCTACAAGTATATGATCTACATCTGCAAACTGGCCACAGCAGCAAAGGGCAGAGTCATGAAGGCCCCACATTTGATGAGATTGAGCCTTGCCCACAGGCAGGTCAAAGCCCCGGGGCTGGCCTGTTGGATGTGTCACAAGATAGGCATGGGCTGTGTTTGAAAGCTTGTTATTGCCACCAAGTACCTCTAGTGTCACCTGGAGGTGACATGAGGTTCTTGAAAGAAAGTGTCCAAACAGGATGCTTGCACTAAGACTGTAGATCAGACTCCTCTTGAAACAGGAGTAGATGTGGCATGTCTTTCACCTTAAGAAGCAGATGGCAGAAGGGGCAGTGATAGGGTGGGATCAGCAGCTAGGCCGGATTGGTTGATCTCATGGTACTAGCTGTTATACACAGTTCAATTCAGCTGAGTGTCCACTAATTCTGAGTGAGAGGGGCTGAGCCACACTGGGGAGCACTGCTCTGCTACAGAAGCAACACAAAGCAAGTCAGGAGCTTCTTAATGCATGTGCGTTGATTTCCCAGGATGAACTAGCTAGTTCGCTGATCAGATTGTTTCTTGTCTTTATTTTCAGCAAGATCTTAATAAGGTGTTCCTTGAAAGTCACGGAACGGTCCAGTAAATACAGGCTTTGGGTCATGGTTTTCCTGCCTGTGGCCATTTGGGAGATGTTGAACTGTTAGTTGGCCTTTGTATGGTTTAGATGGAAACAGCTGGGAACTGTCTTTTTGACACTTGGTTTAAGTCTCCATCTCTGACAATTGAAAGTCATAGATTCTTATAGAATTTATGCTTGCTGCTCTGTATCCTGTGTGAGTTTATGCTCTAACGGAGTTAAAAACATTGAGATTTTATTTGACACTTTTGTAAAAACATGTAATCAACTTCTATCAGAACTGTTATTTAGAACACTTCATTTTAAACACACGGTTTTGCTTGTTTGTTTTTATTGTTGTGAGATAACAGTGAAGCTGGGAACCCAGAAGATTTTATATCCTAAGTAGGACTTTTGTTTTATTAATATTGGAACAGTGATCTCAAGGGGAGTTTTGAGGGTTGTTTCCTTTATAAGGTTATTTGAGGAACTAGATACAGTTTCATCTTCTCTCTTCTTCACTTTGTTGTTATCAGCAATATTTAGAATTGGCAGCTCAAAATGGGTCCGCGGAAAAGAAAAATAACATCCTCACCAAGGAAATGTACAATTTCAAATAAAAATGGAGTGTAAAAAGCAACTAGTAGCATGTGGTGGTCCGCAAAATATTTGGAGGTTGAAAAGCGGTCCACACACTCAAAAAGGTTGGGAACCGCGGGCCTAGACCATTGTGATTAGAGGTAATTCAGCCAATTACTGGTCTTAGTCTACAGCTAACTTGCATGCAGCAACTTCATTGGTTGTATGAGGGAGACTGCATAAATGGTGGCTTACTTGGCTCAACTTCCATAGCTGAGTGACAGCACTGACTTTAACCTACTAGTTATTATCCAGACAGATGATCTTCAAGGGCCCCCAATGTACTGTCAGAAAGGCCAAAATATGTACACTATGAAGAGTCTTCATCCTTTAGATAAACTATATAAATCACAGCAAAATATTGACATGGCCACATTTTACTTTTTTAAATTCTTAAAATCAAAGATTTTCCAGGGGTCTAAGTCACCTCTGGACTTCTGGAAGGTTTAGTATTTTTTTAAATAGTGACATCCAGGGCTCCCAAAATACCCTTCTTGTGGGCTCCCCTCGCCAATAGTGGGACCCTAGCACTGGCCCTGGTTATTTTGATAAATTGATATTTAAGTTAACTTGTAAATTACGGGGAGTTCTGAGATGGGCAGCAGTTAGCGCTTTCTATCCCCACCCCTAAATGATTGTATTTGTATTCATATGCCACATTCCATAATAACAAAGATTGAATTACAGCGCACACATTACATGACTTAACCCCAAAAACAGCACGCTGTGTTCAGTTTGTTCTCTTTTATATTACATGGCTTACATAGTATGCCTTATACTGTGCTCCCCAGCTGTTTGATATAGTGGGAACACTTTTCATTGATTTATTTGTTTGGCAGAATGAATATTTGCTGAAGGATGAAGTGTCTGGGTTCCAGATTTAAACAAAAAATAATATGTAAGATATGTAGCTTGTCACCGTGACTTCAGAATGAGCAGTGGAATGCAGTCCTCATGTATGTTGACTGCTGTGACACTTTTAACATTGCCCGTCACAAAGGGAATCTGGGGAGGGGTCTCAAATGATCATGAATGCCTGCTCTTTCACTAAAGTTTTGTGTTACTCCCAGCTCGGTGTTTGTGTTTCATGTAGGGGCCTCTTGTTATCTGTCCCATTCTTACCAGTTTTGAAACCTTTCCTGTATATTGTGTATTGTTGCAGTTCCTTTCCCACATACATAAGTTTGATTCTTGGCGGCAACAGCGGTGATCCTTAAAAGAACTCCAGAAGAGCTGTAAATCAATAAAAACATGTGCATGTCACCTTTTTCCTTTGAGATTACATTGGCTGTTGCCTGGGTACTGGCGAACTCCACCAGGGATTAAGGTGCCACAGACTAGAAGGTGCTGCGATGGGCAAGAGAACGTATGGAGGTTGTGGGGCAGGGCTTGACTGGGACTGCAGTGAGCCGTGACGGGCTGTACCCCCTCGGCCCGCCTCTCCACCTCAGGCGCTGAGGAGCGGCACGTTGGCTGGTGGAGGGCAGCTGTTTTGTGCACAGGGGCTTGCCAGCCATGAGTGGAGGCAGGCCTAAAGTGTGAATCTGTGTCCATTTGGGCAGCATTCTTCAAATGCTTGGAGGTTGGGGAGCCTCTCTTTTTTTTTTTTTTTTTTTTTTTTAGAAAGCAGAGAGGGAACCCAAGGGCATGCATAGGGTTTCGCCTGGGACAGGGGAGTTGAATGGTGAGGAGTAGAGCTGGTTTGGGAGGGGGGATCTTTATCAAGGTAATGTCATTGGTTTTGTTGTTGAAATTCTCCACTCGCCCTAAGGGTTAATGTTCCCAGGGTACCTGCTGGGGCACAGGGAGGAGCTGATATGGATTTGAAGAGATAGCAGCTATCCAGATAGTGTCCCTTCCAGGGTCTCTTCCTTGCCCCACCCTCCCCCCAAAGACTCAAATACTCAAAGAGCAAGTCAGTTGATTTATCCCTTTCTGGAAAGGGAGATAGATAGGGCAATATCTCTTTAAAACTTACCCGTTTTTCCTGCTAAGCCAGAATCCTGACCTTCTTTGTCTTGGAAGAAATATACAAACCAAACATGTTTGGAGGAGTAGAACATGAAGTGTAATGCCTTTAAAGAGTAGATTTCGAAGGTGCCAAGCCGTCCTATCACAGCAAGTATGTATAGTTTCCGTAATAGTTGCTGTGGATTTACATTATAAACTGAGTGCCTTTTCAGGTCGTTTGTTGTTTTCACTTAGCCTGAGAGGCCAGATGCTCTAAAATAAATGAGTTACTGGGGACTCAAGCAAATGGACTTTTTAGCTGTGACACAAAGCCTGTTAACATAAAAATTGGTCTGATGTTCCCTCTGACCTTCCTATTGTTATGGTTTGCGGGGAACATAGTAAGGCATTCATTCCTTTCGTTCCCGTCCGTGTGTTGGACTGCAGCTGGAGAATGTGTCTTGGAATTTCACGGATCCAATGCGGCTTTCTCCGGGGCAAAGCTGTGACAATACTTTAATAGATTTTAAGGTTCTTAGATACTGGAATTGTGAGAACCAGTTGCAAAGAACATATATTGACCCTATGGTCTACTGTGCTTATTCTACTTCAGTATAGCCCTTTATTATCCCCCTCTCTTCAAACTAGTCCCGTCCTGTATTTTCTCACCGTAGGCATTGGGATACTATTAAGGTTGACGTGTTTTAAGTCTGCTTCATAAAAAATGTATTTTTTTTCTTATTTTATTTTCGTTGTTCTCTTATGTAGCAAGGTCAACTAGATAGAATGTGACAATTCTGACTGCTTTATTTCACTTGCCCTGAGCTCCTATACATGCTGTGTTAGTTGCATATTAACTTTGTGGTGCAGTACATAATGTTAGGCTTTGTATGAAGAATACGTAGCCTTATGCTTCAGTAGGCACTGGATATAAAAGGAATACCACCTCCAGAAGACATGGAGACCATCTAGATTTTGGATTTTGTTCCATTATGGCCCTGTTAAAATGGGACTTTAAAACAATTTATTTGTAAAAGATTGCCCAGAGCTCACCAAAAGAGGCCAAAGCTTATTGTTTGTCTGTTCATGAAAGTCCTCCAGTCTGCAGTATCAAATTGTTTACCTCATCCCATTGCCGTTTAACATACTGCTTTAAATAGCTCGATCCTGCGCTCTATGGCACTGCAGTATAGCATGATGATGGTGCATGCCTCTTACCCTGCCGTAGTGTTGAGCTTTAGGTTTAGGTTTGAAACTTCAGGACTGGAGATAAATCTCTTGGATGTCGTCGGGCTGAAAACCAGATTTGAGGGTGGAAGTGTTACAGCTAGGAACAGGTGAGCAATGGATATAGGGATAGCTAGAAATTCCTCTCTCCCCTTCCCCAAGGCTGTCTTTAGTGTGAGATTCTCTGGTGCAGTATGCTGAGAAGGGCATGAAAATGGCATCTACTAATAGTGTAATAGATACAGTAGTGGCTGCAGCTTTGCTCAGATTCCAGCTGTGAATCTGAGATCAGCCCTTATATAGGCAAAAAGCATTGCTTCCTCATACAATTAAAAAAAAAAAAAAAAAAGTATCTGCTTGTGAATGTCCCTGGACCTAATTTAGGGCTATTCTGCTCTTGCTTACAGTTTTTCTATCTCACTTTTGTATCTGACTCCTGTTCAAACTATATGGATAAGTTTCCCTTCCTGACTCCAGAGCTATAGAAAAGTTAATAAAGCTTCATTGCTCTTCTCCAAAAGTAGCTCCATAGAGGCCATCTGAGAGGGGTTATTTTCACTTGTGCACACGACAATAATCAAGAATGTACATGGACAGTATCAACAATAGTGCATGCAAAGGGAGTGGAGCAAAATAAGAGGTGATATACAGTGCAGCTTGCACGTCAATGAGTGTCTCTAAGTAAGTCTAAGTTTGACTCTAAGGGGCTGGAAGAAAGAGGTCTCAGAAGAAAAGCAACTGGCTGGAGGGTGTAATTTAAAATGGACCTCCAACTCAGACTGTGCACCTTACTGCACATTCTTCTGGCCCCTTGGTGTGAGTTACACCAGCCAAGGCACGATCTACATTAAGGTCAAACTCTGGTGCACTGGTGTAACTACACTGATGTAGTCAAAGCAGAACAAATCTTAATGCAGACGTGCAGTACCAGTACAATGCAGAGCTTACAGAGGTATATCTTAATCCACTATCTTGCCAAAGTAAATTGCATGCATTGTAAGCTGTGATCTGTGCCACTGCAGTATGGCTGCATGAGGGGATCAGATTTCCTTGGTGGGGACAGGGTACTAAACTCCCTCCAATTTCAAACTCTGGTGCCTGTTTATTGACACGTAAGTTTCACCACCATACACACAACCTCTGAATTTGTCTAGACCTTTCTTCCAGCATTAGCTGGACATGATACCATTGGCGTGGCTGTGTCACGATAGCTCCACCGCTTGCATACAAGCAACTCTTACATAATCAACCCTGTGAGGAGAGAGCAAAAAGACAGCCTCTTTGCATTAATGTGCCAACAAAGAGGTACTGTGCATTGATATGTTCTGTTAGATAATGTTTGTAAAGCAGTCTGAATATATATTATTACTTTCCCTATATAAAACAAAACACAAATGTCTTATTCAAATAATTCATTCTCCAAACTCTTCTTTAGCATTTCAGTTCACTTTTAATATTATAAGCACACAACAGCTGGTCTCTACAAAAAGTTCATTAGGAAAATGGGTTAAGAATTCAAATAATTCACTTGCTCTTTTGAAATAACATATAGTGTTTAAAAAAACAACTTACTTTTACCTGTTCTGTTCTTTTCTTCTATAGCTGATGCAATCCCTACCTATAAGTGTAGACATGGCATGCGTGCGTGTGTGTGTCTACACTAGGTTTAAAAAAAAAAGTATCTTAATATGTTTAAAATCCTAGTGTAGACAAGGCAAGTCATTTTAACAGGGGTTAGCTGGTTGAAGTAAGACTTTGAGGGGAGCCTAGGGTTTATCTTGTCTAACTAACATTTGTTAAAACTACAACTTGCCTCCTCTACACACGGATTTTGATACTTTTTTTTCCTAGTGAAGAGAAGGGTTGGGGGTATGCCTTTAGTAGACGTTTGTGTCTCGAGTTGATTGCTAATTAACTCAGAATAGTTAATATATTTGTAAAGGCTGGTGTGGACACTAGCCACACTTTGGTCCAGGCTATGTTTGCTCTTTACCCTAGGGATAAGCATAGGAACAGATAGCAGCAATAGGTTGTCAAATTCTGTGTGGACCAGCACGAAAGGGGGATGAGAGGCCCACTTTGCCAGTGAGTTGCACAGATATTTGCGGACAGTAGAGGCGTTGTGAGACTGTGGAATGTTGGGTTCCACTCCAGGCTCTAGGGGGAGGCTTTAGTGGGCGCAGACTCTTCTGTCTCAGCCCCCTCCAACCTGTCCCTCCTCTAGTCCTTTTGTCTTTTCCCTGCCCATGGCTCCTCATCCCAGTGCCTTTCTTCTCACCTGCCCAGTCCCTGTCTCTGCTTCTTGTCCCAGTCCCATTCTCTTTTCTCAGCCATTTCCAGTCACCACCTCAGAGCTCATTCTCTAATCTTTCTCTCCCCTGCCAACCCACCCTCAGGCCGTCCCTACCCGCATTGCCCATCCCCACTGGTTCTCAGTCCCAGTTTCCCCCCCTCCACCTCAGGTTTCTCATCCCATCTCTGTATGTCTGTCTCTCTTCTCTCCCCTAACTTCTTGTTCCAGTCTCTTTGCCTAGCCGGTGGCAGTCCTGTTCCCACCACATCCCGTCTCCTCATCAGATCTGTCTCCCCTCCTCCCACCTCCTCCTGCTCCAATGGTTCCTTGCCCAAACAGTCCCAATCTCCCCTCACCCAACTCCCGATCACCTTGTCTAACCAAGGTTAGCTGTAACGCCATTTTTGCACTCTCCCAATCCCTGGAGCTGCCAGTGGGGTGGGGCGTGGGAGAGAAGGCAGTTCAGCCCCTGATGGTAAGGCTTTGTCTAAACACAGAAGTTAAACGGCTTGAACTGTTTGATTACTTACACCAGTACAATAGACTTTGGGAAAGGCTAAATTCCATTTAGATCAGGCTTATTTCGACTTTGGCTTAAGTTGCCTTGGCACAGGTAAACCACACAGGGGCTTACATTGGTTTAATATGTTTTTAAAAAAAATTAAGTTAAACTGGTGCATAGACGAACCTTAGAACAACCTCAGTGGTTCTTCAAATTATACAGACTTGGAAAGTCCTCCTAGGCAGTTGGGGATCACTGGAGCCCAGCAGTGCTTTGACAACACCCCCTGCATCTGAAGGTGGTGGTGAAGATCTGGCTGAGTGAATTCCTTGCTGCCCATTTCGGGCAGCCATACAGCCCCTGTGTGTCACCAGATCTGTGCAAATAGTGCCATAGAATTCATAGCGCATGACACTGCGTGTCATCTGTTATGAGCAAGAGACATCATACTGAGTTCAGGTCTTTGCAGATTAGACTCATAGATTTTTTTAAGGCCAGAAGGGACGCTCATGATCATCTAGTCTGACCTCCTGCATGTTGCAGGCCACAGAACCTCACCCACCCGCTCCTGTAATAAACCCCTAATCTCTGGCTAAGTTACTGAAGTCCTCAAATCTAGTGCTTCATGCCCCATGAAGGCAAAAAACCCCTAGGGTTTCTGCTAATCTGACCCAGGGAAAAATTCCTTCCTGACCCCAAATATGGTAATCATTAAGACCCTGAGCATGTCAGCAAGACCCATCAGCCAGACACCGGGGAAAGAATTCTCTGTAGTAACTCAGCGCCCACCCCTTCTAGCCTAGTGTGCAAAAGCTACTGTATTATAAAGGTGAACGATCAAACCTGTGTTTTACCCCAGGCTGTTTGCCAGTCTGCAAACTGATTATCTAACCTGTTGATATTAAAATGGAATAATCAGCATTTCTCCATATATAATATTTCTACAGACCACTAAGGAGTCTGTTTATTTTTTAAAAAAAAAAGAAGATTGGGCTCTCCCTGTGCATGATGGCAGCTTCTCTGGCCCTCAGCCAGCTCTCTGATTTGCATGACGATGAATGAAGGGTTTGTGTCTTTCCTGGGGGTTATGTTGAATATGCAAAAGAGCCAGCAGCTGTGCCTAAAGAATGGTGCTTTTTTCCCCTCTCTCTCTCTCTCCCCCCGCCACCCCCTTTCCTTGCACATGCAGACGCCTCCCCACTAGGCCAGAGTGAGGAGTCCAGATTCAGCTGACAGACAAGTTCATGGCTGGTTCTGTTTGGTGCCTCTTTGCTCCTGAGTACCTAGTTGTCTCTAGCCATTGGAAGAATTACTGGATAAAAGCTTTTCATTGCTGCCCAAGTCTGCCAGCTCCTGTTGCAATTAAGGGGTAATCTTTTCTAAATGGTGCTAAATTAAGTCTAAATCCCTCCCTCATGCCACATAAGAGGATGAATCCCTGGTTTTCTAAAAACAGCTTATTGTTTGGGACACTGTCCAATCTAGTAGTACAACAATGGTCTGGATAATCTGACTGGGGATGGAACTCTAAACTTTTTTTTAGTTGAAAATATATATGGCATCCCAAAAACTCCAAATAAAGGGAAGAAAAATAGAAGAAATCTTTGCTGTCCCCTTTCATTGCTTTCCGTTTTGGTGTGGAACTTGGAAAAATCGTATGATGTCTGAATCCCATTGTCTTGGTTACCTTGGATAACATTGGCTCAAACTCCTAGTCTGAAGTATTTTGCTACATTTAAGTAGGCCAGTTTCATTGTAATATGTATCTCAACTTTTTCTTCATTTAATGTTCAAATTAAGAGTAGGGGGGCAAGTCAGGGGCTGGTATGCATGTGATGCCCGCTCAATCATGCTAGCATAAATTTATTTTTGGGAGAACAGACCTTGTGCCCGGGTTTTTAATTAAGAAAGCCACTCCTCTCAAAAATTTAAGATTAGAGGCCAACAACTGCTTTTTTACTTACCATAAACTGCCTGTAGTATAAATCAATACTATAGCCTCTGATTCTGACTGCTCTCAGTGGGGTTGGTGACCTGTGCTAATAAATGATTTAGAAGCAACTCATTTCAATATTTCAGCGAGAGCTTTGCGTTTTTCTTTTCAATTGATCCTTCACCCAGACTAATAGGGAACCTCCTCTGCTTATAGTCTTCTTGGGTGAAACATAGTCTCTATGTTGTAGTGCAAACAGCAATAAATAGGATTCCATACAGCTTATTCATAACAAAACAACCAACCAACAAACCTGTGAAATGCCAGTAGGGGCAAAGATCCAACTCATTCACAGACATTGGCTGTGTCAAATACGTCAACCTGCATGCTATTGTAAAACCCATGTGTCAGTCAGCTTGCTTTATTATTTTTTTTTAATACAGCCATTTTTCTTTTGATCTTTTAGAAATATCTCAGAAAAATCCTTTCAGTGAAACTAACAAAGGATTGGTCACAGTAAGAGTGCTTGAGGTTCTGTGCTGCTTTCTGCTCTAGAATAACATGAGACTATATCTATATGTTAATTTAGTCACTGTTATGCTGAGATTATATACCTTTCAAATGCTGCCACATTTTTCTTAATGTACATATAGTCCCCAAAACCATATGCCTTAGCAGGTGAAATGACACCACCACAGTATAAAACAGCTTGGTGCATGCTGGGATGGTGACAGATGGGCTTGAACCTGTGACCCGTAGGTTGTTGAGCCTTATAGAGACCCTAGGAAGATAATTAATGGCTCTAAATTCTGCATTCAGTTCTTATTAAACATGTAATTCAGCAAACAAACACATCCTTAGTAGAATTCTGAAGTCATGGGTGAATTTAATTATAAGACGTTTTCAATTAGCAGCAGCCATCTGTGGCAAATGTTCAGAAAGCAGTCTGTGCCCACATGGACAGCCTGTAGTATGAGATAATACATTAACAACCTCTAGCAAACATCCTCAGATTAAAATAATACATAAATCAGAACAGCTGACTAAAACGGTGTTGCTGAGAAGTAGATATCAAATCAGGTCACTATAGCAATTCAGGAAACCCTGCAGCCCCACATATATTCAAGAAGCTTAGGCTAAAAGTTAGATTTCTTTTGTTTTTACATGTTGATAATGGGGCTTCTGTAACTGCTGTTAGATGTGAAATTTGGGGAGAATGCTGTTCTGGAGTTTAAATGTTCTCCTGAACTGCTTGCAAGCCAAATGTTGCCGCATTGTACTAGTTCTCTTAAAATCAAAATAGGAAGAAAAATGAATCCTAGAAGTGTAGGAGTGGAAGGGGCCTCAGGAGGTCATATAGTCCAGTCCCCTGGACTCAAGGCAGGACTAAGTAATATCTAGACCATCCCTGACAAGTGTTTGTCTAACCTGCTCTTAAAAATCTCCAGTGATGGAGATTCTACAACCTCCCTAGGCAATTTATTCTAAT
The DNA here is from genome assembly GCF_026122565.2 of Emydura macquarii macquarii. NCBI lineage: Eukaryota > Metazoa > Chordata > Testudines > Chelidae > Emydura > Emydura macquarii. Next base: position 8,940,783 of record NW_027131105.1, on the reverse strand, counting down.
GCTTCACCACCCTGACAGGAAGCTTTTCCCAATGTCCAACCTAAATCTCCCTTGCTGCAATTCAAGCCCATTGCTTTTTGTCCTATCCTCAGAGGTCAAGGAGAAGAATTTTTCTCCCTCCTCCTAGTAACCTTTTATGTACTTGAAAACTGTTACCATGTCCCCCCTCTGTCTTCTCTTCTCCAGACTAAATAAACCCAGTTTTTTCAATTTTCCCTCATAGGTCATGTTTTCTAGACCTTTAATCATTTTTGTTGCTCTTCTCTGGATATTCTCAAATTTGTCCACATCTTTCCTGAAACGTGGCACCTGGAAATGGATGCAATACTCCAGTTGAGGCCTTATCAACGTGGAGTAAAGTGGAAGAATTACTTTTCGTGTGTTGCTTACAACACTATGGCTAATACATCCCAGAATAATGTTGACTTCTTTTGCAACAGCGTGACACCGTTGACTCATATGTAGCTTGTGATCCACTATAATCTCCAGTACCCTTTCTGTAGTACTCCTTTCTATGCAATCATTTCCCATTTTGTATGTGTGCAACTGATTGTTTCTTCCTAAGTGGAGTACTTTGCATTTGTCCATATTGAATTTCATCCTTTTACTTCCAACCATTTCTTCAGTTTGTCCAGATCATTTTGAATTTTAATCCTATCCTCCAAAGCACTTACAACTCCTCCCAGCTTGGTATCAATTGTACTCTATGCCATTATCTAAATATTTAGTAACATATTGAACAGAAGTGGGGACCCAGCACTGATCCCTGTGGGACCACACTCTATATGCCCTTCCAACTGGACTGTGAACCACTGATAACTACTCTCAGGGAATGGTTTTCCAACCAGTTTCCATCCATGTTATAGTAACTCCATGTAGGCTATATTGAAGCTGACCAGAAACCAAAGTGAAAGTGGCCAATCTATTTTCATTGTTAAAATTGGTGAAATGCAGAAAGTAAACAAACCATAAATACCGAAAAGTAAATTTGATTATTTAGAGCTCCCTTGTATTAGTTACACAGATATGGAAATGCAAAGTATATTTTTAAGATACTTGTAATCTGGCAACGTCACTTTTATTAATACTACTTGAAAGGGCTAGATGGATTTAATCTAAATGAACAGTGTCCGTTTCTTTACCAGAGCAATTTAAGGTCAGGTTTCTGAGTTGAGCGCCCTGGACTTGATTGTCTGCTGTCTCGTAACCTGTGGTGTCATTTACACCTGTGCTTAGAGTGTGTAAAATGCTGCCATATCTGGATAATAGTATTTTACAGACACTTTGCACAAGGGGTAAGGGATTACACATGCTTCAGGGCATTAGAGAACCAGCCCCCCTGGCCTCAGGAAGTAATGTACAGGAGCTTTCAGCCTCGGTCAAAAACTTCACACCACACCTTGCGAATTGTGAAAGGCTGAATTTTGGTTTAAGGGGGTGGGTGTGGGTGTGTGTGGAGAGAGAAATTGCCGATAGTGGAATTGGTTTATGTCATCAAGCATGAGATTTGATTACCTTATCTTGGCTTGCATAGCTATAAATGTTGTTAGTACTGAAATTATCCAGCTTTTAAAAAGACCTATCCATGGTATTTGACTTGATGACCTTCTGCAGCTGTAGATTCCAAATGGACCATAAACTGCAATAAAGCAGCATTTCTTTTTATGGTCTACAGTTACATTCCTTTACTTTGGCTGAGTGTCACGTTTTTATGGAACAAAGTCACAAAAGGAACCTATCGGGTTTTATGACGCCTTTCAGAATTTTGAATATCTCACTCGTGTTCAATCCCCTCACTTTCTGTGTAATCCTAATATTTGCTTTCATCCTATTTGAATCCCATCATTCTGTTAAATGTCTCTGGATCCATTTACTCTCTGCTATGATTTCAAGGTCAGGCCAACAGAACTGGGAGCAGTAGGGGAGAGAGAGTTTGAAATGTCACCATGACATTTTGTATTTCCATCCATTCTTAAATGCAACTAAACATTGCATTAGCTTGTAATAACTGGGGCTGCATTCTGAACAGCATGCCTCTTGGGGCTGTTTGTGGAGATTCCAAAGTCTTTTTACAGAAAATCGTGCAAGTTTCCAGCTTTTCAGTATGTATTTGAAGTTTGGATTCCTTTTGCTAATGTTTAACAACTTCCCAGCCTCAATTTTGGGTAGCATGTTGGCAGATAATTGACCAATGCATTTAAAATCCATCTGGAGTTTCTTTTATTTCCCAATACATTTTTACTAACCAAACCAACTTGGCATCATCAACAATAATCAGTAAATTGTTTTCCTGGTCCTGTTCTAAATCATTCATTTTAAATAACTCTGTTCCACCTTCAGCCTCTGAGATATCCTACAACTACATTTTCTCTACTCTGAGGAACAGCTATTCATTGAATCCGTTTCCTGTTGCTCAACCAGTATTTAATCCATGACAAGAACTTGCTCCTAATTCCTGGTGGTTTATCTTCCTGAAGAGTTGTTTCTTTTAATGCAACCTTATCTAGAGCTGTTTGAAAACTGAGCTAAACTGTTCTCTAGGCCATCTGTGTTGTTTTCTTAGAAGCTGTGTAAGTTTGATCCAAAGTGGTGTACTAGTCTATCCTTAGTTAGGGCTTTAGGACTGATCCTGCGAAGAGAACAATGCAGGCATACCCCCATTGAAATCAGTGGGGCTCTGCATGGGTGCTGGGGTCCATCCATGGATCTCTCTTTAGAGGGACAAAGCTGAAAACACTTCCCCTGGAGCTGAGGAGAGGCTCTCCAATCTGAAACCTCCTTGGCTTTCTTTCTGCAAAGTTTGGACTACATTAATAATTCTTCAATCTTCTTAAAACAGCAGCTGCTCCTAGATATACTGCACAGCCCCATCAGGGTTTGCTTTATCAAACCACCTTCTTTCAGAATTCTCTGCTGACAACCAGCTGGGCCCTGTCCCTTTTCCCCCAGACTGCAGAAGCCACAACATAATTCTGGGCATCCTTAAGTTGGTGTGGAGTGAGAGTTTCCCACCTCTAGCTAGTAGCAGTTGCAATGAAAATGGCTACTAGCTTAGCTGTTGTCCACAACACATCTGCTGGAACTTCTGCTGAAAACTGTTGCCAGCAACAGCTCATCTTGGTAGTGTATACAGACTTATAGGGCCTGATCCTGCTTTAGTTTACACCACTGTAAATCCAGAATGACTCCCGTGAAATCAATGGAGTGGTGTCTGTGCAAAACAAGGATAAGCAAACTCAGGATGAGGCCTGTTGACTTCAGATCTCTGTTAATGGCAAAAGCCCCTGTGAAATAAAAACTTCCCCACTGTTCTCTGCTGTCGAGATGAGTACAAAGGCCTTGTCTTTACTGTGTGGTAGACTTGCCGAGATCAGTGCTATACCTTACCTCGGTGAGTTTACCTCACGCTGCCTTGTATTCACTGTTTTGGTTTTTTTTAAACCTTGGAAAGCTCCTATGCATTAGTTACTCAATGTAAAAAGCATTTATTTTTTTAACAGTGAAAACAAGGCCAAAGAGTGTGCTGCTCTTTCATTAGCCCAACTTTTCTTTGTTTTATAATATTTAAGTCTAGAGTCACTCCTCCCTTGTAGTTGCCAAAACAAGTGGCTTCAGAAAGTGGCTAGATAGATTCCTGCTAGGATTCTTCCTCCCTAGAATGATCTTTGAGCAGTAGGCATGGCATGCTCTGGACAACTCATTTCCTTTACTCCTCTAGCCTCATAGTTTCTAGCAAGGAATTGCTAGAAATTCAGTGAAGTGACTTTTATTTGTAATCATCTTTCCTTGTGAGGGATCCAACTGGTGTCTGTCATCCCTTTCCTGCTCAGCCATTGGGTTTTAAGATTGCCGTGTTGACATGAAGATCCTTATATTCTATAACATTATGGTCATTGCTTTTAGCCTCCTGTGTCTGTGGTACTCATCTCTTTATTATGCTTCCAAACAGAAATTCAGTACTTACTAACAAGTTCCCTCTGACTTGGTCCTTTGCAAACCTCTCACCTACCTACGCTTTTAAAATGAATTTTTTTTGCCACCTAGCTTGGCAGCTGTCCCCACCCCTCACCTACTAACTCTTAGTTTACATTCTCCTTCCTATTCTAACCTATTTTCATCTCTGATAACCTTGTTCCCTTATGGTTTAGGTAGAATATGTAAGACAACAATAAGCTTACATGTCTTGATGTAATCCATTTGGATCTCTGCCATTTCACTACATTGTCAGGAGGATGTGGAACAGCAGAGAAGCTGCCTCCAGGCTAAATCTGGATATTGAGCTCACTGCAGACAATCTAGATTTCTATTAGAGGCTTCCTGTGTGCAGAGAGCACAGTCTGGACATTATCTGTGGCAGATGACCTCACATTGCATCAGCTTTGCCTTTACAACCTGTATTGTGCTGGCAGTAACTCCTTTGTGTTTACAGTAGCAGAATAGATTGCATCAAATTAAGGCATTGAAAGAGAAGCTCCATCTTTTTGTAGGGTTAATTAGTATAGGGAGAGCTCATAGGAGAAGTATAGAATTTATTTCTTAAATATAGAGCCGGCTAGGGAAAAGCCTTTTGGGCAGAGTGCCTGTAGTGTTACGTGGAAGGAGATGATTTGAGTAATCTGGAAAGTCTCAATTTAACGTAACCGCCATTTAGACACTGCTGACTTGCATATTTAAAAAAAACCCTAATGTGGATAACGCTTTCAATATAGATCTGCAGTTCATAACAAATTAGTATTTTAAGTGTAGCAGGATCTCTGTCTCCATGCCATGTGAATAATCATTTTGCTAACTCTAATAACTTAAAAACAGCATGAGAGACTTGTTCAAATGAAGATGAAGGGAGGAATGAAGCTGTTGCTTTGTTTTGATGAAAATATTTTGTATGTTGTCACCATGAATAAATGTTTGGGCTGGACACCTGGGAGTCTTTCTGGGTGCATCTGAGCTGTGTTGCACAGAATATCTTGCTCAGCAGTGTTAGATGGTGTTTATATTCTTGTTGCTTTGTAACACCAGAGCAGAACATCTGCAAACCTGGAGCTTCATTTTCAAAAGCACTGAGCATCTACGACTCCCAGTTGAGCACAAGTCAACAGGAGCAGCAGTGCTCAGCATCTCTGCAGATTGGGTTCCTGCCTTGTTGTTCTGTTGTGGGCCAGTTTTTTTCCTCCTTTACGTTGGTTTAAATCCCTGGCAATTCCTACTCTTTACATGAGTGTAACTGAGAGCAGAATTTAGTCTTAAGTGTATAAAATGTAATATGGCTAATGGCAGCAGGATAGAATTGATTCCAAAGCACAATTTCTTCGGCCAGATTATGGATGCAATCGGCAGTAATGGTGTTTGTTAATCACTGAATTGTGAAGAGCTTAAATGGTTCCAGAGAATCTCTCGATATGCTCAGTAGGAGTCGAAAATGCAATTCCCTCATACAGTGACACAATTAATGTGTGACTTTTGACAGCCATTAAATATTTTACAAAAAAGTAAAGCACATTCATGCTTGAAAATATTTCAGGTTTTGCTCATGAAAGCTAATTCAGATTTGTTAGCATTTCAGATAAGCATTTTGTTCTGACTTCATGAGGGGTTTGTTGGCTGACTGAAACCATGCACAAACTTTTGTGACTTGCATGTCAAGCTGCTGTCGTTTGGATGCCAAACAAATAAAACAGCAGAATGGGTTGAGTGTAATGCTGAGTATCAAGTCTCTTGGCTTTCCTAGACAATTTTCTGGAGTTCTGAGAAGTAACAATTTAGTTACTTTCATGATTACAGTCATTCTGAAGTCCTTTGTGAGTAATTTCAGATTTTCCTTATTTACTTTTGACAATAAGAATAATGCAACATTTTAATACATAGTGCCAAATTGAGAGTCTAAGAAGGAGTTTCGTTGTTGACGTCCATCGAAGGATGATCAGTCCAGTATATCAGCGTACAAAGTGAGCTGGCATTTTATTAACGTTCCTTGGATATTTATTTGCCAGCTAGAAACAAAGTAACCATTTAGCTATACAACTGAGAAAATGGAAAGGCTATGAACCTGTATCACAGTGAAATTCCTGCGCTTCACTTATGCGCAGAGACAGGCATGTAGTTTTTAGGTTGTCTAGGGCTTTGCCTTGTTTTCATTGATGGCAACTGGGTGTCTTTCCATTGACATCAATGGGAGCTAGTCCCTAATCATTAAAACAATGTGACAGTTGAAACCCTTTACAGAAGAGGGAACATGATGACCTTCAAAACAAGCAATCTGAAGTGAGGTCCATTTGGCTAGTGTGGAAGGTTGTTTCTAGCAGGTCTCAATGCACAGGTCCCATTTACAGTTGCTACTGTGGATACTTTGTTACAGACAGGTGTATCTCTTTTGTGTGTGTCATTATATGCAGCAAAAGCACTTTGAGTGGAAACAACATATGTTTTTTGTTTTTATTTTTTCAGCCATTGAGTTATAGGAGGTGACTGCTGTAACTGGAGAGCTGGGAAAGTGTTCCTGACCAGGCGATGTAAAAATAGCTACCAGCTATTCTGTAATGTCACATGATTGTGCTGTTTCCTCCTCACTTGCATGGTTTCTATTAGAAAGCTCACATGGGGGCGTGTGAATATAAAGGAAGCCTGTGCTTCCTGTTTTCCAGCCTATACGTAAATCACTGGAACTGCATATTCCTCAGAGATTTCAAACCAGAAAAAATCTTCCTTTGAGGCTCCTCTGTTAAGCAGAATTGTTTAATTTATTTGTCTAATTTATTGGTAGCTTGACTGTGACATTACCAGCAGTTAGGTTACACAACACAGTTGCAAGCACCCCCAAAAGCAGCACTCCTGATTTTATGGAAGCATTGATTCAGCTCTGTGCTCCAGATTAAATGGTGCAAACCAGTAATTTAGCTTTTTTAAAAAATTTTTTAAAAAGGTGCTGTCTGAATACTATAGCCACTCTACATTACCTTGTTTGGTCATAGGCCTTTCCATGAAGTGCATTTCTCTCTCTCTCTCTCTCTCTCTTGGGTCATTTGTCTCCCACTCCCATTTCTTTTTAACTGGAAATTTAAACATAAAGAAGTGGAGCATTTTTAAAAAAAAAAAAAAAAAAAAAGACAGATGATAACATGACAGGCAGTAATAAACTGATATACTTTGGTTTGATGCAGAGCCTAGACTTTCAGCATAGGCTGCAATTAAAAGGAAGATTTATTCGACTGCTGTAAATACATTACATGCTTGATAGACAAGTTTGAGATTGTACTTGGCTATTGTTGGGATGAACTATGTAGCCCTTGCTCAGGTTAAAAATCAATTCATTTGCAGTTGAGTATTATTAAAGCTTTTAAGTAAAGAAGTTAATAAAAAGGAGGACATGAATCAGTTGAATGGAAATCCCTTTTGCCGTATAGTAATAGTCTATCCCACAGTAAATTCTGAGTGTTGTAAAGATCAGTGAAAAGGTATGGACTCTGAGCAATCTCTCTGTGCATCTTTGAGGTTGCAGAAAAGTGAAAGATTTGAAACGTCTATGATATCTGTACCTTTATTTTTAAAACCACTCTGTATATGATCCAAATGAAGAACTCACTGACTCTCAGAATCATGCAATATTAGAACCTGTAATAAATGCTGACTTTATTACATTTCCAATCATTCATCATCCTCTGTTTCATTAACTGCATGTTGTTATTATGTGTGGAAGCACAAGTAGGTATTTTATACTTTTAGGCCTGAGATTTTTCAGAGCTGCCTAGAGGGTGCCCAGTTCTTGGTTAATTTTAGTAGAAATTGGGTGTTCAAAACTACTAAGTGGTTTTGAAAATGTAAGCCTTAATATGCTACTATCTATGGAAGAGTAAATTGGCATGGGGGAGACAAAAACCTGGCATGTAGCCTTACCGATCAACCTAACTTGAATCTTTATTGAGGTTTAAAGCTACTCCTCTTGTGTGGTGCCCACATAGCTTTGGTTAGAACTGTTCCAATTTTGTATGTGCATTTATGCCCCCTCTTCCGTGTGAACTTAGCCCAAATAGGTTTTTGTTTGCATGTGTAGGGAATGACTGTTCTTTATACAAATACCCAGTATACAAGGGCATACAGTGAATAGTAAATAGCTGATGTACACCCAAACAGCTCAAGAACATCCCATGAGCTGAAATTTGTGGAATGAAGAATGGTTCATGAACCAAGAAAGGGGCTAAATATATCTAGGCGTGGCAGAATTCAATTGTTATTACTTTATAATTTTGATGGATAACATCATTGGTTAGTTTTAAGCATATTTTTCATTTTTTAAATCAATTTAAATTTTCACAGTTGCGAGAAATTATGGGGAAGAGACAGATAATAATTAGTTAATGACAGTAGATGTTGTGATCCAAAAAGTTGAAGCTTTATAACTGTTAAAACAAATTGGTCAACATCGCATCAAAATATTTGAAGTAAATATCCTTAAATCAAACTCTAATTAAAGTTCTCAAGCAGCATTTTTTTTTTTTTTTTTTTACTTTGCCCATCTGTAAATGTAGATGATCATCAATGGCAATATTTCTTTTGTCGGTTTGTTTGTGTATGGTGAAATTGATATTTACTGATATATTTAGGCTTGGAAAGATTAGATTTTTGTCAGTGACTGTTTTTATGATGAATAATTTGATCCTTTTGCCTTGGCTCCTTCTCAGTTTGTGACTTTCCATTAAACTCTTTGCTCCTAACCCATCTGGGCTCTTGGGTACTTTTCCAAACTTAAACTGTTGAGACTTTTAACATTTATCAATCACTGTTAAATAGCATTCAGTTTATTAATTTCTGTGTAACTTGTAACACGCAAAGTAACATGGCTGTAACATCATGAGCAAGTGGATGACTCAGCATGAGAAGAAGCAAATTTTTACCCCACCTCCTCCAACCTTTTAATATCTTGGCTGATATGGATTGATTTTAGTTTTGTGGGTTCCCCCAAAGGGTTGTGCGACTGAGCTCAGACCTCTCTAAAGGTTAGGACTCCACCAATGGAGGCTATGCACTCTCCCAAGGATCTGCTGAATTATTTCATCCCATGGCTGTCCTGGCTATGTCTCCTTCCCAGCCACTTCTGCCTTTCTGCCAGTCCCTTGTAGGGGATGGCTTGTGCCAATCCAGCTGTGCTCTGGGCTGACTTTGAGCAGGCTCTGTGCCTAGAATGGCTTTGCGTGCCGTTGGAAACAGATGTAAAATGAGGACTGAATCAAGCCTGTTCATAAACACATGGGCTGTTCAATGGGAGACGGTTGCACTTTTATTTTTGTTAAATGAAAAATGCAGGCTGTGCTAACCAAGTCCTTCAGCCCAGGGGTGCTTTGCCTGGCCTAACTGCCAGTGATTACCTTCCCCATTAGTCTGGAGGAAGCTGGCTTTTTTTTCACTTTAAAGAAGTTGCTTGATAAGCAGTTTTCATCAGTGAGAAACTGCAGAGCTGGAACTCATGCAAACTTGACACAATCAGAGTGGGTCTGAATGGGGACTTGGAATGGTTATCTCATTACAAGAAGTAATTGTCACCCTTCACACACACATTCTCACCTTCTAATCAATCATCTACTCTAACTGAATTGACTTTGTTAGCACTTGCCCTCTCCATTATTGTTTCTTACCATTGGGGGTGTGTGTGTGTGTGTGTGTGTGTGTGTGTGTGTGTGTGTGTGTGTGTAATATATATATATGTCTCCTATCTGTGATTTCCATTTCATGCATCTGACAAAGTGGATTGCAGCCCACGAAAGCTTATGCCCGCAGGAATTTGTTAGTCTTTAAGATGCTACAGGACTCGCATTGTTTTTGCAGTATACAGACTAACACGGCTACCCCTCTGGAGCAGTTTCCACTGTTGTCACATTGCCCACCTGATTTGTCACACCAGTAGCGCCTTGCAGAGCCAGCGCTATGCCGGTGTGTGGATCCATGCCAGTCCAGTGGGAGTGCGACAGTTCTTGGAGGAGATGATGGCTTTAGGAATCTGAGCACGTCTTTGCTAGCTGCAGACTTCGGATCCAGAGCACTGAAAATAAGCCAGGTCTTTAAAAGGATTTTCCAGCCTAAAGCTGCTCTGCCTGGGGTGCAACACAGGAATAATAGTGGCTAATATTATGTGGTGGGACATCACACTGTTAGGTTCACATTACACATTATCCAGGCCCCAAATGTTCAGAGTTTTAATTGCAGGATACTAATCCATTGTCCTGCAGCTTTTGGCTTACAAAGTGGCATAGGTAGGTAGGTGTTTTCTATGATAAAAACAACATACGGGGACAGAAATTCAGCTGGTGCCAATCTGCTTAGATTTAGTGATTTCAATGAAGCAGTGTCAATTTACGTCAGCTGAGGATCTGGCCCACAAACATGGTGGAACATAGTAATCGCCACATGGCATCAAACCAGCAGGTGCATCTGTTTCATGTTGTGAAAGATTTTTCAAAAAAATCAACAACTTTTAAAATTGCCTGAAATGAGCGTGTGCAGGTATTTTTTTCGGCTGATTTTGAATTTATATAAAAATGCCTTTAATTTTTCAGCTGGCTTGTGGCTTGCAGCTCTTCCTTCCCCCCCGCCCCAGAAAATAGCCTCTTTTATGTCCCCCTCACCACTGTCAGACAGAAGTGAGCCTCCTCCTGTTGTACCAGACGGGGTGGGGGGAGGGGGTGTTCTGTGTGCTGTGGCTTGGCTTAGCCACTCAAGTCCGTCCAAGCTAGCCAGTTCCCTCGGTCTGAGCTTGGCTGGGTAGGCTGAACTGCCACCTATCCTGCACATCCATGCTGCTATTTTTAGTGTGCTAGCTCGAGGGAAGCTAGTACGAGTCTGTCTACTGGGCTAGAAATCACACCTCCCAGCTGCAGTGTAGATATACGCTATGAGATCCCCCCCTTCCACAGCGTCCCATGTGGACAGTAAAGGGCACCTACAGTACTGGTGGATAGAAGCCCATAGATTAACTTCTTCTGTCTTCAAATTAATAAATAGTGTCAGTGTTCAGTGGAAGCATTAGCTGCAAAGTTCTGTGTGGGGCAAAGTCTTTTTTTGGAGGCTGGGGGAGGTTTTTTGTTTTGTTTTTTTTCTTCTTCAAGATTCAGTCTTGAACTGTGGTCCTTAAGAGCAGATGCCTGCTACTAACAGACAAAGAGATTAGTTCATTGATCTGTTCTGATGCCCCAGAAAGGAAAATCTTTGTCCCAAGGCATTTTCTATCAGACCTGGAGTTATTGCTTAGTTCATTCTTTGTAGACTCTCCTCTGTGTGCGTACGCTCGCTCACTCACTTTTTTTTATTTTGAATGAATAAAAAACTGTAATTAAATTTTTAAACTCAGCGAAATTTATTTGGAGCTTCTAATTTTCCTCCTCCACTGCAGTTACACTGTAATTTTCTTTGGAAATCTTGCATGGATGCCCAAATGCAGCCACTTAAAACAACGAAAGTAGCTGCTGGCTAGCAGTTTCCTCCCAAGCAATCTCTGACTCATACAGCTCACCAGGGAAGCTTTTCCATGATAACTAGCATGCTTAGGAGCAGCAAGACACGTTTTGGTTGTTGGAGGACTATCATGCTGAGTATCCCAAGGACAGAACACCGGAAGGGGAACTCTCTGGAGGAGAATGGAGGGAATGCATCATTAAAATTAGTAAAGGTGTTTTGGTGTGGGCAGTCCTCTCTGTGTGTGGTTTTTGTTGTATTTTTTTACACTGACCCCTATTTTTAGCACCAGCTGCACAATGGAACTAGATACCTTTGGTGTAACCAGTGGCAGGTGACTTTGTATTTTCTTATCAAAAGATCTTACATTCATTTAAATGAGGGCGGGGGTGGGGCGGGAGAGGGGAGAAGAAATGCTAATTATTGAATGCCTCTATGTAGTCACTCCCTGGGATGTCATGTGAAAGGAAGGCAACCAATAATGCATACTTAGCAGCTCTGGCTTTATCTATTGACACCTGAAAGGGAATACATGTACCCTGAATACTTAGTGCTTATTGTGAGGAGGAGGAGGGAAGGATGTGTGTCTGCTCCTGCCCTATATTACAATGCCAGCTGAAAAAAAGCAGGGACTTGAATCTCTTTGAAAAGAACAGTTTGAAGGAAAACAGCTTGTTCAATTGGTTCTGGTCTCCTCTTACTGAGGGTAAATGGCAGAGTGCATAGTATTCCTCACGGGAATTCTTGATTAGCAGTGCTCTTATTTTTTTTGTTTTGTTATTTATCCATAAATTGCTTCTTTTGATGAAAGAACAGCTAATGCACTGAATCCAAAGGGGGGATTTATACAACTTTTCATTGATTTCCTACAAGCAAAAATGAAGCCAAGACACAGCAGGGGAAAGTTACATGCATTAATACTTTTAAATTGCAGTTAGGGAAATGCCCACCGTGCAAAATAAAACAAGTGGGTAGCACTACTGGCCTATCTGGCTCCTGTTTAAGCACGCGCGCGCGCACACCACCCCACCCCCCCCAAAACCTAAGCCCTTTTAGCTCAATAAACCAGGAAGGGGATTATTCTCAACACTTTCTTACACCACTTTTCTTCTTCGACGTTCAGGCTGGGTCTACCCTAGGAACTTGTGTCGGTATAATTACGATGCTCGGGGTGTGGAAAATCCCCTGAGTGACGTAATCATAACCAACCTAAGTTCCCGTGTAGACAGCGCTATGTTGACGGGAGGGCTTCTCCCGTTGGCGTAGGCAGCATCTTCACTAAGTGCTACAGTGATGCAGCTGCACTGTTGCAGCCAGGCCACTGCAGTGCTGTTGTGTAGACAATCCCTCAGTTGTGTCTTTCTACAAAGAATTACAGTCGGGTTCCTTGTTTAACTTGTATTGTGTTGGGGCACATGCACATTCCTTAGCTTCCTCCAAACACAGCCCACACAACGCAGATGTAATTGGAGAACCCAGCCCTTGAACATCTCTGTATCTGAGTGAGTGAAAGCAACCGTGAATGCCTCATGTTGGTTCATCTGTTGAGTACAATTAGCTTCATATACCAGCCTTTCACGACAGAGGAAAGGGCAGTGTGGCATTTATTGAAGCTGCCCCGTGTTGCTTGACATTTCAACACCACATGCTCAGCCAGATGAAAGGGGGGGAGGGGAGGAGGGTGAAGAAATGAACTTGGATGGATCGACGCAATTGCAGGAGATGCAGAAACAGATGTAGGGTTGTGCTAAAGAAGCAAGCATGACAACATGAAGTCAAGACGGGGGCCTAGGAACACGTTAAAGCACAAAGGGAGCCCACAGGCACACACAAGTGCGCTGTCCTTGGACAGTTAGTGATGCCCTGTCTCACACGGGGTTTAATTAGAGCCTGCTGTGCATGGCATTCTGACTCCAGGGCGTTCGCGGAAGGACAAAGGTTGCGTTGTTTGCTGTTACCTTAGTGTATGGCAGCAGGTTGATTCTGTTTCTGTTCTGTTTCTTTTAAAATCACTCACATTTTGAAGATTATTTTTCACTTCTGAAAATTGGCTAGTGAATTAATCTTATTGTGGGAGATTGGGTGGGCAGTTGACAAATATCAACGATGCATTAGGTTTCCAGCCGTGTAAGCATCTCACTGCCTCCCATTTGCAATGACGAAGAGAATCAAATAGCAACAAGATTATTTTTTTTTGTCCCCTGTATGCTAAAGTTAGATTTTCATTCTTCTCTCTTGACATTCAGTAGCAGTTCTAATGCAACGTAGGTCCTAGATGTGTTCCAGCTTGTTCTCTTGAATTGTGTTTCGGAAACTGATGTCTGAGAGATGTTTTGTTAGTAATTACACAGGCATTTTTTTCTCTAGGGGTGAAAAATTGAACCAGAGATGCTACAATGTGTATTTCAGAGCAATTAGCTCCTGCCAGGTTTTATGCGCCAGGCTTGGATTAGAGCAGTGTTGGAGATTTCATTTTCTGCAGATGCATGTTGTGGTACTGTTGACCAGTCTTTGACCTCGGTAGCTATATCATCCTCTCTGTGTATGTGTCTAATTCTCTCCATACTCTTCAGCATGTTGTAACAAGATTTTATGGGCAAGTAAGATTAAGAAAATAATAAACTAGGCCATGCAGTGGGGGGGGGGGGTGTTTGAGGGAAAAATAATTTTTTTCAGTGGTTCTGTTATCAAAGCTAATATAAAAACCAGGCTTCCTAATTACTGGGTTATTTTCAGTTTTGAATTGTGTGTGTTGCATTTGAATAGAAGAGAACCTGAATCAAATCTCTGGATAAGAGCACTATTTAATTTTAGAGAATTTGGGGTCTGAATTAGAAATTAGGGACTCAGTTTGATTTCTAATCTTACCCGGACTGGGTGGGGGGTTGGGAGGGCTTGTGTGCGTGCACGCACGTGCACAGATCTTGATCCTACAAACATTTATACATATGCTTATCTTTACTTATGTGAGTAAGGAGACTTACTGACCCCAAACTAAGTGTCTTAATGAATACGATTGCAAAATGTAAACACATTTGAAAGGCAACTGAGTAATGATGGGTTGATTTTTTTGCTTCTGATGGCATTTTGTCATTCCATGGTTTAACAGTCCTAAGATCAAACTGGTCACTTAAAAAACAAACAAACAAACAAATCCCGCCCCCAACTTCTATGTTATTTCACATTGTCTCTCTCCTCCACCCAACACACTATTTTTTCTTCCCTGTATTTTTAGAAATGCATGATTTTTCATCTGCAATGTTCCATTGAAGAAAAAAAAATCTCATATTTCATATATTTTAAGGACACTGAAACATAAGAGGTCAGGAGCAGAGACTGTCATTGTTTGTATTTGCACAATGTTCAGCATAACGGCACCAGAATTGTGATTGGGTCCTACTGTGATTATAAATGATCAATAATAATAGTGGAAGAACTGTGTATAACGGACCACTTGATTCTCAGATTTCAAAGAACCTAGGTAATAAAGAGGCAGCATTGTACAGTGAAGGTCAGAGTCAGAAAACCTGAATCTTATTCCTGCTCTTACATTGTCTCCGTGTGTAACTTTGGGCAAATCATTTAATCTTCTCTGTGCCACTGACTTCCCAGTAAGCAGAATGGGGATTGTAATGCTTCCCCACCTTTGTGACAGCAGAGGGATCTCTGGGACGAGAAGTGGAAAATAACTGTTCAGTATGAAATGTGAAGCATTGTAAATCACTTATTTAATTTACTTGTCACTTTTGTGTTAGCGTCAGAAATCTCAGATGTATTTGTGAAGCCTTAAAATAGTTACCATATGTGTGTGTCACATACATGTTGAAGGGCCTGATATGAAGAGGAATAACACAGTACCTTGCTACAGAAGATGAAATGATGTACTAAAAATCTGCAATATGGTTTAACCCCCTGAAATGCATTTTTATCTCTTAAATTTGATGTTAGAGACTAACTTCTAATGCCTTTTACCTTTTGTGGCTTATATAAAAACCAAAAACCCTTGTTAAAAACGCACTTTATTACTTACCAGTCAGTTTGGCCTGACATTATACTGTATGCTGGCTGCTTTGGATGATACTACGTATGGGTATATACATCGCGGGTAGGAAGACAGACGTACTCTAGCTGGTCACGGTGACCTCCCATTTTTGATCGTATGCTTCGTATTAGCAGAGTGCGGCTATGGCAGCAGCGTCTGGTTTAATTTTAACAAATCATGTTGAAGATCCTATGAATTATGCATGGCCGCCTGACCCATTTGCAGGCAAATCTGTTTGTGGTATAAGACAGGTCACGTGCTGTCTGTGAGATTGCATTTGTGATTAAGGCTCCTAACTGCAGAAGTGCTCACACTGGTGGTCTTATATGATTTGCCTTAACAGGATGCCCTATTGTTCAGTTGTTTAGGAAATAATGGGGGAAAGGTTTTGGAAATATTTAGATCTAGAAATCTCGGTTAGTTGTGCTGGGGCATTCCCTCCGACCAGGGGTGGTTATAATGACCTGGTGCTGATTTCAGCTCAGTGCTTAAAAGCCAGACAGATTGTTCTGGGCTATAATACTAATGAGCCCATTTTGTGTCGTAACCTCCCAAATGAAGGTTACAAATTGGTAGAGTATTGCTTTCATTTTGTTCAGACTGTTGGTAATGTGTTTGAGAGACAAGCTGGGTGAGGTGAGTTTTATTGGACTAACTTCTGTTGGTGAAAGAGGAATGCTTTGGAGCTACAAAGAGCTCTTCAAGTCTGTGTGTTTATCAGTATATCGTTAATGGAGGGGAAATGTCTCAAATTACATTTTTAGTAATGGGGGCCTAGATGGCTCAAGGGATCGTTAATGCTATACAGAGCCTTTCACCTTTAGGTCAGTCGTGACCAGAAGTAATAACTGGCTGATGGCTGCTTGGTGGCCTATGTGAAATAAATTGAGGGTCCCAGTGGACAGATGTCTACATCATAAAACCTAGGGATTAAGAATAACACCAATCTGAATGCCTGGGACTTGCTGTATTCAGCCCCATGCCAGAAAAGCACAGCCAGCCCAAGTGAGCTAATGATATTTTAAGGTCTTCTGTCAGGCTCTGTACAACTGAAAGGTCTGGGAACCCCATTTTTCCAATCCGAACATGTTTGCTTCTAGCCTTAGCAGGTTGGAAATATTTGTTTTCCACAATCGCATCATTCATAGGGACCCTCTTTGTTATAATTCTGATACAGTTTTGAGTAGCTGCCAATTAGTGAACTACTACAGTTGGAAATGAGCAAACGTTCGATGCATCTGAAAAAAGCTTCTGAAGGTGAGTCTAATGCTTCATGCCCCTTTAGAAAAGTCTGTGCTCACTCATTGGCCAAGTCACATGCATGAAACTCCCCACAGTGCATGTGCACCTCTGCATGCATTTAACCTCAATTTCTGTGTGTACATCAGACCACTTCTTTAATCACACAACTTGGATATATCCACTTTTTAGTGTTTTTTTTTTTTTTTAAAGAAAAAAATCTTGATTCTAGCAGTTCAGTGCCACATTTTACACCAATCTGTATGGTCTTGCCTAAGCACAGTCAAGAAATCACAGCAATTAACCATCAAAACAAATGGCATTGATAACTACACTGCTAGTGAACCCACGAAGGAAAAGGGGCTGGAGCCAGATCTCCCCCTCAGTCTTAGAGTTGGTCCTCCAGGTTAGTCAAGCAAGAGCCACACCAACAGTGGGGGGACGGGGAGAGAACTTGTGCTGCTGATGCTTCTCATGCTTTTGTGTGGGTGGGTGTGGCTTAGCAGTTTCCGTACCCAGGGTGAAATTTTCTGCTGGTACAACCCCATTGGAGGTGCTAGACCGTTTGGCTTATATACGACAATAATGCTTCCTACAATAATAGATAGAAAGTCACAAAAGTCAACTAGATATAGAGCAGCAAGCCTGGGAAACAAACTCCCTCCCCACTTCGTAAAGGTGAAATGCACCAGACTCGTGCAATTTTTGCTACCTACTTCAGTGACAACAGGATTTGCTTTTCTCTCTTCCCTTTTTTGTGGGTCCATGTTATTCAAACAAATACATTTTTTTTTTTGCAAACTGTTGGGATAAAAACGAACAGGTTTAAATAACACTTGAGACAACCTCCCCCTCCCAAATTCCATGTACTGGAACAATATGTGCTGAATGCAGGGTCTTTAGTGTTACTGTAATACAAATATTAATAATAATAAGTCTTTCTAAATTGTCTCTGTGCTGAATGTCCCTCTGTGATCTCCTCAGCAGAATAAAATTATCTTATAAGGCAATTGCATTTATCCCAACTACTGGACTGGAAACCTAATAAGCCTTTTAACATGTCCTGAGTCGGCCATCAAATTCTGCTTCTACTGGAACAAAGAAAGGAAATTAATTTCAGAACTGAGTGTCCAGCCTTTAGTCTGTTCCTTTGACTCATGCCTCTGTCAGATCCCCAGCAATCTGCACGGGTCATCTCTAGTTTCAGATAGTGGAGGCTATACATCCTGAGTCTTCCTTTGGCATTGGAATAGGCTCTGCATCCACACCCTGAGACAATAGAATGAGTAGATACCGGCATGACAACTAGCCATGTCCGTGAACATGAGGCACCTCTCACAGATTTTGTCATAGCACAATAACTTTAACTTTAAAGTTAAAATTTCCTGCTTCAAAATCTTTGCCTTTGCCTTTCTTAGGTTAATTTTCCTTGTAAAGTACGCAGCCATCATTCTAGTGACACAGTGACACACAAATATCTGTGCCCTGTTTATGCTACAGCTTCTTCAGTTGTTACCAGAAGCAGCTGTATTGAAGTGAACAATGGTGGTGATATTTGCTAGTACTGTATGGACAAGGCCTTAGTTTAAAAGTGTCTAAAAATACGGAGAAGAAATCCAGCAGGATCCCATGAGCATCAGATTTCTCTAAGGGACTGATGTTCCGTTACCTGTTTAATGTATTATTTTAAGGACTTTATTGGGAAGTCTACCTAGAGTGCTGAGTCTGTTACCTGAGAAACAGGGACATACGTATTTTACATGCAGGCTCAGGGGAAAAAATACAGACAGATGTGATGCAAGAAGAATGCAAAGCTTTATGTTGTAAATTCTCACACTGGCAAGTCACTTGACTTCCTGGAGATCTATGTTTCTTCCAGTTGTTTCGCTACTTAGTTCATTATGGGCATAATGAATGCGTTAGTGCAGGAAAATGTGCAGCACTCGGGGAAACCCTGGAAAACAATCCATTTATTTTGAATCTGATAACCAGAAAAAATTAGGAGCTGATACAGTGATAAAATTTTATAATTAAGTTCAGAGGCTGGAACGTAGAAGCGTGAACAAAAATCCTTGTGGCTTTTAGTGCTAATTAATCTTCTAGAGCATATTAACATATCCTGATTAGGATAATGTTGATGAGATATACTGATAACTAAAGTGCAGCAAAGTTGCTGTGAGCAAAATAGTGCAGTTTAAACTGGAATTTTTTCTCCCCATTGTAGGAGGAGCGTGACATCATTCAAACCCTGCTTCTGAGCAAATGCTGCCTCACTTTTACATCTGCTTCTGGGTTAGCAATAAGAGTGGTTTTCAAAACAAAATTAGGAGCCACATTCATGTTCAAAGGGCAGGCGGGTTTACACTTGGATTTCAAACAACCTTAATTTGCACCCGTATTCTGGCAAGGGGAAGCTGCCTGGCACAGGCTATCCCTGCTTAAAGCTGCATGTGTGTTAGAGAACAGAGACCATTACTGAGGAGGAGATTTACCAGCAAACCCCTCTGTGGCTCCTGTCATCATAGGGCTGTAGCGAAGCCTCAGCAGGTTTTTGGTAGGAAATGTCTGCCACGCACACGGTCGTCTCTTTTTTGCCTTGCACTTCTGCACTGGACCTCATCAGAAACGGGTCCATCAAATGTAACTCGATAAATGTTCAGCTCCTCTTGTTGAAAAGTCTAATGGTGTCTAGAGGAGAAAATTGTGTTTCGTGACCTGCTGACTGCTGAAGCACAAACTGCATTGGGAAGTGCTACAGTGTGTTCCAGACCTCTGTGGTTGCCACTGCAACGTGGCATGGGATCTTTGAAATTCCTTTGTGAGAAACAGGTGTATACTGGTGCAAATGTATCGTGTAAAAAGCTCCTACCACAGTGCCGTTCTGTAAATTGGATTATCTGATTGTGGGCAGGGAGTGCTGATAGTCAAAACAAAGAATTATTGTTTCCTGAATCTATTTCGATTAGGAACAAAGGAATTGCCATACGCAATCATACCAGTGGTCCATTTAGACTTTTGTATCGTGTCTCCAACAGTGGTCCACGTGTGAATCCTTGCATTAGGCAGATGTGGGATAATCTGCCCCAATTTAAGGTCTTCTCCTGATAGTTAGCATTAAGTATTACCCATTAAAATGTCTCATCCTTTTTAGAACCTTGCTAATTTTTTGGCCTCGATATCCTCTGGCAATATGTTTCATAGCTGAATTGCACATTGAATGAAAAGATATTTCCTTTGATCAATTACTATTCAAAGAAGTTAACAAGTCTTAAAGACCCTCCAGAAACACACACAATCTAACATCCCAAATTGCCTTTAGCAGGATTATTTTGTGCATACAAATATGCTATTAAACCTGCTTGCCTCATGGTCTTCCTCATTTTAAGGAGTTGTGGTTAAGCATTAACTTGCAGCTGGAATTCACTGTTCTCATTTTTCAGTGACAGCTCTTTCATCTCTATGTTTTCCATGACCCCAGTTTCAGGCCGTTGTAGCTGGCAAGACTTTAAGACTAAAGAATGTGCTTCAGTTGACATCATAAAGGTCCATTCTCTCCTTGTTGGCAATGGAAGTTAAGCTCCTGGGACAGAGCAGATGCCCCTAAGAGTTCAGCATTAATACCTGGAGACTTCAATAGGGTACGTGTGATTTTTATACAGTATTGATTTTAGGTAATTCAACCAGAGCCAGATAGCATAGCTGACAAAGCAAACACAGTAGGCATAGAAAGCAACCCGACTTCTTGAGGTAGGAAACCAATCCAGAGTAGAGAGGAAGATTTAACTCTGGTACAGAGCAGTTCGGAGAGCAAAGAACAGTTGTGGATCTGTGAACGTGGTCCTGTACTGTGAGTGAGAAAGCAAAGAAGTAAATCTTTGCATTACAAATAGTCATAATTGGGAAAAAATGCAATTCTAGCATTTGGGAGAATTTTGTCATTTTAGAAGCAAGGTGAATTTGTGGTACCTAGAAGGTGTGTATGATACATAGAGAATATGTATGGCTGCCTGAAAAAGTCAGGAATGCTGCCACTGGTGTGCTATCCCTCTGTGAAGAGCATTTACTGGACCAGATCCTCAGCAGGTGTAAATTGGCATAGCTACACTGAAGTATTGTTGATGTAAAGCGTCCTCTAGATTAGGATTAAAAGGTGTGTTTGCTTACACAAAGGCCTAAACTCCCACCTGGGTTACAGCATGACCAACACCAAAGGATCTTAAAAGATTTTAAGCTGTCTCTGTGATAGCAGTAAGGGGAGTTTTCAGTAGAGTTCAACTAACTCATTTGGGAACACCTGCACCTTTTTGCTGGTGTAGATATTGTTTTTGTAATATGACCTTGTGCTTCAAATATGAGAGAGAACCTAAACTGTATTCACTTGTTCTTGTTAAAAGTTTTTATAAGTAATATAAGATGGTGAGGTAACCATAGCATCTTGGCCAAATTCCACTTTGCATAATCATATGGACCCTGCTGGAGTCATGCTGTCTACTTAACTTTCCCTCACTCCTATCCCACCATTTCTATTTGCTGCAGTACTGTTCCTCACTCCTCTCCAGTATTGTTTTATCACAGAGTTTTAGTGCTCGGTGCAATAATTTTATATTCGTGTGTGTGATCCTCATAAAAAATTAAATCAAAACATACTGAATAAGTAACTGGCATTTTTGGGCAGAGAGGAAGAGAAGACGTGCAGTTACTACCCCAAATATCTGAGACATGGAGTGAGCGTAATACAGTACAGAATTTGCATCTTACAAGCGCCACTTATGCACGATTCACCTGTCAAGAAACATGTTCTTTAGTGAATAAGAGCACACTAGGACGTATAATACATTCTTCATTAGGTTCTAATTTCACTGTTAGAGATCTTTTTTGAATAAATTAGTAGGAGGCAAGCACAACTTGAAAATGACAAAAGATCAAGAATATGCTTTGATAGCATTACTTTTAAAAATATCAAAACTACACTAACATTATTTGTTACGTTTCCTCCATGCTGCTATTCAGAATTCTTCACAGGCTAAGAACCATGCATCCAAATTTGCAAACAGGTGTGCACCAGCATAACTTTACTTCCATGAATAAATGTAAGAACATACTTGTGCAATTGCAAGGTCAAGGCCGAAGTCATTAACAGATTTTACATTTTGTTTTCTATTCTATTCTGTGATAAGCTAGCTATGTAGTAATTCATTCACCACTGAGATAGCAGACAAATACAGATGTTCAGGGTCCTATTTTTCAAAAAATGTGCATAAAACTACATGTCTAATTTGAGCGGACAGTTACTTTAGTTGTGTACGTACACTGGATATTTGCACACACACATGACCAGAAGATTCCCAATTGTCCTTTTTTATATGCATATATCCGTATGTGTGGTCATGCTATTTTATGTGCAAATTAATAATGCCTAGCTACATAAATCTACAAATTATGCATGCAATTACATGTACATTTTTTCTGTGTGCTCATGTTTTAGAAAATATGGCCCTTAATGTTTTTCCGAATGTTTGTACTTTTTAAAAGCTTTTTTTTTTTTTTTTTAATTTAAAAAAGGCTGCTTCTAACTTCGTAATCTAAAACATAAAAGGCTCAGTGTATACGGACCAAAGACACATTATAGGACATAAAATCATTCTTTGTCACTTTGATGTATTCAGGCTGAGAAATTTCAGATAATCACACAAAGAGCCTAGCAAAATATTTTACATGGGATGCTCCATTAAGTCGCTTCGCCTTTTTTCATTTTTCAGTTGAGTTCATATTTTTGAGGTTCTTTGGTGTGATTAAAGAACTTCAGCAGCCCCTTTTATCTGAAGGTGCCTAGCTATGTTTGTTATAACGATGATACATACTGTCTTGAAGTTGCTTTGTACTTTGGCACCTGGTGCCTCTTAATCTTCAAAATGTCATTCTGTTTATTTCCTCACCTCTCTTTTAATCCTCATAAAAATCATACATTTTTCATAAGGAGTTTGCTTTTCTTCCTTTTTCCTTCAATCCTTTACACTGACACACTTCAATTTACCAATGACTGTAGCTGTGACAAGTGAATTTTCAAATAATTTCCATTAAAACATTTTAATAAAGATGGTTTGGTTTTTCTTTTCTAACTGGTATGCTTATTGCGCAGGGAACCCCCATAATTTCTTCTGTGTAAGACCAGAGCTCTTATTTCTGTTACTGATGAACTGAATTAATGGCTCTTGTAACATCTTCAACTTTCTGTGATATTTTTCTTCCATTCAGTATGCCTTGTTTTAGTTAGGCCTGTCCAGTGGCTTGTCTTTTGCTTCCCACTTTTATTACAGATATGTGTGCCTATGTGAAGTCTCTCTGATTTTGTATTCGACATTATAGAGTGCTTTGTCTCATGTAGGAGCTAGATTAATAAGTCTGATGCTGTACTGTTCATATATTACGCCTTCCTTGGATGTATTCTAATGTATATGCATGCACAGCTTATCAACTAAGAAACCAGTGACCATTTACTAGCATCTTTTGGGTGGCCAGCTTTTTACAGGAGCCAATGGGAGGAAGTGAGAGGTTACTAGTCTCACTCTGGATCATCTTTTTAAAAATCCTAAGCTAAGGGGATGTTTTCACTGCAGAGCTAGCAAGGGTTGTCCCCCCCTTTTTAGTGCTAGTGCTAGAGGTTACTAGTCTCACTCTGGATCATCTTTTTAAAAATCCTAAGCTAAGGGGATGTTTTCACTGCAGAGCTAGCAAGGTTGTCCCCCCCTTTTTAGTGCTTTAGAAGTTTTGCAGTGTTTCATTGATGTTATCCTTTCCAGAATCACGATGGAATATTCATCGGAGAACTGAGGACCTGAGACTTTCTCCAGCTATTTCTGTTCTTCTGCTTCTGGTCATGTAGACACAGTAAAACGGTGGCACACAGTGCTGGGTTTGATTTTTAAAAAGCAAGCAAAACCATACACCTTTTCTAATCTCAGAAGAGGCTTGGGCTCTCCTTTGAGTCTTGAGTAGTTTAGGGTCAGTTCTGTCATATCGCACTGTATACTTTTATAGATGGGAGATTCAGCGCGTGACGTTGACAAGCAAGGTGATTTGAGTTTCAGTGACTCTTCACATTAGTTTCTGCATGTCGGTGAGATACACATTCAGTGTAAGCACAGAGCCACTCTGTGTTAAAAGTTCGTTTGATAATCTTGACACTAACCTTCAAAGGGAGAAGCACTCCTTCCTGTGATGCTTGTGTATAAGAATCATCCTAAGTATTGCGTTGCCTATGTGTGCCGTTGGGTCCAAAAAAATCTATTTACCTCTGACAAGAGACTTAAGGTTTGATCCTTTTCTGTAAATACACAGATGATTTTAGATCTTTGTTGATGAAAATACCAATGAAACTTCACCTTGTATGAGTTTGTATTTGGAAATTGGGTGCTATAAGTGTTTAATTAAAATATCTGTTTGGAGATGCTGTTGATGGTGAGCGCATTGATCATGCTTCTATTGTAATATAGTGATTTGTATAACATGTCAATCTTAGCATGAGTCCTCTTCATCCCATTACTGTCCTAATTCCTTTTTCCAGTTCTAATCAACTGTGGAGAGCTTTGAATTAGCCCAGTGACGACATAAATCTGGATAATGTTGTTGCATTTTATCTTTAAAGTTTAAACTAATGGACTTCTTGTTTTCACCAGTTAAGTTTCTAGGGCATTTTAAAGTATAATTGTGATTATTTTTTTTAATTGCTTTTTGAATCTGTCTGTCTCAGGAATGTGGCCAAAGTGAAATTTTGTATAACTGAGAGTTTCTAATCCTCACGCACTGTGATCTACTTCCTCCTCTTCTCAAATCATCTTAAGTTAATGATGATGGTAAAACGGTATTTTCTGTTAACCTGCATCTGCTGCCCTTGCCATCCACATCAAAACTCCTCTTGACTTCAATGGAACCATAAATCTGGCCCTATGACAGAACATCCTAATGTAAGCTGGATCAACCAGATGAATATGTTGGGAGTGGAGGTGGGAATATATATGTATATATTTTTATTTGGCGTGGAAGACCAGCATTGACGTGAGCAAATATTAAAAAAGAGAACCCATATTATAGAAGAGGTTATTTCAACTGATCAGCCACTTTCTGTATTGTGTGTGCTGTTGTGTCAGATATTTAGGTTGGAGAAGAGCTTATTCATTTAGAGCTTGGTCTAATTCCCACTGCAGTGCATGGAAAAGCTGGTGTGGTCTACAATGGAGTTGAATCATACCTGTACAGTTGGTCTTATCCAACTTCTACTAATGTCTATGGCCTTCAGCAGGAGCTGGATTGGGCATCTACAGCCCCTTTCTCTTCTTCAGCTTGATGCTGCAATTGTGTGTCAATCTGTGGCCAGGCAAATGAGCTGTCCGTCACAAATTAAGTATTATGTCTTTACTGTAGAATCAAGCAGGAAGAGAAGATGGGCTGGGAATGAGGGAGCCCTTAGTTTGAACAGAAATATCTCTAATTAGCAAATACTGTAAGAAAAACTATAGTAAGAAAATATGAATTGTAAATTAGAGACACGGCTCAAATCAAAACTCTGGCTCCGAATACATTTGAATGTTCATGGGTCTGACATCTAGATATGAATGTTCTGGCTCTGGCCTATCTCTCAGATAAATAAGTTCAAGTAATAAGTTTAATATGTTTGAAAGTTTTGATTTTTTTCCCCCTCCGTATGAAAGTCTTTCCTTAAAGAACAGCTCTGCTTTCACATAATCCTGTCCAGCCATTTGAGATTTCTGAAGGTAAGAAGCTCTTACTACCATGAATGAATGGTGAAATGTGTTGAGAAAGATAACTGTCATAATACTTCACTTGTGGGATCTTCTCCTCTTTCCCATTTTTCTCTCAAGTGGGGAAAAAAGGGAGTCAGGAAAGAGAAAGGGAGATAAATCATTATTTTTTATTGACCACTGCAGTCCTTGGGTAACCTGCCTGAAGTCTCATCCTCTGCAAAATAAGGATAGCAATATTATTTACCTACCTCAACTGGATGTTGATGGCTTTAACGTACTTGAGATGGCTTCATTGATGGCTTTAAAGTACTTGAGATTCTTGTATGGAAGACACTATATAAGTTTTAATGAAGAGTGTTTGTTTATTTATTATGACATAGGTTTAGGATGCAGATGGTAGGAAGTATTTTCTTTCCATTGCTGCACTCCTGCTGATTGCTGCATCCAGATCTATTGTATTCCATTAATTTGAGTTCAGTTGCTGTTTGTCAAATCTAATAATATTATTCTCCTTTACGGTCCATTACTATTCAGATGAACGCATGAAAAGGCTCTGAATACCCTAAACTTCTGGGAAGTGTGGATCTGAATTTTGTGATTTGGGCCCATCTTGAAACAAAGCACAAGATCTATATTTTTTAATTTTATTTTTTTTGAGGTTGAGGGAGTTTGGAAGGAGCAGCTATATGTGTGAGGGATTTTTTGTTTGTAGCAATAGATGCTCATAGTCATCTTGTTGAAAAGGGGCATCACGTAATGCCGGATGTCTATCAAGCCTGCTTTGCTCATCAGGATGTTTTAATACTTAAACAACACTGAATATTTTTAAAGCATTGGGCATCTAGCACCTTGTGTAGTCATTTTTCACCAGCACAAATGTGGGTGTAAAATGCTACATCCCTAGTGCCTTCTGACTTTGGTAGCATTTTACATTCTTTGTACTAGTGTAAAGAAATGGCTACCCAACACAAGGGACTGGGCAACAGAGAAGTTTAACAGTGTTAAAACAAGATGAAGACGTTTTTGCTGTCTCTCTTATACTGGGCTGCCTCCCATGATATTAGTGCCACAAAAGATACTGGACTAGATGATCCTGTATGGTCAGTCCGGTGTTGCTCATTTCAGCAAAATAGCTGCCACCAGCAGTGAGATCAAACGTCTGTTCTTATTAAGCAAATTAAAATATCAAAGTCCTTTTTCTCTTCTGAACTTCCTTACTACTGGGCTTAGTAAAATGTTATGGTTAACCTTTCAAAATGAGTTTAGCTTAATTTTTAGTATTATGCTTTCAACTATTAGAAGAGATGAAGGTAAAATTGGTAACTATAATTTGATTTATTATTTTTTCACGCACTTCATCTAAAATTCCATGTTTGTCTTCAGTGTTTTATCCCTGAAGTGCAGCTTGTGTATGGTAGTCATGGTGCAAGACTCAGAAAGCCTAGTGGGACTATATACTCCCCACAGTTACTGATCGGTAGTATGCGTCTTTCCCCGAATGCAGTTGGATGATGATTTTCTCCTTGAGCTGCAGGACAATTGTCCATAGCATTCAACCTCCTGGAAATCAAATATGCATTCAAAGATGCAACCCAAAGGGTGCAGAACTATAATAATTCAGGAAGTTGTCAATCATATGTGCAGAAGGAGTTTTGTTTCATGTAACATTATCTACAACCTCAGTTTCATGACTAAAATATTCCCTAGTAATGTAAGTGAGGAGGAAATAAACAAATTTGTGTGGGATAGAAGTATATGTGGGTCTAAAGTATGTCATCCATCCATAATGAAGAACAGTTGAAGGCATAGATGGCAGCAAATAGTTGTATGGAAGTGCTTTGCATCCAGCTAAATACGTAAAGAACACTTTTGCTCATGAGTTCTGTGACTCCTGCTGACTCCAGCCTGGAAAAGAAGACCGGTATAGTGAACACGGCAGGGGGAGGACAGGCCAGAGAAAGCTCTGGTAGTCCTTTTAATGTTGGCCTCTCCCAGTATTTATCCAGTCACCACCCACCAAAATTTACATGGATTCTGGTAGCTTGCTATACTAACGTGGCAAAAAGTGTGTATATAAATTAATATATATTACACATTCAAAGTATGTGAAAAGAACATTATTAAGATTACAAACTCAAGCCCCCTTGTGTATATGCATTATATCATCTTTAATTTCATGATCACATAGTTGTCACATGCCTGCCATTTTGAATTATCCAATCAGGGTTGCATTTTAGTGACACTCAAAAAGAGTCTTCTACAAAGATCCTTTTAGAACTGGCCTCTTTCCTCTTCTAGGCTACGGCTACTCTAGAGAGTTACAACTCTCTAATATATCCGCTCTCAGCTGGGGGGAGAGAGCTCTCCCGTTGGCTTAACTGCGCCAGCCCCCACAAGTGGCAGATCTTTGTCAGCGGCAGATACTCTCCCACTAACATAGCGTTGTCCACACTGGAGCTCATGTCTGTGTAGCTTGCGTTGCTCAGGTGGGTGGTGCATTCACACCCCTGTGCAACATAAATTATGCCGACATAAGCTGCAGTGTAGACACGCCCCATGATATTTCTTTGTGCCGTCATAGCACATAGATGTTTACCTCCACTTTTTTCTTAAGTCTGTGGGAAATGCTGGTATTTGAAGCTTGTTGTTAACAGCACAATAACCAGGTTTTTTTAGTAGGTGAAAGCAAAGTGAGGATTCAGTAGAGGAGAAAGAGAAGCATTACTTAATCATTCTGAATTCTTCCCCCCCCAGCACTGTGTGTGTGTGTGTGTGTGTGTGTGTGTGTGTGTGTGTGTGGAGAGAGAGCGTATGCAAAGAAAGTAAAAGGGGCTGTGCATGCCACTGGTTTTAATGGTGCTTTAATGTTTGTGGGTTTCATGCATGTCACTAAAACTGGTTTAATTTTTCATACAAACCTGGATGATAGCCAAGGAGGGAAATTACATTAATCATTGAGACCATAAACATAGCAAAATTAAAAAAGATACTGGCTGTGTTATGTGGATAACAAGATTGTCCAGAAAAAACAATGAGAGTCCTGTAGCACTTTAAAAACTAACAAATTTAATTTCTGTGGGCATAAGCTTTCGTGGGTTGCAACCCACTTCATCAGATGCAAGAAACAGAAATCAGATAGGGGGTATATATATACATCCAAGGGTAAGGAACAACAATGGGGAGGGTAGGTGTTAGCAAAGTCCATTCAGTTAGAGTAGATGAGGCCTATTCACAACCATTGATTAGAAGGTGAGAATATGCGAACAAGTGACAATTACTTCTTTTAATGAGATAACCATTCCAAGTCCCTGTTCAGACCCAGTCTGATTGTGTCAAGTTTGCAGATGAGTTCCAGCTCTGCAGTTTCTCGCGGAAGCCTGTTTTTGAAGTTTTTTTGTAGAAATATGACAACTTTCTAGTCAGCTACAGAGTGTCCTTGGAGATTGAAGTGTTCTCCGACTGGTTTATGGATGTTACCATTTTTTGTCTGATTTGTGTCCATTTATTCTTTTGCGTAGTGACAGTCCGGTTTGGCCAATGTACATGGCAGAGGGGTATTGCCGGCACATGATGGCAAATATTACATTAGTAGATGTGCAGGTGAATGAGCTCCTGATGGTGTGGCTGACGTGGTTAGGACCTGTGATGGTGTCACTAGAGTTGATGTGCGGGCAGAGCTGGCAACGGGGTTTGTTGCAGGGGTATGTTCCTGGGTTAGTGTTCTTCTTGTATGGTGTACGGTTGCTGGTGAGTATTTGCTTCAGGTTGGGGGGCTGTCTGTAAGCAAGGATAGGTCTGCCGCCCATGGCTTGAGCAACTATCCAGAGTTATAATCATTAATGACAATGTACATTTTGGAAGCGATATTAAGCCTCATACTTCAGGGTTGAAGCCAATCTCCAACTACTAGGGATTAGGAGATTTCTTGCACCTTCCACCGAAGCATCTGGCATTGGCCACTGTTGAAGACGTAATACTGGACTAAAAGGGCCACTGGTCTGATCCAGTATGGCAATTCCTGTGTTCCTATGATCTTGGCCATAGGACCAGTGGTGTGATGATGAAATACTGTCTCACTGCTGATATGTTAGTCATTATGTTCAACAAGAAATCCTAGGATTGATAGCTGTATCCAAAGGATTAAATGTAAACTAGTCATTATGCTTGTCACGCTGGTTGGATTTGGGGAGAGGGGACATTTATTATGTTGTTTAACCTCAATATGTCAAAATCATAGTAATTCATGTGAGGTATGCCACATTGGATACCGTTAGAAAGGTTGTAATGTGCAAAGTAAGATAATATTTATTTTCATGTGTTATATATGTAATGGAAGTTATGGATATATTTGTATCTATATTTCGTGTTGTACTGTGTTTCTGGGTGACACCCCAGACAGGATTGCTGCAGCATAAGTACTTGCTTAATGGCCCCTTAAGAAAACTCACAGGTACAGTGGGCCAGGGGGAGAAGCCAGGGATATACCTGATGAGTCACCAGTCACTCATGTGACCCTGGACTCCATCTTAGTCCTGTAAATTTCCATAAGCAGCATGGCAAAGGCCAAAGGACATAAAAGGCAGCTGCACCACATCCATTTTGTCTTCAGTCTCCAGCCTACCTCTGGATCAACTCATCTACAACTGAACTAAAGCTGTGAAACGAAGGACTGAGACCCATCCAGGTACTGGATGTATACCAGAGGGACAATACAAGCCTGCAAACTCCACAATTCTATTAGAAGCCTGATATATATGGACTTTCAAATCAATTGTATGTGTTTGATTGCTTTAATCCTTTAACACTTCTCTTATAGTTTTTTCTTTCTTTTTATAATAAACCTTTAGTTTTAGTTACTAAAGGATTGGCTGGCAGTGTGGTATTTTGGGTAAGATCCAAACTTACATTGATCTGGTACTGTGGCTGACCCTTTGGGGTCAGGAGAAACCTTTTTGGTAAAGAGCATAGAGTTTTAAATAACTGGTCTCTTTATTGGACCTAGTGGCTGATTGGGAACCAAGACTGAAATGCAGTGAAGGGGGCTGTGTATATTTTTATTTTGGCTTCTTGATAACCAGTGTGGGGAATCAGAAGCACTGTTTGTGGCTGGTTGGGAAGTCTGACTTCAGTGTCACCCACCAGTGCTTGGAGAATCTGCTCTCCTTTTACAGCCTGCCCTGATCTTGGCATTTTCAGGTGGCTACCCTAGGCACGGACGCTCAAGAATTTCTCTGTAGAGAATATATCAAATAATTTGTTTTAATTATGCTTGCTCTTTTTTTTTTTTTTTTTTTTTTTTTTTTTTTTTTTTTTTTTTAATGGGTGATCAGAGAGAGGTTTAACGAGTTGTAACTGCTCAGTGCTAGCAGCCTACTGGTAAGAAAAGCCTACCATATTGGAAACAATTGATTTTACTGTGTAAATGGATGATGGAGCATCTTTCTCTATATGTAGACTTAAAATAAATGCAGGTCCATACAAGGCTGATTTTAATTCTTGGGGGGGAAATGTCAGTGTGTGGAGGAGAAGAAGCTTAAATATTTTTTTGCCATCTCTTTGACACTTATGGAGATGTGAGGTATTAGGCTTTTAAGCTGCTTTGTACTGTTGAAACTCATTTGACAAGGACTTGCACAGATGGTGCTTTACTTTCTGTCTGAAATGTGACGCTTTTTAATTTCCCTCGGGTTGGCTGAGTGAATCTGGCCAGAATTTCCTCAATGGATGTATGTCACCTGTTCTCCGATTTGCTGATCTGAAATCAAATTCAATTGGATAAGAGCAGGAAGTGGGTGCCTTTAAAGCTGGATAGGGCAGATGTTATTAATCATCTGTTTCAGCGCTGGTGTATTCAATAATTACTGTATCAGTAAATGCTTCCTCACTAATATGCAGAAGAATGAAATGCTGAAACCTACTTACATATATTGGAAGGAAATTTCCTTCTGTGATGACAGGATACATTAGAAGAGTGGAGTAAAAACTGGTTAATGGAAAAAAATTACATTTGACTTGACTGAGATGCTATTTCGTCCTTGATTTGGCTTAAAGCACAATATTAATATTAGCTGTGAAAAACCTGCCTTATTGAGACAGGCACCCTGAAAACTGTGCTGGCACCTGGAAGCCTCAAATTCATCTTGGAGTAGACTGAGCAGAAACACGTACAGTAGTTTAAAGATAGCATTCATTAATCTCATTGACTCCAGTCCATCTGTCAGGCAGATTGTTACCACTATATACCTACTTAAATTGTTAAGAAACCCTTTGCTTTATAATGTCTTTTACTAAAAGCAATTGACTGGGCTCTAAAAACAAGAGCTGCCATCCGATGCTCACTGAGTCTATAAGAACTGCATGAGTGCATCTCAGAGGAGAACTTTGCTGAGATGCTTTTCCCATCGAAAATGAAAATCAGGAAACAGAACAGCCTGTTAGCATAAAATCTGTTTTCCACAATTCAATCTTTCTTTAAGGAAAGTGGACCCTTGCCACTTACATGCCTGGTGGGTGGGGTGAGGTGGAAATAAAAGTACTGTATCTGATTATCACAATGAAACAACTTGTCCAGTTGGAGACCGTGGCCTTGATTCAGCAAAGCGCTTGAAACATGCTTAAGTCCCATTAGAATCAATGAGATGTAAGCATGTGCTTAATTTTAAGCATGTGTATAAGCCCCGCAAGTGTTTTGCTGAACAGGGACCCTGATCCACACTACAAACATGTATAAGCCTCATCATTCTGAGATATGTGGGTCGTGTTGGCAAGAGGACTTGACATAAAATCTGGATAAACTGCAATGTCTGTTTTCAAGATCCATCTTCTCTTCAGAACTGGAGGTTGAACCAAGAAATAAAATCATGTGTTGTGGCAACAGCAAATTAAGAACTGGGCCACTACCTCCCTATTTTGAGCACCTGTGCTTATGCCATATGAAGGCAGTAGATTTTACTAATATGCATGGCATCCGAAAGGATGCCCCTCATTAGACTAGTGAGCCATTGTTTGATATCGCCCATTTAAACAGGTTTTTTTCAGTCCCGATTTTAGAGGAATTTCCTGAATTGGCTGTTTTTCCTTGTATACGAAATTTACTTACTGGCATTTAGACTTAAAATGGCAGCCACAATGATGATGAGTAAGCCATTGAGATCGGCATTTCAAGCGGTATAACATATAGTAGGTAGTCCTTCATGCATGTGAATGTATCCAAGGCTCTGTATGTGCATCATGAATAGGTCACTGGGGGAACACCACTGGGGCCCTATCCTGCTATCTTCAGGGGCCCTGCTTGGGCAGAACGATATCCGGTGACAGGGTGGCCAGGTCCTTATCCGCATACAGCCAGAGCCTCAACTGTTGTGCTTCAGCATAGCTCCTTGGAAGTCAATGCAGCTAAGTTCGTTTGTGGCAGCCAAGGATCTGCCTTGTAATGGAGAGAGAGATTTAAATGCAAGGACAGGTTATTTAATGATTTGTTTTGCAATTAAGAAATGTGGAACTGTTCGGGAACTATTAAAATGGAAGTAATTTTTATGCAAAATTTGATGTGTTTATTAATCCAATATTTTTTTTCTGACCATTCTAGGCTTTTGGGCAGGCTCACACCAACCACAAGAAGGTAGCAGCAGATGGAGAGAGCAGGGAGGAGACCTTGATTCAGGAGTCCGCTACCAAAGAAGAGTACTACATGAAAAAAGTAATGGAGCTGCAGACTGAGCTAAAGCAGCTGAGGAACGTCCTTGCCAACACCCAGTCTGAAAATGAACGCCTTAATTCTGTTGCACAGGAACTGAAAGAGGTAAGGGCGAATGGATGCTGTACATCGTAACGTGAATCATAAGAACACTTTGTTTCTCCAATTGTGAAATCAGTGTTTTACTTCATACCTATGAAGTCATACTGGATCAGTGTGTATTCACCCCGCAGCCAGTAGGACAGGGTGTTGCTCTTGCACTGTATCTAGCTAAGAAACAGGAAAATTGCTTAGCTCAGGCATAAAGAATCTCCTGACTCAGTTCTGTCTCAGCTTGTGTCATTGCAGCTCCTTCTACAGTGAAATCAGTGGGGTTTAGATCAGGGTGTGAGATGGGGTAAAATTTGTTCCTTTTATTTATAGTTAACTTAGAACTTTCTGCAGCCTAACTTGTAAAGACACACATGCATGGGATGAAAATCTTGAACTTGGTTACTGTAAAGACTCTAATATGATTTCCTTGTGTTTTAATTACAAGTCTGTGTATTTCTCTCATGGTAACGGACTGCTTTTCATAGGTCACTTAAATTGCTGTGGCAAAAGATCTGACTGCAATATTGCTTTAGTATTATGGCTGCACAGTTATTGACAATGCTGGGCTGTCTGGAGGGAGGAAACAGAGAAACAACTGATCAAACATACAATTCCATTATTTATGGACTTGCATAATCAAAATAAAAACAAAATCGTACAGGAATGGAGGGAGGTGAAACCAGTAACATTTTGAGTTTTAAGTGCACTGATTTCAAATAATTCCTTAAATCTAGATGGGATCAAAAATGTCTAAAAGTGATAAATTGCAGGGAGGTTATTTCATAATGGTCTAGTATAGGACTTGCACCTGCCTTTGAAACCTTGGAAACTGGACCGGTATGGTAGTTCCTATATAGGTTAGTTATTTGATACCTCTAGTATATATTTCGCTTTGCTACATGACATACAGAGAGGTGTCTGGTTTAGTTTTCTTTCTCTTCTCTATAATTGAATGGTGTATACATGGCAAATATGTGGCCCAAGAAATTATGCAGAAGTGGGAAATCTTAAATTGAGTCCTTCTAGAAAATTAAATTATTTCAGTACCGTAGAATGGAATCAGTCAATACCTTGCCTTTTTAGTATAACAGCCTGGGGATTTCCAGCATGAATTGCTGCAAGTAATCACACAGGAATAATTGAACTCTCTTTTATCGCTGATCGTGTGCCATGGTCACAGGACTGTAAAGCTGGAGTCAAGCCATGCTGATCTTTGCTCAGGCAACATGAGGCAACCAGTTTCTGCAAGCACATGCAAAGCCATCATGCATTTATTTCCCACCATTAATATATGTTTAAATCCTTTCCCTCACCCTCCCAACAGCCTGGGTTTTGTGTCCTTAATGAAATTCCAAATGCTGCTTAAAACATGCTGATGGGCAGATTTCAATCCAAAATCAATGAGTCACTGGCTATAGCTGATGCTTTTTGTACTGTCATGCTTAAACAGCTCTACCTGATTTGTTTGGAGGCATCATCTTGATTAATAAAATATTGTCATGCTTGTATCAAATTAAACAGCTTGTCCTAAATACATGTCCCTTCTACCCCCCACACTCACCACTATGCTGTTTGCATGAGTTGGAAACTTTCTGCAGATTTGTGCCAGAGAGAGCTGAGTGGTGCTAAAGAGGGAAACAGTGACATCAGATCACTCATGAGAACTGAGGGAGATTCTTCCTCTGTTCAAAGAAGGAAGTTTTGAAGTTTTCCTTTGTTTGGGGTGGGAAAATCTGCTGAATTACTTCACCTTTTGCGTCTAACTAGAAATCAGCTGCAAAAATAATTTAAATAATTTAATATCATGGTGGACTGTACATTTTAAATGGCTAAATTAAACTCTGAGTAGTCCTGCATTAAAAAAAAATGTTTGACGTTTGCAGAACAGTGTATTTTGCTTTTGTGTGTGTGTGTTAAAGTTTAGGCCCCTGCTGATGAGTTTCAATACTTAAGAATGCTGCTTTAGAAAGAGTGGTTGTATGTCATTTCCTCTCTGTCCTCTCATTGCTTTTCTCTTTTTCCCATTTGTTAAGTTCCAGCTATTTCTTCTGCTGGCAAAAAATAACACAGGGCCTTTAATGTTAAAGTGAAAACATCTGGGCAGCTGGCTTATATATTTTTAGGATTCCCTGTCTGTGTAGGTGCTTGCTTCTGTATCACATTTAAATTTAAACTATCCTGTAATTAACAGTTAGCTATAATGTTGAGGTAGTACATGTGAACAATACTGTATTAGCTATCGCAAGTTCATTGGCCTATTTGGAGCCAAGTCAAACTGCAGCAAATTTCTAACCTGACAGACTAATCATTTTCTAAAGTAGTGGGTCAAGGAGTAGCAGAACTTCAAACAATTCCTATTTCTTCATCTTTAGTGTGTTGAATAGCTAAATCATTTTGCTGCTCAGTTGAGTGAAACTGAGAAGAGACATACAGGCTTCTCCTTTTCTAAAGATTATGGATACAATATGTACAGGCAAGTTGATTCAAAGCCATTATAGGGGAGAATTGGAGGAGATTATGAAGTAGCAGTTGTAGATTGGTGAGTGAAGTCTCTCCAATCCATCCACCATGCAGGCACGGACAGCCCTCAATTTGCATAGAGAGGCAGACCGCAGTCCATGGAGACTCCATTCCCTCTGATTTATGCGGTGTAGTTTTGTATCCGTCTGAAGAGCAACGTAGAAGGCATAGGGGTTGTGGCTAGCTGTTCAGTGACTGTACAGATTCTTTGGCTAAAACCCACTGTGGAGGAAAAAAATCCAGGCCACAGATACTATTGCAATTTGCCCCTCCCTCATCCCCTGTTGGAATCCCTGGGAAGGTTTTGGCACATTCATTATGTACATTTGGGAAGTTCTGCTTTACTACAATTAGACAGATTCCTTCAGCAGGAATGAGTTGGCTCCTGAGGTCTCGAATGGAACAGGAAGTTGTTTGCTTCCTCTTTATCCATTTCAGATTTGGTCCAGGCTGATAGTGACTAGTTAGTTACCTCATGAAGGAGGGTGTTTTGTCAATGAGATCTGAGATAGTCTCAGTCCATTTTCGAGTAGAGGTGCCCACACAAAAACCTGTCAAGAGGTCAAAAATGCGGTGGACAAGGGAGACCAAATCCCAGTCTCATTTTTTAGAAGCGATATATTTGGCAGGGTTGGTGGAGAAGCTAGCACTGTCCGTGCACTAACCAACTGAGTGGATACAGGCCTTCATTTTCCATGCTTGCCACCCTGGTATCTTTTTTTTTTTTTAAACCTCAGCATAAAAAGAAAGATCCATCCATCTCCAGTAACAAAGAGGGAAGTGGTTATACTGAGACTGATGACTCTTGAGCTACACCGGACAATATTAGTGGTCATGTAATGTAGCAGGATGTTGTTGACATTGGATGCCTAAAATAATTAATAGATTCCAAGGCCAGAAGAGACCATTGTGGTCATCTAGTCTGACCTCTGGTATAACACAGGCCATAGAACTTCCCCAAAATAATTCCTAAGGCGGATCTTTTAGAAAAACGTCCAATCTTGATTTAAAAATTGTCAATGATGGAGAATCCATCACAACCGTGATAAGTTGTTCCAATGGTTAATTACTCTCATCATTTAAAAATGTACACCTTTTTCAGTCTGAAAGTTCTAGAACAAACATCTAACCCATGCTGTTGTCACTATATCTATTTGGAAACCATTGGCAGCTGTGCCCAAGAGGGGATGTGCAATAAAACTGATTTCTCATAAGCATTCATGTGGAGGTGATCAGCATTTTGCTAAAGACAAAATGACCTCGAGTACACCTGAAGTTGCTGAAGTAGATCCAAATGTTTCCGACCGTTTTCCATTGAATTATCTAGCTCAGTCCTGTTGCGACGGGTTGAGAGGGTGGTTACCAAATGTGAATTCAAGTGCTGCCATTAGCTAGCTCAGCAGCTCTTGTGCCCTGGAGGAGTCATTGGAGGGAAATCTCCTGAATAATTGGTAATTACCACTCCTTTTTCTTTTCTTTCATCTCTTCTGCATTTTAGCAATTTAGGATTTAGGATTGCAACCAATCTCACATTAGCCACGTACAGTAGATAGGAGCCAAACAATAATTGAGCAGTGCTTTCCCAGGAGAGCATGGAAAGTGGCAAGATGCCTCAGTTATATAAACGGAAGAAGAAAATTTATGTGAAAACAATCGTCTGTATTGTTTCAGTAAATGGGTTTAAAAATAATCAAACTATTTAATCAAAATGATATGGCTCTGTGTAATCTGCAGTAAATTATGCTTTAAAAACAAAACTCTTATTGAGGCTTATCAGGAAGGTATGAACAAGTTTCATTCCTCTAAAACCATAAAATGGCAGCTATTTTCCTAAGGCTACTTCTGAAAAAAGCTTTTTATGTTGCTTTGTTCTGCATTATCAGTCATCTTTGCTTAGCTGTGCTGTGTAGAGAAAATCCATGTCATACTGCAAGGTAATCTACAAAATGCAGGGATTTCACTTGGCTCCCTGCCACCTTATTTTTTATTTTATTTTATTGCATGGTTAATGCTGACAATTTTTTTTTTCCCCCTCCCTTCCAAATGTATTGTTGCTTATTGTCAAAATGGCTCCTCATGACTGCCTTGATTCAAATGTCTCCCCGCTGTGCCCCTCTCATAGCCCTGACATCTGGTTGTTCAAAGTCAGCCGCAAGGTGATCCACCTCGGCGCTCCACCCAGGAGGAAGCTTTTCACCCTTGGCTTCGTAAAAATTATGGAGCACACAGCAGGAGGCTATAACCATAGGAATATTTTCCCCATTTAGGTCTAACCTGCCATAAAGGCATCACCAGCAAGCTTTTAATCTGCCAAATGCACATTCAACAGTCATTCGGCACCTGCTCAACCGGTTATTGAAGCTCTCCTTGCTGTTATCCAGATTGCCTGTATAAGTCTTCATGAGCCATGGCAGTAAGGGGTAGGCTGGGTCTCCCAGGATCACTATGAGTATTTCAACATCCCCCATTGGAATCTTTTGGTCTGGAAAGAAAGTCCCTGCTTGCAGCTTTTTGTACAGGCCAGTGTTCCTGAGATGCGTGCGTCATGCATCTTCCCTGACCAACCTGTGCTGATGTTTGTGAAAAATCCACGGTGATCCACAAGTACTAGCAGTATCATAGAGAAGTACCCCTTTCTATACATGTATTCCATCACAGGATGGTCCGAGGTCAAAATTGGGATATGCATGCCATCTGTTGCCCCACCACAGGTAGGGAATCCCATCATTGCAAAGCATCCACTATTTCACACACATTTCCAAGACTCTCAGTTCTTCATTGCAGAATGCAATTAATGGTCCTGCATACTTGCAATAACACAGCTTCAAAGGTGAACTTCCTGACTCAAAACTGATTAGCAACCAATCAGTGGCAGTCTGGAGTTGCCAGCTTCCACATGACGATCGCCACGTACTTCGCCGCCGAGAGGGCAGCTCTCATTCATGTGTCCTTGCACCACAGGGCAGGGGCGAGCTCCCAAAGAGTTCCATGAAGGGGGCTTTGTGCATTCGAAAGTTCTGCAGCCGCTGCTCGTCATCCCAGACCTGCATAATGATGCGATCCCACCACTCAGTGCTTTTTTCACATGCCCAAAAGCAGCGGTGCAGCATGTGCAGATGCTCCGTGAATGCAAACAGTAATCCAGCGTTGTTCATTTGCATGGCACACAGGAGGTCAGGAGCCTTGGATTCCTGTTCCGATAGGGAGCTCATGATACACGGCATGACCAGCCGCGATGTGTTCATAAACACTGATAGCAGTGAAGAGCGCAGTGCAGGATCCATCCTTCTGGGTAGAGATGGTGGGTGCTCAGAAAACGGGGGCTGTTGAAAAATGCCGCGAAACGCAGTTGGAAACCCATGGAATGACAGGATGGAAATTATTGCATCACTGGACAGTTAGCCCGCACCCATGATGCACTACAGTCCTCTCCGCCTTCCAACAGCTCCTAGCGGCACGAGGCGGCGAGTTGCACAGTGGGATAGCTGCCCACAGTGCACTGCTCTCACTGTTGATGCTGGAGCATAAACTGTGGACTCGCTTCAGAGCAACGAGTGCTGTGTGGACAGGCACAAGCGTTGTAATTACAGTGCTTTCTGATCATCGCTGTAACTTGCGTTGTCAAAACTTTCTAGTGTAGACAAGGCCTTAGTGTTCCTTTCTCTGCCACGTTAGCATCCATAGTGCTACATCAGCCCTATACTGATGGCCAAACTTTTTGCCTTCAACCCATGCTCTCTAGGCAGTAATCCCAGGCTGCACACTAGCTCCCCCTGTTGACAATATTTGTGTACTGTCTATCTGCAGCCTAGACTTCTGCTTTTTTAAAGGGCAGGCAGAGGTTTTTGAGGTGCACTCTCTGGGTCTGCTTACCAGTCAGGAGTTTTGTCTTTTTCTCTCCCTCTTTTTCTAACCATCAATTCTGATAGGAAGAGGACCCTAGCCTAGGGTAGGAGCAGCATTTGTTCAGTGGGTCAGCACTCTGATTCATAAGGATCCTTTCCTTTTTAGCTCCAGCAGTCTGCAGTGCCTTACCCAGGCAGCAGCAGAGCTAAAAAAAAGGCATTTAAGGGGCTTACAGGTCAGTTGGCTGAAGCAGGGCTTTTTCTCTGTTTGCTTTTACCGTCTGAGCTGGATCATGGCTTCAGGAACAAAGGCCTGGGTCAGTCAGAGGGGAAAGGGAATGCCCAAAATTGGGGAACCCTCCAGACAGCTGTGTTGTCAAAACATCACAACATGGAGGGCAAAAGCCCGTGTGCTTGGGGCTCTCAAAATGTTTCCCCTCTTGCTCAGTCTCCCCTAAAAGATCAGCCCAAGGGTCTGCTTCCTGGGGGAGCAGTGACTCTGTTGCCTAGCCCTGAGCCTCCAGATACTGTTCTATGTAAACAGCCTTTGACGAGGTCAGGCACCTCCTCGGGGTAAAAAGCTTCAGGTCTGACCTGGGCCCTCATAGAAGTTCCAGATCCTGGTCCCCCTCCCCCTATAAGGCTCCCAGGAGGCCCAGCTCACGTAGGCGCCTGCCAGTGGTCTTGAGTCCTTTAGTTACTTCAGCCCTAGAGGGGCAGTGTCACTAATTCAAGATCAGCCCTCCTGGGTTTTGAGTCTTGACATTAAAATGCAGAGCTAGAGACGGGAAAGATGTTGCTGGAAAGCACGGAGCCTGCTCTATTAGCAGCTGTTTGTCTGTTGAAGGGTTGTTTTTTAAATTTCTAACAAGTGTATATTTTTAGGTGCCAACGCTATCACCATGATAGCCCCGTAAGCTGGCTAGTAGGCTCAAAGGTCCTGTTTGTTGGTAGCAGCACTGTCTGGAGCTCTTCTCTAAGTGCACAGTAGTGCAATTGTTCAAGTCCTCCAAGTTCCCATAAGCACTTGCTTTAACATCATCAGTGAGAGAAAAGTATTCCCAAAGTCATGGTTGCACTTCTCTTTCCCAGTAGGATTTATAGTTAAAATGCTGATTAGTCCTTTGTGTATTGTTATCCTCTGTTTTCCCCCCTCAGATAAACTGGTCAACTATTTACCTATTTCATATATAGATCTCTTTATTATAGCATTGTTTGAGTTTTCTTTAAAAAAAAAAAAACACAAGAAATCCAAGTTGAAATAGTACTTATATTCTGATGCACCTGCCAGGAAACTGAAACTGAAAGCCTCAGCTTCCCATTTTGCAACAGAACAAAGTGAGGTAAGCATGGAGATGTTGTTAAGCATATAGCATCATAAATTTGAGCGCACGCATACGTGCTGCATGCAGGCAGGCAGAGTAAGACTCATTGCCCAGCCTGAAATTTTTATAATCTATAATAAAATATACAAGACAGGACATGGGAAAACAGTTCATGTAAGGGAGGATGAAGAAAGAAATCTGAGAATAAAGTAGGAAGTCCTGGATGAGACTTTTAGGAGGAAAGAGGAGTTGCTGGATGATAAATAGAATATGCAGTAACAGGAGAGTAGGTGTGAAGCTGAGGCCTGGTCTATACTTAAAAATTAGATCTGCCTAGCCCATCTACATCACTCAGGACTGTGGAAAAATTTCCTGCCCTGTGCGACATAGTTAGGTTGCCCTAACCCCAGGTTTAGACACCTTTAGCTATCACGTCTTGGAGAAGTGGATTAACTACATTGATGGAAAAACTCTTTCCATGGATACAGGAAGCATCTCCATGACAGCACAACAGCGGCACAGCTGCAGCTCTGTAGCTGGGCCACTGCAGCTGCTGTAGTGTAGACGTGGCCTGAGTTTGGGAAAAGGATGAAAGAGGCAAAAAGGAGGAAGGAAATAGTGGCGCCCCAAGAGGGAGTTCGTATCTGAGATTAGGGCTTGGTCTATATTTACGGTGATATTCGCCAGCAGTCGACAGGAGTTATGCAAGCTACGTGGAGTAGCTTTGTGTAACTTAACGTTGACTTCCTAAATCCTCTTTTGCGCACCGTCTCCACTACACTGCGCCGATGGGAAATGTGTACCCGTCGACACAGTGCCACGCTTTTTGGGGAGGTGGTTTTACTCAATTGACTTCCGGATCGATTGAGTGGGTTTTCACTTCTGCTCAATCGATCCGGATTAATTGATCTGATGGCAGCAAACTTGCTGGCATCAGCATGTACATATCCTTGGTGGGAGTCAAAATTAGGTGCTTGTGTCTGACCACCTGACATACAGGAGGCCAGTGAAGGGTTTCATGGGGGAAGCAGTGGGAAAGAAAGATGGCTTTAACAACAGCATTTTGGAGAAATGTGGGTGGAAGATGTTGCGAGTCTGAGAGAGGTGAAGGACCGTGGATTTTTCAGTGTTGGTTATGGAGTTGGACTGACCTGCATAGTTAA
The DNA here is from genome assembly GCF_026122565.2 of Emydura macquarii macquarii. Taxonomy (NCBI): domain Eukaryota; kingdom Metazoa; phylum Chordata; order Testudines; family Chelidae; genus Emydura; species Emydura macquarii. Next base: position 8,898,662 of record NW_027131105.1, on the reverse strand, counting down.
ATCTGATACAGAAATGGAACAAAGGAGTCAAGTAGAAGAGAGGTTTGGAGAGAGTTAGTTTAAGATTCTAGCAAGACACCTAGGAGGACAGGAGACAGTTGAAGGTACAAGAGGGATAGGGGTATGAAATACCTGGTAAATTTATCATTGGCATCACAGAGAGGTGAAGCTGTGGGAGCAGAGGTGGCCACCTAAGAGGGAACATGGAAGAATCAGAAGAGTGGAAGAAGATTGGAAACCTGAGGGATGCCAAAAGAGCAGGAACAAGGACCATTCAGAGATGCTAAACAAGCAGCAGTCAGAGACTGTGCCTTCACTGCCAAATTTAGTGTGGTGTTTGGGTTTTTTGAGTGTTGCTATAAGCAGGGCTCAGGTATTCTTTACCATTGTCTTTTTTGCGGTGCCCGAGCCCTGTTGACACTACCAGGACTCACAAATGGGTAGTCCAGACACACCCAGAGAGAGAGATGAAAATCAAGACAGTAAAGGTTTGCAGAAGCACTAGTAGAGAAAGTGAAGGAAAGAGTGGACAAAGTATATTACAGAGCTGGTCAAAAATACAGTAAAACACGTCACAATTATTTTATTTAAACATTTTGAATTTTTTGTGATGTTTAGACACTTTCTCGAAAAGCAAAAAATCTCAGCCCTCTCTACAGCCGGGCAGCCCCCTCCTCTCCTCCTGATAGTTGGTTGAAAAATCCAAATGAGAAAAACCTGTGTAGTGGAGTCAGCAGATGTAACTGTCTCTATTTTCTTTAGATTGCTGTCACAAGCGGAACATGACATGTGAATGCACAAATTATAGCTCCTCCGTTCACATTGCCCTGATGCTTTCGATTATTACTCAGGGTTGAATTCAGTCACACACCCCTTCCAGCCCCTTCCCCCCCCCCTTTTTTTTTTTCTTGTGCGCTGGGTTTGTTATCAGACATCACTCACTTCCATTTTCATGCATCCTGGGAGAGGAAAAAACCTTTAAAAGTTACATTTATATATTGCCTTTCATCCTGAAAGTTTCCAAGGCACATTAGAAAGCATGCATGTATCTCAGTACTGTGAAATGTGCCTTCAGAGGGGAGAGGGGACATCTGGCACACAGCACTTTGCACAACAGTTTGGGGAGGTAGAGTGGATGCCACGGCGAACACCTACTTTAGGAAAAACACATTTGGATCCTTAATACTGTCACAAAATAGACTTGATCCGCTCTGGAATTCATAGCTATGGGATTAGAGAAGGCCTAAAATTGAAAGAAAATACTCTTAGTTAGTGCCCCTGTAATATTTTAATGTGAAATATTTTTTCAGTTTATTGAAGAGTTATTTAATTAACTTATTTATTTATTGTAGATGAAAGCCAATCCAGACTCTGCAGTTTTTTTAAAAACACCCCTTACACTGAAATCATTAATGGAGCTTGAAACCTGCTGTTCAAAGCTCTATTTGCTTGAAAGCTTTTGTTTGTGGACTGACAAGGCTTTTTCCAGCTTGCCATGCCAGAGACAGATCGATGTCCCAAAGGAACCAAGCCTATCAAATTTGGTCTGCAAGACTGGATTCCTTATCACCCCAGTGTACTGAAAGAATTAGAAGAGTCAGTGTGAATTTTTTCTTTCTTCTCTCCTTTGACTGTAGAGCCCTGGAAGGGATGTCTGGGTAAACGGGCAGAGTAATTGCCTATCTTTTGTTCATTACAGGAAGTTCAAATGTGGTGATAACAGTATGATACAGGCACGCTGCTGAGTGCTGTCTCAGCATATTGCAGATGGTTACAGATGGCAGCTGTTTTCTTCCCACCTTTCATCTTCTTTGGAGTTGATTTTACACTGACAACTTCCCTTTTTTTGATGATGAGAATTTTGTATTTTTACAATGGGGAAGTAGCATATATCATTTGTAGCCTTGTGAGAAATAATATAAAATCCATTTCAAAGAAGATGAATTGTCATGGAAATTCAGTTGATTTGCTTTGCATGTATTCCAGAAGGCATCTGCTCCTGATTTCTCCATTGTTGTTGTGCACTGATATATTCAGAGGAAAGATGTTAACAGCAGCATTTCTCTTCCTGTAGTGGCTACTGCTCAGAGAGTCAGAATTTTCAAAAATAAATGAATGATGGAATTCAAAGAGACGCACGTGTTGTTCTTTAAACGCACTACTGAATGTTTTCAAATTCCAGGTTGAAAGTAACATGTCGGTGCAGAGATTTTTTGCCATTATGTTTATTAATCTATTATTTTTTATGTACTAACTTCTCCGAAGTTTCAATTAATGGCAAGATTCCAGGTTTGGGAACTGACCTTGTAGCACGCATGACTGAGGATTGTTCTCATTGCTCCCTTTTTAAAGAAGCTGCTGTGTCACCATCAGTGCTGCAGTAGAAGGAGCATAACTTCGTTATGTTTTAAGTGATGGCTTCTTATGGCCTTCTTATGATCTTCATTTTGCCCTTTGTCTACTCAGGGTTTTCTGCCCGGCAGGAGCTCTGGAAAAGTATGTTTCACAGGTGATTTGTTGTAATCTTTGATTTGAAAACTACATACGCAATCTAGAGTGTGAATGAGAACTTTCTAAGGAGCTTGAAATGACCTGGCAAACGATTAATTAAAAGGGTTATGATCTTTTGTTGCTGGATGAAATCATCTTCTCAAACTCCAGCAGCATTACAGCTTTTAGGCCACAGAAAGTAGAGGCGCTGTTTTGGTTTAGTGGGTCTGTGTTTGCTACCTCCATTGAGGTACCGGGGCCTCTGGGAGTATTTCCACGTAAGAGTTGTTTGGGACGTTTTTGAGACGCAAAGTTTTGAAAATAGGAAGAGCATGGATGTGTAGTGCATCCTAAAGCAGGGCTTGATGCACTAGAAGAAAAATCAGTTGTTTAGTAGCTTTGCAGCTAGCAAACTGATCCAGAACTGTTTCTAAGATATTTTTTCAAGCCAGGTTAGGTTGGTTTTAAGGATGTGGGGGGGATGTGACAAAAAATAGTCCAGACAGGAACCACAAATACTCGATTAGTGAATGGTCACTGTAGTACTGGAAACTGTGTGCTTTCACTGCATTAGCTCCTATACCAATTATTATTGTTCATTTCTCTCTTGTCTTCCTGCCTACATTCGTTTCTCTTGTGTACAATTTACAGTAATTCTGTAAGTCAGGTTGAAAAAGAAATCCTAAAACGGCGCCTTCTCCCCCAAGTTTTGTTACCTTGCTAAACTTCCCTTTCAACTCTCTTGTATGTCAGATAATATTTTGTGTTGGTGGCTGAATATGGGGATCTAGACTGTAGGATCAGGTGTTCTCTCCCTAGATGAAAGGGATTGAAATCTGTACAGTTCCCAAGTTTAATTAATTTTTATGCTCTCCTTTAGTTACAAGTGAATATGGGGCTAACTCATGAAATCCTACCACGTTTTGGCTTTTTATTGCTCATGAGAGAGGTTTGTTGCTGTTCTAATAGGTGTTGTAGCTCCAGACTGAATGATTTGATGAAGTCTGGGATAGTTTGCACTGCGTCAAAGTGATCATTTTTGCATGTGTCAGAAGCTGATATCTCTTTAATTTGTTATTTGTTGTCCAAATAGGCATGGCTGATGGGGAAAGCATGATAAGGAAAGTTAATCAAATCACTGGAGCCCTGCGTGAATGCAAAATTTGCCAGAATATATCTAATCTATAATCAATTTTGTACCGGTACAACTATTTCACTTAGGGGTGTGATTTGTTTTTGTTTTACCCAAAATAGATATCCTGTAGTGTGGATACAGTTAAATCAGTATAAAGGTGCCTTATACTGGCACTGTTTATTTCCTTCCTGTATGAGAATTAACTATACTGGCATAAGAACTTTTGAGACCAGTATAACAGTGTCCACATGGGAGAAATTATGCTACTCATAGAGTTTTAAAGCAGTGTAGTACTATATATTGGGCAGTGGCATAACTCTTCTGTGTAGACAAGGCCTTCGAGTGCGTTATACTAGTCTACACTTAAACCTTATAGTGGCACAGCTGTATCAGCACAGCTCTCCCGCCGACATAATAAAACCTCCTGAACAAGTGGCAGTAGCTGTGGCGGTGGGAAAGCGTCACCTGCTGACATAGTGCTGTCCACACAAACACTTATGCCGGAAAAAATTATGTCACTCAGAGGGGTGTTTTTTTCACACCCCTGAGTGACAAAAGTTTTGCTGGAATAAGTGTTATTGTAGACAAGGCCTAACACCCAACACTTATCCATGAAAGGAAAGTCCGCTGATTTGAATTTATTCATAACAGTTGCACAAGACTATCCTTGGGCATCAGGGATTCTTTCTGAGGTCATTGTTCAGCCTTGTCTACACTGAAAAAATAAGTTGACATAATAGGTCGACTCTCAGCCACTGGTGGTTGATGTCCACGCTGCCCTCCTTGGGTTGGCGGAGTGCGTCCTCACCAAGAGCACTTCCACCGACCTTCGAGGGGCAGCGTGGGGAGCTGAGAGACTGGTCACCCATAAGCTGGATCCTGGCAGGCTGCCCCTGTCCCTCTTCTGGGAGCTAGCATTGGGCTTCTCCCATCCCCATTCCCCACCAGGAGTCGGGGGATGCCACCAGGGGCTTCCCTCCTCCCCATTCCCAGGGGGAAGCAGCCCGGCCCTTCTTGTCCCTGGGGAGTGGGGTCCAGTTGCCCCGGCTTCTCTCTCCCAGCCGGCTCCTGATGGGGAGCGGGCGAAGAAGCCGCCCAGAGTTTCTCCCCACCCAGAGCCAGGGTCCAGCCTCCTGCTCCCTGCTGGGAGCCAGACAGCGTGTCAGTTTCACAGCTGAAATTGGCAAGGCTGCCTGGAGAAGCCTCCCAGGGCTTCTCCCTTCCTGACTTGCACTTGGAAGCCAGGATCCAGCTGCCCGGGCTTGCAGCAGCCTGGGCTTCTTGCCCTGCTGGGAGTGGGAACCAGCTGCCTGGGCTTTCAGCAGCCTCAGTTTGGGCTTTGTTGTCAATTCCACCGCTCTGTTGGAAGTGGTGAAATTGACAAGAATGGCAGCCCCACCAACAATGTCAGGGGATGAAATATCTACATTGATGCTGCATTGCCCTAACTGAGCCGACAAAAGCCCTACACCTCTCGTTGAGATGGTTTTATTTTGTCCAAAAAACAGGGCAGTTTTGTCGGCTGAGGTGGGGGGAGCGCATGATTGCAGTGTGTGCACCAGCACTGTTTTGTCCAGAAAAGTGGAATTTGGAAAACAAAACTAGTGTAGACCAGCCCTTAGTTGGAAGATAACAAAAAAAGGAGAGGAAGGCAAGGAAATCTCTGGAAACAACATTTAGTCACTGTTTGACAAGTGTCCAAATCGCTACATCTCCACATCTGTTTCTGTAAATTACAAAGAGCTGTGAGGCATTGTTTGGAGCTTAACTGGGAGAAGTGGGCAGCAGACTTCATCTGCAGTTGTTTGATTATAATAAACCTGAAGTTATTTTAGTGAATCATCAACATGTTTTTAAGGGCTATCTCCTGCTGAACAGTAAATAGAAGTGGCTAGAGAGACAAAAACATGTTAGTCATTTCCTTTTTATTCATTGGCTTCCAAAAAACTGGACTACAGGCAGTATTCAGGGTAAGATAATTCTTCGCAAGGAAACTTGCAGTGTGTGTGAAGTCAGAAAAATAGTGCTGGCTGTTGAAACTAGAATACTAGGTGACTCCAGTTTGGCAGCATCCGTCTCATTAGAGCTTGGAATACAGCCTCAGCTTGTCATAAACTTCCAAATTTAGGGGCTGCCAGCTTAGCCGTAACTGAGATGAAGAGTCCAACTGAAGTCAGAGAGGCTATGTAGCATGAGTAAAGGCTGCAGGGTTAGGCTGTAATTGAATGGCACTGCTTTGGTCTCTGTAAAATGAAGAAAGGATTTAATCTAGTAACTTAATATAACTTTTTCAACAGTATGTTTTCAACTGCAGAGCTAAATTGTGTAATCAGCACCCATGTCTGAGCACCCATTAGCCTAGCCTCATTTGAGCAGCCACATTGCGAATATATATATCTGAGTTGCTGTACTCACCATATTTGTCGGTAGGACTTCTGGAAGCATTTCCCATGATACTTTCCCAATTAATTTTGGGAGAACTTATCTATCCTCCTGGGCACACGGGGGGAATTGTGGGAAGGCACTCGAGTGATTTAGCTTAGCCAGTGTCTTCAGGTTACCAGCCTGAGTGAAAACCACCCAAACTAACCCACATACTTAGCTGGGCCAGCTAGCCTGGGTTGAAAGCACCATGATGTTCGGTTGAATGTGTTTGTGTGGATAGGAGATGGGATAGGAGTATAACACCTGGGTTAGAGCCTGGGCTAACTCTACAATGAAGAATCTACCAGTTGCATGGTCTCCCCCTCACCCTCATCTCTTTACGTCAGCACTTGAATAAGGAGCATTCCTCACACCGGGTGCTTTCCAATACACTGAATGCTGGGCCTCAGCCGGTCAATGTTGTAAGTTCTTGGTGTGCTTCGCTGTGTGCTTCGCTATCATTATATAAAATTATAAGTTTATATCATTTCGGTCTCAGAATAATCTGCACCTGTCCTGTCATTCTAAACTAAAATATCCTCTTGAATTTTGGTTATGTTCCAAAAAGAATAACTAATGCCTGGGAAGGGGTCATGTATAGTTCAACCATATTCTTGCTTCATATGATACTGTTTAGCATGTTAAATTTTTATTCCTTGTAGTTTATAGCGCATAATATAAAGCCCCAAACACTCCTCTCAGTCCCCAACTCCCTCCATCAGAACCTGATTCACATCCCTGAACATAACTCCCCTGATTATAAGAATACCCTGGATTGTCACGAAAATAGTTCAGCTTAATGGGTTCATAGAATAGTAGGGTAAGAAGGGACCTCAGGAGGTCATCTAGTCCAACCCCCTGCTCAAAGCAGGACCAGCCCCAATTGTTTGGTATTTACCCGTTATAAGTAATTTTAAACAGTGATTCAGTCCAGAGCAGGTAGTTGTCAGATAATATCCTAACAGAATTAAATAGAATAAACTAAGCCCATGTTATATCCCCGAGATATCGTAGCTTGTGAAAATGATGCTTTTTACTATATTGTTTAAGGGTATGTTTTAAGGCAGATACAATGGTGGTGTGAGTTAAAGCTTTGGCTAGGTGTAAACTAATACTTACATACATCAGTTATAATAAAGTTAGACTGATAGGTCAGATATATCCTATCGCACAGGGGCATGTGCAGGAATTTAAATATGACTGCATTTGGAGCGGCACGTTACACACACAAATGAAAGGTTAGCGTGACCCTCCCCCCGGCCCTCCCAGGATTTCTCGGGATATCTCTGGCAGGGATGCTTAGCAGCGAGGAGGCAGCAGCTCCCCTTCGCATTGCTGCCTGCTTTGTAGACCATCCACTGAGGTTAGTTGGGGGTGGAGGCTCAGGTAATGCTTGGAACTCCAACAACTGGGAAGGAGAAGCAGCAGGCTGCAGCTGTAGGAGTCAGCAGCAGGAGCTCAGCCGGCAGCCAGCTGCTCTGCTACTTCCTCCCTCCCCAGGCTGCAGGGACACATGAGAGATTTTTGGAGGCGGGCCCATGCCCGTGATTGCCCCCACCCCCTTGTGCATGCCCCTGCTACGACATCTTTCGTTGATTCATAACTTCTTGCCCTGTTAACATTGCTAGTTTTAAAGACTTTCCCTGAATATGACTTAATTTGTAGTCTGGCATGAAACTCCTATGAATCTGCTCCCAGACTGCTGCAGAAGGTAGTTTATTAACTTTAAATCTGCTTGACAAGAATGTTGTTGTAAATGATTAATGGAAATGAAAATAGGTCTTTAATATTAGAATAAAAGAGAAAATAGGTTAGACTCTTTAGAGGAAGGTCAGGCATTAATTAACCAGCAAAACTTCAGATATTAAAATGTAATATATGTTTATAGACACGAGGAGACAAATGAGAGTTTACAATGGGGTATGGGAGCAAAAGAAAATTGCCAATGCAGTTTTGGGCTACAGAGGGATTGTACCATGGAGCAGTTAGATAGTAGTTGCTTTCCATAGGGATATAATGAAACTGCACCTGGGATACTCCATTCAGTGTTGGGCAGCTGACTACCAGAAGGACTGCAGAGAAGAGCAACAAAGGCAATGTCTATGCTACTGGGACTATAGCGGCATAGCTGTGGTGCTGTAGCTTTGCCGGCATAACCCTATAGCAGCGGTTCTCAACCAGTGGTACGCGTACTACCGGTGGTACTTCGAAGAAAGCTGGGTGGTACGTGACCCATACCGCGCCGCCGAATCCGCCGCTGAAAGTCGTCGTCGTCGTGTCCCCCCCCCGCCGCCGCCAGTCCCCTCTACCCCCGCGAAATCCTGCCGCCGAAAAGGGGCAAACGGCGGCAGGGTTTCGGTGGAGGGCATTGTTTCCCCCATGTTACCCCGCTGCCGCCGCAAGTCCCCCCCCCCCTTTTTTTTTTTCCCGTGTGGTACTTGGGTCAGGTACAGTCAGGTCAAGGGGTACTTGACCTGACTGTACCTGACCCGAGTGGTACTCGGGGGAAAAAAAGGTTGAGAACCGCTGCCCTATAGCGTAGACGGAGCCCACAGCGATGGAAGGAAGGGGTTTTTCCATTGTTGTAGGAACACCACCTCATGAGTGATGGTAGCTGGGTTGATAGATCTGTCTACACGGCGGTTAGGTTGGCATAGCTATGTGTGGATTTTTCACACCCCTGAGCGCTGTAGCTATATTAAGTGAAATTTTAAGTGTAGACCAAACCTAAAATTATCAATGGGCTAAAAGGAATAGTTTGAGGAAAGGTTAAAGAATTAAATATATGGGGCTTGGGTAAGCCTAGGAGAGACATAACTAGGAAAATGAATTGAAATTAAGACAGGGAAAACTCAGACTGAATATTGGGAAGAACTTCCTGATGTTGAGATTTGTTTTCCTGAAGAATAGCCGCCATAGGGAAATGGTGATACCTGTGACATTTGAAACTAGACTGGGCAAAACAATCCAGCACTGGTGGGGAGATAGACTAGGGAATCCAATCTTGCATTCCCATGTTTGTTAGTCTAAATAACATAAAAGCATCTTCACTCCAGTGAACAATCTGGAGATTGTTGACAGTCATGTTGATTGTGGTTTGCTGAGAGAGCCATCATGCACAGACTCAGAAGAATAATCCTTGCTCTGCTCAGGAAGAAAAGTGCTAATTGATTTGAGTATGCATGATGTATGCAGCAGTCTGGCAATAATCAAAAGAAAGACTCTGTTCCTAAATATAAGGCTGTAGGTCGATTTTCTGGAAAGTTAAACAGCCTTTCTTTAGTTTACCGTCCAAGCCACTACATCAGATTATACATACTTGGCTGTTAGAGAACACAATGTAATAAATTAGTCTAGGTTGTTCACTTCTGTCAGGAAATTGGAACTCTCGGTGTTATGAATCTTATTTCAGAATCCAAACTAGTGTTACTTCAATATTTGCTTGGTATACCTCTGTATTTGAAAGTCATCAGAGAACACACACAGACACACACACACAGACACACACACACACCCCAGCAGAACCATGTCACACTCCTGGGCTTTTTTACTACCATTTTCTCATGGGGGAAGGGCACAGGATAGAGAATGTCTTTCAACTAAAATAGGGAAATTGCTGTATTTTATAATAGGTACAGTATCGGATGTCTTTGGATGAGATAAAATATGACTTGTAGTTGTGTGATTATATATAAATTGTAATCTGCTTTGGCACTTATTTTATATAGACACATCCAGTCTGTGGAAGCAGTATGGGAAACTAGATATGAATGGACAGATGTGGCATTGCCGATTTCTATACACCCCTATATCTGTCTGGCTGTCAACTCTCGTTGTCTTGTTTATGGCTCATTTTGTTTTTCTGTGTGCATAGTCTTTTCTCTCTTTCTTTCCAGTCTCCTAAAAAAATGCCTTTGACCTTCTATAAAACATCAATTTGTTGACTGTTACTCTTCGACTGTAAAATGACGCATCTATATCCTCCCTGAATGCTTTCTTTGCGTACGATTTTGCCCTGATCTATAAGCTAACCATTATTTCTGGAACAAAAGTGCATCTTGGGGCATGTCAGACAAGTCTTCTGAATGCTGAGTGTTCTTACAGATTTGTTGCCCAGTTATCAGTTTCCCTTTTTGATCTCTCTCCAGCTAGAGACGCTTTTGTCTAAACAGTGAACTGCTTAAGCTGGGAATATAACAACTAAGTATGTAAATCCAGGAGCTTTGGAATCAGACTCAAAAAAAGTTACTTAAGATCTGTATTCATGAATGGAACTGGGGTTTCCCATCAGGTGACCTAAAAGCAAAAGTTTCTCTATGGATGTAAACAAAATGAGGTGTCAGACTGTCTGAAGGTCATCTAGGTATATGTCTCTAAACTTTGGTCATTCAAGAAATGCTAGGCATCAGAGTTTCTCAGAAATCTGTTTTGTTACGTAATGCTCACTACAGACACCTGGGGTGCAATCCTGGCCCCAGCTGAAGTCAATGGGAGTTCAGTCGGGTCAGAATTTCACCTCTGGTCAGCTGTGAATCATGCTGTGTGTTTTTGTGCTTCAGAGTTTTTTAAAATGCTGTTTGAAGATTTCAGTAATATGTGAAAGCTGCTGAGACCTGCAATGACTTAGATCACCTTGAAGTGTATATATGCAAAGCCTAAAAGCGACTCCTCTGAGCAGCCTCTGCAAAAACCCTCTATTTATTAACTCTGAAAGGGGAGATGGTGGTAGCTGGTGACCAAAATAAGTGGTAGGGCTTCAAGTAACAGAGACCCTTCCGCCACTTTCTTCCCTACCTCCTCCATATATCAGACCTTCCCCCCCTTCCTGTAGGGGGACCAAATTTTCCAAACTGAAGTATGGATAGTGGGAGAGTGGATGTCACAGGGAAATATGTAGGTGGGGGGTGAAGGATGTTGGTGGGGAGGTGGGAAAGAGAGAGGCCGCTTTCAGAATAAAAAATGGAGAAGCAGCACATTAAGGAGCAAAGTGACCCGTCCCTATTTTTGCCCAGTCCTGACCTTTTTCTTTTTTTTCCTCTCTCCTTTCCATGGTCTTCTGCCTCTACTGCTTTTATTTTCTCTCTTCCCACCACCCCTTCATTTCTCCACACTCCACCCTGCCAAGCCAACCCACCCCCCTGCAAGTTCAGAACCTCATCCCCAAATTCCTTTGACCCAACCCCTCACTGCCCTGAAACTCCCTTCTGCTTGATAGCTTTTCCTCCTACTGGATTCCCACCAAACTCTGAATCCTTCCTTTTCCTTGACTCAACAATTAGCCCTCAAACTCTTCTTGCTTCCCCCTGACTCCCTACTCAGGCTCAGAACCCGCCTTGACTCAGAGACTTGCCTGGTACCATCAGGCTAAGTGAGAACCAATTCCCCCTGGTTTAAAACTGCCTTCCTTTGTTCTGTCCCCTTCTACCCTTGCTTGACCTGAAGAAGCAGGCACATAGACCCCATACCCTGTCTCTGGAGGGGCTAATCTGAATTAGCTACTCAGAAGCCTTTTATCCCTGTTTTACACACAACCCCTGTGCTGCTTGCTGCCAAATACTTCAGCCCCACCAGGAGTCCTCCGATGACAGCAGGTGGTGTTGCAAGATGGAATAGTTTCTAATAGTGTGGCTGACTGCTGGGATTAACCCTACCAGCTCCAAATAACCCAGCTCCTCTGGAGGGAAAGGCAGGAGCGAATAGGAATATTGCCATTTCCTCACCTTCCTCAAACCTCTTCCGCACGCCCCTTCTACTCCCAAGTCCCCAGGCCCTGGTGTCTTCAGCCCAGGTGGCTTGCTTCTCCTGTCCTGGGATTTTCAGTGCTGAGAGTGCCCACGACAGATTTCTGGAGTAACTTGTGAGTGAATCCTTCAGTAGAAAACTGGTGCCTTCTTCCTCTTCTATCCACTGAATCATCGGGTGTCTGCCCTGGTCCTTTCAATACACGCATTGAGCAGCAGTGGCAGAAGAAATAGTCTAGCTGCTGCCAGATGAATGAACCTAGGAAGGAAGAGGCATGCCACAATCCCATGTGCTGTAGCTAGGGAAACCCTGGCCCCTGTCTGCTACAAAATGTATGATAGTGGCCATCTGGCACTGCTTGAAGATCCCAGGAGATAGGAAGTGAATGGGTTGGCTGGCTAGAAGATATGTCCGAGATGAGGGACTGGGTGGCAACAGGACACATGGAAGTCCTTTTTAGGGTACGGGATAGGGATGTCTGGGTTACTGGACTGGCAAAATGGGGTTTAAATGACTGGGGCTTAGCTTGAAGATTTTAGCAAAACTTGAAATCAAACACGTTTCACTTTTGTAACTGGCTGTATTGGGGTTTTGTTTTGGTTATTTGGTTCCAACATTTTGTGTTGGCTTACGTACTTTGATTTGTCCAGGGTCTTTCAAAATCAAAGGCCCAGATTTTCAATGCTATTTAGGCGCTTACTGCCCATTGATTTCAATGGGAGGTAGGTGCCTAAGTAACTTTAAAGATCTGGCCCAGAATCTAGTTCTGATGGAGTTTGGAGCGTCATTGTTTCTCACGTGAATTCTGTTGGTAAGAGATTAGATGAGGGGAAAGATTTTTTTTTTAATGTATGTGCAAGTGAAGTCATGCTGCTGTTGGTTTTATAAGATGACGTTAATTTCTTTTGACAAGTGCAGAAGATAACATTGCTGTGAGGCCGTGGAGGTGCTGCTCTATTAGCTTCCAGGCACTGTGCTTCATTTTAGTTCCCTCGCCAGGCTACTATGTGTTGCTTTCATGACTGACTGACTTTAGTGTTTGTATTGCTGATTACCACAAACGAAGAAGCAAGCAGATGCTTGTTTTTTGGGCCAATAAAGATCTTCCAAAGACATGTTTTTAGGCAGGTGTGCCCTTATAAATCCTCACAGCACACTCATCCCTTCCCTCACTGCCAAGTTGGCAGAGAAATAAAATATCTCTCAAAATAAGACCTTCAAAGAAACCCTTTGAATTAACACCGTCAGTGTTCAAATAGACTGTTGTTCCCTGAACATGCATAAGGGGTAAACCCTTTCCTGATTAAAATGAAGGACATGGAATGCTGCCAATCATTCAAATGTCAGATTTGAGAAGCAGCTGGAGTTTAACTGTTCTTAGCAAGCAGTTCAGTGCAGGGGAGGGAGAGATTATTATAATAGTGCCACACTGTGCCATTCACACCACTGTCATTATGCTTTGGTCAGCATTTTCCTTGTGAACTCCCATTCTTGAGTGAGGGGTGAAGTATAGAATTTAGACACATGCGCGCGCGCACACAGCTGCATTTGAAATAATGTGGTCCTTTTTTTTAATTAAAAGTATGAAAATGGATAAACATAGTGAATGGATGCAATTTTGTGCTTTTCATTTATAGAACACCATTTTGCAGGTGACAAGTCCATATTGTCAGTCGTAGTGGTGCTTGATTGTCCTTGGATATGTGGAACCTTTTGCTTCTAGGACTTATCTGCAATGTGGACGACTTTGCCCCAGTATAGGTACACCAATGTAGCTATACTGATGCAAGTAATTTTTTATACCAGTGCATTGCAACTACAATAGGGGTTTGCATTGGTGCAGCTGCATTAGTGTAGCCACACCAGTGCCAAGCTGCCCGGCCCCCCAAAAAACCCCAAAGCCCCCCCAAAACCAAAAACAACCCACTGTAAATAAAGCTGCAGTTTACTGGCCCAGGATGAAGTCCAGTTGGATGGTGGTTCCCAATGAGGTGGGGGGAATGCCATAGTAGATATTTTTGGTTTAGGCTTGTGACTGAAGACAGCATGGACAAATCTCACCTGTCTTTAGGTTTTACTACAAACCCCAAAGTCATGCCAGATTTGCTGAGGTCCATGAACCTGGAGCCAACTCCTGAGGGATCCTGTGTCAGCGGCTGGTTTCTAGGGGAAACGACACTGAAAGCTTTGCACAGTACCTCTGCGAACCAAAGAGATCTCATATGCACAATCTGGCCAGTCTTCCTAGGACAGATAAGATGGGTTCTAAGACACAAGAACCCTACAGGAGGGAAATAAAAGATGGGAAGGGGAAGGAAGAGATAGAAGGTCCTCCGACCTCCAAGAGGGGTGGCATGTATTACCTTTCCCCTCACCCCCAGAAAGACGGGAACATAGTGAGGGATAACCATTCCTAGTATCTTTTACCATGGTTAATATATAGCTCTTGCTATCTTTAAACTATTTAACAGGAGCCATGTAGCTAAATTCCATGCAGCTAAATTGAAACTTTATGGCTGACTGTGGATGACTATCTGGTTTCTTCCCTGTCCCCCTTGTGTCCAAACATCTATTCCATGAAGAGTAGGAAATACCTTCATCATAGCAGCTAATACATTTTTTAAACTGTTATTTCCAAAGTGGTGTGTCTGGTTTACCTACATAGCTCCAAATTTTAGTCACAAGTTACAATCCCTTTAAATAAATAGCTTTTGTGAGGCTGTAACATTGAAGAAATGTTTTGCAATGCTGGGGAACAAAAAAATTCACCATCATGGATTTCTGTTCTGTGCAACATTATAGCTTCATTTAATTAAAAGTCACCAAGAGCAGTAAACCTGTAAGCATTTAAATCTTCTACAATTTCTTAATCAGCACAAAGCCTTGCTATAATACAGATATTTGATTAGCAACTATTGCTTAATACATACGTTGCCAATTATCACTTCAGATTTTTTAAACCAACCAAAGAGCCAAGTTTCAAAATGCAACCCCGAACTCTTTATTTGTCAGGGCTAATGAGGAGAATTGACATCTGCGCACATGTTGTTGGGACTACAGACTCATCACTGTCTCTGTTTTCTGTCAGCTTGTGTTTGTTTGTATTCCTTGTTTAAGGGTCTTGCTTTGGATCAAATAAACCTAATACTTTTATTATGTGTTGCAGCAAAAAATGTTTTTGATAATTTAAGGCCGCTAAGTTTTTTACATAAATATCCTCTTTCAGTGGTACTGTTTGCACTCCCCCAGGAGATGATCAGCTGCTCCCTCCCCACTTCCTACAGTCTTTTATAAGGGAATCAGCTGTCTTCCATCAGGCCCCATCAAAGAGGTTAATGTGGCACAGATGGCTCCCACAGTCATCAGGGTTGGCTGGCCCCAGGCCTCCAGCCCTTAAGGGGCAAGCCACCCTTTTACCTCAATCCACCCCAGCTGGATGTGATTATAATTTCAAATGATCTGTTTCCTACCTTGCTTTAAGTATAAGCTATAATTAACAGCTCCAGGCTGGCCTGATTGACCCCACCTAAAATATTAATCTAGCAAAGCCTTCTTTCTTTGTGTCCAGTGCTGTTGTGCAGGAGGGTTGTTTCTCTGAAGGATGACATGTAAGAAACTGAGCTGAAGCTGATCCATAAGTGAATTTGGAAGTACAATAAAATTACTGACCATGTATGTTGAATACCCTCAGACTTTATTCTTTATATTATCAAAGCACCTAGGAGCCCTAGTGAGACACTGAGGATCTGTCTTCACTGCAGAGTTAACTCGGGCTCTTGTGTGTTGCCCTTAATCCTCTTCCCATCCACACACACAACCATCTCTCTCAACTTCAGTAGCGCTTTCAATCCAGTTTAGCTGGCCTAGCTGGGCTGTAAGCTAAACGTTGGGTGCTGCTTTCAGTCAGGTTGATAATCACTCTCTTTGCAGTGAGGATGCAGGCTAAATCACTTGAGAGCTGATAATCCTCCAGTGCCTTCCCAGAATTCAACCTGTGTGCTCGCAAGGAAAGACTAGTTCTCCCTCCATAGAGCATCTTAGCTTACTACAGCACAAAGAACCATGGGAGATTTCCCCAGAAGTCCTAGCTACACAGGCTGGTGAGTGCAACACCAGTGATGACACAGTAACTGAGATATGGCTTTGCAGTGACTTGAACCCAGATTAGGCTAACCTGAGTGCTCACACTTGCGTGTCGATCACCTGAGTGAACTCTGCAGTGAAGATGTACCCCAAGAGAAACTGAAGAGAGTCGTCTGTTTGTAGACTTCTGAATTACATTTTTCTCTCTGGTTCTAATCCCAGTGACTCCATTAGGGCCACGATTTCACCCTCTCTGTGTGTGGCAGTTTTCCTCTAAATTAGAGAGAGGTGATTCCCAAGTATTTAGTACCATTTATCTTCCAAATAAAAGAAAATAAATGTAAAAGTCTATTTGAATTTAAGATACTTTTCCAGTTTATCTTGTATGCAGACAGAGAAATTGGTGTTAGCGGTGAGGAATAAGCCTCTAGGTTCACCAAGTAAAACAACTGTACCCTGGCATATAAGGGATAGTGTGGAATTGGCCTTGCCTAGTTTGTTGCTAAGAAAATCTCTACTGTTTCGAATAGTTATAACCAATATCTGTACTGTAAAATGGGGATCCTTTTAACAACTCATCTGGGGGAAATTAAGAGGAGGAAATTCCACTGATAAATATTCTAGCAGGAGGGTTGATGCACAGTTCAGAGAAAAGGTCTGTGAGCTTTTGAATGAGCAGATCCATTTTAGGATATATTCAATTTGATGAATATCCTCTGCTGTGCAGAGTGAGAGAGAAGATTTTTATGTAACAGAGAATATTCCTTAGTTTAGTAGCAGAGGGAGCTCTGGCATTCTGATAGGCACTAACATCAGGTCGTTTTCTACACTATCCACAATTGTTTGCCACAGTCATTAATTGTGTGCAATGTAATTGGCTTTGGTATGGAGACCAGCAGATTCAATCCATGTCCTTGGTGAATATAAAACAGTGTTTTATATATGGAATGGGGGAAATAAACAGCAGATCCCAGACTTTTGAGCCTTAGCAGTTGGGCGACCATATGAGACAGTCAGGGATCTAGCTATAACCTCTGCAACTAGTAACGTATACAATTGCTTGGTGTAAATGTGATAAGAGCAAATGGAATGTACAGTCTGCTAGACAGCCAGTAAATCAGGATTATGTATCTTCCTTGCTCAGGAAGGAAGCCAGCTATTTTAAAATCTGGGCTTCTTGTACATATCCACATACAGGACAGGAAAAGATTTTAAAATGATTTCTTAGGCCAGCTTCCATCTGCTAGTCTGTCTGAATCTCCTTAAAATGCTCTCTGCCCCAGTCTCCCATACTCTTGAAAAATAATCACTCTCATGCTTTCTCCAGGCCATCCTGTTTGCAAAGCTTAGGTCATCCAACCAAGGAATAGAAACAATGCCGTGTGACCAAGGTAACCAATCAAACACTGTCAATGCTGTTAGTGGGCCTCATTAACAATCTGTAAAGTTTGCTGAAATTTTGTTCATGTGGATGATTTGCTGAACAATTACAAGTAGCCTGTTAGTAAAAAAACAAAAACAAAACCCAAAACCAAAACATAACCTTTCACAGATAAACTCACAAGCAGCAAAAGAAACTCAGTGTTTGTCAGATTGCTAACTGCGAATCTGAAGTCCACCTCTACTCCACACACAACTTGGTTTAAACTTATGTCAGAGGTGGGGTAATTAGAGCACGGAAGAGGAGAGTAACCCTTTTTCAAACAAAATGATTAAGGATTTAGAGAACACACCTGAGGGTATCTTATTTTGAGAATAACTGGATGGTGTGGGGGAGACTTGTTCACTGGCGTGTAGGGTTACCAGGTGTTTGGTTTTTGACCAGAAAGTTGGTTGAAAGAGGGAAACCTGGCAGTGTCGGGTCAGTTATCTAGTTATCAGTTAGTCTAGTTATCAGTTAGTCTAGTTATCTGCAGTAACCAATCTCCGCCAGCAGGGGGGTGGGAAGAGCAGCTGCTGCTGTTAGAACCTGGAGGAGCACTCAGGAATGGCTCTGGAGGAGAAAGGTACCTGGGGCTCCCCCGTCCTATCCCAGTCACCCTTCCACCCCTGGAGTGTGATTTTTTTTTACCCCCCTCCCCCTGCCTGCCCAGTCATCCCTCCACCCTTGGAGTGTTGTTCCGCCTCCCCCATCTTATCTAGTCCACCAGCCTCCCCCCCACTCCCCGCGGCTCAGTTGGCAGGGCGAGGGTGGTAGAGAAAGCAGAGAAGTGGGGCGGGCCTCAAAGGGAGGGGCGGAGCGGAGCAGGGCAGTGGTGGGGGGAGGTTCTGGCACTCAGGGTCCAGTTTTCACAAATTAGAAAGTTGGCCACCTTACTCCGATGAGGGTTGCCATTGACTTCAATGGGACTTTAACGTGGGTAAAGATTACAAAAACAGGCTCATAATTAGGCATAAAATGTAGTGATTATTCTGACCTAGAGATGAGTTTGACCCAGGAGCCTTTTATGATTTTAGCTTTTTAATTCCTTGAATTATTTGGCTGCAAAGTCTTCTTTCCTGCTGGCATCTGGCACTTGAGAAGGGGAGGCAGTCCCGACATGCATTCATGTCTGCCAATATCTTTCAGCTCTCTAAATTAAAAGACTAAATTTATTTAAAATGCCCCTCTGCTTCACAACAGTTCGTGTGCCTGTCTGTTTTAACCAGTACTCCTTTGTAAAATTGGGGAAAATATTACCTCCAAAGAGTGTTTTTGAAGCTTCGTTCACTAATGTTTGCAAAATGCTTTTAGAATCTCTAATGAAAGGTATTACAGAAGCACAAAGTATTAACTGGGCTATGTGAAACTTTGGGTTCAAAACTACGCAAATTTGCCTGGTTTGAGGTTTTCATTACAAGCTACTTTACCCAGAGGAGGTTTGTTAGACTTTTCATGCATCTGTCAGGTAAACCTAAACCCAGATTTCATTTTTGCACCAAAACCATGAAGTCAGAGCAAAAAGCACATGAATTTGAAACAGGAGAAAAGTATTCTTCTCTGAACTGCATCCCATGGAAGACATTAGTGGTTCCGTTGTAAAGCTGTGAAGCATGCCCTGGAATATTGGATGCAATGACCTCTCATTTGCATTGTTGATTGCATTTTAGTGTCTGTTTTAGCAATCAGGGTTAATTTAGTATCCCACTGTGCTAGGGATACTATTTTCTTGTCTGCTAATAATAAATAGACTAATTTACACAGTTGAATCTCTACCTGACATGGGAGGGAGCTATCGTTAACTTTTATTGGATTTGTAGTTCTAGGTGACTCAACTCCACATATGTCCTGAAAACACAACAGATTCTGCTCCTGGCATTCCTCCTGAAATACGTCTATTTTCTTTGTATTGTGTCATTTCTGCAAATGCCTATTTGACATCTGTGCTATGTATCTTGGTTGAAGAGTCTGCTGATTTGCACACAGCGTTTTGGTGAATTTGCAAGCAGTGTTGCCATTCTGGTTTCCAACCAGTAGTATAACATTATGCTAAGAGAATGCAAAGTAGTTTACTAGTTTGCATACCAGCATTAGAAAAGAATGAGGCACTTTTGTTGTATATTGGCTAGGCTGTGGGATCAAAGATAGCAGAGACAAGACGTGATAACCTAAATTGCTGACTTAATAATAGACAACTCCTCTCCTTTTATTTTTACCTGTTTCATAGTTGCTTGGAAAGCTATCATTTTCCTTCTATCAGGTGTAGAGCTGCTAAAATATTTGGTTGCTCTTTTATGGCTGAATGTTTATTTTAACATTTTTTCCCTCTGCAAATATTTTTGCTAACATTTAAAGTATATTTTTCACTTGATTTTAGTTCAGTGGAGTTTGAGGAAAAAATATGGTGAAGTACAGTGAGGCATCTGAACAAATAGAATCTGTGCAAGCTCAACATTTATTTGAGTGCCTGCATATATATGTCACGTGAATATAACTTGGTTTTATATATTGGTTTTCATACTTGCATATCCCTAAGTGCTTTACAGGGATGAACTGGATGGTTGCAGTGACTGTGTACCAAGACATAAGATTTGCTCAGCAATGTCTTATACAAATCTTGGCTATTACTGGGAGAGGGAATACTGGCCAACTCACCAGACTTTCCTAGTCTTCCTGATTGATATCTTGGCTTTCACAGCTGTGGGGACCTTCAGTTCCATGTCTCATCCAAAAGATGCACGTCTCCTATTTCTAACTATGCAGTATCCCCAGATTACTGAACTGCATTGTCAGCACTGGCGATGGGCTAAAGTTCTGGTGAGGGGCATAAGCAATGAGGCCCAATATTCAAATGTGGGGTGCCTAAATCTCAACACCTAAATCTGTATTTACCCTCTTAAAAAGCCCTTTTTATTTAAATGCCACACCTTGAGGTGTGTAACTTTAGATTCCCAAGCTGGAAGATTTTGTCCTGTTGATTACAACCTGTGAGTGAGAGAATTCTTCCATTAGTGTTGCTTTCTCCGTTATGTTACTTCACATGAGGAAGGTCCAGGGAGGGGAAGTCCCCTATAAGATAAGCAAGTAGATCATCATTAATTATTGTGTAAACTACTTGATTCCCCGTGGTTTCAGTTCAGAAACAAGGGGGGGAAAGGTTCAGGTTCCTCTCCTTAAATAGAGGGTGTATGCACAGTTTAATTTACAATGGAAATATTGTTGTTCAAATAGTGATGGATTTATATAGTTAATAGAAACATTTATATTTTTGGTACTTCTTTTGCAGGTCAATCAGAATGTGGAGATCCAGAGAGGCCGCTTGCGAGATGACATCAAGGAATATAAATTCAGAGAAGCTCGTTTGCTGCAAGACTACACGGAGCTCGAGGAGGAGAACATCTGTCTTCAGAAACAAGTGTCTGTCCTCAAGCAAAATCAGGCAAGTATTGACATCATCAGCATGGCTGCGATCTGTTCCCATGTGCTCAGCATGCTGCAACAGGCCTTTGTGCCCATTAGTGCATGTGCAGCCACGTCTCCTCATCCTTGAAAAGCTGCTCCTGGCTTTCTGTCCACTACAAAATCATTCTTGTATTGAAAGCTCTTCATGACAGTACCTTCATCTCGTCTCTGCCTAGACCCCCACTTGCTCATTCCCTTTTGCTAATGGTTTGCTGGCTTCATCTAAATCCTTCGACTTCCTCCTTTTCTCGGTTGGAGGCTGATCCCCTGCTACACCAGTTATTAGAAATAGTCTTCCTGCTCCACTGATTCTTCATCCCCTTTTAAAATATGTCAGCCAGTCTCACCTCTTCTGCGTTTTCTGTAACGAATATATTTTTTGGACAATTCTTCATGTTGGTGCTTGCTACTTTTATTGCTCTTCTAATGTAGTCTTCTCCTCTGACTCCCTATTGTAATATTTTAAACATTGCTATAATTGCTCGGCATCGTCAAATACTTATGTGATGCACATGTTGCAAAACTAAGTAATATTTTATTGTACAGTTTTAATCATCTGCAGATTCTCAGGAAAGGTAATTACGTATTTGTAATGAGTTTAGAATTTTCTTGTGTTACTATTTCCGACAGTAGTTAGATCAGAATTGTTTGTATTCTGTCTCTCAGCTGTACAGGGATGAAATAATCATCTACTAAGATCTAGTCATTTCTCCTCCCTCCCTCCAAGATCTAGTCAATTTCATTTTATAAACACACATACAGCATCATAGTTTGGCAGGCTTCAGAAAATACTGCAATGTTGTTGAGTTAAAAAGCACTTAGAAAAAAAAATGTAGCTGTGCCTGCCTTAGCCAGAATATAGAAAACATGAGGTTAAAACTTATTGGGATTTGTTTTAACTGTCATTTTAATTTCCCCTCCCCACCCCCAAGAATTAAAAAAGGGATGGTCACCAGAAAGAGTGCTTTTCAACTAGGTGTTGTGAGGTGTTCCCATATATTATATGCACCGCCAAACTTGTCAAGCTGAAATTTATCCTGGAGCACAGAGGGATCTGCACAAGCCCTGTGGGGTGGACTGGCCATACAACTGGGCCTCCACACCACCTGTGTGCTCAGAAGAGGGCTCCATGGTAACTCCAAATAGGCCAGCACGTAGGAGGAATTGAGGGCGGGCCAGGACTATGTGGATCTGGTGGCCCTAACATTACACATTGAGGATACATGGTTTGGTTGAGGCAAATGAATTCCAACTCATACAAAGCACTCTTATTTATGAGTTTCCCCCTCACTGAATATATTGGTCCAGGTCTTCAGCTGAGGAACTGACTTATTTGTACATACTGCATTTCAGCCGAAGAAGGTTCTCAGGAAAATAACTGGGGAACAGAACAAACAATGTTGCCTTCCTTTCTTTTTTTTTCTTTTTCCCCTTTGGCCAGCAGGATTTCACTTTGACCCCGTAGGGAAGTAAGTGAAATTGCCTAGCTATTTAAATCCTTGCACCCAAAGCCAATTAAACTCACTAATGCTGACTTTGAGTCTGTGCCAACTTTGTCAGGCAGTGATTGGTAGACGGCTGCTGTTTCCAGCAATAATTGATTATTGTTTTGTGTCCTGGATCCTCTGATAATGTGAATTTGATAATTAGTACATCCTAAATATACTGGTTTGGTGGGTATATTTAGAACCAAAGTAGGTAATTTTCTATTCATAACATTTGGATTTTTTCCTTTTCACCATCCCATAATCCCACTCATTGAATTTTATTAGTTTTAATTAATCCATTGAGACAACCCAAAGAAACCCTCAAGTCTTCCCAGACCTTCATTTGCAAAGCAGAATGAACGCAAAGGGTACATGTCTCAAATCAGGAGTCAGTTCTGGGTCATCTGTATCACACTGAGGGAATATTACTATTTAAAAATCTCCTTTTCCTCACTGACAAATAAGATATCATACTGTACAGTACTTTGCACTTCTGCTGCTCTTTTTTCTTCCAAGGAATGCAAAGAACTGTACAAACATTAAATATTTAAGGTTCACAACTCCAATGAACAACAGATAAGTTTTGTCATCATTGTACAGATGAGAAAACTATTGTATACAGTCAAATTTCATATCATATTCAGGGC
Source organism: Emydura macquarii macquarii (assembly GCF_026122565.2). Taxonomy (NCBI): domain Eukaryota; kingdom Metazoa; phylum Chordata; order Testudines; family Chelidae; genus Emydura; species Emydura macquarii. The sequence goes on along the minus strand of NW_027131105.1, from coordinate 8,875,772 downwards.
CCCCACATGGGTGGGGGGGAGGGTACACTTTACTGGGTCCTGGAGGCCTTGTGGGGCCCGGCCCAGGTTGCAACCCCCATTACCACAAGGAAAAAAATTTTCATGGCTCATGAGATTTGTATGTATGGGATGAGGGGTTGTGGTATGTGTGTGGGAGGGGGCCTGTGTGACAAGTTTATACTGGGCCCGAAAAAATTATGCTTGGGCCCTGATCATATTGTCAATGTAGGCTTGATTTGAAGCTGTCTTAGACTGTGCTTTGTAATAAGGTATTTTGCATATGTTTATAATTACAGAGCCCTTCATCACTGCATCACAACAGTTTTAAACAGGCCATTTCAATGGAGTTACACAGTAGGGAATCAGGCTCATAGCTTTTAAATCTTTGGTTTTAAATCTCTTCAGGGTTGAGTTTGTGTGAAATTTGGCACACAGATTTACTGATCAAACAGTTTCCATTATATGCTGGGGAAATTGTTGGGTGCTGGCTCTTTACAACATGGTGCATATATAACCATTTTAATTGATTTGGAGTAGATCAACATCATTTAACAGTTTGCGCAGAAAATATTTATTGCATGCATTCCTCAAAGGTAGATTAAATAAATGTCTACAGTCATGGTGCAGGAACTAGAGTCCTGAATCTAAAAATTATTCCCCCTCCACCACAGTTAGCTAAATGAAATACGCAGCCGTGAAATGTTCTGAAACTGCTTTGTGAGCTCTTACAATCAGGTATTTTAGTGATTAATGTTTTTATCATATGTTCTCTAGGTGGAGTTTGAAGGCCTAAAACATGAAATCAAAAGGCTTGAGGAAGAAACAGAATTCCTCAACAGCCAGTTGGAAGATGCTATACGGTTGAAAGAAATATCAGAACGCCAACTTGAGGAGGCCTTAGAAACCCTGAAGACAGAGCGTGAGCAGAAGAACAACCTTCGTAAGGAGCTCTCTCATTACATGAACATCAATGACTCTATGTACACCAGCCACCTGAACATCTCTTTGGATGGACTGAAGTTCAGTGATGAAACCACAGAGCCCAATAACGATGAAATCATGAATGGCTTTGAGCAGAACTGCCTCAGCAAAATTAGCAGTGGCAAGAATAATACATCCACGCCCAAGAAGAATGACAGCTTCCCTCCCGCCCCAAGCTTGGTCTCAGATCTTCTGAGCGAGCTAAATATATCAGAAATCCAGAAGTTGAAACAACAACTTGTTCAGGTAAATGTCAAGATCCTAGATAATAAATCTCTGTTACACTAGCCGTCTGAGATTACCCTTGGGGTAACTCTGTCTTCTCAAAAGATATTTTTCTTTCAGTTTCCTGTAATCTAATGCGGCCCCTGCAAATACTAAAGCTGGAGTTTTTCCAACTGTCATAATGTAGTGCAAGCGACACCTGTAATATCTCCCACTGCTCTGGAACTGGAAGACGTTACTGTTACCATGTGGGTTGCATGAGCCATAGAAGCCTAGGGCCAGTGCAGATTTTATATTCAAACAAACAAGCCAACCATTCTAAAGCAGCAGCATGTCACTTATTGGGATCAGACTGATATATACTGGAATGGATATAGTCTCCAGTGCATGTGCAGTAAATTGACTCTGTTGGGCCGGGACAGTTTTCTTTTGTCCATTTCAAAACGTTACCAATACCAAGAACTGTTGTAATTAATGCAGAAAACACTTTGCTTAGGTGTTGCCAGTTGATCGTGTCACTTTTATTTTCTTAAACTGAAAAATGCAATGAAACATACAATTGCTTGAATATTTGTATTTTCCATTAAATTTTTTCATTTTTTCAAATTGAGAAATATAAGGGGAAATCCCTAACATATTTCAGAATTGTGGGAAAATGCCCACTTTAAAAAAAACAAAAACTAACCCCCCAAAAAGTGAGGAAAAGAAATATATAAAAGTGAGGGTAAGTTAAATTTTCACCTTTTAATTTAGATGGAAAAAGTAACACTTCTTTGTATTTTCCCCATTGGAAAAGGAGATAAAGTGAGACAGTGGGTTTTTTTCACTACTGCATCTCATTTTACTCCCCACTCCCATGTTTTTTTTTTCTCCCACAGTGGAAAATAAGTGAAAGTAGGATTTCTCCTGCCCCATAAACAAAATTCAAAAACTTTGTTTTAGAAATTTTTCATAGAAAAACAAAAGACTAGTTTTGACCAGTTCAGGAGTTGCCTGAAGGTTTAGTGCCCTGTAATGTGAGGTGACAATAGTTTGATGTCTCGTCTTTTTCTGTTGCTAACGGGAGCTAATCTGGTGTTGACAGTGCTATGCCAAAGTGCCAACATTGACTGGCTTCACATTTTTATTGTGTTTTTTTTCAATGCCTAATTGTTTCCTAGGCACTTTACAGGACAGCAGGAGTTTCAGCTCAGCTTTGGCTGAACGTATAATATTTTATGATGAGGCCCCAACTGTGGAAGGGAAAGGTAAAACAGGAAAGAGTGTGTTTTGAGAATCTTTGTGGATGTAAGAACCATTTTAGGATGAAAATAGGTAATGGTGCCACTGGGTTTTCAGACTGAGTTTGGTGTAAGTGGAGTTGACTTTTCCACAAAGTGTAAGTGACCATGTTTATACAGTTGTATGACCTTTTATTAATTATTGACCATTTTCTCCTATGATTTTACAGAATAAAGCTGCACAAACACTAGCTTCCATAAGATTGTCTGACTTTATGTATTTCAGATGGAAAGAGAAAAAGTTAATTTGTTATCTACACTCCAAGAGTCACAGAAACAGCTAGAGAACACGCGGGGAGCCCTTTCAGAGCAGCATGAGAAAGTTGGCAGACTCACTGAGAACCTTAATGCAATGAAGAAACTCCAGGTTAGCAAGGAACGTCAGTCTGCTCTTGACAATGAGAAGGAGCGTGACAGCCATGAAGATGGCGATTATTATGAAGTTGACATCAATGGGCCAGAGATCCTAGAATGCAAGTACAAAGTGGCTGTGGCAGAGATCGGCGACCTAAAAGAAGAGCTTAAAGTCCTTAAGGCCAAATATGAAGAGTGTGAGTCTAAATATGAAGAGGAGAAGAGCAGGTATGAGACTGAAAGTCAAGTTCTTACTGAAAAGATCACCTTGTTAGAAAAATCTAGCAGGCAAGATAGAGAACAAGTAGCCAGACTGGAGAAGGAGCTTAAGAAAGTAAGCGATGTTGCTGGAGAAACACAGGGCAGTCTCAGTGTAGCCCAAGATGAACTAGTCACATTCAGTGAGGAACTGGCCAATTTATATCACCACGTCTGCATGTGCAACAATGAAACTCCAAACAGGGTGATGCTGGATTATTACAAAGAGGGTAAAGGAGGACGCAGTAGCCCAGAGGGCAAAGGTCGAAGGTCGCCGATTCTGCTCTCTAAAGGGCTGCTATCTATAGAGCTAGGAAAGTCAGAGAACGGAAGTGGTGACGGCAGCCCATCTCCAGTGTCATCCCTCCCATCTCCTGTGTCAGATCCTCGAAAGGAGCCTATGAACATTTACAACTTGATCGCTATAATTCGCGATCAGATCAAACACCTACAAGCTGCTGTGGACAGAACAACCGAGTTGTCTAGGCAGCGTGTTGCCACCCAAGAACTTGGACCAGTAGTGGACAAAGATAAGGAAGCTCTCATGGAGGAAATTCTGAAGCTGAAGTCCCTGCTAAGCACCAAGAGAGAACAGATAGCAACCCTGAGAACTGTACTAAAGGCCAACAAACAGGTGAGCAGGTTTCACAGAGACGAAACCCATGGTTTTACAGAGCTACGTCATAAACAAAAGCCTTGAAGGAAATGACTTTGTTGCCATTAGACATTGGGTGACATCCTGGTTCCACTCAAGTCAATGACAAAAACTCCCATTCACTTCAGTGAGGCCTGGATTTCACTCCGTGTACATAGTTTAAGGACTGAAGTATTGTGATGCCAAGCAGTCCAGGGACACTTTTGCATTTCCCGAGTTCCAGTTCAGCTGAGATGACAAGAGAAATGGAAAGTGGCTTCAGTCTAGTGCCCAGGGAATATATGAATACACTCCTACATAATGGAACGCCATTGGCATCTTCTCTAAACTGGAATAGTGGGGTGTGGCAGATCAGGAGTAGGTACACTGACAAAGCTTTTTGGGCAAACCTGAATAGTGCCTGCCTAAAGTATATTAGGCTATCTTTAGTGGAATGAGTCCATAGCCATTGACTTTGCAGAAAATTAAAGGTAAAAACTATTTTCCATTTGAAAGAATTATGTTGGCTGGTCTATTAAAGGGATTGTAAAAATATGCCTTTTCTAAGATTTCTCTCACACACAAAAATATTCAAACAGTCAATGGTATAAGAGCTTCTCACCAAAACAGAATAAAGGAAGAAGAGCAGGTAGAAATAAAGAGTCTTAAATTTTGGAGACTGGATTATTTTGATACACCATAGTAGCACATCTAGATTAGAATAACTGTGATCAACTGTTTCTAGGCCATCAGGTGACAAATGCTTCATTATACTGAATCTAAAATTAAGGTCATGCAAGTTCAAATTTACCTCAAAGCACAGATGTTAAGATAGATAATAATTATATAGTACCTTATTTCAGAAATAGACTTGCACTCATCTTGTCTGTAACATTACTGTTTGAGAAATGTAATCCATTCTAAAAATTGGTGCCGTTTAGAAGCTATATGTAGTTGTAGTCCCAATACATTGTAAATGGAAATTAAGTCCTTCATTTTTCTTTGTTGGTGTTGAAATGACTTAGTCGCATTTGACTCAACAAAGTAGTGTTGGAAATATGTACACAATTAACTAAATATTCTCAGTCTGTGACCTCGTAGGGATGGTGTTACGTGGTTAATGGAAACAAACTCTTTTTGTGCTGTGTCTCCAATATCCTAATATGGAATTTATTTAATCTGTCCAGGAAAAGTTGACTAGAAGTTGACATTTCAGTACTAAGTAAATGTTTCATTATGTGAATGGAGATTAAAAACCTCTTAGCTAACCATTTTATGCAGAGTTTCATTAACTGGTACATTTCTGTTCTTGGTAAACAATAGACTGCAGAAGTAGCCCTTGCCAACTTAAAAAGCAAGTATGAAAATGAGAAAGCTATGGTTACGGAGACCATGATGAAACTGCGTAATGAGCTGAAGGCTTTAAAAGAAGATGCTGCAACCTTCTCCTCTCTGAGAGCAATGTTTGCTACAAGGTAAAGAACCCAAGAACTTTCTTTGAACCCCTAACATTGCTTGTTTGTAGGTGGAATAAATAGAATGTATTAGTTGCAAACAGCAGTATTGACACAAGGATGCTATCATATTTGAGAGGAAAAACAAAAGGGGGATGCTTTTTTTTCCTTCACATTTCTGCTGTTTGAAATGTTTAATTAAAGTAACTAGCAATTACATTTTCCTGTCACTTAGGAGAATGACAGGGATACAGCATGCTGCTGTAATAAATGATATTGACTCTGGAGCGGGGGTGTTTATAATGTGAAAATCGGGGGAGGGAGTCACTAGCTTCAGTGACAAACTCAGGTTGAGGGGGATTATGTTTAAGAACATAAAATGAACATTTATTACACTATGCGAATGCAGCTATAGGTTCAATTATAGCTGCGTTTTCATAATATAATAAATGTTCATTCTGCTGGTACACAGAACAATATGGGAGATGCTGGCAAGCACTGAAAAGCATGTGTATATATACATATATATATATATATTGATAAACTAAAGAAAAAATTATTCTTAGATCTGTACGTGCTGCACTTGGCACCTGTCTCTCATGCCATTTACAACTGTAACCTTATCAGGATTGCATCACTACTTCAGTGTGGAATTTGTTTCTGCCTTTCTTAGCTGTGCTTTGTGTTGTTGCTGGAGAACATGCTGATATAGTACATGCTGTAAAAGATGTCTGCATGCCATTTTTGATCTGCACGTTGCTTAGAACTGCCTGCCGCTGACTTCCTCTCTCAAACCTACAACACTGAGGGTTGGGGCAATGTTGGGGGAAATACATATTCTGTTTCCACATCCAGATCTTCTTCCCAGCTAGAAGAAGTTCAGTCAGCAACTGTCTGAAATTCGCCTGAAAAAAGCTTTATCTAAAGTAGGCAGTTCAATGTTAGTGGAGTTAAAAAAGAAAACAAAAACTTGTGGAATAACAGAAGGCCATGCAGGGCTATATAAACAATGCAAGATGGGCAGGGCAGATGTCGAAAAGACCACCATTTAATGTAATTCGATAGTTTGGATGTCTTGCTCTACTCATTTAAGCTAACCACAGGGGAGGACAGGTCTTATTGTGCATCTTTACGCTAGGTACTGCTTTATACCTTTTTCTCATCTGCTGTGAGCCATTTTTACACTGAAAGGATTTTCTGTGCCATCTGTCAAAAAGTTCTACAGTGAGGAATAATGGGGACACTTGAGAGGACTCCTGAAGTTTCTGTTCATCTCCAGTGCACTTGAGTGAATGGTTCTATGGCAGCACTCGCAGAAGTACATCACTCAAGTGATGACAGAGTTCCGGAAAAGTGCAGTGTTGGATAGACAGCAGTACTGTATTTCACTGCAGTATCCTTGCATTTGGGCTTAGCACAGAAAGTGAAACTGGATATGGAGAAGCTTTAAGGATGAATAATTGGCAGATCATGATCCTACTCAATGTAATGACAAATACAGACTTTTTTCTCCTTGTATTATCCTTCCCTTGCTTATCCTTACACAGGCCTGGGACTAATACAGCTAAATCTTCCCTTGTTTAATTATAGATCAGTGAGAAAATGGGTGGAAGCAGTAAGTGGAGCGGGTGGGAAGGGAAAACAAACAGCCTATTCCCTTTTTAGCTTTCCTTTAAAAAGTTTTGTTAGGTAAAGATAGTTGGGTATCTAAGATTTTTATTACACAAGCACAGTGTACTTTTCCTTCAATATTATTTTCCTTCTCCCACCTTTGAAAAGCCTCTTTTTCATGCCCTAAAAGAGGGTAACTAAGCAAATTTTTTCCCTCCAAGTCATAGAGTGAGATACTGCAGGGGGGATTTTCTTCTCTTTTCCTTCTTCCCAGCTTATTGTCATTGAGAGTTCAACCCTGGTCTTTTACAGGTGAAGCAAAATTTATGTTACAAGATACTTGCGTCCATAAAAACTAGGGGCAGAGAGAAAGCTCTGCTGGGAGGTCTAGACTATGAGCTTGAGCCATGATGCCCAGTGAAGTCCATGGGAGGTTTTCATGAATAAAGAATGCAGGAATGTCTCTGTTTGCTTAATGCACCACAGATCTGCTTGCATGAATGGTTAACATTTCTGAGATCCACTTTTTACCTAGGCATTGCAATGAAAGAGAAATGAGCTGTCAGTAAGAGCACGGAGTGGCCCATAGAAAGCTGAGGACTGCATGGAGGATGCAGCCTTTCACCTTTGAACACTTGAATTCATACTGTATCTTAAGTCACCCATATGTGTGAGCAATCAACTTGCCTTCTAGAACCCAGATGAGAACTTCAGAGAATTGCACACAGTTACCCTGGGTTATATTATATCTAAACAGAAGTTCAGTGTCAGAGTTGCATGGAGCTTGCAAAATTCCTCCCTCCCCTCCCAAATATGTCCCCGATTTCCATAATTTGGGCCCTACCAAATTCATGGTCCATTGTAGTCAATTTCATGGCCAGAGGATTTGAAAATTGGTCAGTTTCAGATGTTCTCATCTGAAATTTCAGGGTGTTGTAACCCTGGGGGTCCCCACCCAAAATGGGGCTGGAGGGGTGGGCGGGAAGTCACAAACCTTTTGTAGGGGCGTGACAGGATTGCCACCCTCACTTTTGTGCTGAGCTCTGAAGGCAACTGAGAGGTGAGTCTGATTTTTCCCTGGGCTGCTGGGTGCGCCCCAGCCTGGCCAGGACTAGTAAATAGAGACCCCCAGCTGGGGCGCTCCGAGCAGCATGGAGGAGATTGGACCCACTCTGGTACCTCCCTCTGCTCCAGGAAGCTCTGGAGGTTCCTGCAGCTGGAGGCGGCTTCTGATTTCCCTTGTGCTGCTGGGGAGCACCCCAGCCCAGCCAGGACTAGCAGTTAGGGGATCTCAGCTGTGGGGCTCCCAACAGCATGGGAGGGATCAGATATCACGGGGAAGGGCCAATTTCACAGTCCGTGACGTGTTTTTCATGGTTGTGAGTAGGTAGGGCCCTATCCATAACTACTAAATTCACACACACACTGTGAAGAGTACTGCTGGGAGGAAGAGGAGGGGAGGAACACAACCTTGTGTAGAGTTTAATCACCGGGATGTAGGAATTGCTATCCAGGAGTTTCAAAACTTCATCTCGTTCAGTATGTTGGCTTCTAGTAATGGCCAATATTCCTATATTGGATGCTACCGCAGCTAGTGAAACCCCCTCATGAAACGTCTCCTTCTTTAGTACATCCACAATGCATAGTGTACATTTTACTGTTGCCATCAGCATTTCATCTAAAACAGCCATTGCTTCAGGTAACATGGATGTGGAAGGGGCGTTCTTTGGTGCAGATAACACAGGTAATTGCGTAGGCAACCAATTTCAGGGTGTGCCACAGAGGGCAGAAGTATGCAACAGTTCTCTTTATCTCTTCACCTCGACATGGCCAATAATTTATTTATTAACCGCCCACTGTAAATTTCTCCCTTCCTCTGGCTATGGACAGACAGGAGAGTTTGTGTAGCCTGGTGAGGCGTTGGTTAGCAGCAGTGCATGCCTGCAAACGTCCATCTGCACACGCATGGCTGTATATGCACCTGGTTTAGGATCCCAAAATCCTTTGCGCTGGCTGCACAGTGCACACAGCTGAATTGGAACCAGCAGAAAAGTGGAGCCGGCACAGACAGGGAGCTTGGTGAAGGGCAAGAGAGGATGTGTGGGTGAGCTCCAAATTACTTCATTGCTTTAGGGTGTCAGTATTTTCAGCACTGATGCAAGAATGCAGTTGGAAAGTATAAAGTATACAGGCAAACACAACAGTAATAATCATAACTCTCTCGTTCCTGGTTTCTGTTTGTGACATGACATATCAGGCTTGCCTATTTTATTTCCTGTTTATTATTTTGTTGCATTTCTAAGTCTGAGCTAAGCAGTCTTTGTAATATAGATTCATATTACCCAGAGGGGACTGGCCATTTTGTAGCATATGAGAGAAGCTGAAATAATAAATAGGTGTTACGATCTGGGCATGAAAATAGTTACCTAATTTCTTTAAACTAGGTTAATCCTACTAATTTGACAGTGCTATCAACTATTTTTAATAAATAATGAAAACATGACAGGACTTGAGAGGTGAACAGGGGAAGCCTGCAAAAACAAAGTTTGAAAAATAGCTTTTTCAATTAGACATGCCTTGAGTAGCTTAGTTTTAGGATAGTGGACTCATATAAATGCTGGAATATGTCCCCTCATATAAGTAAATATATAGACACACACTCATTTGTCAAGCAGTCTTGAAATAGTTGAGTAATAGGACATAAACATGCAAGCAGAATAATCTATTTAAGACCCAAGTTTTAGTAATCGTGCTCACAAAAGTTTGCATGCAATTACCATCCATGCAAATGGGGATCAGAATATTGAGGGACAGTAAAAATCTGTCATCTGGATCTGAAAACAGAATTTTTTCACTTAGAACTCTAGTATTTATTCATGAATCAATTCATAACAGTCAAAAATTTTGTTCTTAATTAGCAAACTCTCTCCATTAGAAGAAAGGCAATAGGTTTTCCATTTAAAATGCCAAGAGAGAAGTTGACTGAGTTTTCTTTCAGGTTTACAGTTGCTAATTGGAAGCTTGGGTGGTTCTAAATGTAGCTATGCAACAAAGACTTGAACCTCTGTTTCTTTTCCTGACTGCTGTAAATGTTAATTAGGACGCAATCTCCAGTTTTAAAAGTCATCAAATTTGAGTTAGATATTTAAAAGCACATAGTTGATTCTTTTTACAATTGAAAGTTTAGGTTATTTAAAGTATGGTTTTATAATTTATTTATCCAGAAGTTTGAAAATAGGACTTCTTTGCTCTTCTTTATGAGGCAGTTTTTCCCTGTAAAATTCTGATGAGCTTGAAATTAACATGGCTAAAATTTAAAGGTGGAGCAGGTCAAAATACCTTTCTAGACTGACAGTCATTTACAGAAAAAGTTACAAAGGGCTATAAAGCTTACGTTTCCTATGGCTTATTATGGAAAAAAAATACAATATCAGAATAGATAAGAAATATACCAATCTTGGAATTTAAACAGAAGTTAGTATTTTTTATTAAATCAGCAGGGAAACATAAAGAAGCCTGGAGCCTTCCTGGTAGTTGTTTGGGCCATCTGCACCCAACTGTGAATAAATCAAAACACCATGATCCTAATGTTCCAGCAGTGCCTAATACATGGGAATGGTGATTCAGCAGAGGGTGCACAGATTTACAGCATCTGAGACTAAAGATCAAGAATACATGCCAGGATGAAAGAGTATGGTCATTAGAAGTTGACTTGGTGAAGGACAGAAAATAACTGGCCCACAATTTATTATTGAAGAAGCTATTGTGCTATGGGAGACTTAACACAACCACTACTGCAGGTTTCGGAAAGAAGGTTCAGTTATTCAGGAAAAACCAAAATCTGATCAAGCAGGTATTAATTAATCACGAACATAGAAAAGCTGAAAGAAAGGAAGATAATTTGGTTTCAATTTGAAGACTGGCTAGCGCTAATCGTGCTACTCCTTCCTCTTGTCTGACTTAGCTTCCCCAGGTCCTAAAAACATTACTTTTAACATATTGGTGAAACATTCAACTTTCTTTAAAAAAACAAACAAACAACAAAACACTCTACCCAGGATGTGTATATATATTTATATCCTTGAGTTGGAGCAAAGGGCCCAGATTTTCAAACATATATGTGTGTTGCTGCCCTCACTCAGTGCTGTAATAACTACATGATCTAGGAGCCTGAATCTCACTTTCACTCCTAAATCATGTCGGCATTGCAGTACTGAGTGAGAGCAGCAATGCCCAAATATCTTTGAAAATCTGGGCCAACGAGACCAACCTGATCTGTGACCCAATGTGACTCAGCAGAACAATCTGCACTGCCCCACAAGGACCTGATGTGTGATGCTCGGCCGCACTATAGCGCTAAGAATACAAGAATAAGAACAAAATGCCAAGATTCAGCAACAAGACCACAGCATTAGGACTCACTATGTGAGTAATAGTGCATGCAAAGAGCAAAGCAGCTAAGGAAATAATAAGCAAGCTATTGAGGCGCAACTATCCCTGTAAAGGGTGCAAATTCAACTGGAGACATTAAAGCAAAGTCAAAATGAGATACTTATCCATTCCAAAGACACAACATTTTCAAACATGCGGTTTGTGTATTTTATGTAACAAGCTGAAACCTCAGATCAAATGAATCCGTTCAAACCATTCTGCAGAAACATTCTGCCTCTTTCTAAGAGAAGAAAACTGCTTCAGCTCTGCAAATATTTCTGTAACACTCAGGAGGACAAAATGAACACCAGCAGAAAAAAGAACTTGCCACTGCAAATTCCCTGCTTCACAGGGAAGGTTGCTGAATCCAATGAGCTCAGCAAGAGCCTGAGGAAAATGGTTATATAAAACATTAGCAAATAAAACCTTACAGTGAACCTCTAGAGGGAAATCATCTTCCCAGAAGCTGAGGACAAGGGTGAATGAGATGAGAATAAATGTTTTCCCTCCAGAATGAAGATGGAACAGTAATTAAGAAATGGCAGCCAGAGGAGAGCAGAAGACTTTGAGAAGCAGTGTAGAAGTGCACCTAGCTGTAATTAACAAGCATCCTGACACTCCAGTAGGTCATAAATAGGAGGTGAAGGGGAAGACGAACTCTGCAGCTAGTCAGCAGGAGGGAAGATAGTGTGTGTTAGAAAATGCTGGTAAGGCGAGGATAGCACATAGTATGCGACTAGTATTAAAACGAGGAGAATAGTTCAAAAAGGCCATCAGGATAAGGGAATCAGGCTGTGACTTCTACCACCCAAACAGCAATTAATGAATAATGACTGTTCACCATCACAGAGAAGGCAAGTTACATGATCACTGTGTGCCCCAGTTCCTCATCTGCAAAACTTAGTAATGAGACTTCCTCATCTCACAGTGATGTTGTTAATACTTGGCAGATGGTCCCATTGTATGGTAATGAGGCCATGAAAGCATTCATAGAGGAAATACCAGCCCTCATCCCATGCTCTTTTCCAGAAAGCGTGGAGCTGTTTTGAACTTAATGGGGAGTGAATTCTGAAGCTCCTTTCATGCAGAGTATCTTGCCAGCAGTTAATCAAGATTGCAGCGTCTCAAATAGGCAGGGCCTTCGTTGGTTAAAATCAAACCCCTCAAGTGTCACCCAGTAACTAGTAGGTAGCTAGTGCTGGAGTGCAGATGCAGAGGCGCTGTGTTCTGTACACAGGACCTAGATGGAGATGAAATGGTGCACCAGCATTAATTTCACCAGTGATACAGAAATGGGGATTCCTATGGATTTCATTTAATGGTAAATTCCACCTTTTTAAAGTTTGGTCATGACCCTTCAATTAGATGGAAGTAGGCAGACCCTTATGGTAGAATTCCATTGAATTCATTGGAGGTGTGGACTGAGGGTCCAGGTGTGTGGATCTGACATTGGTCTTTGTATTATGGAGAGAATTCTCCAAGAAAATACCAAGCTACAGAAGGGATTATTTTTTAAATAGTTAATACAAAGAATTTGCATAAGTGTTTATTTCATATGTCTGGGATAAGTGATCTAGGAAACTATATATTGGTTATAATCTGTACTTGGTTCTTAGCCAAATGGCACCAAGCCCATAATTAACTTTCTTTAAATATGCAGGTCAGATGAATTTTCAGTGTAAGATGTCGAGGATATTTAAAAAAAAAAAAAAAAAAAAAGATTTCCAGTAGGTATTTGAATTGGTTTGATCTCTAATCCTGAGATGTATAAATCTGGCGTCTTTTCCTTTTTACCTGATTTTTGGATTTTTTTTTATTTTTTTTTAAACCCATTTGAAAGAATGCATCAGTTACATTGTTCTGCTAAGCATATGTGCTACAGATGTGTGATTGTGAACACAGGCAGATGGCTCAAGATCATGAAGTGACTTCATAAAATATTTCAGACACTGAACTAGGACTAGGGCCTTGATCCTGCAGTTGGATCCACATGAACTCATGTGCAGAGCCGTATTGACACAGGTCAGCCTTGGGGCTCAAATTGCTTATTCCCTTTCCTTTAATGAAGGTCAATAACTCACTGACTATTTAGAGCCCAGTCCTGTGTGACCTCCTCCACTGGAGTCAGAGTGGATGGGCTAATTGTATTTCAGTTTAGGATATGTTTTTCTTTTCTTTTTCTGTGTGTTTTCCTTGCTGTGCACTTTTATGTCAAGGCAGCCAAGGGCATATGGATACTTGTGTGTGAATGAGTGGGAAAGTTAGGAGTTCAACACCTTCCAGGAGTGAGACTTTAGTAAATGTGCACTAACTTCTACAGCCCTTAGTCAAGAAACATCCCATGAAGTCCACTGGAGGTTTTGCTTCAGAAAGAATCACAAAATTTGGCCTTACATGAAATACAATTTGAAAATTACAGGTTGTGTGTCTAAAACGAACCACTGTAACTTGTTTCCTCTTTGCATTTCATGGTGAGCTGATGCAAAAACATCAGCCATTTAAAGCTTGGTTTTATAATTAAATACATTCAAATGGTATTTAGCGTGGCTCTGTATCTTGCCTTCATTGCCCAGTCCAAACTAGGGATCGTTTAGGGGGTAGGGAAAAAATGAAGAATCTTCCCTTCTGCCCTCGAACCTACAAAGCAGCAGTGGAACTACTTTGTGTTTTCTACTGGAGCCTTGGGTGGAAGGGTAATGTAGCTACATAATGGTAGATTCACCTTCTTTTTCCTGATCCCGCTCTGCATCCACATACCCACCCCTTTAGCAGCATAAGCACACTTTCCGCTGCAGGCAAGGTCCTCTTCATTCCTGCCTGGTGATGGTGCAATGTTAGGATTTTTCCCATCAAACTTATTTCAAATGCAAATACAGAGCAGAAAATGGCAGGTAATAACTAATACCTCTTATAGCCAAGCTGTTCTTACTCTCCGTTAGGGTCCATGTTAATTTAAATGTCATTTTAGCCACTGCTTTGATATATTTTTCATCTTTTAATAAAGAGGAAAAATTGAGAGACTTTAATCCTCTCTGCTCTAATTTCTCATGTAGGTGACAGTTTAATCTAATGTGGTAGAGGCTAAAGTAGTTGCTATCGTTCCCAAAGAGGCTTCTTCAATTATCTCTTTCTGCTGTTATGCTTTACTGCTTTCTTATAAATTGGCGTTTTACTGATTTACAACAGAAAACAGGAAAAAGCAAATGAGTGCAATTAAGTGCTGGTGCCAAAAGCTATATGGATAGCATTTCTAAATACAGATCATAGCACAGTAGTAGAACATGGCAAAACACATGATTAAAAATACATCAGGATTAACTAATCATTTTGAACACACTGACGTTCAAGATGATCAAAAATGTATGCAGAAATAAGGAGAGTGTGGCACGTGCAGAAAGTAATGCAAATGTTAAACTGCTTTGGAAAATGAAGTATTTAACTTTAGAGACATTGATATTCAGCATGCTTTTGATTTTTAAAGAATAATTTAGCTTTAGACATGGGCATCTTAAATGTTTAACTTTTTGTTTTATTGAGCCCTTCCAGGATTTTCCTTTCTCTGTATCATCTGAGTTTGTGGGTTTTATACTGTATTGCTTATTTTACAAGTTGATGGTTTCTTTAAATTGTTTTCCTTGTTAATTTCCAGAGATAAAGGAAGCAACATCAAAGCCTTATGTTCAAGGTCTGCATCATATATAACAGTACATGCACAACACACAAATTATGCTAATTTTATTTTCCTTTGTAAGCATGAAGCTCAATTATTTTAGTTTCAAAAGTATGTTTGGAACAAAGGAATCTTCAGTTCTGCCGATCTAATGATGCTACATTGAATATGTAGTCTGAAATGTTGCTTTGCACAAAACGTGAATTTATAAAGAGGGAAGATATTTTGCTCTTACACCTGCAAATCTTACACCTACAAATCGATATCGGTTCATTTAAAAACAAAGTCATGATGTTAGTGTGAATTGTTATACTGCATTGATATAATGCAGAGTTGGAGACCATGATTTCTAAGTATACTTGGGAAAGGACTAACACTGTGTTGAAGAAAATTAAAATGGCGTTAATGAATATTAAGGGGGAGGAAAGCAGGTCACTGGTCCCAGCAGACTGTGTAAAGTCTTCATCCACTTCTAGTCAAACCTGGACCTTTTTGAATTTCATTTGTTCTGTTTAAATTGGCCACTGTTCTTATATGCAAAGCATCCTTCTGTGAAAATATCCTGAATAATCTAAGGCATAGATCAGGTTAAAATACTGAGTTATTTCATTTACAGAATAATTTAGCCTAAAGAACCATTCTGGAGAATGGATTCAGGAAAGAAAGCCATAAAATGTCATACACGTTAGTAAAACTCAAGACATTCTAACCCCAGCATGAGATCAGTAATTGAGGACAGTAAGAATCCCAACTGCATTTATGCTTCTGCGAGCAAGAAACAACCATCTCTATTAATGTAATAACGTGAGAAGAGGATGGGTAAAAAAAAAAAAATCTAATCACATTTTAAAAAATACTAAATCATTTTAAATTATAAAACTGGCAGTGGCATTCATCTGGTGTTTAAACACTGCACTAGCAAAAAAACGTGGGGATGCAATGCTGTAGCCTTTCACAGGTGAAATTTTGGATGTAATTACAATTTAGATCACACATGGACTGAGTTTACTGGCCTTATTCTAGTCTCCTAAAGGCATTTGTCTGTGTTACCAAACTACCACCCAGCTTGGCACAACTGACAGTCTTTGATCAGGAGACGCCTAGATAATCCTCATCTTGCAATATTCCTGCTATTAAGGTACATTAGCAAAGCTGTGTGGGAAGCTGTACTCTGTTTTGCTGCAGTGTTCTTGTTCCTAGCCAGCCTCTTGCTTTCAGGAGGATGAAAAGTGAAATCCATCCTCCTTACTCCCTCAAAGCTTTTAACACAAATTTTGCAAAGGAAATCAAATGAATGGCTGCAGCAGTTATAAAGCGACCCCACCGTAGCAAAATTGGGGGCTGAAGTGTGCAGTTTAGATTGAAAATAAATTTGAGTTTGATTCCATCTGAAAACAGTTGGAAAAGCAGAGAAATTCTGCTCTGATGTTCACCATGTGTGATCCTGTAACCTCAATCAACAGATCCACAGAGGAAAATAGGGCGCCACTGTGGTTTTGCTGAAGTTCCTATATAAATACGCACACAACAGATTAAAAAACTCCTTCCTATTAGCCTGTGGCCATGTCCACTGAGCACAAAGGATTCGTGCTTTGTACAGGGAAATAGGGTTGCTAAAGATTCTTGATATATTTTATTGCAGATGTGACGAATATGTCACACAGCTGGATGAAATGCAACGCCAGCTTGCAGCAGCTGAAGATGAGAAGAAGACTCTGAACTCCTTGCTTCGTATGGCTATCCAGCAAAAACTGGCACTGACCCAGCGCCTGGAGCATCTGGAGCTTGACCACGAGCAGTCCAAAAGGGTGCGCACAAAATCTGCTTCCAAAGCCAAGACCAGTAACCCCAGTGTAAGTCATATCCGGTCCTGTGGAGACAGATCTGAGGGGTCTGTCCTAAACAACCAGGTGTTTTGCAGTGAGAAGTATAAGATCTATTGTGACTAGAAGAGGCATGTAAGAAATCATATTATGCATCTAATCTTTAGGCTGTAATTGTCAGCGTAAACCCCCACTATCTAATGTTGCGGTGAGTTGAGTTGTACTAGTATGTTGTTAAACCATGTAATACAGATTGTATTATGGTGGTCTTAACTGTAACTAATTCATACATATGGGGAATCTTATTAACAAGTTAATAGTGGAAAGGAACTTTGTTTCCACGGTTAACATGTATGGTTTTGCTGTTTATGGGTAAGTGTTAAAAGTGTATACCTGATATACTACATCTGGTGTTACTAACTGTAGTTTGATTAGCACAAATGTGATCCTTTCCCAGGGTTACTGCATGCTTCAAATAAAAAAAAAAAAAAAAACACTTTCACAGGCAAAAGCAAACCTAAAATCTCCTTGTTAATGTGGTTTGAGAAGTGGTGAAATGCAATACTTGAAATTAGATGTGTAACATGGAAATGCAGAACATTTCAAAACCAGAACCAAAACTTAGATTTGCCCACTGTGGCAGTCATCAGAAATTTGCTGCCATATCACCACTGACCAAAGTCCCAAAAGCTTCTTTAAGCTATAAAAGTTGGAGAAACATAGGATGCATTCTTAAACTCTGTTTTCTTCTCTACTTCAGAGGGTTGACCTAAAGAAACTTGCACATTTATATTATATTAAAATATGCAATATTACCCCATCTGGAATAAAATTGAAAATAAAAAATATTAGGATCCTAACTGATATGCAGTTTCATGTTGAAGTTATGCTGTGAAAAAAATATCATGTACGGAAAGGATGTTTGTGGTCTCATGTTTCTTCTTGCAGCATAACAGTTTGGAAAGAAAGTGTTTTACATATTACTATATCCATAACATACGTGTACAGAATTAATATGACTCTGTTCTAGTATTTTAAAGTCACAATACAGTTCTTCTCAGCTCTCAGTATTAATCTTAATGGGATAGTGTTTCAGAGCTCTGTTTGTTTGTGGGTTTTTTTATTATACAAAAAAATTGCATTCCTTATGCAAGCACACCTTTCACAGGGCTCTACATTATAGGCACAGGAAATTTAACCCATTCAACTTGTTAATAAATATTTATGAAGTAGGTTAGCATATGTATTAATCTTTTAAAAATTACTTTGTCTGCTATTGGACTTTTAAGGGGCCTTTTTAGCCACTTAATTTCAATATGTTTGATAACATAAAAAAGTGTACTTCATAATTGGTGCCTATACGAGTGATAAATACACAAGATTGAAAAATGTTGCTTTTAAATTTGTGGAAAATTTGTGGAGCACAATAAGGCACATTTTTTAAAACAAAAATTTTTAAAGTGCCTAGCCTCAAACTTTATTTTAATGTAAAGCCCTGTTCATTTTGTACTTTTTCAAATAATTTTGTATGCTTATAGTATTAACTAAAAGTAATTCAAGACTGCACAGTTGTGTCTGCTGATAGTGATGTTTTCTAAAGCCATTCTAATAATCCTGGTTTAGTACTGCCTCATTTCACTACCATTTCATGTAGACGGTCAGCAGCTTGCTTCCTGTGTATCGCCACTCTGCCTATAAGTAGTCAGGAGATATCACATTATAAACGTAAAGTAATAAGGAGCACAGCCTGCTTTCTCAATGGAGGGAAAACATTAGCCTTTGGCTTCTCAGAGATTTAAAAATACGCTTCTAAAATCCACAAAATTAAATTGTGAAGAAATCTGAGAGTTATGAAAAATCTTGTTTTAAAAGAAGTATTTGAATATGGCATCCCTTAAATGTGATGCCAGAATCACATTTGCCAATATTTATTTTTTAAAAGAGTGGATTTTCCAAGTCTAGTGTATTGCCCAATTACCATTGTACATGAGAGGTTTAAAAAGACAATAATAGTATTCATAAAAGCAGGCCCTTGTGCATCAATTGTTACTTCATTTTTAGAAAACCCTGTATTCTCCTGAATTTGAGCTTTAATATTGCTGTGTAGCAGGTTTGATATTTTTAGAAGCAAAATACCTTTTAACAATTTTCAATCCTGCTTTTTTCTTTGCTGCACAATCCTCCAAAAGGCCTTTATTCTTCTCATTTTTGCATTGTAGGTAATGTAAAGAATGCCTTGTAAAAGTAGGCATTTAGATTAGTAACTTACTTTGCTCCATTAGAAGCAGCTATCATTTTGCTTCCACTTTGGTAGGAAGCTGTTAATACAATTCTTATTTCTTCCCTATCTCTAGTGGTAGCCTTGTCACAAAATACTGATGACAAAAAGGTAAATTTGAGAAACTACATGCCTTGGTAGGTTTTAAAGACAATTGAAACTTTATAGGAAGATTTCAGTGTTATGAGAGGTGACTATTACTATCAATATTGGCTCACACTGTCAATACAAAATATGAATAGTTTTGCTATAACACCACTAGCTTAATAATCATTTCCATTCTTATTCATTTCCTAAGACAAAAAACAACCAGACCATTTAAACTTGTCAAGTGTATGTTTTTAAAACATGATCTAAAGAGAAATGAGCAACGGTACATAAAAGTGACTTGTTCCTGCTGTGTTTATGTTTAGATTAATAAATTTAAGATTTTGGGGGTTTGTACTTTTGTTAAACAAATCTCTTGACATTTACCTGTGCTATGTTCAGTCTTTCATTTCCCTTTTAATGGGTTGGGAGTTAGCTTGGAAAACTTATTAAGCCATCACCTACCTCTGCAAGCAGACTCTTCTTTTGAATGATTTACTGTTCTCTGCATTGGCCTGCATGATATACTGACCTGCATGTCTTTGGAGAACTTAAATCTTCATTGATAACGGCTTTGGCATACTCACTGCTGTATCTTCTGCTCCAACAGCATAGCTTTATTCAGTACTTGTAAGAAACCTTCTTCCTGCAAAGCTGTTGCTTCTGGCAGTACTCATGTAAAGCATTGTTCATTGGCTTGGAAAGCACGTACAAACTAAAATGGCTGCCTCTTCCTTAGGAAACTAACAGATGCCGCTCAACTGACTAACCTGCTATGGAGATCTTGCAGTGCACTCTGTATTAAGTTGTCAGTTCTTTAACTGATGAATCAGTACCAATTTTTCTAATGTTATTCTGTTTTCCATTTTTCAGCTGTAGAGTAGTTCCTGGAGAAGGCCTTTCCAACAGTGCAACAGTATTTCTTAGCCTGTCTCGTTATGGTTAACAGTGGTAGCCTGTTGCACAAAGAATGGAAACCACTGACTTGATCCTAGATTGTTGGTTTTGTTTTTGTTTTTTTTAAACATGTTTTCCAATATACTACCTGCAATTTTGCTTTTATGTCTCAAGTTATAAAACAAACAAACAAGCTTTACCTATAAGTGCTGCTGCAGGAAGAAAACTTACAAGTGCTGAAGAAACCTACTTCAAACATAATGATCGCCATATTAGTTTATGATCTACCAGAAATGTTCAGATGGGGGAATTTTTCTTATTTCATTGCAGATGTTCCTTTTTTTTTTTTTTTTTTTTATCTGATTGTTAAACCTGTGCACTTTTGATATTTTAGTTTAGCTTCTTTTAATTCCTTATGTAGAAGAGTTTATATAAAATGCAGGGGTCTGTGCTCATAGTCTCTCTCCCCATTTTTGGTTTGTGCTTGTTGATTTTCTACATCAGCATGTGGCAGAGATTTGTACTATTTTTGTTTTTGCTCTCTAGACAGTGTTTAGAAAAAGAGTTTCGACACAAAAACCAGGAGCTCTGCTAAACTATATATGTGCTGTGCTTCAGCAGCTTTTTTAACTATTATAATAAAATGTTAAGCTTTATGTGTTAAAATTACTGATTTTTAACTGCCATGTTCATTAAGAAATCCAGGGTATTCAAATTCTGGGGTTTTTTTCATATTGTATTATTATTCTTAGGAATAGTTCAATGTAACAAGAAGAAAACTTGACTTTGCTCTAGTTAAAACAGTAATAGGCACTTGAAAAATATTAAATAAGTAGTATTACCTATAAATTCCAGAATTTCTGGGTTTTAGGAAGGTGTGAAGTATTATTGATTAACAGAATTTTATACAACTGTATGGGTTAAATTCCAAATTGGAATTGTTTTGTTACTTCTTCATTTTATTGTGCCAAATTATGGTACATTTAGAAAGAAAAATTCTAAAATTGTCAGTGAATAGGGTGTTCTATTTCAGCGCCTTTTTGTCATTAATTATTGCCAGTAGTGCCTTTAATAATTTAAGTGAGAATCCTACAGTAGCTTAGTCTATACAAGAAGAAACGAACAGCTGTTTTGGAACTTAGTAAAGATGTGGAGCAATAAGTGCAAAGTGAACTCCCCTTTCGCACATTTTTAATGGGTAGTCTTAATATAGAGATTATATATACACACGAAATTGTAAAAAATACTGTTAGTCAATGATACTTCATCGTGCAGATCCTTGCAAATTCAGGGGTATAGAAAATATAAAAAACAAACCCGAATACACTTTGGGAACCAAATGGACTTTTATTGAACAAATGAGCAACATGTATTAACACATTTGTGGCTGCAGTACAGAGGATGTATTGGGAACATTGATGTTCTGTTAGCTGTGTATGGTGGTGGATACAGTTTAACCATAGTATTGTTTGGAAATGTGAAAGACAAATACTTTCTCTTGCATGTTGTATCTAATCAATGTAATTTCAGGAAACAGAAAGTGAAAAGTGCATCAACAAGCTGTACCTACTTGTCTTGGTGCTGTTTGTTGAGGCTAGTGTGAATGATTAAATTGGTACTTCTGGGGGGGAATTTCCCTCTCTCTCAAAAAAGTACAAATTGTAATAATATTGTCAGTGAGGAAAAGATTTCTGTTTGCTGGAAGAAACATTATTATTCCTAGATGTGGGGACTTCTTATATTTTCATCTTCTGTTACAGTATTGATTCATAAGAAATATTGTTACATTTAAAAATTACTACATTTGTATGTGGGTATTTATTTGAAATGATGTCAAAGTACTGTATTATGTTTTATGTGCATTACCTTTTAGTGGTGGATTGGTCTCCATTTAATGTCATATGCATGTACTCTTTGCCAAGTAACCTTTACACAGATCTGAAAAAGTGAATGTCATTGCTTAAAAGAAAAATATGGAAAACTGATTCTTACGGTATAACTATGTGTTAATTTGATAATTTTAGGAGGCATAGGGGACAAAATGTTACTTCCAAATTAATACAAAAATTGTGCGTAATGTAGGAAAGCAATCTGCCTGTGTAAAGGTAGTCGCATTGGCAGTATCAATAAAAAAGAGAAGGAGATCTGTTTACTGTTTTTTTGCAATGTCCACCATTTTAACTTGTTGAAACATTCCTAGGTCATTAAGAATCTTAGCACCAGGTTAAATGAATATTTGTGTTTTTGTCATAGGTTTTACCTGGGAGAAACCTAAATGATAATTATTTAAATTTGCTGTATAATTTGAATAGAAAAAGGAACCCCTACATCTATTAACTGTCCTCCATATGTTTAACAGTAATTTTTGATGGACCCTTCAGAACTCAGAAGGACATTGTACATACAGCTGACCTATAACCAACTTAAATGTACGTGCAGTCATTTGTACACTAGACAAGACTTTTGATCAATCCAAACAACACACACAGCTGTTCCAGGATTTAGGTTCTATGAGTTGGTCTGGACCTCTAGGGACATTAAATATAGGTTTGTGGGGATTTTTAAGGTTTATAATACACCCCCCCCCAATGGGAGTTGTCTTAAAATAACCCAGCTCATTGTAGTTTATGTAACCTGCTATTCAATACCATTACAAAAGCTAATCAAGGTAATGTACATTGTAACTCAGGGGGAGACAATGGACCATTTCTGTTTAGCAAGCATTCACAAAGTGTGTTGGTCTGCTTGCTTAAATACTCAGAACTCATGTCTGACAAGGCTCTTGGCCTAATCCTTTAGTGCTTTATTCATACAAAACTTCCCTTAGCTTTAACTGGAGTTTTCCCTGCAGGATTGCTCTGCCTGAGGAAAAATTATATATAATCTACATGCAAATAAACACAGATAGAACAGAGCAGTTCAAAAGATAAAACAGCTTAAATAAAAAGCTGTGTACTGGTAAAATAGCAAAATAATACAAGGAAAACAATTAGCTTAATTTGTCTATTGAATGTTTTAATATTAATTTCTTATGCCAGTCTTTGTGGTGTGAAAATTGGGCCCCTTTGAGGGCATGTTTCACATACAGAATTTAGAGCCTTAGTCAAGAGCTGAAACTCCAGACTGACAGATATTGCTGTATTTAATCTTAGGGAAAGGAATCTACCACCTAACATAACACTCCACCTGTCATGGAGAATCAGCAATTGATTGCTGAGTATTTGTTGCTTGGCACTAAAGACTAAACAGATGAGTGAATTATTTTATAACTTCTTATAATGAAAGCAGGAATACATTCAGAAAGACTAAGGGCCAGATTTTTAAAGGTATTTCAATGGGAGTTAGACCCCTCGGTGCTTTTGAAAATCCCAGTAGGTGCCTACCTCATCTTTAGATGCCTAAAAACCTTTACAAATCTGGCACTAAGTGCTCGACCCGCCAATGTGCTGAATACCCTCAACTCTCATTGACTTTGGTGGGTGCTGAAGTCACTCAGCCTCCTTGCCAGGATCAGGTTCTAAGAGAGTGACATGGCACTTTTCTAAACTGTGTTTCTAGTAATAAAGATGAAAAGCCAAAAACAGATCAGTTCTGTAGCCTAAAAGAAGGTTTCAAAATAGAAGATCTATAAACAGGATCATTTCCAGTACAGCTGAAGGAAAGCATCCAACTATCATTTAGTAAATAAAAGTTTCAGCCTACCTCTGCTAGCCAACAGTATTCCAGCAGCAGTCACACCAGTGCCAAATACAATTTGCAGGAGTAAAATAATCTCTCTACTCCTACTCAAGATTCGTTTGTGCATCCAAGTATCACATTAGCCCCTTTGGCCACAGCATTGCACTGGGAACTCATTCAGCTGATTATCCACCATAACCCCCAAATCTTTTTCAAAGTCACTGCTTTCCAGGATAGAATCCCCCACCCTGTAAATATGGCCTACATTCTTTGTTGATAGATGTAAACATTTAGACATGTTAAAACTCATTGTTTGCTTGAGTCCAGTTTATGAAGCAATCTGAATTGCGCTGAATCAGTGACCTGTCCTCTTCATTATTCACCCCTTTCCCAGTTTGTATGTCATCTGCAAATTTCATACAAGTGATGATTGTATGTTATCTTCCAGGTCATTAATAAAAATGTTAAATAGCATATAGGACCAAGAACCAATCCCTGTGTATCCTCATTAGAAACACATTCAATGGTGAACTTTGGATTTCAGTGTTCTCTCCAGAGAGGTGTACGTTTGTACATTGGAAACCTAGCACGAGCACCCGCGGATGTTTCTGATAATTGTCTGGGTTATGGTGTGTCTGAATTTTCCGAGAGATGACTTTTCCTCTCGCAGCTCCTGTTCAAGTCATAGATCTTTTGATACTTATTTCTGCTCCTAAGTACTCCCCATTACCTCCTTGTCAAACTGATTTCCTTTCTCTTCTAAAGAATGAAATATTATCCCATTTCCTAACTAAAAGAAACTGGGGTGGAGTGAGGTGGTAAAAAACCCCATGAATCTAAAACAGCTTTGGAAATTCTTCGGTACTCGTATCTGATTTTAATATCCTAGTATAATAGTATCCTTAGTGAGCAGTTTATCAGATGCTGCATGGGGTTTTGTGAAATCAGCTGCCAATTACGTGACCGTACAATAATTATTAAGGTGACTTATCCCTCATCTTCCATATAAAAGGCTGAATCTTTATTTTCTACCAGCAGTTCTGAGGTTTTATTTAAAATATCCATTGCTCAGATATTGCAGTATGTTTAGTTATTTGTTTTTAAAGCAGACCTGCTTACTCAAGCAAAGGTAAAATCCAGACCGGTAATTCTAGAATCACAATCGTTTCACCTGATTTCTGGTCATGAGAATTTGTTTCTAATTAGGAAAGTTGGCATTGAGATTCTGACCTGCATCCAGTTTCAGAATTAGGCACACCAGCTATTTCTACTAATCTTCAGTATATTGTTGGACTTGTTTTATAGTATGGTTTATACCTTGAAGTTCAACTTAATACAGCTCAAGGGGATAAGAGCAAAGTATTTGATCCAACAATGGATCACCAGCTTTCTGTTACCTCCTAATTAATAATGTCTTAAACAAAATATGGAAATCCTTGCTTTAGTATCTCTATTTGAAAACAAACAAGGAAATCTGTTATAATGTTTTGGAAGAATAAGCCAACCCAAGCTGTCAATTCTCAAGTGATAGTAGCAGTCTTTAAAGCATGATCCAACACTGGTTCAGAGAACAGTTTTTGAGCCATGCTGTATCGGGGTGGAGAACAGAATGCATTCTGCTTTATTGTGCACAAAGGTGGTATTTTTGTGGTAGCAGTTGGATGGTTACTGGGTAGCTTCTCCATCTGATGGATGGGTTTTTTTGTCTTTTATAGAAGTGAGTTGTCTATCTTTGCTGAAGATGTGTGTTCTCCTCCATAGATTGAAAATTCTCAGAAAGTATCTATGTGAAATCTGTGCATCCATATCACTGCTTGGGAGGATGCTTTTTTTTTTTTTTTTTTTTTTGTCAGTGTAAATACTTGATTCTTTCTTGAGAGAGAAGATAACATCTCTTACCAAAAAGTCAGGGTGCAGTAAGAAGTGTAGGTCACACTGCATTACTCCATGGGTTGGTCTTGATCCTGAACACAAGAGATATAGGGGATAGTTCTTTCTCCATGCCCACTCAGTCCTTAGCCTCTATGCTGTGTCTTCCCAGGAATGTGTGTAACCCAGTGGTAAATGGATGTTATGGATCCTCCTCCTCTGCTGATGCACAGGGGACATGAGTTGTTATAGCACCATAGCTCTTTAGCTCAAGTTGAGGCCGCTCATGCTGTTAGCTCTGGAGGTCATCAAGTTCAATCTCTGCTGTAGCAGTCAACACATGCACGTTGCAAACACTAATGGTGTGTACATTTGTCACACAGAGGACTAGGAAGGGGACCTCAAACAGTTCATTTCACACAGACCACCAAAGAGACATCAGATAACACCTTCTGGTCTCTGTTTAGATCACCGTATGAACCAGATAGAACTTAAATGAGTCTAGGTTTCAAGCACCATGGATATAAGCAGTTAGATGCAGAGACTCTCACACTGTACAATTTATTGGCTGTTCTGGGCAGTTTGACAGTACTACTTTCCTGACATTTGTTACCATGGTGGATATCTGTCAGAGGGAATGACAATGAGGTTGGTCTTCACAGGGAATGTGACACCTTGTAGCCCTCCTTCTCAAGCCCTTCTCCCTATGGGATGTCTCTGAGGTTGTCTTGCCTTGCCTGCTAGTGATTATGGTGCAAATGTTTCTCTTCACATACATTTTTAGACAGTCTTAGGCCCGGTCTACACTGGCGACGGAGGTCGACGTAACGTCACTTACGTCGATCTCCGAAAGCCTGCGTCTACACTGGTACGGCAGTTCCGTCGCCTGAAACCGTGGCAAAAGTCGACGTAATAAAACCACCTCCGCGAGTGGCGTAGCACCTAAATTGATTTTGTTGGGTCGATTTTTGCGTCCGTGTAGACAGAGCGTAACGAAATTCAATGTTAATGGCCTCTGGGAGGTATCCCACAATGCCCCGTTGTGACCGCTTTGGACATTCGCGCTCTGCTGCTATGTGCTCACGCTACCTGGAAATGGCCCCTCCCCCGTGCCACAGGAAAATTTTAATTTCCTGTGCAGCCAGCATGAAGAGAGCTTTGTCGGTGGACTCCTCATGGCTACTGCAAGGCCCAAACGCATGCCAGCATGGAGTCGACCAGAGGTCTTAGATCTCATCGGTCTGTAGGGCAAGGAGTCCGTTATGGCTCAGCTCAGAGCCAGCGAAAGGAATTTTGACATTTATGGGAAGATATCCCAGGGCATGCTGGAGAAGGGACACAAGAGTGACACGCAGCAGTGCCGCATGAAGATCAAGGAGCTGCCACGTGAAGATCAAGGAGCTGCATCAGTCGTATCAGAAAGCCAGGGAAGCTAACAGCCGTTCTGGCTCCTCCCTAAAAATATGCCACTTCTACGAGGAGCTGCATGCAATTCTCGGCAGCGAACCCACCACGGTGCCGCCGCGCAGCATCGATACCTCTGCTAGGTCACAGTCCATGGACAATGAGGAGGACTTTCTGGAGGAGGAGGCTGAGGAGAGC
Source organism: Emydura macquarii macquarii (assembly GCF_026122565.2). Lineage (NCBI taxonomy): Eukaryota > Metazoa > Chordata > Testudines > Chelidae > Emydura > Emydura macquarii. Next base: position 8,848,640 of record NW_027131105.1, on the reverse strand, counting down.
AGGGTGCAGGAGAGCAGGGTGGCTGTTCTCCCAGACAGTCAGGACCTATTCCTGACCCCAGAGCAGTCCAGCAGCACACAGGACAGCAATAATGATCCCGGGGAAGGCACATATGGTGAGGTTTTTTTTCTTCTTAGAGTTCTGTCCTTTTAAAAGGAGGGTGAGGGCAGGAAGGGCATTTAGTGGACTTTACTGGGGGGGTTACCCCCAAACAGATTATTTATGTGCAGAGATATGCTCCGAGAATTATCAGCTGATATCTCAAGGAAACTTTCATGTAGGTAATCTGTTATCGTTTGCACAAGGTTTCGTGGGAGGGCAGCCTTGTTCCTCCCTCCCCAGTAGGATACTTTGCTGCTCCACGCTGCAATCCAGGGAGCCGGCTTCATGGCGGAACACAGCATAGCGGCATAAGGGCCAGGCTGGTACCCTGCTGTGTGCAGCAAATCTTCCCTTTCTTCGTGTGTTACTCTCAGGAGACTATCGCTCATGGTCACCTAGGGAAGACGGCGCATGTTTAAAATACCCGAGCTGTACAGCAGATACCCTGTACCTCTGTATTCCCCATTGTAGTGTCCTACCAAGTCACTTTAATTATTTTGATTTGGTTTCAGAAGAGACTATTAACCCCCCCACGCTGTCCTCCTTATCATCTCTGTAACGGCATAGCCAGCCGACCCTTCTGGGATGTCAGGAATGGAATGAGGGTCTGGGTTTGCCTTGGGCACTGCAAGGGGAGTATTTTATACATTGTTGCAGTTGTTTCATTTTCTTGGATCTGCTAACAAGGGCAACCGTGTGCATTTCTTTTCGTTCTGTGGACACCTCAGCCTTGGCCCAACCCTCTAGAAATGCTGTGGAAAGACTATCGCAGATTAGAAAGAGGAAAAAAAAATTCAAGAGATATGTTTTGCAAGCTCATGAATGCCTCCGCGGCCACAGAGACAGAGCTCAGAGCGTGGCGGCTGACCTTGTCCCAGAATATGGACATGGACAGGGAGAGTTGCAGAGAAATGCAGGAGCACGATCGCAGTACCACGCAGGAGATGCTGTGAATCATGTGTGACCAGGCAGACATGCTCTGGCGGCTTGTGGAGCTCCAGGAGGAGCGGAGGCCAGGCAGAGTCCCGCTGCAGCCCCTCCACAATGCTCCTCTGCTTATGGCTTTGCTGCCCTGCCCCTGCCTCTCCCCCACCCCCAAGAGGTCTCGGAGGAGAATGGCCAGGCTGCAGTACGTGATGCACTCCACCCCAGTGGAGGCAAGCAGAAAGCAGTGGCAGCCCCACTGACAGCTGGCCTGCAAGAAACCACGCTACCCCTTAAGACTGTGAATGAACATTCCTCCATCCCCCACCCCACGACTTGAATGTTCATAAATAAAAGTTTGCATCATTTCAACACGTTTCTTTATTAAATCATATCTTGTTTGGGAGGGATTTGGAGGGTACTGATATTGATGGGGGGGGGGGATGTTGAGCAAAGGCAAATAATAGACAGGAACAGAAATCAGCCCTGCATCTCATTGCAGAGCCTGGTTTTCAGTGCTTCCCTAATGCAAAGTGATCTGCGGTTAGCTCTCAGTGTATTGCTGGCATCGCGCTGCTCATAATTGGTGGACAGTCTTTCTGCCTCCACAGCCCAATCCTGGGGGAACCTCTCCCCCCTTCGCTTCACACACATTGAGGAACACAGCACGCAGATATCACTGATGGGAGGTTTTTTCACTCATGTTCAGCCTAGTGAGCAGACTCACATTCAACAACCATTCTGCAACTGCTTAACCTCTTACTAAAACATTCCTTGTCGCTGTCAAGGTGCCCATTGCACAGTTTCCTTAGCCAAGGGGTAAGCAGGATCCCCCAGGATCACTATTAGCATTTCCACACCCCCAATGTGAATTCAGAGCCATTGGCTATTATCTCTGAAAGCTTGTGGCAATTGGGGGAGGTCCCTGATGATTGGAAATAGGCAAACATAGTGCCCATCTTCAAGAAAGGAAAGAAAGAGGATCCAAGGAACTACAGACCGGTCAGCCTCACTTCAATCCTTGGAAAAATCATGGATCAGGTCTTCAAGGAATCCATTTTAAGGCACTTGGAAGAGAGGAAGGTGATCAGGACCAGTCAACATGGATTCACCAAGGGCAAGTCATGCCTGACAACCTGATTGCCTTCTATGAAGAGGTGACTGGCTCTGTGGATGTGGGGAAAGCGGTGGATGTGATATACCTTGACTTTAGCAAAGCTTTTGATACAGTATTCTCCCACAGTATCCTTATCAGCAAGTTAAAGTAGTATGGATTGGATGAATGGACTATAAAATGGATAGAGAGCGGACTAGAGCTGGCTCAATGGGTAGTGATCAATGGCTCGATGTCTAGCTGGCAGCTGGTAACAAGCGGAGTGCCCCAGGGGTCAGTCCTGGGGCCGGTTTTATTCAACATCTTCATCAATGATCTGGAGGATGGGGTATATTGCACCCTCAGCAAGTTTGCAGATGATACTAAGCTAGGGGGAGTAGCAGATACCCTGGAGGGTAGGGATAGGATACAGAGTGACCTAGACAAATTGGAGGATTGAGCCAAAAGAAATCTGATGAGATTCAACAAGGACAAGTGCAGAGTCCTGCACTTCGGACAGAAGAATCCCATACACAGCTACAGACTGGGGACTGACGAGCTAGGCAGCAGTTCTGCAGAAAAGGACCTGGGGGTTACAGTGGATAAGAAGCTGGATATGAGTCAGCAGTGTGCCCTGGTTGCCAAGAAGGCTAATAGCATATATGGCTGCATTAGTAGGAGCATTGCCAGCAGATTGAGGGAAGTGATTATTCCCCTCTATTTGGCATTGATGAGGCAGCATTGGAGTATTGTGTCCAGTTTTGGGCCCTCTGCTAAAAAAAAAAAAAGGATGTGGAGAAGTTGGAGAGAGTCCAGTGGAGGGCAACAAAAATGATTAGGGGGCTGGTGCACAAGACATATGAGGAGGGGCTGAGGGAACTAGGCTTGTTTAGCCTGCAGAAGAGAAGAATGAGGGGGGATTTGATAGCAGCCTTTAACTACCTGAAAGGGGGTTCCAGGGAGGGTGGAGCTAGGCTGTTCTCAATGGTAGTAGATGACAGAAACAAGGAGCAATGGTCTCAAGTTGCAGTGGGGGAGGTCTAGGTTGGACATTAGGAAAAAAATTTTCACTAGGAGGGTGGTGAAGCACTGGAATGGGTTACCTAGGTAGATGGTGGAATCTCCATTTTTAGAGGTTTTTATGCTGCAGCTTGACAAAGTCCTGGCTGGGATGATTTAGCTGAGGTTAGTCCTGCTTTGAGCAGGAGGTTGGACTAGATGACCTCCTGAGGTCCCTTCCAACTCTAATAATCTATGAATAAAATAAACCACCACCTATTAATGTTCAAATTAACCCTTAATGTTCATTAAGAAGCAGGATTTCTAGAGGCAAGGTCAGATGCTAGCTGCAGGCTGGCGGTTTCTGCTAACCAGAATGGGAGGAGAGGAGAAGAAAGTCAACAATTTGAGACTGAGAAAAAACAAGTGGATGGGAACCTTGGATTTAGGCGCCTCTGATACAGAAGCTTATTATGGCTAAGATTGTGAAGAGAAATGATGACCCAGTAGGGGGTCACTATGAGCTATGTGTTTTGTAAAAGTTAGCTTTAAAAGATTAGGGAAAAGTAAATACATCAGAGCAGTCAGAGGAAGCTTTTCTTTGGGCCAGGAGTTGGCACCTAAACTCCCCATCAGCTGCATGGAAAGAGGGTCGCTGGAAACCTGGCTGGTGATAACTCGAAACCATCTCAGACTGTGGGTAACTATATCTGGGATGTCCTAAACCTATTGCTTATGTTTGTGTGTGCTTAAATCTAATAAACAGTAGTTTTAGATGAGTGCACTTGCTTGTATCAATCTTAGCCTTTCCAGCTGATTGTGTTCCCACTGATTTATTCTTGAAACCACCTGCAGTGAAACAGTTAAGTTGCCACTGCTTTGGGTTCTGAAAACCCTGGGTAACATTACCTCTTAGTTGGGTGCCTTAACCCCCAGGCTGTAGTGTCATTCTCACTCTCTTTGGCCCAGGTTATTTATTCAAAGTGTGTCAGCTTCACAACAGGAGAGACGATAAGCAACTTACCCCATGAGAGCCTATAGCTCGCTGGTGAAGATGCTCACTTGGGAGTTGGGGAAGGTGGAGTTCAAATGCTCCAGAGTGGGGATTCAAACCTGGGTCTCCCACATCCCTGGCAAGAGCCTTGACCAGGGGGCTGAAGGTTGTAAGTGTACACCCTCATTCACTCTCCTGAAGCTAGCATTGAAAGACATTTCTCCCGCCAAAATGAGTCAAGTCAAATTCATAAATAGTTTCAGGTCAACCAAAGCTGCAGCTAAACTATTCCTGCAACAATTTTTGCCAAGTTCTAATTTTCATCCGTTTCTGGGCTTCTCCCCACCCCCGCAGACGCTGCTGCTGTTCCTGCTGAGTGGCAGCTACCTCTCCCGCTGCCACCCCATCCTCTTCTCCCATTCCTCTTCTGGCAGCCTCTAAACATCGCACTGAATCAGAGGGGAAGGTCTTCTATTCATGGAGGCCTCAGCAAGAGCATGAGCAGCAACAGCTCCTATGTCCCGTTGTACCATCGTCCAGCTGGTCATAGGGAAAACTGGTGTGTAACTGGAAGGACAGGGGCGGTGGGGAGAAGAACAGCACAAAACTCCCAATCTCATCCTAGAGGTCATCGGAGGGAGAACAAAACAGGGCTGCTGTGTGTGATCCTAGCATGGGGATGAAGGAAGGAGATGTGAGCATGGGGTTGATAAGGATAGCACATGACGAAGAAGGAGACTGTGAGACGGGAGTGCAAGCAGGGCTGAGGATATGGAAGAGGCACCTGGGAAAACAGATAGCATGGGTTAGGAGAGACAGTTGGAGCAACTAGGGCAGCTGCAGTTGCTCTGGGCAGGGGCTTTTTGGCATAAAGCCTAGGATAGCTCCATGCAGAAAAGACAGCTGGCTGTCTAGTGCAGGCTGGTGATGAGTGCATGTTTCTCCATCTGCAGGGATGGGAGAGTGCCTGGGCAGCCATAACGGGCTAGCATCATAGGAGAGAAATGGAACTGTGCAAGAAGAGGGGGTGGGCTTTGTAGGGGGAGGAAAGATAGGGAGAGATGTGGTTTTGAGTATAGTCATCCCTGGTATGCTTTATGAAAATGGGCCACTTTGTCCAAAAGATTAGGTCATGCATTAACTACATCTAACATTTTAAAATCATTCTGATTACTGGGATCTTTTCTGTGCCAACCACTTACACCACAGCTGACTATAAAAAACTTTGGAGGCTCTGTATGCCCAAATGCTCAAGGCATTTCAGGAGTGATAATTCTGCATTCCAACTCGTGACTACAGCTCTAATATGCTTCCTTAATTAGGCATAGTGGCCTCGACTGAGGACTTGAGCTAGATCTGGACATGCAGTGCTACTAGTGCTTTATGCCCTGTGCACTGAATGCCTTTCTTGATCTTGTATGAGACTTAATACTTTCCTCATACTCCCCCAGATGGCTGCCAGGGTCAAACGAGCAAGGCTAGCTAGCATGGAGGGGATTTTAAAGTGTAGTCTCTTTTCTGATTGGGCTTCCCAGGTTGCAAATGGAACTCTGAAGCTCTCCTGTACAGGACTAACAAAGAGACATCTCTTCTGATATCTGTGTCCTGTGTACTGCAGAAGTAAAGCCAAAGCCATGCACTCTTTGCTGTGGGCTGTGCAACCTCATCCAGAGGGCTAGCCCGCTGACGCTTCACTGCTCCAAAACCCAAGCTGGCTAGATTAAAGCTACCCTGCCTATGTCTACTTGAGGTGCAATCACATCTCGTGACTGCCATAAAGACACAGCCCTAGGCTTTCGTTGGTCTGGGATGGATTTGTTGTAGGAGTGCAGCAATCCTTTCTATTAAGCTTTTATTCATACCATGGCTTCCTACCCCCATATCTTGAAACACTTCCTTTGCTTTTAGTTAATCAGCTTTAATGTCACCTCAGATACAGCTGCACTTTTCCAAGTTGAGATTCTTGAATTGCTCCAGGGTCACCACTGATGTAAGGGCAAATAGACTACTTTAGAGATCCTCCACTTAAGTTAAACATGGTCTTAATGAAATCCCACAAAGACAAATTTAGTTAACTGATAGCTAAGGTTGCTCAAGTATCTTTCCTATCTATGCAATCTGGGAAGTGACCAGTTAGGCCAGTGTTCATATCCACACTAGCCCCAGCCTGTGTGTCAGAATGGTCAAACTTCAGGCTATCCAATGCACACTCAGTTTCCAAAATTCTATAACAAACTCACTGGAAATTCCCCATCGCATCCACCGACAATATACGCATCCAGTTCCAAGCCCTGAAATGCAGAATTCTGACCTCAGGCAGGTTAAGATGTTCCCTGTAGACATATGGGCCACTGTAAAGCCTATGGAGTTTTGTACAGAAAACAACATATGATCTGAGTTTGGTTTTCTAGTGTTGTGCAATTTGTTAAGGACTAGAGGAGCTTGGTCCAAATCCAAATATCTAAAGAGTGCAACTGTCTGGTGCTCCAAAAATTGGTTAACTTAGCCTAGCGTGGATCATCCCAGGCTAAGTGAATAGTGGGGTAGAGCTGACGCAGGAGTTCCTCAACCCTACTACCAGCATAGCAGGTAAATAGGAGGCTTGGCTGGGATTGCTCTGAACTATGGCAATCCTTCACTAGGTTTTCACGCCCTTGTGGCCATTGAACCAGGGCATCAATTAGACTGGCTACTTTAAGACAGTTGCAGCCTGCATAGACCAGCTGGTGGACGAGGCCAGTATAAAAATCATGCTGTGTGCAGTTTGGCCATAACAGAGACTCTGGCCCTCTATTTTACACAGCATCTGTGCTATTGAAGCCAATACTTCTAATTCACTCATACATGCTCTGTTACTTCCAGCATTTCTAGTTGTTGAAAACAGATCTCTGTAACCTCAGTGCAGGGCACTAATTTAGCTTTGTGTTGGTCTGAAAAAAGGGGGGAAAAAAACCTAGAAAGGTGAGGTAAACTTTTTTCCCATCACTTCCTGATACAACATACCACAGAATTCTGCATTACAGAAGTGCAAACACTGAAACTTAAAAATAGTGTTATTGCTGTGTTTGGGACTATGGCTGCATAACACAGCAATATTTTAAAAGGCAACTCATTAAAACACTTGCAAGCACAGAAGGGAACAGACTGGATGCCCCAATAATTTTGTTCCCATTTCTAATGCCTTCCACAGCTTTATGGAGGATACTTTAAGAAATGCAGCAGATTGTTTAACGTTAATTAACTGTTGTCTCTTGGGAGTCAGGGCATGTTTTTATAGTGCATGTTAGCAAATTCATTGTGTCCACAACTGGCAACTGTTATGGAGGAGGAGGCAGTCTCCTTCCATTCATAACTAAATGGCATACAGTATGAAAGGGTCTGCCGGAGAAGCTTGCTGTTCCTGAACATGCAACATCTTTGTTTGGACATTGAAGTTTGGTAAATGTAGTTTTCCTGGTGGACCATGGCCTAGAGAGATTCTGTAAAGCAGCCACTAGATGGCAATACAATACAAAGTGGACCCAATGCAGTCAGAGATGCAAAGCTGCATACAATATCCTTGGCAAGCTACTGAGAAAATTCATGAGATGCTGAGAACCTGGTTAAATTATCATCTTAATGAGTTTCATGTTAAAGGATTTTATATTTGATTTCCTCCCCAGAATCCTCTCTTGTAGTGGATTTACATTTTAATCCAGTTTGCCTTATTAAGGTTGCCATTAGCCATCCACACTTTATCTTGAATAACTTTGAAGTACTTTGGGAAGATATTAGCTTGGAGGGTTTCTGTGAACTGGGCCATACAACCAGTTAGCATGGCTGTGGTCACATGACAGTCAAATGACACCACAGGTACAGGGGAGAATCCTTTCCCACATTTTTGAGCCTCAGGTAACTCACCTTTGTGCCTGAGTGGCAGCCATTTTGTCTCCACTATTCTATATATCTAGTCAATTATCCTGAGCTGGCTCTGGACTTGTGGTGACTGGGGTTCTACCCCAGTTGCTGACTGAAGTGCCCAAGATGAATGGGCTTTGCTTGTTTGCTGTTCTCACAGCTTCCAGCTTTACCCTAGCTCAGCAGCCTTGACCCAGGTTACTGCTGGCAACCCCACAGAGGTTAAGCCCATCCTTCTTGCTTTGGCTGAGACTTTGCCTGTGTTCAGTCAGCCTTCGAGAGCATTGTTTCAATGGCAACTTCACCTGTGGTGGCCAATATGAAAAGAGGCTGGTAAAAGCATAGCCTGGATGGAGGACTTCATGGTGGGTGAGTACAGAGGAATGGACCCTGAGTGGGTGTTCATATGTTGGGATGAGTAAAGGGAGACTTCTAGGCCTCTTCAACTCAGCAGCGTCCTAGGATGGCAGTTTGTGCAGGTTTTTTGGGAAATAGAGAGGTTTGGTGCCTGAGGTTCCTAGGGTAGAGACTGAGTCATTTGGCTCAGAGAGCCATTCCACGTTTGCGGCCCGAGACTGAATAAACCATGTCTGGGGTAGTGCAATAAATTCAGCTCACATGTTGCAGATGGGCGGTTGCTCCTCCTTCCTGTGCTTAGCCCAATCAAAAGGGATTGTATTTCAAAAGCATTCTCTTTCCTTGGTAAGTGGATGTATTTGGGGAGCTGATAGAGGCGACTGACTCTCACCGTCACCTGTAGGCCCTGACAATACTGAGCTTGTTGAAATACTTCATAAACCTCAGCACCTGAAGGAACACCCCACAGGACTACCTACATTTTTCTTAGCTTTCCAGTGACGTATAGGCATATTAACCTTTTGGCTGATGCAGAGTTTCATAGATGTTATTACACTTTAGCTTTGATGTCTATAATGCCATAACTGTTTGGGATCTCATGGTGTTCCCAGGAGTCAGGGAATCATGACATGCTGATGCTTTACAACAGAACACGGGCAAAGAGGCTGCCTAAGACTAATGGGAGAAGAAGGACCATCAGGCCTCCAGCTACACTTAGCTGCTTCCCAGGTGCAAGTAATGGGGAATGTCTGTATCTCTGGCTTCAAGCTCCTTCTATTCCACATTGCTTTCATGGTTGCATGTATTTTGAGGGAAGAGATGGTTATAGACGCAGGGGTACAATCAGCTATTTAGAACTAGAATGCTGCTTTGCTTATTTCTTGTCCTATGTCCTGCTGCTTTGGCTTGGGTCTCACCTCTTATTCCTGTATTCCTTTCATTCCACCACTTCATCTTTTCAATCATTGACTTTTCCCTCCTCTTGACGACTGCAGGGAAGTCCGGTGTCTGGTCACAGTGTGATCTGCTGGTCTGAACAGTCTCAAGAAAGATGGTCTCCCTCTGGATTTTCCCCTGGACTCCGGTAACTCTGCTGGAGGCATTAACTGCTGTCTTCTCCACTGGACCTGACGCCGTGCTGTGGATGTTCCATTGCTATCACTTTGCATGTGGGAGGGAGAAATCAGACAGATGATCCCCCAAAACAAAGAAAAACATTGAGATGAGGATGAAGGAAAAATAGACTGGGGTAGACAGTGGGGAACTGCAGTGATATAGGAGACCCGGAGACATCAATGGGAGATGTGCACATGGATTTGTGGGTAACTTGCCCCCAGATATTTTTCAAGGGAGACTGATGAATATACAGGAAGGCAATGTTATAAAGTTAGTGGCTTGCACTGGCCCTGCCTTTCCTTTTGTGATATCGTTGTAATGGTTCATTTATCACAAAGAGGCAGAGAAATTGGCTTAATCATTAATATGTGACTTATGTTTTGTCCATACGTGTCTTTGCCAATGAAAAAATAACCTTAGGTGGTTTCTTAAAGATCAGTTAGTAAATCAAAGTACTAGCAACTTCTAGGTGATGTATTTCTGTGTCCTGCCGTCAAAAGCCTTGTTTGGTATTTTCTGAAACATCACCACCTAGTGTTTGAAGTGGGAAGTACAGCCATTTGTTCTAGTGGCAAACATCTTAGAATCAGGGCAGTGGTCCTCAAACTTTTGACCCCTGCACCCCTTTCCACGCCCCCCTGCATCCTCCCAGCTAGGGCTGGGAGTGGGCCACAGTCAGGCTGGGGCTGCAGCTGGGAGCCGGGCTACGGGTGGGCAGGAGGGCTGAGGCTGTCCCCGGGGACTGTGATGGCTGGGGGTTGAGGTGGGCCCCAGTAGCCAGAAGCCAAGCGCTGAGGCTGCGGGCCCATGGTGGGGAGGGCTGGGGGGTGTCAAGGGCACTGTAGTGCGGTGGGGTGAGGCCAAAGGTGCTCTGGTTGAGTGCTGGGGCCAGGCACTGCAGTTGGGAGAGGTGGGGTGCTCCAGGGGCCTGAGGCCTGGCGGGTGGGTGCCTGGGCATGGGGGCTGAGGTCATAGCCAGAATGAAGCCACAGAATGAAGACCTCTGAATTAGACTCATGTGTCAACAGAAGTTGTGCTTCTGCACATGGATCCACGATAGCGAAAACTTGTCTTCTGCTGTTTAATCAACAATAGAGGGTCTATGACAGTCCAGCAATGATTAATTTCTCACCAAGAATAAAAGGGAAACACTTGGAAATGCTGTTTTGTTTCAGATTCTAGTTTGGATGTAGAGACAAGAAAAAATAAAATTCTGCAACTGAAGTCAAGTGCTAGGACATTGATTATATACCCAATCCTCACACCACTAATTCCTGACTAGAGGACAGGGTCATATGACAAGAAAAACCAGGATCTGCGATGCCTTAGTGATGAGTATGAGAACCTCGATACAAAGAAAAGAGGCTATCTGTCATAACACCTCAGACCTATTAAATAATAGTCAAAGAGCTGCATGAAGCGGTGATGAAAGTTCACTATATGGTTTGTCTCAGGCTAGTCAGGTTTACAAAGAAAAGGCCTTTGGCCAGTTAGCCAGTAATAGGTCCTAGCTCACCCAAGACGTTTTGGGCTTGATACCCAAATTACTGAGTGAAAAATCTATGGTTTTGGTTATGCAGGAGATCATCCGTGGTTCCCAACTTTTTTGGCTGGAGGACCCCAAATATCCCTTTTTCAACCCTAATGTGCCACCAGTCTATCAACTCATAAAAAAATGGATTAACATATACACCATTAAGGATTACAAATCACTACATATTTAAAGTAAACATTTTGATGCTACTGTGCTCCTTTTTACAGTCACTATTTTACACCTACAAATTACCCACAGTATGTCACTCACATACACAAAGCACTAGTGTAGATAAGTGACTATCACTACACACTGAAGCACATGGCCTGGCAGCTAAATCACCGTGGATGACATGCTAAGTGCAAGCCAAACTGGAAGGCACTCATTTTTAGAGTCCTGCCCCTCCTCAAGCATGGTGGGTCCTGGCTCCTTCGCCAGCAACCCCTCCCCACAATGCAGCCAGACAGAAGGAGTTCAGCAAGGAAGCTGCCTCCTTGCTGATCTCCTGTCCCCCTGGCTGCAGCAGGGAAACCGCACGTGTCCTGTAGCCCTGTGCACTCCACTTGGGTCCTTAAGTAGTGGCTCACTTCTGCAGCCAGGGGGTGGGACATCAATGCTCCCCTCCCTCGGACTCCAGCAGGGACCACAGTGCCTATGGACCCAGGCAGAACACTTTGCTCTCTGCTACAGCTAGGGGGAGGGGAGCACTGATCTCCTATCCCTTTCACTGCAGCCAGGAGTCTGCACCAGTCTTGTAACCCCAAGACAACATGCTCCGCCTGGGTCCTTCTGCAGCCAGTGGGAGGGGAGCGGCAGGCGACTTTGAAAGATCCCACAGGCCACTTTGGGGCCAGGGGTTAGGAACCACTGGACTAGATTATCATAATAGTCCATTCTAGCCCTAAAAACTGTGAATTTATACAAGGATTGCTAGTCTGACCTAGTGGGGACAAGTGATATATTGAGATGATACAAACAGGCTGAGTTTTGATAACACAGTGTTATTTACCTGCCGTCCTAGAAACAGATCCTGGGTGAGCTGTTCTGTGGGTAAAGAAGAGAAGAACGACTGCAGTATTCCAGCAGGGGAGCTCACAGTGCTGAAAGTGTGCTCTAGTTTCTCTTAGGCAAGATTACTGCAGGTGATGCTTGTTGAACCTAATTAGGAACAGGACAGACTAGAGAGTTGACTCCAGCTGTGAGGGGCTTAGGACGTGCCCTATGGTAGAGCCTACCCTAAGTTACAAAAACCCTTTTGGGGAGCTATTGAAGGAAGTTTGATGATAAAGAACAGTCTTGAGGTTAGGGAGACTTTGATAACTCATGGAGTTAGCAGACAGGTAAGTGAATTTGTTTGAACCTGTTGCAAATGACTCAGGAATTTTGCTATTTGTGAACTTTTTAGTAGCCCTGCAAAAAGATAGAGAACCTATTTTTAAAAGAGGTGTGTGTATGTAGTTTGAATGTTTTAGTAATGGATCCTATGAATGTGTGCTGACCATTCATAAATGTATGTATTTATTTATGCTCAAAATAAAAAAGCTAGCATGAAAAGGTTTTGGCCTCAGACTGGTCTATGGGGCTACCTAGTACCTCATACTGACACTGCTGTATATTGATTTGATTTTTTTTTGAGTCAGAATAACAAAGGAAAAAAGACACCAAAGCACCTTTACCAAAATTTAAAATGTAAACAAATTAAAAGTAAGCCAGAAGCTTCTTTGCACCCCAGCAATAACTAGGACAGCAAAAATCAATCATAACAATTCTTTCCTCCCTATGTAAAAGTTAGATCCCATTGTATTTCTCCCTCCCCAGAAGCCTGAGTAAATAGATAGGCCTTGTAGCATGCTTTGAAAGTCGTCATTATTTGGTTATTTCAGTCTCAGGTGGGAATGGATTCCCAAGCTGAAGGCTTTTTGTGGTAATTGTGCTGCTAGCAGCTCCCTTTCTTTTATACTGTGGATTCCAGCTCAAGCATTTCCACTGATAGTAATTACAGTATCAGAGACAGATGTTCAAGCAGGCAGGTGGCAGGCCATTTAGGGATTTGTGGCCTTTGGGTAAAATTTTCCAAAGTGCCCAAGTCCTGTTGTCAAAAGACTTGGGGACTTAAGAACGATCGCTCATTGAAAGTCAATGGGACTTAGAGTCCTATGTGCTTGTCACTTTTGAAAATGAGATTTAGACTTTCAGATCACTTAGGTGCTTCTGAAAATTTTACCCTAAATTTATTTGTTAACTATAAGACCAGTCAGTTCAGAATACACGTTGGTGTCAGGGGACTCACTACAACCAATGTTACTTAGAAATATTGGGGGTTTTTTTTAAGTGCCTATTTTTAATTACTCTCTTAATCTTGCTAAGTAACATTCATCATTTAAAACAAGTTAAGACTATCTTTTAACATTAATGTAAAATTATATATATGTAAAACCTTTAATAAATGGAGTCCCGACCCACAGACAAAGGATATAGCAACATTACTGCATTCTCTCTTCAGAAGACTTTACTTTTGGTAATCTGGCTATACCTAGTCCATATATATTGTACATACATTTGTTAAGAAAGCAAGTGGCTGCACTGATTTCTGTAGGTATCAATGCACATTAAAACTTTTACAAGCATGAGCTAAAATCAAAGAGATTTAGGGGGTGAACAGTACCCTTCTTTTGCTTTTTGTGAGTGTGGATGGTCTCAGAACTGAAGTTCATCTGTCTGAGATATTAGGAAGTTACTCTAGGGTGCATGACTCTCCACACTGACAGCAGTTCTGCCACTTGCCACACCAGAGAAATCAGTATTGGGAGGGAAAAGAATGGGGGCAACTAGGGTGACCAGATGTTCCGATTTTATAGGAACGGTCTCAATATTTGGGGAATTTTTCTTGTATAGGTGCCTATTACCCCCAATCCCTGTCCCAATTTTTCACACTTGCTATCTGGTCACCCTAGGAGCAAGACAAGTGGATCTGCCATTGCAAGCGTTCATTGGCTGATGCCCCCTGTAGGGTAGAGGTGCTAGAGCAATGGGCTAGGGCTACTCTGACCTAGAATATAATAGCTGAAGAGGGGCTCCGTTGCCACTCTGTGGACTCTGGAAAGGGGGGTATTCCTTGCTATGCAGATCCCCAGTGATGGGTGCTGAGTTCTGGGAAGAGGATTTGCGCCGTAATGTATAAAATATTTTCTGTTACGTGTAATATTCCCATATGTTTCAGTTGCTTCCACAGAGGTCAAGCCAGATGTATATTAAAAATCTAAAGCAAACTAATATGAAAAATCCTATTAAGCCGATGTTAAAAGGATCCTGCCCTGATTATAAGGTCCTGGATTTGAACTGCCTTAATATTATGGGGAATTAACACTGGTTCAATTTACACTGTCTAGAATATATTTAAATTCAAATTCTTTATGGAATGAGGTTAAAATGTCATGCTCCAGGTACTGGACTTGCTCCACTATGTTAAACAAATTTTACACCAAAGTAATCATGGAAAAACTGGTGTAGGGAGTGGAGAATCTGGCCTTCTTTCTTTTTTTTAATCCCAGTATCTTACTGTGTGTTTGTCTCCTCATTGTTTTGTTTTAGCTTTGTCTTTTCTTTGGACTATTGGCTGTTTTGATAACTATAGTTGGTTGACGTGGCCTAAACCTGCTTTTGCTTGAGTCATAATGAGGCTATATAAAGCCACCTATGATACATCAGTTTCATTTCACTTTTCTTTGTGAAGCCAAGTAAAATTCACAGGCTCAGTGTCAGTGCAGTTATATTTCCCTTGTTGTCAAGATCACTGGTTTAATTTCTTTGTGACTGAGAAATAAAGCACTATTTCTCTTCCTGCAGTTGAAAGAGCTCAGTCCAAAATACATCAAACTAAATTGCATAAATGGTCAAAAGACATTACATTAATCTGAATTCATCTTCAAGTAAGTGTTTAAAAAAAAAAAAAAAAAGATTGCTCTGATCTAAATTCTGAGAGTTATAAATAAAGAAGCAGTGCACAAAGGAACTTTGTATATTCACTTGAGTGTCATATGATGGCAAAAGCACATGAGGGTCACTCTGAGTATTACATCATCCAGAAAAGAATACAACATGCATCTCTTATATGAAAGGCATGTGAGGCAAAACTGTATTGTTACAAATCTTAGCTTTTTGGTCTTTAATGTCTCATAAAATGTGTAAGAGGTTATTTTTCCCCTCCTAGATTTATCTTTCCTGGACATTCAGTGGCAATCCTTACTTAACTGCAAAGCAGAACTCTAGGGAGAATTAAATCATGTGGAAAATTCTTTTCTGCTGAAAGAAATGTAATGCATTATGACAGGCAATTTTTTTCTCTTTTGGGAAAAGAATGAATGAATAATTGTGTGAATTTTGGGAACCGCTTATACTGCACTTATTGATGCTTCTCTCCTACTCTTGTGTATGTGTGATAGTCATCCAGGGGGCTTGGAGATGTAGGAAATGTCTCATGATAAAGGACACATTGACTATGTGCAGAGCATTGCTCCATAGCTCATAAGGTATGCAATTCTTTTGTACCAGGTGCAAACTGTAATGTACATTTGAAAATAAACTTTAATTAAAACTGTTGCCCTAATTTGCTACGGAAACTGAATTTCAACAGTGAGGCTGCAGGTCAGTTTCCATTCTAGTCAATACTACAAGTTTGGGCCTATAGTCTTGGTGAAAGCAAGTCATACCGTGCTGGGGAAGTGAAAAAAAAATGACCCTCTGGACTTGTTCTTACTATGACTTTCTTTGTGAAAGACTGCAGGAGAAAGGCTGGGGGATAGGAGATGCAGCCGTAGCTGAGAGGAAAGCACTCTTCCTACAGTAGATTCATAGGCAACTCTGCAGCCTCTGTACTGATAAAAGGTTGGACTTTGCTTTCTCAATCATGCCTCTTAAAGAACAATCATAGGTTTTGTCCACCATACTTTTAAAAATATTAGACCCCTTTCAATTCAGAAAACTGCGTGAGATATTCAGAAGAAGTGTTGTGTCCTCTCTGCACTTCCTGAAAACCCCTTCTTGTTACAACCCTGGTCATGTGGATATCTGGCTTTCTATTGGTGGTGTCACCTGTCTTCTCAATCGCTGTCTCACATTTGCAACTCCTTAAGTTCCCTAACCGTGAAAAAACTGCACTTTATTTCCTTTCTGTCTCATTACTGTTTATCAACTGCAAATGCTCCTAAACCTTCTTTAGTTATCTTGGTTGAAAATGGCCTGTTTTTAAAGAGACACTTATTGGCACTTGATGACAATGCCAGTTGGCAGTAATCATGACTACCCCTGAATGTTTGCTTAGGCCTGATCTACACTAAAAAGTTAGGATGATCCAGCTAGTTTGCTCAGGGGTATTAATTAGATTTTTAAGCCGACCTAAGTTCCCATGTAGACAGCGTTAAGTCGACAGGAATTCTTCTATCAACCTAGCTACTGTGTCTCAGAGGTGGATTACTTACATTGATGGGAGAGGTTCTTCTGTTGATATAGGCAGTGCCTATACTTGAAATGCTGCAGCAGTGCCACTGCAGCATTTCTAGTGTAGATTAACTCTTAGATTGTAAACTCTCGCCATAGAGTTACTGTTTCATTAAATCACATTGCACAGGTATCTACTATGAGAGTTGCAACTAACCAGGGCACTAAGGCTAAGCCATCCCAGAATGAAAATCTGAGTATTTCCTGTGGCGGCTGTCTGGCAGTGGAACTCCTTGCCACATGAAATTGGAATTAGCACAAGCTGTTTGCACTGGGTTTTTTTTGGCATTAATGGTGTGACCACATTGGGCAGCCTTACTTCTCCAAACCAATGAAAGATACAGTGTTGGAAAGGAGCAAAACTGACAAGAAATAGTTATCCTTTTAAATGACTGTTGGCTTTTATGGGCTCCTTATAAATGCATAACATTGATGGCATTCTTTATTTTGAGATGCCATGTACTGTAAAGTAGCATTGACTCCATTTACGACTACAAGGAAGCTGAGTACTTTGCCTAAAAAAAATTGTTGTATCTCTTTACACTTATGTCTTTGTTTCTGCTTCTGTACAATCATTATAGCTGGTTGCCCATCTAATGATAACTGATAAGTAGCGCTATAAAAACAGAACTAAGCTTAAGAGCTAATGTGCCTCATTGTCCTATGTGGCAGTGCTAATTGCAGGATGCTCTGACTGTCTTGTAAAGAATGAAATGCTTTATTCTTTTGCATAGTTCATTTATATGCTAAATGCATGTTATGAACACATATCTGCGGGACAATACTTGAAGCTGGGGTTTTCCCAGGAGCCTAAGAGAAGTAGGTGTCCAAGTCTCATTGAATTTCAATTGGAACTGAACCCTTAACTCCCACAGGTGCTCGTGAAAATTCTCAGCTTTGATCTTTTTACAAATAATATAAATAAATGTATAAATAATATAACGTATAAATATGTGTAAATGATGTTTTTATACACAATAATAAAGCAAAGAGCGTTTTGCACCCTGGGATGGGACTTGAAGCCTGAGAGTGTTTGTCTGTGAAAGGGATCAATAGAAGTACTGAGTAAAAATGGCAAAATCAGGCCCCAAATAGTTAGTGCTCTTCACTTGTGTATGACAAAATATGAGTTTGATCTTTGAGACTGTGACCAAGCCAGAAGTGGCACTGATGTGTGTTGCCGGGTGACTGGCCCTTTTAGAGGTAATGGGTCCAGCTCCACCTGTGCCTTGCTCAGCTCTCTTTCCCAGATGGAGAAGTTATTGCAGCCACATGACATGTAGCTAAATGAGTCCCAGGACTAGTGATAAAAGAGAAGCCTCCAGAGAGCCAAAGGTGAAGAGAGAGAGAGCAGATGGCTTGAAAGAAGCCTGCTTGCCTAGGGAGAGGAGGGGGATGACTGTTTGCCTGCCTACTGATCTCTCAAAGCCTGGGGGGGGGGGGGGGAGGACAGAGTTGAAAGGGGCCAGCTTGGAGAAGCTGGGTGAGGGCGCAGCTGGCCTTAATTAGCAGCATAGACCCCCAGAAGAAGGCCCATGGGACTCCTGCGCTAAGAAGGGAAAGCCTAAGTGAGTGAGTGGTGCAGATGCAAGAAAGAGGGTTGTGGGACTCCTGAATCATGGGGAACAAGAGCTGGACTTAAGGGGTGAAGGAGAAGTTTGATTTGTTTGTAAGATGTTTAATAAATGAGACCCCCACAACGGGTGTGTAGGAAATCTTCAAGTATGCTTACTTGGGAGTCAGGTCTTACAAGACCCAGAAGAGGCAGCTGAGAGCAACATTCCTGCAGGGCCATGTATGGACACAAGGGGACCCCTGAGCTGGCTCCCTGTTACAAAGAGTCCTTTTCAGCCCTGCTTGGCCAAGGATGGATGGGCTGCCATGAAATACAGTTTAAGAGAGACAAAAAGAAATGGAAAAGTCAAAATTACAGATTAAATAATTACAAAATCCCACTTCCTATCTAAGGGAACGTTATATACTAAAGCGTGGTACTGTAAAGCAAACATACACTGATACCAGCTACAAGAAAGTGTGAGTTGCCACACAGTATCGTTAAAATACAAATTTACAAGGCCTATATATACTTTACACAAACCTACAAGCTAATTACAAACACCTCTCATAACACTGAACAGATCAATCTTTCTAATCCTATTAATTTAAATATCCACCCCAACACATCACCCCTATCCAACAGCATAATTCCATTACAGAACAAACCAAGGGACTGAAGTCGAGGTTGGGTGGGCAGTATAAATCAGGTGGTGGACAAGGAGTAATGAAGGATTACAAGACAGTAGGGAACTGATTGTGTCTTTTTACATTTTATCTTTGATCTTAAAATTTGGTGGTGGGTTTTCTAAAGGCGTAAAATGTTTGTAAAAAGTGTAAGGGGGAGGTTGAAGGGGAGATGATCTGTTTGAAACACTTTTTCAAATGGCCTTTTTTAACCATTTCTTTTGCTTGGGCATATTTAGTCTGCTTGCAGAGAAGAAGGGAGGGAGAGTCCAATTCTCAGCAACCCACTGTGCAGAAGTTTGTAAATTGTGAACACGTCACCCAATGGAGATGCAATTTTCTTTGCTGTAGCTTTTATTCTGGAGTGACTTTTTTGTGTCAAAAGGAATTGGTGCAGTTTAAAAGATGGGACTGGGGTGTTGTCATCTATAAAGGACAATGTCCCCTTTTAAACTCAGTGTTGCTTGATTATTGACATTACAGAATCCCCCTCTATAGCCAAAGGAAATGCTTTGATGCACAGATCTACCTAGTCTCACTTATGTGGAATGTCCTGTCATTTTTGAAGTCTTAGCAGGCAGCAGTGAAGGACTTTGCATTGGATTTTTTGGACACTTAAGGCCACATTTTCAAAGTGGCTCTAAAGTTGCATGAGTCAATACTGAGAGTCCATGGCTTTTGTTCTTAAGAACCTGCAATGCAACCAAGCTGCATTTTGGTTTCTGTCAGCTCTGAAGGTGTGCGTCTGTCTGTTTTACATGCTGAGGTTTTGAGATGTCTAGCATTGTGCACTGAACAACCTTGGTATACCCAGTTGCAGGCCACTTTGGAAATTGTCTTTTAAAGTTATGTGATGTGTTTAAATCTTAAGCTTCCTTTAAAGTAGGCCCTGGAATCCATGGAGGATTTTGTTTACTGTTTACTAAACTCCAGGGATATTCGACCCTAAATAACGTGCCTGCTGGACCAACCAGGGCCTGCTGTCTCTTACTCCAGTGTCACCTTCTGATCTGTGTGTGCAAGAACTGAGCAGGGCAGCTTGAGGTGGCTGGAGTTGAGTACGTGGACTGGGACACTGCAGTTTCTGTGGCGTGGAGGTGCATCAGAACCCGCATTTTAAGATGTGCTAGGAAGGCGTTTGATGGCCTTTGCGGCCAGCTGGGCCCAAAGGTTGGCTGTGCCAGTGTCAGATGCCAGCCTAGGCTGCTCCGCCATACTGGGATGCAGCAGTGGCTGGATTTTTTTGGTGCCCCTCCCTGTTCTCTGTCCAGATATTGGAACTGGGGGGAGGGGGAGGAGAAAGGATGGGACTCACGCCCAACAGGATGTGGCAGAATCCAGTTTTTACCCCCAACCCCCTTCCCCAGCTCCACAGGGGAAGGGTTGCTACTGTCTTCCTCTAGGCTCCCCTTCCCACTGAACGTCCAGCCGCCCACGCCCGGGGAGGGGGGACAGGAGTGGAAGCCCACCCCCACCCAGCGTGCAGACACTGGTGCAACCCCCTCCCCCTCCAGCTGGGGAGCTGCACCTGGCCCTCGGCGCTGCAGGAGAGCTGGAGCCCGGCTCGCTGGCTGCGGGAGGCGCCGGCGGCAGCCCGCGGGGCGCCGCAGCCTTCGGGGCCGCCTCGTCCCCGCTCGCAGCCTTGGCGGGCGCGATGCGGCGGGGTGGGAGGGAGAGGAAACACCCCCCCTCCCCCGCCGTCGCCAAGCAGCCTCCTTTGTGAGGGCTCGGCCGTGACGCGCCGCCCTGGCGGAGCTGCAGCCGCCGAGCCGGGAGCGTGCGAGGCAGCGCTGCAGGGAGCCGATGGAGCTGCCGGAGGGTGAGTCAGAGCCGGCCCCGCGCCCCCGCGGGGAGTTGTCCCGGCTGCCGCACGTCCCGTCCCCCGCTCTCCTTCCCTCCCTCCCTCCCTCCCTGCCTCCGGGGGAAGTTTCCCGGCTGCAGCCGCCGGCTCCGCGCCTGCCTGCCAGGCTGTCCCGGCGGAGAGCGGGGCGCGCGAGGGGAGCCCGAGCCGAAACCGCGGGCGGCGGGGCGGGGACGGGGTGGACTTGGCCGAGGCCGTGGCCGTGTCTCTGGCACTGGCCGCCGGCGGGGGGGGGGTGAAGCCAGGCGGGTTCGGGCTCCAGGATTCCCCGGCTGTGAAACTCGGGGCCCGAGCCGAACCGAAACCAAAGCGGCTCCCCCGCCCTGCAGCCCGTCGGCGGGACGCCCCGAGGCTCCGTCCCCGGCCTGGCAGGGAAGGAGGGAGGGGAACACAGACCCCTGCTGCAGCGCAGCCGCGGCTCCGGCTCTCGGCGATGCCAGCTTGGCTTCCCAGCGCCGGGCACCGAAGCCTGGCGGACAGAGTCTGGCTGCCCGCGCGGGGCTGGGCTGGGGGGTGTGTGGGGCTGGAGTTGGTTGGATTAATTGGCATGTAAATTAGCAACAACGGAGTTTGGGAGTTTAGGCGAGACCTATTAAGGTCTTGCAGCCATTCTCCCTCCGCTCTGCTTTCGGCTGGCTGCTTTCGAGCCCCATTCATTGCTTTTCCTTGGAGTGAAGGGAGATTGGGGCAGGACCGACCCTTCTTGCATGTCTGGAACCGAGCCGCTAGCTCACTGTGGACACTACTATAAACAACCTAATCATAATAATTACTAAGCATATTTACTCTGCCTCGCTGCTATGGACTTCTTAAACTAGGGCTCCCCCACGAGAAAAGGCAACCCCCTGATCTTTGCCAACCCCATTGCGCGGTCTCCACGCGTTTGGCAGACCCGGCCCAGCTGCTGTGTTCAATTACTGGGCAGACAGAGAGAGGCAGGCAGCTCTGAATGCATTTTGCACCTTTTGCTCCAGAAAATCCTGGGAGTGCGGGGGGGTGTGAGGACAACAGCCAGCTCAGAAGAGACCTTTTGCCCATGAGTTGTCAGCAGGATTAGCGTTGTGTTTGAGCAGACAAAGATCTTATCAGACTTTTTTTAAATCAAAGGTTCAAGTTCAGTACTTAAGTTAAAGTCAGGGCTGATACGTTTTTTCTTTGTGAGCTGGTTTGGCAATTTGTAGTATGAATTCATTCACACAAAGGCAAGAGTAGCCCTCTTTAAAAAGACCCAAACCATTAACTCAAAGTACATGTGTATGCTGTGGTCTTGCACTGTAGTTAAAGGAAAAATAACAAGAGTATGAGTTACAGATGGAGTATTAGCCTTTACTCTTTACTTTAAACCTCGACTCACGTTGTGTCTTACCTGTCAGAATCTAGCCCTTAATGTCTGATAGTATTGACTGAGAGATTGGTCTTGTCTGAAAATACAGTACTGAGCTGTGCGCATATATTTTTAGATCCTTCAAAAACCACATAAAACCTATCTAGATAAACACTTATTTTGGAATGGCTATTTATTTCCTCAGCACTGTTCTGACCTACCAAGAAAATCCATATTTAGGCACTTTTGAAAAACCAGTCTTTTTTTTTTTTTCCTGTTTTAATACCTATTGGAACTGTTACTACTTAACATAAACCACTTTCAGTCTGCAAATTGAAAACCTCTGGGCCATTATGGTCTATTGAAGCTAGCTGACTGCCTCTTGAAAGCCATACATTCTCATACCAAAAAAACACAAACCAAAAAAACCCGTTATAAGATTCATGTTTAGAAAATTGGCTGCATACATTGTAGCTGCATTTTAAACGTCAATACTTAAGTCACATTTTCCATTTGAAATATGAGTGGCTCAACTATATTAAAGAGATACACTCAATTTAAAAGCCCCCAGCTTTGAAGTTTTGTGAAAGCAAACTTTTATAGAATCTAAAACAATAGAAATGTTTCTACGAATAAAAAACATTCAAGTGAAAGCATTTACTTTGTCAAACATTGCCAGTAGCATCTGAAACCCAAACACTGCAGTACTAAAGCATTTGAAAGTGACTATAAACAAAAGTGATGGTGACTTTGGCTTTCACTGTCCAAACAAAAGTGCAAAATGTAAATGGATTATAGTCAAAACGTATTAGAAATTAAAAAATATTCTATAAACAAAATATATCTGTTTATTTTACAACACAAAACATTCTTTCACCTTGATTTATCTTGAATGTTGTAACTTAAGTAATGATGTCAGCTTAACTTCTGTACCCAGAAAGATAATGGAGCAAATAATTAAGCAATCAATTTGCAAACATCTAGAAGATAATAAGGTAATAAGTAACAGCATAGATTTGTGAAGAACAAATCATGTCAAACCAACCTGGTAGCTTTCTTTGGCAGGGTAACAAACCTTTGTGGATAGAGGGGAGGTAGTAGATGTGGTATATCTTGACTTTAGTAAGGCTTTTCATACTGTTCCGCATGACCTTTTCTTAAACTAGGGAAATATAGTAGCTCTATCTAATCTGTAAGGTGGATGCAAAACTGGTTGGAAAACCATTTCCAGAGAGTAGTTATCAATGGCTCGCAGTCATGCTGGAAGGGCATAACAAGTGGGGGGCCGCAGGGATCAGTTCTGTTTCCGGTTCAGTTCAATATTTTCATCAATAATTTAGATAATGGCATAGAGAGTAGACTTATTAAGTTTGTGGACGATACCAAGCTGGGAGGGTTTGCAAGTGTTTTGGAGGATAGGATTATAATTCAGAATGATCTGGACAAATTGGAGAATTGGTCTGAGGTAAATAGGATGAAATTCAATAAGGACAAATGCAAAGTACTCCACTTAAGAAGGAACAATCAGTTGCACACGTACAAAATGGGAAATTGCCTAGGAAGGCAGAAAGGGATCTGGGAGTCCTAGTGGACCACAAACTAAATATGAGTCAACAGCGTAATGCTGTTGCAAAAAAAGCAAACATGATTCTGGGATATATTAGCAGAAGTGTTGTAAGTAAGACATGAGCGGTAATTCTTCCGCTTTACTTTATGCTGATTAGGCCTCAGCTGGAGTATTGTGTCCAGTTCTGAGCGCCACATTTCAGGAAAGATGTGGACAAATTGGAGAAAGTCCAGAGAAGAGCAACAAAAATGATTAAAGGTCTAGAAAACGTGACCTATGAGGCAAGACTGAAAGAACTGGGTTTGTTTAGCCTGGAGAAGAGAAGACTGAGAGGGGACATAACAGTTTTCAAGTACATAAAAGGTTGCTACAAGGAGGAGGGAGAAAAATGGTTGTTCTTAACCTCTGAGGACAGGACAAGAAGCAATGGGCTTAAACTGCAGCAAGGGAGGTTTAGGTTGGACATTAGGAAAAACTTCCTAACTGTCAGGGTGGTCAATCACTGGAATAAATTGCCTAAGGAGGTTGTGGAATCTCCATCATTGGAGATTTATAACAGCAGGTTAGACAAACACCTGTCAGGGATGGTCTAGATATTACTTAGTCCTGCCATGAGTGCCGAGGACTAGACTAGATGACCTCTCGAGGTCCCTTTCAGCCGTATGATTCTGTGTGTTCAGAACACATCTCAAACAAGCACAATTGCACTTATGAATTACCACTCAAAATAAGGTGGGCCAAATTCATTCCTAGTGTAACTCTGTTGTCAACAAGCTTCTTTACCTATGTTATTCATAAACCTTAGATTAATAAAGGTGGAAAAAAGCATATTTCAAATCTAGCGGAACATAAGAATGGCCATACTGGGTCAGAACAAGGATCTGTTTAGTCCAGTATCCTCTCTTCTGACAGTTGCCAATGCCAGGTGCTTCACAAGTAATGAACAGAACAGGTAATCATCAAGTGATCCATACCGTTCGCCTTTGCCAGCCTCTGGCAAAGATCAATCTCTGTCTATCCTGGCTAATAGTCATTGATGGACCTATCCTTCATGAACTTGTCTAGGTCTTTTTTGAACCCCATTATAGTCTTGGCATTCACAGCATCCTCTGGCAAGGAGTTCCATAAGTTGACTGTGCGT
This sequence comes from Emydura macquarii macquarii, assembly GCF_026122565.2. Taxonomy (NCBI): domain Eukaryota; kingdom Metazoa; phylum Chordata; order Testudines; family Chelidae; genus Emydura; species Emydura macquarii. Next base: position 8,823,994 of record NW_027131105.1, on the reverse strand, counting down.
TGTGTGAAGAAATACTTCCTTTTATTTGTTTTAAACCTGCTCTCCTATTAATTTAATTTAGTGACTCCTAGTTTTTGTGTTATAAGAAGGAGTAAGTAACACTTCCTTATTTACTTTCTCCACACCAGTCATGATTTTCTAGACCTCTTATCATATCCTCCTTTAATCGTCTCTTTTCCAAGTTAAAAAGTCCCAGTCTTATTTATCTTTCCTCATATGGAAACTTTTCCATACCTCTAATAATTTTAGTTGTCTTTTTCTGGACCTTTTCCAATTCCAATATATCTTTTTTGAGATGGGAAGACCAGATCTGCACGTAGTATTCAAGATGTTGGTGTACCATGGATTTATAAAAAGGCAATACGATTTTTTTCTTTCTTCTTCTCTGTCCCTTTCCTAATGATTCCCAACATTTTGTTAGCTTTTTTGACTGCCACTGCACATTGAGTGGATGTTTTCAGAGAACTATTCACAGTGATTCCAAGATCTCTTTCTTGAGTGATAATACTAATTTAGACCCCACCATTTTATATGTATATGGAATTCAATGGAGTTCCACTGGGGATGATGTCATGTATTTTGAGTATTCATTTTATAAATACAAGTTTACAAGGCCCCTCTTTCCCGGTGGTAGATGCAGGTTTAGTCCGCACAGGAGCATTAAGGTGAGCATCTCGTCTCCTCTAGACACTGCAGCTCCAATTCAGTTAGGCATTACACAAGTGCTTAAAGTTCGTCACATGCTTAAACAGTTCTGTCACCTCTCACATTTTATTATGAGTTATTCGGTGTTTTTCTTAAAGCCTCAATTCCTAGAGTCAAGTGAAGATTCCCTGAGAATCTCACTTTTTTTTTAATGGAAATTAAATTTCTAGCTCTCATGGTTGCAGAGAAGCTATAAAAAGGCTTACAAAAAAAGTCAGTAAAAAGAACCCAGAGGTATTACTTTAAAGATCTCAGAATTTTAAAACCAATCTCAGAATTTCTAGGGGACTGACTCGTGATTTCTGAATGCTGGCGTTTGGCAGTGCTAGAATTTGTCCCATTTGACTTCACTCCACCTGTTCATATTTAAAATTAGGTGCATGCTGAAGCACCTTGCTGAAACTGAATCTGGGGCACTCAGCTGCCTGAGGACTCCCCCCACCTTTTGTCTCTCTGAACGTGCAGGCAGGAACCCACTGGCTTTCTTTCCCAGGTCATGGCTCAAAGGCTCCTGCTTGAGGAGGCATACACTGGAGCAGCAATGGCAAGAGAACACTCTCCTTCAGACGCTTGAAGCAGTTTTGGATTCTCTCTGCTGTCTGCGGAAGTGCTAACTGAACTGACAATTTGCAAGGAGGCCAGGGTTTTGGTGTTGATTAGGGCTTGAAATGCTCCAGAGATGCAGATTCAGTGAAGAATGACCCAACAGGCATTAAAATCAAACAAAAAATGGTGGTAATAAAACAGGACAAGATGGCTTAATGTGAAATACAAAAATCTGCAGGGTAATCAGGGTGGAAGAAAGGCATACTGGGGAAATGGGTTGTCTGAGGCATCTGGACAGAGGGATGAATGGCGTGGGAAATTAAAATCTAAAATAAGAGTATCACTGTCAATATCATTCTGGGTATATGTTATTGGTCTTGTTTATTTACCGTGAAAGCTCTTCAGGGCAGGCACTGTGGCTAGGATTTTCAAAGGAACCTGAAGTATTTAGGCTCCTAATTCCCATTGAATTTCAATAGGATTTGAGCACTAGATTCTTTATTCCCAGCCTTTGTCTTCCCTTGTGTTTGTACAGTGTCCAGAACAATGCGCTCTGCTGTCTTGTTCTTGGCTGAGACGTATAGCGCTAATCTCCAATAAGTCTTTAGTATTAATAGTTGGTTTTTTTTGTTTGTTTGTTTTTTTTTTTAAAAACTTTGTAAGTTGCAAAATATATTTTTATTTTTCCAAACTGGCAAGAAAGCTTTCTCTAGAGCAGAGATTTTCTATGTCAAGTTTTCACTTGGAGTGCTTTTTTACAGCCTAGATACAAACCCCTAAGATATTGTTTTATAATAACAATACTAACAGACCATAAGCAATAGTGGAGCAAAGGGTGCCACTCTAATTTGCCTGGGTGGCTTGATTTGAATTAGTCCATCTGAGAATTAAAAGGACAGGGGAATATAAATGTTAAAATGTGAGTACTAATGTTCTGTTTCTCATCTGACCGTACACTTTATCTGACTGAAGCAACTATAAACTTTAAGATGAATTTTGTTCTCCAGGCTAGTTTGTAAATGACTCTTAAAATATTATTTATGATTCACTATATACTGAAAACTCAGTGAAAACATCTGAAGTTATTTACAATAGACTGCCATGAAAATCTAAGTCTTAATAAAGGTTTCTAGTGTGAAAAATAAGCAGGTTTTAAGATGTTTAAAATACATGGACCCTTGAACAAAGAGTGAGTTACATACATGTCACGTGTAAGACTGTGTTATGTCTGCAGTAAATGCTCTCTATATATGGTATGGCCAAGATACAACAGATCTTGTGTTCTGACAAAATATTTGTATAAAAAAGGATTTGTTACAGGTTTTTTAAGGTGTTAACATCTATTCAGTGCTCTCAGTATGTTTGCAGTTAGCAGCACTGCATTACAAATAAAGGAACATGAGTTTTTTTTTATTGAGAGGACTAAACTGTATTGTTGGTTTAAAAAAATAAAAGCAGTAGCAACCACTGCTTTATTTTCTTTTTGAAGGATTTCAAGAAGCCTGGCACTTTTTCTTTTGTTGGATCATTTAACTTTCATATGAAACTCAATGTGCTATTAAAGATATCTTATTTTGTTTGTTTATAATTAGTGCCAAGTGATTAATAATGACACCACTTCCATAAGGTTTTCATTTTCCAGATAATCTAAAAGGTTCAGAGTAGTGTTGCAAAGCAAAGCAAAAAATAAAAAAATAAATCTATTTTACAGATGTAGAAACTGAGACACAGAGGTTCAAGGTACTTTCCCAAGGTCACACGGAGAGTCCGCATTAAAGCGGTGATGAAATCTCTTTGCTTCCAGTATAATGCTTGTTCCACTAGCCTACACCCCTCCCTGTTGTTGTTACTAATATTTAGCACATTATGTGAATAGCACTTTTCATGTGAGGATCCTTAGCCTCATTTTCAATGAGGCACAGAGGGTAAGTGACTCACCCAATGCTATGTATCGAGTCAGTGGCAAATCTGGCAGTAAGATCTAGACTTCCTGAATTAGTCTAGCAGCCTATATCCTGGATCATGCTGCATAGCCACTGGAGTAGGCTGATTAATTAAAGTGTAGTCACATTTTTAAAAGTCCAGTATGCAGTGTAGTTCTTATTAGCAAATGTGCAAGTGGTATAATAAAGATCGGAAAAAAGTTCAAAATACAAAATATAAAGTAGGGAGATACACAGCTCTGATTTAAGTCAAATGTCAAAAGGGCTTTGGTAAGCATCACGCATTTTAGCCCTTCAATAGCCTTGTGTCAGCAATGTAGAGTCTGGACTGTCCTCTGGATAGACCAGCATGAGATCAGCAGCTGCAAGAGGTGTGCAGTGTCCTCAGCTGCCCACTGCATCTATACAGAGGGCTGTTCCCGAATCCCCAGGTGTGGTCCCTTGTGAAACACCTGTTCACTTTGCATCTGAAATAGTTGAGCTTGCACCAGAGATAGCATGGCAGCTCAAAGCCAGGCAGTTGCTCTTCAGGCTGAAGAAGGAAGTGCTTGCAGAAGGAGCAACTCGTTTCCATTCTGCTTGCTGCAGTATGGCAGCTTTCGACATGGAGCCAATCGATAACGTAGTCCAGATTGGTTTTCTGTTGGTGAGTTGGTGCTGAGACGCTCCCCATATATCTTGGAAAACTGGCTGTTGTGAGATCTTCTGGATTTTGTCCATGTGGATCTTTGCTCCAAAGTAACAGTTGAAGTTAGGAGGAGGAATATTCGATGAGACTAGTAGCCACTTGGTGTTTGATCTCATAGCCCCTGTTTGATTCAGTTGTACATCAGCTAGCATTGTGTGGGAAAGGTTTAAAACCACAGGAACACAGTATCCTTCAACAGAGTAGAAGAGAGCTAGAGCTGAGCTGTGTGATGTTTGCACATTACATCTAAAAGTTGAGCCCACAAGCTTATTTAAGACGCTATTGCTGCAGCATAGTAACATTACAGGGTCTTGTATGTGTTTGGCCTGTTTAATTAAAACATTGAGTTTAAGGTTACTTGTTGCCTTTATTGGACTGCATTGATCCACATGCTGAAAACGCTCCACTTTACCACACCCTTTACCAACCTGTGGATAAGGGAATTAGTTCCCTTAGGGACAAGGGAATGTGGACCTGTGGATTAGTTGGGGAAGTGTACTGGACTGAAGAACTCATAGATCTAAAGGTGGAGGAGGCTTGGAATTACTTCAAGTCAAAGTTGCAGGAACTATGTGAAGCCTGAATCCCAAGAAAGGGGAAAAAATTCATAGGCAAGAGTTATTGACCATGTTGGATGAGTTAGCATCTCAAACAGGTGATAAGGAGAAAACAGCCTATAAGGAGTGGAAGATGGGAGGGATCAGCAAGGAAAGTTACCTCTTGGAGGTCAGACCATGTAAAGATAAACTGAGAAAGGCCAAAAGCCAAGTAGAATTGGACCTTGCAAAAGGAATTAAAACCAATAGTATAAGGTTCTATAGCTATATAAATAGGAAAAAAACAAAGAAAGAAGAAGTGTGAAACCGCTAAGCACTGAGGATGGGGTGCAGGTTAAGAATAATCTATGCATGGCCAAATATCTAAACAAATACTTTGCCTCCGTTTTTAATGAGGCTAACAATGAGCTTGGGGATAGTGGTAGGGTGGCTAATGGGAATGAGAATATGGAGGTAGAAATGACCACATCCGAGGTAGAAGCCAAACTCGAAAAGCTTAATGGGACTTAATCAGGGTGGAGGGGGAGATAATCTCCATCCAAGAATATTAAAGGAACTAGCACATGAAATTGCAAGCCCATTAGCAAGGATTTTTAATGAATCTGTAAACTCAGGCGCTGTACTGTATGATTGGAGAATTGCTAACATAGTTCCTATTTTTAAGAAAGGGAAAAAAAGTGATCCGGGTAATTACAGGCCTGTTAGTTTGACCTCAGTAGTGTGCAAAGTCTTGGGAAAAGTTTTGAAAGAGAAAATAGTTAAGGACATTGAGGTTAACGGTAATTGGGATAAAATACAACATGGCTTTACAAAAGGTAGAGCGTGCCAGAACAGCCTGATCTACTTTTATGAGAAGGTAACAGACTTTTTAGACAAAGGGAATGTAATGGATCTAATTTACCTAGATTTCAGTAAGGCATTTGATAAATAAGGAACTGGTTAAAGGGAAGACTACAACAGGTCATACTGAAAGGCAAGGGTGGATAAAAATCATTAAAAAAAAAAATCATTAATAAAATACTAAATTTCTCTCTCATTTAAAAAATAAGTTACAATTAATCTCATCACAAACATGCTAAACCTACACTAACAGTCTTATAAAAATGAATTAATGGCTCTAGTCTGTCCAGCCTAACTACCAACTCTTGCTTCTTGAAAGTTCCAGGGTTTCAGTTTCTGTTTCTGTTTCTCAGCAGACTAAAGTTATATGTGCAAAGAAAGACACTGGCTGGATAGGATTGTTGTTGTTCTGTGCTTATGTGGTGATGGAGCTGGGCCAACCAAGGCAGAGGAGTTAGTTAAAGACAGAGATAAAGGACGGAGGCAGAGTGGAAAGGAACAGTGGAGTGGACTGGAAAGAAAAAGGGAAGACATTATTCAGTACACACACACTTTCCTATATTCCCCCACACTTTTGCCACAGAAAAACTGTCATGGCTTCTGGGCATAAGAGAGACCCTATCTGGGAATATTTTGAAGAAATTCCTTCCCTAGGTAAAAAAGGAAAAGGTGTCAAGGGTAAGCAGTGCAAGAAGGAGATGCAGGGCCTAGTTGCAAGAATGAAACCTCATAATGAAAACTGCTTATTGGGAGAAAATGATGTGGATAAGTCTGAAGAACTATGTAGATCAACTGGTTAGTAATGTAAATAATTCACTTTGCAATGCATCATTCTTCAAGACTCTCTCTATGCCTTTTAGTATAAGTGTGATTTAACAAGTACATTCCAAAGCTGTTTGCTATGTTGGATGTTGCTAGAAAAAAAAAGTTTAGCTTTTAGTCATAATCCTCATTGCTTGTTTAATTAGATAACTAGGTTTATAAACCCAATCACCCAAGTATATGGTACAGAAAGCTGCAGTAAAAGAAATCAAGAGTTGCCAGTTGCCACTGGGTGTGATTTTCTTCTTTTATATTACATAATACATGCCCCTTATTTTGGAACGTCATGGCCACAGACCATAATGGTGATGCCATAAGTCTATTCCCTATTCAGCATAACTCAGCTTTCCCAAGGGAACCACATCCTACACTTGTTTTCTCAAAAAAACAGAAGTGCCAGTGAGTTCTATGGGGCTTACTCCAAAATGAAGTGCATTTTAAGTGCAGTCAGGCTTAGCTTTTTTGGTAATTGGAATCGGATCTGCATCCTTGCTGAAAAAAATGTAAATGATTAACTGAATAACAGAGTGAGAAATACTGAGAAGAACAACTCTTCAAAATCATTTTTGAATTTTGTGTCAGGATCCCATTTAAGCATACGGGACTTTGACAGTGACTGTCTATCTGCAACAACTTCAGAGTCATCCGTTGGTACTTTTAGCAGCAGTGCTGCAACTAATTGTATTTCAGACAACGAAGTATCAGTAGCAAGCAAAAGATTTCAGTCATCCAGTAAAACCATGACCATGGATGGGTTTGTAGTAAGGACCAGCAAATACCACCAAGATACCATAGATGAAAAGATTGCTTGGTTCATTTAAGCCACAAATTCTCCTTTTCGCACTGTTAACAATAAACACTTCATTGACATGGTTGAGTCCTTACGACCAGGCTAAACTCCACCTGATAGAGCAGACATTGGTGGAAGGTTGCAAGATACGGTGTATGAGAAGGAACTTGAACAGTGTGCAAGAAATACTGAGGGGAAATTTGCCGGGTTAAGCCTTGATGGGTGGACTGAGGTACACAATGATCATAGAAGATGGGGTTGCATATCTTTCAGAAACAATAGATACATTGGGAAATGCCCACACAACAGAATATTTAAAAGAAGTGGCAGTGAAAGCTGTAATAAACTGTGAACAAAAATTCAACTGTCTTGTGCACAATTTTGTCACAGACAATGCTGCAAACATGGCAAAGATGAGAAGATATTTAGAAGAAGAAACAGAAGGATGCTCCTTAATAACATATGGTTGCAGTGCTCATTTAATGCATCTTTGTACAAAGACTTAAGTACATCTTCTCCAGGCATAAAAGAAAATGTTGAAGTTGCAAAATGCTTCCGTAACAACCAGTTTGCTACAGCTTCACTGAAGAGAGCAGGAGGATCCAAACTAATTTTCCCTCAAGATGTTCAATGGAATTCTGTGTTTGATTGTTTTGAACAATTTATTAAGAACTGGCCTATTCTCATAAAGCTTTGTGAAGAAAATGGTGATAAAATAGATGGAAGTATCTCATCCAAAGTATCTAACATTGGATTAAAGAGGAACGTAGAGGATATGCTCAGTATACTGAAGCCTATATCCATAGGCTTAAATAAACTTCAGAGAAATTGTTTCATTGCTGATGCTGTCAAAATTTGGAAGGCACTTCAAGAGACATTGAAGAAAGAAATACCTCACCAGAGAGTTAAACTGCAGGCAATAAAGAAGCAAATGGATCAAGCACTAACTCCACCTCATTTTCTTGCGAACATTCTCGACCCCAGATAGAAAGGTAGATGCCTAACTTCTGAAGATGATGCTGCTGCCATGGCATGGGCATCTCAAAATCACTCCTCAGTTATGCCAGTCATAATAAATTTCAGGGCTGGAGTGGAACCATTTAAACAGTACATGTTTACTGATGATGTTTTGAACAAAGTCACTTGCTGAATTGGTGGAAATCATTAGCCAGGCACCTTGAAATAGAGTTCCTTCAGTTGCTAAGCCAACTTTTCACAGCAGTAGCTTCCTCTGCAGGCACAGAGAATATTTTCATTGTTTGGTGTTATTCACTCAAAGCTAAGAAATCAACTGGGAGTTGAAAAAGCAGGAAAACTTGTATTTGTGTTTGTCTATGATTAAAAATGACAGTGGGAGTGGGGAAGACGAGAGATAGTTGTAGAAGTTTTAAGGACAGCGTACATTTAGTGTTGTGATGACTTGTCTGTTCGAGTTAATAAAATTTGAAAATTAAAAAAAAAAGTGTGACAGCCGTAACCCTTCAACTCTGGAGACAGCTGCAATCGCAAATGTGAAACATTTATTTAAGATTTAGTTTAATAAAATATAAGTGATATTGTGTGTGTGATTTTGTTCTTACCATTCCTAATGTACTGCTGCTGCATTTGCAGCCTGACACCGGTGATGAGTATTATGTACTATTTCCTAAATTAATAAAAATCAAGTTATCTAAACAGTTACACAAAGTGTACCCTCCTAGATATTGTAAAATGCTGTATTGAGTTGTAAATTAACATGTTTTAGTAATCAGATTTGCACCATTAAGAAATATGTGAAGAAATATCAGTGGGAAACTTGATTTAAATAAATGATTTTCTCTTGGTGATTGAAATCATGATTTAAATCGCCTTGATTGAAATCAATCCACTCTGCTGAAAGGTGAACTGTTAGGCTGGAGGGAGGTTACTAGTGGAGTTCCTCAGGGATTGGTCTTGGGACCAGTCTTATCTAACCTTTTTATTACTGACTTTGGCACAAAAAGTGGGAATGGAAAACCTGCCTTATGAGAGGAGACCCAAAGAGCTTAGCTTCTTTAGCCTAACCAAAAGAAGGTTGAGGGGAGATATGATTGCTCTCTATAAATACATCAGAGGGATAAATACCAGGGAGAGAGAGGAAGAAATATCAGTGGGAAACTTGATTTAAATAAATGATTTTCTCTTGGTGATTGAAATCATGATTTAAATCGCCTTGATTGAAATCAATCCACTCTGCTGAAAGGTGAACTGTTAGGCTGGAGGGAGGTTACTAGTGGAGTTCCTCAGGGATTGGTCTTGGGACCAGTCTTATCTAACCTTTTTATTACTGACTTTGGCACAAAAAGTGGGAATGGAAAACCTGCCTTATGAGAGGAGACCCAAAGAGCTTAGCTTCTTTAGCCTAACCAAAAGAAGGTTGAGGGGAGATATGATTGCTCTCTATAAATACATCAGAGGGATAAATACCAGGGAGAGAGAGGAATTGTATAAGTTCAGCATCAGTGTGGACACAAAAACTAATGGATATAAACTGGCCATCAGGAAGTTTAGACTTGAAATTAGATGCAAGTTTCTAACCATCAGAGGAGTGAAGTTCAGGAATAGCCTTCCAAGGGGTGCAGTGGGGGCAAAAAACCTAGCTGGCTTCAAAACTGAGCTTGATAAATTTATGGAGGTGATGGCATGATGGGACTGCCTAATTTTGCAATTGACTGATCTTTGACTGCTGGTGGTAGATATGCCAATGGCCTGTGAAGGGATGTTAGATGGGGTGGGTTCTGAGTTATTACAGAGAATTCTTTCTTGGCTGTCTGGCTGGTGAGTCTTGCCCACATGCTCAGGGTTTAACTGATCGCCGTATTTGGGGTCGGGAAGGAATTTTCCCCCAGGGCAGATTGGCAAAGGCTCTGGGCATTTTTCACCTTCCTTTGTAGCATGGGGCATGGCTGGCTTGCTGGTGGATTCTCTCTGTCTTAAAGTCTTTAAACCATGATTTGAGGACTTTAATAACGCAGTCATAGGTCAGGGGTCTGTTACAGGAGTGGATGGGTGAGGTTCTGTGGCCTGCGTTGTGCAGGAAGTCAGACTAGATGATCATATTGGTCTCTTCTGATCGTAGAGTCTGAGACACCAGTGCAGCAGCTTCCCCTGTTGGCAGGCATAGTGCAGCACTCCATGTATCCACTCATCAGGGGACGCGGCTGCTGTGGAATCAGGAGCTGTCCTCTCTCAGCCATCTCTTTCCCTCCTGGGTTGCTGCCTGGGAACAAGGTCCTGAGCATTAGTCACCCCTCTCTTCCCCTGCCACCAAGTAACCACAGAATCCTGAGCAGGCTCCTCTCCAGCCTCCAATGTCTCTCCTTGGGGAACTGTGGAGATCTGAGCAATCCTTCTACTGAGGTGAGGTGAGAGGAGGAGGGGATGAGTTGAGGGGGAGATGAGTAGGGAGATGACTCAGAACTCCAACCCAGTTCTTGTCAGCAGTCAGAATCTCATTCTGCCCCCCTTCCTTAGTTCCCAGTATCCCTCAGCATTCGCCTCCTGGCAGCTACTGTCACATGTCAGCATTTTCCTTCACCTAGCACCCCCGGCACACTCCCTGCCTAGCATGTCTCTGTATCCCCTAGTACCTGCCTACCCACTACCCCCCACCCTGTCAAACTGGAATGCTCTGTACCCAGTGTGACCCATATGAGCCTAGGGTGGTGTACTGACAATGCCAAGGTCAGGAAAAGCTGCAACAAGGAGAGCCGATTCTCCCAAACTGGAGTCTAACACTTAAGTTAGATTCCCCCCTGCACATTTCCCAAAGTCACTATCCTTCGTAGCAGAAGTGTATTGATGGCTCTGCATGCTTGAATCACAGTGGTGCCCATTGTAGATTTACCGAGTCCAAATTGATTCCCAACCGAGCGGTAACAGTCAGGGGTTGCCAGCTTCCACAGAGCAATGGCGACTCTCTTCTCCACCGTCACAGCTTGTCTCAAGTGAGTATTCACGCGCTTCAGGGACAGGGCCAACTCCGAGCACAGTTCGAGGAAAGTTGCCTTTCACATACGGAAGTTTTGCAGCCACAGGTCATCATCCCACAGCTGCATAAGAATGCGGTCCTCCTAATCTGTGCTTGTTTCCCTGGACCAGAACCGACGCTCCATGGACTGCAGATGATGCGTTACAGCCCGCAGCAATTGGGAATTGTTCTGCTTGATGGCTTGTAGCAGGGCAGCCTTGGTGGCATTGCTGTTGCCTGTGCTTTGGCTTCTTGCTCTACTTTGAAAATACTCGATGATAAACTGCGATGTATTTGTGACACTCACAATAATAGTGCAGAGTTGAGCTGGCTCCATGTCTCCCCAGCAAGGGCGAGTGCACAGAGTTTAAAAAAAAAAAAAAAAGGCACAGAAATAGTTTTCCTGTTTGTTTGGGGGAAGGAGGGAGGGGGAAGCAGCGTTGAATCATGGGATGATGACACTCATCCCAACTGCCACTGCTTTGAAAGTTGAAATAAGCGTGGTGAGTGTGTACACGGTGCTGCGACTTCTAAAAATCAGCTGCTGAAAGTCAACTTTAAGTAAGTCAACTTCACTCGACAGTGTAGACATACCCTTAAGTTTCCTCTGCAAACGCTCCCAAACTGTATGCGCTAATCTCTCTGACTTTACATTACTGTGAAAAATACCAGTGACGGGTGTTCATGGTTTCCCAATAATAGCATCATTAATGTGCATTGCCACTGTGGCCTCAGACCACCAGTGCTTTAAAACAGTGGTTCTCAACCAGGAATACACGTACCCTTGGAGGTATGTAGAGGTCTTCAAGGGGAATACATCAACTCATTTAGATATTTGCCTACTTTTACAACAGGCTACATAAAAAGCACTGGCGAAGTCTGTACAAACTAAGATTTCATACAGACAATGACTTGTTTATACTGTTCTATATACTATACACTGAAATGTAAGTACAATATTTATATTCCAATTGAGTTATTTTATAATTATATGGTTAAAATGAGAAAGTAAGCAATTTTTCAATAATAATGTGCTGTGACACTTTTGTATTTTATGTCTGATTTTGTAAGCAAGTAGTTTTTAAGAGAGAGAAAACTTGGGAGTACGCAAGACAAATCAGTCTCCTAAAAGGGGTACAGTAGTCTGGAAAGGTTGAGAGCCACTGCTTTAAATGGCCTTTCTTCCTCCTTTTTTGGTGTCACTGACATCTCTTGCTATTTGGTCTTTGTGTAAATGAAAACCACACTTGTGTGGAAGTTATCAGCACTGTCCACCCTCTATGGCTGCTGGGTTGTAGTCTCTTCATTTTATGTCCAGACCTAGAGACTGACCCTGCTGTGAAAGAAATTGATGGCAAAACTCAGAATGACTGAATAGAGTCAGGAAGGGGTACTTAATATGTGTCCTTCCACTCACCTGCATTTGCTGTGCACAGTTCTTCTTTTTCATAAGTGGATTTTCATCATCATTTAGTCTCAGGGGAGGCTGGAATCTCACTTGGGCTGTAGTGTCGTGACCTCAGTGGGTGAAAAGGTCATCTAGAATTCGGCAACAGGCATGAAAGGACTAGGAGTAAACAATAGAGACCCAGTTATATGTACTTTAAATGGTGGTGGAGGTGGATGAGGAGGAGGCTAGGGACCTGTGCAGGTCAGGGTTACTTGCACTCAGCCTTGCTGGCACTGGTCTCCCACTTTGCCCAGGTACAGTTCTGCCTCTGCCAGGTGATATGGGCCCAGCCCACTGATCAGCAGCAGCTCCTGCAAGGTATGGGCTTGGGGAGGCCCTGTTGAGGACTAAGGCTTCTGCCTCCCTCAGTGCACTGAGCTTGGCTGGGGAACCACAGTGGTGCCAGTCCCCCACAGGGCCTCTGAGATCTCTGAGCTGAGGCCAGCGCTAGGTTGCAGGGGTTTGCAGTCCCCCCATTACCCTCTCCGTGTATTGGCCAAATGGGGGATATTCAGCTCCTGTGGGAGCACAAAGGACCCTGCTGCCAGCTTGACATCTAGGAAGTTAGAAAACAAGAGGTTAAGTCCTGCATCCCTCTAGCTGCCCATGCACACCTGCAACCACCACACCTCTGTCCTAGTGGCCCCCCTGCTCTGTAACTCCACCACACCTCTGCCCTGATGGCACCTCTACATGCACTTGCCCATCATGACAGAGGGGAGGCTGGGCCAAACCTGAGTAGCATTACAGCCCTGTGTGCCAGATCGCAATGCGACTCACTCAAGGGTGTGTAGTTGGGAGGGGTGGGGGGTGGCGGCTTTTAGTGGTAATTGAACTGACTGCACCAAAACTGCAACTTTAACAAACTGTGGCTGCAACTTTTGAATAAAAAAAATCCCAACTTTATTACAACCTTACTCATTGACATTAAGCCCCCTTTATACCATTCTGCCAGTGCAAAGGGGCCTTGAAGGGGAACTTATAAGGTAATCTACTCTTCCTTTAAAGCCTTTTACACTGCCAGAGTGGTGTCCAGGGGCTATAATGTAACTCTGAATCTGGCCCTCAGCGTAGAATCAAATCCTTGAGGCAGTCAGTGGTTGTGGAAAGCTGAACAGCTGTGACTCACTGGGGTCTATTATGTGGTAGTCTTATTAGGCTGTAATAGCATGGGGAAGATAGTTGTCAGTGTTGAGGAAAACTAGTGTCAAACGTTAGTCATCCCTCCCCCACCGATAGAGAGTGCGGTATTCTTAATAGGAAGAGTTGGAACCGTTTTAAAAAAAACGTTATTTGCAAAGGCTACTACAGTACGTTTTAAAGTGTTAGGAGCATCAATTGCTATTTTGAAGCAAGCTCTTTATATTGAATAAGAAGCTGGCATCAAACTGTGAATGGAATAATGTACAATTCATGCTCTTCAAATCTGTTACTAGTAGGAAAAAGCATTCCTTTTGATGATAGAATCTTAAAGTCGTTAACAGATGGGCTGGAACAGACTACAGGAAGCTCTATTGTAAGAGACGAGCTATTAAGCATCTTAGGGCCTCATGAACATGAATATGAAAACGAATAATTAGATACTTTAAATTATATTTCAAGACATGTTTCATTTTCTCTTTTTAAATAATTAAGTTCAGGGATTTCTTCACAGACTGCTGTGATGCACCCTTTTAGAAATCTCATGGATGGATGAATATTCAGTTTTCAGAGTAGTATTTTATGTACGACTGCTGAATGAATTTATAGACCACTTGCCATTTTCCTCTCTCCAAGAACATTATAAGTAGTCCATAGCTGAACTGATCTGCGGTGTCATCACTTAACGGTAACCACTTCTGCTGTTGCCATTTTATGATAATCATTGCATGTAATGTGGTTAAAGGAAAGGGTGAAAAATCTATTGAATTAGAAGGCTGAGAGCTAGAGAATTCACTTCCAACTGGAGTCCCATTCAGAAATCTAATCTGTGTCCTGGAGACACAAATTTTTAGGAACCACTGTATCTGCACAGCAATACACAGACCTTTACAAGTCATATTGGGAGCTAAAACCAAGATTTTTTTGAAGACTGCTAAGCTCCACATTGAGGACCTGCTTGATTTTTCAAAAGTGCTAAACACACAACAGCTTCCACTGGGTGCTCAAGTTTTTGAAAACCAGGAGGTACCTAAATATGGATGCTAGGCCAGTGGGAGGTGTTGGTTCATGACTTCTGAAAGTCTGGCAGGTGTCTAACTATGGATGTATAAATTTGACTTCAGGCTCCTATTTTTGAAAATCTTGACCGATCTTTTTTTTTTTTTTTTTGTGTGTGTGTGCTTGCAGGGTCTGAGCACAAATTCTCTCTTGGTTTCTTAACAAATATTTACATTAATGGGGTTATGGCTACTTCAACAAGGATTTGGAGCATTGAGGTTGGAATGGGGTGAACATTATTGCACTGATCATTGGTTGCTGGTGATCCAGTAAATCTGTCACACGTGTACAAAATCTGCTGTAGCATTCTCATAGAAGAAGGAGGTTCCTGTAGAAGTTTCCAGATATGACTGTGCCATCCTTAGTAGAATTCACTTTTTCAGCCTGTGCTGATCATCTGCTTGAGGTATCACTGACGGCAGCAGTGAGAGAGAAGTCTAAGTCTCCCAATGCTGTCAAATTACTTGTTGCCATTCTCTGTGTTATCCCTCCTCCTCTAGAACTTTTGCATTTGTGTTTTGAAGAATGAGCAGAACCTTTACTTCAGCCACACCCTGAGAAGACAGGGATGGGAAGTTTATGGAGAAATGAAGGGAAAAGGATTGCTGAGAGAGAAAATGCAGAAGGTATAAAAAGGAGAAAGATGAATTTGAAGAGAGAAATATCTTGAAGAAAGAGGGTATAGGGTACAGATGAACCAATAAATGTGAAACATTTTTAAAAGAATTAACAATTACAGAAAAAATAATTTGAGCTAAACCATGGACACACAGGAAAAAAGATACTTCTGGGCAGAGAAGGAATAGTGCAGAATGGGTAGAGGAAAGGGAAATAAATGGGAAAATAATTAAAACAGGTATTTATTTATAGAAAGTTTGCTTTATTATACAGCATCCTCAATGGTAACATATCGGTTGCTTGGGATGGGGCTTTTTGGAAAAATTGACCAGTATTCTATGAGAGTCCTACAGAGGCCACTTACATCTGGTCAAAGAACAGTGTACAGAGCACTGCTTTGCCCTAAAGCATCTTCAGAATCACAGCCATCGTGAAGATGCCGTTTGGCTCAGGTTCCAGAGCATCGCAACCATGAAACTGACTACTCTAATAGAGTAGGACAGAGCCAGATGCTCAGCTGGTATAAACCAGAATAGCTGACTTGAAGCCAGTGTAGGAAATCTTGGCCCTATTAAGTCAGTTGGAGTTTTGCCATTGACTTCAGTAGGGCCAGGATTTCACGCCATGTGTGAGTGAAGTCAATGAAGCTACATTGATTTATACTGCCTGATGATCTGGCCCATTGAGTTGATACAGGCTGCAAAAAAGTCAGTATTTGAATTATTGAGCTCTATTATTGTTTGCATTAAAATAGGGAACATGTTTTCCTAATTAAAAAAAAATGTATTGGATGTTTCTCTTCCCCTCCTGCCAGATGTCAGAGAAACCAGAGTTATGGGATCGGTGGGTTTGCAGAGAGGAAAATCTCAACCTTTCCAGTTTCCTGGTGTAGGCAGGTATGCCACCTTCATGGAACACTCCCTACTGAGTCAAGTAATTTGTGACTTGAACTAAAGCTTCCCATGGAGTAACTAATGGTGCTACCTGCTGAGCTATTCTGTAGCTCTGTGTTTCTAATTGCAATTGAAATTCTCTTAGCCTGTTTCTGAACAGCAGAATGGCACAGAGCCGATTGTGGAAAATAAAAGGATTCTAAGAGCTGGATGCATCAAAGAAATAAAGGTAGAATTTTTTTATTCTTTTTGTTTCTAACCTTAACAAATAAATGGCGTACTCATTCAGCAAATATCTAGTTGTTTAAACTTTAAGTACTCATGGCTAAACTCTCTTAAGGTCAGAAAATAATTGAGTGTCCACTGCCCTTAGCCCTGATCCTTGAGAATTGTGTGTGTGCTTAACTTCATGCTTGTGAGTAGTTCCATCAAAGTCACCAAGACTATGCAGAGTTAGGTCCATGTGTAAGTCTTTGCAGAATCAGGGCCTTGGCATTAATTCTTTACCACATGGGGAGCGAGTTTGCATGAGAAGTGGCAAGACCAGTTTAGAGTTCAGGAGTTTCCTACCGGGCAGGAATGTGTGATGCCAACAGGCCATAAAAGTTCACCAACTGAGCAGGGGATGTGGATAGTAATGACACCCTAAAATACACACACCCCTGTGTCTGGAGTTGCTTGAATCAGCAAGATTCAGCTATTGCAGCTTGATAGTGGTAATGAGTGAGCCGCCAAAGCAGCTGCATCCTCAGTGTTGCAGAGTGGGGAGGATTCCTACCACAGGATACTTCTGACTCATTTGTAGGGAGAACACAGCTAGGGTATAGTTGTGTAGCACTTGCACAATCTAATTTTTTTTTTTTTTTTTTTTTTACTACTGATTTTTACAACTAATTAAAAGTTGTGTAAGCACCAAAGAACTAGTGAATGTGTGTTGTAAGGATCATGAGAACTGGCATAGTGGTGAGCTGTCTGTTCTGGTGTCCTGTTTCTAACAGTGGCCAGTATCAACTACTTCAGAGGAAGATGCAGGAAACTCAGCAATAAGCAGTTATAGGACCACTTGCCTCAAGGGAAACTTCTTCCCAACTCCCATTAGAGAGGCTTATATCCTGAAGCATGAAGATTTATGTCCAGAAATTCTTGAGCTGAAATTCTGGTTCCACTGAAGTCAATGGGAGTTTTACTATTGATTTAAGTGAAGACAGGATATCACCCACAGTTTTAAAGACTTTACTATTATAATTCTGGATAGGCCTGTCATCCATATAGATATCAAATCCTCTTTTGAATGCTGCAGACTTCTTGGCCTCAGTAATATCTTCTGGCAATTACTTCCACTGGCTAAGTGTGCGCTCTGTGTGAGATTTGGGAGGGTGGAAAGGGGGAAAAGAAACAATTCCTTTCTTGTTATCACTCCTGTTGATTTAGCTTTTTAGAAATGTGTAGATTAAATGGTGGCTACCGTTATTTTATTTCTCTGTGCACTCTAAAATTTGATCTCTCTATGTTTTGACATTGAACTTCATGGTTTTTTTCCCCAGCTGCCCCACAGCTTGGCAGACTTCTCACATGTTAAACTTGAGTTTATTAAGGGAAACCCACAGACAGATTTGCTTCTGACTGTACTACAGGGAGCATTGTTAGTGGCTTTTTTCTCTACATAGTTTGTGACATACTGAGTAACCCAATCCCAACTCATTTCTCAAACACCTGTTGAAATGTAACCTGTTTTACTGGCATCCAAAAGCGCCTTTGAGAACATAATTTCTCCTCTGCCAGGCAATGGATTTATGGTACACTTCACTATGCTAGTTTATTCTTTTGGAAAGCAGAGTCATAAGTTTGACTAGAATTCTGTGTTTTCTCACTTTGGCCCTGATTCTGCAAACATGCACATTCTTAACTTTGAAGGGAATGGTACAACTCGTACGCTTAAAATTAAGTGTATGTTTGCAGGATCTGGGCCTTTTGTAACAGCTGTTATTAGCAAAGTTGGTAGGCTGTGGAGGGGGCTTTGTTTGCTCAGGAGGATGGACAACAGCTGTACTTAGGTTTTTATTACTGTGAAGAGAGGCTGTTTCTGTGAGAAGTGCACGCTGGACGGGGTGCTGTGTGTTGGGGAGAAAAATGGAGCTCAACCACAAAGCCTCTCTTAAACTTCTGGAACTGAACTTGGGTTTTGGTCAATAAGTAATGCCTCACTTTGCAGCAGCACCACTGCTGGAGAAGAGACTGATACTTCTGTTCTGTGGCTTAGGAATCAGAGAGAACCAGGGACCTTAGGATAGTACCTGTAACTAGGGAGTATGATGAAGAAACCATCCTAAAAATAAATCCTTTCATTCACCCTTCACATCAAGGTGTTGTCTAAACCCATATTGCTTCTTCCACAATATCATCTAGAACCCAATCTTTTCTCTGACCGGATGGCGGAGACTCCTTTCCAGGCCTGGATCATCTCTTATCGACTATTGAAACTATTTTCCCTCTGTGACCTCTCAGTCATCTATATCACTTCCCTCCAATCCATACAGAAAGCAGCTACTAAAATCACCTTCCTAATTTGCAGAATTGATTATCACCCCCTTTGAAGCCTCCACCACGTCAGGTGGGAGCTTCTTGAAGTTCCTCACAATTCTGCTCCTGCCAAGTTCTTATAGAGTTGAAGGCCAGAAAGGATCACCAGATCATCTAGTTCATAAGAATGGCCACACTGGGTCAGCCCAATGATCCATCTAGCCCAGTATCTTGTCTTCCTACAGTGGCCAATGCCAGGTGCTTCAGAGGAAGCGAACAGAATAGGTAATCATCAAAGGATCCATCCCTTGTCATCCACTCCCAGCTAGTAGCCATTGATGGACCTATCCTCCCTGACCTTATCTAGTTCTTTTTTGAATCCCATTATAGTTTTGGCCTTCACAACATCCCCTGGCAATGAGTTCCACAGGTTGACTGGGTGTTGTGTGA
This sequence comes from Emydura macquarii macquarii, assembly GCF_026122565.2. Taxonomy (NCBI): domain Eukaryota; kingdom Metazoa; phylum Chordata; order Testudines; family Chelidae; genus Emydura; species Emydura macquarii. The sequence continues at coordinate 8,804,985 of NW_027131105.1, read as the reverse complement.
AGAAATACTTCCTTTTGTTTAAACCTGATGGCTATCAATTTCATTGGGTGACCTCTGGTTCTTGTATTATGCACAAGGGTAAATAACATTTCCTTATTCTCTTTCTCTGCACCAATCATGATTTTCTAGACTTCTATCATATCCTCTGTTAATTGTCTTTTTCTCATGCTGAATTAGTCCCAGTCTTTTTAATCTCTCCTCATATGGAAGCTGTTCCATACCTCTGATAATTTTTGTTGCCCTTCTCTATATGTTTTCCAATTCCAATATATCTTTTTTAAGATGGGGCGGCCAGAACTGCATGCAGTATTCAAGATGTATTCTGACCTCCTGCATTCCACAAGCCACTAAAGGCCATCCAGCCACACCAGATTTTTGTCTTTTATCGTGTTGCCTTCAGATCATGCTGCTCTGCTTCCACAATTGCCATCATTTCTCTTCCCATAATGCTCCCTATAGTGTGAAATACTCTTTATGAATGGGGGCACCAAGCCGTCAGAGCTCCCTTATTCATAGCCTTCTTTAAGATGCATTTCTATCTTGACACCAACCTAGACTGACTAAGGTCTTGTCTTCATGTACAGCTCTAGCACGTTAGTGAAGATGCTTCTATGTCAATGGGAAAGCTTCTCCCATCGGTGTAGTTAATCTACCTCCCCAAGAGGTGGTAGCTGTGTCAGCACAGAAGCTGTCTACCAAGGGGATTAGGTTGGTATATCTACATGGATTTTTCAAATCCCTGAGCAGTGTAGTTATACCGGTATAGGTCTATAGAGTAGACATGGCCTAAAAATAAAAACTAACAAGCTATAAAATTGCATAGGCAAACCCTTGTGTGACCTATGCTAGCCTAGTGTAGCTGTGTCTCTCTTTCTAGGAACTAGGTCCCTTTTATAGAAGATAATGAATCGCTGCTTCCTCTCGGTTAATGGACCTGATCCTCTAGGTCAGGTAGTTGAGGCTTAGGCAGTGTCTACACTTACACTGCTACAGCAGCAGAGTTGCAGCGCTGCCACTGTAGCAGCTTAAGTGTAGACACTCATTACAGCAATGGAAGGGGTTCTCCTGTCGCTGTAGTTAATCCACCTCCCCAAGAGGCGGTAGCTAGGACAATGATGGAAGAATTCTTCCATCATCAACCTAGCTCTGTCTACAAAGAGGATTAGGTTGGCTTAACTACGTTGCTCACAGGTGTGGATTTTTCACGCCCTTGAGTGATGTGTCTGTGTCGACCTAACTTTTTAGCGTAGATCTGGCTGTATGCTTTTGGATCCAGAAATCTGGGTTCTGGCCCTGCATATGTCTCAACCAAGGGCATCATTTCATATGCATGTTGTTTTTCTGAGTAACCACATAATCTTATTGCTGTGGCCACTGTCTTTCCTTCCTGAATCCCCACTCCTGTATTTTGTGGCCTTTTACTTACATAATGTATTAAATCGGTCTGTAAGTTCTTTGAGGCAGGGTCCAATGACAACTCTGGGTGTGATAAAATAACAAAACCAACAGTTGCTGTCATTACATAGCATTGCTCATCGTTAAAAGCTTCAGAGGCTTTATTTTGGAGTCTATCCCCTCAGGCAAAAATAATTTTGATTTCATCAACACATATAGGAATCATAGGATCTAGTTCATTACACATGCATGAATATTTATTCCTGACACTACATAACTAAGTCAGTATTTCAGTACTAGTAATTGAACTTGTGGGTTATTTTTAACAGTGCATTAATAGACTTTTTGCAAAATATCCATCAAATTAAATTTCTTAAAGTAATGATAATGGCTAAGCAAATAATTTTTCAATGAGACATTTACAATTGATTAATTTTGTAGGGTGTTAAATTTAAAATAAATACCTTTTAAAATAGTTTAATGTGGGGTGGGATTTTCAGTGACTCTGGCACCAGTCCCATTGGAAGTCAGTTTTGAAACTCCTAGTTTTGCAAGACTTCTGAAAATCCCACCTTCAGTGTTTCAGTAAATTGGGTATTAAAAGATATTGCCTAAAGGAATAAGCTTTTCCTTCTGTCTTCCCTGCTGGGTACCCTGGTGCTAGATATTAAGGGGAGGTAACACTTAAAGAGATTAGCAGAGGACAGAGTGAGATAAACCCTTGTCTGAACAACCAGGGTAGACAATACTTTCCATGGTGTATTTGTTGTGTCGATGAAGGGTTAGAAGGGGAGGCTGTTATTTAGGGTGTTATGGTTGGCACTGATTCTTCTTGGCCTCTTTAATGCCATTATAGTAGAATGAGACTAAAATTGATCTGCTCATAGTGCATGCCTATAATAAAGGCACATTTCCTTTATAGATATGTATAGGAAGGGAAATGTTTTAATGGAAATGGTAGCAGTGTTTGTGCTACTGTAAGGGTTGTGTGCAGAATTCCATTTAATAATCTTGCCTTTGGGTTGAAATTTGTTGCAGGATATCTCAGTTAAGCAGCTTTAAATGTGAATTGTTCATGCACCTATAATTTTATAGGCAAATTGTGTAAATGGAAAAAATTTGTTCTAAGGTTTTTCTTCTGTTACTACATTTGGATTTGGATTTTAGGAATGTACAGAATGTTCAGAAAATAGCTGGTTTCAGGGTTGATTTCATTTTTCTATAAGTGAAAAATAGCCTTTGTTGCTATGTTATTAGTTCCTACTTCAAACTCGTGCCTCTATTTTTTTTCCAGTGGGCTATTAAATATATAGGTCTCAATCCTGCAACTGTACCTTCTAGCATGGATCCTTGAGACCAGACCTCTTGTGCCTGAAACACAAATCAAATGGTAAATGCATTTACTTCAGAGGTGCTTGCTAGAGCATTAAATTACAGGGTTGGGGCTACAGTTTGTAGGGTGACCAGATAGCAAGTGTGAAAAATCGGGATAGGGAGTGGGAGCCTATATAAGAAAAAGCCTTGACTATCGGAACTGTCCCTATAAAATCAGTCACCCTAACAATTTATAAAGAAAAATGTTTACCATGCTTTTGCACTGTTGTTTTTCCACATGTTTAGTGGCAGTTGTAGTGAAGTGTGACCTAAGTAGGCCTTACACCATAGACTGTAGTGTAAAGGTTTCTACATACTCGTACAGAAGCCAAGCTCAGAATTTGTAGGAGTCGTGTGATCACAATGTGTTCTATAATTCTGTGGAACATGAGTATTGTACATGAGTATTCTATCATGGACAATTCAAGTATTGGTGGTGGCGATCATGATTGTATCATAGAACAATCAAGTTGCAAAGACTTACAAGGAAAAATATTAGACGGGGAGAGAGATGTGCACCCCCCCCCCCTTTTCTTCGCTCTACCTTGCTACTTTCAAAAGTACCAATTTTGTTCAACTCTGAATAATTGTTTCCTTCCCCCAAGTCCCAAAATGTAGGATATTCAGAGTAATTGCTGTTATTTTTGAACATGAGGTTGAATTATACATCTTATTGTTTCAGAAGATGTACACTATCTGGCACAAATCACTGGGCTAAATTCACTTCTGGTTTACTTTTTTCTTGGCATAATCCAGGGTACAGAGCATCCAGTGGTGGTAAATTTGATGGGTGAGGATGGTTGCAGCAGTGTCCGCTGGTTACACTTTCCTTTTGCCAAGCAGACCTACAGACAATCAGGTCAGCATTTGAGACTGGAGGTGCAGACCAACAGAGGCATAGTCACCATGACCGAGGATGCATTAACTTTGCATTCTTCACGGGTGAGAGTCTTTAAGGAGCCACTGCCAGATATGTACAGCTATGCCCTACTCATTTGCAGTGAAATACTCCACCATAGGTCACAGTTGGTCTCACTGATGCAGGAGGGTGAAAATCACACCTCCTTATGCTAGCAGGAGTTAATCTGGTGCTGTTTTACTTTCTGCGCTGCACATTGTCAAGCACTCAGTAAGTTTGTCTTCACTAGAAAACTAACTATTGTTAGAACGTAATCTTATGGAGTTAAGTCAAGTTTATCGTCATGTTTGTTAACCTTGCAGTCTAGGTGACCAGGGACAGGTCATGTTTAACATCACATTGGCTGGCCATGGCTGTTTGAATTAGCTGACACAATTTCAAACATTCTTTGTCCCTGTCTACTCTCACTGCAAAATAATGTTTATCATCATGTTAGTTAACATGACTCCAAGGTCACTCTAAGAATAATTAATTTTCTAGTGAGGACAAGCCCAGTCAATGCTAAGCAGATAAATTAGTAAATAACAAGGTGTAAAGAGTTAGTGTTTTATTTTAAAAGGATGTTTCTCCTGACTCTGTGGATCAGTCTTGTGCAGTATTCTGCATTAGTATAGAATTACTACTGTATAGGGTAAGTGTAAGTCATAAATATACATAGAGCTGTTGATCTTTGCATATGGAGATAGGCCCACAAATCCCAATGATTCATGTTCCTGGTTCTCTTTTGTGTTCAAATATAGGATAACTTAAAAAAAATTGCTGAGACTTTTGCATGCAGAATAGACTACAAAGCACCATATGTTTAAGATCAAGATTGCTTAATAGTTAATGGTTTTCTTCAACAGCGAATCAATACCCCTGGGAAAAACAAGCTATTACATGCTGTTTTTCTCTTCTCTTTTCCACTCTCTTTTTTTAATTATAGGCTTGATATGGATTTCGCTGTTAGGTGGTAGAGTGGGCTTTGGTCAAAAAAAGCAGGAAATGATAAAGAGAAGTGCTTTTTGTCTGCCTCCACCCCAGTGTTCCACTTGGAAAAAAAATAAAGATAGGAACCAACTTTATTTTTTAAATTAATTCTTTGACTGTCAGATGGGTGGGACTTCACTTCCATAGAAGTGAGTTAATGTGAGGACTGTAGAAAAGACTCATCTGCAGTTCTGCTAATGAATAACACAGCTGGATCTGGAAGGACCAAATTTCAATGAAATTTGGAAGGATTTTCCCCCTCCCAGCTCATGGATTCATAGAAGACTCTTGAGAGTGGACTACAGCTGTGCCAAGTATCAGGTCAACTTGTGGTGTGTATATATGGTGGGGTTTCTACTGGTGATCAGTGGTCTGAAGAACTGAGCCAGTAAACTGGGAGTGGTGGGAGTGAGGATCATGCAGAAAGAATAGGAAAATTCCTGTTATTTGCAGGAGGAAGCTTGTTAATGATCTTATTCAGTACTGAAGTACTTTAAAACCTTGTTGGACTTCTCTGTACTCCATGTCTACATAGGGAGCCCAGGTGGTGGTAAAGTTTTTTTGGCCCTTGTAATGGTCAGGCAAGCCTGCTGGAAGAAAAACACTTCTGTCATCCTTGATATCATCACTATCTGGTTGCTGCCTGCCAGTTCTCTGCTGGCTCTGCCGGAAAGTCCTAATTGTTAATTTTGTTAGGAATAATTTTTTTTCTCACTGCCAGCTGGAGTTACTACAGTGCTGTCAGACTGCATGCTTGGTACAGACATTAAAGGTAACCCTAAAGGGATGTAGATTTAAGGAATCCCTAAGATTCGTGCAGGAACAAGCGTTTTTCTTCTGGAAGCTGTGGCTTTGGTTTACTTGATCAGAGTTCTGCTTGCTTGTAATGTATACATCAGCATTTAATTGATCCCTCCTGTTAAAATAACAATCTCCTGTACTGTAACAGGTGGCTGAGACGGTTCTTGTAAGACAACTCTGAGAATAGCTATGCTAATTCTCTTAGATTTGTCAACTTCCTTCAGTTCCATGAAAAGCAGAGTTTGTGGTCCCTAGTGGGATGTGAGATGCCATGTTAGAATGGCTTCTCTCAGAGCTGGATTAAGGCAATCTGGGGCCTGGGCACACCATGACAACATCCCCTGTGGCTACATGCCGTGCTGTGACCCTGCCCCAAATTTGAAATGGCCCTGCCTATTTCAGAGACAGAGCTAGTGGCCTGGTCCTTGTTATACTCCCAGGATCAGGGCCTCTCCTCCTACTGGGAGCAACAGGGGAGTACCCCAGTACATACCCTAACAGCCAGAGTGAATCTGCTTGGGTGGGTGGTGCAAGCTTGCTTCAATCTTCTCTTGCCAGACAGAATCCTCAGCTGAGGTGGTGTTGGCAGGGGCCCCGGAGCAATGGGGCTCAGTATTAAAATCCCATTGAGATGCATGAGACAGTTCAGGCCACTCCTTACTATTATTTCAGGTTGTCTGCAAACTCAGGCAGACATCACTGCATTGATTACACTCAGGTCATGCTTGCAAGCTTTTCTTCATTACCAGGAAGGCAAGACATTTTTTAAAAAATGTCAGCTGAATTTCTGCCTGCACCCTGGGATTCCAGGATCTGGGACCTTACACATCATCATATTGTCTCAATATATGGGACTCAATGTGGGCCTCGTTTCACTCCCTTTTAGCTGGGAGATCCTGGGGTAATGTTTTTGGGTGGACCTCTTATGGCTGTTGAGGGTGAGTGAGGTGTTGGCTATGGTGTCTTCAGTATGCTGAAGTTCTGCGTCTCCACTCTATCTGACCTGGTTGGGGCAGTTCAGCAATTTACTCAGTGTCTGAATGAGATTAGGGGTTAGATTTGGGCTCGCTGGATCTACATGGGGGTACACCTTAAAGTCAGGCTAAGTTTCTCAATGATTTTAAGTGCTCACTTGCAAAGCAACACTTGCACAGACAGCACATTAAATCACCAGTCCCTGAAATTCCACACAGGCTGCCAATTAGTCTAAGGGTGGACTGTAAGGTATTGGCTTTGACCTAGGAAGCTCTAAATGATTTGTGCTCTGGCAACTTGACCAATCAGCTCTATGCAGATGGGACTGAAGAGTGCTCTGGCTGGCAGTCGCCAGTGATCCTACTTCCAGCAAGATGCTCTCTAGGAAGAACCCTTGATTCTGGAACTTGCATTCCCCCTTCATCCAAAATAACCTGGGTATTTTGATCTTCAGGGCTTGGCTCAGCTATTTTTTAGTTTTCAAGAAGAATGGTTTCAGTGAATTGGGCTGTCTGATTGGGCAATATAGACTTTAATATTAATAAAAAGCTCCTCAAATATTTATCTTACTAATATATTTGGAAGCAGCTCTGGTCAGTAAAGTCTTTTTGTTGCAAGGACATTTATCCTTGATTGTTACATTTAATATCCGTTTAAGTGATTTGGCTTTAGATAGAAAATACCAAACAAAGAAAAGCACTGCACATACAGTCAGCACCTACAGAAGTTTTACACAATGGGATTCAGTGACAGCTGGCTTAGAGGGTGTTATTGGGCAAAGCACAATTTGACTCTCTCACCTGGTATTCTTGATGCAGGCATTGGATTTGACTTCAGGGGAATGGAGTTGCAGAGGTTGGATTGGTACTGGGTCTGGAATATGTCTGTCCAGAAAAAACAATTTTCTGTATGGCTTACGGAGTAACACAAACTCTACAGAATGTCGGTTTGGCTTGGGGGCAAATGACAGATTGATGTGGGTTAGCTTTAGTCCTTTAGTGCAATATGTTTTTTGTCAAGGAATATTAACATAAGTTTTGGAGTAATATATTATCTGCACTTGATTTAGTCTGGTTTCTAAAGTTCTCAACAAAACCATTTTTTGGATGCCACCCAGCCTTCTTCCACAAACAGGTCTCCACTATGGTTATATAATGAGCTTGTAACTGGTAATAAGTAGCTTCTAGTGTTGTCACTAACCATTTTAGTGATCTCTGAACCTAGCCTGTGGAGTTACAGAGCTGTTTAAAAGCTCTCATGAGCTGATGTGTTTATTGCCATCAGCACTGCTATCCCTGCTTGAGCCTGAAGATACGAAGGTTGCTGTATAGGACAGCCTGAGAGTTTCTATCCAAAGGGCTCACTTACCTCTCCAATAAATAATGTACATATTGGTCTATGTTCTTTCCACCACCAGGTATAATGAACTATTTGGAAAATGGTGAAATGTTTATGCTTGAAGGTATCTTCTGTGAATCTGCAAATTCTAAATAGTTTACTCCTAAAAATCATAGCACTGCACCTAATGGCCAGGATGCATACTTGGTGGTGATCATAATGGGCAGATTGGCAATCTGGTTAATTATATTAGATACACTCCCATTTTGCAGATGGTCACTGATTTAAAAATCTAGTTAAGTGTAACTGACCTAAACTCCTTCCCTCCTCTTGTAGGACAGTTGCAGCTCTGTCCTTTCCATGTGCTCTTTTGCAGAGATACTGGTGGGGCTGAGGACTTCTTGAAGCAGTGATATTGGAGAGGGGCTGTTGGATCTCTGTGTAGTGACAGGAGACCAAAATGCATATTGAAAATCTAAAAAGAAGCGAGTGAAGAGAAAGCTCATGTTTGGTTTAATGCTAACTGTTCACACATTTTTAAGTACCCCACACACTCCAGATCTGTGTGTGTGTTTGGGAAGGGGGGAGAGACATGAACTCCTTTTACAATTTTATCTTGTGTCTTGTGATATTTGGTGTTTTCTTTACAGCTTCTGGAATCAAGTAATTACGTAATTATTTTATTTAAAAAATAAAGTACAGTTCTGGCCCTCACGGATGCAGAAATACTGTGACCAGAGTGCATCCTACAAGCTCACAAACCAGGAGAAAACTCTCCTTAAACTGATTATTTTAAAAAAATGGTTTTTAAGCCAATCTTGTGGTTTCATGAGGCCGGACTCATAACAGCTGAGCACTTTTGGTTGACAATACTGGGAAAATGTCCTTTTCAAAAAACATTCAAATTGGAAGCTACAGTTAAACAAGACAATAAGCAATAGAAGGGTTATGAGAAAACCCCAGTCCTGGGCACATTGTAAATAACTCCTGTTGATGAAGATTAATGAACACTTGGATATTTGCATATTTAAGGATGTACGTACACCTAGCAGAGACTAAATGTCTGCCTACAATTTGTCCAGTGCTGTGAAATGTTGCTTTTGGTGCAATTCCATGTCAAGCCACCAGATGACACTTGATGCTTAAGGATGAAAAGAAAACAAATTATTTCTTCCATTGAAAAATGCTGTATTTCTCTAATTGTTTTGCTTGATTTAACAGCTATCCCAAAATGTTTTTTATATTACTTGTGCAATTATAGTTGGATGTGTGCATAAAAATATAGATGTTGTGCATAATCTTTATATTTTCCCACATCAATAAGAAAACCATCAGCATGTTTTTATCTTGTTAAAGCTGTTTAATAATAATAATATTCAGTTGCCCAAACACCTTCCCAATTTCTTACTGAACTGGTGGTGAGTATGTTTTGAAAGTGAGAGATTAACAGCGTTAACTAGAATAGACAGGCACTATAGATTGTACTTTTAAACAGTAAAGCTCTCTGGGGCAGGTACCATCTTTTTGTTCCAGGTATTCTGATCCATGACTGGGGCCCCTAGGCACTGTCACAGTACAAATAACTAAAAAACCTTCTCTCACAGTTCTACCAATAAAACCGGGTGTTGAATTATTATCTCTGTCAAGGCTCTCTCCTAAACAGACTTCCAAGAGAGCCAAATCACAAGGTGGCTTTAATGTGAAGGCAAAGGGAAGCTTCACTGGTGTAAATGAGAGTCTGTAGTATTTTGTCATGCTGCAATTCTACACAGTTAGGATGGGAAATAAAACCTACAGCTTTCCTCTTTGTGTATTTATATTTATTATGGAATAAGCCAGATTCTATCCCTGTAGTCTTTGTTGCTTTTTACACAATAAAATAATAGGTAGACACCCCAGGAGCACAATGGGGTTCCCATAAAAAATATTACAAACATGCAGAGGCTCGCTGTATGTACACACTGTCACTCTGACTGGTTTCTAAGACCTAGAACACAGTGACTGCCACTAGAGGGCTTTCAGCAATTTAAAGGGTACTACCCAGTTCCTGTATATCAGTGTTTCTCAATTGGTGTTCCGCGGGAACGCTGTTAGGGTTCCGCGAGAAAGTGATATCGCGCCGCCGAAAGCAGCTGTTCTCCGCGCTGCTGAAAAAGGAAAGATGTCCCGGATTTTTCGGCGGAGGGTATTGAGTATGAGTGTAATTTCCCTGCGGAGCCTAAAGGGTTCCGCAGGGAAATTTAATTGAGAAACGCTGACCTAGTTGTTTGTATATAATTTGCTTATTTCAACATTTTTTTTGGCCCCATATGTAAAAATACTGTTAAGAGTTTGGGGGGTTCCGCAATTATTTATCGAGTTCAAAAGGGTTCTGTGGCCAAATTTAATTGAGAAACACTGCTGTATACGATAGCCCCAGGCTGAACATGCAAGGCCTTGAACTCAATATTTCAAATGTATTTATTTTATTAACTTTTTTCCTAGGCCTAACAGAGCTTTTCACCATCATTCTTCCTAAAGAGAGGATCCTAAATGGAGAGACCGTTTAGCTCTTCTGGTCTTTCTTCTCTCTGTATTGAATTTGATGGGAATGCAGAAGGATAAACAAGATCAGAATTCAGCTCTATAAATACAATCTTACACTAAATAGCCATCAGCCCTTTCCCAGGCTCACCCTGTAAAATGATCAGTTGTTTCTCTCTTACTACTACTACTTACTCTTTTTTCCTTTCCTGTCTTTTCTTTACTCTCCATTGAACATGTTATTAAATTACTGTGCCTAATCAGTATGATCAGTTGCAAAGTGGTGTTCCTGTTAGGTAGTTAGCAGGGGTAGTATGCCTAGCTAGGTTCTTTATAAAAACTTTGAGATTAATCTGGTATTTTAGTGAGGCTATTACATTTCAAATAGTGCACCCAAAGTAGTTATAGTATAGGCTCTTTTATTCCCAGCAGCAGTTTTCCTGGTCAGCACAAATTGCTGGCTGTCCTAATTTTGTTCTCTTACTAACATGATTTGATTTTTTTTTTTAAATCTACTGATTTAAATTTCTGAATAAAGAGCCTATCTGCTTTGAGGCCGTCTGTTTTGAAGCACTTTCATTTCACGTGGATGTAGTGTGCTGCCAGAGACACATGCTCCTTTCTCATGGAGACTTTATATTCTTGTTCCCCTTCACCTAACATAACTCTGTAAGACTGAAAGAATATGGTGGCTTTGTGTGTGGGAAAACGTAACAGCTGCATTTTCTCTGGTTCTGATTTACCTGACATATCTAACAGCACTTGCTCACTATGGCAACAATATTTGATATTGTAATGAATTAGCTAACTGTATAAACATGTTGCCCTCTATTGGCTGAGAGAAAGAGTATATAAAAGCTGCCACCAGTGACACATGGTGGACACTTGAGCTTTTGTAGCTAAAGTACTGGGATTCTTCCCATCTAAAGTGTGTACAGTACATCTAACATCCATGATGTCATTTTGCAGCATGTGGATTTGTTTCTATGACTTTTACCTGGGCATACACATTCTTGCAGCACTAGTGGAATTCTTCGGGTGAGATACATTGTCAATTTACTGTATTGCAGTATGTTAACTGGCCTGTCCACCTGTGTTTGTCTGAAATCTGTCCCGAAGTAAAGCTTTGGAGAGTCTGAAGCAAGGCATTCTTAGTAATGCGCCCTCAGCTCTGGATTTCACTCCAGCCAGAAACAAATCCAAGCTTGAGTTTGCCAACTTAGAGAGCATTGTGTTGCTTATCTCTCTTTGTGCAGTCTTTCAATTAACTTCAGGCTTTGCAAACCTATGGGATATGGCCTACCCCTTAGTTCTTCTCCATCTGCCTTTAAAGTTGTATCCAGATGGAGAAAGGGCTCATAATGGATTTTTCTCCCTTTGCTTGAAAAATGTTCTTGATCTTAATCTAAATGCACTCAGATACTATGGTGGATGGGTGCCTTTATAAATGTTTGCAGCAATAATAATTTTAAAACAGTTGTAGATAATCTTATATGCAGCTGGAAGACAACTGGTATGTAATGAGGCTCTGTAGGTATTTAATAGTTATTTCAGGGTTGGTGGCATGAAGCTGCAGGCTCTGTTCTGAAAGCAGTCCTATGTCTCCCACTCCAAAAGCTTTATTAACGCAAAGCAAAGCATACATGAGCAGAAAAGCAAATGACCTATGCAGAGCCAAAATACTGTTCTCTCTGTGTGTGAGAGAGAGAGAGAGAAACCACAAGTGAGTAAAAGCTCTTAACAATCAGTCTAAAAGCCATAGTAGGTGAAGCTCTGATCCTGCAAGCACTTGAGTTCAATGAGTTTACTCACTTGCTCGAAGTTACTTACCTGCATTGATGATTGGAGGATTTGAGCCTCAGTTTGCAACGCCTGCAAAAGACAATAGACTAGAGAGGTACAAATGTTTCTGGCTACATGTGTGCTTGGATTGGCCCAAGTGTTGCCGTATTCAGCCAAACTTTTAGCTTGGGATCAATTTGGGAGCTCCTGGAGGGCCTGGATTAAAAAATGGATCACTTGTAAAGCTCTGTGGTGTCTCTGGATGAGAATTTGGAGGGTCTGACTGCCAAAACAGATGAATTAGAAGGAAGAAGAACAGGTCCATGCAATGTCTGGATGGATTTGATTAGGTCTGGAGGAACCTCATGGGTTTGGGGTTTTGCAAACTATTCAAATGATTTTTGTGTTTGCAAAACTTGTCTGAGTATACAGATTTCGCCCTTGTAATTTAAATTTATTCCCCCTCCACATCTCCTAAAGTTAAAAACAAAAGCAGACTTTTCCCACTAGCTCAAAGGATGCCTGTGTTATGTATTCAGAGTGGAAGGAGTTGACCTCCATGAAAAAAACTAGTCTAGGACTATTTGGTGTTCTGTGTATGGTGTGTGTTTATGGTAATGCTCAATATTTTTTCATTAGACTTTTCTCTTCCACCTCTCTGCTCCTATTGTCACTACCTTCGTGTGTTTTTTCACTTTCACTCTTTCTTCTGTTTTTTCTTTCTTTTTTTTTTTTTTTACTACATTTTGTTTCTCTGCTCTTTTTTTTCTTCAATATTTCCTCTTTAGAACATAAACTCAATCATGTTAAAGTTCAAGCCAACCTTTCAAACTCAGTGTTCAGGTAGGTTTGAAATTAAGCAAAGTGAGTTCACCGATTTCTAATGTGAAGCTAAACTAAGTGAGCATGACAAATCTATTGATGCAACCTCAGCCCTGATTAAACATCTGCTGAAGCGCAACACAGTAAATTACAGCAGTATAGAATTGTTTGAGATGTAGCTGTTTGGTGTTTCTAGGGGTCTGGATGATCCACATAACACTGAGTTGATGGAAACCTTTTATTTCCATGAGTGGCATCCTCTAAACTAGAGACCTACCACTTGAGTTTTCCGTGTCCATGATAAGTTCTGTATTTGTTTGTGAGGGATTTACTTCTGTTCTCTGTTTTTTTCAAATAGCCATGAAACTTATCCTGGTTTCTGCAGTAATTTCTCTGGCCCTCTCATGTTGTTGTGCTTACTTGTCCATGGCTTCTTTGAATTATGAGATCTAGGAAGTCTGTTTATTCTTCTTCTTGTATGTTGGATTTTGAGCACAGCCTCTCATGTTGTCATAAATGTCTGGCACAGACATGTTTGAAGGGCTCTTAATTCTAGTTTTCTGTCCAAAGGGTTTTTTAAATCATTTGTTTCATCATTACCGATGATACATCTTAAAGAAACTAGGCCATGGGTTTTCTCCTTGTGGAGTGCTACCCCCTTGGAAATCTCAACCACCCTGCCCTCCCCATATTGCTAAATGGGATGGGGATTCCAGCTAGATGGGATCAGAGTCCTGGTATGGAAAAGAGGGTACCAATATAGAAAAAGTTGAGAAGAACTGCTCCAGGTTGTACTCAAACTGAGAATCATATTGATAGCAATAATTACAGTATAACAATTATTTCTTTAAAGATGCAAATATCCAAATTGCATGATGAGAAGGAATAAGCACAGGGGGAGAAAGAAAAGCGAAATAGCATGTTAAAGAAAAAACTAATTTTCCACAGTGAGAAAATTATTCAGGATGGAGTTTAACAAGCTACATTGTTCCCCATGCATCAGCAGTAATTAACCTACAGCTCCACAGTGTTTCCCAGCAACTGCCACCCTATTACACTGCTATACATTCTGCAAAATGAAGCTTGACCACTATTAGTCCACATTTCTTCTGAGCAGCTGGTTTCATGTTTGGGTAGAACCAAAGGTGTTGTTCCCCTGGTAAGCCAAGCCCTCCAAGGATCTGACTGCTTTCAGGATCTGTTCACCGTCTCCTTGATCACAAAGGAAAAGTATATTTGTTGTCCGACGTATTTCTTCCTTTATTGGTGTACTGCACAAGAAAGGGGTCTTAGAGCACTTTCCAGGTAGAACAGGGCTTTGACCTTTTGGTATGAAGAGGCAGAGGACTGTTACTCTGTACTAGGTCCTATACAAGCACAGTGAAGTTTCAGTCTTTGTCCCCAGGCACTACCATAATACAAATAATAGTGACTCTCAGTACACCACAGGAGTACAGTTCAAGATCATGTCTGGCAGAATTCGAATTTAAACTTCAATATAGTATTTTCTTCACTTAAAGAACTGTCAAATTTCATCTCAGGGGTGGTCACGTTTCACTGGCTGATGAATTGATCCCTGTATATAGTGTTCTAAGTAAGTAAGGTGCATTGGTTTTCATTTTTGGATAAAAGGCCTGTTATAAATGATTAATATATAATGAAATAGATTTAATGATGATTTATTCTAATCTGAAGTCCAAAATGGAAAGTCTCTGGAAATTACAAATCTGACATAAATTTGGCTTTAATTTTTACAGATCTTCATACAAGCATGTATTAATGTAATACAGAGATTAATAGGAGGGAGCTACTAAAATTTTTCTTTGTAAAGATAGTTATAACTTTTACCTCCTTGTCATAGGCTGATATTCTGGTTTGCCGTGCCAAGGAAGTCTGTCATTACTTGTTTGTGGCAAGGAAATTCAGTCAGGTGGGGCACTTATGATTGGAAAGAGAAATTCAATTCAGTGAAGTATAACTTTCCTCTTTTTAATACAGAAAAAGACCTTTGAAATATACATGAAGGCATATGCATGCTGAGCTAATTGAAAAAGGCTGCTGAACAAGAATTTGAATGTAAACTATTTTTCATGCAAAAATACTAGAGTAATCGTCCATGCTAAAATTAATTTAATTTCAATATCCATTACTATACAGTTTTTTTTTCCCTCTTGTATAAATGTATATATTTGGGTTAAAACAAAATGGTATTGAGCAATCTAGAACCGCAGCAACAGGGCAGACCAGAAAACCTTTTTCTGTAGGTAGCTAAAGTCAGATAACACATTAGAACACAAGGCAGATGCTATTATTCCTTCTAACACAGCACTTTTGAACATGTATTTGCACCGAATCCCAAGCTGTAATAAGCCGAAAGAATCTCCCATTACTGGATCTGATTCTGCCACGCTTACTTATGCAAAGTAGTATCTACTTCCTTCACGGTCTGATTAATTGCCATGGGACGTAAATTACTACTTGACGTGAGTAAAAGTACCACGTTCTGGCCCACTTAGACGAATGTCAGAATCAAGCTCTGTTTACAGGATTACAAACTCACCAGTTTTTGGAATGTGCTGGTAATGTGTATATAAATGTTGAATGCTAATATATAAAGCCTGAAAAATAAACCTGTCTGTGTGAGTGCTTTGACTCATGTGAGCCTGGCTAACCCCTTTCCATGTACCAGTGTATCACTTGGTGAAACGATTTTGATAAATAAGAAGGGAGGATGCAAGTCAAATGCTTCTCTACTGGAAGAGGATAAGGCCATTGCTCTTAAAATCTCACCATATTGTTAAACTCCAAAGCTTGCATTACAAGTTAATCTCTACTCCACTGTTGCATGAAGAACAAGTAAGTTTTATGAAATACCTGAAGTTTTTGCTTGGAAACATCATAATTTAATCCTTTGAATGGAACAGTTTCTTTGCAGATGTATTTGCAGCTCAGTACAAATGAATTTGCATGGCAGAATACTGTGTTCCTTTTATTCTCCTTGCACGAAATGCCATTATAGTTACTAAATTGTTTGCATAATGTCTACTGTGTGCATAATACCTGGTCACTTCTGCAAAATTGCATATTAGGTTTTCATCAGACCATGACTGAAGTAGAGAGCGAACTTATAGTGCTAGTGATGTGCTGCCAGTGTTTTAAAAAGGACACCCACAAGAATTTCCCACCCTTGGCCTGTGAGGAGTCCTGTATACCTGAGGTGTGTATGCCTTTGTAGAAAGGGAGGAAGGACTGGGTCATTTCTTTACTTCATTTGTGAAACCAAGCTGCTTTCTCAATAACCAAGACCTAAAGAGGAGACGGAACCGCTATTTGCTTTCCAGTGAATAGGGCACTAGAATGGGACCCAGGAGATCTGGGTTCTATTCCTGGCTCTGCCACTGACTTGCTGTGTGACCTTGGGCAGGTCACCTTATTTCTCTGTGTCTTTGTTTCCCCCTTCACCTGTTTAGGCTGTAAACACTTTAGGGTACAGACTGTCTCTTATGATGTGTTTGTACAGCACCTAGCACAATGGGGAATCTCTGAGCACTATTGTAATTCAAATAAAAAAAATAACAACCAAGCAAACAAACATATTAAGCTGCAATTATTTATTTGTTATAACAGCACCTACAGACAGCAACCAAGATCAGAGCTCTACAGACACATAGTCACAGTCCTTGCCCTGAGGAGCTTAAAATTGAAATAGACAAGACAGGCAGGAAATGTTTATCCTTTGAAAATTATATGCTGGCATAACACAATCTTCATTTTGCACTGTGTAATCTGTATATGGCTGAAGGAAGTGGGTGCAGAGTGGCTATTTTGGGTCTTATTTGTCATTTGATGCAACCTTGGCCATTCCTGAGTGGGAATGAGTGGGGAAAAAAACAAAACCAAAAACAGTTGGTTTTTTTTTAAATCTCCAATTGTTTCTTTTCAGACATTTGTATGAATCCTAGAGATAAATCATCTCTTGCCAGGAATAATGAGCAGTAATCTGCAGGAGGTGATTCCAATGGGGGCAGGGAAATCCTCCCCACTTCTCCCTAGTCTGGGGTTTTGTAACAGATTTTTTGAAAAGCCCTCCAGCATGTCACTGTGTCTTGGTTGGAGAACCAATGGGAAAGTAGCTTTACAGCTTCAAGTGTAGCAGTTTTCTATCTCTGTTCCCCAGCCCCTAGATCAGTGGTCCCCAAACTTTTCCTCTCATGCCCTCCCTCCCTCTCCCCGGCCAGGAGTGGAGTCTTGGCAGGGCCTGCAGTGGGGGCCGGTGGCCGAGAGCAGGGGCAGAGTGGGGCTGGGCTGGACACTGCTGTGCCCTCCAGGTGTTCCTGTCCACCCCACTGTTTGGGGACTCCTGTCCTAGATGAAAAGTGCTCTGCTCGTAATGTAGAAAAATGCAATAGAATAAATGTCAAAGGTTTTTCAGTAGTGCTGTGTTCCAGCACTTGCTTTTAATAGTCAGGAAGGAGATTTGGGAATTTTACACATTTGGGTTACAGAACAAACTGCATTTCTTGCAGAGTTTACTGGGGAGGCAGACTCGGAGGGGGAGGGGGGAAGGGGAATGGTTTATTCGGTAATTTCTTCATAAATAAATACTTCTCCAAAAAAGGGGGGAATGCATGTAAAATGTCACATGAAATGTTAGTTTAATAGCAAAGTATCCTGTTTAAGCTTACATACTTATTAGAAGGGGTAATTTTCATGGTAGATCCGTTTTATGTATCCGCCTGGCTGGTACTCTTGTCAAAGATCTTCATTGTTATGAACCTTTTAAGATACCCAACTTGCTTCCCTTGGTACAAAGGAGGTATTTGTTTTCTGTGTGAAAAGACAAGTTGCTGGTCACTCAGTTTAAAAGTGTGTGTTGACTGTTATGAACTTCATTGAAAACCAGAGGAAATGAGTCCACAGGTTTCTGTACTGATTAAGCCAAAACAGAAGTTGCTAAGGCAGATGGAAGTAGATGGGCATGTTGTGCTGGATAAGAGAGTAGGCTTGTGCTTTCCATTATTCTTCCACTTTCTTGAATATTCTAGAAGCAACTGTTGAATTGTGTTCATGTCAGTGAATTCCTATAAGCCTTAGGAATCCTGTGGAAGTTCTTCATAGTTATTTTCAACGCTTACGTTGGCTATGTGTGTGCAAGATAAATTAAAAATGCCAGCCTGGCACACCAGACCTCTCTTGTGCTGACTCCTGTTGGGCTCCACTGAATTGTAGCTCTACAGACTTAACCTTCCCCCTCACTTCCCCCCCCACCTCCTCTCTCTCTTCTCATAATATCTGGTTTGTTTGTTTTTTGTTTGTTGTTTTTCATCACTTTATTTCTCATCAGTTTCCTTTTTGTCTTTGTTCTTTATAGATCATTAAGGAAGCAGCAGCTATGTGGAACTTTAAAAAGGCATTTAGAAGTTCTAGCTACAAAAAATGCATTCGCTGTACAATGCCACTGACATATTCTCTAAATGTAATCTATGATTACCCTTTTGTACCCCCTCCACATAGTGAAGTCTAGCTGATATACTAAAAAGACTGATAAACTGTAAAGCTAGAAGGGACCATCATGATAATCTAGTCTGACCTCCTGCACATTGCAGGCCATAGAACCTCACCCACCCACTCCTGTAATAGGCCCCTAACCTCTGGTGGAGTACTGGAGTCCTTAAATCTTCATTTAAAAACATCAAGTTATTGAGAACCCACCATTTACTCTCGTTTAAACTAGCAAGTGATCCGTGCCCCATGCTGCAGAGGAAGGCCAAATTCTTTCCCCTACTCCCAGGGTCTCTGCCAATCTGACATGGGGAAAAATTCCTTTCCTCAGAGCATGCTTTAAATGCAATTTAGAGTAAAATTAACCTATGATTTGAAGCTATTTTTTCGTTGTTTAATCATATGGATAATGGATATTTACATACACCACGTTGTGAGAAAGGGGAAGGTATCGTGTTCTTTCTAACCATTTTTTTTTTTGGGATGCTTAACAGGTTTACAAATCATTCTCATATAAATATCAGAAACAAAATGATAATAATTGCAACAGTATGCTTTTGTTTGTTTGTTTAGAGACACCTTATGCAGTAATACAACCATCAGCTCTCTATTAACGGGATTACCATATTACAGAGTGAACCTTTTGACACCATCCAGGACATGTTATTTCTGGGAATTTTATTAAATTGAGTGAAACCACTGACTCTACTCCTATTGATCCACCCCGGTGTCTTATCAAATGTTAACATTAAAAAAAATCGGACAGGTGTGCTGTGTTTTTTTCAGGTGAATGTACTCTGAGTATTGAATAAACGATAGCCAAATATCTAAGTGTCTGTTTATCTGTTTTGCAGGATTTGTAATCGATGCATTAATTTTCCATGAGAACAGCCTTTCCCATATTTTTGTAACAATTCTTCTAGTTTTGAACTACTTTTTTTTTTTCTTTTTCCAGTGAGAGGCTATCAATCCAGCAGCTACTAGAAGCTGAGGGATTAATTCTTCATTTATTCAAATGTGACCATTTCTCCTGGGAAACCCCAGATGGATTACCAAAAGATCATTTGGTGATAAATATCCAGCAGTTTGCAATATTTGGTTACATTTCATTCCTAGAGGAAAGAAGGGAGGTGTGAAAACTGCTCTGAGCTACTTGCCTTGTTACTAGGAAACAATGTGATTTCTATAATACTTTCCTAGAGTAGGATTGTGTATTGCCCACTTAAGTCTTTAGGCAGTATTACAATATACCAGATATGTCTGTTACTATTAGTAGTTCATCAGGTTTGCACTTATGTAGGCAATCTGCTGTGGAATTTTCCTTGAATTTTCTCAGGAAGTGGAACTTTAATATTAGTGATTATAAAGATAAAATGGGCAGACAGAAGACATAGGAGCATGGGAACCATCCTCTGTGCAATCCGGGTACAGTATAATTAATCTAGCTGGTCTGTTTAAACCCTTATTTCTATGCAGTCATAATACATACACAAAACAAGTTGTTATTCTTAACCTTATTGATTTGCATGTGCTTAGTACAGTGGATAACGTATTGTACTCTGGAAACTAAATAGAAAGCTGTTCACGCTGTCCCAATGGATGAACATATTATAAGAATAGTGTTTAGTGTGCCTGTCTTCTGGCCAAAACAGACCCTGCACCGCCATCCACTCCTGCCAACCCACTCCAGTTGCTTCACCCTGTATATTTCTAGAGTAGAGAAGGAAGAATCTGACCAGAAGTCTGCAGGTAGGGGCCATGGATAGCTCAGGGAGTGTATATGTGCAAACATGTAGCTTGTGTGCTCTGATCTCATAGGCCATATGACATGCGTGTACCTACTGGTCCTATAGCAGATGGACATGAAGCACCCTTTCTATGGTTTTCTGCATAGCCAGAACAGGAGTATGTTTTCTGGTGTGTTTCTTGTAGATAGCTCCAGATAGAATTGGACCCCAAGTGGTTAGCTTCCATGTCCTGGCTGAAATGTTTCCTGTCAGCATTCTTCAAAACACCTTTTAACTAAAGGATCAGTTTATCTGAACTACACTAACGTAACTGAAATGGCAATGCAGGATACTAGGTGTGAGGTGCCAGTTAACAGCACTGGTAGCTGTATGACTTGAAAACATTACTCCAAAGAATTGACTTCAGCCCATAGGACCAGATTCTTTTTAAACTGGAGGCCTGAGTCCAACATGGAAAAAATGTGTGTGCAGCTACTATGAATAAGATGTTTACAAGTGCAAATGGTATCTATATTTATTTTAGGGGACTTTCTGTGGCCTGTGTTATGCAGGAGGCAAGACTAGATGATCACAGTGGTCCCTTCTGGCCTTGGAATCAATTAATCTACATGGCTGTATGTGTCAATCTCTGATTGGCATGAAAAGTCATAAATGCGAGGTGCACAACTGCACACATTTCATGGCAACAGATCCTGTTGAAGATCAAGTGGGACAAGGCAAAAATGATACTAACTGCCCCGGTGTGGCTCTGACAGCACTGGTTCAGCAGTCTCTCCCAGGACCACGGCTGTCTGTTGCATCTGGACCTAGCATCCCTGCACCTGACAGCATGGGTAGATCAGTTTTCTCCCATGACATAACCAATCAGGTTCTTAAAAGGGCTGGAGAGACTTTACCCACAAGTTAGAGATCCTATTCCTCCCTGGGATCTGAATCTAGTCCTCTCAAGGCTCATGCCCCCCTTCCTCCCCCCCCCCCCTTCGAGCCATTAACATCCTGCTCTCTGCTGCTCCTACAAAAAGAGTCCTACAACAAGTGGAAACAAGCCAAATTACAAAGGATGAATATAAACAACACAAGTATGTAGGGACAAAATTAGAAAGGACAAGGCACAGAACCAGATTAAACTAGCTAGAGACATAAAGGGTAACAAGAAAAGATTCTACAAATACATTAGAAGGAAGAGGAAGACCAAGAACAAGGCAGGCCCATTACTCCATGAGGGGGGGAAAAAACAATAACAGAAAATGTGGAAATGGCAGAACTGCTGAATGTCTTTTTTGTTTCAGTTTTCACCAAAAAGGTAGTAGTGATTGGGCATCTAACATAGTGAATGCCAGTGAAGACGAGGTAGAATATAAGGCTAAAATAGGGAAAGAACAAGTTTAAAAATTACTTAGACAAATTAGATGTCTTCAAGTCACCAGGACCTGATGAAATACATCCTAGAATATATCAAGAAGCTGACTGAGGAGGTAACTGAGCCATTAGCTATTATCTTCGAAAAGTCATGGAAAATGGGAGAGATTCCAGGGGACTGGAAAAGGGCAAAGATAGTGCCAATCTATAAAAAGGGAAATAAGGACAACCAGGGGAATTACAGATCAGATCATCCAGCTTAACTGGACAGATAATGGAGCAAATAATTAAGCAATCAGTTTGCAAACACCCAGAAGATAATAAGGTGATAAGTAACAGTCAGCATGGATTTGTCAAGAACAAATTGTGTCAAACCAGCCTGATAGCTTTCTTTGGCCGGGTAACAAGCCTTGTGGATGGGGGGAAGTAGTAGATGTGGTATATCTTGACTTTAGTAAGACTTTTGATACTGTCCCGCATGACCTTCTCTTAAACAAACTAGGGAAATACAACCTAGATGAAGCTATTATAAGGTGGGTGCATAACTGGTTGGAAAACCATTCCCAGAGAGTAGCTATCAATGGTTCACGCTCAAGTGGGAAGGGCATAATGAGTGGGGTTCCTCAGCGATCAGTTCTGGGTCAAGCTCGGTTCAATATCTTCATCAATGATTTAGATAATGGCATAGAGAGTACACTTATAAAGTTTGCGGATGATACCAAGCTGGGAGGGGTTGCAAATGCTTTGGAGGATAGGATTAAAATTCAAAATGATCTGAACAAACTGGAGAAATGATCTGAAGTAAATAGGATGAAATTCAATAAGGACAAATGCAAAGTACTTCACTTAGGAAGGAACAATCGGTTGCACACATACAAAATGGGAAATGACGGCCTAGGAAAGAGTACAGCAGAAAGGGATCTGGTGGGTCATAGTGGATCACAAGCTACATATAAATCAACAGTGTAACCCTGTTGCCAAAAAAGCAAACATCATTCTGGCATGTATTAGCAGGAGTGTTGTAAACAGACAAGAAGTCATTCAAAATATAAGCATTTTGTTAAACCCTCTTTCTATATACTATATCCTGTAATTAATTTTTTTCTCTCTTTTTTCATTATATGAGGCATCTTCATAATATCATAATAGTACTTAAAACTGAAGTCAGTGGAGATTTCATTCATGTATCTGAAGGCATGGTCTGATCCAAGCAGTCTGGATTAATTGACTCAAAATAATGTCTGAGCTATATTTGGAATGCACAGTGCCTGAAAGCCACAAAATTTGAATTGTATTAGCCTCCTGTGCTGAGACTTTCAAGCCAGGTTTCAGTCTAACATGAATTATTCTGGTTGATTTTGAATGGGAGTTTTGACAAGCCCTAGTCTGGGTGAGCCAGTACCGCTGCAATATTTCAAGTAGGAATCTCATCCAGTATTAACAGTCAGTGTAGGTGTGTGACAGTGTTGACTCCTACAGCTCTGGCCTGTGCATTTTTGCTTTTTCTAGATCCTATTACTAGAATTGTAATCATTAATCTAATCTGTTTCCAGAATGGTCTCAAAATATGCATGACAATTGTTTGTAACAGAAATGCTACTCTGCATTTTAATGAAGAGAAGATGCTCACTTCCAAGCCTTCCTGTCACCCTTTATCCTCATTACAGTTGCCTTAACTCTGCAACAGGTTCATACTCTCCAACCTGTTTTGTTTATTTTAAACACAAATTCCTCTTTATGGAAATGCAAATATGCAAATAAACTCTTTTCAGGTCATCAGTTCTTGCTAATGCTTCTGGGAAAACTCTTGTGCAGGAGTTGTTTCAAACAGCATTGCTGTTTGCTTCCCAGAGAACTTTATTTCTTAGAACACCCTTGCTTTAGTTCATATCACACTAATGGAAAATGAAAGCAAGCAGAGGTGTCGTTTTGTTAGTAGTAGTAAAACACATTTTCTCTCCCAGTCTCTTTTGCACAGCCCTCATTCAACCTTCCTTTAAAGCTCAGCTCCATTTAGTAGCTGCACTTATCAGACCAGCCCCCTCCCCTTTCCACATTCATTTCCATGGTAACCCTTCTAAGGCATTCTGCAGTCTGAAAACTACTTTTGCTCTTTCATCATGCAAGCTGGTATTGTCGAGGGCTCAGTGTATTCCTACAGCTTTTGAATGAATAATAATAATAATAACCCCCTCCCCCCAGAATTCGGATAGACCGTTATTTGGGAGGGAGGCCGTAAAGCAGGAAGGAACGGGACAACCTTCAAATGACCTAGTGTCTATACATTGCGTAGTAAAGAAAAACAATCTTGCTTCATTAATTGATTAACTTGAGGGGTGGGGTTTATCAGAATTATCATTCTGTGAAGTGAATGTGGCGATTCCCTGAAACAGCTTCAAGGAAGAAAACTGGGCAGATGGCTGGCCAGGCTCTGCTGGTGAACTGCTGGTAAGCTCTCATGCTGTGATCTGTTGCAAATCTCGCTTTCTCATGGATTCTTTAATGTCTTTTCAGGTATCATTTAGAAAATGGTGTCTTAACAGATGCTAGATCTTCGAGCATTTTGTTTTGCATTTGTCTTTTATTGGTATAGAAGCAGGTGTATTTAGCAGCATTTCACAATGTATTGAACAATTTAGAATTTTGGTAGTATGCCTTTTGCTGTGTTTCCTGCTTTAATGAGCTGGATTGATTTTTATGATTGTTACAGTGCATGATTTTTAAAACTCACTTTTCTGGAAGATTCACATGTGTAAGTTACTGAGAGGTTTTTATTGTATTTCAGCAGGTTAAGGGTATTTGTTTACTATATGTGACTTAAACCGTATGTGAGATTGCAAATACTATCAAAGAACACAAATGGCTTGCAAATAATATCTGCAAAACCGAAAGAATGAAAAGGTTATTGTAATCAATCATTTATAAAATCTGGTGAAAGCATAAACATGATCTTAATATAATCCTTGTCAGAAGTTATAAATATTACCATCTTCATATGTGCTAAACTGATTTGACAGTTAAGATTTTTTAAAAACTCTGGCCATGTCTGTTATG
Organism: Emydura macquarii macquarii; assembly: GCF_026122565.2. Classification (NCBI taxonomy): domain Eukaryota; kingdom Metazoa; phylum Chordata; order Testudines; family Chelidae; genus Emydura; species Emydura macquarii. Next base: position 8,780,424 of record NW_027131105.1, on the reverse strand, counting down.
TTGTTTAAATACATGAATCAGACAGTATAATAGCATTGATTAAATGATTCTAAGGATGATGATGCATAATCAAATATATCTGTTGATATTTTGATATGTTTATAACAAACTAGCAGAATTTTGTTTTTGTTGTTTCGATGGGGGGTGAAGATGTAGTTTTCTTTAAAATGTGGTCTGAAGTACATAATGGCTGGGAAGTCACCATGACAACATGGACCCTCTTTTGAGATTTTTCCCCCATTTTTTTGTTTATTTTTTGTTACAGTGTCACTAAGTCATTCATTAATATATTTCCTCTTATGGACAAAGAATTAGTTATGTGCAGCAGTTATGAGTGTGACTTAAATTACGTTCTTAAGGGTTCATTGATGGAAAGTCTATACTATATATCATTCTGTTTAGACTTAATCTATTTTCTTAAAAGAGAACACAGTTTCTTAATTCTTCTATTTATGGGGCAGTTTCTTTTTAACCTGTAGTAGCAATAGGTTTTATCATTTGAGGAGGATACTTAAATTGTGTATGGATTTTATTTTGTATGTCTTACTGAGGTTTTTATGGAGATTCACTAGCCAAGGTGTGCTGACTTATCAAAAGGCAAAATATCACTTAAAGACATCTTTTCAGGCCAGATCCTACCCTGATGGGAGAAATGCCACTTCAGGGGGTAAAGGATGGGAAAAACTCCCCAGTGTTCCCTTGCAGAATTTCCTCCAAATTCATCTGTTGCCTTGTGTGGGTTCTTCCTCTGTGGAAGAAATAAGGGGACTGGCTTCCATACTCTTGCAATCTCCCAGATCCACGTGCATCTTGGAAGATCCCCTGTAGGCATATGGCCATCGACCTTGAGGTCTTGTATCTCTGCTCTGTTTCCTTGAAGGTCTCCTCAGGCTTCCTGTCAGCATAATTTCTGCAAGGGATAGTGATTTTATAAGATTTTACAGTAAAAACCAGGTGTGTGATGTGTATATTGTATGTACAATAGATGTATGTGTATGTACTGTATAGGAAACCTTTCCAGCTGGGAAGGGAAGGTGTATTGATAAACTTCAAAATATCAGCATATATTTTTCTGGTTCAATGTATGTTTCTGGTGTTAGTAAAAAAACATAATATAGGGATAAACTAACTGATCCCCAAATTCTTGCAACTGTCCCTTTTGCAATAAAAAAAGTAGATAGAAGAATCCTGCTTTTGTGATATCTTTCAAGAACAAACATATTGGCTTAACTGGAAGTCATTATGGCACCAAAGAAATTCAACTGCAAGAGCATTTATCAGACTGAAGTAAGATGATTTAAAAGGCAAGTATAGAAGAGACAGTGAGTTTCTCTCTCTGAGTTATTACCATATCTGTTTGAAATGAGAAAATGAAGACCTGAGGTTTTCCTCTCAGCAATACCAAAATACAGCTGGATTTTCTCACTGCTTTGTGTGTGGGTGTGGGTGTGTGAGAGTGAGAGGGGCAGGGAGGAGGAGACATCAATGTATTTTTAAAAAAAAATATTTTCTAAATCAGGAAAACAATACAGGGGCCCCATCAACACTTGAGCAAAATTTCCAGTGACGTCAACAAGAGTTCTGCTTGAGTTTTGCAGGATTGGGCCCCGTTCTGAAATGAATCTGGACAGCTGTGGCATACCTACCTCTACACGGCCATCTCTCTCTTCCTGTCTTATTCACTGTCATCTTCATGGTTGTGGGAACTGTTGCATCTGCTGCCCTCTCCATGGCATGGCTGGAAATCCTAAGATTTTTGGAGGCAGTCCTGAGGACCTGGAGACAGCTTGGATCTGAGCCCAAGGCCAGAAGTCTTAGCTGTAGCTCTTATGATTGACTTACCTATAAGAATAAGGTTCTGATGGAGTTAGGTACAGGGACGTTGGTTACATTTGGGTGAATACATTCCACCTTTAGGGGGATGCTCTGTCAGGTTAAAGACATCTTAAAATTTAGTTTAAGCTACTGCTCTGAGTACCAGGAATTGAAATCCCAAAATACGGGTTTATTCCTCCTTCTAAGACCTGCTGCCGCCACTGCCTTAAAGGGCCCCAGAGATTCATCTATCCATTTTCTGGACCCATTTGCCTCCATATCTCATGCAAGTAAAACCTCCGAAGGATATACTAACATTTGGCCGAGAGAACCCTGCTTTGGTAAGCTTCATAAGGGGCCAGATCTTCAGTTGGTTTAGATCAATGTAGCTTCATTAACTTCTTCCATTGCACCCTCTACTCTTCTTCCAGGTCCCTGCATGCTCATCTCTTAAGGCAATGGAGCAATGTTGATTTATGCCACATGAAGATCTGACCCCAGATCTTTTAGGAAAGGGCTCCTCTCCTGCAGACTTCATACATGAATTTAGTTTCAATATTTCAAAGTTTATTTAAAAGAAAAACAAGGAAATGTATAAACCAAAAAATATAGGCTGGCCAAATGATTTTTAAGGAAAATGAGATTCCTGGAAAATAGATTCCAGGAGGGACCATTATGATCATATAGACTGACTTTCTCCACTAAACATTCAACAATCTTGCCTAGTAATCTCTGTATCATGTCTGTAATTTGTCTGTTATAGCATATCTTTCAGAAAGAAAAACTTAAGTGCTGGAGAATCCATCGTATTCCTTGGTAAACTGTCCCAATGGTTAATTACCAGTCTGGCTAAAATGTAGTCTTATTTCTAGTCTAAATTTATCTAGCTTCTGCGTCCAATCATTAGATCTTATTTCTTTTTCTTATAGACAGGAGGAAAATTCAATTTTGATGCAGTTTTTAGATTTTCAGCCAGGACAAACAAACACATATTTAATTTGGGGTGGTATCAGCCTGAATCTAAGCACTTCATTTGAACTGAATCTGAACTTTTTGTTTTAGGTCACATCAGCATTCATTTGTCTATCCGTGCTGCCATGTGGGAGTTGTAGTTTGCTTGCCTCATGGCTCCATTCCCCCTGTGGACTCCCTGGCTGGTCTACATCACTTGTAATGCATTGTGGTCTCACCTCTGGCTGAACTGCTATGGTCCATCATGGCAGTGCCATGATTGTGGTGCATCCTGCGAGATGTAGCCAACACAGGGAGCGCCATCCCTAGAGACTGGGGAATAAGGCACTCAAACTACAGCTCCCATGATGCACCATGGCAGCTTAGGTGAATACAGTTGAGCATAAAACCAAATTTCCTAACAGATATTTTTCAGAAATGTTCGTTTTGTGGCGGAGGTGTGAGGGGAGTGATATTTTGACATCTAACACCAATTCATTTTGAAAACAAATGTTGAAATAGTGGAATTTTCCAGTCAGCTCTGTTAGGTAGTAACAAGGGATGCCACATACTCCCCTCTGCCTGGTCGCCAGCTCCACTTCCAGGACTTTTCCTACTTCCCGTTTTGAACACAACTCAGTATCAGTCCCAGCACTCCGCAGGCTGCCAAGGCTACTGTTGTGATCCATACCTTGCCTATGTGGGCTCTGTGAGAGCAGGAGTCCTCTTAATCCCTCCCCCAACTCTCTGTACAGCTAGCTGTGTTTGAGGACACAGTCTAGCCCAGTTACTTTTACCATTGAATAGTCTAGTGACGATTTTATCAGCAGTGCTAGTTTAAAAAGGGATTTGTATTTGCCATTAAATGTAGCATCTCCTTTGTGTAAATCGATCATACTTTGAGGACTAAAGTTCTTCAGATCCTGATCCTGCGAAGTGCTGAGTGTCTCCTACCACGGAGCTGAGCTCTCTCCACTCCATTTTAAATTGCTTGAGTGAAGGGGGTTCAGCACTTGGCATGAAGAGGTGTTCAGAACCTCGTAGGAATGGGCCTTTGAAGAGTTAACATGTATGAGACTGCTAGTCAGTGAATATTTAGGCCATGGAATCTTGAGACTGGAGAGAGACTGATCAGCACTGACAGCTCGGTGGCTTTTTTACTTGGACAATATAGCATTTGAAAGAATCTTGCATCAACTCTCATTTTCAGTTTAGGGTTTGTTACTGTGTTCTCAAATGCAGTGGTCTTTCTGGCATGGATTATTACATGTGCATAATGGAAATAATGCAGTCTATCAATAGCACTGCTTCATGAGTGAAACCTGAATCCTGCAATCGCATTACCAAAATGAATATCACCCCCCCCTCCCCCCCGCGGCGTGATATGTCTAATATCCAACCATTAACTTACAATAGGTGAACTAAGTAGGGTGGATAAGTATTCAATGATTTTAAAAAAAACAAAACCAGATTTTTTTATTTAAATCAGATTTTTTTTATTTAAAAATAAAATCATCAATACAATAGTAAATTTCTCTCTCGTTTGAAAAATAACAGTTACAATTAAATCTCATCAGAAACATGCTAAACCTATACTTAATCTCATAAAAATGAATTAATGGCTCTAGTCTGTACAGCCTAACTACCAGCTCTTGCTTCTTGAAAGTTCTGGGGGCTTTCAGTTCCTGTTTGTTTCTGTTTCTCAGCAGACTAAAGTCACCTGTGCACAGAAAGACAGGTTGGATAGGATTGTTGTTGATCTGTGCTTATGTGGTGATGGAGCTGGGCCAAGCAATGCAGAGGAGTTAGTTAAGACACTGTCTTAAAGACCGAGAGACAAAGAATGGAGGCAGAGTGGAAAGGAACAGTGGAGTGGACTGGAAAGAAAAGGGAAGACATTATTCAGTACACACACACTTTCCTATATTCCCCCACACTTTTGCCACAGAAAAACTGTCATGGCTTCTGGGCGTAAGAGAGACCCTATCTGGGAATATTTTGAAGAAATCCCTTTCCTAGGTAAAAAAGGAAAAGGTGTCGAGGGTAAGCAGTGCAAGAAGGAGATGCAGGGCCTAGTTGCAAGAATGAAACCTCATAATGAAAACTGCTTATTGGGAGAAAATGATGTGGATGAAGATGTGGATAAGTCTGAAGAACTATGTGGATCAACTGGTTAGTAATGTAAATAATTCACTTTGCAATGCATCATTCTTCAAGACTCTCTCTATGCCTTTTAGTATAAGTGTGATTTAACAAGTAAATTCCAAAGCTGTTTGCTATGTTGGATGTGTCGTGGAAAAGAATCACACTGCTACATTTTAGAGTTGGATCGGGTGCAGCTTTAATTGTGACACACACAATCACATAACTATAGCTATGGGGAATACTATAGCCATAGGGAAAACCCAGGTGGCTATAGGGAAGTCAAGCAGCATGTCTGGATGCTGGGCAAATGTACTTCACCTGGCTACCAGATACAAAAGACTTATATAGGGGTTGCTTAGGTTCATTTACATGTTGATCGTATAGTGGAATTTGATTAACAATTTATACTTAACAGAAAAGACAATCACAATGCACAGTGGGGCACACCAAACACCCTCACAGGAATGCCCAATGAGTCACTTGAGTATACAATGTAGTTTTCAGGGACCCTGGCTAACTCCCGAAGATGGGTGGTGACACAATACTTGTTCAAATGCTAATTTGTATGGAGTGAGTTTCTATGGGGCCAGTAAGACAAAGGGGGGCAGGTACTGGTACTTATCAAAACAGGTGAAGTCTGTTCAGACTTCAGTTAAGGCTCATAACAGAGACTTGCCTCTTGGGTGTGGTTCAAAGACCTCTTGTGGGATTTTAACATCTTTATCCTAATTTCAGTTGAGGCATTCTGTTAATGGTTTAGCCTGTGGCTTCTATTTCAGAATCAGGCTACAACTTCAGGCCAGGCCTTCTATGACCAGTTTCAGACCAGGCATTCTATTAATCAATTTTATGATTAATTCTTTGATTCCACAGATGTTGCTAGAAAAAAAAAGTTTAGCTTTTAGTCATAATCCTCATTGCTTGTTTAATTAGATAACTAGGTTTATAAACCTAATCACGCAAGTATACGGTACAGAAAGCTGCAATAAAAGAAATCAAGAGTTGCCAGTTGCCACTGGGTGTGATTTTCTTCTTTTATATTACATAATACTTGCCCCTTATTTTGGAACGTCATGGCCACAGACCATAATGGTGATGCCCTATTCAGCATAACTCAGCTTTCCCAAGGGAACCACATCCTACACTTGTTTTCTCAAAAAAACAGAAGTGCCAGTGAGTTCTATGGGGCTTACTCCAAAATGAAGTGCATTTTAAGTGCAGTCAGGCTTAGCTTCTTTGGTAATTGGAATCGGATCTGCATCCTTGCTGAAAAAAATGTAAATGATTAACTGAATAACAGAGTGAGAAGTACTGAGAAGAACAACTCTTCAAAATCATTTTTGAATTTTGTGTCAGGATCCCATTTAAGCATACGGGACTTTGACAGTGACTGTCTATCTGCAACAACTTCAGAGTCATCCGTTGGTACTTTTAGCAGCATTGCTGCAACTAATTGTATTTCAGACAACGAAGTATCAGTAGCAAGCAAAAGATTTCAGTCATCCAGTAAAACCATGACCATGGATGGGTTTGTAGTAAGGACCAGCAAATACCACCAAGATACCATAGATGAAAAGATTGCTCGGTTCATTTAAGCCACAAATTCTCCTTTTTGCACTGTTAACAATAAACACTTCATTGACATTGATATTATTCACTGTGGTGTCCAGTTGCACTGGTCAGGTCCCATTGTGCTAGGTGCTGTAAATGCAGAAGTATAGGGTACAATTTTTTTACGTGCCTAAGGGTTTTAGAAGCTAAAGTCCCATTGACTTTCTATGGATATTTGGGTGCTAAGTAACTTGAGAAAATCCTACCTATAGTCCTTGCTCAGAAATACTTAAATGATTCTGCCAACAGTCACATACCTACTTTTACGTGTGAGTATTACCACTGAAATCTGTGAGACTACTTATGTGTAACCATTTGAAGGACTGGAATGTAAAATTGTTTTTCTTTTACTTTCCCATCACATCCAGAACACAGACTGTGTCTGTCTGTACAGTGCCTGGCACAATGGTGTGGTAATCCTAATCACAGTTTCTGGGCGCTGTTGTAATGCATATAATAACAACACATGTGTAACCACAGTTTTAGGAAAGAGAACCAGCAGAATCCTCTGAATAAAATTATTTCAAATCCTCTGTTAATAGGCCTTCTATTGTTTTAAGTAAGAGCTCATGATTAACTATGGGAAAATCTATTTCAAAATGGTAATAAGGACAGTAATAAACAAATGGTACACTAGTGAGATAATCCCAGGTGGCTGTGGTTCTGAACTGGTAAGATTCACCTTGAAGTAGATTTATTTCCACGTCTCTTGTTGCTCCTGTCAAAATCTGTAAATTTATTATTCAGTGAAAATAATCCTTTGGCAATAAATTAGGTTATTTCCTCTTGACTGGACTTCATGTTTCTGTTTAACTTCTTATCTCTATCAAGAGGATGGATTATCCATCTCTAAGAACGTGACCATGAATGATTCTTTTCAGTTGGTTTTATTTAAAATTGTTCCACCTGTGCAGTTTTTGCTAGGGTTTTGTAGTGAATAATAACTGCAAAGAAACCTGAAAAACCCTATATTGCTGGTTGAACAGTTAAAATAAAAAATTAAATTAAGAAATACAGCTATTTTTACTCGTTATATTTTCTATTCTTGTTTCTCTTGTCATAAATGTAGTTGATAATTGTTATGCCATTGTATTTATATCATAAATATATGGGATGTACTTTGTGGCCAATTTACAACATGCTGTAGGTCACTTTTACATATGTGCAAATATTTAGAGAAAGTTTATTTTGTCGGTTATTTTGTCTTCAGGTCCATCATTGAATGGCTTTTTGCTACAGGTGTGTGTGTGTTTGTTTGTAGTAAGCTCTCTGCATAAAGAAAAATTAAGAATGGTTATCTGAGTATAAATGTAGCTGAGCATATTTGTTAATGAAATTGAAATAGGGATTGCATAACAAAATAGACTGAATTCCTTTTAAAAACCATCTCAGACAGACTTAAAGCATCTGTGAAGATTTTTAACCACGAACATCTTGTTTGTTGAGCTCAGTGAGAGTAATAGGTTTCTTAGCAAAATATATGGTAAAATGTTTTATTTTTCACTTACATTTTTTGCCAAGAAACCAATCTGAAAATTCACTGTGTAACCTAATAAATGGGGCCTTACCCATAAGTGGCTGGAAAAAGGACTATTAACTCTCCACTATTTATACAAATACTTTTTTTTGAGAGAGAGAATGGCACATACTAAAATCTAGGTTTTGTAAACTGTCCGGTCTGTGACTCTTACTTTTCCAGGACTGATACAAACATCTGTATAGTACTGTATATAAATAGCATTACAGATCTTAACCAACTGATACTTTAATACTTCAAATAGTTCATAGAATGATTTTCTCTTAGCAAATAAAAAAAGTGCCTAAGTGACTTAGGAGCTTACATTTCATTGAATGCCAAACGACTTAGGCTCGAAAATGTCCAAGGAAAAGAAAAAAGCACCTAGTGGGATTTTCAGAAGCAACTAAGCAGGTTAGTTTCAATGGCAGTTAAGCACATAATTTGCTTAGGTGCCTTTGAAAATCCCACTAGGCACCTCTATATTTTAAGCTCCTAAATACCTTGGAAAATCACTTTTTTAAAAGAGGGACTTAGGTACTTTTGAAAATTCTCCAGTAAGCTACTTTGTGTACTTCACAGTGAATTCACTATACCAATCCCCAACCACAATCTGGTCCACACTTAAAGAGCTTGTTCCTCTTCATTCCATTCTTCTTCTGACCTTTCAAGGGCTATAATGTTGGCTGTAGGTCAGTGGCTTGGGTGTCTTTCTCCTGAGTGCTGGCTGGGGAATACTGTATTTCATTCTTCCAATCCTCACATTGATTCCACATGCAAAACCTGTTTACTCAGGATTTGTATCAGGAATGAGAATTTTCATCCAAGGATCTCAAAGCATTTTGGAAAACATTTAATTAATCCTTAAAAATACATCTTTAAGATAGGGAAGTAGTAGTAGTATATTAAATGAGTGGCACAGAGAATTGAGGTGACTTATTCAAGGCAACATGGTGGGTCAAGGACAGAGTCCTGATTCCCAGTATCTTCTCTAAGCATTAGACATACTTTCTCTCTTCGTCTTAAATCATTTTTTCACTTAACCTATGTATTGTTTCTTAGTATAACTATATATAACATTTGAATGTGAAAATCTGATGAGCATGTGGTTTTGGAAAAGTTATAGCATTTAGTTTTGAAGCTAGCGATTCTTTTATTTCTTTCCTTGATTAAATATTACTTCCTTGTTTATCCTTTGCTAAGACAGCTAATAACACTTTCTTTCGCAGTATGGATTACATTTTTTTTTTCAGGTTTTGTAATCACACAGTGTTCAATATGCAGTAAAATTTAAATCATTGTCCCGGGGATGAGGACTGTCTGCTGATGAGTAGCTGCATTCTGTAGTATTCCAACTTGATTCAATTCATCTGTGAAGAATTTGATTTTAGATGTTAATTACCCTACGCATCAGCAATTGGTTTAAAGCATTGTTAAGAAGAATAAATAGCTTGTACAAAACTTGGTATTGTGGAAGCTGCTCTTACTATTTATCTGCTGTAATTTGTCTGTCTTTATGCACAAAGATGAGCTCATCTCTTTGAGATAACCATTCACAATGGGTACTAACTTATTTCTTCCTGGAAGTTAAAAGACAAAAGAAAATTATGCCCCTCACTTACAGGAGGGTGGAGAAGCAAATCAATTAATATTGGCCCCGATCCTGCAAAATAGGTATGTGCTTGAGTAGTCCAATTGATTTCTTCACTAACATGCATAAAGTTATGCATGTAAGTGTTTGATCCAGAGTCATTTTTTGGAATGGCATGTAAGTAAACAGGATGTTAGAATAAATTTGGAAGTTGATTTTCGTCACATAGTTGCATCTTTTGTCATTCTGTATTTGCACTGCAGTGACAAAAAGCAGCTTCATAAAAAGTAAAAATTTATTCTCCCCTGGAAAATGAATTCTAAGTGTGAGAATAAATTAATGGGACAGTAGAATTTTAGCATTTCAGTAACCATATAGTGCAGCTTTCTTGGAGCATGGAGATTCTGTACCCAGGTTCTTGCTTAAGACTTCCCCTTAACATGATAGGATTTAAAGCTTGTCTAAGAAATAAGTGTGAAACAGTATTGATATGTTCCTTTTTTTAAAATCAATTCTAATTCCATCTTTTATAGTTAATAACTTGGGAAGCACAGCTTGACTGGACCTGAAGGTCAGGGCCCCAATAATTTAAGAATGTTTTTTTTCCATCCAACCTTTTTGCTACTAAAATTATCAATCTTTCACGCTCTCCATTTTGTCCTGCCATCAATCACCGCTGTGTCCAAGCACTTTCCACATAAAATTGATAGCAGTAGCAAGATCCCTACTGGACTTCACGGAGATTCTGGCACTCTTCTCTTTTGGTTATAAAAACTCTACTTGTATCAAAGTTGTATTTTTCTTTTGTTTTTGGTTTAGTTCTTTTTTATTTTTTAGTTCTTATTTTTAGTGTAAAGAGGAAAATTTTGTTCTGGAAATGGGAATTTTCTGATTTAAATTAATTTTAATTCATTTTGAGTAAAGCACCAATCAGTGAAAAGGAAACAAAATGTTTCAGTAAAGCTGGATGCGGCGCCTTTCTGGATTAGTAGCTTAGTAGTTTAACCCTAACTCAATAGAATTCCCACCTTAGATAGGTCTGTGCTGGAATCATGGGATGTGGTTTCAGCTTGAGTAAACATATTTGAACTAGCTTTAATCTTGCTAACTTGGGTCCTGGAACAGTGAAGCCATAGCTGTGTATGTTTCAGTATGTGCTAGCCCTATGAGTAATTATCCAGGGTTCTAGGTGAGCTTGTACAGTCTGTGCTGAAGTGTACGCGCTGCCACAGTTTCACTGCTGTTACCCGAGCTAGCTAGATTAAAGCTAACTTGGGTATGTCTACTGGAGCTGCAGTCACAACCCATGATTGCATTGTAGACATATCCGTAGTTAAACCAGTGCAAATCCTTTTGTGGACACTCTTATTTCAGTTTGAATGGCATTTTTTCAATTTAGCTTAAGTTGAGTGGGAACAGGTTTAAGCTAAATCAAAATAAACTACTCTTAAACTGAAATACCTGTTTAAATCAGTTTATAAAGATGATTGTTTCTCCAAGACAAAGCAATATGTATGGTTATAACTGATCTCCGTAACTCCCTACATCTGCTGTCCCACTGTCTGTTCCCTTCCTGAGTATTAGTGTCTGAGTCATGGTGCAGTGTTGGATGACTATTGATTGTCATTACTTAGTGTCTGATGAACATGGTGAGGGGAATGTGAACTCATTCCTAATAAGTGAGTACATCATGGTTATTCTCTATTTTGCCCACAAAGCTCCCAGCTGCAGACTCCTTCTTTCCCCAACCAGATCTGGGGTAGCTAGAAATGTAAAGGAAAACTAGGCTTTGCTAGAAACCTACTTTTTGTTTTCAATTACTCTTCATTGTGAACAAAAACCTCCTACATGTGGGCTGATCGCTAAAGTTGAAGGGTACATGTGGCTGGGCACCATTTCTGCAGCAGAAGGCTGAGTGTGGATCAGTAGTTCCATCTCTCGGCACAGCACACAGTTCTTACGGATTGCAAAATGAGTCAGTTAGATTTGGAGAGACTGTTCTCACTCTCAACCTTATGTTGGCCATGTGCGTAGTGTTAGATCATGCCTTACAGGAATTGGTTACATTTTGTTTTGTAGATTCACCCAAAAATGTTTATGCTGGTTCTGCACATGCAGTATGACTTCTCTGATTTAATAAATTGTAAACATCCCAGGATGATAATGCTGTCTTTTTTTTAGCTATCCATAAAATGCGATAAACATCTATGATGCTGTATTAATGACAATGATGATCTCATGATGCATTAATTTTCCTGAGAGAGCAGAGATTTCCCCTCACTATTCCGGTTCCTGATTCCCAGATGGTGGTGACTCTTAATAGACTTATTTGCATCCTCTTTGGAGACAAGAGTCACTTGCTTTTGCAGTACTAGGCAGCTCATGTGGACATACTTATGATTCCCTGGAACCAACGCCTCCTGTACATCTTTCCTCTGTTGCCCAAGCAAATGATGTCAGTATCCGATTTTTACAGCAGAAAGAAAAATATTAGTTCATTAAGACCCAACAAGGTAATAGCTCAGCAAATCTACAAATAACCTTGTTCTTCCAAAATTAGGATCTAATTCTCATTTATACCACTCAGGTTCTTAATGTTTTTACTGGTCATAGAGCTAAATTTTCTGTCATCACTGCATATGGCTGAGCACAAGAATGACCTTTCATTTATATTTATCGTCCATCTTTATGGTCCACTGTTTCCTTTTTCTATAGACAGCAGATAGACAGAACAAGGAAAAATTATTTGTACAGTTAGTGCGGAGCAAGGAATACCCCTGAAATCGGTGATACAGCCTTTCCAATGCCAACATATGATTTATGTGCTAGGTCTCTATCCTCCAATGGCTTCAACGGCACAACTAATGTCCGTACCAAAGAACCATGGTGAATAGTATGCTATATGGGATGTATTGAGGGCTGAATTCTGATACTGTTACTTGCACTGAATAAAACTATACTCCATAAGATGTCCCTGGGACTCTTGAAGGAGTAAATGCTACTCAGTGTAAATAAGAACATCAGGTTCTGGTCCAAAGCTATACTGTAAATAAAATGTTCTTTTTCTTTGAGCCAGTGACTTTCAAATACTGCAAACTAGAAACTTTCTGTTGCAAGTTATACATTGTTATAGCCAATTGTCTTTTTATAGTTATTGCTCTGAAATAAAATATGCTTTACTTCCACTGCTCCATAAGAGTTAGAAGCCTTTATTATAATGTAGTTTAAGATATTATTTGAAGCATTGAATTATAATTGATGCTGGACAAGTTAATGCTGATCTTATTTCATATACTTTTCATAGCTAGAATGAATTGTATCATTTAAACCTAATTTAATCTACATATTGATTCCATTAACATTTCATATAACTGTACAGATACGGTTATGGAATATTTCTGGTTGGGTCATTCTTTGCAAATTGCATAAGCTGTGTTCATATTTTGTATTCTGAATAAGTTCAGTTGCATTAAAAACTACATTAAAAGAATGCTAAGGTTGCACAATTAAGTACTCAAAAGTTAAGAATTTCAGAATTGAGGTTGCATGTGCATTCAGATAGTGGTTAATTAGAAGATAGCATAATTTTTTTTCATGGGACCCTTGTCTCATTCAGTGAATGAGTAAATACTGAATATTTCTTTTTTTTCCTCTACATTCAGTGTGTGATCCCAGGTCTTATTTAATGCATGCCATCTAAACACTCCACTTTAGTACAAAATTATTAATTTTCTCAGGGGCACTTCTGTGATGATCTGACCATAACATTTGAGTGCTTCATAAACATGACTGAATTTCAAGTGATATTATCCCCATTCCATAGATCAGGAACTGAGATGCACAGAGATTAAAGCCAAAATTGTCACCATTTCAGATTAAATCTGAAAAAACCCAAAACAAAACAGAAAACCCTTTAACCCGAGGCAGACATCTGGTAAGCTTAAGATCTTTGTGGCTAAAGTTTGAAGTTTTATATACAACTGAAAATAGGGTCTTATGATGGAAAGTTTTAGGCAACCTCAAGTATAGGTGGCACTACCAGATCCACCTATAATAAATATCTCTAGACATTTTGGTTCCATTCCACTTCTAATTTGGTAACCACTGTACTTTCCAGTGCTAACTATATGTTTTGGACTTTGAGATGTATCCAAAGGCTTTGGCTAGGCTATGAGAAGGAAGAAAGTTGTGCTGTGGGACTTAGAAGAAGCTTATTATGACCAAGCTGTCTTGCAAGTATAGGGTTAAATCCTGGCCCCTTGGAAATCAGTTGCAAAACTCCCATTAACTTCAGTAGTTTCAGAATTTCACATGGAGTCTTGGAGTCAGGCATCTACTGAATCTTCCAGATGCTGAATTTAATTTGAAACAAAATGGCGCTTTCTGAAAGTGCCAGATTGCCATTATCCTAGATGCTAACAGTATGTACTTTGTTGCAGTGTATTTAGTGAGGGTTGGGAAAAATAAGAACCAATTTATACCTTAATCATCTTTCAGATTAACTTTTTGTGCCACTTTGAAAACACTTTGGCTACAGATTTTGAAGATATTTTGTTTTTAATTGATTGGATTTTTGCCCATTGGTTTTGACAGGGACCAAGAGAGGAAGTGCCAAAACCGGGGGGCTTCTGTTTGTTTCCCCAATTCTGAGAAGGGGCTTAATTCTTGCAGCAAAGCTTGTCGTAATGATTGTCAGAGTCCCACTTGAACTTTTTTCCTCCTCAGCACTTTGCAATGCTGGGAAGAGAAAGGAGAGGGAAGGTGATGCACTGAGCCCACCATCAGGAGGGATATTTAAAGGGACACCTTCCCTTCAGTGTCCCTTCTCCCTTCGCTTTTCTTTCATTTTAGCTGATCCCCTTCCTCACTGGAACTCCTTTCCCCCTTCCCAAATCATGGCAATTAATGTGACATTTGTTTCCAGTACATTGTTCACTCTGACTGCGTATTATGCTCCTCCCTGCCACATCTATTTAGCTTGTAAGCTCTTTGGGGCAGGGACCATCTACTTTTACTTCTACAGAGCACAGAAGCCCCACTTATGGTTGGTCCTTAGGCACTACCGTAATAAACATGAATAATAAATCATATTTCCATCTAAGAATTTTGTACTTACTATTATTATAGGCTAACTTTAAGAAATATCAGAGAAAAATAATTCCCAGTTTTTCTTTGAGCACTCAACAGCAGCTTGTGCATAGTCAGTTGCGCTACTTTGTTGATTGTGTCTACCATTCCCAGTCACTGTAACAGCAGCAGCAAAGCTAAAAATGAAGGGGTAGTGGGCAATTATGTGCACAGCAAGATACATGGTGGTGGAGGACCTGATCATGTTTGGCATCATTGCTCTTCGGCTGGCTCAGAGGTCTTTTTAACATCACAGGCCACCTGAAAAACCCTTGTGCTTTTAAATTATTTAAAAAAAAAAAATTGATACCTAATATCTTAAAAGGTGCCTTATCTACAAGCTGACTCTTTAATAAAAAAAAAAAGTGAATTACAAAATTCAAGTCGATAGAATCCCTGTAAAAGCAGAGCCCTAGAACTACGAGGGGAAATTATTGTGAGCACCTGATTAAGGGATTATCAATAGGCACTGAAGAATCAGGTGGTGCCCCCTTTTCCTCAGTTAAGGAATCTTTGGGGATATGGGAAATGAGCAGATGGAGAGGAGGTGCCTGTTTTGATATGGATTTTTTGCATCTACTCAACATAAACTGCAGGTACACAGATTTTTGTTTGGGAGGCAAATACAAACAACGCCCTACTGCTCCACAAGAAAGCTAATGTCTCAACTGCATTTTCCGCTGGGTGAAAGTAGTGTTATGGTACAGCCCACATGATAGGAGAGAGTAGTACTGCTTCAGAAAAGGGCAAGTCAAGCCTCAGTGCCTGGGATTTGAGATCTTCAGTGATAAAGAGTGGGCGGTAGGTTACTGAAGAGAAACAGAGGTGGGTTACAAAGGATTAGAAAGGATATTTGGGTCATCAAGTCCAGTCCTCTACCCTAGGCAACCCATGATATAATCCCATTAATAAATTTATCAGACTCTATCTTGCCTCTGCTTTTGGTGGCTCAAAAATTACCCCATGGTGGAAAAGACATAGGCAATAAAGGTACAATCAGAGAAGATTGTTCTTTTAAAAAGAGGGGGCGAGGGAAACAACCCAGGGATGTAAAAAGGGGTTTCATACCCTGAGAATCCAAGTGGGAGGCAGTTTGAACACTTGCACTACAGCTACAATTGGAGGGTTTTTTTTTTTTTTTTTTGGTTAAATATCCCCAGTAAATAAAGAATAATCAGAAAACCAGCCACACTCATTTTGCTGTAGAAATATTTGAAATAAGATACTTAATCAATACACCCCAATTTAAGATGGGGTCAGTGCTGGTGCTTATCTTAATCTAATCTATCATTTTTATGGCTATGTGCGTTTAGAGGGGAGAAATAAATTATTCCTCATCTCTGACTGAAAGGCAGATTAATATGGTGTCTTTTTTGTAATTTCTAGTGTCACTTTAGTTGCTTTGTCACTGGCTTCACATGTCCTACTGAACCACATATCAGAAGATGGGCAGTTAAGATATTTAATGACCACAGCCATAAATGTTGGACAAATGATTTTTTTTTAAAATTAAAACTATACCAAAACATTTTCTTTTTATGCTGTTAGTTTCTGCTCTGTAGCTGGCCACCACAACAGCTGAAGAGCAGCGGCAGCAAAGTTGCTCCTTTCTGAGACTTCAGTTTCAGTTAAATGAACCCAGAGCTCGTTGGTCACTCTCAGTTACTCTCGCAGTGACTGCCGGGCTAGCTCTGGAGTTGGACATGATTGCAGAAGATGTATTAGTAGGTGGATACTATTATTTTGACGTCTCTGTCGATGTGTAGCTGGAGAAAAAGAAAGTAGGTTCACCACATACAGCATCAGAGCCTCAGCTTCATCAATAAAGGTTGCCCAGGGCTGTAGTCCTCTTTTTTGAGTTTGCTGCTTTGGCAGCAGAGAGCTCTCCATCCCTGGCATAGCTAATATATAGACTTTGAATTTATTTTTGGATGTCAGGTTTGGACATAGGGCTGAGCTCTGGATTTTTCCTAATTTGCTCCAGTTCATTTATGAGCAGGATAACGTAGTCTAAGGCTGTTCTGAGTTCCATCTTGTTTGGTGATAATCCTAAAGATTTCAAGATCAGCAAAAAAAACACCAAACAGTATTCCAATGTAGTCCTATGGAGCTGCAGCTGTGCTGCATTTTTATGTATGTGGAAAAGTGGTGAGCAAGACAGACTTGTACAATGTATCTTCCATTCACTCAGTGTTTAGAGAGGTGAGGAGAAAAAGTGAGGGACTGGCTTGCCTAATCGGAAATAATGTTGCTAGCTTTCTGTTGTAAAGTCTAATGTGTGCAAGCAGTTGTTCGTGAATGGACATTATAGAATGGCTGCAGGTTAAGTCTTCTTGATTACATTAGTTCACCCTGAAAATTTAATATGGTTTACAGAGCAGCATAATCAAAATGAAGTGCAATCCTTGTTCTTTTTTGAAAGGCCTCTGTTGCGTTACAGTAGACATATGAAGACTCCAAGAGTTAACATCATTCTACTAAGAGAGTGACAGGTTTTTAGTTCTTTTGATAACACTTCTTGATTATTTCTATGTCATTTGCACACTTTCCATTCGAAAGAGCCTCTTTCGATTTTGTTCTTGAATTTTTTTTTAATCAATGGAAAGATCTCAGTTAGGGCTAATTACTTCAATGTGTGGTAAATTTGATCTAACACTTACTCCTTAAACATTTTAAGGAACTGGCCTTCATAAAATTAAACTTCATTCAGTTCTTTTATAATTCAAATAGAATTCATTTGATTTTTACTATTTTCTTTTATCATCTCTACAATTGTGCTAGGAGAAATAATGTTTCAACTTTAATTGTAAATGAATTTAAAAGATCTGAAAATTTGAATTCATCACAAGACCCGTTTAGAATCAGAAATAACCTTTTTCCCCTCTCTTTTTTCTTTTGCAGTAAATGCGCTTTGTATTTTGCTTAATAGACTCTAAATTTGTTATAATCACTTTTATTCTTATTTCCCTCCATTACTTTCAGTTGTCCATTCTCCTTGATAATAAGCTTTGCTGATAGGCACACCATTTTACATATTAAGTATTCTCCATCAATAAAAGGACAATAGGGAATAATGAGGCGAAAACTTTATGAAAATGAGTTATTGGTGGAGCAGAGAGTGCTGTACAGCAAATGGGATTTATTCAATACAATTTTAAATGCAAGTATTCAGATGTGTCCCGAGTAAGAAATATTGTCTGTACATATATTTTGGAACTGCCCAGTACCAAGCGTATTTCACAAAGTGATACATACAGTAAGAGTTAGCTCTAGTGATATCAAAAGCTATCGGGTAAGCAAGGAAATATGTACAGTATATTTGCAGCTGTTGATCTGAAGATACACATTTTGGGGGAAATGACTATTACTAATTTTTTACATGATGTAAATCTAAGGTTTAAGTGCTTTTAAAATCCTCAATGGTGTAGTTGTAACCTGGCTACTAAAACATGACTGATTTTTTTGTTTGTTTTGTTTTGTTTTGGTAGAACAGAGCAAGAGAAACCAGTTATAAGGATCTCAGCATTTGTGATTGGCCCAGATGGCTGATTTAGAGGCTCTTTGTATTCAAATATTAAAGTTATAGATTTGATGAAGGTGTGATAAATACCATGGGAGAGAGCGAATGATTGCTATAGGGATGGTTCATCACTATTAATTGGGCTTTTGATTTAAAACCTAACATTGTCTCCTTTTTGATGCTTTTTCTCTAGAGTGATGCAGCTTTTTCTCCG
Organism: Emydura macquarii macquarii; assembly: GCF_026122565.2. Classification (NCBI taxonomy): domain Eukaryota; kingdom Metazoa; phylum Chordata; order Testudines; family Chelidae; genus Emydura; species Emydura macquarii. Next base: position 8,761,934 of record NW_027131105.1, on the reverse strand, counting down.
TAGTCCATGTAGCAGGCAGACTATTGTAGCATTCTTTGGCACTCTGCAGAGTGAAATACAGTACACACACGCTGGTCTGTGCTGTGTAAGTTCTTGGATCCACATTTCTAAAACACCATGACCACTACCTAGACTCAGAGAATTAGTGTAATCAAATATTGATTGCTCAGTGTCTCAGGTATGGACTCAACCCACATGCCCCAGTTGTTATAATGCTGGCTGGCTTCTGCAGCATGATTGAGAGGAGGATAAATGAGTTAGCGGCAGCAATAAACTTAATATTAGCAGCACACATGATATAAAGCTCCTTGGAGACAGTTTGGTAGACTTACAATCTTACCCTAGAGCTGGAGGAATACGCAGAGCCTTGGGCTGCACAGATGGGAGAATGTTATCTTCATGTTTTCTCTTGTCTGTCAACAGAGTTGCTACTGCGGCTCAGGAAGGATCTATGGCCTGTGCTATCATAAGTAACTGTGCCCCATGTAAGCTGCTCTCCCTCCAGTGTCTATTCTGAGTGGGTGTTTAGCACAGCCAGTACACTTGTGTCTGATGCGTAAACGCACATTCTGACGGGCTGGAGAAGTAGCTCACCTCACCTATATAAAAAGATCAAGTGCCTGCTGCCACAAGGTGATTGTGTGAGATAGTATGGCCTGTAGCAAGGACAGGGAGGATGAGGCATCTTCATTAAGTTACCATCCATGGTGCATCCCAAATTGTACACAATCCATTACTGTATACTGCTACGTCTGTTACCTTGTATGTTGCCTTTGTGTGTTCTTTGTTCATTATTGCGACTGTTACCAAGTCGAAGACCACAAAGAGAGGAAGAGTAATTTAGGTCTTCAGCTGACAATACATTTACTAATTATAGTGCCAGTTCCTACACCAGCTTTGTCTGGCTGTCGAACACGTCAGTTTTATTACCCTTTGGCACGTGTAACATGGACTTGGGGAGCTGGGCACAGGGTACTCCTATGTATGTTTTTGGAGCTCCAACCACAAAGCCAGAGCTCATAAGGCTTTGTTTACAATGAGGTTATACTTTGTGGACCTGACCAGTTGCCCCCACTCCTCATCAACAGCAGGTGCATCCACAGCCGCTTCTTCCTCCCTCTTTCTCTTCCCTGCTTCTGCACCATGATAAAGAAAGCATGTGTGTAGAGACTTTAATTCTCTCTCTCCCCCTTGCCTATCAGTCCTCCAAAAAAAAAAAATCCCTCTTTCCTCCTCCTGGTTTTAAAAAAAACAAAAAGTCATGATCACTTAGATGCTAACAAAATACACAGCCCATCTCCCCTTTGCGTTAACTTTTTCATCGGTTTCAAATAAAGTTGACTTGAAAACCAAGGGACCCCAAACACACACTAAATGTTTCTAGTGATAAATTTGTGGAAGCCTCGCAGCAAGAAGTTGGAAGTTTTCATGCAGTCCCTGTTCTTTATTTCCTTTTTGTTGTTGTTGAAGTATCCTCATGCACAACTATTGTGCTGTACAATTAGAAATAATGTTAATAGTACACCTCTCAGCACCGATATTTCAGCCAAGTCTGTCAGAGGAGGGGAAAAAACCTTTTTGTTGGGCTCTGGAACCTTAAACAAAAACAAGACATGCTATATAGTTCATCTTCTCTAAGGGGTTATAAATTATTAATGGAAAACCCACAAAACAGGTGTAACCGCTGGAATGTGTACAGCATTCTTACTGCTTTAATGATTTTTATGAAACATTTGAAATACACATTAGTGGGGTAGTGCTTACCTTTTTGCTGTATGCAACTTTTTCATCAAAATAGCTTTCCCCTTTTAAAAAATAGATGTCATGCTTTTTAAAAGAATAAAGTTGTCTCTGCCTACCTGTCATGCTATGGCGTAGTGGCATGTGTTCATAAAACAGAAAAACTCGATCTCCATTGGAGATGTAGTTGCATCTGGATTGCCAGATTCTCCAGTCCATTTTGTGCTACTTAGACAGCACAAAGTGGATGGATTCCAGCGGGAGCTGGCCAGTGGAGAGCTCCTCCTGTGTAAGGGAACTCACCATTGGTGTAAGGCTAGCAGAGACAGCTCCTATGCCAGCCTGCTCCACTTTTCCCCACACCTCTGGTGTAGGTGTTCTGTTGGGTATGGCAGAGGGGAATGTCAGAGCAGAGTTGCACTTTGCTTGCCCTTGGAAGGCAAGAGTCCCTTAGGGTACAGCCCTCAGCTGCTCTATCATCATCTGGGTCGCAGGGTCAAGCAGCTGCAACCCACCACTTTCACTGCAATCCCGGTGAGCCTGGTTGCAGAGGAGAAGTGAGCTTGCAGCCTGTATTTTATTTAGTACTTAAAGATGTTTTTTGACAGGCAGTGGCTATATATTGGTGTAATAAGACTAAATTAACATTTTGAGCTCTTAAAACATCCTATTAATTGGGGAAGCCTTGTGAGATACAACACTGTATTTTCATTAAATCTTAAGCGATGGATATTTTATACTATGTACATTTGCTAAATGAGCATTTACTCATGCTAATACACATCATTAAAAGCTTCAGATGTAGATCAGCAGTAAAATGTGAAGGATTAATTGAGGGCTATGTGTTGGTTGAAACCCATATATCTCATTAGCAAAAATGGATAAGGCAATAGTAAAATGGTAAATTATGAAGTTACAAAACAATTTGAAACATTTTTAGTGTCACTTAATTTGTGGGGTTCTTAGTCATATTAATGAATAGTTTGTCACTTTCTAACCTTCACATTAATCTTGTAAATAACTGGAGGGTGGTCAACATGATGCTCCTGTTAACAAAGAAAGAAGGATAATCCTGGGAATTACAGATCTCTGAGTCTCATCTCAGATCCAGGAACAGCAGCCCAGAATTCAATAAATCACCCAGATGGATGTAATCTGATAGAGGCAAATCAGAATAACTTTGGTAAACTTTGTGTGTGTGTCTAACCTGTATATAATTTTTTAGACTTGAGGCTAATGGACTGTTCTGGTATTGCAATTCCTATGTTATTAAAACAGAACAGATGTAAAGGCTCAAGGGAATTGTTAACTTGAAATATGTTCTTTGATTAGCATAATCAGTGTAATATAAATCAGGACTCATTTATCATAATAAAACTCTGCTACCTGTCAAGAAAATATATTCTGTGCTCATCTGTGAAAGGATTTGCAAGAGTGCTTTGTGAATATTTTGCCAATCATTCTTTGTCCTGGAGTTTAGTTAGTCAATTATTATCGTCTCAGGGAAGGAAGGGTCCATGTTTTGGATGTTGAGATGCACTGAGACAGAAGGCTCAGATAGTCAGACAGACTAAATTATAGCTTTAGATTAAACACAAAACCCAGGAATTCTTCCACTGAAAGGAGTTTACAGTTATAAAGCCACATACTGCCCTTCATCTGTGGTGGAGTTTCAGCTGACATCAGAGGGAGTGGTGGTCATGAATCCAGGGCATCTGATGGTGTATATTACCTCGGACTTCCAGAAAGATGTCATAGGTTGCCTCACGATTCCATGGTAGGACTCTGAAGTAGGAAAACAAGTGTTAATGGGAGGGGACCAAAAGAAATGGAATCCATTAGCTTTTGAGGAAACCAGTCTGGAACTTAAAAGTGGAGGAAGAAGAAGAAGCCAAAGATCCTGGCTGGAGATAACAAAGCAGTTACTTTAGGGAAAGATAACCCTAGGAAGAACCTGTCACTGCTGTGACTGGTAATAAGGTTAATGACGGGGAAAAGGCTACATCTTAATACTGCTACAGGAGACCTTGGTTATGGGGTCAGTTAACATACAGAATTCTAGACTACATAAACTGGAGAAATATGGCTCCTGTTATAATTAAAAAAAAAAAAAAAAAGGTGTTGAAGCTATGAATCAGAAACTTCTGTCTACTGGCAGTGAAATGTTCACCTCAAGAATTACAGCTGTTCTATACCATATTGTACCCCATGTATACCCTTATGGTGTGATTAGTGTATCATTCATGTTCACCCTTATAGTGTATGTCATGTCATAAAGTATGTCATGTAAGGTACTGTTTGGAATGCTTATGACATACTGCACAATATTGTTATGGTAGTATGTTTCCTGCAATGTCACATATGTACAGATATGAAACTCTGCTAGGTCATATCCCCAAATGTATGTCTCACAGGGCTTGAATAGATTCAGGAAAACACCAAGCAAAGTGAGGGTTCACGCCTTGCAGAGGCATGCATACAGGAACAGTGGACTGACCTGAACATCTGATAAGGTGACGCTCATTTTGCTGGACATGGCTGATCACCTGACCCTAGGGGGTGACAAGGAAACTTTGTTAAAGGCAGAGGTGTTTTTGTCTCTGGAGCTCTCCCTTGGAATCCATCTAGGAAGCAACAACAAGCAACTGACAGACAGCCCACAGGGGGGCCTGGTTAAAAGAATCAGCCATCCTGTGTGGTAAGATAACACCAAAGACTGAAAGACCACGGAAGTGTTAAGTTTAGTTTAGAATGCTATTTGTCTTTTAATTAATTGTGATCAAACTTTTGATTCGTATTTTTCTGGCTTATAATTAATTTTGCTGCAATCAATAAATTTGTTTATTTGATCTAAAACAGTGCATGTGGGTTTGGTGTGTATAAAGACTTCATTTAGAGTGGTAGAGCTGGTGTATATCAATTTCTCTGATAAATTGACAGACTAATGTAATGAGCTTTCAGGGTGCAGTGTACAGCACTGAACCCTGCAAGACGGCAGTTCCCAGGGTTACATCTGGGACTGGGGGTGTTTGCTGGGGGTCAATCCCATGAGCAGCTGGCCAGAAGTGCTACTTCACAAGGTCAGGGACCGATTACTCGCAGAAGGCTGGGCGTGGGCCGACCCAGGAGTTGGTGGTTCATATAGCAAAGCAGAGTGAGTCGGGGCTCAGGAGTGAGGGATCGGGGTGACACAGATACACAGCAGTCCAGATTTCAGGGGGAATCGTCACACATGTGCCTAATGTACATGGAAGGAAGGGAATGAGCCCAAAAAGCTGTGAACTGGTGTTGATGGACTTTATTTTATTCATTTGAACATCATAGAATAGTATTGCTGAAAAATCAATTATTTTCTCTTAAGTTAAGCAATGTTTATAATACTTGAGTTAGTTTGTTTACTATCTGGAGATGGCCCCTTGTGACTGGTACCTAGAATTGAAGTAGAGCTTATTGCTTTACACTTCAGTAGATGATAAATAAATAAGCTTTGCAGACTGCAGAGAGCTGATCTTATATTGCTGTCTACCTTTCTTTTGTTGAAGAAAGTTACTCCAATTCTCTGTTCTGGTTGTTTTTTTATGATGCACATTGCAAGCAGCATTGTTAGTTCTGCTGCTGGGTTGCTTCTGTCACAGATGATGTCAATCTAGCTAACATCTACCCCAGACCCCTTCCTCCTACCCCTCCATTTTCTCGCAGTCCTTTTATTGTTTACCATACTTCACTTGGTACATGGAGAAATATGTGTTTTTTTTCTCTTCTGTCTCTTGTCTTGAAGTCATGAAGATTATTATGCGTGGTTTTTTATCTAGAGAAACATAATTACTCTTCCCAGAGAAAAAGTCAGGTAAATGTTTTCAGCAGAAGGATGAATTTGTCTTGCTATATCGGCCTCTCTCTCTTACTGTCGTTTTCCAGTTATGGGAAATGAATATGCAATACCCAACAGTGTTTACTTCCGATACAGTTGGAATTCTTTCTCTACAAACTGAGTGTATGTTTTGAGAAACTTAAGAACTGCACTTTTAAAGAAAAATATCCCATAGCTGGCTAATTGTATCCCATGACAGGTTTTCAGGACCATATTGCAGGAATTTTAAATACTTACATTGTAAACCTGTTTTCCATATCCCCTATGTATATTTCACTCCAGTCTTGAAGAGTACTTATTATTGTGTAAATTTGATTTCTACAGTCAAAATAGCAGGTATGTTAAGGTATAACACACATTCTGGGGATTCACAGAAGACCTTCTAAACTGATCAGAGTTACAGAACATCTTAGCTAGGAGGATAAGAGTTTAAGCCTGTGTAATCTGAAGCAGATGCAGCTATTTGCATGCATGTATGAATATTTAAAGAGAGATTACTAACTTGGGTTCAGTTTGGTCATATAATAACAGTGTATGGCTCAACAGTTTCAGATTGCTGTGTGGGAAATGCAGAAACATCAGTTACATGTAAAACTTTAATTTTGGAATCTGTCTGAGATTATTGACTGTGTAGATCCAGTAGTTCCAGATTGCTGTGTTAGAAATATAATCATAATTTCAAGGTAAAAATTCTAATATTTGAACTAAGTAGCAATAGGACAAATGTATGGACATTCTTAGAAATTCAAATTAAAAAAAGCAGCTAAGTTTAGTTTTAAAGACGCGTAAGAAGAGTGTATTACTCAAGAGAGAATGTGAGTGAATGTTGACAACAAAATCTGCCTCTTTAGAATCTGGATAATTATTTAGATATCAATGGTGTCTCAGAAGAGGAGTGGTTAGAAGGTATTAGACACTGATGATTCCTGCTCACTTAGAGAAATGGTTGCAAGCTTGACATCAGGTAGGAATGTCTTTCTGTGGAATATGGACAAAGGGGTGTTGAGGAAGATAGGTTGCCTTCTTTTGGAGAATGGAGTCTTCTGCAAGAAATAAGCATGTGGACCTCACACTTGAGATCTCAGGGAATTTTAGGGTTGCCACGTGTCCAGTTTTCAACCGGAAAGTCGGGTCAAAAAGGGAACCCCTCAGTGTCCGGCCAGCAGTCCGGCCTCTGCTAGTGGGGGTTGGGAAGAATAGCAGCTGCTGCTGAGTCTGGAGGAGCTGCTCTGCTTAGCTCCTGACACCTAGGGAGAGAACTGGCTGGCTCCCAGATCCAGCTCCAAAGTAGGTACCGGCACCAGCAGTATCCTGTCTGCTCCTCCATCTGCCCTGCTGTGCCCTGATTTTCCCACCCCAGCCCCTGGCTCCAGGGACCGACCCCCACACCCTGTTGTGCCCAGATTGGCCTAGCCCTTTGCTTTGGGGACCAACCCCCCTCCGCCCTTCTGTGACCCGATTGCTCCACTCTGGCTCCTCACTCCAGGCACCAATTCCTGCTGTGCCCTGGCCCCTTGCTCTGTACGGCTGTGCCCCGATTTCCCCAGCCCCTCACGCCAAAGACCGATCCCCCTCTATACTCCCCTCTACCTTGATGTCCCTACCCCAGCCCCTCATACCAGAGACCGATCCAATCCTTTGCTCCGCTGTGCCCCAATTTCTTTACCCTGGCTCCTTACTTCAGGGATGGACCCTCACTGCCCCGCTATGCCTCGATTTCCTTGGCCCCTTGCTCCAGGCACTGACCCCACCTTCTGCCCTGACCCCTTGCTCCAGAGATCGACCCTCCCAACCCCCCCATACCGCAGGGGCCTGATTTCCCCACCCTGACCTCTAGTTCCAGGGACTGACCCCTGCCATGCCTTGCTGTGTCCCAATTGGGTGGGCAGGCAGGCAGGCTGGCTCCGTGTCAGCTCCTCCCTGCCTGGCTCTGCAGGTGGCAGGTGTGTTCCGAGGGAGGGGAGAGCGAGCGATGGGGGAGGGAGGTGCTGGGCCAGGGGATGGGGTCTCTGGAGAAGAGGCGGGGCAGGAGTGTTCGGTTTTCAGCAATTAGAATGTTGCCAACCCTTATGTTGGCGTTAGTGGAACATGGCCACTTTCGTGTTGACTTTCTGTGCTTCTGTTAATACGCAGCTTGATAAGGTATTGAAATGGCTTTGTCTGTTCTTGTCACTTATCTCCTCATCAGAACTGGATTTTGCCTGATTTTGATCAAGGAAAAAGTAACTAGTGACTGACTGTGATACGAGATCCTGATTTATAAATGAAGTGAAAGTATTTCTAATGTCTGGCCTTAAATAAGTCAGTTAATAATTTGACCAGAAAACACTCTTTTTTTTTTTTTTTTTTTTTTTTTTTCCATTTTAGCTTTCCTGTTTCCTTCTAATTTCTCTTCTAAGTGAGGCTTATTTTTTTTAGATAGGCCTGATCCCTGCTGTATGTGGCACTGGACACAGTTTAACATGCCTATAGCATCTTCCTAATTTCCACTTGTATCATGAATGTAGTCTTGGCTCTCTTCTGCTCCAATAGATTCCTGCCTTATCCCTCAGTTACCGTTAGGTTGTACTTATCAGCATAATTTCCTTTTTGTAGCAGCAAAGTTTCTATTCGTTTTTGTCAGGGAAAATGACCTTCTATAAAATCAACAGTAAACTTATGCTTTTTGTTCTGAAGTGGTAGTTTAAACTAAAGATTCTCAACAGGCAATGGGTTGATTTGATCCTGTATTTCATCTAGAAAGATAATGATAAGTTTCTCTTTTGGTGTATAGGTGGAGCGCAGTGCCAGGGACCTATAGTATTTATTAGTTCATATGTGTGTCATGACTGCTTATGGTAGCTGGAGCAATATAGATAGTCTAAATTGTAAATGAAAGCTATCCATGCCTTTCTAGTTTTTACAATGACCCTTTTCTGTACCTATATTCTCTAGGAACTGGACATCTCTCAAGATGTGTATATTTTTCTGTCTTGTATAACTTAATGTATACATCAGTAGAACGAAAGTTAGTATTGCAAAGTTGTTTAGAGTAGTGCTGTCAGAGACTCTAAGGTTAGAAGGGACCAATATGATCATCTAGTCTGACCTCCTGCGCGCACATATGTATGACTCAGATTTTCCATCCATCATACAGATTGTATATTTATGTTTGAGCACATATTTATATATTGCATAGTTATTTGAGAAAACTCTGCCTTTTTTTTTTCTTTAAACCACTTGTTCCCTCAGAGCACTTCACTATTTTGCAATAGGAGCAAATCAGTTGATGCAAGATATTTCTTCATCATTTCCCTATTTAGTCTCTGAGTCCATGCAGAGCAATAAACAGCATGTATTTATAGACCCTATATCTTGCTAGAAAAGTGTGTTTTGTTGTTTTTGGCTTTTTATTAGTGATAAAATAAAAAAATTGGGTAACTCTATAATTCCATAAAAGAATAACACAGGGAACATCATACAAATGTTGTTGTAGTGAGGCATTTGATAGAGGATGTCATGAAATGTTTATTGAAAAGTTAATTCCAGTTGATTTACATTAGGAAAATCTTTCACGTGGATAGAAAACTGGTTGATGACCATAAATGAAGGGTAACAGTAAACTGTGTGTCAGGGAGGGGGTGTGTAGGGGAGTTCTAGAGAGAGTCTACGGTTGTCCATTAGTCTGGTCCTGTTTAATATTTTAACTAATTATCGGGAAGTAGACACGAACAGCACAGTTTTGACGTTTTTGTTTTTGCTTTGTATGGAGGGATTTGAAGGAGAGCAATAAAATGGCTTTGCAAATGGTTACAAGGAACTCCTTCTGAGTGTGAGGGGCAGCATGTAACAAGTCGGCAGTGGAGGCTGGCATCATGGGCTGATCAGAGACAGGAGTCCATCTCTTGATACTGAATGAGGGACGGTTGATAGGGTCAGGCTTGGCCAAGAAGGGCTCTGATAATTAAGACAAGCGACTTATGGCTAATGTGATAGAGAAGAGGGAGCCAGTGGAGGGATGCAAAGAAAGGGGGTGACTTTGTCAAAGCGATGGGCTAGGAAAAAGACTTTGCAGCAGCTTTCTGAATGGATAGGAGTGGGTCAAGATGCATTTGTCAAAGGGTGATGCTTCCTCAGGGTGCCAAGGACTGAGGGTCACTCTCTTGCTTTCTCACTGCTTGCTCACTGAGAGACAAGAAGGACAGCTTTTGTTGCATCCATGAATGGTGGATCCCAACCAGGTTGGCTGGTGATGCTGGGAGGCTTCTTTAAGTGAGAATTTATTTTAGACAATAATGTTAGCCTTAAAGTTAAGTGTAGACTTTAAGAAGCATGTTATACTTTTGATTCTTATGTAACCGTTCTGTTTCCAATATTCTTACTTGCTACTCATTTGAGTCTTTGAATCTCTCTTGTTTAATCAACTTAGTCTCCTTTATATTATAAATACATCTCAATGCTGTGGTGTTAAGCAAAGGGTGAATCCCCAGTTGATTCAAACAAGCGGATGTGCATACTGTACCCTTTGTGGATAGCAAACCTGGTAATTTCTGTGAGTGTCCAGAGACAAGGGCTCAGCACTGTAGGGGATGCTTTTAGATTAGATGTGCTTTGTCTGGCAGAAAACCTGTTAGTCAACTCTGCCTGGTTAGATAGTTTAGTTTAAAATATATTTTAGTGGGTACACGTAACTCCATTCATTGCATCCATACATATGTCTCACCTTATTTGTGATGACCAGTGTGTCCCTGGCTTTCATTTGATACTTCACGTGACAATGTTTGTGGATAAATACCATGAAAGCGGTGTATTAGGTGTAGTGAATTTCTCAGGCCTCGTAGGAGTGTTCCAGAACAGTGAACCCTTTGCCAGCTGGCATTGAGGGGGTTCTGGTGGTCACATAAGGACAGAGAAAAGGTTGTTGCAGTAACCCAGACATGAGATGATGGTAGCCTGGATGGGAGATTTTGCTGCGTGGATGTGTACAAAATGCTGTATCTTAGAGATGTTGTGAAAAAGGAATCTAAGGGATTTATATAAAGCCTGGATGTGAGGGCCTAGACAGGTTCAAGTCAAAGATGATTCCCTGGCTACAGGACCGATTGACATGATGGATGTTGGTGCTGTCCATAGTGATTGACAAGGGAGATATCAGGAAGAGCGTAGTGATGTGGGAAGAGTAGGAGCTTTGTTTTAGCCATGCATTGCTTGATCTGATGGCTAGATATCCACAAGGAAATGTTAAAGAGGCAGGGTGAGATTTTAGTTTGGACAGGAGGAAACAAGTCTGGAGCAGAGAGAGAGATCTGTGAGTCATCAGCATAGTAGTTGAATTTGTGGTTGCTGACGAGTTAGGAGAGAGAGTGTGTAGAGGGAGAAGAGAAGGGGACCATGGACGGAGCCCTCTGGAATCCCCACACTCTTGAAAATAATGGTACTCTTATGAGGCCTTGAGGAACCCCACTATTCAGATCTTGTGCTGAAAATTATCCATTTAGTTTTACCTTTTCACCATTTCCTAATTCTTGACTGACTAGACCTGGCAAGTAAAAGGGGAAAAACTGTCTGTGAAAATCACTTCCTGCTTTTTGTAGTAATTTTGTCTTGTTGGAAATTTTTCCGACAAGCTGTACCACATGATAACTTAATTTCCCTAATAGTCCGTGGTGAGGAACTGTATCACAGTAGCATTAATGTATGCCCTTATTCTGGCTTTAGAGCACTCCCTACACAGCCCTCTCACTCCTTTTCCTCCTGCTAAGTTCAGGAAAGGTCTGCACACACAGCTGTGAATCATGTGGTATGTGCATTAACACATGGGACATGAGCCTATGCCACTTCTGTTTTAGAGGTGTTGTGGAGTGGCATCTCCATGAAGTTTCAAGGTGGCCAAAACTGAGATTCTCAATTTCTACCCTGTGCCTCTGCTTCTGGTGGCCATTTTTCTGCCATGCACCATCTTTATAGGAAAGCCTTTCTTCTATCATATGGAACTATATCTAAAGAGAGAGCTGGTTTTGGTTTTTAGAAACTTAAGGATCTTTTTTTATCACCCTCTTGCTATATTTGAAACTTGCAGTAATAGCCTTACAGAAATCTCTCCTTCCTATTTAACACTTTGCAAAGAACCATTGAACTTGATCTTTATAAAACCAAGCAGCTAACCTGAAGCAACATCCACTAACTGCTATTTAGCAACATTCTTCAGAGATCACATTTTATCATCTTCTGCTCAAACAACCACACTGTATGTGTTTAAAAAAAATTCAGTTCCTGTGTGTGTGAGGTTTTACACGTAACAAGCCAGAGACGTAAACGCACTGTCATTTTAGACTAACGCTCTGAGAGTCTGAAGCCGGAACTTGTGCTTTTTATTTTTGGATGTCTTATGGTTAGAACAAATAAGAAAAATGTGGACCTGTCAGCCAAAGCACAAGTAAGTAATACTTCTGACATAAAACTGCAAATGCAATCCATGCTGGATTCTCGCTTGCTTTTTAAACAGAATGTTACTGCTACTGAAATTGTCTTCTGTAGGTGCTGCGATGCCAAAAGAGAAGATGCAGTTTTAAATATCTCTTACTAATGTAATTCAGTTTAGTATAAAGGCACTCACAAAAAACTATCACATAGTGCTTGACATGCAGGTAGATTTTACAGCCTGTTGCACACCAGCACCACCTACATCTACCTTGTAGAGGTAATAGAAGTGCTGTGGTCAAGTTTTAAGGGGAATGATTTGAGCACAGGGAAATGTAGGAAGTAGGATTTGATTGTTTTCTCATAGATATTTAGAGGTCATAGGTCAGAAAGAAGAGGTGAGTTTTTAAATGGGGTTTTAAAGCACTCCTGGAGTCAATTAGGCACCAGAAGCAGAAGGAGAAGGAGGTTCTATATGGTACTGGAGATCTATTACTCACTCTGGCTAGACAAGAAAGGCGAGGAACAAAAAAAAATTGGGTGAGCGAGGAGCACATGGAATGGGAGAGAACAGGAAAAATGTGAGATTCTGGGAATCACAAGTCCATGAAATGTTTGAAGCTAGTATTGGGCTATATTGTAGCAGATTCTGTAACTGGCAGGATGATGATATGCAGCTGTAAGATCTGCAAGTAAATGAAAGGTGTCAGGATTAATTTCATCAGCATGCATTGTTCTTGGTTCTTAACCCCTGTGACCTGAGGATTTTCTGCCTGCTGAACGCTTTTAGCGACACATGGACATTTTTGTGCACTTGTGTAGAGCGCAGGCATTTCTCTTGATACTGCGCCACATTGCACACTTGTTTCACTCCTGCTGCACAGAGAGTGTGAATTGCTCTCCACCAAGACAGGGGAGTTCTACCAAGGGACAGCACCTTTACTTTGTGGCTGGGTCTCTCTTGAGTGTTTTGCTTACGGACATACTGAATTAGCACATCTTCCAGTGCCCTAGCTATGTCCTTCCCCTCACCCAGCTCTGCCCTTCTTGGAGCTGTACTGTTCAGCTGTGGGTACCCTGTGGTTTAGTGCCCGAGGATAACACTAGCACAATTCACTCTTCCTGGCTGACTTCCGGTCTATGGGGACCTGCAGGCCTGAATGACATGGAAGTTGTAACCAAGGGCTGAGTAAAGTTGCATATATTTCAGTGAAGGTCTAGCCATTAGCTCTTGGCTATATGATACTTATTCGACAGTGCTCTTACATAATGCATCAAATGGATATTTTGGTGAAAATGTGCAGTCAGTTACCTCTTACAACAGTAGTAACCTATTGGAGGTGTATCATCAAAATATTTGGAGCCAGATTTTCAAGAACTCAGCTTCTGTTTAGGCACCTAAATATTGACCAGCTTTTCAAAATAACTTGACGTGTTAGAGGCTGAACTCTCTAGAAAATCTGCCTAATAGTGTGCATATCGAGAGCTGCCCTATATTGTACTTTGCTAGGTACAAAATGTCAAGATCAGCAGCAGCTGCAGGTGTTGTCTTCTCACAAACAACACTTTAAAACCCACATATGAAGAGTCTTAATATATATCAGCACCACAGATCTGTTCATAGCTTTCAACCAAGCATCTTATCTTATGTTTTGTTTAGGACCCAACCCCAGACAAGTGCACAAAGCATGTATCCCTCACTGTGTATCCACTTCCAAGGCACAATAGAAATCAAGAGGCTGAGTCAAGCAACCACAATAAAAGTACTTTGCACTGCTGACATCTTGGTCTGCTGATCAAAAACAGGGAGTGTTTTTCTCTGCTTATGCTTTGATGTATGGCCTGTATTTAGGGAACAGGGTGCGTGCTGTATGTTTATAATAAAATGAGGCCAGGAATGGAGAAGCCAGAACAAAGTGCATCTCCTGATGTTAAAAACCAGCTGTGTGTTAGGCTATTTTATTTTTTAAAAGACCAAGACAAGGAGTGAGAATTATGATCTCTCTCAGCCCTTGTAGACATTCACAGTGACCTATTCCATGCAAACGGACGTGCCATTCAGTCCCATTGATTTCAGTGAGGTTGCACAGGGTATAAATCAGCACTAGATTTGGCCACTGGCATTTTAAACTCAAAACACCAATCTTGGAAGTTATATCTTCTGGCGAGGCATATGTTTCTGCTCATGAAGAAAAGAGCAGAGAGGGCTCCTTAAAAGCTTGTTAAGAACTATTTTCTCCACTTGGCATCTTCATGGTGGACATGTCCTCTCCCCCTTTTCTCCAATCGTGTGTAGAAGGCTCTGAATCCAGCTTTACTGTGAAGGTCATGCTGCTTGGGGAGCACTTGAAGAGATGCAATGTGGGGGGGAACCACACCTTCATGCCATGGAACCCAACTCCACAGGGGCTCCCTGCGCGCTCACAGACAGACAGATTTTGTGTACAGTTCCACCAGCCCAATCCCTGATGAAGCAACAGTGGGTGCTCATTGGTTAAGCAAGAGCAGTTCTAGAATGGCTCCACTTGCCAGCCCTGTAGCGTTTGGGGTAGGATTCCTTTCCTGCTGGCACCCATTTGGATACAGACCAAGAGTTATCACTAGGGGGAAGTGATCTCTAACAGGTGTTTGTTACACTGTTAATTGTAGAAATTTTAGTTTGTAAAAATCTCCCAGTGCTATTAAATACCTGCTAAAGCAAACTTTTAAAACGTGTCTATTTATCAGCACCCCTCACTAGACAGGCATGCCTTGTCTGTACATCTCTTTCCCACCAGTTCGGTGTTTGCCATCCCTTTTGAACCCAGGTGTGTCCTTTATATCTCTGCTCCAGTCTGGTGGCTAGCTTCATTTTCATTCACTTTACACCTCCTCCGCGCGGCCCCACCCTCTCCCCCCCGCCTGCTTTCAGGACACATATTGCAAAGACTGTCCTAGTCAAGAGGATTGGATAAAAATTCTTCGGAACAGTCAATGCCTATGTATTAGGAGTACATTTTCAGCCATCTTCTGATTTTTGTACACCCACTTTTGCATGCATGACTGATGGTTCTCATTTAAAAAAAAAAAAAAAGTTACACATCCACATTTGAACATGAAGATCTGGGAGCTCAATTGACCAATCTGTATGCACAGGTGGTGGCTTATGCATGCAGAACAGGTGCAAAAACCGTTTTGTGGTGGGCACAAATGAGTGGGTCTGCAAATATGGGCATGCAAAATCAGAAGCTGGGGAAAATCATTTGGCCCTAATATTTCTGGTAGTTTTCTATGATGCGAGAGACTCCTCCTAGGTGCTCAGCATGTCAGTGCAACAGTAGTCCCAGGCCCTGATAACCTGGTGAATGAGAGACCAGGCTTGGGAATTTAATATGGATCAGTGACAAAACTGCCACGAGGTTACTGGGTTAAATCCTTAGCTGTTGTAAATTCACATGGCTCCTTTAAAGTTGGTGCTAATATGATTTAAAATAGCTTTAATTTTTGGCCCTTTTTATTCCATTTATTTTAATTTAGTAGAAATACATAATCTCAAATCTGAAACAGTCTCTATAAAAATGTTGGTTAGTCTTGAGCTTAGCCAAGTCAGTGAGGAAATCATCTGAAACGGGTATGATTCAGAGGAAGAACAAAGCTTTTGAGAAATTGTTACATTCTGTGAAAAATAGTCTTCCTGATAAAGTTCTGATGTCTTCAGCAAAGATTAAAGTGGGTATTTTCGCAGATATTGTTGCAGGTTTTAGGCTTCTTTAGGAGTCTAGATTTACTTGTACTCAGTTAAAGTGAAATAAATATTACAGGGAACCTGGAATACCAATTATACTATATAATTCATATGTGAAAAGTTATGGGCAGAAGTGTCCTGTGCTCAGCCTATGCTTGCTGTGGGCTGGTCATACAAACACTTATGCTCATGAGTAACTTTGCTCACATGAATATGTTAGTTCCAGGGAAGCCATTGAGGCTTCTCTTGTGAGTAACTTTACTCACATGCATTGCCTACAGGAGTCAATCAGCGACTGCGGAGTTGGACATAATAGCTGAGCTTTGGTTATGGGGAGTTTTTTCTTTGAATCATGTTACTAAATGTGTGTGATGATCAGGCTTGGACAGTAGAATGTACTGACTTTTGCAGGTTATTTTTTTAAATTTTAATTGAACTGGTCTTTGCAAATTGATGGGCATGAGCATTGGTTGTATCTCAGAGTCTCTGAAAGAGAAGGGCTCATTTCAGATTTCCTTTTGGCATTGCCTTCATTATTCATACCATAATATTCCTCTAGCTGCTGTACATGACTAGGTGTAAAGTACACAGTGAGAGACCCCCAGACCCTGGAACTGAGAATGTATTGTTAGAAATGTTTGTATGCAGTTACTAAAAACAATTCTAAATTTACTGACTTCCAATGACTAGGTATGGTTATGGCCAATCCCTTCTGGGCTAGATCACAGGGTTATGCCCCTACTGGAAGTCTGCTCCTCTTCTGGAGCAGTGAGGTGAGTGAGATCTAGAGTGGGAGGAGCTTTGGCCAGGGAATTGTACTTCGTGGGTGTGTCTCAGAGGGGCTTATGCCTGATTCAGGCAATTTCTTGGGTGATGCAGTTTACACAGTGTCCTTGGAAGCACAGAGTAGCCCTTACAGCAACCCATAAATCTCTTACTTTCAGAAGAAATCTGCATATAATAATCTAACAATCAGTAACTCTTTTTATCAAGACATTTTATAGTGTTGGAAAAATAAGTAAAATATTTAGAGAAAGTTTTAGTTACACTATATGTGAGAAGAAACTTTTTAGGATTGCATTCACAAATGCATAGGGAGTGGCTTAAATTAAAAAAAACAATTGAGAACCCCACCACTTGTGTGATTTCACATAAACATATTTTTTTTGTTACATGGTCGAGAGTCTGCATTTGTTGTTTAAGACATTTGTGGATTTCAGAGTTGAGTGTTGGTTGTAATTGTTTATCAGTTATATTTTTCTTTTCTGTGCCTGCTTGTTCTTTTGATGTAATGTTAATAAGTGTTTGTATGTTAAGTTCGGAGAGTTGGTGAGTAACACTGTCAATGATAACACGTATATTGTGTGTGAAGTACAAGATGTCAAATTTTGATCTAAAAAGTAACTTTTTTGTTTATCTTTTTGAGCTAGGCAGCGGCTTTTAAAAGGAAGTGGTTTAAGACTTAACTAGGTGGTTGCAGGAAACAAGACGCTTTGGGCCAAATTATCAGTGTGCTCCTTTGACATAGCTTCAGGGACTTCAGTGAATCTGTGCTCATTTTCGCCAGCTGAGGCTCTTGTGCTTTGGCTGTTTATGACAGAACTGTAAAGCTCAGAAGTAAAAAGTGTGTGTGTGTGTGTGTGTGTGTGTGTGTGTGTGTGTGTGTGTGTGTGTGTGTGTGTGTGTGTGTGTGAGAAAGAGAGAGAGAGAGAGAAAATAAGGCTAAATCAATTAATCAAAGGTCATCTTTACAAGAATTCAGCTAGATGTCTAAGAACTTGCAGAATAAATGTCAATAGATTTCATTTTTATGAGTTAAAAAAAAGAGAAGTTTGTGGGAGGAGTAAATCAGCCAAACTCAGCGAAGAGAATCCCAAGAAAACAAGAATGCAGTGTTTCAGTTGCTCTTGGTGTTCCGTAGGAGAATAGAGGGCCTTTTTCCTAGAGGTGAGTGGGAACGGGGGGCATTCAAGGAGCCTCTCCACCACACCCTTAAACACTTGTGTATGAGATAAGTATAATTGTAGTCCCTGCACTTGTGGTGGGGAGGGGGAGGAGAGCATAGGTACTGGTTCCTGTCTCCTTCACCAGGGATGCAGAACCCTAATGGGAAGATGTGGAATCCCGTGCTTCCCCCCTGGTGTGAGCCAGTGCAGTGGGACTGTTGTGGGGTATGGCTGTACCCACTGAAGGTGTGTGACAGGTATTCTGCTTCCCCAGTACACCGAGGAGCTCAGGCAGGAATTCTGTCCTCACTGAGGACTAGGCCAATGCCACGTTTCAAACATCAGCCATTCATGCTGTCATCGTGTGTGTTTAGGGTGTTTTAACATGGGGGAACGTAGGCATTTTCCCCACTTTCCTATATATATAATTTTTTTTTAAAGGTACTTTCTAGAAAGCTCACCTGTGGGCATATAACAAGCATGGAAATATCAACTCACAAGTGGGGATTTTGCAACCCTTACCAATAGAAGGCACGACTGGGCACACAGTGGAACATTCAGATCCATCTTTGCTCTACGGGTCCCTATTGTTTTCCTAGGTTCCATTTTCTCTATGATTTCTTATTGTTTGTGTGTGATTCGTGTATGACCTACAATATACAAATCACAGTCCACAAGCATAAGATGGAGACTGTCCCTGCCTCACAAAGCTTACCTGTCAATGCATCTATGCCATTTTATCAAGAGGAATTTTGTACATAGAATCAGGAAACATTGTGTGTCCCTTGTGTGATAATTTGTTTGTGATAAATAACGTTCTGTACTCGGGATGTTTGCTTGATAAATGAAACTTCAAATGATTAAAATTCAGTGCTTATCAAGTCCTGAGTTTAAGCCTGAAATAATTTTTAATAGCTGAGCTCAAATAAATCCCCTGAAAAGTGATTTTATAGCAGATACATTAATGAAATTTTAAACAGCAGTAATAGGCAGCAGTGTTGAAGAATTCAGAGATTATGCATTTGCGTGACAGAATTGGATAGACTTGTTCTAAATTCATATTTATTTGATGGCTTTGAAGTGATTTTTGTCAGCAAACAGTTATAACGTTAGAATATTCCACATCAATTTAAAAAAAGTCCTTAGTGCGCTTGTGCAAGAAACCTTTTGAGAACAGCCCTGTGAAACATTGGCAATATACCTTTAACCCACTCAGACTTGATCCAGATCCAGAGGGAAATGTTCTGAGGTAGGTAACTTGTAAATCCAGAGTAACTCCACTGACTTCAGAGTCTGATCTCAGTGTAAATCTAGCCTGAGTAGGTTGCATTTGTGAAGCTCAGCTTATGTTTCTGAATAATACACAAAAAAGGCTGAGGGTTACTATAATGTTTAGACAGACCCTCTTTCTCAAGTGTTTGTGGTCATCCTATCATTTTAAAGGGGTAGAGATAACGTAAACTATTATGTTTTAAACATGAAATTAATAGTAGATTCAGGTACTACCTCTGTTCCAGAGTCCCCTGCCAATTTTTGTGCATTTACATTCACATCACAGTATTTCATTCAATGAAAAAACTCTCCAGTTACCATGCTAACACCACACAGACTGACAGTAGCGACATACCCACAAAATACTGTTAAATTCCCAAAGTAAATAAACTGAAAAAAGAAACTTTTCCCCCACCTCTAATCTGTCATTTATACTAGTTACAGACGTTACTTGTAACAATAGTCTTGATTCAGGAAAACATTCCTGTTCAGGAAGGGCACATAAACACATGCTTCATAGTTTAAATTCTGATCTTTTTTAAATCAGTGACAAAACTCTTACTGACTTCAGTGGGGCCAGGATTTCACCCAGTGGAATTTAAGCTCATGTTTCTGACCCTTTCCTGAACAGGGATGCTTTCCTGAATCAGGGTCAATAGTAGGCTGAAAATTTTCAGAAAGTGTGACTTAAGTTGACAATGACCATGTAATAAAAAGAACCAATTTAAGACCTGATATGAATAGGTGCAACTTGATTAACTTTAGTGCATATGCATCAGGTCTGAACTTGGGTCTAATGTGTTTATCTGAAGCAGTTTTAATCAGAATCAGTATTAGACTAGGACATTGGACGGTGATTGTTCACAGGCACATTCTGATTGGCTGGTTGGGCCATTTTTGATGACAGCGCACCTGCATATCAACTTTCTTTGGTGTCTGTGAAGCCATGTCAATGAAAGTCAAAACAAAAAGCAAACTGAAACCTACCCCCATATGTTAAATTGGGAGGGTTGTTTTATTTCTCCAAAACCTGTAGAAAACGAGTCAATAATACCTTTTTTAAAAAGAAACAAAACATCTTAGTCATTCCTTTCTCTGGCCTTCCTGATATCTAATCTGTTATTTCAAACTATCAGCCCTCTGGGGAAGATCCTATTTGTATGTTGTCTTGAATGTATAGGCATGTAACAAATAATAAACAGCACTATTATTTAATTTAAATTAATTTAATTCTTGCAAAGGATTGAGGCATGTTTATCTTCTGTTGGTCTATTACAGTCATTTCTGATTCATCCATCCTTGAATCTAGGTGCTGATTTCCCAAGCAGAATGCAGTGCCTGTGAACCTGTATCTCTACTTAGAGGAAGCCTATGAAAAAGGATTTTATAGATATTACTCCCATAATCATTCAATGTTACAGCTATATAGCTCTTTAGTGAAGAAATTACTAGTTGCTTAGAGAAATGATTACTGAGGTTCATGACCTCTTTCAACCATCCAGTTTTATGTGATTGTCAAGATAGATGTTTCTGAAGTAATAACTTCTAAGTGAATGTATTTTTTTTTCTTTCCTTCAAATAACTGATACAAGATAAGATACCAGAGCCAGCACAAGCTGCTTTTCAAGGGGAAAAAAGAGGAAATAAACATGGACCCATTTCTTTTTCCAGGTTGCCCATGTGCTCCTTTTCAAATCAAATGTCATATTGACTCAAATCCGTCATTGGAAGCATGTGGGGAGCTGCCACACATCGGCCCTGTACAATGTATCCATCAAACTGGACGGAAGCCCAAAACCAAATCTCCATTGGTCAAAACACACCAGCTGCAGAAACCCCAAGGCAAGTGTTTTTGTTCCTCCAATATTCATGCGATTTTCTGTTGTGTTGGAAGTGTCAATTAAAAAAAAAAATTAAATTTGAAAATTAGAGCTGTACTCTCATTGGATATAGGGGAAGTACAGTTAGCACGGCTTTGTTTTCATGCTTCCAGTGTTAGAAATTCAACTGAAAAAGCTTTGGGAAAAAATGAACTCACTAACGACATAGATTAATTAACTTTACAAAAATGTTGTTATATGCATTTTCAGTGTATTTATCACATGTACTAGTAAAGATTAGGATTTAATTAAAATATTATTTAAATTCTTTATTAATTTTTATAAGACCAGCTTAGCACTCAAACCTAGAGCTCCCTGGTGCTGTATTGTAAACAGCTGCTCTACACCTCACAGAAAGAAATGCCTGAGAAATTACAAATATTTTTTTTAGAAAGGAAACATGAACCAAACCAACGTGTACATCTCAGCATGCCATTATTGAATGTAATAACTGTGCAACTCCATCTAATTCAAGAATAATCACAGTGAAATATACACCACTGCCTTCCTTTTGGACACAGGATGATACAAGACACACAAGGCCAACTCCTCGATGGACGTAAATGTGTGTGGTTCTGTTGAACCCAGTCTAGGTATGTGATTGACCCCAGCTGAGGAGTTGGCCCCCAAAGTCCAGATTTTGAGCATTTAACATCCCCTGGCTGTTTTTCCTACATCCATTGAAGTGCTAACTGCTTGAGGAGACTTGAGGCACACAGTCCCTTGTATGGTGAGAAATTATTTTCACATGTTGCAGTCAGTGCAGTGAAGTGTTGGTCTCTTTGTAGGACCAATTATTATTTCTTTTTTACTTACGTAGCTCCTTAGAAATTGATTAGAATACTGTGTGTACTAGACATTTGTCTTCTCAGCTATGGTACAGGCTTCATTTATCTGAAAGTAATTTGAAAGGCCTTTTTTGACAAGTGCAGGTGAGAATAGCCCAAAGCTCTTGATTTAAACAAAGATTGTAAAAAGCAGGCACATAAGTAGATCGGTATCATCATTATGCGTCAATGGGAAACAACCATTTTGGTCACTATCAAAAATATTTAAATATATCGTACAAAACGAGACCTCCTATTTTATTATCCTGAAAGTCTGTAGAAAAAGCAACTTCCTGCGTTGCCTTTAACCATTGGTATCCATAAAGAAAAATGGAGACTGGGCTTTCAGTCTCAGTAATGTCAACAAAGTGTCATGTTGGTATATTAGTCAATACTTCCCTACCTGTAGGTGATGTGCTACAGATATACTTAATTAGTTTTCATCTTGAGTTCTTTCTCTTTCAAATTTTATTATTGAACAGTCCATTAATATTATTAATAATACCATAAGCTGTTTTGGTAAAAAGGAGTAGCTAAAACTATATTTGGTAAAAGACTAAGGGAATTCAAATCATTGGCCAGATCATCAGCTGGTATATATCAGCGAAACTGCTCTGGAATCAGTGGAACTGTGCCCATTTATAACAGCTGATCTGGCCCATTATCTGTATTTGTATCTGCGTCAGCCAAGATGGGAAGAGTTTGCTCCATTTGACTCAGGTCATGTTTAAAAGTGCCCCAAATTACACTAACATTGCTCAACCTTATCTCCATTACTCAAATATCAACATTCCTGAAATGGTATATCCAAGCCTTCCCTTGCTCCCCCCACAGAGAAGAAGGAATTTAGAATAAAAGGAGTAATTTTCTTATTCTGTCTTGCTGAGAATCACTTTAACACTGTGAGTAATAAAAAATTATTGAGATAAAATGGACACACGCACAAAAAGGAAGGCATAATTTTGAATAGTTTATCTTATTAGTACTCCCTACACTCGTGATGCAACCCAATTAATTACTGCTTTAACTCTTCCATTTCCTTTTATTTTAAAGTACACGGTCAACTTAAAAATCCCACCTGCCTGAAAGCTGTTTGCTTTCAATTGTTACAAGTAACACTTAAGATTCCTGTAACTGCAAGAGAAGAGAATGAAGAAAAATCTTTTCTTAAATTTATTAACTTTGTGGATTAGAAAGAGTGCCTGGCCTTGAATAGTCATTCACTTCCCCTGTTGTCTGTATGGGTTGTCCACACAGCAGAAAGAGAGAGCAATTAAAGTGCCTCCAGG
The DNA here is from genome assembly GCF_026122565.2 of Emydura macquarii macquarii. Taxonomy (NCBI): domain Eukaryota; kingdom Metazoa; phylum Chordata; order Testudines; family Chelidae; genus Emydura; species Emydura macquarii. Next base: position 8,738,986 of record NW_027131105.1, on the reverse strand, counting down.
AAAATGTGACTGTCAAAATACAAAAATTAGCAACAGGCGCTAGGGGCAGGTGTAGCTCCACAAATTACTTTAAACTTTTTTTTAATTGACTATATTTGAGTTAATGTTGCTCCTGTAACCAGGCTTTGGTGGCTGTCCAGGGTCACTGTCCAGAGAATGTACCGATTCCAGTGCTGTGTGTTTCCTTAGAGCAGTCATTTTCAGGGTTTTTATAGATCTTTTTCCTGCAAGGAATCTTCATCCCTGGAGCTATTCCAATTTTTCTGGCCGGATTCTTGTCATTTGCTGAGTAGGAATTGCTTCTGTCACCACATGAGTCCTAGAATGATAAAAATACACAGTGAAAGCATATTCCTTGGGAACAGAATATATTCAAAAGAAGAAAAACTAACTAGCAGCATGGTCTCAGGAGAGTATAGCAGAGAGTTGCTTCTTAAACTGTTTAGAGGCCATTGTTAGACTGAAATCCTTAACTGAAATAGAGGACTCCAGCAGCAGAAAGTCAGGTGGGTGCGGTGTTTCCTTACTGTCCTTTCCTAGCTTCCCCAGTCCCCTGAACCTAAGAAAATGGGTAAGACCCACTTCCATAGAATCATTTTCATCAATGACCTTGGCAGACAAAGTGGAAGTGTGCTAATAACATTTCTGGAGGACACACAGTTGGGAGGTATTGCCAGTGAGGAGGAATATCAGACAAGAAGATCTGGATGACCTTGAAAATTGGAATAATAGAAATGGGATGAAATATAATAGTGCAAGGCCATGCACTTAGAGACTGACAACAAGAATTATTACTATAAGCTGGTGATGTATCAGTTGGAAGCGATAGAGGAAGAGAAAGACTTGGGTGTATTGGTCAATCACTGGTGGCTCATAGTCATCCTATGTGATGCAGCCATGAAAAAAATTAATGCAATCCTAGGATGCATCAGGTGAGGTATTTCCAGAAGAGATGGGGAAGTGTTATTGCCATCGTAGAAGGCACTGGTGAGAACTCATTTGCAATTCTTGTTTCCCATGTTTAAGAAAAATTAATTCCAACTGGAACAGGTGCCGAGAAGGGCTACTATGATGATCAGAGAAATGGAAAACCTACCTTACAAGAGGAGACTTAAGGCGCTTGGTTTGTTTGGCTTAACAAAATGAAGGCTGAGGGGAGATATGATTGTTCTCTATAAATATATCAGAGGGATAAAAACCAGGAAAGTAGAGGAGATCTTTATATTAAGGGCCAATGTTGGCATGAGAACAAATGGATATAAACTGGACATCAACAATTTTAGGCTTAAAATTAGATGGATGTTTCTAACTATCAGCCTCCGAAAGGGAGCGATGGGGACAAAAAACTTAACTGGTTTTAAGACTAAGTTTGTTAAGTTTGTGAAGGGGATGGTGTGATGCGATTGCCTGCAGTGACATGTGGCCCATCTGCAATTGCTAACAGCAAATATATCCAGTGCTTGGAGATGGACACCACATGCAGAGGGCTCTGAGTTACTAAAGGGAATTCTTTCCCAGGTGCCTGGCTGGTGGATCATGCTAACATACTCAGAGTCTAACTGATTGCCATATTTGGTGTTGGGAAAGAATTTTTCCCCCAGGTCAGATTGACAAAGACCCTGGGGGGTTTTCATCTTCCTCTGCAGCATGGGGTATGGGACACTTGCTGGTTTGAAGTGGAATAAATGGTGAATTCTCTGTAACTTGAGCCTCTGTAACTTGTAACTTTAAATCATGGTTTGAGGGCATCAGTAACTCAGTCAGAGGTTAGGGATTTGATATAGGAGAGGGTGGGTGAGGGTCTGTGTCCTGCAATGTGCAGGAGGTCAGATTAAATTATCTTCTATCTTAAAGTCTAAGAGGTCCAGGGGAAAGGTAGGGGGCTCAGGAACTCCTGGCAAATTCTTGCAAAAATATAATTCAATAAAGTCAAAATTATAGATACACAAGGTAAGACCTATAATGGTGTGTTCTTTTAACATCACCATATGGTTATAACCTGATGAACCCAGTTAGTAGTTCAGTATAAACAAGTGCAGAATGTGAGAGTTGGGGTATGAAGCACCTCAGGCCTCCTCTGCCTTACCCCAGCTTCCAGACTGCTTTTCTAGCATTTCCTCACTTCCCATTTCAGCTGAGTTTCATCCCATTTGCTGAGAGACCCACCACTCTTGATGGTCACCCAGTGGGAATCTCAGGAGAGGTTCAATTGTTAAAACAAGTATTTCAGGAATCAGAGGGCTGGAAGGGACCTCGAGAGGTCATCTAGTCTAGTCCAGTCCCCTGCACTCGTGGCAGGACTAAGTAATATCCAGGTCATCCCTGACAGGTGGATGTCTAACCTGCTCTTAAAAATCTCCAATGATGGAGATTCCACAACCGCCTTAGGCAATTTATTCCAGTGATTGACCACCCTGACAGTTAGGAAGTTTTTCCTAATGTCCAACCTAAACCTCCCTTGCTGCAGTTTAAGCCCATTGCTTCTTGTCCTGTCCTCAGAGGTTAAGAAGAACAATTTTTCTTCATCCTCCTTGTAGCAACCTTTTGTGTACTTGAAAGCTGTTATCATGTCCCCTCTCAGTCTTCTCTTCTCCAGGCTAAACAAACCCAGTTCTTTCAGTCTTGCCTCATAGGTCACGTTTTCTAGACCTTTAATCATTTTTGTTGCTCTTCTCTGGACTTTTTCCAATTTGTCCACATCTTTCCTGAAATGTGGCGCCCAGAACTGGACACAATACTCCAGTTGAGGGCTAATCAGCGTAAAGTAAAGCGGAAGAATTACTACTCATGTCTTTCTTACAACACTTCTGCTAATACATCCCAGAATCATGTTTGCTTTTTTTGCAACAGCATTACACTGTTGACTCATATATTTAGCTTGTGGTCCACTAGGACTCCCAGATCCCTTTCCGCAGTACTCCTTTCTATGCAGTCATTTCCCATTTTGTACGTGTGCAACTGATTGTTCCTTCCTAAGTGGAGTACTTTGCATTTTTATTGAATTTCATCCTATTTACCTCAGACCATTCTCCAGTTTGTCCAGATCATTCTAAATTATAATCCTATCCTCCAAAGCACTTGCAACCCCTCCCAACTTGGTATCGTCCGCAAACTTAATAAGTCTACTCTCTATGCCATTATCTAAATTATTGATGAAAATATTGAACAGAACCGGACCCAGAACTGATCCCTGCGGCACCCCACTCATTATGCCCATCCAGCATGACTGTGAACCATTGATAACTACTCTCTGGGAACGTTTTTCCAACTAGGTTTGCACCCACCTTATAGTAGCTCCATCTATATTTTTTTTCCCTAGTTTGTTTAAGAGAAGGTCATGATGAGGTTAATATTACTGCACCTAATTCTAGTTGGCTGTTAGCTTAAGTTGTAAAGATCTGGTTTTTTAGCCCTCTTGCCGCATGTGTGCTTTAGCTGAAAAATATGTCTGTGTGCATGCAGCTATGGAGTCATTACGCTTTGGAGTAATGATCTGTGACTTGCAGCTGCCTCCCCTCCTGGACAGATCTGCTCTTCTTCTGTAAGAACCAAATGAAGCCTCCAAATCATTCCAAATTTCCGTTGCTGGTTTGGTTTCCATGGGAAAAGGTCTGAAGTGTGCATGTTCTTCTGCATGCCTGTGTGCATTCGTGTGTGTCCACACTTCCCCATTGTATAAAGTGTTCTGTTTGAAGGTTACTCATCAAGGCCAATGGTGTTAAATCTTCAGCGAAGTGTGAGGAGATATAAATGAGCCACCAGCAATATCATTAGTGGACATTGGATTGCTAAACCAATCCATGTTTGCTCGGAATTGGCTGAATTGAAGATGTAGTTTCCCGTCCTCTGTTCTCTCTCCCACAAAGTAAGGGGAGGTCCAAGGAGTTCCTAACTAGGTGGATCTAGAAACACATTCTCACCTCTCAGAGTGCATGTAAACTGTTCCGTGTTTTGATTCTCCATTCTTCAAAGTCATTTTATTAGACGCTCATGGCCAGATGCTGATCCCCTGATGTAGGGTGTGAGATAGCATTTAGCCTTTATCTCCTCTGCAGCCACAGGTAGGAGCTGAACTCTATGCTGATTATTTAAAGGGGAGGGCAACTGAGCTGGCTGTAAGGAGGGACCAGAAAGGGAACTTTCTGTGGGAGCCAGGGGAGAGCCTGTTCTCTACTGGGCAGCATGTTCTCTACTCAGGGCACTGCAGCTTGGCGGTAAACAGTGTAGCAGGTCATTGTGGTGCTGACTAGCAGTAATTTCCCTGATCACCTTTGTAACAGATTGTGGCGAGGGCATGGCGGGGCAGCAGCAAGATAGGGGAAAGATCCATAATACCAATGCTATGGGAAGCCTGGAGAGGGCCTGGATTAATCAAGATCTAAAGCAATTAACATTGTTCCCTGCCCAGCAAGAACTGGCAGTCCTCACTGTATGGCCATTCTGCTCTCCTCCTGACCTCCCAAAGGGTGTTACACAGCTGAAAAAGCACAATGGCAGGGGAGTGAGTTTTATGTGGGGGGTTGAAGCATGTGGAACATGGTTCCTGACTGGAGTAACACGAGTTTCTCTTGGATTCTCTAGATCCTTTGTCCAGGTGTTTGCTGAAAACTAGCAGTTCCATAATTTCCATTTTCTCACACCAAAGACAATTCTTGTAGCCAATCCTATAGTAAACTAACTAAGAATTTACTAACTAGGAAAAAGAAATGGAAGACTTATTTACAGGTTGAAGCAGGCAACATATATATACAAATGAATTAGTTTGTGGTTCCAAAAGATGACAGATGTAGGTAATCTGGCCACTGAATGTCTTTTAGGGCTAACCCAGGTTGATCCTGGGAAGTCTCTGCATTTGTTTCTTAGCTCCAGCCCTTGTGAGAGTCCAAACAGCAAAGAAATAACTATTCTTTTTGTAAGCATCTTTATATGCCCCTCCCTCAGAGTTCAAACTGATGGGATGAGTGCTCTTACACGTAACTTCTTCATGGGTGGATGGGGCAGTCGACAAAGTTTTTGTCCTACAGTGGCCCTTTTGGTTTTGATAGTCCTTGATGACTGGGAGAGCCACTTTACCTGCCTAAAACAACGAGAGTCCTGTAGCACTTTAAAGACTAACAAATTTAATTTCTGCAGGCATAAGCTTTCATGGGCTGTAACCTGCTTTGTCAGATGTAAGGAATAGAAATCAGATAGGAGGTATATATATACATATCAAGATAGATACATACATAGGAAGATAGGTATAAGCAAAGTCCATTCAGTTAGAGTTGTTGAGGCCTATTCAGAACCATTGATTAGGAGGTGAGAATGTGTGAACAGTGACAATTACTTCTTGTAGTGAGATAACCATTCCAAGTCCCTATTTAGACCCATTTTGATTGTGTCACGTTTGCAGATGAATTCCAGCTCTGCAGTTTCTCTTTGAAGTCTGTTTTTGAAGTTTTTTTGTAGAAGTATGGCAACTTTCAAGTCAGCTACTGAGTGTCCTGGGAGATTGAAGTACTCTCCAACTGATTTATGGATGTTACCATTTTTTATGTCTGATTTGTGTCCATTTATTCTTTTGCGTAGTAACAGTGTACATGGCCAATGTACATGGCCGAGGGGCATTGCTGGCACATGATGGCATATATTACATTAGTAGATGTGCAGGTGAATGAGCTCCTTATGGCGTGGCTGATGTGGTTAGGACCTGTGATGGTATCATTAGAGTCGATGTGCGGGGCAGAGCTGGCAATGGGGTTTGTTGCAGGGGTATGTTCCTGGGTTAGTGTTCTTCTTGTATGGTGTATGGTTGCTGGTGAGTATTTGCTTCAGGTTGGGGGGCTGTCTGTAAGCAAGGATAGGTCTGCCTCCCACAGCTTGAGCGAGTGAGGGATCATCTGTTAGGATAGGTTGTAGATCCTTAATGATGTGTTGGAGAGATTTTATTTGGGGGGCTGTAGGTGATGGCCAGTGGTGTTCTGTTGTTTTCTTTGTTGGGTCTGTCCTGTAGTAGGTGACTTCTGGGTATCCGTCTGGCTCTGTCAATTAGTTTCTTCACCTGTCCAGGTGGGTATTGTAGTTTTAAGAATGTTTTATGGAGATCCAGTAGGTGTTTGTCTCTGTCTGAGGGATCGGAGCAAATCCGGTTGTATCTTAAGGCTTTGCTGTAGACAATGGATCGTGTAATGTGTCCAGGGTGGAAGCTGGAGGCATGAAGATATGTATTGCGGTCAGTTGATTTTCGGTATAGGGTGGTACTAATGTGACCATCCTTTATTTGTATTGTAGTGTCCAGGAAGTGGATTTCTTGTGTGGACTTGGGGACGAGTGTTGAGGAAGCGTTGTTTGAGGTCAGCCATAAAAATGTTGGCATACTGTAGGGCCATGTGGGTGCCCATAGCTGTGCCACTGACTTGAAGGTATAGATTGGCTCCAAATCTGAAGGAGTACTGGTGGCATAGGGCCTGAGGAGAGAGTCCACATAGTCTGACAGTCCTGCTGTGACAGTGCCAGTGCCTGAGATGATGGGGCGTCCAGGATTCCCAGGTTTGTAGATCTTGGGTAGCAGATAGAATAACCCTGGTCAGGGCTCGGGGTGTGTCTGTGTAGATTTGTTCCTGTGTTTCTTCAGGGAGTTTCTTAAGTAGATGTTGTAGTTTCTTTTGGTATTCCTCAGTGGGATCAGAGAGTAGTGGCTTGTAGAATGTGGTGTTGGAGAGTTGTCTGGTAACCTCCTGTTTGTAATCAGATCTATTCATGATGACAACGGTACTTCCTTTGTCTGCCTCTTTGATTATAATGTCAGAGTTGTTATTGAGGCTGTGGATGGCGTTGCATTCTGCATGGCTGAGGTTATGGGACAAGCGGTGTTGCTTGTCGACAATCTCAGCTTGTGCACGTCCGCGGAGGTTCACAAGTTTAGAGCAGGCACTTTTACAGATATAAATCAAGCTTACATTTTACGTTGTAACATGAGAGACAGATATTAAAGTAAGGTTAATGCATGCAGCAATTCACAAACATTTTATAGAATCTAAACACATTCTTACAAGTCTAGCACCTATCTTGAACAATACTAATATATAGATGAGCTGGTCTGGCTTCCAGCGCTGAATTTGTGCTCAGCTGATGCCTACAGCCTTGGCCAGAGCTGGCACCTAGTCTGCCAGCATCACAGCCTTCCTTTCATGTGCAAAAATATATCTTTTACCATCTCCCCACTCCTCTTGTACACTTACAGTTTTCTAGGGGGAAAAAACCCAGTAGCAACCCTTTTATTTTTGGATCGGGAATTCAAGGTGATCTTGGACACTTGGCCAATACAGTAGTTTAAGCCTACTACTCTAAAAGTACAGTATGGCCCAACTCCTTCAAAAGATGGACTTTGTGTTTAACTAGCATTGCTCAAACAAGCTGTGCAGTTTAAATGGTTGTAAATCCTCCTGCATATTGTACTCAAACACATCACTTCATCCTTAGTCATCAACTTCAGTGGAGCTGTGAGAACTGGCAGCAGTTGAAGATCTGCCCCAAGAAGAAGGGCCATTAGGCTTGTTCTGATCTAGAATGTGAAATTCTCACCTGAGATGTCAGGAATTTGCACTTTGTTTGTTGTCAAATAATTTAAAAAACAAAACCCTAAAATTACTCATTCAGAACTGTTGATAATTAAAGATATTTTACAACAATAAGCATGTTATGCAAACGTGTTCCATATAGAACATCTTAACATAACCGCTCTGGCTAGCATGAGAAACTTGAATTCAGCTGCTGTTCTTGAAAACTTATTTAAGAAAACACTTTTAGGCTTTATAACTTGTGTATTGAACTTTTAGGATATTTCCTATTAGGCAATTTAGGGTTGAGTGAATATTTGACAGCATGCTCAAAGACATTTTGGAATAATTTCAGTGTCAGTTTTTCTTAGCTTCTACTTTAAGGCCCACTTATGTGAAGTTGCTTTCATGATATAAAACGGTAAAAGCATGTGAACTTGTTGCCATGGGTTACTGCTTGTGTATTTATAAAACCGTTTACTCTGCAAAAAATGAAGAACTGAATGCATATATTTTGCTAAATTACATTTATTAGAAGGGACTACAAAGGACTAATTCAGAGGTGAAGGTGCAAAGTTCAGTTCTTTTTTTAACAGAATGGATACATGTTTAAAGTAAGCACTTATTTATACAGTATCTTGTTGAGTGCGATACCAAAAGAGGAAGGAAATTTGTGAAGAATATACCACAATGAAGCTGGGGGAGGGAGAAGGATATGAAGTTTTTATATTTTCTTGCAGCGCTCCCAGTAGAATAAATATGAGCCATCCAAATCCATATTTTTCTTACAGATCTAGTTAAATGTATTAGAGTAACCAGAATTCTAAGTTTTGAAAAGTCACCAGAAAGGAAATTGACCACTATGGTGGAGATGAAGAGAGCGCTTGCAAAACCAAGTCTTCGTGTGTGCGTTGTGCATCCTGTTTAGTAACAAGGAAGCGGTGATGTTCTGTCAGCTACTTAGTGCTTTGACAGATCTGACACAACTGTAGAAATGCAAAAGAGAAGCTAGTATATTTCTTTAGAACATATCAAAGTGTTTTTGTGTGAAAAATATCTTGACTGCTATGGTTCCGATGTAATTAATAAACAGCAGTAAAATAATGGGTGCTGCTCACTCTTTCTCTGAAGTGAGGAACTGTTGTTTCTGTTGGTATAGAGAAGCCAGAACTTTATCCTCTCTTTTTTCCCCTTAATTTTATTAGTACCTCCTAAACCTGTCCATCTCAAACCTGGGCAGGAAAGAATTCCTCCAGCACCTTCTCGGCCTTTGCCAGCTGATCCCAAGTTATCAAGAAGCTTAGTGCCTGAAGAGGAAGAAACACAGACATCAGCAGGAGTCAACATCCTCATTGAAAAGTTTGAAAGTATAAGGTACATATTTATTCTTGTCTATTTCAATCTGTCGGGTTTTTTTTGCATTCTTTTGAAACTTCATCTCAATGGGAGGGAAATACACATTTATAAAATCAACAATTATTTATTATAACTGCTGTGTACAAATTCATATAGAGCAATTTATTTAATCATAAACCCTAAACTTAACTGAGTGTATATAGGGACTTGATACAAAAAGTAATGTTGCCTAAAAACTTATTGGTCTATATCATGCCATCCATCTCCAAATAGAAGACCCCATTGAAATCAGTGAAGGATTCTGTCTAAAAATAACCCAATGTCTGCTTTTAGTAGGCAAAGTTTAGGTCAGAATTGTTTTGTTATTACAAGATCTTGATTATTGTAATTAAAATAAACGAGGCTTCTGATTTTATTGATAGGAGCTTTATAACATTCAATAAATGTCAAGCATACTGTTTACGATTCATAGGGAGGGAAAACGATTAAATCACAGCATATTATAGAGCAGGCTAATGTACAAGCTAGCTTCTACAGAAACTGCATTTATTGAATTTGGTCAATTTTACTGTAAAATTGGCTGATCTTGCAAACCCTATTTATAGGAAATTCCCATTGAAGGTCAGCCCTGCAGGATAGGGTGTGGACTTTAAAAAAAAAAAAAAAAAAAGTTCTTTCCACTAGTTATGATATTTAAATAGATCAAATTAATGTTGAAAGCTATTCTTTGATATAGGAAATATATTATTATATATATATTAAAATTTCATCTCTCTTGCAGGAGGTAAACTGCCCTGTAGGGTTAATTCAATTGAAGAACAATGAGTTCCTGTCTTTAAGAGGGAAAAAAAGATGCTTCCTTCCTGCAAGACAGGAGAAATTTTAAAGGGATAGCATTGTTTCTTTCAATGGTTTTGTATCCTTAAAGCCTATTCCTAGAAGTGGCATGGCTTTGTGTGCAACTTTTGAATGAGTATTTGTTTGTCATTCTGACTAGAATTTTCAAAGGTGCTGAAGGGAGTTAGGGCCCAGCTGCAGCTGCCATTGAAAGGGAATGGCAATTGGGCTCCTAACTCCCTTAAACACCTTTGAAAATCCACACCTCCAATTCAAATGACCAAGGTGCTTCCTCTTCATTTGTAGGCAACCTATACACGTTCTTCAAAGAAACCAATTAAATTTAACTTTTAAGATGGATCCTGGATTGGACTCTTCCAAACAGCCAAGTTCAAGTGACTGTGAAGTGGTAGCTTCCTGTGGCAGTTCTACAAATGAAAAAAGTGAGCCAGATGAAAATGAGCCAGACATACTGTGCAGTGCAGAACTGTCTAATACAGACATAATGAAAATTAAAGAGCTAAGCATCGGGGAAAACAAAAGCTATGAAGACTGTTCTGCTGTGAATGTGAGCAAAGAGCCTTCTGGAGAGCTGCACCATAAGGACTCAACTGCAGAGCTGAATGGTAACGGTAAAATTCCCAACAGAGACAGTGGAATTGACAGCCCTTCTTGTAGTGTGGCAGGAGAGGCTTTCCCAAACGAAGAAGGCACAGAACAGAAGAAGTCTACTCGATCTGGGAATCCAACAGAGATGGAAACTGACAGTAAGGGTAACAAATCTTCACCTGTAGAGCAGAAGCGAGACTCAACGCAGGATGAAGATAGTGACATAGATGAGGGAAGTAGCGAGGAGCAAGAGACAGCAGAAGTGCCAAAGTTAGAATATTTAGATGTAAACAAGGTAAGATACTTACTTATTCATCACTTTCAAACTGTAAGCTTTTATTCTGCAACTAGCCTTGTGCTGGGTAAACATCATTTCATCCACAGTCATGGATTTTAAAGCCAGAAGGACCATTATGACCATGCAGTCTGTTGCTGTGTATACCACAGGTCATAACTTGTGGCTGAGTTAGAGCAGTGGTTCTCAACCTTTCCAGACTACTGTACCCCTTTCAGGAGTTTGATTTGTCTTGCGTACCCCAAGCTTCACCTCACTTAAAAACCACTTCCTTACAAAATCAGACCTAAAAATACAAAAGTATCACAGCACACTGTTACTGAAAATTGCTTACATACTCGTTTTTACCATATAATTATAAAATAAATCAATTGGAATATAAATATTGTACTTACATTTCAGTGTATAGTATATAGAGCAGTATAAACAAGTCATTGTCTGTATGAAATTTTAGTTGGTACTGACTTTGGTAGTGCTTTTTGTGTAGTCTGTTGTAAAACTAGGCAAATATCTAGATGAGTTGATGTACCCCCTGGAAGACCTCTGTGGTATGCATACCCCTGGTTGAGAACCACTGAGTTGCAACATCTCTTTTAGAAAGACTTCCAGTCTTGATTATCACTTGACTGCAAGTGACTGAGAATCCACCACATCTTTTGGTAAGATGTTCCAATGGTTAATTGTACTCAAAGCTAAAAACATGCCCCTTAGTTCCAGTTTGCACTTGTCTAGCTTCAGCTGTTGGATCTCTGGCTGCAGGAGTCTACCTCTGTGGAGCTCCTGGCAGGCCAGGGCCTCACATATTCATATCTGAAATCATAGCCTTATGAAGGTACTTGCACGTCATTTTGAGGTCTTTGTTGTATTTTTGTTTATAAAGAAGGTTGTGCCTCTTTCTCTGTGATTTTTATATATTTTGCGTGGAAATGTTGCTTATTAAGGGTTGGATCTTTGTAAATTACATTGTTTTAAGTTGGTCATACATTTGAATACAGTGTGCAAAGGATCCTGGCCTAGAGCAGTATTAATGAACTTGTGACAAACAAGGAGTGGTACTGGTTAGGGTCACTGTTCCAATGATTCTCTGTAGCTAGAAGAGAACCTCCTGGAATACAGAATATTGTAGCACTGGCTGTTGTGTACATTGCTGCAGCTGTGAAACTTTATATGAAAGGAATATGTAATTAACTATATTTACCAAACCTAGTTGTAGTAGAATTGGTTGGAAAATTTTCCAACAAAAGATAAAATGCTGTTGCACCTATTTGCTTGATCAACTTACACCATCTCATATTAACACAGGGTCTGGCCTCATTGTATAGAATTTATAATAAAGTCACTGTTATAGAGCAAAAAATATAAGGTCTGATTCTTCTCTAAAGTGAAGATGTAAATGGGTAGAAATTCACTTGAAGACGAAGCCGTAATACCAGTGTGAATGAGAAGAGAATCAGATCTCTGGATTCAGAAAAATTAGTACCCTCCACTTCCAAAGGCAAATGTAGCAACCCAAGTGAATCTTGTGGTGATGGGCTCAGAACTTGTTAATAATGTTTGTAAATCCAAATGCATCAAGCACATTATTCTTCCTATAGAACCATCAGTTACTAGTTTGAGTCAAGTCAGAAGGAAGGACAAAAACATTGAGTTTTGGTGTCACTGAGGCCATTAACTTAAGAGTAATAGCTGACTTAAGGCAAAACTTGAAAGTTTATTCTGGCAAATGCTGCTTCTCAAAGTGAAGATTGTTTACGTTTCCAAGCAGCATGATGACTGAATACACAGTCCACTCTGTCAAACAAAACTTTCCAGGGTAATTATAATAGTTTATATTTACGTAGTTAGAATTTTTCATCTGAAGGATCCTAAAGTGCATTAAACTAACTGATGCTCAAATGTAACGGTCTAGGAGACAGCTTCACCAACTGTAGAAGTCCACCAACTCTGAACTGGACAGCAGCAACTGTTCAAGAGTATAAACAACACAGGAATGCCACAATTTCCGAACAAATACTGAGATAAAAGAACCACGGTCTGGCAGATAGTGGAACCCTGAGCAATAACTGATGTGGGTTTCATAAACCACATCTATCTGGACAAACATGGTGATTGTTCTGACAGAACTACACCATCAGTCAATGAAGGGAAAGCAGGAGAGGAGATATATTTGGTTTTGCCTCCCTGTGAATCTTCTGTAGTTCACAACCACTGCAGAGACTGTAAGAACCATGAACCTGACACAGACTTTATAGCATCTGCATTGGACAATGAGGACTTTATAAAGTCTATGTCAGCTCCATGGCTACTGTGGACATGCTATGGTTTGAAGTAGCTGCTGTGGGTTTAAATATTTGCAGGGAGTCAAAGTTGGAGTTGTTCAGAAATCAGGGTATGGAGGCTTGAGAAGCTGAATCAGAAGCCTGTCTGGACATCCAGGAGGGCTACAGGATCTGCTAAGGCCAAAGGAAATCTGCAGAGCTTCAGAGCTCTGCAAGGACTCCTTCCATGAGTGAGGACTAGAGGGAAAGCCCTTTGGAACACAGGACTGCATGATTCATCAGAAACAGCTGGGGAAGGATTCAGAGAAAGGGACATGGTGAAGATCTTCAGGTCTGCTGGATCCCTGACCTATGGAAGTGGGCTCCCCTTTACTCTCTGGCTCCCCCAGGCCTTGATTTTTACTCGTTTTCCTAGCTTGTTTCTAAGCAGGCCTTCTAAACCTCAGAAAACTGGCTGCAGTTTGTAGTAGGACCTCAGAAAGTCCACATTCTAGTCTGCCAGTATTGTGAGCTTATGTAAGGTTTATAAAAAGTTCACACAGACTTTATAAAGTCTTCATTAGACACATGGTTGCCACCAGGAACTGCAGCAAGTCTTGGGGACTTAAGAAGAGCTGCACTGAGGCAAAGCTGAGAGGAGGAACAGGGTACAAGGTATAGAACCTGAGGAAGCCTGGGAAAGCTGGGAAGTGGAGGGGAGATAATGTGGGAAAGCCAGCTGAGAAACCTCAGGAATCACAGGTGGAATTCTATGGGGAATTTGAGCTAGGGATGGGTCACCTGAGCTGGGTGTGTTCGTCTTACTTCCAGTGAACCTATCAGTCTCCTTTGGCACACCACAAAGTCTGCAGAACCCTGGCTGGCCATATGCTATTGACCTACTTCAAAAATATGCCTTTACCTGCCTCATAATTGGTCCTGTGCGCTAAATCTCACTCTTTCAAATAAAAACTGCACTTAGCTTGTAAATCAAACTTCTTCTAAGATAAAGCATGGCTAAAATACACTTACGTTTTCTAAATTAGTCTAACAGATTTTCTTTTTCTATGTCCTAATCTCAAAAACGGCTGGCCTGAATTGCTATACTCTAGGCCAAAAGACCATGCAAGATCAAATCAGAACAGTTGTATGGGTATGGGAAGGGCTTGGGAATTTGGACAGCATCAACCAGAATGTTGGATGAATTCTTGAGCACCACTGTACATCAGACACAAACATCTCCACTGTGCTGCAAATGGCTTTGCTTACATAGAACACTCTGGACTCTAATCCTACTAGTAGGGCTTTCTGAATCAAACATATGCTGCTTCTGCTTGTTTATTTGTACTGAGGTAGTATCTAGGAACCCCAGTCACGGGCCAGGACCCATGTGTTGTATTTCTTTGGTCTCCTGTGATAAACCTTCATAGTTCTGTCACTTAATTCCAACACCAGAACTAAAAATGCAACAGTATCAGATTGCTGAAAGGTTTGGATGGTTCAGGAGATCGGAGCCTTACACCGCAGTTCATTGCCTTAAATTGAGTTGATAGTAACAGAAAGTTGTTACAATCTGAGGGCTGTTCATTGGTCTTTGTGAACTGACATTGTGGTTCAGTCCATCCTCTCAGTGTCACTTTAACAAAATCCCCACAACACCAGAGGCTGTCAATCAGGCACTTTTCACTGTAGTCAAAAAAAAACAAAAAAAAACCACTGCTACCCCCCTCCCCAATTTGCAAGGTTTCTTTGAAGACTAAATTCAGATAGTTGAACCTCGGGTTTCCAAACAGAGAAGGAAGATCTGTGGATTTATTTTTTCTATTGCAAACTGAAGACTTAATGGATGTAAAACATGACAAAGCGAATAATGGACACAGTCTCTCTTGTAAAATATATAGTCAAGTCAAATTGATCTCCCTGAAGAATTGTTTTTGTAAGGAATGTAGGATCACATCAGATTTATCCCTCGTATAATTGCAGTAGGATGAATTTGGCTCATTATAGAGATGTTCGTAAAGTGCACACACCATTATTTTGTAAGCTATTTGAGATCTAGGGTGCAGCATTTATAACAACACACTTTTGCTCCTCTTAGATCATTTATGTAATTAAATATATATGTAAAGTTTACATTGTGGGTTTTAAACAACATAAATCATTGTATTTGAAACTAAAGCTAATTGTTGCTTTGCTTGATGCTTTGAGTAGGTTTGGGAATCTGCAAATAGAGACTTAACTTTTGCAATTTAAAAGAGAACTTTTGAAGGGAAGGAATTATAACTATAGCCAGGAATGAAAGTCTCTTGAAAACATTGCTTTTGTTAATTTTCTTCCAAGCCGCCTTATCTAAATGAATGTTTACTTGAGGTGTGTACTGTATTGTATGGGGTGTATACTTATCAGCCCCTGTTCAAAGTAAACTGACCTCTGCAGCTAGCAAATGTGGGAGCTTCTTGGAATTCATTGACTCTGCAGAGATTGCTACCCCAGCTGAGGATGTAATTTTTACTGGAGCACATCTGTATATAGCCAATTGCTATATTACATTGCCACGTTGTTCTCTCTTCCACTGCCTTGATTCTGCTCCCTTTGACTATTATGGTTGTTGGGCACTATGGAATGAAGTGGGAAAAGTCCAGAGCATGCTCATTGCTGCACCTGACCCCCTTGTGGGTAGAACTGGGAAGGTTTCTTAGGCTGACCTGTTCCATTGCTGCTCATTTGGGAGCTGTCAGCTACTGAGAGTTTATTTCACTCTCATCAAAACCAGTTATTGTGTGGATGGGAGGTTTCCCTTGAAAATAAAAAGCTCCTGCACAGCTGTAATGGAGAAAGGAAACATCAGTCACCATCAGCTCTTGTGATTATGGATTTAGAAAAAAAAATCATGCCACAGGTTGGACCTGTTTCTTCCTGCTTCTTCTCTGCACTCACACCCATACAAATGCCTCAGTCTTTGCAGCCTCTCAGCAGAGGTAACTCGTAACTGTGGTAACATTCGTGTCTCTGAAAAGCCTTGTATCCTGTAGTCAGAATAGGGTGCACAGTAATTACAGCTGCCGGTTGGTTTAATGATGACTTGATGATTCCGAATCCATTAAATAAAGGAGAGCTCCTCAATAATTGCTGAGCTTTTTTTCCCCCCTCACTGTACTTTTCAAACTCCTCCTCCTCAGGAACTTTTAAATCAATAATCCTGTGTTGGTGAGGTACTGTTTTCTACCGTGGAGCTTGTATTGTTCTCTTTAGTTTAGTTTTAAATGTCCTATGGTTTCCCTTTGGAGTCTAACACATCTCATTCTCAGCACTCTATTTTAAAAGTAATTGGGATTTTTATCTGTCTTTCATCAAAATGAAAATGGACAAGGGGAGCTTATCAGTTTTGACAGTGTCTCAGAAAACGTCAGTATTGCAGAAATTGAGACATGTTAGCCGTAATACTTACAAGAGAGGGAATGCAATGAAAGTGGGATTGATGCCACTATCATTTTCTGTAGACTATTAATTTCAGGATTTTGGGAGGGAACTACTGCTTGGTGTGGACTGAGTAAAACTTTTGAAAGTGAGTAACACTTTCATGTCTTTTTATTTAAATGTTCGCAGTAAAAAAGAAAAAATAAATACAGAAATTCTCTTTGTCCCCTTCCTCCCCCCACCCCGTTGTCCATCACTGTACTATCTGGGTGCCTTTCATGTAAAATAGATAGCAATAGCAAAGCCTCTAGGGGACTTCATGGAGTCTCGGCCTATCTCCCTTTTTTGGGTGAAGTCTCAGCTTGGCGTAGAGATTTGGGAATTTTTTGTTTGTTTTTTCATTGATTCGTTTTTCAGTTTTCATTGGAGGGTGTCTTTTTGGATAGAAAGGGGTGTCAGTGTTTTGTTATTGCTATGATGATTGCAGTGTTGTTGTAGCCATGTTGTTTCCATAATGAGAGACACAAGTTTGTCTCTTTCACCAACAGAAGTTGGTCTAATAAAAGATACTATTACTACAGTGGGAAGACGTCTTCAAATAGGAGGGTTTTGCAGTGTTTCCTAGAGATGCTCAGGTTCTAGAGTCATTTAAATTCCTCTTGAAGTTCATTCCATAACTGGATACCCTCATTGTCCCTAGCTCTCATGCTCTTCATCCTGGGCTGTGTGATCTGCACTGTGTCAGAGGAGTGCAACTGTCTTGGTAGATCATAGATTGTAATTAGGTCTGCAATGCAGCTGGGGGTTGATCTATTTATTCCATTGAAAATTAGAATCAAGGCCATAAACAGCCATGAGAACCTGACAAGGTGCCTCTAGAGAGGCTTGACCATTGGCATGATGTGCTCTCAATGATTTAAACTGTGGAGGAGGTTCCAAGGAATATATTATTGTAAGATTAGAGAGGAAAGGTGATCCAGCGGTTGGGGTGCAATCCTGGGACTTGTTCAATTTCCTGCTCTGCCACAGACTTCTTGTGTGACTTTGGTTGTCACTTTGCATCTCTCTGCCACAGTTCTGCATCTGTAAAATGGAGATAATACCTCCCTTCATCACAGGGATGTTATGAGGATAAATAGAATAAAGATTTGAGGTGCTCAGATATTTAAATGCCCCGCACCCCATAGTGCAGTACTTTTTAGATATAGATCCTGCTGTGGCTATATATCTATATCTATACAATAGATTATTTCTTACAAAGAGGCCAAAAAAGCCCTACCACCTTTAATCTCAAAGAAAGATCTTCCTGTTCTCTTGCTATTTTCTATTCCCCTGAGCCAATGATACCTCTTGGGGAGGAGAAATGCAGAAGTATAGACTATAACAGTGTATGGGTTGGCTCCTGTATCATCCTGGATTACAAGATGAACAAAGTAGGCTTATTCAAGGGAATTTTCCATATTGGATCTCACTGCTCCATCCAGTCGAGCATTCTGCTGCTGGCTGTGGCCAATATCTGAAAAGAACTCTGCATATTTATTGTCTGTATACTCTGTTGAAAGTTTAATCTGTCTTGGTTGAAGATCTAGCGCGTTTGAGCTAGCTGAGTATGTGGTATATCAGATCAAAGTCAGTCTTATGGAATTCAATAGGAGTTTTGCCATTGTTTTATGGGAGCAGGACTTTTGTTAGGGTTTAGCTATAACCCTGATGAAAGCCAGTGGGGAGAGCCTTTGGTGAACAAATATTTTTGCCACATGTGTTTGTCATCTAATAGATTTACAGTCATAAATCTGTCCATCTTCTCTTGTAATAGTTACATTCTCTTGTATCTGTGTTTTTGAGGAAGTGGTGACAGTTACTGAACTGAGTTCTTCACAGTGAGTGTGCTCTGCCTACAAACAGACTACACATAAGTAGGGTTTCAGTTCCAATTTTGTGGCATCATTTACTGTTGGAAAACTTGACCTGGATTTCTGAGTCAGACTATTGGTCAAATTATCTCTGTGTGTGTTCTAAATGACTTTCTTTGCCTTGAAGAGGATGTGAAATCATTACATTTGCTTCCTAATCCAACCTTTAAAATTGCACCATTCTAAAAATTGAAACAGGTTTCTTAATTTTATTTCTTTAGCGGCTTATGTGCAATGGAGTGTTGCCTCCTTGTTTTCTAAGTCAGTGACTTTTAAAGACCACAGATACATCCACCTAATTCTCTCCTTTAGGGGGGAGTTGTGCTAATTAGCCAGCATGCCCCACCTCCCAGGATTTAACCTGGAGTGGTGGCCGTGTCTAGCCTCTTTCCGCTCCATTCCAGTAGCAAAGAATTAATTACCACATCCAATCACACCCTGGTCCCTGCTTCCTTCTTGGTCCAGGGTGGAAGCGATCTGCACTGCTCCATTGGTTGGTACAGTTTACTTCCCCTTTGGCTCTGGCTCAGCTGCACTGTTGTGTGGTGGGGAGATTGCAGAGCCTTGGCTATGCCCACTAACCCTCTCCCCACCCCATCCACTTATGCAGGAAGAGTAACAGTCCAGTAGTGGCTGCTCTTCCTAATGTGCAGGGGTGAGCAATGTGGATAGTTAATCCAGGGGAATAAGGGAGCTCTTCACTTTCCTGAGTGGGTGCATAGCAGATCAAGGGATTGAGCTTTGAGTAAGTACAGTGCACAGTCATGGCAGGCTAGTTATCTAACTAGGCTTTGGGTGTGTAATTACCCTTTTGCCTCTGTGACTGTGATAATTGCACACACTGTTTCAGGGGTACTTCTGCACGTGTGTGAACCTGGGCCACTACTTATTTTTTTAGTGTTGGAGAACAGCGATAGCCATGTTGTCATGTGGTGGTTGGGAGGAAGTAATTAGACTGCCTGCAAAGGAACGAATGAGCATGGTGCAGTCATTGCTTTTCATGTACTGTAATAAGCTTCCTGTGTCAGCAAAATAAACGCCTACTACTTCCTTGTTAAAGTTTCTTATCCTTCTGCTCATTCAGCCAGCATAATTCTTAAACTACTTCTGATTTTAACAGTTTTAATATACAACAGATATAAATATAATATAATATAATATATGTTATAATATAACATAAATATACAACATGATAATGGTCACACTGACCCAGCAAGAATATTAGGAAGAACAGAAGTTGAGCGTATTTACAACGCATGTGAATAGCCAGTCGGGGAACTTATTTTACAACTTCCTGAAAATGACATTTGTGTTACCTGTAGAGTGTGTGCTTATTAGTAAAGCTAACTGTGAAACTGGTGCACATTTTATAATATCAATAATTGATTTATACATAGTTTGGACTTTTTAAAAAGTATCTTAAAGGTATCTTTAGTCATTTATGCTAAATAAATGACTACAATAACGGTCTGTCCATTACTCCCAAAAGTCAGATTTATGTTTCAATTCTGAGTTTATGCTTGCTCAAGCCTTGGAGCCTTCATCTTTTTGAAACAATGCTGAACCCAAAAATATGGGTGGACAGCAGCACTGGAAATGCCCATCATCAACTTCCGGTTTCAGTTCCATACATCAGTAGTAATAATTCTTGGCACTTATACAGCTCTTTTCACCCTGAAAATCTCAAAGCACTTTCCAGAAGTGGGCAAACATCACTTTCTCCATTGTGCAGGTAGGCAACAAGATATTAAGTGACTTGGCCATGTAAGTATGCAGCAAATCAGAACAGAACCTGGATCACCTGACTCACAGGCCTGTGTTCTAACCATTACATATGCTGCCTCCCAGAGAGTCCCAAGCATGTATTTCTGACTCACCCAACGTTTGTTGTCTAACTGATATTGGGCTAAAACCTGGTTGCTTTACTCAAGTAAGGAGGTTTATTGACTTCATTGGATTATTTATTTACTTAGGCTAAATCCTGCTCAGTTTACTTATGTCTTCATCCGTATGGTAGTTGACTTTGTTTTAATTTTACCTTTATAAAATGCGGGGCATTGAAGCGTCCTGCTTTTTTGCCTTAGCATCTTTAGGCCCGGATTCTGTAACCCTCATCCAAATTGATCAGTACTTTGCTCCAAGAATGCTACTTGCAGAGTTAAGTATGGCTCAACCGTGGTAGAATCTGGCCCTTAATTATTCAAACTGCAGAAGGCTGCAAGAACAGGACTGGTTCTAACAATTTGCTTTGTCAAATACTAAATTTGAAAGGTTGCCAGTTAAATTAGCAATTTAGCATTCATTTAAAACCTGTAAGGTGGCCATATAAGGGAAGCGATTGACAAATGCACCCATTTAAATGCCCATATCTCTGCTACTGTCACGAATTGCAGCTGTAGCGTAATGTCACTTTAAAGCATTACATCTAGCCTGAGCTAAAATTATGTTTATCCCTTGTTTTGTATTTAAACAGATGTCAGCATGCTTTTTGGAAATGTAAACAGAGTGGTGGGGCTAGGAGGTTAAAAGTAACTGTGCTATATAAAGCTTTACTTTTGAGAAGAAATGCATTTGGTTGAAACGAATGCTTTTCAGATTCTGAATTCAAAGAAATGAAAAGATAGCATTAGTGGCTTGTATGGAGGTCAAGTTAAAACAGATTAAACTTTATGCCTTTCGCTTAGAAATGCCTTCATTTTCAGCAAAATTGGCAAGGAACTAACTTTCTCCGCATGAAGAGATTCACCCATTCCTTGCAACTTGAATGACCAAAGAGATCCTTTTGATATAAAGTCATATATTTTTTATTTCCCCCCTTTGCAAGTTCAAAGGTTATGAAAGTATTGGTATCTCCTCATTTACTATAAACATTAAGCACAAAGATCAGAACTTATTCTGCGTAGAGTCAGGTAGGATACAATGCAGTAAGTTTTAAATGATACATTATTTCAGTTTGCTTTACACGCTAGGATTTTAATATTGGGAGGGTTGGAATAAGCGCTTACTTCATAGGACAAGTGTATCATAAATTATCCCATTGCTCACAGCAAGCTGCAATATATATTACATAGAAACGGAGGAGTTGCATCAGAGTAAGGTGAAAGAAACATTTTTATAGACCAATCAGGGAAATGGATTCCTATCCTCCCTCACTTACTGGTTGACTTGTGTCATGAAACATGCATATATTATTCTAATTTAACTGTAGAGTTCTCATTTATCCATATAAATATCTAAGTTATCTGAGCTTCTGCTAAGCTCTTGATCTCAATTCTATTTTGTGAAAGTGCATTCCACAGGATAAATTTAAGTGTTTCCCTTTTAATTTAAATTTGTTGCCTTTCAATTTCACTGAATGTTCCCTGGTTTTGATTATAAACAGGGATTAATAGGGACACTTGATTTACCTTCTCTACACTATTTCAATACCCATATCATGTCTCCTATTATTTATCTCCTCCCTAAACAGTCCATTCTTTTCAGTATCAACTCTAGTGGAAATCTTTCCATGCTTCTAATTATTTTTGTCATTTGTCTCTGGTCCCTTCTGTTTTTTATATATTTTTAAGATGGGATGTTCAGAAGTGGTTGAAATATTTCCTGCAAGGCTATACCATTCATCTAAATTAATGACATTCTAATATTTTCAATATTATTTCCTCTCCCACTTTTAATCACCCTATTATTTTGCTCTTTTGATCACCACTACACATTGAGCAGATGTTTTCATTGAGCTGCCTACAATGAAACCCACGTTTTTCCCTTCATTAGCACAGTTAATTTACAATCTGATGCTCTGTATGAGTAGTTCAGATCATTCCTTCAAAATGTTACAGTATCTTGAATTTCTCATCTCTTTGCCCTTGCCCAATCATTTAGTTCTCTCTGGATTTTCTCTGCCTTGACTAACCAAAATTACTTGTGTGCATATTTTGCCCTCTTGCTGCTCATTCACTTTTCCAGATCATTAATAGTTTAATAATTTTAATACTAAACACTTACACTAGTACAGAAAGTCTCAAGTTTCCCTATCTTTACAGAGTAATCGTTGGCTAATTTTAAAACCTGTATATTTTATAATGTAACCATTAGAGAGAGAGAAGATATTTGTTTGATTATAAGTATACAGTTTGCATTTAGAATCTTGGATACTACAGATTGTTGATGAACATTAAGGAATTTGTCAAGAGGATAAATGTATTTCAGTTTGCAACATGCTGACTCAATGAACTTTAAGTACTGGAAGACTGAACTTGTATACAGCTACTTGGCTAAACTAAAACTGAAGTGGGGACATTATAATCAATATCAAGTTCTTGAATTCTGTAAAAATCAGGGAGGGAGAGAAATGGCTTGGTAGAAGGAATAGGACTAGGAATAATGGGATGAAAATAAAACCAGGTGAATTTAGTCGAAATAGCAGGGAGAACTTCCTAGTAACAAGTGGAAGAGTAATGAAGTTACATCCTCATGCATTTAAAACTACACCGTGTGTTAGAAATATACTGTAGGCACCAGTGCTGCAGTGGTAGGGGAATGGGCTAGAGTCTTTTCTGACTCTTATTTCTGTGGTTTTTATTCATAGCTCATGAATTTAAAAATGGACATCTGGTAAAGTAGCGTCTAGCATGTTAGTCACCAGATTAGTGTGCCAGTCATTATAATGGCCTGAAAACCAGATTGAAAGATTTTCTTTCTCTGGTTTTTGGGTATTCTTTCATTGGTAGCAAAATATTGAGGACTAAAGTGCTATCACTGCCAGCCATCACACATTAATTAGACTTTAGAAAATAACTTTGAAAATACACTAGCAGCAAACAGGTCCTTTGATTAGAAATACTGGGACAAATTTTCCCCTGGAATACTTGATTAATTTCAATAGCTACACCAGGGATGAATTAGAATGAGTCTTGGGATTTAGGGTTTATATAAATTCTTGGATAACTTCATTTGTAATTTTTTTTTTCAGTGTACAGAGCCACAAAAGCTGTTCAACATTGCAAATGAACTGCTCCATACAGAAGAGGCTTATGTTAAAAGATTGCATCTACTGGATCAGGTAATTCTGCTTTGATGAAGTTATGTTTCATTTTTGATACACAAAAAATATTTTTTTCAGATAAATGTGAATGTTGTGATTACAGTAGAACCTCAGAGTTACAAACACCTGGGGAATGGAGGTTGTTCGTAACTCTGAAATATTCGTAACTCTAAACAAAGCGTGAAGTGATTCTTTCAAAAGTTTACAACTGAACATCAACTGAATACAGCTTTGAAACATTACTATGCAGAAGAAAAATGCTGCTTTCCCTTCATTTTTTTAGAAGTTTACATTTAACACACTACCGTATTTGCTTTCTCAACCCCCCTCTGCTGCTGCCTGATTGCGTACTTCCACTTCCAAAATGAGGTGTGTGGTTGACCGGTCAGTTCATAACTCTGGTGTTTGTAACTCTGAGGTTCTGCTGTATTTTGTACATAGTTTGACTTTTTCTGTGACATCAGATTATTTTAGTATTAAGGAAAGTAAAATTTAGATAAACATTATAGGTAGAGTTGAGAGTTGGCTTGGTAACTTCCCCTTAAAATCATGGATGAGTCATAGAAAGTGTTACTAAGGGTATGTCTATACTGCGCAGTGACGTCGATTTAATTTCAGTTGACTTTCACCCACCAAACTTATGAAGTTGGAGGAGCATGATCACACCACATGCATTGCCTCAGGGGTTTGCGTCCCCACCAGCCGCGCTTGCATCAATAATCAAAGCAGTGCACCGTCGGTAGGTATCCCACAGTGCAACTACCCGCAGCGGTATTTGGAAAGGTTGTCATCCTCCCAATATGCAACGTGCTCCCTCTCCCCTCCCCTCTTGTCCAAAACAAACAGACAAACGTTTTTTCACGCCATTCTTCCAAACCCGTCTCTGCCACATGCATGCCATTGCCACAGAGACATGGAGCCCGCTCAGCTGTGCACTATCATTGTGAATATCAAAAATATCTCACGACTTATCCTGCAGTATTTGCAAGGCCGAGACAGGAGCCGCAGTGCAGAAAATTGCTATGTTACTGAAACCGCCCTGCTACAAGCCATAGAACTAAACAATTCCCGATTGCTGTATGCTGTCACGCACCAATTTCAGTCGATGGAGCGCTGCTTCTAGTCCTGGGAAACAAGCACTGACTGGTAGGATCATATCTTTATGAAGGTGTGGGATGATGAGCAGTGGCTGCAGAACTTTCATATGCGACAGGCCACTTCCCTTGAACTTTGCGCAGAGCTGTCCCTAGCCCTGAAACACATGAATACTCGCTTGAGACCTGCTCTGACAGTGGAGAAGCAAGTGGCCATCGTTCTGTGGAAGCTAGCAACCCCAGACTGCTACCGGTCAGTTGGGTATGAATTTGGAGTCGGTAAATCCACTGGGGGAGCTGTTGTGATACAAGTGTGACAGGCCATTAATAGGCTTCTGCTAAGAAGGGTAGTGACTTTGGGAAACGTGCAGGACATAGTGGACGGGTTTGCTGTAATGGGGTTCCCAAACCATGGCAGGGTGATAGATGGCACACACATCTTAGCACTGGACCACCTTGCCATAGAGTACATAAACTGAAAGGGATACTTCTCAATGGCCCTTGTAGATCACAGGGGACACTTCACCAACGTCAGTGTGGGGTGACCTGGAAAGGTGCATGACGCGCGCATCTTTAGGAACTCAGGTCTGTTAAAAAATGCAGGTGGGCACTTTCTTCCCTGACCAAAAAATAAACATTGGCGGTGTTAAAATGCCAATAGTGATCCCGGGGGATCTTGCCCATCTTTTGTTCCCCTGGCTAATGAGGCCCTACACCGGATACCTGGACAGCGAGAAGGAGCATTTCAATAATAGGTTCAGCAAGTGCAGAATGGTGGTGGAATGTGCATTTGTCTGCTTAAAGGCATGATGGTGCAGTTTGCTCACTAGGTTAGACCTCAATGAATGCAACATCCCAATTGTTATCTCTGCCTGTTGTGTGCTCCATAATGTGTGTGAAACAAAGGGGGGGAAATTGTGTTGGGTCGTGGAGGCTGATAGGCTGGCTGCAAATTTTGAGCAGCCAGATACTAGTGCAACACAGTGTGTGACTGTGCAAACAATAAAGCTCACACATTCCCAGTTCTTAAAGGGGCCATCACCTCTTTCTGCTCCCCTCCACTGGCATGGAGTGGAGCACGTACTGCACCCTACTCAACCTCCTTCTAGAGCGCTGGGAAAGAGCTTGCTATCTGAGCATTTTTCAGGGGCTGCAGAGGGAGTCTGTCGTGCCACTGCTCTTCCTGGAGCTCTACCAAATGCCTCAGCATGTTAGACTGATCCCTCATAATATGCAACATCTCCTCTTGCATTGCATGTTCCTGCTCCTGGGCTGATTTTTCTGTTTTCCATGTCCATGTTTAGTTTTTCTGACAATAACATCCTCCAGGCTCTGAACTCTGTGACAGCAGCCATGGAGGTGTTCATTAGTTTGTTGAATGTATCATTCTGAGGTGGTTTTTTTTCACCTTCTAATCTGGGAAAGGCGCTTTGCAGGAGCAGAAGCTGGGGTGAAGGCTGAGCTGTCCACTGTGAAGGCAAGCAAAGCACAAAGTTTCCATTGTTAGCCAGTCCCATGGACAAAAAGCAATGTTACAATGTAAAAAGAACTCCCCTTCATATTCACAAGGCAACACCAGACCCGCATGCTAATCTGTACTTATTGCACGGGTCGGAGTGGCGTTCCAGCCATGGTAAGTAAGGGACTCTTGCATCCATTATAGGAAAGTTTCTGTAGCACTGAATTCCCCAAGCCATACTTAACCAAGGAGCAGGCTCATTGGGCTCTCCTTTACCATCCCAAAGACTGGTTTGGGAGGAGGTGGTCCAAAAGGATTGGAGCTGGGTGTGGGTGAAGTTTTGCTGGAGAAAACTTAGGGCATCCATTCCCGGACCCTAGCACCCATGACAAGAATGTCATGGCTAGGAATTGTCTGTGTTGGGGCCCGGTACACTGTCCATGGCAGGGGAATAACGCAGTGACTACATTGGTCTGGTACTGTAAATTTGCGCCATCTTCCCTAGGGGACCATGTGTGATATCAGTCTTCTGAGGGTAACAGAGGTGGAAAGGGAAGATTTGCTGCAAGCATTTGGGTACAGGCCTGGCCCTTATGCTACTATGCTGTGTTCCGCAATGATGCCTGCTCATTTAATAGCAGAGTGGCAGGGAAAAGTGTCCTACTATGGTGGAAGAAATAAGGCTGCCTTCCCCAGAAACCTTCTGCAAAGGATTGCAGAGTACCTACATGAAAGTTTTCTGGAGATCTCCACGGAGGAGTCTCGGAGCATGCTTGTGCACATAAATAGTCTGTTCCGGGGATAACCCTCTGCTTAAGTGGACCAACACCCAGGAAACCCATTCCCACAAACACAAAGACTCCTTTTTTTGCAGAAATAAGAAGCCGGACTGGGGCTATAACCACAGAAATACAATTTGCTATGTACACTCACCAGATGTGCCTTCCCCGGCGTCTCGGTCAGTCACACTATCCTGCATCCTGCTGGGCTGCTCTGGGGTAACAAACAGGTCCTGGCTCTTAGGGAGAATGAATACCCTGCTTGCCTGCCCCTGTTCTCCTCCTCCTCCTCATCCACAGAGTCCTCTTCATTCATCCTGGACTGGATTCTTCTGAGGTATCTATGCTGTGTGGTGGTACAGTGGTGGGGTCACCACTGAGAATTGCATGCAGCTCCTCATAAAAGCGGCATGTCTTTGGTGATGAGCCAGAACGACTGTTTGCCTCCCTAGTTTTCTGATAAGCCTGCCTCAGCTCTTTGATTTTTACGTGGCACTGCTGCATGTCCCTGCTGTGGTCCTCTTTTACCATAACATGTAATATCTTCTTGTAGATACCCAACTTTCTTTTGCTGGCTTGGAGCTGAGCCAGAACAGACTCTTCTCCCCACAAGCTGATGAGAACCAAGACCTCAATCGACTCCATGCTGGAGTGCGTTTGGGGCATTCAGTTGCCATGACCAGTTCAGCTACAAAGCTCTCTCCATGCTGACCAAACAGGAAATGGGAATTCAAAATGTCCTGGGGCTTCAGGGGAAGGGCTGTTTCTTGTGCAACTGGCTGCAGTGCAGCAGAGTGTGAATGTCCAGAGCAGTCACAACAGAGCATTATGGGATACCTCCCGGAGGCCGATGACGTCAATTTAAGTTGCGCTCTGCCTACACTGTTGCTCATTCGACCCATACAGTTCAACTTCTGCGCTACACCACTTGTGGAGGTGGTTTTATTAAGTCTAATTTTACCTTGATTTAGGTCAATGGAACTGACATGCAAGTGGTCGACGGAAGCTGCATTCCGTCGACCTACATTGTCAGTGTAGACCAGGCCTGAAATGCAGTCATGATCTTGCCATTTCTTAATAGGCTATTCACTGCAAAACATTTGTTCCTCTCCAGCCCACAATCCCACTTCCTTTTTCTCTGGCTCCCAGTTTTCCTGTATTGGCTGGTATTTCCAGCTCAGGCTCCAGATGGACAGCTTCTGTACCTTTTGCAAATCAGCCATCAGGGGTTGCACATGCTTTGGTCCTTCTTAGAGTGGCCATGCACAAAGCCTGTTAAGTGTTCATAGTAGAGAAGCTGGCTGCCAGGAGCCAAAACTAGTTTTGCTGATGGAAGGAAGAGCTCTGCTTGCTAGAGACAAGACAGCAGATGTTGGTTGAAGAAAAAAGTGGTGGTGAAGAAAGGCTCTAAACAGTAATTACCTAATTAAAAATATATATATATCTTGATCTGTGCTGGGTGCCATTATAACAGGCCATAAGGAGTGGGAGAGCATGAAGAGAAAGCAGTTACTCTGCTGAACAGATACTGAAAGGAAATTGTAGGAACCAGTAAAATGCTTTGAAATACAATGGAATCTGTGACAGCTTTGTGGTCCCTGACAAGCTTTGTCAGTAGGAGTTGGGCCTGCATCAGCCTAGAAGGATCAGGCCCTTTATGTCTCTGGATTCTTCGCCTGGCCATACTCTTTTACTTTTACCCCCACATCGAAGAGGTAAATTAAACTCGTGCAATGATGACACAGTTTTTAACTGAATTTGTGTGTTTAAAGTAATCTGAGGTTGGAATTGTTTAGAAAAGTTGACTCAAATGTCTGTAGTACTGTGATGTTTTGAGGAACACCCAGACCAGTAAGAGGTTCCATCACCTCCAGCCCTGTAGTCTTGGTGGGCCTTAATGCTGTGCTGCTGTGTCTCATACCCCTTTTACCAGTAGCTTGTCCAGAAGCACAAGGTCTCACCCTGGCTTCCATCAGCCTCGTTACTCCTTGCAGGTTAATTTCAGTAGTCCTTCTTGTAGCCTGATTTTGGGTGTTTTAGTAATTTGAATGGGGTTATAGGCTCGCCAGTTGATCTGATCAGAAGATAATGAAGTTCTTGTCCCGGAATCAGGCTCCAGAAGAGTTTTATAGGGACCTCGGGGTGCATGACAGGAAGATTCACAGTGATAGCCAAATTTCTATAATTTTATTCGCTTTTATTAAGATAACGTAAAATGATAAACAAATGACTGATTAAAAGAAAATGAATAATCAAATGGGTAATGGATAGGATTACAGTCTTATTTTAGAGATTCATGTGATAGATATATCTACTGTATGCTTTGGATTAATATACTCACACCCTTCCTTGATGACCTGGTTGAGAGAGATGTTCGGTTCCTTAACTCATGAGTAGAGGGGTGGAGAGTAGGCAATACTTGAGGGCTAAGAGCTATAAGGCTAAGACTAACACTACAAATAATACTAAGTATAAATGAAGAACAAAATCTTAACACACTAAAAGAAGCTTCAAGAAGGAGTAGGTGACGAATGCCCCAATTAACACGATTTGCCCCTTCTTATACCCTGAGCCGTAGGGGTCATCCTTCTAAGTCCAAATTTGGATTCTTCACCCCAAATTATTAGGGTACACTTATTCTATAGGCTGGCAGGTTCGTGTGTATTAATGACATATCCACATCCTTTCCAGATGGTTCGTTTATCTCACCTTTGTTATTTCTGGCCCTTTTGTGTGTTCTGTGGTGTAGTATCTGTGAAGTTTACTCAGGACATAACCTGAGACAGGCCGCATCTCTCTCTCTCTCTCTCCCTTTTTTAGTTATCAAGGGGTTTTCAGTTTCAAGTTGTTCCCATTTATTTTGATTTTTTTCCTCCTTGTTTTTTCCTGGGCTGAACAATGCTAAGTGCTTGGAGCAAGTCTCCTCTGACTGGAGAGGCAGCCCCTCTCTGCCCAGCTGCCCACCACTCCATTTTGAGGTGGAGGTGAAGCTGCACCACAGATCATGAGCCCAGTTTATTATATACACCAATACCTAAATTCATAACCGCAGTCAGTATACATGTCTCGTAATGACCATTAAGTTCAGAACACTACAAGCTTTCATAAAAGACCATGCACAATAATTTTTTTAATACCATAATAATACAGCATTCAGTCAGTTGGTTCAACTGCTCATTTTTGGAGTTTAAACCTTCTCTTCTCCCACATGGGTGTCTGGACCCTGATTGTTGCACAGGCAATTTTGCAATTTGTGAATATGGAAGAAAGAAGGAATAAAAATGGCGAGTCACATTGGTAAGTAAGATTTGCTGGATTTCTTAAAAATGAAAACTATCCTTTTGGTATGAATGCAATTAGGGAAGTAATTATTTTTATAGTGCCCCTTTCACTGTGCCCCTTGAACTAAGGATTTCCATGGAAATTTGGGATAAATTTGCTTTGGATGAGTCTTGGGTCTGTTTCCGGGGACTTTAGGAAAATCTAAGGAGTGCCTTTCCCTTTGATCCATGTACAGAGAGTACTTTTGTCCTGGACCTAACAAAGACAGGTAGGTAAAAACCCTGCTTTTCTTCAACTTGCTTTCACATCAAAGAAATAACTAAACTAGTTTTAAACCTGAATGGGTGGCAAGCTCCCCATCTGAATGAGAAAGAGTCTTGCTTAACAGACAGATTATTCTAACTGTGTGACATACAGGGCAGCTTCAAAGAAAAAACAAAAACAAAATGCACTCCAAAATACAGAACATGTGACCCTGTGCTAAAGCACATTAGTCATCTTTTAATAATACAGTTCATAATATCATGCCAAGTTTTAAATTTATATTAAGTAACTGGTAATGTCTTGTTTTTCCTATGCAGGTATTTTGCACTAAATTGTCAGAAGCAGGTGTTCCAGCTGAAGTGATAACTGGCATCTTTTCAAATATTTCTTCCATCTATTGCTTCCATGGACAGTTTCTCCTGCCTGAGCTCCAAACAAGAATTACACAAGAGTGGTGGGTAAACCAATTGATTACAAATAAACGTTCAGTTTGCAGGCGTTCTAGCAACCAGAAAGCCCAGTCTTACAACATAGGTTTTAATTACACAATTACATACTATTTTCCAAATAACACAGTAGGTCATCATACCTTTTTTAATACATCTCAAGATACAAAGGCAAACCTGAACAAAAAAAAGGCTCAAAGTGCTTTATAGGTCCAAAACATTGCAAGAGCTGGCCTTCTGACACTATTTCTACCATCCCAGTATTACAGTACCATAAGGCAGCCAGATCACTTACTATTTTTTATTCTTTTGGCCCCATAAGTGGCTCTGTGAAGTATTCCAAAAGGCAGTGGCAAACATCAACATATATACCTATACAAGGATGCTAGCACACTCCTGTAATGGAATATAGTTTTGTGTACTATATCTAAGGCTTAATTTGAGCAGTCCATATCTTTAAAAACTAAGTTATGACTATGTTAAGATTTACAGTTAATCTAATTTTTATAGAAATAGTTTCACACAATGTTTGAAGCAAATAGACAAATTACGTAGATCTGTAAATCTGTTTGTTTATTGTCAAATCTGTTCCATTAATATTTGTTGCACCTTGCATCGAATTCTGTTTGACTCTAAAATTCAAAAGCATTGTCTTCTGCAAGATAAACTACTATATTCATAATTATGTTAACATCCACATTGTACACACATTAATATTTCTTTGAGAATAAGCAGTCGTTTTTCTTGAATGTTTAATTATGTTTATGCTTGAGTTAAACCCTGAAAATTGCAGCAAGTTGTAAATAAAGAGGATATGGAATGAAAGAGAGACAGGCTATTTATAAAACAGACCTAGAAAACTGAATTTGAGATTACAAATTGGCTGTAAAGACTTTTCTTGCTGTAGAAAGCATAGCGTGCTCTGACAGTGTTTTTATAATAAATGTAAAGTCAACAGAATGTTAACTTGTTCAACTACTCTAAAATAATGGAGACAAGATCAGAGTTCATATCTGACTCTGCTGATATGATGAACTCTTGTTCATACTGTACATCAATGACCAGAGGGAATAAACAAAAAGGTCACCACATTCAAACATGACTGGAAACTATGGGGACAGCCATTACTAAAGATGAGAAAGACTAGATGCCAGAAGGGTTATGAGAAGTCAAAAGGATGCATGAGCTATTAAATTGCTAGTGCAAATTAACATTAAAGTAATGAGCTTAGGTGTTGGGGGGAAATGACAAAAAGACATAGTCTCTGAATGGCCACGAGCTGTAAGACAACCACTGGGAGAAATGTCCAGCTTTGAGAGTGAATAGAAACTTAGAGCTGGCATTTGCAAAGAAATCTAAGGAAGTTAGGCACCTGTCTCTGTTGAAACTTGTTCATTGAATTTCCTTCCAGCTCCTTTGAAAAGCCCAGCCTAAATCTATCAATTCTAGTATTGCTAATATCTTCACTTAGCTATCTAAAGATGTCACAGTGCTTAAGCCTTACAATACCTGTATGAGGTTGGTGAGGGTTGTTACCAACAGGGAAACTAAAGCTCGAGGAGTTTGACTTGCCCTGGTCACACAGGACTTGAAATAGAACCCAAATCTGCTGGGTCTACCCCAGTCCTATTCCAACATTGTAGTGTTTGGGGCAGTTAACAATTATTGTAATTATTCCTTCCCTTGTGCAATCAAAAAAGGAATGCAAATGCACAGGTAAGGGATAAACAACATCTCCTTGCCCCCAGAATAGAATCTTTTTTAGCCAGCCCTATGTACATACTGAGGTCTTCTCTCTCCTAGGCCTCAATTCTTGTCAGAATTCTGGCTCTATCGTGCTGCTCCAAAGGCATAAGGAGAATAGAAAGTAGCTGAAAATTTCCCCAGCACAGGAAGGATCCTGAGAAATGCTCTGCTCCTTTGTGACCCCAGTTTAAAGGAAGAAGAGGGCATGTCATGGGGCAAAGAGAGTTGTGACCAGGCCGACAGCTCTCTGTGCTCAAGCTATTCTGGGGGCAGAGCAGCCCATAGAAAAGTATGAAAAGCTTCTGTAAGTTAGAGTAACCATAGGGCTGCTTAACTCTTTCTGAGGACTGGGCAAGCCCCAAGTCAAGCCTTGAATTTAGGAGATATGAAAGTGTAGATCCCCATTTCCTCCCAGCCTGCACTTCCTGGGCCCTGTCTCCTGAGGGGCCTGAAATATGTAAGGAGCATTTATTCAGGATATTCTGATTCCTATATTGTTGTTTATACGTGTGAGGAAGCATATCTGTAGGGAAGTTCTTTGTGTATTACTGAGCTTCTGTGGCCTTCCTATATCCTAACATGTAACCACAGGTGGAATGCCTAGATTTAACTGCATAACCTCTCTGCGTCTTCAGATGTTTTGCTTTATGGAAAAAAATTACTGTGAAAAAGCGTAGACTGTCTTCAACAAATTACTTTTCTCATTGGACAAAGGTATAGATTATTCTGTTAACAAAATTCCACTGGGCTACATTCAGCCTTAATGTAAGTGTGCATGTGCCTCTAGTGATGTCAAAAAGAAATTGCCCCGAAGGCGAGGTGTGTGTGTGAGAGAGAGAGCAAGCTCCTGCAGTAGTGGTGGATTCAAGATATGGTTATCTTTGTAATAGGAATGCAAACCCACGACTGGGAGACATCCTTCAAAAACTGGCTCCATTCCTGAAGATGTATGGAGAATATGTAAAGAACTTTGACAGAGCAATGGACATGGTGAACACGTGTATGCAGCGATCATCTCCATTTAAAGATGTCGTTCAAAGTGTACAGGTATAAAGCCATTCCCGTTTGTACCTCTCCAGCTTGATAGGATTTAATTCTTTTGCCTTTTCAGTTCTAGCACTCCACAGTGGGTGGCAGGGTAATGTTCCTATTATGCGGAAACATAAATCAAGTAAAAATCCTTTTTTTTTTTCCTTCTGCATGTGACATACATTGCTACAGAGATGGAGTATTTCTTGAACATGTATTTGAGGGGAGAACCAGGATTTGAGGGCTGTCTTTAAAGCTCTGACAATAATGCCAGGTTATTCTAATTTTGATCAGTTTTATTCCCTTTACTCGCAGAGATTCCAAAAACACTGAATATATCTCCTTTATTATTATAAAAACCTAACAGTGAGTTTTTCCCTGAGGAAAAAGTGTAATAGGATAGGGATACTGTCAATATACACATTATATATTAATCTTTTAAAAATTCCTTTCCCTTCTTACTAATAAAACACTATAATTTTAAAGTGAAAAATTAAAAGCCTGATACATATTTCACTTTTGTTTGCCTGTTTGCGATGGGCATCTTTTTCTCCTTGGATGATG
The DNA here is from genome assembly GCF_026122565.2 of Emydura macquarii macquarii. Lineage (NCBI taxonomy): Eukaryota > Metazoa > Chordata > Testudines > Chelidae > Emydura > Emydura macquarii. The sequence continues at coordinate 8,705,056 of NW_027131105.1, read as the reverse complement.
AAAGTAAAGCATTCAGTTTAATTTGGATTTCAAGTCAGTTTGATTTTCTGGTGCTCATGCTGTAGCAGATAGAGCTCTTGTTTGGGCTAACAATTTTTCAGGAGAATAACTTGCCTAAAACTTTCATTTGCAATGAAAAATAAAGAACGAACGCCTTCCTGGTCACATCAATATGCTTTGTAATTCTTTTTCCTGTTTCTTTCTTCCCTCTTTCTTTTCTTGCGGCCAGAGCCACCCAAGTTAGGAATGTAGTTGAGGCCCAGCATATTTGCAGGTGCAGGGACAGCATCCACTGTTCTTTGCAAAGCCAAGATTGGCAGGGAGGGGTTTAATGCTTTCTCTCTGTGCCCAGAGGAAAGACCAGGGTGCCTGAAATGCAGGGATTGTCCTGGTGGTAGGGCTGGGCAGCTGTCATGAATCAGTAATCCCCCCAGCACACTGCAAGAGGAGAAGTGCTCTCAAGAGGCAGGGCTGGCTGCCAGTGTGAGTCAGAAGCTCCTGCCTGGAGCAGGTGGAGAAGAAGAAGAAGGGAGGGGAGAATATTAATTGGGGAAAGTTGTCCTTCTACCAGACTTGTACTACAAATGCCCTTATTTTTTTTTATTTTTATTTTTTTTTTACCTCTTATGTCCAGATTTGAACTAAGCAAAGTTTCGATTATTCAGACGGGGGTCTGAAATCCTAAGTGCTCCTTTTGGCTGAAATTTGAGATCCTGGTGCATTGCTTGCGTGATTTGTCTGAGAGCTCTACACTTCGCTCACTGCAGTGCTCCGTGGGTCTTTGTGCCCGTGCCAGCAGACTGTCTCAGATCATTTCCACTTTGCCCCTAATGCTCCAAACCTTCCCAGCCCAGCTGTCCAGAAAAAGGCACAACTGAGCTCTAAATTTTTATCTAAAATCCATTGTCACTTTAAAACGGAGCAGTGTTGTTATAATTCACTCTTCTCCAAGACTGGGGCTTAATACACACTTACCGGGAAATTTGGCAGCAATTCACAGGAGTTATGCAAGCTACACAGAGCAGCTTGCGTAACTCCCGTCGACTTCCTAACTTCCCTTTAGCACGCCGTCTCCACTGCGCTGCACTGATGGGGAAATGCGTTCCCATCAACACAGCGCTATGCCTTTTGAGGAGGTGGTTTAATTGAATTGACTTCTGGATCGATTAAGCAGGTCTTCACTGCCGCTCAATTGTTCCGGATAGATCGATCTGATGGTGGCGAATTTGCCGCCATCAGTGTGTACATACCCAGAGTCACATTGACTTCAATTTGCATCAGGCCCCTTGTTGAAGGTTCCTTTCTCAAGAATATGGAAGTCCCACTGTAAATCAGAATTTTTCTTACTTCCTGCAGTAAGGAGATGTAGTATTTCCCTAAAATTTTGCTATGTCTCCTATGTCACCTCACCAAACAGGCTAACCACACAAATGGTTCATATTAGTTACCAGAGCCCTCAAAACATGCCTGCAGCTATCTGTGAGATCATGAATGTCCTCTGCTGCCCCATGAAAAGAGCTCTTGACAAGTATGTTTAACACTGGGGTTATATCTGGAGCTTCAGTTCTGAACCCCATTGATGGTAATATAAAATGGCTACACTGTTAACTATTTCACTGCTGATTACTTTAGCAGAGACATCCAGCTCGCTGACTAGGTCTACGACTGGTGTTTCAACAGTCATTGCTCTGTTGCCTGAGGATTTATCCAAAGTGTGTGTTCTGCAAATTTCAGCTGCCTCTCTGGTGCCAAAAGCCCCAACTGCCCTCTCACCAGCTTTTCATTTATCTTTGCCCCAGTAGCTGTTGTGACACACATTGTCAAGGTCAATTCCAAAGCCTTTAGCCTAACAAACATGGAAAATGCAGCCAGCATAAAATAAATTGGATGTGATGTCAGCATATGAGCTACCTGACTGATTGTATTTATTTTCATATTTAATGGATTTGAAACTTCACATTTTTATTTTAATGAAGCTGCCGTAGGATTTCCTGTCTCTCAGGCCAGCACATCAAAGAACCCAGGAATTTTGCTATAGAGGTTAGCTTCACCTTTCCATGGAGGTCATGGGGGGACCTCAATTATACAGAGAGAATGGCCAGTGCTTTAATGTGATTTCTGTTGGTTAGTCTCTTGAGCTTTGCCCTTGCGTTGCAAAACACCGCTCAGAGTGTGCTGTGATCCTGCAGAAATGCACTGTCAGTCATGTTCCATTGCTTAATTATGAAATTCCATGCGGGTTGTTAATAACAATCCAGGGATTGTTGAGTGGCATCATTCTTCAGGTTGAGGCATTAGCAATAATTTAAGCTGAGCTCTCAAACCCCTGATGTTCTTTTCATACAAAAAACCACGATTGACCCCAAGCAATTGATTGTTTGCTTTAGGCAACTTTGAAGGCAAGTGCCTCCCTATGTTACCATTATATACAACTTTGGGGGCTCAATCCTGGGAGTTGTTGAGTGCCTCCAACTCTAATTACAGGCTCCAAACTTACACTGATGACCAAAATGACACACACGTTTTTCTGAAGGCCTAGGACATTTGTGTAGTCTCCTACTTTAACAGAGAATGTTTGTTTTGTGAGAACTCACTTTTCATGCACATCTGATACCACCCTCCCCAAGGTTTTTTTTTTTTTTTTTTTTTTAGTATTTACAGGTTTCACGCCATTCTGCAGCCTTGCTCTCACCTGTGTTTGTTTAATGCAAAAGTTTGAAGTGCCTGATGCCTCTTTTTAAATTAAGTGGATTCTAAAGATGAGAGACATGGTTGTAGTTGTAACGGGAGAGCTGGACAAAACACTTGCGTGTAAAATCTCACCAATTTCATCCCCACCCCATTCTTTGTCCAAATTTTGAATTTTTCCAAATTTTCAGATCATCATTAATTATTGATTTGTCTAAAAGTAATGCCCACTGACCCTGAATAAGGGTCAAACAAACAAATAGTAAGAAATGATCCCTGCCCCTAAGAGTTTACAATCTAATTAAAACAAGATACAAATCACCCACTTGTTGTAACAGACACAGAAGACGGGTTTGTGGGTATCAGTGGAAGAGAAAAGTGACTGCATAAGAAGTGATTGCATGGATTAACTAAATGTATATGGACTAACAGGAAACAAAGCACCTGATTTTTACTGGGATCTAAGTCTGACTTCCTCTTATACTCAGACCTGTATATGCTCACTTTGGTGCACTAATGAGTCTGCATGCAGTGAAAGCAATCCGGTTTTTGTGATTGCAGATTCCATCAGCTGTGCTTGTGCTTACAGGGGTTAGTGTATCGTGTGTGTGTACATGTGCTTGCATATGTATAAATAAAACAGTTATATAAAATATGCCCCTGCAGTTGGCAGTTTCCTGCAAGCCTCCTAGTAGAAATGAATTTTAATGAAGAATTTGAAGGAAGACTGGGTATTGGCTTTGAGGACTAGTTTGAAGATGGTGTTGGGGGCATCATAGAAAACAGTGTGAAGCTGCTTGTTGGAGCATTAGGCAAAAGGACAACAGAGGATGTCATCGATGGGTGGGGAGCATCATGCAGTAAGATACAAGAGCAAATAAGGAGTAGTGTAATTCTCCATTTTACTTTTCTCTTCCCAGAATCTTTTCCATCCCAATTGTACCATCTGAAAAATGTTACGCTGTAGAACTCTGAAAGATAATAAATTAATGTCAGCCACTATAAACAGCAATAGTGTTCACTATGCTACATGGTGACAGATTATTGTTACAGTAAATTTACATCTTTGAATTACTGGAAAGATGGCTAATATTTTTCTGTCAGACGTTTTGTCTCATTACCTCCCAGAATCAGACAAGTCAGCATTATGTCTTAGGCTGTAATGTTCCTGAGGAATGTTAGAAATACTTGACACAAGCACCTTTTGGTGAGGAATAGAATACAGAAATTAATGTGGGAGTTGAGGAGATGCTAGTATTTGAACAGAAATATGTGACTTGACCAAAACTTGGTCCAAAGAATTTATTTTACTAAATAGGCTGAAGTATTAATTCCATGGAGGAAGGATGTTTTCACGGTGAAGACACTGAATTAGGATTGAGGAGTTCTGAGTTCAGTTCCTGGCTCTTCCAGAGACTTCCCATGTGCCCTAGAACAAATTACTTAATCTTTATCTGCCTCACTTTCCAAACCTGTAAGGTAGGGATATTACTTCCTTACCGTGAATATAAATAGTTGGGAGGCACTCCTGTACTATGATGATTGGGGCCAGATGAATGTCTTGATAGGTAACCATTTAATAAAATATTATGCATGGTCTGTCTTTAAATCAATCACAGATATGAAACAGTGACTGCAGTGTCACACTTTAGAAGATTATACAAATGATTTATATTCAGTCTCTGTGCTGTTTGTATAATAAATGCTAATTAGGAAGAAGAGGTATTTTTGTGCCCCTGTGTTTATTGCATCAGTCATTTGATTTCTGATTCCACTTGGTATCCTATAGCCAAGTTCTAACAAGGAACTCACACAAAGTCTTGCACACAGCAACAGGAGAGAACTTTTTTTTAATACAAAACAGGAGGATGACTGTAAATTAATAAAAATTGGTAGAGAAATAAGGGCCGAGTGTCTACATTAAAGACTTTTTAAAAATGGACTTGATTTTAGACTGACAGTGTCCCTTTATTTGTGTGGGTGCAAATGTGATATTTTTTTATTTCAGTTTAAGCTTAAAAACAAACATACAAACAAGCAAAATAATTCTAGCATGATTGTTTTCTCTGGGTTACAGAAACAGGATGTGTGTGGGAACCTTACGTTACAGCATCACATGCTTGAACCTGTGCAGAGAATTCCTCGCTATGAGCTTCTTCTAAAGGATTATCTAAAGAAACTTCCAGAAGAATCTCCAGACAGGAAGGATGCTGAAAGTAAGTGTAGCGTCCATAATCCTCATCATGAACGTGAACCATGTTGTTGGGAAGAATCATGGTTTTGTGTAGTCTTGATTTCAGTAACAATAAATGAGAAAACTGTAGATGCATAGAACTGAATTAACTTTTGGAACATGGCAGGGAGGCTGTGCTAGATGGAAATCACAGTTCTAGAAATCAGGACAACTTCACTAAATAGTCAATGACATAATACTGTAGTCTATACGAGAGACACAGGACATTCAATTACCTTTATGATGGCTTGGTGGAGGAAAACAAAATTTGTCTGAAATGTGAGTAATTCTAAGGATCCAGGCCACGTGACATTAAGATTGGGAGGGAAGAAGAATATTCCTTTATTATTGGTTTACAGCAGCTTGGAATCATCTCAAGAAATACTAGAGTATGGTGTGAACCGTGACAATGTATATAGGCCACAATTCAACAAAGAACTTCAACACGTGTGTAAGAGTCTTAATTGGGACTTAAATTACATTTTATGAAGGGGAAATGGTTCCTAAATTGTCACTTTTGCCCCTTATGTGCTGTTTTGCTTCTTGTCTGGACTTGTAAATGGAGTAGGATAAAATGAAATATCATTTACATGCCGGCTAAGCATGCAAATGTGATTCTCTGTATCAGTGCTTACAAATGTTCCATTTAGTTCAGGGAAGTGAAGAATTCATCAGGTCTTTTGTAGCAGAAGCATACATATCAGGAAAATAAAAATTGCACTATTAACTGATACTCTTAAGAATGTATAATTTTGCTGCTACCTATATTGCAGAATCGCTGGAGCTCATTTCTACAGCAGCAAACCATTCAAATGCAGCCATCCGAAAGATGGTGAGTAGAAATTGTGTAATGGAATCATGATATGACGTGCATTGATTGAGATCCTTGGTTCAGTCAATGGTTCTCTTATTGCCACATCATCCATTAAAAAAAGGCTTTCTTTCTGGGGAAATTTTTCAAGTATATTATATCAGACTTAAATAGACATTGAGGAACTTTATACCTATTTTTCATAAATGCTCCTGCCATTCTTACTACACACTGAAGTTTTTGTGTGCCAAGATTTCAAATACCTCACACCAGCCTCAAAACAAAGGCAGTTGAAGAATGTGCGAGATGAGGAAGAAATCTTTGCAAAAAAATGTTTTCCTTGTTTTTCACTGAAAAAATTTGAAACTAGAAATTTTTTTGACTGGTTCTACTCATAAAGTGTGTGCAATTTTTCACATGTAATTCTTTGAGCATAGAAAGACTCTTTATGTATGCCTAGTCTTCATATGCGTAACAACATCAAGTGTGTGTTCAAAGTTGCAGACATCCCTTTTTTGAAAACTTAGTCCTATGTATCTAAAGCTGGGCAGCCAGAATTAGAGATGATTTTTGTAAAATCTACCTCTTAAAACATAAGACCTCTTTTTCAATGAGACTACAGGCCGGCCTCCACAAACCTGTTTGTGCACTAACAATTCTGCACGCATTTAAAATAAGTGGGGTTTGTGCTCGCAGATCGTATCACTTGTGTGTGTGCAAGTGCATGTATAATAGGTCTGAAATACTAAATGCTACTGTTTGTGCCCACAGATTATTTGAGGGTGCAGCATCAATGTTTTCAAAATCAGGCCTGTAGTGTTCAAGAAAACACCTTTTATTCTGTAAAGGGCACACTGTCTTCTCTTTTAAAGGTTGTTTTTGCATGAAAATGTTCAGGAAAACACTCAAAATTACTGCCATACATATAATTTGTATTACATTTTGCATTTTAGGCTGCCTTATAATATGGTTTCTCTTTTCCCCATCTATATATGGGGCATTCACAATTTTTTCCCCCATGCTTTTGTTATTTTGAGTGAAATAATTCTAGCCAATGCGCTGAGTAATACTCTTGTGCCTCACTCTGTGCAAACTAGAGGAAGTAGTTGTAGCTTCCTCTTGTCAATCTGGCTGGCAACCACATTATCATACCCACACTTCCTCCAGCTCTGAGACACCATCAGATCACTTTTCCCCTTACTGTTATCAGGAGGTAACCAGCTGATGTCTGAGTCCTTTCACATGTCTCAATATAAACGAGTTTAGGAACCATCTATTTCTGTTCAAATTCTGTTCTCTCCTAGCTTTTCTCTCAGATAGCTTTTGGTATAAATGTTTTCAACTTTGAGTTTTTAACTCCTTCACTGCTAGTAGCAACTATTTCACTAGGCTCTTGAGCCACAAACACCAGGTACTTGTGGATGGACTAGCATATTTTATAGACCTTCATTACATCCTTTATATGGAGCAATCATCCCATTACCATAGTGGTGGGTGCTATATAGAATGATAAAGGAATAATGCAACTATCAATGGGATGAGAACTTTTCAAGATGCTCTTCTCAACTCTGAGTGGTCTGCAAAGAGGTCTGGGGGGAGGGGTGTCATTTACTTTATTCCACCTAACTGTAGCTGGCCAGACCTTGGGATCCTTACTGAGTTTTAATCAGTTTTTATCCAGCTAACTCCCATTGCAGGCAGTGAGTTCCTCTGCAGTTAATGGGATTTGTCTGAACTAGCACTTAGGAAAAACTGAATGAGGTGCACAGGGTTTGGCCCAGTGGCTCATGAATTTACTTTGTCCCCTGACACACCAGCTTCTTATCTCCAGCATGTCCTTGTTTACTGCTCTGCAGGGATTGAGACACAAGAAGTGTTTTGGGAATGCAGAGGGGAAAGATGGTTCATAGAGGGAATGCAGAGTTCCTCTGTTGAGCCACTGTAAGCTCAGTTGCTAGAAATTTGCAAAAATGCAGCGTAATTATGTGCATCCTGCCGACAGGTGGATCTCATTAGCACCAATGAGAATACAAGAGAGGCTGGAGAATTGATCTGAGACTGAAGGAACTGAGGGCTGGAACCAAAGAGATCATGCATGGAAACAAAGGAATAGCCAAGCTTTGGGAGAAAACTTAGGCTGAGAGTTATATTGTGTAACTGTTTGGATTATTATTAAAGCCAAACTCCAAGGAAGAGTTAAGAGTAAACTATACTCTGTGTGTGCAAGCTCCATTTGCAGCAGAGTAAGAACTCCACCTGTTTACAGTGTGCTACTGGTTCACTCATTGATTATAATTGACTTAACTTCATTGCTTTCATACATGTTTAATATTAGATAGCAAAGATCCAAAAATATCCAGATAATTTCAAATAGACTGACCAAAACTTTCAGTTGTTACATTTCAAGCAAAGAATGAGACAAAAGTGATCACAGTAGACTGAGTCAAACAGCAATGTATTTTTGAGAGTACATCTTTCATCCTCCTCCATGATATATTTGTTTCCATGCTTATTTGGATAGTACTCTCAGAAAATGGTATTTTGGGTAACAGACAAGTTTAAAGAAAATTGCTGCTTGGGTAGACATTACCTTCTGCACTTACAGGAAAAGATGCACAAGCTGTTAGAAGTATATGAGCGACTTGGGGGTGAAGAGGATATCGTTAACCCAGCCAACGAACTCATTAAAGAAGGCCACATCCAGAAACTCTCCGCTAAAAATGGCACAGCTCAGGATAGGTACTTGTTTCTGGTGAGTTTCTTGCTAATTTGTCGCACTTATGTATTCAGTGTTACTTCTGTGAAACAGTCTCTCCTTTTCCTCTTCGATCACAGTCCAAAATGCAATGGCCACTTCTGCCCAGGTGCCCTTCCACCCTGTGGGCATCTCTTTTCTCCAGACAATTGTCTTTCCTGTTTGATTTGTGGTTAACTCTCTGAAGCATTTTGTATAAAAATGAACTATATTGGATTATTTATAATAGTGGCATTTTGTTATGAGACATCAGAAGCCTGAGTCAGGACCCTTTGCAATCAAAATGTGGATCCCTTCCTATCTGTATTATCTAGTAAATACTTTATCTCCACTACAGTTTAACAGCATGGTGTTATACTGTGTGCCAAAACTGAGGCTGATAGGCCAGAAGTTCAGTGTTCGAGAAAAGATGGACATTGCGGGCTTGCAGGTTTGTATCTACTATTTGTGCTTACGTCTGTTCCACAACCCTTAATCACAGTTCTTTATGGCCAAAAGGGCAGTGGCGCATTGGCTTTGGACTGGTGCCAATACTCCTGGTAATACTCCTGACTATAGGCAGCTAGACTTTATCCCAGAATTATCTATCTGTGTTAGCCCATTAGCTAATTCTCTCACCCTTGGGAGTTAGGATTTCAGGAACCATGCCACTCCGATTAAGTTGATGGTGTCACAGCAGTCAGCTTTTCCACTCTTCAACATGGGGTTTGGTTTGGAAATGAGCTCAAACTTCAAGGGGCCTAAGGGCTGGTAGAATGTTGTCAGGAAACAAAAAATAGTTCAGTGTCCTCAAGAGATGTACCAATAAACGCTGGTGTCCGTGGACTAACTCAGACATCTGTGAGCTAGTGCACTAGTCGGACTTACGGAATTTAACATTCAGGTATATTTCCTGTTACCTCATAAATAGAAATATTGTGCTACCTATGTTCCATGCTGAGTCTTGATATGCTTCATCCAGTGGTCAAAAGTTCAGCATGTGAGAAGAGTTACATACAAGAGAATTGCCAATAACCGTAGCTAGTATAAAGGAACAAGGGCACCTCTCTCAGTTGCACATCATTGTAAAATAAGGGACACCACTCCTTTAGACCCAGGGTTACCACCCTGCCATTCAAACCTGGGAAAGGACTTAGCAGCTTATTACATACACCTAAATTGTAAGCCCTTACTTAGTATGTGTGATTTTTTTTTAGTTCAGGTAAGCAAGTAAGGTCCATGGCTGCTGCTGCCCTTCCTGCATAGATGGGTGTGGGATGAATGGGAAGGGGCAGGGAATAGGTAATATCTTGACTGCACCCAACTTACAATCTAAGTTTTTTTTTTGGGTATGGAACCAGATCTTATGTATTTCTACAGCGCCTCACGCAATGGGGTCTGGCTCCATGATTGGACCTCCTAGGCATTACCACAATACAGATAACATCCTAAAAAGGAAAATCCATCATTTTCAAGCTTTCTGCTGTATTATTTTTGGTGGTCACCCCAGCTTGGATATTTAGCGGGTTGGATGTAGTGTTTGGGAATAGTTATAAATGTCTCTCATAAAAAAAAATATATAAACTATCAAATTGCCTTTTCCAGGTCCAGGAAATTATCAAGCCAAATGTGGCTCATACGTTTTCGATAACAGGAAAAAAGAGATCTTTGGAACTTCAAGCTAGGTACAGTATTTCTTTCACCTTCCAAAGTCTGGGAGTAGGCATGCTTATTTCTGAGATAGGGACGTGACTATGCTAGAATGACTTAGTTTTAGACCATGAGATCAATAACAAACATGATTAATTACACTACAGGTAATTTTCTGCTGTTAAGTCAAAGCATATTAAAGTGCAACATTGATTTGCATTCATTAGTTAAACAGCTTATAATGGGCTGGTAGATCGAATCCCAGTACCATGTCATGAATTCTGATCATTATTATTTAAGGTAAACATTATGAATGTTTATAGGTAGCTAGTGTAAAAGTTAAAATTGTTGCTGGAAATAAAACTGAGAATATCAATATTTTGACTTACTGAAAATACTAAATGTACAGCAATGTGTCTTGTCTTTTATTTTTATAGGACAGAAGAGGAGAAGAGAGAATGGATTCAGGTTAATATAAAAACATTGTTATACTGATGCAATCCCCACGTATCCAGCTCTTATCATTGTTAACATGATCACATTTGGATTATGAACAAATGGAAGTTGGTTGTAAGAAATAAGGAGGGTTTAGTATGGAGGAAATCCTGCTTTCTAATCCTGGCTCTGCCACTCACTTTGCTGTCTGTCCTTATGTAATCCACTTTGTCTCTCTGCCACAGTCTCCCCATCTCTAAAATGAGGACGGTAATCCCTAAATGCAGTTAGGAGAGGTCAGCTCCGCCAGCCACAAGAGAAGACCCTGGGTTCTGAGATTAGTTAGTACATACCTTGCAAGTGGAAGACTGATAGAAGACTAAAAATGTTGTAAGAACAAAGAATTGTGACAGTTAGTTTATCCTCCTCTCAGTTTTCCACTAGAGCAAAGATTCTGCCAGTTTTCCTAAACCTGAATTTTTCCAGGACACATTTTGTGACCCATGTTTTTGTCTTTCCCTTGCATTTTTTTTTTCAGGTCATTCAAGCAACAATTGAAAAACATAAACAGAACAGTGAGACATTTAGGGCTTTTAATAGTTCTTTTTCTCAAGAAGATGAGAATCTTCCAGACTCTTCGGTAAGCATGAGTGATAATTCTACCTATCCTTATTTTTTATAAGTATTTTGCACAGACTTTGTCCTGGACTTGTATGCAGCTTACTTTCTTTTTTAACATCATAGTTCTTCTTCGAGTGCTTGCTCATGTCGATTCCATTGTAGGTGCGTGCTCACCGCCATGCACGGTTACCGGAATTTTTTTCCCCTTAACAGATCCCGTAGGGCCAGCTTCGGCACGCCCTGGAGTCCCGCGCACACGGCGCGGTATATTAGGAGCTGCTGGCCCTACGCCCCCTCAGTTCTTTCTTTCCACCACTGACAGTTACTGAAACTGTGTTCTTGCTTGCTTCGGGGAGTGCCTTTTAGCCGTGGTCTTTGTTCTATTTAAGTAGTTGTAAAGTAGTTGTTTAAGTAGTTGCTAAAGTTAATTATTATTGTTCATAGCAGTAGATAAGGCAGTCCCATTAGGGACCTTCACCCAGTGGCGAGGCATGCCCCACTCTCCGGGCTTCAAACCCTGTAAATCCTGCACAAAGGCTTTCCCGATCAGTGACCCCCACGAAGATTGTTTGAAGTGCCTTGGGGAGTCTCACAGGAAGGACAAGTGCCGCATCTGCAAGGCGTTCAGACCAAAGCCAAGATATCTGTATGAAGGCCTCTTCACCACTGAAGAAGAAGCCAAGAAAGCAACATCTGCAGAAGACCGCTCCCCCGCACGAAAGAAAGCTAAGGATGCTGGCTTGAGCTCTGGGGCAGATCAGAGCCAGTGTACCGAGCAACCCCCTGCAGAGGCAGGCCATGCCCGGTGCTGTGAGCCCCTCCACAGAGCATCCTCCAACTTCAGAGAGTGGAAGAGAGCTGCTACACCTCCTGGTGCCATCGACGCTGAAGGCGTTTTAGGCAACAGCCGATCTATTGGCTATGCCCTTTCCTCGCACCCCATTGGCCCAGATGGAATGGGCAAGGGGTAAGGTGCCAGCATCAAGGGGAAAACCTCCAATGGGTCCTCCCCAGTGGCTGCACGGTTCACCAGCACATTTATCCACGACCCAGCAACCCAGGTTCCAGGCGCAGCACTTCGGGACGTACAGGAGGAGAGAGAGAGAGGAACGTTAGGCAGCTCAGGCAAGGCTCGTCTTCTTCCTCGACCGCGCAGCCGCTTACCTCCCAACACTCAGGCGATCAGCGTCACTCATTTTGATGGTGCGCACACGGACAGCATTCCAGCCTCGCACCTGGATCCTGCGTCCCTACCTTTCCTGAACTGTCTCGCTCCTTTCCTTTCAGCCTAGGCCCATATAACATCAGACCGCTGGGTGCTGGGCAACATTGGAACAAATTATACCCTCCAGTTTTCCTCTCCCCCTCCTCGCACCTTCCCGTCCCTGTTCAGGGACCCGTCTCACGAACAACTCCTCATACAAGAGGTGCGCAACCTTCTTATATTGGGAGCTGTGGAGGGAGGTCCTGCCAGACATGAGAAGATGAGGTTTCTACTCCCGATATTTCCTCATTCCCAAGGCGAAAGGGGGCCTCAGACCCATCCTGGACCTGCAGGGCCTAAACAGGTACATCAGAAGGCAAAACAGGGTTTCCATGGCCTTTATTATTCCCTCCCTGGATCCAGGAGACTAGTATGCTGCCCTCTATTTGAAGGACGCATATTTTCACATATCAATTTTTCCAGGGCACAGAAGATTCCTCAGGTCTGGGGTGGGGGGGTTCTCACTACCAATTTACGGCCCTCTCGTTTGGCCTATCATCGGCCCTGTGGGTGTGTGCATGGCAGTGGTTCCTGCATATCTCAGGTGTCAAGGGTACAAATCTACCCATATCTGCAATGACTGGGTAATCAGAGGTAGGTCACGGGCTCAGGCCCAAGCCGGTCTGGACCTCCTGTGAGCCACCTGTCACAGCCTGGGCATGCTGGTAAACAAGCAGAAGTCTATGCTGGTGCCTGTACAAAGGATAGAATTTATCAGAGCAGTCCTTGACTCGACGCAGGCCAGAGCGTTCCTACTGCAGGCCCGGTTTGAGGCCATGTCTGGTCTGATCAGGAACCTCCGTGCCTTCCCCCTTATGACAGCATGAGCCTGCCTGCAGTTACTGGGCCATATGGCAGCGTGCACCTACGTGCTCCGCAACGCCCGCCTGAAGCTCAGACTGCTTCAGCTATGGCTGGCCTCGGCTTACACCCCAAGCAGGCACCCTGTGTCACAGTGCCCCCTCAGGTCCTGGCCTCCCTAGAGTGGTGGATAGACCTTCAGATGTTGATGGAGGGGATGTCCTTTGCAGACAGGGGCCCCTCAATAATTCTGGTGTCAGATGCTTTGGACTGGGGTGCGGGGGTACACATCAGCTCCGGTCACAGTACCCATGGACGTGGTCGGAAGAGGACCAGGGGCTTCACATAAATGTCAGAGAGCTTCGAGCTTTGTGTCTAGCATGTGCAGCATTCCTTCCCTTCTTGAAGGGCAAGGTGATTCAGGTCCTAACAGATAACACCACCACAACAGACAGGGTGGGGCTCGTTCCTCAGCCCTCCGTCTGGAGGCGGTGGGTCTGTGGAATCTGGTGGTAGGCCACGATTTTCACCTGGTGGCTTCTCACCTCCCTGGTATCAGGAACGCCACAGTAGACAGGCTCAACAGGTCCTTTGTACTTTCTCACGAATGGTCTCTCCACCTGTCAGTAGCTGATGTGATCTGGAGATGGTGGTTTCCCCAAGTGGATCTCTTCGCCTCCAAGGTGAGCAAGAAGTGCAGCCAGTTCTGCTCCTTTCAGGGGCAAGATGAGGGAACTCTGTCGGATGCCTTCCTCATTCCCTGGTCAGGGGGGTTTGTTGTACGCCTTCCCTCCCATTCCGTTAATTCACAAGGTCCCATTAAAGATCAAGAAAGACAAGGCGAGGGTCATTCTTATTGCACCCATGTGGCCCAGGCAGCACTGGTTTACGACGCTTCTGGAGCTGTCAGTCACCCCTCCCCTCGAACTGCCAAAGTGGCACGACCTTCTTTCCCAGGACCAGGGGCGCCTCCTGCACCCGGACCTGGAGTCCCTTCACCTGTCATTGTGGAGGCTGAATGGCTGAGCTTGGAGGAACAAGCTTTCTTGTCACTTGTACAAGCCATACTAATGGGTAGCAGGAAGCCCTCTACGAGGTCATCGTATTTGGCCAAGTGGAAGAGGTTCACTTGCTGGGCCGTAGCACGGCAGATTACGCCCCACCAAGCACCGATCCAGGTGGTTCTGGACTACTTGTTGCATCTCAAGCTTCAGGGTCTGGCTACCGTTTCACTGAAAGTGCATTTGGCTGCTATCTGAGCCTTCCACCCCCTGATTCACGGGAGATCAGTTTTTTCTCACACTATGGCAGCAAGGTTTCTGAAGGGTAAAGAAAGGCTCTATCCCCAGGTCAGGGATCCTGTACCCCCCTGGGACCTGAATTTGGTTCTTTCTAGACTCACAGGAACACCATTCAAGCCTATGGCTACTTGCCGTCTTCTGCTACTTTCATGGAAGGTGGCCTTCCATGCATCACTGCAGCTAGGAGGGTGTCTTAGGACATTTCAAATCAGGACATTTACTTCGGAGCCGCCTTATATGATTTTCTATAAGGATAAGGTCCAGCTGAGGCCTCACCCGGCCTTCCTGCCCAAGGTGGTTTCACAATTCCACACCAACCAGGACATTTTCCTGCCAGTATTTTTCCAAAGCTGCATGCTTCTGAAGAGGAAAGGCGGTGGCACACTCTGGGTGTATGCAGAGCCCTAGCTTTCTACTTAGAGAAGATGAAATCGTTCCGTAAGTCCACGCAGTTGTTCATTGCAGTGGCCGAGAGGATGAAAGGCTTACCTCTCTCGTCACAACAGATCTCCTCCTGGATAACTGCTTGCACACGCTTCTGCTATGAGCAGGCGAAGGTTCCCCTCCCGGGCAACATCACAGTTCACTCTATCAGAGCGCAGGGGTCTTCTGTGGGATTTTTGGTGCAGGTGCCTATGCAAGACATATGCAAAGCTGCTACGTGGTAGTCGGTACACACCTTTACGTCCCACTATGCCATCGTGCAACAGGCTAGGGATGACACCAGCTTTGGCAGGGCGGTGCTGCTGTCAACTAACCTATAAACTTGGAACCCGCCTCCAAGGTACTGCTTGCAAGTCACCTAGAATGGAATCGACATGAGCAAGCACTCGAAGAAGAAAAGACAGTTACTTATCTTGTAACTGTTGTTCTTTGAGATGTGTTGCTCATGTCCATTCCATGACCCAGCCCCCAACCCTGCTGTTGGAGTTGTCGGCAAGAAGGAACTGAGGGGGCGTAGGGCCTGCGGTGCCTAATATACCATGCCATGTGCGCAGGACTCCAGAGGGCGCTGAAGCCTGCCCTATGGGATCTGCTAAGGGTTGCATGCACCTACAATGGAATGAACATGAGCAACACATCTCGAAGAACAACAGTTCCAAGGTAAGTAACCATCTTTTCTATTCTTGATTTTATATTATATTGCTATGTGGTGCACACCCATTTTTCTGACTCTCAAATTTGTATCAGTCATGGTTATCCAGCCATGAAGATGTGGAATAAAATTACACAGGGTAATTCAGTGCAGGGACCTATCAGTCATGTTTTCCGGACTAGTAGCTCATTTGACATAACAGGTGTAATTCTTCAATGTTCTGAGTGGTTGGCTCTCTGGAATGAAATTTGTGCAGCTAGATGATTTTGCACACTATCTTTTTGAGAGATGCATTTTGTTGGGAGTTTCTTCCCAGTCACATACCTCTTATAGAAAAGTCCTATAGAATTTAATAGAAAAAGCTAATCTTTGTAGAGGTTTTTAATGGTACTATCTTAAAAAATTTAATAGAGAATAATATGTAGATCCTAGCAATAGTTCTGTATGATTGTTCAAAAACATCTGTAGAAAGCCACCTTTATTAAATTCTGCACATTTTAAGAGCAATTTCTATAGAATCTTAATCAATTTTGATAAGGTTTCATCCCTCTTAAATTCTATAGGACTTTTCCATAAGGGAGGTGGTCTCTCTGCTACTTGGTTTCAGGCAGTCATTTGAAATTGACGATCATAAAGACCAAGGCCAGGGTCTCTTTAAAAATACCCATAGAAGGGGCCTCTGAAGGAGGAAATGTCCATGAGTATTCCAAGTAGAACTGACCCTTGGGGTCATGTGACCTGCCCTTAGGACTGGCAGATCTCATAGCAGAGTCTAGGTCTGTCCCTCTCTACCTCCCTCCTTTTTCAGGGACTCACCTTTCCTTGGCTGCTCTGATGCCCCTGAGGGGTACTCGGAGAAGAGGAAGTGCAGTTCCAGGCAGTGTTACTTCTGGGGCTGTCTTTCCCAGGGCCTGAGTAAGGGATGTTATGTATACATCTCACCTTAGCATGGCCCCTGGACTACACGGAGAGGTCTCCACCAGGTCCAGAGGTGGGTGGATGGTGCTGAAAGGGGGGATCCATTCACAGAGGGTTCCTTTCATGTGCCAGTCACGGGACACAAAGTAGCCCTAAATTATTCATCGCTTAGTAATACCTCATTTAAAATCAGAAAAGAGGGGAAAAACCTGAACTCCATAAGCTAATATTTAAGTTCCACAGGGCTGTCTTTAGAGCAGAAGTGTTTAGATAGAGCATCTTGTTAATGGCCAAATTAACTTTCCCTGTCCAGTTAGGACTGACTGACTGCTCATCTTCAAATTATATCTTGCTTGTTAAACTCCAGTTTATTTTGAAATCGTGAACACAAGTTAGCCACGTGTTTGTATGCTAGCAGTCTGTAAAAAGCCAAACAGGGAAGATACGTGGTTCATTTCTCACCTGTGACGTGAATGCAATATATCTGTTAATTTCCTCTGTACCAGACCACTCACCTGCATTTTCAGGAGAGTCGATTATCGGTATCATCAACTTTGAAATTTGATGTCAAGGTGAATGTGCAATAAATTGCTGTCATTTAAAAAAAGCTAAAATTGATACTGTAAATGTGGAAAACTGGATAAATACCAAGAGCAATTTCAGAACAGCAATTTTATCCCATTATAGGTATATCAGGTAAGTTTGTATCCTCATGAAATATTAGACCAGAACACATTAGAGTGAAAAATAGATTAAATATTATCCTCGCTTTCTTTCTCTTGTACAACAAGAGTGGCCACATTTCGACTGGCTATAATTTACAGTTATATCGGTTCCCACAAGTGATGTGACTTCTGTTGTGATTCATGTTCACAATGTACAATGGAGTGAGTCATTCGATAACCTGTCAGGTCTGAGCCCTGGATCTAGCAAGCTCGCGGGAAGATCTGATGTATGTTGCAACTCCTCGCACAATGATCTTGGCATTCGGTTACCTGTATGTTCCAGTATTTACACTGATTTGGCAGTCATTAATGGCAGCTGCCAGGCATGAAAGTCGGTCTTTGGTGTAAATGACTCCTACCACTTTTGTTAACGGAATTCCCGTAATCTGGTGGTTGGCAAAGGTCGGAGGTGTTACTGAAGTATGTAAATTGGACTCAGACTGAACATTTTGATTGTGGTTGGGATGCTGATCAACAACTGAACTAGAGCTGTGTGCAGCTTCCACCACAGCTGGTCAGTGCTCTTCAGTAGCCAGCTTGGAGCACTTCTGAGGAGTGATTCAAGTGCTCCCAACCCATATGCCTACTACAGTGTGTCTAGCCCCTTCTACTGTTAGGAGAGAGAGAGACCAAGCTCAATCCTGAACTTGGATCCTAACATGGCAGTGCCTTGAGTTCACCACTGATTGTAATGGTATTTTTTAACTGAGGTCTAAAGACTTGAGTATAAAATTTAGATTCTTTTTACTACTCTTAAAAATTGGGCCAAAATGTCGCCCTTAACCTCTGATTGTGCACGGATAAGAATCTGTGTGCTAGTGTTCTGCAGGCACAAAGAGGCATTTTACATGTTCAGATCGGACAATGTGAGCATCAGCCTCCAGGAGCTTTATGTGCCTCTTCCCTGCTGCAAAATAGATCAGTGCAACATTTTTGAGCAAGAATTAGAAGTTCTGAGTGGGGCATAGCAAACCCAGTTCGCAGGTGGCTGGCATCTCTTTGCAGGACCTAGCCTTAAGCATGCAGGAGAAACCATTGTATATAAGGAAGTGTAGCTACAGGTGTCACTGTTTCAAAACAGTTCTAAAAACGTGTATGCCCGCTCCAACTTTTCCTCCTTTCCCATTATAGAACCCTAACCATTGTCCACTGTAAAGGCAGGGGTGTGGGTGGTTCTGGGGGGGACATTAGGGTAAGTAAATGGGGGAGGGTGCTATTGTTTCCATGGCCTAGTTCAGCCTCAATATTGCTTACTCATAATGGCCATACAGATGGCCAGCAGCAATTTCTGATATAGTCTAGAAAAAGGACTCCAAATCTGAAGAACAGTTTCTGAGCCCGTCTCTTAACTGGGCATTGACACTGGGTTTAACACACACTTGTGTCTCTTACTATGTTTTCATCACACATAGCTCAGTGGGGCCCTGACCCTGGACACAGCTGCAATAAAAATAACAGAGGTAATAATTAATTCACACTTTAGAAAAGATTTGTTGGGAGGGTGAAGATTGAGCCAAGTTATTGGCCTTGTTTTTCCTCCTTTCCATCAGCCCCAGGATAAGAGCAGCATCAGTGTTTCAAAGGAGTCCCTTGACATTCCATTGCAGCACAGACTCCTTAAGATAGAGAATATACATGGGGTTTTTTCAGTCCCCATCTGCTAAATTTAAGGCTCCATAAATCTCTCCTCTTGTTAAATAATACGAAAGAGTTTCTAAACAAAATGACTTTTTCCCATTAATTCTCAAAAGGCCAGTGACCCACAATGTGTGGGAAGAACGCAGTGGTGGAAGTATGCTAAGGAAGAGCCTTGGTGCATCTTATGCTGAGAGGCTAAACACAATAAAGGGGGGCCTCCCACATTCTAGCAGCTGAATAGCAGCAGTTGTTGTCTACTGAGGTAGTTGGGTATCTTGTGGATCCTGTTAAAATAATGATTCTCTGGTGGAGTTGTTTAGGCAAATGAATGAAAAATGATCATCCTCCTAGGACAAATTTTTCAAATGTTGAAAGTAACGTTTTATAAGTGAGGTAAGGGCCATAACTAGGATTCCTAATTGGCAGGAGTACATGCATGTTTTCCAGTAGCCAGGGAGTTAAAAAATATTTTCTCTGGAGAGAAAACCTCTTTTTCCATAGATGCTTTCTCTCCAGAGAAAACATTAGATGCATGCTGGGATGGATAAGTCTTGACAGAATGTTAGAAGTTATAGTTAAAATACAGATGGGGAACATATGTGACCAGTAAGTATCCGCTCCTGAGCGACATTGTAATGGAAACTGCATGGATACTGTACCTACCTCCCCAAGGATTTAGGACTTAGTGTGATTAACATTGGTAAAGCTCTTTTGAGATCTTCTGTCGCTTAAGGCTAGAGGGTGCCTAAGGGAGATGATCAGTTTCTTCATGTATGTTCACATATAAAAATTTTGGCTTGAGGCCACTGAAGTGCTTTAGGACAACCAAAGTGGTTTTCCCCCACCTTGGGGGCATTCTCCACATCTCTTGAGGCCTTGTGTCACAGGCTTCATCCTCCTTGCCAAGAAGAATTTATTGAGACTCATCAGTGCTGCTCCTTATCTGATCTGATAGAGTTCCTCTAAGAGACCTGATTTGCTTCTTTCCCTTCCTGAGTAGGTATGTTGTCTCCAAAGACAGTACCCCTCTCTGCAGAAGACAATACCACTGGTTGGGTACAGAGAGATCAGCACACATTGCATCCTCTTAAATAAGTGTAATTAATCCCTCTCTCATCTCCTTCTGGGGTTTTGCAAATCTACCCTTCTGGGTTTGCACTAATCCAAACCACATTTGTATGCAGTTGGCTCCTTTTTGTCTTATAGGGATTGTTGTGAGCAGTTGTTTGACTGTGTTAACATGTAAAGGGGTCACAACTAGACTTCAAATTTAGCAGCTCCTTCAGTGCTAATATTTCCGTCCTGTTGCTGAGACAGCAACATTGCAAACTATTTTTTTTACCATGAAAACAATTACTTCTAATTGAAGTTGGACGATATGGTGTAACTAATGAATTTCTCTGGACCTATAAATTTGGTCCCAAATCACCAGATCTAGACATTATATTACATGTATTGAAGTGAGTAATGCAAATGATATATGGGTATAATAGGTAGGGGAATTAATGACAAATAGAGCCTAATCCTTAGAGATGCAAATCATTTTCTACTGCAGTTTAAGGTAACGACAGATACAAGGACTCTGCATCTCTCAGCATCAGGCCTGTTGTTTATAGAAATATGGGGTTGGAAGGAACCTCAAGATCATCTAGTCCATCCAGCCACCTGAAGCAGAATAGGTATATCTCGACAATCCTTGACAGTTCTTTGTCTAACCGATTCTTAAACCTCTAATGATAGGGATTCCAGAGCCTCCCTTGGAAGCCTATTTCAAAGCTTAACTACCCTGACAGCTAGTTGTTGTTTTCTTTGTGTTTTGTTTGTTTTTCTGCCTAGTATCTAACCTAAATCTCCTTTGCTGCAAACTTGAGTGTTATGGGGTGTTCCTACAAGTTCTGTCCTTGGTGTTCTTGATTTGATATTTTTAGCTTAATTAAATAAACTGTGTACATATGTTCACATTTTTCTTGGAATGTCTTAAAATAAATCAGCTATAAAAACACTTAAATGGGTGAAATCTGGATCCAGGAGCTACACTTCCATCTTAGGGCTCTGATGATTATGCAAACTGCTTTGCTCTTTTGGTTTATGTTATAAGTTTAGCTGGAAAATTGAAAATCTGACCCATTTTCTTTTATATGTGTAACCCAAAACTTCTTTTCTGTTTAAGATATCTGTCTTAGGTATTTATAATGTGCATGCATGTTTCTGAACGTGGAAACAGACCTTTGTTACTGAATGCTATCCGCAAAGTCACCCACTTTATTGCCAGCTGAATATTCTAGAGTAGTTGATATGCATGCAATTAACATATATTCATAACCAGAACAATTGAGGGGTTAGAAGTACATTATTCCATGGGTTTTTATTTTAATGGTTAAAGTAATTTAAGTGCCATCTCCATATTGAAATGTTCTTTGTGATTTTATTTTCCTTCAGATAGTAAGCACCAGCTCTGTAGAATCTATGCCAGGAGCAGATGGCTTCAGTGCATCTGGAGGGGTAAGTAATTGTGATATTAACGTTTTTGTTTCAGCAGACTTTTTTCCTGCTACAAAAGAAACAAACAGGAGAGAGTACTGCAGTCTTTGTAAACTGTGCTGCTGGTTGCTTTTCCTTCTCCAACCCTGCCCCTCCTCAACTGTGTGTGTGTAAAAATTACACCCACACATGTTCACTTGCTGAGGTAGAACTTACACCAACGTTTATATCATCTCTGAATTTGACCCTCTAGTTCTGGCTACACTCACCATACGCCGTGTGAACCTAGACTGAAGGACATTATTTTTCTTAATTTTTTAGAAGTCTGGTCATTTTCCCCATTCAGAGTAGTTACCCAATCATTGATTGGTGTCAGGTATATGTGTTTGCAATTGTATAATTGAACTTCAGCTCATAAGTAGAATTTGACAAATATTTAGTCCATAGTATATTTCTCATTTATATCTGCTGAGGGCATGGGGTGGTGAAAAGGTTGGCTGTTTAACATCCTGGAAGATTGGCTACTGTGCAGGCCAAATATTTTTCATAACAATTTCAACACAACCCTCATAGCCCTTTGATGTCAGCTGCTAAGACAATTGAACACTCGTACTTTACAAGGGTTTGTGTGCTCAATATGTTCTATTTCTAGTACACTCTTCCCGCCCCTCTAAAATAGCCTACAGGAATCACAGGCCTTCAGGAAGGGCCTCAGATCCTGCATGGCCACCTTCAACAGCAAGGGTCCAGGCATGGTCCTCACCTAAACTTAATCCCATTTTTTGTGAAATGGTCAGAAGTGGTCTTCAATAGCATTATTTACCTAGTTTACTGACTCTAGTCTCAAAGCAGCCTCAAATTGTGCCCCCGTCTCCTCCCATCACTTCTGTAATAGTAGGTAGGTTTTGGTGGTAGAACCTTAATTGTCCTTGCTGTCCCTTTCTGGAAGTAGATGTGACATGGTGAATGGTAGCCTTCCTCCTCCTTCCCCTCGTTTACTTCCTCTCACTAGCAGGTGGCCTTCCAGGGTCCAGCTCCCCCATATGTACAGAATCAGCCCAGGAACACATTTAATAGGATGATTCCCTAACTGTCTTTGTTGGGATTGGCACATGGTTAGAGCTCTGCGCAGAAGACACATCCTACTTCAGAAACCAGTAAGCAAAGGGTTAACAATTTTGTGTCTGTCAGTGTTGAAGATTCATATAACACCAGATAAGGGATGTTGCTTGATATAGACAATTACGATTCAATTAAAAGTCATTAATTTAAGCACACAATTCCTCACCTGTACCACTCAGCATGTAATCTATTAAAAATGGAAGACTTTTTGGAAACTGGCACACTTCTCGTTATTTGTGTTTATTCACATTCTGCATTTCCCTCATAGACAATGAAAACCACGTGTCATTTCTGTTTTCCTTTATAGTCAGTCACACGTTCAATGTTGCAATGCTTGGGTTGCAAATATTACAAGGAAATATTTATTTGTTTAAAAAACAATTGTTTCAGTTGCAGTTTTAAAAGAACATGGAAACATTTCTCTTGATCTTCTGTTTCATAACAAAATGTATTAACTAAATCTAAATTTTGGGCAGAGTCCCAATACATATTTGAGTCCAATTAATTTTAATACATAATTGTGTAACAATGGATTTGAATAGTATATCTTGGTTTATTTAATAATCTTCCATAAAATTCTATTTTAAAGAAAAATAACTTTTAAAAATCCCTGAATTTAAATAACATATTTGAGTTGATGAAAAAGAATTCTTTGTTCTCAGCCTAAGGCTCATGTTCCCCCTTCACCTAACATTGATTGTTTCTTATTCTGCTATATTTTAATACCATTGTGTGGCTGAAGAGTAACATCAGCCTGAACTGTGCTGCATGTCACAGCCTGAAGTCCTATTTGATTTTAATTGTCACACCTGTAAAGAACCATCCAGTATTTGTGTTAGAGGAAGTACACTAATTCTACTTAAAGCTTATTCATGTAAACCACTTGGTGGTAGTGGTGGTCAGCAAGCTAGTAGCTCCCTTCTATGTTTGGCTCAGCTTAATGAAGGAATACGAAGAAAAATAAGACTTATTTGAAGTTATTACGTATCAGCATAGCCAGACAATAAAGTAGTAATGGAAGAAATGTAACAAGCATATAAACACTGCATTACGGCAACTGCTTACAGCCAACATACAGTGCTAATTTTACTTTTGTATACACAAGTTCAAACCCAACCCAGAATTTTTAATATTCAGTGTAAACATCTTACAAGCAATACATACACCAATACATACTTACACAACAGAAATTGGTGTATGGTCAAGAATTCTTTACCATATAACCAAAAAAAAACAAAAAAACCTGCAGCATTACAAAGTGTAAAACATACTATTTTATATGAGTTAATGCCATTTCACTTTATTCAACACATTTTCAGACACCTGTTGAAGTTGTGTGTGTGTGTTCATGAACAGGTAGTTTTCATGTGAAAATATGTAACGGCATAAAAATGGGTAAATTAGCTTGGAAATTTCTCTGTTGTTCGTGCACCTGTCTATATGAGCACCTGATTATCAGTGTGTTCTGCATATAACGTGCATGTGCAACTTAGGTGTTTATATTTTCAATACTGGACCCAACATAAGATGAAAGAGAAAAACGAGGAAAAAAATAACAAGAAAACAATTACATTACAAAAGCAAGCAATCCCCAAACCCTTTTCATTCCTTAATGTCACTGTGAACTCTCTTGGATTTCCTTCCTCCCTCTGAAGTGGAGGAGGCTACAACAGTTCATTAATGATGTCTGCTTTTCTCACTTTTCCCTAGCCTAAGTGCTGATCTTGAAGATACATATGCATATGCTTAGCTTTAAGCACGAGCAATTCCAAAGTGTAGTCATTGAAATGGTCTTCTAGTTTTTTAATCAAAATTCCAAACTTCTATGAAAATTTTAACTGAAAATCAAAATTTGGAAAATGTCAGATAATGGTAAACTAGAAGCAAATTAGTGGTCAAAACTTTCCTGTCTGGGAAAGCAACTCTTAGGCCCTGGTCTTGCAAAGACTTCCACGTGCGGTTAACTTTATGCCTGTAAGTAGTCTGTCTAACCTCAATAGGATTGGTTGCATGAGGAAAGTTGAGCATTATTATTATTATTATTTATTTTATTTACTGACAGTAACATCAAAAGGCCCCAGGTGGGGTCAGTCCCCATTTGTTCTAGGTCCTATTTCAACATCTATAATTAAGTCAGTTGGCCAAACAAGAGACTCGGAAGCTCAGCTGGTCAATGGAGCTATGACCATTGCTATCTGACTTCCCGAATATTTACGTTATTCAAAGCACTCTCTTGACTTGCAAGGAACTCTCTTCAGGCAATGCATAATTAGCAGTAGATGGCACTGCTTGTTATGTGACCTATACTCCATGGAGCGGATAGACTGTCTTGTTTGATGTAGTTCAGTGCTTAAAGCAGAGATCTGACAGCAAAGTATTTTTTGGTTCTGTCCCCATTACTGGTATTGAGTAACTATGTGACATTGTCACTTGACATCTCTGTACTTCAGTTTGTTCATTTTAGATATAGACCTCAGAGGGGCCTTATGAAGCTTAATTAATATTTGTTATGTGTTTAGATCTTTGAATGAAAGATTTCTACATTTTTTTAGGCTTATTAAAAAATAATACAAAGTAAAGTTCTTGTCGTGGGCTCCAGGCCCTTTTGCCATAAATTAAAATACAATCACAAAAAAATCAATACACCCAAAACCCAGTCTATCTCCCACACCCACAATCCCAGCTTTTATCCTACTCTTCTGGCCCTGACTACTCCCTGTCCCCTAAAGCCTTGGTAAATACATGTGCCTTGCATTCATGAAGGTCAACTGATTTTCGCTATTTGAGATGAAGAGGGAAATAGGTTCCAAAGCTGAGGCCTCTCATGGAAAATACCTTACTGGCAACTTCCCTCTCTTTTATGCTATGGAAATGCACATTATTATCATCATCTCATTTATTAGGGAGCTACCCAGTGCATTCCAAATCAATCTGCTGACTTTCCGCTGAAGTAAGCTAGTGTATAGTCGGGAATTTTAAGTAGTTGTTTCTCCTCACTGCAGTCATTGGCATGTATCAACAGGAATGGATATCTTATATCAGCTAGACATAGTGTGGGTCTTGCATTATTTTTTAAGATTACTTTCCAATAACTTAACTCACAAGGCCAAATTTTGCCCTCAGCTACACCCATGCAACCCCATTGACAGCAGTGAAGCTGCATGGATATATATGAGCACCAACATCTTTTAATCCAAATTGTAACAATATAAAACTTTTTTCAAAATGTAATTACCTACTAATGAAGGGCTTTGCTGTATCCATTTAAGAAGGGTTCATTCCCTAACAGTTGAAAGGAAATGCAGTCTCCTAAACATTTAATTAGCTTTAACAGCAGAATTAAAGCTGTAAAGAAACCCATCAGAAATCAATGACTTTATCCAGAAGAAATGCTGGAAAAAATTGATTCTCATGCTGATTAGGGAAAGTATTCCAAGCCTTCTTAATTGCATGCCTTACTTTGAGAAGGTCTAATATAGTCCGAAATGAAACTTGTTAGTAGTGAGTCATCTAAGGAATCGGTAAATGCTGAGTTGTGATAATTCAATGTCAGGCTGGCTGCATCGAACTCTATGCAAGTAAAGTGAACCACCACATTTGAACTGTGTGTAGAGGACATGGGATCCATAGGAATTATCTGTTCTGGGCCTCAGTAAATGTGTATATAAAGAGAGCTTTCCTCATTTTCCTAAATGAGCAAATCTGTATCACTGCGCTCCATAAAATTTAACTGCAAAACATCATCTTTACCTGTGTAAAGGTTTGCAGTTTTGCCCTTGAAGCAGGGAGGAAGCAAACAAAATTGAAAAGAACAAATTCATTTTAAAATGAGGTACTAGCTTTTACTGTTGTTGGATTGAACTATAGCTCATTGTCAGTCATATAATTTAATACCCTGGCAGCCAGGGTAGTTCCTGTAGCACTGTTGACTGGCATTCTGCTTTCCACTGTACTCAGAGAATATCCGAATAGAGAGTCAGTTAGAGGCATAGGAAGACTTAGGAGTAAAGTCAGCATGGTAGCAGCTTGGCCGCTCCACATTGCCCCATACTGCTCTAGGGAAAGGAGTAGGGCTGGGAGGAGTGGGCATGAAGGATGCAGTTAGGGGAAGAGAGAAGAAAGTGAGGGGAATTGCCAGTGTGTGCTGGGGACAGCATGTGAGACCAAGAAATAGGTAAAGGCTAAGAAGAGCAGTTGAAAGCAAGAGGCCCCAGAGCAGAGAGAAAGAGGAAGAGGGATACTGGCTGACTGGGGAGGGGAAGCCGTGGCCTGGAGTGAGGAGAAAGATAACAGTAGACCAGACAGAGAGTAACCAAGGTCATGAGGAAGGATGATGCAGACGGTAACTGGTTTAGCTCTGAAGTACGTCACGTGGTGATGTTGCTGTCTGACATGCAGGTTTTCCCGTGGGATAAAAAATACTAAATGTAGCAAATCTTCTTCCTAAAGTAACTTGGTTTGTCACAGAAGCAGAATCATGGTCTACTTTGTCTCTCCAGAAATTGCTACTAAGAAATGGAACACAGCTCCCTCCCTCACCCTTTTCGTTTTGCTGAGATTGAGCGCTCAGGGTTCAAAGGTAGCTGGCTGCTTATGGCCTTTTCACGGGTTGCATTGAAATCAGTGAGGGTTACAAACATTCAGAGCCATCTTGGAGCCAAGTCTTAGAAACTATACTTTCGTGGGTTCCGCAGGGTCAACTACAACACGTTGACTCTTACTAGAAAGGCATCACTCATTGGATTGGCTGTCACTGTGCTGAGGAGAGAGGGTGCCTTTAGAAGGTTACAGGCTTCCCTCAGGGCTAGTATTTCTAGCATGGCAACGAGTGGGCTGCCACCTCTGATTTTATATACTGGCTCCATCTCTGAATTCCCACACCGCTGGAATCCTTCTCTTATTAAAGGACGAAGGAATTATTTGAACAGATGGCTCTCTCACATAGGCCTTACCTTTTATGCTGGTGCACAGCTCTTTGAGGAAGAAGGGGTGGTGAGCTGGGGAGTCTGTGTGTGTGTTTCTCCATGTACAATTGCATCTCTTTCTAAACATAATCTGTAGGATGCTCATTCTTTATTTGGTATTATAAGTTCCTTCAGACTGCTCTGGGCATAATGAAAGCTGAAAACATAGCTGCATTATTGCGAAATCACTGCTCACGCCTTCCGCTGAAATTGATTGCTGGAGCTCCAATATAAATTCCATAACAAAAGTAAAATATCTCTGCTCCTGCTTTAGTTATGGCCAGATGGTAAAAATTTACTAGGGAAAGATTTTTCTCTTAATAGGTTGTCTGAAGCACAGAAATAAGAAGTGAATTATTAAGGCTTTTGTCTTGCAAGTTGCAGTTTGACATTATTTCACTCATGAAGCCATCTTACTTTACCGTAGTGTGACATATTTCCTCTGTATAGACATAAGTGAAATTCACTCCAGGGACTGTGCCAGAATAATTTGGTTATAAATTTTTGCACAGAACCCCTTCTGTGTGGAACATCTGCCATAGTGGGAGTAGCACAATGTGCCCACAACTTTCCGTCCTGTTATAGGCAGCCACTAGAGCCCTCCAGAGGGAGCAGTGCTGATCAGGGAGAATGCACAGGGATTTATTTATTCAAACTTACAAGGATATGCATGTGTCCATCCAGAGCTCTGAATTCAGGACCACAGTTTTACAAGCTCATAGACTTTAAGAACTGATGGGACCAGTCATGATCATCCAGTTGGACCTCCTGCACATTGCAGGCCACAGAACCTCATCCACCCACTCCTTTAATAGGTCTGTAACCTCTGGCTGAGTTTCTAAAGGCCTCAAATCTTGATTTAAAGATTTCACGTTACAGAGAATCACCATTAACTCTAGTTCAAACCCACAAATGACCCCATGCTCCACACTGCAGTGGAAGGCAAAAAAGACACCCCACAAGGGTCTCTCTCTGCCAGTCTGACCTGGGGGAAAATTCCTTACTAAACCAAAATATGGTGATTAGTCAGACCCTGAGCATGTGGGTGAGACCCACCATCCAGACAGCTGGGAAAAATTCTCTGTAGTATTCTCAGTAGAATACTCTGTAGAATTCTCACAGCCCACCCCATCTAGTGTCCAATCTCTGGCATTGGAGACGTTTGCTAATAGCAGTTGCAGATGGGCCATATGCCATAATAGGCAATTTTATCATATCACCCCCTCTATAAATTTATCAAGCTCTGTCTTAAAGCAAGTTAACTCTCTCTGCTCCCTTTGGAATTCAGTTCCAAACAATGCCCACTTCAAAACTAATCAGCACATCAGAAAACAAGACTGCTCTTCCCACTCAAGCCACTCTTGCAGAAATCTCCCTCTCTGCAGCCCTGAAGAGAATAGATAGAATAAGAGACCCAAAGGGTTAGATGGGACTGCAAGGGTCATCTAGTCCAACCCCGTGTCAAGACGTGAAGGATGTGTTGTGTCTAAACCAGGGGTTTTCAGCCTTCTTTAGAAACTGTATCCCTACAGTCTCAAGGTTTCACCTGAGATACCCCTTCATGGTTTTCCCAGCTCCAGTGGCATACTCTGGGTCTCCGGTGCCCGAGGGCCAAGCCTGCGCTTGCCCCCTCCCCGCACGGGGCAAGGAGGGTTCCCGGCTCCCACAAGAAGGTGCTGCCCCCCAGCTGCACTGGGGAGGAGGGGTCTGTGCTGCAGGGGGGGAACATACTGCTTACCTCCCCCTCCTGCACTTACCTGCCACATGGTTCTCCCGCCCCAGCCCTGCAGCCCAGCACTGGCTGGGATGAAGCAGCCTCACCCCCCAGCCTGTGGGGGGGGGGGGGGGGGCACCAGGCCAGCCCTTCACAATGTGCAGCAGAGACAGGGGGCGCAGGAGGCTCCCAGCTGTGTGTTGTGAAAGGCCAGCGCCTGAGTGCCCGGCCCCTTCATTATGTGACTGGCTGCTTCCCGCCCAGTCCGGCATGCAGCCGGGAGGCAGGCTGCAGCCACCTGCCTCCCGCCACATCTGGATCGGAGCCCCCCAAAGCGTGTGGCCTGGGGCAGTCGCTCCGATCCTTTTGCATACTCCCTATGCTACACTGAAGTACCCTCAGGGGTATGCGCATTTCCGGTTGAAAACTTCTGGAACCATCCAAGACAAATGGCTATCCAACTGCTATGCTATAGTTTGAACCCATGCCCGGAAGGATAATCAGATTCAGGCTCTATTGAACCACCACGGAAAGAGTGAGTTCCAGAGTGAAGACCCCTCTCTGAAAGTGCCCTTCCACCAGACCCTTCCACTTTAAACCAATAGGCTGTTAAAAGGAGCAACTCTCTGGCTGTGGCGACGCACAATGGAAGAGGTGGACTCTGAGGAGTAGGGCCCAAACAATTTAGAGTCTTATGATTAAAAATCAGCACCTGAATTGATTCAACATGTCCCCACTGCAGCCACAACCCCAGCCAGCTTGGTAAGAGGAAATTTCCCCTAAAATTGACTGTGTGGGAAACGAATCTGAGAAAGAGCTTTGTAGGCATGGTAGAAATGGAGTGGCAGAGAATTATTTTGCGATAACTGTATAGAGTCACCTAACTGTATGTTTCATTTTAGGCTGATGCTTGCAGAAAATCTAAATCCAAGCGCGATAAGGAGAAGCAAGCTTGCAAAAGCTGCAATGAAAGCTTTAACTCCATCACTAAAAGGCGGCACCATTGCAAACAATGTGGGGCAGTGAGTATCAGAATGAAACTGTAGCACTGTTTCATTTTATGTCTGTTTAATTAGTCTATTTGTAACAGATGACATTTTTCATCAAATTCTGAATTTGTTTCATTCTGAGAGAGCTTTTCTGTAAGGATGGGCACTAGAGATCACACTTGGGCTGTGTTATAACAGATTTTTCAACTTGCCTTGCCCACTGGGAGTCGGGCAAAACTGAGCAAAGATATGGTGATGTAGAAGACCGCAAGTGCATGGTTGAGGAGAAAAATGTCACACTTCTGTGACTGAAAGGAAAGCTGCTTCTGCCTGGGTTTTTATTGTATCTAGTGTCCCAGAAAACAATCATATTGGCCAAGGGCTCCTTCACATGACTAGCACTCCTTAACCACTAACCAACATCAGAATAAGTAGTCTGGAACACAGCTCTTCTAGATGTTTGTCAGCAGCCTCTTGCTACAAGCTTCCAGGTACCTCCTGCTTTTCTGAGAGGAAACCAGCCGTTTGGTGGCTAGGGTAACAAGTTCTAGCTGTCCTGATTGACTTGATCAGCCAGAAGGCTACAGCGGCTCTCAGTATACAGCACTAAAGAGACAGGGTTGTATTCCCTCACTGTCAAAACTGATTCAGGGTGCTTTTGGCCAAAGAGGGTGTCCCTCTGTGCTTGAAAGGCATGGAGAATCTAGCACATGAAAAATCCAGGTGCTAGAAGCCTAAGACCTGGATTTTAAAGGAGCCAAAGGGAGTTAGGTACCCATCTGCAATTTAATCTCAATGGGTTTTGGATGCCCGATTCTCTGTCTCTTCTGGAAATCCCAGCCCAAAATTACATGAGATTGACTTCCTTATTATGGCTTGAAACTTTCTTTCTATGACATCAGTTTCATGGTTCCATGTTCCTGGTGTAACTAGTTTAGAATATTTAGTGAAATAATATCAAGTTTTTGTGAAATGGAGAACAGACAGTCAAATAAGATGTGTAGCTAAGAATATTAAAAGCCATCCTTTCTAAAACATTCATCTCAGGAATCCAAATACAATTACAGTGGAAGAGACATTATACTCTGGAGTCAGCAATCTTGAATCTTTGGAGATTTTAAGATTATTATTAAAACAAATGCACTTTCTGT
Source organism: Emydura macquarii macquarii (assembly GCF_026122565.2). Taxonomy (NCBI): domain Eukaryota; kingdom Metazoa; phylum Chordata; order Testudines; family Chelidae; genus Emydura; species Emydura macquarii. The sequence goes on along the minus strand of NW_027131105.1, from coordinate 8,673,720 downwards.
GGGATTTAAACTGTTACATCAAAGCTCAGTATTAAAAAAAAAAAATCAAACAAAAACCTCTTCATGGACAAAAAGATAATGAGAATGAAGTTGTTAATAATTTAATGTTAAATAAACAATTGTTGGTTGTGCAGTGTTTTTTGATGTGGGCAGTACAATGCAAATGAAAGGAGTTAATTTGCCTCTAGCAAATATTATCGATTAAAAAAAAGTTAGTTTGCTTTTGTTCGTGCATTTCAGCAGAATGGTGCTGCATTCAATTCTTCCATACGGTGCACTGAACTGGAGTAATGCAATGCTTTGTGAAGTAATACATATCCTGTAGACATACATGTGAGAACATACTGTTGTGACGGAAGAGCATTCAGACTCTAATGTTATATAATAAAATGGGATTTGAAGTCAAATCCTGCTGACTGCTCTTGTATTGCACGCAAGGGATGGATCTCCTTCCCTATAGTGGCTCTGCTACTGCAGTTAGTACCATGAGATTTCAAATTTGAAAAGAGCTTTCACTGCTCTGTAGTGGGATATGGAGACAAGGGGCCATATTCTCCACTTGGCGAGGTTCACCTTGCACCAAAATTTAAAGCAGCTAGAGGTTTGTACAAGTATCCCCACTCTGCAGGGGGAATTTCTGCTGACACAAAGCTGGCTGAGCCTGTGCTGGAAATTCCACTGCCATGGAGAGGGAAGAGGTAGTGTTAGGAAGAAAGAGAAGGTGACTGTGTATGATTGAGGAAGGCTCCCTTATAGTCCATTCACCACTGATGTTTGCTCTCCAAGGGACCTTATGCCAGCAGCATAATTAAAGCTGCCCTCCAATGCCAAACAACTGACCTCTCTGGGAGCTTGGACACAGTGGTGGCCCCAGCCCATGCATTCAAAGCCAGCCAAGATTGGTAGCAAATGACAGTTGCTGCCATTTTAGTGGCTGTTCAGTGGCCTATGTGACATAAGTTGGTGCCCTTTGCTCCTGCTAGAGCGATGGGCACATATATACAACTGCACCAGCTGCATTCTTGTGTGTTGCTCCAATAGACTGAGTTACCCTCTTCCTCTCGAGGAGACAGTACCTCTAGTTGAGTGTTTAGGTTCGTTGGCTGAGGTCATACAAGGAAGCTGTGCAGATAAACAGATGAGTTGAGTCTCCAGAGCTGTAAACCCAGCCCTTTTCACAAGCGCTAATTCCATGTTCCGTTTAATGGATTGTTCATGCCAAACCAAAAAAAAGAATTAAAAGCATAATATCGCTGCCTTCCAACCCAATGCGGTACCAGGCAGATCATTAGATTTAGGGGACAGTATATTGACCTAAATTCTCAAAAGTGACTCCGTTTTTGGACGCTGAGCTCTGGACACCTCAAAGAGGCCTGATTTTTCAGACAGTGTTAAGCATCAAGCACCCACCTCCTACCTGCTTTGAAATTCAGGCCCCTTTAAAGTATCTCAAATTGGGCCCTCATGATCATTTGGCACTGAAAACTTAGGCTGTTATAACTCAAACCTTTTATATGGTAACAGAAAGGCAGATATGTATGTCACTTTCTGCATGGTTAGAAATAAATATTTTCTTGGAACACCATGCAGGACAAAAAGTGATTTATTTCTGATGGGGTTGAGAGTAGGAGGGAGGCAGAATCCTGTCTCAGACCTAGACCTATGTAGGATACAGGTTGTCTGTCAAGCTGTCTTATCCTTGCATTAGTCTGCAGGATTTTATTTCAGCAAATTATCCTCAGCAAAGTGACTCTAATAACAGAGATTTTTGTTTTAATAATGGCTGAAGAATAAAGTATTATCTTTCTGATACAGGTTATCTGTGCAAAATGCTCTGAATTTAAGCCACTTGCAGATAACAGCCGTCACAATCGAGTGTGTAAAGACTGTTTTCTGCTGCCGTCAGCAGTCCCATGCAACCCAGGAGCTGAATCTCTGGGAGAACAAAAGAAAAAAACTGCCATCGAGGTACAAGTATCTTGCCAATAAGCTTTTAATATGTTAGCTGCCTGAAGAGACACGGGTTTTTATTTTTTATTAAATCCCTTGGGGGTATGCTTTTCTCCATGATCTTACACCTTTTAATAGCCTATATCACTCGCAACATATACCTGACAAACTGGCACTTGTATAGCTGTATGGACATACCTTGTGAATCCTATTTTCAAAAATGAGTTCTGTACTTTTCATGCAGGGGGACACACAGGTTTTACATGGAAATTTCAGCCCCCAAGTTTTAAATAAGTGGCCTGCTGGGTCATTCCATGCTGTTCAAACAAATGGCATGTTACCCAGCTTGCTCTAGGCGTAGTAGTCAGGTGCAAAGCTTTACAGAAATCAGATCTGTTTCCACATAACTTCCCACAGAAAAATTCTCTTGTTCCCATTCTGGAAAGCTTTGTATCCCTAAAATTTCACTTTCTCACAAAATGCCAGTGGAATTGACCATTTTTCTCAGTGATTCATGCAAGGGCGTGCCAAGCCATCCTTGAATGAAAAATCCTGTGTATTAAACATCAAGCAGTAGTGCAATGGAATAGCCACCGTCTTTGCACTGTTTCTCTTTGGGGCAGACAGTAAGAAGAAGGCCTGCACACAGTACGTGAACAGTGCTCCCCAAGAGTTGCGCTCTGCTTCATGCTCCACTGAGAGATAAGGATGATCGTGTGCTTAAGGCATGGGGCTGGGAACGGGCGTGTAATATGTGTTTAACTGATCCTCAAGGAATACTGCCTGCACCGGGTAACCTGGGGCTGGTGTAAATGACCGTATGCCCTGACACAGAGGCATGCTTAGGTGTGTGTTGGGGGTGGGAGGAGACATGAGCAGAGTGCTTTTAGCTTTGGCTATTCTGGGCTGCAGAGCAGCCGTTTGACGGCTGTGGGAAGCTGCCATAAGTGAGAATGATTTCTTGACTTTTCTGATTAATGGAATTTTCTGTTGCCTGAGTGCTCTACCTCCCCTTTGCACCCCCATCTTGATCCAAAATCCCAAAGGTGCAAAGAGGGGTAAAACCATAGGTGCACACTCTTTTCCTGAGCTGTGTCTTCTGCCAGGCACAGCAAAGTATCTGGCCCTGTGGCTTGATATCTTCAAGCTGCAAAGTCTCTGTTATGCCATGTACTTGTTATTACAGTTCAAGAAGAAAATTGAGTATGCCCCAGTATTGCATGTGGTGTATCGCCATAAACAATCAACTCCATTTCAGCAGAACTATCTGCCAAGAAAGTTAAAGCCTACACCTCAACAGCAGAGAACTCTGCTAATCCTAAAAGTCGGGAAGCTATTTAAATGCCACTGAAATGTGACCCAAAGCTTTACTTCAGAGAACAGATTACTTACTATAAAAATCCAAAAAATGGAGTAGTTTTCATTCACATGCTCAGACTTTTAGCCCTTTGCTAAGTCTTGAAAGGATCAGGTGAAATCCAAGAAAGATGGTAAGTGCACAGAAAAGAAAGATTTGAGCAAATCTGTTTCTTCCCTTTCTTTTTTACCTTTATTAATGAGCTTAATAACGACTTGAAAGCTTACCACTTCCCAGGTGCTATTAGCAGATGCCAAAAATCCTCTAGAGATTTTTCCATTGAAAAATCCAATACAGTATAGATGCTTTTTCAGTCACAAAAAGCCTTTTTTCTCCCTTTTGTCACATAGCCTTGGAGTATGGTTCATCATACTTCCTCCCATCCGTGTACTAGAGTCTCTGCTAATTATAATGCTGGAAAAATTGGGTTTCTAAACACAGGCTGTAATACAGTCCAAACAGCAGCAATAAAAGTACTGTATTTTCTTAATCCTATACTTCTAAATGTTCTTGCTGATTGATTTTTTCCCCCACTCAAATCAAGACATTTTCCTACTCCACACTAAAGTAATCATCCTCTAAAGGATGCACGCAGTGCACAGAATATCTTGTCTACTTCCTACAAGAGGGAAGATTGTGCCTCTTGGTGCCAACCTGTGATGAAGCAGGGTAAGTGGTGAACCATGAACTGGTGCCAGCTTTCTAGGCCCTCCTTTATCAAATGACCCCCTACAGTCAAACCAAGTAAGAGGAGGTTACCTTCCTGTAACTGGAGGTTCTTCAAGATGTGTGGTCCCTATCTGTATGTGTGCCATGCACCTGATTCCAGAAGTGTTTCTTATCAATGTGCGTTGACCCAAACGTGCATAGGGCATCCTCTTGTGCTCCCAGCCGAGGGTATAATAGTAATGCAGGTCGATGCCTTTCTAGTCTCCCTCTTACCATCATGGAATCCAGTCTGAAGTAGGGGGGATGGAGGGCGGGTAGTGGAATGCAAATAGGGACCACACCTCTCATAGAGCCGCCAGTTACAGGTAAGTAACCTGCCGCTTCTTTTTCACGTGATGGTCCTTATGTGTATTCCACACGTGGGTGAATTCATGAACAGTGGTCAGTGTGGAGGTGGGTGCAAGGATACCAGTGGAAGTGCAGTCTGCAGTACAGCTGGGCTTACAGCGGCGGTCTGTAGCAGCCACTTGTGCAATGGCATGGTGCGTCGTGAACGTGTAGATGGAGCACCATGTTGCCACGTGACAGATGTCTTGCCAAGACACATCTGTTAGTGAGGACGATGTGGCAGCTTGTGCTTGTGTAGAGTGCGCCATGACTTTATCAGGTGGGGGTGTGTTGGATTGGTGTAGCATTCATAGATGCCTCCCGATACCCATTTGGAAATGGGTTCAGATGAAAGGGCTTGACCCTTGGACCATTTAGTGTTGGCCACAAATAGTTAAGGCGATGTGCAAAAGGGTCGAGTATGGTGTAGGTAGAATGCTAGTGCATGGCAGATGTCAAGGGGGGGGTGCAAGGCTCCATCAGCGGGGGGAGCGTGTGGTTGGAGGTGGAAAACCGGCAGGTGAATGCTCTGATTTAAGTGGAATTCCAACACCACTTTTGGGAGGAATTTGGGATGGAGCTGCAAGGACACTTTGTCCTTGTGGAGTATCGTGTAAGAGGGGGTTCCACCATTATGGCAGCTAGTTCACTAACCCATCTGGCTGAGGTAATGGCTGCCAAAAATCATTGAGAGGTGGGAGGGGGAGCATGTTGCCAGTGGTTCAAAAGGGGTGTTGTGAGGGCAGAGATTAAGATCCCATGGTGGTGGGGGCTTCAGTACTTGTGGAAAGATATTGAGTAAACCCTTCATGAAGCAGATAGTGGTGGGATGCGTAAAGACCGAGGCGCCATCCATGGGATGGGACTGAGTGCTGCCAACTGCACTCGTGTAGAACTGCAGGCTAGGCGCAACATCTTGATGGCGGGGAAGTAGTTGAGGATGACTGGAATAGGCACTGTGTGTCATGAATGGCGGTGGTAGTGAGCCCATGTTCCATTTAGCTCCGTAGCAGGCTCTAGTGGAGTCTCTCCTACTTTAAGTAAGGATTTGTTGCACCGGGGAAGAGCATGTGCGGTCTATATTCAATGCCCATCCAAATACCAGGTTATGAGGTGAAGAGCCTGGATTGGGATAATGGATCTTCTTGCGAACTTGTGTGAGTAGATCAGGGAGTGTGCAGAGGCAGAGTGGTGTGCAGGTAGAGAGTTTCAGGAGGTCCATGAGTCAGAATTGACGGGGACAGAATGGGGCTACATATATGACGATGGCTCTGTCCTCTCAAACCTTATGTATCACTTGCGGTAGGAGGGGAATGGAGGGAAAGACACAGCAGAGGTCGCCTGTTCAGAGGAGGAGGAGAATGTCACCCTGAGAGCCATCACCTGTTGCTAAGGTTACGATTTAGTCACAGAGGTCAGGGTAGTCACAGATTCCATGACTTTACTGGTCTTCCATGACTTCGCTTCAGCAGCGGGAGCAGAGCTGGGGCTGTGTGTCCCGGACCTGTGGCAGCAGGTGGAGCCAGGGCCCCCCTCGCAGTTGCAGCAGGAGCCAGGCCTGTGCACAGCCCCCCATGGTCAGGGCCGTGTGCTCTGGACCCATGGCTTTGGCCGGGGCTGGAGTTGGGGCTGCTGTGTGCCCCTGCCCCATGGCTGAAGCCAGAGCTGTGCTCCCTGTGGTGGAGAGGTCAGAGCTGTCAATCATCCCCAGTGGGCTCCAGCTGTCTTTCCTTCCTCTCCCCCCCAGCCCTCTCTTCCTCCATTATTTTTAGTAAAAGTCTCAGACAGGTCACAGCTCCCATAAATTTTATTTATTGCCCGTGACCTGTCTACGACGTTTACTAAAAATAACTGTGACAAAATCTTAACCTTACCTATTGCTCCCCTGGAACAATAGCTGGGCAGCTTTCGGTTCTTGTGAGTGGCATAGTGGCCCCAGCAGGGGATGCCCCCTACTTCACAAAGAGGTACTGGAGCATGGCGTTGTGTAGGTCCCACACATGATTGAGGTAGAGAGTCCTGCTGAATGTGTTGGCTAAGGAATTCTGCGTGCTTGGTAGATACATGGCTTGAAACCTCACCTGGTTTTTGATGCACCAGTTCCAAAGCTGGATTGACTTGGAGCAGAGGGAGGCAAACCTGGCACCACCCTGCTTTTTGATGTACACCACTGCCACATTGTTGTCGGAGAGAAGTTGGATGTGGAAGGATCGAATAAGCAGCAGGGAGGCCTGGGGTGCTAACTGGACTGCCTTCAGTTCCAGCATGTTTATATGCATCCTAGCTTCCCATGGTGTCCATGTGCCCCAAGCTGTTTTGGTGTAAGTGGGCTCTCTACCCTGTGAAGGAAGCATCCGTTATGATAATGGCCTGTGGTGTGGGGAAGAAGAGGGTACTGATCATGATCTGGGAAGGGTCAGATCACCATCTGAGAGAGGCCAGCATGGTCTGGAGAATGAAGACCCTGGTGCCCATAGGATCTGGGTTGGGTCTGTCTGATGAAAGGAGCCAACCTTGAAGACAATGCATATGGAGATATGTGCCCGGTGTTGCACAGACTGCCATATGTCCAAGGAGGGAGAGACAGCGGCAGACTGTGGTGTATGGTCTATGATGCAAAGTGGTCTGCCAGGAGAAAGGCTCTCGCCATGACAGAGTCGAGCCACAGTCCAGTAAAGTTGATCATCTTTGTAGGCATCAATACTGACTTCTCCTCGTTGACGCAGATACTCTGAGATGCCAGGAGGTTGTGAAGAGTGAGGATCATGGAGATTGCTTCCTGGAACGATAGCACCACCAGGAGCCAGTCCTCAAGGCAGGGGTATACCAAGTAGACCTGGCAGCTCATCTGGGCTGCTGCCACGACAAATACTTCAGTGAATATTTGCAGTGCCGTCACTACGCTGGGAGGACCCAAAATTGGTAGTGTTGGCATCCTACCCGAAAACGGAGAAACTTGCAGTGAGCCAGGTGAATGTCCACATGGAAATAAGCGTCCTTCATGTCAGGAGCCATGAACCAGGCTCCTTGGGGGAGGGAGGGGATAATCTATGCCGTGTGGCCATACGAAATTTGGACTTTCTGATGAGTGTTCAGCACCCGCAGATCTAGAATGGGGCGGCGGCACCCTCCACCTTTCTTTGGGGATGAGGAAGTATGTTGAGTAGACGACTTGTCCCCTGTAGTGAGGCGGGACAGGCTCTATCATTCCCTTGAGAAGCAGAGCACCCGCTTCTTGTTGAAGAATGAATTGATGGGATGGATCCTCTGGGTGATTGATGCAGTGGGAAAGAGAGGAATTCTATGGAGAATCCATGGTGGATGATCTCCAGTACCCAACTGTCTGTGGTGATCTTGCTCCAACTGTGGGTAAATAGGGCAAGACGATCCCCAAAGACCATATGGGGTGCCATAGGTCTCAACCTGCACATCAAAACTGAGGTTTTGCCTGTTGCTGGGAGAAGGTCAAGGAGGTGGTTGTGGCAGAAGCAGGGAAACATAGCCGCTGAGATCGATGTTGCCAATGTGTGAGAGTGGGATCTCATGCTGACATTGGTAGTTAGCTGGGTAAGGAGTGTGTGGACATGGGTGGAACGGTTGCCGCTGCTGCCTGCATCTAGGGACTGGGTTATATACTCCGAGGGACCGTAACACGGCCCTGGAGTCCTTCAGTGAATAGAGGGATTTGTCTGTCTTCTCCTTGAATAATTTGTTCTCATGAAAGGGCAGGTCCTTGATTGTATTTTAGACCTTTTTGGGGAAGCTGGATGATTATAGCCACGAGTCCTGGAGCATAATGACCCTGGTCACTAGAGAGCAAGAGGATATGTCGGCTGTGTCCACAGTAGCCTGAAGGCCCACCAGGGTAATTCTTGCTATTGCTCTAGCAGCAGGTTGTCCTGGAACTCAGCTAGCCTGTTGCAGTTGTTAAAATCATAATTGGCTAGCAGAGCCTGGTAGTTTGCAATCCAGAACTGTAGCTGTGCCAAAGAATATACTTTCCTGCCCGGCAGGTCCATCCTCTTTGCTGCCCTGCCCAGGGGGAATAGACTTCTGCAGATGCTGGCCACATGCCTGCTCCACTACTGCATGGACAGCCAGAGAGCTTGGGGGGTGGATGCATAAAAAGAAAATCTGCCCATTTAGCAGGTATGAAATACCTCCTCTCAGCCCTCATAGGTATGGGGGCACAGGAGGCAGGGGTGTGCCCTACTGCCTGAGCCCGCGGCGGGGTTCTGCTCTTGTGCCCATGAGAATATTTTTTACATTCACGCCGGGACTTGTCCTTGGCCTTTGGTACTGAGGGTTCCAGGGCATGCAAGGTGCTCGGAGGGATAATCACTGCCAGTGATGGTCGCTGTACAGGGGTCTCCACTGGTCCCGGATCCAAGTGCGCCCCCAGCGTCATAGCTGCCTCCATCAAGTATTCATGGAGGCTGCACTCTTGAGCTTCCCGTGGGGTAGGAAGGATTTGCAGATGGAGCAGTGCACTGCAATGTGTGCCTCACTGAGGCAGTAGCGGCACCGCTGGTGCTTGTCATTCACAGAGAATGAGCGTGGGCAGGAGACGCCGTTTTAAAATCTGGGGCACAATCCCCGGAGGTAGGGGAACAGTCCGCAGACAGGGAAAGAAACTACTCTAACTAAACTAACTTACCTCACTACACTAGAAAGGCTATATACACTGAATGAAGGATAGATCACTCTCTTCCAATTCAGGCCGTGCAGCCCTAAGAGGGAACTGGAGAGGCGTCAATCCACACTATCTATTATACCTTGGGCTGGTAGCATGAGGGGATGCACTATGCATGGGTGGGTCAACAAATACTGCTAGAAAGTGCTTCAGGTGTATAGGGACCATCACTTGAAGAAGAACCACAACTAATAGTGCGGTGAACAGGGGAGAGAGGAGTGCAGAAGGGAAAGCTAAAGGATTTCTGTGTTTGAGGATACAGAAGGCTAGTATCTTGAGGTACAAGTACTGGAAAGCCATTATACCAGGGACGGGGGCAGAGTGTTTGTGTATTAATGATCAGTATGCTGTGACACTCCTTGGAGGGTACCCAGGGCTCTGAGGCATCTTGCTACCACTTGCCCTTAGTGTGAGGGGAGCTTGTCTGGGCCTACCAGAGGTCAGCTCCCCAACTCCACAGGCAACACAATTCCCCCCTCCAGACCTGTGCTGGCCTCAGTTTCTCTACGGGATAGTGATACAGGTGTGTTCCAACCCTCGAGCTCTACTAGCATCCCACTGGAGTGTCCAGTCCCTGGGCACTCACAGAATTCAGCTTTGTGGCTCCCGAAGGAGAGCCAGCTTACCAATTTCACCTGAGGATCACTGGCCCACTTAACACACAGCACTTAGATATGGTGAGAGGTTAGATATGTTTATAGTGAGAACAAGTACAAGAGAATAGAGATTCAAGTGATAGTAAGTAATTATTGGAAACAAACAGTTACATGTAAAATAAAATTGTAACACACCTTCTAAAGCCTAGACTTAATTAACAAGATACTGTCTTGCCTAATGAAGTGTAGCTCACCTAAAGTCTCTGCAATGTTTTCCAGCCAGGATGGCTGTGACCCTCCTTTCATAAGACAGAACATGCTGACGGTTCATCTTCTCGGTGAATGATCCCTGCCATACCTCAGGACTCCAGTTATATCCCCCAAATCTATTGTCTTTACTCATAAACAGGATGTGGCCCTCTGCTGTTTTTTTGGTTTTGTTTTCCTGCAGTTCTTCTCTCATGTGAATTCACAATCTCTTCATTAGTATCAGGTTCAGTAATGCAAATAGACTTACGTTGTGAGACACACAATGACCAGTCAGAGAGAGAAGCATCTACTCCCCCTGCCTGAACAGAACCTCTTACCAGCTTTTGGTGACCTGTCTTAACTCATGTACCTTAAGAACATAATTTTCAGTACAGGTACATAACTCCTGAAATACCATCCATCCATCCATTTCACTATGATTATGATGACCAGTAAGCTCCTGGCTCTTGGTAAAGACCTTACGTGCCACCCTTTGGCCAACTATTATGTAGATACCTGACCCAGGTGATTGCTGCAAACCACAGCGTGTGTCGCTTATGCCTTCTGCCAGTTTACAGTAAGGGGTCCCTGGATCACATATGCCTCAGTCCTACTCTCGTACTGTCTTAGCATTGGTGTAAAGGGAACTACTTGATGGTGAACCAGGAGCTCTTACACATCCTTGCAGCAGTTCTGTATCTTTCTGATGAAGCTCACTTGTGCTGAGACACCTTTTTCATTAAATTTAAATCTCCCAGCCTCCTTGAGATAAGCAAGAAACAAGCTGTGTCATCTTAATTGCCTTTCTCAGTTTACACTGTGGAGGTGAAATTTTAACTCCGCCACCACTGAGAACAATAGTTCAGTACCTACCTCTCAGAGAGTACTTAGGAGCATACTATAGCTCCATGATACATTATGATAATTAAACTCTTGTACAGGCGTGAACTACTTAGCATTTGCCCTTCTGAATCACTTGGCTGTGTCTGACTAAATATTGTGCTTCAGGTATAATTGTGAGTATCCTGACAACACAATCATCAATGTAAGCAACTCCTACTTTCTTTTCACAGAAACAAAACATTTTGGCAGCTGAAAACAGCCTTTTTAGCAGCCGCCTCCTATTCCTGGACAAAGGGAAGACATGGTACAAAATGTGTGTCACCATCCCCAAGACTGAACCTCTTGTCTTGTATCTGCACGGAGGAAGTCAGGTAAAAGCGGGCATTATTGCTGAGTGATCTCCACAGCTTGATGCATAAGATTAAGTATGTCCATCTGAGAAATAGGCCAAAGGATTTGGCTTACTTTCCACAACAGAAATTAACTCGGTGTTCTGAATTTAGCACAAAGCCTCAGAGATTTCAAATTTCCTTCTTATCTGGAGATGGAGATTGCAAGCCAAATGTCTAGAGTCACATCTCTTTTTAAAAAACGTAGCCCAGAAGAAGGATAAATTAAGGATAATTATTTCAGTTAAGATGTATTTTTCTAAGATTTCGGAAAGGCAAATTTTCAAAATAAATACTCAAAGGGTTTCTTGACTTATCTGGAAAAACACTCACCTAGAAAATACATAGGACAGCAAAGTGATTCTAATTGGACAGTGTTGCTTTAATATTTTTTTGATTAATGCTATGCCAGTTCTGAGGTGAAGTTAGATGGATTTACACAAATGCAGATGTTCTGAAGGGTGGGTGAAGCGGAATGTGTGAAATGAAAATAAAATGTCTTAACAGCATCTGCTCTAAGGCTGATCTTATTTATTTTTAACTGTTTCTCTGAAAATGGGAGAATACACTATGATAAGTTAGATGTTTACTTATACAGTGGACTCTTTTTTTAAAACAAAAGTTAAAATTTGTTTGCAGAGGAAATCAGACTAAATGTAAGATGATGAAATCAAATCCTACTTCTTTATTGTTGGTTAAGTAGAATGACCATGCTGAAGTAGACGTCCTTCAGACTTAGCTATAGTTCCACAGCTCCTTTATTGTTATGTGCCAGTGGTCTTCTTTTCCTCTGTGTTTGGAGGTGGTGGGAGAATATGGGCCAAATTCAGCTCTCTGTTACCATGGTGCAACTCCAGTGATGTCAGTGGATTTTCTTTTGATTGGTACCAATTTATCTGACAGTAACTGAGAACATATCTTTTATGGGTGATGTACTGTGAGTGCCTTATTTTCCTTAGTTATTGTGGTTGTGTGTTGTAGAACTACAGGAAAATAATGCTTTCCATATAACATATAAATATGTGTACTTCACCCTCAAAGACATGCATTCTATTCATGTCCTGTCAGAATACATGGTTTTTTAAGCTCACTTTTTGGTAGTGTTTTTAAGTGTAATATTTAGGAAGCTTATACTGGAGGATATGTGTATATGATACTGGCTTTGCTTCAGCTGCAATTCAAACCTGGAACAGGATAATCTTCCAAACTATTCTACTGGCGCTCAGCTGCCATATTTCTATTCTAGCACCAGGACCTGTGTGGCTGAAATTATCAGTTTGAAAAAAGAAATCACCTTGGACATGAGACTAACACTCATACAACAAAACCTAATCTTTAGACCTCACCTGGGGTCTGCAGGGGGTGGAAGAAGCTTTTTTAAAAATGCAGAAAAAATTATTCAGAAAAATTAGACAATTGAGGTGAAATTCATCCTGTGCAAGGGACCGACATGACACCTGTGCATCGCTTGAGCCCTGTTTAAACTCCATTTAAGTGGTACATAGGCCTTATGTGATGAATTTCTCTGCTTAGAGTGAATATCACCCGCAGGGAACATCATATGCTGGAGAGTACAATATGAACTAAATCCTCTCACTGGGACAGATGCTGCCCCCTCCCTTTGCAGATGTAGGGTGCCCTGACTACAACAGAATGGATGTGTTTCCCCTCTGCAAGGGTGAGAGGGATGCAGGGACCTCCCACAAAAAGTCCCTATGTGCCACATAAGTCTGTTGTCTTTGGCATCTGCATGTACCCCAGTGAACAGAGGAGCTGCATATCCATTGGCCTTTTCTGCTCAGAGACAGGGCACACCGTGTCCAGAGAATACTGCAAACCAGAGGCTGCACGAGCAGCTCAACTCCCACGGTGTGACTTGGGAAGAAGATTCCTCTCTCTAACTCTGATCACACAATCCGGTGTCTCCACACAGCACTAATAACTCATATAAGACAAACCAGTTCCGTTGGATGCATAGCAGAAGAAAAACAGCTGTTAACATGCAAAACTTTTCAACATACATGGGTCGGGGAAGTGAATCCAATGCCTGGAGACTAGGGGAATTTCTGCACAGTCAGAGACACCGTTTCCTCCTTACCCTGTCACACTTGATCTTGAGCCTCTGTTGATATTCGCAGAACCCTATATTTCTGGGGAAAGGGGTACCTTTGACACTAAGCATTAGTTTGATGGCCATATAGAACATCCATTAAATCCAATGGCTAGTACCCCTGACTATTTCAGATATAGGATAAATCACCCCGCAAAAAAACCACATACAGGACCAGGTTAATCCATCTCACATTCAGCAACAAGAACTGTGGATTTACTATGAGAAATCAACAACTTCTGGCTGGAATCATAACAATGAAAATGATCCCTTATTTCAAGATAGCATTCCCCCTACCACCACCCCATACCCTCCATGTGTGGCAAACTAAAGGGAAATAATTATAGAGCAATCTATTCCCCATTCCCCCATATAATCAAAATTTCCACTATAATTCCAATTGATATATTATACAATGTACTTACACTTTTGTAAATAAATAAATAAAAGCTCTTTCAAACTTTGCATCTCACAATTCAGATTAGTAGATTCCACACCCATTCTTAAACATTATTTTCCTGGGCATCACTAGTGTTTTAGATGTCAATCCATTTTGTATAACACTCACATCCCATCCCTCAGACATCTCTTTTGTGTTATTGCTGCTTATAGTATACAAAAAAACAGGGCATGAGATTAGCAGTGGTACCCACAAATTAAATGACTTCACAGTTTGTAAGTGCCTTTTAAATATTTAGGACTATAGGAGGCACCTCCTCATATTCCTGATGTATAGGATCTTTGGCCCTGGCTGCTTAATAAGATTATATAGCCTTCAAGAGAGAAACCTTGGCTATCTAGGAAAGTGAGACTATTGTCCTGGTTAGGATTTGTGTCAGCAAACTGTTCTGGAGATGCTAAACATAGAGTTTATCATTACTGAACGGAATAAGCAGAATCTCCATCGAAAAGACTTTGTTCCAGGTATGTCAGTGAGGCATTTCAGCATCTAAAGAGGCAGGTGCCTTCTTGGCATGACATTGCCATTAAAACTCTTGTGGCAGATACAGGGGAAATGTGGTGAGTACATACATGATCTGCTTCTGTGGAAGCTGCAGGGTCATTTAAAACCATGAAAAATTAACTCTTGGGGAAGGAGGAATAAACCAAAGTGCTGACAGACTGGAACTCTTGGCAGATATCCACAAAGTAAACTCCTTCCCACTGTCTACTGAGCGTTTTATCCTTTATGGCCTCCACCTTATATAGCTGAGAAGAAAACCCAGATGCAAACAAAAACAAAATTTTCAGCCTCTGAAATAATGTGCGAATCAGGAAAACGGCTGCTTTGCTCCTGTTGTTTGTTCAATGAGGGTGTAATCCGCTCCTGTGTGGACGGCCAGAGCCGGCCAGTGCACCATTGAAGTCCTGCTTTTAACCCCTCACAGTGGGGCTCTCTGCATGGGGGCGAATGTCACATTTGGTGCGTGAACATCAGGGAAGGCATATCTGTTCTGGGACTGAAGTCCAGGTAGTACAAGTCATTTTTACCTGAATGGACATGTGTAAGGTTTGGAATGGGGGTAGGGTAGTATAGGGCAGTGGTTCTCAACTAGGGGTCCGCAGCCTCCTAGGGGTCCGCAAGCTCGCACCTGAAGCCCAGAGCCCCTGCGGGGTTGAAACCAGGAATGGAGCTGTGGAGACACCCGAGCCTGAGTGCTCCCCCTGGGGCTAAAGCCCCGAGTCCCAGCACCCCATGGGGGGCCGAATCCTGGAGCCCTGAGTCCTGGCGCCCCCTGTGGGGCTGAATCCTGGATCTTCCCCCTTCCCCACCCGCCCAGTGGGTGAAACCCCAAGGACCTTCCCCCCTGCCCGGTGGCTGAAGTTCAGAGCCCAGAGCCTCCCTCCCCTCCCACAGCTGAAGCCTAAAGACCCCAGAGCCCCACACAAACCCCAGTGGCTAAAGCAAGGAGCCATGAGGGCCCCTCCTCTCCTCCGCAGGGCCCTGGAGTTCTTATAGCATGTTAGGGGCAAGGGGCTCAGAAGGAAGAAGGTTGAGAACCCCTGATTTAGTGGAGCCGTTTAAGCAAAGATGCTGCTTCAAGCTTCATAGAATTAAAACAAGTTTCATAAATGAGTCTCTCCTTTCTAAGCTTCTTATAGATGCGGAATGAGCTTGGGGCTGCTCATTCAGGCTCTGTTGGACTGTAGTCGACAGAATTGAACCCAGAGCATGAAGTACTCTAACTTAGCTATGTGTTTGCAGGGAAGGATAGGGTTGAGGTGACACTGAGCTTGATTCAGCTCTGACAGCTGAAGAACTTGGGATACGGAGGGTAATTCCAGGATAAGAGGGAGAACTGGTGCGACTGTTCACGAGACCTGGTCTAAGAATAAACCATTTTTTAAAAAAATCCTACCATGACCCTTTCATCGATCATGAAAATCAGATAGTAGATGGCGGGGCGGAAGCACCTTTTGCTGCTCATCCATGACCTTTCTGGTCATGTTGGGAGCAGCATTAACTAGCTCCAGAGAGAATTACGACCAGTCCTTGTTCATGGTTGCCACAGTGCAAGGCCCTAAGTGAGGGTCTGATCCAGAACCCTCTGAGGTCAATGGGGGTCTTTCTGTTCACATCAGTGGGTTTGGGATCAGTCCCTAGGTGCGTAGGAAGCTAGCGGGGGAAAGGTAGGGAATTCTTCGGGGCTCTAAGACTCCATAAAAGTGTGTGCGTGTGGGTGGGGGGAACCAATAGAGAAAACCCATTATTATGAATCTTTAGTGTTCATTATATGCAGCCAATGGTTTATTTTCCTTCTGTGTATATGTAACTCCTAGTAGTATTAATGGGAGCTATGGTCCTGTATTCAGAGGACTAGAAACGGTGCTCACTCACTGAGAGAGCCCCACTAGGAAGTGGACTTGAGCTATTTGCTTGAAAATCCGAAGTCCTGCATGTTGTAATCACCAATGCCATAATGTTAAAAACAAAAAATCCCACTGTTATGGCTCCAATTATTATAGTCCAACAGATGATAGACAACAACACCGAAAGGATGCATGCTGCGTGTGATTAGTGATGATGCCCGATGCCCATTTGATTTTAGTTTAACACAGTTCTGTCTATCATTTTGCTAGGGGAAACCCTGGAGAGAGAATTCTGCTTTGAATGGGAGTAATTTGGTTGGATATTTTATTGCTACCGTGTAATCCTAGAGAGCATTCCTGACCTAAATGTCGCAATACACAGCTGGCCCAGTCCGGTAGATATTTATGAATGGCGTGTGAAACGCGCTTCTGTGCAGATGTCCAGCAAGGTGAGGGCTAGGCACTGCTTAACATTCAAAATAAAGCTTAAACAGGCTGCAAGTGGTGCACACCTAGAAATGATGAGCTAACACTAAGTTCAAGGAATTCCAAAAGAAGCTCATCAGCCCTTAAAGAGAACGGGGTGTATGTACGCGCCCGCAAGTAAGGCCCTGATTCTACAAGATGCGGCGTGCCTTCCGTTTCCATCGACTTCCTTTCCAGCAGCCAACTGGCAGCACTAGTCCCTGATAGATTAGTGTTGCCGCTGCACAAAGGTAACCAAAATCTGCTCCTTTTGTTTCAGTAGTGTCCACAGCCTTGGGCCCCATAAAATAGTTTATATATAAAAATACTCATCCACAAAACAGATCTACTTTGAGAAGAAAGAAACTGGTCAAATTAAGGAAATCATTGATCGATGCACTGTTATCTTTAAATGTGTCTGCCACTATCGGGCAGCCCAAACATCAATTTCTCTGGCATTGCACTTCCAGACCGCAAAACGTATAATTTTCCAGCACTGTCCCTGACCTTCACTTTAATCATGATAAATATTTAATCCTTATTTTCTTAAATGTAAACTACAAGATCAATGAAGCAGACCTGAGTTTGGCACCACTGTGCCTCTGCAGAAATGAATGTGCATATAATACACCCACAAATCTTGCATTTGCTTGTTTCAATCAGGCATGTATGCACCAATATATATGCTCAGTTTGTGCATGCAGATGCAATGGGTGAATTTTTTCCAATCTGAGCTGGAGCAGAGGAGGCTTCCGTGCCATCTGGGACCCAGGGATGTGGGCAGGCGGCTGCTGCCCATCTTCAAGCCGGGGCGCTGGACGCTGTCCCTCAGCTTGGAGCTGGAGCGTGGGTGGCTGCCATCCAGCTGCAAGCCCCGCTTGCAAGATGCAGGAGGCTGCCACCGGGCTCCCACCTGGGAGCTGGGAAGCAGGGGGCTGCTGCCCGCCTTCCCCAAGAGCCAGCGGCTGCTGCCTGCCTCCCAGCTGGAACCAGGCGGGAAGCGGGTGGCTGCAACCTGGCTTCTCAGGACTGTAGCAGCTGCCACCTGCCTTCCCCAGAAGCTGGGGGCTGTGACAGGGTGGGAAGCGGGTGGCTGCAACTTGGCTTCCCAGGACTGTGGCAGCTGCTGCCCATCCCCCAGCTGGGAGCTGGAACTGGGTGGGAAGCGGGCTGTTGCCACCCGGCTTCCCCAGAAGTCAGCAGCTGCCGCCCACCTCCCCTTCACTCTATTTTTCCCCGGGTACCACCTGCCTGTGTCTCACGTACCCCCAGGAGTACGCGTACCACAGGTTGAGAAACTATGATCTAGATATTTGCCAGTTTTACAACAGGCTACATTTAAAATCACTAGCGAAGTCAGTATAAACTAAAAATTCATACAACAATGACTTGTTTATACTGCTCTACATACTATACACTGAAATGTAAGTACAATATTCGTATTCCAGTTTATTTATTTTATAATTATATGGTAAAAAAGAGAAAGAAAGCAATTTTTCAGTACTAGTGTGCTGTGATCCTTTGTATTTTTATGTCTGATTTTGTAATCGAGTAGATTTTAAGAGAGGTGAAACGTGGGGATACTCAAGACAGATCAGACTCCCGAAAGGGGTCCAGTAGTCTGGAAAGGTTGAGAGCCACTGCACTAGATCATGATGTCCCTCATGTTGTTGAGGTGGCCCTCCTTGTGGCTCAGCAAAAGAGTTGGTTCATTCTCAAGCACAAGGCTGGTAGTGATCTTACGGCAGCTATAGTAACATCAATACTGTTCCTTAAATCTGGGAGCTCATCTCTGGGGTCTTCTCAGAAATCCAAGGATCTCTGGGTCTGATTTTTTTCTGGACTCTAAAGCCCATTTCTGGGTGGCTGTGAGGGGACTGTGAATAACTTGGCATCTTTTAGAACAAAATAGCAAGCTTTCACCCTAGTGATTGGTGAATGAAAGATGAGATTTTTCTGTGTACTTCTAGGGTCCCCCACAAACTAGAGGAGAACTACAGTTAATCTTTGTTGCTTGCCAAAGCCAGCACTGCTTACATGACCTCTTCCAGCTAACCATAGGGATATCTTGTTGGGATCTAGGAGAATTGCATTTGTTTATCCTTGGCTGGAAGCACGGATTCAGCTAATATAATGTCTGAAGAGAACAGAAAATATTGGATTTCCAAAGGAGTGTAATACAGTTGAAATGCTATAGAAATCCTTAGCTATGTCATTGCTGAGGCAGGGTTCCTGTCTGAACAGAGAGAGTCTATTAAATGAAAATAAGAACAATTGAATCATTTTAAAAATAGGAATCTAGATTTAAAACCATTTTTGCAGTACAGGTCAAATTCTGTGTCAGGTTGTACCCTGAGCTATTACACTGACTTACATTGAGGTGAGTGCAGATCATGTGGCCTGGGGTGACAGACATGCACACGTGTGTATATGTAGATATAATTATTTGTTATAAAACATAATGTGAAAAGAGTTTGTCACCTAACTAGGTACAATAAGGTTGGTATACCTGCACTTTGAGTGCAGGTGTAATTCCCGGCTGGAGGAGACATCCCAGTGCAGAGAGCTAGCACCCTAAAAATAGAATTCAGCCGTAGCATTGGGCACCCGAGACCCTAGCTATGTACTTGGAGTGGCTAGCCCCTCCCACCACTGTAGCTGTGTTCTATTTTTAGCATGCTAGCTGAGTGAGAGCTGGTGCAAGTATGTCTCACCCCCAGCTTGAAGTGCCGACATACTCTAACACACTTATAAAACTGTGTATTGAATTGCAGCATGGCACCCTAGCTGCAGGTTGCGACTGATGATTGTACTTCCTTGGTGTTTTGATCTGCATGTCCCCCTATCTGTTATCGCCAGGTAGATCTGAATTAAAAAACCACGGGAAAACGAGTTCCCTTGGATCATTCTTAAATGTTGGTGAGAGGAGGCCTTTATATTCTGTGCATTGTCTTTTTTTCTCTCTCTCTCTGTTTCAAATGTTATATTCTGGTGGGGTTTCACCTTTGCCTTTTTCCTGTGTCTTAGGATGGGCAGACTCCACGTGCTATACCTCTGCCTGGATATGCAGTCAGTTTACCAAGTTCTGGTGAGAAGTTTGACGTGAAACACGTTTTTAAGCTTTGCCAATCCCAGCAAACTATATATTTCAGTGCAGAAGATGAAGAACTGCAAACGAAATGGATGGAAATTCTCACCAAAGCAGCTAAAGGGGATATTGAAGATATAGGTGAAGGAATCGGTAACCTGTAAAGCAAGGTCCATGTAGTTTCTTTATTCTATAAACTATCACTTGAATTCAGTACTCATGGCACTTTGGAATCTGTATGGCTTTATATTTTCATGAGTCTGAATAGGAATTTCAGTGTTTTCTCTCCTTTCATTGTACATTTGTCACATACAGTGCTAGCTGTCTGACATACATTATGTTAAAGGAAAAAGTAGTTGTAGTTGTTGACAGTGTTTATGCTGGTCTTACGTAAAAAGACAAGGAGAAAAGCATTAATTTTATAAAAGGTATGAGAAAACCATCAGTCTCTTGTTTTCCTAAATGTATATTTTTTTCAGTCCTTTCGATTGCTGTTCAGTGCAGGATGTGTATAGTCTGTGATTAGTTATATAAATGCTGCCTTTAAGATAAATGTTGTAAAGGCTTGTGGCTGGCCACTGACATTCCATTCTCTGTCCTTTCCCTTCTGATAAAATGATCTTTGTGACGTGCAAGCAACGTACTGGATTTTTTTCTTTCGCTAAGAATGTTTGTCTCTGCTATTTTGATATGATGTATTCACAAAACGAATACTGTAGAAGGGACTTCTAATAACTACTGCAAGCAATGCAGAAAAGAATATTGAGAAGCCTCATTCATATTAATCACTTATATATAGGGTTTTTTTCTCTTTTTGAAAACACCTTCCTTATTTCCTTTATGAACCCATTATAATGTAAGTGATTTTATACTGCCAACCAGGACATGTCCAATAAACAAGAACATTTTTTAGTACACACAGTACAAAAAGGTGACTTTTTTGTCATATTGGTTAACTTTAAAGTGATCGGGATTTATTTATATAATTTGTAAATAATGTTACATAAGTATTTTAAGACGTTTTAAAAGTTTTGCGCTAATAACCAGATTTAGTCCAATAGAATAAGAGATTTGGATTAATTCAATTTGTAATTTAATTTTCCTGTTTACTTGTATTTGTCTAATTTTCACACTTAAGTGCTTATCTATTTAAATAAAATACATGCAGTTTATTCTTGAGCTAGATCTCCAAGATACTGCAAGCTTTAGATCAACATTTAACATAGGTACAGTATGAAAGTAATGTCTATTTCTAGTGATAGCAATCATGTAGTGCTGATATGCAAGGAAAAAATTAAATAAAGTGTCACAATACTGTAATTTTAAATGGTTTCATTTAATTTTTGTTTCCTCTTCAGCCTTCTACATTTTCTAACTGACATTTGTAAAAGGAGAAAAGTGATCCAGACAACCAGAGTTTGTTAGCAGTGTCAAAAATTAAGGTTCTGTGTCAGTGAGTATTTCCCTGATAGAAGCCACTCCGCTGACAAAGGATTCAGTTGCTTGTTTACTTTGAATGAATAAACCCCTATCCATAGCTCTAATGGTAATCAGGATTTACAGTCATAAAATCCATATATGTGATGAGCTGCCCATACAGCTTCATTTAGCTGTGCCCACCACAACACTACTATTATTAGAGCTGGTCAGAAAATGGGAAATCTTTTTTTTTTGCAAATGTTCTTTTATTTTTGTTCTGTGGGGTTTGAAAAGGAATTATATTTTATTTATTTAAATTCATAATGAAAATGTTTTTGTTTTGTGATTTTTCATTATTCCCCCTCTTCCTTCTTTTTGCCACTGAAAAAGGGAGAGAGAAGGATAAACCAAAAAGAGAAAAGATGACAATTTTCATCAAGAAAACAATCTCAAAAAAAAAAAAAAAAAAGTAAGAAAAAACAAACCGCCCCCCATAGAAAAAATGTTTTTGACCACCTGTAAGTATGACAAAATCCACATCTAATCATCCTAAATTCCTCACCTCAACATCTTCCTCAAATGCTTAAAAAGTATTTTCTAACATATCTAGAAAGGCAACATATGAGGGTACTGGCAGGCCCAGAGGGGAAATGCAGCCCAGGGTCAGGATCCCTCACAGAGAATGCAGTACCAGCAACTATTCCCATTTAAACCTGCTGGGTAGGTTTCTTCCTGAAGCATCTCTGCAGATCATGGCTTCTTGCAGAGAGGGGCGGTCTCTCATATAACCAGGCCCCAAACAATTTAGGACTTTATAGATTGAAGCCAAAAACTTAAATTCCACTTGAAAACCTGCAGGAGGCCAGTGCAGATCCTAGAGCTCTGGTATTATTTGACCGCAGCATAAAACTCCTGTTTCTCCAGAAACCGCTTAGAATCTAACAATACCCTGAAATCGCAGAGCTGTGTTAGAATGGGGCCTCACTCCATTAGTCAGGGCTGCCAGGATAACCTGTGTTAAGTCTTCCAGGGTATGTCTACGATGTGGGGGGGGGGGGGGAAGCCCCTGCAGCAGCAAGCCTCAGAGGAGGCTAAAAGAAGCAGTGTAGGTGTTCCTGTTTGGGCTGGAATTCTGGGCTCTGAAACCTGGCAAGTGAGGAGGGTCTCACTGAGCTGCAGCCTAAGTGAGAACGTCTAAACTGCTGTTTGTAGCCCTGTAGCACAAGCCCAAGTCAACTGATCCAGGCTCCGAGACCCATTGCCACGGATTTCACTCCCCCCCCATTCCCCCAGTGTAGATGTACCCGCAGTTATTTTCCCCTGTCTACAGTATTACTTATCTTGTCTGGATGGAATGTTAGCTCCTGCTCCTGCTCCCACTGGAGTCAAAGGAACTCTATCCACAAACCGCAAGGGGAGTTGTACAATATCCTTAAGGTATGTCTACACTGCAGTGCAAGCCCATGCTTGAGCCCAGGTTTAAGGTTAAACTCCTTGCATCTACATTGCAATTGCTCCAACTTAGGGTTTGGTCCCAGGACCCTGCAGGGCTGGAGGTTCAAGCTCAAGTCAAGCCAGGACACAGGGTCCAAGCCCTATTGCACTTGACTCAGGTCCCGAGAATCATTCAGAAGTATCTCATAATTCTATGGGACAACTTTCTTAGTCCTCTCTATCCCAACAGTCTGCAATTCACTCTATTGAATATGGAAGCTCCCTGTTCCCTTGGCAAACAGCAGCAGTTCAGATCAGCGTTAACCCATTCTCTTCTGGTCACCAATCTGCAAGCACACTGTCAGAGAGGCTCCTGGGTTTGAAATGCAGAGCGAAATGATCAAGCATTTTGCAAAGTGAGGTGCTTCCTGGTAACATGAAGGAAGGCAGTAAAGTTTTCCCACAGTGTACCTTGATCTAAAGCTAGAGCGACCACAGTTCAGAGAGTTGGAGGAGCTAGGGACTCTGAAATATGGTTACTTTGACTCAGGTCTGCGCACTGCAGTGCGGACGCCAGAGCCTGGGTCAGAAAATTCCTAACAGAGAGTTAAAATACAATGTAGACGCTAAAGCCCAGGGTTCCCTAACATGGGTCAACTGACTCGAGTCCCACTAACACTGGGCTTATATTGCAGGGTAGACATACATTTGGTGAGTTAGCTTCATCCTAAATCCAGGCAATGGTCATTCTTTCCTCTTCTCATGACTGAGTTGCAAGCTGGATGATTATGGGAAGTGGTCCAGGGATTAAAAAGGTTGAGACTGGGAAAGGTTTGACTTTGATAACGTGTACTTCATTAAGATTTGTAAATGCACATTACTCCATAATTCCTTTCAGCCTGGTTAATCCACATACCCTGCTGTGTCAGGAAACCGTGCAATCCTATCTTACGCAAATGAGGATTTTATTAAAAACAAATCACTATCTTGTTTTGCATGATGATAGGTATATCAAGATTGCAATCAGCTAAATCAAGCAGAGTCACTAATTCTCAAAATCAACTTTCTCCAGTTGGTTGTATGACATATGCCAATGATGTGCTAAGACTTGCAAAGTACAATGGTAATGAGGCCAAAATATTTTTTTAATGACCAGAGGGTGAGAAGTTGCCCCCGGGAAACCTTTATAATACTGGTATACAAAACACAGTTGCAGACTGCAATAGAGTGAGCTGAGATTCATTTTGCTTGACCTTGGTCCTTCAAAGATTAGGCATGTGCTTAAATGTAGGCACTGTGAGTAGGCTCACCAACATCTATAGGACTGTGCAAAGCATGTGTGGAAATCTTTGTGGGATTGGGACCTTTATGAGCAACAATTGTACTGCTGGGGTGGAATTCACAGGCATTTGACTCTAAAGGGTCAGACACAAAATCTAGCCAGTTAGTTGTCTAAGTGCCCTTATTTGCTTCCAGAATTGCGAGTGCAAAGAGGAGGCTGTGTTAAGGCCCCTTTAAACATCGTGCCCATAAAGCTTACTCCCAACAGCCTGAGTATGCTACAAAATCTAAGTACTTTTCTCTGTCACCACATAGATTTTTAAAGTGATGTACATGGTGAAAGTTCCTGAAATTTCAACATCCATTGAAAATGGTCTTCTCTGTCATAGAAATGAGAACTTCGTGAATCTAGAGACTCCTCTGGCACTCACATCTGTATGAAATGGAGAGAACTCCTCTTTTTTCTAAGGTGTTTTGCTGCTCCCATTATCCTTCCAAATAAATAAATCAGTGAAATAAAAACGATACAATCCAAGTGTAACTGAATTTGGTAGGAGGAAAACAAACTTTTTAGAAAAGAGAGATGTCTACTGATGGCTTAGGAATGGGAAGAGATCATTTTTTCTGATTGTGTACAGAACAGTGGACTTACCAGATCTAGAACATGAGGCGGCGTTAAGCTATGGAGAATGTAATTTTTTGCAAACGTTTTTTTTTAATGTTGTGTGGTATGCATATGGTAGGAGTAAGGAACTGTCTGCATTACATACTGATAGTCATTCAGACCTTTCCTTTATTTACCTGCTTGTTCAAAGAAAGATAAATGAGAATAACAATTAAATGAGCAGGTAATTAACATCCCTCCATATCAGCACCAAGATGCAAAGATATCATTTTGCCTTTATTAAAATCTGAGACAATAATACCAACACATTTGTTTCCCTTGTCTTTGTTTCCAGTAATCTCTTCCGTATTTGTATCCCGCCACAGTTTCCCAGAAACAGAAGGTGCTGACAATGTAGCGTAAAGTTTGTGGTTAACCTATGTGACGTGTAGTTCACTTCCTGTGCTGTCCTTCACTTGTAATACGGAGTGTTAACTGGTAAATATAAGTGGCCATGTATTTTGTAACCTACTTACACTAGTGTGCTCCTTTAAAAAAAAAAAAAAAAAAAATATCTGTTTCTCTTTTTCTGTTCTTTAGTCCATGCTTTTTGTTTGCCTTGCGTTGTTGTCTGATTCACTTGGCTGGGTAGTCTGCAGGTCTGAGGAAGCTTGACTGAGTTGAAAGCAGTCACTGGCTGTCCACAGATGCTGTGTGATCTATGATCACAGAAGATTAGAACAGGAGAAATTCTGTTAAGTGTCTATGAAATATACTTCTCCTTTTTCTTCTTCTTTGGTGTCACACAGATTTACATAGAAGACTTGCTCCAATCTTTGTCAAAAGAGAATGCAGCTAAATATGTTTCTCTATATTATATGTTGTGAGTGCTAAAAGAAATTGTAGGACTATTATTTCGTTTTATTTGTTTTATTTTGGTTGAAAGTAAAATGTCAGAAAGTGCATCCACCCCACTAACACTTAATACATGATAATAGATTCCATGCTACACCAAAGTAAATTGTAGCTTATCAAAGTGACTTAGTTAAAAACGGGAGATATAGGAGTGTGATATATAATGGCCAACAGTAATTCAGAAACACGTCTGAAAAGGAAGCCCAAGCCTATTCTAACAGTCTCGTAAGAGGAAGCATGGTGGAGAGGGATCAGCACAGCATTGGATCTAACACAGGCTTAGGATAGCATCTCTGTGCAGAAGGGCAATGGGTTCCTTGTGGAAGTCAAGTAATTTCTCTATATTTTTCCTTAGTTCACTATCCAGTTGGAGAAGATTTCACTGCAGTCCAAAGTAACTTCTTATAACCTAGTGTGCAGACTCACAAGCCAGGGAAGGAAAAATCAAAAGTCCCAACATCCTTTTCCTTAGGGTTTGCCTTATTTCCAAAAACAAAGCTTGCAACCAGCACAATCAACTCAAACTTCTGGGTCATAATTACCGGAGGCCTAGCCACTGGGGAGGAGAAGAGGACATAACCTTCCCCATGAAACCCTCCTTTGCACCAGCTTCCCTTTTCTTTAATAATCCCACCCAGATCAGCCAATTGGAAGGCCGGATACTGATAATGCTTTTTGCACTTCGTCACACCACCCATTCCCCAAGTAGTCAGTTGCTCTGTGATATCTTGTGCCACCATGGCCTGAAACTAGGGCTGTAATGACTTCAAACTAGAACTCATGCTGTGGTGTGTTCATTTCTGTTATTGGAAGAGACAGATGGAAAATCTAAGTCGGAGGCAGTGCAGCTGCATGCGAGACAAGTGATGGTAAGTGCCAACTGACTGTCAGACCTCACTTGGATAAGGGGAATGCAAAATTGCATGATGGGTTTGTTTGCAGTGTTGTAGTCATCTTGGTTCCAGGATATTAGAAAGACAAGGTAGGTGAAGTAATATCTTTTATTGGACCATCTTCTGTTGGTGAAAGAGACATACTTTCGAGCTACACAGACTGGAAGAAGAGCTCTGCGTAGCCCCAAAGCTTCTCTTTCACCAACAGAAGTTGGTCCAATAAAAGATATTACCTCACCCCCTTGTCTCTATGATGGTTTTAGTCGCTCGTTATTAATCTCATGCTCACATCACTTGAACCTACTTTCCCCTTTGGTAAAAAGCCTACTATTGACTCATCTGACATCGGGGCTGCTGGTTATCTAATTAAATGCTGATTTGCAACTCCTCGTCGCCATTTGTATTGACTTCTGATAGTCTGTGTTTTCAGCACATCTGTTCTGAAGTATTGGCACATTCCTACAGACGGGAGTCCGTGGTCATCTGTCTGCGCTCATTCCAGGAGCATCCCAGCTCCCACTTCATTCACTTCAGCACATTTAACAGTGGATTTAATTTGCCCGCTAGGGAAAAAGCATGCTGAACTTGTGAGATTCTTTTTCTAATTAAAGAAAGTAAAAGCCAGGTGAATCCTTTGTGCTTAGAAAGGGGATACATCTGGGATTTAATTAAAAGAAGGGGGAAATAACTTGGAACTCAGTACTAAAAATGTATAATAGAAGAATAGTCTCCTTACGTATGGACTGGGCAGGTTACCTCTCTAATTAGAGAAAAGAAGCATCAGACCCATCACTTTCAGCCCCCCTGAGTTAGTTCTTTGTATTTGTTAATCTGCATGTTCCATGTTCTGTGGCTGAATGAGGAGAGGAGAGCGGTTCTGCACAGCATTATCCCTCAGCAAACCTGCAGAGAAATGCGCACGGTAAAGAATGCTGGCCCTGTCAATGTTCATTCCTGCAGGTTCCTATTCTCTACTGGCCGTCTTCCTTTGAGGGTGTAATCACCAGGCCGGCTGCAGGTTGTGGGCAAATGGAGGTAGGGACTACACGGGAACCCAAGGAATAATGCAAGCCAGCTCTGTGCACAAATATCTCAGCCCCACAAGATGCGCTAGAAGAGAGAGAGAGAAAATCGGCAGGTTTGGAGGAACATGTCCCCTGTTTTCATGGTCGGGCAAAAAGCCACCCCATACGCTAACTGGCGGTTCCTTGGAAACTCCACAAGTAGCAGCTCTGAGTTTCATAAGTATATTTTCCTTTCCTCTTGGTTTTCAGCAGAAGAGCTTTGTGGTTGTGAGGATTATTTTTTGTTGGGAAGGGTGGAAATCATGCAAAAGCAGCTGGTCTTTTATGGGGAAAAGTCAAATTTTTCCTTGTAAAATTAAAAATGTTTGGGGCTAGCAGATGTCAATCCTGAGTAACCCCAATGAGATCAATGGAGCAACACTGGAGTATGTGAGTGAAGAATCAGGCCCCTGATTTTAAGAGGTGGGAAAAATGAAGCTGATCTTTGTCATTATTTTGATTTATATTGGGAACCAATTAATGGTGCCTGTCATTGTGAACTCCGTGTTGTGTTGCAACTTCCATTTTGGCTATTAACCTTTATTCTGACCTTCATTTCATAGTGTAACCTTCATTTTGGATTAGAATATCCAATTTGGATGAGAGCTTTGGTGCCTACTTGAATGATCGTCTGAGAAGCCGTCAAAGAGCAATATAGGGTCATCAGCTTTGACTGTCTCTCAACTACTAACCCATCGCCATGGGGCAGTGGCCTGTCTACAAGGATGCCTAATCAGGGAAAGGGCTGGAATTTCCCAATTGGAGCACATGGGCAAAAAGAGAAAGAGACTCTATTTGTGAGGGTGGGCTTTCTCGGAGCAGGAGGGCTGTCCACATGCCAGATGTCTGGGCTAGAGATAGAAAGAAGGTAGGTGGGACTCTGTCTAGTCTGAAATCTAGGTCAGACCTCAGATTTGCAGAAGGCACAAGATCAGACCAAAAGGAGGAACGTCTCGGTTGTTTTGCAAAGATCTGTAACTCTCTAGTGCAGTATTCTTCATTGCAAGGCCCATGAGCCAGTGGCAGCTCCCAGTGACCCTAAGTGCAGCTCCCTGATTAATTAACTAATTCCCCACACACACACACCTGGAAAGTTGGGGGGAGAGGGGACAGAGCTGTGCTGGGCAAGGAGGGGCTCTCCACGTGGACAGCACAGCCCACCAAACCAGGGAGAGGGGGAAGAGCCACCCTCTCCATGCTCCAGGACACCACTGGGCAGGTCACCACAGGGGGTGGGGTGAGCCAAGGCCAGCAGCTGAGTTACTGCTGGGAGCAGCAGCCACAGGAGTGGGAAAGGCGCTGAGGGAAGTGCTCAGTGCTGGCCAGGGCCTCTTTGCCTCCCGGTGACTTGCGGGAGTAGCAGAGCTACAGCCACCCGCTCTTTCCTCCCCAGCAGTGGCATTGCCTTTTGATGGTGTTGCCACCTCCCTCTGAGACTCCACCTGCCTGCTGCTCGCACCTCTTCATGAGGGCATCTCGGCGGAGAGGGCAAAACCACCAGGAAGCAACACCGCTGCAGGGGGGTGGCAGCTGCAGCCCTGCTGCTCCCCAAGTCACCAGGAGGCAGAGGTGAGCGCTTCCTTCGGTGTCCCTCCAGCTCCTGTGGCCCCCTGCTTGCAGCGGTAACTCAGCTGCTGGCCTCAGCTCGCCTGCCCTGTGCAGTGCTGACATGCCGGTGAGTGACTCATTCACTGCCTCTCAGGGTCCCGGGAGAGCGGAGGGGGCGGCTCTTCCTCCCTCCCCGGCAAGGTGGGCTGCACTGCCCACATGGAGAGCCCCTCCTCACCCCACAGCTCCTTTCCCCCTCATGTGGAGGGGCCACCCCCACCCCAAATTTCCTTCCAGCTGAGAGGAGGAAGTTTTTTGGGACCCTCAAACAGCCTGGGGACTAAACCCAGGTGAGCCTTTGCTGCTAGAGCGGGATTGGACCTCAGCTGGGGGATGAACTGAAGCACTGGACTGATAGTTCAGAACCGTGGAGAAAACATCCCAGGGCTGGCCTGCTGAGTGGCCCTGGGCCGGGGCCCAGCCTGACTCATCTGGGACAAGGAGGCATTGTGGTTTGGCTCGAGAGAGGAGAGCAGACAATGGGAAGGGATTGGGAAGTGGGGGGAGGGCACCAAGTGGGAACTGGGGTGGAGCGTGGGTCGGGCCTCAGGGAGGGGCATGGCAGGGAAGGGGCCCAGCCCAGCATCCCCAAAGGCAGGAGTCACCAGCTCACATTGAAGGTTTTTTGCCAAGTGGCCTCGGCTTGAAAAATAGTGAAGATCACTGCTCTAGTGCTTTCTTATGAGTAAAGTTCCTATGGTTCAGAAATTCCTTTGCTAACTCTCTTTTCATGCTTGCCTGTCACTTTGTCCCCAAAAGGGTTATTCGAGAAGCTCAGCATGCCCATAACAAGATATGGCTTTGAGGGGAACATGTAAAAGCAATTGGGGGCTCAAGAGGACTGAGGCACTAGTACCATTGTTTAAGGCAACAACATTGTGGATCCCCACATTTCATGAAAGGGGGTAGACATTAGGTCTGCACCTGGAAATGTACCTTAGAGATTCAGAGCTAGGATTAGTGACCTGGCTCTGCCCAGACCTGCTTGCCTTAGGAGCATGTGGGGTAAAGCGACTGGATACACTCATGAAACTGGTACTCCTCCAGAAAGGGGCACTGGTCCAGGTTGTGACAGGTTCATTCAGTGGTCTGGACTAATTGGCGATCATCTCTACTGCTTATCAGAGTGACATGAAACTGTGGGACTCTTGGAGTCAAATGGGGGAAATGGCTTCTTCTGAGCTGCATTGAGTGATGCTATGATGCTGGGTATAAGCAGAAATCATGTTTTAACCTAACTAAGGGATTTAACTTGGGGAAGTTGAAATTGAGTTTGTTTGGAACAACACACTCCCTACCCATAGGACTGTTGCCCCTTTTTGACCTGAGCAGCTAGTCAGGTAAGGAGGCCAGGCATATTCCAGCTGGGAGTGGAAATTGATGCAAGAGCCTGGTCAATTTTCTTTGATGCAGTTGTGTTTGTTTACAAAGAACGTACAGAGTCTTGCTTCTCCGAACATAGGAACCAACCACAAAAGAACAGTTTCTTGGCTAACTAGGTGTGAGGCTGTAAGCAAACAGTGGACCCAAAAGTGCACACACTTAACTTTTTCCAGGGTCACAACATGCCTACAGGCTGCTGCTATGTGGCTTTCTCACTTTTTGCCTATGCCGCTCTCTGTGTTCTGTCTGTTCTCAGTGTCTGTGCATTCTGCCTAACTACACCTCCTGACTCACAGTAAGAACAATACCCAACGGAACCCTCTACCCATCTGATTTTAGTTTCTGGGCCTTATTTTAGGTGTGTCCTCTTAACTGTTCTTCCAGTTACCTTAAAATAAGGGCACGGTGACACATCTTTTTCAAAATGGTTTTAATTCAACCTGCAACAAAGTTTAACCCAGCTCATAACTATGTTGTAATATGTCGATCTGTAGGGAGAGGTTGAGCTGAAATCTTCACTGGGATATTCTATACAGACAAAATTCAAAGGAAGGTGAACGGTAGCTGCCTTTATCAGCAAAAGTTTAGAGGCTGTGGAATTGCAAATAACTACTTCAGAGAAGAGCAATAAATCAGTCTGGATTGTCTTTGTTGATTTAAAAAAAAAGAAAAGACCCAAAAACTAAGCTGCTGCTGAGAGGGAGAGGATCCTAATCTGCAAACGGTGCATTAAATTAAATGAAACAACAAGGGTGTGACAACAAAAGGCACAAAAGAAAAAAAGCTAAATAGCTAGGAAGGCTGACATTTTGTCCTTAAATCAACCCATTGTTCTTGGACTTGGTAAATGATCTGGTGTGTAAGGTGACCTACATTCAGTGCTGTGTGTCATAGTCTGATAATCATGTAAGTAAATGATGGAAAGCCAGACCCTCAAATGGTGGTAACTCCGCTGACCTCAATGGAGTGGTGATTATTTACACAAGCTGGGGATCTGGCCTGAGGTTTCAGCTTCGGCTTTCAATTCTTTAGCTTTAATAGTCACCATCTTAATCTTGTGCTAAATTTATTGATCTGTACTTGCCTTATTTGTTTTATAACAAATATACTTGATGGTAAGTTAGTATGTGTCATTTATGGCGGAGGAGTGTAGGACTTTGGCAGCAGCTAAGTGTACGTGGACACTGCAGTCAGAAGTGTGATTAAAGTTAGCATCGGTTTACCCTATCCTAGCTGCGCTCTAGTTAGCATGGCAAAAAATAGTCTTGAAGACACAGCCACCAGCGCACACTCTACAAAACCACACAGGAACCCTGAATATACACTGGCATGACACCTCTGATTGCAGTGTAGGTATACAAGTCTGGATGGAAGTGACCAATCTGAGACTGTTCTGTGCATAGGCTTTCCTCTGTATCTCCCATGCTGCTGTCCTGGTTCCTGGGAGCGCCTTACATTTAAGACACTGAAGCTCTATAATGAAATAGACATATTTAAACCTTATTATTACTACTATGCTTCCAGTCTACAGTGTGTTAGTATTCACATGGCACTTGCCAAAGTCCTGTCCCAGTATGGACTGGGCTGGTTGTAAAAACTGGGATGGAGTCTTTGATTGTTCTGAAGTCCTCTTCAAGAATAAGGAAGGGTGGAGAAAGGTCCTGAGATCGTTACTTCATACTGTGATCATTGCAGTAGCCTTCAATGGCAGGTGCAAATAAAGAAAAGCAATTCTTACTACCTCAGACTCAGGAGTCATGAGCCTCATTTCAGGGCTCGGAAGTAGATCTCAGTGAATTATGGATATTTTGGTTTGGGAGCTGAACTAAAAAACCAAAACCAAAACAAAACTCAACCTTTTTTGGTTTTTCTCCCCAAAACAAAAAAATTGAGAGAAATTATGTTCAAGTCAAACAAAACATTTTGTTTGACCCAAAACAACATTTTTTTCAGATTTTCATTTTGGGTGTTTTTCACTTCAAAAAAAAAATTAGCTAAATTTCTTAATGAAATACTGTTTTGCAACAGAAGATTAAATACCTCATTCTGAAATTGTCAAAACAAAACATTTTAGTATTTTCAATGTGAAATATTAGTCCCAGTTTTTTCAGCTGAAACCATTCACCCAATTAGCCCCAGATTTGTGCATTTTTAGTGCCCTGAAACTGCATTTTGGGGCAAACTTTTTATTTGCAG
Source organism: Emydura macquarii macquarii (assembly GCF_026122565.2). Lineage (NCBI taxonomy): Eukaryota > Metazoa > Chordata > Testudines > Chelidae > Emydura > Emydura macquarii. The sequence goes on along the minus strand of NW_027131105.1, from coordinate 8,641,316 downwards.
AAAAAAATTCACCCAGCCCTATTCAGGAGTTTCCCAGTCTGCATGACAGATTCCTTGTCCAACATGCCACTGCTTACAGCTCCCACACCATCCTATTCCAGAATACAGGCCTCTCCAGCTACCACACACCCTATCTTTATTGCCTCCCTGCTCTAGCGTTTGTGCACGTGGAACGCAGTGTCTCCAGATGGTATGTTCCCCCTTCAAGACTAAACTGCTCTTTACCCAAACCCCACCTAGACAATAGAACTGAAGAGTTCCATTGCTCTATTTTCATACATATACTACAGTGTATGCACCTGCTCTGGGGAGCTGTGCCTGGTTTATGGGATAGGTGCCACAATGCATGGAACAGCAGAGGCTGGAAAGAGTGCTATGTGAAGACATACTGAAATGGTTGGAACAGGCTGGTTAATGTAATACACAGGAGTACTTCAGGAACAAACAGCTGGCATGTATAACACTGAAACATTTTAGTCCTGAAAACAGAGGCCTGTAATGAATATAGTTATGTAACCTTACCTGTGAGTAGTGCTACCAGCTCTCCCTATAGTATTGTATGCTGTAATATGTAAAAAGAGTGTGTGTGTGTGTGTGTGTGTGTGTGTGTGTGTGTGTGTGTGTAAATGTTCACTTGTTTGCATTATGTTGTATTTTGTTTGTTCCACTGTGTTTCTCTAATGGGGCTGTCCTGCCCATGGATGTGTGTATACATCATGAGAGGCGGTGGCTACTCCTCACACAAATGCATTCAGATGCTTTGCTGGCTGGCCGAAAGCTTCTCTCGTCTCCATTGCTTGATAGTGCCTTGGTGGAGCCTGGGTGCCTGAGGAGATGAGAAGCTTGCTGTTATTCCTGTTACAGTTTTATAAATCATCTTATAGCTTGTGGTGTTGCTTTTTTGCTCGATTTTTGTTGCTGAACTAACAGTCTCCTCATCTCATGTGTTCCTGTCTAGTACCCAGAGATGGGCTTGATGTGGCTTTGAAAAGAGCCTCAGAAGCTGGGACTGGACGGATGGCTCAATAATTACCCTATTCTGTTCATTCCCTCTAAAACATTGGCCACCAGCCACTGTTGGAAGACCAGATGCTGCGCTAGATGGACCATTGGTCTGACTCAGTGTGGCCGTTCTTATGTTCTTATCTCTATTTGAGTCTCCCTGCAGGCCAGCCAGTTCCCCCATGCTTCTTCTGTGTCCTGCACCCTGTAGTGCATATAGGACTGCAGGGAAAGAACAAGCAACGAGTTGGACACTGGAGCTCGCGGGAGTGGTAAGTAAAGAGTTAATTCTTACCTGAGGGCATGGCGTCGCCCTGTTTTGGATCTTTTTTTGACTGATGTCCCTTTATCTGTATTCTATATTTCAGGTCTCAAAAACTTGGGAGTGAAGGCGGAGGCAGCTGCATCATTGCCACAGCAACCCCTATTCCCAGGAAAGTGAGCAGGGCCCAAGCATAATTTTTTCAGTCCTAATACAAACTTGTAACATGGGCCCCCTCCCACACACATACCCATGGGGTTGCAGCCTAGCCTGAGCCCCCTAGGGCCTCCGGGTCCCAGTAAAGTATACCATTCCCCCCCCCCCCATGTGGGGGCCCCGAAAGTGAGTATATTAGTGCATGTGGTGTGTGCTTTCTATTATTTCTTTTGCGTTTGTGTGGGAAGGGAGTTGACAAATGATTGTTACTGCTCTGTGCTCTGAGTGGGCAGGAGCAGTGCAAGAGTGAGCTGGAAGCACCAAATGAAAAAGCACAGCTGCAGTGACTGTGCTTCCTGTCTATACTAGTATTGCAAAGACTTGAACTACACTGGGCTGAGAACTGGTGCCACTATCCCGGCACCGGGAATGCTTGTGACACCTTAGGAGTATGTCCCTAAAGATAGCACATTCGAGGTGCCTGGATTGATAGTGTGATTGCCAAAGTAGTCCGGTGGAAATGGAGCTTTTGTGATACGTTAATATCAACCTGACACTGGTACAGGCCACAGCCAGGACACAGGGATGTGAAGCAGAAGTAGGGTTGCTATGTTAATCGCTCAGTAGCATCCCTCCTGTCGTATCTCATTACTTAACTTCACTAGTTGTGTCATGCTGTGCTAATAGCTGTTGCACCGATCTGGGTATCTCAGATGCCTGATACAAAGAGGCATGATGGATCTATTGCTTCCTTGGCCAGGATGTGAGGGAGCCGTATGAGGGAGAATTTCAGAGCTGGTCATGACGAAGGACTTCAAATCCACAGACATATTAGAAATACAGTAGGTGATGTATTGCAGGTTAAGAAACCATGACATGAATATGTTTGCTGCAGTCTGGAAACCATCCACAGTTACTAGAAGCATGCATGGCTTTTAAACAAGCCAGTCCAAAGGGATGCAAGAGGAGTGTAAATAAGTCATGTACATGGATATAAATGGCTAGCAGAGAACGGAGCAAAGTTTAATGGAAACAGAAACCCTGAGGACAAGAGCATATATTTAAAAAAAAAAAAAAAGTACATGGGTTTAACCAAGAAGATTGTTCCCCTCTCCAGTCACTGTTTAATAAAAACTCCAAACAGTGCAAAGGGGAGAGTTGAAGGGGCCACTTCAGCAGACATGCTGGGGATGGAGTGGCCAAAGCATTGTGCCCTGACTGATAAGGCCCCAAATGGGCAGCAAATCCCTAAGCATGTCTGTCTGCGAGAAGATTTTCTCTGGCGTTTCACTGTCTTCTGAGCAGGAATGTTATGGTGATAGGCACCAATCTGAGACATGGATGGATAGACAGAGATGTAAAAAGCCTTTGAAGATGCTTTGTGGTATCTTCAGACACCAGAGTTCTATCCCAAGCATGGGGCTGCCATCCTGCCTCTAGTTATTTTCACATCCCCACCGTTGTTCCTCTTACCCTTTCTCTGCCTGACTCCCCATTCCACTCTATTTCAATACACCTGCTCCATTCCCTTCCTCTCGTCTTCTACTTTGTATTTCTTTCCCCTTCCCCCCATATCTGGCAATTCCCCTCTCTCCCTGCAATTGCATTTTCAAAAAGCTTAATCTTTAACAGCTCCATTGGCTCATGAGGTCATGGGCAAACATCAATTGGGCAGCTTATTGAAACATTTGTTTATATGAAAGTAGCTGTTTGAAATAAACTAGAGTTGAATTCAAGCCTCCAGAGGCCAAGTACATTAAAACACCATACTTCTCATATCTATCAAGCAGCAAAATAATTTAAATTGCTCCAATTCTGCATTCAGTGGGTGTGCAAGTGAAATTTACACTGATCTGATATCCTGTATGAACCAATTCGGTGCACTTATATCATTCTTCAAAGCAGGCTCCTAAGTTGCACCCCAAATTCTCCCCATTTTTGACTGTCCCCTTTTTGCATTGCTCTTTGTCCCTAGTCAGGGGCAAAGCCCTGATTTGGGAGTGGTGGCAGCAAAAGCAAGATTGGCTCTGTTTTAAATTTTTTTTTTTAAATATAACCAAAGAGAAAGATGGAAGGGGTGAGACCAGCAGAAGCCTTGTTATGCTGAGTGCAGGGGACATCTGCTGAGGGGAATGGAAGGATTTGGGCAGGGACTGACAAAGCTGATGCTCCCTTAGGAAATTCTCACACTTTCTTTAAAAATACATAAGAGCAGCCGCTCAGAGTAACTGGAGCAAATGTAAATGAAGTAAAATTGCTGATGAGACACATCTGCTAAAGAACAAGATGCAGCAAAGGTCTCTGAAATTGCTGCACACCCTTGCTGAGCTGCCAAGCAGGAAAGAAAATGTCATGCTGGTGAAAAAGCCATAGTAGAGCTGGAATAAAGACAAACATGCCATCCCGTCTATGTTGCCTTCTTCATTGATATTGTGTTCTCTATCTCCTGCCTTATCCTTTCTGTCTCTGTCGCTCCTTCCTTCTCCCACTACTATCCCCCAAATCTTTCACTCTCTAAGGGATGGTCTACACTGAAAAGTTAGGTCGACCCACCTATATTTCTCAGGAGAGTGAAAAATCAACACCCTTGAGCGATGTAGTTAAGCCAACCCAATCCCAGGGGTAGACAGCGCTTGGTCAACAGAGGAATTCTTCCATCAACTTAGCTACCGCCTTGTGGGGAGCTGGATTAACCGAAGCCATGTCTATGCTGATGGCGGCAAATTCGCCGCCGCCAGATCAATCTTTCTGGATCAATTGAGCGGTCAGTGTAGAGCCGCTCAATCGATCAGGAAGTCGATGCTGGTAAACCACCCCCTCAAAGTAGCGTACGCTGCGTTGATGGGAACAGCAGTGTAGACAGCGTGCAGATGGGAAGCACAGAAGTTGACGTGAGTTACACAAGCTACTCTGCGTAGTTTGCGTAACTCCCGTCGACTGCCACCGAATCTCCAGGTAAGTGTAGACCAGGGCTGAGTGATGGGAGAACCCCTCCTGTGCAGTAGTGAGGGTCTACACTGAATCGGCACACCTGTAGCATTTTACTTGTAGATGTGGTCTCAATCCTCTTTTTGTCTCTTCTATCCATCTTCTCAATCACAGCCTCTCACGCTCGCCCATCACAGACAACCATCTACTCCCAAAGACACCCCCAGGCCTAGTCTCCCACCAGCAGAATCAGGACTTGAATCCCGTTCTTCTGACTCCTAAGGCCATGCTTAATGTAATAGCCAGTTTGCCTTTCAGCTGCTGTTGAGATGAGAAAGGGATGAGAATCCTGTTTGGGTTTGTCCAGTTCAATTTCTGCAGGGAGGAAGGGATCCAGAGTGCTCCCTAAAAGGCCAGAGAAAAGAGTTGCTTAGAAACTTACAATTTATATCTCCTCTGTGTCCTCCAACCTTCCTTACAATTTAAGTGATTGCTTGCTTCTGAAATTGCCATCAGGGTTAGTAGCTTCACATATGTCCTCAAAAGGTCCTTTAGGGTGTAACGCGATCCACTCTTACAGGGGTGACTGGTTTAAATGATAATAAACCACCTGCTACTGTTCTTAGTTTCTTTGATAATAAATAAAGCCTTGGGGGTTTGGCATATCTGACAAAATCCATTGTTTAGGAGTTGTCTACAAAAAGTATAAACAGACACTGCAGAACAGAGTAATTGTTCTGAAATAAAGTAATTTTTTATTAAATAAAGTAATTAATTTTGTCCACATGGGGCAGTGATACTGGAATAGCAATAGCAAAATGGTTATTCCGTTATAGCTATGCTGGTCAATTTCCCACGTAGACAAACCTTTAGATTCAGTGATGAATACTGCTGCCACCAAAAATATCTCAGGGTTTTTTTTGGGCTTTTTCTTAAATGGTATGAGGAAGGGAATGAAGAATGCTTGTTAGAGCTGTGTAATGTTTTAACGTTTAAGCCGCCTCCAGAGACTTGCATTCAACTCTAATTTAATTCAAACATTTACAGTCTCTTCACCCAGTTGATACTTGCCAACAGCCTAAATCCATTCTAGAATCTGGCTCTGTTCTGCAGTGTCTGTTTATATGAAAGGCCTCATAAAGGAATAACAAGGTGTCTGTATTGAAGAGTCAGATGTATTTGCAAAGTTGGCAGTTTCTAACTAGTATTCACCATCCCAGTCTCATAAAATTCAGACACAAAATTACCCCTTCCCCAAGAACTTCCATAGTTGCCCATAATTAATCTTGTACTCAGCAGCGTCTTTCCTGAGAAATGAAAAATTGTTGAATTTGTGGGGAGGGGAGCAGAGGGGGTTATCATGCTTGTAAATTTACTTATTCAAATGTATGGACTTACGCTTATCTGATCCAGTGAAAGTTAAAAACATTATGCTTATGTATTAATCACAACTGTCACACTATATAAACTGACAGATGGTTTAAACTCCATCTTTTATTTTTATGCTTCAGTCACCAGTGTCTATAAAAATGGGTTGTAGCAGTGTCAACATGAGTAGTAAAGTGGAAAGTAACTGCATGTCTCTAGGACCCACAAATGCCTTCCTGGAATTTCAGTTATTGCATGAGTTTAAGGCTAATGTGATTAAAATCATGGGACAAATTCAGCAGTGGAATATATGCTGGTGTTAGTGTAACCCACTGGTCCCGTGGGTTTCCTGCCCCTGCTCTGTGCCCAATCAATAGAGGATGTGAGCTTGCTACAGTTTCTCAGTACAGGAGCTGCTCTTTGTGCTCAAGTTGTAATGCTCATGTTTTTAACTGATGGGGTCTCTCTCTGATTTGAACTCTGGTATCTGCCAAGCTGGGGGTCACCACTTTAGTGATATGCTGAGTGCAAGCAGCAAAACAGTTTAACTGACACTTGGTTTGCACACCCAGCTGAATCCCAGTGGGGTTTAATTTACAGTGCTCTGGTGTTCTGTGCGGACAAACTTCAGAACTGGCCTTAATTTATATTACTCCCAGTATGATCAAAGAGAGTTGTTCCCATGAAGACGAGGGACAGAATTTGGTGTCTTTGTGGATGGTACAACGCACAGTAAATTGTGCGGGGTAGGTGTGGAAAGCATCTTCTTTACCTCACACTTTCATGTTAGCTGCTTTTCCTGCTACAATCTCCCTCGCATCCTTTGATGTGCAAACACCCACACTGAATGCCAAATAGGTGACATTTACACTGCTTTGCAACTTACAGCCACTAACACCAACCGACACTCAATGTGCCCCTAATGTCGTCATTTTCTTCTCCATTGAATTGGGTCCACTGAGTGTGGCATCTGCTTAGCCTAGGTAGCGTTTGGCCCAGTGAATCAATTGAGAGCTGGGAGCAGAAAGCATTGTCGGAAGGCCTAGAGTGAGTGAACTGCAAATACCCGTGGCTGTTCTCTTTTCGTGTCACACTGTCGTCTTCTGTAGACTGGTGAGGTTCATGGAGCGACTTCGCCATTTCACTAGGAATCTTCACTTCCTGTTCCAAGTGCTCCTTTAGGGGAAACAACCCTCCCCCCTCCCCCCCCCCCATACACACACAATAGGAGGTACTATAGCAAATGGAAAGTGTAAGATTTTGGCCCCGTTACTCATAAATTAGTCTTAAGGTTGCTTCAGGTACTGGTATATTTCCCATCTAGTGCATGACTGTGCTGTTGAGTTCATAAGGCAGCAAAGTACACTGTAAAAACTATATCAAGGAACTGGAACTACCAAATAATCCAAATGGCAATTTCTAGTAACTGCCAACAATCTTTAGGTTTAATTACCTCCTTTAACACTTTCCTTACTGGCAGAATTAATAAAAGAGCTCTTCATAAACACCAGAGAGCTGCACATGATAAAATATAAATGACCTGCCTGAAGAGGAACTGGCACTAGGGAAAAAAATAGCTAGAATTAAAAAGTGTTAAGCTTTGTTTTGCATTATCTTTCTAAGGGAGTTTTCTATATACACTGTACATAATGAAGTACTAATTTCAAATGCCATTTACTCTGAATATCTTTTCAATGGGCTAGAATAAATGAAACACAGTCTTCTTATAAACAGAGCTAGAATACATTTGTAGTTTAGTCTCACCCGTTTTATGAAGCTTCTGAATTTATGCAAGGAACATGCTAATTCTACAAATACCAGGTCCTTGAATTCTATATTCAAGGATCTGCGTTCAAACATCTCTTTGTGCTTCAAGGTTGTTGAAGTGAGTTTTTCAGTTTAGGCAGAACGTTGCACAGCTACAGCAAAAGTAGAATAAGATCTATAAAACCCTGTTGCAGTCACAAGCAATCTGCTAGTATATGTATCCCTCCCGAGAATGCTGCAGGCAATCTGTTTAATAATACAGTATTTTTAATAGACCCAATTATATGTTACCAAGGACTACATCAATATAATACTGCATTTGATTAATGTGGAATGCAATTAATTGTACAGACTGCACTCCTGAGCAGATCAAACTACATGAAGCTTGTGATTCAGGTTAAAATAATGTCTAACTTTTCTGGACCACAAGCAAATGAAGACATGTTTCTCTTAGTTTTGGTTTCATGATTTGGGACCACGCTCTGACCACATCCAAGTTGAGTGTTAAAACTCCCATTGACTTAATTTGTCCTTTGCTAAATATAGATTTCTTTATTCTGGTTAGCGTCATGAAACATTTTACCCCAAAACTTACAAGCTGACTCTTTCTAGGTTGTTCATTTAGCTTCACATACTTGAATACCCCAGTCCAGTAAAGCATTTAAGCACATGCTTAGCTTTAAGAATGAGTAGTCTCTCCTGAAGTCAATAGTATTATTCACATGCGTAAAGTAAAGCACATGCTTAAAAGCTTTGCTGGATTAGGGTCAGAGTGCTTGGTAGTTTGTAGCACTGTGCCCTAAAACAACTCAGTTACAAAGACTCCATCCAAATCTTTCAAAGGACTTTGTATTTATTACACACCAGGTACCCCCAACCAATGGGCTTTCAAATATCAAATGCTGTGCTCTGCATTTATCAGGAGGTTCATCTTGGATTGCACGTGGACTTCCTGTGTTCTAGAAAGGCAGGGCAGGAGGAGATTGCTGATTTACAGTTAGAAATAGTTGAATAAAAGGGAAGTAAGTGATATGGAAAATCTCTAAAACTTGTTTTATTTAACATAGGAGTATTTTTTATGAAGAATTTTTAAACCATTTTTTTCATTTCCTTTGTTCTGCTGGGAAAAATTCCACTTAAAAGAAATCCCTAACTCTCCCCAACCCAGGAAAAAAAGAATTACTGGAAGAATTTTTTTTAAAAGTGTTCTTTTCCCCTCCCCAGTTTTCTCTAACTTTGCCTCATTTTTCCAGACATTTGGAGCCTCTAGCCAAAGGGAGAGCATATCTGGATGCCTGGAAGGTCTGTGTATGCAATAAGAATGTTCCAGATGTTCCCAATGAAATCTGTACATAGCTATAGTGACTCCTATGCTCTGTACGGAAATGAACTCAGTTTTAGGCTGCATCTAAGCTCCAGATGTAATTTCTACCATTAAAGTTTCTTTTCTGTGTAAGCAGCTGTAGTTTACACCCTGCTCTGAACACGGTATATCGTACAAACTTACCCTGCTTCTGGGGTTTTTGATTTGTTGGTAATTCAAACAAAATAACTAAACATAAAGAGATATTTGGCTGTTCTTGCCTAAGTCCCTAGTCACCTCTGCCTCTCAGAACGATACGTCAATCTCCTCCCTTTTTGGTTAGAGTTAATAAGATACACTTATTACTAAGAAACAGTAATAGTGCCCCTGCACCTGTGTGCAGGGTTCAAGACCCTGACACCCGGATGACTCAAGTGAGGGTCTTGCATCCTCTAGAGAATGTTACCTTATTTTAGAAGATGTCTTTGAAGGACCGGCTCTTGCAATAAATAAGCACAAGTACAGTATGACATCAGAAGGGAAACATTGTACTAGCATATGAATTAATAATATTACTCTTACAAAATATATAAATAATGTAGCTTTACTATCTCTAGTCTGAGACTAAAATGTCCAAAAACCCTGTGATTTGCCCAGTAAATCTGTTGCCTTTCCATATAGTTCAACACATTTGTATTGATTTTTGTTTCTGTCTAATTTTAATTCTCTGCAGCACTAAAATAAACATTTCAGCACCTCGTTGTCAGCGCTCAGATTACATGCTCGTTTTCAAGGGTATGTTTGAATGATAATGCCAGTCCTTTCAGAAATAAGTGGGTCAGCCAGACCTAGAAACACACAGGGAAATGATTCTTGTCAAATCTCTACCTCTTTGTTGTACTTGAAAGTGCTACTTAACGGATCACGTTGTGCAGCATTGCTCCCACGGCGGAGATGGGGATGCCTCCATCATAACGAAACATTATTTCTCCAGGCAATGGTTAATTCAAAGGGAACAAACCCACACATTGAAGGTTGCATGCTCATGCTTCCAGTTTCACAAGCATGCCAGGGTAAAGACCAACCTCTCCTGTGGGGCCAAGATGTAGCTGTTGTGAACCTTCAGAGGATTTCAAGGCATCTCTCTCCTGTGATCTCCCTGCCGCAATGGTCTGAGGGGGTGGCATTTAGCTTGTCTGGTATAGGGCCCTTCTTTTGAGATGTGGGAGAAGAATCTACACCTGAATGGGTGGCTCACACTAGGGTCCAGGCATTGTCAGCGCACACACAAATGGGCTGTGTCAAGCCACACACCCGTTCACTTGGTTGGTTTCTGCTCCTGGAACTTCCATGTGGAAGTCCGGATTCCCTGCAGAGCTGTGCCTGCTGCTCTGAGGGTGTGGGACATCACACCTGGCGAATGCAGACCCTAGGAAAGCACCAGCCAACTTCTCACGCATTCATAATGCAGAACAGAATCGCTCCTCCCTGTGGCCTCCAGGAAAGAGAGGGGAGAGACATTTTGCCCCTCTTTTTCGGCTGTCTCTTCCCTGACCCTCTGTGGTGGGGCTGGTTAGGAAGAAGAGGCAAGTGAAGCTTCCTTTGGCTACACTTCTTTTTTCCAGGCCAGCAGGAGAGGGAAGGGAAGGTCCCCCTCTGGTTATGCTCCTTTTTCCTGACCCTTGAAGGAGAGAGGTGGGAAAGTCCTATCCCTGCTGGCTACCCAGCAAAGGAAAGATGAAGATTACTCATTCACATCCCCAGGCTCCCTCCCTGCTCATCTCTCCTTCCCAGCCATTTCCACTCTCAAGGGCCTGCAGCAGGTAGGCACTAGGGACATGCAGTTTAGGGCTGAGTTGCTGTGGGGCTAGGGTTCTTAGTTTTTTCAAAACTATCTGCAAAAATTGAAGGGTTGCATTTTCTGAGTTCTCGTGTCTACCTTATAGATGTTTGGGGCTGGATTTTTGCCACGTGTTAGAATGATAAGAGAGGGGACTGGAGGGCTTAGCACTGGAGTTCTGAGGTAGGTCAGAACAAAACAGAAGATCCTCTCTACCTCTTGATGCTCCAAATCACCTTTATTTTCTTGCAAAAGCTGTGGTACCTGACACCTGGGCCTTACTCCGGTTAGGTGCATGTTCCTGTATCTCTACTCTATGGCAACAAAGAATAGTCTGCAGCTGCTACCATTGTTTCCTATGCCCACTACAGCACAATGTGTCTGCTCAAGTAGAGACTTACCCAGCATTCACTCTGCTTTGCTCTGCTTGTCACAGAACCTGCTTTATTTTCAGGGAAAGGCTTTTCTAGACTGAACAACTGTGGCATAAAATGCCTTGCCAAAGCTTCACATCCCGCCCCACAAGCTGTTTTTCCTGTAACTTATTAGAGTACAAAATAAAGGTAGAATTGCCTGCTCAAAGACTTGCTCCACAGGTATCATATGCCTCCATAAAGAGAAATAGGCTGAATATTTTCCTCCAGGCAGATGAGTAAACATCTCCTACTGAGGAGAGCAGTTAGCTTGCTCCTTATGTTTATAATGAGGGTATAGCAATTGCGTACTGGGACCAAGCAAGGTAGAATCTGTCCTGTTATAAGCAGAATCGAGAGTGCATGTCCATAGCTATCTTTCCCCTAAGCACTCGTGTTTATCTCCTGTAATGTATTTACATACCGAGTATTGTCAGTTAGAAGCTGACCTTCATTTGTAACTGGTCCCAGTCCTGCAAACCTTGCTCACGTAAGTACTCCCACTGACGGCCCGTGTACTCCTTGGGCAAGTGAGGCACGACTTGTGTGAGGAAAGGTTTGCAGGATTGAGCCCTGAGCAGCCAAGCCTTCGCCACACAAGCTGCAGTGCGAAGTATTATAATTGGATGCCAGAGAAGCTTGCCATTTCTAAACCAATGTCTCTGGCAGGTGTCATATGCACATCCAGGAAAAGCAGAGGCTAGTAGTGAGTCCATGTCTGCCTGTAGCTGTGAGCAGTGGAAGGGAAGCACTTGTAGTGACCTAAAGGTGCTATGTGCTATCCTTCACTTCCATCCACACCCAATACAGTGAATGCTCCTTAGTAGCAACATATCGGTGCTCTTTTGCTATACTGCTCCTAAGTGGCTGTTGCTGTTATGGGGAGTGTTGACAATTCACAGTAGGGAAAGTGTGCCATGGGGAAATGTTGCTCGTAAACAGTGGTTGCTGCAAACAAGCATCTACTGTATCCCAAATTATATTTCTGAGAAAACACTGGACCAGTCTCTTTCCCTTGAATTACCCACCCTTTCTATTTCAGGGTTGAACTGGAATGGAAATGATACCTTCATATCCAGAATATATGACAAACTGAACTTGATGAATCATTGAATTAACCCATTTCCCACCGGACACCTCTCAGTGACTGAGCTGATATTGCCATGGACACAAATATGAGGGGAAACACTAAAACTCCTGGTTCTTTCTAATTTTTCCCTTTTCCTTAGAGTGGGGATCTTCTCTGAAAAAAATACTGTGTTAAAATGGCACCTACTTTCTTGACAACTCTGCTTTGTGTGTGTGCTCAGAGCCATGTCCCACAGTGTTAGTGACTAAAATAGGAGCAAAAGCAGTGAAGTCTTGTTTCCTGTTAGCACTGTAGCACCATCGCTTCTGGGGGAGGGTGAATTGGATCCTACTCCTTCTAAATCAGCAACAGAGCTCCCAGTCTGTGTAAATGCTTCATAGACAGGTGTCTTTGTAGAGAATGGGTGTATTTAGGGGTGTAATTTGGCCTATAGAATCTTTATTTCTGGCTAGACTGTATGAAAAGCCAAGCTTCCACTTGACTTCCACAGCCGAGACTGAGTTACGGAGGCTGGCAGTTAGAAAAACATCTTTAACAGTAAACTGAGCATATTTGATATAGAAATCAGTGAGAATTATCAGCTGTGGAACTCCACAATGCCATTACTAGTCACTTTCTAAACCAGAACCACACTTCTAGGTGTCTTTCTCGGTTGATCTATAAGTGATACATGTAAAAAATGTTGATACCCCTGAATTACCTCTTTCCGTTTTAAAAGGATTTTCATTTTGTTTCACTACCATTTGTAAAGGAAAGGTGGTCCATTACTGTTCTTTCAAATCACTGATCAAAGAGAGGCAGCTTCCTCCTAACAGCATCTGTTATGTCCATGTGCATACAGGTATTACATACCCAGAGAGAATACTCAAGGATTTAGACGTTGCTTACATTACTTGCCATTGGTAATGCTGGGAAAGGAATTTGACAGAAAGTGTTACAGATATGTTCTGTACATCTGGTCATCTTTTCAAACTTGATCTGTAACTCTAGCAACAACTTTTTTTTTTTTTAAGCTGGCCGCATGGAGACATTTACATTTAAAATCACAGGATTGAAATATTTTTCTTTCTTCAGTGTAAACTTTGAACCAACACTTCCATATTTAAAATAAGTGCTGAATATTCAGAACTGACTGGAAACTGTTGGCAAGTGGTTTGTTTTGTCTTCTGTTAGTTATGATCACTGCCATTTATAGTGACCCTTCTTATCTGTTCTCAGAAGAAGTACTCCTGTTGAAAGTTAACTGCATATATCTTGTATCAAGATGAGCCAAGCTAAGCAGCACAGATGGTGCGGATATATATATATATTTTTAAGTTTCTTAACAGGCTACCACTTTGTCAGGTATTAGCATTAGAATAAATGGCAAATCGCCAGACAGCTTCACTGAGCAAGGCAACGTGGTCTCAGCAGTTTTCCTAAGGAAAACCAAGCTGGAATGTATTACAGTAGAACTTCAGAGTTACGTACACCAGAGTTACGAACTGACAGGTCAACCACACACCTCATTTGGAACCAGAAGTACGCAATCAGGCAGCCACAGAAAGAGAGAGAGGAAAAAAAAAAGCCAATAAAATACAGTACTGCGTTAAATGTAAGCTACTAGAAAAATAAAGGGGAAAGCAGCATTTTTCTTCTGCATAACAGTATTTCAAAGCTGTATTAAATTAATATTCAGTTGTAAACTTTTGAAAGAACAGCCATAACATTTTGTTCAGAGTTATGAACATTTCAGAGTTACGAATAACCTCCATTCCTGAGGTGTTCGTAACTCTGAGGCTGTACTGTATACTGATTCTTTCGCTGAGTAAGAAAATGCATTCACTGCATAATTAGAAGATGGACTAAGATTTTATGCTAAGTGGTTCTTCATTTATCCCAATATTTCAAAGGCACATTAATCTGAAGAGGAAACGATTGCTTATGAGTTATCCTTGAGGTTTGAGGGAGGTTATTTGTTTGCGTGTTTTCCCAGCCTGGCTGCACTACGTTGCTCTTTTTCTGAAAATCAATGAATAGCTCCAAGCAACTCAGAGGACTTCACTAGTTTGTCCATCATTCATGTGTTAAATGATCCTTGACAAGATGAAAAGCAGCATGATCAGGTGGTTAGGGCTTTGGACTGGGACTTGGACAAGGATTCAATTCCTCGATCTGTCTCTAACCTGCCTTGGGCAAGTCCCTTCATCAGCTTCCTCTCCCTCCCTTTGTCCGTCGTGTTTGGTTTATAAACTTTGTGAGACAGGAGCAGGGATTGTATCTTATTATGCATTTGTACAGCACCTAGCACAACTTGGCTCTGATCTCAGTTAGCGTCCCTAGGGCTATGTCTACAAAGCAGCAAGCCTCACAGTTTGAGTCGACAGACTTGGGCTTGCACTAGTGCTCTAAAAATAGCTGTGCAGGAAGTGCTTGCATTTGGCTTGGGCTGGAGCTTGGGGTCTGGAGCCCATCCCCCTCCCTAGGTTTCAGAGCCCATCCCCCTCCCTAGGTTTCAGAGCCCGAGCTCCAGATGACTTCAAAGCACTGTCTACACAGCTATTTTTAGAATGCTAGCTCCAGTTTGTAGACCCAGGCTGGGAGGCTGGCTGCTGTGGGTTGTGTAGACAGACCCCCGGTGCTTGTCACAGAGTAGCTGGTCTTTGTAGATAGCCCAGCTCCCCGGACTGGAGCAGGTGAGCCTAGTCCAGCTAATTGAAAAGGGCTTGGCTCCATCTGGGCCTATAAAGGGCTGCTAGTAGGCAGCTGGAGGGATTGGGACATGCTGAGCCCTAGGCAGCAGAGGCCATACTGGAGTGGAGCTAATTCCTGTGGTGGGTCCCTGGAGCGGGGGCCAAGGTATGGCTATTGACTCTGACAGGGGAGCAGAGCTGGTGGAGGCCATGCAGCTGCCAGGAGCTGGAGTGCCACCCTTGAGAGGGGCCCTGAAGCCTGTGGGCCAGGTAGTGAGTTAAGACTGTACTCTGTTTGTTTGTTAACCTTTGTTATGGAGATATGCCCCCATGACTGAGACTGGGGGTGCCCCCTAACCCCTCCCCCCCCCCCCGGTGGTTAATTCAAATTGAGCAACCAATTTAAGACATAACACCCATGGAGTAGAGGGATGGTTGGCTTAATTTCTTACTATTGAATGCTGACTGCCTGTTTCCAGGCTAAAACTGAAGCTTCGATCTGTGTATATTGCATATACTGATAGACTGAAAGTGATCTGAGTATCTTCATGAAGAGCAGTCTACGCCAAATTTTCAGTCTGAGAATACCCCTTTTGGATGTTACTTTAACAAGCCTCTGTGATTATTCCACCCCCATCCTGTTTTAACGCCACGATTGTTAACTGCGGCAATCACTTGCCTATTTCCTCTCTGCAATGTTCTCTTACTCAAACTTTGTATTCTTGGAACCATGTCAGTAGAAATGTGTTGAATATGCCAGGAAATGCAGCAGGGGGCTTGAATCTCATTTACCATGACTTTATTAATAAAATCTCTCAGTGATGTGCATGCTAAACAAATGCGGGGAAATAAGCTTAATCAAAAAGAATATATGAACAAAGCCATGTGGGCAGAAAGGTCCATATCAAAAGGCTTTTGCAGTAGATTGTGCTATCATGTCCAGTTCCTTGGCTGTACTAAAGCCCCAGCACAAGGGGGCCAGAAGATAGGTACTGGTTTCCTCTGAGAGTATCACAGCACTCTCCCCTCTGAAAATTTGGAAGAGCTAACTGTATGGGCCTCATCCTGCCCAGTAAGAAATGCAGAATCAGGACTTTCTTGGCATTCTCTGTCTTGTCACCACTCCCTCAGCTAATAGAAAGCAGGAGCCTTCGAGGCCATACAACACAAGTCACCTGCTGATCTAAAAAGCATGTTTAAGGAAGGGCGTTCTCCAGTCCTAAAGCTGTTCTTTCTGAGTGACATTCACCCCCATGCAAAGGGACAGCATGAGGCCTATGCGTCACATAACTCCTACTTAAACCCTCAGGTTATGGCCTAAATTGTGGCTAGTCCTTTTCTGGGTCTCTGACCAGAGATCCACTGACCATTTCACCCACAGGGCATGTCCATATTGCGCGGGAGGAGAACGTTATTTTTTTTAAACAATGTATTAGCTAATGAATTTTAACTGTGGTATTTAAAAATGTGTTTGCACCTAGTGGAGATGAGGTTTAACATCCATCCACACCTGGTTGGGGTCTTCCTATTCCAAAAACCAAAAGAACTACAAAGCGTCTCATGATCTGAACACAAGGATTTTGATTTTAACTATACCCTCCCTTGATCAGGAAACAATAAGGTACTCATTTAAATTAGTGGTGCCAGCAGTTATACTACCTTGGGCTGTACACTTGTCCGATTTCGTAAGCAGCATTCAGCTTGATCACTACTGGTTGGTAGCATGTCCATGGAAAACCAGAGTGCTGCAGGAAGTGGTGTGTGGTCTGCAGGAAGTGACACCCTTTTTTCTGAATCCGTTCTGAAATGTTGGCCTATCATAGTATTAGGGGGCACTGTGCTTCTGGAAGGGTCGGCTATGGTACAGAAAACTTTTGGGCATTAAAGCTCCAATGTCACTTAACTCAGGTATCTTGCAAAGTTCCTTTTGGGCAGTTTTATTACTTACCTCAGTGCTCTTCTGCAGGTTTAGCTGAAGATTATTTCTTTACATTTTGCCCTGATCTCATGCGGTGTGGCTATGCACTATTACATGGTGAAAGTGTTTCCTAAAGAGTTAGCGGCACTTCAGTGATCCATTTCTTGTATGTGTTGCATTTTGGGGGATCTTTGAGTGAAACGTACTTGAGTGGTCATTCATGAGAGACACTGAAAATAGCCAATGCAGTGTGTTTTCAAAATATTCATCTACTGCTGATTCATATTCAAGGTAGGTGGGTTCTGAAATCGTTCCTTGTAGGGCGCAATAATTAATCAAGATAGTTAATGTCCCAGAGGAAGTCATTAACCAGTTTTATTATTTGTACTGGGGTAGCGCCCAAGAGTCCCAGTCATGGAGCAGGACCCCATTGCACTAGTTGCTGTACAAACACAGAACAAAAAGACAGTCCTTGCCTCAAATGCTTATCTAAGAGAAGCAAGAGAACAAACGGACAGATGGGAGGATATCATACCTAGCAGCTTCTTGTGCTGCTTCAAAGTCATTTCTAAGAGGACCGTTTCTGAGAGCACTACTTCCTAGAATGAAATAAATGCCAATAGTGTCTGCGGAGAACTGAGGCAGCAGAGGACTCCAGAATACTAGAGTACCATATACCTCCGGAGAGCCAAGTCCCCTGGGCTTACAGGTACTTGTACGGTACTTTGTGGCACTGGTTTGGCACAACTTTTTATTTAAATAGCTGCTTAATTTTGTGTTGCCTCTCACTTGTGCACTGCGCTTCAAAAAATAAGAAAGAAAGGAAAGAAAAGAAAAGAATGACACTGTCAGAAGTTTAATTATCTGGAGCTGCAAATTAAAAGTCTGGAACAAAAACATTTTTGTTTCTGGAGGCATTAATTAACAAATCAATTAGATGTCCTTAATATCATTACAAAGCAATTTGCAGTGCGAGTGGTTTTCTATTAATTTTTCAATCTAACTAAAATGTAGCATTGTGCTGGCAGTAACAGGAGGCTGGCAAAAGCAAAAACAAGTGAGCTGCTGCCAAGGAGAAGAAAAAAGAAAGTGACAATACAGACAGCTATGGAGATTATTCAATTATTTATTCCCTTTGATAGGAAGGTGATGGAATTTGACAGGTGTCTAATTCACCAGATTGAAAGAAGTATAACGATGAGGGGGAAAAAATAGCATGCCTTAATGGTTTAAAAAATGGGGAAACTCCATGAACTATTATCCTCCATTCTGAATCTCATAAGTGTGATTTTTTTTCCCCCACCCCCACCCCACTGGCTTGCACTTTGTGTAGTCATTAATTTCTGTGCAAAGTGAATTTGAAACATGACTCATTCAGAAGCTTTTCACACCTATTTCACGTTCAGTTTGCCCCAATCTAAATGACTACAGAATGTGCAAGGCAGTGGAGAATTGGGCCTGTCTATGGAAGAAAGGGATTTCTCCTAAATCAATGTTGTCTAAAGATTTGCATGAGATGTTAAACATGAAGAGATGGGGTTTAGTTGGTGGGGGAGGGAGTCCATAAATGATGCATTTTGCCCCCCACTACCCAGTGGCCCTGATCTATGTGAAAATGTCCAACCAATTTGGGGAATTGTGATTGTAAAGTACTGCTCTAAACCCCACTAGGGATCAGGATGGCTCAAATCTATCCTGAGAAAGAGGGAGCTACAATCATGAAGCAGTCCCCTCTCTGCTGTGCCCAGTGAAAATGAGGTTAGAGGAGATAATCTGAGACAGTATCTTTGATAGAGTTTAATGGAAATTCAGTTCCTCTTCAATGCATTTTTCTATCTAGGATCCAGCTTACTTTTTCTGTGTTTTCTAGGTTTCACCAATTTTGTTTTACTCATTGACTATACCTTCTCCTTTTTGCTTGCTAGGAAGCGCCGTAAGACTCAGTAATTGGACAGCTCTATCTGCCTCTGCTCCAAAAGAGGTGGGGGAAAGGAAGGGTTTAACAGAATTAGTTCTCCTGTGGCATCATTGCAGAATCCTGCTGTTTGAAGTGGGGTCTTCTGTCAAATCAGAGCATCATGAGACACCCATGAGTTTAACAGGTTCAGAGAATTGTAACCTATGCAGGGTAATTCAGTTTCTAACAGCGAGGGGGAGGGGGGAAGTGAGTCTCAAGTTGGTTTTTTTTTTTTTTTTTTTTTTTTTTTTTTTTTTTTTTTGCTCATCAATTGACTTGTTACTAACTGGTGCTTACAGCTGTTTCAGCAAGGAAGGCAAATTTGTGAATTTTTATGTTTTGTGCCAGAGCTATTTAGACAGAAAATATTCAAGACCGGTGTAATTGTGGAATGTATGCTCAAGTACATTATAGATGGCTTTCCAAATACCACAGTAACTGTGACAGATCAGACCAGTGGTCTGTCTAGTCTGGTATCCTTTCTCTGATGGTGGTCAGTACCAAATGCTTCAGAGGATGGCCCAAGTATCCCAAAGTGGACAATTAAGGACTAATCTGCCCATAAAAGAAGCTTCTTCTTAATCCCTTTGTCAAAGGTGGGCTTGTGCCATGAAGCAGGAGAGTTTAGTGAGGGATGATAGGATAAAGGATCTTGGTCTGGCCAATTATACTGTTTAGGAGATTCTCGTTCCAAGCAACAGTGCAACCAAGCAATTGGCCATGTTTATTTTCCTTCTTCTGAAATGGAGCTGCTTTGGGGTGAGTGAGATTGATAACAGCTCCTTCAGCAAGGAAAGATCTGGTGTGTGTACTTGTGTGTACAGTGTGTGTGTACTTGTTTAAGTGGAATTAGAAGCAATAGCAGAGTCTGTGGAGGCAGCAGTTTTGAAGCATGAGAGAGGATGGCATCAAGAGAAGGAGTTTTAAGCTGCATTGAAGCAGGTGCTGGAGTGTCACTCATTTCCCTGTGCACTATCTTACTGCTGAACGTTGCTGCTTTGCAAAGGAGGGTTATATAAAGGAGGATCTGTGGGCTCGTCTACACTACAGAGTTTCGTTGACAAAAATCAGCTTTTGTTAGCAAAACAGAGGAGGTGTACACACTGAAATGCTCCTCCCACCAATGTAACTCCCCTGCTAGACTGACATAATGAGCCCTCCATGTCTCCTTGAGGTGGTTGTATGTCGGTGTTGTTCGGGCAACACAGTGTCAGTGAAGACACTGTGTTCCTTACTGCGGCTGTTGGCTGTCATTCTTGTCAATTTCACAGCTCCCCTGGCATCCTAAACTTGACAAGAAAGCTGGGCAGCCAGAGTCCAGCTGTCCCTTGCTCCTTGGAGAGCTGAGTGGCTGGACCCAGGCTCCTGGCAAGGAGGGGAGAAGCCCCGGATGGCTTCTCCACCCCCTCCCAGTGGAAATCTGGGGCAGCCTTATCAATTTTATGGCTGAGCAGCTGAAGCCCGCTCCGAGGGGATGAGAAGCCTCGCATGGCTTGCCCCGGCTCCCGGTGGGGAGCAGGGAGGAGGGCAGCCCCCCAGGAGCCTGTGGGGTAGTTGTGTTCCTGGCAAGGACCTGCCAGCTGAGCTGAGTCTGGTCTCTCAACACCCCACAGTGCCCTGCTTAGGTCGGTGGAAATGCTCCTGGTGAGGACGCACACCACCGACCTAAGGAGAGTAGTGTGGCCATCAGCCACCACAGTAATTGTCTTTGTAGTGTAGACAAGGCCGAACTCTGCATGAGCGTACAGGGTGCAGCAATGCAGCCCACAGCACTTGTTATGCCTCCACAGAGTACCAACCTTTGGGCTGAGCCAGGTGCCAGGATTGGTGCTGGTCACTCCAAACTGGGCAGGGAAGAAGCAAGGCCATGTCCTTTGCTCATTCCGCTGTCCCCTCGCTACTCGAAGAGCTGGCCAGCTTCAAGAGTGTGAGCGTGGGACGAGGGATATGCTGTACCATGTTAGAGTGGCCTAGTGACTCTGTTCCATCTGTGTTCCACCAGGCCATGCCTAGAGCACACATCCAGCCCACAGCGCATAGCGTGTGGTCAAAGGTGCCCTGATCCGTTATAGGGGGACACCTAGAAAATTGTGTCCTGCTCTCAATTCCTCCATTGGAAGAGGGCGCAGATGTGCAGTTGGGATGTTCTTTGGGGAGAATAATATGTGCAGCCTGTGCACACATCCTGCTGTGTAAAAAGCTCCAAGGGGAATAATGAGAAGCATACACGCAGAATGAAAGAGTAAAGCCTGAACAAGGAGTGAAAATAGCACCTTTCCTCAGTTCATATTATTTCAGGTCTTGAATTTACTTTGGGGGTCTGTAACATTTCCATGCTACCTGAGTGCTAATGCAACCTTCATAATATTCTATTTTTACATTTCTACCAAGATCCAGCTCAACTCTGGGGCCAAGTATTTTCTTTTTGCCCTACTCTGCATCTTGTGCAATTTGACACTGAGCATGGTGTTTTGCTGGTCGGCTTTATTTTCTTTTGTTCAGTTCCTTTAACAAGCTGAAGAAAGAAATACTGGCCAATAAGCACTGAGCACTCATAAAGCTAATCTTGTGCTTGCATCGTTCCTTAGATTCTTCAAGAGTTTCCATTTGTAAAGAAAATGGATTGCGTTGTAGAGCTTCTAGCAACCAATTATTGACTAGACCAGTAGCGAATGTGATAAATCTACTGCACGGAGTAAAAGGGACAAAAGGTTAAATAAAAATGACTTAACATGACAGTCACTAAAACTCTGTAAAGGAGAAATAGCATTATTAAATGCATTCACTGAGAATTTGCTCAGCAAAGCTTCATTTATAAAAATGAAGCCTGGACCAGGATCTTCAGCTGGTGTGAATCTGCATTGAAGTAACTGGTGCTATGCCAATGCCAATTGCCACCATCTGAGGATCCGCTCTTTATGTTGATTTTGAAACAGTTAATGGGGCTAAATTTCTGACTCATGTAAAATCACTGAATTTCAGGAAGTTACATGAGGGATGTAGTTGTCCCTAAATATACAGTAGTGTCTGTGACCTTATTTAGTGTTACATGGAGGATCGGTCTCAAGCGCTATTCACCCAGATGGTCAGGGATGCAACCCCCTGCTCTGGGTGTCCCTAGCCTCTGACTGCCAGAAGCTGGGAGTGGACGACAGGGGATGGATGGATCGCTTGATGATTGCCTGTTCAGTTCATTCACTCTGAAGCACCTGGCATTGGCCACTGTCAGAAGACATGATACTGGTCTAGATGGACCATTGGTCTTACCCAGTCTGGCTGTTCTGATGTAATAACACTTCATTCTTTCAGCGTATATTTTGGATTTCAGTGACTGCTATAGCAAGGGCACACTGGCAGCCAAAAGAACTGAATACAGCACTTGGAGCCTGATTCTCCATTGCTGGGCACCCTATCTATAGCGCTGATAGGGACATTATTTTCCCTCCCTACAAAATGTTCTGACCAAACCAAATTATTTCAGTTTTGTTTTTTTTAAAAAACCAAGACAAATCCCAAAATTAAAAATATTTGTGTTTAAAATTAAAATAAAAGTTGGGTTTTGTTATTTGACACCAGTCCAAAAATTTTCAGTGAAAACAGAAATTGGTTGTGTCCATTCAGTTGAAAAGCCATTTTCCATTCCCCCCCCCTCCAAAAAAAAAAAAAAAAAAAAAAAAGTCAGTGGAAAATTTTCAACCAGTTGTTGTCATTTTACCTATGTAAAGGGATTGCAAATGGTGTCACTCTAAATTGGCTGCATTTTGAACCCACTTCATATTCATTTTGCATTGGTGTAAATGACCACACATGGGACAAAATGATGGAGAATCAGACCCCCCAGAGCATGGAAGATTCCCTGAGTTGGGGCATGGACTAGGACAGTTCTCAGAGACAGAAACAGAAGAGGACAAATTCTTCTCTCAGATAACCTCTGTGAAGTACATCAAAGGACGTGGCCCAGTTCCTTTAAAAAAAATAAAAATCAGTTGTTAGTCATAGGAGCCACTGATTTTTGTGAGGGTGGGGGGGGGGGTGAGCGTGGAAGGGAGGTGATGGTCTTTACTCTCTAATCTATTTACCAAGTATGTTGTTTGGCACATCTGATAGCCCAGATTGAGGAAAGGGCAATTAATACAGCCAGCAGAGAAACCATGTGAGCTTTTCCTATTGCTATCAAGGCTATGTCTACACTGATGGCAGCAAAGTCGCTGACGTCAGATCAACTTATCTGGATCGACTGAGCGGTCAGTGAAGACCTGCTCTGTCGATCCAGAAGTTGATGTTATTAATCCACTCCCGCAAGCGGCATAGCGCTGTGTCGACGGGAATGTGGTTCCCGTCGGCACAGTGCAGTGAAGACAGTGCGCGGAAGAGAAGCACAGCAGTCGACGGGAGTTACGCAAGTTCTTTGTGTACTTTGCATAACTCCCGTCAACTGTTGCCGAATTGAGGCGGTAAGTGCAGACCAAGCCTAAGTGTGTGTGATGGTGCGCATGTAGGCTGCTTCCTTGATTACCCCTCTTGTAGACTGAGGGCAGGTGGCCTACAAGAGGAAGAGTGGTGAGATCTAGAGCTTATGATTTCTTCAAGGTTTTCATCACCTTCAATCTTTGACAAGGAATGTGAGTGTCTTTGGGCAAAGACTTTTGTGAACACTGAAGACCTGACTTTCAGGAGTTGACCAACTTTTGCACAGCTCTAGTCACAGCAGATGCACCTGTAAAGCGACCAAGACAAATGATCTCTGCTCTCACCTGCACTGATTGCACTATCCCATAGGGCCACGTTCAGATCACCTGTTTTGTGGAGTGTCTTGCTCCCCACATAGTCCCATTAATTTCAATAAGGTGTGACTCCCACTGAAAAAGGGTGCCACAATCTGGCCCATTGCCCATTTTTGCCAAATCTGAATCAATGAGAATCAAACAGAAACTCCCCAACTGACACACATCAGAAAATGGAGTCTTTATAAAAAAAAAAAAAAAAAAAAAGGGGGCCACAAAGCGGTAACTGATGGGATAGATGAATTTGCATGATTTAATCTGGGTTTTTATATTGTCTTCATCAAATCACTATCAGTCTGCCAAATTATTATGATCAGACAAGTAAAAATTGTGTTATAAAATCTGTATAATGAAATCATGGCCACAGGTTGCCTTTTGCTTACAATGGCAAATGTAATGATCTCTCTCTCTCCTTCCAAACTGCACCTAGGTAATCAAGGACTGCTATATGTTGAAATGATACATCTACTCAGTATGTGACTAGAGATGATGAAATGTTTCCAAAAATAATTACTAGTTCATTAAACAAAATGGCTTCAGAAGAAAATATGGATGATCAGGTATATTTATACCCATCAGAGAAGGAGGATATAATTGAAAGAGATTAAAGCATATTACCTGCAAAGTAAAAGAGAGATTGCAGCCTATAGCTCTGATATCTAGCCCGTGTCGGCATCTATTGATAGGACTAGCTATTCTGTGTCTTGAGAAGAATGAGAATTTGGTGTACTATACACGGTATGTTGCATATGTATATGTTCAAAACAATATATTCTAAACCAATGAGGCTGCTCCATTTACAGCTAAGGTAAACTTGGCTCCAGATATCCAGTGTAGAGAAGTATAGCACCTTTTAGTTAATTACTGTACAACCAGCCTTTTCAACGCTGCTGAAAGACAAACACAATCAGTGGAAATGGGCCAGCAGAATCTGGACTCCAGCTGCAGAGCTGAGATTTCAAAATCTTCAGGGTTGGCACCTCTAATTTTAGAGGATGCTGCTCAGTTTACACAAGGCTGGTTGGTATTCCATCTCTACTGTGCGCCTCAGGCCTGGAGTGCAACCTTTCCAGCCTTTGCTGGCTTTCCTCCAGTGAAAGTTGCCCATTCTGGTGAAGACAGCCAGGGCTAGAGAATGAACTTGTGGTGGGGGGGTGCGGGGGCACGTGCCTAGACAGATAGTTAGACTCTGTATGTAATCAAGTTTTGGCTCTAGGACTCTGTATTTTTTTTTAGAGAACTATTTTATTGACTCACCCTGTTAGCCAGACTAGGTGGATCTGATGAGCCCTGCCTCAGGGACATAAAAGGCTAAGTCATCCCTCTGAGGACAAAAGAGACCTAGAGGGACACTGTCTCAGGTTTGGCTGGCCCCTTAAGGGAATTGGGCTCAACCAGACACAGGAATGGCTATCTGGTCCCAGGTGATGACTTTGGGACAGTGGTTGGGTCAGGTGACCCAGATCACCTGACAGTAGCCTGGAGGTGGAACTTGCTGTAAGAAGCTTAGTAAGGCTCCTGCAGAGATTCTAGGGTTAGAGAAGAAGGGGCAGAGGGGCTTTTTACACCAGCCAAACAGCAAAAGGCTATCTAGAGCTTCCTGCAGTGAGGAGGGGCAGGCACCGAAATGACCACAAGACCTAGGATTTGGGGAAAATGTTGAGCCCAGCAAAGTTGAAAAAGACACAAAAAGGTGGAGTCAGAGCAAAGATTTGCTTTGGTTTAAATTGACACTTGAACTGCATTGTTGTTAATCAACCAGTCCCCGAGAAGGGATGTTGTCTGACATGCAGAAGAGTCAGGAGTTAGTATGAGAGTCTGAAGAATGGGGAAACTGAGGCAGCAGTAAGGTCTGAGGTCTAGTCCTGTGTTTACAAGTACAGTCCTGCCATTAGGGTTCTCATATTCTAAGAATAAAGACAAAGCTCAGGAAGGGGGATGAAATTGCACAACATCCTTTGTGTGTGTTCTGTGTTTATTTCTAATAAGAAATTATCCTGATGGGGCTTTAGCTAACGTGATTGTTGTCTTTCCAACCTTATTTATATTTCAATTATTTTTTTTTTCTTTCTCTCTCTGGGGACTACATTTAAGAGCAGGTTAATGTTGAGGTGAAAGGAAAAGTATAAAAACTGAGCAGCTAGAGCCACTATGTCTTTGCTGCCATGGCAAAGTAATAAGAATGTCCATAGTTGTATCTACAATATGATATCATGTTGTTCTGCAGTTAACGATCGAAGAAGTAGATAGGTAGCTTAGCTACCTATTAAACTGACACTTATTCTACTTTTTGACTGTACTAGCCATCTGTATGTGATTGCTAATAATACTTTGGCCAGTTTACATCAGTCGGAGTATCTGGCCCAATGATTGCATTTTTATAGCTATATTCCTTATTTTTTAAAATTACATTTATCACAAGTTAGTATTTCCTCCCTAATTTCCAAAGTCAACATTAGATTTGTAGCAAAGCAGCATTATGTTAATCAGACAGGTTTCACACTGGATAAGAAAAATGCACTGCTCTTCTCACATGAGCTTTTTGGAGCCAGCATCTTTCTTAATCAGGTCTAAATCCACAGAGATTTCAGCAGGTTTACTCTAGGATTGTGTAACTAAGATCACAGTCTATCTCACTGTCTTTTTATGGCAGGACCAAGAAAGAGAATAGAATTTGTTCTACGAAGAATGTCTTACAGTAGACTCTAGGCATTTTCTTAATGACTGTCTTGTATTTGTGATTTGTAATGAGAAACAGAACTTGAGGAATGTTTGTGGCAGGAGTTCTGTGGAAAAAATGTGGGTCCCCCCCACTACCCTTGTTCTTGGAAACAGCCAAAATGTCTTCACTAAAACTTTCCAAGAAGAGCAGACACATGCAGCATAGAAAATTTCAGCCCAAACAATTAAAATTTGGCAAAGCTATAAGCAATTGAAAACAGGATTTTATAATGGGAAGCATTGGGCAAGCTTAACTAAAGGTATCAGCCCTTGCCTATCATACTTTCACAACCATTCCACCTATCTTGTAAATATTGTGGCTCCAGTGTACACCCTGACATCTACTGACAAACCTGTGATGCCCTGAAGTATTTTCCCAGCTAAGTATAACCTATGCTGACCTTGGCAGTACTCCATTGACTGGGGTACCGAATCTAAGAACAAGCCTATTTTTAACTGAACTGGAGTTATGAAAGCAATAACTTATCATAAATTTTGCTTTTTCTCGTGGACAATCATTCAAATTATTACCCCTAGAAATTCAGATTGGATACAAAGTTAAACATATTGAGTTAAGAGAGTGGCTATCCAATCTGTTCTTCAAAAAAGCCTGACATTACTTGTCACGTAATGTCAGAGTGGTTTATAATGTGATGCACCATTCTATGACACAGCATGGCTCCTAGTATGACAAGATGACAGCTTTCCTATATTTCACTACCACAAAAATGCTCTACAGCTGAATTTAAATAGAAGTCTGTGAGGTTACTGGAAGTTATCTGCATGTGCTTTAGAAAGCTACTAGCATCTTTTAAAGGTTCCTGCATTAATATGAAGAACTACAGTAATGGAGAATATTGGCTCCACATTGCTAAAGGTTCATGGTTTCTTCAATTAATATTTAAGGCAGTTAGAGTATTTTCAATTGTAATAGCAAACATATGAAAACTGGCATTAATTCTTTTAAACTGGTACTCAAACCCATAATAATTGTAATCTATGAAAATCAACTGATGATAATAGGATTTGACAACAGTGGCAAAAACATAGGTAATAATATTGGCCATGTCAACAAAGCCATTTCAGGCAATCATGGATCTATTTGAGTATTGTTAAGAGACTCATCCTAAATATCTCAATAGCGATATAAACAACATACCACAGTCTAGATAAGAGTAGGACAAATCCCTACCATCAAGCAAAGTTGAGAGCGAGAGATTTTTAGGGAACAAATGCACTGATAAAACCGTAACATTGGTGTGACTATTTGAGCAGGGATTTTCCCAGTTTGTGCTTATGAAAGGTATTTGAGAGGCAAGGTGGATGAGGTAATATCTTTTATTGAACTGACTTCTGTTGGTGAAAGAGACAAGCTTCCAAGCTACACAAAGCTCTTCTTCTGAGCAATATACTCCTTGTCTCTTGGTATAAACTTTGGGGATTCCGTCCTCCTCTATACCAGGGTTATAGTATACTCCATATAACCAGCTTCTTGTGGTGGTGATCTGAGAAGGAGAGTTCTATGTAATTGTAAAGTGTGTCTCTTTCACCAACAGACGTCGGTCCAATAAAAGATATTACCTCACCCGCCTTGTCTCTATACTATCCTGGGATCAAGGTGGACACAACAACACCGCAAACAACTTACAAAAAGTAAACCTCTTAAGCCAGAATATGTATATTGGCATAGCTCAGCTGAAGTCAATAGAGCAGGTCAACCCTAGATGTGGATGGTGGGCCAAACTGCCTGTGAACACAGAATAAGCACATTGGAGGATAATGAATCAACCCTCTTGACAGAGAGGGTTAAGCCTGCAACACAAGAATTATTGGAACTCAGCACTTGGTCTCTGGGCAATGCCTCGAAGGTGCTCTGACAACATCACAGAAACCTGATTATATGGAGTACACTATAACCCTGATATAGAGGAGAAGGGGACCTGCAAAGTTTCTATTAAAAGACAAGGAATTTGTGAAGTGAGTGGAGTTAATCTTTGCACCAAACAAAATGCACATTTTACTCATATAAATCCACAAATAGCTCTTTTAATATTAAATTTGGGTTGAATCCTGAATCCAGTAAAATCACTGTGAATTTCTATAATAATACCAAATCTTCTTTCATGCAGTGTTTCTAAAACCTGTGCTGTAACTTTCTCTTTTCCTTGGAATAGTCTCTCTTCATTTAATCAGAACAAGTAAACACCATTATCCTTGGAACCGGTGAGGAAGTGTTAAACAAAACTACCTCAGGAAACAGTCTCCAGCCTGGGCTAGGTGAGTGGCATACTTCCTATTTTGTTATTTTCATTTGTACTATAACAAACAAATGGGCACTAATTCTGAACTTTGGACGCCTTTAACACTTGCCGTAGTTCAAAGCAACTGCACCTGTATTTCCCCTCTGTGATCCAGCAAGGGCACACATTCTAGGCTCCCGATTCCTCAGCCATCACCTCTCTTGGATGAAGACTCATACCCTCCTGACCAGGGTTTTTCCAGTCTGCATAGTTTCCTGCCTGCACTGTGAGTTCCCAGCAAGTCAGACTGCCTCAGCTGATCTGCTTTGCTTTCTGCTTGGAGGCTATAAACAGCATCATTGCCTAGAGTTAAGTTACCACATAGCTCTTTCTAAGCAAGCACACATATTCTTAAGGTGAAAGTATTACAGAGATAACATTAAAACAATAAAAGAACCTAAACACATGCTAGCAAGCTTACCAGAGATCATCCCAGCTCCACCAAAGGCCCTGGCTGGTATCAGTCCTTCAAACCCCACATGGGGTTTTCTGTGTTTACAAGTCTATAACACTTCTTGCTCAGAACAAGAGCCACCATGAATCTGTGAGTCACTTCTTTATTCAGTCTGGGCTTTTGATCGTGACCTCCTGTAACCAATGAACAGCAGACAAAAGTTTCCTCCTCAGGGTGAAGCTTCCAAAGGCTGAGTTCTGGCCAAACTGGAGCGATTACATTTTGCATGCACCTCCCCCTAGAGACTTCCTAGGAATCCCCCTTAACTTTAAAAGTCCGTTCTTGTCTGGTGTATTGTTTCAAATAGCCCTTTGAAGCTCATAACATTTCCCAGGGTTTACATTAGTCACATTTCCTTCCTATAGAAGTTGCATACAATTCCACAATAATACAAAAATGTTGGATTTTTAATACAATGCACTCGAGCTATTTAACCTTAATTCAATAAGGTTTGTCCAGGATATTGCAGGAAATTCCCATATCTGTCAACATTTTTCTAGGAATGTATTGAATGCATAATAAACAGACTGTCCGTAATTAATCTCCAAACACATTTCCCTCAGCCACAGCAAAAACATAGGAAATTTATACCTCAGCAATAAACTTTCCCCACTACCCAGCCTCCCAAACCTCCACCTTGTTTATACATGTCAACAAATATTGGGGGGAAAGGAAAAGAAGAAATTGTATATTGTAAATTCTTGGATTACAGGCTTGGCCAACTTTACAGTCATTCTAGGAATCCCAGTGAGGCAATTTTGACAGACTGAGCCTAACTGGGTCTAAGACTGACAAGAAATCATGATGGGAGGGTGTGCAGATGTTATAGTGATGGGCACAGTATCAGAACCTGAGGAGAAGAGGGGTTGTTAGTTAGATAAAAAGAAGCAAAGGTAAAAGCAATAATTTAACTAGAGAAGAACAGTCCTGCGGTTAAAGCACAGGATCTAAGGGGTGCTCACCCTGGTACTGCCACAGACTTCCCGTGTGATCTTGGTCAAGTCACTCAGGCCCCAGTTGTTAGTGCCTAATTTCCTGACCTGTTCACTACTTCATAGTGCTCAGATAATATAGTGACAGGGACTATTTAAGAACCTAGACAGATGCAAAGTCTATGGGCACATCAGGGAATGTAGGCAGTGTCTATTTCTTTGCAATTGTCCTGATTTTTTTTAAGAAGCCTTAGTCTGATCTCTCTACACCTGTAATTTTGCAGCACACTCAGGTAATTAGGAGTCTGCTTGACCTGCACCTTCAACTTATGGGTGCAGATGGAGGCCAAGCTTTAATTAGTTAACCAACTTCTTTTAAGCTTTTCCTTTATACTGTAAAATATAAATAATAGTTTTGATGGGTTGAACTGAGTTCTCACTGTTATAGCCAGAGGCTTAAATCACTTTTCGCTAATATATATGTATAAAATCATCTTGAGGGGGACAAAAGAAGTGACAGTCTGTGTAGTGGTGAAAGTCACAAAAAAGACTATGATTTTTCTCCAAAGCAATGCCACAGGAGGTCCTATCTATCTAGGTACCCAGGACCCTTTATTGTAGTATCTGAGCACCAGATTATCATCCCTGTATCTGTCCTCACAATAGCCCTGTGAAGTAGGCCAGGGATCTGATCCCCTTTGTATTGATACAAAGCGGCAGCACAGAAAGACAGTGACTTGCCCAAGACCAAAGAGAGCATACGAAGGATCAAGGAATTGAACCTGGGTCTTCCTGAATCCCAAACTAGCATCCTTACCACAGAAGAGCCACAAGAAGGATTAAAGGATTAGCAACCATGCGTTGTAGTGATTGAGCTCTTTGAGACTGTTTAGTTTAAAGAAAAGAATAAGGTGGGACTTGATTACAGTCTATATAAGTATCTAAAAATAAGGAACAGCTGTACGGGATCAGACCAATGGCCCATCTAACCCAGTATCCTGTCTTCTGACAGTGGCCAAGGCCAGGTGCCTCAGAGGGAATGAACAGAACAGATAATCATCAAGTGATCTATTCCTTGTCACCCAGTCCCAGCTTCTGGCAAACAGGAACACTCCAGAGCATCGTTTTGCATCCCTGCCTATCCTGGCTAATAGCCCTTATCTTCGTGGAGGATAGGTCCATCATCTACATGGGGAACAAATATTTTATAATGGGCTCTTCAATCCAGCAGAGAACGTTATAAAAAGATCTAATAGCTCGAAGCTGAAGCTAGACAAATGCAGACTGAACACAAGGTGTACTTTTTTGACAGGAAGGGAATTAACCATTAGAACAATTTACCAAGGGTCATGGAAGATTCTCTACCACTGACAATTTTTAAATCAAGATTGGATGCTTTCCTAAAAGAGCTGCTCCAGTCCTATGGCCTGTGTTATGCAGGAGGTCAGACTAGATTATCATAATGATCCCTTCTGGCCTTGGAATTATGAATCTCTGAACTACTAGACCTGCACTGTGGGCATGTAAGAGCCAGGAAATGTAAGGGTACAAGGCACCATCACAATGGCTGACCATAAGCACTCAGGAGATTTTTTTTTTTTTAACGTGAAAAAACTTTCTCACTAAGTCCTTCTATATGAAAGAATACTTGTTTTAAAAAACCAACTCCTGTCATTATATTAAATACCAAATTAAAAAGAGCCAAAGCATAATCGGTTGAGGTTTTCTCTCTCTTTTTTTCGGCACCTTCTATTAGTTTTATATTGTCTCAAGACACAGGAAGCATTGTGTGTAAGTACTGAATGTCGGAGCAGCTCTGTTCTCCGTCCCAGAATACTACATTTAGTGTGAGATGCATCCTTGATTTCTAAATTTCTTCTCCTTCAATTGGACTCACATCAAGCCTTTATATTTAGACTACACATCTACTGTCTGAATTCTCCACATGGATCGCTGCATAGGGTCTCATGATCTAGTTCCAAAAGGACCTCAGCTTAATGAAATATTGAAGTATTATTGATGTGGTCCATGGCGCTCATTTGCCCACATTCATTGTACAGCCTTTCAGCCTATGCCAAAAATATTTCCTTCTCACAAGCAAAAAAAAAAAAAAAAAAACACATCCTGAGCAAAGCTGATGCAATAAAGTGCTTTTGAAAGATTAGCAAACTCCTGAGCATGATGTTCTAATGTCCAATATAAATCAACACCATGCTGAGCGTGCTCGGCCATCTAGAAAGGAAAGAGAGTGAAACTGTTCAGCTTCTGCTGGGAGCGAAGGGACCCTGAAAAGATCCTGATTCTTAACCAAACTAATTCCTTCAGCCCTTCCCTTCTCACCTTGGCACCCTTGCGAACTTGAACTTCCTTGAAATAGAAAATGTGCTCAAAACATTTCACGGATCCCTCCCACCTTGTCACAGCCCCCTTGCCTTACCTTGGCTGTTCTTTTAGGCCCAAAATTCACATTCTACTTCTAGTGATTGCTCATATCCATTCCAATATAGGTGAGTGCACGCCACCGTGCACGGGTTCCCGGAACTTTTTTCCCCTTAGAAGACCCCGTAGGGTCGGTTCAGGTGCCCCCTGGAGTACCGCGCTCATGCCGCGGTATATGAGGCACCGCCAACCCTACAGCCCCTCAGTTCCTTCTTTCCGCCCGTGACAGTTGCTGGAACAGCTCTTGCTTCTGCAAGTACTTTCCCCTGTTCAGCTTTGTTGTTTATAGTCAGTTAGGTGTTTGTTTAGTTAAGTACAGTAGTTAGGTTTGAATAAGAGCCCTTCGGGGCTTAGGGTGGCCGGGCCATGCCCGGCTCACCTGACTTTAAGCCTTGTGCCGCTTGCGGCATGGGCTTTCCCTGTTAGTGACCCTCACGATCGCTACGCAAGTGCCTGGGAGAGCAGCATTGGAAGGAAAAGTGCTGCATTTGTAAAGCCTTCAAGCCCAGGACTCAGAAAGAGAGAGAGATCCGGCTGAAGGCTATCCTGATGGAAGCGGCGCTCTGACCAGCTTCCGAGCCTCCCCATTCCACCTCGGCACTGAGCGTCTCCTCGGTGCGGAGCGCTCCGCCGGCACCGGAGTCAACTTGATGCAAGCCATCCCCGGTGCCGAAGAAGAAAAGGTGTCAGCACGCGGAGCGCTCACGCTCCCCTGCACAACCAGGGTCAAGTGCGGAGGTGTACCAGCCACGGCCCGTAGAGCATGCTCCGGTGCCTGCATCGCTGCGCAGGGAGCCTCCCCTGACTCCTGGAGGTGGGGGAGCGCCCCTGCAGGTGCTGTCGATGCCGGAGGCTTGCCAGGCGGCACGAGCCTTAATGGCCATGCCAACGCCTTTGCCCCCCCTCCGCCAAGGGAGAGAGGGCTGGGTCCCCCCGGAGGCTAGTTGAGACCCCTGGCAGGGGAAAAGTCTCCCGCCAGATGGCCACCGAGGGTGGAGCGCGGAAATTCCCCTCAAAGCTCCGAGTCTCTCATTGAGCGTCTCCTCCCCTTGGCACCGAGGACGGTCCCCAGCACCAGAGGCAACACGTTCAAGACGGCGCCACTCTAAGATTACCTCGCGGTGCAGAGACAGCTCCAGCTCCCAGACCCCGGCACTGAGCCTTTCGCCAGCGCGGCACTGGACCTGATCTCCGACACGGAGCCCGGCACCAAAGGACTCCGCCACCTCAGCACGTCACAGATCCCGGGCTTCGGAGTCGGGCTCGGCACTGCGAAGCCACAGACGGCACCGTTCCTGGTCCCCCAAGGGCAAGTGACACCGCAAGTCGTCGGTGCCGAGGCGACGGACGTCGTCCTTGAGTTCGTCGGAGCGTGCTTCCTCCCATCGGCACCACTCACGGCGGCACCGACGTTCGTCCACCTCTTCGGGGTCGTCAAGAGGCTGGTCCCTGGCTAGGAGCAGCAAGAGTCGGAGACGGGCTCATCAGCACCGATCCAATGGTTCAGGGTCCCGGAAAATTTACCCAAAAAAACCTCGAAGTTTCATTATTATTCTATTATTTGTATTGCAATAGTGAATTTAGAGACTGACACTGGGGTCCCATTGTGCTGCCTGCCATGTAAACTTATAGTAAGAGACCCTGCCCAGAAAAGTTTAATCTTAAATGGACAAGATAGGCAAAGGGGTGGGTGGGGAAATGGGCAAAAGGATGCTCATCTGTCTTTGTCCCTTGCCCTGTGCCTGATTGCCCACTATTGCTGTGGTTTTCCAAGCAGTGGAAGCATGTGAAATAACTGTATAGCCTCTCAGTCTATTTGTCTGGTCCTGCACTGAGATGTTTCTGCTCTTTGCAGCTTTAGTCAGAACACCTCTTGGCCCTAGGAATTGGGAAGGAAATCTAGTGAGACTTTGCCTACTTCCTTGTTCTGGTTGAGTCAGACCCCACAATCGTTTTCTTTGCAGTATCTCAGTATTTTTGTTCTCAGTCCCAGACAAACTTTGGTATTTCAGAGGCATGTGGAAATTCAAACCACCCTGAAGCACGCAAACAACAAACTACATTTTTTTTTTTTTTTGAATCGCTAACAAGTTTCACTTGAGAATCCATTCAGGTTGGCCCTTATCTGAATGTGTTCCTATGTGTTTCGCCTTCTAACTGCTTCCATGCATTTGTCTGTGGTGTACTGAGACTGTAAACTCTTTGAGGCAGGGTCCATATCCTTTTATGGGTCTGAAAAGTCCTTTGCACACTCTAAGTGCTATACAAATAATACCTAATGATCACCACATTCCCCTCACCTAATAAGTACGCTTCTAGCAGAGAAGACTGGATACTGCCTGCAACCTGGTATTGAATGCTATTAATTTGAAAGCCAGTAATTATGAGTCTTGAAATTAATTTAAACTAATTCCTAGGTGGATGTCGCTAGAGTGGTGTTTAATTTCCAGCATATTTTGCTGGCTGCTGTGCCAGAGGGGAAAGGAAGGTTTCAGCTTGGGACTCTTGGGATGAGTCCAACCTTTCTCATTCCACTTGCTTGAGAACTTCTTATTCACCCTAAGCTTCCCTCCTGACATGACCCACTTCCCCTTGTTTTTTTTCCTGACCCCTCCCCACCACCACCCACGGCCAGGAACCAATAGGGAAGATGCAAGTTGAAACGTGGAGCTAGCCAGAGGGAGAGCAGATAGATGGAGTCAGTGGCTCTGAGAGGAGGGTGAGGCAAGGAGAAGGTAGGTGAGGGTGCATTTTTTTATTGTTACATGGGGATATTAGAGAAGAAAGGGATGAAGAAAGGGAAAGAGTAGAAACTGGGAGGAATTGAGTTGTGAAAGAGGGGTGAAAGCATATTCCTCCTTTTCAGTCCCTTTGTGCAGAACACCAACAACCCATTTCATACTCTCCTCCAGCACTCTAACGTGGGACACGTGGCTAAAGCCCTGTGGCCTGAAAACATGCCATGTATTTCAGTCTAACCCTTTCATGCATTTTTATTCTCATCTCTGCCTTGTCTGCCGATTATGTTTTATTGCAGTGATTTGGAAATGAGTTCTTTTAATATTTCATACTCTTAACGGTGTGATGTTAACCTGATTCCACGTTTTACAGCAAAGACAAGAAAAATGGCTACTGCACTGTAATATGATATATTCTAAGATTGGACCAGATCCAACTCCCATTGAAGTGGGAGTCTTTCCATTGACTTTCATGGAAGTTGGACTGGGGACTATAATGGAAGATTGGGGAAAAACCTTAGATCTTTTGGTTCTCTCTGATATGCTTTCCTGTTTCTAAAGCTCCCATCAACAAAATCCTTTGGAGTATAAAAATAATAATAAATTATGACTCTTAATCATGAAACAAACTCCCAAGGGAAGTGGTGGATGCTTCATCTCTCTTGATGTCTCCAAATTAAGACTGGGTGCCTTTCTGTAAGATACATTTTAGCCAAATACAAGTTATGCTGTGCTACACAGAAGGTCAAACTAGATGACCTACTGGTCCCTTCTGGCCTTAAACCACTGCAGGACTACAAAACCATATGGTGTGGTATAGTATTGCTTCTGGGCACCACGTTTTAGGAAAGATGTGGACAAATTGGAGAAAGTCCGGAAAAGAGCAATAAAAATGATTAAAGGTCTAGAAAGCATGATTCGTGAGGGAAGATTGAAAAAATTGGGTTTGTTTAGTCTGGAGAAGAGAAGACTGAAGGGGGACATGATACAAGTTTTCAAGTACATAAGGAGGTGGGAGAAAAATTGTTCTCATTAACCTCTGAGGCTAGGACAAGAAGCAATGGGCTTAAATTGCAACAAGAGAGATTTAGGTTGGACATTAGAAAATAATTCCTAACTGGCAGGCTAGTTAAGCACTGGAATAAATTGCCTAGAGGGGTTGTGGAATCGCCGTTATTGAAGGTTTGTAAGAGCAGGTTAGACAAACACCTGTCAGGAACAGGCTAAATAATACTTAGTCCTGCCTTGAGTGCAGGGGACTGGACTAGAAAACCTCTCAAGGTCCCTTTCAGTCCTAAGATTCTATGAATATCGACAAAAAATTGAATGGATCTAATGCTGACTAGGTACACAGAAAAGCCAGCTCTCTCAGTGATTGATAAATCACACTGAGCTCCTAAAGAAATGTCATGAGTTTAAATAAATGGATAAATGCTAACATGCAGGTATCTGTTAGTAGAATGAAGTCTGATATACAGTAGTAAAAAAATATATATTGCCTTTGCCAAATAGGAGAAAATGTCCTCATTTACTCATTCCTACACCTTAACTTAATCTGCTGCAAATTGAAATTCCAGTCTTGGAACGGTTGGTGAGTTTCCAGCTAACTATCTAAGTGATAGTAGGGGAATAGAGATGAATTTAAAGGAACTATTAACAGCTGATAAAATTCTGGGAAATAAACCTTGTCATTAGCTTCGTCATCCTGGGCAGCTGGAATTAGTTAAGTGCATCTTGACGCTCTTTGGGAGGGTTGTTCTCCTTGGTTAGTTGTAAAATGTATGCCTTCACCTTCAGAATATGTCTCTATTATTCTTTCTTATGAATGTATTCAGGCATGTAAGCACCTCTCGAGTGTCAGTGTTTTCAGATTCATTTGCTAGAATAAAAACAAGGATGCCTGGCATTGGAATCTCCTCTAACTCCCTCAGGTACAATATTCTTTGAGAGATGGGATGCATTGTTCTGAGGGACTGGCATGAGAATCCAGTTTTGTGTCACGTGATCCTCTCTGGGAATGAGAGACATAGCTACCAATTTTGTACAGCTCTGCTTGATGTGTCACATGACAAATCATTGATTTCCCTCACCTGGTTCCCCTGAGCAGTGGGAGTGGTTGTGGGCAGGAAGGTCCGTCTTTGGTCCCCTCAGAAGAGGGAACAGGGGCTCATGGGGAGCCAGAGGCAGGTGTACAGTTACTGTGTGGGAGACAGCCTGGGAGTTCCTGAAGTGAACCTGGAAGGAAGTTGGTATGGAGTGGAGGGACTCTCAGGGATTGCTACAGGGTGGGAGGGGGTACCTGGAGTAGTTGGGGAGTGGAGTTTGTTCAGGGGTAGGGAATATTCTGGTGGTGGATGATGTTGGGGTAGTGGTGGGATGGTGGGACAGTTGGGGAGATTCCCCTGTTTCCCCTGCTTCTCCTCATTAGCCTTCAGCCAGCCAGCCATATTCAGCCACTTTCCCCACTTTGGTTGAGTGCCTGGTCCAATGCCAGGCCCCCCTCACTGCCACTGTCCCCTGATTCAGTCCATCCCATCCTGACCCCTCAGTAGCTCCTCCTGTTCTGTCCTCTCCCTAACTCCCCCCTTCCTTTCATTAGCTTTTTATCTCCTCCTGCCTTGCCAATCCCTCCTTCCTTCTCACCTGTGTCATTTGAGCTGGGGACCTGCAGGGGGAATGGGGTGCAGAAGAGGCAAGGCCAACAGCTAGGCAGGCACTGCACACCAAGTGTCCAGCAGGTAAAACGCCTCCTGTTTCCCAGAGCCCAGCCTACAATATGTCACATCCAGGCTATGCTGTGGAAATGCATTAGGGGGGCCTGCAGGTGTGTCACATGAGACACTTGGCAGGTCTGCAGTTAGGTTAACTTAGGCCACTGGAGATGCCATGGTCTTTCTGCTTCAGGGGAACATTGCTGAGTGAGAATTAAAAACAGGTTGAAATGTTGCTTCCCATCTCTCTGCCTTTAGAGAGAGTGACTCAGAAGTGTTATGCGGGGAAACTGGAGGTATAAGTCAGGTATTTTGTATGCTATTTATACTTCCATAGCACTCAGAGGTGTCAGTCAGGATCAGCATCAGAAACAATATTTATATGGAAACAAACATTTGCACTGCTTTTGATTAATAAGCCATCCCTTTTTGCTCATCATTCAGGCCTTGTAAGTGTCATAATAGAGGTGGGTTTTAAGGAAAGATTTGGAGGAGAGGGACCTGTTCAAAGAGGTGGGGCCATGTGGACGAATGTATTCAGGGGTTTGTAGGAGAGTCTGATAAACAAATGGATGAGCATCACCAATGGAGCAGAGGATATGGAGGAGGTGACACGGAGCAGATGGTAGAGAGCAGAAAGATGATGAAGGCCTTTTGAAGGTGAGGGCAAGAAGTCTGAAGTTGATGTAATGAAACAGATGGAGTAATGATACTTCAGTGCCTGCCATCTGAGTATCTCAAAGAGATTAGGACCCACTTCTCTCCTGATGCCCATTGAGCTACCTTAATCAATAAAATGTGCTCTCATGCATGCAAGTTTAATTATGGCCCAGGGTAAATGTAAGATTTGCGGTCTGACCGAGAGGAGAAATCACTATGGATATCATGATTCTGAAAAACCAACCACTGCCTGCAGAGAAATGGATGCATGGAGATTCTAACAGTGAGTACCTGGGATTACTCCAACACGGTCTGAAAAATACAGGATTTTGCAGGGAATATTTTGCTCTGGGCTTCACCCATCCTTTTAGTATACAGTGTTCTATGGAAATGCCCCAAGAAATTCTGTACCAAAAAAGCTTCCCAAAACAAAATCATACTGAGTCCCAGTAAATCCTGTGGGGTTTTTTTACCTGAATGATGGAAATATAAACACCCTATGGAACCTGCTTTGGTGCACCACAGTGATCTCTTCAATTTTGTTGCCACTAAAAAGATAAACTATCTCCTGTTCAGCAAGACAGATGACTCCTTGCTTGTTTGCTTCTCTTCTGAATATCTGTTTCTTCTTGCATGCTCCCAGTGTGCCATAGTGGAATACCCAGTGTGACAGATATTGGCGGGGGGGAGATGTGAGCTCTGCCCCGTAGGTTCTAAAGAGAGAAATTATATGGGTAGGTTGTCAGATGATTCTGTACAGACTTTTGAAGAATGTGTGATAACTTGCTAGCAGAATGTTTATTATCTGAATAGTGGAAATGTGAAATTTATGAAAGGTAATTGCAGAAATGCCATCCAGAAAATAAACCTGTGGGTTCCCTTAAGATGCGATGCTGGTCAAGCACCCTAGTAACATTCACTTCTTTAGTTGGGAGATGTGGCAATTTCCTGCAATATCTTTGGGAGATCTTAGTATATGAAGCTTAAGTATCATTGTGGGCTAGGGACTGTATGTAATTCTTTGGGTGATAGTGAACACAGCCCTCCAGAGACTATAAATAGTAGGAAGTAATTAAACAAAAATTCACTCAGATTGTAACCCCTCCAGAGATGTACCACCCCTTGGACAGGCTCACATATACTGGTCTGATTCTCCAGAGATGAACAGAAAAAGGAAGGACTTTTGGATAAATATCCTAAGTGTAAACTGAGCCAGGGTCGCCTTTCTGATCCAGCAAATGGACAGCACCTTCTGTCCGTGGGGAATTCAATCCTTCCTAGGAAGCGCTGGGAGGATTTTGGCCTGCTGAGGTCCTGTAAGATTGATGGGTGACCTCTGGTAAGCTTATTAGCATATGTGTAAATTCTTTTATTTTTTTAATATATTTTCTCTGTAATGTTTTCTGCTTAAGAATAAATGTGCTTGTTTAGAAAGGAGCTGTGTGATAATTTATACCTGTAGGAAATTATGCTGTTTATAGCCTCTGGGAAGACAGCAAAGCACAGATACTGGCCTGTCTAGGCAATCTGGCTTGCTGAGTATATCGTAGCATAGGCAGGGAACTGTGCAGCCTGGAAAAACCAATGGTCAGGAGCTAGGATCTTAAAGTGGGTGCCATTGGTGGACCACAGAGGGGAAATGCAGGTGCGATTGCCTGGAACTGTGACGCCCGAGACAAGACTGAAACTGCTGAATATAAAAGACTCCTGCAGAACTTATTTTAGTGCTTTTCTCTTTTGCCTCTTTTTATTGTATCATATTAGCCAAAACCAAGAGTGCTTTTCTGGAGGGGAACATTCACTTTGTGTTCTATCTGGCTTTAAAATGAAAAATAAATTCCATCTCTTTTTTTTCCCCTTTGTAGCTTATTGTTTATTATAGATGTAGCACAGCATCTTACAGAACTGAAGCATTTGCCATATGTTTAAAAAACCCATTGAGCACAAACTGCTGTAATATTTACATTTGACATTTAATAATCTAGACAAAATATGATTCCATTTTCTCAGTTCCTGTATCACATATTTTAGTGGGGAACGTTGATGCTATTGCTATAAATAATAAATTACAAAAAGAAACTGTAACTGCTCGGGTTTTGAATCTAAATTCATCCTCCAATACTGAGATCACGTGTCAAGACTGACCCTGGATGTCTTGCAGGTGAGAGGTTTGATTCCTGGCACTGGATGACAGGTTAGTTTAGAGAACAAGAAATCCTACCCTATGCTTTCTTCCTCTTTGTAAAGAGAGCCTTTGAAACACTTTTTGCTGCATTAAATTGCATGCTAGATGCTGAGCGTAGTTTCACTGTGGTTAAAACTACTGCAGAAACTTCGCTGGGGTGTCCCTTTGGTTACTGTCACAGACAGTGTTACTGTCACAGGCCAGCAGATAAGCTGCTAGCTGGGTACATTTCAGACACCCTCTCTTCTGCCCTTAGGCAGCCTGGTTTTATCTAAATGTTTGTGAAGTCAATTTCCCACTTGCACTCAGCACTCAAGTGTTTACATAATAATGGGAGGCCATGTTATCTTGAAGGTTAAATGCCTCAGCAGCCAATAAAACATCCTCATTTCCAGGATACATTGATTTATCTTTATGATCCAGTCTGAGGAAAAGATCCTTGGGAGGTTGCAATGGGTAACAAATACATATGCACAAGTATATGTAAATTGATGTGTGCATGTGTTTTCTTTGGAATATTGCAGTCCCTTACTAGCTAATTGCAGCTAATAAATAAGGCACGGAGGGGAAAATTTCTTTGACTTCCTTGTAGTGTCTCAGTCCCAGACTCCAGCTTGAGCCAGAACATCTATATTAGTTTTAGTTCCACAGCCTGATCCTCACAAGCTCAAGTCAGTTGACCCAGGCTCTGAGACTCACTGCCGTGGGTCTTTTATTGCAGCCTGACATACTGATTGTATTT
This sequence comes from Emydura macquarii macquarii, assembly GCF_026122565.2. NCBI lineage: Eukaryota > Metazoa > Chordata > Testudines > Chelidae > Emydura > Emydura macquarii. Next base: position 8,599,974 of record NW_027131105.1, on the reverse strand, counting down.
CATTGCCGTGCACTGCACACGCTTACATTTAATTACACAAGAATTAGGAACTTCACTATTGTTTCAGGACATAACACAACTGTTAAGAGTTGGGTAAACTGAGATGGCTGAATCTTACTCTTACCTGTGCTGGAACTGAAAGGTCTCTTTCAGATGTTTCATTTTATGGGAAAGCAACAGGAAGGAAATATTCCCCCAGGGGATAAATGCATAAAAGTTTCTGTGATCACATTTACAGCACAGGAAAGAGAGATGCGTTTGAACTCAATCTCTGGACTTTCCCATTTGGTGCAATGTTGCTTTCCCTGAATTTTGTATAGAGTCCAAGGTACCGTTGCTATTTTTACATGCTGGCTGGGTACATTTCAAAAACCTCTTTCTGCAGATTCCTGTCTTTTCTTTTGCTAAATCTGAAATCTAGTTTAAGAGAATGAAGCATCATTAAACATCTCGGCATCTAGAATTCTGGTACAGTGCTGTGGGATAGGCAGGAAATGCTTGTATTTGGCTCTGTTTATTTTCTTTAGCTTGAATGGCAGCAGCAATTACTATATATTTCTGACAACTCTTTTCAGACCATACTTATTTTTTTTCTAACTATTTCAGATGTATGTTAATTTAGGGAACAGAGACCTCTGAGATTTTAATTCATCTAGGGCTGAGAACATTGTGCTAGCAGTGTAGTCAATAATCCATTCCATGACTATTAAGTCTGGGCAAGGACCTAAGGAGGAACCATATGGTAGCATTAGATAGCACAGACTGTGTTGGCTAGAGATCCAGAGAGTACCACAAAGGTCTTGTCTGTTACCAGCACCCATTATACAATCATCTTCACGAGAATGAAGCACGTTCCCATTTTGACCTGGTGGACTGTTCAGCACACAGCTCTAGTACTGAAAAGTGCATGGTAGAGCTGAAAGCAGAATTTGACCCTAAAATGATAAATAGACCAAATAGGCTTAGAAAAAAGGTAAAAAAGAAGAAATGCTAAAAATCCTCTAGGCTTCTCAGGTTTTGTGACCAGGATATCCTTGGTCCTATACAGCTGCATGTTCTGTTTTAAATTTGAGTTCCCATTGCCTGCTAATTTGAAGTCAATCAAATTTATCTTGGCAAGATTTATTATTGCTCCCTAATTTGCTACTCTCTAGGAGCCAGATTATCATACTTAAGCATTTGCCTGATTTATGAGTGCGAATCCAATGAGTGTGCACACAAATTGTCTGTTTGCTGGCACACCTGGCCAGCTAAGGTGCTCCCGTGTACTCTTTTGACATAATGTCTCGTGCTGTAGACCTGCACTTGGAGGTGCAGGGTGAAAAAAACCCTGGCCCCATTGACTTCAATGGGAGTTTTGCCATTGACTTCACTGAGATTTGAGCTTCTTTTTCAGCTTTGTCATTCACCCATCTGCAGAGGAAACATGATGAATGTGCTGATTCAGCTATACGTGTGTTTAAGTGGAAAACATATCATTTTGACTGGATGCCCTGTAAAGTGTCCAATGCATAGTATTTTCAGGACGTTTTCTCTGATTACTGAACTGTGAACATACAGTATCCAAAAAGATATGACCCGAGACACAGCTCTTGTATTGCTTTTTCACTTCGTACTGGATAAATATTGAAACAGAACAGGTAACAAAATAAATAAACTAACATACTTTATGTACCTGGGCAGCCCAGTAGGGACCTGGAAGTGTGGCCCCATTTAGACAAATTACTATGGAAACTTCTGTATTTCATACTTAGTGAAACCATTTCACAGTTCAGTTTATATTTATGCCCATCATTTGCCCTACAGATCAAAGGTAATATATGAAGGTGTCCCTCCCTCATCCTTTTCTCCCTCATTTCAACAGTAAGCACTATAAGTGGTCAAATTATTAAGTACTAATAATGTCTGTTACAAATATAGTTTCTCTTTTGGTCAGTGAAATATTCATGACCTGATCTGGATTGTCTGACATTTTCTTTGTAATATTATCCAAATAGTTTGGAAAAATTATTTTTCAACCTACCTTTTTTTGGATTTTTTGTTTCAACCTTCAGCTATTTGTTTGTGTAGTGTGGTTGGTCATATGGTTTAGATTCTGTTCCATGACTGGATGACTGAGGCACTTTAAACATGAGAATAACAAACTGAATACTACAAAATCTGGGACATGGTTTCGACTGAATAAACCTTTGTACTACAATATGTGAATTTTTGGGATTCACAAATAACCATCATAAATCTCAGTGGTTGTGTGAAACCTCATGAATTTCCTGACCATGATGAGTCTTTACTGATGCCCAGCCTGAATTAATGTTTTATTAATTATTAATTAATGAATTAATGAATCAGTTAAAATATATGAATATTTTGTCTTCTGCAAAAGAAAAATCCACAGGTCTGTTAAAACTTCATTTTGACTAACTTACTCTTACATTGCACCTGATTTTATGGAATATTTTATTGCTCACCCACAACCATCCACTGAATTTTTCAGTTGGGGAAGTATTTTTAGCTGAAAGCTGGAGCATGTTTCTTGTGTGACTGAAGCTGGGAAGATCAAGCTCAGAGAGTTGAATCTTCTAAATCCTGCATCCCTTAAAAAAATCTAAAATAAGAAAATCCTGCCTGGAGAAACATCTGTCTTTCAGAAAGCTTCCTGCTGCATATGGCCTTTTATCTTTAATTTATGCCCTGATACCTGATAGCTTTTTTAAAGTAGCACCTATGGCACACAGACCCATTCCTTGTATTGCTCTGGCAGTACCATTTACCAGTTTTATTTCTTGGATACTAGCGTGCAGTTTGTTCAACTGTAAGGCCAAGAGCAAATGACTTCCGTGACCATGCTCAAAGAGTATCCCTGAACTGCTAACATAGGATTGAGCTTTCCTCTGACAGCTCATATCATAGAGAAGTGCCTCTGCTGACTTTTCTGCTCTGGCACTAGGACACAAAGCTCTCAACTGTTGGCCAGTCAAAGGAGAAGTTAGCCTCATGTTAGGATTTGCAGGGACCCGCTGAGCGTACTCATCAGAGTGCTGTAACAATTTAGACACAGCTCCATGTTTCATGCTGAGGGGTGGGACTGCAGAATGCTTAATGTGGATTCTATGCTTGCTGCAGAAGGGTACTTGTTTTATTTTTGGCCGTGGAATTGTACCTAATGTCTGACATCTGTGTCTGCCTTGGAAACTATTTATTTGTGAACAGAGCCCTTGTTGAGTTGTAGTCAAAGTACAGCAATTCCTTTGAATAAGCCGAAGTCAGCTATTATGATGTTTCAGCTGCAGAATTCAATAGTTTGTACAGTACACAGCTGGCAGATTTGCGCCAGGAAGATTGTTCTTTCTCTTGATTTTTATCTAAGGAAGCACAATATTTCACGATAAAATCAAATGAACATGAGACTATCTTTCTTAACAGCCCTTGTTAATAGGATTTAATACACAAATAATTCTGAAAACGCTGCACACTGGTAATAGAGCAGGTTTTCACTTCAGGCCAGATATTTAAGTTATAGTTTTTCTGTTCACATTAGCACATTGAAAGCCTGATAAATGGTTATTACAGAAAGCCGCTTGCATAAAGCGCAACTGTATTTTATGCAGAATAATAAACAGAGAGCAAGTAGCTCCACTTGACTTGTTTCAGCCCCTAGCAAATGTATAGCTTGCACTTTCAGAACCTACCTCACAGCATGGGTCAGGAATGTATTTCTTTCATTGCCTGCACTCATTAAGAAGAAGCTCCTGAGTTTTCAGAGTAGCAAGGTGCATAAACTGTGTGGTTACAAAGAAATCAAGAAGTGCTAATTATGGGATGCATCTTGGCAGGTTTTGGAGTGCTGCCAAATTACACAACGTGTTTTGAATGTCTCCAACTCTGGTGTTTTAGCTTGCGGTGGGAAAATAAAATTAGCATAAATATCCTAATAATTACTTTTTGTGTGTATTAGATCACATTGATGTGCCACATGGGGAAAATAACTCACTTACAGAGACTTTGGGAAAGTGATCACCATTGTGCTTGTTGTTATGAATTTGAACTTTCAAGGGCATGGTGCATCCTATTCAGAAATTTATTTGCTATATACGGGGGAAAAATCAGAAGGGTCATTTAATAAAAAGGAAGTAGGTAAATTCAGATATATATTTTGTTGTCCTTTGATTAGAATCCATCTCAATGAAAATCATTCTCAAGGGTTAAGAGAGAACCCTGCCATCTGAAGCAACAATTCCCATTGACATCAATGGAAGTTTCACCAATGTGCCTGAGGACCAAACGTGGTTCATCCTTTTTAGAATGTTTTTAAAAATGTCAGCAATTGAGCCTTACATTTATTAATATGCATCTCAGAATCCTTTTCTTTTTCTGTGTTTAAAAAAAAAAAATAGTGGCGTTTAAAAAGGAAGAGGTACATGTTGTAATACAGACAAATAAGGGGTTTATGCTCTGTGAATGGTATGGGACTGGGAAACCTGTTTGGACGGATCATGTTTCTTTGCAATTCTTCTAGCCTAAGCTCTCCACATATGCTCACACTTTCTTAAACTGGTGCACGCACAGTCTAAGACCTTGGTTACAAGCACTCTAATGCTGCAAGCTTTAAAACAGAGAACCTCAGCTCATGGCTGGCTACTGATTAAGAGATGTGCCCTTGCTCAAGGTCATTCTGATTTCCTCTTGTCTATTTTTTCCCACTTTGGGGTAGGGGGGTGGGGGAAGAGGAATCATCCTCTGTGAGAAGCAAATCCTCCTGCCTTCTTTCATGGTGAAAACTGCTAATTTGTTGATAATACCAGGATTCTAAGGATCTTTTGTTTCCTATGGGAAGTTATACTCATGTTTAAAGGCACCAATTTCAGATCTTTACAAGAGATCTCGTTTCCAGGAGTTATTAGGTCTTTCAGTGATATTGCTCAGGCCAGCACTATTCCTAGCTGAGAGGAATCTCTTTCCCTCTCTTATCTCGCACCATTCCCCTGTTAGTTCACCAGCACAATCATGCTACCCAGTGTGGGAGTCTTCTCCTCTGCAGAGCACTTACTCTCTGGAACGGGTGTGGTTTTCGCCACATTTCATTTCAGTTCTCAGCTGTAAAGTCTCTTTTCTCCCTCCACTTCTTTCTCCTACATCCTACCTATTCCTCTCATTAATTCTTCCCCTGCACAACAAGCACCACCACTCATTCCCACCCTACATCTCTTAAAACCACCACTTGCTTCTCCATCTTCCTGCCTCCTCAGAAGACACTCTCCCTTTCCCAGACATGGGGCAGTACAAATGCAACAGTGGGCTTCTTTGGGCTGTGTAGTTATGCAGTGGCTGACTCTCCCATTTCTGGCTGAGTAGGGAGTGCCTATCTCCCTCACAAAGGGCCCATGGATAAGAAGGTGGTGACCCTTGCCTGACATGCCCTCACCAAAATTCACTGGGGTGAAGGGATGGCTATTTAATATCCTCCCAACTCCCAAGCCTCAGAAAAGCCTGATGGACGAGTAGCGGGAAGTCTCCAGGCCTTCCACCCCAAAGATATCAGTAGGTGTTCAGGGACCTGGGTGTAAAAGAGGGTGATGGGAGTGCAGGCTGGATGGATGGGCATCATGGGGGTTCGGGACCTAGGTGAGGAAAGAGAGCTCCAACTTTGGTGCAGGGTCTATACAGCAAAGCAGGAAAGAGGGGAAACTGATGGGTGTGGGTGACAGTGAGGAAGGAGTCTGAGCCTGCTCTGGATTGGTTTTTGTTTGTTTGGTTGGTTGGTTTTTTTTTGTTTGTTTGTTTTTTGCTGCATGCTTCTATAGGCAAACCTGAGGCTGGTTTGCAATAAATAGATTGCTGTGTGTTTATCAGTAATGCAGAGGGCTGTCCAACTTGACGATGCTATGCAGTACGCATGTTTGTTACATTGGGATTTGCATGTTTTAAAATTTGTGTCCTCCTATTCCTTGAAGTGGAGCAAACACTTAAAGGAGGGAAGAGAATTATTTGCTTGCTATTATAGCCTACCCAAGTGAAGTGTGAGAATTTAGAAAGTGACCTAGTGCAGACTACCATTGGCACTGAAGCCGAAGCCAGACATGACTTGGTAAGGCTATCTCCACTTAACTGTAACTATGCTATCTGTCTCTGTACACACTCAAGGGTATAGCTTGCATGAAAAACACCTTACTGAATAAAGCAGTGTTGTACTGGAGACAGAAATGATTGTTTCTAGAATGTTCGTTTTCTCAAGCAAAAATGCATGCATATTGATAGCAATTGTCCTGTTACATTGTCTTGTTCATCACTGCTTCATGGGGGATGAATTTGGTCCCGCCTTAAATTAACGTACTGTTTTCAGATTGTTTTGATCAGAGCTCCATGGGCACATATTGCTGTATGTCTAGTACAATAAGTCACCATACATGCATTTTATAGCAGCATTCACTAGAAATCCATTGCTCTATGCCCACATGCTGTACTCAAGCCCTTAATAATATTGGATTGTGTCCTGTAAAGAAAGTGTAGAGTTCTTAGGTTCTAGGAAAATCCCATTTTTTGCTATAGGTTTGGTGGGTGTTTCCCTTGTTAATGCCTGTGCACAGCACAGAGCTCATGATTGTGCTTTACCCCTCTCCTACCCATTCACAATGGGGCTAATGAGTGGGCTGTAAATCTGGTTAAACCCACAGACAGAAGTAAATCTCAAGCCCCTTGTGTATCCACTGCCTTGCCCTGGAAAGCGGAGAGGAAAAGGAGTGGGATGTGAATGGAAAAATGACTGTGCCTGAGGAAATGGGTGTTAAGCACGATCCATCTCATACTATTCAAGCTATGTGCTCCCCTTTTAACACCCAGTTAAATTCCCATTAAAACCAGTGGGAACTAGGTTGGGGCTTAGATTGTACCCTTCGGTTTTAATCCTGCTATTGACAAGAGGAGTAGCTGGGTGGCCATGATCACAGCTCTCAAGAATGCAGGATTGGAGTCCTCAGAGCTCCCTGTTCATCCCTTTTCCCCATGTGTTTTTACATGCAACACTGGGTAGGATCAGATCCAGGGAAGGCCTAAGTGAGAACTGCAGTACAGTATAATGCATCAACTCTTACAACCTATCTGATCACAACACTATAATTTTCCAGGGTCTATTTTCCTCTCTATTTCCCCTGCTTGCTGAGGGCTGATGAAGATTTTCAGTAAAATGTACATGCAATATAGTCTTTTATTGACAGAGACCTGTGGTTTGAAAGGAACTGTCATTTAAAAATATATTCAAAGACTATTAAAGGGTGGCTTGTTTATTTTCACAGCATAGTTTGGTGAAAATACATAAGATGAACCATAGGCTTTAGTGGAAGTAATAAAACTGACTGAGTAACTTCTGACCTGTTCACATTAATGCATTTTGGCACTGGATGAGGGTGGGACATGTGAGGCATATGGTTAGGTTCCTGATTATGGTAGAGCCCTTGTCTTCTTTTCCATCAGTGATTCATCTCCTTTTGGCTCCCATTTGTCACATGTTTTCTCTTTCACTCTGATGTAAAATTGTGCAATAGACCTGAAGGTGGCTATCCAGCTGTGCAAACAACAGATTTTTCAGTTCACGGGCTGACCAACCTGATCGCTTTCTATGATGAGGTGACTGGCTCTGTGGATGTGGGGAAAGCGGTGGACGTGATATACCTTGACTTTAGCAAAGCTTTTGTTACGGTCTCTCACAGTATTCTTATCAGCAAGTTAAAAAAGTATGGGCTGGATGAATGGACTATAAAATGGATAGAGAACTGGCTAGAACATAGGGCTCAACGAGTAGTGGTCAATGGCCCCATGTCTAGCTGGCAGCCGGTCACAAGCGGAGTGCCCCAGGGGTCGTCCTGAGACCAGTTTTGTTCAACATCTTCATTAATGATCTGGAGGATGGGGTAGATTGCACCCTCAGCAAGTTTGCAGATGACACTAAGCTGGGGGAGTGGTAGATACCCTGGAAGGTAGGGATAGGATACAGAAGGACCTAAACAAACTGGAGGATTGGGCCAAAAGAAATCTGATGAGGTTCAGCAAGGACAAGTGTAGAGTTCTGCACTTTGGACGGAAGAATCCCATGCACAGCTACAGACTGGGGACCAATGAGCTAGGCAGCAGTTCTGCAGAAAAGGACCTGGGGGTTACAGTGGATAAAAAGCTGGATATGAGTCAGCAGTGTGCCCTGGTTGCCAAGAAGGCTAATAGCATATTGGGCTGCATTAGTAGGAGCATTGCTAGCAGATCGCGGGAAGTGATTATTCCCCTCTATTCGGCAGTGGTGAGGCCGCATTTGGAGTTTTGGGCCCCCCCACTACAAAAAGGATGCGGACAAGTTGGAGGGAGTCCAGCGGAAGGCAACAAAAATGGTTAGGGGGCTGGTGCACAAGACATATGAGGAGAGGCTGAGGGAACTAGGCTTGTTTAGCCTGCAGAAGAGAAGAATGAGGGGGATTTGATAGCAGCCTTTAACTACCTGAAAGGGGGTTCCAGGGAGGGTGGAGCTAGGCTGTTCTCAGTGGTGGCAGACGACAGAACAAGGAGCAATGGTCTCAAGTTGCAGTGGGGGAGATCTAGGTTGGACATTAGGAAAAAGTTTTTCACTAGGAGGGTGGTGAAGCACTGGAATGGGTTACCAAGGGAGGTGGTGGAATCTCCATCTTTAGAGGTTTTTAAGCTGCAGCTTGACAAAACCCTCACTGGGATTATTTAACTGAGGTTAGTCCTGCTTTGAGCAGGGGGTTGGACTAGATGACCTCCTGAGGTCCCTTCCAACTCTATGATTCTATGATTCTATTCTGAAAAGAAAAAAAAGAAAAAATTGTTTTTTGAATCAAACCAAAAATGAATTTTTTTTCAAAATGTTCAGCAAAACAAAGTAGTGAAAAATTAATTTTGGTTTGAACTAAATGTTTTGTTTGAAACAAAATATTTCATTTTGATTTTGAGCATTTTTTAAAAAGATATTAATTGTTTTTAATAAAAATGAAGGACATTTCAAACTGAAAAGTGGTGAGCTGGAAAATCAAAATGTTTTGTTTTGGAAATGTCACAAGGAAATATTTCACTTTTTTTCAAAGAAAATTTTCAGGTTTTTTTTATCTGAAACAATCTGTGAAACCAACACAAATTTGCAAAATGTCTCAGTATCACTGAATCTGCATTTTTTTCACCAAAAATAGTTTGGACTTGAAAATTTTCACCCACCTTTAATCCATTTGCCTGTTATTGTTACCTCTCTTTGACCCGAGTGGCTAATCAAAGTTCAGGGCCCTGGGGATGTTCTATATGGGAGGAGAAATTGATGAAAAGTCTGGTGTTTTCTTCAATGCAATCTTCTTTCTTTACCAGCAATGTATAAAGTCCTGTTTTGCTGAATGCAGGAGGAACCAAAGGGAAAAGGAGTTAGGTCATGCTTATGCTGCAAGGACAATAGTGGGCTAACAGCACCCTAGCAGTGACGGAAAGGGTTTTTCCATGACTGTAAGAACACCATCTCCCAAAGCAATGGTATCTAGGTTGACAGCAGAATGCTCCTGTCAACACAGCCGCATCTGCACCAGGGGTTAGGTCAGCGTAACCACATCAGTCAAGATGTGGATTTTTCACGCCCCTGAGTGTCATAGCTATGTCGACCTAAAATTTAAGTGTAGACCAGCCCTTAGCTTACAGGACCAAGCTTCTTTTCAGCCAGCAACCAGAACTTCTTTCTAGAATTATTTCAGGGTCACACTGTGCTTGCAAGCATTTGCTTGGATTTCTTCAGGCTGTCTGTGTCTCTGGTTTTGTTTGTTTTTTGTTTTTGTTTTTTACATGCAAGCGTGCTCTCTCGCTCTCTCTCAAAACAATAATCAGCAAAAAACACCTCCAGCGACACAGTCTAAAATTCCTGAGCGGGTCACATAACCCTTTTTGTTTAGGTAGGGGACTGAGACTAATTTGCCTACACGTTTATGTTAATTGAAGTGTGTGTTCACACCCATCAATCTCAATGAGATTTTAACTCAGTCCATAACAAGGTTTCATCCAGCTCATAACATTATTTACTGATATTACAGTAGCACCCAGAGGATTCCACCAAGATTGGGACCTGATGTGCTATGTGATTTACAAACATGTATTAAGAGGCAGTCACTACCCTGAAGCTTGACGCAAATTTATACAGTACTATTAGAGAGACGAGTGAGGTAATATCTTTTATTGGACAAACTTCTGCTGGTGAAAGGGACAATCTTTCAAGCTCCACAGAGCTCTTCTTCAGAAGTTGGTCCAATAAAAGCTATTACCTCATCCACCTCATCTCTCTCATATGCTGGGATCAACACAGCTACAACAACACACAATAGTATTAGTCACTTTCTAAACATGTCACTGTCACAAGGACCCTCTTACACAGTACGAGCACACTGCCTCAACCCACATCTTACTGGTACCTGCTCATGGATTAGAAATGCATTTCCCTGCAAGAGTCTTCATTTTCTATAAGATTAGCAAACAACACAGCACTTCACTAAATCAGTCAGACAACTGAACCCAAAGACAATAACTATCTCTTGAGTTTTGATGTTTGGAGAGTAATCTATTTCAGGTATGGTGGGCTTCTTTATAAGTCTGATCCCAAGAATTTCTGGGCAAGTGCAGCTCCCAGAGAAGTCAATTGTTTGCCCAATTTAAAAAAAAAAATTCTGTCTCCTGATTCTGGCTTAACCACTGAAGTTGAGTAAATGATTTAACCTCTCTGTGCCCAGTTTTCTCATCTGTAAATGTGGTTAATACAGACTAAGCCCACCTCGTAGAGGGAGTGTGAGGCTTAATCAAGTAATGTTTCTGAAGCGCTTAGAGATCCTGGATGGAAGTCGCTATGTAAAATAAGTGCTATTTATGATGATGACAAATGTTTTTATTCAGTGTAGAATCTTGAAAGGTACCAGCCTGTCTGTAACACGTACCATAACTCTGCTTCTGTTGTGTAGCCATAGGGAGTGGAAAGGTATTTCAGTGCAGTGCACTGCAAACTGTAGCATTTCCCCAATGTGTGATCTGTTGTACTAACCCACATTAATCTTTTGTTGTAGACGTATTTTAGCTGTAGATGTGGAACTACCAGGCATACCTGTCCGTAGAATTCTTTGTGGGCTCAGTGTGTGATGTGTCAACTCTGAGTGAAGCATGCCCAAATCCAGTAGCATATCATAGCTGTGGCTGAGTAGCCGTTTCACTTCACTCCATTATATGATGCCAAAACCATCCTGTCAGTGGAATTTGTTACACTGTTTGTGCATTTGGTGTTTTGTAGAATCGCCTCTCTCCAGTCCACTGCTATCGACTATGGTTCTGGAACAAAGCTCTGGCTCAAAAATAATGAGAAGGTAAACTACCAGAGTGAGTGTTAATGGCCACAGCAATTAGTCTGGGCCCTGCTCCATATGCTCAGCAATATCGACCCAAGATCCTTTAGAGGAACATGCTGTTCCTGCTACTATATCTGCCTCGCCAAACAACACAACCTGCTGAAGTTAAACATAGTTTCCAAATCAGCTGCTGGTGCCAACTTCAGCACATCAGAGAAATCACCCAACCCCATGCTCATGTGAGTAAGCAAAGAACCATCTGTGATTTTTTTTTTCTTTTAAAAGAGGGAAAGTGGCAGGTGTTATGTGAAAGCAGTGACTGTCATGGGCTGGTGTGCACAGTGGCAAGTCCCATGTGGGAAAGAAAAGTGATCATGGCACTGTCTGTCCAGTAAGTTTAACTTCAAACCCTAGTAAAATAATAGAACAAACTTCTGTGATCATATGGTGACACACAGGGTGCTAGATCTGGATCCTAGAATATAATGGCATGATGAGCAAGAAGCAGTATGGGTTACAATGAACAAACCATGCCAGACAAATTAGAGTGCTCTGCACCACATGAGGTTTCCTTTGCAATGGGAAAATCCTCCACTTGCCTGCCCTGACCCACTGAATTTATAACCAGGTTGTGCTTGCAGGTGGATACAAAGTAGCCTCAGCATAGCTGAGAATCTAGGCCAATGTCTTAATCCGTGGTTTGCTATACTAAGAATAATTTGAGGCATCTCACCCTTCTTTCACTGGAAGCTTCTGCAGGGAGCTAGCTTTAAACCTTACATTGAATATATACATGGCAAAAATCATTGTTCTCAGGCGGACAGTTGTTCTGATCTCAGCTTGTGTCCGAGAGAATCTTTAGGAAGTGAAGAGTCTGATCTATAGTCACTATGAAACCAGAGCTAGTGGAAACCATGACAGTCTATAGTGGCAGAAATGTGACAGCACAATAAGAGCTTATTTCTATCATGACATGAAACAGCTGGGAAAGCTTGATTCCCTCTCAAGAGATCTTTGAAATAATGAGCCTAGCTGCATCCTTAAAAATCCTTCGATATCCTCTAGCAATGGCCCCAAACGCTGTTGTAAATGGTACTGAGGTGGCCCTTTAGGTTAGGAAGGCTGGTCTTGTGGTTAAGGCACTGGACTGGAACTCAGGAGACTAGGATCGGCGGAGGCTTTTTGAGAAATGTGGGGCAAGTAACTTAATCTTTGCAACTCAGATCCAGGTAAAGTGCTCCTAGTGCTTCCTGACTCCCTCCCTGTGTCTGTCTTACCCCCTTTAGATCCAAGTTCTCCAGGTCAGTGGCGGCTGGGGCCTCCTGACACTGGACTGCTCCCTGTAACGACCACTGGTGTTTTAACCACGGAGGGTGTCACTCAAGGGGGCACTGGTTGAAGCGAAAGACACAGGGACACCCCCTAGTGTCGGTTTCAAAGTACAGCCTCCGGCAGCCTGGGTACAGCGGGTACCCGTGTGCTTTCCCCCTGGGACGGGCCGCTTCCCTTTTCTGCACCTTCCCCCCCAGTTCGCTGGGGCGGAGGGGAGAGGCACCCTCCTGCGTCGAGAAATGCAAATCGCCCTGGAGCCGCGGCCCTGGCTCGCTGGGCCTTTCCCCCTCCTCTGCGCTGGGCGCCCTCCGGGAAGCAGATGCCACTTGCCCAGCCTCAGCTCCGCTTAGCTTCCCGGCCCGGGCAGCCGCGGGGAGAGGATTAAGTGATCAGGACCCAGGCCAGGGATTAAAGGTGCCCCTCAGGAAGGGGGGGGAGGGGAGGGCACTCACTCTTTTAACCCCTTCCTGCCCTCCCAGCACCGGCTAAAAGTTCCGCTGGGGAAAGCAGGCGTCGAAACCCCCGCAGCGGGGGGTGGCCCAGCCCAGGCTCTCCAGCGGCTCGGGCTGCACCTGCTCAGCCGGGCCGGGGGGCTGCGGGGAGGCGGCGTCCCAGAGTCTCTCCCCCGCCCCCTGAAGGCTCAGCAGCGGGCTCGCCGCCAGAAGCTGGGGGGCTGCCGCCGAGCAGTCGCTGTGGCGGGCGGGCGGGCAGCAGGAGCGCAGCGGGCTGAGCGCGGCGCAGGAGCCCCAGGCGCTGCGGAGCCGCCAGGGCAGCCCGGGGCGCGCGGGGACGGGCTGCAAGGAGGAGCCGCTTTTCCGCCAGTCTCGGCAAGCGGCTAAAGCCTCCTGTCTGCGGATCGCGGGGGGGGGTTGGGATCAGGTGCCAGCCCGCTTCGGTCCGCTTCCCCCGGCTGCTGCCGCTCGCAGGGGAAGTGAGAGCGAGCCCCGCGCCGGGGAAGGAGAAGTGAGCGCCTCTGCTGCTGGCTGGGGAGGGGGGCGCGAACCCACCACCGCCCGGCTCCTTTCCAGCCTCGCCCCGCCGCCCGGAGCCGGTCCCGGGGAGGAGGCTCGGTGAATCGTTCAGCCGCGCGGGCGCCTCTTCCTCGGCGGCTAAGCCTCAGCTGGGGGGAAGAAATTGCGCTCGGCTCGCCCCGGGCTCGGCTCCCCAGCGGCGCGTGAAGGGCAGCCTGGGCGGCCACCATGCAAAGGGCTACAGCCTCCCCGCTGGACGTGGCCAGGACGGTCGTGCTCCGAGAGGACGGGACTAGCGCCCCAGGTAAGGCAGCCGCCGCCGCAGCGCCCTGCAAGCTGGCCGCCGCCCCGCGCTGGCTGGGGGCCGGGGCTGACACCGGGGCCGAAAAGCTCGGCCCACCGAGGCAGTTCCCCCCGCCCACGCGGGCCGAGTAGCTGCTGCCCTGTGCCCGGTCCCCGAGAGCCGCTCGGCCCTCGCTGACACACCTCTGCCTAGCGGTGAGGAGCCCGAGGTTCTGCCCTGCCTGGGGGTCGGGCCGTAGCCGGCGCCCCGCGGCTCAGAGCTGAGGGCTGGGACATTGATCCTGCCGTGTGTGTGTGGCACCTCCACTCTCAAGAGCGCGGAGCAGTCTCCCAAGTTCACTTTCTTGCTCACCTTTTGCCAAGCCAGTTCCCGCCGGCCGCTCCCGTGTGGTTGTGAAATAAATCCTCAGTTTACACTCTAGGCTGAGCTTGGACTCCCAGCCGGATGAGGAGAGCCGCTTTTTGAGTGTGAAACATCGTCCGTGTGTCCTGATCCTTTTAAATGGCCTTAATGTGCCCCAACTTCCTGACACTGCTGTAGCCACAGCACAGTTTGCTTAACCTGGGACTCTTAGCTCCAAGGAGGCAAGTGGTGTCAAACAAGGTCATGAAATAAGAGGGCTTCTTGCAGGGAGGGGATGTGTTGGCAAGTACAAGGAAGGTTCTGGTTAATGGGATGCACCTGCAGAACAGGACAGTAATACACCATGCAGTCAGGAACTGGGAATCCTAGGAATAACTAAATCCTGTATTCTCAGGTGAGGCCCACACCATCATGTAACTCTTTGGTCTCTTAAGAAGGGAGTTTGCAGTAATCAGCTTTGCTTCCTGCATTTTTTCAGTCAAAGCCAAAAATGAGTTACTGTTTGAGCCAATCTGAGAGGAGAATCCTGAGCAATCCTTATGGGACATGAGGGTGTATCTCTGTTTCTGTTGGGATCAACTCCAGAACGGAATTCCTGCTTTCTATGCAGGTAATTATGCTGAGCTTGCACCCCTGAACTCAGGGGGGCATTTTGCCACTGACTTCAATGGGTGCAGGATTCAGCCCTGTAAGAATTTACCCATCCCATCTAACCAGCCAGCACCATCGTTTTTCAGATAAGAGAAAGGAGTTTTAGATGAAGTGAGTCTCCGCAGATGACTTGGCCCTAATGCAGCTGCAATTCCATGGTAATCATTTCATAATAGCCTTTTAGTGGTAGGCTTTTGTAAATGATGGCTGGAAAGGTTCATGTACGTTGGTGTAATTGTATTGAAAAGCTGTCAAGACTCTATTCAGATTAAAGGCTTTGGAAAAGACATGGTGCAGTATTGACATAATATAGTGAGAAAGTAAAATGCGAGCTCCTTGCTAGGGACTTGTAAAACATGTTTACTAGAAAGATGTTTTTACAGAGCTGTGATTCCATTTACAATAATCATAGTAATAAATAATGTTACCTTTAGAGGAAAAATTCTATTCCTAACTATCATAACAGGCAGAGATATTCTTGATTAAATACTGGGTATCAACAATCATTGCCTTGGTTTGCATTAAGTGTAACAGCTTGCATACACTAGACTGTGTTTTCTAATATTGGGACACAAAGCATACCCAAGTGTGTTGACCAAAATGCTGAGATATTGCACAGAAGTACTGATTAAGGACCCGATCTTGCAGTTCTTACTCAGGCAGAAGACCCAGTGAGTTCACTTTATTTACTTTGTTATACTATTTTGGTAATGCAATACTGGTAGGTTTGATCTGTGAAAGTATTTTGAAGAAACAAACATAACAGGAATTCACCATATTTTTAAGCCAACGCATCCAGGACAAGCTGGCTGCCATAGCTAACCTTACTAAGTAGTCGCTGTGGCAAGAAATTTATTGAACTTCAAATGGAACGGAATTAAATTGTGGAAAAAGAGGTTTGAAGTGTGCTTATTTGTGTGTGTAAATAGATATAGGACAATGTGGTGATGGGTGTCTAAGAATTGCTTAGATTAATAGACACAGGACCCATGTGAAATGAGAGTATCACTTTAAAGGGGAAAGGAATATATTTTCATAGTAATACCCTAGAGCTTTGAATCTGATATTAAAATAATCTTCTGACAACTATGGATTGACCTGGCAGAAAATGAAAACATCTCATTTTTCCTGGCACAATGATTTAGTGGAACTGAATACCTACATATTGAAAAAAAGATGTAAGGGACCAATTAAACCTTCACTTCTGCAATGTAATCTGACAGTATGGATCCCAGCACCTGTGCAGAGTCCCGTTAGCGTCAGTGAGTCTTGATGTTTAGTGGATCCCGCTGCAGGATCTGGCCCTAGGGAATTTTACCATTTGACTTTAATAGGAGCAGAGTTAGCCAAGTGCTGAGTACTCTTGCAAACCTCATTCTTTCTGTTCACAATTCACTTTGTCTTCAAAAATGTCACACTGCACTGATTTAATTTGCTTGCGGGTTATAACAGGCTATGTTGATGGTCTAATTTTAGCATACTGGTAGAAATGATCAGACAGGTTTAGGCCAGCATTTTTGGTAATGCTTTAAATTATGTCCACTAAATATGTTTAACCAGCCATTTAATTTAGATTTATTAGAACAGTTCATATTAAAAATAACAAAATTCTAGGAAACATGTAGTGAGAATTAAGAGCTGTGTGTAAACACCAAGTTTATTGCTCTGATTTTATGCTAAGAGTATTAATCACTGATTGACATTTGTAAAATTGTGCGGCTCAGCTCCCTTCCCCATGAATGTCAGGTCAGTTTGGGGGCTACATTTCTTTGCTTTGGAACCACAAGTGAAACAGGGCTTGGGGGTCGTTTGTCCCACCAGGAACCTGCTCAGATCTTCTGCCACTGAGGCCCCTGGCTGAAATCCTGAAACCAGTGGCAAAACTCCCATTGACTTCACTGGGCCAGGACTTCACAGACCCAGAAGTCTGGTTCCACCAGGATGAATCTGGCCTTGAATTAATTAATTGCTTGGTAGTCTATATCACTGACCTGTAAACTATCAAACCAGCCCATCTTATTGCACTTATGGCAGACCTCAGTAAATGTTTTAGATAACAATTTATATTTATTAATGTAGAATAACTGTGTTGGCAGTAATACATTTTCTTGCTGTACTAGTAAGGGTGAAATCCACTCCACCCTCATAGAGCCTGACTATTTGGGCTCTCTGTGTGTGCATGCAATGTGGAAAAGTTGGTGAGGTGAAATCTACTCCCCAACCCAGGGCCAAGGTCTGGGGCTACTAACCTGTTCCCTTCCCTTTCTATCCCCCACTCCCACACTGCCATGGTCAGCTGAACAGCAACTACTGATCTACCAAACCAGCTATGCAAAGTACTGGGATCAGGGGATCTGACAAAGGCCCCACGCTGGACTCAATAGGACTATGTAAAGTTAAGAGCATGTATCAATATTTGCAGAATCAGGGCCTAAATATGGAACTGCAGCATCTCTCTCTTGGTCCACTTCCAATGTGACCTTCCCTGCCAACTTTTGTGGGACTGGCACAGAAACTTGCAGTGCATGGAGAATTCACAGACATGCCAGCAGGCTGGCATGCAACCCATATGCAGGGCTTACCTAGTGCTGTGGACCTTGTTCTGTTCACTTCCAGCTGCGTGAATTTCATCCTAGTTAAATACCAATTCACTGTCATAAAAATGTTCACTGAATTAGCTGACTCTGATGCAGTCTTTAAATCTGTGCAAGTGATTTGGATAGTCAACCAATAGGTAACGATCATGGACTAGTTGTCGTATAATTCTAAATTATATCTTTATTTGAGACATTTAATTTAAAATGTGACCACATTATTTATGTGGGAATATTTGTAGGAGAAATGATATATACAGAGCACTGGTGACAAACTGAGTTCCCTTAGGCCAACTGTTGCTCTGTGCAGGATCTTTTTTCCTTTTTCATGCCACAGGGGATCGTTTTTCATACCACACAGGCGGAGTGTCTCCATGTAAACTTAGGGCTACGTACACACACTGACGGCGGCAAATTCGCCGCCGTCAGATTGATTTTTCCGGTTTGATTGAGCGGCAGTGAAGACGCTCAATCGATCCGGAAGTCAATCTAATAAAACCACCTCCAAAAAAAGCGTAGCGCTGCATCAACAGAAACACATTTCCTGTCGGTGCAGCGCAGTGGAGATGGCACACTAAAGGGAAATTACAAAGTCGACGGGAGTTACGTAAGCTACTCTGCGTCGACTGCTGCTGAATTTTGCTGGCAGGCAGTGTAGACCTGCCTTTACAGGCCACAGGTGAGAAACTGGTAATAACGATCTATGTAGACAAACTCCCTCAGGCATCCCTTTTGCAGTCCATGAGAAAAATGATGCATTTGAATTAATATGTTAACGAGAAAAGACTAAAGAAAAGTTAAAAGATGTTCATCTGCACTGTCTAACTTCTTGTAAAAGATTTTTAACTCAAAAAGAGTTACAGTTCCTCAAAATTCCCAGTTGTGAAGTTCAAACATGCACCACTTCCTATGATGACACCTCCCCAGATTTCTGAGTGTTGGTTTTTCCCTCACATTATCACGCCTTGACCTAAAATAAATTCCACCAGAGGGCGTTATGTTCTCCTTTGTGTTAAAATGTTGGGCAATGGGCTAAGATCCCCAAAAAGGGACTTCAGATCTGAGATATGTACGTTAATCTGTATTCTACCATTCAATCACAAGAAAAAATGGGTATTAGAGCCACACACCAAAGAGATTTAAGTATTGCAGAAACTGTGCTGGAGACGATGCAGAGCACTGCACTACCAGACATATCCGGACATAAGAGCCTGCAGTAAAGGGCCTGGTGTGTGGTAAGGTGAGACAAATTGTTCCAAGTAACTTTGCCAAAGCTGAGATGACATCTTGCCCTGACCCCAGCGCTTGCGAGATTAAACATCCACAAACACATTTACCTTTTTCGTATCACCCTGTGGATTTTTGCCAGGAATAAGTTAATGCTACTCAGAGCAGCATAAAGTATTGTTGGGCAGATGTTCACTGTCCACCCTTTCATGCCTCCCAAGTTCTTTTGCACTGCTCTGAAAAAAAACATCTGGAAAGCTGGTAACTGGTTACCTGGGAAACCTCCTAGTGGGAGGAGCCAATGTAACTGCCCTGCCCCCAGTTTGTTGTCCCTAATGCAGGTGGCATGTCAAGACTGGGAAAAGGAGCATGGTCAGAGTGCTCCTCTGTTCTGTTGCCCCTCAGCTGCTCACATGACCCCTTGAGGTCTTTTGAAGCCAAACATAGCTTAGAGCAGCCCTGAGGCTGCTATAAGTTATACCTTGGGCGGATTGCATAGGATCAGGGAGGAGGGACATGCAACAGTGGTGTCTTTGCACCACCCCTGTTATGCCCTGCACAGCACTGGTGCAGCTGAGGACCTGGCCCTTTGTTTTTCCAGTGTAGGGTATGCACAGCTGTACTTTGGCTTTGCCCTGACTGCTCCCACATTTCTTCAGATCATTCCCCTGAATTGGAGTTTTTGGCTCTTTTTGTGGCTTTTCTGCATGGAACCATTTTGTGTTGGAAGTTAGTGTGGCAGCATCCCAAGCAGGAGACTTCAGATAAAATGTGCAGGCAGGTGCTGCAGTAAGTTGGTACCCTTATCAGTGAAGAAGCTAAGAGAACATGTTTACAAATATTTTATAGTTACTCTTCCTTTGTCCAGGAAGACGAAAGGTAAAGCATATTTTCTTCAAAGCCATGAACATCACTGCTCTGTACAAGGACTGACAAGAAGCTCTTTGCTATTTCCTGTGATCCTATGATGCATTTGAGTTTGTAGACTTGGGGAGAAAAAGACTTCAGGTTTCTCCTTAACTTCTATTTCCACTGGGCAAAATGTGAGACAACTTGGAAGGTATGGCTGGTAGTTTCTTCCAGTTTTAACCCCTGAGATCAAAGTTTACTTCTTTATCTTATTTAATCAAAGATTTAAGATTACATTATTTCAGCTGATTGGTATGTGGGTTTATTTCCATGCGACAGAAATGTAATAACAGCATTTATACATTCACACCAAATATTATTGCTTAGAAGGAACAATTTTTGTACATGTCATAAAATCCTAGCACAGTATTAAACAGAGCTGGAAAAGTGTTAGCTCATCCAGTCCAGTCCCTGCCAATGCAAGCTTGTTCCCTGCAGTATATTAGCCAGTGCTTTGTCTGGTTTAGTTTTAAATCACTCAGATTACACAGGTGAATTACATCTCGACCTCTGAATTTCAACTAGGGATGGAGCCAATTGGTTTGGACTTGAAACTTTGAGTTCTTAAAAATGTGTAGTCGTCTTATAAAAAGTCACATAGCTCTACACTTCCTGGTTTTGGTGTCACCAGGAGGATAAAATATCAAAAAACTACATTGGCTTGGCTGTTCCCATCATGTCAGAGCCAGGAGAGCCCTGAAATCTCAAGAGAGAGCCTGACATCACAAGATTTCTAGCCTAAATTCTAAATCAAAGAGAACTGGATGCTTTTGGTTAAGTATCTAGTGCTAATTTCTGCTCTCCTTCCTCAGGCAAGACTCCCATTGTCTTCCATATAGACTAAGGAGTACAGGATTCAGCTCTTGATATTTGGAATAAATTATTTCAGTAGAACCCATTCACTCCCATGCTCCTTTCAGCATGGAGACTCCGACATGTTTTTTTTCCTCCATTACACTAGCTGAAAAGCAACAATTATTTTACATATCAGTATTGACTATATCAACAGATAATAATGCTAAACTGGTTTGCAGCCTTGCTGGAATGCTGTCTTACCTTCCATTTTTCCCTCTTGTTTGTTTTTTGTTTCTGTTATATAACCTGGATATTTTTAAATGCACAAGCTACAAAATGCACAGCCATTCACAAAAAGAAAGCAAGGCTCAGTCACTCACTGAAGCGATTGGGGCAAATAAGCAAAACTCCCATTACTCAGACAAATCTCCCAGAGAAGTCCATGATAGTTTTGCCAAAGGCCCAAAGTTTTAGAGATATTTAGGTGTTGCTGAGGTCGGCATTGCAATGCCTAGCTGATTTAGGATCTTAAATTTCATTACCAAAAGGGATTTAGGCACTTAGGAGCCAAAATCCCATTGGCTATTGATGGGATTTAGGTCCTAAATTAGGAATCGCAGTGCTGCAATGCTGAGTGCGACAATGCCTATATACGTTTAAAAGGGTCTAAGTGAGTACAGTCTGTAGTATTTGGTTTGTTGTCGTCATTAGTTGCATATGAACTCAGTTTTTGACTGCTCTTTTAAAAGTGAATGGTAGAATATCCCATTTATGTTCTTCTGTCTAAACACAGACTTGCAGGCCACTGCATGCCACGCTTGAAGTCAACAATAATCAATCAAATCATAAGGGGATGAGCAGTGGGAGGGATGTAGGTCTTCAGTTTCTCAGATACTCGTCTGCAATTAAGCAAAAGGGCAAAGGGCAGCTCTGCTTTGGTACAGCAGCTCAGGACACTAGCAGCTCTGTTACAACTAATCTACGCTGTTTCACTCTGCTTTTCCTTTTCATTACAGTAGTAAACAACAGTAATCTGCTTTCAGTCCCTGTCATCCTTCACTAATCCTCATAATAGAGAAACCAAAACGTGCATTTATTGGATTGTACTGTGATGCATTTGTGGCTTTTCTTCTCAGATTTTGAGAGGTTTCTCTTTGGATCATGAATTCCTATTACAGGATCCTATCTTGCAAGATGCTTAGCATCTATACCTCTCCCTGAAATCAAAGGTACTCAGTGTCATCAAATCCATAAGCAGATCTTGTAAAGATAAAATATTCATCCTCTATGGCTTTAAGCTCAAGTTGCTGTTTGCTTTTAAACCATTGTAAATGGTTAATTCAGTAGGAAAATAATACTGTTAATTGGAACTTATCTAATCTATATATATACACACACCACCATGAAAAGGATCTGAAATCCCGAAGTCTGACGTCAGCGGTGAAAAAATTTACATGGTCATAAGACTGCAGTGAAAATTGTTAAATCGGTCTGTTTGGTTAGTTTCTCAATACATGAGTGATTTCTTCCACCATAATAAGTTACATGTTATTGCTAACTAACACGAGTTTCTAAAAAAAATCAATTATTCACTGACCATTTGCTGACAGTTGCGGATGCTAGGTCACACTTCTTGAGTACACACATAGCAGCCTAAAACAGAAAACCAACTAAAGAACAGATTTCAGCCTTCACTGTTCAAAAGTAGAAGGAACCATGCACACACCAGTATCCAGGTTGGGAGAGAAAAAAGCAGGCAAAGTTCTCACCCCTTGAGCCTGCCTCTTTTCACTACTCAGGTGGCTTAAAGTGGACTCACCTGACCCTAACTGGAGAGCTGAGAATTACCCCAGTCCAGGGGAGCTGTCAGATGCTATGCAGTGGTCTAACCAGCTCATACACCAGCTGACCCTTCTCCCAGTGTAGTGGATGGGAGGGAGCATGCTGGTGGCAGAGTATAAGGCTGCCAGCACTCTATTAATTCTCATCTGGGGATAGGAGTCTGTTAGTGTGTGTTAGCACAGCTCCCAGGCAGTTTTAACTTATGCTGGGTTGGGGCCAGAGCAGTTTGTGAATTAGGGATCTGTAGCCAGCTCCCTGACATCTCTTCCCACTCTGCTCCACTGGGCCATTTGTGGCCCAGGAGAGCATGTGGTCTGCAGGATTTTCTTTCTATGGCCCTGTCTCTGCTGGGAACTTTCTGCTTTGCACAGAAGCTGTGACCAAAAGACTAGCAACTGTTGGAGGCAGAATAGACATCTGCTCTGATGTGGTATGTTAGTTCCTGTATATGTGTATTTTAGGCACCCACACCTTAATTAACTTACCACACCAGAATAGTTTAGACCTGCCCCTCTACATAGGGCCAAATCCCCAGCTGGTGTAGACTGGTGTAACTTCCTTGAAGTCAATCCAGCTATGCTGGTTTACACCAGCCGAGGAGCTGACCCATAATAAGTATGTCAAATGCAGAGTAAAGCTCTGGGACCAAGTTCTCTACCGTGCTCAGTTCAGAAGTGAGGAAGGGAATCATCAGCTGGGGACTCCCTTTCTCTGCTCCCAACAGGATCTGGCAGTGGAACCTGCTGGGAGTGAGGCCTCGGAGACAGCTACTCCGGCTCTGTGCTAGCTGGGATCTCCACTCCCTTTGCAAAGATAGCCCAGCAGGCAAGTGAATAGGCCCCTAATATGTATTTACTCCATAGAATCCCAGTGAATAATAGTCTGTTCTGGATTCAGGGTCAGGCCCTTTTCTTCCCCATCAGAGAGCTTTTGCAGGCAGCGTTTGAAACCCACCACTTATACTGCAAATTAAATGAACCATCGAAACCAATGAAAAAATGGGAGACATCCTGATATTGTTGTAGTGACACATTTTTAGCCATTTCTCCATCCTGTGTGCTTAGATAACTGTTTTCTGTTCTTCTCACTCTCTTCCAGGCTACTGCAGACCTTAAATCCTTAGCCTCTCGTAACTGATCGGCGCATAGCTGCCACTGCTTTATCCCTAGAGCCCGTAAAGGATTAGCAGGGCACATCAATTATATGTGTGTGCATGTGCATGTGTGTACATGTAATATACACAAGAGTATTCTGGATAATATTGTGCTTGGTATATAATTAAACCCTTTTCTTCTCTCAACCAGACCCTTTCCATAGGCCAGGTATAGTTCGTGGGGCTGCATTACTGTGTTTTGGGCTAACGCAGCGTGATGTAGTGCAATATAAGGAAGACTGATGAATATAACAGCAGTTTTGAAACCATATTTTCTGATCAGATATCTGCTGGAATATCCACCTGTGCATATTTAGCAAGTTATCTGAATAAGCCATGCTTGGTTTGAAACCTTAGGTAATTTATTATGGCAATTTCCACCTGAAGCAAAAACTGAAAACTACATCTCTTCCAATCTTCTTTGGAGATACTTTAATGTTTAACTATTGATAGAAAAGGTGGTCATTTTGGGGGCAGGGACTGCCTTAATTTTTGTGGCTGGTAAAACACCAAGCAAATAGTCGATACTTAACAAATAATACAAGGAATGTTCAGGCTATTTATAGCCTTCTCCCTTTTTAGATAGAGCAATGTGATTTAAAGGTTTTGACCTCATAAAGGATTACTGGTTCTGTTCTACCCTAGGCTCTGATATAGGCTTTATGAGAGACTCACCAAAGATAGAATTACCATAAAGAGCTTTGTTTTTCTATGGAGACCTGATTCTTATGTCAGCAAGATGTTAAACTGGAGACTAAAATCTGAATTGTCATGAAACAATCACAAATGTACTGTAGATGTGCCTGGTTCCACATACCATTTTGGACTGTCTGCAAAAATCCTATGATTGGTGGCTGCACATGTTTAATGAATGAGATGTTATTCATGAGCACTGTGGGAAAAAATAATGATGAAAGTTGAAAATATTTTATTTGTAAAACTTACAGACTTCACCAGCCTTCTGTCTAGCAAAATCTCTGTACTTTATTCAGTGGACAAGATGAAATGATGAACGAGGAGGCCATAAAAAAGGGACAAAGGGAAGTTGGCCCAGGAGAAGAAATTACCCTTTTATCTCTTGTCATTTTCATTATTCCTTGGGGAGAAAGGAAGTTGTACTGAGAGATGTACCTGAGCTGCAAATTTCAGATCCAGACTAGATTTGGTGGTGCCCAGATACAGACCCATAGTTTCACTGTGTTTGCATGGGTGGTTTTGTATCAGCCCTTTATAAAAATAGATGCCAGCTAGCAAAGCCGGTCTAGCTTTAGATTCAGAACTGCTCCAAGATCACAGATGTTCAGATCCAGGAAGTTAGTTCAGGCCCATCTCTAGCAGCAAGTGGTATTTTAGAAACAGTTACATGTGTTTTTCCTTTTTGTAAATGTTAATAATGCTCTTGTTAGTGATACAAAAATCAGTCCTAATTGGGCTTTCAAAGTAGCACCTGATGGCTTGGTCCTGGATTGCCTAGAGAGAACTGCCGGCCTGGGCCCTACCTGTCCAGAATGGTATATTTGTTGGGTGCTGGTTTTGTGTTGTCAGGTACCATGTCTGCCTGCCCTGTCGTGTGTGCTGTTCAGTATTTAACAGATTCTGAGTTTGTTTGTTACAGTTCTGAGGAGAGAGCTGGTAATACTCCTGTTTTAAAATATGCACTTAATTTTATCCTGTTCAGGTTCTATATTTTGGAGGTTAAGACCCAGGTTGTATATTTAGTAGAGGATGTACTTTATTTCTTAACTTATCACCTTTGTAATGGAATGGAGTGATCAGAAGTCAATAACAGGATCAAATAATACCCAGAAGCAAAAGGGGAAGACAGTCATTACTGAAATAATTGATCTATTTACGAAATAAGTTAGTAGCAAAATCAGCATATTGTCAATCAAACCTATCCAGCATTTCTGTGATGTATAGTTTGGATTTCTTGTGGATTAAGATACCCTTCAGGCTGTGCAAAAAGGGAGACCTGCAGGATATAGAATCATAGAAATGTAGAATGGGAAGGGACCTTGAGAGGCCATCTACAGAGCCCTGCAAATCCACGGTTATCCACTTTATATCCCTGGACATCTATGGACCATGTTTGCAGATCGGATGCAGATACAAGTTTTGTATCTGCGCAAGCCTCTAGTCATCTAGTCCAGCCTGCTGTGCTAAGGCAGGACCAAGTATGCCTAGACCGTCCCTGACAGGTGTTTGTCTAGCCTGTTCTTAAAAACCTCCAATGATGGAGATTCAAAACCTCCCTTGGAAGCCTGTTCCAGAGCTTAACTGTCCTTCTAGTTAAAAGTTTTTCCTAATATCTAACCTAAATCTCCCTTGCTGCAGATTAAGCCCATTACATCTTGTCCTACCTTCAGCCCTTAAGATATTTGAAAACTGTTACTTGGTCCCCCTTGGTTTTCTTTTCTCAAGATTAAACATGCCCAATTTTTTTTTAACCTTTCCTCACAGGTCTGTTTTTTAACCTTTTATCAACCTGTTGCTCTCCTCTTGACTCTCCAATTTATCCACATCTTTACTAAAGTTTGGCACCCAGAACTAGACACAGTACTACAACTGAAGCCTCATCAGTGCAAACTAGAACAGGACAGTTACCTCCCAGGTCTTACATATGACACTCCTGTTAACACACTCCAGCCTTTTTCACAACTACATCACATCATTGACTCATAATCAATTTGTGATCCACTATAGCCCCCAAATTCTTTTCAGCAGTGCTACCACCTAGCCAGTTATTCCCCATTTTGTCGTTGTGCATTTGATTTTTCCTAAGTGCAGGACTTTGTACTTGTGTTTATTGGATTTCAGCTTGTGGATTTCAGACCAAATCTTCAGTTTGTCAACTGATTTTTAATTCTAATCTTGTCCTCCAAAGTGCTTGCAACCCCACCCAGCTTGGTGTCATCCACAAATTTTATAAGCATTCTCAGTTATCCAACTCAATATTTTTAAATAGAACTGGACAAAAGACAGACACCTGTGGAATCCTACTAGATATGTCCCTCCAAATTAACAGCAAACCATTGATAATTATTCTTTCAACCAGTTTTGCCACCCACTTCATCATAATTTCATCTAGATCACAGTTCCTAATTTTATTGAGAATGCCACGTGAGATGATGTAAAAGCCTTACTAAAATCAAGATCTATCAGGACTACAGCTTCCCTTTCTATCCACTAGGCCAGTTAACCCCATCAAAGAATGAATTTAGATGTGTTTGGCATGATTTTGTTTTTAACAAATCCATGTTGGGTAGTCCTTATAACTCTTATCTTCTAGGTGCTTGCAAATTGATTGTTTAATAATTTGTTCCAGTGTCTTTCCAGGATTTGAAATTAGGTTGACTGGTTCATAGTTCCCCAGGTCCTCTTTGTGCCCCTTTTTAAAGATAGATTCTATGTTTGCATTACTCCATTCCTCTGGGATCTTACCCATCCTACATGAATTCTCAAATATAATTGCTAACGGTTCTGAGATTGCTTCAGCTAGTTCCTGAAACACCCTAGGGTGAATTTCATCAGACCCTGTTGACTTGAATACATCTAACTTATCTAAGTATTCTTTAACCTGTCCTTTCCCTATTTTGTCTTGTGTTCCTTCCCCCTTGTGGTTAAGATTCTGGTGACAGTTTACCTTTTTAATGAAAACTGACGCAAACATAGCCATTAAACACCTCAGCCTTCTTGATGGCATCTGTTATCAGCTCTCCTTCTCCACTAAGTAGATGACTTACACTTCTCTTCATCTTTGTCTTGCTTCTAATATTTTTATAGAACCTCTTCTTATTGCCTTTTTTGCCTCAGCCTTTCTGTTTTTGTCCCTACATGATTGTGTTATTCTTTTATACAAAAATTAGCAAATTGTCCACTCTTTGTAGGATTCTTTCTTTTTATTTTCAGGTCATTAAAGAGCTACTGATGGAGCCATACTGGCCTCTTAGTATTCTTTCTATCTTTTCTTCTCATTGGGATGGTTTGCTGTTGTGCCTTTAGTATTGTCTCTGAAAAGTGTCCTTATTGTTTAGACCTAATTTTTAATAGGAATCACTGGGCTGGACAACTCAAAAACTAATTGAATGAGGGCTTTTTGTTTAAAACAAAAGTTAGATACTGCAAGCAGAGATGAGCCAGAGGCATCTAGTTAAGATCCAGATCTGCCCTTCAGCTTCCTCAGAGTGTGGGAGTATTGGACAACTACAGCAGCGTGTAGGGCCAAGGATCTGCTGCTACATCTGAACCATATTTATATAATATATATAATTTATAATAGGCAAGCCTATTATATAAATATGGTTCAGATGTAGCAGCAGATCTTGGCCTTGCTATGACCCTTTACGCTGCTGTAGCTGAACAAAAAGGCCTTTGAAGTCAGCTTATCCCATGAGCTGAAGACTCCTCCCTAGCAAAGGGGAGTCCTCAGGTATTGGAATCAGTATAGCTGCCTCCATTACGACATCCTTGTAGGTATTGGTGTATGGAGTGTGGCTCTGTAAGATGGGTCCAAGGCAGCTGAGTGCAATGAAGGCACTTCTGAGGCTGTTGTAAGTTGCACAGGGATAGAACCAGTTCCTGGTCAGTCCCAGGATCAGGTTGCTACAAAGATGGTATAGCAGCACCTTTGCCACCCCTTCCTATGTGAGTCTTGCACCACGTGGAGCTCAGTCAAACACAAGGATTAGGCCCATGATGTTCAGATCCAGATCCTAACTTTCACTGACTCAGAAGTGTTTGGGACTGTAGTTTTGGTTTGGCTCCTTGAGCTCAGGGCCAGCTGAACAAGGTCATATCTGGATCCAGATCCAGTCTCTTTCATGACTGGGAGGTATTTAGATGTGGGGCTTTGGTTAAGGCCCATCTCTACTTGCAAGCACTTTAGCCCCCTCTTAAATTTGGTGGCACTCTCAATTTGCTAAAGCAAAGATAGCCTTTATATAGATGTAAAACTTATTCTAAATGGGGAACGTTGCTAGTTGACGCGTAGTATGAAAGTCTGTATTTCATCATAAATGGAGCATTCTAAAACCAAATATTCATGCAAAGTTAATTGCACAGATTGTATCCAAACATAGATGGAGAGTGATTTTAAACCTCTTTGCTAAGGATAAAATAAAATGTCACTTGCTTTAATGCAGACAATGGATGCAGCTGTTTGTACACATCCTCCCTCTTTGACTGTGTGCTTTATTTGCTTTCTCTGGATGCACTTATTAGCACTGAATTTCCCTCCTGTTAATGTGCAGCCTTCGCTGCTCTCGTTTCTCAAGGTTGCTTTGCAGCTTGCTTTTGTCTGATTGTGACCTCTGTACATGCTCGATCAGGGTTGAATTTAAACTAGAGAAACACCTGACATAAAAGGATATGAAGCAACTGTGCACAGTGCAAAGGCGGGCTTGTTTTATTGGGTGTAGTTAAAAAAAAAAAGACACCTCTGGAAACCTTAGAAGTCTTATACATGTCTACAGCTAACAGGAAGCATCTCTACTTGAAGACTGACAGATGCCTCCCCAATGTGATGGAAGCACTTTCATGAACACGTGGGCGTGCGTCACAGACAAGTGTTGCAGAAGCACTGTGGTATTGCTCATTATTTGGTATGCAATTTATTGATACAAAATTAATACATTTTTACCTACAAAGCAGACTGTAAAAAAGAGCTAAAGACCCTCAAGATGGCCTAACCTTAAACTCTCCTGCGTGGTCCCAAAACTCAAACCCTGGCCCTGCTATGCTATAGATTACAGCTGGAAGAACATTGAGAGCATTGACGTGCCAATAACGTGAGTCATCTTTTTTTTTTTTTAAAGGCACTGTCCTCAAATACCTTTTCTTTTAAGTTTTAGAAGCTATTTTCAATGATAGGACAAATTTTAAAAATGGGATTTTCAGAAGTGTTCAGCATTGGCCTTACCAATTAGAGCTGGTTGGACTTTTTTTTTCCTGCAAACAATTGCAAATTTTCAGAGAAAAATTGAAAACCAAAATATTTAGTCCAAAAACGGAAGTATTTGGATTTTGGAAATGTTGCCATG
Source organism: Emydura macquarii macquarii (assembly GCF_026122565.2). Taxonomy (NCBI): domain Eukaryota; kingdom Metazoa; phylum Chordata; order Testudines; family Chelidae; genus Emydura; species Emydura macquarii. The sequence goes on along the minus strand of NW_027131105.1, from coordinate 8,570,441 downwards.
GTGCCTCATGGGAGTTGTAGTTCAGGTGTCTCATGCTCCTATTCTCAGCTCTCTGGTTGTGATGCATCGTGAGACATGTAGTCCAATCTCCCTCCATGGTGAGGAGAGGCCCTGGCCATGATGCACTATGGAGGAGGTAGTCTGGTTGGGGAGCCCAGCCTATAGAATCTGCAGCTTACATGTTGCAGGATCAGGGCTAATATAGACAAAGGGTGGTAGAAATAGAGTTACTGAGAGATGAAGTGACTTGCCCAAGTCACACAGCAGGTCAGTGTCAAAGCCAGGCATGGGACCGAGGTGTCCTGACTACCCATTCAGTGCCCCATTCCCTGGACTGCTCTGCTTCTCTCTCATGTAAACCTGTGCCAATTCCAGCATTTGCTATAAATCAGAACATGTTAGTGTCATTGAATGTAGAGCTCAAGCTGGTTTATAAGCTAAGGAAATGATTTCACAAATACTTGTACAATGTTGTTGGCTTTGGGCCATTATCCACTCTATTGAAAGCACAGATACTTTTTATGGCTTTTCAGGTACTTAGTCTTAAACTTGACACATACAAAACAGTACAATAGACAAGAGATGCCAAGCCATTCAGCTGTCGAGATTGCTGATGTGTTTTTATTAGAAACTGTTGGAGCAAGTCATTATTATATAATTAAGCACTAACAAGACTTGACAGGCAACACATTTCTAGATGGTTATAGCACAGCGCCAAAGCTGTTAAAATGTTCTCCACTGGTGTAAGACCTGAATGGCCTGGACTTTCCTGTCGATTTTATTGCTTTGTAGGTGTCCTGTTTAATACAAATTTCCTGAACAGCTGTGTAAGTGCCTGAATTAGAATGTAAGCTCTGGAGAGCAGGGACTATAAATTTCCATATGTGGTGCCGTGCCCATTGCAATGGGGAACCTCAGTCCTCATTGGGTCTTTGACTGCTATCGTGATATAAAGTGAAAATATTGTCATGAGAGTGCTGCCTACATGTGGGATATCACAGCTCTCTTCTTCAGTGAGTATGTGTTTGTGACTTAGGGCCAAGCATTTTCAGAACACATCTTGGTGAAATGTTTGCCAGGCTCTTCCTATTTGTGAACTAGTGGCGAGCCGTGATCAACGTGTGCCTTTTCAAAGGATTAGCTTTTTGTCTGCTGTTTCTTCTTTTTTCTGTACAGTACAGGGAGAAGATGCCCAAGAAATGTTTTCTAGGCAAATATCCTCAAATCACTCTTTCATTTTTGTTCTCTTATCAGCAAACCATAAATCCAAAGCTTGCTGACAATGAAACCATTTGGTAACTGTTTCTGACAAATTGATACTACTATGCAGATAATCTTATCTGGCCATGGGAGGAGATTTTTATATTATTTTATCTTAGTTCTTTTTTTTTACTGTTTCATATTGTTTATTTTTCAGTGTCTGGAAATTCTACACTTGTCTACCTCTGAAAAAGCCCTGATTTGAGTAAATTAAAGTTTGCAAATTACACCACATTTAAATAGCTTTCATTCTGGGCTATTGATCTGTTGATCATGTGAAGCAATCTGCTTATTTGCTATGGATAATACCATTCTTTTATACTGTTGAACAAGTTCAGTAGACCCATACCGAAACCAAAATGCAAGATCTGAACACCCTGGGAATGTTCTAAATGTGAATTCAAACTGAGAAATGAATGTTTTGTAAATGATCTCTCTCTTCAAAGACTTGACCCAAAATTCCAAATGTTGTGACCATTAGGGAGTTCAAAATTCAAATCTGGATCTAAATTTTGTGGCTTGAGGCTGCTTCTAAAATTAAGTGATTATTGCTACTGTTTTTGAAAGATGAGAGCTGATACCATATGCTAGGACCATACACAGTGTAGGCAGGTGTTATGCAAGATTAGTCAATCAGTTTGGTTAATCCCCCTTACTAAATCAAACAAAAAACCTCCATTTGAATTTAAAAAAAAACTTGTGCCCACTCTACTTGCTTCCCCACAAATTATTTGTAGTAAACAAATATTTTAAAATGTAAATAGAAAGTGAATTTTGAACTCATATATATTTGTAATGGAAACCAGATTCTAAAAGTTATACTCACCAGCTAAGGTAGTAGCAATAATACCTTGTGACCAATCCAAACTAACCAAGACATCATGAATGTTGAGTACTCACAATCATCTACTTACAAATGATAGACACACCACAAATTAGTCTCATATTCCTCACAGAACTGAGCCCCCACTGACAAGAAGCTGCATTAAGTTGATGGCCGGGAGCTGCAAAGACCAGAAAGTGCATGAACAATGTTAACATTTTGTTCTGTTTAAGCTCATGTTTTCTAGATATAAACGCATAGCAAAACCCTAGATCTGGACACTTGGACATTCAGAAAGTTTAGGTCTAGATCCAAACTTTGCTATCACAAATATTTATTCAGCAGTTATATTTTACTTCAGAAGGCATTTTAGCAACAGTCTACACGTAAAACTAAGTTCCTAATTATAATGGATCTAGTCAGATGAACATGCCTGCGGAGTATTCAAAGAATAAAGCTACAGAACATCTGCTAATCTAAATAGAAAGACAGGAAACTTACCAGAATGATCATCTTTCTAGAAACAGAAGAGTAAGGTTAAAATGTCAGGAAAATCACTGCAAGAAATGGCTGCAAAAAGATTACATGTCGTTAATATCAGCAGGTATTGGATCCACGTAGGAGAGAGAAAAGAAGATAGGCGAGGAGGCGAAAATAAGGATGAGTGGAATAGTGCAGATGAAATTGGAGATGAGTCTGAGCCACAAAGCTCAGCTTTAAACCTGGACTTCCTCACTGTTTAAGGATGGTCTGATCCAGGGTTTTGATTTTGGTCTATCTCTAGATAAAATAAGAACTGACCTGAAAGTTATCCCCAAATTCAAATAGGAACAAACCCCGACCCATCTGTACATTTGTATAATGCTCCGAAATAAATAAAAACAAAGAAACAACAAAACAAAACAAAAACCTAGTCGTGCTCTGCATTTCCTGACTTCTGCATTCTGAAATCCTCACAAGAGAGAGTGCTTGGGCAAAATAAAGAAGCATTTTGTCCAAGAGCCTGGTCTGACAAGATTTCTAGCCCAGTTTTCAAAATACAGAGGTTTGAGTAGTTTACATTTCAGATTAGCAGCTGAACTTTTGAATGATTGTTTAAACTCAACCACTGAATCTTTTAATCTTTGCTCTGCACTAGCCACTGTCCAGAGAAGCCATTTTCACAAATACACTCAGTCCAGGAATGATCCCTAAAAAGATGAAATAATATTACTATGGCCCAGGAGCATCGCAGGGAAATACACACATGTTAGTGGTACTTCAGCTGATGAGAAAGACTTAGGTACTCTTAAAGACTCAAGTGAAGGGAATGTTTGAAAATACACCGCTCAAGAAGGGATGCCAACAAGGTAACTGGAGCTCAGAAGTTTTAATTACTCTACATATATCATTATGGGACAGAATAATACAAGAAAGAGCAAGGAGTCATGTAACTAGATACAGAAGTATAAATGATTCAAAGAAGGTCAACAATGGATTAATTTAAATATATCTTGAAGGAAAGAATCAAATGGAAAATTATCTGTTCTTTGGAGAACAGTTGTTGGATGAAGATGCTCGGGCTTTCAGGTCAATAGACAAGTGTACTGAGGAATTCTAATGAAATTCTAGTTTATGCTGCTAAAGAGATATTCGGTGTACCAAATTTTGCTCTGCTAAACTTTGCATTTCCCACTGATATCAATGTCCCTGATGTCAACTCTGATCACTTTATTGGCTAGTACATACTGTGTACTGGCATTTTAAAAAACAGAAGCAGATAGTTATATTTTTGCAGGTGTCACAACTGCTTTTCAGCAGAAGACTGACCCACTTTCAAAAAAAACCCCACAGTAGTCCTTTTAAAGAGAGGGTGCACAATTCACACATCAGGTAGGCACCTGGTATCAGGTATTGGGGGTAGGATCCAGGGGAAATCTTTCTAGGAAATATTTGCTCTTGTTGATACTAATTATTGCAGCAAGGTTGAAAGAGCTAACACAGCAAACAGAAAGAACCTGCACGGTTTTCAAGAGTCATGTTTTTTAAATCAAATCTGGGACACATATTTGCATTGTAGATTGGAACAGTAATTGTCACTGTGGCTTTTGTTAGTTTTTGTTTTTAAGGGCATAAACTGAGGGCAGGTAGTTTCGATCTAGCTTTGAATAACCTGTCTTTTGTTCTTTCATATCAGAAGCTCAGCATTAATTAAAGACAGGGCCAAGCTCTGCATAGGATGCATGTGTGTGCCATTCCCATGGAATTCAGTATTTGGCACCTATCATTTAATTACTTCTCAGTCCATTGCTGAGTGCTGGACATTAAGAAACGACTCCAAAATAAGCCAAAAAAGAATGAGGTCCCAAGGGCCCTACGCTGGGCCCATTGAAATCAACGGCAAAACTCTCATTGAGTTTAATGAGACTAGGATTTTTCTGTAACTATATAAATAAGGACTGGAAGAAGGTTTAAAAAAAAATAAAAATAAACCAGATTTGATGTAAATATATAAACTTGTTAAAAGTTCCTAAATAAATAATTATAAAAAAGAAGAAAATTCTTAGTGATTGTAAACCTCTGCTCGCTTGTAATCGGTTCAAGAACAACTTCCCTCCTCCTTTATTATTTTTATTACAATGGACCCAATGTTGCAACTGGTCATGCAGATGCCACTGAGTGTGTATGGATGCACATTGAAGTCCTTGAGGGAATCAATGGAAGGATCAGAGTACCAGATGTTAAAATGCTGAAAAAGAGAAACACTGGTGTTCTTAAAGGTGAAAGAAAGGATTCGTACAGTGATCTCAGGGTTATGTTAGTCCACACATATGAGAATAAAAAAATCACTCCATTTTGTTGTCTTTTAGCTATATCATACTGAATGCTGTATATTTTCCTAATGACTGAGCAATTAAATTGTATTTAAAAATGAGTAAGAGAGTAAATGCAAAATAAGGCATTTCATGGCAGTAACAAGTGGTGTATAGAGTTAACTGCCGAAACAGGTCACCAAAGCACCTAGCACTCAGTTATTCCGTCGAGAACAATGTGAACTAAAGATTTTAGTACAATGAGAACAGGCAGGAGGGCATTAGAAAGGAGAGGTTACTACAGAGGACAGAGTTAAATAGAAATGTTTTTGAAAAGCAGAGATAATCAACTCTAGCATTAAACTCTGATGTACTAAGATTCTTGACCTACAAATAAAACAAAGAGACTAGTAAGTCCTCAAAAGAAAATTTGAAGGCAAGCAATTTGATAGCACTGTAATACAAAGCCAGATTTTGAATGTAGCATCCTTAATAGAGAACCTCACAAAAGACTTGGGATGAAATTCACGCTACAGTCTCTGCGCCACTTACATCCCACTTCAGCTATCAACGTAGGGTTGAAGTGATGTTTAGGCCAAGGATTAGTGCTCTGCTGAGAGGTGAATTTCACCCTTATAGAAGTCAGTTTGTTGGGGGGGGAGGGGTGTGACCATTTCCTCATACTGAATGAAAACATGATCCCCTTCAAGTAAAAATTAAAACTCCCCTTAACTTCGATGGACCTGGGATTTGGTCCTAACCGTATTGTTTTGTTCCTTTTTTTTTTTTTTTTTTTAATCTGCAGGGCAGTGTAGACAGATCTTTCCCCCTCATCTTGGCACGCTACAGATAATTCATGGAAATGGCACCGCGATCGGAACGGTGATAACATTCCAGTGCTCGGTTGAGCACCTGCTTGTGGGACAGGGAGTTGTAACCTGCATATGGAAGGGAGACAGTACACAGTGGACTTCTGGAGTTCCCTCATGCAAGCGTAAGGATTCTTCTTCCAGAACTTCTCAACACCTCTTCTGGGTTACCCTCTAGCTGTTTGCCTTGGGTAACCCATCAAGCTTTGGCATGACATGTGGATTAATTCCAGAGTTCTGTGGAAAGAAGAGGGCATGTTGAATTTCATTCTTAGCTGTTGCCACTGGCTATAACAGCACTCCAGGCACATTCAGGTATCATGAATTACTACACTGGAAGGACTTTTAGCCACATTTTTGCCTGGTTTAATGTCAGTGACCTCGGTAGAGTTACACCAGGTATAAATTTGGCTCTATAGCTTCAAAATGTGCTGTTCTTTGTCAGGAAAATGTATACATTGATCAATGAGACTATACCTGTAAATTGCATTATTTAATTCCATTGTTTTCAGGAGGGCTCATGCTGCAAAGAACATGGAGGTATTTGTAAAGTACAATTACTCTGTTGCCTGTGGGTAGCAGAATGGAGCAGCTGTTATAATGACAAATGGGGCTTGAATGGCAACAATATTAGCTCCCTTTCACTCGGTGCTATTCCTTATTTATTACACGCATGACAATAATTTAATTAGAAATGGGCCCAAAGGAAAACTCTGGATCTCAATGCCTGTGAACTTTGGAGTGTTTGAAATTCAGAATAGACCTCCAGTTTGAAGCTTGGGACCTTGTCTCATGTTAAAATTATAGGTAGACGAATAACTTTGCCAGGCACCTGAAATTCCCGCTCCAACTGAGCCGTACTTATGTCTGATTTAGGAAGCTTCCATTAGAGTAAGTAAATTAGAACACTGAGTTTTAAAGAGTGTGAAAGTATAAAGCTATCTATGGAATTCAACAGAAACATTTCTAAACCTTACATTCAGGATAGTGTAAGAAGTAGGACTAGCTTTAACAAGACATGATCAGTGTTCAACTGGATTGGCGTAGTTTGTAGTATCCTACCCTCATTTCTGCCTTCTTTTGGATAATTTCTTTCTCACCCTTACAACACCCTCAGAGATCCCCAATGTCCAGCCCTGCATATTTTCTGCTGCTTCCATGATCTGTCTCATGCTCAGACCTAAGATATCATTGTACAGAGCTATCATTCCCCTAAGGGGGGGCTTATTTAAATCTTTTCTTTCCTTTCCAGTGTTTGTTTATGCAGCTCTGTTAACATTTGATTTAAGAAAACCTCTGGTAGATCTTTTGTATTTGAGATACCAACAAAGTGCTTTTTTGCTATTTCAATGCTGGCAGCATCATGTGTGATTAATTACTTGCAAAGTTACTTGTGAACTATTCATTAGTAACTTATAAATAGGAGACTTTTTAATAGTCCACCTTTGAAACATCCTTAGCTTGAAATGAAGCCAAATGTCTGAGTGTCTTAGGGCGTACTAATGTGAAAGTTGTCCTTGCATTATGATTAGCAAGAGTATGGAGCAGGTAGATTTCAGCCCAGTTTAAAGGAAATGAGAAAACTACTTTTAATAAGGTGTTTATTTTGGAAATCTATTTGTGTATTTGCTTTGTTGCAGCCATATCAAAATATGAGGCTTTTGGATTTAAAGTAGCAGTGATTGCCTCCATTGTGAGCTGTGCCATCATCCTCCTGATGTCTATGGCTTTTTTGACCTGTTGTCTCATCAAGTGTGTTAAGAAAAACGAAAGAAGGAGAACTGAAAGGTACGTATCATTCCACAAGGAAAACCTTGTGAAATTGTCAGAGACACCCATCAGAGAAGGAAGAGCCTCATACCTTAGGTACTTATTTGGTCCGCACAGCGATAGTATTTGAGAGTCTCACCATCTTTTTAAACGTATTCATCCTAATGACATTCCTGCAAGGCAGTATTATCCTTATTTTATAGCTGGGGAACTGAAGCAAAGAGACTTGCCCAAGGTCACACAGGAAGTTGTGATGTAGGAACGAGTTGAACCCAGGTCTCCCAAGTCCTAGCCACTGGGCCAGTTCCTCTCCTTGGATTCTGACGGGATGGATTGTATTATTCCCTCTCCTCTTATCGATTTATTTATTTTTCCCTTTGCGCTCTAACTTTACTACTTTCTGCAGTCTGCGGGGAGAATTAACCTGACAGTGGGTCTGCCACCAAAGTGCCCACCATTTGTAAAGTTGACCTAAAATGGTCACAAAGCTGAGGCACCAGAGGAATGCTGGTAAGAGAGAGGACTTTGCTTCCTGGCTCGAGCTGGGTGAATAATGGACTTTTCCTGCTTGGCCAGCAAACCGAAAAATCAAAAAAATACTTGGTTTGGTTCTGAAATTGTTTATAATTTATCAGTAAATCAGAAAAGTCTATTTCAGGCCAGCAATCTGTCTGTTTATCTGTCTCTCTCTCATCCCTTCATCTCAGTGGTCAAGGATGTTGCCTGGGATGTGGGAGACCCAGTTTTGGATCCCACTCTGGAGCAAGGACTTGAACTCAGATCTCTCTTCTCCCAGCTGAAGATCTTAAACCCCAGGCTACAGGATTTTCTTCTCAGTCTTTTCTGTTGAAGCTGTTCTACTTTGTATAAATACTTAAATATTCTTTAGGCCAGACACAGAGCATGACTCTATAGCCTGGTGATTAAGGCACTCACCTGGGAGGAATGAGATATTGACTCAAATCCCTCCTCTGAATCAGGTAAAGATCTGAATCCACTTCTGTGTGAAAAGTGCCTGAATGATCAAATAGAGCCTTATGTGCCATCTGATTTCCTATTGTTCTTGAGAGGATACAGCTCTAGCTCATTATATACTTGCAAAAAGCCAAGATTTACATGCACCAACCCCTGGGATAGCGAATATATTGACAACTGTGCCACTGCTGACATTATAATGCTTCCCCTTTTCCTCTCTCTTGTACATTCCACTCCCACACCTGCATTCATCTTGAGTGATACTCAAGCCTGAAGCCTCCTGAAGCCTTCACACCTGCCGAGCTGTCTATCCACCAAGCCCCACTGTGTTGCCTGCTCTGCACCGTCTCCATCTCCGTTCCTGCTCCTTCCTTTGCCGGATTCAAACTTGGAAGGAGCAGCCTGGGGTAGTTGAGGCAGCGGGAGGTGGAGACTAGTGAAGGTGCAAGGTGAAGAAGCCACTCCTGGCTCTAGGCTCCTCCCAGTACAGTTATATCTAGAGCTGTGCCGGAACCAGAATTTGCTCTCCCTGGGAAATTTGACAAAGTTAATTTCCGAACAAAGGCAAAGAATTTTGAAATTTCCTGTTCAACAAAGTTTTGGGGTGGAAAAAAATCGTCTGGCATCAGTCCAGGTATTCTGTTTTGATTTTGACTTTTTAATTTTTTTATTATATCATCATTTATACGATAATATTAAAATAAAGTTCTAAACCAAAAGTCCTTTGGAAATGAAACCTCGAAACATTGTGTTCTGAGAAGTTTGACCTTATCAAAATGCCTGTTTTCAACTTTTTTTTCCCCTAACATGTTTTTTGTACTAATCAACATGTTCCCGTGGAATGTTTAGTTTTCTTCAAACTGGCATTTTTTGATGGAAAGGTGTTGCACTGGAAAATTTTCAACCAGCTCTAGTTACATCATCACCATATAAGATGATTCCCTTCCCTTGGATCCTTTGTTTATTGCCATCAGCTCCCCATCCATTGCTTAGCTACTCCCCCAGTAGCTACACCTCCCCCACAGCCATATGTCTAGCTACTCTCCTGCAATTGACTGTTTTTAACCAATTTCACCAATAATGTGTGTGAATTGAGTTCAGGCTGGTCCAATGACATTCTGTTGTGCTGACACAAGTGGGCTCTCAGTTCAGGTGCCAAGCTCATCCTCTGCTCCAGTGGCTGGAGGGAGGTAGGAACATGGGGTAAATTGTGTGGCTCAGCCCCATAGGGGGAGAGCAGCTGGTGGCACACGTTAGAAACCTCCCTCTTTCTGAGCTTGGAGTGGCGATGATCCATCCTGGAGAAAGCAGCTGCTAGGATGCTTGGATGGAAGACAAGTTAGCATAGTGAGGGTAGGGCAGGGGGAGAGGAAATAAAGGGGGAGGATCCCAGAAAATCCTAGCATCCTTAGTGATAACTTAGCTCCCTCACAATCCAATTCCCACTAAAGTCAATAGGCAGAACTCCCATTTTCTTCAGTAGGAGCAGGATAGCATCCTGAAAGAACAAGGGCTGAGCAATATTAAATCAGCATTGCCAACGCTCTCAATTCTATCACAAGTTTTGTGATAGGTGGTGTTTTCCTTAAAGCCCCAGCTTCTGGAGTCATGTGATGTAAGAATCTCAGGTTTCATTTAAAACCAAGAAAAATGAGTTTCTAACTCTCGAGGTTGTATAGAAAAGCTTTAAAATGTGGTCTGAGTGGTATCCTAAGGGGGTCAGACACCAGAGGGTAGATAAAACAAGCCTCAGACATGTTTTTTTTAATCTCATGAATTCCACACAGGACCCCTCTCTACGTGCCTTTTACTTAGAAGTTAAGCTTTACGGAAATATCTAATGGACCTAGGAATGAAGGCTGGAATGGAGTGGGTTGCTGTCATACCCAAACTGAACGGGCACAGGAAGCACTATATTCCTCAATGGAAAGTCCTCTAGAATGTAATAGGGACTCAACCAATAAGACACTCTGACAATTATTCTAAAAATCTATAGCCCTGAATAAAAATAATTTCTTAGCACTACCCTACATGTTCCATACGGAATTGCCCAGAACCTGATGGGTTTTTTTATAGTAAGTACAAAACTTTAGGTTACATTTTCAAGCATAAGGTTTATCCCTCTCTTGGGTCCCAACTGAAGAAAGCTTCCTTTTTCAGGAAGGCACATCTTTAAATCTGGCCTTAGGTGCATGCTTAAAGTTAAGCATATGCTTTCCTCAAAAGAGATTATTTTAATCTCATATGTTCCTGAATTGGAGGAGCTAAACTCCTGTGCATATGTCTGCCTGCTGTGACTGTAGATTTTAACCGATGCTGTTTTTACAGGGATATGCAGCTGTGGTATCAACTCAGAAGTGAAGAACTGGAAAACATGCAAGCTGCTTATTTTGGTTTTAAAGGCAGAAATAACAACAATAATAAAAAGCTCAGGAATAAACCAGTATTTGATGATGGGACTAACCTGGCATATGACAATGAAGGCTTCTGCAGGTGAGATGATTCAAATGTGGTATGTTGGGTTTCTGAACATGTTTGCCTGAACAGATTTGAGGAAGAGGAGGAGGACTAGGGAAAAGTTGCCTCAGAAGAAAAAAAATGTGGTAAGCATGTTGTCCGGTTATGGGTCATGCCGATCTGCAGCCAAACACAATGAGCTGGTCTGTGGTCATGGTGTTTGCAGGTTGCACTCCAAGCTGCGTGTACTCCATCCTGCAAGATGCTGGCCACTCCTCCGAGGCACTGTGCATTCTGGGAGGGTGCTACACGCCCACTGCTTGCATTAAAATCAGTGGGAGATGAGGGTGCCTGGCACCATGCAGGATTGAGCCCTAAAGCTTTCATGGTATTTGCTGTTTTCTATGGGAATCAATGATGCTACAAAGACAAGATTTTCAGACCGCTTGAAAACCCAGCATGACCATGAGCCCTTATAGCTGCTCTCTGTCCAGTCTTCAGTGACGCTGGATTAGGCCTGGTCTACACGCAATGTTGCACCAAGTTAATTAAAGGTGTTAATTTAAATCTATTTAGTGAAACTGGTGCTGATACACTTATTGGATTAAACCTGGCCTCAGCCTGTGTCAGTACCTTTACAGGCATGAGCAAAGTCGGTATAACCACTTGGAATCTGCTATAAGTCTGTCCATACAGGGCTTGGCACTAGTTCAACTACATTGGTTGAAAAACACACCTTCAGTTAAACCAGGGCAAACCTTATGGCTTCCTGGGCTTTGGGCCGGAGAAGACGCAGTCAACCCCTGCATGTGGCATGCTCCCCTCCCCGACTGTCAGCTTTCCCGGCAGACGTGTGTGGAAGATAGTGCTTCGCTGTGCAGCATTAATTGGTTTCTGATAGGGCAGTGGAGGAATCAAAGCCACGGGTTGTTTAGTGGGTGTCAATTTGGGGGCCAGACTGTCTAGCACCAAAGCCAATAGAACCATTTGGGGAGTGAGATCCCACTCTGTGTGGTTCAAGAGTGTCACAGTCTTGCTCTTTGGGGCAAAGAATATCTTTTTATTGTACGTTGCTTAGCACAGCAGGGGCTCTGGGTGCTACTGCAGGACAAATAGTATCCTATCTATAACCAGGAGTGAAATCCTGGCCCTATTGAAGTCAATGGAAGTTTTGCCCTTGATTTTCAGTAGGGCAACGATTTTACCCAATGTGTCTAAGGGACCATACGAGCTGTCACAAGTATACCATGCAGGCTGAGGGGGTTGATAGGTGGTGTAAATTACACCAGTTTAAACTTATCTCTGAATTTGTCCAGATGTATTACACCGATTTTTACTGGTCTAAATTAAAGAACAGAGACATGTGAAGGAAAATGATAATACCGTGGGTGAGAGTCTAATCTCAGTTTCACTAGTGCCACCCACATAATTCTCTGTCTCATTTCACTGAACTATCCTTTTGCTGTCACTTAGCAATAATGTGCAATAATGTATATTACAGTCTCTGTTTACTGTTAATTCACTGCTCACTTTACACACTTCGCTTATAACAATATCTATGATTTGTAATGGTCACCTGTAGAAAGCAATTTTATACATCTTATAAAACACCTTCTATTCCACAGTGCATCTAGAAATTATATTTAAGTGGTGCATTTAAATGAAAGTCTGACGGCTGTTTAATCAATTTTTAGATTGGGAGGGGTTCAGAAAGATTTCTAAAGCTAGTTACAGTGGTAACTATACTCTAAATCCGCTCTTCTAAAGGATTAAGAGCTAATTTGTCAGTTTGAACAGCTACGTGTGCTGATGTGTTAACAGGGGGTAAAAGCACAATCTGCTCTTAAAATATTTTCAGCTAAAATGTATAAACCAGCAGTTGCTAAATAGAAAGGTTATTGCTCTACTTGAACTTGCCAGAACCTTAGAAATTCTTATCTAAGCCACTATCTGGAGAAGAAACTCTTTCATTCTGTTTGCCAAACACCTTCCTTAACTGAATGTAACAGGGAATATACAGGCCAACTGGACAAGCAAAGGTTCAGATAAAAAGCTTCTCTGAGGTCTGAAAATGAGTTTAATTCATTGAGAGAGCGGAGAGTTTATAAACTAGGCAGAAAAAAACAAAGGTCTGGGGGGACTTAAGACCTTTTCAACCTTTCTACATAGTAAACTTAATGTGCTGAAAGCAAATACTGGAGGCTGTGTCCTACCTTTGTGTGACTGTGAGTGCTGGTTAATCAGGATTCAGATAATCAAGATTCCACTGTATTTCACTGATGCAGAGGCAATGTGCATCCAGCCTGTGTGCACTAGTTATTCAGATATAAGAAACAATCAATTAGACTTCAGCAATTGTATCAAAATATCCAAGTTTGAGCTAAAAATCTGATTGTTGCAAATGTTGCACTTATGTTCAGAAAGATTCTTCTAATCAGAACTGGAAAGCATTTGACTGAGTTTGGGCAGTTATGAACATTACCTGAGACTCTATCCTGGAGTTACTGCAGGGATGAGCATGACCTTTTAACAATGCATACCAAACAAACTTTACTTACAGTGATACATTTATATTCTCGGTTCCATAAAACTCTTATTAAAGCTATAGTTTTCTACAGTTTAATGTTAGTGAATGGATCTGTATGCATTGGATGAGATGTGGGAATTGTCTAATGTATTATGTGGCAAATGAACTGTGAAGATAACAAATTATATGCCAGCTTTCTGTGTCACATTGAAGGTGTATTTGTTGTATAATGAATTAGACAGAGTCACATCTTATTCATCATCCTACACCTAGTTTACTGTTAACAGCCGGACAGTATCGAAGGATGGCTAGATATGTGCAAACGGAAGCTGTCTGATGTGTTATACAATGGGTGAACATCAAAGACACCAAATGAGGTAATAGCTTTCCCCATTGTTTCCTTTCCCTATAGAATACAAGCACACTTGTGCAACTTTCATTTTGGGGTATTTACATCAGTTGCTACAGCCATTCAAGCCAAAGTGCAGGAAATTGCTAAAGCCAGGAATAAAGTGAAAGTAAATCCAACCACAGTCAGTGTTATCTTTTTGGGATCATTGGAGTAATTGACATTATTCCTTCAGAAAACATCCTCTTATTAGGCAACATCTGGCCTTTGATTGTGAATCAGAATTCCCCATTGGTGCCAGTGAGGAATTATGCTTAAAAAACATATGGCTCGTTCTTTGGGTTTTCCCTGCTCTTGTTAATGAGCAAAACCACACAATGCATTGACCCTCAATGGATCACTAGTTGCATTAATTTTCCTCCTCCGGCAGAATGTTTGTGTTGGTTTTTTTTTTTAATGTGAGATAACTAAGGGAAGTGGGTCCCTCTCAGAACTGAACCAGAGAAGGTGAGAGATGAGGCATGTGCTTATCTGAGAGGACAGTACTGGAGCCTTGGAGACTTATACAAGTTTTGTGATAGAATTAACTTTCTTTGAAGAAAAGCATTCCTATCCCAGCAGTTGCTCCTTTGCCTGATACTTAAAGTCTCTTAGGGTATATCTACACAGCAGTTAAGTACCTGTGGCTAGCCCTGGTCAGCTGACTCAGGCTTGCAGGGCTAAGGCTGCGGGGCAGTAAAATTGTTCTGAAGATGCTCAGGCGAGGGTCCCAGAGCCTTGGCTGTAGCCTGACCCCAAACATTTACACAGCAATTTTAGCCCTGCAGCCTGAGTCAGCTGACTTGGGCCAGGCGCAGCCGTTCCATGAGTCTTTTATTCCAGTGTAGACGTGCCCTTTGAGAGACAAGGGTGAGGTAATGTGTTTTATTGGATCAGCTTCTGCTGGCGAAAGAACAAACTTTTGAGCTTACCTAGAGCTCTTCAGGTCTCTCCCGGAACTCCATGTAAGCTCAAAAGCTTGTCTCTTTCACCAACGGAAGTTAGCCTAACAAAACATGTTACTTTATCCACCTTGTCTCTTGAATACAGTGCGACTGACATGGCTACAACACCACCGCAACGAACTTAAAGTATCTGGCGGATGGAAAGCACCTTCTTCAAGACATCTTGCCTACCTCTTGAGTATATCTTTAGGCTATTTCTGACTCTTACGGGAAGAGGGAGCAGTCTTAATTGAAATTTGTTTGAAAGATCGTTTGTTCTGTATTTAGATATTTCCATTTCAGGAATCAAAAAATAGTTTAAGAAGAAAACCCAACATTTATATGCGATAGAACAGACCTTTCTTATGGTTCATGAAATAGCTTAGAGCGAGTCAGTATCAAACAGCTAGCTTTTGTCAGTGAGCTCCCAGTTGTCTCTTATGCTTGGAATAGGAAATCAGTGTGGTGATGGTGTAATGTGGTTTGGCAGCTGCTGACTTTAATGGTGACCTCTGTACATTCTGACCTTGGCTACACATGAGCAAGTCACATTGAAGTGATGGGAGAGATGCAGTCCCAGACCTGAGATCAGAATTTGAACCAGTGTGAGGTGGTGTGTTAGCAATTGCCATCTGTGCCATCCAGCCGCTATTTGGGAGGAAACAACAATGTGGTGGTTACTAATACTTACTTTAATAAAGCCGCACGCCTCTAAGCTCCGTATGGTGGCAACATGACCGGTCTCTTGTAATATCCCAATGGCTGACTAGTGCCTGAATTATTTACAGCCACTTGCTGGGAGGATGTGCCCCATAAACAGGGATTGAAAAGTTTGTTTTCTCGGGATTTGATTCCAAGAGGAAGGAGAGAGGGTTTGTTAATGGTGTATAACATGGAGCACAGTGAAAAGGGAGTTGGGATACCTTACCTTGGATGAAGATATGTGAGAGGAACTGTGGCCCTGGGTGCTGTGGACGGCCGGAAGCAAGGTGAGTGAACCTCTACAGCACCGGAGAGAGGAGTACAAGGTCATCAGTTCAGGAGTCCAATCTAAGGAGAGGAGAGAGGCCCGCACAAACAGCGAAAGGTGCATATACCTGTGTTGCAAAGGCGGTAGCAGTGGTAGCTAGGGCTTGTCTGCACCGGGAAATTGACCAGGTTAACTAGTCTCAGCTCATGGTGGTGTTCTGGAACAGCTATTGCACTTTAAATTCACATCCTACCTTACTCCAGAATAACATCCCTCAGTAGATAAAGCCATTAGACCCACATTCCCCCTTCGGCCACTGCCATGATCCTTACTGGCTGTTTTATATATGCTAGAAAAGTCTGACTCGGCAGGTGTGCCAAGCAGGCTTTGTGCCACACATGGACAGGCACAAGCCTGAATGTTCGCAAAGGGAAGGTTCATAAAAGCTGGACTTCTCCACTGCATGGTGCCGAGGATAGCTGAGATTAAAGTGAGTGCTTGTGAGCGATCATATTGAAGTAATGGGAACCAAAAGGAAAAACAAAACCGCTTCCCTCCACCCAAGCATAGCTGTATGTCCGCCTATAAAGAAGCAGTCAATTACAGATGTTGTTCAGCTGAGTACAAACTAGAGGTGGAACAAGGCAAATTATTTTGGCCTTAGATTCACAGCCTGTAGGAATAGGGAGAAGTTTCCTTGGCTCATTTGTGGTTGCCAAACTGCACCAACACCCCTGCTTCACCCCTTTTAAATTATTCCAGATGTTCTTCTAGGGATTCAAGGGGAATCAGCTAATGAACATGCATAACTTGGCAATTATGATAGAAAACTACCTACAGTAGCTCGGGTACAAGGTAAACCATCCTCCCTGTGCATGTGAAAGTATTCAGTAAACTCAGGACACCCCACTGTGTGTGCCTCACTGCAACCAAACCAGGAGCGTGCCGGCCACCAACCCCGCTCTTGGAAAAACTGGTAGAAGTAGGAGAACCTGAAAGAGCTGGGAATTCAGTTTTGCATAAAAGTCCAGATTATGCTATGAAATATCCAGCCTAAGGAAGGCTCCATTTCCCTCAATTTCATCACATGCCACCTCATTTTATCTCCTGGGATAGGCCCTTCCTTGACAAGGAAAGAGCTGTGACTTTGACTGATGAGACCTGGTGGCCTGCTATCCCCCTATCCAGGGATTATTGAAGATAGCAGCAGACCAGCTGCCTTCTACCACCGATCAGCAACATATCCGCTGTCTCTCTCATTCAGGCTTGAGGAGACAAGCCCAGATGACTTCTGCTCACCTGTTTGGGTTAGGCTCAGCTAAGCAGGCCACCAGAAGAAATGTCATGTGACAAAATACAGTCCGCCCAGTGCAGCAATGCACCCCAAGAAGCTGCAATTAAATCCGATGGATTTTTTTCTAACATGGAAACTTTTGGAGGAAATGCTGCAATTGTGCAGAAACATT
The DNA here is from genome assembly GCF_026122565.2 of Emydura macquarii macquarii. Taxonomy (NCBI): domain Eukaryota; kingdom Metazoa; phylum Chordata; order Testudines; family Chelidae; genus Emydura; species Emydura macquarii. The sequence goes on along the minus strand of NW_027131105.1, from coordinate 8,553,200 downwards.
GACAACCACCCCAAAACAGGAGATTTGGAGTATTTGGTGTTTGAGGTGGATTATTTTTTACAGCTCTCCTGCTCATTTTAAGATGTACTGTTGTCACCAGTTTGCTGAACTGACTGCAGGAGTGAGTTGAGTGAGATGGAAAAGCCCAGGTCTCCGAGTATGCTTGAAAGTCCTCCTTTTAGACACCAACTGCAGCTGGTACCTATTACCAAGCCAAAAATCTCTGCAGCTGAGTAACAGATTGGTGTACACCCCCAGAAGTTATTTTTAGTGCTTGTTTCTGAAAGATCGTGAAATTCTGCCCGGCGTCCTTTCCAACTACAGAGTGTCAGTCATTATGCATTATCATGTAGTAAGCAAAAAGCAGATAAGCAATATCCAATAAAAAGATGTCCAAGAGAAATGACTGCAGAAAAACAAGACGTGCTTGGGAATTTGAAGCAACTGTGTAATAAGTGATGAAGCAAAATCAGTGAAATGAGCTCCCAACATTTGCCTATGCAGAAATCTCAGCTGTGCTCTCTTTTCCTCTTACATACAGTGTCTGTAAAAGGGCTGGGTTCTCCATTGCCCTGTGCCTTGTGTAAAGGGTTGGAGGAAGGCCCATGTTTGGGCCAGGAAATTAGAAAGCTAAAGGACAGAATGCTAAGGTAAAGGGCAGCATGGTTGAGAGATCCTTATGGAAGCAGGAAAGAATGGTGCTGATTTACACCAGTGAGAGAAGAGAAAGCACGGGAAAAAAATAAGCAACGTATAAAGAAAGACACAAAATGAGGCCAAAAACTCAACAGCAGAAGGCTATCAAGATGGAAGATATATCAATGGAAAGATCAAATGGGGCAAAATGTTCTACATTCAGTAGCAATTTATGGCCAGCCTGCAAGAGATCCACCAATGCCAGGAAGTGATGCTGGCATTAATATTGTATCTGTGTTTTCATTACTACACTCCCTTGCTTACAGGATAACGATAGGGTTGCCACAGGTATGGCTGAAGGGGCCATTGCATTCTTAGGGTCTGATCCTGTTTCTATTGAATTAGAGATAGATCCTTGGCCCAAGCTAAATCCCCTTTATGCTGCTCTAAAGGGATAGCTGGAGATTCCCCAAATGTAAAGGAAGCCTGGCTTAGCATCCCTCCACAGCGGTGGTATATCAGGCATTGGGGCGTGGTCTGAATGCAGTGGCTCTAAGTTCTGCCAGGGGCTGAAGCAGCCTCCATTTGTCCCCACGATGGGTGAACAGAACGAGGTCATGCTGCCACCTCTGCCCTCCCCCGCCTCAGCTCACCTGCGAATGCAGGTCCCTGTGCAGAATCGGGCCCCCCGTCTCAGACGCCGCATTTAGAGAAAATGATCATTTGATCTGAAATGTCTCTGCATGCTGAATTCCAAGGTGGCTTGTTTGGGGGAATCTGAAGGAGTCCAGCCATTTTTTCCAGTTCTCTGAAAATAAAAAAAACCCTCCAGAGATTTTTCACATGAACAGGCTTGTCCAAGTGTTGTTTTGCATTCAGATAATACAGTGGCGATTTTACACCCACAAAAGCTGAAAACAATTATGAACAAAATCTGCGGGGAGGAAGAATTTAATCAGGAAAAATGTGAATGATGATTGGGGATCATTTAAAAATACCTTACTAGATGCACAGAAAGCCACAATCTCACAATTGAGGAAGAAGGACATAGATTTTTTTTTTTTTTTTTTTTTTTAAAGAAGTATCTGGTTTTTAGGGGAAGTGAAGGCAGCTCTAAAAAATAAAATAATATAATAAATGAAAGAGAAGGGAAATTGATACTAATAAACATAAATCAGTAGATAGGAGCTGTAGAAATGTGGTAAGGGAAGCCAAGGGACACTAGGAGAAATCTATGGCCAGCTTAGTTAAGAATAATAAGGAGGATTTTTAAAAATGTATTAGGAATAAAAAGAATGCTGACAATGACATTGGTCCATTACCAGGTGGAAAGGGTAGAATTATCAATAATAATGCAAAGAAGGCAGAAGTGTTCAATAAATATTTCTGTTCTGTATTTGGGGAAAAAAGAGCTGATATAACTATATGATGAGATTATAACGCTTTCTATTCCATTAGTATCTCTGGAAGATGTTAAAACAGAAGCTTCTAAAGTTAGACATTTTTTTAAATCAGCAGGTCCAGATAACTTCCATCCAAGAATTTTAAAAGAGCTGGCCGAGAAGCTTACTGGACCATTAATTCTGATTTTCAATAAATCTTGGAACACTGGGGAAGGTCTGGAAGAAACCTAACGTTGTGCCAGTTTTTAAAAAGGATAAATGGGATGACCTGGGTAATTATAGGCCTGTTTACCTGACATTGATCCTGGGCAAGATAATGGAGCGGCTGATATTGGACTCGATTAATAAAGGACTGAAGAAGATTATAATTTAATTAATGCAAATCAAGATGGGTTTATGGAAAATAGATCCCATCAAACTAATTTGATATCTTTTTTTGATGAGATTGCAAGTTTGGTTGATAAAGATGATAGTGTTGACATAATATACTTAGACTTCTCTAAGACGTTGGTAGTGCACTACATTTTGATTTTAAAAAAACCTAGAGCCGTATAAAATGAACATGGCCCATACAACATGGATTAAAAACTGATTAATTGATGGGTGTCATAATGTAACTGTAAACAGGGAGTCACCATCAAGCAGAATATTTCCAGTGTAGTCCCACAGGGGTCGGTTGTTGGGCCTTTGCTATTTAACAATTTTATCTATTACCTGGAAGAAAAGATAAAATCATCACAGATAAAATTTGCAGATGACACAAAAATTGGGAAAGTGGTAAATAATGAACGGGACAGATCTCCAAGTCAGCGAGCTGTAAATTGCCTGGTAACTAGGTGCAAGCAAACAATATGCCTTTCAGTGTGGCTAAATGTAAAAGTTATACAGCTGGGAACAAAGAATCTAGGGGCCATTCTTACAGGGTGGGGGACTCTATCCTGGGAAGCAGTGACTCTGAAAAAGATGCAGGGGGCATGGTGGATAATCATCTGAACGTGAGTTCCTAGTGTGATGCTGTGGTCGAAAGACCTGATGTGATCCTGGAAGAAACAGGGGAATCTTGAGTAGGAATAGAGAGGTTATTTTACCTCTGTATTTGGCACTGGTTCAATTGCTGCTGGAATCCTGTGTCCAGTTTCAGTTCCCACAGTTCAAAAAGGGTGTTGATAAACTGGTGGAGAGCGTTCATAGAAGAACCATGAGACCAATTAAAGGATTAGAAAACATGCCTTGTAAGGATAGACTCAAGGAGCTCAATCTATTTAGTTTAACTAAAAGAAGGTTATGGGGTGATTTGATTCCAGTCTCTAAGTAACTACACGGGGAGCAAACATTTAATAATGGACTCTTCAGTCTAGCAGAGGAAAGCACAACATGATCCAATGGCTGGAAATTGAAGCTAGACAAATTCAGATTGGAAATATGGTGTACATTTTTAACAGTGAGACTAATTAACCATTGGAACAATTTACCAAGAGTTGTGGTGGATTCTCCATCCCTGACGATTTTTTAAATCAAGATTGGATGGTTTCTCTAAAAGATCCGCTCTAGGAATTATTTTGGGGAAGTTCTATGGATTGTGTTATACCAGAGATCAGACTGGATGATCACAACGGTCCCTTCTGGCCTCAGAATCTATGAAGGCCAGGACGTTCCAAGTTAGGGTTCCCATAGCACTCAGAACATGGCCACATTTCACTTCTACTAAGCATAAAGGTCGGCCTCAGAGGGCTAGGTCCTGCAAATCCTTAGTCACCTCTAAAGTGGTGATGCAGCTGCTAGATGCCATTTGCACAATGCTGGGACCACTGGATTCACGTACACGCAGGTTACTTGTCTACCCACAGCCTCCCTCTCCTGCCTAGTTGCAAGGCAGCACTTTAGTGGCACGGAGGCCATTGTACTGACTGTCAGTATGGCTGCCTGAGGATTGGGCGTGATGCTAATAAAACAGAGCTAGGAAGCGAAGGGGGTGCAAGATCTACAGCCAGTAACTGGCTGGGGAGTGCAGGGGTGGCTTTCTTGGCACAAATCACTCCAAAGAGAAGAATGAGGAGGCAGGCTTATGTCCCCTCCTCTCTTCATTACCATCCTATAGACTTGACCAGGAACACAGGGGAAGCAGGCTGCAGCATCCCAGCCAGTGCTCCTCGCGTGGGGGTGATATTGTTCTGCACCACACCCAATGTGGCTCAGGGTTAAATCCCACAGTATGGCCCCAAATGGGCACTTCAGATCAATCCTATGCAGTCCTTGGGATGACTGGGCAAAGGGGCATGTGATTTTTAGCTCAAACACAAGAATGCCCCAAAATATATACTACTCTTTTCTCCTCTCCACTTCCATCCCCTAGTGTGGCTATGCCTTCAGAGAGAGGCATGTGCTCATCAGGATTTGACCAGGGCCCTAGAAATCAGGGTGTGCAGAGTTCTAGTCATAGCTTTGACAATGACACCCTCTGTGATCGTGGGCAACTCATTTACCCTTCCTGCCTCAGTTTTCCAGCTGTCAAAGGGAGATGATAACATTCCCTACCTTACAAATAACAATGGTAAAGCATTCACCACGTGAAAAGTGCTAGATATGTATTTGCTAAATTATATTAATTTTTCCCTTGCCTTAATATACTGTTGCAACTAACGCTGTGTGCACATGCGCATGTGTGTGTATTTCATAAAAGGTTCCATTATTGTTTTCATAATGGCTCCATTATTCCCAATGCGAAGTCACCTGACATAAAACAAGAGGAAAGTTCCACCCACGCCCATTAGAAATCACTTTTCAAAGTCGTTTCCAAGAACAGACAGGAAATACAAAATGTGCTTATGATGTCCGACTGGGCTGGAGTTCTCGCATTGCAAGGAAGGCCTATTAGCATTCTCATCCCCTCCGGCTAGGAACAATTCTCAATTCACACAAAGGAGAATTCATTCAATTAATCTAAAATCCATTGAGGCACTGTTCTGTATGTTACTCTTTTCTACTGGTAAAGGCTGTGTCTATGTTTCTCCCCTTCTAGTTATGCCAGCCCCATTGACTGCACTGCAAAGTTGCCTCTGTGCTACTGAGAGAACTGTATAGTCTTGTTTTCTAATATTGTTCAGGAGCGTAGGCCAGGCTGCCTTTTTATTTTATGTTATAACAGAAATAGATTTGAGACGAGAATGCAAAAAACCAGGCAAATAAACCCTCTGCAACTGTCCTTTCCAAATGTAAAGTCAAACATGGCCATGCGAGAACATCAGCATCACCAACATTGATGGACGTGTCTGCAGTTCTTTTCAAGTAAGCACTAAGATGAGTGAGTGTTTATGAGCCCAAATCACTCGCTAAAAGCATGTCTATGCTGCAATTCGAAACACGCGGCTGGCCCGTGCCAGCTGACTTGGGCTCATGGAGCTTGAGCTAAGGGGCTGTTTAATTGCAGTGTAGACATTCAGGCTGGGGCCCAGGCTTAGGATGGAGCCTGGGCTCAAGGACATTGCGATGTGGGAGGGTCCCAGAGCTTGAGCCAAGCCAGAATATCTACACCGCAATTAAATGGCCGCTTAGCCTGGGTCTTGCAAACTCAAGTCAGCTGGCATGGGCCACATGGGTATCTAATTGCAGTGTAGACATACTCTAAGAGGCTTTGGAATGTTCCAGCTGGAAACTGGCGTGAAGGAGTGTTACAGGACAAAAAGGGGCAGACAATGGAGGGAGCATCTGAAAACAAAAGTACAAACTGAAACACATGTTTCATAGATCAGTATAAATTCACAGCAACCACCTCCGCCTGATGCACATGCATGTAACTCCTGTTAACGCTGGGCCTGGTTCTGCAGTGTCTGCTCAGTCCTTACTCAGACAACATGCCCACTGACTTCACTGAACCCACTCACTTTTACAGTGACTGCAGGATTTAGTCCAACACACTAATCACGTTTTTCCTTCAGGACATGTACATTTGGTTTTGAACATGAGTAGGACACCCCTAGTGAGACAGTGGCTAATGCTCATGTATTTGGTTGCAGGCCACTTTTCCTCCCAAAGCATCTGCTAGTGGAGAATGACTACATCATCATGTAGGGCCAATTCCTAGTCTGGTTGAAGTCAGTGGGAGTTTGCTACTGAGTGCAATAGGACTAGGCCTGGTCCCATGTAGAATAATCAGGTGTGCACAATGATGATCTAACTACAGCCTTCAGGGGAATGTTTTAAAATCACAGGGCTGTAGTGGTGCAGCTCCCAGTGACCCCCACCTGTTAATCCCTACACAAAACTTTGTAGAATAGCTTCACAATGGGATCAATTATATCAGCTGCAAAAATAAGCTCAACACTCAATGCTCAAAGATAGCTTGTTTTGAAAGCACTCAGCTGCTGAATTAACATGGGCCTTTGACAGTGGCCTTGTAAATGCAAGCACTCCACACTCCATGCAACAACTAGCAGACAAAGGTACATTTACAGAGTTCATCTTCCCCCACCCCAACCTCTGTTGTTCTCTTCCTTCTCCCTCTGGCCTTTCTCCTCCTCCTCTATACTTGCTGTTTTGATGTGATTGTTTTCCCTTGTAACTACTGGCTATCACCTCAAGAACACTGTGTTGAGTTGCTGGCACTAAAAAAAGCATATGCCCTTGGCAACATATGGTGTCCAGTTGTGATGCTGCCAGTAACTGCTTCCTTTTTTCACGGGCATGTTGCAGTCTGAGTTTTCTTTCAGTCTGCAGCACTGGTGTCTATAAGTAAAACTGGCAATGGTAATCTCACGTTCTTTCCCTGGCAGTGGATTTCTAGCACTTGATTAGAAAGTCTTTCCAATTTTATGGTCTACATCTGCCTGCAGCAGCAGTGTTTTCATATTTTTGTTGCACCTCGCTTTTGCATGGGTAAATAATCTGCATGCTATCGCCCTACTTCCTGCCCAGGGAACGCTTGTTTCCTCTTCTGATACACAACATTAATTCAGCGGAAGGGCGGTGGTGCGTCAGAGCAACAGCTCCATCTCTGAGGTACTGCAGAGACGTTTTCTGAACTGCTGGCTGTGGTTTACAGGCGGCGAAGGGAAGTCACAGATGCTTGAAAATCAGATTGAAATCTTTCATGTCAATAAACAGAACCTTTTTGCCATTTACCTATGTTTGGTTGGGAAAAAAATATGCTGCAAAATAACTTCTGCCTTTCAAGGGTGCATGGGGAGATAGAATTTACAATGGGTACTTAGCCCCCTGGTACAAGGGAACCCATGCAGAGGTAGGGCAAAAGGGTCGGGTCTTCTCCTGTGCTGAGGGAACCCTATGAGGTTCAACTCCCGCTGCCTGCACAGTAGGGGGGGATGCAGTCTCTTTGGCACCATTCCTAGCCACAAGCTTCATAAAAGCCCTTCTGCACCAGGAAGGAGCTTGATGATGTTTTCGAGACAGGGTGAGAGCTAGAGGTTAGTGAAGTGGGGAAAGCTGCTGTGCCCCACATCAGTCTCCTGCCCAGCCCATGGGCCAGGTATCCAAGCAGGTGTCCTAGCAGGAGCTGATGCTGGCAATATTAATTGCAGGGGGTCTTTCGTGGCTGCTACTGAACAGCCACAAGGAGACTCAGGTTACATGGATTTGTGTGCAAGCAGAGAGAGGGCCTTAGGGTTTGTCTGCACCTGAAAGTTGTACAACCCTACCCCCCTCCATGTAGATACAGTTATATCAGCGTAAATGTGCTGATATAGCTTATTCCCATAGGGGAAAGGGGGAATAAACTATATCAGTGTGAGGCACCTTTACACCAGTATAATGGCATCCACACTGGGGCTTGGATCAGCCTAAGGATATCATTAAAGATTCACACCCCCTTACTGAAATAGTTAGACTGGTACAACTTCCAAGTGTAGACCGGGCCCCATTCTCATTTACCTAAGGTCCCTTTATGCAGCTCTGTGAGAGTAAAGGGCTGATGCATGAGTGTAACTGTCATTTATGCCCATTTTAAGGCTACTTCATGCTTCCAGAACAGTGTAAAGGAACCTGAGGGTATATGAGACTCAATCCCATAGTGCAGGCAACTGCTGTGAGTTGCCAGTAGGGCAGTTAGCAAAACTCCTACAAAATTAAAAATAGTATCATATCCCTTCCCCTGTTACACCAGCATATACTGTCTTCAAACTGTGCCTCCTTCACAATTATGCAACTCTCCCAGCTTCAGCTGAGACACAATTATATGCCCTCTTGCTGCCCACTGTTTTAATGCTAGAGAAAGCAGTCTGTATATTAGAGCACATATTGTTTGGTAAATGCTTGATGTGTAAATAAAATGGAATTGAACGTTCTGATTTGGCTAAAGCAAGTGAAACTCAAATAACTTTCGCCTTCTTGCTTGCAGATTCCACCAAGAATGGACTAGGGATATCGCAGCTTCTGCATGTTGCAGAGAAAATGATTGTCAGTCCAAGTTAAACACAAGCCATAGTACATCTACTAAACAATTACTGCCGGGACATAACGTTCCAATACATACAGTGAGTGCCATACATGTTGTTGAGGTCTATGGACATGATAAGGATATTTATAAGAAATCCATCTCTTGTATACCTGGATAGTCAATGTCAGAAAAAAATGATTTGCTCTTTTGGACCAAAATGAAATACGCTTAGAAATATGTGCCTTAAAGACTGTGTAGAAAACTACTTAATTATTCTTATGAATCTGAACATTTTATACATGAAGATTATTTAAAAATGCTTCCAGATTTAATCTAAATAAAATAATGAATGTTGATGCTTACAGTAAATAGCCATTCTCTGCAACGTGCTATATATCATGGCAAGAATATAATATTCTCCTGTACATACTATAAAGAGAAATGGTAACCATTTGTATATTTGCTTCATGTAAAGTCACTGAAAACTACACATTCACATGGCTGCAAACTTCTTTTAACCTGTGTTCTTTTTTAAACATGTCAGAAAAAACAACATATTTTTGCACACTGGAATGTGAATTACAATAAAGATTTCTTTTTAATGAAAGAGCATTGTCATTTTATTTGAGAACGGCATTACTAGTTAATTCATCCATTCTATGTATATGCAGGACCTCATTGTTCAAATCACCATATACATTTCCTTTTCTTTTTTTCCAGTTTGGAATAATTAGAGAACTGTTCTGGCTCTTATTTTGTAGTTACAATATAGTTGTTTTCCATGTTCAAGTAGAGTTCTTATTTGTTCTTTCATCAGATAAATAATAGGAATTGTTGCATTTTCCAGCCCATATAAAATATGATTGTAAGACAAGCCCCAACAATAGACTTAATTGAGTGACCGCATTATGATAAACTCAGACGTTTCACTATGTCCTTTTCTTTCACTAATTTTGAAAGGCTTTTAGTCATTTTCACCCACTCAGATTGTTGGAGTTTGCTGAAGAATCTTAAAAAACCCTACTTCATTTTGGCCCCGATTCAGAAAAGCAGTTAAGTATGTGCTTAACTTTAAACACATGCTTCATTTGCCCTGCAGTGGTGTTAAGCACATGCTTATGTGCTTTGTTGAGTCAAGCTTTTTGGTGGTTGTGATGACTCTAGGAATTCTGAAGCTGAGCAGATGTGTGGCATGTTCGTTTGTGGTTTGATCAGTGCTTCATGAGTATTGCAGAGCACATGCAATTCCCATTGACTTTACCAGGAGATAAAAATACTCAGTATCTTGTAGGAAGTTCTCAGCACCTTGTGGAATCTGGCCTTGATCAGTTTACCCATAATGCTCCTCCAGCTTCCAGCTGTTTCATCATAGTGCTAATGGATAAACGCCTAAGTCCCTGTGACGAAGGGGTAATTTTCTTAATATTTTGTCTGATGCAGTGGGTACTTCAGTTTCCCCTATGTGCTGCCTGGTTAACTAGATGGTGGGAAAAGGTGGTTTTTTCTTTGTAGTGATCCAGGTGTGATTGATGACCAGCTGTCTGGGTCCCCATGCCCATGACAAACCCAGAGAACAATGGCCCGGACTTTTGGTGCCTACCAACTACTGACCCAGGACTGCTGACCCCCTCTCCAGAAAGCCAGCCAGCTGTAGCCAGCGGGAGAACAAAGAACTGCGGTGGATGCACAGGTGACCGGCTCTGCCCGGGAAATCAGAACAAAGGATGGGGGAGGGGCTGCTGGAAGCAGGACATACTCTTGTGGACTGGGTCTCAACAGGGAATCAGAGAGCAAGCTCTGGGCTCAGGAATGACCCATGTAGACTATGCTGTAACTTTCTATTCTCGATGCTAAATAAGAGCTTTCTACGCTGTGTTCCAGACATCTAATAAACCCCTGTTTTTACAACGATGCCTGAGAGTCGCTCCAGTCTAAAGAGGCCAGGGGTGCATTGCTCACTTTGGGTGTGCAGGCCTTCCCCAGGTGTCAAATTCGAGTCGACTCACTGAGGGCAGCTCACGGAGTCAGCAGGGTTTGATTCCCAAGAGGCGGTGAAGTGAAGGGGCTTACCCCAGTGAGAGAATGTGACCCTCTGGGTCCTCCCAGGGACTGTTCCAGAGCCGGGCAGGAGTACTGGGCCCTGTGGATCTGTGACAGTCCCATTTTCAAAAGTGACTGAGGCACTTAGGGCCAGATTTTTAAAGGTGTGTAGGTGCCTAAATCCCATTGAAATCCTCACTTAAATACCTTTGAGGGTCTGGACCTTAGGTTCTTAAGTCACTTAAGTGCTTTAGAAAATGTTAGTGTGTGTGTCATTTCTGGGAGTACATCAACAGGTTTATGGAGGAGTTTGAGTTCTGCCTGAAAGTGCACGGCCTGTCAGCTTCCTTTTGTTTTCTTACCAAGTTAGAATTGTGGAAGGTCCCCTGCCATCCCCCTTTCAGCCTTCCATGCTTGAGTCAAGGGCTATAAGTAACAATGAATGGGTAGGCCAGCTGCGGTTGTTTGAGTGGGCTGCAAGGTTTATGGGCAGACTCCTGCCATCCTCACTAAATCCAGTCTCCTGTTAATTTTAAAGGGAATCTGCACTGAGTAGGGATTTCAGGATTTAGCTCACTGTAGTTTTAATTTATCACGTGACTTTCAAATGCTTTAATATCATTTAGAAACAACAAGGGGGGAAATGCATTCACTTGTTTGCGGCAATGATGTACAGCACAAGGGGAGCTCAGTCACCAGGTGTGACAAATCAGGCCAGTCTGAGTAATGTTTGATGCAGAAAGTAAAAATCCTTGAGGTTAAGGCCATTGATAGTCATGGGAGACAACAGAGAAGCCAGGTAGATTTATTATCTCAGTGCTGGAGCATTTGATTACTATCATTTATTTAAGCAATCTAGCACAATGGGCAGCAAAGTTATAACAAGATAAAGGAACACCACCCATAGGGTTTTATGAGGTTTGTGGTTCTGTTGCCCCCCGGAATGTGTTTAGATTATGATAAAGATACCCCCAGGAGCTGGCTTTATTGCTCATGTAAAAATTATTTATCATCAGAAGGAAGTGAGTGCTCTGCAGGAAGAAGATGAAAGCAGTTGAGAATATTAAGCAGACATTTAAAAAAACATGTTTATTAAATTAACCCCTTTAGAATTTTTACGAGCTAATGAGCTTAAATAGATTCATACTCTCCTCTCTTGGCTATAGCACAACTCCCAAAGGGTGTTTCACATTGTCTTTTATATTTTTAATGAACTGGCCTCTTATGCTTAAAAAAGCTAAATGCTACTACCACATAAAAGAACCCCCATGGAAATATACTTAGCAATTGTTTAATTGCTATACGTGACAATAAGATAGGATAATTCCAACTGGCACATGAATACCAGTGTGATCTCTTACTTATATTCCTTCACTCAGAACGGTTTAAAGCTGCTTTCCTAAAGCAAGCAAATGTACTAAGACAGCCCAAGTCACACTGTTCCACTGCTAAGCTTAGGCTGCCTACAGAAAACTAGAAGGATGGTTTTAAGATCTTACAATAAATGGCAAGAAGGGTGGAGTCTAAACCAGCTGGTATAACTCTAGCCATGGGAAATCAAGGTATCCAACACTTAGTTTATTAAGCAAAAGTTGGTTCTCTGAGACAAATGGAAGAGAAAATACTTGCCATGCTGGAGGGACCTGAACCTGTAAAGTGATGGGTGTCAGTCAAGAGCACATAGCCACAAGCGGGATCACGCTGCCGATGAGTACTTGCCTGTTGCCAAAGGGGCTGTCCAGATTCATTTTGGGGGAAAAGACAGTGTGAAGTGTTGCAAACTTGTGATTTTATTGAGAATCTCGCGATATTTGGTGGATTGTGGGTTGGTTTTTTTTGGTTGTGTTTTAAAAAGTCCCAACCCCTAGAGTCAGATGAATCCAAGAGAATTTCAGCTTTCATTTAAAAACAAAGTGGGTTTCTAGCCCTCGTAGTCACAGAGAAAAAAAAAAACAAAAACAAAAACAAGAGTCCTATAGGCTCTACTGTTAAAAGGCAAATAAAAATAACCCAAATGTTTGGGTTTTTTTAATCAAATGATTTTAGGGGGCCTGACTGACTTTTTTGAACACGTGGTGTTGATAGTCTTATGTGTGTTTTTGAAGAATATACTTGGGGGTGGAGTGGAGAGACACCATTTTTCTCAAGGTAGTCTAACCCCTAACCAAAGAAGTGGAGTGCTTAAATAAATAGTAGAATATTGACTACAGGGCAGGCATTTCCTCCATAGAGCTTTATAAATGAATATTTGGAAGCCTGCTGAATGAGCTGTTCTTGTGCTCTCTTTAGGAGGAATTAAGATACCATTTTCTACTGTATGGTTTGCCACTCTGAAACAATCAAAAATACTCCCTGTTATGCAGTAGAATAATTACAAATTTATTTGGGACATGATGTATCTGACAGAGTGAGAGAGAGAGCACATGGCCTTTGTATACATTCTTGCAGTGATCCTTTGGGTTTGTCCTGAGGTAAGTTGCACTGTTTCTTGTTTCTCACAAAGGGTTACATGAAAATCCCAGCTCTATTTCAATTAGATTGTTGCTTCTTAACACATTGGGGGCTATCACTTTCTGGAAATTTACCTTTTAAAAAAAATGGGAAATTACAGATAAATCCTTACTCAGTTTTCTGTTACACAATTTTAAAAAACGTATGTTTTACTGCAACTTCTAGATTATCTATTTTTTTCCCCAGTACCATGAAATCTGTATAGTTCAAATACTTTTCATGACATTAAAACTTTCCCTCAAAATACAGAGGTATTGAATTCATGCTGACTTTTTTACATATGCTGACATTCTATTAACAATAATACTACAATTTAAATAACTGTTATAGAAAACAGCACTACTATTGTATACATAGTTTTATTACACACATAATACTTTTTTTCTATTAAAAAGGGAAATTCTCAAACAAAATATCTGTATTAAATGTTAGTTAAGGTTGTTCTTATTAATAAACAAAGCCTTAAAAAATTAAGAAATACAAAGTTGAGGATAAAAAGCGGCAAAGTCAAACACTCACAAGTTAGAAAATGCAAAAATGACTGTTGCCCATGAAACCTGAATTCAGCCCTCTTGTTCGTACGAATTACGGAATAGTCTTTAATTGCCACCGTCCTGGAGACTTGGATTATTTTCCTGCCTCTGCCACCAAAATTCATGTCACTTGCCTCAAACTTTTCACAGATAGTCACTTCTACATTTAATTAAAGGCCTTATTGTAATTAATATATTAGAAGACCAAACTAAGGTTGTATCACAAGGTCATCATTAATTCTGGCAATTCCTAACTTGTGAGTGTTTGACTTTGCAGCATTTTAATCCTTCATTTTGTAATTCCCTAATTTTTTATGGTTTCGTTTATTGATGGGAGATCCCTTAACTAACGTAAAAAAGAGGGTGTTTTTTGTTTTTCAATATGTATATAGAGTTGCTAGCCCCAATGATTACAAAGGAACTCTCCTGAATGTGAACAGAGCCCACCCAATGCTGTGGTGAGAATTTGAAGCAGACAGAAGGTCTCAGATAATTAGCGGTAAGAGAGATCGGAACTCCCTTCATTCATCTTAATGGGGTGTTCACTGAAAACTCTGTTTAGAGGATAATTCAAGTCTCACCATTGTTAAGTTTATTTTACAGGCATGAGGTGTTGGTGGAATTCTGAGCTTCTTCGTGTCCTGGAGCAGGTCAGAACAGGAAATCCCAGATAAGCTGACTTTCATTTAAAAGTCCTTTGTGGTTTGAGTTCTGATTGCATTTCCTCCTCATCCTTCCCTGACAGTGGAGAGCAGCTGAGGCACTCCAGCTAACAGTCCAAATATTTCCATAAAAGGAGTCTGGAAATGAAAAGCCTTCAAATGTTGAATTTTTTCCCTCCACTGCTCTGGCAGTGTCTGAGTTTGTGATCTTTGTGGGGGCTCTTCGCAAGTCTCATTTATTTACACACGTGAGCGGTAGAGATTTGAGGCTTGAGGGGGGAGAGGAGGATTGTTCTTTCCTTGGTGTGAGGATTTCAAGTATTTGAATTAACTCTGAGTCAATTAGTTAATTTTGTATGATTGTGCATTGCTAGTATTTTACATGGGCTGAGACCTTGTGACAAGTGTATTTTCAAACGTTGTGTGTGTGTGTATATATATATGTGTGTGTGTGTGTGTGTGTGTGTGTATACACACACACACCTCTGGGCGTTCCTTATACCATATATTCTCAGCTGAACAAACACAGTAATGCTTGTAAAAACATTTATCCAGCTGATGATGACCCACCCATAAGGCCTGCATATGTTGACTTTTCCAGTACCCCCAGAAAAGGACAGTGCTCCAGTTTTCCATTGTTGATATCCTACCATCATTTGGTTTCAGTGTAGGGAATAGGCTGCCCAGGGAAAATGCTGCTTTTCAGCAGAATCGGGACATTTTGATTCTCCAATGTGTGTAACAAATACATGGAGAAGAGCCGTAGCGGTTCAGTATACAGGTCCAGATTTAAGCTTCCTCGAAGTTTGAGGTGTTCACATCTAGAAATTAAGTTTGGCCTGTAACAGAGAAAGAGTCAAGTCTCCAAGTTTGGATCTGGCGCACCACTTCCCCCAAAATCTGAGGTGTTTGGCTTCAGGGGTTTATTTTGTCTGACCTCCAGCTAATAAATAAACCATAGGGCTGGAGTAATCAATTATTTTTTGTCAAGGCCCAAATTTCTTAGTCCAGGTAGAGTCAAGGTCCAGACTCCAGAGAAAACAATACAAAAATATATATTTATATATAACAATAATGATGATAATAAGTAAATAAAAAGATTCTGTACTCCATTCAAAAGCGTGTAGCAGTCTGGATTTGACCTGCGGTCCGCCTATCAACTCTCCTGCCATCAGGGGTAACGGTGACGATGATAGTGGAAAAAATCTATTCCACGTATCAACCCATCCTAACTATTCACAACAGTCAAGAATCCTGCGATTTCTGTAAAACTCAGATTTCTTCAGTTCAGAGCCCACTCATGCACCCATTAAAATCAGTGGCAAAACTCCCATTGATGTTACTGGGATCTGGCCCACATTTGAACATTTCTCCCCTTGCAGCAGTTTGCATTATTGGCATTTTCTTCTCTTCTAAGCACACGAGGGAGGCCTCTGCTGGTCACATGAAGCCTTACGTGGCTCTCAGTGACTTTACTTTCACTTTATTTACTTGTCAGTGACCTCTCTGTTCATGGAAGCAGGGAGACAACTTTTTCTGCAGCCCCTATTTTACATAGTTCAGGAAATAACAGGAAAGCTGGGAAACCCATGGACGATGCCCTACCGGACGTGTAAGTGACCAATGTTTTTATATGGAACGTTTTCAACAGAATAAATTATTTGACTTTCAAAGGCAGATGAAACAAAACAACAGATCATGAAGAACAGAGAGGAGGAGTGAGGATTTGGAGAGAGGAGTGGCTGGTAGTTTGATGAATGCTGAGATTTTTCCTTCTTGGATTCTGTTTTGCAAATTGTCAGCTACCACTTGTAGCTGGGAGTGTAGTGTGTGATCTGATCCTTGAAGAATTGTCCACGCTCATTCTATTTTTTTAACGCAGACAGAGATTTCACTAGGCTCATTTCCTGCACTGCCCTATCCACCGGGGAAAAGAAAAACATATTATTGTGATTTAAGGCATAACAGAGATAGTATGTTGTATTTTCTCATTCTGATTCCAAGTGACAATGGCGACATTTAAGAAATAAAATAATTAAATTAAATAAAACAAGTATTTCTGTTTTGCAGAGTTAAAAATCAGTAATCTCCACTGAGATTAGCTAATCAGGAAGTAGGAATGTTTGTCCTTTAAACTGTTACTGTGGAAAATAAAACACATGGGTTGGCAGGTCATTTAGACTGTTTGTTGAATTAGGAGATAAGAATCAAAGATGAACCTCAGCTTCGGAAAATAATTGACCTCCACTGACATAGCATGTCTGCCATCAGCAGGGAGCCAGGGATCTGCAAACTGCAGGTCTTAGACATAGCAGTTTTAAAATGAACATTATTCTGCTTCTAGGTTGTAATGGTTTTGAAGTGGTATGAAGCATACAGTGTGGTACTTATACTAATATTGAAAATGCATACACCATATCCAGTTATGCTCTTAGAATATCCTGAATCTGACTCTGAGTGGGGTTCTGTGGTAATCCCACCCAATACAGGCCACATCACAGTTATTATATCTATGCTTACG
Organism: Emydura macquarii macquarii; assembly: GCF_026122565.2. Classification (NCBI taxonomy): domain Eukaryota; kingdom Metazoa; phylum Chordata; order Testudines; family Chelidae; genus Emydura; species Emydura macquarii. The sequence continues at coordinate 8,536,506 of NW_027131105.1, read as the reverse complement.
TTTGGTTGTCTGTAGCACTAACGCATATGTTTGGTTGTCTATACCTGAGTGTTTTTGTGTCCACTGTAAGCCTCATTATGACTGGCCTATCCAGATTGGGTCCCCAGAAGAATTCTCTTTATCAGTAATAACATAATTGTGATTAGAATTTACAAAAGTCATACACCTTCATATGCTGAAATGGCAGCTACGATGGATTGGAGCTCCTCTCACTTTCTGAAGGGTCGGTCATGCCGAAGGATATTAAACTCAGATGAGAGGTAAAAAACAAGCGAGGAGGTAGAGCACTGGAAACAAGAATCAGGGAATAAAGTGATCCTGAAGAAGGCTCTTGATTCAGGGCCCAATCCAGCTCCCTTTGCTCTAATCTTGCCTCCATCAGACAACACAAGCAGTTGGGACGGGCACTGGGGATCTCTCTAGAAGCTGGGTGGGGGTGAGGGAAAATAATTCTTTCTCCCCAAGACCACCAACTGGCAGCAGAGCCATTCTGCGGTTCGTTCTCCACCCTCAGGCTGGGAACAAACGTTCTGGTGCCTGCATTCCACTTCATAGGGGGAATGACTGGTGGGTCTACAGAGTGGCAAAGTCATTAGCCCCACCCAGCCTCTGTAAGGCAGCATAGTGGGACCTGGGCTCTGTAGTACACTGGAGATGCATACCCCCTCTGCAGGCTCTAGAAGTCCTGTCCTCCCATACAATGGCCCTTCTGTGCAGCAAAGAATCTGCGTCGGTATCTTTGGTTAAATGATCCAGGAGTTCAAAAGTGAAGATGGGTCTGAGTTGTATCCTCAGCTCTAAACATCCCAACAGTGGGGCATGTTGGCACCATCTACAGACAGTGTCGCTCTGAGCTGTCTGATGCAAGTGAGCAGGTTAGACTCCAAGTGCAAGTCAGTGCTGAATTCTGGTGTGGATCACTGAGTGTTAAAACCGCACCTTGGACTGCAAATATCATAAACACTGGGCACAGCAATGGGCCTGATCCAAAGCCATTGAGTTCAATGGGATTCATTTACTCCAATAAGCTTTAGGTCAGGCCCAAAGACCTTTAAACTCCCAACAGCAAAAGGGAGGCTTGCTGGTGATACTGTTTGCAGTCAGCTCCTGATGGACATATAACCCATGCATGTCCAAAGAGAGTGTGGTGTCCTTAAATGAATCAGCTGGGATGGCCATACAAAACGCAGCCAACCAAACTTTCATTTCTCCAGAGAGAGGATGGGGTGGGGGAATAAATGTGGCTAGAGAACCAAAGAAAAATACTTGCATGATTCCTCTTGAGATCTCGCTCAATGGGCAAGTATAAATGTGAGATCCCAAGACAGCTGTCAGGTCAGAATCTCTAAGAATATGTGAGTGTATGTGTCATGATGTCTATTTTTATCTACAAACAAGCCTTTGTGATAGCACAACTATCTCAATTGTTTGGAGTCAAGTGATCCGTTTGCATTTCATCTTTCAGATTCTGTAGGATTTCTGCCTTGAAAATAGTGTTAATCTATTCTAAAAGTCTCTTTACACCTACTGACTTATAGAACCATTGGGTTAGAGGGGACCGCAAGGCTGTCTTGTCACAGTATCTCTTGCAGGCGTGGTATGTAAGAAAGGCTGTCCATTATGGATATAGATGTTATTAAACCATTACCTGGAAAAACAGTAAAGTGTCTGAAAAACAAATCTCATAGTTCAATGAGATGCTTGGGAGACCATATCACTTATGAGCATCAGAGGGTGTCCCTCAGATCTTCAGGATGCATATATGGTCAAGCACTGACAAGATGCTGGACTGAAGTGTCTGGGGTAGAATGCTTTGGCTGACTCTGCTTGCCATGGTTTCAACCCCTTTATGATGGAAGATCAGCGTTCCTCTTCAATATAAATATTTCCTTTTATCTTTTTGATGCAAGTCATAATTACAAAATGTCTTCCTTTACCTTTGTATAACATGTTAGAAATATACCTCTTCCAAAATGTGTGAATTTACTTAAATAATTTCCTTAACCTACATTGTGCAATTATTAGAAAGCCATAGTAATAAACACTGTATCTATTTCTTTGTTGATCACAGCATGCAAACTTGAAGATCAGCTAAGGACATCAGCCTCTTTTCTGCAACTGGCTGACTAACTGAATGCTCTCAGAATTTTGTGCTACAGGGAGTTTTTAAATGACATAGATCTCTTCATGCTTTCTGCCTCATAAAGCTAATATATCCATATTTAATTAGAAGCTTCATTTGAAGCTTTTTCTTCTGCTTAGGGTATTTGATCCTTTTTTCTTAGGTTTGAAAATCTAGCTGTCAACTTTGGTTTACCTTTCCTAGCTAAGCATAAATAAATGCACTCACTTTTCTAATTTTCCAATTAAAATAAATTGTGCATGCAAACATAAACTGCATGTGCAAATCAGAAAAATGCAAAAATTGTGAGATATTTAAATTAACATGGACACCTAAATCATAGTTACAAATTGTACAATTAATTAATTGCTTCCAAAACTGACAATTAATTCCACAAGCTTAAATATATATTCCCAGTTCAAACTGAAAGCAAGCTAAATTGGCCAATGAAATGTATTTATTATGCATGAATTTAAATATTTTACCTTTTGTATAATAAAGAGAACTGAAAAGCAGCATCAAACCTGTACATGGTTCAGAGAGAAAATCCTATCTAAGTACCCCGAATAATTAATTATTTAGTAAGTTAACCTTTTACGTGTCAAGCCTCTGGATCTAGCCAATATTCTGCCTCCAAAGGTTTGCCTGTTCTCTCTGGTGAAGCGGCAGGTCATAAGATTCCCTGGCAATGGTCAGTGCTGTTTTGAAACATTGTGCGAAACTGACTAGTACCCCCAAGACTCAGATCGGTAGAATAGTGATATCAAAACACAACATAGTGTGATGCAATGAATGGCTCCACAGCCAGACAGAGCTTCTGGTTTGTAAGCATGGATGGAATTCAGATCTCCTTGCTCCTAAAGCCCAGACCAAAACTATCGGAAGTAAAGAAGAAACTCCTTTAACTCATATTAAGTCATAGTCATATTAAGGCTATTTTATAAGGTGCACTGTAGGAGGGCTGGGGTTCCATCCAGTAGGGGGGACCATACATATTAGCTATTTCAATATTTATACTTCCTTTCCTCTTCAAATGGAGAGCTATGAACAGAGTAAAGAGATGTGTTGTGACATCCCAAGCAGCACAGCTGAGGGTGGGGATTAGGTGAGTGAGCCCAGGGAGGGGAAAGCCAAGAAAGCTATCAGCACATAGGCATCCATAATAAACACTAGAAGACTGAATCTTGCAGTCCTCATGGAGACCAAACTGTCATTGATTTCTTAGAGTACAGGTACAAGGGCATAACTACTAAAGCCAAGTTTTTTATGACAGCTAGCTTATTCTCCTAGCTAAAACCAACTCCAGTTCTCCTCATCACTTGTGAAGACAATGCACGTTTTGTAGCTGCCATGTATACACACACAAGGGAATGGATCATTGTTTTGTGTTTCAAAACTTAAAATGTCATAAGCAAATCAGCTTCCAGTGCAGGATGGCTTTGGTTGTGGCTAGCAACAAAATAAATCTCAGTATTCCTTAAGGTGAAACAGCAGTATTGGTATTCTACTTCCTTGCCAGCCGTACAGTACACAAATGATAAGAATTGTAGATTAAGTTCCATAGAAACTCCCATCTACTGATGTAATATACTAGCAGAATATGTTAATCTTTATATCTAGAGACCAAGAAATCTGTATATGTTAAACTGGAGTTACACTAGAGTTAATACGGCATAGAAATTATATTGTCATTCAAGACTCTTGGGGTAAAGGCAAGTGTTACAAAAGTGAAAAACAAAAAAGATTGATATTGTGTTGCTGGATATAGGTTGCAAAACCATTGTTCTGTCGATCAACAGATTTCCAGGTAGGCTAGCTCTCTGTTTAAGCTTACATGAGTGACTAAGATCATTGGGGCAATTCATGTGTGAAAGTGCCAGACGCTCAAAAGAGCTGAGCAGGTTGAATATGAGCTATTCTGAAAATCTGCCCCTCAGTGTCACAATGGGAGCTGCTGGGTGCTCAGCGCTTTCAAAAATCTGTTTACGGACTTGGTGCCTTAGATCCTGACTTTGGTCTAGGTGGTTTTCTGTGAGTAAGTCATCGGCCTCAGTGAGTCAGCAGAATCCCTTCAGTCCTCTTCCTGCTAGTTTATTATGGTGATCAAAGACAAAAGTGGGAACCTTTTAAGCCCAACCACTGGACATTTCCATTGTCCACCATGAGGAGTGAAATGCAAAAAGTAAACAAGCAGAAAAAGCTGTAAAAACTTTAGATTTTTAAAATCCTGCTTTACTGGAATCAATTCTTTGTAGGGCTCCCCGACTTCTTTTTTCACCCACTGGGGCTTCTTGGTACATCCTTCCTACTTCTATAAAGAATCTCCCTTTGAGCCTACTCTCTGGGATGCTGCCAAGGGTGTCCTCCGGTAGGCTTTCCAAACAGGGATCTGCACTTTGCTCTGCAGCACACTCCCTTTGGCTTTTACTTGCACTGAGGGCTGCCTCTGGTAAAGGGGAGGATTCCTCTCCCTGCCCTAGAGATACATTGCTACTTTCTGCTAAGAGCACAGAGGTTTCAATGGGATCTATCAGGACCCTGCCCTGTTATTTTTATTCCTTTTTTTTTTTGTTTGTTTTCAAATAATCCACCATTTTACAAACATATTCCCCATGATTTAACTTGTCAACAGCAATATGCCCCTGAAATCCTTTAAACACAGACCCTTTAAAAATAACATACCCTCATTTACATCCATATTGTTAAACACCTGCATAGCTTTACCAGTCAGTTTGGAGAGTAAGATAGTCACTCTTTGTTCATCAGGGGTGCTATTTTCACTGCATATCCCCATAAAGGTGGTTAAATATTCTTCAGTGCAATCAGCCTCCCTGTAATTAGGGCATAGTTCATACTTCCTCTGTGATCCCTGATGAGGATTACCCATGGGTAAAGGGAGCTGCTTTTGTAAATCCAGTGTGCTCAGGACATGCTCTCTCTCCTTCTCTTTTTCTTGGAGCTTCTGCTCCTCTGGCTTTGTGCTTTTTGTCTTCCAGCTCCAATGCTCTCCCGTAGGAGGCTCTCTCTGCTCCTGGCCTCTCTCCAATGCTGCCTGGCCTCTTTGCAGCTACCCACATCTGGAATTCTTTTCTTCTCCACTTTTGCCACCTCCTATCTGGCCAACTCCAACTTCCTGGCTGTTTTGCTGAGGGCCACGACTATGTATAATGTATCTTGCTAGATGAGCAAAATTCTCAGTTCCTCAATGGTTTTCCCTTCAGTGTCTGACAGACCGACTATATCCTGGACAAACCTCATGAAATTAAGATAATCTTTACTGAGTTAAATTAAGCCTCATTGAATTAGGTTTAATACCTTTGGGGTCCCTTGTATTACAATGCAATTGTGTGTGTGTGTGTGTGTGTTGTTGTGGAATTGTATGCAGCTCCTCTAGGAGGACCTGGAGAGCTGTGCATATGCTCATTCAAACTGGATTCTGGAGGGACCAACAGACAAAGAAAGGATTTTTGGATAAATAGTCTGGTTTGATGTGTAGATGTTCGGGTTTAGGCTGGATCTCAGAGATTAGGCTAGAGCTTGAGCCTGAAGGTCTACACTGCAATTTTACAGCCTATAGACTGAGCTCCACAAGCCTGAGTCAGTTGACCCAGGCCAGCCACGGGATGTTTAATTGCTGTGTAGACTTACCCGAAGAGGTCCCTGGGTCACATTAGAACATCACCAAATCCTGCCCTGACTAGTGAGAAATAAGGAGACATTTCTCTGTTGCAGGGATCTTGCTAAGGCACAGGGATCAAACTTGGACTCCATCCACTTTGCTGGTCCCCTGATCTGGAACCTTACTCTGTAATCCCTATTTACACTGGTAGCATTTAATCAGGCCAGGAGTCACATTGACTTCAGCAGGACTACTCAGTGTGTAAGAGCTATTTATTGTGTCTGGTCCCACTTCACACTGCCTCCCAGCACAGGGCAGCACTGAGCCCCCAGGCCTATTACATGCTTGTGTTGTGCACATGCTAAACAGAAAATCCATCCATTTTGAAATCTGGATCAAATGTTATGGCTTGAGCCCATTCCTAGTAAATACCTACTGTGCATGGAAAGCTGGTTTCACTCCATCCACAAGGGAGGGCATGGCCCTGTTACATATGATGTGGCCTCTGTGTACACTGACAGTGCCCCCTTTCCATACACACACCCTCTCCCCCTCTGGGGCACTGAAGAGCTGGTTTCCCTTGCTGCCTTTGGAAGGTGCTTGCTTTGTACTGGAATAGCCAATACTACAGACGGGGCTGGGGTAAGTACCAAGGAAATGAACGTCTGAAGAAGGCCAGGTCGGTGGCATGGGCGGTGCTGAGAGCCCTGGAGTTGGGAGCCCAAGCTCAGAACCCCAGAGCTCATTTTCTCTCCAGGCTTGATTCTTTCTGGGACAGCAGCGTCGGTGCCTTGTTGCAGGCGGCACCAGGTCCCCGGCACCACTCGACATGCAGCCCGCAGCTGACATCTGCCAATCCCGGGGAGGGGAGCGAGGCAAAGGGAGCCTTTGCCACCTTCGCTGCTGAGAGCTGGGCCGGCCGGCCGGCGGCGGTTTCTTTTGACGTGCAGCGGGGCTGGTTGATGCTGGAGGGATCGGGGGTGGTGAAGGGCGTCGGGCTGTAACCTGAGCCCCTGCAGCCGCCGCCTGCCAGTCGGAGGAGATCTGGCCTGTCAGCGCACGGAGGGGAGGGACTGGCAGCTGCGGCTGCAAAAACAAGGAAGTCTCCGCGCACTGCCCCCGGCCGGGAGGGCTCCTCCAGCTGCCGCCATCATGCCAGGTCAGTGATCGCCCTTCCCCTCCAAACGGGCAGCTGCTGGGGACCGGCTGTGCGGGGACAGGAGCGCTGGCTGCATGGCAGCGCGTCCCGCAGGGCGCGGCAGCTCCGGCTGGAGGGAGCGCACAGAGCTGGGGGCCGGCTGGCTGCAGGGCGCGCGCAAAGCGCGCCCAGTGGCTATGGGTGACTCTGGCTGGAGCGGGCGGCCAGTGGCTATGGTGACTGGCTGGAGAGGGCGCGCAATGGCTATGGGTGACTCTGGCTGGAGAGGGCGCCCAGTGGCTATGGTGACTGGCTGGAGAGGGCGCCTAGTGGCTATGGTGACTGGCTGGAGCGGGCGCCCAGTGGCTATGGTGACTGGCTGGAGAGGGCGCGCAATGGCTATGGGTGACTCTGGCTGGAGAGGGTGCCCAGTGGCTATGGTGACTCTGGCTGGAGAGGGCGCCCAGTGGCTATGGTGACTGGCTGGAGAGGGCGCCCAGTGGCTATGGTGACTGGCTGGAGCGGGCGCCCAGTGGCTATGGGGAAGGCCTGGAGAGGGCGCCCAGTGGCTATGGTGACTGGCTGGAGCGGGCGCCCAGTGGCTATGGTGACTGGCTGGAGCGGGCGCCCAGTGGCTATGGTGACTGGCTGGAGCGGGTGCCCAGTGGCTATGGTGACTCTGGCTGGAGCGGGCGCCCAGTGGCTATGGTGACTGGCTGGAGCGGGTGCCTAGTGGCTATGGTGACTGGCTGGAGAGGGCGCGCAATGGCTACGGGTGACTCTGGCTGGAGAGGGCGCCCAGTGGCTATGGTGACTGGCTGGAGCGGGCGCCCAGTGGCTATGGTGACTGGCTGGAGAGGGCGCGCAATGGCTATGGGTGACTCTGGCTGGAGAGGGCGTCCAGTGGCTATGGTGACTGGCTGCAGGGAGGCACACAAAACTGTGGGTGGCTGGAGAGGGCGCCCAGTGGCTATGGGAGCCTGACTCTGGCTGCACAGGGCACGCAGAGCTGTGGGCGGGAGGAGGGTCAGTGGCTGGGGGCATGTAGGAGCATTCTCTGTCATGAGTTTCTCTGGTCTCAGTGAGGGAGGGAAAGCCAGTCACTCCTCTCAGTCCTGTCCTTTGGAAATAGTTCCCACTTGAGGAAATCTTTATTGACTTGGCTCTCCCTGTGCTTATTAGACATGGGGCAGCAGTGTCTGAGTAGTGCTCCGTCTTGATCAATACTTGGCTTGTAAATACAGCACTGACTTTTGGAAGCAGAAATTCTCCCTCTCAAGAAGAAACTCAAGCCTTTGCTTTTCTACAGTTCAAAACTCAGTCAGGTCTTTTTAATTCAAATAGCCCTTAAAATGTACTCTGGGGATGAGAGTTTCCCTTCATCAACCTTCAGCTAGTGTATCCTAGCAGTATAATGACTGGCAAACCAGGTTGACTTTAATGGAGCCTATGACAGACTGCAGCCTGACAGACGGGAGGACTTCATTGGCATCCAGACCATGTTAATGTCACACAGCACATTGTGCAGTAACCTAGGGCTGTGTCTGTGTACATAGCTCTGTGGTGAAAACCCCGTTGTGCTTTTAACTGGCAGAGCAGTAATTTTCTGTTATAAACCTTAACTCCAGTCAATAATATACCCTTGGGCGTATCATTGCACTTGGGTTAGATCTGCTCAGCTGACTTCAAGTAGTAAATACTGCGTCCTCCCTCCCAAATTGACAAGGTGGATTGATCGTTGACATCTGGCAGTAACAGTCCACATATCCTCATCATGCAAGTTCAAACTTGCAGTGTTAGAAGCCCTCTTCATGGACCAGGGCCTGTTGCATTAGGCACGGTACAAACAAAAACACAATCCCTCACATCTCCACACAACCGTTTCTCAAGTTCACAACCAGCTCTGATGCAAAGGCAGAGGGCTAATAAAATGAATCAGCTGCCTGGTTTCAAGGCAAGCTATACAGATTTTGGTTTGAGATTTTTGTTTAATTTTCATTTTCTTTCTTCCTGACAAAGACTAACATTGCAGCAACTTGACCACTGCATCAACCCAGGTGGGCTTGTTTTTGACTCCTGTATAGAAGGGCTCTAGCTGCCCACAGCAACGGGATCTTTATAAATGAATAACATAATACTTAGATCTATTCCCGTTGCCTGGTGAATAGGAACTGCTGATTCCTGGCTTTAATTTGGGGGTAGTGATTTGTTTGTTTATTTCTAAACAACCACAAAAAGCATCTATTTAAAAAGCCTGAGATGGCTGATCTCCGCCGGTATGAGAGATCATCTCTCCTCCACAGTTGGCTGTGGCCTAATCCTGTAGGCCCACCATGAATGAATCTCCCTCTGAAGGCAGCAAGAGTTCCAAGCATGAGACACTTAATTTCTGCTTTCTTATTTGGCATTTAGCCTTGGATGGTACATCTAATATGACTGTCATGTGGAGAATCAAATTTCAAAGTGCTGATGACTTTCAGCATGATCAGAGTACTTGGAGCTATGAAAATGTCTAGGGAAAAAAAAAAGAATTTAAGACACTGGGCACCTGGATTTTTTTATTTTGTTTTACTTTTTTAATCCTAAAATTAATTTAGGACCTAATTCTGCAGCTATTCCACATGAGTAATCCCTAGTGATGAGGACAGAAGTTTTGCATGTAAAACAACAGCAGGACTGGTTTCTTAGGGGCTCTGCATAATGAGAGATTTTTTAACTTCAAGATAATAACGGTGAGAGCAATTGGCAACAATTTGTGAATAGCAGAGTTATTTGGTTTACAAGTCTGATATCTTAATTTCACGGGTCAGTAGAAGGTTTTCATTCATTTACTAGAGCTGTTCACTTCTGATCTGATATTGTAACAACTTCTAAGCCTCTTAGCAACTGCATTTTCAAAACAGCCAGGCCACCTTAAGTGCTGAAGCTGTAAAGCTGGGACTGATTATGATGTGAGTCATGCTTTGCCGGTTGAGTCATGAGTTTTTGATATGAAGAGCCAGTATTTATGTGGAATTTGTAAGTAGTAGTACTGTATCACCCAAAATATTTGGAAAGGATATAATGAATACTATTTGGAAAGCTTTATTCCGTCCTAAAATCCATTTCCAAAATCTTGTTCCAATTCTGGACAGTACAACACCATGATGCCCTGCAATCAAACGTGCTAGCATGGATCTCTGTGCCTGTGTACAGCCCATTGAGTTTACAAGGTTATAAAGAGCAATACATTCTAAAGCTCCAGTTCTGCAGATAGTCAGGCACACGCTTAAACCTAAGCATGTGCATAACTTCACTGAAGTCAATGGGATAGGTATGCACTTACCTTTAGGCATTTAAATAAATGTATTCAGGAATGGGATCTGCATACAATTTTGAGGTAGCAAGCTTTGGGTTCTGGTGCTTTATTCATTTCCAGAACTGGGAACTGAAGACGCCAGCAAGTCTGTTGCTACTACATATTACATTTAATTGCTTAACATACTGAGAGCAGAATACTGTGATCTTTTAACATTTTAATGAAAATAATATATATCACCAGTATAATATACCCAATAACTATCCAACCCTTCCAAAAATATCTGTGCCATTTATACCTAATCAGAGTCCTCTCTGTATCAAGATTCTACTTCTGTGCATACAGTACAAACCCTTCCTGGTTATGTTACAGAGGAAACTATTGGTTGTGATCTTCACGTGAAAGTTATAGAACTGATAACAAGTGTGAGACAATTGACACCACATTTAGGGATCAAATGCTTTGTAATTTTTTGTGCTTTCCCAGATGAATTTAAGATGTTAATTGCTGTTTGAAGTAAAGCTGGGTTATTAATTTTGCTAGAGAAAATGTTTCTGATTTCAAGCACTGGCCTACAGAGTGCTTTAGCACTAGGAACTCTGTATGAGCACTAGGGACTCAGGGGGCTGACTGTGCAGCCTTTCACATCTAGGTCATCACTTTCAAATCCAGCTCAGATCAGTGGAGACCAAAAATCATTATCGTTTGCCAGCTGTTCAGTGGCTGATGTGGTTTGACAGTCTCAGACCGGTTCTCTGTGGACACCTGTCTATTTAAGAAAAGAAAGGAAAATAAGAAGCAGGCCTTTTTGGAAATCTGAGCAGAGAGGCCAAGAACTGAAGGCACATAGAAACCAACCATTCATCCCTGAAGAGGGTTCCTCCCGCTTAGTCCTAAGGCACATTGGTCGGGAGCTTGCCTTGCCGTGCACCTATCATGTGCATTCAGTTTCTAACTCTGTCGCTCCAACAGGATTATAAAAAGTATCAGGCACCTTTTTAGACTAATAATTGGAGGCGGTTCAACAAGTGTTTTGGAGAATCGCATGGTACAGTGGCCACCGTTACAGTCTGTAGAATTGGCATCTGCATATTATTATTATGGTGCGAAGAACGAGAGAGCTAGCTGTTTGGGGTTTTTTAAAAGTATTTTTATATGGATAACATATTCACCTCAGTTACCTGCTTGATACTAGCCTGTCTATCTGTCTGGAGTTTCATCAAAGGTGGCTGTCAGGGGGAAACAAGCAGGAAATGAAACAGTGACAAAGATAAGGTATCGCCAGAGAAACAGTGGGGAAGCTATTAATTGGGAAATTAATTGCCTGGCTCCAGCCAGACTATCCAGGTTTATTCTTCCCAGGCTTGAGCCTAGGATCAAAGACTTACTAAAGGGTTAAAAGCCCTGACCTGGAGAGGAAGCACATAGCAGCAGGTGGAGATGAGTCTCTGATAGAGATGCAGAGAATGCTGCAGGGCTGTCTGTCTCTCCAGGCCTGGAGTATGGGGTTTGGACTGGATGAAATTCAGGGCTAGTCTACACTAGAAGCGCTACAGCTGTTCAGGGTAGAGAGCTCTCCTGTCAGCATAATAAAACCATCTCCGCTTAGGTCGATCATGTAATTTATGTCGCTCAGGGGGTGGCTTAATCACACTGCTGAGTGACATAAATTATGCTGACATAAGCGATCGTGTGTACAAGCTCTTACCTAAAATGTGCAAGGAAAGAATAAAAGTTGGGTGAGACCCAGACATATAGGCCTTTTGTTGTTTTAGCCTTTCCCCCTTCTCACTATGTATCTTTGGGTGACTAAATAATAATTTGTTTTCAGGAAGCTGGCTTTGAGTCACTTTAATCAGCAGCTGGTCAAAGGCTTCCAAAGGAAAAGAGCTTACAGGTGCCAAACACAGTTGGGCCTGTCTTGTTAACATGGCTGGTAACAGGGAGGCTGTCTCCCAGAGACCCAGACTAAGAGTGGTAGGACAGTGTGGTGAGAGGGATGAAGTTAGTAAAACCAATCTCCAGAGGGGTGCCCTCAAGAGGGAGTAATCACCCTGTAATCGTGACATATGACATTCCCTATCCTGTCCCTATGCTCTTATATACAACCACATGTGATCTATGCCATTATATCCTCTATTACAAGTATGGGGACTATCACGGTGAAGCTAATTAGGCAAAAGGAAAAATTATAAAGGTGTTTATGGTGACCACTGTCGTCTGATATTTAGTCCGAGTGCTATTCTTCTTGTTATTTGTATTTTGCTTGTCTAATGACACCAATCAAGAATCAGGACCCCATTGAACTAGGCATTGTACAAACAAGTGTCAAAAAGGTAGTTCCTGCCCCAGAAAGCTTACATTTTAAGACCCAATGCTGCAGAGAGAACTGTGTGGGCAGGCCCCCATGGACTTCTCAGATGCTATTGACTTCAGTGTGAATTGGAGGTGCTAGAATCTCAAAGGAGGTTCTCAATACTCTGAAGTATTGAACAGAGTGAGGCTAAGGGACTGCTAATGCCAGGGCACTTAGCCCTGATTCCCTGCCAATCTCCTCAGATCTTCATGTTCTGGGGCCAAAAACTGCTGTTTGTCCTGGAGTAACCAAATCCTGCTCCCCTAATAGAACAATCTGGGTGAGACATTTGGGAGGGGAATTTTGGAATTCTCCCCTTCCTCACTGTGACCCTCTTCCTGCAGGCTTTATAGGAGAGGACAATCTAACCTGGAGCGTTTGTAGAATCTGATCAAGGTCTGGCTATGCCTTGTTGCCTTAAAGAACAGAATATATTGTACCAGTTTTCAAACACCAGTAAGTTATTATAATGACCTAGTCATTCAGCAGCTATTGTCAAAAACATAATTGCCTCTTTTGTAAGAAGAAGAGATTTTATGAAAGGTTATAATGGAAATGATGTTCTCTGCCTGAAGGCTAAAAATGATGAGCATATTGCTTTGTTACCATCACTTGCTTCTTGGAGCATTTATAACACTGAATTATGTATTTTGTTCCATATATGAGGATCTAATGCAACCAATAACTGATGATAGCTCATTTCTCTCTGATAGAAGTCTTGATTATGTTTTGGAAATATACTTTTCTTCCTTTTTGTTCTCTGTTTGTATGAGGCCAGGTGCCAGCTAGAAATGTAAATTTGACATGCATCCAGTATGTCCCTGTACCTTTCAGGTTTTAGGTAGAGGGGGGGAAAATGTCAGGGCACATCTGAAATGCACCGTGTATGAGTCAATATGTAATTATTAGGCTTTGTTATATCTCTGTTGCTCCTAACTATAATTCCTGATTCTTTTCTCCTGCTCCTTTATAAATGTTTCCATTTCCTATCAATACAAAAAGTATTGGTCTTTGTTTAAACTTCCTTTCTGTCAACTACACTGAAATAAAAGCTAATCTAAGAGCCATCTTCTACATCTTCATAGCACGGTACAGTGGTGAAATCCAGAATGAGGTTGACTTCAGTTCACTATCTATTCCATGTTTACAGTCTCCCGTACAGCACTTCCATGACTGAACAAAGCTAGGGCTGGATTAAAAATCAGTGATGTTAATGTTGGTAGAGGAAGAGCAGTGTGATAAGTGGCTGCCTCACAGCACCTGGGGGTGCCTCTGCAGGGCCGTGCCTGTTTCCCCCTTTTTCTGGACTCGTTAAACAAAATCCACAGACTCTCTCTACCAGTCACAGCCCTTCTTGGGGGCTGGGTGGGTTTTTTTTTTTTTTTATTAGCATAAAATTTAAAACTAAACTCAAAAGTCTATCCTCCTGCTTCAGCAGACTGCTCCCAGCCCTTTCTCGCTGGAGTAATTCTCCTGATCTCAGAATCTTCTCTGCAAGAGCCTCTCTAACTCACTGGAATCTCACTGCAGCCATCTTCTGTTCTTTAGAGGAAATTGGCTGATTCCCCTCAGGTGGGGTGGGGCTCATTCTGTACTCAGGGTTGCCTTGACCCCAGACTCTTCAGCCCAAGGGCAAGCCACCCTGTCACTGAGGAAAATGAAATTGTTTAACTGATATGACAGGAAACTGTTATTTCAAAATTAAATACTATCTTTCTCTGGTTTGCTGATTGTTTTTCCTATTTGGAAGCATGGAATTGCAGTACTTTGCTATACCTCCACATAATACAATGCCTAGTGCAATGGGGCGCTGATCCTGATCAGAGTCTCAGGACACTCCTGTAATATAACACAGTGGGTAGAAAGCTTGCAAGGATGTCTTGAAAATGTGGCTTGTGGCAGAATTGTTTTAATGACCCCCAAGATCCAGCCCATAATTTAAAAATAGAAGCAGTAAACTGAGTTGCTGAAACACAGGTTTGCATCTGCGACTGGAGTCTGTGGCCCCGGAATACTTGGGGCCTGGGCGGAGACATTTCCTCTTGAGGTTTGTGTGATGCTTCCACACAGCGGCCGGGAGAGAAGAACACGTAAAGGGCTCAGGTGTGCTATCTGATATTACCTCGGCACTATCTTTATTAATTGACAAGAATCCCTTCAGATATTTTGACTATTTACCCAAACCCAAATTATGAAACTACTGGGTACATTCCACGGGCAAAAAACAAAATAATTGCTCCTCATAAATAACTGACTTTGAGCCAGGGATAAAATTAATTCCTGGGAGAGAGAGTTCAGCAGGATCCAGGAAGAGGCCTGAACTCTTAGACAAGGGAAACTAGAGACACTGCCTGAAATCTTCTCCCCTGCCTGCGTTAGCTTAGAGGGGAAGAAAGGAGAGCCACTCCTGAGAACCTACATGCTTATCCCACATAATACCTACTCTTCACAAAATGCAGGATTTTCAAATGTCAGCATAAAGCTCCAGAAAAGAGTGGTGATTGCTTGGTGACCATATAATTGTAAAGGGCTGTGATTGCAGGGAGTATTCCAGTCTGCACCGAATGGGCTCTTAATTTACATGCCAACTTCATTGATGTAACCTCACTTGACCAGTATAAATTGCTGTTAATGCACTGTGGCATGTTGTCTGTATAGCAAACAGGAAAAAAAATGAGAGGAAAGTCAGTTGGTATTTTCACCTCTTAATTTTTTGTTTTGTTTTGCACATTGGCTCTTGCCATTCCTGGTGGTGCTTTAGCACTTGAATTCATTTAAATTTACCTGAGTCTTGAGGTGCCCTAATCGTTCAGGTGTTTATAACTCCCCTGTTTTCTTCCTGTATTATGCTCTCGTCTGGAAGAACTCATGGAAGCTGCAGAATTAGGTGTGACACTCAGGCTTCAACTCAGAGTCCATAATAAATTGTATGGTTGGGGAGGAGGGGGAAAGAGTTTTGTCTCCACACAGACAAGGTGGGAGCATCGCTGTCTCACCACATGCTGTGATGAAATTCCCTCAGATCCTGATGCATCCATGTAGGGCTGGGGTATTTGCATGCAGGGTCAGCATTAGGGCCGGGGGAAGGGTACACTTTACCGGGGCCTAGAGGCCCAGGGGGGGACTGGCCCAGGCTGCAATCCCCATTACCATGAAGAAAAAATTGAGGCTAAATTGTAGATCATGCCTGAGGATATTTAGAAACTTATTTCCCTGTATCTATGTATCTATTGTCCAGATCGTGTGAGATTTGCTGGAGCCAATGAGAAGCAGTGTTAAAGCAGTCTCAAGCCACATTCTAGAACAGAGTGTGCGCTTGTGCAGTTAAACTAGGACTTGTAGTTTGACACTGAGAGACAGAGAGAGTTGTGCTCCTCTCTGTGACATGGTTTATCATATCAAGAACTACCAGTCCCAGAGTTCCTTGTGCAGAGGCAGGAGGGAGGGACAGCTGGTGGGAGGGGCAAAGCAAAGCACTATAAGACAGTGGGATCCAGTGCTGCTACTGCTTCTGGTAAGAGTTGGAGGCCTAAATATATGTGAGTAAGTTCTCACTCCCACATACCCCACCCCGCCTGCCATGTCTGGTAGTGGCTATAAATACAAATCATGCAGCCAGAAACGTAAGGAGGTAAAAGGAAGGGAACTAAAAAAAACTAAAGGACACCAATCTGTCCTCTAGTTTTTCAAATCAGACAAGGCCTTTCTGCAGTCAGGCAACTAACTAGGGAAGCAGATGAACAAAATCAAGATAAAAATGTTGTCAATATAGAGACTATGTCTGTGGCACTGGCAATTGATGACAAAGAAAAGCTGCCAGAACATGCATCACTTTTTTGCACACTGCTAGTGACTGTGGCAGAAGCTGAAAAAAGTTGCAGCAAGCTAGCACTCATCAAAAACTGCAGGCGTTCTACAATGGGACAAGAACAGTTAAGTCACCTAGCTATCTTGTCTATTGAGTGTGAACTTGCAAGAGAAATTGACCTTGGGGGGCTAATTAATGATTTTGCAATGAAAAAGGCTAGAAAAATAAACCTTTAAAATTAATTGGCCTAATTATAAAATGTTTGTAGTCACATTGGTCCATTAGAATAAAAAAAATCAAGACATTGACAGGATACAATACCTTTATAATGACCAAAAAATTACAAAATAGTCAACAAACATGTAGGACTCAGGCAGAGTGTTATGTTAAACAAAGATAGCAAAGGGGGGTCATTTTTCAGAAATGTAGAATATGTAACAGTAATTTCAGAATTCAAACTTTTTTCATGGCTCATGAGATTGTATGTATGAGATGAGGGATTGTAGTATGTGTGTGGGAGGGTCCCGTGTTACAAGTTTGTACTAGTCCCAAAAAAATTATGCTTGGGCCCTGGTCAGCATCTCTGCGCCCTGTTGTCCATGGCCACACTGCCAATGCCTCTCTGATTCTCTCTGAGCCTGGCATGTCTCCGGCTGAATTGGTTTGAAGGTACAAAGAGGAGAGAGTCCAATTTCTGCCCTGACTCATGTACCATGAAGCTGCTTTGAAACCAAAGGGGGTTGCATGGCATTTGAGTCAGGGCAGCAGTTGTTTCTAACAGCTCAATCCAAACTGCCTAAAGCACATAATTGGAAAAGTAAGGGTTAGAAGCACATAGAAGAGACACAGTGTTTGTAAAAGTGTTTACTACACTGGATAAATAGAATCATAGGACTGAAAGGGACCTTGAGAGGTCATCTAGTTCAGTCCCCTGTACTTAAGGCAGGACCAAGTATTATCTAGACCACCCCTGACAGGTATCTGTCCAGCCTGCTCTTAAAAATCTCCAATGACGGAGATTTCACAACTTCCCTAGGCAATTTATTCCAGTGTGTAACTACCCTGACAGTTAAGAAGTTTTTCCTAATGTCCAACCTAAACCTCCCTTCCTGCAGTTTAAGCCCATTGCCTCTTGTCCTGTCCTCAGAGGTTGAGAACAATTTTTCTCCCTTCTCCTTGTAACAACCTTTTATGAAGTTGAAAACTGTTATCATGTCTCCTTTCAGTCTTCTCTTCCCCAAACTAAACAAATCCAATTGTTTTAATCTTCCCTTATAGGTCATGTTTTCTAGACCTCCAATTTGTCCACATCTTTCTTGAAATGTGGTGTCCAGAACTGGACACAATACTCCAGTTGAGGCCTAATCAGCATGGAGTAGAGCGGAAGAATTGCTTCTTGTGTCTTGCTTACAACACTCCTGCTAATACATCCCAGAATGATATTTTCTTTTTTTGCAACAGTGTTACACGGTTGACTCACATTTAGCTTGTGATCCACTATGACCCCCAGGTCCCTTTCAGCAGGACTCCTTCCTAGGCAGTCATTTCCCATTTTGTATGTGTGTAGTAACCGTCTAGAAACAGTCTAACTAAAATCCAGTGGTGTCTATGGAATGCCAAGCCTGCTCCAATATCGATAGACCATGTGTTTATTTTAATGGGAGTGACTGGCACTATTACTGTTTTATGATTAGTCTGGGAGGTTTCATGAAGCCTTTCCTGTTAATTTTCAATACTGCACAGCTGTAAAAAAGGAAACGTAATACTAAATCTGTGATACATAAATGACAGGGGCTGTGTTTATACCAAGAGAAGCAAGTCCAGGTTCTGTGCTCAAGCTGTCCCTTTATGATTTAGTTCACCATGTCTAGCTAGTGAAGCACAGAGGGTAGGCAGGATCACTTACGGTCTGGAAGCCCAAAATATCAATAAAACCTGTTCATATAGTTTAACTGTACCTATGTACCCTGGGGTATTCCACGTTTCTTCCCCTACACTGGTCAGATCTATTATGAAATACCTCTGATGTCTAGAATGAATGCTTAAGTAGACGACAGTAGTAGAAACATACATTTTTAACACCTATTTCAAACATGGTTGTGTATAAACATCTCTTTCAAAGTCTGGCTAAGGAACAATCATTTGTGTAATCTGCATAGATCTGTATTTGAAAATTTGGGACACAAATAGCTCTAGAGCAATCTGAACTATTTTTAGTTAGTTGAATGCTGTTCTCTAAAGAGAAGGATCCTGCAAAAGCAGTTACTGGGAAAATGGAAATAATGCCTAAAGCAATGCAGCAAATCAGGAATCTTGAATTTCCTGAGGTTTGTAAAGGACCCATTTTATTTTGAAGTTCTATTTCTGCATGTATTTTATGTACTTTCACTGAAGGAATTTATTGTTATTGGAGGTTCCTCTTTTCCCAAATGGAGTGTAAAACAGTATATTATTCCCTTCAAGGAATAATGGACTTAAAATATTTTGTACTGTCCAGAAGAGGGCTGGGCAGTACAGGACACTTTTGGAGGAACTTCTAAGATTGGGAGTTTGTTGGGGCCACCTTGCAGTATAACTGAGGCTGGTGAGAGCCAGAGTGTAACCCAAGTGTGGCTGGCAGGCTGCAGTGTCACACAGACACTGAGGGTTTGGCTTGCATGCTGGAAGACTGCTTGTGAGCAGTGGCAAACTGACAGGGGACGGTGGGAGGGGACCATGGCCCCCAGGCGATGGCCAGCGGGGACGGCACTTGCCAGGCCCTTCACGTGAGCCGTCCCAGAGAGAATGGGGCTGCCGGGCTGGCTGGGAGCGGCGGAGCAGAAGCATTAGGCTCTGCAATGCATGTGCCTTCCTGGAGCACGCCACGCACCGGCTTCTGTCCACACCAGAATGCCGGTCCTGGGCCAAGAAGCACGTACTCCCACACTGGTCCCCAGAGCATGCACGCACAGGTGTCTCCCGGCGGCAGTGCAGTCAGGGTGGGTCGGGCTCCAGCTGGCCTGGGAGTGCCATGTGCCCCTGGGGAGAGCTTGGAAGCGCCCCCTGCAGGCAGCGCTATGGCTCTGCTGTGGGGAGAGAGGAGCCCAGGGCGGGCAGGGCAGAGACCTGAAGGCGAGGCCGAGCCTTGCTGCTGCTGCTGCAGAGAGCAGGCTTCGTGCCGGTGGGGGGCGCAAATGCAAGCATCGGTCCCCGAGCGCTGGAGACCAACAGTACACCACTGCTTGTGAGCAGCCCAGATGGAAGCTATTACAGCAAGGCATCGTAAGGCACCCAAGGGTGCAGGGCAGAGGTGAGACAGCTGCTCATTAGTCTGGATTGTTCCCTGGTATGTCACACAAAAGCTACAGAGCTCTCTGGCGCTTTAGCAGAGATGTTATTCCAAATGCTCTGGCTGCATTTCAGTTTTGGGAAAATACCTTGTGCCAAGTCTCGTAGTCCTTATTCAGACAAAACTGGCAGTACGTCAATGGGAACTTCGCCTGGATGTAAGCACAGAGTCAGGACAGCAGGAGTCCCTCACTCAATCTAACTAAATTCCCCCAGCAGTTCTGACTGGCTACGATAGATATCTTCATTTCCTTCCCTAAACTGTTGTGTACGGTTGCCATAAGCAGAATGGCTGCAGTTCCAGTGGTGGAAGAAGGGAATAATATATGTGCAATATTTCGGTTCTGTGCCCTTTTACCATTCTAGATGATAGTGGATATCACTATGAGATAAGGAAGATTTTTATATTAAGTAACGAGTTTTTTTAAAATAGTTTTAAACATTACAACTCAATTTAATATTTATAAATGGTAGGAAATGTATTTTCTACCTCATCCCTTCAGCAATTTTACATCTTGCAGACCAGTGGATGCAATGGGGATATTTGAAACATCCATTAGTGCCTTGGTAGTGTATAAATATCTTAGGAGAGCATTACCCAAAGTATGGAGTGCAGACCCCTGAGAGGGGCAGTGCAGAAGATTTGCTGAGGGGAAAGGGATGGAGGCGCACACGTGATGTATAATTGGAGATGGATGGTCCCTTAACAACATGTGGAGCATATGGTGAGATTGAAGGGGGCAACAATTGATTGCATGTTCTTGAAAGACAGCTTAGGCTTGCAAAAGTTTGGGAAGCACTGCCTTAGCTAATTATGCTATTAATCCTTTCCCTGCCATTGTGGGGCCTTGAACACTGTTTCACCTTGGTCCCTGCTCTTCTCTGCCTGCGGCACGTAATAATCTAGTCTACTGTAGTCTGTGATATTTTGGTCTAATGTCAGCTGCTGGGTTTCGTGTGCAGGTGCTGGATGGGTTGGTGGCTTATGTTGTGCAGAAGGTCAGCCTCGATGACCTGGCATTAAACTTTCTGACTATGAGAGGAAGCTGGTGTATGTGTTTTACCCTTCATCACAAAAGAGGCAATTTACAGAACTTATGGATAGTTTTGCCATCAAATAATAGTGATTCTTGGTGCATGCTCTTTTGTTCATAGATCAGTCTTACTGCGATCGGCTGCGGCAGGACATGTACTTTCTTACACGCAATGGCAGACTAAGTGAGCACCTGGTTGATAAAATTATTCTTCAGCTCAACAGAGTCTACCCCCAAATTCTCACCAATAAAGAAGCAGAAAAGGTAAGTGGCTGGATATTCCTGCAGTGTTTCTGGACATAGCTTTATTTTCTGCATTTAGGTTAGGACAGGGGTGTCAAACATGCGGCCCACGGGTGAACCTTTTTTGTCCAGCCCGTGAGCAGCCGGATACGGCCCGCGATCCTCTTTGGTCCGGCCCCTGGCGGCTGTATAAGGCCGTCAACTTTTTTCTTCTGGCCCCTGGCAGCTGCCGCCCGGCAATTCCCCTGGAGCTGCTGCCGAAAGACAGGACGCTGCGAGTTTTCTCAGCGGCGGGTAAGACGCCCTGAGGGTATGGCCCACTTTAAGTTCATTTTAATGAAATGTGGCCCACCATTGGAAGTTAGTTTGATCCCCCTGGGTTAGGACATCAACTGGTGAAGCTGCTTGTGCCAGCCTAGGAGATTCCTCAATTCCTAAACATCAGAATGGTTGCCGCTTTTCTTGCTTGCTATCTATAAAATGTGCACTCATCACTGCAGTATTTGAGAGCCTCACAACTGTTAATGAATCCGTACATCTCTGTGTGGTAGGAAAATATTGTCTGGGAAATAGAGATCATGAGGAACTTAGGCCTTATCTTTATTACAGGTTGCCCCGATTTAATGAAAGGTATATTTTTAAAGCGGTGCAGATCCCTGTGCTCCATCAATACAAGCCAGGTTTAAATTGATTTAAGCGTGTCCAGACAAAGGTTTAACTAAACTGATTTAAAAATGCACCCTTAATTAAATTGGGGCAATTTGGAATATAGATCAGGCCTGAGGCAGAAAAGCCAGCAAAGCCAACCTTTGCAAAGTGGTCACTGCTTTTGGGTGCAAAATCATTTATGTCAGTACAGAATGAGTGCAACGTGGGTATGAAATGCCACCGCATCAGAAAGGTAATAGTTTGCACTCGCTCTGTATGCAAGATGTAGGGCAATGGTGAATCAGCCTTTTAGAGTTCAGGATAATGAGCCAGATTCTCTTTCACACCAGTGTCAATTAGATCAACCACCACTGAAACGAGAGGAGTTATTGCGGTGTAAGAAAGTGTCTATGAGACCAGAAGCCAGACCATTCTATCCACATAGTTAAGGAAAGAGGCACGACTTAAATGATGTGAGACGTACACAATTAAAGAAAGGCTCGTTCATTTCGGAGCTTCACAGTGAATTTAAGGCCTGATTTTATGAAAGTAGTATTCTGTGCTGCCGTTCTTACTGACTGAACACTTTCCCCTTTCCCATGCAAATTTGGTCTCTCTTTTTCACTTACAAAAGTTGTCATTCCCGTGACACATACGAGGCCCCATCCTGCACACCTTCCACGGCTGGCCTCCCATGGCTTCAGTGGGAATTTTGCCTGAGTCAGGAGCATGAGAGGGTATTCCTCTCCCTCTAGACAAGGAATTGATCCTAAATGTAATGTTATCTCTATCTATCCTCCTGGTCCTAAGTGTAATGCTTTTATAGCTATTTGCCAGGGAAGTTTTTGGACACTTTCCAAATGCACACGTCTAAATGATTTCAGCTAAGGTTAGGTATAACATATTTACTCTCACTGTAAGGTTTACTACTGTTCAGAACTTTCTCAGATTATGGGGAAGGTCATCTCTTCTCTGTAACTACATGGATAGGAAGACAGAATGAACACAGAGAGTGATGCAGTAGGGCTGTCATGATGGCTAGAACATGTCATGGCCAAATTCCAGAGAACGGTGGAAAAGCACTTTCCATGTTTGTCCCAGTTCTGAGATGTGCATTTTCAATAAGACAACAGAAGTAGAGAACTTTTTATTTGCCAATGGCATAAAAAGTATTTCTATTTAGTGCTATATTTACAATAGATTGGTTTCTTGCTGGCTCAAACTCTTGGGAAATGATAAGCATCAGTTATCTTTCCTGTTGCTGTACTGAAGTTGATCAGGTGCTAAAACAATCCTTGAGCAAACTAAGTTAAGCAGCTGGTTCAAATTGTGCATGTTGACATTTGAGGTCTGAATCTTTATTTTTGTTTCCTATCCTAGAATGCTCATGTAATGACAGATACTTTTAGCATAATAAAGCTAACTCTATGTTCTCACTCTTTCATAATATAAATGTAGGGTAAGAACTAATTCCGCACTGTATTCTTGCTTTTGTAATCTTTGTTGTAATGAGTGCTTTTTTTTCTTACAGTTCAGAAATCCAAAGGCATTGCTTCATATTCGGTTGTCAGATCTGATAAGCCACCTACAAAAGAAAGGAGACAAACACTGTCAAGAATTTTACAGGGCTTTACAGATCAATGCTGAACAGCTGTATAATGATTTGCCAAGCAGGAAAATCATGAGTAAGTTGAGAGACATGTGGCTTCCCTGAGTCAATGTATCACAAAATTTGCCTTTGCAGGCATCTTTGCTGGCTTATTTTGAAGAATGAAATGCTCTTTTTCCATGTGTTAATTTCTACGGACTGGAGACTTTTGAAGCCACTTGGATTTGGATGCACAATTCTCATTAATTTTGACTGGAATTGGATGTCCAAATCTCTTTACCAGCTTTGAAATCTCAGTCTCTGTATTTAAGAATAAATTTATCCCAACATGTAGAATGCAGAAAAATAACTCAACTCCCATTTTCTTTCTTTTAATAGCTGCCCTTTTGTGCATTTTGTTTAATAGCCCATTTATATTTTCAAGTATTTATTCTGATTTGTAGTAAATAAAAGAACTATGTTTTAAAATAAGTTTGTAACACAAAGTAACAAAATCAAGGCAGTTTGGAGACTTGGCTTCCATTCAATGCTTAAATTACCCAGCTGTGCATCATAACTTGGCAAACATAAGATCTTAGATTATGCTTGTTTCACAAACACTTGCAATGGCAAACCATAGTGTTAATTAGTTGGGCCCTGATCCTGCAAACACAAAGGCACATGAGTAGTCACCTGAAGTCTGTGGGCCTTGTCGCATGCATATGTGTTTGCAGGATCGAGACCATAGCTGTTTCCATTTTTTATATTGTAAAGCTGATCTTTTTATAAAAGCAGAGGTATACAGTCCAGCTAGCTTACTATGCTGGGAAAATAATGCTTGCCATATTTGACCCATCCTGTCCAGTGAATTGGAGAAAGAAAGAAAGAAAGCTCAAAGAGGAAGTGAAATTCACTCAGTATGTTGAAACAATTTGAACAGCTTGAGGAAGGGCTGTTGCAATTAGGTGAATGAAGAGGCCTCATGTTAGGAAGTCCCTATAAAGTATCAAATGACACTGAGGCTGCACCATTCAAACCCCTTGTAGTTTTGAATAGCATTTTGGTAACATTCCAGCAGATTTTTTTGGTCATGTGGTCAAACGCCTAAGATTGATAGCGTAGAGTCAAAAACATGCAAGGCCAAAAATCAGAACGTTTTTCTTTCATTTATATGTAACAAATAATTTTTTGGAGAACAGTTGTCACTGAACCACAGCTACTGATGCCACTGACACCTCCCACACGCCATGCCATCCCCTGGAAAACATGCAGACTCCACAGCTAGCCCAAATTTCCCTCACAGCATGAGGGGTTTGCATGGGGCTTTGGTTTGGGCCCATCTCTACATCAGAAGTCCACATTAGTAATTATCACAGCAGCATTACCTCAGGCTGTTTGATTTGATGTGCACCTTGCAGATGCCGTCCCTGCTGAGGCTGTGTGGAAACTTGACTCAAAGACGCTCGTATCTAAAAGAAATGGGTCACTTTAGCTGAAGGAGTCAGGAACAGAAGCGCAGAGTTATCCTTCCTGGCTGACTGGACGACAGCCAACCGTCGTTACTTAGTAAGGGCCTGAATCTGCAGCACATGCTCGCCCAAATCCTCGCGCTGAAGTCACTGAGGATAACATTTTCAAAAGCTCGTTAATGACTTAGGAGCCTAATTCCCATTGGTTTTTTCCAATCAGATGTTAAGTTTTTAAGAGCCTGAATCGTTTTGGAAATGGGATTTAAGCACTTTTGAAAATTTTACCCTGAGCCTACTCCTGGGAGTAGATGTATCAGGATTGGGCCCTCACACATTAAGCGTGAGACTAGCGAGTTGGGCTACTAGAAGTGTTGAGTGAAGAACAGCACAGAGGTGTTACTGCATCTGGAGGTTAAATGAGACACCACTTTGCACATTGAATAGTGTTCCAAGCTCACTTTTACAAAGCAGCATTACATTTTCTATTCCTTTGCAGACTCTCATGTTGTAGACATGAGTAGTATGATTAAGATCTCTGGGTGAAAGCACGTACTATAACTATGTAGTCATAGACTGCGGTTTCCTTAGCCTCACATAATAAGGAAATACATGATGTATTCTAAGAGCAGTATAAGTGTTTGTATATTAGAAGCTGGATAGCTAAAGTGGTTGGTCCTCTGTCTGGATTAATTAGTTAATGTTTGTGAAAATGTGCACTGCTACACTATTGCTAAATTTTATTATTTCTGATGTATGAACTAACAGCCCACAAAAAGTAACCTTCTTAAAAACATAGCCCCTTTCTAAAATTAAGCAGCAGAAAGGAAGGAAGCCTATTATTTTTACTTCTCACTGAATCATTTAAATACGGAGGTCCTGAGGCTTCAAGACTGTAAACACATGCATAACTTTACTTGCATGAGTAGTTGTGCTGTTGAGTGAAGTTAAGCATGTGCTAAAGGTTTGCAGATTTGGGCTCTGAACATTTTAAACATGAAGGGAAAAAATTAAATCTTAAAGTTGACAACTTTATTTGGTTTCAGCCTAATGTGTATTTAGAGCAAAGTTATGAACACCCAAAAAAGAATTTGTCATGGGAATATTGGCAGAAACTGTAGTGCCTCAATGCCTTCCAGCTGCGCTGAAATGATGAATTCACTATTTCTTTAATAAGCACAGGCCCTTATATATTCCTTAGATATAAGGACTAGCTAGCATGGATTTGTCAAAAACAAATCATGCCAAACCAACCTCATTTCCTTCCTTGATGGTGTTACTGGAGAGAGAAAGCCGCAGATGTGATATATCTTGATTTTTAGTAGGTCTTTTGACACAGTCCCACATGACATTCTCATAAGCAAACTAGGGACATGTGGTCTAGATTAAATTACAGTAAAGACGGTGCACAACTGATTGAAAGACCATACTCAGAGAGTATTATCAATGGTTTGCTGTCAAATTGGGAGGGTGTATCTAGAGAGGTCCTGCAGGGATTGGTCTTGGGTCCAGTACTAGTCAATATTTTCTTTAGTAACTTGGATAATGGAGTGGAAAGTGTGCTTATGAAATCTGCAGCTGACACCACGTTGGAAGAGGTTGTAAATACTTTGGAGGACAAAATTAGAATTCAAAACAATCTTGACAAATTGGAGAATTGGTCTGAAACCAACAAAATGAAATTCAATAAAGACAAGTGCAAAGTACTTTGAAAGGAAAAACCAAATGCACAGCTAAAAAATGGGGAATAATTGGCTAGGTGGTTGTACTGTTGAAAAGAATCTAAAGGTTTAGTGGACCACAAACTGAATATGAGTCAACAATGTAAAGCGGTTGCAAAAAAGTCTAAAGTAATTCTGGCGTGTATTAATAGGAATGTTGTATGTAAGACATGGAAGGTAATTGTCCCACTCCATTCAGCATTGGTGAGGCCTCAGCTGGAATTCTGTGTCCAGTTCTTGGCACCTCACGTTAGGAAAGTTATGGGCAAATTGGAGAGTGTCTAGAACAGAGCAACAAAAATGATAAAAGGTTTAGAAAACCTGCTATATGTGGAAAAGTTAAAAAACCTGACATGTTTATTCTTGAGAAAAGAAGACTGAGGGGTACTTGATAAAAGTCTTCCAATTTGTTAAGGGCTATTATAAAGGGGATCAATTGTTATAAAGAGGATCAATTGTTCTCTGGACCCACTGAAGATAGAACAAGAAGCAATGAGCTTAATGTGCAACAAGGGAAATTTAGGTTAGATATTAGGAAAAACTTTCTAACTCTAAGGGTGGTTAAGATCTGGAATAGGATTCCAAGGGAGGTTGTCCACCATCCTTGTAGGTTTTTAAGAACAGGTTGGACAAACACCTGTCAGAGATAGTCTAGGTTCCCTTGATCCTGGCTCAGTGCAGGGGGCTGGACTAGATGGCCCCTTGAGGTCCCTTCCAGCCCTACATCTCTATGATTCTGTAACATATGGTATAAACACGTCTTGGTGCGTGAGGAAATATTTTTTTTTAAATTGCCTTTTTAAAGAAAAACTATTGTAAATGTCAAAGTTATTTTTTCAATTTTAAAAGACAACAAAAATTCTTCCTCTCACTAAATACAGTGATTGAAGTTAAATGTCTAGTCATGTCGCAAGAGACCCACTAGGGGGGGCTGCAGTACGTGATACAGTTTCTGGTATATTCTGAAGCTGTGAATCAATTCTCATTCTCTGAGGCGGATTGAAGTACATTTTTCATTTCTCTTAAGAGTAACAGAGAACAGAATGATAAAGGGTTAGAGCATCCCCCTCAGAGGACCACCCTGATAAGGGGTTGGAAACTCTGCAGGGCCCGTCTCCCAAGATCATCTTAGGTTTTGAGGACTCCATTGAGGTTTTGCAGTGAGGCTTTTTTTCTCCTGACCCTCTCCAACCTCTTGGCAAGAAGGTTAAGTGGTATCTGTGCTGCCCAAGGTTTCCCACTTCAGTGAGTGCTTCTGTAATGTCCCTCAGAGGGATGCCACCGCATGGGAGAAGAGAGTTCCCAAGCTAATGCTGGCTAACGCAGACCGACGCCAGGCAAATCTGCTGCGTTGGACTGGTGTGGTGGGGGTAATGTGTAGTGAGTGCTCGTGCACCTCTGTGATCTGCTCATGGATCCCGAGCCCTCGGGGGTTTTCTGAGGTGGAAAGGGAAATGGTGCTGAGGAGGTGCCATTTGCCCCATTCTGTTTCGTCTGCCCAGAGAGCTGGATGGGCTGATTGGGCACAAAGGTACCAGAGCGAAGGAAAGAAAAATCAATAAAATAAAAAGTCACAAATGCTCGCCTGTAAATTGCTGCAATGCAGCCAAATTTGGAATTCACACACACTGTCGATTTTTTTTTTTATTTGAAAAATTAACCAACCACCCACAATTAAATTTTGTTGGCTGAAAAGTTCCTTCCACGAATCAGGCTGTGTTTCAGTGGAAGAAATTTTTAATATGAATTAAACACAGAGAGCAATATTCATAGGTCCTGGTGTTCCCCCAGCGAGGAGCCTGCCAATACCTGTGCAGCCAGATTGAGCTCCACATCCTCGGAGGCCTACATGTCTTTTGAAGGAGGACAGGGACAGAGTTGCAGACTCTGCCCTGCCTGGGTTTTGGTAACAACAAGTGCCCACTCATTTGACATCATTTAGGGTAACTAGATGTCCCAATAGTGGGGGACAGGCCTGGGATCCTGGCCAGAACCCACCCAGGGGATTGGCTGTCTGGTTACTATCTCCATGTCCCTTGTTCCATCTTGTCCCTGCTCTTGAGCTAATGCTGGGCCCGACTGCACAGTCTGTCAGAACCCTTTTGGAGAGTGGTGTGTGGTCAACTGTCATCTTAAACAGTGGATAGGCAGTGTAATAAGCAGAGATTAACATTGGTCGAGCAATGCTAGAAATACACACTCTGAGACGTGCACGTTAAAGGTAAAGAGTTCCCTGAATGGGGATGGAGGGTTGCTTTCACACTATGGCAAACTGAAAAGCACTGTCAAATTAAAGAAATGATTTCTCCATCTGCGATTGCTAACTCTGGAAAATCTTGTTGACAGGCTAGATTCCCCTTCTGTTTGATTTTACAGAGAAGTACCAATCTCAGGCCACATCTCACGTGTCAGCCGTGAGCAGGCCGGACCTGTTGACATCAATGAGAGTTGCACACGTGTGTATCTGAAAGCAAAATTTGGTCTCTGATGTTGGGTAACCGAGTCCATTGCCATGTCAATTGTTTTCATGTCAGAAACACAGCTCAGTGACTTGGTTATAGGGTGGCGAGGAGAACACTGATGGCTGTGGGAGTAAACCCTTCTTTAAATCCTGATATTTTTTTTGCAGCTATCCATTTTCAGACTGATTGGTGATTTAAACTTTGTCCCAGTATGAAAGCCTCTCTCTGATGTAATGTATTACCAACCTTCCTCTTACTCTCTGGGCATTTACATCTCTGACAGGAGAAATCAACAGAACAATCTGACTGTTTTAGGCCTCAGTCCAGCAAAGCATTTAGTCCTGGGAGTGATTTTAAGCATGTGAATCGTTTGAACGGTTACCCCTCAGGTCCCAGTGGGACTACTTGCATGCTTAAAGTTATGCATGTGATTAAGTGTTTCGCTGGACCAGGACTGTAAATCCTCAGTGCCTTAGAGGGGTGAATATTTCACATAAAGATTTGCTGTTTCTCTGAAAAGTGGTAATACAGACTTTCCCTCCATTTTGCATGAATTGATACAGAAGTGTGTTGGCTGGAGCTCAATACTAACTCTTGGTGTGTTGCTTTTGTTTCTAGAAACCTCAGCTTCCACAGGGATAGACACAGACAAGGAGAAATATATTCTAACTGACAGGGGTAAATAAAATGCATACCGTACCATTGGATAGAACAATACTTTTAGATGAAGATGCAGTTCATTTTACAACTTCATTTACATGGACCAAATCATTTGTTCTCTTTTGTCTTTATTGTAGCTATTTAAATGGTTTTATTAGAGGAAAGCTTATTCAGCCTGCAACTGAGAAATCTGGTGTCATAGAATTCAAGAGATTTAGGAAACATTTACATTGGCATTCTTCTTCAATTTGGCATATTTTCTAACTAGCCTTTAGTTTCTCATGCCCTTCCAATACTTTAGTAATAAAGGGTTTTACAGTGATAGTTGGGCTTTTGCAGAAGAACCTTGCTAAATCACTGGGAGACCCATCGCAAATTGCTGAATTTTGCAAATTAGTGAGTAGACAAAAACAAACCAAACAAATAAGACATAACCAACAACAACAACAAGAAGAAGGCCCAAGAATAATGGTAAATTAAATATACTTTGTCCATTAAGGATAAATTGCGTCTCTTCCCTTGCCCTACTCAGTGCAATGGTGGGATCCATAACCATGGAGGGGAGGGTAACACTTTAGGAAACTGCAAAAGGTCAGCGTCCCCTTGTGTGCCATCATGCTGAATAAGGGGCTGTGACTGGATCAGAGACTACTCATATCCATCAACCATTCCTAGGGAGCCACACCAAACTATTGCAATTGTGAGCCTGAAGTAGCAACTGCAGAATGACTCCACTGCTGGAAAATTTCTATTCCCTGCTCTCCCTGTGTCTGTGGGCAACCCCAGCTCGTAGTTAGGCTAGAACTAGGATTTCCCCCTAAAAAGATAAATACAATTTAGGTGTAATCATGATAGCACTTCCCAGGATGCTAGTAAATATATGCTATCATATTATGTAATAGGGAAGAAATCGTGGTAATCTGAGACCTCCCTTCAGCACTCAGCTATTAAACGTTGGCCAATTTTTGTCTGGCTGAGTGAAGAGTGGATTAGCTGGGTTCTACTGTACGGCAATAGAAGCACCATATTTAATTTCAGTTTGAAATGTTTAAATGGTTTCCCGTCAGGGATTTGGATTAAATATACGGTACAAATAACTTTGCATCTCAGTTGCATTCAGAACCATGAACAGCAACAGAAAACATTTTTAATGCAGTATTCATTACTTCGCAGTGCACATCTAAATGCATTCACACACAATACTGTTCCCGGTTCATTTTATATACGTAAGAATGTACATCGGTATATCAGTAGCTATCCTTTAAATAAGTGAAATGTATAGCCACTCAAAAATGTGCAAATCTTGGGTGTTAAAACAGCTGATGACTGGCTTTTGTCTTTTTCTTTCTGGCCGTAGTTTATTTCATGCAGTCTAATCCTGCAATCCTTGCTCAGAGAAAATTCTCAAGAAAGTCAAGGGTAACTAAAGTCAGGAGTTTTGAGCATGGACTGAAGGACTGGACCCATAAAGAGCAGTAATTTTTCTTCGAGGAGAGCAAGGAAAAGGGAAAGATGAAGAAAGCAAAGTATAAAAAAGAAACATTGTGAAAAACTACTTATTTGGGGCCAGATTCCAAGAGAGTTACTCTCAGTGAACAGTACCTTACTTTAGGAGCAGTTCATTGACATCTGTGGGACTTCTCAGGGAGTTAGGTGCTATTCACTGAGTGATGGTATCAAAATCTGGCCCTTATTTTGCCAGTTTTGTTTAAAAAACAAAAGAGGAGGGGTTATTTTTTTTACACAAACTAGACATTTTTCTGTAAATCTAAGAACTTTTTCATGTGTAGTGTAATTAGGCCTCCCATTCTGAGTTCTAATTAGAACAAGAGGGGCTAACAATATCAGAGTTATTGTAATACACAATATTTACAATAAAGTGATGGTATTTTATAGTACATTAGGTACAGAATATACAGAATTACGATTGTGCATACTTCATTTGAATAATCTTAGCCATGCATTTTAATAATTGAGTTTAGTGAATCATCAGATTAAACTAAACTTTCACTTTTCTGTATTCTTTTACTAAATTCACTTTTCCTTTTTCGTCCGTAGGTCCCATGTTCTTCCTTGCTTGCTTTAGTGTTGCGGCAGGATTAGCATTCTTCATGTACTGCTGTAACTCAGGTAATCTCTTCTGAAATTATTTTAAAGGGAAATTTTTATTCTCAGTCACCTTACCACAAAACACATTTGAGGGGTTTCCTGTGTATCTTGAATAAAAGCTGCTTCTGCAGTAGAGCTAATGGAAGGTGTCATCATTCATTAATGAGGTTAGGATGCAACCTGTGCCCCAGATGCACAAGGATATAAATAATAAAAAGCTCATAGCTTAGTTACACAAGAAGTCACAAATTAGATGTCACTTTTTAAAGATCTAAACCATAGTAATGTGAACTCTCATTGCTACAGCAGATAGGATTCTCCCAGTGTCCACAGGGTAAAAAACCAGAGAACAGATCTCAAATTTGCATATTTACTATGAGGTTGTCTTTTCCTTTTGGAGGAGATCCTTTGGTTCTTGCTTCACACTGCTCATTACAGTGGTCGAATGCTGGTCGCCTGCCACAGCACCAGGTTTCACATGTAACAAATTGAATCTGAGTTAACAATGTGATGCAGTTGCAAAGAAGCCTGATGTCATTCTGGGGTGTATTAACAGGAGTGTCGGATGAAAGAGACAGAAGGCAATTGTCCAACTCAACTCAGCACTGGTGAGGCCTCAGCTGGAGTATTGTGTCTAATTCTGAGTGCCACACTAGGAAAGATGTGGACAAATTGGAGAGAGTCCGGAGGAGAACAAGAGAAATGAAGAAAGGTTTAGAAAACCTGACCTATGAGGAAAGGTTAAAAAAACTTGGCAGGTTTAGTCTTGAGAAAAGAAGACTGAAGGGGGACCTGATAACAGTCTTCCAATATGTTAAGGGCTGTTATAAAGAGGACTGTGACCAATTGTTCTCCATGTCCACTGAAGATAGCACAAGAAGTAATGGGCTAAGCCTGCAGCAAGGGAGATTTAGGCTACATATTAGGAAAAACTTGCTAATGATAAGGGTAATTAAACACTGGAACCGTCTTCCAAGGGAGGCTGTGGAATCCCTGTTGTTGGAGGTTTTTAAGAACAGGCTAGACAAACACCTATAAGGGATGGTGTAGGTATACTGAGTGCTGAGGCAGGACCAAGTAAACCTAGACCATTCCTGACAGGTGTTTGTCCCACATGTTCTTAAAAACCTCCAACAACAGGGATTCCACAACTCCCTTGGAAGACTGTTCTAGTGCTTAACTGGGTTGGATTTGATGACCTCTCATGGTCCCTTCCAGCCCTAGGTTTCTATGACTTTGCCTTCTTGAATCCTTCCCATTCCAGCTTCATTTGACACAGTGTTCTTTATTTCTTCACCAGGGCTCTAGTGCTAACTGACATACACCAG
This sequence comes from Emydura macquarii macquarii, assembly GCF_026122565.2. Lineage (NCBI taxonomy): Eukaryota > Metazoa > Chordata > Testudines > Chelidae > Emydura > Emydura macquarii. The sequence continues at coordinate 8,503,579 of NW_027131105.1, read as the reverse complement.
CCCATGGACAACTGAAGCCCAAAAGATCATTTTGATAAATAGTGAATGTCTATCAAAAGTGAGCCATGGAATTTTTTTCACTTGAGATTCTGACCTACTCCCTGTTAAAATTGCCTCTGCAAATCAAAGGTCCCTTAGCTGGGCTTTTCAGTTCAGTTCATTTACAAAATACAAAGAAACAACTTTCCCCCAGAAGCATTTTTGTAAGGAATCTTTGCAAAACACTGTTTATTAAAACTGTACTTATCAGTTGATTAGTTCACTTTCTTTTTTCCCTCCCATCTTTTGTCTTTGTTTTAGATCCTAAAGTTATAGGAGGAGCCAAGAAAATACTGGGATTTTCTCCTATTATCATAGGAAGACACGTTAGAAATATTTGTATGGTATACATGGAAGACACGTCAAGGAAAAATTAAGGAAAAGTTGCTTCTTCAATTTTCTGTACAGTATACCTGCCAACGGAAAACCAAATATATATACACACACTATATATATATATATTATACCAAAGATTTGGTTAACTGGCTTTAGCAGTATATATGCTGCTTCAAGGTGCTTTCAAATGGTCAGCTACATATGAACTTTCTTGTGGAAACAGATCTTTTATTTTTGTAAATGCTTCTTTTAAAATATTTATCATTTGGGTATGAACATTTTTAATACACTTTAGCAATTATAGCTCTTAAGTCATGTTTGTGTATTTGTGTTTTATACTGGGTATAGAGGAACACCGCTGTTTAGAGGATGTAATTCTGTCTCTTTTTACTGGGTCACTTAGGAGTGATACTTAAAAAAAACCAAAACAACCCAAAGCCTTACTAAGAAATGGACCTGATCTTTTGTGTCAGGATTGTTCATTCCATTTGCATTCTTTATACTACATGAGCTCAGAGTTATGGGCACTGTGCCTACACGGCTAATCACAAGCTGGTTCACTTTGGGTGTATTCAAAACCTTGCAAGGTTTCCTGACTGCCTCCTTTCATGCTTCATCCCAGTCTGCCATGGCCATGCTCTGGCAACTGTCTGTTATCAATGTTATAATAATATTGAGCTAGGGTAGGCTTCAAACAATGGCCCTTTGAATCTGTGGGATGGCAGAACTATCGAGCATTTGAAGCCACCCAGTAGGTTTTTCAGACTTCTTTCCTTTCCAGGGAAGTTTGTTTAGTTTGCGTATAGCCAGGAAACTGAAGTAGTCCCGCATATTTGGCAGGGACTTCAGAAATAATCAAAGCTGCAAGACGTGCTTTTGTTTATGGCGAAAAAGATGTATTTTAACGTGAAGTACTGTAAGATTTTCTAAGATAGCTAGATCACACATTATATTGTTTCTTCTGTGGGTAAAATCCTGAAAAACTTGCAAAAATCTTTCTTAACACAAAGAATTGGTGTAAGGCTAACGCATGTGTGGGAAGAACAGGGAGCCAGAACTGAATATAAGATTTTGGAGGTTTTTCCTGTTTGTTTTGCTTTATAGGCCCAATCCTGGTCCCATTTCCACGCTGGAATCTGATAGGACTCTATCTCTTTAAGATCCTTGAATATTGCAGCCCTTTATTGATGTGGCTGGTCTCTCCCTGTTCTGTTGGTCTTCCTGAAATCTCTGGAACTTGTCAGCCTGTTTAGTGTCATCTCTCTGCCACCTGTCTTCTGTCCCAGCCTGCTGAACAGCTAACCACTTTAGCATTGCACTCTCTTGATCAGGTGGATCATCGAACAGTCCTGTCTCTGGCTTAGCAGCTGCCTCTAAAGGACTCAGGGCTTATACTTCATCCCACTCCTTAACCTCTGGTCTATTCCTGGGGGTGGATAGACAAGACTGTTGGTATAGCTCCTCCAGCACCCTCAGCAAGTGTCTCTTCTGACGTCTTGATGGGCAGATATCCAAAGTGGACTTTTTCCCATTTAGAACCTAAGCGACATCCCAAGCAGGACCCCCTACGACAAAGGGCCTGAATGAACAGGTTGGCTTATATAACACCAGTGCTCCAGTCAATCAGGCAAAGACAAAAGTTTCTTTATTAAATCTGTCCTTCCCCAGTTTGGGATGGGAAAAGGGCTAGAGCAACAGTAACTGACTGACTAACCTGTCAAATCACGTCCCAGGGGTTGTCAACATTAACAGTTTGACTAGGCAGGTCTTAGTCAGCACCTACTGGCTAGCCTCACATCAACTCCTTGCTGGCTTTCTGATCTCCTCTTCCTATCATTTATACAATTTCCTGTGGCCTTCATGGGCTAACCTGGTGCAGTCATTAGTGACCCCTTGTATACAATACCTGGTTCCCTGGTGTGTGGATATTTGGGCTATAATCTCCCAACCTATAAATTAAACCCCGAAGGAAGAGGGGCGGGGGGGAAAGCCACCCAATAGAAACCTGGCAGGCTCTTCAGATATTTGACTATCCTGTCACATACACCAGTCAACATTGACGGGACCTGCATGCCCATAAATGAATGGCTATGGCCCTGATCCAGCAAGGGATGTAAGCATGTGCCTAACATTAAGCATGTGAGTAGTTCCATAGATGTCAATGGGACTACTTGTGTGTTTAAGTGTCTCCCTGAACTGGGGCTTTTACCAGAAAATCTGTTTTTTTCCCCCCAGTGCCTCAGTTTCAAGAACCCTAAAAAGATAGTAATGATGGGATAATTTATACCTAAGCATTCATATGACTCTTTAGTCTGATCATAAGGTCAAAACCAAGGTCAAAGCAGTGGGGTTGCAAATCAAGTTATTTTCCAGCTTTAAACTCTCCTATACTTTCACATAACAAAAATGTCATCTTACTCCAAGGAAAACAACCCGCATTATCCTCTTAGAAGCAACTCAGGACCAGCTTTCTGAATAACAGACCCCTTTTGGCACCCAGAAAAGATCTGCAGGAATATGTGACCAATTGAGGAAAGGCTGAAATAGGGCCCAAAGGGGTCCTGTTTCTTCCCCTACTCCTATCAGTGGGAATGTTGCCATTGCAGTGGAGAGGAACAGAAGCCAGCCATAAGCAGACAGCATTGTTTGTCTGATTACATGTCTCAAACTCAGTGTTTTCACTGGTGTAACTATGTGAACTTCACCAGAGTAGCTCCTCATTTACATCCACATACGGCAAGATCAGGAGTGGGCCACAGGAATATTTAAATATATAACATAAGGTGTAAATGAAAAAAAATTCTGTGCAAATGAAATAACATCTTTTGTCCTTAACCAGCAGAGCAGTATGTTTAGATGTTTTTTCCTCTGTCTGCCCCTTCATCTCTCATGTCTATTTCGATCTAATAGCCACAGGGAATTTTATTATAGGAAAAACTGTGACAGTGCTTGCAGCTTTTCCTATAGAATTGCCATGATAATGTCACCGATGACCACAGCTCTGCTGCCGTAGTTGTACACTGATCCAGTACTATGCCCACTTTCAAGCTGGAAAGTGCTTTAATTCTGTTCTGTTCTTCCTGTGTCTTGCCCTGTAGTTAAAGTCAGAGCGATTCTTTCCCCCCCAGCACCCCATCTCTAATTTATAACATCTGAAACCAAATGTAATTCTCCATATGCTGCTTAAATCCAGCAGTGTCTCCGCTCTAAGGAAACTGAAATAAAATGCTTCAGAAATGTAAAAGGGTTTTAAATCCTTGTGCCAAAGCTGTATTGGAAATCTCATTAGAGTGAGATGATTTCTGTTTATAGCAGAACCACTGTACAAAAGAGAGTCATCCCAAGCAGTCACATCTCATTTTAATGCAAACACAGCAGCCTTGTTACTAGTAAGCAGCTTCTCTGTATCTAGATTATCCAATTTAGTGTCCCTTCGACAAAAGACTTGTAAATTGTGATTTGTTATGAGTTATTGTTGAAATCCTGAAGAAAGAATCAGTGTCTCGTACAGCTTGAAGACCAGATTCTGCCACACTAACTCACTGAATAGTAGTTTAATCTACCAGCAATTCCACTGAAATACCCATGGAGTAGGATCCTACTCAATGTAAGGATGGCAGAATATTCTCCTGACAGAGTTTAGGGCCTGGAACATCAAAGCTATTTAGGAGCCTACCTCCCAATGAAATCAATGTGAGGTACGTGCCTAAATAGCTCTGAGGATTTGGGCCTGGGTTCTTTAAAGAAAATGGCTTTGATAATCTTTGCAATCATAAGACATAGGAATGTTTACTAATGGCTAAAGTTTTATTTTTTCTCTTTTTGAGATCTACTGAGATCAGGTTACCTTTCACAAATAAAATCTGGGAAGGACACCCAGCTACTAGGACTGGAGGGAGTGCACAAGCAGCCGGAGCAGGATTTGGCTGTAAATCTCCACACAGAAGGTAAAATCTTTCTTATGCTTCTGTTTTCAGGACAAGCTTATTTTTGGTCCAATATGGCCAGTTAAAGAACCTCAACAGTCAATAAGAGAAAACTGCTTCTTCTTTTTCGGCTGTTTGCAGCATTACTTGTAAATGGAAACTAATGGTTACTTTGCATAGACGTGTAATTTTTACATTGCACAAGTACTATATGCAATGTTGTTGTAGCTGTGTCGGTCCCAAGATATTAGAGGGACAAGGTAGGTTAGGTGATACCTTTTATTGGACCAACTTCTGTTGGAAGCTTGGTGCTCTTACCAACAGATGTTGGTCCAACACCCACCTTGTCTCTCTTGTGCAATTACTAGGTTTTCTCCCATCCACCACCCACCTTTCTGCTTCCTAGAAAGAGGGCTTGAGGAAACACGGAGGGACAGCAATAGATTTCTCATAGTTTTCTCAATCTGGAACAGAAGGTTCCAGATATTTTTGTAACCCTATAGGGATGGATTCTGATACCAAGCTGTATCTTACTCCTTTGTATAATGTGTTTGTATAGCAAACCATATACCGTATAGAGGTTTTTCCATGTCCAGTGCCTTAGGAAGTGGATAGACTTGCCTTTTGGACGTCATGAATTCTGTGGTGCCCTTCCACAGAAGGGAGACTTAGGTTGGATATTAGGAAAATCTTTCTAACTATAACTTTCTAACAATAAGGATAGTTAAGTACGGGAAAAGATTACCAGTAGAGGTTGCGGAATTCTTAAGAACAGGTTAGACCAACGTCCATCAGGGATGATCTACGTACACTTAATCCTGCCTCATCTTGGAGGGATGGACCAGATCAGTGGTTCTCAAATTTATTTGATTGCAGCCCCCCTTCTTTGTGTCTAGTAATTTACACCCCCCTGGGCACCTGTCCAGCAGCCACTGCTCTTTGACCGCTCAGCTGTGAATGTGCACAGTAAGTTTTTTTTTGTTTTTTTTTTTCCCCTAAAGCTACTCTTCCTTCCACCCCCAAGAATCCATTCTGTGCTGCCCTGTTTGAGAACCTCCAGAGCAAATGACCTCTTGAGGTCCCTTCCAGCCCTACATTTCTATCATTCTATGATGATTGTTTTACTGGACAGAAATATAGAAATTAGGTTTTGGATTACTCCATCTCTTTGGAGAGAGCCAAATCTCCCTTCAAACCCAGAATAAACAACCTGCCATTGATTACTCACACTGACATTTAGGCCCTCTTCTTGCAAGGATTTCTGCACGTGCTTAACCTTACACATATGGAAGTAGTCCCACTTGTGTCCATTTAAGCAGTATTAAGTGCTCACTGAAATAAGGCTTACTTTCTAAATTATGAAGGGTTACTACATTGTGAAAACTGAAAACTGTTCCTGTGTGTCTGCTAAAGATTTAATATAGTTCAGCCATATTTTCAGCATCTCCAACCTACTCAAAGTAAACTGACTATGCGCAGTGCTGTTTAGAGAGAAAAGAAATCTGCTGTCCCGCCTGCCTGAAAGTTACAGTAGCTTTGTGGAGTGTATGTGTGTGTGGGGGACATTGTTAAGCATATCTGTTAAATCACTGATTCACTGCAGTTACGCTTGCCAATGTCCCCCCCCCCCCACTCCACAATATTATGTTATTATTTACATCTTAAATTTATATTTACTTATATTTACATATATAAACAATATACAATATTATGTTATTTACATCTTATGATAAACACTCAAAACAAACAAACCTCTTCATTGTAATGGCGGAAGGCTTGTAGAGCATAGTTCTGCAGCATAGGGAGACTACCTGGTGTTCAGCTTGCTTGCCTCTGTAAAACAATACCTTTTCTGTTGCTTTTAGAGTTGTGTGGGTGCACCGAGGGGAAGGGAGGCAGATTTGCCCACCCCCCCCCAAAAGTGCGTGCAGTCCGATCCAAATGATTGCTGACACTCTGGTGAACTACTTCTTTTTTCTCTGGTTTCTGTCTTGCGTGGGCTATTTGATTTAGATCAAAACTGATTTGCCTCCGATTGCCTCACTTGTGATGTCAAACTTGTCCAGATTCAAAGAAAAGTGGTGTGCAATTGCCTGAACTGCAATCCTCTAAAATAAAGCAAGCTGGCAGACTGCATGTAAATTGTTAAACCAGGCCGACTAGTCCATCTGTATCCAAAAGGAATGGAAAACAAAATGACACCTCACATAACAGGTTTGCACAACTCCATTTGAAGGGAATCACTGCACTGTCTAAAGTGTGACTTGTCTGCAAGTGAGAACTGTATCAAAGGCATAATTCACTCAGGAATGTTACTGGGTTACCTTATAGATTTAGCTGGACTTCTCAAAGCCATGTTGGAGATTTGGCTACTCAATTCCCATTCTTTTCAATGGGACTTAACAGTTTTGAAAATTTCAGCTCTTGTATCATTTTTGTAGTACTGTATGTAAATATCACTCATGGCTGTGTTTTGGAGTTTCATGTACAGTAATAATAGCAAAATAATCCTAAAATATATTGTTAATCAGGAATCTTGCAATCTTAGATTTTTTTTATTGGGGAACTGTACATACAGACATTAGTTCAGGAAATTCATGGAATTCTTAAAAAGTCTGGCCAGTGTTACTGTTACTCTAAGAAATGCAAGCTATCTGGTATACTGCACGGGTTTGATAGTTTATAGTCAAACATCCTTGTTCATGTCGTCTCAAGATAACGTTTATAATGTATATGGTCATATGAGCTAAAGGAAAGTTGTTATAAAGCAAAACCATTAAACAAAGCTGTTAATCCAAATTAAATTTTAAGAATGTAGAGCCTCTATGTATTGAAAGGCATCTACTCTTGTGTTTTTTCATGTATTTTGTGCTTTGCATTGAAGTCAAGAAGTGCCCTACAGTGTATTATGTTGCCCCCTAGTGGCTGCTCCTTCCAGGGGTTATTTTATAGTTGCTGCTACACGAGGGTGAATGTTTTGACTGGGACAATTAGTTATCATAAGTTATTTTAATTTCATTGTTTTTGTTTCAAATGTATTACAATATTTCTTGTTAATCAGTTTACCAATCGTAAATTAAACATGAAATACTGCTTCAGAAGAGGGTCTCTCTTTGTTAAATACTGATGTTATGTGTCTTTGTTGGCTGATTCATTTTAAACCCTTTCACCCAGACTTAGAGTAAGTTAAAACCTGAAGGCTCAGGTATGAAAAACTCTTCCTTATGTAAAATAACTTCCTTAAAACAATGGTCTCAGGATTTGATTTAACCTTGCTAAAGAGGGTCAGAACAAGGTTTGGGCAACGCGTGGCCTGCCCCAGCATTTCACATATAGTGCTGAGGAGTGAACTGTCCGAAGTCTTTTAATGGGGTGTGTAAGGATCCACTGTTCCATCAGGTCCCACCAACACCAGTCAGCAGAGGACTGTCTGTGTGGCAGAAGAGTGCCATGATTCCACATCACCCACATGCTGGCCATGGGGGTACGTAAAATGGGGACGGCAGCTGCCACCCCCACTGCTCAAGGGAGAGAGGAGACGCCCCCGCTGCTTCCAGTAGAGAAAAAAAAAGAAGTCCCCAAATTTTTGCCTTGGCCTCTCTGGATGGAGGGAGGGGGAGCGCTCCTGCTATGCCAAGCAAGGAGAGGGACCACAGTGGATGGCTGGAGCCATTGGGGTGCAGGAGGGGTATGTCACAGTGTGCCTATGTCCCCTGATCACCTTGATAGACAGCTATCAGTGCCTTGCTTTAGCTGACTCGAATAATCACTTGTGTTGCAGGTATGTAATTTTATATACATCCTTGCTGAAATATAACTATTTAGATAAAGTATGTCTGAAAGCAGTATGTGACTGCAGGAGCTTTGCTTTCTTGGACTCTGAGTGACTCTGTTTGCAAACCTTAAGCGGGAGCAAACTGCTTAAAGATATTTCCTTGTTTTCCAAGCCATCCCCCGATCCCTGCTATTTTCTATCCCTTTTGGCGCCCTCCCTGCCTCTCCTCTGTGGGCTGACCGTCCTTCCATCCAGGGAGGTTTACGTGATCTTCGTGAATGAATGCGCCTTCATATTTTGAATGTTTGAAACTTTCATTCACTAACTTAAATCTAGCTGAAAAACTGCAAGTTGGCAAGGAGACGAGCAAGGAACTAGCAAATTCTTTCCTCGATCAACCCGTGTAGTCCTGTTTGATCTCAATGACTTGGTTCACAGGTTTAAATGAGTTCAGATGTGGTCCCACCACTTCATGTAACACCTGCCTGAGAAGTTTCGACCATCTGCCCAGGAATGTTTACCCATTAATTTCTCACACTATCCACTCCTGGGCAGGACCTCTCATTAGAGGTCATTACTCATCAATTTAATCCATTGAAGGAATGCTGGAGAATATGCGCCTTTAACCCAAACCCAAATTAAATCTGGCAGATTCCTTGAGGCCTGATCTGTCAGATCATTCCAAGCCTGGGGTAGTTGGAGTGAAAGGGTAATTCTGGTATCATTTTCGAAGAGGAGCTATGCACACCTTTAAATATGGAACTGAGCAGAAGGGTTCCCAAAGACCAGCAGTTCATCTGCTAAGAAAGTGCAGCTCCAAAGTTCAGAAGTGCTGCTGAACGATCAGGTCTCTTCACTATGTGCGTACTCAGCATTGTTTTACCCACTGTGCAAGCAAACGTTTGAAAAAGGCAGGCTGCCCATTTTGTTTGCATTAAATTAATGGGGGAGAAAAATACATCAAGGGCCATCTTTTCTAAAGGGTCTAACCCAGCCTCTAAACGCATGGGGCCAATCATGCATAGGCAGTCACTGCACCCTACCCTCCTCTCCCATCCCACACGTCCACTTTTAACTAGATAAGCAGTCTTTGCATGTGATATTTGTGGTGTTAGGTGAGCTGTGGCATTCATATGTTGTTTACCTCTGACCATGAGCAGCTGTAAATTTAGAAGCCATTTAAAAAAAACTCTGCCTTTCAATGTCTCTTTAAGTGTAAAATAAGCAAGGAAGTGTCTTCTAATGGTTAGAGCATGGGCCAAGGATCAAGGAGTGCTAGGTGCCATTTTCATTTCTCTCTCTCATTTTTCAAATGCTCCTAACTCTCATTAGCTCCCAAACACCTAGGTGATTTTGAAAATTTTATGCAGAAGCGCTTTGTGCCTCAGTTTCCCCATTTATAAAATGGGGCTAGCATTATCTGCCTAACAGGGAGGGTTGTATGGCTTGCTTGCTTGCTTGTTTTTTTTTTGTTTTTTGTTTTTTTTTTAAGTTCTTTGCAGTGCTGGATGAAAGGGGGTGTATAAACAAAAATAATTGTTAGTAGTTCAGTAGTAGTTAGTAGTTCAGTGCAGCAGGCGCAGAGAGAAACTTCCACCTACTGTGTTTCTTACTAAACAGGCGTGCTGTTTTCAGAGTCATTCTGTAATCTCATACATCCTCTGCCCTCCCCCGGGGGGCTTCTTTGCCCATCACGTTAGAAACAAGAATTCTCCCTTTCATGTTGCTAGAAGTAGTTCCCTTTTTTAGGAGAGAGGGCTGGCGGGGATGTGCCACAGCGCAGAAAGAGACAGTACCTATATTAATGCTGATGAAGCATATTGTAAATGTCTAAGCTACTTGGCAAATACAGCACAGGAATCTGTCATAGAGTCTGGTAGGGAGGGAGAAGGAGCAGTGCTGAACTGCGTCTTGATGAAGGTTGCCAAGATTTTTCAAGGATTTGGAGGTGGGAGGACACTAGAATTGCAGCTCAAAGACAAAGCCTATTAAAGCAGCCCTAGCCCAAAAGGCAAAAAGTCAATCAGCTTCATTCTTCCCCAGACAAAATCAGTAGTGCCAGCAGGCATGGCGAGGAGGAGTTCTGTAGCAGCAATGGCAGTTACTACGCTGACTCTAAAACCTGCAGACAAGCCTTCTGCAGTCTCTGGTTTGCAAGGGTTTGGCTGTAACATAGAAAGACATCTGGTGTGAGTAGAGAGGGGCTGGGGGGAAAAGATTGCTCATATAACGGGGTAGAGAAGATGCAGTGCAGGTTCTAACTTCATATAATACATATATATATTCATATAATACATAGCTACAGTAGTTCGGTCTTTAAGGCGACATAAAGTTTTTCTGCAGTCTTGATTACAAGATAGGTACTGCCTCATTTCCCAGCTGTTTTCTCTTCTGTGATCATGCCTCAAGGTGGCTACAAAACGATATGTTTCTGCATTGTTGTTTTTTTTTATTTCCCAGGGTAGGTAGCAAAATGTAAGCTAGTAAGAAAACAATAGCCAGGCACGCTACTGTTATCAGGACAGAGCCTCAGCTGGTGCAAATCAGTGTCACTCTTTGAATTCAATACACCAATTTACTCTGATTCTGGATCTGGCCCATCATCTGGAAAAGTACCATTTTTACTGTCTGAAAATTCAGCAACGCTCATGTACATCCTGAATCATCCAACCAATCTGTTTTGGATGCGGAACACTGCAAGCTGTGCATGTGAAAAAAGGACTCCTTAGATTTTGGTTTTGCGATATCTTTAATAACATTGTGTCTAGCAAAACTAATTCTAGCATAAGCTTTTGAGGCGCATTCCCTTTGATAGCTGATACCAATAGTAGTCAGGTGTGATCAGAGTAGGAGAATGTAATGCGCAGTAGCCTAGAGTGTGGAATAGGTGCTTAGTAAGTAGAAATAAACAGTTGTTGAACTGCACATGACTGGCAGGTAGTCTTCTCTGAGACTGTACCTTGGCTGTGAATGTTCATGGAGGCCCAGGTCCTCAAAAGAATTTAAATCCCTAACTTCCCTGGAAAGCAATGAGAGTGAGGGACCTAAATATATTTGAGGATCTGGACTTTAGGGGATTATATGGTACATTTCATCCATAGATCCCAGTGCTTTACAAAATGTGACTGGAAATAAAGGATTGGAAAATATGTCACAGTTAGAGACTCAGGGAGCTCAATCTATTTATCTTAACCAAGAAAAGGTTAAGGGGTGCCTTGATCGCATACCACGGCTGCGTCTACACTAAGAGCTAGGGGTGTAATTTCCAGGTCATGTGCACATATTTGCGCTAGCTTGACGAGAGGCGAAATAGTAGTGTAGCCTCAGTCCATGGGCAGTGGCAGTGGAGGCACAGCTAATCTCCGTCACTGGCAATTTTTAGTCAAGTTAGGATGTTTTTCTAAAAGAGCTGCTGTATTCCAACAGGAATCAAGTCAGGGCAGGCCTATGGCCTGTGTTATACAGAAGGTCAGACTAGATGAACACAGCAGTCCCTTCTGGCTCTATAGTCTAATAAATTAGTTTGGCAGTCTGCGTTTCAGAGCATCAGCACGCACTCAGAGGAGATAATCAGCCTTTATAGATATTCACTGAGTACAGTGCAGCCCCACTATGTACAGAGAGCTGCGATTAGGACCCAATCCAATTCTCACTGGGGAGGGAGGCGGTGGCAGGAGACAGCAAAACACACTAAGGTGTCGTTTGGGGTCAGGGAGAGAGGGACCTAGTGAAATAGAGTGGGCAGCCTCTGCTCCACCCAGAAAAGAAATCCTGACTTCTGCTATGTGAGGCATCTGCCGTGGCTGGGCCTGAAGAGGATGAAATGATGACTGAGGCCCCACGTCCTACAGATAAACTGGTAAGTGTTTATCTGGGATTTGTTTAGCTAAAGATATTTGGAGGCTGCTGCAAACGTTAACCCTCACTCTAAACTAAGCTACAGTACTGTGCGCAACTCAGATTTCCAGGGTGAGGGTTGGGGGGTTTGCGAGAGGCTGGCTGAGGTTCACATTATACGAATCATCCTGGAGCACTTGCTCCAGTGCGTTAGAACAGCTGTGGCAATAGACCTGAGGCTCTGGATAACCTGGATATTCTGCAGCACAAACTCTGGCTCGCTGTGTTTTCAAAGATGATCAGTGACACCTAGTGGATGTTTTGTACCATCTATCATCAATACTCGGTTTCTCCTGATCTGGCCAACGACCTCATTTCTGTGAAATATGACCTCATTTCTGTGGTGCCCTTACTTGCCACAAGAGAAAGGATACATAATTTCCAAACTGCTAAATGGAGCACTATGCATTAGTAACTAAAAGAGACTGACTTGCGTGTCTTCTCACACACTGCTTTGAGAGAATCTAGTTTAGCACATAGTAGCAGAGCTAGCAAGAGATCCATGCAGGGTGTCTGGGTCTTTTAATTGATACTCCTCTTCACTGCTCATTCCAGACAGCCAGATGTTGCTTTTGTCCTGAAGAGGTGGAGAAATAAAATACACATGCGGTTTTCAAATCTCAGCCTAGGGGATTTAGGCACACCATTCCCAATGAAAAGGGTGGAAGGTGTTATCTAACCTGCCCCCAGGCAGCTTTGAAAAAATCTCAGCCTTACTTTTTTTTTTCTCTCTAGAAAAGGATTGTGCTACTTTGGTACCCCCCACCTATTTTCTGCTGCAGTGACCTTTTTATTTGTGGGGCAAAGAGAGAGGTGGGCTGCAGCAACATAACGAAATCCTGCCCTCCAGGATCACATCACCAGGCACAGAGCCAGTCAGGAGAATTTTCGGAAGGGCTAGTGAGGTGATTTTTGGCTAGCCCCCAAACTTAACTGAATGTTTTACATGTAAAATAATGTGTATTGCAATGGGCGGGCTCCTTAGATCTGCCCCCTGCCTCCTGCTGCAAGAATCGAGTGCAGCTTTTTGTGGGGGGCGGGGCAGGAGGGGTTCTGCGTATAGCTGCACACATTTAAAATAAATACATAAAAACATCTTGGAAGGCCCCGCCTGGTCCCTGCCACTGGGAAGTGCTGTATTCATTTTGGTGAAATAAGCTTGTAGAATTCTCAGCAAACAAACTATGTAATGGTCAGAGCACTTCTTCGGCTGTGTTAGTAAGTATTATCCCCATTTTGCAATGGAGAAGCTAAGGAAAAAGGCTATGTGAGCTGACCAAGGCCAAGGAATCAACGTCAAAGCCGGGATTGAATTGCAGGGGTTAAAAGGCTGCCATAAAAAAGATGGAGAAAAGTTGTTCTCTTTTGCTACAGAAGGCAGGACAAGAGGCAATGGGTTCAAACTACAGTGTAGCAGATGTAGATTAACTCTCTAACTTCCTCACTGTAAGACCAGTAGGACAATGGAACGGACTGCCTAGGGTGGTTGTGGAAGCTCCTTTGCTGGAGGTTTTCAAAAGGAGACTGGATAGCATCTATCCTGGGTGGTTTAACCACAACAAAACCTGCATCTTGGCAGGGGATTAGACTAGATGACCCTTCCCGTCCCTTGTAACACTATGATTCTACGATTGCTTTATGCTTTGTCCCATGCCTACTTCGCTAGTCTAGATTGCTTCTCATGCTCTCCTCCTGGTGGCCAGAGCTCAAGGCTGCTGAATGGAAGGGAGCCTGGGTGCAAGAAGTGGCCAGCTGGCAACACCCACAAACTGAAACAGCATCTTATTGAAAACCTTGGGAGCACCGACTCCAAAGGGCAGCCCTAGGCAGTTGTATGGAGACCATCAGTAACCTGTGAGCTTTCGGGAGGGAAAAACCAGTGATTATTGTCTAGCCCAAGCAATCAGTTCACATCAGTTTAGGCTGTTTTCAAGGCTGGCCTTGCAAAGAGAAGGACTTTTAGGGCAAATACCCATATAAATAGAATCTCGTATGTATGTGTCTAGGCGGCTCCGGTCAGGTCTTGGTGTAAATCTGCAAGCCCCGGGCTAATAAGCTTCCCAGCTGCCACTGTATACCCACATTCCCAGACTTACCATCTTCCTGGAATTGCTGACTAAGCTAGTAAATCGCAAGCCATTATCCCAGTTCTTCCACCACAACTACGATTCTCTCTCCTCTTTGCTGCCCTTTTCCCACCACTGCCAGATCACCGGCTAAGAGAGGCAGCTACATCTCAGTCAACCAATGCCTTATGCGCTCATTGAGCCGCACAGTCCTGCCCCAGTTGATGTGCAGGATCCTTCTGCTTTTACAGCATGACCAGGCAGACTATTGCCTCTCTCTTTTCTTAGTGCTGGTCAGAACCTTTTCAACTAAATGTCTTTTCATTTAAAATATGCTGTTTCATGGAAGCAAAAATGTCTCACGGTGCGATAATGATTTTGACAACATTTTCAGTGGGAAGGTTGCTGAGCTCTTCAGTCATTTCCAGTGAGAGAACCGAAAACGTGCGCAATTTGCTCTAAAAACAACTGTTTCCCCACAATGCCGCTTCACAAAATGGCCAAAAGTTTTTCTTTTTGTTCAAACGCAGAACGAAAACAAAGGTGGGAACCTCAAACGTTCTCACAAAACAGAACTGTTGTTCTTCTGCCAGGTCTATTTAGCTATCTTACCTGACCTGATGAAGAGCTCTGTGTAGCTGGAGAACTTGTCTCTTCCACCAACAGAAGGTGGTCCATTAAAAGATCTTACCTCACCAGCTTGTTTCTGTCACGTCCTGGGATTAACATGGCTAAAACACTGTAAATATCTCAGGCATTACTCTGGTTCGCACCATTAGAGTATCTGAATGCCTCGCAATCTTTCAGCATACTTATCCTCACACCACCCCAGTGGGGTAGGGCAGTGCTGCTACCCTCATGTTACAGATGGGAAAGGGAGGCATAGAGCAGCTAAGACCTTGTCTACACTAGGATTTACTTTGGTATAATTTACGTTGTTCAGGGGTGTGAATAATCCCCTCCCCCCCCGAGTGATGTAAATTATACAGCCCTAAGCGCCAGTGTCATGGTCAGGAGAAACTCTCATGCCACCATAGCTACCGCCTCTTGTGGGAGGTGGAGTAATTAAGCCAATGGGAGAGCTCTCTCCCGTCAGCTTAAAGCATCTTCACCAGAAGTGCTAGGGTGGCATAGCTGCATCAGTGCAGCTGCGCCGCTGTAGCACTTCTAGTGTAGCTGTAGCGTAAGTGACTTGCCCACAGTCACACTGGAAATCTGTGAGCAAAAGATTCAAACACAGGCTTGGGTCTCCCAAGTCCAAGGCTATGCCCTACCCACTGGACAGTCCTTCCTCTCTTATTCCACATATGATTAATGGGCCCTGACTTGGGGGGGGGGGGTGTAACCCCTTTGAGGTTAGTGGGGTTGCACAGGGTGTCCTTGAGGGCATAATTTGTCCCATATCAGCCAGTGGGAGATTTATTGCCTGTAGCAAGAGGAATTTTGCTTAATGTTTGAGACAAAGTGGGAATTTTTCTTAATAATTTGTATGAACATTGTGTGTGCCTCAGTTTCCCCTATAGTGCTGCATGTTTAACTTGGTGGTTGGAAAAGGTGGTTTAAATCTTTGCAGAGGACCAGATGTGACTCCCGCCTAGCTGCCTGGGCCCAGACAATGGCCTGGACATTTTGTAACCTAGCAACTGATGACCCAGGGGGCCCACCCTCTGCAAGAAGCCAGCCAGCTGCGGCCAGCTGGAGGACCAAGAACTGAGGGGGATAGCCAGGTGACCTGTCTTGCCAGGGAAAATCAGACAAAGAACTGAGGAGGGGCCAGAGGTGGTTAGAACGTGGGCACTAGAAGCAAGAGTCACGCTTCTGGACTGGGGACAAAGAGGGGACTCAACAGAGAGGTCTGAATCCACCTGGACTCTCAGCAGACCCAGATGGACTAGGCTGTAACCTTCTATTCTCGGTGCTAGCTGAGGACTTTCTATGCCATGTTCCAGAGAGCTAATAAACACTGCATGAGAGCTTGGGGGCGCATCACTCCCTTTGGGTGTGCAGGCCTTCCCCAGGGGTCCAATTCGAGTGGACTCACTGAGG
The DNA here is from genome assembly GCF_026122565.2 of Emydura macquarii macquarii. Taxonomy (NCBI): domain Eukaryota; kingdom Metazoa; phylum Chordata; order Testudines; family Chelidae; genus Emydura; species Emydura macquarii. The sequence goes on along the minus strand of NW_027131105.1, from coordinate 8,487,494 downwards.
GCAGCTCACGGGGTGAGGCAGGCATGTTTGGACCCAGGAGACGGTATAGCCAAGGGGCTTACACCAGTGACCAAGTGTGACCCTAAGGGATTTATCGCTCTAAAGAATCCTCCCAGGGACTGTTCCAGAGCCACATAAGAGCACTGGCCCTGGGGATCCATGACATTGTTCCAGTCGGATACTGTAGTTGTGATGTCAGTACAAAGACTGTTCTGTTCTCCCACAGTTAGTCTCAGACACGCATTCCATCTCACCCTCATCTTTGTCTCAAATGCAAGCACGCCAGCTCACCTGCTCCAGCTAAATGCAAAATAGGCCCCACCAAGAACAGACACAGCTCAAGCATTAGCACCATGCATTGGGGGTGCCAAATGCTGCATGCATTACGCACAGACGTGCAGTGACCATTTTAAAGGGCGCACTGGCTTTCACTGATATTGAACAAGCCACTTAAATGCCCAGTGCCGAGGCCTTCACTCTGTGCCACGTGCTTTACCTCTGAACATCCAAGTCAGCCGGGCGTTGGTGGATTAAGAGACTTAAAGGGACTTAGTGTCTTGTGGAAAAGGAGCCATTCTTGTATTGCAGCTGAGTGCACAGGACTATACTTGCTTATGAGACATGAATGGAAGCATGGTTTTTGAGGCAGGTAACTGTACTTTTCCACACCCACCTTCCAAGCACTCTCCTTTAGACTGCAGATTTCCTTGAATCATGCGTTTTTCCATGGACCGGGTCTCTTGGCAATAGGGTGAAGCTAGTTTAGACTGGAACTTGCAGCAGTCTGGAGAGAGAATCAAGCAAGGGTTTCAGTTCTTTGGCAGGATGATACATTCCCTGACATGCCTGATGACTCATATTTCCTGACAGACTGTTTTTGCCTGATGAGAGGAAACTTACAAGGAACTTTTCACATCACACACTAATACACAATGCTGTCATATGACTCTTCTGTAACAGAGCGCCCCATCAGACTTTTGGTCACTAGGACTTTTCTAACCGATCTTCTTTTATAATCTTGGCTCTGTTGCTGAATTTTTACTCCTTGTGAGAGTGCTGGCTAAAGCCAGACAAAGCACACCCATGAGGTGTTTATATTTCTGACTAGATCTCTGGAAACACACCGCAGCCCTGAACTGCATCACTGGGCTAGTCCAGCACGGTGCCCCTGGGAAGAGACCAGCAACCATGCCCATTTGTGTTGCAGTGTCAGTCGATGGATAAATGGATAATACTAGACTGATCTCATTAAATCATTTCTGTTATGAAAATAATCCGGAGCTGAAAGGCAGCTTTCCTCCCTTCTGAGACAAATTGAGGATACGGAAGAGGAAGAAAGTTTGGGTCATTGCATGTTGTCTTCAGGAGTGATGCAAGGTGGAGTTTTTGTCATTTCTGGACACGGGGAGGGACGGATTAATAATTGGCTGTTTTTTTCTATAAAAGTACTTTATTTTCTGCCTTCCATTATTTACTACAGTACACTTTGTGAATGATTACATAATTAGCATTTTATCTATACACACACAGCCCTGGCCCTTTGAAATTCCAGGATGTGGCCCTCCCTGCACAACTAAGACCTATGGCTAGTCAGAAAAGGAGCAGCAAGCCTACATGTGCCCATTTGATATAGAGGCTCAAATACCAAGGTTTATATTCAGCTTTATTCATGGAAAAGCTCCCACAGAGACCCCACTGCGAGTTTGGCCCTGTGTAGGATCAGTTCAAACCCGGATCAGGAGCTCAGAGGTTGGTGCAGAGGTTGTAGTGCATTGGGGAATGTGCTCCTCCTCCTTCGAAAGAGCAGGTTTTTACACTGTAACATTTGCTATGAAAAATTCTTTCCTTCTGCTGCACGTGCCCCACAGCTCAGGACATTTACACACCCCTGGCTGACACACCAGTAAGCATCCAGTAGGGAACCATGCTGAGTGGACAGCAATGGGCCAGCCAGGTCTCCTCCCTCTGGAGGGAGGTTCATTTATGAAGATGTCTCCGGATATTTACATCAGGCTCAGGCCTATTTCATCAGTGGTGCCATGATCTACTCGATTCCCATTTTATTACCAATGGCAAGTGAACAATGAAATAGGCTAACGTGACATTGGCCTTCAGGGGAGCCATGCTGAGATAGTTTAAACAGGGCAAACTGCAACGAATGGGGCAGGCAAAGCCTTAACTACGGGTGGATTTTCCTCCATAAGATATACCAAGCCAGCATCAATGAGCTTCTGATGACCTCACTGGTCATTCAGTAGAGAAAAACCAGTTTCCTTAAAACTATCCAGCCCTTTGGCTAGCACCCAGACAGGCACATCAAATATGATGAGGATTACTGAAAATCTTTATCCAGCATAGGTAAAAAAGTTCTATCACTCCCCCAGGATCGGACACATTACCAAACAGGTCAATGAATAGTTCTGCTCTTACTTAAATACAGGCTTAAAGCCAATGCTTATTACCTAAACTAATATTTATGCAAAAAGGAAAGAGTAATGGTTAAAAGGTCAATATACATATACAGATGAAAATAAAGTTCTTAAATTGCAAAGTCTCTGAAATTACCCAAACAGCTTGCGCATCATCAGTTCTTGTTTAAAAGCTTCTTTATTAGAAATCCAGTCCAGAGAAATGAAGATTAAATAATCCATGCACAGAATTTGTTCAAATTCTCCCATGAGAATTAGCAGGGCGATTCTCGCTGGGATCCCTATCTTGCAATCCAAACTTTCCCTGACAAGCTTGGGCAGATCTGAGATAAAACGGTTCAGTTCACTAGAGTCTTTCATAGATCTGTGCAGCTGACCGATATCTTCTTGACAGTAGGTACCTCCTTGAACAATCAATAGGTGATTACTTGTGGCCCTGAAGTATTATCTCCTGTGTCCTGTATACACCGATAACTAGTTACATTAGAACACGGTAACTGGCCATTTACAACCATTCACAGGTATTTACTACTTCAAAGAAAAATAAACTTCAAAGAAAATAAAAACAATAGTATTGTTACATTCAAGATCCATCTAAATGTTAATATTCCCTTTTGACCTCCTAATCAAATAAAACAACAGCAATAGACAGGAAAGCAGTTTATCTACATTGCTAACTTCTAACAAGATATATGTAAACAACATCAAATAACAACCAACAATACACTTGCATATCAAAGCTCTAATCTGCTTATAAGGAATAACCCTCATTACCATTTCTATTTTCCATATTAGTTTTTAAAGGTCAGACGTGTGACATGCAACTTGCAAACTTGCTTAGTTTTTTCTGGTCCAGTGTTCCAGCTAACAAAAGCCACATTCTCTCGCTTTTACATATGGAAGGCTCAGCTCATCCTCCCACTGAGGGGGAAATCCCCAGAGGAAAAAAATGGACCTGGAAAATCCATGGGATTTATTATGCCCCATCTCATGCACATCTTTCCCTCAGCTGCGCAGGAATGATGGCCTTCAAAAGTGCCAGGTGAAAGGGTCCTGGGAAATGTGGGGCCAAAACCATGTAAATCCACACTTGTAGTCCTGCTGTGAAGTTTCTAGCATATCCCTTGCAGCGCAGCCAGTTCCCATTGGCTCTCCACTTACAGCTGCAGGCTCTGCTCTTTCATTTGCAAGAGCTTAATGCCCTGTTGGGGCTATTAACACTTTTCTGAGCAGCATTAACCTCTTTAGCAAGTTGCTGCTGAGTTTAACAAACTGTGCCTGAGGTGCTGCCATGCTGAGTGGCAGGTAAGCCAGGGTAGGAATTAAACCTCTGTGGGGCGAGATGGAAATCAAGGAACAGAGACTCACTCCAGTGTGTGAAGGACGAGGGGGGTGGTTGTGAAGCTGGAGCCTGTGATAAAGGCTCCCTGGCCCTCTTACTCATCAGCTGTTGCACCTGGAAGTGGTTAGCAGCGACCCTGCAATCAAGGGGTAGTATTGGTTGTGGGTGCCTGACAGCAAGATGGGTAAAACCCTGATACAAGAGGAGAAGGCTGAGGTCATCCAGATTCTGGAGAAAGGGGTGTGGCCCAAGCTGGGAAATGTACCTACTTGGGCCCCAGTTTGAGAGGGAAACATTAGTGTTGTGCTTTTGTTTGGACTTTCATTTCCCCTGAGGAGCAAGAACTTCTGGTTTGCCTGAAGTACAAAACTACCCAAGACCAGTGGGGAAACTGAGGCATGCATATCCTGACAGTGAGACAGAGTCTGCTGACCAGAGAAATGAAGGCATAGGTGTACCTGCCATTGGAGAGGTAAGTAGGTGCCTGACAAGGGCAAAGACAATGCAGTGCTGGGAGGGAGCAGTGGACGGGGGGAGGCTGCCCACTTTTAGTGTTGTTAACTTTAATCAAAAATAACCATCATGCCAGCTCTCCACTATCTCCCCCTATAAGGGCAGGGAAGTAGCCTGGGGCTCCTTTCGTAACAAGATTCTAGAGCTTCGCCAAGCTGACACCAATGCCACTTCCTAGTTACTGAAGTTTGCCCTCAGTGTAGTTTTTGAAATGACTCCCAAGCAGAACTGAGAAACAATGTTTGGTACAGAGGGCTGAGGTGTCTGTTTTGAATGTGTTTGGAGAAACTCCCCCTGTGCCCCTGCACTGGTATTCCTCTCCATCTTCTACCCTCGCTATAGAATAGCATTGTACTGTATACCTAGAAAAGAAAGCATTAAGGCAGGGCTTTTACTAATGCTAATAAGAAAGCTCTCCATAATCCTGGGGAGACAAAGCTTGTCATCTGCTGTCCTTAAACTGCGAATGCCCTGCTCAAGATCTGAGTACCCTGGAGTAATTCCTGATTACCTGTTCCTTTTCTGTGGTTAAAGTTATCTATGCAACTAGAGCAATTAACTGGCTATCAGTCAGGGATTATCATGCCACATGTTTATATAAATAGGAATACAGCTATCACAAAACAATTTTCTCTTGCTGTTGTAAACCAAGAGCTATAGATAACAGAGGACACTCAGCAAAAGGGTATAATTTAGAAGAGCTATGAAGTCTTGTCAGGTGTACAATTTCACTGTAAAGTGTCTCATTATGTAAGAAACTAACCTTTAAGGTTGGTGTTTTGAAAGGTGTCTAGACAGGGATTTTTCAAAGGAACTAATTCCCCTGAAGGTGGTAACTAGAGTTGGTCAATCTCTTTGAAATTTAAAATCTTGATTAAATTGTGTCAAAACTTAGAATTTGCCCCTTTCTCCCAAAAAAAAACCTTGGGGGGGAAAATCCCTCAGATTTTTCTCTCCCAATCTTTTTTTTTTTGGATGCGCTCTCATGCTTACTAAGGGAAGGAGCAAAATGCTGTTAAACCCAAGCATTCTTTATTGCAAATGTATAATTTTTAATGTCTACATGTCGCTTTTGAATTGACTGACTAATAAAACCTTGAAACGTAGGACTAGTGTTTCCAGAACTTAACCACATTAATATGATGATAGCATAAAATTGATATTTCTGAAACTGTTATACTCTTGAAATTAACTGTTATATAGATGATGATGATGATGATGGAAAATCAGGTCTGTTAGAGCGTGTGGCTGCATATGCTTTTAGTTATGTCAGGCTTGGCATATCGAAGCCCAAGGTAGGGACTATGCTATGGATTTTGAATGCCTTGTTCCTGCAGAGCTCATTACCTTTTACAAATCTCAACTAAGCAAAATCATAAAAATGAACTCCTAAAAATCCTGTAAAGTAGGTATTATCTCTATTCTATAGATGAGGAAACTGAGGAATGGAAATTTCCTGTCCGACTATGTGCAAGTCACTCAGAGCCAAGTTTAAAGGTATTTAGGTGCTAAAACATTCAGATAGTCATTTAGTGCTTTTGAAAATCCCACTAGGTGCCTAAGTACCTTTTTAAAAATCTGGTCCCAGGTAACTTACCCAAGGTCACACAAAGTATGTGGTAGAGCTAGAAATAGAACCTAGATCTCCTTGTGCTCTGCCCTAACTACACAATCATTCTTCCTCACCTTTTCAGAAACTCAAAATTTCCCCAAAATCAAAATGATGCTTCACTCTTATAATAGAGGCAAAATCACTGCACCATTTTTGCAAGAAATATTGTCTTATTTCATTACTTGTTAAAAGTAGATGGAGCAGGGCCACTGGTTTTCACCCCCTCCACCTAGTCTTAGTCTTGTTCATGGGGTCATCTCTGTTAAACTACAGTACCTATGCAATGTGACCTAATGCATCCCTGGACGACATAGTAGAATGGGCTTTTAAATGAAACATTTGTGGGCTAGGCTTTCAAGGTTTGGTGCAGCCTTTAGACTAGCAAAACACGCCTGTTGCACCTATGCACTTGTCCCTGCAAAAATGTTACTTTGTGCACATGTATTGGGTGACTGCATGTCACCTAGTGTCCTATGCCAAGTCCTGCAAATGCATGTACAAATGGCTCTTGGGCATGCTACTTCCAGAATCTTTTGGTCTGCAAACAACCATTTTTCAGATGGAACAGGTGTCAGGCATTTTCAAGATGCAGCTACTTTGCCCGTCTTTGGAATGGTGGCCCTATAAATGCTACAGTGTGATCCATTTATACTTGCAGACTAATGGGGACAAATACTAATCACCATGTTCAGATGTTGCCCACTGATTTTTCACAATTAAATTATGGAGATGATTACTGAAGCAGTGTGAGGAAGACATGCCTTCCTCTACTGACCAAGGGATTGGGAGACAGATGGGGGGGGGGGGGGTGTCTGGAATCCACTCCGATATATAAGTAAATCAATGTAGTGAATAGCAGAGCTTGGCAACTAGTGGATTTTTTTTTTCAGGTTGAATAAAATGTTTCATTTGACCTGACACAAATATTTTGTTTAGATTTGGGACATTTTAATAAAAGCAAAAGAGAATTAGATGAACACAATTTGGGGGAAGAGGGAGGTGGTCTCCTTACAACTTTTAACCCAGTGGTGAGAGCACTCACCTGGGATACAGGAGACCAGAGTTCAATTCCCTCCTCTGCCTGATGTGGATGAATTTATCTCCCCAACATTGTAGCACAGTGCCTTTGCCACTCAGATGGGATAGTCTGGCATGGGTCTTTCTCAGTCTCTCCTGTTCAAAGCTGTTCCACAGTATATAAATAATTAGTCACTGGAGCAAGGATTTGCACTTGTTTTTTCCCACATCCTTGGTGAATTCCCTAACCACCAGACTATTGTCATTTTCCTACTCTGCCTGGCTCAATGATTCTTCACAGTGGCAATTCACAGTCAATAATGGGATAAAAGCTCTTAAGAGATCACCACCACTGCCTCCATCTCCACCCATTTTGTGACTTCCGGTGGAAAACTTGAAATGTTTTGGCAATGTCAAAACAAACTGTTGTGCCTGGGCGTTATCAAAACACCTTGATTTTTCAGTTTGGTTGAAATTTTGTGGCAAACTTGATACAAATATGCAAATATTGACCAAAACTGCATGTTTTAGCAAATAAACTATTAGCTGAAATAAATTCGCTCAGCTGTAATAAATAGCAGAATAATAGTTCGTACAACCTCCAGGCAAGAATCCTTTAAATCCGGGGTGTCAAACATTCAGCCCGTGGGCCGGATGTGGCCTGCCAACCATTTCAGTCCGGCCCGCCTACCTTTGATACGGCCCACCAGCCTTTTTTGTCTGGCCCCTGCCTACTGGATACAGCCTACTGGAGACTTTTTGGTGTTGCCCCTGTTGGCTCCCGCCGAAGGGTAGGATGCTGCAAGAGTTCGCGGCGGAGGGTAGGACCGCTGAATGGAGTGACTCATCATGTTTTCGCAGTGGAGGGTGAGACGCAGGTACGGCCCACGTTAAGTAAATTAAATTTTAATGTGGCCTGCCATTCGATTTCAGTTTGACATCCCTGCTTTAAATGTTAAAGATTGAAGGTAATTTACCAAACAAATATTCTTAGAAATACCTTCAAATGAAGGTTGATATGATGAACAAATCAAGGAATGAAAAGTTTGCCCCTGAGGCAAATGACATAATTTTGTGTTAGGTTTATAAAGGATGATGACTTAAGTAGATAATAAGCAATAATTGTAATGAAAGAAACTCCTTGGCCCAAGTAGCAACTGTAGACTTCCAAAGGAAAAAATGGGAAGCTGAGTTTAGGAAGGCAATGTCTAGAAGATGGGAAGGAACAAGCCAAAAATAATCCCACCAATTGATGCAATATTTAGGGTAATTTATTATGTTCACTAGGGCCTCACTAACTTCTAGTTTACTGAAGCAAGCTCATGGGAGCCTCAGCCTGTCTGAGTGAGAACAGAATACACCTCTGCATTTGTCCCCAAGTCAGTGACAATCCAAAGTAGTTATTTAGCTTTGGTTTATTATCCGGCATGCACAATTCCCATTTTGAAGGTCTCTTTTTGTTCTAGCTTAATTGGCTTTTGTTATACAGCCAGTGACGTGTTACGTTGCCAGAAACTAAGAGACTTTTAGCCTTTTAATTATGAATTTATCTACATGAAATGTCACATTTCACAAGGGAGACTATATTGTAGTCTCCTAGCAGTAGACGAAACCTAAGGCCAAATTCTGCCCTCCGATTTGGGTGCTCAGTGCATCCAAGGGAAGAATTTGGCTCTTAATAATTTGACATTGCATTGCTAGTTACCCAATTATGCATGATCTTCCCATGGAAAAAAGAAGTTAATTGCTCCATGACTGAAAGTAATAACAAATGCAATCCTGGCTGAGAAAGCTGTTTGTTATTTCAGAGACGGGGTTGCGGAAATTCTAGTTTGTATGGGAAACATTTAAAAAAAACAAAACAAAAAAAACCCGGGAGATGTAATGAGTACAGTGAGGGCCTGAAACTAGAGACATGTTTGCTGTCAGTGAGAGTTGTGGTTGTTCAACATCTCTTGGAATGAAGTCCAAAATGAAGACTGTTAATTATTGAACTGACCATAACTGTCTAGTCACATACAAACCTACATACCCATTTGGCTAGACTCCATGACAATAGAGCAATGCTCAGAACATTACCTATCTTCTTCTCTGACACCAGGGCAATGCAAAGTATTGGGTTTGTAAGGCAGGGGGAGGGAAGAGCCGTTTAATAGGGAAAAACCAAACAGTGGGGAAAGTCCAACTAATAGTATGTCCAAAAAAGTGATCTAAACTACAATTGCTTCTATTATAAATTCATTTGAAAACAATTACCCTGTGGTAGTCTCTCTGATACTAGTCATTTCCTGTTCTCTCCATTAGGAAAATGCTGTGGCTCAGATATCTCTCTGTGGTAACTGTTCATGGATACTGGTTTAATAGTGACAAATGTGGATCGTACAGAGTAGAAGGAACATTTTAACCAGTTACTGTATAACCTGTTGAACAAATTCCCTGCCCATTGATTGTAGCAAAGTGGTGTGAGAGCATTCAAAATCCATCCTATTGCTTTCTTTAATCATCCCTTGTATGAAGAATGGGGAGTTTATGGCATTGGTTATGGAACATGGAGCCCTCCATTTCTGTCACACAACTTTGAATGTACCCGTGTTTTTCCTCATAAAAGCTGACCGTGATTGAATGGGTATAGAAATACTGGATTATTCTCTCAGCTCTAGGGGTGGTCCCTGCAGGTCACAGTTGAGGCCTTTTGGTGGGGCAGTACAAGGAAGACAATACTCTCACTGGTCATGAAATATCTCTTGTGTGGATGAATAGGATTGTAGGCCTATCGAAAAGCCTGATATAATGGGAGTGAAAGTGTATAGAAAGTGATCTTCAAACTTATAAAACTCAACTATATGTTAATAGAATATTCCTTATTACTGCATTATAATTATATAGGAGGACTTCAAAGTACCACAGAAAATGAAAATTTGATTTCAGTTCTACAGGCCCTTTTCTATAAGGGGAACGCCAAGGTGATAAATAAACTGTTTTGAAATTTAGATCTCTAGGCAAGGATGAGGTGGAAGGAAAGCGCACAGAGGCAACTAGGAGTCATTCCCTATAAAGTAGGATGCAATCTAGAAGCTGCTAATGCCAGAATGTGTAGCAACCTTTTTACTGCCCAGCTTCCTACATTCTTAGCTGAGTAGCAAGGTTCCCTCATTAACACATCCCACCCTTAGTCCCAGGATGCAAAAGACAAGGATGGAAAAAGAAACCTGGTTCCTTTGATTAGCAATACCGAACACGGTTACTAGGGCGGGGAGACCTCCTCCTCTAACTCCCTTCTCACTTTTATGTTTTTCTAACATTTAGGTCTAGATATTTGTTTTTTCCTGATACACAGATGGCCTGTTGTGAAAGCAGCATTTCCACAGTACAAGTTCTGCTGGCATGACTATTCTTCATCTTTATCTTCCTCTTTGTTGTAGCATCTGTCCTTTCTAAAAAACCAAACAACTGCCCCCCCCCCCCCCCCCTGAAAAAAAAACCCCAAACCCTTCTGTCTGATACTAGTGCAGCTTTTCCCAGCAGGAATGCCCCCAGCCTCTCTGCTGGGAGTGCATCCTCACCATACACCAGAGTCTTCCTATTAGTCCTCCTATTATCCTCTTCTCTCCCTCTGCCAGGAGAGCTACCCCAGCCCTCCAGCAGAGCCCCCAGAGCCTCTCTACTGGGAGATCATCCTTGCCCAGGGACCATTCCTCTCTCCCCCTGCTCCTCTCACTGTTTCCTTGGAGCCAGCTCTCCAGTATGGAGACATCAGTGAGTATGCTGCTCCCCTGCCTTCAGTCTTGTCTGTCTGTCTGGCTCTAGCTTGGGGAAGTCAGCCAGCAAATCCCTCTTGCTGCTCTTTGCCTGCAGCCTTCCCCCAGGAAACACCTTCCACAGTCTCCTGGTCGCTCTCATCCACCCCTGACTCCCGTTCATCCAGGTTTGATTCGCTAGCCTGTCTCCTCTGATTTGTCTATGAGCCCTTAGTCCCAAGTGCTGCCCGACCCTATTATTTGGTCCAACTGTGCACCAAACAGGTGCACCTGATCTGGCACAGGGGCTCTGGGCCTCCCTCATTTACAGAGGCCAGCCACCCTGTGACGCCACCAAAACAAGGCAAAGAGACCACGAAAAGTATGTCCATGGAAATCTCTTCTTTGGCACGGAACGGTGGCCCTCTGCGCCAGAACTGTGTTCAAAAGCAAATCTACACACAGAGACCTATCAAAACACTCAAGTATAGATGTGGCATAAGCTAAGCTGTGCAGCTCTTCGCGGCTTGCAGAGTTCGAGTTTTATGTGGTTTTTTTAAATATTATTGACCCCTTTTCTGAGAAAAGGTTGAGATTAACCAGAGAGCTATTTACCACGTCACGCCATTTTATAGTAACATTCTGCTGGAGAACAGCTTCCAGCTGATGAGTTTTAGAATATACACCCTAGCATAACATTGCATCCCAGTAATTTGGTCATTGTAACTTGCTAAAGGGAATTTAAAATCAAACCAAGAGCGCTGCGACATAAAACAGCCCTAGATCTGGAAGTACTAATAAAAATAACCAAAACCGCATGTTACTCTCCCCCCTACTTCCATTTTACAGACTATAGAGCAAGATGAACTGATGTGAACAGAGATGGCCAATAAAAGCTCATATTGCCTTATTATTGAGGATTTGTTTTTAACTGAAACTTTTGCCTAGAAACCAGCTGTTTTTGACTGGAGGGGCATAATGGGAAAAGCCTGATAGACTAAGAAGCTGTAGAAATGGACACATTTATCTGATATTGCTAAGAGAGGCTCACCTAGGATTTTAAATAGGTGCCTGATAAGAATTTTTTTAATGTGACTGAGTTATTTATAGACTAAACCAATGTGGAGAAGCTTTTGCCTGATAAAAAATACATGATCTTTAAAGGCCTCATGATCTTAAAAACTTAGATTGCACGACAGAAGACATTTTGCAATTTTGTTTAATTGCAGTAAAAACATGGCAATAACACATCACCCTTTTCATCTGGAAAAAGTTATTCAAATCTAAGGACAATGACCTGGGCACTTGATGCCTTTGAAACTCAGGCTACTTACTTAGGGTCTGATTTTTTTTTCATGTGCTCAGAACTCAGTTGAGGCCACGTTTTCGGAGCTGAGCAGGAGTAGCTCCTGTTGTGACACTTGGTGTCCAAACTTACAAGAGCTCAGCATGTTGGGATGGGAGCTGAACTCTCTAGAAAAGCTGGCTGCTATGGTAGAGCCTGAGCTGTCTTGAAAATCTGTCCCATAATTTCTACATACATGTGCCTAGTTCTCCATACCCAGCTAGAATGTTTTTTAGCTAGGGTACATTTTCCCTTCCCTCCCACATGAACAAACACTTAGATCCCACAAATTTCATTGGAAACTGACTATATCCAGCCTTAATTTCACTGCTTGATTTGGATCCAGTAGATTTTTTTTTCCTCCGATACAATATAAGCAGTTGGAGGGTGGGATGTCTTTCTGGTGGAAAATAGTGAGAACAGCTGTTCCTATGATCATTTAAAGGAAAAACCACAGAAACAGCTCGTTTCCTTGCATGGCCGTGAGAAATAAGGTTAAATAGAAAGGAGGAAACTGAAAAGGAACCAAGGGTGGATGTACAAAAACTGACAAATAGTGGAAAGAGATGAGAAACAGACAGAACAGAGGAGACGAAGCAAACACGCAATTGAGAAGACAGAGAATTTGGAGTAAATGAAGGGCAGGGAAACTGAAATAGGCAAGAGGTATAGAAGCTCCAAGGATTGCTCTAGAGATAAGTGTTCTGTGTTTGTGAGTAAAAAATCTAGATCCCAAGAGGCTGCTTAATCAGCATGATTCTGCAGGCAGCAGGAAATTGGGTCTCTTGTGCTTTCTCCGTCATGCCGGTTAGCCAATGAAAGGTGTGATCAGTTTGGCTTGTCTGTAAGACTGGGGGGGGGGGGGGGGGGGGGGGGGGGGGCAAAAAGAAGGAATTAGAAATAGCCTGGGCCAAATTCCAATCTCATGCAAGCAGCAGAAACTCCTAAGAGGTCAGTGGAGATAGACTGGCGATAGAAATGAGGTCAGTGGAGTCATTTACATCAGGCTTGCACTGTGCGTGGTAATAAGTCTGAAGGTGGAGAGTAAATAAGAACCAGAAACAAAAGTAAGAAAAATTATTTATTTACCAATAAAAAGAGGAAAGTTGCACTTAAAACAAATTCATGCCACTCCAGTAATAATGAGGATCCCAGTCTGAGTGAAAGGGTCAGAGTCATTTCAGTCTGCCCATTGCAATGGCTATGGAGTTAGGGTTACACCATGAGGTTGTACTATATTAATAGCAATACATTTTGCTACCTTTTGTATACACAGTGCACTTGAGGTGTGTGTATCAAAGCCATTCGCTAACATTTATAGTAACAACATGCTCAGAAGGGTTTCACCTGAAGTTTTACTGTTTTTAATAATGGAAGAAAGTCTTCATTTTAAGCTGTCAAGCAATGCTGTTTTACCAGTCAATACACTGCATCCAATATTGAGAATATATCATACAGGTACAGTCTGATATTCCTTCATTATTTTTAACAGAAGACAAATTAACAGTTGGGAACCTGTGCTAAGTGCCTCATTCCACAGCTGCTCTGAGCTACATTTACATATATACAGCACATGTCATTAGAAGCAGTATTTACCAGAAACCTTGCAGAAAAGCTTTGACCAGAAACAACGCAACAAAAGCTTTTCTATGTTGCTTGTATTTACCTATTTTGCTACTAGCAATACAGAAAAATGTTAACCTTCTGTTGCTTTGTTTCTGGTTAAAGGATAATTCTTACAGTAATTAGTAATTACAGTAAACTAGATAAGTCTCTAAGCCCAGTTATTCATGTATTCATAACTAGAAGAGTGGAGTATCCATTTAAAACTATACATAAGTGCTGCTCTTAGCCCTCCTAAAAGCTTACAGATGGGCTACAAATGTACAAAGCCGACATTTTAAAAAATAAAGTGACAACACAAGAAATATATTAGTATAAATTTATATCTTCAAGAAAGTTTAAAATGCAAAGACACTAAAATCACTTTACTTGCAAATATGATCCATAAGAAGTAAAAGGATTAAAATAGTTGAAGCAGCAGAACTCACAGTATACACCACTGCCAGCAACAGTATGTGCTCAGAAAAAAATTCTGCTTCCTGGGCCAGCAGGGAACATGAGCCCTTGAGGATCTTTTCCTTGCTATCTCTTTAAATGTATTACTTTAATAAAAAGTTAAGAATCCGTCACAAAAGCGAAGAAGTGCAGAGATCAGGCTTTCCCTCAGAGGGAAATTTGCTCCTCTGCACCCTAATTTGAGGGGTTATGTGTCACTTAATAACTGACAGGCCTTGTCCTGCCTTCTGTTCAGGGATGAATGTCACCCTCCATCTTTAAGCTACCTAGGGGCGCCTATGGCAGCCTTTTTACAAGCTTTTCAGGAGGGTGCTAGGGCTGTGGGTATTAATCGTCCTGTAGGGATTGGAGAACGGCAACTGTGCAGAGAAACTAGGCAAAGGGACTACTTGTGGAACCCTGCACCAAGGGGTGGGAGGGAAGGTTCATGCAGGCCCTCGAGTATTGGCCGTGATCCAGAAACTGGCCAATGAGTACTTATGAGAAAGAAATTGGGCAAAGGAAAGCTTGTTGGGTTTTTTTGTTCCATCTGGACTCCTGTTACCTTGGAAAAGGTGCAGTGTTTGGTTTAGCTGAAAAGACAAACTCCTCCATGGAAAGAGAGGAACAATCAGCCATGGCCATCTTGACATAACACAAAGGCATTCCGCTACAACAATATGGAATACAAATACGTAGCTACAACTGAGAGAGGTCAGGACAGTGTGACCGTGCCAGAACTCAAGACCTTTAGTTTCCATACTGGAAATGACACAGCAATATTTGTTGGGTAACTTCTCCATCAAGCAAACAGAAAGCACAAAAAGGAGCTTTCGATGCCTTTGGAGTTTATACCATCACTTTATGTTCCTTATTGAATGCATTCACATTGCATATTTCTCTGAAGAACTCCAATTTCTATAGAAATTGAGACACCAGATTCTTGGAAGGCAGTGTCAATGAACTAGCAGTTAAAACACTCAACCTTTCCACTAGCAACTGAACATTTTACATATTTAATCAGATGAAAAATCCAGGCACAGGAAAAAAAAAAAAAAAAAAAAAAAAAAGGCGCTTGAAGGAAACAGAAGAATGCTGGCTTGAGTAACTTCAGCTTCTTCAGGCTATCTTTTGTGTCCAAGTTTAACTGGCTCAAGTGCAGAAGTACGTAGAGGGGAGGGTCAATGGTTCAGATTTCTGAAATAAAGTGGAAAAGCAAAAAATTAAGAAGCTCAATTATATAAAAATTACAAAGTTCCCATTGCAATGGAATCAAAATGTCCTGCTGTGTTGGCCTAATGCAGGGCAAAGCTGGGAAGTGCTCACTTCCACCCAACATGGTCCTTCAGGGGTAGCATGCCAACATGGTCCTTCATGAGCAGCATGTCTTCAGGGCAGACCAAAGCCAGTGCCTGTTACAGACTCTGGGAGCTGTCCAATGAGGGCCTCGCTACCAGCTGAGACTGCATTTCGCTATCCAGGGCTGTATGTTTGTTTGCCAAAAGCCCAGTGGGGAAAGACACATTTATTTTCAATGATCTGTAAAGACTGTATATGAATGAATGGGCAAATTTATTTTTAGCAAAGGCTGCATGTGACAGTGGGCAATAATTCAGAGATTTTTAAGGCCAGAAAAGACCACTGTGATCATCTAGTCTGACCTCCTGATACCACAGGCCATAGAACTTCTACAAAATAATTCCTAGAGCAAATATTTTAGAAAATCATCCAATCTTGATTTTAAAATGGTCAGTGATGGACTGACCCCATGACCTTTAGCAAATTGTTCCAATGGTTAATTACTCTCATCATTAAAAATGTTTATGCCTTATTTCCAGTCTCAATTTGTCTCAATTCAACTTCCAGCCACTGGATTGTGTCAGACCTTTGTCAGCTAGACTGAAGAGCCTGTTATTAAATAACAGATCCCCCCACAGGCCCTTATAGGCTGTAATCAAGTCACCCCTTAACCTTCTCTTTGTTAAATTAAAATATGTACCGATCCCAAGTACCATCTTCAGAAACCCCAAGCATATACCAAGTAAGGATTAAAAAAGTAAAGGAGCCAGACACAACTCAGAGTTATCCATTCAAGTTGAGAAGTGTGCGTGCAGCTTATAGCCTGGAGCACAGTGACAGGGCGTTGTGCAGGTGATAGGGCCTATGTCTCTACCTGACCATCTTACCACCAAGGCAAATTAAATTAGTTGCTGTTCTGCCTTCACTGCAGAACAGGAACTTGCAATGGAGCTTTCAGTTCCAGTCAGGCAGCCTTTTTGGTAGGTATATAATCCTGAGTGTACAAATGTTGTGGGTGGCTTTTATGAAACACATACCTATGTACACACTGCGTAAGCAAAGAGAGAGGCATCCACTGGGCAGAATACGAGGTGTTAAAGATTTCCATTAAGCCCACAGAGAAGAAATAGTCAGACTCTGAATTTTCAGGAAGATGGCTGCTGTCAGCTGGTGACTCCAAACATAATGTAAAGGGGCAGGAGGGGAAACAATCTTTGGGCTACGTGCTTTCTGGCATGTCCACTGCCCAGGGCACTGAAAAGAAGAAACTCCTACATAAATGCCACATAGAATCCTTTATACCAGATGGAGACTGCTAAGTAATATGATATTGCACAAAACCACAGCAACTGAAAAACAACTGTCTCCACAAAAGGCCTATAACTCTGCCACACATTGGGAGGGGAGAGCAAAGTCAATGGGCAGGAGGAAGCACTTGTGCATGTTTAAAGGGATAATGTACAACAGCTGACACAGAAACCAGCATAGCCAATTAATGCTGCCTAGAGCACAATTTGGCTTGTAAGGCATGTAAACAGATGACCTGTGGATCATGTGTAGCAGCTGGAAGACGCCTTAAGATGTTCACTGCTGAGTTCTGTAGCTGAGGAGGACCCCAGCAACGTTTTTGGAGACAGGCTGTAAAATCAGTTCTCCCAAGGGCCAGTGATAAGTCTAAAATCCATTCAGAAACTTACACTGGTGCAGGAGATATGCACTGCTTACCAAGTGGATGGCTCTTTACAGAGAACACAGGACATTTGTGCTCCAGGATGTGTGCTGGTTACTAGTTAGCTTCTGCATAGACTTTAAGATGTTGGTTATGATCTACGAAGCACTAAATGGCTTGGGACCTGCCTACCTGTGAGACTACCTTCATCCTTGTGCCGTGAGAGGGTCATGCCAGCAGTGAGTCAACTCTCCTATACCATGGTATTAGGATATCATTACAGGTGGAGCTAGTAGCAATACCTGTAGTTAGAAGAGGATGTACTAGCCAACTCTAAGTCTGTGTTTTCTGTTCCTTAGGTGTGCCAAAAGGTATCCATTTAAATCAAAGTTTTCTATGCCAGGTATTTGTCCCATGATGTGGCTTTTTTTTTTTTTTTTTTTTTTTAAACTTCAGCAACAACTGTATAGCCATTCCTAAACAGGTTTAGGACAAATAGGTAGTCTTGAATTTTAAATGTTTCCAACTATCTTTGTCGCTTAGTACCTCCATTCTGAAGGACAGATGGGATGTTTGGCGGAGAAATAGTCCTGTGGTAGGAAGTGCCTTTTGCTATCCCCATGAAAACTCACCTAGATTTGATGACGTTACAAGCCCCTGAAAATTGCTAGTAGGACACCCTGTACAGCTTATTAGAAGCTAGCTGCTAAAATCTCTGCACATTTCTTGTGCACAGAGTATGCTCCGACTACACACAGCTTCCTAACAAAGGCAACGGCCCTGAGTATGCATCAAGATTCTACTAAGTGTCACATGGTGTGCTGGACTGAGAGGAAGAATCCACTCTTTCTGGTCTCAGCTCTCCACTGATTGGTGTTACTAATTTTATGCACTTCACAGCCCTAACTACTAAGCAAAAACCCTCAGACTCCCTACTTTAAAAGGCTGGCAACTTTTATTTTGCCCCTTCTTTCACATCCTCCCATTTTACAGACGAGATAACAAAGTTTACAAAAAGTCACATCTGGCAGAGCTGGGATTAGAACCAGGTTCTGTGTATGGCAGGTTCATCCGCTTAGCCACCTACAGAGACGTGACTTGTTCATTCTGAAAGGCCATATGGCTGCTTGTAACCACTGGATGACAACCCCCTCCAGAGTCAGGAATGCAGCCTCAGACTTCTGACTCCTAACGCTCTGTTGCTCTCTAACAAAGAGCTCTTATGTCCTGTGCTGGGGTATAGGCATTATTGGTAGAAATTGAGTGGCCCTGGGATCAAGTGGTGATTGGGAGGAAATCCCATCACTGTGTCTTTAAGGGGCAGGAGCCCTCTAAGGAGGGTGGAGCAAGGTTCCCTTCTCACCTGACCAACTGGGGATGAGCTAGGAGAAGGGTATCAGCATAAATCCTGCCTCTTCCCTCATAGCAGGGCAGATGCTACCTGCTGAATCCTCTGACCCTGAGGATGAAGTGGGGGGGAAGGACCAGTTGAGGGAGAAGCTGTCACAGGCCCTACTGTCTGCTAAATTACAACTCCACTCCAAGAAGAACTGGGAACTCCTGGTTTAGGAGAGCGGTAATAACTGGCTGAATTATCCAGCTCCAGGAGGAGGGCTTGGGGCTCCTGTTTAAGGAAAGACAGAGACTGGAAGGTAACCCAGAAGGGACTTGAAAAGGATCCAGAAAGAGGTTCT
The DNA here is from genome assembly GCF_026122565.2 of Emydura macquarii macquarii. Taxonomy (NCBI): domain Eukaryota; kingdom Metazoa; phylum Chordata; order Testudines; family Chelidae; genus Emydura; species Emydura macquarii. The sequence goes on along the minus strand of NW_027131105.1, from coordinate 8,468,779 downwards.
TTGGGGCTTATTTGTTTGGATTTGTTATCCCTGAAAAGGGATTGAACTCGGAGTGACCCAGCTGCAGGGCTGAGCCACGTGAATACATGGGAGGAGGAACTGAGGCAGGGAGTGCCTGCAGTGCTACAAGGCAGTTATGCCCCATGACAAGTCCCTTTCTGGTGGCATGTTCAAAAAGAGAAGTTACTCCTTTAGCTTTAGATCTGTGCTGTGGATCTAAAGGTCTTGGGTTCCAACTCTGCTGGAGACCCTAGCAGTCACAGACATGGATATGATTCTAAATGATGAAGTCTGGGATTTCTCAATTTCCCTTTTTTTAAAACCCCAGGAAACCACATACAAAAACCCTCCCTTAGAAGGAAGTTGATGTTGCAGAGTCAAGCATTCAACACCTAGGGAAATGTGAGAATTAGTTAGTTAAGCAACCTTAATTTGACCCCCTTGTGTGTCTGCATTATAGTACAGTAAATACTGAATCCCCTAGTACTAGTTCAACAGTGCCTCCGCCTCAGCAGTGCGCAGGATGGAGTGTGAATGAGGAAGAGGGTTGTAGGAAGTAAAAGAACGTTTGTAGTGCCTTAGATATGAGGGCTGGGACCTAGAAGCCTCCTCTTGGCTTCCATTGCTGGCTCTTGCACAGGCTTCCTGTGGGATGGTAGGCAAGGCTCCTGAGGGCTGAATTAAGGTTGCACATGCATTTGCCATTCCAGACGTCCCTAACTTCCGAGTGCTTGACTTTGCAACCGCAGTGTTCATAGCTTTTTGTATGTAATACCATGGAATGCCACTCTGTAGAAGGAATGCGGCTGACTGAGATGGTGGTTCTGACTTGGTAATTTTGAATAGTTGGCAGGGCGCTCAGAGCTGGGATAAGGATGTCTTTTAATGTTAAAATAAAACTAGTATAATTGTCTTTGACGGCTGCTGCTTCTAGAGCTTGCCCACCTGATAGGGGGATGTGTATGAGGCTGCCCAGTGTCATGTAGGATTAGCTTGCTGACCTGCTGTGCTTTGGGATTACTACTGGCAACTCCATGCAATGATTTCTTCCACAATCCTCCTCGAAAAGGGATTTGGGATTGAGAGGGCATGCTGTCCTGTGCAGAAGGCCACAGCAAGGCATATGGTATGCAATTTCAATCCTGTTTGGAAGGTGTAAGTGGGATGGTAGTGGTACCCTGATCTTAGGCTTGTCTTCTGCACTGGGATGAGTTTCAACCAGAATGCCCCCTCTCAATGCTGCTGCGTCGTACATTTTGATCTTTCACAAGCTCATCTATGCTTATGCAAAAGCAGAACTGGTTGGGCTTCCTACAAATGGGAAGAAGTGCATCCTGGGAAAACCAAGGGCACGTTAAATGAAGTCTAAAGTCTTTACTGCTGCCTAACACTATATTGGGTTAAGAATACACCATATTAGTAACTTGGATAAAGTCTTTCACGTGTTAATAACTGACTGGGATAGCAGTACACTGCAAATGCAAACCTGCCTAATAAAAAGGCTTTTGTGTAGTATAAGGGGAAAAAATATAGTTTTTTAGACCTTTGATTGGCTGCGTCAGCACAGAGAAGAGGGAGTGGCTTTTCCTGAGGGATTCTCTCTATGACTTCAAAGAGGAAATGTACCAGGGGCCCCTGTTCGAGTACAAGACGGTCTTCTACAGGCCTTTTTTTTTCTCCACTTTGCATTCAAATCCAGTATCCAATTAATTCATAATCTCTAGTATGAATAATCTGTTCTTGAATCAGTGTGAATACACTTCTTCTCTACAGAGACCATACAAAATGTTTAAGGGGGAAAATGATGTTCAGACCCTGCTAAAGAGCAGGTAGGCTGTATACATGTGTGCACTGTCTGTCGGGTGGAAGGCAATAGGAAAAAAACTGGAAAGGATCATAACTCACCTTCTTGTTACCTACTGTCTTGAGGCTATCCCAGCCACTGGTTTCTGCACTCCAAAGGCAGTGATAAAAATATTCACAACTACTATAATGAACACCAGTCCAGTTGCAAGGTTATTGAGGAAATCCAGCTTATGATGTCTTGCAGGGTTATTAAGGTCATATTTTACTTCAAAGAAAAAGAGAGAAGCAGCGTTTTACCATCAAAATGTATTTACAAACATGTTTAAAAGGTTTTTTTTATTATTTCTCTTCTGTAACTATTTCTCTTCCCCCTTCATTGGCTGCAATGCTAATTTCCTTTTTTTGCAAGATTGTCTGGCATCTAATGTTACAAAATCTAAGCGGAGTGTTTTCATTTTTGATGAATATGCAATATCTTCTAACATAAGAGCCAAATTCTGCTTCTAGATACATTTTGTGCAGCTCCCACTGACTTGCTATGTTTAGCTAGATGCAGAATGTGTCCTACAGAAAAGAGATCCCCAACACTTGGAGTAGGATGTTCCCGAGTATGTTTAATCTCTTTTCTTACAAAACGAAAATGGTCATAATGCACATTTTAAACTTTTTTATTACTTTACCTCTTAAAATTGCTTTTAGTCACTTACCAGAAGAGCTACCAATGAGAGAAAATAAAGTCTAGCCTCTTGTGCAAGAATGGGCTGTACATCCTTTCCAGATAACCCAGTCCTCTCTCTCTCTCTCTCTCTCTCCCCCCCCACCTTTACCAGTATGAGATCTGTACCTGCCCCGTTCCCTGTTCCTACCCGCTGATGGTTATTCCTACTGCTTCTGATTTTATTTTTAGAAAGCAGGAGCATTTATATTACATCTGTTTTAACAGAGAGTGAAATTTCAAAGCATCACAGCTGCAGTTGGTCTTATTGTGGGCATCAGCTGTGTAAACATTTTTCTTCTGTTTGCTTGCACTTTTCCTTGCTTTAACTGCTGTGGGAAGGACAAATAAGGGAGATAAAATTAGATTGGTTTAGGCTTCAGTTCCAAATCTTATAAAATGTAAAAACGAGTAATATTAAATATGCATGTGCTTGTGCAGGATTGTGTGAAATCTGGAGGGACTGTTCAGAATTAATGGCAAGCCAAAAATCTCCTCTGACCACTTCCTCTCTGAACAGGGGCTCTGTAACTTATGGCCTGATCCAAATATCACTGAAGTTGGTGGGAAAACTGTCACTGATTTCAGTGGGCTTTGGATCAGGCCCTTGAAAGAGAAAACTAATGAGAAGACATCTTCCTCTCATTTTGTTTGTAGTAAGATACTAAATTACATAAACAAGAGAAAACTGACAGATGTCAAGCACCACGCAGGCGCTAGCAGCATCATAAACAGTGGTTTTCAAAGCTCCTGGATATGTAGTTTGTGAACTCTGCTATACATATCAGCGGGTTTTTTTTCTCTAGCATATGGGCCTTTTCGACACTGAAGAATTTCTGACCCATGTGTAACTGAGTGAGTTTAAGTACACCTGGTTCAGTAAATCCAGGCTAGCCATGCTGAATTAGTTTGACCCGTTGCAGGCTTGCCCTGTGTCCCTGCTAGTGCTGTCCTAAACTCTCTCAATTTCAATGGCTTCTGGGGATCTGTTCCATAGTTCTCAACTCTGCTCCCAGAAGCAGCATATTGTGAGAGACTTCCCAAGCCAGCCAGAGCACTGTGGGGCAGTCGTGGGGGCACTGTTTGACCATTTCAGCTACTCCGCACCTACACGGACACTAAAACTGTTGGGAGTTCAACCCATATGCAACCCTAAAAAAACAGGTTATGTAGCATCACTGGTAGCATGCTTGTAAGTCATTTGGAGCACTTGTTTGTGTGGACATGTGCCTTCTAACATCTCCTAGAGTAGAGGCCCCCAAACTGTGCAGAGGAACGTTTGGGGGGGCACAGCTGGTCACACGCCTGCCCCCACGAGGGGTGGGGAGGGAACACCACCCAGCCCCACTCTGCCCTGAGCTCTGCTCCAGGCTCAGCCTCTGCCCTAGTCATGACCCCCTGCTGTGGTGCCTGGCCCTGATTGCAGCCCCTTCCCCTGGTCATGGCCCCGCTCTCAGCCCCAGCTGAGGGAAGAGCAGGGGGTGCAGACAGGGGTAAGGGGGGGCACAGGGTAAAAAGTTTGGGGATCACTGTCCTAGAGGCACTGTGATGGCATGGCAGTTCCAGACATATGAACCAGAATTCCTTTCTTAAGTACTTAAGAAAAGTGTTTCCTAAAGTTAGCTGCTGGTAGGAAAGAAGACAACAATGTATATGTAACTAGAGGATCTCCTGTGTTAGACATCAGGTTATAGAGAGCTGTCATTCTGATGACTCACCAAATTTGGGGGCGAGGAAGTAGGTAAAATACGGCTCCATCTATTTAAAGCAGGACTCTGAGCTTTCAGGTGGAATTACAGTAATCCTATTTCATCATTATAATAGTACTAAATGTGGCTCACCTCAACCATTCTTTAGTACAGTTATTCTTCAGCCTTTTGTCAGAGTAATCCAATGCCACTCTCACTTCAGGCAGCCTAAATCATTTCAAAATCCTTATATATCCCCCCTGTGCACCCCCCACTCCACCCAAAAAAATTGTTGTTCAGATGACCACAGCACTTCAAGGAAAAGTGTACAGAAAACCAGTGTGTCCAAAGGACAGACTGTGTGTAATCTTCCGTGAAGTTCAGAACCAGAGGGAAAGAGCTAACATATTTTTCAATTAACAGACCCCTTCTGAACTTGTTTTGGGTTTGCGGCAGGGAGTACCAGCCCTTTTATTGCAGGCTCATGGCACAGTTGCTGGTTCAACCCAAAACGGGGGGAATTCTGGGAGTTCTCATTCCCACATTTGATGGGCGTTAGAGGCTCACAGCAAGGAAGGATGGGAAGGAGTGCCAGGAGAGACAAGCCGTGCCTTTGCCTCGGAGATCAGTGAGACCACTTTGGGCCTCTCCGAGATACTCCTGAGAAATCAGAAGAAGTTGTCTAGAAAACTAGATGACCAGAGAAGAGAACCCTGGAGGTAAGAGAGGCCTCAAGCAAGGAAGCATTTGGGGGAGGGTTGGGTGCTAGACTTGCTAAGAGCTTTCCCATTTTTTTAAAGATTTCATGGCTTGAATTATTTCTTGGCAAGGATAACTTGAATGCAGAATTGTTCAAGGTTAATCCTGAGTTAGCAGCATCCTATCCTGGCCCCTCTATTTACATGAGTTTGGGAAAAGGAAAAAGTGCCAGATGAGTGGATCAATGCAGTGATAGTGAAAATACCAAAGGAAGGAGCTCTCAGTAACAGCAATGGTGTGGTATTACACTTTTATCCGTACCAGGTAACGTATTGTGTAAAATCATAGACCAGCGTATATCAGAGGCAGTTAGTTAATAGCATTCTCAGAAAAGGGCATGGATGCACAAATTAGATCTTTACTGCCTGAACTATAATAAAACAATGCTTAGAATGGCAACAACAACTTTACATAAATTTCATGGACTTTGAGAAGGTTTTTGACAGCATTCACAGGATCAGCCTATGGTGTATTCTGCAGGGTTCTGGAATGCCTCTTTGTATAATTAACATCATTTAAAGCTTCTATTTCAACTTTGCATGTTAGTTGGTCACAGTGACAATGCAAATGATTTACCGGTAAATCTACTTTCAAAAATGTTTTGGAAGAATGCTGCATAACCCCTTGCCATTCTCATCCCAGGGATGCATGTTAGCAAAATCCTTTTCCACCAAATTGGATGCTGGACCACTAAAGCAACCATGGTATTGGAATATAGGAGATGGCTCCCCCTGCAGCCCCCTCCACACATACCCCTTCTACTGAGGGCAGTGTTTTGCAAAAGGAGTACAGGATCAAGCCCATTGTCTACAGAACAGAGTTTCTCTGTTAATTTAGGAGTCTGATTTTAAACTCAGAACTTGGATAATTGGTTCTTGGATCTTTGCACATAGTATAAATACAGAAATTCCTAGTGCTGGGCTAGTGAAATGTTGGTATTTTGAAAAACAGCAATAAAAATGCTGCATTAATTTTCAGCAGCATGGAACTACAATGGGGTCTCTAAATTCAAGGATAATATTAAATGCAAAAAGCAGAAGTGTGATATTTACATACCCTCCATATTAAATGTTAAATTATCTGGATGAAGTCAATGGCAACACTCCCACTGGAGCCCAGTGCAGCTAGGATTTCACCCTTTATCTTTAAATGAGTCATCATAAGAAATCTATCATCTTAAATGTTTTTCAGATGAAGGATAAATGCTTTCGATACTGATAAACCTGATGGTAGTTTCCTAGATGTTTTCTTTAATCTTATCAGTAATCAGACACATGTAACACTGGTAATAATGAATATTAATAGGGTCAAGTAAGTTAGAAATCAAAGTACATCTTGATGTTTGTGCTAGAATCTCCTTGCTAGTCCAAGAGATGGTCCCCAGGCATAGGACATGTCAGCTTTTACTCTGATATTATATGTGCTCTTCGCCAAAAAGCAAAGATGAAGTGATAGTGGCTTGGATGATGGATTAGACATGTCTTTGGTGTGAAGAAATTCTACTTTAGCTGTTTGTTAGCTAGACCATTCCTCAAATAGAATCCAGGATCTTGCCTTTGAACAATTAGTTTATGGCTGTCAATCCATTTCTTCCAAGGGATTAAATACCAATAAGATGTTAGAAAGGGTGAATCTCCTCTTCTTAGCTTTATCTATCTAATACTTCTATAAATCACTATCCTCAAAACCTATAACAACTTTAGCATCCTTGACATATCTTTCCATTGTCCTTTGCAGGATACGTCTGGTAATCAGAATATCCATACTCTAAAATACTCCTTAACATCATTTATGGTGTACACAGTGATAATATCAGTTACCCTATTTACCCCATAAGGCTCAGAGTTTTCAAAGAAGCCTATGATCTTACTGTGGCCAAGCCTTGTGCTGATGTCTAGTACTCTAAACCAACTTCTGCTTTCACTCACACTGGTATAATGCCATTAAAGCCAATATACGGCATCCATGTCAAAGAAATTTGGTGTAGGGCGGTGTATATAGCGATAAACCAAAGAAAATATCTTTGAGAGTACCATTAGTCTGATCAGTAATCAAACATGAAACATTGGTAATGTGGGGGTAGAGGGTTGTGGTGTCATCACTGGTGGTGGTGGGGAGGTATAATATATGCTTATACTGCAGTTGCTATAGAATAACTTCGTAGTCCACACTTAACATTGTGTTGGCTTTAATTGCATGAGATTACTATGCATACAGAGCTGGCCTTATATAGAATTTTTTTTAAGGGCACTGTATTTTTTAAGGGCAACTCTGATCCTTGCTCCTCCAGCCTCATTGACATAATAGTCCATTTTCCTGCAGTCAGCAATTTAAAAATGGGGACGCTTATCAGCAACCAAGTTTCCCGAACGGAAAGGAAGTCCACACGCAAAAAACATTTCCTGTATTCTGTAGCTGAATCTTAACCTGTTCTGGGACAAAGCCATTCAAACAGCTTTCTTTCAAAAGGAAAATGCAAAAACAGGGTTAATCCTATTGTAGAAATAAACGGCAATGTCCTTACTACGTACCAAGGAATATCAGAAGCACGCCCACTCCAACTTGAAGTGTAAGGGATATGCTGATGAGAATAATAAGTGGGATGTAGAACGAGAAGGAAGGTCCTTGCTCCATTACTGCTTTCAACTGGGATGCGTTGGCCATCAGAAGAGCAATGTCCAACATGCTCTCTGCAGCACTCTTCTTATTGGCATAGTGGTTCACGTTAAAGGGTACATTTCTCTGCAGCCAGCGTTGTGGTCCAGGCTGAAAGTGAAAATATTCCAATTATGCATACATCAAATTGAATGGACTTTGGTCTAGGGACCAGTCTCCATAATAGTGCTGCACATCTCTGTACTGCTGTGTGCTCACACCTACCAAGATCCTTGAGTCATTTATAAATCCTATTTGATGATTTGTTGGATTAAACTGCTGCATAAGACTCTGTAACACCCAACCACTGGTGGATATTCCCATACTGCCCATACACATGTGGATATTCCCTTCCTGACCTCATGTGATGGGAGATTAAGCCACCTCCCACCCCTGCTAGAAAGGCAGTGGACTTTTTGTTTTGAAGGGTTGGGGGATCCCCAGCAGAATGTCAAAAAGCAGTAATTTACTGGGGAAAGCAGTAGACCTAGCAGGTCTGTTCTCTCTTGCTTTTTTCTTTCCTCATCCTTTAGGGTATCAGTAAAACTCTGTCCTTGGGGCTAGATTTCTAAAGGTATTAGGCACCTGGTGAGATTTTTCAAAACTGCGTAAAGGCAGCTTTTGTTGTAGTCGTGCTGGTCCCAGGATATTAGAGAGACAAGATGGGTGAGGTAATATCTTTTATTGGACCAACTTCTGTTGGTGAGAGAGACAAGCTCTTGAGTTTACACAGAGCTCTTAGTCAGGTCAGGACCTGTGTAAGCTTAAAAGCTTCTCTCTCTCACCAACAGAAGTTTGTCCAATAAAAGATATTACCTCAACCACATTGTGGCTCTCTCAAAGCAGGTTAGGTTCCTAACTCCCTTGGACCCCTTTAAAAAAACTGGCCCTTAGTACACACTTGAGACCATGAGCCAAATTATGCCTTCTACTACACCCATGTAGCACAACTACATTCCCAGGCACCTCTACCCATTTCCATGGAGTTGCACAGACATAAGAAGGAGCAGAACAGAGACCTTTGATGTTTGATTTAATAACTCTTCTTTCTAACTGAATGTTTATGCAAGCAATTTCCTTTTCCTCTTAGATGACTGACTATATATGAGCTTCCCACTTGTCCATCTCTTTGGTTTCTAACTACTTCAATATAATTTCTTTTGAAAGATTATAAGAAGTGTTGTGGCTGGGCTTTTGGGTTTTTAACTCCTATTTGTTAGGTATATTTTTACTGCATATATGTTTTTCTTTGGAAAGGTTTTAACAACTGTGGGGAAGATCTCTATTTAAAAGTTACTTCAAATGCGGAAGACGCTCTCTAATCAAAACTGGTCAGTGGGTGTGATCAAAACAGCCAAACTTCCAGTGTCAAAGCCAGTTCAACCACTATCTACCGTCTTCTAAGCTAGAAAAATGTCAGTGCATTGAATGTTTTCTGCTTCCCAGTTCCCTCCAAGAGCACAAACTGCAAAACTTGATCTTATTTCTCCGGCCACTTGTAACCAGCCACAATTTAAATAATTCACTGAAAGAAAAATCCCGAGGCAGCAGCAATGGGAATGAAACCATGTAACCATAGCCTCACACAGAGGGCTTGATTACTGAGACTTTGCTCATGGTGAAAAGAGACAATGTTAATTTTTCAGATCCAAACTTCAGCCAGGAAGAACTAGCTATCTATTTGGCTTTGCTTAGGTCCCACGATAAAAAAAAAAAAAATTAAAACAAAACAAATTCCTATTTGCCTGTCTCCTGGGGGAGACGGGGCGAGGGCACTGACACAATATAAACATTGCAGTTCCTGGTATGACACCATCCTCCTAATAGGAATGAGAACCGGTGTGGCTGTGTTCCCATTACTCTAGAAGAAAAGAAGCACAAAATAAATGCTGGATCTATCAATCATGAAGATTTAGACTAATATCACCTATTAACTATTCAGTACAGCCATATTTTGCCCGTGGTTGCAACCATGTAATGCCAATAACATCAAAAAGTGGCACAAGAGTAACAGCAGAATTTTGGCCTGTATGTTTCTATTGGAAAATCACTTTGTTTAAAAAAAAAAAAAAAAAAAAACTAGAAAACTGAGACCATTGTGGGGTTTTGCAATAAATTCATAACTGAAGAAGCATAAAAATACTGTTCAGCTATCTACTGGCTAATTGTTTACCTCTTCCTGCCAAAAAACAGTCCATCAGAGTGCAATATTTGACATGTAGATTGCTTTGACTCAGGCTCCAATTCTAAATGGAAAAAGCAGATTGCTTCCCTATCCCTACTGCAATAAAAACTTTAGGGTCCAATCTTGGAGCTCTCTCTGTTTTGCCTTTGGCTTCAATGGGAACATGGCCTTAAATCATTTACTTTAATACACAACTCTTCATTAACTATGTGTAAATGGATGGCTACGTTCTGCTTTCATTTCCACCTGTGGATACAATGTGGTACTCGTGTGAGAGTGAAACTTGGCCCATTCCTTATACCAGGAAAAACACTCTCACATTTTTAATATCCTGCCATCCAGTAAGACTTTCTTGGCTGTGTAGACACAGTGGAAAAGTGCACGGGAAGTTGATTACATTGGAGTAGCTCATAAATGGAGTCACATCAGATTAGCCGAGTAAGCAATTTTGTGTTCCACTCCCTCACCAGGGAGTAGTACTTCCCATCTGGCAAGAGAAGAAGAAAGGAACAGTGCATGGATTAATATGTCAGAGCTGAAGATCTGACATGACATACTGGAAGATCAGTTTAAGGCAACTGCTAAATATGCTGATTTAGCCAGTACTACTGTAGAGGCTTTGCTGTCTGAAGCTGTTAGAATCAGAAAAAAGACATGTTATGTAGCAATATCTGCATTTAAATATTATGTGATGGGAGGATAACAGGAAACTAAACCATCCTGTGGTTAAGAGAACAGCATGCAAGCGGCTGGCCTGTACCAGACACCGAGTCTTTAGGCTGCTGCTTGTTGGCTTTAGAAGATTTAAGCCTGAAGCAAAGTGAGACACAGAAGCAAGGTCTACACTGCCGCTTGAAGCGGGCTTGCAATAACTCTCCAAAATACTTGTTGCTACGTGGCTATAAAATGCTGTCCGGTGCCTGCTGCGATGGTGCTGTAACAGTACCGTGTATTTAAGCAGTGCTTTCCATTTTAAGGGCACTGTTCAGGAAGCATAGGGTAGCTACCCTTTCCCCTTCAAAAGGACAAAACTTGCTCCCTCCAGAAGAGCTGGGGTTGCTCTCTTCCTTCTCCCAGGTGCATTGCAGGCTGGCTCTGTTCTTCTACAGCAGCTCCTAGCACCCTGTGGCTCTGTCCAGCTCTAACAGAGCTTTGCCATGCTAGCGTCCAGGCATGCCCATGCTAGCTTAATCTAGCTAGCCTGGATAACAATAGTAGTCTAGATGTAGTGGCAGAGGCTTCACTTCAGGTGAGCAACCAGTGTACGCAGGCTTCCTGCAGGGCTTGTATTCTGGGTGACAGCCTAGGCCACCACATTTACACTTCTATTGATACCAATGCTAGCTAGATTAAAGCTGGCATTGTCATGCCTATCTGTGCTACAATTACCCCATGCAAATGTATACAGGAAAGATAAGATCTATCTACAAGTCCTCTCCATGCACCTGTCCAGGGTCTGCTGTCTCCCTTGCTGTTTTTTCTAACATGCTTGTTTTAACCACAGTGTGTAAAGATCCACAAGGAGCAGCTAGAAGATGCCTGCTGCCAGACAGCTTGTGGTATAGTGGCGAGTCAGCTCTATGAAGAAATATATTTCCCACTGTTGTTTCCTGGAGCTCTCTACGTAAATGTGGGTGAGAAAAGCTGTTCCCTGCCTCACCGTCAGTGCCGTACCTTAATAGCCTTGCACACACCAGAGAATTGCATCCCTCCAATATGCAGCTAATCTTGCTTGGAGTAGGTCTAGAATAGATGACGTGCGGTAAAAAACGTAAGCAGCTCTCCGTATGACGCTAGTGTCAGCACTGTTGCTACTACCTGTGGAGCTACAGTAAGGGATGTGTAACTCTGGGGGATCTGCCTGATGTAGATGTGGTCTTGGTTTACATGAGCACGGCAGTGAGCCAGTGCTGGATGCGATGATGGTGAATCCCAAGCAAGTAAAATACCAATAGTGCTGGCATGTTTCTGCACCATTTCACAGTTTGTGTCTTTGGTCACAGAGTTGTGTGACTAAAGCCCCTGTCATGCTCCTACCACTAGAATTATCTACTACAGACAAGTTATGGACTATGTTTGGGTGTGGCCTCACAAGTGTCTGAGAATAGTTTCAAAGAAGCCCTTGTGTGAACAAGATTTTGGTGTACTCACTTCCATGTTAACAACCAGCATGCACGCAGAGCTGGTGCCTGAGCTCTGGGACAAACCATGTTTATCTGAGAAGTGTGGTGTCCAGTGTGCTCTGAAAAGGAGAACTGTGGACAAGCTTTCCCATCTCCAGTCCCTGTGACTCTGAAAGCCATGAGAACCGTTGGCTGAGCAGCTAAGCTTTAAATTGACAGTATTTTCCCACCCCACCAGCGTCTTGCGACCCCTTTTCAAGGCTTATGCTGCCTTCCCCAGCAGTGTTGGCTCCCCACAGATGGGATTCAACTAATTAAGACACTACATCAGAATAATTGCATTGTTTTCCTTCTCTTAATCGTCTTACAAAAGAGGAAAGGGGTAAATCCAATGTTTGTTTCCCCACAGTATGGTTAATTTTAGTAATATTTTACTGGCAACTATAAAGAAGGTTTTGCAACCACTTGTGTTTACTGACCATGTATGACCTTGTGCCTCCCAGTTCATGGGGGTTTCCTTTCTTTGTAAAAAGAGCCTTTATTCCTTATACCCGATGATTCAACAAAAAACTGTTCTGTTTGTCTCCACCGTGAAAGTTACCTAACTGAGAAGTCTGAAGACCTAAGTCCCCTGTTCGTTCACTACACAACACTGTCTGCTTAAGATTCTGCACACTACCCCACTAACATGCCTAAAGTCTGACCAAGAGGAATGGCTTTTGGGGGGGGGGGGGGGGAGAGTAATTCAGTCTCTCTATGCAAACTTTGGCCTCTGCTGAGAGTCCCAAAAAGGGTACCAATTATATTATCAGGACAGGGTAAGAGTGTCAGTTAGTACCCATTCACATAGTGACTTTTGATGTGGACACCTTCACCTTGGAAATTAGACTGCAAACACCAGCACCACTCAATGCTCATTTCTTTCATTAACTCCATAACTATGTTAAAATTCACTCCTAGGACTTCCTTGTGCCCTTGCATGTATGAAAGAAAACGCACTTGACTTCACACTGCTGGAGATTTTAATGCATGCCCTTTTGCTTCTGGCTTACGTGCAGCTATTGTTCTGGTTAGCATCCTACACTTCTCCCATCGTACATACGCTTTCTAAGAGGATAGAATTAAAAACTGTTTTAGAACATGCCCAAAATCAACAGAAGTCTGAAACTTAAAAGTTATGAGCCAGATCTTGCATATTGAGGTTAGTAGATCTGTTAACATACATGAATCAGGGTTTGCAAGATTAAGCTTGAAGATTTACTCCATCCTTAACTGACTCCACTAGAAAACCAACAGTTCAGAGCTGTTAACTAAACTTTTAATTTCCAGCTTCTCTGCATGCATATTTGATTTGTGTGCAAAGTACATAAATTTGGGGTGTCCAATCCGAGACGCTTTAACCCGGCTTCAACAAGGACAAGTGTAGAGTCCTGCACTTAGGACGGAAGGATCCCATGCACAGCTAGACTGGGGACGGATGGGCTAGGCAGCAGTTCTGCAGAAAAGGACCTGGGGGTTACAATGGATAAGAAGCTGGATATGAGTCAGCAGTGTGCCCCGGTTGCCAAGAAGGCTAATAGCATATTGGGCTGCATTAGTAAGAGCATTGCTAGCAGATCCAAGAGAAGTGATTATTCCCCTCTATTCGGCATTAGTGAGGCAGCATTTTGAGTGTTGTGTCCAGTTTTAGGTCCCCCCACTTCAAAAAGGATGCGGACAAGTTGGAGGGAGTCCAGCGGAGGGCAACAAAACTGATTAGGGGGCTGGAGCACAAGACTTACAAGGAAAGGCTGAGGGAACTGGGTTTGTTTAGTCTGCAAAAGAGAAGAATGAGGGGGGATTTGATAGCAGCCTTCAACTACCTGAAGGGGGGTTCCAGGGAGGATGGAGCTAGGCTGTTCTCAGTGATAGTAGATGACAGAACAAGATGCAATGGTCTCAAGTTGCAGTGGGGGAGGTCTAGGTTGGATATTAGGAAAAAGTTTTTCATTAGGAGGGTGGTGAAGCACTGGAATGGGTTACCTAGGGAGGTGGTGGAATCTCCATCTTTAGAGGTTTTTAAGCTGCAGCTTGACAAAACCCTCACTGGGATGATTTAGCTGAGGTTAGTCCTGCTTTGAGTAGGGGGTTGGACTAGATGACCTCCAGAGGTCCCTTCCAACTCTATGATTCTAAGTGCTGAGTACCTGCAGCTCATGTTGGTTTCAACTGGGACTGTGGGCGCTCAGTGCTTCTGACTATCAGGCCCCATGTCTCAAGTTGGGCTTCCAGAAACTGAAGTATCCAAAAGCACTGGCCACTTCAGAAAACTTTCCCCATCATGCATGTATAATAGACAGTGCTTTGTCTGCAAAGCACAAAATCCCAATTAAGGAAAAGTGAGGAATGGGGACAACTTCTGGATTTGTTTTAACAAAAAACTATAATGTATTAAGTTCCAGAGGGGTAGCTGCGTTAGTCTGCATACAGCAAAAACAACAAGAGTCCTGTAGCACTTTAAAGACTAACAAATTTAATTTCTGTAGGCATAAGCTTTCATGGGCTGTAACCCACTTCGTCAAATGTAAGGAATAGAAATCAGACAGGAGATATACATATACATCCAAGGATAAGGAACAACAATGGGGAGGGTAGGTATAAGCAAAGTCCATTCATTTAGAGTAGATGAGGCCTATTCACAACCACTGATTAGGAAGTGAGAACGTGTGAACAGTGACAATTACTACTTGTAATTCTTGTATTAACTTCTTGTATTAGTTTCCCAGTGCCTAAGTGGAAATGTTGTTCCTGTAACTACACCATTAAGCTGATTACACAATCATTTATCAAAGCTCTCCATCATTCACAAACCAGAAATGATGGGTAACTATGCTGTCACTCAGCAACCAGAAATACCTTTGTTTTGGGAATTCTCTCCTTAAAAGGGTCCAGAGCCCTTGCTGCTTTTCAGTATTGCTTCCAGGAAAATATTTGGAATGCTGGCAACTATGTTGGGACCTTTTTGTTTTTCTATCTCCTTTAAAGGTAAAACCTCCTACAGGACTATGTCCCAACACTATACTCGACCACTGGGTAAGTTTTGTCCCAAAAGCCACAATTGAGAGAGCTGGCCATACTGGTTTTTAAAAAAAAAAAAAAAAAACCTGCTTAAAGGGGAAGTGAAAGCAGCTATAAAAAATTTAAAAAATATATATATATTGTCTCAGAGGGAAGAATACCACATACAGAACTGAATCATCAACACCACTTCCTGCAGCACCTCCATTTCCCCTAGGGGTCTGGCATTCATGTGCTAATCCAGCTCAACAATGCTTAGCTTGGGAGAGCTGGTGAGATCACACCTTGTGATGGTATGGCTGCAGGCCATTAGATAATCACTACAGAACAGGGGCCATCTATAAACAGAGATGTCTTTCAGAAGTCTAATATCGAGTTGTTGTTATAGCAACATTATTAAATCGAGAAAGTGGGATTAATAATGTATTCAGACATTCCAGAATTCCTTAGAAAGCAATGAAGACAATGCAAGTCAAATGATAGTGTATTAAAAGGAAAACGGCTAATTTATTTAATCTAGATTAAACAATTCATGTTTGGTTTCCTCCCCTTCCCATCACATTTCCTTTCATTTCTGCATTAAGGCTTTGAGTCAGGAAAGTGTGTATGCATGAATTTAAATCCATCTTATTCAGGACTGCACTAAGGACAGTACATAAGAACACGCCTAAATAGGCCTAGATTCAGGAAAGCATCCCTATCTGCCATCATTGCCAAATTAGACAAGAATGCAGTCCCTGCATGTTAATGTATTCCTCCAGGAAAAGGCTTGGCTAAAACCTGCTGCAAAAGAATGTGTGTATAACTATATACTAGTATCTCTTACAAAAGACATTGGACCAAATTCGTACCCACTTTGAATTTGAATTTTAAGCGGGAGCAACACTACTGAAGACCAAACCAGATCTGCATTTGGCTTTCAGACTTAAATTCAAAGAGGAGGGACTGATCCTTCTCCATTTTAATTAAAGCAGTGGGAGTCTTGTCAATGAATTCACTGAGCAACACAGGGTGGTAATTATTCTGCTTCATGGCCCAATCTGGTGAAACAGCAAAGGTTTCTCCTTTAACAAAAACTAACATTTTTCTCTACATTACACAATCTCTATAGAAAGAAATGAATATTCAGACCCAATATGATTATTTAATGACACTTTATAATCTCACATGAGAGTTCTAACTACAAAGCTCATGAAAGCTAAGGATACCCTTCTGGAAGACAAGATGACTCATGTGGCAGGTTTTCACAGAGCCCTGTTGTGGCTTGAAGACATTCTGATAACTTCAAAATAAGTTTTAAAAGTACTCCTGCAACTGAGAATTAAACTTGATCCAGATGATAAATGCAGTGTGCTAGGGATTTGACTCATGTAATTCTATGGCACATCATATGTTCTCAAATGGGTTTTGCTTTGGGTGGAGCATTATCAGATTCTGCCTATATTCAAATCTTCATTTTTCTGGTCCTTTTCTTTTATATTCCGGAGTGTAACTATTTTCTTGTCAATAAGCATCACTGACTTATGCACCTTATGTTCCATGTAGATTTTAGTATTGTAAAACTAATGAGTTATATAGGTGTAACCATTGAGGTCCATTAACAAATTAGGGGCTCAGCTCTCCATATCTAAAATGCCCATTGACTTTGGCAGGAGTTTTGGGTATGCAGGATTGGGGCCTAAATGAGTGGCTTAAGTCTGGGCATTGAGCAAATAAGGGCAGACTCTCTCTAGAGGTTCCAGTTCTTTACGTATTCCTGTAGGTTCATCATCCTGCTTTTGATTCTGTACTACTTTGCTTTCTGTTCCTGTATGTTCAGAATAGCTTCATCTTTCACATATGCCAAATCACCTTTCTTTTCTCAAATCCTGTTTTGGACTATTTTTATTACCAAAACTGACTGACTGCAAAAAGTAAACCAACAAAAATGGTGAAAAGCCAACTTAAAAAATAAAAACCATAATTTAAGGTAATAAGAACTTGGTTTTTTTTAACCTGAGAACCTCTTTAAACTGCTGGCGTTAGACTTCCATCACTGCTTTCCACTCCAGTGCTATCTGGTCTTACAGCACATCAGTAATACATTGTAAGCTGACTTGTTTATGTTCTGTGTTTGTAAAGCTCTGTTGACATGTTCCAATTGCTATAAATAATTATGTGCACACTACTACTAGCCATTTAGATGAGAAGAAGTTTCCATTTGAAATACGTAATGCTTCAGGACACATTTCATTCTAGTGAAGAATGGAATAATTATTTCAAGTTCCCACATGTTTTGAAGTTTGTTCATTGTAGGTTTACACTGCCAATATGCTTTATTAACATTTATATATGGATGATAATAGTGAAAATATGCTACTCACTTTGCATACGTTTCTACCAAAAAAGGTATACATTTATGAATGGCTGCAATGCGATGTTAATATCCAATAGTTGTTTGGTTTTTTTTATCCAGCTTTTGGGTTCATCTTCATCTCTTTGGTATCTTATCTACCTTACAGAATACGCTAGCTTGAAAAAAAGGGTAATTCTGGAAGCCCCATTGTGTGCATTGAAATGGCAAACCAGCTATATGGAAAGCTTTTGAGACAGCTTCCATATTTTTCTATTTCTTGACCCACTAGTTATTACCAGCAGTACTTGCATCAAAACTCTATTGCAAGGGGTTAGAAAACTCTCAGGCACCTCCATTGACTTTAGTGGGAATAATGAAGAATAGGTTCTACTAAAAGTGAGAAAGGAATTGCTCATTGTGAGTAAAGGCATGACCATCTAGCTTAACAGTAGAAGCTAGGAACTTCTGGCTCTTAAGGTATTTCTCTCATGTAGATCCCTTTGGGTCTTGGGCAAGTCACTAAAGGTCAGAGTTTCAGTAGAGCTCAACATAGAAAATTGAGGCTTGGTTGTGTGTGTGTGGTTTTTTTTTTTGTTTGTTTTTGTTTTTTGTTTTTTTTGTTTGTTTGTTTGTTCCCCAGAAGAGCTTAATTCCGTTACCTAGCATGCTGAGTTTTTAAAATCTGATCATAGATATCACAGTGGGATCTGCTGGGTGCTGAGCGCTTTTGAAAAACTACCTCCTTTTTTAGGAGTGGCAGAGCTGCTTCATTGCTGCGTAGACTTCCAGGCTCAAGCTGGAAACTGAACTCTGGGACCCTCCACCCCACAGGGTCCTAGAGTCTGGGATGCAGCCTGAGCCCAGAAGTCTACATGGAAATGAAGCAGCCCCACAAGCCTGAGCCAGCTGTGGGTTTTTCTTTGCTGTGTAGACATACCCTTAAAGGGATCTGAGCTCTTTTGAAAATCTAGCCCTTAGCTTCTGCCTCTCTTTTCCCCTCCTCCCATGCCAAAATAAAAGTGACACTTGCCTATTTCAGGTTCAACAAGGGGATTACAGATTGTAAACACCTCTCCAACATTACTTTATAGAATACTTCGGCTTTAAATGTTCTTGGTAGTTAATTTACAGCTGCTTATTCTTCAGGTGCTATCTGAATTGACTGACTGACTGACTGTCTCCATTTTTTTTTGAGAAAGGTTTGCCACCACTGGAATGGTAACTACAGCTAACAGAATATAAAGCAAGAGCAGAAAACCCCTAAAGTATATAGAGATTCCAAGAACAGAAACGGAACGGGAAAAATATCCCCACCTTCAGTTAACTTGACACAGTCAATGCTATTCCCTTTTTTTGTTAAAATGAGCTGGATGAGGAAGTGGCAGTTCTAAAGAGAATCTTTCAGTTCTGACTCAAGTACAGTGAGTCAAGCTTGATCTGGAGTCAGACAAAAGTAATGCCAAAGTCCACCAATTTTTTTTTATTGCAGTACTTTTCCAGTATTTGACGTTCTGCTTTAGAAATGCCATTAAGGCTATCTGACATCACACAGAGGGCTCAGCCACGTGGGAAAAGAATCTTACACACATGTGCCTGTGCCTTGGCTGCATGGGAAAGTTTTACCAATTATATCAGTATAACTGTAGCTGTGTGTTATTCTCTATGGACACTCTTATTCAGTCGTAAGAGTGGCTTTTTCCAAGTTAGCTTAGCCCGCTTCACAAACAACTTAAGCAAAACCATAAAAAGGTACTCTTATACCAAGATATCCACACTGGAGCTATGCTGGTATAACTAGATGAGTTTAAATTTGCACCGTAGACTACACCAAAAAAAAACCCAAAAACCTTTTTCAAGTAGAGAACTCAATGCTTTACAGGCAGGTGGTTATTTAGGAGTTTGTCAACAAAACTATTCATTCAGTCAGTGGTGGAAGGTTTTGTTTTCTGGCCTGGTCCATGGAAAAATGCAAACAATCCTAAGTAATTCACTTTGGGCTCCCCATCCCAGCCTGTACCCTTCTTTCTTTCTGTTTTCCTGAACCTCTTTTGGTCTCTTCTCCATCCCATCACTGATCAGATGCATGAAGAAGAACTCTGCTTCTCCTTGAGTTGCTAGAGCAGCTCTGCAGTGAAGGAAGAATGCACTCAGTCCTATTACAGCAGCTCTACCTCCGAGGAGATAATGAAGCTGAGCACAGGCTTGAGTGGAGAGCTGTATGATAAGTGGTAATTCAGCTTTAGCCCACCAGCTGAGTGCCTGGAGCTAGGAGCTGAACAGCCTCAAGGCTAAAGACAGACAAAAACAGCCAGTAAATCAACTTGCTTATGCTCCTTTGTGCTGCTCTCATTGGATGCTGAATGTCTCAGTACTTTAAAACATAGGTTGTTGCTACTCAAAATCTGGGAGATTTCAGGCCCAAAGAGAGATTTTCCCCCACCCATCCTCAAAGCCGAGGGAGCAGTGGCTTCAAAAATAGCTTATACAAGTGTGACTGTAAAAAAAAATTTAGAAAATATTCTGACTAGGAGTCGTTTTAAAAGCTGTGCACTCAAGCAGAAAAGACAGAAGAACTCTCCTAGAGCAATGTTCTGCCACCACCAGCCCATTGGAAGGAACAGAGGAAAAGTTCATTAGTTTTTCTCATCAACTACAGTATATTTGAGATTCAAGGCATGCAACAGTCTCAGAATCAGATTTCAAAAAGGAATACGAACTGACATTTGTAGTAAGTACTCTCTACTAAATATTTGAGCCTTTGATTTGGTTCAGTTCACCTGTCCTTACTCACATCTCTCTAGCTACTATAGCGCCTATCTCCCTTACATACATACTGTAGAATTCCTCCTTGGACACTGGTATGAGTCTGTTATACATTCATTAGCAAATGTCATCCTCTGAGCGTACATGCACTTTAGGGAGTGATTCTGTGGCAAATAGTCATTGTCCAGACTTGATACCCCGCTGTAGCGCACACATTTCCTAAAAACTCCACTTTAACTTAAGGGACCGACACTTTCTTATTTGTAATACTGTTGTACTGAAAGGCCACATTCTGGTTTGGAGCCCCAGTAGCTCCAGTACTGTAGAAATATCTAGCAAGCTAGGGTTCCAGCCCTGAAAAGCTTATATTCTAATGTAAGGACCATCTCACACCTTGAACAAGTATGCTAAAACTAACCGCCAAGGGAAGGTAGCAGCTGCAGCCTCCAGCGAGAGGAAGAACGATTCTCTACTCCCCTTCCCTAGGCGAAGTTGGAAGAGAGTCCTTCCAGGAAACTGTGTCTAGGGTCTAATAGACAACAGTGGGTTAGTCGTGCTTTTATTTCATAGAGCTGTGAGGGGCAAGCACTTGCATAATCCTGTTTGTATGTAAATTAATAACAAAGAAGAAATTGGGGGGGGGGGGGGAATGTTTTGCAGGCGGGTGTGATTTGAATTGATCACACTCCAGTCTTCCTTCTCCTTGGAGCCTGATTTTTACACAAACTGCCCCGGAGCTGGACTCAGGGAAAGCTATAGCGCTGGGGAGGGACAGGCGGCTGCCGCTATAGCGCTGGGGAGGGACAGGCGGCTGCCCCGACAGCCCCGGCTGTTGCTCACAGCACAACACGCACGGTGCGCTCCAGGTGCTCGGGATGAAAGCCTAAGGCGCATTGTGGCAGGGCAGGGACTGCTTCCCCTCGCCGCCTTCGGGACTTGCCGGGGTGGGTTTTCCGGGCCAGCCCCACGGGCAGGGCGGCAGGGGCTGGCTCAGCTCCCTTATCTCTCCTCGCCGGTGCCAGCGTTTTGCAGCCCGTCTTCTCCGAGGGGCGGGAGCCCGGCCCGGCCCAGCTGCCAGGCGCAGATCGCGCGTACAGCCCCCGGCCGCCCCGTCCCCCCGCCTGGGCCAGCCCCTGCCTGCGGCGCCGTGGTCCCCGAACCCGCCAGGCCGCAGCGCCTCCGGGCCGCGCTGCCCCTTACCCGGCTTGCAGGCTCTTGGTCGCTGCCGCCGCCGCCGCCGGTCAGCCCGTTCAGCTCGTGGCTCTCGGCCGCCGAGGTCATGGTGCCTCTGATCCCCCGGCCCAGCTGCCCCGGGGGGTGGAAAAGGGAGGCGAGGCTGCGCCGGTGTCTGCCTTCCCAGCCCGCTACACACACGCACAGCGGCCGAGCCCGCCTCGGCGCTTGCTGCTTCCGCCCGGGATTCCCCTTCGTCCCGGGAGCGCGGCGCGGGCAAGCCCCGAGTGCAGGGAGGGAGCGAGGGGGCCTGGCGGGCCGGCTCCACACAGGCACAGCGGGGAGTGGCTGCTGCCAGAGGAACTGGACGGAGCAGAGGAGGTTATACAACGCTGGCGTGGCGGCTCGAGGGGGCAAGGAGCCAGACCAGACAGAGCCCACGAAGCCCGTGAAATCTAGAGGCAGTAGGCTTGAACCAAACAGAAGGAAGTATTTCTTCATCCAGCGCGGTCAACCGGGTGAACGCTTTCCCACGGGATGCTGTGAAGGCTAAAAATATATGTGGGTTTTGGTTTTTTAAAGCTTGAGACAGACCCTCTCCTCCATGAACTTATCAATGGCAATTAGCCAAGAGCTTCAGGGATGCCTGGGCATCCCTAAACCTCTGGCTGCCAGAAGCTGGGAGTGGACCACAGAATGGATCACTTAATAAATTGCCCTGCTTTGTTCATTCCCTCTGAAGCCTCTGGCGCTGGCCACAGATGGAAGACAGGATACTGGGCTAGATGGACCATTGGTCTGATCCAGTATGGCCATTCTTATGAGCCTTCCTGGAAGATGGGGAAAATAATAATCTATGGCCAGGGCTATTGTAGGAGTTTTTGTGCTACAGCAATGTGGTCACGGATGGATTTAAAAACAACCAATTCTGCCCCCCACCAAAAAAAAGGCCTAAGCTAGACACAGTTCTACATGCAAAAACGTACAATAAAACCCCTATCTGACAAACTAATTGGGGATTGAAGACTTCATAAAATTAAAAGGTTCATAAAACTGAACATCTCAAATTCACAACAGGTGCAGTGCATACATTGCAGTATGGAACATGGCCTCATTCTCTTCTTGTCCTGTAGACCACTGCAAAGCCATTTCCAATGCACCAGAACATGAAGGGATAAGTTCATGTGCTTCAGTGACATCACTTTCATGATGTGACTTTTTTTTCCCCTCTTTCAGGAGAAATTGTTTGCAAAATTGCTGTTCATAAAAACCGAGGTTCTACTGTGTTTCGTTCAGGGAACCAATGTAAGCTATACTGGTATAAGCTGCATCTACACTAGGCAGGTTTGTCAGTATAGTAATACCAGCAAATCTTTTCTAGTGTAACTCTGGTCTAAGTCTCTCAGCACTCCTGGGAGACAGCCGAGTGTTACCCCCATTTTACAGATTGTTGCGGAATCACTTATTCAAGATCACAAAGTAAGTTCAATATCTCTAATGCCAAACATTCAAAAATCATGAGACTGGTTTTTAAAATAAGTTGTTTTTTAAAATATATTTTTATTTCTTGCCTGCTAGTTTACACACCTTTATACACTCAGGACAGGTTTTCAAGCTTTCCTCTGGAACGGTGAGAGCTAAAATCTTACTTAGAAAGAAACATTCTCATAAAATAACATGACTCCAGGAGCTGGTGCATCAAGAAAAACACTAAATGTGAGACTCTCAACAAGACAGCAAGAGTTGGTCACAATGCAAGTTAGAGGTAGAATTGATAATAGAACCCACACATATTGATTCCTAGCCCAGTGCACTAACCACTGGAGCACACTCTCCAACATTTTAGATAAATGACCATTGTAATATATGAGACCTTATCAGTCTTTTAGTACAAGGACCATGCACTTCTTTGCAGTTCACTGTACGATTATTTTTAAAATGAAAATAATCTTGCATAGTGCTTGCTTCCAAAGCACTTGACAAAATAAGGCAAAGATGTACAGACATGAGGAACTTTGCACACAAGTAAGTTGTCTCAGTAGGATTGTCCACTGACTGATATTTGCAGGGTTGGGTCTTATGTCAGGACAGGAATCACTTCACCTATCACTGGAATGCAGGGAGAGGGCAGCCAGCATGTAGCATACTATAGAACAATCAGGAATGGGACATTTTCACCAAGGAGACTGAGGTAAACTCCTACACTGACAAAAACCACCAAGGAATCTTTAATGCCGTGCAGTGCAGATAAGGGCTCTGTTTTAGCTGTTTAACCCCTTACACAGTAAGAAAATCCAATTTATCTTCCTTATTAGGAGGCTTTGTTGATCCTGCTGGTTAATGGCAGGCTTTGACAGATAAGCCATTCCCTCTAGGAGGGCTATGTAGAAATAGCTCTTATAATTCATTGGGTCAAACACAGCCAAATATGATTAACCTAATATACATCAAGAAAGGAGGCCACACAGGAACTTGTACTTTTTGGTTGGATGAAGGCACTTGACCTTAGACTTTGTGTATTTCAGCACAGCTGTAGAATCGTTACTTAGATTGTAAAAGTCTGTTTCATTCACTGCCTAGAGAGACGTTCAGATAAACATGGAAAATTTGCATTTTAGAAAAAACTTTAATGAACCAATAACACTGAAGAGATTAAAAGGTCATCAACTTGAAATTTAGTCCATTAAAAATAAAATAAGCAGTATCCTCCTTCCAGTGTTTGTGGATTTGCAATTTCCTTGTCCTATTTTTCTAGAAAAGCTTCTCTCCTCTGTTACTGTGTGAGTGACCCACATAAAAAGGAAGACTGACTGTACAATGTACAGATTTTATGGTAAAGCACAGATCCTTAAGAAAGGTAGAAACAGTGAAATTGACTATACACGAAGTGCTATCAAATGCACAAAGTAAACAATGTGAAAAGAAATAGAGAAACATTATTTTAATTGCTTTTTTCCTGATTTTTTTTTTTAAAATGTACTAGTTACAAGTAACACCTATGGTTACCTACCATTGAAAGAATATAGATTAAAAAATTAAGATGGTTCTTCCTTTAGCCACACACATGTAATCCTCTCTCAAACAGCAGCATAGCTACCTCTGAAATTGCTTTCCAACAGTGAAAACTCTCTACGCAGTTACAAGTTATTCAGTGGCTCTGTTCTTATGCTTTTTAGATCTGAGTAATTATAGTCAAACACAGAATAATTCCTTAGTATATAATATTATAAATTTCCATTATGAAAATGTTGGCTCTGGCTGGTGCTCATTCATTCTCCAGTTTAAATTAGAGCAACTGAGATTAGCCACAACATAAAGACACTTAGTCTTCCACCTTTTAGACTTTGCTCCTTATGTAGAAAGCAGCAAGAGGTGGGGGTAGAACTGCTACGCCACCCAGGGATTTTTTCATCACACCTAACCAGCTCCAGCGGCTTTATGGCTTCTTTGCACCAACAATCACTAAAGGGTCTGGCAGAATGGAGAACTGGGTTCTTAAAGTGTGAGCTAAACTAGACTCACTCCCCTGTCCCAGATTATTGTAGCCAATTCCAAACGGTACAAGATTGCATTCAGCAAATGTGCTACATGGTTTGGGTGTCAGTTTAAGGGTGATTTCTGATATTCTCTTTGAATTTCATGGCTTTTTATGACTTGTCAGAACGTTATGCTTCCCATAACATGGTTTATTATGGGCAAATCAGGATGCATTTCAATACCAGATTACACCCAGTCATGATTTTTCTATTGGACTTTACAGTATTTTATACAAAACTGATTAATCAGGCATCTATAAGCAGATCACTGGAAACTTTTAGTCTTGCTACATTCCAGATAAAAGTGAGTGACGTGTCAAACATATCTGTAGCAAACAAACACAGGTTAGTTTTCCATTTATTTATTTGGCATATGTAATCCGGTCAAGCCCAGCCACCGTGTTCTCATCAACAATGTTCAAGGCACAAAAACTTCCAGGAAATTGAGTCATTTTGCAGTTCTCAACAATAGGCTTCCATATTTACTGCTAAAGATTACTGGAGAAAATGCTTAACTATACATGAGTCCAAACCAATTTGTCATTAATTTCCTGACTATAAAAAGTGTAATGTGTGAATGTATATCTGCAAAAAAAAAAAAAAAAAAATTACACAGCTTCCCATGATAAAGATCATCAGCCATTTGTTTTAGTGGAATTATCTTGGACCACTTAAAGGTAATTCCCATTACCTACAAATCTATATTAATTCATTGTGATCTTAAAAAAAAAACCCCGCAGCTGGATGGAAAGTGTATTTAGAGAAGACAGAGGTAAAGATTGACAGCATTAGGGACTCACAGAAATACCACAGAATAATGTTTTGAAAACAAAGGTGTATACACAACTTGCCTTGTTATGTAGAGGAAACATACAATGAGAGGAGGAGAGAGTACAAGAGCATAAAAAACACAACCGTACACATACTGGTGCTGTTTTGGACCACCACAGCCAAGGTGGTAAATGGACATGGTTGTAGCCTTTGCCAGGAGTCACAATGGGAACAAATTGTGCACGAGGTATTGTGGCAGCTTGTCGGGGTGGGCCTGGTTATTCTGTCTACAGTGTTGCAATGGTCAATAGGGGCCACTGCAGCCAGGTGATGACTGGGGTAGTTTGCTTTACATTACATCAAAGGCTGAGCCAGATCCAGGACAGGGGAGGGAACATTGCTTTCCATATTGGGCCCTGCCTTGGGCTATGCGCTGGTGGCCTTTGCTGGTAGAGGCCAGAACTCGCCTGAGTGCGCAGTCAACCACTCCATCAATTTCTTTATCAGTCTTCATGGTAATGCCTCATTCAAACCTCAGACCACTTGGCCTGTAATAGCTACAGCAGCCTTAAGGAGTAAGAGGTGAGTAGAGCTGGTCAAAATTCTCTGAATATAAATTTTTCTGTGACCCTTTTATAAAAAATTCTATTTTTGATTACCCACTTGCCCCCTCCCTCCCACGCCCTACACACACATTTTGACAGATTGGTTGAAAACATCAGGGGGTCAACAAGTATCATCAATGCTGTCCAGCATTTTGGCTGCAAGTCTAAAGGGTCCGGGGTGGCAAACTTCAGTTCTCTGTGTGTCAGATGCAGCAGCAGAAGTTCTAGAGGGTCCCAGTGTTATTCTGCCTATGGTGCTTGTATGGAGCTGCCATACAAACAGATTTGTGGGATGTAGCCTGTTTTTGTAGCCTTATGGGGAAAAGAGTGTACGTATTAAGAAGCACTTTGGTCTGGCATTTGACAGAAAAGAGCTGGGAGCCAGGATTCAAATAAAGTCTGAAACGCTCAGTGCAGCATGTGACCTGGGGCAAAGCACACTCACTTCTCATGCTTCAGTCAGCCCAACTGTTACATTCTGTAAAAGCAGAGCTTTTCCTTTTTACCCAAAATGAGCATCTAAGTTGTTGTTCTGAGTAAATTAAAAAAAAAAAAAGGTTTTCTAGTTGGCTGCTTGATTTCTAACAATAAAGAAAAGACCCAGTGCTCTCTGTAACATAATATTTACAAACCGTTAGTCATGACTGCTTATGATGGGAGGAGAGGCTATGAAGCAGTGACATTGACTCATAGAAATATAGGGTCCTTAAAGAGGTCATCTGGTCCAACCCCCTGCACTGAGGCAGAACAAAAATACTGTATACCTAGACATGATCAGTAGGAAAACTTGTAATGAAGTGATAACTTAATACTGTACTCGAAGTCATTCTGTTTTGTTTGGGGACTGAAAGTACTGTCATTACAAAGTAATGAGAACCATGTGTCTGAATTTCCTTAAGAGAGATCAGCTGCAATCTCAGTAAACACCGAGAGAGTGTGTGAAAGAGCAAGTGAGTGCTGTGTAGAAGGATGGTGAATGTTGTTAGGGCCACCACGTAGATCAGCCAATGAAATCTCAGTTCATCCTTCAAAAGAAGATGACCCCCCATTGCCCTGCATCCCGGTATCTGAGAGAGTGAAATTCACTTTCAGATTGCACTGGTCTCCCAAGCCATCAGTGGATCATAATTAACCAGTTCTCCCAAAATGCTTATTTGGCAAGCATAAAACAGCACTGGTTTCTTAATTATGGAAAATGAATAATCTGAATCATGAATGATGATTATTTTTTGCTAAAATCTCAAGTTTCAGATTTCCTTTTTATCTAGCAATTCATTTTCTTTAACACAATGTGGTTTATGTGGATGCAGAGAGTGTCTGAAGAGATTCCAAAAATAAAAAGTACATGGTAAAAGCTGACATTTGTGGTCCATACAAAAGCAGGTTATGCAAGAGTCTAGTATTTCCTAGCTAGAGCACACGTTTAAAGCAACAGAATGTGGTACACTATAATCTCTCTGTGGGAAAGGTGGATGTCACTCATTTCTGCCAAAGAATAAAATAAGGGGAAAAAATGATTTCAGAAAAGACCCAAATGGGGAGCGAGGGATTGAAATATGAATGTTTGATAGAGTTATTTTACATGGGAATAGAGGTTGCAATTCCTAAACCAACACTTGATGTCAGTAATAGCTGTAATCCTGTTTATAATCTCCTCTCCCCACAGCACATCCTTCTTTCTTGTACTTGCGCCTACATTTATTGTTTAAAAGATGCCTTTGACCATCACACTGGCAGTTGCACTCTGAACAAAAAAATTTTCAGCACCTTGGTTGTAAGGTGTGTGTGTGCAGTTTGTTCAGTTGTTTCTTCTTGGGAAGAGGAGGGTCTACATCCTACCACTATACCTCCTTTTAAAAAGGTCAAACCATGGTGCTCCACTCTCTGTGCCATCTAGCTATTTGCTGTTGTCTTTGTAGTTCATAATTCCTGCTGGGTGGGGAAGATGCATTCTAGGGGCAGCTTTGAACCTTTGATATAGCTGTATGTAGTATAATACAGTTATGCAACCTCACAAATAGCTCCATAACTTACCTTTTTTTGCCAAAGTGCTGCATTGTAATCTATCAAATAGTCATTTTTCCCACCACCTTCCATCCTAGCTTGCCTGTTTGATCTTCATTCTCCTGACCTTTACGGGCTGTGTGAATTCCTCACAAGGCAGTTTTCAGTGGGATTCTGTTTTGCTGCCCTTAAAAGCACAGAACAGCAGGCAGAAGAGGGAAATCCTTAAGGACAAATAACCTGTCCCACTTGACCTTCTGTTAGAAGTAGGCAGTGAGGCTAGGAAAAACTGAAGCATTGTTTTCGGGGGGAGGGAGCAGGAGGTAGTAGCAGATATCTGGGCCTCCCACGCCCAGCCAAAGAGCTTTGGCATAGGGTAGCCACTGCTTCTTATATCTTCCCCCTGCTCATGCCAAAACTGGGGCTTCTGCCCCATGTGCTGCTGCATGCCTCATTCCTAGCTGGGCACTCAGTTTAAAAAGCCTCCCTCCTCTGGAAGTGGGAGTGGTGGGGTTTTTTTGGTTTTTTTTGTTGCTCCAATGGAATGGTGCATTTACAGAATTCTTTCAATACAAATTCAAGGAATCCAATGATTTTGTAACTGACATTGCCAATTAATTCAGGGCAGCTAATTGTGTATTTGAGGTCATGATGCATAATTTAGATCCGAAGCACCACGTGCCCAGAGCTTTAAGGTACTTTGTGGTATTTATATACTGAGATTTCTTCACTTTCCAGTGAAATGCAGCTGACTCTGGGGTAGAATGTTAAGAGACTACTATAAAATTAGCTATAGGCTTGATGCAGAAAACACTTGAGGAAATTTGATGGCCTGTGTTATTCAGGAGGTCAGACTAGACAATCACAATGGTCCCTTATGGCTTTAAAATCTATGAAAATTTACGTAGGTTAAAAATCAGTAGTTTTTATTTAGGAAAAAATATTGTTCTCCCTCTCAAAGCAGGAAAACTCAATGTAAAGTCTTTCAAAAAAGAAAGGGGGGGGAGGGGAAGAAAGCTCTTGACTTCCCCGTCTCAGCTTTCTTTCATCAGTACGCACCAAGACTAGCCTTTTGGGCAGCCTTGGGCCTGATCCAGACTTATCTACCATCCATACTGAAAGGAACCAAATAGCGTTGCATATTTTCAGACCAAGATCAAGATGAATTCTCCAGTACTGCAACATGTATGTCTGGAGCGCCTCAGAGTCAGCTTGACCCAGCATTGCAGCTTAGGAATATTTGATTTGATTGATTTAACAAGGCACTGTAATGCAGTTAGTTCTCCCAGCTGGCATTACCCTAGAAAGTTGTCCTTACATAAACCACTCTTCCGAACTGTAGTGCTTGCATGGCCAGTCCCTTTACCCGAGCTGGCTGGCTGCCCTTAAGTAGTCATGCATTTCCCTGTAGTGCATTGTGTTCACCGTACACATCAAAAGAACCATACACACAAAGCAACCCTCTTGACTGCACTATGTTCTTTTTTGCACGGAGTGTTGTAGCCATGTTGTTCCCAGAATATTAGAGAGACAAGGTGGGTGACGTAGTATCGTTTATTAGACCACCTTCTGTTGGAGAGAGAGAGACAAGCTTTTGAGCTTAGAAGAGCTCTGTGTAAACTCAAAAGTTTGTCTCTCTCACAAACAGAAGTTGGTCCAGTAAAAGATATTACCTCACCCCCCCTTTGTCTTTCTTTTTTGCAGACAGGCTGGAAAAAAGCCCCACTTGATATTGCTAAGAAGTGTTCCATGTGTATATACATACAGGCATCTAAAGTGGCAGTGTTTCAGAGACAAGATTTTAGATGTTAGCCGGGCCCTGCCTCAGCTGAGGTTACACCCTCTACCCCCACTCTGCCTTTGAAAGGAGAAGGGAGGGATCAAGTTAGAGAGACTTAAAACAGAGAGCTCTTTCAGAATCCTGCCAACAGTCACTCCACAGCAGTAAAAAGAAAACCCAGCCCTGAGCTATGTGCTGGAAACCAGACAAAGGAATCTGTACAATGGGGGTGAACTTACACAGTGATGGTGCTGTTTAGTTACAAATAGTAGACAAGAAAACAAACACCCAGCCTCTTAGTTCAAACCACCAAATACAAACTACTGTTCTGCTTTACAGAAATTATTCACATTCCTCTCCAGAGATCCTGCTGCTCCACCACCTTCTATTAGCTGATTGCAGGCAGCCAGCTTGTCAGGTGATTCCACTTTACTCCTGGTACAGATTCCCTAGTGGTGCCTAGTTGTTTACAGCAGGACTTTCTGTGGACCTCTCCTCCCCAAAGTCCTGTGTGAGGCCTGTTCACCTCATTACATCCCCTGCTTTCCCTACAATAACAGAAAACGGTGAGTGCTGGGTGTTACCACATCCTGCCATCTGAGATACTACAATCTTAACTGGATACTTAAAATAGGAAATAACTGTGCTAGTGGTTTGATAATCTTCTGGCAATCAGTAACTTTTTAATTATGATGATTGGATTAGAAGAGTAGATTGCTGACTGCTATTGTTAAGGAAGCATAACACTTTCCATCCTTTCCTCATTTTTCAGCCAATCATAACTTTCACATTTTCTAAGCATTTTCTCTGTTTCTGAAAACTCTTATTTTTAGCTTTCAACAAAATCCTATCAGCTGTGTGTGTCTCTCTCTCTCTCTGAATACCATGACTACATGTAATATGAATGTATAACTTAGTGTGTATATATACACTTTCCCCATTGGAGAAGAATGTTGCCTTTTCTTGTGAAAAACTCTATAGCTGAATACTGTGGGGAAAGCTGAAGTTCAACATGAATATAGCCATTATTGAGTGTTCCAATGACATTTAATATTGGCTTCACGGACTTACGATTATTAAAAATGTTAATGCACAAGCACAGTACATTTCACAAAGGTTTTTTTTTTTTTTTTTTTTAATCAAAGCTCATAAAGTGGCCAGCTAAGGAAAGCTGTGTTTGTGCACAAATGTGGTTAACTTAACTGCATGCAGGAATAGAGATGGCTGCCATGCCCTTTGTACAGTGTGCAGGAGACATTCATTTTAGAAGTACTGTAGCACCATTCTGCTAAAGGGTATGGGACTGGGAATTCTGGTTGTATCTAAAGAGTCCCCATTATGGAATAGCCCATTTCATTGGCATTTTATGCTAGCCAGCAAAGCGTTCTCCTGAAGAGTGGAGCTCCTCCTGTTTGACATTTCTGTTAAATTAATAACTAACTAAGAGAGACAAGGTGGGTGAGGCAGGTAATATCTTTTATGGGAGCAACTTCTGTTGGTGAAAGAGACAAGCTTGTGAGCTACACACAGTTGAAGAAGACCTGAAGGAGAGCTCTGTGTAGTTGTAAGATGCAACATTATACTGGTGTTTCACAGGGCATTCTTGGCAGTCTTTCAGTAAAGTTTGTCTTCTTTCTGGAATAAGAAACAAGTGTCTTTCCCCCTCTCTTCTTTAATATATTGTATAAGCTATACATTCTAGAACGCTTCTATTGTCCTAGTAACATAGTCTAAAGAAGGCAGCGCCCTCTAGCTTTTTCTATGCTCTATTGACTGAACAAGCTGAAAAAAATTGATACAGTATATTGGGAACATTTCCTGTAAGGCCATTCATAGTATTATGTTACTGTATTTTCACTTATATAGATACATACAAGTTGAAGTATTGCCAGACCTTGGGTTTGGGTTTTTTAATGTGTCTTGGATGTCTGTTACATTATCATTAAATGTTGATGGCTGCACTAACTAAACTGAGTTCCCTAATTAAGCACAAATGACAAGAATTAAACTGACTCAGCCACTGAACGGTCACAAAACTAAGAAGAAAGCTATGAAAAACATCCTAATATCAGTCATATGGCATTCAAATATAGAAACAATGCTTTCCCAAAGAGTTGATTGCAATAAGCTTTGCTGGCTTTCCCCAAGTTTAGTGAAACAAAAGTGGGTCAATGACAGACGTGCAACATCCCATCTAAAGTTATTGCTATAGTAATGTAATTCTTTACATTTGTTGGTTAAAATTTTCAGACGTGTCTAAGAAGCCTAGGTCACTTAGACACTCTTGAAAATTTTTCCCATTGTGCCTATTTATCAGAGGACCTCTAAAGTGCATTATAAACGTTGCTGCTTCAATCCTGGCATCATTCCTGTGAGGTAGAAAAGTATAAATCCTATCTCACTCTCAGTGCCTTAGTATCCCCATCCATAAGTGATGTTCACAGCATCAGAAAAGAAGACTGTGGCTTAGCTGGGAAAAGAACCCAGGTTTCCTGATTCTCAGTCCCATGCTAACATAGGGTGACCAGCAGTCCTGATATTAGGGGCTTTGTCTTATATAGGACCCTATTACTCCTCCCTCCCACCCCCAGGATTCTATTAATCCCCCTCCCTGTTCCAATTTTTCAGACTTGCTATCTGGTCACCCATCACTGACCAAGGAGATTCCAAAGAATCCTGTTTGGGTTAATTGATTAATTCACTATGGCACAGAATGATGCAGGCAGGATTTAAGCATTGTAGGACCATATGCAAATGACTTCTGCAGTGCGGCTGGCTGCCAGGAGCCCGGATCTGTAAAGCCTTAAATCCCCCCAGTAGGTCGATGTGATGGACAGTAAGGCATCCATTCTCCAACGAAGGTTAGAATGAGGAGGAAGTCATTAGCTCCCTTACTTCCTACTCCAATTCTTTTTCTGTTAATCCCAATATGGTCAACAGATGCTGCTCTGGAGTTTATCTTTCAGGTCTGCATTCACTTTCTGCAGTGATTGCAATGCAAATGAGAGTGAATTAGTGTTGGGAGGTAGGAAGCATCCTAGTGCTGGGAAAGCAGCACTGCTGCAGTTCAAGGGTCTCAATCCTTATTTCAGAACCGGAAATCTAATAATAGGGCACACAAATAATGTATGCCAGGCAAAAGCTCTTTGGGCCTTTTCGGTGCCATGTTAAAAGGATTTCTTGCAGAGAAAGCAGGGTGCTGAACAGAAACTTGCACATCTAGAAAGGGGAGAAAAGAGCTGGACCGCATGAGGGTTATTATATGAAAGGTGGTGGTGATCAGGTTTTCATTTTTAGAAGACAGAAATTCATAGTCACAACTCAAATTGGAAATGCTGCTTCATTGTTTCACATGGAATTTGTAGCCTATAAAGAGGACAGTGTATTCTGCGGGTTCCAGAAGGGAGCCTGCAGTCTGGACTCTTTAATCCTAGGTTCTATACCCCAGTTTAACACTGACATATGTAGCGTTATTCCATAAGGCTTATGCAGATGTTAATTGACCTCCAGGTCTCAGTTTCCCAGTAAGATGGGGATGGTAACAATAGTTTCCTTTACATAAGTGTTGCGATGCTTAATTCATGAATATTTACATAATTTGTGCTTTGAGACTCTCGTTTAAAAAGTGTTCTAGAGGTTCAGTGTGTTGACAATAAACATTAATCACTTCATTACTGAATGACATTCCAGGTATGCCCAGAAAGCGCTTCTGCAATGTAGCTGACTGTACACAAGGGGAGGAAATGTTCAGTTCACTTGATTATGTGGTTTCATACAAAGCTGCTAGGATGCATGCATAATGTGTGAAGTTAAACTGCTCCAAAGTACTTATTTGTTACTGAACCAGTCATCTATTTAAAGAGACAAGATGGGTGAGGTAATCTTTTATTGAACCAACTTCTCTAATAATATATATTAATAAAATAATATTAAATACATTAATTTTAAATATATTACCTCACCCACCTTATCTCTCTAATATCCTGGAACCAACATGGCTACAACAACACTGCACATACATCTATTTAAAGATGCATAATTCTAAGGACTAGGCTGAGCACAGAAGCAATCCAATAATTAAAACCCATTCTGCTTACTAACAAATCAGTTCTAATTGCTATGTGGAAAGTAGAGCGAAAACTCACCTACATTTGCAGAGTGGCCTTTGTTCATTTAGAAATGCATAAGCACTAAGATGAATCCTGCTCAAACACTTTAAACAAATCAGAATTCAAATTGCAGTTGGATTCCTCTCTGAGACCTTTGCACCTGTGTAGATCCAGTTGCAGGATTGGGGCCTATATTAGGCAAAACATAAGCTGAGCATTAATACTTGCTTAATTTCAAATACATCCCTTCCTGGATAGAGATGGACTAAAGCACATACTTAACTTTAAGTTGAATTGAGACCTAAAAGGGGCTATACAAGTATTAAGATAGATAATTTAAATATATTAGAACCAAGAAGGAATCACATGTATCTGTTCATGAACTCCCTGGTAGGGGACATAGGAGATTGGCAAAGTTGCAAGGAAGTTAAATAAGCCATTTGCCTCCATCTTCACTGTGGAAAATGAGACAATTCCTTTTCAGACGCTGCTTTTCACTGACTGGGCATCCGATGTAACTGTAGTGTAAGTCTAAAGATGATATTAGAACTTCAGCTACTCAAACACAATTAACAGGCTATGACCAGATAGTATTCATTCAAGTCACAAAGGAAATAAAATGTGAAGTAGGAGAGAGATTGCCCTAAGTATTGCATGTGCTGAATTAAAGGAAACTGGATATATTTTTGTATTCTCATTGAAAACATTGAATTTCATTAAACAAAATGTAGTCCAAGAACATTAAAAGCCCTGACAAATCCATCAACTAATAAATGGAAAGGAAAGGGCAGTTCTGATGCATCAGTCAGAACTGCCTCAGATGTGATGCTGCCCATGGTGCAGAAGCATTTCTATATCACCCCGTTGTTACAGCTCCCCTGAACTGGGTGTGCATTGTTTTAAAGAGGAGCTCATCAATGCAGATTGTCTTGCCTCCATTCAGGAAATTGACTGAAAGTGTAATTAAGGAGAAAGAAACACAAGACTTGAATAAGTATAAACGGAAGGAGCCAAAACAGCATGACTTAACTATGGGTACATCATGCTTCTTTAACCTATTAAAACTCATTGAAAGGATTTGAAAACATCTGATAAAGTTGGCTGGTGGATGTAGTTTCATTAGATTTTTTTCTTCCAAAGGCTTTTAACAAGGTTTTTCATAAAACCCTTACATTAAAATAAATAACCGGAGGAAGAGGCAATAACCTACTGTGGATTAAAAACTGGTCGAGTGGTAGGAAATAAAGAATAATTCTAGAAGCCTGCTCCTATAAATTGTGTTCATAGTTGGGTACCCCAGCCGTCCGTGTTGGGACCAGTATCATTCAAGGTATTTGCCAGGCCAAGCAGAAGTAGGTTTTGTGGGGGTTTTTTCCCTGGTACATCTGCCTGAGTGCTGTTGCTACTGCAGAGCAGGGCCCAGTTCCACAACAAAGCACTATTCTGCTTTGTAGAAGGAAAACAAGGAACAAGAGGTGCAGCATCTTGTACAAAGCTTTCCCTACTGCAGGACCTTTTGTGCCATCACTTCAGATGGATTACAGATAACAAGCACAATAAACTGCTTTTATGCAGGGGCCATCTGATACACTCTGACACAAGTGCCCCTGTTGAAGAGCCGTCAGCTGCACTGAAACAAGAAGCCGCTTTCACTTTTTCCTGTATAAGCAAGAAACCTGAAATCAAGGGCACAGTCAAAACTGTCTTCAGCCATAACACGAGAAAGAAAAGTTGGCTGCTTAATGGAAGTGGCCTTCTAATGAAGGTGGATCATAACTGCAGTCAATAAGTATGAGGATATTCTGGGGTAATCTCTTAAGACATGAGATTTCTTTACATGGGGGCTACCTTGAATAGTTTTTCCTGTACTTATTGCAGGGTCAGCTATTTAATTCAAAAAAGCACAGGAGGATAAATGTACTTCTGTTCTTCATGCACCCATGTGTATGAAGACCACCTCTCTCCCCTCCCAAATCCAGGGATCTTTAGGCAGCTCCTACTCAAATAAGTTCTCAGGTACAACTACATGATACAGAAAATATCAGCACTGAGAGTGAAGAGGAAAGGTATGAGTAAATATGAATTCCTACCTTTGACATCAGCTGTTCCCTCTTTCATCATAACCGTATGGTACTAATAAATCACAGATATAAGAAACAACCATGCTTACTTCTGACCTCCTTTATCTCCATGATACATGTACTAAGATGTACAGAGAAAATGGACAAAGACACTCCAACAGCCAATATTCATATCCTATTTAGATATTACTTCTACTCAGCAAGTAGCTGCACATGCTTAGGTCTATGTATATGTCTCAACTACACTGGAAATCAGTTGGAGGAAGGACCTCACTACCTTTGTGAATATGGGCCCGAGTGCCTAGCACAATAGGGTCCCATTCCTGGTTGGGATCTGTGAGTGCTACTGTATAATCAAAACACACACAAAAAGCTGTAACCTGGACATTGCTGCTGCTTCTCCTTCTTGGTAGTCTTAGGACCCCTGCCAAAAGAAATATATTGTATCAAGCCACATGTTCCATGCTGTATTACATTTCTTTTTCTTTGATTAGAAAGGGAGGAGATCTCAGGTTTGTATTGCAGCGCTGCCATTTTTCATAGGATGACAACACTTACTGTATCTTTCTAGCTACTGGCATCTCTCTCTCCCCACATCTCACTCTATGGTCTGGTCTGGCGTCCTGTGATCTTCCCCTTTCTGTCCCCAGTGTGCCAACTACTCCCAAATCCTTTAGCGCATATTGAACACCTGCTTTAGCTGTGCAGAATGAACTTTCCCTTTTGTAGGCTGCATGCAAATGTTTGCATCGTGTGTGTGCGTGTGTACGTGCGTGCACACGCTGTCCTGACTGCGGAGGACAAACTCCTTTATCCCTTACAAAGTGCTTGTCGAAGTGTTAAGGTTAATGATCCATGGCCTAACATAAAGAGGCAACTTTGCATGTCCATGACTTGTACTGACAGTTGTATAGCTCTCTGTGAAACCTTGGTTGCATTTGGCCATTTGTATTCTAGTCTATTTATTTCATAAATTTATGACAAGCAGCAAACACATCACCTGTTTTTTCATATGAGTTTTTGTGTAACTAGCCCTATGGAAAAGGATTCATTGTACTGAAACAGAGAATTAAGGCTCTCTGTGAAAAGAAATGGCAAACTCTGCAGCCAACATGCATATCATATTTATTCTGCAGTGTCTAATGTAAATTAACTTTAATATTCTGACAACAAATAGAAGAACATCTGATCTTCATCACTGGGACATAGTCATAAAACAGCCCGAAGTAGTTTTGTAACTCTCTGTGCCATAAGCATTCATATTTATTTTTCTGTACATAACGTGCAAGGTATACAGTATTGACAGAATTTTCAACACTGGCATTGGTGCAAATGACATTTTAAATACCATGACCTGAAATGGAGAAGACAAAACAGGAGAGATGCATCCTTTGTTTGTATAGAAAAATCAGGAGAGTAGTACTAGGGGGAAATGAACGTGCTGTTTTTTGGATTCTGAATCAATGATGCTAACCTCTCGAGAGGCAAACAGAGGAGGTAGAAGTACACCTCAGGCTTCCAGCTACATAATGAGCACGATGCAGTGTGTGCTGATAGAGTCTATAACTGCAGTGGTCAGTGCTGCCAGGTGTGCTTTTGTTATTTGACTGCCGGGTTCTGATTAGAGACAAGCCATGGAGATAGTGATTAAATCAGGGCAGAAGAGCCATGGCAATATGTGTGGTCATGAATGTCATCTGCTCCATGAAGCGATGTCAAGGAGCAGGTGAGAAGACACCTGTGCAAGAAGACTTAAGCTGGCAGTTCACGGTGATTACCTGCAGTGTCAGTGGCAATACCTGTCCCCCAGCACTCTGCGCTTTTCCTCATGCTCTCTAGAGAGAGTTAAGTTCTAGTGGTGCCTGTCTCTCCCCACGCTGAAGAGGAGTGAAGATTCACCTCTTCATCCTGCCCTCCATTCCCACCCCCAACTATAGCAGTGATGGTGGTTCCTGATGTGGCATCTCTCTAGCTTTGGGTTTTGGCAAAAAGGGAGTAAAGATCTCCTGCTGATAATACTCTCTGATTCGCTGCCTCTTGCTCCATGAGTGGGGAGAGAGTCCAAGAGCTGGGGCAGACCTGACTCTCTCTGTCTATCTGTCTGTGTGAGAGAAGTGATATGGGGAGCAGATGTAGGAAGGATTGATTGGTGATGGGAGTCATACGCACAGGGGAATGGGTACTTCCACCCCCAGCAATCCTCTCTCACATTTGACAACTATGTACATGAAAGGCTTTGATTCAGAGTGGGGTTAGGTTGGCATTCATCCCAACTGGGCTGGGGTTCAGGTTCAGCTGGACCAAAAGCTGCTAGAAAATGATGTCAATATTGTTTACTTAAGACTTTGCCGTTGGGGTCCATGCAAACTATATCCAGAAAATTATATCCTCTTGTGGGTCTGGATTTGACATAAACAAAAACAGTTAGGGCAGAGTTGGATTGTGAATTAAAATGTAACCCTTGGCAATTCAAGGGGAAGGCTTGGATTTAAGGTTGTAGTTCAGTCCTATAGTCAATGAAAGCTATAACATGCAGTGGTTGCTCTTTTAAAAGTCAACATTTGTCAACAGATTATCATTTTCCTAAAAGTGGGTATCTTGGGTACCACTGTGTGGTAACAGCTGGTATATGAAAACTGTTGTTTAAAAAATATCCTCCACTGTAAGTTTTGTATTATAGAAAATTAGGTTGGATGGACAACAGAAATGAAATAAGAGTATTGTACATTAATGGAAATGGCCAATCACTTAGCACAGTATTTGGTCATGATATTTCGTTCTACTTTGCAATTACCATTCTTTACCAGGCTCAAACTTCCCCAGAAAAGTTGACTGCTTTCCTTCACCCTCTCCCACTGTTAGCAGCATTGGAAAACAAATCCTGAAACAGAAAACCTAAGAAAAGAAGCACTTTCATTATCCTGGTTGTTAATGAGACTGTCACTCTTCAGGGTATCAAGCACCAGAAAGCTTGTTGCTAGGCAAAGGCACAAATTAGCTTTGTCATGTTGTTCCATGGATGAGTCTGAAGGTCTGAGTTTAAGCAAGCAGCTGAATTTCAGGCGTGGTTTAACATTTACTTCATTTAAAAACTAGTATTTAGAATGAATTAAAAAATCCTTTAACTTGTGTTGCTATGTCCTGCTAGTGTGTCTCTGTGTGTGTATTGTGTTTGTGTGTGTTTGTTTTTTTTATTGTAGCACTGTCTCCAAAGCCTTGCATTAAAGTCCTTTTTACTAAAATAACATTTATAAAGTCTGATTTTCTGGCTATCATTTATATTAAATTTTACATAGTAAGTTTGCCATAAACATTACTGTGCCATGATCTTTAACAACATAAGGTGTTCATTGTCTTGCATACATTTATTTATATATCAACCTATCTTCAAATGGCCTTCAAACATGCAATAAATCAAAACATCATCTCCATGGAAGGAGGGAAATTTGCATTAAACTAGGAGTCACCACAATGTGACATGAAGGTGCATTGCATACAGCACAACAATGTGATCTTTCTAGTCTTGTCTGGACACAGACACGAGACTGCTATAATTTCTGTACTAGTGAATGGTGAGTTAAGATCACTTTTAAGAAAAACACACCATGAAAAGTAGCTACTGTACAGACATAACTGGCTTACTGGTTTAAGCTTAGGTTAATTTGACTGTTTGTTGCCGAGAGATGAAAAAGTGTCCATCTGTTGAAGAGTGAAAATATTTACTCAGTAGATAATCTCTGTCTATACATGCACACGCACACACAGCATATGTGCGGACACACATACCTGCATACTGCTTTGACATCAATGAAGAATTTGACTCTTTCATTCCATTCAACAAAAAAGACCCAGGGTGAAATCCTAACCACATTGAAATCAATTGCTATTGACTTCAGTAGGGCCAGGATTTCACCCTGTGTATTCTGGCCTTCCAGCCTCTGTCAGGGAAGAATAGAACAAAAGTAGCAGCTTACACAGGCACTCAGAAAGGAGGCTTAAAATGGGGTCAGTTCACAGGCGATTCCAGCTGACTTGTCCAATGGATGATGATAAAATGGGGATAGCCTTTATGGAAAATCTTTTCTTCCTGTATGACATACTGGTACATGCTAAATTTTCTAAGGAAATCAAACCCCATTTATTATCTCTTGCCAGCGTGGATAATGGTCACTCCAGTACTTCATCTAGCACGTCTAATTCTACATAAAGAGACCATATATCTCCTGGGCGGGTAGATGTTTCAATTCAATACAGAATTAACAGCAATATTGTTGAAATAATTGTTTTAACTTTATTGTAGAAAATTCTCAGTCATTACAAATAAACTAAACTGGGCATAGAAGTGTGACCAGGGGTGAATGACATTAATTCTGACATCTCTAGGCAATTTCATGAAGATGTCTTTGACGTTTATATCATTTAGATTTATGGAGATTCAACCTGTTCAGTCATGCAGCTAAGGAGGAAACAGACTCTTCAACAAAATGAAGCTATGTAGAACTGGGATAATAGCATTGCTTGTTTATTGGGGTGTGTGGGAGGGGGTTGAGTATACACAAGTGCATGTAGAAGAGGCTATATTTGTATTTTCACATTTCAAGGAGTGTTTTCCAGAGCCATTTGGCTTACACGTAGCTTTTTATTTGTGACTTATTCAGTGATGTCTAACATAATTTTGAATACAATATTACCGCTGAAGCAAATATCTGATGCTTGGTGATTGTCCTTGTGATATGTTTGTGTGTCATGGGTCAAGGTTGTGGATTTTTTAAAACTAATTAAATGAAATTAGGGGAGGGTATTTTAGCAGCATTTTGCTGCATTAAGCAGCAGGGATAGCACCTATGAAAAGGGGATGCTAGGAAAATGCAGTCCTTTTTTACATTATTTGTGTGTAATTGAGTAGACTGCTGGAGTGACATCAAATAAAAAGTTACTGTCCAAACAGAGATGGGATGGAGAACTTGTTTTGACATTACGTTGGTCTCTTAAAGGTGTACAGTAAAAATATTGGCATTGGCAAAAGCAGGTGTGACATAAGGTTGTGTGTGGGTGGAGGGCAGGGAATGGTTTTGCTACTGCTAAAGGAATAACTGTTCTTAAAAAGGAGGGCTGGGTTTGTTTGTTTTTTCCCCTCCTAACATCTTTTTTTAGAAAGAAATTTCCAATAATTAGGAAACCATACTCTATCCTGCTGCTCCATCAACCTATGCAGCTGTGAGTATTTTCCAGTTAATAGCAAGGAAAGAAAATCCCCTTGGCACCATATTTTTTCTGTACTATAGGTTATTTAAAAAAAACAAAAACCAAACAGGTCATACATTTTAATGTGTTTATCCCACATAGTTGCACACTGTCTTCCTGCTAGGGGATGACTCTTCAGAAATAAAGTTCTGTTCAACCATTAGTCTATTATACTCCCAGTGTGTACAGATCAAGGGCAAGTTCTCACCTGGTGTAAACACATAACAGTGCTGAAATCAATGTAGCTATAAGAGCTTACACTCGATATTCCAGCAATTGGGAACTAAATTAGACTGCCCTGATTGGATGCCACAGCGTCCTTCTTCACTAGAAGCATTATGTCCTATCATGTGTTGTGTTTATCAAAATGTGAGCATGTAATGCCATAGCAGGTAGAAAAAAAGTGAAATCCCAGAAAACTGTTCACTGTAATGCTGCCATGATGAGAATATTGAGGAGGGACAGAAAATGGTGCATGTGTTGCTCACGATTGTGCACATGAGAAGACACAGTGGGTGTGGCATTTTGAAAGGGAGGAATATGAATCCCTTCCTCCAGAAGAAGCAAGAAAAGATGAGTAAAGAGGTGAGTAACTTACGGCTGGCTAAAGCAGCAATGAAAGGCTTATTTTTCCACCACCAAATACATACTGGTTGTGTTGCTAGGAGATGCTCTGTAGTTTTTAATGGACTGATCATGCATTTGTAAGCAATCTTTGGTTGGCTTTGGCATGTGCACTGTCAGTATTCACCTTTGAGTTAGGAATCAAGGGAGTGCCCCAATTTTTATTATGGATTATGTATTTTACATGGATGACTTCTCTTTCTTTGTTACAAGTCATTTCCTTTTAGGCTTGCACTGTTTTCCATTCATCGTTCACATTCCAGATTCAAGCTGATCCTATCTCCTGAGT
The DNA here is from genome assembly GCF_026122565.2 of Emydura macquarii macquarii. Lineage (NCBI taxonomy): Eukaryota > Metazoa > Chordata > Testudines > Chelidae > Emydura > Emydura macquarii. The sequence continues at coordinate 8,426,477 of NW_027131105.1, read as the reverse complement.
AGTTCCACCAGTGAGAGACAGCAATATGCTGCACCAGATAACAGGGCAGCATCAGGGTGTCATATTCTGCTGTGAAGGGACATCACTTTGAATGGTGGCGGTGGCTGCATAGCCTTCAAATACATGTTTAGTGCTGCTGTGATCTGGACTCATGCTAGCCATCTTGAACTCCACCTTCCCAGTATATTAATAAGTGTAACTTGTCTCTGACAAGTCTTTACTGGGGAGCTGGGCAAAGAATCTACACCGTGCTGTTGTTTTTTCTCTGTGTACTCTTTTTATGCATGCCTGAGATTATATTATTTGCAGCTTTGTACTCTTTGCTTAATGGATATATCTCATGCCAAAGCTATTTGCCATAGTTGCACGTGTTCAGCTGTGTGTCAGGTCCCAGGAATCACATGCAGATGAGGGTGCTGCGTTAAATGTTACTTTTTTCTTATTTAAAGCTACTCTTATTGAACTACCCCCACTGACTGCTGTCACACATGGACCATTGGGCTAGAGTTGCTGGGGTAGCACGTTGCTAGGCTGCGCTGTCTGGGAGAGGTATTGGGTGCCCTGCTTTAACCTAAGCCATGCGTCCAAAGCATGCCTCTTCCACACCACCTGTTGCATTCACAGTGGCCTTTTGTCATGATACCAGAGGCTCGCAAACTTTTTGTATTGGCAACCCCTTTCACACATCAAGCCTCTGAGTAGGACCCCCCGCCCTTTATAAATGAAAAACGGGGGCAGGGGGGAAATTTAATTTAATTTTAATTTAACTGGGGGTGTCATCACCGTGCCTGGCGCGGGGCTGACAGCTCACAACCCCCAGTTTGAGAACCCCAGCTACATGCTGTAATGTTTAGTGTAGCCAGCACCTCCACCAGAAGATGGTGCTATATCCTTATCGTAATGTTAAGTGGTTGATCTGACTTGGGAGGTTAGCCACAAGTTCTGTGCTGCCTGTGTACTGGAGTTGGTACTTGGGGGTTCCTAGGGTGAACATCTTTCCAAAAGATACATGCAGGAGCCCGCCCCTCCTGCCCTGGAACCTTCACCTGCCCTGGGTAGGGAGGTGGGCTGCCTGAGAGCAGTCCCTGGCCCATGTCCCCAGCCCTTGGAGCACGCCACCCAGGGTAGGTGAAAGGCCTGGGGATCCTTCCCTGGGTGGCTCTTACTACTGCCCAGCTCCAGCATCTGGCCTGACCAGGAGGTGGGGCCTCAGGAGGAGAGGAGGAACAGGAGGCAGAATATCATGGCAAGGGGAGGCTAAGGCCCATCTCAGTCCCCTCACTGGGAAGAGGCTGGTGCTGCCCCTGAGCCTCAGGCAGGCATGGAGCAGCACCACAGGGAATCTGGGACAAATGCTCTCCTGGAGTCATTCAGCCCCTGACTGGGACTTGAACTGTGCATTCTGGGACTGTCCCACCCAATTCAGGACAGGTGGTCACCCTAGGTGTTCCAATAAATCCCAGTGATTCCATAAGTGAGTATTACAATAGTTTGGGCCACCTCCTAGAATTGTTGACTTTAAGGCCAGAAGGGACCATTGTGATCATCTAGTCTGAACTCCTGCATATCACAGGCCACAGAACCTCATCCACCCACTCCTGTCATAGACCCATAACCATTGGCTGAGTTACTGAAGTTCTCAAATCATGATTTAAAGACTTCAAGTTACAGAGAATCCAACATTTACTCCACTTTAAACCAACAAGTGACCCGTGCCCCATACTGCAGAGAAAGGCAAAAAAAAAAAAAACCCCCAAAAAACCCAGGCTTTCTATCAATCTGCCCTGGGGGAAAATTCTTCTCTGACCCCAGATATGGTGCTCAGCTGGACTCTCAGCCTGTGGGCAAGACCCACCAGCCAGACAGCTGGGAAAATATTAATAACTCAGAAGCTAGGCTCTCCCCCCCCCTTCCCCCGGTCTAGTGTCTCCTCACTGGCCATTGGGAATATTTGCTACTAGCAGTCACAGATTGCCTACAATGGCATGTGGCCCATCCCATTGTGCCATCCCCTCCATAAACGTGTGAAGCTCAGTCTTAAAACAAGTTAGGTTTTTTGCCCCCATTACTTCCCTTGGAAGGCTGTTCCAGAACTTCATTCCTCTGATGGTTAGAAACCTTCTTCTAACTTCAAACCTAATCTTGCTGGTGGCCAGGTAATATCTGTTGTTCTTGAGTCAACATTGGCACTTAACTTAAATAACTCCATCCCTCCCTGGCATTTGCTCTCTCTCTAAATACTTTATATCTCCCCTCAGCCTTCATTTGGTTAGGCTAAACAAGACTCGTTGAGTCTCTTCTCAGAAGGCAGGTTTTCCATTCCTCTCATCATCCTAGAAGCCTTTCTCTGCACCTGTTTCAATTTCAATTCATCTTTCTTAAACATGGGAGACCAGAACTGCACACAGTAGTCCAGATGAGCTCTCACCAGTGCCTTGTATAATGGCAATAACACTTCTGTATCTCTGCTGGAAATCCCTCACCTTATGCATTTTAGGATTGCATTACTCTTTTTTTCACAGTGGCATCACATTGGTGGCTCATAGTCATCCAGATATCAACCAATACACCCAGGTCTTTTTCCTCCTTTGTCACTTCCAGTTGTTATGTCTACAGTTTATAGCAAAAATTCTTGTTATTAGTCCCTAGGCGTATGACTCTGCACTATTAAATATCATCTCATTTCTATTACTCCATTACTCTATTACTCCATTTTCAAGGTCCTCCAGATCTTGTAGGATGTTCCAGTCCTCCTCCATATTGGCAATACCTCCCAACTTTGTGTCATTCACAAATTTTATTAGTACAATCCCACTTGTTGTGCTAAGGTAATGAACAAACATGTTAAATAAAATAGATCCCTGTGGAACTCGACTAGTAATCTCCCTCCAGCCTGAGAGTTCACTTTTCAGCGTGACCCAATCAGTGTAGTCTCCTCTTTAACCAGTTCCTCGTGCACCTTTCAATTTTTGTCTCAATCTCTATCTTCTCCAATTTAACTAATAACTTCCCATGTAGAAGTGAATCCAATGTCTTACTGAAATCCAGATTGATTTAGATAGACTGCATTTCCTTTGTCTAAAAAATCGGTTATCTTTAGAAAGAAAGAGATTGGGTTGGTCTACCTTTTTTAAAACCATGTTGTATTTTATCCCAATTACCATTCACCTCTATGTCCTTAGCTACTTTCTTTTTCAAAATTTGTTCCAAGACTTTGCATACAATTGCAGTCAAACAGGACTGTAGTTTCCTGGATCACTTTTTTCCCCCTTCTTAAAAAGAGGTACTATATTAGCAATTCTCTGGTCAGAGGGTGTGACCCCTAAGTTTAGACTAGTTAAAAATCCTTGTTATTGGGTTTGCAATTTCATGTGCCAGTTCCTTTAATATTCTTGGATTAAGATTATCCATCTGCACCCCCTGCTGCCCCAGTTTGGTCTCATTAAACTGTTTGAGTTTGACCTCCACATTGGACGTGATAACTTTGACTTCCATAGTTTCCTTTCCATTAGCCATACTACCACTAGCGCTAAGCTCCTCGTTGCCTTTATTAAAAACTGAGGCAATTTTCATTTAGGTATTGGTCCATGCCTAGATTGTCTTTGCTCTCCACCCTGTTCTCAGTGCTTAGTGGTCCCACTTCTTTCCTAGTTTTCTTCTTATTTATATGTCTATAGAATCTTTTACTCTTGGTTTTAATTTCCTTTGCAAGGTCCAACTCTGCTTGGCTTTTATCGGTTGTCACTCTTCCCTACACTTTGACCTCCATGAGGTAGTTTTCCTTGCTGATCCGTCCTATCTTCCACTTCTTGTAGGCTTTCTGCTTTTTCTTAATAACCCATTTGGGATGTTTACTCATCCAATTTGGTCTGCAACCTTTCCCTATGAACTTTTTCCCCTTGCTTGGGATGCATACTTCAGATAGCTTCTGCAACTTTGATTCAAAGTAATTCCAGGCCTACTCCACATAGTTCATTGCACCAGGGGAGGATCTGATCCTTTACTTGTATTTCTGGGTGGAAAAACATTAGGTCCTTGGAGCAGAATAGACACAAACTCTATGGGGTCTGTCCCTTCTTTACCAGCTGAGCATCTGAAAAAATTATAAATTTAATTTTAAAAAAACCCCAAAACACCTCTCTCATTTCTGTGAAAGATGGTCTATAATTATGTTCTTCCACAGCTTTCACATTGTTCCCATACTATTTCGCTCACCTCTTTTTAATTTTTATTTTAAGCCTATATCACTAAGGGAAGCGATTTTAAAATTCATTACAGTATTTTTTACAATGCGTCCATCAGAGAATGGCTCATGGTATTTTCCTAAGATTTAAATTATGGGGCATCTTCAAAGCACAACTGAAAGAAACTAGCTGATTCCACAGGTATTGCATGTGCTACCCTCTTATATTTGCCTAACAACTGCCAAAGGACCCCATTACTGAAGTGAGGCTCTTATCCTTTAAGCTTCATCTCTGGTTACTGGCAAGCATTGCTGCCTTTGTTTCTGCAGGCAAATTAAACTAAAAACAAACAAAAATTCCCTTGTGCAGCTGAGAAACATGGCTTCCTGCCAGACCCAAAGACTTTCCCAGAAAGTTAGTTTAATAATAATAAAATAAGCATATGCATTAGTTTCTGCAGTGAAAAAGCATTCTAACCTAAAAGTAGACGGATAAAGGAATGAGCCTTCTTCTCTTCTCTCTGTGCACAAAGTACAGCAGCTTGTGCCTGAATTGTCCCCAAGTAAAAAGATCAAAATGGCTCAGCTGTCTGCTAGTGTGAAGTAAGAGCAAATGGGCTCCTTACCCAGGGCTGCCAATGGGTTTTGTGGAGCTATATAGTGTTCAGGACCTTCCACAGATGAATGCTTTTTAATAATATTGGAGCTGCAAGGATGTGTGCATTTGAATGCAGTGCCTGGATAGAGAGCATGGGTCTATGAAGACCTGAATGCATAATTCATAGCTTACTAGAAATGTTTCTGTTTGTAGAATGTTTGAAGAGGTTATGATTTTTTTATTGAATAATTTTGACCAAATTCAAGATCTCATGTAAGCTCTGTGTCTGTTCAGAATTTGATCTGCTACGTGGTTGGGATTGGTCACGAACCATAATTCACAGGGTTTCATTTCTGCTCCCTGAGTGAATAAACATAACTTCTTTTTATAATTGGGTTACCGGTGTGAATGCAGAAGGAAAGCAATTTTAAATTCACTTTCTAGAATTATTTGTGTATGTAATCTTAAAAATTTACATTTCAAGAGCATGTGTAACTCAGCTATGTGAGTGGTGACAGCAGGTAGATGGGCAAAGGAAATTCATGTTGAAATCCCACTGAATTTTAGTGGAAAACGAATCCATTATTTGCCCAGCTGTATCCCTACTGTATCCACTCGCCATGTTCCTGCAAAGACGGTGGAGGCTGGAGATGGAGTTTAAGAAAGCTCCAGTAGATTAACAAAAATTAAAATCCAGCTTTATATTTGTAAGTGATCTCAAGTAAAAGAAACCCCAACAATTTCCAACAAGCCATATAAATATAACCCAGGAATAAGTGAAAATAAATGTGATTTTTTTTAAAAAAATTTTTAGGGCCTACTGGTGACTAACTATAGAGTACCATGATTCCATGGTGAAATTGGAGAGACTTGGAAGTCTTTTTAGTTTGACATGAACTAGTCAACTCACAGAAGCTGAACCAGTTTAAGTTAAATTAGTTTTAAATCTATCTAGTTAAATCTTGTGCGGACACTTGTAAGTCTATTTAAATCTGATTTTTGTATCGATGATTTAGGACTGTTTGTATAACTATTAAACTGGATCAGTTTAAATCAATTTTAAAAACAGACTTTTAAACACTGGTGCCTTTAATTTAATTTACTGTAAGCTCCTTATAGAACTAGCTGTGTGTTTAAGACAAAAATATGTGAAAGTTATTCATTTAAAAAACCGTGTTAAACTGTTTAATTTGCCCTAAATTAACTGAAGTCCTTTTGGAAAGATTGTTTTGAGGTTCCAATGAACTTGATTAAGTTTTTGTTTTGCATGGAAAATATAAACTGTGAAATGTCTATTGTTGCGCTACTGCTGTAGTTTCTTGTTCAAATACACTCTGACTTGGGTGAACCATGTTTAGTTACGAAGCACTGGGGCGGGAGAGAAAGCTTTTCTTTTTCTTTTTGCCCTGTTAACCACAATCAGAACACGTCTATCTACCAAAACCCTCTTAGTTTATGCTGCTCTGTTTGTTCATGATGCAAGAATGTGTCAGCAGCAAACTGATATAATTGATGCTAATGCAAAGGAATGTCTGCTCATGAAGCTTCAGACTGTGTGTTCTCTGTTACGGCATCTCGAGAGTCAGAGAATTAGCATAATAGGAGACCCCTAACTTATGAAAACATGAGTTTCCATTTGAAGTCTAATTATCTAACTAAGGATTATCTGGAGTAAAATCAGAGAGTGTTCGGTCCTTAACGTGGTAGGTTTAGAGCCAGTTAATCTATTTTATCTATTTTTCTTTCTTTTAAATTACTGCTCCATGAAAGATACCAGATTGACAACACTTTCTCCACAGCATGCATAGGAAGGGCAACTAGAGTACAAACTTGCCCATGCCACTCTGCCTACATGTACAAACTAGACTCTGTCAGGATTGGGAGAAGACAGTTCAGGCTATTCAGTCCTTGGCCTCTCTGGATGGCGACTCCTAACAAAAGTTCCACTTAGTGCCAATTGTGGTGATGGTTCTTGTGGCTGGGATGCAGGTTCCATTAGGAATTGAACTGAGACCAGCTGCCCGTTTCGCACAGGTCATCAAACTAGCAGCTTGACCCTGGTTCAGACCAATGTTTGCTGGCATTACCCTTTCCTTGTTTTCGAGGGAAGCCAGGTGTCCCTGAGGAGCTACGTAGCTGACATGTGGTATTAGAACACTGACAGTATGTTCTCTCTTTTTTCTTGCTAAAAACAACACAGTAGTATGACTGATTCCAGATATGTTTTTATCAGCCTGCTGCAAAACACATAGGTCTAGATTAATTCCTCATTGTCCAGCTTCTGCCTGCTTAGCCCCAAGGGAGAGCTCGTAGGGTTTGAAGCTGCAGGAAGGTTGCCATGGCAGAGAATGTCCATATCCTTCCTCCTGCTGAGAAATTCACAGACACAGCTAGCACCGGTTGGCCAGTTCTGCCCAAGGATGAATAGTGGCCAACATGACTAGGGATGTCCTGATTCAATAGCTCTTCTGGAGAGATTCCTAGGGAGTCCTGTCTGGAGCTCACAGCTGCTCTCACCCCAGTGGGAAACCCAAAGGAAATCAAACAGGACGATGTGCAGTGGTAGAGATATACAGTTTATACCACCTCTGTGCCTACTGTGGTGAATTTAGCCCAGGGGTTTTTGCCAATGCAGGTTTTTAGTTAAGAAGGGTACCACATGCAATAAAGCTTCCTTCCAGAAGCCTTCACGTAAATCAGTAGAAGTACCCTGGAAATGTCACACCATCCAGAAGAAACTTCAGACAATCCTTAATATCCTTTACCAGGTGTTTAGAAAAAGTATTCAGTAGAAAATAATGAAACAAAAATAGGCAGAACCTCCCTGCTGGTTTTTTATCAATGTAATAAAACAATCTTTACTTGTTTGTTAATCAAGATAGCCTTGCTCTGCCTGTCTCAGACATGCCAACCTATGCTCTTTTTAATAATACAAAATGAAAGTGTGTTTAAAATTAAATTTTTTTCAGCAGTTAGTTGGTTAGTGACACAATGCGGGACAGCATTACTGGTCATAATAGCAATAAAAGAGCTCTTACAGCTTTCTGCCTGAGAGCAGTAAAACTGAGCAACCAACATTATTACACTTCTTTTATCCATAAATTTTAGTAATTGGAGAGTCTCTCCCCCCTCCCCCTCCAATTCTCATTTGTGAATGAAGTATTTGGGGCTGACTTCAGAACCGCTGTAAACAGCCCAGCACCCAGGAAGGGCTGTGGGCTCAATTTGTCACCGATGTCATTTCACAGAAAACACGGTAACTTCCTGTAACTTATGCCAATGTAGTATTTAATGGGTGTGCAACTTTCTTCCTTCTACACTTGGAGACTGTCTGCTGGTAGCAGGAAACAGCCTAAGAAACTCTCCTAAGAAGGCCTTCTTTACACCCCGGATGTAATTTATGCCAGTGACTTATCTGTGCACTTGGCCTATTGACTCTCCATTGGGGTTGGCATGGGAGGGAAGAATGTTTTTGTTTGTTGCAGAAACAAGAGGAGAAATAAGTTAGCACACGTTTATGAATACAGCTGCATGCTAGTAATGTAGGCCACAGTGACAATGCACAGTAAACTGGAGAGGGTCAAAAGGCAGAACCATGTAGAATGTGATGCACCATTAACTTTGTTTAAATTAGTGTCATGCATTATAAATTGTCCTCTGAACATGCAGAGTCCTTGCCCAGCGCCAGCAGAGAACACACACGCTCTGGGGTAAAGTCCAAAATTTGCTCCTTTTCTTGTGGTACGTCATTTATTGATTGCTGAAATAACAAAACATGAAGCTCAGCCCACGCTTTCTTGCCCCAGGCTAGGCAATTCCTAGGGTTTCCCTGCAGGATTTCTCTGGCCAGTTCCTAGTTTCCTTCCTCAGAGCTACTCCCACCTCCCATAATCTAGTGTGGGGTTAACTAGCCACACCCCCGGAAAGAACCAACAGGAATCCGTGTTTCCCTGCAGAACACCAACACATGTGAATGAAGTGAGTCAATCCAAGCCGCTGCACCCTATTATTTTCCTTTAATGACAGTTCCTAATTATTTTATGGAGCATTGAATATCATTTATTTGAGCATTGTGGATTCGACAGATAAACTCCAAGTTAATGATTGAGGGCCATACACTGTGCTTTCCAAAGATCTAGTCTCGCTCTAATTTTGTGTAATGAGTGTAGATAAATGGAGAGAGAACCAAAGCCAGTCCACGGGTGAAGGAAGTGTGCATGGCATGATTATGGATCGCTTTATACAGGCACCCTGCATTTTCCAGACTCTCATTTCACGATAGCAAATTTAGCAACTAATTTGCAAGGGCACCGATTTTAAACAAACTGCCTGATGCGAAAACGGCTTGGCTTATTACTAGGCTCACACTTCTTGTAACTGTTAAAGTAGCGGTGAGCCTTGACATTCTAAATGCTGTTAACACTGAGCAGCATTGATGGTGCCTTTGCAGAAGGTTTGCTCTGTGAGATTTCTCCAGTGGGTCGAACTCTTTCTACATCAAAATGCAAAATGTTAAAGGGGGAAAAAAAAAAAAAAGAGAGAAAATTAATCTGTGCTCACTACAAACTGTGGGCTTGGTTCGCCAAGGCTGGCTCAGCGTTCATGGGTGCAAATGTGCCTTCTGTGGCTGGAAAGAGGGAATTCATCCTTGGGGAAGGTAAGTGATGTTTGCGTTTCTGCCTGCCAGCAGGGGAGCAAAGCTACAAACTGCATCTCCATAGTAGCCCTACTTGTGGAAATTGTTTAGGGGACGTTCATCTCTTGGAACGTCCAGGATCATCTGCCTTTGGGACTTCACTACAGCCTTGCCCTCAGCAGGCTTTCTGCTGCCAAGTGCCCTGCACTCTGGGTTCCATTGGCAGATGGCAGTATAATGTGAGAACTGGTCACGCTTTGTATCTAACACCGTCCACGTATATTTTAAGCCACAGAAGTCCATTAAGATAGAGTCATAATAACTCTCTTCCATCTCTAACATCTGTGACATACTTACAATGTATAAAACAGTCCATTTGCGAATACCTAGAGGATGAAGGGGTAATCACTAGCAGCCAGCGTGGATTTACTAAGAATAAATCATGCCACACCAGTTTGATTTTCTTCTTTGAGAGGGTAACTGGTGGTGAGTAGCGGGAATGCAGTGGACATAATATACCTGGACTTTAGCAAGGCTTTTGACACAGTCCCACATGACATTCTGATAAGTAAGCTGGAGAAATGCAGGCTCGGTGGAACTACCATTAAGTGGATAATTGGCTAAACAAGCATTAACAATGAGTAACTATTAATTGAATGATGTCAGATTGGAAGGAGATCTCAAGCGGGGTTCCAAAGGGATCTGTTCTGGGTCCAGTATTATTTATCATCTTTATAAATGACCTGGATGTAGGAATAGAGAGCATACTAATCAAATTTGAAGATGATACAAAGTTGGTGGAGGAGGGGGGGTTGCAAACACTTTGGAGGATAGAGTTAAACTTCAAAGGGATCTTGATAAATTGGAGAACTGGGCTATAGACAACAAAATTAAATTCAACAAAGACCAGCATAAGGTGCTACACTTAGGGAAGAAAAACCAAATGCACAAATGGGAGAGAACTGGCATGGCAGCAGCACTGCTGAGAAGAATCTCAGAGTTGTGATGGATCAAAACCTCAACATGAGTAACCAATGCAATGCTATTGCAAAAAAAGCAAATGCAATTTCAGGTTGCATTAACAGAGGCATAATATTTGGCACTGGCTAGGCCTCAGCTGGAGTACTGTGTCCAATTTTGGTCACCAATGTCTAGGAAGGATGTAGCAAAACTGGAAAGGATCCAGAGCCGAGTGACAAAGATGATGAAAGGGATGGAATGCAAGATATATGAGCAAAAGCTGAAGGAACTGGGCATGTTTAATTTGGAAAAGAGGAGATTAAGGGGGAACATGATAGCTGTCTTCAAATACTTGAAAGACTGCCATAAAAAAGGTGGGAAAAAGTTATTCCCTCTTGCCACAGAGGGCAAAACAAGAGGCAATGGGTTCAAACTACAGCATAGCAGATTTAGATTAAATTTCAGGGAAAACTTCCTCACTGAAAGAACAGTAGGACAATGGACTAGACTGCCTAGGGAATTGTGGAAACTCCTTTGCTGGAGGTTTTCTAAAGGAGGCTGGATAGCATCTGTCTTGGATGGCTTAGACTCAACAAATCCTGCATCTTGGCAGGGGGTTAGACTAGATGACCCTTGTGGTCCCTTCTAGCCTATGATTCTATGGTTAAACTAGATACGGTATCTGTTTGCTTAAGATGTCTCTTTTCAAATATGCTGTGTATCTAAAAGTGTCCCATTAATTTTCAGCAAGACAGTTCATTGGCTTTGGGAGGTTAAACTACTCCTACTGTATTGTAGATCAGCTTAAACCTGCTCTATACTGAATCATTTTACTTCACCTTCATTTATTTCTATGTAGGTCGTAATTAGCGACAGCTGAACATCAAATACTTGGATCCTTCTACAAAAATCCTTGGTCTAGAAATCAGACAAAAATTTCCTGAAAACAAGCTTTCACTAGATTTCCAGTGAGTCTTAGCCCTTTATTGGTTAAAAAAGGACAGCTTTTGCTGCGGTAGGTTGGTGTTTCTGCTTCAGTTCACCTATTTCTAGCTGGTTTTAAATGCCTTCACGAGAATTTGAACACTCTTTATAGAAAGGATAGTGTGTTCTAAAACTATAAGATTCCTTTGAGACTAGTTACTAATTAACTTCATGAATAGAACAAAAGAAACTCTATAGAAACACCCAAAGAAGGAACAGAAAGTTCTACTTTATTGATTTTTGCAGTGCTTAAATTGAAGCTTCAGTTTCTAGATAAATAACACACTTATTTCTAGATTTCTACAATGCATTATCAGACACGGCACACACATCTATAGGGATATTCTGCAATTTGTTAGCTGATAAAGCTTTTCTCAAAGGCTCTCATAAGACTCTGTTAAAGATAGTAAGTAGTCATAGGGTGACAGGTAGAGACTATCATGGGTTGGCCAACAGGCAGAAAATAATGAAGAGGAAAAAGTGCCAACATGGCAAAAGGTTAATAGTGGAGTGCTTTAATGTTACAATCTAGGACCAAAGTTTAACATGTGTTAATGATCTACAAAAGAAGGTGAACAGTGTGGTAGCAAAACATGAAGATGACATAGTTACCTGAGTTCCTCTGAAGTCTCTTGCAGCTTTCTGTTGTCTTGGCTAACCTAACAAAGTTAGATGAACCGGGTGCATGATGGCAGATAAAATTCAGTGTTGATAAATGCAAAATAATGCACAGTAGAAGGAATAATTTGACCTGCCCATAAAGACTGAGACTTCTAAATTAACTGTAGCCAAGAAGAGGAAAGACCTGAGTGTCCTTGTGATCATTTCAGTGAAAGCCTCTGTTCAGCGCACAGCTGCAGTCAGAAAAGCAAACAAAATGTTAGGCATAAAGAATGGGATGGGAAATAATACTGAAAATATTATGCCTCATCTGGTGCATTGTATTGATTCTAGTTGTAAAAGGACATAATAGAATTAATGAGGGGAGGAGGGGCTCAAAGATGAGCCAGAAAAATGACACATGGCATGGAAAGAGTTGAATATGAAGAAACACTGAAAATCTTATGACAGTTTAGTTGAGAGGAGAAGAATCAGAGTGGACATGATGTAGGTATTGAAAATAATGAATGGTCTGAAGAAGGTACATCTTGCAGTCCTATTTACCTTTTCTCCCAATAAGAGAACAAGGGGATATTCAATTCTGTGACACAGAACATGGCGTACAAAGTTAAAAGGCCCCCTCCACTTCAGTAATAGCTCTTACACGTATAATTTAGCTCTGTAGACGGGGCATTATTCAAGAGGTAAAATACTCTTCTTTCCCAGCATGGCAGTGGATAAACCCACTGTAGAAAAGCAAAAACAAAAAGAACTAGTGTGGATATAACAGGAGACGTTTAACACAGTCACGTACTTGAAAAAGCTTGTTAGCCTCCCCAGCTGTGCTATTGCTCCACTGTGGAAACAATACAGTACCCTTGACATAAATGCCTCACTGAGACTGTACATAATGTATGTTTGTATTTGGTAAGATTTAGAATGATATGGGACTTGTAATATGCAGTTAGGTCCTAGCCCTTAAAGTTAAACATGGGCTTAAATGTTTTGCTGGGTCAGAGCCCTAGTCTTAGTTTTCACTGTGACACAAGTTACAAAAGCAATTTAAGGATATAGGGCAAAAACAGGAGTTCTTGTAGGACAGTTGTGACTGGCTCCCCAAACAGCCCTTCCTCTCTTAGAGATACTTGTACATGTAGTAAAGAAAATTGTAATATATTGCCTCTAGTGAACTCACATGCCCAGGGTTCAAATGGTCCTGTCATTCTCTTTTGCATTTACAACATGTCACTTAAAGCACGTCTACACTGGAGCTGGAGGTATAATTTCCAGCTTGGGATAGCTGTGTGCATGCCAGCTTTCCTTCAGCTAGCGCTCTAAAAGTAGCACTCTAGATGCCGCAGTGTGGGTAGCAGGATGGGCTAGCTAGCGTGTCCCTGCCACCTGTGACACTGTGGCTATGCTGATATTTTTAGCACACTAGCCCAATCAAAGCCAGCACACGTAGGTCTACCCGATCTGGAGTTGTAATTTCCGGTGTAGATGTACCCTGAATTTTCATTGACCCCCGCTATTACAGCTCCGTAAGTCTCCAAAATAGGATGTTGTGCAGTTTGTGAGTGAATTTATTTATTTTGTGTATCCTTACTGGCAGTTCAGAGCCTGGTGAGTTCATTTTATGATGGCGATAGGACAAACTCTACAAATATTACCTGCTTCCTACTCCCAGTAACTCAATAAGCATCATTATCCCCATTTCAGAGATGGGGAAACGAATACTGAAAGGTTAAAGGCAAGACTGAGCAGCCCATGAGTGGGTCATGCGGAAGTATCCTTCCTGCTTGCGTAGCCTATGCAAATCCACTCATCGAGCAGGGCTAAAATTTGGACCTCATTGAAATTAATGGCAGTACTTCTATTGATTTCAATAGGGACAGGCTTCCATCCCCTGTGAGCGGAGACTCTTGGTCCCTAATCCTACTGGCAGGCAATTGACCTGAAAAGGGGAATAGGAATATGACCTGCCCTATCTCCTTTCATGCCAGGCCATGGAGCAAAGTGCCATCCCCTCAGTGGGCACAAGAAGCAGCCCTGGGAAAGATCGCCAACTGGCTCCCAAGGGCTGTTCCTGCAACCAGAGATATCTGGGGAATAGGGATATCCTAGTAACAGACCTCCTTTGCCCTGGAAAAACTCCCTACATCCAAGTCAGGAAGAGGTGCTGAAGGAGATGCTATAATAATCCTACATCACTGGAGGATTTCCCTACATGGTGCTCAACACCTGGCAGGATCGGACCACATGACCAATGTTCAGTAGATCCTGTTTTATCTCTGGTATATCACCAATGCCCAGAGATGGGATACTAGACAGGGAGGGCTCTGAGCGACTACACAGAATTCTGTCTAAGGTGTCTGGCTGGTGGGTCTCGCCCATGTGCTTGGGGTCTGACTGATCGTCATATTTGGGGTCAGGAAACAATTTTCCCCCAGGTCAAATTGGCAGAGAGTGCGGGGGTGGGAGTTTGCCTTCCTCTGCAACATGGGGCACAGGTCACTTACTCTAGTTGAAGAGTTCCAGAGGGGTAGCCGTGTTAGTCTGTACACAGCAAAAACAGCGAGAGTTCTGTAGCACTTTAAAGACTAACACATTTTATTTCAGCAGGCATAAGCCCACGAAAGCTTATGCCTGCTGAAATTAAATTTGTTAGTCTTTAAAGTGCTACAGAACTCTCGTTGTTTTTACTCCAGTTCAAGCCACCCAAATGGTGAATTCTCTATAATGTGAAGTCTCTAAATCATGATCTGAGGACTTCAGTAACTCAGCCAGAGGTTGTGGACCTATTGCAGATGTGGGTGGGGTAGGTTCTGCACCCTGCAATTTGCAGGAGGTCAGATTAGATGATCATGATGGTCCTTTCTGGCCTTAAAATCTGAGTTGTGTTTTTCAAAACATGTCTTTTATCTTAGAGTTTTAAAAATTAAGTTGGCTTTTTATTGGAACCAAGCACCTCAGTTATTGTGAATTGTAATGTATAGGGTTCCGAACCAGACACTAAAAATGGTCCCAAATAACTTGTCTATATATGAAAAACATCAGTGATTTTAAATTAAGGGATCCATCAAAGCTGGAACCAAGTGCTGACTGCCCAACTGGGAAGCCAGGGCTCCCCACTTTCCAGTGCCATCAAGCACCCATTTCTAGACCTGCCAGGGCCAGGACAACAGATTCTAAAGTAGAACTATCATTTTTATGTATAGAAAAGCTGTGATTAATTCTTGTCCATATTCAAGCCAGGGAAATGTAGGGTGGGGAGGGAGGGGAGCGAGGGAATTTCACATTTTGCAGAACAGGGGGAAACATTACTCTGTCAGACTGATCTAAAACAATGCCAGCAGTCTGAAACTGCTCAGGGGGGTAGATATGTCAGAATAATTTATGGGGTAAATTAGTGAGTGGACGGGCAGGTAAAGTGGACCCAGTGAAAAAGATTTATCACATGGCTTTGAAATTGATTGTGTAGTTATCACCTCCATATATATGTTGTGCAAACATATTTTAAAAACTTTATGCATGTGTGTAATATAAAATATGCACGTGGCATTTATATAAATGTCACATACATCATAAAACCAGAGGTAACAATTGTATATATATTTAAGATATGAGTACATTTCCTTACTTATATAGCCAGAGATTTAAATTTCCAAGAATTTTTGGGTAATGATATTTTATTTTCACTCCAGTTGTTGTTCTGAATTTATCTCTAGCTGACGGCAGAGTTTGGGCCATGCGCTTTAGTTCAGTCTGCTGTAGAAACTGAGATCAGCAGGCGCCACTAACTTTAGTGGCCAAAGAGATAAGATACTGGCCAAGTTCACTGAAGTACATGAAGATATATTTTTGTTCCCTTATGGTTTCTACCAGGTGTGTCCAACTGGTGAACATCCGTTATAACATAACAGTTTAAGTTCCTTATGTAAGATGACCTTTATTAATAGAACTAGTATAACAAGCTCCTCATTTTAGAAAATATAAGTGTTTAAAACAAAGCTTGCAGGAGTCAATTCTACGATATTATACAACTGCCCTACACCGAGCAGTAGTGCGCTGCAAATTAGAGCAATGAAAGAATACGCTGTAGTTAAACTCAAAAAGGATAAAAGGGTATTGCTATAAAATACAAATATTGAATACTTTACAGCTGCTCCTTGGTTTAAATTCTTAGCAGATATGGTATGTGAGGCCCTGTGATGGAATCCTGTTGAAGGTTAAATTCAGACAGCTATATTGTGTGAAACTCTTTTGTACAAAAATAAATTATTTTAAAAGTTTGTGCAACCATGTTAGGAAATGGACTAATTAAAGCAGCGTGCCCTATTATCAGAAGCTGCCAACATTTTAATTGTAAAGCCCTTCAGTTCTCTCCAGTCTGAAAAATTGTATTGATGTATGGCCTGATTGCTCCATGCACTAACTACTTTCCCAATTTATGAGAGCTGCAGTTTTGCTGCAATATGGCCTTATTTATTGCGGTATTCTAGGGAAAAATGTTCCACTTCAAGAAAACAAAGTGGATCATTTATAAAGTGCAAAATAAGTTGATTTAAATCCATCCAGAAATTGGAATAATAGAAGCATTAATTAATCTGCTTCCTGTGGATATCAAACTACAAAGCTTCATAAATAGCCCGTCTATTAAAAGAGAGAGAAAATTGAAGGTCAGGAGGAAGTCAGAAATCTCATTTAAATCCAGCTTGTCCTTTAAACTAACAATTGCTCCCCACTATATCATCTTCCATTCAGATAGAAAACAAGCTTACTTTATTTATATCTGCTACTTATATTAGTGCTTTTGATAGTTTATACAGTATGTGATGAATGGTATGATTTAAATGGTATGATTTAAACAGACTGGCTAATATGTGGGACAGTAAGGGCCCAATTCTGAGAGATGCTGAGCTCCCGTTTCCTCATTTCCCGTTTCCATTGTGCCTCACTCTAGAAATTCCCTGTGTATAGCTCTTGAAATTGCATTACCCACTGGGAAAAGCAGGGAAGCTTTTAGGGGTTTTTTAAATGACCAGCTTCTAGGATCAGCAATGGCCATAATGCTGATCAATTTCTGGGGACTGATGGCCAGTTGAGGTTAGTGGCTCTTCTTACTTTCACATCTTCAGCTTCTTATTAATCCGCAGGAACTACCCTTTGGTTTAATTGTTTTTGCCTTTAGGGAACCACACTACATATGTGAAGAAATTCTCCTCCATTTTTATAGTCAAGTGCCTTCCTTTGCTTGATTTTATGCCCCCATGTTCTTGTATCTGACACTAGCTCAAACACCATTCTGTCCCCTGTGCTCTCTAAAATGTTATGTACCCCCAGAGAAGTCCACTTTTAGACCCTGGTTTCTAGGACATTGACTTCAGGGAAATGGCCACATGTGGCCTAGTGGATAGAGCATTGGGCTGGGACTCAGGAATCTTGGGTTCTATTTGTAGCTCTGCCATTGGCCTGCTGAATGACCTTGGCAAGCAACTTCACCGCTCTGCGCCTCAGTTTCTCCATCTGTAAAATGGGGATAATGAGGTCTCCTTTGTACAGTGCTTTGATCTACTGATGAAAAGTACTATATAGAAGCTTGGTATAACAAGTGTTTGCAGGATCAAGGCCTGAATCTCCTCATTTCCAAAGAACATAGGCCTAGGGGCTGACCCATTTTAATGCACATGAGTAATTTCATTTCAGTGTCTTCAGTGGTGCTACTTGTGTGAGTAAAGATATTCACAGGCATCAGTGCTGTGATCATGAAACCTTAGTTTCTTTAAGTGAATAACTGTCATGAGTCCTACGCTGTGTTCTCTACATTTCAATATCTTTTACCAGGTGCTGAGGAAAGAGTCTTGTGATTAGGGTGTGACTTAGGTGATCTGGGCTGAATTCCCAGCTCTGCCTCAGACACTCAGGCTCCCGGTGTGACCTTGAACAAGTCACTTCATTTCTTTCACTCTCTTTTCCATGTCTATTTAGATTGTAAGATCTTTGGGACATGGATTATCCCTTATGTGTTTGTACAGTGCTAAGCACAATAGGGCCTTGATCCCAGTTTGAGGCTTCTAGGCACTATGAAATGCAGATAATATGTAATAATGTGACCAGAACTGTGCAAAATCTTCCATAGTTAACCTTGCCAACTTCTAATGCAATATTAGAATAATTAATTACTGTTTATACTTGTTCCTGCCAGACTGATCTCCTGGAAACCTTTACTTTTGGTTACTGCAGTTTATCATGTCAAAGGTTTTAGAGCTTTATCATAGACTCCTCTGCCCCTTTTTCGCTATATTTTAATTCCTCTCTGTGTGTGTGCGTGCGTGCGTGCGCGCGCGCTGCATGTTTATTCTTCCAGGTAACTTTTTTACATACAATTCCATGTACTGGAAATCTTCAGCCTCTTGTAGATTATATTTGCTACCAAGCACTGAAACCCACCAGCCTCTTGTGAATTTTCAACGAGATACTAACAGGCTTCTGCACAGTTTCCTGGTTTCTCTCTAGAATTTTCTCTTGAGGACGGTTTAAGATATTAAACTCTAATCCATTATATCCCCCCCCAATCTTTCCATTCGGGTAAGCTTTGTCTTTGATGGTCAGTTCTTTATCCAGTCTAAAGGGCAGATCCTCAGCTGGTGTCCAGTGTCACAGCTCCTGTTGGGATCTGCACCAAATAGTGGATGCTGTCCTTAAAATGCATGGAATGACCTTTACATCCTCTAGGGGGAACCCATGTTGCTATAGTACACAGTATGGTAGTATATACCAGTGTACTGATACCTGGATTATAACAACACTGAAGGGGATTACAAGCTTAGATCCCGATCCCACAAACATGCCTACGCTTATCTTTAATCACGTGAGTAGGGACTACATGGAGGCTTAAGTGTTTGCAGCATCGGAGTCTTATCAGGCATTCTGTTCAAGTTATTTTTATGACAGTTTGTCAAGAGTAAATTACCTGACTTCTGTTCTTTGGTGCACGCGTGTGCGCGCGAGAGAGAGAGAGAGAGAGAGAACTCTGAATCTAACTCATTTGAGAAGTCAGCCACTCTTCTATACAGTGAATGATAGAATACTGTGTACATCATTTGAAATCAATGACTCAGCAGCTTGGCTTGTCCTAAAATGCTGAACTTGCAAGTCATTGATCTATCATCCAATATGCAATTAGATGTTTCCCTTTTCCTCTTTCCCCCTGGGGTTGCACCCATGATTAATATCTGTTGATTTTTTTTTAACACCAATTTGAAGATTTGCCTCTTGGCATCTTGTTTTGGTTTTCTAGAGCTCTGGACTTTTTTGGTCTTTAATGAAAGAAAGGAAGTACTAGAGAAATTCTTAGATTCTAAGGTCAGGAAAGACCTTTGTGATCATCTAGTCCGACACATCAATATAGAGGGGCAGATCCTGAACAGTGGTGTTATTTTAAATCTAATTTATTGTGTAATGAAGGATCATTAAGACATCCAAAGAACAATAAAAAGATATTGTATTCAGAATCTAGCAGCCAAAGAATCTAACACCATGGTCTTAACGTTGACTTAATTTTCTCCTGTTCCCATTCCTGTCAAATGTATTGCTATACAAATCAAATCATTCTGTGCTACTTTTTATGCTGATATTATCTGTGTGTCTGGAATCTGTTATTGGAACTTCACTTTCTAATATATTCATTCAGTTATACTGGTATTGTGTGCTATTTATGACCTTTTCAATATTCTGTCATTTGAGTGACTGCCTATTCTTTCTGCTATTTAGAGGTTTTTGGTCTGTAGGGAAGGTATAACCACAAAGACAGCAAATGAAAATGCAGACTACTGAAATGATCAAAACAGTTTCTTAAACAGCTATAATGCAGTGAATTCATTAAGATCTACAATTTTGATATGGCAGCCTTGCTGCAAAGATAGGGTTCAGTCCTACTTATGTTGAAGTCAATGGGAGTTTTGCCATTGTCCTATTAATTTGTAATAAGATGAGAAAATGATAGAGCACAGCTTCTGTGGCAAAACCTGTAATTAGAATGGGAAATTATGGATGCAAGTTATATTGTCTTATGCTCAGATTCCCACATATTATACTGGTTCTTACAGAGTACAAGTAATAAAGAAAAGAAACAAAAGCCATAGGGCTGAAACTATAAGGCTTAATAAGAAGCAAAAGACATGGTCCTTATACAGGCAAACCTCTATTGATTTCAAACAAATTATTTTCTTTTTTTTGCTTCTGGAAAGCACAGCTGGAGAAGGAAAAAGCCCAAGGCATTTAGATTCCATGCACTCGCGCACTCTTTATTTTAGAGAAAAACTCAAATCTAGACCCCCTTAATTTCATCTATCTCCCAGATCAGTAAAATTGAACTCAGCAAGGTACAAAGAAACTATGGCACCGTGGGCCCAATCCTTCGATCTGTCTGAGCTGTATTTGGTACAGGACCTGGTGGAGAGGAGGAAAGGTTGCTTTATGTCCCTTCTAATGCTGGGGCCAGTCAGTGGTCAGTTTAGCCCTCATTGCAATTTAGGGTAACATCAAGGTAGCTAAAAATTATCCCCAGCTGCAATAGTCCCCAAGGCATGACAGCCAGAGATCACTGCCATGCAGAGGAGAAATGGTATAGGACCAGCTACACTGACTTTATGGCACTTAAAGATTCCCCTATTCAAGGGGAATCCTCAGCTGGCCACTCATTCCACATTTGTCTGCTTTGTGCTCCTGAAAGTTCTGGCCTTTTATGATTATTACTTAAAAGCTAAATAATAGAGGAGGTTGGGTAATGTGTATTGCTGGTAATAATGTATAATAATTCAAAGCACAACTGATGGCCAGGTTATGGAGGTAGAGTAGAACTTTAATAGCATGAATGAAAACAGACTGGGTGTTCTGAATGAAAACAGACTGGGCATTTCAAATCTCTTAGCTTGTATGAAATAAGACAGTGTATGTATTCTCCCAACTTAGTGAAGGGTTCGGTATAAGAAGTTAAACAGAATAGAATTAAATTTCACTCCCTGTCTTATATGGAGCTTTGAATAGAATGAGGGAAGTAACATATTCTTTCTATATGGTACACATGGAACTTGTAGATGACAAATTTGGACACTATATTTGGAGTAATATAATATGAGAGAGAACTTGTGCATGGGATGATGACAGTAAAAATGCTAATATTTTTTAGAATGCACCAGCAGTCCCCATCTAGTTAGACTGTAATCTCTTTGGGGCTGCAATCATCTTTGAGTTTGTATGGTATCTTGCATGTTGAGATCCCAATTCTGATTGGGGACATGTCCCTACCATAATGCAAATAATGAATAATGGATCAAAGTTGGGATATAAATAGTTTGAAAGCAACTGCACACAATTTTTAAAGGGGAACAGGGGAGGGTGAAAATGGGAGGAGGAGGGGGAATATATTCTTATATTCTGAGAGTTAACTCCTGAAGTTGTAAGACAGTGAAAACTGATGGAAATCAATTGCAGTTACAATTCTATTTTAGTAAGAACCAAATGAGGAATAACAGGGCTGGGCTCCAGATCAGAGAGAAAGTTGAAAGGATTTGTTTGGTTGATCATTCTTTATTTACATACTATACATCTTCATGGGTTAGTATATTTTTTTTTCTCTCCAATTAGGAATATTCACTGCCCATTGTTTAACACATCTAATATAGATTTAGAAATGTAGGTAGCAACATAAGAATTGCCAGTCTGGGTCAGACCCAACTAGTCCTGTATCCTGTGTCTGGCAGTGACCAGCACTGGATGCTTCAAAGGAAGGTATAAGAAACCCCACAGCAGCAGATGTAGGAGAATCTGCCCCCTACATTAGCTCTCATCCTGATCTCCAATAATTAGAGATTGGCTTAAGCCCTGAAGCATGAATATTAACATCCCTTCCAAAGCTTTGTTAATTATAACTCTGGATGTTCTTGTTATCCATATAAGTGTTCCATCCCTTTTTTAATCTTACTGTATTCGTAGCCTCAATGACTTCCTGTGGCAATGAGTTACATGGTCTAATTACTGATCCTGTGAATAAGTATTTCTTATCCGCTTTGAATTCGTACCTTTTAATTTAATTGATTGTTCCCTTGGTCTGCTGTTACTAAGCAGGGAGAACACAAGTTCCTAGTCTACTTTCTCTAGACCATCTTTCATTTTACATACTTTTGTTATGTGCCCTCTTCATCGCCTCTCTAAGGTAAATAATCCTTATATTTTCAATCTCTCTTCATGTGAGTTTTTCCATGACATTGGTCATTCTCATCGCTGGTTTCTGACCACTCTACTATTTCTGCATTATCCTTTTTGAGACGGAGTGACCAGAACATACAGTATTCCAGATGGGACCACACTGTTGATTTATATAAAGGTTTATATATATTTATTTATGTATATGAGATTTTCTATATTATTCTCCATCCCATTCCTTTTGCATCCTAACATCTTGTTTGCTTTTTTGACTGCACATTGAGCAGAGGAGTTCATCAAGCTGTCTAGGATGATGCCTAGGTCCCTTTCCTGAGCGGAAACAGTCAATTTAGAAGCTTGTAAGGTATGTGAGCAGTTTACATTTTTACCCTCCAATATGCTTTACTTGGTATTTATCAACACTGGATGTCAGTTGCTATCATGTTGCCCATTCATCTAGCTTGTCTCTGTATCTCTGAAGTTCTGCACAGTTCTGTCTCTGGTCCTGACTGGACCAGATGAGCTTTGGAACAAACATGTTCTTGTACGTGCCTTTCATTTATGGGCAGATGGTAAAAGAGAGGAGATATACATCAATTCTATGAAAAGACACAGAAGGTGCCTAGTGGTTGTGGGGCTCATACAAAGTCTGCTGAAGATAATGGAATGATCTCCATTGACCTTCAATGGGTTTTGGGTTATTACCTACATGAGGGAACATCTGAAAGGCAGTGATAGTTGTTTAATAAAATATTCTTCATTACTGATTTATTCCTAGAAGTATAACTGCCAAGATGGGTATGCAGTGTAGCTGTAGTTGTGTTGGTCCCAGGATATTAGAGAAACAAGGTGGGTGACGTAGTATCTTTTATTGGACCAACTTCTGTTGGTGGGAGAGAGAAGCTTTCGATCCACACGGAGCTCCTCTTCAGGTCTTGGAAAGGTACTTCAAGCAGAGAGTGGAAGCCGTTAATAGGTCACTCTGCCTTGAATAATCCTTTGGAATGTGTGTTAACTACTTACGCTAAACAGTATGTTCCACCTTGCATTTAGTTGTGATGCTCTGAGTACCTTTCTTAGAGCTGAAGAAAAGCTCTATGTGGCTCAAAACAGAAGTTGGTCCAATAAAAGATGTAGCCTCACTCACCTTGTCTCTCTCAGATGGGTAAGAGTAATTCGACATTTGCTGTATGAGCTGCTTTTAGAAAATGGACAACATTCCACCACGTGGGAAAATTTGCAGCCAGCCTCATGCAGACCTCCAACTTTTTTATATATGCCTTTGCATATGTAAGTGTGAATGCATCTGCAAAAGCAGATCTGTGACTGAGTGGATAGCTGTCTGCCCAGTTTGTGTACTGAAAAGGTTGTCTGTGCATGCAAAATCAATGGTCCAGTCAGTCCACAAAAGAAAAGTGGACATGCAAAATCATGGGTTAGGGCTGAAAATGTGACCCCGTATGGGTTAAATATGTAAATTAGTCACATAAAGAAGCAAGTTAGTTCTACAGCTTGGAGTCTGGCTACAGGGCAGGGAATAGCAGCTAGACAGAGACAAAGTGCAGGATTGACTTTTGGCCAGCATTTTAATATTGTGTATATAGACAACATGGAATATGGTGTTCAAAGTAACATTGCTAAATTTATAATGGGAACTAACCTGGGAGGAGCACTTTTTATTTAAAAATGGCATTCAGATACAGAATGGTGGGGGTATGGTAAAGGGGCAAATGTTACTGCGGTGCAGAGGGGTGGCTGGAGTTAAAGCTACTGCAGGCACGTGGCTTATTGAGGCAGGTGTGCCTAAATAAGGAGCACAGAGGGTGTGGAAGGAGATTGTGTAGAGGATGATGATACTGTGACCAGGATGCTCTGTAATCCAGATAAATACATGGTTTCAAACTATAGTCCTCTATGCTAAGTTCCTACATTCAAAGGTGTACAACCATGGAATTGTACCTATGTACGCCACAGGTTGACAAAATTCACATTTTTGCAAGTATTACTGGGATGGATCTTTCGTTATTTTGGTACTAAATAATGAGTATCATTACAGGAGATGGCAAGCATCTAGAAGTCTACTTCCCAAGAGGTGATTCTGTTAATTTGGGGGGGAGGGGAACAATCCACAGATATCTCTTCTTCACTAACAATGAAGACAAAGGAAGCCCCTTTCCAAAGTTATTAGTACTTCATACATCTGACAATTACAGATAAAGATATTGCAGTGCCATTATATAACAAACTGAACAAATTGCCTCCATCACTTAGGACTTGGAGTTCTCAAAATAGTTTGAGTGGGTTTATGTATCTTCTCATAAAGCTTTTTCTTTCTTTCTTTCTTTCCCCTGAATAGTTTTGACTCTTCTATGGCGACGTATTTCACTACACGAAATACAGGCATTTCATATGTTGCAAGTAAGAACAGTATCAATAGGTAATAGAGCCCATAACCATGAAAGCAGGCTAATGCTTTATGTGGTACTCCCTAGCAAAGGCTGCGTCTTTTCACTCAGTTTATAGCTGTGGTTCCTAAAGCACTGGGATCTTCTGGCTAGTAGTCAGTCCCCAGCAAGGTCTCCTAGCTTTGAGATGGTATTGGAGGGTACCCAGGTTATTGTGGTGGCCTTTGCGCTGAGCTCTAGGTGTCTGTGATTTCCAATTTTACATTCTCTGCAAGGCCTAGTGGACTCTGGAGCGTGTGTGTGTGTGTGTGTGTGTGTGTGTACACTAATGAACACATGTCCAAATGTGCACTTTATTTAAATAAAGAAATTAGTTTATAAAGCCAAAAAGTTAAGAAACGGAAGGTGATGTTCTTTAGAGTAATTGTAACTCAGCTATATGACATATACTCTGTACAATCTATTAAAGCACATACTGTGTTACAGAACTACTACACAATGTGCAAGGTCCATCAAATTATGGTGGTCAGGACTGGGGTGTGGGCAGTCATACCTAGTGGTTGGAGCAATGATGGTCAGGTCTAGTGGTCGGAGCAGGACTGGAACAAGGCTGGGAATGGCACAGAGCATCCACAGCTGCAGATGTTAGTGTTGAACAACCAGTAACTTGATGGTGCTGCTTGGCTTAAGAATATGCCTGCTGGCTCCCGTCAACCAGGCAGCTCTGCTGTAGCCCATCTGGGCTCATTAGTCTGCCTGGAGACTGAACTAGCTAGTCCTCAGGTCAGCTGCAGGCCCTCACTCCAGACTGTGTTTGCTGTGTGAGACATCATTTTGATTACTGTGACCGATGAATTCCCCATCTTAACTATTGCATTGCAGTTACCCTTTTATTGTCTTGCACGTGACACAATATAATATCCTAGTAGCTGTCAGACTGTGGTCATTGGAGCACTTACTGATGGTCCACAAAGAACTGGCTGGTCGCATGGTTTTTGGCTTCTCTCCTCACTTCCAGCTGCTAAATGGTATTAGAAGATTAAAAAAATACATTGCATCATTTCCTAATACTGCTTTTCCTTGTAAACAATTACTACGGGCGTGAAAGTGGTCTGTTTACTCATTAATGTAAGAGATGGTGGTCCATGACAGAGATGCTATTAAGATCAATGCCTGAAAAAGTTTGGGAAGTCCTGAAGTTGCCTTGTCTAGTCCTCTTCTCTTTCAAGAGAGTTAAGGGATGGGAAGTGTTGATCTGGGTGCACATTACAATAGAACAGGGTGGTGGTGCTGTACATGTTTGTTCCAATGGGATAGAGGAACTGGGTGGGTGACTGTCACTTCTGTGCTGTGTTTGCCCTCTGGGGAGCCCTTGCTATCGTAACCCATTCTTCTGATGCTTCGTGGTTGTGTAGTAAGTTTTTGTGCTTCAAGAAACTTTGTCAATCCCTTCTGTATTTTGTTCTACCCTGAGGCCACGAGGAAAACGGCTTGTCAAAGCTTTTGTGGCTCTTAATCCTCTGAATGCAAGAGCTTGTTCCTGTTCCATTAAAAAACACCATGTGCTCTCACTGTTGGGCACAAAGCACATTGGACAAGATGATACTGCAGACTCATAGATGACTGCTTTACCATTGTAGCACTGTTAATTGACACATCACTTTATGAATACCGATAAAACACAGCCCATGCGCTGAAGAATTTATAATCCTAATAAGACAAGCCACAGGACAACAGTTCAGGAGAAGGACGTTGTGGGGGTTATTAACGAGAAATAGGAAGGGGTGTCTGTAGGGATGTGAAAGAAGACAGAAAAGGCACTTGGGAGATAAGGACTGGAAGATGACTCCATGCATAGGGCTAAAATGAGAGAAAATGCAAAACTGAGACTGGGAAAAGGAGACTAATGCTTTGTCCTACTGTGGGATGTGAAGGCAAAGAGTAATGCAGCATAGTCACTGTGCTTTAAACACTGGGTTACAGATACAATTCTGACAGCATCACCATTTTTGGAGTAAATTCTAGCTAAGGAACACGCGTTGCTAGGAAACTTTTGTATTAAAAGGCATTCATCTTTGAACCTCTTACTTGGAAACACTGCAATAGCTTTTTTTTCCTGTGCTGAGGAAGTTGTTTTAATGTCATTCCTGATGCTTATTTAGACAATATAGCAGAGGAAGAACAACCTGAATTGTTCTGTGCAAAGATGAAAATCCGAATATAACATTTCCACTTTTGATATGGGTTTAACTTTGCTTCATCACAATTCTGATGTGGTTTATCAACATATTCCTCATAGAACTGGAAGGGACCTCAGTAGGTCATCTAATCCAGTCCCCTGCATTGAGGCAAGACTAAGTATTATCTAGACCATTTGTGACAGGTGTTTGTCTAACCTGTTCTTAAAACCCTCCAATGACGGAGATTCAAAAACCTCCCTAGGTAACTTGTTCCAGTGCTTACCTAGCCTGCCAGTTTGTTTGTTTTTTCCTAATGTCTAATCTAAATCTCCCTTGCTACAATGTAAGACTTCTTGTCCTGTCTACCAGGTTAAGGGGAACAATCCTCCTCCTCCTCTTTATAACAACCTTTTACATACTTGTAGACTGTTTTAATGTCCCCCCACTCAGTCTTCTCTTCCCCAGACTAAATAAACCCAGTTTTTTCAATCTTCCCTCCTAGGTCATGTTTTCTAGACCTTTAATCATTTTTGTTGCTCTCCTCTGGACTTTCTCCAATTTGTCACCATTTTCCCCAAAGTGTGGTGCCCAGAACTGGACACACTACTCCAGGTCTTATCAGCGTAGAGTAGAGCGGAAGAATTACTTCTCGTGTCTTGCTTACAACACTCCTGCCAATACATCCCAGAACAATGGTTTGGGGATTGTTGAGGGGGGTTTTTTGGCAACAGTATTACATTGTAGACTCATTTAGTTTGTGATCCACTATAGCTCCCAGCTTCTTGTCTGCAGTGCTCCTTCTTACACAGTCATGTCCCATTTTGCTTGTGTGCAATTGATTATTCCTCCGTAAGTGGAGTACTTTGCATTTGTCCTTATTGAATTTCATCCTGTTTATTTCAGACCATTTCTCCAGTTCGTCAAGATCATTTTGATTTCTAATCCTGTCCTCCAAAATGCTTGCAACCCCTCCCAGCTTGCTATCGTCCACAAACTTTACAAATGTACTCTCAATGCCATCAGTAAAGATAGACAAGGGCGGGGAGAGGGCGAGGTAATATCTTTATTGGACCAACTTCTGTTGATGAGAGAGACAAGTTTTTCAGCAACACAGAGCTCTGGACCTGAAGAAGAGCTCTGTATAGCTCAAAAGCTTGTCCCTTCACCAACAGAAATTGGCCCAATAAAAGATTTTATCTCATCCACCTTGTCTCTCCAATATGCTGGCCCAACATGTTTACCCCAAGACTGCAAACACCAATGAGCAAAGATAACATTTAGTTGATCAATTGTTCTATGCATGAAAAAACAATCTATAGCTTTCAGATGGTTTCCATAGCCCAATCAGAAAGCAATCATTTGGTCTCTGAACAGGTCTGGCAGGCTGCCAGTTGGAGAGCTGGATATTTGAGAAGACCTTTATTCTTTCATATTATCATAGTCTTATCTATGATCTTTCCAGAACTCTTGTTTCCATGCTTTGTGAAACGGTGTATGTACATCTCTCTCTCTCTCTATATATATATATATATTGTCTTGCAAAAATTCCTCAAGAGGTCAGGTTGGGACACCTTTCCTCTTGTTGGATAGTTATTTTATTCCACAAACAGTCCCATGCACTTCAGAGGGATTATTTGTGCATAAAAGTTCTATCCAGCTTGAGTAAGGCAATCTGAATCTGATCTGAAATGAGCACCAATAAACTCCTACTCTCATTATGTTAACCTTTTATTCCCTATTCTTTCTTTCTTTCGCCTCCTTGTGTTCTTTCTTTTCTTATTCCCTCTTTGCCACCCCCCCCCCCCCCCCGAATGGGTGTTGGGACTAGTACCTCTAAATTTATATGCACACTTCACATGTAGAGATGGACTGTCATTCCCAATAAAGAACTGATATTTTTGGTATTTTATTTTTTTTAATTGTAAAGCAATGTGTGTCTCAGGTTACTGTCAGCCTTGCCTTAATGTATTAAAGAACTTGAAGCTTTATTGACTAGATCTGGCCTTTCAGTGCGTCTATCTACTAACCATCACAACTTCCAAAATGTTCTTGTTCTAGCATGCAGTAGTTCAGCATAGTCCTGGTGGAGTACTCAGAACAAATTAACAAATATTGGCATGCATTAAAAGATTCAGTATGAAGCAATGTGCAATAAATAGTATTTAACTAGTTCTAATTCCATATTATAGCATACCCTGTGATAGATTTCTCCAGGAATTGTCTCTATTTCAAAAGTTTCAAAGTTCTGCTCAGGAATTGGGCAGAGACCATTCAAAGAAATTTCTCTCCAGAGTGTTAAACATCTGCTAAGCAGTGATCACTGGTGACTGATTACACCAGCTTAAAAGTGATCTGTGAAGCAAATCGACATAAAAATCACCTCAGAGTTTTAAACTGTGTGGTGGTTTTCTCCTTGCTTCTTAATATATTTAAAAAACTAGAGGGCAGATTCTCCGCTCCAACGAAGTGGAGAGAAATGACAATTTACACAAGCTGAGAATCTATCCCCAGGTCCTCACTTCTCTGGTTTTTTTGCCAGACAGCCCTTGGTAAGATCTTTGGAGGGCCTGACTAACAACGAGATGGAAACCGAATGTGCAGGAAATGCTGAGTAAGGCCATTTATGCAGAACGGGCGACTCCTAAAACATTCATGTTATGGCAATACTGACCTTCTCCTGATAAATTATTTTGCAATTCCTTCTTGTAAATGGGAATACTTCAAATTATTCAGCCACTTCACACATTTTAATGACAGATTTCCTTAAAATATGTCAAATAAGGCAAAAGTACAGTGGCTAACATACTTACCTTAGAGTATTGCTATTGTATCATTGTGATATTTCACTGTAGAAATGGGTTAAAATATTTTTCTAGTCAATATCTGGATAGTCAAGATCCTGAGAATCTAGAATTTATACTTATCTAGAGCAGACTAACACAGAGTGTGGACAAGCCCTAAGTCTTTGCAGGTTCATGGCCATCCAGATCTGGCTATTTGAGCATGTCATTTTTTAAAAGATACATTATGACTTTTTGGCTTTTGTTTAGATTGACAGGCCTGGGCACTGGAAATCCATTTATACCCAAGTGTGGCGGCAGCAGTGCAGACTCTTTCATGCTGTCCTACCCATTTGCTTCAAGCCCGATCTAAGGGAACTAGTAGACGTTGAGAGGTAGTTTGGATTTATGCACGATCAGACTTTGATCTCCCTGCTGACACTGATAATTTTTGCCAGTTAAGATAATAGGTGTTCATTACTATGTATCATAAACACGGTCCACTAGGAAGCAGCTGTCCACTGAATAACAGTCACATGGTAACTGCTCAAGAGAAGGGTGCTGTAGGGATGCCAGTATGATGACTATTCTTTGAAAGGCACCACATAAACTAGATATTGTCAAATCTATTTTCACTCACTTATGTCCTTTCATTTTACATTTGGTTTTGGTTTTTTTTAAACCTAAAAAATCTATGGAATAAAAATTGAGGTCTAGGAGCCCCTTAAATTAATTTCCACTGCCGAGGTTCTGGCATGTCCTCTCTTTTTGTTGGTTTTTAAACTCTCTCTGGAGGTCTCTTTTGAAAATTGCTGAGAAAGCTGCTTTTAGTGCTGACGTAGATAGCGTATCTCACAGATTCCTTACTTTTTGTCTGGAAAATACACCCACTAAAACTTAAGTTGATGATGAGAGAGACGATCAACATGAATGTCACTATGTTTTGTAAAGGGATGCTGCCAGATTGATAACAAGCATTTATAAACACTTCTTCAAAATGCTTTCCAAGCAATAAATTATTATGATTATTACTAATTTATTTAGGAGCCCCAGTTATGGGCCAGGACCCCATTGTTCTATGCATTGTACAAACACAGAACAAAAAAAAAGTGCTACAATGAATATATCCCTGAAAACAAAATATAATCCTTTAGATTACTGAATCTGAAAACTGTAACAATTTAACTTTTTATTCTTCACTTCACTTGGACAATGGGAAAAGAGTAATCACTTTTCTTTTTGTTTATAATTTCCAGGCACTTTCACTTTCTGGTTCTCGTGGATTAGTCGGGTGCTACAGGGTCTGAGTAGTAAATACTGTCAGGGAACGTTAAAATCCAAATAAACTATTTGCACCAAAATTCAGATTTACTCCTTCTCTCTCTCACTTTTTACTGAAACAGTACTGTTAATGTTATTTAAAATTAAACCTAAATCTTTGGGCCTGCTCTAGGTATCTTTACATTCTTGTCTGTTTACTTCTAACCACTTTTATTTAGATTACTAAAACCTGAAAGTTTGAAAATACTAATTTTGCTTCTCATCATTTGTTTATTTTCTGCACTTTAGTCATTCGAGCAAGTAAGACTAGAATGAATAATTTCACCTGTTTTGTGTTTGTTTCAAGCCAGCCAGAGACTAACACTGAAGGGGAATAATTACATTTACATTGTTTTTTATTGTAAAGGAAAAACTTGTATGCACTAGGATTTGTAAAGCTCTTTAAATAATGGGGCCTAAAAAATCCTGTTCTTTATAGGTTCAGTAAAGAAAATGTCCAGTGCAAAGCACTCTCCATGTTTAATCTATTTGTATGTGACACCAAGTACAGGAAAAGTAGGTATCCAGAATACAATTTAGATAGCCTAAGTAGTTAGGCTATGTCTACACTATAAGCTAGGGGTGATAGTCCCCTACTCCTGTACACATACTCATACCAGTTCTCAGTGAGCTAGCACAAGTATAAATATTACTCTCGCTGCAGTAGCACAGGTAGTGGCAGTGGAGGCAAGGCCACCAGTATCAGGCGGGTTTGTACTTGACGTAGCTCAGCCGTTCCTCTGCTGCTGCTCCCTGTGCTACTGTGGTTACACAGCTATTTTTACTTTTGCTAGCTGACTGAGAGCTGGTGCAAGTATGCATACACAAGCAGGGGAATCACCTCCCCTAGCTCCTAGCGTAGAGCTAGCCTTTGACTGTAAGATCTTTGGGGCAGAGACAATCTCGTTGTTCTGTGTGTACGCAGCACCTAGCACAATGGGGTTCAGGTCCATGACTAGGACTCCTAAATGCTACCACAATACAAATAAACAATGAGATGGTTTTGTTTGTCTTTTTTGGCATAAATGCACACACTAAGGCTCTAAAACTGGAACCAATGTACGTGAATAATTTCACCCACACAGTTAGTCTCATCATAATCAATGGGGCTAATCTCATGAATAAAGTTATTAATGTTTGCAGGATCAGGGTCTAATATACTGCATACTCAAATTTTATTGCAGGTCCTTTGTCCTCTGTTCCTGACATTACTCGCCCATCGTTATTCATCGTTCCATGCTCAAGAGATATGGGGGGAGGGGGAGAAGAGGGGAAGTCATTTGGTTAAAAAAAAACAAGAGCGCACAAATGCTTCATTGTGTTTGCCTAGTCTAGTGCAAAAAGCACAAAGAGCTACTCATGAAGTCATTCTAAAGCATTGGCTTCTTGTTTCTCCAAGTTATACGTTCTCTACTCTGCCACTTGGTGGAGTTTAGTGATTTAGGCTATAATAAACACACTTTTCCAAACCAGAGTATGGATTTTACGATTTGTAAAATGATTGTCTTTATAACCTGAGAATGAAGAAACAGAGCTGGCATGTTACTGTAATGTGAGAACTAACAAACAGAGACATTGAAGATTCAAAAATGAGCTTACTTTAAACTAGGCCAGATGAAGGTGTCAGATCCCAAATGTTGTTGTAATTCCTTCCTTTGAAAGTAAAGAAATAAACAGTATGTGCTTATTTTTTAAATAAGTGAGGGTTTGAGATTAATATCTTAATATTTGTCAGATCTTCAGCTGGGAGGTGTTATAGCAGTCCAAAGTAGTATGTTTCATTCTGCAGAATGGAATTAATCTTAGCAAGAAAGAACTTTTTTTTTCCTTCTGTTGAATCCTTTATAATAGATTTTTCTCTATATTACTCAAAATTCTGAGGGCTTTGTTGGGCTGTTTTTCCCTCTAAGTGAAGCATTCTTCCACACCAAACCTAAAAAATTAAACAATGAACATTGCTAGACTCAATTCCCTCATTTAACTGATAATCAAATCCTGATCCTGCTCCCACTGAAATCAATAGCAAGTCACTTCAGTGAAAGGTGAATCAGGTCCTAGGCTTGTTACATTTTCATCTGGGAAACTTAAGCTCAGAGCTTTAAGAAGGCTATGTCTACACTACAGACTTTAGAGCAGCACAGCTGTACTGCTACAGCTGCGCCGCCATGAGGTAGCCGTTCTATGCCGATGGGAGAGAGCTCTTCCGCTGGCATAATTAAACCACCCCCTCCGAAACAGCAGTACCTGTGTCAGCAGGAAAGTGTCTCACAGTGACACGGTGCTGTCCACACCGGTGCTTTTGTTGGTGAAACTTATGTCGGTCAGGGGGTTTGTTTTTCACACCCTTGACCGACAAGAGTTTTGCCGACAAAAGTGCTAGTGGAGACAAAGCCTAAGATCAAGCCTTGTGTACTGTTCTCACCCTGGTACCCTTTACACCAAGTGTTGTGTAATGCAGACTAATTGCTCTACAGATCTCATTAATTCCTGATTTCTAGTGCCTAACACTTTTATTTGTGCTAAAACAATAAACAAATTAACATCAGCTGAGTCTAACTGATCTAGGGAGTCTTGGCCCCCCCTCAGTCTGCAGGTCCATTGTGGTGTATTAAATGTCTCCAGTCGATAGCCAATGGCCAGTAGTGATCATCCTTTAAACTCATTCCTGATGCAGTACACCATCTGCATCTTCTCACCACATTCCTAGAGAAATAGAGGTTTCTACATGCAACTCTCTTTCCCAATGGTCAAAGCAAGAGAGAGGGAAAACAAACTGGAAAACGTCCTGAAAGCAGTTTTGTGTGGGCGCAGGTATCTTCCCATGTAGGATCAAGGACTTATCAGGCTCCTTCTTAAAAACTGGAACCAGAAGCTTTGCAGCTCTTTTTTCAGTTAAACGTTTCCAGATAATTTTTAGTCATTTCCTATCATGAAATTAATCAGATACTGAAAGTAAACGAGACACTTTTACATGACAATTTGTGTTTGCTACATGCTAAATATTTTTTAAATATTTTAAAGAATGTCCAGGTAGCTGCAACACATTGGCTCCAATTCAAAGGGTCCCAGTCTTTTTGTACTAAAAAATTATTACAAGAAAAACTAAAAGTATTTATCTCTGTCCAGGAGCAGGCGCATTAATATGGCATTTGATATATCAGAAGAAGGTGAGAGGGAGTCATTAGAGAAACGCACATGGTTGTATTAAGCAACAGTTTATAGAAATATAAATACTGCATATAGATGTTGATACTTGCATGCACATTAACCGTCTTGTATGATTCAAGTTTCTTTTAATTTCTTGCAGCAATAGAACTCTTTCAGCTAATCGACACACTACATAATTGTCTTCTGCAAATTCAGATTCACAGTGGTAAAACTGCATGGCAGAAGAGCATACAATTGTTATAAGAAGACAAACTGGGATTTTATCATTTTGCCACAGCTGCATTCAGCATTGGAAGACGAAAGGCCACATACTTCAATCATCATGGGGATGCTGACACTCCATTTTTACTTTGTTTCTGAATACTTAACTTGGCTCAGTATCTCAAAGGGTTTCTGGGGTGTGAGATCTCTGTGTAAGGAAGTGATGCTACTGTGTGTATCCTACATGTTGCAATTCCTAGGCACAAACAGAACAATTAAAGATGAAACTTTAATTATGAGACTGGAGCTTCAAAAACTGTAGTGCTTACATTTCACTTGTTTGGGGTTTTTTTCAGTTTGTGCTACAGTATGTTTATACTTAGTTATGTTTGCCTGTGAATGTGTGGTTAGTTTAGTTTAGTTTAGTTAACCAAATGTTGTGGAAGTCTCTGAA
Source organism: Emydura macquarii macquarii (assembly GCF_026122565.2). Classification (NCBI taxonomy): domain Eukaryota; kingdom Metazoa; phylum Chordata; order Testudines; family Chelidae; genus Emydura; species Emydura macquarii. Next base: position 8,391,802 of record NW_027131105.1, on the reverse strand, counting down.
AGCTGAGTATTGATTGTAGTGGCATGTTTTACAGTCATTGTACCCTACTAGATACACTCTGTATATCACACTGGTAGTTCTTTTTTTCTTATTCCTAAAACACTGACATTTACTCCTATGAATATTTACAAGTGCAAAGGAATGTTTTTGTGGAACAGCTTTATACAGGCTCATCATCTCTTCTGTAAATTCATAAGAAAATATAATACCAAAAGGCTAAGTACTATAAGCAATATTGTGAGGAGAAAAATAAGTTACTGCTAGTTTTTAATTAAACATAGATATTATGCCTCATTATCTACACCTATAATTGGCAATGAGGAATGATGGTAAGTACCGTTACTCTTAGACAAATCTGTCCTGTTTCTTCAGAATTATGAGTAAGTAATTTTTCCTTTTATTTTATACATTTGCACACTTATAGTTGTAACACAATTTTAAATCCTTCAAATATAATTATAAGTAATAAGTCTGAGCACTTCAGTAACAAATTACAATGCACCAATTAACACTGAAATTATAATTATCAAAAACATTAAGCATGTTTCTTAAACTGAAAGCACCACAGTTCTTACATAATTTAAATACCATCTGTTTTCTTATAAAAAATATAATCTTTTTATAATCTCTCTTTTAATTATCTGTGATTCTAGGTAACCAGCTTCTTCAGATTCAGGAGCCTGTTTTTGCTGGACCTTGTTGCTTTGTAGTGATTTTTTTTTAAAAACTTAATTGTGTTAGTGTGATCTGAATGCTCAGCAAATGCTATGAAAGCTTCCCAATGCTGGAAACTGAAATCCTTTTATTTACCTACAGGACAGAACCACCACAGTTACTACTAGTGCAAATTTTGCGAAAGGGTTGTGCTTGTGTCTCAAAACTGACTTAAAGGGACCTCTGCCAGAGAGGAGAGGAATTTGGTCTTCAGCTTTGTTCAGGGCTTTGTCTCTCTACTGCCAATATCCCTGTCAGCAGTAGTGACCTATTTATGTGATGTGGATGTTATGCATGAGGACTGAGAACACCAACTTATTTCACAGTCTGACTTGCCCCCAGCAAGTAGAGATTGCGGTCATTTCTGACATGGGTGAATTCAAACCAGCAGCTTTGAGCTGAAAGACTCTATATCCCATTATCTATCCCCTCCATGGACAGTCCTGGACTAACTCAACATTATTATTATTCCCAATTCTTTTTTTTTAGACTTCATATAGCTAGAATAAGGGTAAATCAACCTGGAGAGGGGTTATGGTCTCTCTTATGTGTTTCCATGTGTATACATGATTGTAAACTGTTTGCAACAGGGCCTGTTTCTTTCTGTTTATAGGGTGCTTAGCACTGGGGCATCCTAGTCTATTGAGGGGGGTCCTTAGCCTTAACCCATCTAAATACAAATAACAATCGCTACTCCTCAACGGGGAGGGGGAAGCCACCACACGGAGTCGTGGAAGCTGCAGCTATGTTTGTAATTCTACAGTCATCCACACCCTGCAGTGCAATGTAACAAAAGTGCTTCTCTCTTCTTCTACCCTCCATTTCAATACAGCCTCATTTCCATTATGCTGATTAATTATTTCACACCGGGCCCCCTCATTCAGAGCAGATTCTTTGGCAGTTAGTTGGGTTTTTAAGACCTGAGGAAGCTGTAAGTAGTTTGAGACTTACAGCTAGCAGGCTCAGCCAAGGGGGGGAAATCTCTGTCCCAACGTCCCTGGAGGCTTGGAGTCGATGGTTGGGAGCATCAGGCTGCAGAAACCATGCAGCAGGACCCAACGACCTCTGGGAGTAGGATGTTTCCTTGAATATGCTTTGATCGGCTTTTCCATCTGCTTCTTCCATCTGCTCCACCGCACCCTTCGGCACCCCAACCTACTCCAGCCCCCAGGCGGATCCTTTACCTCCCACCTATTCATTTATGCTCCCACCTCCCCCTCTGCGTCCCCCGCATCCTACATGACCGTACCCCCGGCTCTGACCTTACAGCTGCTCCTCCGTCTCCCCGCCCCCCCCAGCAGATCGCACCCCTGCCTCCCGGGATCAGGACAGCGGGTAGGGCTGCACCTTCCCCGGGCCTGGGGTGTTGCTCTTCCACGGGCACGTTCGCTGCTCGCGGGAGCTCCGCGCTGAAGCCGGCTGGGAGTGGCACTTGCAAGCAGGGGGCTTCCAGCCGGGGCCGGGCAGACGCGCGCGCCCCCCCGCCTATTGTTCCCCGAGGCGGGTCTAGCCGACGACCCACGCCCCCGGCCCTCCTGATTGGCTGGCGGAGGCGCCCAGGGCTCGCGGCCGGGCTGCTCGGCGGAGAAGGAGTTCCATTGACAAAAGCGCCGGGCGGCAGGACCGGGGGCGACCACCATCGGTGCCGAGAGGTACCTGGTGCTGCTGCAGCGGCCGGCTCAGGCTGCACTGGGGAGCCTGGAGACAACAGCTGCAGGGAGGCGAGCGCTGCAGCACCCAGGTTGCGAGGAGGGGGCGGCGGCAGCGCTACGCTGCTTGGAGCAGGAGCTCTGCGGCCGGGCGCCCCCAGTCTCTTTCCATGGCCGCAAGGAGGGGCGGACCCCCCTCAGCAGGTGAGTAGCCGGCTGCGCAGCGCCTAGCGGTGGGTGGGGCGCGCGCCCGGCAGGTGACGCAGCTCCATTGTGCAGCTGGCTGCTGGGCCACCTGAACCCGGCCGGCTGGCGCATTTGGCACGCGGGGAACGTGCAAAGGCAGCTTGCAGCCGCCGCCGCCTCCTGTTGGCTGGCGCCCCGCCCCCCCCTCCAGCTGCGGCTGCAGGTGCCTGGCTTGTGGCGTGCATGCTTTTTATTTTTTCTGGGCAGGGCGGAGGATTAGAGGCACGATCCCTCCCCGATTGCTGTGACAGTCTCGGCTTCTCCGGGCAGGGCTAGTGAGACAGCCCCTGCGTGGGCTTGATCGGCGCACACTAGCCTCTGCTCCAGCTCACCCTCCCCTTTTGTGCACTCCCCAGCTGGCTTTGCGGCGAGGGAGCTCTCTCTGCCTGCAGCATCACTGAAGTGTGCAACAGCGGCGGGGGGAGGCCAGCCCGCTACGTGGGGGAGGGGGCACGTGGGGGGTGCGAAGGGAGCTCCGCGGGGGGGGGGTAGTGCGCGTGGCTGGCAGAGACGGGGAGGCTGGGGGCGGGTGGGGGAAGGAAGGTGCACAGACGCTGGCTGGAGGGAGGGAACGAGCGGCTGGGAAGGGGGCTAGCCTGGCTGGAGGGCGGGGCTGCAGGGCTGGAGTGAGGGGGGGGGGGGCGTGCGCTGGAGCCGGGGAGGGAGGGGCAGGTGAGCGGGTCTCCCCGGGGCCGGGCTTAGCCGCCCTATGGGGAGCTAGGCGGGCTCGTCAGTGCGCTGCGCTCTGCCCCGCAGGTGAGCGCGCCGGGGCCCCGCACGCGGCCGGACCATGGTGACTCCCACGCTCCGGGGACACCAGCAGCGGCGGCGGCGGCAGAAGCCCAAAGCTCAGCGCTAATGGAAACCGGGGGCGCTGCCAGCCCGGCACCACCGCCGGGGGGAGGCGGCGCATCTCCAGCGGCTGCCCGGCCCCCGCCCGCCGACGGCAGTGGCAGCTGGCGCGGGGCCGGCATGAAGACCCCCGCGCTGCCGGAGAGGGGCGCGGCGCCTGCCCCTGCCCCACCTCCCCGCGTGGCCGGCGTTAGGGAGCCCCGGGCCGGCCATCTGCGGTTCCTGCGGCGGAGCGTGGTGGACTCGGACCAGGAGGAGCCGCCCCTCGAGCTGGCCGAGGCCGAGCCGCGCCGGATCGTCCTGCTCGCCAAAACCAGGCGGATCATTGCGGAGCGGGCCAAGGAGCAGCATGCGGTGGCCGAGCCCGAGGGGGCCGCCCCCGGGGGGCCGCCCGCGGCCGAGGAGCAGAAGGAGCCGGGCAGGGACGCGGAGAGGAAAGAGCCGCCGGACGCGTACCGAGATCACAGCAAGTGCCGGAAGGAGGAGCCCGAGGAGGAGGCCGACGTGAAAGCCGTCTCCACCTCGCCCGACGGCAGGTTCCTGAAGTTTGATATCGAGCTGGGCAGGGGGTCCTTCAAAACGGTCTACAAGGGCCTGGACACGGAGACCTGGGTGGAGGTCGCTTGGTGTGAACTTCAGGTAAGCTGGGCTCATCCTGGCCCCCGCCCGGCTCCCAGCCCTGTCCGGGCCGCTAAGGACATAGCCGGTGCCAGCTCCAGAGGCTTAGCTTCCCGCAACCTTTCGCGTCTCCGCTGCTGCTGTGCTGATCCTCTAACTACAGCGGCAGGTTCTCATTGGTGCAGAATCTGCCACCTTATGTACATAGACTCCTGCCTGCCTTAACCCCTCAGCACTGGGCTCGGTCACTGAAATGTCTGGCAGTGTCATGGGCTAGGATGGGAGGGATGAAAAAGTCAGGAGTTCTTGACTGCACGGAGACTGTTCGCTGAGGCTCCAGGGGGTAGTTCTATGTCACTTAAACTGACACTTTAGACAGCTGTAACTTGATTTAGCAGGAGTCTAGCAGCCTGTATCTTAAAAAAAGACATCAAAATCTTAAAATACAGTTGCAGAAAATAGATTTACTTCCTTCACAAATCTAAACACATCAGGGGTTGAATATCTACTGGTAGGGCCTCTTCCCACTGAAACCCCCTATTCTGAAAGGGTAATTAAGCTGTCTCCAACTCATTCTGAATTGAAATTTGGGAAGGGCTTTCTCATCAAATGTAGCTTATATCTGAGTTAGTCTTTCAGCAAAGTCAAAATGTGTGGATTCGGATGTCTTTTGGAGCAAACACAACTAAAGGTTTCCCCTCCTCCCAGAATTTCTCTATTTTTTTTTAAGCCTTTGAGACCTGTAGGATGGAATAGTACATTAATACAATTCTAATTAAAGGCCTGAAACTCTTCAATTTCTGGGCATGGATACTAAATTCTTTTAACTATTTCTGTAACTTTGTATTGTACTTACATATTTATATTCACCGTATGCAAAGTGGATTTTTCAACATGACGTACCCAAGTTTTTTGGTGAAGGGGTGTCTGTTTCTTGACTCCACCTTGCTTCTTAGCATATTAGTACATTGATATGAGACCTAAGCTGTTGTGACTTTTTTCAGTGCACTTGAGGTTTCTCTTTTTTAATAAGACCTTTTTTCTAGACTACCACTTAAGCTAGGTTGTGTTGTATAGATTTTGCTGGGGTGCTGAGATCTGTGCTTCAAATTGATCCATGGCACTAATCCTGCCCAAATCCCAAAACTCCCACTGAATACAGGATTGAACCTCCTGCTATAATGTCTAAATACAATTAGGAAAGGACGGAATGGAAGCCCTGATTCTGAAAATCAATGTAAACTCTACTTTGTCTCCTGTGATAAGCAGATGAGTGGACATACAGTCTTGTCATTTTGGTTGATTTTTATTGTATAGTATCTTGTAATTCACTGCAACTCCATATTGTTTAATTAAAAGTGTAGGGAGTACTTATCTCAGTGTTTGTGTGAATTTCTCTTATTCTGTTAAGAGCTAGAGAAACAAAAACAACTTGCTTTACTTTTGTATTGTGGGATTTTTAAAAGGGCTGCAGAGCCACAATTGTGGTGTGTTGCAGCAAGAGAAGTAGAAAAAAAGGCAAGATAGAAGAAGTCCCAGTAGCATGGAGGAGACTGTATGAGAAACAGGGGAGAAGCTGCAGAATAGGCAATTGGAGATTTGTCAAGCTGCACGCTGCTGGGAAGAAAGGAGAAAGCATCATCCCAAGCCAGCTTTGTCTTTCTGATTTGGGTTAGATTGGAGAGTGGGAAAAAAAATTGCACGTGTAAAGTTTTTTTTATTGTAATAACTTAAGGTTCATTTAAAAATATTGTCCAGATGTTCTCTATAAGAGAATGTTTGGATATAATGAAAGGCCAGTATCATTTGACAGTGACCTATGTTGTGTAAATTCAGTCACAACAGAATAGTCTCAGTGATTTGGCATTCATTTTACTGTCAACTTTGCTTTAACTCTGCTTTACTAGTGAAAAGTAATATTTAAAAAGTAAAACAGTTCTATAATGGATTGACTGTCCATAGCTGCTTAGACTGATCATTAAGTATGTCAGAAAATAAAGATACTTTGCAAATTGTAATCTTATGGTAATCTAAATCCTCGAGGAATCTTCACAATTGGGTACAGTAAAATACACTGAAATTTCACTAATCTCTTTTTACTAATCTCATTTCATTTGGGTCAGCGATCTTTATGTGCTGCTTTGTGGAGAAGGTGTTAAGAGGGTTAAAAAGCCTCTAATTACCTGTATAGCTCAAAATGTCTCTTGTGGAAGAATGATCTGTAATCATTACTTTGGCTTCCATTATAAACCAGAGGTACCTGTAGTTTCAAATCTGAGAGACAGAACATTGTTTCATTGCCACTGACTTCTTTCTATAATAGTTCTAAATTGAGAGGTCTAGTTTTTGGACTAGACAAATACAGGAAAAGTGATGAGAATTCATCAGGGTACTTCTGGCTGCCACTTCTGACAAATCAGTGTCAATTATTTGTACAGATTTGAAGGTAATGTTGGAGAAGGGTCAGCTTCCACAAGATGGTATGTTAAATTTTCAAGTTATTGTTGAAAATTGTTTTGGATTAATGAAGTGTAGGGTTTGGTTTTTTTAGTGTCTGGCCTATGTTCTCAGCCTTAGTTTGAAAAAGATGCAAATAGCCAGCATTATACATTGATGGATTGTGTATTACTTTCATAAACCTGAGTTGCATACAGTTTGTCTAAGGCTGACATTTGTAAGGAATCGTGTTTATTTACAATATTTTGATGTATCTGGCCAATTACACATTACTTGATTCTGTTTTTATTTCTCTGTAGACATGTGTTCAGTTGCAAGTGGCAAAGGACCCATACAAAATCATTACCCTATGGTTGAAAACATAAAATGTCAGTTTTGATATTTTCATAGCACAGAAAGCAATTTTTATATTGCTTAATTTGAATGTTACATCTGTACATTTCTTTTAGGGGAAATATACCCATGTGTACTGGTCTTCCCCCCCCCCCCCCCAGCAAGATCCCTAAATTTCCAGGCTGATCAGTTGTGCTCCTTCAGTCTTGGGTACGGTACATGCAGTCAAAATGATAAATAGGAGGTTTTTAAAGGTATGGTTGTATCGCATATATATGAAGCTTAGAGAATGAGAGCCAATGGAATACTTCTGCTTTGTGTAACTTGATTAGCTCTCAATGAAGATAATGTAGCAAAGGGAAAAGTTCTGCTTTGGCAAAGTGATGAAGTAATTGACATTCTTTGTATCTAACTTGATTTTTCTGAGTCCATGACCCACAAGAATGAACCCCTAATATATTTCAGTTTATCTTCTCATAGATTGAGCTTTCCAGCAGACATCTCTCCCCTCTACTTTCTCCGCTAACATTATTTTTCAGTCCAATCATGGTGTGTTTTTTTTTAATCTACCTGAAAGCTTTGCAAGCTGGTTTTGAGATCTCTTCATTCTGTACACTACATGACTGGAAATTTTTTTTGCAAGAAATTGGTTTTAACTAAATTTAATGCCAAAGAATGATTAAATATTTGTTTTGTAGCATAACTATGATTGAAGAAATGAGCTAAAGATGTAGAAATGGAATCATGGATAGGTTCAGGTTAAAAGTTGAATTGAAACTAGGTTTTAGATTTGCCTGAGCCAAGATATTTAGACTGTAGCCAGAAAATAGACTCCTTTACCATATTGAGTCTAGTCTGGAACTTGTAAGTATTGGTGATGGTATTTGTATGCCTGCAGAAGTTTGAAAGGGTTCATGCACTTGGTTTTGCCCCCCTCTAGTTAACTAGTGGTACATTGCAGCTGCATGCTGAGACTTCAGACTAACCATTTTTCAAAAAGCTGAGCCTCCTAACTATAAACTCAGTTCATGAGCAAGTTAAGATTTGCCAATAGGCAGGTTAAACATTCTATTTAGATAGATGCATGCTGAAATATGAAGAGCTTGAAAGTATATGTCCCTTTTGGGACTTGTAGAAAAAATCAGGGGAGTCCATGTACAGAACTACATCATTGAGTAGTCTTCACTAGTGCTCTTCAATTCCTGTTTTAATTTTGATCTCTCAGGTTTCTATTTAGAGCTTTTTGTTAGCAATGCCACTGTTGTAAAATTAGTAGGGAAAGAAAGGACATCCTTTTCTTGTCCTTCTTCCAAAAATGAAAGGATCAGAGAAGTAGCTACTTATCACCAATGAAAGCACCCCCTCCCACTTATTATGGTTGTCCAAGACCAAAATCTCCTATTATGAATGATTTCCCCCTTTTAATTATGTTTTAAAGACCACCTGTACCTATATCAGAATAGGCCACCAATAGCGTGGCAAGTTGGTCAGATAATGTCAGTTGACCACCTGTTATTTGACCACTGTCAAATATAGTCAGATATTCCAGCAAAATGCCCTGATGTAGGTGTTGTCAGCCTACTATTTGGTTGCTTAAATGTCCAGATCACTCACTTTACTACATGCTAATGCCACCTGTTGGGGGAAATGGTAAACTAATTGAAAGTTGAGCATCTTGATTGGCTGGAATTTCTAGAACAAACATGTATGTTTATTTGGTGGCCTGGTATACAATGTATATGGCTGTTTACAAAGCACATTAAACAAGCTAAAAGAATACCAGCCCCAGAGATCTTATCATCTAAACTGACTAGACAAATATACAGAAATTAACTCAAGAGGGAGTAGGGGAGAGAGACAGAGAAAAGATTCAGAGCCATTAAGCTGCTTGAAGAGTGGCCTACTTAGTATAAGTACATTTAAAAATGACTTTCTTCTTTTATAGTTACTATGTTTATTTCATTTCATTTTGCTTTTCTTCTGCAACTGTTCAGTTTGGAATGACTTTCAAGTGTAAATGCTAAAAAGTAGTAATTACTCTATTTTTAGAATGTCATTTAAATGTGTTATAGCGTTTTCTGAGTTGAAATAATTCAGACAAGCAGACTGCTTTTTATAATAGGCATTAGGCTTTGTCGAAGGCCAAGTCTATTGGTGACCATAGTGTCTTATTCTTTTATGTTGCTGTTCTAATAAACTAGTGCATCAAACGATATCTCCAATTATTTTTGGACCAGTCAAATGCCCAGTCCTAGAACCAGTGTGTCTGGACTGTATGAATATTGAACATCCTTAAAAGTCACCAGAACAAAACTTAGTTAAGGTTGCAGCTGTACCCTACTGGCTCCCCAACTTCTGCCTTACAAGAACAGTGGAATTAAGCCTCCCCCTCCTCCTCCTCCTCAAAACCCCACCTCTCAAGTCAGAAAACAAGGGAATGTAGATATAAGGCTGCACTTCCCACCCAAACATCCAAGCAAGGAGCTGTGTGAATAAGTGCACTTATGAAACAGAGCTGGAGACAGTTACAGATGGCAGTCTTTTATTGTATTTTTTTGTCTGATGCATCCTGTTCAGAGTGTCACTTCCCCCTCACTTCTTATGAGTGTCATGTTTTTAAGCTATGATTCTTGGTTGGAGATTTCTTGCCACAGAAGGTAGTGGAAAGATTTAAAATGTGTTGAAACGATGAATGCCATTTTTGTATTTTTCTCTTCATTCCTATTGCTGTTCTTCAATTCATACAGTAAAAAGTTAATGAAGAACTAATGCTATTGCTATCAGTTTTTTCTGAACTTGTACATTGTTTTGAAGGTGTTTAAGAGTCTTAAATGGTTGATCCTACCTAGTCCATCACAATTTAGGTATGAAGCTACATTCCAAAGACAGATTTTCTATAATTTACAAATTTATATCTTTTTGGTACATTCTCTGCATAAGAAGTTCATGCCAGGTTAGCTGATGACTGATTTTAATATTTGTGTGTTTTTATGATATTTTACTGTTACAGCATGAGATTAGGCTTCAGATTTTAATTCAAACCATTAACTCTGGACACATCTGCATTTGTTAATCTTTGTTTCCAATGATGGTATTTGTCTTTAAAGCTCAACTTACAATTTGGAAAATGGAAATTACTTAAGTGGAAAAAAATTACCTATTAAAGAACTATCCTGTATTAATACCAGCTTCTCACTTTTTAATGGAATGAAGACATAGGGGATTTATCTTTCATTTAGTTAAACATTTAATGCTGTGTAGTAGAAAATACTCAGCATGGTGCTAAATGGGATCACTCTTGAATTATTAAGATGTTAGAGGAAAAACAGTACAATACACGCATAAGTGTATATATTCCAATTAGTCTTCCAAATGCTAACTAAGGCTTTGATCCTGCAAGCTGATTGTGTGGGTATAATCTTGTGTTTGTGTGGAGTCCTGTTCAAGCGAGGTCATTGAATGGGCAACTTTAAAATTGTCTATTCTGGCTAGAGAAGTTGAAAAACTTCAGTTTTTCATTGTTGCATTAGGTTGCTGTTTGTACAGCTCATAAAGGCTGACAACTATTTCATTTACTGACAGAGATAGAAGGAAAAGGCTGTAGATGCGTAATTGGCTAATACAATATTAATCATCAATTAAAATGACTTCATAGTCTGAATTAGGAGAAGGACTAGTTTAGAAAATGTTCTTGGTGGAAGGTAGGGAGGCCTGCATCTTGGTGTTCTAAATTGCTCAGTGACATTATAGTAACTTTCAACCAGACTAGCTGTCTCTGAACTTCAAGATAACTCTAGAAAGGGTGATTTCTATTAAATTCTGATATAATTAATTCAATGGAACTTTGTTTTTGAAGAAATAAGTAGCTAAATTTTCATTTACTATGTTAATATGAAGACAATACTTGAACCTGCACAGCATAAAGTGTTCACATGCTTTTCAGTAGCACTGGCAGCTAGGTAGGAGTGTAGCACTAAAATACTAATAAACTATATTGACTTTAAATGCTTCTAAAATCCCGCAAATTGGAACCCATAGCAAGTAGAGCTGAGCCAAATTTCCAATAATTACTTAGAATTGAATTAAATTTGACTTTCTTTTTGCAAAAACATTTTTGAAAAAAATTTTATATTTATTTTAAGCAGCTAGATATATATAGAGCAAGCTGGGAGTTCAAATTCATATCTTTGCTAGACACTAACATTCATGGGTTTAATAAAGACACTGGATTTATGGCTTATTAAAACAATCTGTAACCCACTAACCCTCCTTTTTGTCCTATGACCACAAGGGTGTCAATGGGCCACTTCACTTTGAACGGTCTCTTAGAATATGTGCTATCTGATCAATCTTCTATTTAGTTGTGACACAGAGTACCTTTCCCAGACCTGAAGAAGAGCTCTGTGTAGCTCAAATGCTTCTCTCTCTCAAGTTGATTCCAATTGAAAAAAATTACCTCAGCCACTTTGTGTCTCTAATATCCTGGGACTGACATGGCTGCAACATCACTGCATACAGCTATATATTTGTCTAGTAAAAACATACACTGTGGATGTACCTGAAGGCAGATCTATGCTATTGCTTAAGTCAATCTAATTTATGTCACTCATGGGTGTGAAAAAGATACCTCCCTGAGCGACGCAAGTTACAGCGACCTAAGTGCTGTCCACATCAGCATTATGTTAGCAGGGGACATCGACAGCTGCACTGATGTAGCGCTTCTAGTGTAGGCCTACCCGGAGATTTAGTCTAGTGAAATATAGATTTAGAGGAAAATGGGTGAAAACTACCATAATTTTGTCTGCAATAAATTCTAACCCCTTTGTTTATAGTTTCTAGAGAAACATTTAAGTCTAAAGCATAGCTGCCAAGGCTTATTCTGGTCCATGTGATCTTTTATGCAAATATTTAATACACTAATTTGCATATTCACAAATCTGCATATGACCATAAGTTTAAGCTTGTGGTCCATATGCTTTACCTTGAGCATTGGCGAGGGTGGGACATGGATCTGAACAAAGTTTGGTAGCTCGGGCTGGGATAGGTGCTAAGGTAATGGGGCGAGAGGGTCAGACTAGAGAGTAACTGGAACTGCTGAAGGTTAGACGGCTCTGGGGCTATATGGGGCTGCTGCAGGGGGGGCAGTAAATGCAGGGAGTCCTGGGCGGTTTGGTGAGGGCAAAGAAGGCCTGGGGGTATAGGGTCCTGGGTGTTGGGGGTGCTACTGGATGGAATGGTAGAGCTCCTGGGGTGCAGGGACCAGCTCACTCAGCTGTGGCTGGGGTTTTGGGTTGAGGAAAGCCTGGTGCAGCTGTCTTTGCAGGGACCAGTGGGAGGCAGCTCAGGGCTGTTATTTGGGAGAGAGAGGGAGGTTGTCACCATCCTCTCCAGGCACCATCCCCTTCCTCTCCAGCTGCCATTGGCTTCTTTGGGCTACTCCTTGTGGAGCAGGGTGCCTGGCTGTGTGCTCAGTAGGTGCCAGCAGCCCCTAGCATCCAAAAAGGCAGAACTGCAGGGAAATGCGGCTGTATGACAGCTGAGGCAGGCTGTGGGAATACGACATAGCTGCCAAATGCTTGACTGTCAGGTGGGATGTGATACTTGGCAGCCCTGTTATGGGAGAGGACTTCAGCATTCTGAGATGTGAGTGGGTCAGTCAGCTGGCATGTGGAGAATACTTCAGGTGGCCAACCAGGAATGCGGAGTTGGTGTCTTGTTTTGCATTTAATAACGTTTGGAGGTAAACGTGAAGCTAGAGTTGCAGACCCATCCCTGCTTTGAGTGTGTACGGCCCTGCAAGAATGTTAGGGTTAAACAAACCTGAATGTAGCTTCCTTCCTGTCTGCTTCCGAACGTCTTGGGGCCTCTTCCAACGTCTGGAAGAAATGTGGGCTGCAACATGGCTTGGAGGCCAGCAAAGCTAGAGGTAGAACATCCCTTCCACCTCTTGCTGCTGCTACCCAGGTCTCACAGGGAGTGATGAGGCATAATGAACCTCTTGCCTGCTGCTCATTGGGTAGGGCGGATTGATTTTTCAGAGGAATTTAAATCATGATTTAAAGGAGCAAGCAGGAAACCTTGGTTTAAAAAAGTCTATTTTAATTGTGTTTTTGCATTTGCATTTTATTTTCTGAAAGAGAGGTTGATTCTCATTGGTTGGTAACCATTAAAATGTGTTGGTTTACAACTAAATATAGCCTTTACACTAAATGTGATGCTTCTTTTCGCTAGCCAGGAGGCTACTCTATATCTACATTACCTTATATTTATTCAGATTCCTAATTTTTATATGTTTGGTATGGTAGAAAATGGTAAATAATGCATTTTTTATTCACTAGATTAATTTTTTACTTGTGTCAAGTCCTATTTGGAAATTCAAATTCAATTCAAAATGCACGAAACAATTAATTTTTTTTGTCGTGTATCCAGTACATTTTCTCAAACAACTCTGCATTTAAAACTGGTATATCTGAAAAGGCAGTATTGGTAGTTAGTGAATTGAACTGATTGCGTGATCACCATGTCTTTCAAGATTTTTAGAATTAGTAGATTTCATCCCTTCACACCTATATTTTATTCATACGTTGAAAGAAAATATGATTTCCTGCTTTTTTCAACTCCCACTCGGTTTCTTAGGTTTGAATGAACTAATCATTGAACTGGAACTAGTTCAATAGACTGAAACAAATATTCTCTCTGCACCTGCAGAAGAAGCTACTGCTGTCAAAAGCTGGTTTAGTATTTCAGCAAGCTCTGGTTCCAGGTCCTTAGCTAATGACTTTCACCAGTTCAGTGGTTTGACTTTCTTCAAAACTTAGCAGCAAATATGTAGCGCTTAATATTATTTGTGTGTGTTTAATGTAAATGATGTTAATAGTTTATAATAAATATGGGCCTTGATCTAGGTGGTTGTCAATTTCAAATTTAATTTTTTTTAGGTGTTTTGTTTTTTTTTTTTTTTAAATCAGGGTTTATTAAAAAAAATTTGTATCCACCTTGTCCCCAGGCCTCCTTTGGGGTTACGAAGGAATGACGAGTCTCTCCTCACATCATAGATTCTTCAGGTTCCACTCTTGCAAGCCATGAAAAGCTTATCGGGCCTCACCTTGGACCTCAGGAGGCTCATGCAGGGGGGGAAAAGGAAGGATGGGCCAGGGTTTAAGGCACTAGCCTCAGACTCAGGAATCTTGGGTTCAAGTCCCAGCTCTGCCATAGCCTTCCTGTATGACCTTTGGCATGTTGCTTCGTTAGTGTGTGTCTCAGTTTCCTGTCTCTGACATGGGGTAATAGCACTTCCCAACTCACAGGGGTGTTGAGGATAAAGGTATTAAAGATTGTGAGGCACTCATGGTACTACACTTTAGTGTAGTACCTATGAGTACCATAGATCGATATGCTCTTCCGCTGCACCCCCATATGAGGGTTGGGAAGCTCTCTTGGGGTCTCCTAAAACCCAATTTCCATGTTAGGGATGGAGCCCAATTGTAGAGTCAGGAAAAATCCACTTCCCGCAGCCAGAATAAAATAGGCTCCTTATCCTCCAAGGAGCCAAAATTGGCCTGTGTACCCCCTCCAGTGTAGTTAGGTCTCCAAGCCAAAATAGGCTAATAGGGACCAACAGACTTTAAGGCTTGTGGGAGTTCAGGGGGGCTGAGCTTCAGGAAAGGGCTTATGAGCCTTCTGGGAATTCTCTCCTCCTACAGATGTGTGAATTCATAGGAAGTGGGGGAAGGCCCTCTGATGGTGCTGGGCTGTGCTCCTGCAGAGCCTTTCTTCCTACAGAGCTCAGGATGTGCACAGAGGGGAAAACTTGGAGAAAGCAAGAAGCTTGGAAGGGATCCTGGGGCCTTCCGCCCACACTTTCTGTGAGCCTCCTTTGGTCTGCATCATGGAAGAAGCCCAAGCAAGTATTGGAGGTCACTGAGCCTCCCTCATGACCCTTAAAAAGTTGTTACCCGAGGACCTCTGAGTGCCAACAGGGCGTGCATGGGGTTTTACAGGGATTCCCTGCGTCAGACGTATGCATAATTATTCAATAAAGGGTGGCATGTGAGATCTCTACTGAGAGCCAGTAGCCCACTGGTTGTCATAATCACTGCGAAAGGATGTACAAATAATATTAAGGAGTTAAGTATCTATACTGGAAATTATTCTTAAGGTCTTGAAGGTGAAGCAGGTCACCAGGAGGTGACACATCTCAGACAGATTTCTTTCAGACAGATGATTCTCTCTTGTTTGGTAGTCTGTGTGCGGTGTATTGTCTCTCTCATTCTATACCTATTTGTGTACCAAGCCAGATGATGATTAAGAGATTAGGTCTGGGGAGGCATAGAATGTGCTTGTGTTGCCCATGGCCAATGGAGTTGGGAGCTGATCCCCCAGTAGCCACAGACAAAGCTTCCTCACACTAGGGTTAGATGGTAGCAAGTTGCTTCACAACCCTGGTTACTTCCAGGAAGCATCACAGAAGTGCTTGGAGGGTTGGGGGAAACTCGTGTACCATTCTCCATGAGCCGAAGGAGGCTTGTTGCTCCCACTCATAAGCTATGGGAACTTTGTTGCTTCCTGCCCCACCCTGCATTTGTTGTAGGAAAACAGCCATTAAGAAGCCTCCCTAGTGATTTGTCTATGTTTTGAGATCTGACTCATCAAGAACTTGGACTATAGACTTTTTAAAAGGACCACTTAGTTCTCTAGCCATCACTTGACTTGCTCCAAATAAGCATAACTCTGAAGTCAATGGAATTGTGCCCTCTTTCTCTTAAACTCCACTTTCCTTGTAAAAATATACTGCGCATATATATATAGGATCACATTTAAAATGCAAATAGTGTATACATGGTGACATGTCTTACAATAAGCAACTGTTTGCTGAACTGTACTGCTTAATGTACCTCTTGCATCCTGGTTATTCATAGGAATAATGGAAGACTCCACTGAAAACTGTTGTTTGTGGGGATACACGTGTTACGGGTTAAGCTACCAAGGAGAGATATTTTAAGTCCTAATGCCATCTGTTCTTCAGCTGTTTGTGATCTAGAGGGATACAAAACACTTATTCAAGCACTTGAGGAAGATAGCTAAGAGAGGGATAGACTCAAATAACATCTTTTCGTCTACTTTCTGTGAACTTAGTTTGATCCATGTCCAAATTTGTTTTTAAATGGAAAATTACACATACTTTGTTATTTGATCCTTAGTCTCTTGTGACTTTTTAAAAACAAGTAAACTAACTCTGCTAGCCTTTTGAGCAAGATAAAAAAATTCTTTAACAGATCTAGCAGTGAGCATCTTACTCTAAAGAAAATGGTTAAATAAGATATCAAAAGGAAATGGGGTGTCCCTCTATTAAACTGTATTCTTCTTGCAACACCTTAAATCAGTTAACAGCTGTACAGTTAATACAATTTCTGCTAACTTGTCTTTAATTCTATATTTTGAATTCTGAAAAAAAGCTTTTGTTCAAACAGTTCTGGAAACCAGTTGGTTAGAATTAGTTCTTACTTTATAGTGAATAATTTTAACCTTCATGGATTTTACTAGAAACATACAAGTGAACTTTAAACTGTTGTACTAAAAGTTTGCATTGAATACAGATGATAAAAAATCATTGTTTTTTGATGCATTTTACCTTTTCATTACCTCTTAGTCTACTGATGGCCTTGACATGATGTGATTACTCAGTGTAAGCAGTTTCCATCACTGGCTACTGAGCACTGTTTTCAGTGCATCTCAAATACATGAGACTTCATCATGTCATGATGCAAGGACAAATGAAGGCATTTTTTCATTAGCCAAAAGCAACAGATTACTTACACTTTATGAAACCGAGAGCTTTAATAAAAGGAACGAATGCCAGTTTGCCATTTCAGAAGTACAGAGAACTAAATATTTTATTTCCATAAAAAATGTGATATGAGCGTTGCTGTAGTTTGTCCTTGAAATGGATGTATTCCTTGCTCTTCTGGCATATGCTTTGGAGCTTATAATCATGATATTTTGACTTATGTAGCAGCTTTTACCAAGGCTTTTCCAATTCATTTAAATCTTTCAATCAAAGCAACATTTACAGTTGACCCCTGCACTTGACGGAGTTGATACAGCTGAACTGGGTCTGCTAAGCTGAATCAATTGTCTATTAAAATAGAACAATGTAGGAGAAGAATGTGAAAGTCAGATTGACATAGTATATTGTGCTGCAGAACTGTACTGTTTTATTCCTTGTTGAAATATTTGGTAATGTCTAGATCTGTTGATTCCAAATGTTTGTTTGCATTGTTTTTGCTCTTCATTACTGAATTAAGGAAAATTGCCATTTTGCATTTATTTGAACTTGCTTTTCTTCTATTTCACAACAATGCTTCCTTTTGTTTGGGAAATTGCATTGCAGATAATAAAGCAAGTGTTGCATCAGTAAAATAGACTTGCTTTTCTCTCAATCAATTGCTATAAAAGCTTATAGTGCCCTTGACTTCTAATGGAGGACAAGAGCATGAATGTTTCTGGCAAACAAAGCAATTCTACACAATTACATGAATGTTTTTCCATATTTCATTTAGGAAATTCTAAGATTATATATAAAATATATGCATTAAATATACCACGTCTAATTCCTTTGCTTTTATGGATGTGATCACTTGTCTCAGTGTAAACTAGGTATGATACAAACCAGAGTGTGTGGGGAGGAGTAAAATGAGCTGGCTCTTGCCAGCTTGACTACATATTTGTAGCCTTCTAGTTATCTTGGATCTTCATTCTGTGTTCTGGCTTTTTTATGTCCCTTTGACATACAAACTCCCCCCTCCCCCCCTACACACACACACCTTCCAGTTAGTAATATGCACAAGTAACTCCATGCACCATCTTTCATGGAGTTAGTGAGATTTTAAAAATCTTCTTGGCAAGTTACATTAATGGCTAGTCATAGCATGAGATCTGTAGGTTAGAAACGTAAAAGTGCAGTGAAGGGAGGCTGAAAAGCAAAACAGTCCATTTTAAAGATGTTTACTCTAGGATCCCATGGGAAGCATGTTAATTTTCCTTGCAAAATTCCAGTATCAGCAACATAAAATTTCAGTATCAGCTTCACAGGAAACAGACATTCCTTTCTAAATTCCCTCGTTCAGAGGCAGGAAGGTTCTCATTGAAATCTAGCTCTGGTCTGTAGCAAGCTCCTAAACTGGACTAAGCTCCCAGGCCAAACCAAGCTTTTGAGCAACATAAAACCTCAAAGTTGCAGTGAGCTTCTGAGCTATCTTGGCACTTCCGGGTTGAAATGATCCCAAGTTATACAAAACCCCCAGACTGGAATTGTCTGCTCCAGCCCTTAGGAGCTTTCGGATTAGACTGGGTTCCTAAACCGGTGTGAGTTACTCAGTGCTGGAGCAGGCTTTTAGTCCCTTTATCTATCCCTTAATATTTTCTGGCCACTTGGGTCCCTCCCTCCACCTTACCCAAAATAGTCCCCAAATACTGCAGCCTTTCCTGGGTCAAGACATTCAATAAATATGTTGTCTGAAGATAGAAGTATCTTAGTCTCTCTTTCAAAGAAGGGTTGTTAGAAAGAGGATAGGAGAAAACAATCTTGTACTATGTATCCGGCAGCTGAGTTCTTTTCCAGTCTGTCTTCTAGGGTTCAAGAGAGAATTTAACAGAAATAGAACCCACTGAATCCTTTTACAGACCAGTCCCCTTGTCTTCTATTCTGTGACTGCTCCATCGCACTGCTGAAACCTTTAGTTCTCAAAACTCATGCACTATGAACAAATAGACTACACAACCATGCTGAGAAGTGCTCCAGGCATTCCACCTATAGAGAAGAGAGAACTCTCTGGCCACAGTTAAAGCACAGAAAGGGGGCAGGGAGTGCAAGATTTCACAATAATGCTGATAGCACTTGTCATGAGATGGGTGAAAAATCTGTATTAAAATAAAAAAAAATTCATAAATGGCCATCTGATAGCTATCAACTTGCCTAAATGAGGCCTGCATTTTTGCTTTTAAAACTGAAACGTGGACTTTTTTCCATAAATTATAGAAATAGATGGGCTGATCTGCCATTGAATGACCTGCACAGTGGAAAGTTGTAGGGAATCATTGACTAATGTGCTCTTCAGTTTTCTTGGTCACATCTTTCACAGAGGAAGGGGGGGGGGCGGGGGCTGAGGAAATCTACTCTGATATCGTGTCAAGCTTCTATTCACACTCATGATTTTCTTCAGCTGGTTTAGGAGGATAGGTCCTCTAAATGTCTTTGTCCCCAATCCTACAGGCACTTAAGCAGGTGTTTCATTTCGCACATGTGAATAATCCATTGACATCAGTGAGATTACATGGACATAAGCAGCTGCCTGATGTAAGACTGGGACTATGCATTCAGCGCTGTTCAACTCAGTAACACAACCACATTCCCTTCCACCAAGGTTAAGTTATTGGACAGCAACTTGCTTTATAAAAATACCATTCTGAAATGCCTTCGTAATAACGGTTCATTTCTGGGCCGGAGGCACTTTCACCAGGGCAGGTGGGCAAGAGGGAAAGACCCTCCTGGTATAGGGGATGCTGGCAAAAGAAATGTGACCAAATCTATGTTTTTTGAGTGAGGAGAATTAGTTCCACAGCCTGCCAACCTGCAAATGAAATCCTTCTGATATGGATGGTGGAGCACAAATACCTGTGCAGACAAGCCTGGAGAGGAGTGTGGCTTTGGTGGTGCAGAGTGGGACTTGTTACAAATCAGGGAAGGGTTCCATGATGACTCCATAAAGAGTGTAGGAATTTAATAATACGTTAACAGGGAGGCTTAATTTAAAAAAAATAACACCCCCTCTCTAATCTTAATGGACTTAAACTATTTCTTTAATGAATCTCTGATTTCAAACAATACAGACATATATCGCACTATAGCAAGCACAAAAATAAATACATTCTAAATAAAATACCAGTATTTCTACAAGAACAGCATGGATCGTTACACCCCTACTTCCCTAACAATCTCTTGTATTTGTCACCTGCCTGTCTCTTCTTAATTCCTTTTTATAAGATTCTTCCTGTAATTTCATAAAATAATCCAACAAGATATTGCTTCATGTAACGGATAACATACCATTCTTCTGAGGTGTTTCTCCGCCTAATAAGAAGCAATTTCTTTGCCCAACCAAGGAAAGCTACACTCCACTCTTGGAAACATGTCAGTCGATGATAAATGTACCTTGTATTGCAGTGCCTGGAAGCTGCAGTCATGGATCGGTACCCTGTTGTGCTAAGCACTGTACAAAGATCATGAAAAGACCGTCCCTTCACCTGAATAGTTGAGAGCACTCCTGCTGCAAACAAGTCCTGATTCTTTCCTCTGCCAGGATCAACTTGGTACACGATACGCATGGAGAACATGAAGGAGCCTGCTGAGGCTGCCTGATGCTTTGGCCTGATCTGCACCAATCCAGGCCCTGGTTAAAACAGTGAATACATAAAAAAGACTGGTTTCTTGTATCCTGTGCAACAGGATATTGCACAGGTGAAAGACCTTGAAGCCAAGAATGCTCAGCACCTGCATCAACAGCTCCTGCTAAGTCTCCACCCATATTCTGAACTTGACACAGCAGAGCCAATTAAAGTAATTCTCCATTAGCTGGTCAGTTTGGCAAACAAGGCTCTTTAATCTAGAGGCTATTTAGCGTCTTAATTTTTACTGACTCAAGGAAAATCATTGTCAAGTGTCCACAGCGATCTGGAGGGTGTAGGAGTAGGGATGAGCCAAAACCAGAACTGTGAATCCAAAATCCTTTGAATTTTGAAGGTAAGAAGGGAGAAAGTTGAGATTTGGATTCGTGGGTCCAAATCCGATTCTACAGCTTTGGGTCCAGGTCTTAGCCAAAACTGAAAGGGGACTGCATTCTTGTTCAGAGGATTTGGAACAGAATTCATGATATTTAGGACTGAAATCTCATCAGAATAGCCTTGAGTTGGCCTTGAACTGTGACCTAAAGATAATTCAGATTCAAAGCACTGTCTCACCAGCACATCTTTAGCTAAGACATTCGACACTCAACTAGTTTCATTTAACCAATTTTATGATGCCACTTCGTAGATATAAGATTTCAGTCTCTGTCATGCAGCCTTTTAGTTTGAAGATCTATAATGCCAAAGTTAATCTAAAATTAGGGCTGGAATGTGCAGGGAATTAGGGGATAATTAAATGTAACTTGGTGGTATGAGGGGGAAAAGGTGTTTCATGGCATATTGTTGGGAATGACTGTTAGCTTGCGGTAAATGAGGAGCATGGATAATGCTTGTTATGTTTGACTGCTATATTTTTGCTTAGTCACTGAAAGTTTCTGATGTGTTTCATAATTCAGCAATTAGTAATTTAGAAGTTTGGTTTGACAACTGATAAAATGCAAAGTGACAAGTGACCCTTAGTTTGTCTCTTTCTCTAAGTGAATTTAGTCATTGGAGGATGTTGGACTCCAAGGATTAGAGACTGAAGTCCGTTAGCAACGGAGCAGATATAGCACTGGGAGCTTGTTTCTCTCAATAACTCCCCTAGATAGCCTTCCTGTATGACTTGGAGTGAGCAGACCAGTTTCAAAGTAGGATGGACATAGGCGCGTTTAATAAGTAGCTCACCAATTCACGTTGCATGGGCCAGAAAGCTACTGAATCAGTTATCTAGAGGTGAGACTCTGTAAAGTCTGTTGCCAATCTATTGAGAGCCAGCTCTTCCACTATAAAAATTTCTTGGGCATATAATTGTGTATTTTAGAGGGAAAAGGTGGGATATGTGAAGCAGAAATTGGAATGTTTACAGATATCTGACTACCTCGCTTGGATGAACTAAGTAGAAATAGTCACAGTTTATCATTGTCAGACACCTTTTCTTTTGCCTAGGAACTATGCTTAGATAATTTCTAAGGCCAAGATCAGAAATAGATATAACCTATTTGTGATAAATCAGAACACGTTTAGCTTGATGTTATAAAATGGCTGAATAGAGTGAAAATGGAAGCACTGGTACAAAGTCTACCTGGTGTAGATTGTAACAAAGTAGGCTGATATGTAACTATAGATCCTTTTAACGTGCTGAATAGTACGGTGGTGCCTACAGTCCAAACTTGGGGCCCATTGCGCTGGGCATTGTAAAAACACATAGAAACAGTCCCTGCCCCAAAGAACTTATGAGCTAAATAGACCAGACAGGCAAAGGCTGGGGGACGGGATGGTCAGACTCCCTCCTTTTACAGATGGGTGACAGAGGAACAGCGAGTGACTTGCCCAAGGTCACACAGGAAGTCATGGGTAGAGCTGGTTAATTGAACCCAGATCTCCTTAGGACCAGGCCGGGGCCTTAATTACAAGGCCATCCTTCCTCATTAATGTGCATCTTTGTGGCTCAAACTCTGCCTGCATTTGGCTGATCTTACCCATGTGATCAGGTCAAATCCTGTGCTGTATTTAGCATGATATTTCAAGACCCTGTGTCCATAAATGGCATCTAGAGGTATGCATTTGTTGAAGGCTATCTTGGGTATGGCTTTTGTTTCTTCTTCTATTATTATTATTATTAGTCACTTTTCCAAAATGACTAAAAAGTCACCTCTGGCACTAGGCCTGTCCAAAATCACTAGACCGTCTTTTGTGGGTTTTAAAATAATTTTCCTATTTTACTTGTTTTTTTAGTTCTCTCCTTTATGCCATATAAAAGACCCACGCAAATTAAACATAACATGTACCAAATACTGTAAATGCTACTTATAATTGCTTTTGTAAAACCACCTTATGGAAGTAGGGTGGGGGTGTAAATTGACTGATCCCATTTATCTCTGATGTACAGGTACATAAATATAAGCTGGATTTAGAATTACTGACCTTTTCTTTAAGAACATACTTCGATGTGTTTAGTTTTAAAGAACTTTGCACAAACTGTGGTTTCATTTATACACCACTAAATTGTACAAATGATTGAAATTTTAAACATGACTCTCTAGGCTGAATAGCATGTACCGTAAGTGATGGATATGTTTTTTGGTTTAAAAATTGTTGTTCTCACGTTTTTGTTTTTTCTGCCATGTCTTTTATCATCGTAGCAACACTTGCTATTGCAAGAAGCCTATAACCTCCTAGACCATAACCTCCTGGGCTTGCTTGCAGGTAAATACATCCCCGACACTGGTATCCATTAGAATCTTTTTTTAATGGATGAAGTAACTAAATTAAAATAGGAAGGACAAAATGTCTGTGGGTAAAGTACAAGTCAACCAATTAAAATGCCTGGAGTGGCTTTAATTCTAGCAAATATTGAAAAGTAAGTGCTTCTTTCTTTGTTAAAAGTTATATTGCATTTATAGATTTGCAAAACTAAACTGAGTACATGGCATTCGTATAATGGAAGATGTTCAAAAATATAACTTCTCACTAGGCCACACAGCACAGTTAGAGCTTTCCAGTTTCAGCTGTGAATTCTCAGGGGGTCCCCTTGGAAGGGTGTGGGGAGAAAGGTTGACTTTAAACAAGACTCAAAAAGACATATGAAACCTTAAAATGTTTTTTGCAAAGGGGCACTAAGTGATGGATAAAGAGCCACTCTTGGAAGAAAGAGGTTTTGAAGATCATTCACTTGGCAATTAATTTCTCCCTTTTCCCTTGGGTGCTATAAAAGAATGTGTTGATGCTCAGATATGGCATCATAGAAGTTCTTATAAATTGTGGGTATCTACAATGAAACAAGGTTCCACTGACGATAGTGTCAAAACTCTCATTGATTTTAATGGAGTCATGGTTTCACCTCTAGTATTATGTTGTGTTTCCAGAAGAAATTCATGCTAGCATCAGTTTTCTAAGGCTATGTCTACACTGCAGCACTAATTCGAATTAGCTTAATTCGAATTTCAGAAAGTGATTTATAGAAAGCGCTGCAGACTGTCCACACTACAGTGTTTGTGCTGGTTTCTTGCGTCCACACTGGCCAGCCTTAATTCAAATAAGAAAGTAGTTCAATGTGGGAAGCTATCCCACAGTGCAACTAACCATAGAGGCTGTTGTGACGAGTGTCATCGTCCCAGGATGCAGCGCTGCTTCCCCCACCCCCAAACAAACAGGAAAAGGATTTTCATGCTGTTTTTTTACTCCCCCAATCGCCATTGCTGCAGGCACATGGAGCCAGCTGAACTATGCTCTCATTTTGACCGTGACAAATGCATCGCAGCTTATCCTGGATTACTTTAGAACTGTCTGCTGTTTGCCTTTTATGCTCCCCCCACCACCCCTGTATATTGCTTGCCTTTGATTTTTCCCTCCACCAAACGAGCCCCGCCACCTGTATGCTGTTTGCCTTTAATGATCATCCCAAAACCCCCTGTATATTGCTTGCCTATTATTTTTCCCTCCATCGAGGTGTCTGTAGAATGAAAGATAAATAACTACGGAGTCAGTTAGTATATTAATGCAGTGATACAAATGTTTCCATTTCACTGATGGAAAGCATGATATAATGTATCCACATGTAGCACTGAATAAACTCTTCCAAAAGTATCAATTTCTATGATTGGCCACTGAAACAATGTAGCAAAAAATTTCCTCTCACTGCTGGCATTTAAAACGCACTCACCATAGACTTCTGCTAAGAAGGCTAGTGACTTTGGGAAGTGTGCAGGACATAGTGGAGGGGTCTACCGCGATGGGTTTCCCAAACTGTGGGGGGGCTATTGATGGGACTCTCATCCCCATCTTGGCACCTGCACACCTGGCAATGGAGTACATAAACTGCAAGGGGTACTTTTCCATGGTCCTGCAGGAGCTTGTGGATCACAGGGGTCGTTTCACAGACATCAGTGTGGGGTGGTCTGGGAAGGTGCATGATGCTTGTGTATTTCGTAACTCAGGGCTGTTCTGTAAGATGCAGGCAGGCACTTTCTTCCCTGATCAAAAAATTGAAGTTGGGGGTGTGGAATTGCCCATAGTGATCCTGGAGGATCCTGCTTACCCCTTGCTCCCTTGGCTAATGAAGCCTACACCGGCCACCTTGACAGTGACAAGGAGTGTTTTAATAAGAGGTTAAGCAGTTGCAGAATGGTTGTAGAATGTGCCTTTGGGCGTTTAAAGGGTAGATGGAGGAGTCTCTTCACTAGGCTGGACATCAGTGAGAAGTACCTCCCTTCTGTGATATCTGCTTGCTGTGTTCTTCATAATGTCTGTGAAGCTAAGGGGGAAAGGTTCCCCCAGGGTTGGGGTGTGGAGGCAGAAAGACTGGCCGCCAATTATGAGCAGCCAGATGCCAGCACTACGTGGAGAGATAACTGCGGAGTGCTTTGCATTAGGGAAGCTTTGAAGACCAGGTTCTGCAATGAGATGCAGGACTGATTTCTGTTCAAGTATGTTGTTTGCCTTTGATGATCCCTCCTCTCCCGCTCCCCCTTTGACATCTGTGCCCGACAAATCCCTCCTGAACAATATAACATTTCATTAAAAAATGTTCTTGAACACTGCAAAACTTTATTTCTTTACATTCAAGTCATGGGAGAATGGGGGTGGGGGTGGGTGATGGTTCATTCAATGTCTCCAGGGGTAGGGTGGCAGCTTGCTGGGGTGGAGGAGAGCAGTGGCTGCATCCTGGACAATCTACCACGAGACCTCGTGGTGACGGGGGAGGTGGAGGGCAGCATAGCTCTCGGTTCAAGAGCTTTGTGGAGGGGCTGCAGCGGGACTGTGCCCTGCCTCCACTCATGAAGAGCCACAAGACGACGGAGCATGTCTGACTGGTACCACAGGACTTTCAGCATCTCCTCCGTGGTGCTGCGATCACTCTCCTGCATTTGTCTGAGTCTCCATGACCCTGTCCATGCTCTGGGTCAAGGTCTGTCTCCATGCTATTTGCTCTGTCTCTGGTGATGCTGAGGCCGTCATGAGCTCTGAAAACATATTATCTTTGGGGTTTTGTTGGTTTTTTTCCTTTTTCTAATCTGAGACAGTCTGTCCGCTGCATTTCTTAAGGGTCGGTCCAGAGCAGAGGTGTCTACAGAATGAAAGAAAAATAACGGGACACATAGTTAGATTAGTGAACACAGTGATAGAAAGAAACGTAACTGCTTGAAAAAGGCTCAATGAAACAGTGTTGCAACAAGTAGAATTCAGAATAAAGTGCTCCCAATGTTAAATTGCATCTAGCAAATGATTTAGTGTAAATATGTAGCCAATGAAACAAAGTGGTCCATGAAACAATGTGTCTAGGAGATGATGTCCTCTCTCTGCCTCTGTTACAAGCCCCTACAGAAATCATCTGCGGGTGGTTTAATGTGGGTTTTTGGGAAAGCAAGGCTTGGATTTAAAAAAGTTTGAGCAGGCACTCGCGGCTTGCGCTGTGCTGGGGAGGGGAGGGGGGGAAGCAAGGCTTGGATTTAAAACCCTGCATGGTGGTCTGGGAGGACAAGGCTTAAAACGCAGGAAGCCAAGAGTCTGCCTTCCTTGATTGCAGAGAAAATCAAGGGAGGGATCACAGATTACATACATAACATTTCCCATGTTATAACAAGTGATGTTACACCTAGCATTTCTCAACACATACAGTAACTGATACCTGGGTTATCACCCAGTACAGGCAACAAATTGCCTGAGAGCCCCCTCATGCCCTCCCTCCCCCACACTCAATGTACAAGGACACCAATGCTAATAAGAAAAAAAAACTCACCAGATGTGCCTTCCACGGGATCATTTGTGCTGTCCTGTGTGCTGCTGGACTGCTCAGGGGTCAAGAATAACTCCAGTGTTTCTGGGAGAATGGAAACCCTGTTCTTATGCTCCCTGCTTTCTAGACTCTCCTCCTCCTCTTCCAGGGATTCATCCTCATTGTTCATGGACTGAGAAGCAGTGGAGGTATCAATGCAGCATGGGGGCATAGTGCCCCCAAGAATAGCATGCACCTCATCATAGAACCTGCATGAGCGGCTGTTAGCTTCCCTGGCTTTCTGATAAGACTGCCTAGGTTCCTTGATCTTGACTCTGCATTGATAAGCATCCCTTTGGTGTCCTTTCTCCAGCATGCCCTGGGATATTGTCCCATAAATGTCCAGATTCCTTTTGCTGGCTCATAGCTGAGACAGAACTGACTCCTCACCCCACAGCCCGATAAAGTCTAAGACTTCTGGTCTGCTCCATGCTGGAGCACGTTTGGGCTTTGCAGTAGCCATGCTGAGAACAATGGGAAAGTTCACTCCATGCTGGCAACTACAGGAAATGAAGATTCAAATCTTCCCGGGGCTGCTTTGGGAGAGGGTACTGAAATGGAGCATCATGGGATACAGTTCAGAGGCCAATTAATTCAAATTAAGTCCCATTGCATCCACACTCTCACTAATGCGAATTAACTGATGCGCTTCAGGTGCTAATCCACTTGCAGAGGTGGTTTTATTAATTCAATTTTAAAGGCTCCTTAATTCGAATTAACAATGCGCAAGTGTAGACACGGGAGTGATTAATTTGAATTAAGGGACTTTAATTCGAATTAAGCCACCAGTGTAGACCAGGCCTAAGAGTATGTCTTGAAAAATGTTGCAAGGGAAAAAATCACTTTGAGCCTGATTCTTAAAAAGAAAAAAAAAAGTACTCTTCAATTTTAACTGCTCCTGCTGCTTTAATATGAGACATGGGGAAAAAATATACTTGAGGGGGCTGATCCAGTGCTATTTTGAAATCAGTAAAAGTCTTTCCATTGCCTTCAGTAGGGGTTGGGTCAGAATAGCCCAACTTCCACTTTTGCAGCAGTAAATCTATAGCTGTAATATAATTGTTCAGTAAATTCTTGCTAGATGTCCAGAATTCCAGTATGACAGTTTGATACTGATTTAGAGAATTATACAGGTAGTAGCATTCATGGTCGATCACAAGGGAAAAACTGGCAGTACAGTAACAATAGAAGAGCTTCTTGAAGTCTCTCCATACACAAGCTTGGTTAGAACAAACATTGTATCTGACGCTGATGCTCACTATGTGTAACACGTTCTGTGTGTATCCTCAGAGAGCTTGTCCATCATTGCTGTCACTTGTGGTGTAGCAATAAAATTTCCTACTTTGGAGAGGGAAGTGAATGGAAAAGTGATACATTGCTAATTATCTGCCTGAAATGCAGCACACTTAAGAGATCACAACTAGTGATATACAGTGATAGGACACTTCCTTTTCTGTGGGGGGAGAGAAGAAAGTGCTTCATCAATACCAATGCTAATAGTGGTTTTCTTTTATTTTTTTGTTTGCTTGTGCTTGACGCTTGCAGTCAAAAAAAGCTAACAAGAACCATTAGGTAAGTGATAAATAATAAGACAGAAAATATCATAATGCCACTATATAAATCCATAGTACGCCTACACCTTGAATACGGCATGCAGTTCCGGTCACTCCATCTCAAAAAAGATATGTTCGAATTGGAAAAGGTATACAAAAATTATTAGTGGTATGGAACAGCTTCCATATGAGGAGAGATTAAAAAGACTGGGACTTTTCAGCTTAGAAAAGAGATGACTAAGGGAGGATATGATAGAGGTCTATAAAGTCGTGAATGGTGTTGAGAAAGTGAATAAGGAAGTATTACTTACACCTTCATATAACACAAGAACCAGGGGTCACGCAATGAAATTAATAGGCAGTAAGTTTAAAACAAACAAAAGGAAGTATTTCTTCACACAACGCACAGTCAGCCTGGGCAATTTGTTGCCAGGGGATTTTGTGAAGGCCAAGACTATAAGAGGGTTAAAATATAATTAGATAAGTTCCTGGAGGATAAGTCCATCAATGGCTATTAGCCAAGATGGTCAAGGAGGCGACCTCATGCCCTGGGTGTCCCTAGCCTCTGACTGCCAAAAGCTGGGAATGGCTGACGGGATGGATCACTCGATAGTCTTGCCTCTTCTATTCATAGAATCATAGGGCTGGAAGGGACCTTGAGAGGTCATCTAGGCCAGTCCTCTACACTCATGGCAGGAGTAAGTAATATCTAGACCATCTCCGACAGGTGTTTGTCTAACCTGCTCTTTAAAATCTTCAATGATGGCGATTCCACAACCTCCTTAGGCAATTTATTTCAGTGATTGACCACCCTGACGATTAGGAAGCTTTTCCTAATGTCCAACCTAAACTTTCCTTGCTGCAGTTTAAGCCCATTGCTTCTTGTCCTGTCCTCAGAGGTTAAGAAGAACAATTTTTCTCCCTCCTCTTTGTAACAACCCTTTATGTACTTGAAAACTGTTATCATGTCCCCTCTCAATCTTCTCTTCTCCAGGCTAAACAAACCCAGTTCTTTCAGTCTTGCCTCACAGGTCACGTTTTCTAGACCTTTAATCATTTTTGTTGCTCTTCTCTGGACTTTATTCAGTTTGTTCACATCTTTCCTGAAATGTGGCGCTGAGAACTGGACTCCAGTTGAGGCCTAATTAGCACGGAGTAGAGAGGAAGAATTGCCACTCGTCTTTCTTACAACACTCCTGCTAATACATCCCAGAATCATGTTCGCTTTTTTTGCAGCAGCATTACACTGTTAACTCATATTTATCTGGTGCTCCACTGACCCCCAGATCCCTTTCCTCAGTACTCCTTCCTAGGCAGTCATTTCCCGTTTTGTATGTGTGCATCTTATTGTTCCTTATTCATTCCCTCTGAAGTACCTGGCATTGGTCACTGTCGGAAGACAGGATACTGGGCTAGTAGATGGACCATTGGTCTGACCCAGTATGGTTGCTCTTACGTTTTTGGGGCCACACGCTAGTGGCAAGATTAAGGGGTGTCACACTTTTTCAGAATATTCTTTAGGATTTTTCTGAAAGTAACCTAACTTGAGTGAAGCTGCATGCAGAATAGTTAGTTTAGATGTTTGCGGGATACATGCCATATTTCTGAAGTAGAAGGTGAAGTAGAAGAGGGGAGAAGGAGGGGATGAGGAGAAGTTTCTAACTAAATGGAATGGGTAGGGTGCAGAAGGGGAAATGTCATGGTGTGTAGTACAGCGTGCTCTTTTTCTGAATAGAATATGCATCTGCAGTAGCAGTGGCTACAGTTAGGCTGCAGTCTGCTGTATATATAGAGAACTTTAAATGCAGCCTTAATACCATTTTAATGTGTATGTATTATTGGGGTGGGGATTTGCTCTTCTCCCACAAAGATCTGGTAGTGAAAGTGGCTTGATCTCTAGCAAAGCTTATCACGTTATGTAGGGGAATGGCAAGATTTGCTCTCTCTTTAAAATCCTATGTTTGGAATAGCTACGGTTTCTCTTGAGTAAATGCATTTGAAATGAAACAAGAATTGACACTAATCTTTCCTTCCAAATCAAATCGTCTTTTTTTTAGATTTTTGATTCAATGGTTCAGTTCACTTTCATATTCATTTCTTTCCTCTGCCCTTTCTGGCTTCATTCAAAAATATTAAATTGTGCAGTCTATTCTCATGGCATACTTGGTCAAAATCAGAAAGTACTTTTTAAAAAAAAATCCCACAAAAGCCTGATCCCAGGAGACTTTCTGAGAGCTTCAATTATGAGTTAAACATCAAGCTAAGTGTTACCTGTATGTGTAAGCATCCTATTATTTTATTACCCTGATTTCCTCCTTGCTTGTTTTCATCCATCTGTTCTCTTGTCTTTTTGTGATGTAAGCACTTTGGGGCACAGAGTGGTCCTCTGCTACATTTGTGCCTAGCAGAACAGGGCCCTGATCTGTTTGAGGTCTGTGGGTTCTACCGCAGTACACATGTCAAAGAATAATCTTTTGTGGTTTGCGTGTCAGGAACTCATGGGGCTCAGACTTGCACAAATCTCCTTGGAAATTAGATCTGAGGCCTACAGAAACACAGTACAGAAACCTGTATCAGAAATGCAGTTAAAACCCAAATTTATAGTGCATAGATCTTAACTCTGAAGTGTGCACATCCGACTCTGTTATATTTGAAACCCTCTTTCTTAAGGGTATTTGTTCAGGATGTCCGAGATCTTGCCTAATGCAGTTAATAGACCTAAAAATCCTATAGGAAATGAAAGGTTGTTGTAAAGCTTTTAATTTTGGAGACTGGCCAAACAGACGTCGTCTTTAATCCATATTTCTTTGGAACTGCAGGCAGCACATAAAATCCATAATAAAACAGCAAGTTGTTAGCTGCATCCTCTCTTCTTTTATCTAATACAATATCCTTTAAATTAACACAACTCTTTCGATAAAAAGTGGTGGGTTTCTGAAACATGGTGTATGTCTTCTGCTGGAGAATGATAAGATCTGTATTTATTAGCATCCAAATATAATTGCCATAATTTACTGATCTCCAGCAATTAAAGGATTGATCAAATCCTGCCACTTATTAATGCAACGCTTGCTTATATCTTTTACTGTCTTAAACTAATGACAGAATAAGGTGTGGTCATTAGCCCTTAGTAGCCATATATGGAAGCTGCTTCCTTGCCTTGCTTTCCTGTGCCAAAGTTCTTATTAGGGGCTGGGTTCGCTTTTATTCAGTGATAAATTGTTGTGGACTAATGCATTCCATAGACTGCTGAATCCACTGAATAGATTGCCCAGACAATCTCTGTTGGACCTGAAATATGGATTCAATTTATACTGTAGCTTTATTTCATTTCATTAAAAGATAATGTAGGACTATTTTTCTGGGTTTCATGTATATGTGATGTGAGACTGGGTTAGTTAATGGTACTGGATCAACATCTGTTTATCTTTAAACTGTATGTTCTTCGAGATAGGTCTCTGTTGTAAACCACAATACAGTTGCAACACCAAACCCCTTAATTTTCTTCTAATTTCTGTTTTATTTAATTAATTTGCAGTCTTCTACAGACTTTAGGAGAAACTGTCTCCATTGTAGGTTTGTGTCTGATATTCTGGTATGTGGGTTCCTGGTACTCTCAGTAGCAGGGTTTTCCACATCTGTGGAGCTGATGAACACTTTTGGATTAAAATGTTTTGGGAGTCCCCTTCACAAAGACCTCCTCTAACCCTAATTGTGTGTAGTCCAAGCTATATGACTTTAGTCATCCCAGGAAAAAGTAGTTATGAAGTTATGAAGCAAAGTTTCACTATAATAAATGAGATAAAGCCCTTACAATAACACTTTGCTCATGCATCACAGAGGAACAATCTTGCTGATGAAAGATGTCCCATATGAGGGTGGAATGGGGAAATAGTCTGAAGTAAATTTCAATTGAGAAGAGAAGGAAAGCTTTCAGTCAATCATTGCTGTTGAAAAGGAGCCTGACTAACAGATATACAAGAGTTCAAATTCCAGTTTTTGTCCTCAGCGCATTGGCACCTAAAGCTGGGCGTCTGTCCTTCAGGGATCGCCAATATCTGCTGAATTCCTAGAGAGTGTCACTTCCAAAGTTTTGTCTTGGTGGGACTGTTTTGCAGTGGCCTAATCAGTGCTGCTTGGTCAATAGTACTTTGGACATAGGGCTGGTTATCCGCCTCTTCATCCTTTGTGGATCATCAGTAACACAGTGCCACAGCTCTTTCATTGGTGATGTCTGAAACAAAAGGAAATTATTTTGAAGTTTATGGTTGAAATTGGAAGTGTTCAAGTTTTCTGATGAATGCATTCATGTTCTGGTTTTGAGGCCCAAAGATGTAGCAAGGCAGGGTAAGAGTTAGCGAGAAGGGATTGTGGATCAGTCAGGGAAACCTGCACTTCTGCTCTTAATTAGGTTAGGATCCACTTTGATTCAGTGTAAAAGGTGGGTTGCTGATGAAGAGGCAGCCATGTAAACACAGAGCAATGCAAAAATACAAGACTATTGGATAGTCTCTTATGAAGTTTGTTACTTTAAAAGCTTCATGAAGGACCTAGCACAGATTTTGAGGCATTTTCTTAAGGCTTAGAAAGTGAGGAAGCCACGATGCAGGAAGTGTGGTGTGTTTGGATCCACATGACAAGGCTTTTTCTCACCTGCTGCTGCCTTGGCAGCATCTATACAGACTGCAATACTTCCTACATGTGGAAATCTTTAATTTTCAGTTGGCAGAAAAAAAACGTTCCAACTGCCTGACTTTTCAAAGTAAGGGAATCTTAGAAAAGTTACTAGAATGCAGCTTTCCGACTCCCTGGCCTAGTTCCCTATCACCATAGAAGTAAGGCTTTCTAAAACTTCATTTCAAGTGTACAGTGTCCTGAAAAAGACTATCACCGTGGTCTCTAAAAGCCAGTATTGGCAAAAACAATACTATAGGCCAGGAATGATGAGTACTGAAGTGTCTGTGTGGGATTGTTGCATAGCATTGGCCCATATTGTGTGACTCTGGTCAGTGGAAGCAGTCACGTGTTGTGCTCCCATGCTTTTCTTCGATAGGAAAAAACAGATGGGGTTTTTGTGTGTGTTTTTTATATTGTTCCACCATTTACTGGCATTTTGTTTTGAGAACCTTTGTCATCACCATCTGTCATTTCTCTGCTACTTGTTTCATGTTGGTCACTGCTCTTAGTTGCTGGGTCAGAATACAAACTGTTGTGGTTGTAGGCAGCTCTTCAGTCCCTGCAGGTTTGTCAGGGCTCCTAGATGTGCCACTATTGTGACACAGCAGTGACTTTATTGTGGCTTTGTGTATGATGCTAAAAATATTTTTAACCTGCCTTCTAGGGGAAAACTTTAAATTTAAAATAATTTATAAAAAGTGTTTCCAATCTAGATCTAAAAAGTCTCAGTGTTAAGCAGCTAAGACAAGGTTGCACACACGATGCAAACTCTTATGGTTTTTTAGTAAATAATTAAGCTGTGCTATATGGTATCTTTCAAACAATACAGCTCCACAAAGTATATAAAAAGCTTGGAAGTCTATTTTTTCCATTTGGTATAAACTTCATATAATCTAATAATTAAAGCAATCAGAATATGAATCTAATCTCTTAAAAAATTGTGACACTGAGTCAAAATAATGAATGGAGTGTCTGGCATGTGGGTTATTAGTTTCCATGCCTCCAGGAAACAAAGCTGTTCAATAACAGTAGTTCATGAACTCCTAATGTGAATTTATAGAAATATTCTTGAGAACTGTTAAGTGGAACTTGGCAGAGACCTGTATCTATATATACCCGGGTTGTTTACTGTTGACTGGGATATAAAGCAGTGACATTATTTTGTCATTTAATATTTATAATTCAACTGTTTATGTTGTGGGGGAGGGAATAAAGAAACGAAGCTGAAACTTGCAGTGTTATGTGCTACATTAGCAGTAATTTTAAAACAAGCTTTTTATAAAATTGAAAGGAAATGTTTTTAATTTTTGGAATCTGGGAGCGGTCAAAGCAGTGTCAGGGAAGCAGGCTAGCTTCTACCATCTAGCTCTTCCACATAGCAGATAGTAACCAACAAATCATTGCCTTGAATGGTGTATTGGAGTACCAGAAAAGCCAATCAATACCATTGACTTTGCCTAATCCTTTCACGGTTTAGACTGTCATTAGGAGCTGGTTTATTTTTGTACTTTTGAAGCTGTCTCACTTCAGTGAATGTGAGGATTCACATTTGGTGCATTTTGCAAACAAGACCTCTGGCTGTATTAGAGGCGAGATGATGGTTCACAAAAGGTGAACCTAAAGTCATTTCCCCTCAAAATGGCTGCAGAGTGCATGTTTGGCAAACATGGTTGATGCTGGCAATGGGGAGGCTGATCAGAATACAGAGGAGCAGTTAGTTATACACTCTGGATATAAAGGATGATGGCCCATTGCTGACCTTCAGTACAACCCACAACATTTGCCATTGAACAGTAGAGTTATTAAAACATGACAGGTTAGACATGCTGTATTAAATGTTGTGCCATTAGTAAAAGCCCTGTTTGAAAACTTTAAGAACCATTTGTTTTTTGTCCTTCGTGAGATGACAGAGCTGCTGCTAAGTGTTTTCTCTGCATACACTAGCATCATACCCTTTATTAGTCACAGAATGTACATAGTAGCTACATTTCTAGCCCTTATGGTATCTAAGATAAACTTTGCGACAGCCTTTCAGATTCTGATCATCTTCCTGAGTCTGCAAATTGCCTAAAACTATAGCTCAGAGATTTGAACTGTCCCAGTCAATACATAGACTGCTTGTCCATTTTAAATTGTATCTAGCTTCCAGATTTAACATCAATCAATATGTTAAAATGGTTATGAAACATCCAGCTAATGTGCTAGATGTTCACTCCACTTCTTCCCACAAGAGTTAGGGAAAGAAGACATGCAAGTTCTCCCCTCAGCTAAAAGTTTGGCCCGTGGTTGCCCTGTTCTGAGAGCCAGAAGCCTCATAGCCAAAACTACCAGCTTTCTGCCAAAAGCTGGTACAATCTAGCACAAAAAGGAAAACTCGGGGGCAGTGTAAAATTGAAAAACAATCTTATTTCATTTTGGTGACCGACCCCTTTTGAAACTTCTCAAAGATGCTACAGTGTGTCACATGGTAAAAAATCAAGGGCATGTGTTGGAAGATGACTACAGAATGTAGGTCTCGTTTGCAACGGGGTGAGTGGGTGGGGATCCAACATGCTTGTCAAAATGAAGAGTGAAGCTGTTTTTTCTTAATGGTTTGAAATTTTCTAAATAACACTTCCTGTTTAAAAGTAAAGTGAAAAACTCTCCCTTTGCTTATACCCAATGCATTGCAGCCCCTCAGGTTAAGAGTTTCCGTCACTGACTTGGTGCTGTAATTTGTGTTATGACTACTGTCGGGTAATTGGCAACAAGAGGGAGTTCCAATCAGCCTTGGAAGACTGGTCTTCTCGGTTGCCATCAGTAAAATCTTTAACCTCGGAGCAAGGATAATCTGACATAACTCAGTGGTCACCTTTCTAACAAGGATCAGGAATATGTATGTTCAGTTTCCATGCAAAATGTTCTGTGATGTGGAAGCATAGAGACCAAGCTCCTGCCTCAGAAGGGGATGCAGCACTGGAAGAGTGCCCTGCAACAGCTGAGCTATTGAAGCCTGTGAGCTCAAATTTTCTGATGATAAACCAGCAGGTTCTGGGTGTTGGGAGTATATGCCGCATCCGCACACACAGCTCCGTCTGGCCCTTGTCGTGGATCGTATGTAGAATGCTGATTTTGGCCTATCATCCTTTAGTGGATGCAGACCCACTTTTGACTAGAAACTGGTGATAAACTTTTTCTGTTAGATCTTCCTGCAGTCTTTCTCTTTCAATTCAGAGAATCTGAATTATTTTTATAACCTGTAATCCAAGGTTAACAACTTCTGTGGCAAGCTTTGAAATAACTAAGAAACTTTAAACCTTCATTTCCAAGACTTCCGTGGAAATGTCAATTCTATGATAAGTACGTCCGAAGTAGCCGTGCCACAGTGTAAAGGGACCAGCAATCAAGACACTTCAGAATGAGCAAGTCTTTTCTCAGTATCCTCTTGATGTGCTTATAAAGAGCCAGTTGTGTTGAGGATGGCATATCAAACATCTTGCTGTGTTACTCTCAGCCTTATCTGAAAGCTTTCATGTGATGTATACTTCATCAGCCAGAATGGAAGGCATTTGGTGGGGAGCTAGGCTCAGGAAGGGTACAAGACAGGCAGACAAAGCTAGCTGCAACAGGAAATGTTACAATTATGGAGTGGAGTATGGAATAGATTTTGGATGGGTGAAGCTAAAATACTGGGGTTTATTTTTTGATTATAGTAAGATTTCACTTGCCCTGAAAGTGTGGGTCCCTCATGATTTGTTGGTTATGTATTCAGTGAAGCAACCAAGTATGTAGACCAGAAGAAACAGTTACATATTCACATAAAGATGGTTAAGAGTTGCCATAGTAATAGCAAAAGAGTAACTGATTATTAAAGTGGTAACTTAGTATCTAACCGTCTTACTGAACTGTCAATGTATTGATGGAATTGTTATATAAAGAATGAACACTTTGTGTGATCTTTCCTGTTCCTTCCTAGATTTATCAGTGTTTTTATTAGGCATTATTTTAAAACCACAAAATATTTTTGTAAGGATACAAAATGATCATGCCTTGGCCACCTTCCCATACAGAGAAGCTTGCTGTCAGAGCTCTGTATTTCTCTCTTCCAAAATCACTACTGATCTCCATAAAATGTCAATGTAGCCTGCAAATAAATAGAAATGATGCCCCCCTGCTATGGTAAAGAGGGCGTGTGTGCACCAGCATGTGACCTGTCCCTGTCACACCTGCTTTCCTCTTAAATGTTTCCTATGCTAAGAACATCTGCTTAGGAAAATACCACCCATCCCCAAGGCATGATTTTCAATATGCTTCCTTGTCAAGGTAGGACAAATTTAGGACATTGAACTGTACAGTGTTTCCTGAACCGAAAATTAGGGTGTTGTGCTTCTTGTGTAGTAAGAGAATAGTAGTTAGCAAATGCATAAATCATTTCCACCCATGCTCTTCTGGAGAATAATTCAGCATCAACATATTGTGCGTTGTCCCATCGTGCATAAAGGCAAGTGGAGTTAAACAGTCCAAATATGGATATATCAGAGCTGGTGCTACTCGGCATTCTAACAAAATAGTGAGTTGGGGGGTCAGAAACATTGTCTTGCTGTTACAACCAGAAGTAGGGTTCCGAGCCCCTGGGTTCTATTCCCAGTATTGGGCCAGGCTCACTGTGACTTCTAGAACACCAGCTCTCTCAGTATTAGATTCCCCATCTGCAAAATGGGGTCACCTCCTTTGCATTAGAGTTAAGACATAATTAACATCTCTAACGCGCTTTGTGATCCTTTGGTGAGAGGTGGCTTTTAAAAAATCACTACTGCACCTCAGGGTGTTTATATTGAAGTCTTTGCATCAAAATGTCTGTTGGCTCCAATTTAAACAAGATTAAAATCCATGCTAGGACCCTATTAGAAACAGTTTCAGTGTAAAACATTTAACTGAATGGAAGTTGTAGTAATTTTATGACTGTTCCCTTCCTTTTTTTAAAACAATGGCAATATTACTGTTGAACTTGCTTCTTTATTTTAATTCCCCAACATGCACTGGAATTAACAGAAAAATAGAAGTGGGCTGGGCTGACTAAGTGTTTTCCTTTTCAAAGGGACAAGTGATATATGTGGCTTCTGCAGTGTGTAGTGATACTGCTTTAGTGTAATCCATTGTGAATCAGAATGCTGTTTTTGATATTAACACTCTGCCTAGTTGTGTAGCCCTGCCCTCTTGTATAAGCTCTTAGGATAATTTCATGCCTTCTCTTTACTGTTCATCACTGTGTCTTCCCCAAATTCATTAGGTAGTTGCTTGTTTGTGGTTGACTGATTTGAAAGAGAGAGAGAAACAGCAGAGCCCATGGGCAAATGATTCAGTTTTTGAGACTGAGTAGCCAGAGGGGAAATTTTAATAA
Organism: Emydura macquarii macquarii; assembly: GCF_026122565.2. Taxonomy (NCBI): domain Eukaryota; kingdom Metazoa; phylum Chordata; order Testudines; family Chelidae; genus Emydura; species Emydura macquarii. The sequence continues at coordinate 8,353,606 of NW_027131105.1, read as the reverse complement.
CAATTATTAATGTCTTGCCAAAATTTGGAAGTTAGGAAATGTAGTTAAACTGTAACTGGCAGAGCAGCACATGCAGGTAATTGCCAAAGCTGTGACTGGAGATCCAATTTTTGAACTAGTTTAGCCTTGCAAGTGCTGGAAAATATTGTTGCTCTTATTCTTTCTCTGCCTCATCCTTTAAAGCATCTTTTCATTATAAGAATGGCTTTATTATTTCTTGAAGAACAATATCTCATAACTATGCCATGGTGGTGTGGGGAAATGTGTGCCCAACTGGTACAACTTGCTTGAAAATGTAGATACATGCCTGGATTTATCTTAGGCTACGGCTACACTGACGGCGGCAAAGTTGCCGCCGTCAGATGGATTTCTCTGGATTGACTGAGCGGTCAGTGAAGACCCGCTCAGTTGATCTAGAAATCGACGTACTAAGACCACCTTCACAAGTGGCGTAGTGCTGCGTCGACGGGAACGCGGTTCCCATCGGTGCAGTGCAGTGACGATGGCATGCTGAAGAGGAGCACAGAAGTCGACGGGAGTTACGCAAGTTTTTTGCATAGCTTGCGTAACTCCCCTCGACTGTCGTCGAATCTCGGAGGTAAGTGTAGACAGGGTCTTATTCTCCAGTGGCCTTTCTACCAAGAATGCCCTGTATTCTGACTGTTGCAGACTTGAGCTCCTTGGCTCTACATTCCAGAGCATCTCTGTGGAAAATGGACTGTGTTGAGTTGACGTAGTGTGATGTGAGGTGAATTAGGGTAAGTGTTGTTAAGCAGGATATGTTGTTGGACAAAGACCAAAAAAGCATCTACTGCTGGGTGCGAACACAGAAACATAGAGGCTTTGACTCCTGGATGGAAGCTGTGACTGGGCTGTTCTTTTGGCACTTTGGGGGGCGTTGAATTTGAAGCATGGCTGTTTGGAAGCGAGGGTTGGGGTGTTGAATTGTGATCAGGAAGGAAGCACAGCTGGGCTCTTATAAGATTAGGGCCTCTGGGAGTGAGAAGTAGAAGGGTGACTGAAAGCTGCTGTTATGTTTATGTTTAATTTGGTTAAAGAAAAGTTTAGTGATTTTTCAAACTCAGAAGTTGGAGATGTTGTCAATCAGTGGGATTTGGAGAGATCCGGAGGACCCTTGAAATAGATTTAGGAGACGCAGCCAGGACCACCAGCTATTCAAAGACACTGATTAGAATGGACACTGAAAGGAAGGTCAGAGGGCTGAACTTCTAGGGCTGTACCAGCCGCCCACAGACACTGGTATTGAAAAAGTGTGTGCCCAGGAAGGAGCAGGTTGTGACAGTCCTCACTGAGTGTAACAGCAGGATGTGGAAAAGAAAGAAATGTGGTCACTTGGATGCAGGGATTAAAGGAAGGAGGAACATGGAATGGATTGTGGGGAAGTTCCCCTCTAGTCTTCTAAAAGCAGTGGGGGAGGTGGACTCTTACTCCTCTTAGGGAAGCAACGTTTAAGTACCCCCTTCTCCTTGGCTGGTGCAGTGAGTAGTGCCCAGTCTGTTTCAGTCTACTTTAACCGCTGGCTAGATGGGCCCAACCCCATAGGGTTTCAGAGATCAGGGCAAGGACCTCAAATAGGCCCAACGTTTGATTAGCACTTACTGAACTCTTTCAAGCTCAGTGGTATGTGTTCATGCCAAATAGGACTCTTACATAGCAGATAGCTGCATGCTGGGTGGTCTTTCTTGGCCACCTCCAGGTAAAGCGCATTGCAGTAGCCCAGTCTTTAGGTCTACAGCTACACTGATGGCGGCAAAGTCACCGCCGTCAGATCGATTTCTCTGGATCGACTGAGCGGTCAGTGAAGACCCACTCAGTCGATCCAGAAATCGACATACTAAGACCACCTTCACAAATGGCGCAGAAGAGGAGCAGAGAAGTTGACGGGAGTTACGCAATTTTTTTGCATAGCTTGCGTAACTCACCTCTGGGATTTGGCGGCAGTCGATGGAAGTGTAGATAGGGTTTAGGTGACAGATGCATGAATCTCTGTCAGTAGGTCTGTCCTGGAGAGGAATGGGCCTAGTCATTTGTCCAGCTAAAGGTGGCAAGAAATATCTGGTCACACCAGCTGTTAGCTAAATTAAACTCAGTTTGTTCCAGTTCATTTATCATGTCTAAATCTGTATTGCTTTGCCTTGCATTAACTCAGTTTGCGCTGAAGGTGTGTTTGAAGCTATGCAATGTTTTGAAACAGAAGTGCGCTTAATTTAAATATAAGGATGCATTTTCTTAACACTGCGCTTAAAGGGATTATTTAAAAAATATTAAAGACGGTGTTCTTACGAGTCATAAAGACACATTCAAAGACTGCAAAACTTGGCACTGGACTACACTACAAACCAAATTTACGTTGGTGTAACTACATCACTAAGGGGTGTGGCCTGAGTGACAGTTATATCAACTGAACTCCCAGTGTAGACAGCGCTATGTTGATGGAAGGGTTTCTCCTGTCAACATAGGTACTGCCTCTCGGGGAGATGGAGTATCTACGCCAATAGGAGAAGCTCTCCTGTCGGCATAGGTAACATCATCGCTAAGTGCTACAGCAGGACAGCTGCACTTGTGCTGCTGCAGCGCGGCAAGTGTAGACAAGCCCTTAGTGAACTTTGTGTAGCTGAGACAGCTACTTTCTAGGGAAAGGAATCAAAACGACAAATGTAGCGGCTGGGTGGATTGAAGGGACAAGTGGATCTGGCCCTTCCATTTCATTTGAACAACAATCTCCTTTCTGCAAGACTATGCCCAAAGAGATACTTGGGATGTTCCAGGGCAAGGAAAATTATTGGATATGAATACGGGCTGTCTTAGTGTATGACTAAGCGCTGTATATTTAGCTCTTCAGTCCTTTTAATCTGCTCTGTAGAGGTTATTTAACTTTTCTACACAAATAACTTTCTCCCCACAATGAAATGAGTTGTTTGGCCAGTGAAGCCCATACAGTGTTTTACTGCACTCACCTGTCACTTATCTTAGGGAACGGGGAAAATGTATTTCCTGCATTACGTTCTTTACGCTGAACATCAGTTATCACTGTTATAAAATGCATTGCTTGAATTGCTAAATCTCCATCCCTAGTAATGGTCATTTCATACTCTGAAAATAACTGTCATGCTGTGCAAGGTATAGGGACTTCAGAGAGGCGGGCATTTTGCAATTTTAGAAGGGAATGTTGATCAGTCCTCAGGAATAAGAAAAGACTATAAATACATACAAAATACCTGAATAACTCTGGAAAGTAACACACTTGTACATTTGTATACAAACCTCTGATTTCCTTCTACTAACTTATCCTATCCTCCAGCAGGATTTTTCAGAACAGTTTTTGTTTTGTTTTATTTTATGTTTGGTTTATTATTGTCAAAAAGCAGAGCTAATATTTACATAGGTGATATCTTCACTGGACTAGAAAGTCTTTCTAATTGGACAAGTAGGAAATCAATCTCTCTATTAGTTTCTCCATTAAGTGTTTAACATTTTAATATAATCTGCAGTATAAAGAATAACACTGTTAATGTGCATGAATACTGAACTAACTGGAACTTTGTATTCACTGAATGCATAACCTTGTATTAAATTAATTACTCGGGACTTAAAATGCTGTCTGTCTTTGAGTGAAACTTGTTAAGAGGCACTGATTTTTAATTAGACAAAGATCCTTATCTGTTCTATTGCAAGTTTCTTAGATTTTTTTTAAAACCCTTTTTAAATGATCCATTTTACTGTAGTTTTTATCATGTATTACGCTTAATTTTTTTGCATTTCACTGAAGATGGAGAATGAGCATAATTAGTCACTTCCATGTTCTGTTTCTCATTGCAGCAACGTGCTTGAGACTGAACAGTGTTAGGTTGCAAAAAGTGCAGGGAATATTTTAAATGCAAATCAACATACTACCTTAGCCTTTTTGACAAATATGCTGAATGTTCCTGTGTCTATTTGTAAATTACATTTTCCCCTCATCCCTTTGCAAAACATAAAATTGAAGCGCAAACTGCCTGACAGTGTCCCTTTTAACCTAGGTTATGTCTACACTGACGGTGGCAAATTTGCCATCATCAGATTGATTTATCCAGTTCGATTGAGCGGAAGTAAAGACCCACTCAATCGATCCGGAAGTTGATTTAATAAAACCACTTCCGGAAAAAGAGTAACGCTGCATTGATGGGTACGCATTTCCCGTCAACGCTGCATAGTAGAGATGGCACGCAGAACAGAATTTAGGAAGTCCATGTAAGTTACGCAAGCTACTATACATACCTTGTGTAACTCCCGTCGACTGCTGCTGAATTTGCCGGTAAGTGTAGACCAGGCTCTAGTGTTCTTGTTTTGCTTTTTGATATATTCTCTGTCCTTTGGAATATACATTATACATACAATCATACATACAATATTTTTATCTCTACATCATACATACAATATTTTTGTCTCTGTAATTCACTGTGTTTGACAAGTTTTTAAATTAAAAAAGTTACTTTCATGATGCTTGTAAAGTTCTGTACAGACATGCTTATGAAACACTCAGTGCAGCACTTTCTAAACGTCAACATTTATGTAGTTAAGCGTTTCCATATAATGCAACTTTACATGATCAAGTGGTGTTGGCACACTAAAAGATTTGTATGCAAGCTAACTATACTTATTGTGGGCTGGGCAGTGCAGAATTCTATTGAGCTAATGGGTCTCTTTCTCCTATTCCACTCCCTAATTATCACCACTACTGAACCTGCCGGAGCTCCAACCATTTAGGAGAGCTTAAATTCTTTTAGATTTGATGCCGCTAGCTTCATTATTTTCAGAGAGCTTTGGCTAACTAGAATTTAAGGTATGATAGTTGCATGTGATAGTTAACCTGTGCAAATTAACATTTTGGAAGTTTAGTATAGACAAAGTACAGAGTCTTTAAAATAGTTTCACAAATAATTTTAAGAGCAGAAGGGACTGCACTGTGATCTAGTCTGATCTCCTGCATTACCCAGGCCATAGGACTTCCTGCTTCAAGTCCAATTGCTGTGTTCGAACCAAAGCCTATCTTTTAGAAAAACAACCAGTCTTGATTTTAAAATTTCTAGTAATGGAGAATCCCCCACAAACTCTGGTGAATTGTTCCAAGGTTAGTTATCCTCACTGTTCCAAGAAAAAAAAAAGTGTGCCTTATTTCTAGTCTGAATTTGTCTAGCTTCAGCTTCTAGCCATTGGATCTTGTTGTATCTTTCTGTGGTCAGAAATTTGGTAGGGAGGGCTCTTCAACTGTTTCCTCTGTAGGTGTGTATGTAGACTATGATGAAATCACCCCTTAATCTTCTCTTTGGTAAGAAAAATAGATTGAGCTCCTGGAGCCTCTCGCTATCAGGCATGTTTTCCAATCATTTTGTCATTCTAAGGCCTCTTCTCTGAATCATCTCCACTTCAAAAAGGGTGTTTAAAAATTGTGGAAACCAGAACTAGATGTACTCCAGTAGTAGTTGTACTAGTGTCAAATACGGAATGCACCTCCCTATTCCTACTCAGTATTCCCCTGCTTAAATGTCCCTGGACTGCGTTAGTCCTTTTAGCCGTAGTCTTGCCCAGCCCACCCCATCTCTACTAATCTTCCCTGCCCCCACAGCCACTGGAGCTGCTCTGACAGCTCCCTGGTGTTGCCAATGCTGCATGTGCTGCTTTGGCATCAGCCTGGCTTCAGAATTTTATTATTTTTGGCATGTTGCCAAATTTCCCCCCCCCCCCCCCCCCCCCCCCCCCCCCCCCCCCCCCCCCTGACAAATGCAAGTGAGAGTTGATAACCCTCAAACCTGAGCAGAATTTCCTGGGGCAAAGAAAAGGTTCTTCTCAGGCCCCGAGGCTTTCTTGCTGCTGACTTTCAAAGGCCTGCTGCAAACAGTTGAAGAGTTGGAGATTCTCAAAGACAGGTCACAAAAATATTTTATTGTGGATAACCTTAAATCTTACGTGTTGCGGTCATGAGCAACTTCTCTGTAATTACTAGAACTTTTGATTATAGCTGGGTGAAATTTTTGATCCAAGAGTTTTTCTGGCAAAAAATACAAATTTGGCAACACCATTTTGCAAATTAATGTCGGTTTTGTTGAATTATTTGTTTAGGGGGAAAAAACACCCAACAAATTCAAAAAATCAAAACATTTTGTTCTGGCAATTTCAGAATAAAACTTTTTGATTTTTTGTTAGAAATAATTTTTTATTCAAAATTTCCTCTAATTTTATTAAAACAAAAATTTCCAAACCTGTTTAGAAATGGACAAAATAAAAATGAAACATTTTATTTGATCCAAAATGAATTTATTTTACTCCTCAAAATTGCCATAATTGGAGTTAAATCCATAATTGGAGTTAAACCCTACTATACTTAGGGTATTTTAAGGTTTTCAAACATTGTACTAAATTAGATATAAAGACACATGTAAGCGAGATATGAAGGAATTTGGCATTGATCCTGACAGATGAGAAACCTTGGTAAGTCATCATAACAAACGATTGTCTCTGTCTGGGCATCAAAATCCATGACAGGAGCTGGCTTCTACAGCTTGAAGAGAAAAGAGTTTGTAGATAGCAAGCAGCTCCCAATCATGAAACCCACACTTGCAATAACTGCCAAACATTATGCAAATCTCGGATTGTACTGTTTAGTCACATGCGACATTGCAAACCATCTATATTATAGGCTGCAATTTCCATCATCTCTCTCAGACGAAAGGATGCCAGTCAATCATTACATCAGATAGATGAGCAAGTGAGAGATGGCTTTTAGTTTTAAGTTTGTGACATGTAAGAGGCATCTCTTGTGGGGGAAGTAGTGGAATGACTGTTAGGTGCAATACTCTTTATTACATAAAAATAACAATTTGCAGAGCACGCTGAAGATGTCAATTGCTAGAGCCTGCTATAATCAAGGTTACAAAACATTTTCTATTATAACCCCCTTTTTCACATTTATTATCTTCTGCAATGATTTGACTTGTGGGCGCTGAAATTCATGAAGTGCAAGATACTGGCATTAAAATAGAGATCAAGTTGAATATTTTATCCTTCCTCCTTATTGAGGAGGAAGGAACAGAGCTTGCCTGGTTTGGGGGAACATGTTTAAAAATAGTATGCAATTGAAAATTCATCTCTGTGTACACTCAGTGGGCATCTTCTAAGAGTGTGTGCACCAACTAAATGCCACCCTTTGACTTCACTACGTATTATCTCCAAAAGGGCTCACCAGGAAGCTTAGTGTAGGAATTAAACTGTCTGATTTTTGGGACAGTTAGCAGGGGGCAAATATACCAACAAACAAAAGGCCTCTTCCCCCCTCCCCCCCCCCCCCCAAAAAAAAAATCCAAAAAACCTCTTAGTGCCTGGAAAAAGTCTGGTACATAAGATAATGGATCACAGCACTGAATTTAAGGTCAGAAGGAACCATCAGTCTGATCTCTGGCCACCAACACTACCCAGCACATGCACACTAACCCCAACAACTGAAATTAGACCAAAGAATTACAGCCCCCAGGAAATTAAACAATTATGTGCCACAGACAGAAGGGACCGAGATGCTCCAGTGCCTGAGGTCCCTCCAGTGGCAGGGAAATAAAAGTGAGAGAGATACCCAGATGATCCTGGTAAGTGACCTGTACCATGTGCTGCAGAGGAAGGTAACAACAACCCCAACCCCCCCCATCTCCACCCCCCCCACACACACACACACAAGGTCACTACCAATCTCACCTGGTGGGAAATGCCTTTCTGACCTCACATATGGTGATACGTTAGACCCTGCGCGTGAGAGTACGAACCAGCCAGTCTACCTGAGAGAGAGAGAATGCTTGTTGTCACCCCATCCAGTGTCCTATCTCAAGCTCTGGCCATCGCTGATGATTCAGAGAAAGGAGATTCCAGCTGTGAAGAGAGATCTTAAATCAATGTCCACAACACAATTTAGTTGCGAGGAGGATTATTGATATTACATAAAAGTGAGTGTAAACATAAATAAGACTCTCCAGGAGCAGTTTTTTTATGTGAGAATATTACCCATGTAACACTGACCTTGTTAAAGAGACTGGATTATATGATGCAGAAGGTGCAGCCAAACTACATTTGTCCAGGGACAAATCTAAATTAAGAAATTTAATTTATATTGCTGATTCTTTGAGCAGTGTTTATTTTAGTTGGTGAATGTCGTTGAGTAAACATATGTTATAAACGTGATGTTTAACATGAGGCAGAGTAGCAGAATGTTTACTTCATCTCCAAATACAGTACTAGGAAGCAGCGGTTCTCAATCTTCTGGTGTGTGGGCTGCAATGAGGTAGTACATGATCTTGTTTGGGGGAATACTTTTATTCTCCATAACTTGTTCAGTAAATATTCCCGGAGAAAGGAGGCAGACAGCAAGGGGCTCTACAACTTTAAGATAAGTCAGTTTAGAGTTGCTGGGGGTAAGGAGGGAAACTCTCAGACAGGAAGAACAAATTAATCCTGCATGAGCATAACTAGCTGTGTTGGAATTGTGTAGTGGTACAAACAGTGCTGCCTTTGAAACCTGGGTGAAAGCATAGGCCTTCCCTCCTCTATTACTTCTTCTCCCCCACAAAAAATCTTTCAGCCTAGTTGGGGATAGCAGTGTCTTATTCCAACCCCAAACTTTTGTTGTTTGCTCTCTGCTCCTCCCTCACTCCAATCTGCTTTTCTCCTTCCTGTCAGCTGGGTGGCTGGTCCAGCTGCAGTGCAGCTTCCTGCCTCTAGGGGAACTATCCTCCTCCCCTGTTTAGTTTCTGTCCATCCCACTGAAGGATTCATGGTGAGTGTGATATGTAATTTAACATAGCATCATATTAAGAGTCCATTCTAGCTACACTGATGAAAATTAGAAGGTGACCTGCTGAGTGCTTTGGAGTGACACACTGGGTCTGAAAATCTGCATCTGTTGCTGTAAAGACCCTTGAAGCTGGAAATAGAACTAGAATTGGCCAATACTCAAGTCAGCGATTCCTTATGGCCGCTAGGAATCATGGGAGTTTGTTATGGAAATATTATGATTTGTGATAGAAAATATGTTGTGTGCCCAGATACTGTGGTAATGGGTGACGTAAAGATACCTTTTGTAATAGATGCAAAGTGTTTTTAATATTTTACCAAACTGATCACTAACTTGAAAAAATGGTACAAACATTTATTTAAACTTTAACAAACACTGCAGTTCAGAGATACATGACAGAAAAGACCATGTGCATTTCAACTCTCAAAACATTTTGAACGTACACATTTTAGTTTTTTCAAGTATTTGCGTCTCAATGAACGTAAGTTTGGTGGTATGTTGTGGAAGGGGTTACTGGCTATTGCATACTGAAATGTGTTGTGTCCTTTAAAAAATTCTGTGTGTAGGTTGGAGGGTCTAAAATGAACTATTTCTGGTATTCTATCTAACTTTACCAGTTTGTGTGGAACCTATACAAACTTATTCTACTGCATAAGTAATTTCAACAAGTAATCTAGATGCTACCTGCAACTTGTTTAAAGGTTATTGTGTTAAACAGCACAAACGGTTTTACATAGAAAGGCTGTATAGTTTTACTTAGATTAACGTTCAAATCCTGAAAACATCTCCACATACAATATGTCTCTGGCACTTCAGTCCTAGTTGCCATAATGCTGGGTCTGCTCCTTCTCCTGTCTCCAGTGATGTCATTGGGAGAATAAATCTTACGGATTCCAGTTGGAAAGAAAGGAGAAGTAAATAAAGAGGTTGGTAGTAAGTAATTCCAATTTTTGGACTTTAAGTTGACGGTTAATGTCTTTTGTTGCTAGGTAGAGAAGAACCACCCAAAATGATAAATGGATTGGAGGGACTGACTCAGAAAAGACTGACATAACAATGTTTACTGTATCTGAGGAAGAAGTATTTGTAGGTTTGTATCCTCTTTTCCAGGCATTGCTTTCTGAGAAACAGGGTGCAAGTTTACAAATACTTCTCCTTTGTTGTTTACAAACTAAAATAAACTTTGAAAAGGAAATGTTAGGCTTAACTATAGGGAAACTTTTTCCTGATCTTTGTTGGAAGATTGTGAAACTTATTGCTGGGGGGGAAATGGGAGGCCTTATTCTTAGAGACATTTAAAACTAGGCTGGACAGAACACTAGAAAATACAGGGAATTTGGTCTTCCTGGCAGGGTAGGTATAGTGGTGTTCTCCATTCTAACACAAGGAGAACTTTTGTTAACTGAGTTCCCTTATTTGTAACTTTACATCCACCTAGGGCGACACAAACCAAAGCCTGCTTCTAGATGCAGCTGGCAGCTTTCATACTGATTAGCATTCAGAGCCCAGAATTGCTGTGTCAAGGGTGACCATCTTCCAAACTGTTACATAACCCTAGCAGCTGCTCCACCCAGATAAGCACTAGAGTACTAATAGATCTTTCCAATTCATTCGTTATTTTGAAAGTCTGTCTTAAACTGGCAACATATTTATTGGGAAGGAGAAAGTGAATCAATCGTCAGTGTGACAGTACAGTATTTCATCAGGTAGCAGGTAGCTTTTACTTTGGTTCACTTGGCAGTCCTGGTGAATGAAGCCCCCGTTCTGCAGAGGAGCAGCAAAGCAAGCTTCCCATGTACATTGCCTTCCTAATTTGCTTTCATTGTGACCAGTTGGGGGTGGGGGAACGGAGATAAGAATTCCTCTAGACTAGGAGTGGTAGAAACGGTTCAGTCGCTAATGATCATAAAGTTCTTGGCCCCAGCTGACACTGTCAATTACTGCAAAGTATGGTGGTGAGTTTGTAATGTGGGAGCTGTACAGGGACCTACCATACATCCATTAAAAGGGAACAACTTTTAATATCTACTGAACTAAGGTGGATTAAAACTTGTTACAGATGAAAGGCTCCATAGTTCATTAGCAATATCTTGAATCTCCCAGTCTCCCCAATTGCTAATGCTTCCGCCTTCAAGAAGGAGACAGGTTGTGTGCCAGTCTTAAAGTTTACGCAGCCAGGGTTTTTCTCTCTGGCCAAATAGGTAAAATCTCTCTACTCACTTTGCAATTCAGTGCATTGCCCTGTTAAACGAACATCTCCCATTACCTAAAACACAAACAAGAATAAAATTTAACTATGTATCCAAATTCACTTTTAAATGTTTTGTAATAGAAAATAATTTAAATAATTATAATTCCAGAGTCCTCCCATTAAAGAGGGGGAATCTTTTAAAATTACAGAAAAACACCCTTGCAAAGTCAAGTGCTTTATGTTCCCGTGCATAAAGATATGCAGTAAAAAAATTTTAAAGTAACTAAGTCATTTAGGGACTTTTGAGAACTTTACTCAGTCTTCAATTAGAATTTTTTCCCCCTGCGTGTATAGTTATCAGGATTGGAAATAAGGTCCTGCAATTCCACAGCATGGATCTTTTCCATTTGAGATGAAGTGGCGATGGAGCTGCTTGGAATTTTTAGATGAAAATTTCACAAAATGGGGGGGATTTTTTTTTCCTGATTTGATTTTTTTTTTTTTTTTTTTTTTTTTTACTTTGTCAGGAAAATAAAAACAAAATATTTCTTTTCAAGTTGATTCAGCCCACATTGAAATACCTTGGTTTGTTGAATGGAACCAAAACATTTTGTTTTGAGAGAGTTCAACATGAAACTATCTAGCTAGGATGCAGCAGTACCTCCTGTGAGTTGTAGTTTGGGTGTCTTATGCCCTGATTCTCTCCTGTGGACTGGGTTCCTTGGTTGGTATACATCTTCCCTGATACACCACAATCTCCCCTCTGACTGAGCTGCATGGGGTATCGTGGAAGTCATCACAGCAGTCTGGCCATGGAGCCCAGCCCTCAGAGAAGAATGAGGACATGAGGCAGGCACCTGAAGGTTACTTGCCTGCCTCCTAAGGTATGGATATGAGGCCTTGGTTAATAAGGCTTGTGAATTACATAGAAATATTAACACTCAGTTTTGAAGAGACCAGAACTTGTGGCTTCCAGGTTGGTGCAATATCCTTTTGGTCTAAGGGTAGCTAATGAGAGGTCTTTATCACACCTCATATGTGGATAGGTGTGACACAGCTGCCAAATGCTTAGATGACATGTAAGCTGATGATGCTAAGCAGGTTGCTAAATGCCTCTTGAACAACGGTTACATCTCAAGGCTGAGAAGAATACTTTCAACATTCTTTTAAAACTAATTTTGTGTTTCTCAGGAGAATTTTATAGTTAATTGTTTAAAATAACAGCATCTGCATCACAGCCTGAGTTCAGTCACTAGCAAGATGGAGTTTAGTATTCCTCAACTTAGCACCACTTTTCAAGTTGTCATAGTGGCTGTTTTTAATCAAAATGTCACTCAGAATACATTCTGTAGGAGTATTGTAGTGCATCTCCAGGTTTCTGTGATGAAACACTGCTTTGAGGCACAGCTATTATATTATCAAACATAATCGTAAGTAGTAGTTCTTAAATGGATATATATATAGCATTATTAAGCTGGAACTGAATTAAAGTAAATATTTTGGATAAGTTATTCTGATCTTTTGTTTATCCTCCAGTCCCCTTTGCTGGGTAGAGTTGGAATGGAGTATAAGTGGGAGACCTGTAGTTTATTCCCAAATCTGTCAGTGTCTCACATTGATCTTGGACAAGTCACTTAAACTTTCTGTGGCACAGTTTCCTCATCTGTAAAAAGTGGATAATATGCCCTCTTGTTTATAAAGTGTTTTGCGATATATGGAATTCTTATCATCATGTTCATTTTCTAAGGTAAGTATTAGACAGTTATGGATAGGAACTCAATTTCACCATTTTGGCTAGTCTTTCTTTGGAAATTTTCCAAGGACTCGGAATAAAGCTCTCTCCTGTTCCTGTGTGACACCAGAGGACTTCAGTCAGAGCTCACGTGCTCCAGATTGGAGGACATACTAGCACAACGTTTCCTGTTGTTAATTGGGGAGGGGAATGTCATTCTTAGAAATATAATATGTAAAGCTCAGCCTGTCCCTTAATTTTATTAATGGGTTTTGGGTACTAATTCCAGTCACAGCCAGTGTTCAGCACTAGGAAATTTAGTGAAGGTGAACATTATGTTGTCAAAGAGAGAGCTTGGTTGGTGTGAAAGTTATTACATGAGCCAGCATGATTGTCTGGGAGGAGGAGAGAGTGGCTTACGTGTTCCAGGTGGGTGACTGACTTTCACAAATCCAATTTACAAACAGGAAATGCAATTTAATTTTGTTTTCCGCCTCAAACTTCATTTTGTCCAACTCCCGGATAACCTACTCTAAAACAGCACACACTCTGGCAAGTGCAACATGATAAATGAAATAATCATTTGGGCATTCTGTCAGAAAAGTAAACAGCTATCACTTGTTCAGCTGTATACCTTGTCGATGAAACTGCCATTTGAGATATTCAGAATTAAGGGGAAAAAGAGGAAGGAGAAAATGAATAGAGAAAATGGTATTTATAACTTTTCCCTATTAGCTTTTTTTTCTGCCTGCTAGGAACTATCTTTCATAGTGGAAGGATACATTGCATAACTCCAAAACAGCTTAAAAGAAATGTAAAATTTAGGAACATACTCTGATAATAATAAAGCACACTAGATTGTGGAGGCTCTTTTATCATGCCTATGTGATTGTAGACACTGCACCTAAGATATTCCAATAGCTTACTTATGCACGCCATGTCATGGCTTACTGCTTTAGTGGCACTCCATAAATACTTACCAGCAGCAAAATAGAGCAATAATAAAAATTTATAATGAAAAATTAATAAAACTTGTGAACACAGGGCAGGGTGGATGGTTATGGACTATTGTGACAGCACTTGCAAAGATGTCTTAAATCATCCTGTACAATAGGATTTTGTATTTGTTTCCGTGAACATGTCTGCTAAAAGTATAAATTTGCTTTTGCCTTGTATTTTATAAAGCTGTGTCTCTTCAGTGCAATTACCAGTTGTGGTCTTGGAGTCATGGTGAACATGTTAAAACACAACAAACTTGTTTCAAGATAGTGCATTCAGGACCTATTTTATACCAGTGGTGTCTTTCATGATATGTGCAGGAAAACTTACAGTCCTTTAGAAAACATAACTTGTCTTATGTTTGCTTGTCCTTTGATACTGGAGCTCTGATCTTGTAAACAAATTCTACTCTGAATAATTTTAAGTTTACCATTTAACATAATCTGCTTGTAAATGTGGGCAAAATGCCTCTCTTTAAGGCATTCTTTATAGCCTATGAAAGAGAAAGTCTATCATTACCTTTTTAAAAGAAATCTAAAGTGAGCAGCTGTCTTACTTCATCTTGCTTTGTTTCTGTTTAATTTTTGTCTGGAAATGTTGAACCAAGGGGTGCTCTGTGCAATAGCTTTGAACTTCTGAAGGTTAAAGTTATTTTAGAATCATTTGGTGCTGTGCAGCAGTGTTGAGAGGCTTTCAATTATTTTAAAGGTCTGTCCTGCGGAGCCAAGATTTTCTATCCCAGTAAAGTGGGATTCAAAGGAGCCAAGAAGCTTGGATACCTTATAAGGAGATGAAGTGTGTAGTCCTTTGCAAAATAATATCAGTATCTCCCAATTCACACTGAAAACACTTTTTCAAAGTATTTTTGTGTCTTATGATATTTTAGAAACGCACTGTGTAAATCTACAGGATAAAACCAATAAAATGAAAATAGACTGAGCAGTGAGCTTGTATGTTAACTCCAGATGACTCTTACTTTGTTTGGGTAAGCTGCGGAGTAGCAGACAGCTGCTTGTCTGTCTGCAGCAGTATGCCTTGTCAACACAGTGATTGTGGTGGCTGGTGCTAAAGAGGTTGGGAGGAGGAATTTGAATAAAATGAGGCAAAGGGAAAATCATGGGGGCACATCTAGTTGCCTTTATCGTGGCTGCAGGGGATCCCTTTGAAAGATGAACTGTGGTGCTCCGGCTGTGCAATGAGAGAGTGGCAGTATAGGATGGTCATGCACCCCCTGTGCAGTAGAGTCCCGAGGCAGAGGAAGCGCGGGACTGATTCTTACCTTGAGGTTAAAGGGGCACTTTGTAAGGGTCTGCTGAGGTTATTGCTACTATTGGGCTGAAGTAGTGACTGCAGAGAGACCTCCATGGCGGCCCCATGGTTTGGGGAGAAGAATTTATTCCCTTGCCTATCTGCTCAGCATTCAGCCCACCAGCTTGGGCTGTGTGCTGAGCAGAGAATTGCAGTCTGGAAAGAAGTGCTGTATGGTCACTAAATGTGAGGCTCTGAGGTAGGAATAGAATGCTTATAACCAAGTCACTGGATAGCCCTGGCCTAGTCACTTTACACCCAAATTATTATTATTACCCCCTCCCCCCCGCGATTTTGGGTGCCCAGCTTATGCCTGCTTTTTTCAATGTTCCATTACCTTTTGCAATTTCCAAACACTTATTTCATGGAATTGGTTTGCTCCAATGTCATCACAGCATAGAAACTCCTGGCCTCTCTCTAACATTTCAGTGCCCTAAGGCTTGAAACAACAAGCCTACACACCCGTATCTTCATCTCAAAGATTTGTCTTGTGTGCATTATACAGTCTGAGAACATGTGCTTACAATCTTTGTAAAGATTTTTGGTTTCCAAATAAACTGAGTGAGTTGTGTAGTTAAAATGGCAACCGGAGGATGAGGGGTTTTTTCTGCCTTGAAGTAGAAAACACATTAATTTTTAAGTCCTCTTAAAAAGCCTGTGCCTTGGCCAGCAACTTGTGTGTCAAGTTGAGACTGATGGAGTTAGAACTGCTTGGCTATAAACTCTTACAAAGAGTTCACAGTGGAAACTCCACAATATCAGTTTGAATCTTTTTAAGTACGCACGGTGGGACTGGTTCACCCAGACCTGGAACGTTCCTTACTTACCCCTACGCTTTCCTTCCAAGTGTTGGCAATTGGCACTGGTTCTCTTCTGAGGCTGATTCAACAAGCAGCAGAAACTGTTGCTGCTCTTAAGAACTTATTTATCAGTATTCTTTTGATTTAAAAATATGTTTTATAAAGAATGTGTCTGTGAAATATGGAGATGGTTTGAAGGGAGGAAGGAGGTGTTAGTTCTTTTATCCTGTCCAAAATGTGTGGTTTTTGTTGTTCATTCCTGAATACTTTTTAATTGAGTCGTCAGTCCCAATGCACTTGGGCACATAATCTGCAGCCAGGGATACAGAATATAATTGCCTATTGTATGTTTGCTTAACACTTTTAAAGTTACTCATGAACTAGGGGTGGAAAACTCCCCAGGATGCTCAGAAACCTAAAAGTTAGAATCAAGAAGCACTGTGAATTCTTTTTTTAAATATAGAATTTTTTGTAAAATTGCCAGCTTTGTTGTTGTCCTCCTCCCTGCTCCTCTCTTGACCCCCCTCAGTGTGCTTTTCCCGACTCTCATAGAGAATTTCTTCCTTTCCTCTTTAATTGGAGTGTGTCTGATTTATTCTACAGGGCTAAAATTAAAAGGACTCTCAGCAGTAAGGGAAGACTAATGAGGTGGAAAGCAATTGTCAAACCCTTCGGTGCAGGCTCACTGGGCAGCGTTTTTTAGCTTTCTTAAAATTGGTTTGATATGAAACAGCAGCAATGGTGCCTCGTTATTGGCGATCGTAGTTGCTGTGGTAGATGTCCGCCTGACACCGGTAGAACGGCTGTGACTGTGTTGCTGCAAGCCTTGCCTTGTAATAAGGGATCTGCCCCCAACGAGGCAAGCAGCTGCTCAGATGAAGAAGATTGTTGCTGTTCTCCTGAGCGATGTTAGTATGAGTAGTAACACTGCTGCTGCTCAGTAAAATGTACAGAAAAATAAAAACTGCAGAGCTGGCACATCTAGCAATCCTTGAAAAACGTAACCATTGCCTTCCCTCTCCCCCACCCCTTTCTCTTAAGAAATGGGTAGACTTTCTTCCCTCTAAGACAAGACGAGTTAAAACATGTAGCAAGTTTCGGCCTGGATTTTCTGAGTAATCTCTGCCACTATAAAGCCAATTTGTCCCCGGCCGTGAGAATTCTCAATATTACGTGGAATTCTTTGCACTGTAGCTGAGGAGAGACCATATCAATATGGCAATGATATCATCCCCTTCAGAGTCTGTCTCAGTTAAAAATAACCCAAGTCACCGTTTAATTCTACATACCGCCAAGGTGGCTGAGAAAAGTCAAACGTGTCTGAGTTTGAAAAATGAAATAATTTTGGACCTGATAAATGCTTGTGTTTCAGTGATTTGTTAGCTTTGAGTGTGGTGAGTAAGAGCTATTACATGGTTCTGCCCGCTAAAGACCTAAGGAGCTTTATTTCTAGGGCAGTGGACTGGAGTGATCTTAATCTGCTTCACTGTCCATGGGAGATAGATGGACCACAGGTGGCTATACAGTATCAAAGGGGTGCTCCTAACAAGAGAAAATATTTAGGCTTGTGCCTTTTTTTGCTTTGTTCTGATTTATGAAGAAGGCTTGAGGGATTTTTAAGGGGCTTCTGTGCCTGCCCCTTGGGTGAATGGGAGCCAGGGGGTTCCCTTCCCCCCTGGCCAGTCAGGTAGGATGTCATGTCCCCTCCTTCCCCATCCCTCCACCCCCACACTATCCATATCCCAGACTCATGAGGGAGCTGAACTCCCATGGTGGGAGCTGGGGTGGGAGACGAGTATCCCTAAAGGATAGCCCTCTTCCCCTGCCTATCCAGCCAAAGCCCATCTGCCTCTAAGGCTACAGGAGTGCATTTTCCCCCAACAGATAGGTTTGTTTGTTTATTTATTCATTCATTAAAATTTTATACGCTGTTGAAGCTGGCAGATTGACTGAAGAACTAGTAGATTGACACCATCACGAGAGCCAAGAGGGCGACAGTTGAAAGGGGAAGGTCTTAAGTCATTCCTTTACACTCTTGCATCTGTTTATCTTCAGGGTCTAAACATTTGTTAAAGATTAAATAGCCCTTGCTTTTTCAATTAAGGTGCTGGAGCTTAAACACCCCTGAGAGCTCTCAGAGATTCTCCAGGAGAACTCGGAACAGGAAATTTGGCATTCCTGATATTTCTGATCTGAAAAGCAGGCAAGAAACATTTTCAGGATGCTTTTTTGCATCATAGAGAGGACAAAAGTGCAAAGTCAATTTTTAAACCTTTTTCCAGGTTGAATTTAATACAAAATAGCTTGGAAGAAGAGGCAGAACTGTGAGTGAGCAGAAAAATTGACACATTCTTTTTTGAAATGGCATTGTCTAGATTGTTTCCATAGTAGTGGAAAAGGCCATCCACCTAAGGAGGACCTTACCCTTTATTCCATAGCATGCAGATTACAGGCCTGATCTCTTAAAGTGCTGAGCATCCGTGTAGGCCAGTGGTCCTGTCCGGCCTGGGTGTTGCGGCCCTTCCTCGGGCCCAGGCTCTGAGGAAGGCCACAGCACCTTCCTACAAGGGGAATAATTTGGTGCCAATGCACCAGTCTTAGCCCCAACCCTCTGGCAGGGCAGGCAGACAAGTAGTCTATAGCCTCCGGCTCTTAGGCAGGGTGAGGCAGGTAAGCAGTCTGGAGTCTCCAACCCCCCAGGTGGGGTGAGACAGGTAAGCAGTCTGGAGTCTCCAATCCCCAGGTGGGGCGTGACCGGTAAGCAGGTTATAGTCTCTGGCCCTCAGGCAGGGTGGGACAGGTAAGCAGTGGATCCACTGTCTGTAGCGGCAGGGGAGAGCACTTTCTCCCCGGGGTGGCTAGGGAAGGCGGGAGGGGGACGCAGGCCCACCTGTCTCCACTGCGTCCCAGCCCAGGGCCCTAGCAGTGGCAAAGGCGTTTGCCACTGAGTCGGCGGGCTCTCACCACAACACGCTGATGGGGGTCTTGCCCCTGACTCAGCCACTGGCTATGGATGTCCCTGGGCCACTTCCTCCCCCGGGTCCCCAGGTACCTGTCTTCCATGTCCTCGGGGTTGCTGGGGTACTCGGCACACAGCAGGCCCACTAGTCCCTCTTCGTTGACCAGCGGCAAGTCGGGGAGCTCCTCTGCAGAGGGCAGCTCCTCCAGGTCACAGGGCTCCGGGGGCTCGGCGTCAGGCAGCTCCTCCAGGTCAGGGCCAGCCTCAGGGGGTATCTCCTACCCGTGGGCCTCGGGGGGCTCGGTCCAGTCCCTGGGGCCCGGCGGCCCTATCCAGTCCCTGGGGCTCGGTAAGTCGGGCAGCTTCAGGCACCTCAGCTCTGGGAAGCGGTTGATTGGGGCGGCTGCCCGGCTGGGGTCAGGCCTACACTGCAGTCGGTGGGACAGCACGTCTGCCTCCAGCGGCAGCCTGTCCCCTACTGAGCGGCGGGGCCTGCCTTTTATACTTCCTTCCCCTGTGGAAGTTCCGCCCCTCTGTTGCCGGGCAGACTGGCCTGCCGGCCCTATCACTGTCCGGCTCCTCGGTTGCCGGGCAGACTGACTTGCTGGACCTGTTCCTGTCCGGCCTGGGGGTCGCGGCCCTTTCTTGAGCCCAAGCTCCAAGGAAGGCCACAGCACCTTCCTACAATCCTCGATTGTAAATGGTATCCATAGGAGTTGTGGGGTACTCAGTACATCTGAAGATCAGGCCTTGCATTTGTTAGTCTAGTCTTTCTAGTTAACTGTACTTTCGAGACCAAAAATGGTTAAAAACAAATCTAATGAAATCAATTAGCTGTATGTGAATGCACGAAACCATATTAATGGTTACATTGTGGGATTTTAGTGATGCCTCTGAAGATGAAAATAGAAATCAAAGGTTCTTATGTGGCATAGCACAGACATTTCTTGGATACAGGGCTATTTGTCCTTCAGCTCAATTCAGAGACAATTTAATGACGACAAGAACTAGATCTGAGGTTAGTTCGTCCACATTACTCATTTCTTATATAAATGGTTTTTATAATAATCATGCTTGACACAATCATAAAAGAAATCTAGTACAGTCAAAACTATAATAAATGACTTACGGACTGTAAAAATTGTGGGTTTTTTATTCAATACTAATAATGCTTATTTTGGATTTAGGACAGAAAATTGACAAAAGTAGAGAGACAGAGATTTAAGGAGGAAGCAGAAATGTTGAAAGGTCTTCAGCATCCAAACATTGTTAGATTTTATGACTTCTGGGAGTCCTGTGTAAAAGGAAAAAAATGTATTGTGCTGGTTACTGAATTGATGACCTCTGGAACACTAAAAACGTAAGTACTGTGCTTCTGGTGACATGTCTAAGAATAGCTGCAGAAATTCTTAGAAAAATACTAGTTACAGACTCTCTTTAAAAAAAAAAAAAAAAAAAAAAAAAAAAAAAGGCATCTCAAAACCAAAAACTTATCTGTTCTCTCCTTTCAGTCATTTGTCACAATGTTTGAACTCTATTGATTTGAAAGCAGAATTTCAGCACCTTTTGTTTTATCCCTGATCTACTGTTTCAGTTACATAACTATCAGCAGTTTTTGCCTTTGTTTTCTATTCTGCACATGAAGCTCTCTGTGAATTTGTCAGGTGGCTGTTGGTGGTAGTTTTGTTTGCTTGTTTTGGGTTGGTTTTTTTTTGGAGGGTAGGGGGTTGGTATTTGTGGCTTTTATTACAAAACTGCAATAAAATAGATCTTTAACTGGAGGGAATCATTTTTTGAAGCAAGAGCTGCTCAAGGTTATTTCCTAAACAGTGCTAATTAATAGCTTATGGTACTGACACTTCTTCAGTTGGCACAAACTTCAGAACAGATTTTCATCCCCGATGGGAGTAATACACATCACTGCACATCTCCAATGTACCACTCTGCAAGTGAAAGTAGCAGGTTTTGAGTTCCTACAAAACATGCCCTCCATATCTACAGTAAAGACCTGAGTCTTAGACTAATGGTAAAAATGCAAGTCTGCAGTACTCAGGACAAAAGACTTCCATATTGTGCTAATCTGAATACGTAAAACCTTGGTTCTAGCATAGGTCTCTGCATACAATGAATTGTTTTACTATTAAACTTCCTTACATCTGAATATTGGTGGTATTTGCACCAGAGAAGCTTAATACAATAATTAACTTAATGTAACTCCCAAAAAATGAAATGTTTCAGTTCCTTCTTTAGAGAATGCAATTTACTTTCACCATTGTGCTATCTCTGAGCTGTTTGTGGTATTTGAGATGGGTTTTTATTCAAAGCAAGGTCACAATTTTGTCCATTGTGAAACCTTTAGCGTTTTAAATAACACTTTCTTTTTCTTCACACCTAATGCTCTGTGTATGTTTTTGCTCCAGGTATCTGAAGAGATTTAAAGTGATGAAACCAAAAGTTCTTCGTAGCTGGTGCCGGCAAATCCTCAAAGGTCTACATTTCTTGCACACGAGAACTCCACCAATCATTCACAGAGACTTAAAATGTGACAATATTTTTATTACTGGGCCGACTGGATCTGTGAAAATAGGAGACTTAGGTCTGGCAACCCTCAAAAGAGCTTCATTTGCCAAAAGTGTAATAGGTAATCAGTTTGTTCTCCATTGCTGGCCTTCTTGTTCTGGTTTGGTGATGGGTTTTTCTTATTTGCATTGTTTGTTTGTTTCATTTTAGTGTTTATATACTTGTAGTTTGGCTGCAGAGATGTAGGTGGCTGTGTGTGTCTAAATCCTCTGTACGGCTTAGAAAAATCTCAATCTAGAAAATGTTACCATGGCATGTTAAATTCTCTTCTATATCTGAACAGTAAAGGCCTGCCTCTTCCATCTAAAATGATTTTTAATGTTTTCTCACCAAAATGTTTGACTACCCCTTAATTATGTATGTCCTTTTCATTTCTCACCCTAAAAAAGGCAGTTCATTAGTTCAGCATTTATTCTTGCCGTCAGAGACATATGCATTTGCTGCGAACCTAAGTTAGCAGCACCCTTGCACTGCAGCTTTCTTTCACTTTAGAGTGGATAAGTGTCTTGGGTGGTGGGAGAATACTCTGTATCCTGGGACTGCTATTTTACTGAAACCTAATAACTCTAAAACCAAACCAATTTTCATCACTACACTCAAAGACCCTTCTCATGAAAGCCCCAATTCAAGGACATACTCCTAGTCAAGACATCATTTAAGCAATTTCATCTCCAGTTTCAATGGAATTTCAGCACATGCTTAAGTGTTTTCTTGAATCAGGGCCTAAAGGCAGTATTTCCCTGCCAGATTTTAACCTTTTAACCCCAGCCACTTTGGCACGGATGAAGTTGTTGCAACACTTTGTTGAGTGGGGAAAGTGTATGTGATGCCCCTTTTCCTCAATTCTCAAACAACTCAACCCTTTTTACTCAAACTTCCTGAGCAAATTTACCCTAAAGAGACCTAAGGCCATGAAACTTTCAGCTTTGTAAGTAAAAGTTTTAGAATATTGTGATTGAAAATGAGGTGGCAAAGGTGTGGGAAGTAATCATGGAAATGCTCATGTTTCAGCTACAACAGTTAAATAAATACTCTAAAATTCAATTTCTATTCATTGAGGGATGCTTTTAGGCTTCTGGAGGAGTGGATAATATCTTATTGTAGCAAATTAATCCTGGTAACAACTATTCCCCAGTC
This sequence comes from Emydura macquarii macquarii, assembly GCF_026122565.2. Lineage (NCBI taxonomy): Eukaryota > Metazoa > Chordata > Testudines > Chelidae > Emydura > Emydura macquarii. Next base: position 8,331,067 of record NW_027131105.1, on the reverse strand, counting down.
ATCAAAACAGTATGCTCTTTTGAAAAGTAATTGCTGAAGTAAATCTTTTGCATCCTAAAGCTTAAGAAAAGGATCCCTTTATTTATTTATACTAATGTATTTGGGTGTGAAATTCAGCGTATAGATGTTAGACTGAAATCATTGAGATTCAAGTGCCTGAAATTTTGTGTCCAGATCCTCAGCTCATGTAAATCTGTACCACTGAGCTGTCAAATCCTGCTCAGAGCAGATCTGAACAAGACTTTGCAAAAATACTGGAGGCTGTTGGCATTTTGTCTGCTCTAGTGGTAACAGTGGAGGGAAACTGTTAGAGGGGGAAAAATCCTACAGTAGGCAAGATTTAATGGAAATTGAGAAAAACCCTTTATAAATTTGGCCATCTTTTGCAATCTTTTTCAGAAGAGTGCCCTTTTTTTTTTTTTTTGTAAGCAATGGATTGAGTAGCATGGGGAGGATCAGTGATTATGTGAATGAATACTGAGCCCATAGTTACTCCAGTTTTTAAGGACTATTAAGCATACATAAAACCTTTCGGATATAATTTGTTAAAAATGAATTTGTACACAGACCAAATGAGATTCTTGCCCTTTGATGGAGTTTTTGGAATGCTGCCATAATATCTCCCACTTTTTAGACTTTGGCCTTCTTAGGTTGGTGACAGAGTTATTTTAAATGCTGCATAATTCTCTTTGTTCTAGGTTGAATGAGATTCTGTGGCAATGTAGCGGGTCTGTAGAGTGTAGTCCACATCTGACACAGCCATGAACCATTTCGTAGTGGCAATGTAAGGTTCTGTCACAAGTGGTAGATAAAGGCTCTGTGTCAGAATGCAGCGCTTTTCTGTCAAGTCGCCCTAAGCACAGGTGTTAAAACTCTATATCAAGATTCAGGGTAATTACAGCTGAGTCTTGCTGACAGGTGGGTCCAACTAGGATATAAAGGGAGTGTCTTTGAGATAGTGGGAGTAAGAACAGAGGAAGACCTGAGAGAGGCCCTAGGATTAGCAAACCTCAGAGAGTTTAGGCTGAGGCTTATTTTGTGTCTTAAGCCAGGTCTGTACCAGCAAAGGTTTGCTGGTATAGCTATGTTGGTAAACCCTCCTAGGGTAGATGCAGTTTATACCAGCATATAAATTCTTTTACCAATATAGTTTATACCTGTTCCTCAGCAAAATAAGTTATACCAGCAAAATCACCTTTATGGTGGTATGACTGTGTACACCCTAGGCTTTCTACCAGTACCGAAATGTAAAAAATCATAACCCTGACCAACATTGCTATGCCAGCAAAGGTGCCAATAAAACCAGATCCCAGGAAGGAAGTGAGTTTGGTTACTCACCTGGAGTCCATGTCTTGTTGAAGACTAAAGTGGTGACATGGGCCATTACAAGTCCTTTAGAAATAAAATTTTTACTTTTCTTTGCTCCTAGGTTAATGTAGCTAGAGAGAACAAATGTCTCTCTTTGCACCCGCTCATTGATATCCTAGTTGGTGGAAATTACTCTTTCTTCCTTTAATATTTGTGATCCTATCTAGCTAATTCATGTTCATCTTCAGTACTTCCTTGTTCACTCCTCTTGGATCTTTTCTGGCATTCTCTTGATAAGAAAATGATACTGTATGTATAGATTCCCACCACCCAAGCATAAACCATTCTGTGCTAAAGGTATTGGTTCAGCTCTGTAGACCTCACTGTTCAAAGTAATTGTTATTTGGGGGCTCTTTGACGAGTTAAACAGCTGTTGGGACTGAATTTCCAAGTCCTGGTGCTAAGTGTGGAAGTTATTCAGTTAGCATTGATGTAATTACTATCTCTACTTGTTCTTGATTTGCAGTATAGGAAAAGGAAGTTTTGAAGGGATTCTAAGTAGTGATTTGTAATAAAGCTGCTAGTTTACTTCAGGTTTATCACAATGGGTCCAATCTCTACCACCTTAACCCCCATTCAGAAGGACCTTATTCTGTGAGTAGTTCTGTTGATTTCTCTCTCACTGAAATGGTGGTAAAATCAGGCTTAATGCTAGTGTTCTTCACACGTGACTTCATATAAGAACTTGGACTACTACACATTCCTTCCAAGTGCAACCTTTTAAGTAATTACTGCTTGTATCGCTGAAAATGAACTGTAAACTGACTAAACCAAAAGCAAAATGTCTTGCTCTTTCCCTTCTCTTTCTCCCCCTGTCCCCATAAAAAAATCATTATGAACCTTTCAGTTTATTTCCAAGCCTTGTACTCTGTTTCACTTTTGGAATTCTTACACACACCTGTATTTCTCACATCATTACTGGTGAGGGTAGGGGGAGTTATGTGTGGGGCTGTTCTTTTATGTTTGGGGTTGGGGCGGGAGTTTATTTTAGTTAGCCTTGTTGTTTTAAAATAATCTTGCATTTACCCAGGCATGGCTGAAATTGGTACATTTTTATAGATCATTCCAGTTTTTTTCCTGAAACACATTTAGTGTTTGTGTCTAATTTAAATTCTTCCCCTTTGTGTCTAGGTACTCCAGAATTTATGGCTCCAGAAATGTATGAAGAACACTATGATGAATCAGTTGATGTGTATGCTTTTGGAATGTGCATGTTGGAAATGGCTACCTCAGAATACCCCTACTCAGAATGCCAGAATGCTGCTCAAATTTACCGGAAAGTAACCTGTGTAAGTGAGCTTCAATATGTGCACTTACATTTTTATTCAGATTGCTTTTAGCATGGATATTTATAATCTAAAGCCCTTTAAATCCTAACCTTTTAAATGATATGCTGTTGTGGACTCTGGATTGGGATGTATGTTGTGGCGGAATTCTAATAGGGTAGAAATTACGTCTCCTCTTTGGAGAGTTAGAAAATGCTTGCAGGTTAATTTGGAATGTCTAAAATTCCACAGTAGCATGACTAGGATCTGTCATTTGGTTTTACTATGGCTGCATAAGGCAAATTTTAATAATCTCTCAGCCCGTGGTGTGACTCTGTTATTGATTTTTATCTACAGCAGTCAAAGTAGATGTGAGGTGGGGAGGAAATCTCTACTATGTTCTTTTTCAAAATGGGGACTGCCCAGTTTAACCGGGATTCCCACCATTCATGAGAGTTCCACACATGTTATAGTGGAAGAAACGGATAATTCCTAGGCTGTAGCCTCTAGATACTCTCTTTATGTTCCTATGCTGTGGTGAAGAATATAAGATGATTCAGATTTCTGACACTATAGCCTCCTTTCTTAAAGCTTCCTCTGTCACAGGTCATCTGTGTAACAAGTTGTCTGAAAGTCACATGAGAGGAAGGAGGTTTGCACTGAGTCCGTGATTAACAGCACTCTACCTCCATTCAGGAACTCTGTAGGGTCCATGAATCTCCAAGCAGACAAAATGGGAATGGCTTCACTGTATCTACAGGAAGTAGGCTAGGTTGGAGGAGAAGGTGGTCTGAAAGGAAGCCAGAAGTGATTGCTTTATACCACTATATATGATTCTGCGCTGAAGATCAAATCCAGAGTGTCCTTGTCTACATGAGTTGATCTGGAAACTATCTAGGAATGCTCTGTGGCTTTAATGGAAATGTCAAGGTCCCTTAATTAGTGGAAAATCACAGCCTGCATAGCAACTGAAGTTTCCACTCTACCAGTTTTATGTGAGACGTTACCTTTAGGTGAAGCCACTAACATGACACTTGGTTCAGATTATTGTTTACAGTGGTGTTATAGCTATGTAGTTGGTCCCAGGATATTAGAGAGACAAGGTGGGTGAGGTAATACCTTTTATTGGACCAACTTCTGTTGGTGAGAGAGACAAGCTTGTGAGCTACACAGAGCTCTTCTGGAGAACTCTGTGTAAACTCAATAGCTTCTCTCTTTCATCCATAGAAATTGGTCCAATAAAAGATACTAACTCACCAACCTGGACTTTCTTCACAGTGGAACACTGGGAAATGAAGAGATGGGTTCTGCTGTCTCCCTGAGACAAGTGACTCACCTGGGTATAAGGAAGGTGGGAGTGGTTGTGCATGTTCTCTCAAGGAGCAGTCCTGAGGGAGGAAGAAGCAGCCCCGCCTAGAGAGAAGGCTCGAGCTGAACAACAGTTAATGTTACTCTGATTTCTAAAGCCAAACCCAAGCAAGGCGGTGAGTGTCTAATGCAACATGGTCTATGGACTGAGCAGGTTGCTCGCACCTTCTTAAAGCAAGGTCCCAAAAGCACAGCTAGTCGCTCTCTGCTTTCCGCTGAAGAATGGAGTATCCTGCCAGTGAGAGCTGCACCAGCATCCTGACAGTTCATCCATTTGCTCAGGGTCTGGGTCACAGGTGCTGGAACTAGGGGTGGGGAGCTACTTCTGCACCCCCTGCTTTGAAGTGGTTTCCATCATATGCCGGATTTACAGTTTGTTTTGATGGCTCTCAGCACCCCCACTGTACAAATTGTTCCAGCAAACCTGGACTTGGTAATGCAGTTAGGGTCAGGAGCCTCACTGAAGAAGATGTGGATGGCATAGGTTTAATTACAGTCCCATGAATATGACGGTCACAGCCAATTAATCTGGAGACCTAAATGGCAAATCAGGAGATGCAGTCTAATAACCATGTTGCTCCAATTTCCTTAATCCCTGCCAGAGCAGAGGAGGCCTTCATCTCGTACCCATCTACGCAACCGTACCCCGTAAAACGGTAGTGCTTGTATGGACCTTTATAATTTCATCTCATACAAGCCAGTAACATAGAACACTGGTCCCTAACTGTTCCCTGCCATTACTGTCAGACTGGCTGCAGATGGCCTTTTATGGCCCTATGTCTGCTCTGCTGGGCTTGATGGTAACCAGAGGAGGAATATGGATGAGCCATAATTCCCTAGTTGAAAAGTTGGCATTGGTGTCACCATAAGCAAAGTGACATTGGAGATGACTGTGGAATCTGTGGCAATATGCTGACGGTATGAGGCCACAACTGAATAGTGAAGTAGTTCTAATGCGCATTTTGTAGTCCATAGTACAAATTGCCATTTGTAATTTAGCAAAGTGGGATCTCTGCTATTTGGTCTCTGGTCCCAGCCCAAAGTAGCTTGGAAACATCTCTTTTCTTACAAAGGGCTGCATCCTGTCCTCTGCTCTGCAGGAGGAGTATAACAGAGCTGCTTTGCCGTGCAAGCAGTAGTTCAAAATCTCTAGCTAATGTTCTAGTGGTAGGAGTAGGACCACCACATTGTGGCACCAAATAGTAGGGGTTATGTGCAGCCACACAGAGTATCTTGAAGATTCTTTGTGTGATTAAACTATTACTCCCCCATTCCCCTGCCTGTACAACCTTAGCATCCGAGTAACTCTCTAGAGAATAAAATGGCACACTTCCATTTATCACTTTTTTCACCCCACCAGGATTCTCATGATTTCTTTTTAGGCTCCTTGCCACAGCTCAAAGAACAACTGAAAGACTTGAAACATGTCTATGAGCCTGTCTGTAGTGACAAAGTTACATTCTCAGATTTTGCATTGGGGATCCGAAGCCCCAGTATGTTAGTAGCCAGAGTGCTGACTGAAAATGAGGCGGGAAAGGCTAATGAAAACAGTAAAGTAAATTCTGGACTTGATTCAGCTCAGCGTTGCATGATGCAAAAAGAAATAGGGAGCAATATAAAACACTTAACAAGAGAAACACATTTTTTAAAAGCAGCAGGTTGAAGTCGCATTATTGCAGCTAACATTAAAATGCTTTTGTGGTCAGCGTATTTCCAGCGGTTTTAGTTCTGATGCTGAACTCTCATTTTTTCATGCTGGTTTTTTCCATAGTCAGATTTCCTTTGTGTTTAATCATTGTGCCAAGTAATTTTGATGTAGACAGTGGAGCATATTTTGTGACTAAAATATCTGACTTGGTCATCTTTCCTTGCAGAGCCAATCCAAATATTTGTTTTACTGGTGCACTGCAGAATTCACAGCAGACAAACTCCTCCAGTTCCTGAATCCACTGGGATTTAGTAGATGCCTTCTTGGCTTCAGAGATGGGAGCCTAGAGTTCACTAACCTATAACTTTAAAACATTGCTCTATGGAAGTCACTTTGGTCACATCCTTTCCCTTTTATGAGTCTTAATGGGTTTAATGTTTTTCCTGTATTTGCCAATTTACAAATTGAAGAAAACACATCTTTTGTAAGAGACTGCTGAAACAGACAAATAGTGCTATAAATCTCATTAAATAGATTGTTCATGTATGTCTGTGACCCATCCTTGCCTAGGGTAGACCATCTGAAAATGCCAAGGTAAGGGCAGGCTGCAAAAGGAGAGCAGATTCTCCCGGCACTGGTGGGTGACACAGAAGTCAAGACTTTCCAACAAGCCCCAACAATGCTTCTGATTCCCCACACTGGTTATCAATAAGCTAAAACAAAAATATACACAGCCCCCTTTACTGCATTTCAGTCTCTGGCTCCCAGTCAGCCACTAGGTCCAATAAAGAGATAAGTTGCTTAAAACTCTATGCTTTTTACCAAAAAGGTTTTCCTGATTCCAGAGGGCCAGCCACATTACCAGATCAATAGAAGTTTGGATCTTACCTAAAATATCACACTGCCAGCCAATCCTTTAGTAACTAAAACTAAAGGTTTCTTATAAAAGGAAAGAAACAAACTATAAGAGAAGTGTTACCTGACTAAAGCAATGAAATATATACAAATGACTTGAAAGTCCATATATATCAGGTTTCCAGTAGAATTGTGGAGTTTGCAGGTTTGTATAGTCCCTCTGGTGCACATCCAGTACCTTGATGGGTCTCAGTACTTTGTTTCACAGCTTCAGTTGTAGATGAGATGATCCAGAGGTAGGTGAAAGCTGAAGACTGACTGAAGACAAAATGGATGTGGTGCAGCTGCCTTTTATGTCCCTTTGCCTTTTCCATGCTGCTTGTGGAAATTTACAGAAATAAGATGGAGTCCAGGGTCACATGAGTAAGTCCTGGTTACTCATTAGGTGTATCCCTGGCTTGTCCCCCTGGGCCCATTGTACCTGAAAGTTTCCTTAATGGGCCATTAAGCTAGTTAGTGCTGCAGCCATCCTGTCTGGGGTGTCGCCCAGAAACACAGCGCAAGTTGAAATACAGATATATCAGACATATCCATAACTTTCAATACAAATATGACACATACACATAAACAATATCATCATACTTAGCAAATTATAATCTATCTAACGACACCTGACATGGCATACATATCTCACATGAATTATTGTAATTATGAAATATTGATGTTAAATAATATTGTAAATGGTCTCCCTAATCCAGCCAGCGTCACAATATCCAAGACCACCTTAGATCTGCAGATTAGCAAAATTGTGTACTGTTATGCTTTGAAACAGAGATGAGTTTGTGATTGCATAGATCGTTCTCGGTGCTTAAAGTCCTGTGGTGAAATCTTGGCCCGATTGGGAATTTTGCCATTCTCTTCAATGGGGGCCATGATTTCTCTCTCTCTCTCACACACACACACAATCTTGATATTTCATCTGTACTGCATGAAGGGAGTATTTCCCTTTGCAGGAACTCTGTAACTCCATGCAGTTCACCCTGCTGAAAAGGTTGGATTTTAGTGTTCCAACATCATATTCCCTACCTGTTTTTATTTTGGGGGGCAAAGTAAAATAAAGTGCAGGCTTCAGCTGGCCATGGGTATGATTTTCAGATGGGACTCAACATATGGGGCAATTCATTTTTTTTCTCACTGTCTGAATAAAAGCACCTCTTCTTTCTGTTGGGAGACAAAGCAAGTCACCTTGTGCAGATAGCCTTTGCTTGCAACATGTAATGGGGCAACATGAGATTATTAATAGTGCAGAACATACCTTCTATTGGGATATTACTTCCACTGTTCTGCAGAGTAAAAGTCTTTTTTGTTTTAGTTCTCAAATTTTGAATTATGCCACCACTGACCCACAGAAAACAAAATACCAAAAGCAGCCTTCTAACCAAGGAAAATATTGTAGAAAGGTACAGACTTTCAGGCTAATATGATTTAGATTTAACTTTGAATTGTCTGGCATCAGCTGTACATTTCTTAATATTATTATTTCAATAGAGTGATTCCACTGGTGTAAAATTATTATATCTCTTTTTAGAGACAAGCAGCCATTTTTAGATCTCTAAAAAAACAGGCGTGGAGATTCAGTCTTTAATGCCCTAAATGCACATGACTGCATAGTCTCAAAGATCTTAACTAGAGTCCAGTGTGGTTTTTTCCTTCAAACATGACCTGAGTATGAGGAAGCGCTTTAAAAGCTTCTCATTTTACTTGTGTGTAGTCCTAAGGCCTTATGAAGGTTTAGTAGCTAAGAACATCATTAGGAAATATCTCTGTCCAGGAGGTAAAAAGAGCTAACTCTCCCTTTCAGATGTGGTGGAGCTGTGTCTGCTTTTGTTGACAAAGACAGCGGTTCAGGTTTCATACAGCTTTCTATAATGAGGAGTTTCCTAGTTGGTATACTTAGAACTTTTCTGCAGTGTTATATAGTGATGAATGAGATGGATCTTTTGATGTCAAATAAGAACGTGAACAGCAATGTTTCAAGTGAATCCTACAGTAAAAGAATCAAGAATAAGAGCAGAATTAGATACGAGCAGGCTTTCTATTTAACATTAGTTATATGCAACCCTGTTACAAAATGTGATTGATTACTTACTTCCCCAAATGCTTTCTTTAGTAGACCTACAGAAACTCCATTGATCTGGTTCATAAAACCAAAGAATATTAAACGTGGATGTAAACTATAGGTTCTTTTCACAAGCTTTGTCTAAATGTTTTTTTAGATAAAAATTTAACTCTTAAGAGGGAAAATCTGGCACACTTCAGCCTAGGAAAAGAAAGTGAAAATGGGAAAATGACAAGATTTATACCTCATTTAAGAAACAATCTATTAATTTTAATAACAGGGCCATTAGCAGAGATCAGAACTAAAAACATCTACAGGTTTGACTGTAACTGTATACTAGGAGACATGGGCTGGGGGGACAGTGCAGTGAAACAATAGAATAGTAGTACACAGACTAAAAAAACCAATTAGGAAGATTAGTGGTTTTTTAAACCTGCATCAAGTATTGCACTATGCTGCAGTCCAGGCATTCTATAGACGTGTTTTTTAATTATTTCTAATTATTTATTTAGATTTAACAATTTAAAAAAGCTACACAGAAGCTCTGAGCACACCCTCATAACAATCAAACTTCACAATGACTGCCCACTAACAATAAATACTAATATACAAATAAACTCCGCCAGCCATCAACATTAAATAATGTAATGGGGATAATTTACCGCAGGCAGCCAATATGTGAAGATGAAGCCTCTTATTGCTCTGTTTATCCCACCCACCTCGCCTCCTGTCCTATGTAGGAGCATACCCTCATCCTTTCCCATACCTCCTGCAAAGTAAATGTCTTTTGCAAAGTGCCAAAAAATGTTCAGTTAGACTATTTTGGACCAAATAGAATTAGTGGTTGTCAGTCCACCAACACACAGCCTCTTGTCTAGGCATGGGAGAGTCCATTAGTGTCTCCTTTGGGTAGCTTCTCACCAGTGTGGGCATTTGAGAATGTTTCCCTGTTAAGAAGAGCTAAGCAGAAGTGAAATTTAGGTAAGGGCTGGCTGATAGGGAAAGAAATTTTTCCCTGTGTGCGCACATGGTTGTGCGTACAGAAGCACTAGGGCACACCATGAGAAGATGGTCTGAGGTTTTTGTATTTTTGCTAATCAGCAAGTCTTCAGTAAGACTGTTTAGAGCAGGGGTGGGCAAACATTTTGGCCTGCGGGCCACATCTGGGTATGGAAATTGTATGGCAAGCCATTAATGCTCTAGGAGCGGCTCCGGCCTGGGCGCTGCTGGGCAGGGGGAAGGTGCGGGGCTGGGAGGCGGAGCAGCCGCCACCGCGCCGTACAGCTTGTTCCACAACCTTTTCACGGACCACCTGAATGGAGCTCATGGACCACTGGTTGAGCTGGAGGGCCTGATGAAAAGCTCAGAGGGGCCGTATGCGGCCCATGGGCCATAGTTTGCCCACTGCTGATTTAGAGCAATATTTCTGTCTCGGGAGCCCACCTGCTTGCTGGTTGGCTGTTGTTTCATTAATATACTGTAGTTTTAATTAGTATCCAGACTTCTTTTTGAGATGCTGCACCTGTGGAAGAGATTCCGTCTCAGGTTCTACGTAAGTGACAATGACATGAAAACCCAGCATCAAATTGTTGCCTTTTCCTGATACAAGTGAACGTTAGTGTGAGCTTTTGTATAAATTGTAGCACTAAGGCATCATCCATTTGCCTGTAAATGCATAATGCTCTTCTATAGGAAAGGGCTTGTTTTAAAAAGCTTTGGAGACTTCTTGACTGGTTGCTAACCTGGCATTGAGCTATTTCTGATTTCTGAATTTGCTATTGCAGTAGTGGCGGGGAGCCACAGTCATGGACCAGGACCTCCTTGTGATAGGTGTTGTACAAACAGACACTGCCCAAAAGAGCTTACAAACAAGAGACAATAGGTGGAGAGAGATGGTTACAGAAGGAAACAATGAGACAGCACTGACTATTCTGAGCAGTATGACAGGCAGCAGTCACATCAGGCCAGCTGCCTCTCCAGTTTCAAGATTGTTGTAGGCATCATGACAAAGGAGAGTTTTAAGGAGAGATTTGCAGGAGGACAATGAGGTGGCTCTGCAGATATGTATGGGGATCTCCTCCCATGCGCGAAGGGCAATAATATGTTACAGCATTTGAGAAGTTGATGCTGCCTTAGCATCAACAATAGTTTTTAAAATGTTGGTTCTAAGCCAGTATTTAATTGTCAGTCACAGAGCTGCTCTCCATTGTTATTTATTTTGTCATATACTCATAGCTCAGGTTCTAACACAATAGATGTTTGCAGGGGTCCCGCACGTGACTCCAGATAACTTTGGGAGCAATTTGACAATTTCAGGAGCCTCTTTCCTGCTGTTAAGGCAGATGTAAGGTCAGAATTGTCAGTCGGGCACGTGGGACTTTCTGTCACATGAGACTTTCCTTAAAGCAGCAGATTTATTCTCTAGTTGACTAGCCTTGTCCTACTTCAGCCAAAGGATGTCAAAATACAGGACATATTACATAAAAGTAAAAATCTTATGCTTTCAGGAAAACCAGACTAAACTGGGATGTGCTGTGATGTGCTTACATTTCCTTCCTGTTTAGTTTGTGTCAAGATATTTATGAGATCATCTGGAACTATAAAAAGAAACAGGAATAGGCTCTTGGAAGCACAAGTACTAGATACGTAAGCAAAGTGTTTCCCCTTGGGAAGCTACAGCAATTAATAAAAGATTCCTCAGGTAATACATTCAAAGTGGTCTCGACTGTCAATTTCTTTTCATTAAATTGATATGTGCACATGAGTTCTTCAGAAAGCAGTAAGCTGTAACATGTTGTGATTTTGATCACCCATTCTTCCTGACAAGTATAATCAAGATGGAAATTGCTAACTGTCATTAGTGAACTACGGTAGTAGAAATGTGTAGTGGTCTGTGTTGCGTTGCTTTCCACTGTGAAATTGCAGTGAAAAGATTTATTCAAACACAAGTTCCCTTGCAGAGATCACAAGTCTAATCCTGTGGCTTTGGCCGGTTCTTCAGTTTGAGGACCCAAACTTTTGGTGGGGGAGATTAGGCAGTGATTTTTTTTTCTTCTGGCCAGGGGTGTAATTGTGGCGGGAGGAGGGAGAAATGGTATCCACCGCACCTGAAAACCTGAAATGAGATGCCACATGCAAATTGTGTTGCTCTTCATAATAGGATTAAAACCCCTCTTCTCCCTTTGTTCACTTGGTCAATCCACACCTGCAGTGGGTGTCGGAGTTTATACCCTGTTGAGATTAATGGAAGTTCAGCTATGAGTTGTCAGGCTAGCTGTAGTGGGTACTCAGTTTGCGCTCTGTTCGCGTACTGAAGGATTTCTTAACGGTCTTAAGAGCTGGACAATTAAGTTTTGTATAAGAAAATCTTAGATTCTGGAGCTTGAGTTGGCATCGACCACAAAAAAGTACTGCCTCACTGAACCACAGTATGTTGGCCCCTTCAGTCCCTGCCCCTCTCCCAGCACACAGGTGGAGAACACTTTGGGGGCTCCACATTCTTATGCGAGGCCCTGAACAGCTTGATGCCTGTCTAGTCAACGGGGCACACTTGACAAATAGCTACAAGAGTTGTGCTAGCACTTCTCATTCAGTTGGAATTTACACTAACACACCAGGTTATGTAATATTCTCTTCTCATTAGCAGAGAACATGAACTAAATACTATTTCAGAGTGATTCCCATTATGAAATACTAGTTGAATACCCTCTAGGTCAGGTAGTAGCCCACTGTAATGAGACACTAATCAACCTTGAAGAAAAGTTTCCCCCATAGACAGTGAAGACCAGTCAGAAGCCACAACACTTAAAGGTATTTGGCACATAGCTATATATCTTGAGAGTTTGGTCATACCAGACACTTTTTAAAGGAACACAGTCAGCTTAAAAATCATTTTCCTCTGTTTTTTACCTTTTGTTAAAATTAACATTGGACATTACTGTAACGAAGAGATGAAAAAACTTTTTTTTAAAATGCATTTGGTCTATTTCTCAGCACTTTTCTTTAGCCAGTTTCTGTCTTCCCTTGTATAATCAGCTGTTTGCCTCTGTTTGGGTCTTCCAACCCCTGTAGAGGGGAGAGGAAACACTCCTAAAATTATTGTAAAACCACAACATTGGCAGGAGGATTTAAGAGTAGATATGGTAACTGTAAAGATATTTTTAAACTAATCTCTTTTAGCAATTAACTAGACATCAAGTTGACAATGCCTCTTCTAATCTCCAGGTCACTGGTTCCAACAGTCTCTGACCATTTCTTACAGAAATGAAGAGCATTTATTAAATCTTCCAGCCCACCTTCCTCCCATTGCAAAATTGTTCCCTACAGCGGACTTTATACTGTATTGCTCAATCTAGTTTTTATTGCTCTTGCAATAATTCTACCACTTCATTTGGAAGCCTATTGAATAAGCCATTACAGTATTGCCAGCCCAAAGATTTCAAAAACCTGAGTCAGCCTCCAAAATAATGAAATTAAATATTATATAGGAATATATACTATTAGATTAATTTTCTTTGCCTTCTGGGCTTTGAATCTTTAGGACACCCTAGGGAAACACTTTCAAGAATTCGTCCAATAGCTATGAGGCTTAGAAACTTTTTTAATGGAAAGCTGAGGGGTTTTTTTAAATATAGGAGCTGGAGAGTTAAGACCAACAAATACCATGAGGCTTGCAATAAAATTGCAAGAATTGCTAACGTTGCTGTTGACTGACTTTCAGAAAGTCTTTCCAGATATTCAACCTAAGCGTTGTTCCCTTGCAGCACATTAAATAATTTCTGTCTTTAGTATTGACACATTTTAAGATACATGTCTAGTCTCTTGTTTGTTCCTTCCTCTTCCTCTTCCCCTGGTTATTTTGTACTCAAGTATCTCCAGCCTCTGTGCTCCATCTATTATAACATGCTGTGTCTCATGTTGTTAAGCCTGCTACTCCTGTAGCCATTGATTACTCATCCAGAGAGTTGGTACAGTTGCAGGCTGGAAGGTGGTTAGTTTACAGCTGCCCATCATGGTAGTGTGGCTAGAACAGCCCTCAGCTCCAAATTAGTTTGGGGTCTTTCTAAAAACCTATAGCCCTGTTATCATGGTGTTTAGTCCTCAAAGGCCAGCTCTCGGGCAGGACCATGAATATGTGATACATAAGAGGAAAAAATCAGTGCAAAAGCTGCCAATCTGTGAGTTATTTTACACTGGTTTACATCAGCAGGATTATTCTCACAAGAAAGGCTTAGATACCTGATTTGTCCTTAAAATAAGAGTTGATGATTGCTTAATTTAAGGATTTTAGGGCATAGAGGATTAATGCTAAAAGTAATTCTGTTACTTTAAATTTTCTTTTATTGCCCAGTTGGAGCTCATTCCAGGGAAAGTTTGGCAGAGATGTAGTATTTTAAAAAGAAAAAGTCAACTTTGACCCTTGATCACCTTTTGGTATGCAAAAAAGTATCCCTAGTCTAATAATTAAGATTCAGATTTGATTAATCAAAGAGAGAGCTGCTTACATCCAGGCTATCCTTTTCTAGTTTTATGGATCTTCCCAGTCTGTTGCCTCTAGAATGTTTTCCTTTCACATGAATATAAAATTCTTTCTCTTTTCTGTCTGGGCCAAGCGCTGGGAGGCGGGGGGCTCTAACTCTTGGTATGAGACTCCATGACTTCTCAAAATTCAAAAATTACATGTCTGAATCTTTTGAGCTGAAGGTGAAAGTTAAATAGCCAGGCTGAGAACAAAGGCAAATCACAGCCTGAATTTAAGGCTTACATGGCATCAGACCATTAACATAAGATCAAAGTAAAGTCTAAGGCTTGGATTTCCGCAGGCGTTTAAGGGAGTTAGATACCCAGTTCCCACTGAAATTCACTCATTATATTTATTGACGGCCCAGTTCAGCAGCGTACTTAAACATGCTTAAATCCTATTGAAATTGTGCATACTTGCTTGCTTTGCTGTATCGGGGCCTAAGTGCGGAACTTTTTGGCTAATCTCAAAGGCAGCGTAACTTGGATAGATCCTAAAGTCCAATTTACTGTGTTTCTAATTGAGTACAATATTATTATTATTCTTTTAGGATGAGATTTTAAAAGAAGCTGAAAGGGGTTAGGTGCTCAGTTCCACTGAATTTTGGGCTTCCTACGTAAGGACATGAGTAGTGCCCCATTAACTTCAGTTGGGGTATTCCTGTCCCCAAGTACTTTGCTGACGTGGGGCCTAGATGCAGAAAACTTGCTTTCCTGGAATCTGTTTTTGCCCAGTTTTATTCCTTTTATGTATATATTTCATTGGTAAGCTTTCTTGTATAGACTGCATCTAAGTGGAAGGATAAATAGAACTTCTTGTCTAGAACTTCTTTGACTGTTCTACTACCAGACTTCTCGCATCTTGCTCTTGAAGTAGCGATTATACAAAAGCTATTATTTGTGCTGCATGGGGACAAGTGGGCAGTGTCATAAATCATGAGGGCCTGTTAGTCTATTCTGCTTGATTTGACAAGGACATTAGAAGGATGGCCTGTTTTTTACTGGATCATTAGAAATGAGTCTCATAAACAAAAACTAAAACACAATTTTTCTTACCTTACTGTAATCTCTTTTATATATCAGAACTGCCTGTCTGTGCAGATATTGGAAGTGCACAGCTACGTATCCCATATCACCCGTCCAGTTTTCCTTCTAATTATCTTGTTCCCGCTTGGGACAGCAAGAAAAGACAAACTGTACTGTAGCCTGTAACTTAGAATTTTCTCATATTAGCAGAGTTTCTGTGCAAGGAGGAGGATATAAAAGTCTTGCAAAGTGTGCATCCCACAGAGTGGTGCTTGGCTGGGGACTGGTACCTGTGTTATCAGCAAGCAGGTGGAGATGATCTTTGAGTGCCCTGGTTTTTGCTTTGCTCTCTTCCTGCTACAACTCATACTATTGAGCCTCTTTATTGTCGCTCCAGTTTTTAGAGTTCTCTGTGTGGAGCAGCTTTAGGGTGACCAGAGAGCAAATGTGAAAAATCAGGACAGGTGATGGGGGGTCTTAGGTGCCTATATAAGAAAAAGCCCTGAATATGGGACTGTCCCTATAAAATCGGGACATCAGGTCACCCTAAGCAGCCTGCATCTCAGCATTTACTGCCCCCTTTAGAGGCAGGGATTACTTGGGCACTTTTTCCCCCCCTAACTTGTCAACCGATGTTTTTTCATGAAGGCAACTGTCTTTGCTCCGATATTCTATATCCACAACAGTGAAAGGCCTTCCTGTAAGGAATGTAAAATCTAATGTAGCTTGTGCTGCATCAGGCTACGGTAGAGATTCCATCCGCTCTCCTGAACGTCTCCACTCAGCTTCTATAGGGCACTGGATTTCCTCAACAGCTGGAAGTGTCAGACCAACTTGGAATTTTTTTGAGCCGATTCCCAATCTGCTACCTTCCCTTCTTTTTTTCAGCTTTAAAAAACAGCAATCTGAAAGGTTACATGGAGAATAGCTTTCAGAATAGTGTATTGATTTTTCAGATTTGCTGCTGTAATATTGAATCTCTGTGAGAAAACATATTGAGCCATCTAGCAAATGAGCATCTGAACAAAATGAATATTTTTGTGTCCATTTGTTGTTTAAAGAACTTAATGCAAACCTCCTTTTAAAAATTTACATTAAAACCAAATCATCTCAAGGAAAAAACACATTGAGAATTGAAACACCATCATTCCTTGAATGTTGGCTGCAGAATGCATCCAGGGTAAAAAAGCAAGGCTGCTAAGTGTTGGTAGCAAAGACAAGTGAGATGAATTGCAGAGTGGCACACACAAACTAACCAGCTCATTTCAAAGCATAGTGATACTTAGTTTTGGAAGTTGTTCAATTTCTTATTTCAATTCCAAATTAATACTTAAAGAAGTGGTTACCTTGGGTTTTAGCTTTGTACTACAGTAGTTAGTACAATTTATCCACAATTACCACTCCTACAGATTTATTGCAATTCTCTATCACGCTAATGACTAATCTGACTGATGACTTTTTCTTCCTTTTTAGGGTGTCAAGCCAGCAAGTTTTGAGAAAGTTACTGATCCTGAAATTAAGGAGATAATTGGGGAGTGTATTTGCAAAAATAAAGAAGAAAGGTTTGTTTCAGAGGACCAAATTTTGTATGGAAATTTATTTTTATATTTAGATTTATTAAAACTTCTCAGGGTGTCCATTATATAGAACAAAGTACACAATGCTGTACATCAGATGAAACATAAAGGGCTGCTTTATGAGAAGATCAAGATAATAAAATAAATCCAAGCCAAGCCAACCCTCCTTCCCTCTCCTTTATAGATTAAGGTAAAAAAGGATCATTCTGATCTCTTGTCCGACGCTCCAGCCTAACACATTCCATAAAATTTCACTCAGCAACTCCTGAAATGAGCACAACAATTAAAGTGCAACTGTCTTGCTTTAAGTGCTTCATGTGATGGCGAATCCACCATATGCCTTGATAAATTATTCCAGTCATTACTTAGATTCACTGTTGTTTAAAAAAAACCAAATCACACCTTCTTTGAATTTGTCTAGCTTCAGATTCTAGTCTCTGATCAGACTAGATGATCACAGCGGTCCCTTCTGGTTTTATAAACTGTGACTCCTGTAGACCAGAACTGTTTCCTTGATGAGGGGCCCCTCTCACCTGTATCAAATTGAATATCAGATTTGTAAGCAGACTTGGGAAGGGACTGCATTTGTTCCCATGTATAATTTGGAGTACTTGGTGCATGAATGAATAATGCTAAAGCTTTGCCAAATAGCAAATGTCTAATTCCCACGGTTTCCTAACAATACTATACATACTATTTCTATCAACTACGAAAACAAATTTCTTATGGCTGAATGCAAAGCATGCTGTTTCTGTTAGCCTTGCCTTTACAAGGCCTTTCTATTTATGTTGTTAAATACTTAACTGAAAGTGTTTAAAATATGCAGTATTTGATATTCTCTTGGGGTATCATCTGTTCCAGATATGAAATTAAAGATTTATTAAGCCATGCCTTTTTTGCTGAAGATACTGGGGTAAGAGTGGAACTTGCAGAAGAAGACGATGGTAGGAAATCCTCTATTGCCTTAAGACTCTGGGTAGAAGATCCTAAGAAACTGAAAGGAAAACCCAAAGATAATGGAGCCATTGAGTTTACTTTTGATCTGGAGAAGGAAACTCCTGATGATGTTGCACAAGAAATGGTAAAATAAACTTCTCCTGACAAAAATATGTATGTAAGTAGTTCATAATCTCTCAAAGGACAGCAGGAGCAAATCTGGTAAAGTAAATTCTATTCAAAAGGGTCAGGATATCCAGTTTAAATAGGGTGACTTTGGTTTTAGAATGAATGCTGGAAGAAAACTAAAGTAATAAAAGAGAAAAACTAATAATCTGATGAAGCATGTTGTTTAATCCCAGGAATAAACAAAAGAAAACTATGTAACCCATCTCTGTCTGTTTTATGTCTTCAGAGATGATTGGAGTCTTTCCTAAATCAAGGATAATTTCAGACTACAACTGGAGTTCAAAGTTGCGACCAAAAGTTGAAAAACTTTTTCCAGGAAGCTTTTCACAAACACTTTTTCCATCTTTTCTAAAAGTTCTGCTGGCATTGAAAAAAATGGAAAAATTTAGATAAGAAAAATAGTCTGTAAAGAGGCAATGAGCTGACAAAATTATTCAAGTAGCAGGGTTCAAAGTATACTATAAAGAGTGATGGCAGAAGAGGGTTTTTTGTTTTTTTTTTTTTAAATAAGAGTAGATATATCTAACTTAATGAATGTTTATATCTTCCTTTGTTATCAGTTCCGGTTTTAGAAAACTGTTTTATCTTCCATTGTCGCTATGTAATTCTTAGACTAATATTTTAGGTATTCTGTACCATCCTTTAATGCAGTGTTTCTCAAACTGGGGGGCTCTGGCCCAAAAGGGGGTCACAAGGCTGTTGTAGGGGGTGTCATGAGATCACAATAATTTTTAGGGTTACCATATGCCTGGGTTTCCCCTGACATGACCTCTTTTTTTGGTCATTGCTCATCCTTTTTCCTTGTCTTCAGAGCTGGGCGGCCGGAGAGCGGTGACTGCTGGCCAGGCACCCAGCTCTGAAGGCAGTGCCACCACCAGCAGCAGCGCAGAAGTAAAGGTGGCATTGTGTGGTTACTTAGCTCTCTAAGAATCTTCATTGATGCCACAAAAACTATGTCTGGTATCAAGAGTGAGGGGTGGGGGCAAGGCATCACAGCCTGGAATATTTTCAAAGGGGGGGACTTTAGTGACAGTATCACCATCACTCCTGTTCTGCTGAGAAAGCAACCATTTTGATAGTGTAATTTTTGCTTAGCTTTCACTTCTATCCATAACTTAGCATTCCAAAATACATTGAAGGAAAAAAGTTGGCCTGCTCTATTTTCCTAATTCTGACAAGGAACTGATACGTAATGTCTCAAGCAATATATTGGGACACAACTCACCTTATTAAAATTTGCTGGGTGATAGCTACCATGTTCTTATAACCAGATATTAAAATTTTGTGAAAATTACTGACTTTTGAAGTTGTGCAGCTTAGATGGGCTATACCTGCTAAATTTCTTTTGAGAGAAGGGGGTTTTGTTTTGTTTTGTTTTGGCAGAGTTACCAAAGAAGATCACACCAAATTGCTATAATATCTTGTCCTCCTTCAGACTGTATTAAAATAATAACATATTTTATTATAAATTATATACAACTGATTTGGACATAAGAAATTTGATGGTAATTAAGAGGTTTCAAAACTCAAAAAGTTAAGTAACAAAGTATCCATCCATCCATTTAAAGTATCCATGTGGGCAAAGAAGAAGAGAGACCTGAAATAAGACATGTTACACAAGTGGGCTGACAACATTTCACAGACAGCGGTTCTGAAAGTAGTCGTGTCTTTATAAGAAGTTTAGCATTCTTTAGATGAAAGTGTGAAGTAGGAATGAACATAATTTTGGAACTTGTTAACATGACAGATTTTCAGTTCTCTTCCCGTTTGGACTTGAATAGAAGAATCGACTTTACTTTTTGCCATACAAGGCTTTGCAAACGTATGTGACTCATCACTTGAGACTTAGGTAGTTAGCTCCCCCAAAGCTCCTGTTTTCACCCTGAGGTTTTTACAAGTAGCACTTTCTACGTCCCCAGTCCAGGGATGTCAATACAATTTATGGGTTGGGAGTCCAGCAGAATATCTTCAACTGCCTGACTGTACACAGAGCCTGTCTGCAGCTCTTCTTTATGCTTCTTTGTGCTTTTAAAAAACAAAACAAAACTGGCAAAATACTAAACTGCCAAAAAATCTTGTGGTTGGGTGGGAGGGAAAAGGAATGTGTCCAGAGTGCCTTTCTGAGGATAAGTGTCCCTTCTTCTGTGAAGTGTGCTTAGAAAGTTCTTATGACAGTACTAGGACCTTCCTAGAAGTACAGGTAGAGCAGTTATTACTCTTAAATACTTCAGTGCTAGAAGTTTAACTCAAAGCCGTATTGAATTCCTGATTCTGTGAGGAACAAATGCACAGTTCATGTTATTTCAGACCCATCCTTTCTTTGCTATGAAAAGATGCAGATTAAAATGCACATGTGCATGCGCATGATAAGTTTATATGTTTTCCCTGCAGGTTGACTCTGGATTTTTTCATGAAAGTGATGTCAAGATAGTTGCAAAGTCAATACGTGACAGAGTAGCATTAATACAGTGGAGAAGAGAGAGAATTTGGCCTATAATACAATCAGAGGATCGTCAAGTTTCTGAATGTTTGGAGAAATTGAAGGTGCCACAAGCACAACAGGTTCAAGTTACATACCTTTCCCATACTGGTCAACAAACCCTGTCAGAGTTAGAGGAGCCAGAAGTTGATCAGCATCTATTTCAGCATAATCTCCCCACCAGCGTCACATCTGTTGCATGTAAGTCTCGTGTTTGCATTGCTTCTTGTGTGAGCAGTTATGATTATCTTTGCATAAAATGGATGAAATCCACAAACGTCAGCGCTCTGAACTAAACATTTGGAGTGTTGTATATAGTTTTGCCCACTAGAGGTAAAGTCTAAATTCTAAATACTAGAGGTATTCTAAATTCAAGAGAGAAAACTTCTATAGAACCTACACTATATATCACTCATTGACTAACATTACAGATGTAGGGTGAGTAAACATACGAAAGATTATGGGATTATAATAAATTAGTAAATAAAATAGCAAGAAAATTGAAAGTACTTTTAACTGCCTTAAAATGCATTTAAAAAAATCTAATTTTAAAAATAAAACCTACAACTTTCCATATTGAGTCACAAGAAGGAAATTAATGTTGTTTTGGAGATGGGGCCAGGTTGGGTGTGTATTGTTTTCCTTATTAATTTTTGGAAATCCCAACAAAATCGGGGTTGGAGGTATTATACATGCTTCGACGTTGACAAGGGACATTAGTTCCTAAAGGCGGAATTACTAGAAGGTTCAAAAAGAGAATTCTTACCGTAATTCATGTAAGTTTGTAAAAGGTCTACAAAAAGAAACCTATACTTCAGTTATGGAAGAGAATATCTGAGTGCTGTCTAGCCACATTCCCTGTTAGATGTGAATCCAAAAAAAAAATGTATTTTCAGAATAGTTTCAATGTTACCCTTTCTCTGTGGCATGATAAACTCAACCTGATCTGCTCTTCAATACCACTTTTAAAATTAACTGTAAAATGTAGCTTTTCAAAACAAATGTGAAGATATTAGATGGTCTCTCTGTGAGTTGTACATGACATGGCGGTATGTGTGTGTAGGAGGAAGTGAAACTTGTCCCTAAAAAGGGAGCAAGTGGAAGTTGCCCTTGCATGGCTGGGTTTTAAGGAGAAACCATTAAATGTTCCATTGAGGTCCTCTGGTTTTAGCTAGTCCCTTACCGTATCACAGAGATGAGTGGGGTTGGCTGGTACCATGTTGTGAGGTGAGCTAGCCATTCTTGCAGCCCCTGCAAGCGTGCTCTTGTGAGAGCACCAGGATAAAAGAATGTATGCAAGTTTGCTATTTTTTTTCACTTTTTGTTATATTTTCTGAAAACAGGCAGAATGTATCCATTATGAAACTTCTTACTTCCTAACATAACTTGTCCAAAGCAATATTGTATACATAATAATAAAATTTCTTGTAGTCTCTACATTTTCCCCATTATACTGAATTTTTGTCTAGTTCAGTAGCTACTTCCATGGTTATCCATAAGGGAAAAAACATAAAACCAGGAAGATTCAATATTTGCAATATTTTTATCTACAAAAGGATAGTACAGTTCAGCTATAATGGCATATCATTCTTATTGGGTAATGGGAGGATTCTCTTATCTTGTTGAACCCTCTTCTTTGATATATACTTTAACTTTAGCAGAAATGTAGTCATTTTCTACATCACTTCTGCATTTTTCTAGTTCAGGGTTTCCCAAACTCTGGGTTGCATAGGATATCCAGGGTGTTGCAGGAGATCATGCAGAAAATATGGAGGAAGGGGCATGGTGGGGATGAGGTTCAGTACAGCTAAAAGATATAAAAATAGATACACACCATAAAATCCTTTAATTATTTGTTCTTTGATGGCCACCACATTGTTATAACCTGAGGAACCAGCCTTACGGGTGGGTCATCATCAGCTGGATAAATGTTTTTACAAGCATTACTGTGTTAGTTCAGTTGAGAATATATGGTAAAAGGAACTCCCACAGACACACACACACACGTCAGGTAGCCTGTTCCGACGACAGCCAAAACTTCAGACCATTTCATACCCAGACAAATTCTTGCTACTAAGAAAATGCCTGACAATCTATGCCAGGTTCTTCATGATGCAGTTAAGTTGTGAAATTCATTTAAAGGCCATCCAAAGAATTCTTGACTTCTTGTGTTGCTCTGTGATGACATAGGTTTCCTTCACCTGCAACCTTCTTTCATATGGAGTTAAAGTGGCTAACTCAACTCTTTTCCTGAATGATCTGCAATCTCCCTTGTTGACTCTTCTAATAACTTGCCTTGGGAGGCACGCTGAGGCTCCCTTGCTGACATCTGGTCAGGTTGATATTGCAAAATATTTTAGACCTGAAGCTCTGAAAAAGTTTGGGGCAGCCCCTGTTCTAGCCTGTTCAGAGATTGCTTATTCTTTAATTCAGGTATTTTATAAATATACAAAATCCTTACCCATTTTATAGTTCATGCATTGTATTTGAGTTAACTTTTGAAATATTGAACATAATAATTCAACAAGCTCTGCACAAAACAGCAAACTTTCACAAGGTATAAAATTGTCTGACTGTTACAGGATATTCAAAATTTTGCAGAATGTTATAGTATTTTTGAAGCTTAAAAGATGATGATTTGGTCTGATCTTACATTTTTTTCTGACTACATACTTAACTCCGATAAACTCACTTCTTTGAGGTACCTTTTATAAAAGGCACTACGATAGTTAAAAATAATAGCTCGATGAGATTAATTGCACCTGTCTGTGACCTTGTTGCCAATTTGAACTGGCAATTTACTGGGCGTAAATATATATATTAAATACTCAATTTGCTTCCTGGTCCCTACTTGTAATTTATTTCTTGCTGTACTTTGGCAATTCCGTATCCCATGTCTTTGGATGCTTGTTTAGTGCTATTGAGTCTAAAAGCCCTATAAATCACTTTCCTATCTGTTCATGTGATATTCAGAGAGAGGATGCGGAGATGATATAAATAATTCAGTATCTGCATACAACATGGTGTGTCAAGAAAAAAATCTAGGTTTGACTCTCAGCTTCTGTTTTATCACTGTTCACTTACTGTCTTCCTTTGTGGTCTTGAATTATTGCTTATAATGAGATGAAACTCTCTATTCTATTAAAAACAGCTACAATGTTGTTTTAGGCAGCATCTGATTTTTAACAGGCAATGAGGTAAATCAGAGGTGAGATTGTTTTCTCAAAACATAATTGGGAGGTTAGTTTCTGAAAACTGAGCGGGGTTCACATCTGGGTCCCTTTTTATTCAGACCCATATAAAGCAAGCCCTGTGCAGGAGGTGGAAGGATGGGGAAGATGGAAGGTTTTAGATAAAGATATGGTAAAATCATACTCCTTTAATTTAAAACCCTTTTAACAATTATGGTTCAAGTCTCCTACTGTCCACTTTTGGTCCAGGTTTTAACTCCTCCTTGTTGCGATAAGGTATTTTCACTCCATATATGAGGTGACCACTGCCTTGGTTATTTCAAGTGTAAAAACAACAGCTGTAGAAAAAGAAGCTAGTTAACTATGCAGATATATTTTACAGGCTTCAGTAAACTTGAAAAGGCCTTTTTCAAGCCTTTAATATTTAACAAAACCATTATAAGCCTTATTTCCGTTTGACAAAGATGTCGCTCTTGCCCAGTTCCCATAGTTGTGCAATTTTTCAGATTAGTCAGGCTTAATTCTCTGTATTATGAGCACTGACAAAGCGATGAATTGTGCTCCTAATCATTAAAAACTTGGACCAAGATGGCTGCTTATATAAAGCAGTTTTATTTCATCCAGTTATATTGGTGTTGAGTCCAGGTATGTTAAGGCTTTCTGTTTGTACTAATAAAACCAGGAAAGAGCAGGATGTATTAAAATTGCTTAGAATTCAGTTGTAACTTCAGTGGAACTATTCTTGTGTAGTTTTACTGTGCTTCAGTGGCAAGCAATGTCTAAAATTGCCAGGCAAGTCAAAATCAACTTAATGATTTAAAGCAGTTTTTTAGGTGTGCCTAAATAATGCTGTTTTACTTACTGTCTTGCAACAATTAATATACAGCAGTCAAAAAGCCATTATTTGTTTTCCTACAGTTTCCCCATTGGACATTTTCCCCTAATTTTTCTTGCTGTCAGTACTCCTCAACTAAGGTGGTACTACACAGTGAAATTGATTTTATATTGGCTAATGCATCGTAAATAATGTAACATTTCATAACTTATTTGAAATGGAAATGTGCAACACCCACTAATCAAAAGGGAGTTAAATAATCATTAAAACCACTGTATTTCCAAAGGAATACATCCTGCAAGTGGCTGATATCCCTCATCTCTCATTGAAGTCACAATCAGCTCACTATTCTTTCATGCTATAAAATCCATAGAACATCTGCAGTTCTCATCAATATTGTGACCTCTAAAGGGAATATCAGTGTGCCTAGCTCTGTACAAAATCCATAGGAGACTGTCTTCGTTTCTGGCTTGTGGGAGGAGAGATGAACCATTCATAGAAAATAGCATGTGTGTTATATAACTTATTTATATGTTGGAAATGGCTAGGGTTGTAAAAATGCCAGTTGCATAAACCCCACATAGACCTCCCTGTTAAATCATTATTTGAACATTTTGTTTGATTTGTTAAGCTCTTAATAAAAAAATTGTTCTTTCAGCTGACAGCACATTTGACAGCGGTCAGGGGTCCACAGTTTATTCAGACTCCCAGAGCAGCCAGCAAAGTGTCATCTACTCATCTCTGCCTGATTCAATATCTCCTGCTATTCAACGGGTTTACAGTCCACCTCTAAGTGAGAGCCAGGCTTTGCCCCAAAGCCTTCAGCAGCTGGGGCATTACCAGCAGACTTCTGTAGTAAGTGTAATTTGTTTAACAATATTTAATATACCAGAGCATGTTTAATGACTCGCCTTATATTCTGCCATGTGTGTGGGGGGGATCACCCTTTTTCTTCTCTCTCGATTTCTACCAGTACTGATTCATTTAATACATGTATTCATACTTTCACCTAAAAATGCGAAATGCTATCAAAATATGAAAATAATGCTAAATATGTTTTACTATCAAAAGATAGGACATTTAGAATTGTACTTCCTGTGCTCAAAGGAATGGTTTACTGCTTGCTATAGTACTTTAATTTAAACATCATAAAGTGAGAATCCGTCTTCCTTTCATTTCACTGAGTTGTTTTTAGTAGCTTTGCCATGATTAGACTTAACCTCATGAGCATATTTGTTTGAGAATTATTTTTTGTTTTTGTTTTTTGTTTGCTGTTAATATAGCCACATATTATTGTTCCTTCATTTGTTCAAGAGCCTCTTGGGTCCGATGTTTCTTCCTGTTGTGCTAAAGCTCGAGCATCTATTGAAGGTCTTTCTAGCTCTTTGCATATATTTAATGTTGCACAGAGGCGAAGAAGCACTTCTGTTATTGAGGCTCCAAAATCTAACACTGGTAACCCAGACGGATATTCACACTTACTCTTGTGTTCATGTTATGATGACCTTGGCCAGCAAGAAATAATGGATTCATCACTGCAAGAACGGTTGTGTGCAATCGAACATAAACCTTCAGATCTCTCCAATGAAAGAATCAATATAGGCCTAGTGTGTCCTTCAGAAATTCCAGTGGCACACTGCTCCTGTGTTAGTCAATACTTATTACCCATGATTCACAGCACTCATTGCAATTATCGTCGCCATAGCGATTCAGTAGTGGCTTTGACTCCAAATGTTACGTCCTCTCTTCCAACAGAACTAATAGAGGAAAACATAAAAATCACACCTAATAGAGAAGAGGAAGCAAGTAAATCACAGTTAGTGGCATTAGAGATCTCTGCAAATACCACTGAGTTAATGATCATTAAACACAGTTGTCAGGCATGCTTAGCCCATCTGCTTCATTCTGGAGAAGATCCAAAAATGTCAGTGCCCCTTAAGTGTTCTACAAATATACCTCACTGTCTCTGTAACAAACTAGAAAAAAGCTCAGTGTCTCTACCACTTCCTCAAGCGAGCGGGTCTTCTGGCAGAAGTTTAGACCTGCCTTTATTACATGAATCTTTGCAGCACATAATTAGTCAAAAGTCCTGTTCTACTCCGATGAGAATTGGAAGAGTCACAGAAAAAGTCCTGCATTCTGAGTCCATCAGTTATGGGGAAGCCAACATGCCTGGACTACCTCCACCCTGCCATAAAGTTTGTGCTGGCAAAGCATCACTAACAGAGAAGAACAATCTGATGACTCCAGCTCTGCAGAGCAGTGGAAGCAACCTAGCTAGTAAAAACACCACCAGTGATGTGGTAGGTTGAATCCCTCATTTCATCCCTAGTTGGTTTAGAAGAAGAAAAACCAAATCCAAGAATGACAAGTGTCTCCTATTTGATCCAAAATTACCCAGATGCTTCAGAAATGTCACACTTACCCTGTTTCTCCCTTGTTTTCCAAAATGCCTACAATAGAATATAAAGTGTATTTAGTTTGAATGGTCCTGTGAATGGCTTGAATCGTCGTTCTGTTTAACTGGAGGGGGGAGGGGGAATAATCT
This sequence comes from Emydura macquarii macquarii, assembly GCF_026122565.2. Taxonomy (NCBI): domain Eukaryota; kingdom Metazoa; phylum Chordata; order Testudines; family Chelidae; genus Emydura; species Emydura macquarii. The sequence continues at coordinate 8,304,143 of NW_027131105.1, read as the reverse complement.
TTGGCCTCTGTAATAAGCTCTGTCAACTGTTGAAACCATCTGTTCTATGAATATAGTGGTGTTGGTTTCATCCTTTCTCATGTATTTTTCACATGAAAAAATAACAACTTTGACTGAATGTAGCAATACTTCTGCAGAAGACTTATTAAATTGAACAGTGAAGTGTAGTGCCTTCGAGCAGACCCGCTCTTTTTATTGATTTCATTGGTACGGTCTCAGCAACTGGACTTGTGTGATCAGTTTTTCTTTATTGTGAAGGGTAAAACAGCAGAAGGTATTTCATTTAGTTTTATTTTTGTCATAAGCAGTAGTTTTCATAGATGTTTCACATCAACTTAATTTTTGACTGGATTTTTATATGTTATTACATAGGTATAAACTGATAAAAGCTTAAAGAGAAGACTTGATTTTTAAGCAGTGAATACTTCCTGATGTATTTAAATAGGAAATTACTAAATACAGCAAGAGGTGTAATTGGTGTTCCTTGCAGCAAATAGGGTTTTAAGTCTATTGCCCCTTTGTTTAATATACATTAAGGCTCTCTATATTAAGAATCTTATTTTATTTTACTTCCATTGTCTGTCTTTAAAAAAAAAAAAAAAAAAAAAAAAAAAATCCTATGTCACTTTCATGGCCTCCAATTTAAGTTAATTGCCTGGCAATAAAAGTTGTTTGTTGTTTTTAAGATATAAACTGGAGTTGACCTAGCTAGCTATTGGGGTTTTTTTAAGTGAGAGAGAGCACGTGTTTTCAGTGGCAGAAGAAGGAGCTTATCTGGGTTGCGACCCATTTCCAGTAAAAAGAAATACAATAGTTTGGTTTTCTTATCTCCCCTTGGACAGCTGCCTTTTCCTGGATTTTTTTTTTTAAGATTACAGTAAATTTTACCTTCCTTTGCTTATGTTTTTTATTTCTCTTCTCTTGTTTTGAATTAAATACTTAGTGGCAAACGTTTTCTTAAAAATGAGTTGTAGACAACTTTTTATTGGTGTTTGTTCTAAAATAATTTATTTTTCATTCCTCTAGCCTGGACTAACAGTGGTTCAGGCTCCACCTCCAGTTATCTCTCAGCGACCGCAACATTACCAAGAGCCAGCAATGACATTCCCAGTCATCCAGCCAACCACAGTTGCTTCATTGCAGATGGGGCAATCTCAGCCTGTGTTAGCCAGCCAACAGGTGAGAAGCTAAACTATCTGACCCCATTTCTTCCCTTTCTTTTCTTGAAAATAATCTTTTTGCTAGCAAAAACACTATCCAAGATCAGTTTGAGGACTTCTGAGAGGTCAGGTCTGCTTGTTGAATAGAACTACTGTACTGAGAACTTGTTAAACCACCATTTAAATACAATAGTTAGGTTCAAAAGCAGGGTTTCAGAACTTTCTTAATATTCAGAAAGAAGTTAAATTCATGAATACGTCAATATTTGCACTCTCTTTCCCTGGCTCATCAGTGTCTTTTAGTGGTTGGAGGCTGTTCAGAGTAGACAGAACTTTGACATAAACCCTTTATCCATGGTAGTGGAGGGAATCCCAGTTTAATATCTGCTCTTAAATCACATTGTGATTGGCTTGCTAAATAGAAAAACTGATTACTCTTCCTTGATGCTAGTGGCTCTCAACTTTTTCACCACTATAACCCCATCTTGCTCAGAGCAATGGATCCTGGGCCCCATTTTGATGTGTGCTAGAAATACTATTCACATTAAGGAAATACTGTAGAAAACATATGTAGTTATAACAGCCTTTCTGTTAATATAGTTCATTGAGGTATATGAGCTTGTTCCCAGGTGCCTGGCACAGAGGCCTCATCCTCTTCACCTCCCTACAAGGAGACCGTAAGGTACTTGGCAGGCGGTTGGAATCCATCTTTCCTTATTTTCTCTTCCCAGGCAACTCTGGGCTGGCTGGGCACTAGCAGAAGGGTTGTTGGATAGAGGAAGAGAGACAGTCCCCTGGTAGTCAGGAAGGGTCACTGAGGGGGAAACTCTGCTCAGTCCCTCACTGTGGGAGAGTTGAACTGGAGCTGAAATAGGGATGCAGGAAACCTGAAGGAAAACCCAGACAGCTGTTTGCAGTATTTCACTTTCAAGATGGCAAATAGAGAGAGAAATAAATAAAAAGAGTTTGATTCGATCAGTGAGCCCTAGCCCCATAGTTTGAGACCCTGACGTATCATGTTGTAGTTTCACTGTTTGTCTTCCAACATGTGCTAACCTGCTTGATGCGCTGATATCTGCTCTACTACCTACAGGGGGATGCAGGTCTGTGCAAAGCATAACTTTTTCAAAATCTAAGGAAATGAACAACTTCGTTTTATTTTATTGTTAGCACTTTAGATGTGCATGACTTGCTAATAAATTAATGTCAGAAAAAGAAGCTTTTGTCTATTCTAAACTGTGCTCAGATCCTCAGGAGGATTTTAGAGCATCTTTTTCCAAAGGAGTAAGAGGGCCATAGGGCCACTTTGAATGTAGGAATAATCTATGTTTTTTAAAAGCATAGTACAGTATGTTCTTGATGCACTAAGTAACTTACTTTATTAAAGGGAGAATCTTGCGATCTCTAAACCAGGGGTGCCCAGCCTACGGCCCATGGGCCGTATATGGCCCACTAGACCATTTCATAAGGCCTGTGGCCTGCTTCAACACAATATACTAATGACTGATTCATTAGCATTTTGTCCTCATGTTTACATCAATTTAGTTTACATAAGTATATAAATAGACAATACTGTGCATAGAAGCAACCTATCTAAATACATATGAAACAAGCTGAACTTAAAATATAAATCAACACAGGTGACTTTAAATCTTATTAATACATAGAATCTGTTTGGCTCACACAAGGTTGTGCTGAGATTTATGTGGCCCTTCTGTGTAATAAGGTTGGGCACCACTGCTCTCTGGACAATCTCCAAAATGCTGAATCCTCCAGTGTTCGTTTATGATGCTCAGATAATTTGCTGCAATTTAATGCATAGTAAACGTATTTACAAAGCATCTGTTGAATGCTGGAAAGGTGAGAAAGTCACAAATGCTTCATTGCTTGGACAAGCATCCTGTACTAGCTCAGTATGTACCTCAGGCAATGCAAATGTCCCAGAGACCTGTCCTGATTCTGTGATTCTACCAAAAACTCAGCTTCTATGAACGCAGGCTATGATTTAAATGGGCCGATGAATGTTTATACTCTCTGTGCAGGGGGCAGAGGAACTTACTGTCTTACTAATAGATGTCTTTGTGTCTCACCTCACACCATTTAGGTTGTCAAAATCTGTCCTATTTCTAACACTGACTTAGCTGGCATAGATGGGTGCTTACTTTTCTCATGAACTTAAAGCTATCAAGTTGAATTTCAAAATCTCTTTAGTCTTAGTAATATTCAGTGCTGGAATAGCTCAAATTTTGTTGTTGGCATGAAATAGTCTCCTCTTTCTGAAAGCACTCTCATAGAAAAAGCATAAGTTGATCTACCTGTTTAAAACCCATGATTTCTTGAAGTATTGTCGCATATCCCTTTTTTCTAATGGGCAAAATATTCTCATGTTCTCTCACTCAGCCAGAAATGTTACTGCTTCTTGGACAGAATTGGGGCAAGCTTCAATTGCAGACATCTGTGTATTGGCCTCATGGGCTTTCTGCTGACACATCAGAATTAGCAGATTTTTTCCACGTGCCAATCTTGCTTTGACTGTTCTGGATAAAGGTCTTTTTTCACTTCCTAGGTCATTTTCCTTCTCTCTTTTTCCTCCTCTCAGGGAGGCATGGCTGTTGTTTGAAATAGTAGTGTCACAGATAGAGCATGGGACTAAAATATAGTCAATCTTTGTTTTTCTGATGAATCACACAATTTCCTTCTCTTCACATATGTAGATACATTGGCAGCTCACTTTGCACACTATATTAGGGAACAACATACTATGTAATATGCACTCAAGATGTATAGGGCAAAATCCATGCCTGAGAGGTGTCTGTTCGCTCATATGGAACTGCTCCAGGCATGAATTTGGCCCAAAGAATGCAATTCCAGGTCAAAATACACTTGTAAAAACCTGGGGGTTTTTTTGAAATTCAGAAACTAGCTCAACTAAACAGTGCCCTGTGAAGATGATGTAGCTGGCTTGTAGCTTTCACTGTAGGAACACTAGACCTTCACACCATGCAGGCGGAAGATGCAATTTGATGGCTATTTAGCATTATGTAATTGCAATGTACCGATTATAGGAACACTTATGTGAAGTATCTTGCTCCTGATTCACTCTGTCCAATAGCCTTATAAAAAGTTCATTTGTGAAATAGATAGTAAGTTATGTGAATAGTGGTTGCACACTGAATTACACTACACCCAAGACTTATTCTTTAAGCCTGCAATTCAGTAAAGCAATTAAGCATATATTTTACATGTTAAACACGTGCTTAAGTTCTTTGCTGAATCAGGGCCTAAATTGCCAGCAAGATGAATGCTAAATGAGATGCTAAATGTGTTGTCATGTTTGGGGTTAGAATGCTAAAAGCTATTTGGGGGGGATTTTCAAAAACACCTGAGTGACTTGAGAGAGCAAGTCTCATTGAAAGCCAATGGACTTGTGCCTCAAAGTCATTTAGACCAGGTTGAAAATCCCACTCATCTTGTCCACTTCAAAACAAATGCTACTGGTACATGATCAGAAACATGTCAAATTGGGGAGAGAAACAATCCTTTGTCTAAATAAAACTGGCTTTAAATCTGAGGATTTTAGCAAAATGAAGTTAATTGCCAACAAGTCCCAGCTGTCCAGATTTCTGTCACTCATTTTCAAAGAGTGGCCTTCCTTTATGCGCACTCATATCGCAGGGCCCAAGAAACTAGTGCAGAGAATAGTGCACCTTCATGTGCAAAACACGTGGACCGCATGTGCGGGTGTCAATGCTGGGAAAGCACATGTGCAAGTGTTTGTGAGTACAAAAGGAGGTGCTGTGTGAGCAGGTGAAAAGATGATTCACGCATGGTGTATCCAGAATACCATTTCCCCTAGTTGAATTTTGCATCTCTTCAATATTTTAAAATTTTATTATTGGCTTTTTAGGTAGTTTTAAGAAGATGATTATTTATAGCATGAAGATTATAACCCAGCTGAGTTCGGTTCTCCTCACGCTGCACCCAAGCCAGGGGTATTTTGAAGTATATAAATGGAATTGAAAATGGAAGCTTTAGGAGGTTAACTCGGCCTTGTGAAAGGAATCTTTCTTGCATCAATGTAACATCTTGTTACTTTGAGACTTGCTGAGTAACCTGAGGTACCAGATGCAAATAGCCCAATACATATCTGTTCACAGGTCATTGTGTTTGGAAACCACCAAACTGCTTCAGTCTTAATTGTTTCAAGATGAGTAAACCCCCTTGATACCTTAATCCATTTAATCTCCGTTCTTGTGTTTATATATTTAAAAAAGGGAATAAGAGTTCTTATTGAAGCATTCTGTCACTGAGAACATACAAGATCAAAACACTGTGAAGCTGGCATTCCTCAGAAGCAGCGAAGATGAAAAGAAATGTTTACCTTTCACTATTCATTCATTTTTGTCTTTACGGTTTTAACATCAGGCATATTACCTCTGTAATTACATCGGACATTCACTGAGACACCTGAAGCAGGATAGATCGTTAGAGGTGAAAATGTGCTTGTTAAGTCAGCCCTGGTCCAGTTATCTCCTTCTAATCAGATTTTTGGTAGTATGGCAGGCCAGCGTAACAGAGCTTGGTTTTCAGGACTGTCGTTATGGATAGAACCTCTTGAGAGATTTAAAATCACTTACTGGGATGGGTGCAGTAATGTTAGATCTATGCCAGTCTGTTTGCTCACCACCGGTTCTCAAATTGAACAAAATGGTATTCAGGTAAAGCTTAATTAAAGTAACTGGGCAGAGTTCAGCTGAACTGAGAGGCCCAACATTGAGTCATATTTTGCTGTTAAATTATTGCCTTATATTGTGAATGTTTATAAAACTAGGTTCTAATTTAGACACTGTCACTTGTCTTATATGCTGTAGTGTAAGCTTAAAAAAACGGGGCGACAGGCGTTTCATATGGGAAGATGGTGTAATTATCTATTTCCGCTATCCAGAGGAAAGTTCTAAAACTGTTGTCACAACTAAACTATCAACTCTAGAGTGTGATCCCAGCAGACCAGAGTTGAGCTCATTCATAAAGCTATGTTGTCACTTGGTAAAAGCTTCCCTGCAGGTTTAAAGGGGGATTGTAAAAATAAATAAATAAATAAATAGAATAAAAAAAATTGTTTTGCCCTTTAATGATTGTTTAAAATATTCTCAAAGCATCTTTTAAAATTCTGCTTTTTCTATTAGAAGTCAGGTCTTTACTTTCCCCTCTTGGCAAGGTTACTGGAGAATGCGATATGTGATTTTTTTGGTGAGCTTTTTGCTATCTCACCTCCTGACCAACAGAGAAGGGATGCTGAATATTCACTTTTAATGAATTGGAATCACGTTCCCTTCATTTGGAGGGCAGGGAGGGAGCCAGCTCTTGTCACATACTCATTTGACAACACTGTTCAATTCTGGGAAGATTCGAAGGATCTTTTGTCAATTTTTTCAAACAAAGTTTTATTTAAAAAAACCCCCAGAACTTTTTCAGTAGTTTGAAGTGTCTTTATACCTCACAAAAGTCTTAAACATGGGGAGTTGGGGGGTTGTCTCTGCTTTGTAGATTCCTTTCAGTTATTAAGGAGCTATAGGGTGGACAGTGTCAGACATGAGTTTCTTTTGCTGTCAGTTCCCTCGCGTTCACACACATTCAAATCGGCGGGGGGAAGAGGAGGAAGGAAAATACTCTTCAAATCTGGCTTTTGGAACTTTATTGCAATAAGAATGGTATGTTCCTTGATCAGCCAGAGAGATGCATTACAAATTTGCAGAACATTTAAATGTCTAGGCTTTATTGTAGAGTCAGTTTTTGAATGACAGTATTGCCCTGGTTTGCTCTCTATATAGGAATCTTTGAGGTCCATAGTTGGGAGATTTTGCAGGGCTGGCTAGAAAACGGGGGAGTTTGTCCTTTTCCAATTTTTAAAGAGCCTGCATGATTCATTAAAAATAACCTTTCCAATCAGCTAGAATCTGCCTTTTTGTGGTAATGTATGTTTTATTTAAATAAGACTTAAATCTAGGCTTTTGTACAATGTTTAAACTGGGAGTGTCAGTCTTTTTTACCAGTGCTGCTCAGTACGAGTGACAGTTCGGTTTTGAGCATGAGCTTTAATTGGAAAGAGAACAAGACAGTTGTCCAGTGAACCGATTCTTTCTTAATGTGCAATTTTTTATTCTCTAGCAACAATCCATGCCAGCTCCTCTGCAGCAAGTTCTAGCCAGCCAGCCAGTTTGTCCATTGCAGCCTGCTGCCCATCTGCTGCCCCAGTATCAAACCCAGAATTCTCAGGTGGCAGCTACCAGTACACAGCTACAACCACTGCAGATTTCCAGTGTGCAGCAACTTCCTCATGTTCCAGCCTCCAAGGTAAAGTGTTTTGAGAACTCAGTGGTGTTTTTAATCATTTTAAAGGCTCGTCCATTCCAGTAAAGTTTTCTAGCCACTGATCAATGTTATGTGCACTGAAGTTTTCACCTGGCTACTGGGAATGCACATCAGTTTAATTTGGTTCATAAGAATGTAACTTTTAAATGCTCTCTAGAATTTTTGTCATTAGTTTTTGTTAGGTGACACCCCCTCCCCACCAAAAAAAATCCTCTTTGAATAATCCTCGGTTTTGCCTAATTAATCCTGTTCATGCTAGTCATTAAATTGCAATAACTGTAATTCTGCATTTTTTCTCCATCATGATGGATCCTCTTCCCCATCCCAGGCTTAACAGCATGACCAGTTGCCCACTTTTATGTTCTTGAGCTCTTATCTTCACCTTCCACCCTCGCACCCTCCCACATCCATCTTCCTCCCTAGATCTCTGGTCCCCTTTTCCTTAGCAGTAGCAGCAATGGAACCTTTTCTTTGGCCTGCAGTGGTAAAGCTCATACTAGTACCATTCAGTAGATTGGCTAGTGAGGGTTTTTAAGATGTGAACCCACTTAAACAAAAGGGAAAAGCAAGATCCTTCTGTGATGTATTCCTCTTCTGATATCTTTACCAAAGCAGACAGTGAGAGTCGGTGAAGAAAATTCCCAACATCTGCTTCTAAAAAATTGGCTAACTGCAAAATAAAATCCTTTCACTTCTAAAAGCGAAATATCTGCCTAAATTTCCTATGAAGATTAAAAGCACATTTACTGTAAAGAATTTCTAGTGATTTAAATGCAAATATCTTGCTACTTGTTAATCTGGTACATTATTTTAGCCTGACTATCTATACAATTACTGAAGTATCCAGTTTTTACACTTCTGAATTTTTATACAAAATGAACTGTTCTTTAGAAAACAAGTGTATTGTGATCCACTTTTGCAGGCAGGCACTGCCACTGACTTCAGGAAAACATATCCTGCAATTCTTATGTGCATGTATTGAAAAGGAAACTGTGAAATTACAGGAATTTAAAATGTTCAAGGGAAATGTTAAACTGCAGACTGGCAAGGCCGGGTAGTTATGATCTATCATGTCACTGGGAGTTTGTGTGTTTAAAAACTGTTCCCACAAATGTTTCTATCCTGCACATTTGCAGTATGAATTATTAAAATTGTTGCAACTAATTTTGCATGCACGGTGGTTTACTTTTTGAAGGCTCTGCCTAGTCTGATTTTTAATTTGTTTCAAAATCACAGTAATGATGATTATTTCTTATTAGATTGCTATATAGCTGCTAAATAGTTTTGGAAACAGTTGTCAGTTCTTCAGACTTAAAAAGGGCCAAAAACTTTAAAATTTTCCTTTTGTGGTCAATAAATCAAATTATCCAAGTGTTGCTATTTGCAAACCCCTGGAAATGGAAGGAAGTGAGTAATAAATAGACATAATTAGAATGGCACCAATGAGTTAATGGTTAGATGGCAGATTGAACTAATTTGTACCATTAGTTAAAACATTTGCAATTTATGTGATATATTTTTTTCAGATTCCTCAACTTCCTGTCATTCCTGCAGTTGCTCCTCTGGCAGGACTTGACAACCTTCCTGCAAGCCTCTCTGATTTACCGGCTGCCAGTGCACCCCCCATACCTGCTCCTTCTCAGTATTTTGCTCCAGCTGTGATTATACCAAGCCTTCCCATGAATCCTGTTCTGCCTCTAGCATCCAATCCCTCTGCCCTACCCATGCCGGCAGCCAACCTTCCGCATACTTCTGTGGCTCCTTTGGTCTTGCCCTGCCAAACAATAGTGCCAAATATATCGGCTGCTACAATACCATTACTTGCTATGGCTCCACCGGGAGTGTCAGCTTTGCCAACACATCCCACAATATCCCAGCTTTCCCAACAACAGATGTACCCGCCTTCCTTTCAGCAGATCATTCGGAGTGAAGCTCCCTCTCCCCATCACACTCAGGACATGCGAGCAGTTTCACTTCCTCCGTCACTGCAGCCAAGCATTATTCATCCTTCAGATCAGACTGTGTCTGCATCTGGGGTCAGTAACCAGGTAACTCTTTTGACATTGGACTGTGTCAGTACTAAAAGCAGTAGATCCGGTAACTTGTTCCACTATGAACATGCAGGTGGGGTTTTTGTTACTTACACTTCAGATGTTTTACTCATATGGATGTTGACCCAGTAATGCAGTATGAGGTAGCTATTGGTTGGACTAGGAGTAAGCAGTTGAACTTGTTGCTCAAAGTCTTGCCCCAGAGTGCAGTAAATATATAATAGTTTAATGGATTCGGAGAAGGAAGTATTAGGAGCTCTTCTTGAGCACCCGCTTCCTTCTCTCCTTGTCCCAGCTAGAAGAAAAAATGGCCACACAGACAGGATTATCATCCTCATTTCAGTTGCAGTGGAAAAAAGCAGCCCCTAACAGTCTGATATAAAGGGATACTATACCACTGATTTTAATATCCATAATACAGTACATGCATGATCCTGGGTGAACCACCTATATATATGCATGTGGGAATATGGATGTACTGGGCCAGTTCTACTAATGTAGAACTGTTTATAAATAGTGTGCTTTTAAATTAAAGAGAAATGTTTGCTGGAGAATACTTCCGGAATGCTGCTTGGAGAATATCTACAAAAAAGAAAGAAATACCAGCTGCAGTACCTTTTTGTTAAAACCAACAAAGCATAAAATAGGGCTTCTAATATTAGCACCATTTACAAGATAAGTGGTTCATGAGTTACTAATGAGTCTGTAAATAATACCCTTGTCACCTTTATAATATGACAACATAAAGTATAACAGCATGACCCAAGCAGGAGATAATGGGAAGGATCAGATCTGTTAAGAATGGGTTACTTCAAAAGTGAAGGTTGCACAAGGCAGTGTTCTGTTACATCTGTTTACAATGGCATGTGGATTGAAATTCAAAATATCCCATTTCAATCTACTGTACCATGGTATCGCCAACTTACTACATTGTATCTAAATTTCTGTCATCAGCCATATATTTGGTCCAGATATACTGTTGGTGAAGAATCCTAGCTCATTTTGGACCTGATACAATTTCTGTTGAACTAATAAATGGTAATATTTCCATTGGCTTCAAAGAGAGTTGAATCTAGCCATTTATGCATAGTATGCATGGTAAACATAGGTGCTAGAACTAGGGGTGTGTAGGAGGTGCTACTGCCCCCCCCCCTGGTTTGAAGTGGTTTCCATGATACAGGGTTTACAGTTAGTTTGATTCAGTGGGTCTCAGCACCCCCACTATAAAAACAGTTACAGCACCCCAAACACCAAGAACTGATATTCCCGCTTGTGAGACAGAGTTGTCATTTACCAGACACATGTGGTAGAGTCCCAAAATATTTCATTAGGACAAATAATAGCTAATCCAAATGAAATGGAAAAAGAAACCTAGGCCAGAGAATATGCATGACCATAGTAGTGGTATTCCTGCGAAGATTGAGAATCCATGTGTTCCCCTACCTGGATGACTGGCTAGTGAGAGGCCAGTCCAAGTCTCAAGTACTCTCCAGCGTACTCTCAAGTACTCATCCGCTTTCAATGCACTGGGGCTCCTAATCAACCCAGACAAATCTATCCTGACGCCTGTTCGAAGACTAGATAGATCTGTTTTCCTTGCTAAATGAAAGAGATTCTCTGATTGGTCCATACAAAGAGGCATCCCACACAACTCGAGCTCTGATTTCCTATATTTTGGGCTATCTTTTGGTTCTGAAACAAGGATTAGCCCTTAGTCTCATCAGAGTCCATTTGGTGGTTATTTTAGCTTTTCGCTCTCCCGGGGATAACCAATCAATTTTTTTCAAACCTTATGTCCATCAGATTCCCAATGGTGCCTAGATTATATCCACAAATTCACAGCCCAGTTCCACAGTGGAGTTTAAATTTAATTCTATAACGTCGATGAGTCGTCGTCGTCCCCCCCGCCCCCCTTTGAGCTGCTAGTTACTTGTTCTATGTTACACCTGTCTATGAAGGTGGCTTTCTTGGTTGCTGTATCCTTGGCTGGGAGAGATTGGGCTTTTCTGTCAGAGTGTCCCTATGCAGTGTTCTTTAGGGACAGGGTTTTCCTATGAACTCACCCAAATTTCCTGTCCAAAGTGGTTTCTGATTTTCACAATAATCAAACAATTTATTTACCGACTTGTTTTCCAAAACCTTATTAAAGTAAAGGGGAAGAAAAGCACCATACTCTAGATGTTAGAAGAGCTTTGACTTTTTACCTGTATTGGACTATGCCATGCAGGTCTTTGTCTCAACTCTTCATTGCGGTTTTGCAACAGAAAAAAGGGCCATGCAGTATCCACCCAGATGATCTTTTTCTGGATTTCTGACTGTATTCATTTATGCTGCCAGTTGGCTGATGTTACAGTGTCAAGTAAAGTGGTGGCTCATTTAATCAGATTGCAAGCAACTTCACGGCCGTTCTGGCTCTCGTACCCAAACTGGACATTTGTAGGATGGTAACCTGATTGTCGGTTACCTTATTTGCCTTCCACTATGTCAGTCTCTCATCAGTCTAGAGAAAATGCCAGATTTTGATGGATGGTCCTACTATCCCTATTCAAGTAGACTCTGAGCCCACATCCAGTTTGGAGTGCTTCACCTACCCATGTAACTACTCAAAGAAAAACAGTTACCTACCTTTTCATAACTCTTGTTTCTTCGAGATTTGTTGCCTATGTTCATTCCACAGCCTGCCCTCCTTCCCCTCTCTATCGCAGTCTTTCTGTTAAGAAGGAACTGAAGTGCATTAGGGGTAGTGTAGCCCTTTATACCTGCATGCAATGGCTCGAGGCACCAGGAGGTGCTCTTGCTACTCTAACAGGTGCTGCTGAGGGAAAAATCTCTGAGAAGTATGAACAAGGGGTACACACACCTGTAGTAGAATGGACATGTGCAATACATCTCGAAGAACAAGAGTTATGGAAAGGTAGGTAACCGTTTTATCACAGTCCTCTTTATAACAGTCCTTAACATATTTGAAGACAGTTATCAGGTCCCCCGTCAGTCTTCATTTCTCAAGTCTAAACATGCCCAATTTTTTAACCTTTCCTCATAGGTCAGGTTTATCTAAACCGTTTATCATTTCTCCAATTTCTCCACATCCTTCCTAAAGTGTGGTGTCCAGAACTTTACACAGTTCTCCAGCTGAAGCCTGACCGTTGCTGATTAGAGCAGGACAATTATCTCCTGTGTCTTCTATATGACACTTCTGTTAATACACTCCAGAGTGTTAGCCTTTTTCCCAGCTGCATCCTTTGGTGACCTATATCCAATTTGTGGTTCACTATAATCCCCAGGTCCTCTTCAGCACTACTAAACCTAAAGAGTTATTCCCCATTTTGTAGTTGTGCATTCAGTTTTTCCTAAGTTAAGTAATTTGCACTTGTCTTTATTGAATTTCATCTTGTTGAATTCAGACCAATTTTCCAGTTCGTCAAGGTTATTTTGAATTCTAATCCTGTCCTCCAAAGTACTTGCAACCCCTCCCAGTATGGTGTTATCTGCAAATTTTATAAACATACTCTCCACACTGTTATCCAAGGCATTAATGAAAATATTGAGTAGTACCCGACCAAGGATTGACCCCTCCAAGACCCCACTAGATATGCCCTCCCAGTTTGACAGAGAACCATTGATTCCTACTCTTTGAGTATGGTCTTTCAACTAGTTGTGCACCCACCTTCTAGTAATTTCATCTGGACCACATTTATCTAGTTTGCTTATGAGACTGTCATGTGGGACTGTGACTAAAACTTTACTAAAATCAAGATATATGACATCTGCTGCTTCCTCCATGCACTAGGCCAGTAATCCTGTCAAAGAAAGAAATTAGCTTCTTTGGCATGATTTGTTTTTGACAAATCCATGCTGGCTAGTCCTTATTATCCAATTATCCTCCATGTGCTTACAAGTTGATTGGTTAATAATTTCATCCAATATCTTTCCAGAAGTTAGGCTGCCTGGCCTATAATTCCTCAGGTCCTCTTTGTTCCCTTTTAAAAAAACTGGTAGTATGTTTGTCCTTCTCTAGTCATTTGGCACATCCCCCATCCGTTAGATATTCTCTAAGATAATTGCTAACAGTTCTGAGATTGCTTCAACTAGATCCTTAAGTACCCTAGGATGAATGTCATCAGACCCTGCCATCTTGAATACATCTTGAACTCAACTTGAATATTGTTTACTCGGTTAAGTGTTGTCGTCTTTTTCTCCACGTGCACACCATAGGCTTATGGAAATAGAGCCAAGTATTCAAGGAAATGGGATATAAGTAGCGTTTTGAAATTCTGAGCAGGATCAAGTTTAGTTTTTGCGTGATTCCTGCAAATATCATTAGGAAAGTAATAAGCACTCATGTAGTATATAAATCCTCAGGCATGCATGCTCTTTGTTGTACCTTCATAACTTATATAAGTACCAGCCTCTGATTTTATTTTAACTCTGATTATTTTGAAAATAACTCTTTATGGCTCCCTTCTTTCCATGTCCCATAAAAAAAAAACATGTTCTCACTGTAGGATTATAAAGGTTTAATTCATTAGCAAAGATGGCTTTTACACCTGGACTTGAATGAGTCATGAGTACCCTGAGTAGAGGGTTTTATAATAGGTCTCTATTGTATTACAACAGATTATTGGACATCCTCAATATGCTTTGGAAATTGGAGCCCAGATGCCTGTAATGCCAGTGCAGCCTTCGATAGTTATGCCACCACCTTTGCAGTTGCAACCTGAAATGTTGCCTCCCTGCCTCGGGCCAGAAAATCTTTCGCAATTTCATGGCAACCTTGCTGCAGTTAGTGCAACAGTGCCCGTAGATCATTGTCTGCCTCTTCAGCCTACTGGTTTTCTGCAGCTTCAACCAGATCTTTCCCAGCCTCTGGGGCAGCAGGTCCCGGCTCCATATTCTGCTATCCAGTCGGTTACAGAGTCATCTCAAGAGGTAGAACCATTTTTTCTTAAATGATTTACCAATCTTGCCACTAATGTCCTTTATAGATATAAAATTATTTCACAAGATTGATTATCCAAGCTCATTCCATAAGAGCCACTTAATTTAGATGATATATTATTGCCTGGAACCATCATTTTAGCAATTATTTCATATGTAGCTGGAGATTACATATTATACTTTGTAACCTGGGAAATCTCTCCTTAAAGTTATTCATTGGAGTAATAAGCCACCTGGACAACTCAGTTATGAAGTACTCCCTTCATCCTCAATTGGCAGGTAGGCAAAGATAGCATAGAAACTGGTATGGAAATAATACTCATAGATCATTAGGTCATCTCCCAGGGGCTAGTGTGGGAGTGTTCCATACAGCTCCATCCAGTGTGGTGTCTGGTCTTGTTTTAAATGTTTCTATCTATGGGGCTTCCACCGCTTGCCTTGAGAAACTGTTCCATAATCTAATGTCTCACTGTCTAAAAGTTCTTCATGATGTTCAGCCTAAATCTTTTTTTCCCCATCCCATTACTTTGTAGTGTAATATCGTTTTGTTACTGCCCTCAATTTCACTCCTTTCATGATGGTTTGGATTCTTCAACAATTGGTAGATATTACCATGTCCCTTTTTAGTAGACATGTAACCAAATTATATATGCTCTTTTAGTCTTTCTTTGTAACACAATTACTTTTTCCTGCTTGCTAATCACTATTTTGGCTTTTCTTTGCATGACCTCACTCAGTTGTTTAACTTTGAGTCTTGACAAAGATTGAGGCAGGTATATTGCCTTCCCTTCAATGTTGCAATGCATATTAATATGCAAAGCAAAATTGTATTGGCCTTTTGGCTATTATGTCAGATTGCAAACCAATGTCTAACTTGCTGTCCACTCCTAACCTGAAATCTTCCTCAGCACTATTGCTTTCCAAGTTTCTCTCCCCCATAGAGCATCTCTGTTTTGGAGTATCTTTCCCTGAAGCAACTGATTTCATCTTTCCAGGCTCAATCTCTCTTTCTGCCCATTCTTCAAAGCAATTTAGCTGCTAATTTGTATTTCTGTCCTCACTGGTATTTGCAGTTTGTTCCCAGTTTAGCACTAAACAATCTGAGAATTTAATTAAGGTATTGTTAACCCCCTTTTCCATTTCATCAGTGCAGATGTTAAATAAGACTGAACGTACAGCCAAATGCTGTGGCGCCCCCCTGGAATCCACCTCCCATTTTGATAAATTTCCATTGCCCCTTCGCCAAGCAGTGGAAGACCTTAAGAATTTGAAGTGTGTGTCTTTCTTGTTAGGGAAATTAGCAACATGAAGACTTACCTCCAGCCCAGTGCATTCACACAAGTCCTAGATCTCAAAACAAAGGCAGCAAAATCAGCAAAACGATGAACCTGGAGTTTCACCTGCAAAAAAAAATCTCAAATCCCAGCTATATCCAGTAACGATTCTGGGTGTTTCTCCTCTGGCCTGCTGTGTTCTGCATACCCCCAGCGCCAGAACCAGTTCAGACAATGCTGTTAAACCTGCAGTCTCTGTTGGGGGGCCTACAGTACTCTGGGAGCTTTGAAATACAGTGTATTGCTGTACTGTAACATGATGTGGAGTACAAGCTTCTCTGAGAAATCTGAAATGGCAACTAGAGGCCCCTGAGGCATAAGGCTATCTCTTTACTCTTTTTATCATGGCCTTGGAAACCCCCATCCACTATTTCCCTAACTCCATCCACACACAGCAGCTCTGGATAAACCCCCTGTTCCCATACTTGCTTCATGGGATCAGCTCCCGTGGCCTTCCATTCCCCATGTGATGTGGAAGAGCGGTTTGAAGGGAAGATTTGCACATTGATTCTTGAAGTTCGGAGGCCCAATTGAGTGTCTGTTAGGGACCCCAGATTTACTTGAACCCTCCCTGCCCTATACTGTCACCTGGAAAATCCCCATCCTACAGCCGCACCTGGCCTTATCACATGGTTCCATTTTTCTCTATACAGGGCTCAGGTTAGTTCAATGACCCTACATGTTAACCCTTCTTGTCCATCTGCTCTGCAAAACAAAGGAACTCCTCAACTAGGTTAAACTATGACCAATGTCCACCGGAGCTGGATTGTCTGTGAGTCTCCATCCACATACGGACCAATTGATCAAAGTAGCCCTTGACGGCAGTGCTGATGTCAGATACTGGGAAATACTTTTGCTAAGGATTTCGTAGGGATAACCCTTTGTAAGGAGAGTTTCGTATCAGTCTCATATATTGTAATTCAAAACAGTTCATTTCATTACCATTTTGCCATAACACTTCTGTCTGGTGTTCTCTTTTGTTTGAATCCATGTGACAGTGCTCATATCCCTGGCAATTTTGATTTGATCAGGCAAGCAAGATTTTGTAATACACTTGATCAAGTGCATTACTAAAATCTGAATGTGTTGTGTCTGTGATCTTATTGCTCATTCATTTTGTAATGCTATTGAAAAAGCAGTCAAGTTTGGCACAGCTGGCTTATAGGACCATGAGCAATAGCCAACATGAGCTTGTTATCCTTTAGAGGCTTACAGGTTTTAACTTGCTATGCAGACTCTTAACATTATTGGGCAGTCATAAAGGATTCAGGGAGCTTTGGATATGTCTACACTGCACACTAAGCCCAAACTCTGACTCAGGTTTGAGCCCTCGCCCCTTCTGTCTACACACAAATCAGTCTGACTCAGGTCAGCAAGCACTCACGACCAAGGTCCTTGGAGTCTGTGAGGGGTCTATGTCCCAGCCCAAGCCCTATCGTTTTACACTGTGGGTACAGACCGAAGTCAGAAGATCTGCCTAGTGCCATAGGGATGTGTTAGCCCAGCTATCAGGCCCAGGTTTACAGTGCAGTGTGGATATTCAACACAGACTTGGAAACACCAAGTCCACAAGCTTGGGACCCGCAGACCTAAGCTTACTGTGCAGTGTAGACATACCCTTAGAGTCATAGAGCTTAAGGCCAAAAGGGACAACTGGATCATCTCTCTGACCTGGTTCCTGAACATGTGCCTACTCTAGGATTTTTTATTAAAATGTCTTGCTGTGGCTACCCCCAGTTTATCTCCATTGGTAGGGGTTCTAGAGGGCTCCAGCAACCATTGGTGCTTTAAATATCATCTCATCTAACTCTGCTCGGAAAAGGTCTCCACCACAAGATACTTAGAATCTTGGTGACAGCTGGCACGGGTGTCTGTGCTAGCACTGAACGGTGATAGCACCAGTGGGGAACTGTTTTCAAAGGAAAATCTTTCTGTGGTAGAGAAGGCAGAAGAGGGCAGTAAGGCAGCCCAGCATGTCAGTGTTGCTTTTCTCCTTTATTCCAAATTCATAAAGCACTTTTCAAGAATAAGCAAAACGTACTGAAAATATTAAATATTGCTGCCATATGCATTTCTTTACTGTAGGATATTGCAAAAAAATAATAAGGTGGTTAGGTCAAATTTTGGATCCATTTAAAAAAGATCAGGTAGGTAATGACACATGGATTCCACTATTCTATTGCCATGAGCTCTTTTTAAACTGCTGATTTATGTAAGACCTTCTCTGGTTTCTGCTCTTTTGCCGCCGAGTGAGCAATGAGAGAATTAAATTTTTAACAAACTCGATTCCAAAAGTGGGGTTTTAATATCAATAATTGTGTACAAACAATTGCCATGTTGGCTTGTGCTCCAAAACAAATGTTAGGAACAAAAGCAACATTTAGGTAGAAAAGAACAATTTAGTGGCATTCCAAATTCTGAGAACGAGTTAAACAAAATGGTGTGGGATTAAAATCTTATTTTCAGAAAATGTCCCTTTAAGTGCGTGCCCCAAAACTGCTCTGCCAGATATCTTGATCTACAAAGTGTCACGTTTCTTCATAAGCAAATACAGTATATGAAATGTTGCCCAATGTCTGTATTTAAATGACTTCTCTTTGTATTTTAGGAGCATGCAATACAGGAAAAACAGCAAACCCTAGCACTGAGCTGTGAAAGGTATCCTTACAATCTCTCTAGCATGTGAAATTTTTTCTTTCTCCCCCTTCACAAGCCAGTGCCTGAAGCTCTGTCTGTGAGGTGGGGTGGGACAAAGTGTAGATTAGGAGCATTAGGTTGGTAGCACATGGACAGATTGAAGATAGTAAGGGGTAGATTTGGGGAAAGTAACGAGTTGCATATATGAAGTTTAACTGTTTGGGTTGGTCTGTTTTATCAATATTGACCATAAGCTCTTTGGGGCAGAGACTCTGTCTTAGGCATGGTGTATACACAATTATGGTGCTGCTTTAACTGTTTTGGTTAGTTGTGTGATTTTTCCCCCCTGTCCAAATAGGTAAAGTGGCACTATCTCTAGTGTGGTTACAGTTATATTGGTATAAAGGTGCCTGCCTTTATGTAGGTTATTCCCTTTTCCAACCAGGAATAGCTAATACTAGTATCAGGCACCTCTATACTGATAACTGCTTCCATGCTAGGGGGTGGATTGTCCTGCTTTAACTATATCAGTATAGCAACAATTGCATCATTTTAATTTGTAGACAAGGCCAGCTCTGTCTTTAGCATGGTTAGCACAATGAAGTCCTAATCCAGGCTGGAACCTTGAGGTACTATTGTAATACTACTAATAATAATATTTGGCCTGACTTCCTGTCTTAATGTTTTAATATCCAGTCTTTTTATGTCTATGAGCCTGAGGGAGGAACCAAACTCATGGAGTTGACATTTGTCTTCACCTTCAAACTATTGTATTTTAGGATTTGCAAAATGCAAGTTTGTAAATGTATTTTTGTTCTGTAACTTAAATTCATGGCTCTCTGTAACACCCCAAGAAGGATTCAACTTAAAAAAGAACACACTTTCTAGATCGGGGGAAGTCTGCCCTGTGTATTCAGGATAGAATGTTTTCCTTTGCCCCCATTTCTACTTCAGCAAAAAAGCCAGACTGACACAAGTGCATACAAACAATCCTACAGCCTTAAAACTCCACCTGACTTTAAGGAATTTTCTGCTTTACAGGCTGAATGCCACTGGAAAAACCATGAAGGTTCTAGGGAAGGAAAATAAACTCAGTCTACCCTTGACACAGGAAAAGTAGTGTTTTTAAGGCTTCCAGCCACTGAGCTGTGTGTCTGGCGTTTTTTGTGACACTTTCCGTTCTTCTGTGTTTTTCATGGAAAGTGGAATTTACATTTTTCAGGCTACAGTAACTTGCAAACTTAAAATTCTTGGTATGATTGAATTAGGCAACGTGAGTTCACTCATCCCTAGTCAGTATGCTATCCTACAATCTCTTATACGAAGGGATGCCAAATATTTAGTGGTTAATCTCTCTTGAATTTTTATTTGCCTCCTTAGCTATGGTATTTGAAAAACTCCTTTTCCTAGCTGTGGCAACATTTAAGAACTGCTTACATCAGAACACATCCTAGGGCGATACCCTGATGCCCTCTCTCCACAGGGTGCATGTATAAACTCCCATAAACATTGGCATTTTTTGTTGGACCTTCATAGACTAAGAACAAGTCTAGAAGTAAAGTGGTCAGTAGCTGCACAAGTTGTGTTCAGTATTTAATGTCACTCTCTTGTGACCCTTTCCCTGCATCTCTGACTGATATAAAAATGTGATGGTTTCTAGATAAGGCACATTCTACCTTCACCACTGCAGTGTAGAACCTGAAGAAGGGTAAGAAAATAAAAGTTTGGGAAACAGTAGCAGGTCAAAGATGGACTCTAAGGGCCCCTGAAGACAAGAGTTTATACCAGATGTACATGAAAGTAGTGAAGTGTTAAAGGTAGCAACCTCAGACGTAAGTAAGGCCCGATTTCAGTGTGGAGTGCAAGGCGCATCATGTGTTTTCTTATGCTCATGCTTAGGTGCTATGCAGAATTGGGGCCAGATGTGCTGCTCTCAAAAGTTTAACTGCAAAGCAGGTCCCCTATTTTCCTGTATTCACTGTTCTTCTTCTCCTTCTCTTTCCACATCCCCATCCCTTGTGGCTATTTTTTCCTTCCCTGTTGTAAAGCTACATGAGTCCCGATGTTACTTCAGGTAAAGAGATGAGTGACAGCTTTGAAGGAGTGAGTGGGGGTGGAAAGCAAGAAGGGAAGCCTTCAAAGAAACATAAGAAATCTACACGCATTCGATCACGCCAGGAGAAGTCAAGCAGACCAAAGCTGACCATTCTAAATGCAAGTACAACCTCTTTGTCCCAGGCTGAACTTCTGTTCTTGGACATGCCCCGGAAATAATGATTGATGTTACTCTTTTCCTACAGGTGTGTAACACAGGGGATAAGATGGTGGAATGTCAGCTGGAAACACACAATCACAAAATGGTGACTTTTAAATTTGATTTAGATGGTGATGCACCAGAAGAAATTGCGACTTACATGGTAAGGCGCGCACGCGCTGTGGTGGACACAGATTTTTCTGCCTACAAGCCCTCTTGCCCTGTCCTCTCCGATATGACCTTGTCCCAATCCTGTCCATTCCCCGGTCCTGGTTCCTCATCCAAGTCCCAGTCTCCTTCTCCAGAAACCGGTGACCATTTTGGCTAAAATTTTCTAAAAGACACCCAGCTTGGAAAATTCAGCCCAAAAGTGACTTCTGTTAAGCTATAAACATCGAAAGCAGGGGCTTATAATAGGAAGTGTCAAGCAACCTTAACAGGTGGTGCCACTGGCCCTGCTTATCATCTGAAAAGTAAAGCATGACCCTGATGGTCCTGGACACCACAAGAAGGACAAGGCACCAGAAATGTGGTTTAACCAAGTCACAACTTTATTTAGTAACACATCTGGGAACTATCGGACAATAACTTGTCCAGTGCAGGTCCTCCTCCCTCACCTGAGGGAGGGCTGACATCAGCCCTTCCTCTTATTCACCTGACCCCACCACCCTCTCATCACAGAAGAATTAAGGGGATGGGGAAGAGGGGTTGTCACCTGGCTGTACCAAAGTTAGGCGCCCCAGCTTTTTTGGGAGATGCCTTCTGCTCATAGACTTTAAGGCCA
Source organism: Emydura macquarii macquarii (assembly GCF_026122565.2). Taxonomy (NCBI): domain Eukaryota; kingdom Metazoa; phylum Chordata; order Testudines; family Chelidae; genus Emydura; species Emydura macquarii. The sequence goes on along the minus strand of NW_027131105.1, from coordinate 8,282,613 downwards.
GAAGGGACCATCATGATCACCTCCTGCACAATGCAGGCCACAGAACCTCATCCACGCACCCCTGTAATAGGCCCTTAATTTCTGGCTGAGTTACTGAAGTCGTCAAATCATGATTTAAAGCTTCTAAAGTTACAGAGAATCCATGATTTACACTAGTTTAAACCTGCAAGTGAGTTGTGCCCCATGCTCCTGCGGAAAGCGAAAGACCCCCAGGGCCTCTGCCAATCTGACCTCAGGGAAAATTCCTTCCTGATCCCAAAATATGGCAATCAGTTAGACCCTGAATATCTGGTGAGACCCACCGGCCAGACACCTGGGAAAGAATTCTCTGTAATAACTCAGAGCCCTCCCCTTCTAGTGTCCCATCACCAGCTATTGGAGATATTTGCTGCTAGCTGTCCTCTTCCAGTTCTGGTTTATCAGTGAACCAGACCACTGCTGAACAATTACCTGCTCGGGGCACGTAACAGCTTGCAACAAAATTTTACAACCAAACTCATGCACCAGGTTCATAGGCTGCTGAGAGGAAGGTGAAAACACATACCCCACCCAGGCCAGTATGGCAGTGAGGAAGTATTTCCTTCCCGCTGCAAAAAAGCCACTGGTATGGTGCCCACAGCCAGTCCTAATCTAATTCCAGAGCGAGCAGAGTGGGATGGTGGTGCCCCAGGAGGGGGAAGGGCTCTTAAGCCCTCCCTTGGATGCATGCGAGCCAAGAAGCTTTTGCTGCATGCTTTCCAGCCAAACATCCCCAGCACCCCACTCCTCAAGCCCCCAAGGAGGGACAGTGGAGGTGCCATCCTTAAAGAGATCAAGATTTTTCTTTCCTGTGCTAACCCCAACAAAATCTTCCTACTTCTGAGGTTTGCAGGGCTTATGGGGCACATTGTTCTGTACTGTGCTCTGGTTTTGTTCTAGATCGTACCTGCAGTGACACTGATTTTTCAGATGGGGGGCTGAGCTTCCACCATCCCAGATCCACAGGAACTGTGGGCATTAAGCAACCCTGAAAGCCAGGTTCTGTGTTTTGTAAGCATAGGGCTGTGTGTCTTTTTTTTTTTTTTTTTAATGTCTGTTTATTGTAACAAAGCCTTTCCTTTCTGAGATGAGAAACAAGATGGTGTATCTTACCCAGAGAAGCAAGGTGTTCACTTTGCATCAAACTCTCCAGGCCAATAGTCTGACTGATTTTTTGTAACAGAAGTGATTCACTTTGGCCGGAGAACAAATAAGAATATTGTCTCTTTAGGTTCTAGTTCCCATGAAGAATGATGCACGTGCTCTCTGTACAACAGATGCAAACTTCTACCTAAGTAAGACCATACAATGAGTACTGACCCGTAGTCATTACAGTGTTTTATCTTAATGTGCCCGTACAGGTAGAGAATGAATTCATATTGCAGACTGAGAAAGAGACATTCATTGAACAAATGAAAGATATTATTGATAAAGCAGAAGATATGCTCAGCGAAGATACAGAAGGAGAAAGAAGTTCTGATCAGGGAACGAGTCCCCAGCAGGATGCTTGTAGACTGGAAATGAATGAAGTAAGAATCTTGTGTGTCTGGTCTTTATTTAACACACAAATAAAAGGGGGTTTCTTAATATCAAATCTGATTTTTTTTCCTTAATGTAGTTACTACATTTTACATTTGTTTTCCAACCTCTGCTCAACTAAGATTTGCAACACAAATATTCCTTAGAAAAATATTCCTGCATTAGTACTTGTCTAAAAACATATTTTTTTTTGAACAGGAGAATCGGCAGTCTCAAGTGAAGGCACCCATGTATCAGCAGAATGGTAAAAGTGCTTTTGAGTACAAATTTAGTCTTGCACGATAAGGCAGTGATTAGGTAATATTAGACTGTCCAGAAGTTTTAGCAGTCTGAAGATAACGCCACCAATTACAGGTGACTGGAATATGTCCTGAAAATATAGGCCTGATAAGAGCTACGGTTACCATTAGCAGCCTTGAAATTCCAAGGCTAAAATAGATTAAACCAGCATTTGGGTGCATGGGGAACATACGAATTTTACAAACGGGCAGCGATCCCTGATGCCTCCTAACTGGAAGTGGAGTTGAGCAGATGGAGACGAACCTTCCATATAATGTACTCCTTGTTCTCAACAATAACTAAGCTTGCAAGAGAAGATTAACAGAGATTGGCTCTTTCAGCCTTAATGTTTGCAGATGCAATTGAATTTTATAACCAGGAAGTTTCAGCCAACTGCGTATTACCAGAGAGAAGTCTGGTTCTTTTGGATATGGGCATATTATCACTTTCCCAGAGAAAGGAAGGCATCAGTGTGGGTTTTCACTCCCTCTATCATATAAACTGGAGAAAGGAATAAAATCCAGAGGAAGTCTGTTTTCCAAACTTCATGTCGTCATGTGTTGCCCACACCATTGTTTACTAGCCACTTCTCTGAGTTTGTGTGTGTGGAAAACCTCTTTGGTGCCCCACGACATGCTTCAGTGACTGAAAAAAATGGGTGTCCCTCCCACACTAGGCTTTGTACACAGTTTGTCTGGCTCCTCTGAGATACTTCACACTTGCTGGTCAATCTTAAAGAATACTGTTTGCCTTTATTGATTTGTAAATAAAATTTTGAAAACTGTGTGGTTTGATACATGTAAATGAGGGAGTAAAAGTTCAAGATGAATGTAGGAGAGCAGTGATAAAACAACACTTCTTATGTAGGAAAATAGCTAAAGTAAGTTGCATAAAATATCACCAAAAAAGCAGTTTCTCTAATTACAGAAACCTTCTGTACAGTACGTTTAGTTCACTTTAAGGCCGAAGGCAAACATCATTTAAATCAAAGGGAGTTGTTATAGCAATTTCAGTGAACTTTGGATCTGGCCTTGGGTCCCATTCTAGTATGGCCTTTTGAAAGGTAGAGGACTTTTTTTCCATCTCAGGAAGATCATTTTTTTGCTATGAGCCATTATTTTTAAGCTCCATTAATACTGTAGAGACTCATGTCCATTCCTAAATGTGGGAGATTCACTTCAAGAGCAAGTCTGATTTGGATCCTATCACCTTCTTAAAGTACTGCATAGAAGCTCCAAAACAAATACAGTGTTAACCCTTTATTTTGTTCTTCACAATTAGTTTTACATACTGGAAAACGGTGGTTTATTATATGCCCTGTTGTGGAAAACCCTGCTGAGGAAGTACCAGAAATCTCCCCAGCAGTTCTTCAGAGTAAACAGCCGGAAGGTCCAGGTACTTATGAACTTAAAGCTTTCATTTATCTCAGGGAACGGGAGTGTGGGCAATCAACCTCGTCTTCTCAGAGGCAGCTGTGTCATTTCTTCCTTTACCCTCCCACACTTTCATCGTGATTGTTTTCTTTTAGCTGTAACATGGCAGGAGGCAGAGTGTGAAGAGTGTCTTGTTAGTGTTACCTCACAAGTTGGCCAGTAAAGGATACCAACACTGTTAGTGCTCCTTTAATTACTTCCCTGCAACTCAGACTGCTACAATCCACAAAACGTGTGTGGCTAACCAGACAAAGTTTAACTTGCAAAGGAAGTACTATGCATGATTGTAGTTGTTAGCTAAGCTACATGACACTGTGGCTAAACAATACCTGCAATAAGTTTCTTCTAAAATTATTCATAAACCACATATGCCACCAAATCCATCAGCAAAAATGATGCTTGCTTCTGGTTTTGATCTTCACCATCACCACTTGCTCAGAGGCCACCACCGCCAAAGGAAGAGGGAATCATTCAAGGGTGTGTCTCCCCTGGCTTAGGGCAGCATTTATCTTAGTTGTTCATCAGCCGTGGATTTTGGGGGAGCAGGTTGAGAAGCACCAGTGAGGTCCAGAATAACATGGAAGCCTTGCCCCCAAAGGTGTGTGTTTATATAGCTTGAACTTTAAGAACTTTGTACAAGTCAAAAAAGGAACCTGAAGTACCGGTCACATAATTCGCAGTCTAGATAGTCTTGTAGGACCTTTATATTAACCTCAATTTACTGGACTGTTCAGTCCAGTATTAACAACTTCAATTTACTGGTAGTTCATAAGCAATGGGCTATTACTACTAATAGCCAATGGAGTACAATACAATACCCACTCAAAATGGATAGGAATGTATATCATATCCAGCGTGAAGAGCTTTTTTGTAGGGTCACACCTTTTACATGAGCATATAGTTTTATACTAAAATATGTACCGTCTTTTGATTAGTTAGAGAAAAGTCTGAGTGCTCTTAAACTCTGTTAAGAGTAAGGTGTGTAATTTAATTTCTATTCATAGTTATTTTAATAACCTGCATCCTTTTACAGAAATATTTTCTGTCATCCGCACTTTGAGATCCTTATTTGATTATTGGATTAGTAGTTTTCTGTTTTAAAAAAAAAATGTTTAGCAGTTCAGGACCTGCTGTACTTAAACTTGACCAAGAAATGTTGTGGTTACTTTATATGTTGCCCTCTATATACACTGTGAAAGGTGAAATTGGTGTCTTTACTCCTTGTAGACGCAGAACCGTCTGATGACCAGCAGATGAGCTCTACTGTGACAGACACACCTAGTGTCTTATTTTGTCACCAGCTTCCTGATCAAACTAGTGTGTATGGCAGCCCCAGTGGAACGCCTGCTCCATTGGCACAAGTCCCTGCTGCAGGGTTGTCAGCTGTTTTACAGAACAAGGCAGAAATTTTAGCTGCGACGCTACCAGGAACTGCACCGTATGTCCTAGAACAGTTTGCTGCTAATGTCAGTCAACCAGAACATACTCCGCTACAGCTGATAATGCCCAGTCAGGCTGACGCTTCTGCCCACAATGTGACTTCACTAGAGGAGCCCTCTGATGCTCCGCTTGCTCCAAAAGCCTCCCTACGGACGTTCCAGCAGGCAGACGAAGACGCTTGCGTTCCCGATGTGGAGATCTCATGCTGTACAGTCAGGCCCCCCAGCTCGATTGCAACGGTCCCCCCACGAGCAGCAGAATTCGGCACAGTTCCTGCTGTCTCTGATGTCGTCGTCTTGGAGCTCCAGCCCGTGCCACCAACCCCCCATTTGACAGAGGCTGGTCAGCCTGGTGTGATGCAACATCCCTTTGTGAACCAGCTGCTTCCTGTGAGTCTTGTTTCTGAGCCTCTGTCCCTGGCCGGCTCTCAGCTTCAAAGTCCTCCCCAGCTCTCGGTAGCTGTGTCCCAGCAGCAAATGACGCTGATCCCGACCCAGCCAGTCACCAGCACTGCCCAGGGCCTCGGTCTGCTGCCGCAACCAGGTGCAATGGAGTCAGATGGAGAAGGGCCACCCAGAGTTGATTTTGCTGACAACACGATAAAAAGCCTCGATGAGAAATTGCGCAATTTACTGTACCAAGAGTATGTTCCTACTTCAGCATCCGCAGGGACGCCAGACAGCTTCGTACCTTTAGAGCAGGGTGATAGCGAGTTTGTTAGCTTACCACCTTTTAATGAAGAACTAATTTCCACACTTGTGTTGGATTTAAGAGAACCAGACCTTCATGTCGTAGACACCTGCCAGGAAGCTAGTACTGCTCAGGATCAATTTGTGTCACTTGTCCCTGCTGGAATGCCACCTTACCCTGTATTGGCTAGTCAGGCTATGACTGTGCCTTTTATACCCATAAATCCAGCAGACATGGAAACTTCTGCCATGCTGAGCAATGCTACGGCCACTGGCCATACCAGAACAGAGTCCAGAATCAAAGAACCAATGGTAGGATATGCAGATAATTCTATCTATGAGCACTTCTAAATTGCTTTGTTGCCATAGTAGCTTACTTTCTGTCTGTGCCCTCCATTTACTGCTTTCCATAGTTCAGCACTGCTTTTATTTTCAATTTGTCAGCTTTATTCTGACTCCTCAAAGTATTTCACTGGTCATTCGTTAGCGAAAACTAAACTTTGCTCTTGGGTTCAAAGATTGGTATAATCCTTTAACTGAGTTTGTTTCATTTATTTTTAAGTCCTGTTTCTAAAGGGAGCGAGGTGAGAGGTGATCAATCTTGGTGGTTAAAGAATGTAAAATATTTTCATAGGGATGACAATGACTGAGCTTGCTCCTTTTTGAGCATTTGTCTAAGCCTTGATAGGGGAAAGAGGGTGATGTCTGCCTGTCTGGCTTCTGTCTGTTATACTCTGTTCCTCATTCATGCATAGAATCATAGAAATGTAGGGCTGGAAGGGACCTCAAGAAGTCATCAAGTCCAGCCCCCTGCTCTGTGGCAGGACCAAGGAAACTTAGACCATCCCTGACAGGCGTTAGTCCAACTTGTTTTTGGAAGTTTCCAATGCTGGGGAACACCACAACCTCCCTTGGAACTCTATTCCAGAGGTTAACTACCTTATACTTAGAAAGTTTTTCCTCGTATTTAACCTAAATCTACCTTGTGGCAGATTAAGCCCATTGCTTCATGTCCTACCTTCAGTGGACATGGAGAACAATTGATTACCAACCTCTTTATAATACCCCTTAACATATAGGAAGACTGTCATCAGGTCCCCCCTCCGTCTTTTTTTCTCAAGACTAAACGTGCCCAGTTTTTTCAACCTTTCCTTGTAGGTCATTTTTGTTGCTCTCCTCTGGACTCTTTCCCATTTGTCCACATTCTTTTTGCATCGGGGTGCCCCAAATTGGACCCAGTGTACTGTACTGTATTGCTTTTCTTTTTCTTTGCTGCTGCCTGATTGCGTACTTCCGGTTCCAAATGAGGTGTGTGGCTGACCGCTCAGTTCATAACTCTGCTGTTCATAACTCTTAGGTTCTACTGTGTTCCCCCATTTTATAGTTGTGCATTAGATTTTTCTTTCCTAAGTGAAGTACTTTGCACTTCTCTGTATTGAATTTCATCTTGTTGAATTCAGACCAATCCTCCAATTTGTCAAGATCATTTTGCATGTATTCATTTAAACTGGTTACCTGTCCTCCATGACTTCTGCACACTTCTTTTTCAGCACATGTAGATACTAGTAATATGGTTGTAACAGAAATGTCAGATTTATAGGTGAACTGGAGCTGAGAAGCTATGTATAGCTTAACCAGAGTCAGGTAAGTCACTGTGCCCCATAAATATAAAGGTGCTTAGTATTCATTGTCATGCCCCAAGTAGTGATACACATCTTTACTTGCCTTCCATCATCCCCCTGTGACTAATTCCATGGTATCCAGCAGACTGCTAAAGTAAAGTGATTTGAGTCCTAAACGGGGCCTATGGTGCCATCACTTTAAAAGTGAGTTGCCCCCATGGTACAAACTCAATATTTGTATTTCATTCAAAGTGGTGACATTTGCTTAGGGCATCATAAACAAATCTTCTTAAACCAATCTTAATTTAAAACCCTAATTAAACATACTGTGGGCATTCACTTAGCGCAAATGCTACAGCTAGTGCTGGATGCTCTGTAGTGTCAAGCTGACACTGCTTGCAGATGTGATCTTGCCTCCTCTCATAAGCTCAGTAGGAGAAGGCCACGCCCCCACTTTATTGGCAGACTTCTGTGGAAAGCCTAGATGGTGCAAGGTGCTAGTGATTAGGTAGGTGGTTTGGATCATTAATGATTCAATGTCCCAGTGAGGGACCATGTGCAGAATGAGATGCAGTCTTTCAGATGAGATACTGAGGCCACTCTAAGACAGTGATTTTCAACCTGTAGCCCCCTGGGGTCTGCAGAATATGTCTAAGATTTCCAAAGGCGCCCGCAACTCCATTTGGGATTTTTTAAGGGGTCTGCAAATGAAAAAAAGGTTGAAAACTACTGCTCTAGGATCATATCAAATTCCATAGCACTTTCTGCTAGATCAGAGATGTTAATCTAATTGGAAAGCACTCTAGAGTTAGTTTATATCCCCCTGACAAAAAATAAAGCTGCCCCCGTCATAAGTTTCAATTGGATTTACTGTACAAAGTATTAAAAACGTGCCACGTTTCAATGGAGAGGAGGTTGCAGTTAAGCAACTGATGAAAGTGTTTCTTTGTATGCTGTGTATGTCACCAAACCAGTTTCTAAAGTACTTAAGGTTTGTTCTCTGTGGAAGGGATTGTAAATATCATCACAGTATTGACAGTGCTTTCAATTAGATCGTGTGCCATGGAATAAAACAGATACATAAAACATTTGTTTTGTAATTTCCTTAATTTTTCAAAGAAATTTCATAAATATTAGGATGTAATCTGGTTGAAAAAGCACAAGGTGCTCATTTATAAGTGTGTACTTGAATAGCTAAACTCAGTGCATATTTATGATTGTCCCACACTAGTATCTTGCTGCAGTTTTCTCCTAAAACCTTCCTCCTCTTTCACCTTCCCATGGGGGGAAAAAAAGGTGTGGCTGAAGAAGAAAATGGGAGGTAAATTTCACTAAGAATGTAAAATATTTATTCCTATATGAAATAACTTGGTGCTAAAATATGCTCTAAATATGTTGCAAGTTCCAGAGACAGAGACTGTATATTGGCTTCCCTGTTTTGGGGAAGTGTGTGTTAAACTGGAATTCACTTTTATATTTTGTTTCCTTTCACTTTAAGTTGGAAAAGTCTGAAACGACTAGCATCGGTGTCCGCTCCCCAGAAGTAAAAGGTGGGTCACTGAGCAGAAAAGGTAGTTAACAGTGACAGCTAATTTGAATTGTTACAGTCAATGCTATTTCTGTACTATCCTGTGGGCCTCTTTGCTTACTCTCATAGGGTTCCGAAGTTTGCAAGTCACAGGCTAAGCAGAAAGCCAAGCAGATCTTTACTCCACCGGTGAAGTTCTTAAAAGTAGCAGGATTTGAGGTTGGCTCTGAAAAGAAGAGCTGGTAGTGCTGTTGTGGTCCAAATAGACATTAGTTCAGTCTATAGTTACCACCTTCAGCAACATATTGTTTAAACTTGATCCAGATGAAAGATATGAAAAAAAGACTCTCCAGTTATGGTCAAATCCTGCTTGCCTTATGCACACTGCTCAATGACATGGTCAGACAACTATTTCTTTGTTGCAGACCTCAAAAGTACCTTTGTAATTTGAGCTCTGCATACAGTACACAATTAAATCTCCCTCCATCTTTCTTCTTCAGAACTTTTTCAGACCTATCTTTATCGGGACTGCCCTGATCACTGCAATGAGTTTGCGTTTCTACTAAGGGATATATTATAGTACGTGCATTATGGCTTTTAAAATGTTTAAATAAATCTTGCATTTGATATCCTAATTTTAGTCTAGATTATATAGACTTGGTGTTGAATCATCCATTGTTTCTATGCAAAATTGTATTTAATAATGGATACTGGATCTAGTGTTGCTTTCCCTTTTATTAAGCTAAAACCTTTCCATCCAGGCATGTATTCAGTTAATTTCTTTTTATTTTCCAATTTATGAAACAGATTCAGCTGCAAACATTTCTTCAACTTCTGCTGTTACAACAAAAGGTCGTTTTCAGGTAATGTAAAACTATAAACAGTTTTATGCTTGTCTGCTACACTTACTCTCAAAATTAATCTCCCTCATTCTTTTTCCAGGTTGCTCCAGCATTGTCAGCCATAGCTGAACAAACAGAAACTTCTAAAAGAAATGAGGAGGCAAAGAATAAAACTTCATCTGCACCTACAGAGACTTCTACAACAGATGGGGAGATAAATAATCTTCAAAGAAATGACTTTGTAGACACTGGTTCCTATGGAAAACCGTCTGAAATGCGTGATGATAGTACACCAGCCAAAACTATTGGCAGGTTTTCAGTGATCAGTACCCAGGATGAATTAACTTTAACGTTGCCACATTGCTTAAGGTACTCTGCACCACCCGATGTTTACTTGGATGATCTTCCCTCGAGCCCTGATCTGAAGACATCAATACGGCGAGTGCAGACGGCATCTTTTCTTGATGTCCTTTCTGACCATGGTTCCAGTGATTCTGGCGACGAGTCTCTCCGAAGGAAGTCTGTTACTACCCGGCCGTCCCCACAGAGCAATAGTACTGCCAATGACATCACAAAAAAGGCAACTCCTCTTCTGCAAAGATCTGGCCAGACTAGTTCACTAGGCCCTGAATCGCCTAATGGTCAGGGACCAAAAATTCCCACGATCAATATAACATCCTTCCACTCACAGTCGTCCTACATGAGCAGCGACAATGACTCGGAATTTGAAGATGCAGATATGAAGAAAGAGCTGCAGAACCTGAGAGAGAAGTAGGTTGGATTGTAAAACAAAGCTGGATACTTGGCATGTGTTTAGACTTCCTAGAAAGCATCTCCACGCATAGTAAACAGCAGCAGTGGGTAAACTCATTCAGAGAAAATACCACCCCTTCCTGCACAGTTCATACCGATTCCAAACCACAATGGGAGCAGTTACAAAATCCAAACTTTTCTTAATCATTCATTTCTTTTTAAGCACCTTTGCTTTTTTTATGCCTGGTCTATGCCTTGCTGCGTCTCTCAGGGCTGTGAAAAATTCTGTGCCCTGAGCACCGTAGTGAGGTTGACCTAACGCCAGTGTAGACACTGTTAGGTTGACAGTAGAATTCTTCTGTTGTCCTAGCGACTGCCTCTTGCAGCGGGGTTAACTACAGTGATGGGGGAAAACACCTTCTGTTGATATAGGAAGTGTCTCTACAGAGCTGCAGCACCGAGACATGGCCTCAGTTCCAGCTAGAAGTGAAAATACCAGCACACCTCAAAAGCCTATGTTTTGAGCCAGAGAAAACCAATTCACTGAGATCCAGCCCCAGTTTGCTAACCTAAGAATTCAATTAACTTCAGGGCAGGAAATGTCACCTTTGTTCCGCACCCAGCACAATGAGGCGTCAATCTGAGTGAGAGCTCTAGATGTTATTTCAAGACAAACAGAAAATAATCAAGAATAATCTGGTTACTTAGCTGGACCTTTTGAGATTTGCCCATCCCAAAAGCAGATTATTTTTGTGGCTAAAGCCCATTTACTAAAAGTTGTTTTTTATAATAACAACTTCTGATTTAATTGGGAGAAACGTTCATGGTCCCATCATTTCAGAGGGAGGAATGTTACTGAGCTTGGATCTGGATTCAAACTTACCCAAGGTTTGGCAGTGTCTGTAGCCAAGGTTTGGATTTGGGTCTCTCCCTAAGCAAAACTTTTTTCTTTATGTCAGGTACTTTCTTCAATCAGAATCCCCAGTAATAGGATTCTCTCTTTTGTTTTTCCCCCTTAATCATTTCCCCTTGTTTTCTTTTCTAAATAGCTTTGAGAGTCCCCTGCAAAATGGGTCTGGGGCAAGTGGATTTTTTGCTGCTTTATGAAATATTAAGACCTGAAAGATTTTTTTAATTAAATACGAGTGAACAAAACAAACAGCTGGATTTTAAACAAGTATAGCCAAAAAAAAAGATCTCCTGCACTCAATGCTAATACATCAGTCTCTTGTGGTGTCATAAACCTACTAGATATACAGTGGTCTGCAGAGTCCTCTAGCCAAACCAGGGTAAACAAGACCTGATTTTTCTAATGTAAATGCACGCAGAAGAAAACTTGCTTGGCGATGGGTGAAAAAAATGTCCAGGTTATGTATATCATGAGAAGCACAGGGGGGTATAAATAATTGTGTTCTTTGCCGGTTACCTTTAAAGTAAATCAGAATTCACTCTTCTCATCCAACAGTTCAGTGTATCACTGTATAAAGTACTTCTTGCTATCAAAATACATCTGGAATAGTAAATTAAATTACATTTAGCATCTCGGCCTACTGTTTATGGTGCTGTCTTCCAAAAATAATTCTCTGCCACACACTATAGAACATGATAGCATGTCACAGATAACATGGCCTCTTCAGTGAGATGGTTGCATCAGCAGTGACTACAAAAAGCCAGTTATTATTAAACTCATCTTTTAAACATCTTTCATCTTATTCAAGGTGGAGAAGTGTTTCATACCTGCTATGCTGTGTAAAATGTATGCATTTTTTTGTCCTCAGTGGCATTATTCTCTTTTAAAAGTAAACATAGTAATCCCTAAAGGTGCTGGATTGAAAACATTAAAGAATGAATTCTCCTGATATAGGATCGGTAGCAGCAGTGCAGCTCTTTCTCCAAAAACCCCTTCCAGAGTGCCTCAACCCTGGATAATCTTTGGAGTTAGAGGCTAATTCAGGCTTATTTCAATTCAGCCATTACCTTTGGACACTCATTTTTTAAGTAGATACCTATCCAATAAGAACTGGTTGAAGACATCCAGCTCATCTCACACTGGACCCCTGAGTAGTCACATGTGAACAACCCAACTGCTGAGCTGGGCTGGATTTGAAGTGGTGAGCCTGAAATGAAACTCTGTCACATTACTAGTCCCCAGACCCGTCCATTTCCTCATTTACATGTTTCTTTTTCTCTGGGCATGTGATGGGAGAAAAATGGAAGCACTGGTTCCCCATCTGACTATAAAGTTAGAATTTAGCTTGGAAAATAAGGTTATTAGAAAACAATTCAATGTGTGTTCACTTTTGGATACTATAATTCATTTGAAGGGTATTTAAGATACAATTCATCCTGCATTATAAGAAAGGTGGCAAGTCATGTTCTTGTGTCACTATTAATTTAAACACTTTCACTTTTCTGCTTGAAGCACTTCTCCTAATTAATTTAACTATACTTTTAGAGACGCATAGACTCTACGGTGAGAAGGGACCAATATGATCATCTCATCTGACCTCCTGCACAATGCAGGCCACAGAACCTCACCCACCCACTCCTGTAATAAATCTCTAACCTATAACTGAGTTATTAAAGTCCTCAAATCATGGTTTAAAGACTTTAAGGTACAGAGAATCCATCAGCAAGTGAGCCGTGCCCCATCCTGCAGAGGCCTTGGTTTGAAGGGACAGAAGTTCTGGAAACATATGAGTTAATTCCAGATCTTCACTCCAAACCAATCATGTTCACTTTAGAGCCTGAAAATCCTCCTTTTACAGGAGTCTCTATATAACCTAATACTTGAAGAGTATATTTAGAGCAGAGCGTTGGAACTAATTTTCTTCATGTATGTGCATACAGGGTTAGATGTCTTTCAATTATAGAGTGTTTACACATGTACACATCCTTATATGAGGAATAGCTTGCTGTATAACACTCTTTCTCAACCTTTTAAGTAGCAAGTACCCCCTAGCTTCTGAAAATTTTAATAAGTACCCCAACACTCAATTTTCCACTCTGGGAGCTGGGACCGGGCGGGAAGCGGGCGGCTGCCGCCTGCCTCCCTTCACTGGGTTTTTCACCGCATACCCCCTGCCTTTGTCTCGCGTGCTCCTGAGGATACGTGTACCACAGGTTGAGAAACTATTCTGTATAACATGAGAAGGTTTTCTGTAACTATAAATGCCATCTGGGTCTGGCATTTTCTAACACATTACTAGCATGATGTCCTTTTATTTTATATTTTTTATTAGGCACCTGAAAGAAATCGCTGAACTGCAAACTCAACAGAAGAATGAAATAGAGGCTTTGTACATCCGGCTGGGCAAACCCTTGCCCCCCAATGTGGGTTTTCTTCATTCAGCCCCACCAAGTGGCCGCCGGCGAAGAACCAGCAAAAATAAATTAAAAGCTGGGAAACTATTGAATCCTCTGGTTCAACAGCTCAAAACTCCACCTTCCAACACAAGTAGGTCCCATATGTTTAAAACCTTGTATCCCATAAGAAGTGCTTTTATTTATTTTCTGTCCCTGACTTGCCAGGTAATTATACTGAATTCAGGCGAAGGTAATGAAAGGCTAAATAATCATTGTATTACAGGGACTCAAACTTTCATACTGTAGACAACTTTTTAAGAGATCTTTCCATGACCTCCTCTAATTGCAGCTGCCCAGTACTGATCTCATGGCTCCCCTACATTAACTGTAATGCTTGGCTACATGGAAAGGTAATATTCTGCCAGCAATAATGAGATGAGAAGAAAACAAAATTGCTGTAATGTGTGGTTACTTGGATATAATCCACCACTGCCCCCGCAGAATTCCAAAAAAACCATTGGATATTGACATGGATAAAAAGTCCACCCAGCATTAAAATAGGAAGAGTTGAGAACAAATATTGAAAAATAATCAAGAGTTTTTGAGGGGATATGAACCCTCACGCTTCCGGGCCTAAGCCTGCCTTTGACTCAGGTTCGGAAAGAAATGTTTTCCCTATTCACAGGCTGTTCCATAACCACCTACTGCCAGATTTCTTCCTCTGAAGCAGTTAGTATTTTGTGAATAGGTACTGAGCACAGTCAGTGCTTGACAGATAAAATAACAATGTCCCAGTTCAGTTTTTGTTTAAGATAGAACCCAAATCCATTTAAGTTTTCCCATCTTTCTCCCTAATGTAATTTATTAATGTTTGTATTCACTGTTTAGATACTGTTTAGTTTGCATTTAGTGCATGGCATCTAGTGATCTTTCTTTTCTAAAAGACACTCTGTAAGATTGGATTGGACTTGCCAAAAACCAATTTAAAGCTGTGATTGATGCCTTGCACTTCAGAATGGTGTTGAGAGGTTTTCTAATACTTGCTAATATGGATGTCTAGATCAGGATTGCACGACCAATCACAGTGAGTCTGTGGCATTATCTGTTTGGAAAAGCAATGAAATAGTAATTGAGCAGGGAAACTTAGATAAGTAGTGCCCAATTCTCCTGCTGCAGGATAGGAGTAATTCCTGCTGACCTTAGTTAATTTGAAGCCTGTGTTGGCAGAATAGCTCTTTCTCTCTTGAACCTGTACTTCAAATCCTATACGTCTTCTTTCCACTGACGGCAGTTCTGTACCAAAGTAAATTGCTTTATGTCAGTTTTTAGTACAGCCTGGTTTTTCTTAAAAAGAAAAAAAGTATCTAAATTAAGCTAGCAAAAGCAAGGACATTCAGAGTTGAGAATGACATTCCATGATCCAGTTTGTATCCCAGTATTCTCACATACAGAAACTGCAGCAATACTTAAGCAATTAAGGGAGAGCTAAGAATGGCATCAGAGCTGAGTAACTGCTTTTAAGTCATTGCTTACTTTTGCTATGTTAATTAAGACAAATTCACTCCGTGTGGCTTTTGAGATTGGTCGTTCTCTCTCAGACTTGTTGAGCAAGAGGTCAGTGTCTCCAGCAGACTCCTCTTCTGTTTTAAACCTTCTCATTCAAGCAACTACTTGGCTTATTTCTGGGGGATGCCGTACCTCCTCCTCCTTTCCAATGTGGCGTTCCCTGTGATGGTATCTAACTCTCATGTCCATCCGTTTTTCAATTTGGGCCATCTATGAGCTGTCTCTACTCTTTTTCCCTTCCTTCTGTGCCAGCAACACCCATCTCTCTGTCTTGGCCCTCCCTGACATCTCTCTTTGACTTGGCTCACATCAGCATAGCACCTTACTACCTGAATTGTTTCAAAAGGTCAAAGCTTGTTTCTGGCTAAAATCTCTTGTCAAGTAATTCTGACTCCACCATCATTCATCTTAAAATGTACAGCAAAAGCCTTTCTGGACTGGGATGCTTCTCCACTACACACTTTCCCTCAGACATCTGCTTGCCTGTAGTCATTCTACCTTTTCCTGCTAAGCTATTGGAACCTGACCAGCTGCCATTACTTTGATTAAATGCTTTATTCATGCCTTAATCACGCTTCATAATGACTATTGAAATTGCTGCTTCTTTGGCCTTACATCCTTTTCCAACTTCAGGAGGTCTCTAACATTACTGCTGATGTACTCTGATTATATCATTCCCATCCTCAGTCACCGTTGCTAGCTTCCATTCCATCTCCCAAGTGAATTTCAAAGTTCCTCTGGTTTTAAAAACTGCTTCTCCTGATTTATTTTTACCCAGTTCTGCCTTTCCAACCTTCTGTTCATCTCCCATTGCTTCTCACTCACTCATTCTCCATTTTTGTCCTCTCCCTTTCACACTTCATAGTTGAGAATAGGATCTCACTAATCCTGCTCCATCTTTCTGTAGCTTCTTCCATCTCCTGTTGAGGCACTTCTGCAACTCACACCTTTTAAAACAATGCTTTTCTTGAGTTATACCCCTGTCTCTCTGAAAAGTACACTAAGAACATTGCATAAAAATTAAACCTACTGGATGAACTGGCTTTTCATCTTGCAAACTCTGGGTAGATGGGGGGTATGTAAATTCTTTTCAGATGCAGAGTTTTACCCGTAAAAGTGTATGTTTCTTAACGTTCTTTAGAATTTTACATTGCTGCTTCTTTCAGAGGCAAGCTAGCAGTTACACCAAGGTTGATTTTTCTGTAGTAGTTTCCTTATGATTGCATTTACAATTTTGTGTGTTTCTTTAGGTAATCTGTCAGACTGCAAAGAATCTCTCCCCAAAGAAACAACTAAAACTCATGCTGGTTCAACTGAAGCAACAGCTGTAACTTCTTCCGCATCAGCCACATTTGGAAAGTCAGTTCAGACACAGCAGCCCTGCTCAGTCAAAGCCTCTTTGTCTTCTGACATCTGCTCCGGCTTAGCCACTGAAGGAGGCCATGCACATGGTAGTTCTGGCCAAGGTGATTTTATGTACCTACAGTTCAGCATGTCTTACAACACATGCTAAAATTAGTACATATCACTTAAAGCTTAAATGATTTAGGGGTGAGCTCTACTAACGGTGTAGGCATGCTAGCTTTATAAATGCAAGTTTACTGACTTACCTTTTAAAAGATTAGGCATGACAAAAAGTTAGGCAAGCAAAAATAAATAGACTTTCCAAAGCATAAAATGTATCAGTGCTACAGAAGAATTGCAAGTCTTTGGGGAACTATGCCTTTTCTTTCACAAACCGTGACTTACACTGATTTAATCGTTTGTGGAATCTGTCTTATTGAGATCTGAAGAAAAAGGAAATAGTAGGACAGAAGGCTAACTTAGTTTCTCCTGATTCATACTATTTTCTCTTAGCCCCTACGTACTGGTAGGCCCAAAGTTCCTCATTATGAAGTGCTAATTCATTTTGGTCAATAAAAATATATTGATGTGGGGGAAGCTAAGCTTCCCGCATCGGAGGGATTAACTTTTTGCATGATTTGGATATCCTGTCTAAGGTATGATAGAGGTGTCAGTCAAGGCTGCATTATCCAGTCCTGAGTTCCAACTTCCAACAGCTGTATAGCAGTGCACAGCTCCCTAGACTTTGACTAAACTTGTTGCCCTATGTATTGAAAGTTATAATGATGATTAAAGTATCTTGCTCAACATTGCACATCCTGCCAAACTAATCTACAGAATACCTGTTCTCTTCTGCTGTTATTACATCCTTTTGCATATGGTCAATTAACTTGCTCCTTCTTGGCAAGGCTAAAATGGATGATTAACAAACAAAGCTGATTTGACTGAGGGAATAGGACATCTGATCACAGTTATTTGTACTTTATAAGTGTCTTTGTTTTCTTCCCTTTATATTCATTTGCAGGCTGGACGGTTTTCCACCAAACGTCTGAGAGAGTGACC
This sequence comes from Emydura macquarii macquarii, assembly GCF_026122565.2. NCBI lineage: Eukaryota > Metazoa > Chordata > Testudines > Chelidae > Emydura > Emydura macquarii. The sequence goes on along the minus strand of NW_027131105.1, from coordinate 8,265,192 downwards.
TATAAATCTAGTAGCAAACCTCGTACCAGATTCCTCAGTGGACCTGTGTCTTTGTCCATCTGTTTGTATTTGTTCTTTTGTATTTTATGACAGACCATCATCTTTCTTTTGTCCCCCTTTTTCCAAGCACATCCTTTATATCTCTAATATGTTTGGCAGGATGCCCTTCCTTCTACATCATCTTTTCTTTTTTTCTTTTAAGTAATCATCATTGACACTCCTTAGTTGTTTTCATTTTTCATATGAAGGCTTTTGTGCACTGCTTTTGGCTCATGCCTGGGTACCAAAAGCATGTGTGGAAGATCTCATCATTTATTATATAGCCTTATGGTAAAGTTTACTCTGGACATATCAAAGCTTTTGTCCTTTATGTGATTTATGTTGAAGTAATATTTTTATTTGCAATGTGGCAAATATACATGTCTGCTGTCCCAGTTCCAGCGACAACAAAAAGAAATCCAACCTTCTGTAGACGAATGGTCTCTTTCACACATGTTTGGACTACGAAGACATGCATGTAGCAAGCTGATACAATACTAGAAGGTCACTGAAGGGGGTATAACTTCCATACAAGGGCTGTATTAAAACAATATACAGTACTGTTTATATCCACTCTTTTTTTCTCCCTGCTCCTTGCATGTGGAAATGCCGAGATGACGGTGCTCCAGCTAGTTCTTTCAAAGTCTATTTTCTAGGTGGTGTGTTTTTCCACATTATGAGCTTTTAATTAGTTTAAGTGAGCTCTTGTTAATATAATTGTTAGTAGTGGAAAGATCTGGTTTACTCCAAAGAAGAGTACCATTTACCTTTTCATATAAACTAATCTGGCTGGAGCATTTCACTCAGTTTATTTTCTTCTGACCTTATGTGACCTCAGAGATGAAGTCAATTAGCAGTTCATCAAAGCACAAATACGTAAAAAGCTTTATCAGACTTTCGTATGATACTTTGAAATGGATTTTCAGGATCCAGTACTCTTTTTTGATTTCAAATAACTGTGCATTAGCTCAAATGAAACACGTGTATTTTATTTGCATGGTCTCTAAAGTAATTGGCAGTTCAACCAAATTTAATAGAGCTTTTTAATTTTAAAATACAAACTTTTTTCACTAAACAGATAGGCTGATTTTTGGACACATAGATTTTGCTTGTACAATAAAGATATATTGTACTGATCAGGTACTATAGGCCACTTACATATAATATTAATAAGGCTCAGTTCTTGAAGAAATATTCAGTCAACTCAATGTTCATTTGCATTGATATCAAACTTTCCCCATTGTAGTTATACATTGCTCATCATTACCCAGGTGATGCAGATCAAAGGCACAAGACCACTCAAATACATTTTTCCAGTTTTCTAAAAAAAAGTTTTTTGTTTTGTTTTTTTAAATACTGATTTTTTTTCCCCGTTTTTTTAAGATCCCCAGGACTCCACTCATCAAAGCTAGTAAAAAGCAATGTTTACCTCTAAGCCTATTGTATGCAAAGTTTTAACAATCACTGAGGTTTCAAGATATTTTGCATACAGGGATTTATCCTAAGAACCTGAGAATTTCTCCATATACAGATTTTTCCATTAATAAGTAGTAAAATGGACCTGGCTGCAGCCTTGCCTGCGCAAGTAATTCCCAGAAATGGTTTAATTCCTCTATCACAGGTTTTACTACTCAATAGGCTGCAAAAATAGTGGGGAGAATTTCTGCCAAAACCAAAAAAAGATCTTGTGGGCCTATGCAATCATGGCTCAAGTTGGTAGAAAAAACATGTCAATACATAATTATTTTAAGTTTCCCAATGCTTAAATAACTGATTGTAACAAATTGCGTGGTGGGCAAACCTTCCGTTTCTCAGTCCACATAGTCTCCTCTGTGTCTCTTTTGATTAAAGTGTTTTGAGACACGATTCGTACTACCCCATCTGATTCATACTAGATGAGGGCAGAGTTCCAAACACTTAGCACAAACGCATCCATCCAAAACCACTCCAGTTCAGAAAACAGACCTTTTATTTTTCAATGTTAAAGTTTTAGAAACTACTTCCTGCTTCAACTGCTCCACAGATTCCCACAGTTGAAGCTGTCTAAACTTTCTGCTACCCTGAATTTTTCAGTTTCTTTTCTTTTGAGTCATTCTTTGGGTGGGTCTAGCAGGTCAGTTGGAGAAAACCACGTTGTAATATGTGAGATCAGTTTGGATCTAATCCTGAACTGTCCCTAAAGCCAGCACGAGGGGAGATTGCTTATGCACTCAATTCATGAGAGGAAAGGACATTTCTCTAGTGGCTCCATCTAGTTGGATGGAGCAGCGTCTAGTCCTTATCCCCAGAACAATGGGTGTATGCAGCCTTTGTAGGAACTGAGGTTTCTGGAGGTTCCAATAGGAATTTGGAAGACTCATACTCTCAAGGAAACTGCCTCTTCCTGGCCTAAAAGACACTTTCGGGCCGTTCAATTTGAGTTGATCCAGTAGACAAATTGCAAAGGTTTGGGCCGGATTCTAAATGTGCTATATATATACATCTCTGTTGTATGCTTCTGCAAGGATAGTAGCTGTTTTGAGATACATGGTGAATGCATTTTGTGTGTGTGAAGTGAAGTGAAGTGAAAACAATTTGCTGTAGCTTTTGGGTGTAAATCTTACAGTTCAGACTCCATCTTTTTTAAACAAAGCAACCTCAAGCCAGGATTCAATTGATAAGCAGAAGCAATTTTTAATGAAAATATATAACCCCTTTAATCAGTTTCCTAGCGTATACCTTTTGGTTTAACGCTTACTGACAAGAACAGACGTATGTCAGGAAACTACTTGTGAGTGCTCTGGCATATTTAACTCTTAAACATCTTCCCTCCAGGTTAGAAATTGGTATATTGAACCTTGCCTGCTAGTGCTTAGATATGAAACATATGAGATTCCCACTCTTCATTCATAATTGCTACATAATGTAGTAACATGGATAATCTGTGAATAAGAAAAGATGTATTTCAGCTGGAGAAAGGAGTCATGAAAGGGTTAGAAAGGAATCTACCTAGCTACTGTGCTTCATAAAATGGCTAATGTTAACTGAGTTCCTGCTTTGTGATTTTTTAAATAATTTATTTGTCATTGCCAGTATGTAGCATACCTTAATTATGAGGCAGCACATGGTTTATGCTAAAAAGAAAAATAATAGTTTAAGAATTTACATTTTTATAGCATGATTTAAAATCTGTCATAACCAGGGCTCTCTAAAATTATTTTGGTCCTTCCCAGGAGACACAGTAGCCACAGAAGATCAAGATGAGTTTCCATCTAATGTCACCAGGCACACAGCTAACAGAGAGCCTTTCTGCAAGGTCCTGAGTGCTTGTTGCACAATAATGAACACTCACAAGCCCCCTCCCCCGAGTCCCATTGACTGAGTTAATTGTTTAGAGCTCTAAGCACCTGGCAAGGTCATGCCCTCTGAGTATATTTGTAATATAAATATTAGGCGGGGTGTGAGTCTGTGTAAATACATGTAAAGTCTCCCTTGGAATTCTTGTGTTCGAAACCAAAAGAACAATGAAGTGAACATAAATGTTTTTCATCTGAAATTCATGTGTAGCCACATTAAAATATCAGTGACATCAGATACAGCATATCATCAATTATGAAGCATCTCGTTCAGGTGATACTTTACCACCTTTTCATGAACCTCCAACCCACAAAAGTGAGACACAAAACAAACCTTTCCTCAAGGATGCAGTAACTTAAGCCTCATCCACAAAGGAAAGTTGCACCAGTTGAACTTAAATTTGATTTTTTACTCACTGTTAGCTGGTGGAAACCCCTGTGTGAGCAGTCTTATTTCAGTCTGCATGATTTATTTCAATTTAGCTTAGACCTGTTCCCAGTCAATTTTTAAGCTAAACCCACCCAGAAAAAGCCAGTTATACTGAAATAGGTGTCCAGACAGAGATTTGAAAAGGTTTGATTAAATTGGTTTATACTGATACTTTAAGGTATGTCTACACTGATGACGGCGACTTTGCCACCGTCAGATCGATCTTTCTGGATCGATTGAGTGGTCAGTGAAGACCCGCTCAATCGATTAGGAAATCGACCTAGTAAAACCACCTCCTCAAGTGGTGCAGTGCATTGAAGACACCGCGCAGAACAGAAGTACAGCAGTTGATGGGAGCTATTCAACTCCCGTCGACTGCCGCCGAATTTCCGGGTAAGTGTAGACCAGGCCTTAATTTGTCAGTGCAACTTTCTTCTACAAACGAGTCCTTGTGCGTGTGCTTGTTCTGTGGATTCAGTTAGCTGAGCATTCTTCAATGCTCTGTCTGTGCTAGGAGCTGGTCCTACTTCTTAGACTTCAGATCTACAAATTCAGCCCCCAGTCCTGCAGTTCACATGTGGGTGGACAGCTGTCCCCCCACAGAGCCCCATTGAAGTTAATGGGGTTCTGAGCAGGCACAGCAGTCTGCTTGCTGAATATAAATTGACAGATCAAGGCCAATTAGAATTTAACTCCCTGTCCTTCCTATTTAACTGTAGACAATGATATTTCAAGACAACTGGCCAAATGGCCACTTCTTTTTGGTACCTTCATTTTTGATTCCCTAACTTCTGAGGAAACTTGGGCCAGATTTTCAGAAATGCTGAGAATCCATAACTTCAGCTGAGGCCAGTAGCAGTTCTGGGAGCTCAACCGTTCCAAGTTCTGAAAATCAGGCACAAAGTGTCTCAGTTGGGGCACCGAAAATCAAAGGCCATTTTTTAAAATTGCAGCTAATTTTTTCTCAGAATTCTTCCCCCTCCTCCACTGTTTACATCACCCACAAACCACTTCCACAATGTCCTTCCTAAACTGCATCTTGATCTGTTAACTTTGTTCAGTGTTGGATCTTTTTGTGCATTTGTAATAGAATGGGATGTTTTTGGCATGATCAATGTCAGAGCAGTTTCAGAAATACTGTTAACTTGTACACCCTCTGCTGGTTATGTGTAGGCTTGGCAGGATTCGATTTTTATTGGTGATGGTCAGTTCATGTCGATTTTCACCAGACGTGCAAAATGATGAGAAAATATTTCCATCAATGATTATCAGAATTTACAGATGGGCAAAGTAAGAAAACTGCTGCTTGAAAACTTATTAGAGTTTGGTTTACAGCTATTGGCTTTGTTTATTTTGACATATGATGTTGACAATTTGTGTGTTAATGGTTATACAGCTTTAGCTTTTTGAATCTACTGTCATTAAATAATTGTCCCACCCCTGATTTTTTGACCCTCAATAATTTCCCACAGCTGTGAAAATTTAAATTGATAAAAATTGGGAAAATGCTTTAAAATGAACATTGATATTATCTGTCAAATTATTTTAAAAATAAACAAACAAAAATCCAATTTTTCCAAGCCTAGTTACGTACCAAGGAATCAGGCATTCCTAAAATCTATGAAAGATCTTTCATTGAAGAGTTTTCAAAAGCACCATCGGAGCATGTGCTCCTAAATTAGGCGCTTTTATGAATTCCTCCCAGAATGTTTTTTCTTAAGTGTCTATATAGCAATTAATTAAAATATTTGAGCATCTGATGGAAAATGGTCCAATGGTTTATAGAAATTTGAGAAGTTTAATTTTAGCTTACAAACTTCTTGGTAACTATTGATGAATGAGTATGACAGTAGACTTTACTTGCTTCCTGTTGATAGCTTTCCATCTCCTACACTCATTTGTTTCCAAGGTGATGACAAAATAAATGCAGATTGGATTTACCTTGATAAATAAAGTGCTTGAATTTAAGTTCAACAGCTGTAGATGTTACCTGAAGCTGAAGGCATTTTTTAAAATAAACTTCTCAGATTGATTGTCAGTGCTCTAATTCAGGCATTATCTCAGTCAAGGTAATGTTTCCTATCTTCCAAGCAATGTTCTGCAGAGGACTTGTTTGAAAAAGTAAGACCTGTTTTTGGTGGTTTACTTTCCTAATGTTTTTGTTTTTGGCTCCTTTCTTATAGACACTTAGATGGCTGAGTAACTTTACACACGAATAGTACCATTGAATTCTGTGAGTCTGCTCACATGCCTACCCACTTATGCTGAAGTGCTTATACGTTTGGGGCCCTACTTGGTGCGGTACACAAGATAATGTGCACAAGCTTGTGTCTTTGTCTTGTGGGGTGGGGGTGAAGGGGTAAACTTAGTGCATATACAATAATCTGCTGCCTGTGTTTACATTTTCCAGGCAGTAATACAAAAATTATTTTCACTGTGTATGTTAGCTAATGGAGCCATACTCTCCTATTTGCATTTTGCAGTGTTGCAAGATAGTTAGAAAAATGACAACCTAATTTTAGTCCCACTGAGACATCTGTAATGAGGGCGGCCAGCTGACTGTAAGGGGGAGGGGAGGCAGGGTAAGGCATATCTGAGGTATTGGAGAGCAGAAGCATGAAAAGTGAGTCAAATGCAACCCAAACTCTGTTTCAGTTATTATTGTGTGACATGTATCTGCCTTTGAAATGTGAAGAACTGAGTACTAGAATACTGGGATTTGCTTACGTACAAATCAAGCTTGACGCTACCTCAGTAATGTCCTTCTCTTTGTTTACAGGGTGAACAGCATCACTCAGCTGTGTGTTAGAGAATAAAAATAATCTCTTTCAGATCCGTTTTTCCCTTGTGCCACCCCCGCCAAAACACAGTCTGACTCTTTCTTTTTCCTCTCTTTTTAACTCTGAATTGTCTCCCTTCTCTCTGCTTCTAAGACTCATTCAGAGTCTGCATTAAACCAAGACCCCTGACCTTAAACATGGCTCTCTTGCACAGTACCACAGTGTGTTGATGCCATGCTGCTAGGCAGGGGAACCACACTGTCTTGGGTTCTGCTCTGCCCTCTGATTTGCTCATGTGTGAAAGTGCTCCAGGACAGTAGGTTATTATCTGCCCCTGCCCAAATATGCACCCCTCTTCCCCCCCTGGCATACCATTATGAGACTTGTCTTCTCACCAAAGTCCAAAATATCTTTCAGAAAATGTGATACTCTAAGAGGGAATCATGGTCCTGCCTGGCAAGACCTTACCCTCAGACAGGGTTATCTGTGCATCCGGTACTGTAATAGCATAGATTCTACTGAACTTGTCAAATAATGATGGAGAATGTAACAATAAGCGAATACTGAAAAATACACAGTATGATTAAATTAGACCTCTGGTATTCTGCTGGATGGTCTTTGTGCACCTTGAAAAGACATGAAAGGGAAAGCTGTTTGTGGCTTTTTTTACTTCAGAATTGTGCATTTAGGCACAAATCCTATTACTAAACTAGTTAAAAATTGGCCTCACCTGCAGAACAATGTATCTTTTTGGACTGGTAAAACAATACTTTTGGGGGTTGTTTTACAGTTAGTCTTTGCAGCCAGACTAGCTTTACTAGTTACTGCAATAATTTTTGGCTTCCTGTCATGGACTGAATTAACATAATTGCCTGCATAAATAGAGTAGGAATCAAAAAAGCCCTATTTGGAAGCCAAGGTGACTTTAAAAAAAAAAAAAAAAAAAAGGCAAGCATCTTCAAGTTACTGATTCTTGCTCTTGAAACACAAGTCTATCCTTTAAAGCTTTTGTATGGTTGCACATTAATATAGGTTTGGGCTGCCCAGTTATTTAGATTTCCTTTACTCACCTGAACTGCTGACTTTCTGTCTGCTCCTCCTTGCATAATGATGACCTTTTGATTGCCTGAAAGTACAGAAGCTTGTCCATCAGACCTGTTGTGTTTAGTCTTGCCTAACTCTGTGTGTCTTTGTATTGTTCTACCTTGTAGGGTCCACCCTGAAACGACTATGTCTAGGCAAAGATCACAGTAGTAGTAACTATCCCATTTTTGTTTCTCAGTATTTCCTTTATAGCATGGGATGTTTTTTATTTTTGACTAAAACCTGATTGTTTGCTTAATAGCAGCTGTTATACCTTTGCTGACATTAAATTAGGCTGCATATGAATTGTGAGCAGGTATCTCTTTAGTTACAGTGCATGTCCTGTGATGCTTTAAGAAGCATGCATGCTGCAGGATAATTGTGATTTGTGTGTGTTGTGAGAGAACTGAGTACAGTGCTTGTCTAATCTTACATGTACAGCTTTTATAAAACTGCCATTTTGCTGCTGGCTGAACCTATAGCTTGATGCTACCTCATTCCTGTTGAGATGCGTGAAATATTGAACACTATTTGAAGAGCTTTAGCCTCAAAATACATATCTTCTCACTGGTCCCTTTCCTAAAAGAATGTGAGCAGGATTCACATAGAAATCACACCAGAGGTTGAATGCATGATCATTTAAAGGAGGATGCAGGTATTTTATGTAACTAGAGGAACGTTAGTAGGGTTACTCACAACGCACTTTATTGGCTGGAAAATTCATGTTAGCAGAAATAGACTGTGTTGGTGTTTGTAAATAAATCATTTCACTTCAATTCTCTGAACTTTTTGCTTGAAGAGATAGTCTTTATTTAAAATTATATTTTAAATATATTCAAATATATTTGTTAAAACTGTTTCACTTAATGTTTTCCCTGGAAATTGAAATCTGCAAATCTTTGTCACTTCCTGTTCAGTACTGATTTTGACATAATACTAAATTGCCAGGAACTGGAGCTCCAGCTCGTACATGGGACAAATATTTCTAGAAAGAGAGAGAATATGCAAGGGTGGGATGAGAGAGAGACAGTGAATGCTTCTTTAGCCTTTGAAGCATCACCAACTCAACAGTCTCTCTCTCAACATTAGAAACGGACATCACACTTTCTACACTTATTTTTCTTGTGTAAACTCACATAAAGGTTAACAAAAAAGGATATAATTTTTGCATTTCATTTTGATCTAGTAAAATCATGATTCATAAAAGCTAATAGTTGCTGCATCAAATTCTATTCCAATGGTAACTATCTGTGGGGATACTTTTATAAGTGGTGTTACATCAATGCTATTGTCGATAGCTATTAAATAACTTCATCCAGGGGGAAGGTACATGTCCAGAGGGAAAGCGCTGTTGGGGCATTAATGATGCACAATAACATAACTATAAATGTGGATACATGGATCATTTCTTGAAGCAAAGATGTTCTTTAGAAAGGAATGAGAGTATTAAAGGAGAAAAAATACCAGCTTTTGAATAGTAGTGTGTGAGAAACCTAAATCAAGCAGCAAAGTGGTGCATTAATGATGACATAGCTGACCCTTCTTTGTGTGTGACTTTCTAGGATCCTCTACAAACAGTCTTGTAATGTGTCCTGAGCCTCTACCACCATCAACTCTGCAGGTCCAGGTGCAAGCCAACAACAGTAACAACAAGAAAGGAACATTCACAGATGATCTTCACAAGCTGGTGGATCAGTGGACAAGCAAAACTGTTGGAGCAGCACAGTCAAAACCTTCTTTGAACCAACTGAAGCAGAACCAAAAAAGGCAAGACATGGAGCCAAAGGCTAATCCCGTGCAGACACAGAATGAGACGTGTGGAGTAAGTGGCACTCCTTGAAGAACATACATTTTGCTATGTGTCTGACAGCCATTGCAGAACTCATAGGAGGAGGACATAAACTAAAACATACTGCAGAGAATGTCCATCTCACTTCACTAAGTTCTAAAATAGCTTTCATTTTTTGGTCTTTTGGAGTTAATTTTGGCAACCTATGGGCCAACATATATTTTTAAAATTAAGAACTGCTAATTTATAGTTGATAAACAGCAACACACTGACTGATGATCCATACATTGCTGGACTTAAACAAGGTTTTACTTTTGCTAATATCCCTCTTCTTTTTAATGGTAATCTTCCTCATGTAGAATGGTTGCTGGACTAGTGGCTAGGTGGTAGTATGTTGCAGACGCTGTGTGAATATTCTGTCTTGAAAAGGAGATGGGTGTCAACTGGATACTTAACTTGCCCTTGCTGGTAGAGCTGTGCCGTACTAGTCACATCTACCTTAGAGACGTTTAAAAATGTCACTAAGGTGACCCTGAACCCACTGAGGAGTGGAAGCAATAGCATCTCCTACCCACTAAGCCTTGGTTCAGTGGCAGAACTGAATATCCTGAGACCTGTGCATCTGTGTGCACGCACACCCACTTGACTTCATGGCTGAGGTGATGGTGTTGAGAATAAGATTTTATGCTAAATCCCTGCAGGCACAAAAATGACAAATCCCAGTTATGCCTCACATAAGCCCCTCAATCCTTCCCAGCCTACAGTGTCTTCTTCTGGACTTAATGACTACTTGCCCCATCGTTTTTTGCCTTGTTTCACTTTTCAGGAGGCTGAAAATTGAGTCTAGAAGAAACAAAATAGCAATAAAGATGAGAGGAAAAAAATACTATGAAAATTATATAATGATCTTTTCCAATTGAAATAACTAAATGTTGATGGGGAAACATTGCCTTTTTAAAAAGAAACAAAACTCCAAACAAACAATAAAAAAATCCTAGAAAAAAAACTTATTTTAAAAAGAATGTGCATTGCGATAGTGTCGGGCGATTCACCCCCATTGAACTAGGTGCTCTCCAAACATATACACACTTCACGGGGAAAAAAATGAAAATGTGTATCACTGCAGCATGAAAGTAGGTTTATGGGGAAAACAGACGTACAAATTTTTTTTAAAAAACTTTTCTGTTCAGTGGCCAGAGTTTAACAAGAAGGGAGGGTCATGACCCCTGTCTATATAGTGATGATGTGACCAAGGTGTTCAGTTTTATTGCCCAGATATATAATAGATGAGCCACCATTTCACAGCAATACCATATCCGTCTGTAGGTCCTGTCAGATAACGCAAGTTGACCATACTTGCTCTTGGTCAGTTCTTGGATGGGAGATCCCCCAAGGTTCTTCAGGAAGTGGTTTTTGGTGATACAATAGCTATCATTCTGCCAATTCTTCACTTACACACCCTGACAAGGGTTTTGCAGTTGGAAAGTCTCCTTCGCTCATACTTCAGCACAAGTTAGAACTGTTAGCCCAAGTTCCAGTTTGCTTAATGACAGTATATTTGGTCTAATTCTTTATAATGGCCATTGAGTAGTTGTCTTTATTTCCTATCCAAACTGTTCAGTGATATTCCACCAAGGTGTGGCAGAATATTGTTGGGTGGGTGGGGAGGAATTATTCCACATATAGTCTATGAAGTGTTCGGGGATATATTTCATCCTACAGTAAGATTCTTGTCCAAGGAAGTAACAGAGATGGTTGAGTTTTTAGAAGAAATGCCTTACAAGGAAAGGTTAAAATGTAAAAAGCCAGGGCCCTTTATGCCACTGTACTGATACATAGGAGCTGTAAAAGCCTTACTGCAGTTGACCAGGGAGCTTCCCCCAGGCAGCCCTATGTGCTCAGCCTGGCAGGGACCATGCTGGGGACAGGGCCAGGGCAGGTGGCAAGTCACCACAACACTACAGGGATTTTGAATCTGCAGAGCAGCCACAGACAGCCCTCGGGACACTACCATTAACTAGAGCATCCTCTGGTCGCTCTAATTTATGCTGGAGTCCACACTGAGCAGCCTTGGTTCCTGGGGGTGCAAAGGTGGTTCACAGCCACCTTAGCACCACTTGCCCTTGGCTCTGCCCTTCTGGCCTATGCCACCCAGAGGCACAACACAGAACTCCAGCCATAGCTGGCAAAACCAGGGCTACAGATGCGATTTAAGGTGGAGATTTCCAATGACACAAGTGGCATTGGGTGTTAAAATCTTCCCTGAGTCTACAGATGTTCGGATGGATTTGAAATGAAAGGAGACCAGAATGGTTTATGATGATCAAAGAGGAATAAGCAGAAGAAGAGGGATGACACTGAGCTGAGAGACGCTGAACCTGGACAACAGGAAAAATGGCTTACCAATGTCACAGTAGTAAGTGGGAACAGGAAGCGGATTATACTTCTGTATATGGCAGTGGGGAGTTCAATACTGGAAGAGTGTGTCCAGTCCTTTGTGTCAGTATTTTTTAAAAGATGTTGGAAAATTGGAGAGAATGCAGAAAAGAGCTATAAAAATTATATGAGGGCTGGAGAAAATGTCATGGAGTTTTTAAGTCTTTCCCTATATCTGTATAGCTCACCAAAAAGAAGACTGAGAGTTGACTTGATTACAGTGTCTAAGTACCTTTGCAGGGAGAACATATAAAGTACTGAATGGATCTTCAACCTAGCGGAGAAAAGTATATCAAGAACCCAGGGCTGGAAGTTAAATCCAGATAAATTCAGATTAGAATTAGGCTCATGTTTTTAAGAGGGAGGGTTATTAAACATTGAAACAAACTCCCAAGGGAAGGGGTGGATTCTCCATCTCTTGACATATTCAGTTCAAGATTGGATGCCTTTCTTGTTTTAGTCAAACACAGGTCATTTGGCTCAATGTAAGGATAAATGGGTGAAATTCCCTGGCCTGTGATATACAGGAGATCAGACTACATGAGCCAATGGCCTTTTATGCATTTAAAGTATATAACTCTGTATCAAATATCTTAAAGAAAAACAATAGTAAGAGGACCCGAAAAAAAAAAAGCCACCATGGCTAAACGATGGAGTAAAAGAGGCCGTTAGAAGCAAAAAGGCATCCTTTAAAAATTGCATGCTTAAAAAGTGGAATTCAAATCCTACAGAGGAAAATAGAAAGGAGCATAAACTTTGGCAAGTCAAGTGTAAAAGTATAATTAGGCAGGTCAAAAAAGAATTTGAAGAGCAACTAGAAAAAGAGTCTAAAACTAATGGCAAAAAAATTAAGTACATCAGAAGCAGGAAGCCTGCCAAACAATCAAGGTATTAAAGGAGCACTCAAGGAAGACAAGGCCATTGTGGAGAAGCTAGATGAAGTCTGTGCATCAATCTTTGCTGCAGATGATATGAAGCAGATTCCCACACCTGAGCCCTTCTTTTTAGGTGACAAATCTGAGGAATTGTTCCAGATGGAGGTGTCAGAAGAGGAGGTTTTGAAACAAATTGATAAACAGTAATAAGTCACCAGGGTCAGATAGTATTCATCCAAGAGTTCTGAAGGAACTCAAATATGAAATTGCAGAACTCCTAACCTATCACTTAAATCAGGCTCTGTACCAGATGGCTGGAGGATAGCTAATGTGACACCAATTTTTTAAAAAGGTTCCAGATGTGATCCTGGCAATTCCAGGCCAGTAAGCCTAACTTCATTACCAAGCAAAGTGTTAGAAACTATAACAAAGAACAGAATTATAAAACATGTAGATGAGCATGGATGAGCATGAGGGAAGAGTCAACACGGTATTTGTAAAGGGAAATCATGCCTCACCAATCTATTAGAATTCTTTGAGGGGGTCAACAAACATGTGGACAATGGTGATCCAGAGGATATAGTGCACCTGAACTTGCAGAAAGCCTTTGACAAGGTTCCTCACCAAAGGCTGTTAAGCAAACTATTCAGTCGTGGAATAAGTGGGAAGATTCTATCATGGATCTATAACTAGTTAAAGGACAGGAAACCGAGTAGGGAATATATGGTCTGTTTTCATAATGGAGAGGTAAATAGCGGTGTCCCCCAAGGATCTGTACTGGGACCAGTGCTGTTCAACATATTCATAAATGATCTAGAAAAAGGTGTAAACAGTGATATGGCAAAGTTTGCAGATGATACAAAATTACTGAGGATGGTTAAGTCCAAAGCCGACTGTGAAGAGCTACAAAGGGTTCACACAAAACTGGGGACTGGGCAACAAAATGGCAGATGTTTAGTCAATGTTGTTAAATGCAAAGTAATGTATGTTGGAAAACATAATCCCAACTATACGGACAAAATTAAAGGGGGATAAATTAGCTGTTACCACTCAAGAAAGAGATCTTGGAGCCATTGTGGATAATTCTTTGAAAATATCTGCTCAATGTGCAGCAGCATTCAAAAAAGCTAACAATGTTAGGAAGCATTGGGAAACTGATAGCTAATAAGACAGCAAATATCATAATGCTACAATATAAATCCATGGTACCCCCACACCTTGCATACTGCATACAGTTCTGGTCATCCCATCTCAAACAAGATATATTAGAAATGGAAAAAGTACAGAGGAGGACAACAAAAATGATTAAGGATATGAAACTTCCATATGAGGAGAGATTAAAAAAACTGGGACTGCTCTGCTTGGAAAAGAGATGACTTAGGGGGGATGTGATCACGAGCTATAAAATCATGGATGCTGTGGAGAAAGTGAATAACAGGGTCACACAATGAAATTAATAGGCAGCAACATAAGGAACTACTTCACACAACACACAGTCAACCTGTGAAACTCATTGCCAGGGGCTTTTGTGAAAGCTAAAAGTATAACTGGGTTCAAAAGAGAAATAGATAAGTTCATGGAGGATACGTCCATCAATGTCTATTAGCCTAAGATGCTCAGGGATGCAACCCCATTACAGGGGTGCCCCTAAGGCTCTGACTGCCAGATGTTGAGACTGGACAATGTGGGGTGGATCTCTTGATAAATGCCTTGTTCTGGTCACTGCCTCTGATGCATCTGGCATTGGCCACTGTCAGAGACAAAATACTGGGCTAAATGGACCATTGGTTTGACCCAGCATGGCTGTTCTTATGTTCTAAAGAAAGCTGTGGCAGCCCTGCCATGTGAGTCAGTCAAGTTTCCATGATGTAACATTGGAACAAGCTTGCACTGGCAGAAGGTAGACTACATGGGCTGGAAATCTCTTCCATCTAAATCTGTACATCTTCATTTTGCCCTTTTTCTGCACAGAACCTCTATTAATATTAATAAGAGTTGCCCACATGATTCCAGGGCTCAGTGAAAGTACAGTCTGATTCTCCATCAGCTTATAATACGGTCAGCAAACTTTGTGTATTTTTTCTGAAAGGACATTTCTGTTGCCCTTAAGGTTTTTTTTGTTGCCCTAGGCAAACTGCTGTGTGTTTTACACACACAGGTATTATAGGTAAATTTTTAAAGTGAAAGCTCTTCTTCTAAGGGGAAATCAACTAACAGCTCTTTGCAGTGAGTTGCACACATACCATATGGATGACTGCCTATGAAGGAGTACTGTGGAAAGGGATCTGGGGAGTCGTCATGGATCACAAGCTAAATATGAGTCAACCGTGCAAAAAAAGCAAACATTCTGGGATGTATTAGCAGGAGTGTTGTAAGCAAGACACGAGAAGTAATTCTTCTGCTGTACTCCATGCCTCCAGGCCTCAACTAGGTCCAGTTCTGGGTGCCATGTTTCAGGAAAGATGTGGACAAATTGGAGAAAGTCCAGAGAAGAGCAACAAAAATGATTAAAGGTCTAGAAAACATGACCTATGAGGCAAGACTGAAAATTGGGTTTGCTTAGTCTGGAGAAGAAAAGACTAAGGGGGGGACATAACAATTTTCATTACAAGGAAGAGGGAGAAAAATTGTTCTTGTTAACCTCTGAGGATAGGACAAGAGTCAGTGCCTTAAATTGCAGCAAGGGCAGTTTAGGTTGGACATTAAGAAAAGCTTCCTAATTCTCAGGATAATTAAGGACTAGAATAAATTGCCTAGGGATATTGTGGAATTTCCGTCATTTGGAGATTTTTAAGAGCAGGTTGGACAAACACACCTGTCATGGCTGGTCTAGATAATGCTTGGTCCTACCTTGAGTGCAGGGTGCTGAACTAGAAGGCCTCGTGACGTCCCTTACAGTCCTACGATTCTATGAAATGTTGGTGGATGTGCTCGGCCAATTGCATAAAGACGTATAGCGTTTTTCTCATTCTTAATTTCCTGCTCTCCATGGTTGGAAGCATAATAGGCAATGCATGAGACTGGGCTGGCAAAGCAGGTCTTTAACTTTCCCTTCTGAGGGGAAAAAAGAACAGCTTCCTGTTTTGTTCCTATTGAGATGAGAATTCCTACAGTAAACTAGACCATGTTGCCTATCACTTTGAGTATGAAATATAGTCACTGTCCTTTCCTTTTTTAAAAAAAATACCTTCCTGTTTTCAGTAGTGTTATGGAGCACCCAAATACTGGTTGTGTTTTCATCTGAGCTTTCGGGTGACATGTTCCCTTTCAAACAGAAAGTATGCATGAAGTCTGATCATTAAACAGTACATGCTGAGATGTAAAGAGAGATAATTCGTTAGGTATTGATGTCAGACCATCTAATAAGAAAATTTTCACGAATGCTAATCCATGTTGGGCAAGTACTGAAATAACCAACTCTTCTAGGTAGTTGTGGGCACTGCAAACACACAGGAATGCAGCAGGTAACATAAGGCAGTTTATGTATAAAGTACGTTGACTGTTCTTTGGGTAAGCCGATTACCTGAGATTGACAGGGGACCGAGGGATTCATCAGCTAGGGCCTGGCTTTCCTTCTTGCCACTACTTGAGCTCTAAATGCTTGTAAGAGAAACAACCACAAAGGAAAGCTGAGAGTAGAAAAAATGTTTGAGTCTATGATATGATTGCTGTATAAAAAGTGCAGCCTCATTTCTGTCACTGGCATGTGATGTGTCATAGAGCCTGTCTGTTACTGATAGTTCATACACCTGTTTGAGCTTTGGTTTAGCTAGTTGACTGTCTAGGAAGCAAGAATTCTGAAGTAGGTGTAGGGGCAAGGACAGGGAAGGGGGATTCTCAACACTTGTTTTGCTGTGTTCCGTGTCTGTTCGCTTGGATGAATAATGGAACTGTGGTGAAATTTGTGCATCCACTTCTCATTATCTTCCCTTGTCTAGCTTTCCCTACATCCAGCTTTGTGTAAATACCAAGTAAGTGGGCACTGGCAGGACCATCTGATGCAAGTTGTCAGTTGTTCCTCGTATCCCTTGGTGTTTGACCACTTGTACAATGACAGGAGGAAAGAGGAATCTGTGTGGAGTGACATCCCAGGTCTACTCAGCTTAGCCAACAGCACTAACCACATCCTGCCAGTGGGGGTTATACTAGACAAAGATTATTATACTTAGTTGCATTGTTGTAGATATGACATACTCGCCCCGCCAAGATTTGGTTGAAGTAAAAATCATCTAAGGCTGCACTGTGGGAACTGACCAGACTTAAATCTTTGGAAAACAGGATATATCCAACAATTTATCTACCTCTCCTAGATGTGAATGGCACTTTAAACCTATCCTGGCAAGGAAAGACGAGACAAAAGAGTTGGAACAGAGAGATGACAACTGTTTCCTACTTACCTCAGCTTGTCTCCATTTTGTTTGTTTTATTGTTGTTTGTGTGCTGATGTATTTGGTAAGTTAATGCTTAGAAGTAGGACAGGCACAGGAGAGAATAGCAATGGAGGAGGCACTAAAAAGCTAGCCAAAAGAATGAGCAATGATCTGAAGGGGAGGGAGGTGATCTGGGGCTCAGGACTGTTAACAGTTGTTCCAGGTGTAGGGAGGAGTGTGAAAAACCCACAGAGAGGCCAGAGTTTTATTAAGGTGAGAGGAGTTTGGAAAGTGCGGTATATAGAAGGGAGGGGATGTGAAAGGAAAGATTGAGATGTGGGCAGGAGAGGAGCTGTACCTAGTCTTGAGGTGTAGGTAAACAGGAAGTGATGGAAGGGATAAGAGCAGGGGGGGTGCTGGCATAGTCATTACACCGGGGAAAGGAGATCTGTTTAGCTGTAGCATTTCAATGAATTGGAGTTGAGAGTTGGGGGAAGTGAAGAGAGGAGGAGCTTCCATTACTCCATATGAGAGAACCAGGGCATGAAATATTCTGGCAGAATTGATGGATTTTGGATGGGAGTCTTCATCAATTTTTTTCACTCTGTTCTCTCTAACTTGGTTACATTGGGTGTGGTGGTTTCTTAAGATTTGCCTTATGTTCACTTCAGCTACGGCAGGTTGGATAGCTTTTTATATCATATAGACATGTAAGCTGTGTTGACTCAATTTCCTAATGTGTAATTATGCATTGTTTGCACAGTTCTGTGAATGTGGTTCAAGTAAGATAAGTATAGTGTATGTGATGGGGAAGGATTCTTAAGGGAGGAAGGAAGAAAAATAGACCTGCTCACCTCCTTCCGGCTCAATAATATTTTATTTATAAAATACTTTTTAGCATGTCCAAAACTTCATTAAGGGCTTATCTAGCAGGGACAGTCAGGAAAATTAATCTGAGCTAACTAAAGATGTGAATTTAAAGTGGATTATGTAAACTGCATTAAACCCCTATGTGGACATTCTCATTCAGAATTGAAGTGGCCTTAATTCGATTTAGCATAATTTATTTCTTTCTAAATTTCTCTCTCAGTGAAGATATTTGTACAGTGTGTGACTTTAGATGCAATTTTGCAACACATCTGGTGGATCCATTCATTGTGAGAACTGTGTGTTTGTTTATCCAGAATATTTAAGCCTGGGCTAGTTTAATAAACAAAATGTCTAGAACAAATAGAAAGAAACGTAAGAGGAAACTGATAGGCAAACACTCCTGAATTATGTAAAATCCATTCAGAATAGGATAAGCCATGTGATTCAGTACCACTCACCACTTGTAGGAGTACAGTGTAGAAATATCAGCTAGAAAATAAAGACACACTTTACGCCTTCTTTCTGATCCCAGAGAAACTAGCTTTTTTGGAAACATTGTCAACGAGCTAGAAGACAAGACTGCAAACTGTTCTGCAAAGATTGTTGTGGTTTACACACCTCTTAACAGATTGAATGAAACACAAGGTTCTGGGGTTTGTACCATTTGTACCAAGACACCAGCTTCTGATATTTCTACACCTCCCAAGACAACTTCAGTATAAAATATGTGATCCATGCCAATCACAAGTATTTCAAGGTGTGTCGCAGATGCTGATATCAGAAAATGCTGTTGTAGTTGAACAAGACTCCCTATAATTGCTAAAACAGAAGGCACTGTGTATCACACACTCATCATTGATGAGCAGTGTGTATCCAGGAGTCATCAGGGTAGGATAAAATGAGCCTGCATCAGAACTTCCTTCCACGTGAGTAACTGACACTGATGGATGTGGCTGCCAGCTTTGCTGACAAGAAATTAGCCAACAGAATAGGACATCTGGTCCAGCAAGTATCTAATGATTGAAAATGGCTCATTCTGTCAAAATGGAGTTGGCCGTCTCATGAGGCAGAAGGGGAAATAGTGACATCATTCAACCTCGACTGTGAATTCAACACTGAAATTAACATTGGGACGATAAGTCATGGAAACCCCAACTCTTATTTGGAACTATTGGTGTATGTTTACAATTCACTGGGTGGCTTATCTGATAAAACCCCTAGTGCCTTGCTATGTCTTGAGCCTGGCAAAATTCCTCAAGTGTGCTTCAGTGTCAATACCTGCCTGGTCCTCAGACAGATTTAATGAAATACCCAGCTGATCTTGATTACGGCCCTACACAGATATTCAAGCTGTTGATCAGTGTTTCAACAAGAATTTCAGATTTGGCCAGGTTTTGCCTTGAACTTTATGCACTAAGTGAGCAGAGACAATTAAAATCCATGACTTCACTGAAACTAATAAATCCAGAATCACCTGCACCACTCCCTGGCACTGTGAAGGCCCTGGCTTGGATGTTGGATGTGATAGATGCTGAGAGACGCAAGAGTGCTAATAATCTGCTGGAAACATTTAAGGATTGTCTAATATGAAGATATCGACTGAAATTATGTCTTTCAAGCCACATCAATCTTCATTCAGTATAGCTGGAGAATCACAGAAAAGTTGCTGGAAAATAGTTTGACAGTCAACCTCCTATACGTGGAGAAAGAGGCAATAGCTGGAATGCAGCCATCATTCGTAGTGTTCATTTGATCATTTTCTAGCAGGATGCACAGCAACAACAATAGTGAAGGCCCTGAAATGTTAACGGGAATCTGTCCTGATTTTACAAGATAAAGCCTGTGTGTGTGGTTTATTTTTTGGGAACCAGATAATGTTCTGTCCAGCTGTGTGGGTATAATCTATAAGCAGCAGCTATGCCCAACATGGATTAGTTGAGGGAGAGAGCCAGAAACATACACACACACCAATGTAGAACCATACTTCTCAGCATCTAAAAGGAGCTGTATCACAGCTGACAATAAGCATTTCTCCAAGTTCTGATTCTTATGCGTTCAGGTAAACAACTAGTCAAACCATCTGCAATAGTGCCATTTAGTCACTTCCAGTAATGTTATGTAGTCTATTGCTTGTTGGGGCAGTATAAATCAGTTGCAAATGGGAGTAAAGCATGTATGCGGTATATCTGTTGTCAGTTACTTAGAACCATCTAGTTTGCTTGAAAATATCATTGTTAGTATCTTAAAATATGGGCTTAAATAACAGTTTTGAAAAATCAACCTGGTCCATGCGCTTATTTTTAGTGGTAGGTTTTGCTGCATCACTTGATTTTACCAGACAGGTATCAGATACATTTTAATATATTCATACACGCAGTCAGACTCTGACTTCACTTTAGACATAAAGTTAAGGAAACAAAAAGCCACCAAATATTTCTGCACTGATTTAAAAAAAAATGTGTGTTGTTTTTCAATTACATGTTCCAGCCCCAAAAGCAAAAAGTCCCTTTGTGACATCACTGATCCTTTTAAAATTAAAAAAAAAAAAAAAAAAATAGTAACCCACCACCACACCCTCACACATTCACTCACTTACTCATACTTGCTTTTGGTCCTTAAAAATTCCCCACTTGAACCAATCTTATCAATTTAACCTGACCAGTGATTCCACCAAGTCAGCACCTATTCCTGAAACATACAGACTGTTTCAGGAATAGGTGCTGACTTGGTGGAATCACTGCAGGAAATTGTAAATTATGTATGAAGTAAAAACTAACCCAGTCAACAGGGACACCAGATTGTGTCTTGCACCATAAGCATTCTTTTGTATTTGTCCTATTATTAATTGTATAATTTCCAGGAAGCCAGTCATCCCCTGTGTTTAGAAGAGAAAGCCCTTTCTGTCACCCCACCATGCAAACTGCAGATACTCTGGTTTCAGTAAGCAATGAGGTGGAATTACTGAGTGCTAAACCCCTCCCTCCCCATTTGAAAAGTTGTGCGGGGATTCTATAGAACTGAGGAAGTTTAACATGAGATTCGGCTAAGTGTTTTGTTTGTCCTATTTGTAAACCAGGGAGTGCGCCCGCCCACTGCTAAAGGCCCTTCCCCCAGCCTAAGGGGAGGAGCCACTGAGCCGGGAATACAACTAATTACTGGGGACAACTAATGAAAAAACCAGGAAGGGGCGTGAGGGTCACAGGGTCAAACGAAGAGAACCAGAAGGGGACACTGAGCAGAGAGCCTGAGCCAGAGCCCACTGCTCCCGGAAGATGTCAAAGGAAAAGTGTTTTGTTTGTCTTGGGCAGGCAGAAGTGCCTGTAGGAGTTGGGAGATCTTACAGATCACTTTTTACAAGAAATGACTTTTGTAGCTTTTTGTGTAGAGTTCTCTCTCTTGTTCAGTAACGTACACCGGCCTGCCTGGCCCTTTTAGGGTCTGTAGTCAACATAGCTATTATGTATACAGGCATCCACATTTTTTTCCCCCATCAAAATTTGTTTTTAATTTCCCAAACTTCCCCTGTCCTTAGAGAGAATCTGAAGGTGAATAGTACCTACCCTGTTCTCACTCGTGCTGAGAGAGTCATGTTTCTGTTTGGAGGCTACCAAAAGACCCTAATAGTAGCTGTTTAACGGTGGAGAGGCCAAGGAACTTGGTGCAAGGTTATTCTTTGCATTCCTCTCCCGTCTATGTCTCTCATAGAGGGGGTTTCTGTTAGAAAGAGTCAGTGGAGGAGGGAATGGGATGTTACTCGCCATGTCATTCAAAGCTTTTGCCACTTGAGGGAGTGAGATTAACATAAGAGCTGAATCATTTGCCATGTGGGTTGAAAATGTCCAATTCCACACAACTTTCATCGTTCCGAAAATAAAACGCTGCATTGATCAGTTAGGAGAATATCAGCTTAATAGCTTTGCTTTTTTTATTTGTCTTTTTATAGGTTAATTCAGTAAGAACAGGAGTGGGGAAAAAGTGCATTGTTCCAGTGTCTTGTCCTATGTCAGCCGCATTAACTCCTGGAGTTTCACCATCCATTCCAGTGCCTATGCCAGGTACTACCCTTTCTGGCACAGTAACACCTTATGTGATGCCTCTTTGTCAATATGGAGGAGTTTTCCCTACACCCGTTTATGGAGTACAGTGGTCGGGCACAGCAGCACAACCTGGGATTGTAGGAGGTCAGAGCATTGCACAGTATCCAGCTCTTGACACAACTGGCTTGCAGCTGTTTCCAGTGTCACTGCAGCAGCCTGCTGTCAATCCACCTGGCCCTAATATGAAAATAATGTAGCTTTGTTGCCTTTTGATAGATGATGATGATTTCAGAATTGGAATGCTGAGCGTTTGAGCCTATAGATGCCATATGTGTTTTGAAGAGGTATGGTTCTATTGCTGGCACCCTGGTCAGGTCTAATAGCATACACAGCCAAACACTGCATCAAGCAATCACTGTGAAATGTTTTCACAAAAGATAGTTTGTTTGTTATGGCAATATTTGCTTAAATGTGATTGCTCAAGACACTTTATTCTCTTGTGTTCCGGTGTTCTACACTCACAATCTTTAAAGTTAATGTACTTGAATTGAAGGTTACAAAATTGTATTAAACCTTGCAGGAGGACAGTGCCTTGAATTTAAGCTTTCCAGTCCCAGCTGGAAAGAGAGATAAAAATATTTGAAAGGTGTATTTTATTTACAATCTGCTTGTGAGTTTAAATTTGTATTGATTTTATTTGCAAAAATACTCAAGGTTTACAGTTGAAACTCTTGTTTAGTTTCATTCCATTTTCTACTGTAAATGCTTTTATTTTAATTAGTGGGTTGAATTTACATTTTTAAGGCTCTTCAGAAGTTTGCAAGGTGAGATTTGTTTGATTGAGACGGATTTAAATCCATTTGCATTTGTACAATGAGTAGTGAAATAGATACATTTTAAAATAGAAGCATTTACAGGAGCAATGAAAGTACGTTGTATATAAGTATAGGGAATAGTTTTGGGCAGTGCAATTTCTTTTGTTATGCAATCCTTGGCAAATTTGTTGCAGGTGACAACTTATTTTTGTTACAGGGAGCAGGCAGGCAAAATACTGTTTTCTTTTAGTTAAGCAGCAAATTGATTACATTTTATTTCCCCCCAGTGGGTTTGTGTAATTCGGTTAAATTACAAATCCAGGCATGTTTGATAGGTGAAAAATCTAACTGAAATCTTGATTATAGGACAGCCCATCTCCAGATTGCTATAAGAACTATGTAAGTATAGTATTTGCATGTACTCTCCCTTCAATTCTGTCAGCAGTATTGGTTAAGAATGGTATTTTTTTTGTCACTGAAGTGCTAACAGCACTCACACTGAAATGGAATTAAATGTGAAGCTCTTATTTTTCTTTTTTCTTATGTGAACAGTGAATCCTTCAGTTTTGGTTTTTGACTACAGTTTGTTTGAATTTTTTCAATTTTAATTAAGTTTGCACTGTAGGTAGCAAGGACACCTCTCTGCTGTTTGAAAGTTGGTTTTTGTCCATTTTACTGTGCATAAAATCTGCATCTTCACCTCTCAGTCAAAAGGCACAAGGTAACCACTAAAACTGATTTGCTGATGGTAAGTTTCATTTTGATAGATCGCACTAAGGGAAATCATTATGGGCACAGGTAACAAAACATTACATGGTCAGACATGAAGGCACACTGCTCTATATTTCTTTACTGCAACGAGATTTTATACTACCTACTGAAAGGTGGAGATGTCTTGTGCTGCCAAGCTGTGAATTGTATAGTTCTGTTGTAC
Organism: Emydura macquarii macquarii; assembly: GCF_026122565.2. Lineage (NCBI taxonomy): Eukaryota > Metazoa > Chordata > Testudines > Chelidae > Emydura > Emydura macquarii. The sequence continues at coordinate 8,241,399 of NW_027131105.1, read as the reverse complement.
TTTGAGCATTATAACTGTCTAAATTATTTTGTTTGTACCCTTTAAATCTATTATTCCATCATTTCAGTTAGAATTGAATTTTATAGAAAATTATGCAGTCTTCTGCCTGGGCAAAATACTTACTGTAGTAAGAGATTTCTGTTCTTTGTAACATGTATCTTTAATTTATTTCTTTAGATTCATGTCTGTATGCTTCCTGAGCAAACATGAAAAATATGTTCTCACATCATTTCTCCTTCAGCTTGCACTGGATCTTACAGTTTGTCGCTATTGCCTGATGTATAGACCACTCCTTGTATACTGACAAAGTCAGTGGCACTAAAACCCCCAAGAATTGTATATATTATAAAGAAGAAAAATAAACATTTTGTGCTTGAAAACTGTGTGAAAAACGTAGTATTTTCCTAAAACCTTGAAACCTGTTCCTCTCTATCTGCCCCAGACAGCTTTCCCCCACCCCAAGCCATCTGTTCCTTTCCTTGCTTTTAAGAAGCAAATGTTGCCTTTCCCAGTTTTTGGCTGCTGCTTATAACTGCCATTGTCCAAGGGCATGCAGCAGTGGAAGTGAAAGTGATACTGTATTCAAAGGATCGGCACTGCACACACACCTTCTTATATGAAGTCTTTGAAAAGGAAACTGTGTGTATCTGTGTCTAGATTGTAATTGTCACTATCTGTGCCACCTATAGTTAAGATTACCTGACGTTTTCCATTATAAAACCCTAGTTTCAATTGCTAACAATTCTGCCAAACTTAAACTGATCAGGCTGAAATTTTCCATACCGAGAATCTGCCTAAGTTTGAATTTTTTTTTTTTTTTTTTTTTTTTACGTTTCAGTTAAAGCAGCTCAGCCCTTTCAGAGAATGAGGCTGCGGCGATTTTTTTCCTTATGTTAGGAGGGGGGGGAAATCTTTCAACCCTTTTTGTTGAGCAGTTCTAGGGTCTCCATCATTTGGAGCAGAGACTCTACATTTGGCAGGTGTCCAGAATGTGCCGTTTGTCATTCCCAGGAAAATCTGCCCAAATCTGGCCCAGTTATAAATCTCTGAAAAATCTGTTTGCACATGCTCCGTACAGATTTGTTGGCATTTGGCAGCTAAATGCTTGGAAGGTTGCATCTGCATTGAGCATGCTCCATCCTCACCCAGCTCCTCTATGAAGACCAGAGTGCATGTGTCATTCCCACAGACTGACTGAGCATGCTCCATCTGTGGCTACAGGGGCTGAGTAGAACTTTCCCTTCAACGGGGTGTCAGGCACCATGACTGAGAGCAGAGACACATCCTCCCATCCTCTCAGTGCTCCTGCTGCCGGTGCCCAGACAGCGAGGAGGAGGAAGCCAACTGACCCAAATGCAGTGGGGTGAGAAACAAGGGAGAGGAGACAGGAGCTGGGATTGCAGGGCAGGAGCAGAGAGGACAGAGAACGGGTTGTGGGCAGGCAGAGAGGCAGGAATGGGGGAGTATAGGAGTGAGGAGACAGGAGCCATTGGGAGGCGTAGGGCAGCAGCTGGGGAAGAGAGCAGTAGGGGGAGGTAACGGGCATGAATTGGGGAAGTGGGAATAGAAGCAGATGTCTGTGCCCACTAGAGAACACTCCCTTACAGAGCCTGGGATGGAACCCTTTATTCCTATGGCTCATCATTCCTCTGTTGTCCAGCAAGTATCTTTGAAACCCACTGGCATAGTGTGTGTCTCATTCCCCTGTCGTGCCAGGCCAACATAGAAGATAATAGCCTTCTTCTGCTATCAGTTACTCCGTTAGCTCCAGTGGTAGAGAACATGCCATGGAACTAAAAAGCCCAATCCTGCTGAGGTCCCATGATGGAATTTTTGTTTATAATTCTGGTTTTTTCCATGTTTAAGCTTTTAAAAGCTTAGGAGATTACAGAAGTTGCAAAGTGAAGCGTTCACCAGTTAGCAAACACCACAATTAAGTTGCCTGTGCAACCTTAACTCAGTTCCCTTGTGTGTTTGGCTTGCATTATGACAGGCTTTCATTACAGTCGCATCCAATTTTTGCCCCCAGGACACCTGCCTCATTCAGGGCCTGTGATGGACCTGCTCTAGGAAAGAGTCAGGCTTGTGTATGGAATCAGGCTGTCGTCTATAGAACCCCTGCTTCGTTTGTTGCAGAAGTTAGTGGTGTACTATTTTCAGGACTGGGACAGATGGGTCTAGGCTCCCCCAATGCTAACAGTCTATCCTCCTCAACTAAGGGAGACGAACCACTGAGCCCAGATCACAACTGAGTATTGGGGACAACGAAAGAGAAAACAGGAAGAGGAGTAAGGTCAGAGGTTGTTAGCTGTGCTGTGAATGAGGTAGGGGACTGCAGAAAGAGAGAGGATGGTTTCTTGAGGCTCAGGCATCTGAACGCTGCCCTGGAGAACTGGATTCTATCCCTGTCTCTGCCACAGAAATCCTATGTGATGCTGGGCAATTCACTTAAACCAAACTTCACAGATGGCTCCTGAGTGCTCCTCAGTTTTCTGGGTGCCCAACGTGAGCCACCTGGGGTCACATTTGTGGAACTGCCGAGCATTTGCCACAGCAACTGAAGTCACTGGCAGGTCCGCTCTGAACACCTGCTTGACTCCTCTGGCCGTTTTTGCCTTAATATCTGTGGCTTAGTTCAGTGCTGCTATCTGTAAAATGGGAACAGTTCTCTGACCTTTCCTCACAGGGGTATTGTGCAGATAAATTCACTGCTGTTTGTAAAGCACGGGGATACTAGTGTGAGGTACAAAGGGGTCATTTTAAATTGCTAGTTGCCATGTAATTTGTTTTCAAAAGAAATGGCAGGCCAGCTCTTACTAACTGTTAGCTGACTGCCAACTCCTGCGTGTGGCTCCCACCAATTAGTTACTGGGACAGTTTATGAACTTTCACTTACTTTTCACAGCCGAGCTCAAAACTAAGGTAAATTTGTAAACTCAGTTATTACAACCGGGGATGAATGAAGGGTGAACTGGTAACCTTAATTCTGGCATTTCCTACTTTTGAGTGCTTGACTCTGCAAGAACTCTAATGTTCTTGGAAGGTAGCTTCTCTGCAGGAATAGAACGTGACTTGTTCCTCAACAGAACCCTACCATTTACCAGAGTTACGGATATCACTAGAGCTGTACGCATTGCTTTACCAACGTGGGGGTCCCTGCCCCAAAGACCTTGCAGCGTATTTTGGAAGTGTGCAGTACAAACTGTTATGGGGCAAGCATGAGCAGAATGAGGCCAGCTAGATGAATGCATTTTAGCATGTTCATCGGAAGCCTGCAGTCTCTCCAAAGGTTTAATGAAACTATGTTGAAGAGAACTGCAAATGCTATCTTCCACTTCCAGTTGTGTGTGTATAACTGGGCGTCCCTGAATCGCTTTCAGAAGGACAGTAATATTGACGTGTCATTCAATTATCAATACATTTGTAAAACCCTAGTGGGTTTCTATTCCTTCTATTCCTTCCTATGCCCTTGGATATGCATATGTTACCTCCTATATATGTTTCCTATTTGCTGTATCATTTCTACCAACTGCATCTGAGGAAGTGAGCTGAAGCTCACAAAAGCTTATGCCTCCTGAAATTAAATTTGTTAGTCTTTAAAGTGCTACAGAATTCTTGTTGTTTTTGCTGTATACAGACTAACACGGCTACCCCTCTGGAACTATTCTTTCACTGTGTACTAAAGGGGGTCTCTTCCTCTTCTCTGAACCCATCTGGTTCTGGCTATGGTCAGAGATTGGACTGAATGGGCCACTGATCTGGCAGTCTTTGTTTCTACAAAATGCTCTTACTTTGCCATAGTTGTCTCTAGTGTTGAATCCAAATAAAACCATTGATCTAGTTGTAGGCTGTTCCATGTTCAGATTTTTGGGACGATAGTCACTGATTCTTTTCAAATTGGAGATTTAAGTTTCTTGATCTCGGCAAGCTAAAGATCCTCTTGTGAAGTATTCTCACTGCAGAAAACAGTGGGATATATTAAACCTACCCAACAAACCCCACAGACTTAGAACGAAACCCCCAAATAGTATGTGTATGCATATGGTGTTTGAATAGAATTAGTAACCATCCTTCCAAAATCTTTGAAAGTCACCCATGGAGATTTCTAATCAGATCAATTTTTAAATGCTTTGAGTCCAATGTGATTTTTCTTTCTCAAAATAAGCGGAGGTTCCCGGTCTTGTCCAGCAGCAGTCAGGTGCCATTTATCCACAAATAGATATGGGAAAAATCTGCTGAGTTCCTGAATCATTGCCAGCCCCCTGAGGTCAGTTGGCTATTTCTTGCTGAAGCGATTGGCCTTGAGGCAGGGGTTACCAACTAAATAGTTCAAGGTAGGGTCCTAAATAATAACTTGTAAGGTTTCTTGCACCCTTCTTCCCCTTTCGGTCCTAGACTTATTACTCCATTTGTAGAAGGTGCTGGAGAGGTTTGTATATGATGAATTGTGTAGCAGGTCTCTCTGCATATAGCAATAGTGTACAAACAAAAATGTCTTCATTCTTGTTTGGGGATGTGTATCTTGCTATGTGATTGGGGAGCTAACAAAAGGACAAATGATGCTGACTAGTTGGTGCTTGGAGTGTTATACCAGTATTTTTTTTATTATTTATTGAATCTTTTATTTCTAGTCTTAGATTTTTTATTTTTTTTTAAAATATTTTATCCTGGACTCTAGCCTGCAATTATGATGCTAGGGCCATATAGCTTTCCCTCTAGACTGAGTTTTGGTACAAAGTCCTTGGCCATTTTAGAGCTTTTGTGGTGTTGCTCCTGAATGGATCTGAGGCAGCTAAAATGACTTCCCAGACTAGACACTTGAGGATGACTCCTAATTAGCTTAGATGTGAAATTTTTGAGGCTGTGTAGATGTGGTCTGGCTTCTTGATCTGCTTCCTTGTGTCAACTGCTTCATGTGCTGAGGCCAATAAATAGTTCCTCTTCTGTTCCGGGAGATCAGGTTCTAAACTCTGACCTTGTCCCTCTTCTCACTGCAGATAGGTGAAAGAAGTGCTAGCCCGGATAAACGGGAGGGGATCAATGTCAGTAATCAAAGAACTTGGTGCTGGAAGGGATTTGGATGTGCTGTAAAACTACTCAAGGTGCTGTCGGTATATAAATCCATAGATTATTTACAATCTGGGATTTAATCTTGGATAGTCCATCTGATATAGCATGTACGGCATTAGAAATCTGGCTGCATAATAAATTGGCCTCATTTTGTGAACTTCCTGGTCCCTCTTGCTTTGTAATGCAGGGGCTGTGCAGTGACTATCCTTTTTTAGATTTAGTCTAGAACTTTTCTCCTAGAATGATTTTCAAGCTGAGGCTGAAAGCCTGAGTATTTGAAGCATTTCCATCTTCCACATGCAAAACATCATCAGGCATTAGGCTTTTCTTGACAAATACACAAACACTGGGCACGACAGGGAAGCTTTTAGCAGCATTAAGTTAATCTCGGCTTTAAGCGTGAAACCCTTGAGCATTCTTCTTGGCGATTTCAACGCCTGGGGAGTGAGAGGAGCTTGGATTCATTTACTTGGCCAGCAGACAGATTCACCAGCGCATATTCAACATGTCAGAGTAGTCACACGTTAGAAAGGGCCCTATGCTGCATTTGATCTCATGGAGTATAAGAAATCTCCAGGGTAGATCCCCCACCCTTTGAGAAGAATCATGCTCTCTTCTGCAGCGTTAAGGACTTAAGTCCAGCCCCATGATTTGACCTGCCATACTGCGCTACCACAACAGCTCCTGCGTCCTGTGAAATGGAGGGTTCTTGACTAGTGCACGTCTTTCCCAGAGCTGATTGATAGAAGTGAAGAAACTTACAACGTATGGGACTGCGCCATCAGCGCCTCAGTGCTGGGCTTTGGTTCTTCTGTCCTAGTTTCTCCCAAAGCCCTGTGGTGGGGCTCAGCTTTGGAGATGTTTGAACCGCAAAGGCTTGACAACAACAAAATATACCTGCTGCAAATCATTCTTTAGTAGAAAATACCTATCAAGTCCCTATCCAAGTACAGAAGTGTTTTCTGCTAAAGAAGATCTGAGGCAGAGATGGTAAAGAGCAATTCTGGCTAAAGCTTTACCTCGCCTGGAAACCCAGTGGGCCTCTTCGTCTTGCTCATTCACCATACAAACCCAGTGGACATGGCAGAGGAAAATCCGGCTCTGGATTTGTAATGTACCCAGTTGCAATGCATTAGTGAATCTTAGTATAGACAGTAAGAGACTGTAACAGAGTGCTGGCATAAGCCAGCCTGCCACACACAGAGAGGTGAAGGAAATAGGGAAACGGCCACTCTGCAATGGGCTAACCAGACAGGAGGAGCACGTGCTGGTGAAGAGCAATGTATACTGAGCAGGACAAATACATTGTGAAAAATCATTTAGCTTGCTATCAGGATTTCTTCTTATATTTTGCAGGGCTGAAAGCTTCTTCAGGAACCTGTCTAAATATCCCTTTTCAGTGTTTGCTTCCTTCTCCATCCAGACTGTCAGCAGCTATTGGATAGTGTGTAAAATAAAATCAGTTTTTCCTTTTCCCACCCGGCACAAGGTTTTGTGGTTTAATGCGTTCTCTGTTATCATCTATGCATTTAATAGGGACATAGTCAGATGTTGAGGTCTCAGTCTCTATTCTGTAGAGACTTCAGGCTGGCTTCAGAATTCAGAAGTGTCTTTGGGGGATGTGGGATAAGATTCAGCTAGTGGTGTGAGCAGGAGTCTGGATTCTGTTTTTGACTTTGCAACTGATTCATTGTTTGATCTTGGGCCAGTCCCATAACCACATTCCCTCTCTGTAAGATGGACATGATGCTCACCCACCTTTTGTTAAAGTACTTTGAGCTCTGTGGATGAAATGTGGCATAGAAGGACAAAGTGGCATTTATTACTATTAATGGGAAGTTGTTCAAAGGTTGTGGTGGATCCAAGTCCAAGCAGAATTTGACTTTGATCAGAAGCAGGTGGAAGAATGACCATCAGTCTCAGTCAATGCAGCTTTTACTACCTTTCACAGTGGAGTAGTGACGTGTGCAGGCAGGTCAGGTCAGGGCAGCAGCAGTGTTGGGAGGGAGAAAGGAGAGATCGGATTTAATATAAAATACCCTGGGAACCAAGGAAACCTGTTCCCAGCATTAACAGAATCACTCTGCTTGTATGGTACACGCTTCCCCCATAGCCTTCATCTTTGCTTTGCTCGGAAGAGCCTGCTGTCTTAAAGACAGTCTTATTTTATACTGAAAGAATCTAGTATAAACCAAACATGCTTGCAGCTCTGATAAACACCAGGCATGCTTCTGGGATGTGGACAGGAGGACTTCAGTGCACTTCACTGCGGGAGACCAAAAAAGACTGATCTGTGACTGTAGCTAACGCAGAATCTGTGGCAGCACGAAGAGGGAGAGGAAATAGATGTCTCTGCTTATGTGTTGCTCTGCACTCACCCTTAGGCACATGATTTGAGTTTGTTTTGACACTAACATTTTAAAGCTCTATGAACTTGGTTCCAGGTACCCCACAGAACTTACTGTATCTTACCCACTTTCTTGCACTGTGTGGTGTGAAGGTAGCAGGGGCTGTAGGATGCTGTTCATACCTTGTGTTCTGCCAGCCTGGTCTAGCTCTTTCTCTGCAGTCCAGGTCTTTGGAGGGCCATGGCCTTGGCCCTTTTTCTTTTAAACAAGCATGGCCAGTTGAGACAATGCTGCCAGACCTGCAGCTGCTGAAAGCCCCTTGTTCATGGGTAGCCTCACCAATGCAAGTGCGCTGCAGTAGCGTGGGGTGCGGCACGTGCTGCTTGGAGCAGACAGAGCTCTGGGGTGATAACTCAAGAATCAGCACATCAACCATTCTAGCACAGGGCATACACCAGATCCCCCTGACTTCCCTATTACAATAAGAAATCTCCATCCAGTATTCTCCTTCCACACACTGACACCGGTTCTAGATACATTCTCTCATTTCCCCCATCATCTCCTGAGGGACTGGGACTCTCCCAGCCATTGTGATATAAAAGTTTGGAGAGGCACTAGGGAGAAGGTTGCACCCTGAAACTTGGGTCCCAGTTGAATGGCTTAGATGTGCTTGAACAGTCCTCTAACCAGAAGTATCTTCGAGAGCTTTCAGCAAGCCACAACTGGCTGTTGTCATTCTCATTGTGGGTGATTGACTTCTGCTTCCATGAGGCACCTACAATGCCCACAGCAGATAGGCACCTTCTAATTAAGATTTACTCCTTACGCAATGGGCCTGTAATCTGATGTGGTGGTTTTGTTTTTTAGATTCTGAAAATGAGACAGCCAGCGACTGAAGCAGGACCCGCTCAGCTGCAGTGCCACGCGCAAGGGCCTACTTCAGCGGAGGAGGAAGACGGGAAATGATGTATCGTGTATCGTGTGAGGCGTTCTGTACCACTCTGGTCCACTCTGCACAATTTTGTAACTTCTTTCTAAGCATTTTTTATGTATAGCTGGAAACACAAATGATATGCAAAAATAAAGGGAAAATATTTTAGGGGAAAAGGATTTTGTTTAAAAATTATTCCCTTCTCTTTCGACTTCAGATCTGAGTTCCTAGGAGCAGCCTGCAGAAGAGAAGGGGTGAAGCCCTGGCTTCGCCTGAACCAGCCGAGCATCTGGCAAGCAAGCTGTTTGTAATGTTACAACAGTCAGATTGTTGTTCAACTCCAGGAGGCCACCTGGGCTTTGCGTTCCACAATATAAACGGCCAGCCTTTTACTGACTCAGAGCTAGGTCCCTGACCAGGCTGGGCATTTTGGGTTGAGACGGGAGATCGTGCCTGACTGTTCCTGCTTCATCCAGAACTGCCCACTTAGTCCAAGTGACTTGGAGGAAGCCACCAGCCCTTTTTACCTTGCCTGGTGGGCCCTGATTGGCTTTTGTCTGCTCGCAGCCCTTCTAGCTGCTGGAGGACCAATTTTCAGAGTTCTGCCCACAGTTGATCCTAGGCAGCTCTTGGAAGTCTAAACTCACTACTCTTCTCCCCCATAAGGACACCTTTGGGTGGGGTGGGCTGGGCCAAGGTGGCAGAGCCTCCAGCAAACGCCTGGCATACCCAACGGAGACACCTAAGCCTGACTTGCACATTCTTTTTGCTTCATACAGTTAATCATAATGCAATCAAATAGTTTTGGAAAAGCAAAAATAGGCATATTTATTCAAATTCTACTCGAATGAGAGCTAGCTCCATTTAATTTACTCCCAGTCATAAAGAGAAATTCATAAAGGTAATATTCTCTTTCCTGAGTCACTGAAGACAGCTTTTGACTGCCTCCTCCTCCCGCCCCCCTCTCCCTCCTGGTGGAGGTGGTGTAGAAATGAATTTGTAGCAGATAGCCACTGGACCACTGGGGCATTGGGTGACTTTCTAGTGCTCTCACTGGGGAAGGAGAAAGAGTGCTGGTCTGGCCGCTGTCCCTGGGCCCCAAACTTCCACACTCCAGCTGTTCAGAACTTGCCTCCTGTCTGGATTCTGTCTAGAGTCCCTGACCTTTCATCTCCCCTTCTCTGATACCATGGAAGTATGAAGCCCCAATTTTCCACTCGCTTTGCTCTCACTGTCGTCTGCCCTCACAAGGCTGCAGCCTGGCACAGTGTGTGGGGAAGTGGTGGTCACCTGCCATGTCTGTCTTTTCCAAACTTGGGTTCTCAACAATAAAATCTTTTGTTGCCATCATTCTCTAAGCCATTACCTCCCTGAAATCCAGGCTGTAAGGGGTTAGATTCTTTTGCCTCCTGGAATAGGGATAGTATGGGAGGGAATACAGAAGGTACAAGCGGTACATTTAAATTCACCTGAACTAGGCACCCTGGCCCAATAAGCCATTAAAGCCAGACACCTCAGTGTCGTACATGATTAAAGTCTCAACAGAAGCAGGGTCAAAAATAACCACTTTGTACACCATGCTGGAAGTGAAAAATAGCTCCAAAATGGATGGTGTGTGTGATCTTAATACTTAGCTATTATGTCACCTCTTCTGCACCGGTGTGAGGGAATCAAAGCTAATGTAAGGCACACACCAAGGAGCTGTAGGGTAGTGTGGGCTACTTCTAAATTACTCATTCTTACCTGCTTCTGGCTTCTCTGCATGTAAGTTAGATCAGCTTTGGGTAGTTGGTGTAAATAGGTCTGTGAGCGTCTCGCTGAATGCTAGCTAAAGGGTCTGATGTACACATCCTTATGGATCACTTCTAATTTTTGGCCTCTAGTTTTTTCTCTTCACTTCCATCAAGCACAGTGAATAAGAAACTGCCCTACAGTGCAGTTCCATCCCGTAGCTGTGGGAGTAGCCAGCACCACACAGGACAAATGTGTATATCATCAACATGCTCTTCAGTAATCACTCAGCTTTCCAGTCACCATGGCAACAAATGAGAGCATGGTAACCTGGCTGGGTATTTTTACTTTTTTACAATTGTAATAGGTGCTCTCTCTCCCCAGTGATTTCCCCACCTCCTGGCTCCCGCGCCGTTCCAGGGACTGGGCCTTCCCCACTGCCTGTGACACCCACTGACAAAACCTGCCAATTTCCTTGCTGTAGCAATTCACCCTTCACCATCTCACTGACTGAAATGTACTTGGAGACTCCCTGCAGTTGCTTGACAAATGGACCCCCAAAGCAGGTCTTCTCTGGGGCCTATTGCACCCGGGGACTCTTCAGGAGTTGGGTTCTGATGCCAGCTCTCCTCTCATCTCCCCTGAGCTCGTCAGTGACCTCCTACAACTGGAGAACCACCCCTACTTGCCTACGCTTATTGTCTTTCCAACACACGCTCCCATTCTGGAACTCCTGACCCTAGGCTGATGCTGCCATGGCTTCCTTGGGCCGCCTCCTCTCATACTGTGCTGCTTTGGAGCCCAGCATTTTAACAACTAGCGCCATCTAGTCCGCGTGGGTCCAAAACTGACAGTTGCCTATCCATCCAAGGCTTCTCACTTGTTAGCAGCAAACACAAGCTGACTCTGGGCAAGGGCTTGTTGGAATATTACGTACAGCTGGGCTTTAGAAAGGGCAGTGGGACTTGCTTTGTGGATTTGTTTGGACAGTCTGAGGAGGAAATTGCCAAAACACAACCAGGTTCCACCATTGGATGGTAGGGGGGAAGTGACCAAGAAGAGAAAAGCCGTTCCTACAGTAAATACCTAACTACTGCTGAGAAGTATAATGGGAAAGAGCTGCTTAGGCTTCCACCAGAGCCTCCAACGTGTGGCCGTTTCAGTCATGATCTGATATATGCTAAAGGTAACAGAAGAAGCAGACGGCATTAGTGATTTTTTTTTTAAGGCAAGAATTGAAGTCCATGTGGTGTGTGAAAAATGGCTTCTATTGGCTTCAAGGGCACTGATTCAGCCCTTTCACGTGTCACCTTGCACTGCATGTAAGAAGCAGAGGAATGGACCTAGGGTGACCTAGATGTCCCGATTTTATAGGGACAGTCCCGATATTTGGAGCTTTTTCTTATATAGGCGTCTATTACCTCCCACCCTTGTCCTGATTTTTCACACTTGCGATCTTGTCAACCTAAATGGATCTAGGGATAGAATGAAGGAAGGGCTTATTGTTTCCTCAGTATATCTATGCACCTGACCTACTTTTGTCAACTCATCCTATAATCAGAAACTTCAAGGGCCTGGTTTTCATAACTGCATGTCTAATTTGCACACAGAATGTGTTGCACATGGACGCTGGTAATATGAAGCTCAAACATGCTGTCTGATTGCATGTGTGCTTATGAAAAATCAGGTCCTAAAGACCTGAGACTGATAATGTAGTCTACGGAAGCCGTGTAATATGTAAAAGAGCCAAGTACCGGTTGCTGATGCTTGATTGCATTGCCTTTCAGGAAAACCCAGTCTTTCCTGGCCTTGGTTTTCAATCCCCATTGGTTCATGAGCTGGCTCAAGAATAACGCAGCACTGATTGAGGAGCAAAGATACAACTGCTGATGTGTTTCAGAGGGAGCTGTCAAATGGAAGGATGAACCTTGGATTTCAATGGAGACTACAAGGAAAGCTGGGAATGTGTAGGGCTCTATTCGACAAAGACTATTATAGAAAGTTCTATACTTATCTTTTAAATTGGTGCATTGTTATTTAAAAGGCTTTTCCCACCCATCTCTTTGGAATTGTGTGGATTATTTTTCATTGCTGAAACGAGAGCACTGTGTGTAATTCCAGGGAGGCCATCGATCACTCGATTGGGAAGAACCAATGCATTAATTTGAGAGCAAATTTATTTTGCTGACAGTTGAGGAGACATTATTGTAAAACCTTAATACACACAAGTGAGCCTCCTGCTACAAAGCCCTGTTTCAGCAAATCACTTGAGCAAGGGATTAAATGTATTGGTTTAAAGAAAAAACGTACCAAACCCTGGGGGAAAAAAGGCTTCAACCCCCTTTTTGGATTTATACAGTTTCTGTGAGATTTAAGCACGTGCTTAAGTCTTTTGCTGAATCAGGGCTATTGTGCCACGATTAAATGTCCAAAGGCTGTTTCTTTGCTCCAGCCTTTCCAGGACTGTTTCCAGGTACTCTAGCAATCTCAACAGAAGAAATTTCCTGAGAAAAGAGGTGAATTTGCTGGGATAGGGTTTTGGCTTCTGGGGAGCGGGGGTTATAAAGATACAGATATAAAAAGTTAGATGTTTAACAGTTACTGCATGGCTTGTTGGCGCGCACACACACACACACAACATGAAATTGGGCTGTCAAATCAGTTTTAAAAGTATCAAGGATAGCAAAACAATCCTCTAATGTTTGTGCTAAGTGTGTGTAAATGTCTAGACTATCAAGCTAATTTCCGTATGTGCAGTACAATGCAGTTTTTGCACTCTTTATGATGCTTGAAATGGTGGATTATTTTGAAAATGGATGTAAACAAAAACTCTACAAATCCAAAAGGGCTGTGAAGCCTTACTTCTCCCAAGTGCAGGGCTTATTTGACTATGCAACTTGCATTTGTTGGTCTTTTAAATATGCTTGAAAGTGTATCTGTTTTTAAAAAAAAGTAAGTTGTGTCTGTAAATCTTGGAGCTGACCTGGTTGACTCCTGACAGGAGGAACCCTTGTTTTTGTATGAATATTCTGTGATACATGGTAACGGTGTTTGGGGAGAAAAGATGTGCTTAGACTGGTCTCCCTGTGCCATGGCGGGTGGGATAGTTGTGTTTTTATCATATCCAGTACAGCGCTGACTTGCAATCTAGGAACAGATAAACATACTGTTTTGGTCGTGTGTGATTCTAGTAATTTATTTCCAGCGTTCCTGACTGGTGGTTGAATTTTCATAACTGTGCATGGATTATCTGAAAGAAAGAGATGGCACTTTACAGGCTCTGAGTCAAAATAACCAGAGCTGCTTCAGCATGTCGCCACAGAGCCATTTGTCGTCCTCTCTCTTCTGCTATGTTTATTAAAGCTGTGTGCATAAACAGTAGAGCTGGTTGGGAATTTTTTGTTGGAATTATTTTGTGATGAAAAAATACAATTTCTGGAAAATCAAAATTTTCTACAGGAAAACTTTGACTTAGTGGAAAATGGAAAAATATTTACAAAATGAAAATTTTCCTATAGAAAATTTCAATTTTCCAGCAACTTTGTTTTCCAGCAAAAAATATTCCATCAGGAAAATCAAAATTAAATGGTTAATTTTGGGTCAGTTCGACATAAATCAGAATATTTCAGTTTTTGAACTGACCTGAAAATGTTTCATTTTGAATGAGTTCAACAAAACATTAAACTGCATTTTTGTATTAGGGCATTGCCTTATAGGAATTGTCGTTTGTGCCATTCTCTCCTATGGGCCAGGATCCCTGAAGTGGAGGACTCTTTCCCATGATGCAATATGGACTTTCTGTAGATTGCACTGTGTGATGCATCATGGAAGTCAGATTATGCATCTGGAATCATGGGAGATGTAGTCCAGGCAGAGAGTTTGTCCTGTAGAGAAGGATGGGGGCAACAGACTCCTGAACTACAGCTACCGTAAGGCAATATGCAATTATGGCAAAATACCATTTAATATTGAACTGACTCATAACTAAGTATTCTGGGTCAGTTCAGTAAACCAAAATTAAATATTTCAATTTCAGGAATGTCAGAATGTTTCATTTCGATCAAAAATATTGAAATGAAACACTGGCCATTTCTGAATTGAAAATGTTCAGAATTTTGGCTCCTCAACAACAGTAAAAAATTCAACTTTTTGTCCTAATCTGAGATGAAAACAAATGTTAAAATGTTGTAAATTCTGACTTTCCCTCAGCTCTTAATAACAACAAACTCCTGTGGATGCAGGGCTAGGCCCAAGAAGAGGCCGAGAGGTGACTGAGCAGCAGAGACGTTGACTGAGGAAGAGTGAGTGTATAGAGATCTCTCTTGATCCCTGTAGTGAGGCCCAGCCCATCCTGGAATATCCTGCACCCACAAGTTCTGCTGTCTCTCAGAACGTGCCTTGCTGATATTTAAGGATGCTGGACCTGATTTTAACTAATTTTGAACCCATCTGAACATTGAGCCTGAAAGTTCTGTTGACCTGAATCTGTTGTGAAAGAGGGAGCTGAGAAAGAGTGGAAATGAAGTTCCAAAGCCAAAATATTATCTTTATGACATAGAGCACTTGTGCTAGCCTTTCCTTATTAGGGTAGGGCTCCCTCTCTGGAGTGGCATATCCCTGGCATACTATGAGATTGTATGAGGCATCATGTTGTCTAGGAGAGAGTTATAAAAACCGAATTGAACCTAAAAGTAAACTTGAATGTTCAAGGTTCACTCCTGCATTGCCAAGGAAGTAGACTGCATGACCTAGTAGATAATTCCTATGGTTCTATTACAGGGAAATGGAGTTTGTGAACTTGAAGAGGTTCGGTGACTCCAAAAACTAGTTTGGAAGGATTACATATTTCTAGTGAGGTCTTTGTACAATTTCTCATTGTATCGGTTGGGACTGGTCTACTTCCCAGCCATCTGATGGGAAGAAATTGTTCCCTGAAATGTTAAGATCATATTAACTAATTTTAAAACAGCTTGTTCATAGAAATACATAGTATTTTTTAAAAAGGCTCAAATGAGCCCATACAGCAAAAAAAGGTGACATGTAAAACCACTAAAAGATTTCCCATGTATTATCCATCCAAATCAGAATCAAATCCTTGATTTCCAATGGAACTGGAAACATGAGAAAAAACATGAGAAAAAAACTGCAGTGATTGACTGGAGTGTCCCAAGGGACCATCAGAACTGGTTCCTCTTTCTGTTGCCTCGCTTTATAACAGGATTGTAATTTGTCATGTATTTACGCAGACAAATTGTTCACTGCATCTGTTTTTGAGTGAGACCCTGTTATTTTGAACTAGAATGACTAAAGCACATAGAAGTTAACTACCCTGGGTGAAGGAAATGAGTCAGATTCTCAGCTAATGCTAAGGAACTTGGGCCTAGATCCTCCAAGGTTTTTAGGCACCTAAATCTCATTGAAATAAAAGGGAGTTAGGGGGTCTAAATACCTTTTGGGATCTGAGCCTTCCTAGCTCTTGATTGTTTACTTATTCAGCCAGGCATACTGCCTTCCAAAGAACAGCTTTATGTTTCCACAGCGTAAACAACTACCCACACCTTAATGCCACAAATGTATTTGCCCTGTGCTTTGGCAATGTCAGACTCAATAAACGTACAACTTACATCTATCCCACTACTGATCTATTAAGCCATGGTTTGAGAGTAGAAGCAGGAAAGGAAGCTGAGAGTCCTGTTTACTCTCCTGTAAATTACAGACAGCACACTGATCTTTGCTGCTTGTTCAGCAGAGACAAAACAAGCATCTCTGATCCAAGGACTTCATTTTCCATAGTTTCTGGGCTAGATCGACCATTGGTCTGACCCAGTATGGCCATTCTTATGTTCTTAAAAGCCACATCAGTTCTCAGCAGTGGGAGTTTACTAAAGAGTTACCCCTTTTGGCCTAATTGGTTAGCCAACATGCAGGGTCCTATGGGTTGTGTGTGAGGAAGAGAAATTGATGATGGATAAGGTATTTCTTTGGGGCAATCCTGTTTATGTAGAGAGAATGCACACTAAATCCTGGTTCCAGTAGGACTCAAATAGGAAGCAGTTTCCTTGCTCAGTCTGCCAAGCCTCTTTTCCCAGCCAGCACTCTGCCCAAAAAGCCTCTCTGAACTTTCTTTGGGAGTCATGCAACAGGTAAGTCTTTGGCTGGCTTTGGCCTTCTGCTTCCCTCTCTGTGTGTTTCTGGGGTGGTGTCACTGTACCGGCTCACCCGCACAGGTGAAACATTACCCAGCCCTCTACATGCACATTCAGCTCCCAGTGAAATCTCTCTGCCCTCATAGTTCATCTCCTGCCCAGCCTTGCATGTGACCTGTGTTTTGGGGAGTGGCTCCTATTGTTTCAGCTATCTTACTCCAAAAGGAGCTGAAGTGCTTCTTACATTTATCCTGAGTGAAAGGCAGCTATCTTACCCACCAGCCTGAACAAGGTTTCACCCATCCCCCACCATAGCAATATAAAAGTGTAACACAAGCCAGCTGATGTGTTATGACTACCACACTGCTAGGGAGAGAGAACATTACTGACCTATGCAAAAACTTCCCTGCTTTCGGGAGATAAATATCAAAGGAGCTCACCCTGAAAGAACATGGGATGAGGCTGGTAAGCAGGGGACCGACCATAGCTCCCATAACCCCCGCTCCCCACTGCACTTTCCTATCATTTGTACTGGTAAAGGGAAAGGTCCTGAAGCGTTCACCACCTGGCTCTGAGGCTGAAACAGGCCGCTGGTGTGAGGCCACACTGAATGGCCTCGCACTCTTGCATCGTGGATGTTAAACTTTTGCCATGTTAGGTCACAATCATGCAAAAACGGCTGTTCTTGGGGGAGTTCTGCCTTGTTTGAAGCAAACTAGCACGCAGTCTCCTGTCACCTGGCTCCAAAGGCGTGTGCAAACCAGCCCCAGGAGCCAGCAGTCCAGCCAAGTGCTTCAAGTCGCCTTTGCACACCACCCCCCAACTTAGGGACCTGCTCCTTTTGGTTGTATGTGAGCATCTGGCCCATAATAGGAAGTATCGGCCAGGAGTCTGTGTTTGCTTGTGCGAGGTAGTCATTACCCTGATGTTCAATGCACATGTAAGATGATGACCCTGGCTGGGGGCAGCAGCGCAGCAAGTGAACTGGCTCTAAAAGTCTGATCCTCTGCTGTTCAATCTACAAATACAGTAAGCGTAAGCACTGCAGGAGACTCAAACCTCAGGACTAGCCCCGAGCAGGGGGAGCCAGGCTGTTACAGCTGGTTACACATGGCCTAGCTGGATTTATTCGGAGCAGTCAGTCCTGATTTGTATTTTCACTCATGTTCCCAGTGATGTTTTGCTCTGAAGTATACAGTGCATCGGTCAGGAAACCTGGGTGCTAGTCTCAACTCTGCCACTGGCTTGCTATGTGATCTTGGGCAGGTTCCTTAACACCATTGTAGGTCAATTCCCAGTCTATAAAAGAGGCATGCTTATCCTGTGGGATCATCCCCTGCAGCCTGTTCCAAGCTTCGGGGGTGGGGGTGGGCTCGTCCCCCCTCTCCATAAAGCTATTTGCGATCAACAGATTAAGTGCAATATGAAATCAAGTTAATTATGACTTAATTAGTCTTTGACAATCCTTGCCCAGTTCAAAGGAAGTTTGCCTGAGTTACAGTAAAACGACACGTGCCCTTCTCATGCAAACGTGTGTGAAGTCACTTAAAGGTGCTGTCACAGTAGGGGATGATCCTGGCTCCCCAAGAGGGACTGGACTGTAGGAGATGATCCCACCCAGGATACTTGGTAGGGGACAGGGTGTGGCTTCAGGGTGTTCATCAAGATGGGGCATAGGAGGTCTCTCCACCAACCTTGTCCCTGCACTGACACCCATCCCCTCTGTCCCCAGGAGCTGACACAGAACCTGCTGCACAGCTAGTACCTCCGGACCCCAACCCCTCCTGCAAGTGCTACTGGCCCCACCCCCACCCATGTGGGAAACCGGCTCACAAACCACCAGCAGCAGGACTGGGCAGCCTCAACCAAGAACAGGTGAGGGACCAAGCCCGCCCTGGGGTCCGACACAGGATCCTGCTCCAGCCTTCAGCCCAGTGGGGTAGGGCGATGTCCATGAACCACACTGGTGGCTCAGTAGGGGGTGCTGGGCTTCAGGGAGCAGGGCAGGGACTCTGGGGGGGTTGCCACGCTGTGGGGAGCAGCGCGGGAGGGGCTGAAAGCCAAATTGAATCCCACAAGAATGTTTCTCTCTGTGGCTTCCTTGTTCCCCCAAACATGGCTATGGTGTTGGAGTGAGCTGTCCTGAGTACAATCCCTGGAGGGGAAGGAGTATGTGAGACCCTTTGATTACAGGAGTAAAGCTGCTAACCTGTGCCTGGCTTTGAGGGTGGTGCAGACATGCCTGTGTCTGGCAGAGCAGATGCTGGGCTGAGGCTTGGGATGCTAGCTTCTAGCTCTGCCTCTGCCTTAATTTCTCTGGCTCCCTTATGATTTTCCCTCCTAGGCTCTAGAAGCATTCATCATCCCAGCCTCGCGTGGCCACCCTGCCTCCCCAGCCCAACTGCCAAGCCAGCATGGGCCAGAGTGATGCCCCCTCTCTGCAGGACACCAGCCGGCTGAAGGATCCCACACCACACACCAGAGACAGTGCCAGCAGCTGTTGAGCAGGAACAGGCTGGGGGCAGGCCAGAGTCAGGGAATGCCCCCCAGTGATGACGTGGAAGAACGTGATCCACAGGGCAGCCACAGGAGAGGTCGCTGTGTAGCTGAGATGTGATTCCCACCCGCATCTGGGAGGTGGGTTGGGTACAGACAGCAGTGCTGAGCTGCATGGTAGGCAGTGGTGCCAACAGAGCCTGCCCCGTCCTCTCCCAGCACAAACTCCAGCCCCATCCTCCTCTCCCCTCCTCTTTTGGCTCCAAGGGCTTCCAGAATGGGGGGTGTCTGGGGCAGCAGTGGGATAGTGCTCCTGGAGCTACCCTGCAGGACGATGCCCCCGGGAGCAGGGCCAGGGCCCTGCAGATGCTAGGTTTGCAGCAAAGACCAATGGCTCATGGGTATTTGGGGGTAAGATGGACAGCTCACGGGTCAGAGCCACCCCAGCACCCAGTTCTTCGTGCCAGAAGCAACCTCAGCCCATAAACCCCCGGGCAGGCACGGGGGCAACAGGGCAGCCAAGCAGATTTAACTTAGAGCCTTTCTACTCTAGGGGGCACTGGTTCCCCTGTGGTGCCAGGGCAATGGGATGGGCTGGCAAGGCTGGGTGGAGAAAGGGAAATAGGGCCTTTCCCTCCAGGGGGTGCCAGTTTTGATCTGGGTCCACCTGGAGCCACACTGCAATTGTGCAGCGTCTCAGCCCGGTTCTGCACAGGGCGGGTGTCCTGTCACAAAAACACACAGCCCTGCCCACTGGCACTAACCCACCACCTGGCTGGCAGCTCCAGCACTGAGGCTGGGTGGCTGAACAACACCCCTTGGCAGGGAATAAGAGAGGCATCAGCAGGGGGTGCATGGGGGTAGGAGGGAGCTGTTCAGGGCTCACCACAGAATCAGATTCCAGAGTGAATCTCCTGCAGATGTTAGGGGTATAAAATGCAGCACGCATCAGAGACCACTGTGCTGTAGGGGACTCAGAGCAGGGACTCCTGGTTTTTTGCCCCAGTTATGAGAGGTGTCTAGTGGGTTAGAACGGGGGAGCTGGCCACCAGGACTCCTGGGTTCAATTCTGCCCGACAGGGGTGAGTTATTTCCTCTATCTCCCTGCCGCCTGTGGGGGCTCAGCTGGCTCTGTTCAAAGAGTCTGAAGCCACCAGGGAGAGTGGCCTGAACCACTTGGGGCTATGCAGTGTCTGGCTGGTGATGGGGAAGCCATGAGGCTTGATGCAGGGCTCGAGCCTCCCTCTTCTGCATCAGCCATGCACCCTGTTTGACCTGCACTCCAGGGGAGCAGGGCTTGGGCCCCACCGAGAATCTGGGGAAGCTCAAGATATGCCTGCATCCTTCAGACAATCAATAAACCCTCCTGATTCCACCAGCGGTTGTGTCTGTCACACGTATGAACCGGCCCAGGAGGGTTGACCCCAGTGCTCCAGGGAGCAGGGCAGCGGTTCAGCAGGGGGCATGTGCCCCTGGCAGCCAATGCTGGCTCCAAAAGCCTCAGGCCTGAGCTCAGCGGGGGATAGCGGGGGTTGTGGGCTGGCAGTGAGGGGCTTCTGCAGGGCTGCACGATCACTTGGCTCCAGCTCCCTGGCGCTGCTCACGCCACGCCCCTGCCAGTGTCAGGGCTGATCAGCTCACGGCTCCAGCATCCGTAGGGGAGGCACTTGGTTGCCCACAGACCTCCTGCTACCCCCAGGCCTGGGAGATGCTACCCACTCGTAAAGGGGCCCTGCCCCAGGAAGCTCAGCAAGCTGTGCAAGCTGTGAGGCTCCTGGGCAGTGCTGAGGGCCAGCTGCTGCAGGATGGGGCACAGGGACTGTTCATATGGGCCTCGCTGGCCAAGCACGGAGATGCAGCGGGGGGGGCTAGCACAGCACAGATTGTGCCATGACCCCAGCCTACGTCCCACCCCATCCGGGCTTAACGCCTCTCACGGGGACCCCCGGCGCGCACACAGAGCGAAGCTCATCCTCTCTAACCGAGGGCCGCCCCGCTGACATCGCCGCCCCGAGAACGCCAAGCTCAGCCCCCTTCAGCAAGGGGCCACACGCAGCACAGCTGTCCCCTCCAATGGCAGGCAGCATGGGGGGATAGCGAGCCCGGCTGACACCTTCCAGAAGCAAACAGCACAGCCACACACCCAGACTCCGCTGTGGGTTTGTGTTATTTTATTCATTGTCACGTTCACGCCACTATCCAACCAGGCCTGCCCGGGCATGCACGATTAAACCAGCGGCCCCTTGGCACAGCCTCAGGGCCCATACTATGGGGAGAGGGGATTGCCAGGGCAGAATAAATACTGTGGGGGGAGGTTTGAGAGGAAAGTAAACTGTCCCGCAGCCTCACTCCCCCATGGGGGTCCCAGCCTCCAAGAGGAGAGCGGGGGCGATGAGGTACCAAACCCACAACATCAAGGTCTGCCGACTATCGGGAGGTTAGGGCAGCCCCACCCTCTCCTGAACATCTGGCACACCTGGGGAAGGCTGCCCCCCGCCTTAGGCTCCCATACTGCTTGCCTCCTTGTGCACAGGTTTGTCACTGCCCTTATCACAGTCCTGGACGCAGGCTAACCTCTGGAGTCCACTTCCACCTGGCGGAATGTAGCTCAGACTCCAGCCCTGACCCCGTAGCCTGGATCTACTCCTGGGGAGCTGAGAGCACACCCTGGTTTCACTGTGAAGTGGCTCCCCTTTTCTAACTCACTCAGGGCCTTCATGCCCAGGGCAGGGGAGGTGCGGGGTACAATTTTTCCCTAGGGATCGGCTATTTGTTTTTCTCCTGTCTCTGCGTGCCTGGTCATGCACTGAGTTCACAGAGGTGTCCCAGCCGCTGTGCCCGATGCGCCCTGTAGGGGGCACCCCTCCCCCCTGTGCATGATGAGCACTGGAAAGTAGAGGGCATCGTGGTAGCAGGGCGGGCTCCCCAGGGGCTGCCTCTCCACCCCGCCCCCACTCAGGCTGCGGAAGATGCTCCCGCCCAGCGAGAAGCGGCTGCGGCTGAAAGGCAGGCGGGCGTAGAGGGCACGGGTGCTGTGGGAGGGGAGCGAGTTGCTGCTCAGAGTGCGGCGGCAGCGCTGCCAGCCCCGCAGGTAGGCGCCGCCTGCCATGCCAGGGTCCATCAGCACCGCCTCCGAGTAGCTGGGCACCAGCTGGCGGTTGGAGCAGATGTGCCACTCCAGCTCCGTCATGTCGACCGTGGCCACGCGTGGGACGGGGCGTCCATAGCCAGGGGGCTCCAGGGAGCCAGGCCCATCCTCAGTACCGAATAGCTTCTCCACGTGGTAGTGCACGTTGGCTGTGTAGTACCCAGCCAGCACCCGCAGTGGCCAAGACAGAAGCACCAGCGAGGCTGCCCAGAAAACCCAGCGCCTGGCAAACCAGGGAGGGCGCCCTGGCTCAGGGAAGACCATCAGCTGCTCCTGGAAGTTGACATCTTGCAGTCGCATGCCCTCACGCGCCTCCAGGTAGTCGTCCAGCCCCTCGTTCTGGCTGAAGAAGCGTGCCCGCTGTGCCAGGTAGGCGGCCTCAGCCCGCGCGCTGGCGAAGCTGAAGCACTTGGTGAAGCGCAGGCGGGTGGCCGGATGCTCAGCCAGGCCCAACAGCTCCTTGGAGACGTCGCGCACGCCGTGGGCCGTGTAGTCAAAGCGGGTCTCAGCCACGTGGGTGTTGACGCGCTCGTGATACACCTGCGTGGTGGTGTAGGCGTCGCCATTGCGGTAGCGGGTCACCTGGCGCGTCCGGCGGATGTAGTGGTAGCTCACCGCCTTCCACCACACGCACGGCACCGCCTGCTGCATGTGCTGCACCAACTCGTGCACGCTGGCAGTGCTGGCACGGGGCTGGCGCCGGGCCTGGGCAAAGCGGTGCCAGCACTCTACCAGGTAGAGCAGGTAGAGCATGGCCAGGAAGGCCAGTGGGATGTACAGGTAGCCGTCGGAGCAGGGGCTGGCATGATAGACAGTGGAGGTGCCACGGGATGCCCCATCAAAGGCCAGGCGGGTGACCGTGGAGAGGTGGCACCAGGCCACGGCACCAAAGCAACCATACATCAGCAAGGTGAGCAGTAGGCACCGCCAGTGTGACTCGCGCCAGAGGGAGCTGCTCAGGGACTGCTTGAGGGGGCGCTGCTGCTCCAGGGAGAGAGAAACACAGTTAGTGAGGAATGGCCCTGTGTCCCATTTTCTAACCCCAGAGCCAGCCAGCCTGTCCCTCGCCCTCAGGCTGGATCAGAGCTGGTGCCCCATAAAGGGGAACGGCCCCATTTCCCATCCTCACAAGCCAGTCCCCCCCCCCCCAGCCTTGAGGCCAGATCAGAGCTGCTGCCCCCTACAGGGGAAAGGCCCCATGTCCCATACCCTGCCCTCCAAATATCAAAATGGCTGCCCCAAGCCAGGTAGCAGCAACCAATCAGATTGCAGGTGAGTAGTCCATTGGCTGGAAAGCGAATGGGCTGCACTGCTCATTGGATGGAATTAAGAAGCATCCTGCTGCTATGGCTCAGCACCAGGGATCCCCGATTCGAATCCCACCCATGTCAGGTTTGGGCCATATGGGCAATGCTGTGGTTGCAGCAGGCCAGGCTGGCTAACGGGGCACAACAGCCTCAACATGACTCGGACTCCAGCGTCCCGGGAAGGAGATTCACGGCCAGCTCCAGACCAGATCCACCAAGCCACAAGACCTGGTGCTGCATGACACAAGGCCCCTCCGGCACAATTCCCAGCTTTGCCCGCAGACAGCATCTATCTCCCCCGCTCCACCTGAACAGTTTCTCATGGGCCCCGGGCAAAGTGCCAGAAACCAATGGACTCTGGGACACAGGGCAGGGCTAGGGATGCAGATGCATCAGCACCAATGAGTTTACTGGGGGATGGGATGTCTCAGGGACAAATTAACTACCCAACCCTTTGCCCCCTCCCAGAGCCAGAGATAGAACCCAGGAGTCCTGACTCTCAACCCCATGGCTCTGACCCACTGGATCCCACCCTGAACTGGGACTAGAGCCCAGGAGTCCTGGACCCCAGCTGCCCTGCTCACCTCTGACCCCCTAGATCCCACTTGCCTCCTAGACCCCAGGACAGACCCCAGGAGTCCTGGTTCCTACCTCCTCCTGCCCTAGAGCCCAGGCCTCTCCTGGAGCTGAGAACAGAACCCAGGACTCTGGGTTCCCATCACCCCTGCCCTCCATTCTCTACCCACAGCCTCCCAGATCTGGGAATAGATGGATGGGCCCAGGAGTCTGATGGGGGGAAGGGAAGGGCAGGGATCCGAACAGCGCAAGACCATCCAAATCAGGGCTGCCCCGCGGCCATACTTCTCCCCCTCTCCGCCTTCCCAGGCGTGTTCTCTGCAGCGCTGGCAGGGGGGGCACGATCAAACCAAGCGCTCCCCACCCCACCACTGTCCCGGGGGGATCCCAGCCCCGGCAGCCCGGCCCCACCCGTTGCCATCCCTGCCTTTGTCCCGCTCGAGCCCCTCACGTTCCCTCCCCTAGCACAGACCCAGCCCCGTCAAGGCAGAGACGCCGCCACCAGCCGCTCTGCTGCAATGCAGAGCCCGGCACCCGACCCGCCTCCCCGCGACGGGCCCGACAGCAACCCGCCCCCACCCCGGCCCACCGGGACCCCCAGTCCCGACCCAGCGCCGGTGATCCCGGTGCAGCGTCCTTCCCGTTGTAAAGAGAGAGTCAAAGAAAGGCCGGGGGGACGGAGCGGGGAAACACCGTGACCCCCCCCCCCGCTCCCCCACCCAACCCGCACACCCCATACACCCAACCCCGCCTAGCCCCCATGCGCCCCCCAACCCGCCCCCATCATAAACCCCCACCGCAACCGCCCCCCACGCCCGGCCCCCATGTCCGGGGGGGGGCCCAGTGCTTTGGTTTCCCAATGGGACAGGGGGGTGGGGGACGGGGAAGAGCAGCGCTGCCCCCCACCCCCGGGGGGGGTGGGCAAAGCGCCGCATCCCTCGCGCAAAGGGGTCCCGGGCCGGGCCCAGCTCTCACCTCCTCCCGGTGCGGGTCCCCCGCGGGGGGCGGGCCGGGCAGCGCCCCCTCGCCGAGCATGGCTGCTGCTGGGGGCTGCGGCAGCCGGGATCGCGGGCACCATGGCGGGGTCAGCGTCCCCCGGCCGGAGCGCGGAGCCGCCTCCCCGCCTGGTGCATCTTGTGCGCCCCGCTCCGACTGCACCGTGCGCCTGCTCCGCCTCCCCCGGCGGGGCCCTGCCCGCGGCGCCGGGGCCGCCTCCCGGAGCCTCCTTCCTGCCCCGGTGCCCAGCTCCCCCTACCCCTCACTGGCCCCGGCTGCACCCCGCCGCTGCCCGGCACTGCCCCCCCAATCACCCTGTCCCGCACTGACCCCGGCTACACCCCCCCCCCCCCCACTACCCTGCCCCGACCTGCACTCCGGGCCCCCGGTTCCGCATCCTGTGCCCCCGGCGCCCCATCCCTTCCACCCTACCAATAGAAACCTCCCCCCAGACATCACCAGTGCACCCAGGTGCCCCCCAGCTCCCTCCTCTCCAGCCATCCAGCCCAGGGCCCTGATGTCTCCTGCATCCCCGGGGTCTCCTGTGCCCCTGGATCCACCCCCTACTCCTGCATGCCAGTGCCCCCTTACTCCCTCTGCCCCATCTCCTAGTGGCACCTACCCTACACTGCATCCCCTGTGCCCCAGAGCCATTGTGATTCTTCCACACACACCCCCCACCCCCCACACTGTTCTCAGTCACAGGGGCCCATGTGCCTCCTGCCACGCATACTGTGATCCCCAAACCCCCAGTTCCCTTACTCCTTCTGCCCTACCTCCATCCCCCACGAGCACCCACCCCAGGGCCCCTGCAACTCCTGTGCCCCAGTACCACCCTGTCCACCCTCTAACCCTAGGCCTTCACACCTCCTGCCCCTGTACTGCACCCCCATGCCCTGTGCCCCCAGTGCTTATCTGCACTTCCTACCTGACTGTGCCCCCTGCACCGTCACTCCTCACCCCCCCAATGCGACCCGCACATCATGCCCCTGTTTGACCCTCAGCTTCCAGCCTAGGTACCATCCTGCCACCCCCCACCTTGTGCTTCCTGCTCCTACCAACCTGTACCTCCTGGCACCGTCCCCAGTGCCTCCCTGCCCCCACCTCAGTGCCTACAACCCCACTCCTCTTGCCTTCCAATGCCCTTAGGGGTGCAAGTTGTGTTAGCTGTGTGTTGCCAAAGTCCTTCCGTTCTCACCCTCCCCCATATTTTTGCATTTTGGAGACGGTCCCTTAGCTGTAGGGGGCTCCTCCAGAACCACCAGCTCCAGCCTTACTAGCTAGTGAGGCTCTCATCCCCAAAGCTGCTGGGACCCACATTTGGAGGAAGTGTCTTAGTCCTGAGAGACAGACCCCCACAAACGTACATAGGAATTCAGTCCCCTCAATGCCCCTGGGAGAATGTCTGGTTCTGGCTGCCCACAGCCTCCGCTGCTCAGGGAAGAGAAGTGAAACTGTCTCCACTGCTCTCCCCCCATGCCTCCTCCCCATCCTTCCCTGCTGCTCCCATGGTGCCAGGTAAAGGGAGCAATGCCCAGGCAAGGGAGCCACTATCTCGGAGAAAGTGCAGCCTGCAAGACTTTCTTGTGCACTGTGCAAAGAACTACTTTCCACAGAGACCAACCAGCATGAGAATCAGTGGATGAGCTATGGAACTCCCTGCCACAGGATTTATGGATGGGAGATTCAAAGGCCAGAAGGGCCTATTCTGATCCTCCATTCTGACTCCTGCATCACCCAGGCTGGGTATTGCCTCACAGGGATCCTTGCACCCCATCTGGCTGAGCTGGAGTTGAGCTTTTAGAAAGACACCCAATTTAGATTGAAAGACTCCACTTGATGGAGAACCCTCCCATCCCTGGGGCAGTTGTTTCAAGGGTGAGTCCCCTCTCTCTGTTGAACATTCAGCTCTCAGTCCCAGGCTGAATGTGTTCAGCATTGGCTCACAGACCTTGGTTTTTGCGACATTAATGAGCCCCCTGCTCCAAGAAATCTCCTCCCCATAGAGGTGCTGAAAGATCAGGATTGATTCCCTTTGGGACCTTCTCTGAAATCAACTAAATGCAGCTCCTTCAGCCTCTCCCTGCAAGGTAGGTCCTCCAGGCCTCGGAGCCTTTTTGTGGTTCTTCTCTGAGCTCCCCTTGATTTGTCACCAGCCTTTGGAAGTCTGGCACCTGGATGTGGGTACAGGATCCAGTCTCAGCCTCACCAGCACTGTGTGCAGAGGGGATCTCACCTCCCTGCTTCTATTCCTGCTCCATGTCCCTCTACTCAGACATGCCAGAATCCCATTTGCCCTCATAGCAACAGCATGGCACTGGGAGCACCTGCTCAGCTGGTTTCCACCAGTACTGCCTGCATTCCTGGATACAGCCCATAGCCCATACTGTGGTCAGGGCTCTCCAGCCAGGCCTTGTGGAGTCATGCCTGCTATTAGCCAAAGGTTCAGCTGGTTCAACGGGGACAGTGAGATGGGGTAAACCCCACACTGGCCTAGGGTTCGCTATGGGGAGTGGGGTGTCACATCCTCCCCTTTCCCCCAACACAAAATTAAGAAATTCACTTTGTTTATTTACTCAAAACCCCGTAATCTTGGGACTCTAGGAGCTGGTGCTTTAAATAGACCTCTCTGGGGCAGGTGGGAATTGACCAGGCTCCACTGAAGTCACCAGGATTGGGATGACTTTCACCCACTGAGAATCTGCCCCCAATAATGATCAAGTCCACCTGTAAGTGGGGCCAGCCCATTGGGTCATGAGATTATCTCCCAAGGAGGCTGAGAGCCAGTGGCCAAAAGTGGGGGGTGCTTTGGGATGCAGATGGGGCCCAATGGGTTTAGTCTCTCAGTGCTCTGTGGGATTTGACTAATTTTTGCAGACTTTGTTTTTTAAAAACGTTTTATCTGATTGTTATTCAGACATGAACTCTCCCCGTCCCCTGCACCTGGGACCAGCAAAAGCCCCATTGGTAGCTGCCTCAGGCTCCCATCCCCTTCTCTATGTATTTATTGTTCCAGTTCCCCTAGCTGGGACCCCACAATCACTTCAGGATCCTCACACCAATTGCTACTGGCTGGTAGCTGAGTGCACCTTTCCCAGGGCGTTGTGTAGGGGAGGCTTGCACTCATGTGCCTGATATTTTCCACATTATGCAGGTGCACCTGACAGCTGTGGGATGCGTAGCAGTCTGGGAGGGGCAGGGGCGTGATAACTGTTAACTCTGAAAAAGACTTGGGGGTCAGAATGGCTAAGCAGCTGAACATGAGCTCCCAGCGTGATGAATAACAAAGGGCTAATGCAGTCCTCGGATGCATAACCAGGGGGATCTCATGTAGGAGAAGGAAGGGTCTGTTACCTCTGTATGTGACACTGGTGTGATTGCTGCTGAAATCCAGGTGTGGTGTCACAGTTCAAGAAGGATATTGATAAATTGGAGAGGGCTTAGGGAATAGCCACAAGAATGATTAAACACTTGGAAAACAAGCTTTATAGTGAGAGACTGCAGGAGCTGCATCTGCATACCTCAACAAGGAGGTTAAGGGGTGACTTGATCCCAGTCTATATGGTATGGCATTTTAACCACAAGCTCCTCAGCCCAGCAGACAGAGATCTAACATCCAATGGCTGGAAGTTGAACCCAGACAAAGTCAGACTGGAAATAAGGCATAACTTTTGCCAGCGAGGGTAATCAACCAGTGGAACAACTTCCTAAGGCTCATGGTGGATTCTTCATCACGGACAACTTTTAGATGAAGAGTGGATGTTTTTTCTCAGTCACTACTCTAGTGCAAACAGGAATCAATTCTGGGATGGCCTGTGCTGTACGAGAGGCCAGGCTAGATGATCACAATGGTCCCATCTGGCCTTGGCATCTATGACTGTATGTGGAGAGCCGGGGTCCCTGACCCTATCTGGTAACAGCCGCTAACTTCTGTACAGGGCATGGATCCAGGTAGAATCCTGGCTGAGTCCCTCCCCCGCCCGCTCCATTTAGCCCTTCGCGCCTGCCCTTCCTTTTCCTCCGCCCCACTCCTGGCACGTCGAGCTTCACTTGCAGTAAGAACGCATGCGCTCCTCCCCGCGGGCAGACATCCCGCCCTCTAACTTCTCATTGGAGAAACTGGGTCCAGATTGATATCCCCTGGCCCAATCATCATGACGAATTGTCCATCCACGTGGTCCGGCGGCCAATCAAGGCTGGGGGAGCGTGTGGCTGCCTGGCCCGCTCGGACGGAGACGTGGCCGCTGCTGGGTGTCAGCAGGGTCCGGTACCGGGCAGAGAACGAAAGGCCCTTGAAAGCGCTCGGAGCCCCGCAGCTTATTGTTATTCATACCCAGAAAGCCCCGCGGGGGCCGGCAGCGCTCGCTCGGCGCGCCCCGCCCCGCCCCGCCATGGCCTATCACCAGGGCTACGGGGGGCAAGGTGAGTGCGGGGCGCGCGGCCCGCCCGGGGCTGCCCCGCAGCGGAGGCGGAAGGGGAAGGGGAGCGCCTTGCTCCCGGGCTTGCGCGGGGCGGCTGGAGCTGGCGCCGGGGGGCGGGGGAGTCTGGGGGGCAGCGCGTGCAGTGGGCGGGCCCGGGCCCGGGCCCGGCCAGTGCTGCCTCTGCAGGCCCCGGGCTCCCCTGGCCCAGCACGTGGGGCTCAGGATCCCGGCAGTGGGGCGGGCAGGGCCAGCTGAGGAGCCCGACTCCAGCAGGGACACGGGCTCGGGCCGGGCTCCCCCACCGGCCTGGGGCTGGATCGTCCCTGCACGTCCCCCCGGGCCCGCATCAAGCCCTGCTCTCTCCCGCTGCCCTGGCCGTGCCCCGCCGCCCAGCTCTGGGCTCTCAGCGCTCCCGGCACCATCCCGGTGACATGGGGAATCCCAGGGTGAGCTGGGGTGGGGGGATGCCAAGGGCCAGGCCTGCTCTGGTGTGGCAGGAGTTCCCCGCCCCCGAGTCAGGAAGCAAAGACCCCCGTGTCACCAGCTGCATCCCATTCTCCCAGTATCTCCTCCCCGTGAAGGTCCTTAAACACCCTGATTCCTGATCTTCACCACCACCTCTTGATCGTCTCTTTGATCAGCTGAACATTTGGAGCACTTCAAGCCTTAGTGAGAGATTTATTCTCCATCAGGTCGGCAGCTCCTTTCTGCACCACCTTCAGTTTTTCAAGCTGTGGCCCCTAGAAGCAGACACACTGTCCCAGTGCGGGTCTCACCCGTGCGGTATGCTCCTGCTTACACCTACCCTGCTCACAGGTTGGGTGACTCCAAGGGACACCTTAGTCCTTTTTGCCACAGCATCATACTGGGAGTTCGTGGTCAGTTGCTTATCGCTGGACAGTATCCGGAGTCACTGCTTTCCGTGATGTAGTTCCCGCTCTGTCGGCGCAGCCTGTCCTGCTCCTGTTTGGCTGTTTTAAAACGCATTGTGTCTGAAAGTGACCTGCTTCCCAACCAGTCCC
Organism: Emydura macquarii macquarii; assembly: GCF_026122565.2. NCBI lineage: Eukaryota > Metazoa > Chordata > Testudines > Chelidae > Emydura > Emydura macquarii. Next base: position 8,211,207 of record NW_027131105.1, on the reverse strand, counting down.
GCTTGCTTTGTATGACAGCTGGTATTTACTAATCTGCATATTGTCTGCATATTTGATTAACATGGATTTTATATGCATTGCAGGCTCCAAGCACCGAGGCCGGGGCCCCCTGGTCTCTCCAGCTCCGGACCCCCACCAGCTCTTTGACGACACCAGTGCTGGCTTCCCCCAGGCACAAAGCGCCCCCGCCTCAGGAATCGACATGGGCTTCAACACCCTCTTGGCTGACCCAATGGCCAACGTGGCCGTGGCCTATGGCTCCTCCATCGCCAGCCAGGGCAAGGACATTGTCCACAAGGAGGTATGGAGAGACGGGGACAGACAAGACCCAGATCCCCATGCTGCACAGGGCTTGAATGGGGGGCTGAGCAGATTGGGGGTGCTGAATGTTCTGCAACCCTTGGAGCCTGCATAGCCTATGCCCCCATGGTGGGGAGAGCCTTCCCCTACTCTGACAGCACCCACTTTGCAGGGTAGAGGGAACTGAGTCTACATGGCCCTTTCACAAAGGGGAGCGCCGTCTGCTTGTTAAAGTGGGTGATCTGTGTGTCAAGACTCCTGGGTTCTTTTCCCAGCTCTGGGAGGGGACTGGACTTGGGGGCCAGGACTCCTGGGTTTGATACCTGGCTGTGGTAGGGGAATGGGATCTAAGTGGATTAGCGATGGGATAGGATGGGAGCCAGGACTCCTGGGTTCTCTTTTTGCCTCCATTTCTTCTCTGTACATTGGATATGGCCCCACAGAAGAATGGGGAGGTGTCGTTAATTAACTAGTGATGGGCTTCGTCCTGTGAGGAGGCGTTTCTCCCCCTCCCCACCCAGCACAATAAGCCCCTGTCACTATCCTCCATCCCCACCAGTTCTGCCCAGTGTAGTAACCCCCTCATGCAGCCTGGTGTGATAACCTTGCCATTAACCACCTCTGCTCCACCCAATATGATAGCCCCCCATTATATCCCACAGCACAGCCTCCTGCTCTTCCTCTCACAATAGCACCCAGGACACCTCTCCGGTGCTATAACCCTGTCGCTCTTCCTGCACAGATCCACAGGTTCATGTCCGTGAACAAGCTCAAGCATTTATTTGCTGTAGACACCGCCTATGTGGCCAAGAAGCTGGCACTGCTGCTCTTCCCCTATGCACACCAGGTACTGTACACCCTGATGCACGAGTTATGGGGTCTCAGAGCAGGCCTTGGGGCTGAGCGCCAGGACTCCTGAGTTCTATCCCTAGCTCTGGGAGGAGATTGCCATTTAGGGGGATAGTGCGGGAATTTCCCAGGGAGCTAGGACTCCTGGATTCTAGTTGTGGTTCTCCCATTGACTCAACTGCATGACCCTGTTGTTGTCTGTGCCTCAGTTTCCCGTTTCATGGATAACGGTCTGTAAGGCTTAGAAGCTGTATTTAATCACTCTCTCTTCTCTTTAGAACTGGGAGGTTCGGTATAGCAGGGACACACCCCTGACACCCCGGCAGGACATCAATGCACCTGACCTGTACATCCCCAGTGAGTATGATCAAACAGAGGGGCCGTGGGTCAGCAAATACTGACAAGGAGGGGCCTCTCCTCCTAGCCCAGGTTAGTCAGGTCTGATGCCCTCCACTCTCAGCCCTACCCACCCCAACTCCAGGGACCAGTAGCCACGTCCTGCTGTCCCTCCTCCCTCTTCTCCTAGGACTTGTAGCTAGGATCTAATGGACCCCCTTTTTCTGTCTGAATTTAGTGCCGAGAGAGCTGAGAGTCTGAATCTAGTGCTGAGAGAGCAGTTGGTGGATGTGAAAGAAGGGGAGGGGGGTGGATGGACAGACTGCCCAGTCAGACAGACATCGCTAGCGCTGCCCTCTGGGAGGCTGATCCCCTCCTCTTACATTCCCTGTCACTGCCTCAGTGGAAGCTCTAGCTCATGCCTCATCCGTGTGTTTGTTTCAGGCATGGCCTTTATCACATACATCCTGCTGGCCGGTATGGCCCTAGGTCTGCAGCAGAGGTGAGTCCTGCTTCCCTGGAACCCCCCAACCTCTGAGCTCACCCTTCCCCCACAGGCTCTCCCCTTGCAGGCAGCGCTGACCCCAGTGCCCCAGGACAGTGTCTTTTGTCCCAGTGACTCCCAGGTGTTGAGGATCCCCTGGTGTTTTCCCCAAGAGCTGAAGTGTGAACCCAGGTGTCCTCCTGGCCAAGTTCCAGGTTGGGTGACTTCCACCTGTCTCTAAATCCCTGCTACGGTTTCAGTCAGTTGCAGGATTCTCCCCTACTTCCTCTCTCAGGCTCAGGTGTAGCTTAGCTATGTGCTGGTAAACAGCCCACGTACCCCACCCCAGAGGTGGCTGCATCTCAGTGCCAGGCAAGGGATCTCTGCATAAATAGCACCTGTGCCCCAGCCCAGAGGCAGATATTAAGGCTGGTTCACTGTCATGGTTCCCTGGCAGGTTCTCCCCGGAGGTGCTGGGCATGTGTGCCAGCACTGCTTTCGTGTGGGTCATTATTGAAGTCCTCGCCCTGCTGCTGAGCCTGTACCTAGTGACGGTGCAAAGCGACCTCACGCCCTTCGACCTGCTGGCCTATAGTGGTTACAAATACGTGGGGTGAGTGCAATAGGTAGTCCTGCTGCCACAAGCCAGCTGGAAGGAGGGGGGCAGGCAGTGCCAGGCAGCTCCGGGGGGGGGGGGGAGTTTCCAGGCTACAAATGTGGGGGTGGGGTTACAGAAAACTAGGCTGAAATGGAAATTGACAAATTTATTTCAGCTGTGCTCAAAATGCATTTGGAGAAGCTGCCGCAGGGCATCATGGGAATCGTATTCTGGAAGCCTCCAGCCCCCATTCTCCACTTATGCCACTGTCCCTCACACAGACATAATCTCCTCTGGGATGCAGGGGAAGGAGAGGGTGGTGCTGGAGGGGGGTTGGGAGTTCTGCCAGGAGCGGGGTGGCTGGATGGGGGGAAGCTGGGAGTGGGTCTGAGGTGTCCAGCTGGGATCTAGGGCCGGATGAGGTGGTGCTGAGGAGGGAGTCTGGGGTGTTTGGCTGGGATGTGGGGCTGGATGGGGTGACGCTGAGGGCGGGTCTCAGGGGTCCCACCAGGATCAGGGAGTGTACTGGATGGGGTGATGCTGGAGGAGGGGAGCTGGCACATCCATGCAGGGAAGGGAGATGTGGGGAGTCCCCCCTCACTGCCTGGCCCTGCTCTCCCCAACTCTGTTTCCTCCAGGATGATCCTGGCTGTGCTGGGAGGGCTGCTTTTTGGCAGTGATGGGTATTATGTGGCCCTGGCTTGGACGTCCTGTGCCCTCATGTACTTCCTGGTGAGTGTGGGACCCTAGATGGACACCTACAACCTGCGTAACCCCATAGGGACAGCCCCTATACAGACACCTAGGGACCTCGACTCATTCCCAGTGCCCTGTCTGCCAATCCCAGCTGCAGAGGGTTGGGGGAGGAGGAGCTTTTGAACATGGGGCATCAGCCCCAGGGCATCATGGGACTTGATAATGGCTCCCTCAGCCATTGTAGCTGCAATGTCCAACTTGCCCCCAGGGGGGCAGCGCAGTCCCCACAATCCCGGGAGCTGGGGATTGAGGCGGTGGTGAGGCAGGAGGCTGGGCACAGAGTAGCATGAGGAGAAGGAGTGGGGGTGGGTGGTTACCAGGCCATCCCCATGTGTAAAGCTGTCTCCCCACAGATCAGGTGGGGACAGGGAGAGTCGACAAGGGCGGTGGATTACACCTGTCTAACCTTGTCTTCCTCCAGGCACGCTCCCTGCGGATGAAGCTTCACCCCTCGCTGGCACCGGATGGGATGGGACACCCTGGGGGCAGTGGGCGCGGTCAGACCTATGTCACCCTGGGGGCTGCTGCCTGCCAGCCACTCATCGTCTACTGGCTCACCTTCCACCTGGTCCGCTGAGATGGGGGCAGTGTGGCGCCCGGGGGATAGTTCGTCCTAAACACATGGACTCCTGGGACTGCCCCCAGACATACCGGCACCCAGAACACACCCCCTCTGATGCACAGATGCCTGGGACCACACACATCGCTGACGCATGGACACCTCAGACCCCCTTGGCGGGGCTGGCAGCCAGGACTCCGGGGTTCTATCCCCAACTGGCTGGGTGACGTGAGGCGAATCCCTTCCCCTGCCAATGCCTCAGTTTCACACTCACTATGAAGGAGGGATGATAACACTAACCTGCCCTTTGCCACTCACCCAGCCAGATCACCACGGGTGCAGGGCCCTAACCCCTGCCTCCCTTCTGCTATCTGGCCCCCCATCCCCTGGGACGGAAAGTACCCCCAAAACAGTGTTTCTAGCATAACGGTGTTTTCCTGGAAAACTCCCATCAAAACCCAACATTAGGGGAGTAGGGAATAAACACTCCTGACTAACCTGCGGTCTATGTGTCAGTTGGACCCAGGGAGGTAGGGGATCTGTGCAGCAGGGAGTGGTTCAGTGGCCCTATAGGGGGTACTGTAGCCCTACTGTCAATGCTGGCCTCAATGCCCAGGCATGGAGCTGGGACGTGCGGTGCTGCAGGAAGCAGGGTGGGGGCTCAGTAGGCAAAACGTTCTATCCCTGCAGGTGTTGTGGATCCCCCCTACGCACACGCAATACTAGCAGTGCCCCTTGTTCCCAGCCTGAAGCCATTCTTCTATTTCTGTCCTATTTGTAGAACCACAGATTATCTATCGCAGAATCATAGACACGTAGGGCTGGAAGGGACACTGAGATCAGCCTGCTGCTCTGAGGCAGAACCAAGTACACCTAGGAATCATCTAGTGTGACCTCTGGTATGACACAGGCCATAGGATTGCCCTGAATTAATTCCTGTTTGAACTAGAGCAGATATTTTGGGGAAAAAAATCCAATCGATTTTAAAATTGCCACCTTAGGCAATTATGAATTAATATTTAATATTAATTATTAAATTGTTTTTTAAAAGTGCCGTATTTCCTGTCTGAGTTTGTCTAACATGAGCTTCCAGCCATCAGATCATGTTAGAGCTGTGGCAGCTAGATAGAAGAGCTCAGTGATAGCCAAGTTTTGGTCCCTGTGTAAGTACTTTAGAGTGCGATCAAGACATCATGCGTTAGTTTGACAGGATCTGTTTTCCATAAACCCATGTTGATTGACTTTCATTATAACACGCCTTCAGGTCTGCATTGGGTGAGTTCCACTGTGTTGCTGCTGGCTCTGTGCTGTGACCGTTTGCCCAGCACTTTAACCCCTGTCACCACTGCAGCCCAGGGATGCTGGAGCACAGGGATGAGGGGGAGAGCAGACAGGGAGATAAGCTTCATTCTGCCTGCAGTGCTGGTCGTGTTGTCATGCTGCCTCTTGCCGCCAGGCGTCCGTCTGAGATCCCAGCACTCACGGCCCCTTGCTCGCAGGAGCAAATGGAGGGAGATGTTACTGAATCCCCATAAACTTTCCTCAGCAGATGCCCCCAATTATGAGCAAGGGACTCCTGTATGGCCCAGAGCAGCTATAGATTTCACTACACAGCTTGCCAGGTCCCCTCAAGCCTGAGCCACAGCCCTCTGCAAACCCAGCCCTGGGACCCCCGCCCCCCAGCCTCAGTTTCTCTTAGTTAATTGCTCATCATCCCCTTGCAACCCCTCCAGTCCACCACACGTAATGCTGTAATGCTGACCTCAATAGGTGGGGGAGACTTCTTCATCCCCTGCTGGTCCTCTTCCCTCCCCCCTTCCCACCATCACTTCCGTTCACCATGAATCCAGCACCTCAACCTTCAGTCTGTGTGGCTGGGTGGCGATGAGATAGTAGCGCTGCCCTCTCCTGCACCACCCTCTGGCTCTGAGCAACTTCCCCACCTTCCAATCATCCTGCTTCTGACAGATCTGGATGCTGCTGGTTCATCTAAATAAGCAGAGATCTTGCAGGGTGAATGGGGTGTGAACTGTCGTCCCCCCCCCCCCAGTGAGCTAAGAATAGACCCCAGCAGTCCTGACATCCAGCTCTCTGGTCGCCCCAGTAGCTCCACTGCCCCTCCAGCTTCAAGAACTAAAACCCAGAATGCCTGACACCCAGCCCCACCCCTCTGACCAACAAACAGCGCCCCCCAGCTGGGACCAGATCCGCAGCCCTGGCTCCCAGTGGCACCAGATGTAACACTGATGCACCTTGCACAAGGACCATCGCCCATAAGCCAGCACTCCTGGGAGCAAAAGGCCCCACAATCCATTCCCCCCACACCAATGTCTCCATCCCCCTGCCACTCTCCTCAGGGCTGGCTTGGCTCTGGCAACCCACCACCCACCCAGAGGGCTAGCGCGTAGGCCACAAACATACTCCTGTTTCCCCCTGCCCAGGTGTGTGCATGTTAACTAGTCTGCTTTGTTTAATGGGGCAATGGAGCAAATCGAGGACAAACCACTGGTTTTGATTGGGGGGGGGGGGGCAGAACTGCACTCGGCAATGTGGGGGGAAGGGGAGTTGACGACAGCCCCAGGGCAAGCAGCTGGGGTCCCATAGGTGGAGCTTGTGGGGGGGGGGGGGGGTGTCAGGTGCTGATTCACCTAAGCAGATTAAATCCATCAAGCAGCTCGTGGCTAATGTGCTGGAGCAAGTAGGGAGGGTCGTGAGCCCTGGCCATTATATAACCGCTCCCAGCCCCTACCGCCACATCACCCCTCCCTCCCCCCCGCCCCCCCCCCAAAAAAAATGCAGAGCGGTCATGTCTCCATGCCAGGCACGGGGGAGACACCCTCGACCCCGCCTCCCCCACCTCCAGAGGCAGCTGCCATTCACTGCCGGGCGAGGGAATCCCTGTATAAACAGCCGGCGAGCCCCACGCCAGAGGCAGCCGCAGCGCAGCGCCAGGCGAAGGCTCCCTGTATCTGTGGCAGTGAAGGAACGTGTTCCCAGTGGATCAAAGCCTGGGGGTGGTGGCACTTTGCCAGTGCAGGGTTCTCGCTCGCGCTCATCTGCGCTCCCTGGCAGCATGGTGACAAATGTGATCTGAGACAGGAATTTCCCTGATGAGAAATGTTGGATAAATGGCCCAGAAAACAGCAGCTGCTGATTATTCTCTAGCGCTTCAAAGCGCTTTGCAGACACACAACTGCCCCAGGAGAGAATTTGCCTGATCTCATTATGGAGGGGAAACATGTCAGAGAAGCGGCTAAGCCCTGCAGGACCCCTGGCTCTCAAACGCCCCCCCAACCACCCAGTCCTGCCCTAGTGGGGTGCCAAAGCCCTTTGCCCTGACTCTACCCCCAATCCGCTTCCTACAGCTGGGGAAAGAAGCCAGGATGCCCTCCCTGGGGTCCAGACGGGGGGGGTGTCCCTAGACCTGACTGGCTGGGCTCCCCATAGGGACAGAGCTTGCTGCTTACACTGTGACTATGACCCTTCTGCCCACAGGCCACAGCTGCATGGCTGCTAGAAGGTTTGGGGGGGGGGGTAGGCTGTTTTGGGGAGAGCACAGGGGGTGGTATCATGGGGGACAGTGTGGGGGAAGGGACTTGGCCTGGGCTGAGACAGTGCACCTGTGCCCGCAGGTGTGTACACCCCAATAGCAGTGCCCAGCCGCGGGATGGGGATGCACATCTCAGCCGGTCAGGCTTTTGGGGGGGGGGGGGGGGGGGGGGGGTGTGTGTGTGTGTGTGTGTGTGTGTGTGTGTGTGAGAGAGAGAGAGAGCGAATGAGAGCAGGGACGCTAGGATTGCCAACAGTCCCTTATTACTGTTTCCCCTTAGGGTGTCAGCTCTGTGCACCAAGCTGGGGAATTGCTGAGCGCGGCAAAAAGCAGCAAGCAATACCCTGGTGACTGGAGGTGAGTCCTACTCGGTCATAATAGCAGGCGGTGAGGTAGGGTGCTGAGAAAACAGGCCCTTAGTTTGGAAATACAGGGTTAGCATCTCTACGCAGAAGGCCCCTGCGCTGTCTCACAGCAAAGCAGCTCCCCACTGCCATGGGGCTGGGAGCAGACATCCCCAGGAGGCTGGGATTGGTGGGGAGGGGCTGCCCAGCTCCTCACCTCCCCCCCCCCCCCCCCCCCCCCCCCACACACACACACACACACACACACGGGGCAGTACCAGAGAAAGCTTCTCCCAGCCCTGGCAATGTGCCTCCTGCCCTTGGGAGGCAAAGTCTGGGCCTCGACAGCCCCTCTCCTGTGGCTGTGGCGGCGGGTAATGAAGCACCGTGGCAGAAGACCATATTGGGATTGGTGCCCCTAGAGTGGCCCACGTCCCCGTCCCTGCCCCCAGAAACCAGCCAGACACCCCCACCTTGGGGCCAGTTTGGAGCCAAAATCCCCCCTGAAGGGGAAAGGCCCCGTGTCCCATTCCCTCCCCTGTACCAGCCAGACCCCCTGCCCTGGGGCTGGATCAGAGCCAATGCTCCCTGCTGGCCCCATGGCTCAGTTACAGACACCAGAAGGGTGATGGGTTGTTTTTTTTTTTGCAAGTTTTTATTCAGCCACAAAGTTGAGGATTTTGTATCCAGTGTTTCTTTTTTTACACAAATGCCCCGTGGGGGGGGGAGGCAATGGGAAGGGATTCCCCCATACACTGTGGATGGCTCTAGCACCTGGGTCCCTTTCTCTCCCGGTCTGACTCCAGGTGGGGTGGGGTGGAATCCCCTCCCTCCAAAACCAGGGGCCTCTTCCCCAACACCACCAGCACCGAGCCCTGAACAGCTCCCCAAATGGGATACACAGGGACCTCAGGCCAGATAACAGGGCACCCACCCCACACACAGGGGCCCCCCACCCCAATGGCCCAAACTTGAGTGCCCCCCAAAAAATCCTCCCCCAATTTGGCAATGAGAAGGTAGATTGGGGGGCCCTGACATTTTAGGGGGGAGCTGGTGGGTGTGTCATTGTTCAGCCTTGACCCCTTTCCCCTCAGGGTCTATTTAAGGCATCCCCTGAACCCCCAGCCCCCTCATCCAGACAATAACTCCTGCTAACAAATTCAACATCACAGCCACACAGAAATACCCTGCCACGCCCTGGGGTGTGTGGGGTTTGGGCCAACCCTGGGGTTTGGGTGGGGGGGGGGCAGGGGTTGTTCCCCACAGGGTGTGGGGAGCTCCTGGGTGGGTCACACCCCCTGGATTAGATAATCCGCCCAGATGTAAATGTGTCAAATAGAATAGCCTCCCTGGCCCAGTGCTGGGGACACCAACCCTGACCCCCTTGCGTTATAATGACACTGCAGGGGAGGAGTAGCCAGCTCACCTACCCCCTAAGAGGCAGGGTGCCCCCTCCTCCTCCCTTCCCCCCCCAACAGAAAGACTCACAAAGGGGAGTGCTGGGGGGCTCATCCTGCCCCAGCTGCGTTGGGGGCTCCAGCGCTGGCCGCGATCACAGAGGTGGGGAAGGTATGGCTGGGAGGAGATGCTCTCCCCCTCTCACAGGTGCTGCAGATACGAGGGGGCAGCAGGGTTTACTGAGTCACTCAAAACGTGGGGCGGCCCTAGTACGGGGAGGCCCAACATCTGATCCTGCGAGTTGTCCAACGATGGTGCAGAGCCTCAAATGCGTGGGGGGCGGAGCATCAGGCCCACGGGGGTGTTGGATTTTCAGGGGCCCCCCCATGTTCCCAGCATCTCTTGTGCTCTCCTAGAAACAGCTGGTTGGGGGTGAACCCAGGAGTCCAGGAGCAGCCATTGACGCAATTGTGGGGGCCCCCCACTCAGTCCTCTTAGAAACTCACCAAAGTATAAACCATACTGGGGAGAGAAAGAGAAAGAGACACCCTGACATGCTGCAACATAAACGGGGCTGCAAGTCAGGAGTGAGGGGCTCAGCGCCGGGTACACAGCCCTGCACCCCACCCCAGGGGCAGCTGGATCTCAGTATTGGGTGAGGGACCCCTGTATAAATGGCCTTGGCCCCCCCGCGAGGAGGCTGCATCTCAGCGCTGGGTAAAGACTCCCCAGCCAGAGGCTGTGTGGGGCGCTACCTGTACAAATAGTAGAAGAAGGACAGCAGATAGAAGGCCAGTTTGCACCACGACTCCTTCTGGCAGTAGTTGAGGATGTCAGCGTTCATGATGGAGACGGCATCGTACATCACCTCGGACCCGTCGGCCGGGCGGTGGAAGTACCTAGGGGACAATGGAGCAGGGGCTCAGACAACATCTTGGTCCTCCCAGCCCCACGTGCAAGGGGGTTTCCTCTAGAACGTGTGGCGTCCGGATGCCCGCTATCCCAGCCACACACACAGCTCGGCTGGTCGCCCTCAGGCCCGACCCACGGCCCCCTGCTATCCCAGCTCTGCCCGTGTGCCCCAGTCCTGACCGGCTGCCCCCAGGTGCTGCACTCCTCCCCTCCCAGGCTGCCCTCTCTCAGGGCGCAGAGCCACTCACCTCCAGAGGTGGTAAAAGAGCAGAGGGATGTTGAGGCCTAAGGTGACCCATTCAGCTGCACACAGGAACATGAGGCAGAAGAGCCCGTGGATGGAGTATTCAGGGACCACGAGCTGGAAGGGAGAGCAGGCCATGGTCAGTGGGGAACAGAACCCAGGAGTCCTGGCTCCCAGATTCAGTGGGGGGTGGATGCTCCCAGCAATGTGCTCCTCCTGCCGGAGCCCCATTAGTATTCCCCAGAGCCAGAGGCTTTGATGTGGCCATGTCCTGGCCAGCCGCCAGCCAGGCAGAAATAATCCAGGAGTATTCTCAAACCAGAATGCCAAGCAACACCCAACAGGGACACCTCCCCCCTCAGGAGTGCCAGCTCCTATCTGGCCCCAGGGTGGGGGAACTGGCTGGCTCAGGGTAGTGGGGAATAGGATATGGGGCCCTTCCCTTCAGGGGGGCCAGCTCTGATCTGGCCCTAAGGCAGGTGGGGGAGGCGGAGCTAAGGAGTGAAGGTTCAGGGGGCCTGTGGGGAAAGGTGGGGGGGTTGTGGGGAGAAGGTGCAGGGAGCCTAGGAAGGGGAGGAGGTGCAAGTGGGCAAGAGGGTTCAGGAGGCTGTGGGGAGAGGTTTGGGGAGCTATGGGGAGGAGGTACAGGGAGCCTAGGAGGGGTGAAGGGGTTCAGGAGGCTGTGAGGAGAGGAGGGGGCCTGGGGAGAAGGTGCAGGGAGCCGAGGAGGAGGGATGGAGGTCAGAAGGCTGTGGGGGGCGGAGGGGAGGAGGAGCAGAAGTCCAGGGAGATGCGGGGGTGGCAGGTTCAGGTACTGCCAGTTGCCCCCAGGTTGGGGGTTCAGGAACTGGTCATGCACTGTTTTGGAGAATGGAGACATACAGAGCGGGGATGGGGCCACCTGGACTGGGGGCAGGAGGAACACACAGACAGGTGGGGCAGAGACAGAAACACACGGACGCACCTTTCTCAGGAGGCAGCAAATCCGCTCAATGTTTTTCAATCGCTCTCGCTGCAGGGGGGGAAAGAAACAGGGAATTAGACTCAGAGCTGGCAGAGGGGAGGGCTGAGAAAAGGGGTGGGGAGGCAGGACCAGAGAGGGGTGCTCAAGCAGGGGGAGGAGGGGCTGGGTGTCAGAGCTCCTGGTTCTATACCTGGCTCTGGGAGGGGAGTGGGGTAGGAATGTTTAAAAAAAAAAATCCATCAATGGGTGTAACCTATTTAGGAAGGATCAAGTGGGCAAAAAGGCAAGGGGAGTGTCAAAAACGGCATTGCGTGTGTCTGAGTCACAGACAGCTCAGACGCAAATGATTAGAGCCCTGCAAATCTATGGATGTCCGCTTTACATCTGCAGATGTGGATATCTGCGGGCCATTTTTGCGGATCAGATGTGGATACAAATTTTGTATCTGCGCAGAGCTCTACAAATGATCTTAAATGCTTATGGATCAATGTCCTAACAGATAAAGCAATAGATTGCGTACTAGATGGTGTCTTCTACAGACCACCAAAAACCCACTAGGGAACAGGATGACCGGCTCCTTCCACTCCTATTTATAATGTGTAAAAAGGGAATAAACAGTGTGCTCAGGAGGCTTCAATCTAAGCGAAGCTGGAGGTCTAAAATGTCCTTAGAATTGCTATATATTATAGATTACAATTATAAATGACAATTTCCTAACTCAGAGTGTTGCATCCAACATGAGGGAATTCTATATTAGATCTCATCTTGACAGATAAAGAGGAATTGATCACGGAACTAAACATTTGTTACTGTTTAGGTGCAAGTGATCATGATTTGATCACATTTGTTATGTGCAAACCAAATAAAGTCCAAACCAGGGATATATTAACTTGTGCTTTAAAAGGTCCAGTTTCACAAGGCTGAAAGCAAATCAGCTGGGAGGAAGAATTTAACCAGAAAAATGTAAATGATAATTAGGAATTGTTTAAGAACATTTTACTAGAAGCCCAAAAAGCCATAATCAAGAAAGAACCCACCTATCTTAGAGATGAAGTGAGGGCAGCTGTGCAATAAATGAGATAAACAGACAGAAACTGATACACACAAATGGGAGAAAGGGGAAGTCAATAGCAATTAATATAAATCAGAAGCTAGGATTTATAGAAAATGTATAAGGGAAGCAAAAGGACACAAGGAGTGATATCTGGCCAGCAGAGTTAAGGACAATGAGAAGGAAGTTTTTCAAGTATATTAAGAACTAATAACAATGGCATTGGTCCATTATTAGACGGGAATGGCAGACTTGTCATTAATAACGTAGAAAAGGCAGAAGTATTCAATAAATATTTCTGTTCTGTATTTGAGAAAAAGCCAGATGACGTGTTCATATCATATGATGATGATGAAGAAATACTTTCCATTCCATTAGTAATTCAGGAGGCCGCTAAACAGCACCTACCAAAGGTAGACATTTCTTCATCTGCAAGTCCAGATAACTTGCATCCAAGTGTTTTAAAAGAGCTGACCAAGGAGCTCTCTGGACCATTACTGTTGATTTTTCAATAAGCTTTCGAACACTGGGGAAGTTTCAGAGGACTGGGAGAATGCTAATGTTGTGCCAATATTTAAAAAGGATATACAGGATGTACCTGAGTAATTATAGGCTTGTCAGCCTGACATCAATCTCAGGCAAGATGCGGGGCAGCCAATAAGATGGGACTCCGTTAATAAAGAATTATAGAGGTTTGATATAATTAATGCCAATCAACATGGGTTTATGGAAAATAGATTCTGTCAAACCCACCTGATATATTGTTTGATGAGAATCCAAGTTTGGTTGATAAAGGTAATAAAGCTGATGTAATAGCTTTAGCATTTGACTTGGTACTGCATGACATCGTGATTAAAAAGCTTGAACAATACAAAATCAACATGGTGCACATTAAGTGGATTAACACTTGCTAACCGCTAGGTCTCAAAATGTAACTGTACACGGGGAATCGTCACTGAAAGGGTGTGTTTCTAGTGGGGTCCCAAAGGAGCGACTCTTGGTCCTACACTAGTTAATATTTTTATCAATGACCTGGAAGACAACATCAAATCATCCCTGAAAGTTTGCAGATGATACAAAGATTGGGAGAGTGACAAATAATGGCAACAGGTCCCTGATCCAGAGGGAGCTGGATCACTTGGGAAGCCGGGCACAAGCAAACAATATGTGTTTTAACGTGGCCAAGGGTAAACATACCCATCAAGGAACAAAGAATGCAGGCCATGCATTCAGAGACAGAGGGACTATCCTGTGATGCAGCAACCCTGCAAAGGACTTGGGGGTCCTGGTGGATGATCTGCTGAATGCAAGCTCCCAAGTTTGAAGCCATGGCTAAACGGGGTAATGCAATCCTTGGATGTATATAAACAGTGAGATCTTGACGAGGAGAAGGGAAGTTCTGTTACACCCGTATGTGGCATTGCTGGAATCCTGCACCCCATTCAGGCGGCCACAATTCCAGAGGGGTGTTGATAAATTGGAGAGGGCTTGGAGAAAAGCCACAAGAACAACTAGAGATTAGAGCACAGAAGCTCAATCGGCTCCGTTTAACGAAGAGAAGGTAAAGGGGTGACTTGATCCCAGCCTGGAAGTGCCTACGCGGGGAGCAGAAATTGGAGAACAGAGCGTCAATAGGGCAGCCGAGGTCTAACAAGAGCCAAGGGCTGGATGCTGACGCTAGACAAATTCAGACTAGAGATAAAACACACATTTTTAACAGTCAAGGTAATTAACCGTTGGAACAATTTATCAAGGGCTGAGCTGGCTTCTCCATCACTGGCAACATTTAAATCAAGACTGGATGTTTTTCTAACAGATCTGCTCTAGTGCAACCAGGATCTCATAGACTCTAAGGCCAGAAGGGACCATTGTGATCATCTAGTCTGACCTCCTGCACAACGCAGGCCACAGAACCTCACCCATCCACTCCTGTAACAGACCCCTGACCTATGACTGAGTTATTAAAGTCCTCAAGTCATGGTTTAAAGACTTCAAGGTACAGAGAATCCACCAGCAAGTGACCCATGCCCCATGCTACAGAGGAAGGTGAAAAAATCCCAGAGCCTTTGCCAATCTGCCCTGGGGGAAAATTCCTTCTTGACCCTAAATATGGCGATCAGCTAAACCCTGAGCATGTGGGAAAGACTCACCAGCCAGACACCCACAAAAGAATTCTCTGTAGTAACTCAAAACCCACCTCATCTAACATCCCTTCACAGGCTATTGGCATACCTACCACCAGCAGTCAAAGATCAGTCAATTGTCAAACTAGCCTGGCCCATCATGCCATCCCTTCCATACATTTATCAAGCTCAGTTTTGAAGCCAGCTAGGTTTTTTCCATCATGGAAAAAATCCATTCATGGAAATCCTCTGGCCAGTGTCACACAATCATGGCAATGTAGGGCTGGAATGGACCTAACAAAGTCGTTTAGGCCACCCACTGGCACTGAGGCAGAACCAAGTAAACCTGGCTTATCCCTGCCAGCCATTTGTCCAACCTGTTCTTAAAAACCTTCACAGCCTCCCTAAGTAACCTCCCTATTCCAGTGCTTTACTATCCTATAATTAGACCCTGGAACAGTTATACAGAAGGACAGACTAGATGATCACAATTGTCCCTTCTGGCTTTATAATCTAGGAATTTTGTGGTGAGAGCAGGGGGTTGGGGAAGACAGGATCCAGAACTCCTGGGTTCTATTCCCAGCTTTGGGAGGGGAATGAGGTTTAGTGGCGGCAGAGGATGTACATGGATACCCGCTCTGGGAATTAGCTTTGGGTGTTGGGGTCTTGCTGGAGCTGGGATCAGGGGTGGATATGGGGCAAGAAGCCACAAAGACACCTCATTGCCCTTATATAGGCAAAACAAAGATGGAGCCCAAATCCCAGGGCTTCTGGGACCCCACTTCCTTCCCCCCAAACCCTAGAGAGGGTTCAGGCTCCATCAGTCGCACCACCATCTGAGACATTGTGTGCCCTAAAGCTTGTACAATACACAAGTCAAGGGTTTTGTAAGACCCTAGACAGTGAGACTAGACCCTACACAAACACAGACAAGACCCTACATAAACACCAGACACTAAATCCCAGACAAACACAAACCCTGGACCCAACACAGCTTAAGAGAAGCGGCTCTGCTTGTGTTCCCATGAGGGGAAAGGGATCGTTTACGTTTCCAATTTCTGCATTGTGAACTCCAAGTCGAGTGGGGCTCCAAAATCATGAGGCTGGCTTTCAAATCATGTGCCACTGGGCTTGTGTTTATTGGCTCAGTGCCTGCGAAGTGACCTCCAGGATGCAGATCCCAGCTTCCTCCCACAAGGGAGAGAAACTTGCCGGGGGTTTACATAAGAATGTTACGAGTCACAAAAGATCCCAGGACTCTGGGAGCTGGGGATTTAAGGGCAAGTCTACTCTGCAATAAAACACACACGGCTGGCCTGTGCCAGCTGACTCAGGCTGGCGAGGCTCGGGCTGGGGCTATAAAATTGCAGTGTTGATGTTTGGGCTGGGGTCGGTGCCTGGGATCTGGGACCGGGTGAGGAGGGAGGGAGCCCCATACGCCTTAGGCAGCTGCCAGGGGCCAGCCCAGGTGTTCTGTTGCAGTGTAGATATACCCCAAGACACCAAATATCACCATCAAACCTGACACCAGGAAACATAGGGGTTCTAATGGCAGCCTCTTCCCACCAAGACTCAGCCTGGAAACCCTGCCGGTGCCTGTGTACTGACCCGCAGCTCCTGCTATCCAGACTTGGGCTCCCCACACATTGTGCTCGGGGAGAGGGGAGGGGAGGTCCTGCCTTGAACAAGAAGAGACTTGAGCTTCATTTTGGGGGACTGAAGCCTCAGTGTCTCTGTCTCTGCCCTTTTCCCACCCAGCGAACCCCAAAACCTGGCTGGATCAGTAACAGGAAAGAGAAACTTACAAGCAAGACTCACACAGCGAGTGCCTCCGGCCTGCTCACCCCCTATTCCTTCCTGAGCACAGCCAGCCCCCAGATCCCACCCCTCACCTCGACCCCCTCCTGGGCACAGCCAGCCCCCAGAACCCACCCCCCCATCAATTTCCCCAGCTCCTCCTTCCCCCTCTCCCATCCCCACCGGCCCAGATCTCAGTTCCCCTGCAGTAAATCCAGTCACCCAGCAACAGCAATGGGGCTGGGGACAGATTCAGAGCTTATTTGCCCTGAGTAAATCCAAAGTCATGTTCTGACTGCAGTGGGGTCAGGGCCGGATTCTGGTATCAACTATGAAGTGAGGTTACTCCAGGACTCAAATGGCAATTAATAGAATTTGGGTGACAGGGGGATTTAGTGGGGAAGGGGAGGCTGGGAGCCAGGACTCCTGGATTCTATTTCTCTTTCTTGTCCCTACTCATTGCATGACCCTGATCCAGTCCCTCTCCCATCTGTGCCTCAGTTTCCCATCAGTGAGCCAGATGCTGCCAGTGAGAAGGGAGGTGGTTGACCCCAGGGCTCCGGGCTGCGCAGACAGGGAGAGGAGTTATTCCTTAGCCTGGCCCAGGCACAGCCGGGTGCCCTTCCATTGTGCATGGGCTGGGCAGAGTCAATCCCAGTAACCTGAGGGGCAGGGGAGTGTGAGGGGTCCCTCACACCAGGAGCTGCAGCTGGGGCCATCACTCACCCTCAGTTTCCCTAAATATAAATAGTTCAGTGTGACCTGAATTCCTCTCCCAGCAACTCGCAGGCAGCCCCCAGAGCTCCCCTCCCCAACCCCCAAAGTCTCAGGATGCCTGGGTTCTATCTCCTGCTTGGGGAGGGGAGGGAAGTATAGGCCAGCGCTTCTCAACCTTTTAGGGTTTAGGACCCATTGGTAAATGTTTATGGCCTGTCATGACCCAGTCAGTAGTCTGGGGGTGGAGGCCCTGGGGTGGTTTTGGTCCCTGCCCAGCTCTCACCCACAACGGCGGCTCCTGCAGCTCCTGTGCTGTGGGGCTGGCTGGGCGTGGCAGCCTCCAGGGTCGCAGTGCCATGCTGGTGTGGCCGTGACCCCGACTGGGCCAAATGTGAGAGTGGAGTTGTGACCTGGTTCGCGAGGTGGCCAGGCCCCTCCCCACAGGCAACCCACCCAGTGTGCGGCACTGGGACTCTAGAGGCTGCTGTGCCTGGAGCAGGGAGGCGAGCTCCGCCGGCCCCATGGGACAGGAGCCACCGCAGGACCCTTTGAGACAGTCTGGCGGCCCCATTTTGGGTCCTGAGCCACGGCTTGAGAAACCTGGTCTCATGGGAGTGAGCAGGGGGAGGAGGGAGAGTCAGGACGCCTGGGTTCCACCCTTGGCTCTGGGTGGGGAGCAGGGTCCTATCCACAGCTCTGCCATTGACTCACTGTGACCCATGGCAAGCCCCTTCCCCGCTCAAGGCCCCAGGTCGCTACTATTCCCCCCATGCCGCTGGGGGAGCAGCCGTTGGGTGACGCTCCTCAACCCTCTCCCCAGAGAACCACAGCCGTTCCCCTGAACCCACCCCCACCTCGAGTGATAGCAGGGGGTTGGAGGCTGGGACTGAAGAGTATTGGCTGAGTCTGGGGGGGACAGGACCCAGGGCTGTGGGTTGGGATTGAGGGGCAGTGGCACAGCTGGTGGGGGGCCCAGGGCTGGGATAACAGAGGTCTGCGGGTCGGGACTGAGGGGCACTAGCGCTGAGAGCTGTTTCTGACTCACGGATGCAGCTGGCAAGCAGTGGGGTTGGGCCAGGGGAGCGGGGCATGGGGCACTGGGGAGGGAAAGGAAGAGAGATGGGTTGGAGGGGTGGGGGAGCCTTTTGAAATCCCTGCCCCAGAGTGGCGCTGACACCCCCCGGCAGCCTCCCTCCAGGGCCTGATGGAAACTTTGGGACTTTCAGAAAAAAAAAATTGACTGACACAAACCTTAGCGCAGCATGGCCAGCAGGAGAGAACCCAGGAGTCCTGGCTCCCAGCCTCCCCCGGCTCTAACCCACCAGACCCCACTCCCCTCCCCGAGCTCAGACAGAACCCAGGAGTCTGGGATCCCGAATCCAGACACCGTCCGTCGCTCATTTAGGGGAGAGGATGGTTGAGTGGACACCACAGTTAAAAAAAAATAGGAATGACAAGGGCAACATCGCAGCGGGACAGCAGTGGGTCAAGGGGAGGGTCGGACACAGATGGACACAGAGACAGACACACCTCTCCCACCACATCTATTGACTTACTGCCCTCGCCGGGTTCCCCTGGTCAATGGGATTCTTGAAGTCTGTGCGCAGCTCGTCAAAGGCGATGATCTGTAGCAGGAGAGCAGGGTAAGAGGCAGCCCCAGAGACAGACAGATCCTCCCTGCCCAGCCCAGGGACCTGGCTGAGTCAGGGATGGCACATGCTTGGGGGGCTTGTATCCAGGGATCCCTCACCCAGTGCTGAGATGCAGCTGCCTCTGGGGTGGGGCGCAGGGGCAGTTTATATAGGGATTCCTCTCCCGACCTTCCCATGGGGGCTCCCCCATTCATTGAGTGAGGGGCAGGGAGTTCCCAGGAGGGCCCCCTCTCCCCCCCTATGGGAAGCAGGGCTTGAGGCTCACACAGGCCCATAGCTGGGTTGCCTGAGAGCATGATCACCTGAGCAGTGCCTGGCCCCACTCCACACATGCTCATTTACATATGCAAATCAGACCCCATCCTGCCAATTTGCAGAGGGCAGTGAGGGAGACCTCGACTGAGGGCTGTTGAAACCACAGAGGAGCATCTGCCAGCCCCACCCAGTGGGGCAGAACGTCCTCTGGGGCCAACCAGCTGGACCCCCTCCCTTCCCAGCTCCCTATTCTGTCATCCTTCCTCGCTGGCCCCAGGGCAGAGAATGGGACATGGGGCCTTCCCCTCTAGGGGGTGCTGGCTCCTGTCTAGCCCCAGGGCTGGGGGACTGGCTGGCTCATGGATAGATGAGGATGGGGAGGAACAGACAAACCCTTTCCTGCTAACATTCACTGCTTGATAAATCCCTCAGAGGAGACAAAGCCGACAGGAATTCACCAGTCTCAGCCGCTTTGCGCTTCCATATCGATAACAAAAATACCAGTGATCAGAGCGGGCACCCTGGCTCCAGCCCCCCCTGCTTTAACCACTAGACCTCATTCCCCTAGCAGAGCTGAGATAGAACCCAGGAGTCCTGGCTCCCATTTCCCCTGAACCTGAACCTGCATCTGCCCCCTGAGGAGCCTGAATCCATCCTCCCCCGAGAGTCACCAGGGAAGTTAGCTCCCAGCAGGATGTGGAGGGACCCAGCTTCCCTTGGGGTTCAGCTCCCTCCCCCAACGCCACATGGCTTTGCCTGGTCTCCTGCCAGCACAGCCGGCTCCAGAACAGCCAGCCCCGGAGCCCCAGCCAAATGGGGTGACTCAGCCACCGCCTCCCCATCCTCCGGGGGCTGGGACAGATCCGGTGTGAGACAGCGGGGGGGGGGGGGGTCCTCATAACGAGCCCCGCACCCGGCTCAGAGCTGACACCCATCAGAGGGGAAGTGGCTTGTGTCACTAGTCAGAGCCCCATCCTGCTGCCATGGTCGCCAGCATGTGTGTCTGGGGGATTCATGGCCCCCTCCAGAGTCCCCCGGTTGGTCCCCCTAGCGCCACATTCCAGCAGCAGCAGCATGTCTAGGGCCATCCACTCAAGCCCAATCCCAGCCCCCAGAGCCTCTTGGCTCCTGCCCCAGCCATTCCTGTCACTAGTTTGTGGGTTCTCAGAGCAGAGACCCACCGCCAGGGTAATGGGCTGAGCCATACAGCTCTGCCGGTGCCCCTCAATCCTGACCCGCAGTCCCCTGCCAGCCCAGCCCTGGGCTCCTTGCCAGTCATAGTCAGATCTGAGCTGCACTTGGTACCTGTCAAAGCAACAATGAAGGCCACAGGCGCCTGTCGCAGTTGCTTAGCAACCCTCACACGCGGCTCCTTTGCTTGGCAGGGGAGGGATTCCGCTCCAGCACCCTCCCCCCACAACTTGAGCCCTGGAACAGCCTGTCAGCTGGGGGGGAGCAGGCAGGGAGGGAGGGATGGGGTAATGGGGTGGCTGGCTGAACCGTTTAGCTGCTGCTCCTGTGACGAGGTACCTGCCCCATAAGGAATGAAGCTGAGACCTTGCAAATTCGCCTCACACACTGGCCCCTAGACAAGATCCAACACTCCAGCTTGTGCTGGGTCAGCCATAAATTGGTGACAGACAGGTGACTGTGGGGGAGATTAGGGGTCAGTGTATGCTGGGGGGAAGGAAGCCCAGGGCTGGGATAGCAGGGATTATGGGGCACTGGAAGAGCTGGGGAGTTGTGGGTCAGGATTGAGGGGTACCAGCAGAGCAGAGGGCTACGGGTCAGGATTGAGGGGTACCAACTGAACTGGGGGGGGCTGCAGGTTAGGACTGAGGGACACCGGCAGGGGTGGGTGGTTGTGAGTCAGGATTGAGATGCATTGGCTTTGCACTGCTACAAACTCCATCCCCTCCCCTCCATTTCCCATGCTTGGTCCCCGTGGGAGCTGGGGTGAGAAATGTCCCTGGGGGCAGTGGGAGCCCAGCAGGGGCCTGGTCATTGCCAGACTGGAGACACCCCTCCCTGGCCCATCAATGCCCCACAATCCGGGCCTGGCTGGGGATGGTGCGTCCCTGACGCCCCCGCGCCCAGCACCTGCCCAGAACGGGAGAAAGAGAAACCAGCACACGACCCGCCTGCCATTGGCCGCCTGGGAGCTGGTCGCCAGGGTAACGCGATGGTTTCCAGCGGGAGGGGGGCAGTGGGCGGGAGGAACTTTCCCTGCAGCTCCAAGGGGTCCAGCACCATGATCCCTGATCACCTAGGTCCCCCAATCACCTGAGGCCCCAATCACCTGCGTCCTGAGTCCCCCAATACCAGTCACCTGAGTCCCTCGTTCGCCTGGGTCCCCCAACCTGATCCTCTGGGTCCCCCGATCCCAGTCTCCTGGATTCTGAGCCTGGGGAAGGGCAGGATCAGGGCTCCATTGCTGGTGGATACAGCCAGTCCGGAGCAGTGGTTATCAGCCCGCGGGCCACTTGCAACACAACCAGCACAGAGCTGCGATTCGTGTGCCATCCTCAGGGCCATACAGGTAGTATATGTAATGTGTGCATGCGGCCCACATAACACACAGAGAGCTGCATATGCGGCCCACAATGGTAAATAGGTTGAGAACCACTGAGCCAGAGCAATTCACCCCTTCTATTCAGAGCAGGGAACCTGGCTGGCGGAGCTCCCTGCTGACGAGAGGGCCTTTTACTACAGGGAGCTGGGCAGGATGCAGGGGCCAGCAGGGGGTGCTGTGAGCCCGGGAGGGGGACAGGTCAGGAGGCTCAGTTGGGAGCGCTGTGCTGCAGGGAGCAGGACAGGACAAAACCCTGACACATCAGGGGCTCTGGTCACATTCTGTTTGGTAAATTCCCTTGCGCTTCTGACTGGAGCTGAAATTTTTCATCAGACAGTTTCTTGATAAAATGCCATTTCTGTCAAAACCAGAATGTCCTGTTGGCACGTTCCTGGAATAAAAAGCTTTGGCCTTTGGTTTTGAAATGACTTTTCAGAACAAAATTCATTGTTTTTTATATAGAAAAACATTAAAAGTTGAACAAGATCAAAATGGGAACAAGACACTTCCATTAAGCCCAAATGACATGTTTTTTGGAGTTTCCTTTTGTGGAAAATTTCAAAATATTTAGCTTTTGTTCCAAATAAAATGTTGAATTTGTGGAATTTCCCATGAAACAGGAAATGCAGCTCACACCCAGCCCTACTGCTGTGTCCTCCTAGGGCTCTCTTCAGACACAGGATTCTGCTTCACTTCCTGTCCTAAACTACTGTGTGACATGTCCTGTTATCACAGCCCCCAGAGGCAGCTGCATCTCAGTACCAGGCAAGCGATTGCTGTATAAAGCACCCCGCCCCAGAGGTGGTGGCATCTCAGTGCCAGGGGAGGAATCCCAGTACAAACAGCCCCCAGCCGGCAGCTCCCAGGACCACCTGGATCATTTCTGCTAGGAACGGACCCCTCTTGCCAAGGGTCAGGAATGGTCCCTGTTTCAAATGCACCCTGTGCCCCCAAAACTGCTGGTGCCCCTCACTCCTGACTGTAGCCCCCTCCTATCCCAGCTCTGGGCTTCCCACAATCCTGCTGGTGCCCATCACTCCCAGCACACACACATTTTCAGCCCATTGCCCCAGACAGCTGTGGTTGGAGCCCTCCCATAGCAGGGGCAGGTGACAAAGCAGATGGGCACTGTGGGGGTGTAGGGAGGGGGACGGCACAGCTCTACTGTGATGTCCATGGGGATGGGGTTGGGAGAAGAAGGCCTCCCATCAATCAGTGATCTGGGAAACAGGAGAGACAGGCCCAGGTTGTCTTATGCAGTGGAAGCCAAGGAGCCTCAGAGCCAGACAGACCAGAGTGTCCATGGGGGGGAGCCCAGGGCTGGGAGAGCAGGGGGCTGCGGGTGGGAACTAAGGGCACCAAGGCTATGGTGGCAGTGGGGCTGCAAGTCAGGGTTGAGGGGCACTGGTGGAACTGGGGGGGTGCAGGGATGGCAAGGCCCCACTGGGAGCGAGGGGGAGACCTCGCTCCCAGAACCCGAGGAGTTAAACCCACCACCCAGTTATTGATACCCAGAGCCCATCTTGTAAACAGATGTAGTTCCCATGGCAACCAGTGCCAGGTTCCCTAGTTACGGCTGGGAGAGAAGGGGGGCTTCATCCCAGGGAGCCCGGGATGTGCAGCAGCCCTGGAACAAAGGGAGGGGGGAAGCGACCCAGCAGAGGAGAATTTGGGGGATGGGGGAATCCTGCACGGGAGGGGGTTGGGAGAGAGAGATCCAGCTGGGGGGAGGGGGAGGCTTTGGTGAAGACGCGGTCGGGAGGGGGGTGGAAGGCAGTGGGGGAGTTCCAGGGGAGCGCATGGTTTGGGGGGCAGCACAGGCAGAGCCCCCCATCGCTGGGTTTCTTAACTACGTTGGCTCCATCCCCCTCTTCCCCCCCGCCCCCCAGGGACCGACCAGCCCCAGTCCGGCCCTGCGCCTCCCACCAGCCCAGTCTCCGGAGCAACCCCCAAACTGGTCCCGGCCGTCACCACCAGCCCCCGTGCAGGGGCCCTGCGGGATGGGCAGAAGGGGAGCCTGGAGATGGGGGGTGATGGGAACTGGGGCTGGGAAGGATGTTGGGGGGGGGGGGCAGAGGGGAATTTTCTTTGTCTCTTTTATTGCAGAATTACTATTATTATTATTTCAAGCAGAGAGGCGGGGACAGACCGTCAGCCAGGGACAGAGAGACGCGGGGGGAGCAAGTAGCGAGACCAGCCCGAACCCCGGAAAGGGGGCAGAATGAATGGGGTGAATCCCCCCCCGCCCGATCGCTGGGGGCTCTGCCTAGGACTCAGGAGAGAAGACGCCTGGACCGGGACACGGATGCGACCCCCCGAGGCTCCCACACGCCCAGCCCAGAGCGCCCGAACCCCTTCTCCCGCCCCCAACGCCCCGCACTCACATGCCAGATGACGAAGAAGATGAGCGAGGCGCACAGCACCAGGGTGAGCATGTAGCAGAAGGCGGCGAAGGTGAACGCCATGGTGCCAGGACGCCTGGGTCCCTCCGAGCCCGTCCGGCGGGGGGTCTCAGCCCCTGCGGCGGCCCATGAGCTCGGGGCGCCGCCGTGGAATATCGGGAGGAGCCGCCCGCCTAGGAGCGCTGCGGAGCCCGGGCCCCCATCGCTCCGGGACCCGCCTCCGTTCCGCTCAGCTCCCTGCTCCGGTCCTCGACCGGCTCCGCCGCGACTGGCAGCCCCGGCCCCCCTCGCAACGAGCCGGGAGGAGGAGCCGGGGCGCAAGCGCAACCGCGTGTGAGTGTGGCAGAGAGAGGGGTGTGAGTGTGAGACAGGGAGGGGTGAGTGTGTGAGACAGGGAGGGGGTGAATGGGAGTGAGACGGGTGTGTGAGAGGGAGGAGAGGGAGTGTGAGTGAGACGGGTGTGAGACAGGGAGAGGTGAGTGTGAGGGGGGTATGAGTGTGAGACAGGGAGGGCGTGAGACAGAGACAATGGATGGTGTGCATGGATGAGACACAGAGGTGTGTGAGAGAGACAGTGAGGGGGCGTGAATGTGTGTGAGACGGGGTGAGACAGGGAGGGATGTGAGTGAGAAGGGTGTGAGACGGATGTGAGTGGGGGCTATGAGTGTGAGACGGGAGGGTGTGAGACAATGGATGGTGTGAATGGGTGATACACGGAGGTGTGATGTGTGTGAGACCGAGTGGGAGTGAGACAGGGAGAAGGGGTGTGAGATAGGGAGGGTGAGTGTGAGTGTGAGCCAGGGAGGGGTGAGTGGACAGGGCTAGGAGTGGGAGACAGGCAGGGCGTGAGACTGAGACAATGGATGGTGTGCATGGATGAGATATGGAGGTGTGAGGTGTGTGAGACAGGGAGTGAGTGGGAGTGAGACAGACAGAGGGGGATGGTGTGAGACAGGGAGGGGTGAGTGTCTGAACTGAGGGTGAGGATGAGTGAGACAGACAGAGGGTGTGAGATGGGGAGAGGATGAGTGTGAGTGGGTGTGAGACAGACAATGGATGGTGTGCATGGGTGAGACACGGAGGTGTAGTGTGTGTGATACAAGGAGGGTGTGACTGTGAGTGAAACAGTGTGAGGCAGAGAGGATGACAATGGGGTGTGTGTGAAAGAGAGAAAGGTGTGTGTGAGATAAAGAGAGGTGGGGGGAGTGTGAGTCTGTGAGAGACAAGGAGAGATGGGGGTGCCCGAGTGAGAGATGAAGGGGCTGTGTGAGAGAGACAATGTGAGTGTTGTGTGAGGGAGCCAAGGAAGGTGTGAGTGTGCGAGAGACAGAGAGAGGGGGGGTGAGAGTATGTGTGAGGGAGAGGCTTGGTGGAGGAGTGTGTGTGAGTGAGTGTGTGATACAAAGGGTGGATGAGAGAGGATAGGAGTGTGTGTGTGTGAGAGACACACAAAGCAGGTGTGTGAGAGGTAGGGGTGTTTGAGTCTGCGAGAGAGGCTGGGGAGAGCAGTGTGAGTATGAGGGGCGAAGGAGAGACAGAAAGGGAAGGAGTGTGAGAGAGACAAAGGGTGGGAGTGAGACGGGTGTGTTTGTGTGTGAGAGAGAAGCTGGGTAGAGGAGTGAGTGAGTGTGTGATAGAGGGGGTGTCAGAGATGGAGAGAGGGGTAGGGGTGTGTGTGAGACAGAGAAGGGGTGAAAGAGAGATGGGGTACGGGGGGGTGTGTTTGTGTGAGACAGGGATGAGTGTGAGAAGGAGGGGCAGGGGGGTGAATGTGCCAGAAAAGGGAGTGTGCGTGCGTGAGACAGTGGTGTGAGTGTGTGCACAAAGGGGCTGACTTTGGAAAACCATCTCCAGGGGCGGGACATTTAATTACCTGGCTCCACATACAGTCACACACTCACTCACACACACACATCTCCATGCAGACCAGGGGCAGGTGGGTGAGGGGTGCTCTGTACTAGAGGCTCTGTGTCAGATGGGGAGAGGGGGTCTGTGCCAGATTAAGGGTGGGGTATGTGCTGCGCATGTCGGGAGGGTTCAGTGCAGGGGTCTCCCTGGTCAATGCTGCCAGGGTTTGGCCCATCCTCCCCATCGCTCACCAATAGGATCCTCTCTCCATTGTTTCATTAATTGTGTTGGGTTCCCAGGAGGGGCAGGAATGGGGGGGCTTGGAAACTTGAGAGGGGAGATCAGGTGGATCTTGTGGGGATGGCGATAGAGGGGTGGGAAGACAGAGGGTACCACAGGGGGAGGGAGTGGGGGACACTGGGATTGACATAAGGAGGAGCGGGGGGGCTGCTTTGTGGGGGGAGCTGGCTATGGGAGGTTGTGTAGCTGGTCATACGCACACAACACTCAGTCCTCCCCACACACACTCTACAGATGCTGTACACATGAACACACACTGTGTAGATCCACACGCACGTGAACATGCATACAGTGCACACCTACACACACAGTGGTAGTCTGAGCACAAGCAAACAATGGGCTGTTTAATATGGCCAGATGAAAAGTTATACCTCTAAGTACGGCAAATGTAGGCCATGCTTAAAGGACGGGGGACTCCATCCTGGGGGCAGGGATTGTGAAGAGTTGCGGGCCGTGGAAGGGGACCATGAGCTCCCAGTGTGATGTGGTGGACAAAGGGACTAATGTGATCCTAGGATATATAAGCAGGGAACTCTGGAGTAGGAGAAGAAAGGTTCTATTGCCTCCATATGTCGTGAACATTACTGGAATTTTGTATCCAGTTCTGGTGGCCCAAGTCAAGAAGGATGTTGATAAATTGGAGAGGAGGATGCAGGATCCAGAGGAAAGCCGAGAAAATGATTAAAGGATTGGAAAATGTATAGCCAGGGACTCAAGGAGTTCAGTCTATTAAGTTTAACAAAGGAAGGTTAAGGGGTGAGTTAATCACAGTCTGTAAGTGCCTACACGGGGAACAGACATTTGATAAGGGGCTCTTTGATCTCATAGACAAAGATCTAACAATAGCCCAGGGCTGGCAGTTGAAGCCGGACAAATTCAGGCTAGAAATAAGGCCCAAGTTTTTCCCAGTTGAGGGGAATTAACCATCGGAACAATTTACCAAGGCCGGGGTAGATTCTCCGTCACTGGTAAATTGAAAATCAAGAGCTGCTGTTTTTCTAAAAGCTTTGCTCCAGTTGAGCCAGGAATTCATTCAAGGCCGGCTCTTGGTCTGTTACCCAGGAGGTCAGGCCAGATGATCACCGTGGTCCCTTCCGGCCTTAGAAGCTAAAAGTGCATGTGTGCACACGTGCCCTATAAAAACCCCTGTGCTCAAAGGCACACAAGCACCTGTCTAAACATACACCTGCAACTTCACACTGCAAATGCTCATATTGTGTCTAAACACACACACACCCTTTGAAGCACCCGACACCCCCCCAATACACACACATGGCACTCTGCACATAACCCGACAAATGGATAACAGCACTACTGTGCTTGGAAACACACACACACCCTTACCCTAAGCTTCACAAATACACACCACCCTGCCCCAACAATATATACGCACATACCCTGTACATGCACACACACCCCTGCCATTTCCACAAACACACAACACCTACCGCTCCGTTTGTGTGGCAAGGCACCAGGCCTGGCCAGTCTCAGTCTCCTGGGGACGAGGAGCACCAGCAGAACTGCGGGGTGGGGAAGCACTCGGCTGGGACATCAGGGAGCAGCGCTGAGTCAGGATTGAGGGGCATTGGTTGATCGGTGTGTGGGGGCTGCGGGTTAGGGTGGAGAGGCACTGACAGAGATGGGGGCAGCTCAGTCAGAGCTGCGAGAAGGGACTGAGGGCCAGAGGCACCGTATCACAGATGAAAAGCATCAGTTAGGCCAGAAATTTCCCTTCTATGGAGATGGGGGAACTTGTCTGCAGATTTCTGGGCACGTTTTTGGATTAATTAAATATTCCTAATCCAGTGCAATTATGCGATGATTCATTTGAGCAATAATTTTAATTAGAATAAAATGTATTATTCAAGTTCTGTTTTACTTTACACCCGATGCCGGCCAGGTGGCTGCTTTCCCCTTCACAACACAGCACAGAACAGTCTGTGACTGAGAGCGAGAGCAATGCACCAGCCCCACCCAGCCTGTCTGCCAGAAGAATGGGAGCAGGGAGATGGCTGTGACCCACAGCCCCCTGCTAGCCCAGCCCTGAGCTCCCCCACCACACACATGCAGCTCCGCTGGTGCCCCTCAACCTCAGCCCACAGCTAGCCCAGCCCTGGGCTCCATCCCTCTCCCTGCACAGCTCAGCTGAGCTGATGCCCCTTAAATCTCCACTGAATGTTTGCAGGGCTCCAAACCAGGGCGCTAGAACAATGTTTATAGTGCGGATGCTGAAAGCCATTGAACAGGACGCTAAACCCTGTATATGAAGGAAGCCTGCTTCAATCCAAGAGGTGCAGCCACGCCTCTCCCCCCCCACCCCCCCAGTTCCAGCACCTCAGTGCCACATGGGGAGATAAGGCAGGTAGCTAGGGCAGGCATTTATAAATCCCTAGCCTCTCTGCATCATACCCCCCAAGCTTTAATGACATTATCACAGACTGTTTTTCCTGCCTCATTCAGGGCACGTGCTGGCCCGTCTCTGGGCCTTGCCTCATTTGGTGCAGAAGCTGGCTGGTGAGCGGTGAATGAGGCAAGGGATTGCAGGGAGAGGGAGGAGGGGCTCACTCTTAGGAGAGCTGGAGAATTGGAATCTATCCCTGCCTCTGCCACAGGTTTCCTGTGGGGCACCCGGCAAGTCACTTAAACCAAAATGCTCACCCCTGGTCACCACTTGTGTGTTCCTCATTCTCAGTGGCTAACGGGAGCCCCTGGGCTCTGGCTTGCAGAAGTGCTGACCGCAGCAACTGAATTGATAAGAGCTGAGACTGCTCTAGCCATCAGGCTGTGGGGCCTGCAGGGCTGAGTTTGCATCCTGCGTCTGCCAGGGTTGACGGGAGGCTGTGGCTGAGACACTAGCTCAGGTCCCCTCTGTAAAACAGGGATCACATCCCTCTCCTGGGAAGGTGAGTTGAAGCAGCATGGTGGAGGGGGTAGGTAGGGTGCCAGCATAGGACCCCGGAGACCTGGATACAATCACCCACTTTCCTCATAACTTTTGTTTCTTTTTGACCCCGAGCTGGGGGGTTTGGTGAAGGAAAAATGCTAGTTCTGCTAACACGTTTGATAAAAATTGTTGGAAAAATATTTGAAAAACGACAAGGGTGTGTGTGAGAAAGAGAAACACGCACTGAAAGAGAAAGAGCACTGGTCTGACACAGAACCCGCTGAGCACTAGGCACCCGGATTTAAGGAGCTATTACTCCATTCCTCCATGCCGCACTAACGGCTGTGAAGGGCACAGACTTATCAACAGCCACCCCTCTGAAACTCTAGTACAACAGGTTCCCAGCCCAGGGCTCATGCTCCTGGGCCCACGGGTACCTTGAAGCTGACCCATTGCAGCTGCATTCCAGGCAGGGTCAGACGTGATATGCCACAGAGAGGCCCCAGCCAGGGCTGGTGAATGCCGAGGGCCCTAGTCTCGTTGCTAAAATCCTGCTGAATCAAGCACCCCACAGATGGGAAATGGCCATTTTCAGCCATTTATAACTCAGCCAGACCGGCCCAGGTATCCATGGACTATCAAAAGGCACATCCCCGGCCCCAGGGCTATCCCCAGCCTGATTTCAAAGTCCAGGTGCTAGGCGCAGCCACACCAGAACCATTCACAAAGGCAACTGCAATTTCTTGTAGTAAAAGGTTCAGCAGCAGAGACTGACAGAGCACAGCTCTGCTGAGAATAGCACCCAGTTCAGACACTTTCACAGTAAGATTGGACATTTTTTTCATCCCACAGCCCTTGGGAGGCTCCGTCGCCAGCTGCTGAGATGCAGTCCCCCCTAGCGCATGGGGCTAGTTATGCAGGGATTCCTTCCCCATCCTGCTGATGCAGCTGGCCCGGGGCAGGGCCCAGGGCTGTTTCTACAAGGATCCCGTGGCTGTTGTGGAGATGCAGGCATGCAGGGAGGAGGGTGGGGGTGCGGGACCCTCATCAAGTGCAGAGATGCAGCCAGCGGGCAAGGCAGAAAGCAGGGTACACACAGGAGTGTTTACGGAGGAATGCTTGCCCGTAAGTGAGTTCCCACTGCTGTTTCTCCTCCCCTTGCAGTGACCTTATTTCTTGGCAGCAAAGGGCTTAAAATAGTGGCGCCTTCTTGGGAGGGGGTCCCCGTGGCTCATCTTGAGCAGCACCAATAGCCTAGCCCCAGCCCTCACCCTAGCTGCCATTGGCTGAGCCCCGTGAACTGGTGCTGAACAAAGCTACCTCCTAATTCCACTGGGGGGCGGGGGGATGGTGCCCAAGGCAGCCTCCTTGATCCAGAGTGGACATTAGCAGCACATACACACACCTGTCATGGATTGGCATTTTCCAGCTGGGCTCCATTTCCCATCCACAGAGCAGCAGGCCCAGAGATCACCTCCTGCCCAAGAGCAGGGCAGCCCCTGGACTGGACTGGGCTGGACTGCCATCCCATGGGTGGATGCCATAGGCTGGCAGGTCCGAGCCACTCCCTGGCTCAGCCCAGCTCACTGCTGCATGCTGAGAAGCAGTGTCCCCACCCACACACACGGGAGCTAGGTGGGGAGCAGAAGGCCCTGCCCCTCCACCCAAATTTCCCAGCCCCATTCCACAGCCTCCCAGGCCGGGGCTGCTTGTAGCAGCAGATCCAGGCCCCAGCCTGCAAGGAGCCAGCACAGTGGGCACACACTGCCCCTGGCAGTGAGGGGGTGCCAGTCCACAGCCCCTCCTGAAGGAAGAGTCCCACTTCTCAGCTGGGGCCCAAGGTCACACCCTGTCTCCAGGCAGCGGTGAGCACACAGCATGGGCTGATGTAGGTCAATCGTATCTCAGCTCATTCCCCAGGTGGGGTGGAGGTAGCAATCCAGGCCTGAGCCAGCCCCTCCCTGCCAGCATTAGCCAGGCCTGGCCCCCTGCCACATGCTGCTGCTGCAGCAATCAAGGCACTTTTACCCAGTGCAGCAGCTGAGCAGCTCTGCACGCCTGGCTCAGAGGAACATATGGGAGGAGGTCACCCCCTCATCCAGTAACCTCCAGGCAAACTCCCTTCAAAGGGAGTTAATTTCAGGGAGCAAAGGATGAGCCAAGGGGCTAGGTAATGCCACAGGCCCCATTCAGCCTGGAACTAAGGTGCCCCTATTTAGCAAGGAGCAATTTAATGTGGAAGAGGTGACCCAGGGACAGGAAACTCCACTTCAAACTGGCTGGGGGTGGAGCGCCAGCCCACTTGCTAAGGGCTGGAAGTAGGAATGGTTGAGGGCTCTTCAGGCTGGCTGGCTGGGGGGGGGGGGGGGGGGGGGGCAGACTGGATCAACACAACCAGGTTTCTACCCTTTGCACCCAGGGCTTTGTCAACACCATGATTAGGAGGAAAGGAGGGGGAGGTGAGAGGAAGGAAGTTGTCCATCAAATCTGCTTTCCCCTGGAAGACAGCTTCTGAACGAACAAACCTTGTGACAAGTGTCTGCTGCCACACCCACATTTCAGTCTGGAAATGGTGCCAGGGCAAGGCTTTGATTGCTCCTTTGTGGGCCCACTGAGCAGCACACAGGCCCCCTACCCCAGCCCCAAGGGTGCTGCATCTCACCCCTAGGCCAGGGGTCCCCCTCTAACAGCCCCACCACACACACCATAGGCAGATGCAGCTCAGTACCAGGCAAGGCAATGGAAAAGGAAGGTTATTTGTAACCAGCGCTTCGAGGTGCATGTTCCCACTAAGTGGATACACGGGCCAATGCAGCCTTGACACTCAAAACTTCTCTAAGCAGCACTGTTGAAGAGCTCCCTCCCTCCCCGTCCCACTCCTCACACTCCCACCTAGTTGGGGGGAGGCTATAAAAAGGGTCATGGCCCACTCCACTCTGCCCCTTCCCCCCCATTTCTTCCACCACCACCTTTGAGAAACCAATGCTAGGAGTGAAGAGGGGAAGGTGTGGAGCCCAGCTGGAAGAAGCCATGCTGCATCACAGGAGCTGCAGTCCCACCTGCCCAGGCCAGTAGAGGGGAATGGGAGTAGGCAGCCCCCCCACTGAGGAAGCACACAGCTGCTTCCACATCAAAACATTGCTGATTCCAGATTTTCTATTTTCTGCATAAAAGCTCTTTGCAGTCAGTTCCTGCTGGGCAGGGAGGGCCCCTAGCTGCAGGTATTGCTCTAGCACCTGCTGCTGCTCTGGGCCAGACAAAGCCACTGTGTTCCAGTCAGGCAACTGCTCCATGGAGGAATCAGGAGCATGACTTGGCTGTGCCTGAGTGTTCATGGGGATGGGCTCTCAGGGGCTACAGGTACTTGCCAGGCAGGAAAAGGCACAAGTCATTTCCAGTGAGCAACCCCCAGCCAGCATGCAGGGTTCTACCCCACAGTGCTGGGGGGGTGTGGGGGGGGCAGGGAGAGAAAGGTTAGTTACCCCAAGACTTCCCCATCCCCCTAGCGGGGTGCAACAGCCCAGCACTGCTGCTACTGCAACAGTCTAGCCCTGGATTGGGATTTTGCTCTCCTCCCCCCCTTCTGGCAGGTATGTATGTACCTGCCCTGCTCTAAAACAGAGCCCAAAGCTGAGTCAAGGGGACACAATCTCTCCCGCAGCTCTGAGTCTTCCAAAATGGCAGAGGAGATCCCCCGTGCAAGAACTCTGCCATGCTCCATGGCAGCCCCAGGCAGGTGAACCCCAGGGAGCAAAAGTGGGGGGTGCACAGCCAGGACAGGGAGGGCATGGGGATGGGGACTGTTCTCACCATGCAGTGCCTGCCCAACTGACTGGGGGCCCCTTGGGGAGACAGTGACTTGCCCCGCCCAGCCAGAGGGCAGGGTAGTACCTATACCATACCAGTGCTGCCTGATCCTAGGGGAGGGGAGCTAGCACCCAGCCAAGCCCATGTACCCCTCCCCCTTTCTAGCTGCACACACCCCACCACGACTGCTCACAGTAAAAAGGTGCAGGCTGCAGGAGCCTCCCCGCAGAGGCACTCACCTTTATTTTGGGATTTTTTTGTTCCATTTTTTTTTTTTTAAAGTAATTTCACTGGTGGAAAATAGCCAATAAGTGAACTACCCAGCTGGCTCCTCCCACCCCCTTAACCAGGGACAGGGCCGGGCCAGACAGGGGGGGCATGGCAAAGGGGGACAGGCTGAGGCCCTCAGATTCCCCTTCTTGCCAGGGCTGGTGATTGGTCATGATGGCAAGGGCTGATGCTGCAGAGGGGTGAGCTAAGCAGTAGAGGGCAGCACCCCTCACACACCCACCCCCACCGAAAGTGCAAGATCTTCCCTCCAGCCGGGAAAAAGAGCAGCCATCCTCCAGGGCTAATGCACTGAGCAGAGGTGCAGGGAGCTCCTGAGCCCTGGGGAAGGGGCTGTGCAAGCAGCCCATGGGCCTCTGTGGCCAGTTCTAAGGCCCCTGACTGTCCGTGCTACCCTGAATACATTCAGTGGGCCTGGCCGGAGGTGGCCTGGGGACAGCTACCTGCCCCCCTTGGCTGGGGAGCACCGTGAGACAGCCTCAGCAGGGCTGGGGAGGAAACCGAAGGCCTAGAGAGGACAAACAGAGGGCCGGAGGTGGGGGAGCAGCATCAGGCTCCGCTCAGCGTTCCTGGGTCAGCCCTGCATCACAGCCACTCTGACATGCCTGGGGAAAGTCTGCAGCAGGGTATAAATATTGAACTAGAGCAAAGCAGGGAGAAGAGGACCCCAAGCTGCACAGAGGGGATTAAACAGAAGTCTGTGCACCACTGGGAGCAAGAGGAATGATAAAAGACCTGGAGAAGCCATGACACATCCCCTCACGTGGAGGCAGAGGGCACAAATCAGTGGTGGGAAGCTTGTGCAGCTCAGAGAGGCCTATGCCCCTCCCTCCATTATTTCGCTAGTGACAAGCGACTGCCCCATGGAGACCAAGTACCAGGCAGCAGAACAAGCTTAACCACACAGGAGGCTTCCCAGGAAGATGTGGGGTTGGTGACAGGCTCACCTAACACGCCCACACCTGGAACTGTAGAGAAAGGGGCTGCAGGCAGGAGAGCAGAGGCTGGGGGTGGAGTGAGGGCAGCCCCATGCACCCAGCAGAAAGGGGAGAGGAGCAGCAGCAGTGACCCCACAAGGAGGAGCCAGGAATCCTGCCAGGCTTCGGGCACCCAGGACCGAGGCAACACAGGCTGCATAGAGGGAAGTTCTCACAGATGGGAGAGGACCCTGGCAGGTCTGTCCCACCACACATCAACAAGGGTAAGTAATTAACACAGGCAGAGAACCCGAGCCCCCGCCCCACGGGAGACATCCCGTCCCGTCCCCCTGCACGGTATCATCCGGGAAAGCTGCCACGCCACAGGAGGAGGATGCTGGACAGCACTGGGTTGGACGGTCCCCTCCCCTCCCCACCCCATCCCACAGTCCCGGGCCTCAGCAGCAGCCTCCGCCCGCTGGTTTGACTGGAGTGCTGTCGATTCTGAGGTTGGGTCTGTCCCCACCAGTGGTGGCACCAGGGCCCATGCGCTTCTTGATCTCAGCTGCCATGGTCATGAACGATTGCTCCACGTTGGTGGCATTTTTGGCGCTGGTCTCCAAGAAGGGGATGCCCAAGGAATCTGCAAATTCCTGTGAAAAGGCAGGGGAGGAGAAAGGGTTACAGACAGGCGAGGCCTCTGTCTGTGGCCCCGAAGGGCAGGGCTGTGCCTCTCCCCAAGACTCACCTACCCAGGAGGGCCCTCACCCCCTTGGGGACAGATCTCAGCACTACCCCACTCTGACATTCACCATTCAGACCCACAAGCTCCCCCAGGCAGAGCTCTGGTCAGTCATTAGCCCCCCCCCCCGTAGATGGGGAAACCAAGGCACACCCCAAGGAAGTGACTTACCAAAGGGACAAAGCAAGTGCATAGTACAGCTGGGAAAAGAACTTAGAGGCCCCTGCTCTATAGATCCCACTTCTCTCCCCAAGCCAGCAATAGAACCCAGGAGTGCTGCATGATGGGCTGGAGGGCCTCCCACATCCCCAGCCTCTGTTCAAAGGAACCAGCCCAGCTGGCTCCAGCTCCCTGGTACCACAAGGCCGTCTGCTGCTTCCCACGTGTAGCCTAGTTCTGCCCCCAGACAGCCAGGATCCTGAGCTTATGGTTGGTACTGGGGACAGAGGCAGCCAGCACAAGCCCAGAGACCAGCCCTACAGCTGGCAAAGGGCAAGCCCTTCTCCTGAGCTACAGCCAGGCACAAGGGGAGGAAGCAGCTGACAGGACAAGTGCTGCCACCTGGTGGAACTTCCTCATACTGCAGGAACACTGCAGCAGGGACAGCACTCACTCTTTGCCCTGTAGAGTTGATAGGCAGCAACTCTCAGGTAGGGCCCTGTCTGTATCCTCCAGATGCAGGAGGTGCCAGAGACAGAAGGGGGAGATCCTATCGACAGGCATCTGAGGGGCTTGCTCTGCCCTGCTCACCTTGGCGGTGGTGTAGTCCACCACTTTCTTGGTGGTGAGGTCGCACTTGTTGCCCACCAGCAGCTTGTTGACGTTCTCGCTGGCATAGCGCTCGATCTCCTGCAGCCACTGCTTCACGTTGCTGTAAGACTCCTGCAACAGCACAGTGGGGAGCAGGTCCCCAGCACCCCTCAGCAATGGATCATGTCCTTTCAGAGGCAGGAAGTGGGACCGAGGGGAAGCAACTCACTAGGATCAGGGAGTTGGTAGCGCAGCTGGGGACAGAACTCAGGAGTCCTGGCTCCCAGTGATTGCTCTGCTAGTACAGCCCTTCCCCATTCAGCAGCTGTTCTTAGATGCTGTTATCTTGATGCCACTCCCACCTTCCAGATGCTGAAGGAATGCAATGTCCCATTGTCCCTGAAAGGAGCAGTGCCCAGTACAAAGGGCATCAAAGGGTGCAGGAATGGATGGTCACTAGGGAATAGTGATCAGGATCTTCTCCCCACCCCCAAACCCCAGTATGTTATCACCCCCCACTCCCACCAGCCTGCCAGGAGGCAACGCAGCTCAGGGAGTACTGCCAGGTTTTCACTGCTGCCAAGCAGGCAGCGGTCTGGTGGGGTCTGGCTACCAACAGTGGGACACTCCTACAGCACTGCTCTAACCATTAGACTGCCTCCCTGATGGAACCCAGGGGTCCCAGCTCCCTAGATGCCCAGTAGGAAGGCCGTTGCCTGAACATGGAGGGGCCCTGGACAAAGGGAGGTCAGGGATGCTGTCTAAGGATCTGCAGAGCCAAGTGCCTGGGGCAGCATTACCTGATCTGTTACATCATATACCACGATGATGCCATGCGCCCCTCTGTAGTAGCTGGAGGTGATGGTCCGGAACCGCTCCTGCCCAGCTGTATCCCACTGCAAGGGAGAAAGGAGGGAGAGTTTGGAAGAAGATAAATGCAAGGTGCCCTGTCCAGAGACAGCACCCCCTAGAGGGGATAGACCCCATATCTCATTCCCCACTCTCTTGAGCCAGCCAGTCCCACACCAGTGAGCTGTCACCCTCTGAGGGGGAAGGACCCATATACAGTTTCCTGTCCTCCAGAGCCAGCCAGTCCCCAGAAGTCAATGCAGCAGCATCCATTCATAGCTGCAGCCTGGGCAGGGGCCAGATACTCACGATCTGTAGTTTGATGGTTTTGCCATCCAGCTCAATGGTCCGGATTTTGAAATCCACCCCAATGGTGCTGATGTAGCTCTCTGTGTAGGTGTCATCCTGGAGGATGCAGAATGAGGGGGGTTACCAGGGCAGCTGGGGTCCATGCTCATAACAATGAGGCAGGAGAACCTTCATCACCCCAATTCTAGTGGCAGGGGTAAAGGTCATGAGCCAGGGAGCACTTGGATCTAAACACTCCTGAGACATTAACAGCCACCACTCAAAGGTGAATTTAGGCCTGCCAGTGCTGGGCAGAGAGCAGGGTTTGGGACTCCTTTAATAGGAGGGTTTTATGATGTGCTTTGGTAGTTTGGAGATCCTAGTCAGGAGCTGCTAAGAGTCTGCAGTTTAACCAGCTGTCATCCCTTGGTACTTGCACATCGCCAAAGGGAATGCAGCACCAGCCCCCCGTCTGGCCTGTAATGCTTGGTATCCCAAAGTGCTTTATGGACAGCTAGACAGACTATAGGCAGCCATCACTGGGGTGGGATATAGAGGCCATTGAGCAGCACACAGTGATGATGTGCAAGTTTAGGACAGGAAGTGACGCCTGTAACCAAATTAAACCAGATGTGGAGTTATGGGAGGCCCAATATAATCACTCAAGATGGAAACTGACCAGGACAACAGTGATTACTGGGCCTCTTGGGACAATATTACAGGGTCTTAACTGACCCCAGAGGGTCAGGATCCCAGTTTTAAGTCTTTTGAAAAAGGCAGCACCTGCAATAGCAATGTCCCCTAGCATTGCACTGGGGCAACACTGACCATGAGGGCACAGAGATCCCTACCATGTCCTCCCCTCCCCCCAACTCCCTGCAGCCCAGCACCCTCCTCCCCAGCATGATGCTGAGGCATTGGGGTTAGCACTGACTGAGGAAAGAGGGCACCATATTACATCTCTGCTGTTCTCTGCATCGTGGATGTCTCCCAGCCAATCACTGAAGAAATGTAGGCCTGCCAGCTTGCAAATTTGACTAGGCCCCTGTACGATGGTTTGATTTTTCATAATATGCGCCAGAGTGGTGAGACTTAACTAGCCATATCTCAAATGCCACAGCCCCGCTGCAGCAGCTCCGGAAGGGATATGGCCAGCCTGTTACATGGCTAGATAGCTGCCCACTGGATCATGAAGGGCTCTGCACAGGGCAGGGACACTCACAGCAAATCGTAGCAGGAGGCAGGACTTCCCCACACCGGAGTCTCCAATCAGCAGCAGCTTGAACAGGTAATCACTGAAACAGACAGAGGTGGCAAATGAGGGGGGCAGGGCAGTTGTGAGGACATGCAGAGCATCAGGGATCTTCCTGACCTTTTCTAGCTGTGTGAATACCTTGAGATCTCTTCCCGGCCCAGACCAGGGAGTGTTTCCAGTGGAAGACTAAAGGGTCACACTCCCACACCCCCAGCAGGCAAGGGATATACATAGTGGGGAAAGCATGTGTGCTGGCAAATACTTTTGGAGTGGGGAATGGGGTTCTTTTATACAGGGATCCTTAGTCACTCCCAGATAATGGGCAGTCAGGACTCTGCTCCTTGCCACCCACAGCATTCCCAAGAGACAACAGGGAGCATCAGATGCTCCGCAAAGGATGTAATTAGAATCCAAGAATCACGGCTCCCAGCTCCCACTCTAAGCACTAGGGCTCACTCCCCTCCCAGAGTGGAGGGCAGAATCCAGGAGTCCTAACTCCAGCCCTGTCCCTTGCTTTGGATCAGTGCACACAATAAACTCACATCAATCTAATCTCTACAACGGCAATATCTTACAGAGCAGGGTCATCCTCTCTCCAAATTGAGAGAGGTCACCATGGGCTATAAAGTGGAAGGTCAGAAATATAGGGGAGCAAGGAGAATGGCATGGAGTGCTTAGTTTTGGTACCTGCACTGCTTCATGAGTGGGGACAAGCTCACTACAGGAGCTTCAAGACAGAACTTTGGGGGGGCTCCAGGGACCTCAGACTAAGGCATTAACACTGTTTTTCCCCAGATTCTCAGTGTTTACAAAGACATTCAGAGCTGGAGGCCAGCAAGGCCTGTTCGGATTGCCTCACCATTCCTGCATCCTTTCAGCTAGGCCAAGGCTAGAGGCCTTCACATAGCCCCTGAAATGGAGCCAAGGCACAAGGATTTAGTGGGAAGTTTTTGACCATGCAAATGCCTGCCTTTAAGCCAGGTTTCAGACCCCCCCAGCAACCTGTGGGAGTCTTCACATACCTGCTGGGGCTGTTGGCTCTGCTGGGATTAGAGGAGTCACGCCATGCCACACTGCAGCCCTGTGGGTGAACACTGAGCGCTGGGTCTGTTCTTAAAGCTCTAAGCTGAGACAGACCCTGTGTATTTAAAGTTTCTAAGATCCCACTTGCTTGTGACCAGCCCCCTACCTACACCTGCAGCAGAATCCTCACCCAGTGCTGGGGAAGCTGCAGCATCACAACTGCAGGGAAGGGGAAGGAAGAGGGTCTTTCATAAGAGTCCTGCATGGATGGTGCACCAGCACCACAGTGCAAAGCCGAGCTGACCTCAAGGATTGGCCTTCTACAGGACACAGGTGTTCTGGGGCACTGCAGCTTCAGCCCTACCCACCCTAGGCTCCTATCCCGGACTTCTAAGGCCGCTAAACTCACTGAAAGGGTCAGTGGTGACCCTAACAGAGGGACAGCTAGGGCTAGGCAGGCAATCAGAAGGTTGCCCCAGCAGTGAGAGGCCTAGGAAATCTCCAGGCTGGTTTTAGAGTCCCTCTGGGGGAGGCAAATAGAGCAGAGCCTCCAGGTTTGATCTCTGAGGTGTGAGTGCCATCCTCCACTTCAGACTTCCCTTCTGGGAGTGTTATAGACTGCTGTCACTCACTGCCTAGACCAGCTTCAATCCCTCAATGCCAGCTGGAGATCTCTGCTCTCCAGGCAATTCCTCTGCTTCCCTCACCATGTTTTCCATTGCTGTGGCTATGCTCGCTGGGTCGAGACCCATTTGTACAGGCCAGCCCAGCCCCAGTCAATGTGAGCGGGATCCATCACCCCAATACATTGCCATAGCACTGCCACATGCAATGAAACTGGCACCACTCAGCCCTCCCTGCACAGAAAGGTTGTAACCCAGTCCAATAGCAATTCACCCTCAGCCACTCAGACTTAAGGCAGCCGCAGAACTTCCCACATGGTGGATAGGCACACAGCGGTGGCCAAGAAGGAGTTGAAATGCCCAATCTGACCACAAACCTCCTGGGCAGACCTGCTGAGTGACTGGACCTTAACACAAAGGTAGCTTAGCCTCAACCAGCTCCGGCACCAGAAACGCTCTGTTCCCTGGTGCTGCAGTGGGGGATAGTGGCAATAAATCCCTGAACAGAAGAGACCCTGCTACATTCAGGGCAGCCTGAGCCAATTGCAGCCAGAGCCCAAGCCCTGAGACAACTGTTCCCGAGGCACCCTGCTCCAACACAGGACACTGGTAGGTGATACAGTAAGAGCCCCCACTTGCACCTTGTGCTGCTTTAGCCACTAGATCCACTTCCCTCCCAGACCTGGGGAAAGAACTGAGTCTCAGCTCCTAGCCCCCCTTTCAATTCCATCCTGATGCCCATCCTTAAGCCAGCGCAGTTTCAGGCAGAATAGCTATAGTTTGTGGAAAGGGTCTGATCTATTCCCAGAAGGATAATCTGCCCTAGGGTAACATTCAGCCCTTTACAACCTGTCTGAGATCCTGGCCATTGGACACCACTAACTGCCCAGCAGAGCTCGCCACCAGCAACAGCAGGGCTCACGTGTGCTTTCCAGCCACACCACAAGCCAGGAGGAACAGAACTGAGAAGCCTCTGCACAGACCCTATTACATGCAACACCAGAGACACAGCACAGCCCCACCTCTGCCTCAATCTGGCCAGCCGAGCTGAGGCCTCTGAGCAGCAACACAGCTCAGCACACTCGCAAAGTCTGGGTACTTTAGCTGCTGTTGTGGCAGGATACAATGCTTCTGGGTACTTAAGCATCGCATCCTGCCAGCACAGCAACTACACAGAGCTATAGCATCCTTCACCCCAAAGCAAGGTGCAAGATGACCCATTACAGCAGCAAGCTGTTTACACAGGACCCCTGGCCCGGTCCCTGCCCAATGCTGCATGACAGTGTGGGCAGAAGTTAAGGCTAATTAGACTCAGTCTAATTGTAGCTATTACTTGGGGGGAATTTTAGGAAAAGTGAGTACCAGGACATCAACATCTCAACAAAAGGGCACCGCATCTCAGCACTTCGGGGACAGGGTGGAGAGCACGCCCTGTGGAGCCCAGCAGCACCCTTCCCTAGAGCTCAGTGTTTCTAGCACTGTGCCAGGCCACTAGATTCAGTGTCAGCTCAGAGGGAGAACACCCCTTACAGACTCATCACTTACCCTCCCACGCCAGTGGCAGCCTGCATTTTTGAGGCGGGGGGGGGGGGGGGGGCGGAAGGGAGAGAAGAGTATCTCCTAGCCAAGCAGTGACCCTACCCAGCCCCACTTTGCAGTACTGCTGCATCTCACAGCTATGGTTTGAATCCACGCTGTAAGTGCCCCATAAGTGGCAAAAACACAAGGCTCTACACACTCCGAGCTGGACTCGGGCTCTCCCCCTGCCCTTCTGGTGCAGATCTAGCACTCGGCTCTGTGGCTATTGAGCATGACTGCTACATTCAACTCCTGCTTTACATGGCATGCAGTGTAAGACTTTTCTAAATACTGTAATCATTAAGAGCCAGTGCAGGGTAGCCCTGGATACACACCAGGATCCCCAGAGACAGCCTCCCCCACATCTTATCACATAGCTCACTACAAGGTCTAATTAACACCAGCCCTTGTCAAGCCTCATAGGCTCTTGCAAATACCAAGCTGGGCTATCAAGGCCCATTACTCCTCACACCACCACCCACTCTTCTTCGAGAGCAATCGATAAAAATGGGAGCCCCAAAGCACCAGTGATGGCAACAAGATAGAGAGCAGGATCCAGGGAATGTCTGCTCAGACGAGCTGCTGGTAACCTGGAGTCTAGGATCTTGGGATCCAAAGCTTCAGCTATGTGAGAGGCTTGCACCAGTCAGACAAATGCTACATTTGTATAGTGCCTAGCACAACAGGGTCCATGTCTATGTCTGGGGTTCCTAGGCCATAAACTGGGGTAAACTCACTACAGACATTTGGCTTTAAATTATCTTAAACTGTTGGAAGTTAAAGCCAGGTAAATTGAAAATGCAAATAAGTAGGCTTGGCAGAAGTCAATTTTGACAATTATCTATTTTTGTTTAAGATTTTTCTTCTAACAACTTTTGTCCAGTTGCAGGGGTTGGGTTACTGCAGTGCTGACAGCAGGGCTGCAGGAGGCTCCTTGTGCAGCCAAGGGGCCCAAGATGTTGGGGAAGCCACCCTAGGCAGCAGCCATTCAGCAGTGGGGTGGCCTCCTTTGTGGCCAGGAACTCCTCCTCCCACACCCTTGTACCTGCAGGGATCGGGCAACACCAACACAGCTCACTCATTCACCAGCCAGAAGCACAGGTGCAATCCCCAGGCAGGAGCTGTTCAGCAGGGGGTGGCCTCCCCCCATTGAAGGTCTCTGTTCCACTGGGCTAGGATCACTGCAGCCTCCTAAGGTCCCAGACTTTGTGCTTGCAGGGACTGCATGTCACTGGACCTGTAGAAACACAGCTTTGTTGTCACAGACCAGCTCACTCACTCCTGTGACAGCAGGGATGCAGAAGGCTCCCAGCCCTGACACCCAATCCCCATAGGCACACCAACTGTTACCAATTGATTTGTCAATTTCAGTGTATCAGCTGAAAGACATTTACTGACAGTTATAGATTAAAATCAAATCCTCCCAACCCTGGAAATAGGACATCTTTTTTATTTTAAGCAATGCAGATGATTAGCCCTGAAAACAAACAGCCAAAGGAAGTGGTAGATTCTTCATCCCATGGTGGCTTCAAATCAGACTGGATGCCTCTCTGGAAGATGCTTTAGCTAAACCCAAAATGACTGGACTCAATACAGGGGTCACTGGGTGACAATCTCTGGCCTGTAATACACAAGAGGGTCAGACTAGAGGATCTAATGGTCCCCTTTGGCCTTAAACTCTGAATCTTAAATTCAGCTTAAGTCATAAGGCATCAGCTGGAACTAGATTGTTTTGAGAAT
Organism: Emydura macquarii macquarii; assembly: GCF_026122565.2. Taxonomy (NCBI): domain Eukaryota; kingdom Metazoa; phylum Chordata; order Testudines; family Chelidae; genus Emydura; species Emydura macquarii. The sequence continues at coordinate 8,168,452 of NW_027131105.1, read as the reverse complement.
GATTTATATTAAAGATTCATGGATTGTGGTCCTTCTCTCCAGCTACTTTGGCCTCCTGTGTGACATAAGCATCAGACAGCCTACACAGGGGTTTGCACTGGCTACACAAAATCAACTTAAACTCCTGTTAAACTGATGCAGCTTTCCTCATGCAGTGCCTGCAGCAGCATGGCCCATGTAGGGAGAGAGTGTGTAAACATACAGAAAGTGGCCCATTGCCAGCACCAAGTCCACTTAGTGCCAGGAGCAGGAGGATTTTATAAGCAGAATCCTCCGACAGCGCGAGCTGGGCTGAAGGCTCCTCTTCACCACACAGTTAACTTGGCTTACAATGCAAGTGCTGTCCCTAACTCAAGCCACATTCACACAAACCCCTTCCCTCAACTGTGGAGGTGGTTTCAACTTCAGCTGGCTCGCCTGTAGGGTGTAGGCTACAACCGGCAGCTGCTAACTCAGCCACCCTGCAGCATGGGTGCAGGCTAGTTCCACTGGAGTGCCGTGAGTCCTCCAATGCCTTCCCACCATTCCCAGAGTCTCCTTCCCACCCCTGCACAGAAAGGACAGATCAGTTCTCTCACAATTCACTGGAGAAGAACTCAGAAGAGCTCAGCTGATTCCAGGACGAAGGACTATGGGATATGCCCCCAGAAGTCTTAGTGCCAAACACAAGCAGTGCCAGCATGACCACAGCAGCTCCAGTGTTATTTTACAGGGTGGTCACTTGCACTTTAGTGAAGCCAACTCCAGAATAGGTAGCTCAAGTTAAGTCTGTAGCGCCAACAGACCCTCAGACCCACCAATGCATTTTGTGCAGAAGCTGTATGAAGGAACTGGTTTTGCTTGTGATTGACCTGTTCTGGATTTGAACCTATGACCCAGAGGCTTTCACTGCACTGTCAATGAAGGGGTGCTAAGCAGTTTACATGACAAGCTTCAACATCCCGTGAAGTTATTGCCCAGATTTAAAAATGAGGAAACTGAAGCCCAGAGAGGGAAGTGACTTGCCCACAGCTTGATGAGTTAGTGGGAAAGCTAGGGTAGAACCCAAGAGTATTGACTTCCAGTACCCCCAGCTATCTGATAGCCTCTACCCTACATGCTGTACAGATGAGAGTAGCAGGGTTCCATGCAGCTGCATGAAAGCCCAATGGGTGGGGCCCCTGACCCACTGACAGCTCTTCTGCACAGGGACTGTGAGAAGAGAGAAGTGATGCCTGCTGCATGGAAGTAGCTTGTTGCCTAATCCCAGATGGGAGGTCAGCACTTCAGAGCCGACTCAGGACAGTCACACATACAGGGCAGGGGGACAGACATTTCATCAGGAAAGCTGGAAAACAGGACTCTGGTTCTATCCCCAGCTCGGGAAGGCAGTGGGCAGGAAATTATGACTATTCCTGTCTCTCTGGAAAGAAAGAGTAGTTCAGCGGTTAAGGCAGAAGCCCTGTGTTCTACTCCTAGCAATTCCACCAACACTGCAGGACTGTGGGCAGGTTGCACCCCTATGTGCCTCAGTTTCCCTACTTGTAGAAAGGGGCTAATTCCCCTTGGCAGGGTTGAGTACTGCAGGATCCTTTGGTAACAGGTGCTAGGGAAGTCAGGTGTTTCTCCAACAAGCCAGCCAGATATGAGCTGCTGTGATAACACAACCCCCACCCCCCCACGCACGCGTGCGCACGCGCGCCCACACGCGCGCACACAGTTTCTGGACTCCTCTTCCAAACAGATTGCTCCAGCTGACCTGGGGAGAACTGGTCCCCTGCCCTCCCATCTCCACTAGCCGGGGTCAGCAAGGGTAGGTTCCCCCTCTACTTATCCACATGGGGGCTGGAGCAGAGTCATTTGTGAGCAGAGCCAATAAAGAATGTGGGCCACACCTCTGCAGGCAGAGCTTTGCTGCACCACTGCTTCCTTGTCTCCTCCCCACAGCTTCCAATGCAGGGGACAGAGCCTTCTCTTCTGCAGCACCTGTCAGCTGAGACAGGCCCCAGGCTTACCTCAGAGCCACACCCCACCCATTCCACTAGGGCAGCAAGCTCCTTAGATCCACATCAAGCTGGGTCCTGTTGTAATAGCTGGCCTATAAATGTACCTTATTTGTGAGCTCAGCTGTGAAAAGTGGGAGTTCACAAAACATCATAACAACCTAGATCAAATATTACTGGGAAGAGGTGCAAAAAAACAGACAACAATTAAGCTAGTTCAAATGAAGAGGCCTACTGTTATAACACTGTGTTCAGAGCATTCCCTGGTAAACAAGGCAATACTAAGACTGGAAATCAATGAACCAAACTTGATGTAAGAAATTAGGACTATTTGATAGGTGGAATAGCCTATTCATTACTTTGAATATCACTCCCCTTTGGAGTCCTTTACAAAAAAACAACTCTGCGGCAAAAGATGGAGGAGGCTCCCATGACGCTGGCTGACCTAAGGGAGAGAGAAGGGGAATGAGCAAACTTCATCATCATAGCTGCCACTCCACCATCTCTGAGGCCTTCTGACCTTCTTCATCCTTATCTAAGATGTCCTGACAAGAGTGAGCCAGAGAGAGGGATTCAAACATCGCCATCTCCACTCACTTCAGCTGACTTTGTTAAGCCCCACTCCATATGCCCTTTTCCTTCTCTACTTTATTTCTTCTTTTTCCTATCCTTCTCCTTTTGCCCTCAGTCTAATAAGAGTCTGCCTCAACTGGTCAAAACTATATATTTTACAACACTGCTGTAGGCCCGGACCAGAAAGAGGCAGCTAAAAGCAATGCCCTAATAGCTTGATGCTGGTACATGTTTGCCAGGTCTTTGAGTGGCTAGTAAGATCACGTGCTGCGCCTGTGTTTCTCCAGCATTGAGGCCGCAAGTGAAAGTCAACAAGACAGAAGTTGCATTTTCTATCTTTGCTGTTCTTCCCTCTCCTTGTGTGCGCCTTATTTTGTTTACTAGGAAAGGGGAATCAGACTAACAGGAACGGCCCGGGTCCATCTCTACTAACTTCTCTTTTCCACAAAAGTACAGTTATATTGTTACTGTCAAACAAAGGAGATTTTTTGGGTCTAAAAACTTTACAGCTAACGGGAAAGGGAACAATGGCTGCTGTTAAAATAAAAATATTTAAAAGCATTTGAAACCTAATGTATTAACTGTTTTGCCTTTTTCTGTATCTGTAATAGAAGGTTTAAAGAACAGTAACTGTATGTTTACCATGGTACTAAGCAGGCGGAGGTCTCTGTATATCTAACCTAGACCCTTGTTTAACACGGTTTAATGTTGGACAGTGACTGAATTATGTTAACACCTTTAGCCCATATAGTCTATCTAAATTGATGCAACAGTTCTTCCCTGCTCAACAGCAACTGCAAGCCAAATCCCACTCTTGTCCCACACAAATCCCACTCCTGTATCCCCAGGCAACCCCTCCACTTTTGAGATTGCCTCTCAGGACTGTGCAGGCAGCAGGAGTTCATCCTGCACATTGGAATCTAGCTAACGAGTCTATCCAACAGGCAAGTCAGGAGAGAACCCAGTTCCAGCATCAATAGCAGCATGGGGCACAGGCAGAGAGGTGCTTTCCTCTGCTTGGTAAACAGGATGAGGGGATGGGGATGGCTGAGAGACTACAGAAGGCCAGAGTGGCCAGGACTGGGAAAGATCCCCAGACTGGACCTGGTGGGCAGACTTTCCTCCCCAACAAAGGGTGTTGCTTAGGGAGGCATGTGTCTGGGAGAGGATACTATCATCATGAGAGCACAGACCAGCCGCACAGGTCCGTGGAGGAAGAGAAGGAAGCCCCACTTACAGGGATGTTTAAAGCCCACAGGATCCCTTGCTGGGATCCAGACACAGAACTGCCACATGGGACAGTTTATATGGGATTAATATTCATGCAAAGCCAGAATGGAAGCTTTCTACAGCTCAGCTCAACAGGTGGGATAGGGCTTTGGGATGCTATGTAAGCCACCCTTCCTCAAAGAGCAAGAGGCAAATGGTGTGGCAGAAGAAACCCCGCAGGATTTAAGGGTGTTCATTCTCCCAGCACTCTGCTCTCCACACCCCTCTAGACATTTCTGTCACAGGAGCACAAGGGCTGAGTGGCTGTTGTTGTGTAGGGTTGGAGTGTGTGATGGGAAGATTCCATTACCTCATCCAGCCCAGCCACACACAATGGCTCCTTAATGCTTGGCACAGCACAGCTAGAGCCCCCATACTGCTGCCGTTGGGAGGAGATTCCTTGCTCCAGAGAGCCCACTGTCACAAAGGGATTTCCGATATTTAGCTCCTGCTTCCTCCAGCTTTATCTAGCTGCACCCTCCTCAACAATGCTTCCCCTTGCTCATCAGCACAGCCTTCCGATATGGGACCATTTACAATCATCAGACAGTGCAGAGCAATAGGTAAGGCTCAGGCACTGGCATTCAGGACTCCTGGGTTCTATGCTCAGTTCTGCCATTGACATCTGTGCCTGTTTCCCCCTCTGCAATACAGGAACAATATAGACTAAGCTTTTTAAAGCACCAAGTGTTTGGTCTAGCCATATGTATGTAGCCCTCCATCATATCCAGAGGCCAGACTCTGGGATCTCTCAAGTCAATACCTAGACAACATTAACAGTCACCATGTACTGCGAGTGTCTAACTGCCCCCAGCATTGCTGAGGCACAGAGGCAGTCAAAACTGAATCCTGTAGTCCAGCTTCTCTCCCCGCCCCTCCCCAGAGCATCAGCAATGTCAAAGGGTTCAGACACCACATCAGTCCCAACCAGAGCCCTCCTCCCCCAGATCCTGCCTCAAAGCCACCATGCTGTCAGTACAACACTTCTTAGTTGCCTGCGCAATACAGGCAGGAAGGAGCAGACCCACTGTCACCACTGTACTCGGAAGGTGCCAGAAAAAAACTGCTGCTTGCTGATACAGGGGCCACTTGCCCAACACTGACATGCAGCTAGCTGTCTGCAGGCTGGGTTGCAGGGGTTTACTCCTGTTTACACAGGTACTCCTCCCCCAATGCTGAGATCCAGCTGCCCCTAGGGTGGGGGGAAGGTAATGGAAGTTTTGGCCTTGCCAGGGTAACACCCCAGCTCTTACAAGAGAGTTTGCCAGGATGTTTAATGCCCACGCATGGCTGACATGGCCACAGCGTTTGAGCCCTCACTGAACACATCTAGCCCCAAAGAGGCAAAGGCAGAGCTGATCCTGCCATTTCAGGATGCCTAGGGATGATAGGCCCAGCCACAGCCATTGGGTGCTTCTGAGCAGACCTTATCAGCAGCAGCTTGATGCTGCTGCTGTAAGGAGACAGCAGCCCACTTCCATGATTACTTGAGATCTCTGCACCAGGGGGTTTCCAGCATTCTCCCTGCCTCTAGGGCCACTTGGAACAATGTTTCTGCTCCAAATGGCCCTATAATCCTTTGTACCATTCCCATGATACTTCCAGGGGCTCCTGTAGGGATCACCACAATTAATTACAGGGCATTTGAGTGCTTCTGGTATCTGAGGATTGTTACATCTGTCATGTCAGACCAATGGGCCCATGTAGCCCGATACCCCAGCTCCATCACCCTTTGCTAGTCCACCTAGCCTGGTGACACAATCAAGTGCAGTTGGCAACAGGCAACACTAGCACCATTTCCTAATGAGTGCGTTTTGCTGGTGGCAAGAGGACAGGAAATCCTGACTCATGTTATCTCCTGTCACTTTCCCTTTGATTCAACATGCATACAAGATAGATGCTTTGGGGTGGCCCACACCCTAGACTTTGGTGGAGACTGACTAGCTAACCAAGAGAATGCACCCACATAGGTCAGAAATTCAGCAACAGCACTGGCTCAGTTTGAGGTTGCCACCCCTCATGCCTTTCACACCAGAGCCATCTTCATGCATTTCAGACCTCACTTCACCCAGCACTGTAAAACAGCCACCTCTGGGGGAGAGACAGCAGCTGTTTAAGTCACCAGAGATAGTAGCAAGAGCAGAATCCTGTATCCATTTGAAACTGCTGGGAGAGGGATTTAAAGGAAGCAGAGTGGACGGGCCCCCAGTGCCCTTTCTCTTCCCAGCCAAGTGGTCAGGACCTCTGCTAAGTCTCATCCGAAAAGCAGAGCCACAGGAGCTGCCTGTCAGTGCCGGATCTCGGCTCTGCCAAGCTGCTACAATAACCAGGCCCACGGGGCGGGTACCAGAATAACTAGCTTGGTACAAAGCCACCCCACCCCAGGCTCTGGGTGCCCGGCTCCCATTGGGCTGAACCCCATCACAGCAGGTGCAAGGAGGAGACACCAGGCGGCCCAGCGCTTCTCCGCGCAGACGGCCCAGCCCCCCAGGGAGCCATTTCCGGGGGGGGGGGTGTCACAGCTGTTCTCCCCGCGAGCCAAGTCTCGCCCCCAAGGCCCCTCAGCCGCCCCAGGGAGGGGCCGAGAGCGGCAGGCGCCGGGGCCCGGGGCCGCTGGTGAGCGGGACTGAGCGGCACGTGAGGCGGGACCCGGCCGGTGGTCCCGGGGCCAGGCTGGGCGACGGCAGGAGCCGCCCGCGGTCACGGCCGGGCAGCAGGGGGCGGGGCCACGGGGGCTGTAACTTAAAGCCCCGGCGAGGGCGGCTCCGGGCCCAGCGGGGAGCCGGGCCGGGGCTGTGGGGAGCGCTCTGGGACGGGGGCCTGGCAGGGTCGAGGGGGGGCGGCCGCGAGGGGCTTCGGTCCGCCTGAGGCTCGGGGGTCCCGGTCCCACCCGTCCCGCGCACTCACTACTCGGGGTTCATGGCGGCGCCCCCGCGATGGCTTCGGCGGCTCCTCCTCACTCACAAGATGGCGGCGGCCTGCGGCTCCCTCCCGCGGTCCTCCTCCCCCCGCACCCCAGGGTCGGCTTCGCCAGCGCGCAAGTGCAGTATACAGCCCGCGGCACCCTGGGATATGTAGTCTCACTCACGCTTGGCCACGCCCCTTCCCCTCCGGCCGCGCGACCTGCGGGGAAGCGCGCCTGTGCGGAGAGCGCATTACTTCATGGGATGCGTAGTTCCTCCTACCCAGGTGTCACACGCACTGGCCGAGTGCGCAGGCGCCAAACACGCAATCTCTCACGGGATATGTAGTTTTCTTGCCAGACTCTATCAACCACGTGATCAGTGTTCCCGTCATTTATTCCGCAGCCGCAAAGCCCCTGGGGGATGTAGTTTTTTTATTCACCAAGTTAACTTCGAAACCCAAGAGCACAAGGGAGGGGCTGGGCGTCCTGAGTCCTGGTTTCTAGCCCCAACTCTGGAAGGGGAGTATGATCTAGTGGTTAGAACCAGGGGGTGGAAGTCCGGACCCCTGGGTTCTATTCACAGGTGAATAACGCAGTGTGTGGGTCACTGTTGCCTTTGGCCTGTGTTGAATTTGCCCCTAGTGAAACTCATCCTTTTTCTTGTATCACAGGACAAGGGAAACCAGCGCTCCCAATCTATCTTTCCAACAGGCCCCTGCCCTCTCTAGGGGTTATTCACAGCACAGTGCTACAGAGCAGGACCTGGGCCTGGTACTTGGTTATGGGGCTGGCTGCAGAAATGGCTTGGGGCAGCAACTGGCTTCTGTGATACATAGAGGAGGTTTCATCTAATGATGGCCCTTTTAGTTTTGTGTCTGTTCATCTATAATCCTAGGGGGCCCCACACAGCCCTGATGTGGACAGTATTTTAGAGGCTCAAGAGCATCACACTCTGTGCAGTAAGTGCCCTCTCCCTTAAAGATGTCCCACCAGAAGGGTCCATAGGTAGGGTGACCAGATAGCACGTGTGAAAAATCAGAACGGGGGTGCAGGGTAATAGTAGGTCCCTATATAAGACAAAGACCCAAATATCAGGATTGTCCCTATAACATCGGGACATCTAGTCACCCTACCTGTAGGGGATCGCCAGAGCAGTGGTATAGAAGGAAGAGACCCTGAACTTCCTGTCAGTCTAGACGCTGTTGGGAGCATGACAGGAAGAATGGCAGCAAGGGCGGCTCACAATTACTCCATTAAGGGAAGGAGCACTACCTGTGCAGGGATCTCCTTCCTGCCTGGTTATTCTAGTCCCTGCCTCTCTCAGCAAGGAGTGCTGGCTGCACTGCAAGCGGAGAAGCTCTTGGCTACTCCAGTCTACTCTAGACTGCTCCTGAAGGAAACACTATGGGGAGCAGGGGAGAAGAGCTGGCTGAGAAGGAGCATCCAGCCTCTCCCAGTAGGAGGGGCTGTAGGGTATGGAGCAGGAGCTCTGGCTAGGGGAACTCCTGGCTATTCCAGCTCTGGCCTTCCCCAACAGGGGGCACTGTAAAGAGTGTAGCCGGGAATAGCACAGTCCCAGGCTGGCACCTGTTATGGTTCATGGCATGCAAACAGAGAAGGAGAAGAAAACATACAATATGCATGGGGGAAGCTTAACCATAATGCTACTTTATTGCTTAGAAATCAGAATGAAAACAAACAACAACCCAACAACAGAGAGCGACGAAGCAGGCTGCTCTCTAAAACCAGAACGCTCCAGCTCACCCCACTTTGCTGTAGGCCAGCTAGCTGCAAACCAACTTTACTCACATGCATGCTAGCTTTTTTACAGAGCCCCCCCTCCAGCCTGCTAGCAGAACCAGGACCCCCCTGCTCAGCCCTTAAAGTAATAGCATGCAATTCCAGCGCAGTCATCAATGCACCACAGTGCCCTCACACGGGGCTACCCTCCTGGCATCTCATTGCAGAGAGGTGGGGTTGCCAATTTTCTAATGACTGAAAACTCTGCCCTGCCCCGCCCGCTCCCAAGACTCCACCGTGACCTCGTCTCTTCCCTCAGACCCAGCCCTGCCTCTTCCCTCAGCCCCTGCCCCATGTCACGCTTTTCCCCCCTCCCACCATCTCCTCACTCTCCCCCTCCACCCCCGACCTGCTGGGTCTCACCTGCCACTTGCAGACATGGGCTGGGAGGAGCTGACATGCAGCCTGCCTGCCCGCCTGTCCAATCAGGGAATGACGGGGTGTGTGTGGGGGGAGGGGGAGGTCAGGCCCCAGAGGCAATCAGGGGCAATCGGGGCACAGCAGGGTGGAGAGGCAGCCAGGATTCTCCCCACACCCGGGGTGGCCATCCCCAGTGCCTGCCTCGGCCGGAGGGGACGCTGCAGAGCCACTCCTTCAGGCTCCAGCAGCTGCTCTGCCCGCCCGCGGGGGCGGGGGCCGGTTACTGCAGGTGACTGGACTGTTAATGCCGACCGGACACTGCCAGGTTCTCTTTTTGACTGGACTTGCCGGTTGAAAACCGGACACATGGCCACCACAGCGGGCGCTCCCCTAGCCAAATGATGGGGAAATCCTCCCTGGGGCCTGCATGGGAGAGGCATCTCCCTTCCCCCAAATATCCTGACTGCTCTATGGGATTGGGGAGGACAGTGACCCCCCACCCCCAAAAAATTTAAAGCCAGTGGAACAGCCACCCCTGGAAGGTAGCAGGAGGGGGGCAGCCAGGACCTGGGGAGGGGCAGGGTGGGAGGCTTCCAGGGCCATGACAAGGGCTGATGGCAGGCAGGGTGGAGATTGGGGGGGGGGGGGGCCAGGAGCCATGCCTGCAGGGGGAGGGCCTGGCTGCTCCAGTCCATCAGCGTATCCAGCAGCTCTGATTGGCTGTCTTTCCCAAGGCTAAGGAAGGGCAACCAATCAGAGGCTTCCCAATAGCATGAGCTGAGGTGACAAAGACTGTGGGCCAAATGGGGACTGGGGGCATGTGGAATGAACGCAGGGAAATGTCTCTGTTTGTGGCACAGTCCATATGCAAATGAATGTAAATATATTCAAATTGCTGGCAGGGACACACTAGGAAGTGCATTTCTTCAAGCCCCAGGTCCCGGAGCCCTGGGATAATGGGCCAATCACAGCCTTCCTTTACCTGCTGGTGGTGGAGAGATGCTGGGAGACGATTCCCCTGGCAGGAGCAAAGCAAGGTCCCATACACTAGCTCGCACGTCTCACGCTGGCCTTAGCCGCACGCCAAGTTGGGCCTGGCTCATGGGGACTGAGCACTGGGGCAGGGACCTGCTTCGAGCTTATGAGCTCAGAACTGGAATCACAGCTGAGGAAATCCAGGGTCTTCAACCCCTAAACTGAGCCCCATTGGGGGGCTGGGGCTGCCGGACTTGGCTTAAAGGAGCAGGATGCATCAACAGAGGCCAATTCCACAGCAGCTGGATTCCCCAATAAGGCAGCTCCGGGGGGGCTGGGTCAGAGCCATAGTCCCCTAGAGGGAACAGCCCCAAGTCCCATTCCCCATCCCGGAGCCAGCCAGTCCCCCCACCCTGGGGTCAGCTCGGAACCAGCACCCCCTGGAGGGGAAAGCCCCACCCCCCAGAAGGAAGAGCCCCCCCATACACGATGAGATTTCAAAGTACCTTTTATTTCTACAGCAACACTGGTAAATTCAGAGCTAACTCAGCAGGTGCCCGACCCCCCCCCCCCCCCCGGTGCGCTCCCCTGCAGGGGGACAGGCAGGTGGTGAAGCAGTGAAGGCTCAGTAGGGAGCCAGCGAGGGCTCTGTCAGGTTGGGGGGAGATTTTCCATAGCAGCCTCTCCCCCCACTGGCCAGCCATCCCTACACCCCCCGCTCTGGGGCCCAGCCCCTGTGGAGGGTGGTAACAGCCCCCCATCCTCGCTCTGGGGCCCAGCAGTGGTTGGGGGCCATTTAAATAGCGGAGTACAGAGATGTGACAGGCTGGGGAGGGCAATGAACTGTGCAATACCTATGTCTCCAGTCCCCTCGCCCTGGAGGGGATGAGTGTTTTCCAGTGTAAGGCCCAGGCTCTAGCTAGAAGGAAATGAGACCCCCCCTGGTAGCGGGGTTAGTGTTGAAGAGTCGGGGGGAGGGGCGGTCACCAGCTTGCACCAGGCCCACGCAAACCGGGGTCACACCAGCCACACCTCGGGCACCAGCCTCCTTCAGCAAGAGATTGGGGCTTCCTCGCTGCTGTAGGGCGCTGTGGGGAGGGGAGGGTTGTGGGTAGGTGGGGGGAAGACGCTCAGAGGGGCTAGATACTGAGCAGCGGCAGGTGCTGTGTCTGTCAGGACAAAGGGGGAGGGGTTTCCCAGCTGGTCTGGGGCCAGCAGGGAGTGAAGAGGGGCAAAGGGGGCTCCTGCCGGGGACGACTCCCTGAGAACGAAACATAAATACAAAGGAAAAGAGGTGATCAGTGACCCAGCAGTGACGGGGCGGATGTAACTCACTAGCCGCTCCCTTCTCCTACCCAGCAGTGGAGCTCCAGGGATCTCCCTTGAATGCCCCCCAACATCCCACCCCTCACCAGCACGACCCAGCCCCAAAGACGAGTCTCCCCATCCCATCCAAGCATCAGATCCGCAGGCTGAGGGGTGAGGGCAGCCGATGGAGATGTAACAGCAGGTGTTGTCTCCTCTACTCCGGCTCACGGGGGCAGTGGGGGTGTCCGTGGGGGTTTGTGGGTGTCCGTGGGGGTCACCCCAGCAGGGAGCTGCGTCTGGACAGGTCCACAGTGCTGGAGCTCAGGCCCCGGCTCTCGGAGAGGCTGCTGCAGGCCGGCTGCAGGGAACAGAGAATGGGGGGGGGTCACATGGGGCTCAGTCCCTTAGAGAGGGGGCAGGGAGAGCGGTGAAGCTGGGCAAGGAGATGGTGGGCTCCTGTGATCCTGCCTCACCCCCTCCCCGCACCACTGCCCCCCACCACATTCTTACAAGTGGACATCCAGTGAGATTCACCTAACCATGTGTCCCCACCCCGGCACCGGTGGGACTCTCTGGCCCTAATAGCAGGTGGGGCTGCAAGCTAGGCCTGGTTCTGCGGGGTGGGGGACTCGCTGGGGCACAGAGGGCAGCCGGGCTGGGCCAGCCCGTGCTGACAAAAGCCCAGCAGGGGGAAAAGTGCCCGGGCAGAGCAGGGAGCTCCCCTCTGGGCAGAGGCCCACACATACAGTGGGGGTCTGTGCATGGCCCCTTCCCCTCCCTGTGCAGGGGGGCCTGGCACAGGCCCAATCGGGGATCCCCACAGCACCTGAGGACTGAGCCCCATCTGACCAGGTTCCTCCCCGCCAGCGTGATCAGCCCGCGCCCCCGGGAGGAAGGGCTGCAGCAGCCTGGGGGTGGGAGTCAGAGCAAGGGCAGCCATGCAGGGCACGAGGAGGGGGGCTCAAGGGACACATCCCACCTCTGCCCCCTGCCCCCTTCTCACCAGGCTCGACTCCTCCACGCTTTTGTTGAGGAAGTTCAGGGAACTGGCCCGCTTCATCCTGCAGGGGAAAAGAACAGAGTCCCAGCAGAGTCAGGGAGAGAACCCAGGAGTCCGGGCTCTCACTCCCCCCACCTCATCTCCCAGAGACAGAACCCAGGAGTCCTGCCCCCACCCCTCTAAGGCACACTGGTGCTCTGTGTTGTTCTTTGTGGGCAGACGCTGGTGAGGGCTAAGCCTGTTAGGAAGCCTGGGAGGAAAGGGGACGTCCGAGAGACAGACAGACAGTTGGACAGGGCGTGGCGGGTTGGACTCACCCCAGATTCCTGGGCTCTTGGGGGCTGCTCCCCTGCAGCTTCTTCACCAGCTTCTCGCTGCTCCGGCGCAGGGCGTCCCGCAGCTTCCCGAAGGAGCCACTCCGGCGCAGGGCTCCAGAGCCATCCTGGGGGGGCAAGAGGAGTCACATGGGGACACCCTGACACAACCCCTGAAGCCTTCCCAGACTCCCCCCTCCTCGATACACCCCATCTGGTGCAGCACACCGGAGCCCTCCTGGGGTGGGAGATGGGTTCTGTGGGGTATCCCCATGTGACCCCCCCATATCCCACACCCCCCAACTTCCTCCCCATGCGACTGTGGGGCTGATCAGGGGGATAACAGGCTGGCTGACCCAGGGGGCTGACCGGGGGCTGAAGGTTGGGATACCATGCTAAGTGGCCCCTGGCAATCTGGCCCTGCATGTCGATCCCCTGCCCCCTGCAGCAGCGTCTCTCACCCCAGCCCATTCTGTGCCCAGCCCATCTTCAGGCTCCGGCCGGTTCTCAGTCTTGGCAGTGCTGCTGGGCAGGCTCTCCCGGCTGGGTCGGCGCTCTGTCCGGCTCCCGTCCTTCAGCAGCTCCACCACCTTGGTCTGGCTGATGGCGTACACGCCCTGCGGGGAGACCATCGGCATCTCATTGTTCTCAGGGACATGAAATACACTTTTTAAAAAAAAAAACCCTCTTAAAATGACATCTGACATTCTGACAAGCTGGGTTACAGGTGGGAGGGTGCTGGGATCTGGTGGGTTACAGCGGGGGTGGGGCTGGGATCCTGGACTCCTGGGTTCCATCCATAGCTCTGGGAAGGGAGTTTCCTGCTTCCTGATTTAAATCATAATTAAAATCATTCCACCATCACGGAGACAGAGGTCAGAACACAGAGAGAACCCAGGGGTCCTGGCTCAGCCCCCTCTGCTCTTACCCACTAGACCCCCCTGCTTCCTTCCCCTGTGGGGTGGGGAAGGGAGTTGGAGGAAACCAGTTCAGCCGCCTCCTCCCCCAGGCCTGGTGGTACCTGCTTGCGGGTTTTCAGGGCACATTCCTCCAGCGTCTCGGCGGCCTCCAGCTTGCCCTGGCGCCGGTACAGAGCCCCCAGGCTCTTCAGGGTCGTGTTCACCGTGGGGCTGCAGGCAGGAGAGGGGACCCAGAGGGAGCAGTAAGTAACAGCCTGCTCAGCGCACCCTGTGCATAGGGGAAACTGAGGCAGAGGGGGAGTGGTTCAACCAACATAAAACAGGAACAGAGCTGGGGCTAGAAGCCAGGAGTCCTGGCTCATGGTCCTGCTTGCTCTAATTCCCAGACAATTGCTGTGAAGGGGCAGAGCCTGACTGGCGGGCGAAGTGTGGGAGAGTATTGCCCCCCCATTGGGGCCCTGGGTGTCGCCCCCCCGGGAAGCTGCACTCACCTGTCCACCTTGCAGGCCTTGTACCAGCTGCCATACTCCCTGTAGGGGACACTGTCCTTGCTCCTGTCCTGTGGGGGGGACAGACACACAGGATAGCCCCAGCCGGGGCTTAAATTCAGCCGGGGCCACCCAGAGAGGAGCGCCAATAAGTATTTTCAGAGCACGGGAGCTCCGGCGCTTCCTGCGGGGCCAAAGTCCTGAGTCCTGGGAAATACTCGGTGAGAATGTAAGCCTTGGCCCCTGCCACTGCGCAGTGGCAGTAACAAGGGGTAGGGTCCCCCCCAGCACCCCACTGACGGCCCAGCCCCCCTGACAGCCCTGCACCCCCATACCCAAGTACCTTGCTCTCCTCACGTTCCTCTGCATGCATCCAGATTGGCTTGTTCTCTCCTGCAGGGACAGACAGGGAGGGGGGAGTTACTACAGCACCCTACAGACTCCTGCCTGGCTCTGGGTCGCAACCTCCTCTGGAGTGGGACTGCGGGGGGCAGAGCACTCCCTACTGAGCCCCACACCCTGCCCCTTGCAGCACAGCGCCCCCGTGCGCTGCACTGAGGCACTAGGAACAGCCCCGACTGTGAGGGGAGAGCGCCCCCTACTGAGCCCTACTCCCTGCAACGCACATTGCCCCCTAGTGGCACTCTGGGGCACTGGCACCAGCCCTGACTGCGAGGTGAGAGCGCTCCTGTCCCAGACTCACCATTGACCGAGCCAAACTCCTTCTCGTGTGCCCGGGTTAGGATCTCCTTGTACAGCGCCTCGGCCTCTTTATATTTGCCCTGTTTCAGGTAGCAGGATGCCTGTGGGACAGAGCCGGGGTGAGCGTGGGTGAAAAGTCTGGTTGGGGCCCTGGGTGCAGGAAGGGCGGGGCAGGGGCAGGGCCGGGCACAGAGGGATGTCTCCGTCCAGGCTGCTGGGCACAGACACATCTGGTGGTTCCTCTGGGTTGCCCAGCTCTGGCCTGCACTCCCCGGTCTGGCCATAAGGGGGCGAGGCTAGACCAGACAGTCTCCAAGGTGGGGGCAATGCACTCTGCCTCACCACGGGCCCTTTGCCCTTATCTGCCCCCTTCCCTGGAGGGACCCATAGCTCAAATTCAGCCCTGGGGAAGGGCAGATGCTGCCCATGCCCTCCGCATGGGGAAACAAAGGCACCGTGAAGGGACGGGACTGATACACGGTCACACAGAGTCAATGGAGGAGATAGAACCCAGGAGTCCTGGCTCCCTGTCCCTACTCTGACCCCTCTCCCCGCCCTCACAGGGCGTGTGCAAGAGGTGCTGTGGGCAGGGTCAGATCTCCAGTTAGGCACAATAGACATGTGTCTAGGGGCACCTAAATGGTGGTGGGTCACCACACGGGCCAATGGGGCCCATGACCAGGGGCTCCGGCCAGTTTGGGGACCCTGCACGAGCCCTGGGACTCTGGTCCCGCCCCCTGCTCCTCCTCTTCCCCCTAAGGCCCCACCCTCTTTCCAAGCTAGAAGCCGAAGCCCAGGGATGAGAATATTCCCCCCACCCGGAGCTGGCCCCTCCCGCTGTGCAGAAAACACGTAGGTCAGCTGTAGGCAGGGGGGTGCTGAAGATGTTGTGCAATGGGACATGTAAGGCCCTGTCTGTGGGTGTGTCTGTCTGTCTGTCTGTACGCAGCACCAGCTCTCACCAGGTTGTTCTTTGTCTTGGCGACATTGGGGTCATCGGGGCCCAGGCGGCTCTCGTAGATCTCCAGCGCCCGCCCGTAGTAGTACTGCACCTCCTCCGCTTTGCCCTGGTTCTGGCACAGCAGCGCCAGATTGTTCAGCTGCTTTGCCACGTCGGGGTGGAACCGGCCCAGCACCTGCGGGTGTGGGGGTAATGCAGTGGGAAGTTTTGGTAATATTTTATACAAAGCCCATGTGCCTCGGTTTCCCCTGTGCTTTGCGTGGCTATCCGGGTGGGGGGAAAGGGATGCTGTTGGCTCTCAGAGCAGGCTCAGAGACACAGGGGTGGGTGTATGTTGTCTACTCTGAAGGGATCATTAAAAGGCTCTCTGAAGTCGCCCCACATCAGTGGAAAACCCGAGGAGACAACGGCAAACCCAGTCACCAGGACACTGACCCCCAGCAACCAAGGCCCTAGAAGGAGGAGGGTTTCCCCTGCCTCTCAGAAGGGAAGCGGAAGAGAGACCCCCCGGCAGGACTGAGAGGTGGGGCAGATGGGTTTGCTGTTGCAAAGGGCTGGACGCTGTCACCTGGGGTCGCTGCAGCTCTGGGCTGACCCACGGCACTAGGCGTTACCTTCCTGTCTGTGCTAACCTGGGGGCTCCCCACGCTGGGCTCCCGGTGACCAACAAACCCAGTCATTTGATATCACTGCAAATACTGGGGGCCCATTAACCCCTGGAGTGGACACGTCTCCACCAGGAGCCTGTCTCGGCTGGACTCGCCGGCAGAGCTCAGGGTGTGGGGCAGGGGGGCTGGAGCCCCGGAGGTCAGTCTCAGCAGGCGGGGAGGCTGTGTGACCCGCCCTGAAGGAAGAGTGAGACCCCCGGGGTCTGGCATGTCGAAGGTAGCCCCGACCTTGTGAATCCGGGATGGGGGTCCAAAAGCGCCCCGAGGACTCCCCCAGCCCTGCCCACAGCATGCTGCACCACCTTGCCATCCCCCCAGCTGTTTCTGCTGCCCTGCCCGTACCAGCCTCTGTCCCACGGCTGCACCCCATCACTGACCCCAGCCTGTCCCTCCATGCTCCCTCACTGACTCATCCTCAGCTGCATCCCCTTTCACAGACCCCCCAACAGCCATCCCCACTTGGCATCCCCCCTCCCTGATCTGCAGCCTACCCCTCACAGCTGTCCCCCCATCCCCCACCTTCTCGCGGATCTCCAGCGCTCTCTTGCACAGCGGCTCGGCCTCCTTGTACCTGCCCCTCTTGCCGTACAGCACCGCCAGATTGTTGAGGGTGGCAGCCACCTGCAGGGGGAGACGGGTGCCATCATCTACCCAGCACGGCTGCCCCCGCCCACCTGGGCACAGCTCCCGCTGCCCCCCCATGGGTCCCTGCTCTGCCCAGTTCAAGCTCAGTGGTGTTTTCAGCCCCTCTGGGATAAATCTGGGACAACAGCGCAGCGCAGACCGGACCCAACCACCTACAGTTCCCAGCCCCCCTGCTCTACCCACCAGACTCCCCTCCCCCCACCAGGGAGAGAACCACCCACTAGATCCTCCCACCACCCCAGCTAGGGACAGAACCCAGGAGCCGTGGCCCCCAGCCTTGGCACACTCACGGCAGGGTGGTCCTTGCCCAGGGTCTTTTCCCGGATGGCCAGGGCATCGTTGAGAAGATGAGCAGCCTCCTTGTACTTGTTCTGGTCCCTGTGAAGGGGGCATAGGGTCCCTGGTCAGACCCATGGGCATCTGGGCCTGGCCCTGAGCATAGGGGGTTCTGGAGCACAGCCCTGGGGTGGGGGGGCTCTCGCTGACCAAACCTAGCAGGGATCCCCATTTCCAAGGCCCACCCAGCCCTTGGGTCCCCACTGAGGCTACCTCCAAGGTGGCCAGGAACAGGGCCCCTCTGAGGTCAGAGGTGGGGCTGACGTTCACTCCCTGGCGCCAGGTCACTAGAAAGGAAAGGCCCCGTGTCCCAGTCCCCACCTGTACACCAGTGCCAGGATGTTGAGCATGGTGGCCACGTCAGGGTGGTCGTGGCCCGAGGTCTTCTCCAGGTCCTCCAGCGCCTGCTTGCAGAGCGGCACGGCCACCTCGTAGCGCCCCTGCGAGGCGTACTGGATCACCAGGTTATGCAGCGTGCGCAGCCGCGCCGGGATCTCATAGCCCCCATGCTGCGCCGCAGCCTCCCCGCTGCCGGGCGTCGGCCCTGCAGGGGAGAGAGGCAGTGAGGGCCGGCAGGAGGAGAACTGGCCCCTACCCTGCAGCGCTCACCTCGGCAGCAGCGTGACCCACCTTGGCCCTGGTCGTCGTCGCTGGGGAACAGGTCGTCCAGCGAGTCCTTGGCTGCCTCTCCATTCTTCTCCTCCTGGGCAAGGAAAAGGGGATCAGGGCTGCAGCTCTCCCATGCCAGCCTGGGGAGCACGCAGGCGCCCAGCCCCACCCTGCCGCTCTCACCACTAGACCGCGCTCCCCTCCCAGAGCCAGGAGAGAACCCAGGAGTCCTGGCCTCCCAGCCCATGATGCCAGGCTGCAGGGGCACACACCGAGGGGGAGACGTCATCGTCGAACTTCTTGATCTGGTTCATGAATTCCAGGTGCTTTTTCTCCTCCTCGAGCTGCGCCACGGCCTGCTCGCTGCGCTGCAGCTTCTGCTGGGTACCCGCCAGCTCATCCCGCAGCCACTGGTTCTCCTGCACCAGGCGCCGCACCTGGGCCCGCAGCTTCTGCTTCTCCGACTCCACCGCACTCAGGTGGCTCGACAGAGCGATGATCACCTGGGGGGACGTGAGATGGGGACCAACCCCACAGAATCCACGCCCCTGCCACAGCCCTCCCCTTACCCCCCGGCACTACTGCCCCCAACCCACAGCCCTCCCCTTCCGCTCGGCACCCACTGCCCCATGACCTCCCCACCCCCTGACAGGCACCCACTACTCCCCACCTGCCACAGCCTTCCTGCGTTCCCCAGCCTCCACACCCCTCACCCTCCCCACTCTCCTTGCCTCACCCCCAGCCTCCCTGTCCCCCACGGGAATCCCTTGCCCTCCTCCACCCCGCAGGCTCTGCTGCCCCCTACTGCCCTCCCCACCCTCACAGTTCCCCAACAGCCCTGACACCACCCAGAGGCCACATCTGCCTCTGGAGGGGTGGCTGTCCCTTTTAGAGAGAAACTGCACTTGCCTGCAGGGTCGTGCTGCTAGCGACAGATCTGGGACTAGAACCCAGGAGTCCTGGCTCTCAGCCCCCCCAACAACCAGCCCCAATTCACCTCCCTGAGCTGCGGAGGGACGCGAGGCTCCCGTGCAGGCCTCACCTGAGCCTCCCCCAGCCCCAGCTCGATGGCCTCCAGGGACTTGCGCAGCAGGCTGGACTTCTCCTGCACAGCGCTGTCCTCGGGCGGCTTGTCCAGGCAGCTCGGGGCGCCCAGCAGGGTGGCCAGGATGGAGTGGTGCTCGCTGCGCAGCGTCTCCAAGCCCTGGATCACTGCCTTGGTGCCCAGCACGATCTCATCCTGGCTCAGCTTCTCCTCTGGGGGGTACACCATGGTCGCCATGGCCAGGCTCCTGCGGGGGGCGGACTGTGAGACAGGGACCTGGCCCCCTCCCCACCCACACACGTTCAGGGCCTCAGCCCGGCCACCCCTCAGAACTGAACCCAGGAGTCCTGGCTCCCAGCCTCCCTGCTCTCACTCCTTGACCCCCCTCCCTTCCCAGAACTGGAAACAGGCCCCCCCCCCCCCGCTCTCACCACTAGACCCCCCTGGGACATGCTGGGGGAAGGAGGGGCGCATGGGGGAGGGGTACATGGGCGCCTGCATCTCCCTGGAATGACCCCTGATTCCCGGCGCCGCAGTCCCAGCCTCCCCCAGCAGAGGCCAGCGGCCGGAGCACAGCGACGCAATGCGGTGCGGGCCCCACTCAGCCGGCGGCTCGCGGGACCCCGCCGGGACGGGGGAGACAGATCGTTCCCCGCCTCCCCACCACTGAGCGACCTCCCCTGGCCCCCAAAGAGGGCCCCCGCTGCCCCCCGAGCCCCCCACTGCACCTTGAAACTGCCCCAGCGCAGCCCGCACCTCCCCCCATCCCGTATCTCCCCCCGCCCCGTGCATCTGCAACTGCCCCCCACACCCCAGTGTCACCCTGCGACTCCCCCGGACCCACCCCCCGCGGACCTTGCAGCTGCCAGCCCCGGACATGCTCCCCCGGCCCTGACCTGTACCTTGGCGCCCCGTGCAATCCCCCTCCCCAGGCCCGAGCCCGGCCGCTCTGCACCTCCTCCCACCGCACCCCGTGCGCCCCCTTCGCTCCCATCCCCCGCCGCGTCCTTCACCTGCCCCGGCTGCCCAGCCCCGCGCTCAGTCCGCAATGCGCCCGCCGCGCCGCCGTGCGACCCGCTGCTCGCTCCGCCTCCCCTGCAGCCGGAGCGACGGTCCCGGCCGAGTAGCCACGACCGGGGGCCTCCAGGCCAACGCTGCCCCGAGTCACGCCCGGGCCCCGCATCGCCCGTGGCCATCCCAGATGTGGAGGAACCCACCCCAGGGCCTCCCATGCCACCTGAGAGCAGTCCAGATGTGCAGGACAGCCCCCTCAGTGCCGCCATCCCTCCCAGGGCCATTCCAGATGTGGAGCAACTCATCTCGATACCCCTACCGCCGCCCAGGGCCATTCCAGATGTGGAGTAATCCCCATACCACCCCCGGACCCGCCCGATGCGAAGTAGCCCCCTACCCCCCACCCCGCTCTACTCTCATTCCTCTGGGTAGAAACCACCCCCCAAAGGGCTCAGAACCATTCCAGATGTGGCGTAAGCCTCCCAGCCCCCCTGCACGCCCAGGGCCAGTCCAGACACCCCCTCCGGCCTCCCCGTCCCGCCACACAGACCCACACGGCCGGGGCCCTTCCAGATGTGAACGAAACACCCTCCATAGCACACTGGGTCGGTCCAGATGTGGAGGAACCCCCCCATGCTGATGGAATCATTCCAGATGTGGAGTCCGCTTTCCCCCACCCCGAATGTCATATTCCCCTCCCCGCCCCAGCCACCCCCCCCCCCCAGGGGCGATGCCCCCCGCCCGCTCCCCCGTGCTAGCCGCGCAGTACCCGCATCTACCCCCGGCCATTCCAGATGTGCCCCCCCCCCCCCCGGTCCCCGCTGGACCCAGCGCCCGCTTAGAGAGACCCTCCCCCCCGGCACACACACCTGAGACCTCCCCCACCCACGACCCCGCCCCTACCTGCGACAGGCCCCGCCCCCTGTCCCTCGCTGTCTCCGCCCGGACTCAGCCCAGACCTGCCGCTACCGCCGGCCCCATCCCGCGCCGCCCCACCGCTACCCGGCAGCCCCCGCGGCCCGCATCACGTGACACCCACCCTCAGACTCGTAACCTCCATATAAAGGGGAAGAGGCCCGCGCCGCCGGCGACTTAGTGTCCGGTGGGCAGAAATCCAGCGCCTTAAAGGGGAGGCGGGCTCTGCCCTGCCCTGCCCTGCCCTGCCCGGGTTTGGAAGATGGAGCTGGCTGTTAAAGGGCTGGGGGCCCGGACGCCTGGGTTCTATCCCCAGCGCTGGGCGGGGGGAGGGGGCCAGTGGCTGGAGCAGGGGGTTGGGCCGGGAGCCAGGACTCCTGGGTTCGCTCCTGGCTCCGGGAGGGGAGCAGGGTCTAGTGGTTAGAGCAGGGGAGGCCAGGGGGCCCCAACACCTGTCATGAGCCGTGTGACCCTGGGGCAAGGCTTGTCCCTCTGAGCGGGGCTAGCGCCCACCCCGGGGCTGTGCCGCCTTTGCTGCCGGCGAGCAGTGAAAGCGGCAGGGGCCGCAGGGGCTCACGCCAGGCAGGTGAATGCTGGCCTGGGGCACCGGATTCCAGCCCTGCCTCTGCCCCGGCGGCCGGGCACGTCACCGAGCTGAACCTCGGTGGTCAGGAGTCGTGTGTTCCTTGGGGGCTGGGGGCCTGAGTTGCAGAAGTGCCGAGCACTCACCACTGCGGCTGGGAGCTGGGCTTGGAGCATTATGTGGCATTTCTCTGTTAAGGAAAAAAATCAGATCCAAGCTGTCTCAAATGGGGCACCCCAACTTAGCGGATACTCTTGCCCTACATCTCGCTGTGCCTCAGCTCACCATCTGATACACGGGGGAAGTACCCGCCTCTCACCTCAGCAGGGACTTGGGCAGACAAATTAATGAACGTGCAGGGATCGTGGGTTCCATTGTGGGCCCTCAAGGAGAATGTTCCTCAACGGACACAAACTTCTACCTCGTCCCCTCCAAGCTGTCCCACTCCTGCCTCTTTCCTTGGGTCATCATCCCAGTACCAATCTTCTCACAGAGTCAAGCCCAGGCTCCAGTTATTAGACTACTTATCCTAGTCCCTGTCAGATCTGCCAACTCCCAGTCGCATTTTCATTCACCCCACCATGGTAGCATCAGAAGCAAGAGTCATAATCCTATGGCACTAGGCCAATCCCGATCCCAATCATCATCGTACCAGCCTCCAGCCCATCTCCTGCCCTGCACACAGACCACTAGGCCAGTGTACTCCTCCTCCTTGTTCTCTACCCCACCCCCAGTCTAGCTCCTGACCCCTCTGCATTTGAATCAGGCAGCTTCCTCATCTGCAGTGTCTGGGCAGAAGGGGGGGGGGGGGGCCGGGAGGGGGAGAGTGGTGTCACAGAGCAAATTGCCCAGACTACAGCAGCCCAGAGTTACAATTACAGGACAGCCCTGCACTGCCCCAGGCTGGAGCATGCTCAGCATGGACAAAATCTGCCCAGAATGTAGTTGTGACGTGTTTAGCAAGTTTCATGTGTGAACTGCAATTTTTCAAAGGTTTATAACTTGGCCAAATTTGGGCAGATGTTCAAGTGACTCACCAATGCCCCATACACCTGTACTGTGCTAAGTACAGGTCTCACCCCTGCCATATACACTGTGAAATCCCCTCCTGCCGCCTCCTTTGTTTATACAGCCATGGGTTGCACTGGCGTGTTCTGCCACAGCATTGGTTTGTCCACTCTGCTCCCATGCTCCAGGATCCAGTTGTGTGCACGCACATGAGCTTCAATCTAGACCTCTGGCTGAAGTGGCAGTGTTAGCACCCCCAGCAGTGTTTATTGAGCTAGTTACCAACAGTGAAAGCAGTTTCTTGTCCCAGAGCTGCACAGCAGCAGCCAGGTAGTATGTCTTTCTGGCAGTTCCTAGTCACATGCCGGAGGCTAATGCGATGGTAGAATGAGCCAGGCTGCAGGGCCCAAACTGGCAGCCTCTAGGCCCAGCTGGTACCGATGCTGCTCTGAGCTGGGACAACCCAGGCTGCAGCAGCTCCATGGGTGCTTTTCCATACAAGGACCGGCGTTGTCTGATTGGTGGGGGGGAGGAGTGCCAATGTATGGTGGAAAGGGCAGGCTCTGTCTTTGGCCCAGAAGTGAGCACTTTCCCTCAGCTGCAATTCTCCACTGCAGCCAGAGTTTGAGAGATCACCTTGAGCAGTCCCGAACCACAGAGCTGAGTCCCAGGCCACCCCGCCTCCCCAGCAGGGAAGGAGCAGGGGCTGATTCCCAGGGCCAAGGCAACAGGACCCAGCAGGAGGCTGGTGCTTGAACTGTGCAGTGTCTATCCTGGGAGAGTGGGGGGTGCCAGGGCCATAGTACTGACTGAGGAAGGGCAGAGGCGCTGCAGCTAGGGGTGATGCAGTGCAGCAGCACCACCTAGCTTCAAATCATAGCAACCAAATGCCTGGCTTTCGTCCTACAGAGGGTTTCCAAGTTTGTTCAAGGCCCTGCCCCCCCCCACCATACAATGGTTCCAGCACCCTGGGGAAGGAGCTTCTTCATTCTGCCGGATTCCAGCTTCCTCCCTGCCTGTCCTAGCAGGGGGCTGCAGTGGGAGTTGGGGGGGGGGGGGGGGACGGATGACTCTTATGAGCACGAGTCCATGGGGGTCCATGTCAGGCCTGGTATGTCTGCACTGCAATCAAACACCTGCACCTGGCCTGTGTTAGCTGGCGGGGGTGGACCAGAACAGGGATTCAGATGAACAGACACGAAGCGCCGCCGCTACTCAAATAAAGAAATGCCTTTTAAGAAATAACCACAGTTTATTTAATGAAAAAACTCCAAAAAAAGTGGGGACAACAGCTCCCCCATAAAATGTGTCAAATACAACAGGGGTCTCTCCCCAACCCCGGACAATGATCCCAACATGGACGGTGTGCGCAAACCAAGCAGGAGAGTCACGCACTTACACAAACCAGGAGGCTATGTACACAGTGCCCTGTGTGCCCAGAGGGCCCCACGCACGGGGGAACAGGGAGAGATCGAGATGTCCACCCCACCTATGCCCTGAGGGCTAGACAAGGCCCCTTCAGACCCCTGTGTATTGGACCAGAGTCCCGCTGGGGTGCTCGTGTGGCTCCAGCATGAAGCCAGAGCTCCCTGGGGCCGCACGCAGGCTGGGGGAGTACGAGGGTGTTTCTGGAGTGCTCTCACTGCAGCGATTTGTGGTGGCACAGACAGAGGCAGGACCCACCGGCATTCATGGAGCTTGGGGCGGCCTAAAATGTCCTGACAGCTCTGGCTGTGGAAATGTATGTTGGGATCACGTGGGCCGTGGGTGCTTCACTGGAGGGCAGCTCCCTCCACTCCTACAGCCCCTCGCCCCAGCCCAGCCTGAGGGACACCGGAGCTTTTGCTGAGGCCCCCTAGGGGCTTTGGGGTGCCCCCGAGCGCTAGCCTAGTGCACCTGCCTGGGAGACGACCTGCGCTTGGCCCACTCATCTCCCATGGGGTGACGGCACCCAATAGTGCCAGCGGGGCCACGTCCCAGCCCTACACCAGAGGCAACTGCAAGGCTCAGAACCCAGAGGAACAGGGAGCCCTGGGGAGAGCTGGCTGCAGCTGTTTGTGCTTGGTAGAAACTACAATCGGAGGACGCCAGGTTTCAGCAAGTGAGGGGCCCTGGCCAGGGGAGACCAGAGGATGGATGGGACACACAGTCAGCAGGGAACAGCTGGCCTGCAGGGGGCTCACATTGGGGCTCATCTGCACTAGTGATGCAGCTCAGGACTTCCAGCCCCCACCCACCAGCCCTTCAGAGCTCGCCCGGGCTGTCTAAGACCCTCAAGGGTTTTGCCAGGCCCAGGCGAGTGACCCACGGCACAGGCAGCACGGGCGCTGACATGCCCTCGCCAGCTCCATTCCCACCTCGTGCTATTGCTCGCAGCTCCTCTTGGAGAAGCCACAGGGACCATCCTGCAGCCCCCCTGTAACCCCAGGGGTGGCAAAGCAGCGACTCAGCCAGCAAGTAACTGGCTTCCTGGCAAAGCTCAGCAGGCCTGTGGGTATTACCTGCCACAGCCCAGTGACCTTCCTCCCCATCCAGCCAGGCCAGCCAGGAGGGCGATGGGAAATCAATGGAGGCTGTACGGCGCGTGGTGTGTGAGCGAGGGGGGCTCTGCCAGGCTGCTGGTGACACATCTGGCTTTATTGCTACCAGGTGGGCGGGGGAGACTGTTGGGATTCTCATGCCCTCCGCTGCCCACTGCCCTGAGCAATCAGGGCTGGGTGCAGCAGGATGCCAGAGGGCTGGGCTGCCACTCCTGCCTGCTTTTTAAGTGTCCCTCTCCCCCCCGAGAGCGTGGGTGCCTATGGCTGAGGCAGGGGCACTCCAGGCTCAGGGAGGCACTTACTTTTCTGCCCCCTCCGAATTATTGGACCCGTGCCTGGACCTGCCAGACTCGTACGAACACTCAGGCTTCTATGGACTGTGGCTCCCTGCCTGACGCGTGGGGAGAAAAGAGCAGAGCTCCCAGTGAGCCTGAACAAACGGAAAATGCAACCGCTTCGCTGCTGCCTGCTGCGGGAGGGGGCATGGGAGAAGCAGCCCAACTGCGGGGCTTGATTTAAGTTGGTGCCGGAGGTGCTGGCTTGGGCTGGAGCAGGGGGTGAAGTGCAGGCAGGAGTGAAACGCACGGGATGGCCGGGTGCCGCTTCCCAGCTCCTGCCACGCAAGTGCTAAAGAAGGGGGTCGGGTAGTCAGTGCTGTGTGGGGCTCATGGTCCCTGGGGCTGGGAGCGGGACCCAGCCTGCTGCTGCTTCATTCTTAAATGACCATCTGTGGAACAGAACTCGCGCCCCCACCATCCTCAGGATCTCTGGCTGCATGCTCTGTGCCATAATAAACTGGGCAACCCCGTGACCTGATTCCTATTGAACCGACCTGCTCTGTGCCCACAGCAGGCCTGGTGCTGGCCCCTGCTTGCAGCAGACTATAGCTGGGCTGCTGGCTTTGGGGAAAGACACCAGCTGAAGCACAGCAGCCGAGCCAGCCGGGGCTTTGTAACCAGCCCCTCGCAGCATGGGGCTGGCCAGAGCTCAGCCAGCAGCTGAGCATGGGATGGGGTGGAGGGGGCAGTGGGAAGACCAAGCCTACAGCGGCAGAGCTGGCTGCTCGGGCACGGGCGTTTGCTGTCCTGAGGTGGCTGGCTGTGCATGGGCGCAGGTGACAGAGGTGGTGGGGCACTGGTGAAATTAAGCAGCTACGTCTTGGCAAACAATTAGGACCGACAGAAACACGAGTGCTCAGTGGATGGTTACACACAGCTGGTGGTCCAAGCATGCCCCTGCCCCAGGCCCCTGCCCCACCTCCAGACCCCACTCCCTCCATCTCCTGCTTCATCAGCAGGGGGCCCCTGCCATGGGCTCATCTCCCACCTGGACACGAAGCCATCAGTGGCTGTAATACTATAGCTCCCAACAGCTGCAGCCTCTGTCCCCAGGGGTCTCCTCTGCTAGCAAAGAGCAGGGGGTCGCTCTGCCTGGAGTGCAGTGGCCCTGTGGTCAGCAAGCGCCCACTGCGTACAGGAGAGGGCAGGCTGTGCTGGAAAGGCCATCCCAGTGCAGACGGCAGACAGACGGCACTGGGGACCCAGCTGTGGCCTGGCTGCTTGTGCTTTTAGAGAAGGGCTCCAGAAGGGAGCAGGAGTGTGTGGGCCACGAGCCAGGCTGGAGCTGCTGGTCAGCTGTGCCAGGCTAAGCGCATTCTCACACTCAGCGCTTCCAGCCCTGGCTGTTCAGTGACCCATGGCTGCTCTGGGTTGAAGGGGGGGAGTGTGACTCTCAATAAAATTCAGTCCTTTAGGCCCATCCCTTCGCAGGGGCCGGCTGCAGTCACTCCCCGCTGAGCACTGGGAACCAAGGCGGTGCACACACCCTACACACACGCACACACACGGGAAAGCGGTGGGTGGCAGCTGGAGACAAAGCTGGTGATGGGGGGATGACAGCTTGGCACTGGGTTGCTCCCTCCTCCAGCCCCCTCCAGTGCAGAACATACCAACACAGCTACGCAAGGAGGGCAGGATGGAGCAGAAGAGGCTTCCCCCCTGGCTGAGGTGCGGCCAGGCCAGCGGGCGCTGTCACGCTGGCTTCGAGCCAAAGAGTCCGACAGGGAAGTGCTTGACGTGTGTGGGCCACTGCGCGGCCAGCTGGAAAAACTTGATGTCGCTCCACTCCACCCCATCGATGGACACTGCAAAGGAACGGGGAAGTCAGAGCAGCGCCTAGCAGCTGGCTTGCAGCAAAGGGGGCAGCCTGGGCAGCTCTGATGCTCCTGTGCCCCTCGGCTGCCCCCACAGGATGGCTAGCGACACTGTTCCAGCCCCGGAATTGAACAGAAAGGATAATTCCCACCTGCCTCCCAAACTTCGGGGTTGCAGGGTGGTTGTTAAACAGCTGCCCCACCCTAGAAGTGGCTGCATTTCCATGCTGGACAAGGGACCTCTGGATCAACAGCTGCCTCACCTCAGAGTTGGCTGCAACTCAACCTGCAAAGGGATCCCTGTATAAATACCTCAGCGCCCCACCCCAGCGGTAGCTGCGTCTCAGCGCCAGATGAGGGACCCCTGTATAACCAAGTTGCCTGGCCCCAGAAGTGGCTGCACTGCATTGCAATGGCAGACCTTACCTTTCAGCATGGTTTGCTGCTGCTTGGCAGAACAGATTAGCCGGCTGATGCCCTCGATCACCTGGCTCTTGGAATCCACTTCCTTCTCTTTGGGTTTCTTACTCAGAAAGATGGTGGGGACTGGAACAAGAGACAGGGGAGCCCCCGGATTAGTACGGCAGCCAGCAGCCGTTAGCCGGCAATGCTAAGGGGAGGGCAGCTGGGCAAGAGGCAGGATGCGGCTGGAACACACGTACCCTGCGCTCAGTCTCACCCCAACTCCCGCTGTGGGGGGATGGAGGAACTGGCAGCCAGGGCTCTGCCCCATGGCAGGGGTGTTAGGGCTGGGAAAGGCAGAGGGAGAGTGCACCCAGCTGGGTGCAACTGGAACGCTGGCTGTTGGAAGTACCTTGGGGGTCTGTGCTCTGTCCCGCAGAGTCTCTGAGGGGTCAGTCGGGAGCCCACACGGCTGCTTGTGGCTCATATTTAGCTCTCAAAGCACGCACACAGTCTGTGCCCCATTGCGTGGGGGTGGGGGCAGAGGCACAGAAGGGTAGCAATGTGCCCAAGGTCATGCCATGAGTGGCAGAGCCAGAAATGGATCCAGGGGTCCGGGGCCCCATGTACTGCACCCCACTGTGTTTCTTAGGGCAGTGACTCAGACCTGGCTCAGCTCCGAGGATAACAGCTGGGGGCTGGACACCCCGGGGCAGGCGGGAAGCTCCAGGGAGGGGCTAGAAGTTGGAGTTGGCTGAAAGGGCTTCACCTGACTCCCTCCTGGAGCTCAGGGGAGGTGCCTGCACTGCAGCAGCAGCAAGGGGTGAGCCATTTTCCTGGGCTAGGCCTGGCCAGGCAGATGCTGGCCCAGCCCCTCTCTGCCAGGAGGGTTGCGGGGTGAGGATAACTTGCCCCGGAGGCCAGACCAGCACTGATCTCTGGAGCCCCATGAAGAGATGCTGGGAAAGCCCCATCCAGTCACGTGGCTGCAGACCACCACCCCACACCCCCTGGTCGTGGCCCCCCCGAGTCAGCGATGGACATAGGGAAAGAACCCAGGAGACCTGGCTCCCAGTCCCCCCCCTCCTCACTGCAACAAAGCCCTCTGGCCAAGGTGGGAGGGGCATTTCAAGCCCCAGGGTGATTAATTCAGCAGGCTGGGGGCCCAACACAGCCCCCTTAGCCAAACCCTGCCCCCCTCTCCAGATCCAGGAATCCAAGGCCCATTTCCCAGACTGGGAGGCTAGGGGGAGGCTGGTGCACATTGTCCCCGGATGAGCCCAGGACTGAGGACAGACTCGGCTCCTGCGCGGGACAAGGAACAGTCTCTCCCTGTGTGGCCAGGCCTGGATTGTAAACCCTGCCCCACATCGGGGAGCCATAGGGTCCATCGGGTGGGGGATGGGAGCCCCTACTGCAAACACTGACACACACACAAGATGGATTAAATTGTACTGGAGATGGCCAGGTCAGAAGGGCGTGGACTGAGCCCCCCAGGCCGAGCCCCCCATATCACACAGCCAGGGCCCCCCATGCAGCCTTCCTGCCCAGCCAGCTGGGGGACTAACGCCATCTCTCTCCTCCCTCTCAACTGGCAGGCAGCAGTGAGCCTAAGGCCAGACTGGCCATTGCAACCCTCCAGTCAGACACCTGCCCAGGGAGCCCTGCCCCCAGCCCCTCAGCGTCTAGCTGGAGTGGAGTTTTACAGAGACAGACTCCCCACGTGCCGGAGAACCCGCTCCCCACCCCCGGGGCAAATCCCCCTCTCTGTTAAATGCTGACTGGCCGCTCAGTTCCAAGCTGAACGTTTCCGGCATCGCCCTTCGCTCTCGTTTGGCCTGCGCCTGCAACGTTAAAGAGCTTTAGCTTATCAACATGAGCGAGAGGCGACTCAGTCCTGGGCTCTAAGTACCACCTCCTTCCTATGCGGCATCTGCATTCCTGAAGCCATGGCCGCGCATTCGGTACGAGCCTCTGCTCAGCCCCTTGGATGAACAGCCCCTCGGATCCAGCCAGGATTCTGCCTCATCCAGCCAAGGGCTACTTTTCTGCCTCATGCTCTTCAGCCACCACCTGCCCGCAGGACTCTTCAGAAGTGCTCTGAAGAGCAAATTTCTCCTTCCAGCAGATCTGTGGCCCACGGCAGCTGAGCAGCAGTTCTCCCCAACACTTTTCCGCTGCTGACTCAGCCTATCCAGCGTGTTTTCAGAATTCCTTTAACCCTAATTCGAAGGACCGTAAGGAGAGAAAATCCCAGGCACTATCAGGCTCTTTAATCTAGCAGAGAAAGGCGGAACAAGAACCAGGGGCTGGGAGTGGAAGCCAGATACATTCACACTGAAATTACAGCACCGACAGTCACTGTGCTGGTGAGTAACCATTGGCACAGCCTGCCAAGTGAAGGGATGGATTCACCATCTCTCGGTGTCTCCATGGCTAGCCTGTTGCCTTTCGGGCAGATGCTTTAATCAAACCCAAGTGACTGGGCTGAGTGCAGGGGGAACGGGGTGACATTCTCTGGCCTGTGCCATCCAGGAGGTCAGACAAGATAATCTACTGGTCCTTCTGGCCCTAACGGCTACAAAAGCACTATCCGAAAGCTCCTCCCCACGGAAGGACTTGTGGCCCGTGATCAAGTCTCCTCCAAACCTTCTCAGTCCACTTTCTTGCCATCAGCTGCAGTGATAAAAGCTGAATCCGATGTCCAGCGCGAAGGAGCGGGGACTGTTTAGACAGACAGCCTACCAGTGACCCCCACTCAGTCAGCTCTTCCGGCACAAGGGGGTGATCAAGGGAGCACCAAGCGATCGGGGGCTGGGAAAACCGGGGCACTGGCAGAGCCGCCAATGACACAGGGAGCTGAGAAGGAGGGGGTGCATTTGCAGCTGAGCCAGCTGTCTCCTACAGAGGGAAGGCAGAGCTGGGTTGCACACAGAAGCACCTTGCATGTTGAGCCTCGGGCAGCGCAGAGGCATCCTAAGGACACAGCCCTCCCTCTTTTGGTCCCTGGGCATTTTTCACGGTGAAAAGAGGAGCTGGTTGAGCTCCTAGCTCAGAGGAGATGCAGAATGGGCTTCCCCTTAGCTTGCAGGACTTCCCTGGGGCAAGACGGGGGTCCACACTCAGGGCCTAGCCAGTCCTCTGCCCCAGCATGGCCAAGGAATGGGCCAGTTAGTGCGAATTACAATGGACATTGCTCTATGGGGACACTGAATGGTGAGCAGACGGAGAGGACTTTTGGGTCATTACTGCCCCGGGGCCAGATCAGAGCCAGCACACCTAGAGGAAAAAAGGCCACACATCCCATTCCTCGCCCCCTCAGAGCTACGTGGGCCTACCAGCCCATCTACGCCCCGCACACCCAGGGGCCTGCCACCCACCTTTCTTGTTCTTCTCTTTGGTGACGACTGTCATGGCCATGGTCCCTGAGGGCTGGCTCTCTGCGCCGCTGGGCAGCCGCGACACCTGCACCGAGCGGAAGACACTCTTCAGGGTGTTCTTGGAGCTGGCGTCCCGCTTCTCGCCCTCCTTCCTGCGCTCCGTGGGCTGGGCAAGCCAATAGTCCACCTGCAGGCCAATGACGTCTCCATAGGGGCTGCTGGGGGGACTGGGGAGAGTGGGGAAGCATCAGCAGCAGCTGGGCAGAGCAGGGGGTCACCCCCAAGGGGCAGGACAGCACTACCCACATCACAGAGATGGGGAAACTGAGGCACAGGAGGACTCTGCCCAAAGGCCTACAACAGGTCAGTGGCAGAGCTGGAACAGAACCCAGGAATTCTGGCTCCCGATGGCAGGTTACTGGGGGCCCAGATGAGCAAATACATCTTAAATTGGATCCCAGACTCCTGGGCTGATGTCTGTTGTGGGATTCCAATGCCCCCTGCAAACGATAACCAATTAACGGATACCTCTAGGAGGCAAGCGAACGCCAGCCTGCTTTACAGAGAGCACAGGAAGCACAGACTAGGTACAGAACCTAGACCCCCTACTCTAACCCACTAGGTCCCACACGTCCTGACTTCCTGTGTCATTGCTTTAACACTAGCTCAAAGTCCATCCCAGATGCAGGACTTGATAGGACTGCCCCAGCCTGCATGGGTGGGGACACGGGGGCACCAGCCACTCGAGGGCACTCAGAGGGAAGGGACCTGCCCCACTGGTAGCTACAAGAGCTGACACTGCCATGGCAGAGGCTATTACTTCGCACACGTCCCTGGGGGCAGGAACGCAGGGAAAGGCACAGAACCACTCTAACGGGATGGCCTTGCACACAACTGGGCACCAGGATGCCAGGGTTCCCCCAGCTGTTGACTCACTGTGTGGCTAAGCTCGTACTTTCCTCCACCCATGAAGGAAACACTCATTCTCCCCAGCTGGAACATGGTAAAGATTATCTACCTGCCCTGCGGGAAGCCCAGTCACAGCCCAACCCCCATCGCGCCAGGTGCTGCACAAACATGGATGGTGCTGATCTGCCCCCCGGGGCGTGGGTTTAGTCATTGACCATGGGGCCGGTGGCCCAGGCTGCCTCACCCGACGACAGCGAGCCCACTGCTCATGGATGGCGAGGACGGGGGGGTGGCACAGACATCCTTCACCAGGCCAGAGGAAGAGGGCGGGGACGTGGAGGGGACGGTCAGGCTGACCACAGGCACGTCATCTCCGTCTCCTGCAGAGAGAGCAGAGCAGGACTTTGGGATGAGGCAGGGTCCTGGCCTCAGATTCATTTCTCCATGGGAAACCCCCAACCTCCTGATCTCCCACAGAGGCTCGCCCCCCTGGGTGCGCCCCAGCCTCCCCACAGGGGCATCCCCCGACCCACGGGCGCTTTGGCCTCCCCACAGGGGTGCTGTGGCAGGCACCAAGTCCACGATGCTGGTGCCTTCCTTTTCCCAGGTGTCTCGTCTCTGGCCCTGCCCCAGTCAGTGCAGGCCAAGGCCCCTACTGCAGGTGACTCAGCAGGGCACCTCCCCGCTCTGCAGGGCTAGCGGGAGATGAGCCTGCTGCTGCCACCAGCCACCCCATCACTGCCATGGCGTGGGAGCTCCCAGGCTTTGTCCAGGGACGGGGGTACTCTGGGGGTACCAGGCTAACGGGCGTCCTGAACCACGAGGTGCCATCGCCTCCCTGGGCGGAAGGCTCTACAGCCCAAGGGACTGGAGGTCGGGGACTCCCCTTTAACGTCTGAACTCTTTCACTGCGACGTCCCCCTGCGCACCAGCCCAGACGGATTCAGCCCCCACCCCACTCCTGCTGGGATCCGGCCATCAGTGCCAGCCGAGCCCCACTCCGGCTGTGAGGCGAGAGGGGAACAAGCCAAGGAGCAACCTGGGGGTGGGGGAATCCCAGAGGCAGACCCTGTCGCTTGGACACCGCCCCCCACATACTTCAGTGGCAACAGGGGGGGTGAGGGGGCAGCAGAAAAAGCCAGCCCCCAGTTTTATAAGCTGGAAGCTGGGGCATGCCAGGCCCTGTTCACCTGAAGTTGGGCTGTGGGTGAAGGGGTGAGCCGAGGTCAGAGAGAGGCAAGGCTGGGGGACAGAGAGGGGCAATCTCTCAGCCAGGGCGCCCAGGACCTCAGCCTGCCTCTACCAAATGGTGTTCCTGGCCCTGCTGGCTGGGAGGGAACCCTGGGCCTGCCCAGCTCTGCGCACAGCCTGACAGCAGCTCAGGGAGGCGGGAACTGTATCGCCGCGGCACCAGCTGGCCCGTACGCAGCCGGGGCCGGCCTCGCAGAGCACGTACCTGTGGCTGCCGGGGAATCTTCGATGAGGCCCACTTTAACCACCTGTGGTGGGGAGACAGATCAGTAATTCAGGCTGTGCTGGAAATCAACACCGCCAGCCCTCCCCAGAGGAGCCATTTGAGCCTCTCCTCTTGGAGACACAGACCTGGCTCTGTTACAGCCACAGGGCCAAGGCTGCCATTAACCCTTCCTGCACCATGGGGGAGGGGCTCACCCCCCCCCCACGCAGGCTCCACCAGCTCCGTGCAGAAAGCTGGGCGGGTGGGACCTCCCAGGATGTTTGCATCAGGGCCAGCCCCACCCTAAGCACCAGCTACCCCGGCCAAGCAGCTGGCAGGGTGACCAGGGACCATCAACCCTGGCTGGAGTCCCAGTGCCCAAAGCAATGGTAGCCCAGCGCCCGGGACGTTGCATCGGGGTGTTTACAATGGCAGGGCACAAAGCCCCCGTCACTACAGTGCTCTGAGAGCGTCCGGACAATAGCGACCCCCTCCAGGCACCGGTGGCTGCCCTCCCCCACCTCCATTTGCTCCTTCGATCAGAGAGCCTCACCCAGCCAGATGCCCCAGGAGACTCTGTGGAAAGTCAGTCAGGGTAGAGCAGAAGTATTATCCCATTTTACAGATGGGGAAACTGAGGCACAGAGAGGGGCAGTGACTCGCCCAAGGTGCCCAGCAAGCCGGTGGCAGAGCTGGGAACAGAACCCAGGATTCCTCACTCCCAGTCCAGTTCTCCACCCGCTAAGCGATAGCGCAGGGCTGGAAGCACTAACTCCAGTCCTCCAAGCAGACTTCAGTGGGGCAGGACACAGCAGAGAGGCTCTGACCACTGCTCAGTACTCCAGGGGTTAAAGAGGTTTAACCCTCGCAGGCCCATGTCGCGCTGGAAGAGGCCCAAGCCTGGCACTTCTCTCCCCTGGGCAGCATGAAGGCCCTCGGTTTCTGCTGGCCTGGCTCGGGGCACGGCGAGCTAAGAGTCCGCAATCCCGGTGCTCTCTGGGAGAAGGGGCTCTCGCTCAGAAGTCACACTGCATTCCTGGCTCAGCAGGTGGATGGCGCCCCCTGGTAACCAGCACAAGTCTGAGCAGCGCGATCCTTTCCTTGACCCTGGGTGTCGGAGACGCGGCGGTGCCAGCACACCCCGGAGAGCCCTGCTGGAGAGCTTTCACCCCTGTGGATCTCATGACAGCAGAGGGAGCCACATGGAAAGAGACCTGGAGAAGCACTGAACCTGCTTACCAGGGCGGGGGATTAACCCCCGGAAGAACAGACACGGGGTTGGGGACAGGGATTCTCCAGCCCCTGGGGGGTTTAATTCCAGCCTGTTCTCGCCTGAGGCTGATGAGCTGGAGGCAGGGAGCCCTACCCCGGGTGACGCAGGCCTTCTGGCCTCAACATATGCCCCAACCCAGTGCACAGCAGCGTTCCTGGACCCCCAATGGAAGGGCCCCACAGGGAGAGCTGGACACCCAAGTGGGGCAGCCTTACCCCAATAAAAGGGATGAACTTCTGATAGGAGTCTTCATCTGGGCTGTGGGGAGAGGAAGAGACAGCTGTTAGGGTCTGCTAAGGGGGTGGGGGATGAGGCTGGAGACAGGCAACGCCCCCCGCCCTGCATGCACGACGGGAGAGGGGCATCCAAAGCTGGCCAGGCTAAACAACACCCCCCCCCCCGGTACTGACGTGACCACAGCAAGGCTCCCAGGATGGGGCAGGTAAGTTCCCATCCCCGTGCCAGAGGCATTGGGATGCAAAGAGAACTGGCACTCCAGAAATACACTCAGATTCAGGGCAGCTTCCAGAGAGGTGGAAACCAGGCAAGGCTCGGAGAGGGGAAGTGACGTGCCCAGGGTCATACATTGAATAGTAGCAGAGCCAGGACCAGAACCCAGGAGTCCTGGCTCCCAGCTGCCCACTCTAACCACCAGTCCCCACACCCCTTCCCAGTGATCTTTAATAGCTTTCCTAAGCCGACTGAACGGGCTTCCGGGTGCCCTGCAACATGTGACCAGCCCCCAATGCAGAAAGGTCGCCCTGGCAACACTTACAACTTATGCTTGCAAGTCAGCATGGCCTCGGCCACAGGCAGCTGGTGGGTCACGCTGGCTCCAGCCACATACTGCACGATGCGGCCCACCACGTCGAACGGCTCTGGGGCAGAGGGGAGAGAGGTGTGAGCGGCAAGCCCACCAGAGCCTGCTCCCTGCCACCTTGTTCCCGAGCTGGCACAGCAGAGTCAGGACGCCCCCCACTGGCTGAGGAGAGAGGGGCTCTTGTGTGTGGGTCAGAGAGGATTCTGGTGAGGGTGGCTGACAGAGAAGCAGGTGGCCAGGCTGGAAGGCTAGATCTTATACTGCCTTAAGAAGGAGGTAGGACACAGATTCACCCAAAGCGCCCCCTGCCCCATGGAGACCCCCCTCTCCCTCACTGCACACCATGCTGGAGCTGTGACCCCCTGGAGCTGGGGGCAGGACAAAGGGTGGATCAGGCCCCAGGGAACAAAGCAGGGCACAGGAAGGAACCAGCCAGCCCTGTTCTGTGCAGACAGAACAACCACTGCCGTAGGGGAGCCCAGGCCACCTCCCAAGAGTCTGAGCCTGGTAGCGGGGACCCCCCCCCCCACACAGCTCTGGCTGCTCTCTCTTTAGCCCATGGGTGGCAGCGAACCACTCCACTCCCTGTCCAACCTCATGGGCAAGGACACGGCGCTCAGCGCTGCTCTGGCCCCTCACCTGCCCCTGGAGGCTCGCCCCTACTGAACAGCTCCCTCCAGGCGGAGTCCAGGAACGTGCAGCTGTACCTGCTGTCCACCGAGCCCATGTACTTGGCTACGGGGTGGGAGCCTGCGGAGGAGAGAAAGGGGGTGGGGTGGGGGGGGCTCTTTAGCTGTGCACTATAGCGCCCCCCAGGAGAGTTCTTTAGCCAGCTGCGTCCAAGGGGCATGGGCAGCGCCCCTGACAGCCCCAGGGATGCCGTTACCCCTTTCCTCTGAAAGCAGCCTTCCACAGGGCCCAGAGAATGGAAGAGCGATGGTCTTGCTGTCCTGTGTCTGCCACACCCCAGGTTCCCCCCCTCCTGGCTCCCAGCTGCTGTCCAAGGGGGCACTTGGGGGAAGGCAGAGGCTGGGCTGACTGGGAGCCTTTCCCAGCTGCTCTGTTGGGATCCCAGCAGGAGGCAGCCTGCTAGAGCTCAACCCACCAGCAAGGCTGGCTCTTAACTCAGCCTCTAGGAGCACCTACTACAGACCCAGATGGGCACATCTGCCCGTGCTTTGCCCAGCAGCCCCTCTGCACGCCCCCAGGGGCAGCGTCAGACCCTGCCAGCCCACGCACCCGCAGCCTAGCCACACTAACAGGGAGAGGCTAGAGCCGGCCCAGCACAAACAGCCGCGCTCTGGCTGGAGGGGGTCAAGCAGGACTCGCGCCCGCTGGCCAGGGTGTGGGCAGAGGCACCTACCCAGCGGGACGATGAGGAACCGCATGTAGCTGAGCCAGTCTGAGGTCTTGTTCGCCAGCTGCTTCACAAAGAACCGGAGGATGGCGCTGAGGTAACTCTGCCCCCCCACAGCCACCACCTTCACGGGCCGCGGCACGGAGGAGTTACAGTTGCAGCTGCAAAAGACAGGAGCACAGGAATGGGTGTGCTTATTGCAGCCCATTGCCTGGAGGGCACACGGGAGCCCTCGCCAGGCGCTGAGACATGACCAACTCTGGCCTGGGGCGCCGGGGCTGTTTAGGCAGGGATCTCTCACGCTGCACTGAAATGCACCCAGCTTTGGGATGGAACACGGGAGCTGTTTATACAGAGACCCCTCACCCTGTGCTGAGATGCAGCTGTCTCTGGGGAGGGGCAGAGGGGCTGTTTATACAGCAAGGAAGACAGGAACTGAAGAGAGCGGGGCCCCTCCCCATACACAGCTGCAGGGATGCCACCCTGCAGTCCA
Source organism: Emydura macquarii macquarii (assembly GCF_026122565.2). NCBI lineage: Eukaryota > Metazoa > Chordata > Testudines > Chelidae > Emydura > Emydura macquarii. The sequence goes on along the minus strand of NW_027131105.1, from coordinate 8,131,290 downwards.
GGCAGAGGGCACCTGTTCCTGCCAGGCTGTGAGGCTCCAAGTCAACGAGCAGCTGCAGGTGCTGCCGTGCCCAGCCTGGAGCTGCGGCGGGTGAGGGCAGGCAGTAAAAGGGCAGGGGCCCATGGAGCAGCGACGCCAGCAACCCGCCAGCTGGAATCAGCGGCTGCCGCCCGCACCAGGGAAGGGCCTCTGTGAGGGAGGAGCCGCGGCACAGCCCGTGCAGTGCCTGGCATTGCTGCTCTTTGCCACGGTGAAGCAGCTTGGGTGTCCTGATGCTCCAGCGTCTCTCAGCCCCAGGACCCAGCCGGCGCACACTGAGCTGTGGAGGGGCTCTCGGAGCGGCGCCCGGTGGCTCAGCCCCCTGCCAGGCACATGCTCAGGACCAAGGGCCCCCTCCTGCATCGCTAAGGCGCCGCACGTCCACGGCCGGGCACCTCTAGCTGACCTCAGGGAGCTGCAGTTAACTGTGCCACACAACAATCACCACTAGAGGGCACCTGCGAACCACCAACTTCATTTCTGCAGCTAACAGGGACCAAGAGGGAAGCTACAAAATCGCTTTGGGACAGCCTGTCCCCTGGTGACGGGAGAGATTGCGTTGGCGCTACAGTGCACTGTGAAGGGCCCTTCTGGTGATGTCATCCTAGACCCCTCGCTCCTCCCTGTATTTCATGATCACTGCCCCTCTGCTCCCTTTTTCACCAGCATGGCACTGCCGGTGCAAGAGACATCTCCTCTGCAGCTCCTCCCTGTCTCCTGCCTGAGCTGAAAGTGTCCCCTCTCCCTTTTGTGTAGGCCTCCGGTTCTCTCCCCTCCTCTGCCCCTTAACCCTGCAAAGCATTTGGAGGTGCAGTTCACAGGACAGGTGCCCAGCAGAACAATGCTACCTCTTCCTCCAGGAGCATAAGCGGCCACAGGTGTTGCCAGCCAGCCTCCGCACATCAATGCTCAAGTTCTCCTTTGTGGGGGCCACCAGATGCAAGGCCTGGACACACGCATGAGCGCAGGGGAGTGATTTTGCTGGGAGCTGCAACCCCGTGAGGTGCCACGGATTCTGTGACAGCCTCTGATAGCAGGAACTGGGCTCCATGGCTCAGGAGGCCCCTTCTAGTCCTATGTCCAGATGTGAAAAGAGCAGGGATGTTCCAAGAGCACAGGTTAGCCTCTCCTGGGGAAAGGAGCCTGGGCCCAGGTTTCCCCTTCAGACAGATCCCCCAGGGGAGAGGACTGCAGGCTGACATGGTATGGCTGATCTGCTGAGGGAAGCAATGGGCTTTCAAGCCTTTCTTGCATTTTTCTGATCTACCCAGCCAGGTTTGCTTTCAGCACCTGTCCCCTGCAGGATCTGATGCACAAAGGCAGGCTGGCAGGGAGGAGAAACAAACCTTCATTTATCTACTTCCGAACAAAGTCAAGTCTGAGATTTCCTGGAGGTCTCCTTGGATGTGCCGGAGAGGTGGATTGGGAGCTCACTTCTCTTTGGTGACGGGAGGGGATGGAATTGTTAACAAAGAACATTTCTCCCAGATGTCTGTAGAGCTTTTTACCCCATGCCTCCCTTACTCCTGTACTCGCCCCCCATCCCTCTCTGGCTAGGGCTGGGCCACAGCTGGGGCCGGGAGCAGCAGGACTTCTGAGCTGGGAGCCCCAGGGCAGCGGGGGCTTCCCCACTCTCTGCCCCACGGTAGGGGAGCGAGGTTTCTGAGCAACGTTCCTGCACGCCCCACACTTTGAAGACCTCCGCTGTAGAGCATCTAAGTTCCATGTGTTGCTACCAGTCCCGGCTGTTTGACTCAGCCTGCCCCTTTCCTGGCACCTGGCTTGTTAATTATATTACTGGTTCTCCAATTGCCCAGGGAGTTTCCTGGAGAGAGACAGGGCAGATGGCACCTGACTTTCTAACAGACACATTTTGGCTTGGTTTTTTAGGGAAATCTTTCTGCATGTTAAATAAGCCCCAAGCTCCCGTCTCTCCACCATGCAGGTCCATTCAAAGCCGAGATGGTTCTTTGGAACAGTTAACCCCCTGCATTAGTCGGCTCACCTGAGAACAACCCCAGGGAACAGACAGCACATTACAGTGAGCAGACAATGGCAGAAAGAGCGGCTAAGAATAGCCGGCTGCATCCCCAGCCAGCCACTGCTGAGTCACGGGCGCAGAGGTCACTGAAGGGCAGCATCTCCAGAGCGCCTCTAGCTGTGGGTGAAGCAGCCCAGTGGCAGATCCGCTGGCAAGGCATGACCTGGGATACGAGCAGAGCTGGCCGGGGGAGCAGTGGTCATTGCAGACTGTAGGCAAAGCCTAGGCGGCTCCACTTGTGAATGAAGCAGGCTGGGGTTTGTGCCTTTGAAAGCATTCACCTCAGATGCTGCAATATTCAGAGTAATATGCAAGAGAACCACAGAAAAGGAATAGAGGACACTTCTGTCCTCATTTTCCTGCACTATGAACTAAATATCTTACACGTTTGTGGCAAACTTCACCCTGCAGACTCCTGATGTGCTGTACATCACAACATCAATCATCCATTACTGCAATGCACCCTTCTCTGGGGTGGAACACAGCAGCTATTATACAGAGAGAGTTCATCTAGCAAGGAAATGCAGCCACTTCTGGAGAGAGATCAGGGGGAGAGTTATACAGGGAATGCTTGCCCAGCAATGAAATACCTCTGGGCTGGGGCGCAGGGGCTGTTTGTACAGGTACCCCTTGCTCAGGGCTGAGATGCAAACGACTTTAGTGTGGGACACAGCAGCAGTTTGACAGCTTAGAGCAGTTGTTCTCAGCCAGGGGTATGTGTAACTTTGGGGATATGCATAGGTCTTCCAGGGGGTCCATCAACTCATCTAGATATTTGCCTAGTTTTACAGCAGGCTGCATAAAAATCACTGGCACAGTCTGTACAAACTAAAATTTCACACCGACAATGACTTGTTTATACAGCTCTACATATTATGCACTGAAATGTGAGGACAATATTTATCTTCCAGTTGATTTATTTTACAATTATATGGTAAAAATGAGAAAGTAAGCAGTGTTTTAGTAAGTGTGCTGTGCTACTTTTGCATTTTTAGGTCTGATTTTGCAAGCAAGTCATTTTTAAGTGAGGTGAAACTTGGGGTACGCCAGACAGATTCGACTGCTGAAAGGGGGACAGTCGTCTGCAAAGGCTGAGAGCCACTGGCGTAAGAGCACATGAAGTCATGTTTTAAACAGGTCCCCCTATTGGATCAACAGCCCCTCTCCCTGCTTTACCACACTCCCTACTACCCCTCAGTCACTGGGAGCAGAACTAGCTTGGAGGACAGTGCCCCCGAGTAGCATGCTGGGGTGTTGGGGCCAGAACCCACTGTGAGGGGAGAGCGCCCCTTATTGAGCCCCTGCCCTGCTCCCTGCAGCACAACCCCCTCTAGCACCACGCTGGGACGTTGGCTTGGTATCGACTCAGAGGGGAAAGTGCCTTTTAATGAACCTCCAACATCACCTCATGCCACATCTTGGTTTTGCCTGGAGGCCTCCCCTTCCAAGCACTGACCTGACTCCACCCTGCTTAGCTTGCGAGATCTGACTCATAACCAGCCCCCCGCCCCTGCAGGACAGCAACTCCACCACGCCCATATCAATGGGAACCATCTGCCCCCGGCGCAGGGGCAGGAACAGAGGGCCAGGTTCCTTTACTCACTATCTCTGGATCCTGGTGAGGACGGCGGACAGGACAGCCTGCACTTCCACGGTGGAGCATGTGCACACGACCGGCTTCTTCTGGTCCCGAAGCAGATCGGCTACATACTGGCCAGGAGAGGAGGAGACGTGAGCAGAGCATGCACGTGCGTATGGGAGCAGAGGGATCGGTTTCAACACCTGCCACACAATATTCCTGCTCGGTGCTTAGCAGCCAGCGTGCTGGGGAGAGGTCGGTAAGCGTGCACCTCCCTGCACTGGTTAGCTGTCCCTGCTGAGGGCCGGCGGGCTGCGGGGTGTTCCTGCCAGACGGCAAAGGGCCGGGAACACTGTGGGTCAGCTTTGCTTGGGGCTTGGCAAGTTCATGTATGAGATCGTGGCAAGTCAAGGGTCCCAATGGCAGCTCTGCAGACTCCTCTTCATAGCCTGCAGAGGCACGGTTCCTACAACGCCCATGTGACGGGCTGCAGTGTGGGGCAGAGGGACCCGCTCTGGAGCAGGGAGAAGAGGAGTCAAGGCTCCAGAGCTCTGGTCTCTCCACTGAGAGTGCAAATAAGATCGGGCGGTCAGTCTCAATTTGGAGGGTGCTGTGTGCTAGGGGGGCGCGGGAGGTGCCGTGAGGAGGGCTGGCGAGGGACCCATAGCCGTCAGATCACACACCGGACCTGGTCTGGACTGGGAAAGCTCAGCGTCCGCCCCCAGAGCCTCCAGCCCATCTACAGACATAGCCCGGGGAGACTCCATACCAAGCCAAGGCCTGGGCGCTTGGGGGAAGCTCAGCTGGGATTCAGACTCTGCCACCCAGTCACAGCAGCAGCATTAACACTCTGGGCAGCCAACCCAGCCCCCTCTGGCACTTCCCTCCCAGTCAGGGCCCAGCTCGGGGCAGGGTTCCCCACACAGGCTGGCTCAGGGTGACACAGAACAGCTCCTCTGTGTGGAGCAGCCAGTTTCACCCCCAGGGCAGCAGGGCTCCAAGGGCCCGTGTGACCCGAGCTGTTGTTCTCTGTTTGCACTGGACAAGGCAGGCACCGTGGGCAGGGGGGCCCAGAGATGGGCAGGGCGGGGGATAGGCCCCACCCCCTTGCTCAGAGCAGGGCTGAGACATGACAGCAGAGGATGGGGAAACAGAGGGGCCTTGTCTCTGTGGGTCACTGCCCGCCCGAGTATAGCCAGCCATTGCAGCTCCTGCAGGGTGCCCCGCTGGCTGGCCTCCATACCTGGCCTTGCCAGTCGGCCGCATTCACCAGGATGATGTTCTCAGGCAGGGCCGTGTCTGACACCAGGATCTGGTTCAGCTGGTCATAGACGATCTTGCGAGGAATCTGTTGGGGCGGGCAGGGGGGGGCTTATCCTTGGCAGGGCACTGGCTGCATACACCAGGCTGGACCAGAAGTCTGGAGGTTCCCCTGGTGAGCTGCTTCTCCCTTAGCGCTGGTACCAGGAGCCCCAGGTCCCCTGCCTTTCACCCAGCTCTGCATATCCAGCTCCCCAGCCCCCACACAGCCAGCCTTGGCAGGGAGAAGAGGGAAGGCAACTCCTGCCTTAGACCTGCACGGGGAGTGGAGGGAGGTGGATCCATTAGCTGAACTAGAACGGGGCCAAGACGTGGGAGCCAGCTCTGCTACACACAGTGCCCTGGGATCCATGCCGAGCGCCAGCGGGCAGGACACAATGGGACAGAGCGGCTGGAATACTACAAACAAAGTGCCGCCTCGTGCTGCACCCCTGCTCCCTGCAGCACAGCACCCCCAAAGCCACTGTTTCAGCACAGTGAGTGGAGAGCTCCTCTCCAACTCACTCATTGCGGCTCCTGGCTTTCCCTACAGGGCTGTCAGGCAACTGACCGTGTTTGGTTAGATCTGTGATGAGCTGCCAGCCCTGGGATCACCCCCCCCCCCCGAGAGCTGTCTGGGGTTGCATTCACGTCACCTGTGTGCTATGGCCCAGGTCAGGGGACCTCTCGCTGTCTGAGCTATTGGTCCGTTCGCTCAGGGGCTTGGACAGCTGTCTCTCCTTCAGCGGGGTGCTTCTCTTCTGCCGGGGCGTGTGCGCTGCACCTTCCATTTTGCTGCAGCAGACAAGGGACAATGCTGTTGGTCTCGTTTCCCGAAGCCCCCGGATGGCACAGGAAGAGGGGCCCATGCCATTCAACTGGGAGAGAACAGGGTCCTTCCCCCACGCCCCAGGGCCTCTGACTGCAGATTCCCCAGGTAACATTAGAGTCTGAGCCATGCCCTTGTGCTCCTGGGAGCGCTTGCACCAGGACAACGTTTGCCCGCTGTCAGGGGACAGGGTGGCAGGGCTAGGTGACGGGTTTCCTGCCACGTTGTCAAGAGCGGGAGCTCAACAACACTGCTGGGTGCAACCAGGACTCAGCAGGGGCTGGTCTGCCAGTGCAGGGCAGACACAGGGAGAGCCCATGTACAGACTGTAGCCAGCGCAGACTCAGAGGGAACCCCAGGACCAGGCTGCGTCCCCTCCTCTACCGGCAGATCCAAGGTAGACTCCTAGCCATGAGGGTGCCCACCCTTTGCCAAGGGCTATCTGCCAAGATCTGGATTCCTCCAGCCAGCCCAGAGCAGCAGAGATGAAGCTGTCCGAGGTGCCAAGGGCTCAATCACTACAGAAATGCAGAGCCCTCCAATGCTGGCACGTTTGGCATCTTTCCCGGAGCACACAGACCCCGAAGGGGTGAGGACCAGGCTGTGCAGGCCTTGGACCATGAGTTTACAAACCAAGATGACAAAGCAACACAGGGGTGACCCAGAACATGGCCATTTGAGAGCACAAAGCTCCACGTCCAGCCCACACCACCCTTTCCTTCCCCCCCCACCAGTGGGGTGAGGCAGGCATGCTCTCCAGCCGACACGCCCCCCCCTCGATCTGGGGATAGAACCCAGGAGTCTTGATTCACAGTCCCCTGCTCTGACCCATTAGACCCCACTCCCACCCAGAGCTGGGACAGAACCCAGTAGTCCAGATCCCCAGCCTCCGCTCTGATCATTAGCCTTCACCTCTGGGGACACCACTGCAAAGGAATATTTGATAGTTCCCCTTTTAATAGACTCTGGCCATGACAGTGAGCCTTTTCTCTGAAAAGTGACCTGGTCTCCGATGTCCCCACCTTACTACAGAGCCACGCAGCCCGGGTACTGGCGGCCCAGCGGCTCCCTTCACTGACTGTAATACGCTTTTAGTTATTGCTCGTATTCAGCCTCTAAAGGCCAGAAGGGCCTGTTCTGACCACACAGTCTAAGCTCCCCACCAGGCATCCCTGCAGCCAGCTCAGCCAGCCCCCCAGCGCCAGCCCAGCTCTGGGAGCATTAGCCAGCTCGTGGGCTCAGTGTTGGCATGCAGGAAACATCAGCTTTTCACTTGTAAGTGAGCAGATCTGATTTGGAGCCTGGGCTGAATGGAACAGCAGCACGCTCCCAGGAGCCTGGGGACACAGCGGCCTCCGCTGCCACCTGACATCAATTAAGCAAAGGGGGAAGCCCTAGGACAAAGTAGCCTCGTGCTTCGCTCCAAGAAGGTGCTGCTGTGTGTCAGTCTGGGCAGCAGCGTCAGCACTATCAGGGAGATAAGCAGACAAATGGCAGTGACGGGAGCTCACCCCCCCCAGAGCACGTGGGAGCGGGGCTGGCAAGGCTGGCTGTGTCACGCACTGAAGATGCACTTTTGTCCAAACAAAGCAGGAGGCAGGCGGGGCAGGTTCCACTGGGAACAAAGGGCTATAAATGGCATTTTAACACACAGGAACTTGGATACAATCCTTAACTCAGTGCAGCTCCAGCATGGTCCCGCTGCCTTCACAGGGGGGGAGGCCCAGTATCCACAGGGAATCAGTCAAAGGATCAAATCCAGCCATGTTAAGATTGCCCACACACCACCCAGAGCTGGGAGCTCAGAGCCAGGAGCAAGGCAGCACCAACTTTCCTGGCCAGGAGGGAATGGGCAATAGCAGAGCAGAGTAGACAGCCCTGGCTGGGGGAAGATGCCTAATGCTGGGTGCTGGATGTGAAATGCCACCCGGTCCTCCGAGCATTTCCCCTGAGATGGGGAAATTGAGGCACATGGCAACTGAGTGAGAACCCACGTTCCAAGGCAGAGCCAGAGACACAACCAAGCTCTCCTGACTCCCCACACTAGGCCTTGGCTGCAACAGCCCCTTTCTCTCTGGAAAGGCCTCAGACAGTTCAGGTGCAACACACCATGCTCTGTTCTGGCAGGGAATCCTGCCAGGGCTGTAACTAGCAGCTTGTTTTGAACCTCTCCACTTTAGGGCCAACTCACTGGAGAGCACAAGGCAGGGGCTGCTTCTTGGGCAGCAAACCCCACTGATCCTCCAACCCTGCTAGTGTGCGACATCAGTGACCTGTGACAAGCAAGGGAAGCCGGGAGCCTGGGCTCTGTAATGATAGTGCGAGTAAAGCCCACAGAAAGCCTGTGTTTGGGGAGAATTCAATAAAGCAGTTCTTTAAGAGAAATCAAGTTCCACCAGCTGTGACCACAAGAAGCCTCCCTCCCCGGAAGATGGGCAGGATCTGAACCCCAAACCTGCAGAGTGTTGGGGAAAGGTGCCCGCCTGGGAATGGACAAGGAGAGGGAACCTGCCTCTTAAGAGCTACATCAAGACAGGTCATGGAAGGGGAGCAATGGTTGGTGACAATCAGCCTGGCTAGGAACTAACTCTCCAAAGGGGAATAGATGGTCCTATTCCCTGCCCCCTGAGCCACCCACGCCTCCTGCCTGCAGCTGGGCTGGACTGGAGACTGTCCCCCCTAGAGGAGAAAGGCTCTGTGTCCAGCCATCTGCTGCCCTGAGGGGCCATTTCTCATCCCTGGTTTCAAAGTGGGCAGCTTACCTGGGCGATGCCATGCTCTGAAGTTCCCCCTTGCTGCTCTTCATGGGCGTCTTGACTTTTTCGGGGATCACTAATGTGGTGCTGGAGTCTCCGAACAGGTCCTGCTCGCTCCCCTCCTACAGGGATGGTGGAGGGAAAGAGGCGGCTCCAGAACTCATTTTGACGATCAAAAGCTGGGGCCCTTGTGGGTGACAATCCACAGCCAAAAGCCTCAGATCACGTCGTTCCAAGGGTCCACGGACTGTAGTGCCCACTTGAGACAAGCTGGGCTCGACTGTCAGAGGGGCTGTGTGCCCCCAAGCCCCCCGGCTTGAGCTCAGCTTTCCTGCGCTCTACCTATTAGATCATACTGCCTCCTGGGGCAAACAGGCACCAGCGCAGGGTGTTATCTTGGGCATGCGAGACATTAAAGCTCCCCCAAAAGGGAGAGGCCTGTATGTGCCAGGCTCCCCTTGTCCCAGCCTCCAACCCCGGCGAAGCACCAAGAGGAGGGCAGGCCAATGTGGCAGGGGCTCATTACCAGGGTGTCTATTTCGTTGAGGCTGTCATCTAGGTTTTTACTCCGAGATGGTTTCAACTTGTCCCCGACGGCTGCATCCATCTGAAAAACCAGTGAAGGGCAGAGGGGGGAGGTGTTTACTGGTCTGGGCAGTCACGGTCCTGCTGCACGTACTCCCCCCCAGCCACTCCAGGGGCCAGTGCTCAGACCCATTGGCCCAGCTGAGATACAGAGAGTGCTTCCCCTGCTCAGCCCCTGGAGTCCTGCCCTGCTTTGGCTGAGTGCTGCATCTTTGGGCAGGCCTAGCCCACTCTGGTCATCCCATGGCAGCATTGCCACCATGCCGAGCAGGGACACCTCACTGTGTCCTTGGGCTTCACTGTCTGTCTGCCGTCTCCTGGCTGACACTGATTAGTGGCTCTCAGTGTTTGTACACTGGGGTGTTGGGTCATGAGTGGGGATCCTGTGTGCTAGGCTAACACCAATAATCGATGCTGATAAACGGCAGCCTGACCTTTCACAAATACTGGTGTTCGAAAAGCCAGTTCGCATTTGCCGGGCTCTAGGGAGGGGAGCGCCAGGGTGCTGAATGGGAGACTCCACCGCCCTGCCTGTGCCTGGCACTCCCGCAGCCACCTGGCTCCAGCAGGGCCAGGGCACCTGGCAGAGAGCATGGATTCTGTGCCCGCATTCGCATGCACTGGAAGTCAAAGTCTGAGTCTCAGCGTGACACATCTGCTGCGAATCACCATGCAGCCAGACCCACGTGGTCCTACATCCGGCACCCTCTGCTGGAACACGGGACCCACTCCCTCCACCTGTGATCACTCACCGGGCTGGTGGCATCTTTGCCCAGACTCCCCTTGCTGTTAAGGCTTCCAATTTCTGTCTGGGAGCTGGACTGAGACATTCCCTCGAAGAAAGGCCTGGAAGGAGAGAGACACAGAGGATCAGGGAACAAAGAGCTGCTGCAGGCCCTGGCCCAGGGGCGAGGAGAGCGCGAGCGGCTCCAGGTCACCCAGATGGGATCAAGAAGCCTGAGTTCTCAGAGAGATTCAAGCCTCAGTGACAGCTGCAACACCCAGCGCCTGCGAGAATCCCACGTTTATTTCAGTGCCTACGGGCAAGGCCTGGACGTTAGACACTTTGACCAATATTTAAAGCCGTTTCCTCTCATGGTTTGCGCTGCTTTGCAAGAGGCTCTCCAAACCGGCACCGGACAGTACAGCAATGGGTGCTAGCGTAGAGCTCCCGTTCCCTTCCAGGTGCTCTCCCAGCTAAGGAACCCATCAAACGTCCCAGCCTGGTTTGGAGTGAGAGGCTCAACTTTCCCTCCTGCCAGCCTCCACAAGGGGCTGTCTCCAGGGGCCACTCCCACCCCTAGAAATGCTTCAGTGCTGCCACGCCTCCTTCTAGCACCGAGCAGGGGACGGTCGGGGCTGTGCAGCCACAGCAGGCCTTGTCTACATGAGAAGGCTGAGAAGGCTTAACTTACACACCAAAGTGAAACTGGCCTAGTTAGTCTGGTGCCAAAGGTCTAATGGATGCTGCAGCTGAAGAGCAGCTTAAGTTGACTGGGAACAGGGTAATTCAAACAGAGACCGGAGGGTGTCCATGTAGGGATCTGCACAGATTTCCCTTGAACGATGCAAGTGTGTGCATCTATCAGCCTTGCTTTGGTACAAGAGAGGCCTATGCCAGGTAAGCCTGAGTCCCGGGCCTCACACACAGCTGCAGCCAGTGGTGCGGGAACCATGTCTATAGTGGGGGTGCTGAAGGCGGAAACCATGTATTTAGGTTATTACTTGGAGCCAGGCGGTGCGGTAGCACCCCCAGTTCCAGCCCCTCTGGCTGCAGCACGGTGATGAAGGGTGGTTTCCCAGTGCAGGCGTTCAGTCAGAACAGAAGCCTGCAAGGTTGTTTTGGGCTAAGCCTGCCTTCTCTCCATTCGCCTCATTTCAGTTCATTTAGCCGGTGTGCTAACCCCACCACAGCAGTGTGAAACCAACACAAGACCAAATGCAAAAGCTGCAGCCATTTCACTCAGCCCAGCGCAACATCCGGGTCTAGACAAACCCCTGGGAACGGGTTACAGCTAAACTGCAGCAAAGCCGTCTCTTCTACCCAGGTGGCCTTGTGCCCTGGCTTGAATTCCCACGGTCCGTTAAATGGGTCTACGTGAGAAAGGTACACAAGCTGTAAGACACATTCCTTCCCCGGGAGGCAGGGACATGGCCTCCTTTTAGAAGGGGGAGCCAAGCTACAGGGTGGGGAAGGGTGTAGTTGCCACAGCACTTGTGGGACAAGACTGGGGCAGGAGGGAACCCAGAGTCCCAGCACCTACTCCCCCGCTGTAACCACTGAGCCCCTCTGTGGCCGAAAGCTTCTGCACAGAGAGTCAGCTACAGGTCAGTGCTCCTGCTCTGGCCTTTGAACCCCACACCAGCAGGCCTTGCCCTGGAAAGTCCAACTGTTGTAGGGGGATCACAGGATTGCCTCTCTCACTTTTGTGCTGCCTGCGGAGCTTCCTGATCTCCCCCGAAAGTAGCTGTGCAGGGGAAGAACAAGTCCTGTCCCTCCCCAGCCCGGCTGGGACTAGCAGCTGGAGCCCTGGGAACAGTAGGAGCCCACAGCTGGAGCGCCCCCAGCCCTGCTCTCCCCCTCCCCTCCAATAGCAAGATTTCATGGGGCAGGTCTGATTTCACAGTCCGTGACACATTTTTCATGGCTGTGAATTTGGTAGGGCCCTACCTATGGGAAGAGACTCCCAGAGCCCTGACTCCTAGCTCCCCAGCCTACACTATTAGTAGTAGTATTACAAGAGTGCTTGGAGGCCCCAGCCAAGATCAGGACTCCACTGTGCCAGGTGCTGCACAAAACACACAGCAAGAGAACAGCCCTGAGGAGCTCCCACTCTAAATAGACAAGACAGAGAAAAGGTGGGAGGGGAAACTGAGGCACCAAGAAGGGACCTGACTTGCTCCAGTTCATCCAGCAAGGCAATGGCAGTGCTGGGAATAGCTGCCATGTCCCCTGGTCCCGCTAGTCCATGCTCTCTCCTGGTTGCAGCAGCCGCTCACCAGGCTGCCCCCACCCCCGGCACTCACTTGAGTTTGGGCTTGGGCGTGCTGAGGATGCTCTCCGTCTCCTCCATCTCAGGGCCACTGTCGCTGGGGTTGTACATCTCCAGGCTGTCATACAGCTCATCCAGGTCCTCCTCCACCTCTCGGATCTGCTCCCTGGACACGTGCTCCAGGCCAAAGCCAACCTGTGGAGAGGAGACTGTGCAGACCAGCGGGCCAGGCAATCCGAAGCAGAGACCGTGTATTTTGTGGAAGCCCCCAGGAGCAAGTGCTGGAAGAGGCCTCAAGGTCACCTCATCCCACTCTTGGCTCTCCCTTCCCAGCCAATGGCACGTCTAGGGTCTTACATCCCCCACCCCATAATCAGATGTTGGTCTGACATCTCCCAGAGAACACAGAGTCACCCGCAGAGCAGTGGCTCGGCCAGTCCTGTATCCCGTGTCAGAAAGTGGCTATTACTGGAGACTTCAGAGCAAGTTGCAAGAAACCCCATTGAGGCGGATGCCGGACTACACTGCCTCTCGCAGGCACGTCTAACACCCAGCAGCACGGGGCTGGTTTAGCCCATGAAGCAGGAAGGGCCCCCACTTAGTTGCATTCGCCTCATGATCCTTTGGTTGGAAGGCTGCAGGGGAGTGGGGCCTAGTGGTCAGAAAAAGTAGGGGCTCAAATTCAGGACTCCCGGTTTCTATCCCCAGCTCTGAGACAAATGGGGTCCAGTGGTTGGTGCAGGGGGTAACTGGTAACAGAGGTAGGACTGCTGGGTCCCATTCCCCACTCTGGTGGGATGTAGGGGAGGGAGAAGTGGGTTTTACTCCCAGGGCCAGGAGGGAGGTGGTCTGGTGATGAGAGCAGAGGATTGAGTACCAGACACAGAGGTGATGTGTTCTGCTAAAGGCAATGAATGACTCAGCTGAGGAGCTAGGACAGAACCTAGAAGTCCTGGCTCCCAGCCCCCCTCGCTCTAGCCACTTGACCCTACTTGCCTCCCTTCCAACAACTAAAACTAGAAGAGCCAGCTGAAGGATTTGAGCTCTGACCCCACCCAGCCATTCATCTGGAGGAGAGAGGAGCCGTGATGTGGGATGGCATTTCCACCTGATCTGGATCACAGCCCTGACCCCAGCCGTCCAGTGCACCGACTCCCAACAACAGACCATTGCAACAGCGAAGGCATTTGCAACAAGACAGGGAAGGGCTGCACCTACCTCGTCCGACACCTTGAACCTCTTCAGTAACGCCACAAACTTCTGCTTTATATTTGGCTGCTGTGAAAAAACGGTACCATTGACTCGTCACAGTGACACCAAGGAAGTGAACAGCAATCAGGGGCCCCAAGGGAAGGGCGCAGGCCTTTGTTATCTGTGAGATGGAGGAGCTAACAGAAGGAGAACATCACATCGCCCCATAGATCATCCCGGGTACCGTAAGTGACAGTTCAAAGTCCACTGGAGTGTCCAAACCTGATGCGGGGCTGTAGGCAGGAAACATGCAGAGTGCAGCACAGCACAGCACAGCGCCCCCTAGCACCGGGCTGGTGCACTGGGGTTAGCACCAATCCAGAGGGGAGCACTCCTCTGCCTGAGTCACCCACACTGTTTGCATGCTGCACCTCTGGCTCATCCTCCACAGGCCTCCCTTCCAAACGCTAGCCAAGGGCAAGCCTGCTTAGCTTTCAAACCAGACAAGCTCACTGGGCGAGACTGCGAGGCTGAAAACATGCACTGCATATCCAGAGGTGGTTGTTAAAGGAGAGGCGTGCAAACAGCTCTTGCAACTGCCTTCTGAGCCTGGGCACAGTGAGAGGCAGCATTACTACAGACCCGTTCCTAGGAGAGAGGGCAAAGCTTCCCAGCCATGGCTTAGGTCAAACAGCCAAGCCTGGATGAGTGACCCTGATTGCAGCCACGTAGCTTCCCCACCGCCCCAGCGATACGTCTGACGCTGCTGAGCAGTGGTCACTTGTAGAGGCAAATGGCTCTTTCCGCCCCATCTCAAGTCCCACAGCCACCCATTCCCCCTGCAAGATGCTTATTACCAGTTGAGAGACCCCTCTTGGTGCAGCTGGCACGCGCCAGGCCCCGCGTACAACCCAGACTGAAGCCACGAGGGCAAGGGGGACAGCCAGCCAGCGCTCCCTCAGAACACACTCACCCGAGTGATCGCTGAGGCCGAGGCCAGTTTCCTCCTCGTTTTCTTCACCTTCCGGAGATCCTCATCTTCATAAAACAAGTCCTTGGGGGGTAGGGGAGACAGCACCTTCAGAGAAACAACCCTGCCTGCTCCCCGGGGACAGTGGAACCTGCCCACACTGCCATGAAACCATCTGAACCAGCATCTCACTTGTCCCTGGGACACGGCAGCCCAGTCGTAGGTGACTGCTCGGGGCAGGCTCACAAAGTCAGCCGAGGGATCAGTGCCCTGGAGTCCACAGTCCTCAGCTAGATCCCGAAGAGAGGCTGCTTTGCAGGGTGTCTCTGCCCCTTCTTTCCCTCCCCAAAGAGGGATGCTCACACAACCAGCTCCCTTGCTGGCACAGCACCACCTCTTGTCCTCCTTTGCCCCCCCCCCAGAGGTGCAGACTGGAAGGGGGAGGCAACTGTTGCAGAGCTCACTGGGGGCACTTTTCTCAGTCTTGATTCAGCCACTGAAGTACGCAGGGCTGCGGAGAGTTCAAGGCAGAAACCAGCCAAAAGCACTAAGGTGCACAGAGATCAGGACTGGAGGAAAGCCTGAACCACCTGGAAAAAGGAGTTTGCAAATGGAGGAAGCCATGCCCAGCCAGCCTTTTGCTTGGCAATGCGGCTTTGCCCAGAGCGCTCGGAGGGGGGGCAGCAGACTGGGAACGCGGGTGGGGAGGTTACCTGTCCATGCAGGGGATCATCGCTACCCTCCTGCTCTGAGGAGAAGCTCTCCTCCTCCTCTTCTGAGTAGTTGTCGATGTCAGGGGACCGATCTGGAAGAGACAGCTGGGGTTAGGCTCAGGGGGATACTGGAATGGTTGTCAGCCTCCATTTGCTTAGGGTCCAGGGACACCATAGATCACAGCCTGGCAGGTAAGAAGATATTTTGCAGTGCAGACTGGCCCTCCAGCACAGTGCAGTCCAACCAAGGCTTTAGTCTTTGTATAGCCTGGCCTACCTTACGGATGGGCTAGCAGGCAGCCGACACTGGCCTCCCCACAATTAGACAAGCACAGTGCACACCTCTTCTCTCGTGGAAAGTACTATGTGGCCATGTGTAGCCACAAAGCAGCCAGGACTCAGTTTTAAGGGTGATCCAGAAATGAAGCTTGTGCCCTTTTCTGGTCATGCATAACAGACGAGAAAGGCTTTAATGGCTTGGGTTTACATTAGAAATTCACATCTCGTCTATCCTGGAAGGCTTTGTGGGTGACTGGAGAGCTAGGAGGGCTCCAACACCATGGGACTAAGCGAGGCAGGGCTGCTTGAGAAGGCCTTTCATGCAGATTCTTTCGAAAGCTGGGTTTTACTGTAAACCTGTCCTGCAGTAGTGCTTTGATGCCCTCGCGGAGGTCAGGACCCCACTTGTGCTAGGGTGTGGCACAGATACATGGGGAAGATAATCCTGAAGGATTTACAGTCTAAATAGACAAGAGGCTGAAGAAAAGCAGGATTACTGTCCCGACTGGGGGGGATGGGGAAACCAAGGCACAGAGGGGAGGATCACATTTTCAAAAGTGCTTGAGTGGTTTAGATTCATAGATTCTAAAGCCAGAAGGGACCTTTGGAGTCATCTAGTCTGACCTCCTGTATAGCACAGGCCTCAGGGCTTCCCTGAATTAACTCCTGGCTGAACTAGAGTATTTCTGTTAAAAAACAGGCAATCTTGGTTTAAGAATTACCAGCGACGGAGAATCCACCACAGCCCTTGGCAGGCTGTTGCAATGGTTAATTACCGTCCCTATTAAAAATGTATGCCTTATTTCTAGTCTGAATTCATCTAGTTTCAACTTCTAGCCACTGGCTCTTGTTAGACCTTTGTCTGCTAGACTGAAAAGCCCATTATCAAATTTCTGTTCCCTACATAGGTACTTAAAGACCAAGTCACCCCTTAACCTTCTTTTTATTAAGCTAAATAGCTTGAACTCCTGGAGACTTACTATCAGGCATGTATTCCAGTCCTTTAATTAGGTGTAAGGCCTTCTTTCCAAAGTAACTTGGGCAACCTGGAGCCTAAATCCCACTGGCTTTCAATGAGATGCTAGCTCCTAAGTCACTATTGAAAACAAGACTGAGACACTGTTACCCCAGGTGGACCAGGTAGTCTGGGCCATCGAGCTGGGAATCAAACCCAGGTCTCCAAGGAACTAGACAAGTGCTAAGCCACCAGGCCAGCCTTCCACTGTGCTGCTAGAATCAGTTTAACTCCCCCCCAGGATGAACAGCTGGTAGAAAATAAAGTCTGTGGGTGATTCAACCCCTCTCACATTCATTTAAGGACTGAGAAAGCTCCCAGACAGTTTCTCCAGGGTCCCCAAACCCCAGGGAAGAACCATCCCTAATACGCCTAAGGTAAAAAGCAGAAGAGAGTCCTTTCAAATGCCTTAACAGAGCAAATAAACTAGCACAAATCCAGTCAATCCTCCTCTGCCCCTCTCCTTCAGCAGTGCCAAAGATGGCATCCCCATACCCCATAGCAGGCTCATGTGCCTTCACATCACAGCATTGCTTCAGGGCTGTTTTAAGACCTTCGTAGGCCCCCCGACCGAAAAAACTAATTTGATTGTAAGCCATTAATAAATAGTTTAAATAAAAATAAAAAATTATATATAAAAAGTTGTTTCGTAGGCCCTAGGCACTGTGCCTATTGTGCCTAATGGATAATACGGCCCTGCATTGCCTGCATCCAATGGATGGAAAACAGTCAACCTAATGCAGGATGTGGAGGGAGGCTGGGAGCATGGAATATGGAGCAGGCCTAACATCTGAGATGAGCTGGCCTTGGTCTGACTGATGAACTTGGGAACTGTGCTGATTATTGAGCTGCAAACAGCTCCCTGCACTCCCTTTGGGACCATCTGGTATTTCCAACCATTTGACAGACAGTTGTTTGTATCTGTTTAGAGTCTGAAGGAGGTGGGAGTGGGGAGTTGTCTTTGGACACTGTACTAAAACAAAACCATTGCTTAAATTCCACTTCATAGGACAAAGATCAGCTGGTGCCGGCATTTGAGAGAGAGAGAGAGAGGATTTCATGGCTCACATACTTACATTCCTATTTCCTCACGGAATATAGCAGAATAGAACCATCTCTCCCTTCACAGCAACAAGCCTGGGCCCCTTTCGTGCCTTCCATTGGAGGCTCTCAAAGCATTTTACAAGCATTAACACCCCTGCTCCAGACATCCTAGAAGACAGGGTCAGGGGGCATGGCACACACACCACACACACACAGGGGGATGTTTCCACTAATGTGCTCAGCAGCTAAACAGTTATCTGTATTGATATGTACATTGTCATCAGTACGCTTCAGAGTCAACACGTTGAGATGAATGAGGTTCCATTTGACGATGCTTGTTTCAGGCTGCCTGCAGACTCAGGCAGACACTACTACAGTCCTCACACTTGGAGGTTTTACTTAGCAACCGTAAGAGCTGCACAGATTTATTTTTAATGAAAACTAGATAAAGGAGTGCAATTCTGTGGCAAGGACTAGATTCTGCCACCTCAAAGGAACTTAAGCTCTGTCCATAAGAGACCTGGACTGATTTTTATTTGCCTCAAGATGCCAGACAAGAAAGGGTGCAGTTTTCCAGATCAACCGGTGCCCTTTTTCAGTCCCCAGCTGCCTTCCCTTGTCAGGTCACGCAGTTGCTGGTAATAAACCCAAATATTAAAATAAATCCAACACACAGCCTGCATCTCCATCAGTTTCCCTGGCAACCAGATTTACTGCCTAGGCAGCCATCTGAGACAGTATCATAAACTGAACGATTCCAAGACGCAAGGCTAAATATAGCCGTGTTGGAAGGAATTAGCCTCCACTGTCCAAACAAGATCTGATGCAAATGGACGTGGTGGAACTAGGCCCTGAGCAGCGTTTTGCCTTCACTCTTGCAGATTAAACACATTAAAACCAGAGACCAAATCACCCTACAGGCAACCAAGGGTGCTGATACCCAGCTGGCTGCTGCTCTCACCTGGGCTGCATCACAGAAGCACTAGTAAGAAATATAGCTATGCTGGGATAGAAGGAAGCTGAAAAGGCTCCATGTGTTTTCTAAGGCATTACCTCCAACCATGCATACAAGAGACTAGCAAAGCTGTAGAATACAGAACAGAACCAGCAGGCATGCGGCTTTTACAGCTGGTAGGTTTCAGGGACCAAGAAAAAGCTGTTCTGCTTCTGTTTAGTCAAGCCAAGTCTCTGAAGAAAAGTGATTTTGCACAACGTGGAAATGCAGCTCCCTCTGTAGAGGAACATGGGAGCTGTGTCACAGCACACAGCCCCACATTGAATTCTTTGCCCCAGTGAAAAGGCAGGGGTGAGGAGGGAATTTAGGGAGGTGGCACATAATCACCCAGATGGATTTTGGTCAGGCCACTGGTTCCAACACCCTGACTCGAGCAAACAGCGAGTGTCTCAGGAATTTCAATGACCACTGTGGTCAGGACCTTGTTTCTTCTTCATCTGAAGGAGGCACCACCTGCAGCGCAGCGTCCCCTCCCAGTGAGTCACCCACCCCCCTCCCTGCAGCACAGCGCCTCCACAGCCGGGGCGGAGGGGGGCAGATGCTCAGTGGAGAGGGTCTGCTTCTGACGAAAACCCCTGGACCCTCCAGCTGAGCTCCATCTTGGAAATAGCAGCAGCTCGTTGTGCCAAGTGAGCATTATTGAGCTGTGCACACGCCTAGTGATGCTGGCTACAGGACAGCCAATGAGCCTCCCCCCTCTGGATGCCCCACGCCCCCATCCAAATTAGCACCCTCCTTACCCGACAGTTTCGACTTGAGCCCTTCGTGGTCGATTGGCTGGCTGGACAGAGAGTAGATTTTAATCTCGGCAACAGGCACAGAGACATCCTTCACATTACTGTGGAGTCCAAGCACCAGAGCTCCTTCGCTGGGGTGCTGCATGACCTGAGCAGAGAAGAGAGAGTGCGGCATATACTCTCAACGTGCCCCATAGGAGGCTGCTGAGAATACACGGACAGTCAACAGCACGGAGACATTGGCCCCACGAGGGCTGAGCAGGGAGTTTTAAACTGATGACCCAAGCTGACACAGCATTGAGACAATTTGCCAAGGCGCCTCCGGTTATCATCCCTTAGCCCAGCTTAGGTACACAGCACTCTGCATCTGTCTGAGATGAAGAGGAGAAAGGTTGTATGTAATCGTTTCTTCCCCTCGGCTGTTCGACTTCTCCTTACCTCAGCCATGTTGATGAGCCCTACAGCCAGAGTCTTGTATCCCAGGATGGTCCGGTTTTTGTATCTCTTCCTTCTCTGCAGCATGATCTGCAGCTTGTTGGCATCTCGCTTCAGGAAGTGGGGGTACTGCAGGAGCAAGTGACAGTCATGAGAGCAGCAATGACATGGGGCTGCGAGAGAGCCTGGTACGTTTGGGGTTCCACGTGGTCTGGTGAGAAGGTGTGGGGCACAGAGATCCATCTAGGGACTCCTGGCCAGGCCACTGGTCCACATGGGTACTCAGGGAGGCTGCTAAAAACCCTATGTCCAGCCATGCTGGGGAGTGACTCTCCCAAAGTGCATCTCATACTGATGGCTAGTGTTTACACACAGATGAAGACAGATCTAGAGGACCCTTGGTCCCCCAGGCTAGCAGGGAGAAAGGGCGGTGCCCTGATTACAGTGGATGTGCAAGTGTAGTCGATTTCCTCCAATGGAAGCCGTGGACCGTGCAGTCCTGGGGAGGCTCTGAGGATCAGGAGAGGGCTTGTCGTTGGCCAAGCTACAATAACGATGATCAAATCTCACGTTTGCAGGGGGTAAGAGGAGAGCTGTAGTACTCAGGAAAGCATTCCCCCATCCCGTCCCTCCTCCGTGGATGGCACTGGGCAACAAAGCCGAGCGCATCTTCCTCCGAGGCACCAAATATCAGCCCCCACCTTAGACGCTGTGCTTGGTCTGATCAGTAAAGGCAGGCGGCCAGGCTGAGCTGGCATGACAAAGCCATGGAAGTAGGATCTAAGATCCCGTCCATCTTGCCTCAAAACACGCCTGTTTGATGATAAGCTCCCTGTGGGATACAGCTTGCATGGCAAGGGGCAGTCAAGGCTCAACAAAGCCATTTAAGGCCCACACATTTACAATTCTCAGCAGGCTCCGGAGCTCCCAGCTGCCCATCTTGGGAAGCAGAGATTTATGCAGCACAATAGACAGTCAGGCATGGAGGGCGAAAATGGGTCTTTAGAGCTGCCAGTGATCTTATCCTTTAGCCAAGGACAAACTGAGGGAGTAGCATTGCTGGGACTAGAACTAAGGACTCAGTCCCCTGCTCTACCCATTAGCCCACACTACCCTTCAAAATCCAAGAACAGAACCCAGGAGCCCTGACTGACAGTTCCCTGCCCTCCCACCTCCCCACTGATTGTACTTCCTTCCTGAAAGGAAACTAGTTAATTTGAAGAAGTGCCTGGAAGCCAGCTGTCGAAAGAGGAAGTCTTCTGGCTGGCCATTCTGAGCATACCGCAGCTTCCAAAAGCCATTACTAGAAATATACAAGAGGCTTCGAGGGACGGGGTGAGGGATCAGAGAGGTCATGAACACCTTGAAATAATCCAGGACGACAAATGTGCTATGCTCAACATCTGAGAACAAAACACAATCCCAGGACACACGGCTCAGGGCAATACTTTACGTTCACTGGGAAATGAGGTGTGGCAAAAGTTTCATTGCCATTTAGATCCTGTATTACAGAACATAAGAACGGCCACACTGGGTCAGACCAAAGGTCCATCTAGCCCAGTATCCTGTCTTCCTACAGTGGCCAATGTCAGTGGCTTCAGAGGGAATGAATAGAACAGGTAATCACCACATGATCCATCCCATTGGCCATTCCCAGCCTCTGGCAAACAGCAATCCCTGCCTATCCTGGCTAATATCGAGGGATCTATCCTCCATGAACGCATCTAGTTCTTTTTTGATCCCCGTTATAGTCTTATTTTAAAAAAGTAAAGGGAGGACATAGTATCTCTCACAAGAAATAACAAGACTCTTTCTATGTCACTCTCTTGGCTGAATGTAGGGAAGAAAGGGACATTCAGAACTGCTCCAAGGACCAGTCCAAGGCCAGAATGGCCTGCAAACTCTTCCATTTGCTAAAAGAGATGGAAATTACCAAAGGATGTCATTGCAACAGTTTAATCAATCAATTCTTATTACTGCCTACTGTGCATTTTCCTGCAGGATTAAAAGTCATTTGGAAATCTCCTTATGCTGTGTCGTCAGCAACACTTGGGTGTATTTAAAGAGGGCAAAATATTGGGGGGTGTGGGGGAAGCTAGTCTGCTTTGTCCATTTCACTCAGCTTAGGAAGTTATAGTAGGCTGGTCCGTTTCACTCTGTAATCAGTGACACTGACTCCTATGCTCTAGGGATGCTGGTAGGTTCCCCAAATGAAAGGGGAAGGGTCACATCTAAAAAAGATACAAAGTGTATCAGAAAAAACACAAGAGTCCCATGGTACCAGGCTGACATGTAGGGCCTGAATTCGCACACTGTCACATCTCTGCTGCCAAGATTTTATGAAGGTGGAGGGAGTTGTCAAAGGGGCTCAAGTAGCAGTGGGAAACACGGCACGCTGCATGAAGAGCGCAGCTATAAGCCACTGATTTTGGCATTGCTGCCTCACTCGATCTAGGTACTTGTATGGTCCCATCACTGGAATATCTGAACCCTTCCATCATTCATTTGATTTAGCTGAGGTTAGTCCTGCTTTGAGTAGGGGGTTGGACTAGATGACCTCCTGAGGTCCCTTCCAACCCTAATCTTCTATGATTCTATGAATAATGGCAGGGTTGCCTGCAATACCATGGGAATGGACTCAATGACCCAGACAGTCCAGTCCAGTGGTCCTAAGAATATTCCTATTTTACACATGGGGAAACTGAGGTACAGAGATGGTAAAGGACCTGCCCAAGGTCACCCCGGAAATATAACATGGGTCGTTCAACTGTTAGACTGAGTTTAAGGCAGAGGGCAGGCATGGGGAATTTAAAATAGAAGGTGATGGAATTGTCATTGCTTGGAGCTTTCAAGGAAACCTGGTGTTATTAAGTGTAACTATGCCAGTACAGTTTGCCACTTCCAAAGGCTTTGTAGCCTTGTGGGCATTAAGGACCCTGGAGGGCTCCTCTAGCTGAGAGTAGAGGCTATGTTTGATCTGCTGAGGGACTTCAAAGTTTCTCTCTAAAAAGCAACTCAAGTACATTGGAAGAAACCTAAGCTTAAAGAGGTGCTAAATGGGGAGTTCCCCCTGTCAAGGAAAAGGCCTGTAGTTCAGAGCCCACATGGCTGCACTCACTCACCTGTAGCGAGAAGGTAAGCTGAAGCTCCGTTTCTATAAGTCCACTGACCGGCAGGACAATCTCATTGGATCTCAGGATCCTCTTGGAGCCCTATAACCAACACAGATCAGACAGAGTCACATGCCACTCACGTTCGGGATCAGGACAGGCAGAAGGCAGCACCCAAAGGAACACCAGCAAGGCAAGCTTGCCCAGCATTGCCCCCCATTAACCTGCGCCAACCCCACCCTGGAGGGCCCAGCTATAGGAAGAGAAGGTATCGCAGCCGCCTGCTCACTCTGATCCCTGACACAGCTGCCTGGCTGATCTCAGAAGGGAGCACCAACAACACACCTTTACGTGACCTGTCAGAAGTAGGCTTTCCAAAGTTGCTGTTTCCCTTTCAGCACCACTTTAAATCCCCCCATTACTGACCTGTGGTTCAGACGGCTCCCAGAGACAGACCCAGACGGACACACACCCAGACCTAAGGAGTGCTCGTACTGTGGAAATAACACTGGCCCTTTCCAAGATCTCTTGGGCACTTATCCAGCTCCCATCCCCACAGCATCTGGGCACCTCACAATTTACTGGGAGCTAGGGAAGGATGATCTCTGCTGTACAAATAGGGAACTGAGGCACAAAGGCCCAAGGTCACGCACACAGGCTGGCAGAGCAGGGAATTGAGCCCAGGCGTTCCAGTTCCACGCTAGCACCAACCCCGGGAGCAGCCCTCCTTCTCCAGTCTCAGAGCTGCTAAGACATGAAGGCTCTGGTGATTCTCCCTTTCACAGCAGAGGGGAAGCAACTTGCCTGAAGCCACACACTGCAGTGGCAGAGCCAGGAATAATACCCAGCATCCCTTGCTCCAACCACTCCTCCCAGAGCACACAGATCCACTTGGAGGCAGAGCCTGGCCTTCAAAGCCCCTGGCATATTGTTGCTACGCACACAGGAATCCTGACTCCAGCTGTTCCCTGCTCTTACCACTAGACAGTGGAAGACATTGGCTGCATGTGGCATGTCTCCCTCTGGCAGCTGATCCACATAGCAACCTAGACTCTTATCCCTAGCAGAGAAAGATGTAATGAGAGCCGGCACAGAAAGCGCAGGTGAATCATCATTGGAACCAACTGCCAAAGGAAGGGGTGGATTCCCCATCTCTCCGTGTCTTCAAATCCAACCTGGTTGCCTTTCATGAAGACGCTTTAGTCAAACCCAAGTGACTGGGCTGAGTGCAGGGGAATGGGGTGACATTCTCTGGCCTGTGCCATATAGGATGTCAGATTAGATGACCTAATGGTCACTTCTGGCCATAACATCTACAAATCTCCCATCAGACTATATGGTTACTTCTTTGACTTGAGCATTAGAGGCCTTGCTTTTGTTGCCGAGGGTTACAGCATCTGTCCCCACTGATGACCTGTGCTGGGAGTCATAACATTGCTGCCGAACATAAGCAACAATAGGAGCATGCAGACTCATCGGACCCATCTCGCCCAGAACCCACCCAGACCGGCCAGCACCAGATGCTGCAAAGAAAGATGTAAGAACTCTGCAGCAGGCAGGCCGTGCCGGCAAAGTCTGAGACGGTGTTTGGGAGAGAAGCAGAGGGGCCTGTAGATGAAGCACTCCAAATGCTGTTTAGATGTTCAAGGCTTCTTTCATCAAAGAGAGCCCTGCGTGGAGACCCACCATGAACCTCACATCTCACCAGGTACCTGCATGCTTGGCAGCCTTGTGGCACCTCAGCTGACACCCTTAGACTTAGGGGAAGGTGCACCGAGTTGCAAGCCAGGAGACCATGAGCCTGAGGCTTACCTCTTTCTTGGACTGCTGTTAACATTTCTGCAGGCCACCTACAATGCTATCTGGGAACAGAATCCAGGTCTCTAATACAACAGACCCAATTACTGTCCCCCAGAGCCACACAGCTTTTCAGATTGAATATGCCAGGTGCGCTCTTGGCAATGCCATTGGGAACCACTGGTCTAGCCACCAGATGGCACGCTACTCCCAGAGCCGGGAACCCTGATCCCCACAGCTTCCTCCCAGGGGGCAGGTAGGACGAGAACTTTGCATTAAATTCACACAATTGTTTTCAAGCAGAAATTTACGCTTATCTGATAATTAGCTCATTAAATAGTTTACACATGTATCCCCCCATTGGAATGACACCAGACTTGGCAAAGATGAGAGTGCTTGAGCTCAGAGTTTCTCTGGCAGTTCTTCCCTGGCTCTCCAATGGAGCAGTGTCGTGGGTGAAGTGCCACTTGGCCCCTTCCACTTGCAATCAAATGCAGGCTACTTGCTTCCTTCCCTGACCGTCTGCGTTGCTGTGATCCACACTGTTAAATGGCTGCTGCATGCTGCAGAGATAGCTGATCTCAGCAGGGACAGAGCAAGCTACAGATAGTCCATAAAGCACTTTGAAAATCTTCTAGATGAAAACCTAATAAACCCAAGTTATTAAAAATGAGAAACATGATAGGGAAAGAGTAGGAAGCAGACAGAAATAAAAGGAAATACTCTATTGGTAACAGCTCTCCGTACATGGGACACAAAATATTGGCTTAAACCCCCCTAAGGTTTGGTAAGCACTTATGGAGAGATATGGAGGCTGGGGGGATCATTTGTACAGTCTATGGAAAGTCCCAACGGGAAAGGTTAAAAACTCCAGCAGTCACTCAGCAATAAAAGCGCATCATCTCAGCTGTAACTAATTCACACTGGGGATACATTTTTAATTAAATGCGTAGGGCTCTCTGGCAGGAGCGAGGATGGAGCAGGTCATGCCCCCAACTCCTGTGATTAGATAGATTCGCTCTCTGCCTGGCATATTTGTTTTCACAAGATAGATTCGCTCTCTGCCTGGCATATTTGTTACACAAGAAACATAGGGACTTCACTAAATGGACTGAAGGGTTGCCTGGTCCAACGGGAGCTGCTGGAAATGCCCCGACGCAATGCTGGTTTGCACTTTACTGCAATGCTCTTTGGCGGGTCACTGATATCACTAGTTCTCTCTCCGAATCACCGAAGGCTGCCGGAGAAAAATTAGTTCCTCTTTCATAATCATACTAGTTACACCAAGGACAGGGTAGGCCCGTTACTCAATGAGGTAGGAAAAAACTAACAGAAAATGCGGAAATGGCAGAGGTGCTAAATGACGTCTTTGTTTCAGTTTTCACCAAGAAGGTTGGTGGCAATTGGACATCTAACACAATGAATACCAGTGAAAATAAGGCAGGATCAGAAGCTAAAATAGGGAAAGAACAAGTTAAAAATTACTTAGACAAGTTAGATGTCTTCAAGTCACCAGGGCCTGATGAAATGCATCCCAGAATACCCAAGGAGCTGGCTGAGGAGATATCTGAGCCATTAGTGATTATCTCTGAAAAGTCATGGAAGACAGGAGAGATTCCAGAAGACTGGAAAAGGGCAAATATAGTGCCCATCTACAAAAAGGGAAATAAGGACAACCGGGGGAATTAGAGACCAGCCAGCTTAACTTCTGTACCTGGAAAGATAATGGAGCAAATAATTAAGCAATCAAATTGCAAACATCTAGAAGATAATAGGGTGATAAGTAACAGTCAGCATGGATTTGACAAGAACAAATCATGTCAAACCAACCTGATAGCTTTCTTTGACAGGGTATCAAACCTGGCAGATAGAGGGGAGGCAGTAGATGTGGTATATCTTGACTTTAGGAAGGCTTTTGATACTGTCTCGCATAACCCTCTCTTAAAAAAACTAGGGAAATACAGCCTAGACGGAGCTACTATAAGGTGGGTGCAAAACTGGTTGGAAAACCATTCCCAGAGAGTAGTTATCAATGGTTCACAGTGAAGCTGGAAGGGCATAATGAATGGTGTTCCGCAGGGAGCAATTCTGGGTCAGGTTCTGTTCAATATTTTCATCAACGATTTAGATAAATGGCATAGAGAGTACACTTATTAAGTCTGCGGACGATACCAAGCTGTGAGGGGTTGCACGTGCTTTGGAGGATAGGATTATAATTCAGAATGATCTGGACAAATTGGAGAATTGGTCTGAGTAAATAGGATGAAATTCAATAAGGACAAATGCAAAGTACTTCACTTAGGAAGGAACAATCAGTTGCACACGTACAAAATGGGAAATGACTGCATAGAAAGGAGTGCTGAGGAAAGGGATGTGGGAGTCCTAGTGGACCACGAGCTAAATATGAGTCAACAGCGTAATGCTGTTGCAAAAAAAGCAAACATGATTCTGGGATGCATTAGCAGGAGTGTTGTAAGTAAGACACGAGTAGTAATTCTTCTGCTTTACTCCATGCTGATTAAGCCTCAACTGGAGTATTGTGTCCAGTTCTGGGCGCCACATTTCAAGAAAGATGTGGACAAATTGGAGAAAGTCCAGAGAAGAGCAACAAAAATGAGTAAAGGTCTAGAAAACGTGACCTATGAGGCAAGACTGAAAGAACTGGGTTTGTTTAGCCTGGAGAAGAGAAGACAGAGGGGACATAACAGTTTTCAAGTATATAAAAGGTTGTTACAAGGAGGAGGGAGAAAAATTGTTCTTCTTAACCTCTGAGGACAGGACAAGAAGCAATGGGCTTAAACTGCAGGAAGGGAGGTTTAGGTTGGACATTAGGAAAAACTTCCTAACTGTCAGGGTGGTTAATCACTGGAATAAATTGCCTAAGGAGGTTGTGGAATCTCCATTATTGGAGATTTTTAAGAGCAGGTTAGACAAACACCTGTCAGGGATGTTACTTAGTCCTGCCATGAGTGCAGGGGACCGGACTATATGACCTCTCGAGGTCCCTTCCAGCCCTATGATTCTATGAATAACCCTATCTGTCCCCAGCAACACAGCATGGCTTCCACTTTGATAATGATTAGTAATCATGTTTATTACAGTAGTGCCTAAGGGCCAGCCAAGAAGGGCGCCCCACTGTGCTAGGTGCTGTACAGAATAGCAGATGGTCCCTGCTTTGAAGAGCTGACAGACACCGGGTGGGAGAAGTGGCATAACACTCAAGCAGGGTGAGCTGTTTGATGGCAGCAAACAGCATGTTAGTGCCACAATTTTCTTTCTTTCTTTTGGGGGGTGGGTTTAGTTAGCAGAGGATCAGCTAACTGGAAAGAAAAATGAAGGGAAAAATTACACGGCAGGGGAAACCAGGGCAGAAGAGGCAAATGTGGAGTGAAGTAGAGGTGAAGATACTGTGAAGGAGGGAGACAATTGAAGCAAATCTCGAAGGCTTTGCCCCATCTCATGGGATGTTTCTTAGGAGAGAGATTCCACAGCGTAGCAGATCTGACCATTAGGAAGCTTATTGCTCTTAGGAAGATGTCACAGAACTGAGATCAGCAATCCTGGCTCTCCCGCAGACCTTGTCCTTCCATCTCTGTGCCTCAGTGGGAGGCGGGGGATGATATTCCTGGGGTGGGTTGTGAGGATGAGAGTTCATGTTTGCAAGGAATTTGGAAGATAAAACAGAAAAAAAAAACATCTGTGTTTACCTGAAAATTCCCTTGAACTGAGCAACAAGGTCAACAGATCCATTACAATGGGTACTTCCACCTGCTTGCAGCTTGGGGGCAGAGCCAGGCCTGACAGTCACTGGTAGCAGTGTCACTCCCTGAAATCCCACTTTCCCAGCCAGGGTCATTCACAGCTAGTTTCCTAAATTACAGGCTGCGGTAAATATACTTTGCACCATTTCTCCTACTACAGAGCATGGAAAATTTCAATGACAACAAATCCAAATCTTTGGCTGTCAATTTCCATCTCTAACCTGGAGGAGTCATTTGTCTCTGGGTGGGCTGGATCTGTGGATCCTATTACTTGAAGAAAGGAACTTTTCAGATAAGCAAGGATACATTTTCTTATTCTTCTTCATGCTACGGCTCTGATCGACTTTCCAGGCACCAGATCTGCTACAATAGGATTTTCATAGCAGTGTGCCTCCAGAAGGGGAAGCAGGATCATTCTTTAAATACAGACATCCAAAACAAGTTAGGTTACATCTCCTCCATCTTCCTCTGAGCACTAAGGCGTGGAGGAGACTTCTGCCAGAAGAAAGGAAATGCACTGGCTAAAATGTAGACCTTGGTGAACTTACATATTGATGGCCATGTGGCTGTCTAGCCAGTCTCAATACAGAAGACATCACTACTCTGTCAACTGACCATCTGTGCTCCTAGGGACTGGATCTGATGCTTAACCAAAGGAGGACTATTTCTTGAATTTAGTTAGGGAATGAAATCACTTGTCTACATTAAAAGTACAATACAGGGTCTCCTTAAGCGAAAGCTCCCAACGTCAAAAAACTTCCTGCTCTAATGACCAGCAAATATAATGACACTCCCTCAGGTGTCCAATATGGATGGTGCTGTAAGGAGCAGAATGAGGTTTCAAGGTCATGCCCTACAACCTTGTAGGTTGGAATAACGTTGATGCCCGAAGGAAGAATTTAATATTGGGATTTGCACAAAACTCCCTTTTTTTTGAAGATGCTGAAAACATTACACTACAGAGACTTGACCTTTTTGCTTGGACACTCTTATACACTCACAATAAAGCCCTTGTGGAGGTAACTCAAGGTTACATTTCACCAGTTTAGCATGGCAGTTAATCATAGTCTTTGCACTCAACCAGTAGAATAAATTCTGTTTGCTGACTTCTCCGTCAGGGTCCATGGGAGCAATGATCACTTCACCCAAGCATTCATTTAAACTTGCCTGGTCACAGATGGAGGATTGGTCTTGCAATAGCAGACCTCCTTCATGAGCTAAAGACAAGCGAAAATTCAACACTAGGTTAATCAGGCCTGACAGCGACTACCTCTTCAGCCAGAAAGACATAAAACAGTATCACCGTGCCTGTCTCCTTACTAACTTTTGTACTGCCCAGAGGAGCAGTGGCAGAGATGGGAAGACAAAGCAGGGACCTTGTCCTGTTTTGCAAGATGTCATTCACCACCTTCTATTCCAGGTCCTGATACAGAAAGACTTCAGGACACTTTATTTACACTTTCCAGATGCCAGGCAGTCAATCACCAGCCCACCAAATTAGAGATATTTCTGGGTGTAGAAGTTACTCTGCTAATCCAACTTCGCCATGTGTGTCTTGGTGTTCATCTCCCTCTTGGTGGGCAATGTACACAGAAATAGCAAACCTTGCTCTGCCTGGGACAGAAGAATTTCTCTCTGAGGAAGGTCCGATCGGGTTTTCATACACAGTAGGAATAACGCAATCAGACATGTTGACTGTCGCGACCAGAACATGGAACCCATGGAAGTTACCCAAGGAAACAGCAGTGCTCTGAGACCTCAATGAATCACTCTGTTCCAGCTGGTGGATTCGGTACTCTCATTCTGGTAACCATTCCTTGAACTAAATGAGGAAGATCCCTTAAAAGAAAAAAAATCTGATTCTCTGCATTCGTCAGTTGTGGGAGGGGAGAATATACAGCTGGAACTAGATCTCTGCCAATGGATGCAACCGAATAAGATGTGGAGGGGATGCCCAGAATTACTACCTAGGTATCACAGGAAGCCAGGATCACTGAAGCATGCCTGTGTATGAGATCAGAATTCTCCAAAGGCTCCAGTAAGTATTGGATATTTTTCTCTGACACACCACTAGTTTTCCTTTATGGTCGTCGTCATCTTCTGTTAACATTCTTCTGAGAGGAGACCTCATACCTGCTATATTGATCCTAAGCCCTAGCTTACGATCGACTTTCTGGGCACCATGTCTGTGTTTGTCCTGAATCCAAGATTCACCAGGAACCATACCACTCATGTTTTCTGATTGAGCTCTGTACAGAGAGAAAGCTGAAGCAAAGTTGTACAGGAAAAGATTAAGTGAATGTCTTTCTTCCCTAAAGCCAATATTATTGCTACCATGATCCTGGAGAGGAACAATGGGAGTATACGTCAGATCAAAGGGAAAAAGTTGCCATCCATCTGCAAAACCTGAGAATTGTCTGAAGATGGGAATGCTCTGAAAACAAGCCTCCTTCAGGAATTTATTTAGATATTTCATACAGGGCCCTGCTCTGCTTATTTGGGGTTTCCCTCAGCAAAGCTTAACAGCAGGGAGGGGTCAGGGTTGCCACTGGGGAGGCAGATAAAACTGGAGGGGACCATCAGGGTGCTGCAGCCAATGACTCTCACACTGGATCTGCCCCAAACTGCAAGTAGGCTGGCGATATCCACTGGAATGGCTCTGTGGACCGTAGCATGTCGAAGAATGCACCATACGTGCTTTTTAAAGGCCACCCTGAACAATTCCTCTTCCCTACTGGCATTCACAACCCCTGCCAGGAGCGTCACGTGTCTCCCATTTCCTCTATTCAGCTCTTCACCAAAATCAAAGGGTTCTGCCCACTGAGGCCTAGAACACGCCCTGGAATTTTGGAATCTAGTGGATGCGGCACTCTGAAGTTATCGCACTGCAGGCCAACAGAGAAGTGCACAAACCTCACTGTGCTTGGCCAATAAAGCGGCAGATACAGTTTTTAGTTCGTCTGTAGTTCTACAGGCTTTGTACCCAAAGATCTCAGAGCGCTTTGCAAAGGGGGGGAAGTTAGGACCACCTAGACAAGTGGAGAAGGCAAGTCACAAAAAGGTGAGATAAACGATTTGCTGAAGGCCTCAAAGGGCAGGATCTGAAGTGGGACTAGAACCCAGATCCTCCAATTCTTATAGCTGTAGGCTACCTTCAATGTGTGAACCCAGCACGAGTCAGAACAAGCCTGGCAACAGCCTAAAACAGCAGCACAGCTACAGGAGGTGAGAATTTGCTCCACTTCCTCAGACTGGAATGTTAACTCTAGGTCTAATGACTGCAAGGTAAACATCAACATTGTTAGGAGCGACTTTGCAGATTTTGAGAGCTGGACAACATACTGTGAACAGATTCTTGTTTTGATGGCTCAAGTGTGCCGAATGTAGCCTGTGGATGGGAATTCTGAGCGCGTCCCTCTCTCCCTGCAATTAACCACCCAAGCGTTCTAGCTAAAGGGCTGGCCCTTTCTGCAGACATCGTGACACTACCTGAATTAAAAACCCCAAGCTCCTAAAAGGGGAGGGTTAATTTCTTCACACCCTTTCAAACACAGAAAGCAGCTGCACTTGTTAATCAAAAGTGATTCAGCTCTCAACCTCCTCTTCAAGTGCTGCAGGGAATCCACACAGGGCACCACCGCCAGAGATCTGTACGATGCTGGCTCTCCCAGACAATGCGGGAGACACACAGCGGTTGGGAATGTGTGTCAAGCATGCCAATGATCTCTCGCAAAGCTGACAACCTGAGCGGTAGGCAAAAGCAACAGCTTTTAGCAAGGCTCAATACAGGAGGGGGGGGGGGAAGAAGAGCTTCCAGGCATCACCTGACCTAGAGCTGCAGATATCGAAATTGGCAGGGAAAGATGCAAGACGACAGCTTGGGTTATACATTTTAGTGACGGTGCGGGGCTTATGTAACGTTAGCAGATCAGTAAGCAGTGGACGCAGCTGACGTTCATTCCTCGTGTGCCCAATGCAAGAGGGTTACCAGAAAGACCATAGCAAGTTACATCTGTAACAGCATCAACCTAACATAAGCAGGGACAACACTGACCTCCTGGCCTTCCCCAACACCACCTCTGTCCCCAGGGCCAGTAAACACGGAGTCCAGACCTCCCTCTTGCCCAAAGGCTGGGTGCACAGAGTAAGTCTTGCGGCTGCTTCCTCCAGATGAGTGGTTCTCAACCTGCAGCCCATGGTCTGCTTGCGGCCCAATCACCACACAACTGCAGCCCATGTGACATCCGCAGGGCCATACAGGTAGTGGATGAAGCCCACATAACACAGAGAGCTGCATATGTGGCCCACAATGGTAAACAGGTTGAGAACCATTGTTCCAGATCATGTCTTGGCTCCAGATTCTCTACAGATAATGGTACCGCCCAGGTCCTTATCTTCTGGCTTGGCTACAGAAGCCTCCTCCCTTCTGGGCTCCCTGACACGCCCGCTGCCTCACTCCACACCGGGCAAAATAGACTCCGATTATAAGGTCAAAAAGGACCATTATGATCATCAAGTCTGACCTCCTGCACAACGCAGGCCACAGAACCTCACCCATCCACTCCTGTAATAGACCCCTAATCTGAAGCTCAGCTACTGAAGTCCTCAAATAATGATTTAAAAAGACTTCAAGATACAGAGAATCCACCATCAAGTGACTCGTGCCCCATACCACAGAGGAATGCCAATCTGCCCTGGGGAAAATTCCTTCCTGACCAAAATATGGTGATCCATTAAACCCTGAGCATGTGGGCAAGAGCCACCAGTCAGACACCCAGAAAGAATTCTCTGTAGTAACTCAGAACCCACCCCATCTAATATCACTTCACAGGCCATTGGCCATATTTACCACTAGTAATCTGATATCAGTCAATTGCCAAATTAGGCTGTCCCATCATACCATCCCTTTCATAAACTTATCAAGCTCAGTCTTGAAGCCAGCTAGGTTTCTTGCCCCCACTGCTCCCCTTGGAAGGCTGTTCCAGAACTTCACTCCCCTGATGGTTAGAAACCTTCATCTAATTTCCAGTCTAAACTTCCTGATGGCCAATTTATATCCATTTGTTCTTGTGTCCACATTGGTGCTGAACTTAAATAACTCCTCTCCCTCCCTGGTATTTATCCCTCTGATGTAATCTTAGAGAGCAATCATATCTCCCCACAGCCTTCTTTTGGTTAGACTAAACAAGCCAAGCTCTTTGAGTCTCCTCTCATAAGGCAGATTTTCCATTCTGCGGATCATCTTAGTAACCCTTCTCTGCATCTGTTCCAGTTTGAATTCATCTTTCTTAAACATGGGGGACCAGAACTGCACACAGTATTCCAGATGAGGTCTGGACAATGCCTTGTATAACGGTACTAACACCTCCCTATCTCTACTGGAAATACCTCGCCTGATGCATCCAAGGACCGCATTAGCTTTTTTCACAGCCACATCACATTGGCAGCTCATAGTCATCCTGTGATCAACCAATACACCCAGGTCCTTCTCTTCCTCTGTCACTTCCAACTTTTGCATCCTCAGCTTATAGCAAAAAGTTCTTGTTATTAGTCCCTAAGTGCATGACCTTGCACTATCCACTATTCAATTTCATCCTATTTCTATTACCCCAGTTTATAAGGTCATCCAGATCTTGTTGTACGATATCCCGATCCTTCTCTGTATTGGCAATGCCTCCCAACTTTGTCAGCCGCAAACTTTATTAGCACACTGCAGCTGCAAAGATCATGACCCCTTCTCCACTGCTACCTATGACTCTGCAGAATGCGGCCCACCACCCACTTAGTCCCTCTTCTCACCACACTCCTCGCCCACCTGTCCCCTCCCACTCGACTGCCTGTCTGACTGGCCACTCTTCCCCCACACCAGGTCTGCATGGGGCTCCTCGCCCAGGCCATTCCTCTACCCCTCAGTCAAGTCCCTCCGTAAGACCTGCCTTTTTCATGACACCTAAGAGAAAACTGCTCTTTAAACATTCCTGTTTGATTTACATCCTTGGCCTGCTGGGCTGTTCCTCACTGCATGAATAACTTCAACTTCCTCCCGCCCCCGCCATCATCCTCATCATGGCAGCAGCCCTATCTAGCTCTTACATAGTGCTCTTCATCGGTCAATCTCAGCATGCTTCACGTAGGTGGGCATAGTTGGCCTCATTTTTATAAGGAAACTGAGACACCAGGTGGGGAAAAAGTCAGTGGGAGATCTGGGAATCCAGGAAGGCAACAGCATTGACTATTTAGCTTGGAACCCCCTCCACCCTGCTCCCATGTGCAAAACACACCAACTTCATCCCACTGACTTGACACTGACCTGCAGTTTCACAGCGATCACCACTGAGTTTAGGTCCTTGTCCATCTCCTTCAACATGATTAGCTTCTTCAGGGTCAAGCTGAACAACCTGTCAGGAGGAGAGAAAGTGTCAGAAACAGGACTTGGAATAGCTGAGAGATGCAGAAAGAGATGCAGCATTCCTGAAGCCAAACAGGAAATCAGAGGTTGTAACAGATGCAATACCCTCATGACTTCCTATTGCATCAGAGCCAGGAGACAGCTCTTCAGAGCTTTGTGCTTCTCTGGGCTGCAGGGCAGGTTGGAGCAGACACTCCCCAAGGCTGTCTACATGCTCTTGTGCATTTCTAAGTGCAAATATTTTCCTAGTTATGTGCCTTGCCCGTCCAGCCTCCTGCAATACAGACAGCACTCAGGAGAGGGGAAAGGGAGAGGAAGCACATGTGGAAGTCAAGCAATACTGTAGCTCACCTGCCCTGAACTTATCTTTAAAGACAACTCAAATCTGTTCCACTCAGTCTCAGCCTCTGGCAGTTCTGGGCTTGATGCAGAAGTTACGGGGTGAGGTGCTATGGATTGTGATAGATAGGAGGTCAGAGTAAAAATGGGCAGTCCCTTCTGGCCATAACATCTATGAACCACACTGAATGCCCGGAAGGCACACAGACCAACCTGTAAAGCCTCAATTATCCAGAGGTTTCTGGGGGCCATGTAAATCTTTGGGCAATGAGGGTTTTGGCTAATGAGATCTCACTGGCTTGCGGTGTCCGTGTCCTGTTGCGAGCAGGCTAGCATTTCCATCAGGGGGTGGTGAAGTGCAGGCCATAGTGAGAGAGACTTTGTACTTTATCAACAGCCCGATCTGTCCTAGAGAA
The DNA here is from genome assembly GCF_026122565.2 of Emydura macquarii macquarii. Lineage (NCBI taxonomy): Eukaryota > Metazoa > Chordata > Testudines > Chelidae > Emydura > Emydura macquarii. Next base: position 8,095,938 of record NW_027131105.1, on the reverse strand, counting down.
GTCAGGAAATCTCCTTTTGCCAAGCAATCAGCTCCACACCTCTCCCACCCCCTCCCCATTATAGTGGGTCTGGAGCTTTGGAGGCAGAACCTGACCTCCCAGTCACTGCCACAAACAGGTGCAGCCCAGGCCTCAAGGACCTTCCTGCTCTGTGGAAGTTACTCGCTTGGTTGACGGACAGACTTCAGAATCTACTTCCAGAAAAACTCAAGACAGATTGGACAGCTACATCCCGCAGAGCTCAACAGAAATGGGCACATTTCTCCACTGAACCAAAAGCGGCACCAGATCCCAGTTTGAAATGACATTCTGGTCTGTGACCTCACTACTCAGGGAAAGGAAATCTTCAGATAGCTCCGATACACTCTCCTCTTTTCCTTCATATTAAAATCCTAAGATCCATTCCTGGCAGTATGGACCCAGGGAGGGAAACTGCCTATGTACGGAGTCTGAGTGGGGTTTTCAACAGCGTTGAAGTGACTTAAGATCACAAGTCCCATTTCAAAAGCACATCACTTGGATGCTTTGAAAATTCCACCCACTAACTCCATTCTCTGTAGTGGAGGGAACAGAGATTGGAGCAAAGGGGGAAAATGCCTAGTAGATCTCCCCTGGGAGGCATGCGATTGTCCTCCAGTGGGGCCACCACCGTCCGCAGGCAATGAGCTCTGACATTAGCAATATAAACTTTCCACTAGGTAGACCCCAGTAAGGGATATTAGCCATTTTAAAATGGCAGGCTAGGAGGCGCTCTTTCCCTTTAACTCTTGATGGAGAAGGCTTTCAATCTGCAGGACAGCCTCGGATCAATCTTGAGGGCCGGCTCTGCCCAAAGGGCTACTTTAGGTACACGGACTATAGAGCCCAGTGCTCCAGAAGAGCACTGGCGCAGACAGAGCAATGAAGACTCCGAATACAGTGGAGAGGAGAAAAGCTGATACCTCCTTCGGGGGCTCAAATGCATGTTCCATGAGAGCAGTAGGGATCACACTGCGGTGCCAGGGGGCTGAGACTGACTGTCCTGAAAAGAACCAATACTCTGACACTGCGTGAGATATTGCCTTCTGTGCTAAGGATAGTGAATAACTGCAGGTATCTTTCTGCCCAGGACAGGTACAGTTGCACCTCCCTCTGGAGGCAGGAAAGCCCCCTTCCCAAGTCTCCAATTAGCACATGGTAAATGAAACTTTTCACTCCACAATGCCTGTTGCTCATGGAGGGAAAGCTGGGCTTTGGGCTCCAGACACCTCTACCCTGCCTTCTCTTCAAGAACCAAGCCCTTTGGAGCTGGCCATGGTCAGGGATTACTCTCCAGCTTGCACATGAAAAAGCCATCTGGGAGTCCATCGCTCTGCAGCCATGAGAGGTGACTGCAGAAAGGTCCCTCCTGCCGGGGAGCGTTGGAAGTGCTGATCCAAACTAGTGCAGTTAGTTTGACGGACACCAGCTCTGTTTGCTCCCAGGAGAGAACTGCCCGAGTGGCTCGCGGACTCTTCTGATACAGAACACGGCAGTAACTAGGCCCCCTGGGGAGTGTCTGCCATGGCTAGCTCTCTTGACGGTTGCCCCACTGTGGCAGCCCAAAAAGTTGATAAGGATGCCCTCCTGCCCACAGTTTCTTTCACAACAATCTTTCTGTGAATACTCTGGGAGCCGTGGCCAGAACCAAAGGCAAACCCTGCGCTGGAAATGCTGTCACCCCAAAGTAAAGCGCAGGTGCCTGCTGCAGCATCAATAAATGGGGATATGGAGGAAGCGTCCGTCTCACCTCTAGGCAATGAGGAAATCCCCTGGGTCGACTGGTGCCTGAGTGGATTTGGGGATCTTGTGTTAAGGAACTTGACAAGGAGCTAGGAAGTCTGGGTTCTAGTCCCAGCTCTACTTCTGGGCAAGCTTGAGCAAATCATTCCCCTCCATGCCTTAGTTTCCCCATCTGTAAAATGGGAGTAACAAGAACTCCCTACCCCACATAGGCAAGATGCTCAAATACTATATGATGGCAGGATGAATCCCTATCACTCAAGACCCAAGCCAGGGGCTCAACCACTAGACCATGGTAGCTTAAATCCCATGGTTTTGTAGCTGTACATCCTTAGAGTTTTGTCAGAATCAAGTTCTCTTTTGCAGCTGTTAGTGACTTCTTTGCTGACTCCTCTCACCCACATCTGATGAAGTAAGGAAGTGTTTGAGCCCCAGGACACCCCTAAGGCAGCACTCTTCTTCATTCAGAGATAAAGGGGAAATACGGGGATGGAAGGAGGAAACACTTGTTTTCCAGAGTTCCTCACACCACCAGCCCTTCATTCTCCATGCTCTGTCACTGCAATAAAAGCCTACCTGAAGCACTGCTTTTAGACAGGAAACCAGCAGAGCTCTTTCAAAGCTGAGTTCAAACAGAAGTGAAACCCAGCACGAGGCCTCCAGGCTTTTCCTTTCTCCAACTGTCCTACCCGCCCCTCACCGGAGGATCTGAGCACCTTGTCTTCTTCAATGCAATAGATGTTAACCTGCATCCATACTGCAAAAAGGTAACCATAACCTCTTTGCTTAACTCTCTGACCCAATTCTCAGCTGCATGAAGCCTCTTAAAATAAAGTTTTATCCAGAACAACCTTTGACCTGACAGTGGAGGTCAATACCACACTAACTTTTTGCCAGGACTAGTTTAAAAGGTTAGCTCTGTGCTATTTATGGACAAGCAAAGGACAGACCAGATGAACATGCAACACGTCACCATGTTCTATTAAGAAAGGTGGGGGTCACCACAGCTGGGGATTTAGAGGAGATTTGCACAAGGCCCCTAATGTCTAGGTCACACAGGGAATCTGTAGCAGAGCCAGGAATTGAGCCCAGATTTCCCAGGAGCAGACAGGAAACTTCACCAACCACCAAGCCCATCCCAATCTTTAACAGATAGAAATACAGACGCAGAAGAGGAATAAAAGGCAGATGAAACCAGAATTGGCTAATTGCAAAGGGAAGCCTCTTGTGATGCAGCATGTGTACCAGGCACATGGTAAGTCATCCATGTCTCATTGTTCATCTCCATGGATGAATGCACCTGTACCCATAGCAAATGCCAGAGCTCAGGAAGAAGACACGTGAGTGCAGGATGTTCAGGGAGGCATAGCTGTATTGTGAAGGTGAGAGAAACTGGATAAGGACCTGCTGCCAGCTTACGGCAAACGCACATCAGGTGCTGACTGAGGAAACAGATTATTGCTTCCACTTCCAAAACAACTTTGTCTTTCAAGCAGCGTGACCTTTTTAGAGCCAAAGGAGCTAAGTGGAGCACAATGTGGGAACATCTATTGTTATCTGCACAGTTGCTGTGACAGATAAGAGGCCAGCACTAGGGAATTCCAAACTGGCAGCTTCTTTGCATAATGTGGAACCTCACAAATGCTCAGTACAATTACAAATATTCTACACTTACACAGGAATTGCTGGAGTATGTATTTCTACGTGCTCGGGAAAAAGTTAAAAAACAAAAGACAATTCCCACATAAAAAACTTTGTTAAAAGGGAGCTAAGATTGAACAGATGCACACCAACCTTTACCCAATCCTGTTCTTGAGCTCCTAGCATATGGAGAATTAAAAGAAGACGTCTTAGTCAGAATAATGATCAGCACTGCCAACAGAAGGATCAGGCAGGATTTGAAGGGTAGGGAAAGAGTGCATTGTTCTTGTTTTCAGAAGCAAAGGCTAAAATCTTCAGACGTGGATGTCTAGGTAGCCAGCTCAGAAGTGGCCTGATTTTCAGAGTTGCCCAGCTGCCACTGAAGTTAAGTCCCCTATTAGCCCCATATTACAGTGTGAAATGAGCTGCACCTGGGATCTCTCTCAGTCTCTCCATGGGCAAGTCTTTCAAGTACCTCTACCTGCCCTCCACCCAGAATGGAATCCTGCAAGTCCCCTCACATTAGACAGGATCACCAGGCTACAACACCCCCTGTTTACCAGCCATATTACCTCAGCTGGCCCAACCAGGTTTGGGTCTTATTATAGAATTCTCTACAGGCGTTTGTGACCAGTAAGAATCTGCAGTGACTCAGGATAGCTTCATCAAAACCAAAAATGATTTATTGATTCATAGAAACTTAAGATGAGAGAAACAGGGTTAAAGCAATAAGCATCTATACTCATCTTCTCTCACCTAACCCATATCCTTTCCTTGCCCTTTTAGGTGGGCTTGACTTGTCCCAGCCACCCCATCTTTGTCAGAGGTTCAGCCTGCATCTCTCTGCAGATCCTCTCTCTCTCTCTCCCTCTCTCTCTCAGAGACAGTCCTTGAGGTCACAGTCAGACTGTCATTCATAGGAGTGTAGGACACGAAACAGAAAAGGCTTTCATGGGGGACCAAGTCCAATCTCCTGCTACCACAGTCGACCCTGTCATAGAACCCCATTCATAAACTTCAGCCTGGTCTACACTAGAGACTTTTGTCGACAAAACAATCTTGGTGTACACACTGCGATGACCCTTTTGTCAACAAAACTACCCTGTTTTGTCAACAAAATAAAACCGCCTCGACAAGAGGTGTAGAACTTTTTGTGACAAACGTTTAGCAACAAATCATCAGTATAGACCCTGCTGGGATGTTTTTGTCACAGTAATCAGCCTCTGGAAATGTCCCACAATGCCAATCCTGACCACTCTGGACATCCGTTTGTACTCCGCTGCTCTGCAGCCACCTGCCCCTCCCCCTTTGCAGTCACGGTAAGTTTGAAATTTTGATTCCACTTCCTGCTTGGTCGGGGTGGAGAGCTTGCATCTCATCTTCCCAGCTGACCCTGCGAGCTCTATGCCGCAAACGCTCTCCTGCTTAGAGCACACTGGAGCTGCTGGACCTGATCAGCATTTGGGGGGAGTCTGCCGTGCAATCCCAGCTCCGCTCCAGTCCAAGGAACTTTGATACCTACAGCCAGATTTCTTGTGCCATGGCGGAGAAGGGCTATGAGCGGACACCGAGCTAAAATCAAAGAGCTGCGGCAGAGCTACCACAAGGCCAGGGAGGCAAACCATCGCTCTGGTGCGGAGCCAATAAGCTGCTGCTTCTACAGAGAGTTGGAATCCATCCTCAGCAGCGATCCCACATCCACCCCCAAGATGCCGTAGACACCTCCGCAACCCCGGGGCCACCGGATACTGGACTGAACCCCGACAAAGAGGTCATCGACGAGGAAGTGGAGCTGGAGGATGATCCGGAGCCCGGGACCAGTCCGGTTGCTGAGGTTGGGAGTCAGGAACTGCTCTTGACCCCAGAAGGCTACAGCCAGTCCCAGCCCTTCAGCTTGGGAAGCAGGAGAGGGGAGCTCTGGTAAGTGTTTGGAAGCTGGTGCTGCTTGTGTACTGGAGGCATAAGGTCCTTAGCTTGGCTAAAACATACAAGTGCTTGAAGGGATAGAAATGCACAGCAGTAGCTGTGTTTCCATGTGCTTTCCAATTCCCTTGCGCATCTAGGCAGTACGGCTGAGAAGCACATTAATGCATGCTGAGATTTTGCGGGTATCCTCCAATGGGACCGCTAGGAAACTTTCTTGGAGGTATTCCCCGATTCTCTGCCTCAGATTCCTAGGCAGAGCAGCTGTGTTTCTGCCCCCACTGTAGGTCACTTTCCCACGCCAATTGGCAATCACTTGAGCAGGGACCAAAGCAGCGCACAGACGTGCAGCATAGGGAGCTGGTTTGAAGCTCTTCGCATTGAGATGCATCCTAGCATCTTTGCTGACTTAAGGAGTGAGATATCTGCTTCTATGGCCCCTGCCTGTAGAGAATGGTGGCACAATTTGAAATTTATTTTCCCCATGTACCTACATTTATGCCCAAAGCAAGCACCTACCCAGAACCCAGACTTACTTGTATGGTATCTCCTCCCCTCAACTCACCATTCTCAGGCTGATCAAGGAGCTGTACTCTACACAGGGGGACAGTGAGAATGAGGTGTGTTTCACAGTGACTCATGTGTACTGTTAGGGCACTCACAATAATGGTTTTGTTCATTGTTTCTTGTTCTTACACAGATGTGACCTTCACAGCCAAGGCCCCTATGCCGGCAGACCACCTACAACTGATAAGGAAGCAACCCCGGAGAAGCAAGGAGGAGATATTCCAGGAACTCCTCCTGTCCTCTAAAGCGTCCAAAAGAGAGAAAAGGGCATGGAGACAATCAATGTCAGAATCTCAGAAGATGGACAGACAGGAACGAAAAATCAGGAAAGAATTTTAGCTGGCTATGAGCAAATGATCAAGGCCACGGAGGAGCAGACAGCGCTTCTAAAGACAATAGTGTCATTGCAGACATAGTTCATGCAAGCTCAGCCCCCCCCTTCAGCCGCAACAGAACTTCTTTTCCTGGACTCCACCAACTCCCCCTACACATTCCTACCAAAGTAACGGTACATCTCGCTACCCCCTTCATTTGAACCCCTCAGACAGCTATGAGAATGACAGCTGGACTTACACACAGCTGTCATAGCTGGCACTGCCACCACTACTTTCCCCCCATAGGATTTGTTTGTGTTGGGCGTTGTTTTGTGTTTAATAATAAAAGTAAGCTCTCAAAACAAGAAGCACTCTTTATTTGTGTGTTGAACATATGTGCACCTACCACCGACACACAAGTACAGCTGTATAGCAGCCATAGAACATCACAGCAGAGTTTCAAAAAACACCTGACGGGTTCTCATTGTCAAAATGGGCCCTCAATGCCTCCCTTATGAGTATGGCCCCCCCGTTGTGCCCCTCTAATATCCCTGGCATCTGGCTGCTCATATTCAGATGCAAGACGATCCACCTCTGCAGTCCACCCAGGGGCAAGCTTCTCATGTATTATGGAGCACACAGCAGGCAGCTGTAACCACAGGAATATTGTCCTCATTTAAGTCCAGCCTGCCATAAAGGCATCTCTAGTGTGCCTTTAACCCACCAAATGCACATTCAACATTATTCTGCACCTGCTCAGCCTGTTATCGAAGCAATCCTTGCTGCTGTTCAGGTTGCCTGTGTAAGGCTTTATAAGCCATGGCATCAGTGGATACGCTGGGTCTCCCAGGATCACTATGGGCATCTCAACATCCCCTATTGGAATCTTTTAATCTGGAAAAAAAAAGTTCCTGCGTGCAGCTTCCAGTACAGGCCAGTGTTCCTGAAGATATTAGCATCAGGCACCTTTCCTGACCAACCCACGTTGATGTCAGTGAAATGCCCATGGTGATCCACAAGCACCTGGAGTATCACAGAGAAGTCCCCCTTCCTATTGATGTACTCCATCGCAAGATGGTCCAGTGCCAAAATTGGGATGTGTGCACCATCCATCACCCCGCCACAGTTAAGGAATCCCATTGCTATGAAGCCATCACTATTTCACACACATTGCTCAGAGTCACAGTCCTTCGCAGCAAAATGCGATTAATGACCCTGCAACACTTGCGATAACACAGCTCCAACAGTGGACTTGCCAAATCCAAACTGACTAGCGACTGACCAGTAACAGTCTGGAGTTGCCAGCTTCCACACAACAATTGCCATGTGCTTCTCCACCGAGGGAGCAGCTCTCATTCTGATGTCCCTGTGCCTGGTGATCTCATAACCCCCAACACAAGAGCAAAACAAACAAGGACATAATTTTCATAAAAATACTACAAATATCTACCCCATTCTCCATACCCCGAGCAACGGGGGAGTTAGATGGGACCTTTTGACAGCCTTCCACGACTGTGCTCTCAAGGAAAAAGAAGCATTCCAAAAACATCCTCAGATGGAAAGGAATAGCCAAAAGCAGGCTTATGTACTGCAACAAGTCTGCAAGGGTCTCCGCCACCTTATGATCAACAATCCTGAAGGTGGATTTAATTAGCTAAGCAAGGATACCTAATTTTCATCCCTTCTCCAAGTGGAGATCATCTACCAGTCTCCAAGCCACGTCTATTCCCAGATAAACAAAATCTAGGAGTTCTGAGGCTGTTTAAACACAGCAAGAGTTTGCTTGCCACAATGCCAAGAGATACCCAAGATGACCATGGAGGAAGTCACAGGTCACTTCCAAGACATGATTGCAAGTTCAGGGAAAATTATTACCTAGGTGATGTGATCCAGAAAACCTCATGCATTACACTTCTCTGGCCTAAGGTACACAGTAAGCCACTCCACACCAGCTAGGAAGGCAGGTGATAGACTAAGGGCAGGTCTACACTACCGCTTAAGTCAATCTAACTTACGTCACTCAGGGGTGTAAAAGACACCCCCCAAAACGATGCAAGTTACAGCACTGTCCACACCAGAACTACTCAGCGAGAGATGCTCTCCCACCAGCAGAGCTTCAGCCTCTCGTGGGATGGAGCAATCATGCCATCAGGAGAACGCTCTCCTCTTGGCATAGAGTGTCTTCACCAGACATGCTACAGTGGTGCAGCTGTGCCACTGTAGTGTAGACCTGCCATAGGACTTCAAACATGAATTGTGATCACGCAGAATCCCTTCCCCATGCTGCTAAGTTTAGAAACCACCCCGGAGTAATAACCTCACTTTCACCACATGAGCCACAGGGGGAAAAGGAAAAGAGTTACATACAACAAGAGCCACAGCTTCTAAAGGAAGACCTATGGTAAGTTGCAAGCTCAGGAGTTTCTGATGTATCGGGGGCTGCTGCAGGAATCCATCATTGTGAAATCTTCTGGGAAACCGTACAGCTTTGCCAGGAACAAAACGGCATCCAGTCAGCATCAATGAAGCTTTCACAGCTTAGTCACTCGGGTCATGAGGTTTTATTTCAATCTTTGTTACTGACTTTCTGTATGACCTTGAGGAAGTCACTCCAGCTGGGATTTTCACTCTCAGGCTCTTCAAATTCCCACCTGTGCCTCAGTTTCCCCATCTTTCAGCTGGGCGATGCCCATCTCATAGGAGCACCATGATGCTGGAGCAATTGCTGTTCATCGAGCTCTCCAAGATCCTTGGGTGAAAGTTACACTGCTGTTTGCACAATGAAATATTAGAGACACTTAGCCTACAGACACTTGATAATTACAGTCCTTCGGCTCTCAGAAGCATGGGAAGAGTTCCTCCCCCATGCAAGTCTGTGTAACACACTGTGCCTGTTTCCCTCCAGGGGGACTGATCCCCAGACCTTCCGCACCAGCCCCTACCCCTTGAGCTAAAAGAGTCACTGTGCTAGCTGCGGATAAGTAGCAGGGTCTTATTCTCAATGGGGGAGTGGAGCCCGTGCACATTAGGATGGAGACAGTGCTAACCAAGCTCCTCAAGACCATGAGGATTTCACTGAAATGAAGGCTGGCATTGCATTTTTAACCTGGCTGTGCCAAGCTTGTGTCCTGCAAGTGTCTCAGCACAGGTCAGATCTGACAGGCCACCTATGCAACCTGCTATGTGACAAAGCAAAACATCCCCAGGCACCTCTCTGGTCAGGACTTCCACTAATGGCAGCCTTTGAACTGCTCTGCCCAATTGGTTTCTTGTTTGGTATTTAATACAGCCAAATGCAAGGTCACACATGTAGGACCAAGCAATGCAGGCCGTGTCGACAGGGCCAGGCCTCTATCATGGAGAGCAGGGACTCTGACCAGGATTCAGAAGTCATAGTAGGCAAACAACTGACCATGAGCTTCAGGTGCAATGGTTGGCAAGAAGGGCTACTGTAACCCTTGGCTGTGTAAACAGAGCAGGAGCAGGGAGGGGATTTTACCTCTGTACTGTCCGAACTGGAACGGCCCATCCAGTTCAAGGGGGTCTTTAAAAAGATGTGGAAAAATTGGAGAGGGTGTAGAAAGGAACCACAGGAACGTCTGACTCCAGGGTTGGAGAAAATGCCTTAGCGTGAGAGACTTAAAGAGCTCAATCTACTTAGCTTATCAAAGAGAAAATCAAGAGGTGACTCAATCATGGTGTCTACATATCTTTACGGGAAGAAAATGCTGGCTACTAACAGAGAAAGGCAGAATAAGAACCAATGGCTCGAAGCTGAAGCCAGCCAAATTTAAATTGGAAATAAGGCATAAATGTTTAACAGCCCAGGTGATTAGTCATTGGAGCAACCTGCTCAGGGAAGTGGCAGTCTCCATCTCTTAATGTCTTCAAATCCAGCCTGGTTGCCTGTTTGGAAATGGCTTTAGTCAAACAAGTGAGTGGGCTCAACTCTGGGGTAACTGGTGAAATTTTCAGGCCTGCAACATTCAGGAGGTCAGATTAGATGATCTAATAATGCTCCCTTCTGGCCTTAACAACTATGACTCTTGATATTTTAGGATAGCCAGTTCCATAGGCAGGAGGGCTGCACACTTCCTGCTGTGGAGGGAAAGGCATTGGTTGGGTCTACATTACATCAGTTGTGTCCAGATGCTACACAGGCAGGCACCTTAATGTATGCAATCAAACTGGGATGCCCAAAGCAGCTCACCACAGCCTAAGAACTGTACCAAACACTCACAGGCCAGAGGAATTGCTTGCAACTATCAGGCTTTTATTAAACGGTGGCTAAACCAGGCCACTCTCATCTTTCCATCACATCAGTTTGGATGTCAGACCTCCTGACAAGCATTGGGGTGTAATGTTCCTGGTGGGCAAGTGGGGATATGCTGCAGCGTAGGTTTCACCTTGGGAAATCTGGATCTAATGCTCTTCTCCAGCTAGAGAAAAAAGCATTTTAAATGGAAGATTTCTAACCAGAGGAGTGTGGTTCTGGAAAAGCCTTCCAACTAGTTTGGAGATGGAGCTGGGTAAGTTTCTGACTGGGATTCTATGAAGGGGTTGGCTGCAATAGCAGAGACTGGATTTGATGACCCAGGAGGCATCTTCTAGTTCTATGTTCCTAAAAAAGTTATCTTCATACCAGTCAGGTTCAAGCAAAGAACTATTAATTTTAGAGCATCTTTCATTTACCAGTTCCATAATAATTAGCTTCTAGTGCTTCTGATAGATCTCAAAGCACTTTATAAAGAAAGACAGGGAGTGGTGTCCTTGTACAGATGGGGGAAACTGAGGCACAGAGAGGCAACGGCTTGCAAGCAGTCATTAGCAGAACCGGAACCCAAGTCTCCAGACATCCAATCTGGCTTCATATCACCTCCCTTTAAGTCACCCACCACTCTTCAAGCAGCGAAGGAATAGCTGTCTCTTTTTTACACATGGGGAAATAAAGCAATGAAGTAACCAGTGCAAGTCTTTGGCAGGAGTGGGAACAGAGCCTAGACCTCATACGTCCTGTCTTTTAACCCTCAGATCAGCCTTCCTTGCGCTTAAGGAAACAAAAAACAGACCAAGTTCAGGTTTGATCTAAAAAAAATGTAAGCAACATACTTGTCTTCATGCTTAATTAGGCCACTAGCTGGGGACATCCTGGCACCACGGCTATTTTCCTTTGAAAATGGTGAAACTGGGACATGAATTTGGAAGTGCTGGAACTCAGCCTGTAATGTTTAAGGGCCGCTGAAAGTTAAACAGCAGAAGCAAATCAGAAAAGGGTTTCAGGAAACAGCCACTCTGACAAACAAGCTAAATACTGATGTAAAAAGGCTAACCAGAAGAAAGCTTCAGACACTTCACAGGCTGCATTATTACAACCTATGTATAACAATCATGCAGGCGGCACACGCAAACTAGTATTCAGGACTGGCTAGGAGGAATCTATGATGGTAGGGGCTGTGGTGGTGCCCAACTCCGCCCACCATTCCAGAACACCTAAATGGACAAACTTAACATGAGCTCCCAGTGCAACGTCTGGCAAAGCGGGAAACTGCGACCCATGGCGTTACAAACAGGGGAGTAGTGAATTGGAGCAGGGTGGGGATCTATCTTCACATACAGCACTGATGAGAGCAATACTGCGCCCTGTTCTGGAGGCCACATTTTTAAAAGGATGTTGAAAAACTGGAGAAGTTGCAGAAAAGAGCCACAAAAATTATTTGCGGGCTGGAGAAAGTGCCTGACAGGAAGAGATTTACAGATCAATCTGTTATTGTATCAAAATGAAGATTGAGAGGCAACGATTACAGTACATAGGTACCTACATGAGGAGAAAAGACTGGGTAGTAAAGGGCTCTTTAAGCTAACAGAGAAAGGCAGAACAAGAAGCAACGGCTGGAAGCTAAAGCCAGACAAGTTAGAAATTGAGGCACAAGTTTTTAAACAGAAACAGTGATTAACAACTGGATTCTCCATCTGCTGGTGTCTTCAAATCAAACCTGACTGCCTTTCTGAAAGATGCTTTTATCAAACACGAGCGACTGGGCTCAATACAGGATGAAATTCTCTGGCATGGGCTATACACGAGAACAGACTAGAGGATATTGATAGCCCCCTTCTGGCCTTCAATTCCATCAATCTAGATGCTTGAGAAGCTTTCCACACTTTTAATTCCCAAGGCTCCACATTCCTTCCCAACCTCACCATAACTTGGTCCTTCCCCCTCCCCTCCCATTCTGTTGAACATAGTTTGCAAACCCCCGCTCTGGTTAAATGATCAGCAGTAAGAGAGTTAATGGTGACATTCAACAGATCACCATCAGGCCCTGTAACTAACACCTATCCTGAGATTAATCAGAGCAGCTTGGGTGGCTCAGAGCCATCATGGCTGGCTTGGGGAGACAGCACTACACCTGGCCATGCTTGGAAAGATGGGGGCCTGAGAAGTGCTGCTGTAGTCTGCCAGCTTCATCTGACCCCTAGTGTCAGAGACGCACACATTCTAGGATGGAAGGCAACGGATGTAAAGAACTCCATTTCCCCAGGAACCAGCAAATGTGATCAAAGAGAACACGGAGCGGAGAGACTCTTGCTGTCTGTAGCCAGTGGGGTCTTGTGTTTGTTTTTTTAACTACACACAAGTTGGCACTTGTCACATTCAGCCAGCTGAAGAAATCCACAGGCAAGTTTTCACACATTCAATTGCTGGCTGCCAGCAGCCTTTTCGGTGCCATTTGCATGGAAAAAGGAGGTCAGATGGTCAAATAAAACAACAAAAGTAAAGACTGAGACGCTTTTGAAGGCCTCGATTTAAAATCCTTGCTTTCTCTCTTAGGGTCACGCTGCTATACAGAAGAGTAGACGCACCACAGCTTCCTGAGTACTATGGATGCCAACATAGGCCGAGCATAGAAAGCAGACCGACGTACAGAAACAACACCCACTGTGAAGGGCCCTAACTTTATCCCAATAGCCTTTTGCCCAGTCCTTCAATGCGTCAGCAGCTAGTGAAGACGGGGAAAAACAATGTGTTTATTATAATAATCCCATGGGGTTCTTCCTTTTATGTTGATTTAATATGGCTAAAATGTTACTGTTTAGAAGAAGCGCTACAGGCTTCGGCATTAGCTCTATAATAGGTTGTGTTAAAATAAATCTTCCCCAGCTTGATCATTAACTGGTGTCAGCAGGATTCAGTTCTTCCCAGAGAGAGCAGCTGAGCAGTGCACACACAAACTCATTGGGGATTATCTGAAAACACAAGAAGAGAACAAAGAGAAACATACTGTTCCTCTGCAGGGATGCCCAGCTGCTGTGTCCTCCTCAATGGCAAGCTGGAGCATGCAGGCAGGCTAAATAGAGCACAACACTCAAAGGACAAAAGACACAGGAAACCATCACACACATTGCTACATTTTGCTCTGCAGGTGTGAGAGAGGAGAGCCCAGTGATCAAGAGAGGTGCTGGGGAGAATTGCAAGATGTCGCCAATATGACCAAGCCAGATGAAGTCATTACTGCTCTTTGGAAAGCTCCAAACCTAACAGTCACACATAAGTTACCTGATCTGTTCCAGGGAAGGGACCCACCCACTCTGTTGGCAGCAATATTTGTACAGTGGTAGCAGCTAGACGTCCCAGGCAATGGGATCTAGGCTCCTAAGTCACTTTGGTACTTTTGAAATGTTTCCTTTAAGTCAGTAAGGGATTATGCTAAGCAAAGTCAATAGAAGTCATTCTTAAACTGGCTGAAGAGTGTCTGCGCAAGGAGCTTGTAGGGATTTCATTGAACTAGTGCAACTTGTGTGTTTAGAAAAGGTCTTTCATCTGAAATGACCCTTCCACCAGTGTAGCAACCCATAGGGCCACACTGGTACCCTGTACTTAGTACCGACCCAGAAAAACAGAAGCATCTATTGCTGGTTATGGCACCAGATAATGAGTCAGGACTCCTGGTTCCATTCCTCACTCTACCATTTTCACTATTCGAGCCTGGGCAAGTTACTTCCCCTTTCCTGTGCCTCAGCTCCCATCTGTTGAACAATACCTTCCTTTATGACATGCTTGGAGATCTCCAGCTGAAAAGCACTAAACTAACACCATGTATTGTACTGAATCACTACCAACACATCCTGAAGGCCTGCATCTTGAGATCCAGCAAGAGTGACCGCAATGCTGGATACTCCTGTTTTTCATGAGTCTCTCTGTAAAAGCTGTGAAAGAGGCTACCACACTGGAGACCTGACTGCTCTGAGATGTCACATCTGCTCAATTCAATGGCCAAAATATTCCATGATCGTTGCATGACTTCTCTTCATGTTACTATCCCTATTTTCTCCACCCTTTCTCTTATAGTCTTTACTGCCTCTGCTGCCATTATCTCCAGTAGCAGCTAAACAGAAAGAAATCCCTCTATTATCTGTACACCTCCTTAAATGCACAATGTCACAGCCAGCACAGAAGAGATTGTACTGTAGCAGAGCACCTGAGATAAAGTGAGGTGTAACCAATTAATCATTCCCCTGTTGTGGTTATTCCGCAAGGCAAATCTTATTGTGTATGTGAGTGCCCATGCTGCTGTGGAAGTGTTCGTGTGGGGCCTTTCAGCTCCCTCTGAAACGATTTAAAGGAGTTCTTGGATAACAGTAGTTGTGTATTTCATCTCTTTCCAGCCAAACCTAATGGAGTGAAGGACAAGAGAAGCTATCATTTATCATCTATGGCTTTATTAAGAATTACGCCAACTGTCTTCCCAGCAAAGAAATCATCCTGAGCTTGCAGTAACGGGAGCTGATCACTCATTTAGAAAGCAAAGCCATTTTTGACATCCACAGATCATTGGCATATTTGTTTGCGTAGTGTTGCCAACTCAGGATTTATCATGATATTCAATTTACCCAAAGTGGCCAGGCCAAACCTAGTGGCACTGTGATTCCACGCACCAGGTCATAATGCCTAGAGTGGGAAACCAGGCCCAGCCCTGTGGGACAGGAGCCATTATTGTGGGGTAGGCGCGCTTTCCACCCCTTCCCACCCATGTCTCTGACTTCCCCTCTTCATCAGTCCAGGGCTAGGGTTGCAGTGCCAGGGCAGAGGGTGCATATATGTAATAGTGTGTTTTGAAAAAGACAAAATGCACTTGGTGCGTTGCCTTAGTACAGCCTGGCTCAGAAACCAGAAGGCCAAAAGAGAGCCTAATGTGTTTTTTAAAAAGCCTCAGGAGTTTGGGGAGCCTGACTCATGATCTTTGAATGCCTGGGGTTGGCAGCGCTGATTGTGGAAGAGCACAAAGACCCCAGTCTCGATCAGAACCCCACTGTGCTAGGTGCTGCACAATCACGCAAGAAGACAGTCACCGTCCTTTTTAAACTCATTCCCCAGGTCTGAAGGCAGCCTGTTGGAACGGAATGGAGAGAGCTGTCACAGGTTTGTGCGGGTGGGAGAGGGGGAGATTCAACAAGCCACTAAATCCATACATTTTGTATGGATCGTGAATGAAAACAGAGATTCCCTTTGCAATTCCCTTTCAATAAACAGTGTTTAATCACATATGAAGAAGATACTCAGGGCCCCACTCAGAAGCCTCATCAGCTAATGAGGACATTCACTATTCAGAGATCCCGTTTGCTTTGTAGGCTTATAAGGCAGCACTGAAGCAAACTAATTTAGTAGCAATAGCTGCACATATCCACCACAGGAATGGAATTTAATTTAACTCTTAGCTTCCAATCCCATTTTAAACCACACCAGAAATCTGTACCTCCAGTCTGCATTCATCTCTCTCTATTCTGCTTGGTGGTTAGCTATTTTTCAGTTATAGGGGAAAATAAGCTAGCAACTGTGAATGCTTATGGAGGCACTACTGTCAAGGACCCCACCGTGCTAGGCACTGTACAACCAGAACAAAAAAGACAGTCCCTGACCCCAAGAGCTTACAGCTACTCTGTACTAAGAAATACCTTTATTGTACTATCAGATGCATTCAGGCTCGGTTTGTGGTTGCTGTTAAAGCAATGGGAGCAGAAAAAGATCTAAAAAGATCCAATGGCTGGAAGAAGCAGCTAGACAAGTTGAAACTAGAAACAAGGTGCAAATTTTTAACATGAACCATTGGACTAACCATCACTGTTAATTTTTAAATCAAAACTGGATATTTTTCTGAAAGATCTGCTCTAGTTCAAACAGGAATTAATTCAGCGAAGTTCTATGGCCTATTCTACACAGAGGTCAGACTACATGATCACAATGGTCTCTTCTGAATTTATAAACTACGAATACATGACATCACAGGGATACTACATTTATTTCTAATCTATCCTGTGTAGATGAAGATGAACTAATCAGTTTTTTACATCTTTAATTTTTCTGAAAATCAATTTTGCAGATAAAAAAAATTCTGTAAGAAATACACCTTAGAGATACATGTAATAATAGCCTTACTTTTATATTGCTCCAGATACAAGGTGTTTATGAAACAAGAATCTATTCAATTCTGGAAAGCAGCCAACTCTGGGGTGGAACAAGGCAGTTGTTTAATAGCTCACAGCAACACTATGCAACAGTTTAGGCCAGGGATATCAGACACAATTTAACTGCAGGACAAAACAGGGGAAGTAGAATATAATTTCCTGAATTTGTCCAGGACAGCACAGCTAAAGCACTCCTTAAGTGTCATGCCAGCTTACCAACTTCCTAGTAAAGTTTTAATCAAGTGTCAGCTATCTAAAAGGGTGGCAGTTTCATGGTTTCTCTAGCACATTGGGGTGACGGGATGGGGGGAGGAATCCATGCTGGAAGCCTGTTTGCAACATGAGTATTTAAATACATAGCTGCCTTTGTAAGTGTTTAAAAGACCAGCCATGCATTTCTATAACAGAGGCAGCTGGAATGAACTATCTGCCTCTCCTGCAATCATCTTCTCAGTGCTGGGAGTAGTCAGAGGAAGTGCTGCTTGCCTCGATAACAGGAAGTCTGCCCTCTACCACTCCCACAGAAGAAAGGAAATTGGCAAAGAATTCATACAACCTATTTACCCTCACAACAACTAACCCACTTCTCCCCACCTAAGGCTTTCATGGGGAAGGCCTGCAAAGCCTAAGAACTCTAAGGAAAAAAGCTTTGCTGAGCAACATGAATTAACTGATAACTTGATCGAAACCTCTTTCATCTAAAGTAGCGGCACTGTATAAGAGAATTCAGGAGTATAAGGTTTTGTACTGAATAGACTGGAGTGGGAGGAGTATGACAGACACACATGGCCTTTGACTAAGGTTAAAGCAGGCATCAGATTAGGCTAACTTTGACAAGCATTTAACAAAGGGAAAAACGTTATTTTTGAAGGCTGCTGAAGGAAGCTTTTATATAAAAGGAAAATTACAGTCCAATTATCTTGTAAAACTTCAAACTGTTTAGAGGGTGGCAGCAGCAATGAGCTCTTCAGCAGAAGCCATTTGAATAGCTGCAGTAGCTGGAGGAAAGAGCGAGAAAGTATCTGTCAGAAGCAAGATTCACATCCTCTGAACCTTGGGGTGCATTGAGGTTCTCTATGTGTTTGGGAGAACAGAATTATTCCAAATAAAGCTGCTTCCTCTAGCAGACCCCTGCCCTCATCGGCTATAAGGATTTCTTACGTTTCCAGTGTGTTTGACTGTGAGCTGTTAGATTTTTGTAGAATGAAAATGCATAGAGAAATAACTAGAAAGGGGATACCTAACCTGTGTTCGTGTCCATGCGCATGATTATATAACTGATTTACTATTCCCCTCGTAGCTACGAAATATATATCACTGTTATCCAGTTTAGCTCAAAGTCATCACCGGGATTCCGAGCTTATGAATGTTCCTGATCTATTATTTTTCAAAGCATGCACCCTTTCAACTGTCAATGTCAGAAATATGGAATGGAGCCAGTGATCAATACTGAGCTGGGAGAAATCCTTCCCAGATTGCAGAATTATTTCCCAACCACTGGAAATGGGCTGACCAGGAGCTAGGCCTTCACCTTACTCAAAGGCAGACTTCAGTCTTTGTATGTGAGGTATTTTGTGCACATCATCCAATTTTTCTCTTCTAAAACCAGGAAAGGAGAATACAAACTGAAATCCCCTGACTGCCTACACAGAAGTGATAGCCCTGTGCAGCCATACAATTAATCACATGGTACTTTTTGTAGCAAGAACCATAAGGTACCTGGATCAATAACCACTGTAAAGCAAAAGTGTCATTCACAGAACAGACACAGCAAAGGCAGCAGCCCCCAAACTTACCACCTACCCCACCACTAGTCTGCAGGAAGCAGATAGGAATTTGTTCTTTGGCCCCTGTAACAAGCCTGCACCAGTTAGCACCAAGTAGCTGCCATCTTCCCTGTTCAGAACCCTACCAGCTCATTTCACATTGCCCACTGAACAGGGTATAGTACTTGTAGGATTCTCCCTATTAGGGCTGTGATTATTTACCCATCTATGTACAACAGTACAATCCCTAGTGTGCATGCAGTGATACCGGGATCAAAGTGCCTTACACCTGCATAGTTTATTCCTCTTTCTATATGGGACTAGCTACCTTTATGTCACACTTTTACCTGTGTTCCCACAAGAGGGATTTAAGGATACCAGTATTGTTTAAGCTTGTGAGAGCAGACAAGCACTTCACGTTTGACAGTTAGCTGTTGCCACAAAACTGAAAAAGGAAGCTCAGGGCTAGAGATACTGGATTTTGTGCAGGCCCTACACAAACAGGTGATTTAGTTTTGTTTGTTTACATTTCCTCAGCAACAGCAATGGTATATTTACAGCCCCAACCATCCCACCTGTTTAGCTGAGAGAAAGTTAAGAGGTGACCAGATTCCAGTCTATCCGTACTAATGAGGAGAAGATTTCTGTTACCAGAAAGCTCATTAATCTTGCAGACAAAGGTAGAATGAGACCCAATGGCTGGCAGCAAAACTAGACAAAGTCAGGCGAGAAATAAGACATCAGTTTCTAACAGGGAAGGTGATTGATTAGCCACTGGAACAAACATCCAAGACAAGGGGTGGATTTACCATCTCTTATTCCCTTCAAATCCAGACTGGCTGCCTCTCTGGAAGATATACTTTAATCAGACAAGTGACTGGACTCAATACAGGGGTAACTGGATGCAATTCTCTAGTCTGTGCTATACCAGAGTCAGACCAGATAATCTAATGGCCCCTTCTGGCCTTGAACTTCATGAATCCATAAAACACAGATTTTGTGCTCCAGTGTATTCAGCCAGTCCAGAAGCCCCAGTACCTGTTTACCTCACAGCAGCAATTCCAGAGCCAGAGCATGAAAAAGGAACAAGTAATCAGACAAAAAAGGCAGCTTCATGCTGCAGTTATTCAGGCAACGCTTCAGGAAGGAAACACAGCTCAGCCTTCCTGCCAAGTCCATCTATATTTCAAACCCTTCCAAAGGATTGGTGTGCACGTTATAAACATGGATCTATTCCGCCTCTGTCTAGCACTTCTAGCGCACCAAGAGCTGCAGGATTTGTAAGGCAGCAAGATTACAAAGAGCAATAATCTACAGGCCTCCATTAGCTTCCCTGATACAACACCCATGGAGCAGGGTGAGGGTTCGTTATAGGGAAATCTCATTAACTTGCCATCAGGAAAGTAACCATGGGCTAATTTGTCAGGACTGTTATAGTGGCAAGGTCCATCATTAACGAATGTGCAGCTTGCCACACCTTGAGAGATTCGGCACACTCCACTCCAATGTCCCAGATGAGGACAGCTGTCATGGTGGGTAACAAAAAGCTGATCCCGAAGATAGACCACCAGTGGCCTGGAGGATCAGGACATTGAAATGGCACTAGCACAGCATGCAGGGCCTTGGCTGCAGAAGTCATTCAGAATGACCTATCAGTCCCTGTGCACAAAGGAAACCCGCACAACACTTTCAAAAGATGAGCCTGGGAGCTTAAATTCATATCTTTGCTGGACACTAAAAATCATGGTCTTAATAAAGACACTGGATTTATGGCTTATTACAACCATCTGTAACCACTAACCCCTTCTTTTTGTCCTATGACTAGAGGGGAATTAATGGGCCACTTCACCTTGAATGGTCCCTTAGAATATGTGCTAACTACTTATGCTAAACTATCTGTTCCATCTTGTATTCAGCTGTGACACACGCAGTACCTTTCCCAGACCTGAAGAGCAGCTCTGTGTAGCTGGTCTCTCTCACCAACAGAAGTTGGTCCAATAAAAGATATTACCTCACCCACCTTGTCTCACTAAGTAATTCGCACATTTGCACTGAACGTTTCGGTTATAATGTTAGTGTCTCCAATTCCTAACGGGACAGGGCTTTACCGGCAGGCTGCAAGGACTGAACGGGCTACTGAGGCTCCACTCATCCCTCGCAGCACATGACAGAGAGCAGAGTGCCAGGCCCTGCTTCGACCTGTTCTGGAGCCAGCAGACTGGTCTGCAGAGGCTGCCAGTCCAGCAGGGTATTGGTTTGTTTTTTCTTTCAGTGCCTTTGGAAAGGAAGCACAAGCCCAAAATTTGTTGAACAATTTAGCCAGCCAAGCTGAGCATTACAATTACAAATCTCAGTGTTTGGGCTTCGGGGATTCCTTAATTGGACATTACTAGGCCAGTTGAAGGGAACGCAAACTGTCACATTGCTTCGATGTGCCCACAACACACACTATTCTATTCCTCTGCACTTGATGAACTGGGCAAGCCTCCAAACTTGCTTCCCATTACGGCCAGGAAGGAGTACACATTTCTGAAGCCATTTCACATCCTCCTGCACCTCATCTAAAGGAAAAGGGAAAGCACGAGAATGGCAGTGATGCTCAGCTGAAATGGAGCAGCAGGGTCAGTGGGATGTGCAGGCAGCATGGAGGGGGATTTAAAGCACCTGAGAGTCCCTGCCATGGTGGTTTTAGGAAGGCAGTTTTGTTATCTTATTTTCGCGTTTTACCAAGATCTTTTTGATTATGTTTGATGCTGGCAATTAAATAGCTCTTTTCGCCCCAAAATACTAAAACTACTACATTATTATTTGTATTGACGTGGACCAGAACCCAATTGTGCTAGGTGCTGCACAAACACTGAACAAAAGATGGCCCCTGCCCTGAAGATTTTACAGTCTAAGAATAAGACAAGACAACAGATGAATGCAGACAGACGGGGAGGCCCAAGGAACAACATGCCAGTCCTGGCCAGCATAATGGGCAGTGACCACAGGACACCCACTGCCTGACTGTTATCAAGTTGTTTTGTTTTGTTTTTTAAATCCAAAATTTATTGACAGTCAGATGTGTGAGGCTACAAGGACAGTATGAAAGTCATGCTCTCCCATCACATTCCATAGACTTGTTTCAAGCCTTCTGCTCACACCTTGACACTTATGTTGTTCTGTCCTTGAACCATCTGTATTTGTCCATGCAGACAACTGCGCAAGTAGTCCCACCCATCTCAGACACTCTAGTTTAGAGCAGCTTTCGTCTGAAGGAGCATCCTTCTGTAAGCCTTGCCTTTCCTCCAGTGTGCTGGCAGAGCACAGTTGAGCAGACAACACACAGAACCACAGTCTGAGCATGGCTGGATACAGTGGTGATTTTATAGCAATCCGGGCACTTCACATCCATGAAATACGAGTTCAGACTCTGGACCAGACGCTTCTTCTTGTGTTTCCGCTTCTCCTCCTCGGGGGAGGGATGCAGCAGATCTTTCGTCAGAGGCATGTTCGTGTTTTTTGTAGGCATGATGGCAAAGAAATTTGAGGAGGGATTTGAAGGTAGATAATGAGGTAGTTTGGCAGACGTTTACAGAGAGCACCACCCAACTGTGTGGGACAGCCTGGAGAAAGCACAAAGGGAGACTTTACAAGTGGGCGATACAGACAGGTGATAGAGACAGCAGACAACATCTCAGTAGCCCGTGAGAGATGGCTGTAGGTGTGGACGGGCCATGATGGGCATTGAAAGTGAAGACAAGTAGCTAAGGTTTGAAGTGATAAAGAAGGAGGAGGGGGACAAGGCCAAACAACAGGCTAGGAAAATGATCTTTGCAGCAGGATTTTGAATGGACACGAGCAGGGCAAGATGGGAAAAGAAGGGAAAGCTGCAGTAACGGAGATGTAAAAGGAGCGCCTAGAGCAGGGGTGGGGAACCTTTTTTCTGCCAAGAGCCATCTGGATATTTATAACATCATTCGCGGGCCACACAAAATTATCAACTTAAAAATTAGCCTGATGGTGGTACGCGGAAGATGGCTGAGTGTCCGCCGCCGAATTCCCCCCCGCCGCCGCCGCTGTGAAACCGCACCACCGCCGAATTCCCCCCTGCGGTTGCCTTGCCAGGGCCAGACCAAATGATTTCGCGGGCCTTATACGGCCCGCAGGCCGGACGTTCCCCACCCCTGGCCTAGAGGATGGGTTAATGGTGCAGATGCATAGAAGAGGCCGGCTCAGAGATGCTGTGCAGAAAGAATCAGCAAGATTCAAGCTACATCAAACTTCAAGTTGAGACTTTTAGAGCAACACATACCCCAGTGGCCTTCCAATGCACAGCTGGCTGCCGTCAGCACTATTCACAACATTCATGGTCAGGCTGAAATTATATCATCAATAAATCATTTAATCAATTTAATCAATTAAATTTAATCAATATAATGATTATGATATAATTATATATATGATTGATATATAATGATTATAATATACTATACTATATACTATACTATAATCATTTACACACTGCACGGATGTTTAATCCTCACAGCTGGGGATGCAGCCGGACCGGTTGGCCATCTAGTCTGGTGTCCCATCTGACATGGCCAGTACCAGATGCTTCAAGAGAAAGGTTAAAGAAACCCATATGACTGACAATCATGGGGTAAGCTGCCCACAGGAGAGACTTCTTGACTCCTCTAGGCCACGCTGCCCCCCTCTCTGGTCACTTCTGCCAGCGGGCTTTCTCCTTCTAAACCCTTCACAACACCCATGAGTGGGGCAGAAATGCTGTATCCATTCTCTAACTGGAATTGCACTGGGGCGGAAGGGGGAAACTAAGCCAAATACAACCCACACTGGAATTTGGCCAGGATGCAGCCCCTAGTACCCATCTGCTACAAAAACGCCCCAGGCTCCCATGACCAAAGCAATCAACATTCATGCCTTACATCTCACCTGAAAGATGGGAGCTCTACCAGCACAGCAAACACTGGGGACAATGGTCCTAGTAAGTCACTCCCTCTGCTCCCTCCCTGCAAACTAGCACAGCATCTGGGCACTGGGTTCAGTGCCTTATTGACTGGTGTGTGCCACCACCACTTGCAGTGCCATGGGACCACTTGGAGAGTTTCCACATCCAAGTACCAGACCTGCCCTAAGTAGTTTGCAAGCTCACAGTTCAATGGGTAGCCTGGGTACAGGCCCCACCTAACTCAACTGGGTGATAACGATAAGGTGTCTGGCTGGACATGCTGCTGGAAGTACTGCACTGCTAGCACCTTGTGGCTTGGTTACCCCAAAAAGCTAAACTCTCCCCTCCCTCTTTCCACACTTTCAAGTCTTTGGATATTCCTTGATGAACACAGCATGTGAGAAGGACCATGAGAATCAACACATGTGCATACATGAAATTGACATGG
This sequence comes from Emydura macquarii macquarii, assembly GCF_026122565.2. Lineage (NCBI taxonomy): Eukaryota > Metazoa > Chordata > Testudines > Chelidae > Emydura > Emydura macquarii. The sequence goes on along the minus strand of NW_027131105.1, from coordinate 8,072,103 downwards.
CTGCCTGGCTCCTGGCAGAGAGTAGGGAATGGAGAAGCCCCAGGCGGCTTTCCTCAGCTCCTATTTTTGTCACTGCAAAGGAAGTTCTGATCCCACAGGGAGAAGTCAGACAATATTGGACTGACATGGATTAGAACTACATTTTAATATCTGGTGTCTTGTGTCGGGTCATAGCAGTGGCTCTGGGAACCAGCATACCCAGTTATGTTTCTGGTTCTGCCCAAAACTCTTGCTTTGAAAACCTTACATGAAAAGGTACTTTCAAAGCACTATTAGCACTAAGGGAAAAAGTACAAGGCACTGGTTAATAGCTACAGCTGTATAATTTTTTTTTAATTTTAAGACGGCTTGTCCTTGACCATATGCCCATTGTAGACAGTGCTACTCCATCACCTCCGGTTAAACCGTCCCTAATGAAATTAATTGCCATCTAAATAATAAAATCCCTTTTGTAGCAAGAGCTCCGCAAGGGTCTTCAAAACAGATGGTCTCTCTAACCAAGCAAATTAAATCAGCCCAACTACCATGCCCAGACTGGAATCCTTGTTAATTTCTTCTTTGATGATTATAAAAATAAAACACGGTGGCCCCCGGTGGAAAATCTGGGCTTGTTCAGAGCTCTTCCTCCGTTGCTGCCAACTGGGAATCTAGCAGAAAATGCTAAATTAAGATAGCTAGGCTAAGAATTGGGCACCACTTTGGAACCCCAGGTATTTAACGTCCTTGGAAGAGATGAAACTCCAACTTTGATGCACACACTCAGATATCAGAGGGGAGTTCCTTAGACACATCATACAAATCCAGAGATGGATTAAAAAGCTATAATGCAATAAAAGAGCTCTGACAATGGCAGAGATGGAAAGCTTGGGTAGAATCACTCTGGTCCATTTGTTTGTTAAACAAAAATAGCAATTCGAGGTGTTTGTCGCCAGAAAATTACTGTGCAAAGATTGGCACGTTCTCTCTCAACATCTCAGCTCCCTATGTGTCTAAAGTCATATCTCTGGGTTTTCCTGAGAAAAGTTTGCTCACAGGAGCCATGTGAGAGGCAATACAGCAGCTAGAGCTAACTATTTGGAGTTACAAGTCATCCAAATTGTCCCCTAATCTCCACTGACGGTCATCACTACCAAGAAGGTGAAGACAGTTGTGTGTTCAAATCTTCTGGATGAGCTGAACTGAGCACAACAGATAAGAGCTGGTAGGAAAACAGAGGGGCAGCAGGGGGAAAAGTTCCATGGAAAAAATTGACTTTTTGGAAAAATATTTAAAACTGAAATATTTTTGTTGAAAATCAAAATATTTCATTTCAAAATGGCATTATTATTCCTCATAGGTGTAGTTTGGGTGCCTTGTTTTCCCATTCTCGTCTATTGGCCAGGCTCTATGGCTGGACTTCATTTCCCATAATGCATCCATTTCTCCCCTCTTGGTGAGGGGTTGGGGTCCGGGGAGTGTCACTGGAGTCATGTGATATGTAGTCTGGCCAGAGTAGAATGGGAGAATAAGGCACCCAAACTACAACTCCCATGAGGCCTGTTGGCACAATTCTGAATCAAAATATTTTGGGTTTGGGGCATTTGTTTGATTGGCTGAAAGCAGACCCCTTTTTTGAAAATAAATAAATAATGTGTTCAGTAGAAAACCCAGTTTTCTGACAAAAACAATTTAGACAGAAAGGTACTGGCCAGCTCTCCATTGGATATGGACATTGTTGAGAAAGAACAAACAGGGAACCTCGCTGGGCCATTTTCCTAACCATTCGGTAACCCTTCGTACTTCTATGGGGCCATTGCTCCTTTGATCTATTCTAGTGAGCAGCAGCACTGCTATAGTTAAGGTTGATTTATTTAAAGAGAAGGTTCCTAGGAACTTACGACTCTCGCTTTGCTATTCACTGTATTGTGCATCTCTCATATGTCCCCTCTCATTCACCTCCGTGGTAGGCTATGTAAATCCTATTCCTTTTATCTCCCCTTGCATGGAAGCCTTTCAGTGCCTCTAGTCAGTTTTTATTGCCCATCTCTGGGCCCTTCACACTTGATTTTTCACTTCACTGAAAATATTCAGTGTGAGAAAATTTTAGACAGCACAACTTGAATCCTGCCACGTTCTGAGAAAGACAAGTTCGGTGCAGATTAATGTTGCAAATATACGCAGCTTTAAAAGCCCTGTGGTAGCAGCCAGCCGCCTTCAAAGCGATGATGATGAAATAGCTTCTCTCCAAGGTGGTCCAATGGAAGTGGAGCTTTTCTATCTGTGCCGATGCAGTTGTTCTAGTAATAAAGTTCTGAAGCAGTGTTCCATACAGCAGAAAGGAAGATACCCGCAGTTTCAAAGCTTTAGCATTTTAACGGTCACCTGTACCAAGCTAGAGAAAAGCAATTATTCATGTTTGGAAGAGGTCAGAACTAGCCTGAAGGTATGCAAGGAATAGTTTAAACTACATAGTGAAGAAAGATTCTTAACAGCAAGAGCAATTATAAATCTTTCTCCATCACCATTCCTAGTATAGGCAGGGCCCTAAAAGGTTTTAAATCTAACCACACCAAACATTAGGTAGGCAGCGAGTTATAACTGATTTATTGAAACCCTAGCTACCTGTGATACAAATTCCATCTAACAGATTTACCTTGGTTCAGATTACACCAACATTGGGGTCACAGGCTGACATCCGAGCCAGGAATGCTATTTTCATTCAGTGCTACTGTAATGAACTATGACTGCCAATAAAAACACCCTGGACATCTGAGACTGACAACTCAATATTCAACACCAAGAGCATGAGTCCGTATCATTTCAGCTAAAGGAGTAACTCATTTAAGCTACAAGTAGGCCATTATTGTGAGGGCCAGACATCTACGGAGACTTATGGCATGGACTATAAACACATTGTGGGTGCTGTTTTGTATTCCACTGGTACAACTCCCTGCCTGAGGAATGGGTATAGGTTCCTAAAAGTTTATGCTCATAGATCAGCAAATTTCTAGAATGTGTACATAGAACTAATAGTGCTTTTGTTTGTTGGAATATTGTCCACATAGAGCAAGGAGTCAAAACAGAGATTATTAAGGCTACGAATCAAAGCCAAAAAGTCTTACCACAAATTCAGGGAGGATTTCAGGTAAGCAACCTTCTAATTCTAATAGCACAGAAGGCTCTAACACCCACCCATTCGTTCATTCATCCATCCATTCAGAAAGGCTCAATTCTCCAGTTGTGAAATGTCAGGACCTTGGGTCAGGCCTCTATCTGCCAGGCATATACTTAGGTTTGATACTAACTGTATCTTCTATTACTCCTCCTTTACAGTGATCATGACAAATACCCAACTTATCCCAGGTTGCTCAGCATCAGCAGAACATATCCCACGTCCTTCCCTCCCACCCACCAATCTTTCCAAAGCCAAGCAAGGTTTACTCAGTAAACAGCTGTCAGCCAAGGTCGTCTCAAGGACCCTTCTTCCCACTGCTGGAGTCTCCTGCCAAATGCAATGGACTGTGTTCTGAGCTCTGCCAGAGGCAATTAGCCATACCAACGCAAGTCAAAACCTGCTCTACATGGCAACAGGAAATTTGCACGTCAGGATACTAGATGGAAGCTTTGTTGAGACTTGCATCTTCTGACATCAGAAAAAGCTATGTCTTCACACCCTTGACTGTTGGCAGCAACTGAAAATAATCCAGCAGGGTAACAGGAAGCCTGTCATTCTCCAACACCCAAACAAAGCTTCCTCCTTCCTTCTCAAAGGGTCTGAGGAGCATTTAAAACAGTCACCTAATGATACTACAGAAAAGACACAGCAGTAACTAACTGCAGGCACTGTAGCTTTGATAGGCTGTACTGTGCACTTGGGGAGGTATAAATGTTCTCCAACGCAGAGGTACAATAGCTGAGATACACTCCTGGCCTCCTTGTCAGATGTGCATGGGCAGACTAAACCATCACATTACAGAATTAACAGATCTATAGATTTTAAGGCCAGAAGGTATTAAAACAATCTAGTCTTGACCTCCTGCATAACAGAGGCCAGAGAATATCCTCCAGTGGTTTCTGAGTCAAGCCCATCGCTTCTGGCTGAGCTACAGCTGATCACTTAAGACAGAGCTCTCCAGTCTTGATTTAAAGACTGAGTGACAGCGACTCCATCACACCTGTGGATAAATTGTTCCAATGATTAATTACCTTTACTGTTAAAAATGTACCCCTTATTTCTAGTCTGAACTTTCCAACTTCAGCTTCCAGCCGTTAGATCTTGAATTTCAGCTACCATTTAAAAAAATATTACATTTTGAGCTCTAATGATTGCAAAGATCCTTCCAGCTATATAGTTCCTCACATGACCCTGATCACAAATGTATCTGAATGGCTCACAAACACTAATGAATTTATCTTCATAGCATTGCTGGACGATAAGGCAGTATAACCCCGATTTTACAGATAGAGAATTGAGAGTGCAAGTGACTTGTCCAAGGTCACACAGGAAGTTTATGACAAAGGCAGGACTTGATCCCACATCTTCTGATCCCAATCCAGTGTCATCCTCTTAATTTTAGTATGAAAGAATACCAACTCCTGGGAGTGAGGGGAAGGGGAGCAGAACAATATTCACCATGCTGTCTTTTTACCTAGCTCTACCTCGTGGGCTTAGTCCTCTGGCTACTGATGCCTGGCAAGTTTTCAAGCCCTGGCCATTTCAGACAGTGCGAGATTCCACATTCATTACTCCAGAACAGAAGTATCTCATCCATTCCACTCAGACTTTCTTCGAAAAGGAAGACTGTTAGCAATGGCTCTCCAGGACTGATCTTGACAACCCAGCACAATACCTCAAAATATAAGTGAAACGGTCATCTAAACTTCTTATTTAGGTACACTGGAGAAAAAATAAAGCAAGTCACTATCTGAAGGTAAAATCTGAGTTATAAGAGTTCTATAAACTAATGCAAATCTTGATTACACAAAAAATCTTGACTCACAGAAGACCTTATTCTGCTTTCCCAACATACAAACCCCACTCAGAAGAATACAAATGTTTGTTTCCTCCCCCGGTCCCAGATCCATATTCACTTTGGATTAGAAAACCATTTCCCCCCAATAATCCAGTTATCTGTTTAGATCAATTCTCTTTCCAGGTCTGTATCAAGACACAGGCTTTGAAATGCAATATCATGTAGACGCAGACAGCTCTAAACCACTACCAGTGCCTGTTAATCCTCCATTTCCCATAACTCCCGTAGACTCTCATTATCAAGTACCTCTGTGTGAGTGGCTTCAGAGGCCAGGTAGCACCTTCATGTGAACAGAGTTCTACTAACTTGCAAATACCATGTGGTGCTTTTAAAAACCAGATCACATTTTCCTCAGCTCTAAGAAGCTCTCAGCTGTCTTGGGTGAGTGAAAGAGGCCAACTATGAGTTCTGGAATTCGACCGCTAGCATTTTCAGTTAGGAGTGGCCTGACAACCATCCCAAATGGCGCCTGCCTCAGAGATTAGAAGGATTTGTATATACCAATGTATTCAATTCCCATCATCTGAGCAGTTAGCACAGGTAGCTGCTGAGTCAGCAATGGTAAACAAGTGTCAACTGGAGAAGAAAGGAAGCTGCCTTGATGCAGGGATATAAGAACCTATGCAAAATAGAAACCATCAGCCGCATTCCACTGTCTTGCCACCCAAAGTGGCTTGCAGATTTAATGCACAAGAAATGCCTCACCCACAGGAGAAAGACAGCTACCTCAGGAGTGGAAGGAACACGCTGGCTCTCATTTCCAACTGCATCTTCCAAATGTCCCATCCACTCCCTCTATTTCCTCCACCCGCTCTCAACTTTGTGCTTTCTTTCATGCTACCCCTTTATGCTGGACCAGCCTCCCTAACACTTTCCAAGCACCGCAAGGCTTCTCCAAATGGACTTCTGGAGACTCAGCTAGGCCAAGAAGTACTCCAGCTATGAAGACTATTCAACCCTGCATTGAAAATGTTTCAGCTGTGAAAAATCATTATTTCAGTGGCAGCATCCCAGCTCTGAAAACCACCAACCCACTCTGGGAGGTAGATCTGTATTGCAAGTTTAACCCTTTGCATGCTTCTGGCATCCCCCCCACAGGCCAAAATCCCTCATATCTCAGTCAGAGAAATATTAGCTGAAGCATTTTGTGAATCATCTTAATTTACTGCAATTAAGAGACTAGTGGGATTTAAGCAATACAACGTGACAAGACGATTTGTGGGCGATCACTGCACGCCTCATATGCTGGGAGGAAGCCGAAGGCTCTGAGACTTCAGCCATGCGAGAAGTGCCAAATTCGCGCCTACAGTCGCGCAGCCAAGTGGCACAAGGCGGGGTAGGTGGTGGAGGGTGCAGCATTTCCTGGGCCGTAGCGACTCCAGCAGGACGCTAGCTGTAATTAACCGAGAGCTGCCCTTTGTGACCAACATTCGAAAGCCATTTCAGAGCTGAGCAGCTGACACCGGATGGGAGTGGTTTTTCTAGAGGAGTTTGGCATTTTGGGCCTTTAAAGAGATTCGAGCACTTGGTGCTTTTCCATTTTCAAAGCAGACTAACTTTTGTCCCAGCCATGCCCCTGGAAAGCAGCTGTGCGTTATCCCTATTTTACAGGTGGGGAAGCTGAAGAAGATGAATTAAGTGACTCACCTGAGGGCCTGAACACACAAGATTTTGGGTCTCAGTTGAGTGAACTGACCACTAGGCAAGAAGGGCGATTTTTAAGAGTGCCCAAGTGATTTAGACGGGTGGTGATGTCGTAGCCATGTTGGTTCCAAGATATAGGAGAAGGTGGCTGAGGTAATATATTTTATTGGACCAACTTTTGTTGGTGAGAGAGACAAGCCATCGAGCTTACACAGAACTCTTCAAACCAATTTCAAATGTGATTTAGGAGCCTAATTTTAAAAATTCTACCCAAGGTTCTTTTCTGTCTTCTGCCTCTTACCAAAAGCAAATTGTGGAGGCCTATCCCCTGTTATAAGAATGACACATTCTACAGTATGTTCCCTGAACAGAAAGCTTTAGTTACGCCCCACTCAAACCAGCTGTTGGAAATTCTCAGTGAAATTTTGCAACTACAACATTTCAGAGCTTTACGAAGGGGATGATTTCTAACAGCCAAACTTTGTGAGTTCCCTTTAAAAAATGTGACTCATCTCAATTTCTCAGACTTCATGTCCCCAAAGGACAATGGAATAAGTTTGCTCATCATGAATGACCTAACACCAGGCTGCCACTGCAGGATGACTCTCTCACACACACCTGTCTGCACACCTTGCCTTGTAAGACTCCAGGTATTTGTCACTGAATCAGGTACAAATAAAATCCTTTATGTAGCTGCTGCTAAATAGTGTCTCTGACATCATCATTGGTCTTCATACAGACTGACATATTAGAACTGTCAATTAGTTTAATTAGCTGATATCTAAATATTTCACTACTAATCAGACAAAGACTAAATATTTAGATGCAATTGCCTCTGGCAATGAAATATTTAGTCATGAAGTTGTGGATGACTAAGTATTCCCATGTGCAGCTGCTGCTATTAACTCGAGTGCAAAGGAAAGGAATTTGTTTGTAGATCAGTTATGTTCAAAGTTATCTTCTGCACCAGCTCTTATGAAAAATCTAAGGACACGGCAACCTTGACAAAGGTTAGATTTATCTGGAAGACTCAGCTCAGAAACGCATTACAGTCACTTCAGTATATTGAAAAGGCATACAGCTGCTTGGGCTTTTCACTGCAAACTTCCTGAAGTCTGAGTCATGAGAATTTTCAGTGCAAAAAAAGGGGTTTGCAAAATTAAAAGGGAGGAAAAGTGAAAATAGGGGTTAAAAGTGACAATACCCAACTACAGAATTAAAGCTTCCCCCTGGCCTGCACTGTGGAGTGAATTCCATTCTGTAACAGAGTTCCTCCATAAAAGAGCACACTGCCTGTCCTCTAGGAATGCGATAAAGAGCCACGACTCTATGCAACCACACAGTCCCATGTGAAATGGGAAGAAACTAAAAATAATTGAACGTTAGAGAAATTCAAGCAGTTTTAAGTGTTACTTATAATGAGAGGAGGTGCAAAGTCTGCAGACAAAAGGGATTTTCACGTTGACAGTGTCTTTTTTAAATTAAAAGACAACTTCTGTGCCTAAGTGAACTGTGAAATGAAAATGACAAGCCTTGGATTTCTGAGCTAGTCAGACCTTTCTGCTGTCAAGCCCTCCTCCACTGCAAAGGCCACAGGCAGTGGCCACATGCCTAAGGGCTTGTCTACACTTACCTCAGAGATTCGGCAGCAATCGACCGGAGTTATGCAAGCTACGCAAAAAGCTTGCATAACTCCCATCCATTTCTGTGGTTCTGTTCTGCGCGCTGTCTTCACTGCACTGTGACAATGGGAACTGCGTTCCCACCAACACAGCACTATGCCACTTGAGAAGGTGGTCTTAATACGTCGATTTCTGGATCGACTGAGTAGGTCTTCACTGACCACTCAGTCGATCCAGAGAAATCGATCTGACGGTCGGCGAATTTGCTGCCATCAGTGAAGACGTAGCCTAAGATGATTCTCTTTGACATTAATTTTCAGAGGTGTTGAGCACCCACTTATCCAGCTGAAGCCAAGAGGAACTTTGGGTTCTCAGCACCTGAGAGAGACCAGGCCCACCGTTCTTTCCTTAAGAACCGTGATGTTCTGAACAGACACAGCAAGACTCTCATACAGCAACATCATTGCCTTACACAGAAAGGGCTTCACTCGCTGGAACTACAATTTGCATCTTGCAATGCAACTCAACTAAAACAGGACTTTCACTCTCTCCACATGCAAGTTCATTACACCAGCAAGTTCCACCCAGGGAGGTACACAAGGGGGTGGGGTGGCAAGCAGGGGCATGCCCCCCCCCCATCATTGTTGGGGTCACAGAACTCCTCTGGTCCCGGGATCCTGGGGCGGGGGTGATAGAAAGCTTCTCCTCGGGCTCGTGGAGGGGGTGCAGAAAGAGTGAGCTTTGGGCAGGGGTGGGGCGCAGCAGGGCGGATACAGAACATGCAATCCAAAAGGGGTTAAATTTACATTTCTGTGCACGCCCCTGGTTCCGCTACACCATCAACCACTACAGCATTATGTCGATGAACTAAAGATTAGCCACACGGAATCACTGTCAGGAAGCTGTTTGCTGCATCTTGGTTAGTAGCGAGGCTCCGAGAGAGAGAAGTGATTGAATTATTATGCTTCAGGACACAGCTGATTGCTAAGACGTCAGGAAGGAGTTTCATCCTCATGAACCACATATTGTGCTGCACTGGTGGCACAGGGGGCTATGGGGTTATGCTCCTCTAAAGCAGCACGTCTCAACCAATGGGCAATCTTCAGGAAGGTCATGAAAGGCAATCAGAGGGATCACAGGGCATTGGGATTTTTATTACAATTCTGAAGCAAAGCCATCAAAACATATATTTATATATTAAAATTATAACAGTATAAAATAAATTATATGCCAAGCCCAGCTCTTACCCAGCATCGTTCATCAGTAGGTCTCCAAAGTGCTTTACAAAGGAGGTCATTATTATCATCACCACTTTACAGAGGGGAAACTGAGGGATCAAAAGGAGAAGTGACTTGCCCAAGGTCACCAAGCAAGCCAGTGGCAGGGGTGGGAGCAGAACCCTTACCATTGTTATAATGGATATGTTTTGTACTTGTGGGAAATTAAGGTGGTTCTGAAAATTTTTGACTTTGAATAAGGGATGCCCACTTGCCATGGTTAAGACACACAGCTCTAGAGGACCAGGTAGGTACCAGGGGGGGAAACTGAATTTAAAAAGTATTTTCCCAAGCTGACCTCACAAACCAACCTTCTGCCCACTTAAGATGGCAAAATCCTCTGCTCACAACAGACTTTCATGATTTGATTGCCCTCCCTGCCTGGTGTGCTTTGATCAGCAGTGAAATAGTTAATGCTTGCATCTAAACTCACCATTGGGCTTCAGCGTTCTGACAATTGGCAGGAGCAGTCCCCAGCTCTTTCGGGGGCTGAGGAGTCACACCCAGCCAGTTACACTCCGTTGGCATTTTTAAAGGTGTTATTTGCAGCCACATGGGCTAAAAAAGTCGCTATTTCTTTTGAAATGCCAGCTTCATTTCTGAAGCAGATGGCATTCTGCAGGGGGAAATGCACGCTGGCTGGGCTGCCGTCACAGGGCAAAGAGACCTCTGCAAGAAGCAAGGCACCTTCACTGCTGGGTGTCACAAGGTGTCATGGACTTAGTCCCCATGTGACTAATCAGCTGCCTCCCAGCTGGGGGAGACAAAAGGCCCACAAGCAGCTAGCCTAAATGGGAAAGTCACAGGGGGGAGGGCAGCCCCTGCAGGAGACCCCGGGTCAGGGAAAGGATCTGAAAGGGGACGAGGGGGCCTCACCACACTACCTAGTCCTAGGGGAAAGGCCTGGTTTGGGATCCCTGCAGGACAGCAGCAACAGAAGCCCACTGAGGCAGAGGGCTGTAAGATGGCCAAGCAGCACAACCTGTTTGATTTTGAACAGTGTTTGACCAATGAACACACCCCAGGGAAAAGAGACACCCCCCATACTGGGGGGGAGGGGGGGGAAGCTTCATTGCCACCTGCCACCTTACACAGCGGGGCCATCTCCTAGGGAACGGCTCTCACCCCACCGCCTGCCAGTACCTCCAGGTCCTTCCCCTGGGGAACAGCTCTCACCCCACCACCCAGCGTCTCCAGGTCCTTCCACCGAGGAAGTGCTCTCACCCCACCGCCGGACTAGCACCCTCCTGGCCCTAACATTTTAGGAAATATTGGACTGCTGGAAGATGCAGCACAATTTACATGGCAGCCTTGGAACAACAGCGCAAAACTGGCTGGGAGGCGTGTGTAACTGCACGTTTAGAAGGGGAGAGGTTATACAGGAGAGCCACAGGGCTGGATTTGGATTGCTCTAACAGGCTGGGCAGTGGCATTGCTCCCCGGTGCACCAGTGTAAGCAAGCCTAGCACAAGGTGTCCAGGGACAAAGCTCTCCTTAACTGGCAAAGGGACAGATGTTGTCAGAGAAGCAGCCCCAGTACGAGCCACCTGCTTAGCCTGCCTGGCTCCCTAGCCAGGAGTGTGGGTTTAGACTGAATGTGGAGTAGTCTTCTGTGGGGCTGTGTCAAATTGCACATTTAACGGTACCCTGCGCTTACACAGCAGTGTTTAGGCAAAGCTCCCTCCCTGCTTTACAAAGAGGGCAAAGTAGGTCCAGAGAGACCAAAGGACCACAGTTGCTCCAGGCTGGAACCCAGGTGGGCCTCTATTTCTATTTACACTGCAGCAGGCCCAAAGCAGAGACTTGGGCTCCTTCGTGAGAGGCGCTGCATCAGTGCTGGCTCACGGCACGCTGCACTAGACAAAATACAGGCTAATGAACTGCAAGGCACACAGCACTGGCAAGCGGGCTGGCCAAGATGATCTCAGGGGTGTTACACATCTAATTGCAATTTACCAAGCCTGCTGATAGGATAGGAGAGTAAAAATGCACACGCCCTTTTTTGAAACCAGATCTGGCCCTAGGCAGCATGCATCAGGGTGACTTATGGGTTCTGCTTTTGCCAAGGTAGGCACAGCCAAAGTGGGGACACAAGGCTTGTGAAGGCAGAGGCGGGTAGCACTGACTAGGCAGCAGATGCATTATAGCTCTCAGGCTGCTGTTTCCATAGGTTCAGGTGAATGATGTTAGCGCTGCATTTCTGCAGCAATTAGCTGAGTCACATCATCTAATCTCACTAGAAATACCAGTCTGGTCTTGGGCTTCACAGGAAGGAGAGGTCAAAATCCCTCTAACTATTGATCTGCTCCATTTGTTGTCTTGATACTCAGGGTGACTGGGGAGGGGAGAGCACCCAGGAACAGAGAAAGGGGCAAGGGCCGGGAGCAAGACTAATGATTCAGATTTGGGGTTTCATGACAGCCGCACAATATGCAAGATGGACATGTTTATCGCTAATGAGGCAAGCAGGGAAATCACACCAAAGTCAAGTCTGTACAGAGCATGGCTGTCCCGAGAGCTTACAGTCCAAATGGACAAGACAGGCAATGCAGGAGGAAAGGGAAGAATCATCATCCCCATCTACATATGGGAAAACAAGACAGAGATTAAGTGACTTGACCAGAGCTACAGAGTCTGTGGCAGGGCAGGTAGTTTAACCCAGGACCGGGTCCCAACCCAGTGCCCTGATTCCACGTTATGTTTGGAGCCATGGTGGGAACAGTTATGTTTAACTGAGAGGCAATGGGGCTCAGGGGACAAAGCGCTAGACTGGGACTCAGGAGACCTGTGTTCCATTCCTGGCTCTGCTGCTGGGGGATGCTGGGCAAGCCACTGCTCTATGCCTCAATTTTCCCCATCTGTAAAATGAGGCTAATGATACTGACCTCCTTTGTAAAGTGCTTTGAGACCTGCTGATGAAAAGCACTATGGAAGAGCTAGGGATTAAGTGAGACAGTTATAGGGAGGAAAAGCCAACTTATTTCCTGTTTTTGAAACTAAACCCAGCATGTTGACATATTTACCCTACATATGGGGAAGTAAATACTATGGTTGTTACAAAACCACCTATGTTACCCATAACCATCACTGACCGTATGCTGTGAGCTACAGAAGGCCCTTGGATCACAGCGAATGAATGAACAGCTTTCTATGCTGTGCTGTTGAGGACCTTCAGGATGGCCAACATTTCTTCAGTCGACTCCTTGCCTGAGGCAAGTTTTCCGTCGTAACCTCAGATCAGTTTTAGCCAAAGGAAAAATTACCAGGAGCAACTTAACTTAGCGTGGTGCCCATTCAACTGCAATGAGTGAACAGAGAATGCCGAAAATCTCGGTTTATTTCTTATTTCCAATTCTCAGGGGCCCATTTTTACAGAGTCATTCTTTGCCGCCCAGTAACAATAATTTCATAAAATGTTTTAGTAATTGCAGTTTCATAAACAGTGCATTAAGGTTGGCTGGAGATCTGCCACATCATTTATTCATGACTGGAGAGTTCTTTGGCTGAGGATAACTCTGCCGTGACAGATAATGGAATCTGCAGCAAGGGAAGCATGGTAAATGTAGGCCAACATGCAGCAAAGAGGATGCTAATGAGCCGAACAGGGAGGGATTATTCTGATTAGCCATGAAGGACTGAATGAGCGGTGAGGGGCAGCAAAGGAGACGTAGGGTCAGACATAAAGCACAGCTGATAAGTTTTCACGGTGATTTTGCAACAATGATTTTAGTTTTGAGGTTAAGAATAATTCAATAGGAAAATCACTACTTTATTATTATAACTATACCAAGTACATAAGCACATGCTTTACTTTAACCCCTTGGTGAGCAATCCCACTGGAGACAATGAAACTCCTCACATGCTTTGCTGGACTGGAGCCAGAGCACTCAGCACCTGCCACAATTGAGCCCTGTTCGTAGTTGATACCATAATAAAAATACATCAAAACAAAGCAACTCCATGCCAGGCAATGGGACCAGCTGCCAAGGACACTTGTGGAATGGCCAGCACTGGAGAGAGTCAAAGCTCAGAACATAACAGCAGCCATACTGGATCAGACCAATGGCCGTCTGCCCCAATATCCTGTCTTCTGACAGTGGCCAATGCCAGTGCTTCAGAGGGAATGAACAGAACAGGTAATCATCAAGTGATCCATCCCGTTGGCCATTCCCAGTCACTGGCAAACAGCAATTCCTGCCTGTCTTTTTCCATTTACTGCATTAAAAATAAGATCACACTAACAAACTTGGGGGTGGAGAGATGGGAAAGGTAGCTAACTCATCACCAGCCTATGGCACCAATCAGATAATTTATAACTGATTCATACCAATTTTCTGCCTGCTGTTGATGCCTGACAACCCCGGTCCTGGCTCTTTAAGATGAGATCCCTTCAGTTCTCTTTTGCTAATAATCTCCATGTGCAAATCATTATTTAGCTTTGTGACACGGTTAAAGAGTTCTGACCAGGTAATTCTTTAAATTACTTTGGAATACTTTGTTAGTCAAAGCAAGCATTTGGAATTCTTGGTTTATCTTGTGCTGTGCTTCAGATAAGGACTATCATATGCTGTTGTGTGCGCCTCCATTTATTTATATTAATAGAAAATCATTTGAATGAGCTCATCGGACTTCTAATCATAACACCTTCCAATACTCTTTAAGACTCCATATGGTTATTGATGCCTATAACATACTGATGGTAATTTATGGACAGATACAAACACTCAGTAAAAATTATAATATCTACAAACTGGTGCACCCAGAATGGTTTTTAGAAAGGTGTGTGGAAGGAATCACTTCATACCACCAATGCAAAGCAGCTACCTTGGTTATAAGAAAAGGTATCTGATTAACAGTTAGGTACAAAAAGACATCTATATCCAATGGAAACTGCAAGGACAAACTTGTTAGGATAACAGAGTTAATGTCCTGTCCCCCTCTCGAAAATGGGATTCCCCTACACCCCCCCCCTTTTTTTTTTTTTTTTTTTTTTTTTAAAAACCACACACCATAACACGGGATGCCTCTCAAACACCACTGCCAGGGTACTGGCTTCAGTATTGATGTAGGAGAAGCAGCAGCCACAAAGCCACCCACTCTACTCTCTGGAGATGAAAATAATTAACAGAACATATTACATTAACAAGATCAGGCCGATCTGTGCCAGAGTTTACCTTCAAACACACTGGGTTAAATCAAACCCTGTCAATAGGAAGCGTGTCCTGGCTGTCTAGCATTACTCTTTCCCTTTGAAGACACAGGATCTTATCAGAAAAGCCATTGCCTTGGATGAATCATTAATTAAACAGCTTGCCTGGTTACAACAAGGGAAATGCAAGAATTCAAGGGGAACAGAGGCACAGAAGGAAGAAAATGTGTCTTCAGCCTGTCCAACAAGAGACCATTGCTCCATCTTCTCCCCCCCCCTCCTTTGCCTAGCTCAGGGGTTAATCTCCAGCCCACCTGATGTATCTATCCAGAACATATGACAGATTCAAATTCAGGCTGACATAGATTCATTTTCTGACCCCTTCTTCTTAAAATGCTTTCTGAATGAAACCTGACCCTCAGATCTTTTAACAACTCTTGAAGAGGTGCAAGCTAACCTGGTTCATACAAATGGGATGCTGATTCTGGCACCTGAAACAACAGAAGGGGAACATTTTTGGGTGGGCCATTGTGGTGTCAGCAGCTAAAACCAGATAACTGCATCTACAAATGGCCTGATAAAGGACAGAAAATGGCTTAAGGGCCAGAATCTCCTGAATAGCTATGGTGCACTGTGGAACTTCATGGCGTCAGGAGTGATTTCTCCTCACCTCATGCTCTAAATTGTCACATGGAAAAACAACGTGGGCCAATTATGAACATGCACTGAGGCTTAGTCTATCCCATTAAAGCCAGACGTTACATGAAATGCATAAACAAAACTTCTCTTCAAACAAAGCCAGTCTGCCCCCTACACACAGTGCAGTAGTTTCAGCATTAATTTGTGTCCCTAAACCGTCCTTAAAAGGTAAAATGAAAGTGGGTTGGTCCTGTTTATAAAGTAGAAAGAGCTCAAAACAGTTCCTCATCTATTAAAAATTCAAGTCTCGTTCTAGTCTTTTGTCCTGGAAGACTCTCTAGAAAACTAGGATATCATAGATAATTGGGAGCAACTTTTATGCATTTAAATAAGTATTTAAAGTATTTAAAACATTGTTTTCGTTTGGGCCTATCACTAACATCCAACACACACTTGGGAGAAGTGAGGTCTTGGTTGATGCCTGAGAAACCTCACAATTCATGTCAGACCTCCCAAGAGTTCTCCAGAAAACCCCACTTACTGCACACTTGATATTCCTGATATTTATTAGGTAAAGACAAGTAGAGAGAAAACACTGAAAGGAATGGATTTTTTAATACATTATTGATAAGGCACTAACCCAGGTTGCCTCACATTTACAGGCCACTTAAATACATTTTAAATTTTCAAACATTGAGCTATTTGACAACAGAGTGATTTTTATAGCAACTGCTGGAGCTTTGTTTACTATTTCCCCTTATAAAAGTGAAGGTGGAGATGTGCTGATCAGGTCAAAGCGAAACTAAATGGAAACATTCCCCACATCAACACCAGAGATCTCTACATTGTCAGCTTTTCCCTTGAAATGACCTTGCTCTTTAAAAACATGCAGCCTGTGGAATTTAACGCAAAATGTGTCATTTCTGCACCACTCCTTGACAGAATTAAGCAGCTGAAGTCAAGTATCCATTCTGCTGCTCCTTTAATTGAGAATGCTATCTAAATCGGCAGATCTGTTACAGCTATGTCAGAAAGCAAGCAACGGAAGGCAGAGGAGGTACTGCCCAAGAGGCGTGAAATGTTTACTGTAATAACGTATTTGGGTGGCAGATTAATATTCAGTTTCGAAAGCACACTGGTTACTTTTCTAGCACATACAGAACTATTTCACCACAGGAAAAACAGTCCTTTTAAGCAGTTATGTAGCAACCAAATTAATGCATTTCACAGATTTTGCTATGCATCTCTCAGATCCCATCAGTACATTTGAACATATTTTTTCAGAACAAAGGAGTTGTCACACTGGCTCAAACCAATAGTCCATCTAGTCCAGATTCCAGTCTCCAGTTTCGAACAGTGGCCAGTACCGGATGCTTCAGAAAAAGGTGCAAGAAATCCCTAACAGTCAACAGTAACAGCTGTATGTTTCTTCCTAAACCCAGATCAGTGAGATATTGGCTTATACGCAACATGCACATTAGCTGTTTTCATCCTTACATAGTTTTGCATGTTATTCAAACAAACATCTCAAACCTTTCTAAGATCTTGGCCTCAACATCTTGTGACAGTGCATTCCACATATTATACACTGCATTAAAAAGTATTACTCTTACTGGCTTTAAATTTGCCACCTTTTCATTTAATTCCATGTTTTCTTTTTGTATTAGAAAGGGTAAATTAGGAGCATATAATTAACCTTTTCAATACCACTCATTTTACACACTTCTAACATGTCTTCTCTTATTCATCCCTGTAAGATAGAACTCTCTCAGGGCTTTGACATTCTCTATCTTTTTATATGTCCTAAGATCTTGTCAGCTGTTTTGATGTCTCCTGCACAATAAGAGATTTTTATTGAGTCTTTCACCAGAACACCTAGATCCTTTTCTGAATGGCTACAATTAATTTAGAAGTCATCAAAGTTACCTTTGAACTTTCACAATGCTGCATTAAATCCCAGTAAGTGCTTTACCACTGAAATAATTTTTTTAAATCTACTAAAACTCAAAGGCAGACTTCTAATTTCACAGCTGATCGCCTCACTAGCCTATAAAACAATGTAAGAAAAGCAGCTCTCTGCAACATTTCAGATGTTAAATACAAGAACAAATACTTGTTTAAAAACTTGTGTAAACATTTAAATCAATATATTTATTACCAATAAATTGAGACCTTAAAGGGACACAGAATCTTAACAAATGTCTTAATTATTAAACAGGGCTGTTTTATTTTCTTTACACCAGTCATGATTTTACAGACCTCTATCATGTCCCCCCTTAATCATTTCTTTTTCAAGCTGAAAAGTCCTAGTCTTATTAATCTCTTCCATACCCCTAATGGAAGCTTTTCCATAAACTTTTTAGTTGCCATTTTAGGCACCTTTTCCAATTCTAATATATCTTTTTTAAGATGGGTGACCAGATTCAAGATGTGGGCGTACTATGGATTTATAAAGAGGCAATACACTATTTTCAGTCTTATTATCTATCCCTTTCCTAGTGACTCCCCATATTCTGTTAGCTTTTTTGACTGCCACTGCACATTGAGTGGATGTTTTCAGAGAACTATCCACCATGACTCCATGAACTCTTTCTTGGGTGGTAAATTAATTTAGACCCCATCATTTTATATGTATAGTTGGGATTATGTTTTCCAATGTACATTACTTTGCATTTAACAACACTGAATTTCATCTGCCATTTTGTTGCCCAGTCACCCAGTTTTGGGCCAAATTTAAAGGGACACATCCTGATTTTTTTCTCTCTATTCCCCAGCCTTCAAAAGTAGGCTTTTTAAGGCAATTAAAAACCTAGACTTTTTTACAATGATTTCTCTCTGCCCTCATTGATGTTTTCAGGAAAGAAGAAACTAACTAGCCAATCAACTAGGCAGGGAAATAATGAAATTGACTATACACAACTTGCTGTACATTGCACAAAGAAAAATATATTTGGTTACCTTCCTTCAGTTATCGACCTTTTAAGTGTTACTTATCCATAGAAGGCACAGTATTTTCAGAATGAAAGGAGGATTTCAAGTTCTTTTTAAACACAAATTGTCTGAGGTGTCCAAGCTCTTTGAGAAATTTGTATTTACTTTGAAACCAAAACTTGTTCAGGTTTGCTGACTAAAGATACCGGGGGTCTGAGGTTGAGTTTGCTTATCATCTAAGATCCACGGAGTTTAAAAATAGAAGTTTGTCCTACAACAGCAAGATTTTATTCTTTAGTTTACAGCCAGGCAACATGTAAAAGAGGGGTGGTGGTGGTAGTAGCAGGTTAAAAGGGACATTTGTCAAGACTAATATGCTTAGAAAGGGGCTTTTCCAGGCAGACATTTTTCGCATCTGCTCCTGTCTTATGAAGAAGCAGCCAACGAAATACACAAGGATTAGGTTAGGTTAAAACAACTCAGGTTAAAAGCCTGCTCAGATTCTGGGTATCTTGTCACCACAGGAGGCAGACTTTCAGGGCATCCTACTGCATCCATACTTCCACAGTTCTTCATAAAGATTACTCCTCACAATCTCTGGTAAATAGGTATGTCACCCTGCTTCAGAGCTGGAGGAACAGACAAAGTGACGTGCCCCAGGTGACTGTTAGTGGCAGGGCAGGGTTAAGACTCTGAAAGTCCTGGCCTCCTTTCCTCTGCTTAATCCATTCGTCTTCTACCAATTAATCCCACACCGTGCTGCTTGCACACTAGACTAAAGACTCGAGAACTGCTGCTTTTCCCACGCATTGTGTGGGTTTGCATTTTTTTGTGGCAATTTTCAGACTTTGTTCCCAGTCTGCAATCTGATCAGCCACATAGAGCCTTAATTATTATTTTTAAACAGCTAAGGCATGGACATGCATAAATTAAAGATGATCTTGTATACCAATATCCTCCTTGGATTTATATAGTCCCCTCTTCCTGGAGGCAAGTGGAGCTCTGCACGGCAGGTATAACAAACTGCCCCAAAGATTTCTCTGGTACAGCTGTGTTTCAAAACTGTCAAAGGACTCTAACAGCAGCAGTCGTGAACAACAAGAGGAGACCCAGCCTGATGCACTTCCTCAGGAACTCTGCATTCCAGTTATATCTACCAAACCCCAGGGATTAGCAGATGGTTGAGACACAGGAGACAAACAAACCCAAGCAGCGTTTGAGTTTTACGGGAGAGATGCAAGAACCAGATTCTCACCCAGAACCATGCCAACTACGGGGATGTACAGTAAATTGCGAGGCCATAAAAATGGAGTGTGCAAAATCACCCCTGATTCCATGTGACAAGAAAGGAAGTCCTGTCATCTTCACAGCAGAGCAAGTTATAACCCCGGCTGAGATTTGATCTATGAAAGGTGGATCAATGTAAAAGCAATTCTGGAGTAATTACCACCAGAAATATGATTAAAAACAACCAGCAATTCAGCATGGCCAGGAATTGATAGACAGCCCTGGAGAACAAGCCCCCAATGTAGCCACAAGGCTGTGTGTGTGCCCCTTCCACTGCCATGCCTCAAATCTAACTCAAATGGATTGCCTCCAGGGGACAAAGGAAACAAGGCTCCATGGGCCTTCAATTCCTGGGTCTCTAGAAGCTCGGCTAGCTCAGGCAGTAAGGTTTCAATTTGCTTTGCACATGAGAAGCTAAATTAATCCCTGTGGCATCCTCCCTGATTTAAGGTTCCTCCCAGGGAAGTCACATGGCCGAAGTAGATGATCACAAGGGTACTTTTTGGCTTTATAATCTAGGAATCCAGCTAGCGAGGGGACAGATTACAGGGGCTCTCCCTGCAGACCGCTGTCCACTAAAACGAGAACTGAGGTTTCCAGCTTGCAAAGTCACTTGAACAGGGCAGCATTCAGCCCCAAAGTGGAACCAAACAAAGGGATGGTCCATTTTCCTCCTGCACAGCCAAAGCAGCATGCTGAAATGTAGTACAGAACCCCGGCACAGAACAGGGCTCTACATTCCCCTTTAAAACAGACTATGATCAAAGCAGCAGCAATCTGTGGGTACTGGGAGGGCCTACACAAAGAGTCCACTTTTCAGAGGTGGCAAGCTTCCCTAGCTCCCATTGAAGTGCATGGGAGAAACATCTGATCAGGACCCCCGGGGGGGAAAAATCAGGCCCTAAATCTGCTTTCTTTTTGGATGGATAGGGAAACAATTTAACAGCCTGATAGGATGGGAGATGAAGAACAAGCCTGACCTTATCACCCCATCTGAAAGAGAAGCAATCCTATGGCAAAATGCTACAGGAGCTGATAACTGACATGGGGCACCTTTCCTAGGAGGATTTCAGAGCTCTTCCTGAAAATGTCAGTGACTTCAACTAGGACATGCACAATGAGCTAAGTGCTGAAAGAGAGACAACAGCAGCCTTTGCAAAGCTGAGTCAACGTTCATCCGCAATGGTCTTTTTCTCCCAGTAAATCAAAGTAGCCCCTTAACCAACAGAAACTGTGTGCACAGCAAATACTCAAGGGGGGGGGGGGGGGGGGGGGGGGAATGAATGCAGACAAGTAAAGTTTGCCATGTGTGTCACACCCAGAAATGCCTTCAAGGGGGCAAAATAGCCCAACGGGCAATATACTGAGATACAGAGCCAGTACTTGAATGATGCTAAAATATGGACCTTAATGCCCTAGAGGTGTCTAGTTATAAAACCAAGGGTTTCGTGAAAAGTGATGATTGGTTCTTGCCTTGATGCCAAGAGGGCCCCAGTCAGGATCAAGGCCCCAGTGCATCAGGTATTGTAGTATAGTCTGTACCTACATACAACAGCTCAATCCCAAGCTGATCCCAAACTGTTCAAAAACCAAGCTATGGATCACTGGCACATAACAGTTTATGATAGCAAAGACACCAGAGAAATAACCTCCATCCCCAAAAGGTATTAGAATCATGCTAGCCGCAGTCATGTCAGAAAACTGCAGTCAAGGATGTGCCAACAGCATTGCAGCTAGAACAGTCCTGCTTTTGGCCAGATAGGATCCTGGTCACCTATGATCTGGTGTGAATCTGAAATAAACGACAGTTAAATTGCAAAGTCCTTTGAGGTAGGAGCTGGCTTACATAAAGCATCCAGTATGCTTTTGGCTGCTATATAAATAAATAGCACTGTATGGCTGCTGACCTCATGTCAATAAGTAGATGGGGTTGGTCAAACAACTAGTGGATGGACAGTTATAAAGGCAGTGATACAACAGCTACTTCGTTGCTAGTACTAAAGATGGAATGCTCATAGGGACTGGGTTTTATCAGTAAAAGACACACCTTTGCTGAAATAAACATAAGAACGATCATACTGGGGGTCAGACCATCTAGCCCAGTATCCTGTCTTTTGACAGCAGCCAGTACCAGATGTTTCAGCGGAAATGGAGAGAACAGAGCAATTATAAAGTGATCAATCCCGTTGGCTAGTCCCAGCTTCTGGCATTCAGACGGTTAGGAACACCCGTATCATGAGGTTGCATCCTTGAGCATCTTGGCTAATAGCCATTGATGGACCTATTCTCCATGAACTTATCTAATTCTTTTTTGAACACCAATTATACTTTTTGGCCTTCACAATATCCCCGGCAACAAGTTACACAGGTTTACTGTGCGTTGTGTGAAGAAGTATTTCCTTATGTTTGTTTTAAACCTGGTGCTTATTAATTTCATTGGGTGACCCGGTTCTTGTGTGATGAGAAGAGGTAAATAATACTTATTCACTTCCTCCACACCAGTCATGATTTTATAGACCTCTATCATATCATATCATATCACCTTAGCTGTCTCTTTTTCTAAGCTGAACAGTCTCAGCCTTTTAAATTTCTCCTCATATGGAAGCTGTTCCATTCTCCTAATCATTTTTGTTATCCATCTCTGCACCTTTTCCAATTCTAATTATCTTTTCTTTTCTTTTTTTTTTTTTTTAAGATGGTGTGATCAGAACTGCATGCAGTATTCAAAATATGGGCATACTATGGATTTCTATAGTGGCATTATGATATTTTCTGTCTTATGTATCTTTGTCCTAACGGTTCCCAATATTTTGTTTGCTTTTTTTTATTGTTGCTTTACATTGAGTGAATGCTTTCAGAGAACTCTCCCCAATGACTCCAAGATCTCTTCTGAATGGTAACAGCTAATTTAGAATCCATCATTTTGTATGCATAGTTGGACTGGGAGAAAGAATGGGAAATTTATAAGACTGTTTTTGCTCCCCCACCTTCCAAAAAAAAATCCCTTCCTCAATAATACCAAGTTCTTATATACAACTTTTAATTAGTAGATCACAGAACACATGGGTGCCAAGAATGCCCTTTGCAAAGAGCAGTAGTTAGCTCTTAAAAACCAAATGCACCTTACCACCACTTACAGAAGGTCAAGATTCAATTTAGAGACACAAGGTGGGTGAGGTAATATCTTTTATTGGACTAACTTCTGTTGGTGAGATAAACAAGCTTTCTAGATACATAGAGCTCTTCTGTCCTGAAGAGCTGTGTAACTAGAAAGCTTGTCTCTCTCCCCCATCAGAAGCTGGTCCAATAAAATATATTACCTCACCCACCTTGTTTCTCTAGTGTCCTGGGACCAACATGGCTATAACAGATTCAGTTTAGTCTTATAATGCTAACTAACAGTCTAGTTTTTTTTAATACAACCCTCCTCACCACCACATCTGAGTGCCTCAAACATTACTGAATTTATCTTCAGAGCCTTGTGGGCTGGGAGGTTTAATTCCCTATGTCAGGAATGAGAGTCTCAGGCCCAGAAAGATTAAGGTCTCCCCAAGGACACATAGGAAACCTGTGGCAAAGCCAGGAACTGAACTCACGTCTCTTAAGGCTCTAGCCCGAGACTGATTTATGAGACCATCCCTTCAAGTGAGTGCAATTTTGCTTCATGTAATAAAAAAAAAAAAAGTCACCCCAAATGCTTTAGAAGTATTTTTCACCTACAAGAACCAAACTCTATATGCACAGCACATTAACCTGCCACGCCTTCAAAAAAAGACTCCCATAAAAAGACAGGTGAGGTGGGGGGTGTGAAATAAACATACATGCCTCATCCAAGGCAGATGCCAGATACTTGAGGGAGCCTGTTCCCTTTAGAGTGGGTCTCACTCATCATTAGTTGCATGGTTTGGAAGACAATTAAATAAAAGTCAATTAGTGTCTTGAGCAAATGGTGCAAAAACATGCAGATTAGTTACCTACTTCAACAGAAAAACCTGGAGGATCCACTGCTAAGAGTTCTCTGGGGAAACAGGATTGCTTACTGGAGGGGGGACCTCAGTGCAGGTTTGGGTCTGTGGGCTTAAAGGGGTGTTGAATGCAGAGTAGATCATAAACACACAGAGCAGAAAAAACCTGTATTCTCATCAAAACATCCAAGAAATCAACAAGAATGGCTGGCTGGCTTTTAAACCCTACAGTGGGGCAGGAGGCAAGTCTGAGGCCAATGCTCCGAGAGCTGAGAAACGTGCCTGTTGGTGTGTTCTGCCTTTACCCTATTTGAGACTGGGGTGCCCTTGAGCATGTAGGAAGCTGCCACGGTGACCACAAATCGCCACAACACAGCAACAGCCGGATGTGTCAGTGGTAGCAGAAAAACATCTCGAACAAGAGATTAGCACAGCAATTACGATCCCCGCCACAGCAGCAGCACGGGAGCAGAATGACAACGAGTCACCTGGACTGGGCAGAATCGGAGGAACCGCGCTAAAAATAAACAATCAATGAACTGAGAGGGACGCTTATCTCCCAGCAGCCCCACACTCCTTTCACACTTCTCTGGATCCAGGCACAGCCGGGCAGCCATCCCTCTCAGCTAGCACAACTGGGCTTTCACAACAATCGGCATTTTTAGAAAGGGGATGTGCTCCTGGTCCAGGCACAAGAAGAAAGGAAACAGATTGGGCCCCTGGGCACACACCTGAGAGAGAAGAGGGGGCTTTCCCCTGAGATGGCAGTGGTATCTCTCACACAGGAGATGGGGCAGGTGAGGCATATGTGGGGCAGGGGAAGTTGGTCTCTCTCCTGGATACCTGGGGGAGAAGGGCAGGGCTCTGGAGAATGAACAGAATAGCTAAGAGGGGATGGTCGGATTCTCAGCAGGGAGTGGGTGCCCCTCCGGGCTCAGAAGCAGACAAAGGTTCCCCAGTAGGAACTGTGGTTCAGCTGGGTCCCCACAGCAGGGGGCATTGGTAGCCAACCAGAGCCCACCACTGGGGTGGGAGGGCCAGGAGATTACCCAAGGGGCTGGCCACTCCTAGGCTGCGCAGGGAGCTGTGTCCAGGGGGCAGGGTGCCCAAGGAAGAGCAGGATGGTGGCAGCCCATGTGGGAGAAAACAAGGGAGGAGCGGGGTAGAGAAGCCCCCTGTCAGGAAGGAGAAGCAGAACAAGGTGGGCTCTGGGGCGGAGGGGTTGGCGAGACAAAGTAGAAGGGAGCAGGGGGTGGGGCTCTCCACGGGCAGGGGCCAGGGCCCAGGGATCTGGTGCAGCTGGGTCTCTCTGCGGGGCGCGGGAGCCTGCAAAATGTCCGGTCCAGCCGGGTCTGCCCGGGGAAGGGGGCAGGGTCAGTGCAGCCCGGTCTCTGTGCCGGGGGAAGGGAGCTCCGCTCCGGTCCAGCCGGGTCTCTCCGCGAGTGGGGGGGCAGGGGGCCGGTCCGCGCCCCGCCAGCCTCTCACCTGGGCACGCAGCTGGGCGAGCTCCGATCCACCTCCCAGGTCGCGTACAGGTTCATCTGCACCGGGCGCACCCCCGCCCCGCCCGGGGTGAGGGGCCCGGAGCCCGGCTTGGGGGGCAGGGGCGCCGCGCCCGGCAGCTGGGCCGAGGGCTGCCCCGAGGGAAGCTGTGGGGGGAGCGCGGCCGCCGCGGGCTGCAGGGCGGACGGGGCGGGGGCGCGCTGCCCCCCCACGCCGGGACCCCCGCGCTCCGCCATGGAGCCGAGCCGCGCCGAGCCGCTGCCGGACCCGCACCGCGGCCAGCCCTGCCTGTTGCCCTGGGCGCGCTCCCGCCCGCCGCTCGCTCCTGAGGGCAGGAGGCGTGGCACGAGGGAGCGCGCGCGCCGCGCTGATTGGCCGCAGCGGTGCTCGCGCCTCCCCGCAGCCCCCACCGGCTGGAGAGCGGGGCTCGTGCCCCTGCGGCGGGGCTGTCGGGAAACGGAAGGGATAGGGAGGGGCGGGCTCAGCCCCGTGGGGACGCGCGTGGGGGAGCGCGCGCGCGCCTCTCACTCCTGCCCGCGGTTTGAAAGGGGCGGAGTCGACAGCGTGACCAGCCCCCCCCCCCCTCACCCCGCCCGTGAGGTAGAGCCTCATTTCTGGCCTCGCCCCCTCCTGCGACCCTGCACGGCCGGTAATGCAGGAAGCGGGGCCGAGGCTGGATCGGGGAGTGCCCCCCACGCTGGAGTCACCCCGCCCCGCCCCGCTCTAGGGCGCAGGGCCCCTCCCTGCCAGCACGGGAAGCGGGCTAGGGGGCGGGGCAGGCAGCCAGCCGGCTGGAGCTGTGGGCTCACTTCTCCGCCTGCCATGCAGCGGCTCGAGGCAAGGGTCCCCCCCCCGGCAGCTAAGGCAGGATGGAGGCTGAAAAGGGAACAGCCTCCGGCCTAGAGAGCAAGTGCAGCGACCAGCCCAGCTTTACCACCCTCGCTCTGCGGCCCAGCCCGTTCCCCAGCTGCAGGGGCAGGACCGAGGGCACGCGAAGGGGCACAGAGCAGTACCTGAGGCCAGGGGCATGCACGGCTTCAGGACCCCAGGCTGAGCCCTGGCTCTGCAGCCAGCCTGCTGCACCCACCCCAGCTCACACAGGAGGGCAGCACTAGGAAAAGGGGCTTACCTGGCCTCAGCTGTCCCTGCCCCA
Source organism: Emydura macquarii macquarii (assembly GCF_026122565.2). Classification (NCBI taxonomy): domain Eukaryota; kingdom Metazoa; phylum Chordata; order Testudines; family Chelidae; genus Emydura; species Emydura macquarii. The sequence goes on along the minus strand of NW_027131105.1, from coordinate 8,045,921 downwards.
GCTCTGGCAGGTCCTGGAAGTGAGGTGGCTGGCACAGCTCTGACCTGCAACCACTTTGTGCCAGTGGCACATCAAGGCTGGTGCCCGCCCCTGCCTTCCCCACAGGGCAAACCCCAGGCTGCAGCTGGCAGGGTTGGTTACTACAACGGGGTGGGGGCCTCACCCCAGGGAAAGGATGTCCCCAGCAGCTTCAGTGCCATACATGCCCATGTACCAGCCCAGCATCAGACAGCAAGACTTACCCAACCCTCCTTGATCTGGTCTCAGCCCCAGGGGAGCAGCTAACCAGCAGTCCACCCTCCCCGGCTCCAGGCAGAGACCTGCACACGCACGGGGATGGGGGAAAAGGTCAGCGAGCACAGGCGCTGCCCCACCACCCCGCTGCAGCTGCCAGGACCAACCGTGGAAAGCAAGTGCAGGTATCAAGGCAGAAAGGAGCTGAAGTTTGGATCCTACCTACCCACCCACCACACAGAGCACAAGGCCATAGCCTTGAGCCGGGGTGAGGGATGCTGGGGTGGATGGGCCCATGGCTCTGAGCAGGAAAAGGGAAGCAGACAGGGTGGGCTAGTCTTCCCCTGCGGGGCCCACTCCCAGCCAGCACCTACAGTGAAACAAGAACCAGGCTTCCCAGAAGGGCAAGGACGGGGACTCTCCCCTCAAGACAGCCACAGCCAATGCTGCCCCAAGCTTCAGGACAGCTGGGCCACTAGCCTGTAGCTATGGCACAAGGGCTACAGCCTGATGTTTCTAGATTGTTGCTTGTCTAACAGGAGTCCTGGGTTGTACCCCCAGCTCTGTTCATGGTTACACACGAGGGCAATGGCATGTCACTGCCTGGGCATGGGGGTGACTGGCCAGCACTCAGATGGCTGGGCACTAGCACTGCTTCATGTACAGCTGCCCCTTGTCCCCTCTGCCCCTGGCCAGCTCTCCCCACAGTAGCTGGGCTGCCCACAAACAACATGATAGGGGCCACAGCCCTGGCGTGAGGTCAGAGACCAGGCTCAGAGCAGAGTGCCAAACTAAGAAAGGGCAGGGCCTGCCAGGGGAGATTACTCAGCTCTCAAAGACAACCTACCCCTCTGCTCCCACTGCCTTTTTACAATACCAGAGCCCCCCCCACAGAGCCAGGGAGCTGAGACAGCCCCCCCCCACCTGCAGTGAACTGGAACCAGAGGGCTGAGCGACCACTGCACTCCAAGGCCTGGCACCCCAGCAGCAGAAAGCTCTATGGCAAAGCTCCACAGCGTGACGTATTGCATGAGGTTCGAGATTCCCAGAAGCCTCCCTGAATAACCGTCTTGTCTCCACTTGCCCCACAGTATTTGGCCACAGAGAAGATGGTGCTGTGGTTGATGGGGATGCCGAGACAGCAAGGGGAGGAGGAAGACAAGATTCAAGGGGCCAGACGGAGCCAGAGCCGAGGCAGGGGAACCACCCCAGCACCTAGGATTTTATTTACAAAAAACACAACAAAATACTGTTGATGGGGCACAGGAGAAGATGAAGGGGCAGAGTACCAGCGAGCTGCTCCCCGCCCCTATGGCACAGGGCAGGAACAAGTGGGTTAAAAAACAACAGAAGGGATGCAAACCAAGGGGATGGTGCTAGAACTTGAACTCTTTGTACTTCTTGCCGCCCCCACGCGTGTCCTGGGGCTGTGCTTTCCGCTTCTTTTGCTGCGGGGGGATGGGGAAGACAGAGAGAAAGATAAGTACCCTACTGGGTGGAACACCCCCTCCCCAACCCAGCCCATCCCCCACCCTTGGGCTGGACAGGGGTTGGAGGCACCCCCTAGAGGGGACAAGCTCTGTATTCCATTCACTGATCCTGAGCCAGTCAATCCCCCTACCTTGTGGGGCCAGAGCGGAGCTGGCACCCCATAGAGTGGAAGGACCCCATGTCATCCCCAAGTCACTTCCTCCCAGCCCTGCCCCCCCTCACCTTCTGCTTGGCTGCGTGCTCAGCCACCATGTCGCTGAAGTCCTCCTTCTCCACCTGGGCCTGCTGCTCCCGCACATGCTCTTCATACTTCTGGGTCATGGCCATGGGGTCAAGCTCCAGCTCCTCGGGGGCCAGCGCCACCTCCACCCCCTGGATCTCTGGCACAGGCCCCTTCCGGCTCATCACCTGCAGGTAAGGGGAGGGTGAGAGGCCAGCACTAGATTGGGAAGGGGGGGAACTCCTCCCCCCCCCCCAGGGAAGTGCAGCCAGGGGCCCAGCTAGCCCAGTATATTTCACCTCCAAACAGCACTGGCTGTGCCCAAGGCAGGATCTGGGGAAGAGATCGCCAGGCTGAACATTTAGCATTCTACCCTGAAGTGCCTTAGGTCAGTGGTTCTCAGCCAGGCTACGCAGAGCTATTCCAGGGGTCCATCAACTCCTCTAGCTATTTGCCTAGTTTTACAGCAGGCTACATAAAAAGCACTAGCAAAGTCAGTACAAACTAAAACATCATACAGACAGTGACTTGTTTATATGGCTTTACATACTATGCACTGAAATGCAAGAACAATATTTATATTCCAGTTGATTTATTTTATAATTCTGTGGTAAAAATGAGAATAAGCAATTTCTCAGTACTAGTGTGCTGTGCCACTTTTGTATTTTTAGGTCTGATTTTGTAAGCAAGTTGTTTTTAAGTTAAGTGAAACTTGGGGTATGCAAGACAGATTCCTGAAAGGGGAACAGTAGTCTGGAAAGGTGAGAGCCCTGCGCTAGGTCCCCACAGAAACCCAGGCCCTGCCTGGCTCCCAGCCACCATGACCCCCTGTGCGCAGTGAGTCCCACATGACCAGGGGAAGACCAGGTACTTGCACCTGAACTGAGCTTGGGTGGTCTCACTGAGCGCCCCTTTGTTTGGGGGTGATGAGACAGGGGATACTGGCATAACCAATCCCCTTAGAGCAAACCCTTGAACCCCACCCCTCCAGCCCTGTTGTGCCCACCCTCTAACCCAGGCCCCATCTCTCCCCAGACACATGCCCCCACCCCAACCCCTCCCAGCAGCACCCGACCTCGCCATTCACCACCAGGCATTCTAATCCCAGCCCTCAGCCATTCTTCCCTCAGAAACAGGGATTGTCTAGGCCCGAATGCCTGCCCCCCTCCAGTTCTGACAGGGTGTCCCGAATGGCTCCGTGTCCAAAGATCCTAACTCCAGTTCTAGCCTGGCCCTTCAGCAGCCAAAGTGCCACCTTTTGCCCTCCAAGCTGCTCAACCCCTTTCCCAGTCCATGCAGCTGAGTCCTGCCCCGCTCCCCGCACCATGGCTTTCCAGCTCCCTCTGCCCCAATACTGCCCACTCCCTGAGCCCCACTGTCCTCCCCTGCCCAGTTGGCCCTCTCCCTGCTGCAGATCGCTAGTGAACACAACTGTACTCATGCCAAGGATGGGCAGCCCCACTTCCTGCCCTTCTCCTGGTGCCAAGGATGGGCGGGGCCTCCTCATGGCCCCTCCCCTGCGGAGAAGCCCTGTCACCACAATTGCTCCAGGGCTGCCAATTAAGGGCCTAGAGAGGATGGGGGGGTTCCACCATAGGCCCTCGTCCTGCCAAGCCGTTGGACCAGAACCAGCAACCCAGAGCTCACCAGCTGGCTGGCCCAAGTCACTCACCGTGGACATGTCATAGATGTGAGTGGAACCCATCATAGCACCCCCAACTGTGGCTGTTCGCTTCTCTGGCAGCACTGTGAAGAGCTGGGGCGTCTCGCTGCTGTAAAGGGTGCAAGGGGGAGGGGCAGAGAAATGGAATCAGCACAAAAGGCCACAAGTGCCAGGGGGACAGAGATGCAACCAGCTCTGGGGTGGGACGCAGCAGCTGGGCTGTTTAGTAGCCAGACAGCAGTTTGAGACAGGAAATGTAGAAGAGAGTGTCTGACCCTAATGAAACAGGAGGAGGATTTGGGAAGCAGAATGGAAACAGTAGGGCTGAGACTGGGCCAAGAGAGCAGGATTAAGAGCCCCAATGGGGAAGTCGAGTGAGACCTCCAAAACAGCATCACAAACAGTGCCCCTAGGCTCACACTAGGACACCAGGGTCAGCACTGGCTGCAAAGGCAGAGCATCCCTTACTGGGCCCCACCCACCTCCCTGCAGCACAGCGCCCCCTAGTGCCACATGGGGCCAGCACAGACTGCACAGGACAGTGCTCCTCCCCTCCCTAGGGGATTCTCCCCCCCCCCCCCGAGTCCTGCCCAGCCCTGCTCCCTTTGGGAGAGCAGAGTGGCCCAAGCAAGGCAGAGGCCTGACTTACCCATCCATGGCCTCCTCTATCTTCTTCTTCCTCAGCTCAATGAGCTCGGGGGTCTCCATGCCGGCAGGGACTGAGGAGAAGCCGCCTGGCGTGATCAGGCCGCTGGGGAGAGAGGGCAAATGGTTAAAGACACAGCACTTGGGCCACATGGCCTGGCTGGAATGGAGGAGCCCCACACTAGTGCCAGCGCAACCATAGCCCATGCCAAGGCAGCCCTGCCTCAGCTAGGCACTGACCTGTCAGCTGGGGTGATGAAGCCAGTCTCATCTGGCTTCTCCTCATCACTCTCCTCCTCCTCTTCCTCCTCGGAGGATTCCTCGTCTGATGGCTCCAGCTCTCCCCAGGGCGTCCGGTCGATTTCCTCCTCTTCTGCCTTGGCCTGAAATGAGGGGAGATGGGCTAGATAGAGGAAGGTGTAGGGACAAGGGGGGCTAGCTCTGATTCAGCCACTGAGCAGGGAGACAGGCTGGCTCAGAGGAGTAAGGAATGGGCCCTCTCCCCCAGGAGGCACCATTCCAGCCCCAGTACAGAGTAGGCACAGGGGACTCAGTCTCCAAGGTTCAGAGATCCAACCTTTTCCCCAGCATCAGCCTGGCTGCCCCCTGGCTCTGCCTCAGCTCATCAGCTCCACTGAGGAGCTCAGTTCCAGGCATCCCACTGACACCGGGCAGGGAGGGAATGGGTCAGCGCAGGCTGTGCATTTATCTTGGTTCCTGCCACCCTGGAAGAGCCCGGGCCTGGTTGGCAGTACCAAAGAGGGGGTATGCCAGCCAGTGGGTGACCCCGACCTTGTCCCATCGCGCCTAGAAGACCATAGGAGTGGCAGGTGGCCCCATCCCCCAGGCAATGGCTGTTCCCATCCCCACCCCCATGCAGTCTCTCCAGGGCCATGGCCATTCAGCTACCTACCTGGAACTCGGAAGCATTGGTTCCAAAGACGTCTCCATACAGAGGCTTCCCAGTCTCGTCAACGGGGGGCTTCCCCAACCCCCGGCATGGTACCCGAACGAGCAGCCCTGGGACAGGAGGAAAGGGTTATTCGGGCTCCAAAGGACAGTGGAGTCCACTGGACTAGAGCAGAGGGTGACTGGAAGCCAGGACACTTGGGCTCTGTTCCTGGCCCAGCCACAGACTCTGGCCAGGGCACCTCTCAGCTGTGGGCCTTCTTCTATTTGGGAAGCAGGGATGACGCTCACAATATGCCTTGCAAGGTCTCTGCTTTCTAGGCAGAAAGGGTAGAGGTCACCCCAGGATGGTTAATACAGGTCTCTGGACTGTGCGAGTGGGGCAGGGGGAAGAAGAGCATTTAACCATGTGGTGGAGAGAGAAACCCAGGAAGAAGCATGGAGCCACGGATGAAAGCGATCTACAGCTGGAGCCCTTGGCACTGGGAGGAGGGAGAAAGGCCATCGCTCCAGCTTGGTCTCTGCTAGGAAAAGGGGAGTCCAAGGGATAGAGTAACTCTGCATTGACAGGCAAAGTTAGTGAGGAAACAGTGCCTGAGCTGCACTAGCACTGCCCCACATGAAGCACCCCTAGTGAAAGCAAGGCCAAACCGCAGGGTGAATCCTTGGACTGGGACCACTCCCACAGCCCAAGTAAGGCACTCCCAGGCACTCTGGCACTCAGAGTACAGACTGGGGTGAGGGACCATTCCCCAGTGCCCTGCAGGACGGACACAGCCACTCACCTCTGGGATGGGTGAATTGAGGCCTGGGATCTTCAGGTTGGGGTAGGAGGGGGGTGGGCCATAGCGTTGCATGGCGATCAGCCACGGGGGTGGCACTTTGTGGGCATTCTGGAGCCAGGAGAGACACAGAATTAGCCAACAGTATAGACTCGCTTACACAAACTTGGCTAACCAGCCCCTACGGCAGGGAAGTCCCAGAACGAGGGGACAGAAACTCATCTCACTCACACAGGTGCCCCTCAGTCCCAACCACACTCTCCTCCCATCTGCCTCCCCACCACCACAGCTCTGCCAGTAAACCCAACAGCGGCTCAGCTGTTCTAGTCCTGAGGTGCCCAGCCATGCAGTGGCCATGGCTAGCTGAACCCCGAAGGCTGGCTGTAGGATCAGCAGGTGAGGGTCACACCAGCTCCCCTTGTCTAACAGGCAGCTTCCAAGAGCACTTACCGGGCCAACGGGCATCCCCAAGGCGATGCGCAGCTCATCTGACAGATCCCCTGGCTTCTTCTCTTTCAGCCGCGTCTCAAACTCCTTGCCCTGGTGGGAAGGGGAGTCAGAGCAATTGCGAGGGGGCACCCAATGCTAAGGGGCTCTGGCAGTGCCCCACATGGGCTGATCACTGTCTAGCACCCAGCTGGGGAAGAGGCTCCCAGCAACCACAAATCCAGGGTCAGGGAGAACCAGGCCAAGGTGGGAGCTTTCCTTCCCAGCCCTCAAACCCCAACAGTCTGCCAGAGATGGAGACTGCCCTCCTGAGTCACAGCATGGGGCATGCCCTGGGCACAGGCCCCAGCCAGAGCCGCTGTCCCATCTGAAAGGGCTTCCTGTGGCCCCACTCACCTCATAGTAGAGATCTCCATGGATGGTGAGCTTGGGCTTGGTCTGCCACTTGAAGAAGGCATCATGCAGCTTCTGATAATCGATGTCGATCTTGCCCATCTTGGGGCGAACCTTCTCCCGCATCTTTGATTTCATTGTCTTCTGCTCCTCCTGGGAGTGGGCGGGGGGGAAGGCGAGAGGGTGAATGCACTTCAGACACCCCATGGGATCCCTGCAGCTGCAGGAACAGACTGCCACCCCACACAGCCTCAAATCACCCTCTGAAGGACACAGGCTGCAAACCCCGCTCCAGGAGGCAGCCAGGACAAGATCTGACCTACTAATGGGCAGAGGGTGAGGGGGCATGGCAAAGGATACAAGACCAAATCTTGCAGTCATCCCAGCCAGGGGTATATAGCACCAGCCCCTCCAAGTCACCACACCAGAGAGGATGGGCTCAGTGAAGAGGCTGTTTTTATAGAGAGCCCTTGACTGGCACAGAGATGCAGCTACCTCTGGGGTGCAGTGCACATGTGGGTACCTTTTCCTGCAGCGCCTCTCGCATCTCCTGGATGCCCGTGCGCTTGATGAAGTCAGGCAGCTCGAAGGGCGGCTTCTCAATGCCCCTTTTGCCCTGCAGGTACTTGCGCTTGAAGCACCAGTGCCGTGGCACGGGCACAGAGTTGCGGGTGGCCTTGAGGTGAACCAGCAGCTTAGGGTCCTGGGCCGTCACATCATGCATCTCTACCACATCTGGGCGTGCCACCAGCTGGGGACAAGACAGCACAAGCTTAACCCTCCAAGCACCAGAGTTCGCCGCCCTCCCATTATCCCCTACACCAAGCCTACAGCTTAACCTTTCGAGCACCAGAACCTTCTCTATTCTCTCCCCCCATCCCCTGCATCCAATTCCCCGTGCTCCATTCACCCCCTCCCAGCTAGACAGCAGACACTGGAGGCAACAGGACCCAAGGCAAGCTCATCCTGGGAGACCCCTTGCTGGTACAGTGTCCCCTACAAGAAAAAAAACAGATCCCAACACCCAACTGGGTCATGGCTTTGCCAGTCTGGTCAGTTTCACTCGTTACCTAAATGGAGCCAACCCAACCGACTGAGTTTGGCCATCGGCCCAAAGGGCACCAACCCCGATGCAGAGACCCCTGTGCCCTGAACCAGAGGCTGAGAGGGGAGAGGCTGTTCTGTCCAATCCTTCTCCACAACGTCTTGAGCAGGGTGGTCTCTGTCCCAAGAAGGGTGCCCATCCCTTCAGAGGAATTGTGACCCTGCCACCCCCATGGCACTGGAGGGGACCAACCGTCTCACCTGTTTCAGCTCCGCCACCGTGAAGCGATTCATGCGTCTCAGCTTCTTCTTGGACAGTTTTGGGGCCTCAGGTTTCTTCTCCTGGATCCAAGAAAGAAGGAGCCACAATAGACCTGGCTCATCCAGCCCAGGCTCCCCCACCCCACTCCCACCAGATCGGACCCATGGACCCAGCATCCCCCCCACACGCACTAATACTGGCCAGTGCCAGATGCAGAGGGGGGATCCACCCATCATCACTGCAGCACTAGCCCTGCTGGGGGGACGGGGGGACGGGGGGGACGACGGACGGACGGACGGACACGACACCGACCTCTCTGTAGCCTTGGGGCCATGGTGCCAGCGAGATCAGCACAGATGCCAGCCTATCCCTAGCAACACTTGCCCCCAAATCTCTCCTGAGCTCTGGGCTATGGTGGTGGCAGGGAGTTCCAGTGGCTCGCTGCCTGGCCCCACCCCCAGCCCACCTGTTCATCATCAGAACTGTCATCGTCACTGCCCTTCCGGTCCTCCTCGAAGCCCTTCTTCTTGGGTGCGGCTGCACTCTCCGGCTTGTCTGCCTTGTCAGGCTCCTTCTCCTTGTCTTTCTTTACATCGTCTGTCAGCTGTGGGGGGAAGGGAAGGTGAGGAGGGGCCAAGGCTGGAGACTCCATCCCCAGGGAAGGGACACTGACCGGAGGGAGATTTGAGCAGGGGCGCATGAACCTGAGCAACTGTCCCCCCAAAAAGCAGCTGGGAGCACAAGGCTCCTGTCCCATCTCCTGAGAGGAGCTAGGGGGTACATGCTTCCCCTGCACAGCCCCATAGGGAGCAGGTGGGGATACAGGCCATGTGGCGGTGCCCCTGCCCTGGGGGATGAAGATCTGCAAGCTAGGCCCTTACAGAAGAGAAGGAACTTCTCCCCTATGGAAAGGAAACTCCCCCATCTTCTCACCACAAGGTCTTATCCCCTCAGGAATCAGCCAAGGCTCCCAACTGAACAGCAGGCACCAGAACCCAACTTGTGCCCTCTCCCAGGCTGCAGCACAGACACTGGTCTGTATCCTGATGAGACAGGAGCACTGGCCCCAGAGCCATGGCAGATAGAGCTTGCAGCTAATTCCCCTGCCCCACTGCAAACAGATCCCCACAGGATTCGGGGCTCCATGCAGCCCAGTGAGAACCGCCCCACTGTTCCAACCACCATTGTGCTGCCCTCCCAGAGCTGAAGACAAAACCCAGGCACCAGAACCTCCTGGCACCCCTCTATGTGCTAATCGTTAGAACCCACTCCTCAGCCAGATGCCAGCACTTTAACCACTAGAGACCTTTTACATGTGTAGTGCCAAAACACCAAGACAGCATCCCTCAAACCCAGCCAGCACCTCGGGCCTGGCTCACCTTGAAGGCATCGAAGATCCTCTTGAAGAAGATGAAGTTGGGATCATAGATCTCTGGTTCCTCAGCAACATACTCGATCTCCACCACTGACTCGGTGTCTTTGGGCTCAGTGCGTTGCACGGTCTCTTTCTCCCCTTTGCCCTCCGTGCCCTGTGCTGCCACACGTGCCTTCTTCTTCTTCTTCCGGTTACGGCGCTTACGGTTCCTCTGCCGAGAGAAGGGGGATAATAATTACAGATTCCTCACTCTGGGGTGGAGTATGGGGACTGTTTATACAGGGAACCTTCCCCAGCACTGAGATGCAGTCACACCCAATCCTGTAAGTGGCAGCTCTTCAACAGCGCATGACACTGCTGCACCATATTTGGCAGGCATGAAGAAGAATCCTGGAGGAGGCACTTTATGGTGACAGTATGAAATGTTCCCGACAGTCATCTTGCAGAATGCGGAGCAAGACACAGCAACTCTTGCGAGACTTGCCACAGGGCCTCAGCCTTAGGTGGCAGTTCCCAGCTGCCATGCAGTGTTTCCCTTTGCATCCAGGGGGCTCTTGAGGGAAAGATCTCCCACCTCCTTTCCCTTCCAGCATCCCTGTTGCAGGGAGGTTCTGGTGAGTTTCACTCCCAATTCTTCGACATTGGCAGCCAGTGAAGATTCAAACCTCATCACTGGAAACATGGTTCACAGGAATTTATATTCCAAGCCAACATTTTCAGCCTCAACATCAGGCCGGAGCTCAGCTGACACTGTCACTTTAAATCAACCTCTTGCTAGCCAGACTATGGCTAGACTACAGAGGGAGCAAGACAGGGATGTGCCAGTCTCAGCATCTAACAGAGCTCTCTGCTCCTGAAATGGACACGCCCCATTCAGCAGAAGGAGAAACCGAGGCACAGAGAGGTGAAAGGGTTGACCAGACTTTAGCACAGCGAGCCAATGACAGCCAGGGAGTAGAACCCAGCAGTCCAGGCCCCCTGCTCTAACCCACTCCTCTCCTCCCAGAAGAGAGGAGAGAACCCAGGAGTCCAGGCTTCCAGCTTCTCCACTCCAACCCACAGGACTCCCCTGCTAGAGCTGGGGACTGTAATGTGAGGCATGCAGCCTGCTCACCTCTTTCTTTGACAAAGCCATGTCCTCCTCAGTCTCAGAAGCAGAAATACTGGCCAATGTCCTCAAATCTGTCTCCATATCATCATCTACTGAAATACAGGAAGATCAACAAGACGGGGGAGGGGTCAGACCCACTAGAGCAAGCTCTGGGAGCAGAGACGGAGGGGACAGCTCTGCTGGCCCCTCCAAACTGCATGCTGGGAGCAGGAGCAACTAGCCACATTCCAATCCTCCTGTGCCCCCCTGAACACATGCCAACCAGCCCCCTTTGTCCCAGTGCAGGAGCTGGCTTGGGGGGTGCAGCATACAAAAGGAACACAATCCGGGTGGCTTGGCTGCCTCTGCTTTGTGGAGAGCATTGCCAAGGGACAGGAGACGGGCTCCCTAGGAGACGCCTGCCAACCCCGTCTTCTGACAGAGAGAGGTTAACCGTGGGGCGTGCCTGGAAGGCAGGATTCCCCCTGCCTTCAGACTGCACCCAGCTCATGGGCCAGCCCCAGCAGCAGTCAGCACGGCCAGAGCACAACTGAAAAGCAGGGCGGGGGAGCAAGAGGATGGAGAATGATGGGGTACGAAGGTCACATTTCCCAGGTCACTGGCGCACGCAATTCCCTGCTCTAACCTCTAGGCCCCACTCCTGCATGAGCCAGGAATAGAATCCAGGAGTCCTGGCTCCCAGTCCCACAGCAGCCTCATGCACTAGCCCCTCCTCCTCACCCAGAGCCGGGAATAGAACCCAGGCGTCCTGACCCTCCAGAGCTCCTGCCCTTGTCCCTACAGCACCTCCTGCTGAGAGAGGCCAGGGCTCCCCCAGCAGCCAAAATTCCTGCCCCAGACCACAGAGGAACAGAATGGAAGGAGCCTCAAACCTGTGGTGCCAGGCACGGCTATGAGCTCCTCCTGCCGGATCTCCTTGAGTTGCAGGATCTTCTCCAGGGCCTGAGGGATCTTGGGGCCAATGGTGGAGTCATCAGTCTACAAACAGAAGCACTAACTAAGCAGGGGGATCTACCACAACAGGACCCACAGCCTGGCATGAATGGGAACAACCCAGGCTCCCAGCGCCCCGCTCTCCCGTCCCAGACCCCACTCACCTCCCAGAGCCAGGTATAGAATCCGGCCCGGGTATAGGGATAGGAATTCTCCCCTCTACCTCCAGCGCATCTCAGAAAGCTGCCCACCCACAACAGGCCACCCACCAGCCACCACTCTCTGCATCCTTACCTCTCGGCCTTCTTCCCCAGGAGGAGGTGGCGGCCCACGGGGCCTTGGGCCAGGGGGACCAATAGGAACTCCGGGCAGCAGGGGTCCCACAGGGGCAGCCCCTAGAGGAGCAGGAGAGACACACAAAGGGGTGAGTCCACATAAGGAGCGGATCTGAAGTAACTAGCTCCCTGCTGCCCTGTTCCCAAAGCAGGGGCTGAATCCGAGCCAGTGCCTGCTATAGAGGGGAAAGGCTCTAGCTCCCATCCCCTAGTCTGGGCACTAACAATCTCACCTCGTGGCACCATTGGGGGTCTTGGTCCTATGGGTCTGACAGGCCCCACATCTGGAGGGGGTCTGGGCACCGGAGGGGCCAGCTTGGCCATCTCTTTCTGTCGCTCCTGTTCCAGTAAGACTGCAGCCTGAGAGCAGGGGAACATATGGGGAGAGGTCACAGCTGGGTGAGGGCTGAAGATCAGCAGCCCTGCCCCCCATCCAGCCTTCCCCACAGGATGTCCCCAAGGGTTGGGGGAGGTAACACCCCTGCCATGCTTGAATGTTGGATTCTCACCCCATTATCACGGACAGGGATGCCCAGAGACGTGAGGCCATGAGCCCTCAGGTGGGAAAAGGTATCAGGCCAGATGAGCCCACTGGTGATGAAAGGGGCAGATTGTGGACTAGAGGGGCCCAATGGGGCTGGAGATTTGTGGGGAGAGAGCATATTCTTGGCTGGAAGGGGAGCCAGATAGGGCCACTGGTACTGAAGGTTACGGGGGGAAAAAGTAGGCTGGAGGGGTGGACACCAGACTGGGTGGGCCCACTGAGTGGGGTACCAGTGCGGATGGGGGAGACACACAGCACCAAGAAGCAGCAACCTCGCCGGTTAGTCCTCCCCACCCACATCCTGGCCCCAAGCGCCCAGTGAGATGCCGCCGCGTGGGGCTTTACCCGCTTCTGCTGCTCCAGCAACTCCTGCTCCTTCAGCTTCTCCCCGAACGAGGACTCCCCCTGCAGGGAGTGAGGGGGAGGCCAAAGTGCTGGGAACCAGCTGTGACCAAGTGACACCCATTCCTTGCCTGCTCAGAGCATTGGGAAAGGACCAGGGAGAGGCTGTGATAGGGGAATGGGTCAGCAGGGGTGTTCAGAACAACCTGGGGAAGGGGAGGAGGTGCAGGGAGCTGAATGGATTGCAGCATGTGTTCTCTGGCAGAACAGGTGAGCAATCGGGTCCAATTCAGATCAACGTCAGAGGAGAGAGCAGTGTCTCTTCTGCAACTTGAGGAGGCAAGGAACAGGATCAGGCTCCCTCAGGCCCCTACACGACACACAAACTGTTCTGTTACCTGGTCGATTTCACCCCCGTGTCTCTCTCTATCCCCTGGCTATGGGTGGGCAGACAGAACAGATTGCACGTGCTAGAGTTTAAAGGTGAACTTTCCCTCACCCAGCGTTGAGACACAGCTGCCTCCAGGGTGGGGCACGGGGGCTATTTACCCTTCACCCTGTGCTGAGATGTGGCCTCGTCTGCGATGGGGCACAGGGGCTGCTCAGCATTAGCACGTCACAATAGTTTAGGGCAGGATGTGAAGAATCCTATACACAACGGAAATTGCACTTGGGAGGAAGGAATTCAGGGAGGCCAAATGGCAAAACAGCAGCTGAGATTTGGCCAGGATCAAAGCCCAGACTCTTGCCAAAGGAAGTGGTTGAATCTTCACTGTGTGTCTTCTGGCAGCACAGGCCCTCCTTGCACTACACTAGGCACTGGAGTCAGCACTCACCAGCAGGGGCGAGACCCCAGCACCTCCTCACACCACCTTGGGGCTGTGAGGGAGAACACCTCTGCACTGCTGCCTGCAGCGCAGCCCTTACCTGCTTAGCCCTCTCTTCTTGCTGCATTAGCAAGGCTGCCTGCTGCTGTGCCAGCTTCAGACGATCTTCCTCCGACAGCGCCGAGGGGTCCACACTCTGCATGCGGAGGGGGGGCCCCATGCCTGGGGGAGGGGGAGGGGGCCCCACGCCCATGGGGAAGTTGAGGCTGATGCCAGGGGGAGGGGGAGGAGGTGGCGGGGGCTGCATGGGTGGCATTCCCATGGGGGGAGGAGGGAGAGGGATCCCAGAGAGCTGTGAATGAGAGAAAAGATGAGGAGGTAAGGATCAGACAGAACATGAAGAATCACAAAGCGATTCACAGGTTATTTATACAGAGCTCTCTCACCCGGCCCTGAGATGCTGCCTCTGTGGTGGGGCACAGCAACGTCCCAAGAGCCACACAGCAATGCTGAGCATGCTCAGAATAGGAAGGCTCCTGAATCCCAGAGCCGGCAGGAGGGATTTAGGAAGGTAGAACAGCATTGCTCCGCAGGATGCTGGGGTTAGCAATAGCTTCCGGTGGGAAGTACCAATGGACATCAGTCACCCTAAGAAGCTGGACAACCTCCTCCCAACATAGGAGAGCTACAACAGTGCAGCCAGCACAGCCCCTAGGGAAGCCCCTGTGACCTAGCCAGGACAGGATTCCTCCTCCCCATAGCCCTCACTTACCTGTCCAGCAATTGGGGGCGGAGTGGGTTTGTCACCGTCATCTCCCCTAAGAGACGGCCTGTTCAGCACGATACCAGTCTGCGGAGAGGGAGGACACAGTAAATGCAGCCGCAAAGCAGGTGATAGCATATCCACTGGGGAGCCTCTATCAGAGACTCCCACTGACATGCTCTGGGGAGGAAATCCAGGCTCTGGGGAGGCCAACTCACCACCATGGCAAGTAAAGACAGTAGTGCTACAGCTCCCCACGCAAGTTGGAGCCCGGTGGCGCCACACATAGCCCTCACCACACTGACCATCATACAGTCTCCATAGCCAAGACAGAAAGTAGAACGGGGGGAAGGAGGGGGAGAAGGAATATACTGATGCCCAGAGCCACACAGAGCATATGGCTCAGAGATGGAAGTAAGGCCACCCCCTGCAGCTCACACACTAGCCCCCATCACAGGCTGCAGTACAGTTGCTCTGATTACTCTGAACACTAGCAGACATGCTGGAATGGAGACCTGAGGCCACAGCAGAGCACTTGCCTTTAAATCTCTGCTGATGGATGGGTGGGTGCACCAGCCAAACCCTGCTGTATTACGGGACAGGAAGGAATGCAGAAGCTCAGATGAAATCTCAAGGACCCTCGCTGCAATAGAGCTCCCTGCTGGCATCCAAACAGCATTGATTGAGTAGCTGGTGCCCCCACCCCAAGCCAGCATGGCAGGGACACACACATGCTTCAGTCTTAAGATAAAGATCACAAGTTTCCTTCCATAGGTTGACAGTACCCAAGATGTTCTAGGGACATTCACAACCCAGCTTACTGTTCAAGCAAGTAGTACCTCTCTAGTGCCGGTTAACGTAGTATCTGAGCACCTCCCAGTTATTAATTTATGTATCCTTACAGGTATAGCAGCGCTATTATTCCCTAGAGATGCCAAACAGAGGCCCAAAGAGGCTAGGTGACACTCCCAAGGTCCCCCAGCTCTCCTGAGTCCCAGGCTAATGCCCTAGCCACCACATCAGCCTTCATCTGCTAATGCTGCTCATTTATTCTAACACCAGTGAATCCAGGCTGAGAGCCTCCTGTTTCCTAGTCCGTGTCATTAGTCAGGTGAGGCTGTTGAGTGTGATTACTGCTCACTCTGTTTGCCTGTACTGGTGCCCATGTAGCACTAGGGGTGGTAAAGGTGGGAGACCCTCTCACTGTACGCTCTATCCTGCATGCTGGGGGTGCAACACTACAGAGCATGTCAGGAAGTAAAGTCTCCCACCACAGGTTTGGGCCGCCAAGCAGGTCCCTTTCGCACAGAGGAGTTGGGAGGTGGGTGCCAGGGCCTGAGCCAGGAGGCTGTGTCTGATAGCAGAGCATGTCTCCTGCCCTCCCCCCCCCCGTGCGTAGTGTGTACTGGGGGGGGGGGGAGGGTGTTGTTCCTCACCTGCAGGGTGTACGTCTGCAGCCTCTCCACCAGCTCCTCACGGCTGCCTAGAAAACACAGGCGAAGGTCAGAGCTCACAGGCCAACACCGCCTGTGCCACCACCAGCTGCCCCGCCCCGCCCCGGCACCCCCAGCCCCGCAGGCTCCCGTCTACTCCCCAAACCTACCCCACGTCTCCGGGCTGCCTGGGAAACACAGCGCGGGGGCCAGCTCGGACCCTGCCTCCTCCCCGCCAGCCCCAAGCGCGCCCCCGCCAGCGAGGCTCCCCTCCACGGGTCCCAGACACCCCCGCCCGCACCGGGGCCCGCCGCCACCCCCCGCATGGGCCCCAGCGGCCGCCCCGCCCCCAGCCGGCCCCGGCCGGGCCGCACCTTGCACCGGGGCCCCGATCTCGGCCAGCTTCGCCTGCAGCTCGGGGGGCGCCCAGGCCCCGTAGGCCGGCAGCGGCAGCTCGCCCTGCGGCGGCTCTGGGTGCTCGGTCGCCATCTTCCCCCCCACCAGCTCGCCGTAGGCACCGCTTCTACGTCACTACGTACACACGCGGCGGGCGGCTTACAGCCAATCAGAAGAAGCGCTACCTTCTCGGTAAATGTATGCCCCGGCGGCTCCGCCAGCGTGATGACGTTAACACGCACAGCCCAGACAACCAATGAGGGAGAAAGGTTTCTGCCGCGTTCCCTTCTGGGTGTTGTAGTCCTTGGAGAGTCCCAAAGCAGGGTGACGTCAAGAAGCTACTGGGAGTTGTAGTTCTGAAATATGGAGGGGCTGAAGTCCTCAAGGCGCTTTGCATGCTGGGAATTGTAGTTCTGAGGGGTTGGCGAGGCCAGTATGGGGCGGAGCGAGAGAGAAGGGGAGTGGGCGCTGGAGGTTGGTGTGGCACACGGGGTCTTTCCTACATGCAACTTGCATCACGTGTTAACACGCATGAAACTATAACTGTAAATAGTGACACGTGTGAACATGTGTGTTGGACGTAGTCATGTGATGTGTTACACACGTCAGTGTAGGGGTGTGTCTATGAGGACACTTATAAAACTATAAATCACGACACAGGAAGGAGCACAGAACACGTGGCTGTGTCGATTGTTCTGTGAATGGGGATGGAGGACGCAGCTGTGTAAATCACGATGTGTAACTGTGTGGGACACTGTAGTCATGTGCACTGGGACACAAATGAATGAGCATAGACATGTAGTTGTCAACTGTGACACGTGAACATGAAAAAACATCCTGGGACTCAGACATGCTGGGTACAGGTAATGTACTGCAGATCCTGGCCTGTGTTTAGATCCTGAGCAGCGTGCTGGTGAGCACAGATTAAGCAATGTAAGTAGAACCTCACAGTTATAAACACCAGAGTTACAAACTAAGCGGTCAACCACACACTTCATACAGAATCGGAAGTACGCAATCAGGCAGCAGCAGAGACCAAAGACAAAAGCAAATGCAGTACAGTGCTTGCTAAACAGACTACTAAAAAATAAAGGGAAAGTTTAAAAAAAGATTTGACAAGGTAAGGAAACTGTTTCTGTGCTTCTTTCATTTACATTAAGATGGTTAAAAGCAGCATTTTCTTCTGCATAGTAAAGTTTCAAAGCTGTCTTAAGTCAATGTTCAGCTGTAAACTTTTAGAAGAACAACAGAATGTTTTGTTCCAAGTTACAAATACTTCAGAGTTACTAACACCCTCCAGTCCCAAGATGTTCGTAACTCCAAGGTTCCAATGTATTGTTTAACGTGGGCTCTCCCCATGCCATAATGCCACGTGCAAATCTGCCTTGCACATGCTATGAGAGCAAATTAGGGGCATGCTCTGTCCAGGAGCGTGCCGAGAAATGGAGCAGGGATGTGAGTGGAGAATCTGGGATGGGGATGAGACACATTCACGTCAGCCGCCTTCACTGCCAGAGGCCCCTGGAGTGAGATGAGATTGTGAGAAAAAGGAAGAGAGAGACTGGGGTGTATATGAGGTTAGACAGACCCATAGATAGTTAGATAGTATGCAGTGTTGTCGCCGTATTGGTCCCAGGATATTAGAAAGGCAAGGTGGGTGAGGTAATAATATCTTTTATTGGACCAACTTATGGATATGTAGTGTAGTTGTAGCCGTATCGGTCCCAGGATATTAGAATAATTCATTACTCTGCTAGACACCAAAATCAGGGATTGACCAGAGACACTGAATTTCTGGTTTACTACCCACTCATCCCTTTTTCTCCTGTGACTGCAGAGGTGTTAACAGGTCACTCTACCTTGACTGGTCCTTTACAATACATGCTAACTACTTATGCTAAAACAATCTGTTCCGCCTTTCATTTATCTGTGACGCTTGGAGTACCTTTCCCCAACCTGAAAGAAGAGCTCTGGGTGGCTCAAAAGCTTGTGTCTCTCTCCCCAGCAGAAGCTGGTCCAATAAAAGATATTACCTCCCCGACCTTGTCTCTCCAACTTCTGTACAGATAGAACAGGTTTTTATGGCAATGCTCCTGCAGTCTCAAAGCCCCCACCAGAGGGCAGTACATGCACACTATTGTCATGTCCCTTGGCAGTGAGCTTTTTGTCCCTGTCCCAGCAGGTGACGCGTTAGCCTGGCCCTTGCACGGGGCACTGACTAAGGAGTGAGTGGGGGTCTAGCAGGTAGGCCTGGGAGTCAGGACTCCTGCGTTTTATCCCTGGCTTTGGGAGGGGAGTGGTGTCTAGTGGTTAGGCATGGGGGGCTGGGAATCAGGACTCCTGGGATGTTCCCTGCTGTGAATCTGGGCCTGGCTTTCTTGCAGTGACATGGGAATGTCCTGCAAGCTCCCAGTGGGACGCCGCGGTGGGAAATGTCGTGGTGCTTCCCTGTCCCCCTGGGGGGATGGACCCAGGGCCCGCAGTGACCCGCAATGGCTGGTTCCTAACGCTGGGGATGGCTCTGGAAGTGGA
Organism: Emydura macquarii macquarii; assembly: GCF_026122565.2. NCBI lineage: Eukaryota > Metazoa > Chordata > Testudines > Chelidae > Emydura > Emydura macquarii. The sequence continues at coordinate 8,027,240 of NW_027131105.1, read as the reverse complement.
GGGTGGTTTTTCCTCCCTCCCTTTCCCTCCCCTGTATCATTTGGTGGCTCCCTTTGGAACTTGGTGGATGCATAGTGTGTGTGTGGGGGGGGGGGGGTCCATGCCCCATCCTGTCAGGCATGCAATGATAATTGGCCATTAATCACCATAGATCCTGGCCTGATGAGCAGAGAACCCTTTGGTGTGGGCTCCCCACCCCCTTGTTGGAGAAGACAGAGGGGCACAGCCCCTCGGGCCTAGGATCAGACCCCGGGGAAGGATCAGACCCCAGGGAAGGATCAGACCCTGTAAATATTCAACCTTGTAATCACACCCCCAATGGGGGGTGACACCCTGTACCCCTCCATAGGCCAGCACCCTCCAGCTCAGAGCCAAGCCCTCCCCCACTTCAACCCACAGGGCAGTGTATGGGGACCCCTCACACATCTGAGTCCATCTGTCTTTGCCTGCCTTTATCTGTCTGTGTCCATCTGTCTGCCCCTGCCTCTGCCTGTCTGTTCTTACACATGCCCACTGCCCACTGCTCAGCCACGTGGAGCCCTTCAGAGGGGAGGAGAGATGTTTGCCCCAAAGCTCTCAGCCAGAGGGGTCCCTCTGTAAACAGCCCCCACACCGCATCCCAGAGGCAGCTGTATCTCAGTACTGAGCGAGGGGTCCTGTATAAACAGCTCCCATGCCCCACCCCAGAAATGGCTGCATCTCAGTGCCAGGAGAGGGGTCCCACTATAAGTAGCCCCAGCACCCCACCCCAGAGACACCTACATTTCAGCACTGGGTGAGGGAATCACTGGATAAACAGCCCCCTGCTATCCCAACCTTGGGCACCTCTGTCACAGCTTAGCTGGTGCTCCTCAATCCAACCTGCAGCCTCCTGCTGTCCCAGCCATGGACGCTCAGCCCCCACCCCACCTACCTCCGCTTCTCATTCACTGTACTCAATACTTGACCCAGAGCTACAGGAATCTTTCAGGTCTAGCTGGGTCATGAAATCACTCGTTCAGTTCAAAAGTGCCAGATCAACAGCTCCCAGCTCCTCTGCTGTAACCCACTAGACCCCAGGCCCCTCCCAGAGCCGAGAACTGAACCCAGGAATCCTGACTTCCAGCCCCCCTCCCCCTACCCGGTAACCCACCAAATCGCTCCCAGAGCTGGGAATAGAACCTGACCTTGAAATGTTCTTTGAGATCTCCATTATATGGTGAGTGAGGCCATGTGGGGGCAGGGTAGGCTGTCTTGGGGGTATTGGGAAGGGCTGGGCAGGGTGAGGCCAGCACAAGAGCCCCTCCATGGCCCAGAGAGCCTAGCCTGGGGTAGGGACTGGACTGGTATGAAGGGGTGTCTCCGTCAAGGCTGCAGGGCACAGACACATCCTGTGGTTCCCCAGACTGCCCAGCTCTGGCCTGCACTGCCCATCTGGACGTAAGAGGGCACAAGATGCTCCCCCTTCCTCCCAACAGGCAGAACCAGCGTGTGCTGGGCTCACACTGCCCTGCCCAGGGTGGAGTGGGGTGGGCGGTGACCTGAGCCCCTGGAGGAAGGGAAAACTAACTCCCTGAAACCTTAATTCTTCCTAATAGCTCCTCAGAGCAAATCCCCTACCGGGCTGCCTTCATCAGAGGAACATGGAGTGAGTGGCAGAGAAGAAAAGAGAAGCCCCTTTCACCGCCCTGGCATGAGGTGGGCAGCCATGTTGCAGAAAGCAGCCTCCTGCCCTGCTTCCTCGCTGGCACGGAGACACCTGGGGACACCACTCCAGCATCGCTTGTGCTATGCATTGTGGGAGAGCTCGGCCATCCCTTCTGGGGAGGCAGGGAGAACGGGGAGCTGCCAGTGAGATGCCCAGCCAGAGCTGGGTCAGCTGCGGGAGGGGAGGCAGTATGCGTGGGCGGCTGGGGATCGGCACCAAAGCTCATGGGCCACTACTAGGAAATGGTCATTTGTTCCCCCGGCTCCCTCCCTGGGCTGTCTCCCACCAGGGCTCCGACATAGTCTGTAAATCGGCAGGTCGCCCCAAGCCCTGGGTCATCTAGGAATCGTGCCACAGGGCCCCAGATCTCATCTGCTGCTGGCCCGAGGGGCATTGCTTAGCTCGCTGTTCCTTACGTGGGAACAGCCGCATGTGAGCGCACTCGGCACCCCGTGAGCATGGCAAAGAGCCGGCCGGATGGAGTGCTCGCTGGAGAACGTTCAGGCCGCTGGCCCCTTTGCTGATCTGCTGAATGACGGGCACAGCCTTCACTCAAACCGGAACCGAAAACCGCTGCCACTGGAGACACCGCGTGGACCCTGGAGAAGGGGATCCAGGGCCTTTGCCTCCAGGGGGCGTCAGCTCTGCCCTGGCTCCAGGGCGGGGAATGGGCTACAGTCCCTTTCCCTGGTGGGGGGGTGCTAGCTCCAGCCTGGCCCCAGGGCAGGGAGGGGGTGGCCGGGCTGGTTCAGGGTGGGCGAGGAATGGGATCCATGCCCTTTCCCCTTTAGGGAGCACTAGCCCGATTCAGCCCCAGGACAGGAGCACTGGCTGAGTCAGCTCCAGCCCCCATGGGACTGACTGCGGCAGGAGCCCCTCCCCCATCCCCATCCCCACTTCCCACAGCTCCTTACCAGGATGCGTGAGTCACTGACACTGTCTGCTCCCAGCTTCTGCTGCGGAGAACAAGCAGCTATTTATACTGGGCTCCTCTCAGAGGCTGTTGTGTAACGCCCCCCGGATTCCAGCACTGGGGGGGGAAGGGCCTGGGAATCAGGACCCCTGAATCCTATTCCCAACCCTGGGAGGGAAGTGGAGGCTAGGAGTTAGAGCGGGGGGATGGGATGGGAGTCAGGACTCCTGGGTCTATTCGCTGTCCCACCGTAGATGAGTCCATTCACCTCTCTGTGCCTCAGGTTCCCCCTCAGTGTGGGCAAGAATGCAGGGCCGTGTGACCCCCCCAGAGGCTGATCCCAGGCCCCACCCATGCCTCACAGTCCCCTAACGTGCCCACTCCCTGGATGGGATCCTGTAGAATGCCCCCCCCCACCCCATGCGTGTGGCGCGTCTGAAGGGTTTCGGCCCTTGTCCTCCTGGGCACTAACTGGCCCCTTCGATCTGACCAGGTGCAGAGGCCCTGGCCCCTTGAGGGGTCCCTGCAGGACAACTGCCCACCAGGGTAAGGGGGAGATTTACCCTTTGGCCCCACAGCGAGCTGGCCCCTCACTCCCCCTTCCAGACACACACCCCATTGTCCTCGGCCCCAGATCTGGTATCTCTTCCCAGCTACCCCCTCCCGCCCCAGGGCGGGGGTTTGCAGCCACAATGGCCGCTTTGTGGGCCATGTGGTAATGTGAGACACCCACTGCCCCTGCCTGGCACCATCCCCGGGCGCCCTCCCCCATGCTACAACACTGCAAGATGCAGTACCAAGGGTGCAGGGAGGGTGGGTGTGTACGTGTGCATGCAGGCTGTGGGTGCAGGAGAGTGTGCAGGCGTGATTATGTGCACACAGAAGCAAATGGGCTGTTGTGTGTGTGTGTGTGTGTGTGTGTACATGAGAGAGGCTGTATGAGAGGCTGTGTGTGTTGAAGTGTGTATGACAGACTGTGTGTGCATGCCTAGTGTGTGTTTGGGGGTAGGGGGTGAGAGAATGTGTGACGCTTGTTGTGCACTGACGTGTGTGTGGTGATGATGATGGGTTGGTGTGCTGAGGATGTGACTCTGTGTGTGTGTGTGTGTGTGTGCTCTTCTCTCCCCTTCTATCCTCTTGCTGAATTCCAGCTACAGTGCAATGCAGAGCAGCAGGGAGTGTGTATGACAGAAAAGTGTGCATGTGGGTCTTTGTGTGTGTATTAGTGAGTGTGTCAGTGTGTGCATCTGTGTAGCTGTATGCAGTGTGTTTGTAGCAGCTTAAGCAGTTTGTGTAGTTGTGTGCAGTGTGTTTAGCTGTGTGAGTGTGTAGCTGTGTGTGTAGCTGTATGTAGTTATATGTAGCTGTGTGCAGGGTGTGTAGCTGTGTGTGTGGTTGTGTGCAGCAGTGAGTGTAGCTCTGTGTGTAGCAGTATGCAGTGTGTGTGCAGTGTGTGTGTAGCGTGTGTGTAGAAGTGTGTGTAGCTGTGTGTGTAGCTGTGTGCAGTGTGTGTGTAGCAGTATGTGTGTAGCAGCATGTGTAGCAGTGTGTGTAGCTGTGTGCAGTGTGTGTAACAGTGTGTGTAGGTGTGTGCAGTGTGTGTAACAGTGTGTGTAGTGTGTGTGTAGCTAGTGTGTGTGTGTGTAGCTGTGTGTGTGTAGCTGTGTGCTGTGTGTGTGTAGTGTGTGTGTGTAGCTGTGTGCAGTGTGTGTGTGTGTGTGTAGTGTGTGTGTGTAGCTGTGTGTGTGTGTAGCAGTGTGTGTGTGTAGCTGTGTGCAGTGTGTGTGTGTAGCTGTGTGTGTGTAGCTGTGTGCAGTGTGTGTGTGTAGCTGTGTGTGTGTGTAGCTGTGTGTGTGTGTAGCTGCGTGCAGTGTGTGTAGCAGTGTGTGTGTGTAGCTGTGTGCAAGACACGCGTCCTTGCGTGCGGGCTCGGCGCACAGCGCAGCGCTGCACGGCGCGGGGAAGCTGCCCCGACCGCACAAAGGACGCGGCGGCTCCGCGCTCCCTGCCTCCCTCCCCCGCTCGCGCGTTCCCAATTGCCCGGCCCCGGCCCCGGCCCCGGCTCCGGCTCCGCTGCCCGCCCGCAGCCGGCAACATGGCGATGGGGCGCCCCCGCTCCCCGGCCGCCCGCTAGCGCGGGGACCCCGCCCCGCCCGCGGCGTGGAGCGATGCTGCCGCGGCGCGCCCGGGACACTTGTCCGCCCCCCGCCGCCTGCGCTCGCCCTGCCCGGTGATGCCCCGGCCACGACGGGACTGAGCCGGCGCCGGCTCCCCGCACTCCCGGCACGGTGAGTACGGGGCTGGGGCTGGGGCTGGGGCCCGGGCAGCTCGCCCACTGCCCCCTTTGAGCGAGGCATCGTGTGGCTTCCAGCCGGGGCTGCGGGTTCTTTGCCCCCTTGCATTGACCCAGGGCTCTCGCCATGGGGGGCGGGGGGCGCTTTGGATCCCACTAACGGCGCTGCTATTTTAATAATCTCTTCCATCCCCCCCACTCCCGGTTTAACTCCCCCCCCCCCCCCACCTCCCAGATCTGGCTGATTCGGGCTATTTCGTGCAGTGTGAGGTGATGTTTCTCGGGGTGGGGGGCACTGTGCTAGCCGGATGCTCGGACACGCTGGGGAGAGCCCATCTGCTTGGTGCCCAGGCATGAAATGGGGCAGGGTGAATGAACATGCCCCGGGGGAGATACGGATCCAGCCCAGCCCTGTGGAGCTATGTGCCTGTGTGTGCAAATTACAGAGACACCCAAGCGTCCGCACGGTGCCGGCATTCGTGTAAAACACAGCTGCCCTCTGCCCCCTCAGTGCCCCGAGGCAGAGCTGTGGGCACACGCACATGCTAATGCAGTCGCTGTCCTATGGATTCGGAGCCGCCCCGGGAACGTGTGTGCACAGCCCGCAGAGCGGCTCAGGCGTGCTCTTTGCACCACCACATGTGCACCTCCATCGCACCGCCCAATTGATCCCCCTTGCAAGTAACAGCAACGCCCTGGGGAGAGAGAAAGATGGCAGAGGGATTCCAGCCGGCTGAGCACCCACTGCTCGGACTGGTGCGGAGATGCTCAGGACCTTTAGAAATTAGCCCTGTCAATTGCCAGGCATCCCCCACCCCCGGCTCTCTCTGCAAATCTCTCTACCGCCATACTGCCGCTCTCCCTCCAGCATCCGCGCGAAGGGCCCTGGGCCTGGGGCTGTGCCCAGTGTTTGCTAGCAGGATAGACCCCCCCCCCCCCCCAAACAGGTCGTTAGGAATAAAAGGAGAAACAAGGGCACAGTGAGTTGAATCAAGAGAGCATGTGCTTAAGGGGTGTGCATGTATCTGTGTCGGAGTGTGTGCGTGCATCTGTGCGTTGTGCTTGTGTGTGAAGCCGTGTTTCTGTGCCCAGGGGCATGCATGCGTGTTCTGTGTTTGTGTGTGAAGCCGTGTTTTTGTGCCCATGGGGCATACATGCATGTTCTGTGTGAGTGTGTTTGTGCGTGTACACACACACACTCACCTGGCATGGAGTTTCACACAAATGTGGCGGGGGCTGGCGGTTACTCCCATTGTTGTTCGCCTGTTCAAGTTAAGGAATAAATCAAACCCCAAGTAACGTGGTGTGCCGGCAATGCCTGGCCGGGGGTGGGGAGGCCGTCATTGATTTGGGGACCGGAAGCGCTGGGACACACTGACCTGGGAGTCTGCATTGCCAGAGCACGGGGGAGTATGGGCACACGCGTGTGTGTATGTGCATGTGTATCCAAGCAAGGTGATGGAGACATTGGTAGACATAGAGTGATCTTAGATGGGGCCAGACAGCTCGCTAGATACAGCAGGCTTAGGGGTGGCAGTTAGCTGGCTGGATAGATGGGTCCATGCGAAAAGAGAGCATGAAGGATTAGGGCCTGTATGTCTTCATGAGCCCAAATCCTTCCTGCGCTCTCTCATCTATCTAATCTGTATAGCTATGCACACGGGCGAGCGGGCGCGCACACACACACACACACACACAGCCACACACCCGCAGAGCCTGGGTCTGCATTTCAGTCATCCCCATTGACATCCCTGGGAATTTTGCCAGGGGAAGGGGCACAGGATTTTGTGTGTGGGTAGGTAGATCTGTGTAGGATATAGAGATATATTAACACAGAGAGGTGTGTGTGTTTTTATATACACGTTATCTATCGTATCCATATGCACCCCTCCATCCAGCCATCATCCCAGGCCTTGTGGGGGAGGGGGACACAGTGGTCTCCCTGGTCAGGGTGGGGCTCAGCCCCATAGGGGTGGGGAGGGGAGGGGACAAGGCTGGAATGCCCTGTGCTGTGGCTACTCTCTGCTCTCAGGGTCCAGAGGTGTCAAGAGTAGTCTGGCGTAGCCCTCAGGCTGCCCTCACTGGCTTGCTGCTTCTGCATGAGCAGAGTTGGTACAAATCAGCCCCACAGTCTCGGGAACTCACCCCTCAGGAGCTTGGCGATGGGAGCTGGAAAAGGGGCTGCTGCAATAATATCTGCAGAGTGGCAGGGCTCCCTTATTCAGTAACGGTTACTCCAGTGCCTCACCCCCGGGAAGCCAGCAGAGTTGCCCCAGTCCGGAGGATGAGTTATGTGAGCGTGGGGGGGCAGAGGCACCTTGTGTTTAGGGCACAGAGGGCAACGGGGTAACCAGGGCCACTGACACTGCAGGGAATGGGGAGCTGGACAGCGTAGGGTTGCCTGCACTGCTTTGTTATTGTAGGGTCTCTTGCGGGTGCTGGGGCTGCCCAGGCTGATGTATTAGTGGGGGGGGCTGGGGCCTGATAGCCAACAGTTCCTACCCCCATTTGTCTGTTCCTTTTTCTCCCTTTTTGGAGTCACATGGGGCATCCACATTGACAAACCAGGGAGGAGAACCAGTGGCTTGGTTTCATTTCCTGCCGGTAGCAGAGGGATGGCTGAGAGTCAGGACTCCTGGGCCAGGCTGTGCAGCACACGTCACAGCTCGTCACCAGCCCTCATCCATAGCCCGGCACTGACCCATCTGTCCTATTGATTGGGGCTGCCATCGATAGCTGTGCGCCTCACACATCCTCTGCTTCCGGGCTGGGCCGGACTGCTAGGTAGAGGAGACTGGGAGGGTCTCACACAGGGAAGGTTGCACGCCAGTTTGGGGGAGAAGGGGCGTTTTATCACCATCCTCTGCCTCCTCCTTCCCCACCCACAGCTGCCCCCCTGGGTCTCTCTCAGCTCTCTGCATTCAGAATTGCATTTAGAGATGAGAAGAATCTCTGGGCAGCCAAGCTGTGTGGGATAGACTCAGGGCCTTTCCCTCTAGGGAGCACTGGCTCCAGGACAGGAAAACCAGCTGGCTCAGGGGGAGGGGTAATGAGGCCTTTTCCCGGTAGGGTCCAGTATAACTCTTCCTTTAACTGAGAAGCTGCACAAGGTCCCTTCAGGCCGACCTAGGATCATAGCCCAGGTCTCTACTGTGAGACACCCACATCTCAGCCACAGCGCCTCCCACAATGGACGTGCCAAATCTATGTGCTTGGCTCTGCCATGCACAGCTGCTGCGCCAACAGCACGCTGCTCCCTGAGCCAGGAATGGGAGTCAGCCCGTACCCCGGGGGTCACAATTGAGAGTGCACTGAGGGGCCAACTTATCCCTGGCTTCTCCAGACCTGCGCGGGGTAGACTTTGTAAACTGCTCTATTAAAACAGACAGACGGATACTTACATAGCCAGCATCTCTCAATCCAGCCTGCCAGCCAAGGGATCCGCCCTCAAACCCTCGTAAGGACTGGTTCTGTTCTCTATGTGTTGCTGATGCGCTACACCCCAGACATGATACAAAATTGTGCAGTGAAAAGAGTTTTCTACGGAAAATGCCTTTCTGAGCAAATGGAACATTTTTGATGGGTAGAAATTTGACAAACATTTTCAAAACAAAAAACTAACTAAAATGGTGGTTTCGTTTCAGTTTTTGAAAAACAAACAAAAATAGTTTTCAGTTTTGCTTCTCTTTTGGGGGCCTTTTCCCCATTCTCTTTCTTTTTTAGTCCTCCTGCCCCCTATTTTTCCCCAGTGGGGAAAAAAGGAGGGAGGAGGTTGTTTTAAAAGAGGAGAGAAAAAGAAACATTCTGACACCATTTTGTGTTTGTTTTCCCAAAAGAAGGAAATGTTCACTTTGAAGGGAAGCAAACAATGTATTTTGTGTCCATTTTTTCCCCCCCAATCAAAAACAATAAAACAAAAACCCATGAAAATCCCTAGTGCTAATTAGAGCGGCCCCTCTCTAGCGCCAGGACTTGCCCAGGGAGAGTCCAGCCACGCCTGGCAGGGGTGAAAAGTCCTTCCCATCTATGTGGGGGTCCTGTCCGAGGTGAGTTTGGGAGCCGGCTCAGGTGTGGGTTCCCCTGTGTCTCTCTTGCACCAGTTCCAAAGGCCGACCTGCACAGAAATTGCATCTACTAATTGTAGAAATGCATCTACAATTGGTGTGGAAGCTCAGGTCCCAATGGTTTTCCCCAGTGGCTCAGTGCAGTACTGGGCATATGACCCAGGACTGTGTGTTCCAGCCACAGCGGGCAGGCAAGGGTAGGTCCATTGCAAATGCAAAGATTAGTTCATGGGAGAGTCAAACATTAGACTACAGAGATCTAGGAGGGGACCCTGGACAGGCTGGGCCTGGGGACAGCTCCCATCAGCCAGGTGGGACTCAGCCCAGGGTATTATTGTAGCACTCCATGGTGCAAGATTGGGGCCCATCCAGGCAGCTGCTGCACACACCTACCCCCCAACAGAGATAGGGAACCTTGGTCATGCCAGGCCCTGCACAAGCCCCAACTGAGATCAGGCATTCCCCGTCATGACAGGTGCTGCACAAACACCCAGCGGGAGATAAACCCTGCACAGAAGAGCACATAGTCTCGACAGAGAAAGGTGGGAGGGGAAACTGAGGCACAGAGTTGCCCATGGTCTTACAGTAGGTCAATGGCAGAGCTGAGAATAGAACCCAGGAGTCCTGGCTCCCAGCCGAGTGCCCTGCCCACTGGAACATGCTGTACCTGACACCCACGCAAACCAGTAGCTAGAGCAACACCTGCACTTGCAGCCCCAGCCGAGAGAGGTCTGCATGGACCCCAAGGACTGAGTCCCCCTGTGCCCCCTAGAGGGGTCCGTGTGGGGCAAGTGAGGTGCATGGGGGATAAGATGTTATGGGGGGCTCTCCCTGCATCTGCTACCTGGAGAGGTCCCTGTGGGGCCAGGCAGGAGAGGTCTGTGCAAGATGGGATGTATGCAGGGGGCTATCGCTGCACATGCCCCAGCTCTGGGATCACACTGATCCAACCCCTCCTCCTCCAGGTAGCCCTGTCCTTGGAGACGTGATGGTGCACACTAAGGACTCAGCCTTTTCCATAGCCTTTGCCAGGCTCTGCTCAGGTATCTGGAGATCTGGGTGCCCTTGAGCAGTGTCACAGACTGGCACGGCTCTCTGACGTGGCCGAGATATAAATATGCCCTCGGCAGCCCAGCCACATCCTGTTGGGGGGCCCGACCCCGGGAGGCAGGGATCCTGATCCCGAATGCTCAGCGATTCTGATCCCGGCACCAGCACAGGAGCCTGGGGTAGGTTTTGATCCAGTGTGGCCACCCCACGGGGTATTCAGGCTGGGCTGGGCGCCAGGATTCCTGGGTTCTATCCCAGCTCCAAGAGGGGAGTTTAATGGCTAGAGCAGGTGGGCTGAGAGCCCAGACTCCTGGGTTCTATTACCAACTTTGGGGAATGGGGGGAGTGGGATCTAGTGAATTAAAGCACAGGAGCTGGGAGCCCAGACTCCTGGGTTCTACTCCTAGCTCTCATGTTATGGCAGGTTTGTGGTTGCAGGAGCTGTTCAGGGGATCTGAATTGAGGTCACCTGTGCTGTGTCCCAGCCTTGCTAATACCCGGTAACTCTAGCTGGCAGAGGAAAGGCTGCGCTACAGTAAATCTATCTCTCGCTGCGCCAGGGCAGCAGAAACCAGCCCTCATTGTGTTTCCTTCTGAAAGACAGCTCCGCTCCTGCCCAGCACCAGGGCGGGCGGAATCAGGTAGTGCTCTGCAGGAGCGAGGCACAGACAGCCCAGCTGAACTAAGTGGTATGAGGGGCACGGGAGCCAGGAGTGGGGTCTAGTGGTTACAGCCCGGGGTGCTGGGAATACAACCCAGGAATCCTGGCTCCCAGAACCTCCCCCCCCCTGCTCTGACCCCGAGACCCCCCCCCCCTACTGCAAGAGCCAGGGATAGAACCCAGAGTCATGACTCCCTGCTTCATGCGGCTCACTAGACTGCATTCCCCCCCCCAGAGTTAGGGCTAGACCCCAGTAATCCTGGCTCCCGGTCCCTACTGCCGTAACACTAGGGGCTTTGTCACTCCCTTCTCCATTCCCAAGCTGTGCCCCAGGCGCTGGGATGAGGCACTAATTAACCAGCTGCTGAGGGAGCGAGTGAGCAGGGACTTTACCAGCTGATCAAGCTGGCTCTGCAGAGACGGGTGCTCGCCCTGGGGAAGTGGCGGGGGAGGCAGTTCATCTGGGGGGGCAGCTGGAATCAGCGACGCAGCCACCTGCTGTTCAGACCCCTGGGCAATGAGAAATGAGAATGGATTTATCGACATGGGCAGCCATGACAGGCCACTCTCGCCGCAGGGACACGGGGCCATTTGACTGGCTGGGGAGCTGGGCAGCACAACTCATGTCTGGCCTGGATTATGTGTGGGGCAGGGGTGAGGTGGTGGCACCTCTGTGCAGGTGGAGACGCATTGGCCTCCTGCGCCGCTCCCCACTGCTGCGCTGGGATGGACCCTTGAGCCAGGGAGGTCAAAGGGATTGTAAGTTCACCAGGGAATTTGTAGCTTCCTTTGGATATAGGACTTTCCTTCTCTTCCTGTCCTAAACTGTCACAGGGCAGTGATGCACAGCTGCTCACAGAGACCGGTCAGCAGCTTGGGTAAATTGTCCTTGCTCCATTGATTTCAACCAAGCCCTGGCAGTTTGCACAAACTGAGGATCTTGCCTGTAGAGTCGAAAGCCAGAAGGACCTCTTCTGATCTTCCAATCTGACCTCCTGCATCACCCAGGCCAAGGATCCCCACCTCCCTCCTGTCACTTCTGTCTGAGCTGGTGCACAGCTTAAAGACACACACCTGGTCTGGATTTAAAGACTCAAGTGCTGGGCAATTTGCACATTAAGCAACCCTGTCCCCCACCCCCGAAGTGGCCACATCTCAGGACTGGGTGAAAGAATCCTGTATAAATAGCCCCTGCCACTCCACCCCAGAGGCAGCTGCCTCTCAGCACTGGGTGAGGGAGGGACCCCGGTATAAACAGCCCCCATACTCCACCTAAGAGGTGGCCACATCTCAGTGCTGGGTGAGAGATCTCTATATGAACACAGTCGATATGTTTATTAAGGGCTGGGGGTTTTCTTAATGCTAGGCCAGGCATAAACAACAATTATTCATGCAGTAATTAACATGAGCATGTTAAATCACAACTATTAAACACTTCTAGACCCACAAGACTTGGTAACTCGTGCCCAAGAATATTAGAAGCATTGGTTGAGGAGGTCTCTGAACTATTCTATTAGCTTTGTTTTTGAACACATCTTGGAACAAGTTCCAGAGAACTGCAGAAAAATCAGTGCTGTGCCAATTATTTGAAAGTTAACAGGACCACCCAGGTAATTATAAGCCTGTCAATCTGACAATGATCCCAGGCAAAATCATGGACAAGCTGAGATGGGACACAACCAGTGAAGGATAGAAAGTGTGGCCGCCAGCACGGCTTTATAGAAAACAGTTCTTGTCAAACAAACCTGGAATTGTTTTGAGACGAGATTAGGAGTCTGGTTGATAAAGGTGTTGACATAATAGGGTTAAGAATGACATTTGACTTCGGCCCATGTGACATTCTGATTGAAGTTATTAGCACTTAAATGGCAAAACACTTTAAGGCCGTAAAGTTGCGGGCTGATAGCTCCTGTCCTTCTGGAACCTCAGGTTCCGCCACAAACTTCTGAACACCAAGAAATTCCAAGTCAGCCTTAACTCCACCCCCGTGGAGCTGGAGTAGCCACTGGGAATGTAATGGGCATGCACTCCAGCTGCCTACACTGGTTTGCGTTTGCGTAGGTAGCTGTGCTATACTGGAGGATGGAGGAACGAATGAGGGTGGAGGAACGAATGAGGAACGAATGGAAGAGCTTGTGATAAGAGGAAGCTTGGGTCCAAGTCCCCCCATGTGTGTTCTCAAAGAGGAGAGGTGCACATGGACTTTGAGATTGCAGGCTGCATCGTTTCAGTACCCAGTTGTGTCGGCAGCAGGGCACTGACTAGGGTCTCCTGGCTGTGGGTACTGGCAGTAGAGGGGGGGATCAGAGCGTAGCCTGTGAATGTAACGAAGGGCAGGGTTTTGGTGGTATCGTGTGTGCTATCCTGGTATCCTGAGTGCTATAGTATGGGTTTTGGTGGTATCCCGGGTGCTACTGTGAGGGGGTTATGGGAGGATGTGAAGGGTCTGTCAGATTTTGCAGGTGTGGTACTCTGCCAGGGGAGTAGCATAGGGCAAGTGCAGCTAATAGCTGTCCATTGCAGGAAAAAGGCAGAGTGCGAGGGTGTGCGTCATGGGCCATCACTCAGAGACGGCAGAGCTAAGGCCTGTGGGCGTTTATTTTAACTCTATTTCCTGCTTTTCACAAGTTTGAGTTTTGCAGATCTGGATGTTCTGACTGGCACGAGCCGCACCCAGGCGATCATAGCTCTCCCGTAACAAAGTGCTTTGCCATTTCATTTCCTAGGGGTTTTGTTTGGTTTTTTTTAAACTAGAGGGAAAGTTTGTTGCTAGGAGCTAGTGGTCATTCAGACGGCTGTAGCTCGCACCTAGGTTTGCAGTTGATCTGTTCTGGTGGCTAGGTCATAATTATGAGACCCAGCTTTGCATCAGTGGAGCACAAAGAACTTTCCCATTTCTTAGATGGGAAACTGAGGCACGGAGCGGTGAAGTGAGTTGCCCAATGTCACCCAGCGAGCCAGTGGCAGAGCTGGGAATAGTCCCAACCCCGTGGGCTTTCCACTAGGTGACACAGTTGCCATGTGATTCCTCAGTGCTCCTCCCTCTCCGGTACATTGCATTTAGTGTGGTGGGGAGATACTGGTGGTCCTCTGACAGGTTTGCAATGTGTTGTTGCTAACACGTGGGGCGAGAAATCTCATCTCTGGTCTGCGTCCCAGCACCTCGGCAGCTTTATAACATGGTGTTACTAGCATTCCCCGTCAACCAGGCGCATCAACAATCTCCCAGTGACATACCGCACTTGCCCCAAACTGCATCGCTCCCCCTTTCCTCTGTCCCTGGGGCTGGCGCTGCGAGGGCCGGGCAGGTGCCTCAGGGTGGGCAGGCTCCCTGGCTGCTGGGGGCAGAGGTGGGAGCAGGGGGCTGAGTGGCTGCTGGGGTGCCCAGATTGGGCCAGGGAGCAGATAGGAACTGGGGTGATGGGAGGCAGGAGCAGCCACGCCCGGGGAGAGCGAGGTGAAGTGCTAGGATGCCCCTTCTCAGCCTGAAGCCGGCTGCTGCCCCAGCCCACCACATTCCCCATGCCAAGTGCCCACCCCGACTCCCTGCCCCCTCACCTGGAGCCCTGTTGTCCTGTGGGGCCCCCGGCAGCCAGGGACCCCAGCCTAGTTCTCAGTGTGGTCTAACTGCGCCTGCTCCCCACAAGGGAGATTGAGCTGGAACCGTGGTAGGTTGTCGGTTTAAGTAGGTGTGAGACCAGAGTCTGCTTCAGTCCCTCCCGCCCCTCCCCACCCGGTCTCAAAGCCCTAACACTGGAGAAGGCGATTACATGTAGGAAGTTGCTCCTTGGTGGCTCCGGCCCCCTAACTTGCTGCAGACCTACACCCACCCACCCACCCCGTCCCAGGCAGCCACTCACTGGAGGGCCACCGATTCTCTTGGTGTTGGAGCCTGAGCTGGGCCCCTCGCTCCCATCCAGTGCCCTGCCCACCCAGCTGGGAGCCCCCGCTCCAGCCTGCCCCTGCTTCAGCCAGGCTTTCCCAGTCTCGCCCCACCCACTCTTCCTCCGAACTGGGCCTCCCTCTCCCCCACACACTTTGGCCAGCCCCACCCCCTCCCCCCATACAGGAGTGGTGTGCATCTTAACTCTTCATCTGCTGGATTTCAGCTGTCTAATTTGCATTAAGGTCAGTTCCCACCCCAGATCCCAGCTCACCTGGAGGGGCAGGGACGGGACTCCAGGAGAGGGGCTCAGACACCCCCAGAAGGAGCAGGGTCCCCCAGATACCAGAACACACAGTGGGCAGGGGGAGGGGCTCCCCCAGATCCCAGCCCACCCACTGGCTTGTTGGGTGACCTCAGGGCTGACAGGCCCCCTCCTCGCCCCCCAACCTTCTCTGCTACCTCTCATGGTCCCCAACCTCTCCTGTCTCTTCCTCACCCACTCCCCCAAATCTTTCCCCCTCCACCTCACCAGAGCACCCAGCCACCCATTCCCGTAATACCCCATGTCCTCGCTGCAGTCCCAAGCCCATCTTCATTGCACCTACTCTTGCACCCCAATCGCCCTTCCCCCTCCCTGTGAGGGGTCACATGTGCCATTTCTTTTCTTTTCAAAATTAGTTGCAGCGTCTTCTGACGATTCTGCTGTGTTCAGATTGAATTGCTCTGCAATAAATAAATAAAAGTATTGACAGAGGCAGATTTTTCCTTTCCACTTCATTCTCAGATTTCTTGTCCAGCCTGGCTCTCAGACTAATCAGAATTGCTAGAAGCAATTAAGGTAATGAAATGCTGGTGGTTTTTCCCCCAGGGGGCGGCTGTATCTCACGAACCCCTTGCTCAAATAACCCCGTGACTAGATCACTAACCTACCCTATGCTTCTATGAGAGAGCGCAAATTTCAAGACAAACCATGTAAGCATGTGGCTCCTTTAAACGGGAAGGTTTCCCAACCTTAGCTAGAGTGGAGCTGCCCTGGCGTGCACCATAGACAGACTATTGTGTGAAGATACAGGGGAGGGACTCTACCCATCCATCAGCAGCATAGCTGGCTCAAAGAGGTGTTAAATGGCCTCCATGAGACATTCTCAACTGAAAGAGAATAGCGAAGGTACATGAATACAGCCTGAAATGATAGGTGAGCTGCTCCATACATGTCAGTGGGTATTCCCTTTCCCCCTCTCCACTGCTGAAGTGTTTCTAATGTGTGTCAACCGTACCCATTCTCAGCTCCTCACCCGGTGTCCACAGTGCTTCAACCATAGAATCAGAAATGTCAGGCTGGAAGGGACCTCGAGAGGTCCCTGGGCTGAGGCAGGGCCAAGTAAACCTAGACTATCCCTGGCAGGTGTTTGTCCAGCCTGTTCTTATAAACCTCCAACGCCGGGGATTCCACCACCGCGCTTGGAAGCCCATTCCAGAGGCCAACTGCCCTTAGAATGAGATAGTTTTTCTGAATATCTGACCTGACTCTCCCTTAGAATCACAGAAGATGAGGGTTGGAAGGGACCTCAGGAGGTATCTAGTCCAACCCCCTTCTCAAAGCAGGGCCAACCCCAACTGAATCATCCCAGCCAGGGCTTTGTCAAACCGCACCTTAAAAACCTCTAAGGATGGAGATTCCACCACCTCTCTAGATACCCATTCCAGTGCTTCACCACCCTCCTAGTGAAAAAGGTTTTCCTAATGTCCTACCTAGACCTCCCCCACTGCAACTTGAGACCATTGCTCCTAGTTCTCTCATCTGCCACCACTGAGAACTGCCTCCAGGAACCCCCCTTCAGGTAGTTGAAGGCTGCTATCAAATCTCCCCTCATTCTTCTCTTCTGCAGACTAAACAAGCCTAGTTCCCTCAGCCTCTCCTCAGAAGTGTGCTGCAGATGAAGCCCATAACTTCTTGTCCTGCCTTCAGCGGCCATGGAGAACAATTGGTCACCATCCTCTCTATGGCAGCAGCCCTATGTGTGAACACTGTGCTGTGAGGCCTCACCAGAGCCAAGTAGAGCAGGGCAATTCCCTCCCACGTCTTACACACCTCACCCAGTAACAGGGGTCACTCACCACAAGAGCACCTCCTTCTAGCCAGGCATGGTGTAGCAGCTTCCTTCCTGTGTAGCAGTCCCTGCTGACTGTCACTCCATTGTTGCAGTGCTCTCTCTTCACAACTCAGCCTTCCTCCGGGTCACTATATAATCCCCCTTCTCGGGAATCAAAGTCTCACCAGACCAGCTGTCCCAGTGGTGCTTCCAACAGTCCTGCATCACTGTCCAGTGGCTGGTTGGGGAACCCAGGCCCCATCCCTACACTGGGACCCTATAACTAGCAGCCAAGATCTATGCAGGCCCCCTCCTTGCTGCTGTTTCCCCAGGCTTCTTCCTACCTTGCCTTCTCAGGCATTCTTTCCCCACAACTCCTCTGGGGTTGAGACTTCTTCCAGAGCCAGGATCCCAGGGCTTACTTTCCCCCACCAGCTTTCCTTCCCCCTCCACCACTCTGCTCCCAGAGAGTAACTACAGACTCTCCCTGCAGCCTCCTGCTTCTACAATAGTCCCCTCTCTAGAATCTTCTCCCAGCTTCTCTCCCAGCTGGGTTTCATTAGCAGTTAGTGCTTAAAATTCCCTGCGCCTTCCATCATCAGGTGCAACTACAAAGGTTAATTGGCCCCTTCTGGGCCATCTTAGCCCCCTCCGGGCTGATGTGGGGCAAACACCCCATCACACACTCCTATTAATACACCTCCGAGCAAGTCCCAAGCATAATTTTTTCAGGCCCAGTACAAACTTGTAACACAGGCCCCCTCCCACACACATACCACAATCCCTCATCTCATACATACAATCTCATGAGCCATGAAAAATGTTTTCCTCATGGTAATGGGGGTTGCAGCCTGGACCAGGCCCCCCAGGGCCTCTGGGCCCTGGTAAAGTGTATCCTTTTCCTGCCACCGAGTGATATTAGCCTTTATCACAGCTGCATCTCTTTGTTGACTCATATTTAATTTGTGATCCACCATAACCCCTAGATCCTTCCCATAAGTATTAACACCTAGTCAGTTATTTCCCATTTGGTAGCTTTGCATTCGATTTTTCCTTTCTACGTGTAGTATTTTGCATTTGTCTTTATTGAATTTCTTCTTGTTGAATTCAGACAAATGCTCCATTATGAAAATATTGACTAGTACTGGACCCACGACTGACACCTGTATGACCCCACTCGATACACCTTCACAGTTTGACAATGAGCCGTTCGTTGTTAACTACGCTAAGTAAGTCCTTCAACCAGCTGTGCACCTGCCACAGAGTAATTTAATCTAGACCATACTTCCCTAGTTTGCTTATGAGAATGTCATGAGGGACTTTGTCAAATGCCTTACTAAAATCAGGATATATCACGTCTGCTGCCTCCCCCGCATCCACTAGGCCATTAACCTTGAAAAAGAATGAAATGAAGTTGGTTTAGCATGACTCTTCTTGACAATTGCATGCTGACTATTCCTTCTAACCCTGTTATCTCCCAGGTGCTTACACACTGATGGTTTAATAATTGATTTCAGTATCTTTCCAGCTATCAAAGTTAGGTTGACTGGTATGTAATTCCCTGGGTCCTCTTCGTTCCCCTTTTTAAAGATAGATGCTGTGTTTGCACTTCTCCAGTCCTCTGGGACCTCACCCATCCTCTATGAATTCCCAAAGCTAATTGCTAATGGTTCTGAGGTTGGTTCAGCTAGTTCGTTAAGTACCCTAGGATGAATTTCATCAGGCCCCACCAACTTGAATACATCCAACTTGTCTAAATGTTCTTTACCCCATTCTTTCCCGATTTTCCTCCATCTCGTTAGTATTAATTGTGTTGAGTATCTGGCCACCATCCACCTTTTCAGTGAAGACTGAAGCATAATAGACATTAAGCATCTCAGCTTTCTGGAGACATAGATTACCTGCTAAGCAGAGGACTTACACTTTCCTTCATCTTTCTCTTGCTCCTAATGTATTTAAAGGACCTCTTCTTATTGCCTTTTGTCCCTTGCTAGGTGTAACTCACTGTGCAGCTAACCCTTGCTGGTTTTCTTCCTACGGACATCCCTAGGAGGCAGGGACCCCCAGATCCCAGCGCACATGGAGGAGTAGGGAGAGGGACTTAGACATCCCTAAAGGGCCAGGGGGGCTCCTAGATTCTGGCACAACACATGAAGGTAGGGAAAGGAGCTCAGATCTCTCTAGTCCTAGCACACACACACACACAATGGGAGAAGGTGGGGCTGACAGACATGCCTGTCCTTATTCCCCCCAGCCCCACCTTCATGCTCATGTCCCCTTCCTAGCATCCCTCACCTGAGCCCTCCAAGCCCTCTCACTTCCTCTGCCACCCATCTCCAATATTTATCCCCTCTCCCTCAATGCAGCCAACTTTTTCCCTCCACCCCCTAAAATGCCCCTCCCTTGCCAGCGAGCATTCACACCTCGAACGTTCTTTGCACAAAAATACTTTCAGGGAGCCACACTCCCTGCGCCCTGGTGTGTGTGCAGCGATCTGGGGTCCCCTGCCCATCTCTGGGGCACTGATCCATCTAAATAGTCTTTCACTACGATGTATTTAACTAACTTTTCTCACTGGCTCTGCGGCTCATTCCTCCTGGCCTTGCCGATGTCCGGTGATGTGTTCTGTGTAGATGTCCCTCGACTACCTGATGGTGTCGGACACCATGAGTCGCCGCAGCAGCCGAGGCAGGATGGCAGCAGCACGGAGCCTGCTTAATGGCCCATCAAGGAAACTCAAATGCACAATGAATCCAGAGAAGGAATCCAGGAGCTACACCTTATGAGTCACCAGGACATATAGGAACATGTCCATGAACAGGGGATTCCTGCTCTGAGTAGACAGGAAGTATTGGAATGCCTGGACCCGTGGGGAGAAGAGGCTGTGCAGACACAGCTACAGATTGTCTGTAGAAATGTGGACCTCTATGAAAAGATTGAGCAGGAGATGCAGGCAAAGGGTCACGATCCGGAGCAGCAGCAGCGCTGCGTGAAAACCAACTGCCGCAAGAATGTACAAGGCCAGGAAGCACAACAGTCCCTCTGGTGCTGAAGCACAATCTTGCGTTTACAACAAGCTGCACGACACACTTGACGGAGACCCCACCAGCACCCGGCAGACCACTGAGGTGCCTCGGAGGAACCTGAGGCAGAGATTCCGGCTATGAAGAGTGGGGAGAAGTACGACAAGGGGCGGACGTGGCCGGGAGGCCCCAGCCATGCCGTGAGCCAGGACCTGTTAGAGACTCCGCCACAGTGTAGCCAATCCCATCAGCTAAGTGCAGACAAGCTCAATCCAGGGAAAGGGAGGGGCCTCAGGTAAGGGTGTGTGCAATTCAGGTGCCTAATAGGGAGACATCTTTTTAAGGGATCTATTGTGGGGCGGCTGCGTAGAAATGAGTTGTGTCATCGTTCCTACCTGGGTTCCGGGATGTAGGCTGTTTTCCCTAGCTCTGAAGCATTTTGCAGCAGGTTAAGCCTCCAACAGGGAAGCCTGGCAGTGTTAATCATAGCAAAGGGAAAATTGGGAGGGAAAAATAATCGTTTTTATTTTAATTGTACACTTCAAATATTTGGTTTTCAGCCAAACTGTTTTAGTTAAATTGTCCCAACTAGTGTGATTCACCCACTTTGTTCTTTAAGTGTGATAATGGAGAAAGAGTCATTTTATGTTTTGCTAGTCTCAGTTTTGTATTTCCTCGTAACAGGGTTTTGGGTTTTTAAACAAAAATCTATATCCTTAATTGAGTAGTTGGTTAATCAGGTAGCCAACTGGCTACCAGTGATTTCAGCAGAGGAAGAGGGAGAGTCGGCATGGATTCCAACAGAAGATTCCTACAAGCAAGTGGAGGGAAGATGTTGCTTTTGACTCAGCAAACCGTACCCTAGGGGATCAAAGGCTCTGAGACTCGGGCGAACTCAGCCAAAGATTTTGGGAACTCTGAGTTTCTTCTCCTGATGTTTCTGTGGAGACTGACCTGTTTAGCTTTAATTTGTTTTCTCTATTTATATTTATGTATAACTGTGAAGATAATGTATGTGGCTTACCAAATAGCCATGTTATGTTGCAAAAATTAAGTTGCTCATAATAATAATAATAATAATATATATCTTATCATAAGATGTATAAAGTTGGTACTTAATTGAATTCATTCCTTTTGTTCTTTTTGGGACTTGACTGTGGGGAGGCTGACCCTGTGCAATCCTTGCTGAAAATCCTTAAAGACTGAATTCTGGGTCTCCAGCTGCTTTTCCATAGGAGCTGGGTTTTTAGGCACCGGAGAAGGGCAATGAAATGAACTCCAGCCCACCCAAAGGTCACAGGTGCAGGTAGTTTTCCTTACAATGTTTAAATTTAAAGATGGTGCCTGGCTCGTCCCCAAGTTAACAAGTTCTGGGGATTGAGTTTACATCATTGTACTGACACAAGAAGAGGTAGTTCAAGCGTGACACAGAGGCCCATTGGTGGTTCACTCTTTGTGCCAGTCACTCGTCAGGCCTGACACACTCACTAAACCTCACATATGGTTATCATAATATTTACCTAAAAGGTGGCATGTTAGATATCACTGGAAGACTAATAACTCACTGATTTTCAACTCATTTTCTTGAGCGATTTATGTACAGTCAACCCCCCAAGGACTTTAGCAAGAGATGCTGGAAATATGTGACTAAAATGTATTTAAACCAGGCACCTCGGGGGAGTTGATAAACTGTTTTTCTCCAGACAGAGGAAAGAGGCCAATGCCTCAAACCAGGTGTGGCCAAATTCAAAGGGCTACCCATTGGTATCAGAGCTTGCAGGAAGAGACAGTTTGCATTGTAAAAATTACCAGTAGGGGAGAAGACAGCCTGGAGCCTACCCCAGGCAGCATGACATCCACACTCAGTGGGAACCAGAACTTTATCTGGGGATGCGTTTCAGAAGAATACATTTCAAAGATTGACTGGGCTATAAAGAGAGAGGAGCAAATCCCACAGTCATCCTTCACCTGAGGAGACAAGGAAAACCAACACTGTGGCTCTATGAGGACCCTGAGTAAAAGCTAGTCAGCCATTGCTGGAAAAGGAAGATCAGGAAGGAAACTACGTCAAACAATCGGAACGGGTAAATCAAATTCTAGCACAATAACTGCTGCTTTATGAACTGCCATCAATATGATTGGTTCCCACTTTTACCTTTTCCTGAATTTGCTTACACAAGAAACTCCAATCACAGATCAAACTGCCAAATGCCCTTCTATGCCAATTGTGGCTGCCACCATCCATCCGTCCTGCCAGTCTCCCATGTCCCCACAGCCTCCGATTTGGTTCAAAACCTATACCACATTCAAGAGGAATTAAAAATCACGCTTAAACTCAGCCAAGGAGGACTGACCTCCATCAACAGGACCCTCCTCCCTGTCGTTTGGAAACAAGGGATGGCTCTCGATTCAACACTTGGATACCTTCTCAAGGAAATTAGACCATCATTACCTTAGCCCATTCCAGATCATTCAACAGATCAACCTGGTGGTCTTTAAGCTCCAGTTACACCGTGCCATGAAAATTCATCCAGTATTCCATGTTTCCTTGTTAAAGAAATTGGCCTTGTGGACAACCCTTTTCCTGGATGCATCCAACCACCCCCACCTCCACCCTCCATCATGGTTCAGGGGCAGGGAGATATCTGGTGAGATTCTAATCTCCTCGGACGATGACTTGTGTACCTAATAGACTGGGAAATTGTATGGCCCCATCGATTGGGGGAGTGACGTGAGGTGATGAGTCATCCCTGAACTAGAGCCTGATTAAGCCACATACAGTGTTGAGTCATTCTTGTGCTAGGCTCCAGCCAATCCACAAGCCAGGAGCTGGTCTGGTGACTCTCAGAGCAGGTATAAAACCCTCCCAGGAGAAACAGCAGCTCAGTCTGCCCGGTGTCACGTCATGGCTTGGAACTCTCCCCTGGCAGAGAGTGGTGACAGACTCCACAGGCCTTCGCATGCTCCAGAACTGCTCCAGTCCTGCTTCTGGCTCCTGATTCCAGCTCTGACCACTGGCTTTAGTTCCTGGCCTGACTGCTACCATACCAACCACTAGACCCATTCATCTCAGTTGCTGACACCAGCAGCAGCTGAGCTCTCTGTGGCTTTGTTACCTCAGGAGTGAAATATCAACGAAAGCCACCTCTGCCTGTGGGACGGAGGGTCAGCATTCAGTGCCACTGCCCTATACCTGTACCCATCGAGTAGGGACTGAAATGTGACTGTTTTATGCAACCAAAATTCCTTCCCCTCCACTCGCCTCTGGTGGCACAGAGGGGGCTGGAGAGGCGCTTGCAGAGGCATTGTGCAGAAGTGTTCCAAAGCTGACGTGGCAACAAGCCTGTCTTATTACGAGTTTTTATGGGAATCGGGCAAGGGAGTTTTGAAACTTATCTTTCTCTTTCCATTGTGACTGCAAAGCCAGTGATGCATCTGTCTTTCTATCAGCAGCTGCTGCCGTTCTGGACTTGAGGGGTGCCCCCTCCGCACCTGCAGAACGCCTGAGCCCGAGAAGGAGCGGAAAGAGCAGCGCTAGGGAGGACTTGTTCAGCAAGATCCTGCAAGCCAGCGCTGTACTGGACCATGAACTAAAGGCCCGGAGGTGCCAACACGACAGACATGGAAAAGGAGAAAGGGGACGGGAGAAGCACAAGGACATAATGAGTCTTCTCAGGCAGCAAGCCCAGATCCAGCAGACCTTGTTGATCTACAGTCCGAAAATCCCAGACTCCTCACCCCAGCAGTCCTTGGAGAACTCTGTGCTAGCTTCTCCCAGTGCCGCCCCAACATACCACGTGGAATCACAGGCCACATCCTTACTCCTACCACTCCAGGCCAGCAAGGGAAATCGCTCCCTTCACATAACTGACCGGGGAGAACCACAGCTGGTGTATGTGTACCCACAGCGGGCTGCTTTTGTGCACTGAAATGGACAGAACTATTTGCTGCCTTTTCAATTTCAAAGTCCGATCCCACGAATTTATGTTTAAAGTTTGCATGGCGATGCCTGTCTTTTTGCACAAGGTTTTTCTGCAGTGTGTTTGCCACTCAAATGTCTATTTATGGAGAATAAAATTCTCTTGATTAGTTCACAGCACGTACTGCAGAAAGCATAGTGGTACTCACAGCACACAGTACTTGTAAATGTGCAGCAAGCACCGCAGAACTCATAGGCTCAGGAAACCAGTCACGTTTATAGACGTTCAGCAAGCACTGCACAGTTCCCAGCAGCACCCATAGCTCCTGGCCCAGCACAGAACACTACTGTGGCTGACCGTTCAAGTGCTCTTTCAAAGTTTCCCTCAACCACCTCGTTCCACATGGAGTTTGTGTAGTGGCCCTCGTGTCTCCCCACCTTCCCCTCCCCCCCCGGCTGCAGCTTTTCCCCCTTTGTCTCACAGATATTATGCAGATCACAGCTGGCAGCTACAACCACAGGGATATTTTTCTCCCTGAGATCCAGTCTCGTGAATAAACACCACCAACGTCCCGTCAATCTACCAAAAGCACATTCAATGGTTGTTCTGCATCTGCTGAGCTAGCAGCTGAATCTATCCATGGTGTTGGTGAGGTGGCTGGTGTACACTGGGTAGGCTGGGTCCCCCCAAATCATCATTGGCATTTCCATATCACCCATAGCAATTCCCTGGTCAGGACAGAAGGTCCCTGCTTGCAGCTTTCTGAACAGGCCTGTGTTCTTAAAGATGCCAGCATCATGCACTTTCCCTGACCAGCCCACCATGGTATCAGTGAGGTGTCCCTGGTGCTCCACCAACTCTTGCATAACCATGGAAGTAGCCCTCTCTGTTGATATCCTCTGAGGCAAGGTAGGCTGGGGCCAAAACAGGGATATGCGTGTGTCCGTCATGCCACCATAGTGCGGGAAGCCCATTGCTGCAAATCCAGCTGTTTTGTCCTGCATGTCACAGCCTTGCGCTGCCATCTAGCACAATGCCCTTGGGGAAATTTTCCAAATGTGCCGTGGGATAGAAGCAACTCACCCAGGGGACTCTGGGAGATGGGGTACAGTTCCCAGCATGCCCCTTCTTTACCTGCCGGTGCGTTTCTGTGACATGGGGTGGGGCTGAGTGGGCCCATAGCAGCTCATCAACCCCTGCTGGCTGAGGCCATGTCTACACTACAAACATGGGTTGACGCAAGTCACATCCATGGACAGCTGCCAAAGTACGCATACTGCTTGTGTGCGTGCACATTTGGCTGCCTGTGGTGCACTGCACTTTGCACTGGCACCCGCCCTCCCGGCGTGTGCGTGCAGCTCCAACACAAGCAGCCAAACGTTCTGCAGGATGGGTTCTAGGCCTGCCACTAGTCAGCATTTGTAATCAATAGTCTGGAAGGAAATATTAGCTCAGGGCTGGTCAAGCGTGCCCGCGGCACACAGATTGGTGGAGCAGTAAATAATGCTAGGGACAGGGCCATCATACAGAGCAACCTGGATCATGCGGCACGCTGGGCTGGTTTGGACAACATGCATTTGAAACAGCCTTGTGCCAGGTCATAGAGCTATGGCCAAAGAACATCGGTTCCGTTTATGAGATGGGGACTATAGCCTGAAACGTCCTATGTCCTGTGATGCATGCACTGGTGGGCCTGAGGGTCAGCGTGAGTGCAGGAGTGTGCAAAGGGGACCAGGCATGCCTGGGAAATGAGATTGTGAGTATGCAAATGGGCGGGGGGGGCATGAGCGTGAGAAATGGACATACTGGCATTTCACCTGTCCCTCTTCCCCCAGGCTTCCCCGGCGTGAGGCTGGCCCTGCTGCCAACCCAGTGGCTCCATGACGAGGGAGGTGCCTGGCTGGATGGTACCCAGGTAGGGGGGAGCCAGCACCCACCATGCCTTACGCCCTCCCTCTGCACCGCGCGCTCAAGATGATGTCCCGCAAGAAGGCCCTGCTGTTGCTGCTGCTGGCGCTCAGCACCCTGAGCCTGCTCATCCACCAGAGCGCCCACCTCAGCTGGTACGGAGCAAGAGCAAGGGGAGGGGTTGGGCTAGAGGGTTGGGGTTAGGCAGGATTGGGGCTATGAGAAGGGGTGGAGCTCAGAGGGGGGTAGAGCTAGAGGATGGGGAAGGAGGCAAGTTGGGGCTCTGGGGACAGGGCTAGGGAATGGGGGTAGGAGGGTGGGAGTGGGGCATGGATCACGGGGCAGGGTGGGATGGTATGGGGCGCAGCTAGTGGGTATGGGGCTAGGGATGGGGGCAGATGGGGCTAGGGCCTGGGAGGGTACAAGGGGGCATGTGGGGCTGGGACATAGGGATGGAGTGGATGGGCCCACTGGGCTGATCAGGGCAGGCTATGCCCCTCGCTCTGACCCCCATTGTCCCCAGCAGGTCCCCCAAGCCTTCCTCCCCGGGCTGCCCCCCAGCTTCGTCGCCCCGCCCCAAGCACACCTCGGTGGCCTTCCTGAAGACCCACAAGACGGCAGGCACCACCGTGCAGAACATCCTTTTCCGCTTTGCCGAGCAGCACAACGTGACGGTGGCGCTGCCCCACCACGCCTGCGACCACCAGTTCTGCTACCCCCGCAACTTCTCCGCCCGCTTCGTGCATCCGCACACCCTGCCCCCCCGCATCATCGCCAACCACCTGCGCTTCCAGCGCCACGAGCTGCGCCGCCTCATGCCCAACGACACGCTCTACGTCACCATCCTGCGGGAGCCCGTCGCCATGTTCGAGTCGCTCTTCACCTACTACAACCAGTACTGCCCCAGCTTTCGGCGCGTGCCCAACGGCTCCATGGAAGCCTTCCTGGCCAACCCATTGGCCTTCTACCGCCCCCAAGAGAAGTTCTCCATGTACGCCCACAACATCCTGCTCTACGACCTGGGGGGGGACAACGACCACAGCCCCGCCGACCCCGCCTACCTGCCTAGCTTCATCCGCCAGATGGAGGAGGTCTTCTCGCTGGTGATGATCGCCGAGCACTTCGACGAGTCGCTGGTGCTGCTGCGCCGCCTGCTCTCCTGGGATCTGGAGGACGTGCTCTACGTCAAGCTGAACATGCGCGGCCCCCGCTCCAAGGGCAACGGCAGCTCAGAAGCGCTGGCCGCCCGCATCCGCGCCTGGAACGCGCTGGACGCCCAGCTCTACGACCACTTCAACGCCACCTTCTGGCGCAAGATGGCCCAGGTGGGGCGGGAGTGCGTGGCGGAGGAGGTGCGGGCGCTGCGCCGGGCCCGCGACCAGCTGGTGCGCCGCTGCTTCGGGGGGCTGCCCCAGCTGCGCCCCGCCACGCAGATCAAGAACAAGGAGTTGCGGCCCTGGCAGCCCAGCTCCAAGGTGGACATCGTGGGCTACGACCTGCCCCTGGCCGTGCCTGGCTCTGGCGCCCCCCCTGACGAGCGCTGCCTCAAGCTGGCCATGCCCGAGGTGCAGTATTCCCGCTACATGCTGCGCAAGCAGAGCCTGCGTACCCGCCGCAGGGCTGTGCCCCACCGCCCGCTGCCCCCCCGGGGCGTCCCGCGCCCGGCCAGGGGTCTCCCGCTCCGCCACCCCACCGTGCCCAAGGTGGCCTGAAGAGGGGCTGGGAGCATGGCCCAGACTGGAGACTTGCACCTGGGCGTGGGGCTGTGCAGGGATCAAGGACCCGGCTTGCTGTGCCGGCCTAGCTGGCCACTCCATACCCTCAGGTTAGCCATGGGGAGATCCCTTTGCTGATCCCCTTCTCCCTCCCCGTGACAGTCCTCGTCCTGCACAACAGCCCCACTCCTTCCCTACATCCCCTGCCCCCCGGGTCCAAACTGAATTCCACCAGGGCCCGGCCTAGCACTGCTGGGAAGCTGCCCCTCCCCACTTCCTGAGCCTGCTTCAGGTCCATTTTGGCAGGTTCTGGATGGTTTGCACGTGACCTGGATTTAGAAATCTGCCCATCGCAACCTTGGGCCTGGGTCACTGGGGAGCCCTGGAGGGATGCCCAGCAGCTCAGCATGGAGCCGCAGTGCACCTGGTCTGCGGCCAAGATGGTGGTCCCTCCCAACCCCAGCCTCTTCCCCCTAGTGCTCCCGCCAGCACTGGCCCACACCTCTCTGGCCCATGCCTGCCTAGCACCCCCACTCAGCTGGGGACGTAGCATTGCATGGGAGACATGGGGCCCAGCTGAACCTTGGGGAGGCAGGACTCAAACCCCTGCCCCAGGCAACAGGGCAGGGCCCCGCACACTAAGACGTGCAGCAGGGGGTGCAGGAGAGAACTGCCCAGGCACACACTACCACCCACAGACACCCCCCATCATTCGCAGAGCTCACTCCCTCCGCACCACATGTGCGGCACCCATCCTATTTGTCACACACAATCCTCCCCATCAATTTCCACCCCCAGATGCTTTTACCACATACACACAATCACTCACAGCTGTCCCCTGTGCAATCACACACACACACCTTGCCACTGTGCCACACTGGTGTGGCGAGGTGACAGTGTCCCAACTGGGTGTGACTCCCTCCCCGGGATCCCATGCGGGCACCGCCTGGGCCCTCTCCTGCCCTGTGAGCCATTCCCTGGGGGGTGCTGGGTAATGGGCGTCATGCCCTGTGAAGTAGTTCACTATTGAGAGTGCCAGTTTCAGGTCAGATTGTCAGAAAACAGGGCAGACACCCTACACTGGTGGTATAGCCTCTAATTAGATCTCACCAAGCCAATAACAAATGTGCATTCCTGGATCACGCTGTTAGTTTTACCATGGAATCACAAACAGTCGCCTTAGGCGGCTCTCCAGCGCATCTTGCCACCCAGACAAACTAGACTTTGCGATGGAAGGTTAATAAAACCAAAAAGCACCTCACGTTAGGTTACTCCCAATCCCACAGGCTCTGTCACTTACCCGGGACCCATGGATACTCTCAATCGTATACCAAAAACAATGCTGGCAGCCAATTTCTCTAGTCAACTACCTAAAGGTTTATTAGCTAGGGGCTGGCTACACTACACAGTTAGTCTGACATAAAGCAGCTTATGTCGACCTGATTATGTCCGTGTCTGCTGTACAGCCTTGTTCCTGCTGATATAAGTGCCCTACCACACCAGCATAACTTCACTTCCACAAGAGGCACAGGGCTTATGTCCCTGTAGTTAGGGCCACACAGACACTGCCCTGACATTGGCTGTCTTGTCAATTTCACAGCTGGAGAAATTGAAATTGACCAAAAAAACCAGGCAGCTGGAGTCCAGCTGCCCTGGCTCTCCTGGAGAGTGGGGGTGGCTGGACCCTGCTCTGCCTTGGGAGCCCCCTTGAGAAGCTCAGGCAGCTTTGGACCTGCCCCCCCACCTGGGAGCTGGAGCGAGACACCTGGGCTGTTTTGGACCCCTCCTCTGCTGGCTGGGAGCCGGAGCAAAAAGCCTGGGTGGCTTTGGGTCCTGCTCCCAGCTGGGAGCCTGGGGAGAAGCCTGGGCAGCCCTCTCCCTTGTTCCCCACCAGGATCGGGGCAGCCTTGTCAATTTCAATTGACAAGACTGGCAGTGGAACAGACAGGCGGGGGGGCAGGGTCAAGTAGTCAGCACTGCTGGACCCTGCTCCCTGGGGGCAAGAAGCCCTGGGTGGCTTCCCCCGGCTCCTGGCATGGAATGGGGAGAGGAGAAATGCCAGCAGCTTCCTCTGCTCCCTGTAGGGAATGGGGAGCCAGGGGATGGGTGGGGGGAGGGTTGGGCAACCGTCCAGGATCCTGTGGGGCAGAGAACAGGCTCTCAGTCCCTGTCGTCGTCGTGGTGTCGTGTCCCCCTCCCCCCCCACACACACACAGTGTCCTCTGTAGGTTGGTGGAAACACTGTCGGTGAGAATGTGCATCGCTGACCCAAGGAGGGTAGCGTGGACAGGAACCATCACGGTAATCACGGCAATGGCTGTAAGTCGATCGAATATCGGTTGATTTACATTTCTAGGGTAGACATACCCTAAAGAAATGAAATGAGAGTTACTGAGAGGTTAAGGCAGGTAAAATACATTAGCAGGTGAGTCCAAGTTTTTAAGTCCAGGGTGGTAGCAGGGATGTAAAAATCTGCTAGTTTTCGATAAGTCTCTCAGGGTTACCCAGCATAACTGTGGAGATCTCTGTCTTGTATCTGGAACGCTCCCTGAAAGTGTACAAACAGCTCAGAGATACAGGATCGTTCCCTGGATTCATTCTTACAGCTCTTTTCCCCAGAAAGCAACCTGACCATTGTTTCCATCGCAGCATGGGCTTTTCGTCTCCAGAAGCAGACTGGGCCTGTGGATTTCCCATTGCTGATCACAATGACCCATGCTTTGAAGTGAGCATGCCGAGGCTTCAATCCCATTTGATGGGCAATCCAATTGCAGAGCAATACACAAGGAGTTTAAGTTACAGCAATCCAAACAACCTTTCATTAGTTTTCATGAAGATTTCACATCAAGGCCATTCACATTTTCACACACTTTAATCTAGGGTTAATTAAGTACAGGGGTATACGTAATGTAAATCGATAGCAATCAACAAGTTACAGATAAGTGAAGACAATATCATTCATGTTTCCTTTGAACTAAATTAGCACTCCAGTGAATTGGCACACTTAACATCCTTTGATACGCAAGTTATTGGCCTATTGCTCTGACCTGAGCTGGCCTGTCAGCGTCACAGTGGATTCCCAGGAACCTAGGACCCTGATCCTGAACAACTGTCAGGGGGATGGGACCCTGCCCCCAATAAAGGACTCTATGAGGTGCCTGGTCTGCTCTGGTGTCTGTGGCTCACAGGGGGCAGGTGGGAGGTTCTGGGGGGCTCTCCGCAGTTATTTCCCCACAGGTACCACAGGGTGTGAACCCTGACCCTCAGCAGGCATGAAGGGGGCAGTCAGGCACACACGGCATGTGTTCCACACACACCTTGAGTGTCTGGGGAGGAGTTGAGTGTCTGGGGAGGAGTTGAGGGCTGGTTCCTGAGGATGGTGACTGGCTTGCTGGCACTGATGTGGGGCTGGATTCACTGCTGGAGTGTTGTCAGGTATAGGGGACTAGGTGTCTCATTCCCAGCCCCCCTGTCCCTGCTCCCCTCCCAGCATGTCCCACCTGGGTGCTGTCCCCCTGAGAAGGGTTTGCTAGTTCTCAGCCTGGCTCCTAGCAAGAGAGGGGTCCCTCTGCCCAGAAGCCCCTGGCATGGAGTCCAAGAGGCTAAATGGGCCATGGTGATCTGCCCCTGTAGAGAAGGGGTTAGTGTGGGGCAAGGGCAAGGCAGAGGAGAGGGGGAGCCGCAGATGCACAGATGCCCCCTGGCAGACCTAGGCAATGGGCAAGCTGGCAGAGGGGGAGGGGACATCTAGTGGTCAGACTGGGTGCCCTGGCCCTGGGCCTTGTGCAGAATAGGGCTGAGGGTCACAGAGCGGATGACAAGTCATTGCCCCCCATGCCACAATGGGGAGAGAGCGGTACCAAATGCCAGAGGCTGCAACTGGCCCCACATGTCCCTGGCAGAGGCCGACCCTGCCCCATAGAAAGTACCCAACCCAGGGAGCATGATACGGGGCTTTTCCCCTCTAAGGGGCAGCGGACCAGAGCAGCGGGACTGGCTGGCTCAGGGGAGTGGGTAATGGGAGGTGGGGATAGGTGGGCAGAGGTTCTGTGCCTCTCTTCCCTGGCAATGCCATGGCACGCACGCCAGCGCAGAGGGCAGGCTGCAGACACAGCAGCCAATAGCTCCATGGAGCGGGATGAGCAGAGCTGTGGAAACCCCGATGGCGAGGGGGCACCGCTGGGCCGGAGGATGAGAGCTGGCTGGATCTACTCCCCATTGGGGTCCATTCACATCCCTTCAAGAAACGCACCCCTCTGCATGTGCTTCTGCACAGCCGGGAGCTATTGGGGGGGGGGGGGGCCGAATCCTGGGTGCAGGGTGGGCAAGACCTGTCTAGATGGACCCACAGCTCTGATGTGGGGATCAGGAGGGAGGGGATACCAGGATGGATGGGCGGCAGGGAGGAGGGGATGCTAGACTGGTAGCACTGGCAGCACACCAGTCCCTCTGTGTCCAGATTCTAATTGAACCAGTTCTGGCTGGGATACATAATGCTAAAATCTCTGCACTGATGCAGATTAAAAAGTAATCTCTCCCTCAGCACTGGGGGACTTAGGCAAGTGCTGGGTCACGGGCCTGAGCCATGGAGACACGGGGCTGATGGTTATGAGCAGTGCAGATTTTTTACCCTCCCAAGCTCCAGAGTCCAGGCTCATCCCTGCTGTGCAGAGAAGCACGCAAAGACAGACCCACACAGTCATCCCCAGAGAATATGGGACATGGCTAAGCTCCATATCCCAGGCCACAGGCGGCTGATTTTTGCAATAAGATTTGATCTGCTCAGGTTTCCCAGGATTTCAGCTCAATAAATGGCTCCCGGAGGCAATAGGCTATCACAAATATAAACGCTACTACTTGTGCATACCTCACATATGGATATGCAGCTGCCTCTGGGGTGGGTCCAGGGGCTTTTTATACAGGGATCCCTCACCCAGCCCTGAGATGCAGCCACCTCTGGGGTGAGGCGCAGGGGCTGTTTATACAGGGATCCCTTGCCCAGAGCTGTGATGTGGCTGCTTCTGGAGTGGAGTGCAGGGGGCTGTTTAACCACTGAACATTGTGACAGAGTCAGGGAGTGGGGAAGGACAGTGAATTTCATTGCAGAGGTTATGGGGGAGAAGATTTCAGAGTTGCACTGGGGCATTAGGCCCAGCACTGCCAGCCGGGGAGACTGGCCCCATCACTCCCTGCAGCACAGCACCCCTAGTGCCACGCTATGGCATTAGGGTCAGCACCGAGGGTGTCTCTCCCATCCATGTGGTGCCCCAGCTCAGCGTGGGAGTCCAGGCTAGGCACAGGCTGCAGCTATTCTGGGCCCTGGGGCTCCCCTGGGCCGTCTGCTGGCAGCCGGTCCCAGCTAATTCTAGCTGCAGGGATTAAACTTGCCATGCAGAGGTGTTGGGGGAGGGAGGACTCCTGACAGGGGTAGGGGGAGTGAGGGGAGGGTCCTTGCCTGGGGTCCAGCGCCCCTCTGCCCCCTCCCCTCCCTCCACAGCTGGGGCTGAGGCCCTGCGGGGGGAGGGGGACCTGACTTTGCAATGGGATTTTCTCACTAATCCCCCTGGGGCCTCCCTTGATTGGCTCAGTTAGACACTGGGTTGTTGGGGGACAGACAGAGAGACAGACGGACACAGCAACTCCCCCCATCAGAGCCTGCTGCGCCCCTGAGTTGCTTAGAGGGAGCACGTCCGGGATGAGCTCCCCCCCAGCTGGCTTGGGACAGAGCCACAGGCGGCATCGAAGGAGGTACTGCCCCCACTTCTCCCCTACAGGGACCAGCACAGCCCCACAGCCCTCCCCCTGCAAGAAAGCAGCACAGCCCCATCTGCCACAGCACAGCCACCCTGCCCCCAAACCAGCACAGCCCCATCTGTCACAGCACAGCCCACCAACCCTCCTACAGGGATCAGTACAGCCCCACCGCCACCATCCCCATAGAAACTAGCCCAGCCCCCACCCCACCCTCATACAAACCAGCACAGCCCCCTCCTCCTGCCCCTCCACAGGGTCTTGAACAGTCCCCTCCCCCCCAGCTCAGCCGCCCCTTGCCACAGCCCAGCCCCCTATAGAGACCAGCACAGCTTCTCCCCTCTGCTGCAATCCCCCAGGAACTTCCCCCCTCAAGCAGAGACCAGCATCGCTGCCCCCTGCCACCATCATCCCCCAGGGACCAGCACAGTCTTGATTGACAAGTGCCTGGGCTGAGTGCAGGGTATCGGGGTGACCCTCCCTGGCCTGGGCCATCCATGCGGTCGGCCTAGAATCTAAAGGACCCTTCTGGCCTCAACATTTATGAATGAATCTGCAAATCCCTCCATTCTCTCCCCCCCCCCCCGCCCAGTGTCTAGCCGTCCAGCATCTCCCTCCCACTCAGTGAGGGGTGTTGCTGCGTCTCTCTGTGCCGGTGAGAGGCGGCGCTGGTTTGGGGGGTGCTGCTGGAGCTCCCTGCAAGCGGGGGAGGGCTGACAGAGGGTGAGTGCAGCGGTGACCCCTGCTGAGGCAGAGCTCCCCTTCCCCCCCCCCAGCTCCCAGGGTGGGGCTCTGCCATCAGGAACAGCCCCAGGTAGGAGCTGACCCCTCTCTGCCTCACCCCACAGCCCCGGGGCGCAGGCAGCTGAGCTGTGCCGGGCATGGCAGGAGCTGTGCGTGCGGGAGCGCCAGGCGAGGGAGCGGAACCGCCAGCTGCTGCAGGAGTTTGGGCAGCTGGAGACCCAGCTGGCGCTGCTCTGGGCCAAGACAGATGCTGTCAGGAGGAGGAAGGTGAGGTGGGCTCCGGCCCGAGACATCTTCCTGTGCAGGCTGA
Organism: Emydura macquarii macquarii; assembly: GCF_026122565.2. NCBI lineage: Eukaryota > Metazoa > Chordata > Testudines > Chelidae > Emydura > Emydura macquarii. The sequence goes on along the minus strand of NW_027131105.1, from coordinate 7,993,222 downwards.
TCCCTGAGGGTATTCCCACAGGCAAGAGAGCCCCACTGGACAGGGGACAGCCCGCCAGGGGGAAACAGACTGTTAATAAGAACTCCTGGCGTCAATCCCCCGCTCTCAGAAGGGAGTGGGGTCTAGTGGTTAGAGGGGTGTGTGTACGTGGGAACTCCTGGGGTCCATTCTCCCAGAAGGAGAATGGCTTTAGCACCAGCAGTGCAGAGAGGGTGGAAGATGTCAGTCACTCCAAGGGGGAGACGCAGGGGAAGATGGGGGCCAGACGGGGCATGTGATGTGACCAAGGGCAGACAGTTGGATCCGTATCTTGCTCATCTCAGGTGGACTATGAGGAATTTCTGCAGCGGCTACTTCAGAGGATGAAGGCCGGGAGTCCTGGCTGGGTCACTCAGCACCAGGTAGGCACAGCCCGCTCACACTAACCCTCCTGGGCGAAAGGGGCTGCGTTGGGGCCAGCACTGACTGGGAGGAGAGACCACCCCCACCCTATTCCCCGCAGCTCCCCCCTCCTCCCTGCAGTTCTTGGGGCCTCCCCACCCCACAAAGCACTGGCCTGGTCCCAACCCTGCTTAGCGGGAGCTCGGCCTGGAAGCATAATGGGCTCTGGAATCACCCATACTCAGCTGATTTCTTTTCCCCCTCTCCCCAGGACTGGGTCTCCACCTGGATGTTGGACCTGCCTCTGCGCTCCCGCCCTGGGAGACACCTCCCTGACTCCCCAGAGCAGATGGGCCATCTGCGGCACCAGACCCCCTGGCCTCATCCTGTCTCTGCACAGCCACCAGAGCCTGCTGCCTTCCTTGTATCCACGGGGGCAGGTGGGCTGGGGCCCATGGAGGGTAAGGAGACAGCCCTGGCCCTGCTCTGTGCTGCTTGGCCTGGGAACCGGGACTCCTGGGTCCTCCCATCCCTGCTCTGTGCTGCTTGGCCTGGGAACCGGGACTCCTGGGTCCTCCCATCCCTGCTCTGTGCTGCTTGGCCTGGGAACCGGGACTCCGGTGTCCTCCTGTCCCCGCTGTGCTGCTCAGCTGCTGCTTCCCGAACTGATGCTTTTTTCTTCTCCACCCCCCAGGGGGCCCCCATCGCAAACCCTGGCTCCACCGAAGGCCCTTCGCCAGAGATGGTGGCTACAGGCTGCTGACTCCCATGCGCCATCAGGAATCAGCCCCGCCTCTCCCCCCACATCGGCTCAGCTTTCCCAACACAGCTGAACGGAAGGGTGTGCCTGGGGAGCCTGGGGGGGGTGGGACGGGACTCCCTTGGGGTGGCCATGCCTCAGGCGCCCCCGGCACCAGCAGCAGGAGGAGAGCTGCTTCTGGTGGGGAGGCCCAGGGGCCTGTCCTGAGAAGTGGGGAGTCCAGGGGGGAGCAGAGGGGGGACAGGCACAGAGGGCACAGCACATCCCTGAGTACGGGCCACGGAGGGTGGCACCCACTGGGTGCCAACACTCAGCGCTGAGCAAGTCCTACAGCCATGGACAGGGGAGAGGAAGCTGATCTTCCCGCCGGCAGGGATTCCATGAAGTTACCCTTTGGAGGCTCCCGCTACACCCCATAGACCTGACCTGTGCTCAGCTTGCCTGCTCACTGATGCCCTATTCAGCAACCGCCATTGCACCGCAGGGGTTTAGGCTCCCTCGGCAGGAGGCCAACCCACATCAGGCATCAGCCATTCCCCCCCCAGCTCGGGTTTGCCCTAATCCCCCTTCTGGGGAGCCGCCAAGTAACCCCCTCATGGAGCCCCAACGTGGGCCAGACCACCCCCCCTCAGACTCAGACCTGCTCTCTATGATCTCCTCTGCCGAACGGGCCGGGGCCGCACTACGCTGCTCCTGATCTGCTAACCACAGCCCGAGCTCATGCGAGCAGATTCCACTGAACTGGTCTAGCCCCTGTAGATCAGACAAAGTGTCCAGTGCAGTGACCCCTGCCCCTTTACCCCCCTTGTGCCAATATCTCCCCCCATGCACATCACCCCCCGGCCCTGCTGCGCACCCCAGCCCCTTCTCCTGCAAGCTTCAGGGATCAGTTCAGACATAAGCAGTAAGGCCTTTTGGAACGGTCCCTAGACCCCAGTATGGGCCCACTGTACAACCCAACGGCTCTGGGTCCCACTGAGGGAGTGAGACAGCAGAATCTGTCTGCAGGGGGACCCGCTCTGCCCCTGCCACGTGCTAGCCTTTCCCGGGGTCAGAACTCAGCGCACCCAGCGACAAACCAGGCTGGAGGCCACAGGGATCGGAAAGCGGTGGGGATCGCCCTGGGAACGGCTACGTTTGGGGCTTGGCACAGAAACGGGGGTCCTCCCAGGACACTGGGTAAAGTCAGGGCAATGAGGCCTTGCAGATCCGTGGCAGGGTGGCTTAGGGGGCTCTGGGGGGTGGCCAGGCAGGGGGGGCTGAGGCGGGAGGTTGTGTGCTACAAGTGAGCTGCTCTTGGGGCCTTTGCCTCCCTCCAGCCTGGCACAGTTGCTGCCTCTGCTGCAACCCTGTGGCACTGCTCTGGGAAAGGATCGGGCCCTTCTCTGGACAGCACTGACCCTGACTGTGCCCAGCCCAGCAGCTGCAGCCTACACCCTGCCCTTACAGTGCACCCCTCCCTTCCAGGGGCTCGCCCCCAGCCCATGCAGACCAGGGCGTGTGCAGGAGCCGGGTCGCACACTGAGGCCGCCGCCAGCTCTGGGCTGGGGCACCGACACTGCACAGCCAACGGGGCCTCCAGGCGGCTGCTGTGGAGAAGAGCCTGGGAGCAGGACAGCACAGAGACGGCCTATGAGGAGTCCTGGGACAGGTACCTCCCTGGAATCCCTCCTAGGTCCCCAGTCCTTGAATTGAACACCAGGGGATGGTGCATCATTCACCACCCACCCCAACATGCAGCCACCTCTGGGGTGGGGTGCTGGAGCTGTTTATACAGGGATCCCTCACTCAGTGCTGAGATGCAGCCGCCTCTGGGGTGGGCTATAGGAGTAGTGCAAAGCGGCCTCATCCTGTGCTCAGATCCTCTGTCTCTCTCTCTCTCTCTCATCCCTAGAGTCCCAAGGCTGTGGCACAAGGAGAAGCCAGGAGGAAACACCGCACCCCTGGATCAGGGAGGGAGCTGGGGCCAGGAACCATGGGGGGAGCAGGCAGGGGATGATGGGTCAGAAGAGGTTGTGGGGAGCCCAAGGTGGGGGCTGAGTGTCAGAGGGAGACAGCGGGGGAGGAACAGGGACCCTGGAGAAGGGGTGGAGCTGAAGGAAGAGGTAGGGCATGTCCTCATCCAGGGAGTAGGGCAGCTGGCAGAAGGGGAGGGGGGTTATGGATGCTCAGCCATGGGGCAGAGTCAGAGGGAGGGGGAGGAAGAGGAAGGTCTGGCAGGAGGTCAGGGGGGGCAGGAGGTGGGAGGGCAGGATGAAGAGGGCAATAGGGAGGAAGGCTCAGGAGGAGCAAGCGAGAAGGGGGAGGCAGAGGGGAGGAGGAGCAAGGAAGGCTCAGTCTTGGGGCATGTCCAGGCATCGGCACAGGGGGGAAGGGTGAGGAAGGCCTGGTGGAGAGGGGTGGCCAGGAAGAGGAGGAGGAAGGTCTGGCAGGAGATCAGGGGGGCCAGGAGGAGAAGGGCGAGAGGGAGGAAGGCCTGGTGTGGGGGCAGGAGGGCAGTGAGGATAAAGAAAGCCTGGCAAAGGGGCCGAGGAGCCAGACCAGGACCGAGGGGGAGGAGAGTGAGGAGGAGGAGGAGGAAGTACTAGTAGGATGGGGGGCCCAGGAGCAGGATGAGGAGGAGAGCAGTGAGGAGGAGGAAGGCCTGGCAGGGCGGGGGGTCCAGGAGCAGGGTGAGGAGGAGGAGAGCAGTGAGGAGGAGGAAGGCCTGGCAGGGCAGGGGGTCCAGGAGCAGGGTGAGGAGGAGGAAGGCCTAGTGGGGCAGCAAGGGGGCCAGGAGGGAGGTGAGGAGGAGGAGGGCAGTGAGGGCCCGGCGGTGGGGGCTGAAGGCCATGTGCAGGGGGAGGAGGATGCAGACAGTGACTTGGTGCTGGGCCCCCAGAGCGGCCCAGGCAGTGGCGTTGAGCTAGGCAGGTGAGTCCTCCTCTTACCCCCCCCCCCACCCCAGGCCATGAGCCCCAGTTAACCCTCCCCTTTAACCCATCCCCCCTTCTCATTGCAGAGGCAGTGGCAGAGACCCCCCTGCCTGGAACAGCCACACCCCAAAGGCCCCACATGGACGGGCAGGTGAGTGAGGAGGCTGGTATCCCCCCTCCCCCCTGCTGCCCCCTGCCCAGCCCGTTACCCCTCTGCGTCTCCCCCCAGATCTAGGACAGGACTCCAGCTGGGAGGAGGAGGAGGACGCAGAGAGTGAAGCTGATGACGACATAGAAGCTGCTTTGGCTCCCCCCGGAAACGCAACGGAACCAAGGTGGGAATCAGCCCTGAATCCTGTGTTCCCTGTGGGGCACTAGGGGGCGCTGTGCTGCAGGGGCAGGACGGGTGCTCTCCCCTCGCAGTCAGCGCAACCCCTGCCAGATAAAAAGAGGCTGGAGCAGAGGCACAGAACTCCCTTCCCTTTCTCAGCCAGGCTGATGAAAACCCCCTGCTCCCAGAATGCCCTCTGCTCTCCCAAGGCTCAATGCAGCAGATGGCTTTCTCTGCCCAGAGGGATGCCTGTGGCTGCAGACTGAGCATGGGGCCCAGCCCATGGGGCAGTTCTAGCGCTGTTATGTAGTGTGCAACACTGCCCTCTGCTGGACAACATCCGAGCAGCTCCCCCGTGTGTCAGAGGCCCTGTAGGCCTACAGTCTCAGGGGAGGCCCCTCAGTGGGCCTTTGCAGCAGGCATCCACCACAGGGGAGGAGCTGGATAGAAAGGCTTCTGGGCCGGGTGAGCAAAGCCAGGTTAACCCTCCCCCAGCCCAGCCAAAAGTGGTTCCTAGTACAGTACAAGAGGAGGGATCTAGTGGTTAGAGCAGGGGGCTGGGAGCCAGGACTCCTGGGTTCTATCCCCAGCTCTAGTCAAGGAATAGGGTCTGGTGGGTTAGAGCAGGCGGACTCCAAGGTTCTGTCCCTGGCACTTAATGGATAAATAATGGTGGACTATGGAACAAGTGCCCCCGGGACTAATCATCATCAGCCTGCTCTGATATAAATGCAGAGCAGCATGGCATTTACACGACACTACACCAGACCAATCCAGGTCACTGCACACACAGTCCTCCTGCCTGCAGAAGGGAGGAGAGAGAACACACTGCATAGGTACAGACCTCAGTGCCCGGGAGTGGGCCTGATACCCCAGTGACGGGTGTGGGGTCAGCACCTGCATGGGGCAGAGCAGCTGGCTAGCCTCCTGGTGGGAGCTGGGTGCTGAGTCCCCTCTGTTGTCTGCCCTTTGCAGGGTAAAGAGAACGTTGGAGAGCCATGAGCGAAGGAGAGGCAACCAGGGGAGCCCCCCCTTGCAGGAAGGATCAAAGGAAGTCAGTGGCCAAGGTACAATGGGCAAAAGACAGGACAGGTTCTACAGGCACAGTCTGGTCCACCAGCTCGTCCCTCCTCCCAGGAGGATGAGCTGGTTGTCTTTCAGGGAATCCAGCTCCATGGATGGTGATAGGATATGGGGCCTTTCCCTTCTAGAGGGCACAGGCTCCGATCTGGTCCCAGGATGGGTGTGACATACCGGGGTCAGTCCAGACCAGTGAGGAGCTGTGTCACCCCTGTCCTGAACCTTGGTTCTCATACAATACTTTGCTGCAGCAGATCTCACACGGGCTGCCCTCAAACGGCCTTCCAGCCTGCAGGTCACACCCGAGTGTCTGTGTGTAACTGCAGCTTACCAGCCACACTTGGGTTGTACTCAGACTTTTACCAGCCTCGGTTACCTCTGCCAGGTGAGCCCAGTCCCGGATGTTTGTCCTGTTCTGCCCAGCCCTCCCCTGGACAGTCCAGAGATAAGGAATCCATTATTCCCTTAAGGGAATGACATACACACAACGTGCCACCCTACAGAGACATTTCAACTTAAACACACTGGATTAGATCAAACAATCCAACACGTTCATTAACTACAAGGAGATCGATGTGGAGTGAGGACGCGCAATGAGAGTCAGAAATGGTTATGAGATAAAATGTTTTCTAGTGCCTAACTTAACAAACTATATTAGATTTAAAGCAAAGCTTCTCACCACAGGCTTCCAACAGCATCACTGACCAAAGTCTTCAGGTCAAGGCCCTGCCCCCAGAGTCCAACAGCTGTTTCCTTTGTCTTCTCAGGTGTGGAGAATGAGATAGGCAGGGGTGGGGAGTCCTGGGGGTATTTGCCCCTCCTTTTTTTAGCTTCAGTCCCTCTTGGTAAAGCATTTCCAGCTGAGAATCAAGAGACAGGGGTTGAAGGAGGAAGAACACCTCATGCTGTGGTTTTGCTAAGGTCTTGTCTACACTAGCACTGATGCCAGCAAAACTTTTGTCGCTCAGGGGCGTGAAAAAAACATGTACAAATATTATTACAATATTATGTAAGGTGTGAATACAGGGGTGCACTCCATCACAGTGAGGGAGGCTAGCAGGCTCAGGGAATGGGATCTGGGGTCTTTCCCCTCTAGGGAGTGCTGGGTTCTGTCTGGATCTGCCCATGCATGAGATGAGTTTGCCAGGTCTCCACCCATTTCCTCAGGGGGCAGACCTCCCCCAAGGTGCACTAATTAACCCCATGTGAATCTGTTGTCTGCTGGGGAAGGGGAAGCAATTGGTTAATAAACTGGTTGAAAGAGGGGGGACCATGTGGTCAGGGCATTTGTCTCATTTAAAGAGCCAGAGCATGAGGACGAGTCATTGAGTGGCCTTCACTGTGGGGAGCAGGCAGCTCCCACAGGGTGGGGCAGGTTGGCCTCATTCCTATGGTCCTTGCTATAGCACTAGCCCCTTTATGGACGAGTGGGGCTGGATGGGCCACGGAGGCTGGGATCCATCTGTGTTCAGAACGGTCTCCTCGGGGCAGGCAGGGGTGCCCCCAGCTGGGAGTGCTCTGACCCCTCTGGGTTTGTGCTTCCTTCCTCAGGGCACCACCACCGGGGCCTGCAGCTGGCAGTGTCACCAGTGAGAAGATGCCCACAGACAGGGACAGGTTAATACAGAGCTGGGGATAGAACCCAAGAGTCCTGGCTCCTAGCCCCCCTGCTCTAGGCCACTAGCTCCCACTGCCTCTCAGAGTTGGGAATAGAACCCAGGAGTCCTGGCCATGCCTGCTTACCCCATTTTCCTGCGCAGGTGACTCGGAGGAGCTGGGAGCAGACCTGGAGACGTCACTGAGGGAGGACCAGAGCCTGGATGACCAGGACAGCTTCTATGACTGAGGAAGGGATCCAGAGCCTGCGGATGGGAGAGTCACTTTGTCTGGCCTTGGGGGTGCAGAGAGACACGGAGTCAGGGCTGTGAAGCTGGCCACCAGGATGAGAGTGACACGTGGACTGGGGGATCCCCCAGTGTGACCCCATCCTGAGGCTGCCCCTCTCCCCCAGAGTGCAGGGCTCTGATTGTCCAGGATCCTCAGAGCACGTGGGTGGCACATCAGGCAATAAACTCCCTCCGAAGTGAGCTGAGTGGAGAGGCCAGGTGGGGCAAAGGGGCCCAAGAGAGGCAGGGAGTTTATAATGCCCCATTATGGGAGGGCAGGGAATCTTTTCCAGTCAGAGGCTGGGTCAGAGTGGGGGAGACAGGATGCACTGGGGGACTGTGGACACTGACTGATGAATCCAGAGTGATTGAATGGGGAGGGAGAGAGACAGGACTCTGGCATCAATCCAGAGTCACCCACTGCCTTCTAGGGGTCAGGCCAGTGCCCATCTGTACTGGGGTGGTTGGGGATCTGGCACCTGGGGCAGGGCGGCATTGGTGCAGGTGCATCTCAGCCCAGGTCTTGGAGTCCCCTGCCCCGTGTCTGGGAATGAAGCAGTGGCTGGGAACGGGTGGACTCGTGGGGACGGGTCCCAGCTGTGAGTGTGTCTGTGGGGGAATCCTTCCAGGCCAGACAATCTCTATGATAGTGGGTTGTGGCAATGAGGGAGGAAGGGACACACTCCTGGGGTAGTCCCTGGGGAAGGGAGTCCAATATTCCAGGTTGGTGGGCTGGGAATGCCAGCTGAGACACAAACTAGCTGCCTGGGAAGCTGTAGCTGGCCTGAGAAAGCAGCTGTAAGATGAATGCTGCAAGAAGCAAAGCTGGTTGTTGCCAGGGGTAAAAGGAGCCTGTTTGGTTCTAACCCAGCTCTGGGAAGCAACACTGGGTGTGCCTGACTTGAGAATGCTTGAACTCAGAAGGGCAGACAGGCCCTTGGGGGGGACTGTGCCCAGTTTCGGACTGGGATGAAGACTGTTTAAGTTCTGTTTTGAAAGATGGTGTGGGTTTTAATAAACTGGACTCTAGAAAGGGAATGCTTTGAATATATGGACTGTGAGGACATTTTAAGAGGCAGTGAATAAAAGGGGAAACTGCAGTAGGTTGCTGCAGAGCCATCCCTGGCCGTGAGGGGGCTCCCAGGAAGCAGCAGACTCTTACACACTTCAGTTGATCGCTGTATGGATTCTGGCTGGAAGAACTTGGCTGGATTTCTCAAGAACTTGGGAAAGGGGTCCAGGGAAGTTGGGAGAGAGGAAGTGCTGGGGAGCAAGTTGTGTTTGGGGCCTTCCTAGTCCAGATATAGAAATGAGGGAGGGGAACCAGTGAGGGAAGGAGGGAACATGGGGGACAGATCTCACTCTGAAACCCCCTGATCCAGCTTCAAATCCAGCCCTGAAACAGCTCCATGGAGCTTTTAGCAAATGCCCTTGGCAGCAATGTGGGGTACAGTGTGAACCTGCAGCCTCAGCCATTGGCTCTTAGTCTAACTTTCTCTGCTGGATTAAAGAGCCCTTTAGTCCCCAGGATTTTTCCCCATGAAGGTGCTTGGACACTGTGATCAATCTCCCCTCAAATCCTCCATCTGCTCTGAGAGAAGCTAAACAGAAGGCTCTTTAAGTCTCTCACTGCCAGGCATTTTCTCCAGCCCTTGGTTCTTTCTTGAGGCCTTCTTCTGCATCCTTCTTAACACGGGGTCCCCGAACTGGCCGCATTATCCCAACGTGGGTCTCCCCAGCGCCATATGCAGAGAGAGAATCCCTCCCTGCTCCTACTCACTACTCCCCTGTCTACACAGCCAAGGGTCACATTGGCCCTTCTGGCCACAGCATGGCACTGGGAGCTCGGGGTCAGTTTCTCACCCACTATGACCTGTCCAGAGTCAGTGCTCTCCAGGAGCCAGTGCCCGCTCTGTCGATGTGGCCTGACCCCCTTGTTCTTGGGTGGGGAACCTTGCACTTGGCTGTATTGAAATACACTGTATATCCAGAGGGGTAGCCGTGTTAGTCTGTATACAGCATATCCCGCAGGCCATCTAGCTCGCTCCGGCCTTGCATCAGCATCCCAGTGCAGCAGGGGGCAGCACAGGCTGGCAGAGCCCAGAGCACTGGCTGGTTGCTAGGCAACCATTCAGGAGTCAGGTTTCCCAGGCTTCTGGGACCCCCCTAGGCCCCAGAGCTTGGGGTGGGAGTTGCGGGGCAGGCTCAGACTTGGAAGCAGGGCAGAGTGGAGAAGTGGGAGCTTTGGGGGGTTTCCATCTAAGCACCTCAGAGCCGCGTCCTCTCACCTCCCGGGATGCATTATGCTACTTACTCCTGCCAAGCAACCCCTGCACCCTCTCTTGTCTTGCCCCTGGCCAAAGCTGGAGAGAGCAACCTAAACGACAGCCGGGTTTGCTTAATATTTGGAGCCAGATCCTCGGCTGGTGTACAAAAAACCTGGAGGATTTATGCCTGGTCAGGATCTGGCCCTTTAACCCACCCAATGGCGTTGAGCCTGTTTCTCCCGTCCCTTGGCAGCCATGTAAATCATGAGTGACCGCATCAATGTCTGTGTGGTTACACCGGAGTGAAACCAGTGTAGTGTTGCTGGGAGACGTCTCAGGGCCCCTGGATAGAAACCGAGTGAATTTTCCTCTGACATTTCTAAGGTGTAATTATTGTAAAGCCTACCAGGAGCCGAGCAGTGTGGCTGCAGCACTTTAGAACATGTGATGCTAAAACAACTTGCGTTTCGCCATTTGTTGTCATGCTGCTCTGGACCACTCAGGCTTGCCTATGAAATGATGCTAGTCCCTGGAGCTGGTGGGAGGTTTTCCAGAACAACATTTTTCCAGCAAAAAATGGCTTTTTGATTAAACGAAAATCCCTTTCTCTCCCCTTCAAAAACAATCTATATTTGTCAAAACATTTCATGTAGAAAAACTTAAATCTACACATTTCAACAAGGACAAAAAAAGTGAGGGTTTATTTTGGGGGGTGAGGGGGAAATATGTGTGAGGTTTGTTTGCCAAGCAGTCTTCCTAGTTACTTTAAGGCCAATGAATATTCTAGAGTTTATATAGGTGGAAGAGAGATCCCATGTGGCCAGTTTTATCATGAGTTTTATGATATTTGCTTTTCCCCTTAAAGCCCCAGGGCCCAGATTCTTGGGATTACAGGAGAATCTTATCTTTCATTAAAATAAGTAATTAAAAGTCAGCTGTCCTGATTGTGGAAAAAAGCTTGGAATGTCCCCACGTGCTCCGTAAGTGCCTCAGAAACCAGAAGACAACCCTGCCCCCAGATCTCATTTTTAAAATCATCTCCTGGGTTTTCAGGCCAGACTCATGATTTGTGTGAGTGTTTAGGGCTGGGGTTGCTGGAGACTGTATGGTATACACAGGGAATCCGCCCCTTGCAGATCGATACTCCTATTTGCTGCAAAATCTGAAGGTGAGAGAAATAGCTTGGAACGTCCTGGGTTACTGAAAAGGAAGAGCAAACTTGGATGTATCAAGCTGCTGTCTAGCATAAAACAAAGCACTCTGTGTGTGTGTGTGTGTGTGTGTCTGTATCTGTCTCTTTTGGAATGGGAACTGTCACTCCCAGCAAGCACTTGTGTCAACACAGGGAGGAGACTACAACTCCCAGCATGCACTTGGGTCAGTACATGCAAGACGAGAACTACAACTCCCGGCATGCACATGGAGGGGGGAAGAGGAAGGAACTGCAGCTCCCAGCATGCCCCTCGCTCACGCTGTGTCCGGTTCCAATATGTCTGCGCCCAGGCGGGGCTGACTGGGAGTTGATGTCTGGGGCACGTGGGGCAATAAGGCAGAGACGAGAGAGGCTGAGGTTTGGGGAGTAGCCATGGGTGGGGCCTGGGGCGCACAGGGCGGAGCCAGGGAGCTAGGCGGGGCCGGGCCGGGCCATGCCATGCCATGGGGTGGTGGGACGCATGGGGTGTGAGGTTGCAGGGGGCTGAGCTGTCTGGTGAAGCCGCTTGGGGCCCAGGGGATTTGAGGGGCTGAGCTGTGTATATAGTGGGTCCCAGTCGGTTGAGCTGTGTGGTTGGGGTGTATGGGAGTCCCAGGCGGTTGAGCTGTGTGGTTGGGTGTATGGGGCCCAAGGGGTTGAGCTGTGTGGTTGGGGTGTATGGGGCCCAGTGGATCGCAGTGGGCTGAGCTATATCATAGGGGTGTGGGGGGCACTAAGGCCCCCAGGATATGATGGTTTCTAACTGCTATGGCACAAACGCCAGTTTTCCTAGGCCCATGCCATTTCTTGGGTGGGAAATGAGCCCCTCCTAGTGCCAGCTTGGTGGTGCTAGAGAGCCTGTCAGTCCATCTGTCCGTTCACCCCCCCTCCTCCTTTCTCCTGGAGCTGGATCCTCCCTTGACCTCCCTTCTCCTCTTTACTCATCTGGCAGCTAGACTCACCATGTCAAAAATCTCCCGTACCGCGAAGGCTGTGAAGAAGGTTGATCCTGGGAGCGTCATCCGAATGATCATCCGGGCAGGGCAGGCCATGCCGGGGCCTCCCCTGGGCCCTGTCCTTGGTCAGGTAGGCCAGGCCCCTCACTGCCTGTGTCACTCACTTGAGGGGCTGTTATGCTATGGGTGAGTGGTGTGTTTAACGAGTGGTGGGCTAATGAGGTTTGCTGCAAAGGCAGGGGGTGCTTCTGAGACAGTGATGCTCCAGAATAATCCCCCAGGTTCCTGCTGACCCCCATGGCTGTTCACATGGTGGGGACAGGGTTAGCTTCTGTCACTCTGGGCTGGCTAAGGTTGTATAGAATCATAGAATATTAGAGTTGGAAGGGACCTCAGGAGGTCATCTAGTCCAACCCCCTGCTCAAAGCAGGACTAACCTCAGCTATATCATCATTGTAGGATCTGGGGTGCAGGGTCTTTAGCCCCCTCCCATTGCTGGCCGGCTGCAGATGTCAGGGCAGCATCCCAACTTATGGAAGGAGGATTTCCTCTTATGCCTGTTGCCATTCTAGGCTGCTGGGGCTCTGGGCTGTATTCAGACAATGACTAAAGGGGCTGGGCTGGAATGGCTGAGAATGCCCCCGGACTCACACTGAGCCCCCTCTCGATGGGGAGGCAATGCAGGCACTGTCTGTAGCTGCTGTTGCTTGTACAGAGGTGATGCCCAGAGGCACCATTCTGCTGGGTGCTGCACACACGCTCCCCTCTGCCCCGGCTGAGCTCAGAGCTGCTCATTATGCCAGGGGCTGCACAGACACTCCCTCTGCTGATATGGGGGCTCTGATTGTGCCAGGCACTGCACAGACCCATAACAAGAGACAGTCCCTGACCCAAAAGTGGACACAGAGTATGGGAGAGGTAGGGTGGCTGTTAGCTGGAAGCTGAGGCCCAAAGAACGGCCATGACTCATCCAGGAGTCAGTGGCAGAGCTGGGGATTGTACCCATGTGTCCTGAGTCCCAGCCCAGTGCATCCTCTCACCCTTCCCCAAAACCATGCTGCCTCTTGCCATGACTGTGTCCAGGTAGGGGGTATCTGTCGCAGCAGCAGGGTGCTTGGCCTCCACTCCGCTGGGAGTGCGGAGAATCCTGCAGGATTGCCTCCTCCTCTCCAACTGCTGCTGCCCCATGTGGTCCCTTGCTGTAACAGGGCCAGGGGGCGACCCCACTGAATCCTGCCCCCGGACTGGGATTGTCCCAGCTCTGGAGAAGGGGCTGGGAGTTGCTGCAAAACCCACAAAAAGTTTTTGCTGTAAATATCACCTGACAGCCCTAAGTCCCACCCCCTGAGCCAGCCAGTCCCCTTGGTGTGGGCCAGATCAGGGACGGCGTCCTTTGGGAAAGGCCTCCCCACTGCAGCAAGTGAAGGCTGTGACCTAGCGCTGCAGGGTCTGATGGGGCAGGAGGGGGCCTGGGCCCCTCCCACACAGTGGACCCGTCTTTATGCCTTTGTCCTCGGTCTTCTCAGCAGCCAGCTGGTAAATGCTCCACCTAATTAGCCACCCCTGTTATTAATTGCTGGCTTTAACGCCTCGCATGTGTTTCAGAAGGAGAATGGCAAGGGGGGATGGGTCTTGCTCTGCTTGTATGTCCCTACCCAATACCTTCTCCCTAGCGCTAGTCCACAGGGGGACTGAGGACAGGCCACAGGGGACCCAGCTATGGGCAACTGGGCCACTGGGGATGGGTGAGCAGATGTCAGTCCTGATATTTGGGGATTTTTCTTGTATAGGTGCCTATTACCCCTCTCCCCCATACCGATTTTTCTCACTTGCTAGCTGGTCACCCTGATTGGGGACCAAGGACAGGCTGTGGACTCTCAACATACACACACCATCCTGGGGCTAGTGCTGGGCCCCCAGAGTGGGTCAAAGACTCTACATGTCCCCATGGTTAGTGGTGTGGTCCGGGGACGGGGTGGGGACCATGCTCCCCTCCACAGGCTGTGTTGCAGGGAATGCCTTTCCCCTTTCGCTGCTCCACTTGCAGGTGCCTGTGGGGGTTCCCCCTAGAGCACAGCTGAGCAGGCAGGTGATGGGATTGTTCTGACTGTGCCAGCTCCAATGTTCGATTGGGACCCGGAAACTGGGTCAATGTCAGTTCTGTCCCACACGGGGAAACTGAGGCACAGAGCAAGAGGGGCTCACCCAGGGGCACATGGAGTCAGAGGCAGAGCTGGGGGACTCCATGCCTGCCGCTGCAACTGCTAGACTCGCCCTCCACCCAGAGCTGAGAGTTGAATCCAGGAGTCCTGGCTCAGCTCTGCACTAACCACGGGAGCCCCTGGCTACCACAGCAGCGTGTGTGTGCGGGGAGGAGTGGATCAGTGAGGTATTTGGTTGATGATCCATTGCTTCCTCACCCCCAGTGCCTGACCCCTCCCATTGCTGCCTCCCCAGCCCCCAACCCCTCCTGTTGCTTCTCTCGCCCCTTCCTTTCTCAGCCCCACCTCTTGCGCTGTGGCAGCTCCTGGGGCATGCCCATTCCTGTGCCCAGTTGGCCCTGCTCCCCTCCCACCCCCTTTACCTGCAGGTCAGGTCACCGTGATGGGGGAGGGGGGGCCTGAATCCCACATGGGGTCCTGGCCCTGCATGGGGTCCCTGTGCCTCTTCCCAGCACGGGGGCTATGCGGGGGTCCGACCGGGGTGTGGAGGTGCCAGGCTCTTGAGTGGGGAAGGGGTCTCTGTGGGCCCCAGAGGCTCTGGCTGAGCATTGGGTCCATGGGGGTGGCAGTAGGCGAGATCAGGTGCTGGGGGCTTTGGCGTGTATGTGTGTGGGGGGTCCTGCAAAGGGGGGCATTGGATTTTGCTTGTACAGAGATCTTTCTCCACTGCTGGAGGGCAGTGGGGGCTAGTGGTTAGAGCAGGGCTGGGAGCCCTGGAGTGGGGGAGTGGGGCTGGGAATCAGAATGTCTGGGGCCTGTCCCTGGCTCTGGGAGAGGGGTGGGGGTGGCATCACTGCTGCCTTCTGCCTGTCCCAGCCCCTGTGCAGTCCAGTGATTCTCCTGGGGTCAGAAGTTGAGGGCCAGCCTGTCCGTGCTGGGGTTACGACGCGTCTCTCAGCATGGGGGGTGCATGGTGTGTCTGTGGGCCGTGTGCGCAGGGTGTGGGGCGCTGGCTTTCCTGGGGAGGTCACAGCTGCTCCGGGAGCCTGCAAGCTCCGCTCTAATTCAGCTTTGTTTGGCATGATCAAGTGACAACTTCCCGCTGCACAGCGTGGCCGCCACAGTCACAACCTGGAGTTACACCCTCGATCTGGACCCTACCCCTGCCCCCTCTGGGGAGGAGCACGGCAGCCTGACACCATGTCCTCAAACAGGGAACAGGGAAGGGTGGGGGGCACATACCATGGAAATGTGACCCCAGGGTAGGGGACTGGGTGGCTCAGGGATGGGGAATGGGGTACAGGGCCTTTCACCTCTAAAAAACACAGGCTCTGATTTGGGGGGCGGTCACACATTGAGGTGCAGGAGGTCCTAGAGCATGTGGGGCAGGTGGTGGGGGGTCAGAACCCCCTGACAGTGTCTCTGCCCCTCTCCCCAGAGGGGCATCCCCATCGGGCAGTTCTGCAAGGATTTCAATGAGCGAACCAAGGACATCAAAGAGGGGGTGCCGCTGCCTGTGCGCATTGATGTCAAGGTGAGACACCCCCCCCCCCATGCCCTCAACTCCCACCCTGCTGCCCATGTGCCTCAATATCAGGGGAGGCACTCCCCCCTTCCCCCCATGCCCTATCCTGCTCCACCCCATCGCTGCCACTGGGCCAGAGCACACCCCTCCTCACTGGGGCAAGATCTGTGTGTGGCGGGGCGGGGCGGGGTCTGGGCCACCTCTCCTCAGGCAGGATCCCAGTTTAAGCCCCATCCCCTCACTGTGTTGCAGCCAGACAGAACCTACGAGATCCAGCTCAGCCAGCCCACGGCCTCCTATTTCCTCAAGGCGGCTGCCGGCATCGAGAAGGGGGCAGCACAGACCGGTATGGGGGGCGGCACTGACTGCAGTGACTGATCAAGGAGGGAAGAGACATAAACTGGTGGGGAGGGGCTTACACAACATGGAGAGGGAGGGTGCAGGAGCCACCCAGGGTGGAGAGGGCAGAGGTCCTGCCGATGGGGGGCGGGGGGCAATCCTCCTGTGGTGTGTGTGTGGCGGGGGGGTCCAATGCTGCCCTCTGTGTTGAACCGCAGCTAGCAAACCGGCACCCAGAAAGGAGGGGAGCTGTACATCAGCCCCCCCCCCCACTTCCCTGCCAGCCTTGATGCCCAGGATTCACCTCCCCCATCCCTTGGGGGTGCCCTGAAGTCTGGGCGCTCCTGGAAAGCCTGTGAGCCCCCGGTGGCTGCCCCCAGCATTAGCGCTCTGGACTCTGAACTGCGTCTGACCCTGGCACATGGGAGCTGTGGTTCAGGATGGAGGGTCCCCGCAAGAGGGCTGCAGCTTGAGGGGAAGGGCCCTGTGGTCCGTTGGGGGGCACTGCCAGTTGGGACAGAAAGGGCCACATGAGGGGGGCTGCTGGGCCCACAAGAGCTTGGGGGAGCTGTGGGTCGGGACACAAGGGGGCTGTGGAGAGGTCCCGCAGGTGGAACTCACAAGTCTCTGGCTGAACAGGGCATGAGGTGGCGGGCATGGTGACCCTGAAGCATCTGTACGAGATCGCGCTGGTGAAGTCCAAGAACCCCAACTTCGTGGTGCGGGACATGAGCCTGGAGAAGGTGGTGAAATCCCTCATTGGCAGTGCCAGAACCCTGGGCATCAAGGTGGTGAGACAGTGAGTACCTGCACAGAGCCTGGGGGGGCAGGAGCCAGGACCCCTTGGTTCCTAGCTGTGGGTGGGGTGGGGGATCCAGTGGGTGGAACTGGGGGAGTTGGCAGTCAGGATCCAGGGTTCCATCCCTGGTTCTGGGTAGGGAGTGGAATCTAGTGGTTAGAGCACGTGGGGCTGGGTGTGGTCTAGTGGGTTAGAGGGGGATGGGGCTGGGGGCCAGGGCTCCCATGTCTGGTAGGTCTGACCCCTTTCTTCTTCCCCCATCAGCCTTAGTGCAGAGGAATATGCTGTGTTCCAGCAGCAGCGCGAGGAGGCCCTGGCAGTGGCGGCAGCAGAAGCCCAGGCAGCGGAGTTGGAGAAGAAGAAATGATTGCCGGGACACGCTGGCCCTACAGTCCCCTAGGGAGCCTGAAGTCCAGATCCCACCTTGCTGGCCCCCAGGGTCAAAGCCCTGCTCTGGGTGTGGGGAGCTGGGGGCATCCGCTTGACAGCAATATGTCAGTCTGTCCATCCATCCCCCCTGTTCCTCTCTCCTGGCCATCTTTGGCCTATGGAATTGTCTCTATGGAGAATGGGAATTAGCCCTGCCACGGGCCCCACCCCTCATGTCCAACCCTTCTTTAAAATGTGCTGGAGTTGTTTTGCTGCAATTAAAATCCCAGCCAAATAAAACCCCACTGTGACCCCCCAAACTGGGATCAGCCTGTGTCTGTGTGTGCAATGGGTGGGGACCTGGGATATGGGGCCTTTCCCCTCTGGGGGGGGTGACAGTTCAGATCCAGCCCCAGGGCAGGGAGACTGGCTGGCTCTGGGGTGGCGGGGAGGGGAGAGGAAACAGGACACGGGGCCATTCCCCCATTTCTAGCCCAGGCAGCTATTGCTTGGGTTACACTTGGGGCAGCTCTTTGGAGATTATATTTGTAACCCCAAGGGCTGGAAACGCAGCTTTCTTTTTAATACACGTTCTGATTCTAGAGAAGGGGACCATGCTGTGTGCCGAGACATCCCGGGGAGCAGCCCAGCTGCAGTCCTGTTGAAACCTGGGTCAATTGGAAAATGGTGGAGCAGTCACTGTGTCAGGATATATTGGATGTAATTCAGAGACACCAAAGCCCCGGCTGGGGAATGAATAAAACAAGGACAAATAATCAAGGATCATAAATCCAAGAGAATGCATTTTGGAGGGGAAACCTAAGTACCTTGTTCCTCTCCAGAGTCTCAGTTTAGGGACTCAGGGGTGAGGTGTGGGGCTGTTTATACAGGGATCTGGAGACTTGGCCTCCTCGGGTGGGGCACAGAGGCTGTTTATACAGGGATCCCTCACCTGAGGCTGAGATGCAGCCACCTCTGGGCTAGTGCACAGCAGCTGGGTAATCTCTTAGCATCATTGCACAAGATTTTAAGGTGAGAAATGAAGGGGAATCAAATCTCCAATTGAAACTAATAAGCAGGTGAACAGACACTAGAATGACCCGGCGCGGGGACCCGGCCGGGACGCTGGGGCTGACAGCCTGCCGCGGGCACCTCTGTACACTCTTGAATGACGGTGAGTTATCAGTGGTAAGTGGCATCGATAGGAGGGGGAAGGGAAGCCCAGGACTGGGGGTGGCAGGTTGGGATGGAGGGCCCAGGATGCAGCCAGAGGGGTGGGGAAATAAGGAAGTTGCTGTTTCCCATTATCCCCAGCAGGTGGCAGGGTTTACCCACAACTTCAATTGCTACTGGCAGGGAGTGGGGCTCGGGGGAGGTGGTGGCTGCTAATTTACTGCAGTGTGGGGCACATGGGGGTCCTGTCTATGGCTCTGCCAGGGCCCTCCTGGCCCACACCCGGCGTTGGCCACCCACCCCCACCCTCCAGCTAAAGGGGCAGCCACAGGGTTACGCTGCTGTGAGCTGGACAGCAGGAGAAGGTGGGGGTGTGTGGCTAGGGGTGTAGTGTGTGTGTTGGGGGGTGCAGGTATAGTGGGGGTATGTGGATAGGGTGCAGTGTGGGGGGTATGGTATGGGGTGCAGTTGTGTGTGTGTGTTGGGGGGTGCAGGTATAGTGGGGGTATGTGGATAGGGTGCAGTGTGGGGGGTATGGTATGGGGTGCAGTTGTGGGGGGTGCAATGGGAGTGCAGTTTGGGGGGGATGTATGGGGTGTGGATGGGGTGCGGTTTGTGGAGGGGAGATGTGGGGTGTAGATGGGGTGCAGTTTGTGGAGGGGAGGGGTATAGATGGGGTCCAGTGGGAAGTGCAGTTGGGGGGGGTGGATGGAATCCTCTGGAGCACCCAACGTGGGGCCAATGCCAAGAAGCATCCCCCCCACCATACACACAGCCCTTCACCCCAAGGAGCTCAGCTTTGCTGGCCCCGGCCCTTCTGCCTGGACTGAGTTTGTGTGGTGCCTGGCTGGGAATGGGGCTGAGACCTGGCAAATTTGTTTCACATGGGGGCAGCATGGCCAGATCAGAGCTGGCGCCCTCTAGGGGGGAAAGGCCCTATATCTCAGTCCCCTGCCCTGGGCCTGGATTGGCGGGGGAGAGGAGTTGGGGGTCAGGGAGTGAGGGGGAATGGAGGGAGGGGGAGGGACTGGGAGATGTGGGAGGTTATTTCCCCCAGCTTTGTCCTGGGGGCAGTTACTGCTCCCTGCTCTTTCCCCACCAGAACCCCCCATTCCCACTGACTGATGGTTCCTTGCTTGTCGGTGCTGCTGCTGCCCTGGCAACGTAAGAGGGTCTCTAGGAAACCGGTTCCTGTTGCTAGGTCTGCGTGGGCGAGGGATGGAGGGGAGGCTGCCTCAGAACGGAGGTTGGGGGGCGAATCCCATGTGGGGGGCTGTGCCCATCTACACCTGCATCGTCCCCATCTGCATGCAGAGACATGGACCCCCCCCATGCACATGCAACTCCCGCAGAGACATGCATTGCCCCCTTGCGTCCATAACCCTCACAGACATGCAACCCCCTGAAGACGTGCAGCACCCCACTCACATGCAACCCTCCATGCACACACAGCACCGCCATGCACACACAACCTGCCCAGACATACACACGGCCCCGCCAGAGACACACAACCCCCCTAGCTCCCCACCCCTGCATCCACATGGACCTCCCATGCATCTCTTCAGAAAGTTATGGGCACTGCCCTGCACATGAATCCCCCCCTTACACACCCAGACCTATAGGGGCAGATCCAGATCCGTTACTCATGCCTCCCCCTCCACCCGTTTTGCTGGGCACGGCCCTGGTGCCATGGGGTGTAGAGACTGTGCCCGACGTAGTTGGGGAACAGTCTCTGCCCCCCATCCACCCTCTCCCCCTGTGCTGCCAAGCCAAATCTCATCCTCAGCACCTGCACTGGGGACCTGGCCCCAACTGCACCCCAAAAACCTGCCCCCTTAGCTTGCAACTGGATGAAACCAGGCTGGCTGGGCCCATGGGTCTGAGTGGGGTGGAGTGGGCTGTTGAATTAAAGAAGCTGTCCCAAGGGGATCAGTGGGGTGGGCAGGGGGCCCCTCAGGATGCAGTGTGTGTGTGGGAAGTGTGGTCTGTGGGGGGGGTGTCAGTGTGGGGTTTGGGTGGGGTGTAGAGGTCTGTGTGGAGTAGATGGGGTGGGGGGAGTTGTCTGTGGAAGGATCAGTGGGGTAGAGGGAAGGGTCTGTGAATGGAGGGATCAGCAGGGAGATGTCAGTGGGAGTGCGGTGGAGGGGGTCTGTGAGGTGTAGGGGGAGGGGTCTGTGGGGTCAGGGGAGGGGGGCCACTGGCAGACCTTGCTCTGCTGATGCAGTGAACGGTTCCACCCCCCCCCCACGCTGTTGCCATGGTGATGTGATGCAGGTGGGGAGCAGTGACGTCACAGCTGCATCTCTGCCTTTTTCCTATTTTGGCAGTGAAAAGCGGAATCCCCCCCCCCCCCCGCCTCCCCCAGAGCCGCAGGCTCGAAAGGGACTGAAAGTGCATGGGGGGGGGGTTTGAGAGAGAGCAAGCCAGCCCCCCCATCCCCTGCTCATCCTCCATCCATCCATCCACCCTCCCCCTCCCTCTCTCTGTTGCTATAGCGTGGTTCTGCTCCTCTCTTGATCACCCTGCATCTAAAGCAAGGACTGGAGCAGCCCTGGGGGTGCTGAGCTCTGACGTAACTCATCGTTGGTATCTAGGGGCACTCTCCTCTTGCAGTCAGGGCTGACCTCAGTGCCCCAGTCTGGCCCCAGGGGGTGCTGTACTGTGCTGCAGGGAGTGGGATGGGGGTGCTCCACAGGGGATTCTCTCTCCTCACAGTCAGACCTGGCCCCAACACCCCACAATTCTTCTCTTTTTATAAATCATTACAGAGCATTTTTATGCAGCAGTCGTTCAAATGCTTTGTCCCACCAGTGAGACACCTGCAAGGCTCCCTGTACAAACAGCCCCGTATCCCATCCCAGCAGCAGCCACGTCTCAGCTCCACGTGAGGGCTCCCTGTATAAACAGCCTCTGGACCCCACCCCAGAGGTAGCTGCATCTCAGTGTTGAGGGGGATCTCCAAGTACATGGATCAGCATAGTGTTTTGGGACTGGCAGGTGCTGGGAGCCTGTTATATAATGGCTTGGCGCTGCGTGGCTCTCCTCACTGCTGTATTGGAGTGTTTGTCAGACACATTTAGAAGGTCTGTAGGTTGCATTCTGAACTGATTATGTCTATAAAAATGCAGGTTGGGTCCAGCACGATGTCCTCATCCCAGGACTCGCAGGAACTTGGGCGTGAGGGCTTTACAATAGATTAATTCAGCCTCTGCTATTTTGCCTTTATTTACTCCTTGTGTTTTCAAAAATAGCTCTGTGATCTGCTGGCTTTTAATCAGAATTCCTCCCAGTTCTGGTCTCAAGGCAACTGACCATATGAATATGTGTTGTTTCTCCCAGCACTAAGATGCAGCCACCTCTGGAGTGTGGGGGCTGTTTATACAGGAACCCCTGGCCCGATGCTGCTACCTCTGGGGTGAGGCTGGCAGACATTTAATTGCTCACAGCAGTGATGAAGGAGTTTCAGACAGGAAAGGCAATACGTTAAACCAATACGGCAGTGGAGTCATTATTCACTTCCCTGAGTCAACTACGTGGGACCCACCTCACCTGTATTGCCCTCCCCCCTCAAGCAGGCTCTAAGGTTAGATCATCCCTGGGAAGGTGTCAAGTCCGTATTGTGTTCCTAGGGGTGGGAGCGAAGTGGCGGTCTAGTTGGTTGATGGGGGCTGGGAGGCAGGTCCCCTGGGTCCTATTCCAGGGTTGAGAGGGGAGTGATGCTAGTGGGTTAGAGCAGGGGCTGGGCATCGGCATAGGCTTTGTGGGGATGAAGAACCAGCCCATTAAAATCCTGATCCCCTGTTCTGCCATTTGTATTGAAGGATGGATATTCAGGGGGGCTAGGTCTGAACTTCCCACGCTGGGGGGGGGGATGCTAGCCAATCCTGCTGGCTCAGGCCCCCCCTGCCCCTCTCTCCTTTCGCACATTGGGTCTATAAAAAGCCTCCAGCCTCCCTGTATTGCAAAGCCTCTTGTGCTGGGAGGTGAAGCTGTGGGCGGGTCACCATGGCAACTGCTGAGATATTTTTGATGAAGAAGGGACCTTGATAGATATTTTTCTCGCTCTCCCCTCCCGCGCCAGTGGGGTACGGGGGGGGGGGGAACGGGACGACGTGAACATTCAGAGCTATATAAAACCTAGGAGTGGGTCTAAAAATAGGACCAAGGAGCCTTTTTTGGTGGGGTAAAGATGCCAATTGCAGGAGGGGGGTGGCTCAGCCCTTCTGGCAGGCACAGAGCGACAGCACTCAGACTAAGGCAGATGCAGAGGGGTGCAGCCCCCATGCTGCAGTTGGGGATAGAACCCAGGAGTCCAGGCTCCTAGCCCCCTGCCCCTGCCATGGGAGGAGAACGCACTGAAAACACTAATAGAAACACACACTCATGGTGCCCTAGAAATGACAGGCCCTATAGCCCATTTCTAGCCCCCCTGAGCCAGCCGGTCCCCTTGCCCTGAGGCCAGACTGGTGCCAATGCCCACTAGAGGCGAAAGGCTTCGTGTCCCATTCTCTGCCCCCCTGAACCAGCCAGTCTCCCCTGGGGGCCAGACTGGATCTGGTGCCCCCTAGAGGGGAAAAGCCCTGGGGCAGAGATATTTTCTGTCCTGCTGAGCGAGCCAGCCCCCCATAAACGCAGAGGTTGAGGGAGGCAGAGGATTGGCAGGCTGAATGGAGAAGTAGACATAGCTCACTTCGTGTTAGCAAAAGCAACAGGTTGAAAGTGGCCAGAGGGGCTTTTATTTAAGCAGGTTAAGACATTGGTTCCTCTCCATTCCCTGACCCTGCTGATGTCCCCTTCCACATGCATCCTTCACCCCCTCTGCTCACTGTCCTTGCTCAGTGCTCAGTGACCATGCGCTCCTGCCAGCCTGTCCCCTCCCTGGGCTCTGACGCAGATGGGACGCTTGCAGCTGCATTTAGAAACAGTTACCTGGAAAATTGTCCTCAGTGCTGGAGCATCCTCTAGAACCTGGTGAAATGAGTCAGGAAAGGAGGGCAGCTCCCAGGTAGAGGAGCTAGCCAGGGCATGGGACCTTTCTCCTTTAGGGGTGCCAGCCCCAATCTGGCCAGCAACTGGCTAGCTCTGGGGAAGGCAATGGGCCACAGAGCCTTTCCCCACTAGGGGGCACTAGCTCTGATCCAGTCCCAGGGCAGGGGTCTGGCTGGCTCTGGGTGGTGGTGGGATACAGGGCCTGTCATTTCTAGGGTACCACAAGCGTGTGTGCGTGTTAGGGTTCTATGCGGCTGTCAGTGTGTCTGTGTGTGTGAGAGTGGAGAGTGTCCTGCCTGAGCATGGTTGGCAGCCTGTGGTGGCAGGCATGCTGGTTCGTCTCTGTGCGATGACTCACTCTCAGCGCATGTTGTATGTCAGTACACGACAGCTTGTGTGTCAGTGTCTCACTACAAGTTGGTGCATTTCACTGCCTGTTGGTGTGTGTCAGTTCGTGGGGGGGGGGGGGCAGGGGGTGTTGGCGTGTGTCACTGCTTGTCAGAGCATGAGGTCCATGCATCTCCATGGAACCCCCTCCCCGACCCATCGCATTGTGAGCCCTGGTGTCTGAGTGGGGTAGAAGGCAGTGTCCCCCTGCCCTATAGCCAGCTGGCTGGCACTGCCCCCCCCCCCGGCTCTGGCAGGGACTGGCTGTTACGGTGCTGAGCCACTCAGTAAATCACACAGACTTAGGGACTATTTTTAGCCTCCAGGTTTCTGTTTTTAGTAGCTTGATTCAGATCCTGAATGAAACATCAGGTGGGGGGATGAAAGGGCCTGGCAGGCTTCCAGAGCTGAGGGGTTCAAGAACAGCAACCCTGCCCCTGGACCTCTTTGTCCATAAGGGGGTGACTCAGCAGTGATGCACTCGGAGTCATTTGGCTCCCAGATCCCAGGCACAGCTGAGGAGCAGAGCTAGGCTGTGCCAACTCCCCCCCACACACACACAGAGGGGCTGGGCCATGAGCGCTGGGCACAGATAGAAGATCGGCTATGGTTTTCAACTCATTGGGGAGGGGGTCATGAAATTCCAGGGGGGGCTCTTGAGGGAAAGGCTGCAGGGAAATAGCACAGCACCCATCCAGTGGGAGGCAGCAGAGAGGGAAGGGCTGGAGGAGGGAACCTGGGTTTGGACTTGGAGGGCACGGGGGTAAAAGGGAAGTTGGGAGGGCTCTTTCTCTCAGGGTAAACTGATGCCTGGAATTCCTGGCCATGGGCCCCCAGGGCCAGCCAGCCAGAGTTGCAACGGTGGGTGGAGCCTTCCCTTTCCATAGCACAAAGAAAGAAGAGAGGGGATGAGGTCCGGGGCCTTTCCCCACTAGGGAGCGCTGGCTCCAGACTACGGGGACTGGGTGTAAGGTTCAGGAAATGGGACATGGGGCCTTTCTCTTCTAGGGGACACCAGCTGTGATCCAGTCTCAGGGCAGGGGGGACTGGCTGGCTCAGGGTACATGGGATATGAGAGATGGGGGCTGAACAGGCCCCAGAGCCCAAGCTCTGGGCAGGTGGTCATGGGGTCTGGCTTTGGCACGGTCCCTGGCTGAAGCCCTCCCCTGGGATGCTGAATGCTGCTCTGGTGTCAGCAAGGCTTTGTGGTCCCCTTGGCCAGCCCCCATTCAATAGCTGGCTGGCCAGCCCAGGCCCATGCCCTGCTGGGGCAAAGCAATGACCCCCAGGGAACCACACGGATTCCCCCAGCTCAAGGTCTGATCCTGCAGCTTGACCCAGAGCCATGGGGCCATATCAGCGCCACAGCTGGCCCTGCCCTCCCTCGCTGCACCGTGCGGTGGGTGACATCCTGTCACCTGCCCCACAGCGCAGCATCACCCAGAGCTCCCAGCCAGTGCCCTGAGCCACTCATCCTCTGCAGGGACTGGGCTGGGATCAGCTGTCACGTGCTCCTCTAGCCTTTACCTGCACCCTGTATAGGAAGAAGAGAAGAGGTTAATCGCTAGGCCCTATGCTTCAACTCCAGTGCAGTGGATGTCTGGGTGGTGTCGGATATGTAGAGCAGGGGGTTGGGTGGGTCAGGACTCCTGGGTTCTATCGCCAGCGCTGTGAAGGGAATGGGGTCTAGTGGGTTAGAGTAAGGCTGGGGTGTGGGATCAGGACTCCTGGGTTCTATCGCCAGCGCTGTGAAGGGAATGGGGTCTAGTGGGTTAGAGTAAGGCTGGGGTGTGGGATCAGGACTCCTGGGTTCTATCGCCAGCGCTGTGAAGGGAATGGGGTCTAGTGGGTTAGAGTAAGGCTGGGGTGTGGGATCAGGACTCCTGGGTTCTATCGCCAGCGCTGTGAAGGGAATGGGGTCTAGTGGGTTAGAGTAAGGCTGGGGTGTGGGATCAGGACTCCTGGGTTCTATCCCCAGCGCTGTGAAGGGAATGGGGTCTAGTGGGTTAGAGTAAGGCTGGGGTGTGGGATCAGGACTCCTGGGTTCTATCCCCAGCGCTGTGAAGGGAATGGGGTCTAGTGGGTTAGAGTAAGGCTGGGGTGTGGGATCAGGACTCCTGGGTTCTATCGCCAGCGCTGTGAAGGGAATGGGGTCTAGTGGGTTAGAGTAAGGCTGGGGTGTGGGATCAGGACTCCTGGGTTCTATCCCTGGGCCATTCCCTTCACAAAGGCAGTGGGTGAAAGGTACTGTTTACTTGCCACACATCCTTGTTGTGCCTTCTCCTAAAGTCAGAGGCTCCCGAAAATAGCTTTCCTCAGCCTAGGATGGAAGCAGCCATGCGGCATTGGCAGGTCGCTGGCTGCCTCTCCCAGTGCTCTGCTCTTTCCTTTTATAGGAGTGAAGGCTTTGGGTCCACCCCCACACTCCAAAGACGCTTTTCTAATTCATGATGCGCCCACTCAGCTCCGAGCTGAGCTGGGGACGCTGCGAGGGCACAGCCCTAGATAACAGGCTGACGTCGGTGCTGCAAGCCCAAAAGAGAAGAAAAGCTCCCATTGTGTCTATTTATAGCGGCACATTCCTAAAGGGTAGCAAGCTGGTGGCTATCTTCCCACAACTCGGATCGATGGCATCCTATAATACAACCAATGAAACTGACTCCCAGCTCTGACCACTAGCTCCCATACTGCTCCCAGAACCAGGGATAGAACCCAGGAGTCCTGGCTCCCAGTCCTGCCCCCACTAGACCCCACACTTCTCCCAGACCTAGAGATAAACCCAGGAATCTTGGCTCCTCAGCCTGCCCCCCCCCTCCCCCCATCCCAGCAGACACCCTTCCCTTGCTGTAGTGGATTAGAGCAGGGTGGGCTGGGAGCCAGGACTCCTGGGTTCTGTTGCCAGCTCTGGAAATGCCAGCTTTAACGAAACTGCCATCTTGCAAAACAGAAGAATGGAGAAATTCTGCAATATGCTCGAATCCCCAGTGGGCCCCGTCCCTGCACAGGGAATTATCCGAGTCTGTTGTACATTGCACAATGGCAGTGAACAGAACATTTGAGGAACTAGAGACAGGGCCTATCCCTTAAAAAAATGATGTTGGAATGTCTTATTGTTCCTTAAAGTGGCTAAATAAGGCAAGCAGTTTAAAATGAGCCGTATACAACAGCCCTCATAGGGGGGCTAAGGCTATGCTCCTTGCCCAAGTTTCCTGCATCGTTAGAAATCAAGCTGCTGTGCTATTAGCTGTGAGGGCTTTCCAAAACAGGTGCCAAGGCTTTCTGGGCAGTGAAGGGTTATTTGGCTCTGTACTTTCTTGCCTAATATGGAAGACGAGATTATGCAAAAACCGAGCTGCCCAATTTAGGTTACTCCACCGAGCGTGGCACTTCAGCGCTGTCGCTTTGCATTCGACACAATTGCTCGCCTAACAGCGTGCCACAAAAAAACAGTGGCGTGGGACTTCTTTGGGCTTTTCAGAAGTTGGCTTTATTTTTATCCCAGTTACAAAAAAGATTATCTGAATGGCACTAAGATTAGCAAAAGCAACCCCCCCCCAGCTCACCCAGCATTGCTCTATGGAAATGCTCAGCTCCTGGAGAGAAGTGATACCTGGAGAAGGTGGGGTGCTTAATACAAGGCCGCTGTATGAAAAGGAAAAGGAAAAGAAAACAACTGCAACCGTCAAAAGGCAAAAGGAGTTAATTGTCCAGAGATCAAAGAGATACTTTTAAAGACTGTATCAAATATATTTCTCAAGCCATCTAAATGAGACAATGTTTGCATATTTTAAATTAGCTAGCTAGCCAGATAGATGGTAGAGATAGATGGACAGACAGATGGGTGGATGGTATGGGGATGGATAGATAGCTGGGGTGGATAGGGTATAGGGATGGATAGCCCAGGGGGTAAACGGAATGGGGATCTATAGATCGCTGGCTAAATGGACTGGGGACGGATGGATAGAGAGGTAGATAGATGGACTGGGGCTGGATATAGAGGGGTAGATCTATGGACTGGGGATGGATGGACAGAGGAGTAGGTAGATGGACTGGGGATGGATATATAGGGGTACATAGATGCAGTGGGGATGGATGGATAGAGGGGTAGATAGATGCAATGGGAATAGATGGCTGGATAAAGGGGTAGATAGATGGAATGGGGGTGGATGGATGGATGGATGGATGGATAGAGGGGTAGATAAATGCAATGGGGATGGATGGATAGAGGGGTAGGTAAATGGAATGGGGATGGATATATAGGGGGTAGATAGATGCAATGGGGATGGATGGATAGAGGGGTAGGTAGATGGAATGGGGATGGATATATAGGGGGTAGATAGATGCAATGGGGATGGATGGATAGAAGGGTAGATAGATGCAATGGGGATGGATATAGAGGGGATAGATAGATAGATAGATGCAATGGGAATGGATGGATGGATAGAGGGACAGATAGATGCAGTGGGGGCAGATGGATGGATAGAGGGGTAGGTAGATGGAATGGGGATGGATGGCTGGATAGAGGGGTAGGTAGATACAGTGGGGATGGATAAGATCAGATTCCCCTACAAAATACTTCACTAAGATGAAGTTAATGTTTGACTCTGGGAAGGAGAAGCAGCAGGCTCAGCCTGGAGCTAGATGTGATTCCAAGAGTCAAGTCTCTCCCTGTCTGCTTTTCTCCTAATTCGGTGCAGTGTGTTTCTGTGACTGCCTCCTCCACTCCCCCTCCCTCACTTGAGCACGTCACTGAGGAAAGGGTGACGTGTGGCTCCCCCAGCACATAGAAGGAGGGGGGGAAAGGGGAGGGGGGAGCACTTCCCAGCCATGTCCCTCCATTGATCTGAGCAAATCTTCCCGCCCCACTTTCCTTACCATGCCAGTGCCCACACTCCCAGCAGCCTATAAAAGCCAGGATGCAGGCTGAAGCTCTCAACCAGATCTGCCGGCAGGAATCTGGGAGCCAGTCAGAGGAACAGACTGACCGCCGCCGAGCGTGGAGAAGCCCCGATGTACCGCTCCACCAAGGGCGCCTCCAAGGCGCGGCGGGACCAGATCAACGCCGAGATCCGCAATCTCAAGGAGCTGCTGCCCATCGCAGAAGCGGACAAAGTCCGGCTCTCCTACCTGCACATCATGTCGCTGGCGTGCATCCACACCCGCAAGTCCATCTTCTTCGCCAAAGGTAACCAGCACTGAGTGTGTGTGTGTGTGAGAGAGAAAGAGAGCGACACGTTGCCTGGCTGAGACTGGGCACGGAGACGCTAGGCACCAGCATGCCCGGACAGACACCTGTTGGACACCGGTGCCTGGTGGGTGTCTGGCTATGGGCCACCTCTAGCCAAGGGGGCTGGGGTGGGGATAGACGGTCCCGGGCGCTGTCCGTGGTGCTGAAGTACCGGCTCCGGGCGCTGTCCGTGGTGCTGCCCAAGTGGAGGTGGGTCGCTATCCATGGCTCTGAAGCTGCCCGCTTCTGAGTCAAGGGCTGCGACGGCTCTCTGTCCATGGTACGGCCGGGCTGCAACGCATGGAAAGGGCTTTGTATCTTGATGCCCCCTTCTCCTCCACAACAGGTGCCCTGGGAGGGCTGGAGAGCCTACTGTCACCCCAGGACCTGGAGGATTTCATGCAGACACTCCCAGGCTTCCTTCTGGCGTTCACTGGTGAAGGGAAGCTGATCTACATCTCGGAGAACGTAGCAGAGCACCTGGGGCATTCCATGGTAAGGGCTCAGTTGGTGAGCTGGTGGCTGGGTTAACCAGGCACCCACATTACCGCTCCCCTGCATACTACAGAGCTGGGGGTGAAGGGGGGTGTATGGGGACAGAGAGAGAGACGGGTGGGTGGTCGCTGGCTATCCCTTGAGATGATGGGTGGGTGGGATGGATGGATGTGGGGATAGGTAAATAGACAGACAGACAGATAGTTGTGTATGGGGAGGGAGGGATAGAGTTAATCAGTGAAGAGCTCACTGTATATTTCCCCTGTGCTTGTTGTTAAGCAGAATCTGTAACACAGACACTGTTGGTCTGTGGCTCTGCATGGCAGAAATACACGGCTACCTGCTAACGCTGATCTGTTTTATGTGGCCACATAGAAACCCTGGCACACGGATGCCTGTTGCCAGCCCTTCAGCTTCCGCTACTAGCAGCCTGTTAGTGTGTTGCATGGCAATGTGAACCGACCTCTCACCATTACCTATTCCCCAGGTGGACCTGGTAGCCCAAGGAGACAGCATTTACGACATCATTGACCCCAGTGACCACTTTGTGATGAGGAATCAGCTGGCGCTGCCCTCCCTGAGTGATACAGGTGGGTCCCTGTGTGATTGGAGCTTGCCTTGAAATAAATCTGCATGTGACGGCACTTGGAGTGCCCTCGGGCAGAGCATGAACCAGAGGAAGAGCAGAGTCGAGGGTCTGAGCAGCAGATGAAGGACTGGCAGAGGATACAGACATATATGCAGAGTATGGCAATGGACGTGGGAATGAGCGCGAGCTCAGACACTGTGGAGATATGAGAGGGGGAGATGGATGGATGGAGGGGCTTATACACGGCTAGGTGGCTAGACAGATATGTAGGTGAATGGTCATGTTAGGATGGATTCATTCCTTTACTAATCTAATGATATTCCTGGAGTTGACACTCCCCAGTGCATTAAATTCTTTTGTGAGCTTTCTCCCCTCATGCCCAGACTCCCTACCTTTGCCCCATACACTCATCATCTTCCACCCTTGCTGATTTCCAGATCACTTGTTCCGGTGCCACTTCAACACCTCCAAGACTGTGCGGCGCCAGAGTGCAGGGAACAAGCTGGTGCTAATCAGGGGTCGCTTCCACCCGCCACCGCCCGGCTCCTACTGGTCCACCAACCCTGTCTTCATGGCCTTCTGCACCCCGCTGGAGCCCAAACCATGCCTCAGCCACAATTCTCTCTTCCTGGCCTCCTTTGAGAGCCGGCATACCAAGGACCTGGCCATCCTGGACATCTCTGAGAGGTGAGGAGGGGCTCAGCCTTCATCACAGGGGGAGAAGGGACTTTTTGTCGTGTCCTGCTTTAGGGTATAAAGGGTTGTGTGAAGGGGATAGGGGGTGGTTACCCTATATCTGCGGGGTGCCTTGAACCCAACTCTGGGCAGCTGTAAAAGATGGGATACCAGGCTAGATGGGCCCTGGGCTGAGTCTAAAAACCAAACCCTGATCAAGATCAGGAGCCCCTATCATGCCAGGAGCTCCACAGACCCAGAGAAGAGACAGTTCCTGCTCCAAAGAGCTCTCTGTCTAACTATTCAAAGGTCAGGAGGGGAAACAGAGGCAGCAAGAGGGGAAAGGACTGGCCCAGGGTGAGTGGCAGAGCTGGGAGTAGAACGCTAGAGTCCCAGCTCCCAGCCACCACCTCGGATCCACTAGACCCCACTCCCTTCCTGGGGCCAGAATTAGAACCCAGGTTTCTGAGGCACAGCTTTGCATTGCCCTTGAGTCATTCTCTGCTGATCATGGGTGCTTAATGGGCTCCTCTGCTTTGCTCCCCGGCAGCGTGATCTTTCATCTGGGCTTTGAGAAGAGCGAGCTCTTGTGCAGGTCATGGTACAGCCTGATGCACCCGGAGGATCTGAGCCATGCCTCGGCCCAGCACTGCCGCCTGTGTGAGTATCCCCTGCTCTCCACCCCGAGCAACTGGGAGCTTGGCTGGGCTGATCACGCCCCAGTGGATCCCTGACACTAACCCCCTCCTCCTCTTTTCTCCCCCTGCAGTGGGCGATGCTGGCGAGCCACAGGTGGAAATGGTCATCCGGCTCCAGACCAAGGAAGGGGTTGGCTGGGTTTGGATCTACTCCCTGGCACACTTGGAGAGCACCGAGATCCCCGTCACCTGCCACAACTACATCATCAGGTAGCTGCACACACCTGGCCTCTTCCTGGGTTACAGGCCCCAATCCGGCCAGGGATCCCCTCACTCAGAGTCCTGGGCACTCAGCAGCTTCTGGGATCAGGCCCTGATTGGGTTTGGGTTAGAATCCAGGAGCCCAGGCAGGGTCGGGGACCCTGTCAGGCCAGGCATTGCGTAGCTCCTGACTGAGATCAGGGCCCGCCTTGTGCCACACACTGCACAGACCCAGCATGAGAGATGGTCCCTGCCCCCAAAGAGCTCACAGTCTAAATAGAGGAAGGGAGGGGAAAATAAGGTCCAGAGAGGGGGAAGGGACCTGCCCAAGGTCAGGGGTCAGGAATAGAACCCAGGAGTCCTGACTCCCCGTCCAGTGCCTGGTCTGTGTGTCTGTGCTGCAATAGGTGAGGTGTATTTGAGAGCCCTGGGCTAGGGGTGTTGGAGGCACAAGGAACACCCATGTGGTTGGGGGGGATCACTCTTGCCAGCTCCAGCACTGACCCTGTCTGCCTTTGGTCCCCAGTGATTCGGAAGCCTGGTGCCTGCGTCAGCAGCTGGCCTCCGAGGAGCCGCAGGTGGCCTACGTGCTAAGTGCCGCACCGCCATGTCCTGAGGGACTGCTGTCCCCGGCGCAGCTCTCCAGCCCCGACCAGGTCTTCACGCCCCTGTCCGGCACGCCCACTGGCGCCGCCCCGGCACCTTCCTTCGATTTCGCCAGCCTGGAGTATGCAGAGGGCACCAGCCTGAGCCAGGAGGGGGCGTCGATGGCCATGGAGCTGGGCAATCTCTCCTCCATGGAGGAGACACCCAGCTCTGCCCTGGGACAACCGGATAAAGCCACCGAATTCAGCTACGTGTTCTTCCCCACCGCCTACGAGCCGGCCTTCCCGAGGGAGAACCCAGGCGGCTCCTCCAAGGACTTTGTCTGCACTCCTCCCTACACGCCCCACCAGGGCTGCACCTTCATGTTTGGGACCCAGGAGTCCTATCCTCCCACCACCACTTCCACCTCCCCTCCCACCACCACTTCCACCGCCACCACTTCCTCCGAGCTCCTCTACCCTCCGGAGAACTGCAGTGCTCTCTATGAGAAGTTACCACCCACTCCTGACAGCCCCGGTAATGGGGATTGCACCGTCATGACGCTGCCGGAGGTCCGAGCCCCCCTCTTTATTGATGTGCCCATGGTGCCTGAGGGGGTGCTCACCCCGGAGGCCTCACCCATCAAACAGACCTTCTTCAGATATTCTGAAAAAGAAAAGACTGAGATTGACCTGCTGGCCAGGCACATCAGCAGCTTGGCTGAAGACTTCAGCTCCATCCACTCCCCGGAGCTGTCCCTCCAGGCAAAGCAAAGCCCGGTCAGCCGCAGCTCCTCCCTGCCGGCCGGCGTGTCCAACCCCTGCCTGGACTTCCAGCCTCTGAAGAGCTGGAGGAGCATTGACTTCTCCTTCCTCTCCTGCCCAGAGGAGAGCCTCCTGGAAGAGGACACTGTGGAGCACCTTCTCCAGGACCTGTCCACCTCTCTGTTCGAGAAGAGTGGCGCAGCTGTCCGGTGCCCCCTCCACCACCACTTCTGTGGTGGGAACGTCAGTAGTCCACTAAGCTTGGACGCCGAAGAGAGCGGCAGCGGGGCCTTGGCTCCCTCGCCCTCCACGGACCTGTCTCCAGAAGAGCAGTGCTTTCTGGAAGAACTGGCCTCTTATGAAACAGTCTTTGAGACATGTGCCTCAAGGTCGCCCTGTGATGGGTTAGATGAGTTGTATCAACTCCAGAGCCACCTGCAAGACAGCTTCCATGAAGGTAAGGAGCAAAGGCTGTGCCAGCTGGGGTGTGGGGGGCTGGGTCTGCGGAGGAACTCAGGCTGCATGGCTATGGACTCTAGTGATCCCCTGTTGCCCACCCATTTGCCCCCATCCTGGGGCCCATCACTCGTCCAGGAGGGCAGCCCCTGCACTACAGCACATCTGCCAGCAGTTTATGCCCCTCCCCGGGCACACGTGCCATGGCTTAAGTTCAGCTGTGTGGCCATTTCCAAGTGTGCTGCCAGGGAGCTGTGGAAAGGCAGCCAGATTGCGATCGGGGGCCCTGTCAGCCTGGGCCCTGCACAGACGCCATCTCTGTCCCACCGAGATTGCAATCTAACCAGACACGGGCAGAATTATCCTCCCCATTTTACGGATGGAATATGAAGCCCAGGAGGAGTCAGTGTCAGTGACTTGCCCAGGGTGGAGGCAGTGGTGGAGCTGGGAACTGAATCCAGGGGTCCTGAGCACCAGCCTGGGGGACTAATCTCAAGGCCAGCATTGCAACACAATGCTTCCCCTTGGAAACAGCAAGAGCAGCTGGCAAGGGATTGAGCGAGTGAGGGCCTGACTCTAGTTGGTTACCGCAGAGGGGCAGGGAGCCAGGACTCCTGGGTTCTATCCCAGCAGGAGGGGATTAGCAGTTAGAGCCAGAGGCTGTGTGTGAGGACTCCCACGTTGTCGCCCAGCTCTGGGAGGGGAGTGGGGTCTCGTGGGTGGGAGCTGGGAGCCAGGACTCCTGGGCTCTGTTCCCAGCACTGAGTGAACAACAGGGACCGGTGGTTAGAATATAGGATCAGGACTCTTGGGTTCTCCTCCCACCTCTATCACGCTGCATGTGTCGGTTTCCCCCTTTCGGAAAGTAGAGGAGAATAACCCCTCCCAGGGAGCTATCCTGGGAGGAAAGTTGTGGAGCAGGCCGCCCTCTAGTGGAGATCCATGAAGAGGCTGGCCCTAGATCAGACAGACCTGAGAGCTACTGGGGAGGGCATGCTCTGTGTTTGTGGTGGGAGATGCCTGGGGTGCCCCATGCCCTCTAACGCCCCCCCCGCCATTTTACTTTGTGTCTCCCTACAGATGGAAGCGAAAGTGACCCTTCGTTCTGAAATAAGTCTGTGACTTACTTCACCAAGTATGGCATATTGTCATATTTTGAGGAGCTTCTTCCACCCATACTCGAGCTGAGACCTGACTCCGTGCACATCCGCAGGGGGCGCCAGGCGGGCGTCCCTGGGGTTAGCTTTGGGCGAAGAACTAGTGTTTTTATAACCCCCCCCAAAAAAGACCACTGTTGCGCCGTCGAAGCTAGAGTTGCCAACCAGAGCTCTTGAAAGGACCATTGTACGTGGCTTTACACATAGAACTGTATTCACTCGTAGTGAGTATATGTATGTAATTTAATAAGAAATACTATGGTCACCCTCCCCAAGGCCTGCGCCCCCACATGCATTCAACCCAGTGTTGGAACAAGGCATGGGGGTGCCTGGCTTTGGACTTCCCACCCCTCTGAACTCCCTAGAGAATGGTGGGCATAGGTGGTATCTAACCTACAGCAGTAAGCGCCCATGGCTGTTCAGGTGTTTTTTTGGCAAGTGCATTTCTGTTCCTGACTCAAAAAATGTAAAACAATATTTTCAACTGGCCCAGCTCTGATTTTTCTCAGAGCTGCCCTGGGCAAAATACAGCCTTTGTTGCTACAGCCATTTCACCATGAATCTTCTGCCAGGATTCTAGGCGGGGACTGTCAAAGCTGGCTTGATCACAGTCTCTTGCACAGGGGCAGCTGGACAATTTATAAAAGGCAAATGTTTAAGTGGGGAGTGTGAGTAACAAATGGCCAGGGGATGTGATGGACTCTCCATCATGTGGGCTGTAAACCCAGATTGGGTGACTCTTTCCGAAAGGTCCTCACTCTAGCCTGACCACAAGTAACTGGGCTCAGTGCAGGAGTAATGCGGTGAAATTCTTCAGCCTGTGTTAGCCAGGTCAGACTGGGTCTGATCCTAAGAATTCATTACCCTAAGGGACTGACATTCAAACTCCTGGTCCAACTGTGAGACTCAGCTTTGAGTGAGATTTTTGTTCAGCAGAAGTCATTTAAATTTTTTGTTTCATTTTGAAATGTCACCCGTTAACATGAACTCATCCTGTCTGGAATAATTCCCTGCAAGCACCATCCAGATCTGAGCTTAACATTGTCACCAGAGTGAGCTACTTGGAATGAGTCCTGGCACCAAAAACACCCCTCTCCCCCACCTGGGGTGGGCAGGGGGGTGAAATATACCAATGTAGAACAGAAATGTTTATATATATAAATACAAATATATATATAAATTTTTTTTTAAACACAAGAATGATTTTCTAACTTCTTCAGAGTGGGATCCTGGCGTGGGGCGCAGTCTCTGTGCCACAACAGGGATACGCTGTGAGACATCAGGAACCAGGGGGGTTTTTCCCCCTTTTCCTTTCTTTTTTGCGGTGTTGTTAAAAAACAAATAAACAAATGTTAAGATGTGACGCCCAGAGAGGCGCCATTGTCGCTAACCGTAGAGTTGTCTACGCTCAAGTATCAGGATTGAATCCTCTAACTCTTTACCAATTCGCACATTGCCGAAATGTGGAGTATTGTAAGACACATGTACATTTGTAAAGAAAAACGACGAGATTTCTTTTTTTAAAACAAAAAAGATCATTGTGTCCATCGCTGTACATATATCTCTATATTATATATATGGATCATTGTGCATCAGGTCATGGACAACGTGGAGTCGTTATTTGGTGTGTGTCACTGTGCGTGCATTTGTAATGCCAAAACCTTCGTAATAAAACTGAAATGAACAAAAATCGTGTTGGGCATTTCTTAAGCTACCGCCTAGGGAGATGGTTATTAATTGTATTGTGAAGCTGCATTTGAGATTGGGGCCTCCATTGTGGCAGGGGCTGCACAGATGCCCTCCAAGATTGGGGATCCCATTGTGCCAGGCTCTGGACAGACCCTGACTGAGATCAGGGCCCCATTGGGCCAGACATTGCACAAACCCCAACTGAGACCAGAGCCCCCATTGTGCTGACATTGCACAGACCCTGACTGAGATTGAGGACCCCACTGTGCCAGGTATCCCCATATTCTCCTGAGCAAGGATACACCCGGTCTCTGCTATAGGGCATGGCATGGTGGGAGATGCCTGGGGTGCCCCATGCCCTCTAACGCCCCCCCTCCCAACGTCCTGAGGTCCCTTCCAACTCTAATATTCTATGATGGTGACAAAAACGTCCCTACCCCTTCCCCATCCAGCAGTGCTCTCTGCAGGGTGAAACCGGACCAGGTCCGATGTGCACCCAGATCAGCAGCATTCAGGGCAGGGTGTCCTAGTCCCAGGCTGGTGACTTAGGGCCCCCGCCCTCAGCGCACGGATTGGGTGGGGGGGGATTGCTAACCAGTGGCTGTGTTGATGCAGCTGCCTCTGGAGTGAGGCACGGGAGCTGTTTATATGGGGATTCCCTTGCCCGGCACTGAAATGTAGCTGCTTCTGGGATGAGGGGGGGTGGCTGATTATACAGGAATTCCTTGCCTGGCACTGAAATGCAGCTGCCTCTAGGGTGGGATGTGGGGGCTGTTTCTATAGGGACCTCTCACACAGCACTCAGATGCAGCTGCCCCTGGAGCACGGTGCAGGGGCTGTATAACTCGCCTTGTGGATGTGGGAGAAACGGTAGATGTGATATATCTGAACGTTAGTAGATTTAGACACAGTCCCCATGATATTCTCATAAGCATAGTAGGGAGATATGGTCTAGGTGAGATTCCTATAAGGTGGATGCACAACTGGTTGAAAGACCGTACTCAAAGGGTAGCTCTTGATGGCTCACTGTCAAACTGGGAAGCCGTATCAAGTAGGGTCCCACAGGGGCCTGTCTTGGGTTTGGTTCTGTTCAATACTTGTATTTACGACTTGGCTGGAGAAGTGGAGAGTATGCTTGTAAAAGACACAGAGGACACCAAGCTGGGAGCCCTGCAAGAACAGGCTTGGAATTTAGAGTGATCTTGAGACATTGGAGAATTGGTCTGAAATCAACGAGATGAAATTCAGTGAAGACAAATACGAAATAGGAAGGAAAAAGCAAATGCACAGGTACAAAATGGGGAATCACTGGCTAGGCAGTGGTACTACTGAAAAGAATCTGTGGGTTATAGTGGGTCACAAATTAAATATGAGCCGGCAGCATGATGCTGTTTTGACAAAGGCAAATCTTGCGCTGGGATGTTGTCACAGGCTGACTGGCCCCTTTAAGAGGTAATGGGTCCAGACACACCTGTGATTCATTCAGCCCTCCTCCCCAGGGGGGAAAATTAGTGTAGATACCTGACAGATAGGTAGTGGGGTTAAAATCAGTCCAGGCCTGTATTTATTATCAAGTCTTCTTTTGGCAATCCTCCTACTAGTGGAAATGGTCACACGAGGGGGAATGAAGAATTAATCTCTCATCTGCTAGGAGCTGCTTGGCTATTGCTAGCCTCTCATTGGAAAAAGCAAAATAGCCCAGTCATAGAGGAATGGTTAAGAACATAAGAACAGCCAGACTGGGTCAGACCAATGGGCCATCTAACCCAGTGTCTTGCGTTCCGACAGTGGCTGGTGCCAGGTGCTTCAGAGGGAATAACTAGAACAGGGCAATTATCTTGGGATCCACCCCCTTTTGTCCAGTCCCAGCTTCTGGTAGTTGGAGACTTAGGGACACCTGGAATATGGGGTTGCATCCCTGACCATCTTGGCTAATATTCATTGATGGACCTGTCCTCCAGGGACTTATCTAAAACATAGGGGAGGCTAAGGTAAGGGGAAAATGAATACATCAATGATGTACCTAGCAAAATAGATAGAGGACACATAGATATTTGATTACTTTTTATCCAATGCTCAGACAAAGTAGATTCACCTGTAACAAAACCCCAGCACCTTGTCCAAATTTTGTGACTATTAACATTTGATAAACATGCTTGGTCTGTTAAATAGGTGTATATAGAGATTTCATTTAATTTAATAGTCTCTAGAAATTGCATATTATAGGTATCGTAATGATGCTTACTCTATAATATGGTAACACTGTTAAATAGAAAGACCTGATGAGCACAGTCCTATAAACTGTCTCTTTAAACAAAAGCTAACTGTTGTAATGATTGCTTAGTTTCTGATATTTACATGGCAAGGACTTGAGAAATTGCTAGAGAGCCTAGGGGCTGTGTGTGAGTGCAGTGATGGGCAGCAGGAAAGAGGTCTACCTTGGAGGAGATATTGGTGTGCTTGCTGACCTCTCCCAGCCCTGGGTGAAAAGACAGGATTGAAAGGGGCCAGGCAAAGGGGCTGAAGGCTGCAGCTGGCCTGAATGATCAGTCAGATCCATAGAAGGTAGGCTGTGGGAACCCAGAAACCAGGGTGGGACCTGCGGGGCTAAGGATTCATTTGACTTACTGTAAGAAATGAGACCCCTCACAAGGGTCCTCCTGTTTAAAGCACTCTAGCTGGAAAGTGTCTCTGAGGATGGGGGCAATAGAATACGGTGCCTTTGCAACGCCACGCTATGCCACAGAGGTGTGTGCTTGAGGGTGTTGCCCCATCACTGAGGTATTAACAGGAGTGTTGTGTGTAAAATGTGGGAGATAATTGTTCTGCTCTGCTCAGTGCTGGAGAGGCCTCAGCTGGAGAACTGGGTCCCATTCGGTTTGCCACACTATAGGAAACATGTAGCCGAACTGGAGAGTCCAGAGGAGAGCAGCGAAAATGATAAAAGGTCTAGAAAACCTGACCTACGAGGGAAGTTTTTAAAAATTGGATGTTTAGTCTTGAGAAAAGATGGCTGAAGGGGGACCCGCTAACGGCGTTCACGTATGTTCAGGGCAGCTCTGAAGGGGATGGTGATCGGTTGTTCTCCATGGCCACCGAGGGCAGTACAAGTCATCAGCTTCATTTGCAGAAAGGAAGATTTAGGTTTGACATTAGGGAAAACTTTCTAACCCTAATGCTAGTTCAGCCCTGGCTTGTGGACTCCCCATCCCTGGAGGCTTTTAAGACCAGGTTGGACGGACGCCTGTCAGGAATGGTCTAGGTTCTTGGTCCTGCTGCAGTGCAGTGGCTGGACGAGACGACCTCTCAAGGTCCCTTCCAGCCCTACATTTCTAAGATTGTGCTAGGTGCCACAGAGACCGAACCCCACCTGAACCGGGGGCAGCCCCATGGGCACTGCCCAGACACACAGAGAGACAGTCCTCGCCCAAAAAGCTCACAGTCTGGATAGATACAGTCAGGTGGGAGGGGAAACTGAGTAACTGAAGGGGAAAGGAAATTGCCTGAGGTCACTAATCAGGGACAGAGGGGTTGAGCAGGGCAGGGACCCAATTTCCCAGAGTCCCAGCGGGTGCCTTGGCCATAGGGAGAGCAGAGTGTGTGGGGGGGGGGGGGCCTCAGGGGTTTGCAGCGCAGTTGAGCACCTGACACTGACCAGTCACCGTGACAGGCTGTCACCTCCCAGGAACAGGGCCTCTCTGCCCAGCACAGCTAAGGGGAAGGAAATGCCCAGAGCCAGGTTCGCGGCAATCCGGGCATGGGGCGAATGCCCCGTAGGAGGGACGCCCCCCCACAAAATGGGCATGAGTTGGGGTCAATGCCCCTAGTGCAGCGATGTCCCCAGCCAGCCGGACACGGGGGGGGAGGGGTTAATGCCCCAGAGCAGCGATGCCCCCCTGCAGGCCGAGGAGCAGGTTACTAAACCCGATTTCCTTCCGGATCCGCGCTCTCTCTCCGCCCGCCGGGGAGCGGACACCCCAGAGCGCCCCACTCCCCACCCCAGGAGCGTGGGGACGGGCTGGGGCAGAGCGAGGTGCTGCGAAGCGGGCAGCGCGATCCTTGAAAGGCGCGCGCGTTCCTGGGGCGGGGCGTGGAGGGGGAGGTTGTGTGTGGGGCGGAAGATCCGGCTGCATGGAAGCGCCACGAGCCCTGCCCGGGCCCCGCCTCCGAAGCCCCTCGTCGGGGGCTGCGTGGCCCGCGGGGCT
The DNA here is from genome assembly GCF_026122565.2 of Emydura macquarii macquarii. Taxonomy (NCBI): domain Eukaryota; kingdom Metazoa; phylum Chordata; order Testudines; family Chelidae; genus Emydura; species Emydura macquarii. The sequence goes on along the minus strand of NW_027131105.1, from coordinate 7,952,970 downwards.
GCTCTAGGGGGCGGGGCGGGGCGACGCGCGCGCGGGAAGGAGGGCGCTTGCTGCGGCTGGGCGCGCGCGGGAGCCGGCTCGGGAGGCGCAGAGACGCGCGCAGCTGCCGCATGGAGAGTTCGGGGCCCGCGCCGCGCTAGCAGGTGAAACCCGATCGGCCCCGCCGGGCCACGTCGCCTCCGGCCGGCTGATGGCTTCCTCTCCCACGGGCCGCCCTCTCCCCGCCCCGTGCTCTGGGGTGCGGCCCGCTCTGCGGGACCTTCCAGAACCGGGCCGCGGGCGGCTCTGGTCCAGAGGAAACAAGCCGGGTTCCGATCCGCCCCGGGCACGGTAGCAATGTCGCTGCGCCCCTGCGACGTAGCAATGTCGGTTCGCACGTGGATGCAGCGAGGAGCAGTCCTGCGGGGGAGCCCGGGCCGGGGCCATTCCCCGCGGGACCGTGGGGGGCTCTGCAAGGGGACAGCCCCCCCTTTGCCCTTGCCGGGGTGCAGGGACATCTCAGCCGCTCCGCTGGGCTCACTGGCCTGTGTGTAGCGGGGTCTGGATTGATGGGGGTGCCTGAGTGGTGTGCTAAAGGGGGGAATTGGGGTGTCTCTGGAGTGGGGGTGACTGTGTGGCTGGACTGGGGGTGGTGTCTCCCTTGGGGAGGTTGGGAGGGATTGAGGAGTGTCATGGGTGTACAGGGTGAATTTCGGAGGGGTGATGGTTAGGGAGCCTGTGCATGATGGTTTGGGGGTGGAGGTTAGGGAGTGAAGTTCTGCTATTTTCTTCTTCCTGGAGAGAAACTGAGGAAAATGCTACCTACCTTTCATTTCAATCACTGTCATTATTTAAAAACAGGGCAACGTGTGGATGAAATGGGGCTAAGAGTGTGATTTTTTTTTTTAAATTGCAGGAGAAGGGGGCAGCCCGAGAGCCAGGAGTCCTGGGTTCTGTGATTGTCCAGTGCTCTGCAGACTGGTTGTGTGTGAGTTTGCGGGGCTTATTTTTACAAGGGGTTTACTATTTTATGTTAACTGGCAAGCAATGATGCAAGTTCCAAAAGGGACAGAGCATCTCTTGGTTCAGAGTTTGACAGAATCACTAAGGCCTTGTCTAGAGGAGAACATTTTCTGGTATAACCTAAGGGGTGAATTCAAACCCATCTAGTCATACTATTTTTACTAGTGTGTAGATACTCACTTTCCACTATAAAAAAGCCTTTTATGTGGCTTGAGAAGGTAGTGTTTTTATTAGGTTTCAGTCTTATACTGGAATCAGGATGTCCACATGATGCTAGTACTGGTATAGCTGGCAGCACTTTCCCATGTAGACAGGACTTAAAGGGTGAATTAAAACCAATTCAGTTTAAACTCTGGACTTGGCATATTTTGGTTTAGCGGAGTTTGGTTGGGAAGAGCTTTAAATTACACCAAAATAATAACAACCCCTAGCTCTCCTAGTGCTCTTCATCCCTAGATCTCAAAGCAGTTTACAAAGGAGGGTCACAATCATTCTGTTTTATAGATGGAGAAACTGAGGCACCAGGAGGTGAAGTGACTTGCCCCAGATCACCCAGCAGGCCAGCGGCCAGGTTGGGAGTAGAGCTCAGGTCTCCTGAGGCCCAGCCTAGCACTTTCTTATCTAGGCCACGCTGCCTAATAAGACATTTAACAGGTCCTTGTCTACACTTAACATCTTTTCTGCTTTAGCTTTGCTGGTTTAGTTAATGGCACAGATCTAATGCTATAATGGGGACATGGTTATACCAGGAGAGAGCTGCTTCTGTTGGTATAACTTGTTCTGATTCAGCAAAGTGACATATGTCATTCTGGTACAAGCAGCTTTAACCGCCATAGCTAGATGGGTGAAAATCCCTCCGGTAACTGACAGAGCTGTGCCGGCAAAGCTTGATAAGTGGAATAAAGCTGGGGGGGCCCTTGGGCAGGCAGTTATCCATGCTCATGGCATCTCATATTAACGGGGCTAGATGTTTGGTGTAAAGCACCTCTCTACCAGGTCAGCTGTGTCCACATAAGGTGTCATGTCACTTTAACGCATCATACTGACACCCACATGGGTCATCAGTAGGGAGTCTTTGCCACTTGAGCTAATGGAGTAATTGATAGAAGATAACAACCTACTACTGCTATGTGGCCAGGAGGATGGGGTACTTTGGCAGTGTGTTTCACAGCTGTCTCACCATTCCTCAGCTGTCAGCAGACCCAGGGATCTCGGGTTCTACTCCAAGCTTTAGTGAGGAGTGTGCTCTAGTGGGCTCAGACTCTTGCCACTTTTCCTCAAGCTTGACCCCTTCTGCCCCTTCCCCTCAAATCTGTCTCTCTCCCATTCGCCTCACCTTGTCAGTCCCAGTCTCCACACCTCAGACTTCTGATCCCAGTCTCTAGCTCCTTGTCCCAGTCTACTCATCTCCCTCCCCTGGTCTGGATCTTGTCCCCTCTGTATTTGAATTGGATGATTCCCTCCTCCACCCTGCCTGGACACCACAGGGGTGCCATTGACAGCAGCGGAGAGAGAGCCTCCCATTTCTCAGATCCAGTGCCTGGCTCAGGACAGCCCAGCTTACAGGGAAAAGTCTGGCTTTGCCCCATAGACCTAGGATGGAGGGAGAATGCTCCATCACTCTGTGGGGATGGAGCATGCTCAGTGAGGATGGACTATTAGAAATTTTAGTTAAGCTCTAGTGAGTCTTTACCGCGCATGTGTGAACTGCAATATTTTCAAAGACTTGTTACTTGGCCAAATTTGGACAGTGGCATACCATGGGTCTTCGGCGCCCGGGAGCCAAGCCTACATTTTTGCCCCCTTCACGCACCTCCCCCCCCCCATGGAGGGCAGGAGGGGTCCTGGCACCACTCCCAGCTGCCCCAGGGAGGGGAGAGTCTGTACCTGTGGTGGGGGGAGGGAAGCGCAAATGCAGGCTTGTCTGCCCCCCTGCACTTACCCACCATGTGGTGCCCACCTCTCCCACTCCAGCCCAGCACCAGCTCGGATGGAGCAGCCTCAGCCTGGGGGGGGCCCAGGCCGGGCCTTACGATGCGCAGGGGGCACTGGAGGGGCCAGCGTCCCCTGTCCCCTGCGTGTCATGAAGGGCTGCCCTGGTGCCCCCTCACAGGTCGGCCCCCAGGGGCCTGCCCCCCCATCTCACTTTGGTACGCCACTGGATTTGGATGGATTTTCATGGGGATGGCAAAAGGCACAGCCCTGGCACACAGGCCACTCCCTGCCAAATGTCAAGTCCCTGCTGCAAAGCATGGGGATGCTAGAGCCAAAGAAAAGGTCTCCAGAATATATATTTTTTTTTAACGTGAGCAAAACCATGTATTTTTCCTTAACCTCATTCTTGGAAATGGCAGAGCTGTTTTAGCTGAAATTTCCCCCAAAATATCAACCTGAGGCAGACACACTACATGCAAAATTTCAGCCTGACTGGTTAAAGTCAAACAAAGTTTTAAGCACGTGACAATAAAATCCCATAATGGGAAGTGTCAGGCAACCAACCCTGCCTATGGAATTCTATAGTCTACAATCAGGTCTCATGTCTCTAATTCGGCCATTGGGTAAGAGTCCAGAAGAGATCTTGGTAAATTTCAAAGTACAGACAAGTCTCCTCAGTCTAGATGGTGCAAGCTGGAGTGATGCCTTGTTTTAGGGGAACCCAGGGTACTCCCAACCCAGTGACAGCTGTGTAAGCTGCCTGTGGCCTCATCCCCACCACCACGCCATAAGCACCATCCGGGGGCAAGGCTGTGATGCTTCCTTTTGTGCTTAAGATGTGTCAGGCAAAGGCAGGGCCCCAGGGCACTCAGGGTAGGGGGCTTGTGGCTGGTAGCCAGTGGACTGCCCTGCCGATTCCCGGTAGGCATGGGAGCTCAGTGTAGAATAAAGCCTTGGCCGGGTCTGTGTCAGCACTGGGAGGCACCCACAGTCCCCTCTCGCCGTTAACTCCTAGCATGCTCGCCTGGCACTGAGATGCCATGGAGGACTTCACAGGCAGGCCTGCTGCATGAGCCGACCTCCCCTCAGTCGCTTCTGGCCCAGTGCCCCAGTTTGGCACTAGAGGACACTGCACTGCAGAGAGTAGGGCCGGCTCTCAGTAGGGGTGCTGTCCCCGAGGTGTTCGGTGCTGCACGTGCTCCCCCAGTGGGCGGGGGCTCGCTAAGGCGTGCTCTCCCATCCCAGTCTGCTGCTCTCAGTGCCCCAGTGTGGAGCTGGGAGGTGCTGTGCAGCACGGGGGAGCTCAGTAGGGGGTTCTCTGGAGCCAGGGCTCCTGGGTTTTATTCCCAGCTCGAGGAGCAGAGTGAGGTCTAGAGAGTTTAGGGGCAGGAGCCTGGACTCCTGGGTTCTCTCCTGGCATTGAGAGGGAACATAGGCACCCAAAGGCTGTGCTTTCTGTTCCTGGGCTGATCTGGCCTCTGTCTTCACCTGCCTTCCACAGCAGAGCTGGGAGCCTCCCTGTCAGGGCCCTGCATGAGCAAGTTTCTTCATGAGTTGGGATTTTCCATGCCCCAGGGCTCCTTGGTGAGTGAGGGCCACTCCCTCCCTGATCTCAAGAGTGTTTTGTTCTAGGTGCTGCAGGGAACCAGCCAGGGCTGTCGACTGCCCCCCTCCCTCCCCACGAGACACCAAGATATCCCCCCAGCTCCAGATGGCTCCGCAGAATACGCCCAAGGACCAGTGAGTGGCAGCTTCTCTTTGCCAGCGACAGCGGAGATAGCGCCACGGACTCTGGGCACCTTCTGTGTGGGGTGGGACTCTGCCCAGGCAGGGGAAATACTCTGGGGCCACCGTCCCCCAGGGACAGTGTCCTGTGGGGCTCAGGCGAGTCAGAGCCTGTGGTTAGGGCAGGGCGTTTTGGGGGGGACAGACTGGGGGTCAGGACTCCTGGGTTCTGTGCCAGGTTTGTGCGAGGGCTGGGTGTTGGAGAGGGGCTGCCCCTTGGGAGTACAGGAGCAGGCTGGGATCTTGGGGTGAGGGGTGTTCTGCTGGGCACCCTGCCCGCTCGATAATCCTTGGCCAAACCAAGACACTCGCACTCCCTGAAGCCGCCCACAGTGGGGGCAGGATGAGGGGTCGTGCCCCAGACCATGCCCTTCCCCTAGCCCATGGGAGCCTAACATCACCACCCTGACCCATCCCCATAGGCTCCCAGGGAAGGGACCTCCACCAGCTATGCAGTCAGCGCTCCCCGGCGCTAATGAGAAGTGACTGTGCAGCAAGCGGTGTGAATCAGTGGTTCGAGCAGAGGGGGGCTGGGAGCCAGGACTCGGGAGTTCTATCCCCAGTTCTGAGAGGGCAGTGAGGTCTAGTGGCTAGGGGGGCAGAGCTGGGAGCCAGGACTCTATCCCCAGCTCTCTGACATAAGACATTCAGGGCCCCATCTGCGGCAAGTTTGCTGGGTCTCAGCCCAGTTCCTAGTGAGGGAGCCCCAGCTGGTTGACCGGGGGCTGAATGTGCCACCAAGCCTGAGCCCCCATCTGTCCCTGTGGAGGAGAAACGCCCCAGATGCCAGTTCCCCCACAACCTGGGGCCAGATCCGAGCCAGCGCCCCCTCGATGGGGAAGGCCTTGTTCCCGTGGTGATAGTGTCTCTCTCTCCCCTCCCAGGTTTCATGCTGTGGGAATCCTCATCTTCATCCTGGGTCTGGGCACCCTCCTGCCCTGGAACTTCTTCATCACAGCCATCCCAGTGCGTCCCAGCCCCATGACCCATCCTGGGGATCTTGGGGGGCGGCAGGGCCAGGGAAGGTGATGGGATGGGGAATGAAGGAGGGGAGGCGAGGGGGACAAGGGCTGGGGTAGGCCAGGGGCAGGTACTGTACTAGGGGATAGGAGGGGGAGGAGATGTGGAGTGCTGGGCTAAGGGAGGGGGAGCTGGGGCATCAGTGGGGTTCATAGTTCTGCAGCACTCAGGACAAGGATGCAGCCCGGCATGTGGGGGTCTGGCCAGGGCCCAGGGGAGGGTGGGTCTGTGGGGAGGTGCCCCGGGGCTGTGTGGACTTGCAGCCTCTCCTCACCCCATCTCTCTCTCCCACAGTATTTCCAGGCCCGGCTCATCGTGGGGATCGGCTCATCCGTGGGCCTGGAGGGGAACAGCTCCGGGACCCGGCTGGACCTGGCCCAGGATGACTTCAGCTTCAACAACTGGCTGACCCTGCTGTCGCAGCTCCCGCTGCTGCTCTTCACCCTGCTCAACTCCTTCCTCTACCAGTGGTGAGACCTCTCCCCTGCTGGGGCCCCTCAGTCCTGAGCCCCAGCCGCCTGCGATCCCAGCCCCCGACTCTCCCACCAGCTCAGCTGATGCCTCTCAGTCCTGACCTGCAGCCCCCTGCGATGCCAGGGGCTTCGAATCCTCTCCCCCCTCTGGGCCCACTGAGCTGGCCTGGCCTCCCTGTAGTCGGGGTTGGTGGGAGGGGCAAGGCGCCAGTGGCCCACCATGGAGCGATGGGGGAGGCCTAGAGACAGCCGGGCTCTGAACTGCGCTTCGCCCCTGCAGCATCCCAGACAAGGTGCGGATCCTCGGCAGCATGGGGGGCATCCTCCTGCTCTTCGTTCTCACCGCCACGCTGGTCAGGGTGGAAATGCCCCCTGCAAGCTTCTTCTCTGTCACCATGGCCTCTGTGTGGTTCATTAACTGTGAGTAACTCAGGCCCCTCACCTCAACGGGGGGGGAGGGAGTGGGACAGGGGGTCTCTCCCCTCGAGGGGGGCTGGTTGGCTTCAGAGGGTGGGGAACAGGCCTGCAAAGATCCCCCCTCTATTGTGCCCCCCAAGTGGCTACAATCAGCGACTCACAATCCAGCCCCATCTGTGAAGGCAGGGGGATGGGACTGGGCCAGGGAGAGGGGATCCATGGCGAGGTCGTACACCCAGTGCTTCCGCTTCCCCGTGAGTGACTGCAGGAAGCGCAACTGATGACGATGTGGAGGAGGGGGCAGCGAGGGCACGGTGCATTTTTTTTGCAGGGGAGGGCAGCTAAGGGTTGCCTCCCGGGGAATTGGTGGGAGGGTGCTGCTGGGCCTGGCACCCCACGGAAGCTGCCCTGATTGTCCTGCCGAGACCCCTGTGCTGGGCTCAGCGTTTCCTCCCTCCTCCTAAGGCACTGCCAGGGGTCCCGGGGTGGCGGCGGGCAGTCCTGACCCACCGTGTCTCTCCCCAGCGTTCTGCGCCGTCCTGCAAGGCAGCCTGTTCGGGCAACTGGGCACCCTGCCCCAGCGCTACAGCACTCTCTTCCTGAGCGGCCAGGGCATGGCCGGGACCTTCGCCGCCTGTGCCATGCTGCTTTCCATGGCTAGTGAGTATGACGGGGCGTCCCCTACCCTGCCCCCCGCTGAGCTGCGCCCCGAGCACCGCACTGGGGTCAGCGCTGACTGTGAGGTGAGAGCCCCCTCTCCCCGCAGCATGGCGCACCCTGGTGCTGCACGGGGGCATTGCACTCGGCACCCCGCGCTGCTGTCTGCGCGCCGTTGCTCCGTGTGCTGTGCTGGCTGTTTCAGGTGGCGTGGATGCCCAGACGTCAGCCCTGAGTTACTTCATCACTCCCTGTGTCGGGACCCTGATCTCCATCGTCTGTTACCTGGTGCTGCCCCATATGGTGAGCTGCTGCACCAGCAGGGGCGGGGAATGGGGCATAGGGTCTTTCCCCTCTGGTGGGCGCCGGCTCCAAGCTGGCTGGGGATGCAAGCAGTGTGTGTGTGGGGCGGGTCTTTGCCTGGCGCCCGTGGGTCAGGGTCGTACAGAAGTGGTGCCCCCAGCTGCGGGGTTGACTGGACCCATAGGGGGAGGTTAGGGTGGGAGGTGCGATGCGATGGGGCTGTTTGGGGGGGGCAGTGTGTAACAGCCAGGGGGATTGTGTATTAGCCACGGGAGCTTTGAAGGGGCATGGGTGTGATGCCCTGGGGTCAGAGGTGTGCCCCTTCCACAGACCCCCTCCTGTCCTGTCGCCCCCTGCAGGCCTTCTTCCGTCACTACCTGGAGCGGAGTTGCCAGCGTGCTGCAGGTGTTGAGCCGGAGACCAAGGCTGGGCTGCTGTGCCCCGGTACATGAGGCCTCAGGGAGCTGTGGGGCTCTTGATGGTGCAGGGGGCACCTCATTGCCCCCCACCGGGGAAGGGGTCAGTGCTGGGCAGGTGAGGCAGCTCACATCCATGTGAGCTGTGCTCGCCCTTCTGGCTCACGGCTCCTCACCCGCCGTGTGGGGTGTCAGCCCTGGCACACCCAGGCACTTTATCGTGCACCCTTGCACTACCGTGGGCGGCGACCAAACCCCCTGCTATGCCCAGGCTGCCTGAAGGCCTCTGAGATCCTGTTCACTGCTTCTCTTCCCTGTCCGCCCAGAGAAGAGGAGTGGGGCCCAGTCGGAGAGCTCTGAGGAGGGGCTGCAGGACCCAGAGCAGCCGATGCTGGGAGTGGCCAATGGGAAGGTCAGGACCTTGGAGGATATCAGCCTGGAGAGCTCGGGGAAGGGAGTCTTCGCCCTGCACAACGGGACAGCCCCCAGTGCCCAGAACGGGGGGCCAGGACCAGAGAGACCATCGGTGTTCCGTGTGCTCCGAAAGGTAAAGGGGCGGTGGGGCAGACGAGTCACTGCGGTGTGCTATAAACAGCCCCCACGCTGCATCCCAGAGGCGGCTGCATCTCATCACCCGGCGAGGGGTCCCTGTATGACAGCCCCTGCCTGACCCTCTTACCCTCGGGAGGCAGCAGCATTTCAGTAAGGGGCTCTGGAGCTCTTGGAGGTGGGGTGGGGCTCTGATGACTGACTGTCTTCCCACGCCCCCACAGATCTGGCTGCTGGCACTCTGCATTGTCATGGTTTTCACTGTCACCCTGTCTGTGTTCCCTGCCATCACTGCCACCGTCACCAGCACCTCGGAGAGCAGGCAGTGGAGTGAGTATAGGGCAGAGCTTCCCAAACGTTTTCCCTGCATGACCCTGTTTTCAGATGTGTTGTTCCCCACTACCCCAGAGAGCATGGAAGTTGCCGTTTAAAAATGGCGTCCTCCCTGCAGTGTGACCTCACACGCGCACCGTACGTGCAAGGTCACGCCACAAGGAGGATGCCATTTTGCTTTATGACCCACAGTTTGGGAACTGCTGGTATAGGGAGTGGGGTCCAGTGGTTAGAACATGGGGGACTGGGAGCCAGGACTCCTGGCCTGAATCCCTGGCTGTGAGTGGTGCTGTGATCACGGATGCCCTGGGGCTGGCTTGGAGCAGGCGCCCCTACAGGTGAATGCCTCATGTCCTGTTCCCAAATTCTTCCCCCGCAGGTGAGTTCTTCACCCCTGTTTGCTGCTTCCTGGTGTTCAACATCATGGACTGGCTGGGCCGCAGCGCCACCTCGTACTGCCTCTGGGTGAGTGGGGGGGACACCAGGCCTGGATCCCAGCCCCCTGGGCAAGCTCAGCACTCACTGGCAGGGGTGAGGCGGGCGGGCGGTGCACCCCTGGGGTGAAGGGAGGAGTTTACGAAGCGGGTGACGCACCGGGTGTGATCCTGCCCTGGGGGGCTGGGTGGAGGGAGTGGCCCATCATTGCCGGGTTTCCCCCAACTCTGACCGTCCCCCTCCGCCTTGCTGCTCTCCAGCCAAAGAAGAGGCTACGGCTGCTCCCCCTGCTGGTGGGCCTACGCTTCCTGTTTGTGCCCCTGCTGATGCTGTGCCAGGCCCAGCCCCGTGCCCACCTGCCCGTGCTCTTCCACCAGGACGCCTGGTTCATCATCTTCATGCTGCTTTTCTCCCTCTCCAATGGTTACTTCGTCTCGCTCACCATGTGCCTCGCCCCCAAGTGAGTGCTGGGCAGGGTCGGGCTCAGTAGGGGGCGCTCTCCCCTTGCAGCCGGGGCTGAGCCCAATGCCCCAGTGTGGTGCCAGGGGGCGCTGTGCTGCCCTGCAGGGAGGTCTCTAGAGGGCGCTCTCCCCATGTGGTCAGAGTGGCATTTCCGCGCCAGGAGAGGGATCCTGGTATACACGGCTCTCTCAGCCCACCTGAGAAGTGGCCGCATCTCAGTGCTGGGTTTCTCTGCACAGTCGGGGTGTGTGTGGTGCTCAGCTGTGCCCTCCTGCCCCCCGCCACTCACTCTCCTCTCTCACCCCACAGGCAGGTGCTGCCGCAGGAGAGCGAGCTGGCCGGAGCCATCATGACCTTCTTCCTGGCGCTAGGGCTGTCGTGTGGGGCGGGGCTCTCCTTCCTCTTCAAGGCCATGCTGTGAGGCTGTGCTACAGGCCCCCTTCAGACACATCCACCATCGCCAGGGGCTCGGCTGAGTGCACCCCATCGAACTGGGGGGCGTGGAAGAGGATGGTGGATTGGGGGGATCTCCGCATAGGATGGGAGGGCTCTGCACAGGAGGGGGGCTGGTACCTCCCACAGTCCCTGACTTCCCCCTTTCTTTACATGGGCATCATCTCAGCCCTGGCGGTGTAAAGATTAGTGCCCTGCTCCCTGCCCCAGGCTCCTGTTGCGTGGCAGATACCTCATCGGGGGCCGCCCCCAGCCCCGTTCTGCTCCCCACTACCGTTCTGTAGGAGTTCCAGCAAAGGGAATCCCTATAGAATGGGCCAGAGTGAGGAGGGGAGGAAAGGGTTAATGTAAAGCAGTGTCTGGATTTTTAATGTATTTATTTAAGGGGCTCCTGGGTGATTCTGGCTGGCTCCTGAGCCCAGCTGGGGGGCTGAGCCCCATAGGGGATCATGGGCTGCACAAAGGGATACCAGAGCATGCCACTTTGCCTGGAGATCCAGAGAGAGCCCAGGACTCCTGAGTTCCATCCCCAGTTCTTGCCCCTACACCCTGGGGCTGAGGAAGGGGGGGACCCCAAGGGTTGCTGGGGCTGTGCCTCTGCTGCAGAAACGCACATCCAAGCCAGGCTGCTGGCTGGGCTCTAAAGGGTTAAACATCCCCTCTCTCCCCACCCCATAAGGGTTCTAGCTCCTTGATGGCGAATGCCCCTTTGCTGGACTATTGTCTGAGGGGTAGGACAGGAGGTGGGAGCAAGGACACCTGGGTTGTGACCCTAGCGCTGGGAGGGGAGTGCTGGCCAGCTGATTGTAAACTCTCTGGGGCAGGCTCTTGTCTGTTCTATGAAGTGCCTAGTATGTGTGAGGTGCTCTATGAATAATAAGTTAGAGACGGTGTGGCTGAGAGCTAGGACTCCTGGGTTCTATTCTGGGCTCGGGGAGGGGCTGAGAGCCAGTCACATCACTGTGCCTCAGTTTCCTTGTGGAGCGAATCCTCGTTTGTAAAGCACTGTGGAATCCCTGAGTGGGAGGTGCTGAAAGGCAATAATCTCATGGCCTGGATAAAGGGCTTCACTCCCCCAACCCCTGCTGGCCCCGGTCCCTCCTCAGCCTGCCAGCCAGGTCCCATCAACATCCCCAAGGCTGGCACATCCCCTCCCTGGGGCACAGCCTGCTGCAGCGCACAAAAGAGGGAAAGAAACCTCTTTTGTTGTTTACTCTCTGGTGCGTGAAGGGTTAATTTCTCCACTTGACTGGACAGTGGTGTACTGTGGGTCACCAGGGCCGTGGACCAATACTTACATTTGTGGTCTGCGGGCCTGTTTCCCACTCGCCCCACCCCACTGCTGTGGGTGCGGCGGAGAGCGGGAGTGACAGGAGCAGATGACCCCGGGCTGCCCACCGGTAGGGGGGGTGGGGATGACGAGCTGTGCCCTGGAGCCTCACCGTTAGGTTGGCTGCCTGGCCCCTGTGCAGCCGGGATCCCGTGGCTCCCTTGTTGTGCCCAGCACGGGCAGAGGAGCTGGAAGGACGCTTGCTGCCCCTGCAGCGGGAGCCCTCGGCCGCCAGCAGGCCTGAGCTGGGGTCGGTGCAGCCGCTGGAGATGTCAAAGCCCGGTGGTCCCTGACCCCCTGCAACAGTGGGGTGTAGCTCCTCCTCCTCCAAGGGACCAGCCAGCACCCCTGCCCCCCAGGCCAGCACCCTGGGCCATGCCCCGCCCCCCCGTCAGTACGCCACTGTCACTGGAACCTCCCCTTTGTGTCTCCCCCAGATTCTTCTCTCCCCTTTAGGACTTGATGCTGTAATTCTGGTTAGATATGCCCCCTTCTGAGTATGAACCTTGGACCTTCAGAGCCAGAGGAGCGACTCCTTTTGCAGGCATCAGTAGCCATGGCCCAGCCGCTAGCAGACGGTGTTGTGCTACTGGAAGAGAGCAAGGATGGCCTTCTCTTCTGTGCCCCAGATTCCCTGTGTAACCTTGAGAATGTCCCTTAGCCTCTCTGTGCCTCAATTTCCCCATCTATATTGGCGACATTAGCACTGCACTGCCCTCTACAGGGCATGAGGACATATTCATTAGGTGTTGTGAAGTGCCCAGCTACCTAGTGATGTGTGCCATAGACATCCCTTGGGAGAGAAGGATATGGTGGCATTTAGTTTTTCTCTAGCTTTATTATGTGAGTGGAGCTAGAGTGGCTAGTTTATTTTATTTTTATTTTGTTTACTGGGTGTCTTTTTAATGAGCTTGACTTTTTTTATTTTTCCAATAAAAATGTTTTTTTATTTTTTTTTTATAAGGATTTGTCTCAGCTCTTTGTGTTAACTCCCCATTATGGGGTGGCAGAACTGGGAAACAAAGTCTAAGTGTGCATGTATTCTTAGGGGCACAGCCCTCCATCCCGCCCCCTGCTGCATCTCATAGCAACGGGGGGCTGGGTGTGGATATGTGCAATCCTGGAATTAGAGCTACGGGTTTTACCTAAGCTACTTTAGGTGGTGGAGGGGTGCGTGTGTCATATTATATATGTAAAAATCTCCCCCTTCTCCCAGTACCACTGCCGCCCCCCCACTGAGTAGGAGCAAGTGTCTGGGCCATGCAGATCTGGGGCTGTGTCGTGTGAGTTATTGACATTATACACACATGCTGTCTAGTGGAGGGATCAGCCAGCGCTTGGGGCAATTCCTCCTCCCAGGAGTACCAGCAGCCAGTCCCCACGGAGCAGTTTTGCCTCCAGAGTCAACTCCAACGGGAACCCTAAGTTCAGCAACCTACACAGCTCCCTAGACCAGCCGCCCTGACATTGACTAATCAAATCTCATCCTTCACGGCTTTGGCTGATCATCTGCTGCAGGTGTCGGGAAGGACATTTTTTCCTCCATACCTAATTTTCCCCCCTTCTTCTGAAGCATCAGTGACGATCAGCCACAACTGGAGATGGGAGGCTGGGTAGGCTCGGTCAGTGCTTGGAGGTGGTTCAGAGAATCCCTTTTGTAGATGCCTGGATGGTGTCTTAAAACTTGTACTAGCACAGCTGTGCCTGTCGGGTGTGTGAAAAAACCACACCCCTAGTGACATAACTGTGTCAGCAAGGCCCCCAGAGCATATGCTCCTGAGCCTGCAGATGAATGCTTCTGTGGGCATAGTTATCAGCGGGCAGGGAGGTGGTGTTCCATGCTAGGTGCACGCTATGCTAGGGGACTATGCCAGCATATGCCGTGTTGTGTTGCTATAACCTTGCTCCTGTGCACAGGATCCAGCTGAGGGCAGGAAGAAATTTCCCCCAGCACAGAGTGGCAGGGACCTTGGAGGTTTTTGCCCTCCTGTGCAGCATGGGGTGCGAGTCGCCTGCTGGGATCACCTGGGCATGGCATCAATTCCCTGCTGGTGCAAAGGTAGTGGTGGCCTCTCGCTCTCCCCTGGAAGCTGTAATGATTTGATGAATTTGTTGCTTATAATACAGCGGTAACTGGGTGACATTCTCTGGCCTGTGAAGGTCAGACTGGATGATCTAATGGTCCCTTCTGACTTAAACACTATGAACACAATGTGATGACCCTGAGCCAACATCATCACAACATTTCTCCCCAGGACTTCAAACTTGCTTGCGTACAAAGAAAAAGAACGTGGAAGACTGTGGAATTAACCGCACCTGCCCTAACAATACTGCATGTGTATGAGAGGACATACCCAGGCTCTCAGAGACTGGGCCCTGGGCAGAAAATATTTCATGTAGGCTCCATTTTACCTTCTAACTTCCTTGTTTCTGAAAAATGAAGAAATTCCCCAGCCAGCATTTCTAAGGGCCTGCTCAGGCTGCTGAAGAATTAACAGCTGCAGATTATATGTGGAGATAGGGAAGTATTAATGCCATTGGCCAAGGCTCTGGAAATTCCTCAGCGGGAATACTGTATGTATACTGATCACCCGTGTTCAGGAAAGAGGAATCCAACCCAGGTGCAGAGAAGGGCTCCTAGGCTGATCATAGGAATGGTGAACCAATCTTAGGTGACTTACAGAGCTGGACTTGTTTAGCCTGGCCAGGCGAAGGCTCAGAGGGGGTCTGGTTGCTCTCTACAGCAGGGGAACCCCAGGGAGGGAGAAGAGCTACTGAAGCTAAAGGACAATGTTGGCCCAAGAACAAATGGGGATAAACTGGCCAGGAATCAGCTGAGACTAGCAATGAGAAGAAGGTTTGTGCCCTTCTGGAGGGAGGGAGAGAGGTTCTGGAACGGCTTCCCCATAAATGGAGTGGGAGCAAACAGCCCAATGGAGCTGGGTAAGTTTTGGCCCAGGATTCTGTGAGGGGTGAGCTGTGATGGCAGGGTCTGGACTTTACCCAGGAGGCCCCTTCCACCCCTAGGACCTAGGTAGGCGCTGTGGGGCAGGGACTATCTTGTCAATCCAAGTTATGTAAGGTTAAGGTGAGTGCACCTGGTCCTTGAAAAGGCTAAAAGCGGCCTGTTGGCACAGTTTAACTGGTCTGCCCTCTCACCGCTGCTTTGAGACTGGACCAATGTGCCCCTTCCTATTCCATGCTTTAGCATTCAGCCCCAGCTCTACCCCACTAGCCCCATGTAAGGGATTGCAGCTCATTGGCTGCTATGCCCACTGAGCCAGAAGGGAAGTTTCTGCTGGAAGAGACGCAGCCTGCGGGTAGACCGGGCTGTAGATGTGTGTTAATACAGCCAACGCAAGGTCATCCATCTAGGACCAAGGGGGTCAGGCTGTGCCGCCAGAACAGGGACTGTATCCCGGAAAGCAGTGACTCTGGACAGGATTTGGGGCCGTAGTGGATGAATAACTGACCATGAGCTCCCAGTGCCATGCTTGGCAAAAAGGACTACGATGACCCCTGGGTGTATGAACAGGGGAGTAGGGAGGGGCTTTTACCTCTGCTTTGTATGATACTGGAGAGACCCATGCTGCTGGGCTGGCGTGTCCAGTTCTGGTGTCAGCGTTTGCAAAAGGAAAACGGGAGAACACGCAGAGAAGAGCCATGAAAATTATTCAAGGGCTGGAGAAAATGCCTTAGAGGGGGAGACTTAAAAAGCTCCATCTGTGTAGCTTACCAAAAAGAAGATGGAGCGGTGACCTGATTACAGTGTGTGAGTACTTGTGTGAGGACCAAACGCAAAGCACTAACTGGCTCTTTGACCTAGCACAGTTCTGGGGGCCACATTAGAAAAGAGATGTTGAAAACTGGAGAGGGTGCAGAGAAATGCCACAAAAGTGATTTGAGGGCTGAAAAAAATGCCTTAGCGAGAGACTTAGAGCTCAGTCCATTTAGCTTCTCGAAGAGGCGAGTGAGAGGTGACTTGGTCTTGGTGTTTAAGTATTTTCATGGGGAGAAGACACTGGATACTAAGGGGCTCTTTAATCTAGTGGGGAAAGGCAGAACAAGAAGCAAAGAGTGGATAGATAATAAGATAGAAAATATCATATTGCCTCTTTATAAATCCATGGTACGCCCACATGGTGAATATTGCGTGCAGATCTGGTCACCCCCATCTTAAAAAAGATACATAGCAATTGGAAAAGGTACAGAAAAGGTCAACAAAATGATTAGTGGTATGGAACAGCTTCCATATGAAAAGAGATTAATAAGATTGGGACTTTTCAGCTTGGAAGAGAGATGATTAAGGGGGAATATGATAAAGGTCTATAAATCCATGATGTGTGGAGAAAGTAAATAAGGAAGTGTTATTTACTCCTGATAACACAAGAACTAGGGGTCACCAAATGAAATCAATAGGCAGCAGGTTTAAAACGAACAAAAGGAAGTATTTCTTCACACAATACACAGTCAACCTGTGGAACTCCTTGCCAGAGGATGTTGTGAAGGCCAAGACTATAATAGGGTTCAAAAAAGAACTAGATCAGTTCATGGAGGATAGGTCCATCAATGGCTATTAGCAAGATGGACAGGGATGCAAAACCATGCTTTGACGTGTCCCTAGCCTCTGTTTGCCAGAGGCTGGGAATGGCCGACGGGATGGATCACTTGATGATTACATGTTCTGTTCATTCCCTCTGAAGCACCTGGCATTGGCCAGTGTCAGAAGACAAGATACTGGGCTAGATGGACCAGAGGTCTGACCCAGTATGGCTGTTCTTAAGTTATATTCTTAAACTGAAGCCACACACGTTCAAAGGAGAAATAAGGCACCAGTTTTTAACAGAGCTGGTTAACCATTGGGATAAACTGCCAAGAGAAGTGATGGATTCTCTCCATGTCTTTAAATCTGGACTGGCTGCCTTTCAGGAAGATGCTTTAGGCAAACCCAAGCGACAGGGCTCAGCAGAGGGCTAACAGTGACCCTCTCTGGCCTGTGTTATACAGGAGGTCAGATTAGACAAGCTGCTGGCCCCTTTTGGCTTTAAACTCTATGAATTTGTGAATGAAGTCACAAATATTCGCAGGTCGGGCTGCCTGGATTCCAGCTGTACCTTGGACTCTTCTTAGCGGATACTGCCCAGGGGCTCCTATTCTGTACAGTCTAATTCTTTGCCAGACTCCTGGTGTTTGCTGGACTCAACCCCCTGCATCAGCTCCCTAACCAAGAAAGGGCTAATCTGAGAGCTTCATTCATCTCACCCTGTTGGGAGTGTGAGTCTGTTGGGTCTCAGCCCTGTTCCTAGCAGCACAGGTGCTCACACCACCCCCCCACACCTGCCCCATCCCCTAGCAGAGCCCGAGCCCCCACCTTTCTCCCCCAGACAAGGTTCCTGCAGGGAAGAGGGGATACCCAACACTGGCGCTGCTGGTCTTGCCCCTCCCCAGGATCTGTGATGAATTGAGAGGGGACTGGTGGTGGGTGATGGGGAACGGTGTGGTACCATGATGGCATGGCCTGAAGCAAAGTGCCACGCCAGTCAGTGGGGGGGGGAGGTCCCCAGCATGCAGTACTCAACATAACCTCAAACTGATATGGCAAACAGACTCCTGAGTTCTATTCCCAGATGTGGGAGGGGAGTGGGGGCTAGTGGTTACAGCAGAGGGGCTGGATGCCAGGACTCGTGGTTTTCAGTCCCTGTTCAGCTACTGATTACCTGGGTGAGTCCCGCCCCAGCTCTCTGCCTCAGTTTCCCCATGTGTCAAGAGGGGACACGTTGTGAAGCACTCTGCAACTGGAGGGTACACTGAGGCCCCACTTGTATTTAAATTGCCTCCACTTCAAGGGGCCTGAAGCACAGCGGATGTGTGAGTGCTCTGCTGTGCTGGGGTGTACGAGCTGAGTTTGGGGGCTTGGACACTAGTCATTCAGTCCAGATTAATGACAACCCCAAACACCACTTTTCCTTTCCCAAACTAGTGCCATCCCCTCTTGAGCTCCTCTGGCTCCTGGGGGCATCCCCCAGACTGATCCTTTCATCCATGCAGCCCCCTCTGGGAAACCAGTCCTGATTGGGGGGTGGGTGGGAATTTTTAGGGTCCCCCTCACAAGATTCTACCTCCTACCCCCAGAATCAGCAGGCACACCCATTCCATCCAGGGGTCTCCCATTCTGCTCCCTTGCCATCTGCATTCATCAAAGCAGGGTTTGTTGTTGGCTGCCCTACCTGCACCCCACGAATACCTAGCTTGCCCCCATACTCCTAGGGCAGTTTATTGGGGAATCTAATATAGCTCCAGTCCACCATCCAGTCCACCCCCCCCCATTCGATCTATCTTGAGTTATCGGGGTTCCAATCTGTCATTTCACCCACCCACCCCAATCCACTAGTCGAGCCCCCTGATACTGAGGGGGGATTTTACCCCAGCGTTAACCCAGGAACAGGAGCTGGTGGGCTGAGAGGAGGCTTTATTGCAGGCTGGAGGAAGAATGAGACTGAAGTTAAAAAGTAGATGCAGCCCTCTGTGCCTTAAGGTTGTGATCCTCCCCCCAGCCTTTCTTCCAGCAGAAGCAGTTCAGAAAACAGTGCCCTGAGAATCCACTGCTGCTCCCCAAAAATGGATCCTCGACGAGGGTGGGATTCGAACCCACGCGTGCAGAGCACAATGGATTAGCAGTCCATCGCCTTAACCACTCGGCCACCTCGTCTTGCACACGATGTGTTTCCTGCCATCCCACCCATACCTCTGAGTCTGTGTGTGTGTGTGAGCTAGAGCAGGTGCATGGACGGGGCTAGGTGTAGCGGGATGTGATTCTCCCTGCGCTGCCCTTTGCACACACCCCCTTGCCCGGACACCCCCCTCCCTGCCCCACCTTGCCCCATCCGAGCCGGGGCCCGGGCACAGCCAGGGGCGCGTGAGCCAACCCCGTGCAATCGTCAGAACCCCCCCGACACACCCCCTGCACCGCCCCCCTCCGTGTCCCCGGCTGGCGGGGGGGTGACGGGGGCTGCAGTGGCTTCTCTCTCTGGGCAGGGGGCGCGCTGCCGCAGCGCCAGGAGCCTCCATTATTCCCGGCCCGCCCCCAGGCCGGCTGCATGGAAGGGCTGGAAGCTGCAGACGGAGCCGCCTGCTGCCTGCGCCGCTCCCCCGTGGCGAGCATGGGCGTAGCGCGCCGGGCCTGAGCGGGGTGCCCCGGCCGCGGCCGGCATGCAGGGCCCCACCAGATGCTCCTTCTTTAAGGCGCTGCTGTGGGCGCTGGCGCTGGTGGCCCTGCTGCAGCTGCTCTACCTGTCCCTGCTCTCGGGGCTGCACGGCCGCCAGCAGCGCTCCCGCTACTCGGAGCTGTTCGGGGGGCGCCGGGCCGATGCGCCCGGCCGGCCCAGCGAGCAGCAGAAGGAGCAGCTCAAGCGCGCCCTGGCTAGCGGCGGGCGGCTGGATGCCAGCGGCCAGTACCGGATCTACAGGGACATGCTGGGGCCCCCGGAGCGGGCCGGGCGGGCGCCCGACTTGGTGCTCGCCACCCACACCAGCCTGAGCAACCTGCACCAGCTGCAGGAGCTGGTGGGGCGCTGGCAAGGCCCGGTCTCCGTGGCGCTCTTTGCGCCGGGCCCCGCCGAGGTGAGGCTGGCCACGCTGATGCTCTACGCCCTGGGGGCGCTGTGCGGGCCGGTGCGGCAGCTGGTGAGTGCCCACCTGGTGTGCCACTCGGGGGACCTGGCCGCCTTCCCCGAGCTAGAGGACCGGGCGGAGTTTGCCAGGCTCAAGGCCTGCGGGGATGTCTTCGCCAAGTTGGCACGGGCCGGATCGGGCCGGCGTAACTACGCCCTGGGTGCCAACGCCTCGTACCCCAACAACCTGCTGCGCAATGTGGCGCGGGGGGCGGCCAGCGGGCACTACACCCTCATGCTGGATGTGGACATGCTGCCCAGCGAGGGGCTGCGTGAGGCCTTCCTGGCACTGGTAGCGACCTTGGATGCCGAGGGGCCATCGGGCATCTTCGTGGTGCCCGCCTTTGAGATCCGGCATACCCGGCGCCTCCCGGGTGCCAAGGCTGAGTTGCTGCAGCTGTATCAGGTGGGGGAGATCCGGCCGTTCTACGAGGAGCTCTGCCCGCGCTGCCAGGCCCCCACCAACTACTCACGCTGGCTGAACCTGCCTCCGGACACTGCCCTGAACATCGCCTACACTGTGGAGTGGAGGGACCCCTGGGAGCCCTTCTACATCAGTGCCAATTCTGTGCCACCCTATGATGAAAGATTCAAGCAGTATGGGTTCAACCGTATCAGCCAGGTACCTGCCTCACTGGGCATGGGGAGGCATTTGTGCCATGGGAACCACACCCAGAAACACGCCCAGCCACCCAAAGAGATGGAGTAGGGTGTCCTTGACCAGTGGGTGAAACAAGTCTGGGTAGTCTCAGCCCAGGTGATCTCCTGATTACTGAGCAGACTCAGGCTATGATCACTGCACCTCAGAGGGCACCCCAGCATGGCCCAGTGAGACACATGGGCAGGGTGTGAGGAGTGAATATTTTCTTCCCCTCAAGGGTCTCTGGCTCTGATCCAGCCCTGGGTCAAGGGGATTTGTTGGCTGGGCGGGAGAGACAGCACAATGAGAGGTGACACAGTGCTGCAGGGAACTGAGTGGGGCCTCAGAAAGATGTACTCTCACCTTGCAGTCAGTGCTGGCCTCAGTGCTCAGGGCTGCACTAGGGGGTGCTGTACACTCTGAAGTGGCATCTGTTGGATGAGATGTAAAATGGGCCTTGGCCCCTTGTGCTCACTAAAGACCATTTGTCCCTTTTCCTACAGCTTCTATCCAGTGGAGAATTTCCACTTCTTATGCTAACAGTAGTGTTCTGTGAAACAGCCTCTACATCCCATGCTGCATCTGAGCACTGGGTGAGGGATCCCTGTATAAAACTGCTCCAGTGCCCCACCTCAGAGACAGCTGCATCTCAATGCCAGGGGATGGACCCCTGTATAAACAGCCCCTGCATCCCATCCCAGAGGTGGTTGCATCTCAGTGCTGGATGAAGGATCCCTGTGTACACAGCCCCTGTACCCCACCCCAGAGGCAACTTCATTTTAACATTTGGCTAGGAATTCCTGTATGAACAGCCCCCACACCCCACTCTAGAGGTGGCTGCATCTCAGCCCTCGATGTAACAGAATGGGGGACACTTCAGGGTCTGTGGGGGTGGGGTTTACCCTGGTCTGTCTCTGTACAGATCTCCTGTTTCCTTTCACAGGCATGTGAGCTCCACATGGCTGGGTACATTTTCTCAGTGCTGAACAATGCTTTCCTGGTACACAAGGGATTCAAGGTGCCGAGTGAGTTTCATGCACAGAAGGATGCTGAGAACCAGCGCAACAAGGTGCTCTTCCGCCAGTTCAAGCAGGAGCTGAAGCTGAAGTATCCTGGCTCACTCCGCCGGTGCTGATGATTTGGCACAGCTCCTCAGATCTGCTTTCCCCATGACCCTTTGTCTCTAGCTTTCGTGTCATAAGTGTTTTGGGGGGGCCCACTGCTCAGTTTGGGCCTGTAACCCCCCTTCTTTCCATCGAGTCATTAACCCCCACATCGGACAGAGGTTTATAGGTAGGGGGGAATCTTTCCAGCCACATCACCCCAGATTCCTCACCTGCTCTTGCCTGTTACTGGGGTCATGGATTCCTGTATTCCAGTCCCCTGGGTATATTTCAGCATTTTTCTCCCCTAATTTCCCATTGAACAGCCTGTAAGAACAGAGGACCTCCCCCCAAGGCCAGCTCCCTGTGTGGGCAGAGGTCAGCTGTTTCCTGCCTCTGCAGCTCCCTTACGATTCTTTCCCTCCTTGAGTAGGGAGAAAGGGGCTGTCCTGGAGTTGGCAGTCCCCTCATCCCTTCTGTAGGTGGCTGTGAGGTGGGAGCCTAATATAGGGATTAGAGAAGGGGGTTGGGAGTCAGGATTGCTGGGTCTTTCCCTAGCTCTGAGTGGAGAGTAGGGTCTAGTGGTTAAAGAATGAGGGACTGGGAGTCAGGACTCCTGGGTTCTGTTCCCAGCTTTGTCACTGATTCTCTGTTGGCTCTTCACTGGGGCCCCTTCCCCTACTGCACCTCATTTTTCCTCTCTGTAAAATGGGAATAAATGCACTGACCTACCTCCTGAGGGCAGGGGGCATGAGGCTTAATTTATGAAGATGCTCAATGCTGCTTGGATGGGCTGGCAGAGTGTGTTCTTGCCCCATAGCACTGTGGTAAATGGCCTGGAATTCAGTCCTTCTGAGTTCAAGTCTTGGGTTAGAACAATAAAGTACTATGGAGGCCAGGGTTGTTGTCTCCTCATGGCTGCGTCCTGCCGTGGGTCCTTTCTGTGGTGCAGGGGGAGGCGGCTGAAACTTACCTGTCCTGCTCACTGAATGTGGCACTGGTGGGTGGTGATGACTCCTCAGTGTGCCAAAGCAGGAAACCCCGTCCTGCTCATGATGGGGAGAGGGGAGCTGAGAGCCACCCAGCCCTGGCCTCTCTGCAGGCTCCTGGCTGATGGGGGCGGTCTCATGGCAACACTGCACTTGGGTGCCATGGCAGCACCGCAGTTGGGCAAGGAGGCACAGGCACTGTGCTAAGACAGCACTGGGCCTGGGTGCCAGGTGTCATGGCAGTGTTGTGACGGGGTGCCAGGCCCATGGCAGTGCTGTAGTGATGCTGCACCAGGGTGTGATGAAACTGCCCAGGAGCCACAGACAATGCTATGATTGGGTCCCCTGGTGATGTCATGACCTGGCACCATGGCAACAACACAACTGGTGCCCTGGTGATGTGTCACAAGCAGGGGCCATAACAACCACAAGACTTGGTGCCATGGCAACACCTGTTCAGGGGATCCTCCTTGGCCCAACTTAGTGTGAAGGTCGCCCACCCCATCCTAGGCTCTGGGGTGGGCCTCCTGTTGTCATGGGAACTTGCCCCATCCTCCAGCATCCCATAAAACCCAGCGCTGTGGGAGCTGGGAACCATAGAGGCGACGGCGCTCTAGCTAACTGGTCTCCCTGATTGGCTGGAAGGGGTTGGGGCGGGGCCAGTAAGTGTGGGGCTTCCGGGTACGGAGAAGAGAAGCGGCTACGGGAGGGAGGCCGCCGGCCTGGGCTCCCCGAGGTATGTGGGGCTCAGAGCAGCGGGAGATGGACTCGTCCTAGCCCCCCTTCATGGGGTGCTGGGTGGTGCATTCCCCACTGAGATCAATGGAAGCCGGGCCAGAGCAGTGCAGCCCAAGGGGGGGATTCGTTTCCTCCCCTGCTCCTGGACCTTGTTGGTTCCATCCCCATTAAGATCAAGGGGGGGCAGGCTGGACCATTGCAAACCCAGGGGCACTGCTTACGGTGGCGGCCGGCGCAGACCATTGCAACTCAGGGGAAGGGTAGGTGGTCCCTGTATTCTGAATGCTCGATGTTCCATTCCGTGAAACGTATCCGGCGGGAGGGGCAGACCATTGTAGTGCCGTAATCCCTCCCCCCATCCTGGGACCCTGAATAGCACCTTCCAAAGCAAACTCAATGGAACTGGTAGAGACCAACACATTTCATGGGGAGGAGGTGAATTGTGTCCTCCTGCTGTGGGGAGGGCGTTCAGTGGTACCTTCCCCAACACGAGAATGGAGTAGCCTATGTCAACTGGGGAAGTTATTCCTCTGTAGAGCATTGGTATGTTCCTCAATGTGCCCAAGAGAGCAGGGGATGGGATATACCATTTCCATGGAGTGGGGGGACGACGTTTCCCCCATTGCACATGCACCAATAAACCCACCAAGGAACGGGGTCAGACCATAGCTCTAGACTGAGAGCGAGCAGGGGGCTGGGAGTCGGCCAGGACTCCTGGGTTCTGTTACTGTCTCTGCCTGCATCCCCAGCCTTAGATTCCTGCTCCCTGCTACCTCTGTGTGGGGCTCAGGTGCCCCCTGGGCCTGGATTGGGGCCTGCTGTTGGAAGTATGCTATGTTGGCAAGGCAGGACCTCCAGCTTCTGCCCCCAGGATGGGCTCAGGGCAGCAGAGCACTGAGGTCACTGTGCCAGCTCTGCTGAGGCCAGCACACACCTCTGCAGAGTCCCATCACACGTCACGACACCCTTGCAATAGCATCTACCAGCCTGATAGCTCCTCGCTCCCAGACAGAGCGACTGGGTGGCTTCGTGGGGCTCCTCCCAGTGTGACTGCACATCATGATTCAGTGAGAACAGCAAAGAGCCTTTCTCCTTTAGGAGGCACTGCCACTGGTCCAGGCCCCTGGCAGGAGGACTGGCTGGCTGGCTGGCTGGGGAGGGGAATAATACACAGGGCCTTTCTCCTCTAGGAGGTACTGGCTCCAATCCAGCTCCTTGTGATGCATGTTCAGGGCCCGCATGTGGAACAAGTTGTTGTCTCAGTGTTGTTCCCTGTAGCCTTTTATTTTTCTTTAACGTGAGTTTAGTGATCTTGTATTACAACACTGTGGGTAAGGCTCTGGTAGCTACAGTCTCAAGCTCAACAGAGTTGCCTCTGCCACCTGTTTCAAATCTGGAGCATCTCGGAACACATGAAGACCAAGGAAAGTAAAACATACAGTCACAAGAACAATGTCTGATCTCTTTTATCAGTTTTATTAAAGTTACCAACAAAGTTATGAATAGCCCACTTTAGATAAATCCTAAATATGTCCATGCACAAATTATAGCTGCAGTCAAACTCCCATCCTCCTAGATAGGGTTAGGTCTGATGGGTCTCTCATGGAGTGATCATCAGTAGAGGAATGGTTCCTGCTGGAGTGTTCCTGTAAGGAGCTCAGTTTTCCCAGACTGAGCACCCTCCCTTTATAATGTGCTTCTGACCATAGCTTAGACCCCACACGTGTGTGAAAGTGTCAGCCCTCTTTTTCCTTCTTCGTATTGTGTCCCCCACGAACACTGGGGTACCCTCTTTTCCATAGGTTGTGTAGTTCCTTTTATTCTCAGCATTGATGAACAGCCTGTATCCTGTGATTAAAGCACGTGCTAGAAAAAAATGAGCCTCTAGAACATTTTGTGATCTAAAATTAATCTTACAGCTAATTTTTCGCAAGACCACCCCTTGCCACATCGTTTCCTGTAATCTTACGGGTTATTCTTCGGTTACTTACTTATGTCAGCATTTCTTAACTCTAAGGCCTCAAGCTAAAATCTTACAGGCCTTAGCCTGTAGGCTTTGTGTTTCAGCCCCACTTACTTAGCTACCTAATACATATTTATCCCTTCTAACTACTGATCAATCTTATACTTCTATAATCCCAACACACCATAAATGAATGATAAAATCTAAAGTCACTGGCTACATCTCAGTGGAGAAGGCAGCTACTTCCTTGGGGGCTCAATGGGCTGTGGAGATTGGGGCCCACTAGATGAGGTTGCCGTGGGGCAAGGGGGATGCACGTTGGTAGGGGATGGTGTTTGGGGGTGGAGCTGCCTCTGCCCAAACCCACGCTCTGGGCACACAGGGATCCCATGAGTTGGGGGACAGCTGTCCCTGTCCAGGGCTCCCTGCTCTGTGTGTGCTGGGGTAGGGCCGTGGGAGGTGCAGTGGAGTAGGATCCTTCTGGATCACCTGGCTCTAACCCCTGCCTTTGATCACCCAGCGTGCCCATGCCGGTGCACCCGGTGCCCAAGGAGGCCGAGGAGATGGAGGGGGACGGGGACTCGGCACCTGAGCTGAATGGCAAAGAGGAGGAGAGCGAGGAGGAGCATAGTGCCAGCCCTTCTGAGTCGGAGGAAGAAAGCTCAGGTATTGGGGTGTGGAAGGGAACATGGGGATGGCCTTGCTTCCTGGGGAAGAGCCGTGGCCCAGCTAGGCCAGTGTCTCTTCCCAGAGTCCCAGGTTCTGTTCTCAGCTGTGCGAGGAGAGTGGGGTCTAGTGGGTTAGCGGGGGATGCAGTGGCGTACCACGGTGGGGGGCCTGAGGGGGAGGCACCGGGCCAGCCCTTCATGAGGCAGAGGGCACAGGAGGCAGGGGCCCTCTACGCGTCATGAAGGGCCAGGCCAGCGCCCCACCCCCCGACTGGAGGGTGAGGCTGCCCCATCTGAGCCGGCACCAGGCTGCGGGGCTGGAGCGGGAGAAGTGGGTGCTGCGTGGTGGGTAAGTGCGGGGGGTGGAGCCAAGTCTGCATTTGCACCGCTCCCCCCCACCCCCCCGAGCCTCACACAGGTACAGACCCCTCCTCCTTGGGGCAGCTGGGGGGCGGTGCCGGGACCCCTCCTGCCCTGCACAGGGGAGGGCGAGTGAGTCCTGGGGTGGGGGCACAAATGTAGGCTTGGCCCCCGGGCACCGGAGACCCTTGGTACGCCACTGGGGGGATGGGGCTGTGAACCAGGACTCCTGGGTTCTGTTCTCTGATGTCACCCTAGCCCCTGGGTGAATGTCCTGGCTCTGTGTGCCTCAGTTCCCTGGGTGGTCTGTGAGTGGCGCTGTGCCCATGGGTGAGCTTGGGCTGGAAGGTACCATGTGCTGTGCCCCACAGAGATGGACGAGGAGGACTGTGAGCGGCGCCGCAGCGAGTGCTTGGATGAGATGTGTGATCTGGAGAAGCAGTTCTCTGAGCTCAAGGAAAAGTGAGTCCCCTGTCGGCTTCCTCGCCTCCCCACCCCGGAGATGCCTGTATCAGTGCCAGGCGAGGGATCCTGGTATAAACTGCCCCTGCGCTCCCCTCCAGAGATGGTTGCATCTCAGTGCTGGCTGACGTGGTGGGCTGGATGGATCTGGGCAGTGCTGAGTGGGCTGGGCAGGCCTGTGCTGTGCTGGGTGGGACTGGTTGGGGTGGGAGCAGGGGTCCTGGTGCAGGCTGTGCTCAGGCCGTGCTGGTGCACCCTGCAGGCTATTCAAGGAGCGGCTGAGCCAAGTGAAGGCCAAGCTGGAGGACGTGGCGTCGGGGCGGGCAGTCGAGTACCTGGACCCCCTGGGGGTCCTGCAGAACAACATGAAGATCCGCATCGAGGTGGCTGGTGAGCTCATGGCCCTGTCCATGTGTTAGCTACCCCCTGCTTCCCCACAGGGGACTGGTCCCACCACTCTGCCTACCGTGAGGAGTTGGGGTGCCCAGGCTCAATGCCAGGGTGTGTGGGGAGAGTGGCTGTGTCCCCCTGGGCTGCCCTGGGTCCAGGCGCACCTCAGGGCGCAGTGACCAGCTCTATGGGAGCAGCCGGGCTTGGAGGCTCAGGAGCTGGGGGCAGTAGGGCTTAGGGGTGGAGAGATAGGTGGGGGGGAATGACAGGGCCCAGAACCAGTGTGGGCACAGAGGTGGGGGGAGGGAAAGGTTCAGGAGAAGGGAGGTTGGATAGCAGGGTGGGGGGCCTGTGGGAGAGGAAGCAGGGGAAGGGGGTTCAGGAGAGGCATAGGGGGACTCAGGCTTGTGGGGTGGGGTGGGACTTCAGAGGGGGAGGATGCTAGCAGGCTCTGGGGGGTGGGGGGCGCAGAGGTGGAGCGGTTCAGGTGGGTGGGGGTGGATGGCTGGGCCCAGGAGGAGGTCCAGCTCTGTGGAAGGAAGGGGTGGGGCCCAGAGGGCAGGAGATTCGCAGGGCAGGGGGAATGGTGGAGGGGGGCTGGTAGGAGGGCAGGGACCTGGACTGGGGGCCTCATGGGAGGTTTGGGGTTAGCCAGGGTGGGGATCTCACAGAGACTCTGGGCAGGGAGGTTGGGCGGTGGTTGGCAGGGGGGTGCAGGGACTGGTGGGCGAGCAGGTGTGACTGGTCCCCCCTTTCTGCAGGCATCTACAAGGGGCTGTGCCTGGAGGTGGTCAGGAACAAGCACGAGTGTGAGCTGCAGGGAGCACGCCAGCACCTGGAGGTGAGGGCCCTGTGGATCCCCTCTGCCCCTCCCAGCCCCATAGGGGCCCCCTGGATCCTCGATCCCATTGCTGAGATCCTCTACAAGCCCCATCTATCCCTTCCAGCCTCACCTAGGAGGGGCCTCCTGTGTAAACCCCTGATCTTGCCCCTGCAGTACTCCACATACTGCCCTCCACCCAGCAGCCTGGGGGACCCACGCATACTGCCCCACAAGGCCCGAGTTCCCAGTCCCCCAGCCCCATATGCCACATCCTATTTGAACCCTGTGGCTGACTTCTGCACCCCTAGCACTCCCGGGGAGCCCCTGTGAGTGACATCAGCCATTCGGGGGGGTCCAGGAATGGGACCAAATGAGCCAGGGAGACCCTAGCAGGTGGGAGGCTGGGAGCCCACAGCCTGGGAGTGGGATCAGGTCTGGCTGCGTCCCCAGGACCGCCCCAGTGTCCTCTCTGCCCACGGCCTGTGCCATGGATGTGGGTTCCTCCTGGCTGCTGCCCCTGACCTCGTCCTGTCCCCACAGAGTGAGAAGTTGCTGCTCTACGACAACATGCAGAGCGAGCTGCTGGAGCGCATCCAGCGCCTGGAGGATGATCGGCAGAGCATCGATATCACCTCAGGTCAGTGAGCCCCGGAGCCGCCCCCTGACTCCCGCTACTGCCACCCCAGGGCCCCTGCCCCCACTGCCATTCTCCTGGTGTCTCTGCCCCCTGATCATCCAGGCTGCCTCTAACCTTCTCTCACTCCTGAGCCCCCCCATGGGGCCCCTCCCACCATCCCCCAGCGTCACCCCCCTCCTCCCCTGCATCCTCAATGCAAAGGCAGCTGTGTCCAGGGTCCCTGCACCCCATGGAGCAGACCAACGGGGCCATCCTGCCCACTGTCCTAGTGGTGTTCCAAATTTCTAGCTGTTTCTTTGCTGCATGTGTGAGGCGAGTTTGGTGATTCCCAGCCCAGTCCCTCAAGGGGAAGGATCACTGTCCCCCCAACTCCTGGCACAACCCCCCATCCCTGTCCCAAGTGGGTGCTAACTTCCTCCTACACTAGCCTCAGGGGGGAGGGAACTGAACCAGCCCCAGGGACCAAGTCCTCTTTGCCCCCCAGAGGGTCTCTGTGGGGCAGGGGGAGGGAGAGAGGGGGTTGTTGCCAAGCAGGCCCCTCCCACAGCCCGGTGGGGGGGGCTGTGCTCTGACCTTTGTCCTCCCCTCCTGGCTTAGAGTGGTGGGACGACAAGCTGCGTCCCAAGAACAGCCTCAAGAAGTGGGATCCCTTCCGGCCCGCCAAGAGGAAGAAAGCGCCGCTTGTGTCCGATATCCTTACGCTG
Source organism: Emydura macquarii macquarii (assembly GCF_026122565.2). NCBI lineage: Eukaryota > Metazoa > Chordata > Testudines > Chelidae > Emydura > Emydura macquarii. Next base: position 7,924,253 of record NW_027131105.1, on the reverse strand, counting down.
GTATCGCCCTTCCTCCCCCTGCTGGGCTCGGGGCAGGGACCCCGTCCCCCCCTCCACTGGGCTGGTATCCCCCCTGCTGGCCATCCTGGTATCTCCTCCCCAACCCCATACCCCGCTGGGGCCAGGGCAATGGCCCTGTTGGTGCTCCCCTCCCCCAACGGCTAGGCTGACGCCTCTTCCTCCAGAACAGACATGGGCCTATCCCACCAGGTGTCCCATCCCTCATGGCCCCGACCCTCCCAATCCCAGTGGTGGTCTGGTCTGGGAGAAGGGGAGACTGGGATGCCTGGCCCAGGGGCTCCCATCTCCGCAGTGCCCTGCGGCAGGGAGTTCCTGCTGGCTCCTGGCTGACTGCCGCTGTCGCCGGTGTCTCCCCATCCTAGCGTCCTGATGCTGCTCCTTCCCCCCACAGTCAATGCAGGAGGGAGCGGGGCTAAATATTCCCCGTGGCTATGTCTGGCTACATGCCCTTAACGTGCCCCTCACGCCCCTACATTGTCTACATGCTGCGGGACATCGACATCCTGGAAGACTGGACGGCCATCAAAAAGGTGAGGCTGACCCGCAGGACGCCTGGGTCCTTTAATCACCCCCACTCCCTCTTGCAGCCCCAGCCACCCCACACAATGCCTGGGTCCCTCCCTTAACTCCCCAACATATTCGTTCCCCAGCCACCCTGCAGGACACCTGGGTCCCTTAATAACTCCCACTCCCTCACACACCCCAGCCAGCCCACACAATCCTTGGGTCCCTTAACCCCTCCCCCCACACACACTCGTCACCCGTTTATCACACAGGATGCCTGGGTCCCTTAATTACTCCCCCCCCCCCCCCCCCACCACACACACACACACCCTTTTAGTTCTGCAGAATCCCTGGGGTGTCCCTTTATAATCCACCCTCCTGGCTCTGCCATTTAGGATTATTTTCATATTTATTCTTAATATGCCCTTTAAAAAGGGTCTGTTCACTGGCACTGAGTGAGCCTCTTACCTTGTGCCTCAGTTTCCCCCTCTGTCACACAGGCTAATGCTGCTGTCCATCCTGGGGGCCCAACATGGTTGGGTCTGCATAGCTCTGAGCAGCGGCAAGGGTTGGTGCATGCTCCTTGTGTATGCCCCTTTAATCATCTTCTCTCTCCGTACAGGCTAAAGCAGCCGTCTCCCCGCAGAAAAGAAAATCAGATGGTAAGAGCTGGGGAAAGGATGAGAGATGGGGCCTTTCCTCTCTAGGGGTGCCAGATCCAATCTGGCCCCAGGCCAGGGAACTGGCTGGCTCAGGGGCTCGGAGAATGGGGTACGAGGCCTTTCCAGCTAGGGGCACTGGCTCTAATCTGCCCCTCATCCCCCAATCCCAGCCAGCAGCCGTGCCCCTACTGCCCCTTCAAAGCTCCTCACCTGCCATCTTGCTGCCCTCCACCACCCTGCACGGACCCCGCCTCCCACCCCCGCCACCTCTGGGTCCCCTTCAGTGTCTCAGCCAGGACAGGAGCTAACCTGGCCCTGGAGCTGTCCCCTGCTGCCAGCTGGGCCCTTCCTCAGGGCAAGGCGCCCTCCCCATATGTAGGCATGTGCCCACCCCCCCAGCACTGACCCCCTCCCTCCCCCCAGTGCTGGTGAAGGTGGAGAAACCAGGGCACTTCTCAGCCCGCTGTGAGGACGGGCGGCTGCATTACGAGGGCGAGATCTACAGCAAGGGGCAAAGCGTCATCCTGGAGGTCGGGGAAGAGGCCCCCGCGCAGTGAGTGGCCAGGGAATGGCTGGCTGGAGAGGGAAGGATTGGGGCATGGGGTCTTTCCCCCCTAGGAGGCGCCAGCTTTTGATCCAGCCCCGGGATAGGGGGCCTGGCTGGGGCAGAGGGTCTGTCTGTCTCAGGGGGGAATGGGATAAGGGACTGTTCTCTCTAGGTGGGTGCTAGCTCTTATCCAGCCCCAGGGCGGGGGCCTGACTGTCTTTGTGGGGCTGGTGTGACCCCTGCTCTCCACCGCAGGGCGGTGATCACTGCTGTCAGCACTGGGGAAGTCTGGCTGCGCCGGGAGGATGGCACCAAGACCAAAATCTACATCTCGCAGCTGCAGAAGGGCAAGTACTTGGTGCGCAAGGCCTGAGCGGGCTCTCTCGTAGCTCAGCCCTGCGGCTCGGCACAGGCCTCTTCCTGGAAACCAACGGCCCATGGACCCTCCCCGGCGCAGCGAGTGGTTGGACTTGCTCTCTCCTTGCACTAGGACTCAGATGGAGAGGACTCTGGGGCCGCCTGGCGGGGTGTTCCTCTGGCCAGCGCTCCCGCCACAGATCCCAGCACGAGGCTTCACCGCTTGCTTCCCTCACTAGCACTCTGGGGTTTGTAGAAATCTTGGGGGGCTGCACGGAAGCCCTGGCGTCTGGGGCTGTTGTGGCCCCCCAGGAAAATAGGGGTGCTGGTTCCAGGGGCTTCAGCAGGAAAAGTTTTTGGGCCCTGGCCAGCCCCCTGGAAGTGGTCACATTAAAAACCAAGTGAACCATGCAAAACCTTGGCCTTTTGATTCATTTCAGTGTATGCTGCGGGATGGGGAGTGGGACATGGGGCCTTCCTCCTCTGGGGGATGCTGGCTCCAAGCTGGCCCCAGGGTGGGCTGTGGCTGGGAATGGGGGTGAGTGGGGTGTCTCCTGTGTCCCCTTGCTGGGCCTCAAAGAATTCCCAGCTCCAAGCCAGCATTGTCCGCCTCCCCGCTGTGTGCACAACCCCTTGTCTATGAGCCCCCCCAGACCAGCCGGCCACAACCCCTTGGGGTTGGGGGGGTTCACTGCAGCATCAGGGGCAACCCCTGACTCCACCTTGTACTGATTCAGGGACACACACCCTGGCTTCCTTCCCCCAAGTGGTGACACTCTGGGATCCCCCTCCCAGCCCACACTGTCACCCCTTCTCCAGCCTTCCTACCCCTTGGGAAAGACAGAGCCCCCCCAATATGTCAGGCCAGACCATCCCGCTGAGACCACCTGCGTGGGCGACATGGCTGACGGCCTTGTGTCTGTGCCATGCCCATTCTCAGCTGGACCTCCCCCAGCACTGCAAGAAGCACAGTTACCTGCACCGCTCCTCAGCAGAGCAAGGGCAAGCACAAATGGGAGACCCCTTCCAGGCCCCTCTGCATGAGCCCAGCCGGAGGTGCACCCCTGGAGAGGCTACAGGGCCCTGGGGTGGGTGGGACTGGGTCACAGAGTCAGTGGCTCCTGGGGGGATCTGGCATGGAACTGGGAATCCTGTCCTGATCTCCTTGTTTCTGCCCCATGCTGGACCTACAAACCCTCCCGCCAACTGCCCACAGGGGCTCTCCACTGGCCCCTCCCCACATTGGGGCTTTAGTCTGGTGCCCCATGAATTGGGCAGAGCCCTGATCTCAGTTTTGGGAGGTCTGTGGGGTCCACTGGGGTAGAGGGGGGGGTGGAGGGCTGGGACCCAGGACTGTCTGAGTCCATTCCCCTATCTATGCCTCAGTTTCCCTTCCAGATATTGGAGACCACTAAGGCCTCCCTAGGATGGGGGTGAGAGGACAAGGCATCTTGGCAGGGCTTTGGGGTGTGGGCTGGGGACAGATACAAACCCCAGGATAAAGCAGTGCCCTGGGGACTGGTGCCCAGGACCCCCAGTGTCTGGGGGTGGCCAGGCAGCTGCTGGGTTTTGGCTGCCAGCCCAGACATGTTCAGAGCCCAACACATCTGAGTCTAACGTAGGAGTGAAGGGAATAATGAATTAATAACAACGCTGCAGGCAGCGAAGGGCTGATGGGAAGAGGGCACTGCCAGGTAAGGGCCTGCACCGGAGGAGGGTGGCATGAGGCTTCATGGGGCACTGGGGGAGCGGAAGGGGGCATGGGACTCCCCCAGGGACGAGCTGCGATGTCAGCTCCATTCACATCAAGACTTCACTGAGTGGGAGGGAGCAGCTATATATATCTCAGGACTTGGGGAGGGAGCTGAAATGGTGGGGCTGGGATCTGGGAGGGAGCTGGGATGGGGGGGCTGGGATCTGGGAGGGAGCTGAGATAAGGGAGGGAGCTGGGATCTGTCTTGGATCTGCTAGATTTTCCATCTCTTGCTCATTATCTCTGCCCCGTGCGCTCCTCCATCTACTGCCCTGCCCTGCCCACCCCCCTGCCGGCTGTCCATTTCCCTATGATTATACCCACATAATTACACACCTGGCCTGAAACCCTAGGCTTGAGCTTTCCCACCTGGGAGAAGAGTGGTGTCTAGTGATTAGAGCGGGGCTGCTGGGAACTAGGACTCCTGGGTTCTATCCCAACCCTGGGAGGGGAGTGAGGCCTAGTGGGTAAGAGCAGGGGGGCTAGGAGCCAGGATGGCTGGGTTCTCTTCTTAGCTCGGGGATTGGGGTCTAGTGGGTTAGAGCAGATGGGCTGACAACCAGTGCTCCTGGGTTCAATTCACAGTCACTTGGGTGGAGCCCCACTCGATGCCTCGGTTTACCCCCTTACCAAATGGGCAAGCTGGGAGGTTGGTGTCTGAGGTGCTGCCACCCCCCCCGCTCTCCCTGCCCCTGGGGCTGAGTTGTTGATTAGCTCTACACCCCCACACGGGCTGTGCCAGCACAGAGAGCTTTGCCTTGGGAACGTGACTGCTCACACTGGAGGGGCGGGCAGCCCATCTCTCCCTGCCTCAGGCTCAGCTCGGCTCAGCCCTGTGCCATGGCTGGGTGTGCCGGGGTGAGTCACAGCCTTTGCACACATTCCATGGCTCTGGGCCAGGCTTGGCTAACACAGCCAGCTCCCCCGGCCCGACGCGCAGCCATGACAGTGGGCAGCCACGGACACACAGCCTGCCCTGGGGTGGGGGGCCGAGCTCTTTGTAGAGCAGTCCTTCTTTCGGTTCTGAGATCCCTGTGTAAACAGCCCCCATGCCCCACTCCAGAGGTGGCTGCATCTCAGCGCCCGGAGAAGTCTCCCTGCCCTGGGGAGGAGGAGCAGATTCTCAGCAGCCACGTGGGTATGAGTCGTGCCCCTTCCTGCTCCTGCTGCCTCTCTGTAGCATTTCAGGGCTGGCGTCAGCTGGGCTGCGCTGCCCCAGACTCAGCTGCCCCTCGGGGGTCCCAGAGGAGTTGGTACCAGGGGAAGGTGGTGGTCAGCCCCTAAGGGTTAACAGCAGTTCCTCTTTCTGGTTGTAGAGGGAGCCTGGCTGAGCTGTGCTCCCTGCCTCCACAGTGTGGTCATCTCGCCATGGAGCCCCTGGACCAGCCTGGCACGGCGCTGCCCCAGCCAGACAGGTATGGCATACGGGGCTTGGGGACTGGGAGGTGGGGCAGGACTCCTGGACTCTGTCCCAGCTCTGGGAGGGGAGTAGGATCTAGTGGGTTAAAGCAGCTGGGGCTGGGAGCCAAGACTCCTGGGTTCCAGGCTCTGTCCCGCAGCGTTAGGAGCTCCCCACATCCTGCCCTCCTCACGGCTCTGTCTCCCTCCTCAGGCTGGGGCGTGACCCTGTGTACGACGTCCCAGACCCACATGTCTTCCCCCAGCCCAGGAGAGCACGGGGGTCTCTGAACAACGTCAGCCTCCTGGATCGTCTGCTCCTCACCCAATCCGTCTGGCTGCAGCTGAGCCTCAACTCTGCCACGGCTCTGCACATCCTGCAGCGTGAGCCCCCCGGGGTGAGGGCTCAGGATTACCTCCACTCTGCCAGGCTGGATGCTGGGGTAGATGGGTTCAGTGGGTCTGATGGGAGATGGGGATCCCACACTGGATGGGTCCATGAGTCTGATTGGGGGTGTGGGGAATCCCATGCTGGATGGGTCCATTGCCTGATTGGGGGTTGGGGGATCCCACGCTGGATGGGTCCATGGGTCTGATTGGTGCGGGGGGGGGAACCCACGTTGGATGGATCCATGAGTCTGATTGGTGGGGGGGAACCCATGCCAGATGGGTCCATGGGTCTGAACAGGAAAGGGGGTGGCTATCAGGCAATGTTCTGAGTCCCCAGCCCCCATGTAGCCACTGCTGACAGGTGCCCCCTTCTCGCCCCAGACGTTCCTGGTGCGCCGCTCGAACACACGCCGACGCCGGGTGCTCTGCTTGCGCCTCCTAGATGACTTGGCCCCGACCTTCATCGCCAGCTACTGCTTGCAGGAGGGACCAGCTGGTAGGGACGCGCCTGCACTGCCATGCCCCCCTCAGGGAGCGCCACGCCTCCACACGGCCCTGCGCCTGGGGCCTTACTGAGCCCCCCAGCTCCCTGCAGCGCGGGGCCCCCTAGTGCTGCACTGGGCCAGTCGGCAAGTACTGACCGCCAGAGGAGAGCGCCTCCTAGCGCCACAGGAGCTGAGGGTCCTTCTCTTTTCAGGCGTCTCCCTGGAGGGCTCATCCCAGAGCTTCCCAGACCTGCTGCATCTGGTGGCCTCCTATTGCCAGAGCCGGTGAGTGGGAGGATGGGGGGCACCCCAAGATCTGAGCCCCCGAGCACCAGCTCCTCCCCCTCCCAGTGGCCTGAGATCCTGTAGCGCCCTAGGGGGGATGGGGCAAGGGGTTATAGGAGAGAGGGAATTGGGGGGAGTCCTGGGGCAGGGAGGGATGGGCAGGAGGGGATTGGGGGAGAGCCCCTGGGGCAGGAGGGAGCCCTGAGGCTGCAGTTGGAGCCTGATGCACTGTCCCCCTAGGGAGGTTCTCCCGATCGCCCTGCGCCTGCCTCAGCCCATCCAGCAGGCGGTGTCGCACAAGGAACTGGAGGCCATTTCCCACCTGGGGCTTGGTGAGTGATCCTGCTTTTCCCCCCGGACCCTTCTCTCAGACCCCCTCCCCTCCCCACATCTCCCCAGTCCCCCCATCCTCCTGACACTCCCGTTCCTTCCTCTCCCTTCAATCCCCCTCGTCCCGCCCTCCCCATCCTCTCTCTGTGCCCTATTTCCTCCCCGTCACCCCTGCACCTCCATCCCCATAGCCACTACCCTTCCCCTTCCCCCATCACCCAGCACCCTCCCCGCACCCCCAGCCATTCCTCCTGCACCCCCCAGGGAGCCTGGGAAATCCCTCCCTTCCCTTCCCCCAGCCTGGGACCAAATTGGATTCCCTGGAGGGGAAAGGCCCATGTCCCATTCCCACCCCCTTGGCCAGCCAGACGCCCCACCTCAGGGTGGGATCAGAGCTGGCACCCCCTAGAGGGGAAAGGCCCCACATCCTCTTCTCAGGGCTGACCCCTCCTTTCCTCTCCCTCAGAGTTCTGGAGCTCGTCCCTCAACGCCAAGGACCCGCTAGAGTCGCCTCAGCCCTCGCTCCGTGAGGATGCTGCCCCTGCAGCCGGCCAGCTGGGTGCGATCGCCACGCGGAGCCCAAGGGAGCTGGACTGCGGCCTGGGCAATGGGGCGCTGGGTTTCCTCAACCCCCTCTTCCAGGGCAGGGACGGGGGCTCACGGCGGGATGACTTCAAGCGCAGCATTAAAGTGCGGGTGTCCACTGAGACCTCCAGCCCCCTCTCGCCCCCTCCCAAGCCACCACCCCCCATCCCTGCCAGCCAGACGGGGACACCCCCCACCCCACGCCGGGAAGCGGGCCTGTGCTCACTGCTCAGCACGTCAGGGTATCGGGTGCCCCAGCGGGCTGGGTTGCTCCTTAATCCTGAGCCAACCAGGGGCAGCCTCCCGTCCCTGCAGGAACTGGACAGCGGGTCCCCCAGTGGCTCAGAGAGTGAGGGGGGTGGGGGTCCGCGGGCTCCATCCCCTCCTGCCCAGCACCGCCCCCGGACTCCTCTGCGCTCCATGAGCGATGCCGTCCTGGCAGTGCTGGCCCCCGAAAAACGGCTGGTGCGGGCTGTGCAGGGGCTGGCGCAGGACCGGAGCACCAGGCTGGGAGCCAGCGTCCAGGATTTCCTGACCCTTGTGCGGGGTGGCTGGGGAGAGGGGCAGTCCAGCCACGAGCTGCTGAGCCCCATCCGGGCCTTCCTGACCCACACCAAGGCCCAACTGCTGCAGAGCCCAGCCCTGGAGCTGCCCAGCCCCACGCTGCTGCCTGACCACAGGCTGGGTGAGTGGGGCCTGAGAGAAGGAGCCAGGATGCCTGGGTTCTCTTCCCAGCTCTGGGGGGATGTGGGGTCAACTGGGTTAGAGCAGCGGGGCTGGGAGTCAGGACTCCTGGGTTCTGCCCCCAGCTCTCAGAGTCAAGTGGGGTCTAGTGGTTAGAGCAGGAGTGGCTAGGAGCTACCTGGCTGGTTTCTGGGTTCTAAGAGAGAGGTGGGGGTCTAGTGGGTTAGAGTGATGGGGGGAGCCAGGACTCCTGGGCTCTGCCCCCAGCTCTGGGAGGCGAGTGGGTCCTAGTGGCTTCGAGCAGTGCTGGGCTCTGTCGCTAGCCCATGTAACCCACGCCTACCCCGCAGATGCTGTGCTGGAACGGGCCCTGCATCGTTGTGTGCTGAAGCCCCTCAAGCCGGTGCTGGTATCACGGCTGCGCGGGCTACACGTGGCGGATGGGTCCCTGGGCCGGCTCCGGGAGAACCTGCGGCTGGTGCGGGAGCAGGGCCCCGGTGCCTTCCCGGCTCGGGCGACACTGCCCGGCCCCCCTGACGCCCAGCGGGCACAGCGCAAACTGCTGCAGCTGCTGCGGGCCTATTCACCTGGCACCCAGGTGAAACTGCTGCTGCAAGCATGCAAGGGCGTCTACAGAGCCATGGGGGCAGCCCTGGGTACGGATCCCTTCATCCCAACCCCCCACCCTTTCCCCCACCCATCCCCCTGCCCCCCTGCCCACAGGATGCTGCTCCTGCAGGTCTGCAAAGGTGTCTGCAGAGCTTTTGGGACCCCCCCGTACAGCCCCTCGACCTCCCTAGCCTGCATGGCCCCCCCACAACTCCCAGCCCCCACTCTTCCTCCCCCAGTACCCAGGCCTGGGAGGTCTGTCCCCAGGTACAGACAGCACCCATACAGCCCCCGGTTCCCCAGCACCAGCCTTTGCCCCACCCCCATATCACCCAGCCTGGGCCCCCTTCCCCTCCAATCTCTACACCCTCCTGACCTCCCCGCCAGCCCCATACCTGCCCACCCCTCTGACTGACCCCCATGCCTCTCCCCCACCTTACACATCCCCCCTGAATCATCCCCCCTGTACCTCCTTCCCCAATCCCCTCCCCCCATCTGCGCACCCCACAACTCACGCCTCCCCCACTTCCAGGATCCCTCCCACATCCCTGCCCAACCTCCTCCACTGCCAGGAGCCCTCCTGTCCTCCCCCAGCGCTGCTTCCAATGCTACCTGCCCTCCCCTACTGCCAGCATCCCGCCCTGATCCCCCCATGTTCCCCCTACGTCCCTGCCAGCACCCCCACATGTCCCCTCTCGCCCTAGATGGGAGCTATGGGGCGGATGAGTTCCTGCCAGTTCTGAGCTTCATCCTGGCTCAGTGCGACCTGCCTCAGCTGCTCATGGAGGCTGAGTACATGATGGAGCTGATGGAACCCAGCCAGCTCCTGGGGGAAGGTAAGGGAGACCCCTATGCCCTCCACCACCCCTTTTCCTTGCCCCTCTAAGCCAGCCAGTCCCCTCACCCTGGGGCCAGATCAGAGAGGGCGCCTCCTAGAGGGGAGAATCCCTGTGCACCTTTGCTTCCCTGAATGGGGGGGACCCAAGGAATTAGCTGAACGTGAGCTCCCAGTGCAATGCTGTGGCCAAAAGGGTGAAGGCGATCCTGGGATGTGTAAACGGGAAGCTCCAGAAGGAGTAGGGGGTTCCGTTACTCTGTGTGTGTTGCCGCTGCTGGGATCCTGCGTCCGGGACTGGTGCCCACAAGGCAAGAAGGAGGTTGATGAATTGGAGAGGGCTCAGAGATGAGCCACAGGAACGATTAAAGGGCTGGAAAACGTTGAGAGGCTCCGTGAGAGACTCCAGGGGCTCGATCTATTTAGTGTAACAGGGAAAAGGCTAGGATTGAGCCCAGTCCAGAAGTGCCTAGGTGGGGAACATTCACGGGACAGCAGAGAGCTCTTCAGCACTGCAGCCAAAGGCCTAACAGGAACCAGTGCTGGAAGTTGAAGCTGGACGAATTCAGACTGGTGCACATTTGTAACTGAGGGGAAGTAACCATGGGAACTGGGAGCCGAGGGCTGGGGTGGCTTCGCCATCGCTGGCAATGTTTAAACCGGGGTGGGATATTTTTCAGAGAGATCCACTCTAGTTCCTGTGGGAATCAGTTCAGGGCAGCCCTGGGGCCTGTGCAGACGGGAGGGCAGCCTAGAGGGTCCAAGTGGGCCCTTCTGGCCTGACAATCTACGTCCCTCCTTCCCTCCCTCAGGTGGCTATTACCTGACCACTCTCCAGGCCAGCCTGGCCCTGCTGGGGCGTTTCCATGAGGAGGAGCCGAGGGACCTGTGCCCCGATGTCCGGAGAGCCCTGAGCTGGCGGCACCAGCATCCCCCAGGATGGCGCCCTGACAGCCTGTGCCAGGTACATGGGGACGCGCTTTGGGGGGAAGTCACTGAGGAGGCCTCCCTGCTGCCCACCAGTCCCTGCCTCCTCCCCTCCCCACTGCCGACACAGTCCCCACATCACCTCTGGTGCCTGCTCAGTCCGTATCCCCTATGTCACCCCATCTTTGCCCCTCCATCCCCTCAGTGCCCACTCAGTCTCTGCTCCCCCAGGTTGCCCTGTCCCTGCTCCTCTTGGTGCCTGCTCAGTCCCCCACCTCCATGCCCGCTCAGTCCCTGACTTGCTCTGCCTTCCAGGACCAACCACCGGAGAAAACCCAGGCCCCCTGCAGCGGGCACCACTCCACCACACCTGCGCTAGGAGCCCAGGAGACGGAGCAGCTAGGGGGGCACCCCACAAACAGCCTCCCCCTGCACTCTGACGGACAGTGCCAGCCCCCAGAGCACCCAGTCCAGTGCCACCACCCCGTGGAGACAGGCCCCGGGCCGGGACCCCCACGCAGGCTACTCCGCGAAGGGGCTGTCGACCTGGATGAATCCCTCTGACCCAGGATGCCTGGTTCTGTCCCAGCCTTAGGACGGAAGTGGAGGGGGGGCTGGGAGTGAGGACTCCTGGGGTCTAGTCCCAGTTTTGCTGTGATTGGCTTTATGACAGCAATGGCGATGCCTCAGTTTCCCCCATCTGTAAAACAGAGTGAAAAAGCCCCACAGCGTTCGGGCAGAGTGTCTGTCCCAGGTAGCCCCTCCCTGTTCCATTTTTCAGGGGGGGAGGGTGAGAGAGAGGGGTGTAGTCTGTGCTGAGGGAGCCTTTTCCCCTCTCCGGGGAATGGTAAGGGGAGTATTTCAGCTTGTGACAATCTCTGACTTCTGACTTGAATAATAGTTAGTTAAATGCTGAGAGACTCTCTAGTGACACAGAGGAACAATGTACATACACCGGGGGATTTGCTGGCACAAAAACCTCTTCTGCTGATGTTATTCCTGTAATGCCTACTCAGTTACATTTTTTGCGGGGAAGAAGAGTGGATTTTCTTTTTTCTTCTCCCAAAAGCAACATGACCTGCTTTGTCTGAGGCCTCAAATTTAGGATTTGTTTATATATTAAAAGAAAAAAAAAGATTTCTGCAACCAAATCCTCTTGTGTTGATATTATTGTAGGGCCTACTTTATTTACTATTTATAAAAAAAAAAATCTACTTTGTTCAAAGGGTGGCATTCTTTGTTTTTAATTCGTCTTTTTTTTTCCCCCTGAAGCTCTAAATATATGTTTTGATAAATATAATGTTCTGGAACACAACTCTCTCCTGTTGATATTATTGTAGGGTCTACTTTATTGGCCAAACAGAGTGAGGTCTGTTTGCTATCTCTGCCTGCAAAAAGATAACTTTTGAACACTGCACACAATCAATTCCACAATTTCCAGGAACGTTCTAGACCTCAGTGGGCACATCAACCTATGGATTTTGGTGAAAATCAGAGAAACGAAAAGGGGCAAATGAGAGACCCACGGTGGCCTGGGCATCTGATTAGCAGAGCCACAGCCTCAAGCCCCTCTGTGGATGGCAATGAGTAACAGCACCAGCATAACATCCCCATCATCTCAGCTCTGCCCGTTGTCCAGATGGAGTTTGCAACATTGACTCCCTGTGTGACTGATCTCCTACCTACACAGACAGAAAAGAAATGAGAATGGTGTGAGAGGAGGGGAGACAGACAGAGCCCCTGGTATGTGGGCCCTGGTATGGGGGCAAAGGGGATCTGATAGAGCCCATTGCAGGGGCAGGGGAGAATGGGGGGCCCTGGTAGGAGGGGAAGGGGGAGCTGAAGGAGCCCATGGCAGTGGGGAGAATGGGACTGGCATGGAAGGATGGGGGACCTGATGGAGCCCATGGCAGAGGGAGAAAATGGGGGGCTGTGGTATGGGGGAACGGGGATCTGACAGAGCCTATTGTGGGGAGAGGGGAGACTGGGGGGCACACAGCCCCTGGCAGGGAGAAGATTGGAGGAGGTGCAAGGAGCCCCTGAACTAGAGGGGGGCACCCAGGAAGCTGAGGGGAGGAGGATGGGGGATGCCAAGAGCCCTGGGGGGGGCAATGAACTTGGCCGACACCAGCTGTGAAGCAGGTGCCCCGGCAGGTTTCACCGTGGTTTCCCCCAAGGCACCTCGCCCGGCTCTGCCTGCAGCTGGAAACCGAGGCTCCGCGCCCAGCTCCCTGGCGTGTCGCAGCCTGCCTGAGCTCCCTGGCGTGTCGCAGCCTGCCTGTGGGGTGATGGCCTTCCAGCGCTGCCACAGCATCAGGGACGTGCCGGGCACCTGGGAGCACAATCCGGTGGACTGGGGAGAACTGGAAACCTGGCCTCCAGAGGAAATCAAGCCCCGTTAGTGGAGCAGGCAGAGGACTCTCACGGTGTCCCCAGCTGCTGTTTACACCCATCATAGGCAGCAGCTGCCTACCCTGAATGGGGAACTAGCCTGGAGCCTAGCCCAGTGTGAGAGCTTTAGGGGAAGGGCTTTTGGGGGGCGAGGAGGAGAACGGGGTGTGGGAAGCAGCCAGGACTGAAGGGATGGGCCCCACTGACTGTAGAGAGCTGGCACAGGCTGTCGAGCCGGGTCCCCCTGGCTTGAACACTGCCCCCCCCTTTGGAGACAGCGGTGTCATGATTCATCGGCTGACTGCTCCCCGAATGGCCCTGAGTCATCACTCTGCTGTCCTAGGGCTCCTCCCCAGACATGAGTTCAGAGAGGATCCCTCAGGGCTTCCAGCCTTCCTGGAACGGAAGCTCCCTGTGTGCCCTGGTTCACCACCCACAGGGCCCTTCTTCTTATCCAACAGTGCCCCACAGTGGCCTGCTGGGACCCCTGGGGCCCATATAGGGGACACCTCCTTGGGAGCTGAGCTTTCTGAGGGCTAGGCCAGGCCTCCCCCTGCCTCCTTCTTAGGATAAGTAAATATTTGGAGACAAATCCTTTCCCTCTGGGCTGCATTTGAGCAGCTTCTACCGCCTAGATGAGGAGCCTCTCGTGAGCTCCTGCAGGCTGTTGGCGCCTGGCACGCTAAAGGGTTACTGCCAGGACACGAGGCTGGCTGGAGGCCTCAGCCCCTGTCAAGCCGTACCAGATGGATCCTAGGGCTGCCGGCGTGGACTTAGCTCCCGGCCAATTCCAAGCCATGCTCCACAAACGACAGTAAGGTCCTGCCTCCGCCTGCTGGGCCACGTGGCCTCGTGCACTTTTGCGACGCCACCTGCCCAACTGCATCGACGCTGCATGCATGCTCAGCTGGGGAGAGCAACCAGCCCAGCCAAAGAGTCTGGGCTGGACTGAAGCACTCCCAGCAGGGGTTCTCTCCGCTCCCAACTGGGGAAGGACCCGGATGCAGTTTAGGTAGGGGCCTCCCTTCGCCCCAGCCTTTCCGACAGGAACTGTATTGCTGGAGGTGTCTTTGGTGGGTTGAGGAGCCCACCTGGCCATCATGTAGGTCAGGGCACATGGACTCCAGAAATGCTGCTCTGACACATCAGTCTGCTGGAACTCACAGTGGTGCACAACGCGGGCACGTTCTCCAACCGACCATTCCAACCAGTCCATTCCCAGCATGACAGACAATATGACTACAGTTCAAAAGAGCAGGGGGCGTGAGGTCCTCTCCTTCCTGTCTCCTTGGTCACATCTGAGGATAGTCATTGATCCACCAACTTCCCAGAGTACTACACACAGCAAACAGGACAATGCACTAGTTCTCCTAGTGGCACCCACGTGACCAAGACAATAATGCTTCCTAGATCTTCTTGGTTTGTCCTCCCATCCCATTCCCTCTGCTGCCCGGGCTCCTATCACAGACCAAAAGAAGGGCTCATTGCCCCAAGCTGTCCTCCCTGCACCTGACCACTTGGTTCTTGAACAGATGTTGGAGCGAGAAAGACTAGGCAGTGCACAAACAGGGATACAAACTCTCTTACTCAGCAGTAGAAAGGACTACATAAGAACAGACCACATGGGGTCAGACCAATGGTCCATCTAGCCCAGTATCCTGTCTCTGATAGGGACCAGTGCCAGATGTGTCAGCGGGAATGAAGCGAATGGGGCAGTGATCCATCCCCTGTCTGCTAGTCCCAGCTTCTGGCAGTCAGAGGCCAGGGACACCCATGTCATGGGGTTGCATCCCTGACCATCTTGGCTAATAGCCATTGATGGGCCTGTCCTCCATGAACTTACCTATTTCTTTTTTTAACCCAGGTATTCTTTTGGCCTTCACAACATCCCCCGGCAACAAATTCCACAGGTTAACACCACGGGGAAAGTGTGCAGCTCCAAGTGGAAAGGATTTGTGATTGGCGTGACCAACTGGAGTTTGTACTGTGGCCATCTCAACTAGCTAACAGCCTGGACTCTATACTACTGCTGAAGAACTCAGGTCGCTTGTCCTGCCCTCTCAGGGTGCCCTGGGCAGTCATCAATGCCTCCCACCCCATGTAGACATTTCGTGGGTATTCCCCCACCATACCAACTCCTCATTTCTAAAAAGCTTCCTGGGAGTATTTCCACCTGTAGTAGAACCTGCCCCAGGATGGGACCTTAGTGGAATGTGAACAGGTCTGATGAGATCATCCTTTGAACCAGGTTATTTTCTTCACCTACCAAGGAAAACCTCCTGTCCTGCAGGGATAACATTGGCAGGAAGGGTGCGAGAGACAGGGGCTCTTATGGCCCATCCTCCTTAGACAGTTTTTTTCCCCTAAACAAGAACTCCCTCAAGCCACATCCTAAGTTCATACCCAGAATTGTGTCTGAATTCCATGTAACTCCAGCCCTCCACTTACCCATGTGTCACATGTCGGCCTGCCCCTTTAAAGGCCACTCAGCCCTTGTCAGTTAGCTGCATGCTGCTACACCTGTGCTGGGTGTGGGACCTAAGAGGAAGCAAGCCTAGTGGAGCACAAGGTAGGTAGAGGGTTGGGGTGCCTAACACAGCAGGTGGGCAGAGGTGCAGGTGATTAGAGGAAAGAGGACAGGCCCCTGGGGAAGGAAGGAAGGAAGGAAGGATGCACGGACGGACGGACGGACGGACGGACTGACTGACTGAGCCCGGTTGGGAACTGAGGCAAAAGGTTCATTGGGGAGGTTTGTTTTGAAGGTTGATTTCTTGGACAGGGTGGATGTTGGTTAATGACTAGCTGGAGGGCCATGTCACTGTAGCCTGTTACCTCTATGGCTGGAGTAGGCTGAAGATTGTTGTGGGGAAACTGAGGCAGTGTGCTGCCATGCTGGGCCTTGCTGTGAGGGGCCACTCTGTGGTGGTGAGCCTTGTAATGCTGTGTAGCATCTGACACTTTGTGCTAACAGGGATGAGGCCAAGTTACAGCCGTCATGGGTTTGGAGAGCTTTAGACAACAAACCCATGTGCCTCTCCCTGAGCCGGTCTGTCTCATTGGCTGGGAGAATGGCAGGTGCTGTGCTGCGCTGTCCCCCCTGAGAGCATCCCAGTGGGTCTGAGCTGTATGCTGATGTGTTTTGAGGCTGCCATGCAAGTTCCCCCAACCGCAGCTAGAACTCCTTTGCCAAGGCTAAGTGCGTCCTTCATGGCCCGTCTGAAGAGCATTTGCAGAGCCAAGCTGCCACCCGGGGTTCTGTCCATACCCATCCTGGGTACTGCAGAATGGTGGAGGCGTCTTGGTCAGATGCCTCTTTGGTCAGTGATTCTCCAGTCAACGGCGGGTAGGGCTCTGAGCTCCCCCGGTCATGGTCAGAGCCCTGCTTGGGAGGCCCTGGAGCGCAGTATGCATTGGGAGAAGCACTTGAAGGAGAAAGGGATGTTCTCCATGCAGTGGAAGGAATTCTTTGCAATGTGTTGGCACTGCATCTGTTCCACAGCCTGCCCTCCTTCCCCTCTGCTGTGGCGCCCGCTGTATGCACTGAGATCTGTGGTGGTGAAGGCGCTGGCGTGGTGATTGATCCCACTCCGCCTTCTGTAGCCTCAAAACAGGGCAGGGGGTAGTTGGGGGGCAGGCATGGACCAGATGGGTGCTGCTGGCAAAAATCTCTGATCTTGGGGGGGGAGGGGGCGTGGTACATGTGCACCTGTAGTGGAGTGCACCCAGGGACAGCCCACCTCGAAGGCCCACAGCTGCTGTCCAAAGGAGGAACCTCTCTACCGCTCCCCTAAGGTTCTGGGGCTGGTACAGCAGTGAAAGCGCCGGTCGGCACAGAGAAGGGCTCTGGCTGTAGCACTCCTGGTCTCATCCCAGCCCTAGGATACGTCCCGCCCCTGCGGGGGATGCACCTGTACCAAGGGGAAGACGCTAAGTGGGGTTCAAGCACCTTTATCCTGGGATAACAGGATCCACCTCAGGGGCTGCTGTGAGACAACCGTATCGCTACAACATCAGCCTCTCTCTGCACTCCCACCCTTGTTCGAAGGAGGAAATCAGCTGTGGGATGAGCAGAGCCTAAAGGAGCTAATTTGCAAAGAAGTGGTGTGGTGTCAGAAAGACAGAGCTGTGGGCTGTGCCGCTGAGCCAGTCAGTCCCTGCGCCCTGGGGCTGGATTGGAGCTGGTGCCCCCTAGAAGGGAAAGGCCCGTAGGTTATTCCCTGCCCTCCCCAGCCAGTCGGAAGCTGCATCCTAAAGACATCAACTGAACTGGTGAGTCAGGGATGAATTTGGGGCCCGCTGCAGTGCTGCGATCACTCCTGCAGGGGGCAACATCGCTCCACCCGTATCTTCCTCTGGCTGGGATTGTAACTCACTTATCTACTTGGAGGGCGGTGGGGGGAGACCAGGGCTGGGGTAGCAGGGGGGTGCTGTGGGCTGGGAGGGAGTGAGGGGCTCTGGCAGAGCTGAGGAGGAGCCCAGGGCTGGGACTGCAGGGGGCTGTGGGCTGGGAGGGAGTGAGGGGATCTGGCAGAGCTGAGGGGAGCCCAGGGCTGGGACTGCAGGGGGCAGTGGGTCTGGCTCTGGGGGGAGCCCAGGGCTGGGGCAGCAGAGGGGCTGCAGGCTGGGATGGAGGTGCAGCGGCAGAGCTGCATGCACTGGGCCAGGTTGCAGGATCTTTTTGGCAGCGCGGGCCAGAGCAGCTGACGCACCATGTCTGGCCCGGTTCTATCCTTGGGCACTGACCCCTGTCCCCGTCCCACCCACCCTCGTGCTCCAGCCCCAATTCCCTGCCCTTGCGTCAGCCTGTC
This sequence comes from Emydura macquarii macquarii, assembly GCF_026122565.2. Lineage (NCBI taxonomy): Eukaryota > Metazoa > Chordata > Testudines > Chelidae > Emydura > Emydura macquarii. The sequence continues at coordinate 7,906,682 of NW_027131105.1, read as the reverse complement.
CATGGGCCAGGGGGCCGGGAGCAGCTGGGGCTGCTGTGAGCTCATGTGGGGTGTGAGAGCCTGTGGAGCGCCCCCACCCTGGATTGCTGCACTCCTCCTGCGACACGGGCCCATTCCCCTCTAGGGGGCAGCGGCTCCCATCTGACCACAGGCTGGGGGGGACTGGCTGGCTCAGGGGGGCCTTTCCCTTCTAGGTCATTTGCCAGGTCACAGCCTGGTCCCTTACAAGGCAGCATCTGCCCTTTCCAGGGGCAATAGCCACTCCCTGTGACTGCTGGGGAGGGGCGAGAGGGTGGGGAGGGCTGTGGGGGTTGCTCTGGGGCACTGACACTAGGGCACATTGGGTGGAAGGGAAGCTACTTTTGGAGGTTCCCGCAGGCTGGGGGAGGGGGCCTGTTAGATTGGGGAAGGGGCTCTGAGTGTCAAGGGGGTTGGTCTCCTGTGTGATTAGGGTTGTGGGGTTCCTGCAGGTGTGGGGAGGGTGGAGGATGAGAGCTATGGGGGGGGGTCCTGCCAGCAGGGTATATGAGCAGTGGGGGAAGCAGCTTTGTGTCCCTGCCCCCCCCCCCCCCACCACTACTCAGGCTATGGGGCGGGAGGGGGGTTCTGGTGAGTGGGAGCTGTGGGGGAGGAGTCCCGTCCCCCCACGTATGTGTCCCATCCCCCCACTGTTGGGATGTGGGGGGGAGTTGCTCTGTCCACCCCACCCCCAGCCGTTGGGCTCTGGGTCTGCTCCAGGCCCAGCCAGCACCGCCCAGGCCCAGTGGACGCTGCATGAACCCTGAGGTCTTGCCCTGCATGGGGGCCTGAGGGGGAGTTTGGAATAGCACATGCTGTTCTATCCTGTCCTGTCCCAGAGCTGGGGGCAACCAACCAGATCCTGCCGGAGGGGAGGGGGGACTATGGTCCTGAGACACCCCACCCCTGCAGAGAAAAATGAATGTCCTTGCTCCTGGCCAGGCCCAGGCATGGTCTGGATGGAAGAGCTCAAAGTCATATTGGGGGAGTGGGGTGGGGGCTCATTGGGGGTGCTCTCCCTTAGTAGTCAATGCTGATCCTAGTGCCTCAGTGCAGCGTGAGGGGCTTTTTGTACTGGGATCCCTCACCTGGCTCTGAGATGCAGCTGCCTCTGGGGTGGGGCGCAGGGGCTGTTTATACAGGGATCTATCCCTGTTAGAAGTTCATGCGGGGATGGGAGTAGGATCCGTCAGGGAATTGGGAGGGGCAGGAAGGGATCAGAAAGAAGTGCCTTGCCATCCCAGCCCACCCTGCTCTCGGTGCCCCCCCCACTGGGCTCTGCGTTGCTCCCCATGCACACTGTCCAGTAGACCCTGACCCCCATTCTTCCTTTAGAGGGCAGAGCTAGTATCTCCCCCCGTGGTCCCCATCAAAGATCCCCAGCCCCCTCTGGGCCGCAGGAGGGAGATGCCCCCCCTCCATGTGTCAGTGGCAGTGTCTGTCTGGGAGCCGCAGGAATATGCCTTGCAGCCATGTCTTGTTCTCAGGCCCCCGGCTCTGGTGTTCATTCGTATATGCAGGATGCTTCTCCCGTTCTTCGGTCCCTCCCTAGGAGTCAGCCCCCCTACATCTGTGGGGACTGGGATATGGGACTTTTCCCTCTGAGGGATGCTGCCCCAGGTGGAAGGACAGGGTGGCTTGGGTTTGTAGGATTTATTGGGGGGGGTCTCCATTTCTGTCTCTACTGGATCCCACCCCATTTCAGCAAGCTCCTGGCAGCCCAGACACAGGGGTCCCAGCCCGCCTGTGAGGAGGAGGAATCATGGGGTTGTGAATGTCTCTGGTGCTGTGGGTCACTCGAAGATGGAGAGGGATAGCTGGAAGCTCCCACCATGTCCCTTCCTGTCCGTGACCCCCAGCCCACCCCTGAGCTATATTTACCCACTGTGGGAAGAGATTGCTGTCCTTTCCTGCTGTAAAGCCACGTTCCGCGGGAACTCCGGCCCTAGGGGGTTGGGAATCCAGCCTGGCCTGTGCTCTCCCAGCTGCTAAGCAGGGTCCGTCCTACTCTGCCTAGGGATGAAGGATCAAACCACTGGGTTGCAGGGAGCAATGGGGCCCAGTGCTTCATGGGAACTAGGACTTCTGGGTTCTATGTCCTGGTTGTGGGTGGGGAGTGGTGTCCAGTGGTTAGAGCAGGGAGGCTCGGCGTCAGGACTCCTGGGGTCTAAGCCCTGCTCTGTGATATTAGATCCCATTCCCCTCCCAGACTCAGCCCTGAAGGTCCATGGGGGGGGGGGGGGGTCCTAGCTCATGGCACCCAGTGTGTTCTGGGGCGGAGGGGAGCTCCAGGCCTAGTGGACCCTGGCACATGATCCCATTCTCTGCCCCTCCCACCCCCCCTCCCCTGTGGGCGCTCCAGCTGCTGAGCAGATCCAGATGTTGTTGTGGGTCCAGCCGGCCTGTGTCGGGTGGGGTGGGTGTGAGCAGGGAACGCGTGAGCCCATCACATTCCTGCTGCAATGACTCACCTTCCCTAGGGTGGGGGGGGTGTCTTGAACCACCTCTCCCCTAAACACCACACCCCTCCTAGCGCTGGGTTAGAACCCAGGAGGCTGGGCTCCCCGCGCCTCGTTGGGTTGGGGCTGGTTCTGTGCGGGAGAGGCCAGGCTGTGAGCGCCCCTCTCAGCCCGCAGTGGGGTGGGCATGGCAGCAGGAGGTGACCATTGTTTGCTCGCTCAGACCCACCCGTGTGCGCACAGACACACACCTATGCACAGATGCCACACACGGCTAGATCCGGGTGCGCACTTCCCCACGCTAGCCTGCTGTATGCACCGGTTGTGGGGCAGACACCATGTCACACACCTACGCCCCCCGCCCCGGCAAGGGCTGGGATCAGGACCCCTGGGCTGCCAGGGTAGAATCCCAGCCCCAGAAGTTGTGGGGCAGCTGAGAGGAAGCAGGTGGGGGTCGGACGAGAACAGGTCACGTTCAGAGGGGACACCCGCTCCCACCCTGAACCTCCAGGGCTGGCTGGCTCCCAGGGGGACCTCAGCATGAGATGAGTGTTCCCCAGGTTTCACCTGCAGCTGTACATAGGCCCCTGCCCCCACCACACCTCTAAGGGCAGGGTAGATTGGAGTCACACCCCAAGAGGGGAAAAGTCCCATGTCCCATTCCCCTGAACCGGCTGCTCCCCACCCCCACCTCCTGGGCTCAGATTGGAGCTGGCCCCCTCTGGCTCTGCTTTCCAATCCCATCACGTGGCTCTTTGCTCAGACACTTTCCTAGTGAAGTGGGGGTCCTGGCCTGGCTCCTCCTAGACTGTCATGCCTCAAACACTCCCCCCTCCCCCCTGAGATAGACAAGGGGGGGGCTTCCCCAGGGGTTTCCTTCCTCCTCCAACCACCACAGCTGCAGCCCATCCCCAGAGACAGGAGGGGGAGAGTCAGGGCTGGGCTAGCTAGCAGGGGGCTGCAGGTCGGGAGTGAGGGGCGGGGGCAGGGAGTCAGGACTCCTGGGTTCTATTCCTGCTCGGGGTGGTTGGGTGACGCCCCTGTGGGCAGCGCAGGGGTGGGACGAGCTGTTGGGGGACAGGATGGATGCAGGGCTCTGGGCAGAGGGCAGCAGCAGCGGGGGCGCACACGGCCCCATCTGGCTACTGATCATTCCACCAGGCGCCGCAGCGGGTCCCATAGGGCTGAGAAGGGAAATGGGTTTAGCAGGGAATGGGCCTTGCTCCTTGCAGAGTCAGTGCTTTCTTAGAGCGGGGCCTTGACCCACCCCCACAGCTCTGCTGCTGCCCCTCACTGGCACCCCAGATATCCACACTGGTCTCTGCACCCCCCACGCTTGTGAGAGACCCTACAAAAACAAACCCTGACGGCAAGACAGCATTCCTAGCTCTGCGCTGAGGGGGTTAAACGCAGTAGAAGAGGACGGTACAAAGGGGGAGCTGGCAGCACGCCCAGCCCTTTCCCCTCCTCACGTTCAGCTCCTCTTCCTCCTCCTCCCATCACCCCGTGGTGGGGAGGGTAGAGCTGGGGTCGCTCAGCTTCCGTTCTGCTGTGTCCAGGGCCCGTTTTCACACACACGCCTTACCCGGGGGCTGGTTTCTCTCCCTCCAGCATCGCCTGCATCCCTCCCACCGCCACAGCACCACTGCCGAAGCCCCTGCTGCCCCGGCTAGCCAACCCTGACTGGCACGCGGGTCGGTCACAGCGAGCTGGGTCACAGCTGCACGTGTGTACAGGAGCTAACCTCCTGCACACCTGGCTGTGTGCGCGCGCGCACACACACACACACTCCCCTGTTCCGGGCTGTGCACACACACTGCACTGATACACTGCTCCACACGGGGCTGTACACACACACACACTGCACCAACACACACAGAGACACTCCCCTGTTCTGGGCTGTGCACACACACACTGCACTGGGCTGAGCAGACTGACACACACACACTGCCCCGCACCAGGCTGTGCACACTCACACCGAAACAGCCTGATTTTACCAACAGGCTCCCACACAGAACCAGCACAAGCGTGCACACACCGTACAAATTCCCAAACACACACCCTGCATGCTTCCCGCGCAACAGGGCTGAGCTGGGACGCGAGTGATGGGCATAGCAAGGGATCCTGTCCTCCCTGTACGCAGACAGACCGTGGGGTCCCCCTCCCACAGCTGTGCTGATGCCCCTCAATCCCAGCTCACAGCCTCTGTGATACCCACTTTGGGATTCTGTAAAATGAGCCTTTGCTTCCCCCATATCTCTGCTCTGTGGGGGAGGTGGCAGGAAGTTTGAGGGGGGGGGGCGCTGTAGCCCCAGCCAAGACAAACACACGGCTGGGGCTGCTCCTCTGCAGAAGCCTGGGCCTGGCTGATTTCCAGGGACCATCCATCCGTGGGACAGGGATGGGCCAAGCTGCCCTACCTGGGTCTCTGCATCAGCTGGGCAGCCCAGGGCTGGGAGGCTGGGGGCAGGACTGAGGGACACCAGGGGGGCAGAGCTGCGGGGGCAGGGCTGGGATTGCATGGGGAGGTGAGTTGGGACTGAGGGGCACTGGCCAAACGGGGGGGAGCCCAGGGCTGGGATAGCAGGGGGCTGCAGGTCAGGAGCGAGGGGCCATTGGCAGAGCTGGGGGGGTCCACGGTTCCCCGGTGCCTCCTTCTGTTGTTGAGCCAAGGCTGGGACTCGCTGGGTGGTCCCAGCACTTCCTTTCCCAGCCCCTCTTCAGCTCTGCCTCCTGCCCGACCCCGACGGCTGCTCCCCACCTCCACGGTGGAGCCCAGGCCTCCTTGGCTGGTCCATGCGGTGGGGGAGGGGCACAGGGGGCTGCAGGCTGGCTTATCACACCCCAGGCCCAGGCATCACGAGCAACATGGGGGGAGCCAGGCCGCGTGTTCGGGTTGAGTCTTGGGGGTCCATGTGGGCCCACTCACGGCCCTGCTACTCCCCACGCGCCCGCCAGGCAAGCATCTCCCCACAGCGGGGAACAGAGACAGAACCCCTTTAAACCCCCTCTGGTGAAGGACACCCCCTCCCCCAAAAGCAGAGCACCAGTGCTGGGGGGAGCCTGGGCCTGAGGGTCTCTGGGGGGAAGGATGTGGGCTCACAGTGAGGAGGGGAATCACAAGGATATGGGGCAATAGGCTGAGGAGAGCATGGGGGCTGGGGATTATCAGGAGCCATAGGAGGGGGTGTCAAGGAATGGGGGTCTGTACTGCAGGAGGGCAGTGCTGGGGGGGCATGGTGTTGGAAGGTGGGGGGCAGGTAGTGGGGCAGTGCTATGGGAACTGTGGGGAGGCAGGGGCTGTAGGAGTGGCTATGCCGGCTGTGCTAGGGCAGTGGGGGGGCTGTGCTGTGGGGGAGGCTGAGCAGGCTTTGGGACAATGGGGGGCCATGATACGGGGGGTGAGGGGAGCTAGGCCATGGAGGGGTCCCTGTCACAAGCACACAGCCCCATCTGCTCTTCATTAGGCCCCACAGAGCCGGGATTCTTTTGGCTTCTCCGCCCGTCTGGCTCCAATTAACCCTTCCCAACACTCCCCCCTCTCCCCGGCACATTCCTGTCCATCTTGGGCGGGGGGCCATGGACGCAGGGAACCAGGGGAAACGGGGAGGGGGGGGATTGCATGTTGGGGTTCAACCTGCCTGCCACAAAATACACCCCCTACAAACCGGCAGAGCAAGCCCTGCCCCCACCCCACAGCTCTGTCAGTGCCCCCCAGTCCTGAACCACACTCCCCCTGCTATCCCAGGCCTGGGTCTGTCCCATACACAGGCAGTGTTGGGTGGGGGCAGGCAATTGGGGTGTTTTCCAGGTGCTGTGTGTCATCACCACCTGCAGGCTGCAACCCCCCTTAGCTGCCTTCGCTGGGGATGCCAGCTCCCCCAGCGGGGCCTGTGCAGCTCCAGGATCCAGCCGGGGGGACAGGGCAAGCACACACTTGCACTAACACTTGCGCACACACACACACACACACACACACACCACCTAGCCTGCTCACTGTTGTATTTCTAGCGTTTGCTCAGCTCCATCCCAGGGCGATCCATGGGGAGAACATGGGGATGGGCGGGCGCATGTCTCTGGTGTGTGTGCATGTGGGTGCCTGTAAGTTCACAAGGGTGTAGGGGCGCGTGTGTGCGCCTGTCTCTGGGTGGCTGTGTGCATGGAGGTGTATCTGCACGTCTCTGGGGAGTGTCCATGTGCATGCATGTGGCTGGGTGTGCATGTGTCCAGGCACCGGGGCGGAGGGAGGGAGGGCGGGGGTTGAACTGGGCACAGCCATTGGGAAACTCAATCAGTTGAAGAAGCCAAAGTATTCTTCCCTTCCCCCGTCCCCTGTCTTCTCCCAGCCCCCCCATGCCTCCCAGCCCCCATCTCCCCCTCCGAGGTTCCTGGGGGCCGTTGTTTGCCAAGCGTTTGCGTCAGGTCGGAGTCTGTTTCCAGTTTGTGCTAACAGGCCGGGTAGCTCTGGGGCAGGGAGCCCAGGAAACCTCCCCCCCATCCGGCTGGGGTGGGGGACTCCCTGGGCTCCTGCAATATTAACCCTTCGCTGCACGGTGGGGGTGGGGGAGCCCAGGCCTGGGATAATGGGGCCTATTTCTCTGCGTAAGAAACTGCAGAACATTTCATCCATAGCCAGACTCAGTTTAAAATATTTACTAATTGTTTGTACATTGTATATAGAGAAATCACTTCCCTGTCGCTGAGATGCATCTGCCTCTGGGGTGGGGCATGGGGGCTATTTACACAGGGATTCCTCATCTGGCACTGAGACGAAGCCATGCTGGGGCTGAGCATGGGGTAGGGATCCCTCACCCAGCGCTGAGATGCAGTCAACTCTGGGGTGGGGCATAGCAACTGGGTAACAGCTCACTGCAGGATAGTTTAGGGCAGGCAGTAAGCCCATGCCTCTTCTCACAGCCTCCTGGAGATCTCCCTTCCGCAGACCAGCCAGGTCTGCCCCTGCCAGTAAGAGCTGAGGACAGCCCAGTTTACAAGGGGACAGGGGGATGGGCTGCTTCTGGGTTTAGTGAAGGGTTAATGGGGAGCCATGTCCCAGCCCACCCCAGGGGGGCACAGACACAGGAGGCGTCACTTGGTGGGAAAGGCCTGGGGGGAGGGGGGAGTTGGTACGAGGAGCTTCCCGCCACCAGGAGCTTTAATTACACTTTAAGGAGTCCTGGCTACCCACTCCCCGCCCAGAGCTGGGCTAGAACCCAGGAGTCCTAGGTAGCCAGGGGGCCGAGTGTGGGACTCAGTAGCCTGTGACCCCACAGACATCTCACGTGATGCCGATTCCAAGGTTTCCATCATGGAGACAGGGTCTGACACCACCTACCCCTTCTGTAAAATTGTCTGGGAATAGAACCCAGGAGTCCTGGCTCCCAGCCCCCACGCCAGTAAAGCTGTCCAGCTGCAGGCAGTGCGGGCTCCACCCCTTTATTGTGAGAGAACATCCACATTAACAATGGAACAGCATCTGGGTGCCCCCCTGAATCGTTACGCCCCCAGAGGCCCCCTGCATTCTCTCCCCAAGACCTCCCACAGGCCCCATGCTGAGCACCCCTCCGCGACTCCTCCCTTCCCCTGGCTCCAGGCCCCCAGTTCCAGGGGGTCTGTCAAGTCCTGGGGGTCCTTCTCCAACCCCATCAGTTTCTCATAGATTTTCTGGAGTGGGGGTGCCCGTGAGTCCCCTCAAATGTTCCCCATGACCACCGGGGGACCCCCAGAGCAACGGGGGTGGCTCGTGGGTCTGTCGGGCAGGCATCCGAGGAGCAAGATAAAAAGGAACCCAGCCGTGGAGACGAGGGGGGCCGTATCCCAGCCAGGGTGCAGGGGGTCCGTGTCTCAGCCCTGGAGCACGAGGCGGGGTCCTAGTCCCAGTCCCAAGCCTGGGGTTGGGGCGATTCCATCTCCGGGGCAGCCACTGCGCAATTCCAGGGGACCAGCAGATGGAGGCAGGACAGTTTCAGGGGGACCATGCTCCAGCTGGGGGATAAGTGGGGGGCCACGTCCCAGCCAGGGGCTCAGGGTGGCTGCAGGGCCTTTGCTCCAGCCAGGGCGTCAGCCTCCATGTCCCAGCCAGGGGTTCAGGGGTGGCTCCAAAGTCCCAGCTGGGGGGCTACAGGCCAGTCCAGGCATCCCAGCCAGGGGATCTCAACTCCCAGCTGGGAATGGGGGGTGTCCTGGTCCCCTTGTGTTCTGGGGTCCCCCAGTCTCAGACGCTGGTCCGGCAGGTATCCGGCTGGGCCCCTGCAGGCGGGTGGGGGGGGCCCTTGCTCCCCGCACTGGTGACCCAGCGGTAGCATTGTGTGACACTGCGGCTCTTGGCCCTGGCGCCACAGCGGGTGCAGTACACAATGCCCAGTGCCACCATGATCACTAGGAAGATGCAGAGGGGCACCAGCAGAGCCACCAGCAGCCACCGGTCATCCCGCTTCCTCCGTGCTCGCTCCCCGCCCAGAGAGGTGCTGGGGTCCTCCGAAGGGTGCAGTAGAGTCCTTGCCCTGCCTGCCACAGGGTCCCCCATCCCCTTGCTGTAGGGTGAGGCAGGAACACTGGGGGATCTTGGAGATCTGGGGTTTGGGGGGCCAGTTGTCATGGGAGTGATAGGGGGGCTGGTGTGAGGAAGTGGGGGCCCAGTGGTGGGCTTTGGGGGGGCAGTGGATGTGGGCAGGATTGGGGGGCTGGTGCAGGAGATTGGGGGGCCACTGGTAGGGTCTGGGAGGCCAGTGGTTGTGGGAGGAATTGGGGGGGTGGTGGGGGAGGCTGGGGGGGCAGTGGAGGAGCGAGGGGCTGAGTGGCCAGTGCTGGGGTGTGGCGCTGCAGGATGGCGGTCAGGGGGGGCAGCCGTGGGGTTGGGGAGCTCCTGGGTCAGGCTGAGAGGCTCGTCCGTCACCAAAGCCTGCAGCACCTCCTCCCCCCAGTCATGCCTGCTGCTGAAGAGGGGGTAGAAGCCCTGGTGCTGGGTGGCCAGGGCGGGGGCCTCTGCCAGGGGGGCACAGCTGATGCTGTCAGCCTCCAGCTCATAGCCCTCCGTGCAGTAGCACTCGAAGCCGCCCACGTAGTTGACGCACATCTGCTGGCAGACGCCGGGGATCTGGCACTCGTCGTTGTCGGCACAGTGCTGCGGCGCCTCCTCGGCTGGGCTGAAGCCCAGGTGGCACAGGCACAGGTAGGAGCCCTCGGTGTTCTCGCACTGGTGCTCGCAGGGCGCGGTGGCGCATTCGTCCAGGTCGGCGCAGCCCCCGGCCCCGTCGTCCTCGTAGCCCGGCTGGCACCGGCACTGGAACCCGCCCGGGAAGTTGTCACACAGCTGCTCGCACGGCCCCGTTGCACACTCGTCTGCATCCTCGCACGCGTGCCCGTCGCTGGCTAGCACGTAGCCCTCGGGGCACAAGCACTGGTAGCCGCTGTCCTCTCCCGGCACACACTCAAACTGGCAGGGGTGGTTCTGGCAGCCATCGGCCAGGGTGCAGGAGCGCCCGTCGGGCAGCAGGGCATGGCCAGCGTGGCACTCGCACGAGTAGCTGGGACCCTCATCCACGCACAGCTGCTGGCAACCCCCGTTGTCCCCCTCGCACCAGTTGCCGGGCTCTTCCCCGCACAGAGGCTCCTCCTTGGACCAGCCCATGGTGCCATCATCCTTCTGCATGCACAGCACCGAGACGGGGGCGGCACCGCCACAGGCCACGGAGGCCACTGTGCCAAAGGGGATGTGGCTGAGGGTGCCGCTGACCCGGCCGAAGGGCGTCGTGTAGCTGACGGGCCCCGTCTCCTCCGTGGCCAGCCCGTGGCACATGCCGGAGAAGCTGAAGCGGCACAGGTAGCCATCCACGGGCAGGGTGCAGGAGCCCTCCAGCCACTGGAAATTCTCCCGCGTGACGGGGCCGTAGCTCAGCACCACGCAGCGGGAGGCAGAGCAGGCGGCGCCCCCGGCCGGCTCGGCCCGCGCCCAGTTGGTGTAGAGCGTGTCTTGGTCGCCGGTGGTCCAGGTGAAACCACGCAGCGGCCGCTGGGGGAAGCACTGGCGCGGTTGGCGCTGCAGCCCAATCCAGAAGAGCCGCTGCTGCCCGGTACCCGGGCCCGTAGCCTGCAGCAGCTCTGCCACCTGGGCTGCCTCCTCGTGGCGCTTGAGCGTGGCCAGGTTCCCGCCACGCTCCCGGCAGCTCCGCCACGACTCCAGGAAGCTGCGGCGGTGGAAGAAGACCACGTAGCAGCCCTCAGGGTCGCAGGCAGTCTCGGGCCCTGGCCAGGCACCCCGTGCTGGCCCCACCAGCCCAGTCAGGAACAGCCAGAGGCGCAGCATCGTCCTGGCGCCCACGGCTGCCTGCTCGGCTCTGCGCCTCGGCACACAGCCCCTGCCCTTCTCTTCCCCTCGGTGGGGAGGGGCTGGACGGGACAGTGCCCGCCCTTGCCCTTGTAAGGGAGAGAATTGGTCCCAGGCCCAGCGAGAGGGGGAGACAAGCTGGGAGGGGGGGGATCCTGGACAGCCTGACCCAAAGGATGGAGGCAGGGTTGGGAATGTGTGTGTGAGACCGTCCCTTTTGTGCAGCTGGATGAGAAATGCAGGCCCCCTCGTCTCCTAAAGCTGGGACAACTCCCTGGAGTCCTGACACCCAGATCCCCCTGCTCTGACTACTAGACACCACACCCCTCCTGCAGCTGGGGTTAGATCCCTGGAGTCCTGACACCCGGATCCCCCTGCTCTAACTACTAGACACCACACCCCTCCTGCAGCTGGGGTTAGATCCCTGGAGTCCTGACACCCAGGCCCCCTCCTCTAACTCACTAGAGCCCCCACCCCTCTTAGAGCTGGGGATAAAAGCCAGGAGGCCAGATTCACTCCCAGCCCCACCGCACTGCCTTCTTAGAGTAGTTGCTGAAACGGACAGACAGTGAATCAGCAGAGAATGGGTGTGTACGTTGGCCAGCTGCTGCAGCTCACACTGACACACACACAGACACACACAGACACGTGCACACGCACGCACACACACACAAACTGCTTACCCCACACAACACCCCCCTTCACCCTAGTTCAGCACTTTGCTCCAGAAACCTGGAGGCTGGGACACAGGGCTGGATTCTGGCTCTTCATGGCCCCCCCGGTTCTGCTGCAGCGTGGGGAGAAGCTCAGAGTGAGTTTCCTCCTCAACATCCTCCAGGACCTCATGCAGCTCAGGGTGATTCCCATGGGGAGCTGAGACCCTCAGCAGGGAGCTGGTCCCAGAGTCAGGGGAAGTCAGTGTGCATGTGAAAGTGTGCGCACAGGAGAGTGAGTGCACACATGGGTGGCCATGCATGGGAAAGAGGAAACACGCGTGGGGGGGGGAGAACATGGAGGAACTATAAGTGTTCCTAGACCTCATTTTCCCACACACGTGTGAGCACCCCTATGTGCACACTTAGTTTGACATGTACACACGTGCATGCTGCGTGCACATGCAAACACAGTTCTCTGCAAGCTGAGTTTTTTGTGCATGCTTACTGTCCCGTGCATGCAGAACCATGTGCGTACATACATTCCTGTGCATGCACACCGATTTGCACACACACCTTCCCAGTATCCTGTGCATATACACCCACATGCATACATACAGTCCTGTCCATGCACACCCATGTGTGCGCACTAACGCTCCCAGGCATGCACACGTGGTCTTGACTTTGTCATCCACATACTGATGTGCCCATGCCAAAGCACACCTGCACATACGTGTGCATCCTCACCCATGCCACCAGGGATGCAATCCAGGAGTCAGGGGCTGCAGCTTTCAGGGGCCAGAGATCCCAGCTGTCTCTGCTGTGAACCAAGTATGTGTGTGTGAGGCTGGGACCTGTGTATGTGTGTGTGTGTTTGTGTGTGAGAGAGAAAGGACTTCCTAGTGTGCATCTGGTTGTTTGGGGGGGGGGGAGCGCTGTGTCAGGCGGGCTTCCGGTGTGTGTTGTGCATCTCCAGAGACGTTGTGTGTTTCGGTGGGTGCGGAGTGAGCCGAGCAGGGGAGGTTGAGCGGTCCCGGCCGCAGGGGCTGGCGGGGGGAGGGGGAGCCGGGGCGGGGGCTGCAGGTCGGACGAGGCGCAGCGCGGAAATGCATGGAATTCCTTGTGTGTGGGAACCAGGAGCAGAGAGCGGAGGGGGGCCGGGCGTGGGACTGGGGGCCGCTCCCCGCTAGGGGGCGCCAGCTGTGCTCCCGCCCCAGCTGTGGGGTGGGGGAATGGCTGGCCCGGGGAGGTGGGGGTGGGACAGAGGGCTCCCCCTCTCTCGGGCAAACCGCCTCCCAGCCAGCGCCTCTTCGGGGTTTTCTAGGTCTCAGCCTGGTCCCTGCTGGGGTAGAAGCCCCCACCCCCCAGGTAGTAGCTACCCCCCAGTGCCGCCGGCCCCACAAGGACCCCAACGGGGCGGGGCGTGCAGCCATCCAAGGCGCTGGGAGCTCTCCGGCCCCCACAGCCCGCGGGCCCCACCCCCGGTCCCGTCCCCCCCCCCCAGCTAATCAAATCCCCCTGGCTGCTGCTGGGGTGTTTGGAGACGCAAAGAAGCGATGACTCGCCTGTGGCTGATGCAGCCGCGGCCCCTGCTGGGTGGGGGAGACCCAGTCCCCCTAGGTCCAGCCAGGTGTTCGCACCCCCCCTGCCCCTCCCATGTCAGCCCCAGCCAGCCCCGCCTGGGCTCCCCCCCCCCATTGCCATGGGGGCTGGTACTCCGCCCCCACCCAGTGGGAAGGGGGTCAGCCCCTCCCCCCTTGCCATCCCCTTGCTGGACTCTCCCGGCAGTGGGGGGGGAGGGGCTGATTCCGCCCTGGTTCCTGGCGGAAGCAGGCTCGGGGGTGGGGGCAGGCGCTCACCAGTTAAGGGGCCCCCCTGCAGGGGTCGAGGGCCCCCTTAGCAGTGCTGGGGGTTGAGCGCCACCTGGCGGCAATGGGAGGCGTGTGCACGGGGAGCCCGAACGCCCGGCTTCTGTGCCCAGCTCTGCGAGAGGAGTGGTGTCTAATGGTTAGAGCACGGGGGGGGCGGCGGCGGCAACCTTTGTGCTCAGCGCAGCGGGTGACTCCAGATTCACCCCAGGCCAGGCAGGGCAATGCAGCCGTGACTCTCCCCCGCAGTTAGTCTTGAAGGCCTGTGCTGCCCCCTGGCGGCCGTGGGCTGACAGCCCAAGCCCTGCGGTGGTGAAGGGAGGCAGAATTCCTGTTCAGCCGGGAGGATTCTTGGTGTTTGTCCTGGTGCCTTGTCACCCCCGGCCCTCACGGGCCCTGCCAGGGACCTGGACCCCAGTTCCTGCCGGGGGTGAGAATCCCCCTCTCCGTGGAACAGGTAATGCTGATATTGGCCCCTTATACACAAGCCAACCCCCCTCCCTTCCCAGAGCTGGGAGCGAGCCCGGGAGTCCTGGCTCCCAGCACCCCTGCTCTAACCACTAGACCCCACATCCCACTCAGGGCTCCAGAGAGACCCCAGGAGTCTGTCCACACACACGCTGTTCCCACCTGCATCACAGGGGGGCCCTGTGTGTAGTGCAGGGGCAGGGAGCTGAGGGGCCTAGGCCTGGGCACTTGCTACATAAATGGAGGACCCCTCCACTTTCACCCCAGCACCTAAGGGAGGGATACCACTCCCTGCCCTGGGAGGGATCTGTTGCCCTGGCAACCCAATGGCTGTGGATGGCAGTAATCAGAAAAACAGCCCCCGTCCCCTCTCACACTCATCCCGGAAACAGTCATGGGGGCTTAGAGCTCCAGACCTGGAAATGCCCTCACACCCCTGGTCCACCACCCCTGGGGACTCTCCTGGGGGCAGCTCCCCCTCCCCCAGAGCATCCCTCGTTCTATGTATGGAAGGAGCAAGGCCTGACTCCTGCCCCTAGGGATGGGGGCAGATCCCCCAGGGAGGCCAGATTCAGCTCCCAAGGTACATGGCTGCTTGGCCCCGCAAGGAGCTGGGCTGGAACCACCCCCCTCATCCCCCAGGCAATCCACTGATGGGCCATAGAACAGCGACCAGCGCTCCTTAGAAGGGAAGGCCCTATATCCCACTCCCCTGAGTGGGCCTGTCCCCCCTGCCCTATGGTTGAACCAGAGCTGGGACAGACACTTCCACCCCCCAGCAGAGACAGGAGTCAGAGACACCATGAAGCAAAAACAATTTAAAAATTAGGGTAAAAACCCCATTTACAGTTTGGGGGGGGGTGATTTTTTCCTCCCCCGCGTTCAATACAGAGAATGCACTGCATGGGAATCCTGCCCCAGGCTCAGCAACCCCTCCCCCCAGTGTCTGCACCCCAGCATTGCAGTGGGAAAAGGGGTATGGAAAGATCCCCCCAATAATGCAATCAGGCTCCTGCAAAGCTTGGGAATAACCCCCTACTGCCAGTAAGGGACTATGTGCTTGGGAAAGGGGTGGGGCTAGTTGTGGCCCCAGCCCCGCACCTGGCCACACACCCCCCCATCCAGTTCCTTGTGTCACTGATGCTGAGGGTGGGGCTGTGATACTGATTCTTTTATCCCTCCCCCCCCAACTTCTCCCCCACTACTCCCTTATTTGCTTCCCGAGGGCTGCCCCTTGCCCCCACCTGGTCCCTACAGCACGTTCCCCAGGGTGTTAGCCCATGCTGGGGGTGGGGGACCCCTGGCCTCACTGATCCCTCCCCAGCCGGAGCATCTCCCTGAGATCCAGCCGGAAACCCCGCCCTCTCCTGATTCTAGCAGGTTGTTGCAGGGCAGGCTTGGCCCCTGTGGAGGAGGGGAGACGTCATTCACGTGGCCAGGGCAGAGCCCAGGGGTGAGGACCGAGAGTGCCCTGGGCCCAGGAATGAGGCACATTCCCTCTCCCCCTCCCACCCAGGCCCAACCCCCCGGCACCATGATTATTTCCCCCACACACCCTGGAAAAAAAAGTTCCCCAAAGCAGCCCTGTGATTGGTCAGCCCCGTAGCAAGGCAGAATCAAGGCAATATTGACAGGAAGGAAAGGGTTAATGAAGGGATGGGGCAGCTGAGCTGGGGGGGGTGAGACTTGTAGGGTGTCCCCTATCGCACGGTGACCCCCAGCTTCTCCAGGATGCGGGTCCCCTTTTCTAGATATTCGGCTCGCTGCAGCCAGAAGGTCTCCTTGTCCTTCATGATGTCGGCCAACACGGCCCCTCCCAGGAACACCATGTGCTTCCGCCGTGGCGGGTCCTCGATCCGGATCTTGAATTTCTGGGGGTGTGGGGAGGGGAGAGACCAATTATTAAAAAGAGGGATCCCCACCTGCCAGTGTCAGGATTCAAACCCAGAGCCAGGAGAAGAGGCTCCAGGCCCTAGGCTGCAGGAGGAGCCCCAACTGGTCTCAGTCACAGAGTCAGTGGGACCAGGATTTCACCCTGGATTTTCAGGCGAGGGGGGCTATTCTGAACCCCTGCATCACCCATAGGCAAATCCCCCCACGTGGCAGGGGCCTCCTTGGCCCTCCGCACAAGTCAGCTGCAATGGAGTGTGTGTGGCACTGGGGAGCTGAGCTGGCCCGTCCCACCTCAGGAGGGAACTGCAGCCCCCACGCCCACTGGAGCAGAGCTGGAGACCACTCCGGGCGGTGCCCAGGCAGCCCACGTGGTGCCGACTCACCGACAGCTTCTCCACGTCGCCCTTGAGCACCCGCTCCAGGTAGAGCTGTTTGATCTCACGCTCCAGCCGGGAGGGCAGGCCCGGGTACATGGTGGAGCCGCCCGACAGCACAATGTGCTTGTAAAACTCTGCCCTGTGGAGAGGGATGGAGTGAAGACAGAGAACCCCCCGTGGGAGGGGTCCTGGGAGCTTGGCCCCACTGCACTCCTAGGATCCCCACTCACCTTCCCAACCCCCAAACAACTTTTTACCCCAATGATTGCCTACACTCACCCCCCAACACCTTAGGAGCTCCCCAGTAACCCCCCTCCAATCAGCCCCCCAGGATTCACCAACAACCTCCCAGTCCCCAATAATCCCGTCAACTCC
The DNA here is from genome assembly GCF_026122565.2 of Emydura macquarii macquarii. Classification (NCBI taxonomy): domain Eukaryota; kingdom Metazoa; phylum Chordata; order Testudines; family Chelidae; genus Emydura; species Emydura macquarii. The sequence continues at coordinate 7,890,245 of NW_027131105.1, read as the reverse complement.
TCTACTAGGTCTCACACACACACACACAACATCCCCACCAATGGTCTCCCCTCCTGGGCCTGGAGGTCCCCACCAGTGGCCCAGTGCCAGGGGCAGGCGGCTTCACCTCCACCCCCTTGCTCACCTGGTGTCGATATCAGCCGCCTGGATGGTGTTGAAGAGCAGCTCAGCCACACCCACACCCTCCACATTGATGAGGTGGGGCTGGAACAGAGCCTCGGGTGCCTCAAACCGTTCACCTCCTACCTTGATCACACGCCCATCTGGCAGCTGGAGGGGGGGAGCAGAGGGAGAGGCCATCAGCAACGCTGCCAGAGTCTGCAGAGAGCCTGAGCTGATTGCTCCATGTGGGCGAGTCGCCCCAGGCATCCCAATGGGATGTTAACTCCCAGGCCCACTGCTCTAAGGTCTGCACCCAACCCATCCCGGCAAGAGTCTCTCAATGGGACAAGAGTGACCCACCCATCCACCAAGCAGAGACACGCCCCCAGCCGCTCCCTCACCATATAGGACTCCACTAGCACTGTGGTCTCCTGTGCCAGCTTCTGCTCCTGCTCAATGTTGTACCCCACATAGCAGAGCTTCTCCTTCATCATCCGCACCGTCTCAAAATCCGCGGAGTGGTTAAAGGCGTAACCCCGCAGCAACAGGAGCTGCCAGAAGGGGGAGACAGAGTCATGGGGGGAACCTGCAGTACCAAGAGCTGCCAGAGGGGGAGACCATTGCAACAGGAGCTGCTGGGGCCCTTCCCCTCCCATAAGGGTCCGGTCCCCTGCCCTGGCCCCTGGCCTCCAGTGAGGATCTGGGGAACATGTGGGTTCAATCTAGGCGCTCAGAGCGGGATCAGGGACTCGCTGCCTGTCTCCTTCCCACGCGAGACGCTCCATTTGCAGGCGCAGCCTTTCGCCTGCTGGCCGCCCTGTTCGCCTGCTGGCGGGCTGAGACTCCGAAGGCCGGTGGCAAAGGGGTGACAAGGAGCATCGTCGACCTGACATGCCCGGCCACCGCAATGGAGTCGCTCTAGACAACAGACTGTCCTGTCCCCCCCACTCCAAGACAGCAGGGCAGAGGCGGCCTGGGCCCTGAGGTCCCCTGGCCGGCTGGGATCACTGTTGCAGCTGACGGGAGTCACCTGACAGAGGGGTGGAAGGTTATAGAAGGGAGGAGCTGAGCTCTCTGGGGAGGTTCTGGCCATTTTCAGCAACTCAGGCCAATTGAGACGATTTGAGGCAGGGGGCCCTGCCTGAGGCTGGCTGGAGCTGAGCCCTCCCCAGAGAAGGGGGAGCTAGGGGCAGGCGCTGCAGGCACGAGGTTGTTGGGGCTGCAGGATCTGAGCCCTCTGTGCTTCGATACAAGAGCAGCGGGTGAGTCTTTGGGCGGTGTCGGGGGTGGGGGGGCAGTGAGAGCTGCTTCACAGCTGCCACGGGGCTCCTGGAAGAAGGCTCACACCTCGGGACAGGGGGTGTCTAAGTACGGGGCAGCCTGAGGGGTCAGGCAGCTGGGCTGCAGCTCTCAGGAGGGGGCGCTCGATAGGTCTGCACCCTGAGAGCCTGCCTAGGGACATTGAGATTTAGGCTCCGGGAGACTTAAGATATCCGGGGATCCAGAGGCCTGGATTCCCCTCGGAGCAGTCTGATGGGTGGCCAGCAAGTCTCTGACACACTCCCACCCCCACCAGGCTCTCACCTTGATGAGGTAGCGGGTGATGTCCCGTCCCGCGATGTCCAACCGCCGGGTGAGGTGGGGCAGGGAGAAGCCCTCATAGACAGGGCAGATGTGGGTCACACCATCCCCAGAGTCCACCACCACCCCAGTCAGCAGGCCTGAAATGGGAGGGGGAGGTTACTGGTCTGAGAGCCAAGGGGCCCATCTGTCCTGGTATCCCACCTCCAATGGCACCAAGACTGGCCACTTCAGGGGAAGGTGACAAAGCCCCTTACTGGCCAAACAAGAAAAAACGTGCCCAGAAGGGACATCTCTTTGGTCCTCCCTCCTGAAGCAGGGCTCCCCTGGTCACTCCCTGCACTGCCCCCCACTCCTCCTGAACCCTTCTCAGCCTCAGGACATACAGTGGCAGTGAGTTCCCCAGGCCAGCACCACTCTGGGTGGGAAAGCTTCCCCTCTGATTGGTTGGGAATTGACCCCCTTGCCTTCCACTGAAAACCTGAGGTTGGGGGAGCAGATGCCCCCAAACTCCCTTCACTTTAGTCAGTATCTCTCACCCTGGATCCTGCCCCTTTGCTGCACCCCTCTCCCCACTAGAGTGCTGGCTCAGGCCCAGACCCTTTGCATTCCCCAACTCTGAGCCCCCCCATGGGAGGCTGCAGCATCCTGTGGGAGCCCCCACGCTGGGCCCCACACCCTGAGTGCTTCAAGAAATCCCCATGGCACCTGCCTGAATGCCCGGTTAGCCATTCAGAGTCCCTACAAGGGGCCATCTGATCCTGTGGTCTGACCTCCTGTATAGCATGGGAGGAGGCTGTCCTGTCCCCTCTTTCCAGGGGGTGGGAGGAGAAAAGCCCCCCCACCCACTAGGCTGACAGATTCACTCACCTGCCATATGGCAGGGTAGATTTAACCACTGTAACATCTTCCTCTGCAAACTCTCTACTGCCCCCGACCCCTCCTCTCCTGCCCCCAGCCTCTCCCACCCTTCCCCTCTGACCCTCCTATACCTCACCTGCTCCACCCTTCCCCTTCCCCTTCATGCCCCCACACTCTCTCCTGCCCCAGCGCCTCCTTACCCTGGGCGTAGAGAGTCAGCACGGCCTGGATGGCGATGTACACACCTTCGAACTGGTACGTCTCGAACATCACCTGGGGGAAGAGGAGAAATCTTGGGCTCCCCCAGCACACAGCTCTGCCCTGCACCTCAGTCCCAGCCTCCTGCCCCCTGCCAGCCCAGTCCTGGGCTCCCCCTTCCTGACGTCCCTCTATCCCTGTAGCCCCTTGTCCCCCCAACCCCCTGGGCTCTGCTGATGCCCCTCTGTCCTGACCCGGCGCCCGTCCTGACCTCGATGATCTTCTCACGGTTCTTGGTGGGGTTCATGGGTGGCTCGGTGAGCAGGATCTTGCAGCTGCGGGGGTCGACGTTAAGTTTCTCGGGCCCGAAGGTGTAGTCCCACAGGTACTTCATGTCGTCCCAGTTGCGCACAATGCCGTTCTCCATGGGGTAGTTCACCTCCAGCATCGAGCGCAGCTCGCTGGCCTCATCCCCTACCATCAGGTCCTGGAGGGGAGAGGGGAGTTGAGATGCCCCCACCAGGAGCCCTGGCTCCTCTGCCCCAGACCCCTAGGGGATCCCCTCCCCCAGGTAAGACCCCTCCTTGGACTTCTAGTGGAGCGCTGCCCCTAGGGAAGGCTCCCCTTCAAGACCCCCAGGGGCCCCTCCCCTTATCTGACCTCCCCTCTCTCCACCAGACCCTGACCTTGATCTCGATGTCCCCGACGCGGGCTGTGGAGCGGATGATTGGGCGCCCAACCAGTGCGGGGAAGATGTGCTCAGGGAAGTTGGAGCCAGCAAAGCCGCATTTAACGAACTGTGGAGGGGAGAGAGAAATTAACCAGGTGACAACCCCCTCCAGTCTCCGCCCACCCAAACACACAAGATTCCCCAAGCTGGGGGGAGAACTGCCCCATTCCTCCCCCCCAGCTGGGTTAGGGGGATCGGAGAGACATGCTGGGGCCACCTGGCTACCCCGGTATCCTTGTGACACCTAGCGGGACCCTGGTTACCTCTGCTCTGCAGTGGGGGGGATATCAAGCTAGCTGGCCATTGGGATGATGTGGGGGGAGGAGAGCAGGATGATACCAGGCTGGGTGGTCACTGGCCGTATCCCCCTTTAAATCCCTCCCCTCCCCAATCGCAGATTCTCTACGCCCAGCCCTGAGCTACCCCCCCAGCGGGAGGGAGCAGAATTACTGCAAAGAACTGTGTCCAACACCCGCTGGGCCATCCTGCACCTCCCTGTGTGCACCCCAATGGCCAGCAGGAGGCACCATCTGTAGGTTGTGCAGGGGGCTCCATGCACACAGGATCACTAGCCCCATTGTCCTTCCCCTGCTCAATACCACATCCCCACCCCCGTCACTCTTCTCACCATGGAGGGAAGTAGCCCTGGACACGGAGTCTGGAGGAAGTGACACTTCTGCTTTTGTACATGCTCACTCACTCTCCCTCCATCCCTCCCACCCCTGCCAAGGCATGGGAGAGGCTCCCGAAGTAACCCCATGCAGGGAGACGTGTATACCCTGCTATTAGGAGTATTAATGTGGCACCTAGAGGCCCTGTAAACCAATAAAGTAATATCCCTTTAAATAGCATGTGAGCCCTTTAGGGGTGCTTACCATGTTCTATGCTTTAAAAGCCAAAGCAGCAGTATGAGATCTGGGCCCTACTGTGCCAGGCACATAGACACAGAGTGAGAGACGGTCCCTGCCCTGAAGAGCTCATAGTCTGAACAGACTATGGATGAGAGGGGAAACTGAGGCCCAGGGAGGGGAACGGTCCTGCCCAAGGTCACACAGCAAGTTAGCTGTGCTACATATCTACATATATATGTAGCTACAAAGAGAACTCAGCTGTCCTGAGTCCCAGCCATATCCCCACTAAAGCACACTGCTTAATTTTGTTCCTATCTCTGGATGGCCTCATTACCCATCTCTATGCCCTGCCATCTTTCCAGGCTTGGCCTCCTGAACACCCAGTGACAGTGAGCTCTGCAAGCTAATTAAGTGTTGTGTAAAAGCACTGGGCCTGATCCTCATCTGCCCCAGGGGATTGGCCCTCCCTGGGTGACAGGGCAATGGACACATTACTCTTTCCCAGCAGTATGAAAGATTCTGCTCTTCATTTTCACCCAGTGCTCCTTGGTTCCCAGAATAGGCAAGAGCGTCCCATGAGCCTTCCTCACTCCCATTAACCTGTGGAACCCTTTGCCACAGGATGCAGCTTGCAGGTTAATTCTGCCTCAAGGTTAAACAGCAGGCCAAGATGATCACAGCAAAAGCGTTGCAAGCTGGCCCTGCCTGCGGTGGGAGAGCGAGCCCTGCAGCGAGCGAGCGGATGTAGAGAAAGAGGAAATGCAAGAGCTGAGCCTGCTTCTGCTGGAACAACACATGCACTCACAGCAGCTGAGAGGCACTCACAGAGCCAGCCTGCAGGCGACTGGCACATCCCCTCTGGCCCTCTCTCTCTCTGCAGCACCCTGTATTCCTGGGCAATTTCCCCTTCTGGCTACAGACTCTGCATGGCCAAGGCCTCTAGAGCAACGGCCCTTACAGAAAAATCTTATTTCCAGTTCCTTTTACTGGCACTTTCCTGGCATCCTCCATGCAAAGGGGGTTTTGCTTCATGTTTCATTTACAAATTACCTTCCGCTTTGGCACAATGCAGGCCTGTTTAAGCCCCGAGTCGGGAAGTGCGGGCAGGCCCCTCATTGTGCCAGGTGCACAGAGCTCCCTGCCCCTGACTGAACGGGGACCCTGAGTGTTGGGTGCTGCATGGACCCAGGTTCTAGACAGTTCTGACAAACTCTTGTGCTGCTGGATAGCTCCAAGGAGACGTACCCGAGTTCCCTGCCGATCACCAAACATAGCTGTTAACCTGCAGCGCTCGCAGAGACATGGGAATTGCCAGACTGGCTCCAAGTCGAGGCCCATCTAGCTGGGATTCCTGTCTCTGACACTGATCAATGCCAGGTACTTCAGCGGAAGATGTAAGGCTCCTGCAGTAGGCAAATGGGGAACAATCTGCCCCACCGTTAGCCTCACCCTGCTCTCGAATGGGTAGAGATTGGCTCAAGCCCTGGTGCATGAAGTTTCCTCTCCCTGCCAGGATTTGTGTCAGCAGCATCAATTCCAACTCTGCAGATTCTGCTTCTCCAGAGATGGCCAAGCCCTTTTTGGAGCCTGCTGAGTTTTCAGCCTCAACTATATCCTGTGGCAGTGAGTCCCACCAGCTAAATACACCTTGTGTAAACCTTGCCTTCTCTCAGCCTTGACCTCACAGCCACAGGGCAAAACTCTCCAATGAAGCCGGTTAAAAAGAGTTTCTCGCTTGGAAAAAGCGAAGAAAAAACTCTTACAGTGTTTGCTATAAATGTATATCTCACACAGAGGCTTCTCTGCAGACAGAGGAGTGCATGTGGAGAGCTGCCCCATGCAGGTGAGCAAAGGGTTAATGTAGGCCTACAAGACCAGTTACCACACCTGGCTGCACCTGGTGGGTGGGCCAGGCCTCACTGAAGAGGAAGGCCAGCTGGGCGGAGCTGGGTTAAGCTATAAGGGGAGGAAGTGGGGGGAGGGCTACAGAAAGGAACTAGCAGGAAGAACTCTGCAGTCCCTGCTGGGGGGCAGAGAGCTCTGAGAGGCATGGTAAGACCCTGGGGATGGACAGGTGACACCTGGATGGAAGCATGCTCCTGTGGCTGATGTGACCTTAGGAGAGGGCCCAGGCCTCTGGGGAGAAGCCCTGGGACTTGTTGCTTGGTACAGAGTCCTGAGGGGAGCTGGGGACAAGGCCTCAAGAAAGGCCAATGGTAGGATGGAGACCAGGGAGCCAGTGCCAAGGTGTCTGAAGGAGCAGAGCTTGACTGCATGTGCTGCTAGGGTCCCTGGACTGGCACCCAGTGCAGAGGGTGGGCCTGGGTTCCCCAACCAGCCCCTGGAGGTGGTAGCGTGAGGCCTCCGAGAAGAGTGACTGAAAGCCTTGAGTGAAGGGATGTAGGGACCACAGGGGCAGGGCCTAGAGCTAAGTGCCAAAGACCCAGCACAAGGATGGGGACTGTGATTAGCTGGCATTTGGTACCCAGAAGAGGTAGAACTGAAGTGTGAGCTGGGTGAGAAAAGGCAGACCACCACAGGCAAAGGGACCATTGAGTGGGGCTGTAGAGAGGAAAGAGCTGCTACTCCTCACCTGGCCATGAGGGGGAGCACCAGGGGTGAGTCCACTCTTCTACAGGGATAGACAGGACTGGACTGGATGGGACCTCCTGGGCTGTCAAATCTATCACTACCACCCCTCTTTACAGCCAGCTCCAGCGGGGTCTGCCCCCCACTCCTAGAGGGAGGCTGTTCCAGAACCTCCCTTCTCTGAGGGACACAAGCCTCACTTCCAGCCTCAGCTGATGCCTGGCCTGTTTTTTTCCCCATTTCTTCTTGTGCCAACATTGGCCTTAAGCTTCAACAGCTCCTCTCCCTCCCTGGGGTTCCCCCTGATGTATATAGAGGGAGCAACCAGGTTAAAGGGACCCGCTTCTTTCAGTCTCCTCTCATAACAGCAGCTCCCTTCCACCAATCAGCCTAGGAGCCCTCCTCTGCCCTAGGCCAGTTCCTCTGTTGAATGGGGGGGCCCAGCACTGCACACACTATTCCTGAGGCACTCTCACCACTGCCTTGTCCAATGATAATGTTTCCCTATTTCCACTGGCCGTGCCTTGCCTACAGGGGATATATGAAGACCAGTCTCTACACAAAGCCATTCAGCCGAGGGGCTGAGGCAGGGTGGCCGGCTAGCTGAGATTCCTGGCTTCTGTTCTTGGCTGTGCCACTCTGCTGCTGGGTGATCACGAGCAAGTCCCTTTTCCTGCCTATTTAGATGGTGAGCTCTGTGGGGTAGGGGCTGTCTCTCGCTGGGGGAGCCGTGCAGTACCTGGCACAATGGGGGCCCCAATCTTGGTCAGGGGGTCTGGCACGACAAGGGCCTTGATTTCCAGCTGGGGCTGTAGGCCCGCCCTTAATGCAGATAAGAAAGAGACCTGCACTTTTCTCTGCAGGGAGCCGAGCCGGGTGTAAAAGCCAGGGCAAGCAGGAAGTGCCAGGCGTCTTGGAGGAGCCCCTGGGCCCCTTCCCGAGCCAGGCCGGTCCCTGCTCGCTCCCTCCCAGAAAGCAGCGCCGTGTAAACCCTGCCCCGGCCACCCGGAACTGCCGGCCAACCCTGAGGAGCGGGGCAGTCGCCCCTCCGCGCCACTGACCCACCCCTGCTTCTCCACCTTTCTCCGCCTGCTGCAAAAGCTTTTACACCGCTTTCTACACAGCTAAGGGCGCTGCCACCAGTCAACCCCGAACCCTCCTGCCCCGGTGGGCCCGATCCCACACTCCCTGCCCCGCTGCCAGCGGGGGCCCGATCTGCCCCGAGCCCCACTGAAATCAGCGCCATGGCAGCACGGCTGGGCCGGGGCTCAGGGCCGCTCTTGCACCCAGACACTTCCCCGGTGCCGGGGTGCGGCCGGGGCCGCCCACTCACCCCCGTGCCATTGTCGCACACCACCACCCTGCGGCCCTGGCTGTCCATGGGGGCTGCGCCTGTCGCCGCCCGAGTCTGAGCCACGCACGGAACCGCGGTACCAGCCCCGAGACCCGGCACCCAGCGGAGGAAACCTGCCCCGCTGATGTAACATCCTGGGCTGGGTCCCGTCGGGGGCGGGCTGGGTCTGTATGGGGGATGGTGCTGCCCCCTGCTGGGGAGAATCAGAAAAGCGGGTGTGGGGGGGACGGAATCTGGGGTCACTGACTCCAGGGGTTCCCAAGACACTCCCCCTCCACGGGAAAAGCTTCTCTTAGTATTCAACCTGCTGTAAAATCCAGGTGCCCAGTGCGAGTTGGGTGACTGCTGGCGTGTCATGACAGGTGTCTGCTTCGTGGGGCACATGGGGGGTCATTCGGTCAAGGAGATGGAAAGGTCACGTTGTCTCGATTGCCCCCATCACTGCAGTATCTCAGCACCCCTCCAGTTACCCTTCCCCTCCTTCTCCCCAGGAGGCGGGGTGGCGCTGGGATCCTCACTGTATGGAAGGGGAACTGAGGCCCACAGAGACGACAGTGGTGCCTGGCCTAGTTCAGCTGGCTAGGGTTTATGGGGCTTGGTTGCAGGGCTGTAAAATTGCTGTGTAAACATTTGGCTGGGGCTGGCTTCGATGGTGGGGGGGAAATTCCCAGAGCTCCAGCTGGAATGTCTACATGGTAATTTTACAGTCCTGCAGCTTGTGGGTGTCCAATTACTGTGTAGACATACCCACGGTGTTCTGGATTCATAGAGCTTAGGCCAGCAATAGATCATCCAGCCTGACCTCCTGTCTATCAAAGGCCCGCCAGTCTCACTCAGTTCCCCCTGTATTGAGCCCCAAGACTTTAGTCAGAACAAAGCATTTCAGTCTCCAGGAGATTAACCTGTTGTGAGCCCCAGGCAGAGAACAGGGAGACAGGGGGGCTCCCCAGTGCCTGCAGCTTCTGCAGTAGCAGGGAATTGCTGAGGTGAGCCATGCCCAAGTGATCCCAGCAGCTGATCTGTGTCCCACGCTGCAGAGGAAGGTGAAAACTCCCAAACTCTCGGCCAATCTGACTTGGGAAAAATTCCTGCCCACCCCCCACTCTGTTGATCAGCAGGACGCTGAGCCTCCGGCAGGACCCACCAGCCAAGCACCGAGCAAGATTCTGTGAACAAGCTCAGAGCCCCAGCGCCTGCCCACCCTTCATCACCCTCCTTCTGGTGTCACATCTCCAGCTGTGGCCGATCCCTGACCCTTCAGAGGAAAGTTGGGGAGCGGGGCGGGCAGGGAGGACTAAATCTGGCCCAGTGTGCATCAGTGAAAAAAATGACTTGGCCAAAGTGACAGTGGGAGGCTGGTGGGGAAGGGATGTGAACCCAGGCTAGGACCCTGGTCCCTGAACCAGCCTTCATTTTCCTCCCCCTGAGGGCAAAGAAGGAGGCAGGAGGCAAAGAACATTTGGAGGCACCATCAAGAGTTTGCCAGGGCCACATGCCCCTCACCCCCCCCCCCAGTGGAGATATGGCAGAAACCCATCTTGAAGTTCTTAGTGTGTGTGTGGGGGGGTCCATATCTCCAACCCCCATCCCCCTGAGCATCACTGGAAGGGGGGAATCTCAAGTCCCGCAACCCAGAGCAAGTGCCCTGTCCCCAGTCCAGCTCCTCTTTCCCATCCAGCGCCCATCAACTCAATCCCCGCATTCAGATTCAGCCTCCTCAACACAGCTTCACCCCCCCCCCCCCCCAGCTTCCATCCTCCCCATCATCTCAGCCCCACAAGCCTAATCCCGTTTCGGTTCCCCCAAGCCAGCTCTGTTTCCCCCACCCAACTCCCCTGCCCCCAGTCCAGCTCCAATCAACCCCGCCCCCACCCAACTCCCCTGCCCCCAGTCCAGCTCCAATCAACCCCGCCCCCACCCAGCTCCCCTGCCCCCAGTCCAGCTCCAATCAACCCAGTCCCCACCCAGCTCCAGCCAGCTCCGACCCCCACCCCCACTGCCAGTTCTAGCCTTTTCCATCCCTTCTCGCACCTGCATAGTAATAAAAGCGCCTCACCCCATCCCCCACGAGTGACGCAGGGGGTGCACGCGTGGCTGGGGGATCCCTGCCTGCGATGGGGTGGGGGGCACGCGGAGGCGGGGGTAGAGCCGGGAGGGGCGGGGTGGTCTCGGGGCCTCCCCCCTCACACCCCGCCCCGGGGGGGGGGGCAGTTCCGCTCCAGCACTGGCGGCGGAGGCAGCAGCAATGCAGGGCTATTCATCCTGGCGGCGCGACGCAGCCGGCTGCTGAGCCAGGCTGCGGGGGAGCTGGGGCCGCGCCGAGGGGTAAGGGGGGCCGCGCCGAGGGGCTGGGGGGACCGGTGCTGCTGGGGGGATTCCATGGGGGAGACAAGAAGGGAGGGCAGCGGCTGGAGATGGAGACCTCGGTGTCAGCCAGGGGCACCTCCTCTATCCTTCCGTACGCGGCTGGTCACCATCCCTCCCCACGCAGCCATGTAACCTTCCCTCCACAGCCCCGGATCCAGCCCTCCATCCTTCCCTCCACAGCCCTGTCACCATCCCTCCCTACGCAGCCCTGTAGCCATACCTGCATCCATCCCTACACAGCCCCGGATCCATCCCTCCATCCCTCCCTTCACCCTTCTGTACACAGCCTGTAACCACCCATCCCTCCACCCCTCCATCCTTCCCTCCACAGCCCTGTAACCATCCCTCCATCCCTCCCTTCACCCTTCTGTACACAGCCTGTAACCACCCTTCTATACACAGCCTCCTTCCATCCCTCCCTGCACAGCCCCGGATCGATCGATCTGTCTGTCTATCTGTCTATCTATCTAATCTGTCTGTTTCTCTCTCAAGGAGACAGAGATCGCACCATCTGTTCCACTCCTTGTCTCACTCACACACGCGTGTGTTTGCTGGAGGGGAGGGGATTGTTTCTTTTGCACCATGTTGCGTTAGATCCAAACCAAAAGGTCAGACAGGGGCACCCCACAGCTACACCCCTCCCCTGACTTCTTGCCCCCAGCAGCCCCAGTCACTTAATCCCCAGCCCCTCAACCCCTGATCCTGGCCCCCCTCCCATCTCACCCCTCCATCCCGTGGATGGCTTGGGGACCAAATGGCTCCCTGCGCGCCCACGCAGGGGCTGCAGTCTATGTCTGGCTGGGGGAAGCGCAGGGATCACCCGGCTCCCAGCCAATAGCTGCAGCAGCCACCGCCTCCCTCCATGCCTGTGTGTGTTTGGGGAGCCGGTTGTGTTGCTGGGAGGTGAGACCCTGGCCCCGCTCCAGGTGGGTTATGTTGGTGGGAAAGAAAGCCCTTGCTCACCCCACTCCCGTGTGTGTGCTGGGAGTGAGTTGTGATGGTGTTGTGTTGGAGGGGGATCCCCTGCCATTTGTGTGTTTGGGGGTTGTGTCAGGGGTGGCAGCCCTTGCACCCTGTGTGTGTGTGCATATGTGTAGGGAGAGGGCTGTGATGGTGGTGTTGTGTTGGTAGGAAGGGGAGCCCCTGCCCTGACTCTTTGTGTTTGGGGAAGGGGGTTGTGTTGTCCTTGTGCACATGTGGAGAGCCCCTTGCAGCCCTGTGTGTGTTGTTGTTGAGTTATGTCTCTCTCTGTCTAGACACCAGGAATTGTTGTGTTATGTTGTTTTGGTGGGGATTGTTTGGCTTCTTGCTTTTCAAAGCAGGAGGGGGCGGGGGGGATGAAGGATGTTTATCCTGTGTGTGTGTGTGCGTGCCAACAAATGTGTCTGTGTGTGGTGTTGGGGTGTGTGTGCCAGGTGAGTCTGCATGTGTCGTTCCCAAGTGTGTGGTGTCAGGGTGTGTGTCTGTGTCATTTCAGTTGTGTATGTCTCTGTGTGGTGACAGCGGTGTGTGTTTGTGTGGTGACAGGGGTGTCAGTGTGTTGTGTCAGGTGTGTGTGTGGATGGTTGATGTTAAAGTTGCGATATTAGAAAACGGACGTTTCCTCCCTCCCCAGATATGTACAGACCAAATAAACCAGTCCCTAGCGCTCTCTCCTTCTGCAGCCATCGGGCTTCTCCTGTTCCCTCGGCTGGGTGGGGGTTGGGGGCACTGCACTGTGGTGCCGGATGAGTTCCCCAGCTAACCACAACACGAGCCTCAATGCCCGCAGCTGCCCTTCCATCTCAGGGAACCCCACAGCCCAGCGATCCCTCCTGTGTCCCCTGCCTCCTATGCTGCTCTGGGGGGATGAGAAAACTGGCCATGCTTGTCCTTTCCTCAGATGCCCCTGCCTGGCTTATGCTTCACTGCCCGGCACAGCAGGGCTCATTGTGTGGCCTGGAGTCTATTGCAGGGGAAGGCCGGAGGGCCAGTGTCTGGAGGCTTCACAGGCCTCTGCACATGGGCAACCCATGGTAATCCATAGGGGCAACTCAGAGCAGTGAAGGGTTTTGGCCTTCAGGACCAGCTGGCTGGGGAGTGAGGAGAAATGGGGCATGGGGCCTTTCCCTCTAGGGGGCTGGCTCTGATCCGTCCTGAGGGAGTGGGGACTGACTGAAGGAAAAATGTTTTCATGGTAACAAGAAGGGCATTAAAGATCTAAAATGTCACCGTGGTGACAAGGATTCCAGTTCAGGAATGTTGCCATGGAAACAATGGGGTTGTTATGGTCAGGAGCGTCACCATGGGGACAAGTGGATGTCAGAAATCAGGGGTGTTGCCATAGTAACAATGGGTTGGGAGAGCTCAGGAGTGTTGCCCTGGTGACAAGAGGAGGTTAAAAGTTAGGAGCATTGCCATAGCAAATGTCAGGGTGGGGAGCTGGGCCCAGTGATGGATGGATGAAGGAAGTGGGTAGAGTCATGGGCTGCCCAGCTCTCCATGTTCCTGTTGGACACAGGGGAGCGAGGGAGGAGAAAGGGCTGGGGGGGGGTTTTAAAACTTTACCTCCCAAGTGGTTGGGACCCTCCTATCTATCCCACACACACCATTCACCCATCCAGATACAGTGGATAATCAGCTGACTGTGAGGTCCCAATGCAATGCTCTGGCCAAAAGGGCTAAGGAGGTCCTGGGATGTATAAACAGGGCAATCTCAAATAGGAGTCGGGAGGTCCTGTTACCTCTGTGTTTGACACTGGTGTGACCACTGCTGGAATGCTGCATTCACTTATGGTGCCCACAATGCAAGAAGGAGGTTGATAAATTGGAGAGGGCTCAGAGGAAAGCCTCACGAAAACATGCCTTATAGTGAGAGACTCCAGAAGCTGAATCTGTTTAGCTTAACAAAGAGAAGGTTAAGGTGTGACTTGATCCCAGTCCAGAAGTGCCTATGTGGAAACAGAAATGGGACAGCAGAGGGCTCTTCAGCCCAGCAGCCAAAGGTCTAACAAGAACTAAGGGCGTGAAGCTGAAGCTGGACAAATTCAGACTAGAAATAAAGTGCAAATTTTTAACCGTGAAGGTAATTAACTGTCGGAACAACAGCTAGATGGGAGTGTAGGGGGGCTGATGGATAGACAGAGGGATGAAAGGATGGATGGATGTAGAAAGATGAATGGGGATGGATGGCTGGGATCTAGGCCCCAGGTTGCATTAATTACCCCCTCACCGCCTGTGCTCTCTCTGCAGGATGGTGCTGGAAGGCAGCCCCGAGGCCGTCAACTCCCAGTCCTTGGATCTGCGGCGATCTTGCCCCAAGGGCTCCCGAATCTTCCCCTCTGCTGGAGAGGGCTCCCTGCTGAGCAAAGAGGCTGTGAAATATGGGGAGCTCATTGTGCTGGGGTGAGTGGGGGTCTAGGAACAAGGTCTGAGAGGGGGAGCCCTGGGGATATGCAGGTTGGTTTGTTATTCTAGAGTCTCGAGGGGTATTGGGGCTGTGCAGGCCAGTTGGTTGTAGCATCTCCAGGGGTGCTGGGTGTGCACGCTGGCTTGTTATTGTAGGGTCTCTTGGGGGTGCTGGGGCTGCACAGGCTAGTTTATTATGGAGGGACCAGGAACCCTCCCTGGTGACGCAGATGCAGCTGGAGTTGGCACCTTGCCCAGACAGGACTCATTCCTAGATCTGCCACTGACCTGCTGTGTGACCTTGGGCAAGTCCCATCCCCTCTTGGTGCCTCAGTTTCCTCTTGGCTATTCAGACTGTGAGCTCTTTGAGGCAGAAAAGTTCTCTTACTGTCTGTGCAGCACCCAGCACCAGGGATGCTTGGGGGCACTGGGGGGTGCTGCCATCCTTAGAAACACTGTTCAACCTTTTGTGTGCTGCTAAGGTGCCAGCTGGAGAGCAGGCTGGGCTGGGCTCCCATGCCTCGCTATCCCAGAATTCTTTGCTCATTGGGGTTGCTGTGCTGGCCCCAGAGGACGGACAGGGCACTGCCAAGACACCTGGTTTCTCTTGCTTTTGTTGCCATCCTGGGCACAGAGAGGAGTGTCTGGCGGGTTGCGGGCTGGACATGCCTTGTGCTGGCTCAGGAGGGGAGGGTGGTGCTGGGGAGGCAACAGTGTCTGTACAGGGCTAACATCCCCCTACCCCACAGGTACAATGGCTCCCTGGCCAGCGGGGACAAGGGCCGACGCCGCAGCCGCATTGCGCTCTTCAAGAGGCCGAAGGCCAATGGGGTGAAGCCGGACGTGATACACCACATCTCCACCCCCCTCATCTCCAAGGTGAGACATGCCCCTGCACCCACTGCCTCATGGCCACGGATGTGCTATTGCCCGCTTTGACCACCAGGGGGAGATACTGCATCTAGACACAGCACTGGGGGTGGGGGTCGCCTGCTCCAATCCAGTCCCAAGGCAGAGGGACTGGTTGGCTGCGGGGGGCCGGGGGAGGACAGGGAGTGGGACACAGGCACTTTCCCCTCTAGGGGGCGCCAGATCTGATCCAGACCCAGGGCGGGGGTACTGGCTGGCTGTGGGGACGGACGGACAGAGAATGGGGCAGGGGGCCTTTCCCCTCTAGGGGGTGCCAGCTCTGATCTGGCTTGGGGAGACAGGGAGATGGGAGTGGTGCTGAGGCCAAGGGGCTCAGGTAAGGCTCTCTGTTCCCCCAGGCGCTCAGTAACAAAGGCCAACACAGCATCTCCTACACGCTGTCCCGCAGCCACTCGGTGATTGTGGAATATACGCATGACTGTGATACCGACATGTTCCAGGTACCGCACCGCTGCTGCCTACAATGTACTGTGGCTCCCCCCCAGCCACCCGGCCACTTGCCCATGACCCCTTAGCTCAGCCCCTGCCACTGCTTTACCTGGCTTGGGGTCAGGGTGCCCCGGTATGGCAACAGCAGGCTGTACAGGCTGGGAACCCAGGCTTGACTAGAGATCCCCTTTTTCCCCATCAGAGCCCTGGCGTGGCCCTTCTGAGCCAGACACCGACTCTGTAGATCCCATTTTGCCACCCTGAACCCGCCCCTGCACCTGCAGTTCTCCCTCACATCCTGTCCTAGATTGTTGGGCATTATTGCTGTGCAGCCCCCAGGCCCCACTCCAGAGGCAGAAGCATCTCAGCACTAGGCGAGGGATCCTTGTATAAACAGTCCCAACTCCACCCCAGAGGTGGCTGCATCTCAGTGTGGGTGAGGGATCCCTGTATAAACAGCCCCCACACCTCTGCCAGAGGTGGCTGCATCTCAGCCTGTAGGGGGCAGGAGGAAGCTGGTGTCTCAGAGCTAGTGTCTGTACAGATCGGCCGCTCCACGGAGAACATGATTGACTTTGTGGTGACGGACACGGCGCCTGGGGGCAGCTGCACCAGTGAGGGGCAGTCAGCCCAAAGCACCATCTCCCGCTATGCCTGCCGCGTCATCTGTGAGCGCAGACCCCCCTACACCGCCCGGATCTATGCCGCGGGCTTCGACTCCTCGCGCAACATCTTCCTTGGAGTGAGTGAGTCCTGACAGTGTGGAGAGCGGGCCTCCCCGCTCAGGGGTGCTGGCTGCAATCCAGCCCCAGACCAGGTGCACTGGCTGGCACAGGGGGTCAGGGAATGAGACACAGGGCCTTTCCCGCTAGGTGGCACTGGCTTCAAGCCAACCCCGGGGCAGCTGGTCCTTGGGGCACTTGTTCAGGGAAGCAGGTGCCTGAGGTCTCTGCCCCCCAGTGGCTTTGGACCTGGAGGGAGTCCTGGAAGGGGAGCAGAAGCCATGGGTCATCGCTGGGCAGGGCACAGTCCTGGTTGGTGCCAAGGCTGAGGGGTCTGGGGTCTTCTCCCAGGGGTAATGGGAGTCCAAGCATGGGGGACAAAAAGGTTCAAACCCTGGGGACTGAACTTTAAGGGGCATCCTGGCTCTGGGTGACTGAGGGCAATGTGTGGGGCTGGAACCCATGGGGACAGGGTGACTGGGTCCTGGTATAGGTAGTGGGGCCCTCTGGGTCCAGAGGGGTGCTGGGTGTGTGTGTTGGACACGGTGGGGGTGGGGGAGATGTCTCCCTTGTGTGGGGAACATGGAGCTGGGTCCAAATGGGGTGATTTGGGGGAGAAGCTGTAGGGAGGCCCCTCCCCCTGCGTTACCATGACACCGGGCTACTCTCATTGGCAGGAGAGGGCGGCCAAGTGGAGGACACCGGACGGGCTGATGGACGGGCTGACGACCAACGGGGTGCTGGTGATGCACCCCACAGGGGGTTTCAGTGAGGACTCGGCACCTGGTGTCTGGCGCGAGATCTCGGTGTGCGGGAACGTGTACGCCTTGCGCGACAGCCGCTCCGCGCAGCAGCGGGGCAAGCTGGTACGTGGGGCCCCCCATCATCCCTTCTGGGGGGCTCCATCCACTGCATTGCTGGGGGGCCCCATACCCCACCCTGACAGGGGGTTTCTCCTGCTCCCAATTCCCCACCCAGGTGGTTCCCCCACATCCAGCTGGGGGGTACAGTGACCTGCCTCTAGGTCTGTGGGAGGCCCCAGTCCCATGTCGGCCACAGGGGAAACTCCCCCCCAATCCAGGATGGACTCAGTGCCCAGAGGGATCCCCCTGATCTGGGACAACCCTCCTCCCTTTGGCCTGATGCTCTTGCCCTCTCAGGAGCACCCCTCCCAGTCCCATGTGTCTTATATCCTCCCCCCAGCCTGATCCCACCCCCACAGTCCCCCATTCTGATGATCCTTCCCCCAGCACTCCTCCAACTTCACAGCCCCCCACACCTGTCTGCGGCAGATATCTCCCTCCCTTGGTCTGCCCCCTCCATCCTGACTTCCCCCTCTCCCCCCCTCCAGCCCTCCCAGTTTAACACCCCTCCCTCTGAACTGGTGCGCCCTGCTCCCCTCCCCTCCCCTGACTCCCGTGTCCCGCAGGTACAGACCGAGTCCAACGTGCTGCAGGACGGCTCGCTCATCGATCTGTGCGGGGCCACGCTGCTGTGGCGGACCACCGCGGGGCTGCTGCTGACACCCACCCTCAAGCAGCTGGAGGCGCTGCGCCAGGAGACCAATGCCGCTCGCCCCCAGTGCCCCGTGGGCTTCAACACGCTGGCCTTCCCCAGCCTGGCCCAGCAGGGCGTGGTGGACAAACAGCAGCCCTGGGTCTACGTCAACTGTGGCCACGTTCACGGCTACCACAACTGGGGCTTCCGCAAGGAGAAGGGGGGGCTGGAGCGTGAGTGTCCCATGTGCCGGCGGGCCGGGCCCTACGTGCCGCTCTGGCTGGGCTGCGAGGCCGGGCTGTACCTGGACGCAGGCCGGCCCACCCACGCTTTCTGCCCCTGTGGTCACGTCTGCTCCCAGAAGACTGTGCAATACTGGGCCCAGATCCCACTGCCTCACGGCACCCACGCCTTCCACGCTGCCTGCCCCTTCTGCGGCACCTGGCTCACAGGCGAGCGGGGATTCGTGCGCCTCATCTTCCAGGGCCCTGTGGACTGAGCCTGTGGACTCAGCAGGAGGGACGTGGCAGGGGATGTGGACTCAGCAGGGGCAGGGCCCGTGGACTGAGCAGGGGAACGTGGCGGGGGACATGGACTGAAAGGGGGGGCCAGGCTGGAGCGTAAGTGGAGGAGGAGCCTGTGGACAAAGTGTGCGTGTGAGTGTGTGTGGTGGGGTGGGGTGGAGTGAAGCCTGTGGCCTGAGGGAGGGGGGCATGTGGACAGAATGGGAGGAGATGCAGGAGCGAGGGGGCGCCCATGGACCAAGTGAATGTGACCAATAAAATAGCAAAAAAACCTGGGGGGAGGGAACTATCTAAAAAGACTAAATCAGGGTGTGTCCGTGTGTCAGTTACTGCCTGCCCCCAGAGGGACAGATGGACCCTGTCTGGCTGTGCAGGTTCCCGTCTCCCCCTCCCCTGATCAGACCCTTGCTCAAGTCGGTGTCCTCCAACCCTTCAAGCTGTTATCCCAGCCAGTGCCCCTTGCTGCAGGAAGTCCCACAGGTGAAGGACAGTGGTGAGGAGAAATGGGGGCAGTGACTGTCCCCAAGAAAGGGCGTCCCAGCTCTTCAGGGTCCCTGAGGCTAGTGTCCAAGCCAGGTCCTGTTACGCAGGCTGGGGCAGCGTCAGCCCAGCTCCATCTAGGTGCAGAGAATGTGGCTCACGTGGGCAGCTCCCAAGATGCAGCTGCCCTAGCAAGGACTCAGGAGTCCTGGAGGAAACCAGCTGGCCGGGAGCTCCCTGCATGATGCAGGGGCTGAGGACTAAGGGCCCGCTGGGTGTGTAATCAGCGGGAAGGGGGGGTCCCCTCTGCATACCACAGTGGCAGACTGCACCCAACTGTGGGGCATGGCAGGTCACAGAGGAGCCAGCAGAACAAGCCCAGTCTGGAAACCCCGAGATTCAGGGAGCCCCTTGGAAGAGTTCCTCCAAAGGAAGATCCCATAGGGGCTCAAGCCCAGTCTCTCTGCCTCTCTATGGGGCTGGGGGATTTGTCAAGCAGGGGTTCCTCCATCCCACAGATGAAGGGCCGAACTAGAAGTAAGGGGTGAGAGCTGACGCCGGTCACGTTCAGCCTGGAACAGAGGGGGGATGTTTAACGAGGAAGGGGATTCGTCCTCGGAAGAACTGACTGACTCTCCATCACTCGGGGGCTTCCAATCCAGGGCTCAGGGGCTTTGCAGGGGTCAGAACGGCCCTTTTTGGCCTTGAAAACTACGGACCAGGATGCGGAACAAGAGGTTATTGGGGATGGTTGACTCCTGCTGTCAATGGTGTGACCCACACGGACCCCAGCTCCTCCTAGTGGCCAGAGCCATAAAGAGGCTTGTGAGTCATCTGAAGTTGGAGCTACCACAGCTGCTCCTTTAACTCAGACAAGGAAGCTGCTGCTTTTACATCCAGGGATCCTGGGCTCAGTCCCTGAGATGCATCAGGGTGGGGGTGGCGTTACATTGATTCTGTAATAGCTAGAGGCTCAAACCAGCATCAGAGGCCCCATCGTGTCAGGCGCTGCCCAGACCCAACTAAGGTTGGGGGCTGGTCGTGCTGGGGACTGCGCAGACCCTGACCGAGATAAGGGCATCCTCATGCTGGGAGCTGCACACCGACACACGGTGAGAGACAGTCCCAGCCCCCAAGAGCCCTGTCTGGGATTCTGATTACGGGCCATGCAAAGCAAGGCCACAACCTTTGTTGCTTATGTACGCCCAGACGGTCTCTCACCCTCACTATGGTCAGGCCCCCCCACCTCTCGCCTGATTCTGACCAGGTCCCCCAGCCAGGCCTCTATTTGCATTTTAAGAGCTGGATAATTTAAGAGCTTGGCTTCCATAAGCAATGACCTGCGTGATGCTTTAGTGACGTAAACTGGGGCACCAGCTTTGTCAGGGAATGGGACACGGGATCTTTCCCCTCAAAGGGTCACCGGCTCCAGTCTGGCCCCAGGATGGGAAACTGGTTGGTTCAAGTGGGCAGGACCCTCTCCTCTGCTAGCAGGCCCAATAGGGAAGCTGAGCACTGAATGGCCACTGCCCTTGGGACCAAAGCCCACCCCAGGGCTGTCCCTGTGGGATGGGGGCAGTGCATCCCAGGGGTACTGGGAAAGGGAAGCTGACCCGTGTCCGCAAGTACATTTGTAAGCTGTGGTCGAAGCTGGGGGCTATGAGGCAGAATCCTGGCTGGGGAGCAGCAGCAGCAGCACCCATTGAGGGATCTTTGCAATATTGCAGGGGACCATGGAGGATCCCTACCTCCCCAGGGAAATGACACAGTCCCCACCCCTTGGGATCTGTGGCAAAGGCCTGAGGTGGGGAGGGGACAACTGGAGTTCCCATCTCTCTTGCACTGGAGTGGTGGACTCATGCACAGATACCACCCCCCAAGGTGCAACTCCCTCCTCCACACTGCCCTAGATCAGATGCTCTGGCCCATCCAGGTCGTGCCTTGGTGGGTTCCTGGTTCTCCAGCCCATTAATCTAGTGTGGGAGCCCCTCTCCGGTCCCTGGGTCGTGGTTTTGCGATGATGCAACATTGCCAAGTAGGGGTCCCTTTCCATCTGTTTTGCCGTTGCCATCAGTCTCTTGACTACCTTTACTGCTGACAGCCTGCCCGTTGCTTTGTGGCTCCCTGGGAGAAGATGGCTTGTGTTCCCATTCGGGGCTGGCTCATTTGGGTTCTGCTGCAGAGCTCTGTGCCTGTTGGCTGAGCCCAGCATGTCAGAAACCCCGCAACCTTACAAAATGTCCCTTCAGGTTCCTCATCACAGCTCCTGCCCGAGTGCCTCCAGAGAGTCCGCCTGCCTGACACGGGAATAACAATCTACGGTGAGCAGACAGACAGTTCCTGTCATCGAGCATGAACAGGTCTGTCCCGCCCTTTCCCCAGGGGTCGGAGGGGATTTTGTGAGGCTGTAGAGTCTCGTGTTGTCAGTCACTATGCTCTTTACACGCTCACACTGTTCCTCGCACGGTCTCAGCTGGGCATTCATGCCTGCCCTGTAGGCCCACTTGGCTCAGCTCAGGTGTGCAGCACCACGTGTGGGAAACGTGGCCATCTCACAAGAAGAGCCATGAGAATGATTAACGGAGTGGAGAACATGCCTCCCAGTGAGAAACTCCTGGAGCTCAGGCTGTTTGGCTTAACCAAGAGAAGGTTAAGGGATGACGACCCCAATCTGTACGTACCTGCATTGGGAACAGAATTGGATGAGGGGCTCTACAATGTAGCAGACTAAGGTCTAACAGAAGCCAATGGCTGGATGTTCAGCATGAACTACAGTGCACATTTTACCAGTGAGGGTAATCATCATTGGAACAAGACCCCAGCGTCTGGGATGGATTCTCCATCACTGGCAATTCTTAAAGCAAGGTTGGATGTTTTTCTAACAGCTCTGCTCTAGTGCAAATGGTAATGAATTCAGGGCAGCCCTATGGCTGTGTTATATGAGAGATCGGACTGCATGATCACAGTGGGCCCTTCTGGCCTTAGATTCTATGAATCTATAATGTCAGCTCTTACCTCTGCAGGAATTACTGCTTTGTCCCTTATAAACAAACTCTCGTCTTGCAGACCCAGCTCCCCCTCACCTGATGGTGAGGTATAACCTCGTGGGGCATTGCTCCTTGTCATCTGGCCATCTGGGTATCTGAATCGTTTTACTGCCCCATCCTATTCAAAACATTGTTGGGATGCCCGGAGTCTCCCCATGGAGATGCGGTGGTATTGTAGCATGTGGCCAGACTCTGTCTTCTTTCCCACAGAACCATCGGTGGCGCAGTCGGAAGTCTGCCCCACTCAGTGTATCTGTCCCCAGCACTGACCTTCCTCACTGGGCAGCACCTTATCCTCGCCTCATCGTCCTGGAGTTTCAATAGCCTGCGTCGTAGTTGCTTGGGTGCACTCAGCAGTGGCTTCTTCCTGATGCTTTCCAATGGCTTGTGATCAGCCTGCACGTCCGCCTTGTGCCCAAAGGCGGGGCTTGTTCCAGGAGTGGGTGAGCAAGGTGGTAGTCCTGGGCACCGACTTCCAGGAGGTGCTGGTACCGCTACGCCGCTGTTTTTTTGGGTTTTTTTCCCCCCTTCCACTCTGATCTTGGCTTGGCCATTAGGTGTTTTTATTCTCAGCCACGCTTGCATGTGGGGGAGGAGTGTGCAGAAACGTTTTTCACCCTGGCTGGTAAAATGGCTAGGGCCACTCTTGCCCCAGGGTGAGCTGACGGAAGTGTTCCTTTCCAAAGAGCACAGCCAGCAGCTTCCTTTCCATCTAGCGCATCTGTCGGGGGCTGCTGGCGAATGCCCTGGGCTGCTGGGTGTGCAGCAGTACTGCCCCAAGACCACCACCTGAGGCATCGCCCTGCTGCTCTAGCTGTTGTGCAGGGCTAGGACTTTACCGCTGGCATCTTACTTATGATTTTCTTTACTCTATCAAATGCCTGTTCTTGTGTCTCCGACCATCCACCTGCTGCCTCCGTGTGGGTTAACAGGCTTCTGATGGGTGTGACCAGAATCTGAAAAGACAGTTGGCCATCCCTGTAAATCGCCGGACTCCCTTCACATCCTTCGTTCTGGACTGTCAATGGCACTCCGCTTCTTAAGGTCCGGCTGTTGTTCCTCGGAAGCCGACAGGTGTCTGATGTAAGGGACTTCACTTCTTTTCAGCGTCTTGGCGTTCAGCTGGCTATTCTGCTCCTGACGCCGGTTTAGGGGTTGTTGCAGCTTGATATCATGGTCTGGATTGCCTCCTCTTTGACATCTCCTTCTCCTCCAGTGTCATCAGCACCAGTCTTGGTGTCTGAAAGCCCCTCTAATGCCTGCCTCATAGAGTCATAGATGCTTAGCGTTTAAGGCCAGAAGGGATCATTAGAGCTAGTCGACACTAGCGCTTGTGTAGCTGCATTATGTCGATGGGACGAGCGAGATCTCTCCCACCAACACAATAAAACCACCTAAATGAGCGGCAGTTGCTGTGTCAGCAGGCGAGCGTCTCCCACTGACATAGTGCTGTCCACACAAGCGCATATGCTGGCAAAACGTGTGTCACTCGAGGGTGTGTTTTTTACATCCCTGAGCATCAAAAGTTTTGCTGCCATCAGTGCTGGTGTAGGCAATGCCTTAGTCTGACATCCTGGATATCACAGGCCAGAGAACGTCACTGCATTCCACCTGCACTGAGCCCAGTCACTTGGGTTTGTCTCAGCTAGCAGCCAGTCTGGATTTGAAGACATCAAGAAAAGGAGAATCCACCACTTGCCTTGGGAATTTGTTCCATTGGTGAATCAGCCTCATGGTTAAAAACGCGTGTCTTTTTTTCTCAGTGGAATGTATGTGACTCCAGCTTCCTGTTGTTAGTTCTTGTTTTGCCTTTTTTTCCCTTTCTCTGCTAGCCTAAAACATCCTTTAGTAATGAATGTTGTGTAGGTGAAGGTGCGTGGATGCCGTAATCAAGTCACCTCTCAGCTTTCTCTTTGAGAAGAAGCTGAAGCTCTTTAAATCGCTCACTCTAAGGCATTTTCTCCAGTCCCTTGATCATTTTTGTGTCTCTTCTCTGCACCTCTCCAATTTTTCAACACCCTTTTTAAAATGTGGTTCCTCCCCCTGCATTGGACGCACCATTCCAGCATTGGTGTTATTAGTGCTGAATGCAAAGGTAAAATCCCCTCTCTGCTCATACTCACTACTCCCCTGTCTACACAGCCAAGGGTCGCACTGGCTGTTTTTGCCACAGCATCGCATTGGCAGCTCTTGTTGAGTTGCTTGTACACTGTGACCCCTAAATCCTGTCCAGAGTCACTGCTATCCAGGATATAGTCCCCATTCTGTAGGCCTGGCCTGCAGCCCTTGTTCCTAAATTTGGTACCCCACATGACAATTTGATTAAAACACTAGGCTGATATAAAATTAACATGGCCCACATTAAGTGGATTACTAGCTGGCTAACTGATAGATCTCCGAATGTAACTGGAAATGGGGAATCAGCATTGAGTGGGTCTTTTTCCAGAGGGGTCCCACAAGGATTTGTTCTTGGTCCTCTGCTATTTAACATTTTTATCAATGACTGGAAGAAAACATAAACTCATCACTGATCAAGTTTGCAGATGACACAATGGCAATGGGGGAATGGCAAGTAATGAAGAGGACAAGTTGCTGATTCAGAGAGATCTAGATCACTTGGTAAATTGGGCATAAGCAAAAAACATGTGCTTTAGTCCAGCTAAATGTAAATGTATACATCTGGGAACAAAGAATGTGGGCCATGCTTGCAGAATGGGGGACTCTATCCTGGGAAGCAGTGACTCTGAAAAAGATTGGGGGGTCATGGTGGATAATCAGCCTCACATGTGCTACCAATGTGATGCTGTGATCAAAAGAACTAATGCGATCTTGGGATGCATAAATAAGGGAATCTCGAGTAGGTGTAAAGAGGATTTGGCACTCTGTATTTAGCACTGGTGAGATTGCTGCTGGAATCCTATATCCAGTTCTGGGGCTCACAATTCAAGAAGGATGTTGATAAATTGGAGAGGGTTAAAAAAAAAAAGCCACAAGAATGATTTAAAGATTAGAAAACATGCCTTATTGTGAGACTCCAGAAGCTGAATCTATTTAGCTTAACAAAGAGAAGGTTGAAGGCTTGATCTCAGTCTAGAAATACCTACACGCAGAATAAATATTTAATACTTCAGTCTAGCAGAGAAAGTGATCCAATGGCTGGAAGTTGAAGCTGGACAAATTCAGACTGGAAATCAGGCATAAATATTTAATGGCGAGAGTAATTAGCCATTAGAACAATTTACCAAAGGCTGGGGAGGATTCTCCATCACCGACTATTTTAAAATCAAGATTGGAGGGTTTTCTAAAAGACCTGCTCTTCTTAAAGAACTCCCCATTTTTTCTGTCTAAATTTTTCTTCCCAATCCATTTCACTTATAATTTTCCTCAGTTTTGGGAAATTAGCCCTTCTGAAGAATCAAGTCTATGTTACTGGTTGGGACTGTCTTCTGTTTGCCCATTTTGAATGTAATCGGCTCGTGATCGCAGGGCCCTTATAGGTAACCAGTAACTTCCAGTCCAGTGATTCATTCATCTTTATCTGTGTACAGTGGAACACCTCGGGGGCTGATGCCAGTGGCATTCATACCCTGCAGTACCTGCCAAAAGGTGCGGCAAAGGTTCTCAGGTGGCTGGATGGCTCATTTAGTTCAACACAGCAGAACCCGTTCTTGAGACCCCAAACAATGTTGTTTGCAATGTTGGTCCCGGATGTTAGAGAGACAAGATGGGTGAGGCAATATCTTTTATTGGACTCACTTCTGTTGGTGAAGAGACAAGCTGTTGAGATACACAAATGTAGCTCGAAAGTTTGTCTCTTTCACCAACAGAAGGTGGTCCGATAAAAGAGATCACCTCACCCACCTGGCTCCTCTATCACAGACAGTGAACGCTTTTGCCCTGATAGATCAGGTGCTATGTCCTCAATGGCTGGCAGTGGGTAATGAGTGACTTCAGTGCTCTGTTCAGCAGTTTTGAGTCAATCCAGATCCTCAGTTTACCTGAAGATTTTCTCATCACTGCAAGGCTGTTGATCTACTTGTTTCAACAGGTATGATGGTGCCTCTTCTTTGCATGCGGGCCAGTTCCATTTTCAGTGGTGAAGGCTAGGGCTACCACGGATAATGGAACTCTCACTTTGATTGTCTCATGAGCTGCACGTGATGGTCTGTTTCTATTTTCAGCTTGCCCTCTTGTCCATCTCCTTGAGATATCTCTTTATTAGTAGCTGAAAGCCCGTGCTGTCACATAGGTGTGGTAGTGGGGCCAAGTAATTCACTACTTGTGCAGTCTCCCTCATATGACCACTGAAACTGTTGCATGCAAGTTAAATGTAGAGCAAGGGTGGTGATTGGTTGAGTTACCTCTGCTATCTTGTTATGGCATGGATAGGTGCCCTACTGAAGCTGTATATAACAATGGTGTAATTTGTAAAGTCAAAATGGCTGAGAACTTAAAAATTGGATGGTAACAAACAAAAAATTGGATTGAATCTGGTGATATTCTGAACCAAAAGAGCTCTCAGCCATACTCATAACTGCTTCTATCGCTTTGCACTGACTCAACAGACAGACCTCAGAGTGACACACAGACAGGTGACAATTGTGGAATCTTATTATATAGATATTCTGATATAGTGCTAGGTAGGGTCCACAATAACTGTTCTCCCTCCTTTCTCATGCTGAAGGTATTCTGGTGTTGTATTGTTATCAGATCCATCGCTTGCATCGCCCAGCAGCAGGTGGTACTTCTGTGTGTCAACTGCTATGAACTCCAAGTAATGTCTCCTGTCTTGTGGGTTTCTTATCAAGCATCTGCAGTTGCCCACTGGCCTCAGAATGCACATCACCAGCACTTGGTCGCATTTCTCCAGTCTGATATTGGTGCTGATCATTGTTGCTTGGATTGCATAGTAGCTGGCTCTGCAATCCAGCTGGAGTCCAACTGGTTGTCGATCCAGCACCATAGCTGTAAATATAGCAGCTGAATGATGGCCAGTTTCTTTTGCAGGGCATGAACATTGAGTGAGTGTCTCTGGACCTGCTAAAGTTACACCATAGATCCCCTCTTCACTGGAAGTCTCAACATCCTCAGTCACTGCATGTACTGCCGCTTTTTCTTTCTGAGGTAGTTGTGGCATTGAGACATAAAGTGCTTCTATATTCCACACACCTTGCACCATTGTCCATAGGCTGGGCATTTTCCTTTCTGCCTTTCATGTCTCTCTTCCCAGTACGTACACTGGCCCGTGATGCCTGCGTTCTTGGTTGGTGTGTCTCTGGCCTGCTTTCTGGGTTCTTTTAGCTTGAGCCTGTGTACTTGGTCTGCACTAATGGCTGTCACTGTTTTTGGTCCTTCCCCCAGATAGCTTAGTTGTCCTTGCTGTTTGGAGGCATATCTCTAGGGTTAGATCTGTTTCTCTCCATGATCTCTTCAGTAAGGTGGAATCATGTGTCCTGCAAATGACCCTGTCTCTAATTAGGGAATCTTTCATATCTCCAGAGTTACATGTGGATGCCTGTGTTCTCAGCTTTCTAACATCATTATCTATTTCCCCTTCTACTTCTTGGTTTCAGGTTAAACAAGGTATCTCTCTACACTGCAGGGATGTCAAACATCCGGCCCGTGGGCCGGATACGGCCCGCCAACGTTTTTGGTCTGGACATCTCACGGCGTTGTACTCTCTGGCGGCGGTGTGTGCTGCCACCAGAGGATACAACGCCGCGAGATCTTGTGGCGTTGTGCACTGCCACGAGATCTGTGCACTCTGGCGGCAGCGCGTGGAGTGCTGTGTGCACAAGTCACAGCGCTCCAAAAGTGCCTAGTATTTCGATGTATGGTATGTATGGCCCACTTGAAGTACATTTCATTCAAATCTGGCCCGCCATAGCAAATGAGTTTGACACCCCAGCTCTATGGTCTCTTTCTCACTCAGGTTGCTGTATTCAGTCCTGGCTCCCAGCCCCTCCTGCTGTAACCACTAGATCCCACTCCCCTCACCTGAGTGCTGTCCCTGGCTCTGGGAGTGGAATGGGGTGTAGTATGTTAGTGCGGGGATGGGCAGGGGCTGGTAGTCAGGGCTCCTGGGTTCTATTTCTGGCTCTGGAAGAGGAGTGGGGTAGAGTGGGGGAAGTGTAAGGGGAAGGGATGTTAATTAGCTTCATTATGATCTTTGCATGCAGCCCACCACCTCTTTGCAAGCCAGGGTGGACCAGTGGCTAGCGCACTAGACTGCAGCTTAAGAAACGTGAGCTCTGGTTCTCGTTCTGCCACAGACCTGGTTTTTCACAGCCCCACTCTCTGCCTCAGTTTCCCCATCTGTAAAATAGGTAAAATGATCTCATCCTGACCTCCTTTGTAAAGTACTTTGGGATCTGCTGATTAAAAGCACTATATAAGAGCTATGGATTATAACTCAAATTTATAATATACGATATTTGTATGATATATAAATGGGTTATGATATAGTAGATGGTGTCCCAAAGACTGGAAGCTAAGCTGTATCTTGGTACTGGTACCAGCATTCTGCTGAAAATGAATTCGTGGCAAGGAAAAGGCCTGGTCGATATTGCTCTCGGTCCGGTGCCGAAGGAGTAGATGAGCAAAGCACCAGCTGACGGGCCTGCAGGAGTTTGTGCCACATTTGATGAATACACTGGACCAACATTAAAGTATAGCCCCCAGAGCACCAATTCCTGGGAGCGCCATTGCTGCTGCGAGGAGACCAGAAACGGAACTCGGAGCCGCTTTCCTTTGCTTTGGGCTTAGGCTGGGGTCAGTGCAGGAGTTGCAGGGGCTCGTGTTACTCAAAGCTGAGGTTGGCCAGTGTGAACCCACAGCCAGATGCGCCTATGGAGCCTCCAGGGCCCACAGACGTGAGGGGGTTATGTTGGACCCTGGGTTGGGCTAGGGAGGGATACGAAATAGAAAGGAAATGAAACCAATCATCCAGCAAAGGGAAGGGCAGGTGGGGCGGGCTAGTTGGGCGGACTGGCTGATTGGCTGGCGGGGCGGGGCGGGGCGGCTGGCTGGCTGGCTGGGGGCTTTAGGACCGCCCCCTCCCGTTGGCTATACCACCAGAGCGCCTGAGGCGGCAGAACAGTGACCAGGCCTTTAAGGTAACGGGGGTGGGAGGAGCTTGGAAGGCGAAGTCCTGCCCATCCCGCAGCACGATTGGCTGCAAGGAGCGTCCGTCTCCCTGGTAAGGCGCACAGATTGGTGACTGGGCGTGGGCCGAGGTTATGAATGGGGGAAGCCGCTGGCTGGTGCCGGCCGGGCTAGGAGCCCCAAGCAGGAAGTCAGGGCAGCAGTGGCAGGTGCGCTGGGCGCGTGCTGTGAGGAGGAAGCTGGGTGCAGGGCGGGTCTCGTGCACCTTTCCGGGAGGGAGAGGGTGTGAAAGGGACTCGGGGTGAGGAAGGGAATCTTCAGAGCGGGCGGGCGTGGGGGTGGTGAAGGCCCCTCCGCGGTGCAGGGGGCATAGGCCTTGCCCGAGCTGGGGAGGCACCTGCTCTGAGCCAGAGCTGGGGGCTGGGCATAGGGGAACTGGGGGGTGCACCCGCAGCTGGGAGGGGGTGCATGGGTGTGTGCAGGCAGTTGGGGTGCAGATATTGTTGCAATACAAGGGTGTGAATGTGCAGTTGGGGGCAGTGTCATGGGGGGGTGGGGCAAAGGCAGAGACGCAGCCACCACCGGGGTGGGGAATGGGGGCTGATTATACAGGGATCCCTTACCCAGCACTGAGATATGTAGCTGGCTCTGGGGTGGGTTGTGAGGGCAATTTATACAGGATCCCTTATCCTGCACTGAGATGCAGCTTCTTCTGGGGTGCTGCATCCTGGGGTGGTTGTGTCATTGCACAGTTGTTTTGGGGAGGGCCGTTGTGTGTGTCAGCCAGAAAGGCCATTGCATGAGTGTGAGGCTGTCCCCCTGGTTGTGCTTTAGCAATGTTGGCTAAGCTGTGGATCAGTAGCCCTGCCTGTCCTCGCTGACACTGCTGTAACTGTAGTGAGGGGTGGGGGTGAGGCAATAACTAGCCTAGGGATGGCTATGGAAGTCAGAGCAGGCTGTGGGTTTGGGATTGAGGGGCACCCATGCTCTCCCCACAGACTGGCCAGCAAGATGGTGGACCCCCAGTACGTGTTGCCCAATGATGTGGGGCTGGCGCTCCTGGACTGCAGCGAGGCCTTCCGGCTGCTGCTGCGGAGCGAGCGGCTCTATGCCCACTACCTGTCGAGAGCCTGCTGGTACGGGGGGCTGGCTGTGCTGCTCCAGACCTCGCCCGAAGCACCAGCCATCTACGTGCTGCTTTCCCGCCTCTTCCGTGCCCAGGACCCCGACCAGCTGCGGGAGTTGGCATGCTCCACTGGCCTCAGTGACCAGGAGTACCAGGTACCACCAGGCCCAGATGCTGGGGTTCTTTCCCCAATTCTGGGAGGGGAGTGGAGTTTAGTGGGTTAGAGCAGTGGGGGGTAGGGCTGGTAGACTAGTCTCCTGGGTTCCTTTGGCTCTGGGAGGGGATTGGGTGTTAGCGGGTTTGAGTGGGAGGGGGGAGGGAGTGTGGGAGCCAGGACTCGGGTTCTCCTTGGTGCTGGAAAGCTTGTCTGGACACCAACTATTCCTCTCCCCACCCAGGCGTTCCTGGTTTACGCTGCTGGTGTCTTTTCCAACATGGGGAACTACAAATCCTTCGGGGACACCAAGTTTGTGCCCAACTTGCCCAAGGTAAGTCTGTGGTTGCAGGGAGGGGCCACATGCCAGGGTCCTGGGGACAGAACATGTTTTGGAGTCTCCATGGAGAGTCACTGTTCCCCAAATGGCCTCTTGTCAAAAACTCTGTGCCAGCCACCTGCACTGCAGTGTGTATTTATCTGCCTCCCCCAGCCAATCATCACTCTCCTTCTCTTTCATTGGCCAAGGAGCAGGTCCTAGATTGGGATAAATATTCTGTGGGGGGGCAGGGGGAGTTTGCTGTTTGGCCCCCTCCCACCCCACGGCTTATCCCCCTCACAATCACAACTCAGTCCCTGTCCCCCTTACCCTCTAGGAGAAGCTCCAGCGGTTGATCTGGCAGAGCCAGGCATTTCAGGAGAGGCCGGAGGAGATAGAATCTCTGTGGAATAGGTGTGGGGAGCTGATGTTCTCACTGGATCCACGGCAGAGACAGCTGGGGCTCAGGGAGAAGGTAATACCCCATACAGACATGCATGCTGATTCTGGCCTGGGGAGGGATGGGGGCTGGGAGCAGATGGGGTGGATTGATTAAAATCAATGGTTTAATCACTGATTTAAATCATGATTTAAATCTATTGTCATCTTGTTTATACTTTTTTAGTTGTTTTCCTAAAGAAAAATTTATTCTCATTGGTTGGTTTCAACCATTCAGACAGGTTGATTTATAGATTAATGAATTCTAAAGCTACCAGGAACCACTGCAGTCACCTAGTCTGACCTCCTGTACAACCCAGGCCCTAGGACTGCCCTGAATTAATTCCTGGTTGAACTAGAACACTAAGGCTATGTCTACACTAGCACTTTTGTTGGTAAAACATTTGTCGGGCAGGGGTGTGAAAAAATACACCCCTGACTGACAGAAGTTTTACCCAGAGAAGCGCCGGTGTGGACAGCATTATGTCTGCAGGAGATGCTCTTCCACCAGCATAGCTACTGCTGCTCGTTGGGGGTGATTTAATTATGCCGGTGGGAGAATGCTCTCCTGTCTGCATAGAGCGGCTACACAGGAGGCCGTACAGCAGTGCAGCTGCAGCGGTACAGCCTAAATGAAGGCAGAAGCTTTTCTGCAGAACAGAAATGAAAAGAACTGTGGTTTGGGTTAATGCAAATAGCAATGTTTGCTCCATTGTAAAACCTGAAAGTAACGGACTTAATAATGGCATGCCCAGGGCTCACTCTGCCCCATCTTCAGGAGACGCAGGCCAGTGTGACATGTATAAAGCTGGACTTGTCCTCAACCATTAAAGATGGTTTTCCCCTGATTGTTGTAATTACACAAGCCGTGGTCTCTCCCCCCTTTGAGATTTGAGGAGGCTCATCCAGGCTGCCTGTTAGATAATTGTGTATTTCGTTCAGTGTTTCTAATGGTTTGCAGTAAGTTTTGGCCTTGCCACAGCCTGTTGGGTGTTCAGACTGAATTTTTAACACATTTTCTTTGGAAAGAGAAATCGATGTAACGATAAAAATAATGGGTTTAAATTAAAAAATGTGATTACAAAAATATTAATTTATATCCACCCTGGGAGCCAGGGGAAGGGGGGGATCGGTGGGTTTGGCCAGTGGCAGGTGCTAGGGGAGGCAAATTGGTATGTGCGGCCAGTGGGAGATGCGGGGGGTGGGGGAAATGACAACAATGGGGGGAGGGTCAGTGGGTGTGGCCAGCAGCAGGCGTGGCTGGTAGCGAGGGGAGGATAGTGGGTGTGGTGTGAGGCGGGAGGGGGGGGGTCAGTGGTGTGAGGGGGTCAGTGGGTGTGGCCAGTGACGGGGGAAGGTGTGACCTGTACGTGCCTAGTTGGCCCACTGAAAATGCTAGAGTCAGGGCAAGCTGTAAAGAGGAGAGCAGATTCTCCTAAACTGGTGGCTATCATTGAAGTTAAATTCCCCAGCCAGTCACAAACAGTGTTTCTGATGTCCAAGACTGGTTATCAAGGAGCTACAACAAGAAATACACAGCTCCCTTTACTGCATTTCAGTCTCTGGTCTTCAGTTAGCAACTAGGTCCAGTAAAGTGAGGAGTTATTTAAAAACTCCATTCACTTTACCAAAATCTTCTCCTGCTCTCCAAAGGGTCAGCCACATTACCAGATCAATATGAGTTTGTTTTTCCCCAAAATACCGTGCTGCCAGCCAATCCTTTAGTATCTAAAACTAAAGGTTTATTATAAAAGGAAAGAAACAAACAAGATGAGAGATGTTATTTGATCAAAGCAATCAAATACATACAATTTACTTCAAAGTCCATATAGATCAGATTCTTATCGATATTGGAGTTTGCAGACTTGTACAGTTCCTCTAATCCTCTCCAGTACCTGGATGGGTCTCAGTCCTTTGTTTCACAGCTTCAGTTGTAAATGAGTTGATCCAGAGGTAGGAAGCAGGAATAAAGACATGGTGCAGCAGCCTTTTATGTCCATGTGGCTGGTGTCAAACACAGCCACAGAGCACATGGCATGGGAAAAACCTCAGATTCCCATGTCCATAGGGTATGTTCTATGTGTCCTCATGACTCATAAGGTGTAGCCCCTGGCCCTGGGTTCTTTCACTGGATTCTTTGTATAGTTGATGGCCCTCAATGAGTCATCAATGCTGACACTAATCTGCCTGGGGGTGTGACCTAATAGCACAGATTTTGGATACATCACACATATCTATAACTCACTGTACAAAGATGACACAGACACATAAACAATGTCGTTATATTTAGCAAATTATAACTTTTCCAATGGTACCTGACATGGCATATATTGTGAGAATTGTTGACATTTTGTCATATTGGTAATAATATAAATGGTAACTCATATTCCAGAAGGGTCACAGAGGGTCAGTGGGTGTGGTCGGCAGGGGGTGGATGGGATGAGGGTCAGTGGGCGTGGCCAGTGGGAGTGGAGGATGGAGGTGAGCTGCTGTCTTTCTAACACCCTTCCCTCCCCTTCAGGGCACCACCACATATTTCTCTGGGAACTGCTGTTTGGAAGATGCCCAGCTAGCCCAAAAATTCCTCGACTCGCAGGTAGCTGCTGTCACACTGACATAGGAAATCACCCCCATCCCTCCAGGGCAATCCCAAGCCTGACCACCTCTGTGGAGTGTGGCTGCTGCCTCTGCATTACTACAGCCCTTGTGCCCATGGGGCAGTGCCCGGCACCAAATCTCCTAGGGTCTGTGCCCTCCATGTTTCCCATCCCCTACTTTGATCCCAGTGCCTCTTCATGGGGTTGTAGGGTGCCCATTGCACGGCGGGGGTGTCATATGGGGGTAAATCTCCCCCCTTTGCAGCCCTATCTCTGCATCTCTTTCAGAACATCAGTGCCTACAACACACGGCTCTTCAAGAAGAAGGACGAGGCAGGAAAGACGTGCTATGAGGTGCGACTGGCGTCAGTGCTGGGCAATGGTAAGACACCGCTCCTCTGCGCCCTCACTGCTTGGGTCCCCCTGACCTGTGCTCCCCACAGCACCCGCCTCCCTGACTCCCTTCCCCCTCCAACCTGTGCTCTCCCCCTAATCCCTCATCCCTGTCCCCCAACCAGTGCCGCCCCCCCCC
The DNA here is from genome assembly GCF_026122565.2 of Emydura macquarii macquarii. Taxonomy (NCBI): domain Eukaryota; kingdom Metazoa; phylum Chordata; order Testudines; family Chelidae; genus Emydura; species Emydura macquarii. The sequence continues at coordinate 7,856,326 of NW_027131105.1, read as the reverse complement.
CCATGCCACCCACCTCTCCCGCTGTCGGGATTCCACCCCTATGCCTAGCCCCGGCCTGCACTCCCCACTCTCTTTCCCCCCCCCAGCCCTTACTGAATTATCTGTCTCTCTGGGTCTCTCCCCAGACGCTCCTGTCGACCCTGAGTTGGCCCCCAGGCTGCGCTGCTTTGAGTTTGAGGGCTGCACATTCCGTGTGACCCGCGGGGACTACGCACCCCTGCTGGAGAGAGTGGTGGAGAACCTACAATGCACCAAGGCATGTGCATCCCGATTCCCTGCCGTCCACTGCTCTGTGTGTGCAGTGCCTGGTGTGGATGGGTCTGTGGCTGTGGGGGGAGAAGGGAGGGGTCTCTCCCAGTGGCTTTTGTAGATTTCAAACCCTAACCCTGCTGCCAAGGGGAAGCCTTAGCTCTCTATCCAGAGTGGGAGGATGGTCTCGGGTCCAAAGTACTGAGAGCCTGGACTGCTGGGTTCTCACTTCCTGGGTTTGAGATGCTGGGGGTAGGAGGGAAGAAATTGATGGGGTGGGGAGAGGAATGGCTGAAGCCAGATGAATAGTCATTGATCAGCAAAGTGTCTGCCCCTCTTCTCTCCCAGGCTCATGCGGCCAACACCAACCAGGAGCGCATGCTGGAGCATTACATCGGTAGCTTCACCCAGGGCTCCATTGAAGCCCACAAGGAGGGCTCCCGCTGCTGGATCCGCGACAAGGGGCCTATTGTCGAAAGGTGGGGGCTGGGAACCAGGACTCCTGAGCTCTGTCCCTAGCTGTGGGAAGGAAGCGGGATTCAGGGGGTTAGAGCAGGGAGGGCTGGCAGCCAGGGGTTTTGAGAGAAGTCGTGCTAACCGGAGAGGGTGGGGGGCTGGAAGAGGAGAGGGACATTCACCTCCTGGGGTCAGTGAAGCAGAGGTCTTTCTCTTAGAGCCCCCTCCCCCTGGCCAGGCCAGGCCAGCTAATGTGCTCTTCCCCCCCTCCCACAGTTACATCGGCTTTATCGAGAGCTACCGAGATCCCTATGGCTCCCGGGGAGAGTTTGAAGGTAAAACACTCCGGGCCCAGATCCCAGCCTCAGAGAGCCCTGGGGAAGCTGTCTGTGCACAAGGGGTTAGAGTAGTGGGAGGGATTGGGAGAGGTGTGTGTGTGTGTGTGTGTGTGCGTGCGTGCGTGCGCGCGTGCGCGAGCGCACGCGCGCTTCCAGGTGTGCTTGTATACTGTAACTGTTAGGGTGTGGCTGATTGCTGGGGAGGGTTTGGTGTTTAGTCATGTAATGTCATGGTTTCAGTGGGGAGGGGGTGATTGTGTGTATCCTGCAACTGTATATTGTAGGTGTGTTTTGGGGGTGGTTGTCATGTATTGTAATGGCTTTGGGGTGGCTGTAGTGGAGGGGTGTGGTTTTGTGCAACTGTTGGTGCTTTGTGTGGGGTTGTGTTTTGCAGTGGGTTTGGGGAAGTTGTGGCGGTGCTGGGGGGCTGTCCCCTTTGTTCCCCAGCCCCTTTAGTTCGGGAGGCAGTTGGTGAAGGGGGGCGCTCAGTCACCCCTCCCTCCCAAAGGCACCTTCTCCCCAACCCTGCACAGCTCACGCTGGAGGTGTGATTCCTGTTGCAGGAGAGGATGCGGGCCCCTGGGTCTGATCATGGGGGTGGGGGATAGTGGGTTGTCTGTTCTGGGTGGGGACAATAATAGGCTGGGCCCATGTCTGCTGTGGGGGGAGGGTGGCAGGTTGGCTGGGCTGGGGGGGGCCAATACTAGCTAGCCCCGCCCACAGCATCTGCTTCTCCCCAGGATTTGTGGCCGTGGTGAACAAGGCCATGAGCGCCAAGTTCGCGCGGCTAGTGGCATCGGCTGAACAGCTGCTGCTGGAGCTGCCCTGGCCCCGTGCCTTTGAGAAGGACGCCTTCCTCACGCCGGACTTCACCTCGCTGGATGTGCTGACCTTCGCAGGCAGTGGGATCCCAGCTGGCATCAACATTCCCAACTGTGAGTGCCACCACACTCCTCTGCGCCCTTGCCCACACTCCTCTGCGCCCTTGCCCACACTCCTCTGCGCCCTTGCCCACACTCCTCTGCATCTCCCAGGTGCTACCCCGAATCCTCTCTGCCTGCATCCCTGCCCAGAACCCTGTGCACCTCCCAGGCACTGCCCACAATCCTTTCCCACCCTGTCACTATCCAGAATCCCCTGTGTCTGCATCCTAGCCATTGGCCCAGGAGGTCAGACCACATCTAAGGCCTGCTGGTCTGTCCCCTTGAAGTGCTGTCCCCCCCATGCTGAGTGCTGGCCTCAATGTCCCAGCAAGGCCGAATGGGGTGCTGTGCTGGGAGGAGTGGGGTGGAGGGTTCAGTAGGGGACGCTACCCCTTGCAATCAGTGCTGACCCCAATACAGCACTAGGGAGCGTTGTGTTGCCGGGGGGGGGCAGTTCCATAGGGGGTGCTCTTGTTACACTCAGTGCAGGCAGGGGACTTTTAAAACTGGAGTTGTACGAAGCTTTCTATCAAAAACCAAACACGAACACACATCTTGCACAAGCCCCCTTACTGCTCAGTCCTTTCAGAGCACATATGACACTGCTGCTCTAACCGGAGATTCCCCTTTGGACCCCTTCAGCAGATCTTCAATCCTTAAAGTAACAGGGCACAGGTAAATCTAAGCCTGACATTTCTTTTCAAGTGCTACCCTCCCTCCCTCCCCCTGGTAAATGTCATGTCTTCCCGAACAAAATATAACACTGTCCATCCATTTGACTTCTTAGCAATAATCCAAGCTCATCACTGTGGCTGTCATTTGAGCTTCTTCTCTGTCACAAGTTCTGGTACTGATGGTGGAATCTTCTGCATCTTTCTTCTGTTTATTTCATATTAAGCAGAAAGTTTCTGTGGCAATTTTAGACCCACTGGCCAACAGTATAGTCCGTTCTGAACACCTTCAGTCCCCAAAGATAGTCATATCTTATGAAATAACAGTTCCTATATGATCAGTGCTATTATCATGTAACTCTTAAGTCACTGGACATATGGCAAGCTATTTAGAAAAACGTACTAAATTAACATAATTACAAACTAATCAGAGCCATAAATTGCTGTAGATCAACGTCCACACTGTAATTCAATCTCCCTTACATCAGTCCAGAATAGAATGCCGGGTAAAGTCCAGGAATAGGTACTAGGTATGGCATGTGAGAAGCATGAGGACAATAGTTGTATTTAGACATTGATAAGTAGGTGTCCTTAACTGTTTGTATGTCAGCATCTGCGGGGTTTTTCTCTTCCTAGTCGGTGATCTGTCCTCTTGGGCACAGCTGTTTCAGGTTCCATGGTCACGTTTTGATAGTCATATCTTTCAACGGCTGGTGCAAGCATCTCATCAATCTGATCAGCAGTTTCCAAATGTACAGAGTCAACAACGTCCTCATTTGCCGGTCAGGGAGGAAATGTTTCTGCCTCTGGATTTGGAGTCTCTGTGCTATGGGCAGCATCTGATACCATCAGATAATGTAGTTAATCTTCACTCTCACTTTCAGAGGGCACCTGGCAAGAGGGCAGCCCTAGGCACTTTTCTAATCACAGGAATTCTTGTCATGGGTAGCAGATTTATTGAGAACATGTTGATGCCAGTTTGTAAACTTCTTTCATCTGCTGTTTCTATTTCTTAGTATAATCTTTATGGTTCCCAGGTGCAGACTGGAGTTTATGGGTCAACCAAATGCAGTGTCAATGGGCAAATATGGTGAACTTCTATATAATAAATGGAAGGATGAGAATCCTGTAGCTCATTTCATGTACTGTTATAGGCAAAAATGGGCAAAAAAAAAAAAAAAATTCTAGGCAAAAATCACTTTACTAAGGGAGTTCTTCCAGTTTGACTTTTGTTCTTCTTGCAAGGTTTTCAGCAGCCTTTCTACGTGCTCGTCGCCCCATGGATGGTATGGAGTTGTGCAAGGTGTTTCAGTTTTATGGTAGTGCTGTAACCTTTTGAATCAATTATTTTCAAACTCTGCCCCTTGGTCCAGATGGGAAAACCAAATTTTAAAGCAAAATCACTGAAGATCTCTGCCACAGTGTTTGCTGACTCAGTGGAGATAGGGTAGGCTTGGACAAAGCTAGTGAAATGATCCATTATGACTAAGATGTGTTCATATCCTCCTTTGCTTCTGTCTAGATGCAAGAAGTCTATTGATACAAGTCCAAATGGTTCTGTTATAACTGTTAGTTAATGGTGCTCTGGTAGGCTGGTGAGGTTTCTATTGTACAGATTCTAGTGACAGTGTTTGATGTCCCTCATTGCCTGCGGCCAATAAAACTGATCTCTTGTGAGACTGATTACTTGCTCTGCTCCTAAATGGCCCATCTCTTCATGTAGTTCTTGATGTACCTGCCTTTTGGATTTTTCAGGTAATACCAGTTGATAATACTAGGTAACTTGATTTTCCACTAAATTCGTATCTTTCTGACAGCATCATATCTTCAGCGAGAGTCAACTTCTTGTGATGCAAACGGTCCTTTCTGTCTCAGGTTAAAGGCTTGGACTAGGAAATCCAGAGAAGTGTCATTTTGTGCTGCTCTTGAGTTCTGCAGGGGAAGTTCAGTTGCATCTTTTCCCTGGCAATAAGATCTTAACACACCTTCAGTTTTGGCAGGCTCAGATTAGTTTTCCCTCCAAATAGCTGCTGAAGCTCAGTCCTGGGCGAAGTGCCCTGATCACAGCTTCCATTGTCCCTGCCTCAGAGGACCCCTTTTGAATCCCACTTTCAGTTTGATAAGACAAACAGTTTGTCCTTTTGGTGGGAGTTGCCAATCTGTCCTGTTGTTTTAAAATCTTTCTTTAGAATTGGTTCTTTTTCCTGGGCCGGGGATCATGGATTTTCCACGGGGGTTTTGCTTGTTCATTTTTTCCATGCTGTATTTCAAGCAATTTAAATGTTAGCACTTTCTGAATGGTCTTTACTTCCTTTGTTTCCGTTTGCTCCTCTTGCTGCAGCAACAAGGTGTAAACTCTTCTCTTTTAATGCCAGCAATGTAGATAGTCCATGTTCTTCCAGCTGTTCACGTTCATTTAAATAGCTTACATATTTGATTAAAGCAAGTTGCCATTTTGCTGCAGTTTCACTGCGACTTGTGCCAGAAATGCCCAGAGAGTCTCTTAAATGCTCATCCTTTGGCTGGTATGAAAGTCCTCCTACCTCCCTGTGTAGGTCCTCTAATGCTCTCACAGCCACAGTGCTTGTAAACAATTAAATCTGCTCTGGCAGCTTTCCCTGGAAAAGTCTCCAGCAGCTTCTAGGGCGGCTCATCTCTTGGAGAGGTCAGATTATTGCAGTTCAGCCTCTCCTGGCTGGCAGTGCAACACTCTCCCCACGCTGTCAGTGCTGACTCCAATACCCTAGGGCAGTGCTAGAGGGCCCTGCATTGCAGGGAGCAGGTTAGGGAGCACAGCTGGGGGCAGGTGGGGTTGAGCTGGGTTTTTGCTTCCCCTGTCCCTCCAGATGACGACATCCGCCAGACCGAAGGCTTCAAGAACGTGTCCTTGGGCAACGTGCTGTCAGTGGGCTATGCCACCCAGAAGGACAAACTGACCTTCCTCACTGAAGAAGACAAGGTGTGGGGGAGCCGGGATCTGTGGATCGGGATTGAGGGGCATCGGCAGAGATGTGGGGAGGCCAGAGCTGGGTTAGCAGGGGTTTGTGAGTTGGGACTGAGGGGCACTGGGGGAGCTGGTGGGGAGCCCATGGCTGGGATGGCAGTGGGTCAGGAGTGAGAGGCATTGGCAGACTGCAGGGGTTGGGAGAAGGCCAAGGCTGGGATAGCAGGGTCCGTGGGTCAGGAGTGAGGGGCACTGCACACCATGGGTGGTTGAGGCTGTGGGTCTCTTGCAGGACCTGTACATTAAGTGGAAGGGGCCATCATTTGACGTGCAGGTCGGGCTGCATGAGCTGCTGGGTCATGGCAGTGGGAAGCTCTTTGTGCAGGTAAGAACCACCCTTGGCAAGGGTGAGGGGAGGAGAGGGCCAGGGTTCCCTGTATAAAGAACTCCTCCGCTTCACCCCAGAGGAAGCTGCATCTCTGCTGCAGGCGAGGGATCCCTGTACACAGTGTTTGGGATGATGTCAGTCATGCGCTTCTCCCCGTGGGCTAGCACTGCTGGTGTGGCGCGGCAGTGCTGGCTGAGGAGGGTTGGGTGGTGGAGGCTGGGAGAGCTGCAATGCTGCCCCATGGATGTTAACGTCTCCCCCATTCCACAGGAGGAGAAGGGCACCTGTAACTTCAACAGGGAGGCTGTGATTAACCCGGAGACGGGGGAACCGGTAAGGAGGCTGAGAGGGAAAGTTATGGAGATGGGGGTGGGTGGGGAGAGCAATAATGCTAATGGGGGAAGGGAAGGGGCAGACCCAGCTTAGATTGAATATCTGTGGTCACTTGGGGTACCCCCCACATGCCAGTCCTGCACCCCAACCCCATAATGTCCCCATGGATGTCTTCCCCAGACCCCTCCTCCCCACATTACCTATAGGGTCCCATTGGGTATCAGTTCCAGCCCCTGAATCCTGCCCCCTAACCTTGGCCCTCCCTCCCCCACACAGATCCAGAGCTGGTACCACTGTGGCGAGACGTGGGACAGCAAGTTCTCCACCATCGCATCGAGCTACGAGGAGTGTCGGGCCGAGTGCGTGGGGCTCTACCTCTGCCTCAACAAGGATGTGCTCCGGTGAGGGCCTGGGCAGGGGGACAAGGTCCATCACCAGGGTTGGGGACAGCAGGCGGATTGGGGGAGGGGAAACTCTTATTACCTGGGTGTGGAGGGGGTGAGGAGTGGGGCAGTAGGTTCTGGCAACGGGGAACTGAGACACTGCGGGGGAGGGTGGGGGAGGGATGGCAGGGTCTCACTCGGTGGCAGAATCTGAGGTTCAGGATAATGCTGCTGTCCTGCAGATACCCAGGGGTGTGTGCCCCACCCCACTGTCAGCGAGTCGCCACCCCTCCATCCAGGCACACTCCTATTCCCAGACCTATGCTGTAGGGACCTGGCGTATTTGCAGGGGCGTCCATCAGGAGTGGATCATGGATGTGGGAACCCTGCAGGGTTTGGGGGGAGTCGTGTCTGGAGGGGAGGATGGGGAGCTCTGCAGAGTTTGGGGGGGGTGTCAGGCTGGGAACTCAGCAGAAATCCCCCCAATGTGGGGAATGGGAGGTTGGGGGGTCCCCAGTGGGCCTCCCTCACTCCCTCCTCCTCTCCAGGATTTTTGAGCTGGAAGGCGAGGATGCGGAAGATGTGATCTACATCAACTGGCTGAACATGGTGCGGGCTGGGCTGCTGGGCCTGGAGTTCTACACTCCTGAGACGGGCACCTGGCGCCAGGTTTGTTGTGGGGGACAGGACACTGGCCCTTTTAAAGGGAGGCAGGGCAGCCTCTGCCCCTCCTCTGGGGTGGGGGAGCATGGCATGGCAGGGCTATAGTGTGTTAAGGGGAGCCAGGGGTCTATTCCAGTCCTGGGAGGGAGTGTGGGATCTAGTGGGTGAGAGTGGAGGGGGGGGGTTGGGAACCAGGACTCCTGGGCTCATCGTTGTACCTTGCTTTCTCCCCCAGGCTCACATGCAGGCGCGCTTTGTGATCCTGCGGGTGCTGCTGGAGGCGGGCGGGGGGCTGGTGTCGCTGCAACACACCACGGGCGCTGACGGCAAACCCGACGCACTCATCACTCTCGACCGCAACAAGATCCTGCCCGTGGGGAAGCCAGCCATCGAGCGCTTCCTGCGCAGGCTGCAGGTGAGGGGCGGGGCTGGGAGACACCTGGGACTGCAGAGAGCAAGGTGGGGGCTCAGTAGGGGGTACTGTCCCCTCAGTCTGTGCTGGCCCCAATGGCCCTGTGCGCTGTGCTACGTGACAGAGGATGGGGGGCTCAGTAAGGCAGTGCTGTGTTGCTGTGAGGGGGACCGAGGTGGGTCTGTGGCTGTGTCGTCGGGAGGCCCGGCTGGGTCTCAGTCCCTTATGTGTTGCAGGTGCTGAAGTCGACAGCAGATGTGGAGGGGGGCCGGGCGCTCTATGGGAATTTCTCGACTGTGACAGACGAGGGACCTGTGCATTTCCTGAACCTGCGCGACACCGTGCTGCTACGCAAGGAGGCACGCAAGATGTTTGTGCAGGCCAACACCCGGCTGGAGGGTATGGAATCCCCCAGCCTCCCATCCACTCTGCTCTGGGGTGACACTCGCTGGGAGGATACAGTTCTGCCCCATAACTCCCTCCTCAGCTGCCCCCCTTTGGGTAACTAGGCCCTTGGGCAGCAAACAAGGCCAAGCCCTGGTTTACCCCAGTCCTGGGCCAGCTGGGAGATCAGGTCTGTGGGGGGCTATGGGGGCAGGTGCACCGAGGAGTGGTGTTGGGCTTAGGTTGGAGCCCATGGGTGAGAGTAACATGGGGCAACAGAGTGGGGTGCACGTGATGGGAGCAGATGGAGGGATACAGGGGAGGGGGTTGGGTGCAATATAGGGATCTGTGATGGAGCAGGGTGATGGGGAGAGTGAGGGGGCAACATTGCGACCTGGTCGGGCTGTGATGGGGGCAATGCCATGACCCTGTTTCCACCCCTCCTCCCCAGGTGAGGACGTGACCCTGGTGCAGTATGAAGGCACTGCGGCCGGCCTGATCCGCTCCTTCTCTGACCGATTCCCTGAGGATGCTGAGCTCTTGGAGCGCCATTTGCTGGAGCTGTCAGATGCTGATGCCCACTTCTGGGCAAGCCAGGGCTGAGAACAGGGAGATCCCCACCATCCCCCCCACTGCACTGGGGACTTAATACACTCAGCTTTTGTATCTGCCTCTCATCTCTTTCTGCTGCGTCCGATGTGTCAAACGAGGGTGGGGGGAGTTTGGCTCAGCTCCCAGCATGTGTCCCACATGTGCATTAATGGGGCTCCTGGCCACAACCTCAGCAAAAAGGGGCAGGAGGTTTAATGGGCCACAAAGACTGACTCCCCCCAATACCTCTACCCCCACAAGCCATTAAAACAACTTCCTTCCCAGAGTTAGCCATAGAACTCCTGCTCTAACCACTAGACACCAATCTCTTCCCAGAGCTTGGATGAGAACCCTGAAAAGCTTCAGTACGTCCAAATTCAAGGTAATGTGTATGGGAGCCAACAATGCAGCTTAAAGCCGTGACTTAGAGATAGATGTAGCAGTTATCACAGATAATCACCTCAGCATGAGCTCCCAGTGCAGCCCTGTGGTCAAAAGGGTTAACATGATTCTTGGGTGTATGAACTGGGAGGCTGAGTAGCAGGGAATGATCTTGCCTATGCCCACAGCATTTGTGTGACCCCTACTGGAATGCTGTGTCCGGTTTGGCTGTACACACTTCCAGCTGGAAAGTTCAAAGGAGGGCCACAAAATGAGCTGGGGGTTGGACAAACCTTAAGCGCTCAATCTATTCAGCTGATCAAAGAGAAAGGTGAGAGCTGAAACTTTTGAAAAGAGAGCAGATAGTGGGGCCTTTTCAACACTGCTGACAAAGGTGTAATGAAACCCAATGGCTGGAAGTTGAATTTAGACAGATTTAACCTTGATCTCAGATGCAGTTTCCACAACATTAGAATGGGTTCCCGGAGGAGGCAGGGGGACTCACCATCACTTGGAGTCTTTAAGGCGAGACATTTTACTTTAATCCAGCATCTGGGAGAAATGATACAGCCAGTGTGTGCTGGAGAGGTTGGGCTGGAGGGTTGTGATAGTTGCTTTTGGCCTTGGACTCTGTGAATCCCTGTTTGTTCCTTTTCTTCAGGGGCTAGGGGGAGAGCAGGCTTGCCTGCATTGCCCTCAACATGCCCTTAACATTTGCAGATCTGCGGTAAGATGATGACTGTAATCAAATGTCATGTTTCAGGGATTCAGCCAGTCACCTGCAGGGAATTAGGAAAAGATTTTTTTTTTCTTCCATGCACAAGTGGCCAGATGAATCTGGGTTTTTTGCCTGCTTTTCCTCCAAAGCTGGAGATGGGACACCAGCTGGGTGGGCTGGGCTCTGAAATGGGCCTGAGAATCCTCTAGCTCAGATTCTTGGTGGAGCTCAGGAACCAGCTGATCACCAGTTTTGGGGTCAGGAAGGAATTTCCTTTCCAGGGACTTTGGCCAGGGCTCATCTCAGCAATTCCTTGCCACCGTATGGGCCTGGAGTACTGGGGCCCCCTTGGTCTCTCACCAGGTTAGTTTCTCTCCAAGAAGGACCCTTTTTGAGTTCCTGTTACCTGCCTGGGGTTCACAACAGGTTAGTCTCCTGAGGACAAATGCTTTCAAATCTTGGGGCATAATACAGGAGAAACTGGGTGAGATTTAACGGCCTGTGATAGATAGGAAGGTCAGCCTGCAGCATCTGTTAGTCCCTTCTGGCTTTGAATTCTACTAAACTGACCCCTGGATCCTAACACACCCGCCACCCGTTCTAACCTATCAGACCCCCACCCTGCCCCTGGTTAGTATCTTGTGCATGTCCCTTTCCTATCATGTCATGGGGATCCTCTTACTGCAGAACCATTTGGAGCATCTGGACTCAGCTCAGCTGGGATCTCCAGGGGACCGATCAGAGCATTTCAGCCTGGGTTTCAAAGGGGGCTGGCCCAGCTGGCTTAGGAGCAGGGAATGGGGCTGCTGGCTATGACCTGGGGCCAGGACTGAGTGGGGGGACTGGCTGGCCCAGGGGTATGGGATACTGGGCCTTTCCTCTCCTTGGGGTGCTGGTGCCTGCAGGTTGGTCGAGTTGGGGGGTCCCATCATGGCTCCTAATGGGGACCATGTCCCTTGGGGGCTGAATCTAGTCCCTCTTGGGGGATTCCCCCCAACCAGCCAGAAGTGAGGCTCTTGGGGTGACTCCTCCCTTGCAGGAACTGCTCTGCTGTTATCCTCTCCCCCCAGTTTCAGTGGGGAGAGATGTGGGGTGGGAGGCGGGGCAGAGACAGAGTTCCCAGGGCCTGAACGGGGGCTCGCTGCCGGCTGTGCTGGGGGAGGAATTTCTAGCCGGAACGCTGAGTTGCTCGGGTTAGTCTCTCTCCCGGAAGGAGCCTTTTGGGTGCGACACCATGTCTGGCAGGGGACTGTTTTCCTGTTTACTCCCAGCCACAGCCATTGGGTTGCCATAGCAACGGATCCTGCCGGTCCTCCTGCAGAGGGAGATGGCGGCCGCCTCTGCCAGCAGCGAGAGGTGAGGGGGGGCGGGTGACCCGCGAACCCCTCTTCCCTGGGCCTGGTTAATTGGGGGGTGTCAGTGACTCGCCCAGCTAAACAGTGGGAGGAAGGGATGGGATCCAGGACTCCTGGGTTCTATCTTACCTCTGGGAAGGGGGGGGGGGGCGTGTCTAGTGTCTAGAGTGCGGTGGGGGTGGGGCTGGGAGCCAGGAGTCCTGGGTTCCATCCCAGCTTCAGATGGGGAGTGCGGTCTAGTGGTTAGAGCACGGGGAAGGGGGCTGGAATTTCTGTTCCATTTGGTGATTGAAAATGCATCCCCGCTTCTCACTGTCGCTCTGTGTCTGCCTGTCTGTCTCTGTCCCCACCCCGTCCATGTCCCTTTCCAGTAAAGAAACCAACTCCAAATGGCTGGATGCTCATTATGACCCCATGGCCAATCTCTACACCTTCTCCTCCTGCATTGGTAAGTCCAAGATCCTCCCATCAAGTGCCCTCAGCTGAGAGAGCTGGGCATTGGGCCAGTGGGATTCTCCTGCATGGAGGCTCATTGAGTGGTTAGAGCAGCAGGGACAAAGCCAGGAGTCCTGGGTTCTGACTCTGGGAGGAGAGTGAGGGCTAGTGGTTAGACTGGAGGAGGGTTGGGAGTCAGGACTTGTTTCTATTCCTGGCTCTGGGAAGGAAATGGATTCCAGTGGCTATAATGTATGGGCAGTGGGGTGCTGAGTCTCCAAACAGCTGGGTTCTGTTCCTGCCTCTGCCATGTTGTCTCTGGAGGTGCTTAGATAAGCCCTTTCCCTTATCTGCTCCTCAGATTCTCCATCAATAACTGAGTGAGGTGCCTTGCAAAGGAAGCTTTTCTCAAAGTCACTTAAGCATGTGTGGTGCTGGCTGATGGCAGAGCATAGTTATGTACAAAGAGACATGGGCTCCCAACCCTAGGACTACAAAATAAACCCTCTGTGCCACACAGTCCCATGCAGGTTTGTTAACACTCCTGAGAATTGGAGCCCTTGTTCTCTCTATATTCTCCTCCCTCTTTGAATTTATTGATTCTCTTGCCCTTCCCTTTGGTGAGACATTGAGGCCACCAGGTCTGACTCGCATTCTCTTTCTAATCAATTTTATTGCCATAATTGTGTATTGTGGCAAGGCTAATGGATCCCAATCTCAGGTGTGGGGTGTGCCGTGCCCAAAATGATGGTGGCCAAGTCCTGTTGGGCACTGTACAGACACATAGCAAGAGACAGTCCTTGCACTTAGAGATTGCAATCTATATATAAAGGAAGGATGATTATCCCCCTTTTACAGATAGGGAAGCTAAATCCCAGAGAGACGAAAACCCTATATTAAGGATCTGACTAATACTAACTAGACCTAGCTAGAAATCAATCCAGGTGCTCTTGATCTGCAAGGAGGCTACTTCCCTTTGAGATTTGCTTCAATGAGGAGGAGGATGCTGCAGCTATGCACTGGAAAGGTCTTAGATAGATTTGCAAGTGCTCAACTCCTGACATTTCTGGCCACATTTTCCATGATTGTTACTTGAAAACCTGGCCCTAAATGATTCACCAAGATGGGGGATTCAATGACAGGGAAGGAAATCTAACCCAGGTGTCTGGAGTCCTAGCCCGGTTATCTTTACCATGCAGCCATCCTCATCTCAGTTTGGGCATGCCCTTCCTGCAGCAGAGTTAATGGAAGAACACTGAAATTTTAAAGGAGAAAATAAATAAATGGGCTTGCCCTTTATTTTTTGCTGCTTGGTTATGGTGAGGTTACTGGAGCTTACTAAATATATATATTTTTTAAATAGGGTTTTGTTCTGCTTGTGAAACATTTAGGAATTCAGAAGTACAGTATCCTGGAAGCCTCTGTTGGTGACTGAGGAGCTATCGGACACCAAGGGAGGGAAATCAGCATCGTTGTGCTAGGCACAGTGCAGATGTGTAGATAAAGATGAGAGTTGGTGCCTCTGGGAGCTCACAGGGTGCACTGCGAGATTGGAGTTTTGGCTTGGAACAAGGTGGTAGATGAAACAGACAGATGAGGAAGGATTGAGGAGTGATTTTTAAAACCTTACGTAGAAGAATTTGGGCACCCATAGATCCCTAGCTGTCAAGGCCAGCAGGGATCATTTAGCTCCTCTAGCACACAGCAGAACATTTCACCCACTTACCCAATAACTTGGGTTTGGCTAAAGCATCTTCACAAAAGGTATCCAGGTGTTCAGTTGAAGTTACCAAGAGATGGGGCATCCGCCACTTCCCTTGGGAGTTTGTTCCAATGGTTAATCATCATCACTGTTTAAAACTGGGGCCATATTTCTAATCTGAATTTAGCTAGCTGTGACTTCCAGCTGTTGGTTCTTGTTCTGCTTTTTGCAGCTAACATAAAAAGATCATGTTGGCACCTGGGATTCTCTCCCCAGGAAGGTATTTTAAAGTTCTGTTATTTAAATTTCCCAAAGCTCAGTCTTTGCTTTTCATTGCTGGCTCTTGAGCAAGTGTTTCTCTCTCAAGGTGAGTGTGCGAGGCACACAGCCACAGCAAACAGGATGTGGAACTTACAAATGCAGGGGAAGGCAATGAAGGGGATGATCTGATGCTTATTTCAATCTGAGGCTTAAGGCCTGGTTGGCAGGAAAGAGTTCTCTGTTAAAGATTCAACCCCCTCCCACTCTTCAGTGATAGAACCTGAGCTCCACATCTCTAGGTCCTCCCAGGGAGAACTCCCTGGAAAGCAACTGTTGCGTTCCTGATAGTGCTGGGGAAAAAACCTTTCCCAGATCTGAAGAAGAGCTCTGTGTAGCTTGAAAATTTGTCTCTCACCATCAGAAGTTGCTCCAATAAAAGATATCACTTCCCCCACCTTGTCTCTCTAATCCCTTCTTCAGCGCTTTACCCCCACGATGTCCACTGCTAATGTCCCTGGGAAGGGGAGATAGAGGTGAGGTGCACTGCGAGGAATAATGACTAATACTGCTGCACTCATGCTAGCCAGGGCTTGTGGAGGACTACCCATTACAAGCGTCTTCGCCACTGATCCCTGACCTTTCATGTCCCTATGGACATTTATGAGACTCTGCTGAGAGCCTCCCAGAGGGGGACTGGACACAAAGCAGTGCTAGACACAGCCTTCTGGTTACAGAGCACTGAGCATAGTGGCTAGATAGTCTGGCTTCCAGAGCTGGGACTAGAGTCCAGGAGTCCTGGCTCCTAGTCCCCTGCTCTAACTACTAGTTCCCACTCCCATCCCAGAGTTGGGGCTAGAACCCAGGAGTCCTGGCTCCTAGTCATCATCTTATAACCCATGTTTCCAGAACCCCTTTCATCTCAAAGTCCTTCAAATTATTACATGGCACTGGCGCACAAACCTCCTCAGCTGGTATGGAATGAGCCAGCACATCTGTGAGGGGAGAATGTCTGCTGCTAATCCCACCCCCCCATTCCCTGCAGCTCAGTGCCCTCTGGCATGGCACTGGGGCCAGCGCTAACTGGGAGGGGAGAGCGCCTCTTATGCCTGCCATGCCATGGTTTCGCTGTCGAGAATGCTGACTCCTCCTCTCTGTTTTGTTCCAGCCCTAGCTGACCTGCATGGCGATGGAGAGTCTAAGGTGAGGAGGGCCGGCCTGCCCACCCACTCCATGCAATGGTCCCATCTAGCCTGGGTTCCCCCCACCCTGCCTCCCAGATGAGACCTGTGGACCTGATACTCCTTACACTCCACCCTGGCTTTGACTAAACAGCAGCTGGATGGGGAGTGACTCTCTTGGGGTGGGCGGGGGTAAGCATTCAGGTTGGGAGTTCTCTCGGGGTGGGAGCAAGCATTCAGGATGGGGATTGTCTCTTTCGGGGTGGGAGGGAGTGAGGATGCCTGTGCTCAGCCCAGCGGGTGGGAGCTGCCCTTGGGAAGGGGTGAGGACTGCCCAACAGTACTCTTCTGTCTCTCTGTTCCCCAGCTGGTGATGGGTGACCTGGGCATGGCTGGGCACACCATGAGGCTGAAGGTGTACCGTGGCACGGGGCTGGCCAGCGAGAGCACCTTGTTGGACCTGCCAGCCGCCGTGACCACCTTCCTGATGGACCAGAATGAGCCGCGCACACCTGCTGTGGCCGTGGCCTCTGGCCCATTCGTCTACATCTACAAGAACCTGCGGCCCTACTTCAAATTCACCCTGCCCCCCCTGGATGCCAACCCCCTGGAGCAGGATGTCTGGGAGCAGGCCAAAGAGGTGAGCAAGTGGGAAGGTGGCATGGCCAGTTCACGGTACCTGTCCACACCCCTGCCCCACATCAAACCAATGGGCCCAGCCCTTCCTGGCACCCCAGATCAGACCCAGCTCTTGGAGTGGGGTCTAGTGATTAGAACAGAGGTGCTGGGAGCCAGGATGCCTGGATTCTATTCCCAGCTTGTAGACATGTGCCTTCCCATCTCTTTCTGCATCTTGTTCTAGGACATGATCGACCCCCTGACATTAAAGGAAATGCTGGAGGGGATCCGGTGAGTGCCTCTTCCTGCCTCCCATGCATCGATTATCACATCACCATGCCCTCCCAGGAAATCCATCCTGCTCCCTGGCTTAGGAAGTTTTGGAAGTTCATGCTAGAGGCATTTAACTTTCGACCCCTGAGGATAAGCTCTGGGGATGATCCTTGAGACTAGAGCCAGCGGGCTGGGAGCCAGGACTCCCGGGTTCTATCCCCAGCTCTAGGAGGGGCGTGGGGTCTAGTGGTCACAGTAGGTGGGGTGGAGAATCAGGAATTCTGGGTGCTGTTCTGGGTTGTGTATGGCAGGGTCAGTGTGATGGTGAATGTATCATACTGAGTTTCTGTCCAATGTCTTCTTCTCTGTTCAACATCTTTCTTTCCTGGTGTGTCAGGGACAAAGCAGAGATCCCCCTGTCAGTACGATCACTGAGGTAAGGCCATCGGGTACCACTGAGGGCAGGGAGTGGCATGAGCACCTCACCCTCCAATGATTTCCTTGCTAACACCAAAGCCTTGATCTGGGAGCTCTAGGAAACTGGCTTTTTCAGCGGATTGGAGCAAGGAGGTTGTGCGGGGGAGCAGGGATGGATCCTGGCAGTGGGGGAGGCAGGTGGTGAGGGGAGTCTAAGCCGGGGGAGGGGCATCGGGGAGGGATCTTGACAGTGGGGGAGGCGGGTGGTGTGGAGAATGTACATTGGGTATGGGGAAGCTGTCCCAAAGCTTGGAAGGGTCTCAGCAGCAGAGCTCCTGTCTTAAGGTGTGCAGGGTAGGGGGGACACTGGGGCGCAGAGCAGGCTGGGTCACTATCCTAGAATCCCTTAATCTGTCTCCCTCACCCCCAGGTTCCTGGCCCAAGAGGTACCAGAGATGGAGAGTTTTGTGAACATACATAAGGGGCAACCGATCAAGCGCCAGGTGGGTTTCAGCCCTGGATCTGGGGGAAATTCTCCAGTTGATCCTTCCAGAGTAGGGGACTCACTACTCCTTCCAGAGTAGGGTGGGGGAAGGTGGAGAAGTGATATTCTAGCATTGTCAGCTCTCCACCCATCTCTCATGGGTTCCAGGAGAGCCATCCAGGTACCCTTACCTCCCATCATGCCCCTTTAGAAAGGGGCACTGCCCTCCCTTGGTAGAGATGGGGATTGGGGCTGCGGGAGAGGTCCATGCCGCCCTTATACCCATCTCCCTGTCCAGACAGTCATCACCTGCATGAGCACACTGAAGAAGAACATGGCGGATGAGGACGCAGTTAGCTGCCTGGTGATCGGGACAGAGAACGCTGATGTCCTCATCCTGGACCCTGAAGCCTTCACTATCCTGGCCAAGGTAAGTGGGTGCCAGGTGAGAGGGTTTATGGAAACAGCCACCACAGCCCATCCCAGATGGTGGCATCTCAGCACTGAGCGATGGGTCCCTGTATAAACAGCCCCTGCACCGCACCCCAGAGGAGGCTGCATTTCAACAACAGGCAAGGGTCCCCCTGCTCATGTATAGCTCGTTCCCATGGCTGTGGGGCCGCCCCACCTCTCCATTTTCTGTCGCAGATGACGTTGCCGCGTGTGCCAGCCTTCCTGGACGTGATGGGGCAGTTTGATGTGGAGTACCGGGTCACAGTGGCCTGCAGGGATGGGAACATTTACATCCTGCGCAGGTGACAGCCAACCGCAAGTGGGGGGCACTTGGGCTGGAATGGGGCAAAGGGGAAAGCAGGGGAACGCTGAGGAGTATAAGATGAGGGACCTGGTATATCCCCACTTCCCCCGGATCAGACCTGTGGCCCTTTCCAGCCCGGTATTCCCTTTCCCTCTGAACACGCCCATGAGCCCATCCCAATATTCTGCCTCCCTGCTGCCCACTGCCCAGCAGCCACCAGTGCCAGTTGCCCATAATGCACCTTTGTAGCATTCTCCCGTGCGGGGTGATTCCCTCTATGCTGGGCTCAGCCCAGGGCCTGGTGCCTGAAGGTTTAGTTTTGCTGAAACATCCCTGCTGGTGGGGCTTGTCTGTGCGCATCCCCTGGGTCCCTGGGCGCAGGGGGGGGAGATGGTAGCCCACAACGCAGGGAGTGTGAGCAGGTGGCTGGGCAGGGCAGCAAGTAATGTGGGGGGCTGGCGCTGACCTGTCTGCCCTCCCTTTTCCTCCAGGGAGTCCAAGCGGCCCAAGTACTGCATCGAGCTGCGTGCCCAGCCTGTGGGGTTGGTGCGGGTACACAAGAACATTGTGGTTGGCTGCTCCAATGAGACACTGCAGGGTTACACTCAGAAGGTGGGAGTGGGCAAGGACACCCCCATAGATCACTGGGGGTGGGGCAGGTCCTAGAACTTGTGTAAGGGGCAGATCTGGGGACACAACTCCTGCTACCAAGGTGCCTCTCCTGGGGGGACCAGCGAGAGATCTCCAAGCTCCATTTTAAGTCTGGTCTGCAAAGGGGATCAGTATTGCAAGGGTGCCAGGCAAGGGATCCTTGTATAAATCCCCCTCTGCCTCACCCCAGAGGCACATAAACAGTCTCTGTACCTCATCCCAGAGATGGCTGCATCTGAGTGCCAGATCCCTTTGCTGTACAGGGGAAGAAGCTATGGACGGTCTATCTGCCAGCCCCACTGATGACCATGAGCCTCCTGGACCAGAAATCGCGGGGCTTCCAGGCCGTGATGGTGGGTATGGCTAACCAGGAGGTGCACATGTACCGGGACAAGAACCTTGTGGACATCATCTGCACCCAGGTAACTACCCCACCCGGCAAAGCCAGTGCCAGGGTTAATGCAGGACTCATGGGCACTATCCCAGCTTTGGGAGGAGGGTGCACTCTCATGGATTAGAGCCAGGCCTCTTGGGTTTTATCCCTGGCTCTGAGAAGGGAGTGGGGTCTGGTCAGTTAGAGCTGGGGGCTGGAAGCCAGGCTTCTTGGATTCTGTCCCTAGATCTGAGAAGGGAGTGGGTTCTAGAGGGTTAAAGTGGGGAGGATAGGAGCCAGAAGCATGGGGTCTGGTGGTTATAGGGAAGCCGGGACACTGGCCAGGCTCCCTGACATCCCATTACCTCCCCTCCATCCCCCACAGGACGTGGTCACCAGCATTTGCTTTGGTCGCTATGGGCGTGAGGACAACACCCTGATCATGACAACCAAAGGTAAGTGAGGGGCGTGCCAGGTGGGTACCATTCAGTTCTGTGCAATGCAGAATGCACCCTGCAGGGAAAGCTGCTGCTGTGCAGGACACCCTGCCTAGCCCCATCTATAAGATCACCCTGACCCTAGCTTAGAAATTCCACTCTCAGGCATCTTGGCATCGGCTGGACTCCAGCTAGTAGGTCAGAAAGGTATTCAACTCCCGTGGGACAGTGTGGTGTAGTAAGGGGCATTAAAGGGACTGGCCTCTATTGGAGATAGTACACCACTGGGGATTTGCCCATGAGTCTGATCCAGGGAGAGGGGATTCAGGACCCTTGCGCCCATTTGTATTCTGTACTAGTTGCCCCACCTCCCAGGCGGTGGGCTGATCATCAAGATCCTGAAGCGCACGGCCGTGTTCGAGGAGAAGGACATATCGCTGGGGCCCCCTGTGGCCCAGAGCATCCGACTCAGCGTGCCCAAGAAGACCAGGCTGTACGTGGACCAGACGCTGAGGGAGCGGGAGAATCCCGTGGGTGAGTGGGGCAGGTGAGGAGGGGGACTGCTTGTGGGCACGTTGGGGATGGAGCGGCTGGGGGTGTAGGAAAATGAGGAGGAGGAAGTGGAGATTGGGGGTGGGACATCTCCCCCTCCATTTCTCACACCTACTCTCCTGCCCCCAGCCAGGGTTTCCTCCCATGGGCCCAGCCGTAGAGTCACCAGTCTCATTCTGAGCATTGGCCATGGCGAAGATAGAGAAGCCACTGGAGTGGGATTTACTTACAAACTCAGCACGTCCGTGCCAATGCACTGGCCAGCCATTGGGGGTGCACTGCTGCAGACAGCAGGGTGGGGGCTCAGTAGGGGGCTGTCTCCTCGCAGTCAGTGCTGCCCAGGGGCACAGTGCTGCACAGAGCAGGATGAGGGCTCAGTGTCTCCTTGCAGTCAGTGCTGACCTTGATGCTCCAGTGCTGCACTGAGGGGCCCTGTGCTGTGGGTAAGATGTAAAACCAAGACCCACTTGTGATTGGTAGACATCCCCCTCGTTGATCGGCCGCTGGTCCCAGGTTGACTTTCTCCCCTCGCTGTCATTTCATCCCCCACCAGCCATGCACCGTGTGTTCCAGATGGACCTGTGCCGGCTGCGGCTCATGGCAGCCCGGGCCTACGTCAAGGCGCTGGAGTCCAGCCTGGCACCCGTCACATCCACCCTGCAGGAGCCCCTTAAGATGAATGCAGTGGTGAGTGGCCCATGGGGGGGCCAGCCGGAGCTGTGCCCACGGGAGGATGAGAAGGGCATGGGGTAGTTGGCGGGAGTCAGGAGAGAGGATGAGAAAATTCAGGATTGTGCAGAGGGTGGCTGGGAGCCAGGACACCTGGGTTTTCCGCAGCTCTAGGAGGGAAAGGGGGGTCTAGTGGGTGGGGGTCTGGGTGTTTTTCCCTGCTGTGGGTTGAAGCTCATGGTCTAACCACTAGACTAAGCTGCCTGCTCTGGCAGGCCTTTGCTGCCCAGGGTGGAGGTGCTGGGAGTGCAGTTGGCCGTGCTGGCCAGGCCATTATAGGATGCTGCATGCACCTGGCGTGGCTACTTCTCTGCAAGGACACTGAGCCACGGGGGACGGGCAGAGAGGATCCCCGAGAACGATCCCGGACTAGAAGCCCAAAGCCTCAGGGAGCCCAGTTGGAAGAGTTCCTCTAAGAGAGCATTTTGAGGGAGCTGGATCCTGGTTCTCTGTCCCTCTGCATGGTGGGGGGATTTGTGGGAGCAGGGGGTCCGTGAAGGTCACAGACAAAGTCTGGCCAGGAGCCACAGACACATCCAGCCAGAGTTTCACAGGGAGAGCAGTTTGCCCTTCAAACAATGGGGGGCAGGGAACTCCCCTTCACTTGGGGGCTTCCAGTCCAGACAGGATGTGTCTCTCTAGCTCACTGAGCAGATCTGGGCCGAATGCAGGAACGGTGGGGGTGGGATCTGGGATTCAGTCATTTCTTTAGATTTCTAGGTGTCCCTTCTTGTGGTTCCTCTGATGGGGAACCCCGCTCCCACCCCAGACTGGCTCTCTGGCCCCTGCCCAGAGCTTGATTGGCTGTGGGATCAAGTACTCCTCTCCCCCCTTGCATTGAACCAAGGCTCAGGATCTTCCCACGCCCCACCTCCAGGTCCAGGGCATCGGCCCCACCTTCAAACTGACCCTCCATATTCAGAACACATCAGCTGGGCGCCCCTCCATCAACCTGCTGGTGAGCTTCCTCTACGACCGGAGCCTCTATGCCATGAAGAGAGCCTTCTTCAAGGTACTTCCCCTGCCCGCACCAACCTCTGACCCCCCTGTGGGCCCCTGCCCTCAGTCTGACTCAGCTTTGTCTCCCTGCAGGCCCCCATGCTGGTCCCAGGACTGAACTACCCCATTGAAACCTTTGTGGAGTGTCTGAGCGACAAGGGGATCTCAGACATCATCAAGGTTTGTACAGGGACACCGTGCCCCCTAGAGACACCTGAATCTTTATATCCTCCCACTGTTCTCCTGGTGTGAGTTGGTGGATGGGGGTAAGACCCAGCAGTGGCTGCATCTCAGTGCCAGGGGAGGGATCCTGTGTGAAGAGACCGTGCACACACCCCAGCAGTGGCTGCATCTGGGCGCCGGGCTCTGCTCTCTCATGCTAGGAGCTCGGTCTCCTCTCTTGCAGGTGTTTGTGTTGCGGGAGGGCCAGAGCACACCCTTGCTGACTGCCCACATCAACATGCCAGTGAGTGAGGGCCTGGCTGCTGCCTGAACCACCCCTGGGGGTCGATAGTGACCAGAGCTGCAGTAGATCCCATAGGAGCCCTCCCTGGATCACTGGATCAGAGCCAGGACTGTGAGCAGAGGCTGTATAGTGACCCACCAGCCACCCCCAGCATGCACACTGCTGCATGAGACCGTATGACGAGGGGTGTCGGGGATGCCCTCCCCACCCCTGGCCAGGGGCCCAGAGACAGCTTACATTGGAGCAGGTGGGGAGAGGATCCAGAGCTCCTGGGGCATCTCCCCCATCCACAGCCCTGAGGGCAGCACCTGGAAATCCCTGCGCTGTGATCATAGCATCCCAATAAAGCCAGCACAGTTGCTTTACAGCGTCTAGGGTGTCAGCGTAGGGGCGGTGCAGGGGCGAGGGGGCATACACAGGTTAACAAGTAAACAACCTCCCCCTGTGCTCAAAGGGGCCACACACACAGCACATAAAAGCCGTTTAATGGATGTTTCAAAGGGTGCAGCAAAGGGCAGGAGCTTTGGCTTGGAACCAGGGGGTGTATCGCTGGCAGGGGAAAGCCCAGCTCTGGGTGCAGGTGGGGGTGGAGCTACAGCAGGTTGAGTATTGAATTTATTCCCCGATCTCACAGCGCCGCCCTTGGCCCACACACCCAGTTATTTCTGTGGTGATAGGATCAGGACTGTCAGCAGCCTCTCTGCAGCACCCCTTTCAGTGGGGGCACTTGACCTTCCGTCCCGGAGCTCCAGCACGTTGGACTGTGGCTGTTATAGGAAACTTGGTGATGCCACAGGCATTCGTGCCACGATGGAGACGGTAATAGCCCTGCCGAGGGGACGTGGTTAGGATCAGAGAGTATGGGAGAGTCTTCCCTCACCCAGGGCTGCTCTTTGCAGGGAACTCGCAGCAGCATAGCCACATCTCTCAGGGGTGCAAGATCCACCCCCGCCCCCCCCAGCAGACAGAGCTGTGTTGATCTAACCCATGGAGTAGCCAGGCCTAGGTACATGGAAGGATTCTTGCAGCAGCCTAGCTCCTCCATCTCGGGGAGATGAATTAACTTCAGCCATGGAAGAACTGTGCTGCAGTAGTGGTTTAAGTGTAGACAAACCCTCACTCAGCCCTCACATGTAACTGGAACAGGGGCTGAACCTGGAGGAGATGGGTGAGATAAAAGCCCACCCCCAGGTGGCTGTGTCTTAGCACTGGGCAGGGATCTCTATAAAAAGAGCCCCTGCACCTCTCCCCAGAGGTGGTTGCATCTCTGCAGGATCCCAGAGCCACATCCTCCTCCAGACAAAACCAACCAATCCACCCCCACACACACTGCTGTCCTGTGGGCAGCCCCATACACTCCCGACTCACCTTCTCTCCCCACTCTTTCCCCCAGGAGTTCTTGATGATCCAATAGTGCTTTTTATTCTCTGCATTAAATTAGTGGAGAAGAGAAAGGGGTTTTAGGGTGCTTTTCACAGCTGAGCCCCCTGCCCAGCCCATTTAACCCCATCTCCCCCACCTCCAAACCCTTGCATTGCCTGTCCATCCCCTGGCTGTGATGCCCCACTCACCCACCCCGTAGCCAACCAGCAGGGCAACATGATCCACTTGGTCTGGATTGCAGCTCATCACCGAGGGCTGGGAGATGCCCTTTTCATAATGCTGCGGAGGCACAAAAATGGGGAGGGTGGAAGTGAGTCAGGGAGGAGGCAGCTTAGTGTGCAGGTCACTGTGCTATAGGGTGAGTAGCCAGCCAAGTAGCCATTGCCGCAGTGGGGGGCACGTACCTTCATGAGAGCTGAGTTCAGGGTGACTGTGACTGAGCCGCAGGTTGCAAGGTGTGCAGCTATTTCTACAAGAGGAAACCCAAAAGTACAGGTGGGAGGAGGATCCACGAACAAACTTCAACTGCAGACAGGGCCCTGCCAGGCTGCTGCTGTCCCCACACCCTTGCTGCATTGGTCCTTGCCCCTCCCTGTGTCCTCTGGGCCCCTTGTATCCCTCACCTCCCCCCTCTGCTGCTCAGAGCTCCCCCAAAGCTAAGCATGAAACTAACCAGACCCTTGTTGGTTTCACACACATCAGCCCCTGCATCCTCCTGCCCATGCACAGCTGCCTCGAAACTGACCAGGGTCTTGGGCAGTTCTGGCCCTGGCTGGCACTATCCCCACCCTGGTCCTGCTCCCTCCACAAGCCCCTTTTGTCACCCCCTGATCCTGCTCTATCATCCCTCACATGCTCCCTGTGCCCCCACCACTTTACCCTGAATGACTCGTTCCCCCCACCTCAACCCCTCTTTTTCCAAGTCTCACCCTCCTCATCTCTAGGCAGCATCTCGAAGCCCTCGATATAGGCAGCTGGCTGATCCTCGTGCTGGCATTTCTCCTCTTTCCCTTCGTAGGGATAGTCAGCATTGCTGGTCAGACCTCCTGGGAGGGAGTGTATGTGAAAGGGCTCACCAGGGCTGGGACCACCTCATTTCCTGCTCCATCCTTCCCCTGTTCTGGACTCAAGGGTCAGAGTAAACCCCATCCCCCAAGTGGAGCCTGTCAAAGAGTTTGGCAGAGCAGGGTCTAGGAGTGAGGAGAGGTCTCCCTTCTGTATACAGTACTAGGGAGACTGCACCCAATCTGGGTCAGGGTCCATGCAGCACCGGGTGTGATGGGAGGCCCCAATCTCAGTCAATGAGTCTGTGCAGCAACAGGGGACCCAATCTGGGTCTGCACAGTGCATGGCACAATGGGGGGGCCTAATCTGGGACAGGGTGAGTACCCATGCCCTAAAATATCCTCACAATAAAACTGGGGGGAGGGATGAATAGGGAGAGTGCTGGTGGAGGAACTGCAGGGGGTTTATTGTCCCCAGGGAAAAGGAACCCATGTTCCTCCAGTGCCTACGTACCCATGCGTAGCACTGTGGTGAAGGCATCCCACACGAAACCCCCGCTGCATCCCACTCCGCACCAGCTGCAGTCCAACACTTCTGCAAGGGAACCAGGAGGTGAGCAGCAAGCCAGCTCCCCCTCTCCCCAGAGTCAGAGCTGGGATCCTGCCCCTGTTGGGGGGCACACACTGACCATCAAAGACCCCAATGGGCACCTGACTGACCTGGCAGCCAGGATTCCCCATTGTGGCTCCCAGCAGGGTCAGCACGTTAATATCTAGTGGGGGATAGTTCCACAGGCAGAGCTCTGCTGATAGTGGCAGGTGAGGGGATCCCAGCCCACCAGGAGGCGAGTCTGTGGTGGGACTCCCCCCACCCCCCTGAGTGCTAATGGGGTGCTAATCCATGAAACCCCCTGCAGGGAGATATGGTCCCTAGATACCCCACACACTCAGCCTGCTGCCAGGGCAGGGTCTCAAGGGTTAAAAGCGTCCAGTTTGGGACAGGAAGTGAAGGGGAAATTTAACAAGATCCTGGGCTAGGAGGGGGGAGGGGATTAGAAGGGCCCCAGCCGGGAGGGGGTGCTGTGCCCAGCGGGGCAGCGCTGGGGTGACCCGCCCTGTTCCAGTCGAGGGGGGCTCCCGGGTCCCAGCTCGTACCTTGCACCGAGAGGTTCCGGGGCTGGTGGAAGTGGATGTTCCAGAGGGACTCGATGTTGGAGACGGCGGCGAAGGCCCAGCAGGAGCGGCACTCCCGGCCCTGCGGGGAGCGGGCAGCCTCAGCGCGGCGCTAGGGGGCGCTCAGAGCTGACCCCCGGGCCCCGCTCAGGGCTGGGGGGCGCTGGCTCGGGTTAGCTGCTGAGTCCCCCATGACAGCCCCGGCCCGGCCCGGCCCCATCTAAGTGCCCGTCCGGGGGCTCCCAACCCCCCCCCGGCCCTCCCCCACTACCTGGTTCTTCACGGCAGTCACGGCCCCCGCCTTCCTCCAATCGCAGGACTGGGGCAGCTTCCCGGGCAGGAGTCGGGGGGCCCGGCGCATGGGGGGCGGCGCGGGGCTCCGGAACATGCCCCGGAACTCCTCATCTGGGGAGATGGGGGGAGATGGAGCTGAGGGGGGGAGATGGAGCTGAGGGGGGGAGCGGAGTGACGGGTGCACGGGCAGGGGCATGGGGCGGGGGACGCTCCCCACCTGTCCAGTCGCTGAAGCGGGTCACCCCGTACTGCCCGGTGCCCAGCTCCGTCTCCTGCAGGCGTCGCGCCGCGAGCAGGTTCCGCGTGAAGATCCCGAAGCGTCTGCGCTGCTCTGCGGGGGAGGGGAGGGCGATGGGCACCGGGGGCGCGACCCCCCCAGCCCCTGGCACCGGACCGCCCGCTCCCGGCCTCAGCGCAATCGGAGGCGGGGGTTTCCACGCCGCCGGCGTCTCTTTCCGCTGCTACCGAGAGCCGCGGGGGCCGGGGCTGGGTGTGAACGCGGCCTGGTGGAACGGACACGGCAGCTGCGGAGCCCCCCCTGCACCCCCGGGCCTGAGACCCGCCGGGGGAGGGGAGCACGAGGGGCCCCGGCCAGTTGCTCTAGCTGGAGCGGCCAGGCCGGGCTCAGAGGCGGCTGGAGTCGGAGGAGCGAAGCAAGGGACCGGGCTGCGCTACCTGCCCCCGCTCCAGCCTCCCCCTCCCCCCGTAACAGGCTCCAGGGAGAGACCCCTGCCCCCCAATCCCCGCCACAGTAGCCCCCGCCCCCAGTCCCCGGACCGTCACCTTCGGGGCTCCTGTAGGTTCTGTTGAACCGGATCAGAAAATCCTTGAACATGCCAGTCACTTCAGCCTGAAAGGCACAAACCGGGGCAGGGTGGGGAGCGAAGGGGAGCCCAGCAGCCAGTGCCCCTGCCTCAGTCCCCACCCCCACCCCGGGCTCCGTCCCCCTCCCAGCTCTGTGGGTGCCCCTCAATCCCGACCCACAGCCCCCGCTAGCCCTGCTTTGGGTGCAGGGTGGAGCCCGTCGATGGCTATGAACATGGCGGGATCTGCCCATGTGGGTGGGTGTCGGGGTCTGGGTGTAGCTGGGGTGTCTGGGGGAGCACATGGAGCATGGGGGAGTGTGCGGAGGATGCATGTGAGGGTGCAAGGAGCGTGAGGCACAGGGTGGCTGACAGTGCGGGTACAGGGCCCTTCCCCTCTGGGGTGCTGGCTCCAATCCTCATCCCCGAATTAGCCATGCATGCACCGAGTTACTGGTTCTCAGCCTGGTTGCCAGGGGGCTCTGGGCACAGACGCTAGGTGTCTTCTCTGGCTTTCAGCCCACCTCCCCCCAAAACTGCTCCACCCAGGTGCGTCCTCCATCCCTTACCTTGCTGAATTCAGGGGGCAAGATGGAACCAGCTGTGAGGGCCCAGACCCACAGCAGCAGGAGGCAAGGACTCAGGACTCCTGGCCCCATGGCAGTAGCTGCTCAGTGCCTGCCCGGGCTCCTGGGAGGGGCGATTATACGGGCACAGACAGGCAGGAGAGCAACAGAAACCACAGAGCTGAAGAGCCGGAGGTGTGAGATCCGGGGGGGGAGGGGCCGGCAGACCTGGGGGGGAAATCCGAGGTATGGGGGCTGGGTCTCAGACTTCCAAGTAGCCTCAAACCTGCTCCCCTGCCCTCAGAGTCTGCGTCACGGAGGAGGAGAGAACTGGGGAGAAGATACTGGAGAGCACTGCTCCATCAGTTCCCATTGTCCATCTGCCCCAGTGGCTCCCTGGCAGGGGGGCATTTAACCCAAGGCACCATCCCCCCTCCCCACCCCCGATGGGAGGTACCAGGACTGTGGGAGCAAAGATATTCATGGAAGCTGCAGCAAAGCGAACCTCTGTGTTTCGGGCTGGCTGGAGCTGCTCATGCTGGAATCCGGCTGGGGTGCTTGGGTCCGTACCCCGAGTCCAGGGAAAAGGCCAGAAAGTCTGCAAGGAACAGGATGAGCCATGACTCCAGCCAACCTCCCACCACGGAGGTGAGGCACACAGCGCCCCCTGCTGAGTTCGCTGCAGCTCAGCACCGCCTAGGGTGGCATTAGGGCACTGGAGCCAGCACTGACTGTGAGGGGCAGAGCACCCGCCACCCATTCCCCTTGTCTAGCTAGCGAGGCGGGGCCGAGCAGAGACTTGGCTGGGCCTGGCCCACTCCCCGCTGAGGCCTTGAACAGGTGCAGGCCCAGACTTTGCAAACAGCTAATCTCCGGCCGGATTTCAGAGCTGCCAGGCCCCATCCCCAGCTCCTTGCACACAACAGAACAGGGCCCTGTGCCTCATCCTGACCCACAACCCCCTGCTAGCTCAGCCCTGGGTTCCCCCAGCTCTGCCACTGCCCTGCCATCCCACCTCACAGGCTGCTGCACCTCTCCCCACCTGGGCCAGTATCAGGTGTCAGCACCAGGACCCTCAACAGCCGGTGAAGGCAGCTGAGGGGTGGGAATAGCTGGAGCTCCCAGAAGCCTGGGCTCTATTCTGAGAGCCAGGACTCCTGGGTTCTACCCCAGCCCTGGGAGGGGCATGTTATTGGAGCCAGGGGACTCCACTCTCAGCTGATTGCCATGAGTCTGTTCCCTGCTGCAGCCCAGCTTGGCTCACAATCCCTGTGGTGGGGCAAGAGCGACCTCCTCAAGGGCCCCATCCCCGTCTTTGCAGGGCCCAGATCACTCAGTACCGAACTCGCTCTGCTCCCCCTGCCCCCAGAGACAGCAGTGCTCTGGCACCCTTCCCCTGAGCCAGAGCCCACTGCGGGGTCACCCGCCTCCTGATCTGGGAGTGGGGAGTGCCCCTGAGCCTGCAGCTTTCCAGGCACTTGGGACTAAAGAGCCTCGAACACTGAGGCAGGACTGGCTGCGGGTCTGGATTGAAGGGCTGGGGCAGAGCTAACGGGGATCCCAAGGCTGGGATGGGGGGTGAGGCTGTGGGAGGGGCCTGAAGGACATCTGTTCTTGTGTTGTCTGCCCACCGGCAGGGTCAGGCTCCTCTGTGTGTGTGTGTGTGTGTGTGGAGAGTGGGTGTGTAGTTGTGGTGTTTTCTCTCCCCAGCTGCCAGAAGCAGGCCCCGGTCCAGGTGGATGGTGGGGGTATTGAATTGTTGTATAGCACTGATGTGTTTTGTAGGGTCTGTGTAGTTGTGCAGCTGTGTTAAGTTGTCATTCTCCAGCTGCAGGGAGCAGGCCCTGGCACCATGGGGAGGATTTCTTTATGGCAATATTTTGTTGTGATGTCGCAGTGGACCACTGTTGCGTTGGGTAGGGGATTGTTATGTTGTTGTATAGCAGTGTTGTGGCGTGTAATTGTATAGTAGTAGTTTTGTGTAGCTGTGGTGTGTAGCTATGTAGCAGAGCTGCAGCGTGTAGTGTGTTGTGTGGTGGTTGTGGTTTGTAGTTATGTTGCACTGTTGTGTAGCGTGCTGTGTTTATATTGTGTAGTAGTATTGTGGTATGTAGTTGTGTTGTGGTATGCAGTGTTATGTAGCTGTGGTGTGTAATTGTACAGCATTGGGTATCTGCGGTATGTTGCATAGTAGTGTGCTGTGTGTTTGTTGTGGTGTGTCGTTGTGTTGTGTAGCCGTGTTGTGTGCAGGAGATTGTGTTACGTTGCTGTGTAGCGCTCTTGTGTTGTCTCCCAGTTGCAGGGAGCAGACCTGGCCCGGGTGGGGGAGGGTCGCACTGCTCTGGCTGCTGCTAGTGGCCCGAGCTCCAGGAGATCCCAGTGCCTGACGGGGGAGGGGACGCGGGGGCTGCAGGCTGCCCAGGCCAAGGCCAGCACAGGGTTCCCAGCGCCCCCTGTGGAGCAGCAGCTGGGTGAGTGATGCCCCAGGTTACCTGCCCCACAGCCCCCCTCTCACCTGGACCCCCCTACAGCCCCACTCCTCAGCCCCTTCCCCTGAGGGCAGCACCGGGGTAATACCCTCCCCCTCCCACCTCACAGAGCCCCTTCCCCTCCCACTGCTTCCCCCTCCCCTGTACACCTCCCCCTGACCCACTGCTTCCCCTTTCATGTCCCCATTCCCTCCATTGCCCTCCTCAGCCCCACTCCTGGGGGGCAGGACTAGAGTGAGTGACACTCCCCCCACTGGGGATCCCCCCAATGAACCCTCAGGTCCCCTCCATGAGTGACACGCCCCTCTCATTGGCAGCACCTCCACCCCCATGGTAACCAATCAGGTGATCAGGTTTCTGTGTCTGCAGATACCTCTTCTAGTCAGACACTGCTAATCCACCCACAGGATCATGCACAGAGTCTCACTAGCTGGTCATCTACTGGATCCCTCCCCAACAGCCAATGAGGGGCTAGGACCGCTGGGTTCTATCCTGGCTTTGAGAGTGGAGTGGGGGCTAGTGGTTAGGGGAGGAGTCTGTGACTCAGGACTCCTGGGTTTGATTCCCAGCTCTGGGGGTGGTGTCTAGTGCTTAGAGCGCGGTGGACCAGAACTTCTGGGTTTATTCCTAGCTTTGCCCCTGCCTGCCTGGAGGTCTTGAGGATGCACTTGTGTCTGTAACCAATCCTTACATCCCCGCTGCACAGCCCAGGCATCTGGTCCTTTCATTCCTATTGCCCCAGAGTTCCACAGCCCCCAAACCACCCCCATATGGAGACCATCCCTTCAGTCCCTGCTTGTCTCCCTCACTGTCCTACTGACACTCATAGGCCCCCTTGTTCCTGAAGACCCCTCTGCAGAGACCAAAAAACCCCAGTTTGTTCCCCTTAGGTTGAAACCCCCCCCCCCCATCCTCCCCTCCCTGCCCCTGGATCTCAGCTGGCATAGCTGGATGCTGCACCCTGAGACATTTGCCTTCACTGTGTGCCTGTCTCCCTCGCCCCCAGATTCCTGGCCCAAGAGGTACCAGAATGGAGAGTTTTGTGAACCCATATAAGGGGCAACCGATCAAGTGCCAGGTGGGTTTCTGCTCTGCCCTGGGTCTGGGGGAAACTCTCCAGTGGATCCCCCCAGAGCAGCAAACTCGGAGGGTGAGGGTTGGAGAAAGGGGATATTCTAGCATTGCCAGCTCTCCACCCGTCTCCCGTGGGTCCTAGCAGAGCCATCCAGGTACCCTTATCTCCCATCATGTCCCTTTAGAGACTGGCGCTGCCCTCCCTGGGTAGAGATGGGGACTGGAGTGGGGGGAGAGGTCCATGCACCCCTCATGCTCATATCAGCGTCGAGATGGTCATCACCTGCATGAGCACACTGAAGAAGAACATGGCGGACGAGGACGCAGTCAGCTGCCTGGTGATCGGGACAGAGAATGCTGACGTCCTCATCCTGGAGCCTGAGGCCTTCACTATCCTGGCCAAGGTGAGTGGGTGCCAGGTGAGGGGGTTTATGGAAACAGCCATCGCACCGCATCCCAGAGGTGGCATCTCAGCACTGAGCGATGGGTCCCTGTATAAACAGCCCCTGCACCGCACCCCAGAGGAGGCTGCATCTCAGCACCAGGTGAGGGACCCCTGCTCATGTATAGCTCGTTCCCATGGCTGTGGGGCCGCCCCACCTCTCCATTTGCTGTCGCAGATGATGTTGCCGCACGTGCCAGCCTTCCTGGACGTGATGGGACAGTTTGATGTGGAGTACCGGGTCACAGTGGCCTGCAGGGATGGGAACATTTACATCCTGCGCAGGTGACAGCCAACCACGAGTGGGGGGCACTTGGGCTGGAATGGGGCAAAGGGGAAAGCAGGGGAACGCTGAGGAGTATAAGATGAGGGACCTGGTATATCCCCACTTCCCCCGGATCAGACCTGTGGCCCTTTCCAGCCCGGTATTCCCTTTCCCTCTGAACACGCCCATGAGCCCATCCCAATATTCTGCCTCCCTGCTGCCCACTGCCCAGCAGCCACCAATGCCAGTTGCCCATAATGCACCTTTGTAGCATTCTCCCGTGCGGGGTGATTCCCTCTAGAAGCCCTGAACCTCAGGGAGCCCTGTCGGAAGAGTTCCTCTGAGAGAGCTGGCATGCTGGGTAGATGGGGGGGGAGAGCATTTGTCATATTGATGTTAATCAAATCATCATCATTCATGGGAGGTATGCCATGTCAGGTACTGTTAGAATGGCTATCAGGTGCTAAGTAAGATGATGATTATATTAATGTGTTGTGTGTAGTGGAAGTTTAGGGACATATTTGATGTATGTGTGTTTCAAATTGTGCTGGCTGGGATACACCCCAGACAGAGAGGCGGCAGGACAATAGCCTGCTTAATAGTCCATCAAAACCTTTACAGAAGCAAAGGGCCCAGGAAGAAACTAAAGGCATACCTGAAGAGTTATCAGGATTGGCCCATGTCACTCTGGACTCCATTTTAGTTCTTGTGACTTTCCACAGTACCAGAGGGAACTATACAAGCCTGCAACTCCACATTTCTTCCAGAAACCTGCTGTATATGGACTTTCAGTCATTTGTATATATCTGATTTGTTTTGACCCTTTAACATTTCTCTTATGGTTTATTTCTTTCTTTTTACAATAAACCTTTAGTTTTAGTTACTAAAGGACTGGCTGGCAACGTGGTATTGTAGGTAAGATCCAAACTTATATTGAACTGGTGCTGTGGCTGACCCTTTGGGTCAGAGGGAACCTTTTTAGTAAAGAGCATAGAGTTTAAATAACTGGTCTCTTTACTGGACCTAGTGTGGATTTGGGAGAGAGGAACTGGAATGCAATAAAGGAGGCTGTGGGCATTTGTGGACTGGCTTCTTGATAACCAGTGTGGGGAAATCAGAAGCAGTTCGTGGCTGGTTGGAAAGCCGGGCTTCAGTGTCACCCACCAGTGCTGGGAGAATCTGCTCTCCTTTTGCAGCCTGCCCTGAACTTGGCATTCTCAGGTGGCTACCCTGGGCATGGATGGGTCACAAGAGCATCTTGAGGGGGCTGGATCCCATTTCTCTGTCCCTCTGCATGGCGGGGGGATTTGTGGGAGCAGGAGGTCCATGAAGGTCACAGAATAAGTCTGAGCAAGAGCCAGGAGCCACAGACACATCCAGCCAGAGTTTCACAGGGAGAGCAGTTTGCCCTTCAAACAATGGGGGGCAGGGAACTCCCCTTCACTTGGGGGCTTCCAGTCCAGACTGGATGCGTCTCTCTAGCTCACTGAGCAGATCTGGGCCGAACGCAGGAACGGTGGGGGTGGGATCTGGGATTCAGTCATTTCTTTAGATTTCTAGGGGTCCCTTCTTGTGGTTCCTCTGATGGGGAACCCCGCTCCCACCCCAGACTGGCTCTCTGGCCCCTGCCCAGAGCTTGATTGGCTGTGGGATCAAGTACTCTTCTCTCCCCTTGCACTGAACCTAGGCTCAGGATCTTCCCCCTACCCCCACGCCCCACCTCCAGGTCCAGGGCATCGGCCCCACCTTCAAACTGACCCTCCACATTCAGAACACATCAGCTGGGTGCCCCTCCATCAACCTGCTAGTGAGCTTCCTCTACGACCAGAGCCTCTATGCCATGAAGAGAGCTTTCTTCAAGGTACTTCCCCTGCCCGCACCAACCTCTGACCCCCCTGCGGGCCCCTGCCTTCAGTCTGACTCAGCTTTGTCTCCCTGCAGGCCCCCATGCTGGTCCCAGGACTGAACTACCCCATTGAAACCTTTGTGGAGTGTCTGAGCGACAAGGGGATCTCAGATGTCATCAAGGTTTGTACAGGGACACCGTGCCCCCTAAAGATGCCTGAATCTTTATAAACTCCCACCGTGCTCCTGGTGTGAGTTGGTGGATGGGGGTAAGACCCAGCAGTGGCTGCATATGGGCACCAGGCTCTGCTCTCTCATGCTGGGAGCTCGGTCTCCTGTGTTGCGGGAGGGCCAGAGCACACCCTTGCTGACTGCCCACATCAACATGCCAGTGCATGAGGGCCTGGCTGGTGCCTGGACCGCCTCTGGGGGTTGATATAGACCAGAGCTGCAGTAGATCCCATAGGAGCCCTCCCTGGATCAGAGACAGGACTGGGAGCCGAGGCCCACTCCTGTATAGGGACCCACCAGTCAACCCCTGGTGCACACTGCTGCATAGGAGCATGTGAAAGGGGGGTGTCGGGTCTGCCCTCTCCACCTCTGGCCAGGGGCCCAGAGACAGCTTACACAGGAGTGGGTGGGGAGAGGATCCAGAGCTCCTGGGGCATCTCCCCCATCCACAGCCCTGAGGGCAGCACCTGGAAATCCCTGCGCTGTGATCATAGCATCCCAATAAAGCCAGCACAGTTGCTTTACAGCGTCTAGGGTGTCAGCGTAGGGGCGGTGCAGGGGCGAGGGGGCATACACAGGTTAACAAGTAAACAACCTCCCCCTGCGCTCAAAGGGGCCACACACACAGCACATAAAAGCCATTTAATGGATGTTTCAAAGGGTGCAGCAAAGGGAAGGAGCTTTGGCTTGGAACCAGTGGGTGTATCGCTGGCAGGGGAAAGCCCAGCACTGGGTGCAGGTGGGGGTGGAGCTATAGCAGGTTGAGTATTGAATTTATTCCCCGATCTCATAGCGCCACCCTTGGCCCCCACACGCAGTTACTTCTGTGGTGGTAGGATCAGGACTGTCAGCAGCCTCTCTGCACCAGCAGCACCCTCTTCACGGGGGGCAGTTGACCTTCCGGCCCGGAGCTCCAGCAGCATGGACGATGGCTGTTATAGGGAACGAGGTGATGCCACAGGCGTTGGTGCCACGATGCAGACGGTAATAGCCCTGCCGAGGGGACGTGGTTAGGATCAGAGAATACGGGAGAGTCTTCCCTCACCCAAGGCTGGTCTGTGCGGGGAACTCGCAGCAGCATAGCCACATCTCTCAGGGGTGCAAGATCCGCCCTCGCCCCCCCCCAGCAGACAGAGCTGTGTTGATCTAACCCATGGAGTAGCCAGGCCTAGGTACATGGAAGGATTCTTGCAGCAGCCTAGCTCCTCCCTCTCAGGGAGATGAACTAACTTCAGCCATGGGAGAACTGTGCTGCGGTAGTGGTTTAAGTGTAGACAAACCCTCACTCAGCCCTTGCATGTAACTGGAACAGGAACTGAACCTGGAGGAGATGGGTGAGATAAAAGCCCACCCCCAGATGGCTGTGTCTTAGCGCTGGGCAGGGATCTCTATAGAAAGAGCCCCTGCACCTCTCCCCAGAGGTGGTTGCATCTCTGCAGGATCCCACAGCACAGCCTCCTTCAGACAAAACCAACCAATCCACCCCCACACACACTGCTGTCCTGTGGGCAGCCCCATACACTCCCCACTCACCTTCTCTCCCCACTCTTTCCCCCAGGAGTTCTTGATGATCCAGTAGTGCTTTTTCTTCACTGCATTGAATTAGTGGAGAAGAGAAAGGGGTTTTAGGGTGCTTTTCACAGCTGAGTCCCCTGCCCAGCCCATTTAAACCCATCTCCCCACATCCAAACCCTTGCATTGCCTGTCCATCCCGTGGCTCTGATGCCCCACTCACCCACCCCGTAGCCAACCAGCAGGGCAACATGATCCACTTGGTCTGGATTGCAGCTTATCACCGAGGGCTGGGAGATGCCCTTTTCATAATGCTGCGGAGGCACAAAAATGGGGAAGGTGGAAGTGAGTCAGGGAGGAGGCAGCTTAGTGTGCAGGTCACTGTGCTATAGGGTGAGTAGCCAGCCAAGTAGCCATTGCCGCAGTGGGGGGCACGTACCTTCATGAGAGCTGAGTTCAGGGTGACTGTGACTGGGCCGCAGGTTGCAAGGTGTGCAGCTATTTCTACAAGAGGAAACCCAAAAGTACAGGTGGGAGGAGGATCCACGAACAAACTTCAACTGCAGACAGGGCCCTGCCAGGCTGCTGCTGTCCCCACACCCTTGCTGCATTGGTCCTTGTCCCTCCCTGTGTCCTCTGGGCCCCTTGTATCCCTCACCTCCCCCCTCTGCTGCTCAGAGCTCCCCCAAATCTAAGCATGAAACTAACCAGACCCTTGTTGGTTTCACACACATCAGCCCCTGCACCCTCCTACCCATGCACAGCTGCCTCGAAACTGACCAGGGTCTTGGGCAGTTCTGGCCCTGCTCCCCCCACCAACTGCTAGTCCTACTCTACTATCCCTCACTTGCTCCCTGTACCCCCACCACTCCACCCTGGATGACCCAGTCCCTCTGGCCCCACTTCAATCCCTTGCCCCCAAGCCTCACCCTCCTCGTCTCCAGGTAGCACCTCGAAGTCCTGGATATAAGCAGCCGCCTTACTGTGGCCCTGGCATTTTTCCTGTTTCCCTTCGTAGGGATAGTCATCCTCGCTGGTCAGACCTCCTGGGAGGGAGTGTATGTGAAAGGACTGAGCGGAGCTGGGAGCACCTCATTTCCCGCTCCATCCCTCACCTGTTGTGGACTCAGGGGTCAGAGTAAACCCCATCCCCCAAGTGGAGCCTGTCACAAAGAGTTTGGCAGAGCAGGGTCTAGGAGTGAGGAGGGGTCTCCCTTCTGTATACAGTACTAGGGAGACTGCACCCAATCTGGGTCAGGGTCCATGCAGCACCGGGTGTGACGGGAGGCCCCGATCTCAGTCAATGTGTCTGTGCAGCAACAGGGGACCCAATCTGGTCTGTGCAGTGCTTGGCACAATGGGGGGCCCAATCTGGGTCAGGATCTGCACAGTGCTGTGGGGCCCCCAATATCAGTCATGGGGACTTTGCAGCACCTGTGGTGATGTGGGGGGGGGGGGGGAAATCTGTGTCACGGCCTGTGCAGCGCCTGGCACGATGGGGACCCAATCTGGTTCAGCGTGAGTACCCATGCCCTAACATATCCTCACAGTAAAACTGTTGAGAGGGATGAATTGGGGGAGGAACTGCGGGGGTTTTAATTGTCCCCAGGGAAAAGGAACCCATGTTCCTCCAGTGCCTACGTACCCATGTTTAGCACTGTGGTGAAGGCGTTCCACACGAAGCCCCTGCTGCACCCTGCTCCGCACGTGCTGCAGTCCAACACCTCTGCAAGGGAAGCAGGAGGTGAGCAGCAAGCCAGCTCCCCCTCTCCCCAGAGTCAGAGCTGGGATCCTGCCCCTGTTGGGGGGCACACCCTGACCATCAAAGACCCCAGTGGGCACCTGCCTGACCTGGCAGCCAGGATTCCCCATCGTGGCTCCCAGCAGGGTGACCATCCCTGCACCTGCCACCTCCTGCGTTAATATCTAGTGGGGGAGAGTTCCACAGGCAGAGCTCTGCTGATGGGGGGGACGAGAGAGGAGGCGAGTCTGTGGTGGGACTCCCCCCACCCCCCCTGCGTGCTAATGGGGTGCTAATCCATGAAACCCCCCTGCAGGGAGATATGGTCCCTAGATACCCCACACACTCAGCCTGCTCCCAGGGCAGGGTCTCACGGGTTAAAAGCGTCCAGTTTGGGACAGGAAGTGAAGGGGAACTTTAACAGGATCCTGGGCTAGGAGGGGGGAGGGGATTAGAAGGGTCCCAGCCGGGAGGGGGTGCTGTGCCCAGCGGGGCAGCGCTGGGGTGACCCGCCCTGTTCCAGTCGAGGGGGGCTCCCGGGTCCCCGCTCGTACCTTGCACCGAGAGGTTCCGGGGCTGGTGGAAGTGGATGTTCCAGAGGGACTCGATGTTGGAGACGGCGGCGAAGGCCCAGCAGGAGCGGCACTCCCGGCCCTGCGGGGAGCGGGCAGCCTCAGCGCGGCGCTAGGGGGCGCTCAGAGCTGACCCCCGGGCCCCGCTCAGGGCTGGGGGGCGCTGGCTCGGGTTAGCTGCTGAGCCCCCCATGACAGCCCCGGCCCGGCCCCATCTAAGTGCCCGTCCGGGGGCTCCCAACCCGCCCCTGCCCCCCACTACCTGGTTCTTCACGGCAGTCACGGCCCCCGCCTTCCTCCAATCGCAGGACTGGGGCAGCTTCCCGGGCAGGAGTCGGGGGGCCCGGCGCATGGGGGGCGGCGCGGGGCTCCGGAACATGCCCCGGAACTCGTCGTCTGGGGAGATGGGGGGAGATGGAGCTGAGGGGGGGAGCGGAGTGACGGGTGCACGGGAGGGTGCAGGGCGGTGGGGGCGGGGGAGGGGCACGGGCAGGGGATGGGGCGGGGGTCGCTCCCCACCTGTCCAGTCGCTGAAGCGGGTCACCCCGTACTGCCCGGTGCCCAGCTCCGTCTCCTGCAGGCGTCGCGCCGCGAGCAGGTTCCGCGTGAAGATCCCGAAGCGTCTGCGCTGCTCTGCGGGGGGAGGGGAGGGCGATGGGCACCGGGGGCGCGACCCCCCCAGCCCCTGGCACCGGACCGCCCGCTCCCGGCCTCAGCGCAATCGGAGGCGGGGGGTTTCCACGCCGCCGGCGTCTCTTTCCGCTGCTACCGAGAGCCGCGGGGGGCCGGGGCTGGGTGTGAACGCGGCCTGGTGGAACGGACACGGCAGCTGCGGAGCCCCCCCTGCACCCCCGGGCCTGAGACCCGCCGGGGGAGGGGAGCACGAGGGGCCCCGGCCAGTTGCTCTAGCTGGAGCGGCCAGGCCGGGCTCAGAGGCGGCTGGAGTCGGAGGAGCGAAGCAAGGGACCGGGCTGCGCTACCTGCCCCCGCTCCAGCCTCCCCCTCCCCCCCGTAACAGCCTCCAGGGAGAGATCCCTGCCCCCCAATCCCCGCCACAGTAACCCCCGCCCCCAGCCCCCGGACCGTCACCTTCGGGGCTCCTGTAGGTTCTGTTGAACCGGATCAGAAAATCCTTGAACATGCCAGTCACTTCAGCCTGAAAGGCACAAACCGGGGCAGGGTGGGGAGCGAAGGGGAGCCCAGCAGCCAGTGCCCCTGCCTCAGTCCCCACCCCCACCCCGGGCTCCGTCCCCCTCCCAGCTCTGTGGGTGCCCCTCAATCCCGACCCACAGCCCCCTGCTAGCCCTGCTTTGGGTGCAGGGTGGAGCCCGTCGATGGCTATGAACATGGCGGGATGTGCCCATGTGGGTGGGTGTCGGGGTCTGGGTGTAGCTGGGGTGTCTGGGGGAGCACATGGAGCATGGGGGAGCGGGCGTAGGATGCATGTGAGGGTGCAAGGAGCATGAAGCACAGGGTGGCTGACAGTGCAGGTACAGGGCCCTTCCCCTCTGGGGTGCCGGCTCCAATCCTCATCCCCGAATTAGCCATGCATGCACCGAGTTACTGGTTCTCAGCCTGGTTGCCAGGGGACTCTGGGCACAGACGCTAGGTGTCTTCTCTGGCTTTCAGCCCACCTCCCCCCAAAACTGCTCCACCCAGGTGCGTCCTCCATCCCTTACCTTGCTGAATTCAGGGGGCAAGATGGAACCAGCTGTGAGGGCCCAGACCCACAGCAGCAGGAGGCAAGGACTCAGGACTCCTGGCCCCATGGCAGTAGCTGCTCAGTGCCTGCCCGGGCTCCTGGGAGGGGCGGTTATACGGGCACAGACAGGCAGGAGAGCAACAGAAACCACAGAGCTGAAGAGCTGGAGGTGTGAGATCCGGGGGGAGGGGCCGGCAGACCTGGGGGGAAATCCGAGGTATGGGGGCTGGGTCTCAGACCTCCAAGTAGCCTCAAACCTGCTCCCCTGTCCTCAGAGTCTGCGTCACGGAGGAGGAGAGAACTGGGGAGAAGATATTGGGGAGCACTGCTCCATCAGTTCCCATTGTCCATCTGCCCCAGTGGCTCCCTGGCAGGGGGGCATTTAACCCAAGGCACCATCCCCCCTCCCCACCCCCGATGGGAGGTACCAGGACTGTGGGAGCAAAGATATTCATGGAAGCTGCAGCAAAGCGAACCTCTGTGTTTCGGGCTGGCTGGAGCTGCTCATGCTGGAATCTGGCTGGGGTGCTTGGGTCCCTGCCCCGAGTCCAGGGAAAAGGCCAGAAAGTCTGCAAGGAACAGGATGAGCCATGACCCCAGCTAACATCCCACCACGGAGGTGAGGCACACAGCGCCCCCTGCTGAGTTCGCTGCAGCTCAGCACTGCCTAGGGTGGCATTAGGGCACTGGAGCCAGCACTGACTGTGAGGGGCAGAGCACCCGCCACCCATTCCCCACCCTGCCCCCTGTCTAGCTAGTGAGGCGGGGCTGAGCAGAGACTTGGCTGGGCCTGGCCCACCCGCCGCTGAGGCCTTGAACAGGTGCAGGCCCAGACTTTGCAAACAGCTAATCTCCGGCCGGATTTCAGAGCTGCCAGGCCCCATCCCCAGCTCCTTGCACACAACAGAACAGGGCCCTGTGCCTCATCCTGACCCACAGCCCCCTGCTAGCTGAGCCCTGAGCTCCCCCAGCTCTGCCACTGCCCTGCCATCCCACCTCACAGGCTGCTGCACCTCTCCCCACCTGGGCCAGTATCAGGTGTCAGCACCAGGACCCTCAACAGCCGGTGAAGGCAGCTGAGGGGGTGGGAATGGCTGGAGCTTCCAGAAGCCTGGGCTCTATTCTGAGAGCCAGGACTCCTGGGTTCTACCCCAGCCCTGGGAGGGGCGTGTTATTGGAGCCAGGAGACTCCACTCTCAGCTGATTGCCATGAGTCTGTTCCCTGCTGCAGCCCAGCTTGGCTCACAATCCCTGTGGTGGGGCAAGAGCGACCTCCTCAAGGGCCCCATCCCCGTCTTTGCAGGGCCCAGATCACTCAGTACTGAACTCGCTCTGCTCCCCCTGCCCCCAGAGACAGCAATGCTTTGGCACCCTTCCCCTGAGCCAGAGCCCACTGCGGTGTCACCCGCCTCCTGATCTGGGAGTGGGGAGTGCCCCTGAACCTGCAGCTTTCCAGGCACTTGGGACTAAAGAGCCTCGAACACTGAGGCAGGACTGGCTGCGGGTCTGGATTGAAGGGCTGGGGCAGAGCTAACGGGGATCCCAAGGCTGGGATGGGGGGTGAGGCTGTGGGAGGGGCCTGAAGGACATCTGTTCTTGTGTTGTCTGCCCACCGGCAGGGTCAGGCTCCTCTGTGTGTGTGTGTGTGTGTGGAGAGTGGGTGTGTAGTTGTGGTGTTTTCTCTCCCCAGCTGCCAGAAGCAGGCCCCGGTCCAGGTGGATGGTGGGGGTATTGTATTGTTGTGTAGCACTGATGTGTTGTGTAGGGTCTGTGTAGTTGTGCAGCTGTGTTAAGTTGTCATTTTCCAGCTGCAGGGAGCAGGCCCTGGCACCATGGGGAGGATTTCTTTATGGCAATATTTTGTTGTGATGTCGCAGTGGACCACTGTTGCGTTGGGTAGGGGATTGTTATGTTGTTGTATAGCAGTGTTGTGGCGTGTAATTGTATAGTAGTAGTTTTGTGTAGCTGTGGTGTGTAGCTGTGTAGCAGAGTTGCAGCGTGTAGCATGTGTGGTGGTTGTGGTGTGTAGTTATGTTGCACTGTTGTGTAGCTGTGCTGTGTTTATATTGTGTAGTAGTATTGTGGTATGTAGTTGTGTTGTGGTATGCAGTGTTATGTAGCTGTGGTGTGTAATTGTACAGCATTGGGTATCTTGGTATGTTGCATAATAGTGTGCTGTGTGTTTGTTGTGGTGTGTCGTTGTGTTGTGTAGCCATGTTGTGTGCAGGAGATTGTGTTACGTTGCTGTGTAGCGCTCTTGTGTTGTCTCCCAGTTGCAGGGAGCAGACCTGGCCCGGGTGGGGGAGGGTCGCACTGCTCTGGCTGCTGCTAGTGGCCCGAGCTCCAGGAGATCCCAGTGCCTGACGGGGGAGGGGACGCGGGGGCTGCAGGCTGCCCAGGCCAAGGCCAGCACAGGGTTCCCAGGGCCCCCTGTGGAGCAGCAGCTGGGTGAGTGATGCCCCAGGTTACCTGCCCTACAGCCCCCCTCTCACCTGGACCCCCCCTACAGCCCCACTCCTCAGCCCCTTCCCCTGAGGGCAGCACTGGGGTAATACCCTCCCCCTCCCACCTCACAGAGCCCCTTCCCCTCCCACTGCTTCCCCCTCCCCTGTACACCTCCCCCTGACCCACTGCTTCCCCTTTCATGTCCCCATCCCTCCATTGCCCTCCTCAGCCCCACTCCTGGGGGGCAGGACTAGAGTGAGTGACACTCCCCCCACTGGGGATCCCCCCCAATGAACCCTCAGGTCCCCTCCATGAGTGACACGCCCCTCTCATTGGCAGCATCTTCACCCCCATGGTAACCGATCAGGTTTCTGTGTCTGCAGATACCTCTTCTAGTCAGACACTGCTAATCCACCCACAGGATCATGCACAGAGTCTCACTAGCTGGTCATCTACTGGATCCCTCCCCAACAGCCAATGAGGGGCTAGGACCGCTGGGTTCTATCCTGGCTTTGGGAGTGGAGTGGGGGCTAGTGGTTAGGGGAGGAGCCTGTGACTCAGGACTCCTGGGTTTGATTCCCAGCTCTGGGGGTGGTGTCTAGTGCTTAGAGCGCGGTGGACCAGAACTTCTGGGTTTATTCCTAGCTTTGCCCCTGCCTGCCTGGAGGTCTTGAGAGTGCACTTGTGTCTGTAACCAATCCTTACATCCCCGCTGCACAGCCCAGGCATCTGGTCCTTTCATTCCTATTGCCCCAGAGTTCCACAGCCCCCAAACCCCTCCCCCCATATGGAGACCATCCCTTCAGTCCCTGCTTGTCTCCCTCACTGTCCTACTGACACTCATAGGCCCCCTTGTTCCTGAAGACCCCTCTGCAGAGACCAAAAAACCCCAGTTTGTTCCCCTTAGGTTGAAACTCCCCCCCCCCCATCCTCCCCTCCCTGCCCCTGGATCTCAGCTGGCATAGCTGGAAGCTGCACCCTGAGACATTTGCCTTCACTGTGTGCCTGTCTCCCTCGCCCCCAGATTCCTGGCCCAAGAGGTACCAAAATGGAGAGTTTTGTGAACCCATATAAGGGGCAACCGATCAAGTGCCAGGTGGGTTTCTGCTCTGCCCTGGGTCTGGGGGAAACTCCCCAGTGGATCCTCCCAGAGCAGCAAACTCGGAGGATGAGGGTTGGAGAAAGGGGATATTCTAGCATTGCCAGCTCTCCACCCGTCTCCCGTGGGTCCTAGCAGAGCCATCCAGGTACCCTTATCTCCCATCATGTCCCTTTAGAGACTGGCGCTGCCCTCCCTGGGCAGAGATGGGGACTGGGGTGGGGGGAGAGGTCCATGCACCCCTCATGCCCATATCAGCGTCGAGATGGTCATCACCTGCATGAGCACACTGAAGAAGAACATGGCGGACAAGGACGCAGTCAGCTGCCTGGTGATCGGGACAGAGAACGCTGACGTCCTCATCCTGGAGCCTGAGGCCTTCACTATCCTGGCCAAGGTGAGTGGGTGCCAGGTGAGGGGGTTTATGGAAACAGCCATCGCACCGCATCCCAGAGGTGGCATCTCAGCACTGAGCTATGGGTCCCTGTATAAACAGCCCCTGCACCGCACCCCAGAGGAGGCTGCATCTCAGCACCAGGCGAGGGACCCCTGCTCATGTATAGCTCGTTCCCATGGATGCAGGGCTGCCCCACCTCCTTACATCCTCCCCTCTCTGCTCCCAGATCTCAGCTGGATGCTGCACTCTGAGTCATTTGCCTTCATTGTGTGCCTGGCCTGCAAGTGCCCCAGGGAGGGAGGGGAGCCCCTGGCACACCTGGGCCAGAAGCCTGTGTCCTGGGCCCATGAAACTGCTCCATGGAGACAGTCACAGAGCAGGTGGGGAAGCACCTCTTTGTCTTACACTTCCCAGCTGCCACTCTCACATGGGGGTGGGACAACAGTCAGATCATTGCTGGGCTGGGGGGGGAAGCAGCTTGATCACTGCAGGGGGTAGTGCTGTCTGCTCCCCACAGGGGAAGACCTGCTAGTGACCTGATCAGTGGGGCTGGTCCATGGGGCAGGGGTGGAAATACTCAGTAGCAGCCTGCTCACTGCAGGGTGTGAGCAGTGCTGGGGGCAGGACTGTCTGATCCCGGGGGGACACCTCGTACCAGCCTGACTGCGGCAGGTTGTGAGGGCCCAGTCATGGCATGATCCCCAAGGAGTGGGAGGGTGACTAGTACTGGCCTGGTCGTTGGGGGGGTGACTGGTTGCAGCCTAGTCCCTGTGGAGGTGTCCTCGCCTCCAGGCCAGTCACTGCAAGCCCTAGTGGTGAATGAGTAGCAGGGGGAAGGTCCCATAGGGGTAGAACCCCCCATGCAGCTAGCCCTCTGTTCTCCCCCCTGCGGGCCCCCACTGCCCTTTGCCTTCCTGCACAGGGGGGGGCTGGAATGGCTTCTGGTCCAGCCGGATGGCACCTGCTCCTGCAGCCCCTGAGAAACCCACATCCCTTCTGGAACCTCAGCATGGACCTCACCTTCATGGCTTTGGATGTGGGGATCTTCCATGGGGGGTGGCAGCTCCCCCTGACTTAGTCACTGTCTCCTTTATCAGCAGGGTGCATCCCCCACTGCTCCCCCAAACTGTCCTCCAAGCTGTGGCAGCGCCATCCCTAGGGGGCACAATGTAGC
The DNA here is from genome assembly GCF_026122565.2 of Emydura macquarii macquarii. Lineage (NCBI taxonomy): Eukaryota > Metazoa > Chordata > Testudines > Chelidae > Emydura > Emydura macquarii. The sequence goes on along the minus strand of NW_027131105.1, from coordinate 7,812,594 downwards.
AAGATGACCCCCGGCACCCCAGGCATCAATCCAGCAGGCACCCCACAAATCTCCCCTACCGCACGAGGTACAATCTCAGGCTCTTACCGTACCCTGGGGTCTGCATACATAGCTCCCTGCATGGCTTTGGGAGGGGGTGTATTTGAACAATCTATCAGTGGAAGAAAAATTATAGAACCCCAATAAAATTACCCCCCCTCCATTTTAATAGCAGCCCGTGTTGTGGCTCTGTGACAGGTGGAGACACCACTCAGCTGCACCAAAGCTCCCCATATTCTCCTCTGCTGCCAGTCCCTGCTCATCCATCCAAGGTCCTGATCCTGCCAGTGGGGGAGGGTCACCCCAGAGTGGAGGGCTGGAGTTGGACCTGCTGCTCTGCTTTCAGCAAGGTTAAGATCAATGTCACACCTTGGTCAGTTTCTTAAGCGTTTAAGTTCAGAAGGGTCCATAGGATCATCTAGTCAAACAAGTTTCTGTTGGAGAAAGTGGAGGAAGTAACCAGGAGGACAGCCCAGATAGGCTTGATTCTCACCAACAGGGAGGAATTGGTCGCAAATCTGGAGAACCTTTAGTTAAACCAAAGCATTTCAGTCTTCAGAAAACGACTGTGTTGCGTGCCCCAGGTAGGAGGCCCGTCAGTTTCTTCTGTTCTCTATGCCCAAGAGTCCTGCCGTGGCAGGGAAGTGCTGAGGTTAGCCATACCCTCCAAAACAGATGGGGGGGGGAGGAGCAACTGGGGTGGTTTTAAAAATAAAAAAGCCAAAGATGGCAGGAAGAGATGGAAGCAGTTTACCCCCAACAAGGGGTGATTTGAATCCAGCCAAGATCTGCATGGTGGGAGGGAGGAACACTTTAAATCAACACAGTTAGACAAAGTGGAGGCAATTTGGGGGGGAGGGTGTTAAAAGGAGCCCAGCTCCAGGCAGAGCTGGAGGAAGGGAGGGGTTTAAAGACAAATAAACCCTCCAGGAATCCTATACCAGGGTCAGTAGCAGAGACAGGAATAGAACCAGCAGACCTGATTCCCAGCCTCCCCCACATTATAACCCACATTATAACCCTTCTGTCCTGCCCCAGCCAGGGACAGAACACATCTGTCATGCCACATCCCAGGTGGCAATGCATAGAGGGGATGTAGTTTTCTCCGGAGCAATCCCACTGGCATGATGGGATGGGGCTTCCAGTGAGTTGGGGGGGGAGGGGGAGAATGCCCCTTCCACTCTCTCACAAAATGTCCTCAGAAGCCAACATCCCGATTATTTATTTATTTTATTTTAAAATAATTACAACCCAATTCCCCCCAGTCAAGATGCCATCACTACTTGATCCTCTAACTACAGGATCATTAAACATGGGGGTATCTGGATCCCCACTGGAGGGCCAGAAACCCCAATTCCCCCCAGAATCCATTCCTGATGGGCAGAGATGTTCAGTGCAGGCACCACTTCCCACTAGTGCTGAGGGAGACTGGGTGTGGATTCTAGGGCCATCAGGAAGGGAGCCTGGCAGGGCGGCCTGTGAGAGAGAGAGAGACACACACACACACCCAGGAGCTGCTCACTCTATGAGCTTCTTGGCCTTGAAGAAGCGGCGCAGGTAGCAGACTTGCCAGGTGGCCAGGCCCACCAGACATAGCATGGAGAAGACACTGAAGTAGAGCACACGAGTGCTGGTGGACTCTGTGGAAAGAGAGACACGGGGTGAACAGGGGACCCCAAAGCATCATTACAAGTGCCTTCCAGCCACTTCACAGGAGAGAACCCACCCCCAGCTCTGAGAGGAGAATAAGGTCTAGCAGGTACAGGGGGTGCTTCCTCACCATTTGTGTCCCTCATTTCCTCCTCCCGCTGCTTCATGTAGGCAAAGTCCTTGACAATGGATTCAGAAAGGTCCTCAAGGCGTCGCAGATCCACCTCCAGGGGCTTCAACTTCTCTGCCTTGGCAATCTGGGGGTGGGGACAGTGGGAATGAGACCATTCCACCCCACACTGAGAGACAGCCGCCTCTGGGGTGGGGAACAAGGGCTGTCCATACAGGGATCTCTCACCCGGTGCCAAGATGCAACCATCTCTGGACTGGGCAAAGGGGCTGTTTAGAGAAGAATCCCATGCACTGTGCTGAAATGCAGCCGTCTCTGGGCTGGGGCACGGGCTGTTTATACAGGGAACCCTCAGAATTCTGACTCCCAGGCACTAGCAGAGCAGAGATACATGCCCAGGTGTACGGATGTTGTCAAGTCTGGCCTTAGACTCAGGTTGTCGGCACCTCACCTTCCCCATCAGGCACAGAACAGAGGGGCAGCTGCACAGGGTGGGGGGGACTAAAAGGAGTGTTACACTCACATTTTCATAGTTCAGGGCCTCCACCCCATGTTTGACGTTGAGGTTGATCAGCTGGTCAGGGACTCGGAAACTCCCTGGGGATGGAGGATGAGAGAAAGAAGCTATAACTATTACAAGGAAGGGAAGAAATAGTTTCTAACCCCCATTTCCTTCCCAGTCAGGAATAGAACCCAGGAGTCCTGGCCCCCAGTACCCTCCTCAACTCTAACCACTAGACCTCCCTCATGATCTCAGGTTTCCTGGCCATGCTTGGTGCAGGAGACCCCATATGAGGGTGTTAGGAAGCTGTGGGATGGGAGGAATGCCCCCAGGACACAGGAGTGACACCTCATACCTGACTGGGCATGGCTCTCGAAGCAGATCTCGTAGATCTCATAATCATCTGTGGTGAAGGCAAATTTGCCCTTCTTGGCATCTTCCTTAGAGTAGAGCAGGTGGCCAGCGGAGTCTGTCACCTGGGGTGGGAGGACAGACTATGACCCCATAGTACCAGCCATCTCTCCAGAGCAGGCTCCCAATGCCCACGCTGATCCTATTCCCCAGGCTCCCTCTGAGAACCCACCCCCCAGGAGGATAGGGGTATAGCGTGTCCCCTCCACCCAGGAGCATGGGGGGTCCTGCGGAGACAGGGTCCCTGATGGCCTTCGTGTGGGGCGGGGTGTCACTAACTTCGTGATCAGCTCTGGAGAACAAAGAGGCCTGGAATGCCTTGGGGTGGAGGTCGAGGTCCTGGTCCCTGGGAGTGGTGCAAAGCTTAAGGCGAGTGTAGGGGACGTAGGCGGGCAGGGCAGCCGAGGGGGCCTGAGGGTGGCCCGGGCAGGTGTTTGGGGGTGCAGCGGGGCTCCCTAGGGGCTCTCACCCGGAGGTCGGTCCTGGCCCCCGGCACCCCCGGCTCCGACACCTCGTACTCCCCGGTCACCATGACGTCGCGGTGCATCTCCTCCTTCAGGCACTTGCGGGTCTGCGCCGGCAGATGGAACGAGAGCGCCCCGCACCCACCGGCCAGGAGCAGCGGCAGCAGCAGGGGACCCAGGAGTCCGGGGCGCAGCCGGGGCACCCGCATGGCGAGCAGCGGCGGGGAACCCCCTGGCCTCGAGACACCTCGTCCGGCTCCCCGAGCTGGTTGAGTCGGTTGCGTCCGGCTGTTCCGTCACTCTCTCCCAAAGCTGATTCGGCCGCGTCGGACCCCGCGCGCACCCGACGTGGCGCTCTCTCTATGGTCCGGCCCCGCCCCAGACTCTGGGCCAAGGAACAGGCCATGCTTCCGCTTCCGGCTCCGCCCTACTTCATCTCCGGCAGCGTGAAATAGGGTATGGGGACGCCGGACAGCGCGAAATTCGGACCGGGGGTTTGCGCAGGCGCTCAGTGATTTAGGCCCTAGCAGGTGAAGGGGGGGAGTGGGGGCTCAGTTTGTGCGGTGCTGAGCCTGGCCCCCCCCCCGGGAGCCCTATGTACACTTGCAGCTGGGCAGAGAGTGACGTGTGGGGGGTCAATCCAGTCTGGGCTGCCCCCAAGTCTGACCTGGCAGGGATTTTATGGGGCTTCTCCCCTCTCCGCGTCTGCGGGCTGTGGGGCGGGGTGGCTAGTGGATGGAAGCCGGGAGCTGGGGGTCCGGGCTCGCTCCGCGGCTGGGGGGGCTGTGTCCAGCTACGGGCAAGTTTATACCTAAGTGAAAAATCAGCTGGAGGCGCTGGGTGGCGCCAGAGAGCAGCGCCGGGCGGCGGGCGGGGCCGTAGGTGCAAGGAGTCCGGGGGTTCTCAGCGGGAGCAGCCGGGGCGTCTCCGAGTCCGCCCTGCCCCGCCCGGGCCAACCAGGAAGTGAGGCCAAGGCTGGCTGTGCGGGGCAGGGAAACCCGGCCCATTTCCTTCCCTTCCTAATTCACTCCAGAAACACCCCACCCCCTCCCCTCAGTCCCTATCCCCCTATGCCCTTTCCACTCCACAGCTTGCCCCCCCCCCCAGTGTCCCCACACCCCCTCCCCCATCTTCCCTTCCACTCCTGCTTCCCCCAATATTCCCATCACCTCAAACCTCACCTCTCTAGTCTCCCTCATGCCCCCTGCATCCTCCTCCCTTTCCTCATTCCAACCCACCGCCCATCGTGTCCACCCCCAGTCCTGATCCGTTCATGGGTTGGTCAGGCAGCAGAACTGCCCCCTGTGGAGTAGGGCAGACGGGGTGGGGAACATCCCAAATGGCTGGCCCTGGTTAAAAGGCTGTGATGGGATGAGGCTGAGAAGGCACCGGGTCCAAAGATGCCTAGAGCGTGGGAGCGGGCATCAAGCCCTGTCACCACTTCCTGCCTGCATCAGGGCTGGCACTGTGTAAAGGAGAGAACCTGGCATCCACTCACCTGCCTTGGCAGCCACAAGAAAATACATGGGCCAGGATGTTGGAGTGGGGGCAAAGAGTGATCCCCTGCCCCCTCAACAGGTCCCTGAGAGATGAATAGGAGTGTGCGTGAGAGAGAGGGGATAGCTGAGAGGGATTTCCCCCCCCCCCCATGGTTATGGCCCCCCTTTGATATCAGAGCTACATGTGAATTCAACGGGGATTGGATTGATAAATGGGTGGGGGAACCTGGGGTCAGGGAGAGGGGTCTGGGGCAGGGAGGGGTTATGGGGTCTCCAGAGCAGCCAGGGGTGTTGGGTGAGGCATAAAAAACCTAGTGGGAAGGGAGGCACAAAGCAGCTGGGATGTTAAGGGGGATGGGATGGGAGCATCCCAGCTGAGGGGAGCTGGGCCTCGGCTGGAGAAAGCTGGACACAGTCCAAGCCTAGTTTCCAGTTGATCTCAGGTACCATGAAGTGACACTCCCTCTACCCCAGGCAGGATTGGGACTGGGGGTGGAGGGAATGTCACCCATTGCACTGAGGGTAGGGGGCTGAGATTCCTGCAGGGTTACCCCCTGTGTAATGGAATGGGACTGGGAAGAGCCCAGTTGCAGTGTTATGGGAGGTATCAGGGGTCTTCCAGCCCTTATCACACAGGACTCAGATCAGAGCCCTGGGACAGGTGAGTCTGGACACAAAGCAGGACTTGAGCTCAAGGGTACCATCAGCAACAAAGGAGAATAGTAGATTGGAAGAGTAGCTGGCTTGGGGGGCACGGAATGAGATATGAGGCTTCTAGGGAAGAGCAAGGGCTATGGGGTTGGGGAATATTCTTTTATCCTGCCTCCGTCTGTGGTAAATTGCAGAAGGGATGGAGCAATCACTCTGCTTGCGTCAGCCCCGCTAGGTGCTGGCGTCAGAGCCAGGAGGGTGGGGATGGGGCAAGACTGCACCTGCTGGAGTCACACAGCCCAGCCGAGAATGGGAACAGCCCTCTGTCTGTCCTGTTACCTACAGCATCCCCAGCTCCCCTGCTGGGTCTGGAATAGCTGGGAGCTCCCCTCAGAGCTGGAGCTCTGGGAGAGGGGTGTGTGTGTGTGTGTGTGTGAGAGAGAGAGAGAGAGTACGTGCCTCCACACATGGTGGGTGTGTTTTGCAATTGCTGTTGTGTGATTGTATGGGCAATTGTCAATGCATGTATGCCCCTGTGCAGCCGGTGAGCGTCTACGCAATTGTCAAGCTGTGTACATGAGTGTGCATGCAATTGGGTGAGTGTGATGCAATTGGCGTTGTGTTTGAATGTGCAATTGTCATTGCATATGATTGTGCAATCAGGAGAGTGTGTGCAGTCTTCATTGTATGTAGCTGAGTGATTGTATTGCTGTGTGAGTGCATTCACACTCTAGGTGTCTGTACAATCACACAATGAGTGTGCGCTACATGCCAGTTTATGGCTGGCAGCCTCCCTGCTCAATGGATGCTGCTTGTCTGACCTTGGGAGGGGTTATTTGGGGAGTTCCCCCCCCCCAAATTAAAGGTCTCTCATCCTTGCATTGACCCCACTGAACTCTGGAGACCTGCTGCTTTGGCTGAGGCTCGGTGGTTGATAGTTACAAGCTGGGAGCACAGAGGACAGGAAATCTCTCTCGGTGCCCAAGATCCCCCAGCTCACGGGATTGGAATGACAGGCGCCTGGGTAGAGGAACGTGCCAGAGGCCAACAGTGATTCAGAGGGGGAAGGGAAGAGATGAGGTCTGGACTGTGCCAGATACAGAGGCGGAGTACCAGCTTGGAGCTCCCTCCTTCACTTTGTGTCTCACCCGGTCTGATTTCTCTACAACAGTGGTTCTCTACCAGGGGTACACATACCCCTGGGGGTAGCAGAGGCCTTTCAGGGGGTCCATCAACTCCTCTAGCTATTTGCCTAATTTTACAGCAGGCTACATAAAAAGCACTAGCGAAGTCAGTACAAATAAAATTTCATACAGGCAATGACTTGTTTATATGGCTGTACATACTATGCACTGAAATGTAAGGACAATATTTCTATTCCAGTTGATTTATTTTATAATTCTATGGTAAAAATGAGAAAGCAAGCAATTTCTCAGTACTAGTGTGCTGTGTCACTTTTGTATTTTAGGTCTGATTTTGTAAGCAAGTCATTTTTAAGTGAGTTGAAACAGGTTATGCAAGACAAATCAGACTCCTGAAAGGGGGACAGTCAGCTGGAAAGGTTGAGAGCCACTGCACTACCCCACCCTGAGACAATTGAATTGCACGCTCTCTCCTGCTCCACAAACACCCGCCGGCTCCAGGGCAGGGCACTGACTGGGCATGGTGCCAACAATTCAGCATGTCAGCCTGGCAGCATCTGCCCCAAGCCAAAGAAGAGACCAACCCTGCCATGCAACTAACTGCCTGGCTTCCCTGAGCTGGGAATAGAACTCAGGAGTCCTGGCTCATAGGGGTCTTCTCCCTGCATTCTGTCTAGCCCTGCCAGTTCATGGAGCCTGTAGGGCTGGGGGGAGGCAAAAGAAATGGGCAGGGGGAAAACTGCTTTTGGTGAGGGGCACAGACCCTGAGCCTTTCTATTAGGCCAGTCCAGCAGACATTTTACTGGGATGCTGGAAGTCTGCTGGCTTAGAGCAGGGTGAGGGAGTCGGGACTCCTGGGTTCTCTCCCTGTTCTGGGAGGAGTTAGTATGTGTGTGTAGGACACCCCCAGACCTTGGGACCAAGATTGGGGTGGGCAGAGATCTCCAGGCCCATGGCACTTGAACCATCTCATCCTGTGGTGCCCCAGCCTGACAGTATTTGAGACTCAGGGCAGGGGGGGGTCCCTAAACTGGGGACAGGGGAATGAGGAAAGAATATCCCCCCTGGACCCACTGCACAAAGAGGCCCTGGAAACCCAGCAGCTGGATAGGAGGGCTGAGCACATGGCTGGTGATGTTCAAGCAGCCCCCTGTCCCCAGCACGGCAGCCCCCAGGATCCCTGTGCTCTAGTATGCAAGGAGTGAACACGCCCGATGGATAGATGGGGCTGTCCTGCGTTTCCCCATGAGATGGGAATGCTGGTACCGTGTTGTCCTGGAATCCCATAGGAGTGACTCTCAACCTGGATTTGCAGCCCCCCAGCTATCCCAGCCCTGGGTCTGTGCTGCATTAGGCTGGGATCCAAACCCCAAGTCTCCAGAGTGAGTAAAGTCAGGAGGAAAAGGAAGGGTGAGTAAGTGGATAAGTATACAGAGCTCTCAGCCCACCTCCTGTTTGGGATTTGGCCCATTCTCCTGTTCCCTCCATAGACACAGAGGGGCCCTGCCTCATCCCTGCCAGCCACGAGCACTTGTGAGCTCCACATGCTGGTGATTTGGAGGGAGCCTGTGAGAAATCCCCTCCCTCCCCTCGCCCGCCAGCTCCACTGCTGTCCAGGAACCAGCCGAGGAAGCTGTTGCTGCTTTCAAGTGTGGATTAAGGTGATCGGGGAGTTTGAAAGGCTGGCACACACGTGATGCTGCTCCGCTCGTGCCCCTCAATGCCAGCCTGCAGCTGCTTGCTAGCCCAGCCCTGGGCTCCTCATCCCCACCTGGCTCTGCTAGTGCTGCTCACTCCCAGTCTGCAGCCTCCCAGCAGCTGCCCCATGGTAGTCCCCAGAGAAATGGGGTGACTCCAGTGCTCAGAGTTTAAATACGGGGGGGGGGGGCAGGGAGGGAAAATGCCCATGGGGGAGCCAGCCATGTCCCCGGCCCTCTCATTGCTCCCCAAGGCTGGTGGCAGGGTGCCGGCTGGCTGCTCTCTGCCCCCCATTCCTGCCAGGTTAGTCACCGGGAGCATGAGATCAGGCACATTCCTGTGTCTCACATCCTGTCATGGTCCACAGGGAGAGGGATTGTTAACCCTCACAGTGCCAGGGCCTGGGAGATTATGGAACATGGGTTGGGGGGAGGGAAGAGGAACAGTCACTGTCCCCCCACCCTATGGCCACCTCCCAGAAGAGTTGATTGTTTTGAGATCGGGGCGGGCAGGAGCCAGGACACCTGGATTCTCTCCCTGGTACTTGGAGGAGGGTTCTAGTGCTTAAAGCGCATGTGTGTGGGGGGAGGGGGTTAGGGTTACCCTAACCCTGAGTTTCACTCCCAGCTCCCCCAATAACCTGCTGTGTGACCTTAGGAGAGTCTCTTTCTCTCTGTGTCTGTGTTTCTTCTCCCACGCTTTGTCTGTTTAGACAGTGAACGCTTCACGGCAGGGACTGTCTCTCACTGTGTTTTAGGCAGTACCTGGCAAAACAGGGGGTCCCAATCTCCATGGGGTCTCCAAGCAGTAAGAGATAACTAATGCTTTCAGGCTCCAGGTGGCTGTGCGGAGTGGGCTGGACATGCTTTCACTCTCTGTGCTGGGCCCAGCCCTGTCAGTTTCCCTTGTAGTCACTTTCAGTTCCTGATTTGGAGGATGACCAGAGCTTGCTATATGTCAGGGATTTACACCCCCGCAGCCCACTCAGAGAGAGAGAGAGAGAAACCACTGATCCCACTCTCCTCCCAGAGCTGGGGATGGAACCCAGGAGTCCTGAATCCCAGTCTCCTCTGCTTTAACCCACTAGATCCCATTCCCTGCCCTCCCAGGGCTGGAGATGAAAGCCAGGTGTCTTGGCCCCAGCACCTCCCCCTCCCTGCTCCAACCCCATAGACCCTCCGCCCCTACCAAAGTTGGGACAGAATACAGGCAGTGGTGCTGGAACAATGTTTATAATGGGGGTGCTGAAGGCGGAACCCATGTATTTGGGTTGTTGTTACTACTTCAAGGCAGGAGTGTAGCAGCACCCCTAATTCCAGCACCTATGAATACAGGAGTCCTGCACCCACCACCTCATCTGGGCATTTCTACTCTCCATGCCAGTGTATCTTCCAGTGGCTTGTTTCTTGGGAGGGAGGTGATTTTAGGGTCTCATCAGCGGGGGCAGGTGGGGTGGCCAGGCTCAGCATCTCTGTTCAAAGAGCTGGGAGGCAGGGGCTCTCTATGATACTGCAGGGGGGAGGGGGCAGCCAGATTGCAGGGGGGGGGGGAGCTGCCCGTGTTGGCTTGGCAGTTCTTATTCTGATGGAGGGAGAGGGAATTCCAGCTCCTGCACTGCCGGTGGGATTAGGGGGATTAGGGGGATTCACAGGGCATGCTTGCTGTCTGGCCCAGCCACTCAGCTCTGGAAACTGGCAGTACCCAGCATGTGCGGAGGGGCAAGGAACCACCTTTAAACTGCCCCTACACCCCCACCTACTCCCGGTAGAGTCACAGGGACCCCTGTCCCCACCCCTGGCTCCCCCCTTCTCCAGGGTCACAGGGACCCCTGTCCCCATCGCTCTGTGCTGCTTTCTCTCTCCATTCATCCCCATACACACCCCCATTTATCCATTCAAACACACCCTCTCTCCCAACACACGCTTTGGTCTGTATAGCCACCCATCCAGACACCTTCCTATCTCTGGACCAATCCAAGGCCCCAGTTGCCCACCTCTCTGTGTGTGCCTACGTTCCTTTTCTAGGCCCCCTCACTCCTCGTATGTCCCAGCCTCCCCCCCCCCCATTTCCCCTGCGGTCCTACCCAGCCCCGAATTCATTTACTGCATGAGAATGCTCGGTGGGGGTAGGGATGCGGAGTCTTCGCCGGAACTTTGCAACTTTGACTGTGAAAACAAACTACCTGGCCTGATGCTGACTGTGTCTGTCTGTGTTTAGGGGTGTATGTTGTGCAGGTTGTGTAAGAGTGCCTGGGTGTGTATTTTGGTGTGCACAGCGATGCATGTAGCTGTGCAGTGTGTGGTTGGGCTGCGGTGGGTGTGTTGTTGTACAGACGTGTGTGTGTGTGTGTGTGTGTGTGTGTGTGTGTGTGTGTTGTTGTTGTACAGAGATGTGTGGTAGTGGTGTACAGGGTATTTGTTGTAGTAAGCCTGGGGGTTGTACAGGTATTGTGATACAGGATGTGTGTGGTGGTGTGTGTTTGTGTGGTGCTGTTGTTGTAGTACAGTGGGTGGGAGATTATCCTGAGCTTGATTCTCTGAAACGCATCTTGAATAGAGCTTGGAAACAAACACAGAGGGGAATCCTTTACTATTCCACAGCAAGCAGGAGGAAATCACACTATATATGGATATCTACGTCATCGAGCTCTGAGTCAATCCTCGGACCGTTCCAAATAGATTGAAAGCAGGGGGAGTTTTTATTTTACTGGCCTTTTAAGGGCTGAACAAACTCCGATTCCGGGGAGACAGATGCATCTTAATTGAATAGGATCCAGCGAAACCGGGGTGGGTTACTGGAGAGGGGATTCCCAGAATCCTGATGGTCTGAAAAGGGCGCGGGGTGGGACTCGCTCCTCCCCTTCCCAGGTTAAAGTGAAGCGGCCCCGGAGTTCCCATTCATAAAAAAAGTAACCGGGCGGGAGGGGAGGGAACCAGTTCAGAGAGACGCTCACCGGACTGACCCACCCAGGGACCGTACAGCCGCAGCGCAGAGCCAGACATGTTCAGGGACTATGGAGCGGGCAGTGCGGGCGGCCCGGGATCCCCGTACAACCTTCGGCCGCAGCAGCCTGCCCTGCGCAGCTTGGGACCGGCCGCCACCTCAGGGACCACGGGAGCCGCGCAGCAGGTAAGGGGGGAAGCGGGGCAAAGGGCCGAGAACTAGGTCGGTCGGTCTGTCCCCATACACTCTCCCTGTCTGTCCATCCGTCCGTCCCCGTGCACACCGCCCCGTCTGTCTGCTCGCCCCCGTGCTCACCTCTCTGTCTGTCTCCGTTCCCGTGCACGCCTCCGTCTGTCTGCTCGCCCCTGTTCACACCTCCCCTTCTCTGTCCGTCTGTCCGTCCGTCCGTCCCCGTGCACGCGTCCCCTTCTGTTTTTCCGCACACCTCCCCGACTGTCTGTCCCTCCGTCTGTCTGTTCGCCCCTGTGCACACCTCCCCTTCTCTGTCTGTCCGTTCGTCCCCGTGCACGCGTCCCCTGCTGTTTTTCCGCCCCCCTGCACACCTCCCCGACTGTCTGTCCCTCCGTCTGTCTGTCTGTTCCCATACACACCTCCCTGCTTGTCTTTTTCTCTCTCCACCTTTCCCTGTGCACCCCTCTATCAAATCTATTCTCTTCCCCATCCCCGGCCCCGTCTGTCCATATACACGCGCCTCTCTCCAGACACACCTTCCTGTCTGTCCATCCCTTGCTCCCCCTGTCCAGCCATCTACCCTACCGAGTCATTCCCTGATCCCCGTCCACCCTTGTCCGTCCAGCCTTTCCCCCCTTCAGTGTGTTTCTTTCCCGCTTTCTGGCTCGCTCTTTCGTTTCTCGGGGGTGGGGGGAAGGGAGCCTCACTCTCTCCCGGGGGGAGCCCCGATGACTAACACTCTGGGTTGATTCACCCCATCGCGTGGCCGCCCGCTGGTTTGACCCCTCCCCCCCGACCCACACGCAGGCACTCGCGTGCCGATGGCTAGGGAATGCAGGGGGTTCCCCAACCCAGCGCCCTACAGCAGAGCGATGGGAGGGCGGGGGTGGTTCCTTTAGCCAGCTGCTGCCTGAGCCCCGGGGCCTAGACCCTTGTGTCGATCTTGCGCTGTGGGGGCCTGAGGTTTCCGTGTCTCTGCCCCCCACCTAGCCAGGCAGAGGCAGCTGCAGGCAGACACCCCAGAGACACCTGTTCCAGCGGAGGTGACTCCCCGTCTGGCACCATGCTACAGCGTTTATGACACACAGTTTATCCCACAGCTGGCAAATTGTGAGAGACACCCCACAGCGACTGAATGCGTGTGGTGGGTGGTGGGCCTGGGGCTCCAGGGTATGGGGAGGAGTGGGAACAGGACAGACCTAGAGATGTGGGGGGGCGAATGGGTGGATTCCCTTCTGCTCCCCCTCCTCTGGCTCCCGATGCACCCCTGCTCCCGGTTGGAGCTCCAGGGCAGGAGCAAGGGATGGTGCTAAGTCATGCCTAGTGAGTCACCAGAATCGGCAGGGCTGAGTCACAGGCTACACTCACCCCGGGGCCGGGTGGCCCCTGCATTCACCCCAGCCTGTGTCCCAGGGATCTGAGATTCCTCAGCCATTTCCTCTTGCATAAGGGTGCCCCTGCAACAGCTGCCAGCCCCACCCCAAAGCCAGCTGCAGTGCCTGCCATCCCTGTGTGAACAGCTGCCACACAAGGGATAGACCCCAGGTGTCCTGATTTCCAGCTTCCTCCCCCTCCCCCAACCCACCAGACCCCCCTCCCTGAGCTGCAAATAGAACCCAGGAGTCCTGACTGCCAGGCCACTAGACTCTACTACCCTCCGAGAACCAGGGACAGAACCCAGGAGTCCTGGCTGCCAGTCCCAGCTGCTATAACCACTAGCCCTGGGTAGGGTGACAGTCATGATTCAGTGCCTGAGAAGCTTTGCTCCCATGCCCAGCCCCCTTTGTGTTTTGGGGGAGTCCCCAGTCCCTGGGGCAGCTTCTTCCTGAGGTGCTCTCTGTCTGACACAGAAGGCGTGGCCAGCGTGCTGCCCCGGGGTGGTAACACCAGTACCCAGCGCAGTCAGCTGGGGCGTGACCCACTAGGGAAACTGGGTCAAGGGTTGGGGAGTGCCCTGGGAGGGTTATCTGCGGGCAGGACTTCCGCGCACACCCTGCTGTTCACACGCAGAAGCATGCCAGAGGGTTATGCTGACTCAGCAGCCGAGGGATCTGGAATCGCCAGTGTGTGCCCAGGGTAGGGGCACTGGAAGACAGAGCCCTGTGTTGTCTCCATCCACCCTGGTGGGTGCTTTGTCTCTGTGCCCTGGTGAGCCTTTGGCCTCGGGACTGACTAGTGCCAAGGTGGGGATCAGGCCCATGCATTATGTTGAGACCCAGCAAACTCATTGTACATGGGGTATTACCTGCATACGAAGGCACCCCATCTTTACCCCAATCTGTAGGGCTCAAGGCATAACCTGGTTAAGGCACCCCCACCCTTTCCCAATCCATAGGGCTCTGGGGGAAAGGCACCTACCCGTACCCCATTCATACTCTAGGGCTAAGGGTCACCCATTCCCAGTCTGTAGGGCTCCAGGTGTAACCTGGTTAATTTTAACCACCATTCCCCAATTTGTAGGGCTCCAGGTGTAATCTTCTGCAGGCTTGCAGGGTCCTTAGCCAGTGAAGGAGCCTTAGACAGTAATATCCTTAACCTCTCTTTATGAACAGTCACCCAACAAAATACACACGCTAAGCATACAATGCTCACCACTCCCAATAAGGCAGACAAACTCCTGGTGGCCAGTCAGGATTAGATCATCTGGGGACCCTAACTGCACAGAATGGTCAGCAGGGTGTTGAGGTCTGGCAGCTCTGATCTCGGGCTGTGTTCTGGAGTTAGGTTCTACAGAACTTTCTTTTGGACCCCAGTTATAGAGTTAAAACTTGGGTCCTGCTTAGCTATGCCTTAACCAATCATTTTAAACTAAAGAACTACAAAACACCAATCCTAGCCCATTATGAAACAGTTCTTTGACCAGTCAGACCCCATCACCTGAGTTGATTTAAATATTGCACAATTAGTTAGTCAACAGATAAAAACAATCAAAGAACCAGACAGAAATCATTCAGATAGACAATAGAGAAGTGGAACCATAAAACGTGTAGAATAGATTTTACAACCACAACTGTTGATAAGTGATTCCCTTGTCAGACAGAATGCTGGCAGACAAAGTTTCCTTTAAACATCTTAAGATCTGTGTCTTTATCTGGTGGTGATAGGTACGATTCAGACAGTAGCACCTGCTTAACAGCCCGATATGACATTGTTTGATGTAATTTAGCCGGTGATGTGAAGATGTGACCACATGCTTCTTGGCTTATGGCTGCTATTGCTCCTAATATGACCGCTACTGCTTAGCCAAAAAAATGAGGCCTCAGACCTTAACAGTCCCCTCCTTCATGAGACTTTAACCTTGCCTGGAGCCCCATGGATTGGGGTAAAGGTGGGGTGCCCTGGTGCATGGGTAACAGGGTGCCACCCAATGGGCCTGGGACAGAACCAGCTGTCACAATGTGGCTCTAGGGCTGGATCAGAACCTTCTAGAGGGGAAGATCTCATCCCCATCCCCCTAAACCAGCCTATCTAGCAGCACAGGGGCTGGATTGGAGCCAGCGCCCACTAGAGGGGAAAGGGCCTGTATCCTATTCCCCACCCTCTGAGCCGGCCAGTCCCTTGATCCTGTCTCCAAGGAGGTGAATTCCACTGCCCCATGCCCTGGGCTCTGCCCCTGACATTCTCCAGTTCCTAAAAAGGTCAGGGGGCTGGGAAGTGACTCTAAACCTCCTGTTCTGCTCTGCACCATTAGCTCCTCATTCACATCATAAGTAACCCACATGGGCACCCCTAAATCTGGGCAGGAGGCAAACAGTGGGCATGGCATTGCAGTAGCAGGGCATCTGCCCCTCTCTTTCACCAAACCAGCTGCTGGGCCTGCACCACTCTGTCCCCTGCTGAATGGAATCCTGACCATGGCACTGTGTATCCTAGACATTATACTGCCAATCACCAATGGGGATTTTCCCAAAGCCTAAGGGGGCCTGTGCCTTTGGGATGGGAGGGTGACTGGCCACCGAGCTTACAGACAGCATGAGCTGTAAAGGTCTTCAGAGCAGCGTGGTATTGATTCAGACAGGGTGGGTGAGGGATGAAAGGGGCTTTGTGTGAGGGCTTAAAGAGGGCGCTGCCCGGGTAACATAAGGCCTAATACAGTAGTTCGGTGTAGTCAGTTCAGGGAGGGGAGGCGAGTCTACTGCTGGGGAGGTGGGGGGAAGAAGGAGGGACTGGGAGTTAGGACTCCCGAGTTCTCTGCCAATGACTTGCTTTGTGAACCAGGGCAGATCCCACTCTCTACTGTTTGTGCTCCAGTTCCCCATCTGTAAAATGGGGATATCAAGACCTGGATTACCCCATCTCCCCATGGCCCCCAAAGGTTTAACCCCAATAGAAGCCTCTGCCCTGATTCTAGGTTTAAAATCGCCAGGCCAGCAGGGTGGGTTAACTGGCTGTTGGGAGCTAGAACCCACCGGCTGCGTTTCCAACCCCAACACGCCTGCATCAGGGCGAGGGGTGTCCCATAGCCACAGGCTCAGTACTGCTCCAGCTTTTAAACAGTCACTTGGAGCGAGGAACCCCTTCAGCAATGGAGCCTGATCTTCTTCAGGACACGCCCTGCAGCCTGTGGGCTCCAGCCCTCCTGTGTCACACCAGGCGAGCTGCCAGGCAAGTCCTGCTGAGACAGACTCTAGTCAGAGGCTTGTCCGTTCTGCAGGGACTAATGCACCTCGGCACACACGTGCAGTGACACTGGACAGCCTTTCCCAAGCAGTCAGGATCTTTAGTCACCTGCAACCCAGCATGGGACGTCCTTAGGTTAGTACAGAGAAATAAAGGTTCAGATATAATCCAGCTGGCCAAGCCAGAGCAACCCACCAGCCCAGCTGCCAGCAATTCCATTGCAGGCTCTGTTTTTCCTGGCCCCTTTGTCAGTCTCAGGAGTGAGTAGCCAGCCTCAGCCAGAAGGCCACTCTTCAGTCCCTCTGGTGACCTCCCAGTCGTTTGTCTCCAGGCAGGACCAAGCTGAGTTCACAGCCCCACCTGCCAACACTTCCCACTGCTGCACATTGATTGTTCAGTTGCTGGGGCTTCCGTTGCCTCTTTGGCCCCTCTGTTGGTCTGGGTCAGTTTCAATCAGTTCCTTAATGATTCATTCAGTGTGGCCCAGACAGCAAGACAATACCCACACCTTCCATCCTGCACTGCCCCCAAGAGCAGACTTAACTTTTTCCTCTGCTGGGTAGCAATGCAAAGTGCAGAGGGAAACTGAGGCACACAGAGGCTTCATAAAAGAGTTACAAAAAAATCCCCACTTTGTCACAGAGGGTGAAGGGTGAAATGAACTGGCAGATTTAAGGGAAAGGTCCAAAACTGGGGGTGGGGGAGGATTTGTTAAACATGGAACCTTTGAAGGCCTCATCAGGTGCATGGGGGGAAGTGTTGAATGGCAAAAAGTGTTTATTACTAGGAGCAGCTGTGTCTCTTTCCTGGTTATTATGTTCATTACGGGGAGGGGGCTGAGATCGGAGGGGTCCCATTGTCCCAGGTGGTTCATGGACACACAGTGAGAGACAGTTCCTGCCCCAAAGAACTCACAGTCTGAACAGACAAACTGCCAGCACTGGCCACTGGCAAGACTGGATGATTTTCTAACAGATCTGCTCTAGTTCAACCAGGAATTAGTCCAGGGTCGTCCCATGGGCTGGGTTATGCAGATACTCAGACTAGATGGTCACAATGGTCCTTCCTGGCCATATAATCTATGAAAGGTCAGAGGGGAAATGGAGGCACCAAGAGGTGAAAGGACCTTCCCCGGGTCAGTGGCAGAATTTGGAACAGAAGCTAGGAGTCCTGAGTCCCAGTGTAGTACTTTGACTTGCTGTCAGAGCTCTGAAGGTGTCTCCAGGTTCAGTCAGATACTTGCAATTTCCAGGCTTTTTGTGCATTTGCAATTCCCAGCTGTAAAATTCCATAAACAAAATTGTTTTTTTTTCCCAATTTAAACCTGGAATTTCCTTGTTTTTTTAAAAAATAAAAGCCTCAGATCTCAAAGCATTTAGCAAAGACAGCAATTTAAGGCCAGGAAACCATTCTGATCATCTAGTTCTAGTCTGACCGCCTGCATCCCCCAAGGGCAGAGTGTCACCTGCCAGTCCCATGGTGCAAGAGATTATTTCCCCTATTTTGTGAACATCAGCCTATTACATTTCTGACCTCTCTATGTAAGAGCAGCTGAAATGTTATCCCCTTTTACCACCAGGGAGCCTTCCCCACGGAGAGATGCAATGACTCATCTAAACTCCCATGTTGTCTGGGGTTAGAATTGGGAATTTAACCCAGGAGTCCTGGCTCAAAGCTCCTCTGTCCTGACTCACCAAACCCCACTCCTTCCCTAGAGACAGAAATTGAAACCCAAGAATCCAGCTCCCAGCCCCACTGCTCTAATCCAGTACACCCCATGCTTCTTCCAGAGCCCGGAGGAGCACCCAGCAGTATTGGCTCCCAGGCCCTCCCTGTCTCTGTCCTATCCCCCTAGACATGATGCCTCCATAAGTGTATCTGAGGTCACAAGGAGACTGAATGCAGCTAATGGCACAGGATTGGCTCCTGGAGCAATTCACAGCTATCATCCCTGGTCCCCAAGCCAAGCCAAGCCAGGGTCCTCACCAATGTCACTGGGGCTTGCTGTCCACTGCAGGCTAGAACTGCTTCCCCATGCCTGTGTGTCCTACACCCTGCACAGCCCATGGCAATGGAGATATTCCTTCTATTCTGAAGCACCAGATGCCCTTGTGATGCTGTGGGAGTGCTGCCCTCTGCTGGCTTCATCCAGAACTGCTCTGCCACATCTGTGTGTCAGTCCTGCCCCCTGTACCGCCAGTGACAATGGGGAGCCCGCTTTTATTACAATGCACCCAGCTGTCCCACCTGCAGCCTCTCACCTTTAACTACCGCCTCCCCTTATCTCCACAGAAGTTCCCCCCAGGCTCGAGCTCAGGGGCTGGCAGCTTCGTTCCCAGCCTCAACGCAATCACCTCCAGCCAGGACCTGCAGTGGATGGTTCGACCCACAATGCTCAGCACAAGCTCATCCCTCTCCCCCTCCACAGCTGCCTCGTACCCCCGCCCCTACGCCCCCTACCCCGCAGGAGCCCGCCCTGGCGTCATCCGCACCATTGGGCCAACCCCGGGGATACGCAGGAGACACAACGAGCATGTGAGTAGGGCAGCTATTGGAGCAGGGAGAAAGGGGTGAATGCCCAGCCCAGTGGGGATGGGGGGCTGGACTCCCGGGGTCCACCCCCAGTTCAAGGAGGGTTGTGAGGTGTAGTGGGGAGGGGTTGGGAGGGATGACTCCGGGGGCGGTGTCTCTCTGTGCCTCAGTTTCCCACTCCAAATCCTCCAGGACAGTGGGAGTCTGCCCATTGATTTGCACTGGCTGGAAGGGGTGGGAGTGGGAAGCGGGGCTTCACCCGGGCTGGGGGGAAACCGAGTCCCTTTCTCCCGTGAGAACAAAGTAAGGGCGGCTTGCACTGAATAGGGGTCCCCCCACCCCCTCCTTTCCGCTCTCCGGCTGGTCCCCCTACCACAAACACTGCGTGGCAGCGCGGCCACCTAGTGGCTAACGTCGGAACCGCGAGCAGGACACGGTGCTGTCCATCAGGAGCTCTCCAAATGCTTAGCGTTGTGGTGTCAGATCACTATCCCCACATGGAGAGCTGGGATAACCCCCAGGAGCCCTGGCTCCCAGCCCCTCCCTGCTCTGACCACTAGGCCTCCCTCTCCCCCCAGAGCCAGAACCCAGGACCCCTGGTTCCCAGATCCATTGCTCTAACCACTAGACCCCATTCTGGTCTGATAAGGGAATCACTCCAGCTGGGATTGGGCTAGGACGCCTGGATTCAGACCCTCGGGGCGGGCAGGAGAGGAAATGAGAGCATGCTGAGTCATGGAGCCACAGGGTGACTCAGAAGGGAAGGGGCATTGGGGCCAGCAGCATAACAGGAGTGTTCCCTCCCAGCCACCCTGGTCTGTGGAATCCAGCCAGTGTCTGAAGCCACCGGGACAGAGTCCCTGAGCCAGACTTTAACCCCTGGGGACCCTTGCCATGTCCCCAAAATGACCCCTCCCCTTCCCCCAAATCATCCCTATATACCTCCCTCTAAAGCTAATTCTCCCACCCTAACTAGAAAAGCAACCCAATCTCACCTCAGCACCGAGTTAAGGACCCCTGTGTAAACAGCCCCCATGCTCCACCCCAGATGTGGCTGCATTTCAGTGCACTGTGAGGGAGCTCTGTGGGTGCTATTCCTTGGGTCCAAAAGCCTGACAAGGACCTGGGCTTTGGCAGTTGTCTCTGGACTGGCATAGAAGGGGATATATATAGCATCACTGTCACTCATTTGAAATTCCCTGCCCCTCTCGGACCCCCATTTCAGATGACCCCCGAGGAAGAGGAGCGGCGCCGAGTAAGGCGGGAGAGGAACAAACTGGCTGCAGCGAAGTGCCGGAACCGGAGGAAAGAGCTAACGGACTGCCTGCAAATGGTGAATGGCCCCTCCTGAATCCCTCCAGCACCCCCTGCAGCACAGCACCCCCTAGCACCAGGCTGGGGCATTGGGGTTGGCTCTGGCTGTG
Organism: Emydura macquarii macquarii; assembly: GCF_026122565.2. NCBI lineage: Eukaryota > Metazoa > Chordata > Testudines > Chelidae > Emydura > Emydura macquarii. Next base: position 7,792,697 of record NW_027131105.1, on the reverse strand, counting down.
AGGGGAGAGTTCCCTTGCTGAGTCCCCCTTTGGTTCTCATTGGAGGTCACCCAGACAAGTTCTGACCCTGCCTGGCTCTTCAAGATATGGGATCAAAGCTACCTGAATTGTGATGGCTGGAGGCAGGCACCCAATATGTGTCAGGTTGTAGTATCCTTCTTGCTCCTAGAGCTGGTGACAGAACCAGGCAATCCATTTCCCAGCCCCTCCTGTGCTAACCCACCGGATCCCATGTCTCTGCCAGAGCTGGGGATTTTACCCACAGATCCTGGCTCCCAGGCCCCCGGCCTCCCTCTCTAAGCACTAGACCACACTTCCCTCCCCATAGCAAGGATAGAACCCAGATGTGCTGGCTTCCCCTGACCTGTCTCTCCACCTTCTCTCCCAGGAGACGGACCTGCTGGAAGAGGAGAAATCGGGCCTGCAGAAGGAGATTGCAGAGCTGCAAAAGCAGAAGGAGAGGCTGGAGCTGATCTTGGAGGCCCACCGGCCAGTGTGCAAGGTGCAAGATGAGTCCTCAGGGGAGGAAGAGGAGCAGGAGGGGCCGCCCGCCCCACCCCTTGTCAAGCAGGAGTCCCCAAAGCATCCCCCAGCAGCACCACGTCGGCCCCCACCGCCAGTGCCTCCTCGGATCAACCTCCCCCCCAGCGGGGTCCTGGAGCCTGAGGCCCTACACACCCCCACCCTGATGGTCACACCCTCGCTAACTCCCTTCACTCCCAGCTTGATCTTCAACTACCCTGCCCCGGGGGAGGGGGAGCCCCTTGCCGGCCCTGCCTTCCCGCCTGAGCCCTGTAGCTCTGCCCACCGGCGTGGGAGCAGCAGCGGTGATCAATCATCTGACTCCCTCAACTCTCCCACCCTCCTGGCGCTCTGACAGGCATGGCCTCCTGGCCTTGTTCTTCCTGCTCAAGAACTGGCCTCCTGACCCAGAACCTTCTATGTGGTTCCAGACCATTCAAGAACTGTTCCACGCCACCCCAGGCCCTTCTGGAATCATCCACCTCAGCTGTGGTACCTTTACTATCATTTTAGACCATTCTAGCATTTTCCCCATTATCCGAACTTCCTGTTCCTTCCAGCCACATCTGGAATCTCCCCTTCCAATTTCAAACCTTCACTGTCATTCTAGATAATTCTAGACATACACACCCACTCCATCCCAGGCTCCCAATTATTCCACGCACATCCCCCCTCAGCTCTAGAACTTTCACTGACATTCCAGACCATTTTACCTTCTCTGTCATTGGCGTTTCTTGATTATTCCAGAGTTCTCTGGAATCCTTCACCCACAAGTGAGGAATCTGCCCATTCCCTCCTTTTCCCATCACTGCAGAAGAATGTTCTTGTGCTTCAGAACCATCCCAAACCCCTTCCAGAGAAGCCCCACCCTCCCATTCCTTCTTGGGATGTGGCAACCTTCCCAAAATCCCCATCATGCTAGCTGAGTTTTTTCTGGAACCTACTAGAGCTTTCCTGGCCCCCTTCTGGATTGCTCTAGAATCCCCCAGCCATTCACAATCTCATACTAGACTCTATCCAGATGTCCCAGGTCAACAGGCACTCATTCTAGACTTTGACTGACCATTCTAGAGCAACTTGCTCATTCTACCACCTGTCCAGCTGTTCTAAGCTGCCATTGCTCCTTTGAGAACACTCACAGCTGTTCCAGACCTCTCTTGCTGTTTCTAGACTGTTCCAGAATTCCCTCATTCTAGAGCTCACCTGAACATTGCAAACTATCCTTCCATTCATTCTAGAACCCACCCTCTGATCCAGCACAACTGCTAGCCCTGTAAAAGGAGCCTGCCCAGGTGTGCAGGGTTCTACAGCTCTGGCCAGCCAAGACCCAGGACTGATTTTTTTTGCTCCCAAGTTCCAGAAGCTGATCCAGAACCGCAGGGCGTGCTCTGGATGGCACCGTGTTCATTGCAGAGCTACCATTTCTACACTATTTATTGTCACTCAAAGAGTATTTTTCTACCAATGGTGTCTTGTGTCTCAGGAGACAATTAAAAAGCTACAAGCAGAGACAGCTCATGTGTGTGTTTGGCGGGGTGGGGGGGTTAGGTGTTGGTTAGTATATGGCTTGGGGGGTGTATGTGGCATGGGGGGCATTGGACCAATCTTGGATTTGTGGGAGAGGCAGGTGGACTATTAGGGGGATATGGGCAGTAGGGGGTCTATGGGGATGTACGTGTGAATGAGGGGCTTTGGGGGGTGTATGAGGTGAAGGCATGTGGGTTATTGGGAAGAGTGTATGTGGAAGGGCGAGTATGTGCGGTGTTGAAGGGAACATATGAGTGTGTGAGGGCAGTTGATGGATTGTATTGTGGAGGAAGTGTACACACTACACACACACACACACACACACACACTGCTGTTGTGCAGCCACACCTCCACACCCCTGGCACCAGAGGAGCATCTTTGCTAGCTGGCAGCTGTAATGCATTGGTTACCACGTTGCAGGGGATACTCCTTTTAAATACGACCCTCTGCAGCACCCAGTCCTAGCAACCTCCCAGCAAAACCACAGGGGCTGGGCCCAGCAGTGCCATGAACCAATCCCCTTTTGCAACAGTGGCAGCTCTGTCCCGTGTCAGCCGTGCCCGCTGCTGGATTCCGCCAACACCTGGGACTGGGATAAAGCACCTAAATCCTGGGACATGTGCATCCACATGGAGGGGGGAGGGTGATAGGTTGCAAGTTAGAACTGAACCCAACTGGCTCTTAAATATTTGGCCCTTGGGATTACTGGCCCAGTTGTATGTTTGAAGGGAAGCCCAGCTGGAGACGCTTGTGGTGATTAAAAGGACTCAGCAAAGAAATAGCGAACTGAACAAGCAGGTCCCAGCAATTACCAATGAGGGAGAATCAATAGCTTAATGGGTCAAGCGGGGCAGTTGTAGCCTCCCTACTTAATGGGTGCACTATCCTAAACAGCACCTAAACAGGGCACCCAGCACCCCTCCCCGTCCTGGCACCCTAATGCTGGCCCATTGCAGAGGGGAGGCCTGGGGCAGAGGATCAAACCTGCCCCACACTCACCCCACAGCAGCAGCTGCTATCCCAGCTGGGCCTGGCTCCCTGCTCTAGGCATTGCGACCTAGCCCACAGGATCGTAGCACCACTCAAGTTTGGCCCAGCCACCCCCCCCCAGTGCTGCATCTGGAGCAGGGAACCAGGTCCAGCCCCATGGGATGGCAGCCGCAACTGTGGGGTGAGCAGGGGGCAGCTGGACCAAACCTAAGTAGCGCCGTGACCTACTGCTGATTCCTGGCAGTGCAGTCCCACCCGTGGATCCTGGCTACAGTCAATAGAGCAGTTAATTGAACCACAGGCTGAGGGTGACACAAGAAAGAAGGGCTTGGTTTGGCCTGCAGTGGGAGATTTAAGGAGGGAGGCCGAGATCTGCAGCAGTATTTAACTCCCAATGGGAGTAAGGCACCTAAATACCATTGAGGAGCTAGGCCAGATGCAGAAGTGGAGGGTTTTGGCCTCCTTTGTAAAGAAGTCGCTGCCGTTTATCGAACGCCTGTGTTGTGTGCGCCTGAGTGAGTGCGTGAGGCTGGCCACGCCCCCTCATCTGCTTTCTGTCTGGCTGCAGCAGTTTTCTGTCCGAGGTCCTGCCTCATTTTTTGGCGGGGAAGCAAATGAGTCCCGGGGCGTGTGGCCCCCTAGGAAGCAGCTGAGTTGCCTTCCCAGCAAAGAGCCAGAAAAGAGAGGGGCTTATTGCCCTGGGTTGATCCTGACAGGCCAGGTGAGCTTGTGAGGAAAGCAGAAGTGGGGGCCAATCAGGATGGGCGAAGGGCCAGATAAAAATAGCTCTCCTGGACTTGAGGATGCATAATGGGAGTTGGCTGCTGGGACCACAGTGCTGGGCAGCTGTGTTTTGTAGGAGGGGGCTGAACTCTTAGCTACTGGCATCTGTTGCTGGGAATCTGAATTGTGACTTTGGGGTTAGGCTTTTTTGTGCCTGTCTTTCTCCAGCTCTGGGGGGGAGGAATGACTATTTATTTAACCCTTCAGTGAGAATGCAGCTGTGACTCTGTTTCAGTGCTGCTTGAGGTATCTTGGTCCGATAGAGGTGTCATAAGCTGATCTCACTGATTTTTCTCCACTTCCACCCCTGGCTCTTCTCCCCCAAAGATCTGAGACAACAGTGATGGTTAAATCACCTACATGAACACCCCTTTCTAATCCAGGAGTACCTCACTAACCATGGGTGACCAACTGGCAGCAGGGGTTGGTATCTGCTCCCAGGGAGTGATTAACACAGCGGTTTTCCCTACACACTTGACATGGTTGCATAGAGCTGGAACAAAGGAAGAAGTGACGCTCTTAGACGATAACAACAAAAAAAGAGTTCAAACTTCTTTGGCATCCTTTCTTGGGATCTTTTCGCTCACTCCTGTGAGGGGTTAAATGGCACCCAGCAATGGAGCAGGTGGTCAGAGCTTGGAAGAGAGGAAGGATCCCTGGGTGAGTAGCACATTGGTGAAATCTTCCACTTTTTTTTTTCTCCCCTCTCTCTAGGTGGCCAGTCCTGGAGAGGGAAGGGTAGGTAGCTTTTGTGGGGTTGCTGGCTTGAGAAATAGCACTTCTCTTCCTCAAGGAGTTATGTGAGGGTCTGTCTACACTGCAATTAAACAGTCTCTTAGCCTGAGTCAGCTGGCATGGGCCAGCTGCTGGTGTCTAACTGAAGTGTAGACACATCCTCAGAGGGATCAGTCTCCCCTTTGCTCTGCAGGGGCTGCTCTGAAATCAGTTAGGTGATCGCTGCATTCTGGCTGCAGCTGGTGTAGCCCAGTTCTCTGGTCGTATCTAGGCTTTACGTCATTGTGGAAATTCCCATTGTGAATGACTCTTTCCTTGCAAAATCCGATTTGGTAACTGCCTGCAGACGCTCTTCCAAAACATGCTAAACAGGATACGTGCAGGACCCAGGCTGAAAGCAGTGAGGTCAGCCTTCCGCCTTGGGTAACAGACACGGGGGCAGATACCAAGCTTCTCCTCTTATGACAGTTGTGAGACAAGAAATGAAGGGTGTATTCCTGAGGGCTAACCTAGGTGTGAGGTGATGGCTGCTTACCCACTGACTCTTAACCTAGAGACACGCAAAGCCTTTTACATTTCTGATCAGAGTAAATTCCATTTAACATCAGACAATAACAGTTTCCCGGGACCAAGGGAACATGGGTCTGTGCCTCTCAGTGAGGGTTACCCCAGTATAATGATGGTAAACAAATCACTCCTAAATGACAGCCATGTATCGATCATGGCTATCTGGCCCATTACTGCTCTATCTCAGCATGCCACAACCTTTAATGTATCCCCTGGAGGGAAGTGCTGTTATCCCCATGTTACAGATGGGGAAACTGAGGCACTGAGATGAAGGGTAAAATTTTACAAATCACCTAACTGGTATGTGAGCCCATCTTTGTGCACTGACTTATCAAACTAGCGAGGAAGGCTTTAAACTAAAGTCAAAGGGAACAAGTAACAAAGGTTAATATAAAAAAAGCAACCTTAACCGAGAGTTAGATATTGTAGGGTGACATGGCAAATTACAATTAGGATCATAGGAGGAACAAGAGGGCAATCAGTGGGAGAGTCTGCTCGACATCTTAGATGTCTAAACACAAATGCAAGGCAGAGGCGTGCACAAGGGGGGGCAAGTAGGGGTGCAGGCTCCCCCATAATCAGCAGGGACACAACTCTTCCGACCCTGGGGCTGTGGTGGTAAGGGGTACAGACAGTGCCCCTCCAAAAGTGATCAAATATTTATTCCTGTGCACGCCCCGATGCAAAGTGTATGGGGAAAGAACAGGAAGTACTGGAAATATTAGTAGGTGAGTTAAATTATGCCTTAATTGGCATCCCAGAGACTTGGTGGGATAAGCCTCAGGGCTTGAATATTGGTATAGAGGGGAATGGCTTGTTTAGGAAGGATAAGCAGGGTAAAAAGGCAGGAGGGGGATGCATTAGACATCAAGAACATGCGTGCTTGTTCTGAAGTCCAGAAGAAGGTGAGAGGCAGCTCCATTGGGAGTCTCTGGGTAAATATAAAAGGGGGTAAAAATAGGTGTGATGTCATGAAGGGGTGTCTACTATAACCCTCCAAATCAGGGAGAGGAGGTGGATGAGGCATTTCAAGAACAAATAACAGAAACACGCCAAACACAAGCCCTGGCAGTAATGGCGGAGGTTAACTACCCAGACATCAGTTGGGAAAGCAATACGGCAAAGCACAAAATTTCCAATAAGTTCTTGGCATGTATTGGGGACCCCTTTTTGTTCCATAAAGTGGAGGTAGTAACCAGGAGGGCAGCCACTGTAGATTTGATTCTGCCCAACAAGGAGGAGTTGGTAGCAAATCTGGAGGTGAAAGGCAATCTGGGTGAAAGTGATCACGAAACGATAGATTTCATGGTTCTAAGGAAAGCAGCAGATTCTGCTTTCATGACTATGCAAGAGCAGGAGAATAAAATGGACTTCACAAACTGGGAGTCGTATCTAGTGAGATCCTGCAGGGGTCAGTCCTCGGTCCAGTACTAGTCAATATTTTCATTAATGACTTGGATAATGGAGTGCAGAGTGTGCTTATAAAATTTGTGGATGACCCCAAGCTGGGAGGGGTTGCAAGCACTTTGGAGGACACGATTAGAATTCAAAACAATCTTGGCAAATGAGAGAATTGGTCTGAATTGAACAAGATGAAATGTAATGAAGACAAGTGCAAGGTACTGCACTTGGGAAGGAAAAAATCAAATGCCTAACTACAAAATGGGGGAGAACTGGCTAGCTGGTAGCGCTGCTGAAAAGGATCCCTTGTGGCTGAGGTGTTTGCTCTGTGCTCTTTTTAACTAGGGGTGGTTTTAAACCTGCCAGTGATGGGGGTGTGGGTTGCACATGGGCTTGAGTAGACTTGATGTGTCATAGATCCACAGCTCTGGTGCTCTCGCACGGTTCTGGAACAGTCTCTGGGAGGACCCCTTCAGTGTGTCTGCCCCCTTTAGAGTCACTCTTGCTGGGGTCAGTCACCTGATTTTGCCGCCTCCTGGGCCTGAACCTTGGAGCCTTCAGCACCCCTGCTTCATTTCGTGAGCGCCCTTGGGCGAGTCCACCTGAGCTGGACATGTGGGGGAGACTTGTACAGCCAAAGGGAGCACTGCACCCCTAGTTTTCTTAAAGTGGAGTGACTCAGCCAGAGTCGTAAAAGCAGGAGGGTTTATTCGCTGTCTGGAACACAGCATAGAAAACAGCATAGTCCCTCTGGGTCAGTCCCTGAGCCCTCTGGTCCCCCTTTAGTCCTGGTACAGGAATGTCCCCCAGCTTTCAGCAGCCTGCACTTAAAAACCCCACCTGGCCCCTCCTCAGTCCTTTGTCCTCGTTCCCAGCAACCATTGTCACTGGCCCCCCTTCTTAGCCCTTTGTTCTCCACCTGGTCACAGCTGGCTGGCTTCCTAAGGAGGGTGGCTGGGCCATCCATGGTGGTTAGTCACCAGGTGCCAAATGTCTGGACAATTGGGATGGCTGTGGTCTTGTTGGATTCTCCGTACCCCAAGGCACCGCACTGCCGGGTGTCAGTCATACCTGGATCTCTGAGTCTCTGCAAAGACTAAACAACCTTTTCCCACCAGCTAGTTAACCAAGCACCACGTAGGGGAAACTGAGGCACATTCAATATTCATACAAAATATTATGAAAAAAATTCCCACTCTGTGTCTCATGGGTTTTCCTTGTCCTGGTGAATCCACAGGCTGACAGAACCGGGTTTGAGCTGAGCTAAGTGTAACCACATGCAGATTATTTCAGTCTTTAACCTGGTGGAGCTTCAGCATTTGGATCCAGTACCAGGTACCAAATGGGCCTGGGAAGGACAGCTGTGAAGATTGTATAGAGTCTGAATAAACATTTTAAGAACAATAGACATGACTCAGTTTTCCCACTTGCTGTGTGTTGCTACCCACTGGTTTTGTAGGAGTTAATGTCTCCTCTGGGCCAGGGACAATAACCGATGTGGGCTGGTCTCTCCACCTGTCTGGGTTGAAAGGAACGCATGATCGACAACAGGCTGTGTATGAATAGAGGACACTGGAGAGATGATAGGAGATCCCAGGACCGGGTATTAAATCTTAACGACTGGCAGCTAAGGAGGCAGGACGTGGGAACGTGGAAGGGTGGCTTCTGGGGTCAAAGGAGATGCCAGGAGACAGTGTGAAGGACTCAGCTGACCAGACAGAGAAACAGTGCATCCCCCCCATTCTCCCCACAGCTCCCTTGGTGCCACCAGCCCCCTGTCCTCTATTTCAGAGACTCCCTCCATTCTCCCCCCAGCCAGGGTTTCTGTCTGCCCAACCATCTCCCTCTGTGCATCACTCACACTACCAAGATCCCCTTTCTTCCCCCTGCCAGAGGCTCTCCATGCCTTTTCCATACCAGGTCCCCCAGGCCGTGCCAGGGCCTGTGGATACCCCCTCTGTTTTTTCTGGTTTCCCCTGAAATCCATAGGGTGCTGCCTGGTGGGCCCGAGGCTGGTCCCTGACATTGTGGAACTGACTGGCAGCAGTGTTCAAAGGTTATCGTGTTATTGACAGAAACATGCCTTTGAGTAGGGACTTTGCCCACACAGTCAGGCAGAGCTGGGGCCAGGAGGGTGGCTGTTATTTGTATCAGGGAAGCACCAGGAGGCCCCAGGCGGGGATTGGAGCCCTGCTGTGTTGGATACGGTGCCGTGTTCTTGGCCCCCCTCAGTCTAGGGGGTGCTAAGGTCTAAGCTTGCACTCAAGCAGGGCCCAGGGGGGAGGAGCAGAAGCAAGGATTAGTGGGTCGGCAGGTGGCTGGGGACCTCACCCCCACGCTCTATTATGCATGGTGCTGGGGGGGAAGGGGAGTGGGGTATCACCTGCCCACCCACTCCTGCAAGGGCCCAGTGAGGCAGCACAAACACAAGTGCTAACTCCTGTCTGTTGGGGGCTTGAAACTCCCCCAGCCCACTCCGTGCAGCACATCCGTGCCCCTAGTGTGGGGTTAGCACTGACTGTGTGGGGAGAACGTCCCACGGTCTCTGCAGCTCAGCGCCCCCTACTGTCTCCCTGGGGTACTGGGGTCAGCACGGACTGTGAGGCTAGAACCCCCCTTCTCTCTACAGCACAGTGCCAGCTCCTGTGGGGTGAGGCATGGGGGCCGGCCCTGACTGTGAGGGGAGAGCACCCCCTGCTGGCAGCCCAGTGCTCTCTTGGCAAGCTACCAGGTCTCCACAGGCAACGTTGCTGAAAGCCAAGTAGCTGCCCTTGCTGCCTACCATGCTCCCCTCGGGTGAGTCAAGGAACAGCCTCTCCACAGATCCTCCCAGCCCAGAGGCTCCTGGGCTGTGCAGAGCTGGGGCGGGGGAGCCGGACTGCTGATATCAGCTCTTCGTTATCATAGCCTCCAGAGCCGGACAGCTGCTTCCTGGCCTGGCAGCCCTTTGTCTCTGAGATGTGGCCGGCCAGGAAGGGATGGCGAGAGGAAGGTGGGATCGCTCTTCTGAACAAGATGTGGGGAACTAGTTACTCAGGGAGTCTGGACTATCCAGCCTGTCCCCTTGGAACACAGCCCTGCTATCTCAGCCCCAGGCTCTCTCTTCCCCCATCGCCCCCCCCCCCGCTCTTCTGGGATCCCTCAGTCCCAACCCACAACCCCCTGCTAGCCCAGCATCCCACCTTCATTTCCCAAGTCTCCCAACCCTTTATCCCCTACCCTGGATATTTCTATGGGGCTGGGACGTAGTGGGTGGATATGTCACCCTAAGAGCATAGGGGTTAAGCTCTTCCCCCCCCCCCTCTAGCTTTCTTTCTATAGCTGACCTGGGGTGTCACTGCAACATCTTTTCTATTGCGGCTGATCAGGAAATCCCACACTAGGAGTCAGGAAATCGAGATAGCAAGGAAGTGTGAAATTCAAAAAGAGAGAAAACAGGGAAGTGCAAACTCAAAACATCCTGAAGTCTAAAAGCAAGGGCCTGGTGATCTGTAGGAACTGGAAAAACCTGAGACCCATGAAAAGAAAATGACAATAAAATCTCTCTCATGTCTCCTTACTCCCTCCCCCCGCCCTCGCCCCCCCCCCCCCCCACACGGGGCAAAACCATGGAGGATACAAAATTCTGGACTCTGGCAACCAGAGAAGCAAGAAATCACCCATCACGAGACACCGACTGTGCCCTAAATTGCAATGTTAAAACATTTATTATTTTTACTTGGGGGGATGGGGGGAATTGCCCAACCTGCCCCAGCCCCGAAACCCAGAAGCGGCAAAATCTTCACAAGAGCTGGCCTAAGCCAACACAACCCTCTACCCGCCCACCCCCTCAGTCACATTGCGCTCACTGCACCTCGGGGTTGAAGTTAGCACCTGGGGATGGGAGAGGGGCTGGAGAAGCCAAAAGAGACGCTGCTGCTTGCAAGGGGGGGTGGCACCCAAAGTGCATTGTTGACCTGCCCCCAGCTCCGATAATCCACACGGTGGTGACCTTCCCTCCTCTGCAGCGCCCCCTCCCCAGCTCCCAGGGGCGAGACCCCCACCACCCAGCCTGGGGAATCCTCTGCTCTTCAATCCTTGCGCTGGGGACGCGTGAGTGAAGACACTAGGGAGCTGCTCCCTTAAGGGAGGGCACCTGGCCCCCCCATCCCCTCCAGTCCCTTGGGGGAGTGCAGTCCTGGGGGCAGGCCCCCGGGGAGGTCTCTAGTCTAGAGGGGGGGTCCTGGCCACCCGCCCCCTCGGGAGAGTCTCTAGTCCTCGGGCGAGCAGGCCAGGTGCAGCTGGTCCGGGCTGCCCACGCTGCCGGTGCTGGAGCTGCCGTCGCCCAGGTCCCGGGGCCCGCAGGGCAGGCTGAGCTCCGAGGAGCCGACGGGGCTGCTGTCGGCCCGGGCGGCGCACTCCTCCTCCAGCGCCAGGCAGAGCGCTTTCAGCTCCAGGTTGTCGGCGGCCAGGCGCTCCTGCAGCCCCTCCAGTCCGGCCAGCTTGTGCAGGCAGGCGGCCAGCTCGTCCCGCAGCACCCGGGCCGCCTGCTGCCCGAAGAGCTGCCAGTCCCGGGCCAGCCGCTTGGCCTTCAGCCGGTCGTCGTCCAGGAAGCAGCAGAGGTCGCGGAGCTCGCGGTTCTCGGCCGCCAGCCGCTCGTTCACCTGCTTCAGCTCGCGGATCTCCCGCAGATGCTCCTGCAGCTGCCGATTGACGCCCTGGATCAGCCGCCCCCGCTGCACCAGCGCCGCCAGCTTCTCCGCCTCCTCCTGCCGCAGCCGCCGCACCAGCTCCTCCTTGCTGCAGCCCCCCAGCTCCGCGTCGCTCAGCTGGGCCAGAGCGCGGCCGGCCGCCGGCTCGCCGGCCTCGCTGCCCATGGTGCTGCCGCAAGGTGGATCCGGCTCCCCCGCCCCTTCCAGCGCCGCCACCCCGCCTCCTCCCGCTGGCAGAGCAGATCAGCCTCCGGCCGGCAGCCTCCGGCGCGCACGGCCCCCCCCCAACCACAGGTCTTGGCTCTTTCGGGGCGCACGGGGCCCCCTTCTCCTCCGGCGCGCACGGCCCCCCTTCTCCGGCTCAGGGCGCACGGGGCCCCTCTCAACCACCGTGCTTGGCTCTTTCGCGGCGCACGGGCCCCATTGGCCCACGAAGTGGCTCTTTTGGGGCGCAGGCCCCCCGCCAAGCACGGACTCTGGCTCGTGGGAAGCGCGCAATCCCTTTCTTTGTGGGCACGCACCGCCTTAGAGGACGAGTCTCAGCTTCTCCGGGGGAAGGAGGCGCCCGAGCGACCCCGGTCTCCTCCAAGGCGCAGCGTCCCCAGGGACTTTCAGCACCGCACGGCTCCGGCTGGTCCGGGCTGACCCCGGCGGAGGGAGAGGATGATGGTTCCCCTCCCCCTCCCCCTCCTTCCCGGAGTGGGGGATCCCGGCCGAGGCTGCGTCCCGGCGGTGATGGTCTGTGCGGGGGGAGCCGGTTCACTGCAAGCGGCACATCCTGCGGCCGGGAAGCGGGACCCGCCGGGGACAGGGGGTGATAGCGGGGCTGCGGCTCGGAGCGCTGCTGGGGAGGATGGGGAGGGGAAGCGGGGGGAGGGAGCCGTGACGTGGGAATAACAATGGGAAAGGCAAAAATGCCGGCACCACCGGCGGGGCGGCTCCGGGGGAGGCTATAAGGGGGGGGGGGGGAGATAGCAGGCTGGGGGGAGGGGTGGCTAGAATGGACAGCTCGGGACTGGGAGGGGCTGGAGGATCTAGATCGGGTGGGGGTGGGGACAGCGGCGGCGGGGCGGGGGGCACAGGTGCATGCGATGGAGACGGGGACACGGGGAACTCGGGTTGGGGGAAGGAGATGGGGGGATTAGTGCATGGCAGGGTAAAGGGGGGAAGGGCGGGGAGGTCTAGGTCACGTGGCTGGGGCTGGGGGCGGGGGCACATGTCAGAGCAAGGGTGATGGGTGTCTAGGAAGGAGATGGGGGCAGGTGCTCGGGAGCGGGTGCCGGTGATAGGGCTGGTGGCAGGTCTCCCCCAGGGGTGTTTGGGGGGGGGGGCTGAGTGCGCTGGGACAGTACGGTCTGCCTGTGACAGGTGTGAACGTGTGACACTCTGGGTTTATTATTGTCGAGTGATAAGGCACCTGGGGTCCCCTCTGAACTGAACCTGTTATGGTTGGGAGGGGAGGGAATCGATGGACCCTACAGAGGAAAACGCCCCCTACCCAGCCACTGCCCCACTCCCTGCAGAAACCCCCAGCACCATGTTGCCGGGGGACAGCGCCTCCTAGCGAGCCCACCCCCACACCAGCAACTTCTCCCATTGCCCAGCTGGGCCCCCCCCCCTCCCCCGCCCAGTGTTCTGAACAGGAGGGGAGGGGCCGCCAGGATTCCTGTCCCGGAGACAGGAAGGATGTTGGGCTACAATGGAAGAGGAGCTGTGGGGGCGGGGGTGAGGAAGTGCTGTTAACCGTTAAGGCCCCAGGCAGGCCTGGGGTGCTAACACCCCCATCCCCCGACACAGGGACGGCAAGGAAGGGGGCTGCTGTCTGTGAAGGGGCTAAAGGAAGTGGTGGAGAAGGGCACTGAGCAAAGGGGCTTTGAACCCAGGAGTGATCCCTGGCGAGGAGGGTGGTCAGGGGATTGAATCCAGGCATCTGCGGGGCATTTCCAGCAGGGAGGAGGTGGGTGGGTGGAACCCAGGAGTGGTTCCTAGCAGAGAGGGGGCTGAGGGGTTCAACAGCCGGAGTGGGTGGGACGACAGAGCAATCACTAGCAGGGAGGGAGGTTGGGGATTGAACCCATGAATCCAGAGGTCATTCCCTAGCAGGGAGGGGGGTTGGGGTGTACCCCATAGCTGGCAGATAGATCCAGATTCCTGCAATGCCAGGGCTGGTGGGAACAAAGGGCCTGTGTGTTCCCGCTGGGACATTGGCAGCGTGGGCAGTGGGGGAGCAATAGAGGCCTTGGTGGGGGAGGGAGGGGAAGCTGGAGCATGGGCAGAAGGCAGGAAGGGGAGAGGTGGGGACAAGGGGCTGGGAAGAAGAGACCGCAGGGCACCTCACTCAGGGTTACAGATTGTGCCCTCCCCAGGAGACCTCAACCTTGGCAGGAACAGAGCTGGGATTGGACGGCAGGAAAATCCAGCTCTGCAGAGAGTTGGGGTGGGGGCTGTTCTCACTTCGGATTCAGAACTGCCCCAGCACAGTGCAACGGATCCCTATATGGACAAGTCCCACCCCAGACATGGCTGCATCTCACCTCCTAGCAAGAGACTAGAAACAGCAGAAGGCAAGCTGCCAGCTGGTGGCAGCTGAGCTGCTACAGAGAAAGCCGGGGAATCTATCCTGTTCACAGCCTCTGAGGGGGATAAAACTTCCTCCTCTGCCCCCCAAACCCTCCCTGTAACGGCAGCAGAGGACAAAGGAGACCCCAGGGACACCAGACGCAACGCTGAGGGGCGCCCGGGGAACGGGGTGGGAGAGATCTCTGGGGAACGGTGACCCCCCCCCCCGAAATTCCATCTCCTGAGATACGCCCCCTTCCCCTAATCCACATTAAATCATTGGCTGGAGCAGCGCCAGGACGTCCTCCTGTCGGACCCAGATCGGAGTCCTGGCTCCCAGCCCCTGCTCTAACCACTAGTCCCCCCCTCTCCTCCCGAGTCCCAGAACTAGGGGCAGAAAAGAACCCAGGAGTCCTGGCCCCTGGCTGCTTGGTTTGCTCACACGCAGCTGGCTCCGCCCCGTACAGGGTGACGCGTGCTGCGATGCGGCTGCTGCGACCTGGAAGCAAACAGCTCCGGGGTCATATGGAAAGTGTCAGTCGGGGGAGAGCTGCGCAGGTTCGTCTCGTCTCTGTGCCCCGGCGGGGGCTGGGAGCCAGGACTCCTGGGTTCTTCAATCCCCAGCCCTGGCAGGGGAGTGGGGTCCAGTGGTTAGAGCAGGGTGGGGCTGGGAGCCAGGACTCCTGGGTTCTATCCCCAGCTCTAGGAGGGGAGGGGTCTAGTAAAGCAGGGGGACTGGAGGCGGGATTCCCTGGCTCTCAGTTACTGTGTCATGGAGAGGTCCCCATGATGCTAAACCCACCCCACTTTCCCCCTTTTTCTCCCCACAGACTCCCTGTCTCTTCTCTGGGGGCCAGCAGTGGGCAGCAGGGAGTTGGGGTCTCGCTGGTGGAGCCTGGGCTGGGCCCGGCTGAACTGGTGCTGTGGGCGATGACCAACGACCTGGACATCTTCGTGGGGAACACCACGCTGATCGACGAGGAGGTGTACCGGCTCTGGCTGGATGGGTACTCAGGTACAGAAGGGTCGAGGGCTGGTTGCCAGGATTCTGTCCCTGGCCTGTGAGTGGAAGTAGGATCTAAGTGGGTTAGAGCAAGGGGTGGCAGGAGGTCAGGACTCCTGTGTTCTACCCCCAGCTCTGGGAGAAGAGTAAATCTGGGTGTTCCCCCCCCCCCCCAAAACGTGTCTGTGCCTCAGTTTACCCTGGTGCTTTGCTAGTGCCTAGGTGGGAGATAAGATGCTTGTCCCATTGACCTCTGCCCCCCCTCCAATAGTGGGGGGTGAGGGATGGGGTCTGGCCCCGCCCCCATGCGCTGATGTGACTTATGAGCCCTTTCCCCCCTGTCAGTGAGTGATGCGGTGGGGGACTGACCCTGCTGACCTAAGCCCCTTGCCCTCCCCCACAGTGAATGATGCGGTGGGCCTGCGACTGCACAGTGGGATCCTGGAGCAGACGGGGGCCACAGTGGATGTGCTGCAGAGTGACACCATGGATCATTACCGCACCTTCCACATGCTGGAGCGCCTGCTGCACACCCCTTCCAAGCTCATCCACCAGCTACACTTCCAGATACCTCCCTCCCGCCAGGCCATGCTCATCGAGAGGTGGGGGGCACAGGGCTGGGGGGAAGAAGGGGCTGGACCCAAGGGTGGGGAGAGGCCAGATAGAAGCCAGGAGGGAAGGCAGGAGGCTGGGTGGGGAAAGCTTGGTCCAAGGTTGGGGGGAGGAAGGGAGGAGGAAAGTGGGCCTGAGGCTGGGGGACTGGGAAAGGAGGAAGCCCCCCATGGCCGAATGGGAGAGGGGAAGCTGGGCCCAGGTTGGGTGTGACCCTGGGGCTCCAACGAGTGGGGAGTGTCTGAGGCACAGGGTGAGAGGGAGGATGTCTGAGACTCCACTGGGGCGATAGGGGAGTTTGAACATCAGGGGGTAGGGGGTGTCTGAAGCACTAGTGGGGCGGAGAGGGGGCATCTGCTGTGTGTGGGATAGGGTTGTCTGAGGTGCCCTCTGTCTCCCCCTCCATGTGGTGGCAGGTACTACGCCTTCGATGACGCCTTCGTGCGCGAGGTGCTCGGCAAGAAGCTCTCCAAGGGCACCAAGAAGGACCTGGATGACGTCAGCACCAAGACAGGCATCACCCTCAAGAGCTGCCGGCGCCAGGTACGGCTCAGCCCAGGGCTCCCATGAATCTCTGGGGCAGCAGGTACTATCGGACTCAAGCTGGCAGCTCTCATGAGCCTCTGGGACAGTGACCCTTCTCAGGTCACAGGCCAGGGGTTCCCATGAGCGTCTAGGTCAGTGGCTCCCCTCAGGCCCTGAGCCAGCAGCTCCCATGAGCCTATAGGGCAGTGGCCTCTGTCAGAACATGGACTAGGGACTCCCATGAGTCTCTGGGGCAGCAGTTCCTGTCAGGACACAGGCTAGGGATTGCCATGAGCGTCCTACACAACCAAACCTATCTGGAGCCTGGCCAGGGGATTCCCAGGAGCCTCTGGGGCAGTGGCTTCCATCAGGCCCTGGGTGAGGCGACTGGCTGGCGCAGGGTGGCGGGAAATGGGGTATGGGGTTCTTCTCCACCGGGGCTCTGACTCCCCCTTCCCCTTCCTCAGTTTGACAACTTCAAGCGGGTGTTTAAGGTGGTGGAGGAGATGCGGGGGTCCCTGGTGGAGAACATCCAGCAGCATTTCCTGCTCTCTGACCGGCTGGCCAGGTAACAGGTTGGGGGGTACCACTGGGACATACCGTGACGTAGCTCCGCCCTTGGGTGTCCCTGCTGGGTAGGCTTGACCTTTCTTACCCCACACAGAGCCCTCTACCAGGGTAGGGATTCCTGGAGCAGTGAGACTGGGAATTAACATCCCTTTAGGATGCCTGGGCTCCCCCTCAGTGATTGGCTCAGGCTCTCTGCATACTCAGGTAGAAATGATCACGTGACTCCAGGAGCTGGAACCCTGGGCTTGAGTCTGCAGCCCCTGAGCCATCAGCTGGGCCTGCTCAGCACAGACCTGAGCTACTCTGAGCCATTCTTTCAGATCAGGGTCAGTGCTTGGATGGGAGATGTCCAAAGGGAACACAAAGAGGTGCTTTCCCTTGGCAGTCAGTGCTGGCCCCAATGCCATGCTGTGCTGCAGGGAGTGGGGTGGGGGGTTAGGGAGATGGGGAATGTTTTGACTCAGCGTATGACACCCTTCTACCCGCCCCAGGGACTACGCTGCCATCGTCTTCTTTGCGAACAGCCGCTTCGAGACGGGGAAGAAGAAGCTGCAGTTCCTGACCTTTGAGGATTTCGCTTACTGTGCCGAGCAGATGATCCAGAACTGGACACTGGGAGCCGTGGGTGAGACTGGGGACCCCCTACTTGGGAGGAGATGGGGCAAATCATAGCCCCTGGAGAGCTGCGCCTGTACCGCTCCTGGCACAATGATTAAAAACCAACGGTTGGTGCTATTGGGACCTGCTTTACTCCACCGGGGAGGAGACAGGCAACATCACACGTAGCTCAGCTTGGTTCTGCAGGGTTGTGCTGTGGGGAATACACCAGCTGGACTTCCCCTAGAACTGGGAGCTACCCACTGTGGTCCCAGACTTATTCCCATCTCTGTGTAAACAGTCCCCATGGCCCACTCCAGAGATGTCTGCATCTGATAGCTGGGTTAGGAATCCCTGTATAAACAACCCCTGCACCCCAAAGCTTTCTCCCATTGTCCACCTGCTCCCCCAGACTCCAATGTGGACGACATGGACGTGGATCTGGATAAGGAATTCCTGCAGGAACTCAAGGAGCTAAAGGTGCTGATTGCTGATAAGGACATGCTTGATCTGCATAGGAGGTACAGGCCTGATGTGGGTAGGGCTGGGAGGGGAGTGGGGTCTAGTGGGTTAGAGTGGGGGGAGGGGGGGCTGGAAACCAGAACTCCTGGGTTCTCTTCTCCATGTGGCCTGCACTGTAGTGTATGGGGTGGAGCTGAGAAAAGCAGCATTTTTGGGGGTGTCTGTTCTGTCCATATCCAAGCCTGGGGAGAGCTGGCAGCGGGAGGTGTCCGATGGGCATGACCTCTCTGTCCCTCTGCAGCCTGGTGTGCACATCACTGCGTGGGAAGATCTCAGTGTACAACGAGATGGAAGCCAACTTCAAGGTGTGTCCTGGGGCCAGGGGGGTGTAATGGGGGTGTGGAAGGAGGGATTCCCCCTCCCAGGTCCAAGGAGTCCCCTTCAATGGCCAGGCCTCTGGGTGCTCCTGCCCCCTGTTGGCACCACCTATCAATGCGTTTCTCTTACATTACCTGATCACCTGGGTTCCCCGTGTGCCAGTGAAGGGCTTCAGCCCATGGCCTCTGCAATCAGCTCCGTGTCAGGCTTGTCTGGTGCCACAGCCTCATGCCCTGGACCCCCTGCATCCTTCACCTCCATCTGCACCTGCCATGTCTGAGGTGCTCACCAGGGGGCAGTGTCTGAGCCAGGTTGTCTGGCCCCAGCCAGTGCCACTAGCCTTCTGAGCTTTGAATGCCTGGGGGGTGTTGGGGCCACGGACACCCTCCCCTCAGATCCATCCTCCTCTCATTCTCGGGTGTCCCCAGGAGCCATCTCCACCCTCGGCTCCTGCCCCTCTCCCAGCTTGGAACTGGGAGGCAGGACTCCTGGGTTCTATCCCCTGCTCTGTCACCAACTCACTGAGCGACTGGTGAGTCCCTTCTCCTGAGGGGGGGACTGGTTGTAACTACTCAGATCCCTGAGGTGGGGGGGGGGCTCGGTGACTCTCTGGTGACCTGTCTTGGCCCCACAGAACCTGTCTCGGGCACTGATCAATATGGCCTCCAAGCTGATCCACACCAAAGATGTGCGTGACTTCTTCATAGACCTCGTGGAAAAGGTACCAGTCCCGCATGTGCACCCCCACGCCTCCCCCCATCCCATTCCTACATGCCCAGTGGTCACGGCCCCCACACCAAGACAAAGGGGGCTTCACTGACCTGGTGGAAATGGTACCCCCACATCCATCCCCCAACGTGCACCCCCCACATACACTGCCCCATATATACCAACCCATCTCCTCCTCCCACACACATAGTCTTCTCATATTCAACACCTCTAGGATTTAATGCCTGTGGGTGAGGTGAATTTGGGCTGGCTTGGGGCTCCTGGGCACCCCTAGTCAGGGAGAACCTCCCCGAAAACCAGCCCCCAAAACACGCTTCCAGAGAAAATGAGGGGGAGGGAGATTTGATTCATGGCCTGATCACCCCACAGCTTCCATGCTGGTGGTGTGAGAAGTTGGTTAGTGCCCAGGAGGAGAGGGGGGTTATACTGGGGACTCCGGCCCCTTGGGAACTGGGCTGAGACCCAGTAACTTGACCCACATAGGGAATTATAGACTTGAAGACGGCATCTAGAAGGGAAAGGCCCCAGATCTCATTTCTCTGCTCCCCTGAACCAGCCAGTCCCAATCCCTAGCAAGCTGGGGATGAGAGTGAGGTTATGGGGTGCTGGCCCCCCCCCAGGAACCAGGCTGTCTCTGACCCATTTTCCCTCTTCTCCCCAGTTCATTGAGCCCTGCAAGTCGGATAAGTGGAGCTTGAATGACGTTCGTCTCTTCCTGACGCAGTACACGACGTCAGCTCGCACGTTGGACGCCTTCCGGTAAGTGCCACCCACCAGGGCCGTGGGGGCCACCACCAAAATCACTCCACACAGACTCTCCGTCTGCATTCACTTCCTGTCCTAAGCTCTTGAGCCGCGTTCGTGGCAGCTATTAACCAGCAGCCACACCCTGGAGCTGGCTGCATCTCAACACCGGGTGAGGGATCCTTGTATAAACAGCCTCTACACCCTATCCCAGAGGCAGCTGCATCTTAGCACCAGGTGACGGATCCCTGTGTAAACAGCCTCTGTTCCCCACCCCAGAGGTGGCTGCATCTCAGCTCCAGGCGAGGGTTCCCTGTATAAACAGCCTCCATGCCCCACCCCAGTGGTGGACGCCTCGGTGCCGTTGTCTGACATCCCAGTTCTTTACCTGCAGGCACCAGGCGCTCTGGGATCGGTACATGAGCACCATCAAATCCTGCCTGCTCAAGATGTACCACGACTGACAAGCAGGGAGAGCCCTGACTGTTTTAAATACCTGGCTCTACCGCTGCTCCTTCTGCTTGATCCTGCTGCCCCAGTTCTGTTTACCTGGGCTGCATCTTGGGAGCCCTGATGTGATTTTCCCCCCCTACACACACACACTCACGCTGTCTCCCCCAGGCAGTTCTCAGGGCCGGGCGCTACCTCTCTCCCCCTCCGCCCCCTCCCCAAGATTCCCTTTCTCCATCTTTGGGGTTTTAGCTCGTTTTGGAAAATAAATGGAAGAACCAATTGTTGAATTTGAGTTTTTGTTAGTGGTAGTTCAAACCCTGAGCCTAGCCTGGTATCCCCACCACCAGCACCCCCTGGATTGGAGCTACGGGGCCGGGCCAGCATCTACTTCCCCATCTTTCGACGTCCATGGGAGTCTGGGGCAGGGCCATTTCCAGGAGTTGCTATTTCCTCATGGTCCCAATTTGACTCCTTCCATGACTCATCTCTGAGATTCCCAGGGCTCTGGGGAGACTGTGCCAGGTGTGGGAAGGCTCCCTCAGATCTACCCAGGGCCTAGGGAGAAACACAGAGCCTGAAGCTGAACAAACCAAGTGGGATCTTGAACTGCACCCTGCTACATCTGTGCACACAGCTCGGGGGGAGCCCAGGGCTGGGATAGCAGGGGGCTGCAGGGCAGGACTGAGGGATGCTGGCAGAGTTGTGTTGCTGATTCTACTTAACATAACATACTCTAAATAGGAAATTAAGAGCCAAACTCTTGAACGAGCATCCTGGGGTGGGGGATACATGTTGGGGGAGGTTTGTGTGGGATAAAACCCAGCAGTCCTGACTCCCATTTCCCCTTGCCTGCCACGTGTCTCTGTTCTCCAGACAGCCCTGTACATGGGCCCAGTGCCAGCTCAGGCAGGACAACAGAGCCTCCCTGTAGCTAATCCCCTCCCTGGGAGGATGCTCTGTCTGTGCTTCCCCATTCCTGAGTGAGTCCCTGGGGGCACCACACCATACCCCTGCCCTGCCCCCCCTCCCAGACTCCACATAGGCTTCCTGGGTTCTATCCCAGCTAGGAGAGGGGAGGGGGTCTAGTGGCTTAGAGCAGAGGGAGGGCTGGGAGCTAGGACTCCTGGGCTCTATTCCAGCTCTGGGAGAGGAAGGGGTCTAGTGGGTTAGAACAGGGGGAGGGTTGGGAGCCAGGGCCCTGCAGAACAGGTGTGAAGTTCCATCAAGAGAGAAACCACAATCTCATGCATGGGATCCGCCCTGGTGTTTGTGTCCAACACGGATCCATAGAATTTAAGGCCAGAAGTGACCATGAGATCAACTATGTCTGTGTGGCAGCGACCAGAGAATGCCCCCCCGGAACCCCTGCACTGAGACCCAGTGCTTTTGCTGGACTGAAGCATCTTCCCGAAAGACCGCCAGGCTGGATCTGGAGACGCTGAGAGATGCAAATCCACCGCATCCCTTCGCTGTTTGTTCCAAGGGTTAACCACTCTAAGGGTTAAAAATGGTGTTGCATTTCTCCTTTGAACGTGTCTGCTGTTACCATTGGGGGAGACTACTGGGGCATCTGCCCCTAGGGTGGGGGGCTCTGGGCTCTTGCTCCTCTACTTGCAGTCTCCATGAACTCACTAGCCACTTGTGTAAATGAGCAAAGGGCACTGGTGACTGCAGGGGGTGGGGAGGACACAGGACCTGACCCACTAGGGGGGGCCACTGAGTGGCCAGGAGCGCATGCACTGACACAGAACCACCATCCTCTGTTGAGGTGGGGCATGTGGGGGGAGGCTGTGTTTAGAGAGGGGCAAATGGGCCCATATGTGCACCCAGGTGCTCCCAGGATTAACACCCCACTCCCATTCCTGGGGTGGGGTGGAGGTGAGGTGGGGAGGGAGATGGACAGGAAGGGGGGGACGGGTGCAGATGAGTGGGGGGGTTCCATGGGGGATGGACAGAGCTGAATGCACGGACAACAGGAGAGGGGAGAGGGTGGCAGAGGGGGTGTGGAGACAGGGGTTTCAAAGGGAGGGGCAGGCGTGTGTGGTGGAGGGAGGGGGAGGGGATGATGGGGTGGAGGGTGTGTGGGGAGAGGAATAGAGGTGGGGATGCGGTGGATGGGAGGGGGCTGGAGAGGGTGGGGTTGATGGGGTGATTGAGTATCAGGAGGGCAAAAGGGGACGGAGCAGGGGCAGAGGGGTGTGGGGTGATGGGATGGTTGTAGGAGGGGGTGGTTGGGGGTCTAGGTGCTGGGGCTGATGGGGTGGGTGAGGGGCTGGATGGGAGGCTGGGGCAGGGAGGGATTGGGGGTGGGGTGGAGCGGTTGGGGGGCTGGGGGCGGGATTGGGAGAGTGGGGCAGGGGGTGGAGCGGTTGGGGAGCTGGGGCAGGGGGCGCGGTCTCGCAGCTGGCCGGCCCGGGGCGCGCGGCGCCGGCTGTAAGTGGATCCAGGTGCGGGGCGGGTCCCGCTGGCCCCGGGCCAGGAATTCGGGGCAGGGGGGCTGGGCTGGGCCAGGCCGGGGGGAGCCAGCGCGTCCTCTCCCAGGGAGCCTCGGCCGCCAGCGCCAGCTCCGTGTGCGCCCGCCGGGCCGTGGGGGATCGGGGCAGACCGTCCTGTCCGGGGGCGCGGACCGGACCCCCCCGGCCTGAGCACGGGGGGCTGGGGCCAAGTCCGGACGGTAAGTGGGGATCGGCCGTGCAAGGGTCAGTGGGGGGATCCCGGGTGGCCTTATCCTTAAAAGCAGGAAAACACCCGCCCTGCGCCTGGAAACCCCTTTTGTATCCGTGGCACCGGCACCCCCTCCCTCCCCCGAGACTCCCAGAAGTCCCCAGCCCCCGGGCCCATTGGCGGTGATGAGGGGCTAATGGGACGGGCTGGGATCGGTGCAGGTCGAGCGGGAGCCCGCATCAACCTCCTCCCTGAGGCGGCCCCCAAACAAGCTATTTGTGACCCACTGACCCCAAAAGGCGGGGGGGGGGGGATTAACCCTAACGGAGCCAGCTCAGAGGCGGGTGGGGGGTAATTAAGATTCTTGATTGGCTGGATCAAAGTTTAGACAGTCCCCTTTCGCCTGCATCACCCCCTAACTGCTCACCCCCGACCTGCCTCCCCACCTGGCCCACCCCCACACTGCCTGACTCCCTCCCACCAGGCTCCTGCCGGGATACCTCCTGTGGCCTGCGCTCCCCATGCCCTCTGTCCTCCCTCTGCTGGGATCCCTCCCCAATTCTTCTACCTCCTGGCTAGCACTCCCCACTGCACCTGCCTCCCTTGGTGTGGAGATTCCTGCCCGATCCCTGCCCCCGTCTGTATTTCCCATGGGACCCACCTCCCACGGTGTCAGGACCTCTCCCCAATTCCCCTCCCCTGGCCTGTGATCCCCCTACTGTCTGTCTCCACCACGGCTGGGATCCCTCTCTGATCTCTTCCCCAGTCTACATTCCCCACACTGCCCACCTCCCCAGCTGCTGGGATCCCACCCCCGGCCTGTGCTCTCCAAACCATCTGCCCTCCCCCTGCTGGGATCCCTCCCCAATTCCCCCCAGCCCACCCCTGCTGCCCACACCACCCACCTCCCCCCTGCCAGGATCCCCCTCCCCCAGCCAGCATTCCCCAAGCTGCCTGCCTTTCCCACTGCTGGGATCAATCCCCGATTTCCTCCCCACCCCCAGTCTGCGCTCACCAGGCTGCCCACTTCCCTTGCTGCCGGGATCCCTACCCCAGCCTGCACTGCCCACGCCTCCCACCACCCCCACTGCTGGGATCCCCCTTTGTCCCCCACTGCATCCCGGCCTGACTCCCCTACTGCCAGGGTCTATCCCTGATCCCCCCTCCCCCCAAACGTGTCCAGCTCTCTTAGAAATGCCCCTGCTGCACACAAGACTCAGGAGATCCTGCCCTTTGGGAGATCCTGCTTTGATTGGCTGCCCTCCCCACTGCCCCACCTCCTGGGGAAGAGCAGCCAATCAGGGCTTGTGCAGGAGGCAGACAGGGCTCTTCCCTCCCCCCACCTTCTTCCATTAGCAGGAGGACCGAGTTTTGGGGTAGGGAAGAGGGGATGGGGAGTAGGAAGAGACCCACAGCTCCAGTCTGCTGCCTCCCTTCCCTACAATACCAGGCCTTGGGGCAACAGCCAGAGAGCGGGGGCTGGAGGGGCTATGGGAGTGGGGAGATGTCAATTACACATGCCTCTTGTGCAGGACCATGTTCCCTTGCACAGGCTCCCTGGCTGGCTGGCTGGGCAGGGCCACAGGGCTCCAGGCCCCAGAGGCTAATTATAGCGTAGACCCAGCCACCAGACATAAATATTGACACTGCTGGATCAGTGAGAAGACTCCTGCCGCCCCCCAGGCTGTGTATCCGAACCATCCACACATGCTTCCTGCTATGCACTTTGGGGATCTCCACTTTGCTCCCCTCAGTCCCCTAAGGTTCCCCCTGATCCCACCACTGCCACCAATCCCCCGTCCCCTACCACACTACAATGCTCATGCCCAGCCTTGGGATGTCCCTGCTCCCCACAGCTCTGCTTAGTGGATAGCTGCTCTGGGATCCCCTCCTCCCACAAACTGGCTGGGCTGAGGGGCTTTGGGTTTTGAAAGTTCTGGGAGTTGGGTGGGTGACTATTAATAGCCAGGGAAGGGCTATAATTGGCTTGGTGCATCGCGGGGAGTGGAGATGTCAGGCCAAATGGGCTCATGGGTCAGATCCAGTTGAGAGGGGTTTCTGATTACCTGTCTGGGGGGAAGAGGGAGTTGTGGGTCTGGCCTGAGTTGCACTGGCAGGACTGGGCGGGTGATGCTAACCCTGCCTTACTCCTAGCAGGACCATGTGGCCCGTCTCCTGCCTGCTGCTGGCAGCGCTGGTAGGCGCGGCACTTTCACAGGAGCTGGAGGAACCTGACACCTACACAGTAAGAATGTGCCAGCGCCTCCCACCCTGCATGCCCCCTTGGGGTGTGGCATGTGGGCTGTTTATATCTGGGTCCCTCACTTGGCACTGAGATGCAGCTGCCTCTGGGGTGGGGTGTGGGTGCTGTGTTTACAGGGATGCCTCAGCAAAACTCCAATATAATGGAGGGACTCCCATCCTTCGTGCCCATGAGAGACCCTGGACTAACAAACTGGGCTGCACAGCCCCACCGCTCACAAACAGGCACTCGCACTGTCTGCTTAACTAGCAGTCACTCACTCCATAACTGTTCTCAGCCGAGCGCAGCACATCCACCCGGGCTCCTTGCATCCCTCCACTCCTCCCACCCAGCTGCCTGGGTGCCACGCTCCCCTCCACTCTATTTCAGAGGTTCCCTACAACCCCCCCCCAATTTCTCCTCCCACCAGGGGTTTTGTGTGCCCCCTATTCCTCTTTTCCCCTCCCCACCATTATTATGGGATGCGACCTGCTCTGTGTGTGTGTGTGTCCCTGCTCCCAGGTGCGGTCTGTGCAGGGCCTGATCCGTTTTCCCTTAGCTGCCTGCTTACCCTGAGCTGGCCCCAGACACCTGGGTTTGGGTTCCTCTCCTGACCCCGCAAGGTCCATTAGTGCTTTCAAGGGCAATAGGATCCTGCAGGTTCACAGGGGGTGAGTTGGTTGACCCCTTTGTTTTCTTCACCCACTTCCTGCGGACCCCCAACCATAACCCCCTCCCTCTGCCATCCCTAGGAATGCACAGATGGATACCAGTGGGACTCAGACACACAGCACTGCAAAGGTAGGAGGCGTGACAATGTGGGGAATGGTTAGAGCTGGGGGGCTGAGAGCCAGGATGCCTGGGTTCCACTCCCACTCTGGGAGAGGAGTGGGGTCTAGCGGGTTGTTGGGGGGGAAGGGCTTGGACTCCTGGGTTCTGACACTGCACCTGCCCCCAGATGTGAACGAGTGCGAGACCATCCCCGAGGCCTGCAAGGGGGAGATGAAATGCATCAATCACTATGGCGGGTACCTGTGCCTGCCACGCTCAGCCTCCGTCATCAATGACGTGCACTCGGAGGGCCCCGCGCCCCCCAATGCCCCTCGACCCCGGCCCCCCCAGCCCTCGCTCACCGCCTCCCGCCACAACGCCTGCCCCCAGGGCTATGAGCCTGATGGGCATGGCTCCTGCCTGGGTGAGTACACAGGGTATGGTTGCGGGGAAAGAGGGGCATGGCCAGAAGGGGGGGGGGAAAGGATGGTGGAGAAGATGGGCAGGGGGCATGGCTGAGGGGAGGAGCAAGGGAAAAGCCTCAGATGTGTAGGGGGAACATGGCCAATTGAGGGGAAGGTGATTGGTATCACTGGGGGCTAGGGAGTTACTTCCCCCCAGGCAGAGGCAGGTGATTCTATGGGGCAGAGAGATCTTCTGCCCAGGACACCCCTTGGGTCTGATCCTCAGCTCGGGGAATGTCTCCTGCCATTAACCCCACACGTCCCTGTGCTGCCCCCTGCAGACGTGGACGAGTGTGAGTACGAGCTGCATGACTGCCAGCCCAGCCAGGAGTGCATCAATACGGCTGGTGCCTTCCACTGCAAGTGCCCTGATGGCTACCGCAAGATTGGCTCCGAGTGCGTGGGTGAGTGGGCACCAGGGGCGCTCTGCTGCAGGGAGCGGGGCAGGGGCTCAGCAGGGCTGGGGCGGAGGATGTGAGTTTAACCCCTTCTCTTCTGTGTGGCAGACATCGACGAGTGCCGGTACCGGTACTGCCAGCATCGCTGCGTCAACTACCCAGGCTCCTTCTCCTGCCAGTGTGAGCCGGGCTTCCAGCTGGCCAGCAACAACCGCTCCTGCATGGGTAAGGAACCCGCCCTGCCAGAGACAATGGGGGCTGGGAGCCACGACTCCTGGGTTCTATCCCAGCTCTGGGAGGGGAGTGGTGTCTAGTGGTTAGAGCAGGAGGGGGCAGGGACTCAGGACTCGTCAGTTCTATTCCTGTTCCCTTTTGCATCACTTAGTGGCATTTTGAACATTTATATCCCACCATGCCCCACCCAGAAGCAGTCGCATCCCAGTGCTGGGCACGTCGGGGTCTCACCTTGTGCTTTCCTCGCAGATGTGAATGAGTGTGAGATGGGGGCACCGTGCGGGCAGCGCTGTTTCAACACCTACGGCACCTTCATCTGCCGCTGCAATCAGGGCTACGAGCTTGACCGCGACGGCTTCACCTGCAATGGTAGGTGGTGGAGCCTGGCCCCAGTCCTTAGCCCTTCCCTGGTTTAGCATGCCCCAGGCCTATCCCCTCCCATAGTTGTAGCCCCTCCTCTGTTCTTAGCTCCTCCCATTTCTAGTCCCATATTATTGTATATCAACTACCCAGTTCTAACCCTTCCCATTTCCCTTAACCCTTCCCAGCTCGCAATTCCTCCCCCTCTAGTCTCCAGTTCTAGCTCCTCCCACTGTTTTGCTCCTCCCACTTTCCTATGTTCCCTTCCCAGAGTCCCTTTTAACCCCACCACTTTGCTTTGCTCCTCCCATTTCCCCATTCCCTTGCCTTGTGGACCTTCTTAGCTCCTCCCCCGACTTGGTTCCCATTGACTATGGGATGGTAAGGGGGAATCTCTAGTGAAGCTGATCCTGTGGTTCCTGGGGCAGGGGAAGAATGGACTAGGAGGTAGCGGAAGCCGGCTGTCTCTCACCCTACTTCCCGCCCCCCAGATATTGATGAGTGCAGCTACTCCAGCTACCTGTGCCAGTTCCAGTGCATCAATGAGCCAGGGAGATTCTCCTGTGATTGCCCCCAAGGCTACCAGCTTCTGGGCACCCGCCTCTGCCAAGGTACCATTGTTTCCCAGCCCCCAGCACTGGGGCGGGGGAGCTTCCACCACAAAGCTACTCCCTCCCCACGACAGTTCACCCACCCAAGCTGACCCCAGCCCTGAGTAGCCCCTGCTACCCTAAACAAATCCCAGAACCCCAACTAGAGCCCTTGTGTTTGTTTGGTTGGGGAAGGTGGGGGGGGGGGAGTTGTGGGCTGCCGGCAGAGCTGTGTGAAATGCATTGTGGGGTTTTCCCTTCTGTATGCCAGCCATCCCAGGAGAGGCCATGATCTGCCTGTTGGGGGACCAACTCTCGGTATCCCCAGAGCATCCTGCCTCCAGTGGTAGGGAATCTATTGGCTAGGAACGGGCAGAGACTCAGGACTCTTGGGTTCTAATCCAGGCTTTGCTACTCACCTTGGAAAAGTCCCTTCCTCTCCCGGTACCTGTTTCCCCCTCCTGCCCCTTGTCTGTTCAGACTGTGGCTCTTTGGGGCAGAGATTGTCACTGCGTGTCTGTGCAGTGTCTGGCACAGGGGGAACTCTGATCTTGATCTTGAGGTTGTCCAGTGCGGTACCCAGCCCAGAGGGGACTCCTGATCGTGGTTGGGGTCTGGGCAGTGCCCGCTTGCTGACTCCAGTTACCCCAGTCTCTCCCCATCGCAGACATTAACGAGTGTGAGACAGGCACCCACCAATGCACTGAGGCCCAGAGCTGCATCAATTTCCATGGGGGCTATCGTTGCGTGGAGAAGAACCGCTGCCTGGAGCCCTACGTGCAGGTGTCTGACAAGTGAGTCCGGGTGGCGTGTTGGGGTGGGGCTAAGCGGGGTTGTCCTTGGCGGGTGGGATTCGGGTGAAGACAGGTAAGGAAACGCCAGGCTGAGTGGTCCTTGCGTCGTAGTCAGAGCTGAGCTGGATGGCACTAGGCGGCACCGTGCTGCAGGGCCAGAGGGCTCAGTAGGGGGCCCGCTCCCCTTGCAATCAGTACTGGCCCCACTGCTGGGCCTGCTAATGCCACATTTTCCAGTAGCTGGGCGGTGAGGGTTCTGCCAAAATACCAAATTCTATGCAGCCGGTAAGTCAGAGACCCGGGAGTCCTGTCCCCGCACTAACTTTGTCCCTCCCCTCCAGCCGCTGTCTGTGCCCTACCACGAACCCTCTGTGCCGGGAGCAGCCCTCGTCCATCGTGCACCGGTACATGAGCATCACGGCTGACCGGACTGTCCCCTCCGACGTTTTCCAGATCCAGGCCACTAGCGTCTACCCCGGTGCCTACAACGCCTTCCAGATCCGCTCTGGCAATGAGCAGGGGGAGTTCTATATCCGGGTGAGTGGGGACCCTGAGCAGTTGGGGGGGAGGGGGGCTCTGGACAGGACAGATCACCTGCAGAAGGCGGGACTTCCTAGATTTGCCAAATAACCAATGGGTGGGGGTTGCTACCCAGAATGCAGGACTCTCTGGGTTGTTCATAGTGCCAAGCAAGGGGCATGTCCCACTTCCCCAAGGGTGGGATTTCCTGGGTTAGTCAGAGACCCAGCCAGTAGGCACGATCTAACTCCATGAGGGCGGGATGTTCTGAATTGCTTATAGCCAGTGGGTGCTTCCCTGAAGGCAAGACTTCCTGCATTAGTCAGAAACCCAGCTAACCAAAGAGGGAGAAGCTGTTTCACGCTTGGGGAGAGTAAAGGGGGGAGCGCAAGGGGCAGACAGAGCCCCTGGCATGGATGGGGAAGGTTGCAGGGAATCCCTGAACCAGAGGTGGGGAAGGGTGGCACCCAGGGAGCTGTGGGGGGATAGAGGGATGCCAGGAGCCCTGGTGGAAGCAATGTGCTTGGCCAGCAGAAGCTATGGATGCCCACCTAGTTATTACTGGTGTGCGGGGGAGAGGGGGCCCGAGGACACAGGCAGGTGAGTAGGAACTGGCAGGGATGCAGGATGGATCAAGGCAGCAGGCAGTGCCTGCCCTGAGCCCCCTTTTCCTTTGCCTCCTTGGCCCAGAGGGAATTCTCTGCAGCCCATATGGTGCTTGGAGCTACTCTGATGGATGGCGCACCCGATGGGCAGGGCAGGATTTTTAAAGGTCGCTAGATGCCTAACAGCCCTTGATTTCAAGTGGAGTTAGGTGCCTCAAAACCTTTTTAAAAATCAGGCCTTGTTCTGTTGCCCGCTTCTGTTCCAGCACATCTGCTGTGGCATGGAAGAGGGGGGCTGCAGCCAGACAGCACCACAATGTCAGGGCAAGGACTAGGCCCACCAGAGCTGAAACGTCTGTGCTTGGGAGGGGATCAGAAAATAGGATCAGCAGAAAACCAGTGGCCCCTGCTGCTCCCTGCCCATAGGGTAGGCAGCAGTTTCAGCTGCTCTCGCTGGGCCGGCAGCTTTATTTGGGTCAGCAACAAGGGGTGCAGGCACTGCTTTAGTAACACTGAAACAGGATTTTCTCTGTGCCAGCGCCCCCTGGATGGGAAAAGCCCCATGTCCCCTTCCCCCCCTCAGCCCCTCCCCCACTCGGGGCTGGATGGGAGACAGCGCCCCCTGCAGGTTTGCACTAACCCATCTGCTCTCCTGGCAGCAAATCAACAACATCAGCGCGATGCTGGTTCTGGCCCGGCCCATCACGGGGCCCCGAGAGTACGTGCTGGACCTGGAGATGGTGACTATGAACTCGCTCATGAGTTACCGCTCCAGCTCGGTGCTGCGCCTCACCATCTTCGTGGGAGCCTACTCCTTCTAGTGCCCCAGCCTGGGTAAGACAGGGCTACTCCACGGAGGGGTGGTGAGTCGGGGGGGGTCCCTGACCAGAAATGGGGGGCTCCCTGAAGGGAAAAGGGGGGGCCCCATTATCTCTGCTCCCTGCCCCCTCAGCCCCAGAAAGACTGCACCCAGCACTGGGGCACTCCCCGTTCGAGAGGAGCTGTGAGAACGATCCCAGCTGGAAACCCTGAGAGTCAGGGAGCCCTGTCAGGCGAGTTTGTCCCAGAGCCGGTCCTGAGGGGGCGAGGTCCTGGTCTCTCTGCCCCTCCCTCCCGCAGACAAAGCCCCAGCCAAGCCAAAGCCCCACACGCAGCCTGGAACTGAGGGGTGGATGTTTAACAGGGAGAGGGATTTGCCCTTGGAACAACTGACCTGGAGGGTGGGAAGAAACTCAGCACCACGCAGGGGCTGCCCTTCCAACCCAGCTGGGCCATCTCTCTCTAGCTCGACTACCAGACATGGGCTGGGTGCTGGACTTGCTCCAGCACATGAGAAAGGAGCGAAGCTGAGGGCCGTTTACCCCTGTCCTGGCTCTGGCCAGTGCCAGCTGCTCTGGGGGGAGGTGTACAAACCCACGGGGCAGATGGGGAATAATTTGCCCCTCTGTGCACTCAATCTCACTCAGCTGTGTCGTGGGGTGGGCTCAGATGGCTCCTGTCTGGCTGTAAAAGCCAGGAATCCCAGCACGGGCGGAGCTGGCCCACTCCAACCATGCAGCGGGGGTGAAGGGGGAGACACACGACACTGTAACACACCCTTCCTCCCCCTTGCCCTAGGGGCTGAAGCAGCACGAAGCAGGATCCCAGGCCCCAATGTGGTTGTTTTCTGCCCCTGCAGGTTGGCATCAGACCCAAAGGGACGGGGCAGCCGGACCCATACTTGGGAGCCAGCTTTGGCTCGCTGGCTCTGGAGGGACGCCAGTGGGGTGCGGGACTCCAGCCGCCAACACTGGAAACTGACATGCAGCTGGGCCCAAATCTCTCCTCCCTCCAGCATGACCCCAGCCTGCCCCTCCCTGGTTGGAGCCCCCGAGCCGGGGTCCTGCTCAGAAAGGGAGCGCAGGGTCGGCCAACTGTTCCGCTTCCACTTTCTGGTTGAAAAAAGGAAAATTTCAGTAAAAAACACCAAGACCAAACCCAGAGCAAGGCAAAGCTGGTTGAGTTGGAGGTTCTGGTTCTGCTACCAGCACCAGAGCAGGACGAGTCAGGGGGGAAGCTGGATCCAGGGTTTGTGCAGCAACAGGCACAAGGGTGAGTGTGAAATAATAATTGGCCGTGCAAAGCACAAGCAGCTGTGTTTGAAAGGTGGAGCAGGATGGGGGGGCGCTCTCCCTTCCCAGTGTGGAGCAAGGGGGGGGTGCTCTCCCCTCACGGCCAGCACTAGAAGCTCAGCTATGGGACAAGGTAAAACTGAGCCAGCGTTCATTCCTGCTCATTAACTTCCCGGCCCAGATGATGGGGCGTGAACCCGGCATCTGGGCCCCCTTGCCGTGGTAATGCAACAGTGGGATCCCCCATGGGGGCCTGACTTCCCCCGCGGGGGAAGGAAAATCCCAGTGGGAACAAAGGAGCCACCAACTTTATTGGAACAAGGAAAATACAAAGATTTGTTAAAACAAAGCCCGGGGCCAAAAGCCCCAACCAGTCCTTCCATGGGCCCCCTCCCTGCAGGGCCACCAGGCCACCTGGGCATGCGCTCTCCCCCGGGAGAGAGAAGCTGGGGTCTCCCCCCCCACACCTGCTGGAGGGAGCTGGCTCGCTGTTGAAGGACCACAGCACCCCCCACAGTCCCCAGCTGGGCCACCAGGCCCCAGAGCAGTGCCTGTGGACGCTGGGGTCTCTGGCGGCAGGACAGGCGGGAGTCCCCCGGCTCAGGAGAGAGGGCCAGGGCTGCAGTACAGCTGGGAGAGCGTCCTGCTCAGGGCTGGGCCCAGGTTCCTGGAGGAGGAAGCACAAGGGGGTGTTAGGGCTCTGGGAGGGGCACAGAAGGGGGCCCCACCCTCTGACCATCAGCCAGAAACTGAGGCATAGAAACAGTGACTAATTCACAGCCCTGGCTCCCTGCCCCCTCGGCTCTCCAGGGCCTAAAATATCCCTGGCCTCAAAGCCAGCACATAATTCAAAAATCCTAAATAAGCTTTCGAACACAGAGGGAGGTTTGATTGATCCCTGGATTGAATGGATCAGCTGGACTGCGGGTTGGGAGTGAGGGGCACTGGCACAGCTGTGGTAAGGGGGAACTCAGGGCTGGGCTATCGGGGGCTGTGGGTCAGGCTTGAGGGACACTGGCAGAGCTGTGTTGAGGGGGAGCCCAGGACTAGGTTAGCAAGGGGCCGTGGGTCCGGCCTAAGGGGCAGCACGTTGCTCACACTCACCTCTGCAGTTTGCCACACTTGATGGTGCTCAGCAGCTTGTCCCGGCTCTTGGGATCAGGGCAGGCAGAGTAGGCGGCCAGCAGGCTGATGGGTGGAGACGGAGAGTGAGGGAGGCAGGGACTCGGGGCTCCCACCCCCCTCAACCTTTGTAGAGCAGGAGAAACTGAGGCATGGAACAAGACAGGCACTTGGAAGGACAAACAGTCACTAGGAAAGGAGCCCAGCCCTTCCCGTGCTCTAACCCACCACACCCCTCTCCCAGAGCTGGGGCCAGACCCAGGCATGCAGGCCCTGTACCTGGCTGGTGTGCTGTATCTCTCCAAGATGGCGGCCGCTTTCTCCCCGCTCACTCCACTGACCTGCATGAGCTGCCGAGCAAACACCTCGCGCACGGTCTGGGCCTAGGGAGGCAGAGAGAAAGGGGGGCAGAGCCGGGGGGTATTCCAGTAACCCAGCCTAGGGTAGGATCCTGGGTTGTAACAGGAAGGGACAAAGCCATCCCAGCTCCTGGAGCCAGCCCTGCCCTGGGGCCGGATTACAGCCCGCACCCCCTGGAGGGGAAAGGGCCACGACCCATTCCCTCCCTGGGGCTATGGCCACGCTGCCCAGTCTCACCTTGTTTTTGACAGCTCCCTCATTGAACTCTTGGAAGGTCATGAGGGTGCAGCAGTCGCTGTAGGGCTGAAAGGGGGAGCGGCCCTGAGACTCTTCCTTGGTGCAGCTCACCAGGGTCTTGCTCTGGGGAGGAAAAAGAAAGGGGAACCTCATAAATCTCACCAACTGGCCCCTACTTCTTGCTGGTGCCCCTCATGCTTGACCTGCAGCCCCCTGCTAGCCCAGCCCTGGGCTCCCTTCCCCCCAGCTCTGCCAGTGCCCCTCACTTCCAACCCACAGCCTCGGCTCACCCCATACAGCCGGCTCAGGTGGCGTGTCATGATGGTCAGATAGGCAACAGATTCCCGCAAGTCATGAGTGCGTTTGACGAAGAAGCCATCCACTACCTGGTTGGGGGGGAGGAGAGCATCAGGGAGTGGAGGCGGGGGGGGGGGGGGAGGGAGCCTAGAGAGGGGGCCGGGCGGGAGGAGATAGGGCACCTGGGTTCACAGCCTCCTTGAGGTTCGGAAATTTGCTGGCCTTAACCTGCGCAGTTGCTGGGAGCAGCTGACCCAGGGAGGGGCCCTGGATCTGGGTGCTGGGTCAGGGGAGTCCCCAGAAGGACGGCGGTGGGGGCCTGAGGCAGGGCGCGCTCTGGGAGGCTCGGGTGCTGTATGTGTATGTGAAGAGGGCCATGCTGTAGCAGGACGTCCTGGGGAAAGGGTGCTGGGCAGAGGTCCATACCTGGGTGCTGGTGGCTGCCTGCTGCAGGGTGCTCTCAGGCAGGCTCAGGTGCTGGGCCGAGCCCGAGTCCTCCAGTAGGTAGATGGGGTGGCGCAGGCCGCAGCGACGCAGACGGAACTGGGGATAGAGGGGGGGTTAGCCCACCCTGGCTGACTTCCCCCAGAGAACTCCCATGCCGCCCCCAGCTCCCCCCCACACCTTCTGCTCACGGAAGCGCCCGTCGATGATGCTCCCGCACAGGTCAGCCATTCGCTTCCGCTCCACCACGTAGTCCAGGGCCAGCTCCCGCGCTGGGGGGGGGTGTAGCTGCCCTGGGGGGAGATGGGGCTCAGATGGAAGAGGCGGGAGAGAACAGGACACCACCCCCAGGCCACCCTTGGCCAGAATGAGGCAATCTGGGATGCCGTTAGGCTCTGCCCCCCATAATTTCACCAGCCACCTGGAGTGGGAGCCAGGGACACCCCCCAGTATCCCTACAGCCAGGGTGTGTCTGCATGTGGGGGGTTAGGGTTAGTGCCCCACGGGGATGTGGGAGGCAGGGGGGCCCAGGCAGCGACAGTCACACCTGAGGTGCTCTCCCTCCCCGCTGGCCTGGGGGCTCCTACCTGGGCAGGGCTGGACCCTCTCCCGGGCGACCCACATGAAGTCCCCCACATGGAGCTTGCGCACGTCGAAGGGCACCGCGTTCCGCTGCAGCTCGGCCAGCAGGTCCTGCTTCCGGGCCCCCGGGCCACTGGGAGGAGAGATGGGCTGAGCCTGAGGCCTGCTGAGGAGCCCCTGCCATGACACCCCGCAACCCTCCCTGACACCCTGAATGACCTCCCCACCCTCATCTTGCCCCCGAGAGTCCAGACTGCCTGGCACCCCCTCCCAATAAACCTCCCTGCTCAGGACACCCTAATGCCCCCTTCCCCCAACTCTCTCCCACCAGAAGCCCAGAAGTTCAGGGCCCCCAACGCACCCCATGGTCTCGATGAAATCCACACACAGGATGATGTCAAACAGGCCAGGTCTCAACATGAATTCAGGGTTGGGGGGCCTCTGCCCCTCAGAGCCACCCGCTGCCCCCTCCTGGCGTCCTAGGACGCTGTCAAGCCTGCAGCAAAGTGTGGGAGACAGCAGTGAGAGCAGAACTGTGGAGAGGGGGCAGGAAGGGTGGAAGAGTCCTGTCCCAGCCCCCCAATATCCCACCCCCATAGAGAGCACAGTGCTGGGTAATGCTGTAGCAGAAGCTCCCAGCTATCAGCAAAGAAAGGGTTAATGCTGCCCTTGGCTGGGTCATAGTTACGCTCTAGAACAGCCAGCCTCAAGGCACAGGAGCTATGGCTTCAACCACCGAGACCCTACTCCCCTCCCAAAGCCAGGAACAGAACCCAGCAGTTCTGACTCCCAGCACCCCACTCTAACCAGCTAGACCCCCCTGCCAGAGTGCTGCAGAACTCAGGAGTCCTGGCTTCCAGCCCTGCCCCCTCCCCAGGGGTACACCCCACCTCACACAGGCTGTCAGGCGCTGGCACTCACAGCTGGCGCTCCGGGCTCAGTTTCTCTCCCCCAGCAGGATCCATTGGCTCTGTGCTCTGGGGTGTCTCAGATTCTGGGACTCGACCCCCTGAAATCATAGCCTGCTCCACAGCCACGAGCTTCTGGGCTAGCGCCAACCCCTGCGGTGTCAGAGAGTACCTGCAGGAACAAAGGGCAGGTGTACTGACCAAGTCCCCTATGCTGCCCGCACTGAACCCTTGTTCTGCCCCCTGCAGAGCAGGACCCCCTGCCGTGTCCCCAACCTACTGAATCCCTGCCCCCCTCCCTGCTCCAGGCAGCACAACACCCTCTGCTGAACCCCCACCCCATCTTGCCCTGCCCCCTATTGAGCCTCTGTGAGGATCTGGGGAACGTGTGGGTTCAATCTAGGCGCTCAGAGCGGGATCAGGGACTCGCTGCCTGTCTCCTTCCCACGCGAGACGCTCCATTTGCAGGCACAGCCTTTCGCCTGCTGGCCGCCCTGTTCGCCTGCTGGCGGGCTGAGACTCCGAAGGCCGGTGGCAAAGGGGTGACAAGGAGCATCATCGACCTGACATGCCCGACCACCGCAATGGAGTCGCTCTAGACAACAGACTGTCCTGTCCCCCCCATTCCAAGACAGCAGGGCAGAGGCGGCCTGGGCCATGAGGTCACCTGGCCGGCTGGGATCACTGTTGCAGCTGACGGGAGTCACCTGACAGAGGGGTGGAAGGTTATAGAAGGGAGGAGCTGAGCTCTCTGGGGAGGTTCTGGCCATTTTCAGCAACTCAGGCCAATGGAGACGATTTGAGGCAGGGGGCCCTGCCTGAGGCTGGCTGGGGCTGAGCCCTCCCCAGAGAAGGGGGAGCTAGGGGCAGGCGCTGCAGGCAGGAGGTTGTTGGGGCTGCAGGATCTGAGCTCTCTGAGCTTCCTGTGATTAGATACAAGAGCAGCGGGTGAGTCTTTGGGCGGCGTCGGGGGGGGGGGGGGGGAGGGGGTGAGATCTGGGAAGAGCACATGGCCTAGGTTAGGTGGATACTTGACCCCCTTAAAGGTGGAAAAGTGCAGCGTGGGGATGGCCGAGGGGCTTATCTGGGACACGAGGCGGAGAGCAGCTGCAGAAGGCCAGAACCTGCGAAGGGGGAGGCTGTTAAGGACTGGCCTGCTCCCAAAACCTAGAAACGGGCCCACTCCTTCACTGGGATGGCAAGTGATGCCTGGAGATTTGTACCCCAATTCGCTCCCCAGAAGCCCTCAGCACAGAGCTGTATCGAAAGGGCAAGCCAGACACAGCGCTCTGGATGGCTCCTCATCTGGGACCCCGCAGCCGGAACAAAGGAATGAGCTGTCCAGGAGCTGGTCTGAAGATTGCTGCTATGAACCGACAGGACACCCGTACGGACAGAGACCGAAGGCGGAGCTCAGAGAACCAGGGCATAGCAAAGCTGTGGCTGCTACCAACATGGACTCTTAAGTATGGCTTTCCCAGGCCAGCCTGAGGACCCTGTGATGCTGGATCCCAGGTGACTAATCTATCTCTCGGTCAGGCTGCCCTGCCTCGCTGCAGGTCCTCCCTGGTTGCGTCACTCCCTAGGAAGGAAAAGTTTCTGCGGAGTTTTGATCTCTACAGCAAGCTAAGCGGAGACCCACAGTGAGGAACAGGCCCTGCCCCAGAGTCACTAAGGCTGCCAGGCTGTCCTTGGGGAAGGTGTGGGCCCATGGGGCCTGGGGTTATTACCAGGGGAAGGTGTAAAGGCCAGGGCATGCCACTACTGCCAGCAGCACACTACTCCCTCCTGAGCCCCCCATTCCTTGCAACATGGCACCCCCTCCTAAGCCCAGCTCCCCTTCGTATCAGAATGCCCCTGCCGAGCCCTGAACCATGCCTCTTACAGCACAGCATCCCCTACCTGGCTGGGACGTTGGTTTTCAGCACCAGCTCTTTGCGGATCAAGGTGCCCACTGATGCCCAAGCTGTGTACCTATTTCCAGGGTCGCTCTGCAAGAAACGGACACCCCATGTGACTGCTGGCTGGGACCTCCCTGAGCCCCAGCAGAGCTTAGAACGGAAGAGGGCGAGAAGGGGTAGGGAAGGTTGAGGGGATGGGATGATGGGCTCACATCCCTGGGTCAGGAGTGATGGCTTCTCAAGTCCTAACACTCCCCTAGTCAGAGGTGCCTGTCATGAACGCTAGAATCTCACGACGAGTGTTTGATGGTGCATGCACTGAAAGGGACTGGCGGGCCAGGGGATTTTCCAAGGCAGCTCTCACTCACCAGGGTGAAGGATTTGTCACAGAGCGGCTGAGCCGCCCGCTGCAGCTCAGGCTTCGTCAGGAACCCCCGGCTGTGTGGGCTCTGTAAGGGGAAGCAGGAGGAATCAGCACTGGGGAGAAAATGTCAGAGGCCAGCCTCCAAACCCCACTCCCCTCCAGGGCAAAGAATATAACCCAGGAGTCCTGGCTCCCAGCCCCCTGCTCAAACCAATAGCCACCCC
Organism: Emydura macquarii macquarii; assembly: GCF_026122565.2. NCBI lineage: Eukaryota > Metazoa > Chordata > Testudines > Chelidae > Emydura > Emydura macquarii. The sequence continues at coordinate 7,754,658 of NW_027131105.1, read as the reverse complement.
CACTCCCTTTCCAGAGCTGGGGATGGAACCCATGATTCCAGGCTTACCATGCTGTCCTTGTAGAGGGATAGCAGCACAGCGTAGCCCCCGGAGCGTGGGGCTGGGACATATCCCCGGGGGGCACGGTGCTTCCTCTAGAAAGAGAAGTGAGAATCAGTAAGGTCTCTAACCCCATCACTGCCCCTGACATCTTCCCAAACCCATACCTATCCCTGCAACCCACACAAATCTGCCCTACCCCAGAGGGAAAATGAGGCAAAGGGACTTACCTAGCATCTCAGAGAATCAGAACCAGGGATAGAACCCAGGATTTCTGACGCCACACTGCCCCCTTCTCTAACCACTAGACCCCACTCCCTTCCCACAGCCAGGGATAGATCACAGGAGTCCTGGCTCCTGCCCTTCTGCCAGAGACAGTGCTCTCACTGTGGGGAGAGGCTCCAGGTCCTCATGTGCGGTCTGTGAGGCAGAGGAGTTGTTGGAGGAGTGGTGCTCTGTGCTGGGGGTATCACTCTCTTGTCTTCCCATGATGGGGTTGGCCCCTCCCACGGCTTCAAAGGGGGCATCTGCACCTAGAGTTCAAACAGAAATAAGATAGGGAACTCCCCAACCAGCCAGTTCCCCTGCCCTGGGCCTGGATCAGAGCCTGTGCCCCTAGAGAGGACAGGAGCTGTCTCTCATTCCCTGCCTCCCTCAGCCACCTAGTCCCCCCACCCTGCAGCTGGGACAAGACCTGAGGGCAGCAGCAGCTCCTTGCTGGAAGCAACCATGCTCACTTGCTGGGCTCAAGGAGGGGCGTGATGGGAGGGAGGGGGAGACAATATCCCCCCACTCCCTAGGAGAGACCCTATGATAATAAACCACTGCCACTTGCTTTTAGGTCTCACAGTTGCTAAGGATCTCTAAACCTAGCTGAACCCCCTACCCAGGAGCCCTGTGCACCCCTATGTGTTTATGCCCCTGTGGGGCTTCCCACTCAGCCGCCTCACATCATGCCATCCTGGGACTCCCTGAGCCCTGACATCCCAGTCCTGGTGCTCTCCACATACCCTGCTCAGCATGATGCCTCTCCAGCCGCTCATCCAGCCTCCGGCAGATCCCATCCCCAAAATGCTGCAGAATTGCGGCCTCACGCCCGCTGTGCAAGGGCAGCGGGTACCGCCGAAGGGAGCCCAGGGCCTGAGGGGAAGGAGACATTGACATGGGGAGCCTGCAGGCCACACACACACCTCACAATGTTAAACCAGGACTCCTGGGTTCTATCCCAGCTCTGGCAGGGGAATGCGGTCTAGTGGTTAAAGCGGGGGGCTGGGCGCCAGGACTCCTGGGTTCTGTTCCCAGCTCGGGAGGGAAGAGGAATGAGGTGCAGTGGTTAGAACAGGGGTCCGGGCACCAGGACTCCTGGGTTCTGTTCCCAGCTCGGGAGGGAAGAGGAATGAGGTGCAGTGGTTAGAACAGGGGGCTGGGAGCCAGGACTCCTGGGTTCTTGGGGGGGAGGGGCAAGCTCACCCTCTGATACACGAACTGGGTCTTCTTGCCCTTCTCAGCGGCCTCATCCCTCCACTCCGTCAGCCACTGCACGAAGAGGGGGTTGGGGCAGGCGGGCACCGGCTTCTTCCGCCCCAGCCGCTGCGGGGCCGCCGCCATCTCCGCCAGGGCCGCCCCCTGCAGCCGGGGGACGGAGCAGAGAGAGCCTAGGCCGGGCTGGGACCGGGAGGGGCTTCCCCTCGGGGGTGGGGGCACAGGCTCCGATCCGGCCCGGGGAGGGGATGGGGGGCCGGCTGGGGGGCCCCCGCTCAGAGCCACTGTAATGTCGGGGGCTCTGGCCGTGGGGTGACGATCGTCCCCCGCGACCCCGGGGGTCCTGCTAACCCTACAGCTGCGGCATGCACGAGACGTCCCGCCCCCCCTTAGCCGGGAGGGGGCGCACGCCGCTGCCGCGACCCCCTGAGTCGGGCGCGATTCTTTTGCCGCCGCCGGGCCCCCAGCTGCTCTTAGCACCGCCCACTTGAGGCTAGAAAACATAGAGAGCGGGCGGGACCGCCAGGGTTAGAGCGCCGCCAGGGTTAGAGCGCCTCCTTGGGGGCTCTCCAGCCCCACCTAGCGGCCAGAAAGACCAACAACCCCAGCAGCGCTGCCCAAACCAAAGCTCCGCGGGTGCCTCTCGAATTCGAAGGAGGGGGAAGAGACTGTGGGCGAGGAACCCAGGGCCCAGGGCTGGGGTAGCAGCAGCAGGCTGAGAGTCAGGGGGGTTGAGGAGGGGAAAAACTCTCCATGGCAACAGAGACCCTCTCGCTGCCTCCTCTCCAGCTCCTTCAGTTACTCCCCGTTGCCCCACAGTGCAGTGGGGCTCTCCTGATCTTGGCCACCAAGCTAGGGGGTCAGAATGGGAATCCCTGGGGGGCAGGTGCCCAACCCCCATCCCTAGCTGGCCCGGCTGTTGGGCCTTTAGCCCAGCTGGGGACAGGGAAGGGCAGAATATGTGGGACAATAGAAGGCATGCACATGTTGGTAAGTAGGCTTGTGAATATTCATGAAGTTGACCCAGATGGAGCCTTCAAGAGGTTGAGCTGAGAGGGGAACCAACTGGTGCGGAGAATCCTTCCCCTCCAGCAGCTATCCCTAGCCCAGATGGCTCCCCCAGCCTCCCCCCTCACACACACAGGTGGTTTCTCAATTTGATCTGTGAGGGGATAATCTAGGGAGCATTTGGTTAATCTCTTGGGATAGATATTCTCCTGCCTGGCCCTGCAGACAGCCCCTTCTCACTTCCCCAACCAGACAGCCTTTGCCCAGCTCTGGGACCCAGCTGCCTCTGGAGTGGGGCACAGGAACTATTTATAGAGATCCCTCCCCTGGTTCTAAGATGCAGCTGCCTCTGGGGTGGTGTTCAGGCACTGTCTATAAAGGGATCATGCTGGCATGGTGGGCTCAGCACTGGTTTTGGGGGAAAGCACTCCATGCTGACTCCTGCAGGATGCCTGGAACAGCAGCATAGAGAGATGTGGAGCTGCTTCCAGTCACCCCATCAGCTTGTTAACTCTGGAGCATAATGATGATCACCTATATGGTGACGTGTACATCATGCTTGGGTTTTGGCCCAGAGGATGGGAGCAGCAGCAGATTGTCCGTCCCTAAGAGCTATAACCAGAGTCGCTTGTAGGGTTGCATGAGCAGGGTGGTCTCCCTGGCTGACAACATCCAGGGAATACTGTGCCACTCAATTTTTTCCCCTTTCCTCCAGCCACTCCCCCAAAGAGATCAGTGAGGGTGGCATCCAAAACATTTTCTACCCTGGTAGGCAAAATGCCTAGGGCTGCTCCAGGTACAGCCCAGCCTAAACTGTCCCTGTGGCAGCATTGCCAACCCCAAATGTTCAAAAATCATGAGTCAGGCTCACCAAAAACCATGATTGCCTTTAAAATCATGAAACTTCGTAAAAATGATAGATTTGGTATTCTTTTTATTTGCCTTCTGCTTTTTGAGTCTTTAGGGTGCAGTAGGGTCACATTTTGAAGCTTTCTCCACAGCGAGGAGGGCTAGAAACTGACCTTTTTTTTAAGAATGGAGGCTGACATCACATATCCACCTGACTCTAGGAGCTGGAGCTTTAAGAAAAACAATAATTATCATGAGACTCATGACAAAATCATGAGAATTGGCAACAATGATGGGCAAAGCCATCCCATTCCCCGCCAGATCTGGGCAGGGGTCAAAATAATCAGCCACGAAATGGAATATGGGAAGGGTGCATGCGTTGGAGGGGGGCTATGGCTCCCGCTAGGGCAGCCCAGGGCCCTCCTCCCTCGGCCCCATATACTCAGAGGTGGGGGGGTGCTTCCCAGGCCGCGGCTGCCCCAGATGTCCTTATAAGGAGTGGATGCTGCAGGAGGCGGGGCTTTTTTCTGTGCCGCTGTTCACGCCCTTATTTGGAAGCGACGCAATGAGAGGGGAGGAGGGACAGGCTGGGCAGCTAGTCAGGCCCAACAGAAACATCCTCCCTACCCTAAACTCTGAGCAGGGCTCTGTTCTAAACAGCAAGTAGCACACAGAGCTGCAAATGGTGCCCGCAAGAAGTTGACAACTGCTGCCTTAGAGCCTGTCTGTCTGTCTGTCTTTGCACGCACAGCTGTCCATCCCCATAACCCCTCCCCATCTCTCTGCACTGCCTCCCCATCCAGCCCCCGGACGAGCCTGCTCAGCATCTCCTTAATAACGTGATTTATTATCACAACTGTTATTCCCAGGCGAGGCCCAAGAACCTGGGGGGATTTAATGGGGGAGGCCAGACCTGGGCCCCGAGCCCCTTCCTCCCTGGGTCCCACTCCTGGGGACTGGTTCCCAGTCCCTCCTGCTTTAACCCACTAGATCCTGCTCGCCTCCCAGAGCCAGGGGAAGAACGCAGGAGTCCGGGCTGCACCTGCCCCCATCACAGCAGCGGGTCTAAGACGATTAGCAGCAGGGGGCGGCGGCGATTAAACCACATTTCCAACCATTCAATGGGCCCGGCTCGCTCTATGTGACCCATGATGCACTGCAGCGGCAGGCCAGGCCGTCCCCGTGGGGGTCTGTCTTCTCAGACCCGACGCGCCAGGCTCCCTGCCCCCCCCCGCAGGACTACATCTCCCATGATTCCCCGGGCGACCGCTCTCACCTTTCCCTCGCGCTCCCTCCGCCATTTCCCCGCGCTTCGCGGCTCCCCACCCACCCGGCAGCGGGCGCGGACTCCATTTCCCTGCGTGCCCCGCGGCTGGCGCCGGCCGGAAGTGCCTCCTCCCCCATAAAGCGGAAGCGGGCGGCCGGTCGGTTCGGGGCGGGGCAGTAGGACTTGGTCCCGACGCCGACCGAGCGAGGAGCTGCTGCTGCAGAGCGAGCCCCGCACAGCCCGGACCGCGATCCCCTTGCCCGCAGCACCATGGTGAGACCCGGCGCCGCCGCCATCTTGTGCCCCGCCGCCATCTTGCCTTTGAGGCGCCTATGGGATCCATAGGGGAAAGGGGGGCTGATGTGCCCGCCAACGCTCTGTAGGAGGCGCCTGTAAGAGCCATCGGGGAGCCCGCTGCCTCCCTATGGGAGCCGTAGCCGCGATCTGCTCTCGCCCCCCACGTGCTCAATGGAGGCGGTGGGGCGCTGTTGGGGGGTCTATGAATGGGAGCTCCATAGGAAGCCTCTTCCCCCCCATGGGATCTGTAGGGGCTGTTTGTCTGCTCCCTCCTATGTGGGGGCTATAGGATCCATGGACCTCTCGCCCTTCCTGTGGGGTTCCCTCCTATCCCCTCTGGGATCCGTATGGAGGTGCCTCCTGGATTCATAGCTGGTGTCTGCTTTCTTCTTCCCCTACGGGTTGGGAATCGGGATCTGTATGAGGGGCTTTTATAGGCTGTCTATAGGCCCTATTGTGGCCACTTCCCTTTATAAGTGTAGGTGTGGCAGGATGTGGATGGGAAAAGTCCCATGTGGGGTTGGGTCCCTTCTCCCACCCTCTGATGGGCTGGGGGCTAGTTCTCTCTTGGGGGGCAGATCCTTACAGGGGCTGCTATTGTGTCCTAGCTGGAAGTGGGGGGTGACAGAGGGAGATTCCCCAAAGCATGGGGTTTGAGGCTTGCCAGTCACTCCCAGTCCCATCCTTTCTGCATGATGCCCTGGCCCCACTGATCTGTGGGATCCTCTGAGCTGAGGGGCCCCATGTCTGGAGGAGTTAGCTTTCCAGCATCGCTTTGGGGTGGTGAGATGCAGGTGACATTTTATGTGTCAGATGGTGCCAAGTCATGAATGGGGGGGGGCCTGCTGAGGGCTGCCAGAGATGTGGGAGGGATGCAGGAGAGGCTGGGGGGGGGGGGGATTCTCTGATCCCTGTTACACAGGAGGTCTGAGGAGAGAACTATAATGGTTTCTTCTGATATTAAAATCTGAATCTAAGCTGAACCAGTCTCTGTCCCCTGCATTCACCTAGCTCCCCCCAGATCAGTGAATCCACTGTTGCTATTAGGCCCCACTTCCAGACTCGGCACCCCATCATTCCTCTCCGATGATGCCGTTGGTGCATGCTTGGCAAAATGTCTGACTCCATCTCTGCCTCGTGCTCCCAGCCCCAGTTCCCAGCTCATGCCCTTGCCAAAACGTGCTTCACCCAGGGCAGCAGGGAGCCCTGATGGCCCTTGACTGCTCTGGATTGTCTTGGAGGGAAGGGGGGTGCCCTCCCTCAGCCGATGCAGCCCTCCCAGTGCTGGTGTGCCTGAAGAGAGATGCTGGTGGGGGTGTTGAGGGAGAAGGGAGAGGTGCTTGTTTAACCTGGTGCATGGGCTCCTAGCCTCGTACCTGACTGGAGATTAGTGGTGACCACATCTTGCGGGGAGGGGGTGGATTGCAGTGGAGGGTGTGTGGGGAGACTTGGGGGGTGGATTACAGGGGGATGAAGGGTGCAAGGAAACCTGGGGGTGATCAGCACAGTCTGCAGGCATGATTGGCATTGATTAATATTTACAGGGTTATGTGTTTTACCATGGGCTCAAACAGGACTGCTGGGCCAGGGAACAAAAGCCCTTTGGCCTTCGATGGGCCCACTCGATTAGCAGGCTTAGGGGCTGCTCCTGGCTGCATCGGCCTCGCTGCAGGGGTGGATGAATTGGCTGAAGTAGGCAGGCTGGGGGAGCCACCACAGTGCTGGCCCCTGACTGGCCCTGTTCTGAGCCCTGCATTGCCCCCGTTCCCCTTTTGGTTCTCGCTCCCCCCTCACTGGGGCTCAGCAGCAGCAGCCGCTGGCTGGTGCTTCCCCTAAAACAGCCTCCCTTCTCCATATAAGAGCATATCGCTGTGGTGCTTTGCCCGGCCAGCTTCGGCGGCCAGCCTCGGCTGAAGGGCTGGCTCGGGTCTCGGCTGTGGGGGGGAGCGAACCCTTGGGATCATCCACAGGGAACCTGGTCAGGGACTCGTGGGGTGCTGGGTGATTAAAATTTGCGGGGGGGTGGCCCTGAACTACTCAGATTAGCCCCTGTGCAGTCAGGCAGTGGAGTGTGAAGTGCTATGGCAGGGCCCCAAATAATGCGGCTCTCAGTCTGGAGGTGTCAAGCCCACCTTTCTCCCCATCCCCACTAGAGCAGCGTGCGGGGTGCTGTGCTCTGAACCCCAGGCCAGGAGGGAGGGTGTCTTGGAGGCTCACCAATCGTAAAGCAGCTGCTTGGGGGGGGGGGGGCCAGGGCGAATGGAGGTTGTAGGGAGCTGCCTTGTGGGGGCTGGGGTTAAATGGGCGGGGGGTAGCAGATTCTGGTGGAGGCACAGGGTGAACATGGCGGGTGGCGGCACAGAGGGGTGGTGAGTGGGTGAGTTGGTTTCCTCCTGGGGCGAATGGGGGCAGGCAGGGCTCGGAGGGGGGAGGGTTGTCGTGCCATCCCTGCAGACAGTTGGTTGCGGCAGGTCCTTTGCCCCGGGGCAGCCCTGTGGGGGAAGGGCCCAGGCTGCTGGGCTCTGATGGGGAAGCGGCGGGTATGGCCTCTTTCTGCAGAGGTCACGTGCCCTGCCGTTTCCTGTGTGGCGTTTCAGGTTCCCTCATGGCGCCTGCCTGGGGCGCTTGCGTAAGGCATTGACACGGTGCTTCCCGTCGTGTGTGCCTGTGCTGAGCTCCCCGGTGCAGCACCTGGGGCCGGGGCCCCAGCAGCCCCACTGGTTTGCTGCTGGCCCTTGTCTGGCCTGGTGTAACCACCAGTAGTGTCCACAGCTGGCCTGATCCAGCTGCGAAGCCCATGGCAGCTGTGGGGTTAATCCTCTGGGCCATTGGCTTAGGGGCCTGGTAGTGTTTGTGGGCCCCAGCTCTGACTTACCTGGCCCTCAAGGCCTCTTGGTGTGGAGCAATAATCCCTCCCTGCTTGGCTTCTCTTGCGAAGATTTGCCCCTTAGGTCTAGGAAGCCCCAGTATCTCCTGCCCATGGCCCCTAGGAGTTGATATGTGAGGTGGGGCTGGTACCCCAGCACTAGGCACCTCATTGCCCAGCCTTTGGGGGCTGCAGGAGCCCTTAATGCCCCCTCTTCTCCCCCCCACAGGCATCTGGTGTAGCAGTCTCTGATGGAGTGATCAAGGTCTTCAATGACATGAAGGTGCGGAAGGCCTCCACCCCCGAGGAGGTGAAGAAGCGCAAGAAGGCAGTGCTGTTCTGCCTGAGTGAGGACAAGAGAAACATCATCCTGGAGGAGGGCAAGGAGATCCTGGTGGGGGACGTGGGCGAGACGATCGATGACCCCTATCTGCACTTTGTCAAGATGCTCCCGGAGGCTGACTGCCGCTACGCCCTCTACGACGCCACCTACGAGACCAAGGAGAGCAAGAAGGAGGATCTGGTCTTTGTCTTCTGGTAGGGCCGTGTCCCCGCCCCATTCCCTCCAGTGTGGTGCTGCCCTCTTGCCCCTCCTGGCCACATCCCTGTCTAGCCACCAGCTAAGGACCCCTCCTTCTAGCTACTGGGGGAGCCACACCCTTCTCCTTGGTCACTCGCTGGTCCCCTGCAGCATCATGTGCCCCTATCCCTGCTGGCTGGACCCATCTGCACAGCACCCCCTATTCTGGTGATGCCCCAGTCCCCTGTTCTGGCCACACCCCTCTCCAGTGTGCCCTTCATCACCCTCTGTCCCTATTGTACCTGCTGCATCTTCTAGTAGAGCCACGCCCCCCAGCCTGGGGTGGGCCCTTTGCCCCGCCCCTTTCTGGCCCTGCTCCACACCCCCTCTGGCCATGCCTCTGCCTCCAGGCCTGAGAAGCCCCCTGGCTCCCTCTCCCCCTGCCAGCAGTGACACCCCTTCCCTCTGCAGAGCTACAGTGAAAGCTGCCTTTGTTCACCCAGTGCCAGCACCCGGCCCCTCTGCTGGCGGAGCAAGCCCAGCAGGGAGTGCCAGCTGCTAGCTTAAAGGGGCTGCTGGCTGGCCAGCTGGCAGTGGGGCCCACAATGCTAGGGCAGGTGGGAGGGGCCAGGGGCTCTAGGAGTGACCCAATCAGTGCGTCCCGTGCAGGGTCTGCCAGCCCCCAAGCCCAGCCAGGGTGCCCCCTCCAGGGTGCGCACCGTGCTCCAGGGCTTCTGAACACATTAGCTTCTTCCTGGTCTGGGGCCAGCTAGAGGCACGGAGAGGCTGCACGGGTGGGAGTTGTGGAGGGCATGAGTGGGTGCAGATGGTGGGGGGGCATTAATGGGGGGCACTAAGTGGGTGCTGGGGGCAGGAGAGTTAAGACCAGCCTGGATTTGAAACTCTCTGCCCAGTGGAGCTGCTCGCAGGCCAGTGGGACAGGGAGCTGCTGTGTTGGCTGAAACCTGTTTGGGGGTGGCATTTATAAAGGCCCTTAGTGGGATGGGCACAGAGCCACCCTGCTGCCTCTGCCAGGCATGGCACTGAGACCCGGAGCCACCCCCGCCTTGCTGACCCCTGCAGTCTCTCTCCTGGGCCTCCCCACCCACAGCCCCCAATGGCCATGGCTATTCTCCTTGTGCTGCCTACTGGGAATCTGTCCCTAGGGTGCTGTTACTAGTGTGTGGCCTTGGGCGGGAGGGGGCTCCTCCCCTGCTCCTTTCAGCCCGTGTGGTTGCTTTGTCCTCTTAGATGTCACTGTGCCCCGGTGGGGGGGCTGTCTGAGACCCTGGGGGCTGGGCTGTGCCTTGGGGAAGGCTCCAGTCCCTGGTGTAGGTCTGAGTCCCTCCCCTCTCCCTGCAGGGCCCCAGAGAGTGCCCCCCTCAAGAGCAAGATGATCTACGCCAGCTCCAAGGATGCCATCAAAAAGAAACTCACAGGTGAGTAGAGTCCTGCGCCCCCGTCAGGCTGTGCCCTGCCACCTCTGGGGCCCAGCCCATGGCAGGTGAGCTAGCTGGCAGCTCTGCAGTGGGATGCCAGACCAGCTCCCAGCCCTCATGGGTTGCTGTGTGAATAGAGCCCCATGGTCTGCCTGTGGCTGCGAAGGCCAGGCCCAGCTGTGCTCTGGCCCCTGGGAGTTAGCACCTGCCTGGCCTTGTGATGCCAGGATTTCTGGGTTCTAACCTGGCTCTGGGAGGGAGTGGGGCAGCTAGTGGGTTAGAGCCACTTGGGGGTGGCTCAGGTCTGGACTTGTCTCCTTCCTGCATTAGGAGGCAAACACCCCCCTCCACCCCCTGCAGGCTGGGGTGTCAGTTTGCTGGGAGATGCTGCATAAACACAGCCTGTGATCCCAGAGGATGGGGCAGTGTGGTGGGGGAAGGACCTAGCCTGGGGTGGGGCAGAGCTGGGAGCACAGGGGTGGAGCCCTGAGTTCTCAGGCCCCTGGTCAGATGGTGCCCTTGACAAGGCTGCAGCAGGGCTTCTTGGCCTGGGGGTTCACAACCTCACTGCCCTGCCCATAGGGAATGAGGGAGAGGGGGCATGGATCCGATCCTGGCTGGAGCCCAGCTGGGGAGCAGGGTGTCTGGCTGCATCTGGGAGGGAGGGAGAGGTTCTGGCTAGATGGGGTTGATCTCCAGTCTGAGGCTTCCCCTAAGCCTCCCCATTTCGCCCACTCCAGGTATCAAGCATGAGTTGCAAGCAACCTGTTACGAGGAGGTGAAGGACCGCTGCACCTTGGCCCAGAAGCTGGGCGGCAATGCCGTCGTCAGCTTGGAAGGGAAGCCCTTGTGAGCCGCTCCCAGTGCCAGTTTATACCGGAGCTTCCATGTTAATCAGTCCTGTGCTACCGTTTTGGGGGTGGGAGGGCGGGGGTGGGGGGATAATTCCTTTAGATAACGTTCAGATTCTTTGCCTCCTAAGTCTCCTTCTCCGGTTTGCACGATCAGAGTCCCTGAGACACTCCACAGCCCGGCCTTGATTGCTGTGCCGGGCATCTGCCAAACCCACAGCCGCCTCAGTTACCTGGAACTTCCGCCTTGGAGCCCAAGGGCACCATTCCCTGGGCACTGTAGCTTCTGCTCCAGGTCCTGGCCATTCCACCATCAGAAGGGACCATGCATTGAACTCCCTAGTTTGGTGTCTAGAGACACCAAGAAGGGACCGCTCTGCAGCTCAGTATGTCGGTCTTGGGACCGTTCCACCCTTCATGGGAATCATCCCTGAGCTCTGTCTAGTTCTGGGACCATTCCGGCAATGTCTCCTTCAAAGATTGATCAGGGACCAACTGGCTTCATCATAATGTTGCCCTCTCCTGACATCCCATCTCAAATATTCCATAGGGCTGAGGTCTCGATGGCCAGATCATTGCTGGCCAAGGTGTTTCCAAAAGGGGTTAGTGACTGAGGGACCCTCCAACAGCCAACTCCAGGTCTCGATCCACTAGCCGTTTCTGGTGGAAGGTGACATCCTAGTAGCTTCTCTTAACTTCATCCCTGTAGCCTCCTCCTGACTCTGGAATTAGAAATTTCTGGTGTGTGTGTAAATTTTTTTTTTAAGGGTTTTGTGTTTTTGGTTTTTTTGAAACCATGAAAGATGCTGATTCTCTCTGGCCCCAATGGAAGAGCTGGGGGTGTCCCTGGAAAGCAAACCCCTGCTGCCAACTCCTCCATGACTTAGTGGCTTTGTGCTTGTTTGTAGTACTGTGTATAAATGGAATATTGTGGAGAAACTTGCAAAATTTAAGTAACTGGGGGCTGGGACACACCCTTCCAGTGGAACTTGCTAATATGGAAGCAGCACCTGTAATGACCTTCAATAAAAAAAACAATAATAATGCTAACAACCTATGGCCCTGCTTGACTTTATTTGGAAGGTGGGAGGCCACCAGGGAAACTAAGGCATAGGGTCATGAGGGCTGGGAATGGAACCCAGGAGTCCTGGATCCCCAGCTGGAAGTAGAACCCACCCCACCTCAGGCTGTACTGCTGGAGCCTGCAATCAGTGCTGGCCTAGTGTGTGGGTGGCCATAGGAGCTGGGTGTGGCTGCTGCTTTATCAGTAACAGCAGCTGCCTTTCCCTGCAAGACACACACAAGTGCAGTGCAGGGGATGGGAGCAGATCCCTGCCCATGGCCACCTCCCTCCTGTACTACTTGTAACCTGGGAAGTGGGCGAGCACAAGTCTGCCCACTGCTAAAGGCCCCTCCCCCAGCCTAAGGGGAGGGGTCCTTGAGCCCAGGATACAACTGATTAAGGGGGACAACTAATGACAAAAACCAGGAAGGGGCATGGGGGTCACAGGTTTAAATGAAGGGAACTAGAAAGGGACAGCGAGCAGAGAATGCCTGGGCTGCTCCTCACCCTTCCTGCATCCATGCTGGGAGTTGGTGCCACACCTCTCAGGTCTGTTAGGCCTGGCTTGGTGCCCCAGCCCCTCCTGGTGGGCATTCAAAGTGTCCCATGCTGGGTGTGAGGGAGCAGCGGTGGCAGGACCTGCAAGCTCTGCCTCCTAAGGATGCCTGGTGCTGGCCGAGCCTGGGGAGGGGTAAGGCCTGGGCGGGGGGGGGATTTGCTGGCTTCCTGCTGCAAGGGGCTGAGCTCCCCCAGCCACGCTGCTCCTTCCCACTGCTAAAGGGGGTGGGATGACAAGGGGGGCAACGGTGCTGCCCACTCCCTGCTCTCACCACCTCTTGGGGTGCTGCTCCCAGAAGCCACCCCCAGCCTCAACCTGTGTGACTGGGGGAAAGGGGGTGGTAGCTTTACCCCCCAAGAGCTATCAGTACAACTGGGTGATGCTAACCTGCTCTAATCCCCCAGCCTCGGGGGGCTAGAACCCAGGAGTCCTGGCTCCCAGCCTCCCCCTTGTCTAACTGGACCCCAGCGGAGTGGTGTGCAGAAGCAAAGGGGGGGGTTCTACTCCCCAAGGGGGTGCTGGGAGCCAGGACTCCTGGGCTGGGCCTGGCCTGTGTGGGGGGTGGTGATCTTTTTTTAAGGCCAGTCCCTGTCCTGTCATGTACAGCCTCAGCTGGAGAGGGGCCCCCTCTGCCCTAGGGCGTATTCCCTCACAGGGAGGCAGAGCTCTCTCTGGCAAGGCCTGAAGCCCCAGCAGCTGTGTTGTCCTTGCTGGGGGAGGCCCAGCCTCTCATGCCCCACAGCAGTGTGTTCGCAGCAGCTCAGGCTGCTAGGACAGCTTCCCTGCTATGGGAAGCTGGGGCCCCAGCTGAAGGGCGGGGAGGGGGCAGGCCACGGGCTGGGGCGGCCAAGGTGAGCAGCTGTGGAGGAAGCAGGGCCAGAGCCTTGGTGCCAGGTGCTGGGCCCTGCGTGAGGCTGCAGGTTTGGGGGGGGGGTTGATAATGAGGCTGCCTTGATGCAAAATGGGCCTTTATTGTGAGTTTGGGGTGGGAGGTACAGAGCCATGGATGGACAGATGGCCTGGGGTGGGAGGAGTTGAGTGAGAACCGCTGCAGCCTGTGGTGTCTTGTCTTCCTACTTGTCTCAAGCAGCTCACCCGTCCCCTGCATCCTCCCTTCATTCTGCCCCTCCTCCTCCAGCTGGTGCTGGGAGCTGGAGTCTAGCCTGGCTTCTTGTGCAGGGCTAGAACAGCTCCCCATGCACCTCAAAATCTTCCCGTGCCCCGTCATGGGGTCTTAACACAGGGTCTGAAGGGGCTCACCTAAGAGATACAGTAAGACCTGGCTCCCAGCCCCCCCTGCTCTAACCTTCCAGAAGTGGGGCTAGAACCCCCGAGTCCTGGCTCCTACATCCTCTCCCTGCTCTCATCCCCTCCCCTCCTAAAGCACTGCTGGGCTGCAGGTGTCTCTGGGAGGCCAAGGGGGGATAGTTAATGGGGTGGTGGGAGTGTTGCCCCCCCCTCAGTCAGCTGTGCCCCTGGAGTTGGCAGAGCAGGTACGGGGGGGGTGGGCTTGAACGGTAGCATGGCTGGGACAGGGCACCATGGGGCTGGGTTACGAGGGGGCAGCAGGAGCGCTGGGGGGTCTCTGCCCCAAGGAGCTGAGAGGCCCCTTCGGCAGGTGAGGGCTGGGTGGCAGCGTCAGGCATCGTCGCCCTTCAGCGCGATCAAGGTGTTCCGCAGCAGCAGGCTACTGGCCTGGAAGAGAGGGGAAGGAGTTAGAGGGGGGTGGCCCCCCATGTGTGACACGTGACTCCACCCCCTCCCACAGCGGGGCACAGAACCCAGGGGTCCTGGCTCCCAGCTAACTGGGTGTGGGCCTGGTATTGCAGGGACTGCAGCTGTGTGCAGGACCCACGCTTGTCTCTGCTGCCCCCCGCAGGCCTCACTTGGGAATTGCAACAGAGGACAAGGTCTGCGCCGAGGTCAGGGGGTGCTCAGACAATCCTTCAGCCCCTCACCCCAGAGTGCCGCATGGAACAGAGCGCACGGTGTGGGGGGGGGGAGCAGAGTACACACTGGGTGAAGAGGGGGACCCTGATCAGCTAACAGAGAGATGGGGGTCACAGTTCAGGTTTGGGGTGGAGGCAGGTGGCTGGGGGTGGGGGAGAACTGAGGCACCCCCCCCAGGCGTCCCAGTTGGGGTTGGACAAGTCCCTGGAGGATGGAGGGGAGGTGGGAGTTGCTGCGGTTTCCCACTCAGGCTGAGAAGGGGGAAGGACCCCAGGAATAGCAGGGAGGTGGGTGGCCGCTGAGGGTCCCAGGTAGGGTTGTGGATTTCTGGGCCTCTCTGATACCTTAGCGTGTTTCAGCTCCAGCTCCGCCAGCTCGATCAGGTTCTTACGAAAGGCGGAGATTCGACGAGACTTGAAATCAGTCAGTTCTGCCCAGGGAGAGAGATGGGAACAAGGAGAGAACCCAGGAGTCCTGGATCCCAGCCCCCTGCTCTAACGCATTAGCCCCCCTAGAGCCAGGGACAGAACCAGGAGTCCTGGCTGGCTCCTAGCCCGTCTGTACTCACCTTGCTTGGCAGAGGCAGATAGCCGTTCAAAGCGCTGGCAGCACAGCTGCTGATGGGCCTCCGCTGGCTTAACCTCCTTGTTCCTCATGCGGGCTCTGTCCAGTGCCTTGTTGGCATTCTCATAATCAGCCAGGGCCCGCAGGCGCCGATACAACAGATCCTGAGGACACAGACTGTTATATATCACCATGCCCCACCCCAGAGGTGGCTGCATCTCAGCGCTGGACAAGGGATCCCTGTGTTTGCAGCCCCTGTGCCGCACCCCAGAGGTGGCCACATCTCTGCACCATGCTGCCTGTACCTTGGCTGCCTGTGAGTCTCTCATGTAGTACTTGAGCAGGTCAGACAGCTTCAGATCCTCATCTGATGCTGCACGGCCCTCCAGCTTCTGGGGAGGAGGGGACAGAAGGGGGTCAGCATGGGGGGGGGGGGGCATTAATCCCACAGCTACTTCCACACCCCATCCTTCTGAGCTAATGTCAGCCCCCTCTGCTTAGAACCCCGAGGTCCCCAACACGCAGCCATAGGGGCACTAGTGAGCGGGGGTGCAAGGCCTCCTGAGAAGGGGGCTGGAGGTGCGGAAGGGGGGACTAGATGACCTCCTGAGGTCCCTTCCAACTCTGTGATTCTATGACATGAAGGCCCTGCCTCCCCACTGCAGGGTCTTTGGAGAAGGGCTGATCCTGGTTGTGGGGTTCAGAGGAGGGTGGGGGACACCAGGGGATGAAGGGGAGAAGCCCCAGGGCAGAGGGGGCCCATGGCAGAGAATGGGAGGGGGAGCGGCCCCTCGTGGGGGCCCTCACTCACCCGCAGCCATTCAAAAAGTTCAGCCAGTTTCAGGAAGCTCCTGGGGAGTGAAGGGGAGACTCATCAGTAACGCCCTCCCCTCCCCCCGGTACTGCCCCACCAGTAACACTCCCATTATCGCCCCCTCCCCCAGACCACCAGTGTCCTAGTTCCCCCTATGCCTCTCCCCTACATTAGGGTCCCCCTGATACAGCATGCCCCCCCAAAGAGATTACCTCCCTATGTCGCATGGACAGCCCCCCAAGACTGGGGCACCCGCTGATCCCACCCTCTCACCAGACAGCACCCCAGCCCCCTCTGTGTCCCCTGCATCCTGCGCCTCATCAGACAGCACCTCTGCCCCTTGATGTCTCCTCCTGCAGCACACCACTCGCTCACCAGACAGCCCCTGGCCCCAGCTCCACACAAGGCTGCACCCCCCCCCCCAGCTCTGCCTGCGCCCAACCCCTATACCAACTATCCACAGGGCCCCCTTGCCACCACACTGGGCATCCCTCCCCCAAAACACCTCCTGCCCCACCACTCTCTCCAGCCGCTAATCCCCGTTTGGCACCCTAGGACGGGGGTGGAAGTATCCCCTGGGTCCCAGCTGGGGTCACTGCAGCGGGGAGCCCTGGAGAACCTGGCTGGCGCTGAGTGTATTCAGGGGGGGGGGCACATCTTATACCAGCCCCTCCTGAGTTTTGGGGAATAGGGGGGTTATTCAAGCCCCAATCCCAGTGCCTTTGTTCCCGACACAGCCGCCCCCTCCCCCAGCAAGCAGTTCTGGGGCCCCATGGGGGGGCTGTAGGGAGCCCTCTCCCTGCACCCAATACTCACATCTGGAGCTGGCGGACTTCCTGTGTGCCCAGGCTGCCCAGTGCCACCGAGATGGGGATATAGTCCTCTGCCAGGCCTGTATTGGGGGCAGCCGTCAGAGCAGGGAATGTACCCTGGTAGCCTGGGGACTCCCCCCCCCCCGAATCAGGAGTCCCTACCTCAGCCCCAGGAGCCCTATGGAGTTCCCCTCCCTTGAGCCTCCACCACCCTGCCCCTCTGGTAGGGGACAACTCCCAGGCATTTGCCACTCTTCCAGGGCATCCCTGGCCCTAAGCGCCCCCTACCCTCCTGGCCCCCGGGGGTTCCCCCCACCACAAGAACCTCCCACTCTAGGAGAGACACTCCTGAGAGAGGCACTACCAGGGGCCAGGGTGGGGCAGGCCCAGGGCCCTGGCAGGGAGAGCCTGGTAACAGGCCGTGCTGTAGGGGAGGGCTCCCCGTTCTGGAGGGACCAGAGAGAGAGAGAGAGAGAGACGCCCACCCCACGTACTCTTGTGGGAGCGCATGACGCGGTCGGCCTTGAGGCAGGTGTCACGCACGCGGGTGTGGTACTCCAGCAGGAACGTTCGCTCGTGCTCAAAGAACTCGTCCACCTCCTGCAGGGGGGGGGGGGAGAGATCAGAGGGTGCCCCGCACACAGCCCCACCCCAATGTGGGGGGAGGGGGGCTGCACACACCATGGAGCGCTGCACAGCTGGGATTGGGGGGGGGGGTGGACATATGGCCCTGCATTGGGGGGGGGGGCGAGGGGGGAATCTATGTGGGCAGGCCTAAGTGTTCACATGGGCACTGCTGTGGGGGGGGGGGGGGATTTGTGTGGGCCATGGAGCTGGGGGGTGGGCCAGATATGTGCATGCCAACTGCCCTGGGGGTGGGGGGGGGGGGGCGCGGTCGTCACAAGCTGTGCCACTTGCTGCAGTTGGGGGAAATCTGTGCAGGTCATGCCATTCTCTGCAATGGTGGTGGTGGGGACACTATGTAGGCCATGTTACTCTCTGCAGTGGGGTTTGTTGTGTGTGTGTGTGAGGGGGGGGGGGTGTCACAGCGACCCATTAGTGGTTTACTACTTTGTGTCAGCCACTCCTGTCAGGCCTGACACACTCACTACACCTAACACACTGTTATGATGTGACACGCTGTACCCCATGTACACCCTTACAGTGTGATGTGTATATCATTCGTGTTCACCCTTGTAGTGTAACTACGTATTGTCTAATGCAGCGTATGGACTGCTCATGACATACTGAACAGTATTGTTATGGCAGCATGTGCCCTGCAATGGCATGCAGACATACAGCTATCAAACCCTGCTATGTCACAGCCCCAAATGTGTGTCTCAATGCAGACAAACACAAAGCTGAGGTGCTACGCCCTGCAGCAGCAGACATACAGGAACAATGGACTGGCCTAATCACCTTTGAACACTTTGTATCAAGTGGAAGAACTCATGCCCATTGCTGGACATGGCTGATCAAGGGGTCAAGGAAACTTGTTAAAAGAAAGTGGCATCTTTGTCTCAGGGCTCTCCCTTGGAATCCATCTTCTAAGCAACTTCAAGGACTGAAAACTACCCCTGGGGGAGGCCCTGGTTGCAAGAGGCATCACAACCAGCCGTGGGTAAGCTAACATCACATTCTGACAAGCTATTGAAATATTAATCTTAGTTTAGGAGGAAAGTTGCCTTTTAGTTAATTGTGACCAACTCCTTGACGTTGATTTATATTAGTCTGATTTATATTCACTTAAATCTTGCTGTGGTCAAGAAATTTTTTTGTTTGTTTTATCTAAAACACTGGAAGTGGATTGAGTGTGTGTAAAGACTTCGCTTGGAGTGACAGAGCTGGGCAATTGATAAATTGATGGACAAATGTAAATGAGCTTGCGGGGTGCAGTGTACCGCACTGAACCCTGCTAGGCGGCAGTTCCCAGGGTTGCCTCTGGGGCTAGGGGTGTTTGCTGGGGGGGTCAGTCCCATGAGCAGCTGGTCACAAGCGCTCCTTCACTAGCCCAGGGACTGACTACTCGCAGGAGGCTGGATGTGGGCTGACCCAGGAATGGGGGGTTCCCACAGGAAAGCGGAGTAAGCCGGGGCCCTGGAGTGAGGAATTGGGGTGACCCAGCTACACACCAGTCCAGATTGCAGGGGGGAGTCACACATGAGATATACCCATAAAGTGGTATGTAAGCTATCATGGGAAAACTAACAACTCCCTGCTAAGAACATGCCTGTGTGATGCAGGCCAGGTGCTGTACAAAGAGTTATAAATATGCACGAGAATTTTGTTCTTCACAGGGGATTGGTGAGCCCAGCCTACCCCAGACAAAGGAATGTGTATTTGCTTAGCTGCCCAGCCTGGTCCTCAGGCAGAGCCAAGGAAGCACCTTTACATAAAAAGATGAACAAAGCCTCAACCTAGCAAGTGGGAGAGAGCCCCTTAGCTATAAAGAGAGGTGGGGGTCTGACCCTCAAACGATAAGCAACTGAATTAACTGCTTGTTTATAGTATTACCGGATTATAACGACAACGGATTCAAAGGGCCAGAGCTCTTGAAATCACAGGACACTGGGTCCTCCAGCCCAGGGGATTGAAGTGTCTGGGAACTGAGTTTAGGGGAGGAACCTGCTCAGGCAACGATTGTAACTTGCTGAAGTTACATTTCAGGTTTAGGAGCACATTCGTCCTTTTGTTTCTGTAACCCTTTCTATCGTCCCTCCTTCCAGGGGTGCCGCGTAAACCTGGGCCTTTTCATTTAATAAACTTGTTTGACTTCTACTACAGCCCAGTTCGGCGCTGGGACTGACTTTGGAGCGTTTGTCTAACCCCGGTTCTATCAGTGAGTGGCCCTGGATTGTCTCCCTGAAGGAGCAACGAACTTCATGGCTTCTGGGAGCGTTCCAGGAGAAGGCTGGCCACTGCAAATCTGTTTGGGGGAAGTCAGGACTGGGAGGCGGGGTATTGGGGTCACCCTGCTAACAGTAACTGGGCAGTGGAAGTCAGGCTGTGACCCGCATGCTTGTAGGCTGGTTGTTAGTGTCTGGGCTGTGAACCGCAACAGCAGAGCCTTAAAGGCACTCAGAGCTACAGGCTGGGCATTGATAAGCTCTCACTGGTCTGGACTGCACCCCGAAATGTCACGGGGGATCTGTGCAGGCCGTGCCACTCTCCATAGGTCGGGGAGGGGTGTCTTTCCCGGGTCCCCCTGGGGGTGCACATTCCACAGCACCTGCACGCAGCGGCTCGTCACTCACCTTCAGCCCGGACACCCCGGTGATGAGCACCTCGTCGGCTGACTTGACAATGTTCCGGAAGAAGCCGCCCAGCAGCTCCTTGCGGTTCTTGCCACGCACACTGAGCTGCAATGAGAGGGAGCACCAAGTGGGGGGGGGAGCAGGAGAGGGAGAGGGCCCCTCCAGGACGCCCTGTAACCCACACCCCTCCCAGCCCACCACAGGGGTGCTCAGAACCAGAGAAAATATGAGCGTTAGGGGAGGGATCTGCGCAGACGAGGGTGGGAGGGGAGAGGAGGGAAGGGCAGTGGGGGGAGAAGGAGGTGCCCCCCCTCACAAACCTGGCTCCTTCCAGGCCCTGTGCTCCTCCTTGCACTGTGGGAGGCAATCTCCCACAGCCCCTTGTTTGTGGGAGGCAGTGGAGATGGGAATGGCTTCAAGTTGGGTACCAGGGGCCTGTGCCAGGGAGACACAGAGCAAGCGACTGAGCGGGGGGGAGGGAGGGTTTGTAGCTCAGCCGTGGTGAAGGCTGCTCGTGGGGGATAGTTCAGTGGGGAGGAGGTGGGGGGTTCAGCAGGGGAGAGGAGAGCTGGGGGTCAGGGGCAGGCTTAGCAGGGGTTTGGGGGGCCCAGCAGGATCGGAGAGAGTCTCGGCTGGGGGGTCAGGTGACTCAGCAGGGGTGGGAGGCTCAGAGGAGGGGTGCTGGGGGTCTCACGTCTTGGTCGTATTCCAGGAAGACGTAGAAGTTGTGGTCCCGGCGTAGGACAGGATGGGCTGCCAGGCGCTGCAGGAACACCTCGTGCATTGCCACTGTCTTCTTAAAGATGGCTAGGTACTCCCTGGGGGAGATAGGTGGATGAGCATCTGCAAGGACAGTGCCTTCCCACTGCCTTCTAGCACACCCCCTCCCCCGAGCCTCCCATATCACCCCATGATACCCTGTACTGTCCCCCACAGTGCCCCCCACTGACCCCTCTGGATCACTCCTTGCTGACCTCCTGTACTGCCCCCAGGGCACAGTGCCCCCTAGTGCCACACTGGGGCGTTGAGGGCAGCCCCCACCCTTCCCTGGTGTCACTCACCCCTCCAGCTCCTGCTTCATTTTGGCGAACTCCTCCCGAGTCAGGGTGCTGTTCCCCTCCCCGAGGCGTTGCAGCTTCTCCCGTGATGCCTCAAAGTCGGGCCGGGGAGGCGCAGGGGGGATCTGGGCCGGGGGGGGGCGGGTGGAAGAACCAGGAGCAATATTAGCGCTGAGCCTTTCCTCCAGCCTCCCAAACCTCTGTGACCCTAACCACCCATGATTCCAGCTGTGGGGCAGACTGGGAGTGAGAGTGGAGCTGATGGCGGGCTATGCGGGAGAGAGGGCAGAGCTGACGGGGCCTCACCTTTGCAGGAGGGGAATGGTTTGGACAAGGGAAGTGGGGGGTAGAGCTGGAGGGGCTGAGAAAGGCTTCACAGCCAGTTGCTGGGGTGACAGGCTCAGAGCAGGGAAGGCCAAGGGCTCAGATGTCCTGTTTGGGGGATGGTGCCCAGGGCGAGGGCAGGGCTAAGAGGGCAGAGCCCTTGGGGGGTCCATCAGGGCAGGATGTCAATGGTGAGAGGATCCCCCTCCTCTATAAACACTCTGCCATCTTCACATACTCCTGCTTGTGGTCCTGGGTCACCCTCCGTTACAATTCACAGATCAGAAGGGCCCTCTGGGATCATCTAATCTGACCTCCTGGATAACACAGGCCATAGAACCACCTGGAATTCACTCCTGGCTGCGTATCAGCATTGACTCCTAATAGCAACAGTGCTGTTCCTTTTCAGAAAGTGCCACAGATGGAATCCATTGCATTTAAATGCTTCAGGTTGACAAGCTTCTTCATGATGAAGGGATCACTAATAGTTAAGCGGTGGCGATTTCCAGTGGCTACTCTATATTGGATGGCCAGCTGTCTAGGGCAGAGGAAGTGTGCACTTTATTTATCGCAGAGATTGCTGGAGAACAACTTGAACTAAGGAGAATGAAAAAGCAACACTGGATTACAGATGATGCCATCAAATTATGGGACAGGGAAAAAAGAGGTGCCGTGCAGAATGGATGCACTGGAAGGTTAGAATCAAGTCAGTGAAGGGAGGAGGAAATAGGCAATACAGGAAAAGAAATGTCTTGACTTAAGTGTCAAGAGGACCTGTTGGAATGATTGAAATCAATGGTGGAATAGTTTGGCGCAGCGCATTGAGGAAGCCTTTGAAAGATGTGACCTGAAAGGTGTATTTGAGATTTTGAAGGTCCTCATTGGATATCCATTCTCTCGGCTTCCGCCAGTTGAAGGCAAAAATGGAGAATACTGCCAGGATATGTGTGCGCAACAGGGCACTTCTGTGAATTAATGAACAGATCCCTGCCAAGATGTAAACTACAACTTAATCCAAAAATGAACCCAGCAGAAAACACACAAGTGACACAAGAGGAAGTGATGCTTGCAGTCAAACAGCTATGACATGATAAAGCACCTGCTCTTGACAATATTTCACCAGAACTGCTAAAGAGTGGAGGCCTGGATTGAGTTCACTGGCTTCATACAGACATCTGAAGAGTTTGGGAACCCGGTCCCTCTTTACAAATAAAGAGTGATCCGCTTGCTCAAATTACAGAGGAATAACGCTGCTGTCAATCCCAGGGAAGGTGTTTACCATCATACTACGGAGCCAGCTGAAATACTGTCTCAGCCCAAAAATGAGAGACAACCAGTGTGGCTTCTGCACAGGTTGAACTACAATCCACACTAGATATGCTCTGTGGGATGTTACTGAAAAACAACTAGCAGAATTTTAACACCGCATTTATCGATTCTACAGCTGCCTTTGACTCCATGCGTTGATCACCACTGAGGACACTTCTATGCCAGGATGGGGTGCCTGAGGACTTAGCAGTGAAAAAGAGAAGTAGCTATGGCAACCTAACCACCGGTGTAGCCAGCGCTAGGTCATAGAATCATAGGGTTAGAAGGGACCGCAAGGGTCATCTAGTCTAACCTCCTGCCAAGATGTCGGATTTGAATTCTTCCGTCGACTTAGCTACTGTTTCTCAGAGAGGTGAATTACCTACGCCAATGGGAGAACTCCTTTCGTCAGTGTAGGTAATGCCGCTGTAGCAGTTTAAGTGTAGACATTCCCTTAGTGTGCCTGCTGAAGGAACTGAATTGTGGTACATTTAGCTGGGTGAGGATCAATGGTTGTATGACAGACTGGTTTTCCGAAGAATCAGGGGTACACGAGGGATGCATTCTCTTACCTACATTATCTAATGTTCTGATAGTCTCTCTGATGACAAAACTGACTGTGGTCAAAGTAGGAGATGTGAAGCT
The DNA here is from genome assembly GCF_026122565.2 of Emydura macquarii macquarii. Taxonomy (NCBI): domain Eukaryota; kingdom Metazoa; phylum Chordata; order Testudines; family Chelidae; genus Emydura; species Emydura macquarii. Next base: position 7,731,689 of record NW_027131105.1, on the reverse strand, counting down.
GAAAGATTCATTTTTAGAGGATCTTTAGTGTGCAGGTATTATTGCCTTACTTGGAGAGTTTACTGACCAACTACAGCTCATGCTGGGAGAACTGTGAAAAGGAGCAGAAGCTATGGGTCTTAAGATCAATGGTGATCAAATCAAAGCTGTGTATGCCTCCTTTAAAACAGAGACAAATGACCTGCCAATGACGCATGTAGACAGAAATGACACTGAATGCATGAATGGGGTTATCTATCTGGGTAGTCATTTGTCAGCAGGAGGTTCTATAGCCGAAGAAGTTACACGTTGGATTGGTCCTGCGTTTCAGTATCTTCAAAGGCCTCTGGGCGGCAGGATGTCTGCGTGATAACTAAGATACAAGTGTTCAATGCGGTAGTGATGACAACTCTGTTGTACAGCACAGAAACATAGTCATGAAAAACAGCTGAGGAGAGGGAACTAAACAGTTTTCAGTGTCCAAATTTACATCATATTCTTAACATCTGTTGGTTTGATTTTGTCACAAACAAAGACATATGATCCTGGCAAGCTGCCATCTTGCATCAGTTGAGAAGAAGATTGCAGTGGTGGGGTCATCATAGTCAACACAGAGAAGGTGGTACACTTTTGCAGAAGGTTTATAGAGCTGAGGTCAAACAAAGCAGAGCATGAGGGCAACCACAAATGAGGCTGGAAAATGCAATTTTGAGGGATTTAAGAAACCTAAATCCTCCCATGCTGACTCTTTCTGCAGGAAGATTTTCAAGGAAGTTCAAGAAGGAAGTTCATTCTACGTGCACCACAGCTTTATCATAGCCATGCAACTCTGCTGCTGCTGTGAACTAGAGCAGATTAGAAAAATGGACTGAAAAATTGCCCATGATGGAGAATCCACCTCAGCGCTTGGTAGATTGTTCCATTAGTTAATTCACCTTGCTAGTACAAAGGGGCACCCTATTTCCAGTCTGAAGTTGTCTAGCTTCAACTTCTGGCCCTTGGATCTTGTTAGACCTTTATTTGATAGTCTGAAGAGCCCATCATCGAAGTTCTGTTCCTCACGTAGGCTCTCACACCCTGCTGCGATCAAGTCACCCCTTAGCCCTCTCTTGGTTAAGCTGAGCAGACTGAGCTCTTGGAGTCTCTCATTATGACAACACGTTTTCCAGGCCTTTAATCATTTTTGTGTCTCTTCTCTGAACCCAATTTAGTAACATCTTTCTTGAGCTGTGGACACCAGAACTTCACATGATGTTCTCCCCTTATGACACCCCTCCCCATAGTCCACCAGACCCTACCTCTTTATCATGATCCTCATGTCCCCTCCACCTCTTCTAGAGTCACCTTCTCCAATGTCCCCCTCACCCCCTCCACTCCCTCTCCACTCCCACTTACGATGATGCCAGCATATTCATCATTTTCAGAGAAGGTGTCATGCAGCCAAACAAACTCCTCATGCTGCCGGACCACAGAGAGCACTGGGCGGGTGAAGTGGGGCAGGGAGCTCTGCAACAGGAGGGCAGGGGATTAGACACCCCAAACTTAGCCCCCCCAAAATCCCCTTCAACATTTGAACCTGCCAGAGACCTCCCCAAACCAGGGATCCCCCAGAGACCATTCCAAATAGGGATGCCCAAGCCAGCCAGCCCCCCCAAACTTCGCTAGAGACATTCCTCAATGACCCTCCCAACACCAGAGCCCTATGGAGGGGAGACCCCCCATAGGGGACCCCTTCCACCCCCATCTCCCCAATCCACTCACCCCAGACTCCCCCTCACCTTGGTCTGGACAGTGAATTTCACCTTGTCCCGTTCGCTGACTGCATCTGAGATCTCGACCTGCAAGGAAGGATCAGCCGGGAGCTCCCCCGAGAGTGGGCAAGGCTGGGGAAGAGAGGAGCAGGCAGGTTAGATATAGAGGCCCCCAACCCCAGATCTGCTCACCCACAGCTCCACTGATTGGTGCCCTCCATCCCTACCTGCAGGCCCCTGCTCACCTAACACATGGCACCTGCCCTCCCACCCCCGGCTCAGCTGGTGTCCCTCAGTCCCGACCTGCGCGATGCAGGGCACTGCCCCTCCCGGGTAGGGAATGCGGCACACGACCCAGCCCTGGGCACGGTGGTCCTCGGCTCACCTTGCCCTCCTCCCCAGGCGGCATCTCCAGCGGCTCCTCCATGCGCCCCTAGGAAGAGACCGGCCCAGGATGCCCTGAAGATGGACCCAAGCTCAGGCCTCATCAGCTGACTAGGAATGAGGGGGTGGGAGGACAGCGGCTGGTGTCTCTTTAAATCGGTTGTGACAGCTATTCCACACCCTTCCTCCCATTGGGCAGTGGGCACGGAGTCCTCGCTCCCATTCGCTGGGATTCCCATCCGTCACCCACCAGGTGGCGGGAGGCGGGCATACCGTTTTAAGGTGGCACAGGGAGATAAGTCTGCGCGCTCTGCCTCCCTGGTTCCCAGCTGGGTAGGTGACCTCTGGCAGCTGCAGAGATGGGGGAGCAGGGAACCCTGAGAGGCTGCAGGGGGTGGCACTGGGGGCTGGAGGCATGGGCACCCTGGACACAGGTACAGCGTTGGGGCTCCGGACTTTGCAGGAGCCAGGGGGACCGGGGGCACTTTCTGTATCCCCCCCTCCGTGCTGAGATGGGGTAGGAGAGGCTGAGTCCCGATAGGATTCACCCATGGTGCATTATTCCCTGTATCGAGTTGGGGGAGGGGAGGAACATCTCGGACTTACGGCTCTGTCCCGGAGGTGTCTGTGCCTCTCCAGTCCAGCCCCAGGGCGCGGGATGGAGGGCTGGCTGGTTCAGGAGGGCTGGGCTGGGGGAACGGGTTAGGAGCTTTCTCCTCTAGGGGGCCCCGGTTCCGATTTGGCCCCAGGGGAGAGGGACTGGCTGGCTCAGGGGGTGGGGAATGGATGGTTCTTCTGTGGGTTGAGTTGGAGGTTCCAGCCCAGCTCCTGGTGGGGGTGAGTGGACACCTCCCTTGGCAGCTGGATCCCCGGGCCCAGGCGACCTGCCCACCACGAGAGTCAGGTCCTGGGGTGACTCCCCTTCCCAGGGATTGCTCTCCTGTTGCCCCCCATTCTGGCTCAGTGGGGATGGATGGAAGGGGGGCTGGGAGGACAGGGCCAGGCAGGGCTGGAGGGGGGCAGGCATTTCCATCCCGCTACCCTGAGTCCCAGTACTTGCTTCTAGCTTGGGGGGCCCCTTTTGAGTATGTCACTGATCCCCCAGCAGAGAGACTTGTATTTTTGGTGTCCCCCACATTCACAGCCATTGTGTTGCCATGACAACAGAAATCTGCCAGGCCTGGAGAGGGACATGGAGACCGCCACTTGATGGATGAGTTGAGGAATCCCCCCCTTCCTTTCAGCAGGGGGACAGGGAGCAAATACTTGTATGCTTGGGTTTCAGAGCCCCTCGCGTGCTCAGTCAGGGTATCACCATGCTGAAGTTTCACATGGGAGGAGGGGGGTCTATCAGGGCTATCAATGCCCCCTACCCCACCCCTGATTGAGCATGGCCAAAGGGGTAGCAAGGCCCTGGAGGGAACGGGGCACCACCTCTAGCCCTCTGGAGGTTCCTCCCAGAGGTAGGGTGGGGCCTGCCCCGGAGCACTTTGAATTACTCTGCTGTGTTCATTCCCCTTCAGCCTGGCATCCCTAGTGGCCAAAGAACCAAACTACCCCAGTGGAGATAGCAAATGGGAAGGGGTCACTGGCCCCCTTGAATCACCCATTTCCCCCTCTCTGGGGCCAGATCAGGGCTGGTGCCCCTAAAGAGGAAAGGCTCTGTTTCCCATCCCCCTTCTTTCCCAAGGCAGCTAGTCCCCCTCCCAAATAATCATGCAATCATTTTACAGGTAAGGACACCCCATGCAGAGCTGGGCATAGACTCACCCACAGTGCCAGGTCTCAGCCACTTTGCCTTTCAGAGGGAATGGCACAAACAATGTGCTTGTGTAACCCCTGCTAACAATGCATGGAGCTTTCTCTGGTGGCAAGAGCTCATACCTGCTGTGCTACCTCTGCACTTGCATTCATTGGCCTATAGCTCGATGGGCAGAATGTCATCATCCTTTTAAATCAGGAAGGCTCAGATTCACTCCTTGGCCAGGACCCAACAAGAGTGCACATCCTAGGGCCAGGTCACATCTTCACAGTGATGTTACACCAATGTGGTTTGCTCACTCAGTGCAGCAATGTGAATTGACATGCATCTGCACCACTTTGCAACACCCTTTCTTTGGCTCTGCACAGCTCTGCATCAGTTCAAATTCACCACACAGCATCCTAGGCAGGGACTGCCTGGAGTAACATTCCACCACTTTGCTCTCGGAGCCCCTCTCCAATTTAGCACCATCTTTCTGGAACTGTGGGCACCAGAACTGGCCACAGAATTCCAGGAGCAGCCGCACCCATGCCACAGACAGAGATCATAGAACCTCCCTACTCGAGATTCCCGTTTATGCACCCATGCATTGTCAGATGCTTACCAGAAACGCCAGGAATTTGGGGAGTGAGGGTCAAACTAAAACTCCCATGGTTCCTCTCCTGACAGCTGGTCATTTTGCCCAGTGCCTTTTCTGAACTGCCAGCCAGCACAGCTGTCCCATTGCTGAGCCCCCAGGATCACAACAGTCACTAGTCCAAAGAAACGTAAGTGGGGTAAAGTAATATCTTTTGTTGGACCAACATCTGCTGGTGAAAGTTGGTCCAATAAACGCTATTACCTCATCTCCCCTTGTCTCTCTAATATCCTGAGACAAGCTCGCAGACAGCACGTACAAAGAGAACATTAGACTATTCAGTCTGAGCTCTTGCCTCTCACAGCCCAGTCCAGCCCTCTGCTGGGCCCAGCAAGCTGTTATTGGCTCTTCTTGGTAGGCATCCAGCCTTGACTTGAAAACTACACTTGGCTGGGTTGTCTCTAGCCCATCCTCAGACATCTCCCCCTCCCCCCCCCGAGCCAGGGAGACAACCCAGGAGTCCTGACACTTCTGATTCTAGCACCAGCTCCCACACAGTTGTGGGCCCAGTTATAAGATGAATTGTGTCTCCCTCTAGGGGCGGATCCTCCCACAGACGAGCAGGAATTTGCTTGTAAAAGGAGCTGGCTTTTCCCAAGGCACTTAGAACAGGGAGTGAGACCCGCTCCTCCCCAAAGAGAGGATGGGGAGGCAGGAGCTGCGAAGAAGGATGCACTTGCACCAGGGGACTGGGAGAAAACTGGAGCTGCAGTGGAGTGTGGGGACAGTTAGATGATGGAAGTGGACTGTCATAGCCCAAACCAAAGGCAGGGGGAGAGGTCAGGGGACATAGCCCAGGCCAATGGGGCTGGTGTTTTGGAGCAAGGATGCTGGGTCAGTCCCTGTAGCGGCCAAGGATCCCATGGTTCTTTCCAAACACCCTGATGGTGCTCTCCCCTGAGAGGGGTCAGGGCCCTTTCCTTCCTGCATAGATGAGGAAGCTGAGGCACCAGGGAGAGGAACTAGCTAAAGGTGACACATTGAATCAGTGGCAAAGCTGGGGATAGAACCCAGGCATTCTGGCTCTCAGCCCACTAGGCCCCACTCCCCTCAGAGCTGGGGATAGAACCCAGGCATTCTGGCTCTCAGCCCACTAGGCCCCACTCCCCTCAGAGCTGGGGATAGAACCCAGGAGTCCTGGCCAGCTCTGTTGCCCTTCTCCAATAAGAATGACCCCATTGTAAATTTCACCCCAAACACGGCAGGATTCTAGTGAAATCAGAACTTTATTGAGTCAATACAAAAATCAAACAAACCCGTTAAAAGTCACAACATCCCAGCTCTCAAGGTGGCCGCAAGCCACACAATGTTTAACTCTTCATCCCTGTTCCTCCCACCCCAAGTTAACTTAAAGCACCCACACCCTGAAAGGATGCCAGGACCCACCCACTCATGGAACCAATCCATTCCCAACATGTCAGAGCTGTGTGAAAAGGAGCTGTGGAAATTCCTGCCTCTTACAAACCTTAGGGCTCGGCTTCATTGAGGAGCTCTGGGGTTTAGCAACAATAAAATAATGGAGACTGAATCTGCTAAATACCCAGGAGGGAAAGGAATGGGAGGAAGGGAGGGGAAAAGAAGCCAGGAACCCTGGCTCCCAGCACTTCCCTGCTCTAATCAGTAGATCCTGCTCCCTTCCCAGGAGACATGGCTCCCAGGCCCCCTCAGAGGAGGGAGTGCAAATGGCATGAAGGAAGGAGAACGTACAGAGCCTGGGAGGTTCATTTTTAAAAAGAGGGCTCAAAACCCCTATCCCACGGGTGAAATCGAGGAAGCCGGGTGTGTGTGTGGGATTCTGATGGGTGAAACCACAGGAGCATCTTCCAGTGTGGGATACAGTTATGCCCAGGATAGACATGCCAGAGACACTGAGTCCTTTCATGTGAGGTGAATCCCTCCCCAGCCCTAGTTTCAGCCCCCTCCTTCAGATTCATGCTAAATCAATCATCAGAGCTGAGTGAATTTCACAGGCAGTGGCCGGAGAGCCAGGGGGAAGCTGCTTTGAGATTCACTGTGTCCCTCCCGCCTCCAATGGACGTAGGAACAGCCAGTACAAAGAACCCCCCACCCAGGATTTGAGAGAGCAATGCTGGGAGGGCAGGGGGGAAAGAACAGGGGGACACTGCACCAGGGCAGGGATGGAATTGGATGTCCTGCTTCTAATAAAAAGGGATCCCAGTCCCCACCAAAAGCCATGGTTACTGAATGGAGGAGGGGGAGGGCCAGAGCTGAAGGTGCCACTGAAAAAAATCCTACCCGATGCCAAAGAGGCCCCCGTGACCTGACAGACTGGCACTGCCAGGGCCTGGAATGGAACTGAATGTCCTAGACAAAGCAGAATGGATCACACCCATAACACCAATACAACGGCTAGCCCTACACCCTCTGGGAAAGACACCCTGAGTCTTCGGAGCCGAGGAGGGAGAAATCAAACCATAATTCAAAAGGGAGTGGGGGGTGGCTGCTTTATCCCCATTCCTGTCTCTGGAGACACCTGGAGCTAATCAGTGGGTGGCTCAGTCATGCCCTGTCCATTGGGGAAGGAGACACAGAGAGAGGGGCAGCGAGAAGGGACGGGGCAGTCTGGGCTCTGAGAATCAGGGGTTCGAGCCTAACCCAGGGATACAATAAAAATAAACCACATGGAGGTAAAATGATTTTCTCTCTTTTTTTAATAAATTTAAGAACCGCCCCCACCCCACCACCCCCCACCCCTCCAAATGTAGCAACTAAAACAAACTAAAAGGAAACAGGGCTACGAGTCATAATCTTCCTCTTCCTCGTCCTGCGCTGCGGCGGGTGGTGCTGGCACAGAGGGCATCATGGTGGGCAGGGCCCCGGAGACAGGCATGGCCATGGTGGGCTGTGGGGGGCAGGTGAAGTGCAAATATGGCGCCGGAGAGCTAGAGCCAGGAAGGGGAGAAGGAATAAGTTTAGTTTGGGGGAGGGAAGATCATCTATCCTGTATCCCTCAGCCCCACCCTTGGCCCAATTAGACCCATGGGCCCTTCCAGTATCCTTACCCTGGATTAGATCCATAGGCCCATCCATCCTGGTATCCCTCCACCCTGGCCCCATGCCTGGTAACAATCCCCAGGGGCGAGGCAGATGAGTTTCAGGGTCACTCCATCTGAATCATACTTACTACTTTTAGGCTTCTAGTTATCACTACCCTTAAGTAGCTGACACTCTGCTCTGACCACTAGATCCCACTCCCCTCCCTGAGTCAGGGATCAAACCCAGAAACCTTCCCTCCCTGCCCAAGATCTAAGCACTAGCCAGCACTGCCCAGCCCCTCAACACTACAGGGATAACGTGAGGCTTGGCAGGCCCTACGGATCCTGACTGGCCAGGCCCCGATTCGTACCTGGGGAAGTGGGTGGTAGAGCGGCTGGGGGGCGTGGACTGGGACGTCTCCTCCTCCCCATTGCTCTCGCTGTCCTCAGAATCCTCCTGTGGGGGCAGGTTAGGCAGAGGGCTCAGCATGGAGATGGCACCACCTGGGGGACACAGTGACTGATGCTCCCCAGAGCTGGCCCTATGGGAAACTGAAGCAGAGGGGAAAGGGACTCACCCCGCATCCCACAGCAGGTCAGTAACAGAACCGGGAAGAGAACACAAGAGTCCGGGCTCTCAGCACCCCCCTGATGTAACCACTAGACCCTACACCGCTCCTGGGATACCCAGCCCAGCTGGGAGGGGTAACCTCCTAAGATGGGGTGAGGAAATGGCATTCCATACCCTTCACCACCTGTGCCCCATGGAGGATGACCTCCGGCTCCCAGCATCCCAAGCACCTCAGCACGGCTCAGCCAGGAGGGGGCACTGCTGCATGCAAGAAGGAGCCTGAGGGCTGGGAGACACCTCCCACCAGATTCACCTCCTGCTCAGAATCTGTGCCTGACTGCTTCGGGTCTTTTCCTTTGCTGCTGGTGCCGCCGTTCTTCCGCCCGCTGCCCGGCTTCCGGCCCCTGCATCCGGAGAGAGACCAAGGAGTCATTAGGGGCACTGCTAATGGATGGGAGCTCCAACAGAGACTGGTGCAGAAGGAATCCCTTGACTCACGCAGGGTCACCCAGACAGTCCCCTGACTCCACTGCAGGGCTCCCTGGCCACATCCCACCCCAATGTCCTTCAGCAACACTTCGGGATTCCCCCACCCCAGCCCCCAACCTGGCCAAAGCACTCCCTACTGGGACAGTCACCTATGATGTATCCCAATCCCCTCTCTGGGGTGCAATGGGGAAGACGTATTTAGGAATCGCTTTGCCACATACTGTTGCGCAGCCATCTCTGGTGTGGAGCATGGTGGCTGGGTAACAGCACACAGCAACGCTGCACAGGTTTGGGGTAGGCAAAGAGAAGCCCCACACCTAGTTCTGATGGCAGAGCGGGGGTTTTGGGAGGCAGAATGGAATCAGCAGAATGGGAATTTAGCCACGACACTGAAGTTCGTACCAGAATTCTTAGTGAAGTGTGACAGCCATCTGTAGTGACCACCATCTGTCGGTGTCTCCCTGCAGCACAGCACCTTCTGTGCTGTGCTGGGGCCAGCAGTGCCTAAAAGGGGGCATGCCCCCTACTGAGGCTCCCCCCTTCCCATTCTCTGCAGCACAGAGTCCCTAGTGCCACACTGGGGCATCAAGGCCAGCAATGATCATGAGGGGAGAGTCCTCCCTACTGAGCCCCTGCCCCACTCCCTGTAGCACAACGCCTCCTACTGCCCACCTCCTCGAGACCTTCTCGCCCTCAGCGTGGTTATCCTCCACATCTCCCTGCATGTCAGGCACCGAGGCCACCAGATCCTTGAGGAAGTCGAACTGCTGCTCCAGCTCTATGCACTGCTTCCTGCAGGGAGCGGAGAGCAGCTCAGACTCGGAGGGAGGGGACTGCCACACCCTCACCCCCAGAAACCCAGAGGACCTGACCCCCAGACTCTATTGGCTTCTTGAGGGTTACTAGAGATCCCCCCAGTGTATCCATCCCAGCTGGGGATGCAGGGTTTAACCCCACCCCCTTCCCCCTGTAGTAACACAGTAATCACCATTACCTCCCTGAGCCTCAGCCCTGCTAGGGATTAGTGCTCTACCCCCCGACCTATTCCCCCCCTCCCCCGCAGTTTAAAAGGGGAGAAACTGAGGCACAGAGGAAGGGAAGGAACTGTCCAAAAGTGCCCCAGTGAGTTGGTGGCAAAGCAGGGAACAGAAACTAGGAGTCCTGGCTCCCAGCCCCCTGCTCCAAGAAAAGTGAGAGAGGTCTGTCCATAGCAGGGAGGTCTGGTTGTGAAGTAGATCTGGCATTTCCTGGCTCCAGTACCGCAGGAGTTAGGGCAGAAAGTCCCCAGCTGGGCAGAAGGGGGTGTGTGCACATGGAAGGGGGGTACTTACAAGTGAGAGGTGGTCATGGTCTTGGCATTTCTGGACTGTGTCACCTGACAGGCCTTCCTGAGGAGTGATTCCAGGAAAAGCTCCAGCGCCCGGGCTAGAGCAAGTGAAGGGTTAAGGGAACTCAGCACTGGGATCAGAACCGAAGACTGTTGTACTAAGAGCATCGCTCATGCAGATAGAACCCAATAGTCCTGGCTCCCAGCGATCCCCCATCCTGCTCTTATCCGCTAATCCAGAGGTGAGGTGAGAACCCAGGTGATCTGGCTCCCAGTCCCTCCCATCTCCCAGTCTAAGACCACTCCCCTCCCAGAGCTCAGACAGAACCCAGGAGTCTTGACCCTCCACCTCCCACTCTAACCATTAGAGAAGCTCCCTCTGATTCTCTGTCTAACCTGCTGTTGTAATTAGCCACCAGCCAGGGTGATGAAACCCACAGAGTGATGAACCAAGCCTGGCTGGATGGGAGATTCCTCCAGGATTGCCCAGACCACAAGGCGGCAATTGGGGTTCCAGGGGTGGGAACTGGGCACCACAGCTCTCCCAAGGATACATATAATGACAGGGACAGCAGCGGCCACCTTCCCAATCTCCTCATCTGTCTGCATGATCTTCTTGATCCGAGCCTGGAGGGGAGACGAAAGTAAACAGTTAATATCAGGGGCTGGGGGTTATGTACTGCACCAAGAGCCCCGCCCTCCTGTCAACCCTCAGAGCAATGAACAGAGAAGGCCACCCTAGAGAGGAAAGGACCACATCTCATTCCCCAGAATTAACCAGGGCACTGCCCTGGGATTCTCCCTAACAGTGAAAGGCCCCAGATCCCATTCCATGTCCCCCAGAGCCAGCCAGTCCCTGGACCTAGGGCAGGATTTGTATAGTCCTAGTGCATTCCCTGGCCCTCTGCTTTATCCACAAGATCCTCTCAAGTTACTTCAGATCCCCAGACACAGGTGCCATGCACCTCTGCTATTCTTGCATCACAAAGCCACTCCTTCTCTGGGTCATCTTCACTGAGAACGACGCTGCATTCCCCAGGGAGGCTGTCGCCCTGACATGGGTTGACACAAGAGCAGAGTCTCCATGGATCACTGGCTCCTCAGCCTCTTTGGTGACTAGGAGACCTGTCCCACAGGTTGCTGTTGGGCAGGAGCCAAGGCTGAGAACCATCAACTTGTTCCATGCCTCTCCAGCCCCCATGGGACATCACCTCATTGGTAGCCTCACACCAGAGCTATTCCCTGCCCCTATTATGGCTCTGAGCCCTCCCTGTGCCGTCACTTAGCAGCGCAGCAGGACCTCCTGTTTCTCCCCCCCCCCCCCATGAGATGAGGTCCAGCCTCAGACTCCACCCCTCCAGATGCCAAATCAATGCTCTTTCCTCCATTGGAGTTCGGGGGTTGTGTGTGTGTGTGTGGAAACCAAAGGATATTTGTGTCCATGTCACAAGGCAATAACGTCCCCTACCCCCAGTTAAGGGGCAGACCACAAGGTGTCAGCTGTCACAACCCAGGCATAAACTGCAAGGATCAAAGCTGAGCCACAAGCCATTGGAAACGGGCTCTCCTGGCACTGCACAGATCCCAACCCAAGATTAGGGGGCCCCTGTGTGCCAGATAGTGCATGGACCCTTATCCAAGACGGGGGGGCCCCCATGGTGCTGGGGTCCCTGTTGCACCAAGCGCTTCACACACACAGTCATTGCCCTAAAGAGCTTGCAGTCTAAATAAAGGAAGTGTTGTTATCCCCAGACTACAGATGGAGAAACTGAGGCACAAAAAACATGTCTTGCCCAAGGTCACAGAGGGAATCTGTGGCACAGCCAGGCACTGAACCCCATCCCGGTGCCTTCACCACAAAGTCTGAACCATAGCTTTGGGAATTGAAGGGGGTGAGGGGGATAGATTCAGTGCTGTCAATTAAATTTCACAGTATAAATCCCCAGCTGGTGGACTCAAGAGATGCGGGGAAAAGAATCACAGCTTTTATTTAAAGCAAAAACTGTGTTCCTAGCACTTGGAATTTGCAGAGAAAAAACTTGACATCTTGATCCTTAAAAGCTCCTCCCCACCAGAGGCAAATAAAATGAACCCCCCGTTGATTCCTTTTTTTTTTTAAATCATGTTTTTAAGAGCCTGATGCAGGATTCTTATTCACTTGAGAAAGACAACATAAGTCATTTGGTGGACGGGGGGAGAGATGGGGAACATTCCCCATTTGGCATCAGGATCCCCAGCCCAAGAAAGGAGGAAATGAAACTGACAGGGAAGAGAAGATGAAACTGACCAGGCTGCTTTCAGCTCCCATCCTACCCCAATGCTGAAGATGTGACAAAGACAGAAAAGGGGGGCTTTGTGGTGTGAGCAGGCCCTACTGAATCCAAAAGTAAAAAGAGGCCCATTTCATCAGTAAATCTATCCCCTTCTCCCCCAATACCAGCTCCCTCCTGCCATTCCAATAAGACCCTTTCTCCTTTTGACTGAAGCCCCCCAGCCCTACAGTCCAGTCCTCTGGGAGGAGGGTCCAGAACTAACCCATTTTATGGAAAAGGGAGCAGAGGGAAATGTCCCTTCCACCCTTACTAGGACCGCACAGATGACAATGCTGGGGCTGGAAACCCAGGAGTCCTCCCTCCCAGGGCCAGGGATAGAACCCAGGAATCCTGAGGCCCCTCAAAGACCATTGTCACTGGACAGGGGACACTGAACCACACACATTCCCCCTATTGGCCCACCAGAGTTGATGTCCCAAAGGATAGATGGGGGAAGGAGAAAGAGGTTCATAATGGTTAGGGGGTGTCTGTGAAGAGCCAGACCCCTATATGGGTTGGAGGCACTGACCAGAGAGGTGACGGGGGGAGATGAGGCTTTATCTGGGAGGGGGTTGCCCTACGATCTCTGAAGAGGTGAGAGATCAACATAATGAGGCCAGATCATAGGGGGAAAGAGCTACAGAGGGAAGGGGAATCCTTATGGGTATCTATTTCTATCTGGGGCAGAGGGGATCCCTGGAGGGGGAAGAGGGTAGTGGGGACATCCTTATGGGGCAGCAGGGAAACCCAATATAGGGGAAGTGGCTAGTGCAGGGCATGCCTATGGAGGGCACAGGGGGCCCTATAAAAGAGGGGGCAGCAGGGGCATCACTATGGGGGCAGGAGACAGTGTTGGACCAGGGCTGGTGAGGGGAGGCCAGGAAAGGAAGGGGAAGACTAGGTGGGGAGGGAGATGGGCCCAGGCTTCGGGACAGAGAAGATCGTGGTCTGGACTCACTGGAGGAAGGAGGGAGCTAAGCTAGAGCCCGGGGGAGGATGCAGGGTTCACGGGGGTCAGTCTGGCCCAAGAGATGGGGGGAGGGCCGCTTATGGGATGCTGGGGTGGAGGGAGCTAGGCTTGGCCCGGAGGATTTGGAGGGGTAAGAAGGTCCGTGGGGGGCTTAGGCGGAGGCTGGGCCCGGGGGGAGGGTTGGCGTTAGGGGGGTGCCCTTGCGGGACGGGGCTAGGCCGGGCCGAGGGTAGGGTTGGGGTGCCGGAGGCAGGGCTAGGCCGAGGGGATTGGGGTGCCGGAGGGACGGGGCTAAGGGGTGCCCGTGGAGGAGGGGGCTAGGCCGGCCGAGGGGCGGGGGGGCTAGGCCGGCCCGAGGAGGGTTGTGGTGCCGGAGGAAGCTAGGCCGAGGCCGAACGTGTTGAGGTTGGGGGCTGTCCGGGGGGGTTGCCCGGCCCGGGGATCCGGGGGGGGGAGGCGAGGCAGGCCCGCGGGGGTGGGGTTAGGGGGCCGGGGCGGCCCGGGGGGCGGCCGCAGGGGCCGGGCCCGCACTCACTGGCGGGAAGCGCGCGTTGTATTTCTTTTTCTTGCTCGGCATCGCGGGGCTCCGGTTTCGGCTCCGGCGGCGGCAGCAGCAGCAGCGACCCGACCCCAGCCCGCCCCGCCCCTCCCCTCCCCGCGCCGGCTCCCGGCGTCACCCGACGCCACCCGCGTCCTAGCGCCGCCGGAACACGCCAGCGCCGGGCTGACCTCATCCACCGCCTCTGCCCCCCACCCCTCCCCGTCCCTTCTCCAGCCTGCCCAGCGCAGGTGTCAGCCTGTGATGTGACCCTCCAGCGTCCCCCTCCCCGCCCCCCCGCACTGGTGCCCCCTCCCACAGCCTTTTCTCCCCTCTCCCAGCACCATGTCCGCCAATGCCATCTCCGGGGCCCTTCTCTCCCCGCCCTGCACCAGGGTCCTCCTTTCCTTTCAGCTCCCCAGCACTGGGGTCCTCCCCCCCCCCCCACAGTACCAGGCCCTAGGGTCCCACAACTCCGCTCTCTGTCGCCACCACCCACCAGGACTGGGGTCCTCCATCTGCTTTTCCGCCTTCCCTCTCTTTGCCCCCCCAGAAAGCAGATCTGAGAGCCCCTCCTCCATGGTGGAAGGTCGTGGGGTCCCCAGCACCAGGGCACGGAGGGCCCCCCCTTGACTGTCCCTGCAGAGGTGGAGGGTCCAGACCCACTTAGTTCCCGAGATGCGGGCTCCCAGGGATTGCCTGCTCCACAACGACTCCCCACGCAAAGAAGACGGAAGATCCGTGGGATCTCAGGCTGCCCCCCACCAGAGACGGGGGTCTGTGAAATCTCTGTGCCCTCCCCACCCCCTATGGAGTGTCCCTGGCCTGTCCCCTTTCCCTGAGCGGTAGGTTCAGTTCCACGCAGACTGCTCTCCAGGGGGCCGAGGTTCTCCTTACATTGTGGCGCTCTAAGGATTGGACGCACTGCTTCTGCCCTAATATCCTTGGCTCTTCCACCCACTCTCTGCCATCAGCATCTCAGTGCTGGGACAGGGGGCCCTGTATAAACAGCCCCCTGTGCCCCACCCCAAGGTGGCTGCACCTCAGCACGTGTGAGAGGCCCCTTGTAATGGCCCCGACACCCCACCCCAGAGGGCTTATTTGCACAAGCCCACAGAACCCCACTCAGTGTCAGACTACGGGCCAGCCGCTGGGACCCTCTGGCATGCTTCTCTCGACTTTCCACCAGGGGGCGCCGCACCCCAAAACCGGTCTCGGCTTCTTGGCAGGACCGCGGCCGCACTCCCTGGGCCAGAGCGGAGCGTGGGCTTCCAAGCTGACTGCGCCGCGAGCGCGGCTGGAGCGGATTGGTTGCTTTGGCCCCGCCCCAACCCCCGAGAACCCCGTATATTAACCCCCCCTCCCCCCTCGCGTTAGCCCCGCCCACTCGGTCCTGCGCTCTACCACATCCGGGTCCTTCATTTCTACTACCCTCCCTTTCCTTTCCGGGTTAGGCCGAGGCTCCACCCCTGTGGCCGTTACCCTTCCCCCCCCCCGTCTGAGGCGGGGCGGGGCCTGCGGCATGGGGGCGGCCGGGAGCTGAGCGCGGGCGGGGGCCGGTGAGGCTGGGCCCTGGGTGGGCGCTTGCGGAGCTGTCTTGGGAGGGGCCCGGCCGGGCCCGGGCTTAGCAGGGCTGCGTGGGGGAGGGGCCCGTGGGGCCGGCGGTGGAGCCGGCTTTGGGCCTGGCCGGCGCGGGTTCCCCGGCCCCATGGACAGCCCTAGAGGGGCCCGCGCGCTGTGCCTCGCCTTCGCTCGGAATGAAAGGGAGGCTAGAGAAGTGGGGGGGTGGGGCAGCCCCTGCAGGACTCTTGGGTTCTCTTCCCAGCTCTTGGGGGGCAGTGGGGGCGGGTGGGTTGGAGGGGAGCAGGACTCCTGGGTTCTTTTCCCAGCTCTTGGGGGGCGGTGAGGTCGGGTGGGTTAAAGTGGGGGGAGGGGAGCAGGACTCCGGGGTTCTTTTCCCAGCTCTGCTTCAGAGCTGCTGTGTGGGTGAGTCTCTTCCCTTTTCAGCACCTCGGTGTGTCCCGTCTATAATAAAGAGGTTAAGGAGACGAATGCCTGCCAACTCTTCATAAAGCCCCTGGAGATGGGACCTGTCTATGCTGCACCTCCGGCAGCATCTCCTGAGGGCCGAAGAGTCATAATCTTCCAATGGACACTGTGCTATGACAGTTTAGGATCGTCCGGGATGGGGGATAATCGCTGACTAAGTGATACGGGACAAGCCCATTCAAGTGCTTCTGGCCTCACAAAGGGATGGATGTTGCTGGCATCAATACATGAAGTGCTTGTGCCTAAGAGGCGGGTTGTGCCCCCCTGTGCTATACTGGGATGGAAATGGCTGAGTCCTGCCAGTCATGGACAAGTTTAAAAGACACGGGGCGGGGAGGATCTGGATTTTATACCTGGTTGGTATGGCTGTGTTTCTAACTGGGCCACACAGGTCATTTAGAGTGCTCTGCTCTCTCCTCCACAGTGAGACATGATTTTTCTTTAATAGGAAAGTCAAGGCAGCATCTCTGTCGGGTGCGTACAGCAGGCAGCTTGCCGAGCACCGCTACGCAGATCCTTAGTTGGGTTTCCAGGTGGTCTTTACGTTAGTATCATTTGTTCCTAGCCCTTGATTGCTCGTCCTGCATTTGGATATCTGTCCTGCATTGATTCACTTCCGCAGCAGCCCATGAACAGCAGGTAAATTATTCTGGTTCTAATGGGTTGCCTTAATCAGTAGTGGGCAAGGACCCTATGGGATGGGCTATAGGGAACAGTCCTGCCCTGGGGGGATGGGAGCTAATGGGAGTTCTCCATCCATAGTGGGCAGAGTCCTGGGGGGTGGACTCTAGGAGCTGATTCTGCCCTGGGCCCTGCTGTGGAGTGTGGGCTAGATGATGCATCACTGTTTGTTGCACCCCCTCTCCCAGACCCTTCCATCCCAGGTTCCTCCCCTCCACAGTGATGTCTGGCCAGGATGATGGTGATGAAGCGAAGGAAGGGGCCTTCTCGGCCGAGCACCTGGCCGCTGAGTCCATGGCAGCTGACATGGACCCTTGGGTGGTGTTTGATGCCCGAAAGACCCCACGGGCTGAGTTTGAAGAGTGGCTGCAGACCTACCAGCCCTCACGGGTGCCTCGTTTTGGCAATCCTGAGCGCCGCACTGAACCTGTGGGCTGGATTGCCATCTATGGTCCAAACTACTGCCCAGAGTCAGGTGATGTGGTGGGGCTGCAGGAAGCCTGGGAGCGGCTCCAGATCAGTGGGCGCCATGTCACCTTTGACACTATCCGCGAGCTGGCACTCAACCACCGGGTCCTCACTGGCAAGTGGCTGATGCACCTGGACACTGGCTTCAAGGTGGACCATGCCTGGAGTGGCATCGCCCGCTCAGTGTTGGAGGGGCGCTTTGGGGTGGCCAAGGTCAGCCCCGGCTACCCCAACTCGGACCGCAAACATGTCATCTGCATCTACACAGATGATTTCACTGATGAGGAAAAAGTGATGGATGCGGACGCTGCCATCAGGGGCACCGGCATCAAGTGCCTGCTGTCTTACAAGCCAGATGTCTACACCTACTTGGGCATCTACCGGGACAATCGCTGGCACCTCTGCCCCACCATATATGAGAGCAAGTTCGACCTAGAGTGTATCCCCCGTCGCTCCCGTATCATCAACAAAGTCAGCAACACTGAGGTGACTTAGACTGGTCCTTTCCTCTCTCTGACATGCGCAGCTGGCACTGGTGCCCCCCAACTGTGCTCTGAAACTAACTGCATTTTGGTCTGGTTTGTTTGGGGTGGCCTGCACTTAATGTACATAGAACCTAGAGAGGATTGGAGGCCCCCAGAGACTACAAGTCCCAGCATGCAATGCGCCACACTTGTGTAACAGTCTCCCTCTTTCAAAGGGCAAGACCTCTGCTAGTATCCACAGCTGGCTTGAGATCCTCCAATCAGCAGGGAGGAGCATTGGCTGCTGGGAGATGTAATCTCTGCTGGTCACATTTCTACTAAAGTGGGCTATCTTGCAGGAGTCTCAGCCATGTATGGCACTCATGCATGATGAAGGACTGGCCATGCCGCTAGCTGTCTCCACACTAATGAGGTCCCCTCCCTGCTTCCCTGAAAAGCCACCTTTCTCCTCTGTGCTGCAGTCAAATGGGTAGGAGACTAAGGAGAATCTTGCACTGTCCCTTTAAATTCCCCAAGCCCATAGGGTTTACTGGTGCCCCTCTGCATGCTTAACAACTTCACAGTCTGTGTGCTACTGGATAGCTGAGGGTTTAACTCACTACCACCACCTTCCAGTGCTGCTTGTATGTTGAAAGTACCACAGCTCCCAGCAGCCTGTCCCTTAGGGAAATCTCTGAGTAAAGGAGGCAGTCCTGATCTCCGCTTGTACAGCAGCAGCTAGGTGATATTTCCAACAGCCTTCTCTGTAATTAGTTTCTCTCTAGCCATTCCAGACCCCCATGAGTGGGGAAAGAGGTGCCCCACGAAAGAAGGTGCAGTCAGGTCTGTGCAGGGCCCATTAAGGTGTCTGATGGCAGGAGCAGGGTCATGCCTCTTGGAAAATAGGAGGAAGTAGCAGGTGTCCCACTGCCACCCGCACCAAGTAGGTCTTTCACTGAGCTTGTTCTCCATAGCGCTTTCAGAACAAGAGTCTGTGCAAATATGCACCTGCACATCCCTGGCTCTGCCAGCCCTGGAAAAGGACCGTGTGTTGAGTCCACTGAACAGTGCAGCTTGTTTGTTAAACCCCCTTTTGGGGACACTTAACAGCCAAAGGAGGTGTAGATACAGCACTGGAGCCCCCCTGCACTCGATCCTCTGCCTGCTTTAGGAGCCAGGAATTGGTGCCTGAGGTGCTGGCTCCCTGCCCAGAGGCCTGCTCTGCTCCATGCAAAGGTTTGTCTTTAAAATACCTCTCCTGGGCCTTGATCATATCGAGTCCTGACCCTGTGGGGTGGGGAAGCAGGAAGGATCCCCCCTGAACTCTCAGGGCTGCTGGTGATGGTGGTGGAGCAAGGGGATGCTGAGGAGTTTGGGGCTTTCCTGCAGAATGTTTCTCCCAGCTGTTCAGTGGGTGTTTGAGATGTAAACAGGCTTAATAAAAACAACTCCTCTCCAATGAATGGGATTCCATTTCCTGGGGGGCAATGAGGCTACAGCACCCAGGGGAGGGGGGCAGGCCCAATGCCAGCAGAGTGCCCCAAGCACTGTTAACATCCCCCCTTCAGTGCAAAGGAAGGGGCAAGTCCTGTGTTACTGCAAGTAGCTGCCCTATTGCCAGGTGTTGATCAGGCAGGCAGGGAGGGTGGATGGAGGGGAGAAGGGCCTTGCTGTTGCCCTGGGTCACCTGAAAGCTCTTACACATCCCTGGCCTCTTGCTTGATGCCTGGGGTTAAGGCAGCCTGGAGCAGAGATGCCTCTCCAGAGGAATGGGGGGGAAATCAAATAGCAGGGAGTGGCTAGAGGGCTGCATGTAGGAATTGGGGAGAAGGGGACGACACTGAAATACACAGGTGGAGGGGGGGCAGCACAAGCACCCAGAATGATGGGCTGGAAGAGGGGGGAATATGAGCTTACAGCCAGTGGTTGGAAGCTTCTTTTAGCTACAACCCTGGGGAGTGTGTTTGTATCCCCCCCACAAGCCCAGCTGTCTTCCCTGCTGCCTCCCCAGCTAGAGCTCGGCCTAGAACCCAGGAGTCCTGATTCCCAGTCCCACCCTCTGCTCTGAACAGGTAATGGCACTGCCACGATGGCCCAGTTAGCCTCAAGTACAAAAGTTACCTCTAACCCTATTTAGGCCACAGCAATCCTGCTTCCCCCTCAGCCTCAAACTATGCCCCTCTTACTAATGTGAGCTGGGAGCTAAGTGGCTTTAGGAGTGAAGCAGGCAGAGGGAACAAAGATCCCAGTAGTTTCTGACTTGGACTCAGATTTAAGTTCAACACTAGGCCAAGAGCCATCTCCTAATTCAGAAGTTGGGGATGATACGCTGCGCCCCAAAACCAGACAACCCATCACTTCATCCCTCTGAGCCATCACTGGATCCATTCCCTTACCTACCATGTTCCCTATAGCCCCCAGTGGACCTGCGGTACATTTCTGCTGCCTTATCCTCTGTGCTTTCTTTTGCTGGTTGATAAGAGGAAAAAAGCTGGAGTGGTAGATTTCTACTTGATATTTCGGTTCCTAGACTTTAAGGCCAGAAGGGACCATTACATCATCCAGTCTGATGCTCGGCTATCACAAGCTATTCAGTTTCACCCAGCTACCTCTGTATTGACTCCACTGACTTTAGTTAGATCAAAGCATTTCAGTCCTCAGGAGACTAACCTTTTGTGAGCCCCAGGAAAAGAACAAGAGAATGCAAAATGTCCCCAAGGCCCTTGTAATGGCAGGGAATTGATGAGGTGAGACATGCCCAGATGATCCTAACAGATGACCCATGCCAGAGAGAGGTGAAAACACCCAGGGTCCTGGCCAATCAGACCTGGGGGAAATTCCTTCCCAGCCCCCACGCTGGTGATCAGCTGGATCCTGAACATCTAGGCAAGATCCACCCACCAGGTAGTTAGCAAAGATTCACTTTAGAGTGCCAAGTTGGATGCCCCTGGAAGATGGAAATTCCCCTGCAGAATTGAACAGGGAGAGAGATGAGCAGTGAGAACAATCAGAGGCCTGGTGGAAGAACACTCTGCAGAGAGAAGGGGAGAAAAGGATATACAATGATGGGAGCGAGGTGGCCGTGTGGCCCAAGTTGCTAACCGATGAAACAGGAAAAGGGAGGTGGTTTGTCCATGCAAGGTCTCGTTAGCCTATGCACCTCTATCACACGGCTGCATTGAGGCTGCAAATTTAGGATTGAAAGAGCAAGTGGACATTTATTTGGATAAGGACAGTCAGTCACATTAGTCACTGCTAACCAATAGTTTTCTATGGGGGTATTAAACTGATGCTTCGTTTTAAACTGCTCTCAACAATTATAGGTCAGGCTAAGACCTTAATTGGGGCCGGATTACACCACAGTTGTTCCAGATTCTTGCACCTGGTGCTGGCTGCTGTCAGAGACCAGGACTAGATGGGGCTGATGCAGTCTGGCACGTCTTGCAAAAGGTGGGGATGAATCCTTAATGAGGGATTTTCTGATGAAGTGTTTTCATGAAACACAGATGAGATAAGCTTTAAAATGGAAGGGGAGAGGGTGAGCAGGATGTGCTGTGACACCACATTCCCATCAGACCAAAACTCTTCCCTCCACCCAAGACCATAATTTCAAGACTAAAAATTAAGCAAGTATTTTTTTTTTTTTTTTTTTTAATTTTCTGACCACTTTCTAGAAGAGCAAAAAGAAGGTGAAGCCTCCACAGGGCTTAGCCATGTTAGCCATGATGCAGATCTGGAGTGAGGCCATTGACTGCAATGGGGAGGGGGATACTTGATTCTCAGAAAGGTCAGAGCATAAGATCTGGGCCTACCCCCACCCCTGGAGTCACTCCAGATTCAGAGAACAAGATCCAATCCACCGTCAAGAAAACAATTCTGAACTGGCTTCACTCATGCACCCAAGACACTCCCAGGCAGCCCCTGCAGAGGGGTGGCTGGAACAACAGCTGTCCCAGCTAGATTCTAGCTTTTTGCAGCTCTGGGAGTGATGCTGAGGGAATGGGAAACAGCTGAATGCTGGCAGGGGCTGCTGATGGGGTTGCCTGTGACAGCAGGGGCTGCGTGACCCAGGAGGTCCCTTGCAGCGCTATGGAAAGGCCCACCAGGGACTGGTCTCAGAGCAGATGCAATAGGCGGCACCGTCCCAATGTGCCAATAAGAAGCTGGAAGTTGCGCTTTGACTCAGGTTTATTGAGAACGCAAGTCAGTGGAAAAAATGGGCACAGAAGCAACTCCGTGCCCCCGAGATAGCAAATACGTTAATACAACGTGTCACTACCGGTTAAAACTGCCCCTCTACGTTTAGCCAACAGTAAGACAGTGGAAGCCAAAAAATGGGGGCAGAAACACTATACAAACCCTGCAACAGCGAATGCAAAGGGGTCAGAAAACATCAGTAGGCCTAGGTGCGCCACTGCCTAGCCCTTCCTGCTGCAGGCAGGGTCACCTGGAGGAGTAGCCCAGGGGCTCGGATAGGTTCATAGCCTCTCTCAGGACAACTAGCAGAGCCAGCTTCATTTCATGGCCCTGGGAGGATGTTTTGTGCACCAGGGAACCTCCTCCTGACTGTTTTGGACACTGTCCCCACCCCAACTGCAGGCCCTGCTGTCTCTTCTGAGCCCCTCAGCAGGGATGGGGAATCCAGGGACACAGTGTGGAGGGGCAGTGCCGTCCCCTCCCACCGCATGGCAAGGCACATTATAATACAAGAACTGGAGGATGCCCTGAAACAGGGTGCAGCAGATGTGCAGCACCAACAACCCCCACCCCCTTACTCAGCTTGCAGAGGCCACATACCTCCCAAAGCCAGTGTGCAACAGGGAAGGAAACCGCCCCCCTCCCCCCCACACACAAGGGGGTGCTGGGTTTCCTACAGCTCACCACAGGCCCCCTGCTGGGCAGGAGGGGATCTGTTCACACTCACCAGCTGCAAAAGGGGGGTGGGGAGAGTTAAAGCTGCTTCTGCTAAGGCATCTCCTGGGGGTAGGAAGAGAAAAATCTGCCTCCCTCCTGCCCCAGCAACACAACCACCCTTTCCCCCCCCCCCCCCCACAAAGCCAGCCTGCCCTGGATGCCAGAACCACACCAGCCCTGCTTGGGGAAACCCTTTCTGATTGGCTGCTCATCATCAGAAGGCTGGGAATGGGGAAGGACAGCCAATCAGAGCTGCTGCAGGAGCTAAGGAAACCCCCCCGAAAGTTTTCAGGTAAGGGAGGAGGGAGCAGAAAGAACCCAGAAGCTCAGGGTAGTTTCACCCCCTTCTCCTCTTCCCCCCCCCATGAATAAAGCCTGTCCCCTCCCTGTCCTGACAATGGATCAGTCCATTCTCTGCTCCATTCCTGTAGAGTGTGTGTGTGTGGGGGGGGGGCCCTCTTCTTTGCTCCCTCCCCACAATGGGGAGGGAAATAACCCCTGGAGCTGCCCCCTTAACTGGCCAGGTGGGAGACCTTTCCCCGTGCAGGGGGTGCAGTAAGGTACAGAGCAGGACACTGGGGAGGCACGGGTTGGCGGGGACAGCGAGATCTATAGCCAGATGAAGCCAGTAATACAAGGCCCAGGCAGACCAGAAGGGGGACCTGGGCTGATTGAGTCCAGGTCAGGGTCCGACCCCCCTGGAGGGCTCTCGGCGGATGAGCAATTGCCCCCGAATCCCTTGCGCAGAGCCAGGTGGGGGGTGTCACCGTCAGTCCATCTTCCCCAACGGCCCCAACTAGGAGGAGCTGAACTGGCTGAAGAGGGCGCTGAAGTCCAGATCCCCCATGGTGGTGAGGTTCTCCTCGGGGAGGGTGTCCAGGACCCCATTGATGAAGCTGTTGGCACTGCTGCCTCCTCCGCCCCCACCATCGCCCCGTGGCTCATCCCCAGCCCCGCCCGCCACACCGCGCTGGCTGCTCATCAGGCGGGTGATGGACTCGGGGTAGGTCAGGAACATGCTGTGCTCGGCGGCACACTCCATGGGCGCCCCCTGGTTCAGCAGCTGCCGGAAGTCGGCAGTGTTGATGGACTCCAGGCTGGTGTAGGTGGTGTCGTCCAGCAGGGCTCCCAGCTCCATGGCGGCCGGGTCGCCCCCCGCCTCAAACGGCAGGGGGAAGAAGGCATCAAAGCTGGGCTCAGCCTCAGGCCCGGGGGGTGGGGGCTGGGCCCGGCTGGAGATGCCCAGGCTGGAGAACTCCTCCAGGTTGACTGTACTGAAGCCCAGCTGGGGGGCGGGAGGAGGAGCTCGGCTGGGCCCAGTGAAGGATAAGGGGGAATGCTGGGCCGTGGCCTGCGGCTTCTGGATGGGTGGCAGCTGCCCCATGGCACTCACTATCCCGGGGAGACCTAGAAGAGAAGGGAGAGGTTAGTGCTGGGAGGTGGCAGGGCCAATCCCCTAGGACAGCCTGGCACAGAGAAGCATTATGCGGGATCGTGCAATCCCCACACTCTGGGGGCTGGACCGGAGCCGATGCCCTTTGGAGGGGAAAGGCCCGTATCTCATTCCCTACCCCCTGAGCCAGACAGTCCCTGCCCCTGGGTCTGGATCAGAGCCAGCGCCCCCTAGAGGAGCAAGGCCCTAGTCCCATTTCCCCACCCCGGTGCAGTGTGACTGGAGACCCCTTACCGCTCATGCTGGGTCGGGTGAGGCTGGGTTTGGTCACAGTTGTGCGGGCAGGGACCGCGATACGACGCATTGGGCGTGACTCTGGAACTGGCGCTGCTGGGAGGAGAGACTGAGTCAGTGTCGTGGGGGGGGTGGCACAGCAGAGAACCCCCAGCGCCCTGCAGCTAGGCCACCCTCAGATCCCCCTCCATGTAGGAAGCTAATGGGCTCCATCTCCCAACACCACAGCCATACTTGGTACCCCCAATACTAGGGGCAACCAGGTTCAGTCTCCTGTCCCCCAAGCCCCTTGGCTTAGGTTCCTGAAGCCCAACTGTAAGCCCCCCCCATCTCGTGCCCCTCAAGACCCACCCACCCTCCTGAGCTGCCCTCCCCCCGCAAAGAGCCCGTCCTTCCCTTATCCCCCCACCTCCCTTCCCAGCTAAAAGACTCTGCCTGCCCAGCTCAGACTGCGCCTGTTTTCCTCCCCAAAACCCTAGCCCCCTTCTCAAGCCCCCCTACCCCGGCTTCACCTGCAAAAGGTGTTTTCTGCACAAAGCTCTTGAAGGTGTCCCGTGTTCGCTTGCGCTTCTCCTCGATGCGGTGGAAATCACCTAGGGGAAAGCACGGCCCTTTAGCCTGCCCTGGGGCAGGGTCACCAGGAGGGGAAAGGCCCAATGTCCCATTCCCCACTTTCCCCGCCCCCCCGAGCCAGCCAGTCCCCCTGCCCTAGGGCCACAATGGAGCTGGCACCCCCTAGAGGGAAGGGCCCCATGGTACCTTCATCCGGCAGGTAGCGGAACTCCATGGCGTCGCTGACCTCCTTGTCAGAGGGGCGCCGCAGCTGCATCTGCACCGTCACTGGCTCCCGGAGCGCCTGGTCCTGGTAGGGAGGGGTTTTGAAAACGATGGCGACCTGCCGGTGCACGTCAGCCTGCGAGAAGGAGCCCTTGGCCTCCCATGAGTCCTTGAAGAACCGGACTTCAATGTCCTCTGTCGGGAGAGAAAGGGAGTGAGAGGGCTGCAGGCACCAGCAGGAAAGCTGGAGACAGAACCCTGGAGTCTCCCCCCCCAACCACTAGACCTTGCTCCCCTCCCCACGCTGTGATAGAACCCAGGAGTCCTGTCGCCCAGGCCGCCTCACTCTAACCGCTGGCTTCATCATCTGAGAGCAATGGAACCAGCAGCTTGGGAGGGTTGGGGGTCGGAGTCACCATCCCTGTGGGGGGAGGCACAGCTTTTGGGGATAAAGCCAACTGTGCTGAGATGGAAGGAGAGAGACCCCTGTACTCCCCCCTCTGGGAACCCCCAGCACTTCCATTCATTCCCACACGCTAGGAGCCCAGGCCTGGACCCAGCACCCACACTGCCAGGGAGCCCTCCCCAGCACAGCCTGGGAACCCCCACGAGTACCTGCCGCTCCCCCCCAGCTTCAGGGCTCCCCCCAGCACTCACCCTTCTGAACCTTGTCGCAGAGCAGGAAGATCTCATCCCCCCCAGGCAGCTCCCCGAGTTGCGATTGACCCGGCAGATCTTCAGTTCAGCCGTGTTGGGGGCTCCTGGGGGCGTGGGAGGCGGGGTTAGGGACCCCAGTACACACCAACATGGGGGCACAGGTGGGTCTTCCCCTGGAGGCTCTCACTGGCCCCTCCATATCCTTGTGCTAGGGACTTCCTCTCCCAGCAACCTTCAGCCCCTCCAGTCTCCTGTGCTGCCATCCACTGGCGTTCCAAGGACCCCCACCATCTTCCCAATCTCTGGGCCAAGGACCTTCCCCCACTGCTGTGCTGGTGACCCCCACAAGGACCCCATTCCTTCACCACCCGCAGCTAAGCCAAGCCCCTGCTTCCAATCCCTCCATCCTCCCCAGCTGTGCCAGGCCCCCACCCCCCAGGGCTCACGGTTGTCGTAGATTGGCTGTGACACCACGAGGGGCAGCAGGACGAGGTGCCCGGTGCCCACAGGGTCCTGCACCCACACCTGGAAGCAGAGCCGCACGGCGTTCAGGTCATAGTCCCCCTTCTGGTCGTCCATGTGCACTGTGGGGGTTAGAGAGGGGAGAAATGAGACCCACAGGGTGGCCAAGATCCCCATCCCAACCTCCCCTCTCCCGGGACCGCTGGCTCTGGCCCTCCCAGGGCAATTTCTCCCCCTCTCATGTTGACTGCTGTTGCCTCTGACCCTCCCCCCTACCCACTGAAGGGCTGTTTGTTCCCCCCCCCACCCAGGCATTCATTCCCCACGGCAGTCCCTGCCCTCACCAGCAAAGAGGCTATTGTTGGCTCTGCCCTCACCAGGGCAGTTCTACGCCCTCTCATCGAAGGGGCTGTAGTTGGTTCTGCCCTCCCCTCCCCCCCCCGGCGGTGCCCCCCTCACCATTAAAGGGGTTGTTGTTGGTGCGGATGCGCTGCGCCACGGCCTCGTCCAGCTCCCGCTTCTTCACGCACTGGATGCCCAGGTTCTGGAAGCTGAGAGGCAGGCAGGGGTTACCCACAGCCCCTCCCTGCACGGGTGCCAGCCCATCCATAGGGAGGTTGGGGCAGGACCCCTGGGTTCCGTCCTGTCCCCTGCCCTGCCGCTGCCATCCCTCCCCTCCTGGTGCTGCAGCTTCCCCAGGGTCACAAAGCAAATCAGCAGCAGAGCTGAAAGAGAACTCAGGAGTCCTGATGTCCAGTCCCCACCCCCACATATGTTTTTAACCCACTAGACCCCACCCTTGTCCCAATTCTAGGGACAGAACCCAGCAGCCCTGACTCCCAGCCCCCTCTCTCTAATGCAGCAGACCCCACTCCCCTACCAAAGCTGGGGATTGAACCCGGGCGTCTGGGCTCACCTGTGGATGTTACGCTCGGGCGATAGCTCAGCCTCATAGTAACCATCCTTGCAGTCCTTGCCCACCAGCTCGTGGGGGTGTGGTCGATGGGGGCTGTCCTTGGTCACCAGTGAGATGCGAATCTTCCCAGGGCCTGTGTAATTATTGATCTGGGGGTGGGAGATGGGAGCAGAGGTTAGGGGCTTCAAGGATTTTTAGCAGGGCTGGAAAGGAGCCCTTTCCCCTCATTCCTCACTGGAAATCAGGCTGAGACCTTCCAAACTCACTGCAGACATGACCTTCCAGGGGGCAGCAGCTGCAGGGCTCTAGCCCCTTTGGCATCAGGCCTCAGTGGGAGCGCAGGAGTGTTAACACTCAGAGCCCCCCATCCAAACTCACATAGGGGGAAACTGAGTCACAGAGTGGGGGAGCAGCATGCCCTGGGGTCATGCAGCAAATCAAGAGAGCCAGAGAGAGAACCCAGGAGTCCGAGCTCCCAGCTTCCCCACCCACTCTGTCCCACTAGACCCCACTCCTTTCCCAGAGTTAGGTATAGAACCCAGGAGTCCTGGCTCCCAGCCCTCTGCTCTATCCACCGATTGGCATCCTTTCCTCTCTGAGAGACAGTGGAAATTGCAGCCTATGATGCAGCTGACTTACAATGACTCATGTGGCTAAATGGTCCAGTCCCAGGTTTGCATAATCTCTGGCAGTTATTGCAAGCGTGGGTGTCATGGCTGGGTGCTGCTTGCTTCCGACAAACTCTTTTCTCTTCAAGCTATAGGAGCCAGCTAGGCAGTGCGAAATCCCACAGCATTTCATTAGGGGTCTAGGCCACCCACCCAGAGGGGAGAGACTGGGGAGGGAGCACAAGGCTGGGGGGGGCGGCACAGACCTTGTCCATGAGTGCGTGGGCGGCTGACTTGGATAGTGTGTGTGAGGAGGGGCTGATCTCGATGGTGAAGTGGGGGGTAGGGGGGCACTGGGGCAGGGAGGGGCTGACCTTGATGGTGGGGTGGGTCTTGGTGGTGTCGGTGCTGCGCTCCCCGGGGATGCTGCCGGCCGAGCGTCCCTCGCACTTGTAACGGAAGCGCATGCCGCGCTGCTTGGGCTGCTCGATGATCTCCACAGAGGGGGTGCTGCTGGGGGCAGGCTCTGGGAGCACAGAGAGACAGACATGATGAGTGACAGACAGACCAACCCTCTGCATTCCCCACCTATGCCTACACCTCTGCAAGCAGCAACTGCTGTAGCCTGCGGGATGGAAATCCCCTGGAGCGTGGAGGAAAACTGAGGCACGTGGACTGGGTCAGTAGCAGAGCTGAAGAATAAAACCCAGGAGTCCTGACTTCCCGCTCCTCTTGCTCTAGCCACTAGATCCCACTCTTCTTTCCAAACTGGATCGAACCCAGGAGTCCTAAGTTCCTTCTGAACAGCCCCTGTGCCCCACCCCAGAGGTGGCTGCAGCTCAGCATAGGACAAGGGACCTTGTGTAAACAGCGCCCGAATCCCACATCTCAACACAGCCCAGTCAAGCCTGGGGCAGCTACTCCCGTCTTGAGCTCTTCGCTGGACTGTAGCTTTGCAGTAGGAATGCAATATATAGCCCCTCCCGGCACACGCTCCGCCAGAGCCTGGCTCCAACCTCCCTGGACTAAGGTCATGCTCTGGGCTGTCTCAGAAGGCACAGCCACTGACTGCAGCTTCCGCAGCAGGAATCCACCTCACAATGTGACTAATTCCGAGTTGACAATGAGTCATCCCAGTTCCCAGTCAGACTGGGGAACCCCTAGACCAGGATCCCTCAGCTGGTGCGGAAATGCAGCCGCCTCTGGGGTGGGCACGGGAGCTGTTTATACACAGATCCCTCACTTGGTGCAACCAGGTCTGGGGTGGGATGCAGGGGCTGTTTATACAGGGATCCCTCACCCAGTGCTGAGATGCAGTGTCACAATTAATGGGATTTCTAGCACCATGGCATGCCCTGGTGACACACTGCAGTACTGGGGTAGCAGTTACTCTGAGAAGAGACTGTTCCCTACTGAACCTCTGCCCAGTCACTGTAGCACAGTGCCCTCCTGTGCACTAATCCTGGCTCTGAGATGAGAGTGGAATCTAGGAGCCAGGACTCCTCGGTTCTACAGGGATAATCTCTAGAGCTTACAATGGTTTTGCAAGGGACTAGTGCTCTGAAAGCCCTAATAACCCTGGATGGCAGCTGCTAGTGAAATATATTTATTATTAACAATCATAATTTTGTTAATTACATTAAATTTAAATATCTAAGTTGAACCATGACTCACCTTGGAGGTGCCAGTCCTCCTTGAAGAATGGCAGCAGGTCTGAAAGAAGAGAATGGGAGTGGTTATTGGCATGATTGAAGTGGGGTTTTAGTAACCTCCTGCAGCAAGGAGTTCCTCAGGTAGAGCACGCAGGTAGGGCCATCGTATGGTCCCAACTGGGAAAGCAGCTCTCTTGTCCTCAATCAGCTCCACCTAGTGTCCATGCCTAGTACTGCATCTCATCTGCACTCCACTCTCACTTCCCATGACTATTACATGCTTTTATGAGGCCAATCCTCTGCACTGCCTCTTACTGCCCTGAATCCTCATCCAACAGCAACGGGGCTCATGCTGCCCCAGAGGAAAAAGTGGGGGTGAGATGCAGCTGCCTCTGGGATGGAGCACAGGGCTTGCCAGCAGTTGCACAGTCATTTGGAATTAGAAGTAAAAGACAATGGTGAATGGGGTTAAAACTGCAAGGCATATTCAGGGAGGCAGAATGGAATCTGCTGGGGTGAGAGGTGGCCTAGACACTGGGGTTCACATGCCACGTTACACACCTTCACCGGGGATACTATGATGTCCAGGCAGCATGAGGATTTGGGGGGAGCAGGGAATGCAGGGGGCTCGTGATAGAGGGTTAACAGCTCCTGATCTCAGATCCTGTCCCAGAGATGGGAATCCCAATTCTCCACCGCTGCTCTTTCCCGTAACTCACGTGGGGACTGAGACAGCCTGGCACCACTCCCAATTGCCACAAGGCACCCGGGTTGCAGGCACTGCCAGGTCAGGATGCAGCTGGGATGCCTCCAAGAGAAACTCAGAGCTGAAGGGAACCGGCACTCTCCCGGATGCCGCAGTGCAGCACTAGGGGGCGCTGTGCTGATGCGGACCGCAAACCCACTGTCCCAGGGAATTTCCGGCTCAGGAGATTCCATTCGCTCCCCTTAGATGCACCTGCAGTTCCAGCTGTTCTTACTTGCACCAGACACCGTGGGGCAGCGCTGCTGTGGGGCTGTTGTACACTGCTACGCTCCACCCCAGAAGTGACTGCATTTCATTGGAGGATGCGTGCTTTCAAGGGCAGAGCTAGAATGGTCCAGACACTAGACACATCATTTCTACAGGACCAGAGAGGCCTCCAACTCCAGTTAACAGCAAGCACCAGACAAATCCTGTTACAGAGATTTTCCCCTCTCAAGCAAACATCCTTCGGAAACACGCCCAAGGGATTCCCTTGCCCGGTGCTGAGACGTAGCCACCTCTGGGATGGGTCGTGGGTGGTTGTTTACACAGTATACAGCCCAGGGTCTTCCCAGAACACCCCCAGGCATGTGGCTTCTGGCTGCTTCCTTTGGGGAAAACGATCCCTTGCTTTCTCCCTGGGAGGTTGCTCCAGCCAGGTGATCTGTGTGGATTTCAGGGTGATCAGGGCCTGGCCGGTTTGTGAAGGACCCTGTCAGGCAACACACCCAAATCCTTCCAAATGGGGAGTGAGTGGGGCATCACCACCTAGAGCACGTCTACACTTACAGCGCTGCAGCTTCTCCTGTACTCCGCCTCCCCGAGAGGCAGGAGCTACGTTGGTGGGAGAAGCTCTCCCGTGGACACAGTGCTGTCTACCCCGGGAGTCAGGTCAGCACAACTGCGTCGCTGTGGGGTGCAGATTTTCCACATCCTTGAGCAACATCGTTGCACTGACGCAAGTGGCCCTGGCCTGAGTTAGACAGGCAGGCAGGTGAGCCCGGTGTCTCAGGATTCGTGGGTCCTAGCCCCAACTCTAGGAGAGGACTAGTGACTGGAGCAGTGGACTGGGAGTCAGGGTCTCATTCCTGGCTCTGGGGGAGGAGCCATGTTTTTGGTGCCCCAACCAGGGAGCAAAGGCTCCACCAGGGAATTCCTGGGAATACTGAGCTGCTGAGAACCAGAAGTGAAACTAAACTACACGGGTGCTTCCCTGAAACGTGCAAGCAACCAACGCTGCCCTCCCACCCCATCCACCCCACTGGGCGAAGACATCACAGCCTTGGTCTCATTGCAGTACAGTCCACCCTGGCAGCACGCTGGGGCACTGGGGCTAGTGAGGGGACAGCGCCCCCTACTGACCTCCCCCAGCACACTCTGAAGCCTCCACTATACTGCAGCCTGATTTGGCCCCAGCCCAGGGGCTCCCGGCTCCATCAGGCCAGCAGTTAGTAACTTTGGTTTCTGTTTGCAGAGCTGCTGGGAGCTGCAGGCTGGTTCCCAAGGGGCACAGCTCACTCATTAACCAGGTACCATTGTCCCAGCTGCGCTGCTAGTGGGAGGTGATTTATGGGGCCTGTGCAGGGACCAATGCAGGCAGCAATTTAGGAAGAGGAAGAACAACAGAAACTGTATTTCATATCAACTCAAAACTCACGTGAGGGGGGAGAGTAGCCCAGGGCTGGGATAGCCGGGGCTGTGGGTCAGGATTGAGGGGCACCTGAAGGGAGATTTCTGCCAGTTTCAACACTACCTATTTAAAGTGGAAATACTGGGGGCGGGGGGACACAATATTCCAACCACTGCCCCATCCATACCCACTGATCTCATGCCTGCCAGCTCCAGTCCATGCCCCCTCCTCCCAGCACGCTGCAGCTGCCAGCCGGGATACAGGGGGAGGGGCAGAGGGAATAAAATTCTTTTCTTTTGACATCATGTTTTGTGAAGGAATCCTGTGGCAGGAGGCTGGGCCTACAGCCCCCTCGCCAGGGGAGTGGCCAGGAAATCCCCCCCCACACACACACACAGACAGGGAAAGACAAAGACAATCCCTGCCCTGAGAGCTTAATAACCCAGATAGAGAAAAGTTCCAGAGGGGTAGCCGTGTTAGTCTGTATCCAGCAAAAACAACGAGAGTTCTGTAGCACCTTAAAGACTAACACATTTCTGCGGAAAGGGTGGCAGCTGGGAGGTGAAACTGAAGAACAGAGGGGAAGGGACCTGCCCAAAGTGACAGGGCCCATCAGATTAGCAAAAAGAACCCAGGAGCCCTGTGCTCTATGCACTGGGCTGGGCTGCCTCCACATACAGGTCCACTGAAGTTTCAGGAAACATTTGCTGATATGTAAGACTCCTGGGTTCTAGCTGCAGGTCTGGGAGGGGAGTGGGGTCTAGGGATCTGGGAGGCAGCAAAGTCCAGCTGGTTTTCCTCCCTGCGCACCTTCCAGAGCCCTCCCAGCTATGCTCCCCACTGCCGCCTGAGGCCACTACTCCCCACATCTCTCTCCAAAAGCCATCAATGTGCCAGCAGGAGCCGCCTTTGTGTATTGCTTGTCTACAAGGCAGGTGACACAAACCCATGCCCACATGTACAGGGGAGTAGGAGAGCATGTAGATCCCTTGATTATAAGGCCAGAAGGGCCCTCTGATCATCTAGCCTGACGCTCTGTACAGCACAGGCCATGGGCTGGCCCAGAATTGTCTGGTTGAACCACAGCAGATCTTAGAAAATCGCCCGATCTTGATTTAAATACTGCCAGCGATGGAGAGTCCACCCAGCCCTTGGCAGGATGATCCAACGGTAAATTCCTCTCGTCACTGGTACAAATTTATGCCTTATTTCCAGTCTGCATTTGGCCAGCTTCAGCTTCCAGCCATTGGATCTTGTTACACCTTTGGCTACTAGGCTAAAAAGCCCACTGTTAGCCAATTTCTGTTCCCCGCATAGGTGCTTTCTGTTCCCCGTGTATACACCCGAGACAAGCATGAAAGGAAGCATGTGTGTAAAATACACAGATGCACGACAGCCACAATCCTGGCAGAGCCCAGGGACTGAACTGGGGATCTCCCAAGTTAAAAGGCTGAGGCCAGATCGACACTCGAAACATTTGCTGGTAAAATGATGCCACTTACGGATTCAAAAAAAAATTTTTAAACAACATTTTCTACTAGCCAAAGCGCCAATGCAGCCTCAGTTATAGCAGCAAACGGACTCACAGCAATAATAATCATGATAAAAAAAGTCCTTTCGCCAGCTTGTTTTGCTCAGGGAACTGGTATAAGCTATGCTGGCAAAAGGAGCGTTTTGCCCGTATAAGCAGAGTCTCCATTGGGAAGATTTGCTGATAGGACTTTACAGGTTGTCAGCCCTTCGGGGCAGGGCCTGTCTTTGTGTTCTGTGTCTGCACATACCTCCCACGGGACTGGGGCTTTTGTTCCTAATCCCAGAGAAATAGGAATTGGGGGTCACCTCCTGGGATCAGCTGGGCATGGCTCACCTCATCAATTCCCTGCCATTGCAGGGGCCTCAAGCACTTCTGGCTCTCCACATGGGGCTCACAACAGGTTAGTCTCTTGAGGACTGGAACGCTTTGGTCCACCTAAAGTCATTGGGCTCAACACAGGTGGAACTGGGTGAAAATGAATCCCTCATGTTACACAGGGGATCAGACTGGATGACCATCTTATGGGCTCTTGTGTCCTTAAGCTCTAGAACAGCGGTTCTCAACCGGTGGTACGCGTACCACCGGTGGTACTTACGGGACGGCTGGGTGGTACGTGAGCCGCCGCCGGAAGTGCCCTCCCGCCCGCCCTTGCGAAACTCTGTCGCCGAAAATGGGCAAACGGCGGAAGGGTTTCGGCGGCGGGTATTGTTTCCCCCATGAAAGCCGCCGCACGTCTCTCCCCGCCGCAAATCCCTCCCGCTGCCGCCGCGAAACCCCGCCGCCAGTCCCCTCCCTTTTTTCCCCGAGTGGTACTCGGGTCGGGTACAGTCAGATCCAGTGGTACTGGACCTGACTGTACCTGGCCCGAGTGGTACTCGGGGAAAAAAAAGGTTGAGAACCGCTGCTCTAGAAGACCAGGGCGGATTGATTTAAAATCAAGGTGATTGACATCACCAAGTGGAAAGCCTTGATTTCAGTCAGTGGTTTTAATACATTTTTTCATTTGTACTTCAGTTATTTTCTAAAGAAGGTTGTCAATCAATGAGAAGCACCTATTAAAACATGTTGATTTACAACTAAACAGAGCCTTGACACTAGATTTGGCACGACTTTTAGCTACCTAGGAGGGAACACTAGACCAATATGCATTTATTTACGCAATTATATAGCTTCATATTTTCAGATTCTAATGGAACATTTGTAGTATGTTAGAAAACGATGAAAGATATACGGCTTATTTACTAAATAATTAACTTTTTGCTCATGACTTGTGTCAAGCTGCATTAGGATGGTAACTGGAATTTAATTAAATACATAAAACAGTACCTAAAATGTATTTTTATTAAACCAAACCTTAAATGTTTTGGATACGTAAGCTTCTCTTATCAAAACGTGTTCCACTTTTACAACTAAATGATTTATTAAAGGAACAGAGGGGTTATCTGTAGTCAGTGAATTAAACTGATTAGTTCAGGTCAGCCTGGGAAAATTTTCAAATATGCCTAAGTGAAAGTGACCAGCTCTTAAATTCCTAGTTTTGCCTAAGTCTCTTTAAAATGAGACCGGCTCCTAAATTACTTATGTCATATTTGTAAAGCCTGAAATAAAAAATTAGATGATTTCCCCGATTCTTTCTTTATACAGAAAGTCAGCCTTGAACTCAAAGTCATTGGGGTTTTTTTTTTTAAGAGAGACTCATGGAGTCGGCATATTTTTTATTTAAATGTTTTAAGAGATTATAATGAATGTATAGGCTTTCACATATTTTATATTAAATTCAGATTTCATTTTAACCAGGTTTATTTTTAAAAAGAAAAAAATATAATTTAAACAAAATTTTAAAAATCCAATAAAAAAAATCTGATTTTTTAAAACAAAATAATCTATTTTTATCCACCCTATATGAAACTAGATCAGATCATAGATCAGTCTGAGTCTGGAAAGCTGCCCCACAGAATGAGACTTGAGAGCTCTATCTATTTAGCTTCTCCGAGTGAAATACGGGATGGATCACTTGAGGATTACTTATTCTATTCATTTGCTCTGAAGCACCTGGCATTGGCCACTGTCAGAAGACAGGATGCTGGGCTAGATGGACTATTGGTCTGACCCAGTATGGCCGTTTTTGTTTTTATGAGAAATGACTCAATCCTGGCCTACAAGCACCTCTGTGCAGAGGAGATTTCGAAGAACAGAGGACTCTTTAATCCAGCAGACAAAGGCAGAATGAGACCCAGTGGCCAAGATCTGAAACTTGACAAATTCAAACCGGAAATAAGATGCAAAATTTTAATGGGGAGGGGGATTAACCATTGGAACAGCTGACACCGGGACTGAGTGGTGTCTCCATCACTTTCTATCCAGATTACACATCTCTCTCAAACCAATGCTCTAGCTCAACCACCAGATCTGACCTGGAAGCGGGAACGGCTAAGAATGATTGTCTGGACTGGGTTATGCAGAAGGTCAGACTGGATGAACACAACAGTCCCCTCTGGCCTTTAAAGCTACTATGATACGCGACTGACCAGAACTCAAGATTGAAGAGACAGCGTGGTCTAGTGGCTAGGGGCACTGGACTGGGAGTCAGGATCTGTAGCCAAGCTGCTGCGTGACCTTGGGAAGTCCTTTCCCCTCTTGGTGCCTCTGTCTCCCCATTCACCCTTTGTCCATTCAGATTGTAAGCTCCTCCAAAGCAGCGACTCTCTCACTGCATGTCTGCGCCTGGCATAACAGGATTGGGGCCCCCCATCTCTGCACAAGCACAGGAGAGCCCGATCTCAGTTGGAGTTACTTCCATAAAACAATTAAATAAGCGCATTAGACCAAGGGCCGAGGGGTTCGATGGAAGCTAGGATGAATTGATTAAAAGCAGCAGTCAAAAGGCAAACAAATTGCGCCGCTCCCTAAGAATGGGATGGAGGGTCTTCTAATCCCAGCATACAAACCAATGGTGCAGCTGCATGCAATACTGGGCTGCCATCTCTTACGGGGCCCAGTAGAATTGCAGGGGGCTCAGAGAACGATGAGGCGCCTGGGATAGTGGGGAGCGGTGGGGACTGCTCACCTTGGACCGGAGCTGAGGAGGGTAAAGAGGAAATATTGGGAGCATCCCTGACTTTCTCACAGCTCAAGGACAGTCATAGATTCCAAGGCCAGAAGGGCTCCCTGTGCTCATCTAGGCTGACCTCCTGCATGACACAGGCAGAGGGTTGCCCCGCATTGAGTCCTGACTGAGATCAGGTGGTGGCAAATTCGAAACTGATCGGAGGAAAGGATTTCCACACATGGCACCGTTCACCCGCAGAACTCATTGCCACAAGCTCTGACTGAGATTGGGGGGCTGAGCAGGAATCCAGAAGGGACTAGCCATTTCTCTGGAGAACAAGACCACATGGAGATGGAAGGGCGAAGGCTGGAAAGCCAGACTGCACTTTTGACGGGCTATTAAGCTTCCCACCTCAGAGATGAAGCTGATCTCTAACTAGTCAGAGTTGGGAAGAGACTATTGAAGGGGGCCAGATTATTCCCCCTCAGCCACTCCCATGGGTGCCTCTGAAGCAGCTGGTTTTACAGCCATAGCCAGAGACAGGAGATGGGGCTAGAGGGACCCGGTTTGGCAAGCAGACTAAGTTAAAAGGAAGTCACTGCTGTGACTTCCAGCCAGGTCAGCTCTTTGGGGCAGGGAATATCTTTCTTCTGTTTGTACAGCAGCTAGCATGATGTAGTCCTGCTCCGGGACTGGGGTTCCTGCTGCGACCATCACATACACAACACAGAGTAACACCAATACTCATACTCGATAGTTAC
Source organism: Emydura macquarii macquarii (assembly GCF_026122565.2). Taxonomy (NCBI): domain Eukaryota; kingdom Metazoa; phylum Chordata; order Testudines; family Chelidae; genus Emydura; species Emydura macquarii. The sequence goes on along the minus strand of NW_027131105.1, from coordinate 7,694,919 downwards.
ACACAAGCCCCCCCTGCTGAATCAGAGCCTAGGCCTGTGTGTATATCAGACGGCAAGATCAGAATAACCTGTTGCACTATTATTACTCGTATTACGGTAGTGTCTAGAGGCCCTGGCCAAGCCTGGAAACCCCTTATCATACCAGGAGCCACACAGCTCCCACAACTGACTGAGATCAGGGCCACCCCGTCATGCCTGGTGCTGCACAGACACACACCGAAAGACAATCCCCGCCCTACAGCCCAGGCTAGTGGCTGGACACGGGGCTGGGACTCAGGATGCCTGGGTTCTAGTCCCAGTTCTGCCATCCACCTTGGGCAAGTCCCTTCTCCTCTCTGCGCCTCAGTTTCCCCTCTCACCCTGTGTCTTTCAACGCTCTGTCTATGCTAGGCAGGGTTTGCTGGTATCACTAAACCAGCAAACCCTCCTCATACCGGCACAGATGTCTCCACTGGGGCTTTTGGCAGCCCGGCTGCTGGTCGTGGTTGTGGATTCTACACTCCTAACCAACACAGCTCTGCTGGCAAAACCTTTTATCCTAGACAAGGTCTAAATTGAAAGCTCTTTGTGCAGGGACTGTCCCTCGCTATGTATCTGGGCAGTGCCCAGCACAACTGGGGCACTCTGTCCCAGCCAGAGGTCTGGGCAGCCTCCAGTACCATCCCCGGATCTCAGTGGGGGGAGGGGAAGAGTCCACACCTAATTCCTAGCTATTAGGAAAGGGATGGCATTATTTGGTTTAACCCTAGGGTCTTGTCCCAGTTGCCGCGAAGGCACACTAGCCCCAATGGTATTTGAGCTTCCGGTTCTGGTGGCGGGGGTCTGGCTATTTAAGCCACTCTGCAGTGTTAGGATTAGCTGTACCAGATCAAACCAGTGGGGTCCATTCAGCCCAGCATCCCACCTCCCTAAGGCAGCCCAAGGTTCTCTCTATGCTGTATGCTGTGTGGAGGGGGGAGCAATTCCTTCCCAACCCCTCAGCTGGAGCCCTGACACATGAGGAGTGGTGACCTCCAGGGCTTGTTCCAGTTCCTGGCTTCTGAGCATACAAGGGCAGGAGAGGAGCAGAGAACTGGGGGTGGGGATAGCCTGCATTGATGGAGGCATGGAAAAGGGAGGGGGACACCCCTTTGAGTTTGTTGTCTAGATACACCCATCCTTTCTAGCGCCTTGGATGGTGGGAAAAATACCTCCTTTAAAATGTGACCAGACTGCCACCAACATGTTCTTGTCCCCGCGTGCATCAATCATCACATTAACTTTGAAACCTAAGGACAACCGGACCGTCCCAAAAGAGCCACGCCATCAGCTGTTTCACATGGGGCCATTCAGCCAAAATGGACGGCTGGCTCAGCCGCAAACACTTCCCCAGACCTTACAGCCCTCGCTGCCCAAACCTCTCCTCCCTCCCCACCTGAATTTCTAGGGATGGCAATACTGAGTACGTCTATATGAAAAGTACCTAGGCAGAAGAGAATCTTAACTGGAGTCTGTAGGTGGTACAGTTCTAGTGAGCTACAAATCCGGGGGTATGCACCAGCAGACGAACCACTCGCAGGGTTATTCAACCAGAATTGTCAGCTCTTTGGGGCAGGAGCCATCTTTTTTTGTTCTGTGTCTGTACAGTGCCCAGCACAATGGAGTCCTGGTCCAGGACTGGGGCTCCTACATGCTACTGCAATACAAATAGATTCATGGATTCTAATGCCAGAAAGGACTACTGTGGTCATCTAGTCTGACCTCCTGTATCACAGGCCACAGGATGGCCCTGAATGAATTCCTGGCTCCACTAGAGCAGATCCCTTAGAAAAAAAACATCCAATCTAGTTAAAACATTGCTAGTGACAGAGGGGCCACCACAGCCCTGGGAAATCATCCCAATGTATTAATTCCCTGCACTGTTAAAACATATACACTGAATTTCTATTCTGAATGTGCCACTGGAACTTGTAAGATCTTTGTCTGCTAGACTGGAGAGCCCATTACCAAATTTCTGTTCCTCCCCTAGGTACTCATGGACTTTGATCAAATCACCTCTTCTCTTTGTTAGGCTAAACAGATTGAGTTCCTCAAGTCTCAAATACATAACAACAAACCACTTCCGGTTTGAAGGGATGAATTTACAATGTCACTGCATTTCCGTCCCGATTGTGGCGGGACGGAGGAGCTCTGGGTTTCAGGATAATATGGAAAGTGACACACTATATAAGAGCTAGGCATTATTATATGGTGGGTTATAGACCCAATACATCAAATCGAAGCTGCCGTTTCCATGCTGTACGGTGTCTGGTCAACTCAAGTCCAGCCCAGCCTCTCCCCTTGCCAAAGGATCGTACCATCTGTGTTTTTCCCAATGTGCCTTTTCTTTCTTTTTTTTTTTTTTTTTTTTAAAGAGAGACAAATTCCTTCCCTGCCCCCCATTTCAATCCCCAAATCCACCGTGCCTGTCTGACCCCCAAAGCATCAGGAAATTGCTGCCCATCAAGGCCCCGGAAGCAGGTCTCAAGATAGCACCACAACAAATCTTTTTCAAAACAAGGCAGGGACCCAGAAATGCAGCAGCTGGGGAAATAATGGGCAGGGAAAGGGACACAGCCAGGGAACCCCAAGCTCCTGAGGAATTCCAGCTGCTCGCCAAGCCCCCGCATAGTCACAACCAGCACTCCAATAATAGGTATTTCCCCACACACACATACACAGGAGCTCAGCTGCTTCCACACACCCCACTGTCCCATCGACTCCCCATGTATGTATTTTACACCCAGCCCGCCAAAGATAGGGGTGAGGGGACTAAACACAACCCAGGGTAAATGGGGGGAACTGGATTTAAGAGAAAGTCCCTGTTGCTGGGGTGGGAGGTGGGTTACACACTTACCATCCATTTCTGCCAGAAGTCAGGCTAGGTTCCAGGCTGGGAATCAAGGAGGTACGAGGGGGTGGGGGCTCCCTGGCTGGAGGGAGCCAAGGAGGGGGGCTCCCAGTTTGGGAACCAAAAGAACCCAGGAGATACTAGGTTGGGGGGAGGGCTCCCGCAGGCTAGGGCTGGCCCCCGGATGGGGGCTCAGGCGATGGATCCGGCCACAATACGAGCGTGTGCAGGGAGGGGGAGGGGGGTGTCTCAGTACAACAGCTGGTCCCGCCCCAAGTGGGGGGGGACCCAATGTAGGATTCAGTGGGGTGGGGCCCCCAAAGGGGAGGATTCTAACTCTGATGGAGGTACTAGGCGGGGTGGGGGGTCCCGATCCCTATGGCGGGTCCCGGCCCCAATCGGGGGAGGGGCGCAGATGGGGGCGCCCCAGGGAGCTTGCCCAGGCCGGGGAGGGAGCCGAGCCCAGACCCTGGAATGGCTCCAATGCGGAAGTGGGGGTCCCGGCCTCAATCGGGGCGCCCAGGGAGGGGCGGGGCCAGGGGCGGGGTCCTCCGGCGGGATCGGGTCCAGGCGCCGCCGCAGTATCCGTATTCCGTTCCCAGCAAGCTACGCAGCACGCGGAAATGCCCGCGCCACGTGACCCGCCCCTCTGCTGGGAAAGCTCCGCCCACCATGCAAATGAGCGGGGGATTCCACGCAGGCGCAGAAGCGACGGGGCTAAGGGAAGCGCAGGTAGCGAGGAAGGGAACAGGGGCAAATTCCGAACCAGAGAGGGGACGGAAAATAGAGGCGGCAGGTACCAGAACAAGGCGTCATAAGGCCATACGAGACCCATACGCTGGATATCATTGGGGTCATATGGCTTTGCGTGTGTGGTATTAATAAGCTATATAGGCACTAGGGTGTGGCATGCCAGGTTTGGAGGGGCAATAGGATGGATGGGGCATTGTATCGGACCCACACATTGGGCAGAATGGGGCCATATGGGCACCAGGGCAGGGTGTTACAGACCAAACAGGGTCCAGGGAGAATCATTACTGCACTGTATAGGGACTGGGAATTTATGGGCTAGTATAAAGACTTGGCCAATGAGTGCTCTTGGGTCATATAAGAACCATGGTGGGTCATTATGGGGCCATTATATGAGACATTATTAGGTCATATTGGGACTAGGGTGGGGCACTACTGGATCATACAGGGACCAGTGTGGTGTGTTACAAGGCAATAATGTACATGGGGCTGCACATGACTTTAGGGTCCCATATAGGACGTGACAAGGCCATAAAAGAACTTGGAACCATTAGAGTCTTACCACAGCTGCTGTGGCCTCCCCAGTGGTTTTAGGCCAAATGCCCACAGCAGTAAATGGCAGATAGCCTACGTTTGATGGCCCTACAGCCACCCCTTTGGGCTTCAGACCTCAGAGGTGAACCCTCAAGGCTATTTCTTGGAAGAGCTGTCGTTCTGTTCCCTGCCTCTAGGACACCATGGGCACCATTATCAAATAAGCTCACTCACACTAACCTCCCTTAAGGAGGACAAAACCACATCACCTTATCTCTGCCCCAGGAGTCTCTCAGGGAGATCACCCCTCCCTGTAAGCTCCTTGCTAGAGCAAAATTCTCCCAAGCCCTCATTTTGACCATGTCACCCCTCTTTTTCTTCCTTCCACTGGAGCTCCTGTCTCTATTGTATGAACCATAAAATGTTTGTCTTCCCTTTCAAGGCCCTCCATGTCCAATCCCCACCTGACCTATCATCTCTCATTTAGTATAGAGAAGTCAACTCCCATCTCCAATCCACCCATGCTGTCAGCATTCACTGTCCACTTGTTACATTTGCCAACAAGACTCTTCATCCATTCTCCCATGCTACCCCTCATGTTGGTGAGGTGCTTGCTGAAAATACCCACAGAGCCATCTCATTGTCCTCCTTCAAACTATTCTTTGTTGGGATGCCTACAAAAAACATGACAACATTTAAGCTGTTGGTATTGCAAACCTACTGCCCATCATGCAAATCAGGATTGTCTCATTGTTCCTGTCTGGCAGTATCCATCTGTCATCTCTTGATTTATGGAGTGTGAGTCCTGTGTCTTTGTTCTGTGTTGCATAGCACCTTGCCCAATGGGGCCCTGATCCTGGGCATGCTGAGAGAAAAGGTTGCCTGTCAACCACCTCCCTGAGGCTGAAAACCTTATACAAGGGTGATTAAAAAGACTGACTTGGAAAGTCCAGAAAAAAGGGGACTAAAGATCCCTAGGGAAACTGAGGCAAGGCATGTAGTGCCACCGTGCGCCAGTGGGCGTGCTACTGAGGCAGAAGGTGCCACGCTATTTTAGGGCGATCAGATGGGCTCTATTCCCTATTATTTGCTTTAAGTGACCGTAGCTTCCTACCCTAAAACAGAAAGGATGCTCTTCGCCTCCCCGGCTCCGACACGAGATCAGTGGGGAGGGGCGGGGACAGGGCTGACAATAATAGCGGCAAGCAGTGGAACAAGCTTAAACTCCTGCGCCCTCCCCGCCCGCCCAGGGCAGAGTCTCTGTCTCGGAGTCAGGGCGCAGGTCGAGCGTCAGGTTCAGGGGCTGGCTGCTCGGTGGGACGCGGGGGCTCGGCTCCACATTGCACAGGGCACCCCGGGAGGCTCCGCCCTGTGCCGGCGTTGAGAGGTTAGAAGCGAGGGCGTGACGGGGAAGCCGAATCTCGGGGACGGCTCCACACACGCCGAGCCCTACCCGACCTGGCCCAGTGACCCTGCCCTGGCCCCCTGCTGCTCTGTCACGTGACGCTAAACGCCTTCCCCTCGCGTCACGTGACTTCATCCATCTAGCCCCGCCAGGTGCCCGCCTGGATCGCTCCCCGCCCCGTTCCCTAGGTTCCCTTTCCGGGTCAGGCGAACGGAACGCCACGGACAGCTCCGCAGGTAGCGCCCGGACCGGAAGGGGTGACCCATGCTCCCGGAAATAGTTCTGTGCAGGGCCGGAGGCTACCGGAGTTGATCCTGAGCGGGCCGGAAGTAGCTATGACAGACCGGAAGGGACCCTACGCGTTCCAGGAAGTGTCCCGGCGCGGGGAACGGAAGAGAAGGCCCCGCTCCCCGGCGAGCATCCAAGATGGCGGAGGTGGTGAGTGGGGGTCTGCAGGGTGGGGTCCGGTAGGGCGGGGGTGGGATTCCTGGGGCGTCCCCGCTAACCGCTCTGCGTCCCGCCCGCAGGGGGAGGTGACCGAGGGCTGCCGCCTGCCCGTGTTGCGCCGCAACCAGGACAACGAGGACGAATGGCGTAAGTGAGGGGCGGGGCTAATGGGAAGGGGTGGAGCCTAAACGGGGAGGGGCGGGGCTAGAGCGTTCATGAGCGTGGGATGGGGCATATCTCTGGAGAAGAGGGGGTGGGACATATGGTGATGTGGGGCCCCCTATGGAGAGGCAGGGCAGGAGGGTCCCCAAGAAGGTCATGGGATGGGGGCAATGAAGGGACCTGGGGGGAATGGTCCCAACAAGGAGGATTGTGGGAGGGACCTAAGGGGGGGGTCTTAGTTTGAAGAGGGGATGAGGCTGGGGCATTTATAGGAAGGTGGAATAGGGAGTGGGATGGGGGCAGTGACCATGTGGAGCTGGGCCTCTCTTTCCTTGTGGAGGCACCATGAGGCCTTGAATCCAGATTATGGGGGTTGTAGGTCACCTACAGTTCTTGACATCCTCCTGGTCTGGGTTTTAGTCTCCCTGTGGAGGGAAATGTTGGCCTGTCAATTTGGAGCTGCCTGCCTATCAGGGCTGTCCTAAGTGTATGGGATAATCACCCCCACTTTGGGTCATGATCCAGGACCCTAGGGCTGCACATATAGGGTGGAGGGGCAATGAGTAATACCCAGAGCACTGCCCCAAAATCAGAATGATCACATATAACTCTTGGCCCTGGTGAGAACAGATGCGGATCCCTGATGCTGCAGGGATGCCCTGGCCTCTGAGTGTGGTCCTGGTATCTACAACATGATGATTCCTTGTGCACCTTTCTTCCCAGTCACTTGTTTTCTCTCATCATATACTTGGACTGTGAGCTCTTTTGAGCAGGGACTCTCTCTCATTATGCAGTGTCTGGCATAGTGGGACACCCCTTGATCCTGGTTGGGATCTGGCTGTTGGTTGGCACAATTGGGGTCTGATCTGTGAATAATAAAAAAGGTGTAGATAGTAATGCCCTGTATATCCCATCCAGGGATCACAAAGCCCCATGAAGCCTCAAACATCAGGCAGGTCACTAGCATTATTCTCATTTGACAGATGAAGAAATTGAGACATGGAGGGAAAGAAACTTGTCCATAGTCACATAAGTCAAATGGCAGAACCAGGAACAGAGTCTTTGAGTCGTGACTCCTACTCCCTTCCTCTTACCAGTAGATTTAGAGATTTTTGAAGGCTACACTTTCCCTCTTTCCCCCACAAAAGCTGGCAAGAGAACCAACGAATCCTGATTCCCAGGCCTCTGATGCTAGTGTGATGGACAGCACTGCAAAGACCCTTCTACTCTAATGACTACTCTTCACTCCCGTCCCAGAGCCAGGGATAGAACTCAGGAGTCTTGACTCCCAGGGCCCTCCTTTATTAATATATAATTAATCTCACTATTTGTGTATTAATTATGGTTTTTTAATGAATTACATAGACACACAGAAAATTGTTGGCTCTAGTGAAATGCTGCAAGAGCTGTGACAAAACCTAGCTTTAGCATGAAAAATATCTCATTCCAATGAAATCCATACAGTGTGTGTTTTTTCCAGACACACTCCTGTATTAACAGGATAACCTCTCATATGTCTATTATCACCCTCCCAAGTTCTGCTAAGATTTCTCCTGCCAGATCCAATAGAATCGCATGGGGGCATTGCCCCAAAATCTATAGCTAACTTGCAGAGATTATTTTTATTTTATACTCTCCACAGCCTTCCCACTTAAACAATTCCCCTTCCGCCCCGCCGCTGCCAGATACGCTCCCTGCGCTGTTGCTGCTGCCCCTGCTCCCTGTTTTTTTCTGAAAGTGGGGCGTGTTTGGGAGAAGGGAGGGGCGCGATTGTGACACAAAGGTCCATGGGGGGGCCTCCATTTAAAAAATTTGAGAACCGCTGCTTTAGCCCATTGTAGAGCACAGCGTCAGAACCAGAGTGTTTCCTGGGAAACTGTCACAAACGGAGATCTTTTGAGAACATGGCAATTTTGAAAAATTGTCCGTTTCTACCTAAAATAAGCTACCTTGCCCTGTCGTTGTTGGGGTAGTGTTTATGTGGAGGCAGTCGGGTCTAGTGGTTAGAGCAGAAGGCTGGGAGTCGGGATTGCTAGCTTCCAACCTTGGCTTTGGAAGGGGTGTAGCACATTGGGGGCCAGGCCACCTGTATTCTAGTCTCAGCTCAGGGAGGGGCAGAAGCAGAGGTGTGAGGGGAAGAGATTTGGGCACGAGCCTCCCATCACAGCACCTAACCCTATGCAGCCTGTTATAATTACGTCCATTTCTGGTGCCAAGCAGCCACCCTGTGCATTCTGTTCCTAATTCAGGACCCATGTGGGGTATAAACGTTAGTGTCTAAGGAAGGATCCTTGCATCTGTGCTTGGAGTGGAAATTTCATTCCCCTGAAATGCTATTTCCTTTCCCCCCTGCAGCTCTGGCTGAAATCCTCAGCGTTAAGGACATCAGTGGCCGGAAGCTTTTCTACGTGCATTACATTGACTGTGAGTAAACTGGCCGGTGCACAGGTGACTGGGTGAGATTACGAAATGAATGGCACCGTTTGGTCTGTCCTGTTTGGGGTCCCCTGTTCCACACGCACACAGCTGGGGGCATTAAGTATATCGGGCATAGTTATGAATGGCCTGAGTTCTTGGGCTTGTTACTTTCCCTCCTGAAGACCCTTCCCCTCCCATCATTCACTTCATTCATATGAGGAAGCCAGGACTCCTGCTTCTGGAGCCGAGACTCTGATGAAGCTAAATGTTTTGGGTTCAGCTGTCCAATTGGCCAGAGGGGGTGCTGTTCACCAGTCTGAGGCATTGCCTCCCCTTCTGCAGCTCACCCATCCCTCTCCAGCCTTGGACAGCCTTTGCACCACTTTTCTGCCTCGGACTAACTGTCCTTAGAGGCCTCTTTCCTCCTCTCCCATCACCCTAGCGGAGAGAGCCACTGACCTGGTCTCCCCACCTCCACAGTTAACAAGCGTCTGGATGAATGGGTGACTCATGACCGGCTGGACCTGAAGAAGATCCAGTTCCCCAAGAAGGAGGCCAAGACTCCCACCAAGAATGGATTGCCTGGCTCCCGGCCTGGCTCCCCAGAGCGAGAAGTGGTAAGAGGAGCTGGCTGCAGACTGGAGAGGACGGATGCTAGAGGGGGCGGGCCGGGAGGAGAGTGCCGGCCTAGGGATCGGGATGACACCAGGGATGGTTGGAGAGTCTTGGGATTGGGAGATGTGGACACTTACCCAGAATGGTGTCCTCCCCGATGGCCCAGGCCGGCTTCCTCCACCTGATCCCGACACAGGGGTTGTAAACATACAGGTCTCCAGGGCAGGGGTGCTAGAGTACCCCTTCTCCTAAGAGCATGACCCAGCATTGGCTCCAGCACCAGCTCACCCCATCTCTCTGGATCCACATACCCCTCTCGCTGCCCGGCCCATGACGAGCTGGGACAGTGGCATCATGCTCCGACCTGACCAGTAATGCATTCCCTCCCCCACCCAGTGTGTTGGTAACCCCCCACCCCCATCTTCATCCCTACTCAGAGGAAGACCTTGGATCTGTCTCTACAACCTGCCTCAGCTCCAGCCAGCGGTAAAACCCTGCCCATCCCAGTGCAGATAACGCTCCGCTTTAACCTGCCCAAGGAGAGGGAGGCTGTTCCCGGTGAGCCTGACCAACCCCTCTCCTCCAGCTCCTGCGTCCAGCCAAACCATCGGACGACGGTACGCACCGGCGCTGGGGATACCTTCCCCCATCTCGTGTCCTCAGCATGACCGCAGGCTGGGATCGCGCCAGGTCGCACAAGCTGGCCGGGGTTGGGCTGGGTCTGGACTTGCATGGGAGGCCCCCAAGGCACAGTGCTGGGGGATTCACTAGGGAGCATTCTCCCCACCCACATAGAGCTCACTATCTTGTCGTGATGCTAGGGGGCACCGTGCTGCAGGGAGTAGGGCACTCAATGGGGGTGCTCTTCCCTCCCAGTTAGTCTGAGGCTAGAGGGAGCTGTAATGACCTCAATCAAATGATGCAGATAAGGAAAGTTCTGACCCCTCTTAGTCATTAAAGATCTCTCGGCCCTTCCCCTAGAGTCTTAGCGTGAAGCTTGGCGTCCTGGCCAAATCACAGCTTGGAAAGTTATTTTCTGCCTCCCTGGAACTTCATGCAGTTTTAGCTGGAAACCAGATTCTTATCCTCCTGCTCTACATTGTCACACAGCACTCCTGTTGTTAAACAGTCCTCATGCCCCACCCCAGAGGGGGACGTCCCTCAGCGCTGGGTGAGAGATCTCTGTATAAACAGGGCTGTGCCCCACCCCAGAGGCAGCTGCAAGTCAGCGATGGGTGAGGGATCCCCCTATAAATGGCCTAGAAAATTATTTTGAGATTACGAGACGCCGTGACGCCCGTACATCTGCAGATGAAAAGCTGCTCCCATGGGGGAAGCTGTGCAGGGGTGGAGGACTGTGAAACTTTGCAACATCCCATGTGGATGAACCATTTTTTGGGTCTGTTTCAGAAGCGGAAAGTGGAGGTGGTTTCCCCAGCAACCCCCGTCCCTGCTTCCACAGAGACCACTCAAGCCTCTGTGTTCCCTCAGGTAAGAGCAGGGGGGCTGATGAGAAATGCTGTGGGGAGAGGTATTTCCATCCCTGGGAGAGCTCTGGGCACTGCTGGGTGTAGGCCCAGGCACTATTGCCCTGAGCCCAGGGCCTGAGCTTCTGGAGTCATGTGATCAGGGGAAAATCACAGCTTCTTATCCTCCTGGTTGAGGAGGAAATGTGATGCATGTGCAACCAATACAGCAATGCCTGTGCCAATCCTTCGGAGAGAGAAGAACTACTGTGAGCATCTCTAAGGGGCGTTAACTCCCAGCCCCACTGGAGCAGAATGGGTTCACCCCCAGTGGAGATGACACCTACCTGCCTGCTGGGGGAAGTTCTGATGGATACTCCTGCTTCCAGCTCTGACTCCTTGGCTCCAGGTGGGGCCTACCTCGTGGTGTTGGATTGCCTTAAAAGAGCCTTGCTCCTAGCCCCATCCGGCCAGCAAAATGATGAAGAGGCTAACCCCTCTCGCCTTCTCTTCCAGAACGGCTCAGCCAGGAGAGCTGTGGCTGCCCAGCCTGGCAGGAAAAGGAAGTCCAACTGCCTGGGCACAGATGAGGTAAACTCTGCCCTGACTTGAATGGGAGGATCAGGTGTTGGCCGCCCCCTGCCAGGGAAACCAACAGCTATAGCCAGCGGTGGAGGAGCTCTCTCAGGTTCCCAGGCCAATAGGGTCCCTCTAGGATGTAGCCAGGAGCAACCATTGACCTGGGCTTTATCTCCCCGGCTCTCTGCTGGCTCCCACCCCTTTCTCTGGGGCAGATGCTGCCAGCAAAAGGAGCAGCCCTGAGCCCCAGGACATGAGGGGTGAGTGATAAGTGAAGTCATGGCCTGCCAAAAGCCAGGGCTCAGCACCATCAAAGTTGGGGGTGCTGGGTGGGGAAAAACCACCAGCCGCCAGGCTTTGGTTCTGGAGTCCCTAGGGAAGGGCACAGGGAGGCCTGATTTGAGACCGAGTGGGGGACAAGGCCCAGAGCGGAGGGGTTAAGAGGGCATGTCCTGCGGCTCCTGACCGTGCCTCTGTGCCGCCTGCAGGACTCCCAGGACAGCTCAGACGGCATCCCCTCAGCCCCACGCATGACGGGCAGCCTGGTGTCCGATCGCAGCCACGATGACATCATAACGCGCATGAAGAACATAGAGTGCATCGAGCTGGGCCGGCACCGCCTGAAGCCCTGGTACTTCTCACCTTACCCGCAGGAGCTCACCACCCTGCCCGTGCTGTACCTCTGCGAGTTCTGCCTCAAATACGTCAAGAGCCTCAAGTGCCTGCAGAGGCACCTAGTACGTACCACCCTCCCCCGGTGCCCCTGCATGGCCCCCAGCAGGCACGGCCCTGACTCCATGATCTCAGGGCTTCTGCCTGAGTGTGTTCCCTAGCATGGCACTAGGCACCGGCCTGCAGGGAGCAGGGTGGGTGACTCAGTAGGGGCTAGTTTCCCTCCAAGTCAGTGCTAATCCCACCCCCACTCAGCACCAGGCAATGCCCCCCACGCTCCACCCCAGAAGATGCTGCAGCTCAGTCCTGAGTGAAGAGTCCCTGTAGCTGTATAATTCTCCTCTAAGCCTAGTTCTGCCATCCTGAAGGAGAGGAAGAGGTGGACTTGATCTCTGGGGAGTTTGCCCGTCGGCTACAAGCAGCCTGTTAACTGCTCCCCTGTGCTCTGCTAGATGCATCCAGCTCTTTCCCTCTGCTTGGAACTCTGCCCACTGGGGTCATTCTGTGAGAGTGAGAGGCTCTGAGCAAGCTGCGGGGTCTGACTGCTCACTTGGGATTCTCTCTCCCGCAGACCAAGTGCGACCTGCGGCACCCGCCTGGGAATGAAATCTACCGCAAAGGCACCATCTCCTTCTTTGAGATCGATGGGCGCAAGAACAAGGCAAGGGACAGATCTGGGGCAGGAGGTCCCTGCACTAGGACCCGGCTGTTGTGGGGCTCTCTGTTCCACTTTTAACCCTGAGGAGACTGCCTGATTCCAGGGTGTGGGAGGCTGGGTGTTTAGCAGGGATGGCTGGGAGTCAGAACTCCTGGGTTCATTCCCAACCTGACGGCTGCCTTTCTGGGTAACCTTGGGAAAGTTCCTTCCCATTGCTGTGCCTCGGTTTCCCCAATAAGGGATTCTGCCCACCCCCTCCTCCATACAATCAAAGAAAGGTAGGGCTGGAAGGGACCTCAAGAAGTCATCAAGCCCAGCCTCCTGTGCTAAGGCAGGACCAATAAACCAAGACCGTCCCGGACAGGTGTTTGTCTAACAACCTGTCTTAAAAACCTCCAGGGACAGGGATTTTACAATCTCCCTTGGAAACCTATTCTAATACTTAACTAGAAGCGTGGCATCCAAAACTGGTCACAGTACTCCAGTTGAGACCTCACTCGTGCTGAGTGGAGTAGAACAATTACCCCCCCCTCCCCTCCCCACATTTTACATACAACACACTTGTTAATACACCCCAGAATATTAGCCTTTTTTTTGCAATTGCATCACATTGTTAACTCATGTTAACCCCCAGATTCTTTTCAGCAGCACTACCACCTAGCCAATTGTTCCCTATTTTGTATTTGTGCTTTTGATTTCTTCCTTCTGAAGTGCAGTACTTTGCACTTTTCTTCACTGAAATTCCTCTTGTTGATTTCAGACCAATTCTGCAATTTATCAAGATCATTCTGAATTCTAATCCTGTCTTCCAAAGTGCTTGCAACCCCCTCCCACAAATTTTCTAAGCCTACTCTGCACTCCGATATCTAAGCCATTAATGAAACTATTGACTAGTACTGGACCCAGGACTTACCCCTGTAGGATTCCAGTTTGACAGTGAACCACTGTTAACTATTCTGAGTGTGTCTTTGTCAGTTGTGTGCCCAACTTACAATAACATCTAGACCACATTTCCCTAGTTGCTTATGACAATGTCCTGGGCAACATGAAGCTTTACAACTGTGGCCTGAGCCACTCTGATGAAGGGGTCAGGAGAAGGTCTGAGTGCGGGTCTCCACCACTCTAGGGGTTTGGTGACTGGTGCTGTGGCCTTCCCCAGCAGGCCCCTGAAGCTAGCTGACACCCCCTGCACCCCTGACGGTGGAGTGGGGATAGTAACACTTTTGGCATATGCTGTTCCTGCAGAGCTACTCTCAGAACCTCTGCCTGCTGGCTAAGTGCTTCCTGGACCACAAGACTCTGTACTATGACACCGACCCCTTCCTCTTCTACGTCATGACAGAGTACGACTGCAAGGGCTTCCACATCGTGGGCTATTTCTCCAAGGTGAGAGGGCATTGCCCCATGCTCTCTGCTCCCCAGATACTCCCCCATCCCTACTCCTGTCCTGGCTCTTGCTCTCTGCCCTCTGCTGTTCTCTGGCTAGCCAGATGGCATCACTTGTGATTGGAATCATTTTTCAACCCTGACCGTCCTACAGGCTGGCCCCACTGCTTGATGGGATCAGATCAGAGCCTCCCCATGGGAGATGCCTGAAGGTTCGTAGAGACTAAACCTTTGGTCAGGGAATCACTGCCTTGTTGCAGCCACTCCCCCATTGACCAGGCTCTGTCTGTGGGCTGCTGTGGCTATCCGGGACATGAAGGCAAGGGCTGCAATGCCCCTAGATGGGAATTTGTGGCTGAGGTGGGGGAGGGGACAGGTGGGCCTGTGGCCATAGTTAGGGATTGAAGGCCCAGGGTCAATGTTGTCATGGCCTCAATCAGTGGCAGGGGGCCTCTGTGGCTATGAGTGGCACAGCATCCGTGGCAGGATGTGAGAGTAGGAATCGGGCCAGGATGAGGATTTGTGGAAAGGGGCATAAGTGGGAAATGATGGTAGGGAGCAGCTATGGATGGGGCCAGAATTCATGGCACAGGACATGGGGCTCTGTAGTGGAAGGATGGGGACAATCTTGATGGCAAGGCATCACTGGAACACCCTAGCATCAAAGTAACCTGCAACCCCCTGGCTGAGGTGTGAATCCTTTGCTGTTTGCCACAGGAGAAGGAGTCCACGGAGGATTACAACGTGGCCTGCATCCTGACCCTGCCCCCATACCAGAGGCGAGGCTACGGCAAGCTGCTCATTGAGTTCAGTAAGTGGCACCCTCCCACCCTGGCTCCCTCCCCTGATCGCCACCCTCCTCACCCATCTCCTCTCCCCTTGGGCAGGTTATGAGCTCTCCAAGGTGGAAGGGAAGACGGGGACACCAGAGAAGCCACTCTCAGACCTGGGGCTCCTCTCCTACCGCAGCTACTGGTCCCAGACCATCCTGGAGATCCTCATGAACCTGAAGTCTGAGAACGGGGAGCGGCCACAGATCACCATCAAGTGAGTGCCCCAGCCCAGGTGACCCCTGCCCACAATCCCAAACTCCTCCTGAATCCTAGAGCAAAGGATTCTGCACCAATAATCAGAGACAGGGAACACGTACCCAGCTGTCATTAGGTTCAGAGTTAACACTTCATGGAGGGCTGCTTCAAAATGACTCCCTAGACTGTAATTCCAGGGCTGGTTGCAGACAGAGTGGCCTCAGTGGCACTGGTTCCCATAGCCTGCCCCACTGCCAATGACTCCCAGGCCACTGCCTTTCATCCCCTCATATCTCCCATTCCCTTTCAGCGAAATCAGCGAGATCACCAGCATCAAGAAAGAGGATGTGATCTCCACATTGCAGTACCTGAACCTCATCAATTACTACAAGGTACCCACCCTGGGGGGGAAGGAAGCTCTGCAGGGAGGCAGGGTGTGTCTGAGAGATTCCTAGAGGTACTCAAAGCCCCAAGAGGGATAAGTGGCTTACTTGTATATGCCATTAGCACACAGAGATACCAGGCCATTAGGGTAGCTGAATTAAAGGGGGCTTAGAGGAAGGACTCCTGGGGTCTGTACCTGGCTCTGGGTAGGGAACAAGGGCTAATGAGTTAGAGCAGGTGGGGGTGGGGTAGGTCAAACTCCTGCGTTCTATGGCTAGTGCAAGGAAACTGACCAGAGATGGGGGGATGCTGACTAGGGTGCCACATGGGACCAAAAATGCATCAGTGGAGACAAGCAGCTAGGTTGGCTCAGACCCCTCCCCTGCTTATCTTGCCAGAGTCCCTGAGAAATTTCCCTTGGAACCCCATCACTGACCCTTCTGTCTCCCTTAAAGGGCCAGTACATCCTGACGCTCTCAGAGGACATTGTGGATGGGCACGAGCGGGCGATGCTGAAGCGGATCCTGCGCATTGACTCCAAGTGTCTGCACTTCACCCCCAAGGACTGGAGCAAGAGGGGCAAGTGGTGAGAGGCGGGGCCTGTCTGCTATCCCCTCCCCCGTGGCCCTGGCATGGAGCCTTGCCCTCATCCAGCTGAAGTACAGCTCCTGGGAGCTTTCCCCAGGGCCAGGACAGACTGGGCAACAGCAACCCCCAGAGTGACCATACACTCTGCCACAGGGCTAGGCTGGGGCTGCATCATTCTCAGCCTGTGGATCGACCCCCATGGGAAGAGGCAGAGGCCCCCCACGCTGCTCTCCGTGTCAGCGCCAGGGTGAGGGACCCATTTGTATATAGGACTTGTGTCTGGCTGGCCGGTTGCCAGGCCACTCTGTACAGCATCTGTGAACGAGGAGCCCAAAGGCTTGGGAATGGGTGGCCCTGGAACCCCGGCATCCAGCTGGCTTCTGCCTTTCTCTGTAACTTGATCAGAGTTTTGATAAAGATCCTGGAACTAAAATGATTGATCCTGGCCCTTTTTAATCAGCTCAAGGAGGAGGAAAGAGGGGAGGGGTGCTCAGGCTGCGTTACCCTCCCCAGGGCTGTGCAATGCTCTGAGCAGCATCAGGTCTCAACTCCCAGGGAGGCAGCCCCTTCTTCCACGAGTGAGCAGTGTCCCTGCCAGCAGTGGCTGCTACGCATCACCCCAGAGCCAGCTGCAACGCTCCGTGTGATGGACAAGCCTGAGCCCTGGAAGGGTGCAGGCTGGCTGGAGTTGGCAGTATGGCCAACCACAAGTTTAGGGCCCCATGGTTGCTCTGCTCACCCTGCCCTGCTAGCTCATTTCTCTCCCTGGAGGCAACAGTTGCAGCTGGATCTGAAACCAGGTGTCCCCAGCAGCAGGGGCTGCAGCACTGAGCAAGACAGGTGATAGGCTGATCGCCGGGGGGGCCAAGACACTTAAGGCTGAACGCTAACCTCTCCCACTACTGCGGCCAAGGCCCTGGGCCCTACTAGTCCTGCCCCACCCTCCTCCTATAGGTCTGGCAACTGGTCCACCTGCAAACAGCAGCCACCCAGTGAATTAGGCCCTGCAAACGGGGACGCTCCCCCCACAACAGTAAATACGCTGAGTATCTACTTGGCAAGAATGGACTCCTGGGGAGGGCGAGAACACACACAAAGCCTGGGCTGAGGCGTGTAGAGAACAGTTTTGGGGGATCAAGCAGGAGCTGAGGAAAAAGAGGCTGCAAGGGCAATGCTGCTGCCCTGTACTGCCTCTAGCTGGTGGGTCCTGCCAGGGGCCTTTTAATGGGCTAACACTTTTCCCCACCTTCCTGCCCATTCAGAGGGAAATGGAGGCACGGGGGCGGGGGGGGGGGGGAGGAGGAGGAGGAGGAGGAGGAGAGAAAGAGAACGCAAGAGCCCTGCTAGGAGTCAGGATGTCTGGTTTCTATCCCACTCAGCTGCTGTAACTTGAGCCAGAGCCAGGCCCAGGCATGCCTCAGTTTCTCCCTCTGCAGGATGGTGAAGCTGCCTTTCCCAGGGACTTGAGGGATCAGTGTTTGCAGCATACAATCCATAGCACTCAGCCCCACCCTCTCCCATTTCCAGCACAGAGGGACAGACAGCCATGGCCCAGGGAGATGCTGTCCCACCCCTGCTTCCAGGTGCTGGCTCAGCAAACTCTGGAATCACAACTCAGACCAAGCAGGCATCTCTGTGAGATCCATGTATTCTCAGCATGGAGCCACCATGTAGGGTGGTGGGGTGAAAACACCAGCAGTACAGACCCCAGAGTCAGCCCATAGCCAGCAGTCCTGGGACCGCTGGAGTGGCGGGGGGAGCGCTCACTGTTCCTTCTCTGACACTGGTGCGTGGATCTGCAATGAGAGAGGGGGGGCCTGTCAGAAATCACCTGTCTCCCTCACCCATGGGATTCCAGCCCTCAAGGGACAGCAGTGCAGGAGCAGCTGCTGCTATTAGGTGTATTACAGTACTGCTTAGCAGCCCTGATGAAGTGGGGAGGTCCCCCATTGTTCCAAGCACTACACTGCTCCCCTCAACTGAGATTGGGGCTCCTGTCAGGCTGGCATTGCACAGACATCCCATGAGACTTACTGCCTGGAGAAGCAGTGTCTAAATCAACAGATTAGGAGGGGAAACTGAGTCACGAAGGGTACGAGGATTTGCCAAGGTCATGAATTCTGAGCCTGAGTCCTGCACCACAATCACCTTCCCTTTGCCTCCAATGCATTCCCCCACCAGGGGGTAGTGCCCATGAGGCTGGGCAGAATGGCTTTGGACAGCATCTTCCATTTACTCACATCAAGGTCCAAGAACTCCCTGCCTCCCCCTGCAGGCCAAGACTGAAAGCCTCAGCACTCTGCCCCCTTTAGGGCCTGGAGGCATTCCCCCCCACTCACAGCTGCTGGGGTACAGGGGTTATATTCTGGGGCAGGGGCCCGGCTCTGGGGGTTGTGTGGAGCAATAATTATAGCATGTACCATGCCCTACACACATAGCCAGCCCTACCACCACTAGCAGTGTGTGTGAGAATGCATTATGGGATGTAATGATTGCCCCACCCCTACCAACTCAAGTGATATTGAGTGAAGCAGCCTGATAATTGAATGGGGGCAGGGTTGAGAACATCATGGACCAAACACAGCTAGTGTAAGGCTCTGTATGGGATGGGAGGGTCTTGGCCCCCACCCCCTTGTAGTTGCTGCAGCAGCAAGATCAGACCCTAACATAGCCCTGGCCATTCTGGGGCTGAGGACGAGCTGGGAGAGCAGCACACCAGTACTTACAGCCTCGGCGATCCCTGGCCAGCTCAGTGCCAGGTGCAGCCCATCGTCTGCACTGGGAGCCTGCTCCAGGTTCCACACCGTCAGCGCTGCAAAGGTCGATTTCAGCCGTACTGTCCGCTCCTGGAGCATGGGGGTTGGGAGTCAGAGAGGGGCATGGGCAGTGGGACTGAGGGGGCCCCCTGCCTGCTCCAAGGCAGGGGGAGGGCCCCCTTTCAGGGTGTGGCCTGACACAAGGCTGTTCCCAGCTCTGATGACCTTGCCCCCAAAGGGGGTAACTCCACCATTCCAACCCACCCCTCCCTGCTGGATACCAGCCCAAGGCAAGGCCATGGGTCCAGCCCCACAGCTTTCCCGGCTCACAAATAGGACAAGTGCTAGAGTACCAGGGCTGCTTCTCCCCTATCCACCCTGATCCATCCCCACAGGGCTCACCTCCTCCTCGGTGCAAGGCCTTTGATCCTCCTTCAGAACCAGCCCCACATAACCTTGGGGCACCATCACCTCCTGCCCCTTGAGGCTCCTGCCACGGAAGGACACACACTTCTCTGTGGGGAGAGAGATCAGCGCTGAACCGGGGAGACGGCGAGCACAGGACCTGGCCAAAGGACGAGCTAGACTATGAGAAATGGTCACCAGCAGCACAGCAGCCCTAGTGCCACAGTGGGGTTCTGGGGTCCATGCTGAGGGGAAAGCACCTCCTACAGAGCCCCCGCCCCCTCCCTGCAGCAGCACCGCACAGCACCGCACCGCACCTCCAATGCTGCACTGGGGCAGCGAGGTCAGCCCTGGCTGTAAGAGGAAAGCTGCCCCCACAGCCTCCCTCCTGCTCCCCGCAGCGCCGCGCCGCGCCCCCGCATGCATGGACGGAGTCACCAACCCTGCGCGCCCTGGCGGATGGCCGGGGTGAAGTATCGGTCCACAGGGGCGCTGCCGTTGTGCTCCACCTCGCAGGGCAGCAGGTGCAAGACGTCCCGGGGCGCCCCGCGCAGGGAGCGCAGGTTCAGCCGAACCGGGCTGCTGCGCTCAGACATCTCGCAGCGGGGCAGGCGATGTTCAGCCGGGGCCTGGCGGGGAGACAGCGAGCGAGAGGGGCCAGCTCAGCTCAGCTCAGCTCAGCCGGGGGGGTGCAGGGGGATCCCTATCCCCGGCGGGGCGGGGGCCGTTCCTGACTGGGGCGGGACGTTTCTGGGGGCCAGGGGAGGCGCCTTGTCAGGAACCCGCATCCCCACGTGGGCAGAGCCCTCCCCGCGAGGAGTTGGTAGTGGGGGGGGGGTCTCTCGGGGGCCGATTCGCCCCACGGGTGAGCGCTGGGCGTCTCCTACCGGCTCGGTCGCCCCGAGCCCCGCTCACCCACCCCCGCAGCTTCCCGTAACCGTCCCCTGCCCGCGGCCGCCCCGCCGCACGGCATAAATACCTCCACACCGCCGCGCAGCACGCCGGGAGCCCAGGTACCGCCCCCTCCTGTCCCGCTGCATGCTGGGTGCTGTAGTCCGGATGCAATGCACACCACCGGAAGTAAGCCTCACCCAGGTGCATGACGGGAGTGGCAATCCCGCCCCAGTGCATGATGGACGCCGTAGTTTCCAGCCTAAGTAAAACCTCTGGTGCGGGAGAAGATTGACCAGATGTCCCGATTTTATAGGGACAGTCCCCATATTCGGGGTTTCTTTTTTACCCCACCCCCTGGCTGGCTGGGGGGCAGGGAATGGGACCTTGGTTTGCATTCAGAACAGGGCTGCCACCTGAGCCCTAGGTGGAGGGAGCCATGGGAAAAGGTGGGGAGGAAGGGGTTGCTCAGGGCACACTGCCAGCTGGCCAGTGTCAGGGGCTCTGGCACGGCCTCCCCTCCCCCAGCCTGTGGTTTTGTACCTCAGAGGGGGCAATCCTAATTCAGACCCTGCTCAGTAGTTGCCATGGAGACGGCTGATTACATTGTGAGTTGTTGGGGCTCAGCCCCACTCCCAGCAAGGCACCCTCCTTGCACTCCAGGCACAACTCAAGCTTCAGGGGGACGAGTAAGAAGGGTGACTGCCCTGGGCACCAAAATTCAGGGACACCAAATTACCTCAATTGGTGGCAGCAGAGCCCAGGGAGGGGGGTGTTTTTTGCTTGCACCTTGGCGGGGGGTAGGGAGGCACTGAAAACATTTTCCATCCTGGATGAAAAGACACCTAAGCCCAGCCCTGCTAACCAGCCCCCATGTCAGCAGAGCAGCCAGGAGCCAAACAGGTCTCAACCCCCCTCCCCCCTTTCAGCACTGGGCCCACAAGGCAGACCCAAAGTCCTTCAGCATGGGAGGGAGGGGGGCAGAGGAAAGACACCCAACTGCCTTTTCAGCACTTCAACTCAGCTGTCCCAAGCAGCACCGGTGCTGGAGAATCCCCATTAGCTGGGAGCAGTACAGGAGCTTGGGCACAGGGCACCACCTCATTGCACCTCTCACAAATGCATAGTACCATCCCCCCCACACTCCCTCCCATTGCATCTCACCACCACCAGGGCCCAATGCACCATCCAGGCCCCCACGCACCCTCCCCCGCCACATACTAGTTCGTTCATTTCACTGCAAATTTTACTTGCAAAAGGCATTTTTACAAATTCATATTTCAGGCTCCCATTCCCACTCACCGATTGCCCCCTCAGGGGACTGGACATATATCTCCATTATTTCCACTCACAGATCCCCCTGGGAGCTAGAGACATGTCCCCTTTACTTCCACTCACAGCTTTCCCTCCCTGAAGGGGGTGCCCCACTCACAAACAGTCCTCAATCCCTATCTGAGGCTCTGTCATCCCACCACCTCCCGCAGGTAGGCATTCAGGTGAGGGAGAACCTTCCAGTTGTCAGTGCGGATGGCAACACGTGCTGCTCCCTGCGTCCCCTGTGCCTGCAGCAGCACGTGGTAGTGGGGTGGCAGGGCTAAGGCAATCTTGTAGATGCCCAGCTCCTCCGCCACGAGGTAGCTGGCAAAGTGAGCCTGCACCAGGACACCCAAGGACTGCTGATTGTTGGGCCAGCAAAAGAGGCTCTCAGCGCAGTCACCCACCCCGTCTGGGCAGAGAGAGGACCAGAGGGTGTCAAAAAGGTGTCGCCGGCTCTCAGGGTCCCAAACCACGGGCAGTGCCAGAGGCAGGAAGATGTCCGGAAAGGCCACCTGCAGTGGTTCTAGCTGGCTACAGTAGGTGAGGCCGGCTTGTGTGGTGTACAAGGCGCTCACTGCCAGCTTGGTGGGGTAGGGGCAGCGGGGCTGCAGGTGGAGCGTGAGGAGGGGTGATGGGCGGGTGGCGGAGAGGCAGGGCACGCACACGTCAGGCACTGGCTCATAGAAGTTGTCGGAACACTCAAAGCGCAGCAGGATGCAGAAGAGTCGCTCGGGCGGGGACCCTGTGTGGAGCAGCCGGAACGTCAGGCTGAGCCGGGCCGGAGAATGCAACCCCAGGAGCTGCTGGCAGCACTCCTCCACTTCCTGGGCATCAGCAGGGCATGGCTGCAGGGCTGGTGTCGGTACCAGCGTGGGCTGGGCTGGGGCCTCGCGTTGCAGCTGCAGCAGGGGTCGTGGGGCTGGGTGCACGGTCAGCGCAGCAGCGAAGTTCTCACTGTCTGCCATGATGGAGGAGGAGAGAGTCCGGGCTTTGAGGTGCCCACCAGGTGCCAGCACCGCCCCCAGCTTGTCCCCAGACAGGCACGCCAGGAGCATGTAGTAGAAGCGGGCCCGATCCTGCACGTCCACATCCAGGTAGCTCAATGAGACGTCTTGGAGCAGCTCGGCCAGCTGGCACCCGATAGCAGGGGGAGGCTGGTGCTGCATCAGGTTGCGGCAGATGCTCAGCAAAGCCTGGCCAATGTGCCAATCTCCCAGCCGTCTGGCACCTGCCAGCCGCACCAGGCGCTGCAGGAACCCCACTGTGCCACCCTGTGGGACCCCACTCTCCTTGGCCATCCGGGCCAACAGCTTGAGGTGCCAGCCCAGCTCTTGCTCCCAGGGTGGCAGCAGTGGCATGCCCACGATCAGCTCCTGCAGGGCCTTGCTCAAGGACATGGGCCAGGCTGGGTCATCCAGCACCACCTGGGTCTCATTCAGCAGGTTGATGAGGTTGGGGGCCAGGGAGCAGCGCTGGCGATACAGCTCCACCAGGGTGCCAGTCAGTTCTGTCATGAGCTGCACCCTTGAGCCAAAGTAACGGGCAAAGAGGTAGGCAGCTCGGAAGAAGAGCCCAGTGGCCTCACGCCCACCCTTGCCTGCCACGGTATCTGCCAGTGCCAGGACATGCTCAAAAATATACCCAACACCCCGCTCAGCCTCAGGTCCCTGGTTTTCCAGGCACACTAGGCTCAAGAGGTTGAGGCGTGCCAGCATGGTGCCGGGGTCATTGAACAGGGAAGGGAAGAGACAGGAGGCCAGGCGGGGGGTGAGCAGGACGGGCAGACCCTCCTCAGAGCCAGAGCCCAGCGGGCGGTTCTCAGGGAAGTGCAGCAGGCAGTCAAGATAGAAGAGTTTGAGGGGTGAGGGCAGTGCGGGGTGCTGGGCCATGCCCACCAGGCGGCGCAGGAGGAAGGCCTCGTCCTCGGCTGTGAAGAGGCTGTCGGTGAAAAGCCCCTTGAGCTGCAGGCTGGCGTGGAGCAGCGCCACGTGGGCCGTGCCAAACAGCCGCACCAATTGCGCCTTCAAGATGGCGGGTGACTGGGTGCGGATCACACTCACCACCTGGGCCAGGTGCCACAAAAGCTGGCTCTGGGCAGATGGCGCCAGCAGATAGGAGTCATCCAGCAGCTGGGACAGCACCGACTTCAGCTCCTTGGTCTCGGCCGGCGTGGGCAGCAGCAGCAGGCGGTCAATGGAGGCTGGAGAGACTGCCCCGGCATTCCCCACTGCCTCCCAGGCCAGTCCCCCGTTGCCAGCCAGCAATTCACTCAGGCCCCCCTCACTCCGGCGGGCCAGCAGCAGCACAGCATTGCGCAGGGCCAGGCTGTACATCAGCGTATAGCCCTGGTGGACAGGAGTGAGCTCCTGCTGCTGCATGGAGCGCAGCAAGTCCAATCGCCGGGAAAGCAAGCCGGGATAGCAGCACTCCAGCTCCCTCAGGCTCTCACAAGCGGCCGCCCGCACCCCGCGGTCACTCAGCCCCTGCCGCTGGTCATTGAGGTCCGAGGCCAGGTGCAGCAGCAGAGAGAGGTAGTCACGGGAGGCCTGGGAGCTCTCCCCAAAGGCCTCGGTGGAAATCAGCACAGTCCCTGCCACCAGCAGCAGGTGGCGCCGCAGCCAGGACAGCTTGGGTGAGCAGGGCAGCTGGGCAAAGTTAGCCAGGAGAGAGACAGCCACCCGTTCGCCCACCTCGGGGTCTGGGCACAGCAGGGTGGGGAACTCCAGCAGAGGGGTCAGCATGGAGACCTGCAACAGAGAGAGAGGAGTGCAGTCAGAGGGCGGCCACAGTGGGCCACGGTGGGCTGCGGTGCACAGAGGCACCGTTAGGAGATAGAAGACAGACCTAGGGGAGAGCCAATAATAGAA
This sequence comes from Emydura macquarii macquarii, assembly GCF_026122565.2. Lineage (NCBI taxonomy): Eukaryota > Metazoa > Chordata > Testudines > Chelidae > Emydura > Emydura macquarii. The sequence goes on along the minus strand of NW_027131105.1, from coordinate 7,670,722 downwards.
CTCAGGAGTCTCGACTCTCCCCCCTCCCGGATCTAGCCCACTAGAAACCTCCCCCCTCCCAGAGCCAGGGATAGAAGCTAGGAGTCCTGACTCCCAGTCCCGCTGCTCTAACTACTAGACCCCACTCACCTCCCAAAGCCAAAGAGAGAACCCAGGAGCCCCTGTATAAACTTGCTTTAGCCCACTACACTCCACCACGAACCAGGACTAGAACCAGGAGTCTAGCCGCGCACACACCTTGGTTTGTTCACTGATCCTCTCGCTGCTCAGGTCCTGCAGCAGCTCAGCCAGGAAGGCATCATCACTGCCCCGGGTCGAAAGGAAGGCCGTGGGGCCTGCTCGGAAGGATGTTATAAGCTGGGCCCAGCTCTCCCCACTCCGCACACCCATGGCAATGCCTGGGACAGACCACCTGGGTGGGAGAGAGAAGCCTGTCAGAGCAAAAGGGTGTCCCACGCCACAGCCACAAGCTCCTAGTCTCACTCAAGCTGTGCCCAGAGGTGGCAGTGCTGGACAGGGATCTTTGTGCCCCACCCCAGTGGGGACCACATCTCAGTGCCGGGCAAGGGGTCCCTGAACCTAGTGCGGGTTAGTGAACTGAGACTCAGAACTCTCCCTGGGCGCCAGGTCGCTACTAACCCAGTTTTAATACTGGGGAAACTGAGGCATCAAGAAAATGGGGCCCGGTAGCAAGGCCAGGGAAGGGGGGGCAGCTGGAGGGGCCCGATGGACACACACAGGTTGGGGGGTAGAGAGGAGTGGGGCCCTGGGGATCGCTAGGTAAGAGCACGTGGGCGCTGGGGTGGGCAGGGGTCCAGAAGGTCCGGGATGCTGGAGAACAGTCCATTGCTGGCGCCCCTCAAGGGACAGGAAATGGGGGGACCAGGGGGGCTGTGGCGTAGGGGAGTGTGGGTAACATGGGGTGCTGGGTCGGAGTCCCAGGGGAGTGCGGGGCGGTGGGGCAAGGGTCCGGGGGATTGTGGGAAACGGGGGCGCTGGGGTGGGGCTCCCTGGCGGGCCGTGTGGGGGGGGGGGCTCAGTGGGGCAGCCCGAGCCGGCCCCAAGTGGGGCCCAGCGAATCCCCGCCCCCAGGGAGGGGACCCTCCACCCGGCCAGTCCACGGGGGAACCCCGGGGCTTCCCTCTCCGGCCCGGCCCGCTCACCGCGCGGCCCAGCAGCCGCCTCGGCCCCCGCCCTTCCTGCTTCTCCGCCGGCCGCTAGATGGGGCCACAGCCGCTCGGCCGGGCGGCATTTCCCAATGTGTCCTCGCGTCACTGCCCGGCCCCTCCCCGCGGGTATCCTCACTGCCCCTCCCCCACGCGTCACTGCCCGGCCCCTCCCCCCGGGTACCCTCTCTGCCCCTCCCCCACTTGCGTCACTGCCCGGCCCCTCCCCCGGGTATCCTAACTGCCCCTCCCCCACTTGCGTCACTGCCCGGCCCCTCCCCCGGGTATCCTCACTGCCCCTCCCCCACCTCACGTCACTGACTGGCCCCTCCCCCGGAGGTATCCTCACTGCCCGCCCCAACTCCCTCCCTGCATTACTGCCCGGCCCCTCCCCCGAGTATCCTCACTGCCCCCCAATCGCCCTCCCTGCATCACTGCCTGGCCCTTTGCCCGGGGTATTCCCCCTGCCTCACTTGCCCCTCCAGGTATTACCCCCTCCCGCCTCTCCCATCCCCTCTCCTCTCTATCCCTGCCTTCTCCGCCCATCCGCCTCCACCAGCCCAATGGGCCTATCCAGCCCGGGATTCCTGGCACCCCCCAAGGAAGGACTGCCACCCCACATCAGATCAGACCCATCTGGGCAGGCTCCTCTGTCAGTTTGGGGCACTGGGAGAGGTGAAGGGATAACAGAGCCTAGGGCTGCAAGTCCAAGCAGAGGGGCCCCAGCAGAGCTGTTGAGGAGCCCCAGGTTTGGGTTAGTAGGAGGTTGGGGTTGAGGGTGACAGGCAGGCCTGGCGTATGGGACAGAACAGGGGGGAATGGCGGGGCTCTGTCTCCAGAGCACCTAACGGAAGAGACACTCACTAAGTCCTGGCTCTGCTGCCCCAGGGGTCTGGGGTGGGAGGCCAGGAGTGGGAGCAGGTGCCGACTTGCTTCAGTGTTGTTGTGTAACCTCTGAGTAACAGTCTTGTGAAGCCACCCCCACGCCGAGCCACAGCAGAAACCTCAGCTACCAGGTTGCAGATACCTAGGGCCTGTGTGGTGCCCCGCACCCTGCTATCCCGGCCTGGCTCCCCAATCTCTGCTGATGCCCCCCCAATCCCAACCCACAGCTACCTGCTGTCCCAGCCCTGCGCCCCCAGCTCTGCCAACGCCCCACAATCCTGACCTGTAGCCTCCTGCTATCCCTAGGATCCCCCAGTCCATGCATAACTCTGTGGGGCCAAAGAAGACACACACTGAAGCAGATTGTGCCCCACTGAGCCTAGGACATGACATGGGGTGGGCAGATGGCGGAGAGGGAGACCGAGGCAGATGAACCCCATTGTATCTCCTCTTCTTCCCACTCCTCCATTTCCCTATTTCACCCCTTATCCTGATACAGCTCCTGCCCTCTGGCTCCCCCTCAGCCAACAGCCATAGAACTGATTTTTTGGCAGTGTCTGTGGTTGACACGGGTGGGCATGAGCTTTGTGTCACAAGCGAAACAGAGGCTGATAAAAATGCAGGATGAATTACTTAAAATCTGATTGGGTGGGCCTGCTTTCAAAATAGCCCCTGCTTTCAAAAAACCCACCCAGGCCCACTCGTAGCTACGCCACTGCAGCCATGGCCCTGCTGGGCTGGGGGTACCCTCTAGGACTGGGGCTCAGACACTCCCAGGGATCAAGGAGCCTGGAGCAGGTCCAGATCCCCCAGCACTGGGGGGGGGAGGTTGAGGAAAGGAGTTACTCAAGCCAGGGGGAGGCAGGGATAGGTTGGGGTGTGGGCGGGCAGCGAAACTTAACTGTATGGCAGCGGGAACAGGGCCTGCCTGGGGCACAGGGAGAGGCCCCCACATGGAGCCAGGAGCTTCCTGCTCCCCCAGCCAGGCGCGGGGGTGAGAAGGGAGGAACCCAGCGGCAGGAGGAGAACACGGCATCCACGGAGCAGCAAGGCCCGGGGGAAATGGGCAGGAGGAGTCAGGATCCTGGGTTCTGTTTATGACTCTGGGAAGGGAGTGGGGTCTGGTGGTTAGAGCAGGGTACTTTACCCCAGTGCCCAGACGAACTCTTCTGCTGTTTATATTCTGTCTCAATAAACCCTGCAGTTTCAATCAGATACAAAATTCTCTCACTTCCTGCCCTAAACTGTTATGAGGTCTTGCTGCCAATTGTTATACTGCCCTGTGCCCTACCCCGAGGTGGCTGCATCTTAGCACCGAGCAGGGGAGGAAAAGTCCTAAACATGGATCCCTTTAGAGCTATTCAGTGTCTTTGGGAGGCTTCTCAGAGACACCAGCCCCATGAGGAGATGGGGAAATTGAGGCAAGGAGCAGGAAGGATCGTGCAGTGAGTCAGCGGTAGAGGTAGGGACAGCCCTGCCCCCCCCAGTATTCCTTGCTCCCCCCATCCCAGACTCCGGCCACACCCCTCCCATCTACATCCAGACTGGTTCCCCCGCGTCTGCCCCATCCCTGCCACGAGACTCATTCCCCCCTGGGGCTGAGGCTGGGATGAGTCCCAACACCAGGAACTAGCGAGGTCGAAACTCCAGCTGGGATTTTGGGAGAACCCCAACCCAGAGAGCCTGGCTGGGGGCCAGGACACCTGGGTTCTATTTGCAGCTCTGGGCGGGGAGGAGAGCCTAGTGACTGCGGGGGCAGGGAATGAAAACTGCTGCCCTTACTCTTGGGCTGACTTGGTAACTCAGTTTCCTGGTGTGAGTGGTGCTGCCCCACCTGTGGGTTAATTAGCCAAGTCCTTTGAAGGCACGCTATAGACCCAGGCTGGGTGCTGCAGCGCATGGGCTGCCAGTGCCATGCGCCTGGGTGGTCCATAGTGCCCAGTCCAGCTCATCACCAGACTCACAGCTTGGCTACCTGCTGGAGCTGTCATCCTACAGGCCCAGGTTTGCCAGTGAAACCACCCAGCCAGGAGAATGCCCCCCATGGAGCGGGAGGAAACTGATACATAGTGAGGGAACAGAATTGATGTGTTCTGCCTCACAGCCCCCCTTTTGTTCTGACCTCGCTCCCCACCAGGAGCAGAGCGAAAACCAAGGAGTCCTCGCTCCCCCCCTCACTCTAACCACTAGACATGCTGCCGTCCCAGAATTCCTGTTAGTTGTCTTCTCCTCCCTGAGGTTATTCACCCCGGTATTCAGCTGAACCCGTTGGGCTGGCACCACCTGCCTGGCCCTGGGTGTTTCCCACATCCCAGACATGCTGGCATCCGCTTTGCCTGTGGGCTGAGGCTCAGGAGGCAGCGGGAGCCCTGCCTACACTGGGGTGCCTGGAGATGGCAGGACTGGTTTCACTTGGGACATGGAGGGGAGCCCACCAAGGAGCTGCAGGGAGCAGGTGGCATGCCTTCCCCCTGCAGTCAGGGATGACCCTGATGCCTCAGTGCAGCACTAGGGAATGCTGTGATGCAGGGAGAGGGGGTGGGGAGTTCGGGAGGGGGTTGCTCTCCTTCCACGGGGGCACTATGCTGTTCCCATCACTGTGATTCACTTCTTAGTGTGTGCACAACACACCTCAGGTGGCACGTGACCAGGATTCATCACTGAATTTGGTCTGTTGGTTGGATCATTGGCTTCTCCAGCTTGGGCCGGGTACTGAGGGGGAGTGCAATGTGAATGCTGATCCATGCCCCCACCCTGAGTCACTGATTCAAGTGAGATGGAAAACAATGGCCCTGACCCACTTTTGGTTGTTAAACCTCCTGGCACTTTCCCCACATACTGGGGTGTGAACCCCAATGTCCTGGCCAAACCCCAACTCCGTTGACTTGTTTCTGCCTCCCTGTGCCCCAGTTTCAGGCTGAACCTGGATCACCCCCCCACACACACACACACACACACACCACACACCACGCCAGCGCTGCGTAGCGTTGCTGTGCGCTGTTACACTCCTCCACCACTCCAGTGCGTTCCGCCCCAGGGCTGGCCGCATTGCAGCTGTGGGTGGGGTGATCTTTGCCCCGTTCTGGTGTGTTATGGGATAGGGCCACTAGAGGAAACATAGGCAGGATAATTATACGTTTCAGGCCTCACACTTTTCCCCGGTACTAGTCTTGAGCGGGGTTGAACAGATAATTAATGGGTCCATTCCTTCCCCGCCCAGATAAGGGGCTCATGTCCTGGGCCTGTTGCTCCAATCCAGGAGTGGGGGTGGAGGGAATGGGGTCTTTCCCTTCTAGGGGGCACCAATTCCCATCCAGCCCCAAGTTGGTAAGGGAGAGGTCCCATATCCCATTCCCCCTCCCTTCTGAGCCAGCCAGTCCCCATATCCTGGGCCTGGATTTGAGTCAGCACCCCTTGAAGAAGGGCCTGTGTTCTGCTCCCAGGTTTATGTGTGCCAGGGCCTGGCTTGCGGGACTCCTGGCCCCAGGAATGTGCTGCGTGTGCCAGGAGCATCTCAGCCAACAGGTGCCGAGCTGGCTGCAATTAAGATTCTTTGGAGATGGGTCTAGCGGGGCCCGCGGCTCTGGGCCCCACTCCCCCCCACACCCGCCGGGCGTCGGCTTCCAGCATCCGCCCGACGCTCCGGCTCTCCTGAGCAGCGCGTGAATCACAAACAGTTCCTTTCCCCTCCCAGACTGGGGAATCTGCCAGGCTGCACGAAGCAGCCGCTCAGTGCTGGATGGGGGTGGGGAAGGGGAGAGGCAGGGGACACATGGTTCGAAGGGGCTATATGGGATTAAGTGCTGTGATGGGTGGGTCATGGCTAAACCTCGTCATCATCCCTCTGCTTCTCCCACTCTCCTCCCAGAGGTGGGAATTAACCCCACTCCCTCCTAGGAGGAGAACTTGGGGGTCCTGAGCCTCAGCCCCCTCTCTTCTAACGCTATGGACCCCATTCCTCTCCCAGACCTGGCATTAGAACCCAGGGGTCCTGAGTCGCAGTCCCAGCCCCCACCTGTTCTAACCACCATCACTTCCCTCCTACAGCTCAGAGAAGATCCCAGGAGTCCTACATTCCACCCTAACTCCCCACTCTAACCTATTAGGCCCCACTCTCTTCCCAGAGCCAGGGATAGAGCCCAGGAGCCCTGACTCCCTGCCTTCCCAGCTCTAACTCTCCCTCAAACCCAATGCCTCTCAAAATGCCCCCCAAATCCTCTTCCTCACCCCAACCACACACCCCAGAACAGCTCATCCCCCAGCTCCATACATTCCCCATCAAAGCACTCCTCCACTCACACACGCCCTCAAAAATCCCCCTCCAACACATTCAAACTCAGGGCTTTGGAGGCTGGGGATGCGCTTGTTGCTGGAGTGTGTGCATCTATTTCCATGCGGGAGGAACAGAATTGCTGGGAGATGGAGGATCTGAACTCAGAATATCCTTCATGTTAAAATTTGCTCTGTGGACCATTCCAGACACCCTCCCTATATGTGTGTCTCAGTGGGGGAATTCAGTCCACCCAAGTTGCTTTTCCGGCCTGGCTAAGTGCAGCCTGGCTAAGATCAATCCCGCAAACACACGCCATGCTGACATTACCCTCCAACACAACCTGCACCACCCCGCTGACTTGTCCCTTGAACAGTAACAGACACCTCTAGAATGAGCTGAGCTGCACCCCAGAATAAACAGCACGGCTTCTCTTTCCCACCCCTTCCCTGGGGCTCTTGGGACTAACGTCTGCCAAAAAGGGTTGTTGGCTGCTGGAGCCCATCTTGAGACATCCGGGGCCTGATTCCCAGGAATTCGGGGCTTCACAACTGAGGGGGTGGATTTTGCACAGGGGCCAGTGCCCCCAACGAGGTTTAATTTGTCATAAGATTGTCATAAGAAGGGGATTGTCATAAGAGATGGGTGTGCAGAGCCCTATGGGGAGATTCCAGCAGCTTATTTTGGTGCCTAACTGGGAGGGGAGCAGTGTGGGCTTATGAGAGCCAGGCACTGCTAGTGATCAAGTGCGAGGTGTCCCTGGTGGGGCAGCCACAAAGCCAGGCTCCTGCCTTGATTCTGCCAGCTCCTATGCATGAGCAGAACCCTGCACCAGCACAGCGCCGCTGAGAGAGAAGATTGGGGTCCTGGGGACCACCCAGCGAGATCTGGACCTGTTAGTTGATGGAAGAATCTTGGGGGGGGTCCGTGCACCTATGTGGGTACATTAGTGCAGCCATGCCAGTGCAAGCGTTGTTGTTTTTTTTACACCAGACCGTGCTCATCACCTTGGCATCAGCACAGCACATGCACACTAGGGGTTTACACGCGTGCAACTCACCTTGAATTCTGGTGCAGTACTTGCACACCAGCGGTTTGCACTAGAGCAACCCACTTTTACCAGCAGACGGCTGCAGCATAAGTTGCTGTTCACACCAGTCCAGGGTAATGCACATTGGAAGTGGGGCAGCTTGGGGGCGGGGGGGGGGGGGGAAGGAGAGCTACACTGGTTTAAAACAACTGGAGTGTGGCCAAGTCTTTACGGCCAGCCAGGGACCTTGGCCCCCCTGAACCAAGAAAATCCCTTTCCTGCTGTTAAATGTAACGGCAACAAGATCCAGCTGTTTGGGGCAACCTGGTTGGACCGATCCACACTGACAAGCAGCGTGTTCCCTGCACCCCCTCCGTGGCGCCCCCCCTCACTCCCGCTGCCTTTGGGGAAGTTTCCCTCCAGGAGCGTGTGTTTCACGCCCCTGTTCCATCCCCCCCCCCCCGCCCCTCCCCACAAGCGACTCCGGCTTCGGAAACGCTGGAGCACAAAAACAAAGGAGGGGGCGCCCCCAGCTGTGGGTGTCACACAATCTCCTGCTGACGGCGAACCGGTTGGGCAGGTAGCGCACAGGTGGGTGACACCGTTATTTCCAAACGCATGCGTTATCCCCACCCCCTCCTTCAAAAACAAACTCGCTAAGGCGCTCGGAGCAGGTACGGTTCTTTCCCCTCCCCGCTCCGACCTCTCCCTGCAAAAGTCCTGGCTAACCCGGCAGGACACCGGGAAGCAGCTGCCGGAGATCCCGGGGAGCCTGCCTGCTCCGTAGCCCGCTCCGCGGCTGTCCCTCCTGGGAGGCTGAAACTGACCAGAGTGCAGCCGGCGCGCCAAGGGAAGGCGCTGGGTGAAACTGACCCGGACCCAACGGTCCATCCCCAGAACGCTGCGGGCCTGCCTTGTTGCAACGTTCCATCCCTAGAACGTTGAGGAAACTTTGTTCGCTGCTCTTGTTGCAACTTCACGTGCGCCCTGGAAATCCCTCTTGCTGCTGGTTTATTATTATAGATATTTTTATTTTCGTTTAAAGGAAAAGCCCCTTTCCCACGTCGGGTGAAAGTTTTTCCTGATTTTTATGCAAAGAGGGGGAAGCCTTGTATTTATTGATCGATCTGTTTAAGAATCGCAGCCACTTAATTTATCTTAAAGATGCCTCGGGCTTTCTTAGTGAAAAAATCCTGCGTGTCTATGGGCAGGAGGAACTGGAGTGACTTGCCTGATGAAGAGAGAGGAGAGATCTATGTACCAGGTGAGTCTGATTGAAGGGAGGGTGCCATGATACGTATCTGTCCCCCATCACCCGGTATCTGAGCACCTCACAATCTTTAATGTCCTCACAACCCTCATGGGAGGCAGAGCAGGGCAGCTATTCCCATTGCTCAGATGGGGAAACTGAGGTAGAGTAGCTATGTGACTTGCCAAGGTTACGGGGGTGGGGGGTCTGTGGTAGAGGACAGAATTCAACTCACATCTCCCAAGTTCTGGGCATGAGCCCTAACCATTAGGCCAGCCTTCTTTGCTTCTTTAAAATGTTGCCACTACTGCTTGTGGATGGCACACAACCCATATGTCTGAATAATGCCTGCTGCTGGGGTAGCAAGTCACCTGTTCAAAACTCAGCCCAGGCAGCGGGGGGACAGCCGCCCTGGGTGAAGGGGCTTGGCCTGGTGGGAGTGGGGCTCACCAGACAAGCTAATGGCAGTGCCCCTGAAATACAGCCTGGCACATCTAGAAGCAGGCCGCATGCAATGTTGGAGCCAATGATCCCGTGCTCCCTCTCTGCCCGGCCTGGGGCTAAATGGGGAATCATGGCTTCCATGAAGGGTCTACAACGGTTTCTTGTCGGATTCCAGGAGGGTGACCTTTGGACCCAGCTCATTTCGTTAACTGATCTACCGCTGATGAGAGCCTGTGTGTGTGTAAATCTAGGGACCGCAGCCAGGATCCGGAAAGGAGACCCACAAGGGTTTCCGACCAGCATTTTGGGGGCATAGCTCTTTCGTGGGGAGTCCTTGCCGCGCCAGCCTCTATTTTCTTAATTATTTCCTTGAGATTCAGCCGAGGGGAGCCCCAGCCTGGTCGGTGGCTGCTCAGGCGGCTGGGGAAGTGCAGTTATGCGGAACTTTAGCGTCCATGCTTGGGATGTGGCTTTTAATGTTTAAACTCCCTCGCGGGATTGGCTTGTTTGTTAGCTGAGGGGCTGGCAGGTATGTTGGGATTCTCGCTCCCGCCTGCGAGGGGGAAGGGAAGAGAGGAGGGTCTGGGAGTGCTGCACATGGGGGAGTCAGGAACCAGAACCAATTTTACTGTCACGTTTCCTGGGAAGGATCCTGGAGTCCCCGCTCCATCTAACCACTAGACCCCACTCCCCTCTTTGAGCTGAGAATAGAATCCAGGAGTCCTGACTCCCAGCCCCCCTTTCTAACCACTAGACTCTACTTCCTTCGCAGAGCTGGGAATAAGACTAGAAGTCAGGACTCCTGGGTTCACTCAGCTCAGACCACTAGGAATCCCTGCCATATCTCTAATTCCAAGGGATGTTTTGCCAGCTATTGTTCCACCCACCTGGTTGAAACAAAGCTTTAAAGAGCGAGGATGGTGCTGCGCTTAGGGCACTAGCATAGGATTTGGGAGGGCTGGGTTCAATTCCTTGCTCTACCACAGACTCCCCCTGTGACACTGGGCAAGTCTCTTAAGTTCCCCGTGCCTCAGTTTCCCCATCTGTAAAATGAGGGTGATAGCACTTAGTGTGTTGGGAGGAGGATGGATCATAGATTGTGAGGCACCCAGGTACCACACTGATGGTGGGCTAGATAGCTATTGGGGGAGCAGTTTTTTGGGAGGCTAGTGAAATATTTTTGATCTGTGAGTGCAGGATGCTGGGACTGAATGCTCCAGTGAGATATGCTTTAGAAACCAGGATGGGGCTTGATAAAATCTCATTCTCATCTCAAAGTATAAGTGACTCTTGTTTTTTTTTTTTAAAAAAAAATCCTATGTAAGCAAAGCAATCCCAGGTTGGCCCTATTCTGCCTGTTCAATGTGGCCAGGATCCAGAGAGACCTTAAACTCAGCGGCTGTCTCTTTGGTGAGAGACTTGAACTCAATGTGCATCACTTCTCAAAAAGACGGTTGAGAAGTAACTTGATGATGATGTTGAAGGACAGGACCATCGCAGGGAGAAATACGTGTACTCAGGGTGTCTTTAATTTAGCAGAAAGCAGAACAAGGACCCATGGATGGGTTAGAGCCAAACACATTCAAGTGAGAAAGGAGGCCCCAGTCGTTCAAGCGTGAGGGTGATTAACATTGGGACAAACTGCCAAGGAAAGTGGCAGATTCTCCATCTCTTGGAGAAGCCTGGATGCCTTTTGGGAACATACTGTAGTCAAACACACACTGAGCTCAGTCACCGGGGAACAGGGTGACGTTCTCTGGCGTGTGCCACACAGGAGGTCAGACTAGATAGGCTGAGAGTCCCTTCTGGCCTTTACATCTATGGCTTTTGGGGTTATCCCCACTTTACAGACGGGGGACTGAGGCACAGGGATTTGCCATAGATCTGGCAGCAGGTCAGAGCTGGGAATAGAACCCACTCTGGTGCCTTAGAGCTTGACTGTAAACTTTGATGTCACTTGTTTTTGGTTGGGTCCAGGTCAGATCCTTCCCTTGCTGGTGCCACCTGAGCCACCCCTTTGGGGTTGCGCATCTCCCCCAATTGAGGGCACTGGCAGGGAGAGCTCCCTCCACCCCAGACACACGCAGCCCCTCTGACAACATGTCCCCCAACTCTTCCAATGGGGGAAGGGGAGACTGATTTCTACATCAGTTCTGTCACTTTTGCCCCTAGTGGACAATAGACAAGGGGTTCAACCCCCCTTCCTCTCCCAGAGCGGGGATAGAACCCAGGAGTCCTCCCCAGTCCATCTTCTCTAACCCACTAGACCCCCCCTTCCTCTCCCAGAGTTGGGATGGAGGCCCTGAGAGCTGTTGGAGATGAAGAAAGCGAGAGGCCCTGTAAATCCCATGGTGGGAGGGGAATCACGGCTGGCGAGCAAGGACCCCCAATTAAATCAATGGGACGCGGAGTACCTGGCTCATAACCCACCCTGCAGCACGCAGGGAGTGTGCGTTAGCACCCCGCCTGGGAGTGCCTGGCCCTGGAGTCTGTAATTAGCTGGTAATTAATACCCGGATGCTGTGTGACTAGCTGTCTGTGGATTCCAACCTGCTGATTCTTGGCAGAACCTGGCGTCCGTCTGGGTCACTAACCAATCCAAAGGAGACTGATTTCAGTTAGACGCTCCCACCAACCTTGGTCGTAAGGGCCAGTGTGACATCTCGGCCGCGTTGCAGAGGGGAAACTGAGGACCCAAGAGGGGAGAGAAACTGACCATCACTGGCAAAGCTGGCATAGAACCCAGGGATCCTGACTCCCACCCTGGCTCTAGCCCTCTAGACCCCAGTCCCCTCCCAGAGTTGGGAATAGAACCCAGGAGTCCTATCCACTAGTCCCTCCCTGTAACACTGGCCTCTCCCTTGACAGAGTACTAACTCCTTGATAGGCTGGTTGCAGTTCCTTATTAACCCTGTCTCCTCCCCCAGACAGGTGTCAGGCTTTGCTGTCCCCTCTAATCAGATAAACCCCTGAGCCCTTCTCTGAGGTGTCCCTTCAAATTGGCACCATCTCTCAGAGCCAATGGCTTAAATATTAACCAGTGCAGGTTACTCTGTCTGGAAAAGGAGTGGTGTCTAGTGGTTAGAGCAGAGGGCCTAGTAACCAGAACTCCTGGGTTCTATCCCAATTCGAGGAGTGGAGGGAGGGCTGGATTCTGGTCCTAGCTTTCTCTCTGTGAATTCTGGCATGGCTAAATCAGGCTGGGATATGATTTGGGGGACTAAGAAGGGGGGTCCCAATGAATCCGTTAGCACAGCAGGTGTAGGCGGAAGTGCTGCACCTGGAAACTGTGTCTCTGCATGTGAAACTCCTCCCATCTCCCACGTGCTCAGCAAAGCAGCTGTGTGGGACCAGCTGATCTCGCACTGGGACTAAGGACACCCGGGGCCCAGCTCTGTCATTGACCCTGGGCAAGTGCCTTCCCCTCTCTGGGCCTCAGTTTCCCCTCACTCCGTTTGACTGATACTGTGAGCTCTTGGGGGCAGGGACTGTCTCTCATTGTGTCGGTGCAGCACCTGGCGCAATGAGGGCCCCTGATGTCAGCTGGGCTTTGTGGGCCCTACTAGGACAATCAGAGGGGCAGGGAGAGTTGCTCTCTGCATGGCTGTTTCCCCCGTGTGTGGGGGCAGAGACCAGCTGGGTATTGGTGCCTGGATGGTAGCCCTGCTTCCATGTTGTCTGTTTGTGGGAGCGAGCAGATGGCTACCAGGGTCCCCAGGTGAGCTGGGGCCATGGAGGCCCTTGCCTGTCACAGGCTGTGGGGGCTGTGCACATTATATCTCTGAGCTTGGTCCATGCTCAAGAGTGGGGGAGGTGGGAGGCAGATCCCCGCATCCATTCCCGGGGAATCCCCTGGGGGGAGGCAGTGTGGTTTGCCCCCCTGCAGTCTGCGTTTCTGGCCTTCCCCTTTGTCTTAAGGGCTGGCCGCTCCATTCCAAGTCAGAGCTAGGGAGGGGGCTGGTCCCCTTTCCACACCCTTGCCAGGGGAGCAGCACTTGCTTCTCACCCCACCCACTCCTCCTTTCTCAAGGCAAGGAACCCCCAGGTATAAACAGCACATGAGACCCAGGAGTCCTGGCTCCTAGCCCCGCCTGCTGTAACCCACTGCAACCCCACATCCCCCAGCGCCCGCAATAGAATATTGTGCCAATATTCTCAAAGGGTAAATGGAACAAGCCAGGTGCTTGTAGGCCTGTCAGCCTGCTGTCGATCCCAGGCAAGATAACAGAGTGATTGATACAGGACTCTTGTTAATAAAGAATTAAAGGACAGTAAGATCATTAATGCCAATCAACAGGGGTTTATGCAGAATAGATCCTCTCATACTAACGTGATGTCACTTTTGCTGGGATTACAAGTGTGGTTGATAAAGGCCATAGCAGTGCTGTAACAGATGTAGATTTCTGCGAGGCATTTGATGTGGTGCTATATGATATTGTGATTAAAAAAACTAGATTGATACAAAATCAAGACGGGTCAATGACCTGGATTAAAAACTGGCTAACTGATAGGCCCTCAAATGTAATAGTGAACAGGGAATCAGCACTGAGCAGGTGTTTCTAGGGGGCTCCACAGGGATTGGCTCTTTGCGCTATGCTTTTTAACATCGATCAGTGACCTCAAAGAAAACCAAAAATCATCCCTGCTAAAGCTGGCAGCTGACAGACACCTGGGGAGAGTGGGGGAGAATGAAGAGGACAAGTCACTGCTACAGAGTTATCGGGCTCCCTTGATAAGCCGGACCCATGCAAACAATATGCATTTCAACACAGCCAAATGTAAACATAGACAGCGAGAAACAACGAACGCAGGCCACGCTTACAGGATGGGGGACTCTATCCTGGGGACGAGCGCCTCTGAGAAAGATGTGGGCAGGGGGTGTCATGCTGGAGAATCAGCTGAACATGAGGTCTCAGTGCGACACTGTGGCCAAAAGAGCTAACGCCAGCCTGGGAAGTATAAACAGGGGAAGCTTGAGTAAGAGAAGGGAGGTTCTGTTACGTCTGCATGTGGCACTGGTGCCGCCGCTGGGATCCTGCGGCCGGGGCTGATGGCCACAAGGCAAGAAGGAGGTTGATAAACTGGAGAGGGCTCAGAGCCATGAGAATGATTAAAAACCTGGGCAACATGCACATGGAGCTCAATTGAGTTAGCTTAAGACAGTGACGGTTAAGGGGTGACTTGATCCCAATCTAGAAGTACCTACAGGGGGAGCAAAGATTTGATCACGGTTTCTTCAGCCTAGCAAAGGTAACAAGATCCAATGGCTGGAAATTGAAGCTGGAAAAATTCAGACTGGAAATAAGGAGCGAATAGGTCCCAGTGAGGGGAATTAACCATGGGAACAACAGACCAAAGACCATGCTGGATTCTCCCTCGCTGGCAGTCGAGCAAGACCGGCTGGCTGTCTCTCTAGAAGATCTGCACTGATTCAACCAGGCATTAACACAGGGCCAAGGGCTCCCCTATGTTACGCAGGAGGTCAGACTAGCTGACCCCAGTGGTCTCTTTGGGCCTTGAAATCTATCTGCCCACACTGGCCCTGAGCCTGCAACCAGGCCCACAAGGGAGGCTGTAGCATCCCTGCACATGAGGAGGTTTTAAGACCTGGTTAGACAAACGCCTCTCAGGGACGGCTTGGGCTTACTTGGCCCTATCTCAGCAGGGGGCAATGGACTAGATGACCCCGTGAACTCCCTTCCAGCCCGCCATGTGTATGAGTCTGTCCACACATGCGCTTAACTGTCCTACGGGGGCTATTTGTGTTACGATAGCATCCACAGGCGCCAGGGAGGAGCTGGGCCCTGCTGTGCTAGGTACTGTACAAACAGGTACAGGCCTTGCCTTCAGGGGCAGGCATATGATATGAGGATGTAACTATTCAGTGGCAGACAAAAGTAGCAGGAAGTGCTCTCGCTTTACGAATAACCTCCCTGCAAAAGCCTTCAGGAAAGACCCCAAGCCCTGTAGCAGCTTGCGTGGAGACGTCAGAATTTCAGGCTCTTGTGTGGCGAGCTGGGGGGTGATAACTGTGGGAAATGCCACAGAACTGCTTGAGAAAAGGCAGAACTTCCTGTGGCAGGAGCCCAGTTGCTTCCCTGTGTCTTTCCAGTAGCAACACCAGATCTGCTTTAATTCAGCTAGGGATTAATTGAGGACAGCCCTATGGCCATCCAGGAGGCCAGCCTAGATGATCACGCTGGGCCCTCTTGGCCTTGGTCTCTATTCATTCACTCAAGCTGAAGTTGCAGGTGAGGATGATGCACAGACGCCCTCTAGTACAGGATGCAGTTGCCTCCCATCTCCAGGGTTCAGGCGGCTGCGAGTGCATCCGTTCTGGGCTTGAGGCCCTCCGCTGTCTCCCAGCCCACTCCTGAGGCCAGTTTAAAGCCTTGGTCCTAACTTTCAAAGCAATTAGTGGATCAAGCCCCGGCTACACCAAAGCCAGTGTGCGAACTATAAACCACCGTGACCACTGTAGTCCTGGGGGCTATGCAGATCACAGCACACAGAGCTGGGGCAAAGTGTTCTCTGTGGAGGGGAGCCGGCTGTGCAATAGCCCTTCAGAGATCAGGCTAACACCAAGTCTGACCACAAAGCCATCCTCTCTGAGACCAGATACAGGGGGACCTCCGGGGCCTTTGGGTCTGGTCCCTGCTGGCGCAGCCACCCCCCTCACAGAATCCCTGGCAGAAATGTGTCCAGCTCTGTCCTCAGCTGGGTGGGATCAGTGGTGTTGATAAATGCAAAGTAATGCACACTGGAAAACATAATCCCACGTCTACATACGAAATGAGGGGATCTAAATTAGCTGTTACCACTCCTGAAGGAGATTTTAGGGTCCTTGTCCCTGAAAACATCTGCTCAAGTGGCAGTGGCAGTCAAAAATGCTAAGAGACAGTTAGGAGCAATTAGAAAAGGGCTGGGTAATAAGAGAGAAAATGTCATAGTGCCACAATATAAAGCCATGGCATGCCCACACCTAGAATACTGCGGGCAGTGCTGGTCACCCCAACTCAAAAAAGATCCGTTAGACTTGGAAAAGGTACCGAGAAGGGCAATGACAATTATTAGGGGTACGGAACAGCTTCCATATGAGGAGAGATTAAAATGACTGTGTCTGTTCAGTTAAGGAAAGAGACAACTTAGGAGGGATATAAGAGATGTCTATACAATTATGAATTATTCACCCATTTGCATAACACATGAACCAGGGGTCAGCCAATGAAATTCACAGGGAGCAGGTTTAAAACAAACATAAGGAAGTGCTTCTTCACACAACGCACAAGCAACCTGGTGCACTTGTTGCCGGGGATGTTGTAAAAGCCAAAAATATAACTGGGTTCAAGACAGAATTAGTAAGTTGGTGGAGGATAGGTCCATCGATGGCTATTAGCCACGATGCTCAGGGATGCAGCCCCAAGACATGGGTGCTCTAACCCTCTAAATGCCAGAAGCTGGGACTGGATGACAGAGGACGGATCACTCAAAGTTGTCCTGCTCTGTTAATTCCCTTTGAAGCACCAGAAACCCGCCGCTGTCAAAGACAAAACATTGGGCAAGATGGACCATTGGTCTGACCCAGTGTGGCCGTTCTCATGTTCTTATTTGCCCCCAACTCTTCTAGGGAAGCTGTTCCAGAACATCCCTCCTCTGACAGGTAGAAACTTTCTTATCTGCAGCCTCAATTGACTCCTGGGCAGTTTATCCCCAGGGGTTCTTGGGCCAACATTGTCCTTTCATTTCACTAGCTCTTTCCCCCCTCCCCCATGCATAGAGAGAGCAACCAGACCCCCTCTCAGCCTTCGCCTGGTCACACTAAACAAGTCCAGCCCTTCAGTCTCCGCTCGTAAGATGGGCTCTCCTTGCTGCTGATCAGCCTAGGAGCCCTTCTCTGCACCTGGCCAGTTTGGATTCCTCTTTGCTGAACATGGGTGACCAGGCCTGCACACCGTGTTCCCTCTGAGGTCTTCCCAGTGCCTCGGCCAAAGGCAGTAATAGTTCCCTGTCTCTGCTGGAAACACCTCACCCGATACAAGCGAGGCTCTCTGAGGGAGCCTTTCTAATCTCAGTGACACTCCCCATTCAAACAGCCCCTAGCCTGTGCAGGTTCTCCTCCTGTACAGACAGAAGGGCCAGAGACTCTATGCAATCCACTAGGGACCGATGCTATTGATTTAACGTGGAAGGTGCCCAGACGCTATGGTGCTGGGCTTGCAGGATAACACCATTGGACAGATCGGGGGGGATGGACCCCGTGGGGCAGGGGGAGACAGGGCTGACTGGGGAGGGGGGTGTATTGAGGCTGTTCTGCACTGGGATATGGTGCTGGGGTGACTGGCTAGCTGGCCCAGTTCTGTCCCCCCACCCTGCTTCCCCAGCTGGCCCAGGGGCAGGTGACACCCAGCCGGAAACGCTCAATTAATGGGCTGGGCTGGGCCAAACTTTCCACTAACATCTTGGGGAACCAGTTCTGAGGGTTGTTTACTGCAGCACTAGGCAATGAGGTATGGGGAGTTTCCCCTCTAGGGGGCGCTGGCTCTGATCCACTCCACAGCCAGAGAACTGGTTGGCTCAGGGGGGTGGGAATTGGGTATAGGTGGTGGTGGGGGGGTCCTCCTGTGTTGCCATGACCCTGGCTCAGTTCTCGCCCTCTCTCCAGGTTGCCAGGGGGCGCCCCTCCCCAGTCCATGGCTACTGGCTGTCACAGTGTCTATAACTACTCTGTCTGTGGTGGGAGGGGGGAGCATTGGGGGGGGTCTCAGTACCAGGTATCGGCTGGGCTGGGGAGTGTGAGCGGGGCAATGGCTGACCCCAGGAGGTGCCTCCACCTGGCGCCTTTCACCTGCTTCCGTTCTGATGGGGGGCAGGCAGATGAAGACAGTGAATGCTGTGGGGGAAGGTGCATGGCGAGCCCGTTCGGGGAAAGGGATCCCCTGGAAACTCCCCCCTGCTGGGACATCACCCCCCATTATATGCAGTCTAGGTCAGGCAGACAATGGGTGGGGCCTGAAGGGTTGGGGTTAACTTGTGGGGGTGGCTTGTGAACTCATGAGGCCATAATGCGGAGCCCAGGTGTCTCACCCCCCATGTGGCCCTGGAGGGATGGGCCTGACTCCCCTTCTCCACCGCCTGTACCCCACACCTTGATCTTAGGGAGCAAAGCCCCCCCATATCCCGCTCTCTGCTTTCTCCTAGTCTCCCTGGGGGGCTGTGCCCTGCGCAAGGACTTGGAGCCATCGGTGGCTGAAGCCCCCTCGTATCCGATGCCCTTGGACATGACCCTGCGAGGCCCAAGCTACACAGCCGCCCATCTCCCTGGGGAGGCGCCCTCAGGGGGGCAGCACAATGGGTACCTGCGCCCCAAAATGAAGGTAGGACTTGGGGGCCAGGGGAGCACTTCGAGGCTAATGGTGCATGGGGCCCCCGTGTGGCCAATCTGAGCAGTGCAGGCTGGGAGCCATGGGGAACCACAGGATCGGTCTGTGCCCAAGGTGCTGGGGCAGAGAGTGTGGGTGGGTGTTGGGGGAGGGGCGGGTCCCAGGGAAGGTGGGCCCGGGGAGGTGGGGGATGGTTTGGGGAGGGGTCTGGGGCAGGATCTGGTGCTCGGGACGGGCTCCTTAGGGCTGCTGGTGGGGGGGGGTGTCTCTGAGCCTGGGGGAGGTGACAGAGCCCCATCACTGGCCCCCCCACGGACTCAGTGTCTGACAGCTCCACCCCCTGCAGGTGACGCTGGGCGAGGGGCCGGGCGAGCTGTTCTCCTGCCCCGTCTGCCAGAAGGGCTTCAACTACCAGCGCATGCTCAACCGGCACCTCAAGTGCCACAGCGAGGTCAAGCGGCACCTGTGCCCCTACTGCGGGAAGGGCTTCAATGACACCTTCGACCTCAAGCGCCACGTCCGCACCCACACAGGTGAGCACCCCGCCCCCGCCAGCCCTGCCCCCCACAGGTGAGCGCCCCGCCCCCGCCAGCCAGAACCCATGCAAATAGAAGAGCCCCCCCCCCGCCCCTGGAAATGGGGCCACCCCAGCACCTGCACAGGTGAGCCCCGGCAACAGGCCCCACCCCTTAGCCCTCTATATAGGGTTCTGGTGGGTTTCTTAAACGCTCCCTTCTCCCGATCTCTGCACTGGCCCCTGGGACTGGTGGGTGTGTCTGTCTACACACACGAGGGGAGATTAATGGGTTTCGGGGGGTTTTGGGGGGGTCTGGATCTGTGTGGAAGGGGCTTGGGGGGTCTAGCTCCATGGGGATGAAGGGGAATGGGGGGGGTGAATCTGCATAGGGAGAGCTAACCCGCGCCCCCTTTCCCCCCCGCAGGTGTGCGCCCCTACAAGTGCCACCTGTGCGACAAGGCCTTCACGCAGCGCTGCTCGCTGGAGTCGCACCTGAAGAAGATCCACGGGGTGCAGCAGCGCTATGCCTACAAGGAGCGGCGGGCCAAGCTCTACGTGTGCGAGGAGTGCGGCTGCACGGCCGACAGCCAGGAGGCCCACCTGCTCCACCTGCGCGAGAGCCACCCCGACAGCCCCCTGCTGCGCAAGGCCTCCCGCAAGACGGCTGCCTCTCTGCACAGCCCCCTCCCCCCCCTGCTGCAGGGCACCCCGCCCCTGTGAGACGGCGCCCCCTGCAGAGCACCCGGGAGACAGCACCCTCGAGGGGCTGGGCAGGGGCCTGCACAGCACTGAGCCCCTGTGAGACAGCGTCCCATGGGGGGCACCCACAATGGGGCAGGGCCAATGACTGAGCCCTGAGCCTGGAGACTGAACACCGCCCCCTGCCTGCCAATTGAGGCCTGGGACATGGGCAGCACGTGGCAAATGCTCCAGAGAAATCCCCACCCCCTGTGGGGAAGAACCCCCCAATCTTATGCACCCCCCTCCCCCGGCGCAGCCAGCTATCCACAGGGCACTGACTTTGAACTGCTCCTTCCCCCAGGCTTTGGGGGAGATGGGGGCAGCTCCCTCCTGTGAGCCGCGTGGATGCCCCACACCATCCCGGGCTGGCACTGCCCACGGGCTGGGCAGACAGGATTTTTTTTTGCCAGTGTTTTTCTGAGGGGGTCTGGGCAGCAGGAGGCGGGTGGGGGTAGGGGTGCATTTACCCCCCCCCCCCCCATACACACTCAGGAAGAACCCAGGGGTGGGTTCATTCCCTGCCCCCATCAGGACTATTCTGGCCCCCTTGGCCCCGGCCCCACATGTTCAGCATGAAGTGAGCTTTGCTCCCCACACAGCTGCTGCGCCAGGGAAGGTGTTTAGATTACAGACCCCAGCTGTCCCCACCCCGGGAGTCTCGGGGGCTGACAGGAGACCTGTGCAGCGGGGGCTGAGAATGCCTGGGAAGGGGGCAGGGCTCATTCACACTCCTCAATGCTCATTCAACTCAATAGCCCCAATCACACTTGGGAGAAATATACATGACGTTACCCTCCCCTCCCCCCCATTGCAGAGGTGACGCTGAGCTGGACAACTGGGGGATCGTGGTGGATGGAGAATGTTGACCAGGGAATTGGGATTTATCTGAAACTCCCCCCCCCTCCCCCCAACGTTCCCCTTATTTGTGCTGCTCTCTGGCGGGGAGGGGTTGAGCTACAAATGCTTGAATGGGGAGGGGGCAGCTGCTTCTTCCCCCGGCCCCCTTTCTGTGGATCAAACTGACAGGTAGAGCCCCCCACCCACATCCACTAGATCCCCCTGCTGCCCCCCTCCAGTACCCTTTACACACCACAGAATGCCTGGAAATGGGGGTCCCCAGGATCAGGTCAATCCAGACCCCCACGTGCATTGCCAGCCCTGGGGGCACTCATTGGAGGCGGGTGTTGTCACAGAGACCCCAGGTCACAGGGAACATTCCCCCAGCCAGGCAGAGGGCCCCAGCAATGGTCATACAGGGGTCTGCACCCCAGAAATGGCCAGCTGGGCTGGGTTACCCTCTGCTCCCCACCTACCCCCACCGTGACTGCAGCAGGGCAATGCCAAAGACCCAGCTCCCCCCCATTCTTATTCCCAGCCCTTTAAATCTGGGTGACGGGGGTGGCTGCTCCTCCTCCTCGGGTAGACAGTGGGGGCAGCTATTGGGGGACTGCCAATCCAGTGCCAAAAGGGTGGGGAGAAGAACCTGTTTTCAGCCTGGAGAGGGACCCCCCCCCCAATGCCACCAAGCTGGCCTGCCCAACCCCATCCGTCTGCCAGGTGTCTGTCTGTGCCTCTCTCTGGATGTCTGGGGGCGAGGCAATGGTCCTGGCAGGGGTGTAGCAGGAGGTACTGGGGTGTTGGGGCCTGGATCTTGTTTACAGTTTGGCTGTGGGAAATGAGCCAAACACTTTGTTGTTAGTTGTGTGTTTGTCTCTTTGTCTGTTTGTGAGTCCATTAAAATCAGGGAATTGAGCCGGCTCTGAGCAGTTCTCCTCACGCCTGCACCCCGGCTCCGATCCCCCCACCTAGCTCAATCCTGGCCCACAGCCTGCTGCTGTCCCAGTCCTGGGTCCCCCATTCCAGCTCTCCCAGCGCCCTGCAATCCTGACCCGCGGGCGGCCTTTCCCCCTCCAGCTAAGGCTTGTCTGGCTGAAGACACCATGTGCAGTGGGCTGGGCTGTGATGATACACAACCGGCTGTGTGGCCCCTGCCGCCACGTGCTAATGAGGTCCAAGCATGCTCTGATCTGCCCCCATTGCAAAGGGGCCCCCCAGCCCACCTGCCACAAACTAAGTGCTTCCATTGCCAAGCCCTTAGCTGGGCGATGCGGTGGGGAGGATGCTAGCAGAGTCCATAGAAAGTGGGGCAGCCAGGAGCATGGCTTGAATAGGGGGTGGTAATGGGTCCAGAGCAGAGACAGAGCTATCCCACTGGTCTCCAACTCCCCACTTCCAATCAGCCCCATGGACTCCTCCAGCCTGGTATTTCCCCCCCTCCCCCTGGTTCAGTTGCATGAGCCCACCCAGGTTGGTACCCATCCTCCCATCATGGAGTCATTCCCCCTGACCTCCCTTGGCCCCTCTGATACCACCTGAGCTGCGGTTGTGACCAGTGGCTCGATGGCCAGAGTTCTGCTGGCTGGTTATTCCGGGGACCGCTGGCTTTTTCAGGGCAGCGGCCGCATTTGCAAATAAAGGGCTGTGTTCTCTGCCAGGAGTTGTATCCCGGCTGCCCTCTCAGCTGGTACCGAGCTGCTGCTGCTGTGCCCCAGAGCACTTCCTAGCACCAGCCACGCCGCCATCCCACAAGAAAGGGATCCGGGATACAGCACGCGCCTTGCCCACAGGCCGGCGGGTGAGCTGGATTTCAGGCTGAGCCCATCTGGTTGAGAAGCTGCCCTTGCGGAGGGTCACTCTGTGCATTGCTGCCCTTCTGGGGAACAGCAGCAGGCTGGGCTGTTGTCAGAGCCATGGAAGCTGGGAAGTGCCGTTTGCTTATGCACCAGTCCTGTGCAGAGGTCAGTGTGACCAGCAGACAGGCCCATCCCTCAGGAATTGGAGCCCAGGGAGCACATCAAGAATCGACTCCAGTCCGAGTGCCAGCCACCCTGCTGCCCGCACAGCTCCCTCCCCGCAGAGCCATGCATTGCCCAAACAACGCCATCTTCCGCAGACAGAACATTTGCTCGCACCCTACAAAAAAGAACTCCATTGTGCCCCCATCCCACCAGGCACGGCACAACACAGACAGCCCCTGTCCTGAAGAGCTCACTATCCACAGACAAGGGGTGGAAAGGGAAACAGAGGCACAAATAGGGGCTGGGCCTTGCCCAAGGCCACACAGTAGGTCAGGGCGGAGCTGGGAATAGAAACCAGGAGTCCTGGCTGCCAGCCCCTCTGCTCTAAACATTAGACCCCACTGCCCTCCGAGAGCCGGACTAGAACCCAGGAGTCCCAAAGCCATGCTCACTGTCTAGCACCACTTCTCTTCTCTTCCCTTTTTACTCCATTCTTAGAGTGAGTCCCCAACAATCGTAAATCAACTGGAATTATAAACTGTCTGCAGACGCAGACTCCTGTTTTTAGCGATCGTGATTAATCATGAATTGTTACTATTAAACGGGATTAACGACCCTCCGTCCTGCTGCAGCATCTTGACAGAAAGGGAAACTGAGGCAGACACAGGCGAACTAACTGGGCCGTGATCAGTGAGTCAGTACAGAGCTTGGAATAGATTCCAGGCACCCTGGCTCTCAGCCCCACCCTGCTCTAACCACTAGACACCATCCCCTTCCCAGAACTGCGGTTAGAACCTGCGTCCTGGCTCCCAGCCCACTCTGCTCCAGCCTAATCAAATCTGCACAGATTTTCCTGGGACCCGCAAAAGGCACCTCCTCGACACAGAAGCCACCCTCTGGGCAAATGTCAAGTCCCTGCTGCAAAGCACGGGGGCACTAGAGCTCCTCAAAGAATTTTTTAACGTGGACAAATCAATGAATGGTTTCCAACCCTTGTTCTCGGAAACAGCTGAACCATTTTGGCTGAAACGTTCCAAACAATTTCAGCCGAGGCACAGACGCAGCATGGGCCGTTTCAGGTTGCCTGGGTAAAGACTGCCAGAGACATACACAACTGAAAAGAAGGTCTTATCATGGGAACTGTCAGGCATCCTGAATAAAATGCAAGGCCGGGTCCACATCCTTAATTGAGCCTGACACCCCTTGTAATTGCCACCAGGTGGCCTAATTGAGATCGCCCGCTCCCCTTAACCCTTTCAGTGCCCGCGAGGGGTATACACTCTACCATGGGGTGATTAGCCATTGGAACATGCTCCTACGGGACACGGGAGAGTCTCCGTCTCCTGGTGGCTCCAGGTCTAGAGCAGCTGCCCTGGTAGATGCTTTGGTCCATCTCAAGTGATGGGGCTCCATACAGGGGGAAGTGAATGACAAGCTCCGGCCTGCGCCATCCAGGTCAGCCCAATGGTCCCCTGCGGCCCTAAAAATCTATGACTCCACATGGCCTTGGAAACCCAGCAGCAGAGGCTCTTATCTCAGGCAGGGTGCAGCCATTGAGTGCGTCCTGCTTCACAGGGCGGGAGACACGCAGGGCCTCCCTGGGGCAGGGCAGTCGACAGGAGCATGGCCCTGTTCCATGGCCCCCTCACCTCGCCCGCTGTAACCATGTGGTCCTGGCGGCTCTGCCGGCCACGGTGAGCATTTCGCTGATGTAGCGAGTCAGGAAAGCCCACGGTGCCCAAACCGCCCGACACTCTGGACCGTGTGAGGAGCTGGAAGCGGGGAATTTATGCCCAGCTCAGTCCATCCAATTGGCAACGAGGGGTCTCTACGCCCATCGTTTTTCCTGGGATCCTCCTGCCCCTTTGCTTGCCTGGCTCGTGAAGCCGGACACCAGTGAGCTGGATGGAAGTAACTCAAGGGTTAACTCCCACCAGAGCAGGGTGCTGGGAACAGTCTGGCTGAGCAGGCCCAGACTCAGGGAGGAAAATGGCCAGCAGCTGGGGCCTACACAATTCCCGTGCAGACCTGGCTTCGTGCAGCAGCTGGTCGCCTGGTGCCCACCTGGCCCCTTCCCGCTCGGCGAGCTCCACAAAATGCAAATGGGTGAAGCCAGGAAACGCTGAGTGCAGGGACACGGCCCCACAACCTTAACTCGGCCCTTTCTGAGTGACGTCCCAGCTCCGACCCCACAGGGGCTCCAACCACAGTGCCAACCCGCCTGCATCCCTCCCAGCCAGCCCCTTCCCCCTCAGCCAGCTGCTGCCAGTTACCACCACCAGTCCTTCATTCACCCTTCATCCACTCCCAGAGCACGCCCAGCTCCCCCTGACCGCCGCCAATCCCCCTGGGCCCTGCTAGCGGCACCCTCCATAAGGCAGCGCGGGAAGGAGGCATGCTGGGGCTCCCAAGAGCAGTTGTCATAGACTCACCATCCTGGGGCACCTCCTCCTGGTGAGACCCAGCATTGCAGCCCCTCTGCCTTGCCTGCTGTAACTGCATGGTCTCCGTGGCTCTGCTCTGCCTTGCTCTTCTCCTCTGGGCCTTGGAAAGCTGGCCGGCGACTCGGCTGTCCGACCAGGCCACACTGAGCCTCCTGCCCCTCCCAGGGGAGCAATGGCCCCGCAGTTTCCAGCTACAGAGCCCATCTTCGCTCTGGCAGAGCGCTGCTGCCTGGGGCACTCTTCCTGGCCTTGCCCTGCAGGCCCCGCTGTGGTGCCTTTCTCAGAGAGAAAACTCCCAGCTGCCTCTGGCCTGGATCCCCTCTCCAGGTGCCACAGATTGGGCTAACTGGCCTCATCAGATCCTTTAACCCTCTCACTGCCAGGATGGAGTATACACCCCAGCACAGCACACATGCTCCTCTAGGCTTTGATCACACTCATGGGGGGGCCAGGCAGAGGCACTCACATTTCTCTTCCCCCACCCCCGATCAGCTAATGGCCAAGCACAGCTCTGCCACGCTACTCCAACTAACCCGCCACCACTCAATACAGCTACACCTAGCACCGGGACTGCAGCTGGTGTGCGTGCAGAGAACGCCCAGCAGCTATTGCCTGCTCCACCTGGTGGTCAGAGTTAAGGCTGAATGGGCACTTCTCTCTAATAGCCATCAGAGCAGGTGGGAGGGAGGGAGACCCCACTGTTGGAGGGTGGGGAGCACAGGGGGTCTGCTGTATTCAAACAGCCGGCTAATATTGCCCGTGCCAGAGCTGGGCACACAAAGCCCACTTTACTTTGCTAGCAGGCAGCGGCTCCTTTGAACACCAGCCAGGCTTGGCAGGGGGCATGCTGGCACACAGCTGAGATCTGTAACTGGGGTGGGGGGAGCGAAGAGCACTTCTGTGTGTGACCCTCACAAAGCCCCCGCTCAGCAAAGCCCAACACAGACTTTCCATCCACTTCCAAGCCAGCCAATTCCAATGGGAGGGGGTGAGGGGGGAAGGGAGAACGATGTAGTGGTCCCTCCCTCCAGGATCAAAGTGGCTGGTTTCCCACATCCCACTCCCCTGCATACAGACTACAGGGGCAAGGCAATGACAATTTGATGATGCTTGCTTGTCTGTTTGTAATTAATTAAACTCCTGATGGCAGGGGGGGAGGAATTAGATCTCCCTGCTATAGAGTGGGTGTGATGGTTCAGCACGCCCATGGAATCGCTAAAGCTCCAGCACTGGAGTAATGCCAGTGGAGGCAGGGAGAAATACACTGAGAAGTCGGGAGTTCGGTTTTGCTAGACCCCACCCCTCATCCAGAACTGGGGATAGAACCCAGGAGTCCTGAGTCCCAACCCCCTGCATTAACCCACTAGACCCCACTCCACGCCCAGCATGGAAGGCAGGAACCCTGACCACCCTCCCCACCCCAGGCAGGGCCCAAGCATAATTTTTTCAAGCCTAGTACAGACTTGTAACATGGGTCTCCTCCCACACACATACCCATAGGGGTTGCAGCCTGGGCTGCCCCTCCCCCCCCAGGGCCTCCAGGCCCCAGTAAAGTGTACCCTTTCCCCCCCAGGCTATTGCTTTAATCACTGGACATTATTCCCTTCCCAAAATAAAAGTGAGCAGGTAAAGGCAGCTGGTAAAAGCACCGGGCAAGGGCTCCCTGTATAAACAGCCCCCCACACCTCACCCCAGAAGGAGCTGCATCTCGGCGCTGGGGGAGGGCTCCCTGTATAAACAGCCCCTGTGCTCCACCCTAGAGGGGGCTGAAGCTCTGCACCGAGGAAGGGCCACAGTGACCGTGTCCACATGCTGGCCCAGATTCACAACTGCCCGGCGAGCATGGGGAATTGTGCATGTGACTGACGGGCTTTGGATCTCCAGGCCAGCTGTCTGGGCAAGGGAAGGGGGCGAGGAGGCTTCTGAAACTCTGGGCTCGCTGCCTTGCAGAGATGAGCCAGGACCCTGCAAGTTCAGCCACCCTGGCCTTAATATCCACTGCCACCTTAGGGGTGCAAACGGCGCAGGCCGAGGGGCTGGATTGGAGCTGGCGCCCCCTAGAGGCCCCCAGATCGTATTCTCCCCCTTCCCCACCCCACAGCCAACCAGCCAGGCCTAGGGCTGGAGCAGAGCCTGCGCTGGCTACAGAGGACAGGCCCCATCTCCCAAGTGGAGTAAGGTCTGTTGCTAGGGGCAATGGGAGGCAGGAGCTCTCTACAGATGGCTGCCCTCCGTGGCTGGCGGTCTCCGTGTGCAGCAGCCTGAGGGGGCGCCCAGCTGTCTGTGAAGAGCCGGGGGACCCTTGAGTGGAGTTTAATTTAACAGCCCACTGGAGCAGCGGGTGCCGGGGGTGGCATTCGGCACAGTGCCGAGGGCTGGCGAGGCTCCTGGGCGGGCGGGGGGCGGCGATGGCTGTGTACGGGGGCGGGGGACGAGGCTCTGTGACTCGAAGGCGTTAAATCATGATTTGAGGACTTGGCCTTGAAGTCTATGGGCCCATGGCAGATGGGACGGAGCAGTGGGGGTGCTATGGGGATGGGTGTGTACGGAGATGGATGCTAGGGGGTGTCTGTGGGCTGGAAGGGTGGGTGTATGGGGCGAGCTACAGAGAAGCTCCAAGCCCAGCGTGGCTCGCTAAGCGTGCGCGACCTTGACAGCCCTGCCTTACTCAGGGGCGTGCCAGACCCACATCCCTGGGCCGGCGCGCTGCCCCCTGATCCCTGGCACAGCCACAGCTAGGTTCCTGGAAGCATGCTGGGGCACTTGGCAGTGCAGGCTCACATGAGCTTGACTTCCCAGGAGGCCCAAGAGCTCTCCGAGGGCCTTTTCCATGTGACTAATAAACACTGGTGCACTCTGAACAGGCTGGGCTGCCTCCCTGCAGATCCCCCTGGAGCGTGACTCCCTGAAGAGTCAGAGGCTCTAAATGCGCCGTGGAGAGTGCACGGTGCAGTACGGGGGGCTGGAGCCAGAAGGCCCAGTCTTGGAGCTGCTGAAGAACTGTGGAACTCACCCTTGTGGGCACCTAAGTGGTGGTCTGGGAAGAAAAATGGGGATCCTGCTGAGAGACGGGGGAAAGGCCAGAGTAGCATAGCACGCACCCTGGCCATCGGTGCCATCCCTTGAGAGAGGCATTGCGGCAGAGTTGCTAAGAATGGAGCAACTGGCATGTTAAAGCTGCGTGCGTGTGTGTGTGTGTTAGTGGCCGGCCCCTTGAAAGCGACATGGGTTCTGAAGCTCACAGACATATTAACAGCGGGGAGTAGAAAAGGAAGATCAGAACCTATACACTCCTCGATCCTGCACAGAGCACCGTCCCGTAGGCCCAAGGGAGGAGTGGGTTAGACCTCCCCGGTAGGCTGGGGCTGAGAGTCATGCGGCGGGCACAGCTGCAGTGTATTATATTAATTCTGTTAAAGTGAAGAGGGAGATGAATTATTAACAATCCTGGCAACTTAATGAGCTGGTGGGAGCCACTCAAGGAGTTTGGGGCCGACATGCCAGACTGCAGTGTCCTTCAACCTATTGTCTGTTTAGCATGTTGAACTAGGCTGAGTCGAAGGCTCCAGCAGGATGTCTGGCCAAGGCAAAGGCGGTAAGGGTTTGGGAAAGGGTGGTGCTGAACGCCATCGCAAAGTGCTCCGCGATAACATCCAGAGCATCACGAAGTCGGCTATTCGTTGCTTGGCTCATCGTGGGGGTGTAAAGCGCATTTCTGGGCTGATCTATAAAGAAACTCCTGGTGTGTTGAAAGTGTTTCTGGAGAACATGTGCCGCGATGCTGTGACTTACCCGGAGCATGCTAAGCGGAAGACCGTGACGGCTATGGATGTGGTCTATGCTCTGAAATGCCAGGGTCACACTCTGTACGGCTTCGGGGGCTAAATTCCCATCCACTTTGAAGTTGAAACATCGTGTCCTTCAACCGGCAACTCCAACCTCTTCTCCCCAGTCAGGAGCTCCCTCCGTGCTCTGCACGTTAACACACTCAGGAGGGCTCGCCTGGTGCTCAGATGTGGCTGCTTCTGGGGTGGGGCACAGCGGCTGTTTCTGCAGGAAGCCCTTGCCCGGCGCTGAGATGCAGCCACCTGTGGGGCGGGGCGCATGGGCTGTTTACACAGGGAGCCCTCGCCTGGCACCTGCTGTGGAATGTCCTGGCTAATAACACCCCTGCAGTGGTTCACTAAGCGTCCGCGCCCAGACCCAGGCAGCTACTCCGCTCTGAGTTTGGAGCCATCGGCCTCAGGGGCTGAGCTGAGACATGTCACCTAATGCAGCAGCCGAGTGCCCTGAGCCCGGGGACAAGCCTTCGTGCCAATCGGCCAGTGTGTGGGTGAAGGGAGCCCCCGTGTGGTCAGTGCAGGGTGGGAGATGGAGCCTAAAGGGTCCACAGGGTCTAGGTGGGGGAAAGGCCCTGTATTCAGTTCTCTGCCCCCTTGTTTCCCCACCCTGGGTCCAGCTCAGAGCCAGCATCCGCTAAAGGGGAAAGACCCCCATGTCTCTTTCCTGGGCCCCCCGATTTCATGTAATCGCACCCTGCACTTCCTGAGCTGACAGCGACAGCACGTTCCTAGCAGCACATCAATCAGCTGCTTTAAGCTAGTTTTCCTTTCAGAGGGGTGTGTGTGTGCGTGTCTGGCGCCAAAATGAGAGCGATGCTGTGCGATCTGCACCCGCTGCCCCCTGCTGTCCCAGCCCTGCCCAGCAACAAGTCGCTGTTGGGACTGATGGATTTTGGCTGAGCTGGAAGCACCCCACAGCCAGCGCGCCCCACACACCAACACCCCACCGGCAGTTCTGAGTCTCTCCAGCAGGGGGCAGTCTGGCCCCAATTCTCTGCTATTGTCACACACTCAGCCAGCCCAGCCATGAGCGGTTAGTGAGATGAGTTTTATTGCCCAGCCAGGGTCGGCCCCCTCAGGGACCCCCAGTCACTGAGTCCGTTCCAAAATGGCCTCCCTCCCGCCAGCCCGATGGGGCGCTGGGGAGGACCTAGCCGGTTCCCGGGCGGCAGCTCCTGCACCGCAGACTCTCCTCACTGAGGCGTGCTTCGTTCCCACACCCTTGGGCGGGGGGAGGAGGGGAAATCTCACTCACTCCCCCAACTCTGGGCAAACAACCCTGTAAACATCAGATCCCCCCGCCCCCCCCAACCCAACATGATTGCTTTGGTCACTACCCCATGGGTGCACCCTTTTACCAGCACCCAGGGAGCCACCATGGAATGCCCCGACCAGATGAAGAGACAGGGATATGGGGTGGGGGTGGGGGGTCGCTGGAGAAGGTGCAATCCCACCCCGGTTCTGCGCGGGGAGGGGCGTACGTATTTGGGGGCAGGGGGACGGTTGGCAATTAAGACAATAGACAAGAAACCTGATTACGCGCTAGACTAAGCCAGGGTTCAGGCAGCAAGGGGGGCCCCTCAGCTGAGGGGTCACCTAAGGCAGCATCATGGAAGGGGAAAGAAGCCCCCCACAGCCTGGGGTGGGACCCAGGCGATCGGGTGAGGCACTGATCTCCTACAAGGGAGAAAGGAGTCATGGTTGAGCCTGGGGGGTGGGACAGCCACTAGGGGGCAGCAGAGAAAGCAGTGGCAGGGTGCGTGAGAAGGTGCCCCCGCCCCTCGGCGCTGGGGGTACATGGGCTGGAGGGGTAGGGGGCGAGCAGCCCACATGGGCCAGGGGGTGTAACGGGGCTGGCTGGGGCAGCGCCCCCTGGGAGTTGATGGGTATACTGCAATTGGCAGCAGAGGCAGGGGGACCCAGTGGGGAGGCGGGGATTGGAGATGACAGCATCCCTCTCCC
Source organism: Emydura macquarii macquarii (assembly GCF_026122565.2). Classification (NCBI taxonomy): domain Eukaryota; kingdom Metazoa; phylum Chordata; order Testudines; family Chelidae; genus Emydura; species Emydura macquarii. The sequence continues at coordinate 7,639,994 of NW_027131105.1, read as the reverse complement.
CAACAATGCATTAGCCTGAGCTCAGATGCCCCCTAGGGGTGGCAGAGGGAACTGCACCCGTAGGCTGCACAGTGCTGTGACAGGTGGGAATTCTTTGCAATAGTGTTTATGAAGTACCTGTGTGACTCTGGACCTGGCTGCTTGCATCACTGCCCACTGGGGGGGGAGGAGCTGATTTCGTCCATGGGAGCAGGGGGATAAGGGAAGGGGTCTGCCGTGCCTGCTGCCCGGGCTGGAGCCAGCCAGAACTGGCTGCAGTTGACACACAAACAGAAGGCCCTGCATTGGCAATGGCTTGCCATGGCTCCATGCATGGCCAGGACACTAACCACTGGGCCAGCTGAGAGCAGGGACCTCCAGCAGCCTGCAGGGAGGCAATGGGGAAAGCCCTGCAGCTGGAAACAGCGGACAGGGGTGAGCAGCAGGGACAGAGCGAGCAAAGCTGGCTCTCAGGACAGCAGGATCTGCTGGAGTCCTGGCTCCCCTCAACATGGGCTCTGCTGTAAGCCTGGCTTTCCCAGGCCTGCCTGAGGACCCTGTGACCAATCAGTGCTCCCTCGGCCTGGCCAGGCTGCCCTGCCTCACCGCAGATCCCCCCGGCGCGTCGCTCCGGGTGAAGGGACAGGAGGCTGATCTCAGCTGGACTGGCTGTGAGAGCTCACCGGGGAAGTAGAAGGGATGGCACCCAAAGTCCCAGCCCTGGAGTAGCTGAAGCCACAGGGTTGCCCTGGGGGAAAGTATGGGTCTGACACACCAAAGGGGGCACTGCCAAAAGAGTGTGTAAAGGCTGGGGTGTAACTCAGCCCCCCCTTAAGCCATGACAGGTGCCCAGACGCCCCCCGGTGGTGGCAGATGGAGTTGCAGCCCAAGCTGCAGGATGCACAGTCTCCCCTGTGGGTGGTGGGAGGAACGGCCCCTCCCCCACAAGGTGTGTGACTCTCAGGCTAAGCAGGATTTCAATGGGGATGGGGGGGTTGGAGGGGAAGAGAAAGAAGCTGGTGCGTCTCCTGCAAGCAAAGGGTTAAAAGTGGGTGGCGCACACCCTTAAAGTGACGGTGTGCCGGCTGCATCCGACACATTGGGGGGCTGGTCTCTGTCCAGGATGGGGGAGAGGAAGCAAAATGCAGTGGGGGGGTGAGGCCTATTCGATTTCCAGAATAAGGTCGTCCCCCTCTAGGTTCATGTTGGGTTTGACGTAGATCTTTTTGACGGTGCCACTTATGGGGGAGTTGACCACGGTCTCCATCTTCATGGCGCTGAGCACACAGAGGGGCTGCCCCTTGTCCACCGTCGCCCCCTCCTCCACCTTGATGTCGATGACCTTGCCGGGCATGGGGGCCCCAATTTGGCCCTTGACATCCTTCAGAGCCTTGGGGTGAAAATGCATCTCCTGGGGGAAGGAGGAGAGACGAGGTTAGTGAACACATCTCCTGCAGCACGACGTTAGATCAGGCCGGACCCATGGGCCCGACCCAGCTGTTCCCCACCAAATCAGAGCAAGGGGCCCTTCCAGCCCAGTATCCACTCCCTTGGCACCTTCATGGCTTGTGTGTCTTTGACCAGGATGGAGCGCAGCTGCCCGTTGAGTTCAAAGAAGACCTCACGCTGGCCAGCCCGGTTCAGATCTCCCAGTGCAAGGGCTTTGATGTGCAGGGTCTTGCCACGTTCCAGCTCCACCTGCAGGGGGAGACAGAGGGCGGTGAGGCCCCCAGGGCTCCCTGAGTCTGCAGAGAGCCTGAGCCGACCGCTCTGAGAAGCAGGAGCCGCCCCCCCCAGAATTCCCAGTGCTCCACTGATCCCAAAGCTGCCCCAAACTTAGGGCTTGGTGGCCTTCCCTTATCCCTACACCCTGCTCCCCACAGACCCCAACTGCCCCACCCACCTCAAACTTCTCCTCAGGCTCCCCTGACCCCTACTCCCAGGTCCAGCCCCCCCAGAACCGTATGTCTCCCCATACAGCCCAGGGTGCAGGTCTCCCCACCCGGGTCCAGGCCCCGTACGCTCCGACTCCCCACCTCGAACTCCTCAGCAATCTTGGGTCCCTCCAGGAAGAGGCGGGTGTTGAGGCACTCGACGGGGCCGAAGGTGGCCGTGAACTCCTTGAACTCGTCGAACACCTTGGGGTACATGGCGGCCGAGAGCACGTCCTCAGGGGTGATCTCCTCCTCCTGGTGCCGCGCACGCAGCTCCTTCTCCAGCTGCTGGAAGTCCAAGGGGGGCAGCGAGGCCCCTGGGCGCCCCTCAATGCGGGGCAGGTCCTTCAGCACCTGGGGGGAGGGCAGCAGGATCGCATTGTGGGGGGCTGGATTACTGGGAGCCTGATGAGAGGCCCCGTTGTTCCCTTGGAGTGAAAGGACTCAGGGAGATCCCAATTGAGGACCGTGATGGAGCCCTGCCCCCCCATTCCCTAGGATTCCCCTGCAGCCCCGCCCCACCCATGGTGTAGGCCCACCTTGGAGCGGAAGGGCTCGGGGAAACCCCCATAGGGGATCCCGATGAAGCCCTGCAGGAACTCCACCACGGAGAGCGGGAAGGAGAGTTCGTCTGCCATGGCCTCCACCTCCTGCCGCGACAGGCTGTTCTGCACCATGAACTGCGCCAGGTCCCCCACGATCTTGGATGATGGTGTCACCTGCACGGGCGGGAGACAGGTCAGTGCAGGCTGTCCCCCGTCCTGGGGCTGGTCAGAACTGACACTCCCCAGAAGGGAAAGGCCCCATGTCCCATTTCCCACCCTCCGGAGCCAGTCAGGCCCCCGCCATCGGGCTGGATCCGAGTGAGTGGCCCTAGAGGCCTGTGATGGCTCTGACCTTGATGAGATCCCCCAGCAGCTTGTTGGCTTCTACGTAGGCCTTCTTGACTGCCTTGAACTTGTTGCCCAGCCCCATGCTGTGGGCCTGGAAGTGCAGGTTGGTGTACTGGCCGCCCGGGATCTCGTTCTCGTACACGTCGGCGTTGCCCGACTTCATGGTGGCCGTGCAGTCGAAGGCGGCGTAAAGGCCCCGGGCCATCTCCCAGTACTCGCTGTAGTCAAACACCTTCTCCATCTGGATACCTGAGACGGGGAGAGGGAGGACATGGCGCTCGTCTGGGCTGCAGGGATAGGACGTGGCCCACCCTGGTGAACGGGACAGAGACGGGGCTCCGGGACGTCCCGTCACGCTGAGACCTTGGCTGCACAGCGCATCGGGGCAGAGCCGGGCCACGCATCAACCTCGATCTCTGCTCTAGCCCATCTCAGGATGTTCTTAGACTGGATCCGGACAGACGTCTTATTTGCCGCCCAGCCCGCCGCCATTCCCCTCCCCCAGCCAGGGAGAGAACTCAGCTGTCCCGGCGCCTGGAGGTAGTACCTGTGTCCTGGCTGGTGCCCCGGGTGCAGGCCACCAAGGCGCCCATGCTGGGCTGCGAGGTCATGCCCGACATGGCGTCCACGGCCACGTCCACGATGTCGGCGCCGGCGGCGGCACAGGCCAGCATGGAGGCCACTCCGGCCCCGGAGGTGTCGTGGGTGTGGATGTGGATGGGCATCTCCGGGAAGTGCTGACGCAGCGCCCCCACCAGCAGCTCCGAGGCGTGCGGCTTCAGCAGCCCAGCCATGTCCTGCAAGGGAGGAGAGGGGTGAGAGGAGGTGTGTGTGTGGGGGGGGGGGGGAATTGGAGGACAGTGGGGTGGGGGAGGGGTGAACGGGGCAGGGAGCAGGGGAGGTGGAGGGGGAAGCAGGTGGGGGTGCAGAGATGGGGGCAGGGGCTGCAGGAGGGGGTAGGCTGGGCAGGAGGGAATGGGGAGGCAAGTAGGGCAAGGCATGCTCTCTCCTGACACCCTCCCCAGTGCCAGGATGCCCTCATTGCTCCCAGAGGGTGGCATCTCAATCCATGATGTACTGGGCTAGGGGTCCCACCTCCCCCTGGGCTCTGCTCCCCAATTCTGCCAGTGCCCCTCAACCCCCACCTGGCTACCCCAGCCCTGGGCTCCCTTGGGTACCTTGATGCAGAGGATGTGCGTCCCAGCTTTCACCAGCTCCTCGGCCAGCTGGACGTAGTAGTCCAGCGTGTATTTGGTGCGGGTGGGATCGGCCACATCTCCCGTGTAGGAGATTGCGGCCTCCACCACCCCCCCGGCTTGCCCCGCCGCCTCCATCCCCAGCAGCATGTTGGGCAGGTAATTGAGGGAGTCGAAGACCCGGAAGATGTCCATGCCGTTCTCCTTTGCCACTTCACAGAACCTGGGGGTCCAAGGTCACCCCGGTGAGCCCCGGAGGGAGAAGGATCCCCATCTCACCCACAGGCACTGGGTACTAGGACCCCCCTGTAGAGTTAGCCCTGCTGACCTGGCCCTACAGGTCTGGCGTCAGGCTGAGTCAGCCATGAGACTCTGGAATCCCACCCCTCTTTCTCAGCCCCGATCGCTTCTCCCACTGGAATCTTGCCACCCCCCAAAATATCCTTGCCGGGTGGGGTCTGAAGCCTTGACCCTCTAACCCACAGCCCTCTGCTATCCCAGGCTTGGGCTCCTCCCACCCAGCTCCGCTGATGCCCCTTTACTCCCTGCCCCAGCTCACTTGAAGACAGAGTTGTCAGGGTAGTTGGTGTACCCCACGGCGTTGGCCCCCCGCAGCAGCATCTGGAAGGGGATGTTGGGGATGAGCTCACGCATCTCCTGCAGCCGCCGCCACGGGCACTCGTACAGGAAGCGCATGGCGACGTCAAATGTGGCACCTGGAGGGCGGGGCGGAGAGGTGGGTAGGTGTGATGTGCCCTGTGGGGTTACCCACAAGTCCTGCCCCCCCCAATCCCATGGTGGGTGTTCCCTAGAGGGGAAAGGCCCCATATCCCATTCCCCGCTCCAGCCAGCCAATCTACCTGCCCTGGGGCCAGATTGGAGCCAGTGCCCCTAGAGGGGAAAGGCCCTGTGTCTGTTCCCTGCTATCCCCTTGAGCCAGCCAGTCCCCCTGTCCTTGGGCTGGATTGGAGCTGGTGCCCCCTAGAAAGGAAAGGCCCCGTGTCCTGCTCTTACCTCCCCAGTTCTCAATGCTGAAGAGGTTGTGGAAGTTGTGGGACACGAAGGGTGAGATCTTCTTGAGGTCGTGTGTCCGGACGCGGGTGGCCAGCAGGGACTGGTGAGCATCCCGGAAGGTCGTGTCCATGAGCAGCAGCCCACGGTGCTGCCGCACGGCCTTGGCAAAGCCCTCGGGACCCTCCCGGAGCAGGATATCTCGGAAGCCAGCAGGGGGGTCGCCTGGAAAGGGGGTAAGAGAAGGGGTGGTGGAAGATTCCATCTCTGTAGGGCTCCAGAGAGACCCCTACACTGCTCCCGGCAGCACCCCAGGGTGTTGTTAGTTAGCCTGCAAGGAGTCATTTACACGCCGCACTGCTGGTGCTAGGAGGTGCTGTGCTGCAAGGGGGGGTGGGGGTTCAGTAGGGGGGGGCTCTTCCCTACTCACAGTCAGTGCTGCCCCCAACATGGTGCGAGGGGGCCCTGTGGGATCAGGGACTCAATAGGCATCTCGGCAACAGGTGAGGGGTCCCTGTATAAACAGCCCTCCTGCTCCACCCCAGAGGCGGCTGCATCTCAGCACCGGGTGAGGGATCCCTGCATATGAAGTGCTCTGCGTGGATGATGCCTGGTAAATCTTTTGTCTCTAACTAGCCAGGAACTAGCTCCATGAACGGGGTTCAACAGCTGAGCCGGGGACCTGACGTTCCCAGCGCGTGTGTGACTGATGCACAGGGCTGGCTTTAATTAGACAGGATGGCAGCCACGTCTGGTTATTATCGCAGTTTATTTCTTTGTTGGCCGCTAATCCCCCGCCTGAACCAGGCATTAAGAGAATGAACTACGGAGGTTTAAATCTCATTAAGGTTCTCTTGAGCAGCCTGTGAAATCCGTTTTAAGAGCTGATAGACCTCTAACTGCTCCCTCCCCGGGCCCGTGAGCAGCCTGGATTAGAATACAAGGCAGCTAATGATTTGCTGGGGAGCATGGCAAATGGGGCTGGTAGATGCAGAACTGGCAACTGTGACTCCCAGCCCTGTCCCCACCAACCCACTAGATCCCACTGCCCTCTGAGGGGGAGAACAGGGGAGAGAAAGGCCCTGACTCCGAGGAGCAGGGAGATGCAGGGAGGGAGTGGAATCCAGCCACCAGGGCAGAATGGGGGGCATTCTCCAATGTTGCATAGGGAACTCAGCCATCCTGCCCCCTCAGTCCATCCACAGGGAATGGAGACGGGCAGGGCTGAGGAATGGAGTGGGATGGGGCCCCAGTATGGGGAAGGGGGCACATGCCAGAGGAGGGGGCATGTGGGCAGCAGCCAGTGAAAGCAGAGCTGGAAGGTGGAAGGTGCTGTGGGGCAGGAGAGGAGGGGACTCACCCAAAGGCACAGTGGGCACAACGGGATCAATGGGGGATGGCTGGGCCTTGACGGGGATGGGCGTGGTGGGGCCGTTGACCATCACATGGCCTGGAGAAATAACATCAGCGTTAGAGAGAACTGTGCATGGAACAGGGCCTGAGCCAGGCCTCCTGCCCCCGCGGTACCGCGCAGATCCTGATCCGGGGCCTGGCCCTGCAGTACCAACTAGGGACCCTGACGTGGGGCCCACCCCCACAGAACCAGCTGGGGATCCCACCCTTGGGCCTGACCCCACAGTACCCGATGGAGATCCTACCCCTGACCCATGGTACTGGAGGGGGGACCCTGCCCCCTGGGCCAGTTCCCATAGTACTGGATGGGGACCCCACAGATGGCCCCACCCCCACGGTACCAGATAGGGATCTCACCCATGGCCCCAAACCTGTGGTAATGAATTCTGCCCCAGGGTCTGACCCCCATGGTGCTGGGGGAGGGGACCCTGCCTCCTGGACCCACCCTGCAGTACTGGCTGGGGATCCTGCCCTTGGGGCCCGACCTCATGGTACCAGCTGGGGAATCCCACAGGTGGCCACAACCAGGTGGAACTGGCCGGGGATCCCATCCCTGGCCCTGTAGTACCGGATGGGGACCCCACACCCTGGGCCCAACCCCACAGTACTGGGAAGGGACTATGCCCGGGCCCAACCCCCTAGTACCGGCTGGGAATCCCACCCATGGGCCTGACCCTGTGGTCCTAGCGCAGGGCCCCCCATACCCAGATAATGTAGCAGCTTCTGGGCCCTGTTCTGGCCCGGGCGCAGGTTGAAGAGGTCAGGGTTCTCGTCGATGAACTGTGTGTCCACCGTGCCCCGAAGGAACTGGTCATTGCTCAGCACGTTCTGCAGGAAGGGGATGTTGGTCTGGGAACAAACAGCAACAGGTTCTGAGAGTGGCTCTGGCATTCCGTGGGTTAAATCCCAGAGATTGCTTCTCTCCCCCACCCAGCCCAAGGTATTAACCCTTCCCCTCCTGGAGCCAACAAGCCCCCACCCGGAGCTAGCTGCTAGGATAGAGAAGATGAGCCCATTCTTCCGCTGACCCAGCGCTGTGTAGGCTGGGGCTTAGGATGGCTTAGCTACCTTTCTCAGGAGTGTGAATTTTTTCACCCCCCCCCCCCCAGTGATGTAGCTTGGTTGAACAAACCTGACTGTAGCCCAGGCCTGAGGCTCCAGGAGGGAGGGAGCTGCCTCATGTGTTACAGACATAGCAATGCTGCCTGAGTCTGCGGAGAGCCTGAGCTGATCACTCTGAGGTGGGGGAGCTGAGCCTTCCCGAGGGATGGTGCCTTGCCTGATGCCAGGGTGATGTACACCAGGAGCGGCTCTCCAGGGGAGAAGCAAGGCCTTTATAGCTGGGTTATTAAAGCCTCTTACTCCCTTTGAATCCATTGAATTCCTTGCACCCACCCAAGAGCCGATCAGCTCCCCTGTGCTGCAAATGCTGCTAACAGAGCGAGGCCCAGCTAAGAGAAGATGCGACAATGGTTGCATGGTCTGGTGAGTTAGTGCAGAAGGTGCAGGAGAGTCAGGATTCTATCCCCAGCTCTGGGGGGTTAGTGGTTAGAAGTGGGTGGTGGCTAGGAATCAGGATTCCTGGGTTCCATCTGTGGCCCTGGGAGAGAAGTGGCATCTAATGATTAGATTGGGGGGCTGGGAGGCAGGACACCTGGGTTCTATTCCTAGCAGCACAGCTGCCTAGCTGCCCATGTCTGAGGGAGGGGGAGGGAATGCTACCAGGATCATGCTTGTGCAGGGGGGCGTGGGAGGCGATGGGGACTGGCTGCTGGATGGGAAAGGCTGGAGTAAGCTGAGCCCACCAGGGCTGTCAGGAGGGATTAGACTCTGGGGAGCTGGGCTGTGTCTCATGAGCTGGATGGAACAACTGCTGCTGGGGGAACGGCAGAGTGGAGTGGAGGGGGTGTAATGAATGATCTTGGTGCTGCAGAGTGGGGCTCAGGGGTCAGCAGCTACCCTGGGATCTCCAGCCTCATAAACCCTGGGTCAGGGCTCGCTAGACTCCCCAGGAGCCCCGCCGTGAGGTCAAGGTGAAAGCGCTCTTGCTCTCACACGCACGCAATTACAGCATGAGTCTAGGGAGTTCATTCAGGGGATGGGAGCTGGACGCTCCTGGGTTCCGTCCCCATCTCTGCTGCATGATCCCGAGCCCGCCTTGTCCCTTCCCTGCGCCTCCATTTCCCATCTGCCAGGACGACCCTGACCCGACCTGCGGAAACCGCTGCCAGACCCCTGTGACCAACCCCCTCCTCTCCCAACCATGCCGAGGCCCTTAAACACCCGCCTCTGCCCAGGCCAACGATCCTGTCACCTGACATTGCGTGCTGAGAAGATAAAGGGCTCCTGACACCATGGCCAGGGGCAGCGTTGGTGCCACTGCCCAGCTCGCTGGCAAGGCCTTCATCAGGGATAATTATCCTGCTGAGAACTGACCTCCCTGCTCGGTGCCATCACCCAGAGATGGGGACATGGGAGCCTGCACCTGCCATCCTGTGCCCTCCTTTCAGTACCCCTCTGCCTGCAGGGGCAGTGTTGTGGCATGAGGGATGCTGTCCGCAGCTGGGCTCCCCCCGTCGCTGCCCACAGAGAGAACTCTGCTGCTGCCTCAACCGCCATCTGAGCGCCAAGAGACAGGACTCCGGTTCCATTCCCAGCTCTGCCCCCAACTCACTGCGTACCTGGCAGCCTTCAGGGCAACCTCTTTGTAGTTTTTAAATGGTGAGGTGGCAAAACCATGAACTCAGAAGAAACACAAGAGCAAAAAAGCAGAGCTGGGAAGTTCTGTTAAGTCCCATGTACAGAGCAGGGCTGATTCTATCCAGCAGAGGGCAGCAGGACAGACAGACACACACCAACACACACACAGGTGCTGTAAATCAGTGGCAGAACCAGCAACAGAACCCAGGAGCTCAATCTCCCAGCCCCCCTGCTCTAACCTGATCGAGACCCCTTTGCCCTCCTAGACAGGGGATACAATCCAGAAGACCTGGATTCTCAGCCCGCCTCCCTCTCCAACCCACTAGACCCCACTCCCCTCCCGGAGCTGGGGCTAGAACCAGTCCTGACTCCTGCCCCCGCCCTCCCTGCTCTAACCAGTCGACATCATTCCTCCATCCAGTCAATTAAGGAGGCTCCAAACTCAGGGCTCCCGGGTGAGATTCTTCTCATTAGCAGTTCCAGAGTGGGCGGGCTCGGCAAATGTTATCATAACCCAATATTAGCTTTATGGTTCACTTCCCCAGACCTCTTGGTGGGGGCAGCAGGAGGTCGAGCCTCATGGACTGACAGAGGGGCTAAAAGGGGTGAAGCTGGGTCAGAACGGGCAAAAGGGACCAAAGAATTGTTGGGTGCGGGGGCTGTTTATAGAAGGATCCCTCCCCATTGCCCGCCCTCCCAACCAGTCCCCTCCCTCCTGGGGTTGGATCATAGCCAGCACCCCCTCGAGGGGAAAGGCCCCATGCCCCATATCCTGACATCCTGCCTTACGCAGCCAGCCCTCCCCTCGTCCACCCCGCAGAAGGAGCAAAGTGTAAGGCCTGGTCTACACTACAGAGTTGTGTTGTCAAAAGTCAGCTTCTGTCAACAAACCAGTGGAGGAGAACACACTGAAATGCTTCCCCTGCTGATGTAACTCCCCTGCTCTGCCGACATACTAAAACTACCTGAACGAGAGGTGCAGGGCTTGTGTTGATGTAGACGCTGCGTTCCATGCATCGGCTGGTGGCTGTCAGTCTTGTCAATGGGCAGCTAGCGTCCAGTTGCCCCACCTCCCACCCCCGCGGAGAGCTTGGATCCTGCTCCCAGCTGGGAGCTGGGGCGAGAAGCCCAGGTGGCTGGACCCTGCTCCCGGCTGGGAATAGAGAGGCAAAGGGGAGGGAAGGCAGCCCGCCGGGAGCCTGTGGGGCAGCCGGGCTCCTGGCAGGGAGCTGCCAGCGGAGCTGAGAGACTGAGATTAAGCTCTCAGCTCCCCACACTGCCCGTTAGGTCGGTGGAAGCGCTTCTGGTGTAGATACCACTGACCCAATGAGGGTAGTGTGAACATCAGCCACTGCAGTAATTAACGCGGTGGCTGTAAATCGACCTCACCTAGGTTGAATGATCTTTGTAGTGTAGACAAGACTGGGTTATGTTCCTGCTCACCCTCTACTCTCGCTACTGCTCCTCATTAATTAATCAGGGTGCCGAGCAGCTAATGAAGGAAGAACATAAGCTAGGGGCAAGGAGAAGGGCTTTGGAGCAGGAGGCTCTTGGGTGAAGAAAGTTTCAGAGAGGGAGATACCCCCTCAGTTCCCATTTAATTCTTCACCCCACAGTAGGGCTGTCCCCTCCATCAGTTCCCTGGAGCTCTAGGAGTAAATGTCCCCTCAGCACTGACTCCCCAGCCCCCCATTAGACCCACTACCCACCCAGAGTTGGGGCTAGAATCCAGGAATCCTAACTCTGAGTCACTGCTGCTCTAACCACTAGATCCCCCTCCTGTAAGTTTGAGCAACTGCAATTCTGATCAGTAGGGGCCTGTGGTGCCCCCCCCCCCCCCCCCCCCCCCCCCCACACACACACAGAGTATCATCTAACCCAGTGTCTCTCAACAACCAGGCCATGGACCGGTGCCGGTCCCTGAGGTCTCCCTGACACAGTTTAGGAAGGCAGCAAGCCGGTCCCTGGTATCAAAAAGGTTGTGAAACACTGATTAACCCAATCCTAAACCTCTTAAACAGAAACTCCCCTCATCGCCTGCCCCCCCCCCCCTCAAATTCTGTGCACACCAAGACCTAACCATGCCTCTATTCGCTTAAGTGAACATCTGTTCAGCATCTGGCAGGGTGGAGCAAGCTCAGAGCCCCAGCTGGCATAGGCCAGCACACACCGTGGGGGAAGGCTGCACAGCCCTGCTGCTACCCCTCAGTCCTGACCTGCAACGCCCTGCTATCTCAGCCCTGGGCTCCCCCGCTCACCAGAGCTCTGCCGATAGCCCTCAGTCCTGACCCCTAAGCCCCTGCCAGCCCAGCCACAGGGTCTGCAGGGGGCAGTTGTGAAGGCTGTCCATAGCTGCTGGGATCCCTGGTCCCCAGGACCTGACAGGAACCCCTGGGTTCTGCAGCTCATAAACCCCAGCCTTAGAAACGGGAATTGTGCCAGGAGTCAGGAAGCTACAAACCTTGAGGGAAATCCCAGCTCCCTGTATCGGGGACTGAGATGCTGCAAACGGCTGGGCATTGCAAGGTACTGGAAGGGAGGCAGTAAAGTCTAGTGGTTAGAGCACAGCCTGGCTTGGAGTCAGTATCCCATCGCCAGCTCTGAGGGGAGCGGGGTTTAGTAGTTAGAGTAGAAGGGGCTGGGAGTCAGCATTCCAGGTTTCTGGTTTTGTGATTGGGAGTTCGAGTCTGATTCCCATTGTCGCTGCTCTAACAACTAGACTTCGCTCCCCTCCTAGAGCTGGGACCAGGCACCAGCCCCCTCATTCCTCCCCATCTAGGGAAAAGGGACCATGCTCCACTGTCTCTCCCCCCACAAGTCCAGCTGACAACCCCCCGTCCTGGTATATGGGGACTGAGCACCAGCCTCCATGCCCCCCACCCCTCTTCCCCCAGCTCATCACCAGCCTTGCACACCCCCTTGTGACCCTCCCTCCTGCGTACAGTGACCTCGCACCAGCCTCCTCTCCCCTTTCGCTCCAGCTGCCAACCCCCATCCCAGCCTCACCCCACTCTTCCTCCCCCAGCTGCCGCTTGCCTCATCCTGGTGTATGGGGATCACGCATCAGCCAACCCACCTCCCACCAGCTCCCGGTCCTCTCGCCCCCCACCTGCTGATTCCCCCCAGCCTGGTGGAAAAGGACCATGCACCATACCCCCCATCGGGCCCCCCCCAAGCTTCAGCTGCCACCCCCCAGTTGACGATCCCCTCCCCCCCGGAGCAGAGGGACCATGCACGACCCCCCGCCCCCGCCAGCCGGGAAGGGGCAGAGCCGGCGCCGTGCGGGGAGGGGAGGCAGGATCTAAGCGGCGGCTGGCTCCGCGCATCGCTCCCATCCCCCACCCCGCGGCACAGCTCCGGCGCCCGGGCAGGGGCCGGGGGGCGCGCGCGGTTCCCACCTCCGCCCGCCGTCTGCCGGGGGGGGCGGCCCCGGGCGCTGCCGCTCGGCTTTGAGGCTCGGCTCCAGGAAGCGGAGGGGGGGGAGGAGGGGCCGGGGGCCAGCCGCTGCCCCTCAACCCCCATCGGTCTCTGGTGTGGGGAGGGGATGGACCAGGGGGAGGGCGATAGAACCCAGGAGTCCGGGTGAGAGAGAAGGGGTGTGTGGGGTTACGGGGGAGCTGTCACCTGCCTGGGACCGAGCTATAAAGGGACCGCACCCCTGAATGCTACAGTGGATGGGACCCAGGCATCCGGGAGATGTCAGCGGACCTTATACACGGATGACCCCCCTGGAGAGGACCCAGGCGTCCGGAGTTCAGTGCTGGAGGTGACCTTACCCCCTCCCGGATGTATAACTTGATTGGATAACACGGATTGCACCCCACCCCCGGCGGACAGAACCCAGGCGTCCGGCGATCCGGGGGGTGCCCCCAGAGTGGATCTAACCCTCGCCCGGACACTGGAGTGGAGACCTCGGATTGCATCCTCACCCCCACCCGCCAGGCGTCCGGGGAGCGGAGGGGGGTGCCCTAGGGAGCGTATGTAACCCCCTGCCTGGAGCTGTAACTGGATTGGACAACACGGATTGCACCCCAGGTGGATAGAACCCAGGCGTCCGGGGGGCAGAGGAGGTGCCCCCAGAGTGTACATGCCCGCCCCCCCGGATATATAACCGGATTGGACAATATCGATTGCACCCCCACACTGCCGGCAGAGAGAACCCAGGCGTCCGGCGATGTGTGTGGGGGGGTGTCTGGGCCGGTGCTGCGGGGGGCTGCCAGCCGCGCAGGGCGCTCGCATCTAGCCGCACACGCGCATCCCCCGTTCATGCCACCGCCAGCCCGGCAGAAGTGGAGCCGCGCCGCGCCGCAGCGGAGAGGGGCCGCCGGGGGAGAGCGGGGCCTGCTGGCCCCCCGGGGCAGGGGGGCGGTTGGGATGGGGGGCCCCTCCGGCCGGGGCGGCCCCGGGCCCCGGGCGTGAGCAGCTGGCAAGCACGCGCGGAGGCGGCGTGGGGGGAATCGCAGTCCCGGGGATGAGCCGGGGCGCGGGTGGGGGGCCCGGAGACGGGAGACGTGGCCCCCCCTAGAGACAGAGCGCAAGGTAAAAGCCTCGGCCGCTGTGCATGGGGCGACCGGGGAGGGGGAGCTGGATCGGAGATGTGGGGGAGGGGAGGTGGGGTCTGGATCAGAGCTCCGGGGTGTGGGGGGTTGAGCGGAGCTGGGGGAGGGGTGGATGAGGGAAGCGGAGGCCAGGAGGGGTGAGTGTCTAAGGGCTGGACTGGAGGAAGCTGGAGGGGAAGGTGGGGGGAACTTGGGGGGTCTGCAGAGGGGCTCCGAGGGAGCAGGAGGGAAGCTAGGCAGGAGTTGGGGGGTGGGGACTGGACTGGGGTTGTGAGGGAGCTGGGGGCCCCCGGATGTGTCTCATTAACTCTCAAAGCACCGGTTGAAGGACACCAGAGGGGTACATGTGGGGGAGGGGAGAAATAGCAGAGATACACCCCCAATCTCACATCCCCCCACAAACAGGGGGACTGCTAGCCCCATCCTGGCTGAGGACAGAGCCTGTGGTGTGGGTGGGTTGGGTATGCGGTACGGAAGCAGTGACCTGCCATTTTGCTGCCCTCCCCCACCATCCCAGTCAGAGGCCATCGGGGATGGGGGCAGCTGGTTGCTGTGACCCCACCCTTCTAAAGAACGACCCCCCGGAAGCAGAGCTGGGCACAATGCTCCTCACCCACCGACGGGGCATCCGGCTGCCCATGCTGGCGTGCGAGGGGCGGTTCAGAGCAGAGTAGTGGGTATCTGGCGGGAGACATGGACTGATGTCCCACGGCCCCCCTACGGGTGTGCAGGCGCACACAACTGTACCTATGCCTGCACAAATGCAGAAGTGCACCCAAACAAGCGTGCAGACACTCAGAAGGGTGCCCCTGTGCAGATCCACGAGCACACCAAAACACAAGCTCCTCCACTCCAACAGGAACCCAGAGAAATAAATGGATGTAGACAGAGCGAGCATCTCTTCCCAGCTCCCTTCCTGCCCCCCCCCCCCACTCCTCCTCGCTGCTCTAACCCAGTAGGCCCCACTCCTGTCCCAGTGCAGGCTCCCAGTCCTCAATGCTGTAATCCAATAGAACCTACCTAGTCTCTTTCCCAGAGCCAGAAATAGAACCCAGGCGTCCTGGTTGCCAGGCCCCCCCCCCCCATGCTCTAAACCCCTAGACTCCACCTGAAAGCCTGCTCCCAGCCTCTTTTCTCCCATCCATGCCTCCAATCAATCTTTGAGCTCTCTGACCTGGGTGCAGGTACAGATCCCCACCCCTTGGCTTGTGCTGGCTCTGCCTGAGCTTATGTAACATCAGGAGAGCAAAGATGGTGATGATTGTGCCCTCCCTTGGGAAGGGCCAAGAGGGATCTGGGGCAAATAGAACCCAGGAGTCTTGGCTCCCAGTCTCTTCTCTGCCCCTTTCCCCTGCTCTAACCAGTAGAGCTCACTCCCCTCCCAGAGCTGAGAATAGTGGTTGGCACAAGATCAGGTTAGGATTCAGCACTCCTTGGTTCTATTCCCAGCTCTGCCATTCATCATGGGCAAATCCCTTCATCTCTCTATGCCTCAGTTTCCCCTTAGCAAAACAGGGAGACTGATTCTCACTCCTGCTTTGGAAATCACTCAGGGATCTGCAGGTCCAACATCTCTGGATTGACACCTGTGTGGCTGTGATCACTGCTTTGATACCAACACTTCTCTTCATGGGGGTGCCCCTTACACACACTCTCAGGTCCTTTTTGCCCCAGATTCCCCCTAAACCCAATACAAACAATGCCAGAAATCTCTTCCCTGCCTTTCTTCAAATGCACTGGAAACAGGATTATGAATATGTTTATCCAGCCCTTCCCTCTGCAGCCTCTATGATCCAAACCCAGCCAGGGCCATAGGCAAAAGCAAAATTGACTAGAAATGCAAAGAGAAACTGATTGGTCTCTTTCATTGCTCAAGCTGAGTGAAATGGAGGACCCAGGAATCCTGACTCCCAGCCTTCTGTTCTTAGCACTACACCACACTCCCGCCCAGAGCTGGAGATGGAACCCAGGAGTCCTGATTCCCAGCCCCCTCCTTCCCCAGTATCTGTGGTAGGAACTTCACTTTGATTATTGGTGGGGATCTGTTTCTGGGGCACATGCAGGGGCACAGGGTGGTGGTGGTGCAGAGTTGGCAGAAAGTGGAGGGATGGGAGAGCAGGGAAAAGGGGAATAGCAGGGAAAATGCTACTTCTGTTTTACCCAGTGGTGTTCTGCAGCTCTGACATGATCCCTCTATAGAGACAAGGTGGGTGAGGTAACATCGTTTATTGGACCAACTTCTGGTGAGCGAGAAAACCTTTTGAGCTACACAGAGCTCTTTGCCATGGTCCCTTTGAGGCAGCTCTGAGATTGTTCTCCCTAAACAGTGCTGCATCCTAGACCCCCCAGCCATACTGAGCCATGCAGCCTGGAGTTCCTCTCCATCCATGCACCAGGGCCCAGTCTGCCTGACCCCCCCCACCCCTGCCAATCATGTGCCCATGTCACTGGCATTATCAGGGCAATGCTGGCGGTTAATCAAGGTCCCTTGGCACCGCCCTTCAGACAGAAAGGGGTGTTGCACAGGAAATGGGGTCCTGGCTCCCAATCACCTCTGCTTTACCCCACTACATCCACTGCCCCACCCAAAGCTGGGATAGAACCATGGAGTCCTGACTCCCCATCCTCGCAGCATTAACCATCAGCTCCCGCTACGCTGTTTGAGGCAGGTAGAGAACCCAGGAGTCCTGTCTTGCAGCCCCCCTGTTCGGAGAGTGTAAGCTCTTTGGGCCACGGACTGTCAGGACTCCTGGGTTCTATCTCCGGATCTGGGAGGGGAGTAGTGTCTGTCTAGTGGCCAAGGGGTGGGGAGTGAATGCAGGGAGCCAGGACCCCTGGGTCCCTTCAGGAGCAGTAGCCATATCTGCTGTCCAGAAAGCTAGATCACCCCCTCAGCCCTCCCCTCTCTTCACCCCTCCCAATTCCCTGGCTGGGGGTGGGGGTAGCTAATGCAGCAGTCTTCAGCCTAACCCTCCTGTGGGGAGGATGTGGGGCTCTGCTACAGATGTAGGAACCCGGCAGCTCTTTAAAAATTCAGTGGCTGAACTATCGACCTGGCTGGTCCCTGTCTGCAGCACTGGGCGGTGGTGGGGATAGCACACATTAACCCTTCAATCCCCACGGACTATAGCTCTTCCCAAGTCCCCTCGGCCCCAAGATACCCTGCCCCTTTCACCCCAGTGCCCCTCTCCAAGGCATGCTGGGAGCCCTGATGGTCACCCCCTTAGTATGAACTGCTCACCACATTTCTGGGTGGAGACCCCAGTAAAGTGGAGGCAGGATTATGGGGGGAAAGGTGAGTGGCATAGGGAGCACAGCCCAGGGGGGACTTGGGGAGGAACCCAATCAGCGAGGGAAGCACAGGCTGGAGGGGGGAATCTGGGAGGGATCCCAGTAGTGGGAGATACGGCTGTCATGGAGAGTGCAGGATGGGGGAGGGATTCCGGTAGTGGAGGAGGTGGGACATGTGGGAACCCCGGGCGCAAAGCTGTCAAGCAAGACTGGCAGAACTGGAATAAATAACCTGTTTATTGGGACAGATTCGCTACTCTTCATAAGACCCCCTCCACTCCCAGGCCGGGATAGAAGTCAGCACTCCTGGCTCCCAGCTCCCGCTGCTCTAGCCCACTAGGCCTCACTCCCCTCCGAGTGCAGAGAACAGAACCGCAAGGTTCTACAGGCCACAACAGAGACCCTAGGCCCTGGATTAATTCCTACAGCCCCAGCTCCTGGAGTCATGGAAATATGTGGAACTGAGGCTTCCATTAAAGAAAATAAAAAGATCAATTTCTCATCCTTTTGGTTGGTGAGAAAAGTTGGAAAACAAAACCCAGGTGTAGCTGACACAGCCACGCCTGCCTGAGTCAGCAGACAGCCTGAGCCGATGGCTCCAAGGCAGGGGAGCTGACCTAGGCACCTCCCATCCCCACTGCTTGGGGTGTTCTGTCAGTCCCATCCTAGGAACGTGCTCTAGGTGCCGCCCGCCAACATAAGCAGACATACCCCAGTTACTAGAGGGTCCTGTTGGCAAGCCATCCTCTCTGTGTAGCTTCACTGTAAATGGGGCCAGGCCACACTGGGAGGGTGGGTGGAGCAGCAAATTTATGAAAGGAGCTACCGTGCAGGGTTGGGGGCCATGGTGTGTGGGGAGGAGCCATGGTGCAGGGGTGGGGCCATGGTGTGGGGGACTGGGCTATGGTACAGAGGTTGGGCTATAGTGTTTGGAACAGGATTATGGTGCTGGGCGGTACAGCCATGGTGCAAGGGTGTGGTTATGGTGTGGGGGCGGGGCTATAGTGGAGGGGTGTAGTCATGGTGTGGCAGGCTGGGATATGATGCAGGGGTACTGCCATGGTGTGGAGCCACCATGCAGGGGTGGGGCAGGAGGTGGGGCTACAATGCAGGGGCGTGGCTATGGCATGAGGGATGTGGCCCCATGCCCCAAGCTGCCTATACCCCTAGACCGTCCTTTCCCCGTACCCCTGCTCTTGGCTTCCCATTGTCCATGCCATTCTCTGATCCCCTCTCTCCTCCCCCTCACAGGCTCCACCCACCCGCCAAACATGGCTCGCTTGCTGCTGGTGCCGCTACTGATGGCAGGGACCCTGGTGTCCTGGGCTGCATCCTGCCCCTTCCATTGTGTGTGCCAGAACCTCTCCGAGTCACTGAGCACCCTGTGCGCCAACAAGGGTCTGCTCTTCATCCCAGTCAACATCGACCGGCGCACGGTGGAGCTGCGCCTGGCCGACAACTACATTCGCGTGCTGGAGCCAAACGACTTTCTCAACATGAGCGGACTGGTGGACTTGACCCTGTCCCGCAACACCATTGACAACATCCGGCCCTTCGCCTTCGGCGACCTGGAGAGCCTGCGCTCCCTGCACCTGGACGGCAACCGGCTAATGGAGATTGGCGAGGAGGCCCTGCGCGGGATGCTCAACCTGCAGCACCTCATCCTCAACAACAACCAGCTGGTGAGCATCTCAGCCGCCGCCTTTGACGACTTCCTGCTGACTCTGGAGGACCTGGACCTGTCCTACAACAACCTGCGCGGCGTCCCCTGGGAGGGCATCCAAGGCATGCTCTACCTGCACACCCTCAACCTGGACCACAACCTGATCGACTCTATCATGGAAGGCACGTTCTCCGAGCTCTACAAACTGTCCCGCTTGGACATGACCTCCAACCGGCTGTACACCCTGCCCCCGGACCCGCTCTTCGCCCGCTCCCAGACGGGCATCATTAGCCCCACCCCCTACACCTCCACCATCGTGCTGAGCTTTGGGGGTAACCCCCTGCATTGCAACTGTGAGCTGCTGTGGCTGCGGCGGCTGGCACGGGAGGACGACATGGAGACGTGCGCCTCGCCGCCCCATGTGGCCGGCCGCTACTTCTGGTCGGTGCCCGAGGAGGAGTTCACCTGCGAGCCGCCCCTCATCACTCGCCACACGCACAAGCTGTGGGTGCTGGAGGGCCAGCGGGCCACCCTGAAGTGCCGAGCCATCGGGGACCCTGAGCCAGTCATTCACTGGGTGTCGCCAGATGACAAGATCGTCTCCAATTCCTCCCGGACCATCTCCTTCCGCAATGGCACTTTGGATGTGCTGGTAACCACTGTCCGGGACGACGGCCCCTACACCTGCATTGCCATCAATGCTGCGGGCGAGTCCACGGCCCTAGTGGACCTCAAGATTATCCCTTTGCCCCATCGGGGCAATGGGAGCAGTGGCAAGGTGCCGCACCATGACCCGGGTTCCTCCGACATCGCCACCAAGACAGCGGCCAACACCACTGACTTGGGGGTGGGTGAGAGGAGCGTGGAGGTGTCTGATGTGTCAGCCAGCTCGGCGTTGGTGCGCTGGGCTGTCGACAAGTCGGCCCACGCTGCCTGGATGTACCAGATCCAGTACAACTGCACCGCGGATGACACCTTGATCTACAGGTAGGGGGCGCCACAGCATGGATGGGATTGGGGGAGTGGGTGGAGATGGACGCCATGGCATGGAAGGCTCCAGGAAGACAGACCATGCTTGGTCATTTCCCAGCCACATCACTGGACCACTGTCTTGAGCAGGGGGTGTGGCTGGAGTGCATTGCATTATGGGTATTCTCCAGGGAAAGGGGTGCGCCTGGAACACACTGCATCACGGATGTTCTCCAACATGGGGAGTGGCCATAGTACACTGCGTTATGGATGCTCTGCGGTGGACGGGGCATGGCTGGAACATGCTGCCTTACGGGTACGGCCAGGGGAAACTTACAATGGGAGCAGCCCTGGGGTTGTTCTGACTTACTTCGGGGAAGCAGAGAGAGGGCTTAGCTGAGAATTCATCTCACTGCTCATGAGGCACACAGCTGCCAATCCTGCCTGGGATCTCAGTGCTACGTCCCACCCCAGAGGCAGCTGCCAGGGATCCTTGTACAAACAGCCCCCACAGCCCAACCTAGAGTGGCCGTGTCGCAGAATGGTAGAAATATAAATACTAATGAGCAGTGCTGGGAAATTAGGTTTGTAGGATGTGCAACCTGACAAGGTTTCCCTTGGAATCCGTGGCTAATTCTGCACCGGGAGCTTGCTGGAGAGGCAATGTGAAGCCCATTGGGAGCCAGGCAATGGGGGTCAGGGGCTGGAGGTGGCCATGCCATTCCAGTGGTTTAGACTGAGACTATTACGGTTCATGCTAGAGACGTGAGTGGGGGCTAGACGGAGGGGCAGGGCACAAAAAGGGCAGCAATGCTGGGGGTGGGGTGGTAATAAAGGCAGCTGGATAGGTGGGTCCAGATATAGGGAACCTGGGTTCAGAATTCCTGGGGTCTATCCCCAGATCTGGGAGGGGAGTGTGGTCTAGTGGTTAAGATGGGGGACTGGCAGCCAGGACTCTGGCTCTCTCACGCCTCTCTGTGCCTCAGTTTCCTCCTCCCACTCATTGCCTATTTAGACGGTAAACCCTTGCCCTATTTTGTATATGGAGGTGACTCAATCCAGGTCTGGAAGCCCCTATCGGGGGAGGAGATTTTGGAGAGTAGAGGGCTCTTCAGTCCAGCAAACAAAGGCGGATCAAGACCCACGGGCTGGGAGCTGAGACTAGAAGCTGGACAAACTGAGGCTAGAAATGAGGCCACGTTTTTAACAAGGAGGGGGATTAATGACTGGAGCTGCTGACTCAGGGACAGGGAGATTCTCCATCACCTGAAAGCTTTTCCAAAGTGTCTACATGACTTAGGAATTAAAGACCCCTCTTCAAAAGTGAGGAGGGGCCTGAGCTTCAGAGGCAGTGTGGCCTGATGGTTACAGCAGTGCACTGGGACTAAGGACTCCTGCATTCTATTCTTGGCTTGGCCACTGGCCAACCCTGGCCAATGACTGCCCCCTGTGCCTCAATATCTCCATCTGTAAAATGGGGATATGATACTGACCTCCTTCGTAAAGTGTTTGAGCTCTAGGGATGAAGAGTGCAGAATAAGAACTAGGTGTTCTTATTAACGATTCTCGGGGGGGGGAGGGGGGGGGCCAGCTTGAAACACCTTAAAGGGGCCTGAGTGACCATGGCGGGTATCAGCAATGTTTGGAAACCCAGCCCCTTTTGGGGTCTCAGTTTGCACCCCCCAAATCACAAGTCATTTGAGGCCTGTTGTCGAAGCTGCTTGGGCGAGGATCCCCAATGCCCTACCTTGACCAGAAATGACAGAGCAGGAGACAGAGCTGAATATGCTGGTCGCTCACAGGGTGACTGTGAGCCACCATGAAAGACAATGTGATCCTAGGATGAGGTATTTCAGGTGAGGTAGGGAAGTACTAATATCATTGGACGAGTCCCCGGAAGACCTCATCTGGAACATGGTGCGCAACTTTGGTCACCCGTGTTCAGGAAAGATGAATCCAAACTGGCCTGTTGCAGAGAAGGCCCTTAGGTTGATCGGGGGAAGGGAGAACCGATCTTACGAGAGGAGACTGAACGAGCTGGGCTTATTTAGCCTGGCCAGACGAAGGCTGAGAGCGGGTCTGGTTGCTCTCTATAAATACATCAAGGGGGTTAACCCCAGGGAGGGAGAAGCTACTGAAGCTAAAGGACAGTGCTGGCACAAGAACAAATGGGGATAAACTGGCCAAGAATCAACTGAGACTGGAGATGAGACGGTTTGTGCCCATCAGAGGAGGGAGGGTCTGAAGCAGTGGGAGGCAAACACCCCACCTAGTTTGGAGCTGGATACGTTTCTGACTAGGATTCTCTGCAGGGGTTGGGTTGGCTGTGATAGCAGAGATGGGGCTCAGTGCCCCAGGATGCTCCTTTCAGCTCTACGTCCTATGAGCAGCAGCTGTGGGGCTAGCTGCAGGAATAGCTGGGAGATTCCCAGCCTGGGGGGGTCAGTGGGGATGCTCTGAGAGGTCCTTTCTGCTCCCTAAAATCTCTCTCTTTCAGGATCATCCCGGCCAGCAGCCGCCACTTTGTGCTGAAGCACCTGGTCCCAGGCGTGGAGTACAATCTGTGTGTCCTGGCCATCTTTGACGACGCAGCCACCTCTCTGGCTGCCACGCACCTGCTGGGCTGTGCCCAGTTCTCCACGCAGGAGGCGTACCCAGACTGCCACTCACTCCATGCCCACTTCCTGGGGGGCACTCTGACGGTCATCGTGGGGGGCATTATCGTGGTGACCCTGCTGGTTTTCACCGTGGTCATGATGGTGAAGTATAAGATCTGTGGCAGCGCCCACGCTGGCATGCCCAAAGTCTCCAACATGCACTCACAGACTAACGGTGGGCAGCCGGGGGTGCCCAACGGGATGCTGCTGCAGCGTGGGCCTCAGCAGGAGTGTGGGCCGAAGGCGCAGCGCCGGAGGGCGAAGGGCAAGTCCGTCCGGCAGGAGACACCAGAGCGCAGGACGGCGGAGGGGGTGGTGGCGTGCCAGGGGGACCCATCGGACCTGGGCACCTCCAAGGCCAAGCGGAGCTGCTCGTTGGACATGGGGGAGATCTCCGCCAGTGCCTGCTATGGTTATGCCAAGCGGCTGAGTGTCATGTGGACCAAGCGCAGCCAGTCAGTGCACGGGATGCTGGCCAGCTGTGCGGCTGAGGGCAAGCGGGGCGGGGCTTTCGCCTGCGCAGAGGAGCTGGAGGAGAGCGTGGTATGACCCAGGCGGGCGGGAGCGCACCGAACTTGTCGCATTGGAGCAGCTGGCTTAATGCGGGGGAGGGGACAGCTGAGCCCAAGGTGGAGGGCTCAGAAGCCGACCCGACAACAGTCCATTGGAGGTGGTGACAGCTGACTGGACATGGCGATGCTCAAGCCACCCCAGTAATCCCCTCTCTGAGCCGGTGACACTCTAGCCAATGTGGCAACCCCTGATCTGACCCGGCGACGCTTGAGCCAACGCGGTGACCCCTGATCTGATGTGGTGACCCCAGGTCTGATGCCGCTAGGCCAGGGCCAGAGCACCAGCATCCCCTCCAACACTGGATTTTCCCCAGGGAGAGCGTCCAGTTGGCCAGAGACACGGTTGGGAGTGAGGGGCGGTGGGTTTAGATTTTGCCATCAGGCCTGGTTTGACTCAACACCTGGGGCTGGGAATGTCTGGAAAACCCCGGCTCTTCGTGCTGGCACCCCCACCTTGATACACACGGTGTGAGAGACTTGGATTGGAAAAGGGGGGTTGAGGGGAGAATCAGTACTGGATCAGAGAAGGGGCGCCTGGACAGCAATCAGTACCAGATCAGAGAGGGGATGGGCTTGGATGGGGAATTGGTGCTAGAATGGAGAAGGGGGGTCCTTTACAGGGAATGAGCCCCAGATCAGAAAGGGGGTGCCTGGGCAAGGAGTGGGGCCTGGATGGGGGATGGACCCTGGATTAGAGAGGAGCTTGGACAGGAGAATGGGCCCCAGATCAAAAAGGTTGCACCTGGACAGGGACTAGGCCCTGGATTGGAGAGGGGGCCCGAAGAGGGGATAAAACTTGGATTGCAGAGGGCGCACATCTGGATGGGGAATTGGTACTGAACTGGGGAGCCTGGCCAGGAAATCAGAGCCAAGTTGGAGAGCAAGGGCACTCGGACGGGGAATTGGAACCAAGCATTTTATTTTTTGGTTTTGTTTTTTAAATCATTTGCCAAAATAAATAAATAAATAAACCTGAGTCACTGAGGCGTCAAGATCTGGAAATAGACAGAGAGCAGCTGAGAACTGCTGGGCACGGGATCGCTGTATGAACAGCCCCTCTGCTCTACCCCACAGGCAGCCACAGCGCTGCACCAGTGTGGGATCTCTGTATGAACAGCAGCTCGGCCTGTAACCGGTGTGGCAATGCTTTCTGAGTTGGCCGGGGGGCCGAGCCCATTGCTTTGAGAGGGGAGAGCTGCCCCAAGTGTGTGTGCGTGGTGTGATGTTGAGAATCACCAACTTGCACTGGGGGCCTGGCAAGGGCATGGAGGAGGGCATGAGATTGTGGGAGCTGGGCGGGGTGAGGCGGTGAAGAGCAGGACTGTGAACTGCAGCTCCAGACCTTGACATTTCTACACAACAAGCATTACCACGGCAACAACAGCGGCGCATGAAAGAGCCTGTAGCCTTGAGAGTGAAAGATTTTCTGGGCGCTGCACACTGGGGATGGCAGAGTGGGAGCGTCTTGCTGCAGAACAGATGCACCCTTCTCCCTAGAGAGATCATTAATCACCGCATTCTCCCATTCCCAGTGAGGTCACAAAGGGGCACATGCACTCCGGGCAGTGTCCCCACCTCATAGCGACTGGCTCAGGCTCTCGGCACACTCAGGCTGGTGTCACTGTGGCGGTTATATTTGGGATAGCTCCCTCTCCCGGAGTGACTGGCTTAGGCTCTCTGCAGACTTGGGCAGTCATTGGTCACACCTGGGTCACCTCTTCTCCTCAATCACAATGCCAGGAAGTGGTGAGCCTACCACAATCACCTGACTCCAGGAGCTGGGGCCTTGGGTGCAGGCCTGTAGCACTAGTGCCATTGCCCAGTATAGGAGGGCTGCCTGGGATGGGACACCTTTCCACCCCATAGCAGTCACCTGCACTCTTGGAAACAGCAGAACCACCCCCCCACACACACACAGTGCACTCCAACCCTGTGCGCCAGGCCATTACATTGGTTCTTCCACCTTCCAGGTGCTCTTTGGACCACAAGGGAAGATAAAAGCCAGGTGTTGATGGCAACAGGGGAGGAGGGGGGAGCAGGATTAAATTGCTTCTGCTGGGGGGGTGTAATCTGACTGAGGAAGAAACTGAGAGCAGGAGGAAGAATGGAAGGGGAGCTGGGGATGAGATGGCTGGTGAGGGAAAGAGTAAAGGAATTGGGGTGGGGTGGGAGGAGGTATGGACATGGATAGAAAGAGGGATGGAGGGAGGTGGAGGGTAATGGATGGATGTATGGAAGGAGGTGTGGGGATGTATAGACAGAGGGGTATCGGAGGTAGAGAGATGGATGATAGGGAAATGGGGAAATGGATGGATAGAGGGCTGTTGAGGCATAGGGAGGTGAGGGATAGAGGGGTGGGAGATGGACGGATGGATTGAGGGAGTACAGGGGTAGGGAGGTGGGGGAGAGATGGATGGGAGATGGATGGATGGGGGTAGGGAGGTAGACATGGAGGGGTGTGTTTGCAAATGACTCTTGGGTGTGGGGCTGACTTTCCCCAGCTGGGATGGGCCCTAAATGAAAACGAGTCCCATGGTCTTGGCGTGAGTGAGCTCAGCCAGGCTGGAGGGGGAAGCCTGGCATGTGGGCAGGGGTTAGATTGCTTTGCACCAGGGCTAGGGAGACATTCGGGCTGAGCTGCTAAAGGCGGCTTAGGAACGCAGATGCTCAGATCAGTGGCTTTGAGGCATTAGGTGTCTGCACAGCCCAGCTTGAGGCTGGTGGGCAGACTCCCACACAGCCAGTGGGTGTCCCCTGCAGCGCTCATAGGTTTCAAGGTCAGAAAGGCCCTTTGCCCATCTCGTCTGATCTCCGGTGTAACCCACGCTGGAGGATCTCCCACAGCCGTTCCTGCCTCCAGTCCAGATCTGCTGGTTGAGCTACAGACTCCAAGTGAGAGAGAGAACCTATTGCAGTTGAGGTGCACGATTGCACATGGGAGTTTAGTTTTTGTGCCGGACACAAATGGTTGTGGTTTCCTCTGGCCAAAGGATGAAGAGCTACACACTCCAGGCTAGACAAAGTGTGCTCCTGCACTACAAGATTCCAGGATTGTCACCTGTCTGTGTGTCACTCGGAGGCCTAGACTGTCTGTTGAGTCAGTGCGAAGCAATGGAAGCAGCTACAAGCATGGCTGAGAGCTCTTTTGGTTCAGAATATCACCAGGTTCAATCATCATGGGGTTTCGCAGCCTGTTACCTTCCAATTTTTACGTTCTCAGCCATTCTGATGTGACAAAGGACACCTGAGCGGTGTCTCAGCTACAGCAAGGTATGTATCCATGCCATGCCAAGAGCTCTAGACCACTGTGATAGCAGAGGTAACTCAACCAATCACCACTCTTACTCTACAGATGATTTGTATGCAACCATTTCATTGACTGAAGGAGGGAGACAACACAGGTGGTGAATTACTTGGCCCACCTACCACACCATCTATGTGATGGCATGGGCTTTCAGCTCCTAGTATCATAAGAACAACAATCCCTAGCTCTTTTCATCCCTAGATCTCCAAGTGCTTTACAAAGGAAGTCAGCATCATTCTCCCCGTTGCACAGGCGGGGAAACCGAGACACAGAACGGGGAAATGACTTCCTCAATGATACCCAGCAGGCCAGTGGCTGAGCCAGGAATAGCCCCAGGTCGCCCAAGTCCAGTTGGCTAACCACTAGGCAAGGCTGCCATCATCAGTTTGCCAACCCCAGATGCTGCAAAAATCATGAGTCAGGCTGAGAAAAATCACAAGATTGTCTTACAAAACGTGACATTATTAAAAAGCCGTCCAGGTTAAATCCGTCCAGGTTCTGTTTACTTTCTGGGCTTCTAACGTCTAGTGGGGGCTGGAACAATTTGTACAGTGGGGATGCTGAGAGCCACTGAACTAAACTGTAAACCCTGTATATAATGGAAAGCACTTCAAGTGAGGAGGTGCAGCACCCCCTCCCCCTAGTTCTAGCACCTATGAATGGGAGACAGTCCCCTACTTATTAGTGTTTTGTCTGGCCTAATAATTCAGTATATAAATAAATAAAGTGACATTAAAAGGGACTAAAGGATGCTGATTGGCAACATGGACCCTTCCAGAGAGGGAAAACTGGCAGCTAAAACCACTCAGCCAGCGATCAAAAACCAAAGTCATTTGCCATTGTGATCATGTGTCTGTTGTGGGGCTGCTTCCTACTTTTGGACCCTAGATGATTTCTAGGTCTGTCCAGGGATTTGGGCTTTATGGAGCTACTAGCTTCTATTTTACACCCTAGCTCTGTGCAAAAGAAGCCAGCAAACTTGAAAATCACATCATTGGTGGGGGTCTGTAAATTGGGAGCTCTGTGATCGAAGAGCCCCAAATTTGTACCACAAACTCCACCCCACCCCTGTGACCTGCATGACAATTTTCAGGGGTATCAGACCTTGTGTGGAGATTTCAGGGTGTTTCAAAATCCTGACTTTTCCTCAGACAACCCCACGAGCAATACAGGAATATCTCGTCTTGTTTTCCCATAGGAGGGGCCTCAAGGTGGAGAGGCTCCCCCAGCCTCAGCTTCCCCATTGTTCGTTTCATCTCTTCCCCCACTCCTGCTGCGCACCCTTCAACCCTGCTAAATGATTCCCTCCTTAGAGTTTGCATCCAGCCTAGCAGCTTCAGAGATTCACAGACAGTAAGGCCAGAAGGGCCCATCAGACCATCTAGGCTGAGTTCCTGCATAGCACAGGCCAGACACTGTCACAGACTTATCCCTGCATGTGTTTGACTAAAGCATCTTCTTCCACTGTGGTTTGATGCCATTGAGGTGGAGAACCCACCCCTTCCCTTGGCAGTTTGTTCCAATGGCTAATCACCGCCCCGTGAAACAGGGGAGCCCTTATTTCTCAGTGGAAGGTGTCTGGCTTTAACCTCTAGCCACTGGTTCTTGTGCTGCCTCTCTCCACTGCATTAAAGAGAGCTTATGCCATGTCTACACTAGCGAGCTTACAGCAGCACTGCTGAACGCTTGTGGAGCTGCTCTATGCCGACGAGAGAAGCACTCTCTTCGACATAATAAAACCAGCTCAAAGAGCAGCGGTAGCTATGTTGGTGGAGAAGCTCTCCTGCCGACATAGCGTTGTGCACACTGCCATTTATGCCGGTGAAACTTATGTGGCTCAGGGGGGGTGTTTTTTCACACCCCTGAGCCACATAAGTTTTGCTGACATACATGGTAATGTAGATATGGCCTTAGTCCCTGGGATTTCCTCCCTGTGAAGGTGCTTAGATACCATAATCAAGTCACCTCTTGAGCATCTTCATGAGAACTAAATGGATTGAGGGTAGCTTAAAAGTTACAATTCAGTCCAGCCAGAGGTGTGAAAAAACCACACCCCGACCAACAGTGGTGCTGACAAAACCCCCAGGGCAGATGCAGGTAGGTCGACAGAAAAGTGCTTCAGGTGTTCCTATGCTGACAGAAAAACTCCTCTGTTGACGGGTTGTACCAATATCGGCTCAGCAGCACAGACATAGCCTGAGTCTCTCATGGTCATTTTTTTCCAGCCCTCAAATCATATTCGTGGTCCTTTTCCGCACACTCTCTGACTGTTCAACATCCTTTCTAACACGCAGCACCCAGAACTGGCTGCACCATCCTAGCCCGGGTCTCCCCAGTGCCGTATGCAGAGATAAAATCCCCACCCTGCTCCTACTCCCGTGTATGCAGCCAAAGGTCATACTGGGAGCTCACGGCAGTTGCTCGTCCATTATGACCCCTGAATCCTGTCCAGAGTCACTGCTCTCCGGGACACAGTCCCCACTCTATAGGCATGGCCTGTGTCCCTTAGATGTGCGACCTTGCCTTTGGCCGCATTAAAACGCATGGTGATTCGAATGGGCCCAGCAGCCCAGATCAATCTGGTGGACTGCCCTGGCCTTCGCATTATTCATTGCGTCGATGTGTCACCCACCAATCTGATCATCAGCAGTTTTATGGCAACCTCCAGATCCCTGATAAAGTCACTGAACAGCGTCGGGCAGAGAACAAGTTCCAGCAGACTCTGGAGTCGCGGAAAGCTCAGCCTCCTTACAAACCAGCTCATCAAGCGCCTCTCCCTTGCCAGCCCTGCAGGGATAATTCAGACCAAATTCTGGACCAAAGGTTGCGTTGAAGGGACTTAAGCATCCCCCTGAGACCCACTAACAGGTTGCAGCATGGATCAAGAATGCCTGGCGACAGCAGTGCAGGGACAAGGCCCGGTTGGCACAACATGCCAATCAAATCAAAATCCTTTATGGGGCTGGGGGAGCCGGGCGCTGGGAAGCTTTGGAGTGCAAAATTCTTCCACAGCAGACAGGCAGGTGGGCTCTGGGGTGGCGCAGAGGTGAAAAAATGCTCTGCACATTGAGGACATCAAGTAGGAGTAACAGAGAAGGGCCATGTCCCAGGCACGGATGTGATGCCCAGCAAGAGGAAATGTTGGAAACAGCAATGGAGGGGGAATCCAGGGTTCTCTGCCTGGCTCTGGGGAGTAGGGATTAGTGTTTCAAATGGGGGTGGGGACAGAAGTCCTGGGTTCTATTCCTGGTGAGTTCAGTGCCCAGACTCCTGGGTCTTATTTTTAGCTCTTGGAGGCAACGTGATCTATGGATCAGGGGCTGGGAGTCAGGGACTCCTGGGTTCTCTTCCCAGGTATGTTACTGACCTGCTGGGTGACGTTGGGCAAGCCACTTCCCTTCTTTGGGTCTCTGTTTCCCCTCCCACCCTTTGATTAGCCTGAGTGTCAGCTCATCGGGGCAACAGCGAGAGGAGGACTGAGTGATTGCCACGCACCGACGGGGGAGGGCTGCGGACAACTGCACTGTAACCCACATTGGTTTGTAATGTGGGCTTCACATGCTGTCCCAGCCCTTGGCTCCCCCCATCCCAGCTCTACTAATGCCCCTCAATCCCAGCCCGCAGCCCCCTGCTACCTCAGCCCTGGGCTTCCCCCACCCCAGCTCTGCCAGAACCCCTCAGTCCTGACCTGCAGCACCCAGCTCTCTCAGCTCCACTGGAGCAGCATTCTGCCTACGCGTACACTCTGGCTTTGGCTCATGCACCGGGAGCATGGATCAGCAGCAGGGACTGAGGTCTTGGAGCCCCATGGGCTGTGGATAAACTCAGAGGAATTGCGGCTGCGTGTGGCAGCACCTGGAGTGAAATGTGCTGGGGTCACATGGGGAGAACTGCGCCAGCCCTAAACAAACTACAGGCCCCTCAATCCCAACCCACAGCCCCCTGCCACTCAAGCCCTGCCCCCCCGTCCTGATTTACCTATGCCTCTCAATCCCAGCCTGCAGTCCTCTGTTAAACCAGCCCGGGCTCCCCTGACCCCCCCCAGCTCTGCTAGTGCCCCTCAATCCTGACCTGCAGCCCGTTGGCTATTTAAGCCCAGGGCTCCCCACACACATTTAAAAATAGCCTCATCTGTCAAGACACTGCACAGATCCTCACTTGAGCTTCTGTCCTCAAAATACACAGCCAGCATTCTTGGGAGGGAGTGGGAATCGGGAGTGGGATCTAGTGGTTAGAACAGGCCAGGGGAGCTAGGACCCTGGACTCCTGGGTTCTATTCCTGGCTCTGAGAGGAGAGTGGGATCTGGTGGTTAAGGGCACGGGGGTTGAGAGTCAGGATGGGGGCTAGTCTCAGCTCTGGGAGGGGAGTGAGGTCTTGAGGGTTAGAGCTGGGGGAGGAGGGAGGCTGGGAGCTAGGGTTCCTGGATTCTCCTCTGTGCCTCTGTTTCCCCCATGTGGTTGGTGACGTGTGAGGTGCCTGCGTGGGCAGTGTCGTTACCATTCCCCAGCCCTGTCAATTCTAATATTGGGTTAGTATTGACCTAGTAGATATAGCATTAGACTGGGAGTCGGGGCACTTGCGTTCTATTCCCAGCTCTGCCACTGACCTTGGGCAAGTCACGTCCCCTATCTGTGCCTCAGTTTCCCCTCCCACCCATTTGTCTATTTAGACTGTGAGTTCTTTGCAGGGACTATCTCTCACTGTGTGTCTGTGCAGCACCTGGCATGACAGAAACACCGACCTTCATGGGGGTCTGTGAATTGCCTGCTAGAACAGGAGCCTGGTCTTGGACGGGGCCTTTAGGTGCTACTGGAATAATCATCCAAGGGGCATGCTGTCTGCCTAGTGTTGCAAGACAAGCAGATACAATCCCAAAAGTGCCGGCAGGACCGAGGGTCAAGCAGCCACGTAAGCTGGAAGATGAGCCATGAAGGGACTCGGAATGACGTGATATTAAGACCCGATGCCTCAGGCATTTACTAGAGCTCATGCTGCTGGGATCTCCGCCCCTGTTTGCACCTAGCTCCAATGTTTCCCAAGTTACACAGGGCCCTGGGTGGGTCACTGCACAGTTAGGTGGTCTCAGGTGGCTGGAGAGAGAGAGTGTGTGTATGCCCGTGTGCCTGTGCCAGGGAAAGAAGGCCAGAGGGGAGCTGGATTGGGGTGGAACTGCTTTCTCAGTGGAGGACAGGAACTAAAAGGAACATGGTAAACTCTCCTCATCTTGTGTCTCGATTATTGGAACAGCCCCGCTGCTCCTGTCATGCCCGGCTCCCATCCATTCAGCAGGTGGTCATCCTGCCAGCCCATCGCTTTGACTGGGTCACCCCTCTCTCTGCAGCCCTTCCCTGGCTCCCCCCTCCCCTACTGCACCAAACATAACCCACTCATCTTCCTTTTTAAGGCCCTTCATGGCCAATCCCCACCCAACCCATCAGCTCTCACTCGCTCCTGAGATGTCAGCTCCCCCTGCGATCAGCCCAGGGTGCCAGCCGCCATCGTTGCATTTGCACTCAAGCCCCTTTGTGCTTTTGCCCAGGTCACCACACACACTTGGGGGGAGCTCCCTGTAAACGTCGGCAAAGCTACCGAACTCTCCTCCTTCAAAGGCTCCTTCGCCATGATGCCTACAAAAAAATGAAGAGCCAGGCTGCTGGTGTGCAGAGACCACTGCTCATTCACGCTGACCCGTGCCATGTCATTGTTCCCTTGTGCTCCCCCGTCTGCCTGTATCCATTGGTCATCTCCTGTCTTTTCCTTAGACTGGAAGCTCACTAAGGCAGGGGCTGTCTTTCTGTTCTGAATTTGTACAGCACCTGGTACAAAGGGGCCCGGCTCCATGTCTAGGACTCTTTGGCCCTTCCGCAGCGCTAATGACATCATGATCACAAGAAGCTCCCTGTATAGGGCAATCCCAGCTAGATGTGACAAGTGACTGGAATCCCCTGTAACTGACGCTGCTGGCAGGTGCCTCAGGTGAATTATGGCCTGGAAACAGGATGTGCCAGCTCCCCGGGGCTGTAATTCATTGCTGATCATGGGGCATCAGGAACTGGGATCCCCTCCGGAGGCCATGAGCGCCACGGGTTGTATATCTACAGGGGAAGTGACTGCAGGTTATAGGCAGCCTGGCAGTAGCTGTCAGATTCAATTGCCGAGATCCCCTTATGGCTTCAATGCACTCCCTGGCTTTGAAGGAGAGGGGAAGATAGGCAGAAATACAGGCAGAGTAAGAGAGCTGTGATGTTAAGTGGGGGCTGCCTCAAAGGGGTCAGGGAATGTGATATGGGGCTTTGTCCCTCGAGGAGGCATTGACTCCGCTCCACCCCCAATGCAGGGAGACGGGCTGGCTCAGGCGGTAGGGAATGGGACATGGGGACTCTCCCCTCTAGGGGGTGCTCGCTCCTATTCGGACCCAGGTTGGGGACCAGATGGCTCATAAATAATGACTAAAAATCAATTCCATCCACTCCATGTGGGTCTCAGTCCAGTTTCCCATCACTAGACCCCTTGAGCTCCTTCATGTCCCAGTTTTCCACCTTGCTTTCCATGCTCACCTCACTGGGGGGAGGTAAAGCAGGGGGCTCTTTTGAGCTTGTAGACAGCATCTGGGTCTGCCATTACCGTCAGTAGCAGACTCAGATCTGGGCAGTGCCTGGCACGATGGGGCTCTGATCCTTGGTTCCATCAAAATGTAGAGAAACACCAATGATCACCTCACACCCCCATGGCCGAGCAGTACAAGATTCCCATTTCGGGGATTCAGGCAGGGAGCAAACCATCCTACTGCTTGCAACAGCTCCGCATATGAAAGAGCACCATCAAACTACGAACTATGCGCCATTTGTTCCAAGACTGGATCCTGCTGGCATGCTAGGAACTTGTCCAACAATGTGCAACAGCACCACCTGCTGGCCATCCTACAGCACTAATGCTAGCTGTCAGGACTCCAGCCTGCAAACACAACATGTGCTATGAAGGAGCAAAGTGGGTTAGTGGGTCGGGCCCTGAGTAAGAGACCTGAGTTCTAGTCCTGGCTCTACCACTGACCTTGTGCCTCTGTTTCTCCTCCTGCCTTTTGTCTAGAATGGAAAGTCTCAGAGGCAGGGACTGTTTCTCACTGTGTCTGTGCAGCGCCTGCAAAATGGGGACCTCGATCTCAGCAGCACCTGGCACAAGGGGGCCCTGATCTTACGGTGCCATAATAATCAGCTGGTGGGAAAAGTGCCCCAGTCTGTTTTTATGACCACCAGGGGTCAAGGGCTGTGTGTCTGTGGGCTTCTGCAATGAGCATTTTGCCAAGTGCTGTATGGACCCCGACTGAGCTTGGGGCCCTCAGTGTGCCAGACGTTGCACAGACACATAGCGAGAGACATTCCCTGTTCTGAATAGCTAAACAGACAAAGTTGAGGAGGAGAAACTGAGGCAAAGAGTGGGGAAAGGACTTACCCAAGGTCTCACAGGTCAGGCAGTGCCAGGAATGTAACCCTGGAGTCCTGATTCCCACTAGACCATGCTACCCACTAACTCACACTATTTTACACTCAACCCACCCCCACGCTTGCCTCCTGTTCCCTCATGGTGGAAGGCTAGGATGGTGTAAGTTCCTAAGATAAAAGGTTCAAGAGATACAAGAAAGCCAGGCCTGGGATTTAATGGGTTCTGTCTCCCCTTGAGGTTCTGGGGATGGATCTAGTTGCTGGTGCCATCCTAGGTATCCACCTGGGTGAAGCACTCACTACAGCAAGGAGAGATTGCCAACTGCCAGCAAAATGAGAATGTGATAAATCACTGGGCACACAGGACAGGATGGCCCCGAACTAAAACATATTGGTATACGAAGAGGGGTAATTTAGTGCTAACAGGCCAGATGGTGCCAGCCAACCACGCCATGACGAAGACGGATTGGGGGACGCACCAGCGCGTGGACTGAACAAACAATACACACAGCACGGGCTGTCGGTCTGCTAGCGAGAGGAGAAGGGTGAGTTATGGAGCAGAGGGAGGGGGTTTGTGAACAATCTCTAGCAAGGGGTAGGCGCATGTTTTAGCAATCTCACTAGCAAGGTGTCTGTGTCTTAGTAACCTCACCGGGGTGTGTGGGTGTCCTGGCCCTTCATCATGCTTTTAAAGCAGGCAGTGTGGTCTAGTAGATAGAGCAGCACACCGAGACTCAGGGCAGCTGGGTCTGTTCTTGGCTCACCCACTGACTTTGGGCAAATTTCTTTCCCTTTTGGTGCCTGTTTCCCCTCCCACCCTAATAAATCAATCAGTCAATCTACCCAAATCTTCTAACCATCACCCTTAACCAGCCCCATCATTACAGTGCCTGGGCAACTTGTATCTGTAATGTATTATTGTCACAGCATCCCTCTGAGGCAGATACTACCCCCAGTATAAAGACTGGGAAACTGAGGCCCCAACAGATTAAATAACTTAGCCCACCCACCAACTACTAGATGACAATCCTCTCCCAGAGCTGGGAAGAGACCCCAAGAATCCTGTTCCCAGCCCCCTGGTCTAGCCCATGAGACCCCACTCCCCTCCCAGAGCTTGGAAGAGAACCTGGGTGTCCTGCATTTTACCCCAGCCCCTAATCCACTAGATAACGCTGCCTCCCAATTAAGATTGCCACAGTCACCCAGGGCTGCTTGCCTGGACCCCCGTCCTGCCTTAAAAAGCAGAGTAAGCGGGGTTACGTAAGGGCTCTGAGATGCTAAAAGCAACCTGCCACGCCCTAGTCCCCATGCCCACAGCTCAGCAAAACTGCCAGTGCTGCCTGGCTCCCTGCGCCCACTCTCCTGCCTTTATTACTGTCTAGATCAATGGCAGAGGCTGGCATGGAGAACAATTTCAGCTGACGCTCTCCCAACCCTCCCCACTCCCTAACTCTTTTGCCTGGAAGCCACGGGAGCTGGGCCAGGCTATTGACCCACGGTGCTATTTGGGCACCTGCCAGGGCCTGGGAAATCGGTGACACTGCAATGGCTGTGCTCTGCAGGCACTGGGCCCGGGAGGGGTGGGGGGTTTGTTCTGATGAGCCCACTGCTGTCCCGGTTTGTGGAGGAGGAGCGGGGAGGAGTGCTGCCACGTTTGCTCGGCTATGGGCAGGTTCCTTCTGGCATCTCTCTTAACCCCATGCAGTCCCCTCTTTAAGGCAGGACGGAGCCTGGCTGGTATCTTTAGGAAGGGGACATGGTCATTGAGATTGGAGGCACAGAAGCCCTGGGTGCAGTGTAACCCCTTCCTCCCCATCTTTCTACCGGTGACAAGGCCTGTCCTGCCAGTGATGGATCCCCCGCCCGGGGTGTGCAGGCGGGTGCTCTCTGCATGCCAGGGAGTTGATACAGTGTTTGGAGCAGAGGTGGTTCTCTCTTCCCAGAGCCAGGCTGCAGGTTGCCTTCTGCTAGTTACAAACTGAACCCACTGGTCCACAGCAGTTCAAAGGCACTATACAAGTGCTTGAGCAGCTGGGGGCAGTGGGGGCTAGTGGGTGGGAAGTCAGGGCTTTGGGGTTCTATTCCCAGCTTTGGGGGGGGGAGTGGGGGCTAGTGGCTAGAGCAGGGGGAGGGCTGGGAGACAGGACTCCTGGGTTCTATTCCCAAGTTTGGGAGGGGTGTGAGTTCTGATAGGCTAGTGCAGAATGGGCACTGTCAGGACTCCTGGATTCTATTCTTGGGAAGGGGGTGGGGGTCTAATGGTTACAGCACAGGGTGGAGCACAATGGAGGGCCTGGTATCTGGGTCCCATTCCCTGCTCTGGTAGGGGAGTGGGGTCTAGTGGGTTAGAGCAGGGGGAACTGTTCCACAATGCTGAAGCCTCCTGCCATTTCCTCTGGCACAGAGGGATCAGCTGCAGGAGGTGGGGGCATGTGGCCTACAGCCGCACCTGTCTAGCTGGGGTCAAGGAAAAGGCCAATTTCTCTCCTTTCCCAGGGGATCATTTTTGCTAAGGACTTATCCAAAGCCGAATCAGGTGCTGAATATTCAAGTGGTGTCCCCAGTTGTGCTGGAATCCTAAATAGATGCGACCAGGCAAGAGGGAGAAATTAACAAGCTGTCAGAGCAGCATGTGTAAATACAACACCTTGCCACAAAGCATCAGCATAGCCTTCCTGGCCCAGAATAGCCCCAGAGTCCCCTGAGCAGGCAAGGCACGTGGGATGACAGGATCTCTCTTACCATGGTTATCCTAAGAGCATCTAGCGATCCTGCCCAAGTTCAGGGGCTCGTTGAGCTGAGCGCTGCGCAGATTCCCACCAACATTGGGGCCCTCATTTTACTGGGCATTGCCCAGACACAGTGAGAAACAGTCTTTGCCCCAAAGAGCTCACAGTCTGAAGGGACAACTGGGAGGGGGAACTGAGGCACAGAGGGGGAAGGGACTTGCCCAAGGTGACACAGCAAGTCAGTGGTAGAGCCAGAACACCTGACCCCAGCCCCAACCACTAGACTCATCATCCCACTGCACTAACCACTAGACACCATTCCCCTTCCAGCGTCAGAAGGTCTGACTCCCACACTTCTACCCTAACCACTACCCTGCGTTGCTTCCCCAAGTTCTCCTTCAATCTGGTTAGCCGCACATCAGGAACATTTCCACTCCCGTTTCACTTTCCAAGTCCATGATTTCTCTCAGTCTCTCGAGATACCCATCCACTACCAGGCGACAGCAAAATAACCCTTTGTGAGATGCAGGATCTTCTCATGCCAGCCTTTTCTCTGTATGCAGATCATTTCCATTTCCATGCAGCGAAAATCCTGCTCAATTTTCCCTTACAGGCCCCTGGAATCTCTTTCCCCCCATCAAAATCAAGAGCATATCATTATGACCCCATCAGCTGACCCCATCGCGCCAGGCTGCGGTGCAGTACACTCTCAGCTCATATGCAGACAAAGAGACTTATTAAGTCAAGCTCCTATAAAAACTGAATCCCAAAATTGAGAGATATGGCAGTGGACTATCCAGGCGCTGTTTATTTAAAGGCTCTGCTGCACGGCACAATAAATGAACGGGAATAAAACAGAGGTGTAAATCCTACCCGAATCCTGAAATGCTGCTACAAATGCTAGATCAGATACTAGGGTGATAGGCAACCGTATAAAACCCACCAAAAAGCCAGCCCAGCAATGCATTAATTAAGATCCTTCCTGGATCCAGTGATGATCTCACAGATCTCTGGCTTCCATTATTAGGGCAATGCCTAGGGTCCCAGACTGGAGCCCCCCCACCCTGGCCCCCGTGTCCTACACACACAGGCCTGAGAGACAGTCCCTGTCCCAGAAAGCTCACAAGCCAAGGAGACAATGGGTGGGAGGGGAAAGTGAGGTGCAGGGACTTGCTCGAGGGCAGGCCACGGCCAGAACCTGGGGGCTGGGCGACAGAGCTGCAAGGATGCTTTTCTTATCATGACAGCAGGTGGAGACACATTTCTTCTCTCCTCTCCTGCAGCCCACTTCCCATCGAGGAGCCGTGCCAGGCGGCTGGGGTCTTGGCAGGGGGAGGAGGCGGAGGGAGGGATTTTGTCACGGGGTGGGGCGGAGGGAGTCCTGGAACAGGGACCGAGTCATGGCAAAAGGGATGGGAGGGCAGGGCTGCGGGTGGAGTTATGGCACAGGGACCCTGCGGCTGGGGGTTGTGGCTGCTCCTGTTGCCTCTCCAAGGCTCAGTCCAAACTGAGGCCAGAAGGGACCACTGGTCACCAAGCCTGGCCTGTACATCAACCCATCACTGCTCAGTGGAATAAAATCTCCGCTCCCTGGAGGAACTGATGGGGGTGTGTGCGTGGGGGGCAGGGAGTTAATCAATTGTTACATCAAGCCCACCCAGAGGTGCAGCCTATCTCCCTCCCCCCCCTCCCCCATACCACTGCCTGGCATCAATCTAGCCCCCTTCCAGCATTGATCTGACAAGTTTCCTGGTGCCGGGCACAGATTTCTCTCTCCAGCAGAGCTGGCACAGGGGACGACGCTTCTCTGCCCTGGAGGGATCTTTCAGTACAAAAATCTGGATGCCTCTCCCACCCACCCCCAAACATGCCTGCCTGACTCATGCTTTTCTGCTCAGGCAATGGGGCACATGTGTATCATCCCTTTGAGATCAGTGACTCCCCCCCCCAGCTTCCCACAGGGGATGTCTCAGGGACACTGTGTGGGCTATTGAAGAGGGCTGAGCCTGAGCTAGCAGAAGCGAGGCAGCATGGCTGGAAGCCAGGACTCCTGGGTTCTATTCCTGGCCCTGGGAGGGGAGTGGGGTCCATTTGGTTACAGCTGGGAGGCAAGCTGGGAGTCAGGACTCCTGGGTTCTGTTCCTGGCTCTGCCACTGACGTGCTGTTTGGCTAAGTCCCTTCCCCGCTCCGTAGCTGTATCTCCACCTACTCTTTATCTAATCAGATGTGTGAGCTCTTCAGCGCAGGGACTATCTCTCACTATGTGTCTGTGCAGCGCTCGACGCAATGGGAGCCCCGATCTAGGCCCCACTAGTTTAGGTCCCTAAACTAGGAATAGAATCCAGGAGTCCTAGCTCCCAGTCCCCCCTGCTCTAATCCTTTAGACTCCACTCCTCTCTGTGAGGAACAGAAAAAGTGTGGGAGGGGAAACTGAGGCACAAGGTAGCAAAGGTACCTGTGCAGAGTCACACCCTGAGTCAGTAGCAGAACTGGGAATAGAACCAGGAGTCCTGCCCTACATCTCAAGGTTTTCCAACCTTCAGCTTATTCTTGTGGGTTTTTCTTTGCCATGTTTTGAAATGCACACCCCAGAGCTGGATGCAGTGTCCCAGTCACCAATGCTGCCACCTCCCTGCCGATTCACCCCTGGATTGTGTCAGACCTCAGGGCCATATCACACTGGGAGCTTACGGTCAGTTGGGTTCCACTGAATCCTTCCTTGAGCCCCTGTTCCCAGGATTCATAGACGGTAAGGCCAGAAGGAACCACGGTGATCATTTAGTCTGATCTTCTGGGTAACACAGGCCACGCGTCTGCGCTGAACTAATTCCTGGCTGAACTAGAGCACAGTTTTTTGAAAAACATCCTATCTTGATTTAAACACTGCCAGTGATGGAGAATCCTCCTCAGTCCGTGGGAAGTTGCTCTCATGGCTAATTACTCTCCCTGGTGAAATGTGAGCCTTATTTCCAGCCTGAATTTGTCCAGCTTCAGCTTCCAGCCACTGGATCTTGTTCGACCTTTGGCTGCTAGACTGAAGAGCCCGTTATCAAATATTTGTTCCCCCTGCAGGTACTTAAAGACTGGGATCAAGTCACCCCTTAACTGTCTCTTTGTTAAGATAACAGATTGAGCTCTGGGAGTCTCCCACTATAATGGACATTTTCCAATCCTTAATCATTCTCATGGCTCTTCTACGACCCCTCTCTAAATTCAACATCCTTGCTGAATTGGGGCCACCCGAACGGGATTCCAGCAGCGGTCACAACAGTGCTAAATAGAACCTTCCTACTCCTACTCGAGAGTCCCCTGTTTATACATCTGCAGATATAATCCCCGTCTTGTAAGTCCCCACAACATGCTACATTCACTCAGACTGACACGGTTATTTTGTGCGTCTCTGCTACGTTGGGTTGGATTCTGCTCTCATCCCAGCACCAACCTGGAGTGACCCACTCTGCTCTCTCCAAAGGTTGTTCTTCCCCCCCAGTTGGTATCCCCCTGTTGACCCACCCCAGTATCCCATTAGTTCTCTTAGCCTCTGTGTGGTACTGGGAGCTCATGTTGAACTGGTGATGTGCATATACCCCCTCGGAGTGGATGGCTCTCCCACCAGACCCCTGCTCTGATGTAGCCGGAATCCCAAAGAGCAAAGGCGTTATTCAGAGAGTCTGCCGGGGAATGGGCAATGCAAGGGTTCAATCAGCACGGGACACGCCCATTGCAATGGCTTGTGTTTGATCAGTTCTCCACCCCTCCCCCAACCTCCCAGGTCTTGGAGTCAGGATCTGGCTCCAAAAACCATTGAAAGGACAAGGCTGAATTTGATGCCCCAAATAGCAGAACTAACGCTCTCCAGCCACAAGGGGCAGAAGAAGGCAATGGGATAACTGACCAAGGGGGAAGCACCTTTATTCACCTCCTTCTAGATGCCCCATAAACAGGAAGAGAACTCCTCACCAACACCTGATTAAAACCATACTCAAAGAGGGCTGATTCCACACCTTTCTGGAGTCCTAATCCCACTCCAGAGGGTGGGGTCAGGATCCAAATCCAGGAACAGGCCCAAAAGTCAGAGTTCATTCAGCCCCCTCTCCTTGGGGCTGATGGAGACGGGGTGAAGGCTGCTGGTTTTTCTGTAGGTAATGCCAGCTTGCCGACAGCCTAAGCTAATGAGGACATCCCCCTAGGTACACCCCGCCCCGTGCCACATACAGACCCCAGCACTGTAATCACAGACAAACCTCCAGGCAGCCCCTCCAGCTGGTACCTGAGCAATGTCCCTCTGCACACTGAACGTAAGGCCACCAGATGCTCCCCTGAATGCTGCTCCATGGCCAGCAGCACATGGTGCTATCCCCCCAGAACAAGCAGCGCTGGAACTAGCCCACACCAAGCCTGGGGAAGAGATCATGTGACGGACAGACCCACCAGTAATATCACAGCTGATGTGTGTGTGGGGGGTGGGACCAAAGGGAGCTGCAAAATGCAATGCCTCCCACAGTCACCGGGGCTGCACTGTCTGGCTGGACTGCAGGGTGCAGTACCTCTCGCCAGCATTGGGGGGAACTTGTCCACCTTGACCCCCTCAGAGGCTGCATTACACTCAACGGCTGCCAGGGGAGATTCTGGAGCACATGGTCTGCATGCAGCAGAAGACAGAGGCGCAGGCCAGGGAGCACAGGCGGGGATGGGGCTGATTCAGCTCTGCCCCACTGCACTGCAGGGTGTGGTACCTCTGGCTATCAACGGGAGATGCATTGACCACTGCAAGGTGTAGTACCTCCTGCCACCACTGGGGGCTGCGTTGACCACAGCTAGGTGTAGTACCACACGCCACCACTGGGGGATGAGTTATCTATAAGGGCTTCATGTTTTAGATTTAAATCAATAAAACAGCCCCATTCCAAAAAGGAAAAAGAAAGGGAGCGAGAGAAATCAGTGTTTATCCAATAAACACTGGAAAAACACCAGAAGTGGTTACTTGTATCTAAGGGCTTGTCTACATGGGGCAGTAATGGAGACCATGGGGAGGTAATTTCTAAAAAGAACTATTGTGTTGTGCATTAATTGGTCCATGTAGACCCTGCTGGTGCGCACAAAAGGTTCCCAAGTGTGCTTTAAAGTAGGGCTGTTTGAAGCAGGACTACCTTAAAGCACACTAGGGAATATTACATAGCGATTACCCATTACTGTATATTCTCCTGTAATGAGTAGTTTATACAACATACATTACTCATCACAGTGTGTACAAAGAGGAAGCCCTGAAAGAAATTTTGGACAGCCACATAAAACTTAAAAATTGTTAAAAATAAAGCCTGAAAATAAAATGAATACATTCCAAAACCAGAAGCCCTAATTGTACACCACAGGGTGTAGTACCTCCTGCTACCACCGGGGGATGCGGACCACACTGCAGGCTGCAGACCCTCCCTCTCTTCCCCCCCAGGCACCAGACCAGAATTCAGGGGCTCCCTATTGCCTGCTGTCCCCAGCGGCGGCCCCTACAAAAGGCATCAGGGATGCATCGACACCCACTCGGCCTCTCCTACCTTGACGCCTCGGATGCGGAACTCAGCCAGGGCTCGGCTCATCTTGGAGGCAGCCGTGGGATGGTCCTTCCCATGGGCGATCACCTTGACCAGCAGCGAATCATAGTGAGGGGAGATGACAGCCCCCTGGAAGGCGGAAGCACTGTCCAGACGGATACCCATGCCCTCACCGCTTCGGAAAACCTGCATGTGGGTTACAGGAGAAAAGAAGCATGAGGCTATGGCTCTGATCCTGCTCCCTTATTACATATGCTATGGTAGCGGCAATCCAGATGGGGCAGTGTTGAGATGGGATAAAACAGACTCCATTGAAATTGGTGTCCCCATTGTGCCAGGTGCTGCACAGACCCTGGCCAAGACTAGGACCCCACATTGGGCTGGGCGCTGCACAAACCCCCCGACTGAGATCAGGGCTCCCAATTTGCCAGGTGCTGCACAGACTCCAAATGAGATCAGGGCCCCAGTGCACCAAGCACTCAGCTGGGTCCTCCAGGTACTACTGCAATATAAACAATCAGAACAAATGATCTTTCCCTTGCCAATTCTGCTTGTTGCTTTTTTTGATGCTCAGTTTGGACAGGGCAACCAGCCTGGTCAGTTTCAATTTGTATTTCTAGTCAGTTTCACTTGTTAGTCTGAAACCCTGGTCTGAGGCTGGGCCTTTCAGTCTGAAATTTCCCCTGGGCGACACCAAAGAAAATGCTGTTTACAGCAGGAGGATGAAAGAAATATACAGATCTATATGCATGGTGACGTTTCAATCATGCTTAGGTTCAGGGGGAGGCTAAGCTGACCTGACAGTGCCCCTTTAGACACACACAGCACAGCCACAGCATTTGCCAGCCTAGATTACATCACTGGACCTTCAAATCCAGTCTTCAGAAACAGCTGCTCATGAAGGCTTTTGGAGAACAGGAAAGCACCCCTCCCAGCTTGTCACTGCTGTCTTGTGACCTAGATTGGGGGAACTGGCTGGCTCATGGGTAAGAGATCAGGGATACTAAATGGGGTCTGCATTAGACAGGGGTGGGGGAGGAGGAATAAGATATAGGCCTTTCCACTCCATGGGGTGCTGACTCCAATCTGGTCCCAGAACGGGGGATTCAGGGAAGTGGAGAATTGGGATACAGGGTCTTTTCTCTTTAGTGGTGATTTTAAGAGAGATTTTAAGGCCAGAAGGAACCATTATTAAAGCTGCAGATATTATTCCCATGAGAAATTTTCTTCTTGGGAAATGTGATTTGTTTGAAACAGACATTGTGCTGCAGGAAAGCTTGGACTTGGACAACATTTTCCAACTGCCTTGACTTAATATTATCATTTGTATTGCAGTAGTGCCTGCGGGCTCCAGCCACAGACCAGGGCCCCTGTACAAACACTGAACAAAGAGTAACAATGTCATTTCTTTTTTGGAAACTGAAAAACGCGGGGGTTTTTAGCATTGAGGGATTTTTCTCCCCCTTTTAATTTGTCCCTCAATAGAAAAAGAAGGAAAATGATTTTTTTAAACTGTGAAGGGGGAAGGAAAACTTAGCATTTTTCATATCGAAATTCCTGCAGACAATCCAAATTTTTCTTACTGAAATATTGCAAAAGGTTAGGTGTTTTTTAGGAAAAACATTTCCCACTGCTACCGTTATGCCCTGTGCTGTCCAGACCCTGACCAAAATCAGAGCCCCACTGGGCCAAGTGCTGTCCAGACCCCAACCGAGATCAAGGCCCCATTGGGCTGCGCACTGCCCAGACCTTGACCCAGTTCAGGGCCCTTGTTGTGCAGGGTGAGTTGTGGTGATG
This sequence comes from Emydura macquarii macquarii, assembly GCF_026122565.2. Lineage (NCBI taxonomy): Eukaryota > Metazoa > Chordata > Testudines > Chelidae > Emydura > Emydura macquarii. Next base: position 7,596,337 of record NW_027131105.1, on the reverse strand, counting down.
TGAGATGACTTGTTGGGTCTCTGGATTTTCTCTTATTTAAAGCGAGGGACGGATTTTTTATAGGAACTCCTTGGAGTCGGGGCAGCTTGTGTCTAGCAGTTGGAATAAATCATGCCCCAGCAACCTCCATCCTCTCCCTTTTGCTGCTAATGAAGCTAATAAATCAGAACGATAAACTAGAACGAAGCTGGGGGGTTTGCTTACAAATGCTCCTTAATGGGGCTCCTTGTCAGATTACGATTAAAGCTGTTTGCTTGTTTCTAAAATGGAGAAGCCTCTCAATATGTTACTTGAGGACACTGGCTGGGTCAGGGGCGTGCAGAAAGGGATCCAGGGGAAGGCTCTGGATCCAGTCCAACCTCAGGTCTATTGTACTAATTTAGCCCCATTAACAGGACCTCCAACTCCCCTGCTCTTGCCATAAGATCTTAGAGATGAGGATAGAACCCAGGAGTCCTCTCCCCTCGCCCCCAGTTCTAAAGCTGAGGAAATATCCCTAGGTATCTCATAATAGGTGAGACGCACGCAGAGTCTGCCGGCAGCTAAGGAGTTAAGGTGCAAGCCAGACCTCAGAGAGGCTCCTGTCATTCCCTGTCTGTGACTGACGGCTGTCAGGCTGCCATCACAACAACCTGACATGGGATGACAGAGGGTGAAAGTCAAATCAGATGCAGTGCAAACATCTAGCTCCCGGGGATTTCTGGCTCTGACGGTAGCAGCTTGTGTGAGATCCTCCAAAGTCTCCCCAGCGGGCTGTAGCTTGGGGCTGTGCGCGAGGCTGGCCCATGTGCCAGGTGCCAGCTCCTGGAGTGACGCAACTGCGGCAGGATCACAGCTTCCGTTGAAAAATAAAGTGAGTTTCTAACCCTTGTGTTGGGGCACAAAAGCTGGACCTCGTGACTGACGCCTGCCTGAGTCTGCAGAGAGCCTGAGCTGATCTCTCCCAGAGGGGGGAGCAGCCCTGGGAACAGAATGCAGGAGTCCCAACACACAGCCCCATTTGCTCTAACCACTAGAACCCACACCACTGCCAGAGCTGGGGGCAGAACCCGAGTCCTGGCTCCCATCTCTGCTCTAACACAGGGAGTAAGAGCCTTTTACTGTTACTGGATACAGGCTCGCTTCGGGCTCGAGTGGCTGGGGAGCTAAAGGCCAAGGGGGCTAGTCCCCGCTCTCTCTGTGTGTGGACTGATGGTTCTAGCCTCTGTGGTGTTCAAGCCCCTGCCGGCTGTGTGGTGATTTGGCAACCCACTGTGAGATGGCAGGGACAATCTGAGCAGGAGGGGAACTCAGACCGACCTACAAACCCCTGCACCTCTGGCTTTGCAATCCCTGCGCAGCCCCTGGCCTGGCTTTGCCTGTCTCCTGGTCCATGCAGGGCAAGCAAGGGAGTTATTGGGAGCTCTCCTGCATGCAGTGCATTGTGCCATGGGTGAAGGAGAGGGGCTGACATTCCCCTGGATGTCTCTTCAACCCAGCCTGTACATGGGGGCGAGGGCGGGGGTGGTGTGGAGCGGAGGGAGGTAGATTTACTCTGCCAGGGCTCACACCAACACCCTGCCAGTTAAGCTAATTATCGTCCTCTGGTCCCCAGTCAGCTGTGTGAGAGGTGTCAGTGGGGCTGAACAGTGAGAGGTAGGATGGCCTTGTGGCAGATGATGATGAACTGGGAGCCAGGACGCCTGGGTTCTGTCCCCCAGCTCTGGGAGGGAGCTGGGACTGTCATTTAGAGCACAAAGGCTGTCTCTTCCCTGCGTGTCAGCAATTCCTTTCCCCTCAATGGCACCATCTCTGTGCAGAGACATTCACAACATCGATGCATTATTAAAACCCGCTCCCTGGGGGGAACCAGCCCTTTGACTGACACGCACAAGGGTGCATGGGGGGGGGAGTTGAGCCAAAAAGAGGACTCTGTCCTCCTCCCCCTGCCATGCCCTGAGGCCAAGCCACCCTGGCTCACTTTCTTTCGTGACTCCCTGATGGTCTCTGAGTCGACAGGCTTGCCACAATCCTAACACATCCTGCGAGGCCGGCTGGGAGCCGGGAGAGGCTCAGTAGGGGGCGTTGTGGTTCAAGGAGTGGGGCATAGTAAGGAGTGCTCACCCACTCCAGCTGGCCTGGCCCTTGGGCTAGCTAATCCCTTGTGAGCAGAAGGGATTCAACCCATTGGAATTCCAGGGCCATATGTTCCCGGGCGGCCAGCTGCTGTCTCAGCCCCCACACAGCTGCCCCGGGGCTCTCTGCAGCTCCAGAGAGCACCTGAGACTCAGAGCCATTCTCTCCAACGTCCTCCTCAGGAAGGGTCTGGGCTGGGATGCCCCCACGTGGCTCAGGACATATAGAACCGAGAGGTAGCCTCTCTCTGTGCTATTTTGGTGCAGTTGAGATGAGCAGCTGGTGTGGGAGGTTAAAGGGGAGACTGAGATCTCCAGGTTAGGACACTGGCCTAGGAGTCAGGACACCTGGGTTCTGCCCCAGTCTGGGAGGAGAGTGGTGTGTAGTGGTTAGAGCAGGCAGGCTGGGACTACAAACAACTGTGTTCTGTTCCCAGCTCTGCTGCTGACCAGCTGTGTGACCTTCGATATTGCACTTCCCCTTTCTAGACCCTACTCTCCCCTCCCAGCCACAGGGCTGGGCACTCAGGAAAACAGGATCCTGTCCCAGCTCCACCTTGGGCAAGTCCTTTTCCCTCTCCTGCCTGTTTCCTCTCCCACACTCTATTCACACTATGAGCTCCTGCCTTTCACTATATGTCTGTGCAGCGCTCAGCACACTGGGGACCCTAATCTTGGCCAGGGCCTGGTAATATCCTTTTAAGACATGCATAACCTCAGCTCTGCCCTCTGGTGCACAGGCACGATCAGGGCTAAAATTGAAGAGGGTCAGAAACCTATTCTCCAGCACTGCAGCTTCTATTTGAAAAAGTCAATGTTTTATTCTACAGTTTGGGGAGAAAAGCTGGAAAATGGGACCTGACTGTATCCAATGCAGTGATGCCTGCCTGAGCTGATCACTCTGAGAGCTGCCCTGATTGTAACTGACACAGTAATGCTGCCGGAGTCTGCAGAGAGCCTGAGCAGATTGCTCCAAGAGGGGAGAGCTACCCTGCTATCTCAATAGGCTGTGAACTCCCAGCCCTGTTGCTCTGGGGGGGCCCTGTGAGGCAGGGCAGCTCTGTGTGTGAGGCAGGGCAGCTCTGTGTGTGAGGCAGCTTTCCCCAACCCAAACAGAGACATACGGCTTCTGGGGAAGTGAATCTCAAAACGAAGGAATTGCTGTAGCTCTGTGGGGTGAGGGGACCCCTGCAGGAGTGGGGCATGGGGGTAGGAGTCACAGGGGATCCATGTGTCTCAGTGCCTGGGTTGGCTTGAACTTGCCCTGGAATGACTCTTGGGGGGAGAGGGGATCGCTGTTGCTGTGGGGAATGGAAGGAAAGATGAGACCTCTTCTTCCTTCCAGGTGTGGGGCATGCAAGGGTGGGGCATAGCTACAGGAGGTCCCCTATGTCTCTTTGCTACACCCTCTCCCAGCATGGGGGGGTGGAGGGGAGGCTTGATCAAAGCTACCAGCCAGGTCTAGTGTCCCTTGCTCTCCAGCTAACAGGCTGGGGAATGCCAAGGCTGGGATGTATCACCCCAATGCTTAGGAGCAGCCGGGCTGGAGAATCAGCCGCCCCCCCCACCCTTGGCATCATCCTGCCCCTTGATCCTGGGGGGTGGAAACAGATGCACAAGGATGGCACTTAGCTCACACCCCTCCAAAGGAGCTGGGAGAGCTGTGTGCTGGGGCAAGCAAAAGGCAGGGAGGGCACCCCAGGGTGTGAACGGAAGGCTGGCTGGCTGGAATGAGACAGCCCCGCTCCTGCAGTTCAGAGGGGGCAAGGCGATGGCATTCACGGCTGTTGGGGAGCGTGAAAGGTTACAGTGTGTTTGTGTAAACAGCGGCTCTGACTTAACCTGCTGGGAGGCTGGGGGCACTGCAGCGTGTGCAGGACACCTTGCTTCTATCTGGTTTATTGTTATCCAGTGTATTGGCAGGTCGTCCTCCCAGGCGTCCTGCACCCCAACATACTAGATCAGCGGGACAGGCAGGAATGGAATCTAGTCCTGTGCCCCAATACAATAGATCAGTGGCACAGCCAGGAACATAGACCAAGCACCCTGCACCCCAACACCATAAATCAGTGGCAGAGCAGGAATACAACCCAGATGTCCTGGCCCCTGCCCAGTACCCAGCCTACTAGGACACACTGTCTGCCCTGCAGTGCTCCAGTGATAGTGTTTCCAAGTAATGGATATTTATTAACACCCCTCCTTACCTTAACCTAGCTGTGTGTGTGAATTAGAAATGTGCCTTAATGATTAATGGTCAGCTGGCCAGGAACCCTGCTTTGCATCAGTTAGTTACTGGGCTATAAATATAGCCACTCCAGCCTGGGACCCGTCACCTGAAACCTCAGCTCAGAGCTTCGCTTTGTCTATTTATAAACCTGGTTTTTTTCATCAAAATTAGATGCTTATGATGGCTACTATTAAAAGTCACACCCCTGACTCCATGTGGAAAATGTGCCCTGCTGCTATGAGATGTATTACAGCAGCGCTGAGAGGCCCCGACCGAGATCAGGAACCCACTGTGCTGGGTGCTGCATAGACCCCAACAGAGATCGGGGCCCACATTTGTGCCAGGCGCATCACAGACCCTGACCGAGAGGAAGGTTTTCCAGCCTAATGCCTCCCCTGACTCAATTTTATCCCTTCGCTCCACCATCTGTGGATGAAAGTTCACTTCAAAGTAACTCCAGGAGAAGATCCCAATCTTCCTGATATGCAGTCTGCCCTTCTGCATAATATAGGTCTGAGAACGATCCCCTAGTCATTCCTTCCTCCAGCCCGGCTCTGGCGCTCGAGCTAGAGTGCAGCTTTCAGACAGATGTCCGGTCCTGCTTTAGAAATTCCAAGTGATGGAGAATCCACTTGTCATAATACCCCACATGAAACACACACTCCAGAAGCAGAGTCACCATGAAACACATCTGCTTTTCCCTCTAAAGGAATTTTCTGGGATTTCCCTCTGGCAGCTGCTTTCCCAATCACAAGAAGTGATTTCACCCCTGTGTATGTCATATGGGAGGCCATGCATCCCATTCTGGTGTCAACACATTGCAAAGGGGGTCTGACAAAGAGCCACTAGAATGAATTGAGGTCTAAAAAAAGTCTGGTGCGACTGCTACTGGAGTCCTGTGTCACCAGTTCTGGTGTCCCCAGTTCAAGAAGGATGTTGATACATTGGAGGGGGTCCAAGAAGAGCCATGAGAATGATTTCAGGATCAGAATGCATGCCTTACAGTGAGAGACTCCAGGAGATCTATCTACTTAAGGTTGAGAGTGACTTCATCCCAGTCTATAAGAACATACCAGGGGAACAGAAATGTGATCAGAGAGGGCTCTTCAGTCTGACAGAGCAAGGTCTAACCAAATCTAATGGCTGGAAGTTGAAGCTGAACAAATTCAGACTGGAAATAAGGTACAATTTTTTGTCAGTGGGGGTCATTAACCACTGGAATAACTTCACACAGGCTGCCGAGGATTCTCCATCACTGGCAATTTTTAAATCAAGGTTGGATTTTTTCTAAAAGCTCTGCTCTGTTCAACCAGGAATTAATTCAGGGCTGGCCTATGGCCTGTGTTGTACAGGAGGTCAGACAAAATGATCACAGTGGGCCCTTCTGGCCTGAGAACCTACAAAAATCTGAGGTTTGGGGAGCTCGACCTGTTCAGTTATTGAGGAGACTTGACCTCAGCCTGCAAGCACCCCCACAGGAAGATCTGGAAAAGCAGAGTGCCCTGCAATCCAGCAGACAAAGGCAGAATGAGGCCCAACGGCTGGGAGCTGAAGCTGGACAAATTCAGAGCAGAAATAAGTTGCACATTTTTAACAGAGAGGGGAATTAATCATTGGATCAGCTGACCCAGGGACTGGGTGGATTCGCTATCACTTGGAGTCTTTAAATCAAGACTCGACTTCTCTCTATAAGATAGAGTTTAGCCCAGCCACCAGATCTGGGCTGGAGGCAGAAATGGCTGGGGAAAATTCTCAGGCCTGTGTTATACAAGACATCAGATTGGATGACAATGGTCCCTTCTGGCCTTGAAATCTATGAATCTATGCAGAATGCAGAGAAGAGCCACTGAAATGATTTGAGGGCTGGAAAACGTGTCTTACAGTCAGAGACTTACGGAGCTCAATCTGTTTAGCTTCTCAAAAAGAAGATCAAAAGGTGACTTGGTTACAATGTACAAGGACTGTCGTGTAGAAAACACCAGATACTAAAGAGCTCTTTAATCTAGCGGACAGAGGCGGAACAAGAATCAATGGCTGATTCCACTGAGAAAAAGGGCATCAAGCTTTCACAAGGATAGTGATTATTGGAACAAACTCCCAAGGGAAGTGGTGGATTCTCCATCTCTTGGCGTCTCCAAATCCAGCCTGGCTGCCTTTCCGTCAAGACACTTTATTCAAACACAAGTGACTGGGCTCAACACTGGGGGAACTAGATGACATTCTCCGGCCTGTGTTGTACAGAAGGTCAGACTGGATGATCTTAATGGTCCTTTCTGGCCTTAAATTCTATGAAAATACTGTGCAGATCCTTCTCCGAGCTGAAGACAAAGTTGTCTTGCTCCTGTGGTGCGGTCTCAAATGCTTACAAAGCAACTATTTTTTCCTTGGCTGTCTCCAAAAGTCTCAGTGATGTAAAGGAAGTTGACAAAGGGATATTATTTATGAGACTGACGAGGGAAGATGGGAGGCAGCTAATTAAGTGAGACGGGCGGAAGGACTCATCAGCAAGAGACTCAGCTCCCTTAGCCTGCTGGATAATGAAAGAGCTGAGATGTTTTGGCTCTTTATACCCCAGATGGAAAAGAAGACGTGTTTGCTTGGATATAGGAACAGGATTTATGTACTGGGATAACATACATGCAAATTGAAGGGAATGTGTTGTAATAATCAATAATAATAATACCTACTTCATTTATAGCACTTTTCATTGGTAGATCTCAAAGCACTCTACCAAGAAGGTTGGTATCATTATCCACATTTTACAGATGGGGAAACTGAGGCACAGAGGGGGGAAGGAACTTGCCCAAGATCACATGGCAGATCAGAGCCAGACGTAGAACCCAGGAGTCTGTTCTAACCATTAGCCCCCACTTCCTTCCCAGAGCTGTGAACTGACCCCAGGTGTCCTGACTAGCACCATTTGGCAAAAAATGTTGAGGTTTCAATGTCTGTTTCCATTCCAATGTGGAACGAAAGCAAAACCTGCTGAAACGTTCATGGAAAAAGGAGAGAGAGCAAGCAAATATGAGTCCACCACAGCCAACAGCCCAGTAATCAGGGCACTTGCCTAGGTTCTGAGAGACCCAGGTTTAAGTTCTGGCTCTGGATCAGGCAGAGCTGGGCCTCTGAACCTGGATCTCCTGCATCTCAGGTGAGTGCCCTCACCACTGGGGTGGGGTACTCTCTGGTTTAGAGCAGACAGCCCAACCTGAATCTAAGACACCAGCCAGAAGCAATTTTGCTTGAAAGTGACCCTTTATCATGAAAAGTTTCAGTTTTGATAAATGGGTATGTTCTGATAAAAATGTTTTGTAACAAAGTTCCTGACCAGCATCTAGCACAACAGGGGCTCCGATTCTAGCACAGCACGGGTCCATGCAGCGCCTGGCACAAAAGGGCCCTGATTCCGGTTGAGGTCTGTGCAGTGCTGGCAAATAGGAGCATCCAATCTCAGTTGAACCATAACACATCTAATTATTCTTATTATGGTAGCTCCTAGAGTTCCCACTTAAGATAAATTCAGGCTAGAAATACGTCGCAAATTTTCAACAGCTAGGGGGATCAACCATTGGAACAACCGATGCACAGTCAGGCTGGAGTCTTTAAATCAAGAGCAAATGTTTCTCTGAAAGCTCTAGCTTTCTCTAGCTCTTCTGGCCTTGAAATCGATGGATTTCTGAATAATCCCTTGGAAGAGGGTCTGTTTGGATAGACACTGGGCTATACTGGCCATATAGCAGAAATCTAAATAAGATCAAGCTTTTCATTCAATTTACAATTAAAGTTCTCCCCCAGGAGCTTGTGAACAGATCACTGAGCCCAGAATTAATTAAAGACAGATGAGTCTCATAATGAGGGGATTTCATAACTGCTCCAGCCAATATAACTGGAATGCTGCCCTGGACAAAACATGCATGGAATGATGCAGGGCCTTGCAAACTTGGGTGGGGGGCAGGACAGGGGAATGGAGAGGGCATAGCTTTTTAAAAAAAACGAGGAGGGTTCATATGTGGGACTCCTGGGAGAGGAGTGCTGTCTAGTGGTCAGAGCAGGTGCAGGGCTGAGAGCCAGGACTCCTGGGTTCTAGCCCCAGCTCTGGGAGGCAGTGATATCTTGTGGTTTAAGCAGGAGGAGGGGCCGGGAGTCAGGACTCCTGGCCTCTATTCTAGGCTGTGGGAAGAGCGTATGGTCCAGTGATTATAGCCTGAGTGCCTGGAAGTCAGGACTCCTGGAGTCTATTTCCAACTCTATCTAGTGTTAGAGCAGGGTGGCTGGGAGTCAGGGCTCCTAGTTCTAGTCTCAGCTCTGGAGAGGAAGCAGGGGCTAGTGGCTGAAGTAAGCAAGTGACTGGGATCCAGCAATCCTGGGCTCCGTAAAATCCCACTGCAGCAGATACAGAGCCGACATTTTGCAAAGCACCAATTTTTTCTATTGCCAGGAGCTTAGGAGAACAGTATGTGGGGCTGGGCTGGGCTTTCTCATCTCTATAAAGCAGGCAGGGCTACAGATTGGTTCTGAGTTTACAGATCAGCGCTAATTAACCTCAATTGTGCTGAGGCAGTGGTTCCTGCCAAGAGTTATTGCCGTCTCTCCCCGAATTCATCGACAAACAAATCCCCGCAGTGGGTAAATAATGCAATTAGCAGTTACTCTGTCGAGTCACATTGCTAGGTCACGGGACAGCTCCCAGCATTTTTCCATCCAATCCTACATTCAGCGGTTACTTCCAACAGCACCTTATAGGGGATGGAAGACAGCATGGTCTAGTGGGCATTAGGGCTCCTGGGTTCTGTTACCCACCATGGGAGGGGAGAGAGGTCTAGTGGCAGAGAGGCCTGGGAGGCAGAACTCCTGGGTTCTGATAACCACACAGAATTCCCAGTGATATTGAGGCTGTGATTCACAACCCCCTCAAAGCACAGGGGAATCACTCCGGTCCTTGGCAGTACAGAGTTCATGACACGCAGGTCAGTGTCAGGGATTCTGTTGCTCACACAAGCTGCCTTTTGTGCCTTCCCCTCTCAGCTCTACAGCATGCTACAGGCACCCGGGCCACTTAGCTTTCTATTAGCAAGCTAAATGAGGCAGAGAATGAAACCTAAAAGTAAGAGCTAATAGAAAATGTTACCGGCTGCTATGATCACCTGTTCTGGGATCCACAAAGGATGGTGGAAAATGAAACACACATTTGAAATCACACAGCCTTACCTCTCCTCTTTGAGAGATGCCTCAACACCCCAGTAACACACATCCTGTTACCCAGAGACGGTACCGAGCACTGTGGGATAAAGTCTAACCCTTGCTCTTTGCTATGGCAAACGTCAGGTTTAGATCCAGCATAGCAACAGGAGCTACTTACAGCTGGCTGCACTTAAACACAGGCCTAAATAATCACTATGGGCCTTTCTGGCCTTATACTCTATGATCTAATGGCCCCTTCTGGCCTTAGAGGCTAGGACTACATTAATCTCCTCCCTGAGTAGGTGCTTACAGACAGGGATCAAGTCACCGCTTAACCTTCTCTTGGAGAAACTAAACAGATGAACAGCTTAAAGTCTTTTATGGAAACAGACTCACTTTAAGGCCATTCTGATTGAGACCCAGCTCTTGTATAACCCAGGCCATAGAATCTCCCCCCAGCCATTCCTGCATCCTGCCCAGATCCAGTGGTTGAGCTAGAGTGCAGCTTTTAGACAGATGTCTCATCTTGATTACAAACCCAAGGTTATTCATAGATTGTAAGGCCAGAAGGGACTACTGTGATTATCTGATCCGATCTCCTGTATAACCCAGGCCATAGGACAGGGAAGAGACTCGCCCCAGGTCACCCAGCAGCTCACAGATGGGAATAGGAGGCAGGTGTCCTGAATCCCAGAGCCCTCTGCTCTAATTCACTACACTCCCCTCCCCGAACAGGGTCTAGTAGTTATGTGGGGGAGGAGACACGACTCCTGGGTGCTACACCCAGCTCTGCCACTGACTTCCTGTGTGATCTGGGACTGTTACTTAATTTCCCAGTGCTTCAATTTCCATTTCTGCAAAGTGGGGTAATAATAACTAAAAGGCAGTTTGGTCTAGTTACACTTGGCCTCAGGACACCTGGGTTCTCTTTCCACCACTGACCTGCCATAGAACCATGGGCAAGTGTTGAGGTAGCAAGAGTCACTAGACAAACGTTTCTGGCCAGGGTTACGCATGAGGTCACAATGGTCCCTTCTGGCCTTCAAATATATTAATCTTGATTCCCCCAGCTCTGAAGCAGCTGCTCCCCCCCAATCAGAATGCCTGTCACTGACGTGTATCGTCAATGCCAGCCATCTGCCTCTCACCCAGCTGTCCCAGGGGGACAGAAGAACCAACCTGCATTTGTGTTTCCACAGCTTGACACCTCACCTATGCACAGCACATACTGGAAATGTCAAGGCAGCATGGAAGGGATTGGGGCACTGGCAGGAGAAAGCTCAACACCACGGCTTTAGGTACAGGGACTTTTAAGGGCAGCGTGGATTCTATATAGAGTCCCCCACATATACATCTCTTTGTGGTATCTCGCAGCAGAATTTTCATCTTTTTCCAGTGGAACATATATTATCTGTACTACAGTAGCGCCTGGAGGACGCAACTGAGATCAGTCTGATTTTGGTATGTGTATTATTAGTAGCATTATGGTAGTGGCTAGAGTCCCCTGTTATGGTGTGTACATTCTTAAGAGCATTATAGTCACACCTGATGCACCCCAAGTGAGACCAAGAATCCATTGCGGTGTGCATATTAGTAGTATTACAGTAGCTACTAGATTGCCAGCTCTGACCAGGCACAGTGAGATAGACTGGGAGCTCTTCAGGGCAGAGACTAAATAGACAAAGGGTAGAGGAGAAACTGAGGCACAGTGAGAAAAAGGGACCTATCTCAGGTCACACAGCAAGTCAGGGACAGAGAGATGGGGATAGAAGCCAGGAGTCCTGACTCCCCACCCCTCCTGTTCTAACCACTAGACCCACTTCCCTCCCACAGCTTGGGATAGAACCCAGGAGTCCCGACCCTCAGAGCATGCTGATCAACCTGCTGGATCACACTGCTCTCCCAGAGCTGGGAATAGAACCCAGGAGCCCTGACACTCACTGCCGTGCCCTAGCCATTAGACTACACTCACATGGGCATCTCATGCCCACTGGTGCAAATGACGTCAGGAGCTAAAGGCCAATAAAGAATCAAGTACTCTGTCTAATCTATGCTGGCATTTCTAGAGTGCCCATCCCTGGGGGGTCTGGGCTCTGCTCTTCATGGGTTCTCAGCACCTTGGGGGTAGGAGCTTGGAAGCTCACAGCTCAGCTCACAGGGACAAACAATAATCCCATGAAGATCAGGAGCAGAAGCATCCAGAGTTGAGGGTGTTTTTGGCCCCCAGCTTCTCTCTCTCTCTCTCTCACACACAGACACACACATCGCCCCCGCCTCCCACAGCAAGGGGATGGCAGTCTCACAGCACAACTGCAGCTAGCTTTTCATTGTGCTTTTCACAATCAAGCCAAGGCACCACATGAGACACGTTAATTACAGTGGGGGCTGTGTCTTCAGCACAGTCCTTGGGCCTGGTTGGTTTTGACTGACCCGCAGAAAGAGCATCAGAGACACGACCAGTGAGTGAGCCCTACAGAAAGAAGGGCTGGACCTCCCTTCTTTTGGAGCCCTGCTGGCACCGTTCCAGGTCAACTTGCTCATGGGCAGCAAAAGGGGGGCAGGGTGTCACTATACTCCTGCCAGGACCCTTCAGCCTGTGCAGTGGTAAGGGGCTTCTCCACCCCACCTTTGCGGGGGGAAGGGAATGCCAGCAGCACTGACCACAGAGGTGGCAGGGACAAGGGCATAATGGAGGGGGCCCAGGCCGGCTCTGACTGGAGACCCAGCTGCCAGCGCCTCCCCTCCCAGTCATGCGCAAGGCTGCAGTGCGGGTGAGCCCTGAGGCTGGGGACCCGCCACCTGCACAGGAGGTAACAGGCTGGGGTGCCCACATCCATGGCACTGGGGAATCCCCTGCCAGACTTTCAGCAGTGTGGGCTGGGAGGGGAAGCCTTGGCCCTTCCCTGAGCCCCTTGCCCTGGGGGGCAGAGCGGGGGGAGGGAGGGGCTGCAGTCTGAATGCCAGGGCTTTCCAAGTGAAGCAAGGGTGCTGGGGGCCTTTGGGTCACACTACACCTCCCTCTGTGCTCTCCAGGCGGCGCCCTGCCTGGCACTGGGGACCCAGGGAAGGAAGTGCTGGGATGTGCTGAGCCTGGGCCCCCTTGCCATGCTAGCCCCGGGGTGGGGGGCTCAGGGAAATACTGGGTTTCCCTCCCAGCCCAGAGTGCTGGAACTCCTGCAGGAGCTCCCCCATTGGATGAGGATACCGGCACCCCAGCCTGTTACCTCCTGTGTGGGTGGCAGGTCTCCAGCCTCAGGGCCATCTTGCGCTGCTGTCTGGGGCTTAACCGGGAGGGGAGGCAGTGGCTGCTAGGTCTCTGCTCTGCTCTGGCCAAGGGGGGTGAATGGGGGGCCTGGGCCTCCCTTTGTAGTGCCCGTCAGAAGTACCTGAATGCCATTTCGGATCGCCAAAATAGTGCTGGAATGCCCTTCCAGCGTGTCTCAGCACCACTTCTGCACTGGACACAGCCTCCCTCACGACAGCCACACAAGAGACATAAATCACCACACCCACAGACACACAATCAGCTCCTCTCCCCCCAAAATCAAACACACACAGCGTCAGGATCAAGGTCACATACACACTCTCTTGGGTTCTGTTACCAGTTCTGGGAGGGGAGCAGTGTCCACTGGTTAAAGTGTGAGGCGGGGGTGCCAGGGCCAGGATTCCTGGGTTCTCCCCCCAGCTCTGGGAGGGAAATGGGGTCCATGGCTACAAGAGAGAAGGCAGGGAGTCAGGACTCCTGGGTTCTGTTCCCAGCTTCCTCGTCACTATTATATTCATGCAGCCCTTGTGAAAACTAGCTCTCCAAATGGCTTATCTTAACAAGCAGCTCTTCTCTGAAGTACTTGCTCAAGGAAACACACAGATTTATTTTACATTAGTGGTTTTAAGGTAGCCCGGAGGCCTACCAGGTGGGCACTGCACAACTCCCAACCAAGATGGGGCCCCTGTTGTGCCAGGTGCTGCACAGACATAGTGAGAGACAGTCCCAGCCCCAAAGAGCTCTCAGTCTAAATAGACAAGAGGTAAGAGGGGAGACAGAGGCCCACGGAGCAGAAGAGACTTGCCCAGGTAACAGAGCAGGACTGGTCCCACCAGCTGGCTCTCACCACCAGACCCATTCTCCTCCCAGAGTTGGGGACAGAACTCAGGAGTCCTGATTCTCCCCCTGCACCCTCGAATTTGGAACAGAATCCAGGAGTATTACCCAGCGAACAACACTGCCTCTGTTCATGGGAATCTCTCCTCCCAGAGACTGCCGGCTCTGTATGCACTGAGGGATTTGTTGAAGCATTGACTGACATCTTGAGCAAGATGAATGTCCCAGATGGGGTTTCTTCTCTAATTCTGTGCTTTGATCAGCTCTGATCCACATCCATGGAGCTGCTGTTTCCACAATCTGAACTTTAGCAACCCTGCTCTTTGCATGACACCTCCCAACACTCCACCTTAGCATGCGGCTCAGTCCATAGCAGAAAACAGCTTTTGACAGGTCCGTGTTCGTTAACCTTTCAGCTGAGAAACCAAGCCTGGTTTTCTAGACCCAGATGCTGCTCCTTTGTGGATCAATAGATTCCTGCCACATCTTGTAGATTACAGGGATTCAATCTCCCACTGAGATGACAAAAGCTTCAGGTTCAAAGCTAGAACCAGTGGAAATTTACAAACCACAATATCACCCCGTATCTCAGCCAGGGTTTGTACAGCACCGAGCACAACAGGGACCCTTATCTTGTTTGGGGTTTGTACGGGCCCTGCATAACGGGGGCCCTGACCTCAGTCAGGGTCTGTGTAGTACCTGGCACGATGGGGGCCCTGATCACAATCGGAGTCTGTGCAGTGCCCAGAACAATAGGGCCCCTGTCTCAGGGAAAGTGGGGGGTAAAGTTTTTAGGCGCGGTATGCGATGAATGTAAATTGATTAGCAGTTACGCCAGTAAACGCTCCTGGTACTGGCAAAGCCTTCGCCATGTCCCAGAGAAGCTGGATGTGACAGGCAGCTCAGACAAAATGCACAGCCCAAATCCGGAGATGCTCTTCAAAGCACATTAGGAATTTTCTCCACCTCCGCGGCGGCTGATTCACACCAGAGCATGCTGGTCCGGGGAGGCTGCGTTCAATTAATTTTTTTGGAAGAGATGGCGTCGCTAATCTATTCCTTTTCAAACCCTCTAATTAGCCCTTTGATTAATTATGCATCCGCAAGCGGCTAAGGCAGCATGCTTTTGAAGAGCCATTTCCTTGCATTTCACTCCAGTTCCGGCACGCAGTGAGTCCTGCCTATTCCTGGCTCTGCAAGGGCAGCGTGGTCTGCTGCTCAGAGGGGGCTGGGAGTCAGCCCTCATGGCGTCTATCCCTCCATCTGGGAGGGATTAAGTGGAGGGGGGAAGAGCCTAGGAGACAGGACTCCTGGGTTCCACTTCTGCCTCCACCATTGACCTTAAGCATGTCCTTCCCCTCTGTGTCAGGACTCCTTAGCTCTATTTCCAGCTCTGAGAGGGGAGTGGGGTCTAATGGTTAGGGGTGAGGTGAGCTGGGAGTCAGGATTCCTGGATTCTAATACTGCCGCTGACCTACTGTGTGACCTTAGGTAAGTCCCTTCTCCTGTCTGGGCCTCAGTTTTCCCTTGTCTCTTTAGCCTGCGAGCTCTTTGGGGCAGGGACTGTCTCTCCCTGTGCACCGGTGCAGCGTCCGGCGCAACAAAGGGCCTGATCTTGGTCAGGCTCTGTGCAGCACCTGCTTTCAGCGGGAAGACGCAGCCCCTAGCACGAAGGGACAGTTGGTCCACAACTGCGACTTCTAGGCGCTACTGCCATCCAAATAATGAATAATAATGGCACAAACTTCCTGTGCAATTGACCTTACACTGGAGCGGCAGTGGGAGAATTGGAGGGGAGAGGGGCATGGTGGGAAGGATTTTAATAACTGGGTCGTGGACTTTAAGTGCTTTTTACAAAGATGAGTTTCTGATCATATGTCAGCAGCAGCGAGGCATCAAAACACATTGATTCACTGTTGCAGCTGAGCCGGCTCCCAGCAGACATTAGGGGCTAATGATATTTATTCAGCCTATTATGCTCCGTGCATACCAAGGTGTGATCCCATTATACATTAACCAGTGGACCGGTCCTGTTTCACTATTCATACAAACAAGCCTTGATGGGGTGGAGCGGCACAACAGACGACTAGCCGCTAATACATATTCATCTAGACACGTGGATTTCAAAATCCCATTGCCCTGCGGGAGCAGAACGCTTCCAGGGAGGAGAGATAGTTTATGATTGTGATCAGGGCTCCACACTGATTAGATGCAGGACTCCTGGGTTCTATCTCTGGCTCTGGGAGGCAGCAAGGATTAGTGGTTAGCGCGAGTGAGCAGGTGGACTGGGACTCAGGAGTTCTGGGTTCTATGCCTGCCTCTGAAACTGAGCTGGGGCAAGTCCCTTACCCTGCGTGTGCCTGTCTTTTCCCTCCTGCCCCAGCTCTTAGAGGCAGGGACTGTCTCTCATGCTGTCTTTTGGCAATGCCTTTCCCCATGGGAAAGGCTGGGGTCTGTGCAGCACTCGGCCCAATGGGTGCTGTTATCTGGGGCCTTTTATTGTAATACACCCAATAATGCTAATCAGCTCAGGTGGCAGGAGCTACCTCTGAGTTTGGTGGGTGTATGACCAGGTCCTAGCATAGCTGGACTCTGATCCCTCACTGGCAGCCCTTGGTGCTACCATAACATATCTAATGCACGAGGAAGAGAAACATTTCAGACTCCAGAACCTAGCTGACAGTGCGTTCCAGATGGGCACCGTGCCGTGATTATTAAAGGGCCAAAAACTGCTTTTATAAGGGAGCCTTGTGGGTAGGGATACAACACAGCTGGCTCAGGACCCCCCACCTCCTTCCATGGCCTGTTATGTTAAGAGCAATTATTGTCCACATCTGCACAGGGAAGGGCCTCTGCTATTTACAGCTCCTCCAGCCTTCTCCCCACCCCATCACTCCCCCTCCTCCCTTCAGAACTGGGCAGAGAGCTCATGTGTCTCCTCCCCATCCTCTAACCCCTAGACCCCACTGCCTCCAGAGTTGGGTGCCTGCCCCCAGGTTCCTGTGGTTTAAGGCCGGGAATGCTGGGAGCCAGGATGCCGGGGTTCTAGTCCCAGCCCCAAGGCAGCTGTAAGCCAAACAATAAATGTGACAGATGCATCTCTCTCACCTCCCTGTCTTTTGGTGCTTTTGAGATGTGTTGCCATGGAAATCAGACCCCGAGGGAAGTGGGGGTGGGGGGAAGAGTGTAGAATGGAAAGTGCCTTGTGCCCCTACTCCTCTGCTATCCCCTCTGTATCAACCCTCACTGGCCTCAGCCACCCAACCACCCTCTCCAAGGTGACACCAGGGCAGAGGGGTGGGAGGGCTATGCATCCCACAGCCCCATGGATAGCCAGACTTTTCCACAATAGCGTGTACTCCCTCCCAGCCTCCTCTGGCAAACAGAATCCTCCTTCCCCTCCCAATTTAAGGCCTCTTCACATTGCGCCAATCGGCCTCAGCTTTGCTTCCAGGGTGCGACTGGCTTGGA
Source organism: Emydura macquarii macquarii (assembly GCF_026122565.2). Lineage (NCBI taxonomy): Eukaryota > Metazoa > Chordata > Testudines > Chelidae > Emydura > Emydura macquarii. Next base: position 7,579,242 of record NW_027131105.1, on the reverse strand, counting down.
GAGAATCTCACTCCTCTCTCTGGGGGGTCTCCCCTCCCCTGCCTGTCAAAAATTCAGCCATCCTCACCCCCCTGGAGTGGCAAGATGCCCAGCTTGGGTCACAAGCGTCCTCTCTGCCTTGATGCATCATTAACCATAGCAGAGACGGCACTAGCAATTTGGCCAGAGCGCCTGCATTTCCCGCCAGCATCTCATGTTCCTGTGCGCCATCCCACTCCATCTTTCCACCATACTGTTGCCAGATACCTTGGAATTACGTTTCTCTTTGGCACGTTCAGCATTGCCCAGGTTGCATCCACCCACCCCGACTGGATTGTAGCGCATATGGTGCAGGCCCATGGCCAGGCCAAGTGACTGCAAAAGAATCACGACTTCCATTTTAAAAAAAAAAGGCAGTTTTTACCCTTTGAGGAGAAAACGTGGAACATGTGGCCAACGCCAGCCTGAGCCTGCAGAGAGACTGAGCCGATTGCTCTGAGAAGAGGAGCTGCCCCATGCATCTCAATGGGGTGTTAACTCCCACTCCTCTGAGGCACCCTGCCAGCCCCAGCCCAGCAGGGGGAGTCTGTGTATGGGTGGAGGGGCCTGGTACCCCAATGTGAGCCACATCCCAGCTCCAGGAGAAAGACAGGATCATTATACTCATTTTACAGATGGGGAAACTAAGACACAGAGAGGGGAACTGACCTGCCCAAAGTCACTTAGGGAGCAAGCGGCAGACTAAGAACAGAACTCTGGTGAGCCAAGTCCCACTCCGACATCTCCCCACAAAAATGGGGCTAAGCTAGAGAGCTGAAAGGATAAATTCCTCCCTTGTTCTATCTCAGTGGTTGCCAGCGTGGGGGACCAGACCCCTGGGGTCCACCATAGAGCATGCGAGGGTCTGTCCCCTGAGCCAGGATCAGAACATGCCAGGACAGCGTTCCGGCACTTTTGCCGTATGGAGGGCGCCTTTTCTTCTCAAAATGGCGTCCTCCACACACCGTGATGCTGGCAGGGGCATTTCCGCACTGGCAGAGGTGTGCCAATTGTACTGGAAACAAAACGGTCCAGGACATTTTGTCAGCTGCCAAAGGGGTCCTTCGTGGAAAAGCATTTGAGAACCACTGTTCTATATGATTGGGGGGTGGGGGGAGCGCCGCTGAGAAAATTCAGAACCCAGTTCAGTAAAACAGTTAAACAGGTGCTTAAATAAAGCGGGGGACTTCTCAATTGCTTGAAGCGAAGCATGTGCTTGAGCACTTTGCAGAATCAGGGCCCAGCTGCACTGGGTTTAAGCATGTGCTTGAATGCTGTGCAGAATCCACCCAATAGCGTGAAATTGACAAAAGAAAAATGAGAAGCATTTAAAACCTAGATGCCGCTTTCCAACTAAGATTCCTTGCGGGGGAAAGAAAACCCAACAGGGCTACAGCTCTGTTTATTTTAGCACAAGTGGGGCTGGCTGCCTGTTTGCGTTAAATTATTTTCACACTCTGCAGCATGACCTTCCTCTCGTCTGTTATTTGAGAATGAATCGTTGGAAATTAAATTTGCTCTGATTCGAGGGGTTTTTAAGCTTCTCCAATTGGCAAACAGCTTAAAAACCATTGACAGCAACACATTCCCAGCACTTCTGTGACTAAGGGCATCGGAAGATACGTATCACAATAGCGCAGCCAGCTCTGGGAGCCAGGTTGCTATGTTTTAATTAGAGGTGGGGGAAAGGTTTCCAAGGAGCAGGCTTCTACTTGAAATCAGTACTTCACCTAAACCAAAGCAGAGCCCAGGGAGATGGTGATTACATTTTCAATGGAAACATTTCAAAAAAAGTTGACTCAAAATGGAGGATTTTGTTTTGGCTTTTTTTAATTTAATTTTTAAAACTTAATTCATTTTAATATATTAATAATACATTATAGTTTGTATTTATATATATTTAGTATCATATAGCATTTATATTTACATATTATATATAAAATACATCATACACAATGTAAATATATATAAATATAATCTATCAATGTGTTAGAATGGATTGTATTAATGTTATACGTAATACTCATGTATGCAGTATTTAATGTTTTATATTATAATATTTCAATGATGTTCTTCTGAGATTTCCAAAATGAAAATATTCAGGAATTTTTGTTCTGCTGTAAATTTAGAAAAATGACCTTTCATTCCAATTTGGGCCAAAAGGAACTTTTTAAACCTCAGAATTTTCCACAGGACAGAAATTTCATTTTCCAACCGGCCCTGGTCTTTATACCACAAGAGGCAAGGTCACGCATACAGGGACAAGGAACATCAGCCGGATTTACAGGAGGGGGTGTTGTGCCTTGGGACACGTGGACTCTGGAAAGGTCTCAAGGAAACCAACTGATCATGAATGGGGCATGAATGGGGCATGAATGCAGGGGCTGAGATCTAAAGCAATTGGGGGCTGGATCAGCAGGGGGTGTCAAGCAAGATCAGGCAGATGGCATCTCCTTTGTATGTGGCACTAGTGCCTGGGACACTGCTTCCAGCTCTGTGGTGTGCACATGAAAACCATTAAAGAGCCAGGAAAACCTGAGAGCTAGGGAGCACCATTTATTTAATTTATCCAAGAGAAGGTTAAGAGATGACATGATTATGATTTATTACCAATGCAGGGAGAAGATTTTGGAAAGCAGAGAGCTCTTTTAATATTGCAAAGGCAGAACATAGCCCCATGGCTGGGAGCTGAAACTGGACAAATTCAGACCAAAAACAAGGTGATAATTTTTAACAGGGAGGGGGATGAACAGCTGACCCAGGGACAGGGTAGATTCTCTGTTTTTTAATGGAAATTGGATATTTTTCTAAAATCTCTAGCTCTCTTATGAGATCTGCGCTGGATGCAGGAATGGCTCGGGGGGCAGAAGAATTTTTGGCCTGTGTTATTCACAGAATTTAAGGCCAGACTGGACCATCAGATCATTTAATCTGACCTCCTGTGTATCAAGGCCATTCAATTTGATCTAAACTCCCTTTTATTGAGCCCAATATCTTAGTTCTCAGGAGACTAATCTGTTGTGAGCCCCCAGCAGGGAACAGGAGATGGATGGCCCCCGCCCTGTGATAACAGGGAATTACTGAGGTGAGTCATGCCAGGTGATCCCCAGAGGCGACCCGCATCCGGTACTTCTGAGAAAGGTGAAAAGCCTCCAATGCCCCTAGCAATCTGACCAGGGGGAAATTCCTTCCTGACTCCAACTCTGATGACCAGCTGGAGCTGGACCCAGAGCATTTAAGCAAGACATGCAGGAGAGCAGACTGGTCACTTATGGCCTTAAAAATCTACAGGTCTCTGAAAAAACAAACAAAAGCAGCAGTCTGAATTCCTGCTACCTCGCCTCGGGTACCAGCACCTGCAGATTTAACAATCTGAAAAGGCACCCAAGCCAAGAGTTTGTTTTGCTATTTAGGGGCATCTTTCAAAGCTCTCTCTTTGGCTCCGTCAGCATTGTGCTGTATTGGTTTAATAGTCCTGACCCTCAACAAACACACCTCACCTCCCCCAGCCTTTCCTTGCAAAGTCTGGAAGAAAATTCCATTTCCTTCAGCAAAATCTGAGCTTTTCACTTGCCCAGGGCGAGCAGGATTGTGGTTGAGTTACCCAGTTGAAGGGAGAGGTGAATTGGGGAGTTACAATGTTAATGATGGGCAATCCCATGCCTCGGCCCTGGCCTGGATCTTGAACGGCAGTCATGTGTGCAGTTTAGATGGAGGAAAAGGGGAAAATGGTGGAACTCCTAGTGACCGGCCTTTTATCTTTCGTGCTTTAAAGCCTCAAATCCCAAAGCGCTTTGCTGAGAAGATCAATGCCATTTCTCTCAGTTTTACAGATGGCAAAACTGAGACACATGGAGGGGAAGGGCTGTGCCAGCGTCACATAATAGAGATGGGCAGGTTTCCCAAGTCCTGTCCAGTACTCTAACCACTGTACCACACTGCCTCTAAGACACCCACCCACCTCCCCTTCCACTGATAGAGTTCTATCCCCAACCCTGCCCCACCTTTCCTCTGTGCTAAGGTACTGAAGGTAGCTATCCCCCCTCCAGCATGTGAGGTAGCTGCGAGTGGCCCTCGCCAGACTGTGTATGTTTGCAGCATTTACTCTAATAAAACGATAACACATACAACATAGTCGCAGCCGCCAGGATTCCCGCGCAGATGCCAAATCCAGCATGGGCTCCTTCGCTAGCTCGTCAGCCCAGGCTCAGAGAGCAGGTGTGAACTGAAATACATCTATTTGCCATGGCTCAACTGCTTTTCAGCCTAATTCTGTAACTGTAAAATCCATAGATCTAAGGCCAGAAGAGACTCTGACCTCTTGTATTGCACAGGCCAGAGAATGTCACCCAGTTACCCCTGGATAAAGCACAGTCACTGGTGTTTGATTGAAGCATCTTCCAGACAAGCAGCCATGACGGATTTGAGACTCAGAGGAGGAGAATCCATGACTTCCCTTGGGAGTTTGTTCCCATGGTTAATCGCCCACACTGCTAAAACACTGGGCCTTATTTCTCATTGGAATGTGTCTGGCTTTAACTTCCAGCCATGGGCTCTTGCTCTGCTTCTCTCCGTTAGGCTGAAGAGCCCTGGGATTTTCTCCCCGCAAAGGGGAAGTCACTTCTTGCTCTTCTTTATGAGAAGCTGAACAAACGGAGCCCCTCACGTGAAGGGATTTTTTCCAGCCCTCAGATCATTGTGGTGGCTCTTCTCTGTCCCTTCTCCAATTTTCCAACACTCAATTATCCCATGCCCCACTTCTGCTCTGGTCCTGAATTTGAGCTCAGCAGAGTCAGCTGTGAATCAGGATAAGATGTGTGGCTGATGGTTACATCCATAGGGCTGAAGGCCATGATGATCATCCAAGTCAGACCTCCTGCATAATAGGCGAGAGAACTCCTCTAGCCCAGGGGTGTCAAAGTAATTTCCTATGTCAGGCCACATTCGATTAAAATTAACTCCTAGTGGGCCATGCCCTCGCTGCCTTACTCGCTGCGTCCTCCCTTTTGGTGGCAGCTCAAAGCATCTTACCTGCCACCGAATAAACTAGCAGGGGTTTTTTTTTCGGCGGCAGCACGCATTGCATTGCCCACTGCCAAGAGATCTCACGGAGTCTGATCGTAATGCAGCAGCCGCCAGGGGCCAGAACAAAAAGGTTCGCGGGCCGTATGTTTGACAACCCTGCTCTAACCCTTCCTGCCTCCAGTCCAGACCAGAGGGTTGAGCTAGCTGCTGGGTAACATTTTTGAAGTCCCTGAAGGCCAGATCCTCAAAAGATACTGAGGTGCCTAACGCCAGCTGAAATCAGTGGACCAGATTCATAGTGGTACTGCAGTGTCTAAAGATGCAGATAGCCAGCTAACGGTATTCACAGAAGTGCTCAGGTTAGGTACCTGACTCCTCTTGAAAGACAATGGGAATCATGTGCCTAATTCACTTAGTCTGTGCAGCATCCAGCACGAAGGGAGCCATTTCCCCCACCTTGATTGGAGCTCAGCACTACCTTAATGTAAATTACACCAATGGAGTCCACAAAAAGTGGAAACATGGACAAATTGCTAAGGGGATGTATAGAAGAATAGCACTAGCCTGTAGGGACAAAAATCAGAAAGGCTGAGGCACAAAATGAATTATGCCTGTCAAGGGACAGAAAAAGCTACAAGGAGAGGTCCTTCAAATACATTAGGACCAAGAGAAAGATGAAGGAAAGTGTAAGTCCTCTACTTAGTAGAAGGAGAGCTAATAATTGATTACATCAAGAAGATTGAGGTGTTTAATGCCTATTTTGCTTCACTCTTCACTATAAAGGTTAATGGTGACCAGATACTCAATCCAAGTAATATTAAAAACAAGGGTGAAGGTATGCAAGCCAAAACAGGGAAAGAACAGGTTAAAGAATATTTAAAGAGGTTAGATGTACTCAAGTGGGCATGGTTTGATCAAATTCATCCTAGGGTATTTAAGGAACTAGCTGAAGCAATTACAGTATCTTCAAGACCTCGTGGAGGACAGGTGAGGTCCCCTACGACTGGAGAAGGGCAGACAGCACCTATCTTTAAAAAGGGGAACAAAGAAGACTCATGGAATTAGAGACCAGTCAGCTTAACTTCAACGCCTGGAAAGATACAGGAACAGACTATTAAACAATCAGTTTGTAAGCACCAAGAGGATAATAGGGTTTAAAGAAATAGCCAGAATTGATTTGTCAAGAACAAATCATGCCAAACCAACCTAATTTCCTTCTTTGTCGGGGATACTGATCTAGTGGATGGAGTGGGGGAAGCAGTGAATGTGATATATTTTGATTTTAGTAAGGCATTTGACACAGTCCCATGCGACATTCTCATAAGCAAACTAAGGAAATGTGGTCTAGATAAGATGACTATAGGGTGGGTGCACAGCTGGTTGAAAGACGGTACTCAAAGAGTAGTTATCAATGGTTCACTGTCAAACCGGAGGGAGTATCTAGTGGAATCCCACAGGAGTCAGTCTTAGATCTGGTTCTATTCAATATTTTATTGATTACTTGGATAAAGAAGTGCAGAATATGCTTGTAAAATTTGCAGATGACACCAAGCTGGGAGGGGTTGTGAGCACTTTGGAGGACAAGATTAGAATTCCAAACAAGGTTGACAAATTGGGGAATTGGTCTGAAATTAACAAGATGAAATTCAATAAAGACAAATGCAAAGCACTATACTTAGGAAAGAAAAATCAAATGCACAAGTACAAAAAGACGAATAACTGGCTAGGTGGGTAGTACCGCTGAGAAGAATCAGGGTGTTATACCAGATCACTAAATGAATATGAATCAACAATGTCATGCAGTTGTGAAAAAGGCTAATTATTCTGGGATGTATTAACAGGAGTGTTGTATGTAAGCCATGGGAGGTAACTGTCCCGCTCTGCTTGGCCCTGGTGAGGTCTCAGTTGGAGAACTGTGTCCAGTTCTAGGTGCCACACTTTAGGAAAGATGTAGACAAACTGGAGAGAGTCCAAAGGAGAGTAATGAAAATGAAAAAGAGTTTAGCAAACCTGATCTATGAGGAAAAGAAAAATATTGGGCATGTTTAAAAGACAACTGCATAACTGAGGGGGGGACCTGATAACTGTCTTCAAATGTGTAATGGGCTGCTATAAAGAGGATGGGGATCAATTGTTCTCCATGTCGACTGAAGGTAGGACCAGAAGTAATGGGTTTAATTTGCCGCAAGGGAGATCCAGGTTAGATACAAGGAAAAGCTTTCAGACTTGAAGGCTAGATAAGCCGTGGAATGGGCTTCCAGGGGAGGCTGTGGATACCCTGTGATGTGAGGTTTTTAAGAACAGGTGGGACAAACACCTGTCAGGGATGGCCTAGGTTCACTTGGTTACGGCTCAGTGCAGAGGCCTACATTTCTGTGATTCCAGTGCATAGTTGCTCCTTCTAGTTTTTCTAGGGTTACAGAAGGGATCAAAGCCCCAGCTGAAGTTTCTGCCGTTTGAGCTGCCAGGAATAGACTTCAGCAATCCTGATAGAGCTCCCCATCCCGCACCGCAGGTCGAAAGCGCTCTCCATCCCAGCTTAAATGGGATACATGCTGGATCAGCCAGGCTCATCCACAGCCTGCTAACAAGGCGCAGAGTAGCACTCTGCGCTGGGTCAATTATCCCTCCTTCCTCCTGCTCGCAGGCGCTAAGCAGCAGCCTCAGCTCCCTCTGGCTCTGAGCAGAAAGGCAGCAGTGAAGGGGAAGCCAGGCAGAATTTCAGCTCACTAAAGCAGACGTGATTGATGGCTCAATTCACCAACTGCCCCTGCAGCCAAAGAGAGCTCACATCCTTCTGCTTTGTGCTTCTATGGGCACAAAGCAAGTAAGGAGCCGGTGTCCTGAATACCAGCTCCACCCTGCCCCAACCTACTAACCTCACTCTCTACTCAACAGCTGAGGAGAGAACCCAGGAGTCCTAGCCCCCATCCCAGGCCCCATCCACTATGCCATGCTGCCCCCCACGCCAAAAATCTTGGGTTCTGCTGAGCCAGTTGTGGCCATGTCCAGGGAGGCTGCACTAGTGCCCGGCCCCTCCAGGGCTCTGACATGTGGAGCAGCAGAGACATCCCCACCCTCAGAGAGTGGCTGGGCTCTGGGGTCAGAGACTTGCCCAGCACAATTGCACTCAGGTTGGTGGCCAGGGCTCACCCAGCCCGCTCTGAGCTCAAGCTTCCAGCCTGCAGAAGGAGGGGGCCACGAGTGAGTGTGGTGAGGGGTGGGGTGGAGCAGGGAGGGCTGAGAACACAGTGGGGATGGTGGAGGCTGGGAGAGGGCCCAGCATCTAATCACATGCACTGCCTGAGTCTGGACTTCCTGCACTAACCCCTGAACCCCACTCTCCTCCCACAAGTGGAGCTGAACCCAGGAGTCCTGGCTGCCAGCTGTTCTACTCTAATGGACTGGAGGACAGAACCCAGGAGGCCTCACACCCAGTCCATCCCACCAAAGCTCTGGCGGGAAGTATGGTCTAATGGCTAAAACAAAGGGGATTTCAGTCCAAGTCCTGGATTCTCTTTCTGACTCTGGGAGGGGAGTGGGGTCCCCTGGCTAGAGCAGGGGGCTGGGAGTCAGGACTCCTAGCTTCTGTTCCCAGATCTGTCCCTGACCTGCTTCAAGTCCCTTCCCCGCTATGGTACCTGTGTTTCCCTCCCACCCATTGTCCATGAGTTTGTAATCTCGGGGGGACAGGTGCAGTCCCTCGCTGGGTGTCTGTGCGATGCCTGGCCCCAATGGGGCCTGCTCGTGGGCAGGGCCTGCTGCCTTTACTATAATATTATTTCCTACCCCTAGTTAATAATTAAGAGACAGCTGCAGATGCCTGAGCCTCCTCCTTAATCCCCAGGGCTTTTTCAATCAGAGCTGGAGCCAGCTGTGTGTGAGATGGAATAGAAACTGCTAGCAGATACCGAGCTGGCAGCGCTGCACTCTGTGCCAAGGACACTGGTCAAGGCAGAGAGCTGAGTAATTTGCCGAGCCAGCCAACCTTCATAGCACAGGCTGATAAGCTACCCTGTTGCTGCTCAGACCCAGGCCGCAGAGAGTCTAAGCCAGCTGGATCACATCCCATATTCACCGAGATCAGCTCTTATCTCCCCTCCTCGCACCACTTGACCCCAGAGGACAGAACCTAGGAGTCCTGGCTCCCTCTGATTTAACACACCAGACCACACTCCCCTCCCAGAGTGACAGATGGAACCCAAGAGTCCTGTGTGGAGCACGCTGAGGATGACAGCCTGGTTTGCACCCAGCAGAAGCAGGAGGGGATGTTAAATTACCAGAAGTCAGAACAACCTGGTGGGTGGATCACGCTGCTGACAGAAGAGATGCAAGGGAATTCGAGAGCTAGAGGAATGCTGGCATGGAGCGTGGTACTGCAGAAAGCCTTCGTTCCAGCAAGCTGCTAAGCAAGGGGGGGGGACACAGGTGCCCTCTGCTTAGTGCAAGCGATGCAGCCAGCCCTGCCTGAGTCTGCAGAGAGCCTGAGCCGATTGCTCTGTGAGGGATGTGCTCTAGGTGTAACTGATGCAGGAAAGCAGCCTGAATCTGCAGAGAACCTGACAGTGGAAGAAACACTGCAGAGTGTGAAGCAATCGGTTGAGAGAGAGAGCGGACGGCCCAGTGGTTAGGAGCACTAGCCTGTATTTTGAGAGATCTTGGTTCAAGTTGTTTTCCCTCTCCCACCCCAAATGCACAGCTGGCCAGAGGTCTTGTGGGTTTTGGGGTGGGCGACTTCACTTCCCCTGAAGCATCAGGGATCAGCCACTGCTGGAGACAAGACACCAGATGCGATGGACCGGGCTCTGAGGTGGTCCAGAGAATCCTCTCTCTAGCTGCCTGGTGGGTGAGTCCTGCCCAGATGCTCAGGGTCCCACTGACCATCAGATTGGGGTTCAGGAAGGAATTTCCCCCAAGTCAGATTGGCAGGGACCTTGGGGGTTTTCACCTTCATCTGCAGCATGGGGTTGCCTGCTGGGATCACCTGGGCACAGCTGACCTCAGCAATTCCCTGCCATCACAGGGGTCTCAGGAGCCCCTTGGTCTCTCCTGTTACCTGCCTGGAGCTCACACCAGGTTAGTCTCCTGATGGCTGAAACTCTTCAGTAACTATAATCTTGGGGCTCACTATAGGAGGAACTGGGTGAGACTGAGCAGCCTGAGATAGACAAGAGCTCAGAGTGGGTGATCTATTGATCCCTTCCGGCCTTAAACTATGAAATGTCCTGCTCTGCCAGACACCCTGGGAGACTTTGGGCAAGCCATGCAGCCTCTCTGTGCCTCAGTTTCCCCATCTGTAAAATGGGGATCATTCCCACGGTGTGGTGAGAGTTGGTGCATTAGACTGTGAGGTGCTCTGATATGATGGTAACAAGTGTCCGGGTGAGCATTAAGATAGGTTATAAATAACCTAGGCAACTGCCCTATCTAGCAGACTCAGGCTCCATGGTTCAGGGCCCCCTGTTCTAATAAGTGGCTGCATCTGAACTGCTCTGGGAATCAATGAAAGTAGGAAACTGAAACCACTGGCCCACAAAGCAGCTAGTTTGAATCAAAGTGGGAGGCAGCGGCGCGTCCAGGGGAGCAGCCGAGCGGGCCAGCTAATGAGGCATGGAAAGCTGTAGGAGAGCCACAGTCTGGTCAGAGTGGGATCCCTGAAGCAATGCAGGGTTGGAATTAGAAATGCCGCGTTTGCTACAAGACGAATTCACCTGGAGGAGCAAAGTGAGGGGTTTAGCGGCGTACCGAGGGTCTCCAGCGCCCGGGGGCCAAGCCTGCATTTGCAGCCCCTCAGGCCTCATGCTGCCCCCGGCCTCATGTGCCCCCCGCACAGGGCAGAAGGGGTCCCTGGCACCCACAAGATGGCAACGCTCCCCAGCTGCCCTCGGGAGGGGAGTATGTATCTGCGGGGGGGGGGGGGGAGAGGGGGGACACGACACATGCCGCTTACCTTCACCCTGACACCCCCCCCCCACACTTACTGCCGCGTGGCGCCTCCTCTCCAGCCCCGCAGCCCAGCGCTGGCTCTCCCTACCAGGCGAGGCAACCTCACCCCCCAGCCAGGGGGTAGCAGGGGGAAAAGGGGGAAGCTGCTCCTGGTCACATACAGCTCCCTGCCTCTCGCCTACCCCTGGGCTCCATCCAGCCACCCCACAGCCTCCTGAGTCCCCCAGCCCCGTCCCTGCGGGTCATGAAGGGCCAGCCTGGCACCCCTGTCCAGGCCAGCACCTGGGGGCCTGCCCTCCCTGTCCCTCCATATGCCACCGGTTGAGATGTACTCCAGGCCCCCACTGAGCAGGATCTTGAGTGACAGCCCATATGGGGACCAAAATGAAGAGACGCAGCAGACAGTGTAGTGGACTCAGAGTCAGGACCCCTGGATTCTTTTCTTACTTCTGCCACTGATCTTCAGCAGGTCCCTTTCCCCCCTGTGTGCCTCAGTTTCCCCTCTTATGCTCTTCAGGGCAGGGACCATCTCTCATTTTATATCTGTGCAGTGCCTGACCCAACAGGGCGCCAAGCTCAGTCGGGATCCAGGCAGTGCCTTGCACAACAGCAACGCTACCATAACACAAACGAACAATAATAAAGTGAGAGAGAATGAGCAGTACAGCTGACTGGGAAAGTGAATTTCACTTCCGGAAAAGAAATTGAGCTTTCCATCACTTTTTGTCCTGAATTCAGCCCAAAAGCTGAAACCTCAAAACTTTGCGAAGTAGAATTCCACAATCATCTGTTCTCGAAACACCAAGACATTCCCGCAGCCAGAACGTGCTGGTGTTTCCAAAACAACATACGCTGCTGGGGAGCTTGCGAGGGCTCAGCTTCCAAGCGCCCTGCCCGGCAGGCCACCAGAGGAGCCAAAAGGAAACTGTCAGGTTGCTGCCAAAAGTTGTTGAAATTGACCCACTTCCCTGAAATGTGGCAATTTTGACCTATCAGCATTTTCATCATTGCAGCAAACTAGTCCAATTTCCACAGGTTTGGTTTTGTTTTTTAAATTGTGCAGGTGAGTAACCATGGGAACAAACTGCCAAGGGAAGTGGTGAATTCGCCAGATCTCAGCGTCTCCAAATCGGCATTGGATACCTTTCTGGAAGATGGTTTAATCCAAGACAAAGGACTGGGCTCAACACAAGGGGAGCTGGGTGAATTTTTCTGGTCTGTGTTCTGCAGGAGGTCAGACTAGACGGCCAATAGTCTCTTCTGGCCTTAAAATTGATGCGCAACCTGGCTGCAGGGCACTTAATTATGTGTATTACTGTTCACCCGCCAGAGATTGGCTTAAACCTGGAAGTAGGAGTTTTGCCTCCAAAATTAGTTACTCCCATTAACTACTGTAACAATGGATATTCTTGAGCCCCCCAGAAATGAAGCCACCCCCTCTTGAAATCACGCTCAGTTCTTCATCTCGTCTGACCAGGAGTCCCCTAAACTCATTTCCTGCTATGTGATAAAGCCATTTTCTTGGGATGAGTGTCATTAACTGTCCCCTTGTTCTTGGGTTCTGAGACAGGGAAGACAGAGGCTCCCAATTGCCCAGCTCTATCCCAGTCAATATTATGCAGACTTTATGCAGTCCCCTCAAATTCGGCTCCTTTTGAAGGTGAACAAACTCCATCTAGCCAGTCCTCCTTCACAGGAGTTTTTACTAGGTCTCTAATTATTCTAGTTACCACTCCCTGAGCCCCCTGTGATTGTCGATCCATACTGCACAAAGAGCAAACACACCCAGAGATCCAAGCTACATGCCCCCACCACCAACCCCCCATCCATCCAACCCTGAGGTAAGTGCCTCAGCCACTCCTACAAAACAAATTCCCAGGACCCCCACCATTCTCAGGACATCGGAAAACACACACACACACACACACACACACACACAGGATCCTAGCCCCCCCATTTTTCTACTTGGCATGTCCCTCCTCTCCTGCTGCCAACTGGCGGGGGTGGGGGGCTGTATCAGTGCCAGACTCTTTTGCAGTGATCCCCAGTTGTTAGTTTGAGTGGCAAGAGTTGTCGCGTCGTTAGGAAGGGAACAGGGAGTCTGAACAACCGAACGCCCACGCCTGGAGTTTGAATGGAGCAGCTTTTCATGCAGACGTAACCCAAGCGCTTCTGTTTATTGCAAGCGCCCCAGAGAATCTAGCACAACACCAGGGAACACGAACAGCCAAGAAGGAAGCTGGTGGGTTGATTTTCACATGCTGAAGTCTTCAATAGCCAGGGATAGAACCGAGGAATCCTGACTCCCAGCCCTCTCGCCCCTGCTCTAACTCACTAGCTCACACTCCCCTCCCAGAACTGGGGACAGAACCCAGGAGCCCTGTCTCAGACCTCTAACTGCTAGACCCCCTGGCTTCCAGGGATCAGGCACAGAGGTGGACTTTAACACATGCTTGCCAGTGGATTACACTAAAATCTGCCTCTACACTGAGTTTCACACACTGCACTGTGCATAACATGTCCCCACCCCAACACACACACAGCCTCCCTTTTTCTCCTCTTCCCACATATACCCCAGTGCTGGAAGCATCCATTACTTGGGGAGAATATTTCCCTGAAAGCTTTTTGAGGAAGGAAAATGGGGTTTTCCACACATGGAGAATTTCCGCAGAAAGTTTCCACCAGCCTCAGAATTGTAGATTTTTCATTGAAAACTGAAAATTGAATGGCATGGGGCCAAACGCCATCCAGTGCTTGGAAGATTTTAGCTATGGTTACAGGGAAAAGGTTTTTTTTGTTTGGTTGTTTTTTAAAAAAATTTCTATAGTTTTCAACCCCAAAGTCTTCCAGTTTGGGGCCAAATTTTTTCTTTCCAAATTTTCCAGGTTTTGGCTGAAAATTTTAGGATTTTTTTTAAATCTAAAAAGTCAAAATTTTCTCCAACAAAGAGCAGATCAGCACGCGACCTACCCCAGAGGGATACCAAACTGGGCCCGTATGGCCCAGCACCAGAATGGGGCGATGTCCTACCTCAATGCGGCCAGTGTCGGGTTGGAAGCCGCGGGAGGGGTCCTCAGTGGTGACACGACACTGGATGGCACAGCCATTGATGCGTACGCTGTCCTGCCGCAGGCCCAACTCTGCCAGGCTCTTCCCCTCTGCGATGTGGATCTGGGCGTGCACCAGGTCCACGCTGCCAAGAGAGCAAGGGGAGGGGTGCGGGGTCAATGTTAACCTTGGACTGACCACAGGGCTGCCAGTGTCCCCCAGAACCATTCCCAGCAACCAACCTCCTACATGGAGCCCAAGTGTCCCCTATTGACCTCCAAATGGGGCCCCATCCTCCTATTCTGTTACCTCACATGGGGCCCCCATAATGTCCCATATCACCTGCCATAGCCTCCCCTCCTCCAGCATCTATCCCTGTCCCCAAGGGACTGGGGATGTATGGGTACACTGGTTCTCCAAACACCACAGCTACTGCGCTTTGGGATTCTGCAGGGTTTTCTATCCATCAGTTTCAAAGTCATCCAGACACACAGGCCAGGACTGGCATCCCCATTATTATTATTATACAAGAGGGGAAACTGAGGCACAGAGCGGACAGAAGTCCCTTCCCATCCTTTGTCTAGTTAGACTGTGAGCTCTTCAGGGCAGGGACTGTCTCCCACTGCATGTCTGTGCACTGCACATCATGACGACACTCTCCCCTGCCCCCCAACTTTGGTTGGGCAGTGCCCACCAGGATGCCTCCCTCCCCCAATCTCAGGGCCTCTGAATGCTACTGGAATACTACCTATAGTCATGATAATTTAAGCCTGTGTTTAAACTCTGTGTACTTAACTATAAGCTCTTAAGGGACTTTTTAAAAAAGCCATTAGGAGCCTAAATCCTATTGACTTTTAACTCCCATTTGGGCCTTTGAAAACTGCCCTCAACATGCTTTGCTGAACCAGGGCCACAAAACTGGGATTTCATCCAATGATCCTGCCAATGCGATGCACCAGCCAGGACCAAATCCAGCTTGCGGGCACTAGCGTCTGATTCTGAACCCGCCTGAGCAGGATTGCTCAGAAGACATGAAGCTGGTTTTACATAGTCCCCTGCAGCTAAATTGAAGCATTCAAAGTCATGAGTTGAGCCTCCTTCCCCTTGAGGGGGAAAAAGTCATATTTGGTTTAAGTATCAAGAGATCTTTAGAAAAAACAAACAGAAATCAGGAGGGTTTATTTGCCTCTTGATTTGGAGCCTTTAGAAACTCAAAACTGAAGGTGGGGCTAATACACACAAGTTTGAAGCAATTTAAATATGCCAAGTTTAGCTAAATAGCCACTGATGGAGAAATCTGGGTTGGCTGCGGGAACCCAAAGAGGAACAAAGGAAAATTGAAGATACAATTGTTCCTAAGAACAAGATCTACCAGTTACATTGTAGCCTCAGGACAGACAACACAACAAAGAGTACACCAAAAAAAACAGAGAGCAACTAACATCAAAAGACCACCTAGTCCCGGATCCTCTCTAGCTTGGCGAGTTGGGTAAACAAACCCCCAGATTTTCCAGTGTATTGGCAATTTTCAAATAGCAAAATAAAAATACAAATTTAGTCCAAACCGAAATAAAAATGTTTGGTTTGAGAAGAAATTTTGGGTTGAACTAAAACTTTTACTTCAGTTTTGTCAAAACAGAATCCTCACACCACACCCCCTCCCCCGAATTTTATTTCAATTGAACGTTTTGAAATTTTTAAAATAAAATTAAAGGAAATTTTGAGACGAAAAGCTGTTCTGAACATAAAAGATTCCCCCTTTCCCTCCCAAGAAATGTCAAAATTGGCCTTTTCCACATTTTTAAATTTTGGGATTTTTTCCCCCTGAAATGAACAATTCCGTAAAACCGACAGAAATTCATGAAATATTTCAGAGTTACGGAATGTGCATTTTTTTCTGAAAAGCGTTTCACATGAATTCCACCCAGCTCTATCAAGGCATGCTTAAACCAGCTACTTCTCAGGATGGTGCATATATTTTATAACCTCATCGTCCTGCCTGATCTCTTGCATTAGAATGAAGGAGGGTTCCCCAATACTTGGCTGAGCTCCACCTACAAAATACACTCCCCTCCCACTACCAGGGCTCTGCCTACACCATAAGCTACACGCAGGCATAGTCAGTTCCATAGAGGTTTGTTTGATGAGAGCGAGATGTTATCAGGATAGCTGTAATGCCCAGGATCCCATGGTGCTAGGCACTGTGCAAACAGAACAAAGATCAATCCTCCCGTAAAGAGCTGACAAATTGTGTCAGTTCTGCTGGGCTCAGCTCCTTGTGGGTCTCAGCACTGTACGGGACCATCCTGATCACCCAGTCTGGCCTGGAGAATCTACCCCAGTCACTCCTGCCTCCACCCCAGATCTGGTGGGCGAGCTAGAGCTCAGCTTTTGGGTTTCAAAGATTTTTAGGCCACAAAGGACCAATAGAGCATCAGATCTGACGTCCTATGTAGCACAGACAATTTATCTCACCCAGTTTCCCCTGTTCCTTGAGCAGGAAGATTTTAGTTAGACCAAAGCACTTCAGCCTTCAGGAGACTAACCCTTGTGAGCCCTAGTTAGAGAACAGGAGAGACTGAGGGGCCACCAATGCCTGAGGCCCCTGCGATAGCAGCAAATTGCTGAGATGAGCCAGGCCCATTGATCTCAGCAGGCAACCCACATCCCATGCTGCAGAGGAAGGCGAAAACCCTCTAATTGGTCTCTGCCAATCTGACCGGGGAAATTCCTTCCCAACCTCTAATCTGGCCATTAGATGGACCCTGGGCATGCGAGCAAGACCCAGCAGCCAGGCAGCTACAGGGGAGTCACCAAATCTCCTCAGAGCCTGGGCCCAAACTCTCCAGTGTCCTGTCTCCAGCTGTGGCCGTTCCCTGATGCTTCAGAAAAACACATCCAACCTTGCTTTAAAGGCTCCACATGAAGGAGAACCCACCCCACCCCTCCGTCAGCTAATCTAATGGTCAATGCCCTTCCCTCTTCAAGAAAGCTGGCCTCCCTTCGAACCTGAATTTGTTCAGCTTCTCTTCCCAGCCACTGGCTCTCATTCTGCCTTTAAAAGCTCTCTGATCTCCAAAATCTGCTCCCCACGGATTAGGGATCAGGATCAAAATTCCCTAGTAATGAACAGTTATGAGAAACAATAGGGCAAATCTCCCTTCCATTACTGACTGGCTTGGACCTGGACAAACAGACTGGAAATAAGGTGCAGATTTTTAACAGGGACTAGGATTAATCATTGAACAGCTGACCCAGGGACACAGCAGGTTCTCCATCATATGTGGTGTCTTTAGGCCAGGTGTTCTCAAACCTTTTCCACTGGGACACCCTTAGACAACATTTCAGGCTATGACGACCCCCTATCCCATGCCACCCTTACTTCTGCACTGCTGCTGGCGGTGGCACGGCCTTCAGAGCTGGGTGCCCAGCCAGCAGCTGCCACTCTCTGCTCTGACTTCAGAGCCGGGCGGCCAGAGAGCAGTGGCTGCTAGCGTGGCATGGTATGGTATTGCCACACTGACTTCTGCACTGCTGCTGGCAGTGCTGCTGCCTTCAGAAGCGGGTACCCAGCCAGCAGCCACCTCTCTCCGGCCACCCAGCTCTGAAGGCAACGCAGAAGTAAGGGTGGCAATACTGTGACTCCCCCCTACAATTAGCTTGCAACCAACCCCCTTTTGGGTCAGGACCCCAGCGTGAGAAACACTGCTTTAGGTCAAGATCAGACGTCTCACTTTTAAGCATAAGCACTAATTCAGCAACAGTGGACTCAGAGTCAGGACTCCTGGGTTCCAGTCCTGGTTCTTCCAGGCTAATCCCTTCTTCTCTCCGTGCCTCTGTTTCCCCTCCCACCCTTTGTTTATTCAGACAGTGAGCCTTGGGGGCAGGTTCTGTCTCTCAGTGTGTCTGAGCAGAGCCCAGATCTCAGCTAGGGTCTGTGCAGCCTCCGGCATGACAGGGTCCTGGTGCGATAACACAGAATCATAATGATAAGAACTGAGGTATTTACAGCGCCGTCAAAGTGACAAGCGAGCCATCAAAACTCAGTCAATAGGATAAACGCCTGATGAGGGCTCTAATAAACCACCGGTCTCTGCAACAGACACACGTTAGGGGGCGATCAATATTTTATGATCCATGAACTCAAAGCTTGGTTATAAATGCAACTGGGAACAGGGACTGTTTTAAATACATCTGACTGTGACATAACCCCAGGCAGCTTAGATCTTGCCTTCACCCAGACAAAGAGATTCTGAGTGGGGCCTAGTGATTAAAGAAACAGGGGGATTGGGAGTCAGGACCCCTGGGTTCTTTTCCCAGCTCTGGGAGGGGGTGAGGTCAAGGAGTTAGAGCATGGGGCTGAGAGTCATGTTTCCTGCTCTAACCCACTAGACCCCACTGCACTCCCAGAATCAGGGCTAGAACTAGGGCGCGCTGCCTCCCAGCTCTAACAACAGGCTGGGACTCAGGCACGTGGCTTTAATAAAGGGGAAATTTTAAAACAGAGCCAGAAACTCCCAGAGTTTAAAGCCAGAGGGGACCACAAGACCATCTAGGCTGACCTCCTGTACAGCACAGGCCAGATTGTCACTCAGTTCCCCCTGTATGGAGCCCTGCCACTTGGGTTGTCTAAACATCTTCCAGCAAGGCAGCCAATCTGGATCTGCAGACACCAAGAGATGGAGAATCCATTGCTTCTCTTGGACGTTTGTTCCATTGTTTAATAACCCGCACTGCTAAATATTGGTGCCTTATTTCTAATCTGAACATGGCAGATGCCCTGAACTCCGACAGAAACATTAAATGCTGTCGCTCAGTGGAAAGGCAACTTCATTGTTAGTGTGATGGGAGAGCCCAGAAACCCCCACCCAAAATCACAGCCTCCTTGTGCTGCGTGAGCCACAGCCCCCACCCTGTACCCCCATGGTCATGGCCCCATTGTGCCTGGTACTCTACAGACTTACTGTGAGAGACAGACCCTGGTCCAAAGAGCTTGCAATCTAAACAAGGAGTGGGAGGAGAAACTGAGGCAGAGCAAGACAAAGGGACTTGCCCAAGTTCACTGGCATGGCCATATACAGGACCCACAGGTCCCAAGACCTAGCCCAAGGCTGCCTCCACTAGAGCACACTGTGTCTGCTGAGTCAGAGTGGGTTATCCTAGTAAGCTGGGATCGTAAGAGGCTGTGGGTCAGGATTAAAGAGCAACAGCAGAGCTGAGTGTGTGAGGAGTGCCCGGAGCTGGCAGAGCAGGGGTGCGGGCTGGGATCGAGGGGCTGTGTGTGAGACCAGGGCTAGAGTCTGCATGGCAATGGCAGCTCCCTGATAGAGCCTTGCCTGTTACCGGCCTCTGTCCAATCACGTCCCTCATTTCCAGGGACAAGTCAGGGTGACGGACAGCACTGTTGCTGGGGTAACCACCCCATGCCATGCAGACAGGCAGAGTAGCTGGGAAGCTGATGCCAGGCTTCCAGCCCTGGCATGGGGCAGGGGAGTCTGGTCTCCTTGGAGCTCTGACAGAAGCAGCTCACGCTCTCAGCAATGCCAGGTGCCTGCCTGCTAATGCAGGGGAATCTGGATAGTGAGAATAGCCCCGAACGAACAACCCCCCAGGGCAATCATTGACCGGGGGGCAGTGGATACGGTATCCACCAAATGCGATGGGGAAACGCCCCACATGGAGCTGTCATTGCACTGCAAACTCCAACGCTGGTCTCCCACCCCCCTAGCTCTGCCAGTGCCCCCTGACCCTGACCACAGCCCCCTGATATCCCAGTCTCAGGCTTCACCCCCCAGCTCTGTCAGTACCCCTCAATCCCAATGGGGGCTACAGGTCAGGATTGAGGGGCACTGGCAGAGCTCAGGGGGGCTGGAGCCCAAGGCTGGGATAGCAAGGGGCTGTGGGGTGGGACTGAGAGGCACTGGCAGAGTGCCAATCACAGCACTTAATTAACAATTCCACCCTGCTCCTCCAGTCACACAAGCAGCTAGTGCTAATTGTTGCTACTTTGGCTTTTAATCATCCCCATTTCTCCTGGCACAGGGCAGATGCTGCTCCTGGCCTCTGGACCTAGTGCCCCACTCTTCGGTCCAGCAAAGCCGGAAGCATCTCAAGAAGATCCAGCTTCAGTTCCCAATTTGGGTGTTTTTAAAATTTCAAATTGATCTTCTTCATCACATTAGCCTGCGGAACTCATAGCCACTAGATCCCACTGATACCCTACCCTGCTTCCAAATATACAAATGAGGAGACAGTGAATGAGACAGGAAGGTGGCAAATTCAGGATCCATGAACGGGGAAAGCTTAATGCTGTTGCCCCTTCATCCCAGGGTGTTCCCATTCAGAGGGGAAACAGATGATCCCTGCTCGCTATTTCTTTGGTGCCATCCTGTTCAATTACCAAGAATACAAAGGAAGCCCTGTTGCCTAAACACAGGAGAAACAAACAGCAGACAGTTTCCTTGCTCTGCAATTCCACCGAATATCTCCAGCCAGTCCTGTGCCCAAGCAGCCCTGCGTTTCTGCATCCACTAAGGGTCACACTCATGACTGCTTTGCTCAATGTTTGCCTCTCTCACCCAGACACACACAGCTGCAACCACTCAACACCCCAGTCCCCGCATCTGCAATCAGGGGACCCCTTAGACTAAACAATTTAGCTTCCCATCAACCTTGCCATGCACCCCACTTTCTTAGACATGACTTCTCCAGCTCTTTCACTCTGTAAAGGAACACTCTGCTATTTAGTCAGAAAGAAGGGTGCTTCGCATACCTATCAGATTTAGCCAGGTCTATGATGATCTATAAATCAGAGGCCTACTGGATGGCAGTCATCACCTTCCAGTGTAACAACACACCACCATATGAACTGGGGAATGCATCACTGCAAGATCCCACTGTTATTCACCCTGCCTCGAAACGCTAAGATGGGGGAGACGGTCTGATCAGTGCCTCGTGCTCTCCCCCCGTCTCTCAGTATCCACCTGTCTTATGCTTAGCCTGGAAGCTTTTTGAGGCAGGGACCATTTTCCTGTTCTGTATCTGTACAGCACCTAGCACCACGGCTCTGCGACAGGTAATGCAAATAAGAAGTAACTGGCTGAGCTTGCAAAGGCCTTGCACCCAACTCAACAGCACGTCTCAGCCTGTCATGCAGTAACTTCCAAACACCACATGTGAGCCATTGCCAGCCCTTGGGGAAGGCCCTAGGCAGCAATGGCCAGACTCTGGGGACTGGAGCACACGTGCAGGCCCAGCCAGCCCTTCAGCACAGCCCCAGAGTACAAGCCTGACCATCCCAGAGCCCCCCTCCCAGCAGCAGAGCTCCGCATTTCCACCACAGCTGCCCCATCATGCTCCTCAGCCTACATCCCCCTCAGAGGTAACCTGGCCTTGCAGCCAACTGCTCCAGGGTACTCAGCCCCTTCCCAGGTAGCCAAGTCCCTGAGGCCAGCTCCAGAACAAGAGAGCCACCAGCCCCCTTCCACACAGGCAGGGCCCAGCAGCACCAGTCTGTCTGGCTGCCAGTCTAGCAACGTGGGCTGGCTCTCCCCACCTACCAAGCACTCCAGCAGGCCCTGGCTCTCCCCCAGGCTCCTTGCCCCAGACAGAAGCAGCCCATCTACTTCCCTCCCTAGCTGGCCATCCAGTGCTGGGCTTTCACCAGCTTCAGCCCAGAACCCTTCCCAGGTGTAGCTGGGCCAGGCTGGCTGGCCCTTAAAGGGGCAGGCTACCCTGTTACACCCACCTTCAAGCACCTCTGCTGCTGTCTGTGGATCAAACAACTGGTTGCTGGCACCAATTCATGCTTCCCAGCATAACAATGCCCCCTGCTCATCTCTGCCCACCCTCCCAATAGAGTGTAACATGGTGACACCCAGACATAATAATGGTGGGGAGGGGAAGGGCACACAGCCCCTGGCATGGGGGCAGGTTGGGGGGCCCTAATATGCGGGAAGGGAGGTTGCAGGCACGCAGAGCCTTTGGAGTAGGGGGGAAGGTGGGAATGGAGTATAAGGGGTCACTCCAAGCCCCCACCATGGGCAAGAATAGGGGACCCTGGAATGGGAGAATGGGGGGCACACAGAGCCCCTCCCATGGGGAGAAATTGTGGATGGGGGGGAATAGGGGACACACAGAGCCCCTGGCAGCAGATAGAGACTGGAGGAAGTTGCAGGGAACCCTTGAAATAGAGGGGGATGGGCAGGTGGCACTCAGGGAGTGGGGGGAATGGAGGGATGCCCAGGGCCCTGGTGGGGACATAACGCTCGACTGACAGAAGCTATGAAGTGTGTGACCCGCTAGTAGCAATTCTCACTTATAGCAGGGCCAGCAAGTGAAGTGGAAGACGGCACATTCCAAAGTGACCAATGGGAAATGCGTTATATGCAGCCCACCTTCAGCTTGGGGTACATGTTCCCACTAGACCCCAGTGCTATTCCCCCCGGTAACATGATATAAAAACAAGGGGCAGCCAGCAAGGGGTGGCAAATTGAGAAGTGATCAGTGTTACTCTGGGGAACTCCCTGCCACAAGACACAGTTGAGATGAAGAGCTGAGCAGAATTCCAAAAGGGGATTGAACTTCTGTTTGGAAAAGGGGGGGTATCTGGAGTGAAACTAGTAGGAGTTTAAAGACCCATCAAGAGCTTTGGCTTTGATTTAACCCCCTTCTGCTCAAAAGCTTAAAGCAACTGCACACACAGGGGTCCCTCACCTGGCACTGAGATGCGGCTGCCTCTGGGGTGGGGCACAAGAGGTGTTTATACAGGGATGCCTCCCCCGGCACTGAGATGCACACTGCAATGAGACCATGCAACACTATTGTCCTCACAACACTGCTGTATGCCTCGGAAACATGACAAGTAGTGAAAGGAGATGCCAAGAAGCTGAGTGCGTTTCACCAGCTTTGTCTGAAGAGAATCTGGAGAATGTCTTGGAGACGTTGTGTAACCAATGTGGAAGTGCTGTGCCCCACGGTCAGCAGACTGTGGACTCAATAATTAGAGAGAGGAGGCTATGGTGGCTTGGCCATCTCGTCAGGCTACCCCATAGCAGACGCACAAGACGTGTCTTCAACTGGATTCCAGCCACAGGAAAGAGAAGGAGCGGAGGAAAAAGAACGACCTACTGCAGGACAATAGAAAAGGATGCTGCCATCATAGAGACAACTTATGATGAAATCAAACATCTTGTTCCGGACAGACAGCCGTGGGGAAAATGGGTTGTCTCATGTGGCACTAGGCACAGCACGCCCTGAGGGTATAACACCCATGGCTGGCCACAGCTGCCTGCTGACTTGGGCTTACAGGACTTGGGCTAAAGGGCTGTTTAGCTGTACTGTAAACATTCAGACGCGGGCTAGAGCCCAGGCTCTAGGACCCTGTGAAATGGGACGTCTACACCACAATTAAACAGCTCTTTAGCCAAAGCCTGAGTCAGATGGCCCAGGCTAGCCATGGGTTTTTAATTGCAAGTGTAGATATACCCTCAGTCTAAGTAAGACTGAGCTTCTTCTGGGGTGGAACAGGGATTCCCTTGCCAGTGCTCAGATGCAGCCACTTCTGGGGTGGGGCACAGGGGCTTTTTATACAAAGACCCCTTGCCTGGCACTACGATGTGACCACCCTCTGGGGCAGGGCAGCTGTTTATAGAAGAAATTATGGAGGAAATTTTCCCTAGAGGGAAGTTATTCTATTGCTCCTCATTAGAGGGTGTCTTGCATCTTCCGCAGAGCTAGCTGCTGCTGGAGACAGGTTGCCAGGCTAGATGGGCCCATTGAATCACATTCCACTGATCCCCCTCCCCTCACAGGGGAAACTATTACATCTGTTGAACAGGTGGGGAAACTGAGGCAAAGAAAGGCTACGGGATATATCGAACATCAATAGGAGAGCTGAGAACAGAGCGCAGGAGTACTTAATCCCAGCTCCTCCTGCTCTAATCACTAGAGACCACTCTCTTCCCAGAGGTAGGATAGAACCCAAGAGGCCTTAATCCCAGGCTTAGCAGCTAGCTGTCAGTGACGGATTTCCAACTATCCTGGGGGAAGACAGATTGCTCTGATGAGAGTGGAGGGTTCAGGCTGAAAGGTGCTAGAGAAATCTTAGCTCCATGGCTGGAGCCAGGTTCATTGTTCCTCCTTGAATAATGCCCATCAAACGGTGTTATCTCCCAAAGACAGGTGGCTGCCTCGCACAACACCAACAACAAAGCTGCATGGCTGCTGTAGCTGGGCTGGGCCATCTATGGAAACATGAGGTAGACAGGTTAATACTGCCTTGCAGTCACACAATGTGTATGCCTATAATGCCTCCAGCACAGGAAGTGGAGGGCGGGCAGATACTGGGCTATATGGGCCTATTGGTCTGATCTGGGTGAGGAGCATAGCGGGCTGAGATGCAGATGCCTCTGGGGTGGGGCATGAGAGCTATTTACACAGGGATCCCTCTTCCAGCACTGAGATGTAGCCACTTCTGGTGTGGAGCATGGGGGGCTGTTTATATGGGGGAATATATATTATTATTATATTGAAAAGTTCCAGAGGGGTAGCCGTGTTAGTCTGTATACAGCAAAAACGAGACTCCTGTAGCACTTTAAAGACTAACAAATTTAATTTCTGCAAGCATAAGCTTTCGTGGGCTGTAACCCACTTCGTCAGATGTAAGGAATAGAAATCACATAGGAGGTGTATATATAGGTACCCAAGGGTAAGTAACAACAATGGGGAAGGGTAGATATAAGTGAAGTCCAGTCAGTTAGAGTAGCTGAGGCCTATTCACAACCATTGATTAGGAGGTGAGAATGTGTGAACAGTGACAATTACTTCTTGTAATGAGATAACCATTCCAAGTCCCTAGTGACACCATCACAGGTCCTAACCACATCAGCCACACCATCAGGAGCTCATTCACCTGCACATCTACCAATGTAATATATGCCATCATGTGCTAGCAATGCCCCTCTGCCATGTACATTGGCCAAACCGGACTGTCACTATGCAAAAGAATAAATGGACACAAATCAGACATAAAAAATAATAACATCCATAAACCTGCAGGAGAGCACTTCAATCTCCCAGGACACTCTGTAGCTGACTTGAAAGTTGCCATACTTCTACAAAAAAACTTCAAAAACAGACTTCAAAGAGAAACTGCAGAGCTGGAACTCATCTGCAAACTTGACACAATCAAACTGGGTCTGAACAGGGACTTGGAATGGTTATTTCATTACAAGAAGTAATCGTCACTGTTCACACATTCTCATCTCCTAATCAATGGTTGTGAATAGGCCTCAACTACTCTAACTGAATGGACTTTGCTTATATCTACCTTCCCCATTGTTGTTACTTCCCTTGGATATATATCTCCTATGTGATTTCCATTCCTTACATCTGATGAAGTGGGTTACAGCCCACGAAAGCTTATGCCTGCAGAAATTAAATTTGTTATTATTATATTGTATTCCCTTTATTATTTGGGGGGAAATTCTATGGCCTGTGTTATACAGTAAGTTAGACTAGATGATCACACAGTCCCTTCAAACTTTGGAATCTATGAATCCCTCACTTCGTGCTGAGATGCAACCACCTCTGGGGTGGGGCAGGAGACTGTTTAGACAGGGATCCCTCATGAGGCGCTGAGATGCAGCTACCTCTGGGGTGGGGTACGGAGGTGATTTATAAAATTACAGCTGTTGCAGGAAGAGGTAGCAGGAGATGGGGCTGGAGAGCCCAGCCAGCACTGGATAATTCTGCAACCAATCTCAAAGTGCTTTACAGCTGCAATTAAGGCCCACAGCCCCCTCGGGAGGCTGGGAATGGCTGATGGGAGCCCCCAGCCAGACACAGAGGTTAAATGACTAGTCCAAGGGTAGAGCTGGCATTAAAATGAGTTAGCGCCAGTGTGCCACGTCCTCCGCCCTCTAGCCAGGCCACCGTGCAGAGAGAACAGGATGGGGAGGGCCTACGCAGTTGCAGTGGAGTCGGTGGATAGTACGTTGAACTGAGAGCCGGGACTCCTGGGCTCTGTCCCCAGCTCTGGGCAGGAAGCAGGGTCTAGCGATTTAGAGGGGTGGGAGCTGGAAGCTAGGACTCTTGGGTTCCATCCCCAGGTCTGGGAAGGAGTTAAGGCTACTGGTTGGGGGCAGCTGGGATTCAGGACACTTGGTTCTATCCTCACCTCCTTGAGGGAAGTGGGGTCTAGTACTCAGAGGCCTGGGAGGACTCCTGCATTCTAGCCCAGCTCTGGGAAGGGAGTAATATCCAGTGGTTAGAGCAGGGGTGCTTGAATGGCACAAAGGGGCTTTTGTATAATGGAGAAGTCCATTGTGCGTGAATGCCATGTCTTCTCCCTGGGCCCTGCTCTCATCCCTTATCCGTGTTCCCCTGACAAAGCTATTTAGCCTCTTTTCCTCTTGACAAATTGGTTCTGAGATGGATTTATTTATTTTATGCAGGCCCAACAATCCTTAGATTGTTGTTTGGGCCTTTTTATGCAGTGATTAATTGGGAAAGGTTGGAGTTTTTTATGTTCATTAAAGGTTACAGGATAAATATGCAAATACATCAATTTAAAGAGCTAAGCGTGTCGTAAAAGCAGCCTGCACACTGGCCCCAGCGTGGATATAAATCTAGCTACATATTAGCAAAATAAATATAAACTAGGTATCTTATTAAAGAAGCCTGAAAGGTGGGTTGTTTGAGCACTGACAGCAGGATTCAAATGATCTTTACAGGGTAAATCTGCTGCAATCTAGCTCGGTTTTAATCTGCGCCTGTCGTTATAGCATGGGAACTTCGCAACCATGAATGGATTTATTTGTATCGCGGTAATAAGTAATTGAGATCGGGAACCCTCTTGTGATGGACCACAGCCCTGATTGTTCTGGGTGCTGCGCGCATCCCCACCTGAGATCGGGGAGACCTTGTTGCGCCAGGTGCTGCATGGACACACAAGAAAAGACAGTCCCTGCCCCCGAGACCTCCAAGTCTAAACAGACAAAAGGTTGGAGGGGAAACTGAGGCATGGAAAAGAGAATATACTTAGCCATGATTAGAGGCAGAACAAGGTATTAGAACCCAGGAATCCTGACTCTCACTCCTGTGGCCTTGCTTCTAAACCAGATCTCTCGCTTTAACCTCACCCTGCTCCTGGGGTGAAAGGAAATGTGATCCCCATTTTACAGGTGAGGAAATTGAGGCACAGAGTGAGGAAGGTCATGCACGGGAACCAGGAATTGAGCCAGATCTGCAGGGCCCCAGCTTGGTGTGGTAACACCAGCCTGATAGTCGGCTTAGGAAACAGCCTGGCATTTCTTGTAAGTCTCTGGTCTGGCCAGCCTGCCAGGGGTTTGTGATAGTAAATGCGCTGAAGTTTACAAACCGGGCTTGGAACCTGTTCTCAGTATAACCATAGTCACCCTAGGAGACAATTATAATTGTTACAGGAGGAAACAGCAGGTGGCTATGTTTCAGGCAACATCACAAGCTGTTCCAGTGAGAGAGAAGCAGGAGGCCTAGTGGATAGCGCAGGAGCAGTGGGACTGGAGCATGATCCAAACTTGGGAAACCAGCAGAAAATCTTCCCTGCTTCCTTTCCTGTAGCTTCCAGCTCTAAAAACAGACTCTCAGCAACATCTCCTCCCTGCCAGAGGGCAACAGGACCTTTAATTTGGATAAATACAAGGTTTCCAGTGTCAGATTTTGGGCAATCAAAGATATAAGAGGTGACATTGGCTAAGCCCAGCCAGAAGCAACACGCACAGCTTAGAGGTTCTGCGGCAGTTTGAAAGAGACAAGAGGTTTGCAGAGCACAGAGAGCCCTGTTGGGACAGTCAGAGTCAAAGGAAGAGCTGCAGTGGATGATGGGTTGTTTCAGCAAAGGACCTTGAGATACAGCACAGGCTTTAATATAGCGTTGCATGTTCGTGTGATAAATATTGTGTATTGTACCTGCTGGGGTGAGAGCTAGTTCTGTGGTAAGAGAAATCAGACAGGCTGCCAGCCAGTCACATAAATCAAACATTACTCTGACCTCCTCATTGCTTGTCATTAGGAGCATTACGGTAGCATCTACAGGCCCCGACCAAGACTGGGGCCTCCCTTGTGCCGGGTGCTGCACAGAGTGTGAAAGACTGCCCTGGCGCCAAGGAGCTTACCATGGAACTATGCAAAGGGTGGGAGGAGAAACCAAGGCATAGAGAAGGGAAAGGACTTGCCCAAGGCCACCCAGCAGGTCAGTGGCAGAGCTGGGAACAGCCCCCAGGAGGTTCAGATTCCCAGTCTCTTCCTTGCTCTAACCATTTGAGCCTACTCTCCTCCCAGCACGAGGAATTTAGCCTAGATGTCCTGACTCTCACTCCAACCTGCTCTGCCCACTAAACCCTCATTTCCGTCCCAGCATTGAGGATAGAACCAGGAGTCCTGGCTCCCAGCCCCTCCCAACCACTGGATCCCATGCCCCTCCCAGGGCCAGGAACAAAACCCAGGTGTCCTGCTTCCAGCCCCATCCCCATCTGCTCTAACAAGCAAAGCACACTGCCTCTCTTACACAGCAAGGAAATGAACGCCAACCACACATTTAGAAAGAATCGTTCTAGGGGAAGGTCATAAATATACTTGCTTTTTGTGTATTTTTTATGGCGTATTGATCTCAAGGGAGAGTAATTTGTCTGGCGTGTGCCAAAGCATGCGAGCAATTATACAGCTCAGACTCCTTCTCAGCCAGCTCCCTGGAGCCAAGGTGATAGTGAGGGATCTCAGTGGAAATGCCAGCATACATAGCTAGCTCCAGGCACATACATGGGGATCATATGCAGAGTATGTTAAATGTGCATGCAGTGTATATTTAACAGGCATGAAATATATTATATTTGTATGCAGCGTATTACATTTGCACACACTGCATTAAACATGCACACAGCATATTACATATGCAATATATTATATATTATAGTTGCATGCAGGAAATATATTTAATATACTACATGCAGTGTATTAAATAAGCACAAAGTATATTACATCTGCATGCGGAAGATTACCTGTGCATGCAGTAAACTACCTGTGCATGTAGCATATGCATATTTGTATGCAATAAACACCTAATTGCGTGAGGTATATTACATATACATGCAGCATATATATGGGCATGAAGCAGATTATATTGGGATGCAGTATATTAAATAAACACATAGTATACTAGATCTGCATGCATTCAGTATATTGCACTAGGGACACCTGTGTGTGTAGGTATGCAATCTATTACATTTGCATATAGTATATTAGATTTGCATGCAGTATATATATATTGACATGTGGTAAATGACTTTTGCAGGCAATAGATTAGATTTGCAAACTGCATATATATTTGCACGCAGCATATCGCCCTATGCATATAGCGTGTCTAGAATGGCATCCAATCTATTACATTAGCACTGCAGCAGCCCCATTCACTTTCAGTGCCACCAGCTCTGTTTGTGTCTGGATTTTTCTGCCACCTCCAATTAGATTCCTCCCCCCCAATAAATGAGGTGAAATTATCCCTCCTAATGCTGTGGCGACCCAGCCAGGTGCAAGGTGGCCTGCAGTTTTGGATGGCTGGGCCGGATAATGAACACAGTACATTCTGTGTGGCTGGCCCTGACCTCAGAAGGCAGTAGCTAAGCATGAGCAACCTTTGCTGTTAAGGAGAGACGGATTAGTTTGCACCAGTGCTGGAGAATGTAAAAGAGCAGATGGAAACTTTCCAAGAGCACAGTTGGGAAAGGAGAGAGAGAGGATCCTAGCACATGCCCGCAAAAAACAAATGCACACAATGAATGAAATTAATAGGCAGCAGAGTTAGAACGAACAAAAGAAAGTATTTCTTCACACAACGCACAGTCTACCCGTGGAACTCCTTGCCAGAGGATGTTGTGAAGGCCAAGACTATACAGGGTTCAAAAAAGAACTAGATCAGTTCATGGAGGATAGGTCCATCAGTGGCTATTAGGCAGGATGGGTAGGGACGCAAAACTATGCTCTGAAGTGTCCCTAGCCTCTGTTTGCCAGAGGCTGGGAATGGGGACAGGGGTTGGATCACTTGATGACTCTTTGTTCTGTTCACTCCCTCTGAAGCACCTGGCATTGGCCACTGGCAGAGGACAGGATACGGGGCTAGATATATGTGTAGGTATGCAATCTAGGTATGCAACCCTAGGTCTGACCCATTATAGCCGTTCCTATGCAACACCTACCACATGCCTGATTTTCTGCAGCAGGGGGCAGCAACCCCACGCCCCCAGTACTATCTAAGAATGTGGGAGCTGTGTGTTGAATCAGATCCAGGAGCCCATCTAACCTGCTAGATGAACCTCCCTTTCCCCCATCCCTGCTGTGTTGGATCAAATCCAGGGGCCCATCCAGCCCAGTATTCCTCCCTGCAACCTCCAGATCAGACCAACATGCCCATCTAGCCTGCTCTTAGACCTTTGACAAAGACCATCGCCAGAAGCTTCAGAAGAAGGTTAAAAAAACCTCAGAACCTGCTGATACCATGACCCTGACTGTGCTGTTAGCCAGGGAGGACTGTGGCTCCAAGCTGAAGAGAACTGCTTTTACTTTAAGCATTGCTGCCATTTATCCAGGTACCTGCCTGGCCCCGGTTATACCTTGCCAGCGGGTAACCATTAGAGATCACTCCCTTCTCACTGCTGAAAATAGAATCTCGGAGTCCTGATCCCCCCAAGCCTTCTACTCTAACCAGTAGACCCCACTTCCTTGCCAGAGCCAAGAGAAGAACCCAGGCGCCCACACCCAGGAGTGGGATCTAATGGGTTAGAGCGGGGGGCTGGGACCCAGGACTCCTGGATTCTGTCCCCAGCCCTGGGACAGGAGTGGGGTCTAGTGATTAGAGGCGGTGACTGGGTCCATGTAAAATATGGCCAAGAAACTGCCCAGCCACCCGAGACGGAGATAGCCTTCCTGCTGCCCCAACACTTCCCTCACAGAGAATCGAAGCAAAGAGAAAAGCCAGGCAGACTCCCAGCCCAATAGATCAGCCTAGATTCTCAGAGCAGGGGCTGCCCACCCAATTAAGGAAGAAAGCCAGACTGAAAAATAAAAGCAACAAGGGGGCGGGAGAGTTTCTCTAACCACAAGCAGCCGTGCCAGCCGCTGCACAATGAAGAGCCGGACACATGCAAGGGTGGAGGCAAACAGAGCCAATTTCAAGAGCTCCACATGGCTATTTTTAGACACGGCTCTACCTGTCTGTGATCTATAGGGCCAGGGAGTGGTGGTTATGGGAGCCGGAACAGCTATGGAGCATGACTGGGATCTCTCATTATTATCTACAAGTAGATCTACCCCAAAGGGCTAGGAGAGAGAAGTATCTTGGATACAGCATTCACATTTATTATTCCGGTGCATATTGCAGTGACATGCAGACGTCAAAGATATTGCGCCAGGCTCTGCACAGACCCTGATCGAGACTGGGGCCCATGGTAGCGCTAAGTGCTGCACAAACACACAGTGAGAGACAGTCTTTGTCCCAGTGATCGATCTTACAACCTAAACTGACAACGGGTGGGCGGGGAAACTAAGTTGCAAATTGACAAATAGACTTCCCCAAGGGCAGGGGGAGAGCCAGGAACAGAACCCAGGTGTCCTGGTTCCCAGTCCTCCACTGCGCCAATCCACTAGACCCCACTCCCCTTCCAGAGTTAGGAATAGAACCCAGAAGTCCTGACCCCAGTCCACTCTTTTAGCCATTAGACCACACTGCCTGACTCCGTTTAAAAGGATTTGCTGCCAGTGTATGCAACAGTGCGACAGCACCTGAACTGAGCGAGGTAACACTGACAGCCACCAAGCAATGAGACACAGGCTGAAAAGCAGAGCAGTTACTAGTGGTTAGCCAGGACTCCTGGGTTCTATCCCAGGTCTGGGAGAGAAAATGGGGTCTAGTGGTTAGAACTGGGGGGGAGGGGCAGCCAGTAAGGATTCCTGGGTCCTATATCCTCTCCAACCCTTTACCCTTCCATGCCTCCATTTCTCTGAGAGTCAAATACTTCACTGCAATGCCATGCAGGCAGGAGGCTGGTTGGGAGGAAGAGGGAAACGCGTGCAGCCTTCAATCAGCTCTGCAGGGCTAGAACATCATTCCAGCCCTGACACGCTCACAGTTCCCGCTTGTAGCTGCTGGAGCCACCAGGCTGAGCTATTTGTATTCAGCCCAGGCTCCTCGGGTTGGAATTTCAAAGCGATTCTGCTTCCCAACTCCAGCAAAGGAACGTTCACTGCTCCGGCCTCCTCCTTGCCAGCGCCAGCGCCCCCAGCCCTGGGGCGATAGCCAGAAACCCCGGTCAGCTGGAAAGCAACACCACCACCACCCCTCAGTCCTTGCAGGTGGTGAACGGGAGCACCAAGCTGTTAGCACCATCTTCAGGGGAGAGGGAGTGGAGTGAGAGTGCTGGCTGAGGGGGTTGCGCCTGGTTTCTTCTGGCCCACCAGAGGGTACTCTAGGGATAGAGCAGATGCACCAGCTGTAGGGGGTGCTCCTGGCTCCTCCAGTGCCAGCCTCTCCCAGCAGGAGGTGCTATAGGGCACTAGCTCAAACTAAGATCAATTTGGCGACTGGTGGAAGAGATGTCATAGCTTGGAAACAGCTCCCTGATCTCCATGCCCTGTATGGACAGATCTCCGATGCCAGACCGCCTGGGGAGACAAATCCCCCACGAACCCAGATCCCCCCCGTCAGACACACACCCCCTCCTCTCTGCAGCAAAACAGGCCTGGAACTGTCAGCAGAACACATGGCCTGGCTAAAGATTCCCTGGGAACAGAGACGGCTGCTTGGGGAACTGTGAAGCCAGAGGCTGCGTCCTGCTAATTAAAGCTAATTTTTGTAATTGGCTGCATATGTCCAGTGCTGACGAGGATTTACAGCACTACTGGAAACACATAGCACCACCCCTCCCCAACCCTAGTCTCCCAATTGCCAGCTAATTGACTACAACTTCACATCCTGGCTTTCCAAGACACACTCTCTCTCTCTCTCTCTCGATGTCTGTGCATTGCTTATACAGGGATCTCTCACCCAGGGCTGAGGTGCAGCCTCCTCTGGGGTGGGACACAGGGGCTGTTTACACAGGATCCCTTGTCCGGTGCTGAGATGCAGTCACTGATGCTTTGAGGCCACCTGCCTGCTCCAGGATTGCATTAGATCTCAACCCCTGCCTCCCCGTTCACACTGGGAGCTCACGGTAGTTGGGTTTTCACCAGGATCCAGCACATATCTGGTGTCCCTGGGTTCCAGGGCACAGTCCCCTTACCCCCCGCCCTGTAAATGCACCTGAAATTTCTTGTCCCTGTACACACGACCTTGCCTGTGGCTGCATGAAAATGCACCTTGTTCAAATGAGCTTGGCTTCCCAAGCGTCCCAGAGTTAGAAAAAGGTTTTGAAGGGGTGTCTCATGAAGCGTAGATCCATAGACTGAAAGGTCAAAAGGTACCTCAGAGCATCCAGTCTGACCTCCTGTCCACAGGTCAGTCCATTTCACCCAGGTCCCCCTGGATTAAGTCCAGTATTAAGGGTGTCTAAAACATGCCATCTAGTGCTGGGCACTGTCAGAGACAGACTGGATGTTGGCCCTGTGCCACTCTGAGCTACGTTCACCACCGCTCAGTAGGCACAAATTGTCTTGGCCTCATCTGCACCCATGTCACAGGGCAAACAAAGGCTGGTGCAGCAGTTCAGGCGTCAGCACGGCCCTCCTGGGTTCAACCCTAACCCTGCTCCATCACAAGTCCCGGAACAGACACAAGGGGCTAGGTTCGCAGAGGTACTTCCTGACTGCCGTGCCTGTCCGCTAAGAGCCCCCGGCAGTCTTCCTGCCCAGGAGAATTCCTGGCTCTGAGTCAGGCGTCCCATGCCTGGCACGTAAGGAAGGGATGCTCAGAAGCCAGCAACCTGTGCAGGGAGCCATTTCAGCTAGCCAGGGGTGAAATGCAGAGGAAAGGGGCAGGGCTCAGGGTCCAGCACCTCACTCACCTGTGACCCCTCTCCTGGAGTTGGGGCCTAAGACAGGGGGGCCCTTTCTCATGGAAAACCAGTCAGCCCTGTCTCAGAATGGCCACTAGCTCAGCGTTCAGGGCACTCCCCAGGCCTGTGGAAAGACATGTTCAAGTCCCTGCTTGGGCTCAAGCCGAGTGGGGATTCAAACCTGCATCTCCCACTACCCAGGTCAGGGCCCAAACCACTGGGCTATTCCCTATTCTGGGACAGACTTACACACATGCTGTCATTTGCACAAGGCCCACTCCTGGGTATGCTTTGAGCACACCTACAGGATCAGGCCCCACTGGCAAGCGAGATGGGGGAACACATAGTCTGAGAACTGCTGGGGCTCCGGGCTGCTTGTAAGCTGTGGTGTGACCTCAGGAGTCAGGTGGTTTTGTGCATGCCAACCAGAGGGACACAGGCAGCAGCTGAGCAGGGGGTTGGAAATTCTCAGTGGTACCTAGATGTTGGACGTAGGCACCTAAGTCCTTTTGTGGGTCTAGCCCCTAAGTACCTTTGTGAATCTGACCCTTGGCTGCTCCATGCCTCAGTTTCCCCATCTATACAATGAGGGTAATAGCCCTGTCCCACCTCCCACAGGGGTTGTGAGGATAATGCATTAGAAAATGTAAGGTGCCCAGGTGTCATGGGGGACAGGTTAAGTAACTGAGATAGAAGCACACATCTGATTTGCCAAGCATGTGTGGCCGAGATCATGACAAGATGACATGTCATCGCAGTACATATCCTCCGGGCCTTAATCAACGCAGGGCCTCGTAACCAGGGGCCAAATGTCGCTCTGTGGGAGTGCCAATGAACTGAACAAGGTGTCAATGTGCTTGGGGTTTCGGTAACTGCACAGCTGTTCTTAACACTGTGGGCTGTATTGTTGTGTCTATCGATGGCACTTACACGGCCCCCTCACCATGGTGTCCGAGCGCCTCACAATCATGAATGTATTTATCCTCAGATCTGCTCTGCTCTGCCCCGCCTACCAGGTCAGTGTTCACCAGAAAGGTTAGGAGTGATTGGACGTCTAACATAGTGAATGCCAGTGAAAATGAGGTAGGATCAGAGGCTAAAATAAGGAAAGAACAAGTTAAAAATTACAAGTTAGATGTCTTCAAGTCACCAGGCCTGATGAAATACATCCTAGAATACTCAAGGAGCTGGCTGAGGAGATACCTGAGCTATTAGTGATTATCTTCGAAAAGTCCTAGGAGACAGGAGACATTCTAGAGGACTGGAAAAGGGCAAATATAGTGCCAGTCTGTAAAAAGGGGAATAGGGACAATTTGGGGAATTAGAGACCAGTCAGCTTAACTTCAATACCCAGACAGATAACGGAGCAAATAATTAATTAATCAATATGCAAACACCTAGGTGATAATAAGGTGATAAGTAACAGTCAGCAGGGATTTGTCAAGAGAGTCAGACCAAGCTGATAGCTTTCTTTGACAGGGTAACAAGCCTTGTGGATGGGGGGAAGCGGTGTGGTATATTTTGACTTTAGTAAGGCTTTTGATATTGTCTTGCATGACGTTGTAAACAAACTAGGGAAGTACAACCTAGATGGCACTACTAGAAGGTGGGTGCATAACTGGTTGGAAAACTGTTCCCAGAGAGTAGTTATCAGTGGTTCGCAGTCCAGCTGGAAGGGCATATTGAGTGGGGTGCTGCAGGGATCAGTTCTGGGTCCTGTTCTGTTCAACATTTTCATCAATAATTTACGTAATGGCACTGAGAGCACGTACTTATGAAGTCTGTGGACGATATCAAGCTGAAAAGAGTTGCAAGTGCTTTGGAGGATAGGATTAAAATTCAAAATGATCTGGACAAATTGGAGAAATGGTCTGAAGAAAATAGGATGAAATTCAATAAGGACAAATGCAAAGTACTCCCCGTAGGAAGGAACGATCGGCTGCACACGTACAAAATGGAAAATGACGGCCTAGGAAGGAGTCCTGTGGAAAGGGATCTGGGGGTCTTAGTGATCACAAGCTAAATATGAGTCAACAGTGTAATGTTGTTGCAAAAAAGCAATCATCATTCTGGGATATATTAGCAGGAGCAAGACACGAGTAGTAATTCTTCCGCTTTACTCCGCACTTATTAGGCCTCAGCTGGAGTATTGTGTCCAGTTCTGGGCGCCACATTTCAGGAAAGATGTGGACAAATTGGAGAAAGTCCAGAGAAGAGCAACAAAATGATTAAAGGTCTAGAAAATATGACCTATGAAGGAAGATTGAAAAAACTGGGTTTGTTTAGCCTGGAGAAGAGAAGACTGAGAGGGGACATGATAACAGTTTTCAAGTACATAAAAGATTGTTACAAGGAGGAGGGAGAAAAATTGTTCTTAACCTCTGAGGACAGGACAAGAAGCAATGGGCTTAAATTGCAGTAAGGGCGGTTTAAATTGGACATTAGGAAAAACTTCCTGTCAGGGTAGTTAACCACTGGAATAAATTGCTTAGGGAGGTTGTGGAATCTCCACCATTGGGAGATTTTTAAGAGGAGGTTAAACAAACACCTGTCAGGGATGGTCTAGATAATATTTAGTCCTGCCATAAGTGCAGGGGACTGGACTAGAGCAGGGGACTGGACTAGATGACCTCTCAAGGTCCCTTTCACTATGATTCTATCAGGGGAGTTATCTCCATTTTACAATGGGTAAACTGAGGCACTGAGCAACTAAGTGATTTGCCCAACATCTGTGGTGGAGCAGGAAGATAACCCTGGCCTCCCAATTCCTCAGCTAGTATCCTAACTACTGGGCCATCCTTCCTTCATTCTGTAATTATTTATCATTCATTATTTTATTATTTATTTGTGGGTTTTGAGTAATTATCTGTGCAGCGATCTGGGCCCCAATCTTGGTCAGGGGGTCTCTGTACAGTGCCCAACATAACTGGGGGGAGAGGGAGATTTCAGTTTAGACTTCTGATTGCTACCATCATATAAATAGGCTTGGAAGGATGAGATTTTTATCAGTAAATGTCAGTAAATGTTGATTTCGCCACACATACACACACACACAAACCGACGCAAAAATATTTCCATCACAATAATCAAAATGTACAGACAGGCAATGTAAGAAAAATGCTGCTTGAAAACGTCTTAGAGTTTGATTTAAAGATATTTACGTTGTATATTTTGACATCCAATGTTGACAACTTGTGTTTTAACAGTGATAAAGCTTTAACTTTTTGAATCCCAGCGTGTACTGTCATTAAATAATTATTGTCTTGTCCCCTCCATTGTTTGACCTTCCACATAATTTCTTGCAACTGTGAACATTTAAATCAATACAAATTTAAAAAGTTTAAAAATAAACACCAATATTATCTGCCGATATTATTAAAAAAACAAATCAAATTCACCCAGTCCTTTAGATCAGTGGTTCCCAACCTGCAGCCCGTGGTTCACTTGCAGCACAAGGCTGTGGCACATGGGACATCCTCAGGGCGATTCAGGTTGTATATATATTGTGTGGCTGAACTTAGAGAGCTTCATATGCAGCTCACAATGGCAAATAGGTTGAGAACCACAGCTCTATATAAACAACGATGGGATGCCGAGTGAATCACAATCTCAGCATATAGCAGGACTAGGACATCCAGCGTTAGCTGAAAGATATTTCGTGCTTTTCTTAAAGCACCAGCTCCCAGCGTCGTGAATGTCTGAGGAAACTCCACTATTTTTTTTTTTTTGAAGTAATTTTCTAACCCTCGCAGTTGGGGAAAAAGCATGGAAAAGATTAACCTTCAGGACTCCAAAACCAGAAGGCAAATTTAAAACACAAGTTGGATTTTTTTAAAATCTCATTCTTTTCTTAGCCAATTTCCTGATTTTAAAGGCCTTCTTGCAGGTTTTTTTTAAGCCAAGCTCATAACTGTTAAGCCAATATGGTGATTTTTCAAGCCACTGTGGTGATTTTTCAGGGGATCTCTGATTTTTTCTACACCAACCCGATGATTTTCAAGATGATCTGACTTGTGAATTTTGAATGCTCGAGCCTCAGGCCCTCTGATATTGCTGGTGGCAGCTCTGGTAAAACACCAGCCAAGCTGGGAGGAAGGATTTCCTTCTTCGCCTGCCAGGCAGAGTGCGTGGGCTCCCACGGCTTTTAGAGGGCTCAGTCTAAAGTCGTGTGTGTGAAAACAACTCCCAGCTTT
Source organism: Emydura macquarii macquarii (assembly GCF_026122565.2). NCBI lineage: Eukaryota > Metazoa > Chordata > Testudines > Chelidae > Emydura > Emydura macquarii. The sequence goes on along the minus strand of NW_027131105.1, from coordinate 7,540,991 downwards.
GAGGAAGTGAATGTTCTGAATTCAGCCCAATGGCTTGGTCTGCAGCTAAATGCAAATGCAACTTCCACCATTTAATGGCCTATTTAGCTGCCTGCTCATACAACAGCAACCCAGATGTGGTCTCAGTTCTCCAGGTATTCAACTCTCCGGAGCATATTACACGGGGCTACAAGCCATGGCGCAAGTCTATTCTATTCTACATAGGTTATCTTCCGATGGAATTTGGCTTGCATTAGCACCTAGGAACCCCAGTCATGTGCCAGGACCCATTGCGCCAGGTGCTGTACAAACAAAGAACAGAGAGACACCCCTGCCCCAAAGAGCTTCCAGTCAAAGTGAAAGAGACAGCTTCTGGGGCATACCTGGCTGGGTGGGCCAGTTAGTCTGATCTGGGATGGCAGGATAAGACACCGAGCTAGATAGGACCATTGGTCTGATACGGGCCAGCAAGCAGCGTTCAGATTCAGTACACGCCCTTTTCCGTCCCATCCCGCATGTCACACACAACGTTCCTCCATCCTCCCCTCCCAATGGCTGTTCTATGCCCCTATGCTTGGAACACCCTCTTGCCCCTCTTCATTTGCCAGGTGCCCTTGCACCCCGTTCAAATCTCTCCTCTGATTTCCAAGCCCCCTGCAACCCACCTTCCTTGTCCTAGGCTTTGTGTCTAGCTTATTTGCAAGGATCCTGAACTGTCTGGGGCAGGAGATGGGTCTTGTCCCTGACTATGAGCTGCTGGGTGCCTAGGTTGTAGTATATAAAATATTCCTGCTCTAGAACTGAAAGAGGAGAGCCAGGGTAACCAACAATTCACGTCCCAGAATCCTAGCTTTTGTTAAAAAAAGGAAGTCTGTATGGCTTCTGGTTTCATAGAAAACCTTTCAAATGTGAAAGGTGCATAACTGATGCAGCAACGCAGCCTGAGTCTGCAGGGAGCCTGAGCCAATCAGTCGAGGGGGAAGGATTTCCCTCAGCGTAACCGACGCAGTCTGGGTCTGTAGAGAGCTTGAGATGCTTGCTCCAAAAGGAGGGAACTGACCCATAATTATCTTCATTGGGCATTACCTCTGAACCCTAATGATGCACATCTCAGTGTCTACCTACTCACCAGATCTCTGTGTGAGCCCATTAGAAACACCCCCATTTGATGATGGTTCTCCCTTTGGAGATCAGTGAGTTAGCCAGTTTTTAAGTCCATTTGACAGGAGCCAGACGATGCCATATACAGAGCTAATACCACTTCTCTGCTCCTACTTCACATTCCCCCGTTTACACTGCTGTGAAGGTGCCCCATCAGCACAGACTGGAGCGCAAGAGGCGTCACTTACTCTGTGATCTCTTCTGTCACCGTGTGCTCCACCTGAAGCCGGGAATTCACCTCAATGAAGTAGTATTTGCCATGTTTATCTACGAGGAACTCCACGGTGCCGGCATTTTCATATCCTACCTGCAAGAAGATAAGGGATTCATAAGGGACTGAGAAGTCTAACTGTGTTTCTCGGTGGCCAACGTATGCAGAGCTGTTGTGGTCTGGGTTAGAGCATAGGACTGGGAGACGGGGCTGCTGTGTTCTATCGCTGGGAGGGGAGTGGGTCTAGTGGTTAGAGCAGGGGGCTGAGAGGAAGGACTCCTGGATTCATCCCTGGCTCTGTGCGGGGAATGGGGTCTAGTGGATAGAGAAGGGCTGGGAGTCAGGACTCCTGGGTTCTGTTTCCCTGGCTGCTGTTTCTGGTCAGGGAAGGGGACTGCCTCTGGGGATGCATATGGCAAGGTAGCTATCGGCCAAGTGGAGCTGCGTCCCCAGGAGGTGGGGAGGAGGGCATTGCAGGGACAAACAAGCAGACAGGTGAGCAGCTGTGGTGTCCTCATTCTGTCCCTGGCAGTTAGCATTTGACATCTTCTCAGGGCAGCTCGGCTGGCTGGCTCGCAGCTGAATCCCGGTTGAATGCAATCAGATTTTGTTATGATATGGCTCTTAATTAGATCCCAGCCCTCCCCACCAAAGCACTTGACTCCAGAAGATGCTGCATGGGGAGATTTCAGATGCCGGGAGGTGACGGTAATGTAGCTGGCGTGATTAGCTGCAGTGTAACATTCATATGCTGCTGGTTGCCAGGTTTTCATCACGGCTTCTCTGGGAACAGCTGAGCAGACTTTGGGACAGGAGGAAAAGCTTGAACTAGTCATATTCATCATGGCTCCCTGTCCAGCCAGGCGCTGCCCAGACCCCGCCACCAAGAGTGGGGGGGTCTCCTCCATTGATCTGGGTGCTGCCCAGACACATAGTCCCTACCCCAAAGAGTTTACAGTCCAAATAGGCAAAAGTGTGAGGGGAAACTGATGTGCAGAGAGGGGCAGGTCAATAGCAGAGCTGGGAGTAGAAGACATGTGTTCTGACTCCTAACCCAGTGCTCTAGCCTCTAGGCCACATCCTAAGGTTCAGGAGTATTTTTCCTGCTGGGGGTGTTATTCCATCATTGTCCATTCTGGGCATATCCTGTGCCTTCCTATGCAGCAGTGAGACCTGGTCAGGGCTGGAGAGGAGACATTGCCATTGCTGGGCCCAATGACCTGCTCCTGGGCAGGGGAACTGTGGGGGTTACCAGGCTAGCGGTGTTCATCGAGCTAATCGAGGGAGTGAAAGAGTGGTAGGGACAGGCTCAATGGGTCACTGGCTGACCCAGGGCAGCAGGACGGGCCCATTGGTCTGATCCGGGCTGGCCGTGGGGACAGGATATCGAGGTAGATGGGATCATTGCTCTGATATCCACTAAGCTATCCCTAGTGACCTTGGGCATCTGGGATGTGTTTGCTGCAGTGAAACCACAGACACGCAGATCTCTCCCTCCTCCTTTTGATACCCCCTCCCGGCCTCCAGTCTCCTTTTGATTCCCCCCTCCTCACCCTCCACCCAGTGGCCCCTGCCTCCTCTAGGAGGCAGCTTTCGAAGCCATCCCACCCCAGAGCCATCCCCCACACCCTCTGCCCCCCACTCATCGGTGCTGGTTCCTGGGCTTCTCAACCTCTTCCCGGCTCAGCTTCCCTTTGCCTTATCCAATGTGACTCAAATGCACCCTGCAGAGAGCACGTTGCTTGCATTCACGTTGAACTTATCTCAGGCCGTTTGCAAGAACCATTTCTTTCCCCTCATCTGTCCAGGGATCCCAGGTCATTAAAGATTCACGGCTGCTGTCGGGGATAGCTTGGAATCTCTGTGGCCCAGCCACAATTACACGTGCCTGGGACAGGGTTAAAGTTGCTTTGCAAACAGAGGGGGATGGGAGGAAAGGCAATTTCTCTCTCTTAGTGTGGCTCTCCCCTTTAGCACTGGTGTCTCTAATGTGACTGCAGCAACTGCAGCTGCTTTCTCTGCCAGCTGCTGCATCCTCCATGCCAGCAGGCAAAGTGCAGCCAGAGGTATGCTATGTTAAATCTGGGAATCGGCAAAATATGTAACGGGACGTTTGGAGGTTTGGCACGTAACTAGCAACCGCTACTGGCATGCAGTTCAAGTGGTGGGTGCTATGCTTGGGGCACCCTTCTGAAATGGGAGAGGGGCTCTCTCTCACCAGGAGATGGAGAATTCAGGAGAAACGTTCCACTGGGTGCAATCCCAGAACCCTAACTATGTCCCCCTGGAGGGAGATCTACCACTGTACTTCCGCTGCTCAGTCTGTGCCCAGAGGTGTTGAGGATCACATCACCTGCCTCTCACCCTTTCATTACTCTGGGTGTTCCAGTCGAAGTCCTGAGCGAGAGGGAGCCCAGCCAGCGTGAAGTGCTCCCTGTCCCAAAGAACCTGCCGTCTGATTAGACAAAGGGTAGGAGGGGAAGGGACTTGCCTGAGGTCAGTGGCGGAGGCGGGATTCGCACTCAAGTCTCTTACCTGACAGCACAGCGCTCTAGCCATTAAGCCAGAGTGGGATCAGCTGCTAACCTGTCTATTCAGGTCAGGTTACAAAGGGCTCTCCTGCAGCACTGCTGCAAACTAGCAACCCTGCCTCTCTGAATGAACGGTTACTTCCTGGATAGACATTAACTAGTGATAATGGAAGCAGAGCTCTCAGCCAAGGGCCTAGCGTAAGTGGGTAATTTCAGCCTGGCAATAAGCACGGCTGCACAGTCCTCATCCCTTCCCTCTTCAATCAGAAATAAACACTCCATTCTGCCGGGAACACAGCCATCGGAACATGAGACTGCCACTATCTATGGGAAGGGAGCACCAAGTTCTTTGGGGCCCTCTTAGCAGTTTTACGGTAGTACCTAACTGAAATTCCCCATCGCGCCTGACACTGCACAGATCCCGACGTAGATCAGGGCCCCCCATTTGTGCCAGGCACCGCACAGACCCCAACCCAGATCAGGGTCCCCCATTGCGCTGGGCGCTGCACAGACCCCGACCCAGATTGGGGCATTTTTCAACCAATTCCCCCCCCCCCCCCCCCCGCCATTTTTAGCAAATTTGGGGCCCAAACATTTTCCAGCTTTTGGCAATTTTGGGGCCCAGGTTTTTTGGTTTTCAGAAGTTTTTACTTTTTCAACTAAAGGTGGCTCTTTTCCGGGGGTGAAATCCCCGCTCCAGACCAACTCTCTGCAGCAGAGTGGGGAGAAACCTGGGTCCCAGAATTCCAGCCATCATCCCACAATCCATTACCGAAGTTACCCAGAATGCACCTCACCTAGCAGCAGTGCTGGGCACCCTGGAAGCCCTTCCCAGAGTACAAGGGGGCATCATCAGAGCAGGACCACTGTGGGGGTCCATGCTGTAATGCCTGTAATAGCAGGGCAGCTCAAATTGCAGGGGAGCATTAGTGAATCCTGACTCATGCTCTCAGCTCCCACTGCTCACTCCATTGTCCAATCCCCCTGGGACAGTCAGACTCCCAGCCCCCCTGCTCTAACCACTAGACACCAATCCCCTCCCAGAGCCGGGAGCAGAACCCAGGAGTCTTGGCTCCCAGTCCCGACCCCAACTATAACGACTAGACTGAACTCCACCACGCCCCACCAATAGACGTAAAGGGTATTTCTCATGGAAGGGCAGCAGAGACGACCTGGTCTCCGCTGAAGTGGAGGGTGCCAGGTGGCAAGTGCAGACTGCTACCTCATGGAGCCCCAGTCTGGGAAAGATATCAAAGGACAACCAGGGACCCCACTCCAGCCTGTGAATCTTTACACTACCATTGATTTGGTCTGACTCCCAGTCCCACTCCTCTAAGCGCTAGATCCCTCTCCCCACCCAGAGCTGAGGACTGAACCCACGAGTCCTGCACCCAGCCCCCCCTTTCTAACCACTCACCTGCCCTCCCACAGCAGAGGATAGAATCCATAAGCCCTCACTCCTGTCCCCCCAGCTCTAACCTCTAGATTCCTCTCAGTTGCAGGAATAGAACCCAGACGTTCTGGCTCCAAGACCCCTCTCCCCACTCTAACCCACCACTCTTCTCCCAGAGCAGGGGATACAATCCAAGAGTCCTACACGCCAGTCCAATACCCTGTCCACTAAACCACAAAGGAGCATCCCTGAATCTGAGTGTGCATGTGCATATGTGTGCATGGTTAAGATCCTGGTGACACGAGGCTAGAAGACATGGCTGTTGTGTCTGCCCGTCTCTCACAGCCACACCAGCAGCTGGGGCTCGGGACATGTCAGGGAACATGACTAACTGAGCAGATGCTGCGCTGCAGTGTTGAGCACTGAGATGACGCTTGGATAACAAGGGAGGAGTGGCCAGCGTGCTAGACTGAGAGTCAGGACACCTGGGTTTCATTGCCAGCTCTGGAGGGTAAGTGAGGTCTAGTGGTTAGGGCAGGAGGCCAGGCTGGGTGTCAGGACCTCGGGTTCTTTTTCTTCCATCCCCTGGCCTGGGTAAGCCCCAGACGATCAATTACTGATACAAAATCTGGCTGACCTCGACACAGCCTGGGGGATGACCTTGTGCTAGAAGACAGGGACAGGAAACTTCTCTCTGCAGCCGCAGCACGACATCAGACAGAAAGCATCTTGGATCTGACCCATGCCTGCTAATTAAAGAGGGAGCCTGCAAACTGTGGCTTCTAGGAGTTCAAGGGTAGCTGAGGGTGGGGAAAATCCTTGAATGGAACAACCGGGGGGAGGTGGGGGGGCAGTCCAAGGCTGGGAATTAAATAACACAGACAGGAGAATATGGATTAACTGTGCATTCAATCTTTGCAGGGTGGGGGGGAGCGGGCGCCAGACAGCCATAAAGGGGATAATGAAGCATGGAGCTCATTAAAGATGTTTTAACTGTTCGGCAGCTCCTGAATTTGAAGAGGCACGGACAGCAATGATATTTTCCCCCCTTAACGAGGCAGCACGGCTGGGATGCAGGACTCCTGGGTTCTATTCTCAGCTAGAGGAGAGAAGTGGGGTCTAATGGGCTAGAGTCAGCAAGATAGGAGGTCAGGACACCTGGGTTCTATTTCCAGCTCTGCTACTTACTAACAGCAAGTCCCTGCCCCACTCTGTGCCTCAGTTTACCTGCTCACCCTTTGTTAATTTAGACTGTAAGCTCTTGGGGCAGAGACTGTCTCTCACTGTATCTATGCAGCACCTGGCACAATGGGGGCCCCAATCTCAGCCAGGGTCTGTGCAGTGCCTGGCCCAAAGGGAACCTCCATCTCTGTCAGGGACTCTAGACTCTACCAGAAATACATTATAACGCTGTGAATCAGAACTCACCCTATGTCTTAAGTAGGTGGGGCTTATTTTGTGGGAGGAGCATGGACCCAAGTCCCTGTGCCCTCGGAGATGGCTGGGTGAGGACGTTGGGCCCTTCCGTACAGCAAGTGCAGGTAACGTCTGGGTTATGACCACATTCCACAACCTGCCTCCTCCAAGCCTGGACACTGGAACTGCTTCCCACCAGTCCACGGTTCTTTTCCGACATGCTTGTAACTGAATGCCGGGGTCACACGCCAACACTCAGGGGTCGCCCCAAGCTATTCCTAGTGCATGAGCTGCCAAGCCAACACCCACTCCCAAAGATGTAAACACAGTGTAAAAATAGCGTTTTAAGCTGCTCCTTGCCTCACATCAGACTGTGGAAGATTTTTCTACCCCTGCTGTGGCTGCAGATTAGTGAGGGAGCGTCTGGGGAAGGGAGAGCCCCATATGAGCCTGGCTCATGTGTAACGGGAATTCCTGGCTAAGAAAGACATTGGGCTGGTGATGCAGGCATTGGCCTAGGAGCTGGTTTCTACTCCTGGCTCTGCCGCTGACACACTGTGTGATCTTGGGAAAGTGCCTTCCCCACTCTGTGACTTTGTTTTCCCTCCCGTCTGTTGTCTATGGTGAGACTCCAGATTCCTGAGTGCTATGCCCAGTTTTAGAAGAGAAGGAGAGAATGGTAGTTATAGAAAAAGAAGCTGAGAATCAGAACTCCTGGGTTCTATGCCTGGCTCTGGGAGGGGGGTGAGAACAGCACCCAGGAGTCCTGAATCCCATCCTTGCTGCTCTAACCACTCCACACCCATAGCTGGGAATAGAACCCAGGAGTCCTGACTCCCAGCCCTGTGCTCTAACAATGGAGACCAGCATCATATTTTAAACTAGTCCCCAGATTGGACATCTCCACCCCACCCTGAGACATGGGCAACACCCCAATCGTCTGCAGATTCCTCTAGAGATGCTCCACATGGAAACGCATCTGTGTTTCCTATAGCTTAAATTACCTGCTAACGAATTTGAGGGGAAATAATCTCTTAATTATCTATTTAAGAAAAAATGTAGTACAGGCAGCCTAATCAAATCTCATTTTGATCATTAAATGAAAGCACATTACGAGGCGATTGAGTGGGTTTAAGAGTGGGATCAGCAAGGCTGGATCTTCCTGAACATCAGCAGCTGGAGAAAAGACACTGGAGTAGCTACATGCCTAACAGACCACTGGGCTGGCGGTCAGAACTTCTGGGTCCTATCTCCAGTTCTAGGAGGGAGTGGTGTCTGGTGGTTTGAGCAGTGGGGCTAGGCGCCTGGATTCCTGGGGTCTATACTAACCGTGCCACCAAATTTACTGTGTGAAATTGAACAAGTCCCTTCACCTCAGTTTCTTTTTCCACACTCTCTTTACACTGTGAGCTCTGTAGGACAGGGACTGTCACTCAGGGTGTGTCTGAGTGGCACCCAGTCCAATGGTGGCCCCCCAGTCACACTCAGGATCTGCGTGGCACCGAGCAAGACAGAGCCCCTGATCGCAGCCAGGGCCCCTAGGAGATTCCATAACCACCCCAGTGAATTTAGGCCTTCACAGTATCAGTCCTTTCCTCCCTACAGTGGGGGAAAGGCACATGAGGCCATGCATGACACCCCACAGTTTGCAGCAGCATCAGGAATACTGGGTTTGCATTCCCAGAAACCCTTGTGCCTGAGACTGCATACCCAGCTGGTGGGGCAACCATCCTTGCACTGCATCCCTATTCTTTCAGGTAGAAAACTGAGAGGGAAAAGGGAGGGTGGGGGGAATCTGCCATGAGGGCTGGAGGATGGATGTATGCAAATAAAGTTATGCATATTCAAATGTGCAAATCACAGTATTACCTTATTTGCATAGAGCACCCAGATCTGCATCCTAAATGGGGTATTGTGGATGTTAGGCACAGCTGATGTGACTGAGCAATGGAGCCAAGGAGATCTGAAAGCAGCTGGGGTTTGAAGGGGATTTGGGAATGTGAAGGAGAGTGATCAATGACCCAGCTCTGTGGCTGGCGTCTCATCTACTCCCTCTGATGTCTCTTTCCAGAGGAATCCCCCACTGAACCTGCTGCTCTGCAGACAGCATCACAGAGTTCTCAGTGTTGCGCTGAGTTGGCTCTGGATGCAAATGTAGCAATTTAGACACTGTTCCCGGCCTGGCTTTGTATTAAGTGTCCCCGAGATCGGGTCCTCCCATCATGCTGGGTGCTGCACAGACATGATGCAGACCATGGTGTCACTGGGCCGGGTGCTGCCTAGATCCCTGGCCAAGATCAAAGAAAGGGAAGTGCCGTTATCCCAGTTTTACAAATGAGGAGAGACCCAGACAAAGCGAGTGGCCCAGAGAGTCCATGGCAAAGCCAGGAACTGAACCATCTCCCAAGTCCTAGGTTAGTAATCTAACCACTGGGCCATGCTTCCTCTCTAGGAAAGAAGGGACATAGGAATACATAGATTCAGGCACAACGGAGATACAATCTAGACAAGTTGAATGGGTGTAGCGCTCAGGACTCCTGGGTTCTATTTCCCACGCTACCGCTGCCATTGGTCAAATCCCTTCCCCGCTCTGTGCCTCAATTTCCCCACCCATTCTTAGTCAAATTAGACTGTAAGCGCTTTGGGGCAGGGACTGCATGTGTGTGTCTGGGCAGTGCTCAGCCCAGTGGGACCCACTCTCAGTCGGGATCTGCACAGCACCAGGCACAATGGGGATCCTGCTCTCAGTCGGGATCTGTGCAGCACCAGGCATAGTGGGGACCCCAGTCTTGGTCAGGGTAGGCAAACATAGCTGCTTTATTGACTGGGGGAATGGAGAGGGGAAAGGTTGGCTCTGTGGGGGAAGGAAACTTAAAATCCTTCTCACTGACTAGCAAGGAGGGATGAGCCTGAACTGGAAGGGGATGGAACTGGCTGAAAAGCTAAACAAGAGGAGGAGTAATTAGAAGCCTGTTTTCTGAGCACTGATCATGAAGGAGTCTGAGAGACAAAGGGAAATTAGGGTGAGCAGCCATTTGTCCTGGGGACTTTAATCAAGCTGCAAAGAAAAACCCATTCGCCAGGAAAGGCAATTCTCAGCTGATTATACCAAGTGTGCTGTGCCCAGGGCAATGATGTCATACAGGCCAGCTGATCTTCAGGGGGCTTAGTGCGCTGTCTGGGATAGTTTAGAGGCCCCACCTGAGATTGTAGCTGTGCTGGGCACAGAGGAGGCCCTGATCGCCGTCCCGGTTCTGTGCAGGGCACCCAGCACAGTGGGGCCCATGATCACCCTCAGTGTCTATGCAGTGCCCGTTACTGACTGGTGCCTTTAGTACGCTGAGCAGCCCCTGTCCAACGCATGCCAAGCGGCTCCATTAGTTCGTTGGGGCCATGATAACCAGGAGCTCATTTACATAGTAGAGAACAGGAGCGTCAATTTGTAAGCCCTGATTCGTGGCCTGTTATTTCATCCTGTCATTTACGATTCATTGTCCCCGAAGGAAAATAACCCAGCAGGGCTTCAGACGTAGCTTAGATGCATCACTCCCAGGCAGAGATGCATGGAACCAGCGGACTGTGTGCATCTGCTGGGTGAACGCTGCCCCCTAGTGCCAGGCATCCTGCAGGGCCACTGCATCTGCACCGCTGTGAGGCAGAAGACGCCCAGATAGCTATGCCATGGAGGGTGTGGGGACATGTGCCAGGAGGCTTGGAAGCTCCAGTGGCCCACTAGGGGCATTTGCTGCCTAATTCAATTAGCTGGGAGAGGAGAGCGCACAAAGAGGAAATGACAGTTGGGATCTTGATGAGATGCAGAATAACAGGCAAAAATCTGCTTATTTATGTCTTCCAGCCACTAAAACCCACTCCCCTCACCCCCTGAGCTGGGGACAGACCCCAGGAGTCCTGACTCCCAGCCCACTGCTCTAACCACTAGAACCCACTCCCCTCACCCCCTGAGCTGGGGACAGGCCCCAGGAGTCCTGACTCCCAGCCCACTGCTCTAACCACTAGAACCCACTCCCCTCACCCCCTGAGCTGGGGACAGACCCCAGGAGTCCTGGCCCACTGCTCTAACCACTAGAACCCACTCCCCTCACCCCCTGAGCTGGGGACAGACCCCAGGAGTCCTGACTCCCAGCCCACTGCTCTAACCACTAGAACCCACTCCCCTCACCACTTGAGTTGGGGATAGACCCCAAGAGTCCTGACTCCCAGGTCCCCGAACTCATGGCTTAAAGTGGATCACGGATTGGTTGCCACAAGGTTGCCAAGGAGTCTTGTGTGGGTCCAGATGCCAACAAAGATCAAGCGTCTGGAGGGAGAGACAATAAACTCATCAGCAGCTTTGCTGCTGGCTTTGTCTTTTCATAATAAGAGACGGAGATGGCACTGGCAATTTCAGGAGAGAGGCTTATACTGATGCTCCCACTGCGCATTTAACGGCCGCCTGCCTTCCAAAGTCATGTGGCAGGATTGTAAATCCAGAAGGGGACATTCTGATCAGCCACTAGACCCCACACCCCACCCAGACCTGGGAATAGGACCCAGGAATCCTGACTCCTCCCAGCCCCCCTGCTCTAGCAATTAGGCCCTACTCCCCTCCAGAGCTGGGAATGGAAGCCAGGAATTCTGACTCCCAGCCACCTCTGCTCTAACCATGAGATTCCATCACCCACCAGAGCTGAGATAGAGATCAGGACTCCTGGCCCCACCCGCTACTCTATCTCCTAGAACTCATTGCCTTCCCAGAGCCAGGAATAGAACCCAGGAGTTCCGGCTGTCCATGAATAGTTCATACTGGGGGTGTCTATTTCAACAGCTGCTGCCCCAACTTGTCACACCATCAGCGAGTGGGAGGTGCGGTGAGTTCCTTAGGAAGTCTGGTAATTACTCACTTCACAGAGGAACAATGGGAACCCAGTGCAGAGGGGGAAGGGACATGCTTAGACAACAGCTGCTAATGTCACCACTCAGAGCCGGCTATCACAGCACTCTCACCGCATCAGCACAAATCACTTCTCCCAGCGCTGGAGCCCTGGGCTCCTTCCAAAGCGGACTGACAGCCCACATTCCCAAAACACACAGCAGAGCTAAGGGTCCTGACTCCTAGGCCCCACCCCCTCTCTAGCCACTAGACCCCACTCCCCTGCAGGAGCTGGGAACAGAACCCAGGAGTCCTGACTTCCAGACTTTCTGCACACACCCTTTCCCCCAGCCCAATTCTACCAAAGCTGAACACATCACATCACTAGAGGTGGCCTGAAGTTTTTCAGGAACCAGAATTTCCCATTTTGTGGGGAAATCCACAATTTATTTATTTCTTAGCTTGTTCTCAGGTAACTTTTCAAAATTTCCTGCAGAATGAAAATCCTGGAACATTTGGACTTGGGGCCACCAAAACAATCCATTTCGAGTGTATTGTTTCAATTAATTTCGTTTTTGCTTTTAAATTATATCAAAATATGAAATAGTATATATAGTAGATAATAAATATCAGACATATCAATATATGACATAATATAAGATATAGTATTATAAATATAATTAAAACATTAACATTCAATTAGAATTAAACCCTTAATTACAAATAATAATTAAATGATTATTTTAATATAATATCAAAATCTAAAAACCAAGCAGTGTTGCCTAGTAGCTAGAGCAGTGGCTCGGGGCTTGGGACTTGTAGATTCTATTCCCAGCTCTGCCACTGGACTGCTGGGTGATATTGGGCAGGTCACTTCCCCTCTCTGTGCCTCGGTTTCCCCATCTGTTAAATGGAGATAATGCTACTGGCTTGCTTTGTAAAGTGCTTTGAGATCAAAGGATTAAAAGCTCTAGAGAAGATCTGAGGTTAATTATTATTATTATTATAAACCAAATACACTGAAATATCAAAATTATAAAATTGAACCCAAGCGCTTTCGCTGAAACTGACAGCTTGCTGCGAAACATGTTGATTTCAGCTACACTGTATTTTCCAGTAGAAAACTGTCCCATATAAAAATTTGTGAGCAACTGGGGGAGAAGGAAGCATGCTTGCTTCGACTGTCCTCCTGAATCACTAAGAGCACCTGACATTTCCTGTTTGCCAGAGTGTGATGCATCTGGATTTTGTTCAGGGTTTGTACAGAGCTTAGCATCACGGGTCTTGCTCCAGGCCTTAAAACTTTCCCTTTCTAGTTTTTTGACAAAAAGCCAGAAGATTTCAAGAGAAACTGCCTCAGGAGCTCACTCAACCATTAATGTTGATTTTCAATAAGTCTTGGAGCACTGGGGAAGGTCCAGAAGGTTGGAAGAAAGCCAATGTTGTGCCAATATATAAAAAGGGTAACTGGGATGACCCAGGTAATTATAGGCCTATCACTCTGATATCGATCCCAGGTAAGATAATGGAGCTGCTGATATGGGACTTCATTAAAAAAGAATTAAAGGACGGGGATGTAATTAATGTCAATCAACATGGGTTTATCGAAAACAGATCCTGACAAACTAATGATGTCTTTTCTGATGAGATTACAAGTTTCCTTGATAAAGGTAATAGTGTTGATGTAATATATTTAGACCTCTGTAAGGCATTTGACTTGGTACCACCTGACATTTTGATTAAAAACTAGAAAGGTATAAAATTAATATGGCAGATATTAAATGGATTAATAGCTGGTCAACTGACTGGTCTCAAAATGTAATTGTAAATGGAATAAATCAGCATTGAACAGGAACTAGTAGAGTCCCACAGGGGTTGGTTCTTGGCCCTAAGCTATTTAACATTTATATTGATGACCTGAAAGAAAACAAAACCATCACTGATCAAGTTTGCAGATGACACAAAAATTGGGGGAGTGGTAAATAATGAAGAATACAGGTCACTGATACATAGTGTCACTTGGTAAAGAAGGCACAAGCAAACAGTATGTGTTTTAATATGGCTAAATGTAAATTATACATCTAGGAACAAAGAATATGGGCCATACGCACATGATGGGGGACTCTGGGAAGCAGTGACTCTGAAAAAGATTTGGGGGTTGTGGTGGATAAGCAGCTGCCCATGAGCTCCCAGTGCAACACTGAGGCCAAAAAAGCTAACGAGATCCTGGATGCATGAAGAGGGTAATCTCGAGTAGGAGCAGAGTGGTTATTTCACCTGTGTATTTGGCACTGGTGCAAAGTCTGCTGGAATCCTGGGTCCAGTTTAGGTGCCCACAATTCAAGAAGGATGTTGATAAATTGGAGGGGGACAGAGAAGAGCCATGAGAATGATTAAAGGATTAGAACACATGCCTTCTAGTGAGAAACTCAAAGAGCTCAGTCTAGTTAGCTAACAAAGAGAAGGTTCAGGGGTGACTTGACCTCAGCCTGTAAATAACCTACATGGGGAACAGAAACTAGATAACGGGTTCCTCAATCCAACAGAAACAGGTATGACACGACCCAACGGCTGAAAGTTGAAGCTAGACAAATTCAGACTAGAAACATTTTTAACAGGGAGAGTCATTAACCATAGGAACAACTTATCAAGGACTGTGGTGGATTTTCCATCACTGATAGTATTTAAATCAAGATTGGATATTTTTCCCAAACAAAATCTGCTCTAGGAATTATTAGGGGGAAGTTCTCTGTCCTGGGTTCTCCAGGAAGTCAGACTAGATGATCACAATGGTCTCTTCTGACCTTGGAATCTATGATTCTATGAAATGTTCATTTTGGAGAAAAGACATTTTCAATGGAAAACATGTTTTGATTCACAATTTCATCCTGATCTTGTATCTATTTTATGGTGACACCTGCCTGAGTCTGCAGGAAGCCTGACCTGAACACCCTGAGAAGGAGGAAGCTGTCCTGGACACCCAAGAAGTGTTAACCCCTAATCCCACTGCTCTACATGCGGCAGGTCTTAACTCCCGTTTCCCAGGTTCCAGTCTGGATGCCACCCATTATGACTGCTAGGACAGAATCTGCAGGATGTTCCTGCCCCCATTTTATACTGCTGGTTGGGACAAAGGATCTCAGCCTCGTAGAAATATGAATATGATTCACCAACATGAAGATGAAGCCTCAAACCTGCTCCTGTCTCCATTAGACACAAGGCATCCTCAACCTCAACACACCCTATCCAGCTGCTGAAATCTGCCCCCTGCTCTAACCCCTAGGCCCTACTCCCCTTCCTGACCCAGGAACAAAACTCAGGGGGTCTGGACTCCATGACCCTTCTACTCTAACCCATTAGACCCCACATCCCTCCTAGAGCTGGGAGTAGAACCCAGGAGTCCTGATGATTGGATAAGGTCCAAATTTAACACCCACACATTGGGAAATCCAAACTGTGCACGCATGAGCACACACACATATGCAGACACACACGCACAAAGGGAAATCCAAACTACACACACACACACTCACACCAGCCTCATTATCTCCAGCAGGGGGTAACATCTCACACGTGCACACACGCACGCACTCTCAGAGATCACTGCGCCTTTGGGGTCCGCATCAGAGGCAGTTTTCTCTCTGAGCCAGACTCCATTCCCCCAATGTCCCGCTGCAGTTAACCTGGCTCAGAGCTGCAGCGATGATTTACTAAACTGCAGAGATTAGGAGCGTCCCAAAGGGGTTCTTAGCAGACGGGGATTCAAGAGGTGTGTTCTTCTACAGCCATGCCAGTGGATTTAATTTTCTACGTCCCACCCCACCTCCTGCAGGAGGAAAGCAGAACTGCAGTGTTATTATGTGTGTTATGGTAGCATGCAGAGACCTCTGACTTTGGGCTAGTTCCCGCCCCACTCAGTGCCTCAGTTTCCCCTCATTATTTTACTATTTAGACTGAGCTCTTTGGGGCAGGAACTGTCACGCTGCGCAGCATTTGGCACTGAGGAGCCCCGATGCCAGTCTGTGTGT
Source organism: Emydura macquarii macquarii (assembly GCF_026122565.2). Taxonomy (NCBI): domain Eukaryota; kingdom Metazoa; phylum Chordata; order Testudines; family Chelidae; genus Emydura; species Emydura macquarii. The sequence goes on along the minus strand of NW_027131105.1, from coordinate 7,525,402 downwards.
GGGCAGCACTCAGCACAACATGACCCCTGTTCCCCGTCGGGTCCATGCAGTGCCTGGCACAACGGGGTCTTGCTCTCAGTCGGGTCCTACTCTAGACGCTGCCATAATACACCTAAATAATGAAGTAGATTCCTGGTCACACCATGGCTATGCAGGCTGCAGTCAGGCTGACAAGCTGAGCCACAGCGTCCCCGTGACCAAGACCAGGTGCTCTGAGAATAAACACCAGCCATTTAAGAGGTACAGCAGGCCCCGGCTCTGTCAAGATCCATCCTTCTCAGCGCCCATCGGATTCATCGATTCCACCTCCAGCGCAAGTGCGAAGGACTCGGCTACCAAAAGGGGGCGACAGAGATGGACAGATGGGCCCCATTCCACAACACGGGCTCCTGAGTCCAGAGAGCTGTCAGCACGGGAAGGTTTGAGACGCCATGGTCTTACGGCCCAGGGCACTGAGTTGGGGGTCAGAATTATTATGATTTATCATTTGTATAGTAGCACCTGGGAGCCCAGGTCATGGACCAAGACCCCATTGCACTAGGTGCACAGAACAAAAGAGGATTCCTGCCCCAAGGGCCTTCCAGCGTAAGTACAAGGCAAGAGACAACAGATGGGCAAGTACCAGTAAACAGCGAGACAGTCCTGGGCAGCCTGCTGGGCAGCGGGCGCAGCGTACCAACCGCCTAACCGATGGCAAGTTTTTTGTAGGCATCACAATGAAGGAGAGTTTTGAGGAGGGCTATGAAAGGTGGATAACGAGGTAGCTCTGTGGATTCCTGGGTTCTATTCCCAGCTCTGGAGGGGAGTGAGGTCTAGTGGTCAGAGCAGGGGGGCTGGGAATCAGGACTCTATTCTCAGCTCAGAGAGTGACTTTGAGGGGGAAACTGAGGCACAAAGGGGGGGGGGAGTCCTGATACCCATCCACTTCTGCTCTAACCACCATACCCTCCCAGAGCTGAACTCAGAAGTGTTGGCACCCAGCCCAATGTCCTCGTTACTGGACTACATCCCCTCCCAAAGAAAGCTAATCTTTTTAGACAGAAAGGAAACAATTTTATATTTCACAAAGGATCAGATGGTGGGACAGATGAAACCAGACAAAGGCTCCTAATGAACAATTAAGCCACAACTACCCTGCCCCTAGTCCTGATCCACAGTCCCATGCTATCCCAGCTCTGGGCTCTGCACACACAGACAGCTCTGCCAACCTGCAGCCCCCTGCTAGCCCAGCCCCAGGATCTCCAGGGTGATTCGTACCTGCTTGGCCAATCTGACGGCGTCATTGGTGAGTTTGCTGCGGAGCTGGGTGTCAAGGTGAGCCGCCGGGGCAATCTCTACGACCTTTTGGTGCCGCCTCTGGATGGAGCAGTCCCGCTCGTACAGGTGCACCACATTCCCATACTTGTCCCCTACAGAGAAAGGAGGGTCAACGCTGATCCCCTTCCAGGGAGTGGGGACCCTGGGTAACTTGTAGAAGAGCCCCCAGGCAGGCAACACTCTGCCACTGTCCCCCAACCCTGGGGCCAGATTGGAGTCAGCGCCCCTACAGAGGAAAGGCCCTGTATCCCATTCTCTGCCCCCAGAACCAGCCAGTCCCCCCACCCTGGGGCTGGATTAGACCTGGTGACCCTAGAGGGGAAAGGTCCTGTGTCCCATTCCCAGCCCCCAGAGCCAGCCAGTCCCCCCACCCTGGGGCTGGATCAGAGCCAGTGCCCCCTAGAGGAGAAAGGCCCTGTGTCCTATTCCCTGCCCCCAGAGCCAGCCAGTTCACCCTGGGGCTGCATGAGGAAGGCAGATGAATATTAAGGCTCACCCAGAATCTGGACCTCAATGTGTCGTGGCTTCTCAATGAACTTCTCCACAAAGAGAGCCCCATTTCCAAAAGCAGCCAGCGCCTCTGAGAATGCCCGGGTGTAATTCTCCTCCAGCTCCTGTAGGGGGCAGATGAGTAAGAGACTGACTCAGCAGTGTTGCCTAGTGAACAGAGCATTTGACTGGGACTCAGGACTCCTGGGTGCTAATCTCAGCTCTGGGAGAGGAATGGGGTCTGGTGGGCTGGGATGTAGGTGGCTGGGAGCCAGGACTCCTGGATTCTATTTCCAGCTCTGGGAGAGGACTGGGGTCTGGTGAGTTAGCGCAGGGGGTGATTGGGAGTCAAGACTCCTGGGTTCTATTCCCAGTTTTCCCACTGACTTACTGATGGTCTTTGACAAATCATGAGACTGGGGTTCCTGCTGCCCCTTGTGTTGCACAGAGGCAGTCCCTGCTCTGAAGAGCTCACAGTCTAGAAAGACAAAGGGTTCGAAGGGGAAACTGAGGCACCAAAAGGGAAAGGAACCTGCCCAAGCTCCACACCAGAGCTGAGGATAGAATCCAGGTGTCTGGCCTCCCACCCCAACAACTAGATCATGCTGCCACCATAAGGTAAGGTCCCTTCAGTCCCTGCTACCATCCACTTTGGAGCAAAGGGTAACACAAGGGCACCTCTCTCTCTGCTGTGCTACAGAGTGAGTCCTCCAGGCAGTGTAGAGATGTCACACTTCCCGTACACTATGCAGTCTCGGGATTTCCTGGGCCATGCTGGGAGCAGATACAAAGCAGCCCAGTGCAGAGCTGGCCCAGGTTGCAGCCTGAGTAGCAGGAAGTTTTTACCATATTTCTGTACAGAGTTTCCATTCCCAATAAAGGGTTTATCTTGAAACCGCACTGCTCATGAGTAAGATACTGCATCTGCTTTCATCACCCTGCTGAGCTCCAGGAGGGGAAATTAAAGAGATGTAGTTGTCCTCTGGCAAGGGAGTGCAAAGATAGCAGAGGATACAGGCGAGACGGCTCCTGGACCCAGTGGTTTGGCCCAGGAAGACAGGAAGCCAGCGCTGCAGCTGGGAGCTTTTCACATGGGATGCATAGAAGAAGACTCTCGCGCCATCAATGAGCTAGAAACTGCACATGCCACTGACACCCTCAGCCCCAGAAGCTGAAGCCAGAAGGGTACTAAGGGCAGGTGTGTCTTTGCTCTGGAATCAGTGGTACCTCATAGCTGCGCACGACCCTCATGCCTCGTCCGCCTCCGCCAAACGCAGCTTTGAAGATGATAGGGAAGCCATACTTGTTGGAGAACTCATGGGCCTCGTTGAGAGATGATATTGGGGAGTCGGTGCCCGGCACCACAGGGACTCCTAGGAGAGAGCAGATACAGCCATGTCGTTCCCAGCCCTGCCACTGACCTTGAGCAAATCCTTTCCCGGCTCAGTGCCTCAGTTTCCACTCCCACCCTTTGTCTAGTTAAGAGACAAGTGTGAGCTTTTCAGGGCAGGCACTGCCTCTCACTGTGTATCTCTACAGAACCTGGTACAACAGGGGCCCCAGTCTTAGTCAGGGTCTGTGCAGCACCCAGCATGACCGGGGCTCCAGTCTCAGTCAGGGACTCTAGGCACTACAGTAATAAACTTAATGAGAGTGGATTACCGCAGCCTACGCAGCAAGTGACAGGCAGAGGCATCTAAGATGCAGCACCTCCAGCAGCACAGTGCCCCCAGCTGCACTCTGGGGTCGGCCATGCCTGCAAGGAAGAGCACCCCATACTGATCCCCCCACTCCATGCCCTACAGCAGAGTCCCCCCCAACACCACACTGGGGCCAGCACTGACTGCGAGGGGAGAGCAACCCCTACCTGCAGCAATGGCGATGGCACGGGCTTCCACCTTGTCGCCCATCTTGCGTACCACCTCCGGGCTGGGGCCGATGAAGCGCACTCCAGCCTCACTGCAAGCCTGGGCGAAGTCCGAGCGCTCTGACAGGAAGCCGTAGCCGGGGTGCACAGCATCCACTTCATTCTCCTAGGGACACAGACGCAGGGGCAAAGGCATTAGAGAAATGGCGTGTCGGCTCTTTAAAACCCACAGGCTTTCAAGTGCGCAGAAGGTTAGGGAAACTGAGGCACAGAGAGGGGCCAGTTGAATGGCACAAGAGCCCTGGCAGCCAGCTCCCTGCGCTGTAACCAGCAGACCCCACTCTCTTCCCAGAGTCAGGAACAGAATGCAGGTGTCCTGACTCCCAGCCCGACCCCCCAATCCAATCTAAGATTTAATGATTAATAATAATAGATTAATATGAATGTGTATGGTTATACTTAATATTAATTATTATACATTAATAATCACAAATATATAATCCATTAGTATTTACTAATCACAAGCCATGAATATATTAATTATTAATAATGAATCATTATCACATAAACATGTATTAATATATAACATGCATTAATTATTACAGCTTTTACATAGCTAATAATCATTTATTATTTTCAACTATCACAAATATAGAAATCACCACAAATAAGATAGATAGCTAGATAGATAGATATTTGTGGTGAGTAATAATATTCCATAACTAACCCTTACCGCACATACAGCTGGTGATAACTAAGAGTAAGTGAGGGATGGTTGTTTCTAGGCCCAGAACTGTCTGGGCTACGCTGGCCCCAGGCCTGCATTAGCTACTTCCTTGACCATCACTAGAGCCCTGGGAAATTCTTTTTATTTTTTGTAATTTTTCATTTTATTTTGGGGGAATTTTGTGTTATTTTGTTTTATCCATGTGGGGGGGCTTGGGTCCTGCCTGAGGGGGGGAGGCTCAGGGGTGGGTGGGAGATGGGTTTGCAGAGCAGTGGCTCCTGTCCTGCAGGACGGGGCCCAGCTCCCTGCTCCGGGCACCGTGACCTGGCACAGACCTGGCAACACCGCTCAGGTTTGGGCTGGCCACCGGGGAGCCTATGCGCAGCTAGGCCAAACCTGAGCGGTGCTGCAACCTGGTACACCAGGCCACAATGCCAGGAGCAGAGAGCTGGGTCCAGCCGCGCGGGACAGGAGCCGCAGGAGCTGCCACTGCGGGGCACAGCTCTCTAGCCATAACTAGCCACTCGTTTGCTCTGCCTTTTATTGCCCCATGCAGGATCATGGGGCTGGCTCCAAAGCTAATTTAAGGTTTGGGTTGATCCCACCACCAGCAAGTGATTTAATGAACCCTGGTGTAAATCCAGCATCAGGGCTGTTACTTCCATGGGGCCCCCGGTCCTCTCCACATTGCTAATGAGCCGCTCTCTTCTCCTTTCCAGGTGAGCAGCCCCTGAGACAGATATATGGCAGAACAGGCTCTATAGGGAATGCAGGCTCTCTGTAATCATCCAGGGACTAGGAGGAAGCAGGACTTCTGGGTTCTATCCCCAGCTCTGGGAGGGAAGTCTAGTGGTTAGAGCAGGGGGGTTAGGAGGCTGGACTCCTGGGTTCTACTGCTGGCTCTCCCACTGACACTGGATAAGTCCCTTCCTCTCTCAGACCCTCTGCCCTTGTCTACACTACAGAATTACTCAGTGTGACTATGTTGCTCAGGGGTGTGAATAATCCACATCCCTGAGAGATGCGGTTACGCCGACCTAAGTGGCAGTGTAGACAGCGCCACGTAGCCAGTGTAGACATAGCTACCGCCTCTTGAGATGAATTAACTACGCCAATGGGAGAAGCTCTCTCCTGTTGGTTTAGAGCATCTTCATTAAAGCACTACAGTGGCACTTCAGCATTTTTAGGGCTATACTTAAAACTTACAGTGGCATAGCTGTATCAGCATAGCTGTGCCACTGTATGAGTGCTTGTGTAGCCGTGTTATGTCAGCGGGAGAGGGCTCTACCGCTGACGTAATAAAACCACCTAAACAAGTGGCGGTAGCTATGTCAGCGCTATGTCGGCGACGCTCTCCCGCTTTCACACCCCGGAGCAGCAAAAGTTTTGCTGGCATAAGTGCTACCGTAGACAAGGCCTAAGGATAGATCTTCCCTCTGTCCCTCAGTTTCCCCTCCCACCCTTTGCCTCTTGAGACTGTGTTTTCAGGTGAGGATTGTTTCTCAGTGTGTGTGTGTGCAGCACACAGATCTCAGTCAGGTCTGTGCAGCTCCAGACACAATCTAAGAAGGCAAATGGTTGGAAGGGAAACTGAGGCACAGAGAGGGGAAAGGACTTGCCCAAGGTAAGTAGAAGAGCAGAGACTAGAACCCAGGAGTCCTGACTCCTATTCCCCTTGCTACAATCATTTCACCACACTGCCTCTCACTAGCTGTTCTTTCAGTCACCTCTCTTTCAGGAAAGGCCTCTGTTTTCTTGGAGTGGAGCTAGTTTCTTCATAGATTTTTAGGGCGGACCACTCTGACCTCCTGCAGTCTGACCTCCGTAACCCAGCCCTGAGAATCCCCCCAGCCATTCCAGCTTGCAGCCCAGGTCTGCTGGTGGATCTCAGAGCAACGCTCTAGTCTAGAGAGACTTCCAGTCCTAGAATCCGTTTGCCTCCCTGTGCATCCCACTGCCTGGATTAAGTAGAGACGGAAACACTCTTAGAGCAACGGCTGGGACATCTGTTCTGGGAGAAATCACTCTGTCTGCCAGCCACTAGTGCCGCTCCTACCAGAGGCACTCTGTTCTGAGAATCTCGACTCCGGCAGAGGGGATGTGATACTCTTGACAGTTCGTAGTGGAGAATTGGTGTCACTCCATTGGAGCGCTTTGGGTGAGCAAGCATGACAACCTCCTGGCACTGCTGCATGGGGAGCTGGCGGGATTTTGGGGCATGTGCTAGGCCAATAGCAGAGATGAGGACAGAACCCAGGAGTCCAACTGCTCAGCCCCGCCCTGGGTTCTAACCACTAGACACCACTCCCCATGCAGAGCTGGGGACAGAATCGAGGCGGTCCTGGCTCCTAGGCACCCCCTGCTCTAACCACTAGACCCCACTCCCCATGCAGAGCTGGGGACCCCCTGCTCTAGACCCCACTCCCCATGCAGAGCCAGGGACAGAACCCAGGAGGTGTCCTGGTTTCCAGCCCATGGCCCTATCCAACAAAGCAGAATATAAGGAGGCAAATGGAACCATGTGCTTTACGAATTCTCCATCTCTTTCCACATCTTCATCTCATCTCACCAGACGCCCAGAGAGGGCCCCATCCCCGCCTCTTCCTCCTCCCCCTCCCGTCAGCAGCTGGACAAACAAGCAGTGAGGATAAATGGGAGCCGAGTTCACTCAGATCCCATTATCCTCTCTGGTTGCCAGGATGACAAAATGCGTTAATGTGGAGTGGGGATTGGCTGGAAGGACAGATGAATTCCTGGGGGCTGGATACAACCAGCAAGACTGTTCAGCCCCCAGCAGCTGTATGGTGCAATCTAGCTGCTCAGCAATTGTCCCTGCATCAGGTGACTCCTCCAATCTCCATTAGGCACAGCAGCATTGACTTGCTCTGAACGTCTTGCTGCAGGATCTTGTCCGTGCTACACAGGTCATGCCATGCCGCCCCAGGGCTGCACTGCAGGACAAAGTCACTGCAATGCAGGATTCTGGGTAGCCTAATGCAGAGGGCATAGGATTGAGACTCAGGACACCTGGATTCAGTTAGTGACTTCTCCCACCCTCCCTGCTCTAACCACTACACCCCCTTCTCTGAGCTGGGACTAGAACTCAAGAGTCCTGATTATTAACCCCTCCCCCCGGTAACAACTAAACCCCAATTCCTTCCTAGAACTGAGAAGAGAATTCAGGAGTCCCGCTCCACATCCCACGTGCTCTAACTCAGTCCCTTGATGAATGCAGAGATTTAAACTAGTATGGAAAAGATTTTCCTGGAGAAAAATCCGGTTTCATGGGAAAAATGTCAATTCTTGCAGGAAATGTCAAAACGAGTACTTTTGTCTTAAACTGACAGACCAAAACTCCTATTTTCCTTTCTTTCCACTTAAAATGTCCTTTCATCCTGGGATTTCACTGTTTAAATAAACTGAAACGGCATTTTGACCCAACTCTGAAATTTGATGTTTGGAAATGTCAGTTTAGATGACAGTTCGATGTTTAGAAATGTCAGTGTGTGACCCAAAACTTCACAAGGAACTTCTCTTCCAATTTTCAAAGTTCAAAATGCCACCAAAGGGTCAAATGCACAGAATTTAGAATTTTCATCCAATTTCCAAATGTTTGAATGTGTCCATTTCAAACTTCCAGAATTTTCATGTCTTCCAGAACTCAGAATTTTTGTGCAATCAGCAAATTGTTGCATTTACCTCACAGTTCACATTTTTGAACTTTCATCACATTTCAAATGTTCCGAATTTTCAATTTTCATCAAATTTCAAAAGTTTGGGGAAAATAGGAAGGAAAAATATTTTGTAAAACGTTTCTCAAATTCCTGCCGTCTTCTGGGACCAGCTGTGCCAGTTAGTAACCTGTCTCCCTTGATCCTACTGTACCCCAAATTTTGTGCTAGCTAATACCCTGTCCCCCATTATCCTGTTGTATCCCCGCAGATGCTTCCCTCATACCTTGGCTACTTTGATGATGTCAGGAATGTGCAAATACGCTTGGACTGGGGGCAGTCCCTTCCCAATGAGATAAGCCTCATCTGCCTTCTGTCTGTGCATTTGCCCTGTGTCCTGCTCGGAATAGACAGCCACTGTCCGGATCCCCAGCTCGGTGCAGGCTCGGAACACCCGGATGGCAATCTCCCCTGCAAAACACACACCAAAGAATGACCCACAGAGGTTGTGCATGGAGGCAAAGGAGTGTAACCGGCTGGCTGAGTCTGCAGAGAGCCTGAGCCAATCACTCAGAGTGTGAGTGGTGCATCAATGATGCCTGAGCTGATCACTCCCCAGGGGAGCTGACCCAGGACATCCCAATGGAGTGTTGTCTCCAGCCCCGCTGCCCTGGGAGTGCTGTGCCAACCCCATCCCAAAGAGACTCAGTGTAGGGCAGGAGGAGCTCAGCCCCTTGACCCAAGGCTGGTGGGGTCAGTCTGAGGGGGGGCCCTGTTGCCAGTCCTGGTTCTCTGGGAGGAGACACCCTCTGCCACTGTAGTGGGGGAGATGGCCATGCGATGGAGTGGGGCCTTAGCATGGCAGTGGGGCCACAGAGGAATTGCCAGGATCCACTGCTGGAGTGGGGTGGCAGCAATGGGCGCAAGGTGCATCTCTTACCTCTGTTGGCCACCATGACCTTCTTGATGGGCTTGTACTCCACCTGCTGGGTGCTCTGGAAGGCGGCATGGATCAGGGAGAGGCGCTTGATGCCCAGGAACCCCAGGCCCCCTCTCATAAAACACAACTGCAGCATCTGAGGAGAGACACAAACAGAGGGGGCACGTCAGAGTGATATAAAGGGCAGCACATGTAGGGAACAGGCACCGCTCTGCAAAGGCTCCCAGGCACCAGGGACAGTGGGGACAGGGCTGGGAGAACGCCCTGCTTCAGTGAATGGATATGAATACACCAGAGAAAAAGCTCCCTGCAGCCGGATGCCCGTCCAGCCAGGGCTCCCTGCAGCCAGATCAACACCTAAGCAGAAGCAAAAGGGCTATTTACAGCCAAGAAGGCTATCGCATTGGGACTGGTGCCTTAGAGGGGCATGGGTGTGAATTCTGCCATAGGATGAATGGGTCTGAATTCAGAGTGACCCTCAAAGACTGTCCCCTCTTGATATTTCCTCTTATTACTGTGTGTGTTGCAGTGACGCCTACAGGTCCCAACCGTGATCAGTGCCTGCACAAGCCTGACGGAGTCCAGGATCCCGTCAGCTGCACAAACTCAGAGATCAAAGGCTCCCTTGTGCTGGGTGCTGCGCAGATCCTAACTGAGATCAGGACCCCCACAGTGCTGAGAGAATGGGAGACCCTGGTATGGGAGGAGGGGAGAATGGGGGGCACAGAGACCCCAGCATGAGGCAGGGGGTGGGAGGAGTTGCAGGGAGTGGCTGGAATAGAGGCAGATGGTTGGATGGCACTGAGGGAGCATGGGGGAAGGGCAGGGATGGAGGCAGCCCTGCTGGGTGCAATGCACTCGGCCAACACAGCCTACGATGTATGTGACTCTTTACTTCTAAACTCGACTAGCTTTAAAGGGCTCTTAGTGCAGCAGCCTGAGGAACCTGTCTGCAACTAGCACGCGCCTTGTGGATAAACAGGGAGGTGGAAAAAAATCACCTGGCGTTTAGCAGTAGATTTATTTTTACAGCCGAGAATCAATAGCGCCTCCGACGCATGGGCCCAAAATTAGTTTTCAGGTGTCATCAGGCTCTGGGCTGGCTTCTCCCCCCAGTCGGGTCCTTGGAAATGAGACAAGTGGAATGAAGGAGACGCTAAAACAGCAAAGGCAAAGTGGCAGGTTGGTCTGGATAACACCATCAGAGCCTGGGTGTGTGAGAGGAAACAGGGTGGGGGGAACTGGGACATGGGGCCTTTCCCCTCTAGGGGATGCCGACTCCGATCTGGCTCCATGGCAGGGGACTGGCTGGCTATGGAGGATGGGGAATGGAAAATGGGTTCCTTCCCTTCTAGGGGGGCACCAGCGCCGATCTGGCTCCAGAATGGGGGGACTGGCTGGAGAGACTGGCTGGGTGCTGCGCCTCCATGACATAGGCGCATATCCCTCCTTCTCTGCAGGGAACATGCAGGTTAATGCGATGCACCTTTATGAGCCTCTCCTTGAGAGGCAAGTTTTCCTGCTCTTGGATCGCTCTTGTGGCTCTTTCTCAGTGCGCACCGCAGAGCCGTATCACAGACACAGATGCTACATACAGAGGTGACCCACTTCCCTCTCCTTCGCGACACCCCCTGCTGATCCACCCCAGATGGTGCGAGATCTCTGCCCTCGCATTGCACTGGGAGCTCATGGTCAGTTGTTCTCCATGAGAACCTGAGTCCTTTCCAGAGCCCCTGCATTCCAGGGTGCAGTCCTCCCCCGCATCTTGCAATGCACCTGATGTGCTCTGTGCCTGGATGTACAACCTTGCCTCAGGCTGTATTCGAGTGCACTTTGTTCAAATGAGCCTAGGTCCCCAAGCGACCAAGCTCCCTCTGTACAACTGACCCCTTCACCATTTTTCTTTCCCCCTCTGCCAAGCTTTGCACCAATTGCAAACTTTACCAGGCACCCTTGCATTGTGCCAGGAGCCCACAGCCAGCGGATGTCCCAGTATTGCAAACCCAGACATTCAAAAATCATAAGTCAGGCCCCTGAAAATCACGAGATCAGCTTAAAAAGCATGAGATTCTAATATCAGGTTCTTTTTATTTAGCATTCAGGGGGGTCCCATTTTCAAGCTTTTCTCCCTAAACCCAATGGGCAGAAACTCGTTTTTAAATGTAAAACAGACAGGGTCACATGTCTCCAGGAGCTGGTGATTTAAGAAAACACATCAAGATGGTTAAGGGTTGGTTTGATCACATTCTATAAATACCAACATGAGGAACAGATATTTGATAATAGAGGGCTCTTCAATCTAGAAGACAAAGATCTACCAAGATCCAATGGTTGGAATTTGAAGTTGGACAAATTCAGACAAGGAATAAAGTGTAAATTTTTTTAACAGTGAGGGGAATTAACCATGGGAACGATTTACCCAGAGATGTGGTAAATCTCCATCACTGGAAATATTTAAATCAACATGGGATGTTTTTCTAAAAGATCTGCTCTAATTCAAATGGGAATTAATTCAAGGCCATCTTATGGCCTATTATGCAGGAAGTCTGGCTAGCTGATCACAGTAGTCCCTTCTGGCCTAAAAAAATCTCTGAAATGTCACGAGAGTTGACAATACTATTATAACCACCATGCTCCTCTGTCCATTTCAGAGTCATCGCTTTCCCCCATCTGGTAGCATTCCACCAAGCCACACAATGGGCCAGGAGACAGCTTCACCGTAGAGAGAACTGTGATGAAAATAATTTGTTAGCAAACCATCTGATCACCTGGAGGCAAAATAGCAAAAGTGCCTTCTTTCCTCTAATTAAGTACAAAACACAGATAAAAAGAAAAGCCCAGCACTTGTTTCCTCTGGCTTCTTTGGGAATCAAGAGGGTGGAAGTGATTGCAAACTCCTCCAAATCTCTATTAATGAGATTTTTGCTGCTTCAGGCTTTAGACATGCCGCAAGCAACACAGTTTATAATTCTGTCTCCATTAAATATGCTTTCCTACTTAGATTTTTTCTGCACAGATCCAATGCTTTACAAAAGCTGACCCAGTGTAATAGAATTTCAGGAAGAGAAATGAATGTCAAGTTGGGATTTGAAGAGACAATTGCAGCTAAAAAGTCCCCCAAAGCACAGGCACTGGTGTGGGTAACACTCAGAACTGGGGGTCAGGATGCCTGGATTCTATTCACAGCTCCACCATTGACCTCATAGAATCATAAAAATGTAGGGCTGGAAAGGACCTCGAGAGGTCATCAAGTCCAGCCCCCGGCACTGAGACAGGGCCAGCTAAACCTCAGCCCTCACTGACAGGTGTTTATCCAGCCTGTTCTTAAAAATCTCCCTTGGAAGCCCATCCCAGACCTTAACTAGCCTTGGAGTCAGAAAGTTTTCCTAATATCTAACCTGAATCTCCCATGCTGCAAATTAAGCCTGTTACTTCTTATCCTACCTTCAGTGGGCATGAAGAACAATCGGTCACAGCCCTCTTTATAGCAGCCCTTAACACATTTGAAGACTGTTATCAAGTGTCCCTCAGTCTCTTTTCTGAAGACTAAACATGCCCAGTGTTTTTAATCTTTCCTCATAGGTCAGGTCATCTTCTAAATGTTTTTCATTTTTGTTGCTCTCCTCTGCCTCTCAAATTTATTCACATCTTTCCTGAAGTGTGGTGCCCAGAACTGGACCCAGGTCTCCAGCCGAGGCCTCACCAGTGCTGAGCAGAGCAGGAAAGTTATCTCCTCCCATATCTTACATACAACATTTCTGTTAATACCCCCCAGAATGATATTAGCCTTTTTCTCAACAGCCTCACCCTGTTGACTCAGATTCAATTTGTGATCCACTCTAACCCCCAGATCCTGTGTGTTTGATTTTTCCTTCCTGAGTGCAGTACTTTGCCCTTGTCTTTATTGAATTTCATCCTGTTGATTTCAGACCAATTCTCCAATTTGACAAGTTTGTTTTGATTCTAAACCTGCCTTCCAAATTGCTCACGACCTCTCCCCCAGTTGGTGTCATCTGTACATTTTGTAAGCAAACTTGGCACTCAGTTATCCAAGTTACTAATGAAAATATTGACTAGTACCAAACCCAGACTGACCCCCACAGGACACTACTAGATACCTCCTCCCAGTTTGACAGCGAACAATTGATAACTACCCTGCGAGTATGGTCTTTCAACCAGTTGGGCACCCACTTCACAGTAAGTGTATCTAGCCCACATTTCCCTAATTTGTTTATGTGACTGGAACGTGGCTCTGTGTAAAAGGCTTACTAAAATCAAAACATACCACATCTATTGCCTCTCCCCACCCAGTAGGCTAACAACACTGTCAAGGAAGCAAATTAGGTTGGTTTGGCATGATTTTTGTTCTTGACAATTCCAGGCTGGCCATTCCCTTTTTCCTTATCATCCAAGTGACTTTCCAGTTAGGCTGGATACTACGCAGAGCCTAACCAAGACTGGGGAGCCCCATTAAGCCTGGAACTGCACAGAATGCAATTTGGGGCTCGCTGCACACAGCCTGGCTAAGATCAGGGCCCCCGCTGTGCCAGGTGCTGCACAGACACAAGAGGCAGTTTCTGCCTCAAAGGGCTGACAGTATAAATTGACAAAAGCTGGGTGAAGAAACAGAGACTTGCCCAAGATCAGAGTTCAGAACAGAACCCAGGAGTCCCCGTCCTTCACTGCTCTAACACTAGACCCCACTCCACTCCCAGAACTGGGACTAGAACTCAAGAGACCTGGCTCCCACTAGCCCTCACTGCCTCTGACTTAGCCTCTTAAGGAATGTGGATCTAGCCGCAAAGTGACGGAATTTGTTTCAATCAGCCTGCTTCCCTCGCAGGCTTGCCAACCCTGGTACCTAGGTCAGGAGATCCCTGAAAAGTGGCTTCTATTTACACGCGCTGGCGACCACTAGAAAGAACGGGACAGGAGAGTCTACTGGGTTTGCACCTGTCAGGTTGAATTTGCCAGAAACCCTTTTAAAGCATGCGAGATGTCACTGCTCTTGGCTCTGTGAAAGCACGGGAGACAGAGCACAAATTGCAGTGGTCAGGTGCATGGTGAAGAACACGCATTTTACAAGAGATTAGCCCGATTCAGGCAGGCTTTCAACAGTGCTCAGCCACAGACATACCTCTGCAGTAGAGACTGAAATGTACATGTTCAAAAAGAACTGTTTTGAGCTTTTGATTCAAAACGACTTTTGGTTTTGAAATTTCCTTTAATTTTAACTATTCCTTTAAAAAAAAAAAAAAAAAGCTTGACCCAAAATAATTTTTTTTCAACTTTTTGATTTGCCAAAATTGACAGAAAATGTTGTGTTCCATTCAACCAAAACAAATTTTCTTGATTTTTTTGGAATTGCCAACAAGCCAAAACAATCTGTTATTTGATACCATCTACTTTTAACATCATTGGAGCTTAGAAGGATGTGTGCGCTGGGGGCTTAAAATTCATCCTGGCTCAATTGCTGGGAATGCACGGTGATAGATGCATTCCTTTCTAGCCCTTCCTGTCTCGATAACCTCGGCCTTCAAATCACATTCTTCCACGTGCCATCTTACCTCTCCCATGCTGCAACTCTTCGGTGATTTACATCAGCCACTACTAGGGTCAGAAACCAATCATTTAGTTTGAAAGCCTGGAATCCCTGCTCCCAAATAGCATCAGCCATTTATCCTTCACCTCAGGGGCTCAGCACTGATCAGCTGTTTCCCCCTCACTCTTTTTTATCTTGCGTGCAAAGACTGTAAGTTCTGCAGAGCAAGGACTAGTGGGTAGGACATTGGAATAGACATCAGTACGCTGGGGTTCTATTCCCAGCTCTAGCCACTGACCTTGGACATCCACAGACCTTCCCCTCTGTGTGCACCTGTTCTCCCCCCCCACCCACACACACTCTTTGCCTATTTAGAATGTGAGCTCTCCAGGGCAGGGACTGCCTCTCACTGGGTCTGAGCAGCGCCTGGCACAATGAAGGGCTCCATCTCTGTCATCTTGGTTGGGGTCTGTGCAGCACCTGTTTTAATGATGGCCCCCCTGTTCTCAGTCAGGGCCACTAAACACTTCCATGATGATAGAAGGGTATAAGAACAGTATGAAAGAGCCAAGGCTTCAATGGATGGAGTCAGTGTCATTATTGCCCATTGGATGAGCACTGCCTTTCCATTCAAGGAAGCCACAAATTTGTCCTGCTGAGCCACAGCATCAGCTGTCAATATCGCTGATACTGTGAGGAGAACACTGCCTGTAAACAGGGGCTCTGCAATGATCCATAATGCCAGTCATTCGGAGCCTGCAACCAGAGACCCCAGCCCAGATTATGGACCAAAGTGGTAGCTAAATTCTTCTCCATCCCTGAAACACCAGTCATCTTTAAAGATGAGCAAACAGGGACCATTCAAAGTGGCTGTGATTTTCCTAAAGCTCCTACACTGAGACAGTTCATCAGAGAAATGAGGATATATAAAACGATTGGCAAGTGTTAGCAGAGTCAGTGCAACAGTACAAGGGAGGTGCTAAGATGGGTCACCCATCCCCTGCAAGTGTCAGAACACCCCCACATGCACACCTCAGCCATAGGATACACTTCAGGAGGCAGGCAACTCCTGCATGACCAATAGCTGCCTTCCATGGATACTAATGCATCCTCTGCCTTGTTCATTCCTTCTCAGACCAGCTAGGCCTGGGGCAAGCCAAGCGTTGCTCAAGGGGCACAGTGGTTCCAACTTCAATCAGCTGGGTCTGGCTAATGCATCGTTGTTGGTTTCCAAAAATACAGCTTTGCAGGAGAGGGGAAAGAGGCTGCCAACCTTTTTATCGTAGCATGCCCAATTGCACATGCAAAAGTGGCAGTTTTATGGCACCGAGTGGGGGTCTATTAAGAAGCACAAGTCTGGATTGCAATGAGAGGGGATAGAAATCGCATTACTGTACGTTAGCCATTATGTGCGGACAGCAAGCCAGGGATGTACAGATGCAGCCAGATGCCTGGCTCCAGCTGTGCAAGCAAGATGCGCTGAGGATGCTCCACGGCTACCCACAGAACTGATTCGAGGTCTGGAGAAAAGTGCCTTACAGGAGGACTGAAAGTGCTCCAGCTGTTTAGCTTCTTAAAACAAAGATCAAGAGGTGACTTGATTACAGTGTATAAGGACATTCATGGGGAGAAAATCCTGGGTACTAAAGGGCTCTTTAATTTAGCAGTGAAAGGCAGAACTAGAAGAACCAGTGGCTGGAAGTTAAAGGTAGACACATTCATATTAGAAATAAGGCACACATTTTTCACACCACAGGAGACTAACCTTTGGAACAAACTCCCAAGGGAAGTGATGGTTCTCCATCTCTCGGTGGCTTCAGTTCCAGACTGGAAGCCTCTGGAAAATGCTTTAGTCTGACACGACTTAATGGGCTCAATGCAGGAGTAAAAGGGTGAAATTCTCGGCCTGTGCTATACAAGAGGTGAGAGTAGATAATCTATTGGGACCTTCTGTCCTTAAAAATGTATGAATCCAGTTCCCAGTACAGAAAGGTGAAAATATTTTCTCTACCGATGACATTAGCAGATTTAAGGTAACTAAAACTGTGGTCAATTCCATGGTGGTTTGTAGTTTTCATATGTGGTTGCAGGTCACGGTGATCACTGTGGGAAGGCTAGGCTTGAGCTTGACCTTCTACCATACATTCACAAAATCTAAGGTCAGATTCTACTTGATCATCTGTTCTGACCTCCCATATAACAAAAGCCATAGGGTTTCCCTGAAATAGGAGTTTGAACTAGAGCAGATTTTTTAGAAAAACATCCAATCTTGATTTAAAAATTTCCAGTGATGGAGAATCTATCATAGCCCTTGTTAAATTATTCCAGTGGTTAATTCCCCTTATTGTTAAAAATGTGAGCCTTATTTCTAGTCTGAATTTGTCTAGCTTCAACTTCCACCATTTGGATCTTGCAAGACCTTTGGCTGCTAGACTGAAGTCCCCATTATAAAATGTTTGTTCCCTGTAGGTAGTTATAGACGTAAGTCACCCCTTACCCTTCTCTTTGTTAAAACAAACAGACTGAACTCCTGGAGTCTCTAACGCATATTTTCTAATCCTTTTAATCATTCTCGTGGCTCTCCTTTGACCCCTCTCCAGATCATCACCATCCTTCTTGAATTATGGACACCAGAACTGGACACAGGATTCCGGTAGCAGTCGCACCCGTGCCAAACATAGAATGCTTCCGCAGAGGGAAAAATCCCGGGATGTTGCAAGCACTTGGGAATCTACAAGTCTCAAAATACAGACAGTTTGTCTTAAAGTCTCAGCTCCCGGAATCAAGTGCTTCTGGGAGAATTTCAGCTTTCATTTAAAAAAAAACCCCAAAACAACAACAACCAATTTTCTAGCCCTTGTGGTTCTAGAAAAAAGCTGGAAACCATTAACTCAAAAGGCTCACAAGCCAGAAGGCAAATCAGAAGAATCCTCCATTTGCTATGTGAGAATCTCATGATGTTTAAGCCCATCTCATGAGTTTTTTAAGCTGATTCCTGAAGTTTGAACTTATTAGGGGTCTGTGCAGCACCCAGCACAATGGGGGCCCCCAACCTCAGTTGGGGGCTTTAGATGATACCGTAATACAGATAATAGTAGGATAAGCAAAAACACAAAACAAACACAAAGCAGCCTTCCATGTTCTATTAGGACTGTACAATCTCCTGCTTCTATGCAGAAGCAGCCGAAAATGGGGACTATGCTTTGTGACACATTTTGAAGCTGTTTCTAGTTTGAAACAAACCCATTTCCTGTCTTTCGCTAAATCTTCTCCAACATTATTTTTATTACAGAGTCCCATGTTTCCTCCCAAAATACCTGCATTTTTGTTAAACATAATGTGGCAATAATCTTTCACTGTGGAGCTGGAAAATATGGTGGGGAAATTTTCCTGAAAAGCGGGAAAATGTTAAGATGGTTAATTATTTTCATTTTTTGAGGAAAAGGTTGGTTTTTGATCAAAAATAAACTTTCCATGGGAAAAATTGTGACTGTCTCTGATTGTGAAAGGGAAAGAGATGAGTGAAATCCCACAGCTCAGCAATAGCCTTTGTCCTACTTGGACAGAGAATACAGAACAATATCTTCAAACAACATCAGCCTGGCCAGTTAAACAGTAGCCTCCTTTACCTATGTATTAACTTAACCCATGGGGGTTGAAATAGAGTGATGCAAGATGAGATTCTACTGTGGGGATCAAAGTTTGCCCCATAGGTCTGTTGTATAGTAGACATATCACTTATTTTTGTGTGCAAACTAGACACTGGCAAAATGAAGTCAGATAAGCCACAAAGTATACACAGTTAGGAAATCAACAGAGCAGAAATTCAGACGATGGGTGGACGATTTTAGGATGGTAAGTAAGAGCATTGTAATATTATCAATTATTCACCAAAGCAGGGATCTATTTGTTAGTAAATTCAGAGATTAAGGCCAGAAGTGACCATTAGATCACCTAGTCTGACCTCCTGTATAGCACAGAGCAACGAATTTCACCGAATTCCCCCATATTTTCTCAATCACTTGTGTTTCACTAAAATGTCTTCCAGAAAGACATCCGTCTGGCTTTGATGACATCAAGAGATGGAGAATCCATCACCTCCCTTGGGCATTTGTTCAAATGGTTAATCATCAGTGCTGTTAAATATTGGAGCCTTGTTTCTAATTTGAATGTGTCTGGCTTTAACTTTCAGTCACAGGGTCTTATTCTGCCTTTCTCCACTAAGTTAAAGAGCCCTTAAATACCTGGATTTTCTCCTCATGAAAATACTTAGACACTGTAAACAAATCACTTCTCAGTCTTTTCAAAACCCAAACAGATGGAGTTCATTAAGTCTTACTGCATTCAGCCCAGATCTGGTGGTTGAGCTACAGTAGATTTTTGTTTGACCCAAAATGGACTTTTTCAATTTGCTGAGATTTTCAGATTCTGTTTGAACTGAAATGATTTTGTTTTTATTTTTCAGAGCTGCCGCTAAATGAAAAAAATCACTTATTTGCCCAGCTTTAGTTGGAAACCTTCTTCTCATCTCCAGCCTCAGTTGATTCCTGGCCAGTTTATCCCCATTTGCTCTTGTGCCAACATTGTCCTTTAGCTTCAATAGCTCTTCTCCCTTCCTGGGGTTAAACCCTCTGATGTGTTCATAGAGAGCAATTAAATCGCTGCTCAGCCTTCCTCTGGCCAGCCAACCAGGTCCAGCTTATTCAACCTCCTCTGGTAAGATGGGCTCTCCATTCCCCTGATCAGCCTAGGAGCCCTTCTCTGCATCTGGGCCAGTATGACTTCATCTCCCTTGGACATAGGTGACCAGAGCTGCGCACAGTTTTCCAGGTGAGGTCTTCCCAGTGCCTTGTCCAATGGCATTAATACTTTCCTGTCTCCACTGGAAATACGTCGCCTGATACACCCTAAAATCGCATTTGCCTTTTTCACGACCACATCAAATTGGTGGCTCAAGCCTTGTCTACATTACACTGTTTTGTCGACCAAACAGTGGAGGTGTACACACTGAAATGCTCCTCCCGCCAATCCAGCTTCCCTGCTATGCCGACATAATAAACCAACCTCTACGAGAGGCAGAGGGTTTATGTCGGTGCAGTTAGGGCGACACAGTGTCTGCTACTTACATCGGCTGTTGGCTGTCATTCTTGTCAATTTCATGGCTAAGTTGGGCAGCTAGAGCCCAGCTGCCCTCTTGCTTCTTTGGAGAGCTGGGCAGCTGGACCTTGCTCCTGGCTGGGAGCCAGGATGAGAAGGCCAGGCGGCTCAACCTCGCGAGAAGTCCTGGGCAGCTCCCTTCCCCCTCCCGTTCCCAGCTGGGAATGTTGACAAGGCTGTCTGGCTCCTGATGGGGAGCTGGGGGGGGGACAGACTGAGAAACTGGGGCAGCTGGTCCTCACTTCCTGGGGGTGAGAAACCCTAGGCAGCTTCCCTCACTCCTAGCAGGCAACAGGGAGCCAAGGGGGTGGGGGCAGCCTGGCTCCCAGCAGGGAGCTGCGAGATCGGGCTCTCAGCTCCCCACACTGCCCTTCTTAGGCTCGTGGAAGCGCTCATGGTGAGGACACGCACCACTGACCCAAGAAGGTTAGTGTGGACATCAGCTACTGCAGTAATTAATGCGGTAGCTATAAATCAACCTAACATAGCTCGACTTATCTTTGTAGTGTATATGTAGCCCTGTGATAGACTAACATACCCAGCCCTCTTAGTGTATTACAATTCCCCCTGGCCAGGGACTGAACCCAGACCTTTGGATCTAAAAGCAGGAGGTTGCTAAACCTTGAACTAAGAAAGTGATGCTGCTGGAAGCACCAGTGGACTCAAACCAGGACTTCCACTAAAGGGAGACAAAGCCACATTGTGGGTGAAGCTAGCATCAAGGAATTCAGTCCTGGTGCTAGAGTGGGTCAGAAAATAGATTTTCCGTCCTGTGGGAAATACCAACATTTCAAAGTTTGTTTCATTCTGAGTTAAAATTTCCAGTGGAATAAAGGTTCTGACAAATTCAGATTTGGAAACATCAAGTCATTTTGTTTGGACAATGTCAAACCATTATAATAATATCATGTAAAATATTAGAGAATATTAATCTATATAAACATATTGACATTCATATCTTAATGTAATATACAATCTAAACAAAATTCATTGACATGCTAAAGTCAAAAAGATTTGTTATACAAGAGCTAGGTATTTATTATTAATTATTATTATTATTATTATTACTATTATTGAAATAGAATGTTCTGATGATCCAAAATCAAAATTCTTTGGAATTTTCATTTCACGAGAAGTTTTAAAATTTCAGCTTTTCATTCCAATTCAAAATGACCAGTGCAGGAATGCTGTGCCCAGCTCCCATATTCACAGCTCAAGAAGGATGTTGATAAATTGGAGAGGGGTCACAGAAGAGCCATGAGAATGATTAAAGGATTAGAGAACCTGCCTTATAGTGATTGAGCTCCTGGAGCTCAATCTGTTTAGTTTAGCAAAGACAAGGTTGGAGGGGGAGGGGAAGCTGACTTGATCCCAGTATATAAGTATCTACCAATTCCAATCGCAGCAAGCTTTAGTGCCAGGGCATCCTTGGTGTATTTGCGAATGTAGAGCTGCCAATCAGTCAGCTTTGGAACAAGCCCAGATGAAATGTTTCACCATTATCGAAACGAGAGAAGTCCAGACAATTCAGTTAGACTTTTTCCAGTCAGGAATTTTTTCAAAATTGGCAGGCTCCTGCAAAATATTTAATGGATTCACAGATTCTAAAGCCAGAAGGGACCTGTAGGTGTTCAGCTCTTTCGCCTGGCCTCAGATCATTTGGACATATGCTGGGCCTTTAAGGCTGTGCTTTCTACTTCAACTCCAGTTATCCTCAAATCCCTAAGTCATATTCCTCCTGCGCCTGGTGGCAGGACCCTAGGGAGTCCAGTTCTCACGGATCTTTCAGAGTACAGTGGAAGGGATACCTCCTTAGGGACTATGCTCACTCCCCCAGCAGTCTCACCCGATCCTCAGGGGCTTCTAATCCCTTTCTGTCAGTTGTTGCTGACACAAGCAAGGCTGGGAACTAAGCTGTAGCTGCCCCTTGATTCCCTGGGCAGCAACTTCTTATCCCAACTTTTCCTGATGCAAGCAGGGAGGTAACAGAGTGTGATCATCTGGTCTGACTTCTTATCTAGCACAGATCACAGGGCATCCCTGCATTAGTTCCTGATTGAACAAGAGCAGATCTTTTAGAAAAAATCCAATCTTGATTTAAACACTGCCAGCGATGGAGAAGCCACCACAGCTCTTGAGAAGTCATTCCACTGGTTAATTCCCCTGTCTGTTACAAATGTACACATTATTTCCAGTCTGAATTTGTCCAACTTCAACTTCCAGCCATTGGATCTTGCTGGACTTTTCAACAAACCTGCAATTTCTGATGGAAAACTGCTCCATTTTCTGAATTGCACTAGTGATCCAGGGCCCCAATCCAAACCAGGTACATTGCACTAGGAGCTGTAGAAACACGTATGGTCCCTGCCCAGGAAGGGGGGGGACTATTTTGTTGCTGTGGGGTGGGTTTTTCAAAAGGGCCCAAGGAAATAAGGGCCTAACTTCCACTGACAGTCACTGGGAATTGGATGTGAAACTCCCTTAGGTCCCTTTGGAAATTGTACACTAAAGAACAGGGATCCCCATGGCGCAGCTAAGGAAAGGGAAGCACTGCGAGTGACTTAACAGCAAGTCGGCGTCTGAGCTAGGAATAGAACCCAGTGTCCTGGCTCCCAGCCTCCTCTGTTCTAACCACTCAACACCCCTCCTCTACCAGCGCTGCGAATAGAACCCAGGAGTCCTGACTCCCAGCATCCCTTGCTCTAACCACTAGACTCCATTCCCTTCCCAGAGCCAGAGATAGAAAACAGGAACCCTCACTCCTAGCCCTCCCCTACTGTAACCACCAGCCCTCACTCCCCTCCCAGAGCCGGGAATAGAACCCAGGAGTCCTGATTCCCAGCATACCCTGCTCTAACCACTAGACTCCACTCCCTCCCCATCAGGGCTGGAGTACCATGAGTTGCCAGCAGGGCAAGCTGGCCCATACACCAGCCCAGGCAGCAGCTCACACTGCTACATGGGTTGCCATATGCCAGTTTTTCCCGTGAGCTAATGAAGCGAAGGCGGAGCAGGCAGGAGGGGGAATCACGGAACAGCTGTTGTTGCAAGTCACCTGCAGTCCCAGGGAGCCCCAGGGAGATGGCCTCCTGCAGGCAGCAACGCTGCACAGCCAAACCGGTCCACTCAGCTGCACCAGTCTAATTAAAACACAGGCCATTAGCCCCCCACCTCTCTTTTGCTGAACAGAGCAATGCCACTGGTCCTTGTTATGCCTTTTTCCACTTGAGTAAAGAATCCTGAGTGCTGAGCTTTCCCAAGGATGAACTGCCGGTCTGTGCCCCACCCCGCGCTGCCCCACAAATCCCAAATGAGTCCAGCCCCCCCCATGTCTCGGAGATGAGATCATGGTGTCGCTGGGCGACAATGTTCTGACAGGACAGATTCACAGATTCTAATGCTGGAAGGGCCCACTGTGATCCTCCAGTCCTACCTTCTGCCTAACACGGGCCATAGGCCGGCCCTGAAACCATTCCTGGTTGAACCTGAGCAGATCTTCTTGAAAAACATCCAGCTTTGATTTTAAAATTGTCAGCCATGGAGATTCCACTGCAGCCCTTGGGAAGGTGTTCCCACGGTTACTTACCCTTGCTGTTAGAAATGTGCTTCTTAGTTCCCGTCTGAATTTGTCAGACTTCAGCTTCCAGACGTTGGATCTTCTCAGACCTTTGTCTGTTGCACTGAAGAGCCCTCAAACATTGCTCACCTCATCAATTCCCTGCCATCACAGGGGCCTCTCAACGGGCTAGTCTCCTGAGGACTGAAATGCTTCGGTTTAACTAAAGTCATTGGGCTTCTGTATGAGGCTCATGATCCTAGAGAGCCCCTCACAATAAAACCTGGCATTATAGGGCTCTGCCTCAGTTTCCCTTTCGTCAGCCTTTGGCCTATTCCTCCCATAGCAGTGATTTGCTACGGTAGATCTGACAGCCCTCCAGCCATGCTACTAACATATGTCCACTCCTTCCGGGGTACCCACATCCAGCTGGAACTGGTAGGCCCTCAGCTGGCTTCTCCCAGCTGGCATCTTCGAAGTGCCCTGGCCTGCCTCTATCTGGGCCAGTCACAAATGCTTTCTGCACTGCACAAAACTCATTGGACTCGCACTTTTCTCTTCAGAGTAGCAGGTCCCAAGATTGCCCCGGGGACCCCTCAGGAGAACTCAGACAAGCACTTCAGAAGCCTCTTCTCCCCCTCTCTGGCTTGAACCTCGTCCCCCCTCCTAGGCTTCTCTTCAGCGCCCATTCCTCTTCGGCAACACCAGCCCCAGAACTGCTTCCCTGAGATTTTCCAGCCACAGCTCAGCCCAGCGGCTTTCCTACTCAGCCAATCCCTAACTGCTAGCCTGGCCCTTTTTGAGTCCCACACCCAGCATAGGTGTAGCAGCACAGGCCTGACTGAACAGGGCCTCCTGGCCCTTGAAGGGTCAGGCTGCCCTTTTACTGCTCAGTCTAGGGGTAACTCGGTGAAATTTAGTAGCCTGTGCTATACAGGTGGTCAGACTGGACAATCTAATGCTCCCTTGTTGCTCTGAACTCTTGGGCACTATGAAACTCCTAGCCAGATTGGAAGGTAGGCATTGCCAGTCTGGATTAGACCTGGAGTCCCTCTAGTCCCATATCCCATCTCTGTCAGTGACTGACAAGAAATCTGGAAGTAGATGGGGCTAATCTGACCCCACATTAGCTCTCACGCTGGTTTCTAATGGTTAGAAATCAGCTCAAGCTCTGAAGATGGAAGTCTGATCTGCCAGACAGCTTTTGCATTAGCCTCAACTATTCCAACTCTGGATATTCTTGTTCTCCATAGAAATGGCCAATTCTACTAAATTTTTGGCCTTACAACTTCCTGTGGAAGGGAGTTCCACAGTCTGTGGGTGAAACATATAGCTGTGGATTGGTGTTAAACCTGCCACTTTTTAACATCATGGAATTTCCCCTTGTCCCTTTATCCCTATGTGACAAGACAGGGAGAACAGAAGCTGCTGCTTAGAGCTGGGCAAAAAATTTTGCACTAAATATTTTTCAGTGATAAATGCAGATTTGGTGACTCTGAATTAATTTGCAACTTTGCATCGACTTTGCCAATTTTTTTATTTCAACAACAAAAAAATCCTCAAAATTTTTTTTTAAAAATCAAAACCTTCTGTCTCCATATTTTAAATGTTTTGATTTTTCAGGTTGATGTGACGTTTTGTTTCAAGATTTCCTTCAATTTTTTTTTTAAATCAGAAACAGGTTTTAAATGACTCAAACTGAAATGAAATGTTTCATTCAAGCTACACGATTTTTTTTCCTCAAATTTTCAATGTGCTGAAAATGTTCCTTTTTGTTCCAAACTGGAATAGGCTTTTCCCTGAAATTTTGAAATTGCCAGTGAACCAAAAGATCCATTTTTGGCCCAACTTTATTGCCAATTTCCCTCTTCTAGTCATTCTTTTGTTTTCTTTTTTTCTTTGGGATAAACAATGGTTCTCTTTTCAATCTCTCTTCATAAAGTCTTTCTAGGGCTTTGATTGACCTTCTTCGTACCCTCTCTAGTTCCGCAAAATCCTTTATGAGATGGCCAGTAGTTTGTACAGTATCCATTTAGGCCACACCCACTGATTTCTATAAGAGCATAATAACATTCTTGGTAATATTCGCCATCAGGTTCCTTCTGCATCCTAACCACTTGTTGGCTTTTTTGATCTCAGCTTTGAATGGAGTTGCTTAAAAAATTTTAACTTTTTTTTACTTGTCCTTAAATTGCTTCCAAAGCAACTTGATTATTTCACTGCATAGCACAAGATAAACCAGAACTAGACAATGTGAGGATTGAGTCACTTTCTGCTAGAAAAACCACTTATCGCCATTCTCATATAAACATAGGGTAATATTTTCAAAAGCACTTAAGTCATTTAGGAGCCCATGTACCACTGTGACCATCTAGTCTGACCTCCTACATACCACACGCCAGAGAATCTCCCCCCCAGTCATTCCTGCCTCTAGCCCAGATCTGGTGGTTGGTCAATATATGGGTTTCTCTTTGCCCAGATATTGCCCACTCTTGCAACAGCTGATGTTATTTTATACCACAAGCACACATCGCATAGTAAGACTGCAGGATTATTATTAATTAACATTTTATATTGCAGCAATGCTTAGAATACAACCAGGTCAGGGTCCAATTTGTGCTGGGCACAAACATAGGGTGAATGACAATCTCTGTCTCAAAGAGCTAACAGTCCATACAGACAAAGCGTGGGAGGGGAAACTGAGGCAGACAGCGAGGTAGGGACATGCCCAAGATCACAGGCAGACCTGGGACAGAACATAGGTGTCCTGATTTCCAATTTAGTATCCTGTCCACCAAATTCAGAACACACTGTAGCTACAGGCTTATGTTAGTTACAATTTGTACCGCCCACACTGCTCTGAAGATGCTGCAAAGAAATGCCCATCTACTGACATATAAGACAAGAATTAATGGATGGATGAGATTCAATGAGTGAGTCAACATGGAGGGTGGAAATGTGGCTACCAAAATGACAGCATGTACACAATTCCTAGCCCAGCCATAGTACTGATCACAGTAACCAGAACTATCTGAAAAACTGATTTTTCCTTTCATGGATATTTTGAAATTCCTGAATTTTGTTTTGAATCTAAACAAATGTTAAAATAACAATAATTTTCCAGAAAATTGCTATTTCCCAGAAGTTTCAAATGGGAAAAACCAGCATTGAAAACCTTGATATTTTTTATAAAAACTAAATTATTTGATGTTTTGACATGTGGGACCTCATGGGAACTGTTGTTTTGGTGCTTCATGATCCCCTTCAATACAGGATGGTATCCTTGGCCATACTACATTTACCATGATATCTTCTTGCTGGTGCTTCATGGGAGTTGTCGTTTGGATGCCTCATGGTCCCATTCTCCTCTATGAGTCAGGCTCATTGGTCAAACTACACCTCCTACAGTGTACCATGATCTCCCTCTTGGAGTGATGAGGTGGTGCCTCATGTGAGCCCCTAGCCTTGGTGTCTTATAAGAGATGTAGTCTGATTGGGGAGCCCAGCCCACAGAGTAGAAAGGGGCGTAAGGCATTCAAACTACAACTCCCAGAGGCACTGCAGTAGCATTTTCAAATTCAAATATTTTAATTTTGGGGCACTGAGGGATTTGACAAACAGTTGAAATTTTGCTTGGTCAAAATGCCAAATTTTCCATCAAAAACAGTTTGATAGAAAATATTTGACTGGCCTGAGTTTTTCACATTAGGATTTTGTCACATGGTGAAACTCAGCACCGTTTTTCCTAGCGTGGATGCAACTTTAGAGGGACGAAGAACATTGAAAACTAATTGAGCAGAACAGCAGCTGCGTGGAGCTAAGCAAAGGAACGCAAATAAAAGGCAGGTAAACAGAACTTTGAGCCAAATGCTGGCTTGCTATACCATTATCAGTTCAAAGGCTCCCTTTCGCTCACTAGCAGCTGGCTGGAAATGCATTGACATTTCCCATAATGGACGTTATGGGGAAACAGACTGGAGGGGAATTGGGTATGGAGTGTTAAGCTCCGCATGCCAGCAAGAAGCAAAATTCAATTCCACCACAAGGGAAAATCATTCAGAGCAATGCATGGTGCACTAAATTGAGCATTGCTGTGATTTAGGAGACCTGGGTCTACTCCTGGCTCTGTCAATGGTCTTGGGCAAGTCCCTTCCCTGCTCTCTGTGCTTCTGTTTCCCCTCACATTCTTTGTCTAGTTAGATTATGAGCTTTCTACTCTCTCTCACTGCTTGTCTTTGCAACACCTGACAAAATGATCTCAGCTGGTTGATTGCCTGCTCCGTCTCTTCTTTCCATGCTGCAGTTGAGTCCAGTCCATGCCCGAAATTGTACCACGACCAACCTCTATTTAGATGCATGCGGATGGAAATTGTTCCCAATGATGGCTCTCTGCTTCTCCAGCCACACGTCACTCAAGTTTGCAATCAGTAGGAGTTAAATCAGTTTGGCAGCAGCAAAGACAGGTCCCAATTCCATTTTAACTAACAGCTGATCTGTGCAAAAAGCAGCACCAAAAGAGATTAATAGATTTTCAAGCCAGAAAGGACCATTATGATCATCTGCTCTGACTTCCTGGATGACCCAGGCCATAGAGCCTCACCCAGCAATTCCTGCATCAAGCCCATAACTTCTGTTTGAGCTACAGCATATCTTCTAGAAAGACATCCATCCTTGGTTTATAGACTCCAAAGGATGGAGAACCTACCATATCCCTGGGTCAGCTGTTCCCATGGTTAAACCCCCTCCCTGTTAAGAATTTGCACTTTATTTCCAGTCTAAATTTGTCCAGCATCACCATCCAACTACTGGATCTCGATCTGCCTTTTTCTGTTGCATTAAACAGCCTTGCTCTCCAAAATCTTCTTCGCTTGCAGATGCTTATAGACCAGGATTGAGTCACCTCTTAATCGTCTCTTGGATAAATTAACTAGATTGAGCTCCTTAAGTCTTTCACTATAAGGCCAGACTTTGGATCATTCTTGTAGTTCTTTTCTGAACCCTCTCCTATGGTTCAAACTGCAGACACCAGAAACAGACATATCTTTCCCATAAAGGTCTCACCACTGTTATATTGGAAAACATGCCTGATAGTGACAAACTCCAGGAGCTCAATCTATTCATCTTAACACAGAGAAGGTTAAGGGGTGATTTGATCCCAGCACAGTACCTACATGGTGAACAGAAATTTGATAATAGGCTCTTCAATCTAGCAGCCAAGGGTCCAACAAGATCCAAGGGCGGGAAGCTGAAGCTAGATAAATTCAGACTGGAACTAAGTACAAATTTTAGCAGTGAGGGAAATTAACCATGGGAACAATTTATTGGGGTTGTGGTGAGATCTCCATCTTTGGAAATTTTTAATTCAAGACTGGATGTTTTTCTAAGAGAGATGTTCTAGTTCAACCAGGAATTAGTTAAGGCAGTCCTGTGGCCTGTTATACAAGAAGTCAGACTGCAATGGAAACACAGAGTTACAAATTGATCAGTCAATCACACACCTCATTTGGAACCAGAAGTACGCAATCAGGCAGCAGCAGAGACAAAAAAAATAAAATAAAGTACAGTATTGTGATAAACGTAAATTACTAAAAAATAAAGAGAAAGTTTAAAAAAATGATTTGACAAGGTAAGGAAACTGTTTCTTTTAAGATGGTTAAAAGCAGCATTTTTTTTCTGCCTAGCTATATTAAGCTGTATTAAGTCAATGTTCAGTTGTAAACTTTTGAAAGAACAACATAACGTTTTGTTCAGCGTTACGAACAACCTCCTTTCCCGAGGTGTTCATAACGCTGATGTTCTACTGTACTTGGTCACAGAAGTCCCATCTGGTCTTGGACTCCATAAATCTATACACAGAAGTGATGCTGCCTTCCTATTCCTACTTAATATTCCTTTGCTGGTCCACTCCTGGTTCGCATTACATCTTTAAGCTTGGTCTACACCTAAAGCCTAGGCTGATCTGCTTCCATCACTCAGGAGTGTGAATGTGATCCCATCTGGCCTTAAACACCATGAATTCTTCTGTTGATCTAGCTACTGCCTTTCAGGAAGGTGCTTTTGCTACAGCAAGAACCGCTTCCATTGCAGTAGTAAGTACTCTACACCACAGTGTTGGATTCGGGGCCTCCACTGTGCCAAGCATTGCGCAGATCCGCAGTGAGAGACAGTGCCTGCATTGAGAGGCTCAAAGTCTAAATAGAGAAAGGTGTGTTGTATCTCTTTGCTCTTTAGATAACAGCAATACGAAGAAATCTGGAGCAGAGCTGGATCCCAAATAACACAGATTACTAATCACACACACGTCAGGTCTAACCCTGGGCACATTACTACTCTGGTTCTGTTCTGGCAGCTTTTAAACAACGTAACACAGCGAGCACTGCTAGAAGGTTCACAAGCTATTCCTATACACCACAGAGGAGGACGGGAAACTGAGGTGCAGAGAAAGGAAGTGATTTGGTCACACAACAGGTGAGGAAACATAATCTAAGCGTCCAGACTCCCCACCCCCTCCTCAAGCCAGGAATAGAAGCCAGGCATCCTGATTCCTAGGCCAATACCCTATCCAGGGGATACAGTGCCCATTATCCAAAACACCTGATGAAGCAGGTATGAATCCCCACTCTAGGGAGGAGGGAATTGGGCAGAGAGAGGGGAAGGGATTTCTCCACTGTCACACAACAGGTTGGGGCAGATCCAGGAACAGAACTGAGGACTCCTGACTCCCAGCCCGTCTGCTTTATCCCACCAGACCCTACTCCCCTTCCAGGGCTGGGAATAGGATCTGGAAGCCTTGAATCTTCCTTCCTCTAACCCCTAGCTCATGCTCCACCTTCCTAAAACAGGGCTAGAACCCAGGCCCCTTGAGTGGTACCCTAGCATCCTGACCACCGACTCATACTGCGCCTGCTCCCTGGAGTCTCCTTGTCGCGTGTCCCCGAGATAACTGCCCAACTAGCCAAGACGCAGGGAGTCTGGCCATAGACCAGGAAGGGTACCTACTGCGAGAGTCTCTCTGTAGAGGAAGCGAAGTCAAGGCAACGCCTGCCCTCGCTGGACGTCCCCGATCTCCCGTGTCTTTATACACAAGCCACAGTGCTGTGCTA
Organism: Emydura macquarii macquarii; assembly: GCF_026122565.2. Classification (NCBI taxonomy): domain Eukaryota; kingdom Metazoa; phylum Chordata; order Testudines; family Chelidae; genus Emydura; species Emydura macquarii. The sequence continues at coordinate 7,495,033 of NW_027131105.1, read as the reverse complement.
GCCCGCTATGTGATGCCTGGCTGGCGAGCTGGAAAATCCGTCTGCACTTTGACAGCGATTGCTTAACAAGTAAACACACTCATGTGCGAGGGTGGGCAGGAATCAGAGCACAGAAGGTCCAGTTCTTCACCCCCTCATGAGCCTGCCTGGAGGCCTAATGCCTCAGGGATGGGCATTCTCAGGGGGAGGGAGAGGCGAGGGATGCACTTAGGGAGAGGTGGGCTAATGGGTAGGGCATTGGCCTGGCCTGGGAACCAGGATTCCTGGTTTCTATCCCCAGTTCTGAGAGTGACTGGGGTCAAGTGGTTGGAACAAGGGGCTGGGAGTCAGGATGCCTGGGGTCTAGTCCCAGTTATAAGAAAAGAGATGGTTCAAAGGGCAGGGGGCTAGGCAGGGCACCAGGACGTCTGGGTTCTATTCTAAGCTCCGGGAGGGTTGATGGAATTTAGTGGGTTCGAATAGTGGTTGGCTACTTTGTGGGTAAGACCTCAGCCTAAGACTCAGGACACCTTGGTTCTGCCACAGACTCTCTGTGGGACCTTGGGCATGTCACTTCATCTAGCATGTGCCTCAATTTCTACCTTCTATCCCACCGCATAATCCATTTGTTCTCTTTTCTGTTTAGTCTATAACCTCTCCAGGACAGAAGCTGACTCTCATCAAGTGTCTGTGCAGTACCCGGCGTGATGGCAGCCCCAATTTCAGTTGGAGTCTGTGCAACACCTGATACAGTGAGGCCCTGATCTCAGCTGGGGTCTTAGATACTACTGTAATAGAATTAGTAATCAAGAGACTGCCTGTCGTCGTGTGTCTGTATATTTCTTAGCACCATGGAGCCCTAATCCTGACAATAACCTCATTGGACCTAATTCATCTCCTATTGCTCTGAGCCAGCTGGCAACATCCTGGTAAGATCAACATACCAGGAACATTTCCCTGCAAAATTAGATAGTGATATGCACACAGCGAGCTGAATAATCCAGCCGTCATGAAATGGAAATATTCAGCTCTTCCCTCTCATACCATTTGTATCCACTGGTGTCTGAAAGGTGCTACTCATTCAGAGGGGAGATTCCTACGGGAGTGGGACACATGGAAAGAACTGAGAGCCAGAAGGAATGAGTGACTCGTGTTGAATGCCAAGGAGCAATACTAATGTCACATGGTTAAGACTCACATGTGGGACATGGCTGCGTGAAGCCTTCCTGCAGAAATCTCAATCCCCACGTTGTGCAGCTGCTGTTTTCCAACATACGTATTTACAACAGGAATAAATAAAGCTTCACTGTACGGTAAGGAAAGACGGGGGAACAGAAAACACTTAGAGTGCTCAGTCTTGGTCTACACACAAACTGAAACCTAACCCAAAAAAATGACATCTTAAAATGAGCAAGGGACAGTTTGGGAGTAGACAGATAGGGACTACATAACAGTGAGGTCAAGTGGATAGGGGATGGAGCCAGGACTCCTGGATTCTATCCCCAGCTCTGGGAAGGGGGTGGTGTCTAGTGGTTAGAGCAGGAAGGGCTGGGTTCTATTGATTAGAGCCTGGGAGTAAGAGTCAGTACTTGTGGGTTCTGTTCCCAACTCTGGGAGGGGAGTGGGGACTAGTGGGTTGGAGTAGACAGATGGGGGTCAGGACTCCTGGATTATATTCCTGTTGCATTCAGCAATTACTCAGTGCTTCAGGAGCTTTCAAGAAAACTGCTTTATTCTGCCTCTGGTTTCAGTTGGCTGTGCATAACAAGAGCTGCACAGTGCCTACCCAGACTCTGTCTGGGAGGCACAGCCCTTAATACCACAATTCCCAGCGTTGGGAGGGAGTAGGGTCTAGTAGTTAGAGCAGGGTGGGCTAGGAGTCAGGGCTCCTGGGTGCCATTCCTGACTCTGCTACCGACCTAATGTGTGACCCTGGGCAAGTCCCTTCTCCACTCTGTGCCTCAGTTCCCCTCCCACCCTTTGTCTCTTTTGATTGTAATCTGTTCGAGGCAGGGAATGTATGTATGTGTCTGTGCAGCACCTGTTACAATGGGGGCCCTGATCTTGGCTGGGCCTCTGAAGTGGTCAGCATTATAAAAAAACTTGCCCATTTAAGGTGTATCAAGTTGGGCATCAAATATTTTTATCATTTGCATTACAGTAGCAGCGTCTGAGACTGGCACCCCTGTCAGACCAGATGCAGTGCCAACTCCAAGCAACATCAGATCCCACCCTGGGCTGGGAGCTGTGTGGATTCTGACGAAGATCAGGGCCCCAGCAGGCTTTGTGCTGCACATACCCCAACTCAAGATTAGGGGCTCAGATGTGCACAGCAGAGACATTCAGTGAGATATAGTCTCTGCCTCGAAGAGTCTAGCAGACTAACAGACAAGATAGATGAAGGAAGGATTATGATGGGGGAAACTGAGGCACAGCAATGGGAGGGAATGTGTCCAAGGTCAGCAGCAGAGCTGGGAATAGAATCCTGACTCTCAATCCAAGGCCCCTGTTCCAACCCCCTTGGCCAGCAGAACTGAAAATGGTCTTGCTCTGCCCTCAGCTCTGGCCCTCCTTAGTGGCACAAGTAATGCACTGGGTCTTTTTCCCACCTTAGCCCTTTTACTGGTGTCAATACCTTTCCGCCGGGCCGTGAAATCCATTTTGAGCGTACAACACACCACTGACACGCAGCCGGCAGCATGAAAACACTGCCCCTTCTCCTCCCTGTGGAGCTGTGCTAGACAAGACTTGTGACCTACTTTCTCTGCAAGAACACCCGCACTGAGCGATCAAAGAGAGACAAGGCAGTGTCGGGAGAAGATCGCTTGAAACAGAGTCAAGTCGACAAACTGAGACAGCCTCAGCTTGTTAATTGCTCCCTGATCTGATCAGAAGTGGAATTATAATTAAACAGCAAGTGTAATATCCGAGGACTTGTCTTCACACAAAAAAAAACAACCCACCAACCTGAAAATAGCGTGTACTTACCATGTAGCAGCTAATATCCAGTGAAATCCAGTGTGGACAAGGTAGTTTCTAGTTTTCACACAGTGTGACTTGGTCCCAATCTGGAAGGATTCACATGGGGAACAGAAATTTGATAATGGGTTCTTCAATCTAGCAGACAAAGATCCAACAAGATCAAGTGGCTGGAAGCTGAAGCTAGACAAATTCAAACTGGAAATGAGGTGCCAATTTGTAACAATGAGAGGAATAAACAACTGGAACAACTTTCCAATGGTTGTGGTGGATTCTCGAGGCGTGTCTACACTAGAAAATTAAGTCGACTACAGTTAAGTCAACATACAGCTACTGCAGTAATTTCATCAATTTGTAATGTCCATACTATGCTCTTTCTGTCAATGGAGCACATCCCCACCAGGAGGGCTCACACCAATTTAACCTTACAGAGTTAGGTTGATGTAAATTGCCTTACATCGACCTAACCCTGTAGTGTAGACCAGGCCTTTGACACTGGCAATTTTTAAATCAAGGTGGGATACTTTTCTACAATATCTGCTCTAGCTCAAACAGGAATTAATTCAGGGAAGTCCTATGGCCTGTGTTATACAGGATGTCACAAGAGATGATCACAATGGCTCCTGCTGGCTTTATAATCTATTAATCTATGGTAGCAAGCCAAGATTAATCCTAGCCTTCCCCAAATGGTTACCAGAACCTGCTATCATGTGTGAAAGCTACAAACTGCCTTGGATTGGCCCAGAATTTTAATGACCACATCTTAGCAAACATGATAAGAAAACTGCTTTGTTTTTAGTGTGAATGCAGCCAATGGAGCCGATCAAAAGCCTTTCTGGAGGAAAAATGTTCTGACAGAAAGGGGGTTTTGGTCAAAATGGAAATTTCTGTAGAAAATGTCCATCATCTATGACATTATTTGGGTTCTTGGCAAAATAAATAAATAAATAAATAAAATCAGTTTTCAGGAACTTAAATATCAATTTTTTTTTTAGTTTTCCACTAAAAAGTTTCAGTTTTCCAATAATCAAAAATTTCATTTTTCATTTTTTCCTCAATAACCCTAATATATTGCTGTTCAGTTTCCCAATAGCTGAAATGTTTGAGTTCTTGGATTTCCAACATCTGAAATATTTTGTTTTTCAATTTTTTAGGAAGAGCTCTAATGTGTGTGTGTGGGAGGCGGGGGACAAATTATCCCACATCTGCTATTGTAGGGTTCATACACCTTCCAGAAAAGCATGTGAGATGCTAACACAAATGGGCCAGTCCTCTGATATTGATGCTAACCTTCCAGATCCGTTCATCTTTTCACATCTGTGCTCTGAGTGTATTAAGAAATAAGGCTGCTAAAGTTTGTTCTTTGTTTGGTTGTTTTTTTGACCTTGCTAATATTTACCCATTCGTTTAGGTTTTGTTTCTCCAGCAAACAGCACAGAGCAGGAAATATCACCCTGATTACGCAGCTGCTGAGATGCACCCCTTTGCAGTAATTTGGCTCCACTGAACGCTTGTGTGTACCAAATTTTTACGCAGTCATGTGGCTATTGGTTATATTACAGTAGCACCTATAGGCCCCAACCAAGAAGATCAGGACCCCTGACCCACAGACCCTGACCGAGATCAGGTCTCTCATGTGCCAGGCACTGCACAGATCCTGACCGAGACTGGGGCTCTCATTGGGCCAGGTGCTGCCCAGACCCCAACTGAGATCATGGCCCTCATTCTGCCCACTGAATTAGATATCACTTCTCCAGAAAGGAGTGATGATTGGGGAATTTCAAGCTGTCTGCTGGCACATACTCCTGTGGAGTAATCTGGCTGAACTGAAAGTTTGCATTTAGTGAGGTTTTTACAGTGCCATGGCAAGTAGTTATATTATGGTAGTGCCTAGAGGAAAGCTGCATATTTGGGGAAAGTTTCAGCCAAATTGGTTCAGCCCTTTCTGAGAATAAGGTCAGGGAATATGTTGTTTTGCCAATACTAAAAAAAAAAAAAAAATCCTGGCCCATCTTTTCTTTCAGAAGGTCTAGTGTCCCCATGTTTTGGAGCAGGGACTTGAAATTTGGCCAGGGGCTGGCCTGGGGCTCGGAGGTGTCTTTTGCTGTCCCAGGGAAAATCTGCCCAAATTTGGCCAAGTGATAAGCCTTTGGAAAATCTCATTGTGTATAATTTTCTCATGTCCCTTCTTATTTCTATCCTCTCTAGCGATCCCAATCTCTTCAATGTCTCTTCACAGAAGAGTTTTTCTAAGCCCTTGATCAATAGAGAAAGCATTCTCTTGTTTGCTAAAAGCAAATATGTGAAACCTGCCTGCATTATCTGCTCCTAGGAGATAACGTGGAGTTGGTTCTTCTAAAGGTTCAGGGACTCTGCAGCATGAAGGTAACAGCAACAAGCAACAGTGGCTTTGAGATGCTAAAAATGCCAGGAAGATGGCGACTCTTGTTACTGCTCGTTAGCTACTGAAACCTCTTGGAAGATTCCAAACAATTCTATAGCTCAGGTGTGGTTTTGGGGTAATGGACTAGGAGCCATGATTCATGGGTTCTGGTCCCAGCTCCAGGAAGGGAGTGGAGTCTAGTGGTTAGAGTGTGGGGGGAAGAGGGGAGCCAGGAGTCAGGATTCCTGTGTTCTATCCCCAGCTCAAGTGGGAAGGGTAAGCTAGTGGTTAGAACAAGGGAGGGACTGGGAGTCAGAGCTCCAGGATGTTCTTGGCTCAAGGAGTGGGATCTGGTGGTTAGAGTGCAGGGGGAGAACTGGGAGTGAGAACAGTCAATTTCTATTCCCAGCTCCGTCACTGACCTGCAGTGTGACCTTCCACAGACAGTGACCTCTGGAGGCAGGGACAGTCTCTCACTGTGGGTCTGTGGTTCAGCAGCTGGCAGAATGGGGGCTCCGATCTCCATTGGGACTCTAGCTGTGAGCATAATACTTTAATAGGCAAGGGCTTGTGGACTCCTCTGCTCTAGCTCCAGTTCACAGTGACACAACAGTTCTCTGTAGGGATTATTATTCCCCAGGAGAAAGCGCCAGAGGAGTGGGCTCAGCTCAGGCTCTCTGCAGACTCAGCCGGGCAGCACTCAGAGCAGCTCGCTCCCCCCCCCAGCCCCTCAGAGCGATCAGCTCAGGTTCTTTACAGACTCAGGGAGGCATCACTGTGCTAGTGACACTTGGGGCAACTCTCCCAACTTGGCAAGCAATCAGCTGTGGCTCTCTGCAGCCTCAGGCAAGTGACTTATACCTACGTCACATTCTGCAGCTTTTCTCCCCCACCACAAAAGCTAAAAACTGTCAATATTTTAATACATGGAAGCTGAGATTCCACTTCTTCTTAGCATATGCGCAGTGTGCCTCCGGTGGCACGTGACCAGGATTCAGCACCAAATTTGGTCACTTGATTGGATCATTAACTTCCCTGGCTTAGAACGGGTACTGACAGGGAGGGCGACATGAACGCTGATCCATGCCCCTCGAGATTCCGCTGCAATCATGTGACTCCAGGAGCCAGGGCCTAAGTCAGAAGCTCATCGGGCCTTTGCATCAATTCCGACCTGCCCACCAGATCTGGCTGCAAAGTGAGTCAGGAGAATAGCTCTGCAGCATCAGGCCATACACCTTTATAAAACCCTGGCATGAAGAGCTTTGCAAATACACTCTCTTTCCCTACAGCATGACCCTGTCAGTTGGTGAGTTCAACACAGGGGTAACTGGGTGCAATGTAATAGCTTGTATTGTGATAGACAGGAGGTCAGATTAAGATAATCTGACTAACAGCTTTAAACTTTATGAATCTATGACAGCCACCTGCAATCTCCCCTCTGTGACCCACGTGCAGTTTTAGCTGCACAATCTCCCTGCCTGCTCCCCAAACATAAATTAGCCAGAGTGCAAGCAGATGCTCCAATTACCAATGCAAATTGCTAACCATTCCGAGTTGAAATTTACAACGCCTCTGAAGACATCAGTAACCCAGGCAATAAAACCCAGGCTTTATTGTATTTTAATAATTCTTGTGCTCCCAAAAAATCACCCTCTGTTAAAAGGTTGCAGCTCAGATTCATGACTGACCGGCTATGTAATACCATACTGGGGGAGCCAGCTGGGCTTAATGGTGTAATAAGCGTGCATCTGATGCTGCTAAAACGGCATACAATCGAGGCTGGCACAGGCTGCTAAATTAAGGCAGATTTTTTTCAAAACTGATGTGATTTTTCACTGTGAAACTGAGCCTAACGGTGATCAGGAAAAGGGGGAGGTTATTCTTCCAAAAATTTCAGACAGTGGAGCGTGTGCAGGTAGCCTGACAGGCCAACATTGGGCTTTGTGGGACAGCTCTGGGGGGGCTCATTGTAGCAGTACTGTCATATGAACAAGAGGATGCAGCCACATGAACGTTTTATTGATCTAATGCCTGTCTCGATTGGATGCCAGGGATTACTAGACTGGATCAGAGCTGGGGTCTGTCTGGCTCAGGATCCTGGTTCAGACAGCTGCTGGCACCAGTCGTCTCAGAGGAAGGTGCAGCTGAGGGATAATCTGCCCCCACAGCAGGTCTCAGCCTGGTCTACGAGACCAAGCTTGTGAAAGCCTTGCACTCAATTCAATGGGATTTCTCGGTCTGTTGGTCCTTCTGTCTGTAACATGACAGCCTTTAAATGCCACATCCCCAAGCAATTCCAAAACATCAGGGAACGTTCCAGGCCTCAGTAGCCAGAACACTATGGACTTGGGGGAAAACTGGAAGGAGGAAAATGGAGGACACATGAAGCCCCTGCCAGCTCTTTAGCACAGCCACAGCTTCAAGTACCTCTGCAATGGTCCATTGATCAAACCACTGGTTGGTGGCACCACACGCACCCTCAGGCATAACACCACCCCATCCAAGCAGTGTTGATCCTTCCAACAGAGAGCAACCTGGTGACCCCCTGAGTGACCAATCACCTAGCAAGCAAGACGAGTAAGAGGAGAGAACGGACGTGTGCACAGCCTCCGGCACAGTGGGGAGAAAGGTGGTCCCTGGAGGAATGGGGCAGACAGAACCCCAGGCAAGGGGGAGAGATTGGGGAACTTTGCTGTGGGAAGAGAGGGCCACACAGAGCCCCTGGCATGGAGGGGCAAGGAATGATGGGGGGAAAGAGAGTAATGAGGGTTCACACAGAGCCCCTTCCATGGGGTGAGAATAGGGGAGCCTGGTTTGCAGAAATGGGGGGCACACAGAGCCCCTGTCATGGGGGGAAGGTAGCAATGTGGAGGACAGAGCTGCTGGCAGGAGCGAGGCTGGAGAAGTTGCAGGGAGTCCCTGAAACAGAGGGGGATATGAGGGTGGCACCCAGCAGGGATGCCAGGAGCCCCTGCTGGTGACAACTGCGCTCGACCAACACAAGCTACGAGGTGTGCGACTCGCTTGTACTTAGAGGGCGACTTATGCCCTGACACAGGAGGTTTAAAATCCCTTCCAGAACGTACTTTATCTTCAGCTATCCCACTCCGGCTATTCTCGCTCTCCATATCATTGTCCAATCTCTTTTTTGATCTTGCAAAGACCTTGACCTAATGACTTCCTATGCAAGGAATTCCACAGGCTTATTACACACTGCAGGGGGAAAATATTTCCTTCCCTCCATCTTTGCAGTTGTTGCGTCTAAATTTCACCAACTGCACCCTTGGCTCTTGTGTTATAAGACCAGGAGAACAGACACTCCCATTCTCCTTTCTCTAGCCCTGCCATTACAGCATAGATTGCTAACACGTCCCTTCTCCTTCGTCTCCTTTATAAGGGAAACAATCCCCGTCTCTGCAATCTCTCTGGATGAGTATACTTGTCTGTGTGGTGTAAACGGGTAACGTGCACTAAGGAAATACCAAGATGTCACATCATTGATTTCCCCTGCAGCAGAAAGTTGATCTGCAAGGTCTTGATGTCTGTTACAATTTGGCAATGGGGTGACAATATTTCTGTACCGCACCAGCCTGCCTGAGGCCTTTATGCACCAATATGATATAAAGCTTATTTAATAACACTGCTTGTGGACAGGGGCTGCTCTGAGGCAGACAGTGCAAACATTACAGCACTGAGCTAAGGAAGCAGTAATGCCTAGTGGACAAGACACTGGGCTGGGACTCTTGGTCTGTAAATACCTACATGAGGCACAGAAATTTGATTCTGGGCTCTTCAGTCTAGCAGATAATGGTCTAACAAAAGCCAACAGCTAGAACTGAAGCTGAAGACATTCAGACTGGAACTAAGGCACACATTTTTAACAGTGGGAGCAATAAACCATTGGAACAACTTCCCAAGGGCAGTGGTGAACTCTCCAACACTGGCAATGGTTAAATCAAGAAGGGATGTTTTTCTAAAAGATCTTCTCTAGTTCATCCAGGAATTAATTCAGAGCAGGCTGCTGGCCCGTTATACAGGAGGTGACACTAGATGAACACAGTGTCCCTTTTGCCCTTAGAATCTATGAGACCTGGGTTCTATTCCTGGCTCTTCCCACACACCTGCTGGGTGACTTTAGAACAGTAATTTTCCTTTTCTGTGCTTCAGTTTCCCCACCTATGAAATGGGGATAATGATACCGGCTTTCTTTGTGTGCTTTGAGAACAAAGGGTGAATAGCGCTAAAGAAGAGCTAGAGATTATTAGTGCACAAGAATCAGAATGAAAGACTTGTGAGAAACAACCATGAAGCACACTAGTGTGTCCACGGAGAGAACTGCATCTGAGTTTCATGTCGGTTTCAGGCCTGGTTAGTAACACAGGTGGAAGCAATATTGCTGACTCTTGCGCTTTTTTTATAAGCCTCAAGATATCTGGTATCTTTCTTAAATCCCCTGCTCCCAGAGTCATGGGTTTACAGGCAAACCTCAGTTTCAACTGAAAATAATAAAGTCTTTAGCCCTCACCCCCACAGAGAAAGTCAGGAAAACATGAGCCTTTCTAGTCTCATGATTTTTCGAGGCCAGAATCCTGAGTTTTTTCAACGCCTGGGGCTGGCAAAACCACAGGGGGATTTATTTTTTAAGCATTGATTTTTAAGCAGAAAGCATTCCTCGGGAACAAGACATCTGGAAGATTTTTTCAGCCTCCATCACAAAAGCTCATCATTTCAACCTCTCACATTTCTGAACATGCTTTGCAGTGCTTTCAGTGTGCCTGCACACAGTGCCATCTGGAGCCCTTAGTAGGTGTCTCAGGCATTGTCATCTACCTTTATGACAGTCTGACTGATGCCACACGTGGGATCAGTATGCGAAGAATGAGCCAGAGATAGCGATGTCTCCCTGGCGCTGATCCTCAACAGCGAGAAGAGGCATAAAGGTTAGACCACACAGAGTGGATGGTCAGGGAAATCCTTAGCAAGGCAAATAGAGCTAGGAGAAAATTTTCAGCCGAAACTTTTCTTCCACTGAAAAATGCAGATTTGGAAACACTGGAATATTTTGCAAATTTGTGTTGGTTTCCCCAATTTGTTTCCGTCCAAAAAAAAAATCCTTTAAAAAATTCCCAAGTTTTTGGTTCAACAATTTCAAAAGGAAACGTTTCTATTTTCCAGTTCAAAATGCCTTTTTGGTTCAAAATTTCTTTTATTTTACGTAAACGTAAAATGTTTTAAAATGCTCAAAATCAAGTAAAATGTTTCATTGCAGGTTAAACAAAATGGTTTGCCTGACCCAAAATTAAGTTTTTCCCCACTTTTCAATTTGCTGAAAATTTTTAAAAATTCCATTTTTGTGTTGACCCGAAAAAATGTTTTCCTGAATTGCCATAGAGCCAAGAATCCACTGTTCACCCAGCTGTAAATGCAAGGGAAGCAACCAGTGTCTGAATTCTAAACTGTTTCTTCCTTGTAATAATAATAGCTAGCTCTCAAAGCACTTTACAAAGGCAGTCAGTATCATTATCCCCATTTTACAGATGGGGAAACTGAGGCACAAAGAGGTGACATGACCTGCCCAAGACCAGTGGTTGAGCCAGGAATAGAACCCAGTAGTCGGGAATCCCAGGCCAGTGCTCTGCCTCCTAGGAAAGTTGTTCCCAAACTTTATTAATTCATGTACCACCTCTTTAAAAAATTGATGTTTGAAATACCACACACAAAATTTCACCTTTTAGGCCTTACAAGACTTTAATTAAAGTGTTTATGACCTCACAGCAAAATAAGTTTTGAATTTAGCTGCTGGAGGTCTGCCTGGGGGAAGTTAGAAGAGAAGAGAGTTTGGCTAGGGGTGTCTAGGCCAGGAGGTTAGAGGGCATGATTTTTAGAGCTGGTTGGGAATTTTTCAAACATCCACTATAATCACTATGTATTATTAGGACTCAGGTCACATCCAGGAGCCCCAGGCACAGATGAGGGCCCTATTGTGTTAGGCACTGTACAAACATTGAATGAAGATTCTCACGGCATCCTATGACTCAGGCAGGGTTTTTAGAAAACTGCCAGCTCTCGTGAGAGTTGGCAACACTGCAAAGATGAACAAACACTAGGTCAGAACTCAATGCAGGAAAGGCTGGGCAAGTTTCTTTGCCGTGTGTTATACCGGAGGGCAGACAGATGATCACAGAGGACTTGGGCACATTGTGAATGTTGTATCAAGTATTAATGCCATGGGACAAGGCACTGGACTGAGACTTAATCTGGAATAGTGTGTGCCTTTCTGGTCACCCACGTACAGGAAAGGTGAATCCAAACAGCAGAGAAGGGCTCCTAGGCTGATCAGGAGAATGGAAAGCGGATCTTACCAGAGGAAACTGAAAGAGCTGGGCTGATATGAAGAGGTTGGCTGTGATGCAAGGGAATTTGACCCAATGATCCAGAAGATTTCTTCCTGTGTTCCTATGTTACTCCATGTCTACACGAGAATGCGGCTATAACTGTTTTTTCCAGCAGAAACCGGCCTCTGTCCCTGCATCCACTGTCTATTGCTGATTCATCTCCTGTCGTACCATGGAATCACTAAGCCTCTTTAGAAGCAACTTAAGGACAAGCGAAGGAAAGAATGAAACTTTTAGAAGCAGCTTAGCTCTGCTCAGGGCACAGCTGCAGTCAAAAAAAGCCAGTGAGAAATTAGGATGCAGAAGGAACAGGAAGGAGAAGAATACAGAGAATGCAGGCTAGTCCTCCGCTATCGCCGGCAGTCCCATCAGAGAATGCCAGTCAGAAACGTATCCAGCCCCATCTTCAGACTAGCTGGGGTGTTTGCCCCCCATTGCTCCTATGGAGAGGCTGATTCAAAACTTCCTTCTCAGGTCCAGCCTCAATTGATTCCTGGCCAGTTTGTCCCCATTTGTTCACATACCAACATTGTCCTTTAGCTTCAATAGCTCTTCTCCCTCCCTAGGATTCCCCTCCCCCCAATGTATTTAGGGAAAGCAATCGGATCCCCTCTCAGCCTTCACCTGGCCAAGCTAACCAAGCCCAGCCTTTCAGTCTCTGTGCGCAAGATCAGCTCTCCGTTCCCCTGAGCAGCTATGACACTTTCTGGGTTACCCAAGGGGTGTACAGAGTGAATCGCTATAGCCTGGTCACAGCACGAGGGAGCCTTGTCTGTTCCCACTGGGGGGCACACACCCAAAACTACCAGCTGCTGGCAACACAAACACCCCACTCCAGCTCCACAAGCCCCACTCTTCCCTCTGCAGGCTAGCAATTTGCACACCCCAAACCTTAGGTGAGTCTTTGGGACAGAGCAAAGCTAAGCTGTGGCTAACTCTATGGAGGTAAGTTCCAGAGGGGTAGCCGTGTTTGCTGGATACAGACTAAAACAACGAGAGTCCTGTAGCACCTTAAAGACTAACAAATTTCTGCAGGCGTAAGCTTTCGTGAGCGGCAACCCATAAAGACATCTGACCAAGCTTATGCCCGCAGAAATTTGTTAGTCTTTAAGGTGCTACAGGACTCTCGTTGTTTTTGCTCTATGGAGGTAAATATCCCCAAAGTTCCAGGGCACAAGTCCCTCCAACCTGTCTGTACACCCCACTGCAGTACACTCAAGTGCACAGTCTCTCCACTCCTGCACCCCCACGATGCACACAGATTCACTGCCTCTAGGGAAGCAATGCCCCCCTGTTAGAATCATAGAAGACTAGGGTTGGAAGGGACCTCAGGAGGTGATCTAGTCCAACCCCCGGCTCAAATCAGGACCCATCCCAACTAGCTTCACCTCAGTTCAACGCTGTCCGTATCTCTCAGTACTTAGGGGTGTCTATGGTCAGACCAAATAGACGTTTATTTGACAAATCTCAAGCCTGAAGGAAAGATCCAAACTGAAGCAAGTATCAGGATTGGAAACATAGTTACACAGATAAAAGAAAAATAAAACACACAATCTGGAGTCAGTACTTATTAACAAGTCCCATTCTCAACCAACAGTCAGTCCATCTATTCGAGAGAGCTGGGATCCCTTTCTCATGAGACATGCTGGCAGGGTGTCATCTCAGTAATGGATACCATCTTGTACCTTTCCTTCTCCTATTACATAGTTCCGGGCTTTTGTCTCTTTTCATAACCGGGGCATTTGGGCAACTTTAGTTTGCTCAGCCGGCCTCCTATTCAAGATTTTTTATTGTGCTTTTTAAAGGCCCAGGCCTGCACTTTGTCTGGACTGTGAACACTTGGGCCTTGTCTACACTAGTACGTATGCCGACAAAACTATTGTCGCTCTGGGGTGTGAAAAAACACCCCTCTGAGTGACGTAAATTTTGCTGACATAAGCGCTTGTGGACAGCGTTATGTCAGTGGAAGAGCTCTCTCCCGTCGATATAACATGGCTACACAAGCACTCTTACAGTGGCACAGCTGTACCAATAAAGCTGTGCTGCTGTCAGTTTTAAGTGTAGAGTAGGCCTTAGATGTCCACTTTTCTCACTCTAGACTGACTTAGGTCTGAGAACCACCCCACTCCAGGTGATCAGTTTCCCCTCCAGCAGCTTCAGAACACAACGTTCTACATGTTACACAACTCAAAGTATTTTCTGTACATACACCCCGCAGTAACCATGACAACCAGCGAATTCTTGGCTTTCGGCAGAGACCACACACAGCCCCATTCGGTGAAATATCACGAAGATGGCAATCACAGGGGAAACACGCCCATCTGGGCATATCTAGACAAGTCCTTGGGTTTGACTTGTAACTATATCCCTGATCTGTTGCCAACATGGGCTACCTGGGTCACATCAGCCTAGAGCCCCCTTGGCACCTGGGCCAATCTGGATTTATTAGTCAAAAGGAAATGTTTCAGTCATTCCCTGTTGATAATTTCTACGCCATTGACAGTCCTGTGAAACATTTTGGTTTTGTTGAATCAGTATTTTCCAACAGAAAAATGTTCAGTCGGGAAATTTTCAACCCACTCTCGCATTAGCTAACCTCAAGTGAGCAATCAGTTAACTCAAGGGACATATAATTCTTTACTTCCTGTCCTAACCTAGCCCCTGGTGCTGATGTACAGCTCGCCACATTCTGTGGCAGGTGAAGCCATCCATGATGTGGAGGATATGACAACATTTGCAGAACTTCTGATGAAAGACACCAAAGTGTTAATACTCAATCAAGTGCCTGAGATGTATTTTATTCTAACCACCGCTCCTGTCATGCTGCTTTGGCTGGAAGAGCTATAGAATGAAATGAGACACGATCTAATCAGCCATTCTGTTAGGGTAGGCGAGAGCAATTTGTACAGACAGTTCTCTGCATCATACACATGCAGCCGCCTTCCCCCGCTCTGCCTGGGAAATAAAGTTGACATCAAATACTGTGCTGATCACCGTTGGACCAAGGCTCTTTGGGGAAAGAGCGGTCTTTTTTTTCTGGGTTTATACAGCACCTAACACACTAGGGTGCTAATACATGACTGTGGCTCCTAAGCACTACTGCAAGCTATCGCATTAACAGATAAGAGACATACAACCACACTTCTGACAGGGACCTAGCTCTGCATCTGAGCTGGTCCTTGGAACTATATTCCCACCCTCCCATTCTAGCAAAAAAAGTTAATTAAAAGAATTCCCCCACACCCTAAATTCCATCCAATATTTTCATTGATTTTTTATTTAATTTTGGGCAGCTGAAACCCGAACATCGTTTTTGACATCCAAAACAATTCAGTTAAAAGCTGGAAACATAACAGGTGTGGGACAAAAACCATGACAATTCTGGACAAAAAAAACCCATAACATTTTGTCAAACAAACATGAGAAATTTTTGACTGGCTCTACTTGAGAATCTTTGAACATGGATGAAAGTGCTGCAGACACAAAGAGCTGTCTAGATACATTAGAAATGGCCTGGGAGAACTATGGAAAGTTGAGACTAGAACCATCTGGGAATGTTTGCTAACCCATTTTTTCCATCAAAAATGCTAACTCATTTAAACTGAAACAGGGTCAAATTCAACAAATTCTCTGACTCAAAGAATTTTGCAAGGAAAGTTCTGAAATTTTTTAATTTTGACATTTTCAAATCGGAAGGCTTAGGTTTTTCTAGTCAAAAGGACTTTGAATTTACTAACATTTTGAAATGAAGACAAAAAGAAGAAAAGGTCAAAGTCAAAATGAAATATCTTGAAATTATCTTACTGTTTCAACTGCTTTTTTAAAAATTGTGGTTTGTGAACATTTTCAAGATTTCAACTTTTTGTCTCAGTGCAGGTTGGGAACATTTTTTCAATATACTGAAAATTTCAGCGGGATGGGATAATCATTTCCTGGCCAACTCTAGTTGAGTTCCTACTTAAAGAAAACACAATCAAACCAATCCCACACCACGTCCCATCCTACAACTCAGTCATATGATCACAGTGCCATAGCACCCTTTGTAATAGGATCCACCTTTCTCTTTCTTACAGTCACCATGTCATTACTGGTTTCTTAGTCAGCAATACCCATTGAAATTGACAAGATGGCTCACACTTCAGAGCTGTTGTTTCAGGCTCTCTGCAAATTCAGCCATTCTTCACAACCAGAACAGCCAGAGACCAAGGCCTTGTCTGCACACAGATTTTTGGCCAAGTGTGGCAAATTTAACACTCAATTTGATGGTATTTCTTCATCTGCCAGTAACACAATACCTGGACCACCAAATCCAATCAATTCCAAAATTTCTGGGAACGTGCTAGGCTGGCATGGGCACAGGAGGACCCTGGAATGGGGGCCAGGGGAAAATGGAGGTTGCACACAAAGTCAGCACAGAAGGCAGAATGAGGGATCCTGGTATGAGGGGAGAGGAAATGGGAGGCATACAAAGTCCCTGACATTGAGGGAAGGGGTGGGAGTTGCAGGGAGTCCCTAAAACAGAGGGGGTGGGATGGTGGCACCCAGGGAGCTTGAGTGATTGTGCATGTTTGGGGGATGTAAGGGAGCCCCAGTACGTGCAGTGAGCTCTGCTGACAGAAGCTATGAAGCGTGTGCCCCTCTAGTTGTACTGGTATAATCCTATTGATTGAAGGGGTAATTTTTGATTGGTCTAGCACAACCCCTAATGTGGATGCAATTATATCAGTGTAAAGGTGCCTTGCACCAGTATAGCTCATTCCCTTTCCTGGACAGGCATCAGCTATACCAGTATAAGAACTTTAATACCAACTGCATCCACAATCGTGCTGCTTTAACTAGACTGGTGTAGTTAACGTGGTATTCAGTGGGTGTTTTCAAATAAAAACTGAGATTCATAGAGTCTAAGGCCAGAAGGGTGAACTGTGATCATCTAGTCTGATCTTCTGCATACCACAGGCCATAAAACAGCCCTGAATTAACTCCTGGTTGAACTAGAGCAGATTTCTCAGAAAAACATCAACTCTTGATTTTAAAATTGCCAGCGATGGAGAATCCACCAGAGCCCTTGGGAAGCTGTTCCAATGGTTAACGACTAAGGATACGATTCGGTCATGGGGGTCACATGACTTTCTAGGACCTCTGACTTCTGGGGCAGGGCTGGAGCAGCTGTCAGCTCTGGGGCTGCCACATAATAGCAGACCGGTCAGCCGGCCTGGCCCCAGGGCCACCAAACAGTTGATCAGCCAGCCAGCCCGGCCATCAAACAGCTGATTGGCAACAAGCCCGTTGGCTGGGACAGCTCTGTTTTCCTCCCTGCCACAAGGTATTTTTAACAGAAGTTAGGGACAGGTTGCGGCTCCTGTGAATTTTTGTTTATTGTCTGTGACCTGTCCCTGACTTTTACTAAAAATACCCATGACATCCCATATTTCCCCATGTATAAGACGCTCCCATGTATAAGACGCACCTTAATTTTGGGGTCCAAAATTTGAAAAAAAAAATGTATTATGGTAAAAAAATCTAAAACCACTGTATAAGACGCACCCAGTTTTTAGACCCCAAATTTTTCGAAAAAAGGTGCGTCTTATACATGGGGAAATACGGTAATCTTAACCTTATTAATGACTCTCACAGGTAAAAATGTGTGCCCTATTCACATGGGAATTTGTCTAGCTTCAGCTACCAGCCATTGGATCCTGTTAGAACTTTGTCAGTTAGCATGAAGAGCCCATTATCAAATTTCTGATCCCCATCTAGGCACTTAGAGACTGGGATCAAGTCTCCCCCTTAACTTTCTCTTTGTTAAGCTAAACAGATTCAGCTCCTGCAGACTAAGACTTGAAGGATAGGTGACATCAATTGAGAGGTCACCTAGCCAGAGCCCCATGCCCCTCCACACTTTGGAAAACACACAGAGCTAGTTCTTTATCCATGAAATGAATGCTGGGATACCACAGACACACCAGTAATCAATTCTCTACTTCTAATCACTGAGAGAGAGAAATAAGGTGAGTTTTACTGAAACATTGGCAGGTAACGCTACAAGAACCAGATAGACACGCAAGATTAAAGGAGAACACTGAGAAGAGATATTTAAAAGGTTTAAAGAGATATTTAAAGGGCAGCTGGTATCCCATTGGAAGGACTGGGCCTGTGCCATCCTGCTGGAGAGAGAATGCAGCACAGAATAAGTTATTTAGCATATTATTATTTATATGTATTACGGTAATACTTAGAGGAGCTAGCTGAGATTCCCTCTTGTGCCGGATGCTGCACAGACCCTGATCAAGATCAAGGCCCCACACCGTATCAGGCATTGCACAGACTCCACCCACCCACCATCGGGGCCCCCCCATCATGCCAGACACTGTATAGACCCTCACCCCCCTGACCAGGTCAGGGTCCCTGTTGTGCCAGGTACTGCACTGATGCATAGGGAGAGACTGACCCAAAGAGCTCACAGTCTAAACAGAGGAAGGGTGGAAAGGAAACTGAGACACAGAGAGAGGAAGGGACCTGCCCAAGGTCAGTGGCAGAGGCAGGAATAGAACTCCCAGTCCAGTGCCCTAACCACTAGCTAACACTGTCTCCCCATACCCTCAGGAGTAATCATTTCTACCTAATGAAATTTTGAAACACCAGCTAATCCAATCCTCAGTTTAATTTGATCAAGGCCACTGAAAGGAAACCATTTTCTTTGAAAGGCATCCACTTCCCATGGGGTTCAATTGTTATTACTATACACCAGCAGCTTTTACTGGCTAATACAATCACCAGGCTATTTGCAGGTTGCAAACATTAACAGGGAGGGCAGAGCAGAGAGCAGGGTTTAGGGTTAAACATCCAATAAACATTGCCCTACCATTAATTCAATCACTGAGTGATCTGATCAGAACCCAAAACAAGTGTATTAGAGGGGCAGGGGCAATTTAGAAATCTGTTGATCTCAGGAGCAGTGAGTTAATTTGTGCTGTTTACATTTTTTTGCTTTAAGGCTGATGCTTCTCAAAACAGCCTGAGGGATTTGGATAGTGGATTCTCATTCAAATTAAATGGGAATCAGCCCATCCAATTCCTTATTCAGCTTTGAAAATCTAACCCCCTATAGATCACTCTTGTGTCACTATGTGGAACACCAGCATAATCACAGACAGGGAAAACAGTGAACGTGACCATCCACAAGGTGCTGTCAAAGGAAACTAAGCTCTGGCCTCCTTCCTGTCAGCCAAATGCTCCCCTCCAGCTTTGAAATTTGTGGATCTGTAATTTAGGGGAAAATTACTTTGCTTCTAATCTGTTGCCAGTACAAGACAATAGATTCAGACAAGAGTGTGGAGGCTGTGTGTCCCTGAATAACTTCCACATCTATTGTGATCAACTGATATCACCTGAGCTTGACATTATTATTTATTTATACTTTAGGCTCTGACTGAGATTGTGGCCCCCTGTGCGCTGGGCATGGCAGAGATCCCAACTGAGATCAGACCCCCATTGTGCCATGCGCTGCACAAACCCTGACTGAGCCTGGGACCTCCACCTCCCACTCCACAATCAGACCGAGATCTTGTCTACACTACAGTTTATTTTAGGATACCTTACGTTGTTCAGGGGTGTGAATAATCCGCACCCCTGAGCAATGTAAATTATACCAACCTAAACACCCGTGCAGACAGCACTATGTCAGCGGGAGAAGCTCTCCCATAGCTACCGCCTCTCGCAGAGGCTGGAGTTATTAAGCCAATGGGAGAATGCTCTCCTGTTGGCTTAGAGCAGTGTTTCTCAACCTGGGGGTTGTGACAGTTTTAGAGGGGTCGCAAGTGCAGAGCTGGTATTGGGGGTGGCAAGAAAGACAATTGCCTGGAGCCACAGGGGTGCCATGAAACTAAGTTACATGCCTCAGCCCCGTGGGGGTGGGACTCAGGCTTCAGGGGGACAGTAGTTTGGAAAGGTTAAGAACCACTGGCTTAGAGCATCTCCACCACAAGTGTGAATCAGTGCAACTACACTGCTATAAGTGCTGTAGCGTAGATGTAACCACTGTCTCTGCCCTGACAAGCTCACAGTCTAAAGAAACCAAGTGTGGGGAGGGGAAACTGAGGCACAGAAAGGAGGAAGGGACTTGCCCAAGCTGACCCAAGAATCCCATGTCCCAGGACAGATAAGGAGTGGGGGAGGAGGCAGGGAGGGGGACAGAGGCACCAAGAAGGGAAGAGACTTGCCCAGGGTCAGTGGGAGAGCTGGGAACAGAACCCAGGAGTTCTGAGTGCCCTGTTCACTGGATGAGACTGTTTCCCAGGTTGTGTTGCTGCCCCCTTGTGGTCACATGGCTTTATGCTTCATTCTCAGCAGTGGAACAGACTTGATTAAATCGCTAGGCACTGTGGGATGTTCTCATTAAGTTTTGCCATGAGTCATTGATGGCTCTCTAAATTAATCATAAATAAGCCACAGAGCTATTTGTACTGGGCACTCACCGATAAAGAAGCCATGTGTCCACACACAGCAAACAGAGGCACAAGGCATGTTGTACAAACTTCACTGAAACACTTAGTTTACAGCTATCAGAAGCCAAAGTACACACAGATCTGAAAGAAAGGGATTGTGCCTGGAACGACAGCAGGGCCCTTGATCTTGGCTGGGGCCCAGGCAGTGCCTGGAATGACAGCAGGGTCCCCCAATCCCAGCCAGGGCATGGGCAACAACCAGCACAACAGGGGCCCTGGTCCGTGACTGGGGCTCCTAAGGCAATACTGGAATACAAATAATGATTAGTATTTTAGAAAGCGTTGCATGGCGCCCCAGTGTTCTGATGTGCCCAGGGTCCCTGATCACCTAAATACAGCCCTGTCTCAGATATTTTATAAGCCATTTGAAATAAAACCTTGTGTCCACCCTGGATTGGTGGGATGTAGAGGGATGGGAAAGGGTGTTTTACCTTTGCACTGATCCTCCTGCAGTCACTATTATGCTGCCACATCCTGGAACAATATTAATCTCAAGCCAGCTCTGCAGCTAATTCCATTATATTGCTGCATTAGGGGGCATGAGACCTGCTACATTCCTGAGATGCCTGATGTGAGGCAAAAATAAAAGGCTCATCCTTGCACAGTACTCAGTATCCCATGCTACACTCAAAACACAGCGTGGTCTACTCTAGCGGATGGGGCACTGAGCTGGAAGTCTGGACACCTGGGTTCTGTGCCCAGCTCTGCTACTAACCTTGGGCAAATACCTTCATTCTGCAGGCTCGCCCATTGTCCAGTGAGCTCTTTGGGTCAGAGACCGTCTCTCACTGTGTGTCTGTGCAGCACCTAGCACAAAGAGGGCCCCAGTCTTGGTTAATGGCCTCTAGGCACTACTGGAATACATATTAATACCAGCCCCTCAGCAGTTTTGGTTTGGTTTAGAATGGTAGTGACAGAAAAGCATCAATTGGCCTTAGCAACACACACGCACAGACAGACACACACACATTGTCCTCAACATCTCAAGCTACCTAAGATGCTATTATTCCCATCGTACAGACAGGCAAACTGAGGCAGAGATGAGCTAAATGACTTGACCAAGGTCACACAGGAAGTCTGTGGCAGAGCAGGGAACTGAACCAGGTCAGCCAAGTCCCAGACGTTGGACCATCCTTCCACGTCATAAGAACATTTGCAGCTACCAAACATGAGTTAAAGAGCAGAAAAACAAGAGGACCAACTGAAAGGCACCCATGCCGAGCAGCAAGTCACTCCATGCTCCCCTCCATATAGTTTCCCTTCTGTTAAGTTGACCTGGAGCTTCCTGTAGTGAGTTGATGCATCTTCTGATAATCTTTTACCGCTCTCTTCATCCCTGCTTAAAATTTGCAAATCATTAGCCCTGGAAATGGATTTCTAGCATGCATATTTCTTTAAAGGCCTTGTGCGGGCTGGGAAGAATGCTGGGCTCCGCTAACACATGCTAGCTAAGCCTCAGTTACAGCCCATGCTAGGGGAAGAGGTTAGCACCTATAGGTAAATTACAGGATACAACCCAACGAGTCAAAACTGAGATTTTAGGCTACAGCCCAACATCTGCACGAGAAGAAAGGTTGAGTTTAGCTTGGGCTTAGCTAGCATATGTTAGCAAAGCAGATCTAACGTGACCACTTAACCTAGTCAAGACAAGGTCTTGTCTATGCATATTTATTTTTGCAACCACGCAGCTTGTGGGCAAGAGAGGTTACGTTTTGCATGTTGCGAAGGCCCAAGCAACTCCAAAGGAAATCAAAGTGTGCCAAGTTCCACAAACCAACATGCCGAGATGCCTCTTACCTCCGCCAAGTTGCCAATGCTGCAAGTTGATCCAACAGCTGAGTCAACCCTTACCCTTCCGTCCCTTCTCAGCCTGAGAGAGCAAATAGGAGCAGCCCGTGTGACTCGGAATGCTGAACAAAGCTGGTAGGCTGCATAGTGGCACACCTATTTACCTGCCTCCCAGGTCATCGCCTCTCAATGGAGCTGCCTGGAGGCTGTTTGCTGAAATTCCAGGGCCAATGATTTGCAAGTTTTCAGCAGGGCTGAAGAAAGAGGCCACTTGACAAAGGACATCCAAAGATTGCATCAGGTTAGAGGAAGGTCCAGGTCAACTTAGCCAAAGGGAAACTATAGGAAGGGGAGTTCAAACAAATTAACTGTGAATTGAAGGCAGAATAACTATTCCAGATTAGCTCCCTGTGTGGACTGCTCTTACCCTGAATTAGTTTAAACAATTCCCAATGACTTATAATAAATAAAACTGAAACAGCAGCCCCTGAAGTTTCCTGTAGAGATGACAGCAAGAACTCTAAAGGTATGTCCACACTGCAGCAGAGCGGGTGCTTCACAGAGCAGGCAGACAGACACATGCTAGTTCTGCTTAAGATGACGCACTAAAAGGAGAAGCATGGCCGCGGTAGCATGGGCAGTGGTTTGGGCTAGCCACCTGAGTACAAATCTCCCAACCCTTTGGTACCTATTTGGGTGGCTAACCTGAGCTGCCGCCACAGCCACATGGCTACTGTCAGCAGACTAGCTGGGGTACAGCTAGTACACGACTGTCTAAGTATGCTCCCAGCCGCAGTGCCCACACCCCCAGTGAGGCAGGACAGACTGACATTAATTCACCTAAGTTACAAGCTAATAGTTACCTTTGTCTCCCGTTGCAAGATTGTATTTTTCAATCATGGCTGATTACACCTAGCGGGTCACTCACTGTATTTTTCTAACATCTGCCTTTTTTCTTCCCTCTTCTTTTCTATTCCTCCTCCTTCTGTGAAGTCTCTCTAGAAGGATCCCTCACCCTGCCACTCGTCTCCTCTAGACCTTTCTCTTTCTATCCATCTTCACTCCTACAATAAAAAGACACAATGATTTTTTTTTAATTTCATTTAACCTGTGGTTGGGCTGACCCATTTGCATCTCCTTCCCATCTGCATTACTACAGCTGATCAGAAAAAACAATGACATTTTCCCTCAAGGAACTTCAAACCGAAAAGTCTTTACATAGCATCACAGAGTTTCATAGCTTCTAAGGCCAGAAGGGACCATTGGGTCAACCAGTATGACCTCCTCATACCACAGCCCATTAATTTTCACCCTGATGTCCATCTATTAAACCAAACATTTTAGCCTGACTGGCCCTGTAACAGGAATCTGATAAATTGCTTTGATGTAGGCGCCAGAATAGACTCCAGCTCACTGTGCCATAGCTGAATGGTGCAGAGAAACTTCAATGCTCAAGCCAGCACAGCTGACACCAATGCACCCCTTCAGGTCATTTTCAAGTGTCTGTCCCTTTAAATTCACAGCAGTTGTAATTTGGGTGCCGCATGCTCCCATTCGCCTCTATGGGCCACGCTCCCTGGCCAGACTATATGCCCCATGATGTATAATGGCCACAGACTCTTATGGTGTACTGACCCCGCTCCAAGAAGAGGAACCATGGTACATCATGGGAGATGTAGTCTGACCAGAGTGCTCAACCTATAGAGAACTGGAATGTAGGCATGTGAACTACAGCTCCCAGGAGGCACCATGGCAGTATTTCCAAATAGAGATTTTCAGTCTTTGAATTGTTACCAAAAAAAGGAGAATTTTCCACAGGAAACCATCCCCCCTACCAATTTTCTAGTCTCTTCCATGGCTCACGGTACAGCATGCATTAGGAGCACTGCATCAAGCAAAGTTACCCAAGTGAGAGCACAGGTTGCACTGCTGGGTGGCTGTATTAAATGAGCAAAGCCTTCCTGCCCTGTAAACTGGGTGAGGAGTCATTAAATCTACCCCTTGGCCCTTAGCACTGACAAAAATTAAAGGGAGACTAACTTTTGATCTCTGCTGTGTGGGTCAAACACACACACTGTCTGGCTCGAACCTGATATCTCCGAATTAGCCGTTGCCAAGATTCCCTGCTGGCTGGACTCTCATCAAGCTGTCGTCTGCAAATGAACCAGAGCAGGTGAGAGGTAATGAGCAGGCTAGTTAAAATCCTAGAGCTATTGAACGTTTCTATCTTAGACATTTATATAAGGGGCCCTCATCTCTGCCACACGCCCACTGTAATTG
The DNA here is from genome assembly GCF_026122565.2 of Emydura macquarii macquarii. Lineage (NCBI taxonomy): Eukaryota > Metazoa > Chordata > Testudines > Chelidae > Emydura > Emydura macquarii. The sequence goes on along the minus strand of NW_027131105.1, from coordinate 7,470,725 downwards.
TATCTACAGCCCCCTGTGAGGCAGGGAGATGTTCTCCCATTTTTACACATGACGAAACCAAGGCACAGGAAAACTATGGGCTTGTCTACACGACCAATGCTTTGCCAGCATAGTTACACCAGGACAGCTACATCAGCAAAGCCCCGTAGCGGAGATGCAGCGTAAGCCAGCAGGAGCTCTACTGCCAGCATAGTAACACCGCCTCCCTGGATGTTACCCAAGTCAACAGAAGCTCTCTTCCCTTGGCGTAGTTTGCCAGCATAGCTATCTTGGCTATGGGGTGCGATCTTTTCACACCCCTAGTTGACACAATTATGGCAACAAAACTTTGTAGCAGAGACTGACTATGTCTACACTACAGCCCTTATAGCAGCACAGCTGTACCGCTGCAGCTGCGCCACTGGAACATCTTCCGTGTAGCCGCTCTATGCCGATGGGAGAGCACTCTCTCATCGGGATAATTAAACCACGCCCAACAAGTGGCGGTAGCTATGCAGGCGGGGAAGCGTCTCCCGCTGACATAGCGCTGTCCACACCAGTGCGTCTGTCAGTGACACGTATGTCGGTCCAGGGTGTGTTTTTTCACAACCCTGACTGACAAGTTTTACCGACAAAAGTGCTAGTGTAGACAAAGCCTAAGCCCAGGTGACTTGCCCACACACAGAACTGGGACCTTTATACCAGTACAATTAAAGCAGTGCATTCGTAGCTCTAATGTGGACTCAGTTATACCAGTATGAAAGTGCTTATAGCGGCAGAGCTCATCTCAGCTTTGGAAGGGGAGTAAGTCCACAGCTGTGGGAGAGGTGTTAGGACTGCTTTAACTAGACCCATGCACGGGTGAGCCTGCAGAATCGCTAGGAGAGCTGTGAACTACCCCATTCGTCTCTGCGACCAGGTGTAACAGTGATCGATTATAAAGCCAGAAGGAACAACTGTGATCATCTAGTCCACCCTCCTGTATAACACAAGTCAGAGGATTCCTTGAATTAATACCTGGTTGAATCAGAGCAGAACTTTCAGCAAAACATCCACTCTTGATTGTAAAATTGCCAGTGCTGGTGAATTCACTCAGCCCTCCGTGAATTGTTCCATTGGTTAGTTACCCCCATTGTTATGCAGAGATGAGCCCACAGAGAACCAGAACAATAGCATGAAGAGGTGTGAACTGCTCCATTCATCTCAGTGAAAGGTCAGCTCAGTTGCCCAGTGACCACTGGCTGTGCACCGTCAAAGAGGCTGCTATGCTCCACCCCAGAGATAGCTGCATGTCAGCATTGGCTGAAGAAACTGCTGTGTATGTAACTTGTATTCCAGTGATACATTTCCAAAGTGCCCAGGGGAATTCAGGCAAGATGAAAGGATGTTTATGAAATACATAGCTGTTATTGTAACAAGAAGCTTATTGTAAACTCCCACTGAGTGCCTTGGAAGTGCTACAGATGGAAGAAAATTAGGAGAGTGGCATGAGCTAAACTGTATCTACTGTTTCTTTTTCAACCCAGTTTCCTTTGTTTCTTCAAAAAGCCTGTTTACTGTGCAGTTCTACTCTGCAAAGGGATACTAAAGGGGGCATTGTGTGCTGTATATTTATTGTCTCTGACTACAGCCAATTTGCTCAGTCTGCAAATAAAAAAGATCAACCCCGACTGTCAGCTCTGCAAATTTAGCTCAACTGCCTAACAGTCATTCATGAAGCCCTGGGATCTAGTTCCTGTTCTAGTTCTTCTCTTCCTGGCTCTGTCATTGACCTGCTGTGTGAGCCTGGGCAGATCCTTTCCCCACTCTGTGCCTCGGCTTCCCCACCCTGTCTATTTAAATTATAATCTTGCTGGGGCAGGAACGGTCTCACACGGCACATCTAGGCAATGCCCAGTATGATGGCGCTGATTTTGGTTGGGGACTTTATGTGCTACTATAATACTTGAACTAAGAGGTGTGTGGTCAAATAGAGCAGGGGGACGCCAGGGAATCAGGACTTTTGGGTTCTATTCCCAGATCTGGAAGGGAAGTGGGATCAACTGGGTTACACCATAGGTGGCTGGGAGGCAGGACTCCAGGGTTCTATGCCCAGGTCTACAAGGGAGTGTAGTCAAAACAGAGGCTTCGAACTCAGAGTGCTCACTTCCAACCCCCTTAGGTGTTTAGCAAGCATGGTAAGCCCTGGATAAAAACAGACTGTCCTCATCAACACAGACTCCCTTTGTGACTATGATCATGTCACTTCTTTCCATGCCACAGTTTCCCCTATCTGTAAAATGGGGACAATATGGGCCTACCTCACTGTAAGGGGAAAGCCACAGTAATTAGCGCATCTATAGCCTCAGATGAAACACGCCGTAAGCAACAAGTATAAACGGGCCCTAAGGATTTGAGTTTGCTAAAGAATTAAGTCGCTGTTAATACAGATGGATCTCAAAAGGAACCTTTGCCTTCTTTTCACCCAGGAGCTGCCCTCTGCTGGCGAGCAGATGGCACAGCAGTGGGAAATTCTCCTACCTGTACTACGCAAGAAAGAGGAATGTTGGATGCAGCGAGTAAGGTGCAGCGCCCCCGTTCTGACACTGCGATCTGCCCACCAAAATCTCAGGTTTTTGGGTTATTTTAAAAAGCCAGACTATAGTTAGAGTAGCTATGCAAACCTTAAAAACATGAGCAGAGCGTAAGAGCTTGTGTGCACATGGAGTTATCCAGGACTAGCTAACTGCAGTTAGCCAAGGCTCTTACAGGTGCCCCCAGCATCCCTCCCTTCCACATGCACAACCCAAAGTTCAGAGGTGCTTTCAACCCGGCTAGCTGGCCTGGCTGGGTGCTGCTCCAGGCTGGTAACTCACCTACCTTGCAGTGAGGACGCTGGCGAAATCACTCAAGTATTGATAGTCCAATGCCTTCCCACAATTCCCCCCATCTGCTCAAAAAGAGAGACAAGGCCTCCTGCATTTCACCAGGAAAGAATTCAGAGTGGCTCAGCTCGCTGGAGCACAAACAACCTTGGGACGTGCCCCCAGAAAAGTGCTAGCAACACAGAAGGGGGAGCGCGGCACCAGTAAGCTAAGGACACAGTCATTCAGGTACAGCTTTGCAGAGTGGCTGCTCACACCCGGGCGCTGATCCCTCCCGTTAACTCTGCAGTGACAAACCTAGCCTTTGTGGCTTGGAGACGAAGGCTGGAACTGCACCTATAGGAGTCGAGAGAACATTCCTAGTGGCAGTATATCAGTCTCTTATCTTCGGGGTGGGTTTATTGTTCTACAGATCAAAACAATATAAGAGAGGCAGCATGGCCCAGGAGCCAGAGCACTGGACTGGAGACTTGGGTTCTGCCACTGACTCATTGGGGACCTTGGGCAGGTCACGTCACTGCCTTTGCCTCAGTTTCCTCATCTGTAAAATGGGGATAATGATCCTTTTCGTAAAGTGTTTTGAGATGGAAAGAACTATATAACAGCTACACATGTAAGGCAGGGCAATGCCACGAGCCTCTGCTATTTTACAGATGAGGAAACTGAGGCACAGAGAGGCTAAGTGATTTGCCCAAGGTCACACAAGAAGTCTATGGGCAGAACTGAAAATTGAACCCAAGCCTCCCACCACCCAGATGATCACCCTAACCACTAAGCTATTCTACCACTACCATCTCCTACTATCAGACAGTGTCCCTCTGGGCCTCCCCCCTAACTTGAGCTGGGAACACTCTTTGATACTCCCAGAGGCAACCAGTCAAGTGGTCCCCATTCCTAGTCTGGACTAATGATCTTCTCCCACAAAAACCTAAGAACAGGGCTGTCTGACCCCAAAGCCACCCACCCACCAGTTGCTCTTAAAGGGGCAGACCATCCGGTTACAACCCCTATGGAATTCCCAGCCGGGTTCCTTGATCACCTCCCAGCCCTTCCAACTACCTCCACATGATCCTCAGTCAACGGGACCTACCACTAGGCTTTAGAAAGTGCCTCCCAAATGCTGGGGAGCGAAGGGGATGAGGAGTTAAGTTTAGAGACCTAGCTGGATCCCCACCGTCAGAAAAATATAAGACAGACGAGACCAGGAAACTAATGCCTCCAGGACAATTGCTGTGCAAACTGCAGGATTCAGAGAAACAAAAGGTTAGCAGGGGCCATTCTGATCACCTAGTCTGACCTCCTTCACAGCAACCATTCTTGCATTCCAGCCCTGGCAGACACCAATCCTCTGCCAAAGCTAAGAGTAGAACCCAAGCGTCCTGACTCCCAGCCACCTACTCCTGCCCCTCTTCCCTCCCAGAGCTGGGAATAGAACCCAAGAGTCCTGACTCCTGCCCTGCCCCTTGACTCCACTGCACTCCCAAGAAAGAGAACCTAGACTCGCAGTTCTCTGCTCCAAGCACTAATCAACTCTCCCAGGGTCAGACACAGAACCCAGGAGTCCTGACTCCCAACTTCCCCACCCCCTAAAGCCACTGGACCCCACTCCACTCCCAGAGAGGAATAGAACCCAGGAGTCCTGATTTCCAGCCACCCCCCTGCTCTAAACCACTAGGCCCTTCCCAGAGCCAGGGATTGAACCCTGAAGTCCTGATTCCCAGCCTGCTACTCTATGCGCTGACCTATGAAGGCCTGTGATGGGGGAGTGCACCTCGCTAATGCAAATATACCAGCTGTGCTTGATGCAGAGGCAGTGCCCATACTCCAAGGCTGCACAGAGCAGTCATGCACCTTAAAGTAATCTAGGCCAATGTCCAGTGACATGAACGGGATAGCACAACTCATTAGGCTGACATACAAATAATAACAGCAGTACCTAAAGTCTCTGCCTGAGATTGAGGTCCCCGTCGCATCCGGTGCCATACAGACCCCCACTGATAGCATCACACTGGGCACTGCACACAGAGACAGTCCCTGCCCTGAAGAGCTCACAGTTTCTATTTATCAGAACAAGCTACATCAAAGTAAGGCACCTTTATACTGGAATAACAGCATCTGCACAATGGAGGCTGGACCACTTCTGGTCAAGAGGAACAGAATGTGCATGTACAGTCACCTTTAAATGGAAGTGTTCATGTGTGGGGCATGGGATCATTTCAGTGGTTCAAATACTTCCCACAACCAAAGGAATAAGAGCACAAAACCTGGATAAAGCCCGAATCAGCACTTTGCAACAAAGATCTCATTCTTCTAAATCTCCCAGGCTTGTGCATGGCTGCAGTATTAAAGGACTGAGCTGGGGCACAAGAATTCTTGCATCATTTGAAAGCCAGATGAAAGTAGGAGAACGTTTGAAGCATCAGATACAAGGCGCTGCCGGAACTCCACCAAATTTAAGCAGAATAAAGAGCTCTGCTGTATGAACGACATAAATGGAGCCCTGCTGCTCCCGGAAATATATGCAGTCATGCCGCTTTAGTCAGCTGCCTACCGAGCAGCCTCTGTTCTGCCCTCTGCCACAGTGCACCTGAACAGAGCTTTCTGGTGCTTCTATTTGGGGATTTCCCCAATTTTCAGAAAGCACCAAGCACTTGCTCTTGGAAAAATAGGCCTTTTTAAAGGAGCCTGAGGATGAACAAAGCTCTGACACTGAAACACTCCAAAATCGGTATCCACATCTGAAAATCCTGCCCTCTGTCTCCAGGTAGCTCACCGCCAGTTCAGGTAGCTACAATGAGGAAGCCAGACTCATCCCAGACCAAGGATGTCTGCCTATTATTAGCATTATAGCAGCACCTAAGGCTCTGCCCATGACTGGGGCCCAGTTGCTCTAACCACTAAATACCACTTCTGTTGCAAGATCTGGAAGGGAAGCAGCATCAAGTGGGTAGATTGGGTGCTCAGAATCATGACTCCCAGATTCTATTCCCAGTTCTAAGATGAGTGGGGTCTAGTGGTCAGAACAGGAGTGGCTCGGAGTCCAGGACTTCCAATAACTAGATTAAAAGCCCCCTGGGGCATGGACCATCTTCTTGTTCTGTGTTTGTACAGCACATAGCATTGTGGGGGCCTGGACTAGGAATCAGGCTCGCAGGCACTACAATAATACTGTACAAATAATATCAGGACTCCCAGGTTCTATTTCCAACTCTGGGGGGGGTAGTGGGTTCCAGTGGTTAGAGCAGGAAGCCTGAGGGTCCAGGACTCCTGGGTTCTATTCTTGGCTCTAAAAGTAGAGCCAGATTTAGTGGTTAGAGTTTGGGGGCTGAGAGTCAGGACCCCCACTTGACTGTGAGAGAATTTGGACAGCACAAGTCACTGCCCTGGGAATTGAGTGTAATGCCCCTGCCCCCAGAAGCAATGCAAGGTAATTGGAGACCTTTGGCCAAGAGGAGCAAAAGAGTCTGTTCACATGGGACAAGGTTTGCTCCTTGCGACTTTAAATCTCCCCCATCAACCATAGCAGCTCCTCTTCATTGGGAAGCACTTAACCAATCACAGTTAATATGTCCCCCATCAGTCTTCAAATTAATTTCTTGAATTAATTTAAAGATTAAATGAAATGACTGTCCCGCAGCCCTGGTTGTGACACGGGCTGCAGCTAAGCAGGGTCGAGTGGGGATAGTACGTGGATGGGACACCACGAATACTTGTTCCTCAGACTGTGCTGTCCCCAGTGTCCAAGTGCAGTGCGAAGGGGTGTTGTGCAGCCGGGAGAGGGGGGCTCAGCAGCGAGAGCTCTCCCCTGAGACGGTGCTGACTTACTAGGCTTTCCAAGGCCTGATCTAAACACGTGTTTTATCCTGGTATAGTCATGCTAGTTAGGCATGTGATTTCTCACCAGTGCAGTTATACCAGTCCAGCCCCTACTGTAGACACAGTTATACCAGTGTAAAGGTGCCTTATACCACTACAACCTTTTCCTCTTCCTGTACAGGAATAGCTACACCAACCAGTATGATCACTTTTACCCCAGTATAACTGTGCCCACACTAAGCAGGGGGTACCGTTTTACACGTAATTAACTCATTGTAAACCCAAGTGGAAACAAGAAACCTGTAGTTTTAACCTCCAGGTAATTAAGCAAGATCAGCACAATAATCCCCTGCCCAGGGGTGACCTCTCCTCGTTGGGACACAGTTTATAATCGGCAAAACTGCACTTTTAGTGGTATTGCTCCTTCCAGCCTCCCTGACTGAAATAAGATACAGCAGCAAAAGTGCCACTTTGCTGGTATAATTGCATCTGGGCTCATGGCTTTTCCTGGCACAGCTCTATGGTCACAAATCTCACCACACCCCACCCTCAAGCTGCAGGATACGGAAGGGACTCATGGGGTGGTTATGTGGGGACGATGTGGAGTTATGGGCTATGCCAGCAGAAGTCTGTAGCCTAAGACTACCAGTGCCTTACCTCCACTCTGTTTTCACAGAAGGATAGCTGCCATGTGTTAGTCACCCCAGGAAAACACAACTTGGTTTGGGGGGTTTTTAAGCAGTGAGGACAAAGTCTAAGGAGTTTAAGTCTCACGTTTGTACCTTCACATGGCTGAGGTGCTGGAAATCTGAAAGCTAATGAAAGCTAACTGGGCTTAAAAAGATCACAAATTCATTTCCTTTTGATTCAACATCCGCTTGAATTGCCTGGAATAAACTACATTTCCATGAAAGCTTAAATGTCTGGGGAATTTCCAGGGATCAGTGACTCTGTGGCCAATTAACCAATGGAGCAGCTTGCCATGGGGTGTGGTGGAATCGTCTCACTGTTTTCTCATGCTCCCCTGTGGGTCTGTATGCATCCGTCGTCTCTTGTAAGCTCTTTGGGACAAGGCTGGTCTCTCCCCCGCGTCTCTGGACAGCAACCTCCTGCGTCATCAACTCCGGGATCCTGCTACCGCAGCCAGCCATGTCTCAATCAGAGTCTGCGGGCACCTGGCATGACAGGGGCCCCCCCAATTCATTGGGCCAGGCCTCTAAACACTAGCCTAATGCAATAACAATTGCCTTTTTCTCCTTGATTCGTCAAGATGGTGTATTCTTCTCACTGACGCCAGACTCCCCCCCTCCCCCAAGCTCTCCTCCCATGCTGTCACTCAATTGGCAATCTTGCTTCAAACCACCTAACGAAGGGCCCGATCCTGAGAGGCACTGGGTGCCATCAGCTGCTAGGGAAAGGATGGGGAGGTCTGAGATTGAGCAGTAATTTACAGTATTCAAGCCAAAACATCAGGGGGGCGGGGAGGACAGGACTCAGCTATGTGCTGTGATTTATCCTTTTAAATATCATTTCATTCTGATTGCCACAATTCCATCACCTTTTGCTCCGAGTGTTGGAAGGCAGCATGAGTCTGTGATTAACAGACACTACCAGGCAGATATACTGGTTTACCGATGCAATATTCTTATCTTATTCAAGACAGTCCACACACAGCCCAGTATTTCCTTCCAGCCTTTGTATCTTTGGTAGTCCATGGGGAGAGATACTTGCTTGGAGTGAAAACACAGGAATGAAGGAATGAATCATACAGTCACAGGAAATGTCCGTGTTGAAATGAGAGTCCATTAATTGCATGTTTGTTATACCAGCTAATTTAGGGAGGTTTCCAAATGTACTCACTGCAAAGCAGTGTGGTCCAGTGCGTAGCCCCAGTGTGGGGCACTACACAGACACCATACTTCACGACCTAGATTGGGGAGGGCCCCCCCCCATCATGCCAGGCACCGCACAGACCCATCTCTCTGACCGAGAGCAGGGGAGCCCCTCCCCATCGTGCTTGGTGCTAAAAAGACACATCATGAGACAGGCCTTGCCCCCAAAAATCTTACAATCTAAACAAAAGAGAGGGGAAACTGAGGCCCCCAGAGGGGTTGCCCAGGGTCAATGGCAGACACACTGCCAGGAATAGAACCAAAGTGTCCTGACTCCCAGTTCTTGGCCCTAGCCACTAGATCACACAACCACCACGGAAGAGTTCTGAGCTCTAATTTTAGGCCACACGTGTAAGTAAATGACACCACCACCCACCACACTCCATAAATCAACTTTACAAGAAGTGACACCTACACTAATTCAAGCCTCTTGGAAAATATTAACTGACTCACTCCCGGTGTCATTTAGTACCGGAATGAATGGCAAGTATCCATCTGTCACCGCTGGCACCCAATTACTAACCCTGGCCTTGGCATCTGTTTATTAGTTTAGAATCACATAGGGCCTCTCCATCACTGAGGCTCTTTCTAGACTTGAATGTGCAGCTGTGTTGAAGTGTGTAATGATTCACTGCCAGCTAACATGTGCCATCTAGAGCTGTTCAGATACATGAGTTTTCAATTCATTGGCCAAAGGGTGGGGGGAGGAATATTTAAAACTGGTTTTGGGTTGATCAGGAATGACTTTTTTTTTTTTTTTTTTTTTTTTTTAACATTTTTGGAGAACTATAAAAAAGTTCAAAACAAAATGTTTCATTTAGTCTGAAGAGTTTTTTCTAAACACACCTTTTTTTTAAACAAAACTGAAGAAAAATTTGAAACAGTCATTTTGAATTAAAAACAATTTTTAAATATATTTTTAATTTTAATATATTTAATAATTTTAAATATATTTCCAACTGAAACAATTTGGTTCAACACCAATTCGTGAAATGTTTCAGTCAACAGCAAACCTGCTGATGGTGAAAATAAGTTTCACCTGAAACATTCTGTCCATCTCTATTGTTAAACAGCACAACTGGAAATTCTAATGAGGACACTTCAAGTCGCCTAATCCAAGGCTTCAACTAACATAATTGTGAAGTGTAATGTAGACACTTGACAAAGGCTTGTTCCCAGTCCTGGCCATGATGAACAGGACAACCCAAGATTGTTTCGAATGTCTAGAGATTGTGGCACTGGAGTTAACTCAAGTTAATTAACATTTTTGCAAATGTCATGTAATACTAATACCACCTACCTCTTATCTGGTGCTTTTTTTCCAGTAGATCTCAAAGCATTTTAAAAGGAGGTCAATATCATTACATCTCACAGCTGTAATTCAGGAAGTCATGTGGATAAAAATGGCTGAGAACTTAAAAATTGGATAGTAACAGACCATGAATCCCAGTGATGACTGAGCCTTGTGATATTCTGAAGAAAAAGAGTTCTCAACCATGCTTATAGCTTTTTCCATCGCTTCACATTGGTTCAGGACATTCAGTGACACACAGACAGAGTGACAATCCTGGAGTCTTATTCTGAAGATCCCATTTTACAGATGAGGAAACTAAGTCACAGAGTAGGGAAGTGAGTTGCCCAAGGTCACCCAGCAGGCCAGTGGAAAGAACCTGATTGCCAGGCCACTGTGCTATCCACTCTAATAGCTCACACTGCCTCTATACAGTCTACAAACTTGAAGCAGTACATTCTAGTGGTTAAGGCACCAAACTCGGGAGGCAGGAACTCCTGGGTTCTAGCCTCAGCTCTGCCACTGATCTCCTGTGGGACCTTGGGTAAGTCACTTCTCCTCCTTGTGCCTCAGTTTCTCCTCCCAAGCTTTGTCTATTTAGCATGTGACTTGGGGGGGTAGGGGAAGGAGGGAGGGACTGTCTCTTGCAGCACCCAGCATATCAGGGCCCCAATCTTTGTTGGGACCTCAAGGTGTTACCATAAGGAGGAGTGTGATCTTGTGCCGGGTTCCACACAGACACATAATGAGAGACAGCTCCTGCCCTGCAAAGCATACACCGTTAGAACCCAGGAGTCCTGAGTCCCAGACCAGCACTGTATCTAACAAGTCACATGGTCTCATTTGGTTTTGTCATTTGCCTGTAAAGGGATGTATAAACTGTGAGATCGCTTTCTTTTTAAGCAATATAAAAAGCAAACCAGATTATTCAGAGAAGTGATTACTCTTCCCAGACGGCAGAGAGGGAATGTACCAGAGAAGCAAAGTTGATCAGCCTTAGAAATCAACAACCATGTCCCTGTGAAGAGAATTTTAGTATGAAAAGCAGAAGAGACCTACATTCAGGGAGCCTGTGCCTCACTTCTAGTGCATTGGGATCGTGGGTGAGAGGCAGGGCGTCGTCTCCAATCCGAGCTGGGTTTCCAGAAGGCGAAAGGCTTTATCCTACAGACACAAAAGAGGAAAGTTAAGGGAAGCAAAACAACAATAAAATGGGACGGTATCCAGAGCCCCCCAGTGAAAGAGCCAGGGAGAGTTGTGCTGAGAATAGCAATTGGAGCAGAAATGCAACTGCTGAGGGAATAGAAAACGCAGGGCTTTGGAACTCAGGACACAGGGCTAGAAGAAACCCCTCCTGAGGCAGTGAGTGCAGTCCCTGCTGTCGCAGGCAATCATGGCACAGGATCCCGGTAAGAAACTTAGCAATGTTTGTTCCCACTGCTCCCCTGGGGAGACAGCTCCAGAATCTCCCTCCTCTCATGGGTAGAAACCTCCTCATTTCTAGCTAAAAGTGATTCCTGGCCAGTTTATCCCCATTTGTTCTCGTGCCAATATTGTCTTTGAGCTTCAGTAACTCTTCTCCCTCCCTTGGATTTCTGCCCGAATGCATTTCTAGAGCGCAAACAGATCCCCTCTGAGCTTCAAGGGGAACAGACAGACATCAGCTCACGTCATCAGACTAAGTGGTTGGCTCATCTAGAGAGGATGGATGGTCCAGTGGTCAGGGTGTTAGCCTGCAACCTGGAAGACCTACTCCATCACAGACGCTATGTATGACGTTGGGCAAATCACTTAGGCCCGGTGCACACACACAAACCTAGGGTGGCCAGATAAGTGTGAAAACTCGGACACTTTTTTCGAGGGTATGGGGAGTAATTGTGTATATAAGATAAAGCCCCTAATATCAGGACAGTCCCAATAATAACAGATCGGTATAACTATTTCAGTGAGAGCTGTCTGTTTAGGTCAGTGGTCCCCAGACTTTTTAGGTCGCACCCCCACCTACCCATAATAGACTGTCTGCACCCCCATGTCCTGGGAGTCGGGGCTGGAGCTGCATCTGAAGCCACGTCCGGGAGCGGGGCTGCTGTCAGGGCTGCCGCCAGAGCTGTAGCTGCATCTGGGAGCCAAGGCCAGGGCTGGAGCTGCAGCTGGGGCCAGGGCCGGGGCCAGGGGCAGAGCAGGGCTGAGTGGTGCTCCCTCCCTGTCCCCCATGCGGGCTGGCCCAGGCCCTGCAACACGCCCCTGAATGTTCCTTCACACCCCCAGGGGGGCCATCCCACAGTTTGGGGACCACTGATTTAGGCCTATTCTATGCACAGATTTTGTACCAGTATAACCATTTCAGTTATGGGGTCTGTTTTTTTTTTAACAATTTATGTGTAGATTACGGTGTGTCCAGGAGCCCCATTTATGAACTAAGATCCCATTGTGGTAAGTGCTGTATACACTAAGAACAAAAAGATGGCTCCTGCCCCCAAAGAGTTTCCAATCGGAGGGCTTGTATACACAGCAAAATTGACAGGCATGAGGGATCCTGGAAGAACTATTCCACAATAGTTATTCCACAATAGCTCTCCGCGTGGATGCTCTTATTCTGGAATTAGGGTGTCTTTTTATGGTTCAGTTTAATCCACTTTAGAAACCTGATTCCGGAATAAAATTACTCCAGAGTTACTCCAGAAGAGACCCATAAATTATTAAACCAGAAGGGATCACTATGACCTTCTAGTCTGATCTCCTGTATAACACGGGCCCCCAGGAATGCCCTGAATTAATTCCTGGTTGAACTAGCATGGACCTTTTAGAAAAAACATCCAATCTTGACTTTAAAACTGCCACTGATGGAGAATCTACCACAGCCCTTAGTAAACTGTTTCAATGGTTAGTAACCCTCAGTGTTAATTTTTTTTCGGCCTTATTTCCCGTTTGAATTGTCGAGCTGCAGCTTCCAGCCACTGGATCTTGCTTGACCTTTGTCTACTAGATTGCAGGGCCCACTATCGATTTTTAGCTCTAACATTTTAAAATTTACCCCCCAAGTTCTTCCAGACTATCACCCTGCATAGACAAACCCTGCTCAGAAAACAAGAAACAACAGGTGGATAGACAAATGGCCAAGCAGTTATACCAGTATAGCCAATTCTCCTTCCCACATGGGAATAGCTTTGGCAGCATATGCACTTTTATCCCAGTATAACTGCATCCGCATTAGGGGTCCTGTGAGGTGCCCAGCACAACAATCTCAGTTGTAGCCTCTAGCCACCACCTTTGTACAACTGAGCAGCACCGCTGTCATATGTGAACGACGAACAAGTCTGGGGTAAGCTATTTCCGTATTGAACAAGACACGGCATCTGTTACAAAGCTCAGTGTTCATGGAGGGAGGGGGAAAGGTTGGAGTTGAAAAGTTAAGGAATCCTGACAAGAGCAGGATTTAACTGAACATCAGCTGGGGCCTTTTCTCGCAGCTGTCTTATTCGCTGAGCTTGTCCAGAGGAGTTTTGACAGATAGAGATAGAAATGGTGTCAACAGCATGAGACAAGCTGGCAATCAGATGCAACAAGAGGCAGATGCAATGATTTAAGAGACGCTCTAGTAGGCACCTTGAGTCTATGTGAAAGCAGCAAGCATCCACTGCTACTGCCCACTAGGCTAACAATCATGAGAGCTCTCTTGGGACTGCCAGATTGGATCAGACTAGGATCCATTTAGCCCAGCGTCCTGTCTCATAATATTGTATGTGCAGCAGCTGGCACAACAAGGGCCCTGATCTCAGTGGGGGGTGGGTGGGTCTGTGCGGTGTCTGGCAGGAGGGGGGCCCCCATCTCAGTCAGGGGGACAGCGTCTATGCCAGGCACTGTAAAATGGAGGTCTGATTAGAGCCCTGCATGGAACTATTTTAATCCTGCTCCCATCCCAATCCTGCTGCAGGGCTCTACGCTAGTCCCACACAGGGCTCTAGTTCTGATCTTGGTTGGGCACTGCACGGCACTGATCTCTGAGCCCAGGCCAGCCATCAGGCTGAATAACACTTCCATGTTCCACCCTGGCCAGGGACTCATAAGAGAGACACCCCCCTCACCAAGAGGGGGAAAAGTGATGCATCATGAGACGTAAGCTGGAGCACAGCACACAAAAGGGAATGGGAGTATAAGCCCCCTGAACTACAGCTTCCATGAGGCACCACAGCACCATTTTGAATCAAAACATTTTGGTTTTAGAGATTGCACTGAAAAGTCAAAATTTCCTGCAGGATTAAAAGGAAACAAATCCTATTGTCTATTGTTTCAGCAGTTGTTAATTTAATTTAATCAAACCTTTAAATCCTAGTCCGGACATGCTTTAATGACAAAAGCAGCTCCAGTTTAGCACATTAGCTCAGCAGTGCTAGGCCAAAAGGCACTGAATTTCTTTCTGGCTTGTACATGAGAATCCTGAGCTAAATTCCAGTTGGAGAGCCAAATGCTGCCTGCCTGTCTCAGAGAGGGCAGAATCTATCACTGAGGGATGATGCCTGGGAGAGAAAATAACCCAGTTTTACTCTTTGATCCCAGCAGTGGTGTGTTTATCTTTAAACTAAGCACATTTGCTCGGTGGTCCTGGAGAGAGAGAGAGACAGAGGCCTGCAGTGCTGGTTATGTACAGTCAAAGTCAACAGACCCCGTCAACCCACATTCTCTCTGCTCTCAGACGATGTCTACACTACCGCCTGCGTCAGCATGTCACTCAGGGGCGTGAATATTCCACCCCGAGTGACTTAAGTTACACTGACATAAGCGTTCACGTATACAGTTATGTTGGCAGGAGAGCTTCTCCCACCAACATAGTTTATGCCGCACAGAGGTGGGCTTTTTATGCCGACGGGAAAGCTCTTTCCCATCGGCACAGAGCGTCTTCACGACGCGCTGCAGCGCTGTACGTATAGACATACCCTGAGAAGCTTGCTGATGAGTTTTTATTCCATGCTGCGCAGTTTGATTTCTCCTTTTACACCGCCATTGGCCCTAACTGCCCTCATGGTGTTTTGACTCTTTCCACTATCTTCTTCAACACACATGCACAGTCCTGCCCTTATCATGGGAGACAGATTCATTCATTTCTTTTTTAATCTCCCCTGCACCTCGCCCTTGTAATTTTGAAACCCTCTTCACAGCAACTCAGTGGAGCTGCTTAATAGTATTTTTCCTGCAAAGGTTGCTGCGGAATAACCCTTTCTTGAAAACTAGACAGCTCCAGGCAACTTTCTCAGCCAGCCACTCAGTGATAAACCTGAAGCAGCTGGGGAGAGCGTATCACACTGTAGCAACAGGACTCAGTGACCCAGGAGATCCTTTCCAGTCCTATGTTGTGTACACCCCCCACCCCTCCGATGCCAATACAAGTCAAGTGCAATAGACAAAATAGAGTCAGATCTCCTATCAGGCATTGTGGTCCAGTGAAAAGCGCATTAGGTCAAAAAGGCCTGTATTCTACTTCCAGCTCTGCTGCTCTGCGACCAGCCAAGGCCTGGCCTGCACCTAAAACTGATACCAGGCATCACGAGATTATTTAAGGCTACAGTTAGGGTTTTGTTTTTTTTTTACTGACAAAACTGTCAGCATAAGTACTACCGTAGATACAGTCATACCAGCAAGAGAGTCCATTTTTGTTAGTAAAAGCTGTGTCTACATTCCTAGCTCATAAGGGACCACTGTGATCATCCAGTCTGATCTTCTGCTAACACAAGACATAGGGCTTCTCTGAATGTATTTCTGTTTGAACTAGAGCTCTACAAGTATAGCTATACTGGCATAGCTATACTGGAAACCTCTTTCTAGCATAGACAAAGCCCAAGTTTCTGTGCCTATGTTCTCCGTCCATCTATCTTGTCTACCCTAGAAGAGGCCTTGTCTATCCTAGAACAGCTTTGCCGGTATAACTCTCCCAGCAAACCCTAAATTAGACGAAGCTTCTATTTGCAAACCAAAGTGTTTTTGCCAGTAGAAGTTATACCACTCCCAAAGTGAAATAAGCTACAGCAGCAAAAGGATTTTTATGCTAGTATCAGTGCATATATACCAGGAATGTTGCCGGTTTACAAAAGTCCAAAAAGAAAGACAGAAAAAAAAAGACACACACACACCCTCTCTCTCTCTCTCTTCCCCCTCCCTACCCTCCCAGGCAATTTTTAAATCAAAACATAATTTTTCAAAAATAGTTTTCTAAAATATCTCCTCCAGCTCAACTGGGAATTAATTCAGAGCAGTCCTATGGCCTGGCTATACCAGCGGACAGACCAGAGGATCAAAGTGGGCCCTTATGGCCTTAGAATCTATTAATCTAGGACATTACTATACCAGCCAGAGTTTCTAGTGTAGATCTGCCCTGAGGTTATAAGCTCCACAGACGTATCCACCCTAAGAAAAAAAGAAATGTCGTTAGATCCTAGTGAAGACTAGGCAGTTTGTAGCTTTCACATGTTAGCAGGTCAAGGTAAATATGAGTGGAGAGCCTAAGGTTTTGTCTCATGCTTGCCTCCCTGTTAACAGGGAGGTGATTTCACCTCTATATACGGAATTTGGGAGACCAATACTGGACAACGGCATCCAGTTCTGGTGTCCCCATTTTAGAAAGGATGTTGAAAAATGGGAAAGGGTGCAGAGAAGATAAATGATCATGAATGATCCAAGGGCTGGGAAAAATGCCTTACAGTGAGAGATTTCATAGAGTTTAAGGCCAGAAGGGACCATTAGATCATCTAGCCAGACCTCCTGTATGTTACAGGCCCTTAAATTTCACCCAGCTGTCCCTGTTTTTAGCCCAGTGACTTAAGAAATTCACTCTGTTTAGTTAAATCAAAAAGATCAAGAGGTGACTTGATCACAGTACATAAGAACCTCCGCAGGAAGGAAATAAAGGCTCTTCAGTCTAGTGAAGAAAGGCAGAAGAACCAATGGCTAGAAACAAAATCCAGACAAATACAAAATTAGGTACAAAGCACAAATTTTTAATAGCGAATGTGATCAACCACTGGAACAGACCCCCAAGAGAAGTGGTGGATTCCACATCTCTTTATGGCTTCAAATCCAACTGGATGCCTTTCTGGAAGATGCATTAGCCAAACACATTATTGCATTCAATACAGGGGTAAATGGGTGATGTTCTGTGGCCGGTGATATAAATGGAGGCCAGAGTGGATGATCCAGTGGTGCCTTCTGGATTTACAAATCGATGAATCTTCCTTCCGACTGAAGACAAGGCGTTAGTGAAGTTAACTGGTTGTGCGCTAGCACAGGCACTAGAACGCTAGCCGATGGCATTTTCCTGCATTTGCACCTGCATCTCTTATGCCCAAGGTTAAGAGCAAACGTGGACAACCTGGGAAAAGCATGTGGCATGCGTCCATATACTAGTCCTGCTGCTAACTACATAGTCCTTGCCTTGACTTGCTAACATATGTGAAAACTACAAACCATGTTAGTTAAACGAGTAAGAACACACCTCTTTGCCTAACGAAGAGAAGACGGCCTACAAAGCATTCAGTCAGCGAGTTCTCACAATTCACCTTGGGGGAGGATAGAGAAAAATGTAAACCAGAATGTTTGCTTTGGAGTTCTTGAGATTGTTTCACATGATTTGAGCCCTCCAGTTATCAAAGGGATGGGGGAGGGGGCGGGGGAAACAAGATTGTCTTAAGCTGCCAAGGACTTGTGCAAAATCCAAACAATTCAAAGCATTTGTAAGCTAGTTCCTCCCTACATCCAACCATGCATGCAAAACATTGTTGTCCTTTGTGGAAGGGGATGCACTTGGGGGGAAAAAATACACAGACTAAATTTTTGAAGTGCACAGTCAGAAAAGTGACAATAGATGGGCAAATAAGTGTTTCTTTTGCAACCTCTCCTAGTGTTTCTTCAAACTCCCCTGATCATGAAATCCAAGGCCAATATTTTCATAGATTTTTAAGGCCAGAAGGGATTGTTCCAGTCATCTACTCTGACCTCCTACATAGCACATGCCAGGGAATCTCATCCAGTAACTCTGCATCAAGTTCATAACTTCTGTTTGAATTAGGACATGAGTTCCTTGGGAAAGGGACTGTCTTTTTGTTCTGTGTTTGTATAGTGTGTGCAATGGGGCTCCCTGTTCCTTGACTGAGGCTCCCAGGTTACCCCAATAATAAAATTAATAATCATCTTGTAGAAAGATATGCAGGTTTGATTTACAGACACAAAGGGATGGAGAATCCACCACATCCCTAGTTGTTCCAATGGTTAACACCCTGCCCTGTTAAAAACATGGGCCTAATTTCTCATTTGAGGCCTGGTCTATACTGCCAGCGGCAGTCGACGGGAGCTACGCAAGCTATGTAGAATAGCTTGAATATCTCCCGGCGACTTACTAACTTTTACTTATGGAGGTGTCTCCACTGTGCTGCGCCGACGGGAAATGCCCTCGGGTTGACGGAGCATGACTCTTCGTGTGCGGGGTGGATTAACAGCGTTGATCGGAGGGCGCTTCCGGGATGGAATGAGCGGGTCTCCATCACCACTCAATCAATCCCACAGAATCAATCCTGCACTGCTGCAGAGCCACCAGCAGTGTAAACATACCCTGAATTTGTCCAGCTTCAGCTTCTAACTGTTCGATCTTGTTCTGCCTCTTTCCTCACAGACTAAAGAGCCCTCTGCTATCAGAAGTCTTCTCCCTACACAGGTTCTTCTAGACCATAGTCAAGTCACCTCTTAGCCTTCTCCTGGATAAAATAAATAGACTGAGCTTCTTCAGGCTCTCACTGTAAAAGCAGAGCACAAATCATTTCGTAGCACATTTCCCAAAATTGACTAGTGACAGAGTGGGAATTTCCTGTGACATTTTGTATGAAGACTGTGTGTGCCTCAGTTTCCCCTATAGCTGCATCATCACCTAGGAGTTGAAATGGGCTGTTTACTCTCAGGCAGGCTACCACATAGGTGTGGCTGATGCCTAGTTGTCTCACGTTTGGAGCCCATCTCATTGGAGGGGCTGTGAAGACAGCTGCAAAGCCAATTCTTGAGACATTTGCTACCTAGCAGCTGATGACCAGGGATGGTTCACCCTCTGCAGGAAGCCAGCTTTCTTTGACCAACTGGACAACAAATGACTGAGGAGGGGGCAGGTTGGACTGGCCTGGGAACTTGGACAAAGGGGGACAATGGGACAGAGCAGAAGCCAGGAGGGGATGTGACACTGACAGAACAGTCAACTTGTGTGTGACCCATAACAACGTAGCTGGAAGCACTGAAGTGGTAAACAGAGACATTCTTTGCAGATAGTTATCAAAGCCCTGTTAAGTAGGCTACAAACTTTAATATGTTTGCTTCTATTGTTAGGGAATCAAGGAGTAGATACTAAGTACATTTTGTCTGTGTTTACCTAGCTCTTGTTAAAAGTTTACCAATGTGATCTAATTAGCTTGTAGATACTAAAATTCTGTCCCTGTCTTTAATGATTTATTATGGTATTCTATTGGTTGAGAGATCAAAAGGGGATATTATCATTTAGATAGAACTTGTGGTGTAATAATATTATTGTCCTTATTTCTCTGTAAAATTTGTAAACTCCACAGTGACCTACCTGTGAACTGTTTGAATGATTAATTGCCTTATGTTAATGAATACCACTAATTAACTGTGTATACAGAGATTAGCTTCAAAGCAACAATGCACATTACCTATTTTCATCCAAGAAAGGCCCTGCTGTGACAATGGCTGGCTCAACTATATGAAAAGCCTTAGGCCTGATCCTTTTTTGTCTCCGATTTGTTCAAAGGAAAAGGAAAATCTAAACCCACGAGACTAAGATCTCCAGATCTATCTGGATTAACCCTGGAATTCTCATGGAAAAACGTGAACAAACTCTGCACATGGACTGCCTATTGGACTATAATCTTTTAAATGGAACCCAGAAGGACTTTTACAAATCAGCAGCCTCCCCATCTCTGCTATGAAACTGACCTAAGAACTTTACTCATATCTCTGTATATATATTGATCTTTAACCATAACAACTCTCTTCTTTCTATTTATTAATAAATCTTAGGTTTAATTAATAAGGATTGGCCCTAAGCATATATTTGGGTGAGATCCAAATTATTCTTTGACCTGGTGGGCAATGTGTCTGGTCTCTTGGGATTGGTAGAACTTTATATATGGTGAATAAGGTTTTTAGTAATCCTCACTATATTAGACTTGGCTGTCTGGGTGGGAGCCAAAGGCTGGGTAGCTTAAACGGGCCTGTATTTTAGATTCTCGGTAAGTGGTGTGGCATTACAGAAACTGTTTTGCTACAATCTAATTATAGAATAAACCACCAGTTTTGGGGATTGCCTGCCTATTCCTTGCAGTTTGCCCCGAGTAAGCATTCTCCATATGGCCCTTGCAGACACCACAGTCACAGGAGAACATACCACTTAGCGGGGCTCTGGGCTGATCCAGATGGACCACTGTGTAACTTCTCTCTATGCCAGTGTTTCTCAATTAAATTTGGCCGCGGAACTCTTTTTAACTTCTGTGGGGCCATGCGATACTCTCCGCTGAAAAATCCGGGACATCTTCCCCTTTTCGGCGGCGCGCGCTGTCAGTTGTTTTCGGCGGCGCAGTTTCAATTTTTCGCAGAACCCTGAAATTCATCTCGCAGAACCCCAGGGTTCCACGGAACATCAATTGAGAAACACTGCTCTATGCTAACAAAGGATTTCCTATGCGGTGTTCCAGTTGCCTACTAAACCCTTCTGTTTGGGCAATGCTGTGTGACTGTTACTGCAGATGCTATCAGAGGTGCATTGTTCCCAAAGGTTGTACAAGTCTTCCTCAGGGGTCTGCCTCAGTGGAGCTCGCTGAAGAGTTCTCAATGGGAAGCAGGAGCGCTGAAGGAAGAGTGAGACCCCAAGGGGTTCTGGCTCCCTGAAAGGGTCCTCCCAGAGGCTGTTCCAAAGCTGGGGTGATAGCATCAGGCCTGTGGATCCGTGACAGGTGGCAGCAGAGGGGAATGCTGATTGCACAAGAAGTATTTTGCAATAAGCGACTTGCAGCAATAAAACAAGTATAGCCAAAGAAAACAGCAAGATGATGGTTTATAACCATTGCCCTAAAAAGGGCACCACAAACCTGGCAGTGAGAGAGGGTTAGGCATTGGGAAGCTCAACAAGGTGCAGCTGACTGAACAGCTGGAGAAGGATGATTGGCCCAAGAAGCAGGTTTCAGGCCCAACTGGGGGTCCAAGAGGGTCCAGGAGCACCAGAGGCAGCAGCCGGGGCAGTGACAGAGAAAGCATCCAGGACAGCAGCAATGCATCCTCAAGACTCGGCTCCCCACCCAACAGGGGGTCTTCAGGACCTGACTCCCAATCGACAGATTTGAAGGGCTGAAAGTTTGAGCTGACAGCAAAGGAGCTAGATGACTGGGAGAAGCAGCGAAAGCATTAGGGGGAGCAGCAAAAGCATGAACTGGAGACGGAGAAGCAGAGGGGCAAAAGAACCCACAGAGGGGTAACTGGGGAAAGGTCCTGGGATGCCAATTCCACAGGGAATCTGGATACCAAATTGTTGCCCCAGTTTAAGGAGGGGGGATGCAGATACCTACCTCACTGCCTTTGGAAAGGCTTGCGATTTGAAACAGGTTGACCTTGCAGACCGGATCCGCTGTCTCACCACCTTACTCGGTCCCAAAGCCATAGTGACATACAGCCAGATGGATGGAGTGGATAGTGGGGACTATGACCTATTCAAAAAGGCTTTACTGATTAAGTTTGAACTGAGCCATGATTTTTATAGGAAAAGGTTTTGGGATGTGCAAAAGAACCAAGGTGTGACCTACATAGAAGTTGCCGCCCTGATGGGAGAGTATCTCCACAGCTGGGGAAGGGTGCAGGGGTCACCACGCTGGAGGATTTGTATAACTTGGTTGGGTTGAAATGACTTTATAAGATCTGTCCCTACGAGCGTAAAATGTGGTTAGTAGACAGGAAGCCCAAGGATTTGCGTAGTGCAGGCTGGTTGGCAGACAAATCTGTGGACAGCAGGTCCAAGCATGAAAAGAGAGACCCAAAGGGACTGGCTTACACATGGGTCCGGGCAAAGAGACCCCACAGAGGCATCCCAGAAGTGGGACTCAGGGAAACCCAAAGTTGGTGGAGTGGCTGATGGGGGCAGACCTTGTCCCAGGGACCTCAGAGACCTGAGATGTAATATCTGCCGGCGGACAGGACATAAGTAGGTGAAATGGCCAAGGCTTGATGAAATAAGGTTTGGCCGGGGCAGAGAGGCTGTGTCGGATCCGGAAGGCAGCCTGTAACTCAGGCTCCAGGAGCAAACTATGTTACTGAACTTCCCAAGGAAAGCAGTCACTCACCAGCTCCTCAGGGACACCAGGGGCGGTGACAGATGGGCTCCCACTCCAGGCATCGGTACAAGTCCTGTTGTCTTCTCTTGCTCAGACACATCCGATCCCCAGTGGGAACGGAAGATGGTTAATGGGAAGACATTAATGGGATGAAAAGATTCTGGGTCAGAGAGAATCTTTGTCAAACCAGGTGTGACACAACCCCATCAGATGTGGACAGCTGTGTAACTTGGGTGAAGGTCCCAGACGTGAAGCCAGATGCTCCTCCTATAGCTCAGATCCTTGTGCAGACACAGGAAGGATTGTGGTGGCTGGTCGTTGGGGCTCTCCAGGATATCAGCTTTGACATACTTTTGGGAAGTGACTGTATCACTTTAAGACAAGATCCAGACCCTGCTTCTGTAAGGCCAAGGATTTGAATTCACGGAGCTGGGAGGTTGAGAATGCAGATGTCAGTGAACATGCAAATTGCCTGGATGGCAGCGAGGAAGGGGTTTTTCCCCCTTGCTTGCAACACCAAGGAAAGGCTGGTAAGCACAGGATACCTTTCTGTCTGTTATGTCTCCACCCATCCCCACACAGGAGATGTGAGTCACACTGAGTCAAGCACAACTTCCCCGAAGCCTGATGCAGTGAGCAAGGAAGCAAGGGCCCTGTCTACCCTCAATGGGGACGCAGAAGCAGGGAAAGAGAAGGGCCAAACATGTTTGTCATGTCCAGGGGTGAGAGAAACTCCAGAGAAGGGGAAAGCAGCTGAAAGTCACCTGGTCAGAGCGTGGCCGTGGTGGGTTCTCTTCCCCAAGAGAACTGGGATCACAGCCCACCAGGACAGAGGGATGAGAGAGCACTCTGCCCTGCAGGTGAGGGCAACAGGGTGAGCCCAAGAGGGGAGATGGGCCCCTGGCATATGCACAGCCCTGGGATTGGGACACAGCTCTGGAGAGGCCCTGCCAATGTGCAGGAGCACCTGCCTCACCAAACCCTGGGACACCAGAGTCCCAGAGATGGCATTGGGTTAAAAGCAAATGCTCAAGGGATCACCCCCTATTCCAAACTGGGGTAAGGATGCCCCAGGTTGCAGCCAAGCCGGCTGACACATGGAGGAATGTGGGCTCATTGCACTTCTCACTCCCTGGCAGACAATGGGGAGGAGGTAGTGGCAGGACCCCATCTCAGATTCAAACCCGAAGGTTTTGGGGTGGCGGAAGGGCACAGGGCCGCATGAAAACTCTTCCCGTGCACCCTGCTAGTGCCATCTAATTGACCAGCCCTAAGGCAGGATGCGAAATGGCTCTGAACTGTGTGCTGGAAACTAAGTGTAAGTGTGACTGATTAGCAACAGCCCTAAAAGAATGTTGAAAGTGCCTAGTAGAACAGCTGCAAAGAACTGGGAAAGAGGCTGTGGCCTGTATAGATATCCCTGGTGGGCTCGAACTTCCCCAGTCACTGGTTAGAGTGACCCCACTCAATTTGGTCTCAAAGTGGGAGGAGCTGTGATGGAGTGGGAATCTTCTGTCATATTTTATATGAATGCGGTATGTGCCTCAGTTTCCCCTATATGCTGCATTATCTCCGAAGGGGTGGAAAAGGGCTGTTTATTCTTGGGCAGACACCACATGGGTGTGTCTGATGCCTAGTTGTCTCGAATTTGGGGCCCATCTCATTGGAAAGGCCATGAAGACACAAGGGGTCTGCCTCAGTGGGACTTGCTGAATAGAGCTCATGGAGTGCTGAAGGACCAGAGGTCCAGCCTAAGAAGGCAGTGAGGGTGCTTACCCTCAAGGAAGAGTGAGACCCCAAGGAGATCTGGCTCACTGAAGGGGTCCTTCCAAAGGTTGTTCCAAAGCTGGGGCCATGGCACAGATCCTGTGGATCCATGACAACTATTAATGTAGGTCCCCTGAGTTGATACACCTTAGAGAGGCCTTATTTTCAGAAAGTGCTCACGCAACTGCCTGATGTGCCCTTTCTCGAACCAGAAGACAAATAATTTTTTCCCCAAAACTCAACATTTTTAAGGCAATCATGATTTTTTGGTGCCAGACGCATGATCTGTTTAATATTTGGGGTTGGCTGTAGAGCGTCTTGGGGCTTTTCTAGAGGGGGAAATTGTCTGGAACAGCTACAGAGCTTTAAATTCACCCACTACCTTATTCCAAAAGAACTTCCCCATGTAGAAAAGTCCTTATGCTTAGACTGTAAGTTCTCTGGGGCCAGGACGGTCTCTGTGTGGTGTGTCTCGCACAATGGGGGCTTGATCCATGATTGGGGCTCCTAGGCGCTACCCCAATACAAATACATGATAACACATCACTCTGGGTAGCTGCGCATTGGGGGACAGGTACCCAGAAGTCACTGCGCTTTAGGATAACATGGAAACGTGGCAAAACATAAGCTGCTTCACTCTGCGCTACTTACACAGCCCTCGTTACTCTAGCAGCTGAGCACCTGGCAACCTTTACTATATTTACCCTCACAACACCCCACTGTACGGTACTGCTCTCCACATTTTACAGGCAGGGATCTAGGCACAGAGAGGTTAAAGTCCAGATCCTCAAAGGTCTGGATCTGAGGATCTGGATCTAAGTGACATGCCCAAAGTACCACAATAAGCCTGTAGCAAAGTGGGGATTTCAACCCAGCTCTCCCAATTGTGAGCTAGTACCTTAACCACTGGGCCACCCTTCCTCCATTCAGCAGGGCCTATGCAGTTGAACCAAACTGTTTTGTGCTCCAAAATGGTTCAGCTCCCTAGATCAGAGAAGGCTGAAAACCAGGCCTAGCAGCAGCAGGAAAAGCCAGCAAGGTTGAGTTTCTAAATGGAGTTTGCGGTGCTGGCTGGGCTTGACTTGCAAAGAGACAGCACTGCAATAGAAAACCCACAGCACGGAGTCTCACAGCCCAGGTCAGCTGGCTCGGGCTGTGTGGCTAGAAGATTGTAGTGCAGCTGTTCTCAGCCTGGGCTTCAGCCTGAGCCTGAACGTCTATGCTGCAATACAGCCCCGCAGCCTGAGCTCGAATCAGCTGACCTGGGCCTGCTACAGCCACGCCATCGGCAGCCGTGCTATGGGTCTTTTACCACGGTGTAGATGTGCCCTGAGTGAGATGATAAATACACAGCTGCAGGGGGACTGCTGCTGGCTCTGAACTAAAGTCACCTGCTGCAGTAACCACAGTATACTGCAGTCGTCTGCAGCCAAGGTCCCCAGTCTGGAGGAAGGGGATCTCACCCTAAGGCCTGGTCTACACTGGAGTGTTTTGGTCGACAAAACAGAGGTGGCGTACACACTGCAATCAACCTTCGGCTGACAAAACTGCCCTGTTTTTTTGACAAAATAAAACCACCTCGACAAGCTTCTGTCAGCTTAGTCAGGACAACGCAGTGTCAATGTAGACACTGTGTCCTCTTACATCGGTGGAGGGGCGGTCATTCTTCTCAATTTAGCGGAGCCGTGAAATTGACATGGCTGTTCATTCCAGCAGACAGCAGGAACAGAGAAGCCTGGCAGCTTCCCCCAGCTGCTGGCAGGGAAATGGGAGGGGAGAAGTCCCCAGGGGCTTCCACAGACACCCAGTTGGGACCAGAAAATTGGGGGGGGCAGCCCACAGGGAGCCACAGGCTCCAGGCAGAGAGCTGAGAGATGGGGCTGCCCACACTGCCCTAGGAAGTGCACCTGGTGAAGATACACTCCACCAACCCACGGAGGGCAGCATGGACATCAGCCATCGTTGTAAATACAGTGGGGGCTGTAAGTTGACCTATTTTCTAATTGTAGACAAGGCCTCAGAAAGGTGGCAGCTAGAGGTCTGAGGCACAAGCGTGGCGCCTTCAAGGAGGACAGAGGTGCAGGTACCTCAGAAACTGTGATACCTTCACTAGCCACTAACTAGGCTGCCAGACTGCATCTCTTCATCCCCACCAAACCATTAGACACAATGGCAAGGCTATTTGGAAAGCGAACCTGTTAAAAGGAGCCAGGTCTGTTCAAATGCTCTATGCACCGAAGTTAAGACAGCTGCAGAAAGAATCCTCATTAAGTCATCAAGACGCTTTGAACAGAATCTAGCTTAAGTAGATTTGCTTCAGTGGAAAGCCAGGCTGCTCTGAACTCTCCTTTTAAGAGGAGGAAAAGAAACCTCTACTCTTGACCTTTGCTGATTAGAGCAAGGCTAATCATACACAGCTCCTGTTAAATTCCAGCAGCCAGCTCCACACAGACAATTCAGGCAAAACAGCAGCAAAAATGGGCAAGTGATTTTCAAAAATCAAATCGAGCAGGAATGGAAGGCAGTTCAGAGCAGGGTAATAACAATCAGAAGCAGGAAATCTTGCATACGAGGAGAGACTGGAAGAGATTTGGGTTTTGTGTGTGAGAGCAGGATATGGGAGAGGTATGTAAAATAATGAATAGTGTATCTAGCTAGCCAATGAACGTATACGATCCTCACTGAGCACCTCATAATCTTTTAATGGATTTAGCCTGACAACACGCCTGTGCGGATAAGGAAATACTGCTGGAAGGTTGCACGCTTCATAGCTTGTGTCGGCCAAATTCACTGAATCCACCAGGGGCTCCTTGCATCCCTCCATTCCCGCCTACAGCTCCCTGTGTGCCACCCTCCTATTCTTCTCTGTTTCAGGGACACCTCACAACTACTGTCGATTTCCCCTCTGCCCCATGCCCTGATTTCCTCCCCACACTCACCAGAGGTTCTGTGTGTTGCCCCATTCCCTCCCATACCCAGTCTCCTCCCCTCCACCAAGGGCTCTGAGTGCCCCTCATTCCCCCTTCCTCCATACCAGGGTGCCCCATTCTCACCCCATGTCAGAGGCTGTGCACGCTGCCCCCATCAGCCACATGGCATTTCTGTCTGCCAAATAGGGAAACTGAAGCACATAGAGACTAAGACTTGCCCAGAGCCACACAGGCAGGTCTTTGGAAGAGCAGGGAACTGAACCCAGGTCTCCCAAGTCCTAGTCTAATGCACTAACCATTGGACCTTCCGTCCAGTCCTGAAAGAGACTGTCTTTCAATGTACCAGAACTCAGGGAAAGCCAATTAAATTGGAAGAGGTAACGTTTAAAAACGGACCAAAAAAACCCCCATGTATAGTTTTAGCCAGTGGAATTCACTGAGACTGGATGCTGAGGCCAATAAATTAGGCTCCAGAAGTGCATTACATAGTGATGTGAATATTAAAGCCAGCCACATGGTAATAAGCGGGAGAAGCTCTGCACACCTTCACCTGGAATACTGGGTTTAGCTGTGGTTTGACCCCCATCTCAAAAAGCAATATTGCCATCTTAGGTAATAAAGAGCCCATTCAGATGTGGGAGACTCCCACTTTAATTGGCAGCTGTGTCATGAGAGGGGAGGGGTGGTCCAGAGGGTCAACCCTCCTCTCTGGCTCCTCCTTCTCTATCGTAACAAACACAAGCTATTTGTCTTCCCTTTCAAGGCCCTTCACAGCCATTCCTCACCTACCCATCATCTATCATTCACTATCAAGCTGTCGATGCCCACATGCCATCAGCCCATGGCGCCAGCCTCCGCTGCCCTCTTGTTACATTTGCAAACAAGCCCCTTCAGGCTTTCTCCAGTGCTGCGCCTCATGCTTGGGAGGAGCTCCCTTTAAACACCTGCAAAGACACCTCATTATCCTCCTCAAAAATCTCCTTCGCCATGGTGTCTACCACATACTCAACAATGCCAGTGGGGCGCTGAGAACATTGTCTACCTTGCTGACTCCTTAGAACCCCTGTTTGTCTGTTTCCATCTGTCGTCTCTTGGCTTATACTTAGATTGGAAGCACTTGGGGTCAGGGACCGTCTTTGTTCTGTGCCTGTACTGCACCTAGCATAATGGGGTCATGGTCCATGGTAATACAAATAATAAATAATAATAAGTGCCGATGAACATTGGAGAGATCAGAGCACAACCGGGGAAGCTAATTAAAGCAAGTGCCCTTTCTTTATTTAAAGAGACAGGATCTCCTCTCTCTCAGGGCTCTTACCCTCGCTGCAGATGATTAGTCAGCTCCCACCTGGACTGGCATGTCTGGTGACCTGTGTGCACTCAACAACTTGGGGGTCATCTGAAGTTCTATTTAAATATCTCTGGCACATGCTCAAGAGTGACTGAGGTTGGCAGCAAATGCATCAATGCAGACTTCTATGGAGAAAATCCCAGGTATTAAATGGCTCTTTTATCTAGCAGAGAAGCAGGACAAGGGCCAACAGCTGGAAGTTAAAAGCCAAACACATTCAAATGAGAAATAAAGCACAGCGTGTTAACAGAGCAGGTGATTAACCATTGGAACAAACTCCCAGGGGAAGTGGTGGATTCTCCATCTCCTGAGGTCTTCAAGTCCAGACTAGATGTCTTTCGGGAAGATATTTAGTCAAACATACATGATTGGGCTCAATAAAGGGTAACTGGATGAAATTCTCTGGCCTGTGCTATACAGATAGATGATTAGCATTTATTATTTGTATTGCTTTAGTGCCTAGGAGTCCTAGTCATGGACACGACCCCATTGTGCTAGGCGCTGTACAAACACAGAACAAAAAACGATCTAATGGTCCCTTCTGGCCTTAAAGTCTATGAAGGGGCAGAAAAATGTCTAGATGGAGAAAAAGAGACCTCCCTCGGCTTTGCACACAGACCTCCCCTCTGTTGTATCTTGATGCTCTGTGCAACAACAAATATGTGGGTTTCCTCATAGCCGCAGCTGGATCCCAAATAACTGTGTTTACTAACTGGGCCTTGTACGTTTGCATATAGCTACTTATATACACTGCTGCTGGGTTCTGGTGTATTCTGCAATAGAGGACAGGGAGGCCAACTAGAACGGTTCTGATCTATTTAAAGGGATATTACCCAATTCCTAGACACTACCATGGCCTTTACTAACCACGCCCTGATTGGATGATCTGACTTTCTGAAGTGCCCCTGGGACACTGTATCTGCACTTTTTTTTTTAAAACCCAATTCTGCATGCACGCAATCTATTAAAGATCACATCTACACAAGCTCTAACTTGACCCTTCTAGATCACATGACTACAAAAGCAATCTGTTTAGCAAAGAAAAGAAAAAGAACCCAAACAATCATGTGTTCCCTTTCAAAAAACTGGACCAGCCACAGTAGTTGGGACTCCGGCAACTTGGCAAGCTGTCAGCTGGCATGACCCATGAGAACCAACATAGCACCTCCCCCTCTAACCTTGCACAAAACCCTGCTCAAACTTAGCACCGTGGGGTTCTGCCGCAGCGTTTGCTATCAGTGAAATCTGCATCCTCTTACCCAGAAGAGGGGTCGTTACGTGGGGTGGAAAGTTTCTAGCTGTGAAATAAGTTTTTTTAGGGGGTGGGTGGACAGATGTTTTACTCCAAAATGAGTTTTAGGTTAAAGTTGTATTTTTTTTTTTAATTGCAGCAGCTAGAGACCTGACTGAGATCTAGGCCCCCACTGTGCTGGATTCTATAAAGTCCCAGACTTAGATCAGGGGCCGGGGGTGCACTGGACACTGCCAAGAGACAGCAAGAGTGAATTGCTGGTCAATTTAGTTAACCATCTGACATTTAAAATCAATTTAGACGTGGCTTGCATCGATTTCAGTTAGTAAGGAATCAGTTTTTGCTAAAAATCTACATAAATCAGGATTAAGTCAAATTAATTGTTTTCTATTTGTTTAACTGCATAGGTTTTTAAATCAATATGTATTAAACCAAAGTAACTATGTAGATCAGGTTCCTATCTGCGTCCAGGAGAATTTATAGGCTAAGATCTAAGGCAACGCATTTCCGATTTCCGGTTGAGATAGGGAAGTATTAATGCCATTGGACAAGGCACCAAGACAACCTCATGACAGGCGGAGAGTGGGGGACACAGGAAGGTGACGGGCGGCTGCTCCCACTTCTGCTCCTGTCCCTCCATTCCCCCCGCACGCCATGAAAGGCCTGCCTGGACTCTCCCCCAGGCCGGGGGGGTGAGGGCACCCCCATTCGAGCCAGCGCCACTCTGCGGGGCTGGAGCAGAGGGTAAGTGCAGGGTCGGCCCTTTGCGATGGGTGGGGGGCAGGGGGCACAGGAGGCTCGGAGGAGCGCCCCAAAGCACCACCCCCCTGTGTGTCATGAAGGGCTGGCCCAGCCCCACTCCCCAGGCCGGGGGGGAGTTGGGTTGAGGCCCCCACATCGAAGCCAACACCAGGCTGCAGGGCTGCCGCTGCAGTGGGAGAGGCGGGCACCGCATGGCAGGTAAATGCAGGGAGTCGGCAGAGCCAAGCTTACATTTGTGCGCCTCCCCCTCCTGCAGGTACATACCCCCCCTCCTCAGGGCAGTTGTGGGGGCAGCACCAGGACTCCTCCTGCCCTGTGCAGGGGGGCATGAGGCCGGGGGGCAGATGCAAATGTAGGCTTGGCCCCCGAGCGCCGGAAACCCTCAGTACACGACTGCTTATGAGGTCTTCAAATCAAGATCTGGCTGCCTTTCTGTAAGATGCTCTCATGAAACAAAGTCCTGGGATCAGTGCAGGGGTAGCTAGGTGACATTCTCTGGCCTGTGCTATACTAGATACTCTAATGGTCCTATCTGTTCCTAAAAATCCTATGACTCTATATTGGTTTAAAAATAGATTTAGGTTGACTTAGCTTCTCTGTGCCTCTTCTTCCCATGTGTAAAATGGAAATAATTCCCTAGCACATGGAGTGTGGGGAGGATAAATACAATACAAGTTCTGAGGTGCTCACATACTATAGTAGCAGGGGCTCTATAAACTACCTAAGGTAAAACTGGTGTAAGTAGCCTAACCCATTTTCAAGGGCAATGCCCTCTCTGGGTGCCTCTCCTATGATGCTCAGATCCCCAGAATCATTGTCAATAATTTATACTAGGATATACACATAGGGAGGGGTCTTAATCATGGGTCACTGTGGCACTTTGCCAGGTACTGCACAAACAGAATACAAAGATAGTCCCCACCCCAGAGGGACAAGGCCTCATGGGATCTTCGTGGAGAAAAATCCACATGATCAGGCCCCCAAAGAGACAGTGAAATATCCTCCAGTTACATATACCTACGTGGCATTTCTGATGCCCAATTTCTATTAGTTTTAAACGGAAACTGGGTTTCCAAATTCCTCTGGCAGCTTTTGAAGATCTCAGCCCTGTGCGTGTTAAGATGGATTTAAAGGGCCTGGAGGAATTGCTAATTACTGTGAGGAAGAAAGAGGAACTAAGTGTATGTAGCTTAACTAAACAATGACTAATGGGCACAGCCATCTACTTCTGCAGCACGTTAACCCCGAAGGAAGGAAAGAAATTGGGCACAGTGCAAGAATCAATGGGTGAAATTCTCTGGTGTGTGTTGTGCAATCTAGATCAGTGTTTCCTCAGCCTTTTCAGATTTGTGGCCCTTTATTCCAATTTAAAAAAATTTAATGACACTTACACTTACTATGAAGATAAAGTATCAATGATAACTCTAATGAATTTATTGGGATGTGCATTTCAAGAGATTTCATAGAGTTTAAGATCAGAAGGGACCATTGGATCCATTCTGACCACCTCTAAAGCACAGGCCCATACATTTCGCCAATATACACCTATATTAAGCCCAAAGACTAATGTAAGGTTACATTAAAGTATTTCAACCCTCAGGAGACTAAACTGTTGTGAGCCCCAGGCAGGGAACAGGAGAGACCAAGGGGCTATCAATGCCTGAGATCCCTGCAATGGCAGAGAATTAAAGTGAGCCAGGCCCAGATGATCCCAGCTGGCAACTAGCACCCCATGCTGCACAGCAAAGAGAAAAACTGCAAGATCCCTACCAATCTGACCTGGGGGAAATCCCTTCCTGATCCCAAATCTGTTGACCTGTTGGACCCTGGGCATCTGGGCAAGACCCACTAATCAGGCAGCTAGAGAAAGGGTTCTTGGTACCACCTCAGAGCAGCAGGCCACCCAGTCGGTTGTCCCGTCTCCATCCCTGATGCTTCAGAGGAAGGTGGAGAAAAAAATAGATTGGTACAGAATACTTGATGTTGAAGGCTGAGGGTGTGTGGGGAGTGAGTCAAGCAAGGTTTTCTTTGCTTTAAATTGTAATAATGTTTTCAAGAATTAGGGATCCTCCACCCATTGCGGGTTGTGACACCTTCCCCAAGGGTCACAACCCACCAGTTGAAAAGCACTGGACTAGATTATTAGAATGGTTCCTGTGACATATGTAAGGGCTTTCTTTCATAATTATTAATAGTATATCTGGATCTGTCACTAGAAAGGAGTATCTGTCCATGTGGCTTGACCATATCATCCCTCTTTGCATCCCTCCACTGGCTCCCCCTTCTCTCTCTAGCACGCACATCAGAGGAAAATTACTTGTCTATCCTTTCAAGGTCCAGCCCTTCATGGCCAATCCCCATCCAACCCATCAGCTCTCATTCACTACAGCGAAGCTGACTCCCACCTCTGATCAGCCCACAATTCCAACCTCAGGAGGAGTTTCCCGTAAACATCTACAAAACTACTTCATTATCCTCCTTCAAACTCTCCTTTGCCGTAAGATGCCTACAAAAAATACTTGACAAGGCCATTGATGTGTAAATACCACTGCCCATCATACTGACCAGCATTCTCTTACTGTGCTCCCTCGTCTGTCTGTATCCATCAGTTGTCTCTTGGCTTATACTTAGTCAGCTCTTTGGGGCAGGGACCGTCTTTCTGTTCTGTGTTTGTACAGCGCCTAACACAATGGGGTCCTGGTCCATGACAGGGGCTTCTAGGTGCTACTGCAATACAAAAATACATCATAATCTGTACCATATGGGGGTGTATATTTCATTCTAGGTCTGACTGGGTAGCACAGAGGGAAAGAGAGGGGAGATCCTTTCTAAGGCCAATTGTACACTAGAAAAGCTGTGCAGGTATAGCTTAGACCAGTCGAGCAGTGAAGCAAGCCATCCCAGCAAAAGCAGTCGTTTGCCGTGATTACTGCCCCTACACCTGGGCTTTAGCTGGCATAGAAATGTCATCCAAACACAAAAAGCACAACCCAATTCCCCACTAAGTAGCAGAGGTAGGCCAGAACTCTCTTGTGTGGGCCTCATCTAGTAGTCGCTGAACAGCTTGCCCTGAAGGATCATAAAAAGACCATGCCAGAGCAATTACACTTCATCACTATATCGCTCTTCTGGGAGGGCACCCAGACCTGTTTGAACAAGGATGGTCAGCCTGGAAGAACCAGACTGAGAGGCAGCAGATCTGGGCTTTGCTTGGAGAATGTAAACTGGTTCTGTTCCTGGAACCTAAGACAGGCCTACCCTACGTACTTCTGCCAATGGTGAAGGGAGCCATCTGACTGAGTATAGTGCCAATGAAAGACCCTGGTGTAAATTAAGGTAGAGTGGGAACTTAAAGCACAACAGCTATTCCAAAATAGCCCCCCATATGGACACTTATACTGAGCAGTTCTTTTTTCCAGTTCAGCGGAATGCAAATTCAAAGGAAGATCATTAAATCCAGTCCCAGCTATCACAGCCAACCCCCTCCTAAAACCCTGGCAGAAACTTATGAAGCTCTATCTTCAAACTAGCTGGGTTCTTTGTCCTCTACTGCTTATGGGAGGCTGTTCCAGAACCTCCCTACTCTGACAGCCAAAAACTTCCTTATTAACAGCTTCAGCTGATTCCTGACCAGTTTAACCCCATTTGTTCTTGTGTCAACATTGTTCTGTACCTTTTGTAGCTCTTCTCCCGCCCTGGGGTTCTCCCCAGATGTATTTAGAGAGAGCAACCAGACCCCCTCATTTGGCCAAGCGTCTCCTCTCATAAAATAAGCTCTCCATTCTGCTGAGCAACCTAAGACAGTTCTCTGTATCTGGTTCATTACGCTAAACCAGAATCAGTGTCCATAGAGGAAGTTTGATTGCAATAGCTATTGCAGTCAATTTCCCAGAATAGATCTAAATGCTGAAACTATCTATCTAACAGCATCGCCACCCCTCTGATTTTATCAAGAATCTCACAATATTTCCATTTTCATAAAGCCTCAGGCTCCCGGCATCATGTGATGGTGTTAGAATGTGAACTTTCATTAAAAAAACAAAAAAACAAAAAACAAAAAAACAAAGAGATATTGTCCTTCACAATTCCAAGAAAAAGCTTGAAATCATGAAACAACTGCCCCCTAAAGACTCAGAAACCAGAAGACAAAGAAAAAGACCCCAATGTTTTTTAAAATCTCTAGATTTTTAAGCCAGTCCCACACTACTATAGTGCTCAGTTGCTGATTTTTTTAACACATTGGCAATATTGCTGTCCTCCATGGAGGCCGGGTGAATTTTCATTGCATTGCCAGATTACCAGTGTAAATCTGCAATAATTTTCAAGTCCTTCTCCCCTTATCACTACAGTCTTTCAACTCTTGTTGGCTTGATAAACAGCCCCCCCCTGCCAATCACAGACAACAGGGGCCTTCGTTTACCCTGCCAAGTAGCATACACTGTTCTCCACACTCAGTCACGCAGGTAATCCAATTAGTAACCAAAAAGAAATATTCAAAGAAAGTAGAGTTCTAAAATGAAACAGATTTCAACTTGTCAGACTGCAGAGCAAACTGCTCTGGGGGGAGGGGACAGCTGCCCTTTGTGTAAGCAATGTAGCAACACCTGTACAGAACCAGAGCCAATTGCTCCAAGAAGGGGAGGAGGGCTGACCCTTGTGTAAGAGACATAGCTATCTACCTAAGAAATGTACACAGCTCTCATTACTCTAGTATCTGAGCACCTCATGATCTTTGATGTATTTAACCTCACAACACCCCTGTGAGGTAGAGCAGCACTATTATCCCCATTTTACAGATGGGAAAACTGCGGCACAGAGCGGCTACGTGACTTGTCCAGGGTCACAAAGGAGCTCTGTGATGGAGCAGGAACCTGAACTCCCAAGTCAGAAGCTAGTGCCCTAACCACTGGATCATTCTTCCTCTCTGGAGTAATGCCACTTTGGACTTGAGCAGCTGCTAAGGGCTTGAGCACTGAGACCAGTGGGCTCCATGGCTTGGACCTTTGAACATAAAGCAAGGATGACTGCGTTGTGGAATTGTGGGATGCATTTATCTAGTGATTAGAGCAAGGGACAAGATTCTTTTGTTTCTAAGAGGGCAGTCGAGTGATTAGCACAGTGGCTCTCAACCTTTCCAGACTGCCGTACCCCTCTCAAGGGCCTGATTTGTCTTGTGATCCCCCAAGTTTCACTTCACTTAAAAACTGCTCGCTTACAAAATCAGATCTAAAAATACAAAAGTGGCACAGCACACGGTTACTGAAAAGTGGCTTATTTTCTCATTTTTTACGATAGAATTATAAAATAAATCAACTGGAAGATAAATATTGTCCTTACATTTCAGTGTATAATACACAGAGCAGGATAAGCAAGTCATTGTCTGTATGAAATTTTAGTTTGTACTGACTTCGCCAGTGCTTTTTATGTAGCCTGTTGTAAAACTAGACAAATATCTAGATGAGTTGATGGACCCCCTGGAAGACCTCTGCATACCCCCAGGGGTACGTGTACCTCTGGATTAGAAGACAGGTGAAGCTGGGAGTCAGATTCCTGGATTCTAGCCACAGAGAGGGAAGGAGGGCCTAGTTAGAGAAGGGGTGCAGTTAAGACAAAACCGAAGCTGTATTCATAGCTCTGCCACTGACTTACTGTGTGCCCTTGGCCAAGACCCTTCCTCCTCTCTGTGCCTCACTTTCTCCTGCTGTAAAATGGTGATAATGCAACTGGAGTGCACGAAGATCATAAGATTTCACAGACCCCACACTCTACTCAAATTCTAACTCAGCTTCCCCCCAGGCCCATCTTCTATCCAGTCTGAACCACAAAAAGAACCACACTAGGCTGTGGAGGACTGGAATGTGGTGTATAACTCAGGTCACTCACGTTCTAGAAAGATGAATCCAAACTGGCCCAGCTGCAGAGAAGGGCTGACCGGGGGAAGAGAGAGCTGATCTTACGAGAGGAGATTAAAAGAGCTGGGCCTGCTGACCTGGCCAGAGGAAGGCTGAAAGGGGATCTGGTTGCTCTCTAAAAACACACCAGAGGGCTGTAACACCAGGGAGGGAGAAGAGCTATTGAAACTCAAGGACGATGTTGGCACAAGAAGAAATGGGGATAAACTGGCTGGGAATCAATTGAGGCTGGAGATGAGAAGAAGGTTTCTACGCATCAGAGGAGGCAGGTTCTTGAACAGCCTCCCAGTTTGAGGAGTGGGGAGGCAAACACCCCACCTAGTTTGAAGATGGAGCTGGAGAAGTGTCTGACTGGGATTTTATAAAAGGATTGGCTGCGATAACTAGACCCAGGAGGCTCCTTCCAGTCCTAGAATAAGCCCATTTTACTAAAGCTTCTTTCTTTCCCTCAGATTCAGGAAGCTTCCTCCAAGGGTTGATCCAGCTAACTCAAATCACTCTCGCTCAAGCAACATTAGCCACATTGTGAAATAACCCTTGAGTGGCTGCGTCCGCAATACACACCTCCCTTTGAGCTGCTAAGAGCACATCCCATGGTTCTTTGCTCTGCAGTCACCTGAGCCATTCTGAGTTCTTTCCCAGTGAATTGTGGGAAAGCTTGTCTGGACACACAGGAGGGAGAGGGAATTGTGAGAAGGCATTGGAGGACTAGTTGCACTTGGGAGGCGCTAGCCTGCATCCCCACTACAGAATGGTCATGTTAAATAATCCCTAGCTCTTCTATAGCACTTCTCATCCCTACATCTCAAAGCGCTTTACAAAGGAGGTCAATATCTTTATCAAAACTGAACCACGGAGAGGGGAAGAGACTTGCTCCGTCACTCAGCAGGGTAATGGCAGAGCTGGAAATAGTGCTAGGTTTCCAGAGTCCCAGTCTACCATTCTAGCCACTAGGCTACACTGCTGACAAGTTACATTCACTTGAGTTTCAGCCTATTACCCGCCTTGGACCAGCCATCTTGAGTTAAAAAGCACCACCACACTTGAGCCAACAGTTTGTGCATGTGTGGACAGGACTTGAGTTTAACACAAGTTAACCTTCCACTGAGGACAAGCCCCAAGGGGAGTCAATCATAAAAACAAAAATTATTAAGATCCTTCATTTGCACATACCACAGTGCTGAAGGCATTTCCATGCAAGGACTTGACTGCAGAGCAAGCATCCTCTTCACCAGCAAAGGATGCATTTCAGGGTTACTCATCAGCTGCCATTCCCGCAAGGGCATGAATCAAGACGGTGCCAGCGGCAAGATCAAAAACGTGCTCTGCCGTTGCACGTGAGACAGGATGCTCCTACTGGTGTGAAGGCTAAGAGCCATGTATCCACTGGCTGGGGGTTGGGTCAGGATTAAACAAGCTGAGGCAAGACAGAACAGTGTAGGAAGGTGCAGGACGCAAAATCATGTGGGCACAGCAGCAGGCAGCTTTAGGGAAGAGGCCCATCTCAAATGTTCACTGCAGCCAGTTGGACTATCATGCCGATTACGATGGAAAAGCTTTAAGCAAATAGGAAGGCCAAGGCACCATTTCCTGAAGGCGATCACACTCTGGATTTCTCCTATCCCCCTGGAAGTTCTTTCCCGAGCCAGATGCCCTAGGATCCTTTGCCACCACATTTCCTGCAGCTGTGTCATAACAGAGGAGAGCAGCTGTCTTGGCATTTAATAGATTTTTAAGGCCAAATGGGACTAACAGACAATCTAGTCTGACTTCCTATATAGCACAAGACCTAATTACCCGTGTACGTGTTTCTCTAAAGCATCTTCCAGAAGGGCATCCAGTCTGGACATCTCCTCAGCTACACAGGCTACCATCTGCACATCAGCCCTGTCCTCCACACCCTACACTGGTCGGTGTCGAATTTCTAACCAAGAACAAAGTCTCAGTCTTTATCTTCAAGGTACTCCATGGTCTGGGCCCAAAGTATTTAAAGGAGCCCAGATGAAGATCATGGTCAACGAATCTGCTCGTCTGGCACAAAGAAGCTCTCTACTATAAGGGTAAAGCTTGCCTATGTAGCAGACAGAGCTCAGGGGCTGGTCTGAGGCTGTGGAATGAACTTCCCCAGGACAAAGGACCATCACAAACCTCCACATCTTCCATTCCAAGGGAATGTTTTGACCTTGCCTTCTCTAGCATAAATACAGAGCAGCTGTATATTTTAAAACATCCAAAACCCTCCCTACCAAAACAAGACACTCCTCTGCACATGCTGCTCCCCCGGGAAAGAACAAACGCCTACAGGTGTGTAGATGCAGCTGCTCCATGCTCTACTGGAAGGCATTCACATACTACAGCAATTAGCGGGGTATAAGAAACTAGACAGAACAGATTAGAGCTGATCAAGTTGTCACTGAATGATTTAGGAATCAGTGGCGATAAGTTTTCACCCTTTGGAACACAGGAATCACTGGATTAGACCAAAGGTCCATATTGTCCAGTCTCCTGTCTCGAACAGCAGCCAGCACCACATGCATCAGAGGAACGCCACACTTACAGGGTAACTTTGAGCTGGATAAGCTTCCTCTTGACTTCTAAAAATTAGAGATCAGCTTATGGCCTGAGGCATGAGGTTTTATTTCATTTTAATATTTATTGAAACAACTCTGGACATTTTTGTCATATTCAGACTAGAAATAAGGCACAGATTTTTATCATGGAGGCAGATTAATCATTGGAACACCTGACCCAGACAGGGTGGGTTCTCCATCACTTGGAATCTATCATTCAAGACTGGATTTCCTGCTAAAAAGATCCACTCTGGTTCAACCACCAACCTGGCCTGGAGGCAGGAATGGCTGAGAGAATTCGCAGGCCTGGGTTATGCAGGAGGTCAGACTGGATGATCAGAATGGTCCCTTCTGGCCTTAAACATCCATGAG
Organism: Emydura macquarii macquarii; assembly: GCF_026122565.2. NCBI lineage: Eukaryota > Metazoa > Chordata > Testudines > Chelidae > Emydura > Emydura macquarii. The sequence continues at coordinate 7,431,605 of NW_027131105.1, read as the reverse complement.
TGCTTGACTTTTTGCACCACGAGCCCTAGCACTGCATTAAAGCTAGTGTTTGCATTCAATAGTGCCTTTACCCAACACAGACCAATAACACAAGACACTCAGCACCATTTGTAATGTTGTGTTAGGAGACAGAGCCAGTTACATTGTACAAATTACAAATAGATGCATCACTAACATTTATATTGTAGCAGCATCTGGAAACCAGCTGAGTTGGGGATCCCACTTTGCCTGCCCAGACCTCAACCAAGATCGGGGCCATCGCCCACACTATGCTGGATGCCACGCTGACCCTGACAAAGATGGAGGGGCCTCAATTGTCCCAGACACCACACAGAGCTCCCCCAAACTGAGATTGGGGGCCCTCCATCATATTAGACATTTCACAGATCCCATGACAGAGATCAGGGTGGGAGCCCATCATGTTGGGGGCAACCTAGACCCTTCAGCGTTCAGGGGAATCCCCCATTGTGCCACATGCCACACAGACCCCCTGGCTGAGATTGTGGGTGACCCCATTGTTCTGGGCATCACACAAACGCATGTTAAAAGACAGCACCTTCTTCTTCATCTTTTGTGTCTTTGGAGAAGATGGAGATGTAGTGATTAGGATGCTAGTGCGAGACCCAGATTCAATTCCCCGCTCCACCAGAGCTCTTGAGTGTGTCCCTTATTCTCTCTGTGCCTCAATTTTCCCATCTGTAAATTGGGGATAACAGCTCTGCCCTATCTTACAGGGGCATAATTATTAGTTAAATTGGAGAAGATGGGGATTAATACAAGAATCAAAAGGTGGATAAAGAACTGGTTAAAGGGGAGACTACAACAGGTCATAGTGAATGGTGAACTGTTAGGCTGGAGGGAGGTTACTAGTGGAGTTCCTTAGGGACCAATCTTAGTTGACATTTTCATTAATGACCTTGGCACAAAAAATGGGACTGTACTAATAAAATTTGCAGATGACACAAAGTTGGGAGGTATTGCCAACACAGACGAGGACCAGAATACTATACAAAAAGATTTGAATGAGTTGAAATTGAAAATTAGAGTAATAGAAATGGAATGAAATTTAATAGTGCAGAATCATGTACTTAGGGACGAAGAACAAGAATTTTTGCTATAAGATGGGGACTTATCAGTTGGAAGTGACAGAGGAGGAAAAAGAGCCGGGTGTATTGGTTGATCAAAGGGTGGCTATGAGCCATCAGCATGGATGCAGATGTGAAAAAAGCTAACGCAATCCTAGAATGAACCAGGCAAGAAATTTCCAGTAGAGATAGGGAAGCATTATTACCATTATACAAGGCACTCGTTTGAAACTCTGGTCTCCCATGGTTAAGAACAATGAATTGAAACTGGAACAGATGCTAGTAGGATGATCAAAGGAATGGAGAACCTGTCTTATGAGAGGAGACGTAAGGAACTTGGTTTGTTTAGCTTAACCAAAGGAAGGCTGAGGGGAGATATGCTTGCTCTTTATAAATACATCTGAAGGATAACCATGAGGAAGAGGAGTTATTTAAGTAAGGGCCAATATTGGCACATAAAAAAGAATATAAACTGGCCATTGGTAAGTTTAGGTTAGAAATCAGACAAAGTTTCTTACCATCAGAGGAGTAAAGTTCTGGAACAGCCTTCCAAGGGCAATAGTGGGGGCAAAAAGCCTAACTTGTTTCAAGACTGAGCTTGGTAAGTGTATGGTGGGGATGTATGATGAGACTGCCTACAATGACATGGCCAATCCATGACTGCTAGCCGCAAATATCTCCAATGGTCAGAGATGGAGGGCCACTAGATGGGGAGGCCTCTGAGTTACTACAGAGACTTCTTTCCCAAATGTCTGGCTGCTGGGTATCAACCACATATTCAGGGTCTAACTGATCACCACATTTGGGGTTCGGAAGGAATTTTCCCCCAGGTCAAATTGGCAAAGCGCTGGGGGATTTTCATCTTCCTCTACCGTGAGGCCTGGTCACTTGCTGATTTGAACTAGAACAAATGGTGGATCCTCTGTAACTTGAAGTCTTTAAATCAAGGTTTGAGGTCGTCAGTAACTCAGCTATAACTTGTGGACCTATTCCAGAAGTGGGTGGGGGAAGTTCAGTCATCTGTGATGTGAAAGAGGTCAGACAAGTTGACCATGATGGTCCTTTCTGGTCTTAATGCCTAGGAGTCTATAAACATGTTCAAGGGTGAGGGGTTCCCAAGCACTACAGCAATACTTGGGCCAGGTAAACAGAGAAGTGGATGAGACAAACTGGCAGATACTACAGTGATGGGGGGCAGGCATATCAGACAGACTTCTTAAGCAATCAGGAGCTGCGATTGCAATACCCAGCATGACTGGGCTTGCAATCACAGCAGTGACTGAACCATCGCTATACCAGGGGAATATAAAAGCAGCATTTGCAGAGATTCGCTTCCATTTTTGTTTGCTACATGTCGTTACTGGGTTGTCCAACTCACAGTTGTGTTGGTGTGAGAGTCTCTGCCACCCTTCGCCAACAAGCAGCAAGCTTAATTCTGAAAGCCGGCTGCGTTTTGCTACTGAGCGCTGAACACAAATTATCTCGTCTTTTCCACCCCTTCTCACACAAGGAATGATGCAGCAGAAGCAGCCAGATGCAGACAAGGAAGAGGAATCCTTGCGCCTGTCCCCTGTGGAGGAACCCAAGGCAAGAAGGCTCAGCTGATCAGCAACAGCCTGCAGCACAGCAAAAGTTACTTGTGATTGCAAAGTGCTCCCCCAGATGAGAGGGTGCACGGGAGAGGAGGGGCACGTGTGCCTCTAAAAAGCTCCCTTTGCCCCATCACACACACATATATGTATGGGTGAGGGAGTGCTCTGTAAGCACACACATGCACACTTGTATGTGTGCTTGCAAAGCACTTCCCCCGCACCCTCACGTGAGCGCCTGCTAACTGCTCCCCCCATACAACAGGTATGCAAACTGCTCCCTCCATACTCACACTCACACCTGCAGAGCATTCCTCTTGCATGTGCATGCACGCACACACTCACTCGTGCACACCTGCAAACTGCTCCCCACTGCATACTTATACTCATATGTGTGCCTGCAAAGAGCTTCCCCTACATACACACAGTCCACACTCACATGTGCACCTGCAAAGTATTCCCCCTACGGATGTCCACAGAGCATGTGCACATTGCTCCCCCACATGCACACACATGTATGCAAACTTCTCCCCCTATATCTTCCATGATACACTTAAAATCCTCCCTTCCACAGTGCCAGGCGCAAGGGGCTGTATCAGCAGATTCTGAAATCAGCTGATTGTTACAATCATGGCTCAGAATTGCTCTCGCTTCACCAGGGATGTCAGAGTGTGAGCCCTCTCCAGGAGCTGTGCAAACAAATCAGACAGACTCCTTGTTCTATTGTATAAGCGAGATAGAGGTAGAGAGAAATGTTAGGATAGTACTGTTTAGTGTGGCATAAGTGGACTCCATCTTGTTAGTTTCTTGAAGTAAGCTCTTTCCTGAAACTTGTATTATTGAATCTAAAAATATCTTGATCAATTCTTTGTGTGAGTGAGGAATGTATGTGCAAGGCATAAAGACACCAACCTAAACTGCTCTAATAACAGAAAGAGGAGTAAAGACACTAACTGCCATCCTAACCCTAAAGGCCAAAGAATACCCATCAACGACCCTAAAGTACAGACAGATCCACCCTGGGAACAAAGAAAGTATAGAAATAAGAGAATAGTCATGCTTTCAGTTAGCTGGTGTTTAACAGCTATACTGAACACAGAGGCAGCATGACAAAGCGAGGCCCATAGATTTACGTGAGAGCCAGCAAGTATAAAAGATGGGTAAAACATGGAAACTTTGGGTCTCATTCTGCAATTGTCATCTTGGAGTGTCGGATTCACGTCTGACAGAGGCCTGGCTCCCTCCTCGTGCCCAGCCTAGTTGTCCACTAGGCTGGCTCAAGCAATGCATAAAAGGGCTTAATTATATCACACCAGCTTGCAGAACCTTAAGAATGTGTGTGTGAATGTGACTGCTTTTTAATATTCTTACATGTACAATAAATGGGGCATATTGCCTTGTCCCCTTGAATAAGATCCTGCTAGTCTTTTCTAAGTATAACAAGAGATGAGGGAGATCTGCTGCCTCTCTACCCACTCCAGTGCAGAGCAACTGATGACAGAAACCCCATGTTATCCCAAAGAATAAAGGGGGGGACATTCACAGGGGACTACAAGATTGTTGTCCAATGGCTCAGAATGACATTTTGCCACCACATGGAAGACACAAATATAGAAGCAAACTTAGCATGGGAGACAAAGTATGTTGCTGAGGCAACGGCCTTTGTTCCCCAGAGAATGGTGCTGCATTCTGCCTGACTCTGCAAGAACCAAAACACACATGCTGGACGCCACTCCAGATGCCAGCACTGATACCGGTGCACTCTATTATCAGGCAGTACAACCTCTGCAGGCACCAGTTAGCCAATAATCCTATCTAAAAGAGTTCAAATTACACATGATGAGTAATCCTTCTATGGCCCTCTGTGCCTGGATCTCAAAGCACTCTACAGACATGAAGGAAGCCACAAAGTTTTTATGTGAGGTTGGTCTTATCCCACCATTTTACAGATGGGGAAACTGAGGCACAGACTGGCCATGCCTAAGGTCACACAGCAAGTCAGTGGCAGAGATAGGAAAAGAATACAGGAGTCTCAACTCTCAAGACTACTTGATCCCCACTCCCCTCAAGGAGGTCAGAACAGAAACTAGGATTCTTGACTCTTTGTTCTCCTCACTCCCTCCTCTAACCACTACACCTCACTCCTCCTTCCAGAGCTGGGAACAAAACCAGCAGTTATGAGGCACCCAGCCCACTGCCTTAGCCACAACGGCCAACACCTAGATGTCCTCAGAGATTAAATCATAGCCTTTTCTCCCAACTTTTACTACCCTGGTAAATCATTTATTGGCATGACCCTTTAACAGCCCCACTAAGGGCTTACACCTTGCTGACCCACAATCATTAACTAATCAATGTTTAAATAATTAGCTAATTAGCCTTTAATTGAAAAAACTTTCAACAGACAACTCCCCAAAGACAAACTACATTCTATTACTAGCCAAATGTGAAAACAGCTGTTTCACAGGCAAGCCAGTGGAAGGGAGAGGGGAATACCAGGCATAATCACCATGTGCTCTGTGGTGATCCCTGCAGCCAGCATAAGCTATCCTGATCCTGAAGGCAGGGAAATTGCAGGCACATTATGCCTTTAAGGATAATCCATTACAGGTTTGACACAGAACCTACCAGGCCAGATTCTTTGCCCTGAGTTATTCAGAGCTGGTGGGAAAATAGGGCTATTGTCCACTGAACATTTGGATTCCCCTCCACCCACCCAGAAATTCAGATACCAAAAAATTTCAACCAAAACTTGAAATATTTCAACTTGGAAGTCACACCATGAAATGTAGTTTGGCTATCTCATGCTCCCATTCTCCTCTACAAGCCAGATTCCCTGGTTAGAGTATGTCTGTCTCCCATGATGCAGAAGTTTCCCCTCTTGAACAGGGTCACAGAACATATATCACAGTCATTTGTGACCACAGTGCATCCTGAAAGATGTAGTTCAGTTGCCTAATGCTGCCCATTCTCCTCTCTTGACTGGGCTCCCTGGTCAGACTACATGTTCCATGATGCAGCACAATGTCCCTTCCTGAAGAGTGGAGGCAATGTATCATGGGAGATAAAGTCCAGCCAGAAAGCCTAGCAAACAGAGGAGAATGTGGACATGAGGAAACCTTACAACAACTCCCATGAGACACTGCAGCTGCATTTCCAAATAAAAACATTTTAATTTTCAGTCATTTGGTTTTTTGACAAAAAAAATCAAAAGTGTTCCATAGTAAGCAGACAATTTTCATCAAAAATGTTGTCAAGTCAAAAAGTTTTGACAACAAATTTTCAGCCAGCCCTAGTGTTCTGCAGGTCAGACTAGATGATCAGAACGGTTCCTTCTAGCTTTAAAAACTATGAAACCCACTATGGAAATAAATAAATTGGGTCTGATCCCTTTTTACAATGCAGCCTGAAAGGATCTTTTCCAAACACTTTTCTCTGCTTAAAATATCATCGTAAAACTCAGCTTCTGTTTTGACAGAGGTCATTTTGTAAGATGAAGGAGGTCTCTCAGCTCTTAAATGAGCAACTAAATTGGCGGAATGAAAATGAACTTATTTAAAAACAAAAAAATCTGCAAGTCTTCATCCAGCAGCAAAAGAGTACAGACCCTAGTTTCTCTCTTTTAAGTAGGAATGTGCCTAGAGGAAACAGCAGTGTTGTCTACCGGGTAAAACACTGGACTGGGATTCAGGATTCTATTCCCAGATCTGCCAATGGCCTGCTAAGTGACAGTGAGCAAATCACTTCCCTCCTTGTGCCTCAGTTTCTCCATCTGTAAAATGGGACTAGTGACACTGACCTACTTCGTAAAGTACTTTGAAATCTACTGATGAAAAGTGCTATAGAAAAGCTGAGTATGATCATCATCAATTACCCTCAAATTGTTATACACATGTGGCTGAGCATTAAGATGTACACTATTCTTGCAGCCTGGGGGCGCCATCTCTGCGGATAATGCAAAACAGATGAGCTAAAGCCAAACATTCCCCTCCAGATTTGAAGTCTGCAGCAACTGGCTGTGCCCCCAGTCCTGTTCCATTCAGAGCCTGAATCCCTGACACAGCCAAGCTTGAGGTTAGAATGCAGCTGTCAGTTTCAGAGACAAGGAAGTAGCTGGGAAATCGTTTGGGAGGAAGAGCAGCGTGGCACTCAATTCCAATATTTTTTTTGAGATAGGGCAACCAGATCTGCACGCAGTATTCAAGATATGGGTGTACTATGGATTTATATACAGACAATATGATACTGTCTGTATTATTATCTATCCCTTTTCTAATGATTCCCAACATTCAGTTAGCTTTTTTGACTGTCACTGCACACTGAGTGGCTGTTTTCAGAGAACTATCCAAAATGATTCCAAGATCTCTTTCCTGAGCGGTAACAGCTAATTTAGACCCCATCATTATATTTGAATAGTTGGGATTATGTTTTCCAAAGTGCATTACTTTGCATTTATCAACATTGAATTTCATCTGCCATTTTGTTGCCCAGTCACCCAGTTTTGAGATCCCTTTGTAACTCTTTGCAGTCTGCTTTGGACTTAACTATCTTGAGTGGTTTTGTATCACCTGGAAAAAGGGGTAAAAAGTGAGGTGGCAAAATTTACAGATAATTTATGAATGTATTGAACAATACTGGTCCCTGTACAGACCCCTGGGGACACCACTATTTACCATTCTCCATTCTGAAAACTGACCATTTATTCCTACCCTTTATTGCCTATCTTTTAACCAGTTACTGATCCAGGAGAGGACCTTCCCTTTTATCCCATGACAGCTTACTTTGCTTAAGAATCTTTGGTACACATGGAGCAATTCAGCCCAGTCCACACAGGGAAGACAAGGGATTCTGATCAATACAGAGAAGGAGGGACTAGTCCATATGGAGCTATACAACCTAGTACATGCTATGGACAGGGAAGCCCAGCCCAATCCTTGACAGGGTGATCCACATAGATGAAACAGCCTGGTGTGGGGGGGGAGAAGACTGGACCAAACAAGGAGCCCAGCATTGATCCATGTGAAGTGATACAGCCTGATCCATGTCGGGAAGGGAGGGAGGAGCTGGCCCATACTGTGCAATAAAGCCCAGTCTATACAGGATGGGAAGCAACTGGAACATACAGGAGGAGCAGAAGCCTAACCCTGGTCCATATAGGGTCATACAACCTGGTCCATGGGGGAAGAAGCCCAGTCCCGGTCAATACAGAGGATGGGGAGAGTTCATCCCTGTCCATACGCTGAGGGTACAGCCCTGACCCATACAAGACAATAAAGCCCAGTCCACAGGGGGATGAACTGGCCCATGTGCAGGGCCAGTCCGTATGGAGCGAGAAAGGGCTGGTTCATGGGGTGTGAGGGGAGTCCACTGTGGGGGGTCCATGCAAGAGGAGGAGTGAGGTCCAGCTCTGGTCTATGCGGGGGTGGGGAGGTCCAGCCCTGGTCTATACTGGAGAAGGGGCTGGTCCATATAGGGGTGCCGGGGCCCCAGGCCACCCTACCCAAGCGCTCCCTCTTACCGCGCGGCGCCTCAGCCACTCGCTCCCCGGCTGTCACGTCAGGTTAAGCTACGAGCCGCCGCGACTTCCTCCAGCGCCTCCGCCCCTCAGCGTTTGCCCCACCCACTTGGCTTCTCATTGGCCATCCCACTACGCTGCCACCTCCCATTGGCCGTTTTTGCCACACCCCCATCTCCCCTTGGGCTCGCCCCCAGCGCCCGATCTGTGGCGGAGCAGCCCTGTCACTCATCGGTTCAAGCCTGGCGCCATCCCGCCCACGAGTGACTCAGACACATCTCTATTGGCCACCTCCTGGGAGCCGGTGTCTGCCATTGGCCAGTATCACCCATTCCCTTTTTCTATTGGACAAGGCAGTTGTCAATCGGATTCCAAGAGCCCCGCCCAAAAGGGATGTAGCGGCGTCATCTTGAACCCGCCCCCCCACCAGGAACGGCCATTGGCTGACTCAACTAAGACATCGCCTTCCACGATTGGTTGGAGTAAGAAAGGGGCGGGCCCCAACGTGGTGGCGGGGGCGAGTGACTCATTCATGACAGCCGGGCAGGCACTACGTGACGTCACGTGACCATAACAACACAGCTCTCTGCGGGGGTGAGGCAGGTTCTGGAGCGAGGGCGCGGACAGTGTCTAGGGGCTGCACGGGGGCAGGGGAGGGGGGGGGGCTGCTGGAGGCTGCAGTGCGCACGGGCTGGGAGGTGCCCCTTGGGGGCGGCCTGGGACAGTCCCCCCGTCCCCAGTGTCCGTAACAGCGAGCGGCGCCGGGCTGCCACAGGCGGGGCCGGGTAGGACTGTGCCCCCAGCACCCCTACATTCCCTGAGCTGCCCGCCCGGGCCTCCCACCTTCCGTCCTGCAGCTCCGCCTTGCGAGAGACCCATCATCGCCGCAGGTCTCCATCACTCTGGGGCAATGAAGTGGCTCCTGGGGAAAGAGCCAGACCCCTGCAATGTTCAGGACGGGCGATACAGCTCTCTGAGGACTCTGCTCCCGCTGGGCATCCACCTTCACTCTGCCTGGCCTGGGGCTTGTTATGCACACAGGACTTGTTCTGATTCCATCCAACGGAGGTCACGTCCGCGTTCTCACTCTCCCCTCCCCCCACGGCCCACCCCCAAAAAACCCTCTCTCACTCAGTCACACACATCCGTAGGATCAAGTCCCTGCCCATGAGCCATTCTGCTGCAAGGTAACTGGCAGGTGACAAAGGGATGGCATTATTGGCAGCTGCTCCTCCATGCATCATAAGCCTGGAGTGGGTGATGGAAATGAACTGGCAAGGAGAAAGGAGATGCAGCGGGTATTATCCTGGGGAGCAATCCCTGCTGGGAGCCCGGTAGCTGTGCAAATAGATGCATCATCTCTGCACCCATTTTCTGCAGCACTATAGTTCATGCTCTTACAGAGCCTCCCTGAAAGGTGGTAGCATGGCACAGTCCTCTCTCCTTAGGTGGGTTTTGCTCATCACAGTTTGCAAAGCTAATGGGGGTCAAGGTCTACAGAAAAACCTGCTGCTGCAGGAAATGGAGGACGGGCTCAGCAAGAAACACTCACCCCTGGGAGCTGGTGCTGACCCCAGCATGGCACTAGGGGTTGCTGTGGGGCAGGGAGCTCAGCAGGGGGCACTCTCCCATCCCAGTCAGTGCTGACTCCCAGGCCCCAATGCAGCAGTAGAGGGTGCTGTGCACTTTATAATACTACCTGTTGGAAAGGGACATATTGCCAGGCCCTTCCCCTTACAACACAGCTCCACTGAGGGTCTGGCTAGCCCCCGAGGTCACTTAAGTTAAACACCAGAAAGAGAATCTCTGATCGCTCCAGCAGTCTCTGCAGGCCAGGGCTCCCTTTCCATACATTTACTGCTCCCCTTTTCAGCACCATCCACAAATCTGATTCTCCTCTGAATTTACAAATGCCCATGAGACACACAAAGAGCAGCAAGCGTGGGCATAAGGCTGCATCAAATCTCCCTTATAGGCAGTTGCTTTCCTGGAGGGACAATTTATTCAGGACTCAAAATATTATCCTCACTACATGAGTCTTATGTTAACAAGTAACACTGGTTTACATTGCAGCTGCACCAATGATCTAAGCACTGGAGCAAATTTAATCCTTAATAGGCACAGCATCATAACAGATGCTAGTCAGATAATCCCAACTGAGATCAGATCCCCTGTTGCACAGACTGCAGCAGAGATCAAGGCCCCTGTTGAGCCAGGTAGTGGGCAGATCCTAGCCACCGTTGGGGCCACAGTCATGCTGGGAGCTGCAGAAATCTCAACTAAAATCAGGGCCACTGTCATGCTAGGCACCACACAGACAGAGACAGTCCCTGCTGAGCTCACAGTCTAAATAGGCAAAGGGCAAGTGGGCCCAGTTCATGGTCACCCAGCAGGTTAGTGACAGATATGGGCATAGAACCCACGTGTCCTGAGCCCTAGCCTAGCATTGTTCCATTGGACCAGCTATACTGCTGCTGTTCCTGGGAGCTGAGGTGCAGGAGCAAGGGTCACATCCTCTTGATCTTTCCCCCTGTGCTGCTGATTTTAGCAACGTGTCAATGTTAAAACACTACTCTAGGCATGTGTGTTGATGTGTGTTGGGGCAGGGCTGCCTCACCCAGGGTCTTGCCCATCGTGTACCTGGGAACAGCTGGACTGAGACATTCTGGGATCTCAGAGCAATTGAAGATACTGTACTGGGATCAGCTGGGGACTGGGGTATGAGAGTAATAGGATACTGGGGGCAGCCAGGATCTTAGTGCACTGGAAGCCCAGGGCCATAGTCAAACTGCTTTGCCAGCAGATGGAAAGGGAAGTGGTTTGTAGGGAGGCAGATGGGAGCAGCCTCACGCACCTTGTGACAGGCTAGTCCCCATGTCCCATGAGCACACAGTCACCAGGGGCCCACTTCTCTTCCCCTCTTGCCCGCTTCTCATTGGTTGGACTCACACTCGGTGTCACAACCAGCTTCCTTCAGGCACCCAGCTCCCCCTCCCCCAGCCTGGGGTTGCCCTGGTGCCCATTTCTCCCTCCTCCCAGAGGGGAAGGAACATTCCCATCAGCCTAGTTCTCTCCCCAGGGCTGCAGGATCATCCCCTGGGGTTCTAATATTTACCCTCTGAAATGCTGAGCTCCCACCCCACCCTTCCCTCAGGTGAGACTGGGAGAGACGGGGATTGGAGAACAGTGGAGATGGGAGCAGCTGGGAGGCCCAAGGCTAAGAGAGATTGCGAGCAGGTCGGGACTGGGGTCTCCAGTTACACAGCCCACTAGATGCCCCTTACTCTGCAGCATCAATTTCCCCCTTTTGCTTCACGTCGCTCTCTGGGGAGCACCCAGCCCCAGCTGCTCTGAGCTTTCCTGCCCCAAACCCTAAGCACTCAAATAAGGGTTAATCTGGGAGGGTGGGGGCCTGAAAGTTTTGAGGGGCGGTTTGGATCTGGACTCCAATTTACTTCCCAGCGGAGGCAGGGTCTGATTATACCCCATAGCTCTGACCCAGGGCTTTCAAAGCACTGTTCTAAGGCAGTCAGGATAATTACCCCATGTGACAGATGGGGAAACCAAGGCACTGAGAAGGAACATGACTTGCCCAAGGTCACTGGGATGGCACCCAGGAGCCCCGGTCAGATGCTAGGACCTCATGTGTCAGGCACTGCCAGATCTTGCCAGGCCAGCCAGCTGTGGGGCTAAGGGAGCAGGACCCAGGGGCTCTAAGCTGCTGACAGTGCCCGCTAGACCCTCCTCAATGCCTGTGCTGGTACAGCAGGGACATGTGATCCCCCAGGGCAACGTGGAGGGGATTTTTGATGAGCAGCAGCATCAACCTTTGACCCCGTGGGCTGAGATTTGCCAAGGAGGAATTTTGTGATAAGGTAGCCACAGCAGGGACCTTTGGCCCCACGGGACTGGGAGGCGGGGTGTGAGACTTTCCATATGAGGCCTGTTTGGATGGAACAGAACCCACAGGTCCACACCCTTCTCCAAGGGGTGAATCAGCCAGAGCAAAAAGGGAAGCACAAGCCACTTGCCCTTGGGTATCTGTCTGCGACAGAAGCATCTGGTGTCTGCCGGTCAGCAGGGACAGGATCAGACTCAGTGCCGGGGGCAGATCAGGCCAGCCCCACTACAGAGATGGCCCACAGCAGGAGTTTCCGGAGAGCATACTCCCTCCGCACCCCTAAATCCCCCAGCCTTCTGGATCCCACATATGGCCAGCTTGAGGATGCTGCCCCGCCCCATGTGTGGGGGAACAAGACAGAGAGCTCGGACAAGGCCAAGCAGAGGGGAAGGAGGAGAGCTATGAGCCTGAGAGGATGGAAGAGTGTGCGGGGAGAGCCCCCAGCTGAGAGGATTCCCATCCCAGGGGAGATGCCCCACTCACTAAGCCGCGATGATGGGGAGCTGCTGATCGGGGAGGCTCAGGGCAAGGGCCATCACAGGATGAGGCAGTGCAAGAAGGTAACAGCTTGGAAATCGGGGGGGAGGAGGGGGCAGAGAGGATGGCATGGGATGGATTTGGGGGTGCACTGATGGGAGCCCCCAGTGTTTTCCTGTTCTTCCCACCAATCCCAGCCTAGATTTTTTCCAGCAGCCCTTGCGGGTTTCCATTCCCCCTGATGCCCCTCTGCCAGTGGTGGCATTTTCTGCCCCTTTTTTACACCCCCTCCCCCCACTTGATCCAGTTACCCCCCATACCCATCTCTAATCTTCTCTGATGGTGACATCTTCTGTCCCACCCACCCCCACTTCCTCCCCTCAGACCCAGTGGTGTCATTACCCCCCTCTGCTTTTACCAACCCCCAGCTCCAGCCTTTTCTAGCGGTGGCATTTTCTAGCACCCCCCCCTCCCCAGTGGGGAAGTTACCCCCCGGCCCCATTTTTGCCAGACCCTCACCTCTCCAGTAGTGGTCTTTTCTACTCCTCACCTGGAGGGGGGAAGGAGGTGCTACATTTTTTGATGCCCTCTCATGGTTGAGGGTAGAGGACTCTGCAGGCCCACATCTCTGTTCCCTCCCATACACACACCAGGAAGGCTGCTAATGGCTTATGTTAGGATTTTGTTGCTAAAGAGTTAATACATTACAGCTGTAAATTAGTAACAGGCATGTAAACCCTGCCCACAGAGGGCATTATACATTGTTAGAAGCCTTTTGATCTGTCCGGCTCTAACCATTTCTTTAGACCTCTATTATCCCTTTATCCACAGAGGGGAAGGGAGAGCCAGGGCTCCAGGTATTAGCCTGTAATTCAAGAGACTGGGTTCAATTCCCTGGTCCACCACCCAACTCAGATAAGTCTTAGTTTTACAGATGGGGAAACAGAGTCAGAGAGGCTAAGAATAATAGCATTGCACTGCCTCACTAGCATCGTTGTGAAGAAAACTCTATTAAGGGTTGTGAGGCAATCAGGTAATGGTGGCATGAAATGGTCTCCCTGGTTCTGGGGCCAGATCAGAGCCTGCACACTCCTCCCCCCCCGTTCCCCCCCCTCCCCCCCCCGGAGGTTCCTTTTCCCCCCTGAGTCAGCACCCACTAGAGGGGAAAGGCCCCACATCCCATTCCCTGCCCCCCCAAGCCAGACAGTAGTGGGAGGAATAGAGAGAAATAGCCTTCTTACGAGGACTGGGCCAGAAATGGTTGGCAGATCCCATGAGAATTGGAGATTTCAAAAGCTCTTCCCCTCCCCTCACCACCACCCCCAAAAAAAACAAACAAACAAACCTCCCCCATACACCAGAAAGATTTTGTGAACCAAACTGAAAAAAGTTTTGATTCAGGTCCATGGAAACAAAACATTCCAGAATTCTTTTTAAGCTTAAATGAAGTTAAATTTAAAAGAAAAAATTGTTTCAAATCAAAACATCAAAGTTGGTTTAGCAAATATCAAGACAGGTCGTTCCAGTCCTGTCTCCCTTCTCCCTACACCCCCCAAATGTTTTATCAGGTCAGGAAATTAATCAAAACCGGCCCATTCCACAAACAGGTTTGGTTTCAACTAATCCGCATTTTTTGGCCAAGAATGTTTTGTTGACTAGTTCCCAAGCACGTGTATCAGAACCACCCGAGTAGAGCGCAGCCGCTACAGGTCAAGTTGAGACTTGCTTGCTGCTTAACTGATGGTTTTTCTAAGTCCTCGAAAATTGCCATGTCTCATGGGCGGCCTTGGCTAGGATTAACACTACAGATATGGGGTTGATTGAACAGGGATTTTCAAGATAGAGCCCCCTAAAATATCACGTGCTGTATAAACATTCTGGTTCTTATTATGTACTGTTTTGACTGCAGTAGTGGCTAGGAATCCCTCTGTCACACACATCCCCTCACTAGCTGTACTGGGGCTCTACCTACAGACCAGAGTCCCATTGGCCCTAGGTGCCGTGCTAAATAATAACCAAGAACCAGTCACTTCCCTGAAGAGCTTACAGTCCAAGTACCCAGGGCATCTAAGCCTCTTGTAGGTTTATCAGCTTAGTTGTCTTAAAGACTCAGCAGCAGGGGCCTGGTGGGATGGATGAGCCATGACCATCAGTCTCAGGATAGTCCGTGTCCTCGGGATCAGCCTCTGCTCAGTGGCGTTTCAGATTATAACAGGGCAGAGAAACTCAGAGTGGGAAACATGCTGTAACCCGACTTCTGACTGCGATGAGCACCCCCCACCCCATTCACCACGCCCCAGACCCAAAGCCGCTCTCTCCCTCGGCCACATGGAGTTCGAGGCCTCCTCGCACCCGAGTCCTGCCAATCACGCCACAGATTCGGGCAGTGACAAGCCACCCTTGCTGAGGGCTCCCTTGATTGCATACAAGCTCCAGCCCCCCCCCCCGCCATAGCCTTAAAGGTGAGTCTAAACGTCACCGCTTCCAGGGTCTCCCACGACCCTTGTCATTCACCGGCCAGCCAGATTCTTCTCCCAGCGCACAGGCCCAGCAGGTTGCCCCAGGGCTCCCCCCAAAATGAAGAAGCTTAAAGAGCCTTCCCCGTCCTGGGGTTATTCACTAGTGCCAGATGTTTAATGCCCACCTTGGACTTCCCCAGGATCCCATCCCTTAGCCAGGACAGCAGCCTCCAGGTCCCCGGAGCCTTTCACTTCTCAGCAGCTCTTCTCTGCTTCCCCTGCCAGGGATTGCCCACAGTTTGCTGCTGCCTCCCTCATCTAGCAGCCCTCCCCTGCCCCCAGCTAACCCAGACATGGCCGGCCGAGAGCATTTTATGAGAAGCTCCCAGCCTCTCCGCAGCTCATAGACTTTGAGGTCAGAAGGGACCATCATGCTCCTCTAGACTGACCTCCTGCACATTGCAGGCCACAGAACCTTCCCCACCCGCCCCTGAATAGACCCCAACCTCTGGCACTGGTCACTGACTGAGGTGGCCCCAGGTGGAATTAGGTGAGTTGCTAAAGAGTCCCTGCTGGGAGGCATCTAATTAGTCACAGGGGACTGCATCCATTCCCTCTTAAAGGGGCCTGGCACTCTGTGACAGGCTGGATTGGAGCCTTTCCCTGTAACCCCCTTCGAAATAGCCAGTCCTCTGGGCCTGGGGTCAGATGTCCCTTAGAGGGGAAAGGGCCCATATCCCTTCCCAACACTCTGAGTAAGCCACTCCCACTAGCCTGTCTCCACAGAAGCGACTTGGTTCAGCCAGGGGGAATCTCCTGGCAGTGGCTGGCTCAGCCTACAGCCTGCTGGGATCCTGGCTGTGACTTTGTCCCCAGCCCTACCTGAGTCATGGCCTTTGCACCTGTCCTAGGGCTGGGGGGGAGGCAATAATGGAGACATCCCCTCAGATCACACCCTCCTTTGCCCATTCACCCCGTTCTCTACCCTCCAGCAGGTGGACCGAGCCCTCCGCAGAGGCTGGGAGACCTTCGTGGCTAACCTGCCCAGCGTGACACTGAGCCGCTCCACTCCCCCCTCCGATGCTACCCCGCTGCCGGTGAGAACATGTTGAGGAACCAGGAGAAGAGACAATGACTCTGGCTGGCTGGGCCACTTCCAGAGACAGGAACTTCCCTGAGTAGCAGCAGCAGCCACCAATCTGCACATTGGTTGCATCGGGGACTGGGTGCTTCTTTATAATGACTAGGGATGGGCCCAGGCCACCCATCCAGATCCAGATCAATTGATCTGTTCCCACACACTGATCTGTTATCCTTCCATCCTCATACACACCCCTCGGTCTGTCCTCATGTATACTTATCTGTCCATCCCCACATGCACCTCTCTATCCATCCATGCCTATCTATTCCATACACACCCCTCCATCTCCATAGACACCCCTCTGTCTAGCTTCACATATGTCTATCTATCCCTCCCTCCCCGTACACACCCCTCTGTCCATCCCCATACACCTCTCTCTATCTAGTTACCTTCACACACAGTCTCTCAAGGTTTATCTCCCATGATCCAGGCTTGCTGGAGTCCAAGATCCCAGCCTGGCCTCCTCTCTGATAACCTGGGAACAGAAATCTCAGCTCTGCCTACACTAACTGCATTTCCCCTGCAAGGCCCCAGTCCAAACCAGTAAACGCTGGTGCTGCTTCCCAGCCCTTTCTGCTGCTCACATAGCTGGGGCTGTAACAACTGGGCAGCATTTATCTACTCCCCTGCATGCTGCCAACCACCGTGGGGGTGCCAACTGTGCTGTAAAGTCTCCGCATCACAGAGACTCACCTTATTAGCCCCACCCCTCATTGACCTGCCATAACATAGCCGTCCAACCTGGCAATCCCCCACCCCAGGAGCATGGCACTAAGAACCTCAGATTGTCTCCTGCTGGTGGTGGTGGGGGAAGCAGGGAACCAATTGATTTTTCAGGGGGGGTTGATTTTTCACTAGGCAGAGTGACAGGGGTTTCTTAGTAGCCCCTCTTCCCAGTGTGGGGAAGTCCCAGACATAGGTGGCAGAGGCTACTGCTGGGCAGTGCCAAGTGTGGCCACGAGACATGAGGAGGGGAGCAGCTGGGGTTCCCTTAGAAAGAAGAAGCGTGATGGCTGAGGGGAGCAGTGCCAGCCTCAGAGGATGCCACACCCACAGCAGGCAGTGCCCATCTGAGATGCCCTGCCCAACAGAGGCAGGGCAAAGGGAGCCTGATGGCAAACAAAGTAGTAATTCTGAAACCAATCTGGCCACCCCAGCCCCAGCCCCCCTCTCCAGGGTCAGGAGCTCTCACTAGCTGGGGGACACGGATGCTCCTAGGCAAGTCTCCAGCAAGAGGGACTGAACCAGTGATCTCAGGATCTAAATACACAAGCCTCTCTTGGCAGAGCTGGAAGCCAGGCTGCTGCCAGGCTCCTCAGCCTGTATTTGTGGCCCAGCCACCACTATAGAGGGACAAAGCACCACACGGCGGGTCTAGGGCTCTAGGAATGAAGGCCTAGGTTGCCATGGTTTCAGCACTGCATGAATGGTCCTTGTAACCTGATGTGCTGCCACGCCGTGCGCTAATAAACCCTGAAACCCCACCACAGCATATGAGCCTGCTTCATTGCCACCCCACGTGGCCCCTTCTAGGGGGTGTCCATAGCTGTTTTAGCTGAACCAGGCCCCTGATTAAGCCTTGTCCTGGGTGTTCCAAATTTTTTGGCAAAACGGGGCATTTGTCCCATTATTCTTGTCCCATTTACTCTTGAGAGAGCAAACAGGACAAATGTCCAGTTTTGCCAAAAACTGGGGCATTCCCTCCCTGGTGGGGCATGGAGGAAAGTTCAGGGAGGGAAGAGGGAGGAAAGAGCTGCAACATCAGCCCCGCACAGCAGGGCGTAATGCCAGGCAACTTGGGCCAACCCCCATATGAGATGGGAGGGCCCCCCTGAGAGCAGCCCCACACATAGGAGTGGACTTGGGTGAGCAACTCAGGCCAGCTCTGTATACAGGGGAGGGACCTCGGGAGAGCAGCTTGGGCAAGCTCCCCATACGGGGGTGGGACTTGGGTGAGCCCCATGCAGTATCCCCATTTTCCCTTTGGGAAATATAGTCACCCTGCCCTTCTTCTATCAGCTGGGTTAGGGGGATGGGTAGCATGGCTGACGGGATAGGGCGGCACTGGGCCAGCACCACTCTCCAACAGATCCCACACACACTGCTTAGGCCACGTGACTGGGGGCCAGGACTCCTGGGTTCTCTTGGATCTAGGAAAGAAGTGGTGTCCAATAGTTAGAGCAGGAAAGCTGGGAGTCAGAACTCAGGGTTTATTTCAGAGGAGGAGGTGGAGGTGGGGGGGGTGTCTAGTGGATAAGAGGAGGAATTCGAGAGCAGGACAGCTGGGTTCTATAACTGGACTAGGCACAGGAGTGGGGTCTGGTAGTTAGAATGAGGAAACTAGGAGTCAGGATTCCTGAGTTAGGTTCCTGAAATTAAGACGTGATGGGGGCCAGTGGTTAGAAAAAGAAATAGGAAGGCAGGATTCCTGGGGTTCCCCTCCCCTTCTCTGTGCCTGTTTGCCCCCACATTAATGATATTTACCATTGCTGTGAGGGCCGCAGGTAGGAAAGTGCAGCATGTTATATAACTGAGAGCAAGGTTGTAAATAACATCACTCCCACAAAGCCAAAGTCCAGGAGCCAGGGCAGTCAGCCCCAGCGGGGGGGCGAGCTCTGCAGAGGCACCAACAGTCCAAGAAGGTTGCAACACCAAAACCTTCCCCAAACCACATTGGCAACCCCTTGCCTTGTACCAGCCAGTCTCTTGGCCGTGAAGGAAAAAGCCAGAATCTCCCCCCATCACCTGATGTTACAAATTATACCTGGGTTTTTGCCCCTTTGGCCTGAGCAGTTTGCAAACAAGCAGGGCTCTGTGGGGATTTTTCATTTCTAGGAGAAATGCAAGATAGGAGTCAAGTTTATTCCAGAAGTAGTTTTCTTGATGCCTAAAACAAAAATGGACCTAGAGTGCTGTTGTCCTTGACACAGTACAAGCCCACAACAGCCACCAGCGATCAGAACAAATAAGATTTTTTTGATTTGCTGGAAAATCCAATCCTAAGGGACCATTCAGTGCAACAAAAGTCAGTCTACTCCCCACGCTGAAGGCTGGAAGCTGGCTGCTTTACTCAAGGGCATCACAACAGAGTTGGGGGAAAAGCTCCCCACCACCAAACTAAAGCAAAAAAGTAAGAGGGGGTGGAGTCTGATTCCATCCCATAATACTCTGGGTAACCCAATTAACTATCATGACTTTATTATGCTAAGGATCATTGTTTTATTATTAACGTGCACAACATTAGGCCCAGCTACGAACCCGGTGTGGCTTGCGGGGGGCAGAGGGGAAGGTGTTGCAGCAGCTTCTAACTCACAGAACACAATGAGCACCCTAGAGGGCTCACCTGCTATTTAAATGGATACCATCCTATTCCTATACAGTACACAGGGGTCACATCAGTGCAGACGGAGAGGAGATTTCTCTGCAACTCAGGGACAGTGCGGATTTGAGAATAACCTAAAGCAGCCACTAGATGGCGATAGGGCTCATTTTATTTCTGCTCTTTAGCCCAGTCTCTGGCAGTGTCGTGAATTGTAAGGGCAGAAGGGACCATTATTAGCATTTGGGTGGGAGCACCCACCAGCCCCAGGCATGGACCGGGACCTGTTGCACTAGGCGCTGCCTGCCCCACAGAGCTTCCAGTCTAATCTGGCCTCCTGCAGAGCAGGTCAGAGCAGAACCCAGCCATTCCTGCACCCAGCCAGGTCTGCTTGGGCGTACTGCTAGCCCTTGGCCAATGTTCAGAGTCCTGCCTGTGCTGTCTGCTCCGCCCACTCCAGACTGAACTCATCTCCCCCCTCTCCCCTCCCACCCCAGCCAGCCACTCCCCTCACTTTCAGGCCATATCAGAGAAGGTGCCTGTAGAGGGAAGAGGCCCCCCCACATGTTCTAGTCCCCACCCTGGGGCCCAGATTGGAAGCTAGGATATAGACATCAGTCCAGCTCCAAGCAATTTGGGTCCAAGTTAGGTCACTATTCAGGTCAGGCCAGCACAGCCCTGACCGTGGGAATCAGGCATTTCTTTATAACAACTAGAGCTGAGCCCAACTGTCCAAGACAGCCAGGTCAGGCTGTCTGTCCACCAGACCCATAGAGCTGCCTGTTGTCACATGCGTCTGTCTAGCCTACTGGGTTTTTATACCTTATTCACCTTCCTCATTGTGCAAGGCAGCTGGGATCAGAACTCCCGGCT
The DNA here is from genome assembly GCF_026122565.2 of Emydura macquarii macquarii. Classification (NCBI taxonomy): domain Eukaryota; kingdom Metazoa; phylum Chordata; order Testudines; family Chelidae; genus Emydura; species Emydura macquarii. The sequence goes on along the minus strand of NW_027131105.1, from coordinate 7,411,246 downwards.
TAGCCCCGTTCTCTGATAACCTGGGAACAAATGTAGCTCTGTACAGACCACTGCTCTGACTGCTTCTAACTCGGAGGACTCAAAACATTTAAAGGGATACTGTCTTTTTCCTGTATATGTCAGGAACTGAGTACAGAGGAATTAGGTGGATTTACTATTATTTAGGGTCTTTAAATCAAGACTGGATGTCTCTATCTGAAATAAAAGTTATGATCCAGTTCAACTGCCAGACATGGGCTGGATGAGGTTCCATGGCTTGTTGTTAGCGAAGACAAGCATGATATCCTTGACACCTATGAAGTATTCAATGACAGAAGAGAGGGATAGAAGAAATGAGGGAATAAAAACACCAGCCATTGAACCACAGGTTCAATACATCAGTTTTATTCCCTAATCTTAGGGGATGCCAAATCTTAGCTATGACAGAAAGCATCCAGCAGCTTCAGTTTTGTCATTAAGCAAGGCTGAACAATCAGACTCCAGGAGAAGCGGGGCCCAGCCATTTCCAAACCCCCTGTGATGGGGGGGGAGGGGAGGAATCTAAGATCCTGATCTCCCTCCACCGGGTAGGGAATTTGGCTAGGTGATTAGAGAGAAGTGAGAGCCGGTGTGTCCCCCATGCAGCACGAAATCAGCAGCAGATCAGTTCACGGTTGTCAGATGGGACGGATTTCAGGATTCAAATACAGAGCAATTCTGTGATAACAGCTGTGTCTGGTTGAGCCAGGGACGGGACCAGACTTGGAACTCACAGAGCAGTTTCTGCAGGGGGAAAATGTCCCACAGTTAGTCAGTCATGAAACACAGGATGGCTGCTGTTATACCAGGAGAAGTTGGCTTATGCCCAGGTATATTGCATTGCAAGAATCAGGCCCATCGTTTTAGTGACAGTCATAACACCCAGTCACACAGTGCTGTATAGTGTATTGGCCTGAGCTGATGGGAACCCATTATTTACAAATGTGATCCCAAACCAGCACTCATGCAAAGCCAACACTAAGAGTGATTCAGCTTATGCCCCATACACCTAGTCTGTTAGAAGAGTCTTATTTTCTATTTTACTTTCTCCAAAGGGCACCATCAGTTTAAAAGATTGGGGGCTTTTTTTAAAAAAAAGTTTCCTTATCTGAGTCACTATTGACTAGGGCAGGTCAGAAAATAAGTTCTTTCCACAGAAAATGTCAACTTTAGGGCAAACTATCAAACCCCCAAAATATTTCAGCCAAAAACTGTGCTATTTTGATTTCAAAATGATGCCATGATGCTTCACAAGAGTTGTAATTCAGGTGCCTTATCTCCCATTCTCCTCTATAGGCCGTGCTCTCTGGCCAGACTCCATCTCTCAAGATTCACCACCTTCTCCCCTCTTAGCCAGGGGAGGGGTGTATCACTGTAGGCTGGATAGGGAGCGTGGCTTATAGAGAATAATAGGAGCACAACGTCCCTAATTACAACATGCACAAGATGCTAGGGCACCATTCTGAATCTAAATATTTCAGTTTATGGCTGAAATATCAACATTTTCCGTGGCACCTTTTTTTTTTTGGGGGGGGGGGGGAAAAGTTCAGTTGGAAGTTGGGGTTTTGATAAAACTAAATTTTTCATTAAAAAAAAACCAAACAGTTTAAGTGGAAAACTTTTGACCAGCCCCTGTTATGGTCAAACCATAAAGCTGCAATTTTCCAGGGAGCTTAAGGAAAATCATATGGCTCATTATCCTAACTGAATCCCCCTCCCCCACCCTTTTTCTATTACCATTCTTCTCAGCCGGGACAGCAAAAAGGAATTAGTTTTACTTCTATTTACATTCTCAGGCAAATTAGTTTCAGACTCTGGTTACACTCAGTTTCAGTGTTTGGATTGCCAGCCCCTCAGGGGCATGTTTTAAAGTAGAAACATTTTTATTATTTTAAAATTACTATGAAGTCTTGAGACATTTTTAACACAAAGCTTTTGAAGCATTCACTTTAAGACTAATGTACTCCAAAAGCTTGTATTTATATAATTACACTAGCACGTGTAGTCCTTATCTGTGATCACAGCCCCACTATGCCAGGTTCTGACAATCCCTACCCTGCAGAACTTGCAAACTAAACAGATGAAGGGTGGGCAAGGGAAACTGAGGCACGGTGAAGGGGGAAGGGACTTGCCCAAGGTCAGAGATGTCATGCAGCACCCTGTACTCTAAGTTGTCCAAAATAACCCAAGTCCAACTAAAGGTGCTGTCTCTTCCGCTTTGGAGAAGTTCCCTGTATACATCTGCAAAACTACTCATTATCCACCTTCAAATGCTTCGTAAAAGTTCTCCTCTGCAATGATGCCTACAAAAAAAAAAATTTCAACAGCTAGACTGCTAGTGCGCTGAGCCCACTGCCCAATAATGTCTCACTGTTTTCCTGGGGTCCCCGGTCTGTCTGCTGTCTCTTGTCTTATACTTAGATGGGAAGCTCTCTGGGGCAGGGGCCATCTATTTGTTCTGTGTTTGTACAGCACCGAGCACAATGGGATCCTGGTCCAGGACTGGAGCCTGTAAGTGCTATAGTTCTACAAATAAGTTCTGTGTCACAAGACAAAAATGAGCCCATACAAAGTTGATGCCTCAACTAGACACTATGCCGTGTTCTCTGCTCACCTGTTGCTCTGATGTGGGCGGCAAGGGGCACGTGCTGATGTCCACGTTTCCAAGGCCTGCCCTATTTTTCTGGCACTGGGTGGTCACCAGCTGTACGGTCAGGTAGTATTTCATGCCAGCCACCACCTGGAACAAGAGCAGAGATCCCAGTGTGAGGAGGATTCCAGACATTTCCCACTTCTGATCAATAGCGGGAAACTGAGGAATCAAAGCGTTTCAGCTCCACAAACTGCAGTTGTTCTGTTTGCAGATGGTAGTGCTTGGAGGCCACAACTGAGATTGAGGGCCTCTTCATCACGCCAACAACTGCAGACAGCCTCTTCCCCCTCCCCCCGCAGTTGAGATCAGGGCCCCCCCATCTGTCAGGCGCTGCATAGACAATACCCCCCCAACTGAGAATGGGACCCCGATTCCTCCCACCTGCCCTTCCATAAAAATCAACACCCCCCCATCGCAGGCGCTGCACAGACACGGGCTGATCCAGAGCTCACTAAAATCAATGGAAGACTATCCAAGACCTGAAGAGCTCACAGTCACAACAAACAAAGGGTGGAAAGGGAAACTAAGGCACAGAGAAGGGAAGGGACTTGCCTAAGATCAGTAACAGAGCCAGGAATAAAACCAGATCTCCTGAGTCCCAGTCCAGAGCACTCATCAATCACTGTATTTAAAGCGCTTACTTGTTCCTTACAGTAAGCTGAATAAAAAGCCAGTTCCAGGAAAACAAAGTTTCCATTACACAAACACACACCTCAAATATTCTCAGGAGGGAGGAAATGCCATCTTTTTCAGAAACCAAGTTTTCCCAAAATGAATACTTTTAGGCTTTGAAAGTGGCAATGTAAAAGATTGGAGCCATTTTGGAAAGTACAGTGTCCTTGATCTCTACACAACATTAAGACTGTGAGGAAATGCACACACAGTTTGGTTCCAAATAGCTAGATACAAACATACAGTACTTAGCAACACATGCACACTGCTTCTCTGCAAAGATCTGGCGACTTCTGCAATACAAGGGAGGCTGAAACTATTTAAAGGGATACTACTCAATTCCCATACATTACAAAAGAGAAAAGGAAACCATAACAGGGGTGGGGATGGGGGGGAATTTGCAGAAGCGAAAATTAAGAAACAGGATGGATGTTTTGGTTCAGTATCTGTTGAGAAATTGAACAAAATAAACAGCAAAACTGTTTGATTTAGGAAGAGAGAAAAATTAACCAAAAAAGACTTTTCCTTCAAAAATAATATTTGGATAGTGGCAGCACTGAGGAGCCTCAGTCATGTCAAAGACCCCCCCTGTGCTAAGCGCGGTACAAAACCACAGAACAGAAAGATCATCCCTCGCCAAAAAGACAAGAGATGAACAGAGACACAAATGGGCAGAGATGTTTGTACTGGGGACCTAGACCAATGTAGCAGTGTAGAGTCAACTCAGCCAATGGGACGGAGTCCAAGCGTAACGAGTGCAGTATTGGAAGCTACCATCATACTTCGCAGACTGGATAGGGGCCTTTGGCTGGGCAACTGCGTGTCCTTCACGGGTGAGGAACAACGCTTTGGCCTAGTGAAATGTAAACTGGTTTATAATTCATAGAGTTTAAGGCCAGAGGGGCTCAGCAGACAATCTATACTGACCTCCTGCACAGCACAGGCCAGACAACATCACCCAACAGTTACCCCAGGATTGAGCCCAATAACTCACATTTGGCTAAAGCAGCTTCCAGCAGGGCAGCCAGGCTGGATTTGGAGATATCAAGAGATGGTGAATCCACTACGTCCCTTGTGCGTTTGTTCCAGCTAATAGTAAAAACGTGTGCCTCACTGGCATGTGTCTTGAATTTCCAGTCACTAGTTCTTATTCCACTAGGTGGAAGAGCCGTTTAATACCCAGGAAGGTACCGAGACACGCTGATCAAGACGCCATCTCTTGATCGGTTTAAGAAGCTAATCACATGGAGTCCATTACGTCTCTCGCCGTCAGGCATTTTTTCCCAGCCCTCTGATCACTTTCTCTGGCTAGTCTCTGCACCCTCTCCAATTTCCCAACACCCTTTTGAACACGAGGCCCTCAGAACTGGATGCATTCCAGTTTCGCTCTCACCGACGCAGATGTAAAATCCCCTCCCTGCTCCTACTCACTACGCCCGTTTATACAGGTCAGGATCACGCTGGTCCTTTTTGGGCACAGCCTCACACTGGAAGCTTATGCCGACCTGCTGGTCCACTGTGACCCTTAAATCCCTTCTCAGGGTCACCGCTTTCCAGGATACAGTCTCCCAGTCCGTAGGCACGGCCTGCACTTCCCTGTTCCTTGACGCAGAACTTTGCTTTTGGCTGCATGACAACGCCTTGTGTTGGAACAGGCCCAGCTCCCCGAGCAGTACAGATCACTCTGGAGGTCAGGCCACTCCTCAGCACTATTTACCTGTCCACTAACCCTTATATGGAATTGTTATGACTAACTACATCTGGCACCAGTGGAAATAAAGACTCCAAGGGAGTTGTGTGTTTGTTATGTCCCTGAGTTCAGCTGTTCCAGTGGTTAATCCCCCTCCCTGTTAAAGAAGTGCACCTTATTTCTAGTCTGAATTTGTCCAGCTTCAGCTCCCAGCCGTTGGGTCTCATTCTGCCTTTGTCTGCCAAATTAAAAAGGTCTGTTATCAGAAATCTCCTCCCCATGTAGGTACTTGCAGACCGTGATCAAATCACCTAACAGTTGTCTCTTGGAGAAACCAAATAAACTGCATTTCCCAAGTTGAAGGTTTTTCAGCCCTCAAATCACTTTTGTGGCTCTTCTCTGAGATCTCTCCAATCATTGATACTCTTTCAAAGGACGGACACCAGAACTGGACACAGTACCCAGTCATGGTCTCACTGACACCATAAACAGAAGTAATAGCACCTCCTTACTCCTGCTTGCTTATCCCTCTGCTTAAATGTCCAAGGATCGCATCAGCCCTCTTAGCTACAGCATTGCACTGGGAGCTTATGTTCAGCTGATTTCCTAAACACCCTTTAAATCTTTTACAATAACTGTGTTCCAGGAGTCCAGACCTCCAATTGTTCTTGTAGCTCTAAACTGAACCCTCCCCAATTCCTCCTCTCACCCGTCCAAGAAACCAATGGTCGCTGAATCAGACCAGCAGGTCCACAGTCACAGACTAATGAGAAAAGGCAAAGAAAGCCTGGAGACTATCCCGATGAGAACCAGAGCTTTTTGCACCCACACGGCAAGTTTTAGGACACAGTAAGCCTTGGACAGATTGCCCCACCGAAGCCCAGAGTGATCCTTATGAAAGGCTGGTTCTTCAGAGTGTTACATGTTGGAAAGCTGTAAACAACATTCCATGCGGAGCAGCATTCCATCGTGACCTCACATCTGTCTAGTACAGGACGGCTATAACCCAACTCAATAAAAACCAACTTTAAAGAGCACGAGGCTCAGCATACACAAGTTCACATAGGAGAAACTGAGAACTGTCACTGTTCATGCTAGACAGGAAAAGAAGGAGGAGGAAGACAGGACAGAAGGATTAACAAATGATGACTGCGATAAAGAAGGGAGATGGGGAACTTCTTACCCTTCCTACAGGCCCTCCCACCAATCTTGGCCTAGAATCCACACAGCACCTGACACGACAGGGGGCGTCGCCTCAATCTTGGCTCAGGCTTCTAGGCACTAGTGTAACACCAATAACAACTGTCTGACTTAGCCCTGATCTCCCCTAGAAGGAACACAATAAGATCAGACAGTCCTAGACCAGATCCATCACCACACATGCCTTCTTCCTCCAGCAGTTATATTTTCACGTACACAACATGGACTAATCCAGTGGGTAGAGGCAGTGGAAAGACAGGGCATAGCTAGAAAAGGTACTATCTTCTTCCAGTTCCCCAAGTGCATCCCTATCAAGCAATAGGCCCAGGCCTCAACTTCTTTTGGGGGTGGGAACCTATGGTTTAGCCACTCTCTGACTAGATCTTCAAGTTATGTTCCCTGTCTCCCCAGTCCTGGCCAGGGTCTGTGCAGCAAGTTCAGGGCCCCATCATATTGGGTGCATGGGAACCCGACCACCAGATTGCAGCCAGGGTCCCACAAAGCACTCAGCACAGAAGGGGGAGCCCCCAAAACAACAAGGGCTTTCAGCAGTGCAGGAATAAAACCAGTGGCAATGAGACAGATCCTGCTTGACTGGGTGATTAGGAGAGAAGCAAGGCAGGGCAGGGCAGGGCATGGGCTGGGCAGACACAGTGCCAGAAGGGAATGAGGCCCTGGGTGCAGAACAGCTTTCCTGGGGCTTGGGTACAGCAATAATAGCCCTACCACCAGCCAATGCTGACTTCCCCTCTAGTGCCCCGTATTGCACCATAAAAACATGAGGCAAGCACCACTGCAGCCAGGAGGCCTGGAGACAATTTTTAAAATGAGAGTGGAGGCTCTGGCACTCAGGTGCTAAGCAGCTTACAGTGATGCCAACAAGTATCCTTCTTGACAACCCTCTGCACGGGGGATCCCCACAATCCCACGCTGCGCACACTCACACAGGTAAGGGTCTCTCCACAGCCACGAGGGTTGGAGATGTGATTAACGGGAGCGGAGATTCAGGGGCTTGGATACACAGCCACACATGTAGGAAATAGTGGCCTTTTAACAGTTGGGGGGAGACCATGACCCCCAATTGCCCAGTTCTGGCATCCCCTACTCAGCTGTCACTGAAGGAGCTGGCACAAACGGGGAACTGCAGGGACACCTTGGCCATCTCCCCCCCCCCCCCGAAAGCCACATGCCCCTAGACACCTGCCCTGCAACCTACTACCCCATAACCAGCATATTTGCCACCCACCTGGCCACAGGGGCCTCCCAGCCCCACATCGGGTCCAGTCCCTGATCCCCCCCGAGCTGTGCGCCTTCTCCTACTCCTCAAGCGACCGGCCCGGCCCGGCCACTCCCTATGCCCAGCTTCCCCTCCCAGCCTAGACCCTTCACTCAGTTCCAAGGCTCCACTGGGACCGGGACCGGGACCCCGCCCCGGCTCCAACCCGGACACCTGCACCGGCACGCCCCGTGCTGCGCCCAGCCCCACCCCGCCCTGCTGACCTGGCTGCGAGCCCGCAGCACCCGCTCCGCCCGGCAGTAGCGCAGGCTGTTGCTGGCCCGGTTATAGGCCTCCACCGCGAAGCGCACGGCCGCCTGCACGCCGGGATCCGAGATCGGCACCTCCTGCACCCCGCCGACAATGCGCTCCCCGCGCAGCCCCGGCCCCGCCAGCAGCAGCAGCCCCAGCGCGGCCAGCCAGACCAGCCACGCCCCTGCTCCGTGGCTCGGCATCGCCGCGAGTGACGCAGTCAGTTGTGCGGCTTTGGCTGAGGACGGAGCCGTGAGCTGACACAGAACGGGCGGCAGCTGATCTGCGGCTGACCCCGCCCCGGAAAAACACCACTAGCCCCGCCCCTCAAAGCCCCGCCCCGCCCCTGCTAGTCCCGCCTCCGGGGAGTCCGGCCTGCCCCCTAGCCCCGCCCCCTTCTAGCCCCGCCCCCTCTCTAGAGAGAAGATGCCTTCCCCCGCCCAGCGGCTCCCCGCGCTTGAGAGACGCTCCCTGCGGCCTCCCGCAGCCCCGTCCTCAAACCACCCCGTTGCTGCGACGCCTGCAAAATCCTTGACAGCGACCAGCACAGCAGCTACCTGGGGACCGGGGGGCGGGGCTTACTGAAGGTGGGCGGGGCTGGAGGCAGCGCGGGGGGAGCAAGCAAGAACTGGCTCCTCCTCTCTCTGCCGACCCCACCCTCGCCATCTGTCCCCTCCACCCCTGCCCCCATTCCACCACCATCTACCTGCCTCCTCCCCTACCTGTTACTCTGCCCTCTGCCCTCACCCCTCCAGCCCTCTGCCCTGCCTGTCTCCACACCTACATATTACCCTGCTTCCTCCACTACCCACGGGCCCCACCTCCTCCCCTAGTTTATCTCTTCTCCCCTATCCCTACTGCCTTCTGCCCCACACCCCCAAACATAGGGCGGCAGAGCCTCCTGCTGCTATTCTCCTTGCAGTAACATTGCCCTCCGTAGTGCCTCTCAATAAATCAGAGGTTGGGTAGCCTTTACAAATAGGAAGGGAGCTCACCCCCCACTGCCACCCGCATAATTCGAGCACCACATGGGGTGTGGGGACCAGTGCCCATCATGATGACAGTATTGTTTCCTTATGCTTCCCCCATCTGTATGCCTGCATCCATCCGTTGTCTCTTGCCTTACACGTCTATTGGAATCTCTTTGGGATATGTCTTTTTGTTCTGGGTTTGTACAGTGCCAAGCACAGTGGGGGTTTTGCTTCCTAACTGGGGTTCCTAGGCACTTGGTGATACAAATTTTAAGAATAATTCCAACCCTCATGGAGAGAAACCCACTTATACAACCTCCCCCCAATGTATATATACATGGAGATTATATATGGGGATAATCCCACCAGCAGGGAGAAAAACCCACCCCAAAAGGAGATAATTCCACCTACTCCAAAACGGCCAAAAGGAATTAAAACAAGGAATTAAAGCAACATCTGGATGTTTCCCACAAGGAGAGAGAGCTGACCATGAGGCTGAAGTTGGTTCCATGAATAAGGAGTTTGATACCCTGAACCAGTGTTTCTCGACCTTTTAAGAAGCAAGTACCCCCTAACTTCTGAAAATTTTAATAAATACCCCACCTCTCAATTTTCCATGGGATTTTATATTTACAGACCAATGTGAGCCGTATGTTGGAAGAAGGGCTGAGTATATAAGGCCGTGATATGACAGATGTCAGATCTAGTGTGGGTAGGTTTCCACCTTTACACCTGGGGTGCACAACTCAAGTATGTATCTGGGCTAGAGGTGATGTTGGCCAAAGCTTTGAGGCTTTGAGCGGCATGCCAATGCTAGGAAATATAAAGCGCCGTGCCAAATTTTTTGCTTGGAGCCAGGGAGGGGGGCTGCCACCTGGGCAAGTTGCAGGTGGCTGCTGCCTGGCTGCCAGCCCAGGAGATGGGTGACTGCCACCCAATCTGAACTGGGGCAGAGGAGGCTTCTGTGCCGGCTGGGACCCAGGGATGTGGGCAGGCGGCTGCTGCCCATCTTCAAGCCGGGGTGCTGGAGGCTGTCCCGCGGCTTGGACTCAAGGTGCGGGTGGCTGCCACCCAGCTGTGAGCCCAGCTCACGAGACACAGGAGGCTGCCACCGGGCTCCCACGGGGGAGCTGGGACCTGGCAGGAAGCGGGGGGCTGCTGCCTGCCTCCCCCAGAAGCTAGCGGCTACCACCTGCCTCCTAGCTCAGAGAGCTGGGACCGGCTGGGAAGTGGGCGGCTGCAGCCTGACTTCCCAGGACTGTGGCAGCTGCTGCCCGCCTCCCAGCTGGGAGCTGGTATCTGGTGGGAAGTGGGGGACTGCTACCCACCTCCCCCAGAAGCTGAGGCCGCCGCTTCCCAATGGGAGCTGTGGCTGGGCAGGAAGCGGGGGGGTGTCGCCCACCTTCCCCAGAAGCTGGGGGCTGCTGCACATCTCCGAGCTAGTAGCTGGGACTGGGTGGGAAGTGGGCTGCTGCTGCCAGGCTTCCCCAGAAGTCGGCAGCTGCTGCTCGCCTCCCCTTCTCTCTTTTTTTCCCCGTGTACCCCCTGCCTGTGTCTCATGTACCCCTAGGGGTACGCATACCACAGGTTGAGAAACTATGCCCTGAACAAGGATCTGGGAGTAAGAAACCAACTTCAGCTTCTTGAGCTGACCTGTGATCAGAGAGAAAATCTTTTTGACCAGAACTGATGGGGGGGGGAGGGGGGGCGACATTTGTAGCAGGGGCCCCAGCTCAGAGGGCCCCCCACAGTGGTGTTGGAACAATTTTTATAGTGGGGGTGCTGAAAGCCATTGAACAAAACTGTAAATCCTGTATATGATGGAAACCACTTCAAGCCAGGGGGTTCTGCCGCACCCCAGCACCTCTAGTTCCGGCACCCATGGCCCCCCAACATGTCTTTAATGTCTGTGTAAATAAAGTGAAGTGGAAGTGGATGCAGACCCATCAAGCATGATGTAGCATGGCCCCACATTACTCTCAATGGGCCTGGAAGTAGTGGCTACAAAGTGGAAGCCCAGCTGCAACATTCCCCATCTAGAGTGGTGAGACCAACTGAAAAGATGACCAACAGCCTGACTGCCATACACTCGAAGGTTTCTCAGGAAACAAGAGAGATGGGAAAGCTTTGGCCAACTTGGGACTTGCTAACAGAGAGAAGCTGCAGCAAGAACTTAAGGAGCTAAAAAAAATCATCTTGAGAAGGAAATCAAAGAACTGCACAAAAAGTAGAAGGGTCCTAATTAAATTTGCTGATGACACATGGCTGGGAGGCATTGTCAATACAGAGATCGGATTATTATACAGGAAGAACTGGATGACTGAGGACTGGAGTAATAGACGTGGGATGAAACTTAATAGAACAAAATGCAAGCTCATGCACTAAGGGGCTACTAAAGAATTTCCACTGTCAGCTCATCCGTTGGAAACGACTGAAGAAATCACAGGATGACTGTATGATAATGTATGTTAGTTGATCACAGGAAAACTACAAGTCACCAGTGTAATGCTGTCATGAAAAAGGCAATGCAATCCTGGGTGTATTAGGCAAGGGATTTCCAGTCAATGTAGACAAGGCACTGGAATACTTGTGTAAGTCTGGTCACCCATGTCCAAGCAAAAGGAATCCAAACTGACCCAGTGCAGAGAAAAGCTCCTAGGCTGATCAGGTGAATGGAGAACAGATCTTATGAAGCAGCTGAAAGAGCTGGGCCTGTTTAGCCTACAATGGCTTTGTGAGATCTGTCCGTTAACCAGTTCCTAATCTAGGTGCTTTACTGATGCTGTATAGTGCTAATGTTTTAATCGGGCTGTCATGGGGTATTAAGTCAAACGCCTTACACAAGTCTAAGTACATTACATCTATGCCATGACCTTTATCAGCCAAACTTGCAATCTCCTCAAAGAATGAAATCAGCTCTGTTTAATGAGACCGATTTCCTGCAGATAACCCTTTGGTCAGGTGTCAGCGTACAAAAGTGCCAGGATCAATTAGCTAGGGCTTGCTTCGGAAAGCGTGAATGCTAGCTCAAGCCTCCACTCAGAAATGCTAAGTTATCACCGCAGGGCACCCTTACACCCCCCCCCCCTCCATAAGCACCAGTGCAGGGTTTAAAACACACAGAAAAGGCTCTATTGGGCATTGGGGGACACATAAGAACCATAAGGAAAGCCAGCAGTTAATTAACCAACAATATCTATTAGGTAAGACCCCACACCCTCCAGTGTCTTAACTTCAGGTTGTGAGTGATCAATGAGGCAATGCCTTCAAGCATTAGCTGCTTTCCTTGTCCACTGCTCCCCAGTTGTTGGCACAGTCACCTGACGCAAGGGACTGAATGTCTTAGCTGGGCGGAAGCTAGTCTGCTCAGGTGTCCATTTTCTTGGGTCCAGAAGGGTGAAAACAGCCAGCATGGAGCAGGTAGGGGCCATGTCTGCTTTCCTAAATCCAACTGGCCCCCAAACACCCTGGACAGTTCAAAGGATGCAGACCCCAGCCCAGGGATCACCATGGAATGATGAAGAAACTGAGGCAGGGACTTGCCTTTAGTGTTTATTGCTTTACATGATTAAATATAAAAGAGGAGAGAGGTGTTAGATTGTACAAAGTGTGAGTGCACTGACTGCTTCACAACTGCTGCGTGCCCCTAGAGAGATACACTGGAAGCCAGAAGCATCATCACCCCATGGGAGCCCTCACCCTAGCACACCCCTGGTGGCCCAGGGCAGCACCACCCCTGCCTCCTGAGTTCAGGGTTACAAGGGTGTCAAGGTGACAATTGAAATTCAATCAGTAAATCAGTGATTCGGTTTCTCTGGCTCACCAGTCACTACACTCAGCCCTTAAATCAAATAAGAAGGTAAACTCAAGAATTACTTCAACATTTCACAGGAAAGTCAAGGAAATACGCCTTTCTTTGAGTCTAATCAATTAGATGAAGAGTCTGATCTACAGAGAAGTTGATTCTTGCCTTTGTTTGAAGAAAGTGTACCTTCCAGGGCAGGTCTGTGCCACTGTGGCGCTTTTGTGAAGATGCTCTATGCCGCATAGTTAATCCACCTCCCTGAGAGGTGCCAGACACGGTGACAGGAGAAGCTCTCCTGCCGACATAGCGCTGTCCACACTGACATTTAGGTCAGTATAACTATGTCACTCAGGGGTGTGGATTTTTCAGAGCCCTGAGCGACACAGTTATACTGAAGTAATTCCATAGCATAGACCTGGCCTGAGGCCTGGCCTATGTTAAAAAAGTTGGTCAACCCAGCTGTATCGCTCAGGGTTGTGAAAAATCCACACCCCTGAGCAGCCTAGTTAAGCTGACCTACCCCCCAGTGTAGACAGTGCTAGATCAATGGGAGAACACGTCCGGCAACCTAGCAACTGCCTCTCAGGGAGATGGATTACCTCTGCCAATGGGAGAATCCCTCCTGTCAGCATAGGTAGCGTCAACACTGAAGGGCCGCAGTGGCACAGGTGTGTGGCTGTAGTGTTTTAAGTGTAGACATAGCCTTAGGTCTGGTCTACAGACCTAGATCAGTATATCTACTGAAAATCCATACCCCTGAGCAACATCGTTAAACCAGCCGAGCCCCCTGTGTAACAGTGCTGTGTCGGTGGGAGAGCTTCTCCCGTCAACATAACTAGCGCTTCCCGGGGAGGTGGATTAACTACGGTGGCAGGAGAGCTCTCTCCCGTTGGCGTAGGAGCATGTCCATTACAGCGCTACAGTGACACAGCTACATCTCTGCAGCTATGCTGATGCAAAGTTTTCAGTGCAAACCTGCCTTTAGTTGTTGCTTCAGGCTGGGTTTAGTTGATGGTCAGAATTCTTCACTTCTTCTCTGGATGGTTGGGACAGGGAAGGCTTCAGGTGCAACTTTTAGGTGTCATGGGTGTGAAAGAGTCCCTTTCCTTCCACAAGGTTAATGTCTTTTTTGGGGGGAAGGTGTGTCCCTGTTGCCTTGCTCTGCCTCAGGAACACCCTTCCCAGTGTTGCCAACTCTCATGGTTTTGTCATGAGTCTCCTAATACTTATTGTATTCCTTAAAGCCCCAGCTCCTGGAGTCAAGTGGATATGTGATGTCAGCCTTCATTCTTAAAGAAAAACTATGTTTCTAGCCCTCAGGGGTCTGGAAAAAGCTTCAAAATGTGACCTCAGTGCACCCTAAAGGCTTAAAAAAGCAGAAGACAAATAAAAAGACACCAAATCTAATATTTTTACATAATCTCGTGATTTTTGGTGAGCCTGACATGATTGTTGAACATTTAGGGTTGGCAATACTGGAGATTCCAGCATGTTGATAGTATTTCAGTCTGAGGTCACAGTAGAAGATTCCAGTCTGCGGGGGAATGTTTTTGTACAAAACCCTTTGGTGATCACACATAGACAGTGTCTTTGTAAGCAGGACATGTGAGAGGCCCACATGAGGAGGAGTCAGTAAAAAGACTTCTGCTTAAGCCAATCTTAAGTGTCTTGACCAGTGGTTCTCAACCTTTTTTTCCCGAGTACCACTCGGGAAAAAAAGGGGTGGGGGGGGACTTTCGGCGGTGGCGGGGTTTCGGGGCTTTGAGAACCGCTGGTCTTGACGATTTCCATATACTGGACGCCCATCAGCATTACACACTCGCGCATTTCTACACATCTTCATGCCAGTGAGCTAATGACACTGGGCATATGCTCAAAAAGGGAGGGCAGAGACTAGGGTGACTGAGAGACCTGAACCTAGTAACCTTTTGACCTGCATACCAAAAAGCAAGATTTGAAACAAACATATTTTGTTTGTTCACCCTCCCAGACGTTGCAGGCAGTTTTACAGTTCTTGTACACAGGTTGGAGCTCCTTCCCAGTCTGGGACCAATTTTCCCAGTTCAAAGTCTTTCACGCATTCTCATTGCTGTCAGTCAAGATGGGAAGAGAAGTGGTTGGCATCCTTCCCCCCCTCTTTTATATCCTGACCCTTTTTACTGGAAAGGTCCTTGCTGAGTCTTGGGGTCAGGCAGCCCGATGATTTATATGCTTGAGCAAGTGACTTTCAAGTGGATTGTAAATCTCTTGTTTACAACACCCCTGCTGGTGAATGGCCGGGGCTGATTGCTTAACACCTGGCTGGGTGTTGGTCACCCCTTTGTTGCCACTGAAGAAGTCTGTTGGCGTTCCCAGATGTACATGTTTCAGTAACAAACATAAAGCACATCTCATAACTCCACATACAGTGTCAATACACACCTGTTAACAGGACAGTGACACTCAGCTGGCTCTGGCTTTTCCAATGGTACCTCACAAGGCCCACTTTGTACAAGATTTATCACAATTTTGTAGACGTGCTTTCCACAACAGTGTAGTGTCACAGGGAGGTTTCCCTACTGTCAGCAAGGCCTTTTTCTGTGAGGCATAATACGTACTCAGTGGTTGTTGCTCAATATGTCAGCTAGCAGGGCTCCCTGTTAAGGAATGTTTCACCATCTGCTATGGGTGGGGCTCTCTACCACAGGGCAGGGCTCTCATAGGAATGGCCACACCCATTACATCCATGAGCCTATCTAGCCTAGCATCTCGTCTATGAGAGTGGCCATTGCCAGTTGCTTCAGAGGAAGGTGCAAGAAATGCCTCACCTACTGGGGAATTCTGGAATGACTCAGCCCATAGAGGCTGTTTCCCCCTGGCCCTTATTGGCTGGATTGAGCCCTGAGAGTTTATTTCCCATCTATACTTGGGTCTTACCTAAAGTAGGGTGGGGCCATCAGAAGCACAGGTCTCTCCCCCTTTGGGTGTGGCCATCCCAAGGGGTGGGGCTCCGTGCCTATATCTTAGCACCCTGTTCCCCAAGTGTGGCCATTCTCAGCCATGGCATTCCCTGCAGCAGCAGCTGGTCCCTGGTTGTGCTTGCTGCTCCTTGTGGGTGTTCCTTTCACTTTTGGGGACTCTCTTGCTGGGGGTCTGCACCCTCTGTCAGTGTCAGACCCAAAAGTCCAGCAGGGGGCACGCCAAGCCGTACAGGCCTACAACCAGCGCAGTAAGAGCCTCTACTACAGCCGGGCAGTGCAGGTGCTGAGTGCCCATACACAGGTGAGTGGATGCAAATGTTACAGAGGGCAGGGGAGGGGAACTTGTAGGGGAGCGGGTGCTGTGCATGGAGCCCCCAGTGAGGGGCCTGGGATCCAGGGGACAGAGCTAGGGTGGGCAAGGCTGCAGGGTGTAGGTGGATGGGATCTGGTGGGGCTGGGACCTGTGAGGGGATCAGAATGTGTTGCCAGGCTCCTTGCCCATCCCCACTCCAAATCCAAGCACCTAGATGTTCCCCTGCCCCAATACCACTGAAAACCCTGCCCAAGGCTTCCCCACCTGAGCCCCACAGTGGGAGGCCCTTTGGCTAACTTTGCTCTTTTCCCTCTTGCGCCCTGTGACACAGGGATGGGTGCTAATAACCCCAGGGGTGCTGGGAGCACCTAAATCATAGCCCGAGTGGGGAAACTGACGGCCCAACTGCCCTCTCTAGGACACGGCCTAAGGAGCAATGAAGAGGCTCAGAGCTCAACCCCTCATGTTTCCTGGTGCTCAGTGCAGGGAGGGAGGGGTGTGTGCTGGGACTCATCTCCAGGCTGTGCTCCCCATTCTCCCTCCAGGTCGTGTCCGGGTCCATGTTGCATCTGACCATGAATCTGGAGAAGACCCTGTGCAAGAAAAGTCGGGATGCCGCAGTGGACCTCAGCAAGTGCCGCCTGCCGCCCCCGTCAGAGCAGAAGGTGAGAGGATAGGACTGGGCCTAGTTCTGAGGGTTCAGGGCATCAGTCTGGTTTGCCAAGAATTACATTTGGAGGTGAAATTCTGTGCTTATTTAAAGCTACAGCCATCCCCACCCAATGTCATTGGGGCACATCCTCTCCTGCCCACAGTGGGTGAGAGACGCTCCCTGCCACAGAGACCATCCCATCTCACCCCACGAGTGGTGGGAGGGGCCCAGAACCAGGATGGGCTCCCTGCTGCTCTGCTTCTGCAGAGAGTGAAACTCAGACTCTGCAGCCAAAGGGAAATGTTTTTGTTTGGTTTAAACTCTGTGAAAACTGTATCATTGTCCTGCCCTCCTCAATAGCAGGGGCCCATCCTTGCCCCAATTCCACGAGAGACAGACAGACAGACAGAGAGAGAGAGAGAGAGTGTGTGTGTGTGTGTGTGTGTGAGAGATTGCAGCCAACCAACCTCTGCTGGTCCCGGAGAAAGTACAGAAAGTGGGGAGAGTTGCTTGGTGTGGTTCAGAGGCAGGTATCAAGGACCCTTTTGGTATTCTTGCCTTGCTGCTTTCCCAGTTGAATCCATCTCCAATACTAGCCAGCTCTTGGTGTATCTGACTGGAGGGTAAATGTGTGGGCACAGATTTGGGGGAGTTAAAACTTTACGGTGGGAGCCCTTCCATGAGCTGGGAGCTGATTTTGGGGCAGGGGCTGCCAGGCATGGCAGAGTCACAAGGAGGGTGACTGGGGAGGTCACTAACCTGAGGCCCAAGGAAGCCGGGTTTAATTTCCTGCTCTGCCAGACTCCCCGTGTCAGCCTGGGCCAGGCACTGGCTGTGCATGCCTGGGTTTCCTCATCTGTAGAATGGGGCTAATAGCACTGCCCTGCCACCCAGGGTATATGTGAGGATAAATACAAGAAATACTGGGGTGTAGATGTATCACTGAGCTCTGTTAGCTCTTCAGGTGTTTTTATGACATCCACAGCACCTCACCACTGCACACACAGCAATGAATTTAGCCTCACGCCCTCCTCCCCCCCTCATTTTACCAATGGAGAAAGACACAGGACTTGCCCAACGGCATGCTGTGAGGCTGGGTGAGAAAAGGACAGCTGGGTTTTAATGGTAACCCCTCAGTCACCCCAATTCTAACGTGCTTCATTCCATCCTAGAAAGTGTACTGTAAGTTCCAGATCTGGTCTCAGCCCTGGCTGAACAAGACACAGATAAGTCAGCAGTGCAAGTAGGTCCATCACCAAGTCCTGCTGTAGCTAACGCCGAGATGACGGGGAACCAAAACATCTGCTCCACCATCAAAGCTTCAGCGGAGACCGGCTGCCTCCCTCCACCTCGCACTTCTTTCCTCTAATCCGCCAACCTTATTCCCCATCAAGTGGAGGGAGATCAGTGTCTTGACTTCACCCTGGGGGTTGGAAATCAACCCGTTCTTCTGCTTCTCGACTGATTTTTAATCTCTGTTTAATGACAAAACGGGAGCCCCTGGGCTCTTTCTGTTATTGCTGGGTCTTGTACCTGCTTCACTATGGCAATAAACCACTTTACTGCAGCATCTCACCATGGATGGGTCAATGGCTGGTTATTTTTCATTTCTCCACCTGCCTCTTACCTCACCCCCCCCTTTATGTCCAAATTCCCAGCACGATTTGCATGGCTGCAAAACACCCCCAACCTCAGCACCTGCTCTGTGCTGCTCCTGCCTCATCCTTCAGTGGCTCCTGTGAGGTTCGGGCACTTCACACATAAAGTAGACAGGGGCCAAGGCTAGATTCCAGTCACCAAACATTTCCCCCCCACCCCCCTGGGATCTGAGGTTTGCAAACTCTACATGCCCAGGCCCCATGCCCACTTGTATCAATTTACCCTGCTGTAACCCCACTGATGGGGCTCAACTAATGTGAACACACCGGTGTGAACATCCTCAGTAACTAATTAGAGTCAATCACTCTAGGCTCATGCGTTTACACAGAGGCTCTGCACCCAGTTAGCCCAGTAACGGCTCACCAACAGTTGCTTTGTAGAAAGGTGCCAGAGACGCAGTAGTGAGGGGATAATTCACAGGTTGGGTTCGTGGCCCAAAGCCGTTGGCTTTACATCCAATCCCCTTCTAAATATTTTAGATCTACTGAAACTCTCGTGGTCCTGTTCCCCACAGGACTGTCTACTCCCTTTCTGATGCCAAGGACTTGGCCTTGGGATCTGGTAGCCGGGAAGGCATGTGGGAAAAGTATTTCTCCCAGCCCTGTAGATTAAGGATAGCCTAGTAGCTTCCAATACTACCACTTAGGGGTTCACTTCAAATCCCTCTGCGCTAACGGTAGGGGGAGTGAAAATTGCTGGGCCTCTAAAAGCTCCCATGGCTGGAAGCTGAACCTAGACAAATACAGACAGGAAATAATTTTTAATGGTGGGGGCGTTGCAGGAGCATCACTCACCACTGGTCTGGCACCTCCTGCTGGTTGCTCTGGAGATTAGCTGGAGGCCAATGCCCCCTGTCCGTGGCTCGCACACTCTCACTGTGTGCTATCTGCCCACAGCCCAAGACACCGCAACATCCTCCTCAGGACTCTGCCTTCCGGCCATATTGCTGCCCCTGCTCCCCCCTTGGGGGGGGATTTAGGCCCTCAATAGTCCCTGGCAGTCCTCCCCCTCAGTGTCACTCACCCAGTGGCTAGTAGGGAATCTGGGCCTGCCCTCATCTCCAGCCCAGGGCCCCTCAGCTTTAGCCTCACTGCTTTGTCCCAGAGCTGCTTCCTCCCACTGGACTGGGGTGGTTTCCCTTTGCTTCCTGAGCCTACCAGTTCCTAAAGCTTCCTCCCTCTTCCCAGGGAGTGTCACAGCACCCACTCCTCCCTTTCTCCCTGGAGTGTCTACCTTTCCCCAGCAGCCCTGTCCTTTTTAGGCTCCACCTATTCCTACCCAGCTGAGCCTCTTTAATTAGCTGCCTAATTGGTTAACTGGCCCATCTGGTCTGCAAGATGAGTGGGAGGTAGATGCCCCCTCACAAGGGGGAATTAAGCACTGGAACAACATCCCAAGGAGCTGGGGTAGATTCTCCATCATTTTGGAAAGAGGTGCTGTAATTCAACCAGGAATTAATTCAGGGCAGTCCTAGGGCCTCTGTTATACAGGAGCTCAGACTGGATGATCACAGTGGGCCCTTCTGGCCTCAAGTCTCTGCATCTATAAAAGCAAGCATAGAAATAAATCTTGGCACTCAAGGGGGGAGCACAGTTGAGGGCTTGAAAGGAGTCTAACCGAGGGAGGTGCCCTCCATTTCACTTCTCTTTCATCTTACCTATGAAAAGTCCACTTTAAAGCAGCACCCATTCGTTTGTGAGGGAGTCCATGGCCCCAGACAGAAAATGCAGCTCAGGCACCGGGTTTATCATTTATTATTAGTGTAGAACACATATCAAGGAATATCAAACCCTACAGCATTGTTTTGAGCTCTTTCCACAACTGCTCTGCGGCAATCCCAGCTTGCCATCTCTCTCTTCCAGGTGCAGAGATCAGGGGATGTTCTTGGGCAAAGAGAATGGCCCTTAGCATTTTTCCAGTACAAGAACTTGTAGAATTTTTCTCCATGAAAATGACAAAGGGAAAAATCCAGATTTGCCCTCAAAAACCTCACCACCCTTCTTGCTCCTATGCTTCTAACAGCATCCTCCAAAAATAAAATGCTTAACAAACCGTAGCCCATTGCTCCTCTCATACATGTGAGGCAGGCTGTGGTTAGTTGAGCTTTCCTCCTACCTGCACGTACAACTCCCTTGCTGTGGTATAATGGGGACAGTTGCCCGTTCTTTTAACCAGGGTTCAGTCCCACAAAGGATCAGAGACCCAGACCTCTTTTTGTGCCATTTCAGTCATTGAGCCTGATCAGCTAATTAAGCCCTGAGTTTCCAGAGCAAGGGGGAAAAAAACCAAACAAAAAACCGCAGCTTATCTTTATTGCTTAAGAGAGCTGAGCTGGTGCTGAAAAGTAACGTATGGTATTAAACCCCCCACTCACTCTAACACACTGGAAGGACTAGATCCTTCCTGGGTAGGCATAAAGCTACATCACAAGAGGCTACTGCCCCCTTGCCTTGTGCAAATCCACCTTCAAAGTGCATTTGATCAAACAGCCCCACAAGGGGAAATACTGCAGCGGGACTCTAGCAGCGTTAGTCCAGAGCCACCCAACCCGTGCTAAATGCGGCCTTGCAAAACAGAAAGAATCATACACAACAGAATGGTGTTAGCAGCAAGATCACAGCTAGGTTCACGCAACGGTATCCTACTGTGCATTTACAATAGTGTGGTGGCAGGAAGAGACACAGGGAGCCACAGGGCTTCCCCCCCATCCTCCCCCATTTTGATCACCTCCTCTGACAATAATATTTTGTCTGAATAAAGGGCTTCCTACATGAATTTGAACTGCACTGAGCAGAGGGGAGATAGCCTGTTTGTTGTACATCTGGGGCTTGGCCATGGACCACACAGCAAGGCAGCAGCAGAGCTGAGAGCAGAAGATCTGTGGCAGACTGTGCCTGCCCCAGTTTTCCATTGCCCCTCCCAATGAGGCTGCAGCAGAGGCAACATAAAAGCTGGGCAAAAATTGTTTGACCAACCTGGTTTTTCAGCAGGAAATTGGGTTTCCGAGTAAATGAATTTTTTTTTGTGAAAGAAAATCTAGATTTGTTTTTGGTTTGGTTTTCTTGCTTGTGGGTCAAAAAAACTCAAACACCCAGCAATCAAAGTGTTTTTTCCAATTAAATATTTCAGTTCCAATAGACTATTAAAGTGTCACAGCGGAGTTCATTTGCCTCATGTCCCTCTTCTCCTTTATGTACTGTACTCCCCAGACAGACAACATCTCCCAGGATACACCTCCTTTGCCTCTCCAACTGGGGAGAACGCATTGGCATGGGAGATTAGTCTGAGCAAGACGCCCAGACTATAGAACAGGGGTAGTTAATTATTTTTTGTCAAGGTCCAAATTTCTTGGTCAAGGTACAGTCAAGATCCAGACACCAAGAAAATAATAAAAAAATTAATAAAATAATTAAATTAATAAGTAAAAAAATATTTTTGGCTCCATTCAAAAGTGTCTGGCAGTCAGGATTTGGCCCACAGTCTACCTATTGACTACCTCTGCTATACAGAATGGGCATGAGGCACCTAAACGACAACTCCCATGAGGCACTGGGGCAAATAAGCAAGAGGAGACCATAATGCATCATGGGAAATGCAGTCCAACCAGAGAACTCAGCTTAGTGGCTTTTTACAATCAAATTTTTTTGGCATTTGAGTTTTTGCCCCAAAAAAAGAAAAAAAAAAATCCTTTCCACTGAAAAAAACCCAACCATTTTCTGCCCAGTTCTAGGCAGGATATTAACGCTCCTGTCTGGGGGCTGGGAAAGCCCAGGGCCAATGTTAGACTCATTGCAGAAACTAAGGAGTGGGCCCCACCCCGCCTCCCTTACCCACTCACACACTGGAATTCTGCAATGTTTCTGAAGCCAAAGCCTGAGCCCCAGCATGTGGAGCCCCCTGTGGTGTGGGGCCCTGGGCAATTGCTATCTCCTAACGCCAGCCCTGGAAAGCCAGTCTGGCATTAAAGGGTCGCTGGATTCTCCACAGCTCAGAGTGGCTGAAAAATACAGAGCATGTGTGACATGGATGGACTACAACTTACAGCATGCAGTGCTCCAAGCTGTCTTTTCCCCACCCTCCCAGAGAATTGCTGCCTCCAAGAGCTTCCCAGGCTGGCCAGTCCTGCTTACGTGCACCCTGGTGCCAGGACTGAGCTCTGGAATTTAGGGGAGCTATTCTTTCACCCTGCCTTGTAAGGGGAGCCCAGAGGGAGCATTGCCCCCCCTGCCAGGGTAAGGAGAGGGAGGGGAGGAAATACCCGGTCCTTCAAAGCTGTTGATGCAACCTGCACTTCCCGAGAGCCAGGAGAATTGGGGGCACCACAGTTAATGGTTTCCAAAAGCCACAGCTGGTTGGGAGTGTGACGCAAGAGCCTGGCCCTTTGTAAACCCAGGCTCCTTCAAGATGCTTCCCCTGCAACGGAAGCTTTTGAAAACCTTGCCCCAAGACAGGAGATGGAAGCAAAAAGGGCTTTTTCGGGGAGAGAGGTGCAGAATCCAGAGACTGGTCAGTTTCATAGGATTAATGCTCTACCCCGTCTTTAGAGTGCTCATAGTGTTTCCCTGTAATAGATCCAGCCAGCCAGGCTAGAAAAATAGAAACCAGCAGCCCCTGCTAGGGATAGTGTATCAGAATTAGAGGCTAGGGGTGGCATATGCAAATTAGTGTTACCAGCTTTTCAAAGTGCCCCCGCTGGCCTGATGGGAACAGGCATAACTGGCAAAGGGTGTGTCAGACCCACCAGCAAAAGCAAACATGTGGGGTGGGATCGTTTCTCTGCCAGGAGAGAGCGAGCTGCCTTCAGAGCATGGGTTGAAAAGCAGCCTTGGTCCTGGGAGCCAGGACGCCTGGGTTCCAACTGTGTGGGGCGGAGGGAGGAACACAAGAGGTGTGGCGCGTAGTTCCAGGATATTGCACAAACCCATGGCTGGAGGAGGCCCAAGGGACTGTAGCATAGGTTGGGCAGCAGCTCCAATGCGCCAGCATCCTGCTCTAGGTGGCATGTGTCTTTCACCCCACAAAGTCTGTCCCACTGACTTCAGCTGGGGGGGTCTAGGGGAGAGGGCAGTCATCTCCTGGAGGGAAAAGCCAGGAGTCTCAGCAGTGGGTGAGCTTGCAAAGAAGATGCAGCCCTGGGAGATGGCCCATAAGGACTTATTCTGCAGTGGAAATCCCAGCCAAGGTGTCCTCCAATCAGTGTTTGTTAGGACAGGGAGCAGACCAGGGCTCCCTTCTGGGCTCGAGATGCATGCATGAGCGCACCCTTGGGGCATGGCATAGCCTCCCCCATCCTGCTGATTGGCCTGCCCCAGGCCAAGTCTCTGCCCCGCCCCCTTTGCTCCACAGCTTTTCCACACTGTGACATCTCCCCCAGCTTAGCCAGGGTCCTTTCTCCCTTCTCAAGTCTCTCTCCTATGCTCTAGGGAAGCTAGCGGGCCCTAGCACGACAGGTGCTGGGGCTGGGGCAGTGACTGTGGGCAATGTAGTGAGACAGAGAGGAGGGGAAACACAGGGAGGTTTTGGGGGGCGAGGTCCTGCAATGTCTAGTCCACCACAGCTGAGCTGCACATGGTGTTCATCCCGCAGGCTCTGCTGCCCCGGTACAAGTAGTAGTAGCCCTGGGGAGGAAAAAAGAAGAGGGGTCACTAGGTCCC
The DNA here is from genome assembly GCF_026122565.2 of Emydura macquarii macquarii. Lineage (NCBI taxonomy): Eukaryota > Metazoa > Chordata > Testudines > Chelidae > Emydura > Emydura macquarii. The sequence continues at coordinate 7,387,471 of NW_027131105.1, read as the reverse complement.
CATCAGCCAGCAAGTCACTGCTTTGGACCTATTTCTCCCAGCACCTGCTCATTGCTGCTTAGCTTTGGGCACCCCACTGTGGCAGGCTGGGAATCCCGGGAGAACCACAGGGGCTGGTCTGTGTCCAGCAGACCTGATGAAGCCCCCATTTTCTACCCACTGCTCCCCAGCCCTGGCTCTCTACTGCCAGGCATGATACTGGGGAACTGGGCTAGGCTGGGAGTGTGGGGAGAAAACAGAGGGAGGCCTGACCTGCCCTCCCTGGAGAGGGCTGGGGGAGGATGGGAAAGCCAAGCAGCCAGTGCAGGGGACAGGGATGGAGAGAAGAGGGACAAAGCCAGGTGGCCAGAGCAGTCTCTATCCCAGCCCGCACCTTGCTGCTCCTTGCTGGACTCACCTGCTCGCCCCAGTTCTTGCCCCAGCTGTTTTTGATGGCCCAGAAGGGGGTGCGGCCACCTGGAAGGTAGAAAGGGCCACCATGAAGGTTAAGTTTGAGGGTAGGAGGCTGGACAGTTCCTGCCACATGGCTGGGGCCCAGACCACCATGAGCCAGGGGATTGGCATCATTAGCCAGCGCTGACTGAGCCCCTGCTGTCAGCTTCCACTTTTGCAGCAAAAGGGATTCTGCAGCTTACAGCAGCCCCCGAACTCCTGGGTTCCAGCCCCCGCTCTGGGAGGGAAGTAGGGTCCAGAGGTTATAGCAGGGGCTGGGAGCCAGGACACCTGGGTTTCTCTCTGACTCCGCCAGACTCACTATGCCTTCAAGCGAGCCACCTCCCGTCTCTGTGCCCCTGGTCACTGCAAGTCCATGAGGGAGGGCTGGGAGCAGCCGGGACTCGGCTCAAGAGTGACACATGGTGGTGGCAATGAGCGTTACCTGCTCCAGGCAGGACAGTAAGGAGGAAAGGCCTGCAAGGCCAGCCCAGGAGAGAAACAGGATGGGCCCAAAGTGGCTCATTAGGGCTAAGGGATGTCCCCGAGGGGAGGGGGGCTCCTGTGGATTCCGGACTAGCGTCACTTACGTGTCCCGTACCCCACCAGCAGCACAGCGTGGTCAATCATCCAGGGGTTGCAAAGGAGCCGGAAGGGGTGGGAGACCCCCCTTCTGTAGAACTGAAGGGGAGAGAGCCGAGGAGCGGAACGTCAGCCGGATGAGTGCACAGATCCCTACAATGCCACCCAGATGCAGCTGCCTCCAGGGTGGAGCACGGGACTGTTTATACAGGGATCCCTGGCCTGGTGCAGAGATGGGACCACCTCTGGGGTGCGGCGCGTCCCTTACTGAGCCCCTGCCCTGCTCCCTGCAGCACAGCATCACCTAGTGCCACGCCCAGGTACTGGGGCAGCATTGACTACAAGGGGAGAGCACCTCTGCTGAATCTGAGCAGCAGGTCCTCCGGCATCCCACTGGGGCCAACAGCCCATGGCTTCTGCTAGAACTCAGGTGCCAGGTCTGCACCCCTCACCCGGAGAGAGTCCCAGGGCCTGGGTACGATATCTCAGCAGCCTCAGGGCTTTCGCATAGCTCTACCAGAGGCACACGCCACATCCCAGCAGCACGCACCAGGCTGTAACGAACCAGTGAGTGGGGAACGCCCCACTAGCAGGTGGAGTCTGAGCTCCATTGGAATCCCACCCAGGCTGTACAGATGCCCCGCACAGCAGGGGCAGGAGTCGGTGGCTCTGCCCCGAAGCGTCTGCTCACCTGCATGGCGAAAGCATTGAGTGCGATGGAGATTGGGCCGTTCTTGACCAGCCAAGCTGCAATCTCTGGAATGGACGGGATGGGTGAGTTGGGGCTGTGGCAGGAGAAGGCGCTGTGCCTATCCCAGAGCTGGCTGGGAAGGGGGCAGGGCCATACCAGGTTTGTCCTCGTATGTGCCAGGCATCAGCAGCCTCCAAGGCCATGAGACACTCATGTGCCCAATTGCCCAGGGGTGTCGGCCTCACTTGGCTCATGAGGTTCCCTGGGCGCCTCGCAGCCAGGACTCCCTGTGGGCTCTGACACGTGCAGCTCAGCTCACAGGGGTGTGGCGGTGGCTGCACGGCCTGCGACAGGCATGGGGAGGCAGCATGGGCTAGTGGAAAGGGTACTGGACTGGGACGCAGGAGACTGGGCTCTACTGACAACAGGCTGCCTGACCCTAGGCAAGTCCCTTCCTCACTCTCTGCCTGCCTTTTCCCTCCCACCCACTGTTTAGGACTGGGACTCTCTCTCACTGTGGGCAGCGCCTGGCACAACAGGGGGTCCCATCTCCCAGAACACAGATCACTGACAGCTGTGTGGAAGGGCAGGTCTCTTTCCACATGCAGCTCCAAGTCTCCCTCCCTCTCCCGCCTAGCTCCCAGCGACTGGAGGAAGGCGTAGGCAAGGCAGACGGCAGCAGTAGGACTCAGGGACCTGGACTCACCTGTCTCATCCCGGGAGATCTCCACAGAGCTGTTGATGTAGACGGCCACCTTGCTGGTGGAGAAGCTGCAGCTCTGCTTGTGGCCCTCATAGCTATAGTCGCCCTCCGTCTCCAGGCCACCTGGAAGGAGCAATCCCCGGGAAGGGCAGGTTAATAGCGCAAGGGGCTAAGAGACAGATCCTGCTGCAGGGAACTCGCCTGAGGCTTGTACAAGACTAACGGGATCTGAAAAAATTCTGCGATGCCCCTCAATCCCGACCAACAGCCCCCTGCTAGCCCAGCCCTGGGGTCCCCATCACCACCACCCACAACTCAGCCACTGGCCCCAATCCCAGCCCGCAGGCCCTGCTAGCCCAGCCCTGGGTTTCTCCCACATGCAGCCCTGCCAATGTTCCTCAATCCCGACCCACAGCCCCCTGCTATTCTATGTAGCTGCGGCTGATCTTCCTTAACTGCCCAACCCTTGATCTTCACCTATTTGCCCCACTCAGGTTGAGGCCTCGACCTCCCAGCTGGTCCTGAGCTTACCTAGCTGCTCAATGGCCTCATAGGCATTGGAAGGCAGCCCCCCTCCACAGGCATGATCCAGTCCATCGCAGTCCACCAGCTCTGCAGGGAGAGAGACTGGCACTAACCGATCTGACGCTCTTGGACTCCCATCCCCCCCAGCTGTCCCCACCCCCAGCTGGCTGCTCCAGTCTCTCTCAGACAGGTAGCATGGGCTGTGAGTCAGGACTCCTGGGTCCTATTCCCCGTTCTGCCACTGACCCGGGGCTAGCCCCTTCCCCTCTGCGTGCACGTTTTCTTCCCTCCCCACCCCCCCCCGGCTCTAGTTAGCAGGAAACTCTGCAGGGCAGGGACACAACGGGGGCAATCTCAGTCAGGGTCTTGCATAGAGCTCAACACCACAGGGTCCCCCTGCTCTTGGCTGGGGCTGCTTGGCTCTACCACAAACCCAGGCCAGATCAGATTCGCTGACAGTGCTGAAATCAGAGTGGAAGCTGCAAACACCTCTGGGGAGGTCAGGACACTGGAGGAGGACTAGCTCCCACATCCTGACCCCTCACTCCCAATAAGGGGCGTAAGGGGGAACCCAGCAACCAACCCCCCTTCACATTAAAGGAAGTTTGAGTTCTTCACTCTGGTGCAGGGATCGACTCTTAACAGGGATTTCCGAAGAGCCTCAGGGAAACCAGCTAGGTCCAGGGAGCCTGCAAATCCATCAGGCTCTCGGAGGCAGCAGCCGCACCGTGCAGTCCCTCTCCTGCTCAGGACTCAGGGAGAGTCCCAGGTGGCATGCTTGGGCCATGCAGGCTGGGAGAGCGCCAGGGTCCTGGAGAAGGAATCCCTCTTCTACCCGTCACAGCTCAGCCCTGGCTCCAATGCCAGGAGCGCCAGCCACATACCCTGCTCCGAGAGCGAGACGAGAGACCCCCTGCGCAGGAACCACTGTCCTTCCACGTTGCCGGTGACAGAGAAAGCCCAGCAGGAGCCGCACATGCCCTGGAAACACAGGGCCAGACAGATGATGTCCCACGAGTGACCCGTCAGCCTCCCAAACCCCATCTGGCCCCAGGAGGGGGTGCTGTTGGAAACAATGTGGGAATGCTGGCTGTAGGGGGGCTCCCAGCCACTCCAGTCCTGACCTCTCCCAGCAGAGGGTGCTGAAAGGAGCAGGGCAGGAGCACAGGCTGCCAGGAGCTCCTGGCCTCTCCCAACAGAAGGCACTGCCTGTGCAATTGGGGGTGATGCCAAGACAGCTATCTGAGCACTGGGGCCATGACATCTCTGGAAGGGTCGTGCACGGGGATCAAACCCGCAAGTTTGGATCTACCTCTGAGCCGCTGCAGCTTGTGCTAAACCGGGCAGGGTGCATTAGCTCAGAGGCACGAGCAGCCTCAGCTGCTATATCTGGTCTAGCCACTAGTGGGAGGCAGAGAGCCCCACCAGGTAAAGTTGGCATAAGCTCCCCTGCTGCTGCCTTCAGGGGAGGAGGATTACCACGGAAACCCACCTGGTCCTTGATGCCAGTGACGGCTCCGTGCTCCCGCCAGTCCCATTCGGCAGGAGGTGGGTCGCTGGGGATGGCAGCCGGCTTCATAGGCCGGGCCGGGAGTTTAGCCAGCAGCGGATTCAGGTAGAGGGAGCGAAATTCATCTTCTGAAATCAGAGAGAAGGTGGCTCAGGAGCCCAGGATATTTGCCTATGGTCTCCCCTAGCAGGGGGTGCTGCAGAGCGTGCGGCAGGAGCTGGCTGTGGGCAGAGCTCCCGGCTACTCCAGCCCCGGCCTCTCCCAGCAGGAGGCATGCAGCGAGTGGGGAGCTCCTAGTCTTTCCCTGCAGGGTGTGCCGCCAAGGCTCCATGGACACAATGAGAGCAAAGCCGCCAACCCACTCACCCGTCAGGTCGCTGAACTTGGTGACTCCGTACTCGGCCGTGCCCTGGTCTAGCTCCTGGATCGTCCGAGCCTTTTCCAGGTTCTCCGCAAAGATCTGCAAGCGCCTCTCGGTTTCTAAAACAGTGAAATGGACCCAGGAAGCCAGAGTCATTGTGAGATCAGGGGTGTTGTAATGGGTTAAATTCATTGTATTGTGTGTGTGCCCCGAGTCCATGTTGAGAAAGGAACAAGTAACCAATTTATATGTGATAAATGAAAGAAGCTATTGAAAGTTGTTAATGGTGCTTCAAGGTTTTGTAACCAATTATTTTTGTAGTTGTTTCTAGTTATTTTTGTAATAGATAAGGGGAAATTGTTAGTTCTGAGATAAGAAAGTATGAGTTATGAGTCACATGGGGGAGAAAACTCAAAGGCAGAAAAGAACCCTGGCCTGACTGAAAAATGACCGATTAAACTTGAAATAAGGGGGACTTGTGAACCCAGCAGTTCCGGGCCCATACTTGGAAGTTTGCAGATGCTGCAACTTTTAATTGGCAAGTTACACCTGGTTTTGTTTCAGGTAATCAAGTCGTGCAAATAATGAAGTGGAACAGAGGACAAAGGACGGGATGAAAATCCAGTTGACTGTTGCAGCAATCATCTTGTGCCTTGTTCCGAATGCAGCATCATATGAGCAAAATGTGTTATATTAAGTGGCTTCCAAACTTGCAAACAAAACAAATAACACCAACTGTTGTGTGTGTAAGTCATACAGTCGTTCATTAATAATTTAAAGAGGCAAAAGAACCAAAAAATAAAAAGCAATAATTAAATATAGTGGTATAAATAATTAGGTTTTGTTATGTTGTTTTATTATAAAAAAGCTTTTTGCTTTGTTAATCTTATTGTGTTAAGGTTAAGTACAAAATATTAAAGGTATTACATTTGTTGTAAAGTTTAAAGTTTTAAATGTTAAGATAAAAGTGAAAGTGGTTAGAAAGGAAAATTGTTTATTGAGTAAATCTCAACATGTCCTCGGGTCAGGGGGCCATGTCATAACGAGTTAAATTCATTATATTGTGTGTGTGCCCTGAGTCCATGTTGAGAAAGGAACAAGTAACCAATTTATATGTGATAAATGAAAGAATCTATTGAAAGTTGTTAATGGTGCTTCAAGGTTTTGTAACCAATTATTTTTGTAGTTGTTTCTAGTTATTTTTGTAATAGATAAGGGGAAGTTGTTAGTTCTGAGATAAGAAAGTATGAGTTATGAGTCACATGGGGAGAAAACTCAAAGGCAGCAAAGAACCCTGGCCTGACCGAAAAATGACCGATTAAACTTGAAATAAGGGGGACTTGTGAACCCAGCAGTTCCGGGCCCATACTTGGAAGTTTGCAGATGCTGCAACTTTTAATTGGCAAGTTACACCTGGTCAAGGATAAACTCCTGGCTTAGGGATTCCTCAAGGAGGGACTGACAAAGTGACGTAGAAAATGCCCATAATTGGTTTGGCGGACGTATAGGCTGGAGTGGAGATAAAAGGGTTGTCAGACAAAGCAAAAATTAGAGAGCCTTCTCGTGAGGACCACCGAGCCTCCCCAAGGGGTACACCAGAATCGTGCCTGCAAGAGGGTCTGATAACCCATCCTGCCTCTCTCCAGCCTGTTTGTCTCTATATTAATCAGGTAATTGGGCTGATAACCCATTGGGACTTGTCCTGCGGATGATAACCTGGGTGTGAATACGACAGAGGTTCCACCTGGATGAAAATACCCGAGGTGCGAATACGATAGAGGTTCCACCTAGATGAAAATAACCTTGGTGTGAATACGATAGAGGTTCCACCTGGATAAAAAATAGAGCTCTAAATAAAAAGACCAGGTCATAAAATATTTGTTGTTTTGCTGCAGCTGAGTTCATCTCTGTATGTGGTGAGTAGTGAATGTGAATGTAAAACTAGCAATAATTCTACTTGTATTCCAGGAGTGATTGTGATTGTAACTGTTGGAATAACTGCTTTTTGTACATGCTTTATAATTGTTAGTTGTTTTCTTTTTTTTTTTTAGTTTTATATGTGTTTTGAGAGTTTGTAATAGAATAAGGGAATATGATTTGTAGTAAAATAATTTGTTTAAGTTACTAGTTGTTGTATTAGTAAGTTTTGTGTCTAGAATTTAATCATTGTATTCAATTTTTGTTGTTTGTAATTATATAAAAAATGAATCAGTAAAAGAAAGATTCAATTTAAGTAACTGTAGCAAGTTAATAAATAAAGGCTATTAAATGGTTAAGAATCTGCGTAAGCCTGTCAAATGTTTCTGGGAAGTTTGCTAAGTTTTCTAACATTTCCAAGCCTTACATTCTGTCTTAAAAGGGAATATAGACGAGCCGCCTTAGTGTCTTAAAGCATCCTTCAAACTGCTCCCATAATTTAGGAGGCTGTTTATCCCTAGTAATCTTGATAACCTTAGCAAAACACAGCACTAAGGCACGTCAGGGGGATCTCAGAACCTCTCCTTAAATGTTGCAGGAGCCAATGTAAAGAATTCTTGGGTGGGGGGTGGGAGGAGAAGAGCTGAAAGGGTGATAGGAGCATGCTCAAATGATTCTGGGGTGTGGCAAGAACTGAAAAGAAGGTGGGATGGGGGCCCAAGAGATATTGCAGCGCCTGGGGCTCACCTCTTTCATCCTTGTAGCTCTTCTTGTAGGTGACCAGGAAGTCTTTGAACAGTGAGATCAGCTGGATGGATGCATTCTAGGGACAGAGAGGCAAGTTGCTTAGAGACCTGGAAGGTTGGAGGCAGTAACAGTGACTGATGCTGGAAGAAGTGCCATCTGCCAAGGCCATGGCAAGTGTCTGACTGCAGGGGGCGCTAGGGACCCAGTCTCAGCCTCCTCCTGCTGCAGGTCTGTCTCTGGAGCAGTGCAGGAGGTCAGCCCCATGAAACTATACAGGAGGGCTGGTGACCAGTGGAGGTGCAGCCTGAAGCATAGCAGTGTGGCAAGGGAATGAAGCCAGAAGGCAGGGCGGTGGCATGAGAGAAGGTCTGAAGCAGGATACTGGGGGGCTGGAGAAATACAATGAAGAGGAGCACCCCGGCCCAGGTGACCTACTCCCTAATCCAGTTGACACCCCCCTATCCTGGTAGCAAGAGGCCTCATGTTCTAGTGCCAGCCCCATAATCTCTCCCCACTGGGATAGAGCCTGAGTTACCATCACTAATAGGCAGGCTGGGACCCCTCGAGGGACAGGACATACTGGGTTAGAGGAGGAGGAGGAGGAGCGAGCCAGCACCCACCTGGGAAAGGGCCTCCAAGCGAACCGGCTCTTCTGGTATCTTGGCACGAGCTGGCTCCTCTAGCTCCAGGGATGCCGTACTTTGGACCTTCTCCAACGGCTCTGAACATAAAAGGAGGCAGCAGCAGGCACTGGGGTTAGTCCAGACGTAGTTACCGTATAGATCTCACGCATCTGGGGAATGAGGGCCAGGACCATGCCCAATAGCCTCTAGTGCTTGTGCTAAAGGAGATCTCCCCTGGTTAGCAGCAGTAACAGCTTCCTTACCTGTTAGTAGCCACTGGAGAGCACACTCACTCTTCTAGAGTCACAGATTGGAAGGCCAGACAGGACCATTGTGGTCATCCACTCTGACCTCCTGCATAGCCCAGGCTAGAGAACCTCTCACAGCCCTTCCTGCCTGCAGCCCATATCTAGTGGCTGAGCTAGAGCACGGCTTTTAGAGAGGCATACAATCCCTAAAAATCTCCCAGGGGCAGGCTGGATTCTTCATCACTTGGACAGTTGTTCCAATAGTTAATCTCCTCCCTGTTAAAAATGCGTACCTCATTTCTAGCCTGGACTTGTCAGCTTCCATGCCCAGCCTTTGGGTCTCAATCTGCCTTTATCAGCTGAATTAACGAGCCCTCTGCTCTCCCAACGCTCCTCCCTGGAGACATCCTTACAGCTTGAGTTCAAGTCACTTTGGCACCTTCTTTTTGTTAAGCAAAGCAGAAAAGGCTCTAAGAAGCTCAGTCTACACACCAAAGTAGTGCTGCTTTAACTATACCACTCTAGTTAATGCGGTGCAACCCCCTCTGCATGCATGCTGGGATAAATGTGCTTATACCAGCGTAGCCAGTCCTGTACAGGAAGGGGAATAAAGGCACCATTAGCCCAGGAAACTGCATCCACACTAGGGCTGGATGGGTATAACTGTCAGTTAAAAAGATTATATATATTATAGAGACCCCTAACTGGCAGAGTTATACCAGGGCATAAGGTGTGTCTACAGCGGGCCTTCAGCTCTCACTCCAAGGCAGGTTTTCCAGGTCGGAAGCTGAAGCTAAACAACTTCAGACTGGAAAGAGAATACACTTTTTTACCAGCAAAGGTCATTCATCATTGGAACAACAGACCAAGGGCTGTGGTGGATTCTCCATCACCGGGAATGTTTAAATCAAGACTGGATATTTTTCTAAGACCTCTGCTCTAGTTCAACCAGGAATTAATTCAGGGCTGTCCTATGGCCTGGATTATGCAGACTAGATGATCACAGTGGTTCCTTCTGACCTCAGAACTGATGAACGGTGGGGCTCTTCTCTGACCCCTTTCCAAATTTGTCACCATCTTTTGTGTGGAGAAGTGGATGCAGTATCCCAGTAGTGGGCTCACCAACGCAGGGAATGGCTGAAATGCAGCCATGTTGGGACCGAGACAGGACAGCTCTGCAACAGTGCATAGCAATGCTACACAACAGATGGGGAGGACAGGACAGACTCTGGCATCCACAAGGGGGGAATTTAGGTCAAGAGAATGAAAGCACCCACGCTGGAGTCTGGCCAGGAGAGTAGATTAACAGCCAGCCACTTGGGAAAGTGCCAAAGGATTCTTTAATGGCCAGAAGGGGACTAAAACTTCCATAACCAGCCCCATTCAGGAAATACACCTTGAGTGGCCCTAGGCCAAGTTCGCAGGTGGGGGAGGGGTGTGGCTTTGATTCCAGACTTAATGTTCTTGTTTACATTCTAGTCAGGATCCTCTAAACAGAAGACACCCATGTAGGCCTGCCATACCAGCTGGATGACACTCTTGCTTCACCAGCCTCTTCCTGTCCATCCATGGTTGACTCCAGACCTCAAAGTGACAAGCCTTCCAGAGGAGGGGGGGGGGGGGGGGGGGGAGAGAGAGAGAGAGAGAGAGAGAGAGAGAGAGAGAGAAAAACAATCCTTGAGTCAGAATTTCATACATGAACATTACAGACACCTGATTGGAGGCAGGAGGGATGAGTGCAGTGGCAGGGGGCAGGAGGGTGCTGGGTTCTGTTCCCGGCTCTGGGAGGACATGGGGCTCTCTACTGGGTTAGAACGGAAAGGCTGGGAATCAGGACTCTTGGGTTCTAGTCTCACTTCTGCCACCACCATGTGTGGTGCTGGGCAAGCTGCTCAGGTGTGCTCTGTGAAATGGGGCCAGTGTTTCCCCAATTCCTGGGTGGGGCGCATGTGTCTTAGCTTATGTGCAAAATGCTCTGTGACTCTCAGGTGAAAGGGGCCAGAGAAGAGCCGACTCCCTACTCATTCCACAGCCCTCTCCTCCCAGACAAAAAGCTGAACCCGAGTTCCTCAGCTGATCCTCCCCTAATGAAAGCTATAAAAAGATCCCCTAGTTACAGAACGTTTGGGCTAAGGCCAGGTCACAAGACAATGAATAAGAGGATTCACAGACAGAGGCCTGGCTCATGGGACAATGACTGGAGAGTCTGACACAGGACAAACACAGACCAACAGATCGCTTACAGTGTAACTGGACTCCTGGGTTCTATGTTAGTAATCTTGTCCCTTTCCCTATCCATCTCCTTTCCATTTCAGCGCCATCTCCTGGAGTCCTAGCTCTGCTGCCTGCTTGTGATAGATGCTACTCCATTTAAATACCGCAAGAAACTGGCACTAGTGTGCATGTGCGTGTACAAACACACATGCCCTTGGTTCTGATTTCCACCAGTGGAAGACAATCAGCTATGTGTCTTAGCCCCCCTACTGTAAACACACTAGAGCAAGTCTCCTGTAGCTCAAGCAGTAGTGATGCCGCTTCTGATGTAGGTAGACCCCAGCTCTCTCCTGCGGCTGCTATGAAGTCCCCATAGTCCAGTGAGGAACACCCACATTTCTCCAGTTCTCCCACTCTGACCCTAAGGAATGTTTTGGCAGGAGTGAGTGCTGTGTGTACAGGACAGGGGCTGGGTCGCCCACAGAGTTCTACCCCCATCATGCTTTGGGAACAACCTCCCTTTCTAGAATCCCAATCAGGACTTGGAAGAGCCCAATCCCCAAACATCCAGCCCACATCTTACTACATGCCAGATGAGACTACCCTATGTGTCTGCTCACTGGGATCATAACTGTCTGCCTTCTCTTTAAAACACAGCCTCAGGAACTACAGATCCCAGGATGCTACACTCAACAATAAGTGGCCTCCACTTGAACCAAGATGAAGTAAGGCATGCTGGGAGCTGCAGTACCTGTCGGCTGTACCTTCATACCTCTTCCATTTAATGCAAATTAAGTGTATCCTTTGGGCTCCTCCCCAGTTGGAGATGTGGCCCTCGGCCAGGTGTCCCCGATTTCAGAACTCTAGGAGTTACTGGGGGAAGGAGAAAAGCACTGATTCATAATATCTGCGGCAGATTCTGCTCTCTGTGGTATCAGTGTAAATCCAGAGTAACCTCATTAAAATCAATGCGCTGAATCCACACTGGTGTCACTGAGATCAGAATCTGGCCCTATCTCCATGGAGGTCAGTGATGTGACACTAGAGTCACATCAGTTTAACTGAGCTATTAAGAGTGGGAAGGTCTGATTAAGTGGATCCTGTGATGAAAGGGGATTTTTCCGTAACATTTTTGTAGCCCCTGTATGTGCCTCAGCTTCCTCTATGTTTTGCATGGCTACCCAGTGGAGGAAAAAGAACTGTTTGCACTCAGGGCAGGCTAAGAGACGTAGGTATGAATGTCGCCTAGGTGTCTGAGCCCGAATGGGTCATAAAAAAGGACTGGCTGACACTGATCCCATATCCGTAGAGAATCCGAGAAGCCAGGGGCAAATCCAGTCCTCAGGACACGGACAACTAACAACCAATGAGCCAGAGGGAGATGGATTTCCCCACCTCTCAGCAGGGAAGCTGAGCAAGATCCCCCAGCTTGAGAAGAAAGGACTGGGAAGGTCTGAGATGGGGCGATAATGGCTGACTGCTGGATGGAGTCTGGGGCTCTCACCTCGGCGCTGATCAAGGACATCAGACGAAGCCTGAATTTGGAGTTCACTACAGTCTGCCTGGGCTTGGGGCTGGCCAGAACAGACTCGGACTAGGTTTTGACCTTCATTTCTCTGTGCTAACCTGAGGACAACCTACACGTGATCCAGTTGACTAATACACCCAACTGTTTTGGCAACACTGTTTGAATGTCAGTGCAAATGCTGGGTGAGGTACATTAATCTCTGAACCGTGTACAAATCTGCCAGGAGTCTCTCTCAGCTGGACTCACTGAACAGAGCTCATAGCATGAAGCAGGAGTGCTGGAACCCCAGAGGTTCATCTAAAGAGGTAGTGAGACCCCCCGTTGGGTGTATTGACAGGGTTCTTCCAAGATCCTGTTCCAGGGTGTAGAGCACCAATCTGGTGGATTGGACCCAAAACAAAACCACAACCCAGCACCTGGTCCTTACTATTTGCTCCGGCTCCACTGAATTTTCACAGTTGGCCGCATCCTGGTTTGTGAATCCGTCCTGGCTGCACGGTGACATCAGCAGCAGGGTCACATCCAGATAGTACTTGATCCCATTCACCACCTGCAGACACAGCACAGTTCTCAGGTAGGCAGAGCATGGCACAGTCTGCTCTATTACTGCTAACTCCAGCCCAGAACTTAGGGAGACTCCATGCAGTGACAATAAATGGGGAACTGGTGAAAGGCTGAGTCCGGCAGCCTCGGTAAAGATTCCCCTCTATACTCATTACAGCCAAGTTCTCACTCACCTCTACAGCAAGGGATGCTATAGGAATCTTGCTGGGACAAACTAGGGTTCAGATTTCATAGCTTACTTATTATACAGGCAAATATAACGCATTTTCAGAATGTTTTAAAGCCAGAAGAGACCATTAAATCATCTACTCTGACCTCGTATATTGCATAATTCAGAGAACATCACACAGTTACCCCTGTGTTAAGCCCAATAACTTGTGTTTGGCTAAAGCACCTTCCAGAAAGGCAGCCAGGTCTGGATTCACAGAGTTCAAGAGATGGGGAATCCACCCCTTCCCTTGAAAGTTTGCTCCAAGGGTTAATCACTCATTGGTAAAAATGTGCATCTTATTTTTAATCGCAATGTGTCTGGTTTTAACTTCCAGCCATTGATTTGTGTTCTGCCTTTCTCCACTAAAGAGCCCTTTAATACCTAGGATTTTCTCCCCGTGAAGGTACTGTCACAACAGCATCAAGTCACCTCTTGATCTTTTTGAGAAGCTAAATGAGTGGCGCTCCTGAAGTTTCTCTGTCAGGCATTTTTTTCCAGCCCACTTTTCTGCACCCTCTCCAATTTTTCAACATTCTTTCTAAAACGTGGCCCCCAGAATTGGATGCAGTACTCCAGTGCTGGTCTCATTAATGGTGTATACAGAGGTAGAAGGCAATTAGAAAGTGTTCGACCAGAAGCAGTTCTTTATAAAACTAAACAATGATCTCCCAGTACTGGTCTGAAATTTGAGGGTAGATCTGTGCTAGATTCATAGATTTTAAGCCAGAAGGGAACCACTATGATCATGTAGCCTAACCTCTTGCCTGACACAGGACAGAAAATTTCACCCAGCAGCTCCTGCAGCCAGCCCAATCATGTGTGGCTGAATTAGAACCTAACTTGTTGACACATGTCCAATATGCTAGCAAAGCTCTAAAAGCAAAATCGAATAGAAACAAGAGTGAAACTGCCTGGTCTATTCCTCATTGTTCCCAGCAGAGAGAAATGCAACAAAGGCGTAAGTAAAATGCAATGTACCAACCCTAACTGGTTATCTCCTGTGCTGGCCTAGCTGTGACTGACGGGCACATCCTGTCCATATGTGAATTCTCTCTAAGGGTGTGCCTACACTGAACCTGGGAGGTGTAATTTCCAGTTTGGTTAGGTGCACATGCCCTAGCATGCTAAAAATGGCTAGCCACCAGAGTACAATCCTCTCTGAGATCCCAGGAACGTACCCAAGTGACTAGCCCAAGCCACCACCTGAGTACATACCTAGGATCTCAGACAGGATTGTACTTGGGCGGCTAGCCCAAGCCATTCTTTGTGCCGTCGCAGCCACGCTGCTATTTTTGGCACATTTGCTCAATCAGAGCTAGCGTGTGTACGTCTGCCTGGGCTGGGAGTTACACTTGCCAGCTGCAGTGCAGACATATCCTAGTAGGATTTCCTCACCTCTCGAATCTCCTGTTCGCTTAGAACACTTTGCCCTATTTTTGGTTCCGATAATTGGTTTATTTGTATTGTGCTAAGAGGTGGATAAATTATTACAGATTCCTGTTTACCAGCATTTGGAAGGGTTAATCATGTACTTTTGTACAAGTGGAAAGATGCGACGTATTGTTAATTATGCTCACTCATTCCTGCTGGTTACAAATCCAGAATAGGGGTCTAGTTCTTAAGTCACACCACTTTGGCACTGCAAAGGGATCTTAAAGTTATTATTTGTGTTACTGTAGCTCCTAGGTGCCCCAGGCATGGAAGTAAAGTGCCCCTCGAGCATATCTCCTGCACCAGTCAGGGTAGAGCTGGAGGGCTCTGCACTGACTTCTCCCAGACCCCAGAGTAGGGGATGTGGCACGCCAGCTACTCTCTGCTTCCAGGGCCCACAGGGGGACATGGGAAGCAGAGCACATCATATCTCTGCCATGCAGGCTCCTGCACAGCCCCAGGACGCTATGCCTTCCCTGCTCTGGAATGGGATGCCTCTGGCACTGAGGGGCCTAGAGTGGAGTGCAAGATTGCAGGGGCGAGGGGGTATCTTTACAGGGCTATCCTGAAAGAAAAGCTTGTACACGTGCAGCTCAAAATTGCAACAGCTTTTTGCAACAGCTTTGACTAACACATGATTTTTAGCAGCCAGTCATCTATTACTGCTAGGGATTTTCATAGAAATTGCCAGACTGGATCAGACCCGATGTCTGTCTAGTTAAAATCCTGTTTCTCACAGTGGCCAATGCCAAATGCTTCAGAGGAATGTACAAGAACCCTACAGTATGAAGATATGGGATAACCTCCCCTCCACTCCATTAGCTCTCACCCTGGTCTCTAATAGATATCAGCTTAAGCCCTGAAGCACAAGTTTATATCCCTTCCAAAATTGTTATCATTGTGTAGGATAATGCTGAATATTCCTGATATCCATATAAATGGGCAACCCTTTTTTTTTTAATCTTGCTAAGTTCTTGACACCAATAACTTCTTGAGGCAAGTAGTTCCACGGGGTAACTACAGAGTGTGTGAATCATTTATCATATTTTCTTTTATCAGCTTTTAAGTCAATCGAAACATCGGACTGGAAGAGATCTCCTGGGTCATAAAGTCCAGTCTCCGCTATTGCAGGCAACCCTATCATAGAATCCAGCCGAAACCTTACGCAGCTCCATCTTCAAACTAGTTGGGTTGTTTGCCCCCATTGCTTCTATGAGGAGGCTGCTCCAGAACCTCCTCTGATGGGTGCAAACCTTCTCATCTCCAGCCACAGCTGATTCCTGGCCAGTTTATCTCCATTTGTTCCTGTGCCAACATTGTCCTCTAGCTTCAATAGCTCTTCTCCCTCCCTGAGTTTTCCCTACTGTACCTAGAGAGCAATCAGATCCCCTCTCAGCCTTCACCTGGCCACTCATAAGATCAGCTCTCCATTCCCCTAATCAGCCTAGGAGCCCTTCTCTGCACCTGGGCAAGTATGAATTCATCTTTCTTGACCATGGGTGACCAGAACAGAATGGTACATGGTATTTCAGATGAGGCCTTACCAGTGCCTTGTAAAATGGCATTCATACTTTCCTATCTCAACTGAAAAGATTTTGCCTGATACATCAGATTAGTTCTTCCTCCCATTGAGTATTGGTGTGTCAGATTAATTTTCCTCTCACGTCGTAGATGCAGAACCCCATGGAAAAGCTCATTTTTCTAACATGAATTAGTTTCTTGTATTATTTCTGTTCTCAACAGTATTTCCAGCTACTCCAACTATTGTCTTCTGCAAATTCCATTCATGTGCTATGTCTCCTGAATCATCTGGTTAGAGCCAGGCCCCATGGTACTAATTAGGCACCACCCCAACTCTAACACCTTCCTGTTTATCTCTTTAGTCCCTTAGAGAATGTTCAGCCCACATGACTGCACTTAGATCCAAGTCAAAGTGAATCCATTTTTCAATTAGGATGTTGTGAGACACTGCAGCAAATGTTTTAGTAACATTCCAACCTACTGCAGATTCTCCTTGTGTCCATTTGTTTAGCTACAGAAATGATCGCATTTACCTGGACAGGATGATTCTTTGTAAACCTTTTGCTCACAAATCTGTTACTCTCTCTGAAGATATACTAATTTTTTTCCTTCCCATTATTGTATGCGGAAGGAAAGTCAGATTCATAGGATGGTCACTGCCCTTAAACACACACACAAGTAATCATCAAAATTAGTAATTCCTTCCAGTCCACATAACCCAGTTTATTCCCCCAGTTTGCATAATCCAGTCCACAGCCCCTTATCTAGTCCATATAACCCAGTCCCCAAGTCTCACAGTCTTTTTGCCTTGTACCTGTCTATAAGGACACCAGCAGTGCTTTCAATGCATATTCTAGACTTTATTCCAGGCCATACCCTCTTCTAACCCAGGCTATCTCCCACCAGATCAACCTTCAACCCCTAAGATCCATATGCCTCAGAGCTTGTCTACATTTAAAACACTACAGCAGCACAGTGGTGTCTCTACAACACTTCAGTGTAGGCATTAGTACCTACGCCGATAGGAGAATTCCTCCCATCGGCATAGGTAATCCATCTCCCCAAGAAGCGGTAGCTAGGCTGATGGAAGAAATCTTCTGTCAACCTAGTGCGGTCTACACGGGGACTTAGGCGGGTGGATTTTTCAACTTTGAGCAATGTAGTTAAGATGACCTAATTTTCTAGCACAGACCAGGCCCAGGCCTCAGTCTACTGCAATCCCTATTCCTTTCGTCATTCCTAAACCCACGTAACCTAGTCCCCAGCCCGTCTGCCCTGGATCCCGGCCCACTTAACCCAATAATATACTCCTTTGCCCCCTACAAGCTGTAGGTGTACACCCTCACCTCTACAAATCCAACCACAGCCTTTAGCCACGCTCCCACACACTGAGCTCCCCACTGCAGTGCACATAACCCAGGGCAGACCCCACTAGCCCTGACACACCCCACTCCAACCCCTATGCCCCAGCTGGTCCCCCCACACCCCTTTAGCACTGCCCCCCCCCCGTCCATGGCCCGACCCCGAGCTACAGAACCCAGCCCCTGTCGCGACCTCTCCTCCGAACCCCGGCGCGCAGGCAGCCGAGGCCATAGGACGCAGCTCGCTGTCCTTGCTCCGCTGCACCCAGCCCGGGACGGCCACATCGCGCCCAGCCACTCAGCCGTGGGCTGGCTCCCCGGGCCCGGCCCCTCACCTGGGCCTGCGCCCGCCGGATGGCCCCCAGCCGGGCCGGCCCCCCGCGCTGCCCCGCGGCCCGGCTGTAGCTGTCCAGAGCGAAGCGAGCCGCCTCCAGGGCCGCAGGGTCCCGGGCGGCCTCCAGCTCCCGCAGCGCCCCGGCCCCCAGAGCGGGCCCCGGCCCCGCGGGCAGCAGGACCCCAAGCAGCAGCAGCGGCACCAGCATCCCCACCACCGAGCGTGTGTGAGCGGTGATCGCTCCGCGCCGCCTCCCACTCCTCGGGTCCAGCCTGCGGGGCGGGGCGTCCTGCTGCCATAGAGACAGGCCCGCCTCCTCCAGCCCGTGGGGGGGTGGCAGCAGGCCACCACACTACCGCTTCCACTCGCTTCGCCTGTGTCTTTTCTCCAGCCCACCACCCGCGGCCCTGCCCCACCTTACGGGGGTCTGGCCCCCCCGCCTTTGTACCCCACGTGCCAAAGCACCCCACCTTCCCTACACACAGCCCCAGAGCTCCCTGGATGCTGCTCCCTTCTCAGGATGAGACTCAGTCCCCCTTCCCCTGCGTGCAGGGCTCCCACATGAGGGGGGAGGGTAGATGGTATCAGGGCTGGAGGCCCTAGGCACCCAGCCCAGGCTGCAACCCCCATTACCATGAGGAAAAAAAATGTCACAGCTCATGAGATTGTACGTATGGGATGAGGGACTGTGGTATGTGTGTGGGAGGGAGCCCGTGTTACAAGTTTGTACTGGGCCCCAAAAAATGATGCTTGGGCCCTGCCCCTGTCTCATGAGCCCTGCATGGCTAACAGCTGGCTACTGATTCCCCCGAGAGCTTGGGCAGGAGCCAGGTGCTGTGAGAGCTCCTGGGGGATCAACCCTTTCTACCCAACTGATTACAGTCCACAGCATTGGAGATGGGCTCAGGTCCTCCCCTACAGCCTCGTAAGTCTAAACATGCCCAGTTCTTTTAAACCTTTCTCCTCAGGTTTTCTCAACCTTTTCTCATTTTTGTTGCCCTCCTCTGAACTCTCTACAGTCTGTCCACATCTTTCCTAAGGTGTGACACCCACAATTAAACACCATATTCCTGCTGAGGCCTCATCTATGCCAAGCAGAGCAGACAGTTATCTCCCCTCTCTTACATACAACTCCTGCTAACACCCCAGAATGTGAGATTTTTTTTGCAGCTGCATCACATTGTTGATTTATGTCCAATCCATAATCCACTCTAATCCCTGGATGCTTTTCAGTAGTACAACCAGCTAGCCAGCTCTTCCCCATTGTTCATTTGATTTTTCCTTCCTAAGCACAGTACTTTGCACTTGTTTTTAACTGAATCTTGTCTTGTTGATTTCAGACAAATGGTCAAGGTATTTTTGAATTCTAATCCTGTTCCCTACTAGCTGCCTGAATTCCCTTAGGTACCAGGGCCCTCCCTCGCCCCTTGAGGATTGAACAACTGCAGGGTAGAAGTGATGAGGTTGGCCAGTGCATCTGCCAATTTCTTCAACACATGGGGGTGGCTCTCAACCTCCAAGACATTACCTGGACAGAAAAACCTTATCACAGGGAATCTGTCCACACCTGGAATGTGCATTCCCAGTGTAATATTCAACCACAGGGAGATAGACAGCTCCAAGCAGGCTTAAATGATAATGGTATGTGAGCCCTTTCAGTACTACTTCATTTCTACCATTGTTACCACCAGATACAGTGTGGCAAGTTACTGGTCCACACACCCCTGGCCACAAAAAGGGACAAGACTTCTGTGATAGGGTGTATAAACCTAATTGTCACAGCCACTAAGAGAAGGGGCAGAATAGCTATCTCCTCAGCTCCAGCTACTTGGGTGACCAGCAACATTTGGATAAGAGGCTGCATCCCAGGCAGAAGGCACAGCTGTCAGAGAGGCAGAGGACTACTTTGTGTCAGCAGCAAATAGTCAGGAAGTTGCCCAACATGCCGGTCCAGACACTCCAAGGACTGGGGTGACGTTGGGGGAACCTGCCAGCTGAAACAGGTATCCCTTCTCTTGCACCCCACAAGCTAGAGGAAGACCTGACTCCTTAGGGTCCTGCTACCAGGTATACATAAGGATTTAAGGATAGTTGGAGCTGAACTGAAAGGCTAGAAACACAATGTCTTAAAGGGCCAGCCCTTTAACAAGCCCAGGGAAATGAGAGAGACAGAATTCCTTCGCAGGCTTAGACTAGATTTTCAACACCCACCCCCAGCAGCATGTTCTCCAGCCAAGATCTAAGCCCCCAAGAGGCTATGCCCTATCTTCATAGTGCTATGCCCTTCTGCAGCCAACACCCCATCCACATCTGCTCCACCACCTCCTAGATCCCCTAGGAAACAAGTTAAAGCAATGAGAGCCCTGGAATATTAACACAGCTGATTTTTATTGTTTTTAAAAAACTTTACAATGATGTTTTCTTCCACTGTTACTTTTCCAAAGAAAGCCAAGTGGCATAAAACGATCTGGAGGGTCCACAAACAACTGCTCCAGAAATAAGCCAGAAAGATTAAAATCACAACTTTTTTTTTAAACTAACAGTGAGCAAGACTCAAGTCAATGAGAGTTTGAATTAAGACAATGGAAGAGCTCCCCTTTACAAGCATGCAGGTTATTAAGGCTTTAGGAGTTAGCTGGTCTGAAACAGTGAGGAATCTTGTATCTATAAAAGCCAAACACAGATCTAATAAAAAGGTATAGAGTAGAACATTACCCTCCCTTTCTCCAGAAGAAATCTGATTAGTTACATTAATAGCAGGTTCTAGGGACAATTCTTTTCCTTCTGGCTAGAAATCAGAGCCAAGTAAATAGATATTCTAAATGCCACAGGGTTTTCATAAATTACCAATTTCATTCTGCCTTCTGGTACAAAGTGGAAGGGTTGGGAAGATTTTTTCCCCCCTGCTAACTATGAAAGCCCTAATAGTGACTGCTAGTGTGGAGGCAGCAAGGGCCAACATTCACAAGAAGGCGTCACACCACTCCCGCAGACAGCCAGCACAGTCTCTGGATTGCTTGGCGTTGGCTCCACATGTGTCTTTCAGCCACTCCCGGAAGAGTTCTTCATCTTTCCTCAGAACCAGGAATTGCCCAAGTACCACATATGCCTGAGAACAGAAAGGAAATGATATCAAAACTGATAGTTAAGATACTTGCAAAGCCCACTGCTAAATGGAGGTGGGGATAGGACAGTCCCAGGCTGTCTACTGATTGGTCTCTAGAAGGCATGTGATAGCTGAACGGTTTTTACACCATCTCATAAAGCAATCTCGATACTAACATAACTAGCAGCTGAGCTCCTCACAGATCAATGGGCTTTAGCCTTGCAGGGAAGTGAGTGCTGGGAGCAACATCCCTGTTTTACAGATGGAGAACTGAGGCATAGGGTGGGTTAAGGCCATGTCTACACTTAAGGTTAGACAACACAGCTATAATGGCAAGCAAAGTCTCCCAGTATAGACAGCGTAATGGCAGAACAGTCCAGTTGCCAGCCTAGCTGTCAGCAAAAAAGTCACATCCCACACTCACATAGCTATGCCAATGAAGCTTAAGTTCATAGAGGAAAGTCTGTGGTTCAGGTGGAGTTGAACGCAGGTCTGAGTCCCAGGCCATTGCACTATCCTTCCTACCTACAAGAGTGCATTTTGCTGTCCATTGTGAACATCTCGAGCAGGTGTTCTCAACCGGTGGTACGCGTACCACCGGTGGTACTCGGAGGATGGGTTGGTGGCACACGAGACGTACCCTGCCGCCGCCGCCGAATCCCCCCCCCCCCCCGCCGCCGCAACCCCCCCTCCGCAACACCCCCCGCCGGCTGCACCGCTGCGAATCCCCCCACAGCCGAATACGCGTACCCTACTGCCGCCGATCCCCCTCCCCCCCGCCAAAGACGCATAGCCTACCGCCGTCTTCCCCCCTGCTGCCGCCGAAATCCCTCCCTCCACAATCCCTGCCGCCGCCGAAATCCCTTCCTCCGCAAACCCTGCTGCTGAAAAGCAACCCGGCCGGCTCCGCATGTCCCGATGTTAGAAACCCTTCCGCCGAAATGTGGGTAACGGCAGCCAGGATTCAGCGGAGGGCACTGCTCTCCGCATTCCAACCCTGCCGATGCCACTGTTCTCCCCTTTATTTACTCGGGTACCACTCGGGACAGGACCATTGGTACTTGACCTGACCCGACTGGTACTCGGGAAAAAAAGGTTGAGAGCCGCTGATCTAGAGCCATTATTCAGGGTGACCTCTAGTGGACAATATAGTAAGATAGAAATAAAAGTCTTGCATTCACCCAAACCACAGTGGCTGGGATCTCTGAATTCTCTACAACTCAGGATGACAGTGTGCGAAAGAATTTCCTTCCACACACAAGGGATTCCAAACCACAGGGCAGCTGGATTTTTTAAAACAAGGGATCTGGAGAATTTATGGCTTGGAGCTTTTGTATTTATGCCCATTAAGAGACATGACATAGTTCAGGTGAAAGCGGAATCAAGGGTGTTAGAATCTCTGTAGAGGTAAGAAGAATTAGGCCATGGCCAGGATAGCTTTTCCAACCCAGTCTAAGCAACTCTGAGTGCCTGGGCAATCTTGTAAGAGTGGGATAGTGATCTTTTAAGGAAGATACTGGTTAAGGTAAATTGTCACTTGTCCTGCTCCTAACCTTGTTACAAGAGGAATTATAGCAGGTCTTGCCCAATGTGGTTTTGGGCCCTACCTCAGTTTCCCCTTCTCTCGTTCATCAGATTTCACACAACAGGTGTTTTCTCACTAATCCTTTTCTTTTCAGGAGTCTGGTTTAATTCATGTAGAGTTCAAACCACAGATCCCAGCCTTTCTAGTTGGCTCACACCCTCCATGCAGAGGTTCTAATCTCCCCCAGGCCCATCTAGGACCTTTGGAGGACTCAGCCTAGGGCTCATCCTTGGCTGTTCTTCCTGCTCTTTAATGGAACGCTCACTCTGACATCTGCTCTCCCTGAATTCAGGCAGCCTTCCTACCTCCTCCCAACAAGCTTGGTTCTAAGTCCCATGTTCCCACAGCATGTAACTACCCATTCTCTCCACTAGAGAAGGTGGGCTACATCTAGAAGAGCCATAATCCCCTTAAACAGCTAGCTAGCTCAGTTTGTGACAAGAGCATCCAAGGGAGAAAGTGCCCTGTGATGGCACCTGATCTAAGAGGAACTTTTGCCCCTTGGAGTCATGCAAGGTGCTCCAAAATCGCTGGTGGATAAGTTTCAAGCCCCAGTTTCCCCACACTGTTTCCCCCAAGCCACTAACCCAGTCAGAGCTGAGCTTTCTGAACTCCACCCTCTAAAGATACACAGAGCTGCACAAAAAAAAGTCTCCGAAGACCTTGTCAAAGCCTTTGTCTTCCAGCTTCTTTCCAAGAACATCCCCAATCCCAGCTAGAGTTCCCACAGGTTTTTCTCCCATGGGCTCAGCCACGAAGTCCCGGTGCTTCTGGGAAGTGGACGACATACTGGATGGTGCTAGATCTGAAAGGAGAGAAAGTCAGAGGTCAGCATCCACTGTAATAAGAGGCAACATGTGCCACAGAGCCCTGAATCCTGCTGTACCAGAGATCAATGTTAGCTGCACCTGCACACAGTCAGGATTTGAGGAACTGAGTGTGTGAGAAAGATATTTTGGTCCAAAATGCAAGATCTTACCCACTCTAAGTTTTAAGTGAGGACAGTAACAAGTGCAGGTACTTACTATTTACAAGACCCTACTAATCATAGTAAGATACCAGTAATTCTGTTGTGGTCAGATGCTTACAAAAGTCCTTTTTAGTTGTGATCTCATATTCTAACAGATCTTCCACAAAGCACAGAGACTGCAATTCAGATTCATTAACAGCCATCCGCCAAACCTCTGAGAACACTCTCAGGTCTGTACAGGCACACAGATCACTTTCAGAAAAGCTATAAACTGCATGGCTAGTGCCCAACGCTATATATAGAAGAGATGTATATACCTGTTCTATATATAGATATCCTCTGTCACATAGGCCAGTCTGAATGTAACAGTGGGAAGTTATTGGGCTCAACACCGTGGTAACTAGGTAACATTGTATGGCTAATGTTATGCAGGAGGTCAGAATAGACCTAATGGTCTCTTCTAACCTTTAAAAAAAAATTTAAGGAAGATTGGAATATGGGCCAAGAATTATCTGTGTACAGAATCTGCACAAAAGGGCCTTTGATCACTATTGAAATAGAAAATTATTATTAATTAGTTGTAGGAATCTTAACTCCCTTATCATAGCTCTCAGCTGCAATTATGAGATTGGATGAAGTATTTCAATTTTCTCTCTTAATGCCCAACTTCAGCTTTTAGTTTCTTAGTGTAGTTG
Organism: Emydura macquarii macquarii; assembly: GCF_026122565.2. Lineage (NCBI taxonomy): Eukaryota > Metazoa > Chordata > Testudines > Chelidae > Emydura > Emydura macquarii. The sequence goes on along the minus strand of NW_027131105.1, from coordinate 7,363,612 downwards.
TAGAGATTGTCAGTTACTTAAAATAAACAAGCCCTCAAATTACAGGTGGGGGAGGGGGGAATCTGTTTTCTGAAGTGTGGGAGTTTTATATTTTTGGGAAGAATCCAATAAAAGTAGCTTCCAAGATACTTGACAGCTAGTGTCAAATTTTATCCACAATTCTTAAGTTAATATTTGAATATACACCCACAGTGTTAGCTCACTGAATTGTCTGCATACAAGACAACTGCAATCTAATGAGAACAACAGAAGCCACTGGCAATGGAATCATCTCACGAGAGGCCAGGAGCAGAACAAATGGTGCTAACATATAGTTAAGGCAGGAATAAAAGCTGACAGAGCTTCTGGTACATGGTGAACAAAAGGAGACAAAGATACAAAAATGGTTATTTGTATTTAAAACTGCCTTCCCCTTTACATTTTCTGACCACAGGAGAGAGAATTCACAGATCAAGCATTAATTAACTTCGTAGTCCTGTAAAACTCAAGCCTATCACACAGCTGATCTGACAGGAGGAGACAATGGTAGCCCTGGACTTTAAATGGAGTAGAGGTTTTTCTTGAAGCATGTTTCCTAGTCAGCTTCCTTATCCACACCTCATAGGCAGAGAGAAGACCCGTGGACATACTATAGAAGCTAGTTAGAAGCTGTGACCCTCCGCTTTAAGGATGGGAAGGGAGACTGATGTCCCAGGAGCAACATCCTGCACCCAGGAGTCTCAGCCCCCTTTTCCTGCTTCCCCCACAACCTCCCAGTACTTCTGACCCCCTTCCACAACAATTCTTGCCCAAAGCAACAAAGCCTATCCAACGTCTGAGTGCCTCCAGTCCTGTCCCCATGCATTTGTCCCATCCTCCTCAGCCCCAACTATCTCCAAATACCAGCAAGCCCCTTGCTCAGCCTCCACACACACCCCTCCAGAAAGACACCTTTTCTCCAGCCACCCTCCCCCCTTTTAAGAGATCCTGCCCTTGGCAGATGCACCCTCACCTACATATACCCTCACCCCTCCTTCACCAGAAAGGCAGACACCCCGCCCTCCCTTCTCCAGACACACTCAGCCCCACCTCCCTCCCCCCAGACCCACTCCTCAGAAGATCCTCCCTCCAACCATTCAGCAACACCTTCCACCACCCCCTTCCATCCCAATCCGGCCTATAGACACTTTCAGCCCCAACAGATACCACCCTTCACTACAGACACCCCTGACCTTCCGGCCCATCATAACCTAAACCCTCTCTCAACACCAGAGACCCCGTTCCAAACTCACCACACCTGCCCAACATCCTGAGTGCTGCCCTCTACAGAAACCCCCTTAATTTCAGACACCTGCACTCTACCCCTCCTTTTCCCACAATGTAGCCCAGTGGGTAGAACACTGAACTAGACTCAAGAAACTTGGGTTCTATTCCCAGCTCAGCCACTGACCTTGAGCAGGTCACTTCAACTCTGTACCTCAGTTTCCCCATCTGTAAAATGGGATAATGCTGACCCTCCTTTATAAATCACTTGAGATTTACAAATGGTATGAGCTAAGGATCATCATCATCACCACCACCACCACTAACTTAAACCTCCCCCAGACACCAACAGCCCAACCCTCACACAGAACTCCTGGCCCCAGCCCCTTCCTCTATGGATAAGGCCCATCCAGCCCTCCCAGGCACCGTCAGCCCCACCCATCTTTCCAGAGACCCACCTGCCCCAAACACTCCAGCCCCTCGCTCCAGGCTCCCTCCGCCTCTCTTAGAGACACCGCCCATCTACCCCATCTCCCTCCTCAGCTCCCCTCCCTAAGCTCCCCTCCCCTCCGCCCCACCAGGCTCCCCTACCCAGACACCACCCTACCCTCAGCGGCCTCCGCCCGGTGCCACAACAACTCACCGGCTCCGACCGCTACTACTGCTGCTGCCGCCGCCCCGCGCCACAGCTCCCGCCCAACCGGCTACCCACTGCGCCTGCGCAAACCGCACTTCCTCTTCCGGGTCACGCCGGGAAGGCGCTCTATAACGCCCTACACAGCCCTCCCAAGGGTGCTCCGCACGCATTTTTAACCATAGAGTACAACGTGCTTCTAGGATGCATCTGTTCTGCTCTATGATTCCCAACAGCCCTGGCGTCCTCCCAGGAACGCTCCAGCCACATTTGAACCATCGAGTTCGGAACCTACACTCTAGCCAGCTGAAAATTCGATGGTTACCAATTACCAACTCAGCCTCCCGCCGGCAGTAACCAATGGGCGGGCGGGGCACAGCCTCTACCTCTGCCTGTTCTCGTGGGTGGCCCGTAGCAACCCCTCCATCCCATAATAACGCCCCTCGCGATACCCCAGCCCGCAGGGCGGCCGAGCCCATGGCAGAGGCTGAGTCCGCGCCCGCGAGCCCAGGCTGGGGCAGTGGGAGGGACCAAGGCCCAGCGAGAGTGAAAGGGGGCGGTGACCGGAAGTGGGGCGGGAGGCGAGCGGGGCACCCGGAAGTGGGGCGGGGAAGGGTTTGGGGGAGGCTCCGCGGGAGAAGCAGGAAGCGGTTGTCGTCGGCCGGAGTCTCTTCGTCTGCGCTCGTGGGTCGCGCTGTTCCGTATCCGAATCCGGATCCGAATCCTTCCTTCCTGCCTGCCTTCCATGTGGAGACGAACAGGTGGGGACAGGAGGGTCCAGCGGAGGGAGACGCAGGGACACCCCGACCCTCCCCAGTCCTGCCTGTGCGGGGGGCAGCGGCAGTTTTAGCCCCTGGGTATCAGGACAACAGGAGCCCCCCCCCGGGGTGTTCGGGGCAATGGTCCCCGCACCAAGGTCCCGTCCAGCCCCTGCCCCTGCCCCGGGACATGGAGGCGATCCGGGCGCGGGAGATGGAGAATCGAAGGGGACGAATCTGTGCGATGGGGGTGGGGGGCAGGACTCCTGGGTTCCATCCCAGCTCGGGGTGTGGGGGGGTCCTAATGCTTAGAGCAGGGCTGGGAATGACTCTCAGCGCGGGCTGATAATGCAGGCATTAGCCCCGTCTTTGTAGATGAGGAAACTGAGGCACAGCGGTGACTAATTCACTGGACCCCACTCCTCTGACTAATCACAAGGAAGCCATAACAGGGTTATGGCACGAAGTGACTGGATCAACCTCGTCTCTGTTTCTGTGGTCTTTGCTTCATTCTGGGGCCTTTGCTTCATTCTCTGATGTGGATGATTTTGTCTGGGAAGCTGATTTAACCTTAAAGAATTAACTTCCCTCATGCAATCATCCACAGACTTGCTGGCCATCTTTCCAGGCAGCATAGCCCAGTGGGATGGTGCACTTAGTTAGTACTCAAGATGCCTGGGTTCTAGTCCCTGCCATGCCCTTTCTTTGCTTCACTTTCCCCTCCCACTGTTTGCCTGTGTTGTCCCTTCCCCTCCCCTCTCTGTGTCTCAGTTCCCTATGGATGATCCTGACCTCTTTGTGGTGCAGCACTTTGCGATTCATGGCTAAAACATTTTCAGTAGAATTATTACTATGGGGAACAATGTGTGGATCCTGGCTGGGAATTTTCCCACAGAGCAGAGGTATCTTGGAGCTGCCTCCTTCCCCGAGTGAGGGAGTCTCAGCCTATTTCCATGAGCCACAGAGTTGTCTTTGTTCCTTTTCCAGTGTGTCAAGGGCTGGTGGATGCCTCAGGGACTGAATTCAGCACTGGATGCTCAGCTATCAGAGACGGACAGCCTTTCTTTATTCCCCAAAAAACTACTTTGCAGGTAGTGGTGCTGCTTGCTGTTGGCTTCTTGGGAGAGTAGACAGTCTCTACCCCCTCCTGGGGGATGGTACCTCTAGTAACTTTTTCTGATAACTTAAGAACAACAGAACATTCTTGATAGGTTGGCGGTGTGGTTTAGTGGCTAAGGCATTAGCCTCAGACCCAAGGCTGCCTGGGTTCTGTTCTCCTCCTCTATTCCAATGACCCTTCTCAGTGTGCCTCATTTTTTGTTCCTGCCCTTTGTCTATTTAGAATGTGAGCTCTTCAGGGCAGGGACTGTCTTTCACTGTGTGTCTATGCAGTGCCTAACACAGTGGGGCCCCCATCTCAGTTAGGGAGCTGGCAGGGTTTCTGTACCCCCATGGTACGGTGTGCTGCACAGACCCTGATGCCATCACGCTAGGCAGTGTACAGACAGTTCATGAGAGACAATGCCTTCCCTAAAGACATTGCACTGTATGTAGACAAAGGATGTATGGGGGAGGAGAGGCAAAGATCTCAAGTCAGCAGCAGAACTGGGAATAGAGCCCACATGTCCTGATTCAGTCCAGTTTCCTTCTCACGGGAGGATTCTTTGCCTTTAGAAGCTTATTTGATCTTGGGAAGACACAACAAGACTCTTCTCCCTCTACTGTTCCTTCTCTCCTTATAGCCTTCCAGAACACGTGTGCCTTCCTGTCATTCAGCATATCACCTGCCCTGCAGGGATCCTCTCTCCAAGGGCTAACACACCAAGATGTCCCAAGCAACCAAACGGAAGCATGTGGTGAAGGAGGTGTTGGAGGACTATGTGGTGCCATCTCCTCAACAGCAGATTGTCCGGGTGAGAGAGGGAGCAGCCCTGCTTAGCTGGGCTCCATTGGAAGCCTGGGGTTTTTCACTTTCCTCTCAGTGTGGGGTGCGGGTTGCCAGTGGGGAGCATCTGGGCATGTATCATCTCAGCAATTCCCTGCCATCACATCGCATGAGCACCATGCTTCAGTGAAAGGCAAGAAAAAACCCGGAATACATCTGTCCAGTTGTGCATTGGGGAAGAAGATCCTTTCCTGCAGGCAACTGCAATCCAATCTCATGCATCAGGGCTTCAGCCAGTCCTTGCCTTGCTGCAAAGCTGCGAGTGTTATGGGCAAGGCAGAGCACGTGGAGTGTGCTCCATCTAAAAGCCCTATATGAGTAGTAGATTTCAAGGCCAAGAAGGGGCCAACCTGATCATCTAGTCTGACCCTCAGCCATTCCTGATCCAGCCCAGGTCTGGTGGTTGAGCTAGAGCATCACTTTGAGACAGGCTCCAATTTGTAGGCGCTAAGTGCTGGAGAATCCACTCCCTCGGGAAGCAACTTCTGAGGTTAATCCCCCTCCCTGTCAACTTGTTCCTTCCTCCAGGTCTTGGGGACCCCGGGAAACAACCTCCATGAGGTGGAAACAGCCGAGGGGACCAGATTCTTAGTGAGCATGCCCACAAAATTCCGCAAGAACATCTGGATCAAACGAGGTGAGTAGTATAGTGCACCTGGGTTCATGGCACCTGTAGAAGGGAAAGGCCCCATATCCCACCTCCCCTGGATGCAGATTGGAGTCATTACCCCAAGAAAGGAAGAAGCTCTTGTGTCCCATTCCCTGCCCCCGAGTCCACCAGTCCCCCAACTGTGGGGCTAGATGAGAGTGGGCAACCCCTAGAGGGGAAAGGTGCTGTCTCCCATTCCCCATCTAAACCAGCCCTCCACCCCACTCTGTTCTTTTACCATTGCAGGTGACTTTCTGCTCGTGGACCCCATCGAAGAGGGCGAGAAGGTGAAGGCTGAGATCAACTTTGTGTTGTACAAAGACCATGTGCGGTACCTAAAGAAAGAGGGGCTCTGGTAGGTTTGTGTTGAGCTGTGAGCTCACAGACTCCCTGCTCTTGTTCCCCTGTCACCAAGATGCTGGAGAAGACAGTTAATGGGCATTTGCCCAGGCCCAAGAATCATTCCTCAGGTTGAGGTTTCCCCAGCTGGTCCCGTCTCCTCTTTACATACCACTCCCTGCCCGAACCTTGCTGCTTCCCCCAGCAGTGCCCATCTGTCACTTGCCCTGCTGGGATTTTGGCCATGGGATTTCCCCTCACAGCCTCCTGCCCCGTAGGGAAGTATTAGCCCCCTTTTACAGATGGGGAAACTGAGGCACAAGGTACACAGCGTGACTTGCCCAAAGGCAGTGGCAGAGCTAGGAACTGAACCCTGCTCTGTCCCATGCTGGGCCAGTGCCCCCAGGCCACCCTCTTGGAGAATCCACTACAGACCTGGCTAAGTTGTTCCAAGGACTAAATTCCCTCACTGCTCAATTTGGGCTTCAGTTCTCAGCCTATGACTGAGATGGTCTGATTTCCACCACTCACGAGTGAGAGGAATAGAAGCAGAGTAGTTAGCTTAGGGGGTTCGCTCCCTAGGTGTTGTGTGCAGATGGGGGTGGTAGTTCTCTAGCAAGGGGACCATTGCTTTGTCTGCAGGGAGCAGATGCTGTTTATAATCAGTTTGGTGCTGATGTGATTACTGTTGGAATCCTGGGGCCTTAGTTCAAAGAGAACATTGACAGGTAACAGAAGAGCTACAAGAATAAAAGGAATGGAAAACGTGCCTTATGATGAAAGACTCCACAGAGCTTAACCTTAGCTTAAGGGATGACCTTATCTCAGTCTACATGTACCTGCATGGGGAACAGAAACTTGATAATGGGTTCTATAGTCTAGCAGACACACATCTAACAGGAGCCCATGGCTGGAAATTGAAGTTAGACACATTCAGATTTGAAAGCAGAAGGTTCATTGGAACAACAGATCAAGAGCTGTGGTGGATTCTCCACTGCTGGCAGTTCTTAAATCCAGCTCTGATGTTTGGCAACATTTGATCTAGTTTGAAAAGGAATTAATTCAGGGCAGTCCTATGGCCTGTTATACAGGAGTCAGATTAGATGATCCCAGTGAGTGCCCTCTTCTGGCCCCCCCGATTTATGAATCCTTATCAGTGGGGAGGCAGGGACAGAGTAGAAGTAGTTTCCCTTGGAGTTTCTCACTGAAAAGCTTTTGAAAGCTTGTTAGCTAAAAATAAATCTGTTTCTAGTTAATTGAAAAGCCAGGAAAACTTTGTCAGATGAAGTTTTTCCATGAGTTTGAGTTTCGATGAAAAATAGTTGGGGGGCTGGGTCAGTTGGGAAAACAAGTATGTGCTAGGCCTTGCTCCTGGCCCCTCCTGCACAGGAGGCTCGCTGTCTGCTGAAGCAGTCTCATACCCTGGGATTGGATTGGAGGTGAAAGGCCCAGTCTCCCCTTCGCTGAGCCATCGTCTCACAGCCAGGGCTGCACTCATCTCATGCCTTGTTCCCTGTAGGCCTGAGGCCTTCTCCTCTGACCCTGCAGAAAGTCAGCCCAGCACTGAGATCAGGTGAGTGAGGAAGGGTGGGGACAGCTGCTAAACTGTCCAGGAATAAATTAGACTGGAAATTATGTTTCTACCCATCAGTAGAGGGAGGTTCTGGAATAGCCTTCTGCTGAGGGGTGGGGGCACACAACCCACTCAGGTTGCAGGGGGAGCTGGATAAGTGTCTGATGGATTCTACAATGGGCTGGCTGCAAGAGCAGGGATGGGGCTCCACTGTCAGTGGTTCTCAAGCTGTGGCCCATGGGCCACTTGTGGCCAAATCAGCACACAGCTGCTGCTCCTGTGACATCCTGAGGGCCATACAGGTAGTGTATATATATATATATATATATATATAGTGTGGATGTGGCCCACCTAACACAGAGCTGCATAGGCAGCCCCCAGTGGTAAATAGGTTGAGAACCACTGCTCCAGCAGGTCCCTTCCACTCCTAGGTAACTCAGTCTCCATTCTTAGGCTAGTGCCCTAATCATTGGGGCAGCTGCCTCAAGGAGGAAGCCCCATGATGGCGAGGGCCACAGGCCTGGAACTGACAGCCCCCCCCACCCCCCTTTCTGCAGCAGGGACCGGAAACAAACAGTTGCACGCTCCTCTGGGGAAGAGGAGGATTCAGAGGACGACAGTGACCTGTTTGTGAACACAAACAGACTGCGCTGTGGCTGCACAGAGAGCACGGATGACAGCGAGGAGGAGGAGGAATCAGTGACCAGTGACCAGGATGAGGAAGAAAAGTAACAACCCAGGGCAGGAAATGGATTCTTTGAGCCTCCTAAACACCTGATGTGTGAGGAGCACAACACTACAGGAAGGAGGCTCTGTCTTCTGGGGCCTGAACTCACATCCACCAACCTGGTGAATGCTCCAGCTGGCTTGGAACTGCCTCTCAGGGCTGGTCCCTGCTGGGGACACATTTCTTTCCTCCATCACCTCAGCCCTGTGAGCTGTGAGTTGCTCCAGCAGCCAGCTCACTGGAAAGTGCTGGACCTGTTGTGCCCCCTTGGTGGTTATTTCACTCTTAACCCAACCACCCCAGGGGGAGAGCGGCACTGCTCCTCAGGGCAAAGGGGTTCTAGGTAGCAGCACTGCTTGAAGCTGTATAGAGGGGGTGGGGAGGAGTAAAGTTAGAGCAGGGGGGAGGCCTCATCCAAGATGGACCAGCCCAGTTTCATCCTCCCTTATTAGCCCTTTTAATGGGTGAGTGGACTGTGCCTTCTGCTGCACTGCAGGCTCCTAGGGCAGAGCACTGGGCGCTGTCTGTACCCAACAGCAGTGCTTTGTAAAATGATGTCTCCCTCTTTGCCTTATTCAATAAAGACTTTCCCACAGGCAGCCAGGTGGGTTGATTTGAAGCTTTACAAGACAAGGAGCAGCGTGTTCCCACAGCAGCTCTGGGTGTAGCACACTGATCTACGCCAGCTACCAGCCCATGGCTGCTCCTCCAGCTCTCTCCTAAGGCAGCACATGGATGGGCCATGCCTTCCCCTCCCCTCCACAGTGCCAGTGAGCTGTGCTGCAATCATCCTGTTCAACAAAGCAAGATGCTCTGCAGACATAGTTCAAGGCCACCTTGGGGCTAGGAAGTTGGAGTGTGGTAGCACCTCAATCGTGGGGCAGGGCTCTGTTGTACTAGGTGCTGTACAGAGCAAGAACCAGGCCCTGCCCCCCAGGTTTACAGCCCCACCCACGAGGAGGTAGCATCTCTGTACAGTCAAGAACAGGCCCCAGCTCCCAGGCAGGAATTGGTGCTTTTAATGAGTGATTTGGTTTTACATCAATACAAAAACAAGGTTTTGGTGCTAAAGTCACAGCTTAACTATATACACAGCCCTGCCCCTGCCTGTGAGGGAGAGGCCACATCAGCCTGTCTTGCATCCCAAACATCACCAAAAGTTGAAGGGAGAGTTTAACAAACTGCACCCCTGTGGCTTGGACAGGGGCCCAGGTAGCAGCCCCCTCAGTGGCAGAGTGACACCCCACCCCCAGCAGATGCTTAGAGGCAGAAGCCACCAGAGGGAGCGCTACCAGGGGAAGAGTTCCCCCTTCCATGATGGACTTAACATTCTACCTACAACTTCTTGTAGGTACGTGAGGTGAGAGTGGGGCAGGAGTGGAGCGTTACCCCAGGAGGGGGCAGATTCTCCACCTTCAGAACCCAAGATGCACACGGTCAGGGTCAGACCAGATGGGAGCTGGTGGGCAGGCGGCATCTGCTTCCAGGGTCTGCTGGCAGCTCACTTGGTGATGGTGTTTCTGGTGAAGTAAGGAGAAAGGGGACATGAGTGAAGGACCAAGGAGAAGGGGTCACAGCTACATGGTAGGGGTCCTGCTACAGAAGAGTCCAAGCACCCTATATTAGCCCCACTAGGTGGACATGACATGGTAGAGTCATGTCCTATGCTCCCCACCCCAGCACCAGCCTGGGGATTTTAGGCCACAGGTCTTGGCATCCCAGCCCTGTTAAGATGAGAGACCATGTGATGGCTGGGACAGGGGTTCTTACGCGTTCATGCTTTTGCCGCTGCCGCTTAACACAATGTAGGGCGTCTTCTGGGCCTTCTGCTTCTCCTGCAGCAGCGCCACCGTGCCCAGAGGCGTGTCACTGGAGCTCATCTTCTTCAGCAGCTGGGAGGGGAGAGCCTGGGTCAGTACAGCCCCCTGCAGACATCCACTAGGTGTTCCCTCTCCCCATGCCGGAGCTCCAACTAACAGCCCAGCACACCTCCACCCTCACTTAGTGCTGAGGCAACCAGGGGATGGGGGTGTGTGCGTGCGAAGGGGCTGGATCAGTCCATCACACAGCAAAGGAAGAACGGTCCTATTCCAGTTTAAATAGCAGAGGGATTTGGCTAAGAGTCGGGCTGTTAAGCCTGGGCCCGAGGACAGGGCAGGACCACTGATGACTTCAAATAATCAGCACTTTTCTGACGTGGAAGAGGCAGCACAGCACTGGAGCCAGCACCGACCACAAGGAGACAGCAGCCACCCCATGCTGCTCCTGGGTCCCCCTGGGCTCTCCTCAGCTTTCCCATCCATGCCCATTGCTGCTTAGCAAACAGGATGAAGCTGGACATGCCTCCCACGCACCTCCACCACCAGCCCTCTTGTGGGCTCTGCCCAGGGGGACCTACAGCCATGTCACCCACTCACCGCCTCTTCATCCAGCTTCTTCATCCTCCTCTCAGTCTTCATCTTACCAGAGCCCTTCCCATGGAAGCGGTGAGAAAGCTGCCGGAAGGCCTGGGGATGGAGCACATGGGGGGGAGGGGGGGGTGTGTCAGCACAGACTGTCACACTGCCCCACCTGGGAGTCTCCTCCCACCCACTCCACATGGAAACAGGGCTGGGAAACCCTTAACTCCCTTCCCCATCTGTCTGGCAGCAGGGAGAGTAGGGGATACATCACAATACTCCACCTTCACCATCACAGCCCTCAACCAGCCCTCAACCAACCCTCCCCGCCCCCCCGAGAAACATCCTCCCCTTTCACCATCATAGCCACTCCACCGGGGGGGGGGGGGGGGGGGGAAGAGGAGGAGGAGGAGACATGGCTGCATCACTGCAGACCCCCAGCACTCAGTGCCCCCATGTCCCGCCCCACTACCTCCTTTGGGGTGAGCTTGCGTCCTGTCTCATCCACGTATTCAATCTTGACATCAGGTTTGTAGCCATCCTTCTCCTTGAAGTCCTGGGTGAAGCCCCTGTACTCCTCCCGCCGGCTGTACTTGTCATCAATGGCCCTGGAGGAGCCCAGCCCATAGGGTTAGTCAGTGGGGGTTAGTTAGTCTCCCCTCGCAGTCACTGCTCACCCCAGTGTGGTGCTAGGGGTGCTGTGTTGCAGAGAATGGGGCAGGGGGTACTCTCCGCTTGCAGTCACTGCTGCCTTGAATGAGATGCCAAACTAGGGTTCTTAGCCCCTTTGGCCACTAATAATCCCCTCAGGGGCCTTTCAGTGGCATGAGACTAGGGCCCACATCCAAGTAGGGAAGATGGGTGTTCCTGGGGGTGCACAACTAGTGCCCACATCACCCAAACCACCATCACAACTGCCGCAGGCTGCCAGCCTCAGCTGCGAGACCATGGGCCATTCGGCTGGGGTTGGGGGAACCAGCCATGGGGCAGGGCAAAAGGGGCACTGCCAGCACCCATTCCAACAACAGAGCCCGTGGAACCCACTCCATCCCTCTCCAGTAATGGCAGGTGCCATGGCCGTGGCTACCACAGTGGGGCTTCAGCTCAGGAAAGAGGCCCAGGCGCCAAGAGCCAGAGGTGGCAGATTTGATCCTTGCTACTGATGACCTACCCAGGGGTTTTGCCCACCCCGTGATGCCACTTACATCTTATCCTCAATGCAGTACACAGCTGAGGGCAGCGACTTGTTGGGGGCCTTCACCCTGGCCACCTTCTGCACAGTCGTCTCCAGCAGGCCTGCCACAGAGAGGAGAGGCATGCTTCAGACCCTGCTGGGGGCAGCGAGTGCTATGGGATGTTCTCCTCCCCCACCCAAAATCATAAACACCAGCCCCAGGAGATCTCAGAGCTTCTGAATCACACAGGGCAAAAGGGATTTTCAGGGGCCGCATGTCCTAGTGGATAGGGCAGCAGACTGGGACTCTGAACTCCCTAGGCTCTATTCCCAGCTCTACCACACCTTGGGCATGACCCTTCCCCTCTCGGTGCCTCCGTCCCCTCCCACCATTCATTGGAGCCAAGCTCTCCAAGTCAGGGACTGCCTCACTGCCTGGCACAACAGGGGCTCCGAGCTCTGTACATCCTGCCTTAATGCAAATTAAACAAGAAAGTTCCCTCCAGTCACTCTCAGCACCGAGGGTTTTCAGAGCAGGCAATGAGCAGCTGGGCCCTGCAGGGAACAAGGCGCCAGGACTGGGCACAGTCATCTGTACATGACACAGCAACAGCAGGCAAGCATGGGAGCCCAAGAGGTTTCTGGGAGAGGGGGGCCCACCCTAAGCCCCCCACTTACCTTTGTTCTGGCAAAGCAGGAGGGCAGCGGCTAGGCCCCGGTTCACTATGGGCTCCTCATCCAGGATGGTGGTGGAGGACGCTGAAAACTGCAAAGGGAGGAGGCAGGGTTCAGGGCTTTGGAACCATGTTTAGAGTCCCCTGCTAGTCAAACTCTGGGCTCCCCTCTCACAGCTCTGCCAGTGCCCCTCAATCCTGACCTGCAGCCCCCCAGGGTTCATTGTGTTATACTGGGGGTGGGAGAAGAGGAAGATCCTCACCAGAAAAAGCTATGAAGGCAGTGACTCCTGCCCCCACCCACACACCACTTTCCCCAGCTGTACTCACATCCTGCTGCTGTTTCTCCTCATCCAGGTTGACCGTGCTCCAGCCGATGTTCTCTTCGCCATCAGAGTCCGAGCCTCCGTTTGCTGACCGCTCATCATCCCGTTCAAAGTCCTGGGAGCAGAGAAGAGGCCACCTGGGGCATCAGCATGAGAGCACCCCAGCGGGGCTGGGATCTCCCTCACCCCCACAGGCACTGCAGCCTCATACTCCCAGCCAGGGTTGGCCAAAGAGCCCAGAACCTCAAAACAGAAGCATTTCTGCCACTGCAGTGCCTCCTGGGAGTTGTAGTTTGGTTGCTTCACATGCCCATTTTTCTCTATAGGCCAGACTACATCTCCCAGGATGCGCCATGGTCAAGGACTCCCATGATGTAGCGCTGCTCTGCACCCAAAGGAAAGGATGTGGTGCAGAATGAGAGCTTTAGGCCTCATCTACACCAGCACATATGCCAGCTATACTTTTGTCGCTCAGGGGTGTGGAGAGAGAAAAAACCCACCCCCGAGTGACAATTTTTGCCAGTATAAGCGCTTGTGTGGACAGGGAGACGCTCTCCCGTGCCAACACAACTACTGACCGCCCCTCATTTAGGTGGTTTTATTATGTCGGCAGGAGAGCCGAGGCTACACAAGCGCTCTTATAGCAGCATCAGTGTACCAATACTATGTCACTGTATGTGTTGTTTGTTCAGAAAGCCCAGCCCATAGAAGAAAATGGAAGCATGAGGCACCAGGATTACAACTCTCATAAGCACCATAGCATTATTTCTGGGTCAACCCCCAACCCACTAGGATCCCAGTCCAGGGCTTTCCCCCAACCCACCCAGCTGTGCTGGTGCCAATCAGTCTCAACCCACAGCTCCCTGCTATTGCAGCCCTAGGCTCTTCTCCCTGCCCCACTCTGCCAGTGTCCCATAATTCTGACCCACAGCCATCTGGGCTCCTGTTAGCTCTGCTGATGTGCCTCCATCTGGGGCAGCTTCCTCCCAGCCCAGCCCAGCCCACCCTGGACAGGGGAAGAGGAATCCTCAGGAAGCCGCACCATGAGCTCCTCCTGGTCCTCACGGTTGCCAGCCAGCCCATAGGTGGGGATCTCGCCCAGCGTGCGGCAGAACTCTGAGGTGGCATTGAAGACTATCGCTCCTTTCTTCTCCAGCTCCTCGTCGTCCTCCCGGCTACGGCGCGTCTCCAGTTTCTTGACTATCTCAATGACCTGCTTTGGGAGCAAGGGCAGCAGGATTAGAGGCTGGGGGAGGGGGCTCATGCACAGGACCAAGGATCACTAGGAGCCCCCAGAGTCAGGGCAGCTGGACCTGCACTCAGGAGAAGGGTGTGACTGGGCACCACATGCTCTATTCTGGGGTGGGAGGGTTCAGTCAAGGAGCAATGGAGACCAAATGCATCCATCCATAGAACAGGGGTGACCCCAGGATTCTCGCTCTGGGAGGGGAGTGGTGGCTAATGGGTGGGGGGGGGGGGGGGAAGAGGAGGAAGGGAGACGGATACAGGAGCCTGATTCTCTCTCTGGTTCCATTCTCTTCGATATGGTTATGATGGTAGCACTCAGACTGCCCCCCAAGACCAAAATCCAAGCCCCCACACTCCTGATTGCCCTTGGACCAGGCCTGCTCACCTTCTCTCCACTCTCCTTCAGTTGCTGCATCTGACGGAGCTTACGGCCCTTCTCCAGCTGCTTCTGCAGCTCCTGCTCTGCCTCGTCCTCCTCCAGGGCAACTGGGGATTTGGGCACCTTCTCAGCCTCCTCTGCAGGGAAAGAAATGCAGGAGGGGGAGGGAGTTAGCAGCAAGAATGAGCATCCCAAGGGGCCTTTGCTTCAGCAGGCTGGGGTGCTGGGGGTATCAGGCCAGACGCTGGGGGCTGCTGGATAAGAATCCAGGCTCCCAGGGCCCCCGACACTCTAACCCAGTGTTTCTCAACCTTTTTGATACCAGAGACCAGCTTGCTGCCTTCCTAAACTGTGTCAGGGAGATCTCAGGGACCAGTCATTGAGGAACATTCCTCTAACCCACTAGAACCCTCTGTCCTGCCAGAACAGGGGAAAGAACCCAGGAGTCCAGCCCCTCACCATCACTGCTGATTTCCATGTTCTCCACACGGTTGTCATCTGACTGGGGCGGCAGGTCTGCAGACTCATTCACATTCTGCTCCATGTCCCCTTCCTCCTCCTCTTCCTCCTGCTCCTCCCTCTCCCTCTCCCTCTCCCTATGGACCCTTCTCCCTCGGCCCCGTAACCTGTGGGGAAAGAGAAACTGGTTAGCGCATGAGTCAATCCCCCCATGCCTCCCCACCCACAAGACCAGGATCCCCAGCCCCTCCTAGTTACCGAGAGCCAAAGTCATTCTCGTTTGTCTCATTGCCCAGGGGCAGCAGCTCGTCAGCTTTCACTGGCTTCTCCTTCTTCCGCAGCTTCTTCACACGCCGTTTGGTCTTCTTGAAGGTGACGTCCTGTGGGGAGAGACAAGAGGGGTCAGTGGTGCACAGCCCCTACACCCCTCATCCACACAGCAGGGTACTGGTCCAGTGCGTGGCACCTTGCCCCAATCCCCATGAGCACCCAGGGTCTGGCACCTTGCCAATCACACCCTCAGATGCTTACGCATGAACCCCTGGGGCCCTGTGCCACACCAACCAACCTCCCCCCTTCCCCTCCCAAGCACCTGGGCCTACAGCCACAACTGCAGGTGCATGCCCCAGGGTGCCACCACCCACCCCTAATACACACATACCCATGAGCAACTGCGGTGTATAACCCACCAGGCCAGGGGGCAGCTGACGCCCAGCGCACCAGCCCACATGAATTCTGTGTCTCACAAGACCAGACATCAGTATCCAATCACCCTTAAAAACATCCTCCGCGTATGGAGGCAGCACTATCTTGGGGTTGGGATCCAGGACTCCTGGGTTCTATTCCCAGCTCTGCCACGAACCTTGGGGTCAGTCCCATCTCCTCTGTGCCTCAGCCCCTGCCCCACCTTTTGTCTAGTCAAACCGTGAGCCCTTTGGGGCAGGGACGGTCTCTCAAGGTGTGTCTGCGCATGGACCGGCATGGGCAGGCCCTGGTCTGTTTGGGGGTGCTGTGCATTGCCTGGTGCACAATGGGGTCCTGATCTCAGGCAGGGGGCCTTTTGCAGCACCCAAGACAGTCTCCCTCTAGGCGTTCTTGTAGCAGACATAATAGAATTAGCCACCGTTTCAGAGTTTAAAGTCAGAAGGGACCATTAGATCATCTAGTCTGGGCTTCTTACAGCACGGGCCAGGGTATTTCACCCAGTTCCCTCCAGATTAAGCCAGACTAAAGAATTTCATTCCTCAGACTAGCCTGCTGAGAGCCCCACGCAGAGAACAGGAGAGACTGAGGGGCCCGCACTGCAGCAGCAAGGAATTGATGAGGTAAGACAGGCCTAGCAGACGACTCCGCCCCATGCTGCAGAGGAAGGTGAAACGTCCCAAGGGCCCTGACAATCTGACTTTGGTCAAATTCCTTCCTGACCCCAAATCTGACAATCAGCTGGACCCGGAGCATCCGGGCAGGCAGCTAGACAGAGGATTCAGTAGACCAGCTCAGAGCCTGGCCCACCCCATCCCACATCCCAATACTGCAGCAGAGAGCTGGATCCCAGAATAAACAAGGAGCCAGTGGTAGCATGAGGCCTCCTTACCATCTCCTCTGGGGTGAAATACTCCGAAGCCAGGTGTAGGCCAGGTGTCTCCAGGCTCTGGGCCTGGCTGCGCAGGCTATCACGGACCTGCTGCAGCTCCCGCTCCCATGAACCATCTGCCATACCACCCGAGTCCAGCTTGAAGGATTTCTTCTTTTCCCCTTCAATCTCCTCATCATACTTGGACAGGATGTTCTTGTGCTTGCACTGGGGGAGAGGAGAGCACGTGAGATCCCCCTCAACACAGAATCCCTCCCCCCCGCACCATGGCCAAACCTCTAAGGCCAGGGGGCATAAGGAATTCCAGCAGGGACACAAGAGGGGAATCAGAATGACAGGGTGTGTCTCTCACAAGCTGCCCATGTCCTGCTCCCACTTGGGATATGCCTTCCCCTCTGCTGATTGGCTGTTTCCTCTAACTCCCTCCCACTGCCCCAATTCATGGGCTCTCTGTCTGCCTTGGTCTGGTTAGCTATGCCGCCCCATATCCCACAAGCAACCCTCCCCTGCCTAAACAGAGCCCTGCAAATATGCAGATATCTGCTTTATATCCACAGACCATTTTTTGCAGATCGTGGATCGGATGCAGATCTCATAGGTGGGGAAGCAACTGTTTATAGATCAGTTTTTCAGGCTGCTTCCCTGCCTTCAAGATCCAGGGGTGAGGGCCAGGCGATCAGTTGTTTAGCAGTGGCTGGCTGCATCCATGGCTGAACAGCTGATCACGAGGGAAAGGGGGAGGGATGCGGATAAATATAAAATAGGGAGTGCAAATTGCGGGTCGGACAGAAGTTGATTCTCGCAGATCCACATTTTTGTATCTGTGCAGGGCTCTATAAATAAACCATGGCACCTTTCTGCTTTTCAGAGATCCAGAGTTTAAGGCCTGGAGGGACCATTAGAGCATCCACTCTGACCTCCCGTCTTTCACAGACCAGACACCTAGTTCCCGCTGTATGAGCCCCATAGCTGGTGTTTGGCTAAAGCCTCTTTCAGACAGCCTCCAGTCTAGACTGGAGGGCACTGAGAGCTCTAGTTAGATTATTCCATGTCTGGAGCATTGCCTGCCACCCGTGGGGACCCCCACACCCTGATCTCAGCCAGGGGACAGGTCACAGAGCCTGTAGTGGCAGCCCCCATCCCACAATGTTGGACAGAAGGACTGGTCACAGCACCTACTACAATGCCTTTCTCCACCCTGTACAGATGCTCCAGACCTCTCAGGATCAGGGTTTGAACTGCAAACCCTATGAACAAAGCTAGTCTCTTGCACAGTCCTGGCCTCCACTGTCATCCAGGAATCCAATTACATGAAGGTGTCTTCCCAGGCAGGCCAGGAAATGCTCTGCACGCTAATGCCATGGCCCTTTACAGTCACTGTACTGCTGTAACCCAAGAATCCTGATGCCCATAGGCCTGGATCGAAGGTGGACAGAGAACAGTGTTAAGTCACAGCCATCAATCACAGGGGTGTGCTAGTAGCTTGATTAAAGGAGGTGGCTTTGGGGATCTAGGTCACCTATGATCATATTTCATGGCTACCATTAGCCCAATGATTCCAGACACATGGGAGCCCCGCTGAGGAATCAGGGCCCATTTTAAACTACAGGAGGAGGCATGAGAACCAACATAGCCTGGGCCTGCACCCTCCTTACAATGGCCATGTCATCCACGCTCTCCTCCTCCTCATAGGGCCTGTACTCCGGCTTCTTCTTCCGCAGCTCCACGTTCTTCTTGGCTTTCTCCTTGTCCACTATATTTACGTTCACCAGGACATCCTCCTCCTCCTGCAGGACACCTGGGAGACGAGACACCATCACCACAGGGTTAAAATACAGCCCTAGCTAGGCCCCAACCACAGTGCTCCTTGTACTAACGAACGCAGCCCAATCAATCAATCTATTCAGAGCCCGCTGCATTCAAATAGCCAGTGGGGACAAGAGTCTGTAACGACATCCCCACCTCCCTCTTCTCTAGCCCTGCAAGGTGCTTTATCTGGCATTTAATCCCCCACCACACTCCAGAGAGGCTCCAAATAGGGAAACCGAGGCCCAACATGTTTGAGTGGCAGCACCAATGTACAGCCCAGGAGCTCTAGTCTCAGGCCAGGACCCCCTTGTGCTAGGTACTGTACAAACAGAACAGAGACAGTCCCTGCCCCAGAGAACTGCCAGTGTAAGTAACTCCTGATTTTCCTGTCATCCTGCTCTAGCCACTGGGCAACCCTCCCTCCTTCTAGTGATGATTTTGGGAAACCAGTGAATCATTAGTGGCTCAATGCTAGCTGTCCTGGGGGTGGGGGGGGTGGGGGGGGGAAGTATGCTGATAAAAGGATTCTCCAGCTAAACTGCTTCTTGCACAGCGGGTGCAACACCAAGTTCGATGGAGTCCTGCCTTCTGAAATATGTCCCTTGCTGTCCAGACTCTGGAATATCCACCATTATCTCTATTTAATGAAGAGAGGCAGTTTGGTGTAGGGCACTGGACCGTGAGTCAGAGACCTGGGTTCTATCCCCCACTGGGTGACCTTGGGCAAGACCCTTCCCTGCTCGGTGTCTCAGTTTCCCCTCTCACCCTTTGCCTGTTTAGACTGTGAGCTCTTTGAGGCAAGGACTACCTGAGGGCAAGGTTTGTGCAGCATCTCGTATAACTGTGTTGGCTGAACATCACCACCCCCATCCACCCAAAAAATTAGTTCTGCCGGTACACAATTGTTGTGTAGAACCTCTGAGCAATTCGACTAATAGTTCTTTTTCCAAGGATTTACACAGGCAGGCCAGAAAATAAACTCAGATCTTATAGCAGGACAGCATGGGGTGGAGGCTCTAGTGGTGGCCGTGTAGTCCTGATAGAGAGACCCCACTGCCAGCATGATCATTACTGCATGCCCATGCTGAGAAGTGCAGGTGAAGCGCCTCTGGTTACCTTTGTCTTTGAGCGTCAAGATAACGGTCTCTCCTTCCTGGAAGGAATCGATGGTATGTTCCACGGTCAAGCCCTGCAGATCCCGGGAGCTGTAGTTATCCTGCAGAGAGGAAGATCCCACAGGAGAGAATCAGGCTGCAGGAAGTCAGCTTGGGAGGAGAAGGCCCAAACATTCCCCCCAAGCCAGAACTCAGGCACAGCCACCCATCCCCCAGAGGACAAATAGAGTCAGATTATAGAGCCAGAAGAGACCACTGTAATCACCTCATCTGATCTCCTGTACAACACAGGCCACAGGATGGCCCTGAATCAATTCCTAGTTGAACCAGAGCAGATCTGCTAGAAAAATGCTTAATCTTGATTTAAAAATTGCCAATGATGGAGAATCCATCACAGCCCTTGGGAAGTTGTTCCAATGGTTAAGTACCTCACCGTTAAAAATGTGCTGCTTATTTCCAGTCTGAATTTGTCTATCTTCAGCCTCCATTGAATCCTTTTAGATCTTTGATAATGGAAGGCTCTTCAACCTCAGACAAATTTCTGTCCCCCCATGTATTTGATCAAACACTGGGATCAAATTGCCCCATAACCTTCTTATTGTTAAATTAACTAGATTGAGCTCCTGGCGTGTCTCACTCGAAGGCATTTTTTCCAATCCTTTAATAATGCTTGTGGCTCTTCTCTGAACCCTCTCTGGTTTAACAGCAGCCTGCTGGGTTTGTACACACCAGAACAGGACACAGGATTCCAGTAGCCAAGCACAGTATGGTTTCAGCCTGCCGACATAGCTAGAGCAGCAGGTTTTGGATTAGATGCCAGATCAGGAGATGCGGGGGACCTGCCATTTCTATCCCACAGCTTAGTTGCATTGAGGTAAGGAAGTGACTCTGGCATGGATCAGGGCCATAGCACATGGAGTCCAGGATAGTCGCTGGGGAAGCCGTTGTGACAATGGAGACATCAATACTACTTCTCCAATAAGCAAACATGGCTCCTCCTTCCCAGCATGCCCCAGACCCAGAAGTGTGCAGACCTTTCTCTGGGGCACTAGGATCCATGCAGCATTCCCTGCCCATCAGCTATGTGCGTGATGGGGAGAGACACTACAGGGAGAAGCCAGTCAAAGACAAACTGGAAGGAGCAGAATCAGAATCAGCTGAAGCTGGGACCATAAGACAATATATTTTACTGATCTGAAGGGACTTTCTCTACCCTGCACTGACTGGGGTTTATTCTATCCTGCTCCCTTCACTTCAGACTTGCTCCACAGCTTCCCTATATACCCTCCCTGCCCCTTCTCCCCATTCTTTTTCCCATCCCTGCCCCCCCAGGAACAGCTATCATGCTGTTTATGGCCATCACATTGTTCACTCTGCTTCTGCGTGCTACCCCTTTCCCACAGCTGCGTCTGTCTTGACTGTTTAGCATGTAAGCTCCTCGGGGCAGGGTCTCTGTGTTCATACACGGTTTAGTACAATGGGGCCCTGACTGTGGTTGGTCCCTAGGCATTGCTGATGCATTTGTACTCTGCCAGCACCTCCGAGTTGGTCTCACCTTCTTCTTCTGCCCAAATTCCTCTTCGACAAGACTGCTGATGCCGAATTCCTGGTCCATCTCTTCAAGGAGTTTGGCCTTAATTTAACAACAAAACAAACATGTTGTTTTTAAAATGAATTGCGGTCACACAGGACATGTTAAGATACAGGGCCTAGTGGTCAAGAGTTGTGGGGAGGGCTAGGAGCCAGGATTCCTAGATTCCCAGCACTGGGAGGAAGTAGGGTCTAGTGGTTAGAACAGGGGCTGAGCATTAGGACACCTGGTTTCTATTACCCACTGAGCCTGGTCTACTGGTAAAAATAGGTGTGTGTGGCAGAGAGAATCAGAACTCCTGGCCCAACCCTGCCATTTAATCTACCTGTAGTCCTATCACTTTCTCTGTCTAGTTCTCGGATATTGGCTGGGGGACCTGCACAGTGCCTGGCATGAGACTCCCCCTCCTCCCTTCTGGCTCAGGCCTCTAGGCACTACCATAATACACCTAAGCAACAAGAGGGCTAAGTCTGGCTGCTGTCTATGCATTCTGGCCTCTGGAGCAAGCTCACAGCTGAACAGAGGATGGCTAAGCTGAAGAGTATTTCTTCCAAAGCGTACAGCAAGCCATTCCCAGGCCAGCAAATGTTTGCACTCGCCTCAGGCCAGCCACCATGCAACTCTCTGCCACACATGGCAAATTACAGCTTCAGTCCCTTATTGCAGAGGCAACCAGAGAGCTGGCACAGCTGAGAGCAGGGGAGATGGCACTAGCTGCTGGGATAGGGATGGAACATGCTATTCAAAGTCCTTTATTACTGGACTGAAGACAAGAGCAGCTGGGAACACGTCACACATGCGCCGTGTTCTCAACAAAGTGCCCATGCAGCCCAGATGCTCCGGAGGCTCCAGGACTATACCAACCCTCTTCTCAGCCAAGTCCTTCTCAATCTGCAGCTTCCGGCTCCTCTCAATCCAGGCAGCTGTGTCATCCAGCCAGGGGTCATCCTCTCCTAGAGACTTGATTTTCCTGAAAGGGGGGGAATAGACACAGAAGCTAGCAGGAAAGGAGGCCGTTCTGCATTGGAGAGCTTTCACCACCACTACCTCCTCCTCCCTGGAGACCTTTGGGTCCTTTAAATGACCAGGAGCTAAAATGCCTTCCCTGTCCTGAGGAAAAGCATTGGTGCTTCAGTGGCAGAATTCTTATGCCCCCCACCCCTCTTTCCATGGGAGACCTGTGCTCAAATTCTGGTCAATGTAGAGCCATGCTTTAGAGAGGGATGGAAGAGGAAAAGAAGCGAAGGATGGTTCAGTTGTCAGGGCACTAGTCCACAACTTGGGAGACCCAGGTTCCATTCCCAGTTCCGCCAGACTCCCTGTGTAACCTTAGGTCCATCACTAAAGCTGCCCAGTGACTCAGTTTCCTCATCTGTAAAAGGGGATAATCCTTCTTTACCTCACAGTGAAGTGCTCCAATACGATAGTGATGAGAGTCACTGTAGGTAACCAGATACCTGCTAAGCAAAGCAGGAGGGTTTTAGGATTCCCAATTTCAGTCTCAGCCAGAGACTAGAAATCAAAATCCAGGACAGATGACAAAATGGCTAGCTGCATGGCCATTAGCCAGCATCTCTGAGTCTGTGATATCCAGCATGACCAAGAGATTCCATATTTCCCTACTGTCCCTGCCTCAGGGGAGGGAGTGTGGTCTGGGAATGGCACACCACACCAGAGCTGGCTTCTATTCCTGGCTCTACCTCTGGCCTTAAGCAAGTCATTTCCCCTCCCACCTGTATCAGGTTTTGCTGGACCCAAGGTTGGCACATTAGGAATTGCCAGATGGATCAGAGCCGAGGTCCAGCCAGCCCAGTATTGTGTTGCTGGCAGTGGTTGGTGCCAGATGCTTCAGAGGAAGGTGCAAGAACCCTGCAGTAGGCAGAGTTGGGACAATCTGCCCTCCAGGAAGATCTCTTCTAACACTTCACAGAAAGCAATGGGCTTAAGCCCTGAGGCACAAGGATTTATATCCCTTCCAGAACTGACTGTATTAGCTACAGTAGATATTCTTCTTCTTCATAGAAATGTCCAATCCCTCTTGGAATCCAGCTAGATTCTCAACCTTCATATCCTTTGTCAATGAGTTCTGCAGGCCAAAAAGAACCTAGTCTGCGATCATCTAGTCTGACCACCTTTATAACACAGGCCAGAGGCAGTAAGGCCATAGGCCATACTGCCCTGAAGTAATTCCTAGTTGACCTAGATCAGATCTCTTAGAAAAATGTCTTATCTTGACTTAAACATGGCCAGTGATAGAGAAGCCACCACTGCCCTTGATCAATTGTTGCAAGGGTTAATTACTTTCACTAGTAAAAATGTATATCTTAGTAATGACACATCTTGAGCAAAGTGGTCATTAGCTCAGGCTGTTAGAACCACACATTCCAGGTTCAACTCCTGCTGCCAACCAGTGTCATCCTTACATTTGCATAAAGCATGAGGTCAGGCCAAGGGGCAGCGGATGCTGACACTGCATCAAACTCAACAGTAATATGGCCAAGTGTGAACAAAGCAAACGGGGGAGAGGGATTACCCTAGTTTCTGGTTGAGAAGCCGCTTTTCCTTAGCGGCTGCTAGTTTCTCCCGGATCTCCTCCCTCTGCTTCAGCACGATGGGGTTGATCACCTCGGCTGCCACAGGGTCCTCCTTACTGCCCACTTCTGCAAGGGAAAACACACAAGACAGGGGAGCTGCAGCAGAAGGAGCCAGGCAAATACGTTATCACCCCCTTGCCACTTGCACTCCTCCTGTTAGGGCTTGGCTGGAGAAAAGAATGGCACAGGGATCAGCAGAGTGCCTTGATCAGCTGAGAGAGGGCATGGGGGAGGGGGAAGTCTTTCCACATCTGATCACAGGGTGGGCCTGATGTCTCTCCCCTTCGGTGAGAGCCAGAGCCCTGCTCCCTATGGAAGGAGCGTCAGTGGTATCTGGCAGACGTTTGGTCCAGGGGAGGGGGTTGCTTAGCTGTCAGTTGTCATGTTTCAGCGCACTTGGTCCAGGACAGTCTATAGGCAAACACCGTGTGGTGATGCTAGACAGCACAGCCTAGGCAATCAGAAAGGCAGGAGAACCATGGGGAGAGTCTGTCTGTGTCCAGCAGCTTCGATAAACACCACCCTTCACATTCGTCACAACAGAGACCTGCTCTTCTCTATCAGAAGACGGTGCCCTCTTGCACCTTCCAGTTCTGCTTGTCCTTCCACCATGCCTAGTGCAGAAAAGCATGCTGGATGTAGCCCCCAGGGGCCTCAGCTGGCAAAGGACAGAATTTTCAGAACCACGGAGCACTGACTTAACTCTGCTCCAACTGGCTTCCATGGGAGGGTTGCCAGGCCAACAGTGAGCATTCTTGAGCAGCACACCCAGAGCATCTTGCTGCCCAGATGGAGATAATTCAGATTGAAGCTGGTGAGACTTCCAGCCAGACCTCACCTTGAAGCATAGACTCAGGTTCAAGTCCATGCTGTGTCACAGACTCCCTGTGAGACCTCAGGCAAGTCACTTATGCCATGTCTACACTACAGACTTTTGTCAGCCAGGGGCATGATTAGGTGTGACTTGTGACTAACAAGACTTGTGCTGGCAACAGCCTCTGGTGTAGATGTAGCTAGACAGGCAAATCTGCACTTTGATGGTGTTTCACTTTAGGGGGATAGGGTTACTGGACCAGTACAATGCCAGTATAACTAAGTCACATGCTTTGCCAGCATAGTATACTGGTATTCCTATACTGGTAAAGTACTCCTAGCACAGACATGGCCTCTGTCTTTCATTTCTTTATCTGTGCACCAGGGATATTAGCACTGTCCTACCTCCCCAGCGGGTGTTTAGATAAATACATTAAAGGCTGAGGTGCTCAAATGCTACAGAGGTAGGGGCAAGATAAATACATACAAAAATAGTGTTATGTGTACAGTGCCTAGCACAATGGGTCTTGGTCCATGACTGGGGCTCCTAGGCGCTACTCCAGTACAAAGCGCCTAAGAGAAAGATATTTAAATTGTTTCAGGAAGTTGAAGGGCCCATTAGGTCACCTAGCCTGGCCTCCTGTATAGCACAGGCCAGAGAATGTCATCAAATACCCCTATGTTGAACCCAGTGACCTGAATTACACCAAAACAATTCAATCCTCAGGAGACTTGTGCCTCATGCAGGAAACAGGAGAGACCTGGGCAGCCCCAGTACCCAAGAGCCCAGCAACGGTAGGGAATCGATGAGAGATGAGGGGTGGGGCACAGGAGCAAGGATCCTCCAGCAAATACCCTCACTGCAATACATCAAAAAGGGGGAAAGGCCAAGGTGACAAAATACCAGAGACCTCACATTTTTGTGCCATTCCTACAAAGAGATGTTAAAGCCTTAATAAGTACAAAGTGGTTTGAGATCAAACACAAGGTTTGGGGTTTTATTTTTATTAACATGAAAGCCAAACTTACCCTTTTTGATGGTATTGACTTCCAAAGGCTTCAGCCCAAGTTTAGCTCGGAGTTTACTGCAGATAGAAAGAAACACAGAGTTACGTGGCATAGCCACCAGAGATGCACATAGCCTACGAGAACAGAACTAGGAAGGATCCTCCAGTGATTCAGGCATCAGTGTGGGACTCATGAGACTTGGGTTCAATTCCACCCCCTTACTGTGCAACACTGGGCAAGTCAGTCACTCTGTGCCTCAGTTTCTCATCTGTAAAATGGGGATAACACTTTGCTACTTCATAGGGGTGTTGTGAGGATAGATACATCAATGGTTAGGAAGCACTTGGATACTACAGGAATGGAGGAGGCAGATAAGTACCTAAGCTTTGTTCTATGTTTGCACATTGCCTAGCACAACAGGGTCCTGGTTCCTGACGGTGGTTCGTGGGCACTACTGCAACACGAGTAATAAAATCCAAGGCTGAGGTTTGGCTGCCCAGTCCTCATTGGTGGAAATCAGGCACACAGATCCCCTATGCCTTCCCTGGGGACTGCACCTTGACAGTGGGAAAGCTTGTGCATGCCAGTGACCCTGACAGCTCTGCTGGCAAGTTTTACTCCTGCCAAGGCAACCCAAGATCTCCCAAGTTCCTAGTCCAATGCTCTGCCCACTAGGCCATGATGCCTCCTTTCATAAAAAAGGTTATAGAAACACATGATAATCCATTCCAGCCAACAGCATGATAGACAAGATGGCAGAGCCTTGTCATGCCCTAAGTAATGTCTGATGGACTGGGAAGAGTTTAGATTTCGAGTAATTTTTGTGTATCTCAGACCAACTGCCCATTCATTTCTTTCTAGATCCCCAAAAGAGCAAGGGGGCTCTGCTTTCTCAGTGCCAGCTAATTAGGGAAATAAATTACAGGCCCCAAACTTCCCACACACGAAACTAAAGCCACTTAGCCTCTATGTTCAGTTTCCCCATCTGTAAAACGTGGATTAAAAGTACTACCCAACCTCATAATAAATGCATTCAGAGCTCAAATACAATGGGAATTCGAGAAGGCATGTAAGTACCTTAGATATAGCATCTTACTTACTTGGTCTCTTCAATGCTGAGAGAAGCATCCCCTGAGCTGGCCTTTGAGCTGGCAGCTGTTTAGAGATAAGTCAGGGAGATGTTTGTAAGCAAGACAAAAGCAACAGAGTTCACATTTTCATAGATTTTGAGGCCAGAAGGGACCACTCTGATCAACTGGTTTGAACTGCTGCATAGCACATACCATGGGACACCACCCAACTACAATATGCTTTTTATAACAAATAGTGCTGTGAAAACACACACCCCTTATGGGGATCTCAAAATTCAGCTTGGTTCTTTTGGCCCTGCCAATCAATTGGAATAAAGATCCCACAGAGGGAGCCAAGCTAGTTATTCTGGCAAAGAGACAGAACAGACTCCAGCTCACGCTATTCTGGTGCATCAGTAAGGTCAGTGGCTAGATGCTATGTCATGACAGAATAAGGTACCGCAAAAAAGATACGCTAGACAGATGTAGCTAGAAAGAGTCCCTAGTCAAATCATGAACTGCTACAGTTATTGTACAGAGTTACATATTAAGAATCCTTTTCAGGACACTTTATACATACATGTCTCATGATCAACCAAGGAGGCCCCTTCACAACAGGCCTGTCTTGAACTCATCTGCCCCAAAACTTTTCATAACCTCTTCAAGGGCAATTGCAAGCACATGCATGCTCAGCCTCCAAACGGCTCATGAGCTTACTTCTTGGCTTTATTTGGATCTCTCACTTCCCTTCTCCATCAAACTCACCCCACCACCCAATAAATCAGCAGGTCATGCCGTCCCTAAAGCTCATGCCCTCCCGCCTCCCCCAGGACAACACCTGAAGCTTCCTCCTCCTCCAACCCAGGAGGCCTGTCACATCCCCCTCACCCAGAAATCATAACTTCTCATTTCTACCCCCTAATGAGTTCATGCCTTCTGACAAAGCCAACAACCCAGTGTCACAACATAGAAGGACCCACATACGCTCTGACCCAGCACCTGACCCCCATAACTTCTCTCCTAACAGTGAGTCCTTCCCATAAACCCTCATAACCAACACAACCCCCCCCCCCTCACCTCTAAATCACCAGACCCCTGCCATCCCAGGGCACCGCTCACCAACCCGTATAGCCTCTGTCCATCCCCTGACCTCATTAGCCCCATCAGCCCTCCCCCCTCAACTGCACAGACTCTGGATCACCATCGCTCTTCTCCAAAACGCTTAGCCACACCCCAGGCTTGGACTCCAATAGCCCCCCCCCACAGACCCGCCCGAGTGCCACTGACCCCAGCCCTTCCACTCTTGGCCACCGACAGGTCCCCAATCCCCAACCCCCACCTCTTCCTTTTAGGTCCCTTCCCCGAACCCCGGCCCACTCCCCGCCACCAGCTCTCTTCGGAGACCCATGGGCGCCTCCCCTCAACCCCCACTTCCCATGGGCGCCTCCCCCAGATCACCCCGGGCTCTGACCTGCCTCGTATCCCTCGTCGCGCTTCTCCCGCTTGATCCGCCTGGGAGCCTCGGCCTCCTGGGCGCCCCTATCGCCAGCCCGGCCATGGCTTCCCCGGGCCGCCGCGGCCGCCTCCTCCCCTCCACTCCGCCGGCTGCTCCGCTCCCCGCGGCTCCGGCTGCGCTTCCCCCGCCGCTCGCCGGACCCGCCGCTCCGGTGCTTGTGCTTCTTGTGCTCCCGGTGCCGGGAAGAGGAAGCGGCGGAGGCGGGGGGCAGTGGGGGTGGTGGCGGTGCCGGTGGCTGCTGCTGCGGCGGTGGCTGCTCCTCGGCGCCCCCGGCCTCCGCCCGCTCCCGGTGCTTCTTGGAGGAGCCCATGGATAGGATTGGAGACGCAAAATGGCCCGGGCGCAGCGCGACACTTCCGGGGTTGGCGTCACTGCGTTTGCGGGTCATTATAGGGTAGCCCGAGGTCACCCCTAACTACTTCCGGGTAATTGACGAGCCACTTCCTGCTGCTTCTGGGTTATGTCACTTCCTGTTTCTCCAGCAATTGAAGTCCGGGTTTCTCCTACGTCACTTCCTGTTTACACGCTGTGCTGCCTGGACACCACCTTCCGGTCACGGGCTGCACAACATTTCTAGCAAAAACAAGGAGCCTTCTGTAGCACTTCAAAGACTAAGGAATATAATTTCTGCAGGCATAAGCTTTAGTGGGCTGTAACCCACTTCATCAGATGTAAGGAATAGAAATCAGATAGGAGGTATATATCCAAGGGAAGTAACAACAATGGGGAAGGTAGATATAAGCGAAGTCCATTCAGTTAGAGTAGTTGAGGCCTATTCACAACCATTGATTAGGAGGTGAGAATGTGTGAACAGTGACAATTACTTCTTGTAATGAGATAACCATTCCAAGTCCTTATTCAGACCCATTCTGATTGTGTCAAGTTTGCAGATGAGTTCCAGGTCTGCAGTTTCTCGCTGAAGTCTGTTTTTGTAGTTTTTTGTAGAAGTATGGCAACTTTCAAGTCAGCTACAGAGTGTCCTGGCAGATTGAAGTGCTCTCCTGCTGGTTTATGGATGTTATCATTTTTTATGTCTGATTTGTGTCCATTTATTCTTTTGCGTAGTGACAGTCCGGTTTGGCCAATGTACATGGCAGAGGGGCATTGCTGGCACATGATGGCATATATTACATTAGTAGATGTGCAGGTGAATGAGCCCCTTATGGTGTGGCTGATGCAGTTAGGACCAGTGATGATGTCACTAGAGTCAATGTGCGGGCAGAGCCAGTGTTTTTGGTGAAGCTACGCTAGCTGAGCTCAGTCTTTGCTCACTGCAGGTAACAGGGATGTACCATTATTGGGGGGAGCCGAGTGAGTGAGTGAGTGACATGGGCTGGGGGAGGGGGGTGCAAATTGCCATTTGCCTGTTTGTGGCAGGCGTCAGTGTGTCGAAGAATTAAACGAGGGCGGGGAGGCCAACATCTTTGGGGGCTCCATGCGTGCCTGGGTGTGCAGCGGCCGGGCTCAGGAGAGGGGGGAGCCACTCCTGCACTGCACAGCGAGGCCAAGACACGACCGGGAGTTGGGTGGAGGGATCGGGAGTGAAGCCGGCGGGGAGCGGCAGGCTGTGCAGGACCACCCTTGTTCAGGGCCGGGCAGGGAGCGCAGCGCTGCAGCCCTCAGGAAGCGCTCGCGGGCCTAGGCTGACTTTGCTGCCGCTCGCTTGCTGGCCAAGGGGAAGGCAGTGGGCACCATGGCCCTGCCTGCCCCAGGGACTGAAGTGGCCCGAGTGCTCAAGAAGGGGCTGTGGGAGGTGAACTCAGCACCAGAAGTGGGCTGCGGACGGGTGAGGACGGAGACGTGCCCCAGCTTGGCACAGCCGCCGCACCTGACCAGGCAGGGGCCGTCTTGGCCTTTTCCCTGCGCAGTTCAACTTCACAGGCCTTGCCGTTTTGTCTGACAGCGGTGCCTCTTTCCAGACAACGCCCTGTGATTTGGACTAGGCCTTTCATCTGCATCAGTGAAGAATGGAGAGTGACACAACTACCCGCTGCAGTTTCTTCGCTAAGAGCCATTTGCAATTTTAAGGCCTGTCACTCCACTGCGGCCCCTGTCACTAGCTCTGTCAGTGCTCTGCACACGGAGGTTGATAGTCGCCCTCCAAATTCACAGTTAGAAACTCTTGAACAAAAAAATGCATTCTTTTAATTTCCCCTCAGCTCCAGAATTGCATACATCTCCAGTGAACCAAGAACTGACACCGTTTTGGACATTTTTTCCCTGAAGGAGATTTTCCTTGGATATGTGACCTTGCCCTTCGATATATGGGCAGACTTGGATCAACATATAGCAGTGGACAGTCATTTTCAGAGAGGAACTTTATTAAAAGCAAACATTCCAAGGGCACAGAATCCCAGCTCAATGACTTAGATGTACTGGCATCACAAAGCTGATCCCAGGGTTTGATGACATTGTGGACAAGAAGGGACATTCAGAAACCTCTTTAGACTGTGGCCACGATCCCCAGATCATGGTCAGTTTTATTCTGCATGAATTACACTATAGGAAATACATACTTAAGTGTCATCTTTCTAGATACTTTAATAATAATTAATAAAGTGTGACTTTGGTATATTTTAAGCTTATATTCTATCACAGCTGGCAAAAAAGTTGGTCATCAATGACATGGCCCATAAAGGTCCCGCCCCCCCCCACTAGGGAAAGATACCATTGTGCTGGGAATGGGATTAGTTATAGCATTTCTTCTCCACACCTCTGGAAGGGGTGGTGAATAGTTTGAACTATGAGCCCCTTCTCTTCTTTATAAATATATCTATACATGGGAGAAACCCCATTGGGATTGGGGGGAAAAGTCATCCCCTTCTCTTCCCCCGGGGGAAGGGATAGTACAAGCCATACCTTCTGTATATACAGGGGGAAATCCCATTGGGAGTGGTGGGGAGAAGGCCCTCCTAGATGAAAGGGATGCTATGACCCATACACCCTTCTGGAGCAGGATATGCCATAGGAGTAAATCAGTTCATCCACCGTGCTGGGGCATTGGGGCCAGAAGATTGTGAGAGGAGAGTGCCCCCTAAGTCATCAATACCTTAGTTTGTGATGCAATATCTCTGCAGACTCCCTGCTGGTGCTTGCACCTTAGGATAGTAACCAGTATAAATATTTTAGTTTAGGACCTGATTTGGTTCTCTAAACAGTGCCAGCCAAAGCAGCCTTATATAAATATATGAAATAAGCCCTTGGCTACCTCTTAAATAATTCTGATCCCTAAAAATAATCATATACTTCTTTTGTGGGGGTGGGGGCTTTCTATGCAAAGAGCTGGCATCCTGGTGGAGATGGAGCCAGCAATGCAGAGCTGATGGCAGTTACTAGGAATGAGGGCTGAGCCCCTGGAAAAACGAACAAGAAGAGGAACAGGAATGCCAGAGGCTGTGCAGATATTGGGGAACTGTATCACATTTCCCCTTCTGCCTCTGGCAAGAAAAGGAAATATCTCCATGCCACAGGGAATCTGAGGTGCAGGGAGCTGAAGATCCAATCATTTTGAGAGCCAGATCGATAGAAGGGACTTGCCTCAAGATCACACAGAAAATCAGGGACAGTCAAACACAGAGGATTTAGGTGTTTTGGCAGTCAGCCCCCTACCCCTACCCTGCCCTTCTCTAGCCACTAGGCCACACTATTCCAGAGCTGAGAATAAAACTCAGGAGTTCTAACTCCCAGTCCTGAGCTGTTCTGACCACTAGACACCTCTCCCTCCTTGAGCTGGGAATAGAAGTCCTGGCTCCTAATATACCCTACAGTGCCCCAGTGTGTCCCAAACAGTGGGTTGTGCGATGGTTGTAGATGAGTCACGAGCCCAGTGTGGATGGGAGGTCTCGGCGGGGCAGGGGTTTAGAGAGCAAGCCTGCCTCACACTCACACTAGAGCAGCCGCTCTTATCCTGTGAGGCTGGGCCTGACTCCTGGCTCAGGACACTCCAGGCCTGAGTGGTGCTGTGACTCTACACGCCAGGCTGGGGAATTGGGACAGGATCTGCGACTGCAGAGTGAGTGCAGAGCAGACTTGCTCTCCAACCCTCTTCCCCTGCAACCTCCCCTTTGCACTGGGCTTTGGAGTAGGATTGTGGTGCTGGCTTGAGGGGGCTGCTGCAGGTGGTTGGTCCCCTGTCTGTGGAGCGAGGAGAAGAATGTTGACCTATGATTGGGGGGCATGAATTTGGACCCTACACGTTTTGCCAAAAAAAAGACAAAAATGCAATCGGTGGGTCACTGTGGTAAAAGGTTTGGGAACCCCTGCTCTAACCCAACTGCCCTCCCAGAGTTGGGAATAGAACCCAGGAGTCCCAACTGCCATCTCCTCCTATTTCTCTAGCCCACAAGGCTCCACTCCCTTTCCAGAGCTGGGAATAGAACCCAGGAGTCCTGACCACCACCCTCAGCCTCCCCTTCTCAACCACTAACACAGCAGTTTGGGGGGAAGGGAGGGAGCATTTCCCCAAGGATCATTTCCACCTCATTCTATATTTCATATTCAGCTTCTTTTTTTGGCCACACGAAAGGTTATTTCGGGACATTAGCCTGGCTCCTGGCCAGATATGAAGGAGCTGCACTCACCTCTTTTCTCCTTTGCTGAATTGCAATGAGATGTAAGAGGAAATTGCAGCTCTCAGCATGATCAAATAACATTCCTATATGTGCCCATGGCTGTACTGCTTCTCCCTCTCCCCTTCTCCAGCCTCTTGCTACCAAGGAGCTCGAAGTTTGTTCATAAATTAACCCTTGGCATGGGCAAAATGAGGCATAGAGAGGAAGCAAACTGGCTTAGGTCATAATGGCAAGAGTAGGTACAGAAACCAGACTCAAGAGCCCCTGTTGTGCCAGGTCTTGCACAGCCAATCACTGAGAGGCAGCTCTGCCCTCCAGAGCTCACAGTCTAGACAAAGGAAGGTTATTAGCCCTGCATTGTAGATGATTAAACTGAAGCCTGGAGAGATGAAATTACTTGCATGAGGTCACACAGAGAAGCTGTGGCAGAGCTGGGAACGGAAGCCAGATCTCCTGTCCCCCGGCTCAGTGCCTTAAAGCCAAAGCCAGGCTTTCCTGTCTCTCACAGTGATCAGGGATTGCATCTTTGGTGTAGCTACAGAACAGCATAGCTTAGGCAACAAGGTGAGAAAAAACACTCCCCACCATCTTGATTCTGTCCAGTAGGAGGCAGCGATACACAGAGATGCAATACATTGCACTCAGCACGATTCATAGACAGCACTGTATTTACTGAGTAGCATATTTTACCTCCTGCAAGAAGCACCGTGTACAGTTTATGTTTTTGCCCCTTTTCGATCTTGTTTGTTTATGAGAAACGTACAAAGTCCTGCTTCTCTGAATGCAGGAGGAACCCACAACGAAACGAGAGGATTTCTGCATGTTACCCATGAACTGCACACAAAAATGACTCTTCTAGTTGCAACTCAATGGTATAAATCCAAATTTTACAGTTGCGACAGCTGTCTCCCTCTGATTCACTCCTGTGCTAAGTCTGTGCATCACTTAAGTACAACAGCACCAGCATCCATGCTGGATCAGCACTGACTACAAGGAGAGAACACCCTCTATTAGTCCCCCCATCCTGCTCCCTGCAGTACAGAGTCCCCAGTACCACACAGGCATTGGGGGGAGCACTTACTGTGAAGGGAGAGCGCCCCCTACTGAGCTGTTCATCCCGCAGCCGCCTCTGAATATGTATTTGGGCTGCACGAGAAACTCAGTCTCTGCGTAGTCAGCAGTGGGCACTGTGTGGTGGGCCTCCATGGGCTAAGCTGCAGCACTGTCATGGTGGGACTTCTAGCCAGCTGTCAAGGAATTAGATGGCAGCCTGGGATTCAGAGCTGGGCCTCCAGAGTAGCAACAGTTATTGGAGTCAGCATGAGGGAGATGTGGCCACATCTCAGTGACAGAGTGTCCTCTAGGAGAAAGAGATAGCCTCCAAAGAACACTGGCCAACCAGTCAGACAAGATGGCCACCAAGGAAAGCTAGAAAACCAAGATGGCCACCAAAGAAAACTAGACAATCCGCATGGCCACCACCGTGGGGCCTAGCAGGCCAAAGCAGGGTCATGCAAGCTTCGCCACAGCCGGATGATTTCCTGGGATGTCCTGTGATGCACCAGGATGAATTCCTTGTAAGCACACAAGTCTTCCTGTCCCTCAGCCTCCATGTTGAAGGTCCAGAAACCAGGATGGTTCTGTGGCACCAGTCCCAGCTCCCTCAGGCAGATCCCCAGGTAGATGTTGTCAATGGGGAAGAGGGGCAAGTGGCACGAGGCCTCATAGAGCCGGGTGGCCACATCCCGTGAGTAGAGGATCCCTCCACCCCCCACATAGGGTGGGTAGGTGCCCTGATAGAAGGACTTGGGGATGTAGTACTTGTGTTTGCAGTCATGGATCGGGGCAGCATCCCGGATGACATGGCCAGTGAAGAGGCCTCGGCGGGTGATAGCGTTAAGGCCCCCAGTGTAAGCCACCAGGGCGTCTACCCTAAGAAAGACATCATCATCCCCCAGGAAGATCAACTCTGCACTGGGGCAGTGGCCACGCAGCCACCCTAGGAATAGGATGTCCTTCAGGCTGAGATTGTAGAAGGTGTCCTGGAAATCCCAAAGCAGGAGATCCCTGTTCTTCTGCCTCTCCAGCTCCAGGAGTGCCTCCAGATCTGGGTGCCCATCCCCTGAGTCCTGCCTGCCCAGCAGGAAGAGCGTCTTCACTATTACGTCCCCCACCTGCCCCGTTTGACCCCACGTCTGCCGGATGGCTTGACGTCGGTCAAAGTTGGCCAACTGTGACTTGACAGCCACCAGCAGTTGGGTCCCATTTGGGCAGGCCTCCTCCTCCGCTGGCCTGACCAGCAGCGGGTAGTCCCTGCAGTGCATGGAGAGGACGAAAGCCTGGAGGTGGCCGGGGTAGGAGGAGAAATCTGCCAAGCTCTGGGAGGCTTCGTGGAAGCTCTCCCTGCACGTTCCTGGCAGTGTGAGGTTGAGCTGGGCCGTGGTGTTCTGCAGCATGGGTTTGTTCAGCTGGTCCCTAGAGAGCATCAGCAGCTCCCAGAGGGGGAGGCCACGGAGGTCTCGAGGCTGCCACAGCCTCACATGGCCCCCAATGAAGGCTGCTCTCCCTGAAGCCTGCAGGCTGAGCGGCCTCCTTGAGAGCGTCACTACGGTGTAGACGATCACATTGGCAACAAGGACACAGGCCAGCCAGACGTAGGCTTTGATGTAGCCGAGCTTCATGGTGTGTATGGGGGTCGCTGCGGGGCAAGGAAGGGAAGAGGTGAGAGGCACGTCCCAATCGCATTTGAGACACACACCCCTCCACCACCCACACCTCCAAACAACCCCCCGTAGCCGATCAACTACCCCTACCCCCCACAGCCCATCAATGCACCTGCATGCACACACAGACCCACCCAGCTGATCAACTACTCCTGCCCATCAAGACTTTTCAGGTACCTGCCCCCCCCTCAACAATCCACCACTGGCCATTCAACTACCACCTGGGTGCACGCACATACACCCTGGCAGTCCTCCACAGCTGTTCAATTACCCCTCTCTCACACTCACACACTGACAGCTCCCCAGGATGTTTCAGGTACTCCCCCACAACCCTCCAGGGCTTTCCAGATATCGGCCCCTCCAAACCCTGACAGATCCCCATGACCATTCAGTTATTCCCCATCCGTCCCCCCATGGTGCTTCAGGTATCCCCATACACACATCTGCCCTTTTTGGTACTTACATGGCACTTCTGCTTTACTTAGTTCTCAGAGCATTTCACTCTTTAGATCCATTGGATAGAGCGGGAACCGGAAGCCTGGAATCGGGGGGGGGCAGCAGTGACAGAGTCGGAATAGAACCCAGGAGATTGGGGTTCCAGCCTTCCCTGCTCTAACCACTAGCCTCCACTCCCCTCCCAGAGGCAGGATAGAAGGCAGGAATCTTGGTTCCCAGCCCCTTGCTCTAGCTACTAGACCTCACTTTGCCCCTAGAGCTGGAACCTGATCATCCCTTCCAAAAAGGGTCCCCGCTTTCACTGGGTGGGGTGGTGATCTGCTCTTATCTTGAGGCAAGTGCAAAGTCCTTTACCAGGTCTGGCAATTGGGACTGCAAGGAGAAGGAGGCGGGGGACATTAAGGTCAGAGAGCCACGCAGCAGCAGTAGGGTCAGGTACAAACCGGTTTCTAGAGCTGCTTTCCTGTCTCCTTGGCTGCTCCCTCCCCATTTGTCACAGGCCAGGGGTGGGTCCTGGCTCCCGGCCGCTCCTGCTCTGTTCCAGCAGGTACCACTCTCCTCCCAGAGTTGGGATAGCACCCAAGAGCACTGACTTCCAGACCTCCCCCCATAACCACTAGACCCCCCTTCCCAGACCTGCAAATAGATCCCAGGAGTCCTGACTCACCATCCATCCTGACTGTTCTAACCCACTAGACCCCACTCCTCTCTCAGAGCCAGGGATAGAACGCAGGAGCCTTGTGTCCAACCCTGGCTGGGACAGAGCTCTCTAAACTATCAGTGGGGAGGCAGGTGTGCTCCAGCCAAGATCCAGGCCCGCACTTTCTCCCAGCCATGTTCCCCAGATGCAGGGCCTCTCACCTGGATTCTAGGGTGGGGGGCATTTTGGTGCCTGCGCAGGCCTGGGAGCTGGGAAAGGACAGAACCAAGTGGTGGTGAGGGGAGAGAAACATTAGATGAATCAGAGCAGAGGGATCTTGGGAGGCAGGCAGCTGCCGAGGTAGGGAGGGGCAGGGAAACCTGCAGGGGAGGGGGATCCAGGGCTGTGCTGAGTGGAGGGGGATGAGGGGATCTGGGCTGTGGGGAAGAGGAGGGAATCTAGAGCTGTGGATGGCAGTGAGGGTGAGAGGTTGTGGGGAGGGATGGGGGGGCTCCAGGGCTATGGGGAGCAGGGAGGGTGAGGGTGAGCCAAGTCTGAGGAGACCAAGGGAAATCCAGGTTGGAGGGAGCAGGGGTCCGCTGGCATCTGGGCTGGGGAAAGTGGAGGGGAGAATCTGGGGTTGAGGGGGACTCAGGGCTGGGGGCGGTGTGTGTGAAAGGAGTTGGAGTGTTAGGATGAGACAGGTTGAGAAGATCTGCGGCTGGGGGCAGCAGTGTCTGGCACAATGGAGGTCCCAATCTCAGTTAGGGTCTGTGTAGGGTGACCGGACAGCAAGTGTGAAAAATCAGGACAGAGGTTGAGGGCAACAGGCAAAGGCCCAAATATTGGGTCTGTCCCTATAACATCAGGACATCTGATCACTGGAGGTAGGTCTGTGCAATGCCTAGCACGGTGGGGGCCCTGATCTCACCTGGGGGTCTGTGCAGTGGCCCCAATCTCGGTCATGGTCTGTGCAGTGTCCGGCACAACACGTGCCCCAGTTTAGCCAAAGCCCCTAGCTGACACTGTAATAAAGATCATCATCATCATCATAATGACTCCCAGCCTCCAGCCCCCCCCAACCAATGGGCCCTGTCCTCTTTCCAAAGCCAGGGCTAGAACCCAGGAGTCCTGGCTCTCAGTTTCCGGCTCAGCACACCTCTTGCTCAATTTGTTGCGTTATCCTCCGTGAGGAAAAAAGCAAACCCTCAGTGGGTTGCAGCCCACGAAAGTTTATGCCTGCAGAAATTAAATTTGTTAGTCTTTAAAGTGCTACAGGACTCTCGTTGTTTCTGCTCTCAAAGACTTATTTATTTGCAGGAACTTTGCACCTCTAGTGCAGGAAGCTGTAAGTGACTCTTCTCCGTTCCAGACGGGGTTATTCTCAGGCAGTGTCCAGAGGAGACTCTAGCCTCTTGCTCAGCAGCAACCTGTCAAAAGGACATGAATCAAAGGAACCACTAGATTCCCCTTCCCCTCCCCTGCCAGAGGTGGGAATAGAACCCAGGAGTCCTGAGGGGTCTGAATGAGCCAGTAGGATCAACAGGCCCTGTGCTGGGAGATCTATAGACCTTGGACAAAGGGGAATGGAAGATCCAGCTGGATCTATAGAGCTTGGAGTACCCAGCAGGTGATCCATAATGCTTGGGACTGGTACAGCCAGGTGGTGAGCTATACGGTCAAGGCAGTGAGATCTATAGGGCTCAGAGCTGTGGGATAAAGGGGGATCTATATGACCTGAGACAGTGGGATGCAGGAGGGATCTATAGGGACAGGGGGATCCATGGGGGATCTCCAGCACCTGGTCTAGGAGAGGCTCCGTGAGCGCCCCTTCGTGGCTCTGCCAGCTGTCCTGGCAATGCTGCCCTTGGCCTGGCGCCCTGCATGTCTCCACAGCAGCCCCTCATCGATGCCCAGCGCTGCCAGCACCTGGGAGAAGCGCCGCTCCACAGCCTGGCGGGCGTTGGTCTGTGGGGTGAGAGGCAGGGATATCATTCACATCACACACAGGAGTGATCTGTGCACAGGCCACCTACCCCTGGCTAGCAGGCGCTCCTCCAGCCAGGATAGCAATAGGGGGAATTCACAGAATCCAAACATCCTGGCTCCCAGCCTCCTTGCTCTGACCCCTAGATTCCCCTCCCAGAGCTGAGGATAGAACTGAGGAGTCCTGTCTTCCAGCTCCCCCTATTCTAACCACAAGACACCACTCCCCTCCCAGACCCTGGGATAGAACTCAGGAACCCTCGCTCCCAGCCCGCTCCCTCCTCTCTAGCCCACTAGACCCCACTCCCCTCTCACCTGCATGACACGCTCAAACAGGTAGGGCCGGCTCTTCACCCTCTCTTGCATCTCCTGCAGCTGGGCATCGTACTCTGCCATGCGCTGCTGCTCCAGCCTCCTAGAGCAACAGCACAGAGAGGGTGAGTGCAGAGAATCCCATCCCCAATCACTGCCCATTCACAAGGACACTCAGGGATCTGGTGGATCCTCTGTCCCAGGGCATTGGCAGCATCTGGGGAACATTATAGCCCATCAGGATCAGAGCAGATCCCCCAATCCCAACTCCTGGGCTCCAGGTCCTTTAGGATCTGATCAGCAGAGTTGGAGGATCCACAGGGAACTATAGGGCCTGGGAGAACCAGGGGATCTATAGGAACTGGGCCATTGGGGCTGGGAGATGCAAGAGGCTCTGTGAAGTCTGGGAAATTGTGGGAGATCTGGAGGCTCTATGGGGTCTGGGTGAGTGGGGTTGGGGGATCCTGTGGGATCTTTGGGTTCAGATCTGGATCTGCCTATGAAGCTTATCTCAAATCTTCCCTTTTCAAGCTATGTCATTTAACACCTGCCCCAGTCACATGGCTCCCCAGTTTCAGCCCAGCACTCGTTGCCATGTCTGGGCCCATGAGGCCTCAGGGATCTTTGCATGTGCCAATGTTGGTGTCATGTGGGTATTCGTGTGGTGCAGTGTGTGGATTTGTCCAAGTGTGTCTGTGTCTATGTGGGTGTTGGTATAGCACGTTGTGTGTATGTCTGGGTGTTGGGGTGTGTGTCTGTGTGCAGAGTTTATGTCTGGGTGTCAGTGTGTCTGTGTGTTCGTGGGTCAGGGTGTGTGAGATGGGGGGGTGTCGTGAGTGTCAGTTTGGAAGTCGGTGTGTCTGGATGTTGTGGGGCGAGTGTCGGACTGCCTGGATGTTGGGGGTTGTTGCTGTGTCTGGGTGTCCATGTGTTAGGAGGGAATCTGAATGTTAGGGTAACTGGACATTGGTAGTGGTCAAAGTGTCTGGGTGTTGATGTGTGTCAGGGTGTCGGAATGTGTGTGTCAGTGTATCTGGTTGTCAATATGGAAATCAGTATATTGGGGTGTCTGGTGAAGGTGCTAGAGAGAGGTGTCAGACTGGATGTGAATGTACTGGGCTGGCGTCTAGGAGTTGTGTTTGGGTTTTGGGGGGCATTGGGGTGTTGTGGAAGTTGGCATGTCTAGGTGTCAGGGGGTCAAATTGCATCTGGGTATAGCTGTATTGGGGTGTGAGAGTGTGTAGCAGGTGTCTGGGCGTTGGGGGAGTCGGTGTCTGGCTACCAGGGTGTGTTTGTGATTCGTGTCCGTGTACCCAGGGCAGATCTTTACCAGGTGTTTACATGCTGACAGTCTCTCGCTCTTGGTTTTTGTATGTGGTTTTTTTTTTTTTTTTAAACTCCTAATGTTTACCCCTCCCACCCCCGCCCACTTTTGGGCCACATTCACCCTTAGACCCAGTCAGAATAGGAGCAGGATTTCTGTGGGGAACCAGCAACACCTAGTGGTTAATAACAATAATAAATACTAAATTGCTATTGATCACTGTTATTAATAATTAATCCATCAATATTAAATAACAAAGATTAAATACTATTGATCACCGTTAATACTAAAATATTCATTGCTATTATCAACAATTATCCAATTAATATTAATGAATATGTTTAGCAAATATTAAATTAATATTGATCTATATCCATAACCAGAAAATATTAATCCCTATTAAGATATCAACATATAGATTGACATTAATTTAGTATTTATTAACAGTATTAATCATTCATAGATACTAAATATTAGTCACTATTAAAAGACAAAAGAAGAGTGATGGGACAAAGGATCAAGTGGTGGAGGCTCGTGGATAGGAAGTTAGTCTGAGATTTAAGGATCTTATGGAGGTTGGACAATGACCAAACTGACGGTGACGATACTAACGAGATCTTGGGGAAAATATCCAGACTTATTACAGAAAGTGCACAAGTTGCCTGTGGCCAAATGAAAGGAGGAAAATATCATGGCAAGGAAATGTGCTGATGGTCCACTGAAGTGTAGGAGGCAGTAAAGATCAGCTGTTTGGTGGAGGCTCCCCTGCAGCTGCCAATCAATCAGCTGTTCCACAGGGCTCCCCTGCCTGCCATCAGCTATTGGGCAGCTGCCTGGAGGGGCTGGCCCCAGAACAGCTGATCAGCAGTGGAGGCTGCAGCTGGGCTGGCCTCCAAACAGCTGACTGGGGGGCTCCAGAGCCAAGGGTGCATGCCGGTGCAGATGACTAGACCGCAGATGGCAGTCAGAGATAAACTGATTGGGGTGGATGGATGTGGATCCACATTTGTGTATCCATGCAGGCCTCTAGTGGTAAGGATGATGAACTTTTTCATCTTAATTCTCTGTCCTGGAAAAAAGCCTGATGAGTGGAGGAAAAGCACATTGGTCCCTAACTTCATCCATAAAGGTTATGTGCAAGAATGTAGTAATTACCAACCCATCATGTTAATGAGTCCCATGATGAAATGGCTGGAAACAATTATGGACAAAAGACTTTGAGAGGAACTGCTGCAGCAAGTAAACAACCACCAATTTGGGTTTATGCCAGGTAGGTTAACAATGGATGTAGTGTTTGCAGCCCAAATATTGCAGGAGAAGTACAGGGAGATGACATTATGTTGTGTTGTGAAGATAAATGCGAACTGGAAAGGAACCTAGAATGCTGAAGGGCTGCATTAGAAGAAAATGGCTTACGAATCAGCTAACAAAAGACAGAATACATGCATTGCTTCGTTGAGTGAGTCAGTCAAACTAAATGGTACAAAGTACTGTATGTGCAATAATTTAAATACCTCGGTGAGTGAGCCATGATGGGAATATAGATGCGGATGTTAGTAGCCACATGGAGAATGCTTGGTGTAAATGGAGGAAGTTGACAGGAATTGTTTTCTATGCAGATATGCAAAGTATGTGAGATCATTGCTTAGGCCAGCCATAACATATGGGTTGGAATGCTGGCCAGCGAGGAAGCAAGAAGAACAGCTACTTCATGCTGCCAAAATGAGAATGCTCAGGGGAACGCTGGGTAAGATGAAAGCGGATAGGCTATGCAGTGAAACAGTACACACCATGATGCAGGTAGTCACCATCACAGAAAAGCTGAGGGAGTATCAGCTGAGCTGGCTGGGTCATGTGAGACAACAATATGTGGGATATAGTGGCCAGAGACAAGAACTAGTGGTCACAGGAGAAAGACCACAAGGAAGACCTAAAAAAAAGGTGGTTTGAGACCTGGACTGGGATCTGGTAGAGTAGGGAAGGGCTGGGTTCCCCTTCGCCGGCCGTCACCCCTGGTGGTGGCCACCTCGTTCTCTGGCCGTTGGGCCACACAGCCCTGATCCCCAGGCAAGCTCCAACCATGGGATCGCCACACTCCCTAACCTGCCCCACAGGGGGATGGGGTGGACATGACACTGTGACACTGACCTAACCCCTGGTGTAGACAGCACTAGTTCGATGAAATAATTCTTCCATCAACCTAACTACTGCCTCTCGGGGAGGTGGATTTGCTACAAGACAGGAGAACCCTCCCCATCACTGTTCTAAGAGCTAGTTTACAATAGAAGCACTACAGCAGATGCTTCATGCTGATGAGATAGAGCTTTCCCGTCGGCATAATAACTCCACCTCGGCAAGAGGCAGCAGTTAAGGGAACCTTTCCCACCGACATAGCATTGTCCATGCCGGCGCATAGGTAAGTGTAATTTACATCGCTCAGGGGTGTGGAATATTCACACCCCCTGAGCAATGTAAATTATACCGAAGTAAGTGGTAGTTTAGACAAGGGCCAAGTGTCTATGCCGAAGCACTACAGGCTGTAGGTGTTTAAGTGTAGACATAGCCCTTACTAATGTCATTTGGGGAGGTTGTGTAGCTATGCCGGCAGAACTCCTGCCAGCCTACATTGCATTTCCACTAAGGCGCTCTGCCAGGATAGCTATTCTGGTATACTATGCCAGCAAAACATTTGCTGTGTGGACAAGCCCTATGCATGCAGCATGTGTATGCATAAAAGAAGCAAGAGGGAGCACACAGGAAAAGACAGACAGACACAGAGGTAGCCCAGGCAAGCACAGTGCAGGACCCTGAGAGAAGCCTGAAGAGGTCTGGGGTTGTGAGCAAAGAAACTATCCCCTGTTGTTTGATTCCTCCTGTATTCAGGGAACCAGGACTTTGCATAATCTTTGTTAAAAACAGGACTGCACCAAAGACAATACCTGACTCCACCAATTTCTCTTCCTAACTGGAACAACTCAAAACACCCTGAATTTGGTTAAGATATGTCTACACTACAGGCCTGACAGTGGCGCAGCTGTACCACTGCAGCTGTCCCGTCGTAAGGTCTCCTGTGTAGCCTCTCTATGCTGACAAGAGAGAGATCTCCTGCCGGCATAATGAAACCACCCCCAAAGAGCAGCGGTAGCATAGCGCTGTCCACACCGGCACTTCTGCCAGTAAAATTTATCTCAGTCAGGGGTATGTGTTTTTTCACACCCCTAATAGACCATGTCTACACTAGCACTTTTATTGGTAAAACTTTTTGTCGAACTGCTCGCATCAAAAGTAGTAACAACTAACTGCTACTGTTAACAAATATTAATATGATTCACCATTAAAATATTAACTTATATTAATGACTAGCATTTATTTCTACATCAATATTAGCTGCTATTCTGAATAAAGATTGAAATAATACTGATCACCGTTAGCACTCCATTTCTAGTAATCACTAATATTTAAAATGTACCACATTAATATTGACTGCCCCTGCCCCGCGGCCCTCTACTCCTCTGACTTCTCCCTGAGGCCCCATCCCCTGGCCAGGCCAGAAGCCGGAGCCTGGTAAGAGCCACCCAGGGAGCCCAGGCCACTGTGGGAAGCCCTGGATCCTGCACCTGCCCAGGTTTCCTGGGCGGCTCTTACTACTGTCCAGCTCCAGCTTCTAGACTGACCAGGTGCAGGGCCTCATGGCGGGGAGGGTGAGAAGGGTCAGGGCCTCATGGTAAGTGGGGGCTAAGGCCTACCTCAACCCCTTCCTCCCATATACTAGGAAGAGGCTAGTGCCACCCTGAGCTTCAGGCAGATGCAGAGCAACACTGCAGGAAATCTGGGACAAATGCTGTCCCGGAGTCATTTAGCCTGGAACTGGGCCTTGAACTCTGCATTTTGAGATTGTCCCGCCCAATTCGGGATGGGTGGTCTCCCTAGGTGTAGCCATGGCAGCATAGCCACCTGAGTATAAACCGAGGGTCCTGAGTGGGATTGTACTTGGCTGTTAGTCTGTGCTGCCACAGCTACTCTTAGCATGCCAGCGGGATGAAAGCTATGTTAGGTATTTCTACATGTTCTGCAATCACACCTCCCAACTGCACTGGAGTGAAAGCCAGTCCCTGCCCCAGCGAACTCTCGTTCTAAACAGACCAAGGGACAGAGAGCGAACTCAGGTCCAGAGAGGGGAAGGGGCTTGCTGACATTCAGTGGTAGAGATGGGAATAGAACCCAGCTGTCCTGTGTACCAGGCCACTGCCCTATCTAGGGACAATCATTTCCTATAAGAGAGGGTAGGGGGCTGTGGGTCCAGCAGAGCTTGCAGGAAGCCCAGGGCTGGGCTAAAAGGGGGCTGGGAGTCGGGATTGAGAGGCACCAGCAGTGCCCTGTGGTGGTTTCCACACTCCTCCCCTTCTCACACCAGGCGACGCCCTCTTTTCTCTCCCTGTTACCTCAGCTCTTCCCTCTTCCTTTGCGTGGTCTGGGACAAAGTGCCCGG
Organism: Emydura macquarii macquarii; assembly: GCF_026122565.2. Taxonomy (NCBI): domain Eukaryota; kingdom Metazoa; phylum Chordata; order Testudines; family Chelidae; genus Emydura; species Emydura macquarii. The sequence goes on along the minus strand of NW_027131105.1, from coordinate 7,319,475 downwards.
GGGGCTGTAGGCAGCCAGGCACTTGGCTACTTCCCTCTGCACCTGCTGCTGCTTGACCCTGCGCTGCTCTGCTCGCCTCTTCTCCTGCTCCTCTCGCCGCTCCCACTCCAACAGCAACAGCCTGCACCAGAAGCAAAGGAGGCGGCTCAGCCGGGGGCATCTCAGGGGGCTGTGGGGAGCCCGGGGCTGGGATAGCTGGGGGTTGTGGGTCAGGACTGAGGGGCAGCAGCAAAGCTGGGGGCGGTAGGGCCTGGGACAGCAGGGAACCCTCAGTAGGCAGGCCATGGGTCCGGTTTTAAGCCAGACAGTCCTGCTTTTCTAATGTTAGTCCCCTGCCCGGTGCTGAGAAATACCAGATGTGGTTTTGTCCAGCCTCAGATGGGAGATACCGTAATGAAGAGCGTGTCACTCTGCCCCCTCTGATGTGACCTTGCGCGCACACCATGCATGTGAACGCACGCCGGCAGAGGCAAGGTGGCATGCTCTCCAAATGGTGCCCCTCATGTGGCACTGGCGGGGGCGGGCTCATCCCCTTCCCAGTAGTACTGGACTGTCCAGTATTCTGGGGATGTGTGAGTGAGCACCCTTGCTCTAGGTCAGGATTGAGGGGCACCAGCAGAGCTGGGACAGAAGAAACCCAGGGCTGGGATAGCAGAGGGGCATCAGCAGAGCTGGGGGGGTGAGGCCAGGGCTAGGATAGCTGAGGTGGGACTGAAAGCACTGTCCGTACCTGGTGGCCTCCTGCCGTTTGTCAGAGGCTCTGGTGGGTGGCACCGAGGGCAGCTGGGAGTCAAGCTCTGAGCAGGACTGGGCCCTGCAGTGGAAGCTCCAGAGCTGGTGCAGCTGTTGCTGCTGCCAGTCTCCGAGCGAATCCCCAGGCTGGTGCTGAGAGCTGCTGGCCGCATGGAGGCGGAAGGGTTTGCAGATGGTCAGCTTGGCTGAGAGGGGGACACAGAAAGCATTAATGGAGGGTCCCAGAACCCCTCCCCCATACCTACACTGCCCTACCCCACCCCAGACACAGCTGCATCTCAGTGCCAGGGGAGAGGTCTCTGTATAAACAGCCCCTGCGCCCCACCCCAGGGACTCCTGTATAAATAGCCCCACCTCAGAGGCAGCTGCATTCTCCGTGCCAGGCCTGAGGTCCTGTATAAACGGCCTGTTTATCCAACCGCAGAGGGGGCTGCATCTTAGCTCCAGGTGAGGAACCCTGTATAAACAGCCCTCTCACCCCACCCCATAAGCAGTTGCATCCATCTCCTTCACTCACCTCTCACTTTCCTCTTCTCCAGCTGTTCTTGGAACCTCTTGTGGAGTGTCTCAAAGTCAGGGATGGTCCGGTTGATGATGGGCTGGAACCGGGTTTTGTCTTCAGTGGCCAGCCCCCTGCCCTTCCTTCTGTGCCCCCTGGGGCTCGGGTCCTGGGGCTCTGTAGCCAAGCACAGGGCCTCAGCTCTCAGCCGAGCCCGGAGCTGCTGAGCAGAGGTGGCCACCTCCCAGGCCGGGGAGGACATGACAGCCTCCTCCAGACTCAGCAGCTGCTGAGCCAGCTGCAACCAGTGTCTCCGCTCCTCCCGGAGCTGGCGCTTGCGGGCCTCGCTCCGGGCCTCCATCTTCCAATACAGCGGGGAGAGGGTGCTGGAGGACGCACGGGGTGCTCGCTTGATCCTGCTCCCCTCAGTGCTGCTGTGCCCCTGAGAGCTGCCAGCTCTTTGGTCTACACGCCCCTGCAAACCTGTCTCTGTTGGGCGAATGCTCTCATGGGGGGAGTTATTGGGGGCTCTGCGGGGCTTCCCCTTCTTGACCTTCTCCAGGGAAGGGGCTGGGAGCAGGGCACGGCCGTTGAGGGAGAATTCCTCCCACATCCACTGGAAGGGGAAGGAGGGTTGGGGACAGTGGGATGGGGGATCAGGGGTGCAGGAGGGAGCTGGCTTGGGGGAAAACGTGTCCTCAGGAATGTCTCTCTGCCTGGTGGGGAGAAGAGATGATGAGTATCAGGCCAGAGCAATGGGACCCCCCCCAAATCAGACCTAATGGGCCCATCTAACCTCATATTGCCACCCTGGAGTAGCCCAATGGGTCCATTCACAGGGCATACCATATACCTGACCATATCCCCACCGCACTAACCAAATAGAGTCCACTCCCCTCCCTTTGTCTGTTTAGATTGTGAGCCCTTTGGGACTAGGGCTGTCTCTGTGTGTGCACCAGTGCAGTGGGGGCTCCCGTCTTGGTCAGGGTCTGTACAGCACCTGGGACAAGGGGGACCCCTGATCTGGGTTGGGGGTCTGTGCAAAGCCTGGCAAAACGGGATCTGCTCTCAGTCAGGGGGTCTGCAGCACCCAGCACAGTGGGGGCCCTGATCTTGGTCAGGTCTGTGTAGCGCCCGGCAGTACAGGGATGCTGATCTTGGTTGGCACGTCTACCATAATAATATAATCTCTTTGGAGCTGCAGCAAGGGTGAGTTTGGCCAAAAGGCCATGAGGATCCCATCCAACCTACTCACCTTCCTGCAGATGGGGCCAAGTCCTGGTCCCCAACAGAGGTGTCACTCACACTTGGCTCCTGCGTCTTGCACTGTGGGGTCCGGCTGCCCCTTCTCCCTGGGAAGGGGCCTCTGGGTGACCCCTTCCTCTTCCCTTTCCTCATCAAAACCATGATTCCATCACCGGTATTGAAAACCTCCTCCTGAAAGCACAGAGCAGAGGCAGGAGGGACCCAGCTTTTCCCCTAGGAGGACTGGCTGGCTCAGGCCAGCAGGGAATGGGGCACAGGGCATTTCCCCTCTAAGAGGTCCTGGCTCAAAGCTCCCTAGTCCACTAGCCCTCACCCTCCTCCCAAAGGTGGGAGTAGAGCATCCTGACTCCCCCATCTTTGCTCTCTCTCTACAAACACCCATGCAGGATAGTGAGGGAGAGAGACGTGCCAATTAAGGAGACCCTACAAAAACAAACCCCAGCCCAACCATTTTCCCCAGGTGTTTGCCCCTTGGGGGAGTGTCCCACAGCAGGGAGTTAGAGTTTGGGGTGGTCTAAAATAGATGTTGGGCCTCCCCCCATGATTTGGGGAAGCCAGTAGATGGTGGAGCGGGGGAATTACCTCTTGGGGAAGGGAGCCTGAGAGCAGCCCTAGCAAGCGCACCCTGCCCTTCTTCTGGTAGAGGGTGCCAGGCGCCCGGACACTGGGGTCTAGGGAGGGGCTGATGCAGGCGTTGGTGAACATGGAGCGGCGGTGGGCCCCCAGCATGGCGCCTACCTGATTCCCCCACCCTCAGCTGTTACTGTGGTGACTGTCCTGGTTCCAGAACATGGCAAAGGTGGGGGCATTCCAGAGCAAGGTCCCACCTGCTCCATATAGTCACCATAGGAACTGTGATGCTGGGGGTAGGGTCAGATGGGGTACTTGAATGGGCCCCAGTAGGGATGGTACTGAGGGGAAGGACTCTAGGAGTTCAGGGATCCCAGCTGAGGTAGGACTCCGAGGTTTTGTTCCCTACTTGGAGAGGGGCAGGTGGTCTAGTGGGTTGAGGGGGCTGGAAGTCAGGACTCCTGAGTTCTATCCCCAGCTCTAGGAGGAGTGGGGGCTGTAATAGTTTCTTGCACCCTTCTGTGATGCATCTTATGCCTGCCACTGTCCAAGACAGGATACCAGGTGGATGGACTTTCACTCTGATCCAGGCTGGCAGCCCCAGTGTTTGGGGAGAGACCCTGCTGTTAGACCCCCCCACAAGAAGGGGAGAGCTTAGGAGGACCAGCAGAAGTCTCAGGGACACAGTGCAGCTCATAAACTGCGGAGGAACACACATTCATTCAGAACAAAGCCACGGCCCTTCCAACATACTGCAGAGTACCTGCCATGGGGTCTCCCTAGGGGAGATGGGGAGCAAGTGTAAGTGGGGGAAGGGGCCCGCTATTGTGAGGAACTTTCCTAGCTCATACACTACCCTAGTGGAGTTGGCTAGCAAAAGCATCGGAGTCCCTGCTCCCACTCTTTACCCAAAGGCCAACCTGACCTCAAGGGCGCCCCTCCCACTCTCCTGTGTGGTGGGGGCCCTGTAACCTGACAAGGCTGGGCCCAGGATTCCTGGGGCTCAACCCCCAATCTTGCCATGGTCCCTTAGGGCAGGGGCTAGGGTGTCCCCACTCTGGGTACTAATTGCACTGGGTGCTTCCCTGACCCACTAGTCACTGCATACAATGCAAAGCAACACAACTTATTACACAAACAGCAATTAAATGAAAAAGAAGAAGAGAGGAGAAAGGTTAAAGGAAACACCCAACACTGCCCCCTGGCACGGGGGTACCACAAACAGTGTTTCTGGGGTGTAAGGGAGGTTCACAGTCTGTGTCACATGTCGCAGGCTCACTGTCCAGGCCCTGGCTACGCTCCAGGGATGCAGAGAGTCAGACACTTGCTCTGGCAGTAGCCACACACTCCCAGGGTCCCCCTCGCTCTCTCCAGCTGCTCACTGCACCCAGCTCCAGAGGGCTCCAGCCCCAGCCCCAGCCCCAGCTCCTGCTCGCTCTGCTTTGCTCAGTGCAGCTGTGCTCGGCTCTGCTTAGCTCAGCTCTCTGGGATGGCCCTCCAGATCTGCTGCTCTGGGTCAGCTCCGGTCAGCTCCCTGGGCTCCTTCTCTGGCCTCCGCACCCAGCTCCAGACAGCCCCAGTCCCTGCTCCGCTTCAGTGCAGCTGCACTCAGCTCGGTTCAGCTCTCTGGGATGTCCCTCTGGCTCTGCTGCTCTGGGTCAGCTCAGCTCAGTTTTCTGTGCACCTCTTCTGGCCTCCCAGCTACTGGCTGCTTTGTCCTTAGCTCGGCCCAAGCAGGCAGCTCCAATTCACACAGAGGACGTGGCTCCCCCCACCCTCCTGGCTCCCTCATTGGCCTGCCCACCCTGTCAATCAGGCTGACCTGAGTTGGCCTCTCCCCACTGGCTCTGGGGGGGGTGTCTGCTTCAGGGTCCAGTTTACTAAAGAGATGCCAAGCAAAAAGACCTACTAAGTTTCAGTAAGGGGCTAATAGACCCCTTACACAAGGTCTCTAGGCTCACATGTGGCCCAAAGGGTGGATAGAACCAGGATAGCTGGGTTCTATTCCTGACTCTGCAACTGACTTTGGGAAAATCCCTTCCCCCATGTTGTGCCTTTGTTTCTCCTCCCACTCTTTCTCTAGTTTGACTGTGAGCTCCTCCCAGCAGGGACTGTCATTGTGCGGCTGTGCAGCAGCCAGGGCGATGGGGCCCCCAATCTTGGTCATGGTCTGGGCACAATTGGTGTAACGGAGTCACCAATCTCAGTCAGGTTTTGTGCCGGACCCAGTGTGCCAGAGCCCCAGTTTTGGTTGGGGTCTGTGCAGCACCTAGCGCAACGGGACACCAGTCTCAGTCTGGGTCCAGCTATAATGCAAATAGATAATAACAACAACAACAACGAGAGACAAGGACCTGGATTTTATTGCAGAACTTAAAGATGGTGCTGCCAGGAACACAGTGCCCTTAGCACCACTCTGGGGCATTGGGGGCTCGCACTGGCTGTGAGGGGTGAGTTCCTGAACTTTCCCCTGCTGAGCTTCCCACCCCGCTTTCTGCAGCACCATGTCCTTAGGGCCACCCAGGGACACTGAGGATGGCACTGACTCACTAATACCTGTAAGGGCGGCCCCATGGATGGCTCATTCCCAGCCGTGCTCCCTATGATTATAGACTTGTTTACATCCCTGCCTTGGAGCCCAGCCAGGCAGAGGGGAAAAGGGACTCCTCTCTGCTCTGGACTCCCTTTGATTCCTAGAACTCCCTGTCTCTTGGCAGGACAGGAGGTTCCTGAACAGTCCCATCCCCTGATGCCCAGATCCAGAATTTGAGGTGGGAGATGGTGGGGAGCAGGGCATGGCTTCCCCAGCCTCCCCTAAATTCATCCGCCCTTCCTTGCACCTTATGGATCATTTACACCTGGGTTTGGGGGCTCTGCATTTTCCTGGATCTGGGTTGGGGGTGTGAACTGTGTGTGTGTGTGTGTGTATGTGTGTGTGCAGGGGGGGAGGGGGAGTCAGTCTGAGCCAGAGGAGGGGGACACGACTCTGGGCTGGTGAAGGAGACCAGGGCTGGAGGGGGCCCTGGAGGGCCCAGACTGGGTTATTGTGGATCTAGGTTGGGCAAGGCCTAGGCTGGGCTGGGGAGAAAAATTGGGGAGTTAGGCTGGATGGGGGGGCAGAATCTAGGCTGGGGGAGAAAAAGTCTGAGCAGGTCAGTTGTAGGGAACTTTATCTCTCTCCAGAGACACACAGAAAGGACACTCCAGTTGCAAAACATGCTACAACAAGAAACAGCTGAACCCCTCCCCTCCCCCTGAGCTGGCTTGGCAGGGGCCCAGGATTGCAGAGGACAGCTCCAGTTCCAGCAACAACAGCTGGGGGGGCGGCTTCAGCTGGGAGCAAACACAGTCTGTGGGATAAACAGAGTTGGAGGAGGGACAATAAGGATCTTAGGTGGAGAGAGGGTCAGTGGGGGAGACGGGGCTGGTGAGGGGAACACTAGGGTTTGAGGGAGCACTGGGAAGGGGGTCACTGAAGATTGGAGGAGCTGGAGAGGTAATGGGGCCAGACACTGTAGGCTGGGGAGACTGACGGGGGTGCTGTTATCAAAGGCTGCAAGGGATGATGGGAGATACTGGGAATAGAACAGTGCAAGTCACCAGGGGCTGGGATGGGCAATAGGGGTCACTGGGGGGTGGGTGCACAGGGGAATTGGTGATCAATGGACAGTGGGGTATTCTGGAACTGGGCAGTAGAAGTCGGAGCGCTGGCAATAAGGGAAGTGTAGGGGACATGTGTACGCGATTGAACAGACTCTGGTCCTTCGGGCTGAAACCCCCAGGTTAGGGCAGGACCCATAAGAGCCTCCCCATAGCCTTAAGCTGAGGCCTTTGCAACCCTTGCTCCCTGAGGAAATGCAGCGTGTTGGGGGCTATATCCTTTTCTCTTCGTCCAAGCAGGGCAGCTCCCCTTGGGGCTGAGATCAGCAGAACTGGGGCTTCCATGGGGCCTGGCTCCTGCTGCCCCAGCCAAGATACCCATGCAGGGAAGGAGCCCTTTCAGCTCTGCCTGTGGGCCCCAGGCTTGGCCCCTTAGGAAATGACACCCAATCCTGTTGATGCTGCCCAACAGTGCAACCACTGGCTGCCGTGGGAGTAGGGATGCCCCTTTCCCAATCATCGCAGGCTAATGGGGGTCAGGGGGCAGCACTAAGATGCTGAAACAAAGATGACTTCCAGGCCAGGGGCGATAGCTGTCGAGGTGACAACACGATGATGGCTGCCAAAAGAGACTGCACAAAGATGGCTCTGGGAGGATGATGGCTGGTGATAGGAGAGACAAAGATGGCTGCCCTACAGGATGTAATGGTTGTTGGGATGGGGGTATGGAAACTCAAAGATGACTGCCATGGTGGGAGTGGTACAAATATGGCTGCTGTGGCTAGTGCCAGCCATTTTGTGTAACTCTTCTCCCAAGATGGCTGAGCTCAACTGGAATCCCAGGACTGTACTAGGCCCAGACCTTCCCTGGGGCTGTGAATTCTTCTCCCAGTCCTGGCGCCATCCTGACTGGCTGGCAACATAGGGCACAAGGCATGTGGGATCCATTTGTGGGTCTGGAGCAGCATCTTGGCTGTTTTCCTTTGTGTCCCTCCCACGCCCTCGGCTTCAGGAGGATTCAAGCCTCAACATGACAATGTGGGAGCCTTCCCCAGGGTTTGATTGTGTGTGTGTGTGTGTGTTGGGGTGGGAGGAGGGAACTGGAGGCACATGCACATGGCAGGACAAGGGGCATATATGGTGGCGGGGGGGATCACACAGTGGGAGGGTGACTGGGGGACACACTGGGGAGGAACAAGTGATGTGTGTACAGCATGGAGGAGCTGGGGTGCACACAGTGTGGGAGTTGCTGGGGGGCACATAGTGGGGAGGATTGAGAGGGGCAGGGGGGAGGCCAGGTGGCACATAGTGTGGGGGGAACAAGGGGAGAATGAGGGGTGCTGAGAGAGGTAGGGGCTGGTCAGGTCAGGGGGATTGCCTATGGAAGGGGGTGGATGCACAGGTCTCTGCTCACAGCTTGTGTGGCTGGAGGATTGTGGCTTCTGCTGAGTCAGGCATTGCAGCTTACAGTGGACTCTAGGCATGGGAGGATCAGCACCTCAGCTCTGCCACTGGGACTTCAACCTCCTCCCCTCCCCAATTCCACCCCTCTGGGGCAAAATTAGTGCTGGAAGAGGGGGGCAGTTCAGTGCCAGCCCCCACATAGAGAAGCCTCTATGGGTGCCCAACACAGGGCACTGGTCTGGCAAACGCCTCACTTCCCCACTACTGCCCCAGTGTGTGTGGGGGGAGGCCCTTTCTACAGGGAGCAGGGAGCACTTGGTCTCCAGGGCCAGTTCAACCCCCAGAAGCCCAGCCCACACTGCCCAGTTAGTGCCATTCGGATGCAGCTGAGAACTAGACTCCATAGAGGTGGTGTGAGTAGGTAGGCGGTTCCAGGAGGCAGTTGGGGCTGTTTGCTGGTGAGTGGGAAGCCCACAGGTCAGAGCAGAGCTATATTTAACCTTTTGTGGTACAGGTATTAGCCAGGGAGGAGGCAGGGTTAGCTGGGGGGGAGGGGCACTGAGAAGTTAGCAATGACTAGGGGTCATTGGGCCCTGGGAGGTTACCTGGGGAGGAGGCTTGGTTAGCTGGGGAGAGAAGGGGTAAGGAGTGTATCTCCCCCAGATTCCCCCTCCCCCACCCATGTAACCAGGGTTGGGGTGGGGGAATTGGTCACATATCCCCAACAGGACATGGTGTCGTTCAGAGCTTGAGGCTTCCCAGGAGGGACAGAAAATGGGAAGGGCTGCTGTGTTGCCCCCTCTTCCCCAAGAAATCCATAGGTCCCTCTCTGCTATATGTAAGGGACTGGACTGCATGTGTAGGTTCCCACGAAGGAGCTCCCACATGGGTGACAGAATGGGAACAGGGAACAATCAAGTGCTTCTTGTGATTGTCAGGACAGGAGGGAAGGGGGTGGATTTCCGGCCTTTGATTGTGGGCCCCCCATGGCGTTCCCAGACTCTGATCCCTGCCTCCAACACTTCCTAGCTTTTGATCTATCCATCCCTGTTAGGGTTCCCGGACTATGATCCCTCCCCTGCTCCTCATGGGTTCCTGGCCTTTGATGTAGGAATGTGGCCCAGGGTTCCCAGCTGCTGATCTCTGGCCCCCTGAAACAGAGTTCTTTCTCAGCAAGACTGACTCTCTTCCAAGCACATGGCTCCAAGGGACAGGCTAAGAGTAGACAGAGAAACTGAGGCACACTGAAGGAAAAGGAGTCGTCCAGCCACAGGCTGTGAAGCTGGGACTAGAGCCCTGGAATCCTGCCTCCAAGCCCCAACTCCTTGCTTTAACCACTGGATCCCACTCCTGCTAGAGCTGGACATAGAAGCCCAGGTGGTGAAGTGGTGTCCTACCACCCAGACCCCACCTTTAAACACTAGATACCCTCCGTGAACCTCCTCTCTTCAGGCCAAGATATCTCCCTACCCATTGAGCCCTCCAGTTCTGGTCTCTCAAATTATATTCTGTTTATCCCTAGTTGGAAACTCTTCCATTCTCACCCCCCAAACTTTCTAGGGAGAGGCAACCACGTGTTGTCATCTCCTGTCCTCCACCATCTAGTACATTGTAGCAAGTACAGAGTAGACGCCCACCCTTGGGGCACTGCCCCCCTCTCCACGGCACAACCCCCATTTTTCCATAGTCCTTCCCTCCCGCAGCTCTGCAATAAGCAAGACCCTCTGCAGGCTGTAGCAGTGCAGCTCATGGGAACACACTCAACACAGAGTAAATAAGTGCATCCACCTTAAGTCTGGCGGGGGCGGATCTGGGACTAGGAGGCGGAGCCGGATATATCAGCGCTGGCACAGAGCGCCCCCTCCCATTCTGTCACAGGACGAGTCAATCAGGCAGCCTTAGGTACAATTCGCCTGCATGTGCTCGGCGCCGGGAACGGTGTCTTTTAACGCTGCGCCCTAGGCGCGTGGGTTTGGTACTAGCGCGCACAAGGCGGGGGGGAGGCAAGCAGGAGGTCATGGGTGAAAAAGGGGGCACAAACGGGTGTGGGGCTGGCAGGGGGAGAAATGTCTGTGCCCAGCGGGCTCTGTGCCTGCTGGGAGGGAGTGCTTTGTGCCTGGGCAATATGGCTCTGCCTCTCTCCCCTCGTCGCAGGCCCTAGCGATACCCAGTGGCATCCAGCCAGGCAGCATGAGCCAGGACGGAGAGGTGGACATGAAGGAGGTGGAGCTCAACGAGATGGAGCCAGAGAAGCAGCCCATGACGGGCTCCCCCTCCTCACCGGCAGCAGGCTCCCCGGGCAGCCTGGCCGAGAAGAATGGGATGGTGAAGGTGAAGGTGCCCGAGGAGGATGGCGAGGCGGACGCTGGCACCAAGTTCACGGGGCTCTCCAAGGAGGAGCTGCTACAGGTAGCCGGCACTCCAGGGTGGGTGCGCACCCGCTGGGCCCTGCTCATCCTCTTCTGGCTGGGCTGGCTGGGCATGCTGGCGGGAGCCATCGTAATCATCGTCCAGGCTCCCCGTTGCAAGGAGCTGCCTCCCCAGGAGTGGTGGCATAAGGGGGGCGTTTACCGCATCCAGGCGCTGGAGGCCTTCCAGGACTCGGATGCCGATGGAGTCGGGGACTTAGCAGGTGAGTCCAGCTGGGTGCAGAAGTCGGCAGTCCTGATTCTCAGCCTCCCCAACCAGCTAGACCCCAGTCCCCTTGAAGCTGGGGCTAGAACCCAGGAGTCCTGACCACCGCATGCCCCATAACCCGGCCGACCCCACTTCCCTCCCCGAGCTGGGGTGTGGGGAGAAGAGGCTGTTACGGGGGGAGCTTTGGGGTAGCGCGGGTGGTGCTGGGCACCTGGGTCAACACTGGGGTTTGGGTGGCACCTTGGCACAAACTGGACCCCAGGCACCCCTAGCTGGGGTGGCAGCGCTTGATGCCGCGGGGCGGGGCAGGACAGGACTGTCCCCGCTGAGCGCACGCAGGTGGCGGCGGGGTAGCGGGTTGGCCCGGCCGAGTTGCTCCAGCCAAGTTGCTCCCAGCCGGTTCTAGCCGGCTGGCGGCAACCACGGGGCTTTGTTTCATCAGCCTTGACGTCAGCCCAGCCTGAGCTGACTCAGCAGCGGGGCGGGGGGGGAGCGAGCTGAGTGACGGGCGGGGGTTAAGGTCCCGTGGGGGTGGGGAGGGGGGAGAAGGGAAGTGGAGCTGGGGTTAAGGTCCCGTGGGGGTGGGGGAGGGGGGAGAAGGGAAGTGGAGCTGGGGTTAAGGTCCCGTGGGGGTGGGGGGGGGGGGAGAAGGGAGCTGGGGTTACGGTGGAGCTGGGGTTACGGTCCCGTGGGGGGGGGGAGGGGGGAGAAGGGAAGTGGAGCTGGGGTTAAGGTCCTGGGGTGGGGGAGGAGGGAAGTGGAGCTGGGGTTAAGGTCCCAAAATGCATGGGGACAACTGTCACTGGGGGTTTGGCTGGGCTAAGGGGCCCATTCTGGGTGGGGGAAGGAAGGAGACTGGGGAGTATCCTTCACCTGGGGGGAAGAGGTAATAAGGGGCAAGAGACTGGCTGTGGAGACAGCCTTTACCGGGAGTGTGGGAGGGGGTTTGTTTGGGGTTGGGAGAGCTGCCAGCCTCTGACCTCCCCCCTTGTCCGCTCTCCCCCCAGGGGTGCAGCAGCGCATCGATTATCTGAGCTCCCTGAAGGTGAAGGGGCTGATAATTGGGCCCATACATGTAAACCCCCCGGACGACCTGGCTGGCACTGACCTGCAGGAAGTGAACCCTCAGTTCGGCACTAAGGAGACATTTGCCAAGCTGCTGGAGGCTGCCAAGAAAAAGAGTAAGAAAATGTCCCTGTATGAGGCCTTTCCCCCTGAGGGAGCTGGATTTGATCTGGCCCCGGGGGTGGGGAATGGGCTATGGGGTGTTTGGGGAGTTCTCCCTGCCCGGGGATGTACACCTGACCTCCTTTTCTCCCTAGGTCTCAAGGTCATCCTGGACCTGACCCCCAATTACCATGGCCAGATGCCCTGGTTCAGCCTGGAGACCCTCCGCAGCAGTGAGTTCCAGAATAAAATGAAGGTGAGAGTGGTTCCGGGTGTTGGGGGGGTGGGCGCGCACCCTGGGGAGCAGCATCTGAGGGGAGCTAGCAATCTAATCTTAGGGTTATGTTTTGGGGAGAGAGGGTGTCCTGCTCTCTCACAGCTCCTCCCCAGGGATCTGTCTGGGTGTGGTTTGCCCTTTCCCCTGAATCCTCACTATGGAACCACCATCTGGGTTTCTCATGCATAGGGGCTAGGGGTATGGAGACCTGGGGGTAAGAGTTGTTGGCTGTGGGCTGCCAGGTGGAAGGAGGAGGCAGGGCTGGTGGCTGTGGGGCATGCCAGGTGCTGGTACTTGACACACACTCTCTGGATAGGTGGCACTGGAGTTCTGGCTGGAGCGAGGTGTGGCGGGGATCCAGATCAAGGGAGTGGAGCAGCTCAATGTAAGTGACTGGCTTGTCTGTGTGTGTGTGGGGGGGGAAAGCAGTGGGCTGTTGGGGGCGGGTAGTATGTGTGGGGGGTGACTGTCTCAGTCTCACAGGTCTTTTTCTTCTCCAGGATTCCCAGCTCCTGGCTGAGTGGAAGAACCTCACTAGCCAGTACAGTTCTGATGGCAATGCCAGGTGGGTGCCCAGCCCCTGCCAAATGGTTCTGGCCCATTTGGGGTGCTGGTTGACCAGCTGCTCTCCTGGGCTCCCTCCCTTGAACTCCTCTCTCCTGTCCTGGTGCCAACCTCCCTCAAACACCCCCAGCTCCCCCATGTTCCCCCAACCTCTAGAAAATACCTCTCCATCTTCAGACACTGCACGCTGCCCCATCCCAGCCTCACCGAACCCCCCTTCCCATTCCTAGCATCACCAACCCTGGCATTCACTGTATCCTGACTCTCTTCCCCCCAGGGTGCTGATTGCTGGGACGGGCCAACAGGATTCCAGGCAGATCTTCTCCCTGCTGAACGAGACCAGTGCCGACCTCCTGGCCAGCCCGTATCTGATGGGGCTGGGGTCAGAGCCTAGTGGGGAGAAGGTGGAAAACGCGATCCGAGACTATATCCAGGCTGCTGGAGAGAAATGGCCCAGCTGGAGTGTGAGTGCTGTCCCCTCACTCCCTGTGTCCCTGTGCTCAGAGTGGACTCCCCTTTGGGGATGGGGCGGGAGCATAGCCCCAACAGATGTGTGCTACAAAGCACCAGGATCCGTTCTGTGTTGGCTGCTCAAGAGGGATAAGGCAGGGTTGTGACCGCTAGTCCCCCACTCCCAGAACTGGGGATAAAGCCCAGCTTCCATCCCCTTGGCTGACACTGTATCTCTGCTGTCTCTGCAGGTGGGGGGCCCGCAGGTATGGCACATGGCCTCTCTAGTGAACGAACGGTTGCTGCGGCTCTACCACATGCTACTTTTCACGCTGCCAGGGACGCCTTTCACCAACTATGGGGATGAAATCGGGCTGCAAGAGCTGCCAGGACAGGTGACTGGGGGATCCCTCTGGGGAGAGGGGTGGGGGGAAGGGGAAGGCCTGGGAGAGTCAGGTAAGAGGACAAGAGGGGGGACCTGTGTGGGAGAGAAGTCCTTGAAGGTGCTGGGGGAGGAGGAACAGTGTAGAAGAGCATTGCAGAAGGGGGAGGGGAGGGAGGGAATCAGTGGGTTGGTGCAAGGAGGGATGGGCAGCCAGCTGTACAGCTCCATCTAACCAGTGTCTGTCACTTCTCCAGCAGAATGCATCCCGCATGCAGTGGGATGACTCGGCCAACTTCGGCTTCTCCTCAAAGATGCCCCCCCAGGGTGGGGACAGCAACATCACTGTCAAGGTGAGGGCAGGGGTACAAGCAGAGCTAAGGGGCGGGACGTGCATGATGAGGTTAGATGGGGCCAGAGCTCTGGGGGAGCTGAAGGAGAAGGGCATGGTCTGCCCCACACTAACTGTCTCTCTCTCCAGGCACAGAGTGCGGACAGCTCCTCGCTGCTCTCCCTGTTCCGGCACCTGAGTGAGCTGCGGGGCAAGGAGCGCTCACTGCTGCATGGGGAGTTCATGATGCTGCGCAGCACTGTGCCAGGAGTCTTTGTCTACCTGCGCAGCTGGGACCAGAACAAACGCTTCCTGGTGGCCCTCAACTTTGCTGACACCCCCAGCACCATCACCATTTCCCACTCCCTGCTGCCTCCTGAGGCCATTGTGGAGCTCAGCACTGACCCCCAGCGTCAGGAGGGGCAGCTGGCCCTGAAGGACCTGAAATTGGAGTCCTCGGAGGGGCTGCTGCTGCATTTCCCCTATATAGCCTAGGGAAGGGACTCCTCTGTGGGCCAGGGCATCCTAAGTTCCGGGGAGGGTGGGTTTTTGCCCATGTGAGTCCAACTAACGCCCCCAGGGGGCAGCACTGAGGCCTCCGGGGGGGGGGGGGGCGAGAGAGAGACAGAGAGAGCTGTAGTTATAAGGTAAGGAAAGGCCCCTGGCTTCTGCTCTCCCTTGTGTGGGGAAACTGTATGTATGTGGGGGGGTGTGCCCCAATTCCTGCTAGCCTTACTTAGGCATCCCCAGGGATGGTGCCTAGGGGATATCTGAGCTGCAGTAAGGACTGGGCTCCATAGCATGTGTTTCCCCATGACGGGACAACTAGATTTTAGGGACCAAGTGTTCAGGCCCCACTGGCTACAGCTCTGCTCTGCTCCCCCCCCCCCAGTCATTCCAGCTCCTGAAGGGACTAGTCCTGGCCTGCTGTCATCCCAGAGGGTGAGGATGGCTGCTCAGGACCCAGTCTCTCCTCCCCTTCCCCTCCAGCCCTAGTGACCAGTGCTGTGTATGAACTGAGGCCGTTGTTTTGTGTGGATGGCTGTGTGCTCAGTCGCTGCTGGGATCAGCATGGAAATGTTTAATAAAAGGGTCTGTGTAGTGGTGTGGTTCTGGCAGTCCCTGTGCATCAAGTGAACCACCCCCTCCCACTGCCTTGTTTTCTCCTTGTGTTTCATGCCTGAAGTGGGGGGGCTGAACCCCCCCCCCCACTATGCTCTCAGGTTCCCCCAACCTCAGACCTCTGGCACAGGTAACTCCATCTCCACAGTGTGTGTGGGGGGAGGAAGGTGTGCCAAGGGCTGCGGTCCTGTGTACTAGTCCTGGGGGGGTGGGGGTGCGTGATCAGCCTACAGGCCCACACCGCTTTGCCTTTAAAGCCACCTGCTCTTCAGTGCCTGTCCCCTTTCTGTCAGCTGAACATCAGCCTCCCTGACTTGGTTGGGGTAGGCAGTATTTAAAGGGCTCCATGCAAAACACAACTGCTGGGGCCGGGACTTGTGGGTGGAGGGACTCAGCGTAGCTGTACATAGCATCAGCTGCAGGGACCTGTTGCTTCCTAACATGGTTGGGCCCAGGCACCTATTTGCCCCGAAGTGCTGGGAGGAGAAGGGACCCTGTGGCACTGAATCCTTGCCTCTCTCCCCGCAGAGTTCAAGGAAGCCTTCTTGACAAGGATGGGGGATGGTACTATTACCACCAAGGAGCTGGGTACAGTCATAAGGTTCCCTAGGGCAGATCAGGGGAAAGGAGACAATGAGCTAGGCTTGTAAATACATCAGGGAGGGAGAAGAGCTATTGAAGCTGAGTGAGTTCTGGAACAGCATCCCCCTACTAGCAACAGGCATAAACATTGCTAAGTTTCTGATTCAGAGTCTCAAGTCCAGTCCTATGTCCCATCCCTGCAGGTGCTGCTGGGAACCACTTTTGGCATCCCACAGGAACCCAAGGCGTGCCTCACGGCAAGTGCATCGTTGAAGAGGGGGGTTTTGGGTGAGGTGAGGCTGTGCAGCTCACCCAACCCAATATCAAAAGCTGTATCTTAGCTTCTGTTCCAGGCGGGGGGATTTCAGTTCCATTCCACGTGGCATAAAGATTGCCTGGGTGGTTTCTATTTTTGAAGTGCTACATCAGTGCCCTAAATCACCTTCTTGTGACTGAAAGACAGCGGGGGCAAGTGCAGGGGTATGGCTCGAACTCAGGGTTCCCACAGATAGGGTGGTACCCTGGAGAAGAGTGTGTGTGATCCCGGGGCAGCCAGATAACCCATAGAGCCCAGTCTACTCACACTTCGATGCTTTAAAAAGCCACCTCTTCCCCCAAGCAGGGCGCTCAGAGTATATATAGCAGGGAGCCGTGCCCTGCCTGTTCTCCCAATCTGGGAGAGGCTGACGTCTACACCGGTCCCCCGAAGCTTACACCGGGGAGAGCTCTTTAGCAGGTGCCATGTACAGGTAAAGCCGGCGCTGATCTCAACCCTGCCGTAGAACCCTACAGCTCTGCGGCCTCGCTCCGCATATTTATACCATGCTCGCGCTGCTCATTGGCGCAGTAGCGACCAATGAGCAGCGGCTCCGGCGGCAGCGGCAGTGCCAATAAGAACAGGTGGCTCACGCAGACTCAGCGCGCGCTTCTCGCTGGTGGCTGCAGTTCGTAGTATGGGCGGCGCAGGCGCGGCTGCTCACCCTAGCAGCTGCGGGGGGCGGGCTTTGCCCGGGCAGGCGCTCGCCTGCGGTGTCCCGCGTGAGCGCGCCGGCCGGCCATGCACAGAGTCAGCGGCGGTGTCAGAGGAGTTTTATTCTCAAATACAAAATACAGGCGGTTGCTCGGAGACAGATGAGAGGCGGCTCCCGCCCTGGGCGGAGCTTCAGGAGCTGGGGGCCCGGCCCAACCTACATCACATCGGGGGGTCTCCCGCCTCCTTCTAAGTGCACGGCAGCTGGATGGGGCGGCCCTCGCTCTCGGCCAGTCCGCACCCAGGAGAGCCCCTGACTCCTCGCTGCTCCCATGGGGCAGGGCAGCCACACACACCAGTCAGCCGCGGCCTCCCCCCACCCGCGGGACGGCAGCACCCGGCTCCCACCTTCCTGACTCTGACACCTCCTGGCTTCCCCCTCCCCCCCGCCCCAATCTTTGGCGGAGCCGATTGCACAAACACCCTTAAAAGTGACTGATTCGCACCCCGCCTTCTGCACTAGCCCCTGGCATTGAGCCGTTTAGGCCCACGCGTCCCCTTGGCTCCGTTTGCTCGGACGGACGGGCTGGGGTTGGAGTTGGGTCGGGGCTGGCTTGCTGCAGGCTGTATTCTGACACAGCCCCACCGTCTTAGTTTAAAAATAGATAGAAATGTCTGTCTCTTAAAAAACAAAACCCCTCTTCCCTGTCTCCCTCTCCTCCCCCATCGCAGCTACTGAAGGGGGGGGGTGCTCTCTTCCCTTCCCTAGAGGGTCCTACCCCCTCAGCAGGGGTACCAGATTAACAGCTGCCCTGGGAGATGGGGGAGACTAATTGGGCCATCAGCTGGGTGAGATTGTACCCAATGCTGCCTCCCTCCACAAGCTAACAAAGGATTAAAACAAAATATAGATCTAACGTCCCACCCCCTCTTTGGCTAGGCTAGAGTGACCCTAACGGCCTGACCTTCACTCCAGCCCCAGAGCCTGGCTGAAGGGACCTGCCCTCAGATCTCAGGGAGTGGGGGTGGCCCTACGCACAGGATCTCCTCTCCCCTGTAAGGAACAGCTCCTACAACAGTGGGTACAGCTCTCCATGGGGTGGGTTGGGGCAACCCTGAATTGTCAGGGGCAGAGGTGGACCCTAATCTGACCCAGAAGCCCAACAGGGGTGCCTGCCCCAGACACCCCGTCCTGTAGCCCCCACCCCATCTTTTAGCTCCCGTGGGACTTCAAATTTCTATCACATGAGACATCCCCCCCATGGCCCCCAGAGCACACTGCCCTACACACACAGGGCAGCCCCCATGTTTAAATCAAAATGAAAAAAACAAGATGAATGAAAAACTATGTCCACATGGGGGGGCAGATTCCCCCCAAAAGAGGCCCATCCCCCCTAAAAAACCCCAAATGAGACTCCCGCCCACATTCCCCCTCCCCCCCACAAGCAACAGAGACAATAAATAGCCCCCCTCCCTACCCCACAGACACTACGAGGGGGGGTTGTGACGACGGCCAGGTGGTTTGGGGCGAGGGGGCCGGGCGGGCGGTGCTGAGGAGGAACCAGAGGAGGATGACGATGAGCTGCGCCGAGCCTCGGCCCCTGTGCTCGACATCTTCAGCTTGCGGCGCTTGGCCAGGGGTGCGTTCTCCACACTCTTCAGGAAGAAGCCCTCGCGTTTGCCCTTGTTGAAGGCCTGGAGGGCAAGATGAGACCCAGAGATTCACTCCCTAGACTTTTCCACCTCCACTTGGCCTATCCCCACCTAACCTATTGGGACGCTCATTTCTCCCTGCCTGACACTATTCTCCCCCTAAACTGGCCCTTCTCCTCCCTATACCTCAATCCATCCCCACGGCCCACCTAAGAGCCAGTCCCTCCCCCACCAAACCTGTCTATCCTCCCACCCACCCCCATACCATGCAGGCTCTGACCAGCCCCAAACACGAAGGAGACTCAGCCAGCCCCCAACCCCCACCCCTAACCAAGGGTTGCCTCCTTCACCACCACGCCAGCTCCCCTATGGCCATACGCCAGACCGGTCCCCCCTCCTCACCATGAAGGCAGCGTTGACCCCTGAGCGCACGGCGGGCCCTGAGGACTCCAAGATGTCGGGGGTCATGAGCGGGGTGGAGGAGAGGGCGCTGCCATCCTGCAGCCACTCGCTGTACCGCAGTGTTGACATCTTCAGCCTCTTGGAAGGGTCCACGGTCAGCAGCCCTGGGGTGGGGCAAGGGGAACACAGCCAGGGGTTGGTTAGTGATAGTGGGGAGGCGTAAGCAGGATGGCTCTTCCCCTGGTGGGAGGGAGAGGTGAAATTCCCCAGCCCCACAAATCTCTACCTCTCCCATACTCAGCCCTTCATGGCAGGGATGGACAATACCTCAGCCTCACATGCCCCCCATTCCACACTGGACTCCCTTTTGGGGAGCAATGCCCCAGCCCCACCCACCGTGACAGCCATATCTCTGACCAGCTGGGACTGCCGGCAGTCCCAAATTACTGTACAGCTCTTTCTAAGCAAGCACATTTATTCTTAAGGTGAAAGTGTTACAGAGAAGCCATATGACAGTTCCTACCCACCGGCTAAAGGCTTCGCAGCGAGCACCCATCCAGTCTAAAGGGCCCTCAGTAGGTTAAAATCCTTCCAACTCTTACCAGGAAGGATTGGAGCTCCCCCTCGGACAGAAGAGCCTGCCCCATTTGCTGGATCACAAGGCCGCCCCAAGTCAGTTTAAACTGAGGCTGTTTATCCAGAAGTCCTCTCTCTGTTGCTCTCTGGAGAATCCCATTTGAACCAGTTTATGCAGCCTCGCCAGGTGGTGAGACCTCTCTGGGGGTGCTACAGCCTGAGTCAATTTGCCTAATCACTCCTGCCCTCCTTCCCCACTGTTGCTGGTTCCTGGAGGACTGTGGTCCCCCTCCCCATGGAGACACATGTAACCCCTGGCCCACAATGATACAGAAACTTCACAGAGTGAGAGCCCCAAGGATATTATAGGACATTGTCATCTCTGTCACATGTCACCTCCCCAAACTCAACAGCACTCCTTCCGTCTGAGGTGGGGGGAGAGATACACCCCCTACCCAGGTTCTCTCACCCCTGCAGCACTAGAACACAGTCCTGTATATTGACCCTTTATTTCATGTCCCCCAGCCCTCCCCTCACCTCTGACTAGCTCTTTGGCCTCCTCAGAGACCCCCCTCCAGGCCTCGCCCTCCAGTGAGAACTGTCCCTCCTTGATCTTGTGCATGATCTCAGCTGCGTGAGTCAGCGCGCCACCCTCCTGGCTGCTCTGGAAAGGCACCTGTCCGGACAGCATGGTGTACTGGGGGATGGGGGGGAGAGACAGTGAAAGGTGTTACCAGACAGTCTGGGTGAGGCTGACTCAGGGCAAATATCAGCAAACTACCCCAAGGGGGGTGATCTCCCAGCCCAGGCACCACTAACCCACCAGCATGGCGCAGAGCTGAGCATTTGTTTTTTCCACTCAAATGGCTCAGAGAGGAAGAGAGATTGTGGAGGTGGCTGAGACGCAGGGACCCACAGACTTCTGCTTTCAGAGGGAACCCAATACCCACCTGCATTTCCCTTCCCCTTGCCCTGGAGTAACCCCTCCCCCCCAGCAACATGCCCTCACGAACACCCCTCCAGGCCCAATAGCTCTTCAGGACCTGGTACTATTACTCCAGAGTCAGAGAGTGGGTTTAGGCCTTGCCATGAACTGCCCCATGCTTAATTCACCGGCTCTTGGAGTCAGGTGACTGCAGCAGAACGGCAGCTTCCGTTGAAGGAAAAAATAAAAATCAGTTTCTAGGCCTCATGGCTGGGGGGGAAAAGCTGGAAAATGTGACACACGTGCCCTGAGTCTGCAGAGACTCTGAGCCGATGACTGGGGTGGGGGAAGCTGCCCTCAGTGTACCTGACGCAGAGACGCCTGCACCCATCACTCAGAGAGGGGAGCTGCTCTGGGTATCCCAGTGGGGGATCATTGCTCTGGGGGGCCCTGCCAGCACCCGTCCCACCCCAGCACCAGGCTGTCCGTGTCTCACAAGACCCACCCCCCACCCCAAGCAGGAATTCCTCACAGAAGCACAGAGGGGCCTGCTGCTGTTCCCAGGAATGGTGGGGGGATTCCTGACAGCCCCACTCCATGTGTGGGTGGGGTTATAGTCTGGGCAGAGCTAACGTGCAATCTTGGGAGCAAGGGGACAATCTTGCCCTTGAACTGTAGTGGAAATGGAGAATTAGCTCCTCCTTTCCTCCCCTCACCTCCCACCCCGACCCTGGGGGAAGAAGGGAGTCAAACCCCTTTATCCTTCCTCTGCTCTTGGGAGCGGGGGCAGGAAGCCAGATTCGGGGCAGGCAGCAAGACAGGCAACAAAGCTGTCAGCACTGCCCCACCCAGGCCCTGGGACTCCATGGACTACGTGGGGGGAAGGTGCCATTGTCTGGTTAATTCTTTGGCCCTGCTGAAACACGTTCACTGCTGGGGTGGCACTGGAGCGCACAGCACCTATAGAGCAGTGTGGGGGGAGAGAGACTGGGACCCTTCCAGAGCCCTGGGATCCGCAATGCCCTCACCCCCCCCATAGGGATCTTGGGTGCTTTTGTACTCGATCTCCCCCTCCCCCTGCCCCCAGCATACCAGGATGACACCGAGGCTCCAGAGGTCACAGGACTCATCATAGCCCTCATCCGCAAAGAGCTCAGGGGCGGCGTATTGCAGTGTGAAGCAGGGTGTCTGCATGGGCTGGGAGTCTGGGGGGCGCAGGCGGGCAAAGCCGAAGTCAATCACCTTCACTGGAGCGCCCTCGGACTCGTCTGCATACAGGATGTTCTGGGGGACAGCGGGAGGATGGGGCCGTGAGCTCCTGGAGGCCAGCACCAGCCCCCAGTCCCTGCACCCTGACTCCCCAGTCTTTCAGGCCCCGCACCCCTATTCCCAAGCTCCACACCACAAAACAAGGCCCTGCACCCCGATTCCATGATCCTCCAGGCCCTGCACCCCAATCCCCCAACACCTTTACCCTGGTCATGCACCCTGATCCTGAGGCCCTGCCCCACAAACCTCAGGTTTGAGGTCTCGGTGTACCACACCAACGTCGTGCATGAAGCTGACGGCTGACACCAGGCTGCGCATGATCTGACTGGCCTCCGACTCACTGAAATGCTGCTTCTTCTTGATGCGGTCAAGGAGCTCACCCCCCCGCAGCAGCTCCATCACCAGGTACGTGTGGTACTGCCCGAGGAGAGGGGAGAGGGGGTCACTGAGCAGAGAGGCATCCCGCAACACAGAAACATAGCCCCCAGTACGATGCAGCTACCTCTGGGATGGGGCACACTGGCTGGTTAACACAAGGATCCCTCACCCAGCGCTGAAATGCAACCACCTTTGGGGTAGGGTGCGGGGATCATTGATGCCGGGAAAAGGGGGAAGTGCTAGTCCCATGGAGGGCTGAGGGGGAAGGAGGTACCTGGTCGTGATGCACCTCATGTAGTTTGACGATGTTGGGGTGAGACTCACAGAGCTGCAGGGCCATCACCTCCCGCTGCGTGTTCACCTCCATCCTGGAGGGCAGGGGGAGAGAGACATTGGCTGAGGCTCGGGAAAACTGCACTATGGGGTGGGGGCAGGGGAGGACTCAGGGGAGGTATCTGGGGGAGAGGGGAATGGGATAGCAGGGGTGTTCAGGGGAAGGGAGATGATGAGAGGGAGTGGGGGGAAGGCTGCAGGGGGAGTCTGGTGGCTGGAGGGGGGAATCTGGAGGTGGGGGAGGGTCCCATACAGGGTGATTGAGAGAAATGGAGAACCTGGGGAAGCAGAGTTTGGAATGAGGGGGACCCACATAATCCCACGGGTGAGTCTGAGGAGGCATCTGTGGGAACTGGGCAGGGCACTTGGGCATTGGTGTGGGAGCTGGGAGAGTCGGGGAAGCCCCTGGAGAAGTTGTTATAGGGGCGGGAGCGGGGGTGTTCCCATGGGAGCAGGGAGGTTGGTTGCCATAGCAGCTAGAACTTGGGGGTGTTGCCATGGGAGCCGAGGGAGCACCCCCACCTCTTGCTGATGATCTTGACGGCGAACTCGGTGCCACCCTGGCGCTGCTGGCATCGGCGACACACCGAGAAGCTGCCCTCACCCAGCGCTGCCTCCTTCAGGTCCATGTCATAGAGCTGGAAGAATGGAGAGTCCTGTGGGAGGGAAGGGAGGAGCATCAGCTCTGCCCACAGAGACACCTTGGGAATCCCACTCACACCAAGGTCCCTCCCTCACCCTTTACCCAGCAACCCCAGCCACTAGGGGGCACCCTACCTTCATCATGGCACTCCGTGCCACGGCAGCAGTGCCCGGCCGCTCCCCACTCAGGGCCAGCTCCAGCACATCCATGGTGACCGCATTGTGGTTGAAGAGGATGGAGGGAGCGATGAAAGAGTAGCCCTGAAAGAGGGTGGGATAAGATTGGGGCGGTGGGATTGGCGAGCCTGCAGACAACTCCATGGCTACAGCACCCAGTGGAGACCCCCCGTCCCCTCCCATAAGAGAGCCCCCCTTTGTCATCAGTGAGAGCAGGGCATTCAGGATCCAGAGCTCAGCAGCCACACACATGCGGCTGGCTGGGTGAGGGGAATGGCAGGGCAGGGGGCTCACCTGGAAGATGCAGACCAGGTGGGGGGGCATCAGGTGAGTGCACAGGAAGGGAGGTGTTGGGGGATCTCAGGAGTGGGAGTCTCACCTGGAAGACAGAGTCCAGGTGGGGGGGGAGGTTTCCTGGCATGCAAGTCCAAAGGACGGGGGTGGTGGGGAGAGAAGTCTCACCCAGTGGCAAGTACATGGGAAGGGGAGTGTTGGGGGACCTCGGGGGCATTGGGTCTCACCTGGAAGATGCAGTCCAGGTTGGGGGAGTCTCACTGTGAAGAGGCTGGCCATGTTGGGGGATTCCAGCAGACAAGTGCACAGGAAGAGGGGTGTTGGGAGGACTTGGGGATGTTGGGAAGATGCAGTCCAGGTTGGGGGGACCCCGATAGGTAAGTACACAGGAAAGGGTATGTTGGGGGAACTTCCGGGGGGTCTCACTAGGAAGATGCTGTCCAGGTTGGAGGGTCCCAGCCAGTGAGCACACAGGAAGTGGGGTGTTGCTGGGGGAATCTCAGCAGGGTGGGAGGGTCTCACCTGGAAGACACGGTCCAGGTTGGGGGGAGTCCCGGCGGGCGAGTACACGGGCTCCTGGCGTGTGAACTCCTCAGCGAAGTTGCGCACGTCCAGCTCGCTGCGGACAATGGGTTTGAACGGAGCCTTCACCTGCCGCGCGGCCAGATTCACCCAGTCTATGCCCTAGGGAGATCCGAGAGTCAGTGTGCAGGGGGGGCAAGGGTGAGTGGGGAAAGATTTAATGGAGGGGAGGGTCCAGCACAGGGCCAGAGCCTAGCTTGGGGTGAGGCACTGGGTCTCCTGCCACCCACAAGGCCATCTCTAGGATTTGGGGTGCAGGCCATGCCCACGGAAAGCTGTGTGTGAGAGTGGCCATGCCTAGGGCGGAGTGGAGGAGCATTGCTGGAAGGTGGGGGTGTAAGTTGCAGGGGGAGACTTGCCAGGGGTGACCGGGGGTGCCTTGGCTGGGGTGCACACAAGGCTCTTTCCCAGGCGTGTGAGGGCTGTGCGGGGATCCCTGGCCAAAATGGGTGTGAGGCCAGGCCAGGGGCCCTAGTGACAGGGGCAGTATGTGAGGGGACTCTATGGGGGCCCCCCCTTAGGAACGGGGTAAACATGAGGGGGTCCCTGCCTGGGGTATAGGGGACCTGGGGGGGGATCCAGGAACCCTAACACAGGGGGCTGTACATGGGGCCGGCTGTGGGGGACCCTGGTGGGGAGGGGACATTGTGCTTCGGGGGCCCTGCCCAGGTTGTGGAGGGCCCTGCTGAGGGGCTGGAGCCATGCGTGAGTGGGCTGTGGCCAGGGTGGAGGTGTCCCCCTCCCCCTCACCTTGAAGAAGGGGTGCTCCTTGATCTCCTGGGCCCCACTGGGCCCGGAACCCAGGCGTTTCTTGGGGTCCTTGCACAGCAGCTTCTGCAGCAGGTCACGGGCCACAGGGCCAATGACAGTTGGGAACGGGGGCTGGCACTTTAGGATGCGTCTGCAGCACAGACAGACCCCGTTACCGGCAGCCCTGCCCATCCCCCTCCCCGTTACCCACATGGCTCCTGCCAATCTCCGTCCCTGCCCCCATTACCCAGCCCTGCCCATCCCCCTCCCCGCCCCCCGTTACCAGCCACCCACTCACCTGGACACCTCGGCCTGTGTGTTTTTCTCCCCCTCCAGCGTGAAGGGCGAGGCCCCCGTCAGCAGCTCGAACATAAGGATCCCCAGGCTCCACCAGTCGACGGACTATGGGGAGAGGGAGCGTGTGGGGGTGATGGGGGCAGTGAACCCCACCTCCCACTTCAGGGGAGGGCGCAGTGAACCTGGAATCCCCCCCCAATCTTCCCGGCGCTGCTGCTGGGGTAGGAGTGGGAGTGACTGTGACAGGCTGACTCCCCCTACCAGTCGGCAACCAGCCCCCTCATTTGCCTGATATCCCCAGCTCCCCCCTGGCTCACTTTGCCCCGTCTCCCACTGCTCTCTTTGCCCCCCACCTTGCTGTGTCTTTCCCCAGATCCCCCCTCATCTTGCCAGGTCCTCCACTTCTCCTGCCCCCATCTCCCTCATCACTCTGCCCCCCATGGCACCCTTGCCATACCCTGTCTCCCCTCCTGCGCCCTCCAATTCATTATGTCCCTCCCCCTGCTATGTCCCCCAACTCCCCTCCTGCTCACCTTGCCGTGCCCGGACTTGCTGCGGATGATCTCGGGGGCCATGTACTCGATAGTGCCACAGAAGGAAAAGGTGCGGTCTCTCTGCAGGGGAGGGTGAGAAGAGGGGGGGGTCCTCAGTGCCAGGGTGCAAGCTATGGAGCCCCCACAAGGAAGAGGGGCTGTCACCTTTCCCCGGGCCTCAAACAGCAGTGACTGGGGCGGAGGGGGCAGGACAAAGAGTCCCTCCCCTTGGGAAGAAAAGAGACTCTCTCTTCCCCCTTCTCATCAGAAGGGTGGGGGAGGGACACAGAGTGAGGGCAGGGAGATCACTGGGGGGGGGAGCAAATTCCTGGAGGCAGAATGGTGGGGGGATCTCCACGGGAAGGATTTTGGGGTGCCCGAGGGATATTATGGGGCAAAGATATTGGGGGATCTCCAGGGGGCAGGCTGAAGGGATGGGATAGGGGCCCCTAGGGGCAGGATACTGAGGTCCCAGGGGAGGCTACGGGGAGGGATCATCGGGTAGTGGCGTCAGACCTCCTCGGTGAGGAACTCCTTGCTGAGGCCGAAGTCAGTGAGCACCACGTGCCCCTCGCTGTCCAGCAGGATGTTCTCCAGCTTCACATCTCGGTAGATGATGCCCAGCTGGGGATGGGCACAGGGTCAGTACAGGCATTCCCCACAGCCATGCATCCCCCAGGTTCCCCTGTAACATGGCCTCTCAGTGCCCCCCTGACTTGGAGTGCTGTCCTCCCAGGAACCCCTGACAGGACAGCACCCCCATAGCCCCTGCAGCACACCTCCTGAGAGTCCCCCAGAAACTCCCGACAGGACAGCATCCCCATAGTCCCATGGTACAGCCCCTCAGAGCCCCCCAGCAGCACAACAGTCTACCTGGAATCTGAGTGTACCCTCCAGGTATTTCCCACCCCCCAGAACATGCACCCCCTGGAAAGCAGACCCCCTTCTGCCATTGCTCTCTCCTGCCCCTTCCCCTGGGCACAGCTCCCCACCTTGTGCAGATGTTCCAGCGCCAGCACGATCTCCCCGGAGTAGATCCGCACCTCATCCTCGGTGAAATGATCACGCTGGTACAGATGGGTGAAGAGCTCCCCCCCACTCACGTAGTCTGGAAGAAGGGGAGAGACAGGGAGTGAGAACCCAGGACCCCCAGTCAGTTTCCTCCCTGCCCCTCTCAGCTTGGTCTGGATTCCCTCACCCCATCATATGGGAGGGCTTTCTCTGCCCACAGGGCGCCCTATGTCTCCACAATTGCTTCACTCTCACTGCCCCTCCCTTGGAGATTTTCCCCAGGAAAACTGGGGGGTTTGATTAAAGGAAAAGTTTCCCCGAAAGCCTGTTTCTGGAGGGAATTTTATATTTTTTATTAAAAAAACAAATGCCCAAATGAGCTACATCCCCATGATGCACCGCAGTCCTGTCCCTCCTCCTCCCAGCAGCCGCTAGTGTGTCATATGAGTCCCTGGCAGTGGTGCATCCTAGGAGATGTAATGTAGGCACCTTATGCTCTCATTCTCCTCTGTAAGCCAAGTTCCTTGGTTGAACCACATCTCCCACAATGCACCACAGCCTCCCCTTGCTGACTGGCTTGAGCACCTCATGGGAGCTGTAGGTCAGCTGCCTCACACCCCACCATTCTTCTCTATAGGCTAGGCTCCCTAGCCAGACTACATCTCCCATGATGCACCACAGTCCCGACCCCGAGACTAGTTATTGTGTCCTATAAGTCCCTGGTCCTGGTGCATCATGGAAGGTCTAGTCCAACCAGGGCACACACAGTACATAAGGAGGATAGGAGTGTGAGGCATTTCAACTACAACTCCCATCAGGCATGGCAGCACTACTTCTCAATCATAATATTTCAGTTTTTTAATTCCTGCTGAAAAACTTGAAAATTTTCCCCTGGAAAAGTTAGATGAAAACCATTTCCCCCTCTATTTTCATTGAATATTGCTGTCAAAAACAATACTGGTCTTTCTCCAGCTCCACCTACTGACCCACCCCAGGGTCTCCCTGCTTCCCACCTGCTGGATCCCATTGTGCCCCCATTCCCTTGGATCCACTCTCCACTTTGGCATCTGCCAAGCCCCATCCCCTGGAACTCCCATGGGTCTCATTGTTCCACACCCCACGCCATTGAGTTACTAACCCTGTCCACCTGGGCTCCCATAACCATCTCCTTCTCTTCAGGGCCCTCTGCTCCTCAACTCCTGGGACCTACCACCCCCACACCCTGGGACCCCCACTGTCACACACCCCATCCTCTGAGATGCCCACACCCATGGATCCCATCCCCAACCCCTTCCCCTGGGATGCTCACCCAACTCCTCCCTTCCGCTGAGGTGCCCCTGCCCTGTCCACCTAGGATCTGCCACATCCCATCCCCTGGGCTCAGTGTCCCACCTTCCCCTGCCCTCCTCACCCCCAAGGTTCCCCCTACCTAGGATGAGGTGCAGCTTGGAGCCGGTCTGGAAGGCATAGTGCAGGGTCACTAGGAAGGGCGATGCCCGCACATGCTCCAGCACGGCCCGCTCAGTGCGTGTGTGCTCCGTGGTCTTGGCCTTCTGCACGATGGCCGCCTTGCGCAGCACTTTCATGGCATACAGCTTCCCCACGTCATGGCCTGTCACCTTGCGCACCAGGAACACTTTCCCGTAGGCTGGGGGACACAGAGGGGCATCAGAGGATCTTCCTGTAGGCTGGGGTTCCAGAGGGGGGCATCAGGAGGATCCCAGGAGACTGGGGAGATGATGGGACCCAGGAAAGTGGGGTGGGCAGCCGGGCCAGGGGACCTTCCTATAGGCTGAAGGGAGAGGGGATTGATAGGCAGGATGCCATACCATTGGGAGGAGGAATGCCTCCTAGTGCCCCCTGCTCACCTCCAGTGCCCCTCCCCATGGCAGAGCCTCCCAACGTCCCCCACTCACCTCCAGTCCCCAGCACCTTGAGCAGTTCGAAGTTCTCCATGCCAACCTTCTCTTCATGGCCAGTCAGGTTTGCTGCCACAGAGATAAGGTTAAGGGGATGCGGGGCTCAAAGACAGCCTAGGACCTGTGCCACCCCCCCACCCTGCCTGCTCACCATAATCTGTGCCCTTCACCTCCTCCCACACTGTCCTACTCCACGGGCCCACACACCTCTTCTTACCCCCTCATCCAATGCCACAGGCCCATGCCTCCTGCCTTGTCCCCCCACCTATGGGCCCATGCCCCCTGCCGCACCCCTCCACACTCATCCAGCTCAGGCCCATCCCCCCACCTCCCACTCTGGCCTCATCCCATCCCCCCACTGAACTTCCTTGCCTTACCCCCCCCCCCCCGCCCCAACCTGCTGCACCTCAGCCCCCCAGCCCCTCCCTAGGGGTGGGTGGGGTCAGGGCACAGCGAGAAGGAGGCTCCATTTCCGGTGACTCACAGCTGTGCTGGTGCCAAGGGGCTGGGCGGGCCCAGCAACTCCCATCCCCCCAGACACTGTGGGATCAAGACAGGGCGGGGAGATCCTCCTCCATTTCCAGGTGGGACACTGACGACTGCCAGCCAAGCCCCATGGTGCTGCCTAGTGGGGATCTTGGATGCCACTTTCCTCTGCCCCGAAGGGGGATTCCCAACCCTGCAGTTCCTCCACAGCCAAGGTCTTGGTGGGGCCAGAGCTGTGGGTAGAGATACCAACCCCAGGGGGGATCCCAGGAGCGAGGGGACACCTGGTACGTTGGCGAATGTGAGTGTAGGGGTATGAAGGGTCTGGAGAGACATCTCCTTCACCCCAGGGGATGGCAAGGTGAGGGGCACCACACGACCCCTCCTGTGAAGGGGGACACAGAGCTCAGGGTAGGTAGGGGGGGGTGCAGTGGGGAAAGGCAGAGCCTACAGTTGGGAGGAGCTTGGGTTGAGATCATCTGCTTAACAACCTGCCCCAACTCTGGCCAGATCTCCCTACACCCCCCCCCCACCATACCTGTCCTCCCCACCAGGTTTCCCGCATGGCTGCGGGTGCAGCTGTGTTCTGCCTGGCACTTCCATGCCCCTCTGAGCTCCTGGCAGCTACAAGGAGGATTCTGCCCCCTCCTCTCAACCCCTCACATTGGCCAGGGAGGCCCCAATCCACGCAGGCGACCCTCCACAGCTGGCACCGAGTGACAGGTACCCTGATGGCCACCTGGCACCGCTCCCTCACTCTCTCCACTGAAAAGCTCCAGGCCAGAGCCGTGTGTGTGGCCCCTGCCCCCCTCCCACCATCCATGCCACACAGGGGCTTCACTTGGGTTTAAACAGCACCTGACAGCAGCGCAGGGGTCACCCCGGGCTGCCATGCGAAGGACCCTAGTGCCCAGGCAGGCAATGTGAGCGGCCCAGGACCCAGCTGGGAGCAGGTTGGGCATGAGCCTGGCACCCAGTGGGGGTGAGAGCTCAGTGCCCAGCTTTGGGGGGGGGCAGCGTGTCCCCCCATGCAGCCCCTATCCCATTGCCTATGTCACTCCTTCCCCCACTAGCATCCACTCCCCACCCCGTCCATATCACACACACCCCCAGTAGCGCCCTGCCACATTACCCATGTCCCTGGCCACCCCCACCTCCAGCAGCCTGTGTCTTACACGCCTCCAGCTTTCGTGAGCCCTCCACGCTGCCAGTCCCTGGGGAAGGGGGGAGCAGTGACTAATCCCCACCCCCGCTCCCCTGTTGCTGCTGCCCACCCACGGGGCTAAACCTGCTGATTGGGGGGCGCTAGGGCTGTAAGGAGAAGAGGGGGCAGGGCCATCTTCCCCCCCATGGCTCTGCTGCACTTCCTCTCCCTCGATAGATGCCCCGCTTCCACTCCACTGCCACCAGGGCTCTGCAGCCATGTCCCTCCCAACCCACCCCTAAAGTCCCAGGGGGCATGCACAGTTCAAACCAATGGCCCCTGAACTGCACCCATCCTCTTTCCTGCACCCCTGAACTGCACCCGCCACCCCCTCCTTCCTGCACCCACCACCCCTCCCTTCTCCCTGCACCCCTAAACTGCACCCACCACCACCCCTCTTCCTTCCTGCACCCCAAACTGCACCCACCATACCTTCCTTCCTGCACCTCTGAACTGCACCTGCCACCCCCTTTCCTGCACCACTGAACTGCACCCGCCACCTCCCCCTGCACCCCTAAACTGCCCCCGCCACCCCTCCCTTCTCCCTGCACCTCTGACCTGCACCCGCCACCCCCTCCTTCTCTCTGCACTCCGGAACTGCCCCCCGACTCCCCTCCTTCCCCCCAACTTTTCCCCAGCTCCCAGGAATTGCCTCTCCCCTTGCGAACCAGCCCCTCCAGGCCCCCTGCACCCCGGAACGGGGCCCCCCTTCCGGCCCCTCCCTTCCCCCGCGGGCGGCCCCTGAGCCCCGCCGGGCCCGCTCCCGGCTCAGTACCGTCCGTGAGCGGCAGCTCCACCGTCTCCTCCTCGGCCCCGTCCCCCATGGCCGCGCCGGGCCGGGATCTGCTCGGCTCGACTCGGTTACATGGCCCGGGCCCGGCGCTTCCTGGTGCCGCCGCCGCCTCCGGGCCTGACTCAGGCGGCAGGAATGTGACAGCGAGCGGGGAGCGGAGCGCAGGGACCGCCCCGGGGAGGGACCGCCAGACCCCCGCACGCCCGGGGACCCCGGGATCCCGCACCTCCCGCCCGGGGAAGGAACAGCCCCCCCCCGGGGACCCTTCCACCCCATAGAAAACCCCCACGGATCCTGTCCCCCTGCCCCGGGGAGGGACTGACAGGCCCCCCCTGTACCCCCCACTCTGGGGCGGGCCAGACCCCCCCCCACGCCTCCATAGGGAACTGCCCTAGCTCCAACACCCCCTGCCTCATGCAGGTACCAATACCCCCCCCCCCCCCGAAAACCCCCTCCCTGCGCTCTCCCCCCGCAGGGAATCCCCTAGGAACCCACATCCCGTCCTGGGGAGGGACCAGAGCCTCCCCGCGCACTCCACATAGGGAACCCCCAGGATCCAGCACCCTCCCGCGGATACCCCTGTACCCTCCATAGGGAACCCTCTCCCAGTCCTGCAACCCCTGCCCCAGGGAGGGACCACCTACCCCCTCACTGCACCCTCCTACAGGCACTCCTCCAAACCTCCTCACAGAGACTCCCCACATCCCCCACAAAGAATCCCTCTGGATCCCACACCCTGCCCCAAGCAGAGACCATCTGACCCCCCCCACACACACCTCCTGCCCAGAGAGAGACCATCTGACCCCCTCACCTGCTGTAGAGATCCTCCTAGGACCCCCTGTCCTGCGGAAGGACTGACAGATCTCCTCTGTCCCACACCCCCCTCCCTGAGGACCCTCCTGAACCCCCCCCAGACAAACCTGGCAAACCTCTTTGGTCACCAGGAAAGAGGTAGGACCCCAATGTAAGCTTCCCTTCCCCTCCCCCCCCAGCCAAACTAGGATTCCCCCACCTGCCTGCCCCTTGGAGGGATTCCCCCTGCCAAGGCAGCAGGGAGCTAGGGCAGAGCTGGGGGAGGTGGTACAGAGTGGGGTGTGTGTGTGTGCGTGCGTGCAGAGTTGGGGGGGTGCAGCGGGTAGGTGCGGGATGTGGTGGAGAACTGGTGGGGAGGTGCAGTGTGTGGGAGGGTGCAGAGCTGGTGGGGGGTGCTAAGTGGGGGGTGCAGGGGAGGAGGGGGAGAACTGGTGGGGAGGTGTAGTGGGGAGGTGGTGAACTGGTGCGGAGGTGCAGTGGGGGGGGGGGTGCAGAGCTGGGGGTGCAGGGCTGGGGGGTGGTGTAAAGCAGGGAAGTGTGCAGAGCTGAAGGGGGTGGGGAGGAGGCTCCTGGATTGCGGTAGTAAAAGTGGTGTAACCATGAGAGCGGAAGGAACTGATGGTGCAAGAAGGGTGGGGGTGAGCAGGGAGGAAACCCCTTTCCTCCCAACAGTGCCTGGGGGCTGGGCGGAGGGGGGGGGGAACCCGGACAATCAGCAAGAGGCACTGGGAAAGGGGAAGGTGAGGAAATAGATAGGGGGTGGGGTGGGACGGGAGTGGGGAGGGGGAGCGATGTGGGGAGGGCTGGAACGACACCAGCAGACGAGATGATAAATAATGCATTTTATTTCTAATAAATTACAAATATACAATAAAAATCCAGAGCCCTGCCCCAGCCAGGTACATGGTGTCAGGGCAGAAGTCGCTGAGGGGTGGGAGGGAGAGGGGGCTGAGAAGGGGGCACAGCCAATTCTCTGTGCCCCTGGCACGTGGGGGGAGGATCCTGTGAGCAGGGGCTGTAGCAGGACCCATTCTTGGTTCGGTTCCCTGTGTCACTGACATCTGGCTGGGGGGCTAATCCCCCTCCCAGGGCTGATCTGGGGTCACTGGCTGAGCTGAGGCGAAAGCGGTGCCTTCTTGCCTTGTGCTAGCCCTGGGCAAAGACAGGACCCCCAGTTACACCTGCCCCGAGGCACCCGTGGAGCTCAGCTCTGCCGTGCTCTGACTGGGCCCCCAACTTCAGGGGAGATCCCCTCCCTGCCCCACTCTTCCTCCCCTTCCCTTCCTGTTTTCCCTCTCCCTGGCCCCCCAGCTGGGGATGACACCCCTCTTATCCCATGAGGATGTCCCCCACCAGTCCCTGGACCCCCACCTGGGGGTGATGCCCGCCATGTCCCCTCTTATCTGAAGGTGACACACCCCATCAGTCCCTGCTCACCCGTCTGGAGGGATGCCCCCCATGTTTCCCCATAACCTAGGGACCACACCCGATATCTGGAGTAATGCCTCCCCCAGTCCCTGCCCACACGATATCTGGGGGTGACGCTCTCTATATCCCTCCTATCCTGGGATGTCCTGGTAGCTACAGTGACACCTTCCCAGTCCCTGATGCCTCACCTCTCTCCTCGCTGCCAGCACTGGGGAGTCTCTGCCCCTCCTGGGCCTCCCATGGGGCAGAGGCCTCCTCATGGGAGCCCCCCAGGAAGGCAAGGGGCCGCTGGCGCTGTCGGAAGCGTTGCCGGGGGGTAGCGTCCCCGATCCCAAAGGACTCGCTGCCCAAGACACGGGAGCTTAGCTTGCGCCGATTTAGCCGCAGTGGCACCCGCTGAGAGTCAGACAGGCTCAGCACGCTGCTGGCCTTGCGCAGGGGTGCGGGCGAGGCGGGGGCACTGGAGCCTGTGGGCAAAGAAGGGTTAGGGGGGCAGAGGATGGTGAGCCCTGCAGGGGAGTGTCCTACACTGTCATCCTGGATGCCTGGGTCCTATTCCTGGCTTGGTTTTCCCCTCCCCAGGGGCTGTGAGCACTGAGGGGCTGTCCCGGATGCCTGGGTCCCATCCCTGGTCCCAATCTCTCCTCATCCCCAGGGCTGCAAGCATGGCAGGGCCATCCTGGATGCCTGGGTTCCATCCTCTGCCCTGTGCTTTTTTCCCACATCCCGCTGGGCGGAGGGTCCTGGACACTCACCCTCATCAGGTGCGTGCCCATCCTGCCCCACAAGTCCCGGCAGGTTCTCCGTGCTGCTGGCCCCCTCAGCCAAGGGGCGCTGCTGCTCCCGGGGGGGCTCGCGCCGTGGCTTTATCAGCTTCTTCATCTTGTCTGCAATCCAGTTGCTGCTCTTCCTGTGGGGTGGAGGGAGAGGGAGAGTCACACACTTCCCAGCTGGAGCTGGGGGACCTAGACCAACCCCTCCCCATGCATCCTAGGGGATTCCACCCCCCAACATTGGCCCATGAAGGAGCACTCAGGTCAACTGGCAGGGATTCCTGGCTCAGGTTGGTCCTGGGGGGTCCTAGGCCCTCGAGGGGATATATTCCTAATTTGGAGAAGTGGGGGGTCCCCTGGCTCGGACCAGCTTTGGATGGTCTGTTTTGGGGTACAGAGGGCCCAGAGGTCCCTGGCTGAGGGAGGAGGCGTGGGTGTCTGTGGCTGTGGGAGGGTCCGTGCTTGGGGCCAGCCCGGTGGATGGTCACTCACTTGCTTTTGGGCAGTGCTGGATCCAGCACCCGGTACTGGTCCATTATCTTCTCCACCAGCTTCTGTTTTTCTCGGCGCAGCTCATTCAGCTTGTCCCTGGGGGTGAGCATAGGGCAGCCTCTAGAACTGCCTCCTGACTCCCCAGACAACCTGCTCTGCACCCTCAATCCCCCCCCCCCCCGGCCAGCCTCCCACATTGGTGCGAGGGAGCCCTGAGCAGATGCAGCCAGCGTGCGCCCGGGGAGGCGCTCAGGGGGCAGGCAGAGGTGCTGGCGCTGCTGCGAGTGGTACCCCTGGTGGCTCCCCATGCTGAGCTCCAGCGGGGGCGGCGGCGGCAATCATGGTTTCGGCGGTGAAGGAGGGCTGGGGGGCACTCACAAGTACTGGCGCTGCTCCGAATGGTACTGCTCCCGGTTCTCCATGCTGCGCTCCAGCAGGCTGCGGTTCTCCTGGCTCAGTTTCTGGATCTCTTGCAGCAGGTGTCGGTTCTCCTCCTCCTGGTTCCCCTTCAGCTGGGCCAGGAGCTGGGGGGGCAGCAGAGCCATCAATGGGACCGGTCAGGCCCCTCTGGGCTCCCCCTCCCCAAGGGAGGAGGGCTGGGAGGGCAGAATGGGGAAAGCACTCTTTGATCGGGGGGGTCAGGGGGAGGACCAGCTCCCACGGGTTGCTTGGAGCAGGGGGAGCTGGGCTGTGGGCGGTGTGACGAGTGGGAATTGTTCATAGTATTTTGGGATAAATAGTGGGTGCGCCTCAGTTTCCCCTATGCAATGCATGGTTAACTAGGTTTTCTCCTTGCAGAGATCCCAAGATAGAGAGGCTTGATCAATGCCAGCTGCCTGGGGCCCTGCCCATGAGAATCCCAGCAGACAATGACCACTCCAAGTGCCTGGGGTCTTGGCACCTAGCAACAAAGGACCATGGATGGCCCCACCACCCTCCTACTAACCCCTCCTGCGCTACAGCGCTGGCTGAGTCCCCCAGAGTCAGGAAGACGGGGGTGCAGTGCTCCCCCTGGGTGTGCACGTCTCCTATGGGGGTCCGACTCAGGTGCACTCAGTGGGGAGCTCCGAGTGCATAGCAGGGGTGCGGACAGCTCCGAGGTTCGGTCCCAGGAGGCCAAGTGGCTGACCCCAGCGAGAGCGTGAGCCTAAGGGTCTGACGCACTGAAGAGCTCTTCGCGGGGACTGTTCTAGAGCGGCTGATCAAGAGCACTGGGCCTGTGGATCAGCGACAGGTGGCTACCGGGGGAGGGGGTGATCTGGTGGTATCGGGGGGTCTGCATGGGTTTCCAAAGGAAGATGCAGTGGGGGAGAGCTAGGCTGGGAGGAGAAAGGTATTGGGCAGTGTGTGTTTGGGGGTGGTCAGGCTGGGGGCTGGAGATCAGGGGAACCAGGGGTTGCGCACCATGTACTGGTCCCCAGGTAGGATACGGGGGAGGAGGGGGTTCATGGTAGGGGAATGGAGATGGGGGGGTTCTAGGGGTGAAATTGGGGGTGGGGCACCTCGCGCTGGTCTCCAGCAGGGATGCCAGGCATTCAGGCTGGAGGGTGGGGGTACTGCAGGCAGAATAGGGGGTGGCGCACCTCGCTCTTGCTACTGGGCGGGACTCAGCGGGGGGAAGGGTTCAGGCTGGGGGCAGGATTAGGAGGTTTGGGGGCAGGGTTAGGAGGTTCGGGGGCGGGGATGGGGGTGCCAGGGGTTGCTCACCTCACACTGGTCTCCAAGCCGGCCCAGCGCCACCTCCAGCTGCTGGTTCTGCTCCCGCAGGGTGGTGCCTTCAGCCTCCAGCCGCGCCTGCTCCAGCTGCAGCCCCGTCAGCCGGCCCTGCAGACCCCGCAGTTCCCCCCGCTGCTCCCCCTGCGCTTGCTCGGCCGCTGCCAGCGCTGCCTGCACCCTGCGCAGGGCAAGGGGTCAATGGGGGATTCTGAGGGGGAGCCCACGCACTGAACCCTTCCGCTGTCCCCCATAACCCCATATCTCACCCCCCTCCCACTGCCCCCACAGCCCACTGCCGGCCCTAACCTAGTGTTGCCCACTCCCCGCTCACCGTGCGTGCTCCTCCTGTAGCCAGGCGTGCTGCTGCCCCAGCTGCCGGTGTTCTCGCTCAGCCCCCTCCAGCCGCTCACGCTCCCCGCGCAGGGCAGCCTCCCGCTGCTCCAGCCCAGCCTGCTGCGCCGCCAGATGGCTGTGCCTGAAGGGGGAGAGACAGGGGATGTGAGGAACATGGGATGACAGACCCCACAGGGCCCCCCAAGGTTGCCCCACTGACCCCTGCTCCTCCCTGCAGCCCCCCACAGTGTCTCCTCCATAGTCACCTGCCCTGCTGCCCCTCCCCATTCGCCTCCCCCAACAGGCCGCCCCCCATGCCACCCTGCGGTCACCTGCCCTGCGGTTCTCCATGCCCCCTCTGGGGTTGTGCCCCTACAAACCCTCCTCCAGGGCGATCTGCTGTAGAGAACATAGGAATCACTGTCATATTTGTTTGAACCATGTGTGTGACTCAGTTTCCCCACTCACTTCGTATTAACCCCTTCCTGCCTAGTGGGAGGCAAGTTCATTAGGGCAGAGGGAGAAGGGATAGCTGCATGCCACCTTGGCCTGTCTGGGCTGAGCCAGATCCATCATCCAAAACTGTCCGGAATCGACCCAGCTGAACAGAGAGCCCTGGAGATGCAGTGGGTATCAGCTGGGAGCCAGGGCAGTTGCACACACCAGCAGTGCGGGCCAAAGGGAACAGCTGGGAGCACACAGAGTCAGGATGCTGCTGCCAATGGGTGCCTATCTCCCCCTGAGCATCTGGGCCTAAGGACGTGTCTACATGGGAACACTTGGGAAAATTAATCCCAATTAACATTCAAAGTGGCTTAGTTAGACCACATTAAACCCTTCATTCAGAAGTAAAGTGGTCTTAATCTGGTTTTGCTTAATCCACTTTGGTAGGCAATTAAACTAAACCGAACTAAGAGCACTTTAACTGAGAAAGAGTGCACCCACACAGGGGCTAGCTGCACTGCAGTTTATCCAATTTAAATTCCCACCCTTAGGTTATCTGGATTAACTTTCCTCAGTGTCTCCGTGTAGACAAGCTCTGAACCAACCAACCCAACCCACACAAAGGCACTATGAAATCTGCTTGACCCTCAAAGCTTCCGCTGGCCCTGCAGTTGTTTTAACAGCCTGGAAGGGCTTTGGCTGCCGTAGCCTGTGTGTCTCAGGGAGCTGGGGGGAGCTCTGTTGGTGACAGCACTTTCATGCAGGTAGAAGCTGCATCCCCCGGCTGCGTAGTGTGGACATGTACCACAGAGGAAGGGGCTTGTCCATCACTGCAGTAAATCCGCCCCCTCGAGAGGCGGTACCTCGGTCGACAGAATTTTTCTATCAATTTAGCTGCGTCTACAGAGGGGCGTAACTAGTCGACCTCACTCAGGCCATGTCTTTACTACAGCTGTGCCGCTGCAGACTGTCCTACACTCACAGAAGGGGGCTTCGTCACTATAGTTAACCCACCTCCCCGAGAGGCAGTAGCGAGGTTGATGGAAAACGCTTCCACTGACTGAGCCGCGTCTCCACCGGGGGTGAGGTCGACCTAACTCCAGTGCTCAGGGCACGACGTTTTTCACAGGCCTGAAATTGTTCGTAGCGGCTAGGAAGTGTAGACCAGTCCTCTGTCCAAAACTCCTGGGTGGGTTCACAACCCCTTGGGCGTTTGTGAGGGACCTGTGAGTAGCTCCTCTGGCAGTTATGGGGATTGAAGGGTGTGTTCACACCCAAGATCAGAGATTTGCCCTCAGTGCCGTCACCAGTACTTCTCAGCATAACACTAGCTAATCCGCCCTAGCTACCCTGGCCTTCCTGCCCGTGTAGAGTGCTGACAGAGGGGTGGCAGGCAGGAGACCCGGGGGAGGGCCAGGCCAGTCTGTTCCCATGCTCTCTGGGTTAAGCTCGGCTTCCCCAGCCTAACGGGGGATTTTAAATGCTGGATTCTAGGGGATTAATAAACACCGGCTTGCTCAGAACAGGCTGGGTTGGGTCACTGCAGATCCTCCCCAGGGGCATGGCTCCCTGAAGGGGTGAAGCCTCCTCTGAACTCAATGGGACTGGCTGGAGAGTCCCGGGGACCCACAGGGGTGCTGCAGCCTGAAGCCCCAGCCCTAGGCACGTAGAGCTGCGGACTCAGCCAGGTGAAATGCTAAGCCCAGGATCTGGCACATAACAGAGCTCCTCCCAAAGGGATGCAGACAGGCTGGGGCACCAGACCGCTGGGGATCCAAGACATCTCCCGTAGGGTTACCTGGGCTCCTGCCCCTTGTGCCCCTTCCAGCCGCTCCCTCCCAGGGTTTCCTGCCCCTGCAGTGCCCCATGTCCCCTGGGGTTACCTGGCCTGTCACAGCCACGTGTCCCCAAGCCCAGGCCTGGTGCCCCCCAACCCCCACCCCCCAGTTACCTGTCCTGCAGCTCTCGGTGCTCCTGCTCCAGTGCCCGCAGTGTCCCCTTGAGGCTGGCCTGCTTGCTCAGCAGCCCCTCCAGCTCAGTGCCCTGGCGCTCATGCAGCAATGCCAGCTTGTCATGGTTGCGCACCAGCCCTTCGTGGCGCCCGCGCCACTCGTCCCGCTCCTGCCGGGCCACCCGCACCTCAGCCTCCAGACCTGCCAGTCGCTCCCGCAGCTCCGCCGCCTGGGCCTCCAGTGCTGCCTTCTGGGACTGCAGTGCTGCCTTCTCCACCTGCCGTGGGAGGGGGCAACAGGAGACACAAAGAGGTCAGGCAGGGGGGCGAGAACCAATGTCTCACCTGGAAGGCCCCACACGGGGACTGGGGTTAGGGCAGGAGGGTTTGAGGGAGGCAGGGGGAATCCAGGGAGGCAGTGTCTCACGTGAGGGGCTCCACAATGGGCCTGCGTGCAGGGCAGTGGTGTTTGGGGAGAGTCCTACACTGGATCTGGGGGTAAGGGAAGTGGGGGGGCAGGGGAATTCAGAGGGGCGGTGTTCCGTCTCTCCACAGAACTGGCTGATGGAGAGAAGGTGACGGGCTGTGCTGAAGGCTGAGCTCTGGGACTGGAGGGAAGTTGTCAGGGGAGTTCTTCAAGGATCAATCTTGGGACTGATCCCATTTAATATTTTCATTAATGACCTTAGCACAAAAGGAGGGTGGGAATGACGTCTGCTGAGGACAAAGAGTTGGGAGGCATCGCCAATACAAAGGACTGGAAGGTTACACAGAAAGAATTGGATGACCTCGAGGGCTGGAGTGATAGAAATGGGATTAAATTGTGTAACGTGCAACGTCATGCGCTTCGGGTCTAGTGTTTCCTCTCTACCCTGGGGGCACAGCTCTTGAAAGCAACAGAGGAGAGCGGCCCCAGGGCATGGGCTGATCACAGGATGACCTTTGTGATGTGGCCTCAAAAAAAGGCCAATACTATCCCAGGCTGTATCAGGCGCGGGATTGCCAGTGGAGACAGGAAAGTATTAATGCCACTGGACAAGGCACTGGGAAGACGTTAGCGGGAACACTGTGTGCAGCTCTGGTCACCGTGTGTCAGGAAAGATGAATCCAACCTGGGCCAGGTGCAGGCTCCTAGGCCGATAAAAGGAATGGAGAGCCCATCTTATGAGAGGAGACTGAAAAAGCTGAGTCTGTTTAGCCTGGGCAGACAAAGGCTGAGAGCGGGTCTGGTTGCTCTCTCTAAATCAGTGTTTCTCAATTTTATTCCCCCTCGGAACCCTTGCGCGCCCATGTCATACCCTCCACCGAAAAGTCGAGGAAATCTTCCTCTTTTCGGCGGCGCAGTGTAGGGTTGTTTCGGCGGCGCACTCTCTGAGCCATTTTCAGCGGCCCCATCAGCTGTTCGGCAGCACCCGATTTTTGTTACTTTCGGCGGCGCGGTTCTGCTTCTTTGCGGAACCCTTCAACTCAGCCCACGGAACCCTGGGGTTCCGCAGAACACCATTTGAGAAACACTGCTCTAAATACATCAGGGGGAACCCCAGGGAGGGAGAAGAGCTACTGAAGCTAAAGGAGAATGTTGGCACAAGAACAAATGGGGAGAAACTGGCCAGAAATCACTGGAGGCCTGGTCTACCCAGAAAAGTGATATCAACATATCAACACAGCTGCATCGGTCAGATGCGACTCCCCGCCCGTGCAGACTCAGTTGTTGATAGAAGAGGGCTTCCATCAACACAGCTCCTGTCATTTGGGGAGGCCGTGTTCCTACAAAAAGCCCCTTCTGTCGATGTAGGCTGAGTCTACCCTAGGGGGCCGTGCCAGCACAGCTATGCCAGGATAGTCTCCACGGTACAGCCGTACTGAGGCTGGCAAAGAGAAGAAGGTTTCTACCCATTAGAGGAGGGAGGTTCTAGAACAGCCTCCCCATAGGAATTGTGGGGACAACACACCTAACTAGTCTTAAACCAGAGCTTGATACATCTGTGAATGGGATTATATGACGGGGTAGTTGGGGGAAGGGGGACAGGGCTTGGCAGCCTTGGGGGGGTCCCATCTGTTTTTACATCTTATGTTCCAAAATGCTTCAGGGCTTTAGCTGGTCACCTGCAGCGTCAGGAAGGGTTCCACCCAAAGTCATTCTGAGTTTGAGGTTTATTTTGTCATCCTCTGAAACATCAGGGATCTACCACAGCTGGAGATAGGAGACCAGGCAGGGTGGGCCGGGCTCTGAGCTCCAGAGACTCTTCTCTCTAGCTGCCTCACTGCTGGGTCATGCCAACATGCTCAGGGTCCAGCTGATCACCAGATTAGTGGCTGGGAAGGAATTTCCCCCAGGTCAGATTGGTAGGCACCTTGGGGGTTTTTGCTTTCCTCTGCAGCATGGGGCACGGGTCACCTGCTGGGATCACCTGGGCCTGGCTCACCTCAGCAATTCGCTGTCGTTGCAGGGGCCTCCAGTATTGGG
Source organism: Emydura macquarii macquarii (assembly GCF_026122565.2). Classification (NCBI taxonomy): domain Eukaryota; kingdom Metazoa; phylum Chordata; order Testudines; family Chelidae; genus Emydura; species Emydura macquarii. The sequence continues at coordinate 7,278,260 of NW_027131105.1, read as the reverse complement.
GGTCCCTTGGTCTTTCCTGTTCCCTGCCTGAGGCTCACAACAGGCAGGTCTCCTGAGGGCTGAAACGCTTTGCTCTAATTCCAGTTGTTGGGTTTAGTGGGGGACTCGGGGGTGTGTGCGTGACCTTCGCTGTACAGGTCAGACTGAATGATCCGGGGTGCCTTCTGGCCTTAAACTCTATGACACAATGGAGGGCTCCACCCTGGGCCTGCGTGTGTATGGGACAACGGGGGGTTGGGAGGTTCAGGCAGGTCTCACCTGGAGGGCCCCACACTGGGCCTGCAGCCGCCCACTCTCCTCCCGCAGGCCTCCACTTTGCCCCTGCAGGCTCAGCAGCTCTCTTTGCACAGTGCCCAGCTGCGACTCCAGCTGCCCCAGCTGTCCCATCAGAGCCTCTTTCTCTGCCAGCAGCGCCGCGTTCTGTGGGGGAGAGTCAGCAAGTGATGGGGAGTCCCCAGCTCCCCCGAGGGGCCTCCAGTCCCACGTCCCCGCCCCTCCTGACGGGAAGGGAAAGGAACCCCTAGCCCCACAGAGTCCCTTAAAGGGTGCGGTCCCTTCCCTCCATCCCCCCAGCCCTGCCCCAACCCAAGGGGTGGCACCTCAGACTCCCTATGGAGCCTCCCATTTCAGCCCCCAGCCCTGCTCCACCCCAAAGGGAGGGGGAACCCAGCCCGCTGAGGGGACCAGATTCCAGCCCCCCATCCCACCCCACCCCAATGGGAAGGCCCCCCCCATACACCCCAGGTCCTGGGCTCACCTTGCGCTCCACCTCAATGAGATGCCTGCTCAGGGTGTCACTCTCTGGCTCAGCCTGAAGCCCCAGCGCCGACTCAGGGTCCTCTTGGCCCTGCTCCTCGGTCCCTTGTGCTGTGTGTGGTGGGGCACCAGAGCCTCTCTTCACCTGGAGGTAGAGAACAAGGGAGGGGGTGAAAGGGAGCAGGCGGGAGCTCACAACTACTGCAACCCTGGCCTCTCCCAGCAGGAGGCGCTGTGGGGTGAGGGCAGGGGGGGGTGTCTCACCTGGCGCAGCTCATTCCCTAGGTGCTGGTTGAGGGTGAGCAGCTCCTCCACCCGGCTGCGGAGGGCACCGATCTTCTCCTCCTTCAGAGCCAGCATCTCGCTGAAGGACGACTCCAGCCGCTGCTCCAGGCTCTGATATTGGCTAGGGCGAGACGGGGCACGTTACACCCAGGAGCCTCCGGAAACTGCCTCCTCCCAAGTTCCCTGCCCATTAGCCCCTCACAACCAGCCACCCCCCCTGAGATCCCTTCCCCCCAGCTCTCCCACAACCAGCCACCCCTCCCCAAGTTCTCTGCCCACTAGCCCCCCCACAACCAGCCCCCCCTGAGATCCCTTCCCCCAGTCTCTCTCGTCCAGATCCCATGCCCCCCATACAGCCCCCTCTCCCAAATCCCTCCCCCCCCAGATCCTTGCCCCCAAACCCCACCCACCTATCCCCCCAAGACACCTATTCCCCCATCTCCCTAGTCCATCCCCCCAAGATCCCTGCCCCCCAACCATCTTCTCTCTCCTCTCCCTAGATCCCCACCTCCCGCACCCAGTACACCCCAGTGTGCGTATGGCCTTCTGCAGACGCCTACCTGTCCTGGGTGTCTCGCTGCTCCTCCTCCCTCCGCTCCAATTGTGCCTGCAGCCGCACCAGCTCGGCCGCCCGCTCCTGCCCCTTCACCTTCTCGCCCAGCAGCTCCTGCAGGAACCAGCAGGACCCTGAGCACTGGGGTGGGGAGGTGGGGGGAACTCCCATCACCATGCCCTGTCCCCCACTGTCCCCTGCAGGGTGCTCCTCCCCCAGCCCTGCTCCCCACAGCACCCCCTGCTGGGAGAGGCTGGGCTATTGTAGCTGGGAGCTCCGCCCCCACAGCCAGCGCTCCTTCCCCGGTTCTTACTGCCCTGGTGCCGCCTGCCCCGGTGCCCCCATTACCTCCCGCAGAACAGCTGCAGCCTTGCGCTCGGCTGCCAGCTGCTCCCGCAGCCCCTTGCTGTCCTGCTCCAGCTCCCGCAGCCGCTGCGCCGTCTCCCTCAATCCGCCCAACTCCAGCGCCTGCAGCCGGCTCTGAGCCTCCAGCTGGGCAGCCCGGCGGCCCTGTTCTGCCAGGGCTTCCTCTTGGGCCTGGGTCTGGGCCCGCAGACGCCGGCTCTCCTTGTCCAGCGCCCGGCGCTCTTTCTCGGCCTGGCTCAGCACCGCCTCCAGCGCCCCTCGCTCGCCCTCCAGCTGGGCCAGCGCTGCCTTGTGTTGCTCCAGCCCACGCTGCAGCGTGCCCAGCTCACGCTCTGATGCCCGCAACTCCTCCTCGGCCTCCCGCGTCTGTTCAGCCTGGCGCCCGGCCCGCTGCCGCTCGGCCTCCAGGCTGCCCCGGGCCTCCACCAGCTCCCGCTCGGCTTGGCTCAGCTCTGCCCGTAGTGTCTCCCGCTCCTTCTCCAGCGCCTGGGCCTCGGCCTCCAGCTGCCCCAGCAGCAGGGCCTCCAGGCGCCGCTGCTCCAGCTCCTGCCGCAGCCCCAGCAGCTCCTGCTCCAGGCGCCCTCGGGCCTCCTGGGAGGCCGTCAGCCCCTCCAGGGCCTTGTCGTGAGTGGCCTCCAGCCGGCACAGCGCCTCCTGCAAGCTGGACGCCTGCTCCTCCACCTGGCACAGCCGACGCCTGCTCTCTGCCAGTGCCTCCTGCTGCTCTTGGGCCCAGGTGCCTGGGTCACCCTGGCTCTGCAGAGACTCCTGAAGGGGACAGAGCTGGTTAGGGACTCTCTGGCATGGCCAGGGCACCCTGGATTCCCAAATCCCTCGCCACATACCTGAGTGAAGCCCTCTTGGTTTCTTCCCCCAAACCCTAGGAAGGCAGGAATCAACCCTGCATATAAACACTGCCCCCAGACATGACCCAGCATTGAATCTGATCTGGACAGAGACAAACCTGGCATCAGTATGCAGGGATAATTAAGAACATAAAAATGGCCATACTGGGTCAGACCAATGGTCCATCTAGCCCAGCATCCTGTCTTCTGACAGTGGCCAATGCCAGGGGCTACAGAGAGAATGAATAGAACAGGGAATCATCAAGTGAGCCATCCCATTGCCCATGCCCAGTTTCTGGCAAAAAGCAATCCCTGCCCATCCTGGCTAACAGCCATTGATGGACCTATCCTCCATGAACTTATCTAGTTCTTTTTTGAACCTTGTATAGTCTTGGCCTTCACAACATCCTCTGACAAGGAGTTCCACAGGTTGACTATGTGTTGTGTGAAGAAATACTTCATTTTGTTCGTTTTAAACCTGCTGCCTATTGATTTCATTTGGTGACCCCTAGTTCTTGTGTTATGAGAAGGAATAAATAACACTTCCTTTTTTACTTTTTCCATACCAGTTATGAGTTTATAGATCTCCATCAAACCCCCTCCTAGTTATCTCTTTCTCAAGCTGAAAAGTCCCAGTCTTATTAATCTCTCCTCATATGGAAGCTTTCCCATACCCCTAATTTTTGTTGCTCTTTTCTATACCTTTTCCCAATTCCAATATATATTTTATGAGATGTGCACGCAGTATTCAAGGTGCGGGTGTACCATGGATTTATAAATTCAGCAGGCCTATGGGGATTCACTACCCCCCATGTGCCCTACCCTGCCTCCAGCAATAGCACCAGGATGTACTGAGGCATGCCGTCTAGTGCCCCCACCAACCCACAGCACCCCTACCCCTGGTGGTGGGAACTCAGAGGGAGCATCTTCTCCAGGCTGATCCCCAGGGGACCAGGCTGTTTTTGAGCCTCCTGCTTACCCCCATGTCTTCCTGGCCTGAACCATATGAGCCTCCCCTTGCCCCACCTGAAGAAGGGCAGTTTTGGGAATAGGATTATGATCCCTCTGTACCCACAGGCTTGGTGTTGCTACCCCTGAGGGGAAAGAGAGCAAAGCTTGGCTGGCACCCTCTGCTTCCAGACCAGACATGATAGCCCTGCATTGATAAAGGCAAAGCCAATGTATAGGCCATTAGCACCTAGCCAAGAGTAGGGACCTCCTCTAGCACTCTGCCAGGAGGCGGGGTAAAGGATGTGGCTGGAGACAAGGGGCTGCTCTGAAGGTGGCTGCAGCGATGCGCAGACTCTGACGGGTGCGTCTGCACTAGCTTTAATCTAGCTGGTTTGGGTACCAGAGCTATGCTCCACGGCAGCACGGGTTGCCCAAATCTGCCTGCACCCCGGGTCACTACTCGGGCTCCAGCCCTCGCTGCTCTGGCCCCAGAGTGAACTAGACTAAAGCTGGCTCTGCTACGTCCCCATGAGCTGCAATCACACCCCACGAGTGCAGTGTAGCTGGTCTGGGAGTAACGCTGAGTCTCAGGACAGCAGGACACTCTGGCAGAAGTCTGGCTTTCCCTGGCTGGCCTGAGGATCCTGCGATGCTGGATCCCAGATGACTAATCAATGCTCTCTTGACCTAGCCAGGTTGTCCTGCCTCACTGCAGATCCTCCCCGGGTGCATGGCTCCTGGAGGAGGGAAGGTCTCTGCAGGAGTCTGATCTCAGCTGGACTGGCTGTGGGAACTCACGGGGGCACCAAGGGGGCTGGAGCCCAAAGGCTCAGTCCTGGAGTTGCTGAGGCCACAGAACTGCCCCTAGAGTCTGGCACTAAAGGGGTCTGGGAGATTGTGTAAAGGCTGGGGTGTAGCACAGCCCCTGTCAATCTGTGACAGCCTGCAGCCAATCCCCCATCCCCATGCTCTGCCATGGCTTTCGTCTCCTCTAATGGGAGACAGGCTGGGATGGCGGGGTGGTGGGATTCCCAGCCAGCCTGCCCATTCCTGCAGCCAGTCAGCGCTCCAGGCAATGGGACTGCCCCCTGGGCGGGCACCATACTAGGGGAACTCCCGGGCCAGCAGCCTTCCCCCTGCAGCGCCCCTCCACTGCCCCAAATGAAAACCCCTTGCACACCCTGCAGGCGCCGCCCACACCTCACAGTGCTGCTGCTCCTGCAGGCTGCGCAACTCTCGCTCCAGCTGCTCCTTCTCCCCCAGCAGGGCGGCGCTCAGCTCCTCCCGCTCCTGGGAGCTCTGGGCCCGCTGGGCTTCCAGCTGCGCCCTCAGCCGCTGCACCTGCACCAGGGAAGTGCGCAGTGAGAGGGGACCAGGCCAGCATGGAGACAGCCCTCCCCCACCCCTCACAGGAACTCCCATGGAGACACCCTCTGCCCCATACCTCAACACACAGACCCCCCGAGAGGCACCCTTCCTCCATATACTGACCCTCCACAGAGACACCCCATCTCCCGTCACTGCCCCACAGAAACCCAACCTATCCCCGTCCCTCCCCCAGACAGCCTCCTCCACAGATCCCCTTCCCCCACCCTCTCCAACGCACAATCCCCAGACACCTCTTCAACCAAAACCCAGCACAGAGACCCCCCATCCTTCCCCAAAGAGAGATCCCACCTCCAAACCTCACATACAGCCTTGCCCGCACACACACCCCTCCTACCGCCAAAAACCAACATGGAGACTCCACCAACACATGCTCGACTCCTTCCCAGAGAGCCCCTGGTAAAGGGGCAGGGAATGGGATACATGGCCTTTCCCCTCTGGGGGTGCCCCAGGGCTGGGGGACTGGCTGGCTGAGGGGTGGGGGAGACAAGGCCTTGAATTCTCATCTTGGAGCCCCGTCTCCCTCACCTCTTCACTGAGGACCTTATTCTTCTGCTCGAGGCCCGGACTCTTGGGTTCTCCCGGGGTCTCTAGCGCCTCCTGCAGCCTCCGGCGTAGCTCCTGGTTCTCCCGCTCCAGCACTAGCAGGCGGCTGGACGTCACCTCAGTCACCTCATAGCTCAGGGACTTGGGAGCCTCAGCAGGGTCTGGGGGGAGACAGTGTAACATCAATGAGCCTGGGGGGGGGCCAGGAAGATCTGGAGGGAAGGAGAGGAGGCACTCACCTTTGGGAGTCTCTTTGGACTCCTGCTCCTTTTCCCAGGACAGGTGCAGGGGCTCCCCCAGATTCTGCCTCAGCTCCCCCTCCAGCAACACGTTCTCCTGCTGCAGCTCCTCCAGCCGCTGACGCTCGCGCTCCCGGTCCTGGGGGCAGAGGGTGACCCATGGGGGAGTTTTCTGTAATAGCCTTAGGAACAACGTGCGTCTCCCCCTCGGCCTTACCCGCTGGATGCAGAGAGGCTAACATGCCTCTCCTGGCATGGAGCAAGCAGCATGAGGGTCTGGCTCTGAGCTGGGCTGGACTCAACGCCCTGCATCAGCAAACCCCCCCTCCAAAGACAGCATACTCCGGGCTGCAGAGGCACTGAGTGAGCATGGCAGGGCCGTGTCGAAGACCAAAGATGAGAGGCGTCGGGAAACGGGGTGAGGAAGAGTGGGGTTCACAGACACACAGCAGGGCCCTGGCCACTGGCAGACAAAGGAGACAGGGAGGATGGTGCTCAGGGGAAGCAGTGCCAGGGTATGGCAAAGAAATAACTCTTTCCGGACCCTGCCTCTCTCACGCTGACCCCAAGATCTCTGACCAGGTGACGAATGAAGGTTCCCTTGTTTTGAACAGGCCACCCGCCTGGTCTTGCTGCTGTTGCTGACTGAGACCTTGTCTACACTTGACACGCTTCAGCGGCACAGCTGCAGCGCTTCAGAATGGATGCTACCTGTGCCGAGCGGAGGGGTTCTCCCACCGCCACAGTTACCCCGAGAGGTAGTAGCTAGGTCAACAAAAGAATTCTTCCAGCGACCTAGCGCTGTCTACAGCATGGCCGAGGCCGGCGTCGCTGCATCGCTCAGGAGGGTGGATTTTTCATGCCCCTGAGCGACACCGCTGGGTCGATCTAGCTTTTCAGGACCCTTGCGCCCTGAAGGGAGAAAAGGTCTCTTGTGGGAGGCTGGCTCAGCTGGACTCGCTGCAGGGGGCCACGGAGGGATGCAGGTGTAGCTGGAACCCAAAGGCCCAGTTCTGGAGTCGTGGAGGCCATGGGCCTGCCCCTGCAGAACAGTATGGATCCTTGGAGGCCAATGCAATAGTGGGGTACCCCCAGGAGAGAGGTTAAAGGCTGGGACTTAGACCAGACTCCTCTGACTCCATGACACAGAGCCTGTTAACATAGGGGGTGCCCCATACACCTCTGAGAGGGTCCTGCCGAGGGCACTGTAGGGTGAGACAAGAGCATCAGCTGTATGGGGAGCGCTCCACTGCTCCAGCCCTGCCTTCTCCCAGCAGGGGGTGCTAGGGGGGTGTGACGGACTGGGGAAAAGGTCTGGAGCAGTTGCTGTGCATGACTGGGTTTCCCTGTTCAGTTGTGCCTTGTGGTCTCATGCACAGAGCTAAAGCAGAGCAGGGCAGGGAAGGACACAGAGACGAACCTCTCAGGTACCTGCTTCCAAGGAGTGGGAACAATGGCGATAGGGAGATGGGCCGGGGTGTTCTTCTTCCCAAGGCTAAGCCTGGGGTCAAAGGAGCCCTGACGCACCACCACCCCCGGGTCTCTAGTGCAGGGAGGGGTTTGGGTGAGCTGGGAGAGGCCAGCCAGTCTCTCAGTCAGGCCGTCAGCCTTGTTCCTGACAGAGACCCACTGGCTGACCCATGGCTGACCCCAGGGCCTGCTCTGAGAGGGGTGAATCACAGGATCCCAGCTGGCACCTGTGGGGGTCACTTGGGGAAAGCCCCGCAAGGGGCAGTGAGCCAGGTAATGGGACCGGCTGTATGCACAGAGGCCCGTAGGGGGCACTGTGGATGGGGTGCAGTGGGCCTTTGGGGCTGGGGAGGATCTCACCTCCTCAGCTTGCTCCAGTTGGCTCCGCAGTAGCAGATTCTCCTTCTCGAGCTGGGGCAGGCGTTGGGCCCGGGCCCGGGCAGATTCCAGCTGCCCCTCCAGCTGGGCTTTGCTGTCCAGCAGGGCCTGGGAGAAGGCCCGCTCCTCCTGCCAGGGAGAGAGCCCCGTCAGAGCTCCTGAAATCCCATGGCCCCTACCCCCTCCTGCCAGGGACAGTGCCCCAGCAGAGCCTCCCTGACACCCACTGACCCCCACACAGTCCCACTCCTTCCCTCAGCTCCTCCAAGACGAGCAATGGAAAACCATCAGTGCCAACTGCAAACAATGGAAACCCCTTGGAGGCAAAGACGAACCATTACCACGGACAGGGGATGGCCCTGCCTAGGCATAGAGACAAGAGACTGTTTACGTATAACACAGAGCAGGAAGAGGTGTCCTGGATCCAACCACTGAGGAAACATCTTATGGAGTGGGGTGTTTTTCATGAAAGTTTGGATCCTGTGAAACCAGTCAGTTCAACAGACTGAACTTGGTGGGGGGGGAAACGCCACGACACACGAGACGTACATTAGCTAAGAAAGGGAGCTGCCCTGAGCGTGGTATGATTTTGTTTTGTATTGTAACTATTTGTTTCCTTCCCTCTCATCTCTGGTGGAATCTCTGTTCTTGCTTAAGGAAACCCACCTGGGTTTTATGATGTGTGTGTCGTTTATAGGAGCAGTGATTTAAGGTAAAACTAGTCAGCTGGGACACACGGCTTCCTTGGGGGCAGAGGAGCTGGGATTTCTGTGAGTAGCCAGCCTCGGGCTGGATATCACAGGGGAACGCTTCAAAGGAGCTCAGGCCTGGGGTGCCCCTGTTGTTACTCTCCAAGGCAAAGACACAGCGGCACAGCCCAGAGGAGCCTGTGTGGTGGCTGACCGGCAGGTGGGGTTAGGGAGCTGATACCCAGCCATGTCCCTCTCGCTACAGGCAGGGGGTACAAGGTGACTCAAAGTCCTGGGTATGCTGAGAACTGTCACACAGCCCCCCTCTGTCTCCCTCCCCCGCTCCCCCTGCTGAGAAACTCCTACTGGCCCCTTGTGCCCCTTGCAGCCCCCCAACGCCCCACTCCTCCTGCCAAAGACACCACGTCAGTACTGCCCCTTCCTCCCACCACTGGCCCCCACTGCTTTTCACCCCTTGCTATTACCCCCACTAGCCCAGAGCCCCCACTTGCCTTATGACAAAGTGGGAATTTTGTAGTATTTTGTATGAAGCCTATGTGTGCCTCGATTTCCCCTACCCAATGGGAGGAAGAGGGATTAAGTTTGCTGTCAGGGCAAACTGAGGCCTTGTCTACACAAGCATTTATGCCAGCAAACCTATTGTCACCAGGAGACAAACCAGTGCGGGTACCGCTGTGCCGCTCCAAGTTTTAAGTGCAGATTAGCCCTAAGAGAGACGGGGGGCCTGTCTCACCTCCCTGTCCAGGTGCAATGAAGGAGCTGTTAAGGATCTGGTTGAAACCCACGGGATCAATCAAAAGAAGGGCCAGACAGAGAGACAAGACAAGCTCCAGAGACTCATGGATTTCCAGAGACCCCAGCTGGAGACCAGAGCACTGGGAGGTGGGGGGAGACGGGCTGGCTGCTGGAAGGGGTCTGGGTGCTCTCACCTGTGGACTGGCTAAGGAGGAAGTCAGAGAGCGACAGAGCCTGGCAATGGGCTCGCTGCAAGTCTGCAGCCTGGCTGGGCTGTGGGCTAACCACAAGGCACTGGGCGTGGGTGGTACCTTCCTTTCTCTGCGCCGTTTGATGTCGCTGCCTTAACTCCTGCAGAGTGGACAAGTCTCCACCAGGAGCCTGTCTCGGCTGGACTCGCTGGCAGAGCTCACGGCATGGGGCTGGAGCCCCAGAGGTCGGTCTCAGCAGGCGGGAAGGACGAGTGAAGCCCCCAGGGTCTGGCACACCAAAGGGGCTCCTCCAAGAGATTCTTCCAAAACTGAGTGCCTAGCCCCGATCCTGTGGATCCATGACATACCCCCTCTCCCCTGTGCCTCCCACCACCCCATGCCCCCTCACCTCCAGCCTGCCCCGGCACCGCTCCAGCGCAGGCAGTCGCTCCCTCAGTGCCAAGAGCTCCCCCTGCAGGCGCTCAGCCCGGGCCGCCTTCTCCCGCATGGCATCCAGCTCATCCCGGTAGAGCCCCGCCAGGCGCGCCTCACCCGCCACCGCCCGGTGCTGGGGGGAAGAGGTGCTGGGTTAGAGCTTGGGGCATTGAGGGGTGGGGAGAACATAGTCAGGGTCCAGGGCACTGGGGCGGGGAGGGTCAGGGCTCTGTTGAGGGCATTGGGGGTGAGGAATCCAGGCTCAGAACCCTGGGCACGGCAGGGGATGGGGATGGGGTTAGATCCCGAGACACACAGGGCTCTGGGCTGGGGAATGGGGTGAGAGTCCAACGCATCTTCGGAGGTGGGGAAGGTGGGCATCAGTGCCAGAGGGTGAGGGGCAGGGCTAGAACTGGTGGCAGAGGGGGACTGTGGGGGGAGTTGGGGGTGCGAGGGGCAGAAGCTGGGGGTGTTTGTCCCACGGATATCTCACACATGCAAAGGGGGCTGGGAAATGGGGTGGGGACTGGGTAGGGGTGGAGGGCATGGAGGAAGTGGGTGGATTTGGGGAACGGGGTGGAGGCTGGGCAGAGGGAGGGGAGAGGATTTGAGGGGTTGTGCGAGGGGATCCTAGGGGAGCAGGGTGGAGGGTGCGGGGCTGTGGAAGTGGGGGTGGGTGGCTGGATAGAGGATTTGGGGGTGAGAGGATGAGAAATGAGATAGGGGGGGGGCACTGGGGTGGGTACCTCCTGTCGCAGCCTCCTCAGCTCAGCCTCCAGCTCCTGCAGCTCCTGGCGCTGATCCAGCAGCTCCTCGGCCTTCTCCTCCCTGGAGGGGATCGGGTCAGAGCCCCCAGGAGGGCACATCCAGGATACCCCCAGAGCCTCCCCCCACCGACACTGGGATCCCAGAAATACTATCCCTAGCTACGTCCCTCACACCCATTCCCAATGCCCTTGAAGGCTCCCTCCTTACTGGAACCCTATCTCTGGATCCCCTACTTTTTCCTGTGCCCCCCAACACTCCTAGGACCTATACCCCCCACCCTATCCTCACTGGCCCCCCATCCCAGAATCACCCCCCTCCCATCAGTGTCCCCCCACTCACAGTTCCTGGCGCAGGCGCCGGGCCTGGCCCCGGGCGTCAGCCAGTTGCACCCCGATGTGCTGGCGATCGTCCCAGGGCCCCTCGGGGGGCAGCGGGCCATGGGGAGACGACACCTCCCGCTCCTGCTGCAGTTCCCACAGCCTCTGCAGGACAGCTGGGTTAGATGGGGTGGGAAGAACAGGCGGGGGTGGGGAATGTCCAGGGGCCAGCAGGAAGGGGAGGGGGATGAGGAGAGATGGGGGGGGGCAGCAGGAGGGAAAGCATAGAATGGGGGACAGCACAAGAGGAATCTGAGGGGGGCAGAGGGATGGGGAGAGCTCAGGGGTGGAGCAGGAGGGGGAAGGGGTAACAGAGGCTTGGGAGGGCAGCAAATCCCCAGGTGGCAGTGGGGCGGGAAAACCTGCAGAGAGGTGGTGGGCTGCGGAGGGGGAGAGCATGGGGTGGGGTGGGCTGGGTGTGGCAGGAATGTGCCAGAGAGCCCCCCTTACCTCGGCACTCGCGTCCCGCTCCTGCACCAGGCCCTGCAGCCCGCACAACAGATCCTGCAGGACCCGTGCCAGCTCCAGGGGGTGCAGCTCAGCCAGGGTCCCCCACTGCAGGCTCAGTACCACCCCTGGGTCCTGCGTCACCTGCAACACAAGCGCAACGTCACACGCCTTGCACGCCCGCTCCTGGCACGTGCCTCACAGCCTCCCTTCGCACGCCAGCTCCTCACGCGGCCGCCCCTCGCATGGCTCTCCCCTGACAGCCCTTACACAGCAGGTCCTCGCACAGCGGTCTTGTCCATGCCCGCCCCTCACACAAGTGCTACAGCCTCCATGCCCACATCTCCTCCCTTATCCCTCAAGCCCCTGCATCTGGGCGAGTGCAGCCTGATGGGGTGCCAGCTGGTGGCTGCCCTGTGGGGGCTCCGCTGGGGGAACCCAGCCACAAGGGGCAGAGGGAAAAGGTCTTGCCCAGGCTGGGTGTCCTTACCTCCTGGATGGCACCAGCCAGCGCAGTCTGGGTCTCGATGTCCAGCCCCTGGATCCGTTCAATGATCTCTGCCTTCCGCTCACACTGTGGGGGGGAGGGTGTATGGAGGCAGCACAGGGGGTGGTACACGGTGCAGAGGGGGAGGGCGGGGGGGGGGTTAAGGGATGAGGTGCAGGGGGAGGGAAGGAGAGACAGCACCGAGGGGTGGGTGCAGGGGCCGGGTGTGGGAGAGGAGAGGCAGCATAGAGGGGGAAGAGGCGCAGAGAAGGGAGGGATGGGGGGTCACAAGGAAACAGCTGTCAGCGTCTGTCAGTCTCTCTCTCCTTCGCAGGGTCCCTCTGAGGGCTGCTTGGCCCTGAGTCCCACGTCTCCCCCTTGCCCCCTCAGCCTGGGATGCCCTGGTGGATGCGCTGCTGGAATCCTGCATCCGGTTCTGGTGCTCACAAGACAAGAAGGATGTTAAGAAACTGGAGAGGGCTCAGAAAAGAGCCAGGGGAATGATTCAGGGCTTAGAAAAGGTGCCGCAGTGAGAGACCCACGGAGCTCAATCTATTTAGCTTAACCAAGAGAAGGCTGAGGGGTGACTTGATCCCAGCCTAGAGGCACCTGCTGGGGGAACAAATATTGAATAAAGGGCGCTTCAGCCTAGCAGCCAAAGGTCTAACGTGGTCTGGACAAATTCCGATTAGAAATGAGGCGTAAATTTGTACCAGTGATGAGGGGAATTAACCATGGGGACAACCTACTAAGAGCTGGGGTGATTCTCCATCACTGGCAACGTTTAAGCTGCAACTGGCCGTTTTCCTGTAAGATCTGCTCTGTGAGTTCAGCCAGGAATGGTCTCAGGGTCGGTCTATGGCCTGAGTGAGCCAGGAGGCCAGACTAGATGATCACAGTGGGCTCTTCTGGCCTTGAAATCCATGACACCCCTAACCTGGGAGGGGGAATTTACATTAACCCACAGTCCCCATCAAAGCCTGCTCCACATCCTAGCCAGCTGGGCGCTGCTGGGGGGCACAGGGAGACACCCCTTCTCCACTGCAGCACTGCTGAGACAAGTGAGCCAGGGACCCGGCAGTGCTGGCTGCACAGACCCTCCCTGCTGGGGTTCACTCCCCCACCCTCTGAAAGCCCCACATACCTGCACGGCAGCCCCCAGCAGCAGCAGCAGCAGCTTTCGCATCTCCTCGATGCCCTGCTCTAAGACAGGGGGAGGGGAAGGTGAATACAGCCAGAGAGAGAGACCCCTTCCCCCACCTCCCGGGGCTCAGACCCCTGGGCCCATCCAGTCCAGTATCCCACCTCTGTAACTCCTCAGAGCAGACCAGACCTATGGACACCCCCCCCCCAATTACCTGTCATGGGGTCTCTGGCGAGAAGCTGCACATTAGGGGGAGTCATTAGAATCAGCTGCTGCAGGTCATCCTGCAAAGGTCAGAGGTTGGATGTCAAGACCCTTTGGCTGCTGGGAGGGGTTCAGGGAGAGGGGTTCTGCCTGCATCTGCCCCGCACCCCGTGGAGGAGTTCCCTGGGTGTCACTGTGGGATGAGTGACTCCCCCAGCTGCACGCCAGGAGCTGCACAGACGCTGACCACTTCCCCTTCCTGCCTACCCCTGTGGATTGCACATCACAGAGGTGAGAGAGGAACGGCTCCCTGTGCACGTATCCGGGCAGAGACACAGGCCCGCAAACACGAAAGTGCGAGTGTGCATGGATACAAGTGTGCAAATGCGAGCAGCTGAGAGTGCCCTGCTGGCAGAGACACGGGTGCAAATATGAGAGCACGAGTGTGCATTGGCAGGAGGGGGGCGAGGCAGACCCCAGTGTGCTCCCTAGGCCCCCAGCCCCATCATGCCACGCCCTGGAGGACAGAGGTTCACTCCCTGGGTGTGCTGCCCCCCATCCCAGCATCCTCACCTGGTAGAAGGTGCGAAGCTGCTGCACCAGGGTGCGTAGGGTCTGGAGTCGCAGCGTTTCATCGCCCTGGTGGCTCTGGGGCGGCCGGGTACCCCAGGGGGTTGGGTCTCTGCCGAGAGAAACACAAGGAATGGGTGAGACAATCCCCCCTGCCCCCCAGTTGGGCCCCCCAACACAGCTTGGGCCCTCCCATTTGTCCCCAAATACAGTTGAGAGTCCCCCCACTGCTCCCCTGCTAAGCCCCCAACATAGCCCAGAATCCCCAGATGCTACCCCAGCTGGGTCCCCAACACATCCTGGCCCCCCACTGTCCCCCAGCTGGGTCCCCAACACAGCCCAGCCCCCCACTGTCCCTCAGCTGGGTCCCCAATACAGCCCGGCCCCCCACTGTCCCCCAGCTGGGTCTCCAACGCAGCCCAGACCCCCCACCACTGATGGTTCCCCACTCCTGCTCCCCCTTCCTCACTGCCTGCCACTCACATCAGCCCCATGACCTGGGCGAGGAAGGCTCCATCCGCCAGGTGGAGGAAATAACCCCGGGCCTTCCCCTGCTTGTCTGGGGCACTGGGGCTTTGAGGCTCCTCCTGCATCTGCCCCAGGGGCACCAGGCTCTCCAGTGTCCGCACCTGGGGGGCAGAGACAGGCAATGCTGTTATCACCCCTCCCTAGCCTGGGCCTGGCAGGGCCTGACCCCAGTGTCTCCACTCCCAGGCCAGGAGGTCCCTGCTCACCCACCTCCCCAGGCCTAGGGTCCTCACCCCCATGGCAACTCCTGCCCTCCCCCCCCCGCAGTGCACACAGGATGTGCTTCCCTCGCCTGCCCGTGTCCGTGGGAGGCCAGACCCAGCTCAGGACATTGGGGAGGGACCCAGCCCTACGGGTCCCCGCTGGGGTTGGTGCCTCCCCCACACCAGCCCTGGGGATGGGTCCACCCTCCCCTTCCCCACAGCTCACTTCCAACGCCCCACAGAGCACCCCCACCTCACCCCAAGCCCCCAACTCACTTCCAACCCCTCCACAGCGCCCCCCAACCCCAAATTTCTCCACCCACCCCCAACTGACCTTAACCAACTCCTAACCTCCTCTATCCACCGCCAACCTCCTGATCCCCACACATCACCCCAGCCTCCTTCCCCCATTGCTAGAGGGGTAGGTACAGTGTCCCGACTGCAGATGGCACAGCAGGGTGTGGGAGGGCAGGATTCTGCCCTGGGGCAGCACAGTTCTATCCCCCACCCCACCCGAGAGAGAGAGCTCCCCGCAAGGACATGGCTCCCACTCCCCCAAAGGGGCACAGCTCCGCCCAGAGCATGGCTCCCGTCCCTCCCTAGAGAGGCAACACTCACCCATGTGACAAGGGGACCTGAGATGAAGTCCCCCAGGCCCTCCAAGCCACGCCCGTCCCCATCCATCCTCTGCTTGGGTCCCTGTGGTTGGTGCAGGTCCCACAAAGGGGGCCCCTGCTTCCAGGTGCGTCCGCTCCCCCCTCCACAGCCAGGCTGCCCCCGCTCTGGTTTTCTGCCCTGCGCAAAGAGGAACTTCCGCAATCACAGGCTGGGGAGCGGCTGGGGGGAGGGGGGTGCAGGGACGCCAGGAAACCAGCCCCCACGGCAGCACTGCTGTAGGTGGGAGGAGGGGAATCCCCATTGGCGCATACCACCCCTGAAAGCGGCTGGTAGGTCTCTCGCCGCCCCGGCTTGGGAGGAATTGGGGAGCCCCACCCAGTGGGCCCATCTACCCCAGTAGCCCACCTTTCCCCTGCTCTGAATCAGAACCATGGGCCCATCTGGCCAGTATCACATCCCCCTCCTGCCTTGGATCGGACCCACAGGCGCATCTAGACCAGTAACCTGCTTCCTCCCCTGCCTCCCAGATTGGACATTTGGGCCCCGCTGCCTTTGGTCAGACCCATGGACCCATCTAGCTCGGCCTCCTGCTTCCAACTGCGGCCAGCCCTGCAGGAACGGCCTCAACAATCAACAGTCAACGAGCAGACCTAGAGGTAAGGTGACAGGACCACCCCCTTCTGACCACATCAGGGTGGGAGCGGCTCCTTCCCTTCATCAGGGTGTGTGTTGGATTCCTCCCGTCCCCCTCACCCCCATCGCCACCTCTCCCCAGTATAAACCTGAAGTCATTATTCTTGATGGGATCCTGCCATCATCCAGCGGTGGGGAGACCCAGGGTGCCCTGTAGGGGAAAGCCATACTCCCTTTCAGCCCCCCACATCCTTGCGATGGGGGGAGCAATACAGCAGCACCCCAGCCTCTGCTCAGGACACTTAACAGCCCCCCATGAGTTTCTCTGCTCTATCTCCCAGTACGCCCAATGCTGCTAGGTTAGGGGGCCTGCTCTGACCCCTGAATTTAAGGGGATGACTGTCCACCTGATTCACATCCTGCTCCTTGTGGGCTCAATCTCAGGCCTCCCCCTCTGGGAAAGGTAAGGGGCTAGGGCTCATGGTTTAGGGGGTGGGGGGAGCTGGTGCTCTCATTTTGAGGGAGGTGGGAAGCTGAGGCTCCCAGCCTAGGGAGTGGGGGAAGTCCAGGCTCCTGGCCTGGGCAGGAACAGTGGAGCCAGGGCATTACAGGGGGAGAATTCTAGCCGCCCCTTTCCTATCACATCAGACATGGGGCCAGCCTGGGGTTGGGTGGGGTGAAAGCACCCCCCTATGGCCAGGCTGGGGCTCACACCAGGAATCCTACTTGGGGACAGTCAATGGGGTCCTGTTTGTCAGGGAGTGCAGAGTCACAATCCCTCCTCCCGTCCTGGCCTAGATCTTATGATCCTTTTACTCAGGGCTTGGGGAAAGTGTGACTCCAGGGGGACACCCCACCAGCCCCTGGGCTAGGCACCACAGGGGAGGGGGCTGCAGTAGGACCAACCACCCATGGCAGGGAGATCAGGAACCCTCCCCCCCATGGTTCAGCAATGCCCACAGAGATCGCCCCATCTCTAGAGCACAGACACCCCCCCCCCCCCGCAGCAATCTCCCCCTGCTTGTGTGGCCTGTCCCCCATGCTATTTATTCGGCCCCAAGGAGGCAAGAGAGGATTATGAGATTGGGGGGGGGGGGGGTGTGAACAGGAGGCATGGACTTGCCAGCTCCTTTCAGGGGTGGGGTGGGGTGGGGTGGGGTGGCGGCTGAGCAGGATAGAACTGAAGTCTGGGTTGCTCCCTTGTTTTCCCCACCACCACCCATGCCCTCCTCCCAGCTCTGAGCGACCCTCCCCAGCAAAGACACAGAGGCAGAGCTGGCAAGAGCCATTTATTCCAGGTTGATACAGAGCACAGTGGGGGATGGGAGCGGTACAGCACCTTCAGGGAGGACACAAGTGCCCCCAAGAGGCCAAAGCCAGCACAGCAGGAGCAGCTCCCTCCCTCCCCCTCACAGGGGGAAGGCCATCATACCATGTGGGGAAAGGGTGCTGCACTGCCCCGCTCTGGGTGCTAGGGCATGGTGGGGAGGGGGAAAGAGCAGCAGCAGGAGGGACCCTGGCATCCTGGTGCTCAGAGCTGTGAGAGGATGTGGTTGGCCAGGCTGCAGGTCAGGCCTGTTCCATCCTCCTCCACATTGAGAGCCTTCACCACGCCATCTTCCAGCACCATGGAGAACCTGGGAGAGATGGGGGGTGTCAGTGCCAGGGTCCCCCCATGCCATCCTCCAGCACAGAAAACTTGGGAGGGGTCAGGGTGAAAGCATAACTGGGGGCGTCCCCTCCCTTCCACTCCACTCCAGGGATTCCTTCTCTCCTCCCTCCACCCTGTCTTCCCCCACCATGGAGAACCCAGGGAGGAGATGGGAGGTTTAGTGTGGGGACACAGCCAGGGCTCCCTCCCACATCTCCTAGCCCCCGGCCTCTATCATGGAGAAGGGAGAATTGGGGGTATGAGTGTGGGGATATAGCCAGGGGGGCTTTACCTCTCCCCAGGGCTTCCCACAGAGATGGAGAAGAGGACTCTGTTTCTTTCCCTTTCCTCTCCCCTCCATACCCAAGCCCACCCCCCGCCCCTGGCAAGGGGAACACTGCAGGGGCCCATAGTTGCAGCTGCAAGGGTGCATCCTCTCCCCTCTGAGCTCCCAACACTCATCCCCATGCCTATCGCTTGCCTGCACACACAGGGAACCCCAGCTTTCCCACTGGGGGTATCCCCGAGAGGCTACTGGGGCGTAGGGAGCCCACAGGGGCATCCCTTACCTTTTGCAGCGATTGGTCCCAAAGAGGTCACGCAGGGTCTCCTTGTCCAGCAGCAGCTCTGTAGCCTGGTGGAGAAAGGGAAAGCAAGGGAGGGGGGGTCAGATAGGCACCTCCAGCCAGAGGACACTGCCGCTCCCCAAACAGGCCTCTGGAGCTGCCTGGTCCTCAGATACCCTTTGACCCCAACCCAGATCCTGGTCTTGGTGTGAGGGAGGTGGAACTGGAGGGACAGAATCCTCCATGCCTCTAATGGGGATGAGAGTCCCAGTGCCCCTCCCCATACCGTCCCAGAGCAGGAACACCCTCCTGGGGGGCTGGATCTGACAGTGCAGGTAGAGAAGGAGCAGGGAACAGGACAGGCACACGGTGGCAGGGGAAAGAGGACAGGCACAGGGGGTGGGGTGGGCCCTGAATCTGGCTGTGGAGCTGGTGAGGAGGAGAAGGGCCAGAGACTGGCACACAGATAGGTGGGCAGGGAGATGACAACTGAGAGTGGTCTAGGAGGATGATGCCCCAGCTGGTGCCTGAGGGTATGGATTGGGGGATGGGGGGGTTACCTTTCCAAAGGCTCCAGTGGGGTCAGCCAGCATCCGCACCTGGGGGGAGAAAGGGAGGGGGTTAGGAAGCCAGTGGAGAGGAGCCTATGAGGTGGACAGGGAGGTTAGCAAGGGCCACACCCACTTCCAGGACTACACAACCCACAGATGATCCCTTGCATAACCAACAGCTCCTACCAGGAAGGGAAGTGCCTGCGCCTGCCTGGGTGAGTCACCCGCTGCCTGCGGGGCAGGGCTCCTGTAGCCTTGGGGTTAGGGTGCTACTGGGTGGGGGAGAAAAGAGACTCCTCCCCTCCCCCTGAGACTCAGCACAATAAACCTCCATAAGGACACTGCCCAGGGCCTCGACCCCCTCTCGCTGGGTCCCCTAGTCCCTGCCCTGGGTCCCCTAGTCCCTCCCTCTACACTCCCCATTGCCATGGTCCCTGGGACTCCCCACATTCCCCTTGGCTGGTGCCCCCACCTCCCGTCTGTGCTCCTCCTGGCCTGGGCGCCATAGCTCAACCCCCACATGTACTCCCCCTGCCTTGCCCCCCCTTCACTCCCCTTTGTCCTTGGCCATGTGGACCATGCCCCCTCACCCCCAGCTCCTCTTCCCCTGAGCCCCATGGACCTTGCCCCCTTCCCCCACACTCACCTTGCCCTGGGCCCCATGGGCCTTGCCCCACTCACTCATGACGAAGACGTCGTTCACGGCCAGGCAGGCGATCAGCTCCATGCCCTTGTCCTTCAGCGCCCCAGCCTGTTCCACATAGCCTGGCAGGTGGGTCTGAAGGGGGCAGGAAGAGCATTAGTCCCCTAGCATGGGGGGAGGGGCATCAGACACCAGCCCAAGGACCCCCCCACCCAACCTGGCCCATGGCATCTGGGGAGAGAGTGGGGCAGCCCAGGGATGCGAGGACGGGCTGAGCTCACAAATGGGTCCCTTTCCCTTTCCACCCTGCGGCTCCCTTGGCCACAGGGATGGGATGGGGGGTGTGTGGGGGATGTTGTAGGAAATGAGTTCTGGGGAGCTGGGTGGGGGAGGGGACATTCTAGAATAGGAGGTTGCAAAGGGTGGGGGAAGGGATGCTCTGGAGTAGGAGTGGGTTCCAGGGAAGGGGGTGTCTGGGGAGGGGGTGTTCTAAAATGGGTAGAGCAGTGGGGTGAGGAAAAGGGGGCACTGCAGGGGGTCTTCACCCCTCACCTTGGAGCAACCAGGGGTGAAGGCACCAGGCACCCCAAAGAGAATCCCCTTCTTGCCCTTGAAGAGTGCAGCCACATCCACCTTGGTGCCAGGGTCCCCCTCGTACACTTCCACACTGGGCAGCTTGTCTCCGACCTGGGTGGCACAAGGGGTGAGAGCGGGTAGGAGGCCTAGCCAAGTCCCCTTCCACCCACCACCCAGGCAAGCCTATGCCAGACCCCCCAGGGCCTCTCCCCTGCTACCCCCACTCTGGAATCCCAATGAGGCCGTTCCTCTTGCCCCAACTATAGCCCTCGCCCCAGCGCTGACAGGGCATGACCAGAACAGATGGGTCTCTGAGCAGCTGAGGGCTAATGGGGGGAGTGTCTCCCTTCTCACCCACCCGGCCCGCTTCCTGCCTTGGAACCCCCCCAGACCCAGAAGGGGGCAAAGACAACCCTCCAGCTGACGCACAAAGCCTGAGATGAGCCTCTCCATGGCTGGGGGGCAGGACAACCCCGTGGGTACTTCCCAGTTATGTCTATGTGGGGGGTTTCTGTCACTGGTTTGGGGAAGGACAAAGTGCAAAGCCTCAGTGACTCAGCACCCCTGCCCTGGAGTTTCCAAACTAATTACTCAAGGTCATTACTTGCCTCCCCCACTTCCCTGCCCATCATCCCCACCCAATTCTGGGTGGCCATGAACCCCCCTTCACAACCAACCATCCTCCTTCCCCAGCCTGCTCCCCTACTCCCCCAATCCAGCTCCCACAAGCCCAACCAGCCCCCCGCCTCCCCCCACCGACACCAACCCAGCTCACACCCACCCCTTCCCCCAGCCTCCTTCACAATCCAGCTCCCTGACCCCAACCCCCTCCTCCTGCTCCCATCTCACCCCATCACCTAGCTCCCCCTCTCTACAGCCTCCCTTCACCCCCCCCGACTCTAACTCCTCCCCCAACTCCCAACCCCACCCCTGCTGCCCCTCCCCCCCTTTCCTTAAACTCACCCCCCAACCAGCCCTTTCTACTCCCAACCTCCCCCCACCCACCCACCCCTGGGTTTGAAGGGATTTGGGAGCTCAGTGCCCCCTTGTTCTAGCCCCAGCCCCCCCCCGCTGGTTTCCCCCTCCCTTGTGAGGCCAGAGCCCTGGGGGGGGCCGTGCCGAGGGGGGGGTTGTGACCTTCCAAGCTTCAGGGATGTGGGGGCAGGGCCTCAGGCTTGCAGGGTCCCGAGGGGGAGGTGGCGGGGCCCAGCTGGGGGCTGATTTAAGGGGGTCCCTGGGCTCGGACTCTCCAGCCTCCGGCCCGGTCTCACCTTAATGGGCGCCATGGCACCTGCTCGGGTTGCGAAGCTGCGGGCTCTGGGCTGGGAGCCGGGGAGGGACCCGGCCCGCCCCAGCCCCCGCCGGAACACCAGCCCCGCCACTCCCTGCCGCACGGTCCCCATAGAGACCGCCTGAACGACAGTTGCCATGGAAATAGCCTGGGGGCCCCTCGACCGGGAATGCTCATGCGCCGCAACCGAGACTCTTTTGCATAATATTTGCATATCATTGGCGGCTCATTTGCATGGCAGATTGGCACATGGTTTACATACAGATTGCTTTTGATTGGCGGGGTGACACGGCAAGTGGTTTGCACGCTTAATTTGCATACAATTAACATATCATTTACGATCAATTTGAGTGTTTTTCTCCTACCTTTTGCGCATATTTATTTCTTAAATTAAATATACACATGTGATTTGCATACTATTTGCATACGTTAACCCCCTAGTTTCGGGTCTTCTTTCCACCCCATCCGGAGGAAGGCACCTGGGGAGCAGCCGGGAGTCCGGAGAGCGGTGCCCTGTCTCCGGATCGTGAGATGTGGGTCCGTGTTTCCCTTTCAGCCGCCGGATCCTTTTAAGTAAGGCACATCCCATCCGGAAGTAGTGTAGGGGTGCGACTTGAACCGGAAGTAGATTCCCATCGCTTCCTCACCCCCGCGTGTGGCGTGCGTGACACGTGACACCCCGCGAGGATGAAGCTGCTGACACACAACATGCTGACCTCGCACGTGCGGGGGGTGCGGCCCGGGGCGGGGTTTCCCCTCCGTATCCAGGTAACGGGGCTCCCCCGCACCCGGAGAGGGCCGAGCCCAGCGCTGGGTCGGGGTCCCCGGGCTGATTTCCTCCCCCATGGGGGTGATGCCTCCTGCCCCCGGGGGCCCCGCCCCGGCCGCGCCTAGCCCGACTGACCCTTCCCCTCCTCCTCCCCGCAGGCCACCGAAGTGAAAGTGAATAACGTGGACTTCAACCAGGAGTTCGTGGCGCGGATGATCCCCAAGGTGGAGTGGGGGGCCCTGGTGGAGGCTGCGGAGAGCGTGAGTATGGGGGGAGCCGGGGCTGGCCCCGCCCCCGTCCAGGCCAGGGGTGGGAGGAGCTTAGCAGGGGGGTGGAGCTCGCTTCGGTGCTGGGGTCCCTTGACATGGGGCTGTCATGGCAGGAGGTGGGCGCTGTGGATTGGCAGAGCAGCCTGGAGCCAGGGTTAGTTGGGTCTGGGTCAGTCAGAGCAAAGCTTCTCTCCTGGGGCCAGCATTGTGACATTCAGCTCCCTCCCCCTTACAGCTGGGCCACCTGTCGGACCTGCCCCCCCAGCTGCCCCCTGAGTACGAGAGCAACGAGGACTTCCTGAGGAAGGTGCATCATGTGCTGCTGGAGGTGAGACACTGCAGCCTCCCCACACTTCCACAGCCCTCCGCCGGCTCCCTGCGTGGTGCTGGGCACTGTCTCCCAGGCATCACCAACCCTTGGTTAAGGTTGTATGCAGGGGCCAATGATAACAAACACAACTCCTTTCCTGGCCTAGACACTGGGGACTTACCAGCCACAGAGACACTGGGGATCCCCCAGGGTGGGGAATCTCTCTCTGTTGCTACCCTTGCTCCAAATGCAGACACGGGCAGTGAGAGTATGCTGATTGGAGGGAGGAGAGATTCTCCCCCTGCCCCAGCTGCATGTAGGAATCCACTCTCAGGGGGCTGCTGAGAGTCCGGCAGGTGCTGTGGCACTGGGCTCACGGGATCTTCTATGAGTCTGGATTGGCTCAGTCAGCCCTGTCTGCCAGCTGCTAAGAATTCCCTGATGGTGGGGATTTGTGATTGCAGCAAAATACCCCTGTCCCAAAATAAACAAACAAATGGAGAAGGGAAGGCTGCTGCTCACTCTGGGGAAGTTCCACCCATCCCTGCTGATGGAGGGGCCTGTAGGGGGCAGAGGACCAGGGCATAGTCTGTCCCTCAGCTGCAGCTGACCTGTGTTTCCTTCCCTGCACAGGTGGAAGTGATGGAGGGTGTCCTGAAGTGCCCTGATTCTGGCCGGGAGTTCCCTATCACTAAGGGCATCCCCAACATGCTGCTGAGTGAAGAGGAGACGTGAAGGGCCTGGGTGGCCAAGATAGGACAGCCAGGGGGGTCCCTGGGCTGGGAGAGTGTGGCAGTGGGAGGGGGAGTTCCGCAGGGAGTAGAAGACATTCTGTGCTTGTTTGGTTTGTGTATAAATAAAGCTGTGAGGTGGAGCCTGGCGTGGGGGTGCATCATCAATTAACTGTGCCCCCTTCCCTGCTGGTGCCCTGGAATCCCAACCTACAGCCCTCTGCTATCCTAGCCTGGGCTCCTCCCACCCACAGTTCTGCTGGTGCCCTTTTGTTCTAGTCCACTCCCCGTCCCTGGTTAGCCCTGCGTCCATCTGAGCATCTTCCTGCCCCACCTTGCCCCATAGCAATGGTCTCCAAACTTCTTACCCTGTGCCCCTTTCCCCTTACTCCTGTCCTGTGAGGGCTGGTAATGGCCTGGCTGTGCCCCCCCCAGCCTTCCTCTGCATCCCCCTAGGGGGTGTGTCCCACAGTGTTGGGACCTCTGCACCATACGCAATTTCCTCTTGTACAGTTATTTGGCGTGCATGAGTACCCAGGAGCCCTAGCCCTGCGTGGGTCCCCCATTGGGCCAGGCACTGCTCCCACCCTGAAAACAAGATCAAGGCCTCTCCTGGGCCAGGTTCTGCACAAACACACGACACGACAACGCACTTGCTCTCTCTTAACTGCTAGCAAGGATGACTCTGGATACGGGCTGTAGATCGCCATGGTTTATTCTGGTTCTGGAATATAGCTCTATGTATGTGTGTGTATAGCACCTATACACAAAATAGAGGTATTTATAGTATATACACATACATAATTTAATACAAACCCCCTCCATGTCACCCCACTTGTTCTGGAAATGGGGAGATGGAGGCTGCACCCCCCCCCCCCCCGAGGAGAGCAGAGATGAGGGGGGTCATCCTGCAACAAATATACAGTTTGATATATTGCTATGTACATGTTTCTCAGCATCTTCACCCCCACCCCCGGGGAAGAAGGGGGCTTATTGCTATGAGCAGCAGAAGGGCAAGGGGAAATTTGAGGGTGTGTGTGGAGGGGATACCAGCCTCTGTTCCCTTCCCTACGGACCCCCTGAATATGGCCAAGCCTGTGCAACCCCCTCTTACTATCTGTGCAGCTCCCCTATCATAGTGCGGTGATCCTCCCCCCCGATTCCAGCCTCCTTTCTCAACCCCCCACCACACAGGGCCCAACTGCAAGAGGGCTCCCCCCCGCCAATCAGACCCCATCCTCTCCAGGGTCTCCATCTGCCTGGGAGAAGGTGGGAAGAGACCAGCACTCAGTAGGGGTTCCCAAACCCTGCTGCTAACGGCACCTCACCCACCTGGGAAAACCCCCGCTTTCATCACCCCACTGGATTTTCCATTAAAAATCCCACTGGAAGTCCCTGGCTCCAGTGCCCTCCCCCATGTTTCAAGGCAAAGCATGGGTTTACTACACCTCCCATAAATCTAAATTCCCTTCCCAGGACAGATGAATAAACCCCCCTCATCCCTCCTCTCCCAAGCCAGGAGAACAGCCCACGTTCTTCTGCCTGATTCAGGCTCCCAGGCTTTGCTCCCTGATTGAGGGGATCCCAACCTCCCCCTTGCCAAGTGCATACATAGTTTGTTCTTTTATTGCTTAAAGGGCTATTGTAATCCTCTCACCCCCACTCTGGGGCAGGGGGTGGGAGGCCTCAGGGATCCCCCATTTTGGGATTGGGGAGGTTATTCTCCCCCACACGTTCTCCCCTAAGCAGAGTTCAGGGACGAGGGGGCCACCTGCCGGGGTGGTGTCGCTATGATGGCCCCCTCTTCAGTGAGAATCAGCTGCCCCTGCTGTTACCGCCCACCCCCCTCCAATGCCAAGCTACCTGCAGCCCCGGCACACAATGGCTGTTGGGCAAGCACATGTCAGCTGGGGGGGTCCCCTGCCCTGAGCCAGGGGCAAGCAGGGACCCCCCAGGCCAGGTCTGCATGTGGGGTTAACACCCCCCCCATACAGCTTTGTGCTGTTCAGATCCATTATGGCTTCCATGGGGGGCCCTGGTGCTTCCCCCCTCCACTAAATCCTTGCCCCCAGCTAATAAGTTAGAATATGGCTTCCAGTGCATATGGGGGGCTGGGTCCGCCCGTCAGTCTGTCCCCTACCCCCACTGTCCCCTGTGTCTCCAGCATGACCATCCCCAGCCCTGTGGCCATGCTTCAGCCACCTCCACATCAGTCCCCTCCCCACCTTCCACTGTCTGCCCTACTGTCCACATGCATTCCCCCCTGCTCCCGATCCCTCATCGTCCCCCAGCTGGAGCGTCTGTGTCTGTCCGTCCAGCACCTGTTGTCCCAGTGTCCGGGTGTCTGTCCTCACCCCCACTCCCCGTCCATCCCTGCTCCTCCCCAGTGTGTCTTTCCCCTCCCCCTGGGTCAGTGTGTCCATCCCCATTCCTCCCTGTCCCCCTCTCCAGCATCTATGTGTCTGTCTCCTCTGCCCCAGGTCTGTCCGTCTATTCCCCCCACATGGAGAGGAGGGGGACGAGGGGTTGTCTCAGTCCATCATGGCTTCCAGCATCTCGAGAAAGAGCTTGTGCATGGGCACCTTCCCTCCCAGCTTGATGCCATAGAAGTGGTGCAGGGCGCGGGCGGCCGTCTGGCGCAGCAGGGGCAGCGTTAGCAGCAGCTTCCCCGCCCGGCGTGGCTCCTCCGGCCGTCGGCTCCCCTCGTACTCCAGCAGGGCCTCGTGCAGCACGTCCCGCAGTCGCTGCACAGCTGCCATGTCCTCGATGTGC
The DNA here is from genome assembly GCF_026122565.2 of Emydura macquarii macquarii. Taxonomy (NCBI): domain Eukaryota; kingdom Metazoa; phylum Chordata; order Testudines; family Chelidae; genus Emydura; species Emydura macquarii. Next base: position 7,252,306 of record NW_027131105.1, on the reverse strand, counting down.
ACCGAGTCTGGGGGGAAACCGGGGGCGGGTTAGAGCGGGGGGGGGGGGGTGGCCTGTTGCCAATGTGCACCGAGTCTGGGGCAGATGGGGGGCTGCACTGTGCACCAAGTCGGGGGTGGGGGGAGCAGTGAAACCAGTAGGGACATTGCCACCATGTCCTTGAATTAAATCTGGGTGGGGGCCAAGGAGGGAGCTGTGGTAGGCAGAGCCTGGGGAGAGGGGAGACTGGGCAGGAATGGGTCTGATTCCAGCCCGACCCAGGGGCGATAAAAGCCAGGTGCAGAGAACTGCCCCAAGCCCCCGTGGGAGGGGAGCGGGGGACGACCCACCTGAGTTAGCGAGGGCCAGGGCCTTGAGCAGAACGTATTCCTCACGCTCCAGCCGCAGGGCGCGGTACTTGCGCACCAGCTGCAGGAGGGCGGCGCTCAGCTCCCAGAGCCCTGCCGCACGTGCCCCCTCCTCGTCCAGCGCAAAGTCCTCGGCAAAGACCACCTCGTCCTCACAGGGCAGCGAGCGCCAGGCCACGCCCAGCACCAGCACCTCCAGCCAGGCGCTCTGCAGCACGCTCATCTGATCGGCCAGCGACAGCGCTGGGAACCCTGCAGGCAGAGACGGGTTAGGGGGCAGCATGGGCTGGGAACCCTGCCGGGGAAGACAGGAGTCAGGGGCTGGGACGACAACAGGGACTAGGGGACCTGTAGGGGGGAAACTGGGTGTTGGGAGGGGCAGGGCTGGGCATCCCGTTGCAGGAACCTGCAGGGGGTGAGACAGACAGGATCGGGGGGGAGGGCAGCACACGGGGGTGGGGGCCATGAAGAACGCTGTGGGGCGGGGATGAGGCCCTACCTGGGATGTTCTTGGCCCAGCCGATGATGACGACGATCTCGCGGTCAGCCAGGTCACACAGGGCACTGGTGGCACGGAGGGGCCCATCGGGCAGCGCTGGGTCGGGCATCGCATACAGCTTCTCAGGCTCCGCCACCAGCAGGTGGGACACCATGGGGTTAATTGGGGCTGCAGGGAGGAGGTGTGGTGAGTGGGGATCCCCCAGCTCTGCCTGTGCCCCTCAATCCTGACCCATAGCCCCCTGCTACCTCAGCCTTGGGCTCCCCCAGCCCCCACCCACAGCTCTGCCTCACAATCCTGACCCCCAGCCCCACCCCACTCACCTGGCTTCTTGCTGGTCGCTGAGGCAATTTGGGGGATGGCGAACGTGTTGGGGAATGGGGCCCCATCCACCTCAGGGCGGCGCTTGTATTTCTGACGCCCCCCTCGCACTCGGTCCAGCCGCACCCCTGGGGGCAGAGCAGAAGATGTGGAGTCATAATGCATCCCCACTACCCTCAAATCCTCCTTCCCCACCCATCCCTCTATTTCCAAGGGGACCAATACGCCCTCATAACAACAGGGGGTGGAGGGGCACTGATGGGCTGTTTGACCCCCAGGGTTCTCCCGATGGTTCCCCCTGACATGATCCTGGCTGCCTGCCCCTCCCTCATCCTGCCTCCCTCACCTGCCCCCCAGCTCACCATCCACTGCCCCAACCAGTTTCCTCAACTAGATCCCTCTCAGCAGCCCTTTATCCCCCTCCACTCCCTCCCATCCCTACCCGTGCTCTCCCTCCCAACTCTGCTCCCAATTCCCCCTGCCAGCCCCCTAGCTCCTTCCCTGCAACCCCCCAACCACCTTCTTTCTGCCCCCAGGCCCCACCCTGGGCCGTGCCACCCCCCATACCTTCCTTGAGCATGCCAACGCGCAGGCACTTGGTGAACCGACAGGCCTGGCAGGCTTTGCGGCGCCGCTTGGTGATCTCGCAGTCATTACTGGCCGGGCAGCTGTATTCGATACTGCCTGGGGGAAGAGTAGGGTGAGACGGGGCTGAGACCAGGTTGGGGGGTGAAGACAGGGTCCAAGACCAGAGCTGGTGGGCTAAGATGGGGGGGAATATGAGGGAAATAGATGAGCTGAAGTGGTGGTGGGGGAAACCCTGGGGGAGGGAGAAGGTGGGACTGAGCCGATGGGGGAAAGTGGGGGCATGCAGTGAGATGGGACCAAATCATTGAGGGCTGGGAGAGTATGGAGTCCTAAGGGAGTGGGAGACCAGGGGGTGGGGCCACACACCCACCCACAACGCAGAAGAAACCCTTCCCCCTTTAATAGTGCAAACTCCTGGACTAGTGGGCTACAGCTCAGTGCACCTAGGAGGAGAGGGGAGACCTCAGTGCATCGTGGGAAATGTATGTAGCCCAGCCCTGCCCAGAGAGGAGAACTGCCCCATGAAGCACCTGAACTACAGCTCCTATCAGGCAGTGGGGAGGGTCAGCAAGGGAGACCACGGTGCATCATGGGAGATGTAGTCCTGTTGGGAAAACCAGCCTACAGGAGAATGGGGATCGCAAGGCATCTGAATTACAGCTTCCAGGAGGGGAGGCCAGTGGAACCAATTGGGCTCCACTCAAGATATTTCATCTCAATTTTCCCAAGGGAAAAATAAAACAATTTCAGCAAAACTGAATTTTTCCTCCCATCGCAAATCACCAACTGGCCATGAGCAGGGAGCTCTGGGGCAGGTGCCCCTCCCCTCCTGCTGATCTCATCCCCTTGGGGCTCTCCCCCTCCCTTGACCCAATTCCCCAGCATTTGGGAAACTGAGACAAGGGCAGGGGCAGACGACCGCACCCCTTTGGGAAACCAAGATCCAATTCCTAAGTGCATGTTCGGAGGGGCAGGGAGCCACCACCCATCCTCCCAGCATCGATCAGTGCAGGAGTGGCCCGGGACAGGAGTAGCAGGGGCTGCCAGTTGGGACGGAGGGGCAACCACCAGGCTCGGGGTGTGGAGGGGGTTACCTTGTATAGTGCGCTTGAAGAAGGCTTTGCAGGCCTCACAGGAAGCCACGCCGTAGTGATACCCTGAAGCCACGTCCCCGCACACCAGGCACAGACGCTTGGGCAGGGAGCTCAGCACATACTTGCCCCGGGGCAAGGCTTCATCAGGGTTGTTGTCATGGCGCCGGAGGGTCAGTGCCCCCGGCTCGGGGTCATGTGGAGGGCCGCTGGCGTCGGAGGAGCCGCTGGGGCTGCGCTGGGCCAAGCTGTCCGGTGAGGCCGGTTCTGTCTTGATGAAGAACTCGGCCCGGTGATCCCGAGACGACATGGTTGGGGTGGCCTGCAGGGAGCGACACATGTGGAAGAGGAGGTTGGGGGGGCAGTGAGAAAATTTCCCCCCATCCGGACTGGCCAATCCCTGCCCTTGACACCCCTCCCGGATACTGTGGGAGCTCCTTAGGGTTGAGTGCCCTGTACTGCCATTCCAGATGCCTGGGTCCCTTTCCATGTCCTGGTCTCTCCACTGGGGGCCATGGAAAGCTGCAGAGGGGAGATTCAGTCCCATACGGCTTGCTCTGATGTCATAGCTGTGACCCCCCCCCAGAGCTGGGCAGCCCCACACAGGATCTCCCCCCCACACACACACCTAGGGGCCTCTCTTCCCAGATGTTCAGCACTCTTCCTCCCCCTCCCAGTGCCAGCTCCAGTATCTCAGGGTTGGGCATGTGACAGGCTCAAGGTCACAGAGAGAGAGACTCTGATCACAGGCTGGGGGGGGGTGCGTGGTAAGGGGGGTGGTGTGTGTGGGCATGCAAAGTGGGGTCTCTCTGCTGCCCAGAGCAGGTTCTGGGAGGGCAAAAGTTGGTATCAAAATAGCCTCAGCTCTGTGCTCTCCCCACACCTGGCGTGGGAATTAACCCCCTCCCCAGGGCTCAAGTCAACCCAAGCTGCAGGAGGCAGATAAGGGTCATGGCAGAGGGATTAGTCTGCAGGCCACAGCTCAGACAGCTCCCCACTCCCCAACACGCCCACCTCCACTCTCCAGTGCTCAGAGGGCCCCTGGGTCTCAGCCCCCTTTTCCCCCCGCTTGACTCAGTGCTGGGCTCTGGGGGAGTTTCTGGGTAGGGGGCCTCTGAAGAGTGGGGCCTCTGCTGGAACTGGGGGGACAGGGGCATGGTTGAACTGCCTGGGCTCCCCACTTATGGACCCAGGCAGGGTACTCTTCAGATGGAGCCAATGAGATCAGGGAGGGGTCATAGCCCTACAGGGCCGTACCCTCCCCTGCAAACACATATAGGCCAGCCCAGCACCCACATCCCTCCTCCCCCACACTAGGCCTAACCTGGCAGCACTCCCAGCCCACAAGGAGGGGGCAGAAACAGGGATCAGGAATGGAACCCAGGTGTCCGGGATGGCATAGACTGGTCAGGAATGAATGCTAGAGGCGACCTTTAGTCCAACTTGGGGGGGGGGGAGGAAGGGGAAATGTCCATGTGTGTTAGCCCCATGTCAGTGTATTCCCCCCGTGTCCATGCATGACATCCCAGTCCCTAGCGTTCCAGGCGTGTCGGCTGCGTCTGTTACTCTGTCTGTCCCCATGTTCCCGCCCCACCCCCCCAGCGACCTTTGTCCCCTTCCTGCGACGTCTTGTCTCTTTCCTAATGTCCCGCAGCATAGGGCCGGGGGTGTTACACAAGAGCAGGGGGAGGGGACGTGGGGCCTGGACCCTCCATCATGCCCCACTGTACTTACAGAAGACTGTCCTTTATCCTCCTACACTCCTCCCCTTCTGCAGCCCCCCAACCTCCATCCTTCCTCTGCATCCAACTATCCATGCACCCTCCTTCCCCCTGCACCCCTCCCCCAGCTCCAGCCCAGCCCCAGGCCAACTCCCTGCACTGGGGTTAACCTGGAGCCCTAAGGCACTTCCAGCCCCTGGGGAGAAAGGGGGGAAACTGGGATGGGGACTGGGATCCAGACATCTGGGATAGCCACTGGGGGAAGACTGGGATTCCCCCCTCCATGCACCCCCATTTCACCCCACCTTTCCCACCCATCCACCCTCCTTCCCCCTGAACTCCATCCCCCACCCTCCTTTTACATACTACCCCAAACATGCATACATCCCCTCCCCCAGAACCTCCTTCCCTTCTGTAGCACAGACATATATAGAAAAGTTGGTCAAACTTTCTCACCCCTCTCCCCAGGAGATGTAATGGATCACAGGAACCTGTGCCAGGAGGCACCCTGGTGCATATGGGAGGGGTGACACTGCATCTTGCTCCCAGTCCACGCGAGACCCAGTAAATGACATCATCCATCATCTAAATGGGGGGTTCCTGGCCCTAACATGTGCTGAGGGCAAGGGGGAAGGAGAAGTCTGGATTCCTGGTGTGTGGGGGGGGGGAGTTCCCCGGCCTCCCCATTCTATCCCAGCCTGGCCCACCCCTGTTGTTTCTATCCACCCGCTCCCCCCTTCAGGGTCAGGCCTTGGGCCAGTTCAGGACTGTGACCCTTGACCCTGGAGGATTCTGGCTTGACTGGTCATGGTGCCCTGAGCATAGGGGGCAGGGGCGGTTTGACACCTGTCATTCCCCTCCCCCCTTCCAGTTACTCCAAACACACACTGGCAGGCTGGACAGGGCGCTCACCAGGCCCTGGGCAGCAGGGGGGCACGAGATGCCGTGTTCCGGCACGAGATCATGGGACGGACACATGGTCACTTACATGGACACATGCTCTGGCACCAGGCTACAGCTGCTCACGCCTCTGGGAGACTCTGTCTGCCCAGGTGTCTGTGGTTCCCCATGGGTCCCCCCTGTGAGACTCCAGCCCTGTCCATCTGTGCGGGTGTCTGTCTGTCCGTCTCCATGTCTGTCCGTGTGTGCTGTCTTGTGGTGTGAGTCTGTCCGTATCCACCATGAATCTGCCCAACTATGCAGCCCCATGTCTGTCTGTCTGTCTGTTCCCGGGATGTTCCCTGTCCCCAAGTCTGTCTGTGTGTCCCCGTGCCCCGGTAAGTCTATCCGTGTCTCCGTCTGTCCGCGTGTCGGTTCGCATGTTCCCACGAGTGTCTGCGTGTCCCCTCGAGTTCCTCCCCGGGTCTGTCTGTCCCTGAAGCGTCCGTCTGTCCCCGCGTGTCCGTGTCTGCTCGTCCGTGCGCTCCCAAGCCCCCCTGCGGAGTGGAGTCACACGGGCCGGGTGGGGGTCCCCTGCCGCGATCCCGCACTGACCTTGGTGCCCGGCGTGCTGTGTCCGGGCCGGGCGGGGCTCAGTGGCCCGGGACGCGGGGGGCCGGCCGGGCCATGGGCGCGGGCTCAGCCCGGCTCGCTGCGCTGCGCTCCGAGTGTAGGACACAAAAGGACATCGCGGCGCACTTCCTCCTGGGCTCCCAGCTGACAAATGGAAGGGGCGGGGCCGTGCTAATGAATATGCAGAAGAGGGGTGGAGCCTGGCTGTCGGCACGCGCTCGGCCCTGGATTGCCAACCTAGCTGCGCCCGCCCACCGAGCTAGCGCAGCGCCCGGCGGGGTGGGGGTCGGGCATCCTGGGCTGGGGGAGGAGTCAGAGGGGCACAGACCTGCTGGGAGCATGCGGGGAATTAAGGGGGGCGCTTATTGGGTGCAGGGGGCTGGTGTGGGGGATCATTGGGGCAGGGGGCTGGATCTGATGGGCACAGATCTGAGAGGAGCCATAATTGGGTGGGGGGGGGGGGGTCTGGGGAATCCGGGGCAAGGATTCAGCCCTGCTGGGGGTGGGGCTGGAAATGATTGGGGCATTTCAGTGGGCAGTGGGGGGTCTATAGGATCAAGGGGAAGCTGTTAGGTGGTGGTGGGCTCATTGGATAGCAGGAGGAAAGGGGATCAGTAGGGGGGGATAAACCCTGTGGGGGAAAAGTAATGAATAGGGTCAGTTTAGCCCACACTAAAGGAGGAAGGTCTCACTTTATGGGCAGGAGAGACCCCTGGGAGCAGGCAGAAGCAGTGTCTAACCCCCCCTCCCTTCCCCAGCTTTGGGGTGACTGTCATGAGACCCTGCATCCAGGCCAAACCAGACTCAGGGGAATGTACTAGGGAATGGGGGGTTATATCCTGGGGGTTGGGGAGACCCCCTGTGTCCTACTCACCTGATGATCTCAAAGCCCACACATTGATCCATGAACCCTCAGGAACCAGCCCTGCCCACCCCATGAGAGTGAGGTCAGGGTGTAATCCCCAATGCCCAGAGGGGACATAGAGGCACAGAGTAGGGAAGAGATGTGCCTCCAGGGTGACACACCCAGGTAGGGGCAGAGCAGGGGAAACATCCTGACTTCATAAACCTCCTGTTCATAAACCTCCGCACCACAGTTCTGGTTCCTGGTACCTCCTCCTGGCCTTGAAGGTCATTGAAGGTCACTTTGAGCCCCTGAGGAGGACCCATTGTTACCTCCACCCCAAGTCACATGGGACCCATCTACCCACCCCTGTCATGGCCAAACAAATGGCCCTTCCTTAAGTGTCAGTATTAATTCCCCAGGGCAGATCCAACCAACCCAGGGAGCCTAGGGGTGGGATAGCAGGGGGTTGGGGGTTGGGATTGAGGGGCAGAGCTGCATGTATGCTGCTAACCCAGCTGGCAGGTAAGGACTGAGGCCAAAGCTCTCTGGCTAGGGCCAGTTTAGTTGCAAACACAGGTGTGACCTGACTTCCCAGGCAGTGGAAGGTTGCCTGGGGCCTTCCCAGCCTCTTAGTGACTGATTGCACTGCTCCCCACCCACTCACCCACCCACACTGCCTACCCCACCCACTCAGCCCCCTGCCCTGGGGCTATCACACTTGGTGCTGCTACATAGACCCTCACCCAGGTGGGGGCCCCCATCATGCTGGATCCTGCCCAGACACACAGTCCCTGCCCTGCAAAGCTTCCAACCTAAATAGACAAAGGGTGAGAGGGGAAACTAAAGCATAGAAAGGGGAAGGGACTTGTCCAAGGTCAGTCACAGAGTTAGGGAGAGAACCCAGGAGTCCTGGCTCCCAGCACCGCCTGCTTTAACCATTTGACCCCACTCCCCTCCTAGAGCTGAGAGAAAATCCAGGAGCCCTGGCATGCCCTTTGTGCTCATATAGGACTCCCTGGCTTGGCAGAAGCATCCCTAAGGACCTCTCAGCACAGGGGAAGCCCTAGGCAGGCACCGTCCAGCCAGATTGGGGGGTGGAGGGGATCTCTTTAACCCAGCCTCCTCCACAACCTGTTGAACTGGTCTGGAAAGTCCCCTCAGCTTAGTGGAGTGGGGGGTAAGCAGCAGGTTAGAACAGGGGCCTAGGAATCAGGACTCCTGGGTTCTATCCCCACGCCTGACTTGTGTTAGAGAGTCCACTCCCCTCTCCTGGACCCTGCTCATATGGCTCCTGGGAGTCAGGACTCCTGGGTTCGTAGGTGTCAGGTCAGAGAACTCAGGACTAGTACTGCCCCCTGCTGGGACTGGACCATGCCAGGCACAAGGGAGATGCCTTGGGGTTCCCAGTGGCACCCACAGGGGCGGGGCGGGGCAGGGGGTCACTAGATGGGCAATCCCCTAGAGCCCAGCAAGTGAACTGAGGCCCTGTCCTAGGAGAGCAACACACACCTACCCAGTTAACATGGCACATGATGCCTGACCAGGGCCCCTCCTCCTTGCTGGTCCAAACCTTGCTCCTTCCTGCCCTTGTGTCTTGGCTCTGCCCACCTCAGCCCCACCCTGTTCTGCTCTGCTCTAGACACATCCTGCCAAGGTAAGAACTTCCCTATTCTCAAAGCGCTAGAAACTGCCGCCTACTTGCTGCTCCCAGAGCTAAGGAAAGAGGCAATAGATACCTTAACTCTGCCCCTTGGGGGTGAGGCAAACACCCAGGCACATGGAAAAGGGTTCACAAAGCAATTCGGAAGCTGGGCACTCATGTGCTCCACACTGGGAGAAGCATTTCTGACAATGTCCCCGCGCTCTTGACTAGAACCAGCTCCCGCACAGAGCCAGAGAGAACCTACAGGAGTCCTGACTCCTCACTAGACTATGCTGCCTCTTACATCCACTACTGAGCCCCTCCCCTCCCTGGGGTCTCTGCTACCCCCATACCTGCTCCATGTTCCCTTTGGGATGGGGTTCCAGCAATCCCCCCTCTGGTGGAAGGTTTGGGGCATCATCTCTGACATCATAAGGGGCTGCCCAGTAATGCTATAACCAGGCAGGACAGGCATCCCTGTGACCAACATGACACCCTCCTGGTAACCAGGTAACTGTTCCCACCCACTACTTAAGTAACTATCCATCCTCCCCAGTAACCACAACAGTAGCCTCCTGTAACCAGGTAACCATCACCCCAGTAACTAGGCAACCATTCTTTCCTTTCCCCAGTAACCAAACTAGCATCCTCATGGTAACCAGGTAACTATCCCTGTACTCTAGCTGGTGCCTGCCCCAAGGGTCACGTGCTAGGAACTGCTCAGAGACTGGAGTGTGTTGAATTCTGTGATGTGTTCTCAGCTTTGATTCAGGGTCCCCCCAGTGACCCAGCACCCATCCAGCTGCAGGTACATAGGACCAGTATCGCTTCCCAACATTTCCCCTGCCATCACAACTCCACCACAACAACCTTGTGTTACTATTCATGACCCAGTCACACAGGGCAGCTACAATGAGCAATGGTCTCAGGCTCTCTGCAGACCCAGGTAGGCATCGCTGCGTTAGTTACAATCCCTGCAGCTACCACTCCGCATGGCCTATCCCCCCAATCCTTCCCCCGAGCCCTTTAAATATAAAAGGAGAGGGAACCAGTTTTAATTCAGATGCTGGCACACATGAACAGCAACGCTCCAGGTTTAGCAGAGCCTGAAAATTTCACAGGCAAGCCAGTCAATGCTTTCAGGAGCCACAGATCAACGGGACAGCTGTAGACCATCTCCTGGTTGCTGTCACTTAAAGCAAGGACCCAACTGCAGAGTAAGTGGAAACAGCATTAAAAGAATCGGATCATTAATTAGTTTTCCTGGATGGTAACTGAGTTAGTGCCCTTCCAAATCGGCTTTCAACCAGAGGAATCATAAAGGAAACATGCCTTATAACAAGAGACTCCAAGAGCTTAATCTGTTTAGTTTAAGAAAGAGAAGGTTAAGGAGTGACTTGATCCCAGTCTATAAGTACCTACAGGGGCAAAAAAACCTTTAATAATGGACTCTTTAATCTAGCAGACAAAGGTTTAACAAAATCCAAGGGCTGGAAGTTGAAGCTAGACAAATTCAGACTGGAAATAAGGCACACATTTTAATAGTGAAGCAATTAACCATTGGAACAATTGACCAAGAATTGTGGTGGATTCTCCATCACTGGCAATTTTTAAATCAAGAGGGGATGTTTTGTCTCTAAGATCTTTTCTCGTTCAAATGGGAATTAATCATGGCCATCCTATGGCCTGTTATACAGTAGGTCAGACCAGATGATCATAGGGTTCCCTTATAATCATGTGGCGATTCTCTTCGTATCAGCTGTTTGTTTACACCAGATGCACCAGTCCTGAAAGAGAGGCGGTTGCAAACTGCACAGAGGATAATCTCCTCTGTCAGGGATCTCAGACAGAACACCAATGCCTGGGTTTCAGGGAGGGTCTCTATTAGAGAGATACAAACTCCAGCTGCTTACAACAGCTACTTCCCAAAGGAATGAGCATTACAAAACTAACACAGCAGATCTTCAAGACTGACCACGGCTTGCAGTACGACTGTGTGAACAGCACACCCTGCCATAGCAGTGTTATCACCATAGTGTTATACTGGGGACCAAGCATGATGGGCACTGCATGGACCCACAACAGAGATCAGGGCCCCATCACCACCATAGATCAGTGGGCCCCAAACGTTTTAGGTCATGTCCCCCACTTGCCCTTGTTCGTGCCCACCCACCTTCCCCTGGGGCTGGGAGCAGGGCCACTGGCCGAGTCAGGAACAGCAGCCAGGAGCCAAGGCAGCGGGGCTCCGGCAGCCAAGACTAGAAGAGGGTCCACAGTGGCCGCGGGCCAAGTAGGAAACAGAGGCCGAGGCCACTGCTGGGCACCAAGGCCACAGCCAAGAGTGGGGCTGCAGTGGCTGGTAGCCAAGGCTGGGATCAGGGCTGGGCGCTAAGCCGGAAACTGTGGCCAGCAGCCAGGGCTGGGAGCCAAGGCCAGACCCACGGCTGGAGGGTGGGGCTGGAGCACTGCTCGGCCAGAGCAGGGCATGGTGGCACTCCCTTCCCACCCCCCCCATGGGGGCTGGCCCAGACCTTGTCATGCCCCCCCAACATTCCTCTGCACCTCCCTACAGGGGGCATGCCCCACAGTTTAAGGACTTTTGCTATAGATGCCTGCCATCCTAACCCTGCCCTCACCAGCTCTGCTGATGCCTCTCAGTCCTGACCTGCCACACTCCCAGACATATTTTTGCTGGCTTTATGGGATAAGGGAGTAGAGGAGACTGAACCAAGGAGCAACAAACTCAGTTCACAGGTGACTCCTCACGTCTAAGCCAATTCCAGCCTCTGCAGGGGGCTTTATAATGGAACAAGAATGCGGGAAGAGGGAGGGCCAGGGTTCCCCACAGGTTTAGGGCTGCTCACAGCCCTTCACCCCCACAGCACCCCTAATGTTCCCTGGCACAGCTTCAAAGTCCTTGACTGATCCAGGGGAAGCCCTGGCTGGTACAGAGAGTTGGAGGAGTGGGGTTGCTATTCCAATCTATGGCCAACAGGTGGCAGAGTTTCAGCAGCATTTGTGGGGAGGATTAGGAGTGTGTTGAGCTGAGGATTTAAACTCCTTGAAACATGGCAGAGTAGGTGCTAGGGAATGGGACCCAGGCCATGACCTGCAGCCTCTACAATCTAGCCCTGCCCCGCATCTCCTAGTGCCCCTCAGTCCTGACCCAGTGTCCCCTCCCCTTCCCCTGACAACTGGACCTGCATTCACCTTCCCTGTAATAACTCAGCTCTCTAACTCACATACAGCTCTCTTGTGGGGGGGAGGGGGAAGAGGGGAATTGATCCTGTTCATAAGGGGAGGAGGTCTGGGATGCAGCTGCCTCTGGGGTAGGGTGGGTGCGAGAACATCCCTTGCTAAACACCTCTCCACCACCTGCAGCACAGTGCCCCCTAGAGCTGCACTACAGCATTACAGCTAGTATCAGCTGCTGGTGAAAGCACGGGTCCTGAGCCCCAAGCTGCTCCCTGTAGCACAGAGCCCCCTAGTTCTGCTCTTGAGGAAGCAAGGTTAGGCTGGAAGGAGATAAGATCCATTGTAATTTTGTCTACAAAGTTCCAATTCTCAGTGCATTCTGGGATAGAGAGGTCTGGTGCTTGGGGGGCAGAAGGGGTCAGGCATTAGGGCAGTCAGAGATCAGGCACTGGGTGAGAGAGTGGGGTGCAGAGGTCAGGAACTGGGGGTGATGGGGTAGGGTGCAGGGGACTTTGGGGTGAGGCACACGGGGGTGTGGACTCATCTAACCAACCCCGCCGGACCCGGTGCTCCTGGCCCCCAGCTCCTGCCTCAGTTGCTCCACACGCTGCTCCACCTGGTGAGTGAGCGGGTGCCCTGCCCCCAGATGCCGTCTGTAATCTGGAATGAAAATCAGGTGATCAGCGTTGGCTCACAGTCCCCCCTGCCCGAAGGTCCCTGCCATAGGGAATGTGGGGGGCCTAGTGGACACAAGTGGCTGCATCACAGAATTCTCCCCACCCCCTCCCAGCCCTGGAGGGGGGGAGGTTAGCCACCCCCCAGTGTTTATGCCAAGCTTTATGTATCCCTTGGGCCTGCTCTTTGGAGGGTTTCCCATCAGTCACCTGGCATTGCATGGCACGTGCTGACTGGCCAAGGGAAGGGATCTGAAATCAGGATCTTGGAAGAGGAGGGGAGGGTTGGATAGGCTTGGATTCTGGACAGCGTGTCGCTCCACTGCACTGTGTTGTGTTGTGTTGCACCGCAGGGATCATGGGGCACTGTGCTGTTCCATTACGTTGCACAACTGGGGGCATGCCGCACAGTGTGGTTGTGTTGTGTTGCAGGGGGAAAGATCACCTGGTGCAGCAGTGGGGCTGCATTGTGTTGCGGGGAAGGGGTTTCCTGGCACAGCGGTGGGGTTGTGTCGCGTTACACCATGTTGCCGTGATGCATTGGTAGGTCACATGGTGTCACCCTACTGCATTACACAACACTGGCTGGGATAGGGCCCCAATCCCTGCTGAGCTGAAACCCCCACTTTATTCCCCCCATCATCTCTGTCCCCCTCACCTTTCAGGGTCTCTGTTAAGATCGCCAGCACCTCCTCCTCCATCAGCCCCAGTAGGGGCAGGGGCACCTGTAGTGGGAAGAGGGGGGCTTACCACAAGGGGCTCTCAGGACTGGGAGGGGGATGTCCCCTTTTCCCTGGCCCTGCAGTGGGAAGGTTTAGTGTCCAGGAGGAGGGGATCCCCCCCAGCTCTGACTATCCTTGGGGGGATTTCCAAGCACTCATCCATGTCATGAGAGCCTGAGTTCTCAGTGGTGCCCTGAGACTGGGGCAGTGGACTGCGAAGAGGGGCACAGGACCTGGGTGGGCAGTTAACGTTATGTATGTTCCCTGGGGCGTGGGGGAGCTCAAGGGATCATGAGAGATGCCCTGATGAATTCCCGCTGAGGGCCCCAAATTGGAGCATCAGCACTGATGGGGGATCATGGGGGTGGCTGGTTCAGGGGGAGAGAGCCCCATGGGAAGGCATCAGGAGGGGCGGGGTGATCATGTCTGGAAGATAGGCTGCCATGGGGGATCAGAGAGCTTGTGGGGACACTCTAGAGGCTTGGAGCTGGGGTACTGAGAGGTAGTCAGGAGAGGCTGGGAACAGGTGCACTGAGTAGGTCAGGGCTCAGCTAAGATGAAGGGGGCTGGCAGAAAGGTCAGGTCTGGGCAGGGTGGGGGTGTACCATCGGGGGAGGGAAAGGGGCCAATATGCCATGGGAGGGGGTGGTGGGGACAGACTCACAGCTGCTTTGCAGTCCCGCTCATGTTTCCTCAGCCGGTGCTTATAAGATTTATCCTGGGCCAGTGAGGATGCAGAGAGAGCGTGAGATGGGAGCAAACACTGTCACACCCACCCTGCATTCCATCCTGACTGCCTGGGACAACCCAACATCCCCTGCCCCTACCCCACCCTGCCCCCGATCCTGACTGCCTGGGACCACCCAACACCCCCACCAACCCACTAGCTAGCCTGGCCTTCCTGCCCGTGTAGAGTGCAGACAGAGAGGTGAAGGGGGGGAGGGCCGGGCCAGCCTGTGCCCATGCTCTCTGGGTTAAGGAGCTCTTCAATGCTGGATTCCAGGGGACTCACCGGCTGGCACACCCCTGTGGCCACGTCATTCCCAAAGGAACAAAGGGACTGGCTGTGGAGCCTCTGGGGGTGCTGGATCCCAGAGGCCCAGCCCTGGGCACGGAGTAGAGCCGCGGGACTTGCCCTGGTGAAATGCTGAGCCCAGGGTCTGACAAACAACGAGGCAGCTCCCAAAGGGACTGGAAGGGTAGCGGGCCCCTGTAGATCCAAGATAGGGGTGTCTGGCTGTACCCACCTGCGTCAGCTGGTCCAGGTGGTAACCCCGCTGGTGTGCCAGCCTCCAGTGGCTGATGCGATTCCCTATGGCCCATATAGAGCTGCCTATGCCTGAGGGGGCAGAGAGGTGGAGCTGGGGGTATCAGGGAGGGTTCAGTTTATAACCCCCACCCACCACTAATCCAAAAGCACACAGGTATCCCCCTCCTGGTGCTGAGATCCAGCCACCTCTGGGGTAGGAAGCAGGGGCAGTTTATACAGGGGTCTCCCCCGTGATGAGCTGTCCCCCCCCATGACTCACGTGGAAGGATGGTGTGTGAATCCAGCTGGGCGGGGTGGGCTGAGGTCTCTGAGGTTTCAGCAGCAGGCCCAGGTTCCTTGTGAGAGGAATCCATTTAGAGCAGCGGGGGGCAGCCCAGATGCCCCCTAACTCCATCCCCAGGCCTTCCCGTCCCTTCCCCCTCAGGCTTTACACCCCAGTCATCTGAGGCATGGCTTCCTTTCCCACCCCTCCCCCACAGGCAGCCCCTTCTTGGAGTGTACAAGGCAGATGCCCAGATCCCACTGCCCCCCAGCCCTCCCACCCACCACCACTCTCTACCTCCTGACGGGCCCTGTCTGGTTGTTCTAGGTCATTGTAGGGTGCGGGGGAGGTGCCTCTGGATGACCTGCAGGTGGGGAGGGAGTCCTGGTGAGGGATAGTAGCCCCCTGCCCCTCCCCAGATCAGACCGATGGGCCCATGGGTCTCTGATTCCTGGGTATGCCCCAATCTAGTTGTGATCCCCCCGTGACCCACCCATGCTCCCCCAGGACAATTGCCCCATGGATCCATCCCCCGTATCACATATTAACTCCTCCAGCCTCAGCCACTAAAGGTGGAGGGGCCAAGATGCCACCCCCATCACCCTGCTCTTACCCCTCAGCAGGGTCCAGCGTCTGCTCCCCCTGCTCCAGCACCCCCTTCTGCAACAACAGAGTGGGTTAAAGAGGACTCAGCTGCACCCCTTTCAGTGACACCCCCGGAGCCCCAGTCCCTCCCCCAACACTGTGGTGACCTCCCAGGAACCCCAGTCTCTGTCCCCCATTCTGCAGTGACACCTGCCAGCACCCCACACCAGTACTGGCACCATACAGGGATTCCCATAATCTGAGGATGGCATTGATGGGGATGGAGCTTCTCCAAACCATTAACTAAGGGCCCTCCTCCCAACACACCCCAGTCCCATCCCTTACTTCCTGGGCAGTGCTGGGATCAGGAGGGAGGCTCCACACAGACCTGCAGAGAGAGACGGGACTTAGCAGGAGCATCATGGATTTACAGGAGTGCACTGTTCCGGCAAGCATGTGGGAATGCCCCCTGGGTGTGCCTGGTCCTGGGGTTAGGGTAAGCCCTGCAACTCCAGCATGCCCAGATGGGGTCCTAGGCTCCAACCCCCGACAGGTCTCTGTGGCTCCCCAGCGGGTCCCCTGCACTCAGTGCCCTGCAACAACCCAGTGCCTCCTGCTCAGAACAAGCCAGTGTTTATTAGTCCTCTGGGATCCAGCAGGGTCCTTAGCTGAGAACGGAAAGGCAGGCTCAGCCTGGAATCCCTACTGGAAGCCACCTGCCCTATTTCCACCTCCTCCTTCTTCTTCCTCTGCCAGAGCCTCTCTCTCTGCCCCCCGGCCTGGGTAGTCCAGCGACCTAGGAGCACAGGGCTGGAAGAAACCTGCTGGGCTACTCAATCCCATCCCTGCTATCGCAGCCAACCTGTCATAGGATCCTGGTTAGAAATTTACCCACCTTCATCCTCAGGCTAGGTGGGGTGTTTGCCCCCCCACTCCTCCTACTAGGAGACTGCTCCAGACCCTCTCTCCTCTGCTGGGCACAAACCTGCTTCTCACATCCAGCCTCAGAGGATTCCTGGCCAGGTTATCCCCACTTGATCTTGTGCCAACATTCATAGATTATAAGGCCTCATTGTGATTGTTCCACTGACCTCCTGCACCCCAGGCCATAAGGCTGCCCTGAATTAATTCCCATTTGAACTAGGCCGGAGCTGTTAGAAAAACCTGGGCTGGACTTTGGTGGCCCTTTGCTAGACTCCGTTATCACATTTCTGGCAGGTGCCTAGAGACTGGGAGCTAAACTATCTCGTCACCACCTCTTGGTTAAAGTAGTGCCTGAGGTCCTGTGGTTTCTCTCTGCACAGTGTTGTTGTACTGCTAAGACATCAGGCTGAGGCATTATTACCTGACATCTTTCCTCCAGATTAAGGCGGGGTGTGAATTTAAAGTGGATTAACTATTCCTGATTAACTCCATATGTGGATACTCTTGGACCAGGAGCAGAGTGCTTTGTTCCGGATCAGTTCACTCCGAAATTAGAATTCTGAAATGAGGGTCTCCACACATGGAGTTAGTCTGGCATCGTTAATCAGGAGTAGCTCCTCAGCAGACAAGCCTTGGGTGCCCAGGTGCAGCCCTGCTGTGTCTGCATCTCCAACTGCCTTGGCTGGCAGGCATGGCAGCCAGTGGGGCTCCCGGTGTCGCCCCAGGGCTCTGTGCCTTGGGACAGTTCTTGATGGTGCATCTGCCCCCACCTAGAAAGACCAACAGCCATCTTGTCTCCCCTGCCCTAGAGGGGAAAGTAACCCCTTCCCGCCCAGGGGGTGGCAATCACTTGGACATGGGGAAACTGAGTCACATTTATTGTTCTTACAAATATGGCAGCAATTACCACATTTTCCACAAGGAGACATCACACACACACACCACCTCAGGTTTAGTCCAGTATCCCCTCCCCCAGCACGTGTCCAGCTAATTTGGTATCTTGGCTCAGGGAACCATACAGTCCTGTACCCCACACCTTTGGAGTGATATTCCCAGCATCCTCTGCTCTCACCGTCTGAGCGATTCCATCTCACCAGCCAGTTCCATTCCTGCCTTGCCCTGTAATGGGCCAGCAAGCCATTAATAGGATGCCCCTCCTCCTTCACAGCTCCTTTCCTGGAAGGGGACTATCCAGAACTTTATGGGGTGCAAGGACTGGAGCTCTCTCAGATGCCACCACCAACCCCCTAGGAATTGGGGCCCAGCTCTCCCAGACTCTCTCCTTGAAATCGAGACACAGGCACTCCCCTCCGCCCCCGGAAATTGAGTCCCTTTGCTCCCAGATTCCTGACCTTGAAATTAGGACCCAGTGCCCCCTGACGTGCCTTCCCCTTGAAATCAGAACTCAGTGCCCCAGATAGCCCCCTCCCCCCATAACTGAGACAGAGTCCCCAGATGTCTTCCCATCCAAGCTGCATCCCCCATTATCACCCCATATGTCCTGTTACCTGCTCCATGCCCGGCTCATCTCTACCCTCCATGATGCCCCAGGGATTTGGGTCAGCTCAGTGCCTGAGACACCAGGGGAGGGGGAGTGTCAGAGCCAGCAGCCCCCCAGCCCAGTCCCCCCGCTCAACCCCTTCTCATATCCCTGGCACCCAATCATCCCTACCCCAGCACTCCTGCTCAGCCCCCATATCCATCAATGCCCCCCATTCTCTATGCCCCTTGCGGCTCAGTCACACCCCCCCCCATCTGCCTACCCCGTCACACTCCTGCTAACCCGCCAAACCCAGCCACCCACCTCTGCCCCCCCAAATCCCTCTGCCCTCATTTACTCATCCTCTCAGCAGGCCCACACCTACACCCTCCCAGTTTGGGGCCCAGAGAGAAGCTGGGGCCTGGAGGGGTTAGAGATCCCAGTGCCCATGTAACCCCCCAAGGAAGGGATGGACTCGTAGACAGACCCACACAGGCCAGACCCCTGTGGTGCCCTGAAGTGACACCATGGCAACAGGAGAACCCTGCTGGGCAACGGTCTCCAGGGCCCCACAGCCCACTGCAGGGACCCCAGAATCCCTCCCTCACCCCCAGCACAAGTGGGGGAAGAGGAGACTTGCCCCCCAAAGTCCCAACCCCCACACACATCCCCTGGGGGTGGAAGACCCTGGGAGGGGTGATACCTCCCATTCTGTGCCCCCACCTTCATCATGCTCCCCTTACTTTCCAGCACCCCTTCTCACCTCCCCCCCACTCTGGTTCCTGACCCGCATCAAATCCCCACAGCCCGTCCCCTCTGCAACCCCCTACACCCCTTCCATGCTCCCCCACCCCTCCTGGGCTTGTGCCTCCTGAACCACCCCCATCCCTGAGGCTCTGCGCCAGCCACCCCCACTCTGGACAGACAGGCGGATGCAGTGTCTCTCATTTAGATTTTGGTTTAATCTGGAAAATAAAAAACAAACAAAATATCTTCCATCGAACAGAGTCAAACAGGCACCTTTGTGTGTGTGTGGGTGTTTGTTTTTTTTTGGGGGGGAGGGAGCGGGGGGACAGACAGACAGACAGACAGACAGAGGGGGATCGCTGGGTGGACACCTCTACGCCCATACACCACAGGGGGAGGCAGTGGGGAACAGCATTATCCCTTGTTTGGGTCAATAAACTCCCCTTACACTGAGTGTAGGGGTTGATTTGGGGATGGATCACCCCCTGGGAGTTTGGGGGGTTCAGATATGAGCCCGGATCCAAATTACCCCTCCCTGAATATCATTTGGCAGTTTGGTCCCTTCCCCTTTTGGGGGGGAGATAAGGACTCACCCCGCAGGGCAAATGAGGCACAGATTCGGGGAGAAATGGGGGTGTCCCCCCAAGAGCTGCTCCCTAGAAACTCCAGGAGAGGGAGGGTTAATCTCTGAGCTGGGGAGGTAGATGTCTGTGTGCAGTGGGGGTTCCCTGTATTTGGGGGGGGGTCTTCGGGTACCAGGAGGGGGATCCCTTTGCTGAGCGGGGATGAGGTCTGGTTCTGGGGAGGGACTGTTGGCACCTTGAGGGAAGGTCAGATGATACCATGGAAGATGGGGTGTCTCTGTGCCGGGGGTGCCCAGCTAGTACTGTGGGGCACAGTCTCAGTGCTGGGGGGGCAGTTGGCAGCAAGGGGGCAGTTGGCATCACAGGGGATGGGATGTCTCCATGCTGGGTGGCCTAGTTGGTACCATGAGGGAGGGGTGTCTGAGCTGGGGGGTCCCATTGGCAGTGTAGGGGGTCCAGTTGGTACCATGGGGGACAGGATGTCTCTGTGCCAGGTAGGCCCAGCTGACAGCAGGGGTGGGGGGGTCAATCTCCATGCTGTGGGCAGCCCAGCTAGCACCATGCTGCAGGGGGGCAGTGTCCATGCTGGGGTCCCTCCACTCCTCTCTAGACCCCTTCGCCCTTGTGGCGGGTGCGGCTCAGCAGGTCCATGGGCAGGCCGGGGGGCTGGGCGCAGGTGCGGCGGGGACGCAGGCGGCGGAGTTGACGGGGGCGCTTGACCTGCAGCCCCCCCTCGCTGGGCGCCTCGCTCTGCGTGTCGGAGCTCTCGTCAATGAAGGCCAGGTTCTCCCCCATGTAGTCTATGGGGTGCAGGCCGCCCCCCACGAAGGCTGCTATGTTGCGGGCATTGAGCTGTGCCACTTGCAGGGCGGTGCTGGGGGAGAGGCGCTCCGGGCCTGGCAAGGGAGGTGGTGGGGAAGGCATGGCAGGAGGCGGCTCTGGGGGCGCAGGGGCGGGCGAGTGCCCCTTCAGCGTCCCCACCTTCTGAAGCCTCTCGGGCAGCCCCATGCCTGTCCCCCGTAGCTGGGCTGTCACATTCCCCGTCCAGCTAGCAGCCTGCGCGGTGAGGCCCCCCATCTGTAGGTTGAGAGGGGAATCAGGGACAGGTTGGGAACCATCCCACTGACCCCCACCACCTACATCACCGAGCCTCCCCCCTGAGCTCCCGGCCCACATCCCTCCACTGATCCCCCCCACTTATAACCCCAGCCCCTCTGTCTGTGGGGTGAGACCTCCCTATCTGTGGGGCGAGAAGGGGGTGAGGGAACTCCCCAAGCCCCTCCTTCACTCACACTGACCCCCCCATACAGTCCCATAGTGCCCCCCAGTCTGTGCAGTGAGAACCCCCCATCTGTGAAGAGGCAGGGAACCACCCCATCCCTTCCCAGTGACATGCCCCCTCTCCACATGAACCACCCCTCTCCCACCCAAACACTCTGCTGAATTGGGGGGGGGGGTGTCAGGGTGACCACCCACATGCCATGGGGTGTGTGTACTGGATATGGGGGAAAGCTCTTTTGGAGGGGAGTGCATGCTGGGGGGCATGCTGGGGAGATACATGGGTACGTGACCTGTGTACACCAGGCCTGCACCCACCAGTGGGTGTATCTTGTGGGGGGTGAAGCAGTGATGGTGTCCATGGGGGGATGCGGGGGCTGTGGGTGGAGTCAGAGGATGGGGTCAGTTGGGGGATGGGGAGGACCCATCTCAGCCCACAGCCACAGCAAGCTGAGAGGTTCAATGGGGGGGTCCTTTGGGGGGTCGGAAGGGTGGTGGTTGGGAAAGAGTCTGTAGCGGGGTACCAACACCGGCCTGTGTATTCTGTGACAGTACTCGCAGCCAGTTGGGGGGTCATAGGTATGCCAGGGGAGGATGCAGAGTCCATGGGAGGATGCAAACAAGTGGGAGGCAGGGGGTAGTGGGAGTCTGTGGGGAGTCAGAAAGGAGGGGTGGGGGACAGTGAGGAGATCAGAGAGGTGAGGGGGTGAGGGATCAGAAGGAGGTAGTGGGGGGTCCATGGGAGATGCGGAGGAGAGGCAGTGAGGGGGTTGCAGGAGCAGGATAGTGGGGGGTTCCATAGAGGGGAGCTGAAGGGGCAGGATGGAGGAAAGTGGGGGTTGGAGGAGTAGGGGGGTAGTTAGGGGGTCAGAGGGGCAGGATAGTGGGGAATCTGTGGGGGGAGTTGAAGGGGTGGAGGGGCAGTGGGTAGTTGGGGTTCAGTGGGATGGTGAGAGGCAGGATGGGGGGCAATGAGAGGGTCTGAGGGGTGTGGGGAAGTGAGGGGTCAGAGAGGCAGGGTAGGGGGCAGTGAGGGTTACCCACCTCGGCCCGTGTGCGCCGGGACAGCACCCGCAGCCAGTTGCCAATCATCGTGAGGATGGAGGCGAAGTAGGCCAGGCCCAGCAGGATCCAGAACCAGACCAGGGGCTTGTACCAGGGGTGTTTGTCCCCCACACCATCACCTGAGGGGGGAGATGCTGAGACACTGCCCCTGACACATTCAACCTCCTCCCTGCACCAGCTGTGCCCTCCCTGCCCCCCACCTGTCACCCCACTGTCCCAATCCTCCTGCCAACCACATAAGAATGGCCATACTGGCCCAGACCAGTGATCCATCTAGCCCAGTATCCTGTCTTCTGACAGCAGCTTGTACCAGAGCTTCAGGAGGAGTGTACAGAACAGGGCCGTTTGGAGAGATCTACTCATCTTCCCCTCCCGGCTTCTGGCAGTTGGAGGTTTCAGGTTGCCCTTAGCATGGGGCTGCTTCCCTGACCATCTTGGCCAATAGCCACTGAAGGACCTATCCGCCATGAACTGATCTAATTCCTTTTTGTACCCAGTTATACTTTTGGCCTTCACAACATCCCATGGCAATGAGTTCCACAGGCTGACTGTGCATCGTGTGAAGAAGTATTTCCTCATTTATATTAAATTTGCTGCCCATCAATTTCAATGTTTTTGGTTTTTGTACTGTGTGACAGGATAAATAATACTTTTCTGTTCACTTTTTCTACACCATTCATGATTTTGTAGACCTCCATCATATCCCCCCTGGATGGTCTCTTTTCTAAGCTGAACAACCCTAATCTTTTTAGTCTCTTCTCATTTGGGTGTTATTCTGTACCCTGCATCATCGTTGTTGTCCTCCTCTGAACCTTTTCCAGTTCCACTATATCCTTTTTGAGATGGGGCAACTAGAACTGGACACAGTATTCCAGGTGTGGGTGCACCATGGATTTATATAGTGGCATTAGAATATTTTCTGTCTTATTTTCTATCCTTTTCCTAATGGTTCCTAACATTCTGTTAGCCTTTCTGACCATGGCCATGCACTGAGCTAAAGATTTCAGAGAACTACTCACAATGACTCCAAGATCTCTAATTTAGACCTCATCATTTTGTATGCGTAGCTAGGATTATTTTTCCCAGTGTGTATCACTTTGAACTTATCAATGTTGAATTTCATCTCCCGTTTTGTTGCCCAGTTATTCAGTTTAGTGAGCTCTCTTCACAGTCCGCTTTGGACTCAACTATCCTGAGTAATTTTTTATCATCTACAAACTTTGCCATTTCACTGTTCACTCCCTTTTCCAGATCATTAGTGAATATGTTGAACAGCACAGGTCCCAGGACAGATTCTTGGGGGACGCTGGTATTTTCCTTTCTCCAGTCCAAAAACTGACCATTTATTCCTACCCCTTTGTTTCCTGTCTTTCAACCATTTACTGATCCATGAGAGAACCTTCTTTCTTATCCTATGACTACTTTTTGCCAAAGAGCCCTTGGTGAGATAACTTGTCAAAGGCTTTCTGAAAGTCCAAGTTCACTGTATAGATTAGATCACCCTTATCAACATGCTTGTTGACTCCCTTAAAGAATTCTAATAGATTCAAGAGCCCCGACTTCCCTTTCCAAAAGCTGTGTTGACTCTTCCCCAACAGCACATGTTTATCTATGTGTCTGATAATTCAGTTCTTTACTATCATTTCTACCAATTTGTAGTGGTAGTGAAGTTAGACTCAATGGCTTGTAATTGCCAGGATCGCTGCGGAATCTTTTCTTTTCTTTTTTTTTTTAAATCAGCATTACATTAAGATATCCTCCAGTCATCTGGTACAGAGGCTTGTTTCAGTAACTGATAACAACCCACAGTTAGTAGTTCTGCAATTTCAGAACTCTTGGGTGAATACCCTCTGGTCCTGGTGACTTATTACTCTTTATTTATCAACTTGTTCTAAAATCTCTTCCACTGACACATCTATGTGGGACAGTACTTGAGACGTATCACCCAAAAAGAATAGCTCTGATGTGAGTACCTCTCCACATCTTCTAAAGTGAAAACCAATGCAAAGAATCCATTTAGCGTCTCTGCAATGGCCTTGTCTTCCTTGAGTGCTCCTTTAATACCTTTGCTGTCTAGTGGCCCTACTGCCCGTTTGACAGGCTTCCTGCTTCTGATGTACTTAAAAAAATCCTTAGTTTTTGCATCTTTAGCAAATTGCTTCTCAAGGTCTTTCTTGGCCGGCCTTATTACACTTGCACACTTTGTGCTTCTTCTATTCAGGGCCGTTTTAAGACCTTCGTAGGCCCTAGGCACACTTGCCTTCCTAGGCCCCCCCGACCGAAATAACTAATTTGATTTGAAGCTATTAATAAATAGTTTTTAAAATAAAAATAAAAAATTATATATAAATTTTTTTCCGTAGACCCTGAAAGTTTCGTAGGCCCTAGCCACTGTGCCTATTGTGCCTAATGGATAATACGGCCCTGCTTCTATTAGCCTCCTTAGAATTTGACTTCCACATTCCACAGATGCTTTTTTGCCTCTAACAGCCTCCATTACTCTGCTGTTTAGCCATGGTGGCATTCTTTTGTTCCTCGCGTTGTTTTTTCTGATTTGGGGTGTACATTCAGTCTGAGCCTGTATTATGGTGTTTTTAAATCACCCCCATCCTGCTTGCAGGAATTTGACCCTTTTAATTTCCGTCTAAGTGGTGTCTTCATTTTTGTGTAGTTCCCCTTTTGAAAGTTAAATGTTTCTGTGGTGGGGTTTGGGTTTTTTCCCGGTGTTATCGCCCTATAAAGATGCTAAATTTAGTTACGTTATGGTCACTATTACTGAGCAATCCAGCTATAGTTAGCTCTTGGACCACATCCTGTGCTCCACTTAGGACATCACACCCATCACTCCCCATCCCTTGCTTCTCACACCTCCCACAGTGGGTCCCACCAGGGGCTTTCTCACACTAGCCCCTATACACACTGGGCTCCCTCTCCCCTTCCCTTGCCCCCCATGAAGCCGTGCTTCCACTGACCCACTCTCCTGCCCACCACCAGCAGGCTTGCCCCGTGTCGATGCCAGCCCCCGGCCCACCTGCCACATAGTCCCCGAAGCCGATGGTAGTCAGTGTGATGACCACGAAGTAGACGGACTCCAGCAGGGTCCAGCCCTCCACTCGCTGGAACACAACGGTGGGGATGGTCACGAAGAGGATGCAGCCAATGAGGATGAAGAGCAGGGCGGAGAGAACCCGCACGATGGTGGGACTCACCTGCCATTTCTGGGGGGAGGGAGGGAGACAGCATCAGAGAAGGACTAGGGGAAAGCCCCTCCCCAAAGACCATCCCTGCTTCCCCTCCCCCAGACAAAGCCTGACCCCTGAGAGTGGAACCCCCCATCATACACTGATTGCCCCCCAAAACACACACACACACTCACCCCTTTGCCCCCCTCACACAGCCCCCGGGCAGTAGAGGTACCACTGGGTGGGTTTTGTACTGCTTTGCCATTTAGAAGATTTTCTTTGCTGGGTTTTTTTCACTTGGGACACGTTAAAGCACTCTACAGTCCATGCCTCGTAGTTCGGACTGTGGCCCATGTTAGGATAAGGTAAGAAAAATGATAAAATAACATAAAAATATACAGATTGGAGGGGGGTTGCTAGTTTGTTTTGTAAAACCATTCTCTAATGCATTTTAGTAATACTGATAGTGGGCAATATGACCCTTTTTCTTAGAGGGGGCATGACCAATGGCCGGGTTTTGTTGGTGGAGGGTGGGGTGACATCCAGGGGCTGCGTTTTGTTAAATGCCGGGTGGCCAGAGGTTGGGTTTTCTGCACCTCGGAGGTGGCCACCCTACACAGGAGGGGAACTGCCCCACACAACCCTGGGGAAAGGAACACCCTCCCATCTCTGGGAGGGGAATCCCTGGAACCCACAGGGTGGGGGTAGACAGTGTTGGGGGAGGAAACAGACTGGGGAGCCCCCTGGGACAGGAACCACCAACCAAGCTGGCCTCACAAATGGGAGAGGTCTAGTACAGGGGGGCAGACCTAGGCTCCCTCTGTCCCACTAATGTCCGACCGCTCCTCTGTAGCACCCCTGCTCTGCCCACAGCCCAGAGAGTGGGGGCAGGGGGCATGTGGAGGGACTGCTGGGGGAGCACAGGAGGCTGGGAGACCAAGGGGGTAGTGGGAGACACAGGAGCAGCTGGACATGAGGGGTGGGGAAGGGGGGAGCACTGAGGGCCCTGGCTGCTGGGCACATGGGCCCTGGCTCTGTGGGTGCAGGGATGCAGAGGGCACTCACCAGGAAGACGTCCTCCACCTTGCCAATGGCCTGGCGCAGCGAGAAGCCCAGGTGATCACCCACCCCAGCCAGCAGCATCCCGAAGAGCGGAATCCCAACCAGAGCGTAGAAAATGCAGAAGAGACGCCCCCCCTCTGTCTTAGGGGATGTGTTACCGAACCCTGGGGGGGGGGCATAGAGTCAGCAGGGCGGGGGCAGAACTGATGCCCCTTAATGCTGAACTGCAGCTCCCTGCTATCCCAACCCTGAGCTCCCCCCCCCTTCCCTGAGCTCTGCCCTCAGTCCCTACCCACAGCACACCCCCACCCCCACGGGCTAGTACCAATAGTGGTGATGATGGTGCCAGCAAAGAAGAAGGCGCTGCCCATGTCCCAGTTGGTGCTGGTGCCATTAGTGCTGTTGGCTGTGAGGTCAGCACCGGCGCCCATGGCGTCTCTGACATGCTGGGAGAGATGGGGAGAGGTTAATGCCAGTGCATGATGGGGGTCCCCCAAAACCAGGTCCTGCTGCCCCCTCCCCACATCCTTACCCCCTGAACTTGGCTTTCCCAGTACCCATTTGCCAACCCTTCCCTGACTGCCCCATGGCTGCTGTCCCCAGATATCTGACTGCCCCCCATTCCACCACTCCCCTCTGTCCCTTTCCTCTTCCCATCTCCCTGACTGGAGCCCCCCATCATTCTTACTCCTACCCCATTGCCCCCCAAATCACCCCAACCTGCATCTGCTTCTGCCCCACCCCAATAACACCTGGCCCCACCCCTCCTATCCCTCCAGCACTGTCGCTTCCTCTTCCCTCATCTGCCCTATCCCCATCCCCATAGACAAGTCTGATTTTGGCCAATCTCAGGAGTTTTCCAGCCTTGCCCAAGGGTGAGGGTGAAAAGCCCCTCTGATTGGCTGCCCTTCCCCCACTTTCCCCACCTCCTGGGGAAGGGCAGCCAGTTAAGGCTGCTGCAGAAGGCAGGTGAAGCTCCCTCCCACCCCCAGGAGATATCAGCTAGAGAAGGGGGTGGGGGAAGAAGGAGCAGCTGGCAGCATTTTCCCAGGAAGAGAATGGGGAGGAGAGGAAATAAAGCCCGGCATCTTAGGGCAGCCCTGCTCCCCCAATCCAGGCCTGCCCCTCCCAGGTTGGAGGAGGGTGACAAGCACCTGGAGTTGCAAGAGGAGGGAGGCAGATGTGGGAGGTAGGGGGCAAATTAATGGTTGGGCTGGGGGGACACAGAATTAATTCATTAGGATTTTGGGGAAAGCTGGAGGCTCTGCATCATCCTTGAGCCAGCCAGCGAGAGCCTCTTTCTCTCTCGGGACTGACAGCTCTGTAACTGGGTTGGGGGGAAGATTTCCCATCCCTCTCCATCCCCTCCAGTACCTGCTATCCCCTCCCCAATCCCTTCCCTCATCCTCTTCCAGACAGTCTCCCAGGCCTGTCCACGCTCCCTGCTTTCTCCCATCCCCCGCCCAACCACGCCCCTCTCCCAACATCTGCCCCCCCCACTCACCGCAATGAGGTCATCCAGCTCCTGGCTGGGCACGCAGCGGTGTCGCTGCAGGAACTGCTCACGGGTGGCCTGCAGCACCTCCTGCTGGCGGCTCTCGTGGGGCTGCTCCAGCAGGCGGAAGATGAAGGCGCCACTCACCAAGTAGGCCAGCACCACAGCCAGTAGGGCCAGCACCGTAGCCCGTCTCATCACGCTGCCCCGCCCACTAGGGGGTGCCTGCCCCACCCCCGCCCCACTCAGGATTGATTCCTTAGACGAGTAGCAGACAGGCAGTGCCCCATGGTTCTCGGCAGGGTGGGGGGCTGCAGGGGTCAGGGGGTAGCTCACTGCAGGGAGGAGATGGTGAGTGTGGGGGGAGGCCACCCCCAATACCATCCATACCCCAATAACCTCCAATGCAGAGACCCACATTACACCCCAACACCACCTATAGCCCTCACCCTATATGCCCTGCCATAACCCAATAGCCCCCATTGCAGAGACCCCCAATACTATGATAGCCCCCTACTCCAATATACCTTACTGATATCCCCATCCAATATGCCCCACCCATAACCCGATCATGCTCACTGCAGAGACCCCCCATTACATCCAGACACCCAGATGGTCTCCCTTCATATACCCCATCCATACTTCCAATAACTCCAATGCATAAAAACCCCATAGCTCCCACCCCATATTCCCCACCCATAGCCCCATAACCCTTCAGCTTAGAGACCCCCATAACTCCCACCCTAATACACCCCATCCACCTCCAATAACCCAACTACAGAGACCCTCCATTGTACCCAATAAGGCTCATCGCCCCCACCGATATGCCCCCTATGCCTCCTCCAATGGACCCCCCCTACGCAGAGCCCCCCAACCCAATATGCCACAGCCAGTAGCCCATGGTGCTCTGGGGCAGTGGCTCACTGTGGTGGGGGGAGATGGGAGGATTTGGGGAGATGCCAACTCCCTATAGCCCGCACTGCATAGACATCCCTCTATGACACCTCCTTCCCCGAATACCATGTGGTGCTCCAGTGGGTGGCTGGGGGTAGCTCACAGCAGGGGAGACCACACCCCAGCACCACACCCATCCGCCTCCAGTAACCCTGCGACAAAAAGAACCTCCCCATCCTCCACCCTCAAATACCCCAGAGCAGGATGGGAAGAGATATTCCTCTTGGCCACCCCCATATTCCCCATTACATAGAGAAACCCCAGTTCCCCAAATACTCCCAATACACATGCTGCTCTGGGAGCAGGGGTACCTCATTGCAGGGGGAAGGGAGACAGGGTCAGTGTGAGGATATACCTCCACCCATCCCCCATACTTTCCGCCACCCTGTGCCCCTCCACCCCCAGGGACCCCTGCTCTGCCTCAGACCCCAGGGTGCTCCTGGGAGGCGTAGATCACCCATTGCAAGGGGGTGACAGGAAGTGGGGCATCATGCCGAACCCCCCCCCCCCGCACCCCTATCCATACCTTGTCATGCTTGGCGGGAGGGCGGCGAGAAGGCGGGTGGGTAGCCGGCCCTGGCCCCCTCCCTTGGGGATCCCCCCAGCTCCGCTCGGAGTCTCTGCCCAGTGGGTCCCCCTCCAACTGCTCTCACACAGGACGTCCCTCTCCCCCCCCCCCCCCGCAGGCCCAGCCGGACTCGCTCCCCCACGGGCAGACGGGGCGGGCCAAGGGGGGATCGGGGGGTGGGGAAGGGACGCTCCGCCCGGCCGTCTGCCTCCCCCGGTCCCCAGCTGGGCAGCAGCGCGCAGTGCGCACAGACGCCCGGCGGGCAGGGGCTGCGGTGGATGGAGCGCGGCGCCGGGGGGGGGGGGGCATGAGACGGCGCCGGGGCTGCTGCCAGGCGATGCTGTAGCTGGAGGAGCCGGGCTTAAAGGAGCAGGAGCAGCCGGGTGTGTGCTCAGCTGCCAGTGGAGGCGGGGGGAGGGGCACCGGGGGACACCCCCGCCTCGGGTCACGGGGCCCACTGGAGACGGTGGTTAACCCCCTTCCCGAGGGGCCGAGACGGTGGGCTGAGGGGAAGGCAGGGGTTAACCCCAATCCTAGGGACCCCAGAAGGGCAGGGTCTTGGGGGAGTCAACCCCAATCTCGGGGGTCCCAGAAACCCCATAGCAGAGTGTCCCGGACTGCGCTGGGGTCTCCCCTCCCCACCCTGCCCCATTCACTCACCTGGGTGCCAGGCAGATCTACACCCTACCCAGTAGCTGGGCTCCAGGGAGGGACGGAGGGGGGCTGAGTCTCCCGGCCCCTCCCAGTCCCGGTTGGGTGCGGGGAGGGGGGAGCAGCCTGGTGCACAGCTGGCTCTGTGCCAGCCCTCCCCCGTCCAACCTGTCAGCCAGAGCCCAATTCACTGGAGCCTTTCAATTAGCGCTGCCCGCCAGCCCCTGGTGCCGCCACCGCAGGCTTGGCAACCGCGCAGGGGCCACCAGCCAGCGTCCATGCCCGGCGCGCCAGCCTGGCCTCTCCCGGCAGCGGGGCTGTAGGGAGCGGGTCAGGAGAGCCGGCTGCAGGGGTAGCTCCCGCCTACGCCACTCCTGGATCCTACCAGCAGGGGGCGCTGTACATTCCCCTCTCACCCCACCCACACTGTCAGTGGTGCTGGAACTAGGGGTGCTGGGGGGGCGGTAGCACCCCCTGGCTTGCAGTAGCAATCACAAACACCACACACATGGTTTCCATGGTTTCCAGCAGCAGCACCTCCACTACACAGCCGTGTTTGTGTCTCACACACAGCAAGGTTCGTTTTCTCCAGTGGGGGCGACAGACAGACAGACAGACACACGTGGTGTCTCTCTTACACCCGTCTCACAGGTTGTATCACACACACACACTGTCACACCCCATCGCACACGCATCCCAGTGTCCGGCTCCCGTACACGGACTCTCTCACACACACGTTGTGTCACTCACATTGTCACACCCCATCGCACACGCATCCCCGCCTCTGGCTATCACACACACAACACTGTGACACACACACGTCTCTCCCACGTTTGACACACTCCAGATAAAGCCACTGCCGCCCAGCCGGTCCCCCCCGTGGCCCGTGTGGGCCGTGGGGCACGGGGTCCCGGGGAAGGGGATGGAGTGATTCTCGCCCCAGCATCCCCCTGTATCACTCACTCGCTAGCAGCAGCAGCGCCGGCTCCTCCCTGCGCTGGGATCCCGCAGACAGGTGCAGCCGCCTCCCTCCCTCACCACCCCCACAATGGGGCAGCTGCTGGCCTGCCCCCTGCAGCCCTGCTGGCCCCCCGCGCTGCCAAGAACCTCCCCCGGAGCCTCAGGCTGCAGGAGCTGCAGACACACGGGGCGGGGGCTGTTAACCCTTCGGGGAAGGAAAGCATGGAGGGGGGGGGAGCGCAGGGAGAGGGCACAGGCTGGTATTAGCACAAGGTACCCAGGGGACAGCATCCCTTTGCCAAGGGATGCTGGGATGATTTTTTGGGAGGGAGGGGTTCCCCTTGCTGGGATTCCCAGAGCCCCCCCCCCACTGCTCCCTGGTACTAGAGGAGGTGGCTGGACTCCTGGGTTCCATTCTCAGCTCCTCCACGTCCCCTCTCTGTGCCCGTTTCCCCCCCTGCAGAATGAGATGGGGGCACTGTCCCTCCGGCTGCAGACGCCCAGGTTCTGTGGCGGAGGAGCGCTGTTGTGACGCTCTCTCACCCTGAAGTGCTGGAGACCTGTACAGGAGGGGGTGTCTCTAGCCCAGGCTAGCCTGAGGCCCCCCCAAGACAGAAAGAAGCAGGCAGGAGCTGAGGAGAGGAATTTTATTGGGGGGGAGACAGAGTTACATACAAACCCCAGAGCTGGAGGGACGGACTCCCTGCTCTGCACCACCCCCTGTCCGAGGCACTTTGGCTGAGCCCCTAGTCGCTGGGGTGGGGGTACTCAACACAGCAGCTCCTCCGAACTTTGGGTGGGTGACATGACCCCCTCTGATTCCCTGAGCCATGAAGAGAGGGCTTAAACCCCTTCAAGCTGTGGGAGGAGGGCAGAGACTCCAATTAACCCCATTCATTGAACCCCCCGTTCCTCGTGGGGGGCACTAAGCAGGTCTGAGCCCCCTTCTTTGTGCCCTCCCCTCCATGTGGCATGTGGGAAGCACCCACAACTTTTAGCACCTTAAGAAAGCCAGGTTATAAAATAAGTCCCAGAGGGTTATACGTGTCCAGACATGGGGGGGAAGACTCCCCTTCTCAGTTAGAGGGTGCCACATAGCAGCTGGGGAAGCTTCAGAAAGCATCAGGGATCTATGCAGATCGGTGGGGGGGGTGGGGGGGGGGGAAGGAAGGGGTCACATTTCTCCCGCCCAGGCTGGAAAGAGAATGGAAAGGAATGTGAAACACAAAAATCATCACCTTGCCACCCCCAGTGCAGAGATTCAGCTGCCTCTGGGGTGGAGCCCAGGGGTGCAGAAAGGGGTTGCTCACCCAGAAGTATAGATGCTCTCAGATGCTGATGCCTATGTCAGGCTCGGGGATCCTCCTCTGGCTCAGCTTTGGGGGCCAGCGGGGCCAAGGGGGTACTGCCCAGGAACCCCCTCCGAAGGACATAGGGGCAGGAAGGGCCAGAGGGGATATCGGCAAAACCTGTGGGTAGGGCACAGAGCGAGATTGAAGCTGAGTAACTTGCGGGGCCTGGGCTGTGCTAGGGGTGAGTCCCCATCCCGGACACCTGGGTCCCAATCTATCACTCTCCTTCCAATGCGGTGCTGGGGGGAAGGGCAGCTGTCTGGGGAGGGATCACAGCCAGAATCAATACTGCCCCCCCCCCTCCTTGCAGAGCTCAGAGTTGCTGGGCAGGATGGAAAATCAACGGGGAGAGAGGGGAAAGAACTCCCAGCCATTAACCTAGCCGAACCTGGGGGCAGGGCCACTGGCTGCAGGTGGGGGGTGGTGCACAACTCTCATGTAGGGCCATGGGCACAGTCTGGGATACCTCCCCACACACCCATAACACTAACCCTCCCAAACTGGGGCTTGCCCTGCCTGGCACCCCTCTGCTCTGTATCTCCCCCTGAACCTCCTCCACTCAATATCCCCAAGCCTCTCAGCCTGCAGCTCCTCTGCCCCACAACCTGCCCCACAGCACCCCCCAAATGCTGCCCACACAATAACATCCCATGTGGAGAACAAGGTTCCCCCAGACATGGGCAGTGCCCCCACCATATGCCCGCTTCAGCCGCCCACCACGCACCTTTCATGACGACCTCGGGCAGCCCATAGGGCTCATACTGAGTGTGGTCAAAGGCTGCTGAGATGAGCTCCTTGTGGGGCCCGCCCTCGGCCAGCCCCTCCGTCTGGGTCTGGGCATCCTGCATCGCCGGCCAGGGAGTCTGGAGAACTGAGGAAGAGAGAGGGGGACTCAAATTCGGGGTCTGTCCCCAGGACTCCCCAATGCCTGAGCCTCCACTTATGATCTCCCTTTTCCCAGTGACCCTTCAAACTACCAGGCCTCCCCATGCCCCCAATAACCCACCCCAAACACCTGGGGCTCTCTCCTCCCCCTGGGATCCATGAAATTGCCCAGGCCCTCCTCCCAAACCTGCGGGCAGGTGCCAAAGGCAGCGCACCCCATTGATGCTCAGCAGAGCCAGGGGCAAAAGCCTCGATCTCACCCCCCCAAATCGAGGCAAAGTTCCATGTCCCCCCCTTACCATAAGCAAGGTCCCCCTGGCCTCTGCCCCCCGGGGTCACTGGTGCGGGGGGGGATGAGGTCCCTTGGTGTTGCCCATCACCAATGACAGATGCAGCACATTCTGCTCGGCCCTGGGACTGCCACAGCGCCAGCTCAGCCCGCAGGGCCCGGTTCTCCTGCAGCAGGCGGGAGAGCGCCACCTCCTGCTGGGGAGAGAGGGGGGGCAGAGACAGGGGACAGAACCTGTTACCCCAGTCGGAGCAGGGGTTCAGCCCCAGAGAACCCCAGCCTGGCCTTGGGGCAGAGGGGTGAGGGGGTGACACCAAGACCAGTTTGGTCCAAGATGAAGCTCGCGGATGACAGATGGCTCATGGGGGGGTGGAAGGGGTGGGCTGGGGCATATGAAGAGTTAAGGGTGTTTTGAAAGGGGTGGGGCAGCCACATTGTGGGGGGCTATTGGGGGTGGGGGAACCCCAAGTTTGGGGGGGTAGAGGAGCCCTGAGTTTGGCAGGAGAGCCCTGGGACACGAGTTGGGGGGATGGGGCAAGGAAGCCCCAGGTCGGGGAGGGGAGTCAGGGGGTGCTTGGGATGGAGGGAATTGGGAGAACTGCCCTCCCCAAACTCACTCACCTGCTCCTGCAATCCAGCCTGGCCCGTTGGCTTCTGCAGCTCCCACGGGGCATTCTGCAGCTGTGCCTGCTCGCTGTGCCAGGCCTGCTTCCCCATCAGCAGCGAGGTGTCCACTGGGGCATCCCAAACCCTGCCAGCCACAGCCAGCTCCAGGGCACCGAGGGGCAACTCCGGGGGACAGGGCAGCTCGGGAGGGGTAGGTGAAGGCAACTTGGAGGGGCCAGGCTCTTGGGCTATGGACGGCAGCTCAGCAGGGGTGGTGGGCGGTTCAGGGGGGCTGGGCTCTGGGATTGTGGGGGGCGGTTCAGGGAGGCTGGTGGCAGGTGCCTCAGGGGGTCCAAGCTCTGGGATTGTGGGGGGTGACTCAAGTGGGCCGGTAGCAGGTGTCTCAGGGGGCCCAGGCTCTGGGACTGTGGGGGGCGGCTCAGGGGGACCAGTGGGAGGTGTCTCCCCACCCAGCAGTGCCCACAGCCGCCCCACCTCGGCCTCCAACAGCCCACGGGCCCGTCCTGCCTCCTCCAGAGCCCAGCCCAGCCGCTCCAGCTCCTGCTCCCGCTCGTTCCCCTCGGTCAGCAGCTCTGCCATGTGGTGGCTCTGGGTCTCACAGGCCAGCGCCAGCCTTTCTGTCTGCCACCCCAGGATCTCCTGGAGCCGCTGCAGCCGCTCCTGGGCCTCAGCTGCCTGGGCCTCTGCCTCAGCCTTGCCCAGGGCCAGGGCCCTCAACTCCCCCTGCAGCGCCTGCAGCTCCCCCACCTCCTGAGTCTCCCCCGCAGGCAGGCCAGGCCCTGGTGCCCCCCAGGCCAGAGCCTCCACCTCTGCAGCCAGGGCCTGCAGCTCTCCCCTTTCCCCCTCGGCCCGGTCGGGCCCCAGCGCCCCTTGCAGCTCCTGGGCCTCTTCCTCCTTATGTTGCATGGCAGCATCCTGGGACAGAGGCATCTCAGTCAGTGCCCGGCGCTCTCCAGCCTGGTCCTGGTTGCCCTGGTGCAGCTGCCAGCAGGTTTCCGGCAGCCCCTTGTGCAGGCTCTCAGAGGCAGCCAAGCGCAGCCCCAATGCTTCAGCCCTCATGGCCTGCAGCTCTGGGGGGCGCCTGGCTCCCGGCACCACATCCCACTGGGCACCAGCCTGCCCACAGCTTGGGGAACCTGTGCTGAAGGACCTGGGGGGGAGGCAAACAGAGCAGAGAGGGATCAGTTAGGGCGACAAGGTGCCAGGGGGCTTCCCTGGACCCAAATTGGGCTGGTGCAGGGCAGAGAGAGACCCTCAGACCTCCCCCAAGACCCCCCATAGTCCCTGAAAGACACACCCAGCCCCCCCTTAATACCCATATTCCCACATACACCACGCCTCCCAGCCCTATTCACCTGCTCCCCTGCAGATTCCCCTACCACAGCCCCTGGGCTGCCCCCCCCAAACCCAGAGGACCAAACACCCAACCTCATGCACTGCCCCCCCTTTCGGCATCACCATCTCCCCAGGGCCCTGTCTTCCCTGCCCCAGCCTCACCCTGACCCCACTTCCCCATCTCACCTCTGACCTTCCCAGCTGCCCCTCCTTTCTCAGGCACCCGCTCCAGGCAGCTACAGCTTGGGAGGGGGCACCAGATCCCCCCAGGCCATGCTGGGGACAGGTGTGTGAGCTCTGACCCTGGCTCGGGGGGGTGGAGAATGAGATATGGGCCCCCACCAGGAGGCGCTGGCTCCACTCGCCCATTAAACAGCCCCCTCTGGCCTTTGGCAGTGACACGCCCCTCACCTTGTCTGGGGGTGTTGGGGGCATGCAGGGATGTCCGTCCGGGGGCCCTGCTGCTCCAGCTCCTCCCGATGGCGCCGCTCCAGCTCCACCAGCCCCTGCAACAGAGAGAGGGCGATGGGCACCATGACACCCGCCGGAGCCCGGAGTGGGGGTGGAGGGGATCCAAGGGACCCCCCTGTGTTGAGGGGGAGGCTCAGCCTCAGCCCCGCTTGGAAGTCTGTTCTGGGCTGGGGAAGCACTTGGGTGTGGGGGGGCTGTGCCACAGCAGGGGGAATGGTGGGGTGGGGGGCCCAGGAGGGGGGCGGGGGTCTGTTGGGAAGGAGGGGCTGGCTGGAGGGGGAATTATACACTGGGAGGCAAGGGACTGCGGGGGGGATGGGGTGAGGGGCCAGGGGGCGGGGAGAGGGCTGTGCGAAGTGGGGGGGGATGGTGCTGCAGCAGGGGGGCTCCCACCTGCCGGTGCTCCCTCTCCTGCTGCTCCAGGCGGCGCTGCACAGCCCCCGCTCTCTGCCTCTGGCTCCTCAGCGCCTCCAACAGCTGCTGCACCCGCCGTTGCAGGGCACTCACCTGGGGGGGGGCAACTTGTCAGTCTTGGGCAAGCCCCTGCATGGCTCCATGCCCACCATGGAGAACCAACAGACCAACCCCCCTACCCCGCAGCGACCAGGGGCTAAACCCCTCACCCAGCCCCTCCTGATGCACCAGCCCCGTGTGTCCTGCTGGTTCACCACAGGGGGGAGCAGCTGCAGCAGGAACATGACTGGGGGATGAAGGGGGGGCCTGAGCCTTTCCCCCATCAACCCCTTTGATTAGCACCTGCCATGTCATTCAATTAAACAAGGGTCCCTGCATGAGCACAGTGTCCTGGTTCTGGCCAAGAAAGGATGGCTGGATAAAACAGAGTGAGGCACATAAACCCCATTCCCCCACCCGTCCCGGCCCCACTGAAACCTGCATCCTCCCTCCGCTCCTGGTCTCCCCCTCTGATCCCTGCAGCCTGCCTGCTCCAAGGACTAGAGCCCCACCTCGTGGCCGCAGTCAGCACCACACCCTGCAGCAGCTCCACAAGCCCCCAAGTGGCCCTACCCACCCAGGCTGGGGCTACCCAGCTTCCCTCTCTCCCATGCTCACCTTAGTGACTGCCTGGTCCCGCTGCTCTGTGCGCTGGGCCAATTCCCGCTGCACTGACTGCAGTGCCCCCCTCAACTCCCAGGCCTCCATGTCATGGGGGCCGTGCCCCGGCCCTGCGGTGGAGAGGGTAGGGGGGAGAAAAAGCAGTGCTGCTCCCCCACACCGTACCAGGGATTGCCCTCAATGGCCTGGGATCACTGCCCCCCGGGGCCCTTCCACCATTGTGGGCCTTGTATGGTCTTCCACCACTGGCAACAAGGACTGGCTTGGCCCTCCAGCCTTCGAGCCCAGTCCTCCCCGCTCTCCCCCCGCAGCCCTTGGCTCATGTCCCCACTTCCCGTCATCCACACCACCACTGGACACCAGCTCCGGTTCTCTGCTGTGCAGACCCTGGACTCAGCGCCCTCCCCACCCCTGTGTAAGTCTTGAGTCAGATGCCCCAGTTAGACACCGAGCCCAGCTCCCCTGCAGTCCTCAACCAGCTCTCTGCACTGCCCCGAACCCCCCTAGAGCAGACATCGGCCCTGTGGGACCACGTTACCCAGAATGCTTCACTGCCAGCAACTGAAGATCAGCCTGGATCTAAGGAGTGAGAACAGGCAGGTTCCCCAACACCCCTTCCCTGGCCCAGCCCCTCCCAGGACCCACTCAGAGCCCCACTATAGGGAAGGCAGGTTGCGGGGCTGAGTGACCTGCTCACAAGGAGAAACTGCCATTGCTAGGTTGGGCATGAAGAGGTTAATTCCCCCCTCCCCTGTCTCGCTCCAACCTCACTGAAATTTTTACCTTCATTCTCCTGGCTAGGCTCCTTCCCAGGGGGTGGGATTCCCTGATTGTCCTCTGGGGGGGCAGGGCCCCCAGGAGGGACACTGTGCCAGGCAGCCCCTCGATGCAAGGGTGGCTCCTCCCCGAATGTGGGGCTGCTGGGCTGCAACTGCAGAAGGGGAGGAAAGGGGGTGAGGGCCTTTAATAAATGTATGGGGCAGGGGCTGCAGGTCAGGACAGAGGGGCACCTGCAGAGGTAGAAGTAGGAGAGCCCAGGCCTGGGCTAGCAGGGGGCTGTGGGTTGGGACTGAGGGACCCTGGCAGAGCTGGGGTGGGGGATAACAGGGGCTGTGGTTTGGGATTGAGGGACCCTGGCAGAGCTGGGGGAGCCTGGGATGGGAGGGTGGAAGGTGGAGGCAGGGTGAAGGGCACGCTCTGTACTCACCCTCATGCTGGGTGTTCCAGGTCTGCTCTCTACTCTGGAGTTTTGCCTCCAAGCACCCAGCTCAGCCCCTGTGGGAGACAGACCTGGTCAGCGCTGCAGGGCCGATGACCAGCTCCCCAAGGGGTCTGACTCTCCCCAGCCCCCTTCCCCCCACAATTTGCCACGAACTCTAATCCCCCATCATCCCCTCCCTCCCTGCTGCCCTCCTCACCTTCCTCCCGGGGGGGTGCAGGTCCAGGGGGGCCCCAGCAATGAGTCAGGGGGGTGCTCGGCCGCAGGTTATCCAGCTCTGCCTGGCACCTGGGGGGACCCCAGAAAGAGATGAGTGCTGCTTGCCCAGTGCCCCTCACACCCAGCCCTGGTGCCCCCAACCTCAGCACGGCCCAGCCCAACGCTGCCCAATTCAACCCATCCCCCATAGTTGCCCTGGCGCCCCCCACCCCAACTGTGCCCAACTCAATCTCATCACCCCCCCGGTGCCCCCAACACTGCCCAACTCAACCCATCCCCACAGTGTCCCCCACTCCAATACCACAAACCGCTGCCCCTCATCCTTCTCTGGGCACCATCCCCCCACTCTCACTCTGCCCCCCCTGATCCTGCCAACACTGTGCCTCCAGAGCCCCTCACCTTCCCCTGGACACCCCCAACATTGGCCCCCCAGATTCCCCTGGGCACAGTGACCCCTGATGCCCTCCACCTGCTCCTGGACAGCACCCTGTTTAGTGCCGTCCCCCCACTTGTCTCAGGCAGCGCTCGGCCTCAGCGCCTGGCGCACAGCCCTCTAGCACCCCGTGGTCCTGCTGGCATCCCCATTCCCTCCACGCAGCCCCGGGCAGGTACCTCCGCAGCTCCTCCTCCAGCTCCTCAATGTGCTGGGTGGCGCGGCCCAGCTGCCCCTCCAACCGGCTCAGCTGCGCCCCCTTGGCCTGGAGCTCCCGGCTCAGCTGCAGGCGCCCGCGCTCCAGCTGCTCACAGGCCTCCGTCAGGTCCCGCCGCTCCTGGGCCAGCAGCGCCCACGTGCCACGCTCCTCCTCATGCTACGAGGGACGGGGCGTGAGTGTGGGAGGCCAGGGGAGAGTGGGCACGAGCTGGGCATGGGAACACCAGCTCTGATCTGGCCCAGGGCGGGGGGGATGGCTGGCTAAGGGGCGAGGGCAAGGGGTAAATGCCCACTCAGCCAGAGTGACGCTTGGCCTGCTGGGAGCCATGGGCCGCCCTTCCTGGGTGCCACACCCCCCCCAGGGTGGGAACAGGTGTGGGAGGCACCCATGTACCTTCTGCCTCTGCTTGTGCAGCACAGCCTCCAGCGTGTCCAGCTGCACCTGCTTCTGGACCCGCTCCTTCTGGGCCCACTCCAGGCGCTGCTCCAGCTCCCTCACCCCCTGCAGTGCCCGGGCTGGCAGCCCCTCCTGCCAGGCCTCGCCCGGCCAGCTCATGGCGCCCTCTCCCCCAGCCAGGCCTGGGCCCCTCCAACCCCTGCTGCTCCCTCCAATGACAGATGCAGCTGGCATGCAGCCGGGATTAGCGGGGATTAGGCCTCACAGCCAGTCACTACCCAGCCCAGAGAGAGCCAGCGCGCTAGGGGGCGCTGGGCTGCAGGGAGTGGGGCAGAGGGCGCTGGGCTGCAGGGAGGGGGAAGGGGCTGCACAGGGGGCACTTGGGAGTGGGGCGGGAGTTCAACGGGGGAGGCTGGGCCACAGTTAGTGGGATGGGGGCTGTGCAGGGGGTGCTGGGCCGCAGGAATCGGGGCGGGGGCTCAGTGGGGTGCACTGGGGGGCTTCACTCAGCCCCAGGAGATGCTGTTTTTCAGATGGGTGAGTCCATTCCAGGCTCCCCCTCCCTTCCTTCAGCAGTTTCCCTTGCAGACAGGACTCGCCTTCCCATCCTGCCCTATAGTCTTGTGCAGTTATTATGTGACTCCAAGCACCTGCCCCGCCCCCCCTCCCAGGGTGGAGAATAGAACCCAGGCATCCTGCCTCCCCCTGCCCTCTGCCTGACACCAGCAGCGCACACCCCCCACCTGCACTCAGAAGCAGCCAGGCCTTGTTAGCCTCCCTGCAAGCCGGGCGGGAGCAGCTCGAGACAGCCGCTCGCTTTCTAGAGGCTGCCAGAACAATGGGCAAGGTCCGGGCGGCTGGAGTGAGCCCGCCTGCGTGTGTTTGTCGAGGGCCAGCAGGCTCGGGGCGAAGCTGGCTCTCAGAGAAGTGACGGCCAGCCGTGCCCATTCTGATCCTCTCCCCTCCAAGAGCAAGATAGAAGCCAGGAGTCCAGGCTCCAGCCCCCATTACAATCACTGCAACTGCATCAATCTAGGAGTCACGAAAGTGTGGGGGGTACATGTGGAGAAAGGGGCCAGCCTCAGGCAGGCAGAGAACCCAGGCGTCAGGGGCAGGGACCCATCTGGGGAGGGCAGTGGGAACAGCCTCAGAATCCAGGAAACTGGGGCAAGAGCCGGTCCTCAGCGACCTCTAACCCCTGCGCCTGGCTGAGCCGGATCTAGCGTCAGCATCTAGCTGATGGGTGAATCAGCTTATGGAGGGATTAGCAGAGGCGAGCAGGGTAACAGCACCTGCCCTGGGGAGAGGGACAGTGCCACTCCTGCACAGCAAGGGACAGAAGGGATTAGGATGGGCAATATAAAGGGGGCAGAGGTGGAATATATACAGGGCAGCTATGGGGGCAATGCCTCTCCCAGACCAACAGGCAGCTCCAGCTCCGTTGGCTTTCTCCCTCTCCCCAACCACCTATGCCGGGCCAAAGTGGGGGCAGGTTGCTGATTAACCCCATAAAATGGGGGGGGGTTAAAGTCCAAAGAGTGAGAGCAGAGACAGAGTCCAGTGATACACATTACTTGTGCCAGCCCAGGGTGGGGGAAACTACCTGCATGCAGTCTGTAGCAGAGCTGGGACCAGAACCCAGGAATCCTGGCTCCCAGCCCCACCCTACTCTACCCACTAGACCCCACTCTCCTCCCAGAGCTGGGATAGAACCCAGGAGTCCTGGCTCCCCGCACCTACAAAAGCCACACACACAGGCTGTGCCGCAAACACAAACCCTTTATTGAGGCTGGAGCAGGGAGACAGGACAGCACCAAAGCCTGGGGGTGGGAGGGCAGCGCTGGGGAAAGCTCTGGTAGAAGCCAGGAGCTGGCGTGCATCCTAGGGTGCGAACTGGCACCTGAGCCATGGTCTGGTGCCCCACTACAGCATGTGACCCCCACAGGGATAGTTCAGCAGCAGGCATGAATCCAGAGGGGGGAGCTCCCAGCATGCAATGCTCCAGCACATTCGGGGGCAGGGGGGAGGAGACAGTCCATTCTTCCTTTGTCCCATGGCCCAGATGCTGGGATCCCTGCCCAAACTGGCCTGTGCTCTCAGACACTGCAGCGTGTGGGGTGGTGCCAGAGCCATCCCTGTGCCATGGGGAAGGGGGCACTGTTTGGTTGGGGGGTGTTCAGCTGGAGGGGCACAGAGCTGGGCTCCCCCCAGTTCGTATGCTCAGAACTCATCTCTCCAGCCCTCCGCCCTTCACACCGTTGAGTTCTCTGCCCCCATTTCACTAGTGTCCTCCTGTGACACACGGGGGTGGGCACACCTAGGTCTGCGGGGTGGAGTAGAGGCTGTGGTGGTGGCTGGCCTGCACAGTGACCTGGGAGAAGAGCAGGGGTGTTGTGGGGGGCTGCCCCCCCAACCAGTCCGGATCCCTTCCAGTCCGGCCAATGGCTCCATACCAGCTGCCGCTGCCCAGTCGGCCTATCAGGCTGCAAGGCAGAGAGGGGGGTTACATGGAGTGGGGGATCCACCCCCCAGAGTCCCATCCCACTTCCCAGAGCAGGGTCCCCCACATCTGCCCCATCCCAAGCAGAGCCCCACAGGCATGAATCTAGAGGGGTTAGCTCCCAGCATGCAGTGCTCCAGCGTCCTGGCAGCCAGACCCCATGGGGAGTCAGTTCCACCCAGAGGCCTTAAACCCCAGTGGCGTGGGGAGAACCCCGGGGACTCCTTCCCCACCCATTTAGTCTCCCACGGGGGGGAGGGGTTCCTGCTGCTCTCCCTGGGGAGGGGCTTGCTCTTGTACTGCCTGGGGGGACTGGAAGCTCAGGGGGAGTTACCTGCTGCCCTTCCTGCGGGGGGGCCCCTCGCTCTCGTACTGCCCGGGGTGGTCGAAGAAGTAGGACCGGGAGCCCCCGAGCTGCCCATTGAGGATGTGGTTGGCGCTCTGCTGGGGGGAACAGGGAGGAGAAGAGAAAGGCTATTACTTGGGGGGAGGGCAGGTTGCTCTTCACAACTCCTGGGTGGCTGCGATCCACCAGGCTGACCCCCAGGACGAGGGCTGTTCTGCTGCGGAGGGGGGTCTACCCCCCTACCAGACTGAGGCCTGCGACACCACGTGGGGGTCCCCGCCCCAACTGACCAGCCCCCCACCTGCTGTAACACTCCTGCCCCATAGGGGAGGGGGATTCCCCATAACGTACAGCCCAGCCGTGCCATGGGGAGGGGGTTGGAGGATCCCCCATTGCTGTGGGGCACATGGGTGGGCGGGGTTTCCTGACCCTAGGGCCTGGGAGCTGATAACTCAGATCCCAGCAGGCCTTGCCTCTTCCTCCCCGGCCTGGCGTAACAAGTGGGTCTACAAACCCACCCTGAGGGCGAGCGTGGGGGCAAGCAGG
The DNA here is from genome assembly GCF_026122565.2 of Emydura macquarii macquarii. Taxonomy (NCBI): domain Eukaryota; kingdom Metazoa; phylum Chordata; order Testudines; family Chelidae; genus Emydura; species Emydura macquarii. The sequence goes on along the minus strand of NW_027131105.1, from coordinate 7,210,168 downwards.
GAGTGCACGCTCAGAACGCCTCACAACAGCGGGGCCAGCCACCGGAGCCAGCAGCCTGCTAAACAAGAAATGTGCGGGCCCCAAAATCAAGGGACCAAAATTGGCGTGTTGGGAATTAGGCCCAACTGGTGGACAAAATACCGAGGGGCTGGGCTATCCCAGAAAAGACTTTGGGGACGGGGGGAATCAGGGTGACAACACCTGCACACTGAAAGACAGGAGACCAGGAAAAGAAGCTGGCTGCCTCCCCCCCATCTCCTGGGACCCTGACATCCACCATGACACCACTGGACCTTTTCCATCCTGACCTTAGGAGATGCTCTCATCACAGCAGGCCACAGACAGGGACCCAGAGGACACCTCCACCAGCTTTACTAAATGGACAGACTGTCTCCCCCACCCCATGCGTCCTTTTCCTTCCCCCACTTGTTTCTTCTCTTTCCTCTCCCTCTCCTTTTGCCTCCTGTCTAATGGGAGGCTGGCCCAGCTGGCCAAGACTGCATATTTTGCAGTGCTGCTGTCAGCCTGCGACCAAAGAGGCAGCTCAAAACGGTGGCCAGAGCAGCCCAAAGCTGGCAGACGTTTGCCGGCCCCCGGAACAGCTGGTTGGACCCTGGGCCCAGCCTTTCTCCAGCAGTGAGGCTGCAGGTGAGAGTCGGCCCCACAGAGGCTGTGATTCTCACTCGGCCGTGAGTTTTAATTTCCTGTTCCTCTTTGTCTTGTTCTCTAGGGACCAGGGTGGGACCTCAGCAACAACATCAGCTCCAGCCCGTCTGAACTAACTTCTGCTCTCCTCAACGCCACAGTTACTACCCCTTTCCTGACTCCTCAGAGGCTGTCAGACGGGTTTTGCCCTTCCACAAACGCCCCAGCGGAGGGAAAGGGCACAAGGGCTGGAGTACCAAACACTTCACATTTCAGACACTTTCCCTGATTTGCCTCCTTTCTCTGTATCTGCTACCCATGGGTCAGAGGGCGTTTCATGGGGCTAAGCAGACCCCGGTCTCTGTACTCAAAACCCCAATTAAACCTTGTTTAACCTGGTTAGTGCTGGACAGTGCCAGGGACACGCCAACACTTTGGACTCTCTGTGTTCAGTTATTCCTTCAAAATTAACCCAGCAGGCCCTCCTGCGGCGCGCTCCCCCAATGCCGGGCTCCCTGTGCCCCACCCACCATGTCCTGGGGGGGGCGGTGCACCCGGAAGAAGCCCACCAGCAGGGCAGTCGGCAGCAGCTCCCACACAAAGAGGATGAGGCCGAAGACAAGGTATCCTTGGTCCCCCAGGTCAGTGATCAGATCCGCCTGGAGGGGGGGAAGGGGAGACACAACTCAGATTCCTTTGGGGGTCTGACCCCCAACCCTGGGCGCCCCCTAAATCTTCACCAGCCAGTGGGGGGCTCTGCAGAAGGGCTGAGGTGCTGCCCCCCAAGGACAGAGAGTAAATGGTGGGAGAGAGGTTGTGCCCAATTCCCCCCAACAGAGAGCTAGGGACAATCAATGTCCCCATGGAGGGGCAGCCACCCCCCAATCAGCCCCAGCCCCGTCATCTCCACCTCCTCAAGCTGCTGCCCCTGCCTCTCTATTGGTGCCACCCACCTCCCTGGACGTCCCTCCGCTGTCCGCACTGACCTGGTCCGAGACATTGTACCAGTCGTAGTCAAAAGAGTCCAGCCGGGTGTGGGAGCTCAATGCCAGGGCCACCAGGTTGTAGCAGGCACGGCTGGCGTGCAGCAGCACCATTGTGCCACCCATGGCCGCCGTCTGGCACACTGTGGTCCCCTGGGTGGGGAGGGGGAAAGACAGACAGATGCAGGCTCCATCCCAGGGTCCCAAGCTCCACAACCCAAACCCACAGGACTCCCATCAGCCCCATGGGCCCCCCCCAAACCCACCCAGCTAGCACAGTTTCTACCAGTGCCAGATGGCACCCCAGAGGGGAAAGGCTCCACGTCCCATTTCCCACCCTCAGGGGTCAGGTCGGAGCCAACATTCCCCAGAGGTGAAAGGCCCCATATCCCATTCCTAACCCCTGAGCCAGCCAGTCCCCCAGCTCTGGGGCTGGATTGGGGCCAACGCCCCCTAGAGGAGAAGGCTGTGTCCCACCTTGGCCTGCAGGTAGAGGCTGGTGCTTGGCGAGCCGCGAGCCACGAGGCAGAGGCAGAGCGCCAGGGTGATGGCGCCCAGCACAAAGAGCGAGTCGTTGATGAGGACCCGGGTCAGCACCACGGCCCAAGGCTCGGCCCGTCCCAGCCGCACCACGAATGCGCAGGCCACGTTCACTGCCAGGAAGAGCAGGCTGGCACCAAGGCAGGCCCCCCGCACCACCAGCCTGCAGGAGAGACTGAGACTGGGGGGCAGCCTGGAGACATGCTGCTCCCCTCCTGCCCTGGGGGGGAAGATCCACTCCCCAGTTCCCTTCCATTCCTGTCCAGCTCCCCGATCCCTCTGCACAGCTTCCCCCCACCCACAGTGCAGCTCCCCCACTCTCCTCCCCCCACAGGCCTCTGCCCCTCCCCCACCCCCATCTATCTCTGCCCCTCCCCCATCCCGCCAGCTTCCCCCTCCTTCCCCCCAGCATAGTGCCATACAAGCCCCTAAGCAGCTTTGCTGCTGGGCTCAAAAGATGCTATTGGGGGGGCGGGGCGGGTGCCCACGCATGGAGCCAGCCCAATCCCGCTCCCCCCACCAGACTTTCCTCCAGCAGTGCCCAGGGAAGGGGGTGGGGGTGGAGCACGGAGCCTCTATGGCCCATTAGGCCAAAGCCATCAGCACCAGGGAGCGCGGGGGACGGAGCCAGGGTGGGGGTGAGAGGGCCCTAATTCAGTGAAGTGACTTCTGGGTTTTATCCCTGGGTCTGGAAGGGGAGTGGGGTGAAGTGGGTTCCAGGGGGGGCCTCAGGACTCCTGAGTTCTATTCCCTGCTTGGGGGTGTGGAGGGCCTTTAAGTGACTGCATGGGCATGGAGTGGGGGAGTTTGGGGGGATACTCACAGCCCTTTGGTCATGTTCGGGTGGTACTTAGCTTTAGCCTTGAATACCACCTAGGGAGAGGGGGCAGAGTTAGGGTCACAGACAAATGGACACCCCTCCACCAGCACATGCCCCTCTCCATGTGGCCCCAGGAGGCAGAGTCCAAGGGAGATGAGTTGCAAAACATCAACAAATAGAACACGTCCCCCAACTCCTGCCACCCACAAGCCAGACCCAACCGCGCTCAGAGCACACTGGTGCCAGCTGGGGGTGCAGCAAAAATTGGGGGGACAGCAGCAGCAGGGGCAACCCCCCATGTGCAGCTCCTCCCCCTGAAGGGACAAAGGCTGGATCTCTGGGGCCTCTTCAGCTCCCCCAAAGACTCACCACTGAGGCCAGGATTTCACTTAGAGGGGAAAGACCCCATATCTCATTCCCCACCCCTCTAAAAAAGCCAGTGCCCCCACCCCCACCTCATCTGGATATAGACTGAAACCAGCGCTCTCTAGAGGGGAAAGGCCACATCGCCGATTCCCCAACCCATAGCTAGCTAACTAGTCCCCCCCCGTCCCCCTGCACACATGCTACCCCAACTGATCCTCTCTATGGGGTCCTCTCTATGGGGTAGGGACAAGGCACTCAGCATACCAGGACACAACTTTCTGGGATCTGGATGCTCCTATGACCCCATCACTGGGGTTTCTGGGCACCTCCACAAATATTTATGCAAGCAGCATATGAAGGGAGTGGGGACTACTGGGTGCAGGGTGGGAGCTGGGAGTCAGGACTCCTGGTTTCTGGCCTCAGCTCTGAGAGGGGAATTGGGTCTGGTGGGTTAGCGTGGGGATCTGGGAGCCAGGACTCTTGGGTCCCATCCCCAGCACCAAGCAAGGAAAACTGAAGCCAGGTATCCGGAAACCCAAGTTGATGGCTTTTACCCACAGGGCTGAGCCCACTCATCCCCAACCTGATTACCTGGGCAAAGTAGAGGTTCATGAGTGTCAAGGTGAAGAACTGAAGGCAGACGGGGCAGCAGTAGAGCAGCCAGTAGAGGAAGGGACCCAGCTGGTTGGCCTTGAGAGTGTTCTTGAAGTAGAAGGAGAAGAGTGTGGTGCGGAGGGTGGCCCAGAGCAGGCAGAGGAAGAGGAAGACAGTCTGATAGCTGAGCTTCTTGTGCCGGTAGAGCAGCACCAGCCACAACTGGGCATAGACCGAGAGGAAGAGCAGGGCATACAGCACCGTGTACAGTGCCGTGAGCCCCAGCTTGACTGCTGGGGGGAAGGCTGGTGTCAGGCGCTCAGCAGGCACGATCACTGTCAGGTTGCTGGCAGCTTGTTCCATGCCTAGCCGTCTCTTTGAGGGGGAGTGCGGTGAGGAAGGCCTCAACTAGAAGAGGGCTATGAGGGGAAGCATCACCAGAGATCGGGTGGAGGATAGAGCAGGGCTGGTATGGAGAAAGAGAGGTGCCGGGGGAACGTGGATTGTACCGGAGAGGGTTTGAGGCACCAAGGCGGGATGCCCTGCTGCAGCAAGAAACAGTCTGTCCTGGGCTGGGGGGTGGGCGACCTGTCTTGGGATGCGGTGATGGGGGAGCACAGCTTGTCCTGGAGGATTTCCCGGTGGGAAATCTGTCTGTCTTGGCCTGGGGGTGCCACTGCTCTACGGGCCACAGTGTGTCCTGGGCTGGGGATGCCCATGTGATGGGGGCAGGGCTCAGTGTGTCTTGGGCTGAGGTTGCTACTGCTATGGGGGGCCACAGCGTGTCCAGAAATCAGTGCCCTTTCTGAAGTGCTGAGTCCGGGATGTCGGGAGGGAGAACCAGCTCCCGTGGATGTATGGGGAGGGGGGTGTTCCAGCACACCCTGGACACCCCCCCACGACACTTGGCCTGCAGCACCAGCAGTGAGCATCACAGTCTCCAGCACAGGAAGAGGCAAAGTCTGGGGGCAAAAGAAGCCAGGGGGGGCCCAGCAGGCTCAGGCTGCTTCATGGAGGGTGCAGGGGGCAGCACAAGGGCCCCGCTTTACGAGGGGGGCAGCACAGGCTATAGGGCAATGCCCAGGGCCCGGGGAGGGCTTGAGCCTGGATTCCCAGTTGGGGGGGGGGTCTCCTACGGGGGGGAGGGGAATGCCTCCAACCCTAATACCCTCCCAGTGCGTGGCTCTTCTCTGCCCCCCAGCGTCACTAGACACCAGGGTCCCCCACTCCTTCCCCCAGCCTGGAGATCCTCAGGGAGGGGCTCTCCTCCCGCTGCGACGCCCCCAGCACGAAGATGCTCGGACTCCTGGGTCCCCGGACTCACTCCCCTCTTCAAAGGGTCCCCTCGCCCTCCCCCCACTCGGGATCTCCTTTTTCCCTCCCCCGGGGTCCTCGGACACCAGGATCCCCCTCACCCCCTCCCGCCTTAGGGACCTCGGACGCCTGGGTCCCCCGGCCTCAGTCGCGGCACCGGCGATGACAGCAGCCAGCCCGGCGGCTTCTAGTTGCGCAAAGTGCGTAACCTTCCCCACCCCCATCCAGGAGACGGCTCCGCCCCCCGCGCAAGCGACGTAATGCGCGTCGGGAATACCCCGGATCATAGAGAACGAGAGGCGAGGCCGGGGAGAGCACCACTTCCTGCCGCCATCTTAAGTACGGGCAAATGAAGCGCCCTCCCATGTCCCCCAGAGCCTCCACCCCAGTGACCACCGCCCTGCTGCAGACCCCAGTGCCCCCTCCCCGGGGCCGCCGAACAGCCCCTCCAGAGCCCTCAGTGCCCCTGCACTCCCGACATGCCACCACCCCGGTGCCCCAGAGCCCCCCTCGGACAGCCCAGCCCCCGCTGGCAGGGAGGGGAGGGGGCGATCGGTGAAGGCAGCCTCATGACCTCGGGACGGGAGACGGGAGGAGACCCGGTCCCGCACCCCGCTGGGGCCGGCTGAGGTCACCAGGGGGCAGGGCTTCCCCCATGATGTAGGGCTCTGTGATTGGGCACGGCCGGTGCCAGTCCCTATTGCCCGGGTGACTGTGTCTGGGTGCGCGATCCCGGGTGGAAATAGGGGGGACGGATTGATAGCAACCCCCCCCCCGCGGGTGAGTGGGGGAAGGGAAAGCCCATGAGCGGAGGGGGGGCTGGAGGTGGGACAAGCCCGGGAGCTGGGGGCAAAGGGAGAATCCCAGGAGCTGGGGTGTAGATCCCGGTGTGGGGAGGAGGGGGCCCAGGGCGATCAGGCAGTCGGGGTGCCCTTCTCCCCAGGGAGGGGCCCGGGGCTGTGCACCCCCTGATACCCCGCTTCTCTTGCAGCGCGGCGCCCGGGCGCCATGCCCCGCCACTGAGCATGTTTCGCATCCAGGAGTTCCAGGACGAGGTGTTCCCGGGGCGAGAGAAGGAGCCGCCTGCCCCCCCCGAGTCGCAGAGGGGGGACACGCCCGGCTTCAAGCAGCCAGGCACGCCCGCAGCTGGTGAGACCCCCCACCCGGCCTGGGGGGGGTATCCCTGGACTCAACATGCTCGTCCCCCCCTCCCCAGAGCCTTGTCCATAATGTAGGTCACAGACCTTTCCATGGGGCGGAATTTCTGCCCCATATAACACCCAGCTGGGGGCATTCCCCCCTTACAGCTCCCCCTCCACGTGGGATTCCCAGACACACACACACCCAGTTGCAAGGGCTTCCTGACCAGACCCTGACAGACCCCGGAGAAGGGAGGGGGGGTCAGTCCCTGAACTCAATCCCTCCGCTTCTTCCCCACAGAGCTGCGAAGCCGCATTGGGTCAGACCCCCCATCTCTGGAGTCAGAAGTGCAGGATGAGCCAGGCGGGGCATTCTTCCGGGCACGCTCACGCTCAGCCCCCCCCATCCTATGGGCTGCCATGCGTTATGGGCGAGAGCTGCGCAGGATGAGTGATGAGTTTGATGTGGCGCTGCAGGTGAGATGGGACAGGGGGCAGAAGGACAGGGGATGACCCCAGGGGGAGGTGAAATGGGGGAGAAGGGAGGGCACAACCCCTGGGGGCAGCTGGTACACTCAAACCACCAACCCGATGAGCTCCCCCACCCTCAGGTCTCAAGCCCAAAACCTGTGGTTGGCTGGCATTGGGAAGGGACCCATAAGATGCTGGGGGAGGATTTAGGGAGGCTGAAAAGACCTCCTTACTCACCTCCGAGGGATCCCTCCAGCACCCACAGGGGGTGGATCTGCCCTTCTCTACTTCATACACAGAGTAAGTGGGGTGGCACTGCCCAACTGGCAAGGGGCATGAGTGCCAATCAGACAGAGGCGGCTGGCTGGCCCACACAATAGTTCTTGCTATGGGGGGTGAGCATTTGCAATAGGAGGGTCCTGATGAGTGGAGGCATTTGCAGTGGGTGTGTCCCTGTTGGGCTCTCACTGTCTTCCTCCCCTCTAGGTGCTGCCACGCCCCAAGAGCGCAGGTACAGCATCCCAGCTGCACCGGGGAAGCAGCTGGAAGGAGATCTTCCAGGCCTGGTTGGGGCACAGACCAGCCCGTGATGCCCCCCGAAGAGCCCCAAGTGACTGCAGCCCCCTACTGGGGGGATGGGACTGGCCCCTTGAGTGCATGCTCTGTAGGATGCCACCATCTCATAGGAGGAGGGTTCTGCAGAGGGAGATGTTGGGGGCGGGAAGGTCCTGTATGGGGCATATACCCTCAAACAACTCCCTCCTACCCAACCCAGGGGATAGGCAGCTGCCTGTCTCCCAGTAGGATGGCTCCCTACATCTATCTGGGGCGGTGGGAGGGGCAGGGTTGGGGGAGAGGTTGGGTTTTTTACACAGTCTGGGAAAGTTGTGATAAAAAACATATTTTCTATGGGTGCCTGCATGACTTTTTATTGCTTCTCTGTTGTGGTGGTACAGCCACAAGCATGGGTGCCCCCTTCCAAACCCAGGCACAAACACAGACATCTATGTCCCCCACTGCCACCCTCCTGTAGCACTCCCCACCCCGGCCACACGCCTCCAACAATTTCCTGACCTGCTGCACTCCCCCCTGCCCCAGCCATGGCACCATGCCCCCCTCCTACAGCACTGCCCAGTCATGTGCACCTGTCACCAACTGTTCCCCCCTTGGCCACACACATGTGCCATCACCTCTCCCTTCCTACAACACTGCCCCCCCCGGCCATGCCCACAAGCCACCATGCCCCCCTCCTGCAGTGCTGTCTCCACCGTGAGTGCCTGCCACTGTCTCCTGGCCACAATGTCCCCCTGGTGCCTGCCACTGTGCCCCCTCCCAGCAATGCCACCCCCACAGCCATGAGTTCCTTCCATAGTCCCTCCCCCCTGCAACAGTGCCCCCTGCCCTGCACACCTGCCCCCCTTCAATGCGTGCCTTCCACTTTATGTCACCCCGCTGGGGTCCCAACAGTAGCGCCTGCTGCAGTCCATCGTCCCCAGCTCAGCCATGTCCTCAGGGCTGAGGTCCCAGCCCCAAAGCTGGGCATTCTCGGCCAGGCGGGTGGGGCTGGCAGACTTGGGGATCACCCCCACACCCTGGTGCAGGGCCCAGCGCAGAAGTACCTGGGCAGGGGTGCGCCCGCAGCGCTCTGCCACCTGCCGTACCTCTGCCCGCCCCACCAGCTGCCCGCAGCCCAGCGAGGCGTAGGCCTGGAGATGGATGCCATGCCGCTGGCAGAAGTCCCACAGCTCCCGCTGGGCCAGCTCTGGGTGGAACTCCACCTGCAGCACAGCTGGCGGCACCTGGCAGTGGGCCAGCAGCTCCTGCAGGTGCCCCAGGGTGTAGTTGGAAACGCCGATGGCCCGCACATGCCCAGCATGGTGCATCCGCTCCAGTGCTCGCCAGCTCTCCCAGCGCCGCTCCTGGTTGCCCTTGTCCCCTTGAGGCTTGCCCTGCGTGCCTGGCCAGTGGATGAGATAGAGATCTAGGTAGCCACAGGCCAGCTGCTCCAGGCTGCGCAGGCAGGCGGCCTCGGCTTCAGCCTTGCCCTGGTCCCGTGGCCCCAGCTTGGTGGTGAGGAAGATGTCATGGCGGGCCAGGCCGTGAAGGGGCAGCAGGGACCCCAGCGCCTGTCCAATTGCCTCCTCGTTACCATAGACGGCAGCTGTATCAAAGGAGCGGTAGCCATGGGCTAGGGCGGCATCCACACACTGGGACACCAGCTCAGCCCCCTGCAGGCGGAAAGTGCCCATGCCAAGCAGGGGCATGTGGGTTCCACTGTTCAGCAGCACCGTCTGCTCCGTGGGCCTGGGGGATAAATGCAGGTTAGGGACGCGGATGCCACCGTCGCTCTCAGGGCAGCTACTCGAGAGAAGGGTGTGCATGCAAAGCTGGGCCACAGCCGTGCACGAGAGGGAGGGGACCCCCATGCAAGCCTGCCCCTCAGCATCCAAGGCGATATGCGTGTGAAACTGCCCCACAAGTGTGCAAGGGGAAGGAGTGGCTCGCCCTAGCCGGCACCCCGAGTGTGCACCGCCCTCGCCCTAGGCGGCCAGTGCACCCACCTCCTGCTGCCCGTGCCCCAGGCACTGCCCCGTGCCAGAGGCGATCCCCGGGGACCTGCCCCCAACGGGCGCGCACACACTCACTCACCCGAGCCCCAGCCCCACCGCCTCCACGTCCATGTCTCCACGCAGCTTCCAAACCGACCTCCACGTGACCAGACGGCGCAGCCGGGAACCTCCAATCCCCGTCGAGGGGCGGAGCCACTGGGGCAAGGGCCGGAATTAACGGGTTAAAGAGAAAAGTGAGCGCGCGCACCTGCGAGGTGTCAGATGCTGGCGGGCACGGCCCGGGCGGGGTGCGCGGCTGCAGACAGGCCGCTCTCCCTGGTGCACGGCAGCACGGGGCGAAAGGGGGTGCGCAGTGCACGAATGCACCCCACGCTGCCCCCCGGCGCTTTAGATATGCATGTACCCCAGGCTGCACTTCTGCGCCTCAAGAATAAATTGGGATAGGTACCCCAAGCTTCACCCCGGCAGGCCAGGTACAGATCGGGGTGTATGGATGTACCCCACGCTGCATCGAAGGCTTAGCTCTACATTCTGGCAAACAGTGCAGCCTGCAGCCCCTCAGATATAATTCAGAGCCCAGAGCTTGCTGAGACCGCTGCATCATGCTGGCCAACACTGGCTCTTCTCCTTTCCTTGCACTCCCTCATCTGTTCGCATCCCTCGGTTCAGATTGGAAGGGTTATGGCGGGGACTGTCTTTGATCTGTCTGTACAGCGCCTAGTGCAATGGGGTCCTGGTCCATGACTGGGGTTCTTAGGAGCCACAGTAATACAAATAGTAAAGGGTGAATGAATGCACCCCACATTGCACCTCTGCTCACATGTATCTATGTTACACACCTGCTTCTCAGTTATAAATCAATGCATGGTGCATGCACCTACCCCACACTGCATCCCTGCACCTCCGCTACAAATTGGGATGCACAGAGTATGCACATGCTCTATGCTGCAACCCTGCACCTCAGCTATAAATCAGGGTGCACAACGCATGCCTGTACACACACTGCCTGCCTGCACCTCCAGGTGCATGCTCAGCATATGCACTGTGTGTGTTTGTGTTGCTGCATGGTCCCTACCTGCATACTGCCCCTCTATGTCTCTATGCCTATGGGTCCACACCCCACAGCAATACGTCTGTGACGTGCATTCTGCTGTGAGCACTGTGGGTATCTCCTGTGGTAGAGCTTCTGTCCTATTGGAGCATAGCACTCAACCCCACACCTGGGAAGATACTAAGGGAGATCTCCTCAGCCCCGGGGGATCCTCTCCCACTCAGGACCCAGCACCAACCCTGTTACCTCCAACTCCATTGACCCCTGCAACCCCACTGGCAACCTCTCCTCCCCCACCCTATCTCGTTACCCACCGTTCTTGACCCCGGAGAGCTGCCCCTTCTCCAGCACTGTCCCTTAAACCATCACCTTCTGTGGAAGCTGGAACTCCTCCCCTTTATTCCCCCTTCCTCACTTGACCCTGAGGAAGCCTCCACTTCCCTGCCCAACCTTGCCCCCGACCATGTTACCCCCCCATCTCTGGGAGAGCCCCCTTCCCCCTTGTTACCCCCATTGTCTGGAGGACCCCACCTTCCCTGTTCCCTGCCTTCGCGAGATTCCCCCTCCCCCCCCACCAAACCACATTACCTCCCTCCCAACCCTGGGGAACCTCCTTCCCCTCCTCATCAGACTCCTTCATCCTGCCGCGCCCAAGGTAGCCCCCTCTCCCTTCCCCCTGCTCTGCTCCCCCCGATCTGCTCCCCCCGCTCTTCATGGGGGGCAGGACGTGACACCCTGGTGCAGAATCTGGACGAGCCTGCCGGGAGCAGTACGAGCCATCGACCAGCAGAGGGCGCACCTCATCGCTGCCCGGGCGCTGGTTTGGAAGCACCAACTTGGAGTGGGGGGCGCAGGAGGGAATGAATCCCGAGCCACCCCCCTCCACCTATGAGCCCGCTCCCCGACTCCATAGTCACCTCCCTCCCAAGGGAGCCCCTCCCCTTATGACCCCAATCCAGACCTCATTACCACCTGCAGACCTAGGTGTCCTCTCGGACCCCCGATCCCAGCTCAGACCCCAAAAGCCCCCCACCCCAAAGGAACACCTGACCCCAATCCCATAGACCTTCCTCAAACACAAGAGCTGCCCCCTGCTTGACCCCATAGCCTCGCACCGCCGCAGGAAGCCCCTCCATACCGATCCCCACAGCGCGTGCCCCATCCCATGGGAGCACCCACCTGCCAGTCCCCCGCCCCATGGGACCCCCACACTTCATAGCTCCCTCACCCCCAAGGGAACCCCCTCATCTTCCAGCCTGGCATCTCCTGTCCTGCGCCCTCCTGGCCCCCGCTGCAACCCCAGCAGATTTCAGCGTTGCCCTGCCCACCACCTACCAAATTCCCCACCATCACCGTAAAGCCGGATCCACCAGGGGAATAAACCTGGCACCCCTCCCATACCCCCCAAGGGAATATACCTGAGCCCCCCAACTTAACCAGTACCGCCACACACCTGTATGGGGCACAGCCCTGCCCTCCGCCGCTTCCCGCACTGGGGGGGGGGAGGGGGGTTGGGAGGGGATCAGATAAGGACACAGACACACACACCCCGTCCTGAGCCACAGACAATGGGCGTGTCTGAACACTGTCGGGGGGGGGGGGGATTTCGGGGACACATCGAGAACAGGAATACAGAGGGGGTAGGGGGTGACTGGGACCTCCCCCCACAGCCAGCGCTCCCACCCTCCCCACAGCGCCCCCTGCTGGAGTAGCCAGGAACTCCCCCCCCCCCGCAGCCAGCGCTCTCACCCTCCCCACAGCGCCCCCTGCTGGGAGAGGCGTTGCTGGGAATCACCTGGGGAGCAATTGGGGGGGGGGGGGGGGGGAGGAGGACAGGGGCAAGAAGGGAAACATGTGGAGGGGGATGTGGCAGGCTGAGGGCATGTGCATGGAGAGCATGTGCGGGGAGGGTCTAGAAAAGGGATTTTTCGGGGGGGGATCTGGGGTCGGGGAGCAGCAGAGTAACTGGAAGGTTCCCTCCTTCCTTCCTCAGTGTCTGGCTTGCAGGCGTGGGGGGGGTTGTTGTTGCTATTTTGCGGTGGGGCGTATTGGGGACCTCCGTGCATGTCTGTTGCGGGTGACGGGGTTGGGGTTGGGGTGTGCTGTTTTGCAGTGGGGGTCGGGGGAACCCCCGCTCCCCTGGGCACTGACCCGTTCCCTCCCCCCCCACCCGTCTCCGCTGTCCGTGCTAGGAGCCAGCCCCCCACCCCTCCCCTCTCCATTGCAGGCTGCGCACGGTGCCCTCCCTAGACATCCATCCCTCGCCAGGGTGGAGCATGAAGCTGCGAGCGGGAGCATCTTCCGCCTGTCCCCGGCAGCCGGGCTCTGCTCGGCCGTTTTGCTGGTGCCCGCAGCCTGGCGGCAGAGGGGACCCCAGATCGGGGGGTAGCTCGGCTGGGGGGCTCTGCAGCAAGGGGGGGAGGCACAGGCTGTGGGAGGGCTCGTGCAGACCCCCCCTCCTCTCCCAGCTGCAGATGGACCAGTGACTCCAGGAGCAGCCCTGTGCCCCCTCCAACGCCAGTTAACGGGGATCCCCTTCTTTGCGCCCCACAGATCTGAGCATCGGCGGGGGGGGGGAGCGTGTGCGCGTTCCGCCCCGCAGGGGAGGGCTTGCTGCGACCTGACCCGCCACCAGGTAAGGAGGGAGCTGGGGAGAGGGGTCTGGGGGGACGCTGCCCCCGTGGATCTGAGCGGGGAGGTGTGTGGAAGTTGCCTTGGGGTGGGGGAGCACGGACCTGTCCCCCTGTCCTGACTGATGCTCAGGGAAGACCCCCTGCGGGTTTTGGGTGGCGGGGTTTGGAGATGCCGGGGAATCTTGCCTCTTACATTTTCAATCCTTCTGAATTTTTTTGCAGCCCTCCCTCAATCGAGGAAAGTTGCATAGAAAGAAAAAAAGGGGGTATTTGAGGGAGGTAAAATTGGGAGGGTGGGAGGTGGAGGGAGCTCGTCTGCATGTGTCCAATTCTGCATTCCTGGGCTGAGGCGGGAGGGGGAGGTCCCAGACACCAGGGCAGCCACATAGGGGCGAGTTGGGGGGAGAGGAGCTCCAGAGAGGCTGCTGGGATGTGTTGTGTGTGTCTTGGAATGGGGGGGCTGGGGACACAGGAGACCTGGCCCCCTGACAGGGTGCTGGGGAGATGGCACTGGGAGTGCAGGGGCCTCACTCTGGGTTTTGTGGATTTAAAAGAATTCTTGTACACAGAGTGGGGCTGCCCCGGTCCCTATCAAACTGCCTCCCAAATCTGATGCTCCCCCCACAAAACGTCCCCCTCCAACCTCGGGTAGCTCACCCAAAAGCTCCCCCTCCTACCTGGGGCTCCCCTATCCCCCATAGAACCCCCATGTAAGGCTCTTTCTCCTCTGCAGATCCATCGCCCCCTGCACTCCCCAACGTGGGGCACTGGGGTCTCTGGTCTGGATCTCACTGTCCCAGGTCTCACTGCCCCCCACTGCTGTCCTTGCCCTGGGGCTCCACCCCAATTCTCCAGAAATTCTGCTGCCTGACACAGCCTGCCTTCTGTTTGGTGGGGGAGGGGATCTCCTCCCAGGGAGGGCAGGGGAATCCCCCCCAAGTACTGGGGTGGCCTGGGGTGATGCATGAGAACTGGACAGCAAATGGAAAATGCCATGCACTGGGGGGATGGGGGCATGCGTGCAGTGCCTCATGTGGGGGGACAAGGGGCATGAATGAGCAACACTTGGCACAGTGGATGTATGTGCAACACACAGCAGTATGGTACACGTAGTGCCCCAGCCCTGCGTGGACAGGGACACTCCGCCTGTATTGATGGTACACACCCACTGCAAACTCACCCCCGGCCCCGTGCACCCACAGCAATGCCTTGCACACTCACCCCCAGCCCCTGTGCACCCGGAGCAATGCCTTGCACACTCACCCCCGGCCCCTGTGCACCCAGAGCAATGCCTTGCACACTCACCCCCCGGCCCCTGTGCACCCAGAGCAATGCCTTGCACACTCACCCACGGCCCCTGTGCACACACTGGTGAGACCACCCAGAAAGTTGAGGATGGGGGCTCCTGGCCATGTCTGGAGCAGTCTAAGGTAAAGTTCATGTGAGCCCCAGCCAGTCCCAAGGGGGGATGAAGTCTCTGCCCCTCCCACTGGGGCAAGGTTCTGTTATAATAGCCTGGCACAGGCTGAGGGGGCAGGACGACAGCTCAGGGAATTGGGGGGAGGGACTCTGGGGATGGGATGGGGGACGGCAAGGGGCACAAACTCCTTGGGGAGCAGGTGGGTGGGGAAGAGAAGTCAGGGAGGAGTGCGGGGCCTCTTGGACATTCTGTGGGATAGGGAGGGCCTGGGGATGAGGCAGCGGGCGCCTCCAAACACTGCTCCCCATCCCCAGCTCTGGGGAATCCGCAGTTGGAGCTGGTGCAGGGGGAAGTGTTTGTGTGTTGGGGAGGGAAATCAGCTGGGCTGGGGTGTGTATGTATGGGCAGGGTGAGAAGCTAGCACAGGGGAGGAGTGTGAGCTGAGGGATGTGGGGCAGAGCTGTGGGCACCCACCAGAATGGCGGAGAGAGTGCCCACACCAAACGTCACTGCCTGAGCGAATTAATGGGGATCGGCCCAAAACCCATTACATGCAGCAGAGGAAAGGGGACACGCCCACAGGCCCCCTCCAGCCCCAAGACCCCCTCCACCCACACACCCCCACACACACTTGGACATAGGCAGCCTGAGGGGCTGGAGTGGGGGCAGACACCAAATTGACAGGCTCTGCTGGCAACTGGTTGGAAGGGTACTGGTATGGGTCTGGGCTCCCCACACTTGGCTGGCTGAGGGGGTCACTCCCACATGCCCCCCTCACCCTGCCATGGTGCCAATCCTGCTGCCCTATGGTGGAGAGGTCAGAGCCCCCTAATGCAGATTGAGGGGGCAGCTGGTCCTGCCAGAGTTTGGAGAGGCCCCCCTCTCCCTCCAGACCCCAGCTGGGACAAGCACCCACCCTGTGATGCCCAGCAGGCCCCAGGCCCCATTCACTTCTGGCTGGTGCTGGATTAGCCCATTGAGCACAGATAGGCCCTGGGAACCAGCTACCAGCGCTGCCTTGAACCACTGGCCTGGACCACGGGATACAGAGTCCTGACTCCCAGCCTCTTCTCTTCTCCCCCTTCCCCAAGGCAGAGAGCACTGGAAGCCAGGACTCCTGGGTTCCATTTCCAGCTCTGGGAGGGGAAATGGGTCCAGTAGCTCAGGACTCCTGGGTTCTTAATCAAGCCCCTGTCTCCAGCAGGGGAGGGGGAATGCAGTGGTTAGAGTGAGCAATGGCGCTGACATGGGATGCAGTATGTTTTGCAGCCTCAGGTGATAAAGGGCCAGGGTGCGTATTGCCATGGGAATGGAGCCAGGAGAAAGATGGGGAGGAACAGACCATGGGGGAAGGGAGCCCAGGGGGTGCTGGCCAGCTGTGGGCAGAGAAGAAACTAGGAGACAATCATGGCCTCTTATGCCCCCCCACAGCACCCACCCCTTCCTCCTAGCCTTGCCCCTCTGCTGCATGCCCCTCTTCTCCCCACAGCACCCCAACCCCAAAGGGAGCAGCCCCAGCCAGCCCACAAGGAAGGGGCTGACGGTGACCTCCCACTCCTCCTCACCAGCTACCAGGTGTTCTCCTTATTCCTCACTGTGTCCCCATCTCTCTTGCAGGTCCTGCCTGCCAGCCCCCACCATGCCCCTCCTCTCCCGCCTTGGGGCCTCTATCCTCTTCCTGGCCTTGAGCCTGCCACTGCGCCCGGCCAAGGTGGAGGAGGGGCTGGGGGGCCCATCGCAGGGGGTATCTTTGCTGGAGGGAGCTAATCTCAGCACCTTGTGCCAGGAGGCCACAGAGTGCCAGGAGGGGGTGATCCTGCCCGTGTGGCTACCCCAGAACCCCTCAGTAGGCGACAAGGTGGCCCGGGCCATTGTCTACTTCGTGGCACTGGTCTACATGTTCCTGGGCATGTCCATCATCGCCGACCGCTTCATGGCCTCCATCGAGGTCATCACCTCGCAGGAGAAGGAGATCACAGTGAAGAAGGCCAATGGCGAGACCAGCACCACCACCATCCGCATCTGGAACGAGACCGTCTCCAACCTGACGCTTATGGCGCTGGGCTCCTCAGCACCTGAGATCCTGCTCTCCATCATCGAGATTGTGGGCCACGGCTTCCAGGCAGGCACCATGGGCCCCAGCACCATCGTGGGCAGCGCCGCCTTCAACATGTTTGTAATCATCGCCGTGTGCGTGCAGGTGGTGCCCGAGGGCGAGACGCGCCGGATCAAGCACCCGCGCGTCTTCTTCGTCACGGCCGCCTGGAGTATCTTCGCCTACATCTGGCTCTACCTCATCCTGGCCTGCTTCTCCCCCGGCCAGGTGGAGGTATGGGAAGGCCTGCTCACCTTCCTCTTCTTCCCCATCTGCGTGGTGCAGGCCTGGCTGGCTGACCGCCGCCTCCTCTTCTACAAGTACGTGCAGAAGAAGTACCGTGCGGACAAGGCCCGGGGATTGATCATTGAGACTGAAGGGGAGGCAGCCCTCCCCAAGCTGGAGGTGGAGCTGGACAGCTCCCAGGCCAACGGGGTGGGCGAGGCAGGCAAAGATGGGGATGAGGAGGCCCGGCGTGACATGGCACGCACCTTGAGGGACCTGCGGCAGAAGCACCCAGAGAAGGACATGGAGCAGCTGATTGAGATGGCCAACTACCACGTGCTGGTGCAACAGCAAAAGAGTCGGGCTTTCTACCGCATCCAGGCCACCCGCATGATGATCGGAGCAGGCAACATCCTGAAGAAACACGCGGCTGACCAGGCGCGCAAAGCTCTGAGCCTGCCCGAGGTGCGCTCTGAGGACGACGACTCGGTCACCAGGGTGGCCTTCGAGCCGGCACTCTACCAGTGCTTCGAGAACTGTGGCGCGGTGGTGCTGACGGTGGAGCGGCGCGGTGGTGATGTGGCCCGCATGGCCCTGCGTGTGGACTTCCGCACCGAGGACGGTACAGCCAATGCCGGCTCCGACTACGAGTTTGCCGAGGGCACGCTACTCTTCAAGCCGGGCGAGATGCAGCGCGAAATCCGGGTGGGCATCATCGATGATGACATCTTCGAGGAGGACGAGTACTTCCGCGTGCATCTCAGCAACGTGCGGGCCACATGGGCCGAACCATGCACTGAGCCGTCCCCTAAGGCCTGCCTGGGCCCAGCTGCTACTGCCACCGTCACCATCTTTGACGACGACCATGCTGGCATCTTCACCTTCGAGGGCGCCTCGGTGCGTGTCAGCGAGAGCGTGGGGGCCGTGCGGGTGCGGGTGCTGCGCACCTCGGGGGCTCGGGGCCGCGTGGCCCTGCCCTACCACACTGTGGAGGGTACCGCAAAGGCTGGTGAGGACTACGAGGAGGCTGAGGGAAAGGTGGAGTTCCTCAACGACGAGACCACGTGAGAGACATGGAGGGGAAATGGGGGGAGCGCCCTAAGGGAGCAGGTGCAAAGGATTGTGAGCGACGCTCTGCTCGCTCTGCCCGAGGGGGGGTGACCAGTGACAGGCAGCAGGGTCTGTGGGGGAACGATTGGGGAGAGGGGACAGCTGCTTAGGGGAGGTAATCAGGGTGCTGGGTGGCAGGAAGAAGGATGCCTGGTGTGTATGTTGGGGAAACAGAGGCCAGGGAAAGGCGGGTCAGGGACAAGGTGGGAGGAGGGATCAGAGGAGCAGCTACCTGGGGAGAGCCAGCATTGCAGGGCACCCTGCCTATCCCCCTGGCTCTCCCTATGCAGCCCTCTCTCCTGTATAGATCCTCATTAACCTGGCCATGCCATTGCCCCCAGAAAAAGCAGCTGTCGGAGGGAGGGAGGGGGATGGATGGAGATGAGCAGCCCTGCAGATTTAATTGTGAGGGGGCCTGTGAATCAGGACTGAGGGGCATCAGCAGAGCTGGGGGGAACCCAGGCCTGGGATAGCAGGGGCTGCATGTCAGCGTGGAGAGCACTGGCAGGGGGCTGAATGAGGCAATTGTTGGAGCAGCCACTCCACCCCCCCCAGCAGCTGAGCCTGGAGTGCTGGGGGGGGGAGAGAGGAGAAGGCCGCAGCATCTCAGCAGAGCTGTGGGCAGGGGAGAGCAGCTCTGGATACCAGGGGTTCAACTCCAACCTCCTTGGGCCATTGGTGGTTGACAGGAAAAGCAGGGGGCACCAAGGCATCCCCTCCCTCACCACTGTACAGGGGTTCCCCCCACCCCCGTGTCCCCATGGCATTTGTGGGCTCCCAGCCCCCTCTCTGCATGAGCCCAGACAAGGGGTTGGGGGGAGCCCTGCTTCAGTTTGCCAGGATGACGAGGGAGGAACATGGGTGTGAGTGGGGAGGGGGAGTGTGAACCAGTGAGTGTGAGCAGATGGAGCACGGGCGTGCCCCCAGGTGGGAGCAGAGCCCCAGCACACCAGCACTTGGGCGAGGTGGGTGCGAATCAATGGGGAGCAGCCATGGGCTCCCTGCCTACAGGGGGGTAGCTCAGGCCAAGGGGGGGTGGGTCAGTGATAGGGGACAGCGGAAGGAACAGTAGGGTAGGGGGAGGACACAGGCTGTGCTGGGGGCGGGAGAAGCTCTGTGCTGAGATCCCAGCAGCTGGCAGATAACCCTCCCTTGCTCCTCTCCTATGCTCCGTTCCCCCCCCACCCCCCCGCCCGCCCCAAGCTGCTCCCAGCACCACCAGAGCGAAGGGCCCTTTGTGCTCATAATGAGAGAGCAGAACAGATGGCACGAGGGGGAGGGTGCGGCCAGTGACTGCATTGCCAGGGCTTGATCCCCCAGTGCCCACGGGTGGGGGGGGCGCGCGTGCAGGGGAGCCCGCAGCTGGGATAGCAGGGGCTGGGGGTCAGGGCGGAGGGGCACCAGCAGAGCTGGGAGTCTGAGGCCAGCTCTGGGCTGGCAGCAGACTGTGGGGTGGGATTGAGGGGCACCGGCAGAGCTGAGGGGGGCAGTCAGGCTCCTGTTCACTAAGGGGGTGAAGCAGCCGGTGATTCCCTTGTGCTCTGGTTATGGCCAATGGGCTTGTGGGGCCTGGGAGCCGCCCCCCTAAATGGCCCAAGCCCATTGGCTGATCCCCCTTCTCCCCCCCACTCAGCACTGCAGCATCCATTAACCCCCAGCCTGCTGCTTCACAATGGGGGGAGGTAAGTGAGGGGGGACAGAGCTGTGGCAGTGGGGGGCTGGCGGAGGGGCAAGGAGGTGGCACAGTGGGGGCTGGGGGAAGGGAGCGGAGGGACAGCTGTTCCCTCTTGTAATTACCTGTCCCAAATTAGTTTTGAGTTGATGCCAGCTGGGGAGGGGGGAGAAAGGGGGGATGGCCTGGGCAGCAGGCTGATTGACATACAGATAAACTGAGATGGTAGCACAACTCCCTGCTTATGGGGCAATCCCCCACTGTTCATGGACCCCTACCTGCTCCAGTTGGAGCAGACTGGCCCGGATGAGTCCCCCCCACTCCTTGCACATGAGCCTTAGCACCCCCAGGCCCTCAGTGCAGCCCCCCCATCTCACCCCACCTCCCGATCTCTCCCCTCCAGGAAATTCATCGAGATTAAAATAATCGACGACGAGGAGTATGAGAAAAACAAGAATTTCCACCTGGAGCTGGGCCGCCCTGAGCTGCTGGAGCTGGGGCTGTGGCACGGTACGGGGGAAGGGGGACGCCAATACAGGGGGGCACAGGCCACGGCACTGGGGGGCTTGGGATGGATGGGGCAGTGGGCGGCACAGGAAGCCAGTGGATAACAATCCCTGTATCTCTTCTCACCCCAGGTGACTCCAATGAGAACCGTACCACCGAGGGGGAGGAGGGGGCCGCCATCGCCAAGATGGGGTGCCCCAGTCTGGGGGAACACCCCAAACTTGAGGTGGTGATCGAGGAGTCCTACGAGTTTAAGGTAAGTGCCCCTGGGCATCCCATCCCTCCTTTGCCCATGCACTACTTGTGCCCCATCTGCCCCATTACTTCAGGCCCCCCATGCATCATCTCCTCATCTGCCCTCCACACCATCCCAGGTACCCCAGCCCCCCTGGACTCACACTACCCCCAGCAACCCCTTAGCCCCTCCAGGCACCCCCCTTGCTGAACTGGGCCAGAGAGAGTCCACCAGCCTCCCTTGCTACCTTCCCCCCCGTCCCATATACTGGTCTGTGCCAGTGCCCTTTCTGGCACAGCTGGGGGGGGAGAGGGAGATGATGCACCAGAGACTCGGGTCCATTGCTGGCTTCCCCCCCACAAGGCTGCCAGAGCCAGGTGCTCTTTGAGGAGCGCAGATGGAGTCCAGAGGTGAGGGGGCAGTTCCAGAGGTATGTTGCCCCCCCCCCAGCATCACACTGCAGCCCCTGGCCTCCCCCCCCCTTGGGCATCTGGGCCCCACCCCCTCTGCCCCCACACTGGGCCTCAGAGCTCGGCCCCCCATCTCACCCCTCTTTATTCCCCTCCCCCCCCCACAGAGTACAGTGGACAAACTAATCAAGAAAACCAACTTGGCACTGGTTGTGGGGAGCAGCAGCTGGAGGGAGCAATTCGTCAGTGCTGTGACGGTCAGCGCCGGTACGGTACGGGGAGCGCACCCCACCCAGGGAGGTGGCAGGGAGTGTAGGGTAGGGGGAAGCTGGAGGGGGGTGAGGAGCACTGGAGGGGGTGCAAGGGAGGTCGTGGGGTGCAGAGGGTTACCCCCATCTTACCCCTTGTCCCTCCCAGGGGATGAGGACGAGGACGAGACGGGCGAGGAGCGGCTCCCGTCCTGCTTCGACTACATCATGCACTTCCTGACCGTGTTCTGGAAGGTTCTCTTCGCCTTCGTGCCCCCCACCGAGTACTGGGGGGGCTGGGCCTGCTTCCTGGTCTCCATCGCGCTCATCGGGGTGCTCACCGCGCTCACTGGCGACCTGGCCGCGCACTTCGGCTGCACCATTGGCCTCAAGGACTCAGTCACTGCTGTGGTCTTCGTAGCCCTCGGCACCTCTGTGCCCGGTGAGAGGGGCGGGGGGGGGACACCGCACGGGGGCTCCATGGGGTGCAAGGGCTTGGTGCCTGCTGTCACAGAGTCTCAGGGGGTGGGGCCATGCCCCAGCATGTAACCGATCTCCTGGGAGCGACCCCTTTAGTGGGCTGGGCCCTAAAGACCCACAGTTCCATTGGGGCAGGCCCGTGGCCTCCACGACTGGGCCTTTGGCAGCAGCGTTCCCTTGATCAGATCCAACCAGCCATGGGAGGCTTGGACCGTGCTCCTCTGGGTGCAGTGCTCCCAGGGAGCATTCACAGTCACACGGGCAAGGCAGTCTGTGCCATGGGCGGGTCCCACCCCAGACACCTGGTCACAGCAGCTGAAAGGTCAGAGGTTAGCGGAGGCAAGGGTTAAACCACGGCTGTTCTGGTCCAAGCCGTGCCCTGATGGAGTCCAGCATAGCTTGGCTGGCCCATCTGTGGTGCTCGCTCTCTTCCTCTCCCCCTTGTCTGTCTTTCCCGAGTTTTTCGGCCGTTAGGTGTTGATGGCTCAGTTCTTGGGCATCTCTGTCTTGCTGGATGCTCTGTTGATTCAGGTCAGTTTCAGCCTGTTGTTTAATGACCCTGTTCCTTCCACCCATCCAGCAAGGTGACACCCACATCTCCTGCACTGTCTTAGCAGGAGACTTGCACATACTTATAAGGAGGGAAACTGAGGCACACAGAGGCTTAAAAAAAATAATACGGAAAATGCCCACTGTGGCACACGTGGCGGAAGAGGGTGCTGCCTGGGGGGAGGGGGCTCTGTGCTGGAGGAAGTGGGGGCAGTCAGCAGGGCTCTGATTGGTTAGCAGGGAGTGGTAGGGGATATGGGAGTGGGTGGGGATGGGGTGCTGCACTAATTCCCCTCCCTCATGTCACCCGCTGCATCACTCCCCCCTAACTCTTCTCTTCCCCTCTGCTAACCCCTTACTGATCTCCCCATCTAACTGAACTTTCCCACTAGTCCCACACCCCGAGACCCTTGCCCACTTAAACCCTCCCCCTACACCCCGACTGACTTTTCTCTCAATTTCCCATCCCCCCCACTAACTTCACCCCACCCTCCCCCACCAGCCCCATTAACACTTCACGCTGGCCTGTCCCCCTCCCCCTTCCCACTAACCTGCCCTCTTCCATTGCAGATACCTTTGCCAGTCGGGCAGCGGCAATCCAGGACCAATACGCGGATGCCTCCATCGGCAACGTGACTGGCAGTAACGCAGTCAACGTCTTCCTGGGCATTGGGGTGGCCTGGACCATCGCAGCCGGGTACTGGGCCAGCCAGGGCCAGCGCTTTGTAGTGGCACCGGGCACACTGGCGTTCTCAGTCACGCTTTTCACCATCTTCGCCCTGCTGAGCATCGCCGTGCTGCTGTACCGGCGCCGAGCGCCTGTGGGGGGCGAGCTGGGGGGTCCCCGCACCCCCAAAATCCTCACTGCCCTGTTCTTCTTCTCTCTCTGGCTCCTTTACATCCTGCTGGCTTCCCTGGAAGCCTACTGCCACATCAAGGGCTTCTGAGAGCGGTGGGGAGATAGACCCCCCCCCCCATCTTCTAGCAGGTGGGAACCCCCCCAGCCTCAGCTCTGGGTGGGGAGAACTCTCCTGCCCCAATCCCTGGGAAGCGAGGCCTCCGGCTGTGGGGGGAGAGTGCTCACCAGCTCTGGGGGAAGCCCCTCACAACCCCTGGTTTGTTAGGCCCCCCAGCTCAGCGCCAGGTGTGGGGCCGGGGAGCACAACTGCCCCAGGAGCACCGGACATTCCCACCTCCCCCATCGCCTGCTCCGCTCAAAGTGGGGAAGCCTCCCACACTGGGGAGTCCCTTTCCCCCACCCTGGGCATTCCCAGCCCTGGGGTCCTGTCTCCTTCTCTGTTCACAAGGGGACAAAGGACATTCCAAGTGCAGACTGCCCCTCCCACGCTGCACTCCGGATTTAGCAGGGGGAAAAAGGTAATTCTGTCCACACACCCCAGAGAGCCCCTCCTTCCCCATGCCCCTCCCATCTGCAGTCTCCCCACTCTGCCATGGGGGCAGGAGGAACTCAGGAGGGGGTGACCCTGCTGCAGGTGGCAGGATGGTTGGGGGGGTAGGGGAGGTAATGTGGCATTTGGCACACAGCAGCAGCCCCACCAGCGAGGCTGCAGAGATCAGCACACAAATGGGGGGGGGCAAGTCTCTCCCTCCCCCACTTTGTTTTTAAACCTCCCTGATCCCAAGCACAGGTACCCTTGTGTCCCTCACCCCAAAACACCATTATTAATGGACTCACTGGGACCAGGGGGAGGGACCCCTCTGGGTCTCAGTGGGGGTGGAGACTCCAAATTCAATATTGAGGTCACGCCCATTGCCCCCAAAACAGCACAAAGTCTTGCTAAGGAAAACAGCAACGAATTGGAGTATATCCCATTCCACTCCCGTCCATTCCGCCCCTGTACAGAGCCCAGATTTCTAGTCTGTTGATTTTATTTTATTTAAAAAGATACAAAATAAAATATTATTTTCTATTTAAGAACAACAACAAGCAGAGCCCGACTCCCTAGATTCCACCCCTGGAGAGCTGGAGTGCGGCGATAACTAATGCAGCCGTACCAACCCCCCTCTCCCGTGCATGGTGTCCTGTCCTGGCGTCTGTCTGTCGTGAGCATTTGTGAGTCGGTATATGTGTTGCACTTGTTCATCTGTCTGTCTGTGTCTGCCTGTTGCTGGCTGGTTAAACCCCCGTTTCTTCCCCCTAATAGTTCCTGTTCCCCCATCTACACTCCCACTGCCTGCATCTTTCATTTGTAAAAAACAAAAAACCAAAACCAAAACGAGAAACAAATAGAAACATAAAACTTTGTACTAAAAATGTCCTGTCTTTCTGCTTGAGGGGGCGCTGGCTGGGAGTCTCAGAGCAGCAGCTGTGTAGGGGGATGACACCTCTCCCCATGCCCCCCCAGCTCACTCCCAGCCCAGCAGTGGTGTGTGTGGGGGGTAGATTTAGCCCAGCCTGCAGCACATGCATTGTACCTTCAGTGGATCACTCCCTGCAGCCAGGTTTATTGAAATTCCACATTAAAAAAAAAAAAAAAAAAATTACAGACAGCCAGGAAAAAAAGTTACAGTGAGGGGCATTTTAACACCCCCCCCATTCCACTCCCTCAATACAAAAGAATCTGTAGAAGAATAAAAGGCTCTCTTATGTTACATCTTTCCCTGGGGAAGAAGGGGGTCTCAAACCCAGCTGCCCCCCACCCCCAAAACTCCAAAGATACAAATCGGTAAAAAATAGGATTAAAAAAGATTTGATATAAAAATAGCCCTTTTTATCCTGCTCTGAGGTCCCCCCAAGTGTCACAGCCCCAGGGCATAAGTGGGGCACACAGGTTAGTCCTTCCTCCATAATCTCATCTTCAGGTGGGGGCTGTCAGGGAAGGGTACAGTGTACAGCCCCCACTTCACAATGAGGCAGCCCCCTGACAGCACCAAGCCCCCTGAATAATCTGGGGGGCAGCCCTTCAGAGGCATCAAGGTGAGGGTCGCTAATTAAAAGAGTAAAAATATATAAAAAGTGTGTCTTAGTGTATTTGCAGTGGCCCCGCCCCATGTAGCCCCACCCCTACACCACAGGCCCCACCCCTGCCTCTGAGCACACCCCTAAAGCAGAGACACTGCATGCCCCACTGGTCCAGTGCATGTAGGGGGCACAGAGCCACCTCCCACTTCCCCAGGACATGCTGGATGTCAGGGTGTGTGGAGATGCTCTGCAGTGGATCTGTCTCCCCAGTGGGGCGGTGTCTCCCAGCACGGTGGTCTCTGCAGCGGGAGCTCTGTGCCAGCCCCTGCCCCCGTTTCACAGCACAGTGCTCTCATCTTCCTTTTCTTGAAGGGCAGCAGGGGGGTGCCCATTGCTCACCCCAAGCTCCAGCTCAGCTTGGAGGAAGTGGCGGATCTCCTGGGGCAGCGCCTGTGCCTCCAGCTCGCACTCCCGCTCCAGCTCCTCCACCAGCTGCAGGGAAGGGGTAGAGGGGTGTTGGTGGGGGGCACTATGGGAAAGACACACCTCGCCCCCAGGGAGCCTGAAGCTGCACAGTCACCCCTCCACACAGCATGATGGGCCCATGGCACCTCCCCTCAGAGCAGGCATCCATGGCTCCCCTGGAAGTGACCCTAGAACAGCACTGCCCCCCCCGCTGCACTCACTCCCCCAGGGTTTCTCCTGCTAGGGCAATTGGGCCCATGGGGGAGACACCCTGGTACTGCAACTCCCCCCCTTATCTCTCCTCCCCCCCCCTCCACGCTCACCCTGGGCTCCTCTTCCTCAATTTGCTGTAGGATCTCCTGGTGCCCCAACATAAGCTTCTCCTGGCGCCGCTTCTGGGCCTCCTCCAGCTGCAGGGCGGGGGAAAGAGCATTACTGGGGGGAGCAGACCAAGGGAAAGGGGTGCTGCCAGGGTGGGGGGGGAGAGGGGCTGAGAGCCTGTTACTGCCCAGGGAATGAATGAGAGGCCGAACTACTGGAAGAGCTGCCCCCTGTAATGCTCAGAGCTTACAGGGCTCCCGTGTACCTGTGGGAAGGGACATGGGGGGCAGCTGGCTGTTCTCCCCACACTCCCCCGAGCGGGCACATGGGGAGCAGAGCGGGGTGATGTGGGGGGACTCACCCTGCGGATAGAGTTCACTGACTCGTTGATGTGTCTCCTGTTAATCTCCGTCAGCTCCCTGCAGGGATGGGGGAGGAAGAGAGTAGCCGTCAGGGGGCCGACCCCCCTCCCATAAAGGATCAACTCCAGTCCCCCAGACTGAGCATGCTCAGAACTAGCTGGGACATACCCCTCTCCGCCCCGGCACTGGAACTTGTGCCCCATCTCTCCCACCAGTGAAACAGGGCTCTGTGCCCCTGGATTCATACTGCCTCCCCTCCCCATCACCCCCATATACAGCAGGAGCCACAGCCCTAAGCCCCACCCCTAGGAGTGGGAGGTCACGCAGCAATGGGCCCACTCCTACCAGCTCCCTCCTTTCCTGTTCCCCCTCAGAAGCTCACTCCTCACCTCGCCCCCCCCAGCCCAACACCGCTGGCTCCCACCCGCCCCCGCCACTCACACATCTTTCTTCTGCTTCTCCCGGGACTTGGCCTCTGTGATGCTGTTGTGCCGCTTGCGGTCCAGGATTTTCTGCAGCTCCTTCTTCTCCCTGGGGAGTGGCACAGAGATCTATCACCCCTGGGGAAAGCAATGTACTGGGGAACTCAGTGCCATCACCTCCCCCTCCCCTGGTACCCACCTCTCACTTGTCTCCTTGACTCTCTTCAGCTGGGCAGCCTGGCAGTCCTGGGCAATCTCCCGCAGCCGCTGCTGGGCCTTGTGGGTGGGTGGGGAGGGGTGTCAGGGCATTTGCTGTTGGATCCCTGCCCCTGACACCCTCCCTCCCCCCAAACTCCCCTCCCAACGCTAGCTATCCCACGCTGTCCCCACCAAAGTGCTCCTGAACTCCCACGCATTCCACCCCCCAGACCCTCCCCTCCCAGCTCCTGGATCCTCAACCCCACCATCCCCAGTGACCCCCATCCCCAATGCAAGGGTATCTTTGGGAGCTGACCTGTGCCCTCCTCCAGAAGGGAACCTGTTTGAGCTGTCCCTTATGCCCATGCTCCCCTACCTGCCCCCCCCGGGTACCTGTCGCAGGTGCTCCTTTTTGCAGGCTCTCTCCACCTGGTGCTGGGTTTCCCGCAGCTGCAGCAGTCCCCGCATCTGCCCCTCCTGCAGCTGCAGCTTCTGCCGAGACACCTCCTGCTCCAGTGCCTCCAGCGAGCCGTTGTCACTGCAAGAGCCAGACTGTCAGCATGGCAAGGGCGGGGGTTGGGGTGGAGGGGCAGGGTTTTGGGGGAGGAGCCCAGGGCTGGGAGCGGTGGGCCGGGATGGAGGGGCACTGGCAGAGCTGGGGGTAGGAGCCCACGGCTAGGATAGCAGTGAGGCTGTGGATCAGGACTGAGGGGCACCGGCAGAGCCATGGGGAGGCCACTCACTTCTGGTGCCCACGACGTAGACTCCTCTCCACCTGGGAGCGGCGCCGGATGCTGTCACTGTGCAGCTGGTTGGCCCGCGTGCTCTGCTTCTTGTTGAGGCTGGAAATGTTCTTCATGTGCTTCTTTCGTAGCTCCTTCAGCTCCCGGTACTGCTTCTTCAGGAGCTTGATGTAGCCTTTTTGCTGCCGCAACTCCTCCAGGGACTGGGGGGCCACCTCTGGAACAGAGGGAGGGGTGAGGGAGGGTCACAGCATCCCCCAATCCCTCCATATCCAGGGAGCCAATGCTGAGATGCAGCTGCCTCTGCGGTGGGACGCGAGGGCTGGTAACAGCAGAACTATTTGTGTCTCTTCCACAGCCCACCCCCAGAGCTGAGCGATGCGGTATCAGCGGAAGGTAGGCACAGCTCCAGAGCAGCCCCATGCTCTGGTGCAGCCCTTACCTGCGAGGACGCTGGCAATGAGGTCATCCCTTTGCCCTGCAGGGGGAGGAGACAATGGTTAGTGGGGGGCATGAGGAGAAACACCCCCCATCTCTTCCAGCCCCCAAGAGGGCTACGGCTCTGAAGGCTGGACTGGATCACAGGGTCTCTGCCATTATGCACCCCCCACGTGCCACTGGGATTGGCTCCATTGCACCACGACTCTATACTCCCCACTACAAGGGACCCCCATCCTCAAGCCACATATGAGCCCCTGCTCCTTATAGGGGATGCTCCCTTCCCCTGGTTAAAGGAAAGCCCTGCTAAGCAGAGGGGGCCTCCCCCAGCTGATTCCTCTCCCCACTGGCTGGTAGAGTTATCAGGGATCCCCCTTACCTGGGCTGGCGACACTGGGGCTGCCAGCAGGGGGCAGCAAGACAATGGGTGGCTGGCGGGGGTCTGTGGGGGGCTCAGCCACCACATCGGCACGCTGCTTCCCAGGCGTTTCCCGTGGTTTCTCTGCACTCTCCTAGGGGAGAAAGGAGAGGATGGGTTCAATGAGGGAGACAGAGGCCTCCCTTCAAACCATCTCCAAGAACTACCCCCACACCAAAACTCCTGTTGGTTCCTTCCTACCGCCCCCACCAAGCCAGACCTCCAGCCCGAATGGGATCCTAGTACCCCACACATCACCTGTACCCCATTCTCCTCACACCCAGATCCATTGCATCCTCTCCTCCCTCAGATCCACTACTGCACATGTCCTCCCTCCCCGAGATCCCCACCCCACTCACCTCCCCGTCTCCTATCAACGCCACCAGCTGTTTTGCCCGCTGGTCCATGAGGCTGACATGTTTGATGGGGTTGATCAGGGCCTCTGCATAGTCTAAGGGGTAGAAATGGGGATTGAAGGATGCACAGGAGGGAAAATTCCCCTCAGTCCCCACCAAAGGCTCCTATTTACCCTCCCCAGCTCCCAACATCCCAGGCCACACTATCCTTCAGCCCTCCAGATAGACACACCCCTTCCAGAGACACCCCATCAGCTCCAGCTCCCCAAAACAGCCACCAGCCTCAGCTCCCCTCCAGCCAACCCCCCCCCCCTCCTCCCCGCAGGCCACCCTCCCATGTCCCCTGGTACCCTGGTGGTCATCCGGGATATAGTCATTGGCTTCTGTATAGACCAGCAGGGCGGGCAGGCTCAGAGGCTGGTTGCTTTCGCTGCGCAGGCAGATGTAGTGATACCCTGGTTGGTGGGTGGGGACATAGAGAAAAGAGGGGGGTCAGAACAGACCAGATGAGGGGGCATCCTAGGGTTTGTAGGGGCACTGAGCCCCCAGCAGTGTTGGGGACTGGGTAGGGAGTGCCCCATGCCAAGCTCACCATTCTTAGGATGGGAGGGGGGGCAAGGTTGCCTATGGGACCTTAAGGGGGGGAGGGCTGATGGAACTGGGGGGTAACTGCAGAGGGCAGGAGCAATGCATCATGGAGCAGAGCTGGGGAATGCAGCATCTCCTGAGCCCCGCTTGCCAGGAGCAATGCATGATGGGAGCAGGCCTGGAGCCCAAGGTGGGTCATGGGGTAATTTGCGCCTCCCATCACCCTACCCACAGGTCTGGAGCCCATTGCCGGGGGTTGTGGGTAATTCACATCTCCCCTCCACATTGCCTCAGTGAGGGGCCTAGAGCGATGCATGATGGGACCAGGCCTAGCGCTGGGGGGGAGGGGTTTGGTTGTGGTAACCAGCACCTCGCATGTCCCCCCGTTGCCTTGGTGACAGATGGGGGGCAGGGACCCCGGGCGGCTCTGCTTACCAGACCGAATGGCTGAAACAGGCAGGATCCGGTGCCCAACAAATTTCCCCCCCTCCTCAAAGACAGCAATGCGCAGGGACGCCAGCGTGGGCAGCACCACCTGCGGGAGCCAAGGGGGGTTAGATGCTGCCCTGGGACCTGCAGGCAAGGGACACCACCCACACTTTTCCACCCCCAAACTCAGCTGCCTCCACCCCCTTCCCAGCCCCTGCCCCAGAGCCTGACCTTGGGGAAGACGAAGGGCTCCTCGTCCCAGACGGGGTTGAAGGAGTTGCCCTGGGACGGGCGCGTCCGGAACTTGCGCTTGGTGTCGATGGGGAGGCCGAACATGTCCACTTCCACGTAGATCCCCACCCGCTTGTCTGACAGGAACTGCCCCGAGATGATCTGGGCGGGAAGGGAGAGGAGAAAGGGAGTCAGAGCTGCTAGTGACCTCCCACATGCCTCCGATGCCACCCGACACCCCCAGCAAGCCCCAGCCCCACAAGGTCCCTCATCCTCCCCACAGACCTCCCTGCGCCCCATACGCCCCCCCCCGCCCAGTGGGATGGGTTGTCACCCAGCAGCCCTCAGCTCTCACCTTGACCTTGACCGTGTTGGCCACGATGCCGTCCACGATGTCCACGGTGAAGGGGTCGAAGGGTTTGTCCTCACGCCGCATGAACTCGGGCTTCAGCAGGTACCCACTGCGCCGGTTGTACTCAAACATGCCCAGGTTCAGCTGTATCGGCAGGTCTGGAGGGTAACGGGGGCCCCCATGGGGGGAGGGGGTTAGGGGCACAGCACTGAAAGACTGTGGGGAGCCCCAGGGAGTTGGGCGGGGAAATCCTCATTCACCCCACCCCAATCGGGAGGCAGGGGTTGGAAGGATGCAAAATTAATGGTACTAAGAGGGAGCTGGGGAGGGAACATGACACAGTAACTACGCCCAGCGATGCAGATCGCACTGGGGTCCCCCAGCAGCAAGAACTGAGGGTGGGGGGGAGCCCAGGGGAGATACCAGGAGGCTGGGGGGTCGTGTGTGAGGGGCATCGGGAGGGCACTCACCGAGGGACTGGAAGTTGAGTGCCACCATCTGGCAGCCGGCGTTCCAGAAGAGCTGGGGCATGTAATTGGAGGAGTCAACCCGTGTGCCCTTGGGGTAGATCCGGCTTAGCTGCTTCTTGTTGTATCTGGGCGCGTGGCGGGGTGTCAAGGTAACAGTGGGAAACAGCAGCCAACGCCCCCCAGGAGCATCCACCCCTACTCTGCAGCTTGCCGCCCCACAAACCAACCCTCCCTTTTCCTGCTAGCTCCCCTGAACCTACCTCTGCCCTCCCAGCTATCCTCCCACTCCTCCCTGCCCCCAAACAACCCCCTCCCCCCATCCCCTGACTCCTCCTGGACCCCCAAACCAACTCTCCCCCCATCCCCTGACTCCTCCCTACCCCCAAACCAACCCTCCCTTTTTCTGCTATCCCCCCAAACCTACCTCTGCCCTCCCCGCCATCCCCAACTCCTTCCCACAGCTCCCTGCCCTTCAGTATTGCCCCCTGGCAGGATACTCGACAAATTCCATGGGGCTCTTGGTGAGCTGCTCCAGCCCCTTTGTCTCCACAAAGGACGACATCTCAAAGGACTTGTTCCGCTCTAGGGGCAGTAAGGGGGTGGGGTGCAGTGCATTAGCGCCCCCCTGTGGAGAGACTCCTTCCTGCAGCATCTGCCCCCCCCGCCACACCTCTACGGTCAGCAACACCCAACCCTCCCCGCTGGGCCCCCCCCAGACAGCCCTGGCTCCCCCATAGCCCCACCTCGAGAGCCCCACCTCTTGAATTCTCCTCCCCCAGACCATCACTCCCATCCATCCTCAGACATCTCTGCCACCTCCCCCACCCCTAGCTCCCCCTTAAATCCCTGAGCTCCCCCAAGCATTCTGCCCCCAACCGAACCACTGCACAGACAGCTCATACCCCCGGCCTCTCAGATCCCAGCCCCCTGCATCTCTCTTCCAACCCCACCTCCCTGCCCGCCCCCCAGCACTCACTTCTGGCAGCCTGGAAGGATTTGAATTTGACAGGTTCGATGTAGTTCACCAGCGTGGACATCTCCTCAGTGGCGTTCACCTCGCTGCTGGCCGTGCCCTGGGAGCAGGGGGGATGTCAGAGGTCCTGAGCCCATTTCCCCAAGAAGCAAAGTCCTCTCTGAAAGGGTTCTGGGGGGGCACCAGGCACAGCTGCTATCGACCCCCCACATCTGCCATCTCAGTGCTGCTCACAGCCTAGTCACCCCACCCAGTAACACCCCATGTTACAAACCAGGGGCCAAGAGGGCAGAGACCCCCCCCTTAGGAAAGCCCCTGGAAATGGAGGAAACCCCCCCAGGGCCTCCTCCTACCTCATCCGTTGTAGGCTTCTTGGGATCTGGCTGCTCTTCCTCTTCCTCCTCCTCGCTCTCAGCCTCCCGGTCTGGGGGGTGGTGAAGTGAAGGGTTAGAGACCCCAGACACCCCCACCCTTAACTTCACCCCCTACCCCAGGGGGTCACCCCAATGCACCAGCCCCAAACCTCACTAGACACCTTCCACACACAGGCCCCCCCACCTCATTTCAGCCTGTCACTCAGACCCCTCCTCCTGAGCTCCCCCCCGGGGCCCCAATGTTCTGGGGGGCTGTTGGGGTGTGACACCCCCTTCCCACTCACCGATGGATTTGCGGGGCTCTGCCAGCTTGGCCAGTCTCTCTGGTGGTGCCTTCTCCTCCCCGTTGGCAATGACTGAGGGGTTGCCCCCCTTGTGCTGCTCGACATAGGGGGAACCTGGGGGGAGGGGGAAGGTTGTGAGCACCACAGAGCTGAGGGAAGGGGGGACAAGGTGCCCCCAGCTCCTCAGTGGGACAGGAAATGGAGGGTGAACCCCCAGGCTAGAAAGGGCGTTTCTCTGCGCACACCTCAACGACAGGCCCACAGCACCCAGGGGGGTTACACATTTCTGCCCCCAACCCAGAGGAAAGCCCCACAAGGGTGGGGAGACGTGCTGTGTAGTTGGGGGGCAGATCGCAGGCAGGGCTTGGAAGGAAACCACTGCCTGATTCCCCCCTCAGCAGCTGTGGTGGGGGCCGGGCTTGTCTATGCCAAAGCTGTCAGTGAGGGGGGTGGGGAAAGGAGGTACAGAGCCAGATGCTCAGCAGGAGGGCGAGTGAGGGGGGCACTGGATGGAGGGGTGGTGAAGATGGATCCAGGGGTATGTACCTGCAGGGGATGGCACTGGCTGGGGGAGGGGTATATACACAGCAGGGACGAGTGCAGATCTGGGGTGCATACCCTGCGGGGGAGGGGTGACGCTGGCTGGGGAGGGGTACGTACCCGGCGGGGGTGAGGGCAGGTCCCCCAGGCCTTGCCCCATGTCGCTCACTGTGGGCTCCAGCAGGCGCTTGCGGATGCTGCTCCCCTCGAGGCCCTTGCTCGCCGGCCGCTGCCGCCGCTTCTTGTTCTTCACCAGGATACGGCCCATCAGCTCCTGGGGGCTGGGCAGCGCCATGCCCGGTTGCAGCTGTGAGGGACGAGGGTTAGAGCAGGGCAAGCCAGCCATGGGGGGGGCGAAGACCCCATAGACACCCCCTTCACTCCCCTCAAGCCGCACTGACCCACCTCTCCCCCTCAGACACCCTGCCTGCTTCTCCATCCCCAGATATTCAGGACCTATTCATCCATCTCCCCCAGACACCTCTTCACCCCCTTGCCACTTCCCCATACTCTCCCAAATATCCCCCACCCTGACTCCCCCCTTGATACACTTGCCTCGATACCCTCCTCCTCTCCCCGCACTTCCGCCAACTCACCGGGTATTTCTCCAGGGGCTCGATCAGCAGAGCCTCCCCAAAGATGCTGCGACAGTACTCAGCCATCTTAGCCTGCTGCTTGGCCCTGAGGGCAGAGCGAAGGGGTCATTAGACCTAAGGAACCTCAGCCTCTCCCAGCAGGGCATACCCCAGGGAGCAGGGGGGGTGGAGGGGAGCACCGGCAGGACTGGGCACAGGGATTACTCACGAGTCAACGTGGTTCTCGAAGGACAGGATGACAGGGAACGGGGATGTCTTGAAAGCACTTTCAGCAATGGCCTCAATCACCTCCTAGAGCCAGGGGAGACCAGAGTCAGGGCTGGGATAGCAAAGGGCTGCAGTTTGGGACTGAGCAGAGCTGGGGAAGTCCAGGACTGGAACATCAGGGGACTGTGGGTCAGGAGCCCAGGACTGGGGGGATCCCCAGTACCTTAATGGAATCTTCATGGCCCTGGTGAAGCTGTTATAAGCGTGGTCTAGACGATATTACTCTCAGGTGGGTGCAAAGCTGGATGAAAGACCATACTCAAATGTACTTATCAATTATTTGCTGTCAAATGGGGGGGCCTGTAACTAGTGGGGTCCCACACAGATGACCCAGGAATCAGTCCCGGGTCCAGTGCTATTCAACATGTTCACTAATGACTTGGAGAATGGAGTGGAGAGTGTGCTCACAGCATCTGAAGATGACCCCAAACCAGGCGGAGTTGCAAGCACTTTGGAGGATAGGCTGAGAATTCAGAATGGCCAAGTCAAATGAGAGAGCTGGTCTGAAATCCACAAGATGAAATTCGATAAAGGCAAGTGCAAAGTATTGAAAGTAGGAAGGAAAAAAACCCAAATGCCCAACTACAAACTGGGGAAGACCTGGCCAGGTAGTAGTACTGCTGAAAGGGACCTGGGGGCTATAGTGGATCACAATTCAAATGAGTCAACAACATGGTGCAGTTGTAAAAAATGTTCATAAGACCCCACAATGAATTAACCGGAGTGTTGTATGTAAGACATGGGAAATAATTGTCCTGCTCTACTTGGCACTGGTGAGATCTCAGCTGGAGAACTGTGTCCAGTTCAGGGCAGCACACTTTAGGAAAGATGTGGACAAACTGGAGAGAGTCCAGAGGGCAACAAAAATGAGAAAAGGTTTAGAAAACCTGACCTATGAGAAAAAGTTAAAAACACTGGGCATGTTTATCCTTGAGAAAAGACGACTGAGGGGGGACCCGATAACAGTCTTCCAGTATGTAAAGGGGTGTTAGAAAGAGGATGGGGATCAATTGTTCACCATGGCCTCAGGAGGTAGGACAAGAAGTAATGGGCTTAACCTGTAGCAAGGGAGATTCAGGTCAGATATGAGGAAAAACCTTTGGACTCGAAGGTAGTTAAGCTCTGGAATGGGCTTCCAAGGGAAGCTGCGGGCACCCGTGATGTGAGGTTTTTAAGACCAGGCTGGACAAACACCTGTCAGGGACGGTTGAGGTTTACTTGTCCCTGCCTCAGGCCAGGGGCTGGACTTGTGGCCTCTTGTGATCCCTTCCAGCCCTACAGCTCTGTGAGCAATGGAGGGCCTCAGGGGTGTGTTTCCAGAGGGCTCCCCCGTGGATCACTACCTTGAAGGGGATTTCGGTTGTCATGGTGAAGCCGTGCGTGATGAAGGGCTCCTCGTCCTGGGGCCGCCCCTTCCAGCAGTCAAGCTCGATGCAGCGGCAGCCGCTCAGCAGCACCTGTCGATACATCTCCACTGACGAGTTCCCTGTCAGCTGGCCCGCTGGGGTGGGGTGGGAAGGGGTCAGCATCAGCACCCCATGGATGCCCTGACCACCCAGACTCCAAACACACAGACCCCCCCTGCACACAGCCCTGACACCGTAAACCCACCCACTGCACAGACCCCCCTCAACCCTCATACTCAACTCACAGATCCCTGATCCTCCCATATTTACACATGCCCCATACACATCCCTGATCCCCCTAACACACACCCATTCATCCCCAACCCCCAGACCCTCCCATGCACACACCGAACCCTGTGTGCTGTCTTTCTCTCATCCCCCCTGCCCCTTCACTGGGAGGAGGAACAAGGGGGCAGTGCCTGGGATCTATGGGGGGAGATGTGCTTGGGCCATCCCTAGGGCTTCCAGGGGGACCCCCAGACCTGCAGGGTAGATGAGGAACTCAGAGGATGCATGAGGAGGGCCCCCCAATTCCTGTGAGGGGTTGATGGGTGGGCAGGACCATACCTGTGATGTAGGGGTTGGGGGAGGGATTGGTAAGGGAGGCGGGGAGCCATACCTGTGCGGTAGGGGATGGGGGCGGGGCCATACCTGTGAGGTAAGTGTTGGGGGAGAGGTGGGGGGGCGTACCCGTGAGGTAGGTGTTGGGGTAGGGGGAGAGGTGGGAGGGGGGGCACCGTACCTGTGAGGTAGGGGATTGGTGAGGGAGGCGGGGAGCCGTACCTGTGAGGTAGGGGATGGGGGCAGGAGGGCACCATACCTGTGAGGTAGGTGTTGGAGAGAGGCAGGAGGGGGGCACCGTACCTGTGAGATGGGGGCGGGGCCATACCTGTGAGGTAGGGGATGGGGGAGAGGGGGCACCATACCTGTGAGGTAGGGGATGGGGGCGGGGCCGTACCTGTGAGGTAGGTGTTGTGGGAGGAGTTGATGAAGTAGCTGCTCAGCGGCTGGCTCATGTCATCGCTCAGATCCAGCTTTTCAGGGGGGACGATGCTGTTCTCCTCCCCCCCCAGGTAGCGCCCAAACCCCTCCATCGACATCTGGTCTGGAGGGCAGGGCGTTAGTAAGGATGACCAGCCCCAGCATGGGGCCAGTCCCCCCACAGGCCCACTGCTAACACCCCACCCCCGTCCCACAGTTTCCCTCAGGGCACAGACCCCATCAACATCCCACCCAGCCCTGTCCCAGGCTCCCCAGCATCTGCCATGTGCACTCACTGCTCAGATTCCAGCCCGCCCCCCACGCTAGCTCCCCCTCCTGCCCCGGGGCTCACCTCGCTCCAGGAACTGGCGGTTGGGCTCGTACTTGTCGATGAGCTGGCGCACCTGGGCACGGCTGAGGGGGGGGTACAGCACCTCGTTCAGCCGGGGGTCCCGCTGTCGCTGGTTGATGAAATCCATCAGCTGGTCCAGGCTCAGGTAGGGCTTCCCCTTTGCCCCACTGGGGGGGCAGAGATGTTATTTACAACCTCCACAGGCAACCCCACCTTTAATAGCACCCCCCATTTGCCAGGCACCGCCGTCCCAGTTAGACACTGACCCTCCATCCCCCCTGGTGGCTGGGAGCCTTCCTGCCCCACCCCATCCTAGATGCCAAACCCCCACAAACACACCACCCCACCAGACAGTGGGTCCTCTCCAGATACCCGTCAGCAGGTCCCCCTCCCCCAATTCCCAGACCGCCCCCTTCTCCCCTCCCATCTCCCACAGTGATCCTCCTGCTGCAGCCCCAGGGTCATGCCCCAGACACTGGACCCACCCCCCACTGCACCCGGGAGGGGCCAGGCACTCACATCTCCAGCAGGATTTTGTCAATGTCGGGACGCAGGCAGAGCTTGTTCAGGAAGCGCTCGAAGATCTCCAGTGTGAACTCGTCCGGCTTGATCGACTCACTCTGGGGGGGAACAACAACAGTGCAGGACAGTCACTGGGGGGCACAGGGCAACTGGGAGGAGTGGCTGGGGACAGGGACGTACCCGATTGAAGTTAAGGCCACAGGACTCTAGAGCTGTCTCCACACGCTTCTTATCAGCTGAGAACATCTTCAGGATGCTGGGGAGACAGAAGAGTGGGAAGCCTGCAGGTCGGGATTGGGGGGCACCAGCAAAGCAAGAGTTGGGGGGCTGCAGGTCGGGATTGAGGGGCACCAGCAGAGCTCATCTTCAGTCAGGGAGTTTGGAAACACCACTCTGGGACCTGGCGGGGCCCTGGCTGCTCCCTTCTGCAGCAAAGAGGGAGTGGGAGATGGGGCAGGAACTTACTTCTTCACTGGGATCCGGCCTTCCTGGTTCACCTGGAGTTTGAGCCGGGTGTAGCTGAGGGAAGGAAACAAGACAGATGCTACAGAGCAGCAAAGCCTGGTCAGACACCCCTCACCAGGGTCACCTCTGGGGTGGGTTGTGGGGGCTGTTTATACAGGGATTCCTTGCCTGGTGTTAGGTTGCAGCTGCTTCTGGGGTGGGGTGGAGGGGCTATGTATATGGGGATCCCTTGTCTGTTGGATGCAGTTGCCTCTGGGGTGGGGTGTATGAGCTGTTTATACAAGGATCCCTCGCCCAATCCTGAGACTTACGTTTTCTGCAGGAAGGTGTTGCGAGACGCATTTTGGGCCAGAATGTTCATGGCCAGTTTGAACAGCTCCTCAGTCCAGACCTGGGGGGGATCAGGGAGTGGGGGTGAGGGAAGAGAGGAGTGACCGTGCGGTTGCTTGCCCCCCTTCCTCCCCTGTGCCAAGGACGCTCTCTCCCCAACTCGTCAGTGAGGCACTAGGGGCACTCCCATGGGACATGCCCACCTGGGGCGGTTACAAGATCCAACCCGGAGGGGAGTGATAGGGGCACAATCGCCCACCTTTCCACACCACCACCCTGCCCCGACCATCTGAGATGCTCCCGCCTGTCCCCACCCCCACTCGCCTGGCAGGCAACCCTGTGCCATGCACTACCCCACTTCCCTCCATTTCCAGCATCCCACACACATAGCCGATTACCCCCTCGCTCCCCATGCCCCATTGGCATCCTTCTGACAATCCCCCTCCCCCATGCACCCCCTTCCATTCCCCCCAGTACTGCACTGCCCCATGTCCTGCACCCCCATGCCCTGTTGGTTACTCCTGCTCACTCACCTTCCCCCCACTGGCCTCCACATCTCCCTCCATTTCCCCAGGCATTCAACTGTCCGCCCTCCCATTCCCAGCATCCCCTTTTCTCTCCACCCCTGCCAGCTCCCCCCCCCCCCCCCACAACATTTCCCACTCCATTGTTGGCAATACTCCCTATTCATTCCCTCTTTCTATTGCCAACCATGGTCCCTGCCAGCGCTAGCACTGCCCCTTACCACCAGCCACACCCACCTTGGCCACATCCTCCTGCACTGCCATGAAGTTTAGGAAGCTGATGTTGACGAGGTCCAGGCCATGCACCACAGTCAGCAGGTTCTCCTCGGGGTGTGACTCTGAGCCCCCCAACCCGAGCATCTCCCGCGTCTTGGGGTCCTGCCGGGGGTTGGCGTGGTGGTGAGAGCCAGCAATGCTCTGCTTGCCAGCAGGGGGTGCTGTAACATCACCTCCCCCCCTCCACCTCCCCATGAGGCGTGGCACTGGGCAGCTCAACCAATCAGGGTTAAAAACATCCCCACACTCCAGGCCATCTCTGGGATCAGGAGCCAGTGCTCAGCTCCCATGCCGTGCCCCCACTGTGTTTTGTAGGGTCTTCCAGCACAAGCCAGGATTAGGCCCCCAGTGTGTTATGAGAGGGTCTCGCAGGCACCTTCCACTCCCACATCAGGCCTGGCTCCCCTGAGGAAGTGAAGGGAGTGATAGATCTAACCCTGCCCCTCACTCTCCCAGCTCCATCCAGGGAGTTACCTTCCAATGGCAGGGAATTTGCAGATGCTCCCTAACTGGGGCCCAGGACAACGGGGGCGGAACCTAAAGAAGGAGAGGGTGGAGCTTGGCAGGGATCACTCAGCTACCCCCCAGCCAACCCACACTGGCCGTGGGGAATCAGATGGAGGACTATGTTTGTTAGCTTTGTTATTGTAGGGTCTCCCCTTGTACACTGGGGGTTGCATGTGCCAGTTTATTATTGAAGAGTCTCCCTCCACCCCATCAGTTTGTTGCTGTAGGGTCTCTCCCTAAATGTGGCAGGGGTGTGCACAGGAATAAAAATGTGGCTACTTTTGGAGGTCCACTTTCTGTGCCCCCTGCGGCTGGAGGAGCGGTCTCTCCTTCCTCCTCCTCCTCCCCCCCAAGAGGAGCTGGCTCTCCCTGCTGCAGTCCCAGGGTGGTGGAACTAGCTCTCCCCCAATGGCCCAAGGAGCTGTCATCTCCCGCCCCTGTGCGGGAAAAGTTGTCATCTCCCTCCCCATCCCAGCCCCGGGAGGAGTTCTGTGCCCCCAGCAATTGGGGGATCCATGCCCCTGCTTGACCCCCCTTGCACACGTCCCTGTCTGTGGGGAGGGGGGACTGAAGGTACCAGTTTGTGATTCTGGGGTCTCTTCTGGGAGAGCCCCTCTCTCACCTTTGGGACCCTGGCATAGCGCCCAGTCCGTGTGTCCCGAATGGAGCTGATGTCCAAGATGTCAACTTCCTGCCAGGGACAAAAAGGGGGGTGGAGGGAGATGCCCCTTAGAGCAGCATGAGCTGGGGCGGAGCAGACTCGCACAGCTGGAGCAGGGGCAGTCCGTCCCTGCCTAACGGTCCACATCCCAGCCACACGCAAAGCAGCTGTCAAGGCAGGCAAATCCCGTGGGAAGTGCTGCTGGGCAAATCCCCAATGCTCCTTCCCGCACCCACCGAGTACCTGATATCTGCCCTCAGCACAGCAGGCATGGGGGACAGGAACACCGGGATGGGAAATGGGGGATGACATAGGGTAGAGGGTTATGGGAGACACCCCCATAGGGACCCAAGAGTGCAGGAATAGGGGAAGTTCAGGAGAGGGGAGAGAGAACATCTGGGGCTTGGAGGAGAGAGGCAGCCCCACCCCTCGGGGTGTACGGGCTACAGTGGGGGGGTATTTCCTGTGTGAGACCTGGGTGGCTGTGCCGGGGGGTCATGGGAAAGGGCAGAGAGGGAGAGGGGCCAAGCCAGAAACACTCTCCCCCACACCCCCGCCAGGGTTGGGGGGGGGAAAGAGACACAGCAGAGCTTGGAACCAGCCCATCCTTCGCAGCTGAGAGGAGTACAAGAATTTCCACACAGTCCCTTGAGAGGGACCTACGGGCAGACTCCTCCCCCCACCGCCACCAGGGGGTGTCTCAAAACTAGCCACCCTCGGAAACCAATTTAATTCAGAGGGGAGGAGGGCAGCCAGAGTGAAGGAGACAGGCCAAGGGGGGTGGGATGGAGAACAGGAGCACAGATTGGATCAAATTCAACCCTCCCAGCACTCTGCTCGCACCCATCCCACCCCCAGCATGGCCCACCCACCCCTGCCCCCATTCGCCCGGCTTCCCCAGGTCCCACTGCTCCCAACCCCCCTTCACTCGCCCCCCCCCATTTACTCCCGCCCCCATTTCGCCAGATTCACCCTCTCCTAAGAAGATAAAATCATAAATCAGAGCAGGGGGCAGGGCAGGCTGGGGAGAGGAGACCAGGGGAAGTGGGGCTCCCCGGACGAGCTGGGCTGGGCTGGGCTGGGCTAGACTGGGACGGGGCAGGCAGGCGGGGAGGAGGGGTTAAGAACCCTTCTGCCTCTTGGCACCACCCCAGCAAATTCCTGCCAAACAGGCCTGATGGCTCAGCCCCAAGGAGTGACCCAGCTTCCCCAGCCAGCTCCAGGAGAGCAGCAGCGGGGCTGAGCTCCTGGGTATTGCGGCCCCAGCTTGTCCCAGCAGGAGGCACTATGGGGAGTGGGGCGGGGGCAACAGCTGCAGGGGGAGCACCCACCCAGTGCTGGCCTCTGCCAGCAGGGGGCACCACAGGAAGCAGCTGACAGACATTTCCGGCCATGGAGCCTTTCCCGTCCTGCTCCCGGGCTGACCCCGATAAGGGCAGGGAAAGTGCCAAGTGTTTCCGGGCTTTGTCATCTCAGCAGGGCCCTGATGGGGTGGGGGTGGGGGTGGGGGCGCCAGAAACCAGCCTTAGCTCGGCCACGCGACACAAGTGCTACCAGGGCCCTACCATGTGGGGCGCGTTCCAGTAGAGGAAGAATCCCAGGGGGTCGACCCGCAGCGTCACCAGGGTCTGGGTCGTTGGCTCCTGGGGGGGACAGAGAGGAGGGAGTGTCAGTGCAACCGATTCTGTTCCTGGTCCCCTCCCACAGCCCCCTGCTATCCCAGCCTGGGCTCTATCCCCCTCGGCTCTGCCAGTGCCCCTCAGCCCCGACCCACAGCCCCCTGCTATCCCAGCCTGGGCTCTATCCCCCTCGGCTCTGCCAGTGCCCCTCAGCCCCGACCCACAGCCCTCTGCTATCCCAGTCCCAGCCTGCCAGGCCCCTCAGCCCCGACCCACAGCCCTCTGCTATCCCAGCCTGGGCTCTATCCCCCTCGGCTCTGCCAGTGCCCCTCAGCCCCGACCCACAGCCCTCTGCTATCCCAGCCTGGGCTCTATCCCCCTCGGCTCTGCCAGTGCCCCTCAGCCCCGACCCACAGCCCCCTGCTATCCCAGCCTGAGCTCTATCCCCCTCGGCTCTGCCAGTGCCCCTCAGCCCCGACCCACAGCCCCCTGCTATCCCAGCCTGGGCTCTATCCCCCTCGGCTCTGCCAGTCTCAACCCCGACCCACAGCCCTCTGCTATCCCAGTCTGGGCTTCCCCCCCCAGCTCTGCCAGTGCCCCTCAGACCCACAGCCCTCTGCTATCCCAGCCTGGGCTCTATCCCCCTCGGCTCTGCCAGTGCCCCTCAACCCCGACCCACAGCCCTCTGCTATCCCAGTCTGGGCTTCCCCCCCCAGCTCTGCCAGTGCCCTTCAACCCTCACCCACAACCCCTGTGTGGTTTGGCTGGTTTGAGGCCAATGTTTACTTTAGTGACTTCTCTGCCTGTGCCTATCCCTTCGGATGCTCAGTGCCCCCAGCTTTGCAGAGTCCCACATCTTGCTAGATGGAGATATTTTTGGCAGGGGTGGGAATACTGGGAGTATCAGCCCTGAATGGAGAGGGGACAGGGAAGCCCTGGCCTGGAAGTTCTGGGGTGGGCGGGCAGGGGAGCCCTGGTCTGGGGGTCCAGGACCTGCAGTGCTGGTGGCAATCCACAGTGAGGGCCCCTCCAAGGCCAGCTGCCCCCCATACTGAGCTGTGAATGTGTCCTGAGTAGGGGACTCCCCCAGACCTAAGTAGGGCTCCACCCCAGGGGACTCCCCCCAGTCCATGAGAGCACCTTATAAGCCTGACACCAGGGATCCAAGACACTGGAGTGTTTGGGGGGGGGGTGCTATTAACCTTCCCCCTTGCTTGGCGAGGCCCCTGGACCCCCATCCCCTCACCCTGGCTCCCCAGGAGACAGGATTCCCCCCCCCTCCCCTCGGCAGCGTATTGTTCAAGTGGAAGAGGGTAGGAAATGAATGGAGAGCTGACATGTGCTTCTTGGTCAATGGCCCCTCTGTGCTGCTGGGTTCAATGCAGAGCTTTGGGGGAGG
Source organism: Emydura macquarii macquarii (assembly GCF_026122565.2). NCBI lineage: Eukaryota > Metazoa > Chordata > Testudines > Chelidae > Emydura > Emydura macquarii. The sequence goes on along the minus strand of NW_027131105.1, from coordinate 7,167,299 downwards.
GGGAGAGGGAAGGGGAGGGGTAGGGGGTGCCTGAGAATGAGTCAATGGACCAGAGAGAGAGACTGGGACACAGGGGGAGCTCCTGGCTATTCCAGCCCCAGCCTCTCCCAGCAAGGGGCGCTGTAGGGAGCGAGGTGGGAGCACTGGCTGAGGGCATGGGGGCTCAGATAGCACCTGTTTCCTGTTCACCCGGGAAAGACCTTGGACCCCAGATTCAGCTGCAATAAAACAGCATCACAAAGATGTGGGTGTCTCAGGACTTTGCCCCAGAGTGGTTCAAAGGGGGGAGGGAGTGTTCAACACCGCCCCCCCCCCAGCCTTCCCAGTACTGCCCGTCCCAGGAAGAGCCTGGCACCTGCTCAGTCTTGAGCTTACAAGTTCAGACCTGGCACAGCTGGCCTAGCAGGGGCTGCGGGTTGGGGCTGAGGGACACCAGCAGAGCTGGGCAGCTAGGAGGGAGGGGCCCTGGGAGGCACCTTGCAGGCTTGGCCTGGCCACGCTCACAGCTGGTCGGGAAGTGGTTGGGGGGTAGAGCGGTGCTTGGCCAAGGACCTGGGAGCTTGTTTCTCTGAGCTGTGCAAACACAGTTAGGATTTCACAGCCGGGAGTGAAAAAGAAGGGGGATGCCAGTGGTAGGGGAGGGGGAGTCAGAGTAGGGGGGGCTGGGATCAGGAGCCTTAGTGTAAGAGACCCCACCCCCTCCATCCCTAAATCTGGTCCTCGAGGGAGTAGGGGTTTGGCAATAGGACAGTCCTGGCTGTGAGGGCTTCTAACCTGCTGCCATGTCCTTGACCAGAGGTGGCTGCATCTCAGTACTAGGCCCCTATGTGTGGGGAGGGGCAGGGGGGCTGGGGTAAGGCCAGCTCTAAGGTGCACCTTCCCTCCCCCACCCCATCTGGCAGCACCCAGTTATATTGTGGGCTTTGCACCCAGGCTGTCAGGGGTGGATGGGGCACCCTGCAATGGGGTGGGGTGCTCATGGCAGGAAAGCCTTCAACTGCATAACCCCTGCTAAACCTCCACCTCCCACCCCTTCCCATAATGAGGACAGATGCACTTGGAGATGTGAATCCAGGTGTCTGAGACCCTTTGCTGCCCCTGCCCCGCCCCCACTATGTTGAGTTTCCTCCCTCCCAGGACTGGGGAGGAGAATCTGAGCCCCCAAGGTGGGGGGGGGGGGTAAAAAGGAAGGAGTCAGGTTCAAAAGCAGTGCTAGACACAATCAAATCAACCCCTCCTCCATGGGGTGGGGGCATCAGGTCAGGACTGGGGCTCCTGCAGAGCTGGGGGGGAGCCCAGGGCTGGGATAGCAGGGGGCAGAGGGGCAGTGCAGTGCTGTTTCTATGCTACACCAGATGGGGGTCTCATCTTTCTCCCCTGACTGGGTGGGAGGAGATCCTCTCTTTCCCATCTCCTCCTTCCTTGTTTGGTTTTGGGGGCTGAGCTCCAAGCTACTGGGGAATTGCTGGGCCTGAGATTGTGAAACCAGCTGATGTGGGGAGGGGGAGTCAGGGAGCCGCTGCCACCACCCTCATGGGTGTAGTTGAGAAGGGCAAGGGGGCGTTGCACCCCCCAAACTACAAGCCTTAGACAGGCACAGAATTGCCCCCCCCCATGCACGTCTCCATTGGCCTGACTGGAGCTGTTCCCACAAATATAGAAATCAAATTACGCCAATGCCTAGGGTCTCTCCCCAATCTTCCCTTCCTCCACCTGCATTCAGGGGCTGGGGGAGCAGGGGCCCTCTCTGGAGGGAGGCAGGAAGGAATTGGTGTACAAAGTGGGGGGTACTGGGGTGCACTGCAGGGGTTGAATGGTGGAATAGGAAGTTTTGGGGGCTCAGCGGAGCCCTTCCCTTGCAAGCAGACTGGATAGAGTTTGGAGTGCAATGCAAGGGGCTTCAGAGAGCGTGTGGAAACTTTTTGGGGTGGCTGGGTGAGACTTTTGGGGGGCACAAGGCAAAGTCTGGGGTGCCTGTGCAGGGTGTTGGGGCACATTGAGAGATCCCTCTGGGGAGCTGGGGTACATGACAATGATTTATCCCCAAGGGGGGTACAGGAGAGAGGCAAGAAAAATCAGCTGCACTGAGGGCCAGGGGGGGATGGGAGTGTCCCCCCTGAGATGTCGAGGGCTCCCTTCAGGTAATTTCCTCCCACTCTATGTCCTTCCCCTCAAATGACTTGGTATGGGGGGCTCTCAGGATATTGGGGCGCTCTCTCCTGGTGGGAGTGATGTTGGGGGACTCTCTTCTGGGGGGACATCACAGGGAAGCTAGGAGGTGCACAGGGGTCTTCCCTTAGGGGAAGGGCATGTAGGGGGATCTGGGAGTACATAGGGGAGCTCTGTCCCCAAGAGAGGAACATGCGGGGAGGGGAGGGGAAACTCTCCTGAGGGATGCTGGGAAGAATACAAGGGCAGAGCGAAACCCCTCTCCTGACAGATGTCTCTGCCGCAGCTGCCAGGGGCAGGGGTCTTCCGAGCTGGGGGGGCAGTCATTCCTGGGGGGGGCAGGGGTCTCCCGGGCTTGGGGGAAGTCATTCCTGGGGGGGCAGGGGTCTTCTGGGCTGGGGGGCGGGGGCAGGTGCAGGGGTCTCCCGGGCTGGGGGAGCGGGTGCAGGGGGTCTCCCCAGCTGGGGGGAATAGGGGGCCTCTCCCAGGGATGCAGGGCTAAGTGTTGCCGAGGCTGGGGGCCTCTCCCAGGGGTGCCGGCGGTTTCCCGGGACGTGGGGCGGGGCAGGGCTCTCCCGGGACGGGGGGGAGTGTCTCTGCCCCCCTACTCACCTCGTCCCACTTGATGAACTTGCTGCCCCGCATGAGGATCTGGGGGACCCGCAGCGGCTCCAGCTGCAGAGCGTGGACCCCCGGGCGCGCCCCGGCCATGGCTGCACCCAACGGCCCGGGACACCCAGCCCAGCTGCCTCGGCCTCCCCTGCAAGGGCTGCGGGCAGGGCGGGCCGGGCACAGGCGCGGGGGTGGGGCCGGCCGAAGACAGCCTTAAAGACACAGATGCGCACGCCCCCCTCCCCCCCTCAGGGGGTGCTGCCCCTTTAAGAAAAGGGAGGGAGCAAGGAGGGGGTGGCCCTTTAAGAGGCTGTGAGGGCAGAGGTGCGGGCCCTTTACGCGGCTCAGTGGGGGGGGAAATCTCTTCCTCCCCAGGGAGGGGCAGCTTCTTAAAGGGCCAGCCGCCCCGGAACAGAGGGAAGGTTTTGTGTCGTTTTATATTCCATGAACATTGACTGGCAGTGCATTACAGAGGTACCAGGCGCCAGAAAGGCTTCTTCCACCCCCACCTCCTCCCAGAGCTAGGGACTAGAGAGACCCTACAATAACAAACCATCACTTACTCCAACGAGACCCTAGCTCCGCTCCCTGAAGCACAGCGCCCTCTAGCGTCAAACTGGGGCATTGGGGCCAGCACTGGCTGCAAGGGGAACGCGCCCCCTACTGAGCTTTCACCCCACGCCGGGCAGCACAGCGCCCCCAACGACATCGGGCTCACTAGTGCTTGGGAGAGGCGACTGCCCCCTACTGAGCCCCCAGGGGTCACCCAGGGGACTCCTGCCCACATCCCATCCCGCCCCACCCTGCATAGCCTAAGATATTTAACAGAAGCGTTGCATAAGCCAGCTGAGCTTGGCCTCCTTCCATAGAGGAAACAGCTTCACGTTCAACTTCCAGAGGGCTGGGATCACGTAAACAGCAGCAAGAAGCAGGTTCTGTCTGCCCCCAGCACCCCCTCCACACCCATCCCAGGCTTGCAATCCCCCTACCCCATTCCTTTGCAATAGCAGCCTAGCAGCCTCCCTGCCTCCCCCTACGCTGACTGTGCTGGGCCCTACTTCCTGCATATCCTAGGATGTAAACACCACTTTTCATTCTCAGGGGTTTGGATTGATTGGGAGCCATTGGAATGGGACGGGGAGCTACACTACACTCCATAAAAGCTTAACCCCCCATATTGATCTAATAATTCCCCCCACTGGAAATAGCCTCTCTGGGGATTCAGGCCAAAGGGGGCGTTTGGGATGGGGATTGAAACAAGGGAAAGAAGTGATGTAAGGGGGCAGTTGTGTGGGGATGTGCCCCTGATGCCAGGCTTAAAGATTCAGGAGCTGGGCTTTGGATCGCAGCTAACGCTGAAGGGTCACGCACTTTGCAGCTCAACAGGGCTCCTCAAATCCCTCCATCCCCCAAGCTCGCTGGGTACCACTAGTCTATCCCCCCCTATTTCAGGGACTCTCTGCATCTCCCACCACCCCCTCCCTCATGCCTGCGGCTCTGACTCCCCCTTCCTTCATACTGGAGACCCCCATTCTTCCCCCCATGCCGGGATCCCCCATTCCCCTCATGCCAGAGACCCTATGTGCCCCCCCCCCCATTCCTATACCCCATATTTCTCCTATCTTTCTCTTTCAGGACATCAACACTCTAAACCCCCTTGGGCCTTGGGCAGTGCTGGGCTAGGGAGTTGTGCTGGAAGATGTTGTCTACTGCCCTCAACTGGGTCTTTGACAGTTACAGACTCAGTTGAAGCTGAGGTTCTCCTAACCAGATGCCAGAGGCTCTGTGTGGCCTGTTTCTCCTTTTTGTTTTTTCCCCCCAACTTTCCCCAAAATCCAGACGGTGCCACCCCTGGATTCCTAGAACCATCCCTGACGTTTTGGAACTGCTGGGCTGGGGGGTTCTAAACTTACTACGTTACAGATGTGCAGCCAGACAGAGGAATGCCGTCAAGTTGAGCATAAGGCGTCACCAGCTGGGCCAATAAACCATCCTGGCCCCGGCTGCACAGGCTGCCGTTGGGGTCAATACTGATTATGTGGGCAGAGCACCTCCTCCTGACCCCCCTGCTCCCTGCAGCACAGAGTCCCATAGCACTGCACTGGGGGGCTAGAGTCAGCATGGACTTCAATGGGAGAGTGCCCCACTCTGCAGCACAGCACCCCCTAGCCCCAGATCAGGCAGGGGGATCCCAAGGCAGTTTCCAGCATGTCAGACATGGGCATGGGGAAAGAACAGGAGTCACCAGAGATGAGCCCAGACACAGGCAGCAGGGCCATCTCTCCACACACCTGCCACTGTCCTAGGACTCAGGGAGTCCTGTGGGAATGGGATGCTGTGGGGGAAATCTAGCTACCTAGTGCCCAGTGTGGGGAGCAGCAGAAGGGGGCCCTATTGCACCCCCCTCCCTCCCACTCCAGAGAGCCTCAACCCCTGGCCCTGCAGCTTCCACAAATGGGCAACACTCTTCTGTCTGCATGGAATCCCTTTGGGGTTATTCCCCTTGCCAGGGCCTCCATCCGCCTCTGCTCCCTCCCCCACAGCCCCCCTGCCAGCCCTTCCTCTCGGAATAAACGATGCTCGGGGAGGAGGGGCTGTGCCCTGAAGAGCCAGGCTGGGGGAATTTGCAACAAGAGCAAACAGAGTGAGTATGGTACTGGAGCCAAGGGCAGCACATGGGTCTGGGGCAGGGTGGGAGCCAAGACGGGGCGAAGGGCTTCAGAAGCACCGTCTGGATGTAGCTAAAGAGAGTGTTTGGGTCTCCACCTACAGGGCATCTGCCCCCCTCTGCCTGGTATCCCAGCCCTGGGTTCCCCCTGTGCTTTGCTGGTGCCCCACAGCCCCAACCTACAGTTCCCTGCTACCCCAAGCTGGGGCTCCCCACCCCAGTCCTGGCATGCCCTCAGCTCACAGCAGCAGCCACTTCCCCACCCCTTCCCTCTGTGGGTGAATCCATGAGTTCCAGCTCTGCAGTTTCTCGCTGAAGTCTGTTTTTGAAGTTTTTTTGTAGAAGTATGGCAACTTTCAAGTCAGTTACAGAGTGTCCTGGCAGATTGAAGTGCTCTCCGACTGGTTTATGGATGTTACCATTTTTTATGTCTGATTTGTGTCCATTTAATTCTTTTGCGTAGTGACAGTCCAGGTTGGCCAATGTACATGGCAGAGGGGCATTGCCGGCACATGATGGCATATATTACATTAGTAGATGTGCAGGTGAATGAGCTCCTGATGGTGTGGCTGATGCGGTTAGGACCTATGATGGTGTCACTAGAGTCGATGTGCAGGCAGAGCTGGCAATGGGGTTTGTTGCAGGTTTAGGTTCCTGGGTTAATGTTCTTGTTGTATGGCGTAGGGTTGCGGTGAATATTTGCTTCAGATTGGGGGGGGCTGTCTGTAAGCAAGGATAGGCCTGCCTCCCATGGCTTCAGTGAGTGAGGGATCATCTGCTAGGATAGGTTGTAGATCCTTAATGATGTGTAGGAGAGATTTTAGCTGGGGACTGTAGGTGATGGCCAGTGGTGTGCTGTTGTTTTCTTTGTTGGGTCTGTCCTGTAGTAGGTGACTTCTGGGTACCCGTCTGGCTCTGTCAATTTGTTTCTTCACCTCTCATTACAAGAAGTAATTGTCACTGTTCACACATACTCACCTTCTAATCAATGGTTGTGAATAGGCCTCATCTACTTTAACTGACTGGACTTTGCTAAAACCTACCCTCCCCATTGTTGTTCCTTACCCTTGGATGTGTGTGTGTGTGTATATATATATATATATATATATATATATATATACACACACACACACACATACTCCCTATCTGATTTCTATTTCTTGCATCTGAGGAAGTGGGTTGCAACCCACAAAAGCTTATGCCTGCAGAAATTAAATTTGTTAGTCTTTGAAGTGCTGCAGGACTCTCCTTGCATTTCCCTTTGGTCTTTGCTGTGTCAACTCCACAAGTAGCCAGCAGGTGGTAGTGTCGGGCTGCAGCTGGCAGCATCCACCCAGGGAACTGCCTTTGTGTGCCTGAAACCCAGCCCTGGCTCCATGAATGGATCTGAACCCCCTTGTGAGGGCCACACAGGGGCTCCCTGCACCCAAGGGCCCTACCTGCCAGTGGAACAGTGTGCATCGACCCTAATGCAAACTGCTGCATTCAACCGAACACCTGCCTGCTGCATGGGGACAATGTGTGGGAATAGTTTAGGCACCACTGCCTCGGATGCATGCACAGGGCTGCATCAGTGCGCTGCAGGTAGCTCGCAGGGCCACAGACCCCCTGCCTGTTGCACAGGTCAGACTCAGTACAATGAAAGGGTGCATTGTTGCAGGGTTCTCTGGCTCTAATGAAATACTGCAAGCTGCATTGACCCTAGTGCATGCTTGTAGCTGCATCAATGGGTCCCCCCAACTCTCTGCCAGCTGCATGGGGACAGAGCATGAGAATGATGTAGGCTGCATGACACCAATGAATTCATGTGCTGCATACACCCTGCAGCTCATAGCACCACCGGCATGTTGCAGGGGAATAATTCCTGGGACCACCACAGATTGCACTGACCCATGCTCACAGGCAGCAGCCCTGTGTTGCAGTCAGTCCCCATGGGGACAGTGCATGGGACTGGGTTATGATGCAGCTGCATGCAGTGTGGCTGCTATGCAATCCAGACTGTGGGGCAGCAGCCAGCATCTCTAACCATGGTGGCTGTGACATCTCTGGCTTGATTTCCAGTCCCCTGCCCAGCTCTAACCACTAGTCCCCACTTCCTTCCCAGAAACACAATAGAATCATAGAGCTGTAAAAAGGGACCCACCCCACTCCCCCGCCAGGGACAGAACTCAGGAGTCCTGGCTCCCAGCCCCCCACACTGGGGAGCCACCCCCTGGGGAAGGAGTGGGACCCCCACTGATCTGGACACCTCCCAAGGTGCCATTTAATCGCTGCCCTTGCCCCTGCTGAGCCTAGGAGGGGCCGTGCCACCAGCCTGGGGCGGTGAGCAAGGGAGGGGCAATGGTAACTGCCGCATGCTGGGGGAGCGTGGTGGAAGACGGGGGGCCTCTAGCTGGGGGACGTATGGGGGTCCCTGGGTGCCCAGCTACGGGGGTGCTCGCTGTGGCGGGGTCACTCTGGGGGCCGGGGGCGCAGACACAGCGGGGGGCTCGGATCAGGCGGCGGGGAGGGGGGGTCGCTGCCAGGCACAGCTGCCGCGCTTGCTCCAGGCCCGCCGGGTCGCGCAGGGGGGAGGGGCCGAGCCAGGGCAGGAAGCTGCTGAATCGCAGCTCTGTTACTCCCGGCCACGTGTTTCCCCGACGCCTTGGGCCAGGCCGGCGGCAGGGAGCCAGTTCTTAAAGGGACAGCAGCCCTTAGGCACCCATCCCAAGGGCCTGCAAATTCCCGATGGAATCAGGGGTGGTGTGTGCATGCACCGGGGAGGATTTGCAACCCACTGAGGTGCTGCTGCCCCCTTGTATCCAGAGATGTGCCCCAACTACCTCTCTGGAGTGGCCTCCCCGCCAACCAGCTGAAACTTCTCTGCCATCACCCCTCCCTCCTTCTGCTGACCCCTCTCCTGCACCCCGTGGAAAGGTGGGGGGGCTACACCCCAGCGTGGTTGTAAGCAAGAAGGAAAACATGTCCCAGCCCACTCTCCCTGGAGGTTTCTACATGAGAAGGAGAATGTGTGAACCCAGGCCTCCAGGCCTTTCTATTCCACAAATCTCCCCCCATTGCACCTCCTCTGTCTCTAGAAACCCCTCTGCAGGAGCCTAAACGCTGGTCTGTTCTGGGCCCCACCCCAGAAGTGGCTGCATCTTAGCACCAGGCAAGGGATCCCTGTCTAAATAGCCCCATGTGCCCCACCCCAGAGGTGGCTGCATCTCAGCACTAAGCAAGGGATGCTTGGCTAAACAGCCCCCATGCTCCACCAGCATTAGGGGTGGTCACTCGATTTCCCAGCCCCCCAGCTCTAGCCCATTTGCTATTTCACTGTCTCTACCCTCTGCAAATAACCTCCCCTCCTCCAAACTTCAGCCTGAGCCAGATGGGCAGGGGGGTTCCTTCCTTGCTGTCTCCCAGGCTGCTCCTCCCCCACCATCCCTGCTTTGCCATAGTGGAACAGGAAGGATGGAGACAGATAGACAAGGACGGACAGACCTGGGGAGCAGCAAGCAGATCGGCTGGCTGAGGGAACAGTTCGGGAGGGGGGAGACAAATTGATACCCACCCCTCCTTCCTTATGGACAGATAGACACTCCCCCTTCCCCATTGTGAGACAGAAGGACTAATGGACATGCCTGGAGGGTACAGACAGGCAGACGCGGGGGGGGGGGGGATTAGATGAAGGAAGGAATTGATTAATGGATGGACAGACAGACGAGGTTGCAGGCAGAGAATAACCCCTGTGGACTGGACAAACACTCTCCAGGCAGCCAGACCCCCATGGGGGAGGGGGAAGACAGCCCCTGGGTATAGAGGGAGGCACAGCCTGATCTCCCATCTCCGGAATGGACAGCCAGATGGGGGAGCGGTAGCCTGAGTTCCCCTTCCCGTCCTGTGGAGGGACAGAGCGGGGGGGGAGGGAAAGAGGACAGAAAGACCCTGCCCGCTGGATAGGACAGACAGATGCTGTGTTGGGGGGGGGCGGCAGCCTGACTTCACCCCACCCCCTAGTGTGTGTGGGTGACGGACAGACAGGCGGATAGAGAGGGAGGGACGCGGACTGACGGACAGAGACGCTTTCCTGGGTAGAGGCGAGAGCACAGCCTCACCTCGCTTCCTCTCTCCCGTGAGGAGGGTGTTGACGGACAGAGGGATGGGGGGAGGGGAGACGGACAGACAGACACGCGGCCCCTTTAAGGGGGCGGGGAGGGGGCGGGGGAGGGAGCCGAAGAGCGAGCGATAGCGGCAGCAGCGGGACAAAGGGGCCGGCGGGGGGAGCGGATCGGAACCGAACCGGTGCCGGGAGCAAGAGGCGGGGAGGAACCAGTACTGGCGGCTGCGGCGGGAGGAGTGAGTTGGTACCGGAGGTGCCGGTACCAGCACCCAGGACAGCGCCGGGCGGAGCCGGTACTAGCAACTGGGGCTGGGAAGTCCCGGTAGCGGCAGCACCAGGAGGCGGATTCGGAATCCGGTTCCGGCAGGAGGAGAGGGAGCTTTCCATATTCTGGTTCTAATCCCGGCCACGGTTCGGAAATAACGCCAGGAAGAAAAGGGGGATCCGGACCCAGTTCAGGCCTAGGCACCAGCACGACCCGGTTCTGGTCGCACTAGGTTCGGTCAAGAAGCGAATCGGAGTCCCGGGAGGAGGTTCGGCCCCGGTTCGGTTTGCACGTGGTCCCAGAACAGGCAGGACGGGCGTGGGTTTGGTTCCGATTCGGTGCAGACAAAAAGTGAATCTCGATCCAGCACCTAGTACTAGGTTGGAGGCGGTTCTGGTCCCGGTTCCGTCAGTAGGAGGGTCTGGCCCAGACTGCACGTGGTCCTGGTTCCTTGGAGGCAGAACCGCAACCCCCTACTAGCAGGAGGATCCGTTCTGGTTCTGGTTCCCGCGAAGGCAGGAGAGGAGCTGGTTCCATCACGGTATCGGCAGCAGAAGGTGGTTTCGGTCCTGGATCCACGTGGGCCGGGTTCTGGTCTGGGCAGAGGCAGCATCAGCGCAGGCTCCAGCTGAGACTCGGTCCCGGTATCAGCAGCGGGAGGCGCTGAACCCACGTGGGCCCGGTTCGGGCTGCATCGGGAGCCGGTTCTGACCCGGTTCGGGTCCTCGGCCCAACGGATGGCAGCGCCTTGCAGCCCGGAGAGCGGCCCGGCAGAGGCCACAGGCCCCCGGGTGTATTTCCAGAGCCCCCCGGGGGAGCCGGGCCAGGAGGAGGAGGAGGGGCCGGGCCGGCGCCAGGGGAAGGTCACGGTGAAATACGATCGCAAGGAGCTTCGCAAGCGGCTGAACCTGGAGGAGTGGATCCTGGAGCAGCTCACGCAGCTGTACGACTGCCAGGTACTGCGGGGGCCGCGTACCGCCCCCCCGACCCGGGACAGCCCCTCAGCTCTGACTGCCAGGGACCCCCGAGCCCCAGCTTCCCTGAAATCCCCATGGTCCCCCTACATCCCAACTCGGGGAGTCCCCCATTCGCCCAGGGACCCCCTGCCAGTCCCCCACACCCGGACGATAGAGGACCTCGCACACTCACATGACTGTCCCCCCCCCCCAATTAGCCGCCATCCCACTCCGACCCTCACCCGAGCGCCCCCCAGATCCGCTCTGCGGCTGGTGGATTTGGGGGCGGGGTGGACAGCTGCTACTCCCCTCCCCCATTCTGGGGGGTTTCCTCAAACTTCCCCCAAATTTCTCACGCTGCTTAGTTCCCAGGATTTCCTTGCAGGCTGTAATCGCTTTAAATCTCTAATCCGTATCTCGTGGAGTGAGGCGGAATTGGCTGGGGTGGGGACAGGCAGCCTGGAGCCTGCCCCTCCCCCGCCCATTTCCAGATTCAGTGGGGCTGGATGGAATCTAAAGGGTTAATTCTTAAATGGCCGCGGGGAATTACCCCACCCCTTTGCCTCTCTGCCCCCCTTGGTTAGACGACCAGTCCAGGGTATTTGGGAGTTTGGTGGGAGGTCACTCAGGTCACTGATCAGTGTTCGATGTTGCTGGGGGGGGGCCCACAGGGAGTATATGTGGAGCCCCCCCCAATAGAAAGGGGGGTCAGCAGGGGTGCCTTGACTCTTCCTTGGATTCCAGCTGACTAAACTTCCAGTTTCTGAATCTCCCTCTGCATTTCCGTGGCTCCCAATAGCGCACAGCCTGGGTGGGGTGGAGGGGCTGCATGCTGGGATCCCTTGCCGGGGCTGAGATGCAGCAACCTCTGGGGTGAGGCAGAGGGCTGTTTATACAGGGCCAGATGCACCATATGGAGACTTGTCTCTGAGATGGCTAATGGGGCTGTAAGTAGCTGGAGCTGCTTGAGGGGTTGAATCCTATTGTTCAGGCTGGTGTCTGCCATGCCCCCTCTTGGGGGAGAGCTCAATTCCTGATTTTAATTAGCCAGGGAGCTGATTAGCTGGGGGGGTTGTGGGGGGGGTATGTGATCCTGGCTTCTGGGGTGGTGGATGAGCTGATTAGGGTGGGCCTGTTGTGCTGCTAAAACTCTTCCAACTGCTAATCCCTCCCCCAGTCCCTTGTTCCCAGTCTGTCTTAGTGGGGGGAGCCTGGGTGATGTGTGTGTGAGTGCTCCCAGCATGCACTGCTCTGACTCCAGCCAAGGAGGGAGCTTGGGGCTGGGCCTGTTCTTTGCAGCAAGTGAGCAGGGGTGGGTGACTAGCTGGGATGCTCCCTCAGTCACTAACCCCACCCCCATTATTTCCACCCCTCCCCCAGGAAGAGGAGATCCCGGAGCTGGAGATTGATGTAGATGAGCTGCTGGACATGGGCAGCGATGATGCCCGGGGAGCCAGGGTCAAGGTAGGGGGCACAGCAGGGTTCCCCTGCCGGCAGGGCATGCTGTATCATTCCCCTGGGGGTGGCGTGCGGCCCAGCTGGTAGTCCAGGGGATAAGGGGGAGAGTGCAGGGTGGGCATGGGACTAGTGAGGTGCCTGGGATGATGGGGGGAGGAGGTGAGTAGAGGGGGAAGGGTTGGGGCAGCAGAGAGGCAGGCTGTGGGGGTGGAATCTAGCCCTGGCTGCAGGGAGTGGCTTGTCTGCGGCATGTAGCAGCCCCCCAAGGGGGTGCGTGCCAGCTTGTTGGGGTGGGAATTGGGGGGAGCTAGCCTAGGAGGGGAGGGATTGGGGTGCAGGGCTGGTGCTTATGCAATCTGAGGGGGTGGGGAACCCAAGGGTGCCAACCTGTGGGGTGGGGTCTGGGAAGCCATGGGGCAGAGACCAGGCTGGAAGGGGGAGCTGGGCTGGGAGCCACAAGGGAAGGGCTAAAAGGTGGGGGATTGGGGCTGGCTTCTGGGCTGGGGAGGAAATCAAGCATGGACTGAGCCACAGGGGAATGGTGGGGCGAGCCATGGGGCAGGGATGGGGGTCAGGCTAGCTGCACTGCAATTGCAGTTATGTTGGGGGCATAACCTGGGCCCAGTGTGGGTGCGTATCTGCCCCATGGGGGACCACCTTCTGGCCCTGACCCCGTTTCCTTCCTTTTCCCCAGGAGCTCCTGGTCGACTGTTACAAGCCCACGGAGGTGAGTGACAGGTCCCCCTCCATCCCACACAGGCGCCAGAAACACTGGGACTCTTCCCCCCCCCCCAATCTGGAGGGGGAGGATGATTCTCTTCACACCCCTCAGCAGTTGTTGTGCTCAATCTCCAGGGGGGAGGGAGGGAGGGAGTCAGCAGCTGCTCTTCCTTCTCCAAGTTCCCCCCCCTCACACCTGTCATTTTGGGGCAGGGGGGCTTCCTCTCCAGAGCTGCTTTCTGAGGCCCTCTGAAACCTACTGCTGGGCAGGGGCTGTATCCTTATAAGATCCTGGGTAGTTTGGGGGTGGGGGAGGGAACCAGGCTGGGAGAAGGTGGCACGTGTGTGTATGGAGGGGAGTGGGGCCTAGTGGGTTAGAGCAGGGAAGGGGGGGCATCAGGACTCCTGGGTTCTATCAGAAAGAAAAAGGGCATACCCCTACAGCACCCCATAACTTCTCCTCTTCCCCCCACCAGGCTTTCGTGGGAGACCTGCTTGACAAGATCCGGGGCATGCAGAAGCTCAGCACCCCCCAGAAGAAATGACCCCCATCCTTAGACCCACCTCTCTCAGATGAGGGGGGAGAAAAACAACCAATGGCACCAGACTGGGGTGGGGGAGCCCCCTCTGAAGTCTGGGGGTGTAGAAGGAGGGGACCCCTCAACCTCCCCAGCGCATTGATAATCACTAGCCGGCTGGACAGCTCCTTAGCAATACCCCACTTGACCCCTCTTTTTTGGTAGTGGGGGACACTCCAGGGGGTTATGATTTGATTTTTTAAGGATTTTTTTGAGGTTTTTAATTATTAAATGAATTTTCTGTTGTGTTTTTATATGAATTTAATAAAAGACAGTTTGAGAGTTGGGGGGCTGCTGTCCTGAGCTGGGGGGCAGGGTTTGAGCCAGGGTTCCTGGAGGAGAGGGCCAAGGACTTGGTGCGTGGAATGGGGGACCACTTGGGGAAACTACTGTGGGCCAGTTATGGAAATAAGAAGGTGGCAGTGCCTGGTATAAATGGGGACAGGAGCCTGGGAATCAATGAGGGTAAGTGGGGGGGGGGGTGAATGGGCAGTGGGGTGTGTGGGGGACAATCCCAAGCATAGGAGAGAGTTGGGAAGCAGCAGGGCATCCCCCACTATAGGGTGCACTGCAGCCCCTTTCCCCACTTCTCAAGCATCTTTTGATGGGAGCAGGGGGTGGCAGGGGATACCATCCTCTGACAGTGGGCATGGAGGGGTAGGCCCAGACTGGACCCCATTTCCCAGCAGGGAGAGACCTGGAGTTGGAAGTGCTCCCAGCGGGGGGGGGGGGGGGGAGGAGGGGAGGAGGAGGAGGAGGGAGGATGATCCCCAGCAGGGTAACACTCTGCTGCTGCCAGCTGATTGACAGGCCCAGTCTGGATGCTAATTGTGGCTAATGGTTTTCTTTGGGGGGAGAGGGGTGGAAGATCAGCTGCACCAAGGCAAGGCCACAGCATCTGCAAATCACCTGGGAAAGACATGAAGAGGAAGGGCCAGCTCAGCCCCACCCAGGGGCTCACCCAAGGAGCAGGGTGCCCAGTGCCAGCCTCTCAGTACCCCCACACAGCAGCCCTTCTCCCCCCCACAGCTGCTGCCAGCTCCACACTCCCCAGGACCCTCCCCCAGGGAAGCAGCTGCTATGGCAACAGGGGTGGCAAGGCAGGTCCCAGCGCTGGCAACGGGTTGGCTGTGCAGGGCGAAGGGAGCCGTGCTCCATGGGCCCCGATGGCCCTGCCCCAGGAGGCCAGTTAGGCCCCATCTAGGCTAGGCTGATGGCCTCCCCTCCCCCACCCCTGCTCGTGGCAGGGCTGAGCTCAGCACGGAAAGAATGTCCCTGGCTCCTGGAATGACTCGGGCGGCAGCCGCGCTTCGTGCTTCCGGCCTGAGGTCAGCGGGCGGCTGGGAGCCGGCCGGATGGAGCTGGGGCCAGCACCCCACTGCAGGGGGAACACGTGCGCCCAGGACCTCTACACCGCTCAGCCCGGCTCCCTGCCCCCCAGCAGTAACCCAGCTGGTCCCCAAGCCACCCTGCCGGGCAGTGTTGGCTAGGCCTGACATCAGATGGATGCGATTGCCACAGGCCTGGCACCCCCCCCCCCCCTCTCCGTGGGGCAGTGCCCATCCCAGCTCTGCCGGTGCCCCTCAGTCCTGAGCTGTAGTCCCTGCTCTCCAGCCCGGGATCTTCCCCCCAGCTCGGCCGGTGCCCCTCACTCCCACCCCACAGCCCCGGCCGTCCCGCCAGGGGCCCTGCTGATCCCAGGGCGCGGCGGCTGCCTCTCCGCTCGGCTCGGGGAGCAGGCTGAGTCACTGGTGCTGGTTCACACATGCTGCCTGCTCTGCCTTTGAAGTGGGCCTGCAGCAGGTCGAGGCCTGCCCCCAGCTCAGCTCCCTCTCCCCAGCCAGGCCAGTGCCCAAGGTTTCCCTCCTCCCCTGCCCAGGCCCAGCCCCGGGCCAGAGCACAGGGTGCTCGCCTCAGCCTGGGAAAGCGGGTCACAGGCAGCTTGGCTGCCACGCAGCCGACTCCTGCCAGCTACCAGGCGCCACCGTGTGGCGAAGACAGGAAGCGCTGCTCCACAGGGGAACAATTCACAGCACCAGGCAGGCGGCTGTAGCCAGGGAGAGAAGCCAGGAGTCCTGACTCCCTGCCCCCCTGCTCTACCCGGCCCCCACTCCCCTCCCTGAAATCGCAGCTCTCCATTTCCTTTGCTTTCTCACTATAGCAAGTGCTCCTGGGCCTGCTCTGCCCCCCACTGTTCTCCAGAGACCCTCTCCCTTCCTAACCCCCCCACCCCACACACACACACACTGGGGCAGCTCCAGTCTGTGCTTTTATTTTTGATCGTCCAGGATTTCTTTTTAAACACATCCTCTGCCCCCCATGTGACCGTGCACACCCCACACCAAGCCAGGGCCCCCCAGCCCTCTCCCCACCCACAGCAGGTGCCACCTGCCTACAGCTCCGGCCTCCGCTCAATCTTCAGCAGCTCCACCTCGAAGATCAGTGTTGCTCCACCTGGAGGGGGCAGGGCAAAGTCAGGGGGGCACCATGGCAACCCTGCCCCACTCCTCCCCCACTCGGGCAGGAGTGCCCCGGGGGACAGACCAACGGAAGAGGAATCCCCGGCCATTCTGCACAGTGGGGACCCTATGTCACTGTGGGGGAGGCAGTGAGGGGCTGTCCCACTCAGTGACTGGAGGGAGGCAGAGGCAGTGGAGATCTGAGTGGCTGGCAGTCCACAGAGATGGCACTGCTGACCCACAGGGATAGGCAGGGATCAAGCACATGGGGGGCACAGTGGCCTTACCTGGGATCTTGGGTGGAGCCCCTCGGTCCCCGTAGCCTGGGGGGGACAGAGAAAAATTAAAGGAAGGAACTGATCCTCCAGCCCAAGGCAGGGAGGAAACGCCAACTCTGGGGGGGAGGAGGTTCGGGCAGGGACTGAGCAATGGGAAAGAGGCCAGACAATGGCAAAAAGCACCCTCCCCTAAATGTCAGTGTCTTCTGGGCACCCAAAGCAGTGCCCCCCGCAACCTCCACCCACACCCATCCACTTTCCCACAGGGCAGCCTGATGCCCCTCAGCCCTGACTCTCAGGCCCCTCCCTGCTTTCCCAGCCCCAGGCTCCCACCCCACAGCTCCACTGATGCCACTCAATCCCAGCCTGCAGCACCCTCGGGTGTGGCTCTGGGCAGGTGACTTTAGTGCAACATGGAAACTGGAGAGTGCCAAGAGTTCGATCACTGGTCACTGCCTGCTTGGGCTGGCGCCCCCTAGAGGAGAAAGGCCTTGTATCCCAGGACCCCTGCAGGGTGGGTCAGTCCAATCCCCGGCTACCTACCCAGCTCTGAGGGAATCACCAGTTTCCTCTTCTCACCCTCGCACATCCTGAAAGGAGACAGCAGTGAGACTTGCTGAGTCAACAGCGCCAGACCCCTCAGTCAGATCCCCCCACTCCGCCCCTTTAAGGGAGCAAGGACAGGATCAGAAGCTTACTGTAGCCCCAACAGCAGCAAGCATCAGTTGCAGCTTCCCCTGCCAACCTGCCACTCAGAGCCCTCCCCTGGGTCAAAAGGCTAAGGCTGGGAGCCAGGACTCCTGGGTTCTACCCCCAGCTCTGGGAGGGGAATGGGGTCCCGTGAACTGGAACAGGGGGCTGGGAGCCAGGACTTCTGGGTTCCACTCCTGGTCCTAACACTGATTCACTTTATAGCTCTTGGGGAAGTCACTCCACCCCCACATTCTCTGTCATCAGTAAAATGGCAGATAACGCCACTCCACGATGGCAAAGAGCTCAGTGCACCTCTGCCGCTCGTAGTCTGTACAGCTAAAATGCATCATGGGCAAGTTCACGGGGGAGTCGATACTGCCCAGATTCCGAATGTCTGAGGGCAAATTGTCAATGGGCTATCTACCTTCAACTGCAGTTATCTCCTGGGCGTGAGAACTAGAAATCCCCCACCGGCACAGACAGCTGGCTAAACCGCTTTACACAAATAGCAGGTATTTCACAGAATGAATGTATTGTGCATGCAGAGATCTGGCAGAGTTCAACCACCTCTAAATGTTATCCAGAAAAGAAGCTGGAAATCTCTGGTCCGTGCTGAGGATGAGATGTTGAGGTGCACCACTGAGGAGCTGAGGGACCCCCAAAGGGGCCGCCTGGAAGACTCCCTCCATCGAACATACTTAGAAGGGGAACTTATGGAGCTTCACAAGGTAGCAGACATGCAAAGAGCCACCCAGGACAGGCAATGCCTCGTTCCTGCCTGAAGCAATGTGTGCTGTACCTCGAACAATAAGTGCCTCGGATGGATCTGAAGGGGCTCAAAGTCTGCTGCTGATCCAGGTTAAGGACGGCTTGTGCAATGGTTGCACTGTGGCCTCTAAACGCAGGGCTCTGAGATTGGGCATCGGTGAGACTGCCAGTCTCCCTCACTTGGACTCATCTTTCCCATGAGCTGTGGTGGATTTTCCATCACTGGCAATTGTTAAATCAAGACGGGATGTTCTGATCTGCTCTAGGTCAGCCAGAATTAGTGTGTGGCAATCCTATGGCCTGTGCTGGACAGGGGGTCAGGCGAGATGATCAGTGGGCTCTTCCAGCCTTGGGATGTCTGACTGAGCAGGAAAGATTCAGTTCTAGACCTAGCTTTGGTATTGATCTGGGCACCTCAATCTTTAGCAGAGGTCTGAGATGCGGCACGGCTATTATCCCCACCTGCTAATGAGGAAACTGAGTCACTTGCCACACAGGGATCTGTGGTGGAGCAATGAACGGAACCCAGGGATTTCAGTCTCCTAGGCTAGTGTCCTGTTCGTCTTGTAGTACCGCCTAGGAGCCAGCCCCATTCAGATAGAGACCTTGCAATCTAAGCAGCTCTAACCATTGTACCACCCTTCCACACAGTGGGGATTACGTTTGGGGCACCTGACCAGCCCATGGCAGGTCTAGAATCCCCATCCTAACCCCGTTGCTTGACCCAGAGTGGCTTGCATGCATGTGGATCCATTTTCTGTCTGCTGCACCCTCTCTGTGAGATTTTGGTTATAAGCTTGTCCGCCCCCAGAATCAGCATTGGCTCCAAGAACAAACAGGATGGGCCAAACCAATGACGAAAGGCTTAAAAAGAGGTTAACCAATGGAAGAGAAGCACAGGAGATGGACATAGAGAGGAAGAGAGAAGTGGTAGCAAAGCCGCTGCTCATTGGGCTTTGTGGTGTATCTGCCCGCCCTCCGGGGGAAAAACATCCAGGTATCCACCTGTAACCACTGCTAGGGATGGAACACTGGTGGTATTAGCTTGGCTATGGAACTGGACAGTTGAGTAGCGTTACTGGAGCTGTATGGCTTAATATTCAGTGTGTCTAGTGGATTACAGCAGAGGAGTCTGGGAGCCAGACCTCCTGGGTTCTATTCCCAGCTCTGGAAGAGGATTTGGGTCTAGTGGGTTAGCGCAGAGGAGGCTGGGAGCCAAGATTCCTGCTCCATGTGCAGCTCTGCTGCTGACCAAGAGTGGGACTAGGCAGCATCCAGCTCAAAGACAGGAGCTGTTAATCTCTTTGCTCTGAAGTCACATGGAAATGGGACAGCTCCAGTGATCGATGGCAGGCCAGCAGCAGCAGGAAGATCTCTGCACACAGAGCAGGCGGAGCCAAGTTTTAATGAAGGGTCAGGAGGCATGTGCAGAGTGTGGGAATTGTGGTCATATCTGTATGAACAACTTGGGATTGCCACCCCGTAGGTGGGAAGGGGTTACTTTCCCCTCAAGGGCAGGGGAGATGGGATGGCTGTAGGTCTCTCTAGCTCGGAGCAGATGCACCATCAAGAACTATCTCTAGGCACAGAGCCCTAGAGAAACAGTGGGAGCCCTGCTGGCTGGCCACAAATGCCAGCCAAGGTAGGAGGAGATCCAGACAAAGCAGGCCTGCACCTGGACACCAAGGAACTGAGGGCTGAGCTCACTGTGATCAGAACCCAGCTGCCAGCACTCAGCGTAGGGGCAGAGAGACTCCAGGCTTAGGACCAATGGGGCAGGTGATGCTGCCAGCATGGACTTGGACTGAAGCTTTGTTTTCCATTGTAACCTGGCCCCTTTAATGGTGGATGCCAAGTGACTGTTTTGAAAAGGCTGCATCAAGTCGCTGCAAATCCCATCATCTCCTGAAGGGGCAAAGTCGCTACCAGGCATGAGCTGGGGAGTCCAAGAGAGAAAGAGGCGGTGCTGGAGCCCGAGGACCCAGTCTTAGAGCTGTGGGGTTCATCCTTTGTAAAAGGAATGGTTCTAGGGCCTAGCACAATGAAGAGGATGCTCCAAGACTGTACCGAGGCTGGGGCATCAACTGCTCCATAAATCCATGACAAGGCTCGAACCAGGAGCCTTTCACTCCCTCTGCTGGTGGAGGGGGAGCTTGGCAGGGGCCTGTCTGCGCAGTGGAGGGTCCTCACTCAGAGGCTGTTGTAATAAACGTGATTAACACCACGGGAGGGATACAGAGAAGGGGGGAAGCCTAGTGACATATGGAGGGAGGCTAGAGGGGCCTGTGTCACATGGCCCACCGTGAGTGGGATATGCCTGGGTCCTTCATTCTGCGATTCCAGCCACAGCTTGAGCTGAATGTGAGGGGACTGCGCGCTGACATCCCCTCCCCCAGTTTGCAGGGCAGGCGTTTACCCAAGCAGGCCTTGGTCCCAACCCTTGATGACCTGACCCGTCCCCAGTGAGAAGATGAAGGGCTGGTCACGTGGGATGCTGCTGTCAAACTCGGTCCCATCTTCTAGCTTGCCCTGGAGGAGAGGAGGGGGTGAGATGCGGGCACCTGCCCCCAAGCAAAGACTCATCTCCCAACACACAAACATTGCCCCAGGAGCTAATGGCAAACACTTGTGACCCCCCTTTCCCCCGTACTACTGTGGCACCAGAGACCTTGACTGGCCAGATCTCTCTTTGCCCTAGAGCCTATGGCTCTGGCTGCTGGCACCTCCCATGCCTGCTGGTGCAGAGCCCCAGGCCCTAGCTGGCTGGCACTGCCCCCTTCCACACACCCCTCCCCCGCCCCGGGCAGCACTCACGGTGTAATGCATGTGCAGCACATCTCCCTTGCGGGATTTGATGGGACAGTTCTCCACCCGCTTCTTGACACCAATCTGCAGTTTCCTCTTGCCCTCAGTGCCCAGCACCGGCTGGCAGAGAGCCCATAGGCAGAGCGTGAGCAGCGCTGTGGTCCGGCTCGACTGCATCCTGGAAGGCCCTGCAAACAGAATCCAGTTAGCGGAGATGAGCCAAGGAGACTCGTCCTCAGTCTCAGCCAGTCCTTGCTCCCTGGGGCAGGACCGGAGCCAGCCCCCCATGAGGGGATAGTCTCTATAACCCATTCCCTCCCAGGGCCAGCCAGTTCCCTCACCCTGGGGCCAACTCAGAGCCAGCATCCCCTAAAGAGGACGGCGCTGTCATCCCATTTCCTGGGCCTGAACCAATCCCTTGCACACTCCATGGCCACTCTCTCAACTCAAACACACCATGACATGCTGTACATTTTTGAAGCCTTCCACTGGTGCTTCATACCGCTAAACACCACCACCCCCAGCTCCTACCCTGGGCATGCAGCGGCGCGTAGTTCATCCGTCCAGATCCCCCTGTCCCAGCCTGGGAGCCTCTGGACGCCCCACTTACCTGTTCTCCAGCTGAAGGAGCCTCTCCTCTGCTCCCTGCCCTAGTAGCACCAGCCACCACTGCCCTCTGGTGTGCCAGCCAGAGAATCTCATGGACGGTGGGTTCTACTTAAGCTCACCAAGTCTCCCCAGCTGCACCCCCTATTCCTAGCTTACCCCTAATGTGATTTCCCCACCTGTATCCTTATTCCCACCCCCTCAATGTGCCTTAGTGGGGGCCTCCCTGTCTGTGCCCCCATTCCCACCCCTTCCCAGTGTGCCTCAGTTGGGTCTCCCTGTTTGTCCCATTCCCACCCCCCAGTGACATCTGCTCCCCTCCCAATGTGTCTGTAGTCCCCCCTCCCCCCAATATCAGGCCCCACATAATGCACATTGCCTGTGCTCACTTAGGGTGCCTCCTCTCTCCCTGCCCAACTCTCTTGTCCCCCGCTTTCTGGAGGGTCCAAACCCTGGTCTCCTCTTGGTCCTTCTCACCTCCCATAGCCTCCCAGGCCCAGACCCACATCTCCCCAGCCCCTGCAGGATCCCTCACCTTGTGCACCCAGATG
Organism: Emydura macquarii macquarii; assembly: GCF_026122565.2. NCBI lineage: Eukaryota > Metazoa > Chordata > Testudines > Chelidae > Emydura > Emydura macquarii. The sequence goes on along the minus strand of NW_027131105.1, from coordinate 7,145,611 downwards.
TCCCCAGATGTCCCCACAGGAGCTGGCTTCTCCCTGGGGATCCACACTTGGTCAGGATCTGTGGGGCTCTCCCCTTCTTCTCTGCAGGTTCCCCTCAATGCCCATCTGCCCTGGGTGCCCCAGGGTGGCACCCCATTCCCTGGGGAGCCCTTGATATGCTTGCGGGGCACCCAGACCTCAACAGGGCCTTGCCCACCTGCCTGGGCCCCCTGCCTCCACTCTCTATGGATCCAGATTGCCTCTCCCTGGCCACCCCCCACAGGGACCCTCTGCAGTCCTTTCCTCAGGGGCGGTTCCCACTTGGGCCCCACTTGCCTTCCAAACTCCTGGGTCCCCACAACCCCAGGCTTGGCTCCCTCCAGTCCCCCTTGATCCTGAGGCTCCCCCCTCACTGCACCCGCAGACTCCTGGGTCCCCACAGCCCCAGGTTTGGCCCCCCTCAGTCCCCCTTGATCCTGAGGCTCCCTCCTCACTGCACCCACAGACTCCTGGGTCCCCACAGCCCCAGACTGGTCCCATCTCAGGACCCCAGATTCCTGGGGGCCCCCAGCCTCCAGCTCGGTCTCCCTCAATGCCCCTTGATCCTGGGGCTCCCCCCTCACTGCACCCCCAGATTCCTGGGTCCCCACAGCCTCGGGCTCGGCCTCCCCGTGATCTGGGGCCCTCCTCTCCGAGCCCCGAGCCCCTCTCACTGGCCCCCCGCTCTCCTGTGGCCCCACTTCCCCCGCGTGCCCCCCCGGCCCCGCGGCTCCCTCGGGCCCCCCCATCCCTCGCTCTCACCTCGCCAGACCCCGCTCCAAACCCCTGTGCGCAGCCGCCGGCAGCGTCCCCCGAGCCACTTCCTGATTGGCTGGCGCCGGAAGCCGCCCAGGGGGCCGCCATCTTCCCCACACGTGAACAGAGCAGCTGCGTGCCGCGTGACCAGGGGCAAGAGCTCCGACACTTCCGGTCTGGCTGCTGGAGGCACAAAATGGCGTCCATGGGGGGCGGGACCTTCCTACTGGTAGCGGGATTGACCCCGCCTCCCCGGCGCTCTGTGACATCATAGAACCGTATGTGGCCTTTTGACCTTTCTGTGACCCCGGACCCCACGTGACCTCCCCGGTGACACGTGGAGTCCTCTGTGCCCCTCGCTGACCCCCCTGGGGACCCCGGGCCCCCCACGCGCCCCGTCCCCAGGTCCCCCACCATCCCTGTGCCCTGCCGGGGCCCAGCCCCCTACTCTATGCCCCTGTCTCCAGACCCCCGGCATCCGTCAGTATCTCCCACGATCTGCCCTGGCTCCTGCGACCCCCCCCCCATCCTTTCCGTGACCCACAGATCTGGGGCTCACTGTCTGCGCCGGGCCCCAGGAGAAATGGCACATGCCCACTATGCCCACTAGAGGGTGCTAGTGCCCCATGACAGTGCTGGAGGGGGCGGGGTTGGTGGGAGAGTGGGGGGGCGGAGAAGGTGCCCCCCCTTATAGTGCCAGCTGCCGACCTGGCTTTCTAGGGGTGCAGGTATGACGGGGCCGGATCTGGTGCTGCTCGCTGCCTGGGGGAGGCTGTTGGCCCCATTCACTCAGTGCTCAGGCATGGGGGGTGGCTGGCTGGGGTAGTGAGGCGAGGGCTTAGGGGGGTCCCAGTGTTGCTCTCAGAGATGCCTGGTGCAATGCTCTGACACTGATACTGCTCGCAGGGCTGTGCCACCCCCTCCTGGAGTCCCAGGTGTCATCTGTCCAAAACATGGGGCAATCAGATGGGATCTGTGGTCTCCTGCCATGGCTATGTGCCAGTTGCAAACTGGGGAGGTGGTAATTATAATTGAAGTAAGCCAAATACAATCCTTCCCTGGCCCCGGGTATTGCTGGAGCCCCTGTGCACCCCACCCCCAACCTGGCTTCAGACACTGATGTCTGGGCTGCTTTAGCTTGAGGTCTCTTCCATTTCTCCAGGGCTGTTGCCCCAAACCCCTTTGTTTCTGACCCCCAGACTCTTGTGCCCCATCCCTCCCATTGCCTCATGAGGCGAGTGATGTGTGGGTGGGGGAGTGCAGGGTTTGGGTGACGGGGGCTGTGGGTCAGGATCAAGGGGCACAAGCAGAGCTGGGGCAGAGGGCTGGATTAGCAGGGGGATGTGGGGCAGGAGTGAGGAGCACTGGCACAGCTGGGGTAGAGAATCGCCCTGTATTTCTGTGCCCTGCCAGCTGCACATCACCCTCACCCACCCAGCATGGAGTACACGCTGCACTTCCTCATTGGCCTTGGCCAAGGGACTGGGGGGTTGTGTCTCAGGGGGAGGAGTGAAGGGGGGCAGCCACGTCCCCCATGGGACTCTCCAAATATTGACTCTCCTGAGGGCTCTGGCTGGGACCAAAGTGCGGCCAGGATGGAAACCAGTCGGGCAGGAGCCATGGGGGGAAATCTCAGTGTCCTAGCAGTCTTCACCCCCCTCTCAGAGCCCTGGATAGAACCCAGGAGTCCTGGCTCCCCAGCCATTAGACTCCACTTTTCTCCCAGAACCAGGATACAACTCAGGAGTCCTAGCTCCCAGTCCACCTCCAGCGGGGCATGCTGCCATCTTTCTTGCTGCCCTCTTGCTCACGGGTTGCTGGGGAGGGGGGGAAGGGGGATGTTTATATCCCAGGTTGCACCTAGTGCCTCTGGGGTCAAAGTCGCCCCTCCCCCCACCATTTCCTGGAGCTGCTGGGTGGGGGCAAAGTCTGGAGGCAGCGAGTGCAGGACAAACAAGCAGGTGCGGGACAAACAGGCAGCCCTGCCTCCCCTAGCTCCCTGCATCTGCCTCACACCTTCCCATCCTGCCTTTGGACCCTGGTGTCTGGGCTGCCCTGCCCTGGAACCCCTGGTCTGGCTTGAGGCCCAGCGTCAGGCCCACAGCACCCCTCCAGCCTGGAGTGGGACCCTGGCATCCAGGACGCAGTGCTTCTGGATTCAGACCTGACTTGTTGAGGGCTCCTGTCCCCTTGCTTTGGGACCCCCATCCTCATGGCACCCCCTGCCTATGGCCCTGCCCACCCACCACCCCCCTGCCCCAAGTAGCTTACGTGCCCCAGAGCAGAGGCCACAGCCACAGACAAATAAGGGACTGGCTGTGAGTGCTCAGCTATGGGCCCTCTGCCAGGCTGCGTGGTTCCTGATTGGCCAAAGGCCTTGCCCCCACCACCCCCAGGTTCCCCGAGGCCATGGCGTGTGGGGGATGGCAGGGGCTTGCCCTCAGATCCTCCCTCCCGCCTAGTCATTGGATTCCTGAGCACAAGCTGTGAGGGGATGGGGGGGGGGGGGAGTGCAGCTGGGATCATCCCTGAGCTGCCCCCTAACCCGTGTTACATGTGGCTCACACAGGTGGGTGCTGGCTCTGCCAGGATCTATGCCCTCCCTTTCCCCCAGGGCTGCAGCCAGGTCATGAAGCACAGCATGTCTCTGTTGGCAGTGCCAGCGCTGGGCATGGCTGGGCCCATTCACTGGGGCTAGGAACCAGAGTGAGAGCTCACATGCGCCCAAGGGAGGAACACAGGCCCCAGAGCCAGGAAGAGAATCCCCCATGTATTCCCTCCACCCAGGTCTGTGGTGGCTCAACCCTGACCCACAGCCCCCTGCTAGCTATTTTCCCAGTGTCCCCACACATGTCGTCAGCTGCATCTCATGCCTTCCCAGCACCGTGAGATTCCAAAATATGGCAGTTGTACAGGTAGGAATCCCCTGCCCAGTACCAAGATGCAGCCACCTCTGGGGTGGGGTGCAGAGGCTGTTTATAGAGGGATCCTGGGCTGAGATGGAGGGAACAGTAATTTTGCCATACACACCAAACATGCAGGAGTCCTCTGCCCAAGGGTGAAGAGCTCATGGGCATCATAGGAAAGGCTGGTGTTCAGGCTGTCACGCTTTTGTGGAGCATAAATGGAGGCGCCGGTGCAGAGGTGCAAGGCCAATAACCACTAAGGATTCTCTCTCTGCCCCTGCTCCCCTATACAATAGGGGGCACCCTCCATCGAGGCACCCAAGCCCATACAGTATATGAGGCAACCCTACAGAGCAGCAGCCCCTTCCAATCTGGTGAGTCCCCAGTCCCGAGAGGGGCACGCTCCCTCGTCCCGGGGGGTGTTTGCCAGGGTCGTGTGCTCACAGCTCTGCGGCTGTTGTGTCTCATCCATTAATAGTTTTATTGCCGGATACCAGTGTGCGGGCACTTACAGCAGCCAGGAGTGCCTGGGAGGGTCCTCAGCAGGGGCCCAGCCTCCCCTTCGCTCCTGCAGGGAAATGGGATTTGAGCCAGGGGGATGGAATGGAAGGTGAGGGCGAGTATTAAATTAAAGGGCTGGGGGGAGGGGTGAGCAGGGCAGTGAGGGGGGGTGGGGTAGGACTTTAAATAAAGACGAGGGGATGAGAATCTGGCCGGCCTTGGTGGGCGTCAAAGGAATCTGGGTGCCCGAGTCCTGGAGGGGCCTCGGGATCCGGCCACCCAGTCCTCGAGGGGCCCCGGGATCCGGCTGGCCCGGTCCTGGAGAGGCCATGCAAGATGCAGCCCCTCCTGACAGGTCCTGGCCAGGCAGCAGGTAATGGGGTCTGACCCCCCACATGGTCCCAGCAGTCCTCCCACAGGTCCATTCCCTGGCAGCATTGCCAGTCTTTCGTGGGCTCCTCTCCAGCAGGGGGCGCTCAGGGTTGAATCTTGTCCTGGTCCCAATGCACAGCTGGGCTTAGGGGGGAGAGGCTGGTCTCAGGTCGCCCCCCACTCAGATCATCTGCGCAGCTTCTCACACCTGGGGGGGAGAACAGAGTGGCTCAGGGTAGCTGGGGAGGTGATGCAGTTCAGGGACACCAATCCCAGGACCCCCAACTCCCCAAATGCCCCCAGCCAGAACACCTCCTGAGTCCCAAAGCCCAATGGGGGGGAGTGAGGGGGGCTCTGTCCTGCAGCACTGATTGGGAGGGTCTTTCTGGCCTGTGAGGAGAGTTCAGGGGGTATTTTCAGCCCATGGGGGAGATCGGGGGCTCTGTCTAGTCCAAGAGGGGGTTCACGGGTGCCTCTGGCCCATGGCGAGATCTTGGTGGGGGTCTGCCTGGTCCGTGAAGGAGTCTGGGTAGGTCTCTGGCCCATGGGAGGAGGTTGGAGGGTCTATCTGGTCCCTGAGGGAGTTTGGGGGGTCTCTCTGGCCTGGAGGGCAGTTGGGGAAGGCCAGGGGTCTCACCTGCATGAGTGCTCGTTGAGCTCCAGCCCCTGGTCCTGGCAGTGTTGGGACCTGCGTCGGCAGCGGCACTGGCATGTCTGGGGGTCCTGGCGTCTCCGCCTGTCTGGGCAGGGGGGGCAGAAGGGCCTGGGGAGGGAGAAGAATCCAGATGATCTCAGCCGCCAGGAGCCATAGTGCTGGGCCCCCCACTGTCATCTCCCCCATGAGGGAAGTCTCCTCTTCCTGTCTCCCCACCCAACCTCTGGAGATCCCCTGCTCTGCCTGCCGTATACCTGTATAGGGACCCCCTATAGACAAGCAACCCCCTTCTGCCCCAGTTCAAGGGGGTCACCACATAGAGGAAGGGGAAACCCCTTAACCCCAACCCTCATGGTGCCTGGAGCAAGCCTTGACACTGCTGGGCTGGGAGATCCACCCCTCCTTCGATCCCCCTGAGGTACAGGTGTGGGGGGTATGGGGCCCCCAGTTAGAAGTGAACCCCCATAGAGTGTGGGGAGCATTGGCCCACTCCCCCCTGCTCACCCCAATTCAATGCCCTCCAGTGCAAGCAGAGTTAGTAAGGTGGGGGGGCATGCTGGGACTGGGGAGTGCATGGGGGGGCCTGGACATACAGGTGTGGGCGGTCCTGTTCAGGGGGTCTCTTCCTTTTATGTTTGTGTCTGGGGCTGGTTTTCCCCTTGGGCCGCACAGGCCTGTGGAGAGAATCAGAACTGAGCTCCCCGCTCAGCCAGCAGGGGCACTGGAGGGAGCAGGGCGGGAGCACTGGCTGGGGGGTGCGGGCTGGGGGTCCTTACCTGGCTGGATTTATGTTGCTGTTTGTCTTTGGTCTGCAAAAGACAAGACAGCAGGTTAAGAGGGAAATGGGGTCTGCTCAGACCTGCCCCCCAAATGAGGATCCACCCAAAGGGGCAGTGCGATGCCCAGAGGGAGGGAGCAGTGCCCTCTGAAATGTGGGGGGATGGCACCGGGCCAAGAGGGGGAGCCCACAGCAGCCAGGCACCCTAGGAACCAGGAGTTCACAGCCCCCCATGTGCCTCCATGGGGCCGCCTGCCTGTGGTGGGAGTCGCTGGCTGCAGTGGGCTGTTCAGGCGGGGAGGTCACAGCTTGGGGGAGGCTGAGCCCTGTGAGCACAGAGATGCTTGGGAGCCACCCCTCAGTGCCCCCGTACTTTCCCCCACTAACCCCCCTCACCTGCACTCGCAGGCACTGTGCTCCACAAAGGCCAGCTGGCCCACGTGGCTGTGCAGGTGGCGGATTTTCATCACCTGGGGGCAGGAAAGGGTGAGTGAGGGGGGCACCAAGTGCTAAGGGATCGGGGTCAGCATACCTTACAAAGCCTGGATCCCCCTGGCATACCCCTTCCCTCAGCTCCCCCTGCCCTCTGGCATTGCCCTCCCCTTGGTGCTTAGGTCCCCCCCCCCCCTGGCATTCCCCTAGCCCCAGTACCTGGCTCCTCCACCCCCTGGCATTCCCCTATGCCCGATACCCAGATCCTCCATGCTCTGGCATTCCCTACCCCCTGGTGCCCAGCTCCCAGCCTGCCCCTGGCATTCCCCTACCCCTGATACCTGGCTCCCAGGCTGCCCCTGGTATCCCTTCCCCCTGGTGTCTGGCTCCTGGCCCACCCCATGGCATTCACCTATCCCTGATGCCCAGCTCCCTACCCCACAGCATTCCCCTCCCCCCAGTGCCTGGCTCCCCCTCCACCCCTAGCATTCCCCCCCAGCCCCTGGCTGTCTGCCCACTCCTGGCATTCCCCTATCCCCACTGCCTGGCACTTAACCCACCCTCTGGCATTCCTCTCTCCCCGCCCTCCCTCCCTTTACCTCCATCACCACCACATGCATGCGGGTGGGCACGCACTGCAGCCCCTCGTCGGCGCAGCACCCAGCGCAGCGACGCAGGGGCACGCAGGAGGGTGCCAGCAGGTGCTCCACCTCAGCCGGGTGCTCCTCGTTCACGGGTATCAGCATCTCCTTCGGCTGGCAGAAGCTGCGGTTATAAACCTCCATCCACTGCATCACTGGGGGGGGGGGAGGGTCAGAGAGGACCAGTGCCAGGGGTCAGCATGCCCTGACAATGCCAACCGACATGGCCAAGGCAGCCCTCCCCTCCTCCCCACAGTGTGCCCAGTGACAGCCTACACACAGCCACCCAGCACACTGCGCAGGCACTGAAATGCAGCTGACTCTGGGGTCGGGTGTGAGGGCTGATTACACGGGGCTCCCTCACCCAGTACTGAGATGCAGCAACCTCTGCGGTGGGGTGCCTGTACCCCCTAACAACCCCCAAATGTGCCCCCTGAGCATTGCCATCTTCAAACACAGCCCCTACCTCCTGGCAGCAGCCCCCCAACCTCCACCTCACCTCAGTCTCTTACCTTCCCCCAGCGGGTGAGTCCCTTCCATCTGGGGCTGTGGGGCCTGGAAAGGACGAGATGGAGGGAATCAGGCTCAGAGTCCCAGGCAATGGGTGTCTCCGACCCCAGGGACAAGGACCGTGGGGGGCGTGGGCTGCCTCCCTGGAACCCCATCTCCCCCTTGTCAAGCTCTGGTGGACCACCACCCACTCCATTACACCCCCAGGCCAGGGACCCTCTCCTCTCTCATTCCGATCGCCTCTGCATACTCAGGGAAGCGCCACTAACCTGCAGTCAAACAGACTAGGTACATCCCTAGGAGACCCTACAATAACAAATCAGCAGTTGGGCGAGGAGTGGGGACAGCTCCCGTTGGTGTATGAGGGAGGACTAGTGGCAGTGGCACTGAGGAACTGTCCCGTCCTGGCCAGGAGCCAGGCAGAGAAGGGAGCCACCCCCCCAGCTCACAGGGAGTCAGTGGCTGAGCAGGGATAGAACCCAGGCATCCTGGCTCCCAGCCCCTCTTCCATGGCCAGGGGGCGGAGAAGGGCCCGGTGGGGCAGGGCGGGGTGGATCCCAGCAGGAGCCGGGCGCCTGGGGAGATGCTGGAGAGGGGACTCTGCCCGAGCTGCCCCCTGTCCGGGGCGCTCCCCCTACACAGCAGTTCCGCCCCGGGCTCCAAGTCCCCCGTCAGCGCCCTGCCTCCGGCCGCCCGGCGCCGCAGCCAGGCCAGCCCGTGCACTAGCCCACGGTGCGGGGCGCTGCCCCAGCGGGGCCCGGCCAGGGTACGGCACCTCCGTGCGTCCGCAGCGCCCCGCTCCCCCCGGCCCTACCTTCGCTGCGCAGCCGATCAGCTGCAGGGCTGTAGCCAGCAGGAGCCGCAGGGTCTCCCGGGGAGCTCCCATGGTGCTAGCGCTGTGCCCGGGGCGCCTGGCCGGCTAGCTGCCCCCTCCCTCCCGCAGCGCCCGCATGGCAGCGCTCGGCTGGCGGGGCGCGGAGCCCTCGGCCCGGGTCCCCCGAAGGCAGCGCAGGGTCCCGGCGGGCTTGGGGTGTCCGCTCCAGTCCCCGGGGAGGGTAAATCCAAGAATCGGGCCCCGCCCGAGGCCGGGCACTGACCCCAGGGGGCCCCGCTGCCGGCGGGGGGCAGCTACAGGTGCATCGGAGCCCGCGGGGCCAGTGCGCCGGCAGGAGCGAGCGGCTCCGAGTGAGCCGGGCGGCCGCGGGCGGCCGGGGAGAGGGAGCGGGGCTGGCTCCGGGGAGTGAGTGACGGCCCGGCCCGGCCCAGCCCGGCCCCGAGGGAGGCGGCAGGCAGCGGGAGGAGGGAGCGCGGGGCAGCAGGGCGGAGCAGGAGCGGGGTAACGAGGGAGGGAAGGGGGGTCTGGAGGGAGCTGGCAGGAGGAATGGGTGGTGCTGGGGGGAAGATGCTGGGAGCAGGCCTGTGGTGCTGGCTGGGAATGGAGGGAGGGTAGATGGGTGCGTGGGGCTGGATGGAAGGATGAGGGTGGGTGGAGGAAGGAGGGAAGGTTGTGAGGGGTGGGTGGAGGCTGGAAGGTTGTGTCGGGATGGATGGAGGGGTGGATGGGGAAGGATTGAGCAGTTGCTGAGCTGTGCCCACATGCCCATGCCCAGCACTGTGCAGGGAGCTAGGTCCAGCTGGGGAACCCCCCAGGGGTGTCGGTAGCAGGTGCAGGAGCAGATGGGGTCAGCCGCTGGGCTGCTGGCCATGGGAGCCACCCCATCCCCTTTAGACTGGGCCCATTGCATCTCTAGCCAGTGGAACAGTTGGGCTGGGCAGCTGGGTGCCCCCCTTGCCAGCCACTAGGGGAAGCCAGCACATGCTGCAGGGACCTGCTGTGGCACCAGATGCACGGCGAGGGGGGCAGTTCTGGAATCTGACCGAGGTCCCAGGGCAGAGCGAGGAAGCAGGGTTGGGTTAGATGGATTTCCACTCCCCACCCGCACAAGATGGAATTGCTGAGATGGGAGATGGGGCAGGGGGCATGGAAAATGCCATGGTTGCCCTTTCCTCCTCGGGCTCTGGCCCCCAGCACCACCAGCGCTTAACTCTACCCAACTACACTACCGCAGGGGAAGCAGATTTGAGGCCAGCTCAGTGCTGGGCAGGGGGGCAGAGCAGGGTGCCAGGGATGGGCTGTGGGGTGGTCTTGATACACAACTCACAGTGTTACCCTGGCACAAGATGAGCTTGGGCTCAGTGCACGTCCTTATCAGGCACTTACTGTACACAGAAGGGACTAATTCCCTCCTGATTCCTAGATCCTGGCTGGGCACTGCTGCAGGGAAGCTCGTGGCACTGGAATCCCCAGCTGGGCAATGTGGTGGGAAACTCCTGGCACAGGAGTTGCTAGCTAGGCACTGCTGAGGGGAAGTTCACAGCACCAGAGGGCTCTCCCTACCCGCTGGTTGCTCCAGGCAGCAGGCACAGAGGGGGCTGTGGTGGGGGAGGCAGTGACGCGGGCAGAGGATTAGCGGAGTGTGCTGCGATGGGAACTATGTGTGAAATGCCAGGGTTAATCCTTCATGTGCAGGCCCCAGAGCTGCACTCCCTATCTGGCTCCTGCCCAGGACGGGATGGGGGGGGCTCCCAAATCCTCCCCCCACTCTTTTTGCATACACCTCACACGGGGACCTGGGGCGTGTCATGCTCAGATACTCACAAAGGGGCATCAGAACTAGCATAGAGGGGAGTGGGGGTGTGTGGAAGATAGATGGAGGGCAGTGTATGGTTGGGGGTGGCTGGGTACAGGAACACACCGAGGAATGAAGAAGAGAAGTCGGGGGGCACAAGAGCCCTTGGGGCGCTAATCTCTGCTGCCCCGGCACTGGGGCTCATGGATTCCCTGTGGGTTTGGCTCTTTCCTGGGAGGTGAGGGGGAGCAGTCTGGAACCACAGCTACCTTCAGTGATCATTGGGGTGCTCACCTGCCCCCTCCCGACTCGTGTCTCCACCCCTCCCATATGCACCCAGCACAACTCCCACCTGGTGCCCCCCCATGCCCCACTCAGATGGGGAGAGTCAGCCCCGAGTCCTGGCTGCGTAGAGGCTTGGCCAAGCATCTGCCTCTGCAGAGGGGCTGCCCCCAAACTTTCTGGCCCCCGTCCTGGCAGCATTGGCCCCACTGGTCTCCGCTCCTGCTGGTGGGGGCTGGATATGTATCACGCAGTCTCCCCTCTCCCAGTCTCTGCAGCTGACCCCAGTTCACAGGGATGGAGTCCTGGGCTGAGCACTGCTGCGGGGAAGCTCCCAACGCTGGAGTCCCTGCATGGCATTGCGATGAGGAAGCTCTCGGTACCGGAGTCCACAGCTGCCACTGCTGCGAGGAAGCGTTCAGCATTGGGATCCGGGCTGGCTCAGAGGGCTGCTGCAGGGCCAACTTTCACACAGCCGGGAGGTGGGGACGGGAGAGGGCCCCAGGGCTCATCCCTGCTCCAAGAGCCCCTGTTTGGTGACACTGGGTAGTGCAGGCTGGGAGCTGGAGATCCCAGGGAACCAACCACCTTGCAGAAGAATCCCATGACCCTTCTCCCCAAAGTAGTGGCTACTGGGCCCATAGGCAGTGATTTATTGAAGGAAGGGGAGAAAAATGTGTGTGACGTGTTCCCCATACAGCATCCATGGCACCTGGTTCCCCCGCGTCACTTCTGGGCACTGTCTCTGCTGTGCCGGATGCGGTAGCGCTGCATGAACTCTGCCTGTTTCTGGCGTAGGAGCTCCTGCTGCTTCTGGAAGCCATTGGTCCTGTGGGGGAGACGTACAGGGGCCAGGTCACACTCGGAACAGAGTGCAGGGGCAGAGATGCTCAGCATCATGCACTAACATATGTGAGTGCACACGCTCTAACATGCGTCATGCAAGCTCAGGCACACGCTCTAAAGGGTGGGCATGTGCATGCATTAGGATGCTAACATGCTAGTGCACGGGGGCACACACTGTAACATGCTAACACACCCTAGTGCATGGGGGCTATGTACTCTAACTTGGTAACGTGCTAGTGCATGAAGCACACACTAACATGCTAACACATGCTAGTGCAAGGAGGCACATGCTCTAACATGGTAACAGGCACTAGTAGTGGGCGCACATACTCTAATACAGGCTAGTGCACAGGTGCACCCTCATGTCCTAGCACGTTAGTGCACAGACATGTTCACACGCACATTAACACCTGCTTCAGTGCACTTGCCCATGCTCTAACACATTAGTTCAAATGCCCCAGGGCACATGTGCACACTAACACATGCTCTAGCACACACAAGAAGCTAACACAGTAGACTAGTGCATCTTGTGTTGGACACTAACACACATTCATTTGTACCCTCCAACAGGCTTGTGAGCACACACATGCATGCCTGCATTTGCACTCCCACCCATTAAAGCTGATGGCCCCTGGCTAGCAGCTCATCACTCCCCTTGCAATGGCTGGGGTGAACGTGGGGCGGCGGAGATGGGAATGCCCAGACAGCGAATGGAGGGAGAGATTCCCCAGAAAGTGGGGAGAGCTGGCAAGGAGCAAGCTGGGTGGGAGGAATTCCCAAAGGGCAGGGGACCCCAACAGGGGGTAAATGGGGGGAAGGGATCGCCAAAGGGCAAGAGGGCTAGCATGGGGTGAAGGGATTCCCTAGAGGGTGGGGGAGTCCAGCATGGGGTGAACAAGGGAAGGAGTCCCCAGGGGTCCTAGCAGTAGCTCTTTGTCCCGGTCCAGCTGGGGATCCCCAAACATCTGGCAAACCCTCTGGGAGAGCAAATCCTTGTCCCCAGTGTATGGAGAGGGAAACTGAGGCAGGGGCTGGGGGAACTGCACAAACCTGGCTCGCTCCTTGGACTCATTGTAGATGTTGAGCATGAGCTTGTCCTTCTCGTCCATGTAGTTGTTGTGCATCTCCTCCAGCTTCCTACAGAGAACACGGGGTGGGGGTTACACACTTCGCTCTGCACCTCCTGTGTCTAGGGGTGGAGAGATGGATGGAGGGGATCACTGGGTGATTCTCTGGCCTGCGGCACACACGCCTCAGACTGATGATCTCATGGTCCTTTCTGGCCTTACCACTGATGATAAATCCCTTGGGGTAATGAGGGGCTAACTAGCTCCCCCCTGACACCCAAGTGCTGTGCATCTCCCTGGATCCTCACATTCCCCTATCTGGGTATCTTGTACTAATAGGCTACTCTACATGCAGACTGGAGACCACTTTAACTAGACAGGGATTAGGATCAGTACAGGAAAATCACTGTGACCCCTACTGCGGGCATGTCCTCTGATACAGATGTTCTAGCAGCATCCTGCCCTGGGGCGGTGTGTGTGGGGGCCTCCCCTGATGGGTCCCTCCCAATTTATATCCTGCCCTGGGTTGGGGGGCATCCCCACTCCACGTCCTGCACTGGAGGGAGTGTCCACGACCCATGTCCTGCGCTGGGGGAGGCATTAAGTAACTATTTCTGTTTCTTAGCTGATCCAGTTAAACTGGTCCCAGATCTGCCTGGAGAGCAGCTCTTAGACTGTGAGCAATTTGCATATGCGCAATGAAGCTCTGGCCTCTTGGCTACTTCAATACCAATAACAATCTCATAAGAGTAAACCCAAGAAGGGAGGCAGTCCCAGGACAGCTGGAAAGGCAATGAGAAACCCTGATCCACTTGAATGACAGACAGCTTTGTGTCTGCTGGATGCTGTTTGAGAGATCCATAGAGTTTAAGGTCAGAGAGGACAATCAGATCATCTAGTCTGGCCTCTTGTATAGGACAGGCCAGAGAATTTCACCCAGTTACCACAGGACTGAGCCCAGTCACTGTGTCTGATTACAGCATCTTCCAGCAAGGCAGCCAGGCTGGATTTGAAGACACCAAGAGATGCAGAATCCATCCCTTCCCTTGGGAGTTTGCTCCAATGGTTAATCATCATCACTGTGAAAACCTGATGCCTTGTTTCTCATTAGAATGTATCTGGCTTTAACTTCCAGCCATTGGTTCTTGTTCTGTCTCTCACCACTAGGCTCAATCAAGAGCCCTTTAGAGTACATGGTGTTTTCTTCCCATGAAGTTACTTACACACAGTAATCAAGTCACCTCTTGATCTTCTTTTTGAGAAGCTAAACAGACTGAGCTTCCCAGGTCTCTCACTCTCAGGCATTTTCTCCAGCCCTCTGATAATTTCTCTGGCTCTTTTCTGCACCCTCTCCAGTTTTTCAACACCCTTTTTAAAATGTGCACATCAGAACTGGGTGCACCATTCCTGTACGGTTCTCACCAATGCCATCTCTGCAGGTAAAGCCAGTTCCCAACTACTCTGCTATTTATACAGCCAAGGGTCACATCGACCCTTTTGGCTGCAGCGTCACACCAGGAGTCCATATTCAACTGTTTGTCCGCTAAGACAAAGCAGTTACTTACCCGTGCTGTGCCTGTCGTTCTTCGAGAAGTGCGGCAGATGTGTATTTCACACAGGTGTGCGCATGCCCAGTGCACTGGAGCCAGAGAATTTTGCCTAGCGGTACCCGTAGGGGCGGCGCTCGCACCTCATGGTTGTAGCCCTCCTCAGGTTATATGAAGCAACGCCACCCTGATGCCCCTCAGTTCCTTCACACTGAATGTCAAGAGCATAGAGTTCGAGGCAGCGTGGACGGAGGGTGGGCTGTGGAATACATGGCTGCATCACATCTCGAAGGACGGTTACAACACGGGTTTCCTTCTTCCAGTAGATGCGGCTGTAGGTGACTCTCACGCAATACTTGCATGAGGTGGGGCTGGGAATCTGTTTTAAAGAAGGATTGCAGAACTGCCTTCCCAAAGTTTGCATCTACTCTGGATGCTGCAGTAACAGCATAATGTTTCATACGCGTATGTACAGATGACCAAATGGCAGATGACCAATACTGAAACGTCATTGACATAGACCGCGCTCTTGTAGAATGAGCTCGCACCCTTGAGGAGGCGTAATCAGTGCTATTTCGTGTGCTGTCCTGATACAGGAAGTTATCCCTTAGAGATCGTCTGTGAAGCAATTGCTTGTCCCTTCCTTCAGTCTGCTTACAACACAAACAGGCGAGGTGAAGCATGAAAAAGGTTTAATCCTGTCCAGGTAAAACACTAAACATTGCCTGACATCCAGTTAAACCCTGTCTGTGCCGGGGTTAATGTCGTCAGTACCAGACTCAGTGGATGCCCCATGGCTGGAAGGGGAGTCAATGATACAGCTATTGGTGGTCTCAGCACAATTCCAAGGAGCAGTTTGATAGACCTGCTCCATCCCACATGCCAGAAGTGGTGCAGAGCTGGTCTATACTATTTTTAGAGGAAGAGGAGGAAGAGTCTCCACAAACCCTGGGATGTTCCTGATTAGTTTTATGGGACATCTTCCTCTGTGCCCCTAGTGAAGGCAAACGACTCCTCCACCTCTTGGAGGAGACACCAGTGCTGGAACACGGAGTGGCTTCATTCATCAAATCCAAGGTCACCGCTGATCAGACGCAGGCCTTGGTGCCAAGACTGGCCTCATGACCTGCTCGAGAAGGTGCTTCTGCAGATGTAAACCTCTGGCCATCGGGATCTTTTGGTGATCATCTTACAAAGAGCACCACTCCTTAGCGTGTCCCTCACCTAAACACAACAAGCACCTTGTGTGGGGATCACTGTTAGGAATCCTCCCCACCATGGACAGTGCTTGAACCCTGGTGAGGGCTTCCCACAGGATAATAAATATTCTAACTAACTCCAACTTAACTAACCCTACCTAGGCACTGCTAACTATCTAACAACTACATACTTAAAGAGAAAACTCCCCGACAAATGAGAGAGAGAACGTGAGGAGATAACCGCACAGAGCTCTGACTCCAGCCACAGGAGATGAGAAGGAACTGAAGGGGGTCAGGGCAGCGCCGCCTCATATAGTAGGGGCAGGGCTACAGCCATGAGGTGTAATGCTACCTCTACGGATACTGCTTGGCAAAATTCTCGAGCTCCAGTGCGCTGGGCGTGCACACGTCTGCACGGGCTACATGGCTGCATCTACTCAAAGAACCATCTAACTTCCATCCAGTGGTTCTCACCAGGCCTTAGTCCCCCCGCTGAGTTAAAGAGCTGGATTTTCTGTCCGTGAAGGTACATGACCAAGACTCCTCTCGGTCTTTGTGTGGAGATGTTAATGGACAGCACTCAGGACAGCACCCCCAGCTGCGACACAGGTGTGTTCCTGACAATGCCAGGGCAGCGCCACATAGAATCATGTTTAAAGGATCCTCAATCAGTCACAGGAGCATTTCAGAGAGTTTAAGGCCCGAAGGGGGTTCTGTGTCTAACTGAGGGGTTAGCAGAACCAACAGCCACACGGACAGGCTGTGATGTGCTCGAGACCAGAGAGACTGCTGGGACTGAACCCAGGAGTCCTGACGCACAGCCCCTCTGCTCTGACCATGAGATCCTCCCCGTCTTCCCTGAATGCTCCCTGCCAGGGGTCAATTATCCCTTCAGAGGAGGATTCAGCTGGGAAGCTGAGGTTACACGTGTAACTGAGTGCAGGAGCTGGCCCAAGAGGGCCCCTGCTGATGTTCATGGTCATGGTCATGTCCCTAAGTCTCCTCCCATGACAGAGCCATGTCTGTCTCCTTGCCGGGGGGAAGGGGGAGGGGTGGGCAATGCTTTGGCTGTTGCCTGCTGCTATCTAACAGTGCATGGCTATGTCAGTTGCCAGCCTGGGCGCTCTGATTGTGCCTGCACACCCTCCCCAGCTCTGATCCCTGTTGTCCAGGGGAGGATTAACACCCCAATCAGACCTGATTCAATGAAACACACTCGCTTAGCTTTGAAAGGCTTGACACTTAGAGGGGTGCCACAGGGATTCACACACCCCTGCCCATGCCCAATTCCTCGGGAAGCATGGGCTGCAGGAAAGAATGCAGAGCTGGGAGACAGGACACCTGGCTGTGGGACGGGAATGGGGTCTAGTGGGTTAGAGCAGGGAGGGCTAGAAGTCAGGACTTCTGGGTTCTAGCCCTGCCTCTGGGAGGTGGGTGATGACCTGGATAATGGAGTGGAGAGTCTGCTTATAAAATCTGTGGATGAGCGCAAGATGGGAGGGGTTGGAAGACAGGATTAGAATTCAAAACAATCTTGACAAATTGGAGAACTGGTCTGAAATCAACAAGATGAAATTCAACGAAGACAAGTGCAAGGTACTGCACTTAGGAAGGAAAAATGAAATGCCCAACTACAAACTGGGGAAGAACTGGCTAGGTGGTAGTACTGCTGAAAGGGAACCGGGGGTTATAGTGGATCACAAATAGAATATTAGTTACCAATGTGATGCTGTTGCAAAAAAGGCTAATATCATTCTGGGTTGTATTAACAGGAGCATTGTATGTAAGATATGGCAGGTAATTGTCCTGCTCTACTTGGCACTGGTCTGGCCTCAGCTGGAGAACTGTGCCCAGTTCTGGGTGTCGCACTTTAGGAAAGATGTGGATACACAGGAGAGAGTCCAGAGGTGACCCACAAAAATGAGAAAAGGTTTAGAAAACCTGACCTATGAGGAAAGGTTAAAAACACTGGGCATGCTTAGTGTTGAGAAAAGACAACTGAGGGGGGACCTGATAACAGTCTTCCAGTATGTTAAGGGCTGCTATAAAGAGGATGGGGATCAATTGTTCTCCATGGCCACTGAAGGCAGGACAAGAAGTAATGGGCTTAATCTGCAGCAAGAGCGATTTAGGAGAGATGGTAAGAAGAACTTTCTGACTCGAAGGGTAGTTAAACCCTGGGGCAGGCTTCCAAGGGAGGCTGTGGACTCCCCGTCGTTGCAGGTTTTAGGAACAGGTTGGATAAACACTTGTCAAGGATGGTCAAAGTTTACTTGGTCCTGCCTCAGCGCAGGGAGCTGGACTTGATGGCCTCGAGCACCCTTTCTGTCCTACATTGCTATGATTCTGTGATGCCCAGTGGTTAGAGCAGGAAGGGCTCAGAGTCAGGAGGCCTGGGCTCTGTTCCTAGCTCTGGAAGGGAAGTGATGTCTAGGGGTTAGAGCATGGGTGGGGCTGGGAGTCAGGACACCAAGGAGTCTGTGCCATGCATGAGGAGCTGGGTCATCCCTCCCATGCCAGTAAGAGGGACCCTGATGCTAATATGGGCCCTTGCAGCCTGAGGCCAGAGGCTAGGAAGTCACCGGGGAATGCACCCGATGTGGGTGGAGCGTACACGACTGTATGTCTATGTACGTGTGTCTGTGGCTGTCTTTGTGTACATGTGGCTCTCTGCATACGTGCTCCCAGCCATGGTGACTCACATCCTTTCCAGTCCGATGAGTGAGTTGGAGGCCTGAGCAGAGGCCCCGTCAGGCTCCAATTCTCCCCCACTGCCTGCCCTGAATCTGGGATCTAGATGCCCCAAGACTGGTACCCCCTTCAATGCAGTGATCTAGACCACCCAAGACTGGCAACACCCTCCAGCACTGCAATCTCGACTCCCAGACTGGCACCAGACTCTGATGCTGTGGTCTAGACTGCTAGACTAGCAACTCCTCCAGCACTGCAATCCCAGAGGTGCATGCCCTCCAGCGCTGTGATCTAGACTATCAGACTGCCCCTTCCTTCCCCCCCCCGCACAGTGATCTGGATTCCCAGACTTCCCCTTCCTCCTGCAGCGATCTAGGCCCTGCCCCCCAGCCTGGCAACTGTTCACTGTTCAGTTATGGGAATTGCTAATGAGCTAAAATCTTAATAAGAAACAAAAGGCCCTGATGGAAGCCCCAGGCAGCTGGGCTGATACCAATACTTCTGGCAGAATCCACATTCCTGGGAGGGGTGACCCCGATGACTCCCTAGGGCAGGTGGTGTATGCTCCATGCCTTGAGAACATGGGAGAGCTGCTCCCAGTATCAGCAGATGCCCTGGGACATTGGTTCCTCTGGGGGACGGAGCCCTGGCTGGTGTTCAGTTTAAGAGAAGCCATGTTGTTGGCCTCAACACCCCTTGGCCCCTAGCCACTCAGTTATGTGATGCTTTACAGATGTGCGTTCAGCTGTGCTGGATGGTAGGAAGCTGGGCTGGAGTGCCAAGGTCCCTGCTGGGAAGGGACGTGGGCTGGTATATGTTGGGGACATGAGCAGTGAAACTGGCAATATGACCAAGATCATGGAGAGGGGCATGGAGGCACATGGGGAGTGAGTGGGAATGCCAACCATATGGGAGGCCGAGATCACGGAGGGGGCTTGCGCTGGTGTGGGGTGGTGTTGGGACACGTGGTGCAGGGAAGGCACAGAGATCCCCAACCACACTCTCACCCAGCACAACTCCAGTATCTCCCAGCTAAGGCATGCTGGGATGGCACGGAGCAGGCCACAGGCCAGGCAAGATGGCACCAGACAGCTTCTAGGAAATGTAACGAGACCAAGACTTTACCCCACACCCAGAGCGAGGGTCAGGACAACATCCCATCCCCGGCCAAGTTTCCTATAACCCTGTCAGTGCCAGGACCCTGAGGGTGCATGCAGTTGCTGATCTGCCATGCCAGGGTTACGGGTGGCAGTGCCAAGGGGTGTTACCCCCACTTCTACAGATGGAGAAACTAAGGCACAGAGTGGAGCCAAGAGTCAGTGGAGGTGGGATTCATGTGATGGAGGGGTGGGGCTGTCCCAGTCCGGGGAGGAAAACTTCATAACAGCTGCCCCTTCTTAAATGGTCCTGAAGCCCATTTCCCCCATTCCACTGTGGATCCCATGCCCCCGTGTGGGCCCAGGGACTATCTCCAGGCACTGTGAGGGAGAGATTGGGTGGGGGGGGGGACGATGACTCAAAGGGGGCATTTCTACTGGCTTTTGGGGAACAACCCCTAATAGTGAGGGGGCAATGCTAGTCTGAGCAACGGTCTCTTCAAATGTAGAGGAGTGGGTCGCCAAGACCAGAGTCCTGGGGACCCGACTGCAGGGGGGAGCCCTCCTCCTAGGGGGGGAATAGACTGGAGACAACGTGTGGTGTAGGGGATGATCCTGCCCTCGGGGGGGAGAAGGGTGGAAATAGATCTAAGGGACGATCACACTCTGAAAGCCCCTAGCCCCTCCCAGGCAGGCTGTCATGCAGTGCCCCACCAACCCCTAGTCCCCACCTACCTGAAAGCCAGGTAGTGGAGGGCCATGCTGCCCAGCATGAGGAGGAGGCAGTAGCCGAAGAGCTGCCGGTTCCAGCGCTGCCTCTGCTTGGCCTGAGGGCCTGAGAAGGCCGCGGAGGGGGGAGTGTGGAACTGCTGCCAATAGCGTGCATCCTCATTGGGCCCCCAGCTGCTGGGCGACAAAGGGACAATGATAGGGCTGCATTGGAGGGCAAGGGTCTGACCCCAGGGGAAAGCTGGCACAGATCAGGACTCCTGGGGTGTCTCTAAAACGTGAGGAGGGAGCGGAAGGATCAGAGCCGGGGGCTGGGAGTCAGGATTCCTGGCTTCTATCTGACCCCTTGGACCAGTCATTTCCCAGAGTTTCAGAAAGACACGTTCCTTTCGGCGCTGATAGAGCCACTTTGCTCTGGTGGCCTGTGAGGCTCAGCACAGCTGTCCTGCTCCTCCATGCAGGGTTCACGGGCCCTGCGTGCGCTGGCCTGTCCCAGAGAATGCCCCTGTCCCAGCACATGCAGCACCTCTGGAACTCTCTCTTTCCAGGGCTGCGGCAGGGCAGGGAGGTATGTCCCAGTCTGGGGAACCCTGCACCAGCTGGGACTGCTCGGGGTCACACTCACTCACTCCTCTGACACCTCCCCCAGCCCCTAGCTGTGATAGCATGCAAACTGCCGGGATGGTCCTGCCCTGGCAAACTGCCAGTTCTGGGGGGCCAGAGGCCGCTTCTAGGGACTCATCAGCCAATGCAGCAGACCCAGCCTTGCCATCCACAAGCCCCTTTACCCCAGACGTGGCTAGATGGATCCATTAGTCTGATCCAGCTAGGCAAGCAGGATACTGGGCTAGATGGGCCCCTTGGTCTGATGCAGAGTGGTGAGGGTTACCAGGCTGGATGGGCCCCCTGGTCTGAGCCAGCACTGGGAGGACAGTGGGATATCTGATCTCAAACTTTGCTGGGGGGGGGCTGGAGCGCTCGTCTCCAGTGTGTGATGGAGGCAGCGGCCCAGATAGAGTGAGTTACAGAGCCAGGTTGTTAGCGAGAGTGGTGGGTTGTTATGGGGTGCGGGGGTGGCCAGGACAGGATGGGCCAAGTGGCCTTTTCCTGTTTAGTGGCTTCCTGACAGCCAGATGCTCAACAGCTTGTCAGTGGCAGCGGCTCACGTTTCAACCGGAGCTCTCAGCACCTCTGTGCTGGCCTGAGGTCCTTGTGCTGGCCCTTCTCAGCTCAAACCAGCATGGGATTTGCAGTGGGTCAACACAGCCTGGGCTTTGGAGCTGCAGTGCCAGCCTGCGTCCCCTCCCTGGCTCAGAACCAGTGGGATCAAAGGGCACAGGTATGGGCGGGGGTGTGTGTGTGCAGCTGGGTATGGGTTGTGGGGGTTGAGAGTCAGTCAATCACCCTCGTTGGGAGACAAAAGCAAATGGAGGCCTCAGGAAAGATCTGATCCCTTGTCACAGATGGCAGGGATATGAGGTTGGATGGGCCCTGGGTCCGACCCCTCATCCCAGCATCGCCTCTGTGCACTGTGCTGTGACCTCGGTGTCCTTACCTGGCACTAGGTCTGGGTCCCAGGTCTGTGAAGTCAAAGGGTCTGTGCTTGGGGCTGCTGCCCGCAGTGGGCCAGGCTGCATGCCGGGGCTGCTGGCTGTCATAGAGTCTCCTGCTGCCCTCCTTGCTCAGCACCTGGTAGGCCGTATTCAGCTGGATGAACCGGTTGTGCAGGTCGGGGTTGTTGGGATCGCTGTCGGGGTGCAACTGGGGGACACAGAGAGGAGGGTGAAGTCTGAGCTAGTGAGAATCTACCAGTCCCCGGGAAGCCAGCAGAGAGGTGTATCTACACGGTGAGCTAGTGCACAGTCACCCAGAGTGTGAATCTACAGCACGCCAACTCGCTGTCCGCCAAATGGCTGTGTACACAGCCTTAGTATACCAGGAGAGCCACAATGGTAAAGCAGTGCTTGTGTGGGTGTGCTATGCATACCCATGCATCCCACACCACACGCACGCACGCACACCCCCAACATGAACATCATGCACTCCCCCTGTTTACACACACACACACACTCTCTCTCTCTCACCCCATCCCAGGGTCCAGGCCAGAAGCCTCATGAGAAGACAGAGCTATGCAACTTGCCCTCAGCACTGCATGCCTACACCACCCTCGTCAGGGCTGGCCCATCGCTCACTTTTATGGGGTACAAATCCCCCTGGAATGTAAATAGGCTCCTAGTTAAGACCCCGCGGCTTGCTCTTAGACCTTGTGCTGCTCCTGCTTGACGCAAGGACCCAGGGGGCCATGCTGCCATGAGGTCACACAAATGGGCCTGGCTGGAGGCTTGTGTAGCCTGCCAGATTTCTGTGTCAGTCACGAGGACATGGGAAGCCAGCTCCCGGAGGGGGGGAAGGGGAGGCTGGAGGGAGAGATCTACCCATTTCACTTCCTGGCTCCAGGAGCAAACTACAGGGGGCAGCTCTTTAGTGACATGAGTTTCAATTGGTCTGTCTCACACCACATTTCAAATGCCACTGGCCCAGCCAGTCAGGAGAGACAGCGCGTATGACAGCATGATCTGGTGCCCAGGGAACTGGAGTGGGTGTCAGGACTCCTGGGTTCTGTCCCTGGCTCTGTGAGGGGAGTGGTGTTCAGCAGTTAGACCAGGGGGTCCTTTCCAGAGCCAGGCATAGCACCCAGGCACTCTGGCTCCCATGCCTACCTCTCTCCAAAGGTATTTTACTAGGCATCGGAGGGGAAATACAAATGGTAACAGAAGAGTGTGTGCGCGCTTGTGCAGAAGGCTGCATGTATGCGTATGTGCCGCCATGTGAGTGCCAGGATTCTGTGCTGGGTTGGCTGAGACAGCAGGGCCTGGACTTGAGGGCTTTGGAGGCTCCTTCCAGCCTATGGGCTGTGTGCATGTACAAGCGTGAGTCTCACCTCCAGCACTAAGCAGATAATCTCATATGCTCCAGTAACCTTTTCTGAGCTGTCCAGATGTGCACAGTCCCCCTCCACTCCCCAAGGACAGTTCCCTGGATTCAGAGATTCTAAAGTCTGAAGCGACCATCTTGTCTGACCTCCTGTATATCACAGGCCACAGGACTTCCCTGAACTAATTCCTGGTTGAACTAGAGCAGACCTGGTAGAAAAATAGCCCATCATGATTTAACACTAGCTGTGATGAGAAGCCACCACAGTCCCTGGGAAGTTGTTCCATTGGTTAATTACCTCACTGGCACAAACTGGCACCTTAGCTCTGGTCTGATTTTCTCTAGCTTCAGCTTCCAGCAAAGTCCAAGCATTTCTAGCCAAGATCCTTCTCTGGGCTCACTGCCCAGGTATGGAGATGCTCTCACTCCTGACCCACAGGCCCCAGTGGCCTCCCGGTTCAGGCTTCAATTGCCTTTAACTGGATAGAAAAAAAGGGCGCCAGATGCTTCCAAAGTTAACAGCCGATGATTTCCATCCCCAACAGATGATGACTCCTTTGTCTCTGTAGACTCCTCCATCCCAGGATGTGCAGGGCCCTGCTCCCAGCCAGCTGGGCTTGGAGGCTCTACTGATCAGAGCAGCTGACTTCATCCTTGGGACAAAGGGGTGGAGGATCCAGGCTGCTACCCGCTGGCCAGGAGACTGCTCTGGAAGATGTGATTCAGTCCTGCCTTGTTCAAGCAGCCAAGCCAGGCTGACCTCAGGAGTGCACCAATGGCCACTTCTGCGTGCAAAGATCTTAGAGCACCGGGAATCCAGCCTCCCCCACCTGCCTGAGCTGAGGCACACAAACAGGGGAAGGGGAGAAGGGGCTCCTCCAAAATCAAATTGTAAGTTGATAGTGGAGCCAAGGACTGAACCCAGGGGTGTAGAAGGCCAGCTGCCCCTGCTAAAGCCTACTCTCCTCATGATAAAGCCCAAGCCCTGTGCAGCCAAGGGTCAAAACCCACCTTTTATTTTATTAGATGTATATTTATCTATTTAATATTTTAATAGACTAGAAAAGCCCAAACCAAATGAGTCGACCTTCTTGAAACGAAACACTTTGATGGTTCCCTATCGACATTTTTATTGGAAATTCTGGCTTTTCGTTTCAGTTTGGAACTGATTTTTGCCCCAAAATTCTGGAATTTCCCACAGAATGGAAACTGTGCTTCCCAACCAATTCTTGATTTAAGTTTCTTCACTTTGCCCGGAAATCTATCAGGCTTTCCATCCAATGCCAGTCTCTTAGCCCCAACTCTCAGAGGTCAGGGGACACCTTTAACCTGGCATTGGACACTGTGTGTGCGAGCTGCCCTAGACACATGGACGAGTTTACAGACACTTTGAAAGAAACCCTGGACCCTTCCTGAGGACATGCTGGGACCGACTGGTGACTTCGCAAATGTCAGAACCCAGGTCTGCCAGCCCCTGTTGTGTTCTAAACCCAATGCCCTCTCAGCTTAGCACAAGCAGGAGCGCCAGGGCTTAGTCAATCTCCCTCTAGGGCAAACTAGGGGTTGGGACCTCTCAGGAAGTCATGAGGTTATTATGGGGGGGGGGGTCGCAAGCTGTCAGCCCCCCCACATGCCGGGACTCTGGCTGTCAGTCCGAGTCCTTCAGAGCTGGGTGGCTGGAGAGCAGCGGCTGCTGGTCGGGTGCCCAGCTCTGAAGGCAGCGCTGTCGCCAACAGCAGCGCAGAAGTAAGGGTGGCATGGCATGGGGGAGGGGGGCCATCACAGCCTGAAATATTTTTAAAGGGGGTTTTCAGCAAAAAAGGTTTGAGAAACCCTGCTCTAGGGGATGGCTGCAGAAGGTATAATAGCACCAAGGCAGCAGGATTGAGTGGTTAGGGCACTCAACTGGAATCAGGAGCCCTGAGTTCTATTCCCAGCTCCACCACTGATCCTGGGCAAGTTGCCTCGTCTCCTGTCCTTTGTCCGTTTAGCCTGTGAGCCCTTCAGGACATGGACTGTCTCTTGCTATGAGTTGGTGAAGCACCTAACATGACAGGGGGCCCTGATTTCAGTTGGGGGTCTGTGCAGCATCCAGCAAGACGGGACCCCAATCTTGGTCTAGGGTCTGTGCAGCATCAACTCTCCAGCCCTTGATCCCCCTTGCTGCTGCCTCTCCATAATTCTGCTATGACCCAACTGTCTCTGGCAGGCTGGGTGAGTGCTGCGGGGTTATCACAGAAATGTTGAGCTGGGAGAGACCTCAGGAGACCATTTAGTGCACCCCCTGGGCTGAGGCAGGATCAAGTACATCTAGACCATCCCTGTCAGGTATCTGTCTAACCTGCTCTTAAAAACCTTCAAGGATGGGGATTCCAATCTCCTTAGATAAAATGTTCCAGCGCCTAACTAGCACTAGAATTAGAAAGTTTTCCCTAATGTCTACCCGAAATCTCCCTTGCTGCAAACTATGATGATTCTTTCTTGTGCTGCCCTCGGTGGCCATGGAGAATAATTGATCCTGTCCTCTTTATAACAACCGTGTATACATTTGAAGTCTGTTATCATGTACTTCCTCAGCCTTCTCTTTTTCAGACTAAACATGCCCAGTTCTTCCAACCTTTACTCATAGGTCAGGTTTTCTAAACTTCTGATCACTTTTGTTGCTCTCCTCTGAACTCTCTTCAATTTTTCCACACCTTTCCTAAAGTGTGGTACCCAGCACTGGACACAGTACTCCAGCTGGGGCCTCCCCAGTGCCGCGTAGAGTGGGACAATTACCTCCCACGTCTTACATACAACACTCCTGTTAACACATCTCTTCCACAAAAAAGACCTTTTTGCATGTAAACTGTGTAGTTTATTTACAGTGTTTTAATCCCTCCACCAATACACAGCAGTCTCTCCACATATTTACACGCTGTATCTCATCTGGAGTCTCTACTCCGAAGGAGAGGTTACCTTGTGCAGTAACTGGAGTTCTTCAAGAAGTGTTTCCCTATGGGTGCTCCACGTCAGGTGTACTCACACCCCTTGTGCCTTTAATCCAAGATATTTGGTAGTAATGCCTGTTTGGCCTGCACATGCACTCTATGCTTCCTTGTGCCCACTTCGAGGCTATACAGGGCTGTATGGGCAAACCACCCTCAGTTTCTTCTCTGCCACAAAGTCCCCAGAGGACATTCCAAAGCAGAGGGAAGGAGAGCAGATAGTGGAGGACCCATAGGGATATACATCTCGAAGAATTCCAGTTTCTGCATATGGTGAGTAACCTCTCCTCCTTTTTCTAATAGTATCCCTATGGGTGCTCCACTTCAGGTGACTACTGAGAAGTACCCGCAGCTGGAGGTGGGTCTTTGGAGCCAAGACCAATACTAAAGACAACACAGCACTTCCAATGGCAGCATTTGATCGAAAAGACTGGACCACTGCATAATGCTTGGAGAAGGTATGTATGGAAGAGCAAGTGGCAGCCTTACAAATGGTCCAGAAGAGGGATATTCTTGAGTAATGTCATAGAAGAAAATAGAGATCTTGTGGAATGGGCCAACATCCTAGAAGGAGGCTGTATATCTGAAGATTTATAGCACAATATGATAGTCAAAGATCCACCTGAAGAGTCTCTGGGTGGAAACTGACAAACCTAAGGTAAGTTCCAAAATATAAGGATGGAATTGGTTACGTACCTATTCCATAATTTTACTGCTTTAGCACAAAGGGAAGGGGACCTGACTCCTTCCTGTTGGTTGATATAGAACATACAGCTATATTGTCTGTGAGAATCTTTATGGACTTGTTCCTGGTTACAGGCAGGAAGTGGATACAGATAGTCCTGACTGCCCTCAGTTTGAGGAGGTTGATATGTAAATCATGTCTCTTGGGCAGATCATTTGCCCTGGAAATTGAAGGTCCCCAGGTGTGCACTCCCTAGTCCATCAGGCATGCATCTGCAGTTATAGTGATAGAAGGAGGAGGCTGAACAAACAGAATCCCCGTGCAGACACTGTTTGGGTTCATTCACCAATTGAGAAAGTCTCGTACCTGATGAGGGACCAACATGAACTTGCTCATGCTGTGTTTGTTCGGAGCATAAACAGTCCTGACTCAGCCCTGGAAGCAATGGAAGTAGAGCCAGGCATATGGCATCACAAAGATGCAGGCTGCCATGTGTCTGAGTAATTGAAGATAACTTCGTATTGATGTCTGTGGGCTGATTTGAAACTTTGCTATCATCATGAGTCCATGAGGGAGAAGATAAGCCCTGGTTGATATGGTGTCCAAGGAGGTTCCTATGAACTATATTCTTTGTACTGGGCTCAAAATAGATTTCTTGATATTGAGCTGCAACCCTAGCTCGCAGAACAGGGATCCCGTTATCATTATGGCATTGAAGACTTCGTTTTAAGAGAGTGGCCCTTGAGTAGACCATCATCGAGGTATAGAAAACAATTATTCCCCAACGTCAGACGTACGCTGCAACCATCACCACACCTTTCAGAACACTCTTAGGGCAGATGAACGGCAGAACGGGAGCACTCAATACTGAAAGTGATCCTGGCCTACTGAAAAGCACAGGAACCATTTGTGAGCTGGGTGAATTGCGATATGAAAATAGACATCGGGAAGGTTAAGAGCCAAAAACCAATCCCCTGGTTCTAGTGACAGAATTATAACTGTGAGAGACACCATCCTGCATTTTTGAGACTTGAGAAAGTTGTTTAGAAGTCTTAGATCTAAAATCAGTCTCCACCCTTCGTTCTTTTTTGGGACCATAAAGTAGTTGGAATAAAACCCCTTCCTTCTGTGCTGAATAGGAACTGGTTCCACAGCACCCATTCATAGACATGAGTTGACTTCTTGCTTTAACGGATGCTCACGAGCGGGGTCCCTGAACGGCAATAGTATGGAGGAGGGAGATAAAATGGATAGCGCACCCCAATCTTATAACCTCTAGCACCCATTTGTCCAATGTGATTTTCTCCTGTGTGAAAAGAAAGTTGGAGGGACAGTTTCCGAAGAGTGGAAGATGGGAAAAATGGTGTACATGTAGCTCAGTCCTGTGGAATAGTTCTGGGCCCTCAATCAGCCTGTCAAAACTAATGGTGAGATGATGATTCAGTAGAGCGGGCACAGAGGGAGCAGATATTCTTCCTCTGGAACCTCTGCTTTCCCTGGGCGGTTCACACAGTCTCTGGGATCCTGAGAATGAAGTGGGTCAGGATCTTTGAGCTGTTCGGGATTTATTAAGGCATTGGGAGTGGCATTCACTAGTGTTCAAACCAGGTCGGGAGAACACGGACCTATCTTTGGTATAACTCCCCATCTTGTCAAAAGTGTCAGGATGGAAATCCCTGGTCTGAAGCGTCGGGGAACCCTGGATCGAAATATTCGAATTGGAGGAAAATTCCTCTTTAAGAGGAGGAGTCCCAGCACTTTCTGAAGGTGTTTGAGAGTCAAGGGGTACCAGGGAATGGTCCCACCTAGGTGATTGTGCTTGTCTCAGTACCGATAATCTCTCAGTGCTGAGTAACAAGGGAGACTCCAACTCCTTTGAAACAAGTAGATAACTAGAGAATCTGAACTCCTGCAGTACCAGATGGGTTTGAAGAGCGGTGTCCCATTCCACTGTTGGTACTGAGGGTATATGGTGCTCTGGTGGGAATACTCTGGTTGAAGTATATGGTACCAATGAAGATGCCTTGGGGGACGCTGAGACCGTATGAGAGACATTGCATCTTCCCAGTACCGAGGCCGTCTTAGTGGCCAGTGTAGATGCTGGAGCCTCAGTCGCATCTAGGGTGGGACGTGAAGTCTCTGAAGTGGCCTTGTCTTGCAGGGACCAAGGTCTCTTTGAGGTGCATTGTTTCTGTGGAGAATGACTATTTTCTGTGGCTCTTCTCCTTGAGTAGATCCAGGTGAATGTGCCACAGTTGACAGGCCACTGTGTTCGCTCAGTGACCTATGGCTGAGGAGGTCTCCTGGCCTGGATTTGAGGCTGGTTGGAGGGAACGCTCCTTAATAAGAATCTCAGTTTTAGCCCCTGATTTTTAATGACCTTGCCTTTAAAAGTGGCACAGATCGAATGATTTTGTGCGATATGAGGCTCTCCCAGGCAGCGGATATACTGGGAATGCCCATCGCTGATCAGGATGGTCTCCTAGCAAAAGACCCACCACTTGAAGCCCAGAGAGCCTGTCATACCTTAGGGCAACAACATGTAGCAGGGGAAAGTCTCTGTCCCCGAAGGGGACCGAGAGAAAGTCCCACTAAATCCTTCAATAAAAAGTAAATAAATTAACTAAAGAAAAAACGCAATGAACTGAAGAAGGGTAATGATCATAAGAAAAATGACGACAGTCAGGCACACTAGGCCAACACGGTTCGCCCGCACAGCCCTACATAGCCTCCAAATGGCATGAGGGAACATTGGACGCATGCACAGGCCAAACTACCAAAAATCTCCACTTAAAGGCACAAGAAGTGTGAGTGCCCCTGAAGCGGAGCACTCCAGGACCCTATTCAAAGAAGAAGACTCTCAATGTCAGGCTCCCCCAGCCTTCTGTTTCTCTCCTTCTCTTCCCCCAAGCGCTCTTTCCAGTGGCCTTTATACAGTTTCACGGGGAATGGGTTAATTGGCTCATTTAGCCACCAGTCCCCATCTGGCCTGGTAGGCAGGTACACCTCTATCCAGTTAGGCCTTCTTCAGAGGAACCTGATTAAAACTAATGGCGAACAGAGTGCAGGCTCAAGTGCTAGCCCTCAGCACTCTGTCACAACACCACAGAACGATATTTGCCTTTTTTGCAACAGCATCAAATTGTTGACTCATATTCAATTTGTGACCTGCTATAGCGCCCAGATCCTTTGCTGCAGTATTTCAGCCTGGCCAGTTATTCCTCATTTTGTATTTAGGCATTGGTTTTCCTTCCTAAGGGAGTGCTTTGCACATGTCTTTACTGCATTCGTTTAATCTCTCTGCCCTTTTCCAGCGGATCCATACTAGAAATGACTCAGTTACTTTCCATACCTCTTGGGACAGGTCCTCCAAAGTCATTGCTCTGTTGATTCAACAGAGCAGTATTAACTTTTCCCTCCCAGCTGTCTTTCATTCCCAGCTCCCGCTCAAGCCAGCTGCCTAGCATAGGGTTAACTCAGCTTTGCTGTCAGAGCTTTTCAGAGTGCTGTGATGCTGATCCAGCAGTGGGGCAGGAGGAGGGGATGGACAGCACTAGCCAAAGCCCCAGTGAAGTCTTTATAACCTGGCACAGACCAGCAATCATCTTTCTTCTAGGATGATGCAGCTCAGGCCTGGCCAAACCTCTCTGATATCACTCCTCTGGGCCATGTAGCTCAGCAATGGGAAAGCCTCCCAGGCATAGGATGGAGGAATCCAGAGCAGTGAGGCTATCTATCCCCCAGGCATACCAAGATCCTTTCTCCTTCCAGCTCTTTAGCTGAGTCAGTTGTCGAGCTGGTCAGGAATTTTTCTAAGGAAAATGCCAGTTCACCAATACCGAACCGTTTTCCAGGAATGCATCAGTTTTGAGGAAGCTTTAGTCAGGAAGATTTCTCAGGTTCAGGATGAGATTTCTCATCTTAGAGACAGACGTGCTCCAGCAGGACCCATCTCCCTGGGCAGGATCATCCCTACACGCCATTCCCCTGCCTCATCCCAGAATAGCCAATAGCACAGAGTACTCAGCTGGGTTGTGGGAGACAGAGATTCAATCCCTGCTGTGAATCAGACTGAGAAAGGACTTGAACCTGGGTCTCCCACATCCCAGTCTCCACCGGGGTGACACGCTCTCAAACCAGAGAAGGGTCTTGGTTTCGTTCCACATCAGAATGGAAACAAATGTCAAAATGGTGACATTCTTCACGACGTAGAATCCTCACTTTCTAGCCAGCCCCAGTCAATTTCCGTTTGAACTGGTGCCCCTAGCCAGACTCATTGCTCGGTGTGTGTTCTGATGCCACTCCCACCTGGCTGGTGGCTCGGACAACACCAAGGGGGGGATGCTCATGCCATCTCCCTTTTTAAAAGGGGAAGAGCTGAGATTCTGCAGCCCAGACACCACTGGTCCGTCCTCCCCCTCCCCCCCGATGGGTACTTAGGGCACAGAGAAGAGCAGCTCTGAGCCCCTGATGAAGAAGCCCTTGTGGGCAAAGCCAAGAGGATTCTATAGGACCTGATGAGATTCAACAAAGAAGCAGAACTTTTCTGTAGGGGGTCAGGAACCATCTACTGGGGCTGAATAGGAAATGAGAGCACCCCTGCTCTGGGACTCCTCTAGATAGAAGCTCTCATCCCCCCTCTAGTTCTATAGGGCTCTCCCCAAAGGTAAATCCCTCCCTGGGGAGCTGAATTGGAATAATTATTGCATGGGAGTTAAGAGACAGAGACACCCCATCAACAGCAGGGCCCATCCTCCTGGGCAGGATCATGCCCTACATGCCACTCCTCTACCCAGCACAGAAAAAGACACCCCAGCAGGGCCCGTCCAGCCCATCCCCCCAGTGCAGGATGCTTCCCTACCTGCCATTCCCCTGCAGAACTGGCAAGCAGCAGCCTGCTCCCACAGACGGGGGGAAGGTTCAGCCTGCAGAGTCATGGGCCCAGTTGGCCCTGTCCCAAAATGCCCTGCTGCAAAGAATCACAGGGAGTGACGGCTTAGGCAGGCTCCCCCCACCTGCCCCAGGCGGCCGACAGCAGGTGCTGCAGGGACCCTTTTCCGCAGGCTCTCCCCACGGCAGCTGAGCTCCTGCTGACGCACTGGGCTCCTGCTCTCTGCTTTGGGTCCAGAGCTCGAAGCCAGCCCAGCCTAGCATGGGTGAGTTACAGGAAGCCATAGGCAGGACTGAGATTCAGAGGAGTGGATGGGTTGGGGATCAGCTTAGCTGCCCAACTCTCCACTTATTGTGTGCCAGGAGCCAGCCGCGAAGGGGGGCATGAGGCGATCTTCTTCCCTGCTAGGTAATGGCCTCTGGGATTAGCAACAGGCTGTCCCAGCTGCTCCCTAGGGCTGGCCTGATGGCCAAGGAGGAGCCTGGCTGATTTGGACCCCCACACTTCGGGCTGGGAGACTCAACTGAGTGGGACCCAGCAGAGGCAGAGTTTGCAGCCAGACTCCATTACAACTATATGGAACAACTGTGCTAAGTGCAGCACAGACCTCAGCTGAAATTGGGGCCCCATCATGCTGGGCACTGCACAAACTCTAGCCAAGATCAGGGCCTGCATTGTGCTGGGCCCTGCACAGACCCAGACTGGCAGTGGGGCCCTCACTGTAACAGGTACTACACAGACCCTGACTGAGATCAGGAGTCCCTGTTGTGCTGGGTGCTACAGAGACCCCAACTGAGACTGGGGCCCCCAGGATGTTATATGCTGCACAGACCCTGACCAAGACCGTGGCACTGTCATGCTAGGTGCTGCACAGACCCTGACTCAGAGAGGGAGCCCCATCGTACTGAGTGCAATTGAGATCGGGAGTTCTCTTGTACTAGGCACTGCATAGACCCAGGCTGAGATAAAGGCTCATTGTGCCGGATGCTGCACAGAATAGAACCAAGACCAGGGCCCCTTCCTGACTGTTTGATACATTGGAGAACAGGTCTGAAATCAACAAGATGAAATTCAATACAAATAAATGCAAAGTGCTGCACTTAGGAAGGAAAAATCAAATGGCCAAATACAATAACTGGCTAGGCAGCAGTATGGCAACAAAGGATCTGGGGGTTACAGTGGATCACAAACTGAATGCGAGTTGACAATGGGACACTGCTGCAAAAAAGGCAAATGTCGTTTTGGCAAATTCTGTATCAACAGGAGTGTCATATGTAAGACATGGGAGGTAACTGTCCGACTTTACTCACCACTGGTGAGGCCTCAGCTAATGTTCAGTGTCCAGTTTTTGGCACTGTACTTTAAGAAAGATGTGAATAAACTGAAGTGTGTCCAGAGGACTGCATAAAAAAGTATCAATAGTTTAGAAAACCTGACCTTTAAGGAAAGGTTGAAAGAACTGGGTATGTTTAGTCTAGGGAAGAGAAGGCTCAGGAGGATATGATAAGAATCTTCAAATACGTAAAAGGTTACTGTAAAGAGGATGGGGATCAACTATTATCCATGTCCACCAGGATGAGAAAGAATCAGCTTAGCTTGCAGCAAGGAAGATTTAGGGTAGATATTAGGAGAAACTTTCTCTGGTTAAGCATTGGAACAGGTTACTTAGGGAGGCTGCGTCCCTGAAGGTTTTCAATTACAGGTTGGACAGGGATAGTCTAGGTTAGCTTGGTCCTACCCAGTACGAGGAGATGGACTAGGTGATCTCTTGAGGTCCCTTGCAGCCCTGCATTTCTATGATTCTATGATTACAAGGCAGCCAGCTGAGGTTCTGACCTAGTGTGCCTATCCCAGTGACTGGCATGTGTCACACCTGCTAACAGCCCAGAAGGGAAGTTTTGCCAAGGTGCAGATGCAGTACGAAGAGCAACAAAAATAAAGCAAGGCCAACTGGCTTGCCTTCCAGAAATACTGAAGCTGGAACCACTTTCAAATGCTACAGCTTCATGGGGACCCAGCTGAACCTCTGAGTTCACAACAGAACCAGCTTACCACTAGTGATTAACAGCACAGGAGTCAGGACACCTGTGTTTTATTCCCAGCTCTGGGCAGAGGGGTGGAGGCTGGTGGTTAGAGCATGGAGTCAGGACTCCTAGTCCTGGGTTCTACTCCCGGCTCTGGGAGAAGAGTGGGGTCTAGTGGTTAAAGCAGGATGGCATGGAATCAGGGCTCCTGGCTTTAATTCTTGGCTCTGCCACTGACTCCTGTATGACAGTCCCCTTTTCTGTGCTTTGTTTCCCCTCACCTGTAAATGACTTTAGAACAGGGGCTGTCTCACTGCGTGACTGTGCAGTGCCCACCATCACAGGGAGCTGATCTCAGTCTGGCCCTGTAGACACTACTGTAATATGAACAACAATAAAGTAGGCAGTTATGAAATACCCTGTCCAGAGGCTTCTCCCTAAACCCCACCATATGCATGAGGGGAATAAGGAACAAACTGGTGGAGATGGAAATCAGATCCCAAATAAAAAAGCGAATATACTCTTTGCCCAACCCATATTACTGCTCCTGTTCTGTTTCTAATGCAGCTGGAATTAATATGAGCCTTTTTTGTTCCTAAAAGAAAAATAACAGCATCAATTTCCAGTCCCTTATCGCCCTGGAACATCTTTGTTTGAGCCCTTGAGTGATGCCAGCATCGCTCTGGAGAGTGGGCTTGTAAGTGAGCCGCAGACACTCTGCAGGCACAAAAATATTATCGTGGACAGGGTGTTTTGTACAATTTCATTGGTGATTCAAAGGCTTGCTTTATTGTTCAGAAGCTAAGGGTTTGATCCCGCTTCAGCTGAAATCAGTGACAAAACAGTCCCTTTATGGTATGTTTTATGGTAGTGCCTAAAGGCTCCCGTTGAGATCAGGGCCCTGTTGTGCCAGGTGCTAGACCCTGATCAAGATCTGGGGCCCCATTGTGCTGGCTGCTGCACAGACCTCTACTGAGATCAGGGCCCCCACTGTGCCCTGGGAGATGTGGTCCAGCTGGGGAATCCAGCATGTAGAGGAGTTTGGAAGCATGAGGCTACACCCACCTCCGAGCCCAGCTGTGTGGTGCATCTTGGGAGTCACAGAACTGTGGGTGAAGAAGCCTGCACAGAATCCAGCCCCTTCATTCAGGATGGATTTTCCTTCGGCCATGCATCTGCCATCTCTCACACAGCTCACTCTTGCTACTGCAGTGGCTTCCACTTGCAATGTTTGTAAGTTGCATGCACATTTGGCTGCTATCCACAGCAGGGTGCCTTTGGCTGGCACTCAAGCCTCTAGCTTTGACTGAGCTGGTGGAGATGGGGATCACTCACCAGCTGGCTCTCACCCATGCAGGGCCTTGCCTCTGGTTGTCCCTGCTCCTACAGCTGGGCATTAGGGAATGCATTGGTGCACGCATGGATGGAGCCCCAAAGTGCATTTGTGCATCCATTGCGCAGGTGTGGGAGGCCAACAGCCATGTCACACCCACCAGGTCCCTCCCATGGCCAGTTTGCCATCAATTGCTTCCTTTGGGAGTCACAGATGTTCTCAGCACCTTGCAGAATCAGTCCCTGGGTGTGGAGCACCCCCATGGAAGAGCAGGGCTCTACTACTGTACTCCACCCCAGAGCAAGCTGCAGCCCAGTGGCCCATGCCATGCACTGTGTGCTCCAGAGAGGACTGTGATGGGAGTGCAGCTGTCCTGGGACCCTGCTCTCCCCTGCCTTGGGGGTTCCTGTGAGTGGGAAATGCTCCACATCTTGCCTTTCCACACAGCATGGGGGAGCGGTCTCTTTGGCAACATCTCCATGCACAAGTGTCACCTGCTGTTGTGGTGGGTGGGTGGGTGTCCCTCACTGCCCAGCTCCATTTGAAAAGCCTGGTGCAGAGAGGCATGAAACTCCACCTTCCCCAGCTCTTCTTTTCATCAATTTCCTAAGACAACAACCCCCCCATCCAGCACAAGCCACAGAGCAATGTTTGCACTTCTGAGAACAGACTAGAACCCAGGAGTGCTCAATCCCAGCCCCCACCACTGTAACCATTAGACCTTACTTCCCTCCCACCGCCAGAGACATGACACTGGAGTCCTGACTCCCACGCCTGTGGCATTAACCACCAGACCCCACTCTCCTCCTAGAGAGCTGGGAACAGAAGCCAGTCATCACCAGCATTTTGCTTTCTCCCCACTGAGATACCTAGGTGACAGAGGAGACGGGTCTGCAGTGTTGGCTAATTGCCAGACCCCAAGGCACCCCAACCATATGCCAATTCCAGTTGTTGCACATGGCCCCACCTTGTTAGAGCACGGAGGAAGAAAGACCTGGCAGACACTAAAGAGTTAAGATGCCCCCATGTGCCTGACGAGCCTATAAATCCTCATTAAGGGGTTTTTTGCTAGTTAAACAATTTGACGCAAGTAGTGGAGCCTTGAGGTTGTTGTTTCAAAGCGACAGGTCAGCACTGACAGATGGACCTTCCCATCTCATTAACCATCCTAGGCAGGGAGGGAAGGAGCGGGCGGCTCCCTCTCAATGGACCTGATTCTGAGCCCACTAGCACCCATCAGCAGTGGCTGGGCTGCAGCTCCCCCGATCCAGACTGGACCCGAAAGCTCCTTCGCTTCTTTGGTGTTTGGAGCCTTTCCCTCTCATCCCCACTTCAAACTCCCTCAGCCGGCGCTGCACAATCATTTCACGTGCTGTACCCTCAGGAGGGCAATTCACAACGGCTCTGAGAACATTTCACAATGCAGCCATGGGGAACGGGCTTGGAGGGGATCCTGAACACCATACACACGCTGCATGCACGCTGCATATACACCATACACAGAGCATGCACACTCACTAGACACAGGCACTGCATGCACGCACACACACACACTGAACATTGAGTATGCACACATACTGCATGCTCACACAAATGGTATTCACGTACACACACACACACATGGCTCATCTGTCCTAGCTTTCACTGTTGCACCAGTACAAACCCCTCATGGACCAAGCAGCTCTCCCCAGCATGAGCCGCCCCAGTGCCAGCCATGTTTTACAGCCGTGCAGCATGTTTCCACTGAGTGAGAGTGATTTGCACAGTCATTTACACAGGTGCAAGCTAGGCGTGCCCCACACCCGTCAGAGCAGAAGCACTTTGCACAGTGTGAGCGAGTATACAAGTGCAGCCGGGCTTCTGGTGATAACACGCTGCAGCAGTAACAAAGTGACTGGCACTGCGGCTGTGTGCTCTTGTGCCACAGAAACAGACGGAGCCTACGTGAGCTCTTTGAGGCTGCTCTATGTTTATCCCCCTGGCTAACGAGCAGCTCCAGGCTGGCCAAGCCTCTAATCCATCCGGGCATGCCTATACAGTGCTGGGCTCCAGGCCAGGCAGCGGCTTGGCTGGAGCACCCTCTGCTGCCTGTCAAGGATACTCAGCTGGCAGAGGGGAGTAGGGTGGCTGCTGGGCCCACAGACGTGTCCTGGGGTCAAGGTGCAGCTACAGAGTTCAGTGGTGATCGTGTCTCTAACAGAGAGCTTCCCAGCTTGCAATGCTCTGTATGCCAGTCAGGTGCCTGGCGTGTTGCTGGTCCATGCCAGCGGGGGGCCTGCCAGCAGCTGAGCCTGGGCCTGGGCCCAGGCAGTAGGAGCTCTTGAGTGCTTGCAGCTGAACCTTCCCCTGCTTTGCTGGTGCCAGTCCCTCTCCTCCTCTTTTCTTCCAGCTGTTCCCCTTTTGCCTGCATCTGAGCGGCTGCTGATCAGTTACCCCCACCTAGGGGCCTCCCCAGACAGCAGCAGGGAAACAGCAGGCAGGGAGCTCTCACTTCATTCAAGAGGTCTCAGTGCATGGGGGGAGGGGGATCACTAATCCACAGATAGAGAAACTGAGGCACAGAGCAGCCAAGGGACTTCCCCAAGGTCACACAGGGAGTCAGCGACAGAGCTGGGATAGAACCCAGGCGTCCTGACTCCCAAACACCCACTCAACCCACTCCCCTTCTGAAGCTGGGAACAGAACCCAGGAGTCCTGAGGCAGTTCAATAGGAATAAACAGCAAACAGACCTCTCTGTGGGGACATACAACTGTCTGTCTCTAACCTGGGCTCCCTCGGAGGTTTCAGAGTACAGGGCTAAGCCCCCGGGGCATGGCAAGCCATCCTGGCTCCCAGCTCTACAGCAGCCCCGCTGGGGCACAGCGTTAGTGCTTTCTCAGGCTCATATCCGAGGCAGGGCTCTGCAGCTTGGGAAGGGACTCTCAGGCCCTGGAAAGCCCCCCTTTGCTGCTTTGGAACATGCCTCCCGCAGCCGGGGTTCTGGGAAGGCTGCCCCCTACAGCCCAGCTGCCAAGCTGCAGGGTACACCCCACAGTCTGGGCACTGGAAGGTGCAGGGGACGCCCCGCAGTCTGGGCACTGGGGAGGCTGCTAAGGTCCAGGGCTGACTCATTACCCTGTTATTACTTCCCTGTTATTACACCCAAGGTTGCAAAAGGTTTTAACACCCAAGGTTCCTGAGCAGCAGGTTAAAGCCCTCTCTGCTTCCCCTGCACGGGACAGAGCAAGATAGCAACTGCAGCACAATCTGGTGGTCTGGGCACTAACTGGGACTTGCAAGCTGTGGGTTCGATTCCCTGCTCCAGGCTTGACCCTGAGTGAGCTGCTGTGGATGTGTCTCCA
Source organism: Emydura macquarii macquarii (assembly GCF_026122565.2). Taxonomy (NCBI): domain Eukaryota; kingdom Metazoa; phylum Chordata; order Testudines; family Chelidae; genus Emydura; species Emydura macquarii. The sequence continues at coordinate 7,107,758 of NW_027131105.1, read as the reverse complement.
CGGCAGAGTGTACCAGTGTCTGAACACCTAAACAAGGCCCAGATCTTCAGAATACCTCAGGCCCTCACTGTGCTCCTTCAACAATCTCGCCTCCGCGGCAGGTGCTCTGCCCTTCTGAAAAGCCATGCCTCAGTTTCCCCACCTGTAAAATAAGGATGATATTTCCTTGCCCCCCAGGGAGCTGATTAATGTCTATGAGGCACTTGGCGACCGCCCCATAGACGTGGGCATGGCAGCATGAGGCAACGTGGACGCATGTAGGCTACGCAGCTGGCAGAGCCAGCAGGCCCGAGTGGCTCTGCTGGACCTTAGCGGGTGCTGCTCCTCTCTTGGCTCAGGGAGATTTCCCGTGTTAGGTAACCTATAGGGAGCAGGATTAGAGATCTTGTGTTCGCTTTGGCTCGCCACAGCCTTAACACTCACTCACTGTGTTATAGCAGGAGAGGCAGTGTTGAAGTCCCCGGGCAAAACATCACGCCCCGCAGCTGGGCCACTGGGGTACCGGCTGATCACGCTGAGCCATGCAAGAACTGTTTGATATCAGGATGGGAGACGGGTTTGACTGCAAGGAAATTTTGGGGTACAGAGCGTTCTCCTTTGCAGTCAGTGCTGGCCCCAATGCCCCAGTGCAGCTTTAGGGGGTGCTGTGCTGCAGAGAATGGGGTGTGAGTGTACACAAGGGTGTCCATGTGAGTGTGAATGCACAAGGGTGTCTATGCAAGGTGCCCATGGGAGCACGCGTGAAGATGAGTAGGTAAGCATGGGCAAGCTGCCTGTGTGAGGATGTGTGAGTGAGTAGATGAGCGTGTGCAAGAGTGGGAGCTGCCCGTGTGAGTGTGCATGAGGGCGAGTGCACATGCGTCAGTCCACAACCTCCCACGGGTCGCCTGCCTGGTGCCTGGCCGGGGTCAGGGAGAGGCAGCTAACAGAGCAGAGGAATGTGCCCCCAATAACTAACACCATGTTAACCATCTCCTCGGGCCAAGCCAGCCAAGCCAAACAGGGAGCGGGAAAGAGCTCAGTTAAAGATTGATCAAAGGCTGTCTGTCTCCAAAGACATTTCGACATCGCTGTGTTCGCTCTTGCCAGTTTCTGACACACGCCCCTTCCCAGCGTTAGAGCAACAAGCAAACGGAGCCCTCCTTGGCTGGAGGGAGAACGCACCAGGCACATGGCCCTGCTGTCCGGTCAAACTCTCAGTGATTGCAAACAACAGCCCAGGCCTGGCGTCGGAGGCCAGAGACGGGGTGGGGGGGAACTGGCCACATAAGTAACCCTTCTGGGGAGGGGGTGTGGGGAGGGCAGGATAGCACAAGGCATGGGGCTGTTCCTAGAAGGGATTCCTGGAAAGAGGACCTGGGCTTAATATTGTCACTCACAGGACATGAAGTCTACTACGGACTTTGCTAACGACACTGATTTTAGGTGGAAGGCACCCAGATGTGATGGTGATGAGCAGCAGGAGAAAACCCTAAGATAGATTACAGTAGTGGCCAGAGAGACTTCATCTGAGTTTGGGACCCCCATCAACTAATGCATGTGCCAAGGCAATCCGCTCTGAATGCCTCCCCCAGCCCCAGCATTCCTGACCTGTACTCCCCCCCATACACATACACACAGCATTGCTGCCCTGCAAACTGCGTTCTTAGGAACGGGAGGCACAATTTTTGGGACCAACCATTTCACAACTTGGAAGGCGGCTGCCGTGAAAAGATTCTTTGGACCCAGCAGCACAGAGGGCTGGGCACAGAAGCAGTTTTCATTTCCCACTGGGAGCGAAGGGGTCAGTGGTCTCCTTGCTCAGGAATGACTGAGCTAAGAGGAGCCCTCCACTATGAGTGCCGCCCAGACGAGTGGGGCCTGTTGCATTGGCCCATGCAATGCCAGACGCTGGCTGAACAGGGATTGAAGAACTGAAACACAGGAGGGATGGGAAAGGTCTTGTAGATAAGACACATGTTCTAATGTCACTGAGCCGGGAGCCAAAAGATCTGGGTTCAATTTCCAGCTCTGCCCAGACTCCCCATGACCACAGGCAAGTCACCTCACCTCTGTGCCTTAGTTTCCCCACTTGTAAAACACAGAGAATAATTCTTTGTGTATTTAGACTCTGAGCTCACTGGAGCAAGGAATCTCTTTCACTAGGTATCAGTGCAGGTCCAGCACAATGTGGGCCCCAATCTCAGCTGGGTCTGTGCAGTACCTGGCACAACAGCGGGCCCTATCTCAGTCAGAGCCTCTAAACTCTACTGTCATACAAATAATAATGAGCCAGTCCCTGTTGGATGTGCCCAAAATATGCTCAGCACAGGTGAGCCCTTTCCACACTGAAAATGGCCACCGAAAAATTCCCCCAATGTTTATTTTGCTTCCAAATGGGCAGAACTAGAGGACATGCATGACATTCTAAACTGCACCAGTTTTCCCTGCAAACCAACAGCTGTTGGAGGGAATTTCACTGCTAGGCACAAGTGGGGTGAAATCATGTGGTAGGATGGAACAAGGATCTTTGGGAACTGCCCCCCTCTGGGGTTGGGGGGTGTGTGTGCTCTCCAACAGTGTCTGGGCCAGATCCTCCACTGGAGTTCTGGTGACTGACCCCAGCTGAGGAGCAGCCCCCACATCTCCAGGCCAGTCCCCATGTGTTTTAGCCTCTCTGCTCCCAGGAAGCTCCTTATGTGGGGAAGGGAGTTGAACCCTGAAACCAAGTCCCTAGCTCATGTGCCTCCTACAGACCTCACGGCTGCTGCTCCTGGCACTGCCTGGAAGCGGGGAGCTTCTTCCGGCTGATTGCTGGCCTGGGGGTTGTGTGCTGTTTGGAAGTGGTTTGCTAAAGGATAGGCTCCAGGGTTGAGCTCTTGCTTCCTGCACATGTGGAGGGGATAGAAACAGCTGCACGCAGATGGTCAGGGCTGTTTCAGCGTGCACGCTCTTTTGATGTGAGTGACAGAGGATATAACTCCTTTCTCCACTGGGATATTTTGCTGAAGGTACTGATTATTATGATTACAGTAGTAGAAACCATGACTGATATTAGGGCCCCGTTACGTCAGGCGCTGCACAGATCCTCACCAAGATCGATGCCCCCATTGTGCCAGGTGTTGCACAAATACACAGTGACAGACAGTCCCTGCCCCAAAGACCTCGCAATCTAAACAGATGAAGGGAGGATCATTATTCCCACTTTATACATGATGAAATTGATTCCCAGGGAGATGAAGTGACTTCCCCAAGGTCAGTCAGGGAGTCTGTGGCAGAGCTGGGAGCTGAACCCAGGTGTTCTAAACTGCGCTCCAGTGCTCCCCCCCACCAGCCCACCTCTCTCCTATTTTGCACAGAGGGATTTCACAGGGTGCATTTCAACCACACATTTAAAATCTCATCCCAGTGTCCTGGCACATGCCCACTTCCCTGCTGTCATCCTGCTCCTATTAACTTTAAATGCAGAGCGTGTCTCAGAGACCTCCCAGGCTGGGAGTTTCCATCAAGGCTGCACAGAGAGAGACGTGAGTGACTGGAGCAGGGGATAAACTCACGGGAGGCTCTTCCTCCCAATGGTGGACTAACACCCACTGAAGCTGTAGCCAGCCCACATGCAAGCACCACTGCCTGATGCTCTGTGAGATCTCCCCTCACCAGCAGGTCCTGACGCACACCGGGCTGGACAGCCCATAGGCAAGTCTCCCTCTGCATGCAATTCTGAATGCATCACCATACCAATCTAGCTATTTATATGACCTCATTATTGTAGTATCTGAGTGCTTCACAGTCAATATATTTATCTCCACAACCCCCTGTGAGGCTCCCATCATGCCAGGTACTGCAGAGAAGCCCGGGATCGTGGCCCCTCACCATGCTGGGTGCTGCACAAGACACCATGACCAGAATTGTGTCCACCACAGTGCCAGACGCTGCTCAGACCCTGACCAGAATCAGAGCCCCTGCCATGCTGGGTGCTGCACAGACACACACTGTGAGATAGTCCCTGCCCTGAAGAGCTCACAGTTTAAATAGACAAAGGAAGGATCATTATCCCCATATTACAGATGGGGAAACTGAGTCGCAGAAAGGCTATGTGACTTGCCCAAGGTCACAAAAGGAGCCTGTGGCCAAACTGGGGCTTGAACCCAGGTCTCTCTAGGACTCTAACATCTGGGCCATCCTCCTCCTCTGGCACAGTGCAGTAGAATGAACCCCATGGGTCCTTCAGACATGAACAAAACGGGTACAAATGATTCCAGATTGTAGAACCTGTCTTGCAGTGAAACTGAAGAAGTTTGATCTATTTAGCTCATTGAAGAGAAGATGAAGGAGTGACTTGACCCTGGTCTATAAGCACCTCCATGGAGAGAAGCTTTCTGAGAGCAGAGGGCACTTCAATCCAGCAGACAAAAGGAGAATGAGACACAACGGCTGGGAGCTAAAGTTGGACAAATTCAGACAGTTGCAAATCTTTTTTTTTTAAACAGAGAGAGGGATTAACCATTGCAGAGATGTACTGTTATGAGGAAGGGTGCAAGTGTGTCTTTGGTCTCTGTGCAATCACGGATCTTGGTGCCTTCCAGCGCCTTTCACTTGGGCTAAAGGAGGGAGCAATTAAATGCCCCTTTGTATGATAGTTGAAACAATAGAAGCCACTCCAAGGCATGGACCAGTATGGCAAGGCCTGAGAAGAAGCTGACCACGTGGCATGAGGGGTTTCCCCGCAGACTGATTGTAAACAGGAGTGCTGGAGCCTTGGCTTGTTTGCAGGTGTCTGAGTGTGTGTGAAAGGAATCAGAAATCAAGCACTCAGGGAGAGAAGCACATGGTAGCATTTTCTGAAATGCTTCCAGTTCTACATCTGGGGCCAGACATGTTGAACTGCAGGATCTCAATGCATGGATGAGATGATGGTGTTTAGAAGAAAGATTTAGGTTTATTAGGAACTGGGGAATCTTTTGGGAAAGAAAGAGCCTATAGTGGAAGGATAGGCTCCACCTAAACCAAAACAGAACCAGATTGCTGGCATGTAAAATTAAAAAGGTTGTAAGGGAGTTAACTAAGGGCTGGGGAAAACCTGACAGGTGTAGAGGAGCACATGATTCAGACAGACACATCTAGGAAAGAGGAGAAGCTAGAAGTTAATAAAGTACAGGGTGGAACTGAGAAGGAACAGTCAAATGAAAAAAGAGTCCTATTCATTTACATCACATGAAGGCAGACAACTAAATATTGACCAGTTTTATAAGTGCTTGTATTCAAATGCAAGAAGTCCAAATACTAAGAGGGTGAACTTGAATGCCTGGTATCAAATGAGGATATTGATATAATAGGTATCACAGAAACTTGGTAGAACAATGATAATCCATGGGACAGAGAACTACCAGAGTACAAAATATACAGGAATGACAGAGTAGGTCACACTGATGGGTGAGTGGCATTATATGTGAAAGAAAGCAAAGGGAAAGAAGGTGAAAATCTTACATGACTCAAACTGTACCAAAGAATCTCTATGGACAGAAATTCTATGATTGGAAAATAAGAGTACAGCAGTAGTAATATGCTACCAACCACCTGACCAGGATGGTTGTGAAATGTTCAGGGAGATTAGAGAGGCTACAAAAACAGAAAACCCAATAATAATAGGGGGGTTACACTATCCGCATATTAATTGGGCACAAATCACCTCAGGATGGGATGCAGAGATACAAGTTTTAGACACCATTAATGACTGCCTCTTGGAGCAGCTAGTCCTGGAACCAACATGGAGAGAGGCAATTTCTGATTTAGTACAAATTGGCACACAGGATCTGGTCCAAGAGGTGAATATAGCTGAACTATTCAATAATGGTGACCATAATGTAATTAAATTTAACATCCTTGTAGGGGGGAAAATACCAAAGAAACCCACCACATTAGCATTTAACTTTGAAAAGTGGAACTACATAAAAATGAGGAGGCTAGTTAAATGGAAATTAAAGGAGACAATCACAAAAGTGAAATGTCTGCAAGCTGCATGGAAACTTACCATAATAAAGGCTCAAATCTATATATATACCCCAAATACAATACAAAACAACAACAACAACAAAAAACAGAAAGCAGACCAAAAAAAATGCCACCATAGCTAAACAACAGGGTAAAAGAAGTGGTTAGAGACAAAAAGACATCTTTTAAAAATTAGAAGTCAAATTCTACTATGGAAAATAGAAAAAAACAAACTCTGGCAAGTCAAGTGTAAAACTATAATTAGGCAGGCCAAAAAAGAATTTGAAAAGCAACTAGCGAACTAACAGCAATTTTTAAAAAGTATATCAGAAGTAGGAAGCCTGCCAAACAATCAGCGGGGCCTCTGGACAATTGAGGTGCTAAAGAAGTACTCAAAGAAGAGGAGGCCGTTGCAGAGAAGCAAAATAAATTCTTTGCATCGGTCTTCACTGCAGGAGATGTGAGGAAAATTCCCACACCTGAGCCCTTCTTTTTAGATGACAAATCTGAGGAACTGTACCAGATTGAGGTGACAATATAGGAGGTTGTGGAACAAATTGATAAATTAAACAGGACAAGATGGTATTCACCCAAGACTTCTGAAGAAAATCAAATATGAAACTGCAGAACTACTAACTGTAGTTATAGTATGTTACCTATCACTTAAATCAGGCATGTACCAGATGACTGGTGGATAGCTAATGTAATATTGATTTTTTAAAAAGGCTCCAGAGGTGATCCTGGCAATTACAGGCCAGGGAGCTTAATCCAGTACCAGGCACACTAGTGATTGGAGTCTCCCGTCGATGTCGACAAATGAGTTGTATCAGTGACCCTTTGTAACTAAGTTTGTTTACGCATGCATTTGTGCAAAATAAGGCCAATCTTTGATTCATGGATGCAACTACAGATGCTGCAGCTAAAACCTGCAATTGATGGAGTTACTGAGATGGCCTTTCTCCTTTCTCTCTTTTCCTCCTCTATACTTGCTTGTTTGATTTCAAGTTTTTTATAGCTAAATGACAGCACTGCCTCCAGCTGGCCCTGTCCAGGGCTAAATCCTCCCAATTGTTGGTATCGATGTTACAGGCCTTAAGATTTTGTTTCAAGGTGTTCTTAGATCTCAGATGTGGCCTACCCTGTGATCTCTGTCCATTTTTCAATTGGCTGTAAAGCACTGCTTTAGGGATTCTGGTGTCCTCCATCCTCCTAACAAGTCCAGCCCACCGAAACTGGGTTCTCAGCAACATGCCTTCCATACTTGAAATTTGGCACCTTTCAAGGACCTCTGTATTGGTGATTCTGTCATGCCATCGAATGGTACAAATGGATCTCAGGGAGCGCTGGTGGAACGGCTCGAGTTGCTTGTGGTGTCTATGGTAGAACGTCCATGATTCACATCTGTACAGCAATGTGGACCGCACCGCTACCAGATACACCTTGATCTTTGTGAGCAATCTGACCCATCTCTCTTTCCACAGACAATGACAAAGTCTCCCAAAGGAGAACTTGCCTTGGCAATGCAATGAATGATCTCCACGAGGCAAACTGGTAGAAACTATACCAAAGAACAGAATTATCAGACACATAGATTAACTTGATATGTTGGGGAAAAGTCAACACGGCTTTTGTAAAGGGAAATCATGTCTCACCAATCTATTAAAATTCTTTGAGGGGGACAACAAACTTGTGGACTAGGGTGATGCAGTGAATATAATGTACTTGAACTTTCAGACAGCTTTTGACAAGGTCCCTCACCAAAAGCTCTTAAGCAAAGTAGGCAGACGTGATAAGAGGGAAGGTCCTCTCATGGATCAATAACTGGTTAAAAGATAGGAAACAAAGGACAGGAATAAATGGTCAGTTTTCACAATGGAGAGAGGTAAATAGCTGATCCTCCACAGATCTGTACTGGAATCAGTGCTGTTCAATTTATTCATAAATTATTTGGAAAAAGGGGTAAACAGTAAGATGGCAAAGTTTGCAGATATTATACAAATAGTCAAGATAGTTAAGTCCAAATCAGAGTGCGAAGATTTATAAAGGAATCTCACAAAACAGGGCAACTGGATAACAAAATGGCAGATGAAATTCAATGTTGATAAATGCAAAGTAATGCACATTTGAAAAAATAATCCCAAGTATACATATAAAATGATGGGATCTAAATTAGCTGTTCCCTCTCAAAAAAGAGATCTTGGAGTCACTGTTGATAGTTCTCCGAAAACATCTGCTGAATGTGCAGCAGCAGTCAAAAAAGCTAACAGAATGCTAGGAACCTTTATGAAAGGGATATACGATAAGATTGAAAATATCATAATGCCACTATATAAATTCATGGTACATCCACATCTCAAATACTGCCTGCAGTTCTTGTTGTCCTATCTCAAAAAAGATGTATTAGAATTAGAAAAGGTACAGAGAAGGGCAACAAAATTATTAGGGGAATGGAACAGCCTCTATATGAGTAGAGATCAAAAAGCCTGGGACTGTTCATCTTAGAAAATAAATGACTAAGGCAGGATATGATAGAAATCTATAAAATCATGGATGGTGAGGAGAAAGTGAATAAGGAAGAGTTATTTATCCCTTCCCATAACACAAGAACCAGGCATCACCCAATGAAATAGGTAGATGGTTTAAAACAAACATAAGGAAGTACTTCTTCACACAGTCAACCTGTGGCACTTGTTGCCAGGGGATGTTGTGAGGGCCAAAAATCTAACTGGGTTCAAAAAAGAATTAGATTACGTTCATGGAGGGTAGGTCCATCAATGGCTATTAGCCACGATGGTCAAGGATGCAACACCATGCTCTGGATGTCCCTAAACATCTGACTGCCAGAAGCTGGGACTGGATGGAAATTGCCCTGTTCTGTTCATTCCCTCTGAAGTTTCTGTCAGAAGACAAGATGGACCATTGGTCAGACTAGTATGGCTGTTCTTATGACTCTGGGAGGAAGCCAAGAGAAGTGCTTCTTTTTGGCACCAGACTGGCTGGAGTGGTAGGCTTGGAAACTGCCTCTTAGTGTTTATTCTACAGTGCTCAGGGAAACAGGACTTTGTGGACATTTTTTTTAAATACAGTAGAACCTCAAAGATACGAACACCAGTGAAACCAGAAGTACTGTAAGCAGTCAGGAAGCAAATACTGTGCAGAGGAGAAACAGTCCAGGGTCTGCACTGTTCCTGCAAGCCAAGGGCACTGCTTCTCCCCCTCCTACCCCACCCCATTTGGAGGGGGAAGTTGTTCTCTCTCTCACTCCCAGCCCAGGAAAGAAAGCTGCTGCAGTGGAGCAGCTCTTCAGCTGCAAGAAACTGAAGGTTGCAGCCAAAGCCTGGCCTAGAGCTGGAGTGGGAGTCAACTGCACTCTAGAGGAGTTTCAAATGGCCACAGTCTGTGCACCGATGTGGCCCAAGCTTTGCCCGTGGCTGCACTCCTGGATCCCGCCAGCACCTCTGGGAGTGCAAGCGGCAGGGGAGGGAGGGGCACTGGCAGCCGGCTGGCACCAACCTCCTGCCACATGCTGCCTCTGGAGCATGGCAAGCAGTGCACTGAGCAGGGTGAGCCCTGGGGAGAGACAGTCAAGGGCTGGAGCGTGTAGTGTCAAGGGTGCAGGGCAGGCCCCCCAGTTCAGCCCAAATGCAAGAAACAAGAATAGGGCAGGGGGCTGCTTGCAAACCAGGCAGTGCTGCTCGGTGCCACCTTTGCAGAGATCTCTCCCAGACTCAGCTGGAAGACACTGACCGCAGGGTACTGTACCATCGTGTTTTGTTCAGAGTTACGAACTACCTCCATTCCCAAGGTGTTCATATCTTTGAGGTTCTACTGTATACAGGTTTTACTAAAGAAATACCTGACTCATAACTTCATAGATAAGACCAGAAGAAATCACTGTGATCATCAAATCTGACTTCCTGCATAGAACAGGCTATAGGATGGTCCTGAATTAATTCCTGGTTGAACCAGAGCAGATCTTTTAGAAAAATGCCCAATCTTGATTGAAAAATTGTCAGTGATAGAGAATCCACCAGAGCCCTTGGGAAGCTGTTCCAATAGTTAATTACCTCACTGGTAAAAAATTGAGTCTTATTTTCCATCTGAATTAGTCTAAGCGTCAGCTTCCAGCCATTAGATTTTGTTAGACATTTGTCTGCTAGATTGAAGAACCCTTTATTATCAATTTCTGTTTCCCATGTAGGTACTTATAGACTTTGGTCAAATTACCCCAGAACTTTCTCTTTGTTAAAATAAATAGATTGAGCTCCTTGAGTCAATCATTATAAGGCATTTAGAAGTTTCCAACCCTTTTAATCATTCTTGTGGCTCTTCTCTGAACCCACTCCACTTAATCAACATCCTTCTTGAATTGTGGGCACCAGAACGGGACACAGATTTCCAGCAGTGATTGTACCAGTGCCAAATGCAGAGGTAAAATAACCTCTCTACTCCTACTTGAGTTTCTACTTGAGTAATACATTCAAGGATTGCATTAGCCCTTTTGGCCACAGCATTATACTGGGAGCTCATGTTTAGCTGATTATCAGCCATGACCCCCAAATCTTTTCCAGGGTCAGTGCTTCCCAGGATAGTCTCTCCCATCCTGTAAATATGGCCTACATTCCTTGTTCCTAGATGTATAACTTTATACTTGGTCATATTAAAACATATATTGTTTGTTTCCGCCCAGCTTAACATGCAATTCAAGTTGCACTATCAGTGACCAGTCCTCTTCATCATTCACCACTCCCTAATCTTGGTGTCTTCTGCCAACTTTACCAGTGATGATTTTATGTGTTCTTCTAGGTCACTGATAAAAGGTAAATAGCACAAGACCAAGAACTGATCCCTGTGGTACCCCATGAGAAATGCACCCGCTCAGTGAGGATTCCCTATTTACAATTACATTTTGAGACCTATCAGTTCGCCATTTTCTAATCCCTTTAATGTATGCCATGTTGATTTTGTATCATTTGAGCTTTTTAATCAAAATATCATGCTAGACCAAGTCAAATGTTTTACAGAAGTCTATTACATCAGCACTATGACCTTTATCAACAAAACTTGTAATCTCATCAGGAAAAGACATCAAGTTAGTTTGACAGGATCTATTTTCCATAACCCATGTTGATTGGCATTATTTATATTTCCCAGCTTTCATTAATTATTAATTGATTCCTGGATCAGCCACTCCATTATTTCATAAAATCTGCTTCTCTTCCTAACAGGAACAAGCCAGCAAGGCTCCGCGTAATGGCTAAATTGCTTGGGCCAAGGGGCAACAGTATCAAGGGACGCAGAGGTGTCTCCCTCACGTGGAGCCCTGAAATCAAGATTGGGCATCTCTTTCTAAAAGTGATGCTCTAGTCTAGCTCAAACAGAGGTTCTGGCCTGCAGGCAGGAATCCCTAGGGAATTCTCTGGCCCTGACCTGACATCTTTTAAAATGGGGGAGATTTAAAACAAGTGAGTATTTTGCTTCAGAAGCCATCACCACACACACTCTCTCCCACAAAAATCAACACTTATCTCCGGGCACTGGAGGAGACAGGATCATCTTGTTTTGTTAACTTGGAAGCCCCAGGAGGAAACAACAAAGGGATTAGGAGCTGCTCTGGGCAATATCTTCCAGCCACATCAAAGGGCATGCATTACCTCATGGATTCAAAGGCCAAAAGCGGGACCATTAGAGCACCTAGACTAACCTCTGCATAGCATAGGCCAGAGAATTTCCCCCATTTTCCTCTGTGTTGAGTCTAGTCACTTGTGTTTGACTAATATCTCTTCCAGAAAGGCATCCAGGCTTTATTAGAAGCCACTAAGAGATGGAGAATCCACCACTTCCTTTGGCAGTTTGTTCCAGTGGTTAATCACACTTGCTCTTAAAAATCTATGCCTGATTAGAATTTGTCTGGTTTTAGCTCCCAGCCATTGGTTCTTCTTCTGCCTTTCTGTGCTAGGGTAAAGATCCTTTAGTACCTGGTATGTTCTCCCCATGAAGGTACTTACAACATAATCAAGTTACCTCTTGATCTGTCTGAAAAGCTAAACAGATTGAGCTCTTGAAATTGGATGATATGTGCTTATGATGCAGGAGTCTATGTTGTGGCACTAGGCAGGGCCAGGCCAAACAGCTCCCGTGCCCCTGATTTTTCTATATAGTAGCATCCAGAGATGACCTGCTTCTTCTCTGCCAGCCAGCCACTATAGTGCTATGGAGATGTCAAGCTAGATTCCCTTATTTGTTTGTGAATTGCTACTTTAGCTGTCAGCTCTTTGGACAGGGACTGTCTTTTTGTTCCGTTTGTAGAGGGTCTAGTACAACAGGGTCCTGGTCCATGACTGGGGCTTCAGGCACTATGGTAACACAAGCAAATAATAAATAATAATATCCTGGATACAGTTCTGTCTTGTGAGTTAGGTATTTGTGGGATGCACATGGCCTAAGGACTCAGGACACATGGGTTCTATCCCCAAATCTCCCACTGACCTTGGACAAGTTGTCTCAGCTCTGTGCCTCTGTTTCCCTTCCAATCCTTTGTCTACTTAGACTGCAAGCGGTTTGGGACACAAACTGTCTCTTGCTCTTATCTGCGCAGCACCTGGTACAACATGTGCCCTGCTGTCAATCAGGAGTCTGAGCAGCACCCGGCACAAGGGGTCCCCAAATCTTGGTTGGGGTCTGAAATTCCTACTGTAACATACATAGCAACAAATTTGCAAAGCTTTAAATAGTAAGTTCAAGATTTTCTAGTGCACAATTTTCTAGGAGTCGTGGGACTCCGTGCTGATTTTCAACAGGACTCATGCTCTTAAGTCAATTAGCTGATTTCAGAAATCCAACCCCAGGGGCTCAAGGGGAGGACCAGAACTGCATGTTCTCTTATTTATTTGTATCAAAGTAGCACCTGGACAATAGGGTGGGATTTTTTAAATCAACTAATTGACCTAAGAGCACAAGTGAAAAGCCAGCACCCAGGAGCCTCAGACCCAGCACACAACCCCACTCCACTAGGCTGTGCAGACATTGAGCAAAGAGATAGACCCTGCCCCACCTTTAAAGGGCCTGAACGTCAGAGCTCCAGTTCTCAGCCTTATTTAGAAAATCAGGCCTCTTTGAGGTGTCTTAAACTGGGGTGTTGAAAAATCACCAGTCACCTTTCAACATCTTTACCTACAACGATGATGACATCAAAATATTGTAGGGTTATTTCCTGTAGAGCTGCCTCCTCTCCCCTTGTCTCAGTGGCTTGGCAAGAGATCGGATGTAATGCAAAGCTTGGCCGGGTTTGCTTAGCTCACATTTGCTCTACTTTGTATATTTGTAACTTTCTATTTTGGGAAAAGTTTGGTGGGGGGTGGGAAATAAAGTCATAAACAACCAATTCAAGCAGCCCTGATGACAATACACAAAGCACCCAGCAAGAGGCAAAACAGAACACATTTCTGTAGGAGCATGACTACATTATTATTGTTTTTAACATCTTATCCCAATTATTTCACATTAAATGAACCAGCCTCCTCATCCTTTTCTAATTAGATTCCTCCCTTTGGGACCTGCCATGTAGACAACCCAGAACTGACAGCTTCCTATTCCCAGCTACCAAGGATTGGTGCTGTTCAACAGCTGCTGTGTGCCACCCAAAGATGGTTGCACATGTAAAGCAACGGGGGTGCAGGGAAGATGGGTTCTATCCCAGTTCTGCTGCTGACTTGATGTGTGACCATGGACAAATCATTTGCCCTCTCTATGGCTCAGTTCCTCTCCCCCCGCCCCCCTCAGGTTTGTATCGTTAGATGGTAAGTTCTTTGGGGCATGGACTGTCTCACTACCTGTCTGTGCAGCACCTGGTCAGACCGGGGCCCAAATATTGGCTGAGGGTTTGTGCACTACCCAACATGAGCAGGGTCCCATTCTGAGTTGGGGATCCATGCAACACCCAGTACAGTGGAAGATCTGATCTCAGCTGGGGATCCGTGCAGTGTCTGGCATGGTGGGTGCTCTGATCTCTACCAGGGGCTACTTTGATACAAATAAGAGCATGTGGGTTCTGGCCCTTCTCTTAAACCCATGGGGTGGGATATATGAAACCAACTAATTGATTTAGGAGCAGAAGTCCCATTAAATGCCACCACCCAGAAGCCCCAGTCATGGACTAGGACCGCACTCTTCCAAATGCTGTACAAACACAGAATAAAGACAGTCCCTGTCCCAGAGAACTTTCACCCCATATGCTCAACTTTAAGCATGTGAGTGGTTCCACTGGATGTCAGCAGAACTTAAAGCCACACACATGCTTAAATTCTGTATGGGAGTGGGCCCAGAGTTCTCAGTAACATGGAAGATGGTGGTTTAAATCCCTACAAGCAGCAAACACAGGAAGGATGGCCCAGTGGTTAAGCCGCTGCTTTAGGACTCAGGAGACCTGCGTTCAATTCTTGCTCTGCCACAGACTCCCTGGGTGACCCTCAGCAAGTCACTTAGCTGCTCTGTGTCTCGGTTCCCCCTCTGTACTGCCCTGCCTTACAGTGGGGTGTAGGCACAGATACTGTAAAGATTAGAAGGTGCTTGAGATACTATGGGGATGAGGGCCAGATAAGTACCATAAACGGAAATACCAAATAGACCCTCTATGTGTCTGCCTTAGGGCTTGAGCCCATACTCTCAAGCTAACATGGAGCTAAGACACAGCCGCCCCTCCAACACAGCCGGATCTTTGCACACCTGCTGTCAGCATCGTCTGGACACACAATGAATGCGAGCAGCTGTGACAAGGTTCAGACAGATTTCCTCTGATGGTGACACATTAACATCTGGAGCTGAGTGTTCACAAGGTGTGCGTGGGGGTGATAGCCAAGGAGGAAATTCCTAGGGCAGTTGGAAACAGCAGGGCAGGCATCAAATGCTAAACCCATGGTTGGTGCCCAAGTAGGAGGATATTTTGGAGTAGCATTTGGGCATCCCCTAAAAGGAAAGGTCAGAGGCATTTGGGGGGAGGGGGTGGCTGGCAGGGGGCTGGCTTAACAATGAACTGGCTGATCTCAGAGCAGGGCGGAGGAGAAGAGCCACAAAACGGATCTGAGGACAGGAAGAAAAAAAAAACAAAAACCTTACAGTGAGAGACTTTAAGGAGATTCATTTGTTTAGCTTTTCAAAAAGAAGATCCAGACTAGACTTGATTACAGCGTATAGGGACCTTTGGGGGAGGAAATCCTGGGTACTAGAGGACTCTTTAACATAGCAGAGAGAGGCAGAACAAGACCTAATGGCTGGAAGTTAAAGCCAGACACATTCCAATTAGAAAGGCACAAATTTTTAGCTGGGAGGGTAATGAACCACTGGAACAAAGTTCCATGGGAAGTGGTAGACACAGATTTTTAAGGTCAGAAGGGACCACTGTGATCATCTAATCTGACCTCCTGTATAACACAGGCCCCATATGACAGCCCTGAATTAACAGCTGGTTGGACTAGAGTGGATAATTTAGAAAAACATCCAATCTTGATTTACAAGTTGCCAATGATGAAGAATCCACCACAGCCCTTGGGAAGTTGTTCCAGTGGTTAGTTCCCCTCATTGATAAAAATTTACATCTTCATTCCAGTCTAATTCTGTGTCTCTTAATGTCTCTCTCTCCCTCACACACAAACTAATATTCTGCACCAGACTGGAAAAGCCCATTAAAATACTGCCTCTTCTTTTGGGGAATGCAACACAGGGTCCCCCTCCTGCTCTGAACACTTCCGGCCTGGCAATGCCCTCTTCAGGGAGGAAGGGGAATGGCAAAATGTATGTAACACACAAAGGCATCAGGATGCAAAGAGTTAATAGTAGGAGAAAAGCTTTTTCAAGCCTCCTTTTGCTAGGAAGGTTCATGTGATTTCCAAACAGATGGGGTGTTGACAATTGACTTGGCTGGGCTGGGATCCTCCCCCAGCTCAGCACAGGCTCCGGCATTCCCGATGCTATTTGCTGCTTGCGTAACACAGGGGCCCCATTAGTAGTGGGAGCGGAGGTCACAGAGGGTCAAACATCCCAAGCAGAATCGATCATCATTTATTTGCCCTGGGGGCTGATGGGATCTGGCAGCAGAGATGCCAAGGACTAGATGAATGATGGAGAAGCAGGGAAGCACCATACCCCATTTGTTTAACTGGCCAGAGTCTAGCAGTGTCATATATTAATCCCACACCTCTTCCAGAGCTGGGAAGAGAACTCAGGAGTTCTGACTTCCAGCCCCATCTATTGATGAAAAATACTAGGTAAGGTTTTACTGTCATCCTTCTTATTACTGCTCTAACCCACTCCGCCCCAGAGCCAGAACAGAACCTGGCTCACCGTACTCCCCTGGTAGAGCCAGGAACATGACCCAGGGATCCTGACTCCCTGGCTTTATGCTCTAACAGTCTAACCACTAAAACAGGCATGTGCTGTGCCAGGATGCAGTTCCCCAGCCTTTGCCAACTCTCATACTCGGTTATCCCAGCCAGGCCCACAATGGCAAACACACTGGCTTAACCAAAGCCCCATCCCATACCTTTTTTGACTTGGCAAAGAAGGCTTGTTTGATCTCTTCCATGGTGGCATCTTGCTTGATTCCCAGCAGGTCATAGTAATTGCTGCAGCCAGACCTAGGCAACAGAAGGGACAAGGTTCATCTCTCTGAGCCACAATGACTGTACCGGTGAGCCAGTTCCAATTCCTTCCTCGTTCAGCCAAAGGAGGGTGTAGGATCTGGGCTATAGACCTGCCACAGGAATTGAACTGACAGCTCCAGAGCACAGGGACAGTGGAATGGCAAGCTTCCCTCAGCCCCTGTACATCTGTGCTGGAGGAACTCTACTGGAGGACAGGGGAGGTCACAGTCCATGGCTCTCTGCCAGGAGTCTCCAGGACTGGTGATGGGGGACACTAGAATGAGATAGTAAAGATTGATCCTCTTGCCCCTTCAGTCTGAACACTTCTCCACTCTCCAGGAATGTTTCTGTTAGGTGAAGTCAATACTATGAATCTGGTCTGTTCTGGAGACCTGAGGCAATGTGTTCTAGTGGACAGAGTACTGGAGTGGGGACTCAGGACACCTGGGTTCTATTCCCAGCTCTTCCCCTGGTGTGCTGGGTGACCTTGAGCAGGACCCTTCCTCTCTCTGTGCCTGTTTCCTCATCTGTAAAATGGGGATGATGATACTGATCTTCTTTTGCAAAGTCATTTTTGCAAAGTACTTTGAGATCAATGGATGAAAAGTAATAAATGAGAGCTAGGGATTTATTATTGGTACAATCTTACTAATTTACAATGAGTGGGCACAAAGTCCTGTTTCTCTGAAAGCAGCAGAAATGCCAAATTGATTGATTCCTTGCTGCAAAATCACCATGTCTGTCCCTCCAGCTGGCTCTGCACTCAAGAAGCACTCTCTCTGCTCCCTCTCAGGGTTCCATTCAAGACTGCTTCCTTTAGCTACCTGTCTCCAACACACACAGCCTGCAACCAATCTCCTATTGCCTGTGTTTGCAATCCGAGAAACCCTTCAGGCTACAGGGCTTAGCTCTGGCTTGCCAACACCAGGGAACTGTGGGAATTAGATATCTGACATCTATGAATTTCAAGGGGTACCTAAACCTTAGCCTACATGTAACACCACTCCACCCAAACCATCCCTGGATACATCCCACACTGCTGTGGGTCGCCATCTCAGGACATCCCGCCTCCTTCTTCACACCATTGCTACCCAGGGCACCGCAGTAGGCGAGGGCATGACCTGTCTCCTAGCAGAAAATGCCAGGGCTATTTGCTGCTAGGTTGGCAGACAGGGCCACAGTTATTGGTGTGGGGCATTCACAGATGGCACTGATATTGGGTGGGGAAAGACATACAGCTCCGAAATCTCCAAAGTGATAGGTATGGAGCAAGGTCATTCTGCATTCTGAGGGAGCGGGGGGTGCTTGCATCCTAACTAACTACTACTTAAAAGAGAGAGAGAGAGAGAGAGAGAGAGTGTTTGTCTGTGTTCTGGTTCTTCTTGAGAGGAAGAAGATTCATTAATAACCCAGTGGACAGGGCCTCTGTGTGTGCGTGTGTAAGCAAGTGAGTTCATGTGTCAGAGTCAATAAACGAGCGTGTGTCTAAAAATAAGCAAATGCAAGCAAACGTGAGTAAGCAGTGAATGTATGCGTGAATGAGTGCGAGTGAGAGAGCAACTGCATGTGAGAGTAAGAGACTGTGAACGAGTGAGTGCATGTATAATAGTGTGAGAAAGTGAGTGCATGTGTAAAAGAGTGAGTGACTGCTAGTTCTCCTTGAAGGAGATTTATTAGTAACCCAGTGTGAGTGTGCAAGAGAGCAAGTGTATGCACACATAAGCAAGGGTATATGTGTGAGTCTCTTCCTCTCTCTCTTGAGAACAGGAGTTTCGTTAGGAACACACTGGACCAGGCATGTGTGCGTGAGTGCCTAACGTTTCCCAGCTGTGTATATGTCATCTCCATAAACTCGCAGACGTAAGCCCCTTTCTGTTGTTAGTTATACAGGCCCGGAAGGGGGATGAAACACTGACATTTTTACTGTCTTCTCCCATTGCCCTTTTGTTTGTGGCATAAATCTTGTTAATTTAGCTGGAGTCTTTGCAAGCCAAACAGGTTTTAGTTAAACAGGTGCAGCTCCTGGGAAGGACTTGTGTTATGCTGCGTGTCGCTTTACTCTCATTCCTCCGCCAAATGCAGAGCAAGAAAGCATAACCCAAAAAAGAGATACTGAAAGACAGACACAGTGGGAGATGGTGCCTTGGTGCTCCAACACCATGTTACATCCACTCACCAGTTTGAAAGCGTGCTAGAAAATGTCCGTTGTGTGGCACTTCTGCACCAAAAGCAGCACTGGCAGACCAGGTGGGGGATGGACAGAAGCATTTTCAGAGCCAGCGAGCAGCACGCAGAGAGCTGGAGGTGATTCAGATCTGCAAGGGTGGGGAGAAAGAGATGGATATTGGAAAAGCATACAGA
Organism: Emydura macquarii macquarii; assembly: GCF_026122565.2. Classification (NCBI taxonomy): domain Eukaryota; kingdom Metazoa; phylum Chordata; order Testudines; family Chelidae; genus Emydura; species Emydura macquarii. The sequence goes on along the minus strand of NW_027131105.1, from coordinate 7,088,790 downwards.
AACAACTGATGAACTGCTGTCCCTTTGAAATGAGCCATTGGTCAGTTACCAGCATAGGAGAAACTTCCAAGAGGGGCAAATATGAGGTCAGGCACCAACTAAGCCCTGCTTAGCTGGGCTCCAACCCTGCACACATTTATGCACATGCTGGGACTACACATGGCAGTAAAGCTAACTTTTGCATAAGTTAATGCAGGACCAAGGCCCTGGTGTAAGGGGTTCGTGCTAGCTCTGTCTTCACTCACAATGTGCACTGGTCCTGGCTATGGTCCCTGGTCACACTACATCTCCCATAATGCAGCATGGTCTCCCTTCTTGCTGAGCTGCTGCAGTGCCTCAGAGCAGTTGTATTTCAGATGCCTCATGTTCCCATTCTCTATAGGCTGGCTGAGGTGCTGGAACAATTTGTATAGTGGGGGTGCTGAGAGCCACTGAACCAAATTGTAAACCCTATATATGATGGAAACCACTTCAAGGTAGGGAGTGTGGGAGCACCCCCAGTTCCAGCACTTATGTACACTAGACTTCCTGGTCAGACTACATCTCCCAGGATGCACCATGGTCTCCTCTCCTAGAGAAACACCATGGGAGTCCCTGGTTAGGGGCATCATGGGAGATGTAGTCTGACCAAGGACCTAGCCCATACGGGAGAATGGGAATCTGATGCACCTGAACTACAACTTCCATGAAGCAACTTCAAATTTAAATATTTTGGCTTTTGGTCATCTGGTATTTTAACAGAAGGCAGATGCTTTTCACCCAACATTTTTTAATTACCCACGCCCCAGCATGCATTTTCTATCAAAAAAGTTTACGTGAAAACTTTCCATGTCACCTTTCATTTATTACTGCAGCAGCCTTCCATTCCCAACTAAGATCAGGAGCTGCCATCATTATAAAGGGCCTCCTGATCAAGATTGGGACCCCCACTGTGCCAGGCATCACACAGGCACACACAGAGAGGCAGTCTCTGCCCTGAAGAGCTCACAGTCTGATTAGGCGAAATTTTACAGATCTGATTTTACAGATGGGGAAACTGAGGCTGTAACTTGCCCAAGGAGTCTGTGGCAGAGCTGGGAACCGAAACCCAAGTCTCCTGCACCCCAACCCAATGTTTTAAATACAGAACAGAAGGGGTCTTGTGGACAGACAACACTGGGAAACTCCCACTGATGTCAAGCAGGGATTTTACCTGATTGCAGAATCAGGCACACAACCCACATTGCCCTCAACATGCTCCTAGCAATCGCAGCTCTGCATTAAGACAATGACTCAAATCTAATCTCATGCTTCAGGGCTTCAGCTGGTCCCTCACAAGGGTTCCTTTTATCCCCGATGCATAGCTGGCCAGCTGTCTTCTGGGTTGGTATGTTTGTCTTCCTCTGAAGCATCAGGGACAGGCTTCAGCTGGAGATGGGCTCCTTAGTGGGACGGACCGATGCTCTGAGGTGGTTCAGAGAATCCTCTGCCTTAGATGCCTGGCTGGTGTGTTTTGATCCCATGCTCAGGGTCAAACATCACCAGATCTGGGGGAAATTCCTAATTCGACCCCACATCAGAGTGACAGGGACACAGGGCAGGGGGAGTGTTCACCTTCTTCTGCAGCATGGGGCACACATTGCCTGCTGGGATCCTCTAAACATATCTCACCTCATCAATTCCCTGCCACTGCAGGAGCCTTGGGCAATGGGGGCCCCTCAGTCTCTGCCTGGGACACACAACAGTTTAGTCTCTTGAGGACTGAAATGCTTTGCTCTTCTAAAATCTTTGGGCTCAATACTGAGGTAACTGGATGAAATGGATTGGCCTGTACTACACAGGAGGTCAAACTACAAACTCCCTTCTGGCTTTGAACTCTGAAATCTATGAACCTCAGCTGGCCTGCCTGAATAAACTGGGGAAAAGATTCCTACAAATAAACAATCATCAACAACAAATAACAATAGATGGGAACATTCATCCTGGAACCTAAAGCCCACATGCATCCCCGAGGGAACAGACTCGCTTCCCATCAGCACAGAAGCCAAGCAGAAGGGCTGGGAAATACGTCATTCACCAGACGAGTCACTCTTGCTTGCCAACCTGGTGCACAGCCTGGGCGCTCACACTTGGGTTGCATCCAAACACCTGCCTTCATAGTATCTCCAACGCTGAATGGTCCAAAGATAATGAGCCAGGCTCCAAAAATCAGAAGATTTACAATCATGACAATGGTTTAAAAAAAAAAAGGCATTCTGGTTTCTGAGCCTTTAAGGTGCACACCTGTTTTGTGCGTTGCACAATCCACACGGGCCTGGGAGTTGGGACTCCAGGTTTCTATTCCCAGCTCTGGGGCGGGAGTGGGATCTAATGAGTTAGAGCAGGGGGCTGTGAATTAGGACACCTGAGTCTTCTCCCCAGCTTAGTGATCTTGTGAAAGTCATTTCCCTTCTCTGTAAGCTGGATCTCTGTTCCCTCGCTGGGCTATGGAGTCTCCCATCCAACCTCTATCTCCAGGACAGAGTCCAGAACAGGATATCAGCTAGGAGTTCTCCCAGTTGATAAGGATTTGGGTGAAGGAGGTAGGGAGAGTGGGAGATCCCCTCTGGGTGACAGAGTGTCGCCCATGCTCCCTAGCTTTAACCCTGGAAGGTTAATTACTGATTTCATTGCAGCTCAGTGTTGGAGGGATGTGAAATTTGCTGAGAATAAGACAAGATCATAGGGATGGAAGCACACTACAGGATGCCGGAGCCTACATGCCCTGGCAGAAATACATGGCATTGAACTAATGTATGAGCGTGTACAGCTGGGGTGTGAGTGTGGAGAACGTGCAGGGGGGATGAGTGTTCAGAGCATGGGGAGAGCAGGGTGGTGAGGTTCTTGTTAAGGAGACTCTGCCGACCAGAACAAGCAGGCAGCATTTACGTCGCAAGCAGCCAAGAATAACATGACGGTTGCATTCCAGACCCTCGTGCGGTAGTGGCTGGAAGGATGAGGAGGGGTGCAGCTTGTGCCATCCTGCCAACCCCTCCACATGCCCTGGTGACCTTGCCCAGCAGTGACCTCTCTCGCTATCACAGGCAAATTTCCTATGAACCCAACTTGGCAGGGACCTGACAGTCCAGGGAAGGACTGCCTCGCAGTAAGAGTCCAGGTCGGAGAGTCAGGGCTCCAGGCTTCAATCCCCAACTCTGGGAGGGAAGTGGGGTCTACCGGTTAGGGCAGAGGGGCTAGAAGTCAGCACGCCTGGGTTCTATTCTCGGTCTGAGGGATCTGTGCAGCATCCAACGCACTGCCTTCAGTTGGGGGGGAATGGGAGGGACATCTGTGTGCAGCACTTCGTAAAACAGGGGCCCAAATTTCAGCAGAGTCCTAACAAAGAATAAGACCACATTATAAGGAGTAAGACAGGGAGAACCCCAGACCACAATCTGGGGCAGCAGCAATGTAGTACAGTGCATTATACCCTTAGGAATCCTGCTTTCTTAGCTCTTTGGAAGGCTGCAAGCGTAGCTCTCCACCCCACCCCCACTCGGCTGTCCAACAAAACAAGGGCCGGCCACCCAGCTTTAAATAAAAAAAAACCCTGCTAATCACTCCGAGCTAGCAGCACATGAAGGAGAATTGTGAAATGCTTCAAACGAGGGAGTTGGGCTTTGTGAAATGAGGGATCAGCAGCTTTCCTGGGCTCAAACATTTCGAGTGCTGCTCTGCCCATGTTAACCCTCCACGCACCGCAGAGCTGGAGAGTGAGAATGACTAAAGAACTGGAAACCATGCCTGCAGTGAGATCCTCTCGGAGCGCAATCTGTTCAGCTTAATAGAGAAAAGGTTGAGGGGTGTCTTGATCACAGTTTATAAGTACTTACGTGGGGAACAGAAATTGGATGGAGGTCTCTTCAGTCTAGCAGCCAACAGTCTAAGAAGAACCAAGGGCTAGAAGTTGAAACTAGACAAATTCAGACTGGAAATAGGGCACAAATTTTTAACAGCAAGGGTCATTAACCACTGAAACAACTTCCCAATGGCTCTGGTGGATTCTCCATCACTGGCAATTTTCCATTCAAAACTGGATGTTTCTCTGTAAGCTCTGCTCTAGTTCCGACAGGAATTAATTCAGGGCCAGCCTATGGCCTGTGTTATACAGGAGGTCAAACTAGAAGGTCACAAGAGTCCTTTTCTGGCCTTTTGATCTGAGAATCTATGGCTTGTTCGAGCTCTGGGGAATCCAGTTGGCTTGCAAGACACAACCTTGTGAGACGTCAATACAGACAATTGCCTACTTCACACCTAGCCAGGTCTCATCACCTCCAGAACCCCAAACAGCAAGGCATAGGCAGGAGACTGGACTGACCCATACAGCAAACTCCAGCTGTGGACATCAACCATGTCCCAGCATGCACTTTGGGTGAAATTTACCCTTGTGCAAAGGTCAGCATGCAGCCTAATGCACCACTGAATCCCTCTCTATAGAACTTAAATGGTGCGTAGTCTTTGGGCTAGAGGAGGATCTTACTGTTAAGTGGCTGGACAAGAACTCAGGAGGTCTGGATTTAATTCCCAGCTGTCACAGGTTCCCAGTGCAACCTTGGGGCAAGTCACTGAATTGTGCTGTGCCTCAGTTTCCCCACCTGTAAAATGAGGATAAAACTGCACTGAACTTGGATTTTGGATATAACACAGTAACTTTTGACCACCATATCAGATCAATTCCAAAATTTCAGGGAATGTGCTAGGCATCAATGGCCAGAACCCTATGGATTTTTATTACAATCAGAAAGCTAGAAAGGGAAAATGGGGGACACCCAGAACCCCTATCATCTGGTGAGCAGACCCAGCAGCTTCAACCAGATCTGTAATTGCATCTCAGCTCTGCCCATCTTCCCAATTAAGTTTAAAATATTGACAGTCTGAATGACTTATCTCCCAGAGAGAAAGAAAAGAAATAAGCATGGTGGGGAGAAGGTGGGGCATACAGAGAATGGGGGACCCTGGTATGGGGAGAGTGGAAAAACGGGGGCACACAGAGCCCTAGGCACATAGGGAAGAGGGAAACGGGGACGCAGAGCTCCTGGCATGAGGGAAGGGGTGGTGGAGTTGCAGGGAGTTCCTGAAATAGAGGGGGATGGGAAGGTGGCAGCCAGGTAGCTTGGGTGCTGGGAATGGAGGAAAGCAAGGAGCCCCTGGTGTGTGCTATCAGGTGGGCAGACAGAAGCAACAAAGTGAGCAATCTTCTTCCAATTCTTCCTTCGTCTGTTTAAACTGTAAGCTCTACGGGGTATGGACTGTCTCTTACTCTGTGCAGTACCTGGCATGATACGGGCCCCCAACACTAGCCAGTGCCCAACACACAACAGGAGACCCTGATCCTGGCAAAGGACCTGCACAACACGATCCCAGCTGGGGGACCTGTGCACCATGACCACAATTAACAATAATTTGATTTTCAATTTGCATCCTCATCAAACAGTTAAATTCATCACCATGGCAACTGAGCCAGGACCCTTTCTCATCATATATCCAACTCTGAAAAGGAATCAACGCTTTCCTGCCTTTTTTATAACAATTTCCCATTCTGAAAGCAAGCCAGCTAGCTGTAACCATCCGTTGGGCAGACAGAAAATTAGCATGGTGTAACACAAACTTATCTGCCTGCTTTGCTGTGGCAGATGTATTTCTAAACCAAACAAATACAGAGCCTCCAACGAGCAGCATGGACAGTACAGTCTGAGACCCGCCTGTCAAGGAGGTTATGAATGGTGTCATTTTTTCGCCATTACAGATAAAAGCAGTGCTGCCGTCTGTTTGACTTTCCAAAGCTCCTTAAGAGTCGCTCAGGCTCTATCCACCCTCCTCCCAAGTCTGAGGCAGCCCCAATCGCTGGAATTTCATAATTCTAGGTCTTCTGAAGTTAAAAATAACACCAGTGAGAAGTGGGACACTGGCAGCTCAGGGAAGAAAAGAGGGGAATTTAGAGAGGACATCAGAAAGTGACAGCACCGGGAAACAGCTGTGGTTCACCAGCATAGCATAGATTGGATTGATGCTTCCCTTTCATCCTCACCTGCTTCCTTCGTCCTGAGGGGAAGCGGGCCTGCCAAGGACATGAGATGCTGCCAAATGATATTGTGCATTAACCCTGGGAACGGAGAGGCAGGGAGGGAGGGGAAAGGTTAGAATGCAAGCAGCTATGGTACTGGAAGCCTGTAGTGGTAACCACATTTGCTCACTACTCAAGGCCTAGATACACAGACACTGCTGCTCTGGCTGGGTTCTGAGACTCAGAACACAATGAGCACCACATGAGGGTTCATAAGCTATTTAAAGAGATACTACTTGATTCCTGTACATAACACTGCCATGCTAGGCATAAAGCATGGTCGCTCGTGCCATCTGGGATAAGGGGTTCTGAACTTTGGCTGTCCATAAATCAGTCAGATTAAACCTCTTGTGAATCCTAGTCAAAACAGATCTTCAGCAACAGCTCCTTATCCCTTTGTGTTTCTGCAGGACTCCGCACTAGAGATGATGTCTGGACCTGGTGCTATCTCTGTGCATAGGGGAATTTTTCACACCCAGTCTAATAAGTAGGCGCATCCCCCACAAGCCCCTTCTGTAAGAAGCAGAGCTCAGGCCCCATAATCCCTTCACAGATAGAGGATATTTGGGGCCAATTCTGTTCCCTAGGGAACAAATGCCAAGCAGTTCAATTACATTTCCTATATAAGACATCTGAATGTGAGAACACACTCTCCTTCAGTCAGGCGGGAGGGAAGAGAGGAAGGCTGAACCTGGGTTGGGACTCAGGACATCTGGGTTCTATTCTCAGCTCTGGCACTGACCTGCTGGGTAACCTTGGGCAAGTCAGTTCTCCTCTCTGTGCCTCAGTTTCCCACCACCACTCTTTGTCTATTTAGATTATAAATTCTCTGTGGCAGGGATTGTCTCTCGCTCTGTGTCTGTGCACCACTCAACATAACAGGGGCTCCCAATCTCCACCTGGGGGAGGAGTCTGTGTAGTGCCTGGCATAAGGGCCCCTTTTCCCCCCAAACTGAAAGAACTGAAAGAACATTCTGCAAGGGACAGGCAGACAACAGGCCAGTGTGCTGCCTTCCCGGAGCCAAGACACGACATGTCACTCTAAGATTGGAGAGGCTTCTGAAGTTGACGAGCAAGGATCCACTGGCGATGGTTTATATAGGCACTAATGACACTGCATCACAGGCTATCTCGCATAGAGCAGATGACTTCAGGGAACTCAGAAGTGTTGTGAAGAAAAAGGAAGTCTGAGCTATCTTCTCTGAGATCCTTCCTGTCCCCCAAGTGAAGGAAGGCAGAAGACTCTGGAAGTGAACCGCTGGCTAGGTAAGTGGTGGAGGTTTTTGGTTTTGTGGAACATTGGTCAAACTTTTATGGGAGAGAAGGTTGTACAGTCTGGAAGGCCTGCACCTCACTAGAAGGAGGACCAATCTCCTCGGGTACAGGCAGGCTAGAGCAATCAGGAGGGGGTTAAATTAATAACAAAAGGGGAAATTAAAGTGAGGGAAGATATGAGCACCCAACACAAAACTGAGATGTTGAGAACAAAATAAATCAAGGAGCCAAGGACATGGAGAAGAAATTCTTGAATTGCCTGTACAGCAATGCTAGGAGCCTGGGTAACAAACAAGGAATTGGAATGGCTCATTTATGAGCATAAATTCGATCTAATTGCTGTTACTGAAACCTTGTGGGGTGAGTCTCACGATGGGAATGTTAAAATCAATAGTTATAACCTATTTAGGAAGGATCAAGTGGGCAGAAGGGGTGGGGGAGTGGTACTTTATGTCAAAAATGGCATTACCTGTTTCCAAGTCACTGATAACATGGAAGAAAAATATTTTGAATGCTTATGAATCAATGTCCTAACAGATAAAGCACAAGATAGATATTGGTTGGCAGGATGACAGCCTCATTACACACCTACAGTATTTACAATGTGTAGGGCAAAAACCTGCATGATCATGAGGGATTTCAATTTGAGTGACATATGCTGGAGGTCTCATGCTGTCAGTACTAAAACATCCTCAGTACTTCTAAACATTATAGAGGACAATTTCCTAACACAAAAAGTGTTGCAGGCAACATGAGGGTTCTTTATTAGACCTTGTCCTAACAAATAAAGAGGAACTGATCACAGAAATCAAAATTAATGGTAGCTTAGGTACAAGTGATCATGACTTGATCACATTTATAATATGCAAGCAGAATAAAGTCCAGACCAGTAATATGTATACTTGATGCTTTAACAGGACCCATTTCACAGAGCTGAAAACAATTATGAGTCAGAACACATGGGAGGAAAATGTGAATGATAATTGGGAATCATTTAAAAACACCTTACTTGATGCCCAAAAAGCCATAATCTCACAACTGAGGCAGAAGACTGTAGTGGTTACAAAACCAATCTGGTTTAGCGGGGAAGTTAAGGCAGCTATAAAAAAGAAAATAATATACAACAAATGGAAGAAAGTGGAAGTTGATAGTAATGAATACATATCAGAAGTTAGGAACTGTAGAAAATTGATAAAGGAAGCAAAAGGACACGTGGAGCTATATATGGCCAGCAGAGTTAAGAACAATAAGGAGTTTTTTAAATATATTGTCTTAGGAACAAAAAGAATCCCGACAATGGTATTGGTCCATTTCTAGATGGAGATGATAGAATTATAAATAATAATGCAGAAAAGGCAGAAGTGTTCAAATAAATATTTCTGTTCTGTATTTGGGAAAAAAACCAGATGATATAGTCTCATCGCATGGTGATGATAACACTCTTTCCATTACACTACTCTCTCTGGAGGATGTTTAACAGCAGCTACTAAAGTTAGACATTTTAAAATCAGTAGGTCCAGATAACCTGCATCCAAAAGTTTTTAAAAAGCTGGCTGAGGAGCCTGCTGAACCATTAATGCTGATTTTCAGTAAGTCTAGGAGCATTGGGGAAGTTCCAGAAGAGTGGAAGAAACCTAATGTTTTACCAATTTTTAAAAAGGGTAAATGGGATGACCCAGATGATTATAGGGGGTCTGTGCAGTGACTGGATAAGTGTCCCCCAATGTTGGCTGGAGGGATCAGTGCAGTGGCCAGCATGATGGAAGGTCCCCAAATCAGTCAGGGGCTTCTACGCAGTGCCTGACAACAGGTCCTTGACCTCAGGTGGGACCCTTATCTGCTACTTGAATACTCATAATAACTAATAGACCGTGTGCCATGGTGATCCTGCTGATTGCTCTGCGGGCTGTCTCCCTTTTTCCCACTATCTGTCTCACTTTGCTTCTTTGCAGTGCCATCTCTTGAGGACAGAAGCAATACCCTGCACTTTGCACACTCCCTTACACTGTGCTCTAGATCTGTTCTAATTCAAACAGGAATTAATCCTATGGCCTGTGTTATACAGGAGGTCAGACTAGATGATCACAGTGGGCCCTTCTGGCCTTGAAATCTATGGGTACATCTCCACTGGAATAAAAGACCCATGGCATGGCCACGGCTGGCCCTAGTCCACTGACTCGGGCTTGCAGGACTAAAAGCTGTTGTGTAGACATTCGGGTTTGGGCTGGTGCCCGGGCTCTGAGGTGGACTCCAGCGTGAACCTGAACATCAACACAGGAATTTTACAGCCCCACAGACTGAACCTTGCGAGCCCATCAGTGGACCCAGACCAGCTGCTGCTGTTTAATTGCTGTGTTGATGTACCCAATGAAACTAAGGCAAGAAGAACACCCAGTCTGAGCGGGCAGTGATTTACACCCTGCTTTGCCCTGCCGTAAATAACTGCATGGGGTATACGAGAATCCCATTGGAAAACACCAAGTGCCTTTCATTTGATAACCATCCCTTGTCCCCTCCAGTGGGCACCACAAAACACTGCCTCTCGCCACATAATTGGCAGGACACCTGCACTTGGCATTTTATCCAGACATGTTTGCAGAAGCGCTGGGCCTGCGATCCAGCCTTTGGGTAAATGCCGGGGGGCGGTTGGGGGGGGGAGGGAGTCATTCCCCTTTTCGCCTACTCAACAGTCTGACGTGTTTATTTGTGCAGTTAGCAAAAACACCATCTGGCTGGTTACAGCACAGAGCCCGCTAAATCATTCTGCACCATTAGCCGTGTCAAAAACAAACAGAGGGAAGATGCCAGGCATGGAGTTTCCAAAGGGCAGGTACTTACGACTTTGAGACGTCACAACCCACTCATGTAAAGAGCCCGATGACTGCTACTGGACCTATCGTAAAGCAAGGAGGGATGAGGCTTTTTGATCTGTATCTGTACAGTGCCTAGTGCAATGAGGTCCAGGTCCATGGCACGACCACAATAGACATTATAAATAACAATGAGAACAGTTACAATTGACTGGCATTCCCTTCAGGTTCTGTCTACCTACTCATGTGGGCCCTTCACCATCATCTCTAGACATCTCACAGTCACTCATGGATTTGCCCTCACAACTCCCCTGGCCCGTGAAGTAGGAAAGTACCATTCTCCCCATTTTACAGATAGGGAAACTGAGACAAGAGAGAGGGGGAATGACTTGTCCTACAGAATCTGTGGTAAAACCGGGAATTGAATCCAGATCTTGTGAGTCCCAGTCCAATGCCGTAGCTACAAAAGCACTTCCCTTCCCAGGGAGAGTTAGGAATAGAACCCAGGTGTCCTAAATCCCATCCAGTTAAAAAAGCCATCCTTCCTTTAGAAAGACTTAGAATAATAAGACCAACACATAGCTCTTTCAGAGCTGCAGGAGCATTATCTAAGTGCTTTACAAAGGAAATCAGGGTCATACATCTCATTTTACAGATGGGAAACTGAGGTACGGAGCAGGGATGTGATTTGCCCAAGGTCACAAGGGGAGTCAGTGGCAGAGCTTCTGAATCTGAGCCCATAATACAATCCTCACTCTCAAATTTCAGGTGTAAGCTGACCTCTAGCTGACAAGGGTTAGGAAGGAATTTTCTCAGTGGGAGGGGGGTGGATTATTCCCAACTTCTTGCATCTTTCTCTGAAGCTTATGGTACCGGCTACTGCAGAGGACAGGATACTTGGCAAGACATATCTCCAGTCTGATCCACTGTGGCTATTCCTATTATTCTAACACCTGGATAGCACTGTTGCCAAAAGTAACAGAGACTGGTGACAATGGATTTGGGATGACACTACACTCACAAGGTTACTTCCCTAGCGCTTTGGCTAGAGCCGCGTCACAGCACCAGGAACTTTCATATGCTGTAGCATTCCCATTTTAAAGATGCCATTGTAAAGGCAAGGTGCCGCTGTATCTAATCTGAGAGGAGTTTGATCTGGATTCAACCCATCTTTAATGGTCCTTAGCCCTTCTCTGGTGACTTCCAATCAAGGATCTTAAAAAACTGTCCCAGCATTCATTCATTATGCTTTGTGGGGATGATGATAATCCCCAGCTCTCATCTAATGCTTTTCATTAACAGATCTCAAAGCGCTTTACAAAAAAAAGCAGTATTATTATCCCCTTTTACAGATGGGGAAATTGAGGCACAGAGGAGGATGTGACTTGTCCAAGGACACCCAGCAGGCCAATGACAGAACGGGAACAGAACCAAAGTCTCCCAGGACCCAATCCAGTACTTTATCCACTAGGCAACACTGCTTCCTAATGACAGACATTTATTATCCATTTTTCACGCACGTGGGACCTGAATCAGAGATTTGGACAACAATAAGTGTCTAAAACAAGGTCAAAGTGCAAATCAAGAAGAGAGCTGGGAAAAGAACTGCTCTAATCACTGGAGCCAGAAAGAGAGCCCAGGAGTCCTGGTGCCTGTAGCCCACTCCCTAACCACCACACACTGCTCTCTATCAGAGTTAAGAACAGAACTGGCTCACAGGGCCTTGCTTTAACCATTAGGCAATATTTCCTCCCAGGGTCAGAAACAGAACCCAGAAGTCCCAGCTCAAGAAGCTGCTTTAGAGCAGTGGCATCATTCCAGCACAAGATAAAAAGAACACAGTCCCAGCCCCTTGCCTCGGCAGTGCACTGCATGGTATGGTAGCTGCAGCAAAGCCTCTCTCATGCTCTGATGAGGCTTTGCTGTCAGACAAAACACTGCATCATTTTTGCAGAGGACACAGCCGGCACTTAGGCAAGCTAGTGGGTAATCTTCCGTCCCATTCATCAAAGTCCCTGCAAAGCAGGTGGAATGCTAACAAAAAGCCTGCTGCTCTCTGCCCACAGCTGGGACACAGACGTTTGACTAACCCACTAGCTGGTGGGTTGGCACAAGTCTGTTCCCATTCCAGCTACAGAGCCTTTGCTCTTCGGCTCACACTTTGAATTCTGGAGGCCTGGTTCAATCTACATGTAGCCCAGGAGGATAGCAGTCACGCTTGCAGGGAATGGGAGCACAGGCTGACCCCTCTGTTGCAAGGCTGGGGTAAAATGCCTCTTTACATGCCCATCCAGCTGCCTGGTACAGCTGGATTCCCAGTTTTAGATCAGAATTTCCAACAAATCTGAAGAAGAATAAAAGAAGGGACTATTAGATCATCTAGTCTGACCTACTGTGTAGCATAGGCCAGAGAATTTCATCCAGTTACCCCTGTATTGAGCACAATAACTTGTGTTTGACTAAGGGATCTTCCAGAAAGACAGAGAGTCAGCAATTGCAAACATAAAAAAATAGAGAATCCACCACTTCCCTCCTGAGTTTGTTCCAATGGTTAATCACTCCCACTGTTAAACACTGGTGTCTTATTTCTAATTGGAATGTGTCTGGTTTTAACTTCCACCCATTGGTTCTCGTTCTGCCTTTCTCCGTTAAGTTAAAAAGGCCTTTTGTACCTGGGATTTTCTCCCTATGAAGGTAATAAGGGCTTAGCTATACAGGGAAATTTCCCAGCATAGTTATAGAAGAATAATTATTTCACTATACTAGTTATGCCAATATAACTCCCCCATGTGGACACTCTATTCTAGAACAAGTTCCAGAGGGGTAGCCATGTTAGTCTGTATACAGCAAAAACAACGAGAGTCCTGTAACACTTTAAAGACTAACAAATTTAATTTCTGCAGGCATAAGCTTTCATGGGCTGTAACCCACTTCGTCAGATGCAAGAAATATAAATCAGATGGGGGTATATATATATATATATACATCCAACAGTAAGGAACAACAATGGGGAGGGTAGGTGTTAGCAAAGTCCATTCAGGTAGGGTAGATGAGACCTATTCACAACCATTGATTAGAAGGTAAGAATGTGTGAACAGTGACAATTACTTCTTGTAATGAGATAACCATTCCAAGTCCCTATTCAGACCCAGTTTGATTGTCTACACAGGGAGTTCTGCATAGTGCTTTGTACAGCTACGTTGGTCAATTTCCACAGGTAAATAAGTTCTCAGTGACTTTCAATGTGATTTGGCTCCTAAGTCACTTTTGAAAATGGGACTCAGACATTTTTTAAAACTGTACCCCTATACTAAACCAAAATACACCTCTTTTAAACCAAAAATTAAAGTGCCCCTGTGGATTTTTGCTTTGGTTTAACATTGTATCTTAAGTTAAATCAGAACAACTTTTCATTTAGATAAACTGTTGATATGTGTATGTACAATACCTAGCACAATTGGGTCCAAATCAAAGTCAGGGACTCCTGATCTACACACTGATTTGTACCAATATCACTGTTGGTTAAGAGGGTGATTTTGCTAACTGATGCAGTGATAATGATCCAACCCCTAGAGTGGACACAGCGATACTGGGATAAAGGTGCCTTATACCAGTATAGTTTATTCCCTTCCCTTAAGAAAATCAGCACAAACAGGGCCAGCCCTGTCTCCCCACATTTGTTAAGCTTTTAAATACCTTATTTTTATTGCATTTGTAACCCATTTCATTATTTTGATGCACAATTTGCCTGAATGATTTATCCCTGTCATGAAAGATGATAAATTTGCATGCTAGGATCTGTCAATCTGTATTTATTTATGTCATATATATGCAAATGGAAAAAAATTGTAAGAATAACAAATATACTAACATCAAGAAACTGAACTGTACCTCAACATTGGATGGACCAATATTAAATAGTGTCACAGTAGGTGACAGCCTTAAAATGTTAACCTCAGTCCTTTAGTTCAAAAGGTTGCTGGCATCTCATTAAATATGTCCTTTATTAGTCGCTACTTACACTCTTCAAGTCTTAAAACACAAGTGCACTTTCACAATTACACAATAAAACAAGGTTCACAATATCACAGCTGGGCTCTCACCTCACTTCATTCTTATATGTCTACGCCAGGGGTGTCAAACTCATTTGCTATGGTGGGCCAGATTTGAATTAAATGTACTTCAAGTGGGCCATACATACCATAAATCGAAATACTAGGCACTTTTGGAGCGCTGTGTCTCGTGCATACAGCGCTCCGCTTGCTGCCGCCAGAGTACACAGAACTCGTGGCAGCACGCAACGCCGCGAGATCTCATGGCGTCGTACTCTCTGGTGGCAGCGCATGCTGCTGCGAGATCTCATGGCGTCGTACTCTCTGGTGGCAGCGCATGCTGCTGCGAGATCTCGCGGCGTTGTACTTTCTGGTGGCAGCGCATGCTGCTGCGAGATCTCGCGGCGTTGTATCCTCTGGCGGCAGCATGCAACGCCGCCAGAGAGTACAACACCGTGAGATGTCACAGCAGCACACTGCCACCAGGGGCCAGACCAAAAAGGTTGGCGGGTCGTATCTGTCCCGCAGGCCGGATGTTTGACATCCCTGGTCTATGCCCCGCCCTTTATATACCTGCCATTTTGTTGCCTGGTCACCGTGTTGTGAGATCCCTTTGTAACTCTTTGCAGTTTGCTTTGGATTTAAATATCTTGAGTAGCTTTGTATCATCTGCAAATTTTGCCATCTCACTGTTTACCCCTTTTTCCAGATCATTTATGAATATGTTGAATAGCACTGGTCTCAGTACAGATCCCTGAGGGACACTGCTATTTACCTCTCTCCATTCTGAAAACTGACCATTTATTCCTACCCTTTGTTTCCCGTCTTTCAATTAGTTACTGGTCCTGGAGAGGACCTTCCCTCTTATCCCACGACTGCTTACTTTTCTTAAGCGCCTTTGGTGAGGGACCCCGTCAAAGGCTTTCTGCAAATCCAAGTACACAATATCCACTGGATCACCCTCGTCCACGTTTGTTGAACCCCTCAAAGAATTCTAGTATATTGGTGAAACATGATTTCCCTTTACAAAAACCATGTTGACTCTTCCCCAACAAATCAAATAGATTATTTCAGTCAGGGAACTGGTATAAACTATATTGGCAAAAAGATTTATTTTCCGGTATAAACTGCTTCTACATGAGGAGGGTTTGCCAGTACAGCTCTACCAGCAAGACAAGGCTCTACTCTGACCTCCTGTATAGCACAGGACAGAGAATTCCATTGTTATACTTGTGTATTGAGCCCAATCACTTGTGTTTGACTAAAGCATCTTCCAGTAAGGCCTCCAATCTGGATTTGAGATGGAGAATCCACTACTTTCCTTGGGAGTTTATTCCAATGGTTAGCCACCCTTTCAGTTTAAACAAAATTGTGCTTTATTTATAATTTGGATGCGTCTGGCTTTAACTTCTAGCCATTAGTTCTTGTTCTGTCTCTCTCTCCTAAAGGCCCCTTTAGTATCCAGGATTCTCTCCCCGTGAAGGTACTTACACACCGTAATCAAGTCACCTCACTATTTTCCTTTTGAAAAATTAAACACACTGAGCTCTAAGTCTCTGCAGGCAATTTTTTCCTCAAATCGTTTTTGTGCCTCTTCTCTGCACCCTCTCCAGTTTCTCCCTTTTAAAACATGGACACCAGAACTGGACACGGTATGGGTCTCCTCAATGCCATATTCAGATGTAAAATAACTTCCTTGCTCCTATTCACTACTCTCCTGTTTATACAATATGCTGAAAGATGCTGGGCTCTTACATATGTCCCAAAGAGCTGAGGGTGCTCAGTGTTTCACAGACTCAGACTCATTGAATGCCCAGTTGCTCTATGGTTTAGGTTTCTTCTCCCACACCTCCCTTTCAGCTGTGTTTTAGGCAAGCCACAATCAGGATATTTTCTGTATCAGCCTCCACTAGCAAAAAACACCTCCCTCAAAGGGCAATTTATTTCAAATATGAAAAGAATAGTGATATAATGGCTTCCACATGCTGAGAGCCACTGTCAAAAGAAATAACATTATCTATTTGTTTCACTCACACAAATATTAACACTTTTAATCGGTGACATTTTCCCCAGACCCCTTAAAAATACCCAAAAACTGATGCTTAAAGGAAAAAACTCCCACCATGGCATAGTTCTGTTAATGGGCTTTGGCTGCCCCTTGGCTCAGAAATGCCCTCAAAAGTCCAGTCACTAAAGGCCAGTTCATCAGCTGGTGTAAAACGGTGCAGGTTCATTGAAGCCAGCATATTATAGGTGATGAAACAAGAAACCGTCATATGATATGGTTCCAGCCCCAGGTATACTGCTTTATACAGAATAGCTGATATTACTAATAACCCTTAGCTCTTCTATAGCACCTTTATTCTGTAGAGCTCAAAGTGCTTTACAAAACTTCAGTATCATTCTCACCATTTTACAGATGGGGAAACTGAAGCACAGAGAAGTAAAATGACTTGCCCAAGATGATCCAGCTGGCCAATGGCAGAGCTAGGAATAGAACACTGGTATCCTGAGTCCAAGTCCAGTGCGCTATCCACTAGATCACACTGTCTCCTGGAATACCTCACACCAAGGCCTTGCTGCACTAGGATAAAAGGGATGACATTACAAAGTGTTAGCTCACATGCTGGAAGAGTCTAATCCATCTCCCAGTTTTACCACCTAGGCAGATCTGAATAACCCACCAGGGGGCCTATCTGCATCTTTAAATACCTAAATCTCTTTAAAAATCTGATTCTTAGCCTTCAGTCTGGGAACTGTGAGGTCATTGAGTCCAGTTGTGGCTACTGCAGGGAACACCATCACATAATTCCACACATAAAGTTATCAAATTCCATTCTCAAATGAGCTGGGTTGTTTGCCTCCCACTGCTCCTATGGGGAGGCTACTCCAGAAATCCCTCCTCTGATGGGTACAAATCTTCTTCTCATTTCCAGCTAAAATTTATTCCTGACCAATTTATCCCTGTTTTTATCCGTTGTCCTTTAGCTTCAATAGCTCTTCTTCCCCCCTGGGGTCATCCCCCACCAATGTATTTATAGAGAGCAACCAGATCCCCTCTAAGCCTTCATCTGGCAAGGCTAAACAAGACAAACTCTTTCAGTCTCCTCTCATTAGATCAGTTTTCCACCCCCTGATCAGCCTAGGAGCCCTCCTCTGCAAGCTGTGGAGGCATAACCAAGGCTAATTTGACCCAATGACAAACTCCACTCCACACCTGGATTTAACTTAATGTTCCCTGAGTTTAAGGCCCAAATTCAGAGGTTTATTTAAACTTTTAAAGAAGTTTTACAAAACCCAGTAAGAAATGTCTTTGTGGCATTAAAAAAACCCACAACATAATCAAACAGAAACAGATTATTTGGGGAAATATCCACACACACCTGATCAGCCTCCCACCCATAAAGAATGCTGTTCACATGGCTCTGATCCTGATTCAGGTCACAATACAAATAATTTATAAGAGGGAAGACTGTTAAAGGAAATATTTAAATCATTTAAACATTGGATGGTCTTGTGCTAAATAATAATCCCTAGCTCTTATCTAGCACTTTTCAACAATAGATCTCAAAGCACTTTACAAAGGAGGTCAGCATCACTATCCCCTCTTTCCATATGGGAAATCTGAGGCAAAGACAGGGGAAGTGACTTGCCCAATGTTCAAGCACTGGATCTGGGCTCAATTCCTGGCTCTGTCATTGGACTCCCTATGTGGGCAAGTAATTCAGTCTCTCTGGGCCTTAGTTTCCCCATCTATAAAAGTGAGGATGATCTTTCCTCTCTATTTAGACTATAAGCACTTTGGGGCATGCACTGTCTTTCCCTGTGTGTCTGTGCAGCACTCGGCACAATGTGGGGCCTGATCTTGCTTGGGGTCTGTGCAGCACCTGGCACAATGAGGGCCCCAGTCTTAGTCAGGTCTGCATGATGCCTGGTACAATGGGGGCCCCAGTCTTAGTCAGGTCTGCACAATGCCTGGTACAATGGGCGCCCCAGTCTCCGTCCAGCACGTGTCAGGGCCTCTAGGCACTATTGTAATACATGTAATAATAAATGGTCAGAAGGAAATTAAAGATCAAATTCTCAAAGGTGGCTGGAGATTTTTGGTGCCTGACTCAAGATGCCCAGAGGTTCTGAGCAGCCACAGATCCCCTGGACTTCTGAGTGATCAGGGCTCAAACCCAGCCCCCAGGTGTGTCCCCAGGTGTATACTCCTGGGCCCCCTAAATTGAAAGACCCTTTTCCATTAAATCACTTTGGGTTTCACCAGCCAATTGGGAACAGGGGGTAAATCATAGGGTGTGAGCCAATAACTCTGCTACACACAGGCCTGAGCCAGCCAGTAAGGGACATGCCCTGCCAGAGAAAGGGCTCTGGGGATAGAGGTGCACTCAGAAGTGGGGGGAAATGATGCAGCAGGGGGCGGGTGCAACATTGTGGGGGAGGATAGATGCTGGAGGTGGAATCGGTGACAGTGGGGGTGCAGGTGCCACAGGAGAGGGTGTAGTAGTGTGGGGGAGGAGAAGGTGCTGCAGGCAGAATGGGTGATAGTGGGGCAGATACAGGGGAATAGTGGGGGGGAGGGAGTGCAGGTGCTACAGGGGTGAGTGCAATAGTGGGGGGAGTTGCCATGGAGGGAAGGGAGAGATGCAGCAGGGGAGCAGTTATGCGGGGTATCACTAGTGTCACAAGCTGCAGCGGGGCAGCAGTGCAGGCCCCCAGGGATAAAAGATGGGGACAAATCCAGCAGGGAGCGAGGGGCCGGGCTGGCGCGGGACGGAGAGATTCAGGAGAGGGCAAAGGAGCCCGGGCAGGGCCTGCACAGGGCGGGGAGACCGGTTCCCATGGAGACTCACACTCTAGGCTCCGGCCGCCATTTTCCTGCTTCTGTCCTCCCGCAGCAGGGGACCCAGGGTCACGTTACGTCAGCCAGCTTGAGTGGGCGGGCACTTCCCTGCCCCGCCCTCCGGGGGGCGTGGCGACGTCCGGGCACCTCTCCCCTCCCCGGCCTCCAGGGCCACGTCCCCAGCCACGCCCACTACACTGCACGGCTGCAGCCCGCGCAGCGGCTCGGCTACGCACGCGCGGTCGGAGGCGGCGGACTGTCAAAGTCGCTGCTGGGAACCCTTGGCCCGGGCTGCCCTGGTAGCAGCTGCCCGCGCCAGCGGCCCCTTCTCTCCGAGCACTAAGCCCGGGACAGCGGCGCCTCTGCGGATCGGGCAAAGCCAGGCCGCTTCTGGTTCTGTCCCAGCTCTGGGAGGGCAGTGCGGTGAAGGGGTTAGAGCAGGGGGGGCTGGCTGCCAGGACGCCTGGGTTCTGTCCCCACCCATCGCTGACTTGCTGTCCATTGTAAAGCAGCAGGAGTCTGTAAATTTCTGAAATTGGGCTCCTCTGATGCCTGCTGCCTAACTCCTCCTGCCCAGCCCCCAAGACAGATTTTCAGGACCAGCTCTGAGGGGATATGGGCTGAAATGCAGATTTCAGCTCCCCGCCTGCACTAACAAGGTTCCCATGATCCCCACCACTGTTCTTGCAATTCTCTGGCCTGCTGAAGCCCTCCCTCCCTCCCACTCAGCTGCTGCGACCGCTTCCACCATGCCACCTTCATTCAGGATCCACAGCATGGAACAAACACTAATGGCAAAGGCTGTTAAATCAACCTCTGTTTCCCCACCAGGCCCCCTTTCCTGCATGGCTGCTCCCCTCTGCTAGTAGCATTCACTGGGCAACAGAACACCTCTTTGTACCATGCGCTGCCCTGGCCTCAGTGATGGTGCACCAGAGGGAAGCGGCAATGTGCGGATGCCAGGGAATTCAGCTGTGTGCCTGTATGCATAGAGTGTAATGTAGCATTACCCCTTCCTAGCCCAAATTCAGGGTAGAGTTGGTTAGGATTGAAGCTGAGCAACATTTTTCAGCCAAACTGTTGGGCCAAAAAATGCAGATTTGGGTCAACTTAAAAATTTTGTAAATATGTCAGATTGATTTGGTTTTAAAAAAATCCAAAATGTTTCATAATTTGTAAAAGGAAAGATTTTAGTTTTTTTTAATTCAAAATGAACTGTCCTTTCAAAATTTACTTTGATTTTTATTTTAACAAAATTCAGAAAACACATTAAAAAGTTTGGAAACTAAACAGTTTGAACTGAAACAGGATTTTTTTTCAACTTTTTGATACTCTGACAAATTTGAAAAAATTTCAGTTTGGGTTAACCCATTTTCTTCAATTTTTCAGAATGGGCAGCAAACCAGAAAATCAGTTATTTGCCCAGCTCTGGTTTGGAGGAGAAATTGATAATGGAGTCAGGTATCTTTGGTGAAATCCTGTTTGTTTACAAAGATTGTACAAAGACCTGTTTCCCTGAAGACCAGAGGAATCAAACAAGAGAGTTTCTTTGCTCACAGTCCCAAGCCTCTTTCAGGCAGCAATCAGCCTGAAAATATCTCACTCACTCTAAGCTTTTCTCCCTGTTTGTCCAGGCTGTGCCCCTGGCTTTCTGCTTCTTCACAGCTGCTCTCTCTCATGCACACTTCTGCTAAAATGATACCCATCAAACATCCCACGCACATGTGCCTTTGTTTTGGGCAGTGACATATGCCTGTGGTTTGAGTGGAGGCCCCTATGGTGATCAGTTGGACCCTGAGTAAGACATAGAAGCCAGACAGCTAGACCGAGGATTAACTGGATTCTGGACCACCTCAGAACCTGGTCTGCCCTCTCAGGTGTCCCGTGTCCAATCCCTGATGCTTCAGAGGAAGGAAAAAAAAAAAAAAAGCCAAACAAACTGAGAACACATCAGGCCAATTGTGCATGGGGGTAAAATTCCTTCCTGACCTCTGTTTCAGCCACCTGGAAAGGAGTGCAACAATTTTTACATTGGTCCCAAATGAAAGGCAGTGGTTATATCCACTGGTTTGAACAAGCTTTCACTGACCTAACCCATAGCTGTAGGAAACATGGGAATTGCCAGACTGGATCAGAGTCACAGTCCACTTAGTCCAGTGTCCTGTCTCTGACAGGCCAGAACCAGGTGATTCAGAGGAAGGTGAAAGACCCCACAGTGGGCAGATATGGAGTAATCTGCTCTTATGAAGGTTTGATCCAACCCTTAATGGAGACTGGCTTAAACCCTGAAGCGCGAGGGTTTATCTTCCTTCCAGTCCTCGTGTAAAACTATTCACTGCGAGAATGCTGGAGGTTGTGATGAGCCCTACAAATAACCCATTGCTCTTTTAAAGCTGGCTCAGTTCTTGGCTTCAAATTAAAACTAAACATCTTTGGTACTGCTTGTGTGATGGTAGCAGCTAGAGGCCCCATCTGAGACCATGGCTCTGTGGATGCTGCGCAGACCCTGACTGAGATCAGGCCCTCGTTGTGGTGGGTGCTGCATGGACTGAAACAAGATAATTGTGCCATGGCATGGCACAGAACCTGGCCAAGATCAGAGCCTCACTGTGCCACGTGCTACATAGACCCAGGTCAAGACTAGTGCCTGATTCTGCCATGCACTGCACAGACGCAGAGTGAGAATCCATCCCTGCCCCAAAGTGTTTCCAGTCTATATAGCACAAAGGAAGGATTATTATCCCCATTTTACAGATGGGGAAATGGAAGCACAGAGAGACTGAAGGGCTAGATCCAAAAAGGGACATATGCATTGCTATGCTGAGGGTTGCAATGCCTAACTCCTAGGTGCCCTGTTGCCAAGTGGCTTCTCGAGCCATGAGTTAGGTATCCAGGCTCCCCATGCACTGTATGGGGAAAGTTAAGCGCCCAGGATGGATTCTCAGAAGCCAACAAGCTCAGCAGGGATCCATCTAAGTTAGCTAGGAGTGAAATGCGCAGAAAAGGGGGGAGCTTAAGGACCGTATTCACAAAGGGACTTAGGCACCTAACTTACATTACCGTGAATGCTCTCCTGGAGTCAGGCACCTAAGCCAGGATATTCCTTTCTTGTGTAAAACTACAGAAACCCCATCCTAGTGGTGAAGACACTCCCCTGGGATGAGGCAGGTTTAGGTCCCTGCTCCAATAAATATTTAATTATTTATTCAAAGGGGAACAGTTTGAACAGAAGAGAACAAGAGAAAGAGCCTCATCTAAGAGTACCCTAGAGCTGGGCATGGCAGAGTGCAATTTTTGCATATGTAGTGTGTATATATATATTTTTTTGACAGATAATATCCATGTTTATCTGTAAGCTTTTAAAAAATCAATGTTAATGTTCACAGTTGCAGGAAATTATGGGTGAGGGTCAGAAAATGGTGGGGGGTCAGACAATAGTTATTTAATGGCAGTAACCATTGGGATTCAAAAAGTTAAAGCTTTATAACGGTTAAAACACAAATTGTCAAAATCACCCTGTCCAAATATACCAAGCAAATATTCTTAAATCAAACTATTAAGCTCTCAAGCAGAATTTCTTACTTTGCCTTTCTGTACATTGCAGTTATCAATGGAAATATTTTTTCATCAGTTTGAGTGTGTAGGTGAAATGGATGTCTACCAATATTACCTGATCAAAATCTAGTCCTTCCAAGCCTACCTATTGTCCCGTGGTCAGGGCAGTTTCCTGGGCTGTGGGAGACCAAATTGCATTTGAGTGTGCTATACATCAGGTGAGTGGACTGACCACTGAGCTACTGGCTATCATACACACACACACACACACTGCCTGATAGGTGTGCTCTGAGCATGTCTGCTGGCTCAGACCCTGCTCAGGGAAACGGTTAGTTTGAGAATCCTGCTGCAGTTTAGAAATGAACCAGGGCTCTGAGCAGCTCAGTAGCTGTGGGGTGACATAAGGACTTGGTGGCTGTCTACGGGGTAAGTAGCTTCTGAGTGGGGCTTTTGTGACTGTCAGTGGCACTTCAGTATTGAACTTGGGCACTTATGGAGGCAGACAGACACCTAAGTCCCTTTGTGGATCTTGACCAAAAGCCCAGGGTCACATAGGTAGTTTGTGGCAGAGATGGATATTGAGCCCAAATGTCCTGTGCCCCAATGCAGCATCTTAACCACACCACCGTCATTCCTCTCCTCTGCATTTTAAAGAACTACGTTGATAACTGATTTAATGGATGTGAAGGCCTGCGTTCCCAAGGGACTTGCCATGCCCAGCGTGTGCCCATTCAATGGCTGACGTGAGGCAAAATGCCCAGGCAAAGCAGCTTAAAGCCAGCTCAGGGACCCTAAGTGGGGGAGGCAGCAGCTAAGCAGATCTGGGGCTCTCTGTCAGCTTCAATGATGTGGGAATGGGGGCAGGGGGGCATAAGACTGCTGGCAACAATCCCCCTTTTGTCAGCATGGCTGCAATGACCTCATCCTATCCTGGGGGACAATGTCCCCCGTGTTCCCTGGCCAATAGCTCCCCGACAATGAGCCCAGTCAGGGCTGGCAAGCGGAAGTGACGCTGTGGGAGCCCCGTTGCCAGGGGAGTGGGACAGTTATGCCACACAGTGCGGGGAACTGGCCCTCCACAATGTGACAGAGAGGTTAATAAATGCATGGGGGAGAGGACTGGGGTTTCTTGCCATCTAGGAGCTTTGAAGCTCTCACCACGATCCATCCCCCCAGCCATGCACACACATCACTGGAGGGGAACCACTTGCCCAAAGCTGCTGGCAGAGCCAGGATTAAGACCCAGGAGTCCCGCTGTGTATGGGGTGGGAGGGAGAGAGAGATGTAGGTCTCTTGGTTGTGTGGACCCAACACCAAAGGAGATGGGGGGAGTAGGGAGAATAGATGATGGACTCAGCTCTGCCCCCACTTTCTCACCCCACCCACCCCAGGATGGACATTGGGGGCAGGGTTTCACAGTCCTTGCCCCCATGGCGAGGATGTGGCAGAAATATGCCCAGAGTGCAGGATGACTCAGAGAGCACCTTCCAACCGCAAGACCCCATTCCCCTCCCAGAGTGGGGATAGAATCCAGCAATCCTGATTCCCATCCCCCCTGCTCTGGACCACAGTCTAGAATACAACCTGAGTTCTGGATCCCACTATCCCAACTCTGACCATTAAATACTTTTCTATTGAAGAGCTGGGTAGTCAGGACTCCTGGGTTCTATACCCAGCTTTGGGAGGGGAGCAGGGTCTAGTGATTAGAGCAGGAGGGCTAGGAGACAGAACTCCTAGGTTCTTTTGTCAACTGTGGGGGGGGTTGTGCATGCCCACGCATGCGCACAAGTCCCATTCCCCAAGTTTCCAATGGCTCCATTCATTAGAGATTTGCCCCCTGAGAAACTGTGTCTAATCTGATTTGTAATTGGTACTAATTAGCGTTAATCACAGTGGGAAACACACACCAGGCCCTTTGACTGGGGGTGCGGGACAGAAGGGAACTGCTAATGAGTGTTATAGAGTGGGAGAGGGCTGGAGAGTCCTGAACCCCTCCCACCTCGCTCTATCCCACTAGACCCCACGCCTCTCCCATAGCTGGGGATAGAACCCAGGCACCCTGCCCCCCCTGTTTCAACACACTAGACCCCACTCTCCTCCCGCAGTTCATTCACATGGTGCTCCATTGGCATGACAAGCATTGCCAACCCTGTAAGACATTCAAATGCCTCGGATTTCTGCCAGCGGGTGGGTACAACCCCTCTCGCGGTGGGGAGGGGGAGAGAAAAAGGGGTCACACAGTCCACGTTTTGGCTCCACATCCCATGCCCGTGTCACTCCTGCCCATTGGAACCCCCTGGGGCCTGAACTGCTCCTCCTAAAGTGGTGTGGGAGGACGCACAGCTGGCGGGGACCTGGAGCCACCTAGGCAGGTGCCAGAGCCATGGATGGCAGAATGGGCAGGGAGCTCAAACCACCCAGCTGGGGCTGGAGCCATCCAGCCGGGCAGGGACGTGACTCACCCAGCCGGGCACTGGAGCCAGAGGGTGGCACAGCCAGGCCGGCCGGCGGCAGGACGCTAGAGCCACCTTGAGCCAATCAGCGCGGCCGGAGGCAGCAGCTGACTTCCGGGAAGGAGGGGGCGGGGGCTGGGCCGGAGCGGGCCGGACAGGACTCAGCTGGACTGTCACTGGAGGTAGTTACCGGCGAGCAAGGGGGCCGGCGCCGGGCTGGGGAGCGGCGTGCTCTGGGGCGTCAGTGCCCCTCCCAAGGTGTCAGCCCTGTAGGGCTGGGCGGGGATCAGCCGGCAGCACCCCACCCGGGTGGGCTGTGGGGGTGTCCGGTATGTGGGCAGCTAAG
The DNA here is from genome assembly GCF_026122565.2 of Emydura macquarii macquarii. Lineage (NCBI taxonomy): Eukaryota > Metazoa > Chordata > Testudines > Chelidae > Emydura > Emydura macquarii. The sequence goes on along the minus strand of NW_027131105.1, from coordinate 7,063,371 downwards.
AGAATGGAGAGGGGGTGCCTGGCTCACAGCCTCCCCCCCCAGCTCTAACCACTAGACCCCCACTTCCCTACCAGAGCTGGGCATAGAACCCAGGTGTTCTGGCTCCCAGCCCCGCCTCCTGCTCTCATCGGTACACTCCCCTTAGCTGTATGTATGCATGTGGAGTTTTAACTGGCAGCTTTGGGGTCTCGCCCCTAATGACCCCATCACCCCCAAGGGCTCCTTTGTTGGTCAAAGGGAATGGCTGAGCCTGCAGCGCTGCTGCTATAGGAAGTGGCTGAAGCCCAGTCCCCATCTCTGTGCACCAGGCAGCCTTGGGGCACTCAGTTCCTGGGGCAAGGGGCTTCTCAGTGGGATGGGGGAGGTGTGCAGTGCCCACACAGCCTGCTCTCCAGGACAGTGGGGGATGGCAGGCAGTGTCCATAAGGCCAGCACTTTGGGGTGGTGGAGAGAGGTGTGTGGTGCTCATGGGGCCATTTCTCTGGGGCAATGTGGGGGCATGGTGCCCATGGGGCTGTCTCTCTGGGGGGTACAATGCCCAGGGAACCAACTCTCCAGGGCAGTGGGGCCCAGATCTCTGGGGGAGTGGGGGAGGTTCAGTGCCCCTGGGGCCAGTTCTCTCTGGCAGTGGAGGAGCGGGGGTGCCATCCATGGGTCTGGATCTCCAGGGCAGTGAGGGGGCATGCAGTGCCCATGAGGCTTGCTCTGTGGGGCAGTGGGGAGCTGGTTCTCCATGACAATGGGAGGGCCGTGGCACCCAGGAGGCTGGCTGTCCAGGACAGGGGGCGGTACCCTGGCACAGAAGCTGAGTGATCCTCATCTTTTTCTCCCCTCCAGATGCCCTTTGCCTGGTGTCCTGAGGCGGGGGGCACAGGGAAGCACCATGGACCCTGAGATCTCCATCATGCTGCAGTGCCCATCTCCGAAGGGCCTGGCGGAGACAGAGGTGCAGGTCGAGCTCTCCCCAGCCTACGACCGGCGCCAGCTGCCTGGGGCCCAGGCCTGGATCGACGCTGTCTGGGAGGCCCGGTGCCGCCACAGCCCCTGGCTTTTCAACGGCTCCAAGTTCCGGCTGCACTCAGCCCACCTGGATGGGGGCTCCCTGATCTTCCGCCTGGGCCTCACCTGCTACAAGGACTTCCTGGGCACCAACTGGGCAGGCACAGCTAGGCACCTCCAGCAGCAAGGGCAGCAGGACTTTGGGGATAGCCAGGCCTATTTGGCGGAGCCGCTGGGTGTGGGCGCCATGGTGCAAACTGCCGATGACTGCTTCGTCTTTCTGCGGCGCAGCCTGACGGTGGGCGAGGCGCCTGGCCTCATAGACATCCCGGGGGGGCATCCTGAGCCACAGGTGGGTCCCACCCAGTGCCTCTAGAATGGAAAGGCCCCAGATCCCATTCCCAACCCCCTGAACCAGCCAGTTCCCTCACACCCTGGTAACCCTTAACCCCCAGCTCCTGCCCCCATTGCACATCCCCTGGACTCCCTGTAAGTGCAGGGGTGCTTTCTTCCTGGCATCCACCCCTCTTGCTGTGTTCCACCCCAGACGTGGCTGCATTAGCTGACCTGTGGCTCTTTCCTCTGCTGCAGGCTGTGGCGGGAGACGTCCCAGAAGAATCTATCCGTTCTGAGGATCTCCCCAGACAGCTGGTTGTCAAAGAACTCTTCACCTCCATCCTGCGAGAGATCCGAGATGAGGTGAGAGATGTGGAGTGTTGGCTGGTGACGTCTCTGAGCTCCGCTGCCCCCCACTAACCTGCCTCCCTGCTCCACAGGTTAACCTGCCGCTGCCCACCCTAAGCCAGCCAGTGCTGCTGGGCATCGCTCGGAACCAGACCAGCGCAGGTCGGGCCAGCGCTGAGTTCTATGTCAGGTAATGGGGCTGATTCAGTGCACAGGGAGGCTCTGGGGGGCTATGCTAGAGCACAGTGAGGGCCCCAGGAGCTATGTCAGGGGTCCAGGGTCGCTTAGAGGGCTACGCCAGAAGTCCAGTTTGGTGGTTCTGGCTCAGGCACTATTGATTCAACTGCTGGCTTAAACCTATGTCCAAGCTAGTTGGACCTAGAAACTAGAGGAACCCTGAAACTGGTGATTGATGGGATGGATCCAATCAGCAATTGAGGTGCAAGCTCCCCCCACATCCTGGGGCCCTGGCTTCCTCTAGCTGTATCCTCCCCCCCCCAGCCAAAATAATTATATTATTGTATATATAGTGCCAAGATTAGGACCCCACATTCTGCCAGGGGCTGCATAGACCCTGGCTGAGATTGGGGGCCCCATCATATCAGGCACACACTGAGATACAGTACCTGCCCTGCAGAGCTTACACTCTAACTAGACAAATGAAGGCTCATTATCTCCGTTTTACAGATGGGGAAACCGAGGCACATAGCATGCAAATGACTTGCCCAAGGCCACACAGAGAGTCAGTGGCAGAGCCAGGAATAGAACCCAGGTGTCCTGAGTTCCAGGCCCATGCTGTGGTGTAACCACAAGGCCAGCCTTCTGCTGTGCTGCATATGGAGACAGAGAATAAACAGGTACAGCTGCCATTGGGCCTCAGCCCCGTTGTCTCTGTTCTGCTAATGGAGTCCCCCCATGTCCCAGGTGCAGCCTGACCTCGGAGCAGGTGAAGCAGAGATACGAGATCGGGGGCCCGAAGCTCAGGAATCCACCAGCATCATCTTTATCAAGAGAGAGGTAAGGGAAGGGAACAGCCTGGCAGCGGGGAATAGAACCCAGGAGTCCTGACTCCCAGTCCCCCTGCTCTAATCCACTTGAACCCACTGCCCTCCTAGCCCTGGGACTTGAACCCAGGAGTCCTGGGGGAGTCCCTGCTCTCCCAGCTCCCGTGGTCGATGAGGGTCGGACATGAGCTCTGGGTACTGCCAGCAGGTCCCCTGCCTCCCTGCTCCCTGGCACTGATCCTGTGGTGTCCCTGTGCTTCCCCTGCAGGACGTCCTGACTCTGGAACAGACTGGAGGAATGTGGAGGGAGCTGTGCCCGTCTGCCAAAGGGGCTGTCAGACTCTATACCCTGGTGCAGGGTGGGGGACAATGACCGGAAGGGGACTGACCCCCTAGACGACCATGGTGGAGGCTTCTCTGCGTCAAACTGGGCGTCAATGAGTCCTACAAGCTCCCCACACACACCAGCCTGAAGCCAGCAGGAGGAGCATCACTGCAGAACCAGATTATTCTCTCCAGGGGCAGGGTCCTGCCCTCATCTGGGCCCGATTCTGTCTGTTTTAGCCATTGCTATTGAGTACCCATCTCCCAATAAAGAGTTTATTCTTTGACAGCAGTGGCAGGTGCTAAGCCTCTGGCATGACCCCATTTCCCAGAATGCACTGGGCTTGCCCAGCCTGGAAAGAGGCAGCAGCACCTCTCCATACCCTCCTACCTGAATGATCTGGGGCAGCTGCTAGCAGGGCTGGGGACAGGGCACTGGCTGGTTCAAGGGTGTGTGGAGTGGGACCTGGGGCCTTTCCTCTCTAGGGGGTGCTGACTGGGGATAGGACATGCGGTCTTTCCTTGCTTGGGGACACAGCCCAGTTGCTTTAGCCCCTTCCTCAAGGGCTACACAAGCCATAAGGCAAAACCCCTGCCCCACAGGGGGGCTGGTGCACCCCATAGACACTGCTGGGCCTGAGGCACCATCCCCATGCTAAGGAGGATGGGGGACACTGGGTTCCCCCTGGCTCTCTGACCTCCATTGTTCAGTCTCACCATGCGGCAACCCCAAATGGGCCACCAATTTGACCAGCTGCCTCAAGCCCCAGGGCTGGACACAGCACTGCTCCCTCAGGGTGATCATACAAAGGCCTCCGCACAATCTCCCCTCCTAGAGCCAGGGAGAGAAACCAGGAGTCCTGATTCCCAATCCCCTGCTCTAATCACTGGACCACACACACCTCTCAAGAAGAGAGAGTCAAAATACCTGGGTTCTATCACTGGCTTGGTGAGGAGTGGGGTCTAGTGGTTAGATCTGGGCAGCTTCTTTCCACTGTCACAGAGCTGAGCAGTGAATGGGGATGGCCCTGCACACTATGGACGCCCCATTCATGGCTGGAGGTGTCAGCCAGAGGCATCCTGGGAAGCTGTGCCCTGGGGACGTTAATCCTGGTCTCGGCTGGCCTGAGGTCAGCTTAGCCCATAATCAGCTCAGGGAGGGGGTAAATGGCTAGTTTGATGGTGGGGCCTGGAATCCTGGCTTTGTTAATTGTGTTCGAGCTGCCAATAAGCTGGATAATCGGAGTTGAGTGGGGGGAGCAGCTAAAGCCCTGAGGTGCGGCCTTCTCTCACACCATCCCAGCCTGGGACCTTCCTGTGGGAGTCCGTAGACTATGCACAGATTCTTACTCCCAACCCCATCTGTCTTAAGTCCCCTCTGCCTTCCCACCCAATTGTATTAATCCTCTATGCCCCAACCATGTGGGAAACTGAGGCACAGAGACGGTGATGGATGCACCCGATGTCACTCAGCGAGGTGGTAAAGTTGGGAATAGAATCTACATGTCCTGATGCCCAGCCCTGCTGCTGTAACCACTAGGATCCCCTCCCCATCCAGAGCTTATATTAAACATTCATTATCCACCATCTTGTTCTTCTCAACTGCCTTGGCGGGTAGAATGAACTTGGCCAAGGGTGTGTGAGTCAAGGCCTCCCCCAGCTGTCCTTATCAGTGGGTGGTGCTGGGGGATGGGCCATTGCAGCAAGGAGGTGAAAGGTGGCTCCAGAAGAACCAGCCCTGGGCTGACAGGAGGTGCTGCCATGAGCCAACATGACCCACTGAGTCACTCCCTGCTGCCATAGCTGCGGTCATGGGCTCAGCTACCCTAAGTCCCCGCCCTCCCCAACTTTAACCTCTAGACCCCACTCCCTGCCCAGAACTGGGGATAGAACCCAGGTGTCCTGACTCTCAGCATTGCAGTCTGGGGTACCTCACCCTTAGCCTCAGTTTCCCTGTTCTCAATTTCACCCCATTTTTCCTGTTTTACCTCCCCCATGACACTCCCCTCTTCCTGCCCTTCTCCCTGTCTCCCACTGCCCCCGCTTAGTGTGGGGCTGGCCTCTGGGATGCTTCCTTCCACAGCGGGACCTTGGCCCGTCAAACCCCTTTTGCAAACAGGGGACCCAGAAGCTGGCAGGCAGAGCCTGGAGCGGCCTGCAAAGTGGATGTGGGGCGCCACCGTGTGTGACCACGTAGCACTGCTGGGACTGCGGCCAGAGCAGAGAAGGAAGGCGGGATGGAGAGACAGACAGACAGACAGACAGGCGGGGTATAAAGATAGTGAGCTGAAGAAGAGCCCCGGGGAGCTGGAAAACTGTGTATTTCACCATCTGCACTTGGTCCAAAAGCGATATTACCTCACCCACCTTGTCTGGCTCAGATAGATTAGATGGAGGAGGAGATGGATGGATGAGGACACCCAGCCTTCAGGAACCCCCGGTCAGATTATTCCACATGTGCCCAGTAGGGGGAATCTCCCCCCTCCCGCCACAAGTGCGGCGAGCAACTGTGGGAGCTGGGACACGGGGTAGATGGGCTCCCACGGCTGACCAGTCCTACCTGAAAGACTACAAGTCCCAGGGGCCTTTGCGGCCCAACAGCGGGGCCTCCAGGCCAGGCGCTTGCCCATGCCCAGCCTGGTGGGTGGGGACTGGAGCAGCTGTGTTCACCTAGGGCAGCTGTTGCTGGGGGAGTAAATCCGGACTGGGAGAGGGTAACTGCCTGCAGGCAAAGGGGCGCTGAGAATGCGGGGCGGGGAGTGGGACAAGGGCGTCAGATTGTTGGGGGGAGGGGGCGATTGGGGCGGAGAGGGATCGGGGGGGGGGATTGGGGCGGAGAGGGCTCGGGGGGCGGGGCGGGAGGGAGGAGGAGGGTGGGATTGGTAGGACGGGGGCTCTGCGAACAGGATAACTGCCTTGGGCTGTTCCAGAGAGGCTGAGGTTGCACAGGGCCCAGGAGCAGGGTGAAAGTGACCAGCATGGATCCAGCGGGGGCAGAATCCCAGCACCCTTTCCCCAGGGCCCCTGGGAGAGGGGGCCGGAAGCCTGGGCGTCGGAAGAGGCACCAGGAACAGGTTAGACTCAGTGGCAATCTCCTCTGCCCTTTACTGTAAACCCCAGCCAGTCTTTCCCCCTGGCTGAGCTGGAGACACTTATCTCTATGGCCAGATTTCTTGCAGGGGTTTCCCCCCCCCACTCCAGTTCAGGTGGGTTGGGTGGGGGCAAGAGCTGGCAGGAATCCCTCTCTAGGGGTGAGTTGGGAATAGAGCCCATGTGTCCTGGCTCCCAGCCCCCCTACTCTAATCCATTAGACTCTCTCCCCCCCTTCTCCCAGAGCTGGGAATAGAATCCAGCTGTCCTAGCTCCCAGTGGTTCATTCAGCCCTTTCTACCGAGGTTGCTGGATGGGTGGGGGGGGGGGTTACATGGGGTTTCCTCTAGGATGAGCCCCCATCACCTCCTTTCCCTGTCTCCCCCCCCCATCTCTCTTTCAGAATCCAGATGTCTGTCTGTCCAAAGCCTTGTCCTATATCTTGCGTCATGGAGCAGCCCAGGTGGGACTGGAGATGGGGGCTGGTAAGTGCACCCACACTCCCCCCACTTCCCCAGGTCTGCTCCCCACCACCCCCTGCAGGTAGGCTTCAGGAGAGAGAGCTAGTGAGAGGGGGGACCCTTAGGTACAACCCTCCCATAGCTGACATGGAGTTCCTGGCCTGGAGCGGATCCTGACTTAGGGGCAGGCGACCACCTGGCATGCCAGGCTTTGAGGTGCTGTTTTTGTTGTTAGCGACAAAAGGGAAAATAGAATGTTTGACGTAAAATGTTTCAGGTGTTCCATATGTGGATTCATTTCTCACTAACCTCCTCGAATGGTCTGGATTTTTGTAGAATTTCCTGTCTTATAACGACAAAGATAAATCATGCAGCAAAATCATTAAATGGGCTACAAATGCAATAAAAAATAAGGTATTAAAAGGTTTAACAAATGGGAGGAGGGGAGGTTGGTGCCAAAGATGCTTCTCGCCTGGGGTGCCATTTGGTCTAGGGTCAGCCCTGCCCTGGCTCGCCTATCTGGCCCTGGGGCCTGAAAGGTCAGGGCATCATTATGGAGGCCAGGGCACATGATATTGGTGCATATGCTCCCAGGGAGCTAGTGGGAGAGAGAGCACAGAGAAGGGGGCTAGGTCTGGGTCTGTGACTCTCAAACTCATTGCACTGAACAGTCCACCGCCCCTGCTCAAGAGGCTGTGTCCTCCCCTCACATTTTCAGTGCTGCCCTCTGCTGGAGGGCCTATGCATGGGCAGTGCCCCCCGACATCTGGGTTCTTTGGCCCCTTAGTGCCCTGGGGTGGGCGAGATGGGAACTGGAGGGGATAGGGCATCATATCAAGGCCTAGCTGGTCTTGTCCCCTAACCTCCCGCAGTGGATTGCAGGGGGAGATGATGGGGTTGGACAGACCTTGGCAAAGCTGCTTTAGGGGGTGGAAGATGGCATAGAGTAGGTCTTGGCCTTGCCGTGCAGGGGAGGAATGGCGTAGGGCATGTAAGGAGCAGATCTCACTGTCACTGGTTGGCGGGAGGATGGGTAAGGTGGGGGGCATGCAAGAAGAAGGGATGAGGTAGGGCATGCGGGGGGGCAGGTCTTGCCCTCACTGATTGTGGGGATATTGGTTAAGTTGTGTGAGGGCAAGTTAGGTCTCAGCCTAGACCTTTGGTGGGGTGGGAGAATGGGGAGGGGGCAGATCACACCCTCACTGATGTGGGGGAGGATAGGACAGGCTGGATGTGGGGGCTAGGTCTCAGCCTAGCCTATCAGGGGCAGGGCGAGAGAGAGGGTCAGGTCTTGGCCTAGCCCCGTGGTTCCCAACCTTTTTGGTTCGAGGGCCACAAATATCATTTTTACAACCCTGAAGGGCCCCCAGTCTCTCAGCTCATAAACTAATGCATTGACATATACACCATTAAGGACTACAAAACATTTTGATGCCGTTGTGCTCATTTTTACATTCACTATTTGATACCTACAAATTACTCACACACTGTTACACACTCACAGACAAAGCACTACTGTTGATGAATGACTGTGGCTACACACTCAAGCACATGGCCTGGCAGCTAAGTCATGCTGGGGGGCCTGCTAAACTGCACGCATGATGTAGCGCCATGAGCTCCACCTGGGTCCCTGGGCAGTGGCTCCCTACTGCAGCGAGAGGGACAGGAGATCAGTGCTCCCCTCCCTCTGGCTCCAGCAGGGACCCAGCGCCTAGGGACCCAGGCAGAGCTCCCTGCTGGAGCCAGGGGAGGGGAGCGCTGAATTCCCATCCCCTTGGGTGCAGGAAGGAGCTTGCACCGGTCTTGTAGCCCTGCAGCAACACGCTCCACCTGGGTCCTTAGGCAGGGTTCCCTTCTGCAGCCGGCGGGAGGGGAGGGGCGGGCCACTTTGTAAGACCCCGTGGGCCACTTTTGGCCCCCAGGCCACAGGTTGGGAACCACTAGCCTAGCCTGTCATGGGGGGGTGGGAAAGGACAAGCGAGGTCAGGTCTCAGCCTAGCCTGTCATGAGGTGGGAGTGGAGAGGGGGAGAGGACGAGCAGGGGGAGGTCTTGGTCTAGCCCATCACAGAGGGGTGGGAAGGGAGGTCTCAGCCTAGCCTGTCAGGCTGTGGGGATGGGGTAGGGTGAGTGAAGGGATCAGGTTTTGGCCTGGCCCCTCTCAGGGGATGGGTGGGAGAGGACGAGCGGGGGGGGGGGAGAGAGGAGAGAGAATCTTGGTCTAGCCCATCAGGGTGAGCAAGGGGGACAGATGTCAGCCTAGCCCATCTCATCTATCTCCTCTCTCCAGATGGGTTCGTAGATGTGGCCGCCCTGCTGAGTCTGCCACGCTTTGCGGGTGTCTCTGTGGCTGATGTGCGACACGTGGTGGAGACTAATGAGAAGCGCCGCTTTGCCTTGCGCCCCCACCCTATTGATGGGCGACTGCAGATCCGCGCCAACCAGGGGCACTCACTGCGGGTGCCAGGCGGAGGAGTAGTGGGCAGCAGAGAGATCCCTGTACTGGGGATGGGGTGGGAATGGAATGGGCAGGAGGATCCCACACCCTGGGGCCCCACAGTGGGGAGTGGGTCAGAACAGGACCTCACTCTCCCAGGAGGAGGAGGAGGAGTCAGGGAGCAGGATCCCTGCTTCAGGGGATGGGGGTAGGGGCATGAGAATGGAGAGCAGTGCAGAGGGATAGGTGGGGGCTGGGAGACCAGCACAAAAGGAACTCCAGGCCAGAAGCCCTGGTGTAATATCTCTCCATCCCCCCAGCAGGTGTCGGAGCTAGACCTGACCCCACTGCTGGAGCCCACAGCCCTGCCCCAGACCATGGCCCATGGCACCTACCTGCGGCACTGGCCAGCCATCTGCCGGGGGGGCCTTTCTCGCATGGGACGCAACCACATCCACCTGGCACCTGGGCTGCCTGGGGAGGGGCAGGTCCTCAGTGGTGAGTGTGGACCCTGTGCTGGGGAGAGAACTTAGGAGTCCTGGCTTCCAGCCTCTTCTCCTTCCCCTAAATCCATGAGACTTTATTCCCCTCCCACACTCAGGGCTAGAACCCAAGCAGCCTGCCCCCCCCCATGCAGTAGCAGGGAGCTCTCTTTGGGGGTGGAGGGGCTGTGTCCCCTAGGGATACTGCTGGTTCTGTGTACAAAGCCCAGCCAGCTGGAGGGGATGTGGCTGGCTCTGGGAGCGGTCCCCCACAGCCCACTCTATGGGGGATGGGGAGACATGGCCTCTTTGATCACCTCAGACTATTGATCCACAGGGATGAGGCAGGACTGCGATGTGGCTATAGTGATCGATGGACCCAAGGCACTAGTGGGTGAGTAAGTGGGCCCCTCTGGGGGTGGGGTGGAAACCAAGAAGTTTCCTCAACCCTTTCACCTGCAGCATGGTCTCAGCAGCAGAACCCAGGAGTCCAGCCCTCTCCTCTAACCACTCAACCTGAGTCCCCACCCAGCACAGATGAGAGAACCCACAGCCTTCTGCCTGTGTGTTGCTTCCCCCTGCAGATGGGATCCAGTTCTATCGCTCAACTAATGGAGTCATCCTCACACCCGGTGATGCCGAAGGTCTCCTGCCTCCCCGGTACTTCCAGAGAGTCCTGCAGCTCCGGCCTGACAGTAAGGGGGCAGGTTTGGCCCTAGGGGTGGGACAGTCTCTGATCTTTCCATCATCTCCATGGACCGTATCCCCTAGAAAGAGGGAAAGGGACTTGTCCAAGGTCATGTAGCAAATGGGGAGTAGAACGCAGCAGTCCTGACACCCTTGGCCCCTGCTCAAACCCCCTAGTCGGGGCTAGAACCCTGGAGTCTGGGGAGCAATTCATGCCCTGCCACAGAGTCACAGACCAGCCTGCTGTGGTGAGAGTTTGGTTTATTACTCTGTGTTTGTGGTCTCGCCCGGCTGGCAGCCTGAGGCAGAATCTGAGCAGCCATGGCTTTGATCCTCACCCAGGGCATGGCAGAGAAGTGTCCATAGGCTGCTGTGGGCTGGAGGGTCCCATCATTCCCTGGCAGAGCTGACGAGGGCACATAGATGGTGGGTTGGGGAAAAGCCAAGTGCTGCTAGCATCTTTCTGAATCCTTCTCTTCTTTTTCAGGGCATCTGTTATCCCTCGAGTGACCCACGCAGGGGTTGGCTCAGTTCCAGACTCCTGGCATGGAGGAGAATCAGGGCGTGGCAGGGGGAGCAGTGTAAAAATAACATTGCTGTTCCATCTGCTGCAGCTGCATTAGCGATCTCTCTGCTGGGTTTACCACACTTACCTGGGGCCCTGAGCTCCCCCTCCCCTGAATGGAGCACCTGCAGGAGTGCTGAGGTGGCTGGGGGCATGAGAAGGGATGGGGGTGGTGGTTAAAGGGTGTAGGTACAGGGGTGGCTTGGGCTGGAATTGTGGCCATTGAGGGGTGTTGGTGGGTCATGGGGTGTAGGGAATTTGAGGGGGGACAGGTGTTGTGATGGCTGTGTTGGTTAGCTGGTGCTGGGTGTGCATGGAAAGGGGGGGCGGGACATGTGATGCATGGGGGTAGGGGTTTGGGAATGTGGGCATAGGGATAGGTGGGCCAGTTAGGTTCCATACAGAGAGTGGGGAGAGAGGGTGGGAGGGGGGTGTGTTGGGGTAAGAAGGGATGGGCATATTGGCGTAGGGGGTTGTGTTGGGTGGGTAAGGGGTCCAGTCCATTGTACAGACAGCTGCTTCCTCCTGGGAGTGAGGCCGGCATTGGCCCCAGTGCTCCCCACTCCCTGCCAGCCCCTGCTATCCTGCAGGGGATGTGGGCAAGGCTGCGTGCTCACAGGGCCTCATGCCCCCCCGTCAGCTTGTAGAAAAGCTCCTCATCGAGGGCTCGGCCCTTGGCGGCAGAGCGGGTAGAGAGGAAGATGTAGCCCCCGATGTACTCGTGCACAATATTGCATGCGGCGGACACGCAGCTGAAGGCCACGTTGATGTGCTCGTCAAACTCAATCGCCACCTGGGGGAGAGGACAGTAGTGAGGGGCTGGTTGGGGAAAAGAACACAGGAGTCCTGGCTCCCAGCTCCTCCCCCCTTTAGTTGTATTTTTTTTTTTTTTTTTTAAAACGTCTGTTTCTGCTCAAAACTAATTTTAAAAATAGCTGTAAAAAGCCTAAAATACAAAATGTCTTTTTAGCAGTTATTTAATCTTAAAATGTTCTAAAGTAATAAAATAGTTAAAAAGCTTAAACGCCAGCAAAAATAAAATGCAAAAAAAACCTTGTAACTTAAATAAAAATTGCAAGTACTCAGCTAAAAAATTCCTAAATAATATTTTTTTAGTATGTATGACAATGAAAACTGTAACGTATAAAAACTTGTTTGACAGCCTATAAAAAAGTTACATTTTTGTTAAGTCGCCCTTTACAATTAAAGAAACTACCTTCTTTACATAAAAAATAAACTAACTTTACTAATCTGTTTAACTAATTCTAAACTATCCGCTAAACAATAAACTTGTAAATAAAAACCCCTAAATTTAAATTCTTCCACAGTATTAAGAACTGGGGAACCTTTTGGTGGGGGGAAATAGCTTGTACAGGGGGATGGCTCCACCTTAACAAAATGGAACTAGATTGCTGGCATGTAAAATGAAAAAGGTTGTAGAGGATTTTTTAAACCAAGGGCTGGAGGGTTGCTAACAGGCATGGAGGAGCACATGGGTCAGGCAGAGACATCCCTTAGGGATGAATTTATTCAAGGGGGAACTCTCTACCCTAATATGTAGGATAGGAAAGAAGTTGGTAAAGCATAGATAGGAGCTAGGAAGGAACAGTTAAACATACAAGTAATTTAAACGTCACCCATGAAGGCAAGCAATTAAATATTAACCATGTACTAGTGCTTTATATACAAATGCTAGAAGTCTAAACTACTAAGATGGGTGAAGTAGAGTGCCTGCCATTAAATGAGGATAGTGGTAAAATAGGCATTGCAGAAACTTGGTGAAATGCAACTAATCAATGGGACATGGTAACACCTGGCTAAGAAATATGAATGACAGTCGGTCACGCTGGGGGGGGGGAGGGGTGGCACTATATGTTTAAAAAAAAAAAAAAAGCAGAGTCATAAGGGAGAAAATTTTAAAATTAATCAAGCTACTGACCAGCTTGTGACCGTGATTGTGACAGGAGGTTAGCAAGGCTACAAAACCAGCAGTCGTAGTAATGGGTGATCTCAACTATCCTCATATTGACTGGGTAAATGTCACCTCAGGGTGGGGATGCAGAGATGAAATTTTAGATACCATAAATGACTGCTTCCTGGGGCAGCTAGACTTGTAACATACAAGGGGAGAGGCAATTCTTGATTTAGGCCTAAGTGGCGCACAGGATGTGATACCAGAGGAAACTATTGCTGAACTCCTTGGCAACGGTGACCCTAATATAATTAAAATTAGCATCGTTGTAGTGTGGAAAATATAAAAAAAAAAAACCCTAAAAAACCCATGGTTACATTTAACTTTAAAAAGGGAAACTACACAGGAATGAGGTTGCTTGTGTTAGACAGAAATTAAAAAGAACAGTCACAGGGGTAGAATGCCTGCAGGCAGCATGGAGACTACTTAAAAACACCATACGAGAGGCTCACACTAAACGTATACCCAAACCAAAAGAGATAGTAGGAGGACCAAAAGAATGCCACCATGGCTAAACAGCGGAGTGTTGGAGACAAAAAGGTACCCTTAAAACGTGAAAGTCAGATTAATGAGGAAAATAGGAAGGCACACACAAACTCTGGCCAATAAAATGTACAAGTGCAATAACATAGGCCAAGAAAGAATTTCAGAGACAACTTGCTAAAGATGCAAAAATGGATGATAAGAATTTTCTTAAGTACATCAGAAGCAGGAAGCCTGCCAAACAGGCAGCGGGGTCACTAGACAAGAAAAGTGTTAAAGAAACACTCAAGACAAGGCTACCGCAGAGACGCAAAACGAATTCTTTGCATCCGTCTTTGTGGCAGAGGATATAGGAGAGAGACCCACATCAGAGCTATTCTTTTTGGGTGACAAATCTGAAACTGTCCCACACAGATGTGTCAACAGATGAGCTTTTGGAACAAATTACTAAATTAAGCAGTATTAAGTCACTAGGACTAGATGGTGTTCACCCAAGAGTTTGAAAGAAGTCAACCATGAAATTGCAGAACTACAAACTGTAGTATGCAACATATCACTGAAATCAACCTTTGTACCACATGATTGGAAAGTATCTACTGTAACACCAATTTTTAAAAAAGACTCCCGAGGCAATCCTGGCAATTAAAGGCCAGTGAACTTAACTTCAATACCAGGCAAATTGATAAACTATAGTAAAGAACAGAATTATCAGACAGATAAACACGCTTTGTTGGGGAAGAATCAACATGGCTTTTGTGAAGAGAAGTCATGGCTCACCAATCTAGTGGGATGATCAAGGGTATGGAATGGCTTAGGACTGTACAGCTTAGAAAAGAGACAACGAAGGGGCTGTGTGACAGAGATCTATAAAATCACGAATGGTGTGGACAAAGTGGGTAGGAAAGTGTTACTTACCTTTTCCCACAATACAAAAACCAGAGGTCATCAGAGGAAGTTAATAGGCAGCAGATTTAATACAAACAAGAGGAAATACTTCTGTACACAATGCACAACTAACCTGTGGAATTCATTGCCATATGATGTGACGGGCAAAAGTATAACTGGGTTCAAAAAAAGAACTGAGTAAGTTAGTGGAGGATAGTCCACCAATGACTATTAGCCGACATGGTCAGAGACATCAACCCATGCTTGAGGTGACCATAAACCTCTGACCACCACAAGTCAGGAAGAGAAAACTGGCGTGAATCACTCCATGCCTGCCCTATTCTGTACACTTTGACTGAAGCTCCAGTATGGGCCACTGTTGGAGACAGGATACTAGGCAAGATGGACTATGGTCTAACGCACTATGGCAGTTCTTATATTCTTTGAATCAGTTGGTAAGCTTCTGCAAAATAATAGGGTTATAAGGAATAACCAGCATGGATTTGTCAAGAACAAATCATGCCAAACTAACTTAATTTGACAGGATTACTGGCCTTGGATGGGGGAAAGCAGTAAATGTGGTCTATTTTAGTAAGGCTTTTGATGCAGTCCCATGTGACATTCTAATAAGCAAACTAGGGAAGTATGATCTCAATGAAATTACTAGATGGTGGGTGCCCCTGGTTGAAAGACAGTACTCAAAGAGTAGTTATCAAATGTTTCACGGTTGAACTGGAGGGTGTATCTAGTGGGGTCTCACAGAAGGTCAGTCCTGTGTTCAGTACTATTCAATATGTTCATTAATGACTTGGATAATGGAGTGAGAATATGCTTATAAAAATACAGATGACACCAAGCTGGGAGTGGTTGCAAGTACTTTGGAGGACAGGATTAGAATGCAACACAATTTTGACAAGTCAGAGAATGGGTCTGAACTCAACAAAATGAAATTCAGTGAGGACAAGGGCAAAGTACTCTTCAGAAAAATCAAATGCTCAACTACAAAATGAGGAAGAAGTGACTATGTGGCAATAGTGCTGTAAAAGATCCGAGGGTTACAGTGGATCACAAATTGAATGTGAATCAGCAATGTGACACAGCTGCAAAAAAGACTGGTATTCTGGGGTGTTGCAAGAATGCTGTGTGTAAGATGTGGGAAATGATTCTCATTCTCTACTCAGCCCTGGGGAGGCCTCAGCTGGAGTACTGTGCCCAGTTCTGGTTGCCACACTTTAGGAAAGATGTGGACAAACTGGACAGAGTCCAGAGGAAAGCAGCAAAAATGATTAAGAGGTTTAGAAAACCTGACCTCTGAGGAAAGGTTAAAAAAACTGGGCATGTTTAATCTTGAGAAAAGAAGACTGAGGAGGGACCTGATAACAGTCTTCCAGTATGTGAAGGGCTGTTAGAATGGGGATCAATTGTTCTCCATGTCCCCTGAAGGCAGTATTAGGAAAAAACTTTCTAACGCTAAAGGCAGTTCGGGATGGGGATTCCACCACCTCCCTAAGCCTGAGGTTTTTAAGAACTGGTTGGACAAACACCTGTCATGGATGGTCTAGGACTAAGTTTATTGGTCCTGCCTCAGCGCAGGGGGCAGGACTTGGTCAGCTCTCAAGGGCCCTTCCAGCCCTACATTTCTGTGATTCTATAGACTCCACTCTCCCTCCAGAGCCAGGCAAGAGACTCCAGGAGCCCAGCGTCTACCATGCATGACCGCTGGAGAGGTGCAGAAGACCCAATACAATTGTGTCTCCTGGGGTATTCTCCTACCTCTCCCTCACTGTTCCAGACTCCAAGGTGGCAGGGCATTGCTCCTTATAGACCCCAGCACCTCCTTCCCTGCACTGACCTGACGGATGTCCCAGTTGACGTTCCACTGACGCATGTTGCTGTACCGCCAGGTCTTCACCATATCTCCCACAGCCAGGTCGATTCGGATGAGACGATTATTGGCAATGCCCAGGATCTCATCCTTCCTACTGCCTTTGAACCTGCAGCACATGGAGGGGCAGGGGTCAGGACTCCTGGATTGTATTGCCGTTTTGGGGAGGAAGAGGGGTGGCAGTCTACTGGTTAGGAGAGGTGGGATGGCAGTCCCTAGCTCTGTGGGGAGAAGAGTTGATTGGGTTGGGGGTGCAAGTGGAAGGGCTGAGTCAGGACTTCTGGGTTCTATCCCTGGTTCTGTGGAGAGGAAAGTAGGGTCTAGTGGTTAGAGCCTGGGGGAGGGGTGTGAGGGTGGCTGGAAGCCAGGGCTCCTAGCTTCTACCCTTGGCTCTGAGGAGAGAGGTGCCTCACCTGACCACGAAGTAGGAGATGCCGAAATCAGGCAGTGACTGCCAGGCCTGGATAAACCTCATCTTGGCCTCGGTGAGTGAGAGCTGGGCCACGTTCTGATGGGCCTCCAGGATGCGCGGGGTTAACTGTGGGCAGGAGACACGGGTCAGTGTTCCACACTACACAGGGCCAGGCCTGATCACTGCTCGGGTGGGAGACCCTCTCCCAGTCAGTGCTGACCTCATTACCCAAGTGCCTCACCAGGGGGCACTGTGCTGCAGGGAGCTCAGCAGGGGATGCTCTGCCCTCACAGTCCGTGCTGGCCCCATTACCAGTAGGGGACCCTGCGCTGCGGGGAGCAGGGCTCAGTAGAGGGCACTGTCCCCTTACAGTCAGTGTGGACCCCTACCCCCACCTACCTGTTTGGGTTTGAATTTCTTCTGGTAGCGGGGGGACACCAGCCACTGGGTGCCCGTGGCCTCAGCATCAGGGGCCACAGGTGCATCAGGGTTGGCTTTCTGCAGCTGCAGGAAGGACAGGATGTTCTGCACCTCAGACTGATACGTGCTGTCTGCCATGGTCCGGCCCTTGGCTGCCAGCCTGCACCCTGCCATCCAGCGGGCATACTGCTGCTCCTGCAGGGTGGCGGGAAGGTTAAAAGAGGGAGAGGTGCCAAAGACCCACAGCTGGGACCACCCCACAATGCATCTCAGTAGCCAGACCCCAGCAGTACGGAGCCTGCAGCCCCTCTCGAGAGGATAATCCCATTCATGCACCAATCTGCAACCCCTTCCTCCAATATAGCCCCACCATAGCCCTCCCTTTATTATATAATCCCACTGCATTCTCACCACCGCAGTACTCTCCCTACACGGTACAACCCAGCTGCACCCTCATACAACCTCAAGGGTGTAATCCCACTGCAACTCCACCCACAGTCCCCTGTCCCGAATATAATCCCAGCGCACCCACCCATCCCACAGCCCCCAGTATAATCCCACCTCACACACCAATCCCACCTCTGTCCCCAACTCACGTCATCGCAGCGCAGATACACCTCACTCATCCCCTCCGGAGATGGCACCAGCAGTTTGATACAAAACTTTTGGCCTGAGATGTTGACATCCGGTACCACCTCACAGCCTGAAATTGAAGGGTAGGGGGGAAATGCAGCGTATCTGGTGATTAAAATGCTTTATTGTGGCTACACAAACACCTCAAAATCCCATGGGAATGGGGGAGATTCTCTCACCTGTCTGAGTCCACCTGTGGAACTACAAGCCACAGGAGTTTTATGGAGGCCAATGCTTCAGGAGATTAAATCTGGTCATTAGTTGATGCCAGAGACCTTTGATTGGCTGCCAATTGCAGAGGGAACAGAAAGGAAAATCCTGTCCCTTCTCCTTTCAGTTAACTGTGGAACTCCCTGCTGCTGGACTGCAAAGGGCCCAGGAAGTTGGAATAGAGAGGATGTGAGGTTGCTCTAGGGAAAGGGATTCCCCCTACACCCTGGATACTGACAGCAAGAGACCTTCATGCTGCAGGTGGAACATACCCTAGGGGGGAATCCCTGCAGCACTGCATGGTGAGGAGAGCTCAGTGTTGAGGGAAGGGCTGCTTCAGAGAACTGAGTGTAACAAGGGCTTTGTGCGAGCTGGGACACAGTGGGCCGGAGGAGCCAGTCAGTCTGATCCGAGATGGCGGCTGGAGGAGCATGGGTGCCGGGGGGAGGGAATACCGTACTCACCCTTGAGGTAGAGCTGCTGCACGGGCTCGCCCAGCGCCTCCTCGCGACTCTTGTAGTAGGAGATGGAGGTGTCTTTGAACATCACCCAGTACTGCTTGTAGCCCTTGAGTGTCAGCTTGCGGGGTCTATGGAAGTGGGTGTCAGTGCCAAGGTGGAGAGAGTGCAATAGGGTACACCCCACCTCTCTCCCCCTGGTGTGGGAGACAGAGCTCCCATTGGACCCTGAACTGTGATGTGGGGCAGCGTGAGAGGACAGCATGGGGATTGGGGGCAGGGGTGTAACCACTGGATCTCACAGGGGTAGAACCCAGGAGTCCTGACCCGCACAGTGAGGATGAGAGGGTCTGGGGCTCACCTGAATATCCGGAGATAATTCTGCAGCTCAGGGATGGTGGTGAGATTTTCCTGTGGACACACCAAGACACCGTCACCCCTTGCAACTCCAGCCCGGCCCCCTGCGCTCTTCCAGATGCCCCTCAATCCTGCCGCCTTCTGTTATTCCAACCCTGGGTCCCACCATAGCTCTGCTGGTGTCCCTCAACCCTGCCCCACAGTTCCCCCCTTACCAGCATGTCCGAGGTTGATGTGCCCCCCTCCAGCTTGACCTGGAGGTTGGACAGGGCTGAGTCCAGGTCATCCAGGCCTTGCTCCCTGGCTGGTTCCGCAGGGTCGGCACTCAGGGAGAGCTTGTTGATGTGATACTGGAGCGCAGGGGGAGGTGGGTTAGTTGGGGGGGGGTATGGGGCAGGAGAGGAGATCTTCACTGCCCCACCCACCCTGAGCGCGCCCATGCAGGATTGGCTCACTAGTTTGATCTGAGGGGGATGGATCCTGCTCCCACTGGGTGGGGTGCTCTGTGAGAAGGAATGGATCCTGGCCCAGCTGCATGGGAGAACTCCAGGTGTAGTTAGTCCTGGCCCCATTGGGTGAGCTCTGTGGAAGGTAGATCCCAGCCTGGCTGGAGGGTGGGAGGGCAAACCCCAGGTAGGCGGGGCTGCTCCATGCGGGGGAGGGGATGTATCTTTGCTAGTTGCAGGTGCTCCATGTGAGCGCGAAGGGGGGGATCCTGGCCTAGCTGGGGGTGGGGGTGTTTGGGGATGGGTGGGATTCCCATACCTGCAAGGCAGCGAAGGCCATCATCTCCTCCTCGGTGCAGTCTGTCTCCTCCAGCAGCACGGCCCAGCGTGCCTGCTCGTACAGCTGGTTGATCCGCACCGCGTCGTACTGCAGCACGGGGGACAGGAAGGGCGGGTGGGAGTTAGGGGTCAATGTGGGAAATGAAGGGGTAGGAGCAGGGGAGGGGATGGAACACGGATCTGGAGGAGAGTTGCGGGGGGTAGGGGTTCTGGGCTCCAGATCCAGAAAGCCAGGGCAGGTTTGAGGGGGAAGGGAGAGTCGATGAGGTGGAGCAAAGGTTTGGGGGGGGGGGTTCCCCTTGGGCTCCCAGATGAAGTAGACAGGACTGGCTGGGTGTGTTTGGGGAGGGGGGACGGACAGGAGAGCTCAGGGGAGAAGGGTGGGGCAAGGAGGAGGCCCACCTGGGGCTCCAGGTCAAAGAAGCTGTAATATTTGAACCGCAGCCAGAGCTGCTCATTCTCCCGCACGTCCTGCTGCATCAGTGATCGCGAGGAGCTCAGCCACCTGGTGGGGGACACACATGGGAACTGTCATATCGGTATGAACAGGCAGGTCTTGGTTCCCCCCCCTTGGGATTGCCATCCCCTGGGCGGGAAGGGGTTACTTTCCCCGCTAGCCCAGGGGAGATGGCATGACTTCAGGTCTCTCCAGCTGGGGACAGATGCATCATCAAGAACTGTCCCAAGGCTCAGAGCCCTGGACACCTGCCAGCCATGCTGAACGTGTGGGACCAGCGCCAGACAGCTGGAGCTCAGGGGACAGGACGCTGCTCCAGCCTGGCCCACACTTAACTCTCTGTGGATTGGGGGAAGAGGGGACAGTGTCCTAGCAGAGCATGAGCCCTCATGTAGACGCGCCGATGCTGGCACAGAAGGGCTTTGGCTACTGTAGCTCCTGTCTCTCGGGGAGCTCAGCCGGCAGAGGCTCTTTCATGCGGGTAGAAGCTGTACTCCCAGCAGGGATTGCCGGGAAGCTCTGCCTGTCAGGCCTGGGCTAGGAACTGGGCTGCCCATGTAGCACGAGGGTGACCAGATGTCCCAATTTATATAGGTGCCCTTTAACCCCCACCCCCATCCCAATTTTTCTCACTTGCTACGTAGCACTCGTAAGACAAGGTCAGGGTAGGCTTTCCCCACCCTGTCACTGTAAGGACTGCAGGCCTGCCAAGCACAGGCTGCTCCCCCAGGGCTCAGTAGCAATGGGGCTTGTGCAGGCAGCAGGGTGGGAGCCCACTCTTGGATACTAAGGCTAACACTCCAGGAGTGAGACCCCCGGGGGAGACAGGCAGGACCCTGCGGAACAGGGCAGGTGGCTGCCAGCACAGACTTGGCTTTCCGGGCTGAGCTAAGGGCCCCACGACGCTGGGTTCCAGAGAGCTAGTAAACGCCGGCTTGCTCTGAACAGGCTGCACTGGGTCGCTGCAGGGCGCTGAGCGCAGGGGACCTGCTGGGGGGCCACAGAGACACATGGGGGGCTGGAGCCTAAGGGCCCCGTGTAGGAATGCTGGGGTGACAAGGCTCAACCTAATGCTAGGGCCCGGCCCACCCAGGTGCTGCCAGAGGTGACGGTAGAAAGGCTGGGGGTACCGAGTGCCCTGGAAATCCATGATGGGCCGGCTGTGGCATTGCCCCCAGGCACAGGCCCAGTGGGAGCAGCTCTCTGCCCCCTCCCCACCAGCTGTGCCGGTGCCCCTCAATCCCAACACGCAGCCCCCGCCCTCCTCTCACCGGCTGTTGATGTGGGCCTTCTCCACAAGGTTGCTGGGCCGAGGCATCTTCAGCACGTGCTCGGAGGTCAGGCCGGTCCAGCTCACTGACAGCATCTGGTAACAGACCTCGGAGGTGGGGCTGTCTGAGAAATGGGCCGGCATCCCCCGGAATGGCTGCTGCTCAGCACCTGCGGGGGAATGAAAGGGAAGGGCTCTGTTCTGGGGGGTTCACGGCACCCAGGCAGATTTGCACCGCCAGGGGCACACGCAGAGGGGCAGCCTCTCACACCAGTGCATGTACCCTCTGGCACAAACGCACATGCTCACCCCAGCATGCACAGACAGTCGCACACACTCACTCCAGCCTGCACGGGTGCTCGCAGGAGAACGCACGCACACGCCCCTGCCCCCCTCACGTGCACTCACTGACTGGCAGCACCACCCCGCTTAGGTCAAACTCGTCCTCTGTCCCCAGGGCTGGCCCCTTGCGCTTCTTCTTCTTCTCTTCAGGGGCCCGCAGCAGGGACAGCTCCTCGGCATGCCGGATACCTGGGGGAAGGGGGCACAAGGTGAGGGCGTTTCCCAGTAAGGGGGCCTTCCTCCATCTCCCTGCATCTCCCCTCCCCCTCCTTCCATCTGTCTCCCTTACCCCTTTCTCCCAAAAGCCCAAGCCCTCCCCGCCCCATCCACCCGGGCTTTCTCCCCACTCCAAACCCCTCCCTTCCACACCCCTTCCCAAGCCCCCTTGTACTCTTCTCCCCAAAACCTCCCCGACCTCTACTTCTCCAAGGATCCTGCCCCTCCCCGGCTCACCTCCTCACCCCATACACTGGCTCGTCTATGCTCCTGCTCCCGTCTGGGAAGGGGCAGAGGGGAGAGAAGAGCCCCAGGAGCTGCAGGAGGAGCGGGGGGTGAGGGGGGATGTGAAGTGACTAATTTGTGATGATGCCCCACACACTTTTTCCAGACCACTGTAAGCAACCCCTGAACTGCCACACCCTCTACCCCCTTTGCCCTCCCCTCCACACCTCCTCCTCGCCCTGATGCTCACCCTCCATGTCCATCCCCCGCACCCCTCTCCACCCTGATCCATCTGTGCCCCACCACCTCCTGGACACTCACTCAGCACCCGGCAGATGCCAGCCACAGCACGGAAGACAGGCTCTGAGAAGCTGGCGCGGACGCGGATCAGCCGCCGGTTGGGCAGCTGCAGCTGCACAGGCTTGTGCTGAGGTGTGTACCGGAGCCGGGCGTCAGCCTGCAGCCCATACTTATCCAGGGTCCAGTTGGTCTTGAGCAGCCAGAGTTTCTTCTGCTCCCACCAGAGTGCATGGTCAGACCAGTTCTGTTTCACGTCTGGGGGCACAGCGCAGCAGTTTGCACCAGGATCCCTTGCCCGGCGCTGAGATACAGCACCCTGGGGGTTGGGAGGATGCTGCGACCCCAGGAACCACACACACCCCTAAAGATATCTCAACTAGAGTCATGGCTAATGGGGTAGGGTCCTGGCATCCCTGCTCCAACCACTAGACCCCAGTCCCCCCCAGGAGCTGGGAGAGATCCCAGCTGTCCTGAATCCTACCCCGCCTCTTCTCTAACCCACTAAAGCCCACTCCCCTCCCACAGCCAGGAATAGAAACCCGAGTCCTGGAGACTATTTATAGCCATTGGCTCTAGCAAGCTGGCCCCTTATCAGCCCCCATCCAGTGTCTGGGCCTCATACGCTCCAGCAGGAGCAGCCACAGCTGCTATCAGGCACTGCCTGGAGAAGGGCCCCTAACCACAAACACTGGCCACAGGAAAATATGGCCCAGGCCCCCCTTGTGTCCTGGGAAGATAAGGAGTCACTTCCTGTTGGACTGGTCCTTGGGACACGCTCTCCCACCAGGGCCCAGCCCCTTCCTTGCTGTTACCTACAGGAGTGGAGATGGGGCAGACAGATGCAGGAGGTATAGGATAGAGAAAGGCATGCAGGGACAGACAGCTGGATGGAGGGGGATGCGTGGATTACTAACACCTAAAGGACAGAGCTGGGCAGACAGAGCCCAGCCCAGGTATTCCCGGGTTGGCCCAGCCCCATAGCCATAGAGGGCAACTGCCTGTCTCCCTGATACAGAGGACAATGTATCAGGGGGAGGGGCGGGCAGGGCCACAGCAAGACCCTGATTCTGCTGGGCATAGGAGAGGAGAGAGAGGAACTGAGGGTGGAATTGGGTGATTCGAAGTCACTTCCCTGCACCAGGGCTGTGACTCAGCCTGCATCACGTGAGGGACGGGCAGGAGGAGCAGGGAGTGGGGTCTAGAGATTAGAACAGGGGGCTAGGAATCCAGACTCCTGGGTTCCATGCCCAGGTCTGGGCTAGGGGGCAACTTGAAGTGCCCAGGGGTGGGAAGGTTGATGCTAAAATGGGTGATACTGGGATCCCACAGCAGGAAGTTGGTGGCTACAAGATGGGGAAGTGGGGCAGGGAGATTTAAAGGGATACAACCCCACCATCCATGCAGGGGCTCACGTAAAGTGGGGAGGGGATTTAAAGGGAGAGGACACCCCCCTCCACACAACCCACAGCAGCAAGGGGGGAAGCCCACACTCACTGATCTTATCCACAATCTGCAGCATGACGCCCCCAACGTGCACGTCCCCAGTGACTCGCAGAGTCAGGGGCTCAGCCTCAGGCCCCAGCTCCTCCACAGCCACACTCAGCTCCCAGGAGGCATCGATGTAATCCCCACTCGCCGTCTTCAGCCCCGCCATGGCACACCCTGGAACGAGTGCAGTGCACGGGTCAAGAGGGAGACAGGACATGAGTTCTGTGTGCGCCTCTGGAAGGTGAGCAGGGTCTAGCGCAGTGGTCCCCAAACCTTTTACCCACACGCCCCCCTGGCTGGGAGCAGGGCCATGGTCAGGGCTGGGGGCTGCAACTGGGAGCAGAGCCACGGATGGGGGGCTGGGAGCGGGGTTGAGTGGCACTCCCTCCCCACATCCTGTGGGAGCTGGCCTGGGCCTGGCTACGCCCCCCCGAATGTTCCTCACAGCCCCCTAGGGGAGCATTCCCCAGTTTGGGAACCTCTGGTCTAGTGGGTTAGGACAGGGGGGCTGGCAGTCAGGACACCTGGGTTCTACCCCCCAGCTTCAAGAATCAGTGTAACAAAGGGGGAGGGCTTGTCCCTTCCCTTCTCTCTCTGTGTGTTACACTGGGTCAGTAGTACTGCTAGGAGGGAACGGAGGGGTGAGAACGACCCCATCGTTCAGCAAGGGACATGTTCCACCCCTGCCCATTATAGGGAGGGAGAGGATTTGACTTCCCCGATAGCATGTGGGGGGAAGGCAGGATGCAGAAATAGCTGGCCAGCGTTCCCATACAGCAGCGCTAGGTGGGAAACAGGTATGGCTGTACCAATGCTATGCTCGGGGCTATAGGGAATGGGATTATGGGCTGGACGGGAGCTAGGAAGTCCCGATTCCAACCTCAGGGAGTCTGTCCCTCAGACAGTGAGAAGTTAGGAGGGGACCATGGCTACATTGGGCCCCAGATGATCAGGCCAGAGAGCCAGGGTCAGGACCTGTGGGTTCTATCCCCAGCACTGGGAGGGAAGTGGTGTCTAGCGGGTTAGAGCAGGGAGTCAGGACTCCTGGGTCCATTGCTGCCTATGGGGGGAGGGAGGGGAAAGACCCCACCAATCCTTCCCAACTCAATTCTCACGCCCCATCCAGAGCTAGGAACAGAACCCAGAAATCCTAACTCCTCAATCCCCAGGTTGATACGTCAAATCCCAGTTTAACCCAAGCCCTAGCTCATAGCTAGAGACCACAAGGGCAGATACAAACCAACAGCTAGGTAAATGCCACAAGCCCCAAAAGTAGGGTCCGGAGGCAGGTACCGTAGGAGTGAGGCTTGGCCCCAGGGATGGCCTTCCACATCCTTTCAGGAATTTGTCCATGGCTGGTTAGGAAGGTTATGCATTCAGCTAGATCACTCCCCCTCACTTCCCCCCCCATGGGTCCCCTCTTCCACTTCAGTGGAGGATTGTACATAGGGGCACGTGACAAACTTGGGGGGGGGGGAGCCCATAGGAACAGACAGAGTGGGGCACGCCAAGGCAGCGTGAAGCGGAACTTCCACCCCCCACCGCCACCACGCAGCCAGCCCTTACCGTTCAGCAACGGGCTTAGTCCAAACGCCCCTGGAGCTGCTGGCTCAGCTAGCACGGATGGGATCCAGCCTGCGCTCTATCACCCTCCTCAACGTGCCTGCTGTCAAATGACTGGGCCCTATTGCTCTAAACCAGGGCGTTTCCCTTAACCCCTCCCCCCCTCCACTTCCTCTCACGCCTACCCAGCACTGTTTGCTCAACAGCTCCAGGGCTGTTCATCATGTTTGCCTTGGGCAGGAAGTCCTTCGCCTCAGGGCCCAATGGCAGGTCAGGCACCTGCCGCCTCGGATTGCTTTAGAGAAATGCCCACACTGCTGTGGGTTGCGTGAAGGCCCTTCCCAGTAGGGACTCTCTCTCACTCTGTACCTGAAGCACCTAGGAGGATGAGCACTCTGATCTCACTTAGGGTTTGTGCAGCACCCAAACAGAGCATCCTATCCGAGCCCAAGGGGGCTGTAGTGCCCAGACTAAAAGGGGGCACCCCTTTATTAATCCACATAAGGACAGAGGGCAACTATTGGAACACAAAGTGAAAAGGAGTCTCCTTGTGAACTTTCCTCTGCCCCACTGAGCAGCACATGGGGAAACACAAAGTTAGCTCGTGGAACTCACTTGCCAAGATTCCAATACAGGCCAAAGGTTCAAGCAGGATTTGCGTTCACTCTGGGACTAACCGAGCAGGTGTCAAGAATGCATGAGGGGAAATAAACAGCTGCAGAACATGGATAATGTTTAGGGAATGTGCCCAGTAATCAGAACCCCAGGGTGATCTGAACCTTGCTCTGAAGCAGGAAGCATGGGGGGGGGGGGGGGAGGGGGTGGACTAGATTCTGGGACCAGTGGACCAACTGAGTGATCTGATCTTGCAATTCTTATGTTCCTATATTGCTGTTGGCCCCAGGAATTTGGGGTATTGTTGAGAAACATCCAGCTGTATGGCAACTGTGTTGAGTGGTAGATGCTTATTACTCCTCCCAGCCTGAAACTCAGGGGTCTTGCTTCCCTAATGCCCCCAGGTTACACGTAGGGGGAGAGAATGCTGCAGTCCTAACTTTTCCCTGCTCTAAGACATTGGCTCCTACTCCTGACTCTCAGTGCTTCTGCTCCCACCCCTAGACCCCCCTCTCCTCCTAAAGCCAACTGCAATCCTCAAGGCTTGGCTTGTCAACATAGGACTGTGCTGGCTGGTAGCCTATCAGCACCACTCTGGGAGCAAAGAGGAAAAAAACCCTTGATCGCAGTTAACACCAAGGACCTGGCTGAATACACAGCTGAGGGGGCATGTCTAGACAGAAGGGGGAATGGGATCAGCTGTAGGGAAAGAGAAGGTGTCAGACCACAATTGATGGGGGGCTGATTAGACAAGCTAGAGAGGGGAAGGGTTAAGTTGGGGTTGAAGGATTCACAAGGCATTGGGTTCCCCACCTCCCTCTCCCTACACCCCTCTCCTTGCAGGAGGGTTTAGATTTGGCCAGACCCTGGAAATACCATGAGAACAGCACCAACATTGAGTGAAGAGACCATTTTGGGGCATCATGCAGGGATCCGAGCAGCTAAGTCTGCATCATATCACTAGTTCCTGTTCTGCGGCACAGCCCCCTTCCTGCTTCTGCGGGTGCTATATTTATAGCAGCAGAGGCCTCGGTGCAGGCGCACAGCCTCTGGGGAAGGGGGATGGGGAAGCAGCTGCTAAGATCCCCTAGGAAAGAAATTACCTGTACCCCGCAGCTGGCATCAGAGCCAGCCCACCTGCTGCACTGGGGCTACAGAGCTCAGCCTTTCTATTCTAGGGTAGGGGGAAATATACCCACTGCCCTCAGCTAGCAGGGAAAGGAAGGTACAGCAACATTACCTCCCCAGCCCATGACCCCCTGCTGTACATGATGGGAAGGGACCCTGTATGGCAACAAGTTGGGACAGCTTGACACGCCCCTTGCAGAGTGAGCACCGCTAGCAGGGTGTTTGTCATCTCTCTGGCATAGGGCCTTCATACCAACCCCTTCATCTTCTCCTCTTGAGATAGGGATTCTAGGGAAGAACCCAATGATCCTGCTCTCACAACAGAAGAGACTAGAGTCAGTAATATCTGTGCATGAGTTTAAAAGGCTGCAGGCTGGGTGCTGGGGTGATGCTTGTGATACTAACTCCTGCCTGTCTAGCTACATATTGAGCCTTGTCAGCAAGACATTTCCTGTTTTACTTACTGGCACCAGACAGCCACTGACATGTGAACCCAGGCACTTTCTAGAACGCCCACCGGGATGGCCAGCTGCAGAGTGGACACATGCAACCTTTCCAGTGTCTACATGGACACGGCTGGGATCTTTAAACAGATCTTGCCTTGGCTGTCTTGTGGGGAGGAGGGAGGGACACACACCCAGAAGCAACACTGACTGCTTTGCTCTTTTATTGGGAGCGCGGCATGGCAATGCAGTCTCACAGCCAGAAGAACCAGACAATGAACAGTTAGGAGCCACCACCTTCCAGACCTCTGCCAACAAAAAGAAAGAACAGCTGAGGGGAGGGATGGCTCAACAATGGAACAAGCTGCTTGGAAGATACAGGAACTGGAGAGAAAGTGGCTAGCTGGCCCTGCACTAGCAAGGAAGGTGCAGGCAGCAGGTCCCGTGGAGAGTGTGATATTGTACAAGTCTTTATTTCCTACTGAGATAGCCTTTCCTTTTGCTTGTACTGCCAGTGTCCAATGTCCCAGCTGCCCTATGAACAGGCAAAGGGGCAGAGCAGGGTGGCGAAGTCATCACCGAATTGCAATCAAACCAACATCCATCAGCTTCTGGATTTTCTGGGCTATTACTGGGTTCTTCAAGTGTCTGCAGAGAGGAAGTAGTAGTATCACCCCAAAGCACTTAAGTTTGACACTTCCATTACCTGTTGAGATGCAGCTGCCTCCAGACTGGGGCACAGTGGCTTTTTATGAGGGGTTCATTGTCTGGCATTGTGACAGATACCTCAGGAGTGGGATATGGGAGGGGGAATATAGAGGGGAGTGGGGTGGTCATGTCAAAACATACAACTCTGGTTAAGAGGGTGAAGGAATATCTTGTATATGCCTGAAACTGAGGGACTGTAAGAAGTCTAAACTTCCCTGAATGGGAGAATTCAGCCAAGGCACTGGGATGAACACCCTAACTCTTGGAAAAATGCTATGGGCTCTCTGATGTGGACAAGGTCCCCTCTATAGGGACCAGCATGGGATAAAGATTTTGGACCCAACAGAACCCCCTAAAAGTTGGAGTTAGGCAGTGCAATAAGCTTTATGAAACACACCCCTATACGGCTCAGCAGGGAGCACAATGTGGCTCCTCAAGAGATCTCCCTATGATCTAATCTCTGTTATCCAGTCATTGATGCCTAGAGCTAGATCCAACCGGACCCACGCTCCAGTCATCCCCACGTTCAGGCCACCTTACTCACTCGCTGAGCGCCTGTGGGTCCTTCTGCATCTGCTCCAGAATCAGCCGCATCGCTGGGTCGCTCATGATCTGCTGCACCTCGGGATCAGCCATGGCGCGCCGCTTGACGTCCTCGGGGTTGTCATTGCGGTTGTACTGGGCCATGAGGCAGCGCTGGTAGCCATCAGCAGCTTCCTGAAACAAGATTGGCATGGGCAGCATGAGGGGCTCTGGTCAGAGCTAGCTAGAGTATCCTGGCAGATGTGGAGCAACTAATGCCAAGCATGGTTGGTTTGACAGGTCCCAGGTCTTCTCAGGCATTAGTCCTTGCAACCTGGGCCTCAAGGGCACATAGCCAGAACTGGTCCCTGCCAGGGAACCTTAGCAAGGCATTTCAGCACAAGCTTAACCTGGGGGAAGGGTGGTTTAGCTAGTACATTAAGTCAGTTCAGTACAACACAGACAAGCCTGACCCACACCCACAGGTAGAGTCCAGCTGTTGGCAGTAATGCATTGCTAGGCATCAGGCACTCTCACCTTGCAGTTAGAATCCAGGTCGAGAGCTTTCTGGTAGACATCCATGGCTTTACTATAGTCTTTCATGGCTTCCAGCGCTGCAGCTTTTCGGGTGTAACCCTTGACTGCAAGCAAACACAATCCCAACTCCCCAAAATCAGCTGCTTGAGGGTTACACTTGCTAAACACCTCTTCCCCCTCCTGTGCTTCCCTCTCAGATGCCCTTTGGTAGTAAGGTCAGTTGGGTATGTGAAATACCGATTAGGAACCACAGACACTGGCCCAACAGGCTGAATTTAAGGTATGTTCAGCCTGAACTATTCCACAGGTCTGTACAGCCCAGGTTCCTCCCTCCACCCACCCTAGTACCATGGCAGCTACTCCAGTGTCACATGAAGCTAAGCCAGCCAAGGATAATTGTGTAACTCAGCCCCCAGTCAGATACAGTCTACTTACTAAAGGTAGGTTCTAGCTGGATACATTCTTCACAGTCCTAAAGGAGAGAAGATACTATAATAAAGGTCTCTCCCCAGTAAAGTTAACAGGCTTGTGATTTTAGTAGCAAGACACTTGGCTTCCCTCCTACCTATTTAACTGCCCTGAGCAAGAAATGCTGCCATTTTGCAGCCTGCCAGCCAAGCAAAGGTCTATACATGAGTTTGCAGCTTCTGAAGGGTTAAATACTTTGGAAAGCAATGTTCAGAGTGATGGTGGGGACAGGGCTGGAAGGTTTACAGATGTTGGCCCACCAGCACACCTGGGTTGCAGTAAAACTAACACAAGCTGTTGTATAAGTAGACAAATTCTCCCACATGTATTGTCAGCTCTTTGGGGCAGGGATTGCCTGTTCATTGTGCTTGGTGCTGTACAAACACAGGAGTTCTGGTCCATGACTGAGGGTCCTACAGTAATACAAAGAAATTATCTCTGGGGAGGACAAGATGCTGCCTAGGTTTGCAGAAAGGATGACAAAAGCCCTGGTTCACCACTGGCCCAGAGCCCTAGTAATGCATCTGTAGGATGGACTGAGAGACAAGGCCGTGGTGCTTACCTTTAGTGCTAGTGGGAATTCCAGGAGTTTGGTGTAGCAGGCAGCTCTGTTGCTGTAGAGTTTGGCATCATGGGGGTTGCGTTTGATGGCTTCTGTGTAGTGTTTCATTGCTTGGGGGTAGTCCCCTAGAAAGAGGGGGGGGGGGGGCAGCAGTAAGTCATAGGGACCCCTGAACTCTTGCACTCACTCTTAGGCACTGCACAAACCCATTCATCAGACCATGGCTTAGCTCTTCCCTCCTTTGTCAGATAGTCTGGGAACCTGCCGTTCCTACTGGCTTTGGCTGTAGCTCTGCAAGTCAGGCTACCTACTTCTCCATACTCAATCCAGCAGTGAAGCTGTGCTGACAGCATCCTACACAGCTGCTACAGAAACAGCTAATGCCAGAGTCAGTCACACACCCCTGGCAAGAAAGGAACAGCAGGTCATACGAGGCAGACTTCTTTATGGCTACTGAAAAGATTGGCCTGTTAGCCCATCCCTGCAGGCCTGGCTATGTTGCAGGGCCATTCACTGACTCCTGGTCAAGCTTTGAGAGCATTCACCTTTCTGGAAACACTCATTGCCTTTGTTTTTCTCCTCCAGAGCCAGATCGGGGTCAATGTATGCCAACCTCTCCTGCTCTTTCAAGATCTTCTCAGCCTGTGGAGGAAGCATGAGCAAGGTATGATGTAACAGACACTGTTCCCCTCAGTGGCACCTCCCCTCCCCTTGGCTACATGGTCCACTCACTACAGACTGCTCCCTGCTCTTGCATCCAGACTGCAGTAGGAGTAAAATGGCCAAGGTGCAGGGAGAAGATGAGGCTTGGAAACGCGTGGCCGTTCCCTAGTAAATGCTGCAGGGTGCTACACTGGTCCCTCCGTCTTCCCCTAGATACAAAGCTACCCAGCTCAGCAGGCTCCCCACGGAGTGCTAGGACAGAGTGGCCATCCTGTGAGTCAGTGAAAGAGTCCAGGCTGAGTTACTACACTGTCACCCAGATTGGCTGCTCTCCCCCAGATGCCCATAATCATGCCGCAGTAAAGAATGCATTCCAGTCAACAGGCTAGTGAGGGGCCTAGGTCTCCTGTAGTGCTGCAGCAAAGCAGCCACTTTGATGCTTCAAAACCTCCCTTTTGTTTGAAAAGATCATGCTTCCAGGCCTCATTGCCGCAGTGAAAACTTCATGAAACTTTTAACCACTGCTGACGTCTACCCAAGTCTTCAGACAGCCTGAAACAATAGCTCAGAGGGATAAATTCCCTGCTCCTTGGATCTGGTTAATTCTATGGTTCCTGCTCTTGCAGGGGAAGCAAGGATTGTGTCTGCAAAAGGACTCAAAGGATTAACATAAGGTGTCAGGGGCTCACAGCTGTGGTAATAGGGAAACCTGGCCCTCCCCCCCAAAAAAATCACGTTTCCAATACCATGTGGAGACCTAGAAACCCCTTAGCTACCTACTTGCTATGGGCCTTGAATTTTAGAGTGGGGTTTTGAGTGGCAGGATCTCTCTGCTCTGCCAGGTGGAGAATGCTGCGCATGTGGAGGTACTCGGTGCAGCAGGCCCCACGTGGACTAGGGGACACGACCCCACACTCACTTGCTGACACTTCTTTAGCACATCGGGAGTCCGGTGCTCAGTCAGAGACTTGTTATAGAACTGGATGGCTTCCTTGTACTTCTCCTCCTTGAAGTAGGAGTTACCAATCCTTGCATAAGCTCTGAATGGGGAGAAAGCAGCCAGCATCAATATAAGGCAATAGGAGACAGAAGTATGTCACCTCCCTGCACTATCTGCCCTGCTGAAAGTGTCTCCTTCTGACCCAGAGGACCCCTGCAGAGGAGAGTTCTGTGTCTGTGGCACACAGGGGCCTAGTCATGGCCACAACTGACAGCTAAGATCCAGCAAACTCATTTCAAGCCACTGACTAATAACAGCACTGACTTGGGCTGGATTTGAACTAGTAAGCTGGAGGTGAAAAGTTTCCAGATCCCAGCACTAATCCAAACAGTAGAAGCTCATAAGTCAGGGGTGGAGAGAAGAGCAAACACCAGAAGAGGCCCCAAGCCCATTCCCTGCTAGGTCTACTAGCAAGTAATTAAAGCAGGACAAAAATACAGACCAGCATCTTGAGGACTGGCCCAAGACTGTGGAAATAAAATTCCCAGAACAAAGGGCCACCACAATCCTCCCACTCCTAGTGCTTGGCATGCTTCTCTGATCTGCCTTCTCTGATATGAATATAGAGCAGCATGGACATTTCTACATACAACCTACCAAAATAAACACTCTGCTGCACACACAATTCTCCTTCAGGCAGGAGGATGATAGTGAATGAACCACAACTAATGTTAGTCACATGTCACTTCATGCATGACTTGGAGGCACTTGGATACACCGCTGATAAGGATGCTACAGGAACCTAAGGAGAAGGGAGGAGGGCAGGTGGCAAAGATGCTCACTTCCATACGCCCCAACCCTGCGCTGCATGCACTTACTTGGCGATCTGCCGGTAGTCCTCCCTGTTCTCACGCCCCACCTCAATGGCTTGCTCACACAGCTCTCGGCACTTGCTGTAGTCGCCTTTCTCAAAGTACACCGCTGCAAAGGTAAAACACACATGAGACCACTTCCCATCACAACCCCCAGCCAGACCACCTCTATTATTCTAGCAGAGCACCAATGCTGCTAGAGTTAAGGTCAAGAACTCTTTCTGTTCAAAAGCTGACATTTCTAAGTGCTCTAAAATCCACATGCTTGCTCATATTGCTTTGCAATGTCGTGTGCCTCATGGGTAGGGTGCTGAGAATTTGTTGTTTTTTTTAAAAATTAAACACCAGTGTCATGGGTAAAGTAGCAATTTTCACAGGATATGCAAAAAACGCAGCCAGCGAAAGGTCACTTCCGCACTCCTTTGTATAAAATCGGCCGCTGAGTTCCCCCTGAACTACTGTGATTTTTCCAACAGGAGGTGGAAATGGGTACTTGCATGCACCCATTTCCTGCTTGGTGTGGCTCTTAGCATGGAGCAGCATCATGTCAGAGCAGCAGTTTGGGTGGTGGTGGTGGGGGGGGGACGACAACACAGCAGTCAATTTTACATGAGGCACAGTAGCGCTTGGAATAGGTGCTACAAGGCTCAATGAGAAAATTGGGGTATATGGATGCCAGTTTCCCCTCTGCACAGCTGGAAAAAAAATCATAGCAGGGCAGGGAGAGAAAAGACTCAGCAGCTGGTTTGATGTGAGAGACCGTATCCAACACCACTTGGCACACGAGCAGCCATAGCCTCACAGGGGACATAGAAGTGGGGATCCAGATGCACTATGTCCTGCTCGGTGCAACTCTTGTGTTTTAAGTGACAGTGGCACTGGCTACTGCGCCTCACATAAAACAAGATAACACGCAACCCCCCACTCCGAACTGCTGATCTGACATGGTATTTCTACATGCTACAAGCCGAACTGAGCATGGAACTGCCACAGATGCCCACTTCTGCCTCCCTGGTATTTGGGGGTGGGAGGGCAGTATTGGTTACATTTAACAATTTCTATTCAGTCAATGGAAGTGTGATTTTCTCAGAGCGCTATTCATGGGGATATGGGATAGATATCCAATTTTAGGGTCGCCTGAAGAAAGAGCTCCTGATGTATCATCACCCCCACCAAAACAGCATTTCTTAAAGTTGACAGTTTCTATCAGTTTTTTTTGCACAGACATAGGGATCAAAGTGAGCTCTGATCTTCCCCAAAGTTATCTCAATCATTTGACATATACCCCAGCTAGTGAATGGGACACCTAATAACACTTTGGGAGAGCAACAGAGAATGGTATCCAAAACAGTCTCTTTGGCTCACACCACATTAAGCATACAACTTTCTAAACAGATAACACCACACACATGCGAACGGAATAGCCAAGAAGAGGATTTCTATCCTGCCAGTTTTCACATGCAGCTCAGTGGCTCAAGGGACATACAGTAGCCACTAAACCTGACCTACATCAAGCTAGAGTGTCAGTTAAAATCTGACTGTTGGCAGAAGTCTGAAAATGCATTGTATCCATGTTGCTACAGTCTACGCTTGCCAAAAGGTTGGTTTTTTTTCAAGGGGGATTTCATCTGAATTTTCTGCTGTTTTCAGAAGGAGCTCAAACTATATTCCAAAAGAAAATAAATTACATATGCAAATACTTGTTGGAAGGAGATTAGGAAGCATAGCAACGGGAGGAAGATAGGGGGAAGAAATAGGACCCCCAAAAAAACCCCAATACCCACTTTGTTAATGCACTTAATATTTCCGGGTGGTATGTTGTGCCTTTCTGGGACTTCTAGTTCAGCAAAATTCAGACTTGTGAAAATGAGGGAATACTGAATGAAGAAATAAGCCAACACAACCATAACTCTGCTGTCTGAGTGATAACCTAATATGCCTATAGCACACAAACTCACTCAGGGAAAAGGGCAAATGATAACTATGGCACAGAGTTTATCACCTTCTCTTTGCTAAGGCAAAACTTGTTTGTTAGGTGAGCTGTACTGAACAGAACTACCTATTCCTGTTCTACACTCAAACACTCAGCCTACTCCCCAGAAACAAACCCACACTTTTTAAATTTCACAACCCTTCAGATTTGCTTAGAGGATTCCATCCAAAAATGTACTTTCACTTACTCACATTAAACCCAGACTGCTCTCATATCTCACCTCATGGCTGACAATCCCCAGCAAGGCTACCTATGTGCACTACTATTGAGAGAATTGAAACATGGGATACAGGATCAAGGTACACATCCACCTCTTTCCTTTGATCATACACTGAGAGGGAGGAGGGAGGTCCTTGTACCCAGATCTCATATCATAAGCACAGCTCTGCCAATCTGCTCCTTAAACTAATGCCTTCACCATTCAGTACAGTTACATCTAACACACTGAATGCAGCTGGAGTGCATGCACTCTGTTTTCAGTGGCTACTGCGAGCCCCAAGGGGCAGAGTTAAACTTCTTGCCATAACCTGTTTCCTGGTTTCACAAGTCTGAATTTTGCTGAACTCAATGTTCTGGAAGGGCATGACATAACACAGGGCATCCTTAACTTTGACTTAACCAAGCTGTATCAATTAATAATAATCCCTAGCTTTTATCCAGTACTTTCAACAGTAGCTCTCAAAGTGCTTTACAAGGCTGGTCAGCAGCATTACCTCCATTTTACAGAAGAGGAAACAGAGGGAAGGGAGGGCAATGACTCAACCACGGTCATCCAGCAGACCAGTGGTAAAGCTGATCATATAATCCAAGTTGCCCGAGTCCCCAAATCCAGTGGTCTATCCACTAGACAGCAATGCCTCCACATGACCTTGTGTGAGCCGAGCAGGATTGGGCCAGATCAGCACGTGTATGGGAGACCACCAAGGAATGGCACAGGGAGAGTAGGTGGTATGCTTATCGGCCTCAGCACAGGGTGAAGGAGCATAGATGTGATAGAGACACCGACTCCTTGTACTTATAGGACGTACTACAGCCCTTTTGGTAACTCTAGGGACTCAGGCATGTGAATATATAATTATCCTTAATTTCCTGTCCTAAACTAGCATTTATGCGGGTTGACAGACAGCTGTCCCATTTTACCCCAGAGGTGGCTGCATCTCAGTTCAGGGGGACCTCTTTTAGAGTCAGACTCTGGAAGCAGCATCCTCCAGATCAGACTGCAACTCCCCTCTTACCTGCTTGGTTACTGATGTAAGTCATGTTGGTGGGATCCAGCTCTTTAGCTTTGTCATAGTGCTTTAGAGCTGCAGCAAAGTCTTTCTTCTTGTAGGCCTCGTTTCCCAGCTCCTTCTCTTTCAGAGCCTGAAAGTGGGGGCAGGAGAAACAATAGCAGCTGGAGATGCTGAGTCTATCAAACCCTTCAGCTCTCTTAGGCCTTACTACCCAGCTCTAGAGTCCAAGCCATGTGTTGAGTCCTGGCCTATGCTAAAAGATTTTTCTAATGGTCAGTGCCAGACATTCACAGGCTTTCATAGCATCACCCCTTCCCACCACTGGAACCAAGACTTACAGTAGCACAAATATTTACCTCTAGAGCATAGCTCTTACATACCCACGCAATCCTGGTTGTTTCCTGTTACCAGGAAACAGACAACACAAATTTGGAGAGGAAGGTGTTTAGCATCCCACAGTGATGTGTTAGCACTCCTGTCGCCAACTGGGAGTCTTGCTCTAATTACATGTGTTTCCAGTACAACATTCACACTGGGAGCTGTGCAATAGGAAGACTTGCAGGCTGCATGGACAGCAACCATGAGTGAACTGCAGAGAAGGGGCTAGTCTGGCATACTAACACTCTGCTATGTTCAGGGGAGAAGTGAGCCAGCCTTCTGCATACTGACAAAGGTTAATGCACTTGCCAATTGGCATGGCACATTTCCAAGATGGCAAAGGCAACCTATTTCTTCCCCCACTGTAAGACAGCTCAGTGGGATTTCACTGCCTTAAGCACAGAGCTTTAATGGAGCCAAAAGGAACTAAAGGTGCCTCTGAAAAAAGTCAGGGCCCAGTGCAACATCCCCCTTCTCCAATGAGAAGATAAAGGCATGACGGCAGGGGAGCCCTTGCCTTCTACCAGTTCTCACTTGTGTACAGATTAAGTGCCTAATTTTGCTACAGGACCTCCCCCACCAAAACCACAAGCCTGAGGTCTGAACCAGCTGTGGTCAGATCTCAGAACAGCACCTGTTGAAATCAGGCCCCTAACCTTGGCTGTTTTATTACCATAGGAAATCCAGGTGCGGGCAGAACTCAAGATGAATACCTTGCTCTGGCCTTTGACCCTAGTGCAGGTAAAAGCCTAACCATGAAACTTAGACTCCTTCCAAGCAGGCATATGCCCCTTGAAAGAGGCAACAGGATGTACACCATAGCTATAGCCAGTTAACCTAGTGAATGCAGAGGAAACAAGATGATTTAGCCTCACAGTGAGGCTTAGGAGAGAAGGGTCTGTGACAAGGCTCCTGTCAGAGAGCCAATGGTTGATCTGGGCTGATCAGCTGACCCACTGCCCTGTCAACAAGCGGAAGGGTACAGCCAGCCAAATATCCACTCTGTTCCTGGGACCAGTGCATCTTTATAATGATGCCTTGCAGCCCTACTTGGCCCTCTACTAAAGGGCATTCCCTTGCACCAACCCTTCCTCCCACCCCCAGCTTCTTGCACAGGACTGGGAGCTTAAAGTGTAACAAGACCAGAGATACAGTTGGTGGTACCTGCTTCTTATTCTCCGGGAGATCCTCTTCCATGGGCTCTGGCTTCGATTCCTTTTTGGGTGGAGGGGGCGGAGGCGGAGACATGGCTTCATCCTCATCATCCCCACTGCCGAGGTCGACTCCCAAGAGCACACTCAGCGTGGTCATCACTCGTGGGTCCTGCAGCTTCCTGAGAGAAGCAAGGGGGAAGAGGGAGTAGCTAGGAGCCATTCAGACAGGCCTTACAGACCTGGTTTCTACATCTCAGTCAGCTGGGATGATGGAAGATGCCTTGAACCTTAAACTCCAGGGGCTGGATTCTCCCTATTGCAGCGTAGGGGACCTCAGGAAAGCCAGATGCCTGGGTACCTGCTTGGAGCTAAATACTAGCTTTTATATTTTGCACATCTTAGGCTTCATCTGCATTACTGTCCCTATTTCACCTCACCCCTCTGCTCCCCCCACCCCCAGCTATTCTGCTGCCTCTTGATACTTACAAAAAAACCCTTAATATGTTCCTACTATCCTGCTCTCCTCAACTACATCCCAGTCCAGAGCCCCTCAGGTAAGGGCCCTGCCTGTGTGTCTAAAGGACAGCATGCATGGTTATGGTGATCCGTATACACTCTGCCTTTTGGCTCAAGGACACAGTCTCAAGGGTTATGCCAGCCCGGCATCCTGGATCACACACACCCTGGGATGGCATGGTGTTGACTGGGGTGTGGGGAGGGGAACATGGTGGCAGAATGGCTGCAGTTTGCAGATCTAGGAGACCCCATGCCTGAGGCTCATGACAAATTACTCCCAAGAAAATAAAGCCTTACTCCTCCTAAGATTACACTACAGCAAAACCACTTTCTTAGCAGAACTGGGGTAGGTCCAACTTACGTCCCCAGGTCAGAAGGCTTGTTCCGGAGCTGCTCAATCAGGTCTTTGTAGCTGGGGTCATTCAGCAAGGCTCTTGTGCGGGGGTCGCTTTCTAGCTTCTGGTAGAGGTTTGGCACATTAAAGGGGTTCATGAGCTTCCTCTCTGTGGGGGGAGCAGGAACAGAAGGTACAGGCTGGTCACTTCAGCACCAAGGTAACCCCAAAAGGATACTTGGGTCTGATACAGAGCAATATTTCTGCTGCTATCAGGAAGCTGCTGCCTGCATGGCTAACACAACAACCAATCTCTTCTGAGCGATGCTTGCCTCTTGACCAAACACAGGAGCAGGGAGCCTTGGCACAATCAGTCCCAGCTCAGGGTTGAAAAAGGGGGGCAATTTAAGACTAGCTGCTGGTGGAAAGAAGGTAGCCCTAGTCCTAATTCCATGGCACCTTTTCTCCCATGCTCTCCCTGCCCAAAAGCAGGGCACAGCCACTGTGAGGCCACTCACTGTAGGTGCAGAGAAGAGTCTGATCTCTGCAGCTTCTGTGTCACACAGCTAAGCAGGGTGGATGATCTCTGGCTGTAATTCCTGGTCCCCCAGTTTGTTCCCTTACCCGCTAGCCTGGCTTCCATGTTCTGGAGCCCCTCTTTCAATTGAGAGTTCCCTGGCTCGTGTTTCAGCCCCTCCTCATATGTCCTCTTGGCCTCTTCAAAACGATTCAGGAACTCCAGGGCAGCTGCCTTCCGGGAGTAGCCCTGAAAGCGGGAGAGAGGGATATAATAGAGAGGAAGGTCATGTGGTGCAGCAGACTGTCAATGGAGGGTGGGATGAGTCTCCACACTCACGGAATTTCAGCATCACTACATCTAACACCCCAGACTCCAGAATGCTGGGACAGCTGGGAATCTGGGCAGAGCAACCTGCTGTAGGCCCCAGCACTGTGATGTAGGTCTGAACCAGAGCAGGCCTGGGCCAAGAATACGTATTTAAAACTTAAGGATTATTCCCGACACTAAAAAAACAAAATCAGGCATTATAGATAGGGATGTTCTGGACACATTGATTGTTTGTTCACGCCACCCCAAGCTCCATTATGATAACTGACTGCTTAAACATATGAGTGGGAATATCCTGCCTAAACATTTTGTGATTTAACATTTATGACACATTGGGGTCCTGTTTGTAAACATCTACATATGACTGTTTGGGAACATCCTGAAATCTAATTGT
The DNA here is from genome assembly GCF_026122565.2 of Emydura macquarii macquarii. NCBI lineage: Eukaryota > Metazoa > Chordata > Testudines > Chelidae > Emydura > Emydura macquarii. Next base: position 7,023,973 of record NW_027131105.1, on the reverse strand, counting down.
AATAATTTACAAGTGAAGGAAAGTGCCCACTGCATATCAGGAATGTAGTTAATGTGTAAATATGGGGCAATGAGAGGGCAAATAAGATTTCTTTTGTTTCCTTTTAGTAAAATTAATATTAATAAAATTGGTGTAGGTATAAGAATTTTATTATGTTAGTAGTAAGTATAAAATAATATACCAATGTAATAAAATAAAAATATAATGATTTTTAGTAAGTATGAATGAGGAGTGAATGCAGTTTGAGTCTGCTGAGATAAAACAGCAAGGAAATAATTGCTGAGGTAATTGTTCTCAGCCTCCAAGGGCAGGAGGGAGAGAAGATGCTTTTGTTTAAAAAACTTTTACAACCCAGATGGTCAAAGATCAAGATAACCCGGAAAACAGGACAGGAACAAGACAAAGTGTAAAACAAAACAAAAAATAAAAATCTGTCACACTTGCAATATCAAACGTAATTGATGATCACATCAAACAAGGAGACTATCTGACATGACAAAATCCATAGCTCTGAATGGGGATAAATAATTATAAAAACAGGGAGAAGAAACCTGGACTTTGGGCTCGTTCTGCAAACCCCAAGGAGTATCGTGTCGCGACCGACGGAGCCTGGCTCTATCCTCGTGTCTGAGTCACCTGGCCAGTGATTCAGCTCGAGCAACACAGAGGCTGGTAATTATATCCCTCCTGCAGAACTGTGTGCGTGTGTGCGCCTAAGTGTGTTTTAGGCAATTGCTTTTTAAAAATATTTTCTGTATTCATAATAAATGTGGCATACTGCCTTGTCCCCTAAATAATATCCTGCTGTTTATTTCATAAGTGTAACACTGCCTCTACAACATTTAGGCACAGGTTTCCTGTATGGCAGGGAATAGGAACTCTGATATCCTGTGCAGGAAAACACCACTGAGGAACAGAGGTTTGATAAGCACATCTTTGTAAACTACACTGTATTACAGGTTGCCCTCTGTGGCCCATGCACAGAGCATGTGAGTCTGTCACAACCTCCAGCTATGGAGCCTAACCTTTTAACTCATGCTTATAGCTCTGAAGGTCTGTTGTTTAGTGCTCAGTGACAACCAAGATGGTGGCCATTACACAGAATAGCAGCCAAAAATGTTATGTCCAGAGATTGGAAACCATTCTGATTGAAGAGAAATTCCTCAGGGTTAAACTCAAGACATCTGGGTTCAAGTTTCTGCTCCACCAAACTGTGTGATGTTGAGTGAGTCAGTCTCTGTGCCTCAGTTCCCCATCTGTAAAACGAGGTTAATAGCACTGCTCTGCCTCACACGGGGATTGCCGGGATAACTACATTAAAGATTGTGAGACCCACAAATATTATGGTAATGGAGACCATATAAGCACATGAAATAAATGAAAATGCTGGGATTTTCTCAGACTCCTAAGGGATTTAGTCAGATACCTCCAGCTCCTTTGAAGATCCCAGCCTAAATCAAAGGAATTCCTCTTAACAGCAAGTTTCCAACGCATGAAGGCATAATTTATTCCTTGTTTAAACTACAAAGATAACATGGTTATGTTGTGTTAAAACACAATTTTTCCTGCTATGTATGGCTAGGAAGAGCCACGTGGTAACTACATTTTAACTCCAACTGGCACTATTGCAAGACATGACTGTCCAGTGATCCAGACTTTAAGACATGAAGTGACCATTGTGATCAGACTGACCTTCATAACACCAGCCCTAACATTCAGTTCACAGGCAAGACAACAGTCTAAGACCCCAAAGATAATCTAGAGAGGGACCCTCACCTTGCCCCACTCTGGCTTCAGCTCAGTGGTTTTACAGGCATCCTCCAGTGCTTTCTGGTACTCCCCTTTCTTGGCATAGGCCGCAGACCTGTTGCTGTAGAGCACATGGTTCTTGGAGTCTACTTTTATTGCCTCTGAATAGTGCTTGATGGCTTCTGTGATGTTGCCTGCACACAAGGCTTTGTTACCTTTCTCCTTCAACTCATTCACCTGATAAAGGGGGGAGCAAAAGTGAGCATCGGATTAGCATGATCAGTTATGGGTGGAAAACTCAAAGCAACCCTCTTGCCCTGGAATTATCCTTCCCAAATCACAGCATCACAGGCAGGAAAGTGACTTTAAAAGCTGCCCTTTGTTATTGCCTCTTGGGTCCTCCCCAAGCACCATCTGCTTGGAGTCTTATTGAAATCAGTACTTTGGATAGGAAGAATAAACCTTCACCAAGAACCACTTCGACTCAATACCTGCTTGAAGAGAGACATACTGCCTCCTTTAATTGACCCAGAAAGGTTAATACAAGAGCAAGATCAGCATCTTGATAGCACAGAGATTCAGTAAGAACTTGGATACGGACATGGCTGTTCTGTGGAAGTTTGACACACCAAAGGCCTCCAGATTTCTCAATAAGCAGTCTCTGAATATCCCAAACCACATACAACCAAGTCTATCCTCTTGTGATTCTCATCCAGCCAGCTACTTCTCCCCTTTGGATATCACCACATAGGTGGGACTTTCCAACATGACTCACTCAAGCAATTTCATTAAAAAAGGGCCAAGAAATGCCATAGGTTTCTGGGAAGATGCTGTTTGGTCCAGTAAGTCCATCCAGAGTCAAAGGAAACATATTTATGATTTAACCACAGAGCTCAAGCATGCACTCCAGAGACCCAGAAGTCAAGTAGGGGTGTAAAGTTGTATGAAGCTTCTCTGCAAATGTGCATTGATGGGGATGCAGTTCCTCTCAAAAACCAGCAACTGCGGGTGAGATGTCTCGACCAGGGAAAGGCATCTACTGAAAAGTCACTTCAAAAGCACAACTGGTAGCAACTCTCTCTAATGAGCTCCTTAGGAAGGTTGCAGATAATATTTGCTTTTTTTCCAGCCTGTTACCTCCACATTTCAAGTACTTTACAGCCTGAACTCTGCCAATACAACAGAAGCATGTCCCAATTACATCCAAAGTCTCCCTTTTACAAGAACTAGTGTTAAGATGGCTCCTATATGCGATATTCCAATGCTGGCTCCCTTTTCAGGGCTGATGTGGCATATAATTTAGAGCTCCTCTGTTGCTCAGGCCCCAAATGGCAAAATAATTACTGCCTGCAGCAGCTTTTGAATGATCACTCCAAATTAGCTGACTGTGTAAGAACCCCGCTAACTTTTTGACATTCCACTTTACTTTTCAGGTATCTGACAAAACTGGCACGCCAGTTTCCAGTGCCAGGGCTCAAGAGCTCAGAGACAGTGCTACAAGTTAAAAAAAAAATTTTTTTCCCCATTTTAGAGCTGGATTTATATCTTGACACAAGACATAAGAAGAATTTTGGCTGGCCTCATCCCAGTGGATGCTTGTATGCAAGATAAAAAGCAACCGTATAATTCTGCAAAAACTGGGCTTTTTTGCTCAAGTCAGGGCCCAAAATAGGAAATGCAGAATGGCACTGAGATAAGTCAGGAATTAGGTCTGTAGGGGCAAGGAGCTGGTGGAATCTCATGAGTGGAGAGTGGAAGGAATTGGGATTGACAGGCATCAGCAAAGCAGAGAGGGGTAGAATTTAGGCCTGGGATAGTAGGTGGCTGCATGTCAGGATTGAGGGGCATGACAGAGCTGTATGCAGAGAGAATGAAGGACAAGAATAGCAGGGTGAGGCCTTGTAGGTCAGGATTGTGGGCCACTGACAAGGCTTGCTTGTGTAGGAGGCTCACACTGGCTTCACCCACACTATACCTAGGCTCTTGCCAGCACAACTGCCTCAGTTTCATTAGTTCCACAGCAACAGGAGTTTTAAACCAAGGTGCAAAGTTAAACACAACTGCCTTACTCCAAAATAAAGCAGCCCTCTCAAGTCAGTGATTTGCTGAACTTCAAGAAGCAAATTCAGCTGTGCAGCCAGAAGTTGGTGGAGAAAACAGTTAAGAGCTCTTCACCCATGCCAAAGCAACGGGCTCTCTTCAAATGGGACAGGTAGAAGGGAGATTCTGGTGGCAAGATTTATTATGCCAGCCGTCCACCTGCAATGCCCCCTCCAAGGAGGATGCTCCAGGGTCTCTTTACTGCACTTTAATAGACCTTGTTTAAGCAGCAGCTCAGCAATGTACAGCTCCCAACCCCAGCATGGGAATGCAATGGATAGTTTACCCCCTCCCCCCACAAAACAGTTTACTGTTGCTTGGTGACCTTAACACCTATCCAACAAGAACAGTTACTCCTACTTCAGCATGTCTTCTATGGTAGGCGTAGGAGGCAGGGGTGTGAATCCACATGCAAAGGTGAGGCTAAAGATACTGGGAGATGGTACCTCCATCCCAGCTACCCTGAGACAGTCCCTTGAACTACCCTGATCATACACATTCAGTTCACATCCAACTCAGACTCTGTGTTGTCCCCTATATTATCCCATACATCTTTTCATCCCCCTCACCTTTTTATGGCTCCCCTTAAGCCTCTGGCTCAACCGGCTTTCCCCAAACCACTTTATTTCCTCCCACCCCGGCCAACTTCCAGGGCCCATGACCACCTCTCCTCACAGTTGTTCCACTCCCCCTGACCCAGGCTGCTCTTCAGTAGTCTATCCCACCAACTCGAATCCCAGCCACCCTCTCTTCTTAGTGCTGTCATTCCAGCATCTCTGCCCCCCTCCCTTTCAAGCTCCATCTACACTAGGATAAAAAGTGTCTTAAAACCATACCAGCAAACAAGGTAATGGTCTTTGACATGTGTTAGCTGGTAGAGATGTGCCGAGGAAGGTAAGGGGTACCCTGGCCAACTAGCACCTGCTAAAACACACCCTGACCTGTCTACACCAAGGTGTTAAAATGAATTGGGCAACATGTTCTTAAGAGACACCTTTCCACCTGGCTAGTTTAGGCAAACTCGCATACTCCAGGCCCCTCCCCTGAAGATAGCCCCGCCCCATCACGGTACCTCTTCCCACCCCCCCCAACACCTTCCCCAGGCTGTTCCTTCCTACCCACTGCAGTGGTTGCCTGAGTCAGACCTCCCTGGGCTCCCCCCCTTAGAGATTTCACCCCCCTGCCCCAGGCTGTAGACACCCAACCCCCCTCCAGCTTTCCCCAATCTACCCCACCTCATGGGCTGCCCCCACAGCCTGCACAGGCCCCCTCACACCACCCAGATTGGCCCCTCGCAGCTCCCAGGTTCCCCCCACCACTGACTTCTCCCCCCGGCTGCCCCCCAGCTTCCTCTTCAGTTCGTCCCCACAGCCTGCCCAGCTCCCGCCTTCACACCCCGCAGGGGCCCCCCAGACCAGACCAGACCAGACCACCCCTCCTCAGTCCCCGCCCCGCACCGTCTCCATGGCTCCTGTCCGGCTCAGGGTCCAAGACTGCACCACCTCTCCCGAGTCCGACTCGCGTCCCGCGCCACTGTCGGTTAAAGTGCCTTAGTCTCTCCACCCGGCCCGGCCTACCCGCCTCACGCCGCCTTCTGGAACCTGCTAGAAGCCTCCCCGAGCCGCCCCCGCCGCCCTATTCGTAGTTACACGTCCGGGCCCCGCCCTCCCCGCACCACGATAGGCAAAAAGGTGAGTCGCTCACGGTTCAGGTCACGCCTACTCTCCGCCTCCGCTGCGTCAATGGGGGAGGGGATCATTACGAAGGGCGCAGTGATAAGTGAAGATAGATGTCAATCGACAACTAGCCCCGCCCTTCAGTCAAAGCTCCAACGAGGAGCCTTTCCTTCTACCCGCCCTCACTTTGATTGGATATCAGCCTAAGACCACGCCCCTCGCCCTGCCCATCTGATTGGACAGCATCTTCAATAGCTTCAGCATTTCTCACACGCTATTGGTCTGGAGACCCCCTCAGGTTCCAACGGCCGTTCCCATTGGTTAGAGACCCTTTCTGGAATTTTCGATTCTTTTCATTGGGTCCCAAGAACAAAGTGATGACATAAGAGGCGCTGCGCCCCGATAGAGTGGAGCCTGGCTACGTCATCGCTATCCCTTTATAGGGCGACTCCGAGGCAGGGCGAGCTGGAGGAGTTGGCGTTGTTTTGATGTGACGCCTGAGCGCGCCCCCTTGTGGGGTCAGGGCTGCATGCACTGACATACAGCTTGGGCGTGTGGTTTTTGCATGGGAAGGATATCGGGACAGTCCTGCTGTTTGCGGCTTTGGCTTACATCGGAGCCTATTGCAAACCGACACCTGGCCTGATTTTTCACACTTGGTCTCTGGTCACCCTATGATGCTGATGGTTTTTTTTTTTGGTTTTTTTTGCGGGTGCCTGGCAAATCTTGTATGTTCCTTGCATGCCTGAGGCTGGGTACCCGGCTAAGCTGAGTCCCCATGTGATCAATATGCAATTTTCACATAAATTCTCTTGGGCTTTTGTACCTGTCCTGCTCTCCACTATGCCCACATTTTACACATACCATGGGTGCTACAGTGCAGCAGTTCCAGTCCCACTTTCCCAAGCCTATTCTTTGCATGCAATTCATTGTAAATTAATTATGAGTGCAAAAATTGTGCATCCTAGATTAAAAAAGAATGTTCCATCGTACACACTGGGTACAAAATTTGTACATCATGGTGTGACAGCTATTGCAATCACATGCAGTGTCTTTGGGGACTATATTGTACTAAATGTATGAATGTTTAGTGTATTATTGCGGGCCAGAGATTGTATGCAACTCCATGGGGTATCACAGCTCCTGCAGGAACAAAAAATTGTCCTAGAGATGGTAACCAGCTCCAGAGAAGTAACAACCCTTGGGTGGTTTCTGTATATATATTGGGTTTTTTCAGAGACTAGAAAACAAAGAAAGGGCTTTTGGTATCTAATGGCTGAATTTGGAGAGACTTGGGGTCTTCTTTTGATTCAATGAATGGACAGGACCTCAACTCTTGCTGAAAGTCTAGAAAGATGTTGGCTAGGGCTCTGTAAGACTGATGGGTGATTTTTGTTCTGTTTAATAAATGTGTAGGAACTTTTATTGATTTTTATATTTTCTCTGTATGTGTTTTTGTTGCTGTTTGTGTTTCTGTTGTTGGTCCTTAAAATAAATGTACTCTGCTGAGAGACCTGTGTGGTCAGTGGTAAAAACACTCATTGTCCTTAGAGAGAAAGCACAGATTTCAGCACTGGCATTCAGGCAGACTGACTGGGGGTATTACAGTGTATGGCAGAGAGCTGTGCAACCTTAAAACTCTAGGTCAGAAGGGAGTGTGACAGAGGTCCCTACCCAGAGACAGGTGTTGGTTGAAGGCCTGAGACCTGACTTGGCACACTTGGAGGGACCACAGATGGGAAATACAGACGCAGTTACCCTGAAACTGTGATACATGGCATGCAATGGTGTGCAAAATGTGTGTTCATTGGTGTACAAGATTTTTGCAAAAATTATGTGCTGTGTTGTGGATGCTACAATTTTTGCAAGTGCAGTGTGCAGCAAAGAGCACGGGGTGCATAATTTCTGTATACCTGTGTATTCCCCAGGGCATGATTTTTGCACACGGTGCACATGACTTGAAGAACATTCCATACACACATCATGTGCATGAATTCACCTCCTGCACCTATTTCACTAACTCAGTGTAACTCCTGGGAGTTTACCTGACATCGCAGAACTCCTGTGGTGTTTTCATCACTGGACACAAATCTCAGCTCTGTTTTCACAGTGGAGATTTCACTGTCGGATGCTCTTATAGAAGCTGCAGTGCAAACTACTGGGCAACTTTCTGGTAAAACATTTGTAGGAGCTGATGTGGTGAAGAACAGGAAATCTGCTGTGCTTTTGGTGCATTATAACAAAGAGAGTGTGGAGCCAGAGTCAGAACTCCTGGGTTCTATTCCCAGCTGTGAGAGGAGGTCTCATGGTTAGAGCAGGGAGGTGCTGGGAATTAGGACTCCTAGATTCTATCCCTAGCTCTAGAAAAGGAGTGGGATGTAGTGGTTAGAGCTGGAGGGGTCTGATAGGACTTCTGGGTTTGTCCCTCGCTCTGCTAGTGACCTTCAACAAGTAATTTTGCTACTCTGTGCCTTAGTTTTCCCAGAATGGAGAATAACACTGATTTATCCCCAGGAAGTTTGCAAAACCATTGATTGCTGTGAAGTGCTTTGTGATCCTTCAAGAGAAGGACCAAGCAACAGTACCGTGTGATAAATGCAGAACTGAATCTTGAAGGCTTGTTCTAAACACCTGCAAATTTTCCTAAATCAGGATTTAGGGGCATAAAAAGGGTGCCCAGCTCTTTGGATAGCATGGATCTGAACCAACAGCCTCGGAGACTAGCAAAAGGCCATGTCTCCCAGCAAGCAGCATCTGTCTGTCTTCTGGTGTGACTAGCGCTGCTAAATTTAGTAGGGTTGCTAAGGCACCCTGGAAACTCAGGAGGCAAAGGTCTATTTATAGAGGTGAAGCTACCATCCTGTGCTGTTTAAATGTCCTGAGTGTGTGTGTCTCCCTTTGCAAATAAATAATTGCTTTTTAAAAGTAGCTCATTTCCTGCCTGCAAGCTGCTTAGAGGCAGGTTGAGAGCAAGAGTCACTAAAGTTAAATTACAGTTTATTTTGCCTGGGATTCTGGGAACTGTAGTTTTCAAAGACGGCTCCAAAGTTTTCAGATTCCCAGGTTTCAAAGTTAAACCTGGCCCCAGCAGTCTGAGGGGCAAATGTGGATCAATTCTGTTCTGCATTTATGCTCCGTGCGATCCTGGGTGATAATGTTAACCCCATTTTATATAAGAGAAGCTGAGGCATAGAGGAGGGAAGAGACTTGCCAAAAGTCAAACAGCTAGTCACTGGCAGAGCTGGGGATAAAATCCAGGAGTCCTGACTTCCAGCCCAGCCTTGCTCTAACCACTAAATACCAATTCTTGCCTGGAGTCAGGTCTATAACCCAGGAGTCCTGAATCCCAGCTCTGCCCTATCCTGCTAGACCACAATCGCCTCCCAGAGGTGGGAATAGAAGCCAGGAATCCTGACACGCAGCCCTATGCCCGCTTCAATTGTTAGAATACAATACTACAATGAATATAATCATTGAGGGGCAGAGTGGTCCAATGGGTAGAGCTGTAGCTCAGGATATCTGGGTTCTCTAGTCCAAGGTCTGCAGACCTCTGTGTACCTCTGGTTTTTCCCCCCTCCCACCTTTTGTCTAATTGGACTGTGAGCTCTTCAGTGAAGAGAGAGGGACTGCCTCTGCTCTGCCTCTCATTGTGCATCGGTACAGCACCCAGAACCACAGGTGCCCCCTCTCAGTTGGGGTTTGTGTGGTGCCTGGCACAATGTGGGCAGGGGTGGTTGTGCTACAATAATGCAATTAAGGGCAGGAGGAGGCAAAGTAATATTGCAGTGAAACCCACCAGCTAAGAGCAGGGAAGCACATAGCCATCCTAGGCTCTGATGCTGAACTCAGGCACTGGAGCCGATTGCAGGATCGGCTCCCTGAGTTGCCATCCCAAGACACAGGCGTTTCTCGGCTCCTATCCCATGTTTGCTGCATCAGGGCCCTTTTGTTGGGGAGGAAGAGAGGGACACTGCTTGGGGGTGGGGAAGAACTACATTTCCCATCACCCCTTGCCCAGAGATGGGCGGGACTTGCAAGTGCAAAGCTCTTGTGTGTTTCAGATCAGTGCTGGCGGCGCGCAGCAATTTTGTTCACCCTCCCGCCCAAGCCAAATACCAGGTGCAGTAAATAAGGGAGAAGAATTTCTCTTGGATTCTCAGTGACCAACCAGGGAGGCTGGGCAGGGAGCCCCAGCGCGTTCCCTTCTGCTGCTACCATGCCAGGGGTTCTCATGACCCTGCCAGGCAGGAGACTGTCTGCAGCCTTAGGGCAGTTTCTGGGGTGCTGGAACAAAGGCAGGCTCCCCCGGGTTTTGGGTAGTGTCAGGAGGGGCACGTGGAGCTGCAGGGACCCAGGTGCTAGCAGCTTGCCCTGTGGCACAGTCCAGTTGGTATCAAGAGCCTTCCGGAGCTGGGCAGCTGTTCCCCCACTAGGCATGGCGGCTAAGGTGGATTTGACCACAGCCACTGACTGGAAAGAGGCAAAAAGTAAGTGTGAAGGAGTGGAGAGGGTGTATGTGTGTGTGCGTGCCATGCTGAGTTACCCCTTCCCTCTGCCCTGGTCCTCCTTTAGCTGGGCAACATACTACCATTGCAACACACCTCCACCTAGGGCTTCTTACCCTGCCTAATCCACCCCTAAGGGCATTTGTCCCTTCCCTGGGCACCATTCAGCTTTGTGGGGAGTCTGTATACTAACACTGATGTCCACCCCAGGTATGGAACAGCTGGGGGCCTGTTGCCATGTGTCTTAGATTAGTTAAAAACTGATACAGTTCTTACAACATCACTCGCCTCTGCACCCAGCCATGCAGCACAAGTAGATATCTGACAATGCCACCTCCCATCTCATCTCAATGCATTGTGGGAGATATGTGGGATCTCCTTCTGGAATTGTAGGACTGCAATGTGTGTCAATACTCCCAGCATCCCTTGCGCCATATCCCAGAACTCTCAGTTGCACCATTCCCAAATTGCTTGGAGGGAGGCAGTGCTTCCCATCCCAGGTGCTGCAGAGAGAGCAGAGCCAGTGTGTTGAAGCTGTGCGGCTGTTCCCTGTGGAGCCGGACTGCCACCACCGAACCATGGGACCAAAATGCTCTGCACCGACTGCTAGTGCCACATGCCTGGAGCTCTGCCAAGCCAGTACTGATGCCACCATGAGAGCTGCCCTTGGCACGGAGAATGTAGTGGCCTCTCCACTTGCTAGCAGTCAGTCACAGAAAGTGCAAAAAGATCCATGTTGTCCCTCTGGATTATTAATCCTCTTCATCATGGTAGTACCAGGGACCAACCAAAAACAGTTCAATGCATTGTGGGAGATTTGTGGGATCCCCTTCTGGAATTAAGAGAGAGTATCTACACCAATGAAAGAGTTATGGGTGGAGGCATAGAGTGGGCTCATATTGACTGGTGCCTCTGCTTTTCATCATTGTTCCCATTCTAAGGCTGTTTTATTACCACTAAACTCAACACCCTAGCTCTCTTCCCTGGCCCCTTTCAGTTTATAATGAGATTCAGCATCTATATAGCCTCACCCAAACCCTCAAGAGTCTTTTCAGTCCCTATCTATGGGATTATTTTCCTCAAGGCCCTTGGCACAGGATTTCCCACAGCTGTCCTAGGCTGAACCTAACACTCCAAGACTGAAAAATTGGGAGCTCTTTAAGAAGAGTTTATTAGAGGGCCAAAAGCCACGATTCCACAATCAAGAGAGATTAGAATTTTGGCCAGAAGCCCAGTCTGGTTCAGTGGCAAAGTGAAGGCAGCAATTAGAAATAAAAAAAAAGGAAAAAGGGGGTAATAGATAGCTATTGATCTAAATTAGAGGCTAGCAAATGTAGAAAAATGATAGGGGGAGCAGAAGGCATCAGGGAAAACACATGCCTAGCAGGGCCAAGGAAAATAAGGAGTTTGAGTATTTTAGGAACAAAAAAGTTTTAGCAATGGTATTGGCCAGTTATGAAATGGAGATGGTAAAATTGTTAATGATGCAGAAAAGACAGAAGTGCTCAATAAATATTTCTGTTCTGTATTTGGAAAGACGTAAGATGATGCACTTGTATCACATGAGGATGGTGAAGTACTTTTCAGTCCATTATTAACTAAGGAAGATGTTAAAAAACATCTATGAGGGTTATGTATTTTAAATCATCAGGCCCAGATAACTTGCATCAGAGAGTCCTAAAAGAGCTGCCTGAGGAGGTCTCTGGCCTGCTTGATGATAATTTTTAATAAACTTTGGAATACTGGGGACATTTCAGGAGAATGGAGGAGTGCTAATATTATGCCAATCTTCAAAAAGGGAAAATGGGATGACGCAGGTAACTGTAGGCTGGTTAGCTGGACATTAATCCCAGGCAAAATAATTGAAAAACTGATATGGGATTCAACTGATGTAAAACTAAAGGATGGGAATATAATTGTCAGTCAACATGGTGTGATGGGAAATAGATTCTGTCAAACAAATCTGATTTCTTTCTTTAGGGAGATAGTAAATTTGGTTGATAAAGGTAACTGCGTAGATGCAATACACTTAGACTTATATAAGACTTCATGCTGCACAACAGTCTGATTAAAAATAAGCCCTATATAATATCAGTAGAGCACACATTAAATGGATTAAGAACTGGTTAACTGACAGATCTTATGAAGTAATTGTCAATGGTAAATCACTGTTGACTGGAGATGTCTTAGCATGGCTGGCCCTTTAAAGGGAGTCAGGGGCAGGGCCCTGTCTAACCTGATGGTTTTTTTAATGGGCATGATCTCATCATGGCCACCTGTAGGTAATTAACTGCCAGTGTGACTGCTTGGCAGTGAATTGGCTAAGGGGCACCTGGACCAGTTAAAGGGCTACCAGAGGTCACTTGGAGGAGGGTGCTGTTAGGAAGAAGAGTTTCTAAGGGGTGGTGCTCTAGTGATACAGGGCAGAATTCCTGTGGAAGGGATCTTAACAAGGCCTGGATAGCTACAGGAGGCCCAACCTATGAGGAGCTCTGTGCTGCCTGGAGAAGAGCTGCAGTTGGCTGGCAGATCCTGGTTCTAGGGAAGGAATCACGGGTGAGTGCCTCTTGACTAAAGGGCCTGGGACTGATAAACATAGATGCAGTCTGCCTTCCTATGAAGAAGCCTGGGTGAAGGTCTTGTGTTTCTGTTAATAAATGAGACCTTCAAAAAGCCTTGCCAAGGGGAAACTAAGATAGGGTGTGTCTGTAGTTCTGCACCTGGCCACAAGAGGGTATGGGGAATGGCAGCTGCCTTATGGGACATTTTCTAGTGAAGTTCTGTAGGGATCAGTACTAGACCTGATGCTAGTCACCATGTCCATCAGTGCCCTGGAAGTAAATATAAAATTTGTGGATGACTCATAGTTTTTGGAGTTGAATGAGGAGGACAGTCCTACACAACAATCCAGATCTCTTGGTAAGATGGGCCCATCCCAACAAAGTGTGTTTTAGTACAGCCAAATGTGAGATCTATCTAGGAACAAGCTGTGCAGGCCATCCCCATAGAAGGGGGGACTGTGTCCTGGAAAAGAGGTGACTCTGAAAAGGATTTTTGGGTCATAATGGACATACAAGTCAGTGTGAGCTCCCAGATGTCTTTCAATGAAAGATGTGGCACCGTCATGCTGTTATCAAAAGGGCCAGTGTGATCCATACACGTATGAAGAGGGAAGTAGTGAGTTGGAGCAGAGAGGTGCATTTACCTCTGAATACAGCACGGGTGAGACCCATGCTGGAATAGTGCGTCCCGTTGCGGGGGGGGGGCCACGCTTCAAAGCCAATGTTGAGGAGAGGGTGCCGAAAAGAGCCACAAAAACAATTTGAGGGTGGGAGAAGATGCTTTTAGAGTGAGAGGCCTGGGGAGCTCAATCTGGTCAGCATCTCAAAAAAAAAAAAAAAAAAAGAGTGAGAGGTGACTTGATTATAGGCCTCCACTGGGAGAAAATACTGGGTACTGAAGGGCTCTTTAACCCAGTAGAGAGAGGCTGAACAAGAACCAATGCCTGGAAGTTAAAGCCAGACACATTTCAATGGGAGATGAGGCACCAGTTTTTAACAGTGTGGGTGATTGACCATAGGAACAATTCCCACGGCAAGAGATGGAGAATATATCCCTCCATGTCTCCAAATCCTGTGTGCCAGATGCTTTAGTCAAACACAAGATGTTGGGCTCAATGCAGGGGGAACTGGGTGAAATTATCTGGCTTGTGCTATGCAGGAAGTGGTGAATAATACAGAGATTATTCTAATGTCCTGATCTAAATGAGTGCCACAGCCTCTTTTGGATACCATGTGCAATACTTTTCCAAAGGAGGCTGCTGCATTGGCATTCACCCACGAGGTGGTGCAAGAAAGCCCAGTTTAAATTCACTTGATAACATTGGATTTGAACTCTGGAAGGCAGTGGGGGTCTAGCATGTTAAACAGTGGTTTCCAAACTTTTCTCTGCTGTGGCACACCTAGATACCTTTATTTATTTTGAGGCACACCACCATATAGTCTCCAAATTAACTCATGAATATTCACGAGCCAATTCAGAACTCTTCAAGTAGTTTTTCAAAAAATTCCGCAGCACGGCTGCTCAGGTCTGACGGCACACTAATGTGCTGCAGCACACCGGTTGGGAAACATCGTGTTAGAGCAAGGAGAGCTGCGAATTAGGACTGCTGAATTCTATCCCACCATTGGGAGGGGAGTGGGGTCTAATGGTTGGAGCAAGGAGAGCCAGGTGGCAGGATTTCTGTTCTTTCCAGCTCTGCTGAATTGTTGTGACCTTAACCACAAAAAATTTACCTTACTTATTATTGCTTGGAAAACATACAAGCTGCAGTGAGAGCGTTGGAAGCCGAGGGGTGGCTTTGTGTGAGTTCAGGGCTGTCTGTTATAGATCCATGGATCCTGGGGCTGGACAGGACTGCTAGCTGGGACAGTCTGCTCTCCTGCATAGTACAGGCCAGAGATCCCTCCTCCCCACAGGACTTCCTGCTGGAGCCCACACCTTTGTGACAGAGCTAGGTCTGAGCTCAGTGGAGGTGACGGGGGATCCACCTCAGGGCGCTTGCTGCAGAGGCTGATTCCCCTTCCTGGGGCAGCGCACCCCTCATTTGCAGAGGATTCCCTGCTTCAGGCTCTGCAGGCGGGGTGATTGCCCCCTCCCCCAAGCTGGCCATGTGGCGAGCGCATCGCACCACCACCTGGCCCATCTCCTGTTTTGTGGGGCCAACCCAGGCAAGGCCCCTCCCCTCCACACAGCTCTGCCCACCCTGCTCTCAGTGTTGTCATAGTGACAGGATTTCAGGTGGACTGGGGGCAGGGCAGACTGCATTGTCTGGGGAACCCCCCTCTGACTGGCTGCCTGCCCCATTTGCCCGGCTCCTGCGGTGAGCAGCCAATCGAAGTGGCTGTTGGAAGCACTCTCAGCAGCTCTGAAGCCATGCTCACAGCAGGGGAGGGGGGAGCCCCAAGTTGGGGGTGGCCAATGGCTCCCCCCTCCCCCCGCAGGGAGCAAGGGGGTTGGGAAGGGGAAAAACTGCTGGAGCTACCCCCCTTCCCCCCCCCCCGTCGGAAGGGGGGAGTGGGACTCTACTCCAGCCCCCCCAAGGCTAGGGAGAGGGGATGAAGAGCCTCAGGAGGTGCAGAGGTGGGGCTGGGCTGGGGACAGAATTAATAGAGGGTGAGGTGAGGGGGGTAGGGGTTGGCAGTTGGGGTTGAGAAGGGGTGAGAGTGGGGTGGGAGGGCTGGATGAGGGGTGGAGCTGAAGGGGCAGAATTGATGGGGAGCTGGGGGAAAGTTCTGACTTGGAGCTTGGGGGGGCAGAACTGATTGCTGGCCAGGGGTCAGGCAGGTGTGGGGAGAGCTCCTGCAGCGAGATCTAAAATCACCGTACATCATAAAGCAGGAGAGTGGGCAGCACTAATTGTCACACACACTCTGGGCATGGGCGGGGGGCGTTCAAACATCAAAACACCACAATACAATATTAAAAAAAAAATCTCATGTTTGGGGAGGTCAGATTCATGATTTTGCTCTCTTGAGTTGGGGATCTCTGGATGAAAAGCGTGACAGAAGTGCTGGGAGTGAATATAGGGGCACCTGATTCTCTTTACTGCAGTAACACTTCTGTGGGCCTTGTCCCTCCCCTGCAGCATACCTGAAAGGTCTGAATCAGAAGCAGAGACGGGAGCATTACTACACCAAGGATTTTGTCACACTGAAGGACATCGATACCTGGAAAAAAATGGCTAAAAGTGAGGCTGGGGGTTTTAAAATCCTTTTTTAGTGCATCGTAGATTTTTCATTGTGGGTCAGGATTGAGGGGCACTGACAGAGCTGGTTGGGGACCCCAGGTTTGGGATAGCAGGGGAATGTGGGTTGGGACTGAGGGGCACTTCAGTGCTCTCCCAAACCCCAGTGTGAATTGTGGGGTGGAGGGCTCCCAGTTCTGGAATCTGCTTTCCCTCTCACTTCTGATTGATCCCAGACCCATTATGCATTGGGGCATGGCACAGCCCTCCCCTTTTGATCCCAGAATCCTGGTTCTGGTGGCACAATGGTTGAAGGAGGGCATAGCTGAACTCCTGTCCTGTAGGGCATGGAGACCCCTGACCTTGGATCCTTGTCTCTAGGTGCCCGCCTGATGCAGCCTGAGGAGCCCAAGTTCCCCAAAGACAATCACCTGAACGAGAAGATCTCGCTTGTCCGTCGGGACATCACCAAACTGGAGGTGGATGCGATCGTCAATGCTGGTGAGTGGGATACAGATCCCCTCTGCTGCCCGGATGCCCTGTGCGTGTGGCACCGGCAGGTCCCCCATTGCTGCCCAGACATATCCCTGGTTGGGGTGGAGGCTCCTGGTTCATCCTGGGACTAGCAGGAACTCTGGCTGCCCTTCAGATTATGCTCTAAGCAGGGAAGGGGAGTTTCTGTGAGGTAGGGTGATGAGCTGCTGTCAGGAGCAACTGAGTGAGTGCCATTTAGCTCTGGCCTGTCTGTCCTGGAGGGCGGGGTTCTGGTCTGCCTAGAGAACATGCGGCCTGTGCCACTTCTGCACAGTTAATTCTGTTGACCCCAGAACCTATTGCTTGTGTGGGATTTAGCCCCATCCCAGATGTGCTGTTGGGTCTGTTGATCATCCCCCTAAAGAACCTGTTATGTGTATAGGGCCCAGCCCTTTTCCAGGTGTTCTATAGGGTTGGTTATTTGCCTGCCCAAAGATCATGATGCGTGTATAGGATTTAGGTTGGCTGTGCAGAGTGGTTTGATTGCCACCGGTAGCTGTTGTGGATGTGTGTGCCGGGGTTGTTCATCTCCTAGCTGCTTAGCGAATGGTCTCTGTGAGGTTGGGGCTTGGGGCTCGTTCACGTCTATCTGGGGGAAAAGTGGGTGTGGATTTATTTGAGTGTGGTGTTTTTGTTTGTTTTTTTTAAACTTTTATTCAGAGCAAAACTTCCCTGCCCTATTAGTGAAGTTGAGATGTTTCTGAATGAATTGAGGGAGGTGGGTTTCATGTAGCACTTGCCCCTTTTTGCTGCTGTTCCTCTGTGGGCGTGGCTTGTGGGGGGGTTGTAATGTTGCTGGAAATGGGGCCAGATACGACTAACCGTCCCTGAGCTTTGGGCAGTTCAAGAACTTCAATCCTGTCACCCACCGGGAAATGGGCTGAACCAAACTTGAGGTGTGGGTGGGGTGCTATCTGGATTCCATGACTGTTCTGGTAAAACTGAATACCCCTAAGTTGCATAAAAGCTGAGCGGGGTGTGGAGCAGGCTGTCTTGTTCAGCATCTTCAGGGTTAAATGAACCAGTGAGACATCACTCCCTGCTGCCCAGTCAAGGCTGCCTCAGAGCTGATGCCCACTAGAGGGGAAAGGCCTCGCGTCCCATTCCCCATCCTTTGAGCCAGCTACTCCGCCTCCCCCTAATTGGGGGCCAGATTGGAGCTGGTGGCCTCTAGAGGGGCAAGGCACTGTATCCCCATTCCTTTTCTGAGAAGCATTCTGTGACCTGGAGCTCTGTGTGGAAAACGGGAGTGAGCTGGGGTGTGTATGTGTTATGCTATATCTAAATGATATCATTGAAAGATGAGATGCTGTCAGATTCTGATTTGACCTTCTCCCCCTGTGGTCTCCAGTCTGGTGTGTGCCAGAACTGAATGATGGAGCCTTCCCCAGGGTCCCCCCCTTCCTCAGCACAGTGTCTCCATTCTTTAAGCAATTGAATCTGATCCCAGAGTTCCCCAGGAGACATGACTCCAATGCCATTTATTTCTGACATCCCGCTAAGGAGCCTGTCAACCCAGCCAGCACACACCTCTCCAAGCTGCAGGGTAGGATAAACTCTAGCCGTATGTTCCCTGTGTATGTGTTCATCATGGCAGATACTTGTGGGGAAAGGACTCTGCTTAGAGCTGGCTGCGTTCTGAGAACTGTGTCCACCATAGGAATTACCAGACTGGTCCATCCATCCCTGTATCCCTCCTCTGACAGTGGCCAGTACAAGATGTTTCAGAGGAAGATGTGAGAATCCCACTGGGGAAACATGGGGTAACCTGCTTTCCATGAACATCTGATTCTAATCCCTGCTAGAGATCAGCTTAAGCCCTGTATCATGAGGGTTTTAGCCCCCATCCAAAATATTTGTTAGGGAGCTTTTGTTACCTCTGTATGTGGCACTGATATGACAAGTACTGGAAAACTGTCAGATTCTGGGGTCCACAAATCAAGATGATGATGATAGATTGGAGAGAGTTCAGAGAAGAACCCTGAGAATGATTAAAGGATTGGAAATAGTGCCTTGTAGTGTAACACTCCAGGAGCTCTATCTATTTAGTTTACCAAAGAGAAGATTAAGGTGTTACTTGATTAGTCTATAGGAACCTATATGGGGAACAGAAGTTTGATTGTAATGGTCTCATCAATCTAGCAGACAAAGGTCCAATAAGATCCAGTGGCGGGAAGATGAAGTGAGACAAATTTTTGACTGGAAAATAAGGCACTGGTTTTTAACAGTGAGGGTAATTAACCATGGGAACAACTTCTCAAGGGGCATGGTGGAGTCTCTATCACTGGCAGTGTTGAAATCAAGATTGGCTGGTTTTTAGTAAAAGATCTGCTCACGTTCAACCAGGAATTAATTCAGGGCTGTCCTGTGAGGCCTGTGTTATACAGGAGCTCAGACAAGATGATCACAGTGGGCTCTTCTGGCCTTACAGCTATGAATCCACTGTTGCAGCTCTAGATATATTAATTATTCATATAAATGCCCAACCTCTCTTTGGATCTTGCTAAGTTTTTGATTTCAACAACATCCGGTGGCAGTGAGTTGTGAGGCTAATAATGTGTCAAGTGAACAAAGTATTTCCTTTGATCAGATTAGAATTGGCCATCCCTCATTGCAATGACTGTCCCCTGGCTCTTGTGTTGTGTGATGGAAATGGGGACACTTCTGTTCCCCATTTGCTCTAGCAAGCCCTGCAGGTTCAAAGTTATTGGAGGGCTAATTCTTACTGTGTAGCTACAGGCCCTGCCTGAAATCAGGAGGCCCTGTTGTGCTGCGTGCTATACAGACACACAATTCCATGAGGAGGTTGCAAATGAATTTTTGTTCCCTAAAAAAATGGTTGGGTTTTTTTTCCACACAAAGGTGTTTCTGGTTGAAATTATGTTTTGATAAGAACATTTCCTTCCCACTTGCTCTGGAGCTAGGACAGCATAGGTGCTGGAACTAGGCGAGCTGCCGCCCACCCTGGCTTGACGTGGTTTCCGTCATATACAGGCTTTACAGTTTGGTTCAGTGGCTCTCAGCACCCCCATTATACAAATTGTCCCAGCGCCCCTGCCTGGCAGGGGGTCCATGTTTGTAGCAGAAGCTGGGGTGCCATGGGAGGTGCACCAAGAGGAGGTGATGAAATGAGTGTGACAAGCCAGCACTATGCCTAGGGCAGCAGGGTTAGGAATGGATGTGGGAAGGGGCCAGTTTCCAGGCACAGGAAGGGCAGTTGTTTGAAGGGCAGTGGCTAAGCCAAGCTCCGAACGGCTGAGGGTGAATGAGCAGGTGTTTGGGAAGCAGGAGCACTCTCTAGGATTGGAAGGAGTGATAAATTTCTGTGCTTCAGGGACTTGCAGAGCCATTTCTTAAATGCAACCTCGGACTCTTGGCTGGAAACAGGAACACAGAGGTGGTAATGAAATGGTGGCGGCTGCAACAGCATATGGAGAAAAATCAGAAGTCCAAAATACCATCTTGCCAGCATGAAATTAAACCATCTCTACCTATAAGAGAGAACCTAAATAATAAGGGTATTATGGTAGCTTGTATGAGCCCCAAATGAGATGGGGGGGGGGTCCCCTGTCGTGCTGGGCACTGCACAGATACACAGGGAGAGACAGTTCCTGCCCTAAAGAGCTCACATTCTGAATAGACAAGGGTCAGGAGGGGAAATAGACACCATGTGAAGGGAAGGGGCTTACCCACAGCCAGTGGCAGAGCTGGGAACAAAGCCCAGATTTCCACATCTTCTTTGTCTGATTTGGCTGTTTGGGGCTTTGCCCCTGTGACTTAAATCCATTGTGGAACTGCATTAGTTAAGCCAGCGCAAGCCCTCTGAGCATTTGTATCTGCTTAACACTGCTTCATCAGTTCAGTCTGTGATGTGAGGTTAAATCGATACAAGCCAGGTTTAAATTGATGTAAGGGCATCCACATGCGACATTGCATTGGATTCACTAAATGGGTGTAAAATCACATCTCTAGTTATATTGGAGTAACTTTGTATTTAGACCCATCTGCCTCTGGGAGCAGCCGGCACAGTGGGGCCCCGCTCTCACTTGACCCTACCCTGATAGACACAACAAGCAATAACACATCTAAGATTGACGAGCTAATTCTTCCCTGAAATATTCTTTCCTCCCACCCCACGGCTGGGCAGCAGAGGGCGCCAACGTCTTAGCTTTCCAACCTGCTGCTTATTAATTTCCACCCCGATAAATCAACCTGTTTATTAGAAGAATAAAAGTCTTAACTAACAAGGGGCTTTGTCAGTGCTTCATAAATCCTGCTTCTGTGCCTCATGAAACCCATATGTGCTTAATTCATATGTAAAGTCACAGGCAGGAATATAATACCTCTCCATTAAATTCCATGCGACCTGATAATCATCATTAGCCATGAGTAATTGCCTGATCAGCACTGCACAGCAGCCAGGGAAATGCATTTCAGCTGGTAGCTCATCTGTACTCATAGGGTGTGTGTGGACGGGGGGTTCGTTTCTGGGTCTGGGGGCATGACACATTCCTTTGTAGGTCACTGCTCCAGGGCAGAGAGGACTGGTTCTGGCTTTTCCTGCATGGAATGGAGCGTTTCTGCAAGGACGCTGTTCCCCTAGAGGCTTTCAGCGCTGAGCTGGGCACTCGTAGCTCCTTGGTTGGAAATCCAAGAGGTTCCAGTTCTTTCTATGGAACAGGACAGGGGACGTCTTTGGTTGGTGCACGTTGACCCAGATCTGTTGATGACAATAGAGCGACGGCCAATTTACAGCAACTAAGGAGCTAGCCCCTCTGACTCCAGTGGAGCGATGGCCGATTTATACCAGCCAGGGATCTGGCCACAGTCCTCTGACATCTCCCTAGTTTGATCTCAAAGAACAGTACGGATATTAATAAAGCATTGCAGCCCCTTGGCCTGAGAACATGGGGCTGGCTGTCCTCTTACAGATGGAAAACATGACGGGCAAAGTGACTCACCCAAGGCCAGACAGCAAACCAGTGGCAAAGCTGCTACTAGACCCCAGAAGTCCTGACTCCGAGTCCCCTGTGTTCTGATCACTTAGCTGCCCTCTGTAGTTAAGATAATAATGAAGTGAGGCATGGTTATGACCACTCCATCATACAGAACTGGGGGACAATATATTCAGACATGGGTTGCGAACATTAGGCTCCTAAATGAATATTTGCGCACCTAGAGAATTGGCTTGCTTCCTGTAGGCCCTAATAACTGCTTAGGCTCTTGAGAGACAGGCTGGACTTGTATCTAAAGCTCTGGGCCACAATTCAAGACACCTGGGTTCAATTTGAGATTGGGTGGCCCCCCTGTGCCAGGCATCGCACAAACACACAGTGAGGCTGTCCCTGCCTCAAAGAGTTCACAGGCTAAATAGATAAAGGGTCGGGAAGACAGGGTGTCAGCTGGCTGTGGAGAGGGAAGTACTGTGACACTCTGCTGGGGTTCCCAGGACTGTGAGCCACTGTGTTATCCCTCTGAGCCTCAGCAAGTGAGAGCTTTGTTGCTGCTAAGCTGTGTGGCAGCTCTCTGACACACCAACAAACTCTACAGGGCTCAGCCAGCCCAAAGCTTGCCTAGCAGGTAACTATCAGTGAGCTTCTGAGCGCCAGGGAGCCTCTTTTCCCTGCAGCACTCAGCCCCCCTTACTGCAGCACCCACAAAACTGAATCAAGTTCACTGCTCTTCTATAGAGAGAGAGCAGCTTACCAACTACGGAGGTTTACAAAGCCTCCACTTCAGTCAGAGCACTGGGCTGGTTTATAGTACAAGCAAAACGAGTGTGTTAACAAAAGGATAAAGGTTTAAGTGACCTTGAGTATAAGGAGTAAAGACAGGAATGGTTACAAACAGAAGTAAGAATATTTATTTAAGACTTCAGTCTAACTGATCAAACTAGAGTCCTTTTTTTGAAGACGTTTTTCTCTCCAGTCTTTCTTCCAGCCCGGCTGACCAGTTTTTTAGCTAGAACCCTTCGCAGAGCTCAGACTGCTCGGTTTCTTTGTCTCCCCAGGTGAAGAATAAAATAGGGGCTCTCTCCCCCTCCTTTTATAGTCCACTAAACCTTTGAAAAGCTTCTCTCTCCTGCTGGAGTGTAGATATTACACTGTCTTCACGCTGTTAGTTTGATGCCTTTATTTACCATCTGTAAATGGACCTTCGTTGTCTATGCTTGGCGACCAGGCTGGTCAGACAAGCAAATACACACTCCTTCATCTAAGGCAGACTGGCCATTGCTTGCCAAACACATTTCAAGAACATAACTCCAGCCCATCTTTAGAACTCTCTGCACATGCATGGGTACAATGATTGTTGGGACCAGTGCGTTACCAGGTACTTTGCATGACACCTTTTGGATAAATATCATGACAACAGTGTGTGAGGTGCGTGGAGCTGGTCAGGCCAGCTGTATTTTACTATTACATACCAGGGAGCCCCTTGCCAACTGGCTTTGGGGTGTTCCCAAGATCACAGGTACAGTGGGGGGCTGGTACTTACCAGAGGACATGACACCAACCACTCTCTCCTGTTCCACGAGGTTGTCTGGGTGCAGCTTATTGCTCTGGCATTGTGACTGATGGGATGGCAGCGCTGCTCAGGTCTCGTCTCCTCCCCCCCCCCCCCCCCCCCGGTGTTATAACGAGAGGGCTGGCCAAGCCAAATTTGTGTGAGTGGCTTTACAACCTGGCACATAGGGTTGCAGCACAATTCACTCAAATTTGGCCTACTTGGCCCCCTGTTATCATGACAGAGGGCCAAACCTGAGCAACGTTGTGTTCACGGAGGTTGCAATGCCCCAAGTGGGAAGCTGAGCCCAACCAGCCTTGTGACCCTTTGATGCATTCTGGCAACCCAGTTTTGGATCATAGCCCATGGAGTGAAAAACTCTGCATTAAAGATTGTGAGGTGCCCAAATACCATGGTGATGGGAGTCATAAAAGTACCATTGATGGATAGATAAGGGCCTTTTCTCCAGTTGTCTGGCTGTGGAATTGAGTTGAACAGCAACTCCCCTAGTCTTGGCCCAGTTCTCTTAAGTAGCTGATAGTCCTTTCTCATGTTATCTCTCTAGGGCTAGATCGAGCCAGTACCAAGTCCCTCCTGTTATGAATCACTGCCTTATAATACAATGGCTGTGGGACTGTGAAGAGCAGGAGACAAACTCCGAGCAGATATTGCAATGTGAAGTGTCAGTGTAAATCGCTTTATCTGTCACTTCAACTCTGTCGCTCTCTGCTGTTTGCCATCCCTTGGGGAAATCAGTTGCCAGAGATGTGGGGATAGTGCCTGGGAGGAGCTCAAACACGCTTTGGAGAACTCATTGGCATGGGAAACTGCCCCTCTTTAGGGGAAGATCCAGCCTGAGCGGAGGCTGCTTACCTGGGTGAAGAACGGATTTTTGGGGGTTTTCTGAAAAATTGGGGTAAAAAGTGAGGGAAAAACCAGTTTTGATTGGGATGGCATTGGTTTTCTAATGACTGTGAGAGGGGTTTTAATATTAAAGGATATTTGGAAGTATTTCAACCCAAAACATGAAACTTTTTGGGTTTTTTTTTTCTTTTTTCAGAATTTTGTTCTTGGTTTTTTTTTCCCCTGCCCAAAACAACTCTGTGAAAGTGACAAGACTTTGTGGAATGTTCCATGGTGGCTGCACTTCCGTTTTTATGTATGTATTTGTGTTTATTTTTGCTGTAAAAAAGATTTGGTCAAAAATCTTCTCACAGCTCTAATGCCAAGGCAGAGCTCCAGCTTTGTGGCTTCAAAGAGAATGGCAGCAGGGGCAGCTGCACAGACCTTGGGGAAGGTTTAACTATTGTGGAGGCTACTTATCATGTTGCAGATCTCATCGTCAGCCTGCAGCAGGATTTGGCGGGACTTCATGGAAGTGAGAGGAAGAATAGTACAGTGGTTAGAGTGGTAGCTGGGGACTCTGCTTGGATCTGTGCATTAGTAATATTGAATAGTGGTGTGGTATCACCCAGGAGCCCCAGTCATAGGCCCCGCTTCCAGTGTGCTAGGTGCTGTACAGACACAGAATAAAGAGACAGTAACTATGGCAAAGAGAATCACTCGCCTAATAACTAATAACCCTATGGCATGAAATCCCACCTGGGTGCTTCTGCACAGACAGAGCCCCTACTACTCTGTTCCTATCAGCCTTTCCTTTATGTGCAGCTAATGAAGCCTTGGGACCCCTTTTTAAAGGCAGATGCCAGTGCTACAGATGGGAAAACTGGGGCAGTTGAAGAGGGGTATTCCTGAAGAGCAGGCTCAGAGCTGGCTTTATTAGTTGGGTAGTGATAGGATCCCCAATCATGGACCAAGACCCTATTTTGCTAGGTGCTGCACAGTCAGAAGAAAAAGATGGTCCCTGCCTCAAAGAGCTAGCAATCACAGGGCGTGACTGCAGCTCATGTAGACATACCTGAGCTAGCTCCAATCTAGCTAGCTCAGGTCCTGGTGCAGTGAAGCTGCAGTGCAGGGCTCAGCATGGGCTAGTGCTGAACAATACCCCTGGATCCCAGGAGGGCTGTACAGCCTCTGCTGAACCATGCTGCTGCTGCGTCATGGCTGCGGTACCTGAGCTAGCTCTGGTCCGTCTACATGAGCTGCAGTCGCACCCCCCTTACTGCATGTAGACGTAGCCTTAGCAGAAGAAAAGACACAACAGGTGGAGACAGACCGACTGACGGCGGCGCACAAGCAAGCGATGAGAGAACAATTTAGTCATGGTCTATATAAGGGCCTGCACAGGAGAGGAGATTTCTGAGAGCACAGGGGTCTGTCCTACTTCAAAGGCAGAAGCAGAGGAAGGGTGGCCCAGGGGTTAGGACAGTAGCCTGGGACTTGGGTTCAATTCCCTCCTCTGCCCCAGACTCCCTTTGTGGCTGTGGGTGAGTCTCAGCTTCCATGAATTAGGCGCCTGTATACCTTTAAAAATCTGGTCCTTAGCTCCTCTCTGCTTCAATTTCCCCATCTGTGCAAGGGGGATAACAGCGTGGCTCTGCCTTATGGCGGGGCTATGAGAATGAATGCATCCACAGGGATCCTGAGTCCTAGCACGGTGCCTTACCCACTAGCTAAGAGCTGCCGCCGTTCCTCATGCAGCTGAGCCTTTACTCACCCAAGCCAATCCATCCGTTTGAGGAGTTCCCCAGAGTGATTTCCTCTCCTGGGGTGACTGATTCTTCTTTAACTAGCCCACGTTCACACCCAGCAGCTGCTGTTAACCCAGCTCATGAGCGTCCTTTTTATAGACTCTCCCTGCCTGTCTCCTTGGAGCAATTCCTGATTCAGAAACTCACTGGGTTGCATTGAAGGAGACGTTATAAAGTGCTGGACTGATAGCTTAAGTCAGGCTCCGGCATTCAGTTTAATGGACAGCTTTTATCTCCCTTTTTATTACATAAAATCATTTAAGCGGCTCTCTGGCTTTGTGAATAAAACAACGGGGCTTTCATCTCCAACTTCCCTCGCCCTGGTCTGCTATCCCAACGTGCAAACTGAGCCAAGGTCCCAAAGCTGCTGGGCTACAACGCGCCTGCTCACGCACGCTGTCCATTGGCTCCAGGATCGTATGGCCACTTGCAGGCTAGATGGCCATGCAAAGGCACTCATGCAAAAAAGTGCAAGCAAAGCATGTAGCCCAACCAGAAGCGAATCCCGCCCTCCATGCACGCTTTCCTCACTAATCGTGTACCCCAGAGCTTGGTTTATGTGCTCATGGATTTCACGACTGGGTGATTGTGTGCTGGGGCATGCATGGAATATGGGATCTGCACATTTAAATATAGTTTTACACAGGGCTCATATTGAATGCGCTGTGTGTGCTTGCAGCGTGTCGCCAGCTAAGCATACATGGCAATTGATTTACCACGCAGAGTGCTGTGCACGCTCACTGTTTGGCCTGGCATTCTGTGAGCTGGGCAGGCATCAGGAGAACAATAGGCCTCCCGTGTTTCGCAGTTTGTGTACCCCAACTGTGCCTCTGGAAGCAACCTGCAGCCAGCAAATGTTGCATTGCCCTACATTGTCCTCAGCCAATCAGAATGATCCTGGATCCCGTTGCAGTGGTTTTGTGAATTCATTATTCTGGTCCTATGAGAATTTGTGATATTTTGTGTCCTTGTGCACTGGTGTGGGGAAGTGTCTTGTGGTTAGAGCAGAGAGGGGCTGGCAGTCAGGACGCCTGGGTTCTATTGTGGCAGGTACTGCACAGACCCTGATCAAGGTCAAGGCCTCCAGTTTGTGCCAGATGCTTCACAAACCCTTCCCGAGACTGGGGATTCAGTGTGAGAAACAGTCCCTGCCCTGAAGAGTTTAACATCTCACTATGCAAAAGGTGGATGGAAAACAGAGGCATCATGAGGGGAAGGGACCTGCCCAAGGTCAATGCCAGAGGGGAGAATAGATCCCACTCTGGTGTCTTCCTTGTTGGACCACACTGTCTGTGCTCAGACACACTTTTATAGGCAGTGTTGTCTAATAGAGCACTGGACTGAAGCTGGGGAGACCTGGGTTCTAGTCCCAGCTCCGCTGCTGGGGGAACTTGGGCAAGTCTCATCCCTGCTCTGTGCTTCTGTTTCCCCAACTGTAGAATGGGGATAATGATACTAACCTCCTTTGCAAATTGCTTTGAGATTTATTGAGTAAAAGTGCTATAGAAGAGCTAGGGATTAATAGAATTTGCTGGTGCAGTCATGGCTGAGCCGCATGTGTGAACTGGGCCTGTGATTCTCTCTGTATTTTTGCATGTGCATCTTTCCAATGACTGAAACCTTTTGCTTTTAAAAGCACACCTGGACTCACGCCACCCAAATCCCCTTCCCCCACCTCTCTCTTTGCTCCCCTATCCCTACCACAGCTCCCCTTCCTCCTCCTCTCCTCTGATGCCAGCCTCTTCCTGCTTCACAGTCCTCCCTTGCCCCTCCTTTGCAGAGTCCAGCTCCCCAAGGAATGCAGCCTGGAATCCAGTGCTGCATGTTTATCTATGACTGGGAAGGGTGGGGATGAGCTCAGGCGCCAGCCACGCACCTCAGTGCTGTTCCAGATCCCTGCATCCCCACACCCATCGAAGCGTCCGCTTCCCAGCGAGCAGTGCTCATGGCAGGGAACGCTTGCAGCTGTGGAAGAGATCACAAAGCTAACCCATAGGGGCCTCCTCACTCAGCGAGTCTAGTCCCTACTATTGCAGGCAGTCTCCTCATTTAATCTCCAATTTATCCAGCTCCATCTTCAAACTAGCTGGGTTGTCGTTCCCCCAGCCCCGGCTCCTATGGGGAGCCTGCTGCAGAACCTCCCTCCTCGGATTGGTAAATCTCCTTCTCCTCTCCAGCCTCAATTGATTCCTGGCTGGTTTCTCCACATATGTTGTTGTGCCAACGTTGTCCTTTAGTTTCAGTAGCTCTTCTCCTCCCCAGGGCTCCCCCTCTCTGACTCCCATATACTTATAGACATAACCACATCCCCTCTCAGCCTTCCTCTGGCCAGGCTAAACAGACCCCACTCTTTCAGTCTCCTGTTATAAGATGAGCTCCCTGTTTCCCTGATCAGCCTAGGAGCCCTTCTCTGCACCAGGCTGGTTTGAATTAATCTTTCCTGAAGATGGGTTACCAGAGCTGCGCACAGTGTTCCCACTAAGGTCTTTCCAGTGCCTTGTCCAGTGGCATTAATACTTTCCTGTCTCCACTGGAAATCCTTTGCCTGATACAACCTAGAACTGCATAATTCATGATGCAGACAGCTGTCTTGAATCGCTGCCTCATCAAGGCTCAGAGTGAGTGATCCCTGGACCTCCCCATTGATCAAAATACATATTTAAATATTTATTTCCCCCCAATCCTGTTAGCAAATTGGTTTCCTGCATTAGGGCAGTGGGGTTGCTAACTGCCCGCCCTTCTGTGACAGAGGTTAACTGCACAGTGGAACTCCCTCCAGCCCCCTGGCGAGGTGGGCCGCCCTTCCAGCCCAGGTGCCCCATGTACTGTGTGGGTCACAGATTTTAAGGTCAGAAGGGCCCATTATTATTATTTACATTGCAGACCAGCTGGAGTGTTAGGCACCTTACAAACATAGAACAAGACGATCCCTGGTCCCGATCCTTTACTCTGACCTTGAGAAGCCTCTAACTTGCCTTTGTCAAAAATCTGGCTGCTATAATATGCTGCTTTAAGCCAGCAGCTCTGAACTGACTCCCTGAAATGCAGGGCAATGGGGGATCAGCTTCTCTTGTTGAGGACATCGGGCAAATCCTTGAATCTCTGTGCCTCAGTTTCCCCTGGCTCCAATCGGTAGAACATGGAGAACCAGTTAACTAAAGTCTGTAAAGAACTTTGATGGGGGACGTTTGCCCTGAAAGCCCAGCCCAGGCCTGTGCTCAGCCCTAGTGAACTCACCCTTGCACGCTTGTCCAGGGTTGAGCAGCTCCCCTCCCCAGCCTCTCCTGGCTGGGCAGCCACCTGGCCTGTAAGAATATTGATGACTGTTATCTCACTGGCTTGGTGCTTCTCACCCATTGCTACAGCGCAGTCTCCCTGATCACGGATTCCGGCATTGCCCTCAAAGCATACACTGCATATTAACGTTCCTCTCGAGTCTCTTTGTATTAGCTGGCTGTCTGCAGGCTGCAAATGGCCTGTCAGATATGTGCTGGGTACTTACATGTGCAGAACCACAAGACAAAGAGAGACCTGGGGAGTTGGGCGTGGGCAGGGATGGAGATGGGACTAGAACCCAGGAGTTCCTTCCCCTCTGAGCCCACTTCTCTAATCCCAAGACCCCATTACCCTTGCAGAGCATGTGCTAGGACTTCAGGATTCAAATTTCCATTCCATTCTCTCCTTGATTTAATCCCCAAGACCCCACTCCCAGAAACAGAACACAAGTCTTGACACCCAGCTCCTCCCAGCTCTAGACCCTGCCAGAGCAAGAAAGGGAACCCAGGAGTCCTGATCTTCAGCCCCTCCCTTCTCTAACTACACCATAAGACACTTGGGGCAGAGCAGGGCATCCTTTACCAGCAGTTGTAAGGGAATCGATGGGGTTCCTTTCACTTCCCTCTGTGAAAGCTGCCCTGGGTCTGAGAGCAGCAGTGGCCCTGTCACTTCTCTCTGTTCCCTGCTCCCGGCCAGAAGAATCCCCATCAAAGTAGCCATGGGCTGGAGCCATCTTGCCAGGGAGCCGGGAGCGAGCCATCCAGACAATTCCCTGTCAGAGCCTGTTTGTCCCTGTCTTGATTATAGCCGTTGGGCTGCATTTCACATTCAGGTTCTCGCCGACATTCATCTGCGATTCCCTCTTTTCCGAGGGCTCGCCGGGGGGGAGATGCTTTTGAGTAGCTGCCAAGCAAATGGCTTAGAATTGACGGGAATCGCTCATCAGCTCAATCCTCAGTTTAGGAGCTGCCAGGGGAAATGTGCTCTGTCGAAGATGCATAGAAGAACCCTGTGAACGGAGAGGGCTCTTTGTGGATATAATGGTAGCGACTAGAGGACCCCAACTGAGATTGCGGGCCCCCTATTATATCAGGCACTGCTGACTGAGAATGGTCCTCCCCCCGGGCCCAGTGCTGCGCAGACCTTGACCTCGATCCGTCCCCCCCACAGTGTAAGGGCTGCTGCCCAGAACCGGACCAAGATTGGGGCCCCTGTTGTGCCAGGCACTGCGCAGACCCCGAATGAGATTGGGGGCCCCTCCCTCCTCATTTTGGGTGCTGTGCAGATTCCAGCTAAGATCAGGGCCCTCTTCCTGTTGAGCTGGATACTGCAAAGATCTTAGCCAAGATCATGGCTCTCATGTGTTTTTAGCTCCTTATTTCAGTCCTTCCTCTGCCTCCATCCAGATTGCAGCTGCCCCCTTTAGGGAAAGTAACTCACTGGCTGTGACCATACCACTGTGATGAGACAGCTTCAGAGCTTGGCAGCCTCCTTTCAACCTCAAATCCTCATCCCACTTCAGCCCCAGCAGCTCAGAGCTGGGTTGCACCCCCCTCCCTCATTGTCTCGGCTCTTCCTAATTAGCATTTGATCAGGGCTGTGCATTAAAAACGTGAGTCACACACCGGTCCCTGGTGCCTTTCGCTGTCATGTAACGTAGCAGTTGTGATCTGGAGACAAACTGCAAGGCTGAGTTGGCTCACTTCCTATGGTAGCACCCCTTGCTTATTACCACACACTGCAATTATCCCGCAGACGGGAATTCCACCTCCCACTTAGCCACCTTCCATGGGGAATTCAGTGGCTGGGTCAACAGCCCTAGAGATGGCAGATTGCTATCCAAATGCAGACCCATCTGCTCTGCCTATAAGGCGGAAAGGGCTGGTCAGTGTCTGTAGTGCATGTGTGATTGTTGCTGTTTGTATTATGAGAGATATCTTGAGGTACTGATTGAGATCAGGACCCCCATTGTGCCAGGTGCTGCACAGAACCTGACTGAGATTGGGACCCCCATCTGGCTGGGTGGTGCACAATCTTAGGTGAGAGGCCCATCCAGCTGGGGGCTGTACTTGCCCTGACAATCAGGGTGTGAAGCCAGGCTGGTGCAGGGCATGTGCATGCACAGTTTTGCATGCAATACCTAAGAACACAAAGATTAACTCCCACTGAATCTGGCTACTCACGCATACATGTTTTGTTTTAGTCTTTGCATCTTAAAGATTAACTGACCAAAGGCGCACTTCCCCCAACACACACACATTCAGAGCACAGCTGTAGCCTCCTCTCTAAAGCTGTTTTAATTAAAACCCATCACCTGATGACCTTTCACATTTCACAGCCGGCTTATAAAAGGGGGGTGGGGAGATCTGTGTGGCATGACTGCCCTGCTACAAAAGACCCCCACTGCTTCCGGGGGTGCTTTAGATGTGAAGGCGGCTGCTGCCTGGTATCTCAAGTGGAACGGGCATGAAAAGGACCCAGGAGAAAAGAAACTCTTTAGTGCCCTGTGTGTCGATCAGCGTTTATTAAAATTGCATCTTAGCTTCTCTCCTGCCTGAATCGCCCCTGTGTGTGCTCTTAACCCCTGTGTCTGTGTGCACTCCAGTTGCAGCCTTCTCGGGCCTGTCTCCCTGATGTGGTGTATGGTTTGCAGGTAATCCTAACAGAATGATTGGTCAAGATCTGTGCAATGGGTTCCCCAAACTTGGTCAGATCCTCTTGGCGTTATCGTAGTACACGTTCTGTGATTTACCCCAGCTGTGACTCCGCTCCCTCTAGCTGCTTATCTAGCCTTGAGCCCCTCGCCCTGTTATCTGGTCTCACAGCCACCTTACTGGCTGTGGTCGACAGCAGCTGTTTAAATACAATCCCATGCATTGGTTGGCACTGCTTATTGCTCCCACAGTGATTGGGGAAAGTTGCCAAGGGAAGTTCAAGCAACATTAACCACTTGTCACACATGCTTCTGCTTAACGCCCTCAAAGCACACTTGACAAAGGGCTTTGCAACAGGCTTGTAGCTGCCATGTCTGGGGCCCTGGTGCTAACGAGGCCCTGACATCAGCATGAGGCTGTTTGGTTTGCAGTGTAAATTCATGGAGTTGGTCTCTAGATATTAGGAGGGATGGTTTACATGTGGGATCCTTGATGGGACAGAATCCTGCCAATTTGTGTGCTTATAGGGTCCCCAGATGGATGCCTCTGAAGTACTTACACTGTTGCCCTGGCTGCCTGAGCACTTAGCTAGTATTCAGGGCCTTGAAGATTTGTTTGGGTATAGAAGGGAGGAGCTGGACATGGAGACATCTGGGTATGGATGGAAAATCAGCATTTTGAGTCAGGCTGAATCTGCTTGCAATCTTGTTATTTACAAGTCTTGTTACCCTGAATGCAGCAGAACCAACCAACAGCAGAGTGGTTACTTATTCCAAAATCCCCACCTCTGCCCCTCCAGTGGGCTCTGTGCCAAGAATCTCTGTCTCTTTGCTCCTCCTCAGAGTCGCCCTCATGACTGCTTCCCCTGACTTCCTGCCTCCGACACCTACATCTGAGTTAGCACTTGCGTTGCAACCAGGGAAACCCCTCAGCCCACAGGCTGATCTCTGACCTTCCATGCGGCCTAGTCATTGGTCAGTCACCTCCATTGTCTGCAGCTGGTTTTACTTCGTAAAGATGCTCCTTCCACTGAGCCTACATTCACTTTGAGAGTGCTTGGCACAGCCACTGGCTTTAACAAGGTCTGTGATTGTCTTGAGATCCAGGAGCCCCTCCATGGCACTTGTTAGCACATTTCAGCATAACATACGTTCATCCCAGCAACCCAAGAATCATTATACCATTCATGCAGATGGGGAAACTGAGGCACAGAGGCTTTTTTTCCCCCTCTCTCCCTGTTTGAAAATGAACTCCATGCCAGAGGTAGATACAAATGTTAATGGTTTTTCAGGGGAAATTTTAAAATGTTCCCCTTGTTTTCCAAAAAAAATTTCCCTGAAAAAGGCTTTTTAGTTTTTTTTCCCCCAACCAAAAATGGATCTTTGGGGATTTGGTTTGAGGTTTTTGTGGGACAGTACTTCTCCTCTCTCTGTCACTTTTCTGGGAAAACTTTGGGTTTTGATTAGAAAAAAACTAAGCAAAAAATTTTGAACAAACCAACTGGAAACAAAAAAAAGGGTGGTTTTCAATTGAGAAATGTTTTTGACAGGAAAGTTACAAGTAGCTCTGCTCAATACCCACCATCCAGAACAGATTTGCCAAGCAAATGAGAATGTTGGATAATAATAATTAATAACAACACTTCATTTTTAGCTAGTGTTTTTCATTGTAGATCTTAAGGCACTTTACAAAGGAGGTTGGTATCATTAGCTCTTTTATACAGATGGAGAAACTGAGGCACAGAAGGCAGATGAAACTTGCCCAAGGTCACCTGACCAAGATCAGAGCCTCCCCCTGCCATTGTGCCAGGTGCAGCACAGATTGACGGTGATTGGGGCCTTAACATGCTGAGCTCTGCACAAATGCTGAACAATATTGGGGGCCCCCATTGTGCTGGATGTTGCACATATCATAACCAAGCACGATGGGGGCCCTGATCTCAGTCAGGGTCTGTGCAGCACCCAGCACAACTGGGGCCCTAATCTCACTCAAGGTCTGTTCAGTACCTGGTACAATGGGGCCCTGATCCCAGTGTGGGATCGATAGGTTCTTCTGTAACACAAATAGTAATAACCCTACAGCCCTTCCTCATATTGCTGATCTGCTTGTGTGATGCGGAGATAAGACGCGTGATATTCCTGTTGCTAATGACTCTCTTATCAGCTGTGTAGCCGATTGCATTATTTCGCTTCTCACTTCCACTGTCTTAGAAAGGGAGATTGCAAAAGGTTAAACAGGCAGTTTGCAGGCTTGTCCCATCGTCACCTGCAATCTGGGAACATTTAGCACATGGCAAGCAGGCACAGTGCCAGCTGCAGCCGTGCTGGGTTCAGTTGGCGTGTGGCAAAGGGTGTGTGGGGGTCCCCAGAAGAAGCCCCATTAAGCTTTATCCAAGGGAAATTTACGCTTTGTCAGCTGCGTTGGTTTTGTGCGTTGTTAATGCAGCACTTTTGGAGCTGCGTTTGTCTGTCCTTTTCACTGACTGGAGGGAAGGCGGCTTGATCACAGTCTATAAGCACCTACATAGAGAGGAGATTTCTGAGAGCACAGGGCTCTTTAATCTAGCAGACAAAGGCAAAGCGAGAACAAACAGCTGGGAGCCAAAGCTAGACAAATTCAGCCTGGAAATATAAGGCACTCAATTTTTAACAGGGAGGAGAATTAACCATTTGAGTAACTAGGAACGGGATGCATTCTTTGTCACTTGCAGTTGGATAGCTCCCTGGAAGATTGGCTGTGGCTGGGCTGGAGGCAGGAATCACTGGGTGACACTCTCTGTGCTGTGCAGGAGGTTGGACAGGATAATCACAATGGTCCTTGCTAGCTTTACCATCTCTGAATCACATTTTGTGTGTGAGATTTTGTTGAGAGAAAGAGACTTCTGAGTGCCCACATTCAGGTTGGAGTGCAGTGAAGACAAAGCCTGTGTGTGCGTGCGCACGCATGTATCCTTTTGGGACAAAACCACACTGACTCCCAATGCCCGGTGCACTTTCAGCATGCTTGTTACCTCAGCGCTGCAGCTCAGCATTGCCAAGTGCTGCCCATTTCCTACCGTGCTCTACTCGCCGCTCTGCCTGCTTCTCTGTGCAAAATACTCCCTGTAAAAAATGAAATCCTAGTTATCATTACCACCCTCGATCAGGGCTCTGTCACTTTCACAAGGATGCTTTTCCAGACCAAAGTGGGCTGCAGGGGGTGCTAGGAGAGACACCAAACTGCGAGATAAAGGAGCTGGAGTCCTGCTGTTCCTTCGTCTGCAGAAGGAAGCGGCTTAGTCTTTTAGCTTCACACACAGCTGCCTTTGATCCAAAGGGATACTTAAATAGGGCTGGAATCTGGCTGGCTGGCTGGCTAGCTCAGTCACAGAGTCCCTCAATCACGCTGCTTCCTCAGCTCCCAGTCTTCCATCCTCTTTTTTCCAACTCTCCCAGCTCCATCAGTGTGAAGCATTCAAACACCATGAAAAATTCTGAGATAGTCTTAAAAATCATGTGATTTGGGGAGTGTTTGTGCTGCTGTATCTGTACTGTGGCAACCCCATGGGCAAGACCATTGCACTAGTGTCAGAGTGTGCTAGTGCAAAACTCCCTCGTTTCAAATGGGGAAATGTCACTCTCTGCACTGGGGCAACACATCTGCACTAGGGGCTTGTGCTGTGCAAGTCACTGTTCACACCTGTGCAACATGTCTGCACGAGGGAGTAGCTCTGGTGCAAGTTACTTTTTACACTGGAGTGATGTGCGTGTTAGAGGTGTGCACTGCTACAAGTCACACTTTACACAGTGCAACACATCTGCACTAAGGTCTTGCACTAATGCAAAAAGGCCTCCCAATCCCAGTACAGACAAAGCACAAGTCGCTTATGTCAATGGATAAGAGCACAGGGTCCTGTGATAGTCTTCATGGCAGGCAGTTCCTTCCCCCTGTAGCCTAAACTGGATATTCCAGCAGATGCGCTGTTGGGTTTTCCCCCTTGTAGCAATACCAAGGAAAGCCTAATCCTTTCTCCCATAACTAATCCATTTGCTAGAGCCCCAGGAAAGAGCCAGTTACAGTATTTCCTCTCCTCTGCACCAGTCTGGCTGGCTTTGAAGAGGCGATTAGGCGTCCAAAGCTCCAGGTGAATAAAAGAGGAATTAAGATGCTTTTATATTCCTCACCAACACCTCCTCAATAGGCTTTTGGAGACATGCCATGCGTCAAGGGGTGCTTTGATTCAGGGCGCAAGCCACTTGGAAAGGAGGTATCAAGGAATGAGTACCCCCACCCTGTTTAAAAGCCTGCTTCCAAATTCCATGCTCTGAAGTACAACCCCAGCTGCTTCCTGCAGTATCATCCCTGCCAATCTATCCCCAAGTCCAAGAGCTTTCTAAAGAGCAACCTCGTGCAGTCGTGCCAGATGGATGTGAAACGATGTAGGGGGCATTGCATGCTTATTTCACACTGGTGTAAATGATGACATCAGGAACCATCCCAGATGTCATTGCCCGTTTGGGAGGCATCAGATTGTGTCAGATGTCTGGGATTGTCCTGGGAGAGGATTCCCCCTGAGGGACAGGTATCCCTTAGCCCCTATGATAGAAGCCAGGTTTTTACAAAATAAATCAGCTTTCCTTTAGACATCTCAGCTGAGATCAGCGTCCCTGTTGGTCTGGGCGCTGCATATAGTCCCAACTGAGATCAGGGCCCTGATGTGCCAAGTGCTGCACATATAGGGAGAGACGGCCCCTGATCCAAAGAGCTAGATAGGTAAGAGATGGATTATTATCCCCAATTTAAAGATGAGAAAAACTGAGGCACAAAGAGAGAAGTGACTCACTAAAGCAGATTTGGAATTGAACCCACGACCCAATCCAGGGATTTATTGCTGGGTCATTCTGTATCTCAGTGTCCCACTCCTTTGTAAATGAAATGGCAAGATTTTCAGTAGTATTTTGGTCTAGGGGGTAAGGTAATGGACTGAAGGTCAGGACACCTGGGTTCTGTTCTTGGTCTGCTGTTGCCTCTGGGCAAATCACTGCCCGTCTCTGTGCATCAGTTTCCGCTCCTGCCTTTTGTCTGTTTAGATTGTAAACTCTTCAGGGCAGGGACTGTCTCTTACTCTGTGTCTGTGCAATGCCTGGCACAACGGGAGCCTTGATCTCAGTTGGGATCTTTGCACCACCTGGCACAATGGATCCCCAATCACACTGGGGTTCTCCAAGCATTATGGTGATATAAATAATGCTTATCAGGAAGCTGCCTTTCTCCAGCCTGGAAAGTGCGTTAATATTTCTGTTTTCTGGCAGGTATAACCTCTGGTTCCAGCCTCTAGAGCTGGTCAATTAAATCATGGGCTGGGCATGTGGTCTTTTCTGGACCTCAGTTATTCAGGCTGTAAGGTTTCCTTCTTAGTGTCAATAGGGATTTGTGCTGCTCTCAGAACCACAGTGCATAGCAGAGTCCCCAGTGGAGTGACCTTGGCCCTTCAGTAAGTTGATTATAATGAAGGACTTGTCACATCTTTCCAGCCAGCTTTTTCTTCTATGTCCTCTTGGTCTGTCCTTTTAAGCCTGGTTTCATCTCATTGCCTAAATTTCTTTCGCCAGATACTGTGATGGGAGTATGGGGAGGGGACATGCAGAGCCAGCTGTAGGCATTTTGCTGGCCAGGATGAAAAACATTTTGGAGTCCTCACCCCAGTGCAAGGGCAGCCCATGGACTCCAGTGGAGTAATGCTGATTTACACCAGCTGAAGAGCTGGCCCAA
The DNA here is from genome assembly GCF_026122565.2 of Emydura macquarii macquarii. Classification (NCBI taxonomy): domain Eukaryota; kingdom Metazoa; phylum Chordata; order Testudines; family Chelidae; genus Emydura; species Emydura macquarii. Next base: position 6,986,827 of record NW_027131105.1, on the reverse strand, counting down.
TGAATTTAGCAGCTCCTGTAAGGGGTGCACTGACAGCGGAGGTAATAGATTTTAAAGCCAGAAGAGATAATTGTGACCTACAACAAAAGCACAGACCAGAAAATGCCACCCAGCCATTCTTGCATGGATCTTACAGCTTGTGGTTGGACTAGGGCACAGTATAGTGTACAGGTCACTGCAGTGACTCTGCGGGTGTGATCATTTCCCCAGCCTTTAAACCCCAGCCTGCTTTTGACGCACGAAAGCTGCCACTGAAGCGTATTCCCAAGCTGAGAAATGGCATTCCTGCATGATGCTGTAAGGAGGAAAAATCCATTAACCTGTAACTAGACATGAAATCAGGTCTAATGCAGAAGCAATGAGCTTGGATTTTAGGTTAAATATAGCAAAACCCACTGTAATTTCTGACAGCAAATAATTGTCTCCTGGCGTTTGAAAGGTAGATGGAGGATGAGGGGAACATAGTGCAGTGCCAAGCGGGGAGGGGGGGAGGGTAGGTAGGGGAGGAGTCGGCTCCAAGCGCTGATGGCATCTACAGAACAAACAAATGCAGTCTGTAAATCCCAGCCCTTCATCTCTGCCTCCACATTACTGTCTTCATATACCTAGTAGGATGAGCCAGTGAAAATGTCCCTGTCATTTCAGCTAAAAAACTCTCTGCACCTGCTGTCCGTCTATCCATCCAATACCACCCCTATCTTTCTCCGTGTCAGGCAAAAAAGCTTCAGGGGCTGTGAATCCTTATGTGCCTGGATCTCCATTCTGCCCTCTGAGCAACAAGAGCTGGAGGGGAAGTTTTGTGCATGTGAGGAAACCATGGAGAATTTGTTGGGAATGGGGTCTCTACTTAGTACCTTCCCTCTCATGTCCCCCATTCACACCATGGCCTAATGTTGACCAGATGTCCCGATTTTATAGGGACAGTCCTGATATTTGGGACCTTTTTTTATATAGATGCTTATTTCCCTCAACCCCCTGTCCCAATTTTTCACACTTGTTATCTAGTCAACCTAGCCCTTTCCCTTAGGTTCCTCCCTTCACACATGGCCTAATGCCCTTCCCCTCACACCATGGCCTAATGCCTGTCCCCTGATCAGCTGCAGGCTCTAGAATTATTTTGCCTGGCATCCAGAGAGGTAGGGGTGGCCATGGATAGACAGATGTGTCTGGGAATGGATGGATAGCTAGAAGGGTGTGTATAGGGACAGAGGGATAAATGGAGGGGTATGCATGGGTGGGTGGGTGGATGGATAGATAGAGGTTGGTTATAGGAGGTGCTTTAATATTTATACACTAACATTCCTCTGGCCTTGGGGATGGAAACGTTTACCTGTCCCCAGGGCCTTTGTCCAGTGCTTTGGGGAGAAAAAGCAACATATAATTCCCTTGGTAGCCTTCTTCCAATTCATCCTCCAATCCCACCCTAGCACCAATCCATTTTTATTCCTCTACCCAACAACACCTTCATTTTAAGTCTGCAGTTGTACACTCAGTCTACCCTCACAGGCCAGAAGAGAATGACCCAAACCACTGTAAAAGTTAAATCTTTCTATTTTATTTCAAGAAAGGACAAGGAAAGAATTTTTTTCTTTTAAACTTGTACATTTTTTTTGTCCATTTGTTTTGTTTTTTTTATTTTTATATGAAAAAAAAGGGGGACAAAGGAACACATTCATCTCAGACGTTGAAAATTTCAAGGCACCTAAAGGAAAGAGGCCAAAGGGCGCGCAATGAGTGCACTTTGGTTTCTCGGAAAAGAACCCTTATTTTGGTGGTGGTGAGACGGGATAACCAGGCTGGCTTCCGTCCGCGCATGGCTCAGCAGATGCACAGAACAAGAAAAGGGATGGATGAGCGAAGGGGATTGTGATCCCGGCTGAGTTGAAGATACGGAATTTGAACATGATGCTGAACTGATTCTCTTTGACGATGCTGTTTGAGATCTGATGGATCCCCGGCAGTTTGCAGGGACTGAACTGAGTCTGTTTGACAGTGGTACTCAAAGTCCAGTTTGCAAGGAGCTGAACTGAATCTTTTAACGATGCTCTGCAAGGGGCTGTTTGCAAGGGGCTGACTTCCTCTGCAGCTGTGTTGAGCTGTTGAGTGTCCATGGGGCTGAGCGCCAATTCAGTTCTGATTGGGATTCTGTTGGGGAATGGAAAGCTAGCTGCTCCTTGGTGGGACTGGTTGCATGTCAACTAACAGCCATGAAGATGACAGCTACATTACTAGACATGCTCCTTTCTCTCTGCAAGGCTTTCCCTGTCTATTAACTACAGTTGCCCGCTGCTGCCACGTGCCCTTCCAGATCGTGCAAAGTGGCTAAACTTACATTAAGATCATGCAGACTTAAACCTCCAAAACCCAGGAAATATGTGTGGGGAAAGAGGGAGGGATGGATGGATAGATAAATGTGTATGCAGATAAGTACAGACAGAAGGGTGAGTGGGAGTTGGACAGAGAGGTGTGTATTTGGGGAATGGATAGAAAATAGAGGGATGTGTTTGGGGATGGATAGAGGTGTATTAATGTGTACTTCACTCCTACAAACTAACCTTAACTCTGCCTCCCCTTGAGTTATCTCTGACCTTTACCTCACTCCCACTTTGTCACTTTAACCAACTGCTTGGGGTTCCCAGCTCCAAAGGTTCTAGTCCTGTCATAGCTTTTCTTGCAACGACCAGTGAAAATAATGTTTCTAAGGATTAGAGTGGTAGGGTGAGGGGCTGCTGTTTAGATAGTGTTTCCTGGATGTAAGACTGGCATTGTGCAGAGGCTACAGTATATTGTAAATTCTGCAGTGGGATACTGGTGTATTTAAACACAGGCCAGGTGGGAGCTGGAACTCCTAGGCCTCTTTAGATACATTTGTTTCTGCCTTGCATTCTCCAGCCTCAAACACAATCCTGTTCTTTGTTTACTAGCCATGTATGAAAATCCATGCAGCCCTCTTTGGAATTGTAATTGTGGGTGCCAAAAAGCCAGATGTCTTGCCAACCACATTCTGATGCCACAGGTTTTGATACCAGCCACCATCCAGACTATGCCACAGCCAGGGGCAAAGCTTGTAGAATTTACTTAGGCAAAGTTGCCCTTGAAGTCAAAATGAAATGGGGTCCATTTCTTGTCTCCCTGAATCTCAGAAAATCATTTACTGTGGTGCAAAGTGCTACCTAGTTGGATAATATTTACATTCTCACTTTGCACTGGTGCAAATGACTGCACAAGAGTCAAGTCAACAGAGAACCAAGCCAGAGTCTCTCAGTTTCATAACAACAATCTTAAGGAATAGAAATTAATGTCTCCTCTACTATAAGTTTCTGTCCATCAAAGTGAGGGTGAGAAGGGGACTAATGTTCCTTGATAAGGAAAGAAATTGTTTGTAAAGGCCGCATCACTGTTTGCAAGCATAAGGGCCCTGATTTTAATCAGAGTTACACCAGTGTAAATCAGGAGTAATTCCCACTGCAGTCAGCGAGTGACACCAGTGTCAAACTGGGAGTTATGTCAGTTTCAAGTTGGGAGTCACGCCATTTTAAGATGAGAGTCACACTAGTGTCAAATTTTGGAAATCACACTGATTTCAAATGGGAAGTTACACTGGTGTCAAACTGAGGACACCCAGCTGAAGGCCAAGGATATTTCTATTCACTAGGCTATAGGACCATCAGACCAGATTTGGTGGGTGCTTGCATTCAGCTGCCCAAATAATGAATTCATTAGTTCAAAGGCCGACTCTTACCCTAAAGCCTTGTTTTTTAAAACATTACATCTGACTATTTGAACCTTTGCAAGATTCAGAGGGATTGGATGTTTCTATGCATAACAAGACTATCCAGAGTTAGAATAGTTAATGCGAACGAAATGAGCATGGGGAAGGATATTAGAACTCATGCTTCAGGGCTTAAGTGGATCTCTATTATGGATTATAGAGGGTAGATTATCCCACATCTGTCTAATACAAGGATACTTCTGAAGCATCTGGCCAGGATACTGGGCTGCATGGCCCACAGGTCCGATTTAGTCTTTTGATTCCTATGTTTGGAATGTATTTTAAACGGTTCAGCAACCTTGGGGCACAAACAGATGAGATGAGATAGGTCCAGAATGCTGGCCTTTGATCTCATCTTGATGATGGGGTGAAACTAGGCCATTTTCCACCAGATTGTCTTTGCTTCAAAGGTCAAAGGGCAGGGACAACTGTGTACCCAGGGCTTACTAAAAATAATACTATGCACTTCTGTAGCACTTCCCAGCAAGAAGCAATACAAGCATTAGGTAATTTAGTCTCACAATCCCTGTTTAACTCTTGAGGGAAACTGAGGCACATAGAGGGGATGTGCCTTGCCCAAGATCATGCAGTGAGTCAGCAACAGAGCTGGGAGTAGAACCCAGGAGTCCTGTCTCCCAGCCCATTTGCTCTAATCACTAAATCCCACTCACCTTCCAGAAATAGTAATAGAAGCCAGGAGTCTTGACTCCCAATCCCTTCCCTCAACCCTAAACAATGGACCATGCCCAGGTATCTGCTGCAGAAGGAGTAAAGCAGCTGAGCTTATTGTAGGGGAGGAGAAAAACTTTAGGAAGGGACCTTATTAAAAATATATAAGGGCATCATTTTCTAAAACATCTAAGTCACCCAGGAGCCCAAGTCCCATTTGCAAAAGTGACTTAGGGCCAGATTTACCAAGGGATTTAGCCACTTAGAGATGCAGGAAGATGCCTAGTGAGATTTTCAAAAGCCCCTAAACAGGTTAGGCACCTAAGTCACATTGTAAGTCAATAGGAGTTAGGCACCTAGCTCATTTCAAAATCTTAGTAGGCACCTATCTGCATCATTAGGTGTCTAAGTACTAGAGTGGCTGAAAAATGGAATTTCCATTCTGTGGACAGTTCAAAAATATTTGTCTCAATAAGGTCAAAATATCTTGATTAGACTTTTATAAAATACGATACTAGAATATAATAATGTAACATCAAACCAAACCTTCCAACCTTTTTGAAACAAAACATTTTGGATAATTCCTTATGAAAATGCTGATGAAATCAGTATGTTCCAGCAAAATATTCTGATTTAATCCAGTTAGCATTTTCTGATGGAAAACTGTTTTGTATGAAATTTTTTTGCCAGGTTTCTAAATACCTTTGGAGCCTAAATCCTATTGTCTTGCAATGAGATTTAGGCTCCATAGTGCCTACATCACTTTTAAATATGGCTCTTCTGCTCCTCAGTCAGTTAGGCACATTTGAAAATTTTACCCCATATCTCTTTATATGTGGGAAGGGTTAAGATAAATTGCTCCAGATTCCTGGATTTCAAAAACCAGACCCTGGAAAAATGCAAGGGAATGAGAAGAAAATTTAAGAAGCCAGTGGAGAATTCAGGCCAAACGATTATGTGCTATTCAAAGAACGGTAACTGCTGTTACTCAAAGTAAAAGCCCTAGGCAGCTATCAAGCTGGATGACATAAGTGAGTTGAACAGATAGCTAGATGTGTATGTTGGGGAAGTGATGTCTAGTAGTGAGGATAGGTTGCAAGGTACGGAGACAAGCTGTGGATCACACTGACTTTCTCTGAGAATTTTTTTGGTCTCTAAGCTCCAAGATTCCACCTGGATCAAATATTGATCGTGGAAGCTACAGGCCTGGATTCTCCTTCGTTCATCCTAGTGTGAAACTTTCTGGTTGGTCTCATGCCTGCTTTGCACTTGGCATTTGCAGAATAGGGCCCCCGCAGACTGACCAGCTAGCAAGTCTGAAAAATCAGGACAGAGTGGGGGTTAACAGGCGTCTATTTAAGACAAAGCCCTGGATATTGGGACTGTCCTTATAAAATTGGGACATTGGTCACCCTAGGCCCCTGAGAGCCAAGATCGTTGACACTTTATGCAGAAGGAGCCAACGCTTGGCAGACAAAAAAAAATCCATAGTCGGTGTCATCTTTAAGTGGCTTAGTTTCAACTAATGAGTTTAGCAGCTGAAATTTGTTTTAATAAATAAATAAAGGAAAATAATTTGCATTTCCAAACTTTTTTTTTAACCCTGTTTAAATGGCTCTGTCTTAAATTATGGCAGCTTTGCAAGCTGAGCTGTAAATTGTTACTGTAAACTCCAGGTGCGCGGAAGGGAAAGACATAAGCCAAACATGCTCGAATCACCTGAATTAATGAGCGCCAGGCTTGCATTGTGCTAAACGCATCCTCTTGGAGCGCCGGTTCAAATTAGTGCCGTTTGTTAAATGCTGTGTGTAGAGTTTACACTTAATAAAATTACACTTCGTGGGAGGTGGAATGCCGGAACTGAGGGCTGGATCCTTTCATGCAGTGTTAATCATATAAATATAAGCTCTGCTGTATGCCTTTCTTTTGTCGTATTTTCCCTTGCCATGGTTGTGAATGGAAAGGAAGAGCAATATGACTTTTTCCCACTTTAAAATGACTTTCTTTTGCGCTTTGTGAATAAATAGCCCTCTATCCCTGGCAAGTGGCTAATTAGCTGCATAAATTTGCATAGGGATAGACCAGTCGCAATAGTCAACTGGGGTAGCTGTATTTTCCAAGGAACATTAGAGCCGGGCTTTGCTGGAATTGTGGTTGCAGTTTGCAGGGTGTGAAGTATAAAAGCAGATTTGGGCACAAAGGCAGATCTGGGGGCTTGTGTATAATGCAGGTTGATTGGTTGAACCAAAGGTGTGACTTTAAACTGGTTTAATCGGGCTGGGGTCATTGGGAGTCAGAACTCTGGGTTTTTATTCCCAGTTCTATGCTGAGGGGGAGAGGAGCAGGAGCTGGAAGGCAGGGCTCCTGGGTTCTCTCACCAGCTGTGGGAAGGGAGTGGGATCTAGTGGGTCAGAGCAGGGATGGCTGGAAGTCTGGACTCCAGGGTTCTATTGCTAGCTCTTGGATGATAGTGGGGTCTAGTGGTTAGAATAGGGGGCTGCTGGTAATCAGGACTCCTGCGTTCTTTCTTCAGCTCTGCTAGATTTTAAGTGGTGCCTACCTCTTGTGCTGGGTCACTCTGCACAAGGACAGGTGCCACATAGACTTCCTAAAAAGCCTAGTGCTAAATTCAGCCAAAACTTTGCTCGAGCCCATGGAATTGGACCCAATAATGCCTGTCCTGAATTCAGACCTGGGGTGTAATTTTAAAATCTTGTGCATGTTACTGAAGGGAGATTAGAGTTAAAGTAGAGGCTGGATTTTCCTAGGAAGACAGATGACAGTCAAGTGGCTGCTTTATACGATCTTTGCGGTTTTTGTGATTTTTGGCTTACATCAGGCCTGTTTCAGTTTTAATTTTACTCAGTTGAGAATCTGCTTAAATCAAATCAAAAGTGTTGCCAACTCTTGTGACTTAATTGTGAGTCTCACAGTATTAGTTACTTTTCTTAAATCCCTAGCTCCTGGATTCTTGTGATTGCCAGCTCTCATTTAAAAAAATAGTCTCCAGCTCTCCTGGTTATAGAGAAGAACTTGACAACAGGAATCTGGAAGACAAATAAAAGGAACCCCCCAGTTTTTTTTAAACCTTCTGATTTTTGAACGCTTGCAGTTGGCCAGAGCGTGTTGTCTTGTGGATAGAGCACGGCACTGGGATTCAGGAGACCTGGCTTCTATTCCTGGGTCTGCCACTGGGCTGCTGGGTGACCTGAGGCAAGTAACTTCCCCTCTCTGTACCTCAGTTTCCCCACCTCTAAAATAGGGATAATGCTATTTATCCTTCTTAAAGCACTTTGAGATCTATTGATGAAAAGGGTTATATAAGTGTGAGGGATTGTTACTAACTCAGGTTAAAATCACCATACTCTCTACTGGTCTGTTTGTCTCCAGATTTCTTGTCTTATAGTTAGATTGTAAACTCTTTGAAGCAGGAACTTATCTTTTTTTGTGTTTGTCCAGCTTCTGGCACACTGGGGTCCTGGTCCATGAATGGGCTTCTAGGCGCTACGATAATACAGATAATAAATAGTAATAATTGTTGCAACTCTGGTTGTAGATGAGCTCAAATTAGCACAATTTTGATCATAAGCAAGATGTAAGACCTGGTCTTCAGACAAACCAGTGCAAAAGTCTGTGGAGATGTCCTTATATCAATTTTGATTCAATCATATTGATTTAGATTATGTTGATAAATGTAGGACTTGACTGTCCACAAAAGTTGTACTGATTTAGCTAAAGATGTTAATGTTAAACTGATATAGTCAAATGGGTGCATCTTTGTGTGTGGACTCTACCATATTGTTTTGATGCCAGAAGGGACAATTAGATCATCTAGTTTGACCTCCTGCATAACACACAGGCCATAACATTTTACCCAATTCCCCCTGCATTGCGCCAAGTAACTTGCATTTGACTAAAACATCTTCCAGCAAGAGATGGAGAATCCACCACTTCCCTCGGGAGTTTATACCAATGGTTAATTATCCTCTCTGTGAAATATTTGTACCTTATTTCTAACTGGAATGTGTCTGACTTTAACTTCCAGCCATTGGTTCTTGTTCTGCCTTTCTCTGCGAGATTAAAGAGCCCTTTTATTTAATACCTGGGATTTTCTCCCCATGAATGTACATACTTTCTTGTAATCAAATCACCTCTTGATCTTTTTGAGATGCTAAACAATTTGAGCTTGTGAAGTCTCTCACTGTCAGGCATTTTTTCCAGCCTTTAGATCATTTTTGTGGGTCTTCTCTGCACCCTCTCCAATTTTTTAATATCCTTTTTAAAATATGACTCCTTGAGCTGAATGCAGTACTCCAGTATTGATCTCACCAATGCCATATAGGATTGATATAAACCTTCAAATCAAAGTAAGAATGTTCACTTTTAGATTATACTGGTGCAACTTTCCCATGTGCACAAAGCCTTACACACCTTACATGCCGAAGCTAAACCAATGTAAACCAGTTTCAAATTGATATTAGTGTGTTCACACAGTTTGCTCGAGTTTAACTAAACCATTTTTGATATGTGACCCAAAGTGGCTTGTTTCTAGGAAAGCAGAGTGTTCTAATGGAGGAGCAAAGGATGAGGATTCAGGACACCTGGTTCTATTCCCAGCTCTGCCACTAAGCTGCTCTGTGACCTTGGGCAAATCACTTCTCCTCTCTCTGCTCTGTTTACCCTCCCACTCTTTGTCTATTTAGATGTAAGCTCTCTGAGGCAGAGACTGTCTTTCGTTATGGATTTGTGCAGTGCCCAGCATGATGGGGGCTTGATCTTGGTCAGAGCTCCCCACTAGTTTTTACTTCAACCTGCTAACCCATGTTAAAACAACAGACTGCTTTGTTTTCACTAGGATATTACCTCATGTTAGCTAACACCCTTTTTTTTTTTAATGAAGATGCACCCAATGGGGTTTGTCTAGCATGTGCTCGAGTGCTTTGCTGAATCGGGTCTAAATGCAGGACACATCACCCTGCGGCCAAGTGTCGTCCTTTATGCCCATGTAAAGTGGGTGTGAAATACGACCTAAATCACAACAGCAGTTCAATTTTCTCAGGGGCAAGTGACAAAACAAGACTCAGGACAATGCAGAATCAAATCTTTTAGCTACTTCCCTGACTTGAAATTATTTTCCCCCTCTTGGGGCTGGAAGACGGGGGAGTTTTATTCTGTATCCTCGTGGGTTATCAGCGCTAGAATTTGTTTAGTTTTAGTGTCTGGTTGTTTTGTCATAGGCAGGTAAAAAGTGTTTTGTGTGGGATTGTTTTAGCTATTAAAGGATGAAAGCAACTGGGAGAGCCATCAGCAAGGAGACAGTGCCTTTTACAGACATTGCTTCTGGGGTGTTTATTGCCAGCTCTCCAATCAGCCAGATAATCGTATTTATTTCCATTCTCCAGAATCAAGGATTTGCAACTTTGTGTGTGTGTGTGAAATAATAACAAATTATGAAACATCCAATTTGTAAGCACCTAGAGGATAATAGGGTACTGAGTGATAGCCAACACGGATTAGTCAAGAATAAATCATGCCAAACCAACCTAATTTCCTTCTTTGCCTGGATTACTGGCCTAGTGGATAGGAAGGAAGCAGTAGACATGATATATCCTGATATTAGGCTTTTGAGGCAGTCCCACATGACATTCTCATAAGCAAACTAGGGCAATGTGATCTACATTAAATTACTTTAAGGTGGATGCAAAACTTGTTGCAGGACTGCACTCAAAGAGTAGTTATCAATGGTATGCTGTCAAACTGGGAGCGTGTATCTAGTGGGGTTCACAGGGGGCTATCCTGGGTCCAGTACTATTCATTATTTTCATTAATGACTTGGATAACAGAGTTGATAAAATCTGTGGATGACACCAAGTTAGAAGGGGTTGAAAGCACTTTATGACTTTGACAAATTGGAGAACTGGTCTAAATCACTCAGATGAAATTCACTAAAGAACTGGTCTAAATCACTCACATGAAATTCACATGTGCAAAGTGCTATATTTAGGCAGGAACAATGAAATGTGTAACTATAAAATGGAGAAGAATGGCTAGGTGGTAATTTTGCCGAAAAGAACCTGAGGATTGAAAGAAATTGCAAACTGAATATGAGTCCACTATGTGATACAGTTGCAGAAAAGACACTGGCGGTAACTGTTGCACTCTCCTCAGCACTGGTGAGGCTTCCGCTGGAGAAGTGTGACCAGTTCTGGCACCACACTTCAGGAAAGATGTGGACAAATTGGAGAGAGTCCAGAGGAGAGCAACAAAAATGATAAAAGATTTAGAAAACCTGACCTACAAGGAAAGGTTAGAAAAACTGGGCATGTTTGATCTTGAGAAGACAAGACTGAGGGGTGATCTATAATAGTCTTCCACTATGTAAGGGCTGTTATAAAGAGGATGGTGATCCATTGTGCTCCATGTTCACTGAAGGTAGAACAAGAAGTAATGGGCTTAATCTGCAGCAAGGGAGATTTAGGTCAGATATGAGGAAAAACTTTCTAACTATAAGGCTACTTAAGCACTGGAACAGGCTTCCAAGGGAGGTTGTGGAATCCCCATCACCGGAGGCTCTTTAAGAACTGGTTGGACAAACACCTGTCATGGATTCTCTCGGTATACTTGATCGTGCCTCAGTGTTGGGGGATGGACTAGCTGACCTCTCAAGGTCCCTTCCAGCCCTGTGTGCTATGATTCTATGAAAGAGAGACAGACAAACCCTCTGTGTTTGTGCATGAGAAAGAGAGCGAAAGAGGCTCTGTATATGTGTTTCTCTGTGTGCATGTGTTGTGCATGTGTGGGGGGAGGGCATGGGCAAGTGAATGTTTATGCCTAGGCTGGTAAAGTCCTCTCACTGATTCCCCCAGGCCTCTTTCAGTGACTTCAAATCCTGTGTTTGGTCTCTGATGAGAAATCACCTTGATCTTTTACCTTGTGAGTCTCTGAGATCTGGCACTTCAGCTGCTAGTGACAAAGGCCCATGTGCTTTAGTTAGCACCAGGACATGACAATGCACCGTCCACAAACCCGGCTCTCAGATACAGCCTCACAGGAGCACAGTGATATTGCAGCTGATTCCTTATGCCTATGCTCCAGCCCAATGCTAGGTCTGTGCACCTGAGGGAGTGGTGTCTAGTGATTAGAGCACGGGGACACTGGGAATTAGAACCCTGGATTCTATCCCCAGCTCTGCTGGAGTGTAGCACCGTGTCCTTTTGACCTCCCTCTGCACAAAGCTGGGTGTCACAAACATTTCCTAAAACATTCAGGCCCAAGCCCATGGAATTGCACCCAATAGCTCCTGTCCTGATTTCAGACCTGGGTGTAATTTAAAAACATTTGAATAGTAATAAAAGAAGAGTGTTAAAAATCAAGGCTGGGTTTTCCTAGGAAGATAGATGAGGGTTAATTGGGGTTGCCTTATATACCTTTGTGGCTTCCTGAGCAAACCTGCCTGGGCCTCCTCTTAAAAAGAAAATAACATTGTGGCTTTCTCTCAAGTGATTCTAGCCATCTCGGCAGGATTCTCCCAAACCAGCAGTGACCCAGACCAAGTTGTTTCCTAGCACTGTGGGCCCCCTGGGCATTCTGGCTTCCCAATATTGATCCAAAAGGCAGAACCTTCTACCAAAGCCTACTGCACTGGAATCTGAATCCAAATCCCCTTCTTCCCCCACATATATGTGACCCAATGGAACCTGAGATATATTGGGACATCAACATCCCACATTTTATCCCCCGGAAGCCATCACCCCAGCTGTCTGGAAGAAAATGATGAGGAATTGTGTGTGTGTGTGTGTGTGTGTGTGTGTGTATATATATATATGCATATATATATAGTTGCTATGGAGAAAGCCATGAATTGAATTAGATAATGTTTCTAGTTGAAATATCTGGAGTTAACCAAAGGGCACAATTAAATTGTCCGCGCCCATTAACTATGTTGCAATATGGAATATTTTCCCATTTTCCTCCCAGCTCTGGGGGGGTGAGGAAATCCAAATCCGTTTGCTCTTAATGAAACAGTCGATGAAGATGGCGTGAAAAGTAAAACCAAGAAACCAGTTATGGGAATAAAAACAGGAAAGGGTTGGAAGAAGATCCCATTAAAACGAGCAAAAAATCCTCCTCCTCTCCCATCGGAAGCAGGGATGGCTGAACCGTCAATGGTTAGCAGCCAGGAATGAAAGCTGCGTGTTGAATTTCTTTTCTTTTCTTTTATAACCTAACCCCTGAAAAAGAAAATAGATTTACACGAGAGGAAAGATATAAACAGGTAGCTTTTTCTCCCCGATCCATGATGATCCATAAACACGTGTTGTTCGTTTGAAATCTGGAATATTAAATATAAATTATGTCTTTTTTAAAATTTTTAACCACCCCTTGTTTTTCTACAAAATAATTCCTCCCCTCCTCCCCCCTTCTCCCCAACCCCTGCCACTCAAGCCATTTCTGTTAGGGAAAATAGTTTCTCCTCGATTTCTAAGCCACCATGTGGCAGCGGCATAGGGCAGTGTGGGGGTTGAGAGGGAGCTACGGTTCTCCATCATGTATATGTATAATCTATGTCTGGGATGCCGCCGTCTCTGTACCCACGGGTCGTGCCATAGCCGATGGTATGGGTGCTTTTGTATAAACTGGTGCCGTTGGATGGGAATATCGTGTGGATTACGTATTCCTCCTTGGCTCGATGTGGATTGATGGGAAGCATCTGCAGCCCAGGTCCCCGGATCTCCAGGATGGAGTTGTCCTTCTTGGTACCTGATTCGACATAATCGTCTTTCTTCCGGCTGCCCCTGCTGTAGGCCCTCTCCCGTGTCAGCAGCTCGCCTGTCCGGTGGACATACCAGCAAATGGCCGCCAAGACCAGGAAGAGGAAGACTAAGGCCACCGCCCCGCCAATGATCCCTGCCAGAGGCAGCCCAGCCATTGGATCAACGTTCTGCTCCCGGTTGAGGGTGGTGGTGAGGCTGTAGGTGTCGGCTGTCTCTGCTTTGGCACACACCGGAGTTTCATCTGCCACATAGGTGCTGCCTGTCTCCATGGTGACCATGCAGATGATGTAAGTGGACTTGGGCTCCAGGGCCGTTAGCAAGTACTCAGTCTTATCCCCTTGCACCAGGGTCTCGGTGATGGAGCCTACTGCAGGGCTGTGACCCAGACGCAGCCAGCTGAGCCGGAAAGAAGCAGCAGGCAGCATGGCCTTCCAGCTAATCTGGATGCTGTCGGCTGTCAGGGGCTTGACGTTGAGAACCAAGGCCTTGGTGCTGGTCCCTGTGGCCATAGGGTAGTCAATGTTGGAGTCTGGCAGGCGGATCCCAGGCCTCTTGGCCTTGAGAGTGAAGAGGGAGCCCTGAGGCGTGGTGACGGCTGCATGGCTGGTGGTGGTCTTGGCTGCCACTGCATTGCCCTGTGCACCTGCCTCGAAGCACTCATCCATCTCATTGGTGATGTCCTTGATGGCCATGCCTCTCACCTTATCTGGCCCTTGACACATAAGCCCCCTCACATTAACCACTGAGGCCCGGGCCTTGACCCAGTCTCTCAGCCACATGAGGTTGCAACCACAGAACCACGGATTGTTCCTCAGCAGCAGCTGGGTCAGGCTCTCCAGGTCATCGAACAGGCCCTTGGGCAGAGTGGTGAGGTTGTTGTTGGACAAGTCCAGCCGCTCCAGCTCCCTCATTTTGGAGAGGGTGTTGTAGGGGATGTGGCTGATAGCGTTGTCCTGGAGGTACAGCTTCTGCAGGTGGGAGCTGGGCAGATTGAGCGGAGGGGCAGCCAGAGAGTTGCGCACCAGGGACAGCTCGCTGAGGTTCTGCAGCCGACTGAAGGTGTCATCGGCAATGCGCTGGTTGGCCAACAAATTCCCGTCCAGCACCAGCCGCCGCAGGCTGTTCAGCCCTTTGAAGGCATGCAGCGGGATGGTGGAGATGCGGTTGTCATCCAGCCGCAGCTCCTCCAGGGTGCGAGGCAGGCCAGACGGGATGCTGCTGAGGTGGTTGCGGGAAAGGAAGAGAAGCTTGAGGCGGGTGCTGTCGGCAAAGGCGTCGTCCTCAATGCTGACTGTGGAGACGGAGTTGTCGTCCAAGTGGAGCTTCTCCAGCAGGGGGATGCGGGCCAGGGAGTCGCGAGCGATGGTGCGCACATTGTTGTCCTGGAGATGCAGCTCCCGCAGTGAGCGTGGCAGGTTGACGGGGAACTCATCCAGGTCATTCTCATAGAGATAGATCACCTGGACGTTGAGTTTGGCCTTGAGGCTGGAGGGGATGCCGGCGTTGTTGATCTGGTTGTTCTGTAGGTACAGGGTGGTGGCGTCATCGGGGATGTCAGCTGGGATGGAGGTCAGGCCCCGGTCGTTGCAGTAGATGAACCCATTGTCGCAGCGGCATACTGAGGGGCAGGAGGTGCCACTGGCCATCACCTCGCTCAGAAGGGCCACCAGGCCATAGCACAGCAAGAGCCAGTCACGCAGGTCCATGGCTGAAGCTGTGGTCACCACCGTAGAGGTCACTGTGGATGCAGTCGTCATGACGCCAGCTGTGATGGGGAGTGGACCTTGGGTTACACCTTTGGGACCTGTAGAGGGAAGAGAAATGGGAGCAGCCTTAATTATGGGGGTGGAGTTACATGGGGATTAGAGATAGGGTCGGGATTTAACAGGAATGTGGGTGGGGACAGGGTGTTTTGTCCATCGATTGACTGACTGATCTATCATGCCAGGCACTGCACAGACCCCCACCAAGATCAGGGCCCCATTATGCCAGGCTCTTCACAGACACACTGCAAAAAGCAGTCCCTGAAGACCTTAGACTAAACAGACAAAGAGTTGTGAAGGAAAACAGAGAAGCAGTGACTTGCCCAAGGTCACCCAGGAAGTCAGTGGCAGAGCCAGGAACAGAACCAGATGTCCAGAGTCCTAGTTCAGTGCTTTGACCAATAGATCACACCAAAATCTCAGTCAGTTGATAGATACATCTATTTTTGATGATTTAAAAATAAAATCATCCACCTAAAAATCCCAATAAAATTTCTCCTTGGTTCAGATGAAATCAGGGGTGTTTTTTTTCCTTTTACAACCCAAAAAGCAGATCTCCTGCACCCTGATCAATTAAAAAACTCAACACTATTAATGCATCCCCCCACCCCCAGCCCCAGTTTGCTTCCAGCACTAAATCTTCCCCTGGCATCTGTCAGGCTGCAAAATCTGCTGCAGAAGACGTATAAATCCATGTTAATAAGAGCTTTCTAATGGCAACGCTGACACGCCAGCTTCCAGCTGCCTCAGAGATATAGCCACAACACTGCATATATTAAGAGCAGATAACAGAGACGTGCGCACATTCTTGCTACCTGCATGCATTTGTCTCTTCTTGTCGCTCAGCCACCCACTCGTCCCATCATTCCTCTCAGTAAAGGGTGTCAGAGAGAAATTAAAGCACTGCAGATGTGTGTCTTTCAGGGGATTTGATATTTACACATTATTAGTAGTATTACGGTAGCACACAGAGATAGATCTATCAATCGAATCAATAGTCTTGGCACTGCACAGACACCAACTGAGACTGGGGTCCCATTGTGCTGGGCGCTGCACAAACCCTGGCTGAGATCAGGGTCCCTGCACGGACACGCAGTGAGAGAGAGTCCCTGCTTCAAAGATCTTACAGTCTAAGACCTGCTGTGCACTCAGTGTTTGCATCGGTACAATTAGGATCGTGGGATGACTTTTTACCGATGTAGTGATACCGGCATAACCACCAGCATAGAGGCATTTATACAGGGAACCTAGCACAGTGGGGTCAATGACTGAGACTCCTAGGCACACTGATAATGGGAGAGCTAGGAACAGAATCCAAGCGTCTGGACTCCCATCCCCCTGCTTGAATCGCTAGATTCCAGCCCTTTACCAGTTGGCAATAGAGCACAGGGGCCCTGATTCCCCACACATCCTTCTGTAACCACTAGACCCCACTCTCCTTCCAGAGCTGGGCCTTGAACCATGGTGTCCTGATGCCCAGTCCTGCTGCTCTAACCACTATAATGATTAACCATGTGTATTATAATAGTGCCTAAGGGACAGCCAAGATTGGGCCCCCACTGTGCGAGGCACTGTATACACACAAAGGAGTAGATGGTTTCTGCCCCACGTTCTGAGCTGAGAATAGAACGCAGGTGTCCTCACTCCCCACATGTTCTCCCTGAGCAGTGCGTGGGGCTGCAGCCAGCTTAAAGTGCAAAGTCCCAAAGTTCATAGCTTCTAAAGCCAGACGGGACCACTGTGATAATCTAGTCTGACCTCCTGTCTGACAGGCCATAGGGCTGCCCTGGAATAATTCCTGGTTGAACTATAATTAAGCAGGGATGGAAGAATTTTCTGAGGCTGTGTGACAACAGCTCCATGTCACCTTGTGTGTGTGTATCCTAGGTAGTTACCACTTCGCACAATACTTATGTTGGCTCAGGATTGTAATAGAGTTGAGATTGTATCTTGCACTGTGGCGTGATGGATAATGGTGGAGTTTATAGAGTCATGGACCAGAGCGCTCCTGCTTCCTGCCTCTATTGCAGACACTCATCTTTCTGTCTTAGTATCCTTCCTGCTGCGTTAGCACCCAGCCTCTGAGTTTCATGACTGCTCGGCAAAAGATCTTTGCCGTGGAGAGAGTGTCTGGGACACAGGGCACTTTGTTGCAAGGCCACCTCCTTTGGCTGCTCTTTTATGTCCTGTTGTTTATGTTTCATGGTTTATGTAGCCTATCAAATTAAGTGCAGTAAATTGCTTGGCTTTATGGGTGAGTTTTATTTGCCTGGATCCCAGCAGAACCGGGAGAGGGATGCAGTGGAGTAGACGGGAACAGAGAATTGCATGGTAGTAAAGCAATGGGAGGGAAGTGCCTAGATGCTGTCTGTACCAGGGAGGGGAGTAATCCCCATTCCAGGAATGCTTCCCATAGCTCAGACCCTAAGTTTCTATAAACCGTAAGAGAGGGGCTTTGCCCTAGGGCCAAATCTCTGATAGACCTTCCTGACGCAATTTAGCTCTCCCTCCCTATCCCCCCCAACCACTTTAACTATCCATCCATGTCCATGCACACCCCTTTCTCTCCTCCTCCTTCCCCATCCACAGTCCCTCATCTATCCATCCATTCCCCTATACACCCTATCTATCTATCTATCTATCTATCTATTTCTTCCTTCCGCATCTTTGTCCCCCAGGTTGGCTGCAGTGAAAGGCTGCCTGTGGAGAATGCTGCCAGTGAGTTCTGCCACAGGTTATGCTTTACAGGGATTCACTGCGGGGCCTTTCACCTCACCTGAGTTAAAACCCATCTGATGTTATTTTTTACAAGGCCTTTACATGGAAGATTTGAGCCAGCGAGGTCTCCTGCTGGGCCAGTGCCCATTAAATCACTAGGAACCACTCACTTTGCTTGAGTTCATTATGCATTCGGTGCCTCTATACATTTGACATTTCTTTTTTTCCTTTCCCGTCTCTTTTTTTCCCCGGCTCACTCTTAGTTTTGGCCATTTCCTCCATTATGAGACATAAAATCCTTTATGGCTCAATATCTCACACTGCCAAATAAGGGTCTCATTTTCCAATCTTTTTTGGCACCTACTGCTTCTTTGAAGACAAGCTGTGGATGTTTTTGAAATTCCTCCCTTAAAATTGCTTTTAACAATTTTTCTTAACCTCCCGTGAAGGGCGATACATAAGAACTACCCCGCACTGAGCTTTACAAACGGTAATGCAGTTGTTATGGCATTAGCTTTGGACTGGGGAGACCTAGGTTCAATTCCTGCTCTGCCACAGACTTCCTGAGTGACCTTGGACAAATCACTTAGCATCTCTGTACCTCAGTTTCTCCATCTGTAAAATGGGGGTGATAGCACTGCCCCACCTTATGGGGGTTTGAGAAGATAAATACATTAAAAGACTTTGAGGTGCTCAGATATTATGGTAATAGAAGGCCAGATTGGGTACCTTATATAGATAGGTCCCAACTGAAGCTAATGGGTTTGCTGGACCACTGGTCTGACCTATGGAACAGGATAGATAGGCCAATTGGTCTAATCTGGGGCACCAAGGATGGTGCAGGGATACTGGATTGGATGGGCTTCTTGATCTGATGTAGAGGTGGAAAGAGCCTGACAAAATTTTTTGCACAAAACGTTTTTCCAGCAAAAAAAGCAGATTAAGTGACATCAACACATTTCCCGAATTTGTGTTGATTTCACCAATTTTTTTGTTTCAGAAAAAAAGACTTAAAAAAATTCTGAAAAAATCAAGAGTCAGTTTTGACATTTTCAGCAGGAAACATTTTCATGGTGTCAGCTTCAACATTTCATTTTTTAAAGTTCAGAAAGGTTTTAAAAAGTTCGAATTCAAAATGGAATGCTTTGATTTCACCTAAACAAAGTTTTTTTTTCAACCTGAAACAATTTTTTCCCCTGACTTTCCAATTCACTGACAATTTCAAAAATTTTCATTTTTGATCTAACCCAAAATGATTTTTATTTTTTACTTTTCAAAACTGCCAATGAACCAAAAATTCCATTGTTGATCCATCTGATGGCACCATAAAAATACCTCACATAGACATTTTATTAATTTCTCACCATTCAGTGAGTCAAACAGTTTCTTGGGCCTGATTGGAGCTTGCCCAGGTTTTATGCAAAGATTTTGCACCCATGCGGCATGAATGCAAAGCAGCTGCAAAATGCAAGGGAAGGATGGTGCAGTGGTAAATGTACGAGCCTGAGATACAGGAAACCTGGCTTCAATTTCCAGCTCTAGCATGTGGATTGAGGCTCCTAAAAGTGGAACTTAGACCAGTTCTACACTTGGAAGGTTTTGCCCGTCTAATGCTCCTTCTGGAATCTTGCTGAATTTAACAGTTTCCTGTGGCAATAAGTTCAGCCTAACTCTCACCAACATCGCATACAGAGTTAACAATAATCCCTAGCTCTTCTACAGCACCTTTCATGAGTAGAACTCAGAGCACTTTACACAGGAGGTCAGGATCATTATCCCCATTTTACAGATGGGGAAACTGAGGCACAAGTCAGTGAAGTGACTTGCCCAAGGTCTCCCAGCAGGTCAGTGACAGAGCCAAGTATAGAATACAAGGTCTCCTGATGAGTCCAAGTGCAGTACCCTATCCACTAGGCAGCACTGCCTACCTAGCACAGAGAGCCAAGGTACTATATGGTGGCAGCATGGACTAGTGACATGGGCATTAGGAACTGACAATGCAAGTCAGGAGACCTGGGTGCTAATCTTAACTCTGCTGGGAATAAGGGTCAGGGGTTAACCCAAGACACCTCAAAAGTAGTCTGATTTGAACAAAGGGCTGTGAAAATCAGACCCTTTTAAGGCGTGTCAAACGGGGCCACCAAAATTCCTTTGGAAAACATTGCATTGGATGCCAAAATGGGGGGTGAAGGCTGATGGAAGTTTTGCCCCATGATCAATGCAGAGGGATCCTTCCAAGCGGCTGAGCTTTACCGTGACACCCACCAAAATAAAACATTTGGATTCCTGCAGGAGTCTTTAATCTGCCTAATAATTCATACTGTTGCTAAATCCAGCCTGGGGTTTGCAAAACCCTCTTTGCCTGAGGAAACACGTTTAAACATTAAAATCTGCCCATGCATCCTGGCATCCCATCAGGCAATGCTCCGCCATTGCTCGGCAGACAACATGAGCCAGCCACAGAGGAGTAATAAACTCCCAAGCCAGCCTGCAGTTTATAGCAGCTGGGGATCTGGGCCCATTGACATCAGTGGAATGCTGCTGATTTACACCAGCTGGGAAGCTGGCCCCATTGACACTAATGGAGTGAAGCCATTTTATACCAGCTGGGGATCTGCCCCCATTGCACTGACACCAATCCATCCACTTCCATTGCAACCCCCTTGCCCAAACTTGCAGCCGTGTATACAGCTATATATTGGGGTTGGGGGCCTTAGTATCATGGATATGCTGCCAGCTTCTTTGCAGTGATGGCATTTCTGTTTTGGCCATAGGTTAATTTGACGCAAGGAGGTCAGGGGGGTGGGCGGGGGTGGGGAGAATGCTACAAATCAGGTGCCTTAATCCATCTCTTTTTGGGGTGGAGGAATAGTAAAAATCTGGTGCTTTATTCCAGGGGTTCTCAACCTATTTCTTTCTGAAGCCTGCCAACATGCTATAAAAATTCCACAGGCCACCTGTGCCACAACAGTTTTGCTGCACAGCCAGTAGATTAAAAGTGAAGGCTGGTGTTAGGGGTGGCAAACAGGACAATTGCCCAGAACCCCATGCCGCATGGGACCCCATGAAGCCAAGTTGCTTGGGCTTCAGCTTTCTGCCCTGGATCCCGGTGAGTCTAACACCGGCCCTGCTCTCTGGTTTATTTTGGCAGAGCTCCTGAAACCTGCTTGTGGCCCCCCAGGGGACTGCGGGCCCCTGGTTGAGAATTGCTGCTTTATTCCATCCCTGAATGCAAGATTCCGACAGTTGCACGCACCAGGCGATGGGAGTTTGAAGGGATCTGTTAGCATTGCTCTGACACTCCAATACCTTAAACTCAGTTGCCCCCAATACTCAGCTCCTTGCTCCGCAGTTTATCCCTCTGGGGCCCATCTGCATTCATGCAGCTGGCACAACAGAAGCGACAAGACCACACTGCTTGTCTTGTGTGTGCCTTTTGCAAAGGCCAAGTCAAGAGATGAAGCTTGGAAGGAGGAGTAGGAGGTGGTGCTGTAGAAGATTTCGTTGTGGGAAGGGGGTGGATTGGGGAGCACATCTTGGGTGTGTGAGTGCAATGCTGCTAAAAGCCATCCAGATCTCCCCCACCTGACACTGGGTGCAGGGGAAAGGTTTCCTGGGGGAAATGTGGTTCCATTTAATTGTACTGTGAGATTAATTGGGAGGAAGAGGAGTTGGGCGTGGAATCTGAGCTTTTGTCTGTTTGTTTCACTGTCTTTTTAAAAGGAAAATGTATTTAAACAGCCCCCTCCCCGCCCTCACACACACAGTGCTGCTTACTCCTGGGTTCTGTCCCCAGCTGTGGGAGGGGAGTGGTGACTTGTGGTTAGAGCAGAGGGGCTGGAAGTCAGGACACCCAGATTTCATTCCTAGATGCATTCCTTTGGGCCTCTTACCACCTCTTTTCAGTTTATATTCCCCAGGCTGTAAAATGGGGGCATTGATTATAATAATGACCTCTCATATGAGTGGTTGAACTTCATTGGTTGAATATTTGTAAAGCACTTTCCAAACTTATTTCCTCCCCTACGCTATACCCAAGGACAGAATATTGTTACTTTGAGTGTCATTTGCTCAAGATTTTACGCTCCCAACTCAGAAAAAGTCCCATGGATTTAGTTAGTACAAATGGTGAGGATGTGATTTTTATCCAGCTGGACAATGGTCAAAATTTGGAATTTCTGTTCAACAGAATATTTCTGACACTTTGGAATTTCCTTTGGTCCAGAATTAGAAGAAATTTTTGAAATGTCCTGTGAAATGAAAATTCTAAACAATTTTGTTTTAGAAATATAGAAATGACTTTTTGAAGCACTTTATTTCAACTTTGCCACTTCAATTTTTATATTATAATATAGAATCATAGAAATATAATTTTGGATGGGACCTCAAGAGGATCCCTAGTCCATCCCTTTATGCTAAGGCAGGACCAAGTATACCTAGACCATCCATGACAAGTGTTTATCCAACCTGTTCTTAAAAACCTCCAATGACAGGGATTCCACAACCTCCCTAGATAAACTGTTCCAGTGTCTATACTATTATACTGGATACTGTGTCCAATGCTGGTGTCCACCCTTCGAAAGAGAATGTGGATATATTGGAAAAGTTTCTGAAAATTGCTGTCGGACTGATTTGAAGCTTGGAAAATGACATCTATTGTACATAACATAATAGTAAATTATGTAAATATGATAAAGTGGAACAAAATATTTTGATAAATTTTCATTGAAAATGTTGATGAAATCAAGACTTCCCATGAAACATTTTGATTTAATTGAATTGGCATTTTCCAAAAGAAAACTGTTCCATTGGAAAATTTTCAACCAGCTCTACACAGCGCCCTTTAACTCCAGACTGAGAGGATAGGCTCAGAGTTACCTGCTTTGCTAGAATTTAAGGCCAGTAAAGGACTATTTTGACTATCTAATCTGACCTCCTGCCTAACCAATTGCATGTGATCTCTTGGTGGGATTCTGTAGTTAAAAGGGTGAACATGATTCTTGGGTGTATAACAGGAGAATATCAAGTAGGAGTTGGGAGGTAGTGTTACCTCTCTATACAGCATTGATTAGACCATTACTGGGACTCTGTGTCCAGTTTTGGTGTTCATATGTCAAAAAGGATGTTGACAAATTGGAAAGGGTTCAGAAAATGGCTACGAGAATGATTCAAGGTCTGGAAAACCTATCTTAGAGTGAGAGACTTAAGATGCTCATTCTGTTTAGTTTCTCCAAGAGAAGGTGAAGAGGTGACTTGATCACGGTCTAGAAGTACCTCCATGGGGAAGAGATTTCAGAGAGCAGAGGGCTCTTCAGTCCTCAGACAAAGGCAGAATGAGACCCAATGGCTGTAAGGTGAAGCTAGACAAATTCAAACTAGAAATAAGGGGCATATTTTTAGCAGGGAGGGAGATTAGCCATTGGAACAGCTGACCCAGTGAAAGGGTGGATTCTTCATCACGTGAAGTCTTTGAGTCAGGATGCGCTTACCCTCACTGTTAAAAAGTCATACCTTATTTCCAGTCTGAATTTGTCTAGCTTCAACTTCCAGCCATTGGTTCAAGTTAGACCTTTGTCTGCTAGATTGAAGACCCCAATTTCTATATCCCATGTAGATACTTATAAACTGTGAGTAAGTCATCTCTTAACTTTGGTTTGCTGAAATATCTCACTATAAGGTATATTTTCCAATCCTTTCATTATTGCTTTTCTCTGAACCCTCTCTAGTTTATCAACATCCTTCCTGAACTGTGGGCACCAGGATTGGACACAGGATTCAAAAGCCCTCTGTTCTCAGAAATTTCCTTACTATAAAATTTCTTATCGGCTGTGATCAAGGTGCCACTTAACCAGCTCTTTTATGAGCTAACTAGATTGATCTTCTAGTCTTTCACTTTAAGGCATTTTCTCCAGATTTTGTATCCTTCTTACGCTGCTTCTCTGGATCCTTTCCAATTTTTCAACACTCTTTTGAAAGTGCAAATGCCAGAATTGGATGCAGCATCCCAGTCATGGTCTCATAGGATTTGCCAGATTGGATCAGAGTCAAGGGCCATCTAATCCAGTTTCCCATCTCTCAGAGTGGCTGGTGCCAGATGATTCAGAAGAAGGGGTCAGAACCCAGCAGTGGGCTGATGTGGGGTAATCTGTCACCTCCCCTCCCCCTGTGAAGACTTCATCCTAGTCTCTGGTACTATCATTATCTTCATTTTACATACGGGGAAACTGAGGCACAAAAAGGGACCATGACTCGCCAATGGTCACAAAGGAGGTGAGTGGCAGAGCCAGAAATAGAACCCAGGTGTCCTGCATCCCACTTTAATGTGCTAGCCACTAAATACCGCCTCCTTATAAATACCTCCCCCATTTATACATCTGACACTGAACTCTGTAGGTATTCCTTAAAAGTGTGCCATCCAACTCTAACCCAACCTTATCCTACTTAAATTGCAAGCAGATGGGATGTTTTATAAATGAGTCGTTCTTTAGGTACCAAGATGCTATCAGGCGCAAAGCAGAGTCAGCTCGGAGCAGGACAAACAGACGTAGACGAGATTCTGTCTGATGTTTATCTCTAGGTGTCTTTTTATAGAACTTGTAACGTGCTTGCTTCTTAAAAAAAGAAAACAACCCTAAAGTTAATTATTTTGCCAATTTCATGCTGCATGCATTATGCATTGAGCCTTATCTTGGCTGTAATTGCAGACAGGTATGCAAATGCCTTTCAAAAAAGATTGTTAAAAGAAGTTTGCTCAGTTGCATTGTATCCAGAGCTAATAGAAACGAAAATTGCTCCAGTTAATAGAAAATGATACACGTTAGAAGTGGGGTGGGGAAAAGAAAATTCAAATTTGTGTCTGGGGAGGTTAATTATATTGATAGCAACATCTGATATGACAATATTTTTCTAGGGGAAAATGGTATAATAAGAAGAGGGGTAATTTGGAGCTTCCCTTCATTAGGAGATGTACACATACACATTCCAACTCCCATACTGGGAGTTATTTTGATCATTTTGTTTTTTATCAAGTGTTCGTGGAAACATTTAAAAATATATATGTATAATTAAAACCTGAAGGAGAAAATGTCAAATGTGAGAGTCAGTAATAAAGTAGAGGCAAAATCTGTTGATTGTAGGATGAAGAAACAGCATGGTCCAGGGTTTACCATGGTATGAGACTATTATTGTATCATACCACCTAAAACCTCCACCCAAGATCGGTTCCTCCATTGTACCAGATGCTGCCCAGACCCTGACCAAAATCAGGACCCCCATTGTTGCAGATGCTGTACAGACACATATTGAGAAACAGTCTGTGCCTTAACGATAGCGCAGTCTAAATAGACAAAGGATGAGAGGGGAAACTGAGGCAGAGAGCTGATTTACCCAAGGTCACCTAGCAAGTCAGTAGCAGAGCTGAGAGTAGAACCTAGGTGTCCTGAGCTCCAGTCTTGTGCACTGTCCACGTGACTACACCGCTTCCCTGGGCTCAAGTCCTGGCATTGCCACTATTCTGCTGTATGACCTTGGGTAAGTCCCTTCTCCTCTCAATATCTCTGATTCCCCTCCCACCCTTCCTCTATTTAGACTGCAAACTCTTTGGAGAAGAGACTGGTTTTCAGTTGGGGTCTGTGTGGTGCCCAGCACAACACGGGCTCTGAGCTCGGTTGGAGTTTGGGCAGTGCCTGGCACAATGGAGGCCTTGAGCTCGGTTGAGGGCTGCATCGCTGCTATAACACAAACCATATTATTATTAAACAGGAACTCTTTGCAGCTCTGAAAGCCACTTGCAAGGTTTATCCCATCTTTCAGCATGGCTGTGTCCTGCCTGGATTTATCTGCTTTCATGATCAATAATAATTATTCCATCCACAAGGGATCTTTCACAGCCGTGGTTCATAACAGAGCTGCTAATGCCTCAACAACCAGGCATTTAGGGCCCCATCCAGCAGGGTGCTGAGTGCTCTCTGGTCCGACCAGCCTTAATGGAAAGCTAGGGATGCTCCAGCCCTTGGAGTTACGCAGTGAATAATGTTTAGGGACCTGATGCAGCGATAAATCAAGGGCTTATTAATCTTAAACTCTGATATTCAGGCTTTATAATGAATCGACTTTCGGAGCCCCGTGTTGTTCACTAGAGGTTTAAACCTGACAGCAGTTAGGCAGCTGGTGAACTGAGATCACTGCCCAGCTCCATTTCCATTTTGCAGAAATGTGTTGGTTTCGATGGTCCAGGCTGGAATTTCTGGTTGGGAGAAAGAGCATGCAACAAGCCCAGCCTCTCCCAGTGGTCAGGGCACTCACCTGGGATATGGGAGGCATACATATACATCCCTGCCCTGCCTGATTTGGGCTTAAACCTGGCTCTTTCACTTCCCAGCAGGAGTGCCTTGACCCCCCTAGAGTGCAGTCAATCTCTTTCTCCTGTTGAAGCTGTTCCACATTGTAGAAATAATTAAACATTCATTGGGTCCGAGGGAGATTCTGTCCCTTGATGGTTAGTGATGGGTGAGATGTGGCAGACCCAGATTTAAGTCCTTAGTGCCTAGATATATAGGACAACAAGGGTCATGGATTCCAGTCCCTGCTATTGATTCACAGACAATTCCATCATGGTCAGAAACTTGTCAAGCTCCATCTTCAAGCTAGCTGGGTCATTTGTGCCCACTCCTCCTACTGGGAGGCTGTTCCAGAACCTCCCTCCTCTGATGAGTAGAAACCTTCTCATCTCTAGCTTCAATTGATTCCTTGCCAGTTTGTCCCCATTTGTTCCTGTGCCAGCATTGTCCTTTAGCTTCAATAGCTCTTCTCCCTCCCTGGGGTTAACCCCCAGACGTATTTATAGAGAGGAACCAGACCCCCTCTCAGCCTTCGTCTGGCCAGGCTAAACAAGCCCAGCTCATTCAGCCTCCTCTGGTAAGATCAGCTCTCCCTTCCCCCGATCAGCCGGGAGCCCTTCTCTGCACCTGGGCCAGTTTGAATTCTTCTATCTTGGATGTGGGTGACCAGGGCTGCACACAGTTTTCCAGATGAGGTCTTCCCAGTGCCTTGTCCAGTTGCATGAATACTTCCCTAACTCCACTGGAAATCCCTTGCCTGATAAGTTCTAGGATCGCATTTGTCTTTTTCATGGCCACATCACATTGGTGGCTCATCCTGTGATCAGCTTACTCACCCAGGTTTCCTCCTATGTTGTTTCCAACTGATGAGCCCCCAGTTCATAGACAAAATTCTTGTTGTTAGTTCCTAAGTCCTTGTACTTTGCACTATTAGTTCTCTTTGAAAATCTGGCCCCAAGTGCCTATGTGCTTTTGAAAATGTGACAAGGCTCCCATCTGCATTTTTAGGCACCTAAATTAATTTGGAAATCTGCCCCAAATCCCTTTTGAAAATAGGATTTAAGCTTCAAAGCCCTTAAATGCCTTTTGAAAATTTTGTCCCTTACCTTCACTAGAAAATGATAGTGTTAGAACCCAGACTCGGGGATGGGTCATATTAGCTAACATGCTATTAAACACTACTTAGCCGTCAGCGTAGGAAGGGGCAAGTTGAGTGTCACATCATGTGGATGTGGTCAACCCTCTAGTCTCAGTGGGGTTTAACCAGGACTGGCCGAGGCTCTGTCTTCACTGCAGAGTTAACTTGAGTTAGCCTAGCTCAAATGAGAATGTCTACACACTGAAATACCACTCCAATAGCCATGTCCACATGGGCACTGCACTCACCCGTGTAAGTCACTAGGACTTCTGGGAGTGTATTCCATGATTCTTAGCACGGCAGACAGCTCAGCCACTCTGTGAATTCTCTCCAACTGAATGGAGGAAGGTGCTGTCTGTCCTTTCTGGGCACCCAGGGGATTGTGAGAAGGCACTGGAGGGCTAGCAGCACTTGAGTAGCGCTAGCTTGCATCCCCACTACAGAAACGTCATATTAGCAGCTGACGTTCTGCTCACTCAAGTTTTAGCCTATGCCCCTTGGGAGCCAGCCAGCCAACTTGAGTTCAAAGCACCACCCACTCAAGTGAAGGGGTTTTGTGTATAGGCAGGAACAGAATTAGGGACAACACTCCTGTTAACTTTGCAGTGGACTGGAGAGCTGTGTTTAACGTTGTCTTCGTTAACATGACTCCTCAGATCAGGTTCTAACATGATGTAATATTTTGGTGAAGGTAAACTCCTATTTCATCTTCCACAGGAATTTAACATGGGTTAGCACAATGGGGGTTAGAAAGTACATCCTTTCTCTGAGGCCCTGTCTTCACTAGGACAAAAAGGTGTGTTCTTAACTCATGTTTACCAAAGCCCTAAGGAAGACATGGCAAGGTATAGCTTTAACCTGAGTTAGCAGGTTGAGGTGAATCCCAGCCCCTCTGCCCAAGGGAATATCCACACTACACTCCTGAGGTGTGACTGCAGCACACATAGGCTCATGTAAGCGACCTTTGATTTAGCTAGTGCAGGTACAAATAGCGGAGCCAGGACAGCATGGGCTGTGCAAACCTGCGTGGGAGTCTGGGTACACCTTCAAGTGGTGAGCCCACACTAAAATCTGTGCTGCTGCAGCTTCTTTGCTATTGGTACCTGAGCTGGTGAGAGTGTATGTCCATGTGCTGCAATTGTAACCATTGGTGAGTGTGTGTGGCAAGGCCCCTCACTGCAGATCCACAAAGGAGAGGAGGTGTTACAAACGCATGCTCTTGCATGTGGGCTCTTTAGCCCAAGCTGTAGTTGTTTCTACTTTGAGCTCTGGAAGTCCCTGGTTCCATCCCTGGTATGTCAGCCTATTGTAGCATCCTCCAGGACGTTGACTCTACATGTGAAAGACTTGCCTTAGCTACGCTTTTAGCTAACCTGAGTTAAGATCCTACAACTTCTCCTAGTGACAATGCCCCTTATTGTCCACAGAAGAGCGAACCCCTGCTCAGTCCTTGTGCATGTTATAGTTGCTCACCCTGTTAATGAGATGGAAAGCTTAGCCAGCCTGCAAGAGGCAGCTCCTGCTGATGTTTCCACTCAGTCAAGGGCCAAAGGCTTTAGCTAAGCAGGGCAAGTGTGTGTGGATGTGTTTCTCTCTGCTCCTGCCAGTTTTTCCCAGCTCAAAGCCATGCACACAGGTGGCTGGAAAACAAGAATTTCAGCAAGCCAAAGATTTCAAACTTTTGACCTTTCTTTTTTTTCCTCGGGGGAGTGGAGCCTTTAGGAATTAACTGAACTCCAGCTCTGGCTGAGGGGATGGACCCAAGGGCCTGTAGAAGCCAAGCACTGCATCCTTATTTTTCCACTACTCGGTGGCTGTCCAAACACAATCACATGGACCTCGTTGTTGGGGACACCGGTTATATCTGCTCTTGAATTCTCACGCCTGCCAATTGCCCGGAGGCTAACCTAGTGTGGCCTAGTGGAGTGAGCACTGAACTGGAACATAGGCAAATTGGGTTCTGGTTGTGGCCCTGCTGGTGACCTTGAGCAAGTTACATCCCCTCTGTGCCTCAGTTTCTCCCCCTGTAAAAGGGGGATGAAGATCCTGACCTCCTGTGGAAGGCACTTTGAGTTCTACTAATAGAAAGCACTACTGATAGAAAGAGTAGGAACCTCCGAGTTACAAACACCAGAGTTACGAATGACTAGTCAACCATGCACCTCATTTGGAACTGGAAGCACACAATCAGGTGACAGAGACTGAAAAAAGCAAATACTGTACAGTGCTGTGGAAAGGTAAACTACTAAAAAAAAAAAAAAAAAGAGAAAGTTTAAAAAAAGATTTAACAAGGTAAGGAAATTTTCTGTGCTTGCTTCATTTAAATTAATATTGTTACAAGCAGCATTTTTTTCCTGCATAGTAAAGTTTCAAAGCTGTATTAAGTCAATGTTTGGTTGTAAACTTTGGAAAGAACAACACGACCTTTTGTACAGAGTTGGGAACATTTCAGAGTTACGAACAACCTCCATTTCTGAGATGCTCCTAATGCTGAGGTTCTGCTGTATTATTGAACACAGAGTAGGCACGACGCTTAGGTTATTGCCTGTCAGCGCAAGGAGCTGTTCTATTACCTTGAGCAGCTGGGATCCAAAGACCACCAGGTGCTTGGCACCACCCATAACGCTGGGTATGCCCTTCGCTGTGTTGTCAGCAGGTTGCAGAGTTAGGATGCACGGGTAAGGTTAACCTAGCTGTTTCAGGCTGTCTGGTGACATTTACAATCATGTAATGTTACCAAGCTTTTTCTTTGATCTCTCCCCCCGTCTCACCACCAACTTACATTCCTCTGTCACTCTATAAATGAAAGCTGCGATTCTGACTCATCCTGAGACTCCAGGAGTGGCTCTAACCACACTCCCCCCAAGAGCCGCAAGTAGAACCCAGACGTCCTTCTTGCCCTCCTCTTTAACCCACTAGACCCCACTCCACTCCCAGAGCTGGGAATAGGACCCAGGAGTCCTGACCCTCCCTGCTCCCCCTCCCTGATGAGTGTGGAGGAGTATCCCCCAAGTTGCCTTCTGCATCCCAGGACTTCCCTGGGACATAATCTTTTGGTGATTTCTGCCTGCATTTCATGCATTCTCCCGAGTGCTCCCCTTTTATGCTAATGGAGCGATACCAACCCCACGGCTCTGCTGCAGGCTGCTAATGTGTATGCTGGGCTGTAGCCAGGCACCAAATGTGCCTGTTCCAATCTCTGTGTTAAGCTTACCTTCCTGCTCTCTCTTGCTATGTTGCTCCTTCCTCTGGTCAACTTGGGCTTTAGACTCCTACTTCCATCGATGGTGCTGCAGCTTTGCAAACTCCAAAGGGCTTTTTATGTCCACAGTGGTCATCAGTTCAGCCCGATCTCTTTTATCCTTCTTCCCAACCCAACACACCCTGCTGCCAGCTCATATATATTCTGACTAGCCCTCCCCAGCAACCATGCACATTTCGGAGGCTGGTGGACTTCAGCTAGGCTCTTTGTAAATCCATCCTTTTCAGCGTCAGTTTCCAGTTTGCAAGGTCTGAAGGAATTTTTATTTCCTTGCAGGTTGTCCTAAGATCCTCCCTTTTTTTCCCCCTCCCCCTCAATCTCTCCCCCCCGAGACCTGGTGTCTGCTTCCTCCTGTTTTTTTTTCAAAAAGTTACTTAAAACAGGATAATAAACCCAATCCTTTCACAAAGCCCCCGGCAGCAGGGTGTTCTTGCGTGACCAAGCTGAAGGATTTGTATTCACGCCACTCCGTGGAGGAAGAGTCGCTGTGTTACTCAACCGTGGAGGTAGCTACCCTCCAATCCGCTTGACATATGCTGCTGAGTTGTCATGGCTCACTTCGAAGGGGGAGCGGGCTCTGCTGCTTTTGCTTTATGATGGGGACAGCCTTTCATAAAAGAAAAGGAAGGAAAAAATCCATTCCCACCACAGGTTGGATGTGGGATCAACCCTTGCAGTGAGGAATCCAGGGTATTATCCCTCCAGGTTGCAACTTCTCCCCTGCAAAAATGATTGGACAAAGTTATTAAGCAAAAGGTATTTGCAAAGGAGGAAATAGCAGAGTTGCTGGCCTAGTAATTAACAGCCATAGTACTGCGTGTGTGCAATCTGACACAGCCAGTAGATCAGAGGAACATACACAGGTTGACGCATACACACATTCACACATGTCCACAGATTTGCACCAAAGGACACATTCACAGATCAACATAATAAGACTCGTGTAGAGAGTGACACACGTGCAGATTGACATACACAGACAGACAGACACACTAACACAGAGATGTGCACAGAGGCTGAGACACACAGAGATACAGGCAGAGAGAGACCTCACAGAGACACATGTTCACACACACACCTGACACGCACACTGAGGCACATATACACCCACCCAACCTCTATCTCTTTGTCTCACACACACACTGTCTTTCACTCAGACACAAACATATACGGAGTCTGTATCTCTAACACACACAGACTGGTGGATCAGAGTTGGAAGAAAATAATTGTGCCAGCCTTAATTGCCAAACCTATGTTCATACCAGTGAGGCTGCAGACAAACTAGAGCATGCAAGTAATGAGTTCTAGGTACTCAGAACTTTCTGAAAATCAGAAGCCCCTTAGCTCAATCTCTGGATTTGGAGCAGTGACCTACATTTTTCAAAAATGACTTAGTGATTTGAGGAACCTGAGCTGAGACTCCCAGAGTTTTTCAGAGGGCACTTTCTGAACACCAGGGACTTGCATTTCAGAACCCCCTCTAAGAACAAAACATCCCCAAATCATGAGTCATTTTGGAAAACCTAAGCTCTTGTGGCTGGAATTTTCAAATAATAAGTTAGAGCTTTCCATCAGTAGACTTCAAAGCACTTTATAAAGGAGGTCAGTATCATTAGTTTTGTTTCATAAATGGGGAAACTGAGGCACGGAGCAGGGCAGTGACTTACACAAGATCACACAGCAGGCCAGTGGCCAAGCAGGCAATAGACTAGGTTGGTTGAGTGCCAATCCAATGCTTTATCCACTAGGCCACAATAGGTGGGGTCAAATGTTTCTAAATGCTTAGATTTAGGCTCCTGAAGTCCCATTTTCAAAAGTGACAGACACTTAGGAGCTGAAGTCCCATTGATTTTGAATAAGATTTAGGCTCCTAAGGCCCATATCCTCAGAGGTATTTAGCCCATGGGAGCTAGACACTTCAATATCTTGGAGGATCTGGGCCTAAGTGACTTTTGAAAAGGCTCCTAAATCACTTAGGTACACATGAAAATTGTGCTCTAAGCTTCTAAGTCACTTAGGGATTTTTTGAAGGTGTTCCCCTAAAAGCTTTTGAAAATGTCACCCATTCAGCGCCCATCTTCCAATTACTTCCTAATTTCCAACTTCTTTGAAAATATATTATTATGGTAAAACTTGGAAGCACCAACCAAATGGAGTTTTGAACTAGTTTGAAATTTCAAACTCATTTTCAATTCAAGATGGGTCTGTTTCCCATCTCCCGCTCCTCCTCCATCATCCACAAAATGTTTTCAGCCTGAAATTTTGATTGCAAACATCCATCAGCATTTTATTATTTACCAAAAATTCTGGAACTTTTCACCGAAGTAGGAAAGATTTTCTAACGCTGATTATTTTCCGTGAAAGTGTAAAAAAAATAATTTTTAAAAAGTTTGTGGCCAGGGGGAAATCTTAGTTTGTAAATTTCAGCTGCTTCTCAGACTGATGAACTTTGGTGAAAACTGGTTTTGGAGAAGCCAGAATTTCTGGGCCTTTGTAAGGCAGAGGAATGAAAATTGAGACGATGAACAGAGATTACGTTTCAGAGAGAAATCAGAAATAACATGATTGTGTTAAATCAAGGTTGTACACACAGGGGGCATTGGCTTGGTCAGTAGAGACTTCTTTGTCTTTGAAATGTTCAAGGAGGGTGGGGATTCTGGGTTGGCATTGGGATGTAGGAGAGATGGAGCATGTGCTGAAAAAATGCTCCCATTCCGCCTGAATGCTCCCATTCCACCTGATATTTTTGGATTCTGTTTGGAGATGAGCCACACGGCGCTCCCAAGAAAGAAAAGAACAGAAGGGGGAAAAGAAATGAGTGAAGGCATGGCTGGGATAAATGACTTCAAGATGGAGCTGTGGGGGAAAGAAAAAGAAAAGCTGTCTGACGTCTGGTGGCTTTTTAAACCATTTCTGCTAGCATGGGGTGTTGACAAATTGGCTTAAAGTTTCAAGGCTGCTTGGTATGGTATGAATTATTTGCCTGGCATTATCTGTGCTGCCGGAGCTTGTGTTATGGAAATCGGGGGCCTGCAGGGTGGATTTCTCCAATTAATTCCCGGCAAATGGGATTTTCACAGCCCATCTTTGGACCCATTCG
This sequence comes from Emydura macquarii macquarii, assembly GCF_026122565.2. Taxonomy (NCBI): domain Eukaryota; kingdom Metazoa; phylum Chordata; order Testudines; family Chelidae; genus Emydura; species Emydura macquarii. Next base: position 6,953,292 of record NW_027131105.1, on the reverse strand, counting down.
CTCTAACTTTCCGTTCCGCCTTTCCTCTCTTTGCAAGTGAAACCACATGGGATCATGGTGCAAAGGAGTGGACTTGAGCTCCAACCCTCCCCTTTAGAATCAGACACACGGAGGCCAGATTTTCCAGGGCTCAGCACCACAACTGGGGACAGAATTTTCTCCCTCAAAAGCTCAGCTCCCATCCTGCTGAAAATCTGAACATGAGTGTCTCGCTGAGTGGGGGGATGGGGAAATCATGCCCAAATTGTGGGGGCTGGGAGGGTCCCAGAGCTCAGGCTCCAGCCTGAGCTTGGAAGGCTACACAGCAGTGAAACAGCCCAGCCACCGGAGCTCTGTGAGCTCCAGTCGTCTGGCATAGGCAAGCTGTGGGTTTCTCTTTGTTGTATTGACATACCCAAAGTCAGCCACACTCTCAACTGACTTATCCTCTTGCAAGCCTGTCATTTCTAATAACCTGGAACCCTGAGCCCTGCAGCTCTTTTCGCCCTGCTACCTTATGGTAGCAGCAATTCAACCTTGCAAAGAAACCTGTAAATCTTCCTTCAACTCCTATACTTCCTGCAATTTGCTGGGCTGGTCAAAACAAACCAGCTTCATTGGTGTGTCTGAGGCCAGATCCTCAGTTGGTGTAAAAGGGTGTTTGTTAAATTAGAGCCAATGGGGCCAGATCCCCAGCTGGTGTAAACAGGCCATAGCACCACTGGAACCAGTGAGTTCAGATCACCAGCTAGTATAATTCAGCATCACTCTACTGGAGTCAATGGGGCTAGATCAGCTCAGCATCGCTCCATTGGATTCAAGGGAGCTACGCCAGAAAGAGCTGGTCGCAGCCTCGCCAATAATGTCTGGGTGATGCACCACGGGATGTGGTACCACCTGCTGCCACTGGGGGTGACTTTTGGTGGGGGTAAATTCACTCCCAGGCTGGGGCAAGGGGAAGAGATATAGCCCCCCTGAAAGTATAGGGCTGTCTGCCCATGACCCACTGCAGCTTCTACTCCCAATTCCCTTCCACCTGTGCAGTCTTGACACTTTTGGCTTCTGGGCACTGATGGACGCCGCTTTACACCATCTGGGAATGCGGCTGCAATGCAAGCCAATGCTGCTGCTGAGTGCTAGCAGTGCCTTGGCTTCCAAAGCCGGCGCCGCATAGCGCTAGTTAGCAGCAGCTTCAAAGCCCTGCCTTAGTAATGAAGCATTCCTGGTTTATTTCAGGAATGAAAGAAACCTGTGTACTAAAAGGCGATAAGGGGTCTCAGTGGAGGTGCAGGGTCCTGCAGAAAGCAAAGGGAGCATGGGGCGGTTCTTCCAATAGAGCACAGCAAGCGTCGTGCCATTCTCTCAGTGGGTTATGAATATAGATAATTCCCCTCCCCCTTATTCTGCAAAGCTCAGAGGTGAAGCTTAAATCCCCTTTGATGTTATTATAAGCACTTTCCTTTCAATTAATAGCAAGGAAAAGAAGTGCTTTGAGAGCTCCCCTGAGCCAGGTATGCTGATAAATATTAACAAAGGCACCAGACTGGCTCAGACCAATGGGCCCATCCAGCCTGGTATCCCGTTCCCCCCACCCCCTGCAGATCACACCAATGGGCCCATCTAGCCCAGTATCCTGACTCCCACCAGCTGCAAGAAACTCTATCTCTGCTATTATCAGTATGTATTATGTGCATGGAGTTAGCGCCAGGAGACCCAGACAGGGACCCTGTTGTGCTAGGTGCTGTACAGTCCCTGTCCCAAAGAGCTTACAACTGAAATAGTCCATGTCTCAAGGTACTACCAAAATACTGCTAATAATGCACATACTGTAATGATGCCCTGATCTCAGTCTGTAATACAGATAATAAGGATGAAGCTGCTGATGCACATTCATGCTGCCCCCTCTGATTGGAATGAGAACCATATGTCATAGGCCCCTACCTGTTCAAAGCAAGGGGCAATTCTTCATTTTCTCTCCATGCTTCTCTGCACTCTGAATCTGAGTGAATGTGCTAGGAGCAAACCCCGGAAGCCACCAGTCAGGCCCTGTTAGCTGCAGCCGGCTCCGAGCGTGAGATTGGCCATGTTTAAAGCATGGGGAAACATTGGTGGGTGGGGAAGGAGGTTGCGAGCAAATTTGCAAAGGCATCCATCTCACCAACACCGGGGCCGATCTGGGAATCTGCAGTGACACATCCTGCCCCAGGGTCTCTTGGCTGTGCCCTCTGCCTGCAAGGGCAGCTAGAGGGATGCGTGCAACAGCCCTGATTCCAGCCATCGGCAGATGAAAGCATCTCACACACAAGCGTAGCAACAGATTGTCACCAGAGTTGTGAAGGGGGAGAGCAGCGTTAATTATAGGCAAGCGGCAGGGCTCTTTGATCTTCTGCACTGCTTGCAAATTAGCGTCTTCGGTTTTTTAATAACAATAAAAAAGCTGCTTTTGTTTGAAACGATCAAATGAATAAATAAATATTCAGGTGCTGTTTGTGCAAAGCAGAGACATCTGTAAAGAAGCAGCAGAGTGGACTAATAGGGAGCGGCACTGGATGGGAGGCAGGACTGCTTGGTTTTAGTCCTCTCTCTGTCAGGGGAGGGAAAGGGATTCTAATGGTTAGAGCAGCGGGGTGCTGGGAGTCAGCACCCCGGTTCTATTCCCAGTTTTGGAAATGAAATGAGGGTCTAGTGCTAACAGTGGGAAGGCTGGGAGCCAGAACTTCTAGGTTCTATCCCCATCTCTTGGATGCGGGTGAGGTTTGGTGGTAAGAGCAGGAGAGCCTGAGCGTTGTGGGTCCATCCTTGACTCTGGGAGGGGAGTTGGGTCTAGTGGGTTAGAACAACAGGGAATGGGAATCAGGTTCTGTTGTGGAAACTGATACACATATTAACAATGTCCAAAGTCATAATAGTACGGGTGTGTGCATGTGTAAGTTGGTATGCACGTGGCATGCGTATGTGTGTATGTGTGTGCATATCTGCATAGGTGTGTGCTTCATCTGGATTCATCTGGACTTGATTCCCCCATTGCCTGCACCTTGTGTGACCAGTGGAAAAAGATGCTGTCGATTGGCACCCAAGTGAGAACACTAGTGTATTGCCCTCACCTTGCACTGGTCTAAGGGACTGCACAATGGGCAGCCTGCAGGCAGAATCTGACTCAGTTGTACCATACGTCTGATAGTGCCAGGTAGGGTGAGTGATGAAAAGTATCTTTTACTCCCTAGCAGCAAGCAGGGATTGCAATAAATTATTATTGACCTCTCACTTGTGCAATCCTGCTGGGGATTATTATGTTAGTGGAGTAGGATGCCCAAATTTCTTGCTCTGTAACTTTGCTTCCAAACAAAGAAACCCACATAAATACATTCTGCCTGACGCTGGAGGGTGGTGGGGCTGGTAGGTAGGTATGCTGGACTGGGAGAGAATGCCTGAGCTCTTTTCCCTGCTCTGGAAGGGGGCTAGTGGTTAAAGCAGTGCAGGTGGGGAGTCAGGACTCCTGGGTTCTAATTCTGGGGTTGGGGGAATCCCAGCCTTTCTTATCCTGGCAGAACGCAGCATTCACTCCATGGATTGGCCTTTTATACATTAACTAGTGATTGATTTTCTTTCCTCCATCAGGATCTAGATTTTACATTTTAAAAAATGGCATTATTATTAGACTATCCTCATCCCAGAGCTGGAAGTAGAACCCAGGAGTCCTGACACGGAGGCTCCTCCCCTGTCCTCCCACCTTCCTTGCCTCCCCTTTATCTGGCAATTGCTTTGGATTGATTGTGCCAGTATGAGGTTGAATCCAAATTGTGTGGACTCACCACTTAATTTGAAAATCAAAGGCTCTGATATAGAGATGTAATCCCTCAAAGGAGCAGCTAAACTGCCATGCTCCAACCATACAGGGGAGGGGGGTTTCCACATTTCAGCTTCCTAGCAGGGAGGAAGGGCAAGGAGACACAATCGCATTATAATCTCCTTCCTGGCTCAGATGGGAATGTGTGGCTGATTCTGAGGAGAGCCAGTGTTTATAGTTTCATACAATTTAAGGCCCAATGGGACCATTAGATCATCCAATCTGACCTCCTGTCTGTCACAGGCCATTCAGTTTCACCCAGTTACCTGTGTCTTGAGCCCAATGCCTTTAGTTAGACAGAAGCATTTCAGTCCTCAAGAGACTAACCTGTTGTGAGCCCCAGGCAGAGAATGGAGGAGACTGAGGGGTCCCCAATGCCTGAGACCCCTGCAATGGCAGGTAATTGATTAGGTGAGACATGCTGCCAAGGAAGGTGAAAACCCTAAGGTCCCTGCTAATCTGACCTGGGGAAAATTCCTTCCCGACCCCAAGTATGCTGATCAGTTGGACTCTGCTCATGTGAGCAAGACCCACCAACCAGTCTCTTGAGCAAGAAGATTCTCTAGATCAGCTCAGAGGCCGGCCCACCCTGTCTGGTGTCCCATCTTCAGATGTGGCCAATCCCTGATGCTTCAGAGGAAGGCCAAAAAAAAAAAAACCTCCCAACAATCCTAAGAAAACATATGACCAAGTGTGCAGCAGGGAAAAATCCCTTCCTGACCCCGCAGGTGACTGGCTGAGCCCAGAAGCATGAGATTAGATTAGAATAATTGTATTTCTGCAGAGCTGTGGGTGCTAGGAGTGTGTTGAGTGCAGTGCAGGCAATCTCCTTTCCCCCCGGCCTATGAAGGAAGGAGATGAACAGGGGGATGCAGATGTATATTGTTTAATGGGTGGAGAAGAGGCCTTGGAGGATTCCAAGTCACTGGGGCAGACATGCCACGCTGTCATTAATATGCACTTTTCATCAGCAGATTTCAGCACATTTACAAAGGAGATTATTATTATCCCCATTTTACAGATGGGGGAGCTGAGGCACAGAGACGGGGGGAGTGATCATGTACCAAGCCAGTTGTAGATCCAGAAATAGAACCCAAGTTTTCTGAGTCTCCGATCAGTGCCATATCCACTAGGCCCTCAACTATAGCATGTTTGCCCTGGCTGATGCCTGGTCTCTGACTGTGAATTGTAGCAAATTGCCAGTGTATATAAGGCCCAGGAGTCAGGACTCTTGGGTTCTAATCCCAGCTCTGGGAGGGGTGTGTGGGCAAGTGGTTAGAATAGGTGGTACTGGGCGTTAGGACTCCTGGATTCTATTCCATTCCCTGAGGCTGCTCTAACTTACCCAAGCCCCAGAACAGTGGGAATGGCAAGGTGTGTTAAAGCCAGAAGCCCCCTTCATTCCACAAAGGCAGGACCAGAGTAAATGAGAATTAGGCCAAAGATGTGTAAATTTCTAGGCCCTGGACAATGCAGAATTTATCTCTGGGGCACAGCTGCAGAGGGCAGCACAGAATAGGAAAAAAAAAAAAAAAAAAAAGAGTACACTTTATTCCTTTTATTTAAAAAAATAATTAAAAACAAAATCTGCTTAAGAAAAAAGCCCAACAAAATAATTGGTCCTGACTGTTAATATTTTGGCCCTACTTTAAATATTCCATCTAAATAAACTGTCCCGCCAAAGCCCCTGCTAGGTAGGGTAGTTTTGTTAAAATTCCTGCTTTCTAACCGCTCAGAGGGTCAATGCAAAAGGGCTGACTTGCCCTCAGTGCAAATCATGCATTGATTTAAAAGCATTAGTCATTTATTTGAATGCCTGTGTGTGCAACATTTTGCTGGCTCTCTTCATATAAATACAACACAAGCTTTTTGCAGTCACATGCAAATTGCATCCCGGCAGCAAAATGGTACACATTTTACCAGTGGGTTTTTTTTTATTGCCATAGCTTGGCAATGTGATTGCCAAATCCAAAGGGAGTTTCACGAAGGATCTTCGTGGGGCATGGAGTAATGGGCAAACAGCACTGAATACATCCCTGGGAGAGCGGGGATGATCTGTAGGAAACAGGATTAGATTTGAGATTCTTCTAGTTTAGAATTATTATTAGAATGATCTCCTCAAATCTCTCACTGTTAGTCCACAGTCCAATCCCTTCCGCATTGCCTTTCCAGCATACAGGGAGATTTCACCTCTAGTTCACAGGGGCAAATCCAACCTCAGTCATTAGAGACAGAACTTTAGGCCCTGCTCTGTGGCACATGAGTCACATGAGTTTTGTGGATCTTGTCCTAATTCCTTGTGAACAGGGACCCGTATTCAAGACATCGTGGGCCTGTTTTTCTGTCATCCCACATTGTGTGTGGTCATTTGCACTAGTGCAAAGTGAGTGGAAAACAAGAAGGGCTGCTTATCCTTCATACGTGTGCAGTCCTTGCACTAGCAGTGTTAGTGTAAAACACTAGACTAGAGGTTTGATTCTCCATTGTCTTGGACCCTGTGCTGTCATTTATACTGGTGCAAAGTGAGTGTACAACACTAGAGGCTTGATTCTCCATCACTCTGCCCCATGTGTGCTCATCTGTACAGAGCAAGTGTGGAATGCCACCAAGTTGGAACACTATCATTTTACATTCACTAGTGCAGTGGTCCCCACCATAGAGGGGCATGCAGGAACATTTGGGGGGTGTGTGGAGGGAGCACCACCCAGACCAGCTCTGCCCCCAGCTGCAGCTCCAGCCTTGGCCCCCAGCTTCCATCCCCGCCTCCTGGCCCCGCTTCCAGCTCCAGCCCTGCTCCTGGTTGTGGCTCCCAGCCCTGACTGCCATCCTGCTCCTAGCCCTGCTCCGGACTCCAGCTCACAGCCCTGCCCGGGTAAAGAGGACACTAACCAAATAAAAGTTTGGGGACCACTGCACTAGTGTAAATGATTGCACAAGGTTCAGAAAACTGGAGAACCAGGTCCATAGTGTTTCACACTCAATTTACACTACACCAAGAGCCATGCCCATTGCACCCATCTCAATCATTGATTGTCCACCATGGAAACTGAACTCCCTCAGCACCCTGTTCTGTGTCTACCGTGATGTTGAGAGCTGATAGCTCCTGAACCAGCATCATCAGGCCATCCTCCTTCTTGCTGGCTGAAAGCCAGGACTCCCAGCAACTTCCTGAATGCACAGAACTTTGTTCCAGACTGCAGATGCCAAAATTGGATTGGAATCAGAGAAGCGAGTCCAAAAAAAAAACATTTTCCAAGAGAGTAATCGGAATGATGTGATTTTAAGGCGGAAAATTGAGTGGACAGACTCTCGCCTTGCACAGGTCCATAGAAAATATATTCCCGCCCCAATGTACTGTATAAAAATTACCCACTGACAAAGCCCAGACAGATAGATGGAAATGGACAACAGGGAACGTGTGCAAATAACTCTGAGCTGAAATACGCACATTGCAGCCTGCATCCCCTGCTCTATGCCTCCTCCCTCTGCAGCCATGCTGGTGGCAGCCAGCTGGTACCACAGCCTCCTGTGGGGGTAGCTGCACCAGGCCCCCAGTAGCAGCAGATGATACTGCACCTTGCAGTGCATGCAGCACAGCAGTGTTTTGAATGATAGAATTGGGGTGGGATTGAACCTGGCACCCAGCACCGTTGTGTTAATTCCATGCTGTGCTATAATGTGTATCTGAGTGAGGACAGAGCTCCATCTTGGCCAACACACTGAGAACTGAACCCAGAACATCCAGACCTAAAAACATGAGCTGCTACAGGTTGAGCTGGTGATCTTTAGCCCAGGGGCTCTACTGAGGAGATGTAACAACTCTTATCCCAGGCGAATCGACATGGGGGAGACTTGTAGCCAGAGCGATGCAAATAATGGGTTTTTCAGTGTATGGCGATTCTGAAAAATCAGGGGGAAATGTTTTGTGTCAAACAGAAAACAAAAATGTTCAGAATTTTCAATGAGTCAAAAAGTCTAAAACAGTGTTTTGTTTGGGGCATTTTAAATATGTTTTAAAAATTAAAATAAAACCAAAGGAAAATTTTAAACGAAAAATCCAAACTTTTTTGTTTTTTCAGAATGTTTCCCCTTCACAATGAACAATTTGGTGAAACCACCACAAATTCAGGACACAAATCTGCAATTTTTGCTGACCAAAATTTTGGTCGGAAAACATTGCCCAGATCTAGCTGCACCATACTCAGCAGGTGTTACATCTGCAGGCTGGGTTTTTGGAAAGTGAGTGGAAGTCTGTGTGGGGGAAAGTGCTGAGAGCGCAGTGGGACCCTCTGGATCTTTCACTCCTTGTTTCCATTGAAGCTGACATCCCAGCCACGACCCAAGCGACCCTTTCTCCCCACCACAGACTGTCTCAGACATTTATGGAAACAGCCCAGTGTGCTTGTCGGCTCCCATTCCCTGCCTCTCACTTTCCTCAGAGACTTCCTGCCTGCCCTCTGCTATCTGCAGGGCTCTGAATGTGATGCTGTGCTTCAGGGCAGGCCCCAGATGTTGCATGGAGCAGGGTAGATTCATTTCTTCATGTTGCTGCTGCAGAACAAGCGTGGCTTGATGCAATCAGACAGAGAGACATCGTGATAAGGGCACTGCGGCAAGACACAGGACACCTGGGTTCTTCTCCTTGCTTTGCTGTGTCAAGCCCCTTCCCCTCTCAGGGCTGCTGTTTCCCCTCCCACCCTTGGTGTTTTTAGATTGTAAGCTCTTCAGTTCAGGGACTGTCTCTTACTATGTGTTTGTGCAGCACCCAGTACAATGGGACCCTGATCTTGATTGGGGCCTGTGAAGCACATGGCACAATGGGGGTCCTGGTCTCAGGTGGGGTCTGATCTCAATTTAGGCACGACTGTAATGCTGCTAATAATAACACTGGGGCCATATGAAATGTTCCCAGGCAGCATTAATGGAACGTGAGACTGGAACTGCCTGGAGCTCACTTGACTCTGCACTTGGGGACTGGGTGACACCATGGTCTGGGCTGGAGACCCAGATGGTAGAGATGGGAGCACAGCCCTGCTAACATTTGAACTTGTAAACCCAGGCGAGTTGGCATGTCTCAAGCATAGCCACCCATCCAACATCCATCTCTACCCTTACCGGCAGTATAGAGCTCCTCTATCCATCCCCAGTACAGAACCCTCCATTGATCCATCCATCCCCATCTTCCACATTTATCTATCTATCCCCATACATAGCCCTGTCTCTCTTTCTCCCCTCCCCTTGCAGGCTCTGCTGCGTGGAGCTCTGTGCCTTTGAACAGAAGCAGCTCAGCCAGCACTCAAGATATACGGCTGCTTCCCAACCTGCTGTCCCTCCCCTGCCCCCAGGGTCTTTCACATGGGCTGCTCTGGCTGGAGAGTGACTAGTTAGCAAGGCCCTGTGGGGGCAGACCCACACTGAGCCCTGTGTTTTGAGGGGAATCAGGCAAGAGAAAGCTCTGTGAAGGTATCCAATCTACAGTTGTTTAACATAGTGGCAGCTGTTTACACAGGGATCCCTTGTCCGGTGCTGAGATGCAGCCACCTCTGGGTGAAGTGCAGGGGTTGTTTACTACAGAAATCCCTCATATGGCACAGAGATGTGGATAGTTCTGGTGTGGGACATCTATTTATACAGGAATTCTTGACAGGTGCTAAGATGCAACTGCCTCTGGGGTGGGCCAGTTGTTTATACAGAAATACATCACTTGACGCTGAGATGCAGACACTGGGATAGGGCAGATATTTATACAGGGATCTCTTGATAGGTACTGGGATGCAGCTGCCTCTGGGGTAGAACATTTCTACCCACACCAGCAACACTTCAGGACGACTGATGTAGACAACAATTGGTGGCTTAGAGAGATGGCATTCACTGAGCTGGATTTTAACCAGGGCACTGGGAGCGAAAATCTAATCCTGACAGAACCCTTCCCCCCTGCCCCTCCTCTGGTTCTTTAATGATGGCAGTGCAGAAGTGGGAAGCCAGTTTCCCCCAGATCACCAGCTCCTAAGCGTCTGCTGCAGTATGCGGCACCATTCCACCAACGCTGCATCCTGCTCCCTTCCACGTGGGCACCTGAGTTTTTTCAGCACAGATTCCCCCGGGCTTCAAGGACATTTCCAGTCTTCCTGCCGTCTGGCAGAACAGCTGGTGGCATGGAGGGGAGTTTAAGGGAAGATTTATGAGACAAGTTAAAATTTAATTTGGGCGGCAGGGCCTGGGCTACTGTGATGCTCCTGGGCCAAGATTAATTGCTCATAGCACCTGATTTCCCCCTGACCCCCATTACCATCTGGTGAAGTAGTACAGGCAGAGAAGGGGAGAGGTCTGATACTAAGGGGATGGGCAAGATTCTGGACTTTGCATGGAATGTAGCATGACACAGAATGGGACAGAATGTGGCTTTATGCAGCAAGTCATGTGGGCAGAGCACAGGACTGGGAGTCAGGACTCCTGGGTTCTATAGCTGGCTCTGGGGAGGAGAGTGGTGTCTAGTAGTTAGAGCAGAGGGGCCTGAGAGTCAGGACTGCTGGGTTCTTTTCCCCACTCAGGGGGTGAAGTAGGGTCTGGAGTGGGGGTGATGGGAGTGAGGACTCCTGGGTTCTGCTCCCAGCCTTGGGAGGGTTTGAGTGGTTAGAGTATGACGGTGGGAGTCAGAACTCCTGGATTGTACATGGAGCTTTGGGAGAGTTGTGGAATCGGGGGAGGGTTGGGAGCCAGGACTCCTGGGTTCTATTCCTAGCTCGTGCAGGGGAGTGGGTTCTCATGGTTAGACTATGGAAGGTGGGAGTTGAGACTCCTGGGTTCTGTTCCCAGCTCAGGGCAGGAACACACATGTAACTACAGCAGGGAGGGTCTGGCCTGTTGCCTTCATAGTGAGTCGTGCACTGTCAGGAGCTATCTAAATAATAAATATTAATAACACCAAATCGTGGGAGTCTGGGGGGAAGGGAGGCTGAGCGAGAGAGATTAATGAAACAGCACTCCGCGCCGAATCCCTCCCGCAGCGCAGACTGGCTCCACAGTGCGCGAGAGATTGATTGGACTTGTACCGTCTCCTCAGGCATTCCCTTTGTGCTGGACAGATCCTCAGCTGGTGTCAGTCAGCAGGAGTGCTACTGGCTCCAGTGGAGTGATGCTGATCTGGCCCATCGATGCCAAGGGAGTGACACTGATTTACACCAGCTGGGGATCCAGCCGCATTGACTCCAATGGAATGATGCTGATTTACACCAGCTGGGGATCTGGCTCCATTGACACCAGTGGAGTGACGCTGAATTACACCAGCTGGGGATCCAGCCGCATTGACTCAAGCTGAGTGGTGGGTGCTGCACAGACCTCAACAGAGATTGGAGCTGCACAGACCCTGACCGAGATCATGGTCCCATCATGGTGGGTGCTACACACACACACATCCCTCTGCCCCATCGTGCTTACCACCTAAATGGACAAAGGAAGGATCATTATCCCATTTTATAGATGGGGAAACTGAGGCACAGAGGCGGTGCCTGGGATTTTCAAAAGAATCGGGAACCCATTTCCCAGCCTAAGCAAACTGCATACACAGGGAGCTGTAGGGAGCCTCAGGAATTGAACACAGTCATCCTGCCCTGCTGCCCTAACCCTGAAGCCAGCCCTCCAAGGGCCTTGCCTAGCCCCTGACCAACAGCCTGTATCATAGATTCCTATCCTTTGTCTTTGAATCCTTGCTGGGTTGGCACTGACCACAGCTTTTGCAGCAAATGAGATGTTGTGGCTCTGTGGCTAGCATCTGGTTAAATATTTAACGGAGGATTTGCCTCTGCACTCTCACCTGGCCCCTCTTAAAAGATTCCTAAATAGCTTTCAAAGTTCCCTGCTGAGCAGAGCACACAGTTAAAAGAGAGGCCTAGTTAATCTTGCAAGAGCCCCTGGCCCTCAGTTAGACCCGGCACTGGCTGCAGGCAAAGCTGCTGCCTTGTGGACGGTAAGGACGTCAGGGAAGGGATAAATGGAACAGCTACTCTGGAAGCCAGCGATCCAGAGTCCTCCAATGCACGGGGAGCATTGAAGGTGTGAAATACCCCAGCTCTGGGGCTGTTTGCAGTGCCCTGGTCAGAGCCTAGAGGTATGCTTATCTGTCTAGGCAGCTGTATACTCTGTCCATCCATCTGTAACACAGCCCCATTCATCTCCCCCTCTCCATATATCTATATCCATCTAGCCCTTCCCATACATACACACCCTTGAGAATCTGGCAGAGGCCTGCCTGAGTGTGCAGAGAGCCTGCAAAAACAGCTCCAAGGGGTATGAACAAGACATGAGGGTGGAGCTATGGCAGCCTACATCCCAACATTGCCAACTATCCCTTCCTTGTCCTTAACAAAGGGAACAAAGGGCCTTCCTTGCTACTAATCCTCCTACACCTTTCTCTCTGCCAGCTTCCAGATTGGAGGTGGGTGGCTAATCGGAGTTTATGCCACCAGGACTGAGAATTTGAGGCAGGGGTTGGAATAACTGACTTATTCTAAACTGCTCATCTTGTTTCACAATGTAATTGGATTGATTCTGCGTGCAGTTTATATATATATTTTGTTCCCCTTAGTCCCAGTTGCCAGCTGCATTTAATATTTTAATTCCCTAAGCTGCTTTAGACTAGGGCAAAGAGGAGAGAGAGGTGTTTATGACGAAGCCTCGTGCAGGTGCTTGAGGTGGCAGGAGTGGAGTGGGACAGTTCTGGCACCCTTTTGTGAGCTTGAGTCAGAAAGTTGATGGTGCTACAGGGGGGATTGGGAGTCAGGACTCCTGAGTTTGATCCCCAGCTCTGGGAAAGGAGTGGAGTCTAGTGGTTAGAGCAGGGGGGCAGGGAGTCAGGGCTCTGGGTTCTCTTCCCAATTCTGCTGGAGCTGAAGTGGTACCTAGGCCTTGTACTGGGTTGCTCTTCACAGGGGCAGGTGTCACAGTTTTCCTAAGCTCTCCCCATGCATACAAAGTGCAGATACATATACACACCGTCACGCACTCTGCATGTTTCCCCCTCGCCACCACACACTCTGCATGTGTCCTCTTCTTACACACATGCTGCACACAAAGCCAAGCACTGTGTCACAGGGGGTTTTGGGAGCTAGCTGGGTTTTTTAAACAGTCTCTTCCCCCTCCCTTGCCCGCCTCCCATCCACTCAACCCACAGATATTCCCCTTTCCAGCCAGGCTTGCCTTGATGCACAGAGGTTCATTTAAATGTAAATGACGGTAGACCCAGCAGAGAGATCTGGACTTATTCTGAGCCCCTGGACACTGACAAAGAGTGAGGGGCAGTGTCACTGGTCAAGTGGGACTCCGGGATTCTGCTCCTGCTCTACCAGTGCCCTACTGGTGACCTTGGGCAAGTTCCTTCCTCTCTCCCAGCCTCTGTTTCCCCTCCCCCTTGTCTGTTCAGACTGTGAGCTCTTCAGAGCCCAGCAAGATGGAGGCCCTGATTTCAGTCAGGGGCTGAGTGGCACCTGGCACGATGGGGACCTGATCTTGGTCAGGGCTTGTGTAGTGCCCTGCATGAACAGTCCAGCCCTGAATCCAGATCACAGCTAGTTGGAAAGCATCAGAGCCGGGATGTAATAGCAGAGCTGCTTTCTGCTGGAAAACGCAGTTTGGTTGAAATGGAAACATTTTGTGGGAACATGTCACTTCTGACAAATTTATTGTCAGGAAAAAGTCAAACCGAATCCTTTCGCTTTCTCATTTGGTTCTGAGATGGTGAAATTGTTCCATTTCCACTGGGTCTTGATTCATTTTGTTTTGACTTTTCTGTGATTTCTGACATATGCAAGTTGTTTTTGTTCCAAAGCAGAAATTTTCCAGGGAAGGAAAATCCTGAAAAAAAAGTTTGATTCGGCTCCATCGAATCATTTTCTTTCGATCATGTGGAAACATTTCATTTTGAGCAGGGGAAAACCTTTTGTTTCCATGTGATCATTTTGATACCTTTTAGTTTGACTTTGCTGTGATAGGAAATTAAATTTACCTTCTCGAAATGAGCCGATTTGACATTAACAAAAGGAAAAGATGCAGTGGAATTTTCCTTTTTCTAGATTTCATCCCAGATTTCTATATTGGGCTTACTATAGAGGTATTTGGGTGAAACTGAATGGTCTGTGGCACACAGGTGATCAGGTTAGATGGATGATAAGTCCTTTCTGGCCTTAAACTCGATGAAATTTCTCAGTCTCTTGGACCATAGCCTGGTGCACAAGGCAGGTATGGTCCTTTGCAACAGCATCCATCCCACCCCCCTGAGCCTTCTAACCATGCTCTAGGCATCTCCGGAAAATATCATGGTGCTGCCAACAGCATCTCCTGAAAAGAGGCTCTTATTAAAAAGCTGGTGACTGACATGGCGAGGAGACTGGCTGTGTTAAAAAATGGCCCCCTTAGTCCTGTCTCCCTCCCCATGCCGTCTGACTCAGCTGACACAAAGGGGCCCTTGGCTCCTGTTACTGCTGTGGGAGCATGTGCAGGCTTGGCGGGCGTATGGGTCAGCTGCATCCCCTCACTGCATAGGAGCTCCGTTTGTTGTGCCCAGGCAGGAAGCATCAAGGACTCAGCTGGCATAGAGGGGAAGGCCCAAGAGGGTCTGCTAGAACCAAGGGGTAAGTGGGGGGGGAGGGAGCATTTTATTAGAGCAGATTAACCATGCATGTGGGAACTACTGGGGGGAATTAATGCAGGTCATCTGTGCAGCCTCCTTGGAGCATACAGCTGCAAATCACTCACAGATGCAGGGCCAGAATGAAGGTCTCCTGGGTTCTGCTCTGGGAGGAGAGGGGGTCCTAGTGATTAGAGTAGGAAGTCAGGACTCCTGGGTTCTACCCCTGTGCTGGCCCTAGCTTGGAACAGTGGCAACTGCAATCTCTGTATCTTTCTCATGGTGAATTCCCCATTTCTGGTTCCTCTTGCCTGGGTCTGCAGGGGTTGGGCTGGGACCAGGGACTGGTGCTGATGGCAGTTTCCCAGCCTGGGCGAGGGTATGTGTCAATGTGAGGGCAGACATTGGACTAAGATGGGGACTCTTTGGTGTTGCTCTTGCCAGTGTTTTGTGGGTTCTGGTTCCTCCCAACTCTCTCCTGCTGTTCTCCACTCCCCCCCAGATCATAGGGCAGAACCCAGGAGATCTGCCTCTCAGACTCCTCATGTTCTAGCCTCTAGACCTCACTCCCTACCAGAGCTGTGGATAGAACCCAGGAGACCAGATTCCAGTCCACTCCCTGATCTACTCATGTTAGACCCTGCTAACCATCCAGAACTGAGATCAGAACCCAGGAGTTCTGCTGACCCATCACTACTAGCCCCCAGAACAGAGTCAGAGTAGGGACTGTGCAGCTGTTTAGTGCATGAGGAAAGCAGGCTGTGGCTTAGATCAGGGCAGAAAACTTTCCAGGAGTAATAACAACAGCAATTAATAGTTACGCTCATTAAAAACATTTGCTAATTAATCCCCTTGATAGTCACATGCAACCTTGTTAGCTTCCTGCTTCAGAGTGAGCAAGTGACTCACCAAAGAGAGTTGGGAATAGAACCCAGGAGTCCTGTCTCCCAGTTCCCCTGCCTCAACCCACTAACTTTCACTCCCTCCCCCCAGCTGGGGACAGAACCCAGGAGTCCTGACTTTCAGCCCCCCCTCAGCAACCCCTACCCACTACTCCCCTGCCAGCATCTCCTTAATATCTGTAGAGTGGAAGCCCCCACGTTTCTCACGCGATGCCTGACAGCCATGGATCTGGCTCTCAGACGGCTCCCCCTTACGGTTACCATTTGTTCTCAATAAAACATGTACCTTGTCACATCAAGGCCTGCCTGGGAGCTATTATTGCAAGGAGAATGGCCTCTCCTATTTGTATCTCTCCAGGACATTCTGGTCCCTTATCTGAGGCATCACGGGGCAAAGCACTCCGGAGAAGAATGGGAGTTATAGAAACTCCTGTTCTGTAGCAAAAGAGACCGTTCATCCCTGATTTACTTACTTCTCTGTTTATTTGCCTAGTGCAGCTTTTATCGAGTGTTAATATGCGGGGAAAGGAGCCTGGGGTCTAATCCACACTCGTGGGGCTGTAATAAAGTTCTCCCCGCAACCCATGGAGAAGGGAGCCTAGGTGTCCTGGCTCCCAGTCCTCCCCTGCTCTAATCCATTAGACTCCTCTGCCCTCTCACAGCTGGGAAGAGAACCCCGGCATCCTGGCTTCCAGTCCCCAGTACTCTAACCATTAGACTCCACTCCCTTTCCAGTGCTGGCACAGAACCTACGATGGGTTAAGTGGTTAGAGGAGGGGGGCTGAGAGTCAGGGTTCCTGGGTTCTATTCCCAAATCTGTGTGGGGCCTTAGGTCATATGGATAGAAGTGGGGGTGTGGACTCCTGGCTTCTATTCCCAGCTCCATTGCAGGATCTAGTGATTAGAACAAGGGGTACTGGGAGTCAGGACTTTTGAGTCCCGTTACTAGCTCACAGAGGTGAGTGTGGTCTAATGGTTAGAGCTGGGGGGAAGGGGACTGGGAGTCAGGATTCCTGGGTTCTGTTCTTGTTTCCTCCAGTCACAGCAAGTCCCTTCCCCCACCATAACAGGGCTAAGAATATTTGCCTTCCTGCTCCTGGATGAATGTATTTGTCCCGGACTCTAGGAGCTCAGGCAGGAGACAGAATCCTATTGCTCTTTTGTGCTGTGAACCAAGTAGTGACTGAACTTCCCCGCTGCTCAAACCAGCTGGGGAAAAGGACATCAGCCAGCCTTGTCCTCACATCTCATCTGCATGATTTGTTAGGTAGGAGTGGACGCCTAGAGCAAGCAGCATTCAGCTCCTGAGTGTCCCACAGGGGTTTGGCAGCCAGAGCACCCAGCATAATCTTCCCTTGGGCTGGAGGATGGGGAAAGTTTGGCTAAAAACAAGGCATCAGCTCCCTGGCCTGTGCAGCATGGAGCTATGGCAGTGTGGTTGGCAGAAGAGGTGGGTGAAATATTTTGGCCAGAACATTTTTGGGGAGATAAATGCAGATTTGGTGACAGTGACAACAAGTCTGGTGGATTTGTGGCAGCGTTGTCGCATTGCTTGTTTCGACCTTCCCTCCAAATTCCCAAAACATTGAAATGTTTTGATTTTTTGGTTCAAAATCACTTTGTGTTTCAAAATTTCCTTTAATTTAATTTTTTTTTTAAATCCCAACATGTCAAAAAATGGCTGAAATCAAGGTGGGTTTTTTTGGTTTTTGATTTGCTGAAAATTTTCGTTTTCAGTCTGACCCGAAGTAACTTTTTTCCCTGATTTTTTGAAATTGCCAACAAGCCAAGAAATCTATTCTGTGCTCAGCTGCAGCTGGCAGCAGGGATGGAACCAGGGATCTCTTTTAATAAGATCCCGAGCTTTGGCAGCCTGAGCTAAAAGATCTAAACCTGTAGCAGGTTCAGCAACCCCTATATGTGGCCCCCACTACCCCTGGATGGTGACAGAATGAACAGGCGGAGCTTACACTTGCCCCGCCCCCTTGCTCTTCAGGGACCCAATTAATGGCTGGGATCTTGTGAATTTGACGCCCCTGCAGCACTTGCTGCTCCCTCTAATTCATGTTGCTGCCACCGCTCTCGCTGTCATGATGTTGGGCACATCAAGCAGCCTGGCCCTATAGACAGTTACACAGGGCCTGGGATATTGCAGACTCAGACAAGTGGTGGACTGGCTGGCTCAGGGGAGTGAGGAATGGGATATGGGGCCTTCCCTCTCTAGGGGGCGCCAGCTCCCACCCATCCCTAGGTGTCTGAAATATGTTCCCTTCCAGCACCAATGTGGTGCATGCAATGAGTTGTCTGGGACTCAGCCGACTGATTACCACACCACTAAAATAACACCATTGCCTCTGACATCCTCAGCAGCGTTATCTATATAATAAGATTCCAGGATTGTCACTGTGTGTCACTGAAACCTAGAATGTCTCCTGAGTCAGTGTGACATGATGGAAACAGCTACAAGCAGAGATTTATAGAGCTCTTTTTGTTCAGAATGTGACCAAGTTCAATAATCCCCGGGATTCATGATCTGTTACTGTCCAGTTTGTACATTCTCAGCCATTTTTGGCTTTTTTACATACACTACACAAATTACACCTGTGCAACAGCCTGGGCTTTGAGCTGCTAATTATTTAATACTTATCTGATGGTAGCGCCCAGAAGCCCCCACCATGGACCCAGACCTCATTGTGCTAGGTGCTGTACAGACACAGAAGAAAAGACAATCATGATCTAAGCATTGAATGGCTCATATAGACAGAGTTCCCTTCTCACCTAACATCCTTAGAATTATGACAGAGTGAGGACCGGTGGTGTGTATGCATAGAAATCTGTTCTAGGTGAATCTTAATCTCTCTGGATTTCTTGAAGCAGCACCCAAGGGGTTAACGCATCCTCCTCTCTTTCCTGTTTGCATGGGATTGGAATCAGCCTGCAGAACCCTAATGTCTCCTCCGCTCTTTACAATTCCCCCGCCTACCTACACGCCCCACTGCATTATTATTAACACAACGGCCCTGCATCGCAGAAATAAATTATTTTCCCTGTGTCTTTAACTGCCTGATTATTTTTGTAATGGGCCAGTCTGCTAAATGTAATCTAATCAAACCGGCATAATCTCCTGTGACTGTGTCAATAGGCTTGTTCCTTAAGCATTAGGGTTAATGGAGAGGATACATTTCTATACTTTCATTATTATTATTTTTTGCTGTGCTTAAAAATATTAGCAAACACCCAAAATGAAGAGAGAGGCTTTCCTACAGTGCAGTAATTATTAGCCAATGCATCCTTGAGATCAGTAGTGGGACATGATCAATCTATCTGATTTAGATAAACCCTGTTAATTAGCACCTCAAAATCTTTAGCATCCACAACATACCATTGTGGCAGATACTGCCAAGTTCCTGACTGAGATCAGTGCACCATTGTACTGGGCACTGCACAGACCCTACTGAGATCACAGCCCCCATTGTGCTGGGTGCTGCCCAGACACACAGTGAGAGACAGTCCTTCCCCCACACAACTCACAGTCTTAATAGACAAATAAAGGATTATTCTCCCCATTTTACAGATGGAAAAACTGAAGGCCAGAGAAGGGAAGTGGAGTCTGCTGCGGTGGATCAAGGAATTGATCCCACATTTCTTAGCTCCTAGGCCAGCACCCCTAATCATTGGGCAATTCTTCCCTTGGCTGAACTAAATGGTTGGGGATCAGACTAAACCAGCCACTCGCTGATGGGGGGGTTCAAGTAGACACCTCCCTAGTGGTTGGTTATTCCCTAATTGACCACTAAGGGGTTTCCTTATAGCTGGTTCCAGCGTCTGTTGCAGACAGGATACTGGAGTAGATGGTCCCATTGTTTCACTCTGGTGCCAGGATTCCTATAAAGCACAGGGCAGTCTGAAATGGACCTGCTCATCTCATCTGTACTGCTGAGTAGTGATCATTCACTGAGATGGCGGTATAGATCCTCAAGTAGATGGAGGAGGATTATGTCTGATGACAGATAGATTGCATGATACATGCAACCCCCTTTGGGGCTGGCCAGAGCTGGGGATAGGACCCAGGAGTCCTGACTCCCAGCCAGTCGCCCTCTCCTCTATACACACTCCCCTCCCAAAGCAAAGGGCAGAACCCCGCACTCCTGATTTCCAGCCTTCCTCTCTAAACCACTAGACCCTGTTCTCCTCCCTGAACTGGGAACAGAACACAGGAGCCAATGACCGAAGACACAAACTAAAAGGATTCAGCAAGCTGGTCCACTGTCAGAAATCCAGAGATTTCTCTGTTGCCCAAGCATCCTCGGACTGCTACTGCTGGGGTGTCCATTAATGTAAGAAATGCATGTAATGAAACAAGTGAGAGTTAAAGAACCCGTGATCTCCATGCTCGGGACCTGTGGGTTTTTTTTATCGGCCTGATTTCCATTGAGGTAATTCGCCTGGCCTTTCTCTCTGGCACGTGGCTGTTCCCTTTAAAAACCACAATATATATCTCTAACCCTTCCCAACTGGATGTTTCATGCCTCATATGCCATAGCGGTTAGTCAATTTCCACCCAGGATAAGAAATCTATTTTTATTTGCGGTGGAATGGATTGTGTGTGTGCACGTATTATTTTCTTATTGTGTTTTGTTTATTTATACTGAGCCCCCTATTGTTAATGCTGTCATTCCCTTGGCATTAGTTATGGTGTTTTCCCCGCATCGGATGGCTGTAATATACCACGGATATAGATTTTAGGTTTATTTTTTAATTCTTAGACAACCTAGAGAGATTGTGAGTGGCTGGGGGAAATAATCACCACCTATTCAATGCTCCCCATTCCTTATTTTTCCCCACCCCATTGTTGCCAGAGATTTGTGGAAGGAGATCAAAGGCAGGTTTGGGGTCAGCAAGAGAGGAATGCACAGACATATGGGGGACGGCTTGAAAATACGATGTGGGAAGTTTTGCTATCATTGTTTTTTGTTGTATCATAAGATCAGAAGATTGGAAAGGTGGGTAAAGGGCTGTGTCTATTCCTGGATCTGCTGGATGACCTAGGGCAAGTTGTGACCCTTCTCTGTGCCTCAGTTTCCCCTCTCACCCTTTGACTATTTAGGCTGTCAGCTGTTTGAGCTGGGGATTGTGTCTGTGCTGCACTTGGCAGAATGGGGCCCCCAGTTTTTGCTGGGGTGTGTGCAGTGCCCCCACAGTGGATACCAGCTGGTGCAAATTGGTGTAGCTCCACTGGAGTAATTGGGACTAGATCCCCCACTAATGTAAATAAGCATTGCTCCATTGGCATCAACGGACAGATCCTCAGGTGGCGTAAACTGACACTGCCCCATTACAGTCAATGGGTCAGATCCCCAGCTTGTATAAATACACCTATTTGCATCTTCTGAGAATCCTTCTTCAGCATTTTCAAAGGGCCTATTGCAGCAAATGAGAATATCATTCTTATCTAAACTGGTGGGCACACCGTCCATGGTGCTGCCGCTAACCGCGGGCTGCATAATTTGATTGTGTACTTTCTAATTGCATCAGTTGAGCCAATCCAGTGCCTCAGATGTTCAAGAATTTATCTTTTAAAAGGATGTTGAAAAATTGGAGCGGGTGCAGATCAGAGCCCCAGAAACGCCACGAGGGCTGGAGAAAATGCCCTAACTTTGAGGGACATAAGAAGCTCAATGTGTTTAGCTTCTCAAAAAGAAGACTGAAGAGGTGTGTGATTATGGTGTATGTGCACCTTCACGGGGAGAATAGATCAGTACGAAAGCACTCTTTAACCAAATGGAGAAGGCAGAACAAGAACCAAATGCTGGAGGTTAAGCCGGACACGTTCCACTTAGAAATAAGACACCATTTTTTCCTAGGTAAGGTGAATATCCTTTGGAACAAACTCCCACAGGAAGGGGTGGATTCTCAGTTTGACTGGATGCCTCCCTGGAAGTTGCTTTAAACAAACACAGGTTTTGGGGCTCATTACAGGGGTAACTGGGTGAAATGCAGCCTTTGCTGTACAGGAAGTCAGACTAGATGATCTAATGGTCCCTTCTCGCTTTGAAAACTGAATCAAGATCCCCCGGCTTTCTTTGTGACTCTTCAGTGATGCAAATGATCCTCCCTGACACTAAACTTTGCAGGGAGCCTGAGCACTTTTTAATTAAAAGCTGCAAACCTGCTATGGTTGCATCTATACTGACCAGACCTTAATACACATTCTGAGCCAGGGTTCACCTTATCACTTACCCCCACATGTAGCCCTAGTGGCTCAGCAGAGCCCATTCCAATGTGATGCATCCATTTAATCATAGACACTAAGGCCAGAAGGGACCACTGGGATCCTCTTATCTGGCCTCCTGTAGAGCACAGGCCATACAACTGCCCTGAAATAATTCCTGAACTAGAGCACCTCATTTAGAAAAAATCCAATCTTGATTTCAAAATTCCCAGTGATGGAGGAAAAAAGAGGGAGAAAGTAGTAGTAGTAGCAGTAATTGTATTTATTCATTATTTATTTTATTCACAATTCAATCCACAATTTAGGGGTGTTCTCTTTTTGCAGCACCAGCTGCAAATTCTCCTCTGAAAACTGGCTTGGTTCTTAACCACTTGTTAAAGACCTAATGAATGCACACTGATCAGAAGCTTGGCTCTTAGATGCACCTCAGAGGTCTGTGCGAAAGGATAAAAGGAGACTCATGACTGTCAAAAGTGAAGGTAAACTCCTTTGCAGAGCAGAAGGGAAAATGCAATTTCTGTTCTACGAAAAGCAAGGGACAAGTAATGTTGATTAGGGACCATTGGGACATTTTGTTTTGAAACAAAATGGTTGGAGAGTCTTAATAAGGTAAAAATGGATCATTTCCCTTTGATTCATTTTTTTTCGACTTTTCTATGCTATTAAACTATTCAATGTAACAGATGTACTATAGATAATATATACATTACACGTATACATGTAATATATTATTAGAAATCACATCTGAAAAGCATAGAAAAGTGGAAACTAAACAAATCAAAATGGTAACACTGAAATGAAATGTTTTCCACTTATTCCGAGATTCCAAGGCCAGAATGGCTGACTGTGATCATCTACTCTGACCTTCTGTATGACACAGGCCAGAGGACTTCCCCAAAAATAATTCCTAGAGCAGATCTTTTAGAAAAACATCCAGTCTTGATTTAAAAATGATCAGTGATAGAGAATCCATCACTACCTTTGGTAAGTTGTTCCAGTGGTTAATTACTCTCTCCATTAAAAATGTAAACCTTATTTCCAATCTGAATTTGCCTAGCTGCAATTTCCAGCCATTGGACCATGTTAGACCTGTCTCTGCTACACCGAAGAGCCCATTATTAAATATTTGTTCCCCATATAGACACTTACAGACTATAATCAAGTCACCCCTGATCCTTCTCTCTGTTAACTAAATAGACTGAGCTCTTTGAGTGTATTACTGTGAGGCATGTTTTCTAATCCTTTAATCATTCTTGTGGCTCTTCTCTGAACTCTCTCCAATTTATCAACATCCTTCTTGCATTCTGGGCACCAGAACTGGACACAGATTCATCTTGCCACACCCGTGGGGGCTGGCCTAGATGATCACTTCTACATTGCTATGATTCTAGGATATGTTTCACATCATCAAAATGAGAAAAGCAAGAGGATTCATGATGACTTTCTCCCATTGAATGTATCACTGAAATCGACACATTTCCATGATGCTACATTTTTTGATGGAAGCCTCTTTGGATGAAATTTCTTTCACCAGTTCCACTCATGACTTTGTAGATTTCATAGATCCATAGAGTTTAAAGTCAGGAGGGACCATTAGATCATCTAATTTGACCTCGAGCACATCACAGGCCATTACATTTCACCTAGATACCCCTGTACTCAGCCCAGTACCTTAATACTCCAAACATTGTTCCCAAATATTTTTGCATGCATCAAATGGGCTATAGCTATTTTCCATGCCTACCTATGCAGGGTTGTAATAGGCTGATTACATGAGGATGAATTAAGACTTCCTACTCCTGGAGTCTGTTTTTGTCTTGCCAGAGGCCGACAGCATATCAGTGTGCATCTTCCCTAAGCAAAGCTGCCCCTTCCTCACCCCTGCCCACACCAGTCGTGGAACCCAAGACAGAGGATGTTGCTTTTGGGGAATGAAAGCTGTGTAAGATTCCACACTGGTTACAGACAAGCTGGTTTTTCAAACGAACTCCCTGGGTATAACTCTCAGTTGCTGGAAATGGTGGATGAGTGCGGCAGCTGAGAGCAAGGCATGGGTGGGAGCCAGGACTCCTGGGTTCCATTCCTAACTGTGGGAAGGAAGTGGGTGTAATTAACAGAGCAGCATTGCTAATCTTCAGGATTTTATCCTGAATCTCATGATATTTGCATTTTCCTTAAAGTCATGGGATTCTCAGGGTTCTTTCCCCCCCCCCCCTTAAAGGTATATAATGTAAATAAACAAACTGCGTTCAGAAGATACCAGACCCAACAGCACAGATTTCTCACTCCAATGAGCTGGGGAGAGATCCCAGGAGTCCTGGCTCCCATTCCCACCCACGTAAGATTGCTCCCACTTCTCAGTGCTGTTCATTTACATATGGATTCTGCTTCCTGTAATTTAACTTTTTAGTTTGTTCTAACTCTGATTGCAGGGTAATTTTTAATGCATTTCTGTGCCAGGCAATTTGTTCAATATCCCCCAAGACTCCACAGTGTTCAGATTTGCAGCTTTTTATTGCGAGTCTGTTTAAATTAAACGCGTTGCCGGGATCCCAATGTGGATTGTAATTGGAATTCGTTTCCGCGCCCCGCTCCTCCCTCAGCTGTAAAGGTTCAGCATGCTATCTCTCCATGCACCAATATGGAAAGCAGATGCATGACTTTCTATGCCCCAGCGCTACCGATACAACGGGAATCTGCAGATGGGGGATGTGTGCTTTAAAATAATTGGCACAGCTTTTCCTGTGCCCCTCAGTCCCGCCCTGCACCCCCTGCTATCCCAGCGCTGGCTCCTCTCTGTCTCCACACACTCAAACTCCAAACATAGCTTGTAGGTTTTACGGACAGATTTAAAGATGTCACGATTCTGCAGATAAAGCTCTGGGCTGGAACTGACCTGCTGGATGACCTTGGGCAAATCCTTTCCCCGTTTGATGCCTCTGTTTCCCTTTCCACCCCTTATCTATTCAGATTGGGAGCTCTTCAAGGCAGGGAGATCTCTCGCTCTGTGTCTGTGCAGCCCCCAGGGCAATAAGGCCCTGATCTCTGCCAGGGTCAGTGCAGCACCTGGCAAGATGGATGGAGACCTCCAGCTGGTACCATAACAATATGTCTGGTTCCTAACTTGCAATCCAATCACTCCCATATCCTCCAAGTCTAAGAGTAGCTGCTCCTGGAGGAAATCAGACCATTAGCCCATCAAATTGCTTGCTAGCCTGTAGCTGCATTGCTGGATTAGGGAAGAAGGGCAGGATTCAGTTAGCACAGAGCCAGCTGCCTCTGGGGAATGGAAAAGCCTCTTCTCAAGGATATTGATCTGAGAATGAACTATGGAGCAAACAGCTGGTGCTTAGAGCTGGCCAAGACTGCCTATGCTGTGGGGGTGGGGACAAGCTGGCTCTAGATACTGCAATTAACAAGGGGGGTGCAACGGAACCCCTGGAAGTGGGGGTTGAAGAAAGGATGCCAGGGCTTAGAAATAGCTTCTAAAATAAGAGGAGCTGTCCTGAAGGAGTCCTGGATCCTGGAGGGGAATGAGGGTGGGTGGGTTAGAGTGGGCGGGGGCCTGGGAGGCAGGGCTCCTAGGGTCTGTTCTTGAGGAGAGGAAGCGAGTGGGTCTGGGCCAGCTCCGACTCATCAGACTTGAAAGTGGCTGGGCACAGTTTAAGCATTCATAAATCGATAGCAATTCTGAGGACAAATAAAAGTGAGTTAAAGGGCTCTGGGTTCCCCATCCCTCCCTGGCGTCGGTGAGGACGTGTCAGCACCAGCTGAATCACAAACCAGGGAGCCACTGTCCTCCATGGGCCTCGGGATAGAAGGCAGGAGTTTCAGCCTCTCCTGCTCTAGCCACTAGACTCCAACTCTCCCCAGAGCTGGGAATAGAACCCAGGAGTCCTGGCTGCCCCCCAATCCACATGCATACAAAGAAATTGAAGCAGCGTGTTTAGGAACCCTTATGTTATGCAGTAGTGTAAATACCCAAGTGAGTATGAGCCCATCTTCCCAGCCCTGGGCTTTCCTCCCCTCACAGCTATCCCAAAGCCCCTCAGTCGCGACGTGTGTGCCTTTGAGTCCGTGCCACGCTGTCATGCAGACGCCTGCCCTCAGCATCAGCCAGGGCCTCCTGACGGCTGCCTGCCCCCTCTTAACGGCCCTGTGTCTGCAGGGCCCCAGCCCCACAGGGAGAGCCCCAGGGCCCAGCTGTTCCCATACTGTCTGTGAGCATGAACGTCAGGCCACAACACAAGGGCCTGGAGGAGCCGAGGAACCTTCAGCAGCCAGCCATGGCCCCTTGCCAGTCACGCGCCATACATGGACGTGCCACAGCTAGCAATGTAAAGGGGGACGCCACTGAGGGGGAGCGGGTGGGCATGGGGATAGATGGCTGGGGAGAGTGGGGTGTGCACGTAGGTCACACTGAGTGCATGCCGTGAGACAGGACCATAGGACTTTCCTTCCCTAACGATATTTGATGTTTTCTAAACCAAAGATCTGACCCACTACTGAACTTTATTCCCTCCCCTCTTCCCCCAATTAATGAAGCAAACAGGTTCGACTCACGTCCGGGTGCTCCAGGGTCCCAGCCAGCAGTACGGGCTCTGTGCTCCTCCTGCTCAGGACGCCTGAGACTGCGGCAGGTGAGGCGGTGGGGGGCAGTGGCACGACATAGCCTGGCTCCGGGGAGAGAGTAAGCTTGGGGCGACGGCTGCTGGCCAAGCCATGTAATGGGTGGATCTCACAGGCTCAGCTGGATGTACCCTCTGGGCTGGTAACTGTAAAGGGAGGGAAGGGGTTAAACTGGGTAGAGCATCAATATTAGCAGCAGTCTCAGTGCTGGAGCAACTTTCCCTCTGCAGCCCTCATAATGGCTTAACAAGGCAGATCTGTCCTCCCCGTTGCACTGAGTGGGACGCTGAGCCTACAAAGAGGGACAGGGACTTGCCCAGGATAGACCCCAGGAATCCAGAGTCCCCACCCCCACCTGCTCTAACCCCTAGACCCCACTCTCCTCCCTAGAACCTACTAGTCCTGATGTCTCTATCGCCATACATGTCCTTCTATCTGTTCAGTTACCCTGGCTTCCCCTGAGGGGCTGCCAGGAGCGGAGGGAGGAAGCCCAAAACTAGGGATGCAGACTCCAAAGGAGTAGCTGAGCTCAGAGGACAGCCTCTGCCTCCTGCAGTGCCAGTGTGTGTACCACTCCGTGTGCCATGCAGGGCCCTCCCCTCTGTCCTCCTGGTCAGGGAAGACCTGGGGTCTTAATGCAGATGATTCAAGATGAGTTGACCTGCTCCTGCAGAGAGGCGTGGTCCAGACTCCAGCCCGTGGCACCCTGCCATCCTCAGAGCCCCACAGCACCTTGTGGCATAGCACTCTGGCTTCCCCCTCTGCTCCTGCCAGGGGCTGTGGTGCACAGTGGGAACTCCAAGCCATTATCCAGGACTGCTGTGCTCTGGCAATACTGGGAGGCTGGGCCCAGTGCAAACAATGCCCCTGTGCCACTGTCCCCCTCCTCTGCAACATGGTGTTCAGGACATGTGTTGGTTTCTGATGGAGACAAGGGGAGCAATGGGAAGGCCTCTGGTTGGAGGCGCCATTGGGAGCTGCAGCGAGAACTTGCAGAGCACTGGAGAGGTGTTTCTCCTCTGTCTCCTTTCCCCCGGCCGGCTCTTTGGCTATCTTCTCACCAACCGACCCCCGTAAATCCGGTGCGATGGAAGGGAGCCAGCATGAGCTTTTGGATCTGTTTACCTGGTGCCCTGAGACAGGCCGCTGGGGGGCTCTCGAGTCCTGCCCTCATTTGGAGGAGAAATTTGAGTTTCATTTCTCTCCCTCCAGGAGCATACATTCACCCTCAAGCTCAGGAGATCACCAGGAGAAATCATGGGATTTTTTTAATGAAAACTGTAATCAGTGCTTGGGTTAGCTGTAATTCAGCCTCTGGATTTTCTGCAGCCTTTAAGGGTTTCCTGATTTTCCCAGTATTTCCTAAACTAGAAAACACGATTCTCTTTCATCACATGACTCCAGGAGAGGGTGATTTAAGGAGAAATGTTGAATATCTCAGTAGACTCTTGAGAGGTGGGTGACACTGTGAGATTTGTTTATATTCTTAAAATGAGATAGCATTGCTCTTTTGCACTATATTAAGGCCAAGTTCTTCTCCTGGTGAGACCAGTGTAAGTCAGGGTGTGAGTCACTGAACTGGCCTCAGTTATGCAGAAGCAGAGCTAGTTCTGTCTAGGTCACTGAAGGTGGCTTCCGTGTGGAATTTAATCTCTAGGACAGAGAGCAGTTTGTTTGTAATAGCTAAATGATGGAACAGATCCTCCAGCTGCGTACATCAGCATTGCCCTAGCATGTAAAAGAGCCATTGCTCCATTGGAGTCAGTGGAGCCGGATCCCCAGCGGGTGTACATGAGTCAGTGTCACTCCATTGGAATCTAAATTGAACGGTCTTTGGGATGGGGTGCAGCCGCTGTTTATACAGAGATCCCTCACCGGGCACTGAGATGCTGCTGCCCCTGAGATGGAAAGGAAGGCAGATCTTGTTTCCAAGTGAAACTGCAGGGGGAGTTTAAGAAATAACCAAAGCTGGAATTGGAGTCTAAAATTGAGTTTAATGCCACAAATCTTGGGGAAAGTGCCCTAGGATCTCCCTTCCTTTCCCACGTACACACCCAATCATCCACCTAGTGGCATAAAGTACAGGATTGTTTAGTTTAGAAAGGAGACAAATATGATGGGACATGGTACAAGTCTGTACAATACTGACTGGTCTAGAGAAGGGAGCTTCTGGTCTCCCTGTCTCACAAGGAGACTTTCCATGAATTTGGAGTCTAAACCGATCAGAGGCAATGGTTTGTTCACTTGACACATAACAGCAGATGGAACTCACTGCCACTGGAACTTAGCAAGCTCCAAAGAGGGGTTGGATGTTTGTATGGATAATGAGACTAACCAGAGCTAGAGGAGTAGAGGCTAACAAAGATTTCAGATGGGAGATACCTTTGTGCTTCACAGTTTAAGCCAATCTCTGACTATTTAGAAGTTAGGATAGGGCCTTCATGGGGGACAATTACTCCACATCTGCCTGTTGGTTCTCACACATTCCTCTTGTATTGGCTACTGTTAGAAATGGGATATAGGAACAAATGGAGCAGTCTGGTAAGTCTTATGGTGGAGATAGTTCTCGGAAAGCAGCTGGCTCTAAGCAGAGCCCTTCCCCACAGGCACCTGCTGTGATGAACACACACAGGGAAGGCGCTGCTGAGTTGATCTCAAACCTAGAGTTGAGTGAATAACTGATTTTTTGGTTCACTAGTAATTCTGAAAAATCAGAGGGGGTGGGAAATTCGTTTCAGGTTGAACAAGATGTTTTGTTTCTAATCTGATCATTTTTAAACTTTTTTTTTTTTTTTTTAAATGGAAGGACATTTCAAAGCAGTCATTGAGAGTTGAAAAATTGAAACGTTTAAATTACTTGGGAATTTTCTGACTGAAACAATTGGGTGACATCAATGCTAATTCCTCAAAATTCGGTCAACCCAAATCTGCATTTTTGCACCGGAAACAAAAGTTTCTGTTGACAAATTTCAGCCACCACTAGTCAGAGCTCTCCACCTGCCTAGCTCTCGCCAGATTGGCCTGTGCCCCTTCTCACACAGCACCCATTGGTGCATAAGCCCAGGACAGAGCTGGGAGCCAGGACTCCTGGCTTCAATTAAGAAAGAGTCCTTGCTCGTTAGCACTGAATCTCTCCTCCCTGAGCTGGCCCAGATGGGACTGGGGGCGGGGGGATCTGCTTCAGTGGCTAAATGGAACACGAGCTTTCCTGGGGTAGGGGGGAGGTGCAGGGAGGGGGGGGAGGAGATAGATCAGCGTGAAGGAAGGGCAAAGCAGTAGCAAAGTCAGTGTATGCGGCATCAATTTCGGCTGACAGCTAGCAATTACGGCAGGTGATAGCCAGATTACTCCAAATGCATTTATTACAGGGCCCGGGGAGCGCGTGGGACTTATTTACTGGCAAATCCATACTCATTACAGGGCTCTGGCCTCGGCTGGCCACGGAACTGCTCAAGTGAAACAAATAATTATCAAAGTCCTTCCATGGCCCGGTGCTCCGATGGTGGGGAAGGTGGGGAGCAGGTAGGGGGCATCTGTTTTTTCTGATCTATATTCCGGCCTACCATACCTTTCTTCTATGCTTTCATCTATCGGTTTGTCTGTATATCTATCCATCCATCTTCTATCCCCAGGCACATCTATCTATCTATCTATCTACTCACACCTCCCTCATAATGTAAGATACAGCAATCTATGGTCACTTTACTTCTCAGTACAGCATCCTCACCAGGGTTTACTGCACTTTAGCTTATGGGCATTAACTTCCCAGCTTTATTGAATTTGTCTTAAATTTCCTACAACATCCCCTGTACACAAGCCCCTCATGTGGACACATTTCTATCGCTAGTGCTGTGATCAGACAGTGCTGCCTAGTGGATAGAACACTGGACTGGGACTCAGGGGACCTTGGTTCTGTTCCTTGGCCTGCTGGGTGAACACTGGGGTGTCACTTCCCTGCTCTTTTCCCTTCTGTAAAATGGGGCTCATGATCCTGACCTGCCTTGAGAACTAGGAATGAAAAGAGCTAAGGACTGTAATCAGTGTATACTTGTATGTAGACAAAAATTGCGCCTCTAACTATATCACTATAGGGAATGAGCTATTCAGCTATAAGCACTTTGATACCAATATAATTGCACCCACATTAGGGTGTGTAATAGTATAATTATACAGGTAACAAGTGATAGCCATAGCCCAGGGAATGGGTTGGAGCGTGTTACACCTCACAGAGGTGTTGGTGACATGATGACCACACAGACTTTACCTTTAACAGCTGATTTCCCTGCTTGTCCTGATGCCCTCGTAACTGGAAGTTTTTGGTGTGATTAATGACATTTTCTATGCCACCTTCCCCTTTCAGAAATCAAAGTACATTGATTCCCCCCCTTTTTTCCCAGGTTGTGATGGACAGTGAAATAGTTAACAATATCAGCATAAAGTAGCAGCCTCTGAGTTAACTGCTGTGGAAGTTAACAGGGAGGTTCCTCCCCTTGAAGCAAATGGCTCAGGTTCTCTGCAGACTCAGGCAGTGTCTCTGCATCAGTCACGCTCAGGGCAGCTCCTTCTCAGAGTGATTGGCTCAGGCTCTCGACAGACTCAGGCAGTCGGTTAAATTCTGGTCACGTTTTGAAGCATTTCTTCACAACCGCAACAGCTAGAGAGAGACTCATGGTTTGTTTTCAATGAAAGCGGTGACCTTGCAGGACAATCCGGTGGTATTTTCACCTTCCGACACAGCTAATCCTGAGGACAGGGGTGCCCCGCACTTTGGAACACACTGGAGTACAATACTCTTGGCAGCCAATAAGGCTCTGCTCCCGCTAGAACAGCTGTAACATCTGATCTGCAGGCATCTTCCCCTGGCATGGTGCTGAGGAGCCACCTAATAGCCCATGATCAATATTACCTTGTAGAGGGGAGCTGTCAGTTTAATTGAAATGTGGCCGCGGGGTTTGGCAGCGCGGCTTCCCGTCCGTCTGCCCGCTGGGCCGGCGCTTGGCACCGGCTCCACAATGTTCATCTTAAATATTCATTCACTTGACAGAACACTAATTAAACAAAGTAAGGTGCATTATTACTTGATTAAATTTTTTATTGGCACTTTAATTGGTCTGTTAGTCACCCCGTGGGGAGCTGAGAGGAACCCCAGGAGCTACGGGCTAAGAGAGCAGCTGGGATACAGTATATGCTCTGCAGCTAATGTGCAGGGGGGGCCTGGCTCAGAGGGGCCCAATGGTAGCCCCTGTCCCCCACACACTAAAACTGACACAAGATGATAATGCTTCCTTAGACTGCAGAGCTGCTATCCCAGCCCTGGGCTCTCCCGGCTCTCACACCATTGTGGCGAAGCTCCTCAGTCCCACCCCACAGCCCCCTCCTATCCCAGTCCTGTGCTCCTGCACACACAGCTCTGCCAGTGCTCCTCTGCCCGACTCTGCTCTAACCATTATACCCCACTCTCCTCACAAAGCTGAGGATAGAACGCAGAGGTCCTGATTCCTACTTCTTATTATGACTTGGTATTTATATGGTGGTAGCACCCAGGAGCCCCAGTCATGGGCCAGTACCCCATTGTGCTAGGCTCTGTACAAACACAGAGCAACAAGACAATCCCTGCCCCAGAGAGCTTCCAATCTAAGGATAAGACAAGAGATGACAGTTCGATGCAGACAGACCAGGGAGCACAAGGAAACAACGAGACAATGTGGGTGGTGAGGCTAAATACGTTGAAGTTGCAAGGTGCTTAGATACTCTGGTGATGGGGGTATCTAAGACAGAGGGCTGGATGCTTGACTTCGTTTGTCAAGTCAAGATTCCCATGACTTCAGGAGCTCTCAGCACTTGGATGTCGCATTTTTGAGCTGTGCACTGGCTTCAGCCTGAGGTGCGAGTTGCATGCCACAGGTGGGTGATGGGCGTCAGTCAGTGCTCCGGCTTCCCCCATCGCCAGGATGGCATGGGCTACAGAGATTTATCCGACTGGCAGAGACTTGGTCAGAGAGAGCTTGGCTCTTAAGTGGCAATTTGTTCCCATAATAAGCCAGCAGGGAGGTTAATGTAGGCAGCATAAATAGTGAAAGATGTTTGCTGGAAGCAGAGGGAAAGCACAGCATGGAGCTCATGAGTGCTGGGCCTTTTAAAAAGGAAACAATTCCCGAACACCCGCACAGAGAAGAGCAGGTCTGATTCTTTCCAGCAGGGGGCAGTCACACACACGTGCTTCCGACTGAATCCTTCCCTCCCTCTCCTTCCATTCCGGGCCCTCTCTCCACTTTATACAGCACATTGCACCATGCTGGGGCACAGCAGAGGAGCGGGTCTGCGAGAGATGCTGCAGTAGTGACTGGGACACATTGTGCATTCAGCCGGCTCTGGCGGAAAAACTTGCACTAGAGACAGCAGAGCAGTGAGTCAGGCAGATAGATACATGCATACATACTTGGGGGACCATAATAGCTTGCCCATATCCAGGGCTTCCCTGCAGTTTGTGACAGTCATTTGCACGTGGAAGTCAGGTGCCAGGTGTAACAGATCCAGATAGCCGTGTTTCTCACACACTCTGTGTGGCTGTACGTGGCTACTCCAGGGGTCTGGCAGCCAGGAATCAGCTCATCTGGGATTCAAAGCCAGAGGGAAGCGACTGCGTCAGAGTCACCCCACTCCTCCTTCCACCGGAGCACCCTCTGAACTGTTGATATGGGGAACGATTATGCTGCGATTCGTGTGTGTGCGGGGGGAGACAGGGCCCAGCTCATGCGGGGTCCGCAGCTCGACACGGATTCCCCCTCACCTCTGTCCCTAGTGCAGCCATTTACATCACTGCAAAGTGAGCGTGCAAACCAGAAGGGGGGCATGCTCACTCTGCACAGCTGTAAGCAACCCTGCAATGAGTGTATTTACACTAGCTGGGGATCTGGCCCATTGACACCAATGGCTGATTTACCCCACCTGGGATCTGGCCCACTTACATCAGTGCAGCTATGGCTGGTTTACACCAACTGAGGATCTGGCCTATTGACTCCACTGGAGCCATGGCTGATTTATCCCAGCTGGGGAACTGCCCCACAGCTCCATTTACATCCCAGAGTACTGGGAGGTCAGATCACAATATGGATTCATCTCTTGGCAGCTGGGTCTGTAACGTGATGAGTGGTGGCTCTTAAGGGACGCGTCGGTTTCCCTGGCTCTGTGGTTGATAAAAAGGCGTCGGGTGTATCCTTACATTGGCTGACGTGTGGCTTTACTAGGCACTTAGGCTGGGAGAGGAGATTGCAGCTACTTTTCTACTACGGATCCCCTCTTTGCATGAGCATCAGGAAATGTTAACTCCTGGAACTTACATTAGGCACTTCTGATCTGAACTGACTCCCCCCCCTTGAAAAGAACCATTTCAAACTGGGAGGGCAACATTTCATTAGAACATGGACAGATTAAGGCACAGAGGCTCAAGAACACGGATCCTTGAGTCATTTTATTACAGCAGAATTTCAGCTTTCATTGAAGAAGAAGACAACTACGATTCTAGCCCTTGTAGTTGTGGAAAAATGTAATCTACACAGTGAGGCCTGCCTGAGTATGCAAAGAGCCTGACACAATTACTGAGAGAGGAAGGTGCCGCATGAATTAGTTGGGGGTGGATCTAGTGGTTAGAGAGCAAACGGGATTGAGAGCCAGGACTCTGGGGCTCTGTCCCCAGTTCTGGGTGGAGAGCCGAGTCCAGTAGGTTAGCGCAAGACTCCTGGAGTCTATTCGCAGCTTTGCCACTGACCAGCTGTGTGACTTGGAAAAGATACTTCCCCTTCCGGATCCTCGTTTTCCCTCCCACCCTTTGTATATTTTGACTGTGAGCTCTTTGTCTGTGCAGCACCTGGCAAAATGGGGGCTCTGATCTTGGTCAGGGTCTGTGCAGATCCTGGCCCAACTGGCCACCAGTCACATCAGGATCTGTACAGTGCCTGGCACAATGGAGACCCTGATCTCAGTGGGTTCTAACTTAATAAAAAGAATATTAATAATGCTGCAATTTACACCAGCTGGGTATTGGGCACTCAGGTCTCAAGCAAAACCAGGGTGATGGCTGATTTCCATCTTAGCTGATACCTTTTGTAACAAATTCCCCTCTGATTTTTAAACACAAGTTAGTTTTTAAAGTGGCTAGGTGTGAGTGGGGGCAGAGTCCTCCTGTGAAAGTGTGGGGCATGGCTTTGCAATAACAGTGTTTTTCCACAAGGCACGTCCTGGTGCCCCACTCTGCACCCCCGGGGCTTCTGGTCCCTGCATGGGAACAGGTAACTAGCTTCCCCTGGAGACCTAATCTGTAGCGCATCCCTGCAGTTCGTCAGGAGTGGATGTTGCTAGGTTAGCTGGCTCTTGGTTCTCCCCCTATGCTCCCTGCCCCACAAAGGACGTGCGTGCAGGGCACGAATAAATGTGAAAACAAACCGCATGATACGCTGCCGCTTTTCAGGAGCCAAGGGGACAGCACTAACAGCATTTGTGAGGGGGGAATCTGGTGTTATAATTCCCCCTTTGCAGCTCTGCCAGTGCTGCTGAATCCTGACCACAGTCCCCCTGCTGTCCCAGCCCTGGGCTCCCCCCTTTACTCCGCCAGTGCCCCTCAGTCGCAACACACAGTCCTCTGCTGTTCCATCCATAGGCTTCCGCAGGCCTCTGCTCTAACCACTACACCCCACTTCCCTCCCAGAGCTGAGACTAGACCCCAGAAGTCTTGACTCCAAACCCCCATTCTAAGCACTAAACTCTATCTTGTCTACGTGTAGCATGAGTTCTTCAAGGCAGGGACTGTCTCTTGGCAAGGGTGAAATGTTGGCCCGATTGAAGTTTGTGGCAGGATTCCCATTGATTTCAAGGGGGCCAGGGTTTCACCCTCTGTGTCTGTTGTACCCCAATGGGGCCTGATCTCAGCTGAGGGCTTCTAGATACCAGATGGGGGAGCAATAGTAAAGGACTATTTATGCTGGGGTAGCAGACAGCGTGCCAAGCAGTGTGGGTTCTAGATGCTGCCGTAATACCCATAATAAAAGCACCACCTGTGTGGCTTCTAGGTGCAACAATAATACCCAAAATAACAGGACCAGGGCATCGGAGCAATAGATGGTGTGCTAGGCTGTATGGTGTCTAGACACTACCATAATACACATAATAAAAGGGTAACAGACTGTATGCCTAGCAGCTTGTGCATGGGGGGGGGGGGGTGTCTAGATGCTACCATAATACACATAATATTAGGACAAATGTGCTGGGGCAACAATCAGTACACCAACCTGTGTGGGTTCTAGATGCTACTGTAATACACATAATAAAAGGACCAATGCAATGGGGCAACAGAGAATGTGCCAAGCCCTGTGGATGCTAGGTGTACCATAGGCCCATAGTAAAAGGAGCAGTTTGCCAGCCTGCATGACACCTTGATACTCATAATATAAGGACCAGCACATCAGGCAATAGATGACCTCCCAACCCATGTGTTCAGATTGTTTGAACTTCCAAGGCACGGCATTTGCTGCTGTCAGCACAGTTAACACAGCTTAATCCTAAAGGAAACAATCAGGAGGCAGATGAGTGTAGTGTGGGCTTCGCAGTAAATATCTTTTCCTCGGCCCACCCCATCACCATCCACAGTAGTCCTCACAGCAATAATTCTCTTCCCTGGACAGACAGACAGAGCTGGGGAACTTGTCCTCTGCATGATCAAATTCTGTGCTGTGGGGCTATATTCCTCTTGCATTCCCCTTGAATCACTCCCTCCCACTGGCTAATGGGGCCATGTCCCCACCTTTGCCAGAGACAGCGTTCAACAAGCAAATTGCTCCCCCATGCTCTGGGGCTTGGAAACTGACTGTGCTTCCAGCAAGAGGGTGGTGAAGTTAATAACCCCTCCCCCTGCTTAGCAAGTGTGCTGTCACATAGGGAAACTGACAAGGAAAAACTCCATTGGGTTCAGGCTGGTGAACCTGAGTGTCTTTTCTGATCAATCTGCTGGGGAGTCTGGGCCCACCGGGAATTCCATGTCCTCCAAGCTGGACCTGGCACACGATGAGTTGTGCGTTCGTGTGAATAGCAGTGATGTGGAAGGGTTTGAAATGACCTGAGAATACACTTCTTCTAGTAGGACACTAGTGCCTGACTGAGATCAGGGACCTATTGTGCCTGGTGCTGCACAGATTCTGACTGAGACAATAGTCCCCATTATGCCAGGTGCTGGACAGACCACAACTTAGTTCAGACCATATTGTGCCAGGCCTTGCATAGTCCTGGTCCAAGATCAGAATTCCCCATCGTACTGGGTGCTGCGCACACCCCAACTGAGAGTGTGGCCCCGTTGTGCTGGGCACTGCACAGACACAATGAAAGATAGTCCCTGCCCCAAAGAACTGATGGGTTATATAGAAAAATGAGGATCATTATCCTCATTTTACAGCTGGGGAAACTGAGGCACAGAGATTAATTTTCTAAAGAGTTCGGAACATTAGTATCCATCTATTCATCCATCCCCATACACGCCCTCTATCTAACCTGTCTATCCATCCCATACACATCCCTCTGTCTACCCACCCACCCTCACGTCCATCCATCCCCCCAACACCATCTGTCTATCTATCACTTCCAAACATACCCACTCTGTTTAGTTTAGTCTTTTATACCGCCCCATCACAGTTAATAGTTCTCATAATCAATCATTAATGGCAATATCGCTTAAAGAAAAGACAGTCTCCAGTCCCTGCACCCTACACACACACACGCGCCTGTCACAGAAATACTCTGCCCTGTATCATTAGCTCCCAAGGAGCAGCTGGTGATCTCATTAGCACTTGAGTTTGTCACTCGGATATTTAACAGATGCCTGATTTCATTAGATCCTGCATATTTTAGGGGGTCTGATTCTGTTGGCTGGGCAGGGGGGTTCGTTCTCCATCAGGGTGTAGTATGGAGGTGCCACATTGTAGCTCAGAACTGGTGAGCATAAGAACTGCTGTAAATCCAAAATGACTCTGTTGGGCCAGATCCTCAGCTGGTGTAAATCAACACTTATCCCCTGATGTCAGTGCACCAACAGTTGATTTATACCAGCTGGGGATCTGGCCCCATTGACTCCAATGGGGTGATGCTGGTTTACACCAGCTGAGGAGCTGGCCCAATTGACTCCAGTAGAGTGACAGTGATTTACACCAGTGGGGATCTGGCCCCATTGACTCCAATGTGGTGATGCTGATTTACACCAGCTGAGGATCCGGCCCAATTGACTCCAATAGAGTGACACTGATTTACACCAGTGGGGATCTGGCCCCATTGACTCCAATGGAGTGACACTAATTTACACCAGTGGGAATCTGGCCCCACTGACTCCAATGGAGTGATGGTGATTTACACCCGCTGGGGATCTTGTCCTACTGACTTTACCATATTGCTTGGATTAGCCCAGGGATGGGTCAGGCCAGCAATTGAATTAAATTTATCCAAGGTCCGTCTAGGGGCAGGAGAATGGTGTGGGCTAAACCGATTATACACATTAATCCTCCAGGCCATCTGATAAGATGAAACTGGTCATGGAGAAACTTTGTCTTAACACAGATGCTGGGGAAGATCAGCAAGCTGGGGCTGCATCTGCATTTGCAAAGGGTTTTCTAAAATTGTTTATTTAACACCCTCTTTTTCCCTTTAGCTCAGGGCAGATCCGAGCATCACTATGAGAGAATAAGTTCCCCAATCCCTGGGTGTGAACCCTTTATGTTGTGAAAGTACATTGCTTCACTCAGAACTGAGATGCAGCCACCTCTGTGGTGTGGTAGATGTTTATACAAGGATCTTTCACCCGATGCTAAGACATGGCTGCCTGTGAGAGTGTTTATATAGGGATCTCTTTCCCAGGCCCACCCCAGAGGCGGCTGCATCACACCATCAAGCAAGTGATCCCTGTATAAACAGCCCCCATATCCTACCCCAGAGCTGGCTGCATCTCAGCACAGTGTGTGTGTATGTAGGTTTGTGCTCATCTGTGTCTCTCTCTTTGGGAGTGCATGTCTGTGGCCTGTCTCTGTGAGTGTGGTTAGCAATCTGCAGGCCCATGCGGGAGTTGCTCTCAGATGAAGAGCTCTGTTTGCCGTGGATGGCCTGCTCCATGCAGAATCACTGATAATATTTAATACGGGGGAGAAAAGGCCCTGTGCTATCAGTGTCAGTCGAAGAACACGCTGAGTGCTCAGTGCTGGGACTTCACAGACAGAGAGAATGAGGCTGTCCCCTCGCTCCCAAGTTTTACCCTAAGCCCTAGCCCGTCCCTTCCTTATCTGCCTCCCCCGTCCCAGCCCCGCTACCGACCCCTCATCTTACGTATCCTGTCCCAGCCCCACTACCAACTCACCTTACGTACCCCGTCCCAGCCCCGCTACCGACCCCCAATCTTACCTACCCCATCCCAGCCCCGCTACCAACCCCCCACTTTACCTACCCCGTCCCAGCCCCGCTACCGACCCCCCACCTTACCTACCCCGTCCCAGCCCCATTACCAACTCACCTTACGTACCCCGTCCCAGCCCCGCTACCGACCCCCAATCTTACCTACCCCATCCCAGCCCCGCTACCAACCCCCCACCTTACCTACCCCGTCCCAGCCCCGCTACCGACCCCCAATCTTACCTACCCCATCCCAGCCCCGCTACCAACCCCCCACCTTACCTACCCCGTCCCAGCCCCGCTACCGACCCCCAATCTTACCTACCCCATCCCAGCCCCGCTACCAACCCCCCACTTTACCTACCCCGTCCCAGCCCCGCTACCGACCCCCCACCTTACCTACCCCGTCCCAGCCCCACTACCGACCCCCCACCTTACCTACCCTGTCCCAGCCCCGCTACCGACCCCCCACCTTACCTACCACCCAAAGCCAGTCAGCCCAGTCCCCGTCCTTTGTGCCCTGCCCGTGCCACTCCTCCTGGGTGCCTCCCTGCCCTGGCGTGCCTGTGGCTGTCTCTGCTTTCACTGCCCTACCCAGCGACCTTTAGCCAGCAGGGATGTGGTGGGCTTGTGGCTTGGTTAATGATGTGCCGACTCCTGCGCTGTAAATTTCACTCTGGGTGAGCACCAGTCGTGGGCAGAGTATAAATTAGATGCTCAAACAGTGCCAGGGATGCAGGAGCCAGTGGAGGTGGGGGAGGAGGTGGGCATCTGTGCCAGACGTGCATTGGCTGGCTGCTGCAGAGGACCTAGGCTAGGAGCTAGTGAGTGCAGAAGGAAAAGCAGACGGGTGCTGGGGCAGAGGTTGCCAGGAGGAAGGGTCCTGGCAATAAGGAAGGCAGGACTTGCAGGTAATGCACTGTGTGAGTAGCAGGAGGGGTCAATTCCCACCCCACTGCTGTCTCCTCGGGTTAGTCACTTATACCTTGGCACCGCTCACTTTAGCTCTTTGCAAATCCCCAGCCTGAGTCCTTCCTGGCCTGTGCTTCTCCCATCTATAAACGGGGAAAACCATTCTCATGTCTGTTTGGAGTGGGAAGTCTTTGGGGCAGGGACTGTCTCTGACTATGGGTCTGCACAGCACAATGGGATTGAAACCAGGGCCCTCATTGTGCCAGACCCTGCACAGACCCCAACTTAGATCAGAGCCTCCATTGTGCCAGGCGCTGCACAGACCCCAACCTAGATCAGAGCCTCCATTATGCCAGGCACTGCACAGACCCCAACCTAGATCAGAGCCTCCATTGTGCCAGGCGCTGCACAGACCCCAACCTAGATCAGAGCCTCCATTATGCCAGGCACTGCACAGACCCCAACCTAGATCAGAGCCTCCATTATGCCAGGCACTGCACAGA
The DNA here is from genome assembly GCF_026122565.2 of Emydura macquarii macquarii. NCBI lineage: Eukaryota > Metazoa > Chordata > Testudines > Chelidae > Emydura > Emydura macquarii. Next base: position 6,913,253 of record NW_027131105.1, on the reverse strand, counting down.
CCCCAAACTAGATCAGAGCCTCCATTGTGCCAGGCGCTGCACAGACCCCAACTTAGATCAGAGCCTCTATTGTGCCAGGCGCTGCACAGACCCCAACTTAGATCAGAGCCTCCATTGTGCCAGGTGCTGCACAGACATACAGTGAGAGACAGTCCTTGCCCCAAAGAGCTTTCATAACAGAGAGAAAGAAAGGATCATTCTCCTCATTTTACAGATAGGGAAACTGAGGTACAGAGAGATGCAGTGACTTGCCCAAGGGCACACAGTGAGGCAGTAGCAGAGCTGGGGGTAGATCCCAGAACTCCTGTGTTCTCAGCCCACACCGTAACTCCAAACCCTGCTGCTCTCTGTCCTCGTCTGCTTGCAATACAGGCTGCTGGTTTTTGGCTTAGCGCCTGTCTCTGCTTCCCAGAACACCACTCGACCTTTGCAGGGACAATGCGGCTGTAACCAGAGACCCCAGGCAGTGGGCGCCTCTCGGGGCACCGTAAGGGAATCCCCCAGAACTGATTACCCTAGCAAAACTGAATCCCATCTCTCGGGCTGCAGAGCTCGGTCTTTGGCAGACATTGTTAACTGGGCCAGATGCGCAGCGTAGTAGCGCGGAGAAGGAAGGTGTTGCACAAACCACCTTGTCAGTTAGCGGCTTGGCTCCTGACACCCAAATTGCAGCCTTGTTCCCGGGAACGGGGTCGTCTGTCAAAGGAAGTGCAAATTCAGTTGCAGCAGACAGCTGTTTGCTCAATGCCTCCCTGCCCGAGACATACACAACATGTAATAAAGCACAATAACTCACGCCGTGGTGCTTAATAAGTGCAAAGTATAACAAAAACTCCGGGGGTGAGGACCAGGCTGGAACTCAACGAGCGAAATAAATAAATGAATAACCCTCTTGATTCATTTCGTTATTAGTCACGTTACAGCCGTGCACTGAGATCGGGGTCCAGAGCACCAGGCGCTGCATAGACCCTGACGGAGATCAGGGTGATCACTTTGCCAGGCACTGCAGAGTCACACCGTGAGATCAAGGCCCCCAGAGTGCCAGGTGCACTGTCTAGGACAATGCAGTTGGGGTATGTGCAGCACCTGACACAGTGGGACCCTTGATCTCTCTCAAGGTCTGTGCAGCACCTAGTACGAAAGGGCCTCCATCTTGGCTGGGCTTCTAGATGTCCTGGGAATACACATAATAATTAGGTAGCGCATGTAAAGTGCTGTGCGATACTCCCCAGTGAGCCCTAGGGAGTGGTAGGCCTCGCTTGTATTGCCCCTGGCGGCCGTGGGGAGCTGTCGAAATAACAACCCTCCAGAAGCACAAAGCAGATTCGCAGCATGCTGGGAATTAGAGCAAACAGTGTTTAAAAAAACCCAGCAACCTGAAAAACATGCAAAAGGGGAATAATCATAGTCATAATGACTCTCAGCACTTCTGAGGCTTAGCATCTCTCAGGTGCTGAGCAGTCTTTTACTAATAGGCAGCTTTTGGATTAGTGCACAGCCGTTCTGCAATGCCCTCCACACGTTCCTAGCACTTTTAGCTCTGCATTTAGACAAGGACTCCAAATTAATCTCATGCTTCAGGGCTGCAGACAGCCACTGGGGTCAGGAAGGAATTTTGCCCCCCAATGCACAATTGGCCAGCTGTATCTGAGATGGGGTCATCCTCCTCACCTTCCTCGGAAGTATCAGAGATTGGTCACAGCTGGAGACAGGACACTGGGTTGGATAGGCCTGACTTTATGCTGGTCCAGAGAAACTTCTCTCTAGCTGCCTGACTGATGGGTCTTGCCCAGATGATCAGGGTTCATCTGATTGTCAGATTTGGGATTGGAAGGAATTTTCCCCAGGTCAGATTAGCAGGGGGGACCGTGAGCACTTTTTCCTTCCTCTGCAGCAGGGGGGGGCGGGTCACCTGCTGGGATCATGTGGGCATGGCTCACCTCAGCAATTCCCTGCCATCAGGGGCACCTCAGTCTCTGTCTGGGTTTACAGCAGTCTAGTCTCCTGAGGACTAAACTGCTTTGCTCTAACTAAAGTCATTGGGCTCAATACCGGAGTCAGTGGATGCAATTCTCTGGCCTGCACTATACAGAAGCTCAGACTAGATCCCTTCTGCCTTAAACTCTATGAAATGGTCCCTTCTGGCCTTGTAATCCATGGACCTACGAATGCCAGCTAGGAACACCACCCTGCTGCATCCTGTCTGCTAGCCAGGGATCTCAGCATTAGACACGGGGCTGCCTTCAGTTTAAAGCTGCTCTCTAGATGCGTATTTGCAGTGCTGTTTCTCACCTGCCAGGACAAGTGCTGCTCCCTGTGCCATTTCCATTCTGTCACCTCTCCCTGAAGCTGCCGGGGCTGCAGGCGGGCAGAGCGAGGCTGTTAATGAGCCGCTTGTGCAGCTCCTTGCAAAAACCGACACATCAGGAGGAGTGAAAAATAAATAAATAAATGGCTCGGGGAGAGCTGAACTAGTTAATTAGCAGCAGGAAGGTGGCGGGGATCAGGATATTAGCATGGCAGGCATGTCCCACACAGCCAGCCAAGCTTCTCCGGGCTAGGCTATTAGAAGACAGCGGCTTTTAACTCATCGGGGTGTCCGGCCGTGACCCCACCAGGCTGTGAACTGGCAGCATTACCTGGTGCTGCAGTGGGCATGGGACACAGGATTCCTGCTGCTGCCGGGGGAGGGTGCGGAGAAAGTCAAATGGGTGTGGAGGGGATGGAGAGAAGGGGAGGAGGTACAAGGATAGATGGAGGCAGGTGATATGGGGACAGATAGAGGTGAGGAGAGAGACAGAAAGAGCGAAGCTAGCTAGTGGGGGTGTGTGGGGATAGAAGTGGGTGGGGATAGCTAGAGGGGGTGTGGGGATAGAGGTGGGGGTGGGGATAGCTAGAGGGGGTGTGGGGATAGAAGTGGGGGTGGGGATAACTAGAGTGGTTTGGGACTGACCCTCTAATCAGTGTTGTTGGGGGACATTTCCCCGTGGTTCAGGTGACCCCAGAACTGCACAGCTTGTCACACTTTGTAGTTAAGCAGCTGGGACTGGCCCCGGTGGAAGAGGTACGCTGAGCTAGACGGGCCCATAGGCAGTCTGGGCTGGTGAGACCAGTATCCTTAAAAGTAGCATCTGCTCTAAACCCCATAAAAGGGCTGCAGAGCCATTAGAAAAGCCGAAATCTGTGGGGCAGGGACTGTCTCTTGCCCTGTGTCTTGTGCAGTGCCCGACCCAACGGGCCCCGATCTCAGTCCAGGTCTGTGCAATGCCCAGCCCAATGGGGCCCTGATCTTGGTTGGGATCAGTGGTGTTACCATAATACTACCAGCAATGTGCACCCCATAATGGGCCCACAGTCTCTGTTGGGCCCTCCAGAAACTACTGTACTACTATTAATAAAATAGGGCCTACACACACACACACACACCCCTACCCCTCTCCTTCCTCCAGAGCCCGAGGGCGCCTGGACCAGAGGCAGAGCTTTGTTCCAGGCAGCTTTTGGGGGCGGAGGCACAATCTCTGGGGGTAAGAGACCTCTGTGTAGCCCCAGGGTGGGGAAACCGGGGGGGTAGGAATGGCTGAGCCCCTTATGCTCCCTGCTACAATGGGCCCTTTGAGCTGGAGAATGACAGGATTCCATTATAGACCCTCTCCCCCTTTGCCAAGGAAGAGCCTTTTCCTTTCCCACAGGAGCCCAGCTGCATCAGCTGAGGCATGCAGGGAGAAAGCACAAAGGGGCCCTGCTTCCTATCTCCCCCCTACGGCTCCCCCTGCTCCCGCCACCTCCCCGCCTGGTGGCAAGGACCTGGAGCAATGTGGCTGGGTTCTTCCCCAGCTTGTTGAGTCCCCAATGTTACCCCTCAGGCATTGCCCGCAAGGAGATCTTTTGCACCAGCATACACTGCGTTAGTGCCAAAGGGGGTGCACTGGTGGGAAAAGGGCCTTGCCCAGATCTGCCTTGCTCTGGTTTCTGGTGAAGTCCATACCCCAGGAGGACAGCAGTCCCTGGGGCGATGGGGACATTTTTTTGCAGTGAGGTAGCTGTACTAGTGCAGAGTTGTTGCACTGATGTAAAAGGTGCCTTGCACCAAAGTGGTTTGTGGTGATACCTAGAAATGGGATGGGGGAACTGCACTGCTAGAGCTTCTCTGGTGTAAATGTGTTGCACTGGTGCAAAAAGTGTCATGCGTCAGTGCAGCTTGCACCTCTCTTTAGCGAAATCTACATTTGCTGTCGCCCATTGCAACACTGCACAGGCCCCAGCAGAGATCAAGGCTCCCATTGTGGCAGATGCTGAACAGGTCCCAACTGATATCGGGGCCCAGTTATACCACACAGTGAGAGACAGTCCCTGCCCAAAAGAGCTCACAGTCTAAGCAGAGAAAGGGTGGGAGGGGAAACGGAGGCTCACAGAGAGGAGAGGATTTGCCCGAGTTCACACACAAGGTCAGTGGCAGAGCTGGGAATGGAAGCCCGGTGTCCTGAATCCCAGCCACAGGACCATCTTTCCAAAAAGCAAGGAGCATGAGTGGGGCGTGTAATTTGGCTGCTTCTCTATCTCAGTGTGGGGTCGCTTGGTCCATAAGGCTGGAAAATCCCTCTGCATTCACCAAAGGCAGACCTGTCAAATCCCCCGGGCCCAGGTACCCGGGCTATTTGCTATTTCAGCCAAGCAGAGGGATCTGAGGGGGCTGGCAAGGTTTGTCTCCCAGCCCCTGAATCTGCCTCACTTGCCACTCTTTGTGTCACTGCCCTTGCATCACTGCCTTGTGCCCCAGCCCACCTGCTGCATTCTGTCACCCCTCACTGCCGCTGTGAGGAGTGCAAATACCTCAGCATAGGTGTAGAATGGCAGCTACAGCCAGGCATGCATGTCTTTTGTCTGTCCATCTGTCCATCCACCCACCCCACGCACACCTCCTGCCTATCCATCTGTGTTCCGCCAAGGCGGAGGGTTCTTAATTTTAGATCTCAGTGATGGAGAGGAACAGTCGGACAAGGAGATATTCCAAACAAGCAGTTTATTTAAGTATAGAAGTTATAGGAATTTGCAGATGTTACAGAGAAGCCAAGCCACTACTGTCCAAGCTGTTATAGATGCCACTAGGACACCTACCACCCGGATTGCCTGGGGGCTCGCCAGTATTTAAACATAGGAGTGATAGTATTTGCAAAAGAGCCAAATCACTACAGACCAGGCTATCAAGAATGCCAGACAGTGCCAACTACAAGGACTGCCTGGGGGCCCATCTGTATAGCAATCACAGGCCGTAAGGTGTCATGGCTAGGTCTTAAGGTATTGGGGCTATGCCCACACCCCAAGCCTCTCAAGCAGGGAAGAAAGCGCTTACCAGCACGAGAACAAAGAGACCCATACTTTGTTCTATGAAGCGAGTTGCAACCAGGGAACCGGCCCACCCAAGGCATCCGCTAGCGCCTCAACGGATCCACGGAGAGTCTCAGGCAGAAGGGGTTCCCGGGGGTCGGATATACCCTCTTTTCCTCTAAACCTTACAATAAGCTTTACCCAGCAATACATGATGTATATCTCAATCCCCTTAGGGATTGGGCCTTAACATTTGGTTACTATTAATCTATTGGTAGCTGGCTAGGGACCATCCCAATAAGCTGATGTTAATACCCCATAGCAGAAGCTGACCTATAACTGGTTTATGTGGTTAGCTTATTTAGCAGAAGCTGCCCTACAGTTAGTCTAGACCTGGCTGTATGGTTTAGCAGAAGCTGACCTCCAAGACACACCTTGTGGTCAGACATCGGCTGCTGATACCAGCCGGGGCCCCTCCAGACCCAGGGAAGGTAGTTCCTCTTAACCCTTAAAGGATGTTTTCAAGCCTGGCCCATAAACGGCCTCTTAGTACTTATGAAGCCTGTTATGAGTTTTAGGGTCTTGCCTTGTCATGCTAAGCTGAATCCGTGTTACAATATTCTTGCACACCCTTACACCATCCATCCCCATGCATGCTCTCTGTACATCCATCCTTCCTCATGCATACCCCTCCATCCATCCCTCCCACACATCCAACCATCCCACACACGCTTCTCCATCTATCTGTCCATCCTCCATTTATCCCCGACGCATACTCTACCAGCCAGCCAGCCAGCCAGCCATCCACACACAGCTCCAGTCATCCACCCACCCAAGCCTCTCCACCCATCCATCCACACAGACTCCTCTCTATCTATCTCCATGCACACCCTATCTATCCACCCATTCAACCATCCATCTGTCGCCACACACAGCTCTCTATCCATGCCCACATCTGTCTTTCTATCTGTCTGTCTGTCCCTACACACATCCATCCATCTGTCCCCATGCACACACCTCTTGCAATCCATCCCCACACATCCCTCTATCGCACTCAGCCCTATGTGCGCACATTTGTGCTGGTGGGTGTGATTATTGTGTAGACTCTCCACACAAGGACATGTGCTGAACATCTGACTTTTCAGAGTCACTCTCCCCACGACCTCACTGCTGCCTTGAAGCTGGGTGTCAACATCTGGTCTTGACAGGGCTCAGAAGTACCCCTCGGTCTCCCATTAGCAGCAACAAATCCATCCCTGCATGGGGCAGTCAGGACACCAGCTACTTCCCTTGAAGCTGTGGATAGAACCTAGGAGTCCTAACTCCCAGCGCCTTGTCTTGCTTTGCGCACTAGACCCTACTCCCCTCCCAGAGCCAGGAACAGAACCCAGGAATCCTTCCCCATGCCCCACACTAACCATTAGGACCCCACTTCTCTTGAAGCTAGGGATAGGACCCAGGAGTCCTGATGGATGTTTGGGGGAGGCAAATTCCAAGGTGCTAAGGCCAGAAGGAACAACTGGATCATCTCCTGACCTCCTGTATAACACAGACTGGAGAATGTCACCCAGTTCCTCCTGCATTGAGATCTTTTCTTCCTCTCTCCCCGGCTCCCGCACCTCCTCAGTGCGAAATCAACAATCCCAGAAATACATCTGTGCAGCGCGGAGATTACTAAATTGCTCCTGAAAGCACGATTATTCCTTTGGGGAATTTTTTTTAACCCCTCATCATTTGCCAGCTCATGAGCCGCCATCACACTCAGCACTGCCTCTTAATTGTTGCTCATGGAGGAGCTAAAAAAAACCCCAAACAACCGAAAAACTAGTCAAATAAAACTTACTTCAAATGTGAAATGTCCCAAAAGAGAGACAGATTTGGGTGGTGTGGGGAAGCGAGAGTGGGCTTAATAATTATGAGTTATTATTTTGTGGTGGGAGTAGGAACATCAGTCAAGGGCAGGACCCCATTACGCTAGGTGCTGTACAGACACAGAACAAAAAGACAATCCTTGCCTCAAAGAGCTGAGAATTGTCTTGCATCTTGACTAGCATAACCTCCTCCCTTCTGGCTTTGACACATGCTGCCTTGACTACTCGCATCCAGAACTGGTCAGGAAAAAATGCTGTTCCGAATCAGAATAAAAAGCCAAAATTTCCCATCGAATGAAACTCTGGAGAAATGTCACTGTGGGACCATGGAACTGTTGCCTTTCAATAAGGTACAGAGGTTTCCTTTTAAATTTCTTGTTTCCATTCTTTTTGACTTCAATAGTATATGAAATAGTAAATGGAATATATGTGATATTCAAATTAATATTGGAATGTGAGATACACATCGAAAGGAAATGAACCAAAACGAGAACGTTGAAAGGAAATGTTTGTACCTTGTCAAAGTGGAATGTTTTAATGTCATCAAAATGAAAAAGTCAAAACAATTCCCCCTCCCTATAAACACCCCTCTATCTATCCTCCTACTCCTCCCTCTAACATCTCCACCCATCCACATCCCCTCCATCCATCCATCCCCACTACACACACACAACCATCCGTTCATCCACCTATCACCCCCACACACCCCTCCACCCATCCATCTCTCTACACACACCCTTCCATCCACCCCCCTTAAACACACATCCCCATCCATCCATTCATCCACCTATCCCTCCACACACACCCCTTCACCCATCCATCTATTTGCTGTCTAGATATTTTCCCATCAAAATGGATGTGCTCCCACAAAATATTTAAATTTGGGCAAAATGGCACTTTTCAACAAAAAACTTCCATGAAAAATTTTCCAAATGGCTCTTCTCAGATCCATTCCAAACGCTGCTGGAGAGATCATTTTCCTAGCCTGTCGCTGAGACCACATCACCCCTCTCTTTGAATCGCTCCACTGGCTCCCCCTTCTCTAGTGCAGAAAGCATAAGCTGCTCGTCTTCCCTTTCATGGCCCTTCATGGTCAATTCCCACCCTGCCTATCATGTCTCGTTTGCTGTCGCTCACCTCAGATCAGCCCATGATGCCAGCCAGCCTCCCTCGCCCACCTGTTACATTTTCAAACAAGCCCCTTCGTGCTTTTGCCCATGCGGCCCCTCACACTTGAGTGGAACTTCCTGTAAACACCCTCAAATCCCTCCACAAACCTCTCCTTTGCTCTGACACCTACAAAAAACTTGACACTGGTTAGGCTGCCTGTGCGCTGATACCACTGCCCATCATGCCACCCAGGATTGCTCACTGTTTCCTTGGACTTCCCCGTCTGTCTCTTAGCCATCTGCTGTCTCTTGTCTTGTACTGAGATTAACAGCTGTTTGGGGTGGGGTCAATGCTTTGTTCTGTCTGTACAGCACCTGGCACAATAGGAATGATTAGAGTTGTGCGGGACACAGAATTCCTGTTGCACAGAAAATTCCATGATTTCAAAATCTGTTTGTGTTCCAAATCAGAACCAAAGGGGCAATTTTGATAAAACGGCCAGAAAAATATCCCATCAAAAAATTCCCTAGTGCTAAGAATAAATAACAGTGATGAGGAGGGTCTGGATGAGGGTTTATAAGTACCACGTTCTGCCACTTGGTGTTGCCAGCTCTGAGACATGTTGCTTCGCGGCCCAGCTCCTGGAGTCATGGTACTCTCCATGTCCCAGGCAGAGCTGGCCCTTTAAAGGTGGGGCAAGGATTTGGCGATACCTGTGCCGGGCTGAGCCCTGCCTCCTGAGCTGTATGGAATGAGTGTGGGGCTGGTGGAGGAAAGCAAGGACTGAAGGGCAGCTGTGATCAATCGAGAGCTCCAGGGAGAGTGGAGTCACGAGAGGATGCAGGAGAACGGCCAGGGAAGGACTAGGGTTGGAAGAAGAGGCCTTGGAAAGGGAACAGGGCAGCTAGAGGAGGCAGCCAGTTCAGTTATTTATGGTTCCCAAGTGGACTTCCTCTATGCTGCTACACACTGGCAGGGGGAGGTACAACTACCATTGATAACAAGGGGTCAGGCAAAGAGGCCGAGTTTTGCGGGGGTTGGCTGCAGTTTGGCCTTCGTTCTAAACTCTGGAAGGGGTAGATTGTCATGACATTGCTGGACGGATAAGTCACTGCAGCAGCTGGATAAGAAAGCCAGTTTTGGGAGGTGGGAGAACCCATCTGAGAGAAGGGAAACTGAGGCAGCCCATGGGCTTGAAGTCAGAACAAGCTGGACCCTTAGCTGTTGTTTATGCGTAAAAAAACCCATTCCAGCCCTTGTGACTGCAGAAAAGCTAGAAAATATGCCCATTAAAGGCTCAAAAGCAAATAAATGTCTCCTATACAATGCCAACATGAGACTCCACTTCTGACCCAGAGCTGGGGCTAGAACCCTGGAGTTGTGGCTCCTAGCCCCCCCTTCTAATCCACTAGGCCCCACAGCCAGGGACAGAACCCACCTGTCCTGGCTCCCAGTCCCCTGCTCTAACCACTAGACACCACTGCCCTCCAAGACCTGGGATAGAACCCAAGAGTTCTGGCTCCTGACCATGAGCAGCTGCCCCAGATTTCTTCTTGCATGTGAATTCAGCTATTTCCGCTGGTTTTTTTAGATTTGGCCAGTTCACTTGCACACATTAGTCACCTGGAGACAAGGCTCTAATGGGCTGGCCGGGTGCCTGGACTCCCATGGCTAGTGGAGGGTGCAGTCCATGGCTAACCAGGCATCCCGTCAGCCAGGGCTTGGAGCTGCAACCAAGCGCAGAAGATGCCAACACAAAGCTTGGTTTGGGAGTGTCCTGTGTGGACCCCACTTTCCCCCTGCAAACGAGATGGGCGAGCTCTGAGCTTCTGTCCCACCGTGCTGTTGGTTGTATTGCAGTAGTGGCTGGGGGCCCCGGCTGGGAGTGGAGGTTCAGTTGTGCCGGGCGCTGCACAGACCTCCCTTACTGCCCCCCCCCAAAGGGTGTCAGCTGTGCCAGACACTGCTGAGTCCCTGCTCCTTGGAGCTCAGTCTGAACAGAACCGGGGAGGGGAGGGGGGAGGAGAAATAGGCAGAGAGGAGAGATTCACCCAAGGTCACACAGCAGGGAAGTGGCAAATCTAGGACTAGAACTCAGGAGTCCTGACTGCCAGCGTCACCCCCCCCCCCTGCGCTAACCACTAGACCCCATGCCCTCCCAACTCTGGGAGTAGAGCCCAGGACTCCTGTCTCCCAATCCCCCAGCTCTAGCCATTAGACTGCACCCGGCCAAGCTGGCTCCACCCCCACGGCTAGGGGAATGGCAGGATTCCAAAGCCACCCTGGAGGTGAAATGAAAATGTGGTTTTGATTCACTTGACCCCGCTTCTCCTGGCAGCGAATGAATTGCGGGTGAGCCAGACCCTGGGCGTCCAATGGAAATGCCCCCAGTAGGACTGAGAGGAGCTGAGGGGGGTGCTGCTAGGTGTGCAGTGGAGATGGCAGACCTTCCAGCGAGAGGCCAGGGGCTGATCCTGTCAGTCTCATGCCAGCCTATTCCTTCTGGGTAGCCAGGCAAGGTTGGCGTGTCTGTCCCGCCAGCCCCCCCGGCCCATCTCTCCTGGCAAAGGGGCTTGGTTTGATGGCACCACGGCTCTCTGTCCTGCTTGATGGAAAGAGAGATAGAGAAGAGCAGCTCTCCAGGGAATCCCCTCCCACCATTGGAGATAGAACCCAGGAGTGTATTCCCAGTCTGTCCCCTCTGCTCTAACCACTAGACCCTACTCTCACTCAGGCATCATTGAGGCTGATTCCCTCTTGTTCACCCTAGGGTAAAGCAACTCCACTGAAAGCCAGTGGGGTGACATGGGTGCACAGGGGGAGCAACCTCTGTCCCGCACTGAGATCGCTGTGGGCGGGTTGGGGAATGCTTTGCCTTGGTGTTTCTGGACAATGCCGGTTGAGGGGGGGGGGTGCATCTGGCAGAGTTTACTGGGCCACACCCACTGGAGGGGAGCTGGAAGGAAGGACAGACAGATGTTGTCCATCTGCCATGTGCCCTGCTGAGCACAGTGTGGCTTTTCATGCAGCCCCTTGGGGTCAGAGGTGACGCTCCCAGTCTGATGAGCCTGTATCCTCCCCTTTTCCAGACTGGCAGGGGACCAACTCCCCTTCTGCATTCACAGATCCCCACCGCTGCCCCATCCCCCACCTCGCCTGGCAGCTGGGTGGGGTGATGCATGAGCCCTTTGCACAAGGGGGCTGGTAACTCTCCCTGTGATGCAGCTCAGCCACGGGCGGGTTGTAAAATGTTGCAAGGTGAAGCAGGGCTGGAGGGACTAGGCCTTTTTCTGGAACAGCCATTGCTAGATTTCACAGTGCTGGGACCTGGCTACACCAGCTGGGAAAAGTGGGTCCGTAAAGCTCTGAACAGGAACCCTGCCTGAGTACTACCCCAGCTCTGGGAGGGGAGTTGTGTCTAGTGGTTAGAGCAGGGGGCTGGGAGCCAGGACTCCTGGGTTCTGTTCCCATCTCTGATCCTTGGCAAGTCCTTTCCCCCTTGGTGCCTGTTTCCCCTCTCATCCTTTGTCTGTGTAGGCTATGCTACACTTAAGATACTGCGTGGCACTTCAGTGTAGACACTTCCCGCAGCGATGGGAGGGGTTCTCCCATCACCTTCCTGAGCGGGGCAGCTGTCTACGTAGGGACTGAGGTCGACTTAACTACGTCCCTCAGGTGTGTGGATTTCCCAACCCCAAGTTGATCCCTTTTCCTAGTGTACAGCAGCACTTAGACTAGGAGCTCTGGGGGCAGGAACCTTCTCCTGCTGAGTCTGCGCGGTGCCTAGCCCCACAGACATCCCGAACTCGGTAGGTGCCTCCGTAATGGAGACACGGCTCCTGTTCTTGCCTTGACTCCCCTGAATTTGGCCCCACCATAATCTGAATCCCCTGCTCTGCCCCTCCTGGCAGCCAGCTGGTACTGCACCTGCTCCACACGCCCCTAGTGGCAGCAGCCTGTACTGCGGAGCTACCGCTCTTGCACCTCTGGCGTCATCAGGTGGTACTGCGCCCTGCAGAGCACAGCTGCACAACACACTGTAATAGGCCAGGAGTTTGAGCCCCCTTCACCCATAGGCATCAGCTGCCCCCTGTGTGTGTGAGCAGAAGGATCTCAAAGCCGAACCCGCATGGCTGACAATCCCTGCCCATCCCCACATCCCCCTACTATTCCATTCAGGCCCACCCGCCCAGGAGCCCTGGGACTGCCCCCACCAAACCCCATCGACCCCCCTCAGGGAGCCCCAGGCAAACGCTGGTCTCTTAGCAGCACTGGGAGGCTGCAGAAAGCAGAGACGGATAGCCAGCTCCTGACCCTGCACCCGCAGGTGTCACGTACAATTCTCTCTGGGTCTAGGCTTCCCTTCCAGGTTAGCAGCCAGGCTCTGGGCTGGGGTAGCTTGGGTCAGCTGCCATGAGGGGAACGTCTCCTGTGGGCTGGTCTAGATTAATAACCATGTGAGCACACAGAGGCCTGATCCCCAGATGGTCAAATGGGTGTTGCTCATTGGAGTTGGCAGTGCCCTTCCCCCCTCCCCTCCCAGGGTCCCTGTATATACAGCTCTGCCAGTGCCCCTCAATCCCGACCTGCAGCCCCCTGCTACCCCAGCCCTGGGCTCCCCCCAGCTCTGCCTGTGCCCCTCAATCCCAAACCACAGCCCCCTGCTATCCCAGGCCTGCTCCCCCTTCCCCAGCTCTGCTGATGCTTCTCAATCCCAGAAGAAGAACATTAGGAAGAGCCTTTAAATAATTCCCCCATCTCTGCCCCCCCCTTTCCTAGGGGTCTAGTTAAAGCTTCTAGGGCCAGGCCCCCAAAGCAGCAGAGTTAAATTCTGCAGGGAGTGAGTGGTTTAGGGGTACATAGGGCTCTGGAGATGGCTGGGGGATGGTTTCCCCCAAAACACTGATCCTGTTGCTGGCAAAAAGTGACATATAGGCGAGCTGAGAGAGCAGAGTCACAGAGTGCTTCCCAACGCCTGACGCTAGTTCCTGCAGCCACTGCAGTTAACGGGGCCATTAAATATTATCAGCGCCTCGCCCCTGCTCTCTTCATCAAGATCTGGAGTGAGTATTTCATGCTTAGGAGTGCAGTGGTAACTGCTGACACTGGCTAGAACTGGGAACAGTGACGGCAGCTTCCCTCGATGCCCCTCACTCCCAACCTGCAGCCCCCTGCTAACCTAGCCCTGGGCTCCCCCCACCCCCAGCTCTGCCGGTGCCCCTCACTCCCAACCTGCAGTCCCCTGCTACCCCAGCCCTGGGCTCCCCCCAACCCCAGCTCTGCCGGTGCCCTTCAGTCCTAACCTACAGCTCCCTGCTATCCCAGACTTGGGTTTCTTCACCCAGGTCTGCTCGTGCCCTCAATTCCCACAGCCCCCTGCTGTTCCTGGTACTCCAATTCTCCCTTTGATGAGTCATGAAAACCTGCCAGTGTTTAGAGACATGAACAAAAAAGGTGACTTAGCTGAGTGTTTAAAACTCATCTCACTTGTGATCCCAGTTCTCAGGAGGTGAATGTCCAATGATATCAACAAACAGCACCCACCCATCCCCAGCCCTGTTCTCACTCTTCCCACGTAATATTTTGTCCATAATGCCCATATGCTGATGCACAGCAACCATCGTCATTGGGGGAGGGAGGAATCTTTTCAGACTGTAAGGTTTGGGCAAGGTCTGTCTCGCACTGCGTCTGCACAGCACCCAGCACGAGGGCGGCCTGATCTCAGTCGGGAGGAGAGATCAGAGCCCCTGTTGTGATGGGCGCCGCACAGACCCTGACCCAGATCAGCGCCCCATTTGTGCCAGGAGCTGCAAAGTCTTGCCCTGAAGTGCTCACCATCTTTATAAGCAAAAGAAGGCTTATCTCATCTGTCAGAGCAGGGTCCTGGAGCAATGCAGTGACTTGCCCAAGGTCACACAGTGAGTTGGTGGCAGAACAAGGCTTTGAATCCTGGTAATTTTTGTCTCAGGCCAGCACCCTAACCACTGGGACCTGCTGCCTCTCACAGCCCCACCTGGTGCCCACTGCTGTGCTGCACGTCTCAGAGCAGGACAGGGAGCCCTCGCAGAGGCAGTCGGGGGGCCTCACAGTCTAGGCTAATTAGCAGTGCATTTTTGTTTCCTCGTTAAGAGAATGAAATAATTGCAGACTGAGTAAATTATGCAGCGGAAACAGAACTGATTGTGCTACCATGTGTGTATAATGGTGTTAGATATACACCATGTTCTGTGTGTGTGTGTGTGTAGTGTTGTTTGGTGTACACCACGCTGTGTGTGTACATAGTGGTGTTAGACATATATTGCACCATGTGTGCAGCGGTGTTAGAGATATACTACACTGTTTGTGTGCGTGTATGCATAGCGCTTGTTAGATATACACTGCACTGCGTGCGTATAGTGTAGTTAGATATACACTGCACTGTGTGTTAGCTATATACAACATTGTGTGTGGTGTTCTTAGATATACACGCACTGTGTGTGTGTGCACAATGATGTTAGATATACACTAGGCCGTGTGTGGCTAGCTGTGCAATTGGTGTATGTAACACAACTGCACCACACAGTGTGTGTGCAGGGCTTGTTGCATGGTGTATCTCTGTTACTGAGACCAGCACCTCCACGCTGCCCATGGTGGAGCTGATCCAGCTGGTCAGGAAGGATCGGCACAGGCCACGTGCATCCCTGGTCCTCCCAATACCACACAGCTTGGGTTAAAGGGGAACTTCGCATCCCACTGGGTTGGGGCCTATGGGCCGAGTGTTCGCTGTCCAAAGCAGAGAGTGGGGCATGCTCCAGGGATGCAGGGCTGGGAAGCGAGACTAGAATGCAACTCCTTAAAAAAGCAGTGAAAATCTATACACACCCCTGCAACTGACAGACAGACAGACACGCCTTTCTCAAAGACAGACAGACACACACACACATAGAGGCTTCCCCAAGACGCAGTGCAGCTGAGAAACAAACAGCTTTAATGGCCTGACGGGACCCGTTAAAATTGTTACATCAGTCACTGAAACCCCAGTGCGGCATCACGTGGGGAGAGATGTGTACACACACACACTCTCTCTCTCTCTCTCTCTCCTCCCTAGCTCCCTTATGGTGCTGTCCATCTGTAGCTCTCAAAACACACTTTCTAAAGGAAGTCAGTATCATTATTCCCATTGTACAGAGGGGGAAACTGAGGCAAAGAGAGGGGACATGCTCAGTAGATCCCACTCCCTTCCCAGAGCTGAGGGTTCTTTAAGAGTCCTTTACCCTCAGTCAATCAGCTGATATGGAAACCCACCTTATGCTGGGCTGCTCTGTGTGTATGTTTGTATGGCAGGGGTGTTAGCACAGCCAGCGTGGCCTAGCCGGCATGTCCACATCACTGCTGAAGTAGTATAGGAATTGGATTTTATCCCTTTAAATAGCGGGCGAGTCCTCTGGCGGTGCTCACCGCATTGTAGGGCTGAGACCTCAGCCAGCACAGCAGCATGTATCCATAACTAGGCCAGACAGGTCGGAGCTGCTCACCAATTGGCCATTTGCACTGGGTGGTCCCACTGTTGTTGTGCAAAGGCAAAACACACAACCACAAGCAGGACACGTTCTGGGCTGAGCTGCCCTGGGGGAGGCGACAGTGAGCCTAGAACCAGGGACCCTTTGGGCTTAATGCTGGAGTCTGTGCTAAAAGCATTGGCTGTGCAGGTCAGGGCCCTTGTGGTGGCTGAGTAGTATGCAATGACTACTACAGCCCTGGTAGTAACTCCTTTGGTTAGACAGACCCAGAGGTTGTTGGTTTGAATCCCAGCATGTAGTAGTTCCCTTAGGAAAGCTGGCTCCATCTCCCTGCATTTAGCCATGAGTTGGCATTGACAGGCTAGGCTCTGATCCCATGTGCAGAAGCAGTTGGCTGGGCTGCAGCAGAAAGATGGGACTCTAGGACAGCCACACCCAGTGGTGCATGTAACCTAGACCAGGCCAAGGGGTGCTGAGAGAGCTATTTTCTCTGACAGCCGTAGCTGAGATGTACCCTGAATCCCTAGCATTGTTGGAGCAGCTGAGAGGGAGGGTGCAGAATCCACAGTAGTTGATTTGGTAGTATTTGCTTTCCTAGTTCAGGCTGATCCCGCCCTGGCTCTCATCTTGTCTTTAATTATGTGTATTGTGACCAGTATCGGAGCCATGTTGTGCCAGCACTGCACAGACACAGTGTGCGACAGGCCCCACCCCAAAGTGCTCAGACTCCAAACAAAGAATGAGAGGGAAACTGAGGCACAGGGTGAGGCACATGACATGCTCAAGGTCACCCAGGTGCTCAGAGACAGCAAAAGAATCCAGGAGTCCTGAGTCCCTGCCCCACGACCTAGCCGCTAGACCATGCCCCCTTGTCTCTGTCACTGTTTCCTCTTGGACTGTCTCCACTGGAGGAGTTAGAGGGGAGTAGGAGTATGTGGGAATGGCTGTGTGAAACCACGCTTGTGTGTTCGTGATTGTGTGAGAGAGAGAGAAAAAGACAGACTGTGATTGTGTGTGTGCAGGCACAGCTAACACCACAATAAACCTAGCACTCCCCTACGCAATGGTTCTCCCAGTCCGGCCCATGGGTGTGCCGCGTGTGTTGCTGACACCCACAGGCTTTCGGCTACACCCAGTGCTGTGGACTGCAGGTCTGCAGGCTTCCTTCCAAGGACCGATTTTTTTGCTCTGTGTCTGTACAGCACCTGGCACAGTGGGGGTCTGGTCCATGACAAGGGCCCTGGGTATAACCACATTATAGATCATACCTCATTAGGAATTCAGCACCACAACTTTCTTAGACTCAGAACCTTGTCAAAATCAGGCAAGGGGCATGAGGACTTTGGATCATTGTCATTTGATCGCTCAGGCAGCTTTGTATTCAGTGCTCTGATTCTTCAGCTAGCTAAATCAACATCATTATCCCGATGTTACAGATAGGGAAACTGAGGCACAGAGGCTTTCTGCATCCTGCCAGGCCACAGCTGAGAATGGAACCCAGCCCCGCTGACCTCCAGCCCCCTATCCCCTGTTCTAGACCACCATTTTCAGTCCAGGGCTGGGACTAGAACATAGGAATCCTGGCTCCCAGCTCTAACCCCTTGGACCCTACTCCCTCTTCCCAGAGCTAGGTGTAGAACCCAGGCATCCTGACTTCCTTTTGATCCCACTGCTTGATCCTCACAGCCCCTGAAGGCTGCCTTTGCAAACCAGAAATGGGGAAGCCAGACAGATTTCACGTGCAAGGCAGAAATGTGGGGAACCAGTTGTCAGAGATTGAACAGAGGCCGCGACTTGTCCTAATGCTGAGAAATGATTCCTATTATTTGTTTGCTGATTCTATGAATCTGGTGCCCCTGCCTCTCTGAGCCTTGAAATTGTGTCTCTCCCCTCAGCCAGGGATGGGGGAAATCGAGCCATGATTTGGGACTTTCCCAGATTAAGAGCAGAACAATATAATCCAAGATGGGCCCTCCGTGTTGCTGACACAGGTGGAAAAAAGGCTCCACAAGTGTATTTTGTGCTTTTCCATCCTCTTTTTGCTCGCATTTGCCAGCCTGTTCAATTCACAACAGAGCAAGAAGTTTGCTCTAATACACAACACGACTTCAGCTGTCCACAAATACAAATCATTTTCACTCACCAATATTTTCCTCCCTTGCCACATACACCCATCTTCTTTCTTCCATCATCAGCTATTTCTCATTCATTTCTTTTTCCCTGCCTTAAATAGGTTATTTCCTTAAGCAAATGCAGCTTCCCGGCTGGTATTTCAGTGCCCACCCCAGTACACACACACAATGTTTGGGCTAATCAGCTTTTAACAGCAGCTACAAAATTACAAAAAGCAGCAAAATTTCCCACTTTTCAAAAAGCAGCAAAATTGATTTTTATTTTAAAACTTTTCCGGATCATTTCTCCTGGTACGGTTCTACAGGCCTTAATTCTTGCCATGAACGGGGCAAAAAGAGAGATTATAGAAAACAGTGTCTTAAAGCTTTCTGTTTTAAAATCCGGCTCAAAATTCAGCCTCCGGGGCCCCTGGCCCTGATTCTGCAACACATCTTTTTTTTTTCTTCCTGGATCACACACACAAAACCAGTGGCAGGATTATTTGGGGGAGCATTCTTTTCCCCCCAAAGAAAAGAGAGAGACACACAGATCCAAATAAAATAGAGTGCATAAAATATTTCTGTTTTCATAAAACACCTTTGAGTGGAAAAACTATTATTGCATGCCATTAAGCCCTCCCAAAAAGCAGACACAAAACAATTACAGATTGATTTGCCAGAATTAATGCAGATAGATAAATAAGTAGATCTCACTTCTTTTTATCCAACATAGGCTGGGACAGGAAAAGTCGCTAGCAAACAGCTGATTAAAAATATCAAGATAATGCCATCCAAAGCAAAATCAAATCAAAAGGAGAGGTTGTATATTGAGTTATAACACTGTGTGCATTTGATAAAAGCCAGTCCACCAAATATAATATACACGCATTACTTTCTTATAAATATTCTTTAGGAAGGAAGGAAATATCATCTTTTCTGATAACAAGGTTAATTGTTATTTCAGTTTATTCACCTTGAGGAAAAGGGGGCAAGGCAATTGTTTAAACCCTTGCAAGATTAAAGACTAAAATAATCCTTCTCTGTAGTCTGAGCGCCTTGCAAACATTATTAATTAAATGAAAGTTCCCAACTTTCCTTGTCCATTTGGAAACCATGAATTCCAAACCCTTTTGCCCAGGTTGAGAAGTTGCAAAAGATTAGAGCCCACAGGGAGAATTTTTATTCATAGTAGAATCCAGTTTTAAAAAAAATAAGCTCAGCTTTATTTCCACCCCAGCACAGCGTTTGATTTTGAGTTTTGGATTATTTGCCATCCGGCTAGGAAAAGAAATGCTGAATCTGGATCGGGCAATGCTGCAAAATTCAGAGCATTGCTTTTCTTTCCGGCCTCCTTCGAAAAAAACATACAGCTGAAATTGGGAGAAATTCTCCAAATGTTGGGTTCGTTCCTTGCAAGAGATTTCAACCCTGCTGCTTGGGGGTGAAGGGGAGGGGATATTTTTGCCATTGCTCAGAAAGATTACTGAAGTGTAGCTCTCCTGAGCACCTTGTTTCCTTAAGTGGTTGGAATGTCCCTGTTTGTGCACTCAGCTAGGGGCATGAGGATCATGTATGCATGAATGGAGTGGTACATGAAAAGCAGCATGAAACATGCATGCAAAGGTGATCAAATGGCAAAGGTAATCACTCTGGGATCTAATGGGAAACACAAACACCCCTGCATCTTCTCCAGCTCTTCATGGCACAGCAGCTATTTCATTCTTGCACGAAAAAGCAGCTTGTATTTTCCCCACCATTAGCCGATTCTCAAATCCCTCTCTTTTTTTGGTCTGAACTCTCCTCACTTTCCCTTCCCCTGGTGAAATAAATATTTCCAGCTAGGGAAAGAGAAATCAAATCATGCAAGCCTCACCCCATCCTTAAAATCAGCACCCAAAATCATCTCCATCATTTTGCCCTATTGCACAAAAAATACCAACTTGAGAACAGAGGCAGCAGTGATTTGAATTTGCTGCATATTTTTTACAAGCCCTGGTTTCTCCAGCAAAAGTAAATGAGCTGGGTTCTCTGAATGAGCTAACAGCTGAGGGACAGACCTCTACATAATGGGGTTTTAATCACAGAAAAGTCTTAGCGGAGCTAGGAAAATCCAGAGCAGTGAATCTGTACAGTGGAGCCGGGGCATTTGAACCGCGCTATCAGTGGAAATCCAGGAGCAGCTTTGCGAGGGAGATCTGCGTGGAACCCAGACACCCTGGGCTTCAACACAAACAAACCCTTCTCTCCATGTATCTGGGGGTGGAAGCTTACCTGTTTGGTGTCCAATCGCTCTCCCTCGGCAAAGTTTATCACGCCAGCCGGCCCCGTTATTCCAGTAAAGGAGGCGAAAAGGATGGAGAAGCAGAATAGGAAATCGGGGGGGGGGGCGTTAAAAGGGGGTGGGGAGAGGGCTGGCTCGCGGTGTGGGGCGAGCTAAGGCCAAGGGCTGAAGAGTGGAGCAGGGTGAACGTTGTGCGTGTGTGTGAGCATAAGAGCAACCCCCCCCCGCACACACACTCACCCACACTCACCGCTGCTCGGGAGCTCGCTGTGACACTGACGCGCCAGACGGGAGGGATCCGGTGCGCTGTGCATGTGTGTAGCGGGGCGATGCAACTCAGTGCAACGGGAGGAAGCGCCTCGGTCCTTCCTGCGAGCTGGCCCCGGCAGCTCACACCTCCCCCCCCCCCCCCCCCCGCCCCTGCAGCTAAAATGGCAGAGGGGCCGGAGAGGGAGCAAAGCCTGTTTCATGGGTCACGGGGCCTTTTCGAGCCCCCCAAAGGGCTGGGGGGATAATGAAGCGGCGTCGCCATGAAGGGCAGGGAGGGGGTTGGGCTGAGCCAGATCCCCAGCGGGTGTAAATCAGCATCGCTCCACTGCAGTCAATGGGACCAGATCCCCAGAGGGTGTAAATCAGCATCGCTCCACTGCAGTCAATGGGACCAGATCCCCAGGGGGTGTAAATCAGCATCGCTCCACTGCAGTCAATGGGGCCAGATCCCCAGCGGGTGTAAATCAGCACTGCTCCATTGATCCTGATTTACACCAGGTGAGCATTTGGCCCCATTGAGCTTTCATTTAATGCACTAGTGGCTGCGAACCCAGCACCCTGCGATTTGTCCACAGGCAGGGTTTGGTGCCCCTAGTTGGACTGTGACCCTCTTCCCCTCCGGGCTGTGATGGGAGAGAGGTGCAGAGCAGGGACCCCAGTATTTTCCCCAATGTTTAATCTGTACCTGAGAGGATGATGGCTGGGAGGGGCTGGCAGGTTAGAGCTAGATGGCTGGGAGCCAGGACTCCTGGGTTCCATCCCTAGCTCCAGGAGGAAAATGGGGTCTTGTGGGTGTGAGCAAGGGAACTGGGACTCAGGCAGGGGGGCAGTTGCCACCCCACAGACTTTTCATAGGTCTACATGCTCCATTATTCCTTCCAGTGCCCCCGCCCCGACTTGCAGAATGTAATAGTCACATATAGTGTTCTATACCCTGACACAACTTTGCCCCTCCCGAATTTTCTGAAATGACCTTCCTGGATTCTGTCCCGGCCCTGGGCGGGTGGAGGGTCTAGTGAGTTAGTGCAGGGGACACTTAGGGCTTCTGGGTTCTATCCCTGGCTCGGGGGGGGAGGGGGTCTAGTGGGTTAGAATGGGGGCAGGGATTGGCAGTCACGACTCCTAAATTCTCTTCCCACTGATTCGCTGTGAGCCCCTATTCAATCCCTTCACCCTCTCTTTCATCGTGTGTCAGTCAGGATCTGGTTGATCCACTTCCCCTCCCTTAGTCCTTCCCAGCAGGCTCTGCCTTAGCCCTTGCGTGAAATCAGTGTGTTGGGTCTCAGCTCAGTCCATCTCTGGAGGAGTAGGGGACTCTGCGCCAATCTTCCCTGGTGTACACTAATTACTGGACAGGCCTGACTCTGAACTGCAGCCCTTTCATTGACATTCATGCCAGTCTGGAAACCTCTTGGCTCTGATGTAAACTGCCTTAGAGTACTGGAGAATCAGGCTCTGAAGTTACCAGCTCTCTCCGTGGTTCTTGTCCCGTACAGTGTGATGCCGGTTTTGGTTTGACACATAACCCTTGCACCGGTAGCCGTCACATTTGTCCCCACGCTCATGCTCCTCTCCTGCCGGGCTGGCCCCAATGTGCGATGATAGGGGGCACCCTCCCCTTGCAGTCAGTGCTTGCCCCAGTGCCCCTGTGCAATACTGGGGGTGCTGTACTGCAGGGAGCAGGGTGAGAGGGCTCAGTAGGGGTACTCTCTCCCCACAGTCAGTGAAGACCCCAGGGCCCAGCATGGCACATGGAGGCATTGCTGTAAGGCACATTGGGGGCTCAGTAGGGGGCGCTCTCCAATAGCTGTCAGTGCTGGCCAGCGCAAGGCTCTGTGCCGCAGGGGGTGGGTGCTCTCTCCTCCTAATCTGTCTCTAGTTTCATTTGAAGCTTCCTATCTTAAACTTTTGCATGCCGCTGTTAAACTGCTCCCCACCCTAGAGGCAGCTGCATCGCAGTGCAGGATGGGGTATCCCTGTATAAACAGACCCTGCGTCCCACCCCAGAGGCAGCTGCGTCTCAGGTCTAGGTGAATTGACGGCTGTGTTTCCCAAAGTGTCTCTTTTCGGGAGATGTTGGGAGCCTGGTAGGTTGAAGAGGAGTTGGAGTCTGAGCACAACAGGAGTTGGGATCTGTGCAGCACTGGGCACAATGGAGGCCCTGATCTCATTCAGGCCCTTTAGGCACTACTGTAACGTTAATATCCAGAAGCAGGGCGTGAATCATTATCATTTAAGATCTGTTAACCCTGGCCCGCAGCACAGAAAGAGAAACTCCTCCTGCAATGACGGGCTAATGAATCTGTGAGGAATGAGGAAGAGCCACATAAATATTTATTCCCCTCCCTGCTCACGTATTTCCCCCTCTTCCACCCCAGCTCTGCTCCGCTAATGAAGGACCCTTATTATGTTCCTAAAATTCCTCCCTAATTTGATATTTTAGTGTTTCTATAAAAAGCTTCCAGTTTGCTGCAGATCTGCCATTAAACTCCCTCTACCCTCCCCGGCCACAGCTCATACTACCCCAGATCAGCATGATCTTGGAGAGCCCCATTTCCTTACACTCCAGCCCCCCCACACCCTGCTTTGTACAGCTTAGGCTGCAGGGAGCCACTAAGCTCCATCTTGGAGCTCTCTGCTCCTGAGATTTGAACGTGACCTTATAATCTACAATTGGCAGGTCACCCCAGTGTGGGATTAGAGCTGCTCATGTGCCTCCCCGCTGCTCTCTGCTGGCCCAAGCCAAACTGCTGATGTGTGTGCCATAGCCCCAATACTGCCAATAGGGATTCTCCTTCTGACCGACAGTAAGGTCTGAAGGGCTTCACTTTTGCAAGCAGAAGGAGCTGGGTTCTCCAGAGTTGGAATCATGAATATAAAAAATCAGCATGGGGATTGGAAGGTTTATCGCAGCCCTGCAACCACAGGGCACAAGTTTTGTGTAGTTGCTTGCACTAGATTAAAAGGGGGTGTGTACAGCACCTGGCACCACAGGGCCCTATCTCTGTCGGGGTCTGTGCAGTGCCCAGTGCAATGAGGCCCAAGTATGTGTATATTTAGCTCACTGCTACCATTGGGTCTCCAGTGGATTTTCTCATCTCCCCCAGTCCAGGACCGGGGCAGCTCCAAGGTTCCAAACAGAGGCACTGGGGAGTGACGGGGGAGGGAACACGTGGACAGTGCTGCCTGCAAATACAGCTTCTGTCCATTGAAATGCCCTGCACCATTTTCGGCGTCATGTGCCACTCTTGATGCATGCCCATCTCACTGCATGCTGCCCGCAGGCCATGCCACTCTAGCTGCATGCCTCTCATCTCAGCACATACCACCCTCGACCCGTGCCAGTCCCACTGCGTGCCACCGTCCGTGCGCATGTGCACAGTTTGTCGCAGGGATGCAGCCCCCTGCCCCCTTGATTGGCAGCAGCTCAGTGGAGTTTATAGGCAGGGTCTGCCTTTGAGTTTGGAAGGGTCTTTGGTGAGCTTCAGCCCCCTCTCTCCCAGGCCTCGGGTTTCAGGTGGTGCCACAGGTAGCAGGCACTCGGGCCCAGACGTCCCAGCCAGTGGCTGGCAAAATTGATGAGTGGCAGGAAAAGCCTCTCGAGGCTGTTGCTTGGCAACGGAAACGCCTGATGCCAAGGAAGAGACAGGGGAAGGGCGGGTGTTTTCCTTGAACAGTCGGAGCACAGCAGTGGGTTTTGGAGGGAGTGTAGCGGTGGCTTGGAATACCAATGCCAGCAGCAGCGATGTGCTGGCCGGGTCCCTGGGGTGGCTGCCTGGGCTGGCATGGGGGGTATCCCAGAGAGAGCCTCACCCATGCCCCTCTCTGGTGGTACATTAAATCATGTGACTCACATCTGTCGTGTGCCTGTTTGGGGAGACTTGGGGTGTCATCTGGAGTTCCCCTTGTCCTGGGAATCTGGGATTAGGGGTTTTGGGGTGTTATCGGGAGCAGGGGGGTCCTCTTGTACTGGGGATCTGGGGTCCTGTGGCACTGGGGCAGTGGGAGCTTGTGACTGTGTGTGCAGTGTGACTGTGAGAGCCTATGGGGGTGCATGGTATGGGGTTGTGTGTGCATGTTCCCTTGGGGACCAAACAGCAGCAGGGATGAGGGCAGAAAGGCTCAGAACTGGGCACAGCTGGGCTGTCCCAGCCCTGGCCAGCATCAGCGCAGAGCCCCCACCCCTGGCATCTCATAATCACTATAATAATATTACGGTGGGTGGAGGAGCAGCCGGCCTGTGACTGTGGAGGCCCCTGTGGGAGGGTGAGTCGGGGACTAGCAGAGTGGGGGGAGGACCTGACTCCCGGCTCTGTGAGGGTAGGGAGTCTAGTGGGTTAGAGCAGAGAGGGCTGGGGCCAGGACTCCTGGGTTCCATTCCCAGCACTGGGCGTGTGTGATGGTGTTTCACACCCAAGTATGACTAGTGCCAATGAGAGCACAGGGTTCAGGGCGATGGCAGTGCAGCTCCTTTTCCACACCCCTAGAACATAGGGCTCGAAGGGCCCCCTTGTCCATCCTGTCCTGTCCCTGCCCTCACAGCCTGCCTGATAACAGCAGGAGCTCAGTACATAGCCCTTAGCATCACGGGTATTTCCTGTCCTGGGCACTGCAGCGTAAAGGCACCGGTCTCTCTCTCCTAGCCTTCCTTATGCCAAAGACCCAGGCTGGTGCTGGGAAGTTGCAGTTATAACCCTAGCGCAGAGACCCCGAGACCCCTCACCCAGTTCTGGGATGCAGCCACCTCTGGGGTGGGGCACAGGGGCTGCTTATACAGAGATACCCCGCCCAATGCTAAGATGCAGCTGTCTCGGGTGGGGTGCACAGGATGTTTATACAGCAATCCTCACCACTGCTGAGATGTAGCCACCTCTGGGGTGGGGAGCAGAGGCTATTTATACAGGGATGCCTCATCTAGTGTTGATTGTTTCTGCTGCTCGCTCCTACACCACAGATTAATGCAGAGTCCCCCTTCCTGACTACTACCAATTTCTTATGAGCAGGGTGACATCTCTGCAGCCTGGCAATCTCTGTGTCTGTGCCACTCTGAATCGCACATTGCCTCTAGTTCTCTTATGTTCACAACGGGGCGATAATTTGTAGCCAGCTGCCGGTGCTTCAGTTGCAGGGGGAGGGGATGGGAAGAAGGTGGCGGGAGGAACGAATCTTCTGTGCAGTGAATGAGATGTTGTTGTGCTGGCAAGAACCAGAGACTGCAAATTATTAGTTTGTGTTACAGTCACACCTGTCAGAGAGCAGGGCCCCACTGTGCCAGGAGCCACACAGACCCTGACCTAAATCAGGGCTCTGATTGTGCCACACCTGCATAGGACAGGTGCAAACGGCCCCCGCGCCAAGGGAATCACACCCACAACACAAAGGTCAGTCTAGATACTGAACTGGGACTCAGGACTCCTGGGTTCTGTTCACAGCTCTGCCACTGACCAGCTGTGTGACTAGGAACAGGCCCTTCCCCTCTCGGTGGCTGTTTTCCCTCCCTCCCCTCCCTGTGTCTATTCAGCTTGTGAGATCACAGGGGCCAGGACCCTCTCGCCGTGCGTCTGTGCAGCTTCCACCACGATGACCTCCGTCAGGTCCGTGCAACGTGGGGCTGGTCCTCATCTCGGTTTCCCATCCCCCCTGCCTTGTAGCAGATCTGAAGGCAGGACCCTCCTGGAGGGAGGACGGGTCCAGACAGTGTGGGATGCCCATCCCAGCCCGCATGGTGGTACCCCCTGCACCGCTGTTTCGCCCTGCCCCTGAAACCCTGTCAGATCATTTGGCTCAGCTCTGTCTCCGAACTTCAGCCAGCTCAGCTGCGGCTGTGTTAATTAACAAAGAGGGAGAGGAGTGAGGGGAGGAGGGCTGGCAGCAGGATGCTGAAGTCCCTTAAGAGCCCTGGGGCTTTGCCCAGCACTAGCACAGAGAGACCCCCCATAGTGGAACATAGGCTGGGGAAAGGATCAGGGTGCTGGTGAGAAGGCCAGTGTGTCAGCCCTGCCCATGCCATTCTGCACCCCTTGCTGTCTGTGCTTTGGGATCGCCACGGGCCTTCTGTCTTCATTAGCTCCTCACATTAACATGGCAAATTCAACAGCAGCTCGCCGTGCTTTGTGGCATCAGAATTAATTACTCTCCTAGCATGAGACCATCAGTGAACAGAAAGGGAGGGAGCATCTTTCTCTATGCTCTGCATTGTGTTTACAGCGACTCCTTGCCCGGTGCTGAGATGCAGCTGCCTCTGGAGTGGGGCATGAGGCTGTTTATGCAGGGATCTCTCACCCGGTGCTGTGATGCAGCTACCTCTGGGCAGGGCGGGGGAGCTGTTTATACTGTTCAGGCGAATACTGTGAAGAATGCTACACCTTGGATCAATGCAGAGCCTGGTCAGTGGCAGGCCCCCCTCCATTTGGGTGGTCAGCCAATTCGATGCAGCCTCTAAAGCAGGTGGCAAAGTGCAGTGATAGCAGGTCCCTCCAGGCCCGAGTCTCAGAGCCAAGGAAGTACAGAGCATAGCACAAATACTGCGCCAACCTGCAAAAAGCCGTCAGTGTCATGGGACGGAGCAGGGAACATCAGGACTTGTCCATTCCCCCACTGTATGCTGGAGCCCAATAATCATCTCCTTCCCTCCATTATATTCCCCAGGATCCATCCACCTCCCCCCCAGCATAAGCTATCTATCTATCTATCTATCTATCCCTAGATTATCTTACACACACATATTCCCACTCCACACATGTCCACCTTTACACACACGCCCTCCTGTACACACACACTTACACTCATTCCCCACACCCCCGTCCCATCCTGTCCCGAAATACATCCATTCCTTAGCCCCCCCAGCTCCATTTCTGGCTGCTGTCCAGTCCCAGGGGACTGCTAAGTCCCAGTGGTTTGCTAAGGGCAGCTTGTGCCTGTCAGCCTGGTCCAGCTGGCCCGTGCAGCACTGAAACCATGGGACAGTGCTGGTCAGCTCACAGGTGGATTTGGCAAGGAGGAAGGGTTCAAAGATGACTTTTCCTGCAACCTCGGCTGTTCTTTTGTTGCCCCCTGAAGCACAGCCCACAACAGTAGTTCATTTCAAAAAGGAATTCACACAAAGGAGCAGGTTTGATCTCGGAACAGCAGGTTCCTAGGTCTGAGAACACACTCAAACTCTCACTGAGGTGACTTGGGGGTCACCCCTGAAATACCGGATTTTTCCTCTGTCCTTTTATCTCAATTCCTGCGGCCGTATTTCACCATATTATTTGCTTCTGGGGAGGAGCACAGAGACTGTTTATACAGGGATCGCTCACCCGGTGCTGAGATGTGACCACCTCTGGATGGTGTGTGGGGGCTGTTTCTACACAGATCCCTTGCCTGGTGTTGGGATGCAGCCACCTCTGGGGTGGAAAGTCATTTAACAGGATTATATAACAATTTAAGACAGGAAGTGAAGAATCTAGTATAGTTGTGCCAGGTGCTGCACAGGCCCTGGTCAGGATCAGGATCCCCATTGTGCCAGGAGTAACACAGATACGTGCTAGGGGACAATCCCGCTGACTTAGACAAAAGAGCCTCCACTTCACACCTTGCAGCACGGCCCTGCCCACCGCTGCGCTGGGGCACTGGAGCCAGCACTGCCTGCCAGAGGAAAGCCCTTCCTACTGAGCCCCCCACCCTGCAGCGCGGCGCCCTTGAGTGCCGCGTTGGGGAACTGGGGTCAGCATAGAGGGGGAGAGCGCCCCCTGCTGAGTCACTCAGAACACTTCATCTACCCCAAAACATTTCCAAAATGCTCCTCCTTCTCCAAACAGCTGCTTGTTGCTGGGGAGGAAAGGGGGGCAGGTAAAATTAGCCTCTATCTGGCTGACCTCCATGCCATAAATATAATCAGAGGATTCGATCGTTCCCACCATAGAAAGCCTGATGCAGATGGGGGACCTTGCCCTGTAGCAGCCCTCCCCTGCCTTCCCTTGGATTGGGTGCAGAGAGGGAACCAGAACTCCAGAGCTCTATACAGGGTGGTCCCCAGGCATCCAAGCGTGGCGGGGATGGGCGCTGCCGTTTGCCTCCCGCCGGCTCCCTGGGGAAAGAGTGACCGCCTCAGTTCATTACTAGCATCAGAGCTGGGGTGATGTGGGAGCTGATAGATTCATTGGGGGGTTTTTTTATTTACAAGAAACGATCGTTTTATTTAACCTGACACGATCCCTTTATGTAACTCAACACATGGAGCAGGGAACAGGAAGGGAGACACTTGAACAATGGCTCTGGGAAGCTGCGCAACCGTTTGTTGACTAGATTCTGAAGTGCCCCCTCTCCCCTGGTCGACAAAGGGGGGTACAATAAAAGCCAACCCCCGTAACAGCATCCAGAACACAGGTGTTAATGGGGTATAGGCTTGAAAGTGAGTCCACCGTATGGAGGAGAGTTTGGGTTTGAAAGTTTTAAAAAGTGTCTTGCCCTCCACACACATTGCTGAATGAGAGCACCCCAGAGCAGTCTGGCCATTTAGGACCCTCCCTGTCTGCAGGACACATCTGCATAAAGGAACACTTCAGACACCTGTTCCCATCAACCTGTCCATTTTTTAAAATTATTTAAAGGTTTTTCCGGGACAGCACAATTACAAATAGATTAATTGTTGGCGGGCAGATTGGCCATTTCTGACATTAGGGGCAGACTCAGCTGGGAGCCGGGCTCCCTGGACGTCTGACAGAGGGGTCAAGGTGCTGGCACCTTGGACAGCCGGCCCGTTCTCCGTCAGCAGTCTGAGTCAGTGTCAGCCAGCAGCTGATACCACCCAGGATGGTGGAAATTAGGAGGAACTGGATTGCACTCCGTTCTGTTCACACCAGTGGGAATCAGGAGTAACCTCTCTGCACTCCGTTCTGCTCACACCAGTGGGAATCAGAAGAAACCTCTCTGCACTCAGTTCTGCTCACACCGGTGAGAATCAGGTGTCACTCCATCTGGTTTGATTGTGCTCAGACTGGAGCAAATCAGGAGGAACTCTGGGGAAAGAAGTGCAGTTACACCCTGGATAGATGAATGGAGAACAAGAACCTTACATTAGTGATGGGGGTCAGAAAACTGAGACGAAACCCTAATGGATGAGTTTGAGTGGAATGTGGGGCGTTGACCCAGAGGTGACTGCATCTCAGTACAGGCGAGGGATCCCTATGTAAACAGCCCCCTGACTCCACCCCAGAGGTGGCTGCATCCCAGTGCTGGATTTGTTATGGTTGAGCTATGTTTGTAAAGCTCATCGGAGCCCAGGCCTCATTAGCAGGGATGAGCTTTATCCATTAAAACTAGCCCCTCTCTGGCTGGGGTTGGAGACAGATACATTTCCGCTCCTCATTCATGCCCTGGCAATTTTGCTGATGGTTTAGCACCTGTTACTGGGGAGTTACCTTGGCAACAGGAGCATCACATCAGACTCCTGTCACCTTGGAAACCCCCCCTCTCATATTGAAAGCCTGTCTGGCTCCTGCAGTCAAGCCCAGAGCCCCATCGTGCCATGGCTGTAGCCAGGGTACCCAGAGAATGTCTGTAACAGGTGGGGGAGGGTAGTGGGGTCTAGTGGTTAGAGCAGGGGGGCACTAAGTTTCAGGACTCCTGGATTCTATCCTCAGCTCCGGGAGAGGAACAGGATCTAGTAGGTTAGAGCTGGAGGGGCTGGGAGTCCGGACTCCTGGGTTCTATCCCCAGCCCTTCCCCTAACTTAGAAAAGTCATCTCCGCTGCTCTGTGCCTCACTTTCCCCTTCCGTCAGTGGGGGAACCACTGACCTGCCTCCTTTGATTGGGATCTGTGCCATGCTGTGAGACCCCCCAATGGAAGGGACATGGGGACATGGAAAGAGTATCATATGGCTGTTATCACAGCCTGATCCATATGCATGTCCCCTGCCCTGTGCCTTGGAAGAAGAAAGGGTTCCCTGGGGGGACAATTATCCTGAGTGCCCTGGAGCTGCGAAGGGGCATCCTTCCTCACTGCCGGCCCACAGTCCTCCCTATCCTTATAGAAACCCGTAAACAGAGAGCTCCTGTAATGCAAAGTGGCCCCAGCGCAGGGATCAGCCAATCTGCCAAGCACTAAGTGCCCGTAATTAATTGGTTCTTGTTTGTAAACCATCTTGGAAATCTGAAGCACTCTGCGGTCCTGACCCCGCACCACACCGCAAGCCAGGCAGAGAACCCAGGCGTCCTGGCTCTCAGCCCCATACAGCCAGGAATAGAACCCAAGAGTCTGAATTCCCAGGCCACTCCACTCGCTAATCCACTAGACCCCACTCCTTTCCAAGAGCCAGGGAGAGAACCCAGGAGTCCTGACTCCCAGCTCTCCATCTTCTCTAACCCACTAGACCCCCCTCCTCTCCCAGAGCTGGGGAGAGAACCCAGGAGTCCAGACTCCTATCCCCTCTCTCTCTTTCATTGGCTTCAAGACATTCCTTCCCTCCCCCTCCCCCCCTTACAAGGGGCCTGTCACAGCCATGTGCTTAGAAATCTCCATGCCATGCCTAGGGCTGTGTGTGATAACGTCTCTCTAGCCAGTGTCCTTTTAATAACTTGGGCTCTCTCTGTCTCTTTGCAGCTAACAGCTCCTTGCTTGGAGGCGGCGGCGGTGAGTGTGAAATTTAAACCTTTTTGCTGGAGTTTTTTTGTTGGGAGGAACAAAACAATCAATATTGAATTTATTTGAATTACTGACTTTCTCCCTCGTGCATGTCAAAGTATGCAGCAAGAGAGGTTGACAGTGACAGCCTGTGGGGCTTCGCTGAGACTCCACATTCCTCGGTTCCATTCCTGACTGTGGGCAAATCCCTTCTCTGCTCCGTGCCTCAGTTTCCCCTTTTTGCCTTTTGTTTGTTTACATAATGAGCTCTTCGGGACAGGGACGGTCTTGCTGTGGGCTGCTCTGCACACAGTCTTTGTCTTTATCCCGATCTAGTTATAGCAGCATGACTCATAGATTGGATGCAGTTTTGCAGGTATAAAAGTGCCTTAAACAGAGTAGTGTTTCCTAGTGGCTAGAGTCTTGGAGACCCTGACCTCCTGGCTAAAGCACTTGGAGATCTGCTGATGGAAGTGCCATAGAAGAGCTAGGGATTATTATTATACTACTACAGCTTGGTCCCCTTCCCTTATGGGAACAGCTAGGTTGGTGTAAAGCACATTTATCCTGGTATAACCGGGTCCACACTAGGGGGATCCCATATGCCTCTTTACCTAGACTGGCATAGTTAAAGCCAAGCCCAGAGCCTGAGCTGGGGTGTGTATGGGGATGGATGGATGGATTCCCCTTCTGAACTTCACCACTCGTATCCATTGGAGGTAGGACAAGAAATAATGGGGTTAATCTCAGTAAGGGAGATTCAGGTCAGATATTAGGAAAAAATTTCTGACTCGAAGGCTAGTTAAGATCTGGAACAGGCTTCCAGGGGAGGCTGTGTACACCCTGTCGTTGGAGGGTTTAAGGACAGGCTGGACAAACACCTGTCAGGGACAGTCGAGGTTTATTGGCCCTGCCTCAGTGCAGGAGCTGGAGTAGATGGCCTCTCAAGGTCCCTTCAGCCCGACATTGCTAGGGGCACATGAAAGTGGCATAAAGAAAGAAGACACTCTTAGAAGATCATCCCTTCACACACACCCCCCACACACCGTGCAACCTGCCCAGACCCAGGGCTCCACCAAGGCCACCTAGCCTTCCCCGGGTTTCCGTAGGCCGCACTCAGACTTGACTTTGACATGGTGCCTGGAGGATCCGTCTCTGCCAGGACATGTGGCCGGGGTTGTGCTTTAATAGGGACGGCTCGGCCATTCATGCAGAGTTCGCACAGAGGGGCTAGGGTCGGTTACGCACACATGCACACACAAACACCCGGCCTGTCTATTTCTCTCTCTCTCAAACACACCTGCACAGAGCCTGTCTGTCTCTCCTACGCACACCGTGTGTTACATGCCCTGTCACTTCACTCGATTTTCACAGGGATGCTTCACCCAATGCTGAGATGCAGCTGCCTCTGGGGGGAAACAGAGGGGCTGTTTAACAGGATAGAGCAACACTGCACAACAGCTGAGCACAGAAAGAGAATCGTTTTGTATCCAACTGAACATAGTGGTGGGAATTCGAGGGGGGAGGATTGAATTTGTCTACAACGCTAACAGTAACTCTGCGAGTGCTCTCAATGACCTCCTGCCCCATTTCCTGCAGCACAGCAGCCCCTAATGTGGGGGCAGCAGGGCAGGACTAACGGTGAGGGTCTTTGCCCCCTCAGCATCCCCTACTCCGCGGCACAGCACCTTCTAGTTCTGGGGCATTGAGTCAGCGCTCCCCTCTGAGCTGCCACCCGCTCACTCCTAGCGCCATGCTCGGCCTTACTGAGCCCTCACACCGCTGGGCCATCAAGACTAGTACTGATTCCAAGTTGAGAGCGCCCCCTACTGAGTTCTAACCACTCACCTGCACGTCCCTGGGTCGCCCAGCCAAGCCGTGTCCCTACAAGCAGCAGTTTCACAAGGTGGTGGCGCCCACAGCCTGAACCATGGAATGGAATTAAGGGGAAATTAATGATCCAGGAAAACATACAACTCCCCTGAGCCCTGCCCGCTCCCGGGCCTCGTCATTCCCAGCCGTAATGGCTCCCTTATTTATCCCTGACCTGAGAGATTCTGTTTTATTTCTACTTTTAAAAGTTCTGGAGTTGTCACTCGATGATAAACCGTGCCGGGCGGGATTTATCCGCCACCCCATTAACACGTGACCTCTCCCCTTGCAAATATCGCCCAGTAGCGGATATAGCACTCAGCCTCCTACCATGGCAGCAGGATGCGCGCGGGGGGCGGGGGGGGAGTGGGGAGGGGGTTGGGCCCTCCAGATTGACAAGGTTTGCAGAGTGGAAGAGGGAGCTCGGCAACCTGAATGGGGCTGTACCTGCGTCCAGAAAATGAACAACACCGTGTGCACTGGGGAGTGTTCCCAGGACATGTAATGTGAACCCAAATCACTGGGGGTAGTGCATCTATCTGTCTGTTTAGCTCCATGCACCTTTATCTTTCTATCACTATACACATTCCTATCTAGCTGTCTGTCTGTCCATCACAGTACCTTAGCACTGTACCTCTGGGTATGAAACAAGGGTTAATTTAAATTCCTAGCTGTATCCCTGCATTTCAGTGGTACCTGGCTCTTCTCTTTTTAATTCTGATCCTAAAATGATGGGCAGTGTTGCTGTGTGGCTTTTATATGATTGCTGCGCCTCACTCCAGAGGTGGCTGCATCTCAACACAAGGTGAGAGATCCCTATATAAACAGCCTCCGTGCCTCACCGCAGAAGTGACTGCATTTCAGTGGTGTGGTCACTCTGATGAGAACCTAAATGAGAATCAGTCCCTTTAAAGACTGTAAAGACTTTCCATATTCATTTGGAAATAAGGTTTTATAGAAACATAGGCTCACTGGGGGTGGATTCCAATCCCATTTACACAGGTGTTAATCTTGGTGCCTCCAGATTTAAATCAGAGCACATGAGATTGTTGTGATGCTTAAAAGAGTTCAGCACTGACATTAAATGTAGATTAAGGGTAAAATTTTCAAAAGTACTTACATGATTTAGGAGCCTCTATCTCATTTTCAAATGTGACTTGTGTTGATTTCCAGCGAGTATTAAGGTACCTAACTCCCATTGCAATCAATGAGAGTTAGGCACCTAAATACTTTCGAGGAGCTGGGTCGAAATGCCTAAGCCACTTTTGAAAATGGGACTTAGAGACTTTTGAAAATTTGACCCTAAGTGACTTGTCCAAGGAGTGTATGGTAGAGCTAGGAATAGAACCCAGGTGGCTTGAGCCCCGGTCCCATCCCTCCCACCCCTCAGACTATCCAGCTTCACAGCTTGTCGCTCCCTTGCACTGAATAAGCAATAGGCAGAAGTATTCAATTCGAGGGAATTTTTTTAAACCCTAATCAGCAAAATAGCAAAAGAAAAAAAATCAATTTCTATATCTCTCCGAAAGGATGCACGTATATCTCCCAATAAATGAGAAGTGACAGGGCTTGCTTAGACACATGGCGAGATTTATGCAAGCAAGATGGGCTCTCTGACAACTCGGAAGGACTCCTGCCACCACCCAGAGCTAAATATAACTCTTATAAATTCCCCTGTCGGGACACATCTGTATATGTGTGTGTGTGTGTGTGTGTGTGAGCAAGTAACACCTGGAAATGCAATCAATCTGTGTGTTAAACACAGGCCAGGATATTAAAAAAGATCCAGAGGGATTTAGGTTCTTTGGGTAAAAAGTTTGAAAGCATCTAAGTGATTTAGGAGCCGATGTCTTTTTTTTCATAAAGTGACACGGGCACATGGGAGTAGAGCTGTTGGGGAATTTTTGACAAAACGTTTTTGGCAAAAACCGCCCATGTGCTGAAACCATTCACAGTCCAGGAAAATTTGTCATGATTTTGATTTTCATCCCAATTTGGGGCAAGGTAAATTTTTGAACTCTCAAAATCTTCAGTGAGTGGGAAAACTGTTTTCTGCCCTGTTCTTCTTCAGAGCTGAATTCATGCACTTCAGAGCCATTGGAAATTAACTGGACTTATGGTTCTAAGTCACTTTTGAAAATAGGATTTAAGCCCCCAAGTCATTTATATGCTTTTGAAAATGGCACCCTCAGGCATGCAGGGGCTGGATTTACAAAGGTATTTAATGGTTTTAAGAAGCAGATAGGCACCTAGTGCAATTTTCAAAAGCACCGAGGTGCTAAGTCTTATTTTAATCACCGAGAGTTAGTGCCTACCCAGCCAAATGTTGGGAAGTCTTTGGAAGAATCTAGTTGTATTGATATGGATGCCTAAACAGGAGAACGCTCCATGGGAAATCCAGGTCCAACTGGGGATGTGATGCCCTTGAAAATCTGGGCCTGTTTTTGTTGTGCCTCAGTTTCCCCATCTGCAAAAAGGGGATAAAAGGCTATTTGTCTATTTAAATTATTAGTTCTTTAGAGCAGGAACTGTCTCTTGCTGTGTGTCTGTGCATAGAATCATAGAAGATTAGGGTTGGAAGGGGCCTCAGGAGATCATCCAGTGCAACCCCCTGCTCAAAGCAGAGCCAACCCCAACTAAATCATCCCAGCCAGGGCTTTGCAGCATGGCCCTGATCTCAGTCAGATCTGTGCAGTGCCCGGCACAGCGGGTGGGGAGCCCTGATCTCAGTCAGATCTGTGCAGCACCAGGCACTACGAGGGCCTTGATCTCCCTTAGAACTTTGAAACACCATCACAGTACTGCTAACATGGGCACAGCCAGATTTGGCCCCTTCCTTTCCATGCGGCACTGAGAACACAGGAGCCCTCTCCCCATGTCATTCTGTTGTTCTGTTCATTAGTCCACTCTCATGGGAGATTTATGGGGATTTTTTGTAAAATAGCCGAGTTCTGAGGTGCTGCGTTTTAACACCATGCTCAGATTTATGGCACTTAGTGGCGTGTGAGTGCATTAGAGGAAGGGCCATGCCCCGCCCCCCCTCCTCTCTCTTTAATTTGATTGCAAAACAACTTTTAAGGGTGGAAAATCAAATCCAAGCAAAGGCACTTAATTGTTCTTCTGACAAGGACATTTCGGGGTGGAGCACACTGCCCTTGGAATTTGGGGCAAAACCCTGTAGGGAAAACGCTCCAATATTAGTTCATAGATCAGCATCGCTCCACTGGAATCATTGGGCAAGGTCCCTGGCAGGTGTAAATCTGTCATCCCTCCATTGGAATCACTGGGACCAGATTCCCAGCTAGTGTAAATCAGCATTGCTCCACTGGGGCCACAGGCACTGAATCCGCAGCTACTGGGAATTGGCATTGTTCCGCCAGAGTCAATGGAACAACACTGATCTACACCAGTGAGGATCTGGCCCTTTTCTTTCACTGGAAAGGTCCCTGGGGGCATTTTACCCCATAACTGCAGGGTTTCCTGCAGCTAGTGCTGGCTGCTGTTGCAGATGGGATCCCGGGCTAGATGGTCCCTGGGCTGATCCAGCATGACAATTCAATAGGGGATTTGGTCCAGCCCCAGCAGCTTACAAAGTCCTAGCACAGAATAGACGTCAACATGTGCCATGGATCTATCAGGCCCATCCAGAGCAGGATTAAGCAAAGCTGGGTCCCGTCTCAGTCCAGCCTCCATCGGCACAGCCCCCGGCTGGGCATTAGGGGAGAAACTGTGGAGCTGAAAGGAGGTGACATGACAAAGGAGCAAGCAGAGGCCGTGGGGCAGGAGCCAGCAAATGGCTGAATCTTGTGCGGACCAGCGCTTCTGTTGAAAACCAAACAATAGGACCACATTGTGTCCCTGATTCCACACTCACACACAGCCCTCGCCTTCCCCCGCCACAGGCAGCAGGCAGCCCTGTCACTTGAAAGAAAGAAAGCAAGAAAGAAAGAAAGTCATTTTTAACTCTTTGTCCCAGGCTCTATATAGTTCCATTTGGCTCAAATGTTTGCATTGCTTGATCTTCATGATACAAACAGACAAACACACACCACGGACATCTGCGCACACAGATCTAGACTTACCCACTGAAACAGAGTCACAGACACACACCTCTAAACACACACAGATACAACTGCACAGACAAACATCTAGACACACATTGACACCCATACAAATACAGCGTGATAGACATACACAGCGGTCACATACACATTCAGACCCACACACATACATGCAGACTCACACACATGGAGCACACATGCACACACACATCTGGACACACAATATACACACACAGAGACAGGCCACATATACTCAGCTTCCATCCACACACACATCTCCCAGTGGGGGCTCATTGATAGTTGTCCCCCTCAGGGGAGGGGACAGATGGATGCAGCTGCAGGAGGTACGCCTGGGTTCTGGACCTGAGCGCCAGGCAGCATGGTGATGCTGTCCACAGCGAGCAGGAGGGCTGGAGGGGCAGGGAGGAATTATATACACCATTATAGGAATTATATATTCCATCCACACACATCACACCTTGTATGCACACACACCCTCTCCGCATACACACAGCCACGCACATTAAGCACAGACGTACACAGCATAACATCTCTTGCACTCCTGCCCCTGCCCCCCAACCAGTTTGCTGCTACACAGACCACCCACAGCCTGCTGAGTTGCTGAGCCCACGTGTCTGCCAAGTTGCTTTCTAATCCTCCCTACAAGGCCCATGTCTCTGTTTCAGAGTGTGTGTGTGTGTGCACGTGCAGGGAGGAGCTTTTCTCAGGCCTGATTTTAAAGTGCATTTTATTTTCCTCCTGTCACTGGGACTGGGAATTATCTATCTACCTATCCATCCTGCCCCCCATCTCTATGGTATCTAGGTGCCTTCTGTGTAAGATGGATAGCAATTAGCAGAGTCCCTAGTAGCTTTCATGGCTCCTTCTCCTTTTCTAGGTCAAAACTCAGATTCATAGACTATAAGGCCGGAAGGGCCTGTTAGATCATCCGGAATGTCACCCCGTCCCCCTCCACTGAACCCAGTCTGGGGTTTGGCTACAGACTCAGCATCTTCCAGAAAGGCAGCCAGGTGGGATCTGAAGACCTCAGTGTTGGAGTTTGGGGAGTCAGTGTGAGGTTGAGAGCAGAAGGGGTGTCCATGTTTGGGGTTTATTGGTACCAAGGAGGTTGATGACGGTGGTGTACGTGTCATCCCTATGTTGGGAAGGCCTTTTCAAAGAGAGGATCCAGCAGCATTCCCTCTAAACACTGGATTCTCCTCATCTCCTCCAGGAGTATATCCCTTACTTGGATCCCCCAGTGCTCCCATGCTGAACGGCCCAGCGATCATGCATTGTGATTCCTGAGCTCTCGGGTGGGGACCAGACCTGTCCTGCAGCTCTGACCACTGATAGCGCTTTCCAACCATAAATCTCAAAGCACTTCATTCACAAAGCAGCATTATCCCCTCTTTACAGATGGGGAAACTGAGGCACAGGGAGGGGAATTGACTTGTCTAAAGTCACCCAGCAGTGCCAGGAGTTGAAGCTGAGTCTCAGGCCATTGTCCTGTCCACTAAGCCAAGCTGCCCCATTGCCCAGAGCTCCTTAGAGGGCATCTTTCCCCCTTTCAACTTCAACTTCACATGTGGCTAATTGAGAATTCCTGCTCCATTGCTTCCCCTATGGGCTTTGGGAGAGAGACTCTGCAAGGAAAATCCTTCCATTCCTCCACTCCAAATATAGACTCTCAGCTTCAGAGGAACATTGGACATACATGGCATCCTTCCCCCACAGATGATCCCAGAGAATCAGCGGTGGGAGGGACAGAGTTAAAATTACTTAGTTTCCCATCTCCCTGCTTAGAGCTGAGTCACTGCCATTTTGGTTTTTAGGGAGAAAAGATCAATTGTTCCAAAGATCCATTCAGCACAGGCTGTCCCATGGCCCTGATAAGAGAAACTGCCCATGGGATGGAAGGATCTTTCTGATCCTCTATTAGAGAAGCCCTGAAGCATGAGAGTTTATTTGTCTTCTAAAAGCCTTACTGCAGCTCTGCATTTAGACAATGACTCTAATTTCATCCCATGCTTCAGGCCTTTAGCTGGTTGCCCACAAGTGTCAGGGAGGGAATTTTTCCCCTGAAGCACAGCTGGCCAGCTCTCTTCTGGGTTATTTTGCTTTGGTTTTTTCACCTGCCTCGGGAGCATCAGGAATCTGCCACAGCTGGAGAAGGGACAGTGGGTGGGGTGGGCCACGCTCTGATATGGTCCAGAGAATTCTCTCTCTCTAGCTGCCTGGCTGGCGGGTCTTGCCCA
This sequence comes from Emydura macquarii macquarii, assembly GCF_026122565.2. Classification (NCBI taxonomy): domain Eukaryota; kingdom Metazoa; phylum Chordata; order Testudines; family Chelidae; genus Emydura; species Emydura macquarii. Next base: position 6,873,988 of record NW_027131105.1, on the reverse strand, counting down.
GTAAGTCAGGGTCCACTTGATTGCCAGATTTGGGTTCAGGAATTTCCCCCAGGTCAGATTGGCAGGGACTTTAGAGGTCTTCACCTTCCTCTGCATCATGGGGCGCAGGTCGCCTGCTGGGATCACCTGGGTACGGCTCATCTCAGCAATTCCCTGCCATTGCAGGGGCCTCAGACATTGGTGGCCCCTTGGATTCTATTGATCTGAGCCTGGGGCTCACAACAGGTTAGTCTCCTGAGGGCTGAAATGCTTTGGTCTAACTTAAGTCTCTGGGCTAAGTGCAGGGGGAACTGGGTGACAATCTCCAGCCTGTGCCGTGCAGGGGGTCAGACTAGATGACCTAATGGCCTCCTCTAGCCTTGAACGCTATGAAATCTCTGCTTACCCCTGTATAAATAAGGCCCAGTCCTGTCTGCAACCCCTGCTAAAGGCTGGCTCCTTGTGGTGAGCAGATCCGCAGACTTTGTGGAGAAATGAAAAGGCAGCGTTGTGATTATTTCACATTTATATTGTGGTAAGGCAGAGAGGTTTCTGAGCTGGGGCACTGGAGACACAGGGGAGAGTACCCCTACTGAGCCCCCCATCTTGCTCCCTGCAGCCCAGAGCTCCCTCCCCCCCCCCCACTAAGCTTCCACCTGAGCAGCAAACTACCCTGCTTGAGCTCCCGGACCACAGCCCAGCTGGTCGGTACCGAAGGGGCTACCCGCTGCCAGCCTTGCCTCAGGCCCTGTTGGCCATTGCTAGCAGCCAGTACAGAGTTCAGGAGTGCAGCGCTCTCCGCGGTTGGCAATCCAGCTGTAAAATGCTTTTGTCCTAGGTCAATAAAAGGGCTGGGGGAGGTAGAAGAAAAGCCCTTTTTGTCTTTTGTGTGGGGAAGAAATAGAGTCAGGGGCTTTAAATCAGGAATTAAATCAACAAATACCTCTCCCTCCCACCCCCCCAGCGTCTCTCTTGTTTATTAGGCCTGACATGTTTACTCTGTGATAAGAAACAGCGCTTTCACCAAGAGATTTGTGTTCTATTTTTCAATTACCACTCGTCTCTCTCTGCCACTTTTGCACTAAAGGGATAATAAATGTATCGGAGCATTTCAATTATTCATCTAAATCACGGACGCGCCGGGGCCGCTGCCTGCGCGCTTAGTGACAGATTAATTCAAGGCTGCTACTGGATGGTTTTTTTATTCACCCCCCTCTCCATCTTAGGGCCCGCTAAAAGTCTCCTCCCATCTGCAATCACACTATAAAACCAGCGCCACTGTCCTTACAAAGCAACCGTTGAGCTCAGGGGACAAAGCAGACTAGTCTAGTGGCGTGGTCAGCGAGCTGGGGAATAGGGCACTTTTATTTTATTTCTGGTTCCTGGATACATCCCATCCCTGGAAGTGTAAATGAACTCTGCACATTTTACATGTTCTGAGACCCTGGCCCAAATTTCAACAATGCCACTGCCTCTCTCCCATCAAAACCCATGAGGCAGTCCTCCAAAAGTCACAAGACTGGCTTCAAAAATCATGAGTTTCTAAACAGTAATAAATGTCATTCTAATTTCACCCATGGATTCCGAACTCTTGGGAGGTCACATCCTCCTCAAGGCTTTCTATAGAACCAGCAGAGTTAGAACTTTGCTCTTTTTGGTTCTGTGTCTGTACAGCACCTAGCACCAGGGGATCCTGGTCCGTGTCTGGAGCTCCTGGGCACTACTGCCATTGTTATTGCTACCCCTTTGGCCAACTTGTTTGCCAGTATCCAGGGACTTGCCGGAGGAGAAATCGATGATGTGAGTTGAGTACATTCTTCTGTACAGTCCTGTTTATTTAAAAAGAATGAGCACACACTCCTCTTTCCCTGAGCGCAGTAGAAACAAACAGCAGCAGGCAGTTTCTTTGCTGGGAGCAGAGTAAGCTGGGAAACTGATTTTCTCTTCTGCAATAAAATAATTTTTGAGTTTTGGGAAAAAATGTCACCCCAAAAGCCAAAAATTTGAACTAAAGTCCCACAATATTTTGTTTTGGAAACATTGAAACGTGGCGAAACTTGTTTGAGGCCATGTTTACTGTCTGGCCGCTACAGCGGCACAGCTGCAACTATATCACTGAAGTGCTGTAGTGCAGACATTTCCAAAAGTGACGGAACGGGTTTTTCTGTTGATGTAGGTACTCCACCTCACTGCGTGGTGGTGGCTAGCCACCTCTAAATGGAGGGTTAGGTTAGTTTAACTACAGTGCTCAGGGGGTGTGAATTTTTCACAGTAGCTATGTCGACCTAACTTTTAAGTGTAGACTAGATCTAATTCTCCTTATATGAGTTCTTACTCAGATTTTGCCATTTGGCCTTGGGCGGCGGCTTCTGTTGTTTCCCGCTATTACTCCATAAAAAGGGCTTAATTGTTCCTTCCAGGTAGCCCTGAAGTTGGGTGCTTGGTATTGGCTTTAACCAGGTCTGTGATTGTCTATTGAGCGAAGACCTGATTGACGGCAGCCAGTATAACATTACTGAGTATTTATTAATCACTGAGATTCTCTTGTAATTCTGACAGCTGGGGGAGAAGGGGCGAATTTGGAAAAATGTCAAACATCACGATAAAAATCACAGCAGTTGGTAACTCAGTAAAATGCCAACCATCCACTGAGTGTAGCAAGCCTTTGCCAATCCCGCCAGCCTGGACAGGCAGAGCTGCAGGGATGGGGGAGTGTTTGCTGAGTTTATGGGATAATCCTGGATTTTAAATATTTATTTAGGCAGCAGCTTTTCCCCTTTTTTTGTATCTGGAGCTTCCCATGATCCTTCTCATTCTGGTGGCGGGAGAGCCCTATCTCTCAATCAACATTAAACCCGCTTAAGCCATTATTGGTTTCGCAATGGATTTGCAAATCATTCGGCTTGGATTAGCATGGACAGCACAGGGCTCAACTTTTGTGGAGCCCGATTAATAAACAACACATGAACCTCGGGAACTAATCCTTTAGCTTCCCGGGAGGAGAAATCGAGATTACTTGTAGCTTGCCTCTTTCGTGCAACCCCCTACATTCCCTACCACGTTGTAGGACGAGTGTCTCCATAACCTGCCCTCAGTGCTGCTTCACTCAATAGCCATGGGGGTGTTTTACTTTTTAAAGGCTCCTCCTAGCACTGATCACCAAAGTTTAGTCGAGAGGCAAGTAATTAATTTGGTTAGGAGGCAGTATAGCTGATTGGATGGAGCACTGGAATGGGACTCTGGACACTTGGGTTCTATTCTTGGAGCTGTCACGTGCCTGCTGGGTGACCTGGGCCATGTAACATCGCCGATCTGTCCCTCGGTTTCTCCAGCTGTAAAATGGGGATAATGATATTTGTGCGCTTTGAGATCTATGGATAGACAGGGCCGTAGAAGAGCTAGGGATTAATATAATTACTGGAACTCCTGTGCAGCCATAGATTACATTGCTGGAATGTCGGGATCCCAGGGACAGCGAAGTTTGAGGTCCATTCCAGTTTGCCCCACTGCTGTGCAAAGGTGGGCGTGACAGATGTATTTCAACCTCGTCTTAATTCTCTGTCATCGCATCCTTTGTGTTTTCATTTATGCCAGCATTAACAAGGCATGAACTCCACCCAGTCAGAAAGAAAACGTGTCTAACATTATTACTGCTGTAGCACATAGGATCAGGGTCCCCATTATGCCAGGCATGGCACAGATCCCAACAGTGGCACACCATGGGTCTCCGGCGCCCGGGGGCCAAGCCTGCATTTGTGCCCCCCCGGCGCAGGATGGGAGGGGTTCCCGGGGAGGGGGGGTCTGTACCTGCAGGGGTGGTATGCTTGGGGGGTGTGCAAATGCAGGCTTGGCTCCGCTGCCCCCCCTCCCTGCACTTATCAGCTGCGTAGCGCCCGCCTCTCCCGCCCCAGCCCCGCAGCCCAGCGCTGGCTCAGATGGGGTGGCCTCACCCCCCGGCCTGGGGAGGGGGGCACCGGGCCAGCCCTTCATGATGCACAGGGGATGGAGGGCGCTGCCCCCTGCCCATTGTGAAGGGCTGGCCTAGCACAATCCCCCCACCTGCAGGCCGGCGCCCAAGGGCCTGGCCCCCCGCTCCCTCTCCTCGGTACATCACTGGATCCCAACCAAGATCAGGTCCTTATTGTGCTGGTTGCTGCGCAGACCCTGACTAAGATGGGGCCCTACTGGGCTGGCACTGCACAGACACACAAGGAGAGAGTCCTTGCCTGCAGAGCTCACCATCTAACTAGACCAGTGGTTCTCAGCCTATTTACCATTGTGGGCTGCATATGCAGCTCTTTACGTGTCATGTGGGCCATAACCTACCTGTATGGCCCTGAGGCTGTCACATGGGCTGCAGCTGTGTGCTGGTTGGACCGCAAGCATCCTGTGGGCCATGGCTTGGGAACCACTGAACTAGACAAAGCATGGGAGGGAGTCAGGGTCACAGTGAGGGGGAAGGCCTTGCCTAGCATCCTGCAGTGGAGCAGGAATAAAACCCAGGAGTCCTGGATCCCAGCCCAGTGCCCTGGACATTGGACCGCGGTGGCTGCACGCCCTGTCCTGCTGTAAACGACAGACCCATGGAAACTCAGCCCATCTCCAGCACTCTGTTCAGCGTCCTGCCTACCCCCCACCCCCGCGGGTCTTGGGAAGCAGGGACTAGCCAGAGCACAGTCTGAGCCAGCCGTGCCTGCCTCTCCTCTCCACACACTCTTTGCACTAGTCAGTGGGATTTGGCCAGAGAGGCCACAAGAGGCCCTAGCACAGCTGTGACTCGTGCCCTTTCCATAGGAGGAGACAGGATGTTATGGGAAGGCCCCGTTGCCACAGCAGTGGCTGTTGGGAGAGGCGGGGGGGCATTCATTGCAGTGCTATATTTCTTTACTCTAGGGATCTTACAGAATGAGCCAGAGGAGAGCTGGAAGCCCCTAGGGATGGGTGGGATTTTCTGTCTTCAGGTGGAGGGGCAGGGAAGTTGCATGGGCGACTGCAAGTTTCAAACTGGTCTGACAGTCTGGTGGTGAGTGCAAGGGAAGCTGGACCCCTGAATTCGATACTCTGCTGCAGGAGGGGAGTGATGTTTAGTGGTTAAAGCAGGGGCCCAGCGCTCAGGCTCCGGCCCAAGCCCAAACATCACAGCCCCCCTCCCCGAGCCCGAGTCAGCTGACCCAGGCCAGCCGTAGGTATTTAACTGCTGTGTAGGTGTATCTTAGGTTCTATCCCTAGCTATGGGAGGAGGAGGGGGCCTAGTGGGTTAGAATGGGGGGAGATTGGGAGCCAGGACTCCTGGGTTCTAGCCCCAGCTCTAGAAAAGGCATGGGACATAAGTAGTTAGAGCAGCAAATTGCAAGTGGGAATTGCGATGGGAATTCCTTCCAGCGTTGCTTGTGCTGGGAGTCACTCTCCCTGGCACGGAGCCAGCCTCAGTGAGCCAACAGGTCATAGCATTGCCCCCAGGGACCGATCCACTGCTTACCCCCGTCCCTCCATTGCAAGACATCGGCGCTAAGTTCAGCTCCACCCAGTGTTGTTCTGCGTAGCCCAGGTTCCTGCCTCCAGCAGCTCCCAACTGTAATGACTGAGCCTGTCTGGGTTTGCCGGGAATTGGGGCCGGATGGCTGGCATGGGGCTGTCACGGAGCTGAGGTCAAGGCAGCAAGCGCGAGTGATGAACGGCGCCTCGTGTGTACGTAATGGACGCTCAGTGCTTTCAAATGTCCGTTGAGGGGAGCGATGGCTCCCCAGAATGAACTGGGAACAGCAGATTCGAAAGAGCCGCCAATCCGCCTTCCCTGCCTGCTCTCATGCACACTCAGCGTGTTGGCACGGGATCGTGATGGAAAGAGCCACTGTGGTCAGAAGAGAGATTCGGGAATCCTTGGTCTGGTCCCATCTCTGGGAGGGGAGGGGGTCTAACTGTGAGAGCAGCGAGTCTGGGAGTCAGGACTCCTGGGTTCTAACCTAACTCTGGGTGAGGAGTGAGGTCCATTGGGTTAGAGCAGAGGGGGCCAGGAGTTAGGACACCTGGGTTCCATCCCCAGCTCCGGGGGGGGCAGTGGGGTGTAGCGGTTAGAGTAGGATTCCTGGGTCCCATTTACTCTCCCACTGACTGGCTGTGTGTCCTTAGGCAAGTTGTTTGATTCCCCCCCACCCTCCCCCCACCTTTACTGCTCTCTTAGTGGGGAGCCCTGCAGCACTGCCCACTGGCTGGGGTCTGAGCGTTGCCTTAACCCCAGGGCCATAGCCTGTGCCGTTTGCACAGAGCGAAGCAAGTGGAGCTGTGGACAGGTACAAAGACAGGTTCTCTGCCCCCCGAGACGCTAGTGTCGCCCTCCCCCGGATCCAGCCAGGCGCAGCTGGCGAGAGACCCACCAGCCAGTCTCCCTTGGCCATCGCTGCCCACTAGGCCAATCTTGGCATGGCTGCTTATGGGGAGGCTGGAAGACAAGGCTGGCCAGGGATCTGTAGCTCTGCTTCTCCCCAGCAGGCCATTGATTTGAGGCAGGGCAGGGCAGGTGGGTTTTTGCTGGTGGCAGGGGGGATGATTCATGGCTTGCAGACTGCCAAGCCTTGCACTTAGCACCCATTTCCTTAACTAAACAAACAGAAGGAGGCAGGGAGGGGGGAGCTTTAGTGACCAAATTGATGGGGCTGTGGCTGGAGCCTGCCTGCACCAGCTCCCCCTTCCATTAGCTGTTATGTGCTCTGCTTGCCAGCGTGATGGATGGCTGGATGGGGGGTGATGGAGTGCAGGGCTTTGCATTTAACTCTACTGAGTGACACCGCCAGGCGGCCAGCCCAGGCAGGCTCGTTTGAGTCACTAGCCGCCAGGGCTTCTTGTTCCTAAGGGATGTGAAGGGCAGATTTCTTCTCTCTCTGGAGCCAGAGAAATGGGAGGGTTTGATTGTTTGGCTTGGGTTTGAATTGAATGGAGGAGAGCGTATGTGGGCGGGTGGTGTGTGGAGAGGATGTGTGTGGGTGTGTAACATACACATCAATTCCCTGTGATTGAGTTCTTGGTACATATGGGCATGTGTGCACTGGTCAGTGTGTGTGTGTGTTACACTCCCAGGACATTTGTTGTGATGGAGCATTCCATACACCTGTGTACTTATCTGCATAGGAGGAGGTAGGGGTGTGTGTGCGCTGGCCAGCAGGGGTGGGGGGAGAGCCTGGGTGGTGTGTAACACTCCCATCAAATTCACTCTGACTGAGTTATCTGTGTGTGTGCCCACGTGCCTGGGAGGAGGAATGTGCGTGTGTGAGCATGTGTGGAGTGCATATGTGCCCATGTGAGTGTGGGGGGGGGGGGCATGCACCCTTTGTGTGAGTGTGTACGCTCCTGAAGATGTATGCACAGATATACACACATTTGGTGTGTGTGCGTGTGCTCACATATGTGTTCACATGGATGTGTGTGTGCATAGGTGTGTATGTGAGCATTTATGGGGTCATGAACCCTTTAGTGTGTGTGTGTGTGTGTGTTCACGTGCACATGTGTTCTGCTGGGCATGTGAGCAAGGATGTGCATGAGTGTGTGTGCACATGGCATATGAGCACAAGTGTGCATGACCGGGAACATTAGTACATGTGAGTAGAGCTGCAAGTGTGTGCACAAGTATGTGTGTATTGACATGCAAGTGTCGTGTGTATTCCGTACACATGTGCCTGGGTGTGAGTGGCAGTGTGACCTAGCGACTAGCAAGCTAGACGAGGACTCAAGACACCTGGGTTCAGTTCCTAGCTCTGCCAATGGCAAGTGACTTTGAGCAAGTCCTTTGCCCTTGCTCAGCCTTGGACTGGTCTGCACGGGGAGCTCACATCGGCACAGCTACATCTCTCAGAGGTGTGAACAATCCCCCTACAGTGCTAGGTCCATGGCTCCCACCTCTCAGAGAGGTGGATTTACTACAGTGACGGGAGAACTCCCCCACAGTGTCCGCACTGTTGGAACTGGGCGTCTGGGGTGGCTGAAGTGTAGACTTACCCTTTGTTTCTCTCCGCGCCGCCCCCCCGTCACGTCTAGCTGGATGATTGGCTCTTTAAGGGAGGGACTCTCTGTGTTCAGCATCTGGCAGAACAGAGCCCTGAGCTCAGCTGAGATCTGTGCAGCACCTGGCACAACAGGGCCCCGACCTCGGTTGGTGCCACAGTAACGCACAGAACAACGGAAGGAGAAATGGAGAGCAGCCTAGCTCCATCTCAGTCGTAAGGAATTTTAAACGTTTGCATCTTTTAGACGGCTCCGGTGGGACCCATTTAATAAAAGGCATGTTAGCAATCGGTTAGGAAATATTTAGGGCCTTGTAATATTCATGAAGGGGAGATTAAATATTGAAATTTATGCCATAATAAAATAAAATTTAAAATCAAGGAGGGGGAAGATGTCGCTTTATGCTAAACAAATGAGCAAACATCCACCCATTAATAATTTACTTAAAAAACCCAGATAATCTCAGCATCCCACACCTGTGTGTCTGGAAGGACGGGGAAGCATCAGTGCCATGGCTAACGTGGGAGAAGGCAGAAGCACTGGTTATAAAGGGGCTGGATCCCCAGCTGATGGGAATCGGTCATTGTGCTATTGGAGTCAGTGGGGCAGATCCCCGGCCCAGCCAGTGTAAATGGGCCAGAGCTCTGCTGGAGTCAGTGGGGCAGATCCCCGGCCCAGCCAGTGTAAATGGGCCAGAGCTCTGCTGGAGTCAGTGGGGCAGATCCCCAGCAGAATTAGTTCCATTGAACTCACCACCAATTTACACCGTCAAGATGTGTAGCTGTAACACCTTTGTGCAGCATGTGGCAGGGATAGATTGGCCTTGGGAAGCCTTTGACAGCCCAAGCTCTGAGGTGCGAATGTCTTTCTAACACCTTCACAAGGAAACAGACCTGCCAACTTAAGAAATCACACAGATTCGTTCCCCCACCCCCTGCTTTGTAAGGGAAATGAATAATTTGGGAAGGGTGGGTTGTGATCACCGGGCTGCCACGGTTAGGACTGATCCTCCTCCCATCCTCATATAATTTAAGAGTAACCCCCGTAGAGCTGTTGCTGCTCTCACCCACCCTGGTGTAAATCAGGAGTGACTCCATTCGCCTCTCACTCCACTGTAAATCAGGAGACAGACTCTGGGGCCTGATTCTCCCTTCTCTCTCATAGTGTATATCAGGAGCAATGCTGCTGATGCCAGTGCTGTTGCCCTGGATTTACGCCAACATCCACAAGCGCAAAATCCAGCCCCCATAGTGTTTGCTTTGCAGCCCCTGGGAGCCTCCATTCTGTGTCACCAATACAAATACTGTGTTTACCTCCAGCTTTTAATAGCATTTGGAAATGAGCTCTCTGCAGGCAGGGGGCCTGCCTGGGAGGGTTTGTAAATGCCTGCTCTGAAATTCTGTTTGGATTCCATGACAAGGCAGACCCACGTGTGTGCACATGCGCACGCATTCACACACACACACACACAAAGTCCTCTCCTTCCAGTTCCAGCACGGAGATCCTGTCCAGAAAACAGGGTACTCTTCACCCCCGTGCAAAGCGGACTATGCACCATTTAATATACACTTAAGCCCTCAGGACTGCTAGATTCTTTTCTCAGCTATAGAACCCAGGATCCTTGCTCCCAGCCCCCCTTGCTTTAACCACTAGTCCCCACCCCTCCACATTCCTAAACCCTAGCCCCTCTAAACCCAGCCAGCATTCTGCTTCACAGCACAATCCATTAAGAATTGCCAGCTCCTAGCTTTGTTCTTTAAATCCTAGGATCAAGGGAGGGGATGATAAAATCCAAATTGCTCCCCTCCCCCGCCCCTGAGACCAATAAGCCAGCGGCACGTTCCATTGTCCTCCTGCCATTGAGGTCTGGCGCATGAAGCACTCCAGCAAAGCGGTGCCTTGTCTAAGCAGTTCCCTACACATCCTGCAGCTGCCCAGTAGCTCTGTCCCTAGCGAGATGCCTCGTAGCCAGAACTATATTTAAGTTCTGAGAATTTCCACTCCAGCTCACAGTTCTTCTGCCTGCCTTTGGAATCAGTTCTTGTCTCTCCCAGGTCACTAGCTGCAGAGGGCTTGGCTGTACTGGTTGTACCTGAGTCGCTATAGTGGGTTGTAGGCCAAAGTTGCTATAGTTGTTCAAGGTCTAAGGGCTGGTCTACATCAGAAACACAGCTACATCTCTCAAGGCTGTGACTAATCCATGCCCCCCTGCGAGACACAGCTGTGCTGACCCAGTCCCTGGCATAGACAGCGAAGAATTCTTGTGTTGACCTAGCTACTGCTGGATTAACTACAGTGACAGGAGAACCCCATTCCTATAGTAGTGCTGGGCATAAGGTTACCATCTTTGAAATGCAAAAAAAGGCATCCCCCCCCAAAGCAAGCCTGCCGCAACCCCAACCACAAGGCAACTCAGCAACCCCCACCCCTTTAACAGCCACTTACAGTATCTAGAGAGATAACACATATAGACAAGATTGATAACATCACTTGCCTCTTCACTGTCGTGTGACTCAAACCCTCTCACACAGACACACGGGGCGCGTGCGTGTTGGTGGGCAGACAGCTGCTGTATTTTCAACAGGTTTGATCTGTTATCACTTAAATTGCAAAAGTGGGAATGCTGCAGCATCTTTCGCTGGACACAGAGACTTTTAACACTAGATATCCCAGCGTACTGTGATGATAATGCAAATCTTTAGAGCCCCATAAAAAAAAACCCCAGCAGATTCAATTATTTTTCTGGCAGCTGGCAAATCCATAAAAAAAACAGCCAGGCTGATCAAATACCGGCCGGGGGTAACCCTGGCTAGGCCTGAGTTGCCATAGTGCCGGGGTTCTCCAACTTTTTTTGCTGGGATCCCTACTGAAAATATTTCAGGCTGTGATGACCACCCCCCCTAAAGTGATGATCCCCCCCACAGGCCATGCTACCCTCACTTCTGCGCTGCTGCTGGGGACAGCGCTGCCTTCAGATCTGGGCACCCGGCCACCAGCTGCTGCTCTCCGGTCACCCAGCTCTGAAGGGTTCAGGCTGCCCCCAGTTTGAGAATCCCTGCTGCAGCGGTTCCAGGCTAGAGTTGCTGTCGTATTTCTAGCTCTACACCTCACTGCTCGCCTTCCCCGCCTCCTTACGGGCAGGCTGCGTGTGTGTGCATGGATTTTCCGAGCTGCCCTGAAGCAGATGGAGCTTTGGGATCGGAGACAGCGCAGGGGCAGATGGCCTAGGGCCCAGGGTCATGCTACCCCCAGAAGCAGCAGCATGGAGCTCCGAGAGCCCCTTTCACCCAGCCCTGGGATTTGCCAGCAGCCTGGTTGAGAAGGTGCAAGGGGCACTGGGGCACCAGTTGGGTGGCAGTAATGTGCTCAGCTGACCCCTGTAGTCTGGTTGCTGCTTAGCACCAGCTGCGCATCTCCTCTGGGGACACTGGTGGGCTATAGTGGGTGGGGGGCTGGGAGTCAGGACTCCCATGTCCCTAAGGCCTTAAATGGTGTGTAGCCCTAAAACTAGCCCTCAGCACAGTTCCGAATGTCAGGCTCTGTGGCCTTACTCAGTCCCCATTACTGGTATCAATGGGGCTGGATCCGCAGTTGATGTAAAGGAGGGTTGCTCTGTTGGAATGAATGGAGCTCTTCCAATGGATGCTGTCTGCGGATCCAGGCTGATTGGCTTGGGAACTAGAGCAGCACCTGCTAACCCCATCCCAAACCTCCTGTTGCTTTGCATGGCACTTGTACCTGAACTTTGCCTGCAGCTCCGTGTGAATTGAGAACACGAGCAATGGCACCAGCCAGCCTGTCAGTCAAACCAGCAGGTGTGAAACCACGAGAGCAGCGGTTCTCAGCCAGGGGTACGTGTACCATTGGGGGTATGCAGAGGTCTTCCAGAGGGTACATCAACTCATCTAGATATTTGCCTAGTTTTACAACAGTCAACATAAGCACCAACAAAGTCAGTACAAACTAAAATTTCATACCGGCAATGACTTGTTTATATAGCTCTACGTACTATGCACTGAAATGTAAGGACAATATTTATATTCCAGCTGATTTATGGTATAGTTCTATGGTGAGAATGAGACTGTGAGCAATTATTCAGTACTCGTGTGCTGTGACATTTTTGTATTTTGATGTCTGATTTTGTAGGCAAGTAGCTTTTAAGTGAGGTGAAATCTGGGGTATGCAAGACAAATCAGATTCCTGAAAGGGGTACAGTCATCTGGAAAGTTTGAGAGCCACTGCTGTAGAGCAACTCAGACCTAGAACCACTAAGGCAGCTCAACCTTAGAAATACTGCAGCAGCTCAGTCCTCAAGCTCAGAGCAGACAGTATCTAAAGCTATTATGCCAGCTCCAGTCTAGAACCACAATGTCAATGTAGGTCTAGAACCACTCTAGGAGTCTGAGTCTGGAACTGCTTTAGGAGTGTAGATCTGCTATAGGTCTAGAACAGCAATAGGAGTCAAGATCTAAGTATAGACCTAGCCCCAACAGTGGCCACTGTCGAGAACCATCATATGACCGTGTAACTACTATTGGAGCCAGGATCTAGAACAGTTGATGGAGTCAGGGTCTGGAGCCACCATACAAAACTGGATATAGAACCACCATAGGAACAATGGTCTAGAACCACACTAGGAATGTGGATCTAGAAGCGCTGTGATCAGGTGTCTAGAACCATCAGCAGCCATGGGCTCAAGCAGTGTTAAGAACATCAATCTAGAACATTGTATGGCTATGTCTAGAACCATGATGGTTGCTGTGATCTAGAACAAAGAACATTGATCTAGAGCCACCACGTGGTCACGGATTGTGGAACCACCACAATCTAGCATCACTTGAACCTGGATCTAGCACCACCTTCTCGTCAGTCTGGAACCACTATAGAGGCAAGGATCTTGAACCACAAGAGGAACAAGGCTCCAGAACAACCATAGAGGTCAGACTCTACAACCTCAACAGGAGCAAGGATTTAGAACCATCATAAAGGCAAGGATCTAGAACCACAAGGGGATCTTGGGGCTAGATTATGCTAAAGACAGATGGAGCCATGGATCGGACCAGAGAGAGGGAATCAGTGGGAGCCAGGTGTTGCCAGTCAGTGTCACAGGAGGTTGCCATGGACCCTTCAGAGATGCTGTTTGCAGCTGGTAGAGCAGGGCCTGGGCCCGGTGCAGGGAGCTGGCTGGCTACTGACTCAGGCACTGGTGTGATCAGCATTGGCAGCAGGACGTGCTGGAAGACACGGGGGGAATCAATCATGAATTTATTTGGCATTTATGGGTCTCTTTGTGCTGTCACAGTGTGGACTGCAGAGCTCGCAGTGCGGGGGTGGGATTGGGGCAGGCTAAGGGGATGAGGGAGCTGTGCTGTTGGGGGTGCAGGAAAGGGGCTCTGCTGTAGCGGTGCAGGGGGCGTGTGCTGTTGGGGTGTGCAGGAAAGTGGGACTGTGCTGTTGGGGGCAGGGAGGAGTCTGTGCTGTTGCGGGGTGCTTGGAATCCTGGCTCCCAGCCCTGCCCCCTCACCACTAGATTGCCCTGTCCCTGTTTTGAGCTGCGAGTCGTACGAGGCATGGGGGTTGTTTTCCAGGGCTCGGGGTCCCTCCCAGCCTCTTGGGAGCCACAGGCTACAGGTAAACAAGCTCTAATTAAAGAATGGCTCAGATAATGAGTCCCCAGCCGGGCTGGGCTAACGAGCACAGAACTGGAGGTTATAGTGAGCTCCGGAAAGCCCCAGAGGTGGGGGGGGGGGTTGCAGCCCCAGGCTGGATCCCCACTTTCCTGCCATCCACACTCTCCCCTCCCCCCATTATCTCATGTCTTCACTCCCTCTCCTTTGGACTCTTGCACTCCCTCGCTCAGCTTTCCCTCCTTTCTCCTCCTCTCTCACTGCCCCAGCCTGTCTGTCCGTCTGTCCATCTGTCACACAACGACACCTGCCCTCTCTCCATTATATCTCATACATTCCCCTTTTCTGGCACACCCCTACCTGGGCAACCTCTGCTGCCCATTCCATGCCCCAGTGCCACACCGGCTCCTCTCCCTGCCCCACCACGACCCCTGCTGGAGGAGAGATGAATTGCAGGAGTGGGATGGAGATTACCTGCTCCCTAAGGTGGTTTCGGGGAGCCCTGCTCACTGCAGAGGCCTGACTGCAGGAGACATTCCAGGGGCAGAGTGGACAGCCCCATCCCTATGGCCCCTTCATACATCCAGTCTCTTTGCTGGGCCAGAGAACCAAACTGAGACCCAGCAAACTCAGTTCATAGAACAGGAGAGGTGTTGATAAGCATGATCCAGGAAATGGTTATCATTCAGGACTCCTGGGTTCTCTCCCCAGCTCAGAGAGGTGAGGGGCATCTAACGGTCACAGCAAAGGCAGCTGGGTGAGTGATACCCCCAGCTTTGGGACTGCAGTGGGATCTAATATGCTCCCTTTTGGTTCTCTCTCCCTTCCTGGAATAGCAAAAACCCCCAAATAGCAGCCCAGCCCCCCTCCCCGGTCAGCTCTGCGCCGCCACCGACACACGAATGGAGCTGCCGTGAGGAGCCTATTTACACCTCGAGATTGGTGAGACATAAGCCCAGAGGGATCTGAAAGGGACCATGGTGCTCCTGGGGCCCAGTAGAGCAAGGAAGGTCTGTCTCTCCCAGCCCCCCATGACAGGCTGGCTCCTGAGGGGGACAGAGCTGCCAGTGGTGCTGAGATGGCAACACCCCCAGCCCCACACTAGCCCAGCCTGGAAGCCAGGACTCCTGGGTTCTATTCCTGCCTGAGGGATAGATGTTAGAGCAGGGGGCTGGGAGCCAGGACTCCTGGGTTCTAGCCTCCACCTCAGGATGCTGTGCCCCTCTACAGGTCTGGCGCTTGTATCCCCCCAAGGGAACCCTGGTGTCCTTGCTTTTTTCATTCCTTTGTTTCACTTCCTGGTCCTGAATCCTCCACATCCCCCTCCCTCCGGTAGCGTCTCTCTGCCCCCTGGATCAGAGAGGTGTCCGTTAACCTCACCCCTGAGCCAGGCCTCTGTTGGGAGCAGTTCTCTGCCCCCTCCCACATGCTTGTCACTCTCCTGTTCCAAATGGCTGAGTTACATGCTCACCCGCACACTCTGGCTGCCTGGCACCGTCAGATCCGCTCCCAGCCCCTTTCTGTCCCCCTGCCGCTCAGCCTGCTTCATTGGCTTGGTTCTCCCCTGGAGCGTTGGGACCAGTGAGCTAGGGCAGAGCAGGGCAGGTAGATGTCAGGATTCCAGGGTTCTAGCTCCCAGCACTGGCAAGGGGGTGGGGTTTAGTGGTTAGAACCGGAGAGGTCTGGGAGCCAAGACTCTTGGGTTTTGACCCCAGTGCTGGGAAAGAAGTTGGGTCTAGTGGTTAGAGCTGGGAGGGAGCTGAGAGTCAGGACTCCTGGGTTCCATCTATTGCCACCAGGGGAGGGGAGTGGGACACAGACAGCCCCCATCACATTGTAATGCTTCCGTGATGTGGCCTGCACCCAGTGCCTACAAATCAATCACGCACACACACCCCTTTAGATTTCCAGTCCCCCGTGTCTGATGATCCCCTGCCACCCCCTTTCCCTGCACGGCTCATCATGTTCCATAATCCTGGGGCTGCATTATTTAGGGACTATTTTTACTATCTATTATTTAGCTCCCTTACGTAACCCAGGGCCTGTATTATTTATTCCCCACTCTCTCTTTACGATCTCCGCTCTATCCATTATGTAGCTCCATCGCTGCCACGCGGAACCCCCAAAACTTCCCTCCAGCACAGGGAACTGTTCAGGACAGCGGGAGTGAGTCAGAAGGACAGCAGCCTTGGGGCATTCCCCCTTCCTGGTGCTGACACCCTTTGTGCTCCTTCGCAGTCTAACAACTGCCCTCCCACAGCTGGGGAGAGAACCCAGGAGTGCTGACTCCCAGCCCCCCCAGCCACGAGACCCCACACCCCTTCCAGAGCTGGGGAGAGAACCCAGCTTCCGGTTTTGGCTTCCAGGCCCACTCCGTGGAGGAAGCCCACTGCCTGGACCCTGTCTGTTTGTCTTCCACATCTCCCTGCATTCACTGTTCCTGGCCTTTCCTTTCTGGTACCCCTCACTCCCCCCCAAACTGGGCCCAGGGCAGAGCAAGGAGGGGGCTCTCCGTATGCGGTTTCCACTGTTACTAGAGGCAGTCACTTAACCCAGCCACTGCCACCCTCCTGTCTTATCTGTCTGTCCCCATACACCCCCCTCATCTAGCCATCCATCCTCATACACACCTGTCTGTCTGTCTATGCGCACATGTATGTGTGTTTCTGCGTTCATGGGACTCCATGGCTGCGAGCATGCGTATGGGTATGTGTGTTTGTGTGCAGGTGTTCCTTTGCCCGTTTGTGTGTACCTGCATGCATGTGTGTACAAATCTGTTCCTATGTGCGAAACTGCGTTTGTGAGTGTGAGTTTTGGTGCATGCGTGTGTGTGTGCGCATTTGTCCAAACGTTTGCCCGTGTGTATGTGTGAGTCTCCGGTGATTGCCCACAGACTCACCCCCACTGCTCCCCCTTCCCCGGGTGCATTGTTTGCACGACGTCGTGTGAGCGTGCCACAACCTCTGCCTGCCAACCTCACCTCTGCTAAGAACGAAGCCCTGAACCCTCCTTTATCATCCTGCACCAGGTGTCTTATTTATTAGCCACGAGGGAAGGCAGGCGGGATATTTGCCAGAATATGGCACACCATGGCCTTGCCCTCCGAGACTTAATTAACAGGACATGCTCGTTAGTGCCGCTCTGCTGATGGGCTCCACAATTAACCACTCCTCCCAACGGCCTTCACCTAGAGACGCTGCCGCTGATTGCATTTTGCCAGCAGCCGCACAGGGCTTTGAAGATACAAACTTCTGTGCTTTGCTGGAGAACTTCTCTGCCCCCTGCACCCTCTTTCCCATTTAATTGGGAGGTTAGGAGGTCTCTTCTCGTGGCAGATTTTAGGAGGCAGTGATATTAAAGACCCAGGAAACGGTGCCACTGAACATAGCAACATAGCTTCACCTCCTTGGGCATCTTGCTGCTTTAGAGAGACACCTGTTGGTACCTCGTGCTGAAGGGGGTCAAATACTGAGGTAAATGGGCTCATTGGTCTGGTTCTGGGTGGCAGGGAGCTAGGGATACCAGGCTGGCTGGGCCATTGATCTGACCTGGATGGCAGGGGGAGGGGATACCGGGTTAGATGGGCCCATTAGTTTGATCGAGAGTGACAGATCTCATGTGCTTAACCATAATAATGAGAATAATAAACAGCTTCCATGGAAAAAACCCCAAGCCCTGGGAGTCAGGACTTTTGGGTTTTGTTCCCAGCTCTAGGAAGGGAGTGGGATCTAGTGGGTTAGAGCAGAAGGGGCTGAGAGCCTGAACTCCTGGGTTCTGTACCTGGTTCTGAGAGGGAGTGGTGTCTAGTGGTTAGAGATGGGAGGCTGGGTTCTCACATCCCAGGAGCCAGCTGGTGTATAATTGAAGTGGGACAGACAGGTTCCTGGAGCCGTGGGGAGAAGACGCTTTGCCCCACATAGGACTGTGCCGTATGTGGTTTCATCAGCTCAGGATGAGGAGTGAAATCGGCCCTGCCTTTCAGATACTACCATAAACACAGAAATGTCAGAGCTGCCAAAGGGCACTGGAACGCCTGCCTGCTGGATTGCTGCTCGCCTCCCCACCTGCATAGTAATGACAGCCCTGCCCAGATACCAGGCTGAGGGGCCCTTCTGGGGTTGATCACAACATCAGGCAGGGGCTCTCTGCATGAACGGCCTATTCCATCTCCAGTCTAGTTCCAGAGAGAGCTGGGTGGCAAGTCCAGATTGGGAACGATTTTGGGGTTTTAACCCATGAAAAATTAGGCAAAAGCAACCTTTTCCCTGTGGTTTTCAGCCACATTTTGCATCGAAAAAGTTTCAGGTTTTGGTTGAAAAAACAAAAATAAACTTTCTGAAACATTTATTATTATGTCAAGCCATGTTTATTACATATATTATCTGTATCATCATCATGCCGGGAATCCCAGCCATGTGCCGGGACCCCATTGCGCTAGGAGCTGTACAAACACAAACCAAAGAGACGGACCCTGCCCCAAAGAGCTTCCAATCTAAGCATAAAGCAAGAGACAACAGCCAGATACAAACGGGAGCAAGAAGAAACAAGAAGACTAGATGTGGTTGAAATTTTTCCGATGGAACTTATTTTCCTTCAGAAAATGCCAAACTATTAATTGCGTCAAAACTGTCAGTGGGAAAATTCATTTTGTTTTCACTTTATCGTTTTGATTGTCGTTCTGTTATATTATCGATTCAACCTTATGCAAAGGAAACATTTCGACCTTATAGGAATGATGTTTTCCCAAAATGCCCTTGCACGTTACATTTCCGCCTTCGTGTTCTGATCCGGGAGAAAGGTCAGAACGTCCCAAAATGCTGAGTTCCATCTGGCTCCGAATGAGACAATGATTTTAATTTGGGACAAAAACCACCCTGGAAATGTTGGAGGAAAAAGGAGTATTTTCTCTGGTCATTATTGACACGTGAACTTTGCATACAAGTATTACATCCTACTGGTAGCCCTGTGTTGGGTTGCAGGTCTGGGAGGGGTCTAGTGGATTAGAGCGGGGGGGGCTGGGAGACTTCTCCCACATTTCTGTTTCCAGCTTTTGGGGGGTGGGTGGGCTGAGAGCCAGAACTCCTGGTTCTCTCCCTGCCCCATGGAAAGGAGTGTGGAGTAATGGCTACAGGGTGAACTTGAGACGCGGTTATCAGAACTGACCCAGAGGGGAGATCTCCCCCTGTTGAGCCCCACACTCTGCAGCACAGTGCCCCCTAGCATTGCCCTCCATCAGTGACTTCCCAGGAGAGAGTGCCCCCTGCTGAGCCCCACAGCACAGAGCTTTTGAAAATCAGGCCACTTATTTTAAGAGGCAGAAAACACAATTTGAAGACGCTTACATTTAGGTCTCCCCCCACCTCTGAAAATTGGGATGGGTGACACGGAGGCAGGGATCATCGGCTCTTTGCCTTAAAGCCCGGCTCCCCTCCCCAAATCCACGGGCTCTCCAAAGACCCACGATCCCAGCTTCTAGGTACTTCCAACTTGCTGAGCCAGCGCTTCTCCTGCTTTGCATCATGAGTCTTTCACGCTCACTGCCCTTTATAGCCCATCTCTGACTCCCACCCACCTACCCTCTCGCTCTGCACATCCGCAGCGTTAATCCAGGAGTGCACGAGAGCCTGCATCCCTCTCCATGGTGCCATAAACCAACAGACAAGCTGGCATTGTAGAGCAAGTCCCTGGCACAGCTTCCCCCTTGGAAATGGCATCCCCTGAGCAAAGAGAATAGAGAAGGGAAAACCCACTGGAGAGATGCCAGGGCATAAAGGGTACCTGCCCATGGGCAGCATGGGCAGCGTGGGCTGGCAGAGTGAACAGAGACTGTATTCAGCTGGTGTAAATTGGCTCCTCGCTGAACGGACCGGGGCCCACTTGCATCGCCAGGGTCCTAGATATTTAGCCATTCTGGCCCAGTGTGGGGGGGATCTGGTCCAGGTCTTTCCATGCTCAGCAGTGCAAGAGAAGGAGTCGGAGGGAACGGGGGGCGCAGTACGGGGCGCTGTCCCCTCGCAGTCAGTGGCTTCCATTCCTGCCTCTGGGAGAAGTGTGGGGTCCAGTGAGTGAGAGTGGGTTGGGTTTGGGTTTGTACAGCCTGTGTGACGTCCACGGGCCCGCAGGGATCTCTCCCTCCCTGGTACATCCTCTGTTGCACAGTTACGTGCCTGGCTCACGGCAGCCTGGATCCCAGCCGCAGGGTGGGAGGGAGCCGTAATTGTCCGTGATGAGATTGTACCGGGATTAATCCGTCGCTGACAGATGGCTCCGGGGTCCATTCCCTTATGTAAGGGATAAGGGTGGAAGTGGATTACTGGCGCTATCCCATTGCGCTGCACTTCAGATGGGATTAGGGTCTTCATTATACAGACCAGGCTGCCTAATCAGACGCTCCCTAGCTGAGCTGTTGGTGGATGGATGCTCCAGGACATCAAGGCTAGGGAGTGGAGGGGGCGTGGGGGAAGCCATTCCCAGGGGGATTCTGGACAATTTAGGAAAAAAGAGCTGTGCCTTGCCCCCAAAGGACCTGTGTGCAACCGTGCCAAAGCCTGCTCAGCCATCCCTGCGTTGGCTTTTACAAATGTCCATCTGGAGGAGAGTGGGGTCTAGTGCTTAGAGCAGGGGGTCTGGGCATCAGGACTCCTGGGTTCTCTCCCCAGTTGCAGGAGGGGAGTGGTGTCTGGGGGATAAGAACAGGGGCTGCTGGGAGTCATCATTTCTGGGTTTTATTCCCGGCTCTGGAAAGATAGTGGGGTCTAGTGGTTATAACGGGCATGAGCCACTGGGGTCAGTCTTCATTTCCATGGTACAGTGCCCCCTACTGAGCCCTGACTCTGCTCCCCACAGCTCAGTGTTCCCTAGCATTGCAAGGGGATACTGAGGTCTGCACTCGGTGTGTGGGGAGAGCACCTCCTACAGAGCCCCCCTCGCTGAATCCCATGGGGGTCCCTGCTGATCCACCCATCTCCTCAGAATCTGTAGGCCTGGGTTATTGCCCACACAAGGCACGGAAGGGAGGGTGGGTGTATTAACAGGCGGGTGTGCAGATCCCCTTCTGGGCTTACAAACCAGAGCCAAGGGGCCAAACCCCTAGTGGCTCTGTCTGCGTGTCTGTCTGCAGCCTTCTGTCTGTTCACCAGACTCATCATCCACTCCCCAAACAGAGAGCCCTTGTGTGCGGTTGTTTATTTCATGATCTCACGTGCGCGCACGCACACACACACACACACACACTGCCCTTTCCCAGGCATCGCTCTCCTTCCTGCAGCTGTCACTTCCAATCGCTATCCAGGGACCCATTTCCAGCAGGCTCGGCGGGGGGGGGGCAGGGCAGGCAAACCGGGGAGCGATGGGTAAAGAGATCACACTAACAAGCAGCATGTCCGAGAGAGGGCAGTGGGATCCAGTGGTTAGAGCTGTGGGATTGGGCCTGAGGCTCCTGGGTTCTGGGGGTCTAGTGGGTTAGAGCCACGTGAGCTGTGAGTCAGGACTCCTGGGTTATATTCCTAACTCTGGGCTGTTTGCAGCAGGGGCAGGCAAGTACCTCTTCCTAAGGGGGTCTGGCTGGGGGGGTGGGTCATTCAGCCTAGAGGGTGCTTGAGTTCTGCTGTGCTAGACCCCACACCCTGGGGACCTGCCCATCTCCCTGGAGTAGCTGCTTCCCTCAGGGATCTCTGTATAACTCACCCAGGCTCCACCTCAGAGGTGGCTGCCTCTCAGTGGCAGGTGCAGGGTACCAAGTGCATGTCTGTTTTTGTAGCCCCTGATTTGCAATACATGCTGGGGATCCCCCCCACCCCCGCACACACACACACACATACTGGAGCGTGGCCCGCAATTGCTCTTTTATCCATGCTTGTTCGTGGCACGAGGGCTCCCTGGGCGTCCTGCTGCTTTGACTCGGCTCCTGCCAGAATCTCTCAGTAGGAATTTAGTTTCACAGGGGCACGAGTGCTTTAGCTGGCAGCTGCGCGGCCTCAGTGCTAGGGCATGAAACATTCGTATTCATGCAGTCCACAGGCCCTCGTCTCACACACATGTACACAAAATGGCATCACATTTTCGCCAGGCCTAGTGTCCTGTCCGTGGGCAGAGTGATCTACCTATGGTGCTGCATGGGGGACCTTGTCTCCAGGGTGTGCAGAGGGCAGACTGGCTGGGTGGGGACTGGGGGAATGAAAGAGGGCATGTGTCCCCTCTAGGGGTGCTGGCTCTGATCCAATCCAGCCCTGGGGCAGGGGACTGGCTGGTTGGAGGGGGAGGGAGGAGAGGGGGGTTGGGTGAGCTAAGTTTGAGTCCATTTCCCAGCAAAGAGAGAGATGAACGGGCGCAGGGAGGGTGTCTCTCTAGGATGGGTTGGGGGGACCTTAGATGTGGGGGGGGGGAATGCATGGGGGAGGGAGCTCTCTCCCACTCCTGCTCTGGGGATTTATGAATCCAGAAACAGATAAGCCCGGGGGGGAGGGAGGGATTCAAAGCTCCATGGTGCCGAGTGGAAATGACAGGCGCCTCCCTGGGGGCCAGGAGCTTCCAAAAATAGCCCCTCCATGCACAGCCTGGCAGCCTGCCCCCACCCAACCCTGCCAGCAACAACCCCCCACCCCATCCCCCAATGTCCCCCCAAATCCCCACTGTCCCTGCAACCCTGCCGGCACCCAACCCCCACCCCATCCCCCAATGTCCCCCCCCAATGCTGCCAGCACCCAACCCCTCAGCCCCACTCTCCCCCCAATCCTGCTAGCACCTAAACCCCCTGCCTCCAGCAACCCCATTCCCCACTATCCACCCCAACCCCACCAGCATCCAACCCCTATCTCCCACAGTTGCCCCATCCCCTCCAGCCCCCGCTCTGTACCCCCACCATCCCCTCCTGCACCTCATCCTTCACTGTCTCCCACACTTGCACCCAACTCCCCTGCCGCTGCCACCCCTCCACTGCTGTCCTCCTGCCCCCCTAGCATCTGCTACCCCTTTCTGTCCCCACCAGCACCCCGTGCCCTCGCTGTGTACTGACCACCAGACCCCACCCCCAACTCCTGGCACCCAGCCTGACACTCTGCCCCAGATGCGCACACCCAGAGAGGTGCCAACGCACCTAGCCCTCCTCCTCTGTCTGTGCCATATTCCAGCACTGGCTCCAATCCAGCCCAGATCCCCTCTTCCCCCCACCCGGTATCGACCCCCCGCCCAGGCCCCGCGGGTGAAATATCGCTTTATGGATCGCAGGATGGACTGGCAACGAGCTAATAATGGAGACGCCCAATCAATGCGTCACTGTAATGGACTCGGCACTGACAGCGCCCTCCCACCAGCCCGCCTGAGCCTGGGCGTCCACGCCCCACCCCACTGAGGGGGTGGGGGTGTCTAATGGCTAGAGCAGTGCGGCTGGGAGTCAGGACTCCTGGGTTCTATGTTTGTCTCTGGGAGGAGACTAGGGTCTGGTGGGTTAGAACAGGGGAGGGCCTAGCATGGGGAGTCTTGGGTTCTATCCGAGGTCTGGGAGGGGAGTGGTGACTAGTGGTTAGCTCAGCTGCAGCGAATGACAAATGGACGACACTTACGTTGCCTGCTAATCCCCAGAGCAGTGTGTAAATCCGTCTGGCTCAATGAAGCCGGGAAAGGGGGGATTGTTTTCAAAAACAATAATTACAATCTGCTTCTGCTTATTTTTATGATCCATCCACCTACTCCTCCCTGGAGGGAGTGGGGGCAGGCGGGGAAGGGGACCGAGATGGGATTCATTAGCTCTAGTGGATTGAGACCCGTAATAAGATTGGAGGTCTGGAAGGGGGGTGGCCGACCGGGTTAGGATCTCTATCCCCCCACTCCCCAGCTGAGCTCCAAGAACCAGCAGCCCCCAGGGGTGGGGGGATGTGGGCGCTCGTGTGCATCGAACAGCCAGCACTATGCGGGATGAGCATCCCGGGGCGGTAGCCTCTTCTATCAGAAGTATTGTGGCCAAGGTCCCTGGACTGTCCTTGTTAAGCAAAGAATTTAGTCTCTGGCTTCTTTATGGCACGACAGCAAAGGGACTGCTGGGAGTCCGGTGGGCTGTGGGTCACAACGCCCAGGTTCTCTTCCCAGTTCTGGGAGGAGAGTGGTGTCTAGTGGTTAGAACAGGAGGGCTGGGAGCAAGAACTCCTGGGTTATATTCCCACCTCTGCTACTAACCTCTTAGGGCAAGTGCCTTCCCTCTCATTGCCTGTTTGCCTCTCCCACCCTTTGTCCCTTTAGACTGTGAGGTCTCAGGGGCAGAGACCATCTCTCCCTGTGTCTGTGCAGCGCCCCCAACAGGGCACTGACCTCAGTGGGTGACCTGTCTTTGCTCCTGCAATATCTGTGATGACCCCGCATCATCCCCATGGATTATCGGCTGAGATAAAACCTTGGACCGTCAGCCCTGAAGTCCCTCAGGCTAAGGGCATCATGTTGGTAGCAATAGTAGGACAGTTAACCATTTGTGTTGATCTCCCCCTAGTGGCAGCAGGAAGTACTGCACCCCACGCGCTGCAGCAGCGCCAGAAGTCCCCAGTGGCAGCAGGTGGTACTGCACTCAGCCCGGCCCACAGTGACATTACCTGTGTGACTGTGCCCCTGACTATACTGTTTGATGCCAGGCTAACAACCCCCTGTTCATTTTGCCACCTCTCTGCCTTGCAGTGGACGGGTGCATTCACCGGGCTGCCGGGGAGCTGCTCAAAGAGGAATGCCGATCCCTGAACGGGTGTGAGACTGGGAAAGCCAAGCTCAGCTGTGGGTACCGGCTCCCAGCCAAATGTGAGTATTACCGGCCAATGGCCTTGCATATAGCATCCGCTGGGTCTATCAGGCCAAACTGCGGCACCGGGGCCGGCTGGTGCCGTGGTCGTGTTGCTGCTTAGTGCAGCACACACAGGGTCACGGGTTCAGGTGCAGAAGGGGTGGCCCTTTGAAGAGAGAGGCTTGCCCGGTGGTTAGAGCGATAGCCAGGGACTTAGGAGATCTGGGTTCAAGTCCCTGATCAGTCACAGGCTTCTGTGGGACCCCGGACAAATCACTTTGCCTGTCCATGGCAGTTTCCCATCTGTATAACAGGAATAACAGCATTGCCCTGCCTCACAGGAGGTCGTGAGGGGCAATGCATTCCGGTGTGTGTGTGCAGGGGGGGCGAATTGAGGAGAAATTGCTCCCATACTGCAGTGTAGGTACCTAACACAGAGCGATCTGGGTCTCCAGCTCTGTGCAGTCACTGGACAAACGGCGCGTGACCAGCTCCTGAGTAGCTTCACCTGCTGCAAACGTGGCAGGAGGAGCAGGGTGCAGATGTGTGGAGCCGGGCGGCGTGTTTGTATGAGGTCAACTGAAGAGCTGAGTCCCAGCAAGTCAGCTGGTTGCTTACACAGCCTGTGTGACAGACATGCCTCCGCTCCTGCAAACTTGTGCCCAGGTACACACACGCACGGGTGCCTGTACACGCTGCCATGCACACACCCGCCACTGCATGCATGTGCACACAATCCCAGAGGTGCACGTACACCCTGTCAACACACTCAGGCCGGCACACCCGCCTCCCGAGTTTCATCACCTACACAGCAACAGAAGCAATTGTAAGATGTGGAAAACAAGCCAGGTCTGGGGAATTGCCTCACTGGGCCCCAGAGAGATGTGGCATAAACAGCCCTGCGCTACCTGCTTCCACCCCTCGGTCGGGGGAGCTGGGCTGGCTGGGGGCCCGGCTGGATGGGGCTGTGAGAATCCCAGTTCTTTGTGCAGGTGCGGAGAAATCTGGCCATGAGTGATTGGATGTAGATGGAGGTGGGCAGGCAGGTGGGGGGAGGGAAGTGTGTCTGAAGAATTTGGGGTTTGTGTGTAAAATGGTGTCAGGTTGTGTATTGGGGTGCTTGTGTGTATCTGTCCGATTGTGGACGTGGGGTGTGTCAGGTGGTGGAGCTGGGGTGGGTGTGAGAAGCGGCGCCGTTCTCCCTCTGTGGTCTGTGTTTTGGAGCCAGCCCCGTGGGAATGCATGGCAGCGGCCCAGCCAGCTGCTGTGCTCATCCAGGGAAGATGAAGCCACATCCATACGCCCAGCCAGGCCTTTGGGTCAGGAGGCCTGCAAGCTGGACCATGTCTGGGGGCTGCTCTAACCACTAGGTACCACTCCCTTCCCAAAGCCTGGCTCCCAGCCCGCTGCTCTAACCACTGGACTCCATTCCCTTCCCAGGACTGGGCGTGACCCCCAGAGTCCTGGCTCCCAGCCCTACCTTGTTCTAAAGCTCTTCCTGTCATTCCTTGTGAATCTGCTGCCTTCCAGTGACATCTTGTGGCAAGTAGTTCCACAGCTTAGTGTGTGTGTGTGTGTAAGTGTGTGTGTTCTGAGTGCATGCGCATATAAAGCAGCATGTGTATGTGATTGTGTGTTAGTGTCTGACTGTGTATATGTAAAGCAATGTGTGTATAAAGCAGTGTTGTGTGTATGTAAAACAGTGTGCACATGTGTGTAAAGCAGTGTATGTACATGTGTGTAAAGTAGTCTGTGTGTGCGTGTGTGCATAAAACCGTGGTGGGCAAGATTCCCCAGCACCCCCCCATGCTGTATCCCTGGGGGGGTCTGTCCTTCCCGGCCATCAGAGACCCTTGGACTGAGGGGACCCGGGGAGCTGGTGACTCCCCGTGCCTGAGTTGTGTGTTCCCCCTCCCCCGAGCAGAGGCACAGAAATCTGGGGTCCCCCGAGACCTACCAGGGAAGGGGGCGGGGGTTGTTCTCACCCCCTCCCGCTGGATCACTGAGTCTCCCCAGCTGCAGCAGCAGGGAATGACGTGTGAGTGCGACTGACACCGGGGAGAGGGGGCTGTGCACAGTGTCAGGCGCTCTGCCTCGGGGTTCCCGCTGCAATTTGGGGCAAAGGAGGGGCTGCAACCCCACTGGGTTACTGCAAATGACTGGAGTCTTTCTGCTTAGCCCAGCCCTGGGGGTAGGCACTAGACTGGGAGTCAGGACACCTGGGTTCTACTGCCATTTACCTTGGGCAAGTCCCTTCTGCTCTGTGCACCTCTCTTTTCCCTTGTGTATTCAGATTGTAAGCTCTTCTGGTGAAGGACCCTTGACTGAGATCAGGGCCCCATTGCGCCAGGTGCTGCACAGACCCTGACCGAGATCAGGGCCCCCCATTGCGCCAGGTGCTGCACAGACCCCGACCGAGACCTTACACCCCCTTCCCATTCCGCTTCTCACAGACATGCACACTGGGGAGCGGGAAGGTGGCTCACCCGATGCTGAGCTGCTGGCCCTTTGGGACAGGAAGTGAAGGAAGGAGATGCCTACCTCCTGACCCTCCTGCTGTTCCCTGCAGCACAGCTCCCCCTAACATGGTGCTGGGACAGAGGGGCCAGTGTGACAGTGAGGGGAGAGCGCCTCCTACTGAGCCCCGCCCTGCACCCTGCAGCTCCTTACAGTCCCCCATCACTCCAGCTGCAGTGCGGGGAGATCCATCACGCAGGCCCCTGGCCGCCAGCCATGCAGCTTATCCATATAGTCCCAGGGGGGACAGGGGAGGGTCGGTCAGCGGGACAGCACTCCATTTATCACGCCGATATTATAGCCACGGACGGCAAATGCAAAGTGCTATCGACCGGCTGTCAGGGAGAGGGATGGTGCAGGGCAGGCAGCGATACCCTGTGGAAATTGCTGGGGCAGGGAAGTGGTAGGGTTGTGATCACACATGCACTGATCTCACGCTCACACACTGATCTGAAACACACACTGATCACACCCACACACTGATCTTACACATTGATCACATGCACACTGATCTCACACACACTGATCACATACACACATTGATACCACAAACAGTGATCTAACACGGTGATTTTACACACTGATCACACACACACACACACACTGATCTCACACACGGGGCACACACACACTGATCACACACACACTCTGCAAACCAGCTCCTGGAGGGAGTGTCCAGCCTGGGGTAGAAGCTACCCCTCGCTGTGACCCCAGAGTGCTGCAGGGAGTGGGTGGGGGAGGGAATGAATGGATGGAGCCAAGCAGGGGATATGGGGACAGAGGGGGGGGAAGGAGAGTGAGTGCGTCCAGTGTCGACCCAGAGCAAAATCCAATACGATGCACAAATAACAGCCCCCACTCCACTCAGCCAGAGGGGAAACAGCAGGACCCTGCACCCCCATAGTCCCTCTGCCCCATGCACTGCCACTCCTCTGTACCCCCTCTGCACATCCTGTACCACCATTCTGTGCCCTCTGCTCCCCTGCACCCCGTGCACCGCCACTGTGCCCTCTGTACCCCGTTCCGTTTGCACCCCCTGTACCCCATTCACTGCCACTCTGTGCCCTCTGCTCCCCTGCACCGCCACTCTGCACCTCCTATGCCCTCTGCACCCCCTGTGTCCCCATCTTGTCTTTGCACGTTCCATCCCTAGCGCTGGGAGGGTAGTGGGGTCTGGTGGTTAGAGCATCTGTCAGTACATTGCCCGCCCCGATGAGACTGGGGAGTTAGTTCCCCTCCCTCCCTGGTCTTCGTCCCCTGCACGTCCCCCTCCCAGCCACGGCTCCCCTTTGCGCCCCTCCTGCCGAGCCTCCCCCTGCGTCTCCCTGTGTGGGACTGAATGTCCTGCACAGCTCGGCTCTCCCTGCGGCTGGCGTCCAGGCACCATGTTCTCTGTGCCCACAGGGCTGGGGGGTTACAAGAGCCCCCCGGTGCCAGGGACAGAAGCCCCACCCCTTCAGTCCTGGCCCGGACCCAGGCCCAGAGCTGGTGCCGGGTTTGTGCTGCAGGGAGCGCTGTGCCCTGCCCGTCAGAACTGAGCTGAGCCTCACAGCACTAGGGGGCGCTGTGCTGCAGGAGCAGGGTGAGGGGGCTCAGCAGGGCATGGGGATCCCTGCCTACACAGCCGCTGCACCCCAGCCAGCCCAGAGCAAACCTCACCCCCTTACCTGACGGCGCGTACCTGCTCCTGCAGCGAGATCAGCCCCGCGGGGGATTTGGAGATCCATTAAAACATACCAGCCTGCTCCCCACAGTAACAAAGCCTCAGCGCTCCTAACAAACCCTGCTACCCTGGAGCCCTGATCTCGGTTGGGGTCTATGCAGCGCCCGGCACAATGGGGGGCCCTGATCTCGGTCAGGGACTGGGCATCACCAGCAGAGTGGGGGGCCCTGATCTCAGTCGGGATCTGGGCAGTGCCTGCCCGGCACTGTGGGGCTCCGCTGCACCGGAATGACTCTGGCGTGTACACAAGCAGCAGGACTGGGCCCCTCAGCCCCTGCCCAAGGACACGGCAGGAGAACAGCAGCCAAGCAGTCTGGGCTGAACGGAGCCAGTACCTCCCCGTGTGGTATGGTCATTGCCAGAGGCCACCGGCTGCTGGGGACTGTCAGCGTGTGAGAGCAGGGTGTCTGGGAGGCAGAACTCCCGGGGTCTGTCTGTGGCTCCGGGAGGGCCGTGGGGTCTAGTGTTTGGAGTGGGGAAGCTGGGAGCCAGGACTCCTGGGTCCGAGCACCAGGAGGGGGACAGGCAGTTTTGCTGCCGGGCGAGGCATCAGGGCCGTTGCTGGAAGGAACCTTTCCAGAGCTGAAGGACGAGCAGCCGCTGATTTATGGGGCATGAAGCAGGGCTCAGACCTTGGGCTGACAGTTCCTCTGTTCAGTGAGCAGAACCTCGGGAAGGAGGCCTCGGGCCGGGAGGGTCTGTCTACAGGTTAGAGTGTGGGGGCTGGGAGCCAGGACTCCTGGGTTCTACCTAGACTGGGCGAAGGTTAAGAAGAGCTCTGCATCCTGGCCAAGCCCCCATGCCGCCCCCAAGAGAGCAGAGCCAGGCCTGGAGAAGGGACAGGGGATCTTGTCAAGACATTTCCAGACCTGGGTTCGAGATCAAAACAGTCCCACATGGGAGCAGTGCCCGGGGAGAGACGGCAGCTCTGACCTTTGCTGGGTCAGGGATAGAAAATAGATGGGGGGAGGGATGTAGCCAGCCCCCCCGCAGCTCCCACCTTCCACGCCGCAGGTTCAAATCCAATCCCGTCACTAATGCAATGAGCTGCCAGTTCTCTGCTGTCAGCATTGCTGCTCGGTTCAATTGGCAGTCAGTGCTCAGGGCTGGGACAGCAGGGGGCTGCGGGTTGGGATTGAGGGGCACCGGCAGAGCTGTGGGGGGCTCAGGACAGGGATAGTCGGGTGGGGGGTGATCTCAGTTCATTACTGAGTGACCTTGTGAGGGAAGGTGGACGGGCTTGGGGCAAGATGAATGACATACCCCAGGGTTGTCAAGGCCGATATTTGATGCCCAGCGCCCTGTGCAACGTATGTGAATGCCCCACCCAGCACCCCGGCCTGATCTGCTACAGAAATTGGCGGAGGGAGCGCGATGCAGGGGGCATCTCCCAGTGGGGGTTCGTTAATAACCATCCCCGTCCAGGGAACGTGGGACGGACAGACGGATGCAGCTGCAGGAGGGATGCCCGAGTGCCAGGCTGCCTGGTGGTGCTGCCCACAGTGAGCAAGGAGGGGGTGGTGAAGGTGTGCAGGGGGATTAGAGAGCAGAGCTGGGCAGAGGATTTGCTGGAGCCACTGAAAAGTCGGGGGAGGGGGGCGATTTGTTTTGGGTGGAACCGAATAAGAAACTGGGGGGAAGTTTCAGCAATGGAAAAGTCAGGAGTGGACTCGATATTGTTTCATTTTTGCTCCGAATTTCTCCCATCTCAAATTCCAAGCCCTGATCTAGGCTGGCAGAGCTGGAGCCGGGTAGCCACGTGGCGCCGCCAGAGACGGAGAGATTTCTGACACCTGGTGCCCGTCGGGGTGGCGTGGAGGGGGGCTGGGAGCCGAGAGATCACCCCAAGACCGAGCTCAGAGGGGATGCATGGGGGAGTCCTCAGACCCACCGCGAGCTGGAGTTGGCTCCTCGCACGCGACCGTCAGACGGGGTGCTCAGCACCAGATTTTTGTCCTCATGGACCCAGCTCAATGGGCCACTCTGGGACCAGGGCCAAGGAGGACCCGCCTGGATGAGGGCGACCAGCTGCGTCCTGGCAATGGGACTGGCAGACTTTCCAGCCATCTAGGGAGGGAGGGATAGACAGAGGGATATGTCTCGGGATGGGTGCAGGGAGAAGAGGGTGCGTGTGGCGGGATGGAAATAGGGACAGACAGGTGTGCCTGGGGAGGGAGGGAGGGATAGACAGAGGGGCGTGGCCAGGGAAGAAGGAAGGGAAGGTGTGCCTGGGGCGGGACGAGGGAGGGCTAGAGGGGGATGTCTGGGGCAGGAGGGAGGGCTAGATGGGGGTGCCTGGGGCAGGAGGGAGGGAGGGCTGGTTGGGAGGTGCCTGGGGCGGGACGAGGAAGGGCTGGTTGGGGGTGTGATGTCCCCCCCTGCAATCTGGACTGGTGTGTAGAATGTGTTACCCCCATTCTTCACTTCTGGGCCCCAACACACACTGCTCTGCTGTGTGAACCACCCACTTGTGGGGTTGGCCCACGCCCAGCCTCCTGCGTGTAAATGGTCCCTCACTAGTGAAGGAGCGCTCTAGCCAGCCACTCATGGGATAGACCCCCAGCAAACACCCCCAGTCCCAGATGCAACCCCAGGAACCGCCGTCTTGCAGGGTTCAGTGCTGCACACCGCGCCCTGCAAGCTCATTTACACACGTCCGTCGATTTAGCAAAGAAATTGATGTGCACCAGCTCTGTCACTCTGAGTGAGGGCGCTGCACACACTCAATCCACGTGCACTGTTTTAGATAAAACAAACAAATCAGTTTATTGATCACAGTAAGATTTTAAGTGAATCTAAGTCAGATTATTAATAAGTCCAGGAGTTAATCACAATTAACTAAAAGATAACTTGCATCTTAACCTAAGATGAATACGTCAGTCTGTATTCCGCTTAACACACAGGCCGGTCACAGTGCCTCTTGCAACCTGGCCCCCCACCCCTCCCTGTGGGTAGATTCTCAGGCTTCGGTGTTGCTTAGAAGATGGATTCCAGGGGAGAGCCCAGAGACGAAGACGTCTCAGCTTTTAACAAGTTTCCCCAACGCCCCCTGGGGGTCAGGGGATCGGCCCTGTCCAGCAATGGGCATGATTTCTCCTGCTTGAGCCAAAGTGCTCACAGGTGCTTAGGCCAGTCCATTGTTCCTGCATGCAGGCCACTGCGGGGCGTGGAAACACAGCTTTGTGTTCGTCTGCATCCATTCAAACCGCGTGAGACACACATTTGGGGACATGACACAGCAGAGTTTCATAGCTGTACGTACGTACAACATTGCAGGAAACATGCTGCCATACCAATACCGTTCAATGCGCCATGAGCAGTCCAGAAACACCTTACCTGGCACACTGTGCATCGGACAATACACCGTTACACTGTACGGGGGAACATGAATGATAGACAAATCACACCCTAAGGGTGTACATGGGTACAGCGTGTCACAGGGGTGCCTGGGGCAGGGTGAGAGAGGGGGTGCCTGGGGGGGCAAGGGATAGATGGGGTGTCTGGGGCAGGGTGGAGGTATAGATGGGAGCGTCTGGGATGGGATGAGGGAGGGCTGTCCATGGGGTTAGATGGGAGCTCTGCCATTCGTTCCTGTCCCCCAGACGTCTCCATCTGTCACAGCCCATGGGTGGGATCCCCCGGTGGGAGGGGGGGGTCGCACTCAGTGATCTACAGGGAGCTGATCCCTGATCACATTTGGGACCTGACAAAAGGAGCCTTGGCAGAGGCAGCTGGGGGCTGGGTGGGGGGGAAGCAGCGTTCATAGCCCTAGCCCCACTGATCAGCCTAGACAAGCCCCTTAAAACCACCCCTTGCAGCACCGGGCCCAATGTCATTACAGCCCCCCCCTCCCCCCCGCTCCTTATCCCCCTGGCTCAGGGGCACGGGGCTCAGTATGAAATGCAGCCACTAGGGGGCGCTGCTGCCCCCACCCCAGCCTGTGCCACCATGAGCCTGCCCACTGCTAAATTAGGCTGAGGTGGGGCCCCGCATGGATGGGAGACCTCCAGGGGCCGCAGGTGGCTCTCTCCCCTCGCAGTCCGTGCTGCCCCCGTGCGGCGCTAGCGGTGCCGTGCTGCAGGGTGGGGCGAGGGTCTCCCTAGCTCTCATGCCCCCCGCCTTCCCCCCACGCAGACGTCATTCACACAGTGGGTCCCATTGCCCAGGGGGAGCCGAGCGCCTCCCAGGAGAAGGAGCTGGAGAACTGCTACAAGAACAGCCTGAAACTGGCCGTGGAGAACAAACTGCGCTCGGTGGTGAGAGACCCCGGGAGGTGCACGAAGGAGGGGGCTGGGATTTGCTGCAGCTGGGGAGAAAGGAGCTTTATGGAAAAGGGGAAGAGGGGGCAGGGGGCAGAGGGAGGTGATGCAGGTTGGGAGGGGGCGCTGTGGGGCAGAGGGAGAGGTGCTGTAGTTGGAGGACAGTGCTGTGGGGGCAGGGTGCCATGTGGGCTGGGTGCTCTGCAAGGGGGTGGCAGGCGTCTCTCTCACCCGCTCGCTCTCTCTCTCTCTCCCGCCCAGGTCTTCCCATGTCTCTCCACGGGGGTGTTTGGTGAGTGTGGGGCTGGGCCGGGGGCTTCAGCCCCTCTCATGGCCCGGCGGGCTGGGGCCTTGCTCCAGGCCCTGGGCTCTGATCCCTGCTGCTCTTCCCCCAGGATACCCCAGCGATGCCGCGGCCGAGGTCGTCCTGAGGACGCTGCGGGAGTGGCTGGACGTGAACAAGGAGAAGGTGAGGGGCAGTGCGGGCGCTTCCTGCTGGGCGGGACGGGTCCACGAGCACATTACCGCCCTGGGGGGCAGGGGCGTGTGACAGCAGGCGCACCTGGGAGTGTGTGCGGGAACAGCTGTGTGGCCTGGAGGCGTATGGGGCTGGGGGGGTGAGCGTTCATGTGGGCATGGGTGAGCGTGCACATCAGTGTGAGTGAGTGTGAGTGTGCACGTGGGTGTGAGTGAGCGTGCACGTGGGTGTGCTCACTCCATTGTGGCCGCGGGTGGGGAGTGATGATCGGGGGACGAGTCGTGTGTTTTTAGCGCAGGTGTCTGGGCCTGCAAGTCCCGGCTCAGCCAGCCCTGAGCCCCCTGCCTAACTGCCAGAGTCTGTCCGTCCGACCCCTCGCCCCGGACTGATCACGTCCCGCTCACACCCGGCAGGTCGACAGGCTCGTGATCTGCGTCTTCCAGGAGAAGGATGAGGAGATTTACAAGATGAAGTTGCCCCTCTACTTCCCCATCGGTACGGCCTCATGGACCCTCCGCCACAGCCCTCCAGGACCTCTCAGCCCAGCCCCATGGCCTCCAACCCATCAACTTCCCCATTGGTTCAGCCCCAGAACCCCCCACGTTGACCCCCTAGGACTCTCCCCAGTGCCCTGCTCCTACACTTCGCCATTGGTACAGCTGCCCTGCCCTGCCCCCCCGGTTCCCCATGGTCTCCCCCACTCTTCCTCCCCCAACCTGTCCTCTCCAGTCCCTCGCAGCTCCCCTCTGATCTCCTTCTGATCCTGCAGGACCCTCTCAGCCTGCTTAAGAACCACTGTACCGGGTGACAGAGACGGCCCGTCTAGCCCAGCCTCCCGTCTGCGACAGTGGCTGGTGCCAGGTGCTTCAGGGGGAGTGACCAGAGCAGGGCAATTGTCATCCAGTCCCAGCTTCTGGCAGTCAGAGGCTTAGGACAGACAGAGCCTGGGGCTGTGTCCCTGACCATCTTGGCTAATAGCCAGCGAGGGAGCAAGCCGCCGTGAACTTACCTAGTTCTTACTGAAACCCCGTTATGGTTTTGGCCTTCACAACATACCCTGGCGACGAGTTCCACTGGTTGACTGTGCAGCGTGTGAAGAAATACCGCCTTCTGTTTGTTTTAAACCTGCTGCCCGTTGATTTCATTGGGTGATCCCTGGTTCTGGTGTTATGGGAAGGGGTAAATAGCACTTCCCTATGCACTTTCTCCTCACCATCCATGATTTCATAGACCTCCATGGTAGTCATCCCTTTTCCAAGCAGCACAGTCTCCGTCTTTTTGGCCTCTCCTACGGAAGCGGCTCCATCCCCCTTTATCATTGTTGTTGCCCTTCACTGCACTTTCTCTGATGCTCAAACATCCCTTTTTTGAGACGGGGCGACCGGAAGCGCACAAGGTATTCCAGGGGTGGGCGTGCTGTGGATTTAGATCGTGGCATTACGGTGTTTGTACTGCGTTAGCTGTGGCTTTCCTAACGCCGCCTCACATTCCTGGTAGCTTGTTTTGACTGTGCACATTGCACATTGAGTGGACGTTTGCGGCAAACGAGCCACAAGGATGCCGAGAGCTCTCTTGAGCGTTAACGGCTAACGCAGACCCCATCGTTTGCATGTGCAGTTGGGATTGCGGTTTCTGCCGTGCGTCACTTTGCCCTTATCAGTGTTGAATCTCATCTGCCGTTTTGTTGCCCACTCACCCCAGGAGCTCCCTTTGTAATCTTTGCAATCTGCTTTGGGAACTTCACTCTCTTGTGTCATCCACAGCCGTTGCCCTGTCATCATTTTCCCCTTTTTCCGGATCATTTCTGAAGATGTTGCACCGCCCCGGTCCCTGTCCAGACCCTGGGGACCCCCCCGCTACTAACCTCTCTCCATTGGGAAAACCACCCTTGATTCCCACCCTTTGTTTCCTGACTGCTCACCACTGCTCCCCCCTGGGGCCCCTGCTCCTGGCTACCCCACCACCTCCCCTCAGGCCTCCCCCCAGCTCCTGACCTGCCCCCAACCCCTACCCACCCACCCTGCAGCCCAAAACTCTTCCCCATCCCCTGGGATGCCCTCCACTCCTGGGTCTCTCCCACACCTCAGGCCTCTCCCCTTCCCCATGGGAACATCCTCCCCAGATGCTACCATCCCCTGCCTTCACCCTCGAAGCCCTCTACCCGCCCCGCTCCAGCACATTGGGGCCCCTCCCCACACAGATCCTGACAGACCCTGTAGGCACCTGGGGAGGGTAGATGGGGGGGCCGGTCCATCCACTGTCTGTCTCCCACTGGGCATTGTGTGCTTTGGGGGGGATCCCCTGGATTCACCTTCCCCCTTCTCTCCTTTCTAGCCTGATCCTGACCCCACCCCTCCCCCTGCGATGGGTAAGCACAACCCAGCCCCGTGTGCAGTGAGGCGGGGGGGGGGGGGCTCCCCCTAACTCCTGACCCACGCTCACTAATACCCCAGAACAACATCATGGGGCAGCAGGGCGCCATGGCACACAGGCAGAGCTGGGGCAGAGCCCAGGGCTGGGATAGCAGGGGGCCATGGCTCAGGACTGAGGGGCACCGGCAGAGGTGGGAGGGGGAGCCCAGGGCAAGGATCGAGGGGGTGGGGAGGAAGGGCTGCAGGTTGGGAGTGAGGTGCATGATCCGGTGGGGCTTGGGTATATAATGCTATCTTCCTGCTGCTTTCTCACCCCACCACCACCCCGCACGCCTGCTCCGTTGCTCACTGGCTTTCTTGGATGCAGAGATCTGACCCCGCATCTTTCTTCCCTCCAGATGCCTCCGAGGAGCCCTGAGCCGAGCGCTGAGAGACTCCCCCCACCATGCCAGGGGGCAATCCAGAGATGCTGCTTGCCTCCCCCTTCTCTGCTGATTCTCCCCCAAACCCCACATTATTGCCCTGCCCCCCCCCCCCACTTCAGCACCTTCATTCCCCCAGTGAGGCCCCCTTTTCACCCGTTGCCAAGCTAATAACGTTTTTTTGCTTTGAATAATCGTGTCTTGACTGCTTTCTTGGGGAGTGTGGAGGGGCGGGGGGGGGGGGGGGGTCCCCGTCCCATGGCCCCTGGGCGCTCCTTCGCGGTGGGGAGGGCGTGCCCAGATCCGGACCAGCTGTCAGCCTCCCTCCATGGGAGCAGGTTCGGTGCTAGGAGACGGGGGCGGTTCTGATGGTGTCCAGCAGGGGGCAGTAGTGAGACGACACCCCCCCCCCCCCCCCCCCGCTGAGCTCATTCCCTCCAGCAGGGACAGACAAACACAACGGGGGGGGGGGGGGGGGGCAACGGCAGGACTTTGTGGTCCAGTCTAGACAGGTCAGTGGCGCATCCCCTCCCGGCAAGGCGCGGCCGTAGGGAGCTGCTGGCAGGCAGGCTTCCTGGCCCTAGGGGGTGAGAGAGGTCTAGTGGTCAGAGCAGCGGGCTGGGAGCCAGGAGTGCTGGGGGTCTGTCCCGGGCCTGGCCCTGCGTCCCCCGCGTCAGGGGCGAGTGGCTCGCCAGCCATCCTGCCCTTGTGTACGTAGCCGCATCGCCCGACCCGTGGGCCCCATTATCCCTGCTGACAGCTGCTGTCCCCATCTGCGCCCCCCCCCCCCCGCCCCATTCCTTCGGGGTGCGCCCGGGCTGGGGGGGGGGGGGGGGGTGGGCACCGTTGGGTGCCTGCCTAGTGGGGCCGGACTCCTGGGTTCTCTGCCGGAGGACGGAGGGTGCAATAAACGCCCCACCCCAGCGGGATGCGACCCCCCCTCCCCAGCCAGTGGCCCCCGCCCCCGAGGGCAGCTCCTCAGGCAGGCCCCACCCCCCGGGTAAGGCGAGGACGGGACACCCCCTCCCCTCCCCCCTCCAGCAGGTGCGAGGGGGGCCAAGTTAAGGAGGCGGCGGGGCTAGCGGGTGTCTTTGAAAGGCTTCACGGCACGGGCGGGCTCCAGGCTGGCGGGGAGGAACAGCAGGTGGGTGCCCAGTGCTCGGGCTCTGTGGGGCATGGAAGCGAGGCAGGGCCGGTGACTGGCTCGCTGCTAGGGGAGGCTGGCGTGGAACCCAGGAGTCCTGGTTCTCGGCCCACCCCCAGCGCCCCGGCCAGCCCTGAGGGTAGCACTCAGGACCCTTCACTGCAGCCGCTCTGCTGAGCCCCTGCTCTGACCTGTGGGGTGGAGACCAGCCCTAAAAGCCCCTTGGGGTCTGGCAGGGGGAGGGTTTTTGGCCATGGGGCTGGGGCTGGCCAGGAAGGGCTGGGGACCCCCCCCTCCGGGGCGGTGGATGTTGGGATACCCAACAGGCCCCTGCCCACCCTGGGGGAGGAAGCAGGCCCCGCTCATAGGTGTAGTTTGGGTTCTCTATGGGCGGGTAGCTCCAGTCAGGCTGAGGGGGCCCCAGGGGTGGGGTGGGGCTAACTCTGCGCCAGCCCCGGTTGCAATTTAGGGGAGTTCAGCGTCCCCAGCCCCCCAAACTAAACCCACGGACAGGAGCTACCATTCAGGGTGTCTATCCTCTTCCTTTTGCTTCGGGAACGTGGCGGGGTGGGGAAGGCCTCTAGGGTGCCAGGCTGGTGGGGAGGAGGATTTTTTTGCGGGTTGGGGGGCGTGTGCGCTCAGGATTTCTGCAGCCCATGCCTGGGGGCGGGAGAGCAGGGCTCAGGGTTGGGGGAGGATGTCAGGTCTTCCGGGGTCGGTGGGGCTCCCATGGGTGCTGGGTCTCCTGGGTTCCACTGTGGCGAAAGTGAGAGGTGGGCTAGGGACTGGTGTGCCCCATTTGGGTGGGGGTGTCACTGGGACCCTGGGGTTCTAACTGTGCAAGGGGGGCCCAGAGACCCTGTGGGGCCAGAGGCCCAGTTGCTCGGCCACCCGGATCCATGGGGAAAGCCAGGGAACATTTGTTTGAGCAACAAGTTTTTTGGCTGAAAACCACCATTTTGGGTGACGTCAAACCATGGACAAAGCAGCGGCGAGTTCCTGGACCAGCTTCGGCTGCCCCGAGGCCGTAGAAACACTTCTGTGCCATTGGCCAGGAGCGCTTCCCTGGGACTTGGCTGGGCGCTTTCTTTGGCCTGAGGTATCTGTCAGGGTCCAGGGAGCGCAGATCTGCCGAGCGCCTGTGCGAGGAGACGAGGACCTGCCCTCCGACCTGGAGCCCGATGGCTACGGTCGCTCGCCCCAGTGGGGAGCGGCAGACGCCTGTTGTGCCTTTTAGCCGAAGCGGATCGGCTTCAATGGGAGCGACTGAGGCAGCCGGCCCAATGGCTGAGGCGCCCTCGCCCCCCCCCCCCTACACCCAGCGGCTCACATGGAAAACAGCCATAACGTGGGCGACCCATGTTGAAATCCCTTTCCCCGTTGGGCTGGGGGGAATCACAGCCGGTTGTCCCTGATGGGCCCGCTAACCCCCGAGAAGGGAGACCCTTGCTGTTGTCCTCCTGGCCTCTTAGAAATGCCTGGAATGAAACAATATTGGCCTGTGCCAAAATGCCACACTTAGGTCTGAGACAGTTTTTCCTCCAACATTTGTGGGTAGCTGAAAAAGGCTGGTTTCGGTTCACGTGGAAAGAAACGTTTTGTGCTTCTGAGGGTTTTTTAAGCTTCTTCACCCAACTCTAAACCCAGGTCCCTGGCGTGCATCCATAACCCTCTGGGTGCTGTGGTGCATGTGCCTTCCTCACCCAACTCTGTCCTCTGGCCCCAATGGACAGCCTGGTGTCTGCAACTCTCCAGGGAGGAAGAGCCTTCCATCCTGTGGAGGCTCGAAGAGAGTAAAACGTTCCCCCAGCAAAGGGAGATGAAGAGGTAAATGCTGAGGCTATCACAAGCCCAAAAAGTCGGTTGGGGTCGCTTGGGATATTTCCAATTTGACCCCTTAAAGAACAGTGTGTGCAACTGGCTTACAGTTGTAATCAAAAGGGTCATGAAACAGTGTCCTAAGAACGGCTGTGGTGGGTCGGAGTGACGGTCACGTAGCCCAGTGGCCCGTGCCAAATGCTTCAGTGGGAACAAGGAGAAGAGGGCAACAGGTCAAGTGATCCGGCCCCTGTCTAGTCCCAGCTTCCAGCAGCCAGAGGTTTAGGGACACCCGTAGCGTGGGGTTGTGTCCATGGCTGTGTTGGCTGATGGCCATCGATGGAGCTGGTGTCCGTGAGGTTATCTAACCTTTCTTAACCTGGTTATAATTTTGGCTTCCCGACGTCCCCTGACAAGCGCAGCGAGCCGGCAGACGGCCGTCCGTGAAAAAGTACCGCCTTGTTTGTTTCTGTTAAACCTGCTGGCTGTTAATTTCGGTGGGTGACCCCTGGTTCTTGCGTTTATGGGAAGGGGTAAATAACGCATCCCTATTCGCTTTGTCTCTGTCAGCTGGGATTGTATGGACCCCTCTCAATCTGCGTTAGTTGTCCCTTTTCTAAACTGAACCGTCTCAGGCTTCTTGATCTCTTTTTCGGTGGAAGCGCTTCCATCCCTCTAACTTTCGTTGCCCTTTTCTGAACCTTTTCCCAATTACAATACCCCTTTTTGAGATGGGGCGACCAGAACGGTCCAGGGGCAGGCGTACCACAGGTTGGTATAGCAGCTTTACACTCTTTTTACCGTCACCTCTAGCCCTGTCCTAATGGTCGCTAACATCCCGTTAGCTCTTTTGGCCGCGCTTTTCCAACATGCATCGCTTTGCACTTGGCAAGGTTGCATTTCACCTGCCATTTTGTTGCCCAGGTTTGTGAGGGCGCTTCATTGCTCTGGGCGGTCGGCTTTGGAGGCGGGTGCGAGTACGGATCCTCAGAAGACCCTGCTGCGTCCCGGTCTCCGAGGTGAAAACCAACCACATCTTCCCGTCTCACGAGCGGCTACCGATCCTGGAGAGGCCCTTCCCTCTTACCCCAGCCACGAGCGCCATCTGGTCCTAGTTAGCCATTATGATGGAAATCAGCCATTTGTTCCAACAGGCCCACTCTCACCATCTCCATCTGGAAGAGTGGCTTGGATTGGTCACGAGGACCCCTCCAAGGAAGACGGCCGCCAAGAAATTGTGTAGCTTCTGCACAGCGGCTTCATCTTCCTCAATCCTGCTGCTGCCCCACGGACCAAGGGCAGGCTTCCCGCTTCTGAGGTACTTCCACCTTTTCGCTGTCAGTTTGTATGTGTCACCAGTTGCTCTTCATACAGTGTCGGCCAGCCTCGTTAGACTTCGACACTTGACTTGCCAGAGTCGGTTCCTTTCTTTTTTCCTCCCTTGGATTTGACTGTTTTCCAAGGATGCCGCTTTACTTCTCGCCTCCGCTTACTCCGCCATGTGGTGGTGGTTTCGATCCCTGTACCGCTGTCTCTTTTGGGGGCTAGGATGGCAGGAGTCCATGTAGGTGGAGGGAGCTGCTGCGATGGTGGTTTTAAGTAGTTCGCAGGCGCTCAGGTCTCGTGAATGTTCCTTTTCATTTCTATTGAACTAGCTTTCGCCTCTTTGCGTAGCGCCTCTGTCGGCAGTGAAACAGTTCAGACATGGGTTTCTTTGGATATTTCTGCCCTGGGAGGATGCGTAATTTAATCACTTTACAGTCAGCGTTACCGAGCAGGTCAGCTCCAATCATCTCTTGGACCGGATCCCGTGCACTACTTCGGATGGACTAAAGAATCGCCCGTCCCTTCACGGGTCCTGGGACAAGGCGCTCCGTGAAGCAGTCACAAATGGCGTCTAGAAATTTTACCTCCACGTCCCAGCATGCGGTGACGTGTTCCCAGTCGATTCACATTCGGCTGAAGATCCAAGAGGTTGCAGAATCGTCCATCATGGCTCCCCACGGGAGACACCTCCGCCATGTATGCACGGCCTACCTTCTTTGTTCCTGGAGGTATACAGTTACGGCGAGCCATATGAAAACACCGTTTGCTGGTTTAGCAAAAGACCCGAATCGCTCTGAACGGGTGACCCGTTCCCCCATCATCTTTGTACTCAGCAGAGTCAATCAGTGCTTATTTTGTTTTCTTCCGGGTCGTGTAAGAAGACGTTGCGTAGCATAGGGCTGAGAACCGATTCCCATGGGACACGAAGCTCCTTGACGACCATTCCCCACGTACGGTGCTATGTGGAGTATCAGAGGTTAGCTAGTTTGTAATCCAGGTGACATGAGCCGAGGGACCTCTAGACGGGTTGGGTTACCGATCGAGACAAAGGCAGGAGGGCCGCTTCATAGTTCTCGATGGACCGAGGCCCTTAGCGGGTGCTCCCTTACATCACCCAGGCTCCAGGGCAGGCCTGTAATTACCCCCACGATTCCTTGCCCGCTTCATTTGTTTTACATTGGCACAATGTGAGCTTTGTTCTGGAACTTCCCCAGCACCGTGCAGCTTAAGAACCGCTAACGGTCCAGTGAGCTCCTCATCCAGCTCTATGAAAAATCTCAGCCACACGTTATCCAGCCTGGCTAATGTCAAAAAGGTCTGAATCTTGTAGCTTCTGCTGAATGGCATGGGGAGATCCCATGAGAATGGAAAGTGTCCTCACCATCACGAGGAGACTCTATATCCTGTCCTCCCCTAACCACAACATGTAGCGCACGCTAGTGGACATTCGACTCCTTCCATCCAAAATGGGACTGGTACGATCAGGCTTTGTCATTCCTAATATACTTCAAAGAAGCCGCCGTAATGCTGCGGGCCAGAGACTTTGCCTCGTCTCTCGGCTTCCCCGATCAACTTTGTGCGGCGCCTAATTTCCGATTTCATCACGGTCAATGTCTCCTTTCTGCCATTTGTTCTAATACAGCGAGCGCTACCCTCAGTTCCCCTCTGGAGGCTCTTAACCAGCGCAAGCATTGGCCGTTGTGTGGTGGACTGTTCTGTTTATTTCTGGGCACGCAGTAAGGTTTGTTTTCCCAGGAACACTTTTCTGATGAGCTTGCAGCTGACGTCATTCAAAGTATTCTCAGTCTAGTGAACTGCGTGTGTGCGCGTGATTCACATTGACAGTGCGATGGAGTCAGGAGCACTTGTATCTAAGATAAGCTACCATTAAGTGTCAGTCTGTGTTCAGTTTCTCCCTCTCTCACAGGACACCAGCTATTGAAGAATTCTCCCATGTTGGCTGCAACTCTTTTTGCAATAGGAAACCATCCTCTCTAATGTGGAGCAGGACGGAGGCTGTTTAGTGGTGGCAGCCTACGTCACTCCCCCTAACGGCCCCCATGTTCACGGGGGGGTTTTGTCCTGTACAGTGGAGGCAGCAGATGGCATGCGATGGTCACCTTCCGCTTTAGCCATCAGAACGTTGAGCGGTCGAGATCGGTGTTCACTGACCAGGCACCGGGTCACGGCGCTATCTTCAGGGTCCCCATTCCCCTCCGCCTGCTCTCTGCTCCCTCAATGGATTAGAAGCATGGAGTGTAACTTTCCACGTGTGCCAATCACCCCTGGGAGCTTCCGTAAGAGCAGGGAGACGGGTCCAAGCGTTGGCTGACGATGAAACTATTTGAGAAACATTTCAAAGTCGAGGCACTCGTCTAACCCGTCTCTTCCTAGGGAATCGTGGCCGAACTGGTGTTTTCCGCAGTGGGAGAAGCCCGCCCAGTGCCACACAAGGCATGGCCTCATGCTACAACTCGAGGAGCCGGGCCGCCGGTAAGCAAAGGCCGCCCCAGGCCTCGCAACAGCCCTGAGATGCCTGCGTCCCAACCCCAGGCAGCTATTTGTCCCGGCTGGGCTCTGCCCGGCCTACTCCAGCCCGGTCTCTCTACGCCTCGCTCCCCCTGGCAGGGAACGGTAGCCCAGACCATGTGTCAGGGTGGTGCTGCACAGTCTGTGCCCTAAGCTTAATCCTTCTGCTTTATAGGGTTATCTCCCCTTTCTGCAGATGGGGAAACAGAGGGGCAGCACGGGGCTATGAGAGGCCAGGGCTGGGCTAGCAAAGGGCCTGGAGACTCGTCTGGGCTGGTTCGCCAACACTAACAGCCTCTCCCTTCTACTCGTCTTCGTAGGGATTTATGCCACCAAAACGCAGCGGTCCCGGGTTCTGCAGATGGCTCTGGAGCCACAGTGGCAAGAGGTAGCCGCTTCGCTGTGAAAGGTTGGAGGCAAGGCCAGAATGACCCCATCTCTTCTAGGTGGCGAGTGGGGCTTAGCCCGTTCACGGCCGGATCCCACCAGGCCCAAGGTGCCCACTTCCTCTCCAGGACCCGAATGTTACCATCCAACCCTGGTCGAGCATGGCCCGGGACAGCTGCAGGCTCCTCATCTGCCATGCCCCTCTCCAGTAAGAGTCGTGCAGTGGAGCGGTGCCGTGGGAGCGGGAGGCCACCTGTCCGGTACCATAATGAAACGTACAAGCTTGTGGGTGGGCCAGAAAAGACTGCAGGAATTAGTAGGCAAAGGCTACACCGTGTAGTCAGCTTATGAAGCGTAGCTAACGCCTGTTGTGATGTTAGGGAAGCGGCCTAAAAGTAACATGGGCTGAATCCCAGCTGTAGACCTTAAGGGACCCCTGTTTAGTACCGGGCGTAATATCCATCTCAAGGGGTTTGTGGACTCTAAGGCTGTTGCTGGTGGGAGCATGATGAAAATGACACAGGATGCAGGAGCGGGGATCGTGCAGTGGAAGCAAATGCTTGTCCCGCACAGGGTGCAGGGCCCCCATAGCGTGTGAGATGGCGGGGCTGACCAGGGGCTGTGTTTCTCTCCTCAGGTTCGGTGTGAGATCCAGGCATGGAGCCTCAGTGGGGGTGGAAAGGACTGGCGAGGCCCCCTCACCCGCATTGCTGGGGAAGTTCTGACATGCCAATTGAGTGGGAGCGTGCCTGTGCAGATTTCTAGAGGGCCCCTCACAGCCCTCATCCTCTTTCTGTCTGGGAGAGGCATCCTTTGGGATGGGACTGGGTTATGCTCTAGCTGTGTGTGGGAGTTTGAAGGAGTGAGTGGTGCTTAGCTGCGGGCTGGGACTCTACCTCAATGGAAGTGCCATAGAAAGTCCCATTTTCAGGTGTCTTTTGTTTCCCCCCCCCGGCAGCATGAGATGACCTTCACTCCAGAGGGGCTCACAGAAGAAGGCCGTTTACCGGGATCGGCCGACCCTTCTGCACGGCGCCCATGTCCTGAGTAGGGAGCACTGGACCATGTCTGTGTCACACCACACAAAATGCCTAGATTTTGTACAATAGCAAGGGAAAAAGGTGTGTTCATGAATAAAGTAAAATGATGAAAACTAAAAAGCATTTGGTGTCTTGTGGTTGCAGGGGTGTGTGTGTGTGGTAGAGTGTACTCACTGTGGAGGCAAGGGGACTGCCTCCCTCTTT
This sequence comes from Emydura macquarii macquarii, assembly GCF_026122565.2. Classification (NCBI taxonomy): domain Eukaryota; kingdom Metazoa; phylum Chordata; order Testudines; family Chelidae; genus Emydura; species Emydura macquarii. Next base: position 6,829,409 of record NW_027131105.1, on the reverse strand, counting down.
GGCAGAGAGAGGTCTGGTGACCAACAAGAAGCACCCTGCTTTAGCAGCACCAGTCCCCCATCGTTCCAAGGGGGGACCTCTGCTTGCGGCAGGCAGTAGCGATGGCCCTGCTCCTGCAGCAAATCCCGGGACCCTGAGAAAGAAATGCTCAAGGGCTCCCTCTGTTCTCCACACTAAGTGAGGTGCACAGAGGCGTGTGTAGGTGTTTCCTGGCTGCCGTTGACACCAGCTCACTTGTCAGCCTCTGGAGCTCCCTGCCACAAGCTAGTGGGGGTGGGGGGAAGGCATTCATTGAAGGGGTATCTTCCCGAGGGAGCTCAGGGTGTGGAATGACAGCTAGCCGCCACCCCCCTGCAACCTGAACAAATCCACCAGACGAGCGGGCTCCGTTCACCAGCATCCCCTTTAATAAAACACAGAAGGGCAAGTGTAACGACAGAAAACAGAGAGAGAGCGGTGTGACGGATTACCATTTACAACCACAGAGACTGCTGGGGGGGTGGGGGCGGAGGCTGGCCAGCACCTATTTATACAGGATGTCGTAGTGTCCCGGTCTGTACAGTAGATACACCTTGGGCTCCGAGCCTTCAGGGAAGACGTGAGGGTTGGTGCCTCCACCCTCGCCCCGGTCCATGTACTCCACCAAGATAGACACGTTCAGCGCCTGAGCCAGGGCGATGATGTGGATGTGGTCGCTCTCTTTGCACATGGGTTCCACTTCCTGCAATGCAGCGAGGGGGAGGCAAAACAAGGACGCAGAGGCTTAGGGGGGCGGGCCAGGCCAGCTCGGGGACTCAGCTATGGAGGCGCCCATGGGTCTCGCCACCCTCTCCCCATGGACGGGGGGCCCCTGCTCCCTCCAGGGGGGAAGAAGCTGTTCTTGGAGCTCGGTTCAGCTAGGAACCGGCCGAGACCGTGAGTCTGCTGACGTTTGGCTGTGGCTCCCGCCCTGCCCTGCTCGCTGTGCTGGTCACCTGGGAGTTTCAGACAAACTCTATGCTAGGACCCCGCTCCCGTGAGCCGCCCCCTACCTGCTGGCAGAACTCCTTGATGCTACGGCCTCCCTCGATGAAGTGCTCAAAGAACTTGCTCTCACGCTGCAGGTAGCCGGAGGTCAGCAGTCTCAGGTACACCACCAGATAGTCGGAGGTGCTCTGGTCATTGAACGAGGCCAGGAGCTCGGACACTGTGCTCTGCTTTTCCACTTGCTCGATCAGGTCCATGAACTGCAGGCGGGGGGAGGAGGGGGGTAGACACACATCTTTGGTATTATAAAAACAGTCTGTATGTGTTAATTACTAAGAAACTGGGTTGTCACAACATTGAAATCTACGCAATGTCAATGTAAACGTAAGTAAAGGTACCCCAGCAATCAATCGTGCATGTGATTTGCCAAAAACAGAAAATATACAAACGCTTTGAATTTCCCATGGAACAAACTTTTCTGGAAACCTTGGCCTTTGCTGGTCAAACCGAACTGAACCAATCGCCTATTTCAACAGAGCAAGGCGCCTCTGTTTCTGCAACAAACGCACCATCCAAATCTCCCACACTAATAAAAACATCCCAGCGTACCACTGCCACGATGGTCTCATGGGTTGCTCCCCCACGACCGAAGGCATAGTGTCTATTGCTGTTCATCCGTTCTGAATGGCACTAAATCTCAGCCGTCCTTGTTAAATAACAAAAAGGTTCACCAAATTCAAACCTCACGCTACAATCGATTCACGGTACGGAGCTTTGAGATGACCGACAATGACCCGTTCTGCTCACTCAGCGGAAGGATCAAAAAGAGGATAACGGAGGCCCAGAGCTTGAGTCTCTTATATCGAGTCTATGGGCAATACCCTCACGCTCTGGGTACGTGACAAAGCACCGTGGCGCTTTCTGTGAGGATCCGTGCGCTATTCGTACGTTTGTTTTAAAACCACTGCTGGTTCTCGTTAAAATATGCCTGTTTTATAATCGCCGTTTAAAGTAACATCGGCAAAGATTCTAAAACAAACAAATTCACTGTTCAATGAGGGTGTTTTGTAATAGTAGTCAAGATTTTAAATCATAACAAATGTTATCCTTTCTGAAAAACACTCACGTCTGCCAATGATGAGTTTTAAGTCGATAGGAAAAAATGATGACAACGTCTATAAAACCAAAACATCCCAGAAAAAGGCACCCGCCTCCAATGTTTAAAATGCTCAAAACAATGACCCGGATGGACAAAAAACAGCCACCCAGAAATCCGCCTCCACAAACCAAATCGACTGGAATAAATAACCACCGTGGTCATGCTTGCAAAACATGGGTGAGGATCAACAATCGCACCGAGATGCAGATGCAGCATGACTGAGCAAAACCCCTGAAATAGCAGAAAAGCCTACCCTCGTCAACAACACCAAACAAATGAGGACTTTGGCTTTGCTTCTACAATCATCCTCCAGGAGCATCGCTGTGCACCGGAGACCCCTGCTCCCTCCCTCATCTCTTAGCCGCCTGGCCGGCAGACAAACACGAGCTACTGAAGCTAGTAATTCTATTTCATCTTTGTCAATCTGTACGTGCGTGTGAGTGTGCAGGCGATTGCTTTTTGGAATCCTTCTCTTCACAGTACAGGTGGTGTATTGCCTTGTCCCCCTCGATGAGATCCTGCTATTTCTTTTAGAAGTCTAACAGTATCAGAAGCAGCCCTTCGCTCCGCCCCCCACCCCACCTCGAGATCGCCGGGAGTCACAATGAACAGCTCCCACTTGGTTCAGTGATGCTGGCATGCAGGCACGGCTGAGCCGCTGTCCCCGGCCTATGACGCGGGAGGAAAACCGATGGTCGGGGGCGGCAGGATATGGGAAGCCGCCTGGGGAGCCAGCAGGAAAGCCAAGATTCAAACTCAGGTCTCGCAAATCCCGATCTGCCCTGCCCTGCCCCACCGCCCCGGGGGAACGCTGCTCACCGTGTTATGGAAATCCTCGATTGTGAACTCCGTGAAGCCCTGGGACACCAGGTCCTCCTTGCTTTTGGCAGAGATCTCCTTGAACCTGCAAGGGATGAGATGAGGTGAGCTCGCTACAGGCAGCAGGGGGCAAAGGTCCGACAGTTTCTGGCCAGAAGAGACCGCCCCGTCGTCACCGATCCCGCCCGCCTGCCCCCCGCATGCTAAACTGCCATGACTGCAGCAAGGCTAACCAGCCAGGAGCCCCGGGCAGAGGACGGGGAATTGAGGGAGGCAAACACGTCCCGGTGACCGCATGCCACAGAGCAAGGTGAAAACACCCAAGGTCCCTGCCGATCGAAGCCTGACTCGGACGAATGGACCGTAAGAAGCAGAGAAAGCCGGCTATGTCGTCGGCTCGAAGTCGCGTTGACAGCCGGCGACGAGCGGAGTGCCCCTGGGGCCGGGGACCATTTTGTTCAACATCGTCAGTAATGCTCTGGAGGGTGGGGTTCACTGCGCCCTCGCCAAGCTCATGGAGTACGCTGAACTGCGGGGACCAGTGGACACCCTGGAGGGCGGGGACAGGGCACGGAGTGACCTAGACAAATTGGAGGATTGGGCTCAAAACGATTGACAAGGACCGCTGCAGAGTCCTGCGCTTAGAACTAAACAATCCCATACGCCGCTACAGGCTGGGGACCGAGTCGGCACCAAAGGACCCGGGGCTCGCGGTGGACAAGAAGCCGCAGAGGAGTCGACAGCGTGCCTTCGTTGCCGAGAAGGCACAGGGCACGTCGGGCTGCGTTAGTGGGAGCATGGCCAGCAGATCCAGGGAAGCGATCTCGGCACCCCCGGGTGTCCCGGTGCTGGCCCAGGCCGCCCTGGATGCTACAGAGGAAGAAGGCAAGGCAAAACCAAACCAAAAACAAGCAGGCGGAATACGCTAGAGGGAAAAATTCGTCTCATCCCTTCCCTACAGGAGAACAGCCGAAGCCCTGAAGCATGACCTTTGACGACAAAAGATGCAAACCACAAGGGAACCTTGGGACTGCCGAGCCTGGCTCCCTGCCGCCGCTGCGGACAATTCCGCTCAGAAAGGTGCCGTAGGGCTAACGTTCGGGGCCGGGGAGTCGATCGACTTTAAAGTCCGTACGGATGCCCTCGGCGTTAGCGCAGGGGAAGGGGCATCAGAGCCACCGAAGGCAGGGGGAGGAGGGAGGACTGGCGCACAGGTCCAAGCTTGACGAGGCCGGCTTCGCTGTGCCAGACGAGAGAGGGGACCTTTTTCAGTCCCGACGACCCTGCGCCTGGGGATCCTGCATCCCTTTCGGCGTCGCCAAGCTGGCTCCACCCCAAAGAGCGCGCCCTACCTTTGTAGCTCCTTGCTGTCCTCTAGCAGGGCCTCCAGGTGCGAGAAGCCAAACGCCCGGTAGAAGCAGTTGCCGTCGGGCCGCGTCTTCCGGATGTACGAATACTTTTTGAGCAGGTCCTGCGTGAGAGAGGAGGCACAAACAAGTCTCTCATAGGGAAAGGGGCCGCTAGCTTAGCAGCCGACGCTGCCATCTACAGACCGAGCATCATTACTCCTCCTGCTCCTTCCCAAGCCTGATGGGGAACTTAGGGACCATGCAGAGGAAGGCCAGAGAGTGGGAGCTCAGGGAGGGGAAGCCGAGGGACTTTGGGGGCAGGGGAAGCAGGGGGCCCGAGCAGTCACAGTGACGACAGGGGGGCTGCGATGAGGGGATTGGGGAGCTGGGACAACCTAGGACCTAGGAGACTCGGGCAGGGGAACGAAGGAAGAAGGGGCCTGGGGTTGCGGGCCTGGCATGGAGGCGGGGGGGACTCCTAGAGCAGAGCATGCCCCTACCTTGATCTTTTCTTGATAGACGTGATCGTCCTCGGCGTACTCCTTGTACAGAACCGACAGCTCCAGTCTGTCTGACACCAGGGGGTTCTGAACGGCGATCTGCAAAGACGATGGGAGGCGCCGTGAGAGGCAGTGGACAGGGCGCACCCAGCTAAGAGACCCCCCGAGCCTGCGGCGGGACACTTAGAACTGTCTGGCCAGTGGCAGCGCCTCATGAGACTCATACTCTGGCTACCTCACGCCCCTATTCCCTTCCAGGGGCCCCCGCTGGAAGATGTCCCCTACCAGTGCGCTGCCGTCACCCTCTCGCCGAGCCGCCGCCCAGCCATCGCGGTGCGGGTGGCTCACGTGGCCATTCCCCGCCATCACCCAGGCTCCCGCTAGGAGCGTGCCTCCCACGAGGCACCATGGCAGCTGTACCACCTCACAGGAGATGCGGTCCAGCCAGAGTGCCCGGCTCATAGAGGAGCATGGGAGCACGAGACACCCAAACTCCCGCTCCCAGGAGGCCCTGTGGCGCCATTCCCCAATCAAAATCTGGTCCTTTTTTGGATGCTCGGGTTGGGATCTGGGACAGGGAACACAACACCCGAACGCATGCTACCCTTTCCCCAGGCAAGCAGAGGTTACTTTCCTGTAACAGAGGGCTTTTTGAGCTGCGCGGGCCCTACCTGTGTTCCACGGAGGGGTCACGCACGCCCCACGTGTCTGGAGCTGGAGGCTTTGAGAAGGAGTCACGTCCTGTCGTCCACGCACGTGTCCTAGCCTCGCCTCACGGTTTTGTCCGAGGCGACAAAGGGTGGGGCGGACCTACCCCCTCGATAGTGCCTTCTCCGCCGCTCATCGAAGAGATCCGCAGCAGAAGGCAGAAAGTGGAACACGGCTAGAGATGGCACATCTCCAAGAGCCCTCCGTTACAGGCGGGTAACCTCCTCTTTTTCTTCCAGCGACAGTCCTGATCGTGTTCCATGCAGGGTCGGAGGGAACGGTCGAATGAGATGTCCGGCGCAGAATCTCGTGCCGAGGCATCACATGCGCCAAGCCTCATGTGGCCACCCTGCACGCATGCGAAGGCAGTATGTCGTCATGGGCAGCTGTGGTCGACGCTTGCGCTCTCGTGCGGGTACGATGACCGCTGGTGGAGTGTGACGCGCCCTGAAAGGCGCTGAGAAATCCTCCGGGTGGACAGCGCCTGCCCCGTAAGCTTCTCCATTTTGGTGACAAACGGTCTAGGGGGCTTTGTGAATGCTCTCATCCTCTGCTGGCAAGACACCAGACCCTGCGGACGTCGAGAGAGCGCAGGCACCGCTTCTCTGCCAGGGGGGTGAGGCTTCGGGAAGAAAGCGTACGGGTCAGTCGAGATGATACCACCTGGGGCAGACACCCGGGGGACGGGCGCAGGGAAACTTTCCGTACAGAATGTGGCCTCTGCCCCCCTAACCCCAGCTCACCTACCCTTCTCACAGAAGGAACGGCTGCCACGAAGGCAAGCAACCTTCAGGGAAAGGAGGGACGGGCGGCATGAAGCCGGTGGCTCCAAGGCTGGGAACGTTCTCAGGAGACCCTTCCAAAACCTGGCCCTCAATGGACGCCTAATAGGGAGTGCCCTACCACGACCTTAACAGAATCGAGAGCGACTCCCGATGTCTTCAAGGACAGAAGGCGGTCCGCAAGAAGGGGAAGGTCCGAGTCCTCAGGGACTAAACCCCTCTGTTGTGCCCAGGAGGTGAAGCACTGCCGCTCGGCCCGCTGCGAACGCCGCCCAGACTCCTTCCTGCGGCTCAAAAGGGCATCTTGTGCAGCCGACAAACATCACCCTTCTAGCAAAAACGTCCGTCCCGAAACCAAGCGCCCACATCAAGCGTAAGCGGATCAGGACGCCCGCTCCTGCCACCCTCTTGCATGAGTGGCTCCGGGAAAGCTGGCAGGGGAGGTGGCGAAGGCGGTGAGGAAATCAGAACAGGGAGATCGGAATAACCATGGAACTTCTCCCACCTGCTCTCATGAAGGACCCGGGGCAGGAGCGGTACGAGGGGAAAACGTCTACTGGATCGGGTCCGACCAGAGGAAGACGAAGGTAGCACCCTGGGAATGGACGCTGAGCTCCACCCCTCCGCCCCCCTCCCGGCAAGGAGCAAGACGTGGTACGCTTGCTGTTGGCGGGGGAGGCAAAGAGATCCCAGGTCAGAGTCCCCTGTTGACCGAAAATGTCGTCGACTACGGCGTTGCGAAGCTCCCGCTCGCCATCGGCCGCAAACTTCCTGCTGAGACGATCCGCGATCACATTCCGAGATCCCGGAAGAGAGGCTGCTGTTGACAGGATCTCATGGGCGATGCACCAATCCAACAGACAAACCCTTTCCCCGCACAGCCTAGCGCCCCCCTTCCTTCTGGATGTCGGATGTGCAGTGACCACGACGGGAGGAAAGGGATGGAAGACATGCGTGACATGCTCTCCATATCGCCCAAAGCTCCAAGATGTTGACGATGTGCCTTCTGGATCGGCGAGGGGTCCAGGTCCTTCATGTCAGGTGCTCCCCCGGGTGGGCGCCCTGTCCAGGGAGCGATCATCGTCAAATCTGAGGAAGATAGAGGGAAAGGCATTCCGGCACAGACCTGTCTTGGGTCCCTCTGCTGCTGGTGCGTGGAGGGCGCCTTGGGAGAGACCGCCAGCAGAAAGGCCACAGTCCATCACGTGGGTGAGGCTTTCTGGAGCCACAGCTCAAGACGGCGAGAGGTTGACGGTGAGCGAAGACAGGGATGTGCGCATGGGCAACCGCCTGTCCCAGGCCAGTCCTGATGGAACGGAAGGACTGCCACCGATTTTTCGGGTGACGGGTTTCTGCGGGATCTGGAACCCGTCCCTCGGTAAGCGGGCTTGTGCTGAGGCCAGGTCACCGGAGGCCCCAAGGACGTGCAGGGACTGCGCAGGAACCACAGTCCATTTTTCAACACAGACGTTCACCCCCGGGGAGGAAAGGGGTCCAAGGAACACAGAGGTTGAGACTCGTCCCTGGACGGCACTGCCAGCGGCCGGTCGTCGAGCTAGGGGAATGGGACGCCACTGGAGGTGGGCCGCCATGCCAGAGAAAACGGTGGCAAAGACCCATGGAGCGAGAGGGAATGCGAACGGTGGGACCCTGCCTTGGAAGCGCTCGGGGCCTACCGCGAACCTCAACCATCTCCTGTGGGTTGGATGGACGTCCATGCAGAAACAGGCCTCCCTCCGCATATCCCTCCGCTGGCCACTAAGGAGACTGTACGGTGCTTTGGCTCACGTACCAAGCAATGGAGACATCCGCAGTCCGGGAGTGGTCTCCGCCGCCCTCCTTCTCGGGTACTGGAAAATCAGGGGACTAGAACCCCATGCCCAGAGACTCCAGAGGAACGTGCTCTGTCGCCACCCTATGCGGTCCCTCTTTGCCACTCAGCACTTCCCTGAAGAAACCAGATGAATGTCGTCACGACGTCCGTAGCCATCAGGCGCGCAGAGCCATCTGCCGTTACCGCTGCGGACCGAAGCACTGTCCTCGCAACTGGCTTGTCCTCCTCCAGGATAGCCTGGAAACAGGCTCCATCCGGCTGGGGGAGTTTGTCGGTAAAGTCCTCCAATTTACTGGAGTGGAGAAGGCCCTCCAATCAGGTCAGATAGTTCGAGATCCCAAACTGGTGGCTGGCCAACCGGGAGATGTTGCGGCCCAGAACGTCCGGCCGCTCACCCTCCCCGTCTGGTCCGCCGGGATGCAGCGTCAGTGCTGCTGCCCGGCTCGCTCCATTGCCACTTGGATCACAAGGGAATTGGGGGGGGAGTGAGAAAACAGAACCTCAGGCCCCTTGGCTGGCACAGAGGACCTCATTTCTGGCCCCTCAGGGGCAGAAGCGCCAGTGACCGGGATACATCGGACGGTGCGAGCCAGCCGAAGAGCGGTAGAGCGACCCGGGTCAGTACCAAGGCCCGAAGGAGATCCAGAAGCTGAGGCCATTTGTCCAGTGCTTCTTCCGGGGAAGGCTCTTTGCAGGAGGTCCTGGAACTAGCGAAAATCATCTGGGGGCGAAAGGGGAACCAAAGTCGCCACTGTGTCCGCAGAAGATGATGGCGAGCATTCCTGTTCCGGTGGTACCAACACCTCATCCTCTGGGAGGGGAGAGGGACGAACCCTCGCTCGGTGAACAAGGAAGCTCCACGGGTCAGTATCCAGGCCGGGACCCCCAGTGTAGCTGACAGGAAGGATCCGGCCCCGTAGAGTGGGACGCCGGTGGCTTCTCTGCTGGGGTAGAGGAAGGTTCTGCCATGAAACTGGGGGTGCTCGGAGCGACGGTTGGGGATGGGCGACCCCTGCACTCCACCTGAATCCTCCTAGGAGGAAAAATCGGATCCCAGTTCCGATGGTGGTGCCGTCCGAACCATGTAAACTGTCAGAGACTCAACTGAGGTGTGCGCTGGGTTGCAGATCACAGCGTCCTAGGTGCAGACTGCAGAGGAAGGTGCGGAGACCTCACTTCTCCTGGAGCAAAGACTTCACGAGGCTCGGGCGCTGCCTCTGGTCTCCCCGGCAGCGACGGCACACGCTGGGTACCCGGAGCGGAAGACCAGTTCCCTTGACTTAGGGGTGGCCGAGTTGGAAGACATATGGGGCTTGGGGCTCTGGACCGGCGGATCCGCCACTCCGTGTTATTTCTCGTCATGCTCATAAGCCTTGGAATGCGCTGCTTCTCCATGGCTGGAACTCACAGAAGGTGCAGCGTCCTCCTTGGGTCTGGAGGAAGACTGACCGCCACACTTGGGGGCACACTTCCTTGCCTCCCGAGTAGGCCCTGGTACAGGGTTCTCACTACCGATCCCAGCAGAACTGGACTCGATCTCCGCAGTCGGAGGCGCCCACTCCGGGTCGGTCAGGCCGACGTACCGGAGGAGGGAGGAGAGTTCCTGGGCCTGAAGCCGACTGTGGCCTCGTGGTGACTTCCACAAAGAGCTTCTCGAGACAGAGGGCCTTGGCCTCCTCAGTTACGGTTTGGGAAGGACAGGTGGATGCTGCACCTGGATGAAACGGGGTCTTCTCCCAAGAAAGAGAGGTGGCAGCAGTGCTCGTCACTGACCGACAAAGATGGCAGGCAGGAGGCACAGATCTTGAACCCTGGCGTCTTCGGCATAACCCAGTGCCCAGGCGTGAGGGCTGGGGGGAAGAGTGGTGAACAGATTCCTCACGTTCTCTTACCTCCTAAAAACTACCACCAAACAACAGTAGAAACCATTAAACGAAAAACAAAAAACCAAACCCTAGCATACAACTCACCGTGTACCATTCTAAAGCCTTTTTTTTGTTTTAAATGCACCAGAGATGAGAGGACGCCAGTAGCTCCGACTCAGGCCACGTGGCAGTGAGAAGCAACCGGAGATGCCGTCGCTCCGCCCCAGACAAAACCGTGAGGTGAGGCGAGGGCCAACGGACGTGACTTCTCTCCAAATCTCCAGCTCCGGAAGCGTGGTGCATGCGTAAACCCTCCGTGGAACACGACAGGGATCGGGATTGGAAGCAGCAGCTGATGCTTTTCATGAGAAAATCAGCTGTGTCACAAACCCAACTACAGGCAGAAGAGAGTTGGGATGGAAATTTTTCCATTGGCCCTCGTGGCACCCTCACACCAGTACCCGGTGCCCCCTGCTGCCTAGCAGCCCATTCTAGGAGGCCTGACACCAACACATCCTCTAGCCCCCTGGGTCACCCCACCCCCATCTCTTCCTCCCCTCTGCCGCCAGGAGTCTCGACACCCCTCTTCCCCCTCTACCCCCACATCCCACCAAGCCTAAGTCCACCCCAAGAGTCCCATCCACTCCCTACTGCCCTCCCCAGATGTGGATCCCACAACCCAGGAGTCCCGACACCCATGCCCATGCTCCCCATTTCCTCTGGAGGCAAAGGACGGAGCTGGGGGTGAAGGATGGCTGTGTCCCATCTCGGGGGTTGGTGGGGGGAGCGCTCAGCCCTCAGCTGACCGGCTACAGGCTAGGGGGAACGTGACAGGCTACAGGCAAGCCGTGCAGCAGAGATTTAAGGGGTCAGCACAGGGAAGGCGGCAGCCAGGTACCGAGACCCCGAAGTCCCGGAGGCTGGAGATAGACCATGAAACTCCCAGGATGCCATGAAGGGAGAGAACAGGGCGGGGCAGGGCAAGGACACAAAGGCCCCTCTGAGATCCGCCCACTGACCCCTGGCAGGTCCAGCGAGCTCCTTCCCCCTGCACCCTTGCAGACAGCAACCACCCCAGGAGCCTCACCTCTTGCTGGATGCGATCCTGCTGAGCCATGATGGCTTCGTCATACGCCAAACAGTTGACGCCTGGAAGAGAAGGAGACATGGACTGAGATGCTCGGCTGCTCCCCAGCCGGTTCAGACCGTCCCCTCCGGGCTGCTCCCCTGGGCTCCAGTCTCAAATGTCACACCCCCTCCCTCAGGGGGCTCCCGCGTACCATCAGGATGAGTTCCCCAAGGTTTGGCCTCCCCTGCCTTTTGCTTACATTCCTCCCATCGCCCATCCCTCCCACCCTAGGGTGCCGACGGTGCCCAAGATCATCTAGCCAGGACTCCGTCCGCGAGGCTGGAGGGGGAAGGCTTGTCCTTCACGTCACGTCAGTGAGCTGAGACTTGGGAAACGTGGCTTCCCTTTCTGGCTCTGCCATCGAATTTGAGCAACTCCTTTCATCTCGCTGGACCTCCATCTTCCCCCTCTGCAAAATGGGGATAAGGGGTCTTCTCCTGTGCTGGTTAGAGAGGCTGAGCTCCTTGGGGCAGGGCCCATCTCTCGCGAGGTGTCTGTGCAGCGTCCAGCATGATGGGTTCCCCGATCTCCAGGGGGGGTGTCCCGGCCGGATCCCGGCCCAGCAGGCCCTCCTTGCCGCCCAATCTCAGACAGGGAGGCCTGCGCGGCGCACAGCACAGTGGGCTCCCTGATCTAGGTCAGAGATCGATTGATGCGTCAGATTGCCAAAATGAGTCGTTTCCCTTCGAGGGTTCACCGTCGACTTCAGACAACAAATGTTCTCTCAGAAGAAGGCAGAGCAAGCAGAATAACCCCCATGCGAGAAAGCCGGCACCCACCTGCCAGCTGAGGCACCCGACAGGGCTAGTTTTCAAAATTCCTTCTCTCATGCAAATGGTCGTCTAACTCAGCCAGAAGCGTGGCTATAACAAATCTCCGGGTGCGGCTCCAGCCAGTGGCCTCTGCAGAGGCCAGAACACGTCTTTCTAAGCCCTGCTCGTTACAGACACAAGCGGCTCTTGAGCTGACAGAAACCAAAGCTGTCGTTCATAAACACCTCAAGACAAACCCACGAGGCAGCACCATAAGCGTCTAAGCAGCCACACTTCTCTCCAAAACACTTTAGCACGACCGGCCACTAAGATCGCAAGGGTCTTGTCAACGCGCTAACGTCGTGTTGCTTTAACCGATGGCCCCAGTGATTGACTGGATTCTCCATCTCAACTTCAACCTAGAGGCCTTTCTGGAAGAGGCTGGAGACAAATATAAGCCATCAGGCTCAACAGAGCGGGGGAAGTGGGTGAAATGCTCGGGCATACCTGTGCAGGAGCTCGGACTAGAGTGGGGGTTTTCAAACTGGGGGTCGTGAGGTTATTGTCACGAGCTGTCAGACACCACGTATGCCAGTGGCATGGCACGGTGGGGGAGAGAGGGCATCACTTTTTAGAGGGATCGTCAGAGCCTGAAATATTTGCAAAGGAGTCCCAGCCAAAAAAGTCTGAGAACCCGCTGGCCTAGAGGATCTCACAGTCCTTTCCGGCCTCACGCTCTATGAATCGCTAACTACGCCGGTAGAGCTAGAGCAGCACAACCCCGTAGCACGGATACCAGCATACGGGTGCTTTATGCTGGCATCGTTTACTCCTGGACATGGGATATAACGCAGGCGGCCCCTGCTCAGCATAGTCCTGCTCCATCTTCAGACTCCTTGGGTCGTTTGCCCCCCTCTGCTCCTACAGGGAGGCTGCTCCAGAATCTCCCTCTTTTGATGGGCAGAAACCTTCTTCTCCTCCTCGCCAGCCTCCGTCACTTCCTGGCCAGCTCACCCCATCTGCTCTCATGCCAACATTCTCCTTTAACTTCACGAGCTCTTCTTCCTCACTGGGGTTAACCCCACTGGTCCATTTATACAGTGCAACCAGACGCTCTCCCCCAGCCAGGCTAACCAAGCCCAGCCCTTTCGCTCTCCATTCCGAAGATCGGCTCTCCTGTTCCTGATCACCCTAGAAGCCCTTCTCTGCACGCACACACTGCGGTTTGAGAAGGGGAAACAGCTATACCAGCGTTAGGCACCTTGAAGCCAGCGTAACCACATCTGCCTCAGGCAGGTACCATAAAAAGTAAGCCTGTTTCAAAAGACATCACCACTCCCCTAACTGAAATAGATATATAATGCTCCAAAATCTGTGCGCATGCCACACTTCAGATCTGACTGATTTGAAGAGAAAGATCTCGTTTCTATACTATGCAGCTGAAAGCACTCGAGCACACAGTTCATTTCCCCTGTTGCGGCGAGGGAGCTTCTCTTTTGGGTTTTTTTTATATATATAAAAATAAGGAAATGCAACTGAAATCGCAGGGGGATCCGGAGAAAAAGTTGGATGAGTCCCTGGGCCTCAATCAAACGATCCCTCCTCCTGGCCTCGACCGATCTATGAATAACGATCAAATGAAAGTACATCAAGGCACTGGGCCAGTTCCTCGGCTTGCGTAAAAGGCCCTGGCTCCGCCGGATTCCCTAGAGCTATGGCAATTGACACCGGCCATGGATGTGGCCCGGTGAAACTCGCCAGCTCTCCCACCCTCCCCTGTAACTAATGACGCGGCTGTTGTGCCCCTTTCCCAGATGGGGAAACTGAGGGGGAATGATTTTGAGCCAGGCTCGGAACCCAGGAGTCCGACTGAGCTTCACCTCAAATAAGTCTCCCAAAGGAGGGGAACTTTCGGACGCAAACAGCCTCCCGTTTACCGTCGCTACCCGTCCGCCTCTCGGTGCTGTTTGGCTCAGCTCCAAGACAGAGAGAAGCTCTGCCAGCTCTGCGGGAAGATGAGAAAGCAATCTGGGCCGGTTTCATTTCACACGTCACCGGCAGACATGAGTCCCGAGTCTGATGCCCAGCCTAACGGGACGCGTCCCTGCTAAGGTGACAGAGGGCCCCTCTCTTGCTCTGCAGAGGCCAAATAACAGAGGGTGGAAAGAACCATGTGGGGTATATGCACAAACACCCCCGTTCTCCTCAGCCTACTGGGCAACAACAGGAGCAGATACCCCACCGCAAGAGTCTCGCCCAGAACGGACCCAGCTGGACCACGGCCCCCCTTCGTCAACAGAACCGTCTGGGGATTGGAGGCCAGATCTTCGCTGGCTGAAGGGAACTGGGACCAACTCTCTCTACTGGGGACATTTCAAGCCAAAGAGCCCTCGTCGTGCCATGCGCACAGAATTTAAACAGGGTTTTTCAGTCCTGCTCCGGGGGGCAGGAACTGCACTTAAAAAAGGGGGCCAAGCTCATCTGGAAGCTACTGGGTGGCGAGAAGGTAAGTCCGTTTTCTTCAGCCCTGGGCACCCCAGATGCTCCTCCATTTGCAGAGCCATTGCTTGTTCTAACAGTCCCCCTCCACCTTTCAACAAACAATTCATATATTATTTATGGCTCCCAGTTAGGGATGGCCTAAGCAGGGTGTCACGCCAAACCATCTAGGATGCCTGCTGCTGGGAGTGGGAGAAGGAGGAGGTGAGGGGCTGGGTCTCCAGGCAGGATGGGGGTAATCAGACAGTAATGGGAGCTGGGTTAAGGAGACCATGTGCCAATGGGAGTTTTAGGACTCCCTTGTGATGGGTGATTTGGTTGGGAGCCTCCTTCCCCCCCAACCCACCCCCTTCGCTAAGTCTTGCCGCATGGCAGTGAGAGACACGCAACCGAGTGGAGGGAACGTCCTCAGGGGGCCAGGCCAGGTCCTGCCTCCCAGGGAAATCAGGACCGAGGCGGGCACAGACAGCGGCTGACGCAGGGTGGGTTGATGTAGCCTGGTCTCTAGGCCTCAGGGCACAAGTGGTGGGAATCCTGTCCCCCATAGGGGTGCTGCTGGGGATGGAGATCCTATCTCACAGAACGGTGCTGCGTACAGCCAGGAAATGATCAGAGTAGGGTGTACATTCAAGCGGAAAGAGCGGGTAGGGCATTCTCAGTGTCTCATTGCCAGGGACCACTCCCCAGGGGTCCCTGCTGATGAAAGAGCAGGGCAGGCTATGGCACCCATTGCACCAATACCAGGGAATCCTGCATCACGTGGATGACCATATCTCTAGGCCTCAAGATCCTGTCCCCTAGGAGGGGCTGTGAGTGGGGTGGAGTGATTGCAACCGTTGCAGGAGCAGGGCACAATGGGTTGGTGCATTTTGGGGGAGGGGAGGAGGGAGGCACTAGGCCTCGGGGCAGATGGGGGAGGAGAAGTTTCCTGGAGGAGAAGGGGATCACGGGCCCACGGGATGGGGGGAAGCAGATCCTGGGGGCGGGTGAGGAGTTTCTTGTGGTGAAAGCTGGAGAACTGCGGGGTGCAGCTCCTGAGAGGGCGTAGCTCTGTGATATGGGGCAGACCAATCCACTCCCATGGGGTCTTGGGAAGCATGTCTGGGATTTGGGGAGGCGCTCCCTGTGGGGGAAGGTTAGCAAAGATGTGGCTCGAGCAGAAGTGGGGAGATGAGCGAGTCTGGGATCTGGGGAAGGGAGGGACCTTTTCTCTGAGGTTTGGGGGGGGGAGGGGAGAAGGAAGAAGCCTTTTCAATGGGGAAAGCCTAGCCTGGGAGGGAAGGCAGAGCTGGGATCTAGGGGGCAGGGAAGGAGGTTGGTTCCACTGAAGGGGGCTGGGATGTGGGGGAGAGAAGCCTGTTCTTGTCTCTGCGGGGGGGGGGGCGGAACCTCTCCCTGGGGAGGGGAATCCGGGCCCGGGGGCGGGCGGGGGAAAACAGGGCCGGGGAGCTCGTCTCTCGGGGGGGCCGGGCGGGGTCTCGCCAGAGGGGTCCCCGCGCCCACCCTGCCCCGCTCTCTGTTCGGGAGCAGGGCCGCGTTAGGCCGGTGGGATGCGGAGGCCCTTGTCCCGCCCCGCGGAGGGCGGCAGGGCCTCGTCTCCGGCTGGCGCTGGGGCTGTTTCTGGGGCGGGAGGGGGCACGTCTCGCGGGGGGTCCCGCCCCTCCCCCGCACTACCTTATGGGGGGACTCCCCTGCCGCCCCTCCCCCCATTACCATCCGTGTCCCCCCCCAGCGGCTCCGGCTTCTGCAGAGGCTCCTCCGCCGCCATCTTTGAGCTGCTGCAGCCCGCCCCGCACCGAGCGCGAGCGCTTCCGGGGCACCCATCGGGCCTGCGACGGAACCGGAAGTGCTTCCCCCCAGCCCTAGCAACCGCCCCAGCAGCAACTTCCCCCCTCTAAGACCCGCCCCCCTTCTTAGCAACGCACGAGCCCGGGCAGGCTGCGCCCCCCCCCCCATGGATGGAGCTGGGTGGAGGGTACGCCCTGGTAACAGGTGACACCCGTGCATCGTTGGGCTGTGCGGTGACGTCATCGTGTGACGTCACAGCACCCCGCTCGGGCAACTTTTTTGCTGAGGCGTGACAGCGTCATTAGCCGCCACAGCGGCCTCCTGCCACCCATCGTTGGCGTGGCCTCGTGACGCCGTCGTGGAACATCCGCGGCCTCGCCTCCCCCCCCCGCGGTCTCCTGGCGCTGGGCCGCCCTCGCGTGACATCACAGCAGCTTCGCGTCCACCCCGTCGCCGTGTCACTGGACATGAGGGCAACCTCACCCCCCTGCTCGGGCCTTTGTGATGTCATCACGTGACGTCGTGCAGGGCCGTCAGACAACCTCCCCTCGTGCCATTAAGCGCCCTTGCTTCCCAAGAGCTTTACTGCGTCGTTAGGATGTCATTTACCGCCCTGGGGCCTCACGCCAACCCGCCTTCACCAGGCTGTGTCGCTATGACGTCCTGTGACCGGTAGCGTCTCGCTTCGCTAGGATGTCATCGCAGCAGCCTAGCGTCGACCCCCCTCACATCCCAATATGACATCACCGCTGGCCCCCTTGGCCCCACTTGTCACATCCCGTCGTGAGGTCACGGTCTCACTCCACCTCTGCTCTCGCTGTTACTGTGACGTCATCCCTTTCTCCCATCACTGTGTGACGTCACACCAGCCTTGCTTCAGCCTGCCCTCGTACCCCAGCGCCGGGCGATATCACAAGCGTCACCTTGCTACGGGACGGTGATGCTGGAAGACCGGATGCCAGCTCTGTTAGCTTTTTGTGAACATAGGTATTAGCATCATCAGAATGTGCTTAGATTTCACTACATGCTTGTGAGGGGCTGCGTGTAGTGGTTCACTCTTAAGCGCTGTATCTCACCTGGTAAGATCATAGTTACGCATTTGAATGTGACGCCTCTGGAACCGTGTACATCACCAGCCAGGAAGGAGACATTTTATTAACAAGCATGAAATGCTGATGTCCAAGGAAGCTTTTCTCTCCTGCCTGACCAGGAAGGCCATGGCAGCCAGACTCAAGTGGACCATTTAAAGGGATCACTGACTTTGCCATTTACTCTCCCCACTGCTGCACCTCCCCCCCCAAAATGAGACTTGCAAGCCAATTCCTCCCATCAGCTGAGCTTGCAGCTCACAGCAGAAGGGGAAAAAAGCTCTCACAAGCCGGCTCTTTATGTGCCTTGTACTCCCCGCGCGGGGGGTGCGCGGAGGAGCAAGGATGACTAGGCATAAGCAAAAGATCCCCCATGCTCAGCCTGGCTTAGCCCTAAAGGACCTATAGAGCTTGCTTATGGTAGAAGCTTCTGTTCCTTTTTTAATCTTAGGAGTGGAACTCACTTGTGTGTATCTACATTTATCTGCTTTACCCTTGTAAATAACTCCCTTCTTTCCTTTTCCTCTATACTAAATCTTGAGATCATTTATTATGGGATTGGCTACAAGTGTCATCTTTGGTGTGAGCTCTAAGGTAAGCGACTGGACCGTTGGGACTGGGAGTAACTGGAATAGTGCTGGGACCCTTGGTCTAAAGGACCGTCTATCACCCAGGTAAGCTCAGCTGGGTGGCAAGACAGCTCGGAGTACCCACAGGGACTGTCTGCGACTCCATGTTAAGGCTGGCGTAACACCTGAGGAGTGCAACCTTGATACTTGGTTGGTGTCATCTCAAGTCTAGAACTCACAGCCCATTTGGGATTTGGGCCCTGCTTCTTAACAGGCTGACCTGCGCTTGGCACTCATGCTCCTGAGCCCCTGTGAGACAGCTTGACAGCAGCCTCTCATGCTCCTGCTCTGCCAGGCAGCTGTGGTTCCCGAAAACACCTTCGCTTTGCTAAGTCCACATCGCCACCCCCACACCCCGTCACACTTTGGTGACACACGGGGACCATGTCAGAACCTTGGTACCGTCTCAGGCTGACCTCCCCCCATCCATTGTAATGATGGAGTCACCTTGCGCTCCCACGGCACAGCTAAGCTATCCAGCACCGATGCACTTGGTTAGCTTGGAAGCCTACAACATGCTAGGACACATCAGGAGAGAGATTTCCAGCTGAGAGAGGGAATGGTTAATGCCACTAGACAAGGCACTGGGCGGGGTAAGATCTCGGGCCATACAGCATGTAATTCTCCTCACCCATATTCAAGAAAGATGACTCCAAACTGGCCCAGGGGCAGAGAAAGGTTCCCGGGCTGATCAGGGAAAGGGAGAGCTGATCTGACAAGAGGAGACTGAAAGCGACGACCTTGTTGAGCCAGGCCAGCCAACGGCTGAGACTAGAGGGGATCGGATTGCTCACTATAAAAAATGCAGGGAGAAACCCTCAGCAGAGCGAAGAGCTATTGAACTAAAGGACACCATTGGCACGAGAACAAATCGTGGCAAATCAGTCACGGCTACGTTGAGGCTGGAGTCGAGAAGAAGGGTTGTACCCGTCAGAGGAAGGAGGTTCCACAGCAGCCTCCCCCACAGGAGCAGGGGGAAAGGGGCCAAACAGCACACTCATTTGAGGATGGCGTGGGATACGTTTCTGAGCGGGATTCTACAATGGAATGCCTGCGCTAGCAGGGACTGGACTCGCTGACCCAGGAGGCCCCTTCTGCTCCTACGTTCATATTCCCTGGTGGGGGAGAACAGGCAGAAATGCCCAAGGAACTTTCCTCACTTAGGGCTGGCTTGTCCTAGGAGCAGAAAGGAGATTGGCACCCGACGCCCAGTCGCTTCACTTCAGGCATCATCTCATTTCCCTTAGACCCTGGGGCTGCCCTGACATCATTGTGGTTTGCATTAAAGCAGAGCTTTCACAAACAGATCCAACTGGGATTTACATGTTGCCAATGATAGAGAGGCCATCAAAGTCACATGCCGGTTGTTCATTACCCTCACTATTAAAAATGGGCACCTTCTTTCCAGCCTGAATTTATCTAGCGTCAACTTCCAGCCACCAGATCACCTTTGTCCGCTACATTGAAGCAGGGTTGCCAACTGTCCATAAATTCAGACAGTCAGTAAAAAATGTACGATTTTAAACATGGTCAGTAAATCCATAAATAAATGAAAATGTCCATAACATTGGGTAGAAATAAAACCTGTTGTATTCTGACAGTGATTGTCATTCAGAATCACTTCTTGTATCATAAAACTACACTGATCATGACTTTATCCATTTTCTGGTTTTTTATTATTGCACACGCCCAAAGAACCTGATTGATCAATTAACTGCAACTAAAACAATTGCATAATTCCCAATTCCTGTATACAGAATACCATGAGGGAGTACACACTTTTGTGACATTATGGTACTTTTAGTGATGTCAGTAAAACTTTCCCATGGCAGTAACAAAAAATCAACTTCAGATTTTCATGTCAGTAACAACTAAAATGCAAGGTTGGCAACCCTGTGATGTGACCCTGTAGACTGCGATCAAATCACCTCTTCACCTTCTCTGTGGTAAGTGAAATCGATTTTGCTCCCAGAGCCTCTCGTTCCATTGAGCCTCAAGGCTTTCATTCGAGATTGGCCATCCCTTTCTGAGAGGGAAACAGATTCTGAACGCGAGATCGACAGCCCAGCCTCATCGGGATACTTGGTGCAGGTCTGGTTACCCCCTTTCAACCAGGACATTACAGAGAAGAGCGCTGAGAAGGCTCAAGGGCCTGGGGGAACGATGACGAGAGCCTGGGATTATTCACCTTCGAAAGGGGACAAAGAGGGCACTGGACAAAAGTCCATACAAGAAAGCTGAGAAGATCATTATCTCAGCCTGGTGCTCAGACCACTTCACCCCTCTCTTTGCATCCCTCTCCAGCGGCTCCCCCTTCTCTATCGCTTCAAAACATCAGCCAGCTGTCTTCCCCCTCAAAGACCTTCATAGCCTATCTCCACCCAACCTATCACCTCTCAGGTGCCCTCAGAGTGCCACCTCCCATCAGCCCCCCCATGTGAGCCGCCCTCACCCCCTGCTTCCATTTCTACCCAAGCACACTCGTGGCTTTCCCCCAGACGGCCCCTCAGGCTTGGAAGGAGCTCACTGTCAACACCCACAAAAGATGCAAAGGAGAGTTTGAAGGAGAACAAGGGCTGTGATGCCTGCACAACCCTTAGCAGCAGTTAAGCTGCTGGTATGGCGATACCACCCCCCATCATGTTGGCCACTGCTAGCGTCTCAGTGTTCATTGGTGCTCCCCCCCAGCTGTCACCACAGCGTAGCCTTAGATAACCAGCTCTTGGGTGAGGGACTGGCTTTTTGTTCTGCGGGTGTGCAGCACCTAGAAACATGGGGTCCTGTTCCAGGAGCGGGCTCCTGGGAGCTACGGTCACACGCCTACATCAGAGTCCTACTCCTCAGGTCTGTGTTATACAGGAGGTCAGACTAACTCTCCCCTCATCCCCCCACCCCTTCTAGCCTCAGCTTCACTGTTGCTCTTTAGCTCAAGCCAGAGGGATTGGGGGAACTGGACAGCAATAGCACAACTATTGCAAGATGAAACAGGAAGATTAAAGAGATTGCGTTGTGTTTATTATGAATGTACTTTTCCCTACCATGTTTTTTTGTTTGTTTGTTTGTGTTTTAATTAAAAACCAATCATCTAGTAGGACTTGAGCCTTGTGGGGTAAAGTTTACAAGTCACCCAAACACTTCTAGGAGTCTTTTTGACAATCAGTTGGATTTAAGAACCTAAGGGCCACATCTCCAAAAAGTAGGTTGGGAGGTAAGGTGGCTTAGTGGGTAGAGGGCTGGATTGGGATGCGAAAAACTGGCCTGCTGCATCCCCTTGAACAAGGCACCTCCCCTCTCTGTGCCTTCGTTTCCCCATCTGTAAAATGAGAAGTGTGATACTGACCTCCTTGGTACAGCAGTTTGATGTTACAGAGGAGAAGCATGATTTTATCAATTCAAAGGGAGCCAAGGGACCACCTAGTCCGACTACCTGTCTAGCACAGCCCACAGCACTTCCCTGAATTAATTCCTGGCTGGATTAGGGCAGATCTTGTTGGGGGGGGGAAGAGAGAGAAGAAAAACAAAAAACACATCTACTCACCATTTTTTAAGTTACCAGCACTGAAAAATCCACCACAGTGGAAGAGTTAGGTACTGTGCTCTTACTGCAGCGTTCCAAATTATCATGATTTTTAAGTCTCATGATATTTCTCAGCATCTCAGTAGCATGAAATTTTGTTACCATTTAAAAAAAAAAAAAAAGGCAGCATAGCTGTGGAGAAGAGACTGACTACACACAGCAAGTGCATGTCAAGGACCCAGAAACCCAATACAAAAACAACCCATCTTGGATTTTTCCCTTTTCAAGAGCTCATGATTGTAAAGCCAATTTTCAAAAAAAAGGGGGGAAGGGGTAAAACCAACTTAAAAAACCCAACCCCATTAGTTCTCCCCTCCCCACTGTAGAAGTTGCATTTTGAATTTAAAAACTATGTCTGACGAGACCTCCAAGCTGCAAATCAGTTCAAGACATGGGTGCTTAGTCAGCCTTCACTTCAAACTGTGATGTTTAGCTTTTTCCTCTTCTTTTAAAAAAAGAAAGAAAAAGCTAAACAAAGGATGATAGACTCAGACTTCAAGGCCAAAGGGGACCACTGATCATGTAGTCTGACTTCACCTGTGACAGTCCATACGACTGCGCTGATTTAATACCCGCCTAAACTAGAGAGAATCTTTCAGAAAAAGTTCCAAAAGCTTTACGACTCCCAGCAACGGAGAGTCCACCACAGCCCTTGGGGAGTTGTTCCAACAGTTATTTACCCTCCTGGTAAAAATCTGCACCTTACTTTTTAGTCTCATTTGGGCATGCTACAGCTTCCAGCCACTGGATCTAGTTAGACCCTTGTCTGCCAGAGTGAAGAGCTCTCTCTCGCTACAGCTGGTCAAAAGTTCTCCAGCAGAAAAACTGTTTGGCTGGAAAAGGCCAATTTGACAAAACAGAAATATATCATAGGAGTCACCAGGTTCGCTGAAAGAGAAAAGCTGAAATGAAGTACTTGGATCATATAAATTTCTATTAGACTTATACTATAGAGAATGTGAAACTTAAATATATGATAAAGAGAAGCTCTTCAACAAGATCATTTAACTGTTTCCTAAACAAACATTCCATTGGGCATTTTGACTTTTGTTCCAAATCAGGCCAAAAGGAGGTTTCCATCAGCTCTACTTACTGAAGCTTCTTTCCCACACAGGTACTTGAGATTGATCAAGTCACCCCTTTGCCTTCCCTTTCATAAGTTAAATACGCTGCGCTCCTCCAGTCCAGCTTAGCCCAGTTTCTACCACAGTGCAGATCTTTATTAAAGAGTTGAGTACAGGTTACATAAAACATGCATTTGCAAACAAGTTGGGTGACAGACGATAGATGTAAAAAAACCTAGAAGAGAGGAGCAACGCTGGCAGCTTTGGAAGACCGGTTTTCTGCTCCAAATGTAAAAGATGATGGACATTTAGATCCGCAGCCCTTTTGTGGGGGGGTTACAGCTCGTCCTAGTTCAGTCCCCTCCCAGCCGTGGAACATCTCTTTAGGGTTCCAGTTCACTGGACTCCCTACAAGGGTCCTCGCCGGCTCCTGCGTTGTTTGCTGCTTTGAGGGGGCTGTATGTGACAGAGGCTGAAGACATAGCCCTGGAAGCTTCCAAATGCAGACCGGACGGAGATCTCCGCTGACAAGCGTTTGGGATGGAGAGATCAGCCAGGACGGATGGAGCCAGGGCCACAACAGGTTCACTTTGCAGCCCGGGAAGGTAGGTGTGGGACAGGGCATGGCTGCTTGGCCGGTCGCTTCCACACACTGACCTGCAGTGCTAGAGACAGAGGGAACAGGGATCACGGCACCGTTCAGCCGTCAGTTCACACACCTCTCGGGATAAGCATCCTGCATCTGCTGCTTGTCTCTCCCAGTTGCCTAGATGCACACAGGCGAGCTGCCGTCCCACCCCACCCAGTGACACCGCATCATGGCCACCCCAGCCTGCCCTTTAGGAACCCCCACAGTCCCTCGTTAGCTGTGGAACTCAGTCACCCATGCAGAGGTGGAGCCCATGGGGAAGTGGGGGGGAGAAGGGGAGAACCACCACCGTGAGCTGGAATCCCCTCCTCCCCTCCCCCTCTGGAAGGTAAGCGGGCTGGCTGAGGACTAAGATAAGCATTAGAGACCCTAACAAGGGCTTTTTTGCCGGGCACAGCTCTGTCTGGTCGTTTGCACCCCACACATGGACGGGGGTGCTGCCAGCCCTGCCCATGTCAGCATCACTGCAGTGCTGGGACAGAGTTGCACTAGCATTGCCAACTCACACACAGGCCTTTTCCAGCCTGCCCAGGAAGAGCGCCAGCCAGGCCGCGGTGGCGTATTCAGCGATCAGGACTCTCAGCTGCAAGAGTGCTGCACCTCCAGCAGCACAGAGCCCCAGTGCCCGGCCCCAGGGCAGCATGGACTGGAAGCACCATGCACCCTCCACACACAGCGCAGCACCTCTTAGCAACACCCCTACTGAGCCCCCAGCCTGCTCCCTGCAGCACACTGAGGCCAACTGTTCCTTAGTGCCACACTGGGGCCACCGCTGTCGCCCAGGCACCATCATAGTAGAGGGGGTCAGGCAGGGCTTGCACAGTCACTTAATGCAAGGACGGACCTGCCACCATCCTGCTTCGGTGCCTGGGCTCTGTTGGGAGCCACAGCATGGATCCCTTGACCTGAAGAGACCTTTAATCATCATCTCAACCCAGCCCAGTGATCCCCATGAAGTGGCGCCCCCTAGACCCTGTGATGGGATTCAGACCCTAAGGCAGGAAAACTCCGGACTCCCCATCCACCCATTCCCGGGGCCCAGCTCAGCCCTGGGGTTCCCTTACCAGATGTGTGCAGGGCTCTCTTCCCATTGTCCACAGCCCCCGCTGATTGGCACTGCTCATCCGCTAGAGGCTGGGGAGACAAATGACACGGGTGAGATCCAACAGCCCACTTACGGGGCTCACCCCCGGCTTCGGCCTATTCTCCACAGGCTGTCCCATCCCGCTGCCGGCTCGGGGTGTGGTCTTTAGAAGAAGACAAGGTAGTTACCCCGAGACCAGGCCTAGGGTGGATGTAGTTAATCCAGGACAAAGGTGCCTTGTCCTGGAATAGTGTCTTCCCCTTGCTGGATGGTAGTATGTTACACCAATGTGAAGCACCTTGATACCCGTCTAACCCCAGCTACCCAAAGGGAGGCCTTGTGGCTAGAGCACTGGACTGAGACTCGGGGGCCCCTGGGGTTGATTCCAGCTCTGCTGGGGGACCTGGGGCAAGTCGCTTTGCATGCTGGTGCCTCAGTGTTCCCAGCTGTAAAATGGGAGGGGGACACTGACTTCCTTGGCAAAGCACTTTGAGATCAACTCATGAAAAGCACTAGCAGGTGGGGTCGGAGGTTTCTGCAAGAGGGGCACACAGCATTTTGCATTTCCCCACAGAAGAGCAAACCCAGGCTGCAGAGCCGTGGCATTGCCCCAGGCTCCAAGTTTATCCCCGAGTTTCCTTCCCGAAAGCCTAGAGCCGCCAGCCCTGAGAAGGGGCTGAGTTAGGCTGTGGAGCCGCCCCTTTGGTTGCCAGCAGATTTCAAACCAGGAAAAAGACGCCAGGGGAGCCGTCTCAGGAACCCTATGAGCAAGAAGCCAGCCCAGACCTGCGACACAGGCTCTACCTCAGCCTCTCTAGCAGCCCCCCAGATTCCAAGCCAGTCACAGCATTGATGTGGATTTGGAGGGGGCGCGGGGGAAGCGGGGGTTCTGTGGCAGCATGAAGGAGCCTCACCTGGGTCCCCTTGCCAGCAGGATGGGTGTTTCCAGCAGCCCCTGCTGGCTGTTGGAGATGGTTCCGGTGCTCCACCAAGGCCTGGGCCCCCTGAGTCGTTGGGTCCCCTGGCGCTACCACCTCCTCCCTGTGAGCGCCCTGTGGGGAAGAGAGATGGGAGCAGAGTTAGTGGCAGCCTGGCACACCTCTCTAGCAGGGAAAGGGTTCTTGCCCCTTTAGCCTGCCACCCCCCTCCCCTCCCAGCACAGCCCAAAACCACAGCATGGGCCCCTCCCCCATCTCACACAGCCCAGCCCAGCCCTCCTCCACCCTAGTACAAACCCCTCCCCCCCATCCGAGCCCCCAGGACTCAACACAGCCTCCCAACGAATTCTGCTGTCCCCACACCAGGACCTTCTCCACAGACTCAGCACAGCCTGCTCCCCCGCCCAGGTATTTCCTTGTGCTGCTACCCCCTCCTTCAAATCCTGACCACTCACCCCAGTGTCAACTGCTAGAGCCACGATCCCTGCCCTCAACCCCCCAACCCAGACAGCTTCCCACTAGCTGTGCTGTCAGCAGGGCTGCACCCCTCCCCCTCCACCCCCCAGGACTTCCCCACAGCATATTGGAGGGGTCAGTTCAGGCCACGGGAGACACCCCGCAGCCAGACGCCACCTCCCCCCACCACTGCTCCAGGACTAGCAGGACTTCCTCCCGCACCAAAATCCCCCTCCAGTTTATTCCTCCCCAGCTGCATCCAGCTGGGCAAGGAAGGGATACCCCGCCGGCTGGGCTGGGCTGCTCCGAAATCGCCAGGCTGCCCTGGTCCGGCTCCAATCTGGTCTCCTCTTCATCCGGTATGGTGGTCCAGGAGGACTGGGCAGGGGGTTCTTTGGACAAGAATCTCCTGGGCGGGGCAGTGACCAGGACAAACGGGGGTCTCTTCAGCACCTTGCCCTTGGCAGCTTGCCATTCTGCCAGCTGGACCCTGGGGGCACAGACAGTCGAGGGCTTAGCACCCACCCCAGCACACCCCAGCCTCCAGAAAGCATGGCGTGACGGTAAAAACATCTCCCCAGACACAGACCCTCCCCTTAACTCGGCTCCCTTTTGAGATGCAAACCCCAACACAGGAGAGCACAGGATATTTTGCGGGAGGCTCTCTCTCAGGAGCCCCGGACCAAATGACTCCAAATTCAGGCCGAGGAGTCTCTTTGTCCCTGCAAAGCTGCCCCCTCATTTCAAGGGGAGGGCACCGCAAGGTGGGCCTAGGGAGGCCTAAAACAGTGGTGGTTTTAATTCAGAAGCTCGAGATCTAGACTGCCCCCCCAGCACCTGCTCCCTTAGTGCAAGCTGGGGGGTTACAGGAGCCCCCTCAACCCCACCGTTCATTTGAGGGGTACATGCTTCCCTTAGAGGAACTGGGCCCAGCTGGATGCCGTGGGAGGACAACACATTGGGCTGGGACTCGGGAAATGCCATAACTGCTGGGGTAAATAGCAGGGGTGGGAGGAGGAGGGGCCCTTTGCTGC
This sequence comes from Emydura macquarii macquarii, assembly GCF_026122565.2. NCBI lineage: Eukaryota > Metazoa > Chordata > Testudines > Chelidae > Emydura > Emydura macquarii. Next base: position 6,802,740 of record NW_027131105.1, on the reverse strand, counting down.
CAAACCTGCTTCTCTGGGGAGGGGCACTAAGAGAGGGGATCATGACTGCTGCCAGGAGGAGCCGCCCCCCTCCCCCCAGCCATTACCCCTGCCACTCGGGCATCGGAAGTTAGAGGGGCCTTGGTGCCAGGGCAGTACGAAGCAGGCAGGGCCCCACTCACCTCCGGGCTTCGACGGCCTCTTTGATCAGAGCGAGCTTGCGCCTGCTGGTGGGTTTGGGTTCCCGGGTGGCCGAACGGGGTGGCTCGAATGGCATCGCTGCCCTGGGCGAAGGGACAGGTCTCGCTCCACTGAGAGCTGGCTTGGCCGGTCGGATCCTGCTCCCCCCGAGCTGGGCCTGCTCCGTGGCACGGCCTGTTCTCAGAGTGGCGCTGGCCAGCCAGACCCTGGCAGAAGCCCCGTGGGAGGCGATGGTGTTGGGAGAGGCCATCGCAGGCTGGCGGGCAACGCCCAGGCTGGCCTCCCCAGGCAGGCTCCGGTGGAAGGAGCAGGTCTTGGAGGGCACAGGCCTGCCCAAGTAATAGCCCAGGGGAGACTTCCCGGCCACCAAGGTGAAGCCGAGGCCCAGCCGCTCAGCTATGCTCTGCTTCTCCTTCTGGCTCCTCAGGGGCTTCCGGAGAGACGCCGGCCGTGCCCTCATCTCGCTAGCCCTGACCGGGCTACTGGGATCTTCCCACCAGCCACCAGTGCCAGCCACGGCCTTCAGCGGTGAGATCCTGGAAAGCGGGAAGCTGCACCGGGAGGCGGCATCTCTCCGGGTCTGGAAAATAAAAGGGGGACCCATCTCAGAGCTCAGCCATTCACACTTGGGACTGGGAGTGACGGGATGGCCCCAGATGGTGCATCGGCCACGGGGATAGAACCCATCGCCTCTGGATCTCGAGCAGGGAAACTTAGGCCGAGGCTCACAAACATCCCTGGTGACACTGGGTCAAATGTGCATGAAGGAAAGAAATTCCCTCTCACACCCAGCTACGTGGCCCTTCCTGTGAGAGACTCCAAAAATCCCAGCCACACGGCACACCTGGGGCGCAAACGGCACGGGCCGGCACAGCAGTTGGGAGTTATTCAGATCCTTCCTGCTGGCCTCTCCATTATGGTTCTCCATGAGCTGGGAAGTGGAGCTGGCCAACTATTTTCTTTATTCATAGGCAGTTCCGGGGGAGGGAGGGGGGAGGAAGAAGAAGAAGAAGAGATAAATTTAATTTGACCCAAATAAAAAATTCCACTTTATTTAAGGTCAATTAACTGGTTTCAATTTCAGATATTTCTACCCCTTGGATTTAAAAAAAAAAAAAAAAAAATTCAAACAAAGAAGAAAACCCAAGGAAATATTGAAGTGAAAAGATTTCAAAAGTTAGAAGTGAGGGTTGGCATATTTTTGGTTGCTCTTTGTCAACCAAAACAACTGGGCAAACCAGCATGACTTTGCTAAACATCTTGAGTTCCAGAGGGGTAGCCGTGTTAGTCTGGTTTTAGCAGACCAGCGAGAGTCCTGTGGCACCTTAAAGACTAACAAATTTATTTGGGCATAAGCTTTTGTGGGCAGAAACCCACTTCGTCGGATGCATCTTGGTCTTGCTAAATCTGGGCATTTTTCCACCCAAAATGTTTTGGCCAAATAAAACGCCCACAAAAAACACTCCCCCCCCAAACAAACACGTCACCCCAACACTTCTATCAAGCAGCCGCAGGCAAGGCAAGGCAAATGTCGCCGGGCTGCATCGAGGCAGGCAAGATTAAACGGGATTTCATAGCAGCGTTGGGTTTGGAAAGTCATCAAGTCCCACCCCCCCTGTTGAGGCAGGGCCAATAAACCTAGACCATCCCTGACAGGTGATTGTCCAGTCTGTTCTTAAAACCCTCCCCTGAGTTGGATTCCACAGCCTCCCTTGGAAGCCTACTCCAGAGCTCAGCGGCCCTTACAGTTCAAGCGCTCTCTTGCAGCGGAGCGGAGCCCAACAAACGTGCCTGCCTCAGTGTCTCTTTTCTCAGGCAGCCCCAAGGCGCCCCTTCAGGCTCTCTTGCTTCAATACCGCTCCTTGGGGGCAGTTGGTTATTAAACCCATAGTGCAAATCAGTCCATAGCAAGAAGAGTCCCACCACAGTCCATAAAGCTGTGCTCTTGCCAGCAGGTGCCCCACCAGCCATGCTGCTGGGAGTCCTTTCATACCAAACCCCCGTGTCTTCTGCCACACTAGGCTCCTCGTCGGTCTTTTGTCCCTCTGCCACGATGGCCATCCCAGTCTTCCAGCCACAGTGCAGCCCTGCTCTGCTCTTCCCACTGGGAACCCCTCCAGCCACTCGACCGGGACATTATCCCTGCCAGGGGAACAGCCCTCACTCACTCCACCGGCCCGCTCCCTGTTCCCTTGGATCCAGCTTGCTAGTGCCGAGATCAGCAGCTGAACCCCTCTACTGCTCCGCGGCAGTTTAGAGCCAGTAGACAAGTCCCTCTGCTGCTGCTCCAGCCCTGTTCTGGCTTGGCAGGTCGGCCTGCAAAGCAAACCCCTTTTGCCAGCCTCCTTGCCTTCAGCCACCCCCAGGAGACACCTTTGGGCTGAGGCAGCTCTCACCTGTCCCTTTTCCTGACCAACTCCTGCTGCCTCTGACTGACCCGGGGTCCCTCTCGCCCCAGAACTCTGATTTGCCATTACCCTTTATGGCCCCAGCTGCTGCCCCGCCCTCTTAAACGGCCACATGAGTGGGAGCCCCTCTTCTAGCCCAGGGCAGCTGGATCTGCTTCACTTACAAGGGCCAGCCACCCTGTGACCCCAACCTAAATCCCCAGTGCTGCAAACCAACCTTCTTGGCCCGCCCTCGGTGGCCCTGGAGAACAATTAATCCCCAGCCTTGGAACAACCTTGTACCCTTGAAGACTTGCATCCCCCCCACCCCTTCCCTAGACTAAACACACCCAGTTCCTTCCATCTGGGACACATGTTCCAAGCCGCTGATCATTTTTTCGTAGCTCTGCTCTGGACTCTCTCCAATTTGTCCACACTTTCTTGAGGTGTAGCACCCAGAACTGGACACAGGACTCCCGCTGAGGCCTCGCCACGCCACGCCACACCAAGCAGAGCAGAAATTACCTCCCCTGTTTTACGTATACCACTCCGGACCAACACTGCGACACCAGATGCTACAACCAGCTGGCATGCCTGTTAGTTCAGGCCTCACCAGTCTGTCACTGTGTGCACAGCACCTAGTGGCCAGGTGTGGCCAAACTAACTGATCCTCGGAGCCGCATACAACAATCTTCAGAAGTTTGAGAGTCAGGACATACCTGCTGAGCCTCAGGGCTTCAGCCCTGTGGTGGGGCTTGAGGTTTCTGCCCCACGGGGCGTGCCTGCTGAAGCCCTGAGCCCCAGCAGGCGCCTCCCACAGGGCAGAAGTCCTGAGACCTTCCACTCCCCCGCCCTGGCAGCACGGAAGCCCCAGCAGGTGTACCCCTGGGGGAGAAGCTCTGAGCCTGGTAGGTATCTCCTTGCAGGGCAGAAGCCTCTTGCCCTACCACCCACTGCAGGGCAGAAGTCTTACATTCCCCACCCCAGTCTGGTACACGGCGTAGAGGGTGGGGGCATAGGGGGCTCTGCATGCCACACTTTAACTGTAAAAGAGCCTCATGCAGCTCCCAAGCCCCAGTTTGGCCACCCCTGCCTAGCCCATTGGCAGCCTTTCCCACCCTAGACAGCCCAACGGGCAGCTTACCATTTCCCTCTGCAGCTTCCCAGACCCGTGGCTGGAGGGCAATGCTCAGTCACTGCCGCTGGCTTTGGGAAGAGAAGAACCATGTTAGCTCATGCCAGGGCCCTGCAGCTCCAGCCGCAGGAATACAACCTGGAGCTAGGATATAGGGGCCTCTTTCCCATTAGTTCATCCCCAGCTGTTGGGGGAGGCATCAGCATTGGCTACATTGCACCCACACCCAGCTGATTTTCACAGGCATAGAGCACTCACAGCAATAGACCAAGTCAAGGGGTACACTGGGTCACCCTCCCCTAGGATCCTGCCTGCAGGCCAAGACAGCCACGCTCCAGGAACCACAGAGGTAAGGCAGCCTACCCACCTCCAGGGGTAGGGGAGAGGACTGTGGCTGGGGGTCCATGGGGGCTAGACAGAGGGCTGGGATAGAGGGATCAAGGTTTGCAAAGGGATGTGTGGCCTGGGGGAGGAGGGGAAGAATCAGGCTTTGCAGGAGTGCACAGGCTGGGCTAGGAGAGCAGGGGAAAGCAGGGTAAGCAGGGGGGCAGCCCCCAGGGGCTCCAAACTGCTCTCCCAGAGCCCTCCAAGCCTCATTATCCACTCAGGAAGGTTTTACCTCAGGCCTCTTTGCAGCCAAACCAGCTGGCACAAGAAGCCACCCAGACATACCTGGGCATACCCAATATGCAGCAACAGCTTCCCACAAGGTGGCCCACCCAAAAGCTGCTGGGATGCCTACCCACAATGCACCACGCCTTCTCCAGTGCAGCACGAGCCCAGTGCGCTAGCACAAACGCCCCAGGGTGAACACCCTCTTCCCACATTTCTGCTTGTAGGTGCCCCCTGCAAAGCTCTTTCCCCAGGACAACTCTCTAGCACACAGAAGAGAGGCATCAGGCACTTTGCATTAAGCAGGAGTCACAACATTCCACCCCCCTCCTTCCTGGGGGCAGGCAAAGGGGCTAGCCTCAGGGGAGGCAGATTGTCTAGGGTGGGGCAACCCCTGTAATTTGTTCCCTCTGCCCTAGATTAGGGGAGACTGCATTACACCCAGCTAGCCAGAGTCTCCTTTTGTAATAGCTAGGAGCCATCTAAGCAGAGCAAGGATAGGGTAAGTAAGTGCCTCCTTGCAAGCCCAGATAAACATATCTCCCATCCCCTTTGAGCCAATCAGCCAGCCCATTGGGGCTGCAAAACCACAATACCTTAAACAAGCTCATAAAAACCAAGGAACCGCCCAACAATCAATAGCCTAGGACCTACAACAAACACACACCCATCCAAATCCTTCCCTGCCTCTTACCAACCTCCCACACTCTCAACTGCCTGCTGCCCACCTTGCTATTTCTCTAACCACCCAGCCAATCAGCATCAGTATTCTTTGATCAACAAGGATTTGAGGACTCACCTAACTACCCCAACACCACACTGGCTGGGTGGCTAGCTCCACCCCCTTGGAAGGTGGGGTCTGGCAGGGCAATGCCACTTTATATATATCTGTATAGGACATGAAGTGTCCCTATCCTCCTGGGGATGTTTAGAATGATCCTGGTTTTCTGGGTCTAGTCTTGGAGGGGAAATGTAACTAGGGTTTCTTCAATAGAAATAAAATGCTAGCCCTGATCTCTTGGGCCTTGCATATGAGTGGACAAACTTTCTGTGGGGCCATAGATCCATCCTCCCAGTTGTCCCCATCTCAGAGTCAACTCCACCTCCAGGGAAAGCAGATGGAGTGGATCTGGGATTTAGAATACCTGTGGGTTTCCATCTAGACCCTGGAGCAGGTGGCACTTTCTTCCAAACGTGCTGACTTTTCAATGCGTGTCTGTAGACCTTCCAGCGAGTACGATGTCGGAAGGGGACTCGGGACACCCGGGGTCTATCGCCAGCTCTACCACCGAGTTGCTGGGTGACCCTTCCCTTCTCACCCTTTGACTATTAAATTGTAAACACTTTGGGGCAGGGACAGTCTTTCACTGTGTCTCCCCAGCACCTGGCACAATGGGGCCCTGACCTTGGTTGGTCCTTCAGGTTCTACTGTAGAAAATCAAATCCACTAGCTACGTGAATGGTCCCATCTCCTTGCCGCAGGCAGCACATTTCAGAGAGAGTTCTAGCAAGCTGGAAAGCATTGGTTGGTGCACTCTGCAGTCACAAAACACAAGTTGCTGCAAAATAGGCATGAACCAGCTCTAGCTCCAGGACTAGGCCTAGGACTCCTGGGTTCCAATCCTGGCCCTACCTGACTCCCTCTGTGACACACACTCACCTCAGCTTTCTGGATTAAACAGTGAGAATTTACCCAGCGTGAGGGGCCTTACCAATTAAAACCACATGAAGGCTAATGGGTTCACTCCACCCAGTCCAGTTGCATGGGATCCCACAGGCATAGGCTCTCACCCCTCAGGGAAGATGATGCCCCCCCCTTGTGCTGCTAAGCAAGCATACACCCTAAATAGCCCTGGGGGAGGGATCTGTTGCAGTTCCTCATTTGGGTACTGAAAGAGTTAACCTCTCCCACTCCTAAACTGAGTTACAGGGTCTCTGATTTAACTTCCTCCAGCCCCTTAAATCATCTCTGTGCTGTTCTCTAACAGCCTCTCTCAGGCATAGAGAAACAGCCTACATCTGAGGAGAGACTGGCTCCTTGCTCTTCCAGCATCGAGATCCGAGTGCAAACAGCTGCTGTGGAGGGATGAAGGAGCTTTTACAGCACAGGGTGTGGGGATACGCGTTTCTAGGGTTAATTTTGGTCCTGGATCAAAACAAAGAAACCTTCCACTGTGGATCTGAACTGGAATCAAAGTCAGTCTCTCCCCCTTGGGAAGAGAACAGCTAGCTTGGAAAAAGGGACGTGGGGGCCATGCTGTTTCCACCCCTCTAAACATTAAGCTAAAATTCTTCCCCTAATCAAGTCAGCACTGATCGAGCTACAGCAATAATAGCCCAGTAACACAATCACACCTGCAGCTTGGTGGGTGCGTTCAGCCCTCCTGCTTTGGCCCCCGCTGCACTCAAATGGGGGCCCTCTCCTTTGTAATGGCTAATAGAAGAGGGGTGCTGAGCACGTGCCCTGCAGAGAGCTGGATCTCTGGAAATCAAGCTCTGCTCTCAGCTGGCAAGTCTACCCTTCCCCCTAACGCCTTGTTTGGCTGAGGGTGGAGAGAAAAGCCACTGCTGCCTCCTGCATTAACGGATGACTAGTGGAAAGAGTGTACTAGTGGAAAGAGTGGATTCTCTGTAACTTGAAGTCTTTCAACCCTGATTTGAGAACTGCCATAACTCAGCTGGTGGTTAGGGGTCTATTACAGGAGTCCGTGGGTGAACTTCTGGGGCCTGCAACATGCAGGAGGTCAGAAGAGGTGATCACGATGGTCCCTTCTGACCTCAAAGTCTACAAGACCCTGCCACACCCCAGGAGTCCTACATCCTATAGGCTACTGATGACTAGCTGAGGAGCAGTGCTTCCCTTGTTACTGCTGGCACACCTGATAGCACAGCCAGTGAGGCCAGCAGCTGCTTCTGGGGTGGAGCTGCTGTTTAGTACAGAAGGTCTCCACATGCAACTGAAACAGCACAAGGGAGAGGAATGTTGCCCTGGGGTTAATTCTCTGCTGCTGGGGCAAAGCAGCAGGGTATGGCAAAGCTGCCACACCCGAGCAGATAAACAGGTGGAGGGGGGGATGTCTCCACTCTACCTCAGTAGGGGGCATCTTAAAAGACAGCCCAGTGTGCTCAGTCCCAGCCTAAGGGAAAGGGGAATACATAGACAATACCCCCACCCACAGCAAGCCACCACCCCAGCCACAAGAGCAGCCCATTAAGAATGAAGCAGTCTCAAGTGGATCCTTCCCCCACATCCTTCTCACTGCTGGGGGCTGAAGGCACTTGATGCCACCTCTGGCCCTTTTCATCTGATCCCCACACCTTGCAGGACAGCCTTTCCTGACTGGATTCTCCACTAAAGAGGAGAATGTCTGTGGGGGGAGCCAGTTGGAGGCTAAAAAAGGCTTATCTTGCATAGGGTGTAGTGGCACCAGTTCTCAGCCTGCTAGAGAGATGTTCAGAGCTAGAGAGACTGTCAGATGCCCGGGCTGGCCCAACATTTTAAATAGTGACACCAGAGGTAGGGGGCAACAATCATTGCTGCAAATATAGGGAACCAGCGTACTAGAGAGAGAATATGACTGTCCACAGAGCAGCACTAGCCAGGCTGGCAATGGAAGCCAGGAGCCCTGTGCTCCAACAGCCACCTCACCCAGCACAGCAGCTACTTGGAGCTCTGCTGCTGCCTGTAATGATTAGGAGGTATGTCAGTCCCCATCCCCTCAGTTGTCTGAGGGCTGTATTCCTGGCAAACCCCCTCCTCTCTCACGGGAGCTAGTACTCTGATTTTAAGGTACCTGCACCCCTCCCTCCCCCTGCAGGGCAGCTGAACCCCCAGGGAACAGGCCAGAGCTAAGAACAAAAGATCAAAGGGACAGTGCAAGTTAGAGACAAAGCATGAATGCAGAGGAGTTGAAAATCTAGGAGCAGCCTGGGGCTGCTTGTCCTCTTGCCCATGGCCATTTCCCCCTTGATTTCAAGCTCTGGACAGGCACAGATTAGAGGGTACAAGCCCACCCTCCCCACAAAGGGGAAGGAGTCAGTGTAGACGTAACCCATTTGACTCAGTGCAGGGACTATGCAGCAGGGCAGGGGTCGGGGAAGAAGAGGCACAGATTCAAAGCTAAGCGTCTCCAGGAGGGTTTATTGTAACAGATTTAAGTCACCCCAACACGGCAGCAACACTGCTGCCGCGCCACCGCGGGTGACGGAATAAGTTAGCAGCCCAAGGGACCGAGCCAGTGTAGCCGGGGGGGGACGGGCAGGGGCGAGTCCTGCCAGGAGAGTCCAGCCGGGCAGGCCGCGAGGTCCCGCGCGGATCATCGTCCCAGCCCGCCGCTGCCCGCTCAGTCGCGCTTCTTGTAGCTCTCCAGGTGGGACAGGATCCAGCCCGGCGGCCCCAGGAGGGCCAAGAAGAAGACTCCGAAGCCGACGACGGTCTCCTGCGCAGGGGGAGGGAGACGGGGGTCAGGTGCGAGGGCAGCAGCGCGGCCAGCAGGGGCCCAGCTCCCACCCGCCGGCAGCGCGAAGCTACAGCCGGCCCCGGCCCCCCTTCCCCGGCCCGCGGGGCAGCACGAGGCGCAGGCCAGGCTGCTCCTCCCCCGCCCCCCCCGTCCTGGGGCTCGGCCGCGTTCTCAAGGCGGACGCGCTCCCAGCCCCGCGCACGGCTCTCTCGGGCCACGCCGGCTGGCCGCGAGGAGACAGCGCCGCGTCCGGCCCCGCCCCCACCGGGAAAAGCCGCCCCGCCCCCCCTCACCAGCGGCCCCACGTGGGTCTGCGGCGGGCCCGAATGCGCGGCGCGCGCGAGGGGCGCGAGGCGGGGGCGCAGCAGCGCGCGGAATAACGGCGACGCAGACATGATGGTGGCGGCGGGTGCGACACCGGTTCCCGGCCCTCTCACGTCCCAGGCAAGATGGTGACCGCGTCCAACCGGCACCGGAACTGACGACAGAAAAGAGCCGGAAATATAAAGGGCCAGAGTGGCCGGGGTTGGCTAGGCTAGTTCGGTGGGTGAGATGTCACTTCCGATAGGCGGAGCCATACGGGGACTAGCCCCGCCCACCAAATTGAGTAAAGCAAAAAATCCCTTCAGTGGGGCCACCGGACACCTGCGTTCCCGCCATGGTGGGGGGAGGGGGTGCCTCCCATGTCAACCCAGAGCTAGGGTGATCTTCCCCCACTACAGCCCCCCAAACCAATATGGGGGTTAGGGCACCCCCTGAACTGCATGGCTTCTCCCCAACCCCTCCCCCAAACCACAGGGACCCCCCCATGTCAGCCAGGGGCCAAGATAACTCCCTACATGGACCCCCCCATCCCACGAGGTAACTGCAGGGTCAGCAGATTCCCTGCACTCAACATGGTGCAGAGGCTGCCCACTGCACAAAGCCCCATCACGGCACTGGGGGCCTCACTCCGAACATGGGGCCCAGGATACCCCGGCCCCACTGCATGGCATTCCCATCACAGCATTTGGCCGGAGGGGGGCCCAGGCCCTATATGGCCTCCTGAGGCACCATAGCGTAGCACAACACCCCTCGCACAGTACTGGGCGGGGGTGTCTCCACACCCAACATGAGTCCCCAGGACATCTCCTGCTGCATGGTGTCCCCATCCTGTCCCACAGGGGCCGTAGGGCTTCTTACTCTGCACACTGCCCCTCATTCCAAACTGGGGTGCTGCCACACTTCATGCCCACAGCCTGCTTTCACGGTGCTCCTGGAAATGCACACGATGCTCCATCATACCTGGAGGTATGGGGCTGTTCCCTGTGTGGCATGAGGCCCTCTGTATTCTGGCATAGGGCTCAGTGCACCCCCACACTGCCCAATGCTAGGGTCATGCCATTACAACAGACAGGGGAGCCCAAGCCTGGGATATCAGGGGGCTGTATGTCGGGATTGACAGGCACCAGCAGAGCTGTATGTATGTAGGGGGAGCTGCAGGGGCTGCGGATTAGGTTTGAAGAATACCCCAAGCCTGGCTTTGCTGTACCCGCCTCTCACAGCGGTGCTGAGTCTGGGGACCGTCCTATCCCCTCCCTGCTGAAGGTGGGGAGGCTAATCCACACCATCCCCGAGGAAGTCTCCTCATAAAGGCTGGATGCAGCTGTGCCCTTGGCTATTTCTGGATTTCCAGCCTGGGGCCATTTCAGTTTGATTCTGTGGCACTGGGCCCCTTGATCTCTGTCCATCTCCCTCCTGGTACTTTCCACTGGCCTCTGTCTTTGCAGAGGACACATCAGGTGCCCACATTTCTTGGCACTGACCTGCGGATGCTGTGCTGGCAGTGTCAGTGTAAACATGGCCCAGCCCACAGGCAGCAAGCCCTGTGGAATTCCCCCTCTTCCCCCCCACGCTCTGCCAGAATTGCTGCAGCAGGCTGGATTAACAGTCCTTTGTTTTTCTCCAGGGGAAGGGCTAACGTCCCACCCTGCTGCCTCAAGGAAGCGCTAGGAAGGGGGGGGTGGATTCTAGGACATGGATGTCTGTCCAGAGCTATCTGGGTTGATTTCCCCTCAAATTCATGTTTTATGTGGGAGTCTGGAAAACAGCTGTGGGAAAGAGGAGATTGTCCTAATTTCCAAGCATCCAAAGCAGTGAGAGCTGTTGCCTACACAACTGTAACTAAGGATAACTGCCCACTCCTTCTGACCTTGTACCCCCTGGCCTCATCCCCCTCTCAGGGAAGGGGAAAGAACCCAGGAGTCCTGGCTCCCAGCCCCTGCTTCTCTAACCCACTTGGCCTACATATAATTAATTTATACAGCAATACAATCTGACTGGTGATACAGGTTTTGGTCGGTGTGTGTGTGTTTGCAGGGTGCTTGTCATGCATGTGTGTGTGCAGGGTGTGTATGTCCATATACTTGGGCAAGGGAGTTAGGCCAAGCTGCTCCTGGCTGCTAGTGCCTTGTGGCCGGGCTTATTGAGGGAGCAGCGACGGAGCAGGCCAGCAGAATGGCGAGGAAGGAAAGACAGATGTAGCCCTCCACTGGGAACTGGTCAGGAAGAGAGAAGAGAGCAAGGGGCAGGAAGAGCCACCACGGCTCAGGGGACTGGCACGGAAAGGTGCTGCTTGTTCTGTTCCCAGGGCCAATTTTCTGTTTGCTAAGAACTGAATTACCAAGAAGAAGGGGGTCAGGTGACTCGCCCTCAACATCGTGGACAGAGACAGGAACAGAATCCGGGAGTCCTGGCTCTCGGCACCCCCTGCTCTAACTATTACACTCCACTCCCCTCCCTGCTGCCCAGAACCTGGCTCTAACCACTAGACACTGCTTCCTTTCCTGTTTGGCCTTTCCCCTCAACATGCCCTGCAAGCATCGTGCTAATCTCTGGAGATGGCATCACACACAATGTGCCCATCTCTGAGAGTTACGCCCTGCCCCACGCCATCCACAGCCTGGACCTGGCTGGCCAAGACTCATCCCTTACCTCATGAAGATCCTGGCCGAGTATGGCTACACCTTCCCCACCACGGGGACAGGGGGCGGGGCGGGGCTCCTGGACACGAGAGCAGCTGGGTGGAGGAGAGAGACATACGTGATACCCGAGATGGCCTTTTGGGTCTGCGGGGCGCAGAGGGGGCGCTAGGGCTGCTGCAAGCAGGCAGGGTGCAATACCGCCTACTGCCACTGGATGGCGTGCCGGCCCTTGCAGCGCATGGGTTGTAGGGCGCAGAGAGAGTTCAGATTTCAGGTGAGCTTCGGGGCAGCCCCAGAGGGGGAGAACATAGGTCTGCACGTACTTCCTGCAGCCCCTGCACATGATTTGAGCCCCCACCAATGCTTTAAACTAGCCAGGGTTGTATTGTGGGGCATGGGGGCCTGCAGCTATCAGAATTCAAGGCCTCTCCCAGCACTTCTAGGGACACACTCCCATCCACGCCCCACATTCCTGCCACGCTACTGAGCCCTCACCTTCCTCCCAGGCTGAGGAGGGAGCCCCCAGGGTAGGTGGTCGGCCAGCAGCAGCTGTCAGCTGTGACTGCACCGTTGCTAAGTGCCCAGGCTCCCTGCTGCATTCTTCACCCTGCTCCCTGCCTGACCACACCCTGGGCTCCCTCTGGCTCTGCAGCCAAGCAGGAGATTGTGTGGGACATTCAGGAGAACCTGCGTTACGTGACTTTGGACTTTGAGAATGAAATGGACCCAGCCGCCTCATCCTCCTCTCTGGAGAAGAGCTACAAGCTGCCCGATGGCCAAGTCATCATCACTGAGAATGAGTGCTTCTGCTACCCTGACACCCTCTTCCAGCCTTCCTTCAGGGGCTGAGCTGGGGCACAGCTAGGTGTAAAGAGTGGCTGGAGACACAGCTGGGGGCAGGGACGAAAGTCACGCATCACAAAGCCAGGTAGACTTACCATAAAATGAACAACTCTCCTGAACTGGCCCATCCCCCCCAGGAGACCCAGCTTCTGTGCTCCCAATTGCCCTGATGGTCCTGCATGGAGCACCCTTCCTCTCAAAGCATCTTAGCCAGTTCATGAACGAGTTCTGGGTCCCAGCCCCAGCCCGCTCTAACTACTAGACCCCACTGCCCTCCAGCCCTGGGGATAGAACCCAGGAGACCTAGCTGCCAGGCCCCCATGCTCTAACCCACTAAACCCCACTCCCCTCCCAGAGTTGGGATAGAACCCAAGAGTCCTGAGGAGTCAGGTTACATGACACTAAATTGAAGGACATTCTCTGGCCAGGAGTCTGACCGTACACAGTCCCCTCTCTGCTCTCACACTCATCCCTGCCTGCCCTCTGGTGGGGAGGATTCAGTAGCCATGAGCGTAGATGGCTCTCCCTCAGGAGTGGAAGGATCAAGGCCTTCTCAGACGCAGCTGGTAATGACCTTCACCTCTGTAGGAAGCGAGATGAAGTGACCCCTTTCATACACTATGAAGAGCCTGGCTTCTCATCCTCAAGGGCCTTAAATGGGACGAAGGGGCCCTGTGACTTTCTATGGCCAAGGAGGTGCTGCCCCTTGAGAGCTGTAAATGCCAGAGGTGGAATGGATTTCAGCTAAGGGTGCTGTGTCTTCTCAAATGGAGGGGCATGGGGTTGTGAGCCCCGGAGGCAGAACAGGTGCAAGCACTCAGTCCTTCTACCAACAGGATTGTCCGTCACTGGGAGATTTTATATCCAGATTGCGTCTGGGAGGTAGGACTCCTGGATTCTCGCCCCAGCTCTGTGTGGGGAGTGGGGTCCCTAGACACACTCTACTCCAGGTAGGAGTCATGGGCTCAACAGAGGAGCAAGTGGGTGAAGTTCTCCAACCTATATGCTGCAGGAGGCCAGACTACAGATCACTATGGTTCCTTCTGGCGGCCATGAACATCTAGGATCCTTCCCCTGCTGGGACAATATGTAGGGGGTGAGAGAGGAATGGAGTCATCCTATTCAGTTCTAGGCTTCTAGGCACCCTTGTATCATATATAGGGCCTTGGGGTAACTAGCGTGGGCTGGACTGGAAAGGCTCATCCCCAAAGATTGCCCCGCTGAGGCACAGATCCATTGATTTTTCAGAAGGGACCTTTCTGAGCATCTAGTCTGACCTGCGTGACACAGACCAGAGAGCATCACCCAATGATTCCTGCCTTCCAGCCGCAGCCTTATTTATTTGTAATTGAATGTGTCTGTACAGCAGCTAGCACAACAGGGTCCTGGGCCGTGACTGAGCCTCCTAGGCACTGCCACAATTCACACAATAAAAATAAAGGATGGTGGCAATTAAAAAAGCTCAATGTGCAGTGGCAATCAAAAAGCTAACAATGTTAAGAGCCATTAGGAAAAGGATAGCTAAAGAGACAGTAAAATATCTCAATACCACTATGTAAATCCACGGTACACCCACACCTTGAAAACTGTGTGCAGTGCTGGTCACCCCATCTCAAAAAAGATATATTAGAATTGGAACAGGTGCAGACAAGAGCAACAAAAATGGTTGTGAGGCTGGAACCGCTTCCATATGAAGATAGATCAAAAAGACTGGGTCTGTGCTGTTCGGAAGAGACGCCTAAGGTGGGATACGACAGAGGTCTATAAAATCATGACTGGTGTGGAGAAAGTGAATAAGGAAGTGTTACGTACTCCTTCCCATAAAAAGAACCAGGGGGTCACCCAAGGAAGTTAATAGGCAGCAGGCTGAAAACAAACATAAGACAGTCTTTCTTCACACAATGCACAGTCAACCTGTGGAACTTCTTGCCAGGGGATGTTGTGAAGGCCAACATTATAACGGGATTCAAAAAGGAATTAGATACGTTCATGGAGGATTGGTCCCTCGATGGCTATTAACCAAGATGGTCAGGGACACAACCCCATGCTCTGGGTGTCCCTAAACCTCTGTCTGTCAGATACTGGGACTGGATGATGGGATGAGTCATTTACCCTGTTCTGGTCAATCCCTCTGAAGCACCTGGCATCAGCCACTGTCAGAGACAGGCTGCTGGGCTAGATGGACCATTGCTCTGACCCAGTGTGGCCATTCTTCCAATGTTAATGCAGGCAATCTCCTTGTCCCTGTGGCCCAGTAAGGAAGGGGATGAACAGAGGGTCCCATGGTCTCATTCTTCAAATCGGCTTGGGTCTCCAGTACCGGACAGTCCTTTGTGCTCAGATGATTAAACCCAGAGGGATCTTATCCAAACACCAGTCCAGATGGCGGCATGAGGTGGTCTGGGCTGCATGGGGGATTATTCTCATCACCTCTTTCAAGTCTCAAAATGGTACGTGCTCTCTTCCTAGCAACCACTGTCGGCCCATCGGCAGCCCCGCTGGCCCACTGGTGAAGCCTACCCCTGAGCACCGTCACAGTCTCCCACGCTGCCCCTCACACTTGGGAGGAGCTCCCTGTACACATCTGCCAAGTCAGTCTGCTAGTACAGTCAGAATAACTTGCTGAAAGCCTGTTCTGCTGCATGGGTGTCATTCATAGAGTCATGAGCCACCGCGTTCCAGTATGTATGGGAACAGACCGCGAATCTCAGTGATGATTCAACCTGGTGATATTCTGAACAAAGAGTTCTCAGCCATGTTTGCAGCTGTTTCCATTGCTTTGCACCGATTCAACAAACAGTCTAGGCTGCAGAGTGACACGCAGACAGAGGGGGAGTCCTGGAATCTCTTCACAGAGATACCTAGCTCCTCTGTAGTGTTCTTCAGCAGCAGATCTCACAGTGCTTTACAGAGGAGGTAGCATCCTCCCCATTTTACAGATGGGGAAACTGAGGCACAGAGGGGCAGTGAGTTGCCCAAGGTCCCTCAGCAAAGCAGTGACAGAGCTGGGAGCAAAATTCAGGTCTCTTGAGTACAGCCCTGTGCTCTAACCCCAAGGAATGCTGCTCCTCTGCTATTATTATTATTATTTGTATTACAAAGCACCCATAAGCCCCGTCACAGACCAGGACCCCGTTGAGCTAAGTGCCATAAAAACACAGACCAAAGAGACAGTACCTGAAAGTGTGGCCTAGTGGGTGTAACACTGGACTGGGATTTGGGAGATCTGGGCTCTGCCACTAGCCTGCTGGAGGATCGTGGGCATGTCACGTTCCCGCTCCATGCCTCAAGTTCCCCATCTGGACAATCAGGAGAATGATACTGACCTGTTTCGTAAAGCGCTTTGACAGCTCTGGATGAACAGTGCGATAGAAAAGCTAAGGATGATCAGAATGATATTTCCCCACCAAAGAGTTTATAGTCTATGTCTAAGACGAGAGACAGATGGACACTGATGGGGGAGCACAAAGAGACAAACAGAATGCACAGCAGCACGACAGACACACATTTTATGATGCAAGGCTGAGGAGCTCAATCTACTCAGCCTATCAAAGAAAAGAGGGAGAGGCAACTTCTATATGGAAAAGGAATCCGATGCTGGGGGCTTTCAATCTAGGTCCACGTCCACACTACAAACTTTGGTCACCACAAGTTAGGTTGGTGCACGGCCACTGCAGGTATTATATCGCTCGAGGCTTGCATGCTTGGTTGCTTGAATCAGTGCTTCGCATACTCACCAGGAGTGCTTGTATCCATGCATAGTGTGCACCCTGTGTATCCCACTGTGCCACGCACCCTCCTCTGGTGCAATGTCTTTTGGGCGATTTTCACAATGTGTTGTGAGGTGGACATGAGTTGCACAAGGAACTCTGGGAGCTAGGGGTCAAGTTTCCATCGTGCAAGTCTCTCCATCCCATCATGCCATCCCTACCACACACTTTTCATGCCTTTTTAAAAAAATTCTGCAAACCCGTGTGGCACTTGTCACCATCTGTCCTCTCTGACAGAAGCATGGAGTCCCTACAGCTCTGCACTATTGTCAGGAAGGGTGGAAACATAGGACAAACAACCTGCCAGTATTTGCAGAGCTGCAGGAAGTACCACATCAATCAGGGACATGATGATTTTGAGGACAGACTGCTAAGGGGAATAGCAAAAACCAATTCAAGGTTGTGGGTGGCGTTCCCGGAGCAGCTGCAAATGGTAGAATGCTGCTTCTGGGCCTGAGAAATGAATACTAACTGGAGGGATCACATCATCATGCAGGTTTGGGATGATCAGCAGTGGCTCCAGAACTTTTGGATGGGAAAAGCCACATTCCTGGACCTGTGTGCTGAGCTCCAGCCAGCCCTCCAGTGCACAGCCACCAGAGGAGGGCTGCATTAATAGCCGAGAGCTGAATGGCAAGTGTTCTGTGGAAGTTTGCAATGCAGAATTACTACTGGTCAGTGGGAAATTATTTTGGAGCTGGTAAATCTACAGTGGGGGCCATTGTCATGCAAACATGCAGGGCCATTAATCGTCTCCTGCTATGCAGGACTGTGACAGCTGTGCAGCTATAGGGTCCCTGAGCTGCAGGGGGGCAACAGACGGCACACACATCCCTATTTTGGCCCCAACAGAGGCCAGACTCTTTATATCAACAGAAAGGGCTGGTTTTTTATGGTTATGCAAGTATTGGCAGGTCACCAGGGACGCTTCATCGATATCAGTGTGGGCTGGCCAGGGACAGTGCATGCTGCTTGCAACTTTAAGATCTAAACACCATTCAGAAACCTGCAAGCAGGGACATTCTTTCCTAACCAGTGGATTACCACGGGTGCTGTTGAAATGCCAATAGTAATGTTGGGCGGGCCCCAACTTACCTCTTGCTCCCCTGGTTCTTGAAGCTGTAACACTGGCCACCATGACAGCTCCCAGGAAAGATTCACCTACAGGCTCAGCAGGGGCAGAATGACAGTTGAACATGCTTTCAGATCACAGGGACGCTGGTGGTATTTACTCACTAGCTTAGATCTCAAGTGAGAAAAACATCCCAGTGGCTATAGCTGCCTGTTGTGTCCTGCATAATATCTGTGAGGCAAAGGGGGAAAAGTTGCCACCAGAGTGCAGGGCGAAGATGGAGTGACTATCTGCTGACTTTGAACAGTAAGACATAAGGGCCATTACAGAAGAGCTCAACATGGAGCTATGTGGCTGAGGGCTTTAACAGGCTGCCACAAGAACATGCTGTGCTGGACATTGCTCTATCTGGCCATCAAATTTTAGAGGGTTCTGAGGAATTGTGTACTGCTTGGTGTATATTGATAAATATCACACTGTCTTTTAATTAACTTATAAATTATGCAATGCTTCCTGTGCATTTGTAACTATTACAATGTGTTTTGCACTGAACCTATGATCCTATGTGATTAAAATTAATGTGTGCTAGGCATTTTGCTGTATATGTTATTAAATAAAGAACGATGAAATTATTTAAAAAAAAATAAAAATGTATTGCCTAACAAAAACAGTGCGAAGAATAACGTGCAATTTCAAACCAATACAATGCTAACTTATACAATAAATTCATGGAACAGAATGTTACAATTAGAATGCTAGAAAGCGTGTTGATTTCAGTCCATTTCTGCCAAATACACACTGACCTGAGAGAGCCCCAGCTGGTGTAAGTGAAGCTGTGGTTCCCCTTACTGCCCCCCAGTGTGGAGTAGTAAGGGCAGGGATGATGCAGCCCAGGATGCCACATGGAATGCTGGAAGGCATAGAGAGCTGTTACCAGGAAGTTCTCCAGGGACTGCAAAAGGTGATGTGTCCATGATTGCTGGACCTGTAGGTCAGCTAAAGTCTGCAGCATTTGTATTTGCTGCCTGAGAAGCCCCATTATGTTCTGGTTCAGCTCCCTCTCCTTTTCCTGCTAGGACTCCTGGGCCTGTCTCCTTTCCACTCTTTCCTTCTCCAGGTTGTCTGCTATATTCACCCTTCAGGCCCTCTGTTCAGGGTCCGATGCAGCACTGGCTTGCAGGATCTCACTGAACATGTGCTCCCTAGTCTGCTTCTTTCTCCTCCTCCTCATCAGGGTCAGGCGTCCCATGGGTGTGGAAGGTGCAACCCTCAAGGCCGTAACAGAAACAGCTATAGATACAACAGACAGACAGATGCAGCATTGCATGTACAGTCAAAATGGAAAGCAAAAGACATGTTTCAGAACTCCCTTCCCTTACTCCCATAGAAGTTTTAAATCAAACATTCTTACTGACACTTCCGCTTTGGAGTGGCTCTGTACAGCACCACTGTCCAGCCGCAGCCATGGGGAGTATGGCCCACGGAAGGGAGGGAGGAGTGAGGGGAAGGAGGGAATTGCTTGACTGCATAAAACAAAACACATTTGGCCTCTATTTCCAGGAATATGAGTACACAGCAATAGCACTGAGTACTGGCACTATCTTCCATGGGTGGTGATGATTTTTGCTGATATCTCACTCCTGAGGGTGACAAAGGCACAGAGAGAAAAATTGCTGCTGGCTTCCCAAAGCTGCCTGGGTCCATATGCCACGACCCTGTTGACTGCAATGGTGCCTGCTGAAGTCATGGGAAGTCCCATTTTTGTATGGGAAAGTGTCCTACCATGGAGGAAGACATACGGCAGCCATCCCTAGAAACCTTCAGGAGAGGATTGCACAGTACCTCCATGAAAGTTCCAATGAGATCTCTCAGGAGAATACAAGGGTCATCCTAACGTACATAAACAAAGTGCTCCGCATGACTACCCCTTCCACCTAACCCTACAGGGGAATGAAAAGCAGGTAACTCCTCTACTTCTGTTTGTTGTATCATTATCTCTTCTCTACCTCTTCTAGTACAAGCAAAATAATGAAAAGCAGATAGCTGTGTCCTGCTAGCTTAGGGTTGGCCTAGGTGCCATCTTCACATTTAAACTTCTTAAGGGAGAATGCATGCACACACTTACCTGAGGTTTCTTCTGTGTTTGGCTGGTGGGACTGCCTAAACTGCTGCAGTGGAGTTTTGAAAAGGTCCTGGCCTGGGGCACAGCTGGATCCCCACCCGCCGCATGTCCCTCACTGGTCACGGCAGGAGTATCTGTCTCAGGCTCCAATGAGGCATCCACGGTGCTCTGTGGGGTGCTGTTGGGGTCTCCACTAAGCATGGCAGGAAACTTCTTGTAAAAACAGCAGGTCTGCAGCTTGGCACCAGCTTAACTGTTGGCTTTGTGGTATGCCTGGTACAGGCTCTTCACTTGCACGCAGCGGTGCTGCTGACTCCCTTTCACCTGCATCCCCTGTGCAATCTTTTTATAAATGGCCACGTTTCTACAGCTGGTCCATAGCTGCGCTTATGCAGCCTCTTCTCCCCATAGCTGCAGGAGATCCAATAGCTCCTGTCTACTTCAGGCAGGAGTGCTTCTAGTATGCAGCTGGCATCATCAGCTGGGTGACTGCACACAAGGGTGTGCTCGCCAAGCTGGGCAATCAGGAAAAGACATTTCAAAAATACATGGAGGTTTTAAAGGGGGATGGGGGACTTCCAGTTTCTG
The DNA here is from genome assembly GCF_026122565.2 of Emydura macquarii macquarii. Classification (NCBI taxonomy): domain Eukaryota; kingdom Metazoa; phylum Chordata; order Testudines; family Chelidae; genus Emydura; species Emydura macquarii. The sequence continues at coordinate 6,782,608 of NW_027131105.1, read as the reverse complement.
TGACCCCTAGGTAGTGGAGTTCAGAACTGTGAATAGAGCAGTCACTGTTGGCCATTGTGGGACAGTTGCTGGAGGAGTGTCAGGCTTGACATAGGGCATGCCGCGTCTACACTCACACTGTGTCAACCACAGTATATCAACCATGGATCAATGCCTTGTGGGAAGGTGGTGTTACTGCATCGCGGTAACAGGGTGATTACGTTGGTGGGAAACAAAGTTGAGTGTAGACACACGCATAAATAGGTTGACGCAAGGTGATTTATGTCAACCTCACTTTGTGGTGTAGAACAGGCCTAGAAATGAGATCTGGTAGCTGGAAGATGAAGAAGTTCGACAAATTTAACCTTGAAACAGAACACAACGTCCTAGCAATGAAGGTGATTAAACAGCGAAGGAGCTCACTGGGGAGGTGGTGGACTCCATCACTTAGAGTCCTTTAAAGGGGATTCAATAATCTCTTTAGAAAATGCCATGCTTTAATCCAGCTTCTGGGGGAAAAAAATTTATAGCCTGTGTGTATAGCGCAGACTAGAGGATCAGAGTAGTCCTTTCTGGTCTGAGAGAGTGCATGAATCTTGTCAGAAATGGTAAGCTCTTCAAGGACTGCCATGTCCTTTGCACAGAACCTAGCATTACAGGGCTGGGCTATCCAGTCATTATCATTAACTCCACATCCTGTCTCTACCTTGTTCAGATCATCGGTCCTCCCAAGCATAAATACTCTGACTGGATGGATGGCTCCGTATCCTGGTGTCCCTCTCTACCTTCTAGCAGACATGAATGAGCAAACAAGAGTACGAGGAGGCGGGGCTGTCCATGGTCCACAGGAAGTGCTTCTAAACTGCATTGCCCCGTCACAGCCATCAATTTCATCTTGCTGGGCTCTCAGGTGTCTTGGCCTATGCTCTCTCCAGTACATCGTGCAGCTGGAGCCTCCTGCCATGCAAAGGAAATAAAAATCTAAGCAAACTCTCATTCCCATGGAGGGCAGGTGGAGATCAAAAGACACAAGTGCTTAAATACCTCAAGGTTTCCACTGCACTTTTCCTAATGCAAGGTGTGCCTGGGGCGTGTCCGTTTCCATCAGCACTGCATCCTGCAGCTCCCGCCATGTCTTCCTTCACATCAGCTTATTTGGTGCTTAATAGAGCTTTTTTTTATTCATTAGGTTTCCCCCCACAAAATGGTTTACAGAAGGGCACTTTCCTCTCCCCACACCACATGTCCTCATGGCTGCATTCGCTCTACCATCTCAGTGCAGAGTTCAGTTCTATTCTGGGCAAGGCCTCCTTCCCTGCGTTCCTGGTGAGATCAGAGGCGGCAGCTGGATTTACCTTTGGGGCAAGATTGCATGGCTGCTAGAAAACAGAAAACCATTTTGAGGCAGCATTGTTCAAGACACTGCGATTCAGGATACCTGGCTTCCATTCTACAAGCCTGTCGTCCCTTTCCCTCTCCACGCCTGTTTCTTCTCCTGCCTTTTGTCTATTTAAATGGTCAGCTCCTCAGGGCAAAGAACTGCCTTATTCATGGGTTGTTTGTATTACAACAGGGCCTACCCTGTGTCTATACATTCATACAATGGGGCATGACATGCAAATAGTGACCGGTGAACAGGGCAAGTGTGACATCTGAGTTGATTGTGGGGGGTTAGTCTATTTCCTGACTGTACCCAGAGTCTACAAAGGGGTTAAAATAATACTCTGAAGAAATATAAAATAACAGAGGAAATCACTTCTTTTTTTTGAAGTGTGAAGTATAATAGCCAGCAAACAAGCAGCTTTGCTTATGACTCATGCAATTTAGCTTCCATTCAGCTGCCTGGGAAAGCAGGGACCTTCTATTAAACTAATCCACACCCCACTAGAAAGGGGACAGACTCCGATGCTGTTGATGCCTGGAAAGAGCTCTGGTAAGAGCTCATAGATTCAAAGGTCAAATGGGACCATTATAATCACCTAGTGTGACCTCCTGCATAGCACAGGGCAGAGAATCTCACACAGCAACTCCTGCATTGAGCCCAGTAACTTGGGGATGAAAGCCAATCTTATTTAGTCCTCTTGGGTCACAGTTCCCAATGCCAATTACAGACACGTTCACTGTGTAGGTTTAATAGCACTTTGAACCCATAAATACAAAGAAGCTGAGGTACCCATAATTAGAAATAAGGTGTCATTGTAACAATGAAGGTGATTAACCATTAGGAAACTCTCAAGGGAAAGTGGTGGATTCTTCTTCTCTTGCCATCTTCAGGTCAAGACTGGAAGAGAGGCTTTAACCATAGGTGAGTTATAGGGCTTATTACAGGGTAACTGGGTGAAATTTTCTGGCCTGCGCTAGACAGAAGCTCAGATTAAATGATCTAATGGGCCCTCCTGGCCTTAAAAAAAAAATCTGTTAGATGTACTCATCTTTCTACCCATAACTGCAAAGAGGCAATTTTACCTTCAACATGGCTGACAGAAAGGCAATAAATTGCCTTTGTAAAGGTAGGCAAACAGCTTTTAAAAAGTCTCTCCAGTCTACAACTAATTTGATCTAATACTAATTCCCATCATCCTCTTTAGACCCCACTAAGCAAAGGGGATGAGTCTCCTTTCAATATACTTTGTGAATCTCATGCCACTTTCCATCTAGTCCGTTTTACTCTTTCCCACAATACAATCATTCAGTTTCATCTTTTTGTGGCTCTTCTTTCACACAGAAACTGGGGAGGAAAAAAAAGCTGGTTTAGGAACATATGACAAATATATGACATGAAACCTGAAACTACTCTGAGCTCTGGAATAAAAAAAATCCAGTTGCCAACGTTTCATAACTGTTGTTCTTCGAGAGGTGTTGCTCATGTCCATTCCATGTTGGGTGTGGGCACACCCACGTGCACGGCTGCTGGAGATTTTTTTGTCTTAGTGGTATCTGTAAGGCTGGCTCTGGCGCCCTCTGGAACTCCATGTTTATGTGGCGGTATATAAGGCGCTGCCGGTCCTACGCCCCCCTCAGTTCCTTCTTGCTGTCAACTCAAACAGTGGGGACGGAGGGCAGGTCATGGAATGGACATGAGCAACACATCTTGAAGAACAACAGTTACGAAAGGTTAGTAACCATTTTTGATTGTTCGGCTGCTTGCTCATGTCGATTCCATGTTAGGTGACTCACAAGCAGTATCCCTGGAGGCAGGCTCGGAGTTCATGGATGTGCTGCTTGCAACACTGCTCTGCCAAAGCTGGCATCATGCTGGGCCTGCTGAGTGATGGTATAATGAGTCGCAAAGGTATGGACAGAAGGACCAGGGAGCGGCTCTGCAGATGTCTTGGATCAGCACCTGTGCCAGGAAGGCTGCCGACGAGGCTTATGCCCTGGTAGAGTGGGCTGTTATAATTGCTGGTGGAGACACCTTTGCTTCTTCATAGCAGAACTTAATGAAAGAGGTTATCCACGAGGAACTCCTCTGGGAGGTGACTTTCATTCTACCTGCTACTGCAACAAAGAGCTGCATTGACCTGAAAAAAGGTTTAGTCCTTTCGATGTACAAGGCCAAGGCTCATCTAACACCCAGGGTGTGCAACCTACGTTCCTCACTGGAATTGTACGGTCTTGGGAAGAATACCAGTAGGAATATGTCCTGGTTATCGTGGAACTGTGACACCACCTTTGGTAAGGATGGGTGGGGACACAGCTGGAACACTGTATAAGGTGGTTCTGAGCTGAGCGCCCTGATCTTGAAAACCCTTCACACTTAGGTAACTGCCACCCAGGAAGGAGACCTTCCAGGAAAGGAGCAGGAAGCTAACAGCACAAAGGGGAGACCCATAAGCCTTGATAGCACTAAGTTCAGATCCCAAGGAGGTACCGGATCCCTAACCTGAGGTTAAAGCCTCTCCAGGCCTTTCAGGAACCTGATTGTCTTATTATGAGAAAAAAAATGATCTACCCTGGACTGAAGGATGGAAAGCCGAAACAGCTGCCAGGTGGACTTTCAATGACGAGAGGGCAAAGCCTTGCTGCTTGAGATGTAACAGGTAGTCAGATATGTCCTGTACTGAGGCCTGGAGGGGGGATAGATTCTGAGCCGATGCCCAACAGGAAAACCTCCTCCGTTTGGCCAGGTATGTTGCTCTCGTGGAAGGTTTTCTATGGCCCATCTGGACCTGCTGAACCTACACCATGTAAGCCCGTTCTTCTGTGCTCATCCAGGCAATAGCCATGCCATCAAGTCAAGTAGGGATGCCAGGTCTGGATGCAATAATTGGCCATAGTCCTGGGAGAGGAGGTTCGGCCAGAGTGGAAGCTTCCACGGGCACGTTGGTGAAAGCTCCAGCAACGTGCTGAACCAGTGCTATTGTGGCCATGTGGGGGCTATCAGGATCATGTTCCTTTGTCCCACTTGATCCTCAAGAAAACCTTGTGAACCAATGGTATTGATGGGAAGGTGTATAGTGGTGCCTCTTCTCATGGGAGCAAGAAGTCAGCGGATAGAGAGCCCGTGACAAACTCACAGAGTGAGCAGAACTGATGGCATTTCCTGTTCTGCCTGGACGTGAACAAGTCCACTTGGGGAGTTCCCCACCTTTGGAAGATCATGGCAGTAGCCTCTGGGTGGAAAGACCACTCATGGCGAGACGAGAAAGATCTGCTGAGGAGAGCCGCCAGTACATTCCTGGCACCAGAGAGATAGGAAGCCATGATATGGATGTTGTTCTGCACACAAAAGTCCCACAAGCAGAGGGCTTTTTGGCACAAGGCGCACAAGGCTGATGAACAGGCTCCGTCTTGTTTGTTGACGTAAAACATCGCAGTGGTATTGTCTGTCAGGCTCTGGACCACTCTGCCCGACAGGTAAGGGAGGAATGCTTGGCAAGCCAGATGTACTGCCTTTAGCTCCCTGACATTTATATGCTGAGATCACTGAGGTGGGCTCCCCACCCCAGATCTGAAGCATCGGAGACCAACGTCGTCGAGGGTGATAGCCCCTTGAAAGGTATCTCTTTCAACACAGAATGAGGGTTTGCCCACCAGGTTAGGGATGACAGGATGTGCGGGGGAACTATGACCTTGATGTCCAAATTGTGCCTGGGGCATAGATCGACACTAGCCATGATGGCAGGGGACTGAGGTGCAGACATGCGTGTTGGACCATGTAAATACAAGTTGCCATGTGACCTAGAAGCTTGAGACACGTCCGGGCAATTCTGAGGGGGTAGGCTATGATGAGGTCCATCATGGCTCAGAACTGGGGCTCCGGAAAAAAGGCTTTAGCCTGGGTGGAGTCGAGAACCGCTCCTATAAATTCTATCTGTTGGACAGGGGACAAAATTGATTCCTGCTCATCTATAAGCCCCTACCAGACTGAGACTGCACTGGATCTGGGTTTCTGACTTACCCTTGATGAGCCAGTCATCGAGGTAAGGATAGATCTGTATTGCTTGACGCCTCGAGTAAGCAACCACTATCACCACGCACTTTCTGAAGACCCTTGGTGGGATGACAGGCCCAATGTTAGCACCGTAAATTGAGAATGGCGTTGGTCCACAAGGAATCAGAGGAATCTCCTGAGTCCGTGGAAAACTGAAATATGGAAATAAGCGTCTTTTAAATCAAGGGCGGCATGCCAGTCGCTTGGATCCAGAGAGGGGATGATGGAGGCCAAGGAGACCATGCGAAACTTCAACTTCTTGAGGTATTTGTTGAGGCGATGCAGGTCCAGGATTAGTCTGAGGCCTCCTTTGGCCTTCAGAATAAGGACACACTGGGAATAGATTCCCTTTCCCTTCATATCTTGAGAGACTTCCTCCACAGCCCCTATCTGCAGAAGGGTTTCCACCTGCTGAATGAGAAGCTGCTTGGGAGAAGGGTCCCTGAAGAGGGATGGGGAACAGGGGCAAGAGGGGAGTATTGAGGAGAACTGCAGGGTATAGCCAGTTGATATGGTGATGAGGACCCAACGGTCCGATGTTATCTGGACCCATGCAGAATGGAAGGGAAATAGGTGGCTGAGGAGGGGAATGGATCCTGTAGCCAGACTGGGACTCCGACCTCAGGCACATCCTCAAAATGTCTGACGCAGGTCACCCTGATCACCTGTGGGACTTGACTGGGTTGCAGAGGAGGGTGGGTTGGTATGGCCATGCTTAATCCCTTTGTCTCTGTCCCTTCTCTTATAGGACCCTTGCCTTGATGGGCCCGAGAATCTAGGCGGTGGCTACGGTGAATGGAATTGCCTCTAAGAAGCCTGAGGAGTGTACAGGCTGAGGGAATGCAAGGTGGAAACTTTCAGGCCAGGAAGCCTGGTATCCATCTGCTCTGAAAACAGAGCACTGCCCTCGAATGGGAGGTCCTGCACTGATTGCTGTATCTCTTGGGACAGATCCGAGGACTGCAATCAGGAGCACCGACACATCAACCCTTCCGAGGCCGCTGACCTGGCTGCTGAATCAGCCGCGTCCAATGCTGACTGGAGAGAGGCCTTAGCTATAGCCTTTCCCTCCTTCACAATGCACGCAAACTGTTGTCTGATTTCTTGTGGCCGGGAATCTTTGAACTTTGCAACTGAGTCCCAGATGTTATAATTATCTCTCTCCAGCAATGCCTGCTGATTAGAGATTCTAAGCTGAAGACTGGCTGTGGAATAGATCTTCCTTCCAAACAAGTCCAGTTTCTTCGCATCTTTATTTTTAGGCGTCGAGCTCATCTGACCCTGCCTATCCTGATCGTTCACGGCAGCTACTACTAGGGATCTCGGGGGTGGGTGTGAAAACAAATATTTGTAGCCCTTGGCCAGGACATAATATTTCTTTTCGTCCCACTTGGATGTCGGTGTCAGAGAGGATGGCGTCTGCCACACGACCTTACCCACCTTTAGCACTCCTTCATGCACTGGCACTGCAACTCTAGCCAGTGCCACGGCAGTCAGAATATCGAAGTGGTTGTCTTAGGCTCCGAGACCTTAAAGCTCTAGACCCAAGTTGGAGGCAACCCTTTTAAGGAGCTCTTGGTGAGTTCAAAAGTCATCAAGTGCCATCGGGGGCGGTGTGGGGGGCTAGAGACAGCCTCGTCCAGTGATGATGAGGATGACTGTAAAGCAGGGAGAGGAAGTGGCACATCCTCTTCCTCAACAGAAGCTGTCTCTATCACTGGGTCCCCGCTTTTGGCTCTGGGCTCGGATTCAGAATCCAGATCCCATGTTGGGGCAGTCTGTGCCGCGGACCGCTTCTCGGATGTGGCCAGGCATGACGGATGGGAAAAAGGTCCCGGCATCACTGGGATCCCCCATGGATTCCAATATGGCCACTGGGTCAGCCATTGGCCTTGGGGCCAGATTCCCTCTGCAGGGCCAGCACCCATCATCGGTGCTCCGATGAGTGGTGCTTTTGGAGGTGGTGACTGGACTGCCCCTCGGATTCCATTTCCTCCCTCAGGGACCAGGGGGTCCAATGGCGCTTTTTCCTGTCGGCTGCAATGGGATGCTAGGGAAGGGTATCATGGGGAGGGTGACAGACGATGAGAATTCTTGGAGTGGTGTCGCATAGGTGGAGAGTGGAGTGGCATCAGGGAATGAGGCGGTGTGAATTGGTGCCAAACATCCAGAGATTGGCACCACAATGTCAGTGACTGGTGCCGTGAGGATGACGATCAGTACCGGGGGGATCTGGACCAGCTGTACACAGCCGGTGATTCCCGCCTCAGAGCTGGAAACCATGAGCGCAGAGACAAAGACCAGGGATGAGAGGGCGGGGACCATCTTCTTGGTGCGGGAGATTGGGGCTGAGGTGTTGCAGACCGGTGCTGAGATTCCGGGAAATGGTGCCGGTCGACGGGCCATCACGATGGCCCCATTGCTAGTTTTCCCCTGGTTTTCCTTCACCAGTTCAGTCGTCAATGTAAGAGCACTCAGCGTGGGGGGCACTGGAAGGGCCATAAAGTCTTTAGCCACTTGAAATGCCTCCAGTGTTGAAGGCACTACGAGGTGGAGGGGCCCCTTTCACACCCAGGAATTGGAGATGGTTCCCTCAACGGGCTTGAAACCATGGGAGGAGCTGTCTCCTGCTGCTCTTCCACAGGCAATTGGCCCGACATAGGTCCTCTGCCTGATCCCGCCTTATCTCTCTTTGGTGCAGGGGAGCACCCTTGGTCAGCTTGTTGCATCTTTTGTCACTTCTTTGGCACCGGCAAGGGTGAATGGCATCAAGAAAGGTTCGGTGCCAGTGGGGCGCTGCACACTGACGCTGACTTACTCGGCACTGATTCGGAGCAGGATGGTTCTGAGGCCAGTGTGAGTAGCGCCTCCCTCAACAGGCCTTTGAGACGGATGTCCCTGTCCTTTTTAGTCTGTGGTTGGAAGCCCTTGCAAATTTTGCACTTGTCCCTGACATGCATTTCTCCTAAACACTTTATGCAACTATTGTGAGGGTCATCAAGTGGAAAGGTCTTGTGGCACACAGAACATGGTTTGAAACTTGAGGATCAGAGCATTCCCCGTCCCTGGGCGAACGTCCCTGGAGGGACCATTAATTCTAACTTACTCAACTATGTACTAACAAACAAACTAACTAGTACTATATACAACAGTTTATAGCAGGAAAACAAAGGAGAAAGACGCTCCTGCAACCATCACTGGTGGAAAGAAGGAACTGAGGGGGTGCAGGTCCGGCACCATGGTGCCTCATCTACCGCCACATGAGCATGGGACTCCAGAGGGTGCTAGAGCCAGCCCTACGGATACCACTAAGGCAAAAAAATCTCCGGCAGCTGTGTAGGTGGGCGCACACACATCTAACATGGAATTGACATGAGGAAGCACTCAAAGAAGAAAGTGTCCTTCTGAAGAAAAAAAGATTATGTGATTTGGGCCTACGTCACTTATTAAAAATGTGGAAGAAACAGAATCCAGGAGACAGAGTCCTGGCTCCAAGCCCCATTTTGCTCCAACCACTAGACCCCATTCCTCACCCACAGCCAGGAATAAAACCCAGGTATCCTGACCCCAATCACCTGCTCTAACCACTAGACCCCATTCGTCTCCCACAGAGGGGAACAGAAAGCACAAATCCTGCCCACCGCATTTAACTATTCAAGACCACACCATCTCCTAAAGGTGGTAATGGAACCCAGGAGTGCTGACTCCCAGGGCCTCTGTTCTAATGCACTAGACCCCACTCCTCTTCCAGAGATAGGTACAGAACTGAGGAATCCTGACTCCCGCCCACCACACTTCCCTCAATCCACTCAAGAACCGGGTCCTAATTCTCTACATCTACAAGCTTTGCTGCCTCGCCCCTGCTGCAGAAAAAACACCAGACTTTGACCAAACTGTTTTTATTTGTAACATACAAATAAAACCAATGCAAAAAGATTAGCTTTTTCCCTTTGATTCCAGTGAGAATAGTTACTAGATAAAAAACCCAACAACATCAGAAGTGAGGTTTTATTTTAAATTTTCCTTTAGAAACGGAAAGGGGAAAAAAAACAAACAAAATGACCTTACACACGCACACGTACACAGAAGTCCCACATGATCAACTTAAAAAGTGAAAGAGAGACAAGGCTTGGAAAAAAATACTTAACATGCCCCTCCAATAAAAATGATACAGTACAAACAGGTCAGCTATGTCTGTCAAACTAGACTTGGTATTTACTGGGGGAGGAGATCCTGCCTCAAAAGGTATCAAGAAGACAAACAAAAGTATAGTTCAACTTGCTAAGTCAAATAATATAGTCATTAAAGGGGAAAAGGGGGAGACAGGAATTTTCTGAGGAGCCCTTTTTGTTTAGCCACAGTTAGAATCATCGGGGCGGGGCAGAAGAGAAGGTAAGAGAGAGTCCCGAATGTGAAATGGGAAGGAGGGAGGAATTTCCCTTAAAAAAGCCCTGGGTTTGTTTTAGAACCTTCCACGAAGATCTGTCTGTATGTTTACAATGAAGAGAATGAGCTGGTAAAGAGATGGACAAAGTACAGTCACACATGCCAGTTTGCTTTGGGATCTAATTGGTGACTCCAATTACAAAGATAGGCAGAAGACAGAGAGGAATGCAAGGAGAGTGCTCAGAGGGTAAATTATTATTTTACTTTTTTAAGCAGGCCTGACTGCAGATAGCTATAAAATTTACCCACTATCTCACATACCACAGAGCGGTTACTGGGTTGATTGATGACATAAAAGGAGACCAGGTCCAGGAACAAAAAATGCAAGGGAGTCATTAAAACACCCAAAATCCTTGTGTTGGTTGGAATTCACTGCCTGGCAGAGAACTCCCCAGATTCAACAAAGCTTCCCTATTCAACAAAGCACCCGAGCACATGCTTAGCATTAAGCAGATGCTTCAGACCTGTTCACTTGAATCCCTGCTTAAACAAGTGCTTTGGCTGAGTTAGGTTAGTGAAACCGAGGGGTGAGTTTCAGAATCCAGTCTGAGGAGGAAAAGCCACTACTCTGAGGATGACAGGGACAGACTGAAGGAGGATTCCATATGTGCAGAAAAGGGGAAATTAAATAACACAATCACCCACTAGAAACACACTGCTTTTCCCCAAACTTGATGTGTGGCTTTCAAATGCAGCCCTCAGAGCTAAGAAGTAAAAACAGGGTGTTCAGAGGGTCAAAAATCTGGCCTTCACAGCACTAGATTTTTCAGAACAATCTGTTTGGGTTACACAGATGCCAAAACCACAGGCCAAGAGTGGTCAGGTCTCAAACCTGATCTGCTTAAATTTCTCTCTACAAAGTCTATACAATTCTTAGTTCCGTTTCACTCCCTCAAAATGCTTCCGTGTTCTTTAATGCTAATTAAAGCAGCCCAATGGCAGCAGAATGATGCACATGTCCACTGAAAGACAAATATTGGGTGCTCAGGGGTTAAAACCAGCCTAGGATTTAGCTAATAAACAAAGCAAGGAGATAAAGTCATTTTGGAAAATGGGTGGATTACTCTCATTTTCTCAGACATAGCAACAGATGCTCCACATCTATGTGCATGCAAATGCAGCCAGCTATGCAGCTATAACCTGGTGCCAAAATAATCCTATGCTCTTTGCACATGTGGTGCCAAGGCTATGCTGAAGGGTGGAAGGAAGGTTAACGTTGGCTGCTCATGCAACTTGTTAGAAGGAAGAGGAGGGAAGGATTCCCGCCTGGGTAAAGGAGGATGCCATTTTGGCTGAGAGTTTAGCCTGCCTGGGGTATAGGCAGGGAGTGGAAGGGGAGCACAAACAGAAGCTGACTTGCAGCTGGGTCCTCAGCATTTAAGGGATCATGATGATTTTGATGTGGGAACAGATGCTCCCTGTTTGCAAGCAGCCCTGCTTCTGTCCTCAGAGACACAGAGCAAAGGGGCAGCAATTAAAAAGAGGGTGGCAAAAGGAGCAGCAATCACAGCTGGCTTCTTAGAAGAGGATGTAAGGCCATCCCTGGTACAAAGAGCTGGAGGAGGCAGCAGCACCAGGGGCCTGAGGCTCTCAAGTACAAGGGAGGCACTGAGAAGAGATGCAGCACCATCTGTCACGTGTCCACACTCCAGGAGAAATCAGATGGGAGAAGTGAGCACTCTTGGAGGCCAAGGGAACGTTAGGCACTACAGCCATTAGCATTAGCCAGACTGAACCGGTCAAGAGAGGCTGATCCAATCCAAAATGACAACGCTGCTGAAACTGAACACACGGCCACACGCATCTGACCTTGAGCGAAGCGAGAGACGTTGCAGACATTAAGAAAGCATCTCCCATTAGTTTAATGACCCACTGCATACTAAGCACCGCTAGCAGATGACACTGGACATTACTAACCCAGAAGAGAAGTCCCAAAAATCCTCATCAGTGGGTGGAAAGTTGCAAGAGTCGTTTCTACATTTGTGTTTGAAAGGTGTTAGAGAGTTCCGCTCTAAACCTGAATTCCCCATGCACAGGTAGGAATCTTCTCTGCAGGTCAGCAGCCAGCCCTTTTTGGTTAGTCCTTAGCCACAGCCAAGGGAGGAAAGTGTGGGCTGGCCGATAAAGATTCTGGGTGAAATCTTCTACAATGCCTAGTTTATTTTTGGTCCTGCCCATCTAGAGATGCCTCAGAGACCAGATGCTCAGTGCTTTCTGAAAACCAGGCCTCTTTTAAGGTGTCAAGTTAGGAATACAGATATGGGTACAGTCAAAAATCACTAGTCCCTTCAAAGATCTTGGCTTCCATGCCCACCAGATCTGAAGAGTGAATATCAGCAGCTTAACAGCAGCATAATTTATCTCATTCTGCCCCAATCTCCCTTCGAAATGAGCATCTTTGTCCTCAGAGACCTAAAATCGCTGGGTTGTGTGGGCCAAAGTTGAAAGCATCTTTCTCTCAAAGTGCAAGTTGACAGGGGTGGAAGGAGGGAAATGGTTAGGAAGAGAGAAGCTGGTCTCAAGTAAAAGCCATCCCTGTAAAACAAACAAGTTATTTCCTGTCCTTAAATAACATGCCTTTGTAGAAGAGCTATGGCTGGAATTTCACAGGTGCCTATCAGAATTAGGGGTCCAATTCCCATTGTAAACAGGGTGTTTGACCTCCTGAAAAATCAAGCCCATATTACGTTTCCTCCCAACAAGTCCAGTGATAGGTGACTCTCCGAGCTCGAAAGCAGCTAGCTCAACTAGACACTTTCACAGCTCCATCAGGTACCTCTCCCACCCCAAGAAAGAGGCTACACTGTAGCGGTGTTCCACCTGTGTCTGTCTACAGCAGGTACAGTGAAGCGCTCTTGCATCCAGACCCAGGGCTACCAGTGAAGTGCGGGGGCTGCCATAGGGCATGGAAGGCTGGGAATAGAGGAGCTAAAAATGATAGATGTAGGGGAGGCTCCATCCTGCATAGAGCTGGCACAGAAGAGCCCCTGCTAGACAACCTGGGCAGAAAAAACAGCAACACTTAGTTAGCAACAAATGCATCAGTTCTAGCTGTGGAAGGTCTCTGCAGCAGGGTGTGCATGGTACAACATGGACAGAGGTCCTACCCCACTAGCAGGTGCAACACTTAGTGCAAGATGGATTGAAGTCCTACCCACCCACGCCCACCCAGCATGTGCAATGCAAGTAGAGGTCTTTATCCCCCCATAGGTGCATCACCTGATATGACACAGACAGAGGTCCTACCCTCCCATGTTTGGAAAACAAGAGGTCTGACCACTCCCAATGGGTGCAATGCAAATAGAGGTTTCACTCTCAACAGGGCCACCTGGTAAGATGGAGATAAGAGGTCCTAACAACAGCAGCTGCTCTGAGACACAAAGCAGACTGAAAGACTGCCATCGACTCCAGTTGGGCCCCACCAGGATCCTCAGAGACGGCTTGGATGCCAACACACCTCATTGAGGCAAAAGGGGGAGCGCGCTCTCCTGCTCCCTGGCTCAGGATGGAATGCCATGCTCTGAGGAAGGGCAAAAGACATCTACTGCAAGGAACTTGTCACTGCTGCTACCGACAGAGATTGGAATAAATAACTGGCTGGAACTCAAGCAGTGAGTCACTGGCCTGTCCTGGGGGTATGGAAGGTAAAGCACTGCCCTCCCCCATGGGGTTGGGGGACTTCTGGGAGCAGTTTAAGAATACAAAGGAGTCACAGACTCCATGACAGTTTCCTATCCTCAAGAAAAAAGAAAAAATTACAGAGAGACCTTAAAAAAATCACAAGATCCAGGATGTTCCTACCACTGGCTGCTTTCTAAACCTTCCTTTCATGAGGTCAACAGACCACAACTAGCCCTACATTATGGATTCTTTATGCTAACCTGATTCTCAACATGTTTCTGGCAGAGCGCTAAGCAATGTGACTTGCTCCAGGCAACATTGATGTGGTGTCTGCCCCTCTTCACCCTCCCCTCCTTGGGCTATACTTGGCCAGAAAGACTTTGTGCTTCCCTACTGCCTACCCACTGAGGATCTCAAAGTGTTTACAGACATTAGCTGGGTCAGTACAATCCCGGTGTTACAGATGGGGAAACTGAGGTACAGAGAGGGGAAATGACTTGAGTGGGCTGTCTTCAGTAGAACCTGGAAGCTCTCAACTTAGTCCCATGCTCTTAAAGTCAGATGTAGGGCACCCACTGCAGTGAGATTAGAGCCATCACATGGGATCTGACTATTATCAATCGCAGTCAATACAATGAAGTCAGCCCATTACAGCTGCTAGCTCCTTCTGCCTTACAGAGCTCCCAAGTCTGCTCTGCTTCAGTGGAAAGCACACTATAGCTAGAACACAAGAAAGCAACAGGGCTGTGGCGTGCCAGCCTCAGACTGAGAGCCACTGCATTTCTACTGTCAGTCGCAGGCCGCCACATGTAACTGCCAAGCCACTTGCATTTCAGCTGAGCCACAAACGTTCCCAATGCACTGATCATACCATCCATTTCTATTTCTTTTTAGTACTTGGTACCAACTGCAGAGAAGCAAAAACACAGCCTCTCCTCACCCTAGCAAAGAAACAGTTTTGCTCAAAATGTTGTTGGGGATGGGTTTTTCATCCAGCTTTAAGATCCCAAAAGTTATAGGATGTAATTGTAAAGCCAGGAAGAGCTGGAAATTGCCCATCAAAACCTAAGCAAGGCCACCTGGCACTTCCTCTGAAGAAGCCACCACCATAAAGGTTTTACAGGTGATATATGGAACCCTGAACTTGGGACCCATGAGAGCTGGGTGAAGCATAAAGAGATTCTGAAACATTCTAAGACATGCCTGTGTTATTTGGCTCTTAGTCTTGTATTTATATTGTAACTGGTTCTAAAGCTTTGCAGAACACCTTGGGAAAGAAGTGTTAATCCCCAGATGGTGTATGCAGGGAGTGAGAGGTGGGTAATAAAGCCATGTGATCTCTCTTGCTCCAAACATCTTACATCACGCAGGTCAGTGGGAGGGGTGTCGGGGAGACAGAGGCTACTGGCTCACTATCCTCATTGCCTGCCCTCTGCTAGCTCCGCTTCCTTAACCTATGCTTTGAAGTTGCTTTCACTTAGTGTCCTCTGATTCACACCTTTGGTGCTTCCTGTTTGAGGTCACAGCACTAAGTCCAAGAGCTGAACAGAACTTTGATTTCTAGTGCCTCCTGCACAGAGGAGAACAATTTCTTCCACGCTCCGGAATGTGGTCTGATAAGAGACTTAAGAAGCAGGCAGTGGTCTATCTTAAGGAGTATGTGAGGATGGGGATGGCAGGGAAGGAAGAGAAAGGGGTGTGTGTGCGAGGAGGACAACACAAAGAGGAGGTTCAGGCTCAGTGGCAGCAGCCTCCACAGTGGCTGCCCGAGTGAGAGTGCTGGCTCTCACCAAATTTAGTTCTTCGGCTGAGGATCTCATAGGAGCAGTCATCCCCGCAGCAGCCAGACATGCTGGGAGAGGTGTCATCAATTTCAAACCTGCAGGGGTACAAAATAATAAATAGAGAAGCTACTTCTTGGCACCTAGAAACCTAGGGAACACATGTCAGAGACTGCTTAATACTAGTCATCTTCACTTAGCCTTAGGGAGCTTGCCCTGACCCCTGCCAATGGTGCACACATTGGGTTATCCAGACCTCTAGACAGTTCTCCAATTGCACCCTTCTCTGCATTAGCCTCCATTCACAAAAAGGAATCAGAATAACAGCATTCTCTCTCCTCTTGTATTTTGATGAGTTGTAAAGGTGAGGCCTTGCACACAGAAGCCCCTGGTACTCCCGATTAGCTGAACAGCATGGGAACACAAATTTTATCTGGATAACCGAAGTTTGGATAATCAAGAGGCAGGAACCATTCAGCAGTGGGGTGGCCTCCTTCACAGCTGGGAGCTCTTCCTCCTCCCAGTCCTGGCTGGGGATCTCTTCTCTGCCCCACCCACTCACTCCCATGACAGCAGAGCTGCACAGGGCTCCCAGCATGGCTGCAGGGCCAGTGATAGCTGATCCCTAAAGGCACAAGGGGCAGGACAGAGCAGAGAGCCCCCCAGCTAGGACTCTGCTCTCCCTGCCAGGACCGCAGCCTTCCCCGCTCCTTGCATCTGCAGAGATTGTGGTGCAGCGCAAGAAGCCCCCTGCAGCTCAGCTGTCACGGCCCTGCTCACTCACTCGTGTGACAGCAAAGCTGAAGAGGTCTTCCTGTGCTGCTGCAGAGGCCGTTCAGCAGCAGGGTGGCCTCTCCCGCAGATCATCCTCCTCCTCCTCCCCCTCCTCACAGTCCTGGCCGGGGGTTTCTGCTTTATTATCTGAACCTCCCACTATCCAAATCTCTTCCTTGTCCACCAGCATGACAAACAGGGGGAATGAAAGCTGATGGAGAAGGGAAAAGCACTGGTGTTAAATCTGAAGTGATGATAAAACCACCATCCAAAGAGGTTGGTTTGAGTGTGGCTGCTTGCCATTTCAGTGCGTAAATGTGTTTTTCCTTCCTTTCTTTTTGCTGTAGGCAAGAATTAGTTACGAGGCCCAAGAACCACTCTAAAGACAATATAGTTTTAGACAGTGTGGTCCAACGGACAAGGCACAGGACTGGGGGTGGAGAGAGATGGGCTCTATTGTCAAGTCACTTTCCCTCTCTTTGCATCTGTAAAACAGGTGTAGTGATGGTTAAGGATGAGCTTTGTGGATGAGATAGGCTAGACAATCAGGAGCTACACTTACAGTTATGGCACAATAAAGAGAAAGCTCGGCTGAAAAAGGAACAAGTGTTGGCTACAATTTATGCAGTTCAATTCCAGTGGAGCTGTCGCTGAGTCACTTGGGGGTATCTTGCAAGAAAGGCTGCTAATAAGCAAGGGAAGCAGAGAGACTTAAAAACCCACCTCTCTATGCTGCCTTAGTAGTGAGCAGATGGCCAGGTCCTCGTGCACCCGTCCTTATCACCACCACCCATTCCCATCCATCCTAGTCTACTGTCCCCACGGCCTCTCCCCTTTAGCGTAACGTTGCCATAGCACTGAAAGACAGTTGTGTGAACAACGTGTTACAAATGGAAATGACGGAGCAGTCAGTGTACTACTATGTTAAATAAATAACAGGCCACTCCCCACCCCCCGAGCTCCCCGTGGAGAGTAGGAAAGCAATAGTATAAGATCCTTACTGTAACGCTTCTCTGAAGAATTGATAGGCTCCATGATTGTGTTTAAATACTGTTAACATAACTTTCTTCATCTGCGTGCTGAAAGGCAAGAAACAGGCATCACAGTCAATGTCAAGGGAACAATATAAAAGGAATTCAAGGGATACTGACACCTAAAGATCTTTGGATTGTCACAGGGTGAGCTGGCCCTTTAAGGGGGTTGGGGCTCAGCTGCATCCTGTGCCAGATTCACCCCCCACCTCTCCAGGTGAAGTAAATAAGTCCCCTGGAGGTCATATGGGGAAAGACTGACTCAGAGACAGGCCTGCTGGGATAGAAAAGGGCAGCCTGAGTCAAGGATGCTTCTTCTCCTTAGCTCACAGACAAAGTGCCTGGGAGCACAACTCTACAGAGAACGGGCTAGGAGGGCTGTAAGTCAGCCTGTTGGAGGACGCCCTGGCAGTAGGGAGCAGAGACTTGCCTTAATTGCCAGGTATAGAGCCTGTGGAACCAGACCTACAAGGAGAAAGTAGGTTCCTGCAAGAGACCCCAGGGCAGTGGAGAGGAGGTGGTTTATATGTGAAACTTACATTTGCAGAAATATAACTCAGCTCGGAGGAAAAGTGGCTGTTAAGGGTTTTTTGATGTGCTGGCCAGTGAGTTGCCCCACTGGCTTACATGGATCTAATTTCATCATGAAAGTATAAGTAAAATAATTTTTTTTTTTTAAAGTAAGATTATGTATAAAATAACCCTCAAGATTACTGAAGCTTGAGGAAAGACAAATAAATGTTTGCTTCTTGCATTTCACTGGGTTTGGGTAATGTAAACAGATTTAGTCACTTTCAATCCGTTTTTTCTGTACGTTCCACTTCCTGGTTTCCAGCACTTGGCACTTTTCTGTTGGTTTGAGATCGGACTTCAAATGCAGCAAGGTAACATTTCAGGACCTGACCCTGTACACACCTACACGCATGCTGAACTTTACAGACGCAAGTCATCCTGTTGACTTTAACAGGCCAACTCAAAGATAAGACATGCCTAAGGCATGGTCTACATTTAAAAGTTTTACTGGTGTAACTGTCTGTTATGTTCAGTGTTCACATATAAAAAGAGAGAGCCAAGACAGTGCAACATTCACATTTTATTCCTTTTTTCACATACGCTGTTCTCTCTCATCAAGCACTTCTTGGAAACAGTTGACATTCCTATATATAATCATACAGGAGTGCTTCCTCTTGGGAAGCTATTTATCGTAACAGGTAGGGGTGTGATTTTCACCTATAAATTATACTAGTACAACCCATAATGCGGATGCAGTTATAGCAGTATAAAGGTGTCTTAAACCGATATGGCTTATTCTCTTGCTCAGATAGGAATAGCTGTACTGGTATAAGCACCTTTTTACCAATGTAACTACCCACACTAGGAGGGGTTGTACCACTTTAACTACATTGGTATAGTTAAAGCAGTACAACTTGTGCGTGTAGCCAAGGCACTGGGTGTTAGCAGGACATGGGCTTCAGATGACAAATGTTATTTATACAAATGCACGAACTCTGAAAACATACATGATTTGTTCATTGCATCTTTTTTCTTAATATTTGGTTTCACAACATTTTTCACAGTGAGGGTGATTAACCTTTGGAACATATTACAAAGGGAAGTGGTGGATTCTCCATCTCTCAATGGATTCAAGCCTGGCTGCCTTTCTAGAAGATGCTTTAGTCAGACACAAGTTATTGGGCTCAACACTGGGATAACTGGATAAAATGCTCCAGCCTGTGTTATACAGGAGGTCAAACTAGATAATCTAATGGCCCCTTCTGGCCTTGAAATCGATTTAAAAAAAAAAAAGTTTTATTCAAAGAAATTAAAATCCAAATTTTGATCCAAGCTAACCAAAACTGATCCTTTGAACACATGCTATTTGAAGCATGGCTCTGGTCAGAAAAGTGACCGTATTAAAGATATGATACTTCCTTATGTTTAGCAACTCTGACTCCAATAAGACAGAGAGCACTTGATGGGGTAAAAGTTTTCTTTTACTATTTATGCTCCCATGTGCCAGGGAGAGCTGACCTAGCTGTGGAAGAGAAATCTAGAGTCTACTTTTGTTCATGCATCTTCCACCAAATTTTAATTACTGTCTAATTGCAGAATGCTTATCACTTGTGAGGAGGTGGAAGTTGCAGAGGACCCAGCTTGGCTTCCGGATCCCAGAGTGAGTTTACAATACTGGCACTTGGGGAATCTCTCATCAACTGAGCAATTCTGATCAGGAGTGAGTCAGACAGACAACATGAGCTCAGAGGTCCCTGGGAAAAAAGCACACACTGTGGGGAAAAAAAAGTGACAAGACAGTAACCCTGTAAGTTTAGGGGTGAGTATGTAAAAAGAGGGTTGTCCAACAGTCTTTGCTTTTTCACAATGTACTAATGCTGTTGCTTTTCCTATGTCATGTTCTGACTTTATAAATTAGTAGATTTTAATGCCAAAAGGGACCACTACTAGATCATCTAGCCTGATTTGATGTATAGCACAGGCCAGAGAATTTCACACAGTTACCCCTGTACTGAGCACAATGTCTTGTGTTTGACTAAAGCATCTTTCAGAAAGGCATCAGTCTGGATGAGGAGACATCAAGAGACAGAATCCACCACTTCTCTTAGGAGTTTGTTCCAATGGTTAATCATCCTCACTATTAGCAACTGGTGCCTTATTTCTAACTTGAATGTGTCTGGTTATAACTTCCAGCCATTGGTTCCTGTTCTGCCTTCCTCCACTAGGTTAAAGGAACCTTCAGTACCTCATAAATTCTTTGCATGATGGTACTGATATACTGAAATCAAGAAACCTTTTGATCTTCTTTCTGATAAACTAAACAGATTGATTCACACTTTAAATTGAGGGCTATGAAACTGACAATCATTTCAAGACAGACTTTATATGCCATGGAGAACTGCAACTCACCTGTTCGCCATGAGCTGCAGAATCTGTATGAGGAATTTGCCAAGACCTTTCCTTCTAACTTTGCTTTCCAACTGCACTTCATAGCTGGAAGGAAAGTGGGAAGGGAGAAGAAACAAACACCTTACAAGATGAAGTTTCAAGATCTTATGCGTGCAACATCCTGAGATCCATACAAGCAAAAAATCTGCATGCATCACATTCGCAATGCGTACGCACACCCATGATATACTTGTATTGCTCAACTTCTTCATGTCTTCATTCCACAGACACTAGCAGATGCAAAACAACACAACCTGCCTCATCATACAGAAAAAATTCCCCATTCAATTCAGGATCCAGTTCACAATTACCCTCCATGGACCCATTTCAGTCACTTTCTGCACCCCAGTCCCAACACTATTGGGGTGAGACCCTAGTGTAGAACAGAGACCAGCCTTTCTATATCTCTGCGCTTCATTGACTCTTCATCTCATCCAGTATCTCAGTCAGAAGCCTCTCTTTCTCCTGCTCTGCTAATATTAAATCAACCTTGCAGCCCACCCCATGCAGCAGACAGGCATCACCCATATTCTGTAGAGGAGAGTTTGAGGCACAGTGAGGGGAAGGTCAGCAAATCTGTAACAATGCCAGGATTAGAACCCACATTTCCCAACTCCCAGTCCTGTGTCTAATCCAATGATACTCAGACCGCAGTGGTTCAGGAGCCAAATCAGCAACCAACATCATCCAAAAGAGCCACAGTAGTGTGAACTCATTGTTTCATTTACTATAGTATTATATATCCATATTTAAACAGTATGACAGAGGGAATACTTGGGAGGGGTGGGTTATATATATAATTCTCAATGCAAAATGACTGACCAAGTATTATTTTATCAATTACAATTGGTTAATAATATAGTAAGAGCATCCTGATTAGTTAATGACTTAGACTGGTTAATAATTAAATCACAGATTGCTTTAACATCATGTGCTGCAAAGAGCCAGAGGAGACCCATTAAAGAGTCACTTGCAGCTTGTGAGCCTCAGTATAAGTATCACTGATCTAAGCCCTAAATCACACTGCTTAAGTGGGCCAAAAGCAACAGAGAACCATTCCCTGGCCAGCAACATCAAATGCTCGCACCTTTTCCACTTAGGAAAGAGCTTGACATGACACTGATAGTCTATAGCATGAAGATGAATCAGGAGAGGCATTCTGCTCATGGAACAAACAAAGAAATGTGGCACTCGAAGGAGAGGCAGTGTAATTTAGTTGATAGGTCAGTCGACTGGGATTCAGGTAGATATAGAGGTCTACTTCCAGTTCTACCACTGACATGCTGTGTCACATCACTTCCCTTCTCTCTTAATCTCTCTGGCTGTCTGTTTAGGAGAGATGGGCAGAAGGCAATGCTTGTTCCTAAAAAAGGGGAGTGGGTGCTGGGACACATACCAGTACAGGACTTCGTCCCCGCACTCCACGTCAAACCGGAAATGCGAGAATGCCACAGGGACAGAGCCATCTTCCCAAGCAATCAGGTACCAAGCTCTGTCATCTGTCATCTCCTCCCGCTTCTCCCGGTCTTTCCAGCCCCACTCGCTCTGCTCGTACCTGCAGGCAGGGAGAAGAGGAACAAGGGCAGCTCAATGTTCCTTCTACAGAAAGCAGGATGGTCCCAGCACTCTGGTCCCACTGCTTCCTGCACACACTGCTCTCAGGATCTCTACTGCTGTCCCCTTCCACCTACAGAGATCCAGATGAGAAGATTCATAGATTTTAAGGCCAGAGGAACCATTATGATCATCTAGGGCATACCTAGACAAATGCTTACTGAAAGGCAAGCTGGGGTGTAAACCTACAGCACTCCAGCGGGCTGCACGCTAAATGTCTGTGTGGACCCTGCTGCTACACACTGAAAAGTTCTTTAGCACACTTTGACATACTGCTGTTTGGCATTATGCAAAGCGCACTAGGGAACTTTTACTGCACAGCAGCATGGTTCACATGGACAGTTAGGGTGCAACGTGCTGGAGTGCTCTAGATTTAAACCCAGCTTGCTTTGCATTAAGTGTTCATCTAGACATGCTGCTAACCCGACCTCCTGCATAACAAAGAGCAGCGAATCTCTTTCTCACCCACAGATTCCCACATCCAGCAAGGTTGAATATGTGTCATTTTTAGTCAGAGACATGTGATCTTGATTTGAAGACTCCAAGCAATGGAGAATCCACAATATCCCTGAGTAAGTTGTTCTGATGGTTACTCACCCTCCCTGTTACAAATCTGCACCTTATTTCTAGCCTGAATTTGTCTAGGTTTAGTTCCCAGCCACTGGATCTCATTCTGCTGTCGTCAACTGGATTAAAAGATCCTCTTCTATCTGCTACCCCTACGAGTACTTCTAGAACCAGTGGTTTTCAGCCTGTAGGCTGCTTGCGGCCCAATCCGCACACAGCTGCAGCACATGTGACATCCTCAGAGCCATACAAGCAGTACATATATTGTGTGGATGCAGCCCACATAACAATGGAGAGCTGCTTGTGGCCTACAATGGTAAATAGGTTGAGAACTATTGTTCTAAACAGTGTTCAAGATTGAGGAGATACTTCTGCCATATCTCTGTCATTTGGACTCCCACTATTCCCTACAGATCTAGGATTCTGCAATACTTTGCGGGCTAACTGGTAGTTCTGGCTCAACCCAAAGTACAGAACCCACAGCGGGCTTTTGATAGATCCACAGGTTTTAAAGGCCAGAAGGGAGCATTAGATCATCTAGTATGACATCCTGTCTAACACAGGCCAAAGAATAAAATTTGTTTTAAAATCATAGAAATGTAGGACTGTAAGAGACCTCGATAGATCATCTTGTCCAGTCAGAACTCAGCCAGAGTGAAAGAGATAGGACACATTCCCCCACCCAGGGCTGATCACATCAATTATCCCTAGCATAACAATACTCCAAGCACAGACAGTGGGACCTGTGGCTATTCTACAATGGCCTAGGAAACCATCTGCCATGATGTGTGTGCTCTGGAAGGGGGGCAGGGCTTCTTCACAATATCCCCAGAGTCTGGTGCTCGGTTCCCATTGGTAGCCTTGCAGTTGGGAGAGGTTCTATTTCAGTATCTGTGACTGCCAGGGAATCCTCAGAAATCACGTCAGCACCAGCTTGCCCCAGGGTCAGGGTCTCCCTCTCTGGCCTGGACTTACAGAGTTTGCATATTTGTTTTGGTTAGTTCGAAAGCCCAGTCGACTGTAGCCTGGTTCATGCCCGACACCCTCTTACACTCGATGGAGACATTTAAACTGCAAAAAGAGAGATGGGAAAGCAGCATTTAGCACAGGCAAGCCATGCACAAAGATACCCAAACAATTTCAGCTTGCTTTTAAGCTGGCAGTTCAGATACTTTCTCCTGCCACCATGTTGGCTGACACATTGGAGAGGCTGAACCAGGAACCTCTAGTGCTAAAAGCATGAGCTGTTACAGCTTGAGCTAAACAACCAAAACTCCCTAGCTAGGGCTGTAGCAGATGCCTCTCCTGTGCAGATCAGGCACACAGAGGGATCTGTAACACACTCTCACCAGTGGGTCACTCTAATTGTACAGGGAAGCTTAGTCAGCCACAGATGAAGAAGAGGGGATTCGTATTCTGATCTCAGCACTTACATGCAAGCAAGAGAGGTTTCCGTTGAATTTATGTACCTAAAGCACCCAGCACTGCGCTATCCCGACACCAGGAATTCAGCCTAGCATTATTGGGGATGAAGAGGAGGAGAAAGAACAAGGTAGACAGAGAGTGGTCTTGTGCTGGGACTCAGGAGACTAGGGTTCAATTGCCAGCTCTGTGGCAGACTCCCCGTGCAACCTTGGGCAAGTCACTGAACCTCTCTTGGGCTCAATTCCTCCAACCATAAAATGGGGAGATTAATCCTGCCTTTGGCTATTTAGATTGGAAACTGTTTGGGGTAGGGATTGTCAGCACAATGCCAACTTCACCCTTTGGTTGGGGCCTTTCGGGGCTAACACACTCTAGTAATTAAAGTCCTAACATTTCCCCTGCCCACTTGAATCTACTTCTCTCCACAATTGAAGCCAAGTTCTCTCTCTTCATGTTATAACCTCATCTTTTGGAGAAAATGAGGGGCTTTAGCAGACTGGGTGAACACTTAGTATTAATATTTTCCTTCACAACCTGCCCTACCATCAACAGTGGCTTTATCTTCCTCTCACTACCTCTGAATAGTTCAACAAGCTTTATTTTATTAGGTGTATTATGGTAGGATCTAGAGGCCCTCCACCTCCAACCAAGATGCGGGAGCCCTGTTGTGACAGGGGTGCACAGGCCCATGGTGAGGGAGAGCCTTTGCCCTGAAGAGCTCACAGTATAAACAGACAAAGGATGGGAGGGGACACTGAGGCAAGAAAAGGGGAAGGGACTTTCCTGAGGTCAGACAATAGGCCAGCGGCAATACTGGGATTAAAGTTCAGGTGCCCTGGGTTCCAGTGCACTGCCTTAGCCACTGGACCATGCTGCCATGAAGAAGTAAGTAAGGAGCATTTGCTCACCCATTCCTGTCGTATTTCTTGAACACTGGGAAGGCTTCTAAGGGGTCTCCAAGCTACAGGAGAAAAAAAAAGAGAAATCACACCCTAGAAAATGAGATGTTAATGCATGTGAAGCGGTAAAACAACAGAGTGATGTTGGGTGAATAGAGGGTGTCCGCCTCTGCTCATGATTCTCCTCTTTTGATAGCTTTAAGACTCTGTTTTTACCTTGCTTCCTGAAGTGCTCTGGAGAAGGATCGCTAGCCCCCTTGTCTATATAACGAGACACAGATACCTTGGAGGGGGAAGAGGGGAGGAGCTTTCAACTGTTTAGAAAAAATAAGAGAGGAGCTTTGTTCTTTCAAAAGGTCTATGTTCAATCATAACAGCTGAACTGCAGCCAGCACCTGAGAAGTGTTATTGTGTACCCCACATCAACAAACTATATTCCTCAATCCTCACTTATTTCAAAAGCAGTCAGCCTGGCTTGATCAGACCAGAATTACAAGAGGAGCCACAGCTAACCTCCCTTCCCATGATGGGGACACAAGTGGGATATTACCAGTCTAATCCATTTCCATATTTATTAGCTCCTGTAAGAATTTTAGAGGGGTTACTACAATAGAGAGCAGTAGAGTAGGCTGCAGAAAGTCGGAAGGAGCTGGTATTTCGCACAGATTGTTTGGACTCTCTTCATTCACAGCAATCAGAGATGAATGAGTCAGGGGTCAGCGCCATAGCAAGGATCAGAGCAGTAGCTTATTCTGCAGTTAGAATGGTAACTCATGGGCTGAATTTACAGGGAGTAGCTCGCTTTCTAGACTGTTCACTGAGTTAAAAGCCAAGCTGGAAAGCATTTCTGAGAACTGAGAGCACCATGGTAGGTACAGGCACAGGTCAGGCAGACAGCAAGGGGCATATGGTACATCTTGGCCTGCTCCTTTGCTTGCCAAAACTAGAGTGTTTCACAGCAACACTCATGTTTAGAAACACAGCATTCCCCTCCCTACGTGCTATAGTAACCGTTGCTGCTCTTACACATTAGGTTCCTTATCTTCTTTGAATATATTTTTCATGATGGTTTAATTCCTTGGCTCCATACACAGCCTTACTGGAGGCTGGAATCTACTGTTCTTCCACTCTACAGCCAAAACCAAGTGTAAACAAGAAAAATCCAGTCTTTCTAGATCACCTATTTAAGGGTACTGTAATGTATTTATTGTCACAACACCCATTAGGCAGTGCAGTTATCTCTGTTTTACAGATGGTGAAATCAAGGCACAGCGTGATTTACCCAAAGTGTCATAGGAAGCCTGGGGCACAGTATGGAATTGAACTAATCTTCTAAATCCCTGGCTAACACCATAACCATTGAATCATCCTTTCTCACCTCTCATTTAAGCACTTTTGAGTGTTTTATAATTAATATTATTAGTGCATGCATTCCTAAAGTGCCCAGCACAATAGCATGTGAGCACTACATGACAACAACAAGCACCCCTGTGTGGTGGCAAAAGCATAAGAAGCAATCAAGTCACCCACTACTGAAAGGCACCCATTTCCGAGGTGGGAAGTACCAGCTGTCTAACAGCACACAGCAATGCTAAGCAGTTAATACACAGAACAAAGAATAATGCATCTGACTGAAACTAAAGGGAAATTAAGGTTAGGCAGATAGGACACTACACTAACAGCCATATGTGTAAGAGACAAGAGAGAAGGATTGTCTTCACCCTTCTGAGGCTATGTCTTCACCGCTGTCAGATCGACTTCTCTGGATCGACTGAGCGGTCAGTGAAGACCCGCTCAGTCGATCCAGAAATTGACATATTAAGACCACCTCCTCAAGTAGTGTAGCGCTGCATCCCTGTCGGCGCAGTCCAGTGAAGATGGCATGCAGAACAGAAGCAGAGAAGTCGATGGGAGTTACGCAAGTTTTTTGTGTAGCTTGCGTAACTCCGGTTGACTGCCTCCGAATCTCGGAAATAAGTGAAGACAAGCCCTGTGTTTCATTTAACGCTGTTCTGTGAAAATATACATTGAGGCATAAGGTGGTGGGAGGTCTCTTTGTACTTTCACTTGTTTAAATGGTTATATACTTCTAGCAATGGAAAAGAGGAATCTTGGGGCTGTAAAAAGGAACATTAATAACTACTTAGGATACGTCTACACGGCAGTCAGAGGTGTGACTGCAGCATCTATAAACATACCCAAGCTAGCATTAATCTAGTTAGTTCAGGTACCAACAACAGCGAGGCCACGGCAGCATGGACTTCAGTGCAGGAAAGCTGGCTGATTTCATGCCCAGGTGAGCTTGTACAGTCCATGCTGAAGCCTGTGTTGCCATGGCTTCATTGCTTTTGGTACCTGCGCTAGCTAATTCAGATGAGCCTGCACACGTTGCAATCACACACACCGACGGCAGTAAGGATGTACCCTAAATTTAAGTGTGTTATGTGATGTGCTGAATGTTCCTTGCAAAATAATGCCACCTACATAGGGGGTCTCATCCCTGTTTGTGACCGGTGTTGACAGCTAGATTTCTCTGGCACAATGCAGCTTAAAAATTGCCGAGAGCACTCCTGATCATAGGAGTTCAGCTGAGGAATGAGCATCCACAGGAGATTAAAAACTGTGATCTTCAGTCTGACCACTTTCAGGGGTCCTCCTCCGAGACAAAGCATGTTTGATCTCCATAACTCACTGCTGGGGTGCTTCCTTGTGGCTGCATCTGGGGAATAGATCCCCTGATGCCTCCACCCCTCTCCATCTATCATTCATGCTGTGTCCCCTCTAACACTCCAGGACTCTTTGTGGCTTCACCCTCCAGCCAGGTCACTATGTGGTTCCCCCCTTCCAGGGTTTCAAAGTTTCTCCATATGAACCGTCTCAGGCAGTCTTCCAATTCACTGCCCAGACTGTGCCACTTCCCCAGTGGCTGGTAGGGGAACCCAGGCTTGCCCACTAGGCTGGGTTCCAGCTCAGGGACCCTCGACTACACCATCCCAAAACTTGCTGCCGCTTCCCTGAGCTTTTTTCTACTCCACCTCTACCAGGCTTCCTTCACCACCTCTCTAGTCATGTCCTTTCTTCAGGGACAGGATCCCAGGTCTTCTAGTCTCACCACAGAGAGAGAAAAGAAGAAAATCTAAGCCCAGAGAGTCATTGCAAGCTTTCACACTACAGTGTGCCCTCACAGGCCTTATACCAGCCCTGCCTGCTCCTGCTCAGCTGGTCTTCATCCTCAATCAGGGATTGCCTAGCCTTCCTAATCCTCCCTCAGGTGTGACCTGTCAAGTTAACTGGCCCCTTCCGAGCCTTGTTAACCCTTTCCAGGCTAGTCTAGGGTGAACTCAATCACAGACAGGAGGAGAATTCAAATAAATAAATGTCTTTCTATCATAGATGTCACCCACATTACCATAGTATTTGAGTGCTTCACATTCTTTCATACATTTATCTTCACGGCACCCCGGTACTATTATCCCCATTTTACAAATGGGCAATGAAGGCATAGAGAGGCTAAGTGAATTGCCGAAGATCACAAGTAGGGATGTGAACCCCGATCTCCCAGGACCCAGGCTAGTATCCTAATCACCAGACCACCCTTCCTTTCCTCCTTCTTTGGTCAAGATGAGAAGACTCCATGAAGTCCGATAGGAAGCTCATCCTACAGATTTAATTTACCATGGGAAGAGCTTAGATATTATGGCTACAAGAGCTATAGAAAACCACTACAGAAAGCAACAGCCCTGGAGACTGACACCTTCCATTTATCCACAGAACGTGGGAGTGGCAGGGTGTATTCTCTTCCATAATAATACCACCCAGATATAGTACTCTTCATCCATAGATATCAAAGCACTTTACAAGGAGATCAGTATCATTATCCTCGTATTACAGAAGGAAAAACTGAGGCACAGAGCTTGGAAATGACATCCCAGTGGCCAAGCTCTGCCTGAGTCTCCAAGTGCCAGTCCAGTACTCTATCTATTAGACAACACTGCCTCCCCCCTGCATAACCCTACAAGGACCCTTAGTCCTGATGTGTAGGGACCCACTGTAGAAAGAAGGTGGCATTTCAGTCTCCACTTTCTTTCAATGTTTGGTCTCTAGGAGACTGACAACACAGGTATCAATGTTGATGGCATCTTTTGTAACATGGATCCACCAACTCGTTTCCCACATACCATGGAATGGCCACCAGACTGTAGTGACTTTTAGGACACAACAAGCTGGAGATGTAAACCTCCTCATCCCCTAATATCAATCCTCTGAGCTATTCAATTGGCCAAACTGAAGGGGGTGGTTAGGCCTCCAGCATCAGTCTCTGTACCCCCATTATCAATTCCAAGGCCAGCTAGTCCTCAAAATAAGATAGGGTGGAGTTAATGCTTGTTTGGGGATTTGGGGTGGAGGAGACACTCACTTTATTGGCTGCTTCTACCTTAGCACAAACAGCATCCATGGCAGCCCGTTCCTCCAGTCGCTTCTGTTTCTTCTCCTTGGCTTTACTTGATTTTCTCTGAAACAGAAGGATTCAGGGTTACAGCAGGACACCCCTAATCTTGTCTGGAACTCAAGGGCATTACCTATAATGATCATAAGATTGAGGGGTGGTGGCAATCTGCCAGTCTGGCCCAAAGGGACTACATATCTCAGCATACAATGATCCAAGACTCATTTGCTTTGACCAAGACAGACTATTGCACTCTGTAGTCTCCACGGGGTATTAAAGGACAACTGCATGCAATGCTGCAGAAAGAAGCTCAGTGGCCGCTGTCTGCCCATCCCTACCTCATGCCAAAGTTTTATTACTGAAACAGATCAGATATTGTTCAGCAATACAGTTCTAGTTACTGCGACACAGACCACAGAAATTCAGACTTGGGACTTTAAAAAGCCATTTTACATCTGTTTCCAATAAAAACTGTTTTATACCAAGGTGGATTGTTGGGGTTTTTTTGGTTGAACTATCAATACAAATATTTTATATTAGTTTTATTTTAAAATACTGCCCACAAATGATTAGGCAGAAACACTCTGTTCACTAGCAGAGACCCACAGGCATAAAAACCTGATCTAAGGATCAGATAGATGAAACACAACCAGTTGGATTTTAGGAATTTATCAACTAATTCCACCTTGTATCCCCAAAGCAGCAGAATTTCCTTGTTTACTCTAATGTAACTAGTTTAGACTTTGTTCATTCATGCATGTTTAAATTTTCCTTTTTTTAAAGTTAAAAACTACTATCCATTAATGTTTATGAAGTGTGTGCCAGGCACTGCAGCGGACTTTCAGGGATAGCACTATATTGGGATAAGATGAAAGCATAGTGGGAAATGCCACTCTTTAAAGGGAAGCCCCTGCACACACCTCTACAGAAGCACATTTGCTGTATAGATTTTCAGTCAAGAGGAGAAAGGCAAACAATGACATCTGGCGGAAGATGAGCTATGCAGTTAGCATGGCTGTTGCTGTACAGTCTGTTGGATTTGATCCTTTGTGGTTGCTTTACGGCCTCAGAATCGCTGCACACACAGCCCTGCATCCTGGCCAGCATTTGCTTTGGAACTGATCATCCAGATGAAGAAACTGCTTTATGAAAGACATGAGACTGTTGTTCCCCGTAGCACTGGTGGTTTGGAGAGTAGATCCATATTGGGAATCTAACTCAGGTCACCACTTAGGCATCACAATAGTAATTTTGCTCTGCTCCGCCACCCACCCTGCTGCAATCACACTTGAAAATGCTACCATAAGGCATTTGTTTTCTGCAGTGCTGTAAAGTTTAGCTGGGTTTACAAGTTGCTAAATACTGGTGGGTGTGAGCCAATGCTATACTTAACCTTAATGCTCACATAAAAAAATAGAACCACCCAAGTTCAAGCCAGGACACAAGTTCTCCTGACACGTGGCTGGCAAACATGATCAGTCAGCATATGAGCCAAGGGGAAGTGAGGCAGGAAAGCTGCCAGGCAGTGAGCTACATAAACACATGGCAGCAGAGTGTCTTGTGCACCTCCTTCGCATAGACCAAACTGAAAGTTGTGTTCCTGAAATTGCTTGTTTAACACAAAAACCTGACATTGAGAAAATACCCAGTCCTTTGCATGCACAACTTTATGCTGCCTGACACCAGGGAAAGCAGATATGGGTACTTTCCTTGGGGACACTGAAATAGGCTCTGACTGGGATGAACTCCCTTTCACCCATGATTGATTCAAAACTCCTCCCAATGTGTTGAGAGCATGGGCTCATGTCCTGATTAGCAAACTTCAGCACTTATTTCACTTAATAGCTATATATTCTAACTGGGGCCAGTAGGGGCAAGATTGCCAGCAGTTTAATAGATCATTATGGCAAGAGGTAAGTTCACCCTTTATGATCCCTTATTTTAGTACTGAAGTTAGACTGGAGTGCACTGATTCTCCATTCTCTGATTTGGAAACAATCTTTATTCTAATGCAGAGAGGTATCTTTTAAAGCTGTGTGTCTGTGTGAGAGAGAGGTGCAGGGTTGGTATAGTCAATCTTCTGTCTGTTCCCAGAACATGGATAGCAGCAGGCAGGCAAGCTTCCCACATGGTTTGCAGCCATCATGGTACTAGGAGAAAGAGGGAAATGGCTAAGTTAATCTTCAGCCACTCAACAAGAAGGCCAAGCGCCAATGCTGGAGATGGTTTCTGTAACATGAACATTTGCTCACTGGGCCCAGCAAGTCATTACACAGGGGCCATCAAAAGACCATCAGATGGGAATAACTTTTAGTTGCTCCTGACCCAAGGCCAGATGGGAACTGATGACCTTAGAAGTAAAAGACTCATTTCCAGTCTCCTGAGCCATCGGGTTAGTGGAGTGCGAGGGAGAGATTTCCCTTTGGCCAGCCATAAACGCTTATTGGGACAAAACACAGGAAGAATAAACACCTGTCTGATGCTAAAGAAAAGCAGGGTGGTGCCAAAAAAACACATGGCACCAATTGTTCAGGAAATAGCTCATCCATGGAAACATGTAACTCCGGTATCATCTACCACAGGTTCTGGAAGACCGAGAGCAAGCTTTGAAGAACAAAATCCAGCTTCAGTGTTACACAGATGATTTGGGCTAGCTAGCATCCTGTCTGTTGCTGGACCTGATTAAGATCACATGTCAGTATCCTGCATCTAACAGTAGCCACTACCCTATGCTTCCATAAGGCACCAAGCAAAACATACAAGGCATCAGTGCAATGCTGAACTTTGAGTGATCTGAATGAGCTCTGCTGCTTAGATCATGTAACCTAAAAATCAGGTATCTGCAAGAAAAGTCTTAATTCAAATTCTGATACTTCACAGAAACGCCAACAGCATGGATGACGCACTATTACTGAAAACCCTGCTAAAGCACAGTAATCTGAACTAACAGGATAGGATTTGGGGTGGAGGGTGAAGTTAGTTTAACCTGTTTCTTCCAGAATTACCTGTGGGTCAATAAAACTTGCAGCTTCCCAAAGCTGCTTCTACAATCAACCCTGCTGATTAAGTTAATTGGCATTCTGCTAAGTTAGCTACAATCAGAACCAAACATACATCTTGAATACATTTTTAGAATAAAGATTGAATACCTTTCCACTTCAGAAACTATTAATCACTCAAAGGAGTGATTTATTTGGAGAGGTGGGGAAGGGGTATTAGCACGCTTCAAAAAAGTAGCCGAAAGAAAAAACAAATTCCCCATCATTTTCTTTTTAAGCACTTTCTCTTCTCCCCTTTCAAAGCTGGAGATACAACCCCAGAGTCCCAGCTCCCAGCCCCACTGTCCTAACCCACTACACTCTACACCCCTTCCAAAACTGGGAATAGAAACCAAGCATCCTGACTTCCTGCTTTAACCCATGGACCACGCTTCCCCTCCTAGAGCTAGGACTACAACTCAGTAGTCAGGCCTGACTCTCCATGCTATGCTCTAGCCTCTAGAACACACATGAAGAATTAGTCAACATGGCTCACATGCAGAAGACTCTTCTTCAAATTAAATAACTTAGCAGTCTATTTTTAAGACTGCCACACCACTATGAGAACTAAATGCCAATGAAAATAAAGACTCCAATGGGCTGCATAAAGTTTATTTTCAGAGTTTTCCATTGCTGAGAGTTGGGGGATGCATGTGTTTTTAAATAGACTCTGGGTCCCAACGTACAACTAGGTTCAGAGAGAGAGAGTCAGAATTTAAAATGCTGAACTGATTTCTTGGTAATAACACCAAAACCCACCTCCCCTCATGGGAATGACACCCACAAAAGTCTTCATTCCACCACAGACTTTGAAGCATGAGCCTCTCCAGTAAAACAGACCCATCTTCACCGTACATGTGGTTGATTCCCAGGGTGGGGAAATCAAAGCATTTCAGTTCAGGAGTATATCTGAAGCAATCTATTTCTGAGAGCTTGCTCTCGGGGCTACGTTACCTGAATCAATATGTTATTTCCATTCAGTACTGTGCTTCTGAAGTGGACAGCGAGGAAAAAGAAGTATGTTATTTGGTTTTAAATAAAGAGATTGATGCTCTAAAACTTTACACCTGGATCTCATTCAAACACAGAAGCCTGATGCCACTTTTGAGGCAGAACACACAAGAGCAACTTGACAAAGAGAAAGTATTCTTAAAGGACAAAAATCCAATTATAAACTGTTATATTTTGAGCTTGCTCCAAAAAATATTCTCTCACTTGCATTAATTTTTCTAGACTCAGTTTTTGCATCAGTGTATCCTCTCCATTAGGGGTGTGATTTTTTTTTTTTTTTTTTTTTTTTTTTTTACCAATACAACTGTAGTGTGGACACAATTATACAACTACAAAGGTGCCTTATACCAATATAGCTTATTTCCCTTCCCATGTGGCAACACATTCTACTGTACAAACACGTTTAATCTGGTCTAATTACATCCATACTTGGGGGTTGGACTACTTTAATATACTGGTATAGTTAAAGCGGCAAAATGTGTGTGTAGACAAATCTTCAGTAGCATGTCTGAAGAAAATTATTTTTGGCTCATAACACTTTGCAGTTCCTTAGCCCATTTCAACACTGGCTTTCAAAGCACTTTCCAACTCCACCCCGCTTTGAGGTAGGTATTATCCCCATTATATAGATGGGGAAACTAAGAGACACAGAGGGGAAATTATATGACTCAAGATCACACAGTCAAGTCAGTGGTTCCCAGTTCCTGCTACTCTAATCAATAGACCCAGCTCCCTTCCTAGAGCTGCAAATAGGATCCACTCTAACCCACTCAACACCACTCTCCTCCAACAGCTCAGGATAGAACCCAGGAGTCCACACTCCCAGCACACACTCTTAACTACTAGACCTCATGCTATCCATTGAGAGAAGTGACATTAGTGCAGTGTGGCCAGGCTCTCTCTCACATGTGCTGATAGCTGTTCTTTAGCATGTATGTTCATCATGTATACAGCCCAGACATGCGTGCATGTGCACGCGCACACACGCACACTATGGCCACCATGTACTTTGGGGGGGAGGGGGTGTTTGGGGGCAGGGCTTGAATATGATGATACGTTGGATGGAAGAATTACAAAAAGGAATTACACCCACCCTCAATCCCCAGATGCCTTTACACTACCTTTCCTCTGCAGATAGGTAAATGCACAGTCCATGGTCTCCTCCCATCCTCAAGGGGATGTAGAACATCACCCCCTCCCTTCTATATACCTCTTCATTATGTATCCACAACTTCCCCCTTATCCCATTGAGGCCCTCTCCCTGCCCCCACAACTCTCTCTGAAGGTCTCCCCATTCACATGGAACTGCCCAGCTCCCACTTTCACTGTTCGCCCATCTCTGGCCCCTAGATTTTCAGACTCTTCAACTCCCCTGCTCTCTCCACCACCACTGACCTCCCCCTCCCCAGATCCCCTTCATGGACCATCCCCAGCTCCTCCCTCAAGTCTCCCACCCATGTGCCTGCCTGCCCCACTCCCTCCGTCCCTCCCTAGCTGCCCTGCCCTCCCCTCGCCTCCCATCCCGTCCCAAAAGTTCACATTCTCCATTGACACCGCCCCCCAACACACACATACCTCCACCCAAGTCTCCCGGTCCATGACCTCTCTGACTCCAGTCCCTCCAGCTCTCCCAGTCCCTTTCCCTGGACTCCCTCAATGGACTCACTCATCCCAGCTCCCGCATCCCAGCCACTCAATCTACCTCCTCCCAGTTCCACCCATGGATCCTCCAATTCCTTCCCCGGATCCCTCAATTATCCCCTCATAGTCCCCCCCATGGACTCCCCACCTCTTACCTCACAGACCCCCTAACTCCTTCCATGGACCCCCACCCCCTCAAACCCTCCTACTCCTTATATGGACCCCCAAAGCCCCGCTGAGGCACCCCATGAACCTCCCTCACAGACCCCCCCTCACGTGTGCTCCCCAGAGACATCCCCTTCCTTCATGACCCTCCAATTCCCCCACTGCCTGGATCTGCAACTGCCCTCCTCAGAGACATCCCATGGGCTTCTCTCACCCCCTCTGCGGACCCCCGCTCTAGATTCCCTCCCCCCGGACCACCTGCAGCTTCCCTTCCTCACAGCCCCTCATGGATCCCCCCGCCTGACCCTAGGCCTCTCCCCTCCCCCTCGGCCTGGACCCTCCGCCGGGGCTGGGGGTCCCTGACCCGGGCCTCACTCACCCCCATGGCGGCGACAAGCGCGACCCCACCGACTCCTCACAAATCCGCGGGAGGGGGGCCTACAGGGGGAGGGGGCGAAGGGGGAACAGAGAACAGTCGATAGGCACGCACTGCGCCTGCGTTGAAACCTAACCGGCCCCGCGGACAGAGAGGGGAGGGGGCAGCGAGGAAAGCTCTGCGCAGGCGCGGAGCCGAGGGACTACGGGGAAAGCGACTAGGCCAGGTACACGTTACGCAGACGCGGTAGCGCTCACGGTACTGCGCCTGTGCCAATCTGGACGGGAGAGAGTGAGAGTGAGAAATTTTTTGCGCATACGCGAAAGCGGGGAGACGTGTAACGGTCGAGCTCGCGCCCAACGGTCGGCGCGAGGGCAGCGCTCCTCTGATTGGCTAGTGGCCGCGTGATGACTGATGAGAACCCAGCAGCAGCACCCTTGCGCCAAGCGAGACCTCCCCCTCCTCCACTCCAAGCTTTCCCATCTGGACAGGTTCCCGTCCTATGGGCTGAATATCCCTTCCCCTCTGTCCCCCACCTTGTATTTGTCCCCTCCCCAACATCCATGTACTGCCTCCCCGTGACCCCGACCTTGAGCTCGTGCCTCCAACCCCATCACAACACTCCCTCCGTGCACCCCCTGATCATGCCCTGACACCCTGCCCTCCCTGCACCCCAACTGAACACCCCTTGTGTCCTGACAGGATGCCCTTGCCCCAATGCGCCCGTGTCCCTGCCCTGTGCCCCCTGCACCTCTGCCCAATGCCCCCATGTCCCCTGGCCCAATGCTTCCTCATCCCTGCGCCCCTATCCAATGCCTCCCATATCCCTGGCCCGATGGCCCCATATCCCTGACCCTGATTCAGTCCTTCCCACACTCTTTGACACAAACCCAACACTCCCCACACCTGACTCTAATGCCTTCTCCTTGTAACCCCTGGCCCAACAGTCCTTATAGCTGAAATCCAGTGCTTGCTTCACCCTTGATCCGAGCCCAACATCCCCTGTTCCTCCCCTCCCCCCCCCCCCCGGTGCCCCTTAACTCCAACCCAACACTCCCTGTGGCCCCAGACCCAGTGACCCCAGGACCCTAACAATGCCCCTGTGACTCCTCCCTGTGATCCCTCAGCCCAAACCAACGCCCCCTGACCCTGTCTCCAAACACTTTCCATATACCCCACCCATTCCCACTATGCCCAATGCTATTCAACTTTTCCATCAATAACCTGAAAGTAAATATAAAATCACTGCTGATAAAAGTTGCAGACAACACAAAGATTGCTGGAATGGTACGATGAGTGAAATAATGAAGACAGTCCAACACAGCGATCTGGATCGCTTGGTAAGCGAGGCCCATTCCAATAAAATGTGCTTTAATACAGCCAAATGCAAAGTTTTACATCTAGGAAAAAGTAATGCAGGTCATCCCTGCAGAGTAGGGGACTATATCCTGAAAGTGGTGACTTTGAAAAGGATTTAGGGGTCAGAGTGGACAAACAATTCAACATGAGCTCCCAGTGTGATGCTGGGGTAAAAAAGGCCAATGCAATGCTATGCAATCCTTGGATGTATAAACGGGAGTAGTGAGTAGGAAAGAAGCAGGGAGATGGTTTGACCTCTGTATACGGCACTGGTGAGATTGGACTACTGCATCTAATTTGGGGGGAGGTGTCAAGTTTTTTAAAGGACATTGAAAAATTGGAGAAGGTGCAGAGAGGAGTCCCAAAAATTATTTGAGGGCTGGAGAAAATGCCATGTGGGGGAGCTCAATCTATTTAGTGTCTCAAAAAGAAGGTGACTTGAATACAGTGTAAAAGCACCTTCAGGGGGAGAATATCCCAGATACTAAAAGGCTCTTTAGTTAGCAGAGAAAGGCAGAATAAGAACCAATGGAAGTTAGAGTCAGACACATTCCAATTAGAAATAAGACACCAATGTTTCACAGTGCGGGTGGGAGAGGAGGGCAAACTCCTGAGGGCAGTAGTGGATTCTCCATCATCTGATGTCTTCAAATCCAGACCTGCTGCCTTTCTGGAAGATGCTTTAGTCAACAAGTTATTGGGCTCAGTACAGGGGTAATGTGGTATTTAATGTCCTATTATGTACAGGAAGTCAGACTAGTGGTCCCTTCTGGGATTAAACTATGAATCTATGTACCCTCATGCCTGGTCCCTGCATCTCCTCCTGCCAACCTTATGACCCCTACCGCTAGCCAATGCCCCCGTTCACTCTCCTTATGCCCCCACCAACTCATGCCTTCTTTCAGTGCCCCTTCCCCAATGCCCCATGTGCCTTCCTGACTACCTGAAAGCCCCTCCTGCAAACCTAACATCTCCATGCCCCATCCCTGCATATCATGACTGCATCCCTCAGATCACCTCTGTATGTGCCCCCCTAAACTCCTGCCTCCAGATCCATACGCTCCCTCATACTTTACCATGCCTCATCCCTATGCCACTCCTCCCTATCTACTTTGCCTCCTTATGTCCCCCCTGCCCACAGCCAGGCAAGAAAATGGGATGAGAGGGGAGGGTGTGTGATGAAGGGGTAAGGGAAGAGTGTAGTGGGAGAAGAGAAGGGGAAGATATAGGGAGCAGAGGGAAAGGGGAAGCAGGGGAGAGGAGGGCATGGGGAAGAGGGAAGTGGGAGGTGGGATGAGAGGGGTACAGGACAAAAGATGGGAGCAGGAAGGGATGGGAGAGCAGGGAAGACAGGAGAGGGGTTGTAGAGGAGGGTGGTGGATAAAGCGGGGAGAAGGGTTGCAGAGGAGGGCGGGAGATGAAGTGGGGAAGGGAGCCAGCTGGTGATGAGCTGACACCCTGCAGGGTTTGGAAGGCCTCTTTCAGTTGCTGTTCTTACTCCTGGCAGTGGAGGCGTTGGTTTCAGCCCCTAAGCATCAGGTTCACCATTCCTAGTGTCCCCAAGATGCTGGGGCAGTTGTAATATCCCCTGGTGCTTGGCATTTGCCTCAGTGCCCTCCACACTCATTACCATGTTCCAACCAAGAGGCAGCAGCATCTTGGGAGTGTTCTGTGTAGAAGTTTTGCAGCATTATGAAGCGAAGGGTGCAGCATATCTGCAAATGACTGTAAAAAGTAGACATGGGACTGGGAATGTCTGATCCCAAATGGCTGGCAAACTCAGGCGGGTCCCTTTGCCGCTCTGGGCTTCAGTTTCCCCATTCATAATTCCAAACGGGATAGATTCTATTACTCACCTTGCTATCTAAATGTAGAGCAGGGTTCAAAATGATCCTGTTAGACCCTCAACAAAAATAATGAATAACCCTAGCTGCTCTCTATTGCAGCCTGCAACAGCCTCTTCATCCATTTCCCTAGGATGGGGACATTTCTGTAATTGCCCTCAGACAAGTAGATTTTATGCTCGGGCTACTGAATTTTCATTACCCTCTTTTTGGCAACAGGTTTGAGGTGAGATGAGAATAATTGCCTAATGATCTAAACATTTACTTAGATTGGGGCAGGCACTGTCTTTCCGTTCTGCATTACTGCAATACAAATAATTAGTAATAATAATAATTGTGATGAATCAATTGTCAATCCAGGCTCAAGCAGACACCAGAGGGAGCCAGCGTTGCAGACTCCCTTCATCAAGGCTCGTGGGACTGGGGGGGAGGGGGAAGGGCTGAGAGCCATCCTACTTCTTGGGGAGCAGGAGCAGTGCATGCATGGAAGTGAGAGAGGACTGATAGGGAGTGCATAATGAGGCCTTTGCCGCATTGCATTGTGGGAAGAATGCCTGGCTTGGCTGGGTCATATGATCCTGTGCTCAGGTTGTGCTACCAGACCCAGTATGTCACCTTTAGAGGAAATGCTCCCAGTTGAAAACAGTCATTTCACAGTAACTGAACTGAGGGGAAATGCAATCGCTAAGCATGCAGGCCCACCCTAGACCTCACAGGCTGCAGACTGCCCACAGGCTCTTCTGAGAAGATCCTGTCAAACCTCCTCCATAACATTACCCCCATTTCACAAAAAGGGAAACAGAGGCACAGAGAAGCAGCTTGGCCATAATCACATACATCAGACTTTCCAGCCCCTTGTTCTCTGCATGAACTACCTTATGTGAATGAATTCACTTTACCCTAAATCTGAGCTATGCTCATGGGAGCCTAGTGAGACTGGTTGTTTACCAGGCAGCATGTCACAGGGCTCTGGGTCCCGAGGTATCAATGCAAACCCAAGGCTGAGGGGAGCAAGGGCCAAGGGAGGATTACAGTGCCCTCTCCCACCTCCTCCATCCAGCCTGGCTTTTGAGGGGGTCTGAGTTTGCTACCCAGGAATTGCCTCCATCCTCATGGGGATGGAGGTGAGGGCGGGAGCAGGGGGGCCATACAGGGCTAGATCGCCTTTCCTCAGCTCTGCACGCAGCCAGCTCATGTATCCTGTCTCTGGGGAAAGGACGAGGGTAGTGAGAGGGGGGCACACTTTGCCACATTGGCTCCTTTCCCAGCCTTCTGGAGACAGCAAGTTCCTGTGTTCTTCTTCCGGAGTGGGGGGGATGACCCTGGAGCTCAGATAAAAATGCCTCTGCCCCAATTAAAAGCAGGAGTCTGAGGGATGAGGGGGGAGCAGCTAATCCCAGACAGAGCAATACACCCCTCAACACACAGACACAAAACCATTGCTCTGCCCCCCAGTCCTGCATCTGTGCTAGTCCCAAGGAGCTCATTGCCCCACACCCAAAGAACTCCCCATCTCACCCCCCATTTCTCTGTCCCCAGTGCTGCAGTCACACTAATCCCAGGGAGCACGCTGGCCCCTGGCCTTTAAGATCATCCCCATCTGAACCCCCACCACTGTTCTGCCCCTCATTGCTGCATCTGCACCAACCTCAGGGAGCACACTGCCATCCCTGCACTAATAATCACCCATTTTATCATCCACATTGCTCTGCCCACCAATATTGCATGTGCCCCAGCCCTGGGAGGTGTGTTGCCCCCTCTGTGCTGAGATTTCCACCATCTAGCCCCTCATACCCCATTGCCCAGATCCAGGAAGTGCACTGCCCCCTCAGCCCGAAAATCCACCCCATCTTACCTACTGCCCCCCTTGTGTCTGGATTTGGAGGCCTAGTGTTGGGGGTTCATTTCATTCCCTTTCACATGTCACTGCTCATAAACCCTGCATCCTCTTTGCCAGCCTTCATCGGGGGGAAGAGAGGGTTGCTGAAGGGGCAGCCTGGCTCTTGTTCCCCTCCCAGTCTGGCAGAGCAAGCAGCATCATGGCTTAGCACAGAGTGACTAAGGTTCAGCTGCCACTGCTAGAGGTGTAACCCCTGGAGCGCTGGGACATGGGGCTTTGGGCTCTCATCACCCAGGGGGGAGAGGAAGGGATGTGTGACCACAGGACCCCTTATAGCTGGGTGATGTGCACATACATAGCATTGTATGTGCCTATTATTTGCCGTGTGGGCAAAGTGCCCATCTACCCGTCTAAGCTTTTATCCCTAGGCCTCAGCCTAGTGGTACCCAGCATTGGAGGGGGAGGGGGATGTTTGTTCAAGTTAGCGCCTTCCCATTCACACTAATGCTGCATTCAAGCAAATCTGGGGTGTGGAGAGAGACCCCTGCTGACTCCTCGCCCCATGCTGGATCATAACAGTGGAGGCCTAGCACCCTCCCTCCATCTCTGCAGCAGCTCAGGGTAGGATGAGGCGAGAAGGGGAAGGGGAGAAAAGGGTTGGTGTCTCTTTAAGACCATCAGGTTGCAGGGAGCAGATGGCATCTGCTTCCAGTCCTTGTTCTTTGTGTGGCTGCACAAAAGAGGGAGCCTGTCTCTCCTGATCTTACCCCCACCCCACGCCTCCTATATGGGAGGGGCGGTATTAATCTGTATGGGGCTGAGGGGAGATTTATTGCAAAAAGTAAACTTGGATTTGCCAAGCCATGTGCACTGGAGAATGGAGCAGCTCAGGGCATTTGGTACACAGGCTCCTTCTCCTCTATTAATGGTGGTGGGAATAAAATTCCCCAGAGATCCTCATAAATCCCATCCAGCCCCCACAAATCTTATCCAGAACCCACATAAATCCCACACACACCCTGAAATCCCTTCCACCTCCCAAAATAATCCCATCCAGTCCCCCCAATTCCATAGTCTCCCATAAATCCCATCAGGCCTTCCCCTAAAATCCATCCAGAGCTCCCATAAATCCCATCCAGACCCCCAAACTACTATCCAGATCTCCCCCAATAGCCCATCCAGCTCCTTCCCATGCCCCCCAAGCAGATGCTTCTGGGAACCAGCCTCCTAATACAGCCATTGTCCAGGCAGGCCTAACTGGCACTGCACAGCACACATGCAATCCACCCCCCACGACACACATTTCTGAATGGGGGGGGTGCTGAGGTCACAGTTGTGCTTGGCTGCAGAAGCTGAGAGCTTGGGGTACACAGGTTTGTGAGAGGCTGCAGGAGGAGGGAGTGAGCAAGGCTGGGGGGTGGAGGGGTAGCACTGGAAGATTCAGTTGCCAAACAATAGCCT
This sequence comes from Emydura macquarii macquarii, assembly GCF_026122565.2. NCBI lineage: Eukaryota > Metazoa > Chordata > Testudines > Chelidae > Emydura > Emydura macquarii. The sequence goes on along the minus strand of NW_027131105.1, from coordinate 6,740,894 downwards.
TGAAGTGGGTGGAAGATATGTGTTGGTGTGTGTGCGTGAGTGGGCTGTGTGTTGGGGTGTGAGTGTGTATTGGAGATGGAGCACTGGGAAGGTAGGTGAGTGTGTGGTGGCGTGTGGGTGTTTTTGCCTGTGCAGGCTGGGATGGATGTGGGGGAGGTACATGTGAGCATGCAGAAGGTTGTGGGAGTGTTTGATTGTATTTTGAAGCCTGAGTGCATGTGTGATTGCAAGGAGCATCTGTATGAAGTGGTAGTGCATCTGTGGGAAGGAGAGGAGTGTGTGATGGGGGTGGGGGACAGGAGCGGTGCAGTGTGATTGTGTGTGTGTGTAGTAGCATTATGGTTGTGTGTTGGAGGGGTGAGGGAGAGGCAACATATGATGCCAATTGTGTGTGGGGGAGGGGGAGTGTCTGATTGGGTTTGGGGGAGAGGCCGAGTGTGGTACCAGTGTGTGGCTGTGTGTGTTTGGGAGAGGAGGCAGTGTGTGGGGCTTGGAGGGCAGGCAGTATGTGTATGTGTTGGTGATGGGGGTGAGGCAGCAGGTGGTGTCTCTGAGTGTGTGTTGGGGGTGCAGTGTGTGGTGCTGCATGTGTGTGTTGGGGGTGGCAGTGTGCGGTGCTGCGTGTGTGTATTGGGGTGGCAGTGTTTGGTGCTGCGTGTGCGTGTGAGTTGAGGGAGGCAGTGTATGGTGCTGTGTGTGTGTTGGAGGGTGGCAGTGTGTGGTGTGTGTGTGTGTGTGTTTGGGACAGGGTGGCAGTGTGTGGTGCTGCGTGTGTGTTGGGGATGGCAGTGTATGGTGCTGTGTGTGTGTTGGAGGGTGGCAGTGTGTGGTGTATGTGTGTGTGTGTGTTTGGGACAGGGTGGCAGTGTGTGGTGTTGCATGTGTGTGTTGCGGACGGCTGCGTACTGGGGGAGGCTGTTACGTGTGAGATGGGAAGGGTGAGGTAGAAGCAGTGTGTGGAGCCTCTGTGTGTGTGTATGTGTGACCCCAGTCAGGCCCCCCTCCCTGCTGCTCCAGCTGGGCTCAGCGCTGCCCCAGCCGCTCCCAGGAGGGGGGCATGGCATCCTTTCATCTGCGGCAGGATGGAGAGTGGCTGGAGCTGGCTAGAGTTCTCCTCTTGCTGGCCCTGCATCATCCCCCCTCCCCCGCCTTTTGGCTTTGATGATCAGTCTCTTCATGGTGAAATACACAGACCTGGGAATCCAGAGCTTGATCTCTGTGTGTGCGTTGCACATACACATGCACATGCATGCATACACAAACATGCACAGGCATGCATATACACATAGTCCACACACACACATGCACAAATACAAACATGCACAAACACGCACGTGCAATCAGTCTGAAACCCCAGCTGTGAATGCCCCGAGGAAGTGACCTGCATGCTGGGAGAAGCAGGGACTTTGCAGCAGGAACTCTATTCCCCCCAGCCTATGGGTGCCTCATCCCACAGCTGCAGCTGGAGAGGGCGGGTGGATGAAGCCAGCGCTCCTGCTGACGATGGCAGGCAGGCCCCAGTGGCCTCATGCGCGGCAGGCAGGCGAGGGGCCAGGCTGCCCTCATTGGTGGCTGCTAAATTTAGGAGCCTGATTATAGTTTGGGCCTTGGAAAGGAGAGAGGAAAATTCCCATCAAATAGACACAGGGCGTGAGTGCACGTGTGAGACAGAGACACATGCAGTGTGAGTGTGCAAGAGACACATGCACAGTGTTACACTCAGAGTCACACAGGCAGTTGCACAGACAGCCTCCTTCACACACACAAAATCACATACACAAAATCTCATACACACACGGACAGTGTCTCTCTCCCACCCACCCACACAGTCCTTCTTGTGAAGGGCCAGCTGGCTCGCCCACCCTGCAGAAGGAAGCCAGCCCCACCCCTGGTGACCCTGCCCATCCCCCCTACGCTCCTGCTGACTCCCTGTGACAGGTGCCTTGTGTTAAATGAGTTGGTAGTGAGGGAACCAGGCTTCCAGCATAGGGGAGGTCCTGGAGAGAGCCCCATGGATGGCCCCTTGTGTGTATGTGGGGGGCGAATCAGTGCTTAAGTTTCCAATAAACCCCAGGGGGCACTAACTCAGGGGCTAGTGGGGGGGGAGGGGGATGACTCAGCCCATCCCACTGCTGCCATGGGAATGAACTGTGGGCCTGTATCTCACACAGAGCCTCCCCAACAGCATCTCCTGGGTGCCCCTCCTCATTTCTCTTCTGCAAAAAGAGTGGGCGGCCAGAGCTCCCAGCTGCTGCTGCCATCTCCCTCCTGCCATAACACTGAGCATCTGAAAATAGCTCCCTCCATCTTTAGAGCATCCCCCAGGGGAGAGGGAGTGTGAGCTCTGTGCTACCAGATGGGGTGGGGAGAAGGGCCCTGATCCTGGTCTCCTGGCAAGAGAAGAATTGGGTCCAATGCTAACCTGTTGTCTCTGCGAGATATTCAGCCTCAGTTCCCACCCCCATGCCTGGAGCATGACTCGAGGTGGGGAGTGGGGACTGGGGGTTGCAGCACACATCCAGCAGGGAGTCAGCCGATATACCACACATGGAAAGAAGACAGGGTTGGCCTTTCACTCCTGTTTGCTGCTGTTCTGCCTACACTGGCACTGGGGTTCCCCACCATCCCTGCACAGTGCCAGTGGCACCAGCTGGGTGGAGGGGAGCTCCCCCACACCCCTGTTCCTCTGGGTTCCCCATCATCCCTGTATCCACTTCCCCCTGCCCACTGCTCCCATTGTGTCTCCTCCCGCCTGCCTCCGCTCTCCCCCCAAGTGGTGTGTTTACAGTCTCCCTCCCGCAGCCATTTCTCCAGGCCTGTCTCAGTGGTGGAGACTAGAGGGAGGGCTAGGCGAGCAGGTGTCTGATCAGACAATGGCGCTGCTTTGTTGGGCTGCAGTGGGAGGGGGTGGGGAGAAGAGAAGGAGAAAGAGAAAGAGGGAAAAAAAAGGTCAGCAGAGCTACCCTTACATTGGGGGATGGAGCCTGGGCTGCATCTTCCTGCTGGCAGCAGTGCAAGCTGCCAAGGGTTGTGGGGGCATGTAATGGGGGGAGTTTGTGGCACTGGGGCAGGGACTAGAATATTGCCATGATGGGGGCATTTGAGATATAGGGGTGTCTATGGGGAGAGAAGGAGGGATAGATGTATGGAGGGATGGATGGATAGAGGTGTGTACATGGGGATGCAGAGGCAGACAGACACTTGTGCATGGGGTGATAGCTAAGGGGCAGGGGGTTGGCAAAGTTATAAGCAACTGGAAACGGTATTTTAATGGGAAGTGTTGAGTAAACTTGGCTACCATCTCTGCCTGTCTAAATTAGCTAGCTAGCTAGATGGATAGTTTAGCGGGGTGTATATGGGGATGTATGGATAGTATTCGCCCCACTGTTGCTGTTGTCTCTAAATACAATACTAGCTGGGGTCTCTACAGCATCAGGGGGAACTAGGGGCTGGGATCCCCTCCCCCTCCCTGGCCAGGGCCTGGAAATGGCTGCTGCAGTGGAAGCCATGCAGTATGCCAAATCCCTGGGCATTGTGTGTGTCCCCGTTCCCGCCTCCCCTCCCCTGTTCTGTGCCGCTTGAGCCAGGCTGTTTGCTGGTGGTCTGAGAAATCAACCCCTCTCTTCTCCCCCTCAGTCACATCCAACATTGTTAGCCCTTGAGCAGACCCACCAATACAACACAAGCTAGTTGGACCTAAACATCCTAGGGCCTGGTTCTCAGCCACAGCCCACAGAGACATGCTTAGGGCACAATGGGTATGCAACACCAGCAGCACAGAATGGCAGTTCTGGGCGCTTGCTTTACACAAGATGAAGTGGACCCACTGTATGTGTGTGTGTGTTAGTTTTATATACTATATGTGAGTCGATTGTGTGAACTGGTTATGTGGTGTGTGTGTGCTGCTTGTGTGAGTTGGTTATGTGTGCACACATGAGTGTTGGTGCATTGGTTGCACAGTCCTACTCCAGATCTGAGGTTTTGCTAGGTGGTGTAAATCTGGAGTAACCAATTTACATCAAAGTAACCCAAATCAGTACCGACTCCTGCATTCCAGTCCAGCTAATCAGCTGGGAAACAAGCAAATTTCCAGACAGACAGCTGGAAAGCCTCAGCTCCCAGTGGCCCTCCATACATACCTAACCCCCAGCAATACCAGCACTGTGGGGATACAAATAGCCTATGCTAGAGAATAGCCTAGCAGCACCCAATGTATTGGAAGATCTCAGAGTCTAGGGATAAACAGCTTTCCGTCTCACCCCCTGCTGTTTCCCCTCCTGCTGGAGAGGGACCAGGTCAGCTTTTTCGCACCCCAGAACTGCAGGCAAAAATGGGGGTGGGATTAAAACCAGCTAGCAAAATTTAATTGCTAGCAAAAATGTGTGCCTTCAAAGCTGCATTGGATTATTAACCCTTTGATTCCCTTCCTGAGGTTGAGTTGGGCGGCAGTTTATTCTTAACATTCACAGCATGGGCCAAACAATGTATTTTCCCTAATCTCTATTCTCAGGAATGGATGAACTGTTTTAGCTGAGATTTACAAAAAAAAAAAAAAAAAAAAAAAAAAAATCTTCCTCAGGCTGACACCTGGCATGGAAAACTTCAGGCCGAATGATTAAAATTTGGCAAAGTTATAAGCAACTGGAAACAGGGTCGAACAATGGGAAATGTCAGGTAAGTATGAGTTCTGTCTATACGAGATAAATAGCGAGATAGATCTTTTTAATGCAGTGTTACTTACAACTGTGTTACTTAAAGTGCCATTGAACAGCTGCTGGGGTACATTCTATCCCCCATGCGTTCCCAGGGGTGGGGTTAGCCATCCGATGACAGGCAGGCTAGAAAGCAAAAAAGAAACACAAATTGGGGGAAGCATTCATTTTCTTTAAGTAAACTTATAAGAAAACAATGTTACTACTGTGCTAATACATATATAACAAGGGATTCTCCTAGAAGTGAGAGGCTGAGAGAATAGATGTTGCAGATCTATATCCATCCATCCCTATACACACCCCTCTTACCTACCTCACTACCATCCAGCCATCTATCCATAAATATCCATTTATCACCCATCATACCTCTTCATCAATCCATCTCTATTTGTCTCTCCCCATATATACTCCTCTATCTAATCTAGCTATCTATATACATATTTAAATCTATGTATATACGTTTCTTATACTATTCATCCAGCTATATCCATCCACATATGCTGTCTAAGCACATCTGGTCGAGGCGGCATACAGTGCAATAGGCAGAAAGGGGAGGGTGTGTGTTGGGTGGGGAGAAATATATCAATTGCAAAAGCTAGGCCCCCTAGCCTCCTGCTGGGGGGGGCGGGGGTGTCTCTGTCTCTGAACAGCCCTCCCCATCTCTCACATTCTCTCCCTTTCATCCCTTCTACAGGGAGAGTGGCATTTTAAAAGAAAACATAAAGACCCAGCAGCTCCTCTCATTCAGTGAAGACTCCCCACTCTTTACATACACATCTGGGCTCAAGTCCCCCCCCCCTTCCGTCTGCCTCTTGCCCCTGCCTGCTCCCCTCTGGCCAGATGTGCATCCAGGCGGAGGGGTTCAGCTGGGAGGTGCTGAGGCCAGGGGAGCTGGAACTACTTTTCCCCAGCAGCAGCAAGCAGCAGGAGCCGACCGAGGAAGCTCCAGTCTGACTCTCATTGTGTGTGTGTGTGGGGAGAGACGGAGGCAGGCACAGGAGCTCCTGTAAAGCCTCCTGCCCACGCAACTTTCCCACCAGGGTTTCCCCCTCCCCCCCACACACCGAGTCAGCCCCGGTCCTCTTGCAGCATCCCCAATCCCTGGAACCGGGACCCCCCCTTTCCACCCCTTACTCCTGGAGGTCACTTTTATTTTTGTGCACAAGTTGCTACATCTTTGGAGGAAGAAAGAAGCCATAGGAGAAAGAAACTGGGGTCAGATCGCCCCCTTGGGAGAGAGTTGGGGGGAAATCCCTCATTTTTAACCCAACTCCTTCCCTCCCCCCGCCCCCCCTTTCCTTTTTTTTTTTTTTTTTTTTTTTTTTGCATTTGGTAGGTTATTTTTTTGCGGTGGGGGGGAAGCATCTGGAATCTCAGGTGTTGGGCGCAAAGGGGTTGGAAAGTCCCGTCCCCCCCCCATTTCAGGGGAGTTTGGGAAACTTTGAATGGGAGGAAAGATTTCAGTCTGGGAAAGGAAACCCTGAAATCCTCCCCCCTTTGCAAGGGATTTTGGGGATCTCTCCATCCTGGGATCCGCCCCCCACCCATGGATTTTTCTGGGGTTGTAAGTTTCGCTCCTTCGCTGTTTTAATTTTGGATTGTTTCAAGTCGCCACCGACCAGCGCGCGTGTGTCCTCCACCCTGCACCAGGGCTCAAGGGGGGATTCCTGTGGTGGAGGGGGCCGCAAAGCAGGGGGAACTGGAGGGGGGGGAATGCCTTCCGTGATGGAAAAATCCGGCCCGGCCTCCGGGATCCTGTCGAGGAGCCGGGCGAAATCGGCCACCAATGGCAACCATCAGACCTCGGAGGATGAGAGCAGCGAAGAAGAGCATTCGCACGGTGAGTGCCAGACTGGGGGCACAGCTATTGTGCAAGGGGCAGGGAGCCAGCTCCGGTCCACACACGGATCACGCGTGCGGGTGTCCCGGAATGGGAGCCGGCGAGGATGCTTTACTTGCGCCACGCATGTGGAATGGGGGCTCGTGACACGCCACGGGTGTGAACTAACGGGGGTCTCACGCCACGCGTGCGGTCCGGGGAAGGGGGGGGAAGGTCACGCCACGCTTGTAGACCGCACCTCCTCGTGGAGGAGAAAAACTCTGCTGGAGTGCGAGGCCCCTACGGGTCAGGGCTAGGGAGCTAGCGACAACTTCCCGGGTCTGGGCAAGTGACAGGGAGTGAGTGACTCGGTTCCCCCAGAATCAGGGTGTGCGTGGGGAGGGAAGAACCGGAGTACGATGCTACCTCCCTTGGTGGCTTGAATGACCCCCACTTTCTAAGGCGTCTCGGGATCCCCTCCTCACCTGGCGTCCAACGGGGCGAGGTGGTGACCCCCACGGCTCCTAGGGTTAGCTGGGGCGGCCCAGGGCTAGAACACAGTGTAGAATACAACAGTGCTGGGGTATTATTTCCCCTCCAGTCCGAGCTGGGCCCGATCCCTAGGAGCGGGGGGAAACAGAACAACAATGGGCTGTCGGGGGCCAGCCCCTTCCCAAACTTAGCCCCAGGGGGAGCAAAGGGGGCGCTCCCGGCTGAACAAAGAGCCGAGGCATCACTGGAAGGTTGGTTTTGCTAACAGCTCGACCCCATTGTCCCCTGGCGCCCTCGTGTGTGCCTGTCTCCCAGCGTCAGCCGGATTTGTTAGCCCCCCCCGCACACCAGCGCCCGCAAGGGTTGTGCGGGGGGGGAGGGAAGGAAATTGGAGAGGCCGATTCCTCCCACCGGCCATGTGGAATCCGTTTGGGGAATGGAGGGGGGCAGTTACGCCCCTTTGCTGCTGGCTCTGGGGAGGCACAAACAACCCAGGAGCATGGGGGGGGGGGAGGGAGGAGGAGTCAGCAGGGTGGAGTGCCGCTCTGCTGCTTGGACACCCTCCCTTCCCAGCCCTGTTAGCCCATCACTAAGGAAACGGGGTCCTCACCTCCGAAACCTCTCGTGTTCCCCCAAGCGTGCAGGGGGGTGGCATCCTACCGCCCCCAGCTGGCCAAGCTACTGGGAAATCTAACCCCCCTCCCTCCCTCCCAGCGGGAGCGCCTGTCACAGCTGTGCCGCAGCCAGCCACCACCCCCTGCGGCGGGGGGAGCGTGCATCTTGGAGGGTGGGGGTTAGATTGTGTGCAGGAAGGGGGCAGCTACCTGGGTGGTACCCATCAACAGCTGGAGTCCTTCCCACCCATCTTCCCTATGGGTGTGGGATCCCCCAGGAGCAGCCTCCCTCCCTCTCCTCATCGCCCCCTCCCTCGCGTGTGTTTCTTGGGCCCCGTGCCGGAAAGTGAAAGCAGGGCAGCTCCAGTCCTTGGCAGGCGCTGGCTAAATGCTTCCAGATCAGGCTGCAGCTGTGACAAGTCAGGCTCCCTGGGAAAGGGAGCAAGGGGTGGGGTAGGGAATAGAGAGGGGAAATAGGGTAACCGCCCGCCACCCGTGAACCAGTGCGTCTAGGGCTAGATTGCTTGGCCAGTTCGAAGATGCAGCCTCCTCGAGAGGGGGGCCGCGGGGGCTTGCCTGGTGCTGGGATGCAGTCACCTCTGGGGAGGGCTGTCTGGGCTGATTAACAACAAAGCTACACTGTAGTTTGGGAAGTGAAAGAGAAGCTGTACTTATCTGACAGGCTATTTAGGAAGACTGGAATTTCCAGACCTAGGAATCAATGCTGCATTAGGGCCTGCATCGACTGGGAGGTGAGAGCCCCCTAATGAGCCCCAGTTCACTTCCTGCAGCACAGCACCCCCTAGCGCTGCACTGGGGCATTAAGGTCAGCACTGACTGCAGGGCAGAGCACCCCCTACTGGGTCCCCTGCAGCACAGCGCCGCCTAGTGCTGCACTGGGACATTGGGGTCAGCGCTGACTGCAGGACAGAGCATCCCCTACTGGGCCATCACTTCCTGCAGCACTTTGGGAGGCCTCCCAACCAACCTGAGTCACATCCCAGCCCTGCACTGTGCCAGCTCAGAGCTCACAGGAAGGTCCAAGACTTCCCTTCCTTGGGGGTGGAGGGAGAAGGGCTGGGGGCCTAACTCCTGGGTTCTCTCCTTCAACTGTAGCTGCTCCCTGACACCTGCCCTTCTCCTTCCCTTGTAGACAGCATGATCCGGGTGGGGGCTGATTACCAAGCTGTAATCCCTGAATGCAAGCCAGGTAAGGGTACTGGTGCTATCTGGATTCCTGGTGGGGGGCCCCAGAGACAACAGGGGGCACCTATATTAAAAATCCTCTTTCCATGCCTCCAGGACCAATGGCTGTAACCCCCCCCCCCCACCCCTTGCTCAGTGATGGGGTGAGCAGAGATAGGAGTGCAGGGGTTGGTTTGTCTGCAGGCAGCCTTTCCCCCTACATGCTGAGGGAGCCCCCTCCCCCAAGCTAGTGCCTGGGTGGGATTAAATGGGGGTACTGGACTTTGTTAAGGTTCAAAAGAGTGGAGGAACAGAGGGGAAATGTGTCCTCACTTCCTCTCTGCATGGTGCCCACCCCCGCCTACACCCCACCTCTCCCATTACCAGGAGCAGACCAACATGTCTCTCCTCCCCCCCACTTGTGCACGGGCACAGCAAAGAGCTTTTCCTGGCATAGGGCCACAGGTGCCTCCGCTGCCAGTTGGGCTACTAGGGGGCTCAATACAGTTGCTTTTCTCTCACTGGGACTCTGGGTTGGGATTGAAGGCATCATCAGAGCTGTGTGGTTGGGGAGAGCCCAGGGCTGGCTTAGCAGGAGGCTGTGAGTCAGGATTGAGGAGCACTGGCAGAGTTGTGAGGGGACCTTAGTCCAGGCTTCCCTCTCCATTTTGTGGGGTGAGTCTTAGAGCAGAACAAGGTTGTTAGGGGCTGCATGATGGGTGGGGCCCAGCAGTGTCTAGGGGGAGCTCTGTACTGACCTTTGTCTCCTGTCTGTCTGACACAGAAAGTCCTGCTCGCTACAGCAACAAGGAGCTAAAGGGGATGCTGGTCTGGTCGCCCAACCACTGTGTGTCTGATGCCAAATGTGAGCAGCCCCTGGCCCCTATCATTAGCACATGGGCACCGCAGCCAGGGCACCCACTGGCTAGGTCTGTTCCCCCTCCCAATCCCCTGTCTGGGCAAAGCATCAGCCCAGCAACCACCTCCACCCCTCTCCTCTCCTCCCTGGCCCAGCAACCCCCCTCCATTCTTGCAGGGCAATGTCCCAACCTAGCCCAAAACATGGCCCCCTGCCCCAGCCAACTTACCCAGTGCACTCCCCCTTCTGCGCCCCCAGTCCACTGCACTGCCCATCTCCCTCAGCTCAGCCCCTCTCCTTCACCAACCCAGCATGCTCCTCCCCTCCCTGAGATCTGCCCCTCCAGCCCCACCCAGCAACCCTCACAACCCAGAGTGCTGCCCCCTCCTCCAGCCCAGCAATCCTCTTTGCCTCCCCAACCCAGCATGCCTCCCCTAGCCCAGTGCACTGCTCCTGCCTGCAAACCCTTGCCCCCAAGCACAGTGTGCTGCCCCTCCTCCCCTGGGCCAGCAAACCTCTCTCCCCCTTTCCTTGGCCCAGTAACCCTCTCTGCCATGCCCAGCATACCATCCCCTTCCCCCTTCCTCCGCCTATCCCACAGATGTTATAGATGAGTCATTCCTCTCCCTTCAGCTCTGGCTCTGGTGAAGTTTAGGAACTGGGGGAGGTGGCTGTGGAGTCCCTGTCACTGACAGCTTTGCTCCCTCCTCTTAGAGATATTCACTACTCAGGTCCCTGCTTCCCCATCCGGCAGGGCAGGGGGAGCTGGGGTCAGAGAAATGGAGCAGGGACAGGCCCAGGCTGCGGATCAGCTTCTTGCACTGGGTGGGGGAGAGGATGGGCTTAGACAGAGTGTCTGGCCTGTCATTCCCACATAGTCTGTGGGTGAGACAGGGAGTGTGGGGGGGTGGAGGATGGCCTGGATGGTTGGCACACTTGCTGATATTAGACCCCAACACAGAGAGACAAACATCCAGCCCCACAGCATCACACCTCCCTCCCATGCACACCGCCATTTATCAGACGCTATCCTGCGTGCAACTCCGTGTATCACACGTCCACTCTGCATCAGACATGCCGCCCCACGTGCATCCCCATGTATCAGACATGCCATCCTGCGTGCAACTCTGTGTATCACACCTGCCCCACATCAGATACGCTGCCCTGCGTGCACCCCCATGTATCAGACACGCCGCCCCGCATGTGCACCCCTGCATCAGGCACACCTATGCATGCATGGCCAGTATCAGACCCCTCCCATACACACACCCAGTGTTGGACACCCCTCCCCCCACATTCAGTATCACACCTACCCTCGCCCAACACACACCTAGCATCACATCCCCTCTGCCATGCACGTGCTGTGCTGTCTCAGGCTGATCTGCACAGTGGATGTGATGCCTGGGGTGGTGGGAGTTGGGACGGAGGGGACGGTCCTGCAGGAAGGAGTTGTCCTGATGACTTGTCTCTTGCCCCCGCCCCAGTGGACAAATACATCGCAATGGCCAAGGACAAGCACGGCTACAACATTGAACAGGTAGGGGCATGTCTCCCCGCCGCACTGCATGGGGCAACCGCGTGGGGGTAGATCCCCCCGAGTTTGGCCCTTCTGATTCCTGTGTCTCCCCAGTATCCAAGGATGCTACCCCATCTTACCTCATTACGCCCCGGGATTCCTGACCCAGCCCCCCCAACACACATGCCCAGGATGCTGCCCTATCCTTGGGATACTGCCTCCCACTGTCTCCATCTCACCCTCCCTCCATTGCCCTGGGGATGCTATCCCCTCCCTCTCACCACTTCCCCCAACCCCAGGGACACATCCCCCTTACCCCAAGGACACCCCAGTCTCCACCCTAGCTCATCATCTTCTTTCCACCTTGGGGATGCTCCCCATCCCCATCTCATCCTCCCCTCCCCCCGTGGATGCTGCTGCACCTCTCATCCTCCATCTTGCCCCAGGCCCTGGGGATGCTGCTGTGGCACAAGCATGATGTAGAGAAGTCTCTGGCTGACCTGGCCAACTTCACGCCCTTTCCAGACGAGTGGACGGTGGAGGACAAGGTGCTATTCGAGCAGGCGTTCAGCTTCCATGGCAAGAGCTTCGCACGCATCCAGCAGATGGTATGTGCCCGCCACACCCCCTCAGCCAGGAAATGGTTCCTGCAATTCACTCCCTGCAAACAAGCAGATGGTACATTCCACTGCACCCTCCTCCCTCACACAACTAGCACATGGTACCTTCAATCTCCAGGCAGCTGGCACATGGCACCTGACCCCCTGCCTTCCCTTGGGCAAATGGTACCTGCCACCCCACCCCCACAACCAGCAGATGGCATGACCCACACTGCCTCACACCTAGCAGATGGTACCTGACAGGCCCGTTCCACCCAGCCAGCAGATGGTACCTGCCATCTCTCCTGCAGCCAACAGAGTTGGCATATGCTACCCTACAACTGCCCCCCCAGCCATCACATAGTATGTTCCATGCACCCCCACCCATCAGACTGCATCCCCCCCACACCCAGCAGATGGTATATGCCACCATGTTCCCTTTCCATCTCCCCCTGCAGCCAGCTGATGTGGTGTATGCCAACCCCCCGCCCTGTGTGATGGTGCCACTTCACCCTTATGGGGGCCTGGCATTGGGGTGGGGACTTCCTATACCCTTTATAGGTGGGGGCCCAGCTTCCTGCCCCATGGGGATGCTGGCAGACATCTCCTTGCTCTCCCCATGCAGGCATCACCTCCTATCCCTCACCCTGCCAGTCATCCCATCCCTACCACCAGTCTCTCCCACGCCCCAGGCATCTCCCACCCCTCTCCCCATCCTATCGCTCCCTTGAGCCTCTCTCCCCCCTCAACAAGCATCTCCTTCCACTCCAACTCCCTCCCTCTGTGCTCACCGCCACCCCACTGCACAGATGTCTCATCCCTCCCCCACCATTCAGTCTCCTCAAGCACCTCAACCCCCTCATTCTCACCCAGGCATCTCACCCGCTCCCCTGTCTGCCCCCAGCTCCCCGACAAGCTGATCCCCAGCCTGGTGAAGTATTACTACTCCTGGAAGAAGACGCGGAGCCGCACGAGCGTCATGGACCGACAGGCCCGCCGGCTGCTCAGCAAGAAGGAGAGGGATGACAGGTGGGGTGGGCAGGGTGAGGGAAGGGGGCAGATTGGATGGCCATGGAGGGGGTGGAAGGCAGATGGTGGGGACATGGGGGTTTGTGGGGGACAGGCTGGGAGGGCACTCGGGGGGTGGGAGGTTCTGGTTGGGGGGTAGGCTGGAGGTCTTGGTACCATCCCCTCTAACCCATGCCATGCTCCCTCTCATCCCCCCCAGTAACGACGAGATGGAGGAGGGACGGGCAGCCAGCGAGGGGGAGTTTGATGCCATGGACCCCAAGAAGGAGGTGAGGGGTTGGGAGTGGGATGGCTCATGGGCAGGTGGCGGGGGAGGGCACATCCTGGGCTCTGTGCTGAGGAGGTGGGAGGGGGGTTCTGGGCTGCAGGGGGTCACTAAAGGGCGCTGTACTAGAGGGGGCAGTAGGGGGCACTGTCATGGGGTGCTGTGCCACAGCAGGTGTCCCCAGGGGGTGCTGTGCTCAGACCAGCTCCATTCCCTGCACAGCCCAGCTACCAGAAGCTGCCGAGCAGCCGGCCGGGCCCAGGGTCCGGCTCGGGGCCTGTGAGGAAGGAGGCGCAGCTGTCGCAGTATCGGCACCACCCTCTGCGCTCGCGCCGGCGCCCCCCCAAGGGCATGTACCTGAGTCAGGATGACATCGCTGGCATCTCGGCCAGCCCCGACGTGGGCACCCTGGCACTGCGCCACCTTGACTCGCAGCTCGTCTCCCTCAAGCGCCAGGTAACCCATCACTCCTGCCACTCCCCATTCCTGCCACAGGCACCTGGTGCTGCACTACCTCGACTCACAGCTCGTCCCCCTCCAGCACCAGGTAACCTCCCGCCCCCTTCGCCCCTAGCTCTCACTGACAGGCCCCTTCTGTCCCCCACCTGCCCAGGTCCAGTGCATCAAGCAGATCAACAGCAGCATGAAGCAGGCCCTGGAGGGTGGGATCGACAAGCTGCGGCCCCCTGAGGTGAGATGAGGGGCACCGACCCCCATGTGGGGGGGGGCAAAGGAACCAGTCTCTCTTGTGGGAGGTGAGGTGCTGGCCCCAGCTCCCATGGGGCACAAGGATTGCGGAGAGGAAGGAAAAGCCCAGTACCAGCCCCATGGGGTTGAGGGAGAGGGTGGGACCCCAAGGGGGGGAGGGAGTGGGGGCTGGGCAGGTCTGAGTCCCAGTCCTGACGCTCTCCACTCTCCCGTCAGGGGAACGGCAAGTTCAACTCACGCTGGACCACGGACGAGCAGCTGCTGGCTGTGCAGGGTGAGCCAGGGCCGGGGGGTAGGGCCCCTTCTGCCATGGGTGCCCCCTTGGTATCTTATGTGACTCCAGCCCTTCGCTCCTGGGCTGTAGCTGGTGCCCCTCTCTCCTCCCCCAAGGGTCCGTGCGGGTAGCTAACCCCAGACCCCCTCTCTCCCGGTGCTTGTGGCTGCCCCCCCTCCTGGTGTGCAGCAACCCTGCCCCACATGGAGAGCTGACCCCTTGCCTCTCCCCAGCCATCCGCAGGTACGGCAAGGATTTCCAGGCCGTGGCCGGGGTGATCGGCAACAAGACTCTGGCCCAGGTGAAAACCTTCTTCGTCAGCTACCGGCGCCGCTTCAACCTGGAGGAGGTGCTGCAGGAGTGGGAGGCTGAGCAGGGGGGGTTCCCGGGGAGCCGCTCCCCCCCCCATGACACCAAGAGCTCCAGTGCATCATTGGCCAGCAGTGAGGAGGACGATGAGGTGAGGAAAGGGTGGGACCCCTGATCTGCACCCACAGACAGCCCAGCTGATGCCCCTGAATTCAACTAGCAGCCCCCTGCGATCCAGCCATCAACTCTGCCACACACAGCTCCTGGGTCTGCCACTTCCCTCAGTGCGACCCACGGCCCCCTACCCTGCCAGCCCTGAGCACCCCACACGGCTCAGCCAGGGCCCATCAGTCCGACCTAGGGCCCCCTGGGCACCCCACACGGCGGCTCCTTGTTCACTCTACTCTTTCCTTGCAGGTGCAGATCACAGCCGTGTCCCGCTCTGCCCAGCAGCAGCCGCAGCCCCCGGTGTCCACCCCAGCGGCCACACCCTCCGCCTCCCCCCGGCTGCCGCCCACTACACTGTCGCAGCCTCCCCCCTTGCTTCGGCCCACCCTGCCCACAGCACCTACGCTGCACCGCCAGCCGCCCCCCCTGCAGCAGGGACGCTTCCTGCAGCCCAGACTGTCACCCAACCAGCCTCCCCCGCCACTCATCCGGCCTGCTGCCTCCCGCCCCCACGGCCGGGGGCCCCAGCATCCCTCCCCGCTGGTGGGCGTGGCCCTGGAGCCTCCTCCTCCCTCCTCCTCCAGCTCTCTCTGAGGCTGGGGAGGGAGGGCAGGACAGCTAGAGACCCTTGCTTCTTTGGGTCCCTGGATCCTGCTTGGTTAAGGGGGCAGGGGCTCTATCTACCCCATAGTGACATGCAGGGGGGTGTCTATAGGACCCATCCACCCCCACCAGCTGGGATTGAAAACCCCCCCTCCCCAGGAGAGGGGAGAGACTGAAGGACTTGCATTGGGTGTGGCCAACCCCCTGGCCCACACCATGGTCCATTTGGACCCTGGGCAGGGTCCAGGAAGGGAAGTGGGTACCAATGCCAGCTGTGGGGAGCCCGGGGGAAAGGGGATGTGGGGGGAGGGGGGTTCTTTATCTGTAGAGGGATCTGTTCAATGGGGTGTTGCACCCCCTGCTGGTGAGTCGTGCCTAGTGCAGGGCAGGGGCCCCTCCTCACCCCTGGCAGCCCAGGTGGATGGGGGGCAGCTCCTACCTGTGGCTGAACGAGCTGGGAGCACGGTGGAGGGGCAGGAATAGCACAAAAGGCCCCCTCCAAAAGGGGGGCACAGTTCCCTCATCTAAGGAGAGCCGCCTGAGCGCCAGGGGCTAGGTCGGGGGGCAAACAGCAATAGCACTGGGTGAGGCACTTGCGGGGGAGCGTTGAAGAGGCCTTGGAAGAAGCACAGAGTTTGGGGGGGAGGGTCAGGCATGCCCTTCCCCCCCATTTAGAGGACAGCAGCCCAGCCGGCACCTGTGCAGCCATGGGGCATTGAGGAGACACCCCCACGTTAGGCGCATGCTGCCCTGCTGGGGGTGGGGGTAGCTGTGGGCAACGGGGTATCTGTAGACGGGGCATGTAGCTGCAGCCCCCAAGGGCAGGCCGCATGGGTGGGGGGAGGGGAGGAGAAGGGGAGGAGTCACGGGGCAGTTTCTGTTCCTGTTGCATTTTCAATAAAAATATTTTACTACACGTGGCCGGAGTCCATCCCTGTGCCACCCTCCCAGCCCCACAACACAGTACCCTGCCCCACTCTCCCTGGCTGCCCCACCTCCCCTCCCCATACACCATCCCAGCCTCCTCCAATTCCCACCCCAAATTGCCTGGGGCAGGAAAGGCCAGGGCACGAGGTGCCCCATTGCCCTGCAGGCTCTGGGGCTCCAGGCAGGCGGGGCCCACAGCCGATCTAGGGCACTGGCCCCCAATGCCCAGGGTCAATGTCTCCACCCCCCCAGCCAAGACAGTGACTGATGCAGCTGCCCCAGCAAAGGTTTAGGCTGGAGCTCAAATGCTTGGCTTGGCTGGGCAGCTCCCCTCACCTTGCAGAGGAACTGGTCCAATAAAAGCTATTGCCTCACCCACCCTTACCTCTGCGGGCTGGGGCACTGCGCTGCCCTCCCCTTGGAAAAGGGGCAGGTTGGGTCCTTCCAGCCAGAGGAGCCCAGCCCCCTGCACAGCAGCCAGGCGAGGGAGCATTTTTTTTGTGGTGACAGTTCGGGGGCCCACCCACCCCCCTGGAGCCTGCTGCCCTGGATGGCTGGGCTGGGCATGTGAAACCAGCCCCTTGAGTCGGGGTGCCCAGGCTGGGGGCAGTGGCTTG
Organism: Emydura macquarii macquarii; assembly: GCF_026122565.2. Lineage (NCBI taxonomy): Eukaryota > Metazoa > Chordata > Testudines > Chelidae > Emydura > Emydura macquarii. Next base: position 6,724,198 of record NW_027131105.1, on the reverse strand, counting down.
CCCGTGAGAGGACACTGGGCCCAGGGTGAAATCCAATGGGGCGCCCCCTTTGGGCTGAGCTGAGGCTGCAGCACCAGGGACTCCGCAGCTCCCGACTATAAAGGGGCCCAGAGGAGGGGGCAGCGTTGGGGCCCAGCCCAACAGGTGCTTGGCTGAGCAAAGGCCAGGCCCATGCGCTGGCTGCTGAGCACGGAGTGGGGCTGAGGAAACTGGGACGGCTGCAGGAGGGGGCCCCACTCCCCCTGAAAACAGTATTTCGACAGGACCTTACAGCTCACGCGCTGGCCAAACTGCACCTGCCCCAGTGCCAGGGAGAGGGGGCAGGAAGCTGTTTATATAGGCCGGGGATCCTGCTGCTGCATTGCCCTGGCCTCTGGGCTAGTACCCAGAAAGCCCCAATTGTGCAGCTCCTTGGGGGCTGGGGAAGGGCTGCCTGGAGCCAAAGGAGTGACACCGGGGGGGAGGATACAAAACAGGAGGCCGCAGCGGCTCTTTCTGGAAAGTTTTAATCTAGAACCTGGAAAACTACATCAAATCGCAGCTCTGCTTCAGGGCCCTGGCAAGGCCAAATCCCTCCAGGAGGGGGCAGTGGCAGGGTCCAGCCCCCCAGCAGGGGGCACTATAGAGCCCATTCCCTGACCCCCAGCAAGGGGCAGCATCAGGGCCAGAGCAGATTTTTATTGGTTTTTTTATTAAAAAAAAAAAAAGAAAAGAAAAAAAAAGGCATTTTCTGATCAGAATAAAACAAAAGACCACTCACAAACCGAGGTATCAGTACAGATATATACAGGCTAGGGGGAGGGGCAGAGCCCCAGGGGGCAAAAGAGCCCCAGGGGCCAGAAGTACATTTTTTAGCATCACAAGTGAAGCTATGATGGGTGGAGAAGCCCGGGGGTGGGGGTGGGGTAAATGTTAGGGCACTGAGTGCAGGGAGGGGGAGGGGGGATAGGGTGAATGCGATAGCCAGTGCTGGAGGGTGGATAAGGGCACCAGTGCTGGGCCCTCAACCACCAGCTGAGGGGATGCTGCTAAGCCAGGGCCAGCTGAGACTGGAGGTGGATGTTAGACCCTCTCCCCCTAGCACCACACAGCTGCTGCCCTCCCTGGCAGGCTGAGAGGGGGGACCCCACTTTCCCTCTGCCCTTTCTTGGCTTCAAGTACCTCTGCCCCGCACAGTCCAGGGCTGTGCCCCTCCCCCGATACAGTGCCTACCCAGAAAACTGGGGGGAGCAGCTCTGGGCTCAACCAGGGCAGGATAGGAAGGGGACCTCCAGTGAAACTGGGGGGTCTGGCTGCAGGGACCACCTGAAAGCACCTCAGCCACCTGGGCAAGGCCTCCCCTCCCCATGCCCCATGGGAGGGAAGGCCAGTCATTCCAACCACAGCTTGGGCCGAGGGGGAGCCATAGCTGAGAACCGGGGGTGCCCGCGTTCCCATGCCAGCAAGTAAGCGAGCGCCCCCCCAGCCCAGCCTGTGAGGGGAATCATTTGGCATTTACAAACAGCCCCCCAACAGGATCATCCAAAGTCCAGCCGGGGTGGCCTTGCGTGGGACAGGCCGTGGCTCCCACAGCTCCTCCCCCCGGCACTGGGAACAGGACAGGGGCCGGGCCAAGCAGATGGGGGAGGGATGGGGGGCTCACTCTAGCCCCAGGCTAGACAGTAAGCACAGTAACGGGAGCCAGAGCACTAGGCCCCTCGCTGCACAGGACAGGTCCCAGCAGTGCTCACTGTTGCTAGGAAACAGAGGGTGGGGGGAGGCCTTTCAGCCATAAAAGCCCTAATAGGGAGGCTGCTCCAGGGAGACCCTGCCCCGCCCTGCCCCACATGGGGCCAGAGGGGAGTGCGTCAGCCCTAGGGGGCACTAAAGGGGAAGCTCAGATCAGCCCGGGCTTCCTGATGCCCAACAGCCCCTCCACTGCCCAAGGCTAGAGCCCCCTGGGGGTCCCGCTGTACCCAATGCGGCCAGGGGCAGCCTGCTCCAGTGGCCAGGGGGTGGGGTGGGGTGGGAAGAACACCAGAGCTGCAGTGCAGGTTAAAAACATTCTCTTTATTGTGTCTAGGGCTGGGGCTCAGCTCCCCGGCAGCGCCCCCCACAGCTGGCCTGGGGGAGACGCACTATTAACCACCCCCCACTTGTGAGCTACACATCTGGGGGGCGAATGCGTCCATCTGTCCCCCCCATCCAAATACAGGATAGGCAGCAGGTGAGGGGAGGCTGCAGCCGAGGGCCCCCCAAACCATATCCAGTCCCTGCAGATTCCCTCCCAATCGGTCCCTGGCATGGCCCAGCTGGGGGCCCATTCGAAGGCTGGGGGGCAGCTGGGGAGGCAGTCGGCCAAACAAGTGCTCCAGGCCAGAGCAGGGGAGCCCCGCGCCCAGTCACAGCACCCCCCCAGCATGAGCAGAGCTGGGGAGGGGCTTGTCCTACGGGGCCTGATCACCCCCACCCAGGGCAGGGGCTCAGTCTGGGAGCCCACATGCTACAGCTGGCAGGGGGAGAGGCTGCCACCCCCCCCATTAATGCCCAATAGTGGGCACCCGCAGGAAGGCGGGGCCTGGCTTTCTGAGCTACCTGCGGCTGCCCCGCCCTGTGGGAGCTGCCCCCCACCGCCCCGCCCCAAGCAAGCCATAAGCAGCCTGCCCCAAGGACAAGTCGGTGCCTGAAGGGGGGCTGGGTGAAAGGCATTGTGGGAAGGGGGGCCGGACTTCTCTGGCTTTTAAACCCACTTCTCTTTTTGGTAAGAGCTCCCGGCCATGACGGGCGCCCGAGGGGCAGTACCACGATTTGCTGGGAGCCCGCATGTTGGCGGCAGCAGAGGGGGCCAATGCTGTCCTCCCCCGCACCTCTGCTGCCGCTGCCCACAGCGGGGTATCAAAAAATAAACATTTCTCCAATTAATTACAATCCTGCGAGGGGGAGGAGTGTGCGGCTCTGTGTCCCCCCATGCACTATGGGGGGGCGCACGTCTGCACGGGAGCCAGGTGTGCCCCCCTTCCCTGGTGCACGGCCAGGGGGGCGCCTCGGCACAGCAGTGGGGGAGAGGAGGCATGTTTCTGCACCTCCTGTCCCGATGCATGGCTGCGGGTCTTTGAAAGGTGGGCGGGAGCGTCTCCAATGCCCCTTCCCCGGCACACAACCCGAAGGGGGAGGCTCTACGTCTCCGTGCCCCCCCCCCGGCACACCGCCGTGGGGAGATCCTGCAGCTCAGGATCCCCTCGTCCTGGCCCAAGGGCGTGGGGGTGTCGGGGCACATGGGGCGCAGCGCAGCAGGGGGCTGGTTAAAGCTTGAGCTCGTTGGCCACCTTGGAGGCAATGTTCTTGAAGGCCATGGAGGTGCCCGTTATCCGTTTGAAGCGCACGCCATTGAGTGACAGGCGCGGCAGCTTGCACACCTCCATCTCCCACTGCACGAAGGAGTCGTGGCCGGGCGCCCCGTGCATGCACAGGAGCATGTACTTCTCCTGCAGCTCGCACTGGCAGCTGTTGGCATCCAGCACCTTGCGGATCTCCTTCATCATCTCATTGGGCTCCATCGAGCTTGTCGTCTTCATGCTCCAGGTGAAGCGCAGCGAGCGTGGCTTGGCCTCCCGGTTCTCATCCCGCTCCTTGTCCCCGCCCACCATGTGAGGTCTGCAAGAGGGAGACGGCGTCAGTGTGGCGGGGGTGCCCCAGCCGCCAACACTCCCCCCCCCGGACTGCCCAGCATCTGACCTGACAGCTGGAGGAGGAGACAGAGGCGGCATTAAGGACAGATGGACAGACAGACAGAAGCAAGGGCAGAGACAGAGGGTGCACTCCAGCCAGGGGCCCCCAGAGAGCCCCGAGCCAGCTGGGAACCCTAGAAGAGAGGGAGCCCCAGGCCAGGGTGCCCCCAACAAGAACCAGACAGGCAAAGCGAGGCTGAGCTGTGCCCCCCTCCCCAGGTTGCCCACTCCAGATCCCATGGCTGGGGGGCCCCAGGGAGCGGGGAGGTGGCTCCATTCTCACCTGAGGGTCTCCACTCGGTCTTTGCTCTCTGGCTCATGCGGGTTCCTCAAAAAACAGAGCGGGAGAGTTTAGTTTGGAGGGGGCTGGGGAGTGAGAATGCTGATGGCCCCACCCCGGGGGGGCAGTCCCCACAACTGAAGGGGGACAGCAGGAGCATTGGCATGAGAGCTCCCGGCATGCCCGGCTCCAGCAGCCTCACGCCTAGCGGAGGAGCAGTGCATGCTGGGAAAGGGCACTGTGGAGAAGGAGTTGCTGGGAGCCCTCCGCACTGCCAGGGCTCCCAGTACCAGCCCCCAGCCAGGGTACAAGGGAGACCCCGAAGGCAGGCAAGGCCGGAGCAGGAGGCTATAGGCCTCCGTGAGCTGCACTGGGGTAGGGCTCCGAATGCCATTGCCTCCCCAGGGTGGGGGAGGAGCTCGGTCCATACTGGGGGGCGGGGGGCATAGGGCCAAAGGGGCATTACTCGGTGGCCACAGAACAAGCTGCCACTTGGCAGCAGCACTCACCCCATCCTCGGTCAGGGATGGGGCCAGGCTGGCAGGAGCACCAGGGAACCGAAAGGCAGGATCAGGCCAGTTTGACAGACTAGGGAGTGAGTTACGGACTTGAGAACAGAACCCAGGAGTCCTGGCTCCCAGTCCCTCCTACTCTAACCTACTAGACCCACCCCCCAAGCCAGGGTCCATTCAGAAGCAGATCCAGGGGCAGGGATGGGCTAGAAGTCCCCCCTGCGGGGACGGCCTGACACCTGCTCTTCCCAGTAAGGGAACCAATACGGGGGCAGAACCGGCTCAGAGCCAGGACTACTAACCCCAACTCCTCACCCACCAGATCTGCTTGGAGGAGAGCTGACTAGAGCCCCCTTCTCCATGGTCTTTTGGGAGTGCCCCCCTCTGTCACATGATGCTGCTGATCCCTGTCCTCTGAGCCCACCTGCTGTGCAGCCCCTGGGCCAAGGTTCCTAATAGCAGGGGAAGGGGCAGGCTCCAGCCAGCAGTCAGGCAGAGGGGAGTGAGCGGGGCTGGGTTGGGGGGAACCCCACCCCCACACACTTTCCATCCAACTCCCACCCTGCATGCAGGAAGCAGAACCCCGAAGCCCTGATCCGTGCCAAGCCGTGGGCCTGGGTAAGGCAGCCCCCGAGTCCTGCCCAGCACCAGAGCTGCTTCTTGTTCTAACCACTGCCCCACACTCCCAGCATTGCTTCTCCTGGGAGAGGCCCCCAGCCCACACAGCCTCATGCCCACTCTCACGCTGAGCACCATGGCCCAGCCTACGCTCAGGCCTGGCACACAGAGACCAGCTGAGCGCAGCACAAGTCCCAGGGGATGGGCACCCCTGCATGGCAGGGCCAGGACCTGCAGCACCCATCTCCGGCTACAGACCCACTTCCCAGCTCCTCAGGGCAAGATCCACAAGGGTGACACCCAGCCTGGGGCACAAACAGCACCAGGGCATCCTCCCGGCTCTGACAGCTAGCGGGGAAATGGCCCGGAAGGGAGCATAAGAGTGGGGACAGACAGCGCTACAGGACAGACAGACAGACAGAATGTCCACAGCCAAATCACAACCCTCCTGCCCTGCCCTGCAGCTTGGCACAGAGCCCACCCGCCCGCCCGCCCGGCCCTTTGCTGCTTAGCGTGGTTATGGGTGCACAGCTATGCAGGGAGCCATGCAGCACAGCAGCCGCCTCCTCCCCGCAGATTCTCAGTCTAGAGCATCTAGAGACCAGGGCTCCGCCCCAGCCTGCCCGTGCCCCTTCATCCCAACCTATGGGCCCCCCACCCTGCCCGTGCCCCTCTATCCCGACCTATGGCCCCCCCCACCCTGCCCGTGCCCCTCCATCCCAACCCACGGGGTCAACACTGCCCCTGCCTGGCCCGTGCCCCTTCATCCCAATCTATGGGCACCCCACCCTGCCCCTCCATCCTGACCCACAGGGTCCCCACTGCCCCCACCTGCCTGGGCCCCCCCCCCCATTCCTGCCCTGTGGGCCCCTCCAGTGCCCCTGCCTGGCCAGGCCCCTCAATCCTGCCCCTGCTATTCCAGCCCTGCCCCCACAGCTCTGCCAGGAGTCCTGACTCCCAGCCCCCTCTGCTGCTGCCCCCAGGGCATGTCAAGTGCTCTTCCTATTCTCCCATGGGAGCCCCCCACTCTGCCCCACCTGCCAGGACTAGCCACCACTGAGGCCCCAAATGCGTGTGGGGGGAGGGGTCCTTGTGGAGCTCTTTCCAGAGCCCAGGCCACAGTGGGCAGCTTGGCTGGGGCTGGGAAGGGCCTGGCCATGTCTCCAGTTACTATGTGGGGGGACCCTGCAGGTCTGAGAATGAAGCATTGGGGGGGATGCAGCTTCAAGAGCAGCCAAGCCCCCCTTCAAGCGGCCACAGCCCCAGCGCGAGGGGGCTCTGGCAGTACCCCTAGAACATGTTCCCAGCAGGTTAGCAGCCATGGTGAGCAGCCCACAAAGCCCTGCTCCTAGTGCCACATGCACGGGGCGAAGGTTAGTCTGGGCATGGGTCCGATTAGGGATCAGAACCCCCAGCACTGCTCACCAGGGAGAGGCAGGGCCCCCTTAAAGGGACAGTGCAGCCTATCAGAGCCATGTCACCCTGCCCCTGTGCTAGGCTAGAACTGGGATGGCAGGGACCCGTCCCCCAGCCCCATGGATGCAGGGGGAATTGGAAGACTAGGGGCGCATGCCCACAGTGATGCCCCCTCCTGAGCAGGCTGCCCTCAGGGAGGCGATTCCAGCCAGCTCACTAGGCAAGAGGGGGCGATGCCAGGCGGGAGCTAATAAGCCCATTGTCCCTTTAAGCTGCTGTCGGAGCACCAGCCCAGACCCCTAGCAGACGGGGTGGGACGGGGGTTAGTATGGGATGGACAGGACAAATCCAGAGACGCCTACCTTCTGGCAAACCTGAAAGACACATTTCTACAAAAACACAAACAGAGAAGAGAAGGGAGAACGTTGGGTGTGTCACTGCGTGAACCCGGCCCCTGGGGAGGGGAGAGCCATAGGGGTGGGATGTGTGTCACGCCACAGGGGCAGAGTAGCCCCACCCCTACACACCACCCCGCGGCTCAAGATTCCAGCCCCCCCTAACCACTAGACCCCACTCCCCCCCAGAGCTGGGAATAGAACCCAGGAGTCCCGACTCCCAGCCCCACTCCCACTCTCCTCCCAAAGCCGGGAACAGAAGCAAGCAGCCTGTGCTGGATGGAGGGGGGTTAGTGTCTGTGACGGAGGAAGGGGGAGCTGTGCCAGTGAAGGGCTGCCACCATGCAGGGGAATGTTGGTTTCTGGGGAGCCAACCCCCACCCCAGAGAGCGATAGCAGGAAGGGTCAAGGCAGAAGCACCCAGCTGTGAAGCTCAGAGCACATGACCCAACTCCCCCATTTTACTGGGGGCAATCTGCCACAGCTGGGCCTGGCTGCCAGCCCCAGCCCTCACACTTGCCCTAACCCACTAGACATCATCCCTCCCCTCCCAGAGCCGCAGACAGAGCCCAGGAGTCCTTGCTCCCACCCCCCACCCCACTAGAACATACCGACGCCAGGCATTTCCCAAGCACCCAGCACAAGCGATCTCCATGCACCCAGGGGCCGCTGCAGCCACCTTACAGCCCCTGTGGGTTCTGCGGGGGGGACCCAGGCAGTCCTGGGGCATGGGTCAGAGACACTGGGCTCAAAGGTTTAAATGGGCATCGCGGCCCCGCTGAAACCTTGCAGCAAATCAGGCTCCCCTGCCCCAAATCCTGTGCTCAGGGGACAGCTCGCCGGCTACTGGATCTAGAGACACATTTCTTACCTTCACCCCGGCACCTGCTCCACCTGCCCCCTTGCACTGGCAGTGTACCCCCACTTTGTGCCCACTGCCAGAAAAGGCTCGTTTCTAACCTCTGTACTCTCCACTTTTTGCCCTCCCCTCCAACTGTGCCAGTGCCCCTTAATCCTGACCCACAGCCCCCATTATCCCAGCCCTAGGCTCCCCCGTCCCCCCAGCTCTGCTGGTGCTCCTCCAGCCCAGCTCTAGGAGCCCCCTCCCCCAGCTCTGTTGGTGCCCCTCAACCCCGACCAGCAGCCCCTCTTATCCCAGCCCTGGGCTCCCCCCACAAACAGCTCTGCAGTGCCCCCCGTCCCAACCTGGACCTCCCGGCCATGAGCACATGGTGGTTTTACGATACAGGACTTGACACCAATGCTGAGGGCAGCCTAAGCCAGATCAGAGTCGTACAACACAGACAGCAGCAGATGACAGCTCAGAGGGGCAACGAGCCAGCTGGGAGCCAGGGGTGCCAACCCCAGTGCCTGGCACAGCACAATACGCAGCTTTGTCTGAAGTGCCTTGCCAGAGCTGCACAGGGGGCTCCTGCTGCCTGCCAGCGAAAGAGGCTCTCCCTGGCCTGGGGGGATTCTAGGAGCAGGCGAGCCAACAGCAGCAAAGCCCCCCGCCCCCTCCCAGCCGCATGGCACAGATACACACAGGCCCTCTGCTCTCACCTGCGCACAAACTTGGAGGTGAACTTGCTGAAGATGCTGCCAGAGGCGCCCCGGCGCCCCTGGCTGTTCCCAGAGGGTGAGGCAGGTGGTACGTTGTAGGGGAGGTTCTGCTGGTCCCGGACCTGCCGGAGCTGCCCGGCGTGGAAGGTGCTGCGGCTGGAGACACCCCGTGGGAAGTTGGTGCGTTCTGGGATGGCACTGCTGATGTTGTGGGCAGAGGGTGAAGCCACTGGGACCCTCTGGGGTGCAGTGCTGTGGTGGGGGCAGAGATCCAGTCAGGAGGGGGGCAGCACTGGGAGACGTGGCCCTCCTTACCCAGCCAGATCAGAGCTGGTGCCTTTTCCTCTGGAGGGGAATAGGCCTGTACCCCACTCCCCGTCCCCCTAAACAAGATGTCCCACACCTTGGGCCAGATCAGAGCTGGGGGCAGTGACCCCATATCTCATTCCCAGGCTTCCAAGCCAACCAGTCCTTCAGAGTATGACTACACAGCAATTTCAACAGCCATGGCTGGCCCGTGTCACCTGACGCAGGCTCGCAGGGCTGTGGGACCTGAGCCCAGACTCTACGCTGCAGTTTTACAGCCCCACAGCCTGACACAAGTCAGCTGAAGCAGACCCGCCGCGGGCGTTTAATTGCAGTGTAGATGTACCCTCAGTATCTGTGTTAAGTGTAGAAGACACAGGCAGCTATAAAAGCCGCATCAGTCGATGATCCTGGCCATGTGGCGCAACCCCTCCCGTCCCTCCCCCCAAGCTCCTCCCTGTGCAGCGCGGCTCCTGAGTGCCAGGGGAGGGCAGGGAGGGCACTCTCGCATGCCGAAGTGGAGATATCAAGGAGGCCGGTTGTGTAACCAGAGCTGGAGGCCCTGAAACGAGGCTTCAGTGGGGACCGTCCCCCGCCAGCTAGGTGCTCAGCAGATGGTTATCTCCAGCTGCTGACCCCAAAGGCTCCCCTTGAGGCTGGAGCCCACAGATTAGCTGGGGGGCAGAGAGCCGCCCCCCCTCCCCCTCGGGGAGGCGGGCCCTAGGGAGTGGCTAGCAGAGGCTATGGAGATGGAACAACCCAGGGCTGAGACCCCTGCCCCACACAGGCTTCCACCAGCTCTGGCCTCAGGGGATCGTTAAGATTAGCCATCCTCTCCGAGTGGTTGGGTGGGTCCCGGGGGCAGCGCTGGCCTCGCTCACCTGCTGCCATCCACCAGGGACAAAGATGGGGGTTGCCACCTCTGCTGGGCCCCATGGCCTGCACGCCCCCTTGCCCACTTACTGTCAGGCTGGGCAGTCCAGGAGGGGTGCGCAAGAAGTGGGTGGGGAGGTGGACACTAGGGGCACCCTGCCTGCCTACTTGCCTGGGTCTCTGGGCCTCACAGTTATTTTCAGTGGGGGGCAGCGTGGGCTTGTTGGGGTGCACGGAGGCGGACATGGATTTCTGGTGCTGGCGCGGGCGCGCGGAGCCCACGGCGGCGGAAGCAGAAGCCGTGGAAGCCCGGGACCCCGGAGTGGTTAAACTAGGAAACAAAAGCAGGGAAGAAGCACAGATTTAAAGGAATGGGTGGGGAGGGAAAGGGGATAGGAGGCTGTATCCAGAGCTGCACCTGCTCTCAGGATCCATGGAGCTCTCCCACCCACCCTACACAATGGCACTGGGACCTGAAGGGGGGGGGACTGGATTACAATCTGGGTCCCAGGTCTGGCACTGCCACAGGGCCAATCAGCACCAGCTGCATTTGGCCCACTAGCTTAGCTGGCCCCAGGATCAGGGAATGACTCTCGCTCTATGCGCCCTAAAAGGAAAGCCTGCCCCATCCTCCGAGCCCCCTGCCCTGGGGCTTGAGTGGAGCCAGCACCCCCAGAGGGGCAAGGCACCAGATCCCATGCCTCCTAGAAGAAAAAGGGCTCAATATCTCAGTCCCCTAGCCCTTCTATGGCCCTCACTCTACAGTCCCTGTAGAGACTGGGGGGGTCCCCTAGTTATAATCCCACAACTTTTCAGGAAGCCCTAACCCCCTCAGGAAGGGAAATACCCAGCTCTGCTGTGCTGCCCTAGAGATACAGCCCCATTCTGGTAGAGACAGGTCAGGGAGCGAGATATACAATATACAGGCCAGTATATGTGTATATGGGGGAGGGAGGGACACACAGAGGCAGAATGGGCAAGGGGTGGGTGCTGATGAAGGGAAGGGGTAAAATAAAGGAGATGAGCAATGGGGCACAGAGCCCCTTCCCCAACCGGGGCCCTGCGGCAGTGGGGGGATGCTGGGTGCACAATGAATGGGGGTGGAGATGGAGCAGCAGCAGTGGGGAGGGATGTGGGGGGCCCTGCTCCAGATGGGGAAGCGTTTACTGCTCCTCAGTCTGAGCTCAGTGGGTCTAGAAGCAGCCGGGCATGCAGAGCCCAGCCAGCAGGCACTGGGGAGAGAGCAGGACACGCAGAGCGCAGGCGAGGAGGCGGGGGCGCAGAGCCCAGCCAGCAGGTGCGGGGGAAGGGGGGGAAGCTGGGCATGCAGAGCCCAGCCAACAGGCACAGGGAGGGGAGGGGAGCTGGGCGCGTGGAGCCCAGCCAGTCACGGAGACAGGAGAGGTGGAGGGGGAGGGGGACACGCAGAGCCCAGCCAGCAGGTGCAGGGAAGGGAGAGGAGATGGAGGGGGGAAGGGAGCCAGGTGGGCAGAGCCCAAGCAGAAGGCTTGTGGAGGGGACGGGAGGTGTGGGGGGAGGGGAGGGAGTCTGGCGCACAGAGCCCAGCCAGCAGGTGCAGGGAAGGGAGAGGAGGTGGGGGGAGCCAGGAGCACACAGCCCGGCCAGCAGGCGCAGAGACAGGAGGGGAGGTGGGGTGGGGGAAGCTGGGTGTGCAGAGCCCAGCCAGCAGGCCAGGGGAGGGGATGGGGGGGAGCCAGGTGCACACAGCCCGGCAGCGCAGGGAGGAGAGGGGAGGAGGTCGTAGTGGGGCGGGCAGGGGGGAAGCTGGGTGTGCAGAGCCCAGCCAGCAGGCGCAGGGAGGGGAGGGGAGGGGTGGGGGGCGGGAGGAGAGCCGGGCACGCTGAGCCCAGCTGCTGTGGGAGTGGGCAGGGTGCTGGCCTAGGACTGCCCCAGCTGAGCACACAGAGGGCAGCACGGTGGGTACCAAACCGGGGTGGGGGGGGCCTGGCATGACCCCCCTGCCTACCACCCCTCCCAAGATAGCTGCATCTGAGAGGCTGGCAAAAGGAGCAGCAGTCCCCAGGGAGCGAGCGAGCGAGGGGAGAGCTACCAGCTTCCACGTTGCCAAGAGGCATGGTGCCAGAGCCCCTGCTGCCCCGGCTGGAAGCCCCCTCCCCTCCTCCTCAGCCCTGGCACGCGCCGCCCGAAGAAGGTCGTGGTGTTGCCGAGCCCCCAGTGGGGCACAGATGGGAGCCCCAGAGTTTGGCTCTCCAAGACCCCCAGGAATGGGATGGCCCCCATCTAGCCTCCCACCCGGGACCGCCTGAGGATCCCTACCTGTCCTTGCCATTCTGTATGGAGTTCTGGCCCAGGCTGGCCCGGTCCAGCATGGGGGAATTCCGGCTCCGGTTGGTGCTGGTGGAAAGGACACTGTTCTGTGGGGGGGACAGACATGGAGTGAATGGGGGCGCCTGGCACCTGCTGCCCCTCACCTCATCCCAGGCCCATTCTGCCCGTGGGGAAACTGAGGCACAGAGGTGAAGTGACTCACTCAACTTCACAGAGCAAGTTCACAAGAGAGCCAGGAATAGAACCCAGGAGTCCTGGCTCTCGGCTCCCTCTGCTCTAAGCCACCAGACCCCCCCTCCCTTCCCAGAGCCAGTGACACAATGCAGGAGTCCTGACCGTGGATGGGGTGGGTGTGCTCTTCTTTCTCTCGAGCCCGGTCAGCGGGCTGGCAGGCACTTTGACGGTGCTGCTGGCCTTGCGCCCCGCCTCGCGCTCCTCCTCGGGACGCTTGTTCTCCGCGTTGTTGCTCTGGGTCTTCTTGGAGTATGAGGTGGAGGTGGGGATGGCAGGGACTGCAATGACAGTGACGGGCAGCGCCAGATGTACCCTCACCCTCTGCTGCTGCTGTCTGGCCAGCTAGGGGCCAGGAGCCACTCATGTCCCCACCACTGTCAGGCTGGCCAAGGACCATCCCACCCTCCTACCCCCAGCGCAAGCTCTGCTCCCACCCAGCCCCACTACCCAGCCAGGAACCATCCCCCTCCATTGGGCTGGGGCCCATGAGCCTGCTTGGCTCTGGCTCTCCCCCATCACCAGAGGTGCCAGGCTGGCTGCGCTGGTCACCCCCATGCCAGGAGACCAGAGGAGCTTGGCGTTCCTGCTTGTTCACGGATTCCAGCCCCAAGGGGGTGGCCCCTGCTGCTGAAGGAGGGCTGTGCTGTCACATGGCCCTGGGATCCCTGGGCCCATGGCCTGGGGAAGGAGGCCAGGGAGGAGACTGACAAGTGAAATCCACTGCCAGCCATGGCTGAGAGCAGGGTCCCCTTCTCTAGCCCAGCCCACTAGCAGAGCTCACAGCAGAGCTGATTCCCAGCTTCCTGTGGTGGAACCACCAGCCCCACCCCCTAAGCTGACTGCCAGAGTAGCCATCAGCTCTGTTGCTTGCCCCGGCTCCAAGAAGCTCCAGGGTGGCAGTGGGGTGCTGTCTGGGGCCACTCACCCTGGTCGCTGAAGCGCCGCTGCTTGGGGTTGGCCGAGACGCTGCGCTGTACCTTGTGTGAGGGGGAGGGGGCGCTGCTGTTGGCGAGCTCGGCCAGAGGCCTCGGCTTCAGCGTGATGTTGTCGTTGTCAAGCTGGAAAAACAGGAGACAGGCTGATGTTTGCAGAGCTGCAGGGAAGGGCAGGGCACAGGGTACTGCACCAGCCCTCACTGCCCAAGGCCTGGATTGGCAGCGGGTTGGCACCACCAGGATAGCCAGTTCCAGGGGATCAACTCAGTCACTGGCCAGAAAACTCACCCTTGAATCACAGGGTGTTAGAAAACAGCCCCTCCCAGAATCCAGGGCTGTGGGTCAAGATTGAAGGGATGCTGGGGGGGGAGCCCAGGGACAGGCTAGCAGGAGGTTGAGGCAAGGACGAGGGACATTGGCAGAGCAGGGGGAAAGCCCAGGGCTGGGACAGCAGAGGAGCAGCTGACAGAGCTGTGAGATTGCTACAAGAGCCCACCTCCCTGCAGCACCCACCTCCGAGTTCTTGTATCCCAGCAGCAGGTAAGTGGCCATGACCTCGTTATACTTCTGCCCGACCAGCGATTCCTGGATCTCCTCCCGCGTGTACCCCATGGAGATCATCAGATCTGTGAGGAAACAAACTTATCCCGGTGAGGAGTCCCCCAGGCACAGCCCCATGCCCTGCCTGGCACAGGGGGCATTCTGTCCAGCACAGGGGAGAGGGTTGCCCTGGTGCTGAGACAGCCCACACCCCAGGCCAACTCTGCACATCATGGGGTGTCTGACTGTGTGGGTCCTCACTAAGGTGCCCCATCTGGGAGGCATCTCCCGGGTAACGGGCAGCTGGGGAGGAAGCAGGCCCAGGAGTTTGGCCTGTTCTGCTGCCTGGCTTTCTCTAGCTCCCAGCTGGCACTGAGTGGCTCAGCACCTCCCCTGGCAGGACCCAAAGCACCTGCTGACACTAACTGCCCCCTAGCACCAAGGGTTTGGGGGGTGAGGAGACTGTGCAGAGGCAAAACCAGCACAACAGTTTGATCCAGTGGGGGCCAGTCTCCGTGACAGAACCAGGACTGAACCCAAACATCCTGGCTCTCAGACCCCACTGCTCTAAACCACTAGCCCCCGCTCCCCTCCCAGAACTGGGAACACAACACAGGCATCCTGATTCTCAGCCCCCTCTAGTGATGAGACCCCACTGCATCTCCAGCAGAGCTCTGTGCAGCTCCATAGCAATCTCCCTCCCCACTGTGGAGGGGAGAGCCATGTACACAGAGCAGGGCTGGGGCAGGCCTAGCCACCCACAGGAAGCAGGCTTTAATGTTAGAAGGGACCAACATGATCATCTAGTCTGACCTCCTGCACAACGCAGGCCACAGAATCTCACCCACCCATTCCAGTAATAGACCCCTAACCGATGACTGAGTTACTGAAATCTTCAAATCAAGACTTCAAGGTACAGAGAATCCACCAGAAAGTGCCCTGTGCCCCATGCTACAAAGGAAGACGAAAAACCCCCAGGGCTTCTGCCAATCTGCCCTGGGGGAAAATTCTTTCCCGACCCCAAATATGGCAATCAGCTAAACCCTGAGCATGTGGGCAAGACTCACCAGCCAGACATCAAGAAAGATTCTCTGTAGTAACTCAGAGCCCACCCCATATAACATCCCATCATTAGCCATATTTTCCACTAGTAGTTAAAGATCAGTTAATTGCCAAACTAGGCTGCCCCATCATACCAATCCCTCCATAAACTTATCAAGCTCAGTTTTGAAGCCAGCTAGGTTTTTTGCCCCCACTGCTCCCCTTGGAAGGCTGTTCCAGAACGTCACTCCTCTGATGGTTAGAAACCTACGTCTAATTTCAAGTCTAAACTTCCTGATGGCCAGTTTATATCTATTAGTTCTTGTGTCCACACTGATGCTGAACTTAATTCCTCTCCCTCCCTGATATTTATCCCGCTGATGTATTTATAGAGAGCAATCGTATCTCCCTTCAGCCTTCTTTTGGTTAGGCTAAACAAGTCAAGCTCTTTGAGTCTCCTCTCATAAGGCAGGATTTCCATTCCATGGATCATCCTAGTAGCCCTTCACTGCACCTGTTCCAGTTTGAATTCATCTTTCTTAAACATGGAAGACCAGAACTGCACACACTATTCCAGATGAGGTCTCACCAGTGCCTTGTATAATGGTACTAACACCTCCCTAGCTCTACTGGAAATACCTCATCTGATCCTGCCCAGATCTGCCGGGAGGCCTTGGCACAGAGGCCTAGGCACAGGCAACACCACTGGCTTGTCTGCTCTCTCCACAGCTCTCTCTCCAGCCACTCTGGGCTGTACCTGGGCTGGCTCTGGTGCCATACCTGTCCTTCGCGGGTCCTTGTAGTCAGGGAGGGGCTCCACGTAGGGCTTCAGCTCGTCGTCCTCGTGCCCCACATTCATCCAACGGTCTTTCATGATTTGCTGCAGTAGAGAGGGGGAATCAGCAGAGGGATGGGCAGGGGGCACCCAAGTATGCAAAATTCACCTCAATCTCCATCACTCAGCCATTGAAGGAGCCAGTCTCCCCCATAAGCAGGTTAGGCACCCAATGGGCCCAGCATTATGGAGATTTGGGCCTTCTTCGGCAGCATCAAGGTACAGGCCACTGCTGGAGAGAGAATCCTAGGCCAGATGGGCCTGTTGGTCTGATTGTGGGGGTGGGATGGATCTGACCCAGACTGGCAGAGACTGGGGGGATACCAAGCTGGCGGGGCACCATGGATCTGATGGGAGGGGAGGGGGAACAGAGGGCTGCCTGGGTCCCACTGGCCTGATTGCGGAGAGGAACGCTGGGTTGGCGGGGGGTGGGGAATGCTGGACTAGCTGACCGGGGAGGGGGAGGGTGTGTGTGGGGGGTTGTTGCTGAGGGGATGAGTGCTGAGGGAAGCTGGCAGGCTCCTGGGCCAGTCCCATTCTGCCTCAGTGGGTGCTGCCTGGAGCCCTCACCAGAATGAGAGAGGCTCCCCATGAAGCCACTAGGGCAGTGGGCCCCGAGTGCAGTCTTTGCCCCTGTGCTAGTTCCAGGCTGAGAAGGGGCAGCAGAGATCAGCATGCCCTGCTCCAGATGGGTGGAGGTGGCGAGTGGGCTTGGCAGCAGGAACTCCCTCCTTGTAACAGGGTGCCAGGCCCTCCCAGCCTCTTCATCACAGCTCCCCCAGAGGGCTCTGGGGCCGAGCCAGACCCGTCCCGATTGCCATGGCCGGGTGTGGAAACAATCCAACTAGCCCACGGGGAACAGCCAGCCAGCTGGCTATGGCACAGGAGACTTTGCTAGGATGTGCTGGCAGGACCCCTGAGCCCCCCACTCACCTCTAAAGTGCCTCTCTTGCTAGGGTTGAGAATGAGGAATTTCTTCAGCAGGTTCTCACAGTCCGTAGACATGTAGAAGGGGATCCGGTACTTGCCCCGCAAGACCCGCTCCCGCAGTTCCTAGGAGGAAAGGAAGGTTAGCAGGAGGGCCCAGTGGGTGGGTGCACGGATACACATGTGAGCGCACACACAGAGGATTCCCTCACACACAGACCCCAACTCTGTTATGCAAGAAGATGTGGGGGATGTGATTAACCTCATTAGGCAATGGGGAAACAGAGGCACAGAGAGGAAAAAGACTTACCAGGGTCAGACAAGTCAGGGAATCAAGAACAGAACCCAGGACTTCGAGCTCCCAGCCCCTCACCTTAAGCACTAGATACCATGCCCGCCCAGAACAGCAAACAGAACCCAGGAGTCCCAGCCCCCTGTTCCACCCACTCCCTTCATAGATCTAGGAACTGGCTCCCACTCCCAGATGGGGTGTGCAGGCGTCTCTGCATGTTCCAAGCAGGCCTGGTGCTCCCTCTCAGTGCATACTGGGGGGACAGGTGCCTGGGGCTGAATGCGCTTGTCCTGTGCCCAATGGGGGAAACTCTGGTGGCAGAGGCAGAGGTGCTGTGCCCACTTACCTTGAGGTTCTGCCCATCGAAGGGCAAAGAGCCGCTGACCAGAGTGTAGAGGATGACGCCCAGGCTCCAAACGTCTACCTCGGGGCCGTCGTACTTTTTGCCCTGGAAGAGCTCAGGCGCAGCATAGGGAGGGCTCCCACAGAACGTGTCCAGCTTGTTCCCGAACGTGAACTCGTTGCTGAAGCCGAAGTCGGCGATTTTAATGTTCATGTCGGCATCGAGCAGCAGATTCTCGGCCTGCAGCGTATGAGCAACATGGTGGGGGGGGGGGGTCACTACTGCCTGGGCATCCCCCACAGGGCAGGGAGAAGGGACAGCATGGGGCTGTGAGTTGGGATGGAGGGGCATCGGCAAAGCTCTGTGTGTGAGGAGCCCAGGGCTGAGACAACAGGGGGGGATGCAGGTTAGGATGGAGGGGCAATGGCAAAACTGCATGTGAGTCCCATAGCCAGTGGGGGGGGAGGTCACATTGAAGGGCAGGGAGCAAATCTGAACCACCCCTGCTTGTTGGGGGGAGTGTGTCTTACCTTCAAGTCTCTATGTACAATGAACTTCTGGTGACAGTACTGCACAGCAGACACTATCTGGAAGAGAAGAGAAAATCAAAATGGGAGGGATCTTCACGACAGAGCTGCCCACACAGGGAAGGGGACGCAATTGTGGCTTACAATCCACCTATGACTCCCTCAGACTCACCGTACAGATCCTAAGGACAGCTGAGCTCTCCTCCCCCACCCCAGGTGCCCCCTCCCACAGTATCTGAGCACCCTGGCACCACTGCTGACTGAGAGGTGAGTGTGTCCTCTACACAGTCACCAACATTTCCTACAGCATCCCAGGGCTTCACAAGGCTAAACCAGGCTCTGATCAGACTCTCCCTCTGCAGCTGTAGGCTTATCTGACCCAGGTGCCGTTAGCTCAGAGGCTCTGACGCCCACACAACACCCAGCACCCCTACGCCAGACATCAGGGACCCGCAGCACTAACCTGTCGAAATTTTGCCCTGGCTTCTTTCTCTTTCATTCTTCCATGGGCTACTAAGTAGTCGAACACCTCACCTGCAGAGGGCAACAGAGACGTTACACGGAGAAGGGTGTGGGCCTGAGCCCCCCAGAAGCCTTTGCTCTGGCCAAGGGCAGGCGAGTGCTCTGGGGTGCCCCCCAGCCCGGTGGGCACCTACCCCCGCTGGCGTACTCCATGACGAGGTACAACGTCTTCTCCGTTTCTATGACTTCAAATAACTTAACTGCAAGACACAAAGCAGGAGAAAGTGGGTGCCCTGTGTGGCTGCAGTCTCAGCCCCGCCAGCGCCAGGCCAGCTGTGTCGTTGGGTTGATGCTTTCCCTGATGGCGATGGCAGGAACTCTCGGGGCCGAGCCTGGTGCAGGCACCAACCCACTCACGTTAACTGGAATTGGGCCCCCTCAGGCATTCAGTGCTGACATTAGCGGCCGTGCCCGGATCAGCGCCGACAGCTCTGCAGGTGCCTGCAAACTGCAGCCCAGAACTGCCACAAGAGCAAGCAGCATGAAATCCAGCTCGGTGGCTCTTAAGCCCTGAGGGTAGCAGCTGGCTGAGGGATTTCACCCTCATCCACTAGAGCAGAGGTCTTCAAAGTGCGGGGCACACCCCCTGCGGGGGTGTGGAGGAACGTTGCAGGGGGCGTGGGAGCTCCTGCTGCCCCGGAGCTCCCAGCTAGAGGGGAGGCAGCAGGGGACATGGACAGGAGTAAGGGGAGCCCAGGGTAAAAAGTTTGGGGACCACTGCGCTAGGTGGGCGATCCCAGCCATCCCTCTTCCAGCACACGAGCTGTGTGCATGGAGTCTCACCTATGTTGGGATGATTCAAAACCTTCATTATTCGCACTTCCCGGAAGAGCTGGAATAAAGCAGAGACACAAGCGCACGCAGCTGGGGTTAAACTGCAAGGGGACAAACGATATATGGCCAGCTTACCCCAAAGGCCCAGACCCCCGATCCTAGGGGTCGCTGCATGGAGCCGGGACCCTTGAGACCAGGCTGGAGCAAGGGTGGCCAGCCCAAATAACCACCCACCTCAGAGGTCCATCTGCCAGACAGTAGCTGAGGCTCTCAGAGCACTGGCACAGGAAGGGAAACGGACTTGCCCAAGGCCACACAGGCAGAGCAGGGATAGGAAACCAGGAATCCTGCACTCCATCCCCAGTTCCAGGTTTCAGCGCCGAGAGGAGGCTGCCGAACTGGGGATGAGACTGAAAGCTAGCTTGCAAATGGGGTGCAAATGGACAATGCCCTCCTAACAGGGCTGCTGAGTGGCTTAGTGTGCAACTGGACAACACCACAATGCCATTAAATGTGAGCATGTTTCCCCTCCCTTGGGGTCAGGTTAGCATGACACAGGAGGCTCTCAGCTGCTTTACTCAGAGGGGCAGAATTCACACAAAGCACAGTAGAGGTACACTAACTTTCCTGCCTTCAGGCAGCTAATCATGGCCAGGCATCTGCACCGCCCCCCTTCCCGCCCAGCCACATAAAAAATGAGAAAATCCAGCACAAGCAATGAACCACCCGAAGGCTGAGCTTGGACTGGAAATGGAGTTGGGTCTCAGGGGATGCCACTTCATCCAGCATCTTCTGACACAGAAGAGCCCAGAGTAGCCCTGGGGCAGCGCTGGTGAAATGCAGCCACCTCTGGGGTGGAATGTGTCACCTGCCAGCACAGGGTTCTGGGGCCTGATCTCTCTTGTGATGAGAAGAGTCGTGCAGAGTAAACAGGGCCTTTGTGGGTGGATGCCCCTGCAGAGGCGGCTGCATGTCAGCATGTGAACACTGGTCTAGTCTGGGTACCCCCTTGCTCCCTGAGCTGTCTGGCTCTGTGGGTGAGTGCCAGACCGCTGCTCTGTGTACCACAAAGGGCTCAAGGGGAAGTTGGTCAGACAATGCCAGGGGGCTGAGAGTGGGAGCAGTGGAAGTGGGTCTGATGGGTCGGCTCCTCTGTATCCTCTCTTGAGCTAGGGCATTGCTACCTTTTGTTTGGGGGGGGAGGGGGGAGAGGGAGGGAGGGAGAAATATGGGAGACTTGAGGAGCTCAGTCTGGGAGCCCCACAGCAGATATCCCTTGGAAGGAAGGGGCTGGAGTTGCCCCCTTGTCCTGCACAACCCTGGGGTTGCTGGTATCTGCCAGTGTCCTGATCCAGGTGGGTGTGGCCACAGAGGAAGTGCTGGGAGCCCTGCTCCATGGCACGGGCCCCAAGCTGAGGCCAGGCCACAGGGCCCCACGGGTGCTGGGATTTGCCTGGACATGTCAGGCTTTGGAAGGGGAGCCAGCTTGCTCTGGACACTGCCAGCCTGTGGGGTAAGCTTGGGCTGAGTGCCCGGTCTGGCAGGAGAGTGGGAGTGGTTGGGATGTGAGGCAAGGTGTCCCCTTCCCCACACACAAACATAGCTTCCCCCCACCCCCTCAGCTCTGCCTGGGGCTGATCCCCCTGCACATCTGCCCAGGGGTGAGCCTCGTCCACACGTGGGCCCCAGCGCTGTTCTCCCAGCTGTCTCTCAGTAACCATGCCAAGCAATCTGACTAACACTTGCCTCGTTACCAAGGCAACGAGCCACAGGCACAACCCAGAGCTTTCTCCTCGTTCCTTCCCTTCACGTCTTGGCTTGCAGAGACGCCCACTCGGCATCTTCCATGCCCCTGCTCCCTCAGCCTCCATGTGCATGAGGAAGGAAGGGGGAGATTTCCCTTTCCAGGAGGGATGGCGAGTTGGCCTAAATTGAGATCTGTCTCTGAATTCTCCGGGCCTTGCGCAACTCCTTGCATGACTCGCCTGGGTGGACACAGCCCTCTGGCCCTCTCGCAGCTCATGGGAAAGCAGGCACCCTTGCCCCTTCCCCCCCACCAGCTACAAACCCTCCAGAACAGGGGAGCTGCCTCCCAGCACACGACACACAGGCCATGGGCCTACACAGGGCAG
The DNA here is from genome assembly GCF_026122565.2 of Emydura macquarii macquarii. Lineage (NCBI taxonomy): Eukaryota > Metazoa > Chordata > Testudines > Chelidae > Emydura > Emydura macquarii. The sequence continues at coordinate 6,703,116 of NW_027131105.1, read as the reverse complement.
GAGGACACTGCACTGGCACCTCTGACTGGCACGGAGGGCTGAGGGCAAGGTTCCAGGCACACTGGCTGTGGGTCAGAACAGCTGCTGCAGGGACTGTGTTCTGGCCCTTGCAGCAGGCAGGGCTCCTGTGAACAGCTTCATGCTTTGGAAAGGAAGTGGAAGCTAGGGATGAGAGCAGGACTCCTCCTGAGTTTTGTCTCTGTACCTCAGTTTCCCATCAGTGTGTGTGGAGGTAGACACCCACCTGCCAGGGAAGAACCCTGAGGCTTTGGGATGCCATGCTATCATGTTTCCTGGCACAAGCCTGGCAGCATTTACCCAGACCCTGCTGCAGTCGGCAGGCGCCTTGGAGCCTCAGCACAAAGTGAGGGTCCATCCCAGGCCGGCACCCCTGTTTTCTGCATCCCTTTGGCAACTGGAGGGAATGTGACAGACTGGCTTGCACAAGAACCCTCCCCCTCTTGCAGCCGGCAGCGCAAACGCATCCCACCCTCCTTCCCCATGTCCCAAAGTCACAGCAATTAAACGGTCTGTGGGCTCCCTAATGACCATACATGGGAGAGAGCTATAAATACCTCCCTAGCAAACATCTGGAGAATGAGCCAAACTGAAAACTGGCAGCCAGATGTTCAGACACCACAACTGTTTCACAGAGCCAGTCACTTCGGCTGCCGGGCTGTTAGCTTGTAGACAGGTACCCTAGGATTCACCTAGTCCACATAGGCCCAATGTTGATGGGGGTTTGGTCAGGTGTGAAACCTAGGAGCTATCTACTTGGGTGCCTGCCCGGCCAGGATGCAGTGACATTTCTATCACCCCCCTTAGCCTGAGGAATCCTCAAGGGCTTTCCAGATGGTGCACTGAGCTGAGAACACACTGCTCCCAGGGATCTGCACTGGTTCCTGGCGTGCCTGGGACACAGGTGAGCTAGAACACACTGCTTCCCACTTCACAGAGAGCCGCACTCTTTCCTGGCTAGTCTGGGCCACGAGTGAGCCGTGCTCACTAGACCTTGGTCACCCCCTGGGCTACCATCTGCGACAGCAGCACGCCTCTTTGCAGGCATTATTCGCCGGCTTCCTGCTCTAGCAGGGGGCTCTATTGATGCTCTACAGCTAAAGGCTTTTCTGTCAGCAACAGCCTGTCATCCCCACCTCCATCTGTGGCTGCACTACAGACAAGGACTGGGGGGAGCTTGGGCCAAACAGCGCAGAGAGCAACAGCAGAGGATCAGCTCCGCTCTCCACTCATGGCCACAGGGACACCCCTGCCAGCTGCCACCAAGACTCTAAGTGGGCTCCTCAGAGCTCCAGAGAAAAGCAGGGCACCAAAAACCTGTGCGTGCCCCTACATACCTGAACGAACACACACACACACGTGTGCCCCGCTACTGCCTCAGCAGTCAGGGGGTCACCGACACATGGGAGATCACTATGCCACAATCCCCCTCCCACAGGAAAGCTCCCTTGTGCCCTTGGCACATCCCATAAGCCATTGCTCAATACACAGCTGTTCGACAGGGTCAAGCCTGAAGCCTTGTGATTAGACTGTAACCTCTCTAGGGCAGGGACTGTCTGTCCTGTGTCTGTACGGTTTGCAGCAGGGCTCTGATCTACCACGGAGGCCCCTACGGGACACCATAGTAAACAGTAAGGCAGTGACTAGCTGGGCTGGTGAGAGACCCCCCGGAAAGAGAATTCCAGCATCCCCTCTAGCTTCAGCCCTGCCCCCATGATGGCCAACGCTGGGCCCAGCGCACCAATCTGCCTTGTGACCAGGAAGCTCACGGGGCAGGGAGGGGTTAAATGCTGCCCTGGTGCCCACCCACAAGGCCCAGGGCTGAGCTAGCACCCTCACCCACTAGACACCCCCTCCCAGGATGTGCCCAAAGCAGAACCCGGAGCCTATGAGCTGGAGAGGCTGATTCTGGAGGCGGGCAAAGCTCTGCGCTGATTGCTGGGGATGCTCCGGTTGCTATGGTTGGCTTTAGGATGGGGAGGGGGGATTCCTCTGCAGGGTGCTCTGGCTTCTTGGGGGAAGGTGCCATGTGCTTATGCTCTGAGCTGAAGAACCCGGGGACCGTCGGGGCAGGAGCCGACAGGGATCACTCCTCCACAGCTGGCCAGGTGCATTATGGGCCACAGGCCCTGGTCTGACATGGAAGGAGGCTGGGGGTAGCTGGAAAGCACCTGAGTACATCTCCCAACTCCTCTTCTTCAAGCCTTGTGGGGGGGAGCCCCTGCTGTGCTTAGGGCTGGCATTCCTCTAGCAGCGAGGGGCTCCGCACCCTTCACTCCAGCAGGAACCTGCCTATGGCAGGGGGGCTTGGTATAACCACCAGGTATAACCACTTGGTATAACTGGGAGGTGGAATGAAGGCCTAATGAAGATACGGGAGACCTACATCTCGGAGGGGAGGGTGTGCGGGGAATGGGATACAAGAGGCCCCATGGCTCAGGCCCTGCGCCAGTCCCTCCCTGGGTGCTCACATGCCCTGAAAGCTGCAGCGGCTGCCAGCTCAGCCACTTTGCTCAGGCTCTGTTGACAAGGCTGCGTCAGCGGCTGCCAAGCCATGCAGAGCTGCTGGTGTCAGGCTCGGAGTCAAACAGGACATGGAGCAGTCTGGGCAGAGCTGCACCTCCCGCGTGGCCTTCTGGTGACCCATGTAGTTGGAGGAATGGTGACAGCCTCGGCTATTTGGAGTCTGACTCCTGTGGGAGCTGGGGGTTAGCTAAAGAGCAGACAAGGGGAGCAGTCACACCCCACAGCACGGCTGAAGCAATCAGCTGGCGAGGGCTCCCTGCCCTGCCCCACTCACTGAGCCCTGCCAGTTTCCCACAAGCACAGCTGTATTCCTCTGAGAATGTGGGGGAAAGGGGCACAGGATCAGTCCCCAGGGGTGGGACTTTCTGTGCCCTTGGGCATTCACCCCACCCTAGACACCACTCCAGGGAGCCCATTTATGATATGTCATGACCTCCTTGCCTCATAGCAAGACTGATTGACCTCCAGCTCTTCACATGAGGGAGCGTTGGGCATCCCATTGGTTAGCATTGATCCCATGTGCACGGCTGTGTAGTGTCACTCAGCCAGCCCCATTGCTTTCACTGCCCCGAGGGGATTTGACACCAGTACTTCACAAAGGTAGGCAACACGGAATCTCCCATTCTACTGAAGTAGAGGCAGTCAGAGTTGGGAGTAGAACCCAGGAGTCCTGGTTCCCAGTCACCCCTCTCTAGCCCACTAGACCCCACTCCCCTCCCAGAGCTGGGGATAGCACCCAGGAGCTCTGGCTCCAAGTCCAATGGTTAGAGCAGAGGCACAACACACCTGGTCAGTCATGCCACCGAATCCAACCCTTGGAACTTGGTTTTGCTCTCACAGGGACCCCCACCCAGCTTCATGGGACAGTGAGGGCCCAGATGGTCCCAATCCCCCATACAAGCAGGTGGCTGGATAATGCTGGGCTCAGAACACATCCTGAGCAGAGATTTTACTTTGTTCTTCTTCGGAGCATCACCATGACAGCGAAAGGGGTGCTAGGTGGGAGGCAGTACTTAGAGTATCTCCTGCTGTCAGGATGCTACGCCCACAGTCTGAACATCCAGAGGCAGGGCCCTTACCTTCTGCAGGCTTGATGAGTTGAGCTGCGTCTTGTCAATGATTTTCACAGCCACCTGAATGGGGAGAGAGAGGAGTTGGGTTATCTCTCCCGTAGTGTTGGACAAGCTGGAGCAGCACATGCCCAAGGGAGAATCCTAGGCAGGCGCAAACAAGGATGGACGCCCTGACAACCCTCAGGCCGGCTGTTCGCTGCTGCCTCTGCTGCTCTGGACACCGACAATGCATCTCTGCTCCAACGGCCTGGCACAGGGATGGCAGGAGGCCAGTGGGCAATTTACAACCTTGGGAAAACTCAGATTTTAGGGCAGAATGTCTCAGACTTCGGAGGCCATTCTCCATCCTGGCTCAAGGACCTGGACCAGTTGGGTGTGAGCCTAGATGGAAGCAGCAACTCTCTGTGTGACACTGAAACATGTGGCAGGCTGCCGGAGTTGGGCAGGGAACCTGCAGTGAGTGTGTTCAACTAAGATCCTTTAGAGAGAGCCAGATGAAGAGCTCAGACCGGCTGGCTAATCTCAGAAAGGTGGCAGAAGTCAGCACAGCAGAAGATTCGACAAGCAGCGTACGGCAGCGTCCCATAGGGCTTGGCCCAGTAACCTGCAACAGGGGGATGGGATTCAGCGGGGAAAGAGGGGTGCCTCCCCCCTAGCTGCAGTCAGCACAGCATTTGCACCTTCCCTCAGGTACGCAAGCGTTGTTCTCATTCATGCCGGCCTCTTGCTGCCCCACCTGTCACTCATGACCATATACAAGCACCCCAACTGGCACTCATCCCATGTGGGTCCACAGATGTGTTTGGAAATGGCTGAAGCTAGATCAGTCTAAGGCAACCTAGTGCACACATAAGCACTGAGACAGACCCCCCCACATTCCCACAACACCCAGCAGGACCAGGAAAGGCAAGACACATGGAAGAGCTTTACTTAGTGGGTATCACCCTCGGTCACAATGCTAACCTGGCGCCCATCAGGCCTTGGCAGAGGATGGATGTTGCTCAAACACTTCCTCATGGGCACTAAGACCTATGGCTCCAAGAGCCTTTACAGCAAGCAAACCAGTGCCTACAATCCAGCTTGTGTGAGCCACTGGCTACTGCAGCCCCACAAGCCAGTGTGTCAGGAAAATACAGGTCTCCCAAAGTGGAGCTATAGCTTCCTGAGCCCCATTGAACTGTGATCCAGGGAAGGAAGGGACAGCCAGCTCCACTTCAGCCAGCCAGGACCCCCTGGATAAATGCAAGCCCCCTTTCCCTCCAGTGGCTCATTCAGCAATGGGAGGCCAGCAAGCCTGCCTCGTCCTCCCTCAGACACTAAACCCTCGCACACCAGGAACTAATTGCTGCCTCCTCTCCCCACCTGCCTCAGAACCAGGGACCCACACAATAGCAGTGCCCCGGTGGCAGCTATAAAAGCCCAGCTGGCTCAGCAGCCACAGCCTGCAGCCCTGCCAGGCCCCTTTAACTCTTCCCCGAAGTAGGAGTTCAGTGGAGACATTGATAGGGCCTGATGGGTTAGGCGGAGAGCCAGCAGGCTAAGCCAGGGTGGACAGGGGCAGCAGTTATTTGATCACGGGTGCTGACGGGCATTACGGCAAAGGGAGAGGAGCAAATGATGGCTGGATGTGATGGGGTTAAAACAGACCAAAGAGGAGGCTAAGGCCTTCTGGGAGCCAGATCCGTTGGGCTGTAAAACTGTCTCTCAGGGGAGGCGGCTTAGAGAGGCCATTGGGGACCATCCTGCACTGACCCCCAGGGATGAATGTGGCTCATGAGGGGGATCCCAGCACTGATCCCAGCCCCACCTGTCTGGAGAGGGGTTAGTGCTGGGGGGACAGCAAGGCTGCATTTGTTAGCACGAGGGCAGAGGGAGGGCACCAGTGCTTCACAGCCAGACCCACCCCTCTCAGACCCACCCCTTCCTGGCTTCCCCACTTCGGCCCATCAATCAGGATAGGAAAAAAACCCATTTTCCTGCAGTTCCCCCTCCAGGAACTATTACTTCTCCCCCCTTCCCTGGAAGCCCCTTACTGCCCCTCACTCAGCTGCCCAGAGGAGGATCTGTGTGGAGTGGGTGGGTCGGGTGATGTAGGCTGGTGTTAACGGAGCTAACCAAAACCAGTGCTCCAAGCTGCAGCAGAGGCAGGGCCTGCTTTCGGGGGCAGGCTGCACACACAGCTGCCCTCCAAGTGCAGCCAGGGCGTTTCAGCAGTGACAACGCTACAAGAGCAGTTGGGAAAGAGACGCTGGCTTCAGGCTGGAGATAACCGGCTTCTTCAGCCTGTGCAAACAGCAGAGACACCATGTGAACAAACCGGTATTTCCACACTACCGCCAAGGCTTATTTACAGCTTACAGAGCTGGGGGGCGGGGAAAGGACGCTCACCCAAGCCCTGCCGCTGTCTCTGAGCCCACAGGAGGCTGAATGCCGACCTGCAGGGCTGATCCACCACCGCTGTGTTTCATGCCCTGTTGTAGGGCTGAAGAGGAAAATGCCCCCATCTGACTGGTCGCCCTCCTTTTCCCGCCATCCTGAGGAAGGGCAGCCAAGCAGAGCTGTGCTATGGGATGCAGCCGTGAGCTGCTGGGTTCTGTTTGCTCCCCATCCTAGAAAAACGTGGCAGCTCATCCTCTGCCCCAGAGCCAGGAGGGGGAGAGCACTAGGAGCTTCGGGACGAGCCCAGCAGCTTGGGGCCTGCTCTGTTCCCATGAAAAACATGTGTGCCTCTGCCCCACACACAGACACCCCTTTCGCCAAAGAGGAAACAATGGCACCTGCCCTGGCTCCCTGGAGGGGGGCTGCTGGGCTGAGCTGCTCAGGGGGCAGGGCCCTGGCCTCTCAAGGAGCCAAGAGAAGACTAGATCACTCCCCATGTGAAAGTTCGGCCCCATTTATTTGCCCCCAGCGCCCTTCCAGAGGCTGAGCTGCCCCTGAGCAGTGCAGTGGGGGAGATGCTGCAGGAGCAGCAGGGCTCAGTCACTCCCCACCCAGCCTGCAGGGTCTGTCATGGAGGGGCGCGATGGGAGAGCCAGGCAGACACAAGGCTGGATTCTTCCACCCACCTGCAGCCCTTTGGAGCAAAGCAGGATTCTAGCATATTCCCACAAGCACACAAGGCTTTAAGGCCTTTAAAAGCAATCAGGCTGGAGGGGCAGTGGGATAAAGCTGCCTGGACCCCTGTCTCGGATTCAGGGCTGCCTCTGTAATGGCACAAGCGGGGGTGCATCTGTTGCCATCTGCTTAGGGGGGTGGAAGCCTGGGCTGGCGCCTGGCAGCTTGGCGACGAATGGCACTTGGCATCTCTGAGCGCACACACTTATTCTGGGTTGGAGGCCTTGCAGGCTTGCAAAGAGCTCCAAGCAGCAGGGAGCACAACCTGGCAGCTCAAATGCAGGGTTGAGAAGCTAGGTCAGTTAGCCACCCAAGGCTGGCCTGTGCCCCCTGATTTAGGCTAGGGCTAAGAGGCTGTTTAATTGCAGTGTAGAGGTTTGGGCTCCAACCTCGCAGAGTCCTAAAGCCCGGACTGCAGCCTGAGTCTAATGTCTGCACCGCAACTAAACAGCCCCTTAGCCTGAGCCCTGAGAGCCCAAGTCAGCAGGGGAGGGCCAGGTGCAGGTTTTTAATTGCAGCGTGGGACATACCAGAGAGTCAGGAAACCCAGGGTCTGCCTCCTCTGGTGCTTCAGCTTCCCCGTTTGTAAAGTGGCGTGCACCCCTCCCCCCATGTAGTACAGACTCTGCTTGGCAGCACATCAAACCCTGGAGAAAGGCCACAGGGGCTTTTACAAAGAATGAAATGGAGGCAGATTGAAGGGACTTGCCGAGTCACATAGCGGCAAGACCAGATCCCGAGACTCCTACCCCTTGGCTCTAACCACTAGGCTTGGGGTACAACAAAATAGCCAGCAGAGGGGACCAGGTCGTAGAGAGATTGTCACGTGGACATTTCATCATTGCTGTGCACCTCGCCCGCCCCATGGAGCCACGTCCCCTGCAGCAACACTGCCATGACTTAGGAACATCTGTCCTGGCCTCTATCCCGCATCCCAGCATATGGGCTGGCCCGCACCCCCTCCATTCAGGTGTTGCTTCCCCTCCTCCCTGCCCGACCAGTCTCACCTCCTTCCCCGTCAGAACGTGGCGCGCCAGCTTGACCTTGGCGAAGTTGCCCTTGCCGATGGTCTTGAGCAAGCGGTAGTTTCCAATGTGCGGCTGCTCGTCGGCGGAAGTGGCCGAGTTGCGGCCCCGCAGCATGTTGGACTTGCTGCTGGCTTTGGACTCCGTGTGGCCCTGTGCCGGCTGTGGAGACAAACACACACGGCTTGGGTTCAGGGAAGCCACCAGAGAGTCATCCCTTCCCCCCACCAATCCCTTGTACTTAGCCCCAGTGTAGAAGAGAGGCTCAGCATCCCCACCCCGGCGTGCTCCCCAGGCCCCACTCTGGTATCCCAGCTTCTCACGCTGGCCAGTGGGATAGAGTGCTCAGCGCTCAGGAGATGGGCTACACCTTTCTGGGACCTGCCTATACTCCAGCAAGCATCGCCCAGCCCCTCCTTCACTGCAGGGGTGGGGTTCAGTTGCCACAGCCTGCATTGCTGGGTCTAACCTCCAATTTCAGAGGCCTCGCTTCCACTCAACACACATGCCAGGTTATGCCATGCTGCACGGGGACAGGGGCTCCCTTCCTGATCTCTTCTGGGAACCAGCCAGTGCCATGAAGCATGAGATGGGAAGAGCCTTTCCTCAGCATGTGTTAACTAGGAAGAGGTCTCAAATTCATTCAGGCCCTTTTAAACCCTTTAAACAGTATGGGATTCAGCATAGGAGGGGATGAAAGCCAGATGCAAGGTTACCAAGGATCTCAAGGAACGACATGCTACTAACCCCTCGCCCACCTGCACGCACGGAGACCATAGCAAACACCGGTCAATCCGGTTGGCTGGCAATAGCCCCAACAGCCTGGAGCACTGACCCGGCCCACACTTGTCAGAGAGGAAAGGGGTCAATAGATTTCATTGCCACTGGAGCCCACCAAGGATTTGGCTGGGGCTGGCGCATGCAGCACTGCTGTCCTCTATGTAGCCCCTTGCTGGAAAGCATTTCACACTGCTCGATGGAGGAGCAGGAGCTAGATGGAAAGAGCAGAGTTCTCCTGCAGTCATGGGGCAGGGATACCTCCTCCACTACTTAGAACAACCCTGCAAACCCCCAATCCACCCCCAGTGCAGTCCTCCAGCCCCTAATCAAGGAAGCACAAGAGTCTCACCACCCACACTGCTTTGCTATTTGAGGAGGGCTCAGTACGGGGCGAAGTGGGAGGGATTCTCTGGTCCGTTATACAGGAGATCAGACCAGTTAAGCCAGTGGTTTCCAACCTTTTTGGCTTGAGGGCCACAAATATAATTTTTAGAACCCTGAAGGGCCACCAGTCTCCGGCAGCACCCCTCCCCCTGCAGCCAGAGGGAAGGAGTTCAGCGAGGAGGATCAGCAAGGAGGATCTCCTGTACCCATGGCTGCAGCAGGGAAACTGCACTCCACCTGGTCCCTAGGCAGCGGCTCCCTTCTGCAGCCAGAGGAACGGGAGATCAGTGCTCCCCTCCCTCTGGCTCCAGCAGGGACTCAGCACCTAGAGATCCAGGCAGTGCGCTTTGCTGTGCTCCCTGCTACAGGCAAGGGGAGGGAGCGCTGATCTCCTGTCCCCTCGGCTGCAGCAAGGAGCTTGCACCAGTAACCCGCTCTGCCTGGATACTTAGGCAGCGGCTCCCTTCTGCAGCCAGTGGGAGGGGAGCCACAGGTCACTCTGAAAGACTCTGCGGGCCACTTTTGGCCCCTTGGGCCACAGGTTGGGAACCACAGAGTTAAGCTAATGGGCCCTTCCAGCTTTAAGATCTCTGAATCGACACAAACTCTTTACGTTGGGGATTGTGGAACCAGCCCCATAAACAGCAGTAATGCACAATACTGAGTGTAATGCTCTACCCAGGAAGGGAAAACAAACCTTCCCCGCTGTGGGCTACCTTTCTCCCTGAATCCAGGGGAAGGGACAGCTTAAACCAGCACATGTAAGACTCACCACAGACCAGTGGCTAAAGATCCCAAGGGATGGATTCTGCCACTACCCTTCTAGACAAATGATCCACTAACAGCTTGTACCTCCAGTAAGCCCCGGGGTACTTCCATTTTGCAGGATGGGGATACGGAGGCACAGATACATTTGTGCAATATCAATACTGTATGTGAAATTCCAGCTCCAACACCTGCCTCAGAGTTGGAATGAACTCTATCTCCACTTACAAAGGGGGAATTGAGGCAGAGGAGGGTCAAGTGATTTGCCCAAGGTTGCACAGCAGGTCAGTGGCTAAGCTGGGACTAGAACCCAGGAGTTCTGACTTCCAGCCCCCCACTCTAATCAGGAGGGCCTGGGTTCCATCTCTGGCTCTGACTCCCACCCTCACCCTCCATAACCCAGGCACAGCAGTCATTAAATCGCACCCTGTGTGTTTCCAGGGAAACAGAAGAGGAAACAGAGCTGGGGAGATGAATGTGAGAAGAGGTTCAGGTCCAGCACTGCTCTAAGCCTCCTCCCCAAGCCAACAGCCACACCTGTTCCGTAGTGGGGGCGTCCAGCCAGGCACTCATGTAAGTACAAAGGAGGAAGAGATCAGAGGAAGCTGCCAAGAAAGCTAAAGTTAAAGGCACGCCTATGCCGAAAGCTAACTTAACCCTTTGGAGGTCAGGCAGGCACCGTGCCTGGCACGGCTGCACTTGCTCTTGGTAAATCAATTACAGAGCTGCCCTGAGAGATCATTTCCTCTCCACATTCATGGCAGTAGGATCCCTGCTAGGCAACTGAGGAGGGGAGTGGCAAAGCCTGACATTTCCACAGGCTCTCTCTGACACAGCCTGGGAGCTCCCAGCTCAGAACCAGGTAGCCTGACTAGCACTTCCTAGCGCAATGAGCACATTTTGGGGTTACGCAATGAAATTGCAGCCCACACAGTACTGGACTCCCTCCCCCTTCACTAGAAACCACTAGGATTACGCACATGCGCTGGCGGCCTGCTATGACCTCCCCCCATGTGCTTACACAGAGACAGATACATGGCTGGGTTGCGGAGGCTAGGGCATTGGATGGAAACTGAGGACACTAGGTTTTCTATTTCCTGGTTTTGCCACTGACCTGCTGTATAAGTCCCAACCCTTCTGTGCCTCAGTTCCCCCTCCCATCCTTTGTCTATTTTGACAGTGAGCTCTTTGGGGCAGAGACTCTCTCATACTGTGTTGAACATAAGAACAGCCCTACTGGATCAGACCAATTGTCCATCTAGCCCGGTATCCTGTCTTCCAGCAGTATCCAATGCAAGATGCTTCAGAGGGAATGAACAGAACAGGGTAATCATCGACTGATCCATCCTGTTGTCTACTCCCAGCTTCTGGCAGTTAGAGGCTTAGGACACCCAGAGCATGGGGTTGGATCCCAGACCAACTTGGCTAATAGCCACTGATGGACCTATCCTCCATGAGTTTATTTAATTATTTTTTGAACCCTGTTATAATTTTGGCCTTCACAACATCCCCTGGCAATAAGAAGTATTTCTTTCTCTCTGTTTTTAACTTGCTGCCTATTAATTTCATTGGGTGACCCCTGGTTTTTTGTGTTATGGGAAGGGGTAAATAACACTGCCTTATTCACTTTCTCCATGCCAGTCATGATTTTATAGATGAAGAGCCAGACCTTTTACAACCCACAGCTGGGCAAAACATACAGTACTAGCCAGTGAAAACGCAGATTCAGTTTCTTCAATGCAAAGTTATTTATTCTGCTCCCAGAATCCTCTAGCACATTCAGACTTACTAAACTTGTCAATTACAAGGCTATATAGTAATTCAGCACCATGCCAACAATAGACCTTTATCATATCCCACCTTGGTCATCCATTTTCCAAACAGTCCCAGTCTTTTTAATCTCTCCTCAAATGGAAGTGGTTCCACCTCCTTAATCATTTTTGTTGCCCTTCTCTGTACCTTTTTCAATTCTAATATATCTTTTTTGGGATAGGGCGACCAGAACTATTTAAGGTGTGGGTGTACCATGGATTTATATAGTGGCATTTCTTTCCTAATGGTTAACAACATTCTGTTAGCTTTTTTGACTGCCACTGTACATTGAGCAGATGTTTTTAGAGAACTATCATCCACAATGACTCCAAGATCTCTTTCTTGCATGGTAACAGCTAATTTAGACCCCATCATTTTGTATGTATAGTTGGGATTATGTTTTCCAATGTGTATCACTTTGCATTTACTGACATTGAATTTCATCTGCCATTTTGTTGCCCAATCACCCAGTTTTTTGAGATCCCTTTGTAACTCTTCACAGTCTACTTTGGACTTAACTATCTTAAGTAGTTTTGTATCATCTGCAAGTTTTGCCATCTCATTGTTTACACCTTTTACCAGATCATTTATGAATATGTTGAACAGCACTGGTCCCAGTACAGATCCCTGGGGGACACTGCTATTTACCTCTCTCCATTCTGAAAACTAACCATTGATTCCTGCCCTTTGTTTCCGGTCTTTTAACCAATTATTGCTCCAGGAGAGGATCTTCCTTCTTCCCATGGTTGCTTACTTTGCTTAAGAGCCTTTGGTGAGGGACCTTGTCAAAGGCTTTCCAGAGTTCAAGTACACTATATCCACTGCATCACTGTTGTCTGCATATTTGTTGACCCACTCAAAGAATTCTAATAGATAGGTAGACATGATTTCCCTTTACAAAAGCTGTGTTGACTCTGTTGTATGTGTGCAGGCCCCTAGTCATTGCCGTAATACCAAGACTAAGCAAAGCTAAGTAGAGCCATTCCTATTCAGGATTCCTGGCCTGAGGTGGAGGCGTTTTAAGCCACATTTTGAGAAAGCCAGAAGTAAGGCTGCGAATGGGAAGAAGCCGGTCACCATGACTCTGAAGGGTCAGTTCAGTAGAGGCAGCTCCTATCCAGGCATGTCTCAATGTTGAGATCTCTAGCCTGAGCCCCAGCGGTCCTCATATGGACAGTTTATACCCGCAGAGTTGCACTTTCATCAGTTTATCTTATTGCAGTCCCTCTGCCCACTCCCCCACCCCCCCAATGAAACAACAGTGCTAGTTAAACCCTATTTGCCAGTACAGCTCTATATGCACTAAGGGATTGCACCTCTTCACACCCTGGAACAACAGAGCTGTGCCAGCAGCAGCCCCTACTGTAGTCCTGGCCTCAGGAGAGCCAGGTTCAAGCTCCTGTGTGACCCTGGGCAAGTCACTTAGAGTGAAGATTTCAGAAGCACCTGAAGTCCCATTTTGAAAAGTGGCCCCTAAGCACATGAGCCTATTTTAAACCCAGGTTTTGTGCTGATATAACAGTGTGAGTTGGGATGTGTGTGAGTTTTTAATCAATATAATTATACCAGTACAAGCCCTGGTGTGGATGCAGTTATACTGGTAAAAAGGTGCCTTTATACCATTATAGCTTATTTCTCTTCCTGTATGGAATCAGCTGCACTGGTATAAAGCACCTTTATAGTGTTCTAACTGTCTCTCTCTCTGTCCTGTATTTATATGGCCTCCATCACCGCCGTATCTGGGCGCCTCACAGTCTCATGTATTTCTCTCCCAACCTTCCTGTGAGGCAGGACAGTGCTGTTATCTCTGCTGTACAGATGGGGAACTTGGGCACAGAGACGCAGTGACCTGCCCAAGGTCACCCAGGAAGCCTGTGGCAGAGCAGGGAACTGAACCCAGATCTCAAGTCCTCTGCCAGTGCCCTACCCTGTGGGCGCCTCTGCCTCCCAAAGTGCAGAAGTCACAAAGGGAACCACATAGTTGATCTTCCAATCTACCTTACCCACCAGGCCCTGTGACAGGGCTGTTCTGCTCTAACTAGAGCAGAGTAGTTAAACCGCTACAACTTGTGTAGAGACAAAGCCTTTGAGTAAAAAGATTCAAAAGCACCTTAGTCCCATTTTCAGAAGTGATTGGGGAACTTAGGAGCCTAAGGCTGTGTCTACACTACGCAGCAATGCAGGCTACAGGGTATGAACTGCAGAGCACACCAGAGTGTCACACCTCAACTACCCTTCGTGAATACTGCTGGTCCGAATTAAATGGTATCCTGTGTGCGTTAATGTTGTCCTTTTTCAAACAGGACTACATTAATGCGAACTAGGTACCTTTCAGTTCACGCCAGCAGTGTCTGCACAGGGCAGTTAGTGCACAACACTCCAGTGCACTCTGCAATTCAAACCCCGGAGCCCATGCTGCAGGGCAGGGTAGACAAGGCCTAAATCTCACTGGAAGTCAATGAGATTTAGGAGCCCATGCGCCTGAGACCATTTTGAAAATGGGACTTAAGTGCTTCTGAAAATGTTACCCATGGGCTCTGTGCCCCAACTCCCCAGCTCTAAAATGGGATGACAGCACCGACCTGCCACCTAGCAAGGGTGTTGGGAGGCGCTTGGATACTCTGGTGATGGGGTCCAGGTAAGTGCCTTCAACAGACATATCTACATTGCTATGAGCTCCTGTCTTAGGGGAACCTGCTGGCAACTGCATATTCCATCGACATGGCTTGATCTTGCATCACAGCTGGGACAGGCCAGGGCGTTATTTGTATTTCAGTAGGACCTACAAACATCAAGGAATTGGCTCCTCTAATGGGATTCTGGGAACGGAAAGGCGGCACTGCAGCATCTGGATTGTCAGACTGGCATCTGTGGAGAAAGGGCAATGGCAGGAGAATGGCCTGCAGCAGCAAACAGAAGCCTGGCAGGGAAGAGAGGGGGTATGTGCAATAAGCCACAGTCGATGCTGCCACGATACGCTGTTTTGTTGTGCTGCCTGTAGGATCACTTGCCATGAGCCTAGTGCAAACCTTCCCAGAATCGCCTCAACCAGCAGGGCTAAGGGTACTCCTCCAGCTGGAATAGCTCAGCTCCCAAACCCCATGGAGCAGATCGCGAACAAGTGCTACTGCTAGCAGCAATCCCTAGCCAGCCCCAAGATCAGGCTGTTGCAAGAAACAGACTCTGATCCAGGAAACAGCTGCGGCAGCTGCTGTTTAATTACTAGGCGGAGGTTTACAAACAGGCAGACATGGGGCCCACGAGCCACAGAGTTCCCACCAGCCTTCCGTCACCCTAGGTGCAGATGGAGGCTGCTCCAGACACCCCCATGGCAGGGAATGGAACCTGCTCTGGGGGAAGAGCAGAGTTTGTTTCTTCCAAGTTCTCAACACTGCAAGCCCAAAGGGTTTGTTGATATGAGTGAAGTCCTCAGCACTAACTAAGAGCTCAAGGGTTCACCCACAGAGCTGCCCATCTAACGGGTGGCACAGCCGGCAGGAGTAACCTCTACACTCTGTCTCAATTGTTACTGGCATTGTAGGCGTGCTTAGGAAGCTCTAGTCATGGACCAGGAGCCCACTGTGCTAGGTGCTGTACAAATACAGAACAAAGACATAATCCCTGTCCCAAACAGCTTCTAAACTAAGACGGGACAATTACTTTTATTTCATCAGTCCACATGCTTATCAGGCCTGTATCTCTGTAGCATGTGAATGCCTCACAATCATTCATGGACTCAGTCCTCTGACGGGATAAGGAAGGGTTACCCCCATTTTACCTGTGAGGAAAACTGAGGCATAAGGCAGCTTAGGTCTTTGCTGCAGGGACCATCTTTTTGTTGTCTGTTTGTACAGCACCTAGCACAAGTGGGTCCTGGTCTGTGACAGGGGCTCCTTGGTGCTGTGATAATGCAAAGAAATACAAGGACTCTGTGGATGAAGCAAGAATGGAACCCAGCTGTCCTAAGCTTCAGTCCAGCACCCTGCCCACTAGACTAATCTTCCTACCCCCAGTCTGGCAAGGAGAGGAGTGAGATTCTTCTCAAATCCAAAAGAGCCAACTGAAGTGAAGTTTGCTTTGGGTACTGAGTTGCTTGTGGACTTAAAAAAATAACCCCATTAGGCCTCCTGCAAAAGGTACCCAGAGGGCAGTCGGTCTTTGCTCAGTTCTGCATCTCCTGAAGATACCTTCCTCAGCTGCCACTCCCCAAACAGATCACCAGCCAGCAACACCAAGCTCAGGGCAGCAGGGTCAGACTAGGATACAAGCCCGCAAAACTCCTCTTTGGTCTCACACAGTGCTGCCTGCTAGCAATCTAGCGCTCCAAGTTCTTGGAGAGAGCAGGAATGCAGTTGTCTACAGGGGCACCCCAAATCATGGGAGGTAAGACACAAATGGAAATGAGGGGCTACCTTGCCCGCACGAGGGTTGGAAGCCAAGCACTGCTCTGCGCCCCCATTTGACCCAGTGATGCTGACTCCACAGAGTGAAAAAGTAGGCAAAGAAACTTTGTTTAGACAGCACACACAGCCTTCCCTCTGGGTTCCTGCACTGCTCGGGGCTGGTGCTTCAAGGACATTGTAGGCCCTGGCTCTCCAGGCTCCACCTCAGCAGGTGAGCCACTATGCTAAGGCACCAAGGAGCTGCTGCATTGCTCATCTATAATTCATGCCCTGACAGGGAAGGAGGGAGGGGGAATGCCAAGCAGAGGGAAAGCCAAAGAGAACCTTAACCCCTCTGTGCCAGGCGTGGATGTGCTTTCACTAGGCATGGAGAGCAGGTACACAACAAGCCCACCACCTACACAGGGTGCAGGGTATCAAGCTTAGTTGGGCTAGGGCAGGCCAGTACTCGGGTGGAAGAATGCAGGGGGCTGTGGGTGACCTTCCCCATGTCAGTACTCAGCACAGCGTTCAGGGACAAAGCACTGCCTGGGTGGCGGTCTTCCCAAAGAGGCATAGGATTGGCAGTCCTGAAAGATCACATGCCACTTTCTAAGAGGATAGGGGTGTTGACTCAACCCCAACCCAGCTCTGCCTTCCAAACTCCTCTGCAGTTTGTTAGGGACAGGGTCCCTCTTCCCCATCACGAATCTGTCATGCAGCATTGCTGGGAACCAGTATGACAGCTGCTGCATCACACCCCAGGGATTGGCACAGAGTTAAAGCGGCTGGATGAACAATGATTAGAGTCCAGAATTTAAAATACAATGAAAGTGGCCCTACTGCCTCCTGGGCTCTTCCCTGCTAGTCAGTCACCCTTCATCCTCCTCCTCAGCTCCCTTCTTGCCTCAATGCACACACACAAAGCCCATTTGCTACACAGGATCGCTTTGCTTATATGCTGCATCCCTTTCCCCCAACTCTTTGGCTTGTCTTCAGGCTACATGCTCTTTGGGACAGGAACCATCTCAGCAGTTTGTACAGTGCCTAGGGGTTACGCCAAGCATGGGGGAAAAGATTGCTTGACCGTGTGAAAAATCAAGGGAGAGAGATTCACCTCTCTTCCTACAGATTCTTTCAGGCCAGAATGCAGCACTGTGATCATCCAGTGTGACCTCCTGTGTAGCACAGGACAGAGATTTTCACCCAGCACCTGCAGAAAGCCTGGCCCCTCTTGGTTAAATTTAGCATGCTGTGTGATGCAAGGGGGAGTGGCCTTTGGATCTATTTTTAAGATATGTTCCAACTCCTATCCATGAGCACTCAGAAACAGACAGTTCCTCAAAGCTCGTGAGTCTTATATACTCGGGTTCTCCTGCACCAGAAGGAAACAGAGCCAAGGAGATGTCAGCCGGGATCAGACCCAGGCCTGGTACCAGGCTCTGTTGGACACTTCAGCCAATGGTGCAAAAAGCTACCAGTAGGTGTTAGGGGAAGACCTGGCCCCTGGAAAAGTCCCTAATGGTTAGAGGTTTGCTTAAGCCCTGAAGCAAGAGAAGGTTCATCTCTCTTCCAAAACCTTTCTCTTTTAAGCATTTGCTACTATAACCCAGGATATTCCCATTATCCAGGATAAATGGGAATTGTGGCACAAGCAAGAGCCATATCTCTTCCATCTCCAACCCCAAGAAACAGAAGGATCTGTTTTTCTCCACTCCATGCAGATTCCAGCTTCCCAAGGTCAGGCCGGCTGCAGGAATCCTTGACATCAGAGCCTAATGGTAACAAACTAACAGCAAAGCATGCCTGGAACCTGTGCCCCGCTGAGGTGACTCCACAGAGGCAGCTTGTTCTATCTATTCTGTGAAGCAGGCATTTCAGAAAAGACTGTACTCCTTGCTTGCCTATCCTCTGCTCTGCAAGGGCATTCTCTAAGCCTCCCTGTGTTCATCACAGCCTTTAGCTCGGGAAGCTAATGGGAAGGGGAGGCCAGCTTAATATGAGTCACAGCAAAAATAATCCATTTCCAGCATGCCCCTAGGTCAGAGCACAAGGTTTGATCTGTCAGCATTACAAGTTCAAAAGCAAAACAGCTCTGTGTTTAAACTGGGGGTCTGTGACAAGCAAGATTCTCCTGCCTGCTGCAGCCTGGAGAACTGCACCCCAGCCATGGCAATATTCCCCCCTCCTCTATCTAATCCTTCCCTTCTGGCATATGGGATCATTTCCTGTGCTGGGATAGATGGTAACGTGGAGAGGGAGCGCACACCCCCCAACCCAGGCTATGAGTTCCCAGTTCAGGGCAGTAGCTGTATTCACGTTCTCTCTGCTGGGATGTCTGGGCCTCACAAGTCCTCTTCCTCCTGTCTGACGCGACCCCAGAGCCCCGGTGTTTCATGCCTGGAGTAACAATGCCTGAGTAAGGAGCCATACTGGGTTTGGCGTTGCTCGAGTGCTGTTACTGATCCCCGGATCAGCCCGTCTGCAAACAGTCTAAATCTAAGCTGCTCTTCTGGGAGCTTGCTGGGAAGCTGTTTGCCAAGAACAGCTTAACATTCTGGCTATGACTCCGCCTGGCCCCCAGGTCTCTCTGCAGGAGGCCAGCACCATTTACTTCTTCAAACAGGCTCACAACAGTGCTCCTTCCCTGAGTCTCCATGTTACCTTCCAGCTGACCCTGTGCTGCACTCTAACAAACCAACCTTGATTTCTCTACTCCTGTTGTTGGTCCAACTCCAGACACATCCAATTAAACCACTGGCTGTGGAAAAGCTCCCATTTCAGCAAGCTTATGTTTTAAAGTGAATTGAGTGCTGCTCTATTTGATTTCCTTTCAGGCAGCAGGAAGTCCTGGCCCATCTGCCCCCTGATTCTAAAAGGGCCTATTCAATTCACTCGGAAGAGGGGTCAACAGTGGAACCAGTTCTCTTGGGGCTTCTGGGACATGGAATCGTCTCCCACAAGGATCAAGGCCTGGTTCATTTCATGTGGGGCCAACAGTCACCAAACAATAACCTGTTGCAGCTGCTGAGCAGGGCTTCAACTATCAATAGCTTTGCTGCTTTCTTAGCCCCATGAGGAAGAGTTTGTGGGAGGCAGTGTTGCCTAATGGAATGAGCAATGGACTGGGACTCAGAAGACCTATTCCTGGCTCAGCCATTGGCCTGCTGAGTGATCCCAGGGCAAGTTACTGCCCCTCCCTGGCCCTCAGTTATCCCATTTGTCAGTAATGATCCTGGTCTCCTGTGTAAAGTGCTTTGAGGTCTACTGATGAAAAGCATATGAGGAGCTAGGGATGATTATTTTAAAAGATCTCAGTGGATCTGCCCACCTCTGTGAGATCCCCTTCCCTCTTCATAGGGACCTATGTAGTTTCCATTAGCCAATCAGGCACAGGCCACCTTGTAGCTTGTTCCTACTGTAGCAGCCTCCTGTGAAAGGTTCACCAGGGTCATCCAGATAGAGGATGCTCTGTCAGGAAAGTTCTCACACTTGGTCATGGCACTGACTGGTGACAGAAACCCCTAAAATGCCACATACCAAGGAACAGCAGAGATCCTGCAGAATGATTGTGCTCATATTTGCAGAACATGTTAAAAAACATCCCAAGTTCAGCTATGGAAACAAGCACAGAATGGAGAGGAAACAGGAGTCCTCATAACTCATGACAAAAATTTGGGGAGGGATATTAAATATCATGCTTCAGGACTTGAGCTGATCTCTGTCAATTAGAGACCAGTGTGAGCCTTATGTGGGGGCAGATTGCCCCACAACTCCCCATGGTGGATTTCTTACACCTTCCTCTGAAGCAGCTGGTGTTGGCCGCTATCAGACAGGATAATGGGCTAGATGCACCTGAGATCTGATCCAGTCTGGCAATTCCAGTGTTCCTGTGCCTTAGTGCTCTAGTATTTACTCTTCTAGCCAATGGCCCAATAGAGAGCTGCCAGCAATAGTATCTTAGATTTCTATAATACCTTTCTACCCCAAAGAGTCCCCAAAACACAATCACATACCACTGAAATGGAACCACCTCTGGGATGGGGCATGGTAGCTGTTAGCATCACTAAGCAGTTTTGGGCAAAAATATATTGAGTTACAATTAGACATGAATTAAAGATACAGATTGAAATAACCCAAACTGGGGCTCAGCCAGGACACGGGGGGTTATCTTTCAAACCAGATGGTGGATGTTTGTGGTCAGGACCTCAGTTTTAGATCTTATCTGAAAGGTGGCATCACTAGCAATGGAGCGTCTCTGGCACTGGGCTCAATCCTCATTTGATGGGAGAACTTTTGATGGCTAATACCAATTCCTTCATTGGACACCTCCCAGAAATAGCAGCGAGATGTGATAGCCACAAAGGGCCATTGGCTCAATAGTCCATGCGCCCACAAAGAATTCCTCATAAAATGTCAGGTTAAAGCTTAGTATTTGGGGGAAGCATGGTTAAAGTGTCTTTGGAAGGCGGAGGGGATTTAAAGACTCCATAGCTTCATCCAACATACGTAGCAACCCTTACTAGTTACTGATTACTAGCTGGCTAAAAAAATACTGTCTCATTCTTTCCTTGTACTCCCGTCAGTCTGTCTATATCCCCTTGTCGTTTTTCCTTTCCTACTTAGATTGGAAGCTCTTTGGGGCAAGCACCATCCTTTTGTTCCGTGTTTGTACAGTGCCTAGCACAATGGTACATGACTGGAGTTCCTAGTGCTACTGCAATACACTTAATTATCCAACCTAATCTGCATGGTTGCAGTAATCAGTTTGCAGTGGGCTCACTCAAGGAACTGAACTAACTCAATAAAGGGATAAAAGATGCCATATAAACTCTATACTATAGAGTGGCAGCCAATAACCAGCAGGCCAACTTCCATCTCCTGGCAGCCCACCAGGCAGCCCTCTCTGGAAGTAGTGCAAGGAGTTAGTTTCCACAGCAACAGCTTCTTTCTTAGGGTGACACATGGCATGTCAGCAAGCACAGAACAGGGAGAACACAAAAAGGGTGTTTGCAAGGAGGGGAGCCTGGCAGCTGAACCAGCAGCAGACACACTGCAAAGTGGCTCATTGTCAGGGTCGAGATTCTGATGCCAGTGCCCATATGGGATGACGCGCTCTAAAGCAAGTCACCTGACATGACACCACCTCCACAAAGCAAGAAGACATGCAAGCGTCTGCCCCCAGCATGTAATGGAGAGAAGCAGCGAGCTACAGACAGCAATGAAGAGCTTCCCCCAAAGAGTAACCTCAGATATGGAAAGGTGTATGTCTAACTGGTAAACCTCAGGGATACAGCCAGGATACCTGGATTCTGTTTTCAACTCTGGGAGATAAGTGGGGTTCAGTGGTTAGTGCTAGGGAGGCTGGGAACCAGGACTAGGAAAGCCAATTCTCAGATTTCCTCAACAACCTGCAGTACAACTTGCACAAGGACACTTGATCTGCCTACGGCTGCATTTCCATCCCACACCTCCCTCACGGGGCAAAGGCTGCTTAAGGGACCTCCTTGCCTTTCTATAGAACTTTTCCTCTGGGAATCTCCAAGTATTAGACTGCTAGCGTCTCTGAACGTGATTCCTAGGCTGTGGCTGCCTGGGAGCAAGGAAAGTAAACATCCCTTATCTCGATGTAGCTTTCATTCCCTTGCCCTACCCCAGTTTATCAGAGGTATACAGTCAGAGGTGCTCGCTCTCCATTTTATGGCAAGAAGAGTTTACCATCAGTCTCTGTGAGAGGTGTACATTTTTAAATCAATGTCTTCAATAGCTCTATCCACTCTTGGAGTCTGACACCAGAGCTGCCAGGAAGTAGTTGCTGACAGGAAAGGCATGCTGGGTAACTGTATGCAAATGATAATCCTGAGCTTCCAGGGTTTCTGCGTAACCTTTACTACTGGAGCACCATGCCCCCGGCAACCATCTGCCCCAGGGTGGGGCAGCGTGGAACTGAACTGGGAAAGCCATGCAGTTATTCTGGATGGTAAAGCAGAGCACAGGAACAGCCACCAGGACACCCAGACCCACGATTTCAGATGTTGGCGTTGCTGGGGGCTTGGGGCTATCTCCAAGTGCTTGCTAGGATATTAAGGAAGAGCTTGTTTGTTACGCCTCATTGCTCCTAGATGCACAGAGGCCTAGGAAATACCCTCACACACATTCCCTCCCTGCCTGGTGTCATTTCCCAAAAGCCAGAAGCTGAAATCCTGGTGCCTGGCACAGCAGTGCTCTGGCTTCGGTGAGCCACCGCCTGTGACCTGGGGCTGCAGAGGAAGTGCAGCTCCCAGCACTCCCGGCCCTGGGAGGCAGGGACACACCTAATTAAGTGCTGACTTGGCCAGGGAGGGAGGCAGACAGTGATACGGCCGCTGAACAAGCTCAGACCCGACAGACGGCACACGCGGGGGCAGGTATCGCATGTACGGCCTGTGCTAGAGGAAGGCAACATACAGACATGCAGCATGGGCTACAGATAGAGGACACCCATGATCCTACAGCAGGATTTGTCTCTGAAGCCGATGGCTGAACTCTAAGGCTCGCAACAAATCGAACCCCGCTGCCCCCAGAAACCCAAGACCCAGCTCTCAGATCACATCTCTCCCATTCATCTCAGCCCCCAACACTTACTCCAGCCACTTTCATGGGCCTTGTGTATGTGCTCCCTCTGCTCATCAAGTCGTCTTCTCTCCCTCCCTTCACACAATCTCAGCAACGCTGGCGCAAGCGCCTTCTCTGCAGCGCCTGTAGTCTGGAAGGGTGCACACTGTATCTCATTGGCTCTCCATTCCGGACCCCAAATGGAAGCGTCTCTCCCCTCTCATTTATATCACTTCAGCCAGCCAGGAAGAGAGGGGAACTAAATCCAACTTATTCCAACTGTGTTTGTGGGAAGAGGCACCCCATATCTCCTTGTTAGCAGCGGATCCACAATCCCTCTTCTGAAGCAGTGAAGGATGCCAGCTTACGTTTGTTTGAACGGCAGCTGCCAAAGTAAAACTCTTTCAGAAGGAGCAAAGTACAAGAACAGCCCAGGCAAGCCACTTCCCCCACCGACTGGCAATGGGACTCCGCCTTCGATACCTGAGCAAGCTGACACCTTTCACAATCTCTCAGATTGCTAACCCAGAGCCTGGCCTGTTTTGCAATTCATCAGTTTCAGGCTAACCCCACAACTTCCCTAAAAAGCCCGACAGGTAGCACAGAAGTATTGGGATTACCGAGAGCTTCAGTGTGTTGCCTGGATCTGAGTCCCAGGATCCAGCAAGGGAGGAAGGCAAACTTCCACCAAAACCCACTACCACTTCTTGGCCACTGGGCTGGGCAAGGTGGGAGGAGAAATGTCCTTAGGCTGGAGGAAGGAGGGAGTTACAGCAACTCACAAGTCTTCCCCCACAGGAAGCTGTCTGCCCCACCCTTGCTGCAATGGGCAGGGCTCTTCAGTCAGTGATTGTGAGAAGGAAATGCTCAGCTTAAAAGAGCATGAAGTTAATGCTCTACCTGTACCAGGTGGTCTGCAAGCCATTAAGCAAGTTGAACAGATCTGTGGCAGGCAGCTATCACCACCAAGTTCAAAAAGGGAATTAAATACTGCCAAATGAGAAAAGTGGGGTGGCAGGGGGAGGGCAGGGGGGAACTCAGTGATGTGCCACCCCCACCTCCCCCAGTGCATGGTTCCTAGCCTATCACATCCGTGTGCACACACCCTTTTTGAGAAACCCTTGCATAACAGCCAAACCGCAGGCCGGGGAACACAGAGGCAAGATGGCTAAGTCAACACAAAGTGCCAGGGCTGCCACAGCATCTGGGGGGGGGGGGGGTGGAGCTTTCCCACTGGCTACAAGGAAGTCAAGAGCTATGTCACAGCATTACTCAGTTAAAGCTGTCAGCTTACAACCAACAGCCCCGGGACTCTAAGCACAGCAGCCCAGACCCACCAATAACCTGACGCTTCAAGGAAGGGGACTCAAAATTCAGTAAGAAAAATGGTAATTCCTTAGCTTGGTGGGTTTATTTTCTAGTGAAACATGTAGTATGTAAGGGGTGTGGGAAAACAGATTGAATAAGGGGCTGGGAGTCAGAACTCCTGGCTTCTTTCTTTAGCCTGGGGGGGGGGGGAGAGACACGACAACGACACACAACCTACTGGTTAGAGCAAGGGTCTGGGAACCAGGACTCCTGGGTTCTTTCCCCAGCTCTGGGAGCAAAATAGAGCCTAGTGGGTTAGAGTAGGGCCCCTGGGTTCTATCCCCAGCTCTGGAAGTGAGTGGATTCTAGTGGTTTAGGTCAGGAGAGCTGGGAGCCAGGACTCCTGGGTTCTATTATCACAAGCATTAGCCTAGGGCAAGGGACAGTCTTTTTGTTCTCTTTGTACAGAGCCTAGCACAAAGGGATACTGGTCCATGACTGAGATTGCTACAGTACAAGCCATCACCATAAACAGCCTCCAATATTCTCCTCACTAAAGCCCTGAAAGAATTGAGGAGAATAAACTCCCACCCTGCCCCACACCACCATAACTCTAACCTTCCAGCACTTCACTGTTAAGTGATTTAGCAGACAATAGGATAAAACCACAGGACCAGCCTCTGCTCATTCACACTGGTACAATTAGGAGTCACCCCAACTTCAATTGTTACAACTATCATTAGGCTTATGGAGACCAAATGGAGGAGGCAGCCAAGAATCTTCACCTGTCCGCATCTCAGACACATACGAACACAAGCATGTCCTTGAAAAACCTCTTAGAAAGAGCACAGGCTTCTGACTATTAGTAGCAGGATAGTAGGAGACCCTAAGAATCCCAGCCATGGACACGACCGCAACATGTCAGGTGCTGTATCGACACAACAAAAAGATGCTCCTTGCTTTGAAGAGCTTCTAATAGTTACAGTCAGGCTTTGGTGGGGCAACGAGAACTACAACAAACAGAACTGGATGCACAGATCAGAGTTAAGATTGTGCCAACACTACAGTGTGCAGAGTAAAGCCCATCTCTTTCCTTGGATAGTAGCCAGCAGGGAAAGACACCACAGATCACAGCAACTAGATTCCCAACACAGGGAAAGACACACACAATATTCATTCTCTTTGCTATTAAACACTGAGAAAAGTCAAAGACTGGGTAAATTCAGAGAAAAAAGGAAACAAATTTCCTTTCCACCCCCCAACATGCACAGAAGCACAGAATCCCCATGGCACAGATTT
The DNA here is from genome assembly GCF_026122565.2 of Emydura macquarii macquarii. NCBI lineage: Eukaryota > Metazoa > Chordata > Testudines > Chelidae > Emydura > Emydura macquarii. The sequence goes on along the minus strand of NW_027131105.1, from coordinate 6,678,036 downwards.
ATCAGCTCTTGCTGCACACAGGTGACTCTCAAGCCCTCTTGAAACCTGCCTCTCACACCTGCTGCCACGTTAACTTCTCCAGCAGGGTCCTCTCAGTTCCTTGCATTTATGCATGAGAGATTTTGATAGCAGAGCTGATCCAAGCTGCCAAGGGGTTAACCTTTGAACGTGACAGATAGCAGATGCAGCATCTATACACAGTGCTAATGTGAGAGGATATTGACACTGATGGCAGGAGCCATGGAGCCAGAGGCACTGTCAGAATTACTTCCATCTTCAAGTATATTATGTTCCTTCAGTCGCCTTTCTGCTTCACCAATAGGTGTTTTCAAGAGAGAGCTGTTGAATAGCAGGAGAGTAAGGGCTCTATACTGTCCCCAATCCATACACAGCACTTATGTTAATAGGAGACCTGCATGTATATGCAGACCCTCACTGTCCTGGTGTGGAGAGCAGCACAGACAAAAGAGCCTTCAGGGGAACGGGAGGGTGACTAAAGAAATAACTGGAGAAAAATATAATCTAGTGGCGCAGCTGTATCAGGGTTGCTGGGCTCTAACCCCAGCTCTGGAAGGGGAGCGGGGTCTAGTGGGTTAGAAGAAGTGGGACTGGAAGTCAGGGCTGCTGGGCTCTACCGCCAGCTCTCAGAGATAAGCACCAGGACGCCTAGTTTCTTTTCTCAACTTCTTGAGAGACTTTAGGCAAGTCTCTTAATCATTTTGTTCTTATTTCTCCATACAAGGCTAATGCTTTATAGTTTGAGGTTTGGAGACTGGGCAGCCTCCCTCTCCTTCTCTCCACCCCTGTCCCCCACCCATCCACCCGTTTTTAGATCAAGGGCAGCTTCACACAGCAGCAGCACTGGCTTCACACTCAGTCTCATGACTTCACACTCATGGTGGGGCGTGTGCATGTGCACAACAGTGAGGCTGACATCAAACCAAGTGCATTCCTGGCAGGTCAAGGCTGACATAACTCCTTGCAACTGTAGGAAGCAGCTCCCTTACATTACAACTGTCTGCACTGCACCTCAGCTGGGGATACATGTAGGCCATTAGTCGTCTGCTACTGATGCACCATGCTAGTAGCAGCAGGGTTGCGGGGGTGGGAAGGGTTGCCCATAAAGACTTCCTCTCCCTACCCCTTGATGTAGGTGTCCCAGGAGAAATGGATTCCAGCTGACAAGACTCTTCCTCATGTGGGATTTGGGAAATGCAGGCACTGCTCCTTCCCCCCAACCTCTGCTCTTCTCTCTATTCCATTCACTCATGCTCTGAATATCAAGCCTGAAATTCCTCATGTGATCAGTTTCCTGGGTCCCTTGAAGTAAAGGAGGTAATTCATCACCAACAGACAGTTTGCGCTGCAGATGGTGTCAAGAAGCAAGGGGCAGCAGAAGAATAAAAGGACAAGGCTCATCAGAAGCCTCCAGCCAATGCCTTCCAAGGGTGCCTTCCATTCACTTGACCCATGGGAGAAAAAGGTTGGCGCATTTAGAGAGACAAAGACAAAACTGCTTCCATGATGAGACTATAGAGGGTGGGAGTGCAAGTGGGCAGGGTGTGACGGTTTCCTACCACAGCCACCTCCTGCTTCTCCAAGGCCACCACTAAATTAGCAGTGCCCTGAGATAACAAAGGGCTGTTGTTTAAGCACTAACAGAAGCTCTGCCAAATGGGTAAAGAAAGGCTAGATAGACAGAGGACTCCAAGCCAAAAGCAATTCTGAAGCAAACACTGAACAGCCTCTATTGTGCTGTTTTATTTTGGACACTTTGCACCAAGAACGGATCGTGGACCTGCACCCCCTTATACAGGAAAACTCCTTGTATAGGACACCTAACACATCCTGTTCTATAGCGCCTTCCAGCCAAGAAGGGCCACTTCTGGTGGCTGTCACACAGCTATTACATGTTGTGTAGCTGAGGAGGGAGCACTGGAATGAGTCCCACTAAGACGGTGGCCCGGGGATATGGTATCCACAAAGACCAACCAGGAGTTCTGTCCAGAAGCCCCATGCTGGAACTCTTGTCTGGAAGGGGAGAGGGTTGGCATTTGAACCTACGGAGCTTGGGGGGAAGGAAGTCAGGGAGGAGGCAGGGCTCTTGCACAGAATCCTGCCAGTCCTGCTGCCTTCTCCTGGCACCTGGATCTTCACTACCTGGATCTTCACTGTAAGGTTTCCACTGCAATATGTACAGTGCTATTTAATCCTATAACCTCTGGGTGGCACAAGCCATTCCCAGGGCTACTGTGAAATAGCACCGGAGTGTTAAACTACTCAGCAGCCCTACTTGGGAACAATGTTAAGCAAGACTACTTGACTGCACGGTAAACATGCATCCACCACAGCTGGCTATACCTCCCCATCTTGCATGCCCTCTGCTCCAGCCCATTAGATCCTCCTGTAGCTTCCCAGAGATGATTAACTAATAAATCTTCCCTAAGGTAAGACCGTTTGTTCCATCCTCCCATGCGGATTCCAGATTAGTAAGCGTGGTCCCCCTGAGGAATAGCAGCATGGCCGCGCTCCTGCCATTAATCCGCTCAATCAGTGCTCCATTCACACATTAGACTTCCAAATGTGCCCAGTAAAACTAAAATGTTGCTACTTTGGCTCTAATGGTAGTTACCAGAGATTTGCAGCCACTGAAAGTCTCCAAGCGTCATTCGCTCAACAACTGCCTTTTATCTTCTTTCTGCCCCTCCTCTGAACTCTTCCTCCTGGCACTTGGAGCAGAAAAACTCAGTCCTCTTGCACATGCTGAGTCAAACATTAGGGTGGGATTTAAGAGCCAAAGACACCAGCCTGACCGTTCCTGCACTCTTAAGCCAAAGAAGCAGCCCAGGCATCTGCTCAGACAGAGAACAGCTGTTCGCAACCCTAACCCAGCCACGGCTAAGATGTCAAGCACAACCTCCCAAGGGAAGACACATCAATCTGATTTCAGGAGGTGCAGCCACAAAGCAAGCAGGGCTAGGTCGCTCTGGTTTGCAGACAAGGGACTTTCATTGAAATTTCCTGGCACAGTTTGCTAATTGTTTGATCGCTGCTTTTGGGATCACCAAGAAAAGACATGACAAACAACTAACAGTCTACAGCTGAATTCAGTCCAGTCTCTCAACAAGCTTGTGCTAGGGAGGTGGCATATCTTAGTGGCACTAGATTGGGACTCAGGAAACCTGGGTTCAATTCCTGGCTCTGCCACTGACCTGCTGGGTGACTTTGGGCAAGTCCCCTCTCTTTGCCTCAGTTTCCCCCTCAGTAAAATGGGGATAACGATACCAATCTCCTTTGTAAAGTGCTTTGAGATCTACTAATGAAAAGCGCTATGCAAAAGCAAAGGGTTATTATTATGGAACAGCCCCATCAAATATCAGGACTTCAGATATCCTATCTAGGCTGCAGTTCTTGAAAGTGAAGTCCAAAGTGTATCTGTTACAATGCCAGTTTCCACACAAATGGATATTCACACAAGGTATTGTATGTAGGGTTGGCAGACTTCAAATTATTTTTATAGTTTTGATGGCTATAAGGCTATATGGATGCTTTAAGCATTTTAAATTTTTTTATCAATTTACATTTTCACAGTCACAGGAAATTATGGGGGGTGTCACAATTATTTAATGGCAGTATATGTTGAGATTCAAAAAGTTTAAGCTTTATAGCCATTAAAACACAAATTGTCAACATCACATGTCAAAACATACAAAGTAAATATTCTTAAATCAAACTCTAAGAAAGAGGCTGCGTGAGAACTTATTACTCTGCCTATGTGTAAATTCCTATCATCATGGATGGAAATATTATTGCATCCGTTTGTGTCTGCATGAAATTTAAAGATAAAAACCTCATCCTTCCCAGCCTAATTACATGCACTCTTCCTTCCTTCTGACCCCCCCTCCCTATATCCATCAGCTCTGGGCGCCATTTGTTAGTCTTTAAAGTGCCACAGAACTCTTGTTGTTTTTTCTGTATTAAATGTATCATCGCCCCTGTTTGGAAGCCCCATTATACACATTTTACAGATGGGCAGCTGAGGAACAGACACAAAGGACAAAATTTTCAAAACCACCTGAGTGGGACACAGGAGCCTCTCACTGACTGAGGCTCCTAAGTGTCTGAGTCACTTTTGATAATGGCACTTAGTAAACTTTTCAAAAGCACCCAAGTGATTTAGGAGCTTAATTGACTTGCCCAAAGCGTCACAGTGAATCTGTGGCAGAGCAGGGACTTGACCATGGGTTTCCCAAGTCCCAGGCCAGTACCCTAAACACTGGGCTATCCTTCCTGCTGCAAGCCTTGGAAGTGACATCCAAAATGTATGCACTGCAAACACCCCAGTTTCCACCAGCCTGGCTATTCTACCCTCTAAAAACGCACTGGAATATACTGGAAGTCTGCAGACAACCATAACTATAGCAAACACTATAAGGCAACTTCATCAATAGCAGAGACAGAGCAAACAAGGCCCAGCCAATAGAATAAACAGTTCCAGTTGAGTTTGAGAGGAGCCAGGAGAGAGCTGAGGAAGCAGAGAAATCCAGGAAGGTCATTCCACATGGGAACCACAGAGAAGCAGACTCTTGTGCCAACCATCAAGAGAGAGGTGGAAAGATAAAAGAAGCAAGTGCTAGAAGAGCCAAGGTGAGAGGGGAGGGCCTTTGAATGGTCTTATCCTGACTGGGATCCAAAAATGAATAGGCAGCTGACTGAGCAGTCTGAAGCCGGGGGTGACAATACACTGCAACTATGCCAAAAACTGAGGCAGAAGCCATTTATGGCGTTACTTTATTTATTCTTCTATTTGAAGCTATTACCACCAAATTGGAGAAGAGACTTTTCCCTCTCCAGGCCAAAGTGCAGATTTGATCACAGACAGGTTGGGATACATTGAGCTTAGTCATATCAGCTGTTTTGCAGGATCTATTAAAGAGCCTGGTGTAAACCAGCTGGCTAGCACCCAATGCCCTTGGATGAGGCCATCAGGTCCCATTTGGTCCACAACTGCTCCTTTAGTGCAACTCCAAGGCTTTTACACAGCCTAGTTTTAAATGTCCCAAGTAATGGGACAGTCTCTTCCCCAGGAGATATGCCTAGACTTGAGATTCCCCGGGGAAGTCCCAAGAGCTTCTTCATAGTTGTAAGCTACACTTGTGATCTTCCAGAATTCTTCACAACTATGGATTTTTGCCCTCAGGAGTGGTTATTTAAAACAGGGAGAGAACCCAAGTGGTGTCAGGACAGAACAGGGCACCAGATGCCACATTTCTCCAGATATGGCTTTACTGCAGATTGACATAAATGGGCTAAAAGCACTCATTCATTCAAGGTCTGAATCTCTGAAGTCAAAATCTACTCAGCAGTGTCTTCTCTCAGAAGACTCAGCGACAGCTCCCAGTGTGACGCTGTGGAAAAAATAGCTAGTGTGATCCTTGGATGTATGAAGTGGGGAGAAGCAAGTAGGAGCAAAGAGGTGATTTTATCTCTGTATACGGCATTGGTGAGGAGTACTGCATCCAGATTTTAAAATGGATGTTAAAAATTGGAGAGGGTGCAGAAAAAGAGTAAAAGAATAAAATTATTTCAGGGCGGGAGAAAATGCCTTGTAGTGAGAGAGCTAAGCTAAGACCTGAGCTCTTTATCCAAAAGATTGAGAAGTGACTTGATTACAGCATACAAGTACCTTCACAGGGAGAAAATACTAGGTATAAAAGGGCAGAAAAAGGAAGAACAAGAACCAATGACTGGAAACTGAAGCCAGACACATTCGAATTAGAAACAAAGCACCTTTTACCAATGAGGGTTTTTAACCATTGAAAAGACTCTCAAGGGAAGTGGTGGATTGTCCATCTCAAAGCCAGTCTGGATGTCTGATGCTTTAGCCTAACATAAGCTACTGGGCTCAATACACGGATTCTGGGAAAACTCTTCAGCCTGTGAAAAACAGATCAGACTGGATGATTGAATGGTCGTTATTGGCCTTAAACTCCATGAATCTGGTACAGTTATCTGTGGCTTTGTTTACCGCCAAGACACCTGGGGCTACCATCCTTTTAGTGAAGGGCTCTCACAGAATATCTGAGGAGATGTTTGTCTCATTACTTAAGTGTGGTTCATCAACCACTGGTAGTCAGAGACACGTGGTGGAAATCTAGATAGATGGCAGGTCATATAGCATATATTTCCACATTTAAGAAAGCTAAACACACATTCTTAATGTTGCTTTTCCAAATCAGCAACCATTGTCATTACCACAGGGATGTTCTTTGATCCCCTTCCACTGGTAAAGGGGAACATGCAATCCTGAGCAGGAGTGGAAGCGTCTATTAAGATGTAGTCCGCATCTCGACAGAGTTAATGCTGCTTCTCTGGATTAAGCACTATATCTGACAATAATGCGTGCAGAGAGTTGTAAACCATTTTGTTCCAGCTCCCCTCAGGATGTAGAGTCCAAGCTGATGCATGCAGACTCTCCAGCAACCTGTCTTGCCCTATTGTCACCTCGAAGCCCAACCCAAAGTAGAAATACGCTGCCCAGGTAGGAAGCTAGGGCTAGATGTATAAGACAAGGAGGACACCTGGAATAGTGCAAGGCAGCATTTGGTAAGAGACTTTAAAAATACAGCTGCCCATGATCAGCTTATTTTGAGGTAGCATATAGACTCTACCTAAACTGGTGGCAGTTGAAGGTCACACGTACAGGTTGCTGGATAGGGAATTTTGCATTGAAGCATCATATTTGGCCCCTGGACTTCGGCATCATGCTTTAAGAGACACTCTCAACTTAATGATGGTACTGCTTGGAAATGTTTAACTTACTTTTAGCTGTAACTGAGATGACTAACTGACCGATGAGGGGGGGAATCTCTCTTTTGCTTACTTTGTGCATCTCATAGCACTTGCACATGATCTGGTCCACCATTACCTTGAGGCAGCCATTTCCCTTACATGGTAATGAGAGAATTGGGGGGGGGGGGGGGTGTTAATTAGGAAAAGGTAACTGTAAAAATCACAAAAACTGGCAGGAAGATTCAGGGGTGAGTGTTGCACCTGAAACCATCTTAAATTGTCTAGATTTTAAACTGGTGCTCCTTTTATGTGCACAAATGCCTTAAATGAGTTCCTAAGCCTCAAAAACAGGATTGGATATTTTATGGCTAATGAAAACTTATAGTTACATTAGACATAGTAAGAAAAATTTGTAGAGAGATATAAATCCTCATGCTTCAGAGCAGCTGCTGACTGACAGGATTTAGGAGGAAAGTTCTGTTTGGGGGCAGCTTATTTCACAACTGTCCACTGCAGGATTTCTTGCTCAGACCTCCAAATTTCATCCATGGATCTCAAAGCACTTTAGAAGTCAGTATCATTATCCCCATTTTACAGATGGGGTAACTGAGGCACAGAGAGGCAAAGTGACTTGCTCACATTCTCTCCCATCAGGCCTGTGGCAGAGCTGGGAATAGAACCCACGTCACAGTCCAGTGCTCTCTCCACTAGACAGAGACAGAACCACTGTCTGGAGATTCATACATTCCTCCACTAGCCAGATAAATAAACATCAACTCAACGCTGGTCTATACAAGAGAGCGTAACTCAAGGTGGTAATTTTAATGGATTGAATTAAACTGGCAAAAATCTCTTGTGGATGCTCCAATTTAGGTTTAAAAGTGTATTTCTTTGGGATTTAGCTAAGGTGACTGGGAACAGATTTAGGCTAAACATTTCCAAAAGCACTTAAGTAACATAGGAGCCTCCATCCTGCCAAGAGCCAGAACCCCTCATAGAACTCCAATGCACTTTTGAGAATGGGATTTGGGCACTCCGGAAAATTTGACCCTCAAGCTAAACCAAAAAAAGCCATTATTAAAACAAATTAAGAGCGTGCCCACATAGACCTGCACCAGTTTGAAACAAATTGAGCTAAAATGGATTCAACTTACCCTTTAAGAAGATGCCTTAGTTTCACTCCCATTCCAAGACAAGGAGACAGTTGTAGGAGATGACAATTCAGCATAGAAAACCAATGTTTTTACAGCACTCTTTGGGTAGGAGATCTCTCTTTTATCTGTAAAATGCCCAGCACAATGGGGTCCTTGTCCACGACTGGGCTCATAGGTGCTACCGGAATATTTAAAGGCATAAACAAGGCAGAGATCGGGACCAGAGAGTCATGGCATGAAGCCAACACTCCTCTTCCCGGGTTTGATTTTGAGCTGGAGGAAAGATGTTTCTGAGAGTCAGGTTACCACTTCCTGACAAGTACTCCTGGGAAGATTACACACAATGACAGTAAAGGTCACGGTTGTCAGACTCAAACTCCTGTCTAACTTGACTGGTTGCTCTCAGAGCTGTTCCCTCACCGACTCAGTACAGCAAGGCCATGCTATGCCATGGCTTCCCTGGAGGCTGAATTAGACACCATTGCTTCAAGGCAAGTTTCATAGCAGTTCTCAAAGGGGTGTTGCTCACAGATTATCTTCTCCCTTTTCCAGGAAGCCTAGATCTGATGCTTGAACAGTCAGTGGAACAGCCCAGGCTAACCAGCCAAAGGTCTATGTTACCATAGTAACACAACATGCCCTCAGTCACTTTGGCGGAGAGATTAGCTCAGGATACCACTTCATTAGAGTGTTAACTTGGGCTCTCACCCGATGGTTCCTCCCACTCCCCGCCACCCGGTCTACACATAAATCCCTCTCACCCAAGTTAGTGGTGCTTTCAAATGGAGCTAGCCAACCATTCTGGCCTATAGGCTAAAAACCAAGTGAGGCTTCCACTCAGGCTGGTAAGCTGTCCACTTTGCAATGAGGATGCAGACTAAATCACTCAAGCACCGATAGTTCTCCAGTGTCTTTCCCACAATTCCCCCCACATGCGCAAGACAGACATTTCCCACAAAGCACTGAGAAAGAATCAGAGTAGCTCAAACTCACAGCAGCACAAAGAACCATGGGATATGCCACCGGAAGTCCTAGCGACTCATGGAGAAGTGCAGCACCAATGAGGACAGAGTCACTGGGATAGGGTTGTGCAGTGTGGCTGCTCACACCCAGCCTAGGTTAACATGGGTGCCAATCACCTGTGTTAATGCCCTCATGGAAATTAGAGGTGAGGCTTCCTGCCTTATTACTAATTCAAATCCAACTAGTGACAAATCACAAGTGAAGGCTAGTTGAGTGGCCTGCAGAAAAGGCTCTGCTGCTCACAGTCTGCTCCTACCACGACAAGCGAGTCTATGGGAGAGCAAGAGAAAGAGACACAGAATCCACTGGCACAACTGAGGCTGCCAATAAATGCCAAGAAAGCCTCATGACACCACCACCTCCTCATGCATTCACCTCTCCAAACCTCAGGGTACAATAGGGAGTCGCTTGAGATCAGTCAGCCAGCAAGAGCACCCTGCCACTAAGGAACACCTCCCAGGATTAAGCTTCCAGCCCTGTTGTGTTGCTGTTACTTTCCCCTGCCCACCTAGTTACTGCAATAAGTACCCATCTCCTTATTACACCACCTTCCCTTGCATCCCTTGCTCCATGCACATGTCCAAGGAGAGTTAATAAAAGAGATAAAGCCATTAATTCTGGCAAGAGAGGAGCACAAATAGAGTTTATACCTCACTTAAAATCACTTGCTAAAATAAAGAGAGAAAATACTCGGAGAACAAAAAGTAACTGAATTTAGAAGAAACCTCAAGCCAGTTTTTCTGGGAGAGCAACCACTCTTGCAGACCAGCTGTATTATGCAGAAATAATCAAAAGTGAGGAATAGACTTGCCTGTTGTACGATAGGATCTAGGAATTCTAATGTAATTACTTCTAGGAGAATGGCCTGAAAAACCATCGACTGGGACAGCTGTAATTGTCTCTATTCCCAGTATGACTCCGCTACATATGAGCTTGCTGGTCCTTTCAAACGTGCGAAGAGAAGCACCATTTGTGTTCTAGATATAATTCCATTTATTCGGGAGCAGCAGGGGAGGTAAGGGGCTTTAATGGAAGCCTCACTAAATCCCAATATACCTTTCAGTTATAAGAATCTCCCACCCCCAGCTTTCAATTATTAGCATTTATATTGTTGTAGCACCTAGAAACTTCACCCATGGTGCCAGGTGCTGCATAAAACAGAGAAATTGACAGGCACTGCCCAAAGTGCTTACAATCTAGGAGACAAACATACTGAATGGATGAGATAAATGAACAGGCTTGGGTACGGGAGACTAATGAAAACAGAAGGTGCATAACTCTTAGCCAACTGGGAGCCAGGATTACAATTCACAGTTATTGGTGAAAGCAGGGCAGAGTTTTCACAGTTGCGTGGGAGTCAAGAATTGTATGGGTCCGGTTTGTGCCAGGTATGTTTCTGATTAAACGCCAACCCCGGCTTGCAAAGAAAGAAAGGACCAAATATTTATTATGGTATTTGTATGGCCCCCCCATTGCTGTAGCACCTGACAATCTTTAATGCATTCATCCTGACACCACAGAGAGACAGGGAGGTGCTATTGCTCCCTCAGGTTCCTAGGCACTACTACAATACAATAATTCATTCAGTATTACAGTAGGGAAACTGAGGCACAGATTTAGTGACTGCCCAAGGGTCTGTAGCAGAGCAGGGAACTGAATCTAGGTCTCTCAACTCCCTAGCCATTGGGCCATCCTTCCACTCCAACACTGTACAAAGTACAGAATGTCAACTGTGCAGCCAGCACGTAAAGGCAGTTAACCTGCAGGCTTCTTTTCACTTGGTCTCTCCAAAATCTCCCCGTGAGCTTACCTGACTCTTGATGGTAAGTATTTGATAGTGTTTAAATCCACAAGGGACCACTAAGATCATATAGTCTGACTTTCATTACCACAGGTCAAAGAATTTCACCCAGTTACTCCTGTGTTGAGCCCACGTAACGGGTTACACTAAAGCATTTCAGTTCTCAGATTAAACAGTCACATGGCAAAGACAGGAACAGGAGACAACAAGGGGCCACCAAAGTCTGAGGACACTGCAATGACAGGGAATCGATTAGGTGAGACATGCCCAGATGATCCAGCAGGTCTGAAGAGGCCAGGAAGCATCCCTCATATTGTCTCCATTGCTATGAAAAGGGCTTGTCTGACCCAGCGGTGCCCAGGATGGATTTGAAGGGGAAGATGCCTGTCATGTTAAGACTGAGTAGGTTCCAGGTGCAGCACTGAAGGCAGCCTGGAGAGGTGAGTGCGAGAATACAGAGTGAGTAGTGAGGTGATGGCAATACAAAGAGACATTGCACTGTGGGGGAAAATAAAAGGAGATTAGATGGAGGCTGGAGGAGAATCATGCAACGCCACCAGGACTAGGAAGTGACACTTGCTGTGGCAGGCAGGAAGCAGCCAATGGAGAGATTCCAAGCACCATGCTACTATTGTTATTGGTATTGCAGGAGCACCTAGGAGCCCCATTGTCATAGGCACGCTGCAAACAGAACAAAAAGATGATCCCTTAGCAAAGAGTTTATAATCCAAGTACACCTGGTTCAATAGCAGCTCTGAGGGCAGAAGAGGAGGAAATCCACATTGCCCAAAAACTCTCACACTCTTGGGTTCCTTTGGAGAGAGAAATGGTCTAAACATAGGCCTAGAAGACAAGAATTCCTATCTTCCTAGCCCAGCTCAGACACCAACTGTTTCCCCAGGCCCTTGGGTGAGTCATGAAGGCTGCATGCCTTAGCAGTACCATCCGAACAATGGGGATAATGGTAGGCATGCCAAGGATTAGATCACATATACACAAGGTGTGGAGGAGGAGAAGGAATGCTGGGTGAGAGCTAAGCAGCACAAGACCTGCCTTCAAAAGCCTCCTGACTCCAATTCTCTCCTTTTAAAATTCAAATAGCTGGCGCCATGCCTCTACAGAACACACAGCTTGACACCTCAGTGAGATGAACGGATACCCTCCTCCAAGCAGCAGGGGGCAGTCAGTCAAGCCCCAGAGGAGGTTACCCAAGAGTTTATACTGCTATTTTAGCACTGTGTTGCAGCAACATTTCAGACTCTGATGCAGGGACTACTTCTGGATAGCAGCAAGTGTTTTCACCATTGTTTACATTACTATTGCAAGGAGCACGGCTCTTCTAATTTTTTATTCCATTTTTACCATAAGGGCTTATCATCAGATGCCTCAAGTCAATGAAATGATAAATAGCTTCCTCCAGATGAGCACATTCCACCCAGCTAGCCAGGGAGCCAGTTAGGAGTCTAGCCTGCTGATGACAGCACTGTGGAAGAACCATCCTTACCAACAGTACCCTGGCCCCAAATGCTCAGCTCTTAACACCAGAGAGAGTGCCTAATAGTTACAGCACATGAACTGGTGACAGGACTCTTGGGTCTAAAGACTCCCTGTGTGATCTTGAGCAAGGCACTTCCCACCCCTCCTCTTTTGTGCCTCTGTTGCCTGATCTGTAAAATGGAGGGCTATTATCACCCCACCGCAAGGGGGAAGAATTAGCGCAATATGGGGGATTCTCAGGTAAGAGGCACTAGACATGTTTAGCATTACTAGGCTTGGTTAGCAGCAAATGCGCTAGGCTGTAGCTGTTACAGTGGAGACCCTGGTCATTACTCTACTCCCAAGTTGAGACATTTTCGTAGGTGATTCCATTTCATTCTGAAGAGCTCTCACATGAAACCTTGCAATGATGACATTAGTAATGCTTTGGCCTTCTCCATGAAGGATCACACAGTGCCTTATGGCATTCCCCTGAGGAACAGAGCTATCCCTCCCATTTTACAGACAGGGAAACAACCAGAAATAGTGGAATTCAGATAGGAATTGAACCCATGTATCCTAACTCCCAGAACCCTCCTCTAACCATTAGACATGCTGGGAACCCAGAAAATAACCCTAGTTTCTGAGGCTATGTCTACACTGACGGCGGCAAAGTCGCCGCCATCAGATCGACTTATCTGGATCAACTGAGCGGTCAGTGGAGACCCGCTCAGTCGATCCAGAAGTGGACGTAGTAAAACCACCTCCTCTGCGTGGTTCCCGTTGGCGCATTGCAGTGAAGATGGCGCGCAAAAGAGAAGCACAGAAGTCGATGGGAGTTACACAAGTTCTTTGCGCAACTCGCATTGACTGCCGCCGAATCGCCGAGGAAAGTGTAGACCAAGCCAAACAGCAAAAAGAAATGGAGCTGAGGGATATTTAAAACAGACACTAGGGTGAGCTTTGCTTCTATTGCCTTGAATGGGCAGCTGCAGCAAAATGCCTGTAGCACTGAGCCACAGAGACGGTCCCGGGAAACCTCTTGTTGTGAGTATGTCAAGCAACAAAACTATCCATTGTTGTTAGGTGCTGTGGCAGATTTGATTTATTGTGACAGACATGTCCAAGAATAACCCATTATCCCCACAGCTGGCTATGGCATCTATATGGAGAAGGCAGTTCCTGCACCAAAAGGGTTTTCAGCCCACTCCCTGAGGTGCAGGCAGGTAAGCAGCAAAATGGTAACACTGCATTAACGCCATTCCTCGCCTACTTTAAAATCATTGTCTGTCAAGGTACAGAGACAAACCTAAGAAGACCCTAGAGCCAGATTTGTGAGGAAACCTTAAGGGAGGGAGAGAGGAAGGCACAGAATTTAAAACGTTTTATTAGGAAATGTTTAAGCACAAAACAATAATGTTTAAGCACAAAACAACAGACCCAAGATCTACAATGGAGCAGGGGTGGGTGGGGACCCTCCATCAAGAATGGAGGCCTGGAGGAGGGAGAAGACAAAGGAAAAATGTGAAGTTAACGCCAACTACAGCTCATTCTTTTCCAAACTGGGTGCATTATACATCTGAAAAATAGCTAAATTTAGAAAACTAAAAATTAATTTTATACAGCATTCCTCACAGCATTTGGAGTATGTTCTGCTGCAGTGTGTTGTCTCTCTTTCTATGAGAAGGCTTCAAGCTTCCTCCAGTAAAGCTCTCTCTCTTGTTCTTTTCTCCCCCTCCTACTCCAGGCTTATTCTGCATTAAAATTAAGCCACAATTCTCTGCAGTGCCCACAGACCATTTGTGATCCAAGTATATTTTGCTTCACTTCTAGTCTCTATGCAGTGGGGCCAAAAGGAAGAGACAGACACACCAGGTGAGAGAGACCAACAGGGGATGAGGGGGTGGGGGAGAGAGACAGAGATAGAAGTGAAACTGATGAGGGAACACACTGGGCTCTGCCTGCTGGCACTCTGGAGCCCATGATTCTAGTCAGTTTCGCTTGCTGACAGCTGGCATTGCCTCAAAACAGATGCACTCCTCCAAAGCCTTTGCCTCAGATTTCTTATATATTTTATTTCTTCCTCTCATTCCATCAGCAATGGATTAACAAGGTTCAGGGCAGATTCCAGTGGCCTGTAAATGGTAAAATATTTATATATGTGCCTATAAAATAAATCCTCTGTACTTGAGCATTCCATTTAAAAAAAACACCTTTTACTGAAGAAAAAAAAATCTATACTAACACAAGGTTAATTAAAAACATCCCAACGCTCAGAGCCCTAGACTCACACCTTGAAAAACACGGGGACGCACGGTGAAGAGAATATGCAGAAGACACTTTCACTGAGAATGCCCTGCCCCAAGCTGTTTGCAGTGGTGTTGTACCCATGTCAGTCTCAGGATATTAGAGAGACAAGGGGGGGCAAGGTAATATCTTTTATTGGGCCAACTTTTGCTGGTGAGAGAGGCAAGCCATCGAGCTACACAGAGCTCTTCTTCAGGTCTGTGTAGCTCGAAAGCTTATCTCTCTCACCAGCAGAAATTGGTTCAACAAAGGGTATTATCTCACCTAACTTGTCTGTCCCAAGTACCCTGATATGCAAATCTAAGGGCAACGAACTCAGGAACAACAGTCTTTGTCCCACAGATACAAAAGACCAGTACTTAATTTGCGCCAGGGCTTACCAGGGCTGGCAGTTCATAGCCCTAGCACCTCTAGGCTTGCCGCGTCAGTTATGAAAGTAAAAAAATTGCTTGAGCCCCAGCACCTCTTTCCTTACAAATTAAGCATGGCACAGGACCCTAACCACTACTCCTTTTAAAGCCAAAACAAGGGCAACCAGACCAACGTGTTGGCCCAGGAAAATCAGTACCGTTTTGAAGGCATTAACTGGGCAGCACTTAAGTAGATAACTGCTTTGATTTGAGGTTTAGGGGAGTGGGACAGAGGTGGGAAGTGAACAACTAACATGGGGATCTTCAAATATTTCCCTGCAACAATAGACAAGTGGAATCATAGCCTGGAGCCATGTCTACACTACAGACCTATGCCAGCATAGCTATTGGTCAGAGGCGTGATCCTTGACAGACATAGCTGTGCCAACAGAAGACTCTAGTGTAGACACACTTATATTGGCAAAACTGTGCTTTCACTGGTCTAGCTGGTTTTACGCAGGAGGGGTAGAATAAGCTATACCAGAAAAAGTTTTAAAGGTAACATGCTTCTACTACAGATGTGGCCTAAGATTTCTTATAGTCCTAACATTGGAGTCTAACTCGTTATGGTAACAGGAGGGAGCACTGCTTGGTGATTAGAGTGAAGATCTGGTAATGAGCTCCTGGATTCTATTACTGACACCACAACTAACTCATAGCATCATTTTACTCCTCCATACAATGGCAATACAACACCTCTCAGGCAAGCTATGGGACTTCATTTGCCAATGTTTGCAAAGTGGTCCATGGTCTGATGAAGGGAATAGAAAATGGACTCCCCACTTCAGAATTAAGAACTCAGTCTCCCAATTCTTTAAGTCCATACGTTCCAATTTGTGTCCAATGCTGAGCTCTCCGTAGGAAAGTATGAGCAAACCTGAGTTTGGGGATCTATTTGGTGCCTGATGCAGTAATGCTATTGCTGCTTTCAATCTGCATTTGTAGCCTCTGGACATCTCCTGCTGTCCTGTTTGTGTGTTCACTGCAATAACAGCTTCAAAGGAATTTTTCCAGTACCTCCAAAATATTTCCCCCAGGGGCTGTTAACTGCAACCAACCATTCGCTATCATATGCACTCTGTTTCAGGATGTTGTGCCCAGACAAGTTTAGAACTGGAGTTAAGTTTTCCATGGTCCAGCCCTGTAGTTTTACTGTGGCTTAATATATCTCACACTTTGAGATCACAGACCATACAAATGAGAAATATCAAAATAAAGGGCTATTTTGGCACTTACACAGCTCTGAGGACTGTCCCTCAGGCAGCTCCTGTGACAGACTTTCCAGCCGAAGAGTTTAAACTACTGACATGGTTTTCTGCTAAAACATATTTACAGCCAATCATCACTTAAGACCTACGACTCATACTGCGACACAACAGCACTTTCCACATCTGTATCATTTTTACAAGGAGCTCTTTATTAACATTAATTCAGCCTAAACATCCCTGAGGAACGTTATGTCCATTTTACAAATCTTTCAACTGGGTCACAGAGAGACCAGGACAGACTTGCTTGACACCACACAACGAGGCAACAGCACAGCTGGGAATAAAATCCAGGAGATCTGATTCTCAGTCCTCCTCCCCCAACCCCTGGTTCTAAACCAGTAGGCCACACTCCTCTCTCAGAATTGGGAATAGAATCCAAAGGTCCTGACTTCCAGTCCAATCCTCTTGCTCCAATTGGCTGGAAGTTAAAGTCAGACAAATTCAGATTAGAAACAAGGCAGAAGTTTTTAGCCGTAAGAGTCATTATTCATTGGAACAAACTCCCAATGGAACTGCTGCATTCTCCATCTCTTGATGTCTTTAAATCCAGACTAGATGTCACTCTGGAAGATGCTTTAGTCAGACAGAAATTACTGGGCTGAACGCAGGAGTAACTGGGTGAAAATTTCTGGCCTGTAGTACACAGGAGATCAAACCAGATGATGTAATGAACCATTCTGGTCATAAATTCTAGGAATCTAACCAGTAGACCCCACTTTCCTCCTAGGGCTGGAATGGAGTCCAGGAAACTTGACTCTCAGACCTCCGTATTTAACTACATTCCTTCAGTGTGGAAATTTCACACAGGTTCAAGAGGTTTTAAAGAACCTTCGGATACAATGGAAAATCCAGGCAGAACTCTTCCACGGCAGTTAAGAGCAGAGAACATGCTGCCATTGAAACAGACTGTCAGTGAGATTTTAGATCCAATGAGACATGCACAGGGATAAGAGAATCCAGTTATAAACCCAGTGGGAATGTCTTGTGATATGCGATTTAGTACAACCATAATCCACCTGTTGGTCTGGGACAGATACCTACCAGGGACAGCATAAGTTCCCTGTGGAGCAACAACTGGCCACACTATGTATAAGCTAAACTTATTTCACCCAGAACTGAGAACTATCTCATTTGCTGATTTTTCACAGTGGGGACTAGTCTTAGAGCAGGATATAGACAAGTGACATTTGCAAAGGAGAACATACACAGCAGGGCTACTAAACATGTCAACACAGAGGTGGCTAAACAAGGTAGTTCAACTGCAGCGGGGAGAGTGTCAGATTTGTCAGTTGCTGGTGTGAAAAGCTTCAGCATTGGGGGTAAACTATCCTCGGTTGCTATTATTTGGCTAGGTAGCAGTACTGACACACATTGGACACCTCTGGCCATTGAAAACACAGCTGTAGCTAACAGTTGTGCTCTCAGTGTGACCAAGTCCAGAATTTTAGAGCCATACCAGATTCTAAACCCAAAACACCCTTCTTTGTATAAACCCTCCCAGAACCTCATTTCAAATCTCATCCAAAGACTCCTATTTGTATCATCCCCAAAGGAGCACGACATCTCATCTATATTAGATAGTATATATCACCCAAAATTCATTTAGAATCCTCTATTAGTACTGCCCCAGGCATTGCGCACACACAGGGAGAGATAATCCCTGCCCTTGCCCTGAAGTGCTTACAATCCAAACAGACAATGCAGTCAAAGGGCAGGGAGGGAAACAGAGGCACAGAGAAGCAAAATGACTTGTCCATGGTCACATGGAAAGTCAATAGCAGAACTGGGAATAGAAAATAGGTCTCCATCTTCTAGTCCAGTCCCCTTACTTTTGGGCCACACTGCCTCCCCACTGTATATTACAAGTGTCAAGTGCTGTGACACTTGTCTGAAGCATCCCATCTTATAAAAAAGCCTGTTAATACTCCATGTTACTGGGCTCTCTGGAGGAATAACTGGGTGATATCAGGCCTGTGTTACATAAGAGATTAGACTAGTTGATCTCATGGTCCCTTCTAGCCTTAAAATCTAGGAATCCATGTTTAGACGCTCTGGCATATCGTCTCTAGATGGTCAATGGTTCCTGCTCTAAGACCAGCGACACAAAACGGGCACTTGTCCATGATCCAGCTGCAGGGTATCGAATGCTCCTCAGGGGAGAGTTTACCAGCAGGAGGGACAGATTAAGTGGAGACAACCGTCTGGAATCTTTGTTGACTCACCCTGCACGCTCAGCTCCTCTCCTGCTGGGGCTTTGGCTGTGTTTGTCTTCTGCACCCTGTGCGGGCAAAGTGAAAAATCCCTATTTATGCAACACCCTCCTCCCAACCTTTGCACTGATTTAACCTTCCTTCCCACTCTGCTTAAAAGGGAAACGAAGGCTTTGAAGATGACTGCATTATAGCATTTCCATGATACAGACCTACATTCTCACCCAGTATTGTCGGGAATGAATTGACAAGACAAGACTTAAGCAACAACTACTAGAACCATAGAGTTTTTATATGTAAAAACACCATCCTTGGAATTACCTCTGCCCCTTACTTGTAAAATGTAGCTCTTATTTCATCCAGAGAAGTCTAAGTGATTTACAAAGGAAAGTACGTATGATGGCGCTCAGTTAACAGATAGGGAAATTGAAGTACAAGAAGAACGAAGTCCCATGTCTTCCCTATCCACTGAACTGAACCAGCTCTACACTCATTCACCAAAAACCTGGTTAAATGCTGAAGAAAATGCAGAGCTAAACTGTGCAGTGCCCAGCACAATGGACTCTGGTCCCTACGCACCACTATAATAAACATGATTACTAATAGCTAGCTACCGTGTGCTATTAATTGGAAGAGACACTGGGTAAATTTCCAACTGATCCAATCCATGCTATACGAGGAGTATGGTTTAGTGGTCAGCACACAACCGTAATGGAAATCTGGACACCTGGGTTCCACTCTCAGCTCTGCCACCAATTGAGCCTATAAAACTGTGAGGTAGGTCAATGAAGTTGCTATACTGGAGCATAGGGAGTGCTGTAAATGGCTTGTTCAAGGGCGCTACAGATTTGTTGAGTATTACTTATAGAGTGCTATTCAGTACACATGGTGCTTTATGGACACAGGTCCCTGCCCCTTCATTAATAAGGCATGCTATTGGGCAACCATCAGTGTAAGGCTGGAAGTATTAGAGTACTTGGGCACAGACACATGCTCATTAGTTAGTGACATGATGATAATTAGAACTGTATATTGGTACTCTTGGGGTAGCCCAGTTCCTTTGTTAAAATGGGGAGACACTAGTTGTAGTCAACAGCTAACTGGTGAGGAGGATGGGGAATGGGAGGACAACTCTGTATGCACCACTGCGTTGGCTGCAGACTGTGTGCCAGCAATATGGGAACAGGCAGTCTGCCAACCCTGCAGCTCTCACTCTTGGATATTCACAAACAGAAGAGGCAGAGGCATGGCAGTGAGAAAGAAACGTCAGCGTCATTTCTCAGACATGTCTGCCTGAACATGGGGTCCCCCATAGGCTGGGCTGGGCAGCAAATAAGAATCCCACATACCCTTGGTTCAAGAGATCCATTCCTCCACAAGCTAGAGAGAGGCACAGTATATCCAAATGTTGATGTGTAGGCTCAGTTTGTGCCAATGGCACTTCTCTTTTTGATGGCAGCCTGTAATGTACCCAAGGTGATGGCCCCTGGAAATATAACTTCCCAGTGCTGCTTACATATCTAGCACCTGCTCTCTTAGAGGGAAGGAAGAATTGTGGCCTTATGAGGTGTGAACTCAGTATAACCCTTCTCTCTTATCCCCTGCTGAAAGTGTTTTGCTGCAGACACTACTTCTGCAAATATATTTAGACCTGTTATCTAAGGAGCTCACAATCTTTTACAAACTTTAATTAAGCTTCTTGGCACTCAGGGAAGCCTAGAATCTAGTAACCATATGGGTAAGCTAAGGCAGAGACATGAAGCAACTCATTCAACCTTAGACAACAAGGCAAAATGCTGTCAACTCAGCATAAGAGTTCCAGAGCAGAGGCTAGAACCCAGGCATCCTGACTCCCAGTCCCACCTTCTTGTAAGCTCTAGACCTTCCTCCCTTCACAGAGCCAGGCATCCTGACTCCCAGCTTCCCCTACTGAAACCACTAAACTGCACAGCCTGTTTGATGCAAGTATAAATCCATTTTAAAACCCAATGAAATTATATCTGAAGTAAAAATGCAGAGCCAGCATTGCTCTCCCTAGATTGCGGCTCCTTGCAGTTTACCTGCAAGGGATTCTGCATGAGTGCCTTTGGTGCACTGCAGACCAGACACCTAGAATGGTTTCTAAAGCATTACGCTTGTCTTAAATGTGAAGTCAAGCAGAGGGCCAGAAGAAAGCTGGTGGAATCACAACGCAGATGACAATTTTGTGGGACAAGAAGTGGCAGGAGGGGAATTTGGAATTTTTAAAAAAACAATCTGAAATCTCAGTTCAAGCTCCCCACTGTCAACAGCTTGGAGAAAAGGTATTCCACCTTGTAGCACAGTGTAACACTCCTAGCCATGTAACCAGAACGCCACCTGCCTCTCCTGTTGCCTTAATAACCAATCGTTTGGGGAAGCGTCGTGTGTTTTCCCATGCACCGATCACCTGTTAGCTGAGGAACACACCTGCTGATGGAAAACCAGTGCTGCAGCACAAGCAGTGCTAGAAAGAACATGGGGTTCAGGAGGAGAAAGGGACGCACAGAGTTAAATGAAGATGCGCCAATCCTACTTTAGAGACCATGATCCCTTCCATACTTTCTCTAGTGCATTTTCCACATATAACCCTCACCCTCCACTTCTCCCCCACAAAAGCCATAAATGCATCTTCCAGACTCATCACTTCAGCTACACTCTGCAACCCTCCTACTAAGATAACTTAACTCGCCAGCTGATTGCTGTATCTCAAACTCCAACACCAACCGCATGGCTGGAAGATAACAGTGCTCACATGAACCTGTGCAGGCACACTGCACTCAACTTGTTTACAGCCAAAAGGATTAAAAACTTGAAAGGGGGGAGTGCTTGGGAGAGGGGGGAAAAAGAGAGTCAAATCCCACCATACAAGCCACTGGGAGATTTAGCAAGGAAATACCAAGAGCGCCCCCCACCAAGAGATCTTTACAAAGCATAAAGCAGTTACCTATCACCGGCACTTACTAGTATGCCAGATGCTGCTTAAGACCAAGTGACCTTGGAGTTATTGCTAAGTTTTCACAGCTCCTTGTGCTAACAAAGCAAGGTTACTGGGAAGCAAAACATTCTTCAGCGATAACTTGACTGAAAAAAGCAGCACTGGCCAAGCGTCAAAGGAAACAAAGCAGATACTTGTGTTGGCTAAAGTGACAAAGGCTGAGCACCCGCAACTCGCAGGGAAGGCAGAGGGAACTGCTGTCACTCAGCACCTCTGCAAACCCGAGCCAGCATGTGTACTGAACACTAGGAACTAGTTCCAATCACTATGGAGCATAGAAGCTGCTACTACAAGACCAAAAGGGCCCCTGAGCAATTAGAGCTTGATATTTAGACTGTAAGCTCTCCAGAAGAGGGACTGTCTCTTGTGTCTCTGGATGGCACCTGGCACAATGGGGCTCAATCTTAGGTACTAGGTAGCACCTACAAGCCCCAATTGAGATCAGGATCCCATTATGATGGGCACTAGATATGGTAGTATCTAAAGGCCCCAACTGGTATCTGCTCTCAGTTGGGGCCCTCAGGGCACTACTGTGGTAGTGTTAATAATACACACAATAATGGGGGCCCCTGACCAAAGTTGAAGCCTTAGGGTCTATCGTAGTACTACTACCAATGCTCACACCATAATGGGGGCCCTGATCTCAGTTGAGGTCTCTAGGCAATACCAAAATATATAAAACAAACAAAAAAGCAGTGCTGTTATAGCTGTGCCGGTCCCAGGATATGGAGAGAAGCACACACACAGCTCTCTTCAACATGTTCCCTAAGTCACCTCTCAGAAGCAACATGGCCTAACAGACCGAGTTTGGGCCCAGAAACTCAAACCCTAATCCCCACTTTGACACATACTGATTGCCAGGACTAGAGTAGAGTCACTTCCCATGTCTCGCTTTTCCTCTCTACACACTGGGAATATCTCCTATATCATAGGGGGGTTTAAGGCTCAGTTCATGCAACCTTGCAAAATCCTACTGAAGTGCCAGAGATCAGATTTTGGTTCAGAATAAAGAGTTCTAAAAGCCTGAGTTGAAGGCACAAGGGCAGATGCCAAGGATTGCTTTTAGAGCAGCAGTCGGGTAACCAACCACACAAAACAGCAAGCCAACCACACTTGGTCAAACTGCTACAAGCATGAACAATGCCCACTCAATGAGACAAGAGCCGGTTTCATCCTACAGAATGAGCGTACAAGAGGATATGGAGGGTCAAGCCAGGCTTGCCAGGATCCTAACTTTTGACTCTAGGGATTTCAAACATAACATGCAGAGCATTAAGCCATCCCCCAGGTTTTGCACTACTGCAAGTGAGAAAAAAGACTGGATTTGTGGATTATTCAACACCATGGAAATAACGCAGGGCCACACAGTTCTACTGGTCAGACTATGACATATGCATCATTAATAAAAATAGTTGGAGATATAAAAAGTGTCATTACTGGTGAGACTGCACACACTCCTTGCTCAGAGATTCCCATTTGGCACCCTAATTCCAATTCCACTGAAGCTTTTCCCCTAGCAGCTCCTTTTATGACGTCTTGATTTGCAGATTCCTTGGCTCCTAAGAACAACAAGGGGAGAGATTGAGGGTGTACTGTTTGCACTGGGCTAATTAGAAGCCTTAACGTCATTCTGATCAATTAGGTCCCAGAGCAAAGGGGGGGGGGTGGGGGAGGAGACAGTGTTCGAATGAACAAAGACAACTGAAAAATGCTTACACCAGGAAAGAAATATCTGGTTTAAAGAAACTGAAACTTGGTGTCCCATCGGGAGAACTAAGAATAATTTTGACACACACAGCCTACATGATAGCTAGCGTGTTAGTTACAGTCTTGTCACTAAGAAATCCCAGCTTATTTCAAACAACGCAACACACCTTGCTGCTCCCATCACTTCTCAAAAGGAGCTAAAATAGGGTGTGACAGCTGCAGTCTGCAAAAACCAGTGCTAGATCCAAAAAAGCACAACCCTGAGATCGCAATTAACAACTAGTACCACATACTCACTAGCCCATTAATTTTCTTCCATATGGAGGCAGTCATCAGGAGCTGTCAGACAGGCTAGCTCCCAATTCTCATGGCTGGTGGTAACTCGGTTTGTCCCAACTCCATATGAGAACAGAAAGTTATTTCCCAGTGCTGAAGCACCGCCCCTCTCCTCCCTCTCCCCCCGCCCACCATGACAAAGAGGGGAGGCAGATTTGCCTTTTTTTTTTTTTTAAGAACTTTCTGCAGCTGGGCAGCACAGAGCAGAGCAGCTGCACCCTGAGAAATCTGGAAGCTGTGAAAATTAAACACACAGAGGAAAAAACACACCCCATGATGGAGCTCTCTCTCCACCAGAAGAGGGCTGGCATCCTTCCAGGAACTTAAACACAAATGATCAAGGAGACACTGTGACCAGAGCTGGGGCAAAACAGGAGGAAAGGGAGAGCCTGGATCATAGGAGTGGGACTCAAAGATGGGCTGAGGAAGCAGTGCAACTCAGGTGGTGAGAGAAAGTATCTTGTCTATCCTTGAGTAGCTTAATGGCCTAGCTTTCTAGAAGTGATGAGCAAAAAAAAAAAAAAAAAAAAGGGTGGATGGGCTCAGCACTTCTCTGAAAATCAGACTGCTCTAAAACATCTTAAGTTGGGCACCAAAAATCACTAGCCACTTGGGCAAAATGTTGGCCAACAGATTCTGATGGTTGAAAAACAAACAAGGTCACAGTTGGAATAGCTGTTTGGTAAGAGTTGGCAGCAACCCAGTGTTGTACACCACATTCCGAGACCCAAGGAATTTACAATCTCTAATTCTTGATTTCTTTGGATCCCCTCTATGACCCTTTGGCTAACACCAGCCTCCTGCATCATCCCTTCACACAACCTTAGGTCTCATCTTCAGCAAATGCCATCAGCCTAATTTCTTCCCATTTCGTTCTCCCTCTCATCCGAGAGTTCTGCCTATCCCTAAATTGCTTCTCCCACTTCTGCCTTTAGTTCTAACTTTTAAAGGATTTTGAGGAAGGCAGTTTATATGGGAGACCATCACTGGAGGAGGCTTTTATGGTAGCAACCCCCAACCTAAAGCAGTCATTTTAAGACTGCAAAAACAGCCGTTAGGTCAGAAGTTCTGGTCTTTGTTTTCAGACACAGGAAATTTCAAAAGAGGTGGCAACGGTTTCATTAATCATCTTCTTCAACCCATCCACATGGCTTCCTGAGTGGCTCCCAAATACTTGCCCTTTCAACATGCTTGTCTGGTACAGGCATTACCCAAAAAGGATGTGTGCACCACGTTTGCTTTCACTCCCCAGCTTCATCCCTTAGCTGGGCCAAAGGCAATAATCTGAACAGAGATTATCTTGTCTGGTTCTAAACAGCGTTCCCCACAGATCTGCCGAAACAGCTGGTCACAAACTAAAATCCTGCTCATTTGGCCTCCTAGTTTAATTCCACAAGCTGCTGTTAAAAGCTAAACATTTGCAAGTGGCTCCAAATCCTCCCTGCCTGAAGGCCATGACGCTGGCGTTCTATACAGGATGTTACTCTTCTTTATGATGAGATACTAGGCTCAAAAGCAACATTGACTCATGGTGCTCCACTGAGTGTTTGATTTGTTGGAAAGCAGTAAACTATTCCCTCAACCCTACGGCCACAGAGTCTTGGGCTGGGCCAGTACAGCTTCCTTACACATGCTGGGACAAGGTAGTCTAGATAGGTCTTTTCCATCTCTAGAGAGAGTTGTCATACATCTGAGGTGGTGGCTGGGAAGAATGCTATTTACCACTCCATCTTAGCTTCCTTTATACACACCCTACTCACTGTATAGCTCATTAATACGCAGAGAAACTCGCCAACCCCTTTGACTGCTATGTCCGGTCTCATAAGACTTCATGCTTCTAAACTAACTTTCACCAGATCTCAAGTCATCGTTAGTCATTAAGCAAACCTCACCTACACCCCAAGAAGTAGGAATTAGTCCCATTTATAACAGAAGATTAAACTGATTCATGGATAGATTAAGTGGCTTGTTCCTATGTTTGACCAAAGGATAGCGCAGTGGTTAGGGACTTGAGACTCGGGCTTCAATTTAATGCTGCACTACAGATTTCCCATGGATGTGGCGGCAGGCAAGTCACCTAGTCTCTGCGCCTCAGTTTTCCATTTGTACAATGGAGATAATAGCACTGCCTTGCCTCACAGGAAGATTGCGAGGATAAATACACTAAAGACTGTGAGGTGCCGAGATATTATGATAATGGATGCCATGTGAGTACCTAACAGAGTGAAAGATACCTGAGCCCAGTGGCAGGATGGGGAATAGAAACCAGGAATCCTGTTTCATCAATTGCCTCCTCCAACTACAAGGTTTTAGCTATGGGACAATCCCCTGGGAACATGCCTCAATCTCAGCCAAGAGCTTTGACCAGCCCCTTGGGAAGTCAACAGGGTGCAGCACATTTCAAATGAAAACCCTCTTGGACATTGTGTGCCCGCCCAGAGCCATAAAGACTTAGTTTTATTGGCTGGTCTTCAAAGCTACCATGTAATCTGAAACTGAACTTTGTGTTCTCCTACCCTCTTCATCTGCTTTACAAAAACATGCTGAGGACACTTTTGCGGAGCTTAGCCTTCCTATTCTATTTCAGCCTCTCAGCAGGGAAAGGCAATTTTAAAAGGGGTTCAAAAGGGCTGAACATCTGACACCTTTATGACAATGCCACATCCCCCCACAATGGGATCCTGAATCAATTGTTTCTCCCCCCTACTGCAGCTTGGGAACAGGAATAAGGAGGTAAAGTACATTCTGTATTTTAAAAATAGAAGGTTTTAAATGGAATGGTCACAGGAAACTTTGGGTTTGTACCTCTCTTTATAAAGAAGGCCTAGATGGTTTCATCCCTGCCTAAAAAAGAAAGCCTGTAAATTTGTTATCTGTATTGTGGTGGCGTCAAGAGGCCCCAGCCAAAACTGGGGATCCTCCCCATCATGCCAGGCATGACACAGACCCACATATGAGAATGTCCTCCCCCCAATCATGCTGGACCACTACACAGACATATTGCAAGACAGAGATCCTGCTCCCAAGAGCTTACAATCTAAGCAAAAGAAGAATTATTTTTCCCATTTGACAGATGGGGAAACTGAGGCCAGAGTGAAGTGACTTGCTCAAGATCACATAGGGAGCCTGTGGCAGAGCAAGGAATTAAACCCAGATCTCAAATGCTATTATTACTAATATTTATATTGCAGTAGCGCCTAGGAACCCCACTCATGGACCAGGACCCCACTGTGCTAGGCCCTACGCAGTGCCTTAGCCACAAGGCCATCCTTCCTCTCTGGAAATATGAAGTCTGATGTTTTCATTTAATGACTCAGTGGGGGAAAGGGGCTCTCATATGCATTTGGGGAGCTTTCCATCTTTACGGGTTAAAAAAAAGAAGGATGGTCGGTCGTCCTGTGATTAGGGCACTAGTCTAGAATTTGGGAGGCCCTGGGTTGAAGTCCCTGGTCTGCCACAGACTCCATGTGTGACTATCAGCAAGTCATATAGTTTGTGCGTGCCTTAGTCCTCCATCTGTATAATGGAAATAACAGTGTGCTGCCCTACCTTACTGGGATGGCTATGAAGATAAATACAGTAAAGATTGTGAGATGCTCGGATGCTACAGTTTACACTCAAAGATAGAAGCTCAGAATTTTTGGATCTTTTCTTCCAAGTGTTTTAATGAAGCACCCACAAAAAAACCCCAACACAAACACGAGTTCTAAAAATTAAAGAAAAATGACTTCCTTCACTACAGTGGTAGGGTAGACACTTCCCCAGGATTACAGCCTCACAATACGAGTTCTCTAGCCAGCCATAGAATCTTTCAGGCCTGAGTTTTCAATAGCAGAAGCAAATGGAAATTAGACCTTTCAGGCTATTTTTGTAAATCATGAAGCAACAAATAAAGGACACAAGCCCAACTCCTTCACCCCTCCATCTAAGTTACCTTCCAAACTGATTTCAGTGTCAACTCCTACACCTGCCCTCTTTAGAGGGTCTGTCTCCACTGCGCTTAGTCCAGGTGATCGGCCCTCGGTCATAGCCTAACGTCGGTGTGAGCAGCACCATGCCCAAGCTACTCTGTCCTCACTGGTTTTGCATACCCCATGTGTGTTGCTAGGACTTCTGGGGCCATATCCCATGGTTCTGTGCTGCAGTAAAATGAGCTGCTCTGATTCTTTCCCAGTGAATTGAGAGAGAATCTGTCTGTCCTTCTGAGCTTACCTGGGGAATTGTTTAAGAGGTTTGGTTTGTAACCACAAGTCCACATTCCCATCCACACAGCACTTTACAGCCCAGTTCAAGTACACCATTATTAACCTGGATGCCCCTCCCCCCAAAAGTGAGACAGCAAAAGTTTAACTTTCTACAGCTGCAGATGAAGACGGTGAAGAAAGGAAGGAACTAAGCGCTCAATAGCGTGGGAAATTTCAGCCTACTTGCCCAAGGTGCTAAATGAGGAGATCAGGCACAAAACGTGAGCAGAGCAGCCCAATAGGTACTTTCAAAAGGCAGGCGATCAAAACAAATCTCAGTTGACTGGGGAAACAAAAGCCTTTCTGGAAACAGGTGGGACCTGGCAACATTGTCAGCTGGGGGGGTGGGGGGGGGAGGAGGAGAAAAGAGGAGGGAGAAGAGAATCAGTCGAGGGGGCATCTGGATTTCTGAACAGTTCTTCCTCCCCTGACAGACACAAGCTATGTAGGTGGTTTCCGGAAACTCATGAAGATTGTTTTGGTTTCACTACTTGTGATGAAGTCACCAAACTGTCAAGATGTTCAAAAGGAGAGTTCTATAAAATCCCAGTATACCAGTGCATGTGTCTGAGGGTCTCACTGAATTATACAAGGGAAGGGCTCAATCATTCTCTCTTAGATACTTCTTGGCACCCATCACCGTAGTAGCTGACAGCCTCATAATATTTAAATGCATTCATCATCCTCAACCCCCTGAGGCAGGGCAGTGGTATAATCCCCATTTTACAAATGGGGAACTAAGGGCATACCTACACCACAAATGTTAAGTCGACCTATGTTAGTTTGATTTACAATTGTGGTGGTTCATGTCCACACTACCCTCCTTCTGTTCGGTGGTGTGCGTCCTCACCAAGAGCGCTTCCACTAACTTAACAGGGGACGTGTGAGGGCTGAGAGCCTGGGCAAGCAGCTGGGCTCTAGCTGGAACCCCCATTCACCCTGAGTGTCATTTCTTGAATGACAGCCAACAGCCAGTGTAACTAACCCACGGTGCCTACAGAGACACTGTGTTTGCCCTAATTACACTGACATAAGCCCCTCTCATGGAGGTGGAGTTATTACATCGGTGTAGCAGGGCACTTACATCGGTGGGAGCAAGGCTGTAGGTGTACACTGACATAATTAGGTTGACGTAAGCTGCCTAGACCAAACCTAGAGAGGATATGCAACACTGCCAAAAGTCATACAGGAAGTCCACGCTGGAGAACTCTACCTATCGTTTTCCCTTGGTGCGCCTCCATGCAATGTTCTGCTGCAAGACATGCAAGGAGGGAGACTCAGCTCAAAAAAAATCACCTTGGGCAGCACATCTAGTGACTAGATCAGAGGGGCTAGGTGGACTGTGTGCCTCAGTTTACACTGCCTTCCCCTCTACTCCCCCAGTAATCCTTGCCTCAACTCCCCACAAGGTAAAATTCTTAAATGAAGTGATTGGAAAGGGGCCACCAAGCAGCAGTAGTATCAATAACAATGGCTACTGGCAAAACTTCTGTGGTCCAGTGTATAGGATGCTGCTTGGGAGACAAGAAACCTAGATTATATTACCTGCTCTCCCACTGACCTGCTTCTGTAATGTCAAGCAAGTCAATTCCTTTACTAACCTTTGCTACAAGATGCTATTGATTGTTTTTATATCACCTGGCTGTTCTATAGCACTTTTCATTCATAAAGCCCAAAGGAGGTCAATACCAACCCCATTGTACAAAGAAGAAAACTGAGGCACAGAGAGGGGATTGACTTGCCCACGGTCACCTAGCAGCCCAGTGGCAGAGCCAGGATTTGAGCCCGGTCTCCTGAACCCCAATCCAGTGCTCTATCCACTAGACCACACTGCCCCTACTATTAAGGACCTCTCTCTTAGAGATGTAATTTTTTTTTTAACCAATATAGTTGCAGCAGTAAAAGCCTAGTACAGATGCAGATATATAGCTTATAGCTAGTATTAACTTATTCCCCTTCCTATATGGGAATAGCTATAGCAGCAAAACCACCTTTATACTGATATAACCGCACTCACAATAGGGGGGGTTGTACCAGTATAACTATACCAGCACAGTTAAGCAATATAACTTGTGTGTTGAGAAAAAGCCTAAACGCAGTAACTCGGTAACCCCAGCTTTGCCATTTCCTTCATCTCCTTTTTTTGCTTTGTCTCAACCATTTATACTCATTTTATACTCACAAGGGACTCTCTTCCCTAGTCTCTGTAGTGCTTACTTAAGGATTTTTAAAGTTATTCCTCAGGGGTTACCAGAATTCCCTATGGGACGCTGGCCTCAGGATGCATTCCTTTTAAAAGACTCATCCTCAGTGTGTTTAACCACGCCCATGGTGGCTCCTACACTCACCCACCCCCAGTCTAAATGAAGGCCAAAAATAAGATGGGCCCTTAACCTTCCTCCCCTTTAAAAAAAAATATATATATATACTTAAGAGAAAGCCTAAGGAGCAAAGTGAGGTTTCCAGGTGATCATTCTAGTGTGGGCCAAGGAGCTTATCAAATCTCACATTCACCAGCTGCCTCAGGCTATGTCTACACTGATGGCGGCAAAGTCTCCACCGTCGGACCGACTTATCTGGATTGACTGAGTGGTCAGTGAAGACCCGCTCAGTGGATCCAGAAGTCGACGTTATTAATGCGTAGCGCTGCATCGACGGGAACACGGTTCCCATCGGCCCAGTGCAGTGAAGACGGCATGCAGAAGAGAAGCACAGAAGTCGACGGGAGTTACGCAAGTTCTCTGCGTAACTCCCATCGACTGCCACCGAATCACGGAGGTAAGTGTAGACCAAGCCTCCGTGGAAGACTGAAAACCCAACCCTTCCCTCCCCTCCCCACTCCACGCTTCCATAAGGCACCGGGTCAATTAAGCAGTGTTACAAGAAGTTGGGGAAGGAAGGACAGATTCCTGCCTTTCTCAAGACAGAGGAGGACAGAGTGCAAACTTTTTTAAACACACTTGTATGTAAATTAAGAGCCTTTTGACTGCTGCTGCGAGTCTCTTCCCACCCCCTCCATGTCCCCCACATACTACATAATCTTTTTGTAAATAAATACTCTTTCAATTTGCTTTTGGCCCTACAAGTCTTTCAGGCATCTGCCTTTTTGTTGTTGTTGGCCAATCAATTCCATCACAATGTCCCACTGTCCTAGCAAACAATTGATTCCATCCAGTGCAGCAGCTAAGCAACTGCCGCTCAATTTGGATGAGCGCTGGTAACTGAGAATATTCCCATCAGGAAATTTGGACTGCGGGGGACCCAAAATATTAATTACTTAAATGCTGGAGGTACACTCCCCTGCAATCTCTATTTGCTACAGTGTTTGCTTCAGGGTGACAAAGTGTGCGAAAAATCAGGACGGTACATAGGGGATAATAGGCATCTACGTAAGACAAAGCCCTGAATATATCGGGTCTGTCCCTGTAAAATCGGGGGATCTGGTCATCCTAGTTTGCTTTCTTCTCTGAACCACTCTACATCAGCGTCGCTTGCTGTTCCACTATCATCTCACTCTAGAAATGGCTGCATTGCATGGGGTTAATGGGGAGGAATTGTGAAGTGACATATTACACATACATACACATGGTTGTGGTGAATCTTAGGTCATATCTACACTAGCGAGCTTACAGTGGCACGGCTGTACCGATGCAGATGCACCGCTGGTAAGATTGTTCATGTAGCCGCTCTATGGCAAAGGGAGAGCTCTCATAATAAATAATAAACCACCCCCATAAGCAGGGAAACTTATGTCGCTCAGGAGGGTGTTTTTTTCATACCCTGAGCAACATACGTTTTGCCAACGTAAGTGGTAGTAGAGATATGGCCTAAATCAATATTAGCAAGATCCCTTTTAATCCAAGCATCTCAAGTAGTATTACCAGCATGGAATGAAAACTGGACCCGAGGCCCAGAATACCTGTGTTTTAATCCCAACTGTGACACAGCCTCCAACAGTGGACTAGGCAAATCATGCCACCACCAAGCCTCAATTTCCCCATCTGAAAAATGGGTTATCTACTTACTACACTACAAGAAGTAGGAGATGTTTGAAAAGCTAAGTGCGCGGAGTGGGGCTGACCCATTAGAAACATTCTAAGATATTTTGAAAAAATGTTTTCTGCAAAACACATGTGCTTTCGATGGAAAATGATGATATTTTTGCCAAAAAAACTGAATCGCCTAAAACCAAAATATTTTATTCTGAAATGCCACCACGATGCCTCCTGGGAGTCATAGCTCAGGTGCCTCATGCATACATTCTCCTCTATGGGCCAGGATCCCTACCTGGGCTACATCTCCATGATGCCCATGGCCATATTACTGCCATGATGCATTGCCTCCCCCCTCACCATAAAGGGAGGGTAACGCATCATGAGAGATCTAGTCCAACCAGTGAGCTTGGTCTATAGAGGAGAAAGAGAGCTTGAGGCATCCAAACCACAACTCCCACAAGGCAACATGGTGGCATTACAGAGTAAAAATACTTGGTTTTTTTGGAGGCATGAGGGGGGACAAAATTTTCTAACCAGCTCTGATATGGAGTATTATGCCCTGGATTTGTTTCATCCTCCATAACTTTGCTGTGAGCAGCATATGTTTGCTACGTATTACACCAGACACAAAAATCAGGAAATCAGGTATCCTTCCATGTGTGCTAAGCAGTAATAAATCCTCATTCTCTTCAGCATCTCCTCTGTCCCCAGATGCTTTGAGAGCAAATGATTTGTTCTAATCTTGCAACTGTAATTCTCAAACCGACAGACAATTCTGGGAATGTGACTAGTTTCTCTACAGGGCTTTCCAGATCTTGAGAACTGATGGAGGTTTTCAGCAGCTCATTTTTCCTAGAGACTAGATACACAGGGAGGACTGAATTTTATATTCTGCCTTTCTTCCAAAAATCCCCAAAGCACTTGACAACCTTTTTTAGAAATGTCGTCAAGGTACATACACAGGCACATGAAAGGTGTTGTTCAAAGAGCAAAGATTGTCGCTCACTATGTGTCTGTACAGTGCCTAGCATTGGGCTTTGATCTTGGTTGGGGCTCGTAGGTGCTACCATAATATAAATTAATAAAAAAAGCTGTCAATTAAATGCAGCCACCTCTGGTGTGCAATGCTGCAGCTGTTTACAGCAATGCTACCAACCATTTAAGACTGGAAAGGAGGATAACCACACCATTGCAAGTGGAATCTATCTATCTATGGATTTTTATACTGCAGCCCATTCCCATAGTATCTGAGCACCTTAAATTTCTCTCAATTTAAGGTGACAAATTATAATTATCCAAATAAAACATTTGCCAGATCACTGGGACTAATTGCCCCTGCTTTGGGAGAATGCCATTAGATTCTAAGAGTCATTAGGTGTGCCTATCCATACTCTATAGGCACATGGAATATATTCATAGAAATATCTTGAATTAAAATCAAGTTGACAGAGTCAGTCAGCAAAAAAACATGATAGCACAAGTGCTCCAGACCTCACGTTTCCAAAGTGTCCCATGAAGAACATCAATAAGTTACCTCAACATGGCGACCTAAGCAACTAAGCCATGTACAGATTGGGGTCTATTTTTTTTTTTAAAATGAGCCATGCAGAGTTGAAACTATGCAAGCATTGTTTTTGTATTAAGCTAACTGCACAGAAAGTTGATAAATATTATCTGGACAAAATTACAAGCAAAGGGGGGCATTCCATAATTCAAGTACCTACAAGAACAGAGGTATCTATTCAGAGCCTAATGGTTTATTTTAAAAAAATGCCTAATGAAAATTTAATATCTAGTATTTGACACTTCATTATTCAGGGATTGGTTTTACAGCTTGTATTCAGTTGGATATTGGCAGAATGCCTTATCTGCTGTAGTTCGCATGCAGTTTTTTCAATGTTTCAAATGGGGTGGGTTTAAAAAATATGTTTAACAGTATTTTTTAAGGATTATTCAAAGAGGTGAAAAAAAGAGTCTTTTATGCCAAAAAACTACTGTGGTAACAAGGCAAAGGCATCGCTTACCATATGGTTTAAACTACATGGGGACTGAACTTAATTTAGAATTTAATTGCTTTCTGCAACAAAAGAAAATAATGACATGAAATATGAGTTATTGTGACACTAGTTCACTGAAGCATGTGTCCAAAACACAGTCTTACCCAATCTACTTGTCAAACACCAAGGCAGACCAACTCAAAGGACTGTCACCTAATCAATTGACATTCATCCCTCTTCAAGGGTATGATCTGAGTAATTAAGGTAAAGATTTTCCTCCCAAAAAATTCATGCAGTACTAAAATGCTAAACCATCAAAGGCAGCCCAGCCCAGCAACCTGCATTCTACAGATAATACAGCAAAATGAGCTAGTCTTTCCCAAGAACTATCTTGCCTTAGAGAAACATCTGAATTCAGCGGCTGGTTCCTTCGCTGGTGTCTCAAGGGGCACCTTAGAAATTAGAAAATACACTTTGAAGAAGTAATTCTCAAGGAATGGCTGATTGCTAAATTCTGAAATCAGCCAGAGACCTGCCTCTGTCAGAGATTGATTTCTAAAGGCCTAGCCATGCTACAAAACAACTAAGCCAGGACAGCCAATCACAGCTGTAAAGAAGCTCAACCATGCTCCATAACTGGGTTAAAGCCTAAGAGATAGAATGAAGCCCTGTCTTCACTGTGAACTTCAGCTGTGTAAGAAACAAGTCCCATGACTCAATTATTATTACAGTAATGCCCAGAAGCTCCATCAGAACCCTATTGTGCTAGGAGCAGTACAGACATGTAGCTAAGCTCTTTAACTTATAATTTATATCAGCTCGGGGGTGTGAATATTCCTCTCCTAAGTGAGTAAGTTACACAGACAAAAGTGCTACTGTGTACAGCGCTATGTCAGCAGGAGAAGCTCTCCCACCGACACAGATTATGCCACTCACAGAGGTGGTTTTTTTATGCCGATGGGAAAGCTCTCTCCCGTTGACAGAGTGTCTTCACCTGACACACTACAGCAGGGCAGCTGCATCAGTACAGCTGCACCACTGCAGTGCTGTACATGTAGACATGGCCTAAATCATTTAGGGGTGTGAAAAAGACACACCCCTAAGCGACACAGTTAAACTGACCTAATCCCCAGTGTAGACAGCGCCAAGTTGACAGGAGAACTTTCCTCTCAATCTAGCTATCAACTCTCAGGGAGATGGGTTACATATACCAACAAGAGAACCCCTTCCATCAGCATAGGTGATTTCTTTGCTGAAGCGCTACAGCGGCGCTACTGTAGACAAGCCCTAAAACTATAAGGACATTATCTTTTAAGCAATATATACAATACAATGTGAAATTTGAAGCGGAAGCTAAGAAACATCCTCTTTCAACATGTTATTTCTTTTTCCACATACAGAAACTTGACAAATCCAGCCTGGTGACCATATGAAACTACACTAAAACCACAAATGCCTGTCCTTCAGCTTTCTGAAAGCAACCTTTTTTACCTAGAGCTGATACTACATAAGTTCAACTCACTAAGCAAAACTGGATTAAAAGGCAAATTGTCACACACACTTACGTTGACATTTCCCCTATAGTGGCCAAATGCAGCCAGATTGCACTGACACACCTCATTTCTCCTCCACATTAGGGTTTTGCCTTTACTAGGTAAAAGATTTGTTCTTAATTTGTGTAGCAAATACAAATACATGTGAAGACAGGGCACTTTGTAGTTTTAACATGAGTGAACTGGTTAGGGTGAAGATATGTGGGACTCTAGGTTTACCCCAACTGCTCACTTAAGTTAAAAACCACAAACTGTCTTGCTGTCACTAGAATTTTACCTCATGCTAGCCAACACAAGTTAAGGACAAATCCTTTTTTTTGCTAACTAAGATGCACCTTAGAGGGGAATATAGTTTAGGTTAGACATAGAATTTAGGTTTTTATTTTTAAAACGAGTTTTTAAAATAACAACACAATTCATTTAACACAGGTGCCTTCCCAACAGCCACAGAAACCCAATCACAGTACCCTCATATTGTACCAGAACCAGAAAGTGAAAACTGGCAGTAAGAAGTGATAATGACTCATCTGTTTTAATTGTTCAACCTGAATTAAGTGCAAAAAGTAAACAGAGTGGATGATAAAAAAATAAATAAATTAGCTTAACAGTTAAAGAATTTTTTTAAATTTAAGTAGAGCAGGGAAGAATTTTGTAAACATCAGTTTTGATTAAAAGCAGGTCACTCAGAGTATGTGTTCAGACCTGCTAAAGTTTCTGTCACAAACCAGGACTCTGATCCTACAATCAGATCCAAGGATCCGTAGGCCCCCCTGCAGGATTGGTGCCACTGATTTGATTTTCATTCCAGGAGAAGTCTGCGCTAATGACAGAGCTAGAACAAACAGGAAACTGTTGAGTTTAATGAACACTGCAGAAACTTAAGAAACAAACTAGATGGAGCCTGTTCAGGTGCTAGTGAATAACAGATACACTCCTCAAACCTCTCTGGTCTAATTAGACATAGTCTGCACAGTTTATGGTATCCCTCCAGCATATGATTTTTACCCCCATCTAATTATACCCATACAAGTTCTAATGTGGATGCAGTTATAGCTTACTTCCCCTACACTGGAATAAGGGCCTCTCCATACTGCAAGGACCACAGGGGTTGTACTGATTTAACTATCCTGCTGTAGTTAAGGTAGTACAACTCGTGTACAGAGAAGTCCTTAGTAAGCATAGCTCCAAGCCCACTTCTCAAAAGCCACAAGCCAAAACGCCTGGAGTTCTATAAACCTGACCTCTGGTGGGCATTTGTCATTCAGAGCACAGTGAAACACAAGCACTTGGCGTTTTTAAAGAGAACAAAAGACAGAGAATAAAAATGGGCAGCTTCCAAAGGAGGCCTCTGGAATCCAGATAACCATGTCATGTACGACCAAGCACAGAGTAGACAGAGTCAGGGTACGGGATTTGTCATGCAGAAAAAACAGCTAGAGGGCTAACAGACATTTCTAACTTGGGCCCCGGTCGCCATTTATCTCAAGTACACAGAGTGCCAGGGAGAGGTTTCATGTGCCATGGACATTTTCAGCATTAGGTGGTGATAGAAAAAATCTCTCATGATTCCTAGTATGTAATATACTTTCAGGGAGGTGATGGGTGCGGTGTTTGTGTCATAATTTCCTTTACTGTTTCCACATTAAAAGAATATTTAGCATTTCTAAAGCACCTTTTTATCTGAGAATTTCCATTAACCAATTCACAACTGCACCAAGAGGAAGCCAAGGACCAGTCCCACTTTAAGGGCAAGGAATCGAGAGAGGGGTGGAAGCAACTTTCAAGGTCAGACAGCAAGGTGGAAATAGAACCTAGGAGTCTTGGCTCCATCCTTTTTTCTAGCCTTTGGAAAACATTCATTCTCCAAGATGGTTAAGAAACAGTGTGCAAAACAGCAAAGGGCAAACATTCAGAACTATCTCAGCCCAGAATAATACTGACAGAGCAGAGCCTGGACTCTATATTATTTCTATTACAGTGGCACCTAGAAACCCCAATCAAAATCAGGGGGCCCCCCTCCCAATTGTGCCAGGTGCCACACATACAGAGAGACAGTCTCTACCCGAAAGAGATTACAATCCAAATGGACAACGGACGAGAGGAACAGAGGCGCAGAAAGGGAAGTGTCTTGCCCAACATCACACTACAAGTCAAAGGCAGAGCTGTATAAAAGAACCCAAGCTCTGAGTCACAGTCCAGTGTACTATACATTATTATTATTATTAATAGTAATTTCTGGTTCTTATACAGCTCTATTCATCAGCAGATCTGAACAAGCTTCACAAAGGAGACAACTACCATTACCACTTTACAGACAGGAAAACAGAGGGAAATGAATTACCCAATGTTATCCAGCAGGCTAATGGCAGAGCTGGGAATAGAACCCAGATCTCCTGAGTTCCAGTCCAGTGCTCAGTCCAATAGGTCACACTGCTTTCCAAGTGGAGTACCTGAAGCTTCAGCCATGGTTGGGATCTCTGCCTCCTGCTCTTCATACAATAATTAGAGCAAGGGACTATTTCCAGCCTGGTCAATAACTTGCCCATGGTTACAGTGCAAGTAATTTGGTCTGTGCCCCTATTTGTGAAGTAGGACTAATACTGATCTATCACGAGGGAGAAAGCTGAGACTTAATGCTTGGAAAGTGCTTTTCAATTCTCAGATAGAAAGTGTTTGACTATGTCCACCTTGCATTTCTAAACATCAAGCTTGAAGTGCACACGGCCCATCCCCCAGCTCTTTACTTCAATGCTTGCACACTGACAATGAGGTCAGCACAGCACAGCTCTGAGAATGAACTTTGTAAGCAAACTATTAAAGAATGAGCACAAAACATTACTTGTACATAGAGCCAACATCATTATTTGGTATAATTGTGTCTCACGCTTCCCCCTTCATTTCCCAGCAACAGCGGCAGATTGTTTAAGACGAAAGATATTTAGAACCCAGAGGACTCCACGCAATGCACTGTAAGAATATTTAAGCTCAGATGAACAATAGCAGTGAACTGCTCAGTAAGCAGTATAGAGGTGTTGCTATTGTGAACAGATTGGATTGTGGGGTAGAAATAGATTGTTAAACAGCAGTTTTAAAAACGAAATATTCCTATCACAGGTGTGAACATTCATCTATGATTAGCATTGTGGTAGGGCCTAAGGCAGCGTTTCTCAAATGCAGCCACCAGTGGATCTTTTTGCAGCCACCACAGCCTCTAAACACGTGGGCAGATATTTTTGGAGAGGGAGGAGCACCAAACTCTCCCTGCAGTGCCCAGCTGTTGCTCCTGAATAGCTGTTCCCAAGGGCAGCAAGATGTGCCACCTTGATGTTTGTTCTGGCACAACCAGCAGGGATCGGTACCCTGCACCATGCAGCCTCCCCTGGGGCTCCCAGCAGCACCTCTGGAGACGTGTGGGGCTGCTGTGTACGGCACCAGAAGTGGCTCGTCAGTGGAGGAGGCTGAGGCATTCAATTGCCAGGGTGCTCCCCATGGCAACTCACCTGCTCCCGACCGGTGCACAGGGAGCTTGGGACTCTGCAGGCGGCCTGATCCACCTCCCTTGGGACAGGCTTTCACTAAAGGGTTGTGAGAGTCAGACACAGAGTTTGTAAGAGCAGCCACCAGCAAGAGGTGGTGGCCGCACTGTGAGGCATCAAAAAACCTGATGTGAGAACCTTTGGCCTAAGGGACCCAGTTATGGACCAGGACCCCATTGTGATAAGCACTATGCAAACACAGAACAGAGATGACCCCTGCCCAAACAGCTTACAATCTCTAATGGCCAGCAGTACACAGTGATATGAATCCTCCACATACCCGCCAGGAAAGGAATCAGAAAAGTTAATTATTTGTATCAAAATAGCATCTAGCAGTCCCAATCTAGATCAAGGCTCCAAAGCGATAAGTGCTGTATGTACACACACAGTGGGGAAGGGGCTAAGCTTATATTTAAATCAACCAGACAAAAGAATTATTACTCACATTTTAAAGATGGGGAATGGAGAAACCCAGAAATTGATGCACTCAAAGCCATGCAATGCAGGGGGCTTGGGACAGAGGCAGGAACTGAACCATGCCTTAACCACAATACCATCCTTCCTCTATAGAAGACACTGCCTTAGTTTAAATCCATCTAGCAACAGTCTAGCTTCACACTAAACTCTGAAACCTAACAAATTTGGGATCTGAGTAAATAATGCCACAGCCAAGAAGGTAAAAAAATGCATGCCTAGGGACTTCTCAGCAGAAGGATCTCAGCTGAACCATGATGTTATGTGGCAAAACCTGCCCAAATAAAAAGGAAGACACCTAATATTTAGCTGGAATTAGCTTATGTAACCTAGATGTAACATGGCAAAGTTCCTGTTGCATGCCTTCGAACACCCATCTCCTCGTGAGACATGAAGACTGCCTCAGCTGGCAACAAAGTGAAACTGCCATTATGACAAGCTAATAGAAAGTATTACACACTAGAGAAGGGATAGTGATGTCAGGGTCTTGTCTATTATGGGGTACTGTCCAGCAAAACCCCTGCCCTTCCCTCCTTCACCAGCCAGAAACCCAGTGGATGGGGAAACAGAATCCAGCAGTACCCTAGTCATTGCACTATTTCTACTGATCGCCAAAGCGCCCCATTCTATTGAGATGGGAAATGTCACCAGAAATAGGTTAAAGAGGCACCACCACATATTGAAGGCCTGAGCATACAGCAGTGTCTCATCTACATGGGAACGCCTTTTCCATACAACCTACTATGTGACTTCAAACAGATGTTATTATATCAGTATAAACCTTTGGGTGGACATTCTTATTTCCTGTATAAGAGGGCCTTTCCTTGTTTTAGCTTATTTTGCTTGGGAAAGAGTATAAGATGTGCTGAAAAAAGCCATTCTTACACCACGATAAGGGGAAGGGAAAAGTTATACCACTATAACCAGTGTGACTTTCCCAAGCGGACGTGGCCAAGAGAGAGCTCTCTCTCCCCATCCCTGATTCTCTGACTAAATTCCATCTCATTACTCTTATGAGTAACCTCTTTGTACCACCTATGATATGCTTTGGTCAAACAAAGTTTATTCAGCCTAATACAGGGGTAACTGAGTGAGCTTCTCTGACCTATGTTATGTGGAAGGTCAGCCTTATCTGTGTGTTGACCCAATCTCACCCCCATCCTGCATATACAAAACCTCTCTCTTGAGATTAGTGGTGTTTTCAGCCTGAGCTAGCTGACCCAGCTGAGGATGTTGGTTACAGCCTAGGTTACCTTTTCATTCAGGCTGGTAACCTGCCCACTTTGCAGCAAAGACATGGACTAAGTCACTCAAATGCTGGTAGTCCAATGCCTTTCCTCAGTTCCCCCATATGCCCAGGAGGACAGACAAGTTCTCCCACAATTCACTGGGAAAGAATTATAGAGTTACTCAGCTCACTGCAGCACAAAGATCCATGGGATACGCCCCCCAGAAGTCCTAGTGACAAATACAAAAGAGTGAGAGCACTGTTCAGACTAGGACTGGACTTTGCAGAGGCTGCTCACACCCAGGTTAGGCTAATGCAGGTGTTCAGAGCTAGATGCCAATTACACAGGCTAAATGCAGTGGAGATATGCTCTAATCTCTGGATCTCGAGCAACTCCCCTTGGCATTTACAGCTAATACATATATTCCTCATCAGATCCAAGATCCATCCTTGCATCCCCACAGCTGGATCTCTTGGTTAAGCCCTTATGTCCTGCCTCAACTACTGCAGCCTCCAACACACTCACTACCCCTTACCAGCCCATACAAAGAGGTAGCTGCTAAAGTCATCTCCCTTGTTTGTCAATTTGGTCACACCACTCCCTTCTGAATCCCTCCCTAGCTTTTGTTACAGTAACACTAGCACTTAGCTCATAGACAGCACTTTTCATCAGCACCTCCCAAAGTGCTTTACAAAGGAGGCAAGAATCATTATCTCCATTTTACAGATGGAAAACAGACACTGAGAAGGGAAGTAACTTGCTCAAGGTCACCAAGCAGGCCAGTGGCAGAGCCAGGAACAGAAGTCATGTTTCCTGAGTCCCAGTCCAGCACTCCCTCTATCCACTAGGCCACACTGCATCCTTTGGTACTTGGTCACCTCCATTAAGGTTTATGTAACCTAGCACTTCCTTGGCTGAGATTCTCATCCCCCTCTGCCTGCCAACATTCCTACCTTTATGCTCCCCGTAGAGTCATCTCCATGCCCCTAAGCAAGGCTCAATATTCTTGAACATATCCGCAAGGGATATATTCCCTCCACTTTTAAGTGCCTCTTAAAAGACTTAAGTCCACTGTGCTGACTAGTGGATTTTGCAGAGGTGTATATAAATTCCCTTCCTTCATTCCCCTTCCCAGACCTCCATCTGCCCTTAGACTGTGAATGACTCTAATAGGAACTGGCCACTCTTGTGTATCTGAAAGTACTTAAGACTGTGGAGAGTATCACGAAGAATGAGAATTTTATATTCTGACAATCATTTAGCCAAACTATACTCACTAATGTTAGGTATTACTGAGCAAAGATTTAATTTGTTCTCCAGACAGAAACACACGAGTCCCATTCAAACTCTCATCACACAGGACAGTACATTTCCCCACAGCAAAGAACAGTGAAAGCCTTATGTAGCAGTCTAATCTTTAAAGTGCGTTACAATCATTAACTAATTAAGTATATGAGACTGCAGCAAGACAGGTAGATGTAATCTCCCTTTTACAGATGGGGAGGCAGAGAAGCAACTTGCTCAAGGACAGAGTGAATCTGTGATGGAGCCGGCATTAGAATTCAAATCACTGGAGATAAATCATGCAGGCAGATGATGAATAAAGAATACAAGGCAGAATCTAGAACACTTTGTAATTCTACAGTACTTCCAAAGTGGATCTTCAAATTGCTTCAGTGTTCCTCCCTCTTGAGGTTAGTTTACCACCATTTTACAGAGCAGTGGACTGAAATTAACGTAGATTTCCTCCTTTTTCTTCTCAAAAGAAAGATCAGTCAATCCTTGGCAGAGTCAGGAATATAAATCGGGAATCCTGACTCCCAGTCCCCAACCTGGACCACTAGATAACACTCTCAAATAGCCAGACAAGACAGCATACTGTTTGGATGTAGGGTTTCCCAGTGAAACACATTCGCAGCAGCAAGTTTTTAAACAGTGAGGTTAATTTACCTAAGGACGTGGTGGATTCTCCATCACTTGAAGTCTTTAAATCAGGATTGGCTGTCTTTCTAAATGCTATGCTCCAGCTCTAACAAAAGTTATAGGCTGGATGCAGGAATCACTGGATGAGGTTTTATAGCCTTTGTTATGCAGAAGGTCACATTAGATTATCATAGTGATCCCTTCTGGCCTTTAAATCCATGACTTCCCAGGGAAGCACAAATTTGCAAGACTCTGGATCTTTAAATTTTGATTTGGAACTTTGACCAACTGAGGTCTGGTCACTCAGAAGAATAAGTGCTCTTGAGCCTTCTATGCCTCTTCAGACAACCAGCTGGTGCCAGGTAAGGTAAAGAGACACTGTTGAGATGCTCTTGTTGGCAGAGATTAATTCCTCTGAAGGGAAAGGAGTTACTGAAAACATTTTGCAAACAAGCCTACCGGGCTACAGAGGAGATAGGCAACATGTATTTAGACCTTAAAATAGCAACAGTGTATAATCATTCTCAGACTACCTTTGGGAACTCCAGCAGTAGCTGCTCAGAGCAGCAGTTGTTTCAGAGACAGGAAGGGAATTATTGCTATCAGAATACAAGTCATTAGCCAGACTCGTTTAACAGGTAGATTCAACAATTGCTGCTTTAAAGACACTGATGTATAGCTGACTAACTGGATGGAATGAGCTCTTGTACACATGGAGGTTTGCCAGGTTTCACCCCACCCCATAGCAAGTACAAAACTGTGGAATGGGCACACAAACGAAGCCACTGAAGCTCCACTGGTTGGAAACTAGGACAGGGCAG
Organism: Emydura macquarii macquarii; assembly: GCF_026122565.2. Taxonomy (NCBI): domain Eukaryota; kingdom Metazoa; phylum Chordata; order Testudines; family Chelidae; genus Emydura; species Emydura macquarii. Next base: position 6,634,764 of record NW_027131105.1, on the reverse strand, counting down.
AGCACTGGAGTATATATTTCAGAGACAAACTCATCACTGGTTTCACAGGGTAGTGGAAGAGGGAGATGGGCTATGAAGTTTAATAGGGCTTTTCTGTCTAACCCAGTTAGGATTCCAAAATGGAATGGATATATTGCTTCAAACTCTGTGGAACTGACTTTTTATGGCTAACAATCTGTAGAACAAACCCTTCTTACTCAGTGCAAAGCTTCACATATATGATCAGCAAGAACTCCGTGGCCACAAAGATGAAGTACCAGCAGGTATGCGTATAAGGGCCACTCACAAGAAGGACCAACATCAGGAGGAAATATGGGCCAGTGATTGAGGCACCAGCCTAGAACTTGCGAGACTTCAGTTCAAGTACTCCACTTTACAACAGACTTTCTGTGTGACCTTGGGCAAATCAGTTAGTGTCTGTGCCTCAGTTTCCTCATTTGTACAGTGGGGATGATAGCACTGCCCTGCTATTGTGAAGATAAATACATGAAAGACCTGCCCACATATTACAGCAACGAGGGCAGGGTAAATATCTGAGAGTTTCTTGGTTCAATTGTACTTTGTAGGGCAAGTTGCTTTAGTTTGTGAATTCTTTGTAGTGCAGCCTCTTTTAGACACAGCTGGACACTGTCTGCAGGGCTCTGAAGCCTTTGAGGCAAACCTTAACGGAAAGCGTCATAATGGTACCACACCGTAATGCACACCACACCAGACCAATTGTCTATATTACCCAAGCTAGAAACCCAGGCTCTTGTTCCAATAGGTGCCTCTGTCAACTGCAAATTGTTCCAGGAATTTAAAAGGGAATCTTTTGTTGCATCTTCCCAGAGTAGCCTTATGACATAAATAATACCCAGCGCTTATCTAATGAGCACTTCATAAAGGCAGGCTGTATCATTATCCTCATTTTACAGTTGGGGAAACTGAGGCACAGAGTGGTGATGGGACTTGCCCACGGTCACCCTGCAGGCCAGGGGCAGAGCCAGGAATAAAAGCCAGGTCTCCTGAGTCCCCGTCCAGTGCTGTACCCACACTGCCTCATAAGACAGGACGGATGACACTTCCATTACACCAGAGCTACACCAGGAACAGTACTCCTTGTCTGTGTCCCTGTGCTTGCACTTAAGCAGGCTACCAACTGAAGCTGTGCCTGTGTTTGGATAGGTTTATGAAGTCCAAAGAAATTGCCGGATTGGATCAGACCCAAGGTCCATCTAGACCAATAGTCCGTCTCCTATAGGAGCTAGCATCAGATGCTTCAGAGGAAGGTATGAGAACCAAACAATGAGCAGATGTGAAGTAACCTGCTTCTCCATAGGTTTCATCCTAGTCGCTAACAAAGATTGAAGCATGAGGTTTAATATCCCTGAAACCAGATCCTTCCCCTCCCCCCGATTAACTGTAACACTCTGAATATTCTTGATACCCATGTAAATATCTAATCTCTTTTGGAACTGGCCTCAATGACTTCCTGTGACAGCAGAGACCAAGGCTCAAACTAATACTAAAGCCAAAGGAAGCAGGTGCTAACGGAAGCTTACACCCATTTTGCTAGTGTTCAGGTTATTTCATTTCATAATTGCAGAAACTACTGTACGTTTGATCTTTGTACTAGAGACACACTGCAGGGGGACGCACACACATACACGTACACACACACATGTACACACACACAGGTGGTCAAGAAACATTCATTGCAAAACGAACTGGGAAAGTAAACGAACGTCCCATATGAATGACAGCCCCATTCTCAAAACAAAGGAACTTTAAGCTGGATAATGAACAGGAGAGGCTTACTAAACAAAAAGAGCACATGTAAACCAAACAGCCAGCCAGCCCATTCAGGTAGATCAATTCAAAGTACATTCAGACACAACAGTTCCTTGTCTTGACACAATTCAACTATTGCAAAGCCTGGTTCTGTTTGCAAGTGTTTTGGCTTCCTGATAAATATGAAATGCAGCACTGCAAAAACAGTGCCACTAATGCTTGGAAGTCTAGTTCCTTCACTTGCAATAATGAAGCAGTCTGAGTTTTTGATCAAAGGCATTTCATATCAAGCCAGTAGTATTTCCTCTCTATCAACTGTTAAAAAAGTTATCAAGGGAAGAAGGCTGAATTCAAGGAAACACAGAACTAAGCATCAGCCATTGGGGAACTTCATGAAAACACAATGCCATTAGAGAGATGCTTTCCATGGGAACATCAGAATGACTTACTTTGCAATTCAAGGCATTTCCAGATAAGAAACACCTATAGTCTTTTCTAACTTCCATCCAGCCAAACATGTACAACCCACCACCCCACCTAAGAAATGTATCAGATATTTTTAATTTCATTTTATACTGAGAAATAAAAATGGACCAGCAAAGTGCTTATCTAACATCAATCAGAATCTGATTCACAGGTGAGGAGAAACAGTGCAACTTTCTCAGCTTAGCCTGAGAAGCTTAACCTGAAGGTTAGCAGAAAGGACTGAGTCAGGACTCCGGACTCCTGGTTCTATTCCCAGCTTTGGAAGGGGAGTGGGCTGGAGCAGGGGAGCTAAGAGGCAGGACTCCTGGGTTCTATTCCCAGCTTTTCCACTCACTTGCTACATGATCTGTCTTCGAGTGCGAAGTGGTACCTGGAGGGGTTGGGTGGTATTTCTGGTATATTTTGCTCCCTATACTTGGAATATTTTACTGCTCTTTATCTAAATCAAATGGTCTCAAATTTAATAAAAAAAAGGGGAGGGGGGAGATGGACCAACTTTTTTTCTCATGAGCACTCCATCACACAGACCCTCTTCTCAGTCACAAATATCCCTGCAACTCTATGGCAACTGCCAACCTGGAAAAGTCATATTAGGAAGTATTTAACATGCTCTTATCTTCTTTCAGCAAGAAGAGGCAGCTCCATGCAACTCCCAACTCTCTGCAGACTGCTAGTGGGCATGCCATGGATCATGGCTGAGGAACCAGTGTTCTGAGCCAAGTCAAATGGAACTTGATATTATAGAGATGAGCATCTTACAAATGCTTGTCAGAATACTGTACAAGCCAGATAACGTCTCTGTGCTTTATTGTTTGCATTATAATAGCACCCAGATGCTACAACGGAGATCAGAGGCCTATTGTCCAGTGTTGTGCAAACACAGTGGGAAACTGAGGCACAGAAATGATGTGACTTGCCCAATGTCAGAGGGGTAGGAGAAAGGAAGGGTTGTCCAGTGATTAGGGTGCTAGCCTGGGACTCAAGAGACCTGCATTCAATTCCCTGCTCTGTCACTGACTTGCCCAAGGTCACACAAGGAGTCTCAGTACCTCAGTACTCCATCTGTCAAAAGGGGTAATACCCCCCTTCACAGGAGTGTTGTGAGAACAGGTACAGTCAAGACTGTGAGGTGCTCAGATACTTTTGGAACGGGGACCCTATAAATACTTTACATAGTCTGCAGCAAAACCAGCAATCAAACCCAGATCTCCAGAATCCCAGCCCGCAAAGCAACCCTGTCTCTGCTTCACTTCAGCCACCTGCAAAAGACGTAAAGTGATACATCCCTTCCTCAAAGGAAGGTCATATTGCTTAACGAACTAGCGTCTGTAAAGCGGAGGCATGGCACTGGGGAGAGGCAAGGTATTTGTTAGGTGCTGCACCCAGGTTCTTCACCATTGGCTTTATTTGTAGTCACTGCTGGTACAGGAAGTTCCCATCTACCAAACACAAACCACCATTGAGCACTAACTGGTCCAGGGACACCAGCCCTTGCCAAGACCAGCCTAACCGGTTCGGCAAGCATTACCCTACTCTCCAGCCTCCTAGCAACACAGAATAAAGCTCTGCAACTGGGACTCCCCCATCACATGACAGTGAAGAAATAGGCTGATATTTTACCATTACACTTCACACTTCTTCATAAAGCAAGGAAAGAGAACAGTCAGTTGGGGTTCATGAGGAAGTTCCATTTGTTTCTGCCCCTGAGAATTTAACACATAAAATGTCAGGGACAATAAGGGAAGAGAAAAAATAGCACTATTAGAAAAATCCCAGCAGAAGAAAGACATCTGCAGATACAGCTCCCAACAGGAATTGACAGACTCAGGACTGGAAGAGACAGTAAGGAAAAGATCGGTTTTGCTGGACACATGTGGGAGACTGTGTGTCTAGTAGTTAGTACAAGACTCCTGGTTCTATGCCTCACTCTGCTGCTAACTCTTCAGCTATCTCCTAGGCTGAGTCTAAACTAGAATACTGGTATATTTTATTGTTGGTACAGTTATAGCACCATAAAGATGCCTTAGTTCCCCCTTCCACTATAGGAATAGCTATATCGGTATAAGGAATTTTTATACCAGTATAACCCACATTAGCATTTGAACTAGTTTAACTGTCAGGAAAAAAATTACATTCCCAACTAACACAGTTATAAAAGTATAATTTTCAAATGTTAACCAAGCCTAAGCCTCTAGTATCTCAATTTCTCCACATGAAAAATGGAGGTGACACTGATTCACTCTCTGCAAGGATTAATATCTGTAAAGTGCTGTGAGATCCCCGAAGGAAAGGCATACAGGAGCACAAGGTATTGAATACACACTCCTGGAAATTTTTGTAAGTCTTTGGCATTTTCTGATACTGAAACTTCCTGAATGAAAATGAAAGAAAACAGAAAAGGGGCTAGGAAATGGTAGGCAACAGTTAAATGGTAGGCAACAGTTCAGCATGGAGTTAGACCAAGGATAAAGTCATCCCTGAATCTGAAAGCTGTGTTTAGACTGTAAACTCTTTGGGGCAAGAGCCTGTCTTCCTACATGACTGTGAAACACCTGGCATGCCTTGGGGCCATACATGAATAGGAGGCTGAACTGCAGTTAACTTAGCAATTTACGCTCACCTCACACCACCAGAAATCACCACAGCTTCAATCTCCTAACAAAGAAAAACAGCTACACACACACAGCATCAGCAATCAGCATGTTTTAGAATCCACACATTGCCTCCTTTAGCAGATAGGCCAGTGTTTCTCAACCTGTGGGGATGTCACAGGACAGGTTGGGCAGTGGTCACAAGCAGGGCTGGAGTTAGGGAGTCTCAAGCAGGCAATTGCCCAGGGCCTCACAAAGCTAATTTACACAAAGCTAATTCACAATTTTTTAGGGAGGGGGAGGGAGAGGGAGTTAAAAAAAGAAAAAAAAAAAAGAGAGATTGTGAAAATCCAAAGGGTGTTACCAGCACAAAAAGGTTGAGAAACACTGAATTAGGCCTTCCCACTCATGAAAACCAGGCGGTACCAACCACAGTATTTCCACTCAGCTCATCATCAGCCTCACAGTGGCATTTTCGTTTGGTTTTAAATACTTCCTTGCAGCTAATGTAATCCTGAAAGTTGGATTTCCCCAGATGGGAAGCCAACCTGGAGAATAAAACTTAAGGCAAATAGAAGTGAGAAGTACATCACATAGGAAGGTTGCTCTGGATCTCAGAAGCTGGACTTCTGCTCCAGTTGAGACCTCTGCTCTCAGCTACGCTGCATCATTCTGCTCCATTAACATGTGGCTAAAGGAGCAGAAGGAAAATGTTTAAGCTGTAAAACATCACTGATAGGGCCAGAGGTCTTCATTCAAGTAACAGGCAATAAAAGCCAAAGATTTCACAATTTTCTGCATGCACCACACTCTGCAGCTATATTTTAAAATATCACTAATTCCAACCAATATAGGTATACGTGTAAGATGCACTTCCTGGGAGATTACTGAAATCTGTGTAATAAGGCTGCATCCTCTGCCAGTGGGTGCATTAGGGTGGGTTCAGAGATGCATGCGATTTCACCAAGTAGCATGTGAAAACAGCCTGGTGAAACAAGTTACAGGTAATACAGTACAACCTCTGTTTACTTGAAATGTTTCAGGGACAGCAAACTCATTTAGATAATTGAGAGAGTTAGCCGATTCACCCAGGGTGAGGGTAAGCAGAGACCCTGAGAAAAGGGAGTTTTGTGTTAGAGACAATGTAATACTGAGCTGTACATGTAGAAGTTATTAATTCAAGAATGAGACACATCAGTTTTAATGGTCCAGACATCTGAAATACTCATCCACAATGTTCTAGATACAAGAAATTACAACACTTCCTGTTTTTAACCTCAAAATAGTTGATTCTACCTTGAAAGCAAGAGATGTTCAAGCTAAACTTTCCACCTAAAATAGTTTTTCCAGACAAGGCCCACCTCAGTTTTGATCATGAAAAGCCGCCACCACCACACAACAAAGTGAATTTTGGCAAAGTCTTGCTCTTCAGTTTAGATGATCAGTTTAGAATGGCTGATATTTCCTTGCTCAAGAGAAACCAAGGGTGAAAATGGTACAAGTCTTGCAGGTCAGGACTTAGCTGAGTTGGCAGAGCTGCATGGAAGAGGATTCCACACAAGCCCTCTACCATGCCTCTCATGCTGTTATCTTCTTAGAAGCACAAGATGACCCCAAAGTCAAAAATAATCAAGAGATGGAGATGCACTATAGTTTGCCTTCCTTAGCTTCAGTTCTCTGACATATCTCCACAACTCCCTCTTAACACTGCCCCAAAGATAAATTCTCATTTTATTGATAATTCATATTCCTGCCAACTCTCCAGTCCTCCAGTTTTAACGGAAGCAGATGACTGAAATCTTGGCTCTGAATTATATTCTGTTTTTGCTTTTATTATTCACTACAATAGTCTACTTGCAAAACTCCTAAAGAAAAAAGGGAAGGACGTAGCTAAAGAAGCCTAAATAATTGAGACCCAGACCAAAGTGTCAGTCAGAGAACTGGATTCTCATTATCTGACCATACACACAGGGATAAGGGAAGCAGAAGCTTTATTTTTATGCTTCAGCAATTTAAAGTTGAGGCAGCTGAAGAGAGATCATGGAAACAGCTTTAGATCAATCACGCTTTAATGTCAGCCAAATTTAGTTATTTTGAAGAAATTGTTAAGAATGCCAGATTAAATGAATGTGATGAGATCAGTCAATAGAAACAGAGGGGTCTCTCCTCATTTTGAAGTCACATTCCTGCTTATTTAAAGGCACCCAAAAAGAAAAGTCTATTGATGCTAAGGAGCACCAAAGGGCATGCAGCAAGGCCAGATCCAATTTCATCCCTGTTGTAACTCCATTGACATAAGGCTTGGATTAGTGTCAAAGTGTCCAACTAGGACCCTCTTAGCCACTCAGTACACAAATGTATGTACACAATTCCACATCTTCCTAAGTTTCATTGGGAGGGCCAACACAACCACATTGCGGTTGGGACTGGGAGAGAAGTTCATTTTTTGAATACCTCTTCTTTGGACAAGGGTAAGGGGGAGATTAAGTAGCACATGGCTGCTACAGTCCATCCGCTGCTTAGAATGAATCAGACTTTACGGAGCAGAGTCTGTTACTACGTCAGAAGTCCAAGACTTTCAGACTGTCCAATCCATCCCACTGCCAGGCCTATTTAATGCAGCATGTGTATGCAGGTAGTTACCCTACTCACTCAACCAGTTAGCAAGTCACACAGGGTCTTGTCCAGGAATGGTTAACAGCAGCACCTCACCTCTCTCTTAATGGATTACTTTCAAACAGGTCCTCTCCTTGTTTGAAACAGCAGCAGGTATAGCACAAAGCAATGAATAATTACCCAGCTATTATACAACCTGCCTCAACTGTACTCTTGAAAGAATGCTCATTCTGCCCACAAATACTCTTTACAAAAACGCTCCAATATCACCTTTTGATTTCTCTTATGCAGCTAAAAACAACACTTGGAGGGATCCTGGCTGCAGAGCCCGCCCTGTCTTTTCTCCACGAATCACCTCCAAAAATCACTGATCATGGGAAGCTCCCATCTACAGCAAGTCTCAATTCAAAAGGGCCAGGGCAAAAAAGAGAAGATTGGTGTGTTCTTATGAGTTGTTTCCGAAATTCAGCTTGGGGAAGCAATTTCCTCACCAGTTGTCACCTCTCACAAACACACCCTTGAAAGAGCAAACCATCACCATGTCACAAAGCATCTTGAGCTGCATCATATCAATGAGATACTTGAGATAGAGGTAACTCCTTGGGCCTGAGACCTAATAAGGGGTAAGGAAAATACTGAGTGAGCACGGACGTTAGATCAAGGAGTAGATGTAATATGGAGCAGCAGAGAAGGGAGGTAGATGCAGAGCAATGGGGCATTTCCCTTGCCCAGTAAAAGCCCCCATTATTCATCATGGGTTGATTAGGAAATGAATATGTGGGGGGCAGGGCAGAGAGATGGAAATGCTCCCTGCTCCAAAGAGCTAATGCACACCACAGGGGATAGATAGGTCCACAGCTCTCTCCTTCCCATTTCAGGGAGATTGGATGGCAGATGGGACATTAAAGGGGCACAGAAGTGGGTTATAGCCACATCTGCACCATCACTCATTGGCTCTGGGGTATAACTATAGAGTGCTCTCTCACTTCTGCAGCATGCCATTGTTTCACCATGGAGCATTACAGGGTTCTACAAGTGTCCCTGAATTCAAGGAGGGGTGATTAGGTAGATACACAGGGAATTATAGATCTGTGCACAGAGCAGCCCCATAGTAGTCTCTCCCTCACATAGATCCATGCCTCATTCACCATGGACAGCAGTTAGTGGTGAAGAACTGGGGGCACGGGTATACATACGGGGGTAATCTCTTCCCTGACCTGCACCACAACCACCACCTCCCTTCCATTCACCATGGACAGTAGCGTTTGGGAAGCATATAGGGATCTACTGGGTGGGGAAACATGTACGTACATGGAGGAGATTCTGTAGGAGTCTCCTGCCTTCCTGCTCCACATCCCCTGCACAGGGAGGGGCAGCTGAACGTAAGGACCCAAGAAGGGTGCATATCGATCTATGGAGAAGAGGCAGGCTTCTACCCCCTCACTTTACCATCGGCAGCATAGGGCTGGGATCTAATAGCCCCACAACCACTGTCTGCTCTTCAGCCCCCATACGGTGCAGGGAACCTCTCGTGCCCTCCCAGCCTTCCCTCCCCTCAGCAAAACAGGGGGTGGGAAGCCTCTTCTGCCCCCCAGCCCGGCCTCCCTTGGGGGTAGGAACACCCCAGCCCCTACCTGCTCCGTGTCTCTCTCATTCAGGGTGGGGAGGGGGCTCCGGCCGCTGCTCGACATCTTGGCCCCCCCCTTGGCCAGCGGCTCCTGGGGCTCCGGCGGTTCCTGGGGCTCAGGCCGGGGCTCTCCTCACACCGGGGGGGGCCGGCCAGGCCACCAGCATGGGGGAGCCCCAGGGGAGGGGGACTCAGGGAGTCGGAGGGCGCCGGGACTCGGACATGGGTCTCCGCCGGGCCGCGGTGAGGGATGCCCGGCCCGGCGGCTCAGGCGAACCCGGGGACGAGGCGCAGGGACCAGGCCGCGCCGCCGGGAGCCAGGCGTGCGCGTAGGCGAAGGCTGGGCAGAGCCGGGGCTGAAGAGATCCGGAGGCCGAGTGCCCCCGGCCAAGCCGCCTTCCCCGCCCCGAGATCCGGCTCCCCTCAGCGCCTCTCACACCCGCACAGCAGCAGCAGCTCCCAACATGGCCGCCGCCACCGGCCTTCGGCCATTTCCGCCCCCTTCCGGAAACACCCGAGCCTCCCGTCATCATAGCCAGTTTCCGCCGGTTCCGGAAACACTAAACCACCCCCCGCAGCCGCTTCCTCCGCCTCACGAACACATCCGATTCGCCCTCCCTCACCATCGGCAGCTTCCGCCCCCTTCCGGAAAGATCCGAAATAGCGGGCGCGGCCCCTTACTCGCTCGGTCGTTTCCGTCTCATTCCGGAGATACCCGAACTTCACCTTCGGGGCAGCGATCGGAAATTTCCGAACAATCGCCCGAGAATTCCCGAAAGCTGATTATCGGCAATTTCCGAAAACTCCCGAAACTGCCACTGCAGAAGATCGGCAGCTTCCGGAAAAGTTTCGGCTATTTCCGCCACTTTCCGGAAAATAGGGGCTGATGATGCGTTATTGCTTCCGGGGGGTTGTTGTTCTCCGAGGGAGGGAGGAACAGGATAGCAGGGCTGGCGAAATGGGAGAATAAAGCACCCAAAATTCCCATATACACCCGTCCAGGTACTTGGGCTGATAAATTTGCACACATGGATGCATCTGATTATGCAAATATGCCGCATATATACACCTGCTCTGGTCGTGCAAACACGCATACGTGTGCGTGTACACCTGGGCACATACTACACCTGCCTGTGCATCTACATAGGCACACAGGGTAGGGGCTGCAAGCGCACACCACCAAATGCCCGGGCCCAGCCGCAGCTGTGCGTGCAACTACACACGTGCATTCACCCCCATCTGCTGCACCTGCGCTTCATACGCCCCCTGCAGACACAAGACTGCACCCCCACCCTCCGCGCGCATCCCTGCGTCTCTTCCCTCTCCCACCTACAATCACCTTTGGGGGGAACACAGCGTCCCCTTCCCCTCCCAGAAACAGTGTCCTCCGTGCATGGGGGGCTGCTGGTGCTAACCCACCCCCTCTGCCCCCAGGCGCACGGTCGGTGACGACGATCACTGGCCGCATGGACAGCGTCGTTTCGGCTCGTTATTTTTCCCATATGAGCAGAGCAGACCCCGCCCTCTCCCAGCTGCTGGAGTCTCATTTCCCAGCTACACGCATGGGCTGGTACCAGAGCTACCGCCTGGGGCTGATGTGCGCCAGCAGCGACCCCTGCTGGTCAGAGGTAGAGCTGCAGCTAGGTGGGCCCGCAGCTCGCGGCCCTGAGCAAAGGCTGATGCACTCGAGATGCAGCTGGCGCATGGGGGCGCTCGGGACTCAACTGCAGCGTCCTCGAGCTGCGAGGGAGCAGGCTGCTGTAGAGGACTTCCAGCGCCCGAGTTAGCCAGAGCTGGAGTGTGCCAGCACCAGGGATCTGTTACAGCGGGGGAGCATAGTCAACTCGCGCACACACACACACATGCCCTTGCATGGCCTGCACGTGGCCACAGCTGCATGCACATACACACACAGCCACATGCGCACACACACACAGCCACATGCACACGTGGGGCCACAACTGCATCCATTCACACACACGTGTGCCTGGCTGCGTACAGGCACATGCACACATGCAAACAGCTGCATGCCCACAAATGCTCACTGCTGCCTGTACAAACATGCACACCCTTTCTGGTGCATGTACACATATGTACATGCCCACAGGTGCAGGCACACACATGTAAACTCCCATAGCTTCATGCACACACACACATAAACTGCACACCTGCACATGCACACACCCACAGCTGCATGCACACACATGCACATCTGTGCACATGCACATCTGCATGCACACACAGCTTCTTGCACGGCCATGTGCACACACTCAGGCATTCTTACTCTGAGTCACAGGTGCCTGCACACGTCTGTGCATCTTGACATGCAAACAGAACCACATGACTTCCCATGCACACACCTACACCTGCGTGCACACACTCATGCACCACCCCTTCACCCATGCACACACTAGTGGATCCTCATATACCACGTGGCCAACATTAGCACAACCAACCTGGACTGGCTGATGCTTGCATTTGTGGATCATTCCAAAATTTGTGGTTCTCTTGGTCTCCCCCTAGAACTAAATACCGTGTGAAGAGGGTAGAGATTCCAATCACAGAGCTAGGGCGTAGGGAGCTAAAAAGGAAGCAAGTCAGGCCCCTAATGGGGTGCAGCATCAGGAAGATTATCAAAACTGTTGTGTTCAAAACATGTCCATCACATTCCACACTGCAGCAGAGCTACACACTGCCTCTTTGCTTAGCACCTCGGCACACAGCACATAATCATCAATGAGGGATTGCTGTGAGGGGGGCCAGCTCCCTGTGGAACCCTACCCAGATTTAATGGGGAACACACCAAGCAAAGTTTTCAACCTGCCAGTTGAGGGACCCAGGCATGAACAAGCTTCATGCCACACCTGAATGTCAGTCCAGAATCACACAGAATGGGGAACTATTCAATTTGTTGTTCTGTGTATCCCAGGATCATCCGGACTGAGATCAGGACCCCATTATGCCACGTGCTGAACAGACTCTAACTGAAATCACAGCCCCATAGTAAAGGCATCTTGTGCACTAAAGAGTTTCAAATCTAAACAGACAAAAGTTGGGAGGAGATATGTAGGCCCAGAGTGGGGAAGGGCCTTGCCCAAGGTCAGTGGCAGAGCTGAGGACAGATCCCAAGCACCCTGAGTCCCAGCCCAGTGCCCTACCCACTGGGCCACACTATTCCCCATAGCTGTGGTTTGCAAGCCTAGAGGCAAAGGGACACAGGTACAGACAGGGCTCAGACACAAGAGTCCTGGTTCCCAGCAGCCTATGTTTAATTGCAGATAGGGCTCATTGAGCCGGACTGACCTACTTAAAAGGGGGTTACGTTGGCTTTCTGCTCCACTCCCAAACTCCTAAGTCCTGGGGCTGGTGCCAGGGACAAGGAGTGCCCGATAGCACACAGCCAGGTGCATGGGGTGGTGTAGAAAATTACCTACCCCCCATTGCTCTGCAAGTCCCAAAGCAGCAGGAATATGCAATACGGGGACAGGAGACCATGCCACTCAGCCCTGCCAGCAAGGGGCAGTGTTACTATCCAAGAGAAACACCAGCAAAATTTTAACAGAACTGGGGAAATGCAGGTCACAAAGGCACCAACCCCTGTCTACTGGGGGATCAATTGCAGGGTGGCCAACCAGTGGCTGGCAGTGCACGCTGGCTCAATGCCCACTGGACATGTTGGGGCTTGCTCAGGAATGAGGGGCAGGGCTCAGGAGTGACTGGTGTGAGTGATTTATGACAGGGCTGCAGAGAGAATTGTCCCCATCCGGAGACGCCACCCTGCCCTGATCTATGCCCCGTGGCTGCTACAGGGCATGGACCATGTGACCTCCTGTCATCCCTGCTCACATGGGAGGGGTCGGGTGTCTCAAAAAGCTGGGGGCACAGTTTCCCAGGCAGCCTCTAATCAGTCAATTGGCAATGGCAGCTCTTACTAGCAACTGGAGGGTGGAGTGCAGGGGATAGGTTAGGGGAGAAAAAGGCACTGGTTCCCGTGAAAGAGGCACATTGGTGCCCTGGGTCCATGGCAGTGCCTGGAGAAGGGGACGCAGCAGCGTGCGCTAGTGGCTCCGACACTGACCTGGGATTCAGCGCTCCCGGACTCTGAGAGGGGCGTGGGCTCTCGTGAGTTTGAGCAGGGGGACTGCAGGGCCTGGCACTGGCACAATGGGGCCCCGGACTTGGGGTGGGGGGGTCTGTGTGGCATTACGGTAGCACAGGTGCTTAGTAGCAGAACCATGGCTGATTGGGGAAGCAGGGGAGATTTCCATACCAGAGACCAGAGGATTGAAATAAAAACCCACTCAGGTGTTGCAAAAAACAGCATGTCTGATGGCCAGGTTGGGCCCAGCAAGGCTGGATTGGAATGGGAGAGGAGGATAATGGGTGGGAGGCAGACCACACGCTAGGGGTGCAACAGAAGGCAGCCTGAAGGCTGGGGGGCAGCAGAAAGCAGCCCACATGATGTGGGGGGACATCAGAAGGGCTGGTAGGGACAGTGGAAGACAACCTGCATGCTGGGGAGAGCATGGGGGGCAGCAGAGGGCAGTCTGCAGGCTGGAGTGTGCCTGGGGGACAGCAGAAGTCAGCCCATAGCCTTAGGGGAAGCAAAAAGCACCCACAGGCTGGTGGGGGCAGCGGAAGGCAGCCTGCAGGCTGGGGGGAGAGTAGGGGGCAGCGGAAAGCAGCCTGCAGCAGGCTGGGTGGGGACCAGATCAGCCAGGATCTACATCCCAAATCATTCCAACGTTTGACATGGGAAGGAGGTGGAGGCTGGGACACAGAACGGGGTCCTGGCTGGGGGTGTAGGGTGAAGGGCAGTGTAGGCAGAAGGGGCACCTGGGTCCTCTTCCCAGCTCTGGCAGGGGGCTGTGGATCATGACCCTCCCACGCAGCAGCTCCGCCTTAGAGCACCAGTTCCTACCTAGAAAGCCTCATGGGGGGCAGGAGGGAGGTGCTTGTGGGGGGGCATAGACAGTCTCCTGGTGAAGTGAGAGAGCTGCTCTGCTATTAACCCTTCACTGTCCCCACCACCACCCAGCAACCCTGGCTGCTGGACTGAGTGCCTGGGTTGGGAGTGCTGGGACTCAGCTCTGCTCCCTGCAGAGGGGGTCCTGGGCAGCATGGATGGAGGGGGGGAGCCCTGCTCCCAGTGGAGGCTCTGCAGGGACTACATGGGGGAGCCCTGCTCCCAGTGGAGAACCAGAGCAAATCAATGTTGGGGGAACAGAGGATACCCCAAGGCAGGCTTGTGTTCCTCCTGTCCCCCCAGCAGGATTTTCTCACCCACCTCCATGGAACTCTGGGAGCTTTACCCGGGGAGGGGGGAGGCATCCTGACCCCACCACATCAAAACCTCAGGCTTCCCAAGGGCTGCTACTGAGCCCCCCCATGCAGCACTAAGTGCTTTGCCCCAAAGGGGCCTCATCATGCCCCACATCCTGCTGCACTGTGGGAAGGGGCACCCCTCCTCTGTGGGGATGCTCCCAGGCCCCATTGTATTATGGGTAGAGCCATACCAGGGCCACACACAGGCCCCATTGAATTATGGGCAGAGGCATATTCATTAGCCACAGTGCATTATGGGCAGAGGCACCTTCCCAAGGCTGTTTCCAGGCCCTGTTGCATTATGGGTGGAGGCACCCCCAGGGATGCGCCCACACTCCATTGCATTGTGGGGGATTCACACCAGCCTGGCAGTATAGCAAGATAAAAAGAGGCCAAACTCCCATAATCTCCCTGCCCACTGGGTCCCAGAACCAGCAGGATGTTAGGAGTCATCTGTGAAGGGGAGTCCCCTTCTCCTTGGAAAGGCAGCCCCAGCAGAGGGGATGCAGTGCCAGCTCTTAGCCAGCAGGGGGCACCCCCCCATTGCAGGGGGCAAAACTAGTCAAGAATGGGGGAGGGGTAGGAACAGGCCATGAATTACTGCCTGGGAGAGGGTCTGCCCCCACTGCAGAAAATTCCACTGGCCCTGGAATGGGACACAGAGATGCACTAGCCCATCCACCACAGACAGAATAACAGCCTGCCCCCCCAAAAATCCTTCCCCCAGGAGACGCAGACACAGATAGACTCAAGGACATGCACCCAACAACCTCCTCCCAGGAAGCCACAGCTGAGAGGGGCTGGGATTTAGGGGCATTGACAGAGCTGGGACGAGAGGTGGGCTGGCATAGCTGGGTGAGGGAACTATGTAGCCTATAGGACTGGCCTGCTTGCTTGCATATGTATATATACCTTTCCTTATAGATTTAAGTATTGTTGTTTTATTATAATAGAATCATAAATTCATATTAAAATATTATAGCTGTAATGCAAAGTCCCTTACAGGCCACATCCTGTATGAAAGCTAAGGCACTTAGCATACATATGTTCCGGACCTTTGGCCCAGATAAATAATGATGAGTTAAAGGCTAAGACATATATGGGTATAACCTTTATCCTGGATAAGTCAGGAGGCATGAAGACAGGGGAGGGCTGTCTCAGTTTATGCCCCGAGTAAACTTCACAGATACACCACAAAATCCACAAAAGGGCCAGAAATAACAAAGGTGAAATAAGCGAACCTTGTGGAACCATCTGGAAAGGATAAGGATATGTCATTAATACACACGAACCTGCCAGCCTATAGAATAAGCGTATCCTAATAATTTGGGGGTGAAGAATCCAAGTTTGGACTTAGAAGGAGGACCCCATTGGTCAGGGTATAAGAAGGGGCAAACCATGTTACTTGGGGTGATCGTCAGCTACTCCTTCTTGAAACTTCTTTTAGTGAGTGTGTTAAGATCTTTTGTTCTTCGTTTATACTGAGTATTATTTGTAGTGCTAGTCTTAGCCTTATAGCTCTCGGCTCTCGAGCATTGCCTAGCTCTCCACCCCTCTGCTCAAGAGTTGAGGAACCGGACAGCTCTCTCAATCAGGTCATCAGGGAAGGGTGTGAGTATATTAATCCAAAGCATACCGGATAAATATATATATCACATGTGTCTTTAGAATACGACTGTAATCCTATCCATTATCCATTTGATTATTCATTTTCTTTTAATTGGTCTTTGTCTATCAGTTTATGTTTTCTTAATAAAAGCTTATAAAATTATACAGATTTGGTTATCGGTGTGAGTATTCCTGTCGGGCACCCTGAGGGTCCCTATAAAACTCTTCTGGAGCCTGATTCTGGGACGAGAACCTCGTTATCTTCTGATCAATTAGCGAGCCTATAACCCCATTCAAATTACTAAACACCCAGAAATCAAGCAACAACTATGGTTTTCAATCTCTTACCCTTTCCCGTGCACTGCTACCAGAAGCAGGGCCAGGAGTCCCAGACTCCTTGTCCACAGGGGCTACAGGGCACAAGCTACGGGAGAGGTGATTGGACGCACTGATTCACTGAATTGCATCTACACAATACATGAAGATGTTGGAGCCATGTGATGCATGAGGGCACTGAGGTCATGCAATGCACAAGGGCACCACCAGGAGCGTGTGACGTCCCTGGCAGCCCGTGCCCAAGAATGCACTGGGGGTTGAAGGGAGAGGATAGGAGGCCAGCAGCCTGCCTTCTTGGCTTGAGTAAGAGGTGCTCCCTCTCACCCACCCCTGAGAACGCCCTGTCTCCCACTCGGTTTTGCAACCCCCTTGATCCCAGAACCTGCAAGGCAGGGGGCCCTGATCCACTTCCACTGACCTGCAGACTTCCCTGCCCCCCTTAATTAGGGACCAGCAGTGCTCCTTCTTCCCAGTGCAATTCCTGTCCCCCCCCCTCCCCAGCCTTCCATCCCCAAACCTCTAGAACAGGGATCTGCAATACATCCTCCCCCCACCCCGCAGTCCCTTCCCCATGCAATCACACACACACAGTGCAGGGAACTCTGACCCCTGCCCCAAGACCCCTACAGCAAGGACCTGCAGTGTGCTCCTCTCCCAGAGCAATTTCTCCCTTCCACTTGTAGTCCCCCCAGTACAATCTCCCCTTCGATACCCCTCCCAGGTCATATCCACTGTGGAGCGCCACACACGCTTGGGAACCACTGAAGGATGGGACTGGGGCCACCTGCCAGAGGGTGGTGATGGGTGAGACCATGTATAGGAAGAGCAGGACATTCTGGTATATGTGACAACATGCCTGTGGCCTAATATGCATGGAGGAGGCCAACATATACTGGGGATGTGTAAGAGACATGAGCACATACATGAGGTCGCTAACATATATGACAAAATGCATGGGAATCGATACACATGGAGGATGCTAATATGCATGACAACAAACATGGATTATGCTAACATGCATGGCGGGTGCTAATACGTGTGACCGCATACACGAAAGATGCTATTATGAAGGGAAGATGCTAATACATGTGACAATATGCATGGGAACTAACACACATAGAAGATGTTAATATGCATGACAACCCTTAAGTATAACATGTATGGGAGACTCGCATGCATAGAGCTGCTAACATCATGACCATGTGCTAATGTGCATGGCTCCTAACATGCATGACCACATATATGGAATGCATGTATGACCATGTGCATGGGGGATACTAACGTATACGAGCTTGCTAGTAGCCACAGCAACATGCATGGAGAGAGTAATACACATGGTGCTCTTCACATGCATGACAGCAGGCCTAGGGTGATAAATTATGCACTATGCAGGTATAGTCTTGCCCCCTTAGATCCATACCTATGGCATGGCTGAAATGCAGCCACCTCTGGAAAGGCACAGCACAGCAAGGGGAGTGGGATTTGGGCCAGGGACACCAGGCTGCCAGAATCGTCTCCTGCAAAGTATTCTGGGTAATGACATCTGCAAATAGTTAATCCTGCCATGCTCAGGGGGAGCTTTGGGCAGATGGCCTCTGGGGACAGGTGTGTATGTCCTAGTAAAACGAATAGGGTTCTCAATAAGGTTACGGCATGGCAGGGGTTAAGCCCTTTGTCCTGGCCTACCTCCAGCTGCATTTTTCCATTTCCACCCCTTCTCCTCGATTCTTCCTGTGTATCCTTAGGTTTTAAACAGCCCCTGTGATCCACCCCAGAGGTGGCTGCATCTCAGCACCAGGCAAGGTGTCCCTGTATCAACAGCCCTGAGCTCTGCCCCAGAGGTGGCTGCATCTAAATGCTTCCTTTTGTATTGTTAATCTGAATCCCAATTCCCTGCTGTGCTGCCTGCTTTAAATCCTGCAGCTGGTGCATCCCATGGCTAATGGGCCTTCGCAGGGAGTGGTGCCGATGGGTCCTCAGGGGGAAGGTCAGCTGATCGCCACCCACACGGTGCCTGTCCATACCCATTAGAGAGGAGGGTGGCAGTAGCGCTGTGTCCCAGCTGCATGGCAGCACCTGAATCAAGGCAAGCGTGGGGGGAGCTATCCAGCTGCAAGCACCCTCTTTCTTGCAGTGCAAACGCCAGCTACTGTCACCCTCCTGCCCACCCTGTGTGCACATGCCCTGCCCATGTGCTTGAGAAGCAAAGATGCAAGGTAAGGAAGGGCTGTTAGCACCCACCTGAAATGCCATCTCCCCGCCCCCCTCCCTCCCCCTGCTGCAGGCACCCATCCTGCTATCCCCCCAGACCTCCCATGTTTACGGGTGCCAGCTGAGTCATTCCACCAGCACACCTGCAGCACTGGCCTGTCAACAGGTGCATTATGGGGGATGGGGGAACCTAGGTGGGCCAGTGGTCTGTTCCAGGCTAGATGGGCCCATAGGCCTGACCGGGGGGCAGACGGGACACCAATCTAGCTGTTTCTTTGCACCAGGGCAGGGGCAGGCTCGGCCCAATGGAAGGGCTGACCAAGAGGGGAGGGTGTGAGAGAGTAAAACACCAGAGGCTGGGAGGCCTCTGTGATGGAGCTGCGGGGGGGTGTTGTCACGTGGGGGGGGGGGAACAGTGCTCATGCTCGCGGTCTAGCACAGGGGACAGTATCGATTTCTCTGCTGGGCCTGTTCTGGCTGCTGGGAGATCTGTGGCGTCAGAGATCGACCTGCTGGTGCGTGGGTGGGGCAAGTCGCCTGTCTCAGCAATCTCCCGCCATGCTTGGGGGCTCCGATACCTGCAGGGCTGAGCCGTCCCCCATCCTCTCCTCCAGGATTCCCCAAAATAGCACATGGCCTGCAGCATCCTAATCAGCATTCCCAGGGGCTCCCAGAAAACTCTGCACAGTCCTTTGTCCCCCGCACTGTCCATTCCCTGCCCCCTGAGCCAGCTAGTCCCCCTGTCCTAAGGCTGGATCAGAGCCAGCAACCCCTAGAAGGAAAAGGCCCCAGATCCTACTCCCCACCCCCAAGTCAGTGGTAGCACAAGCTGTTTACAGTGCGAGATAACTGTTGGATCATTAGAAATAAGCTTGTGCTGCTGGCACCAATAACAAAGCAGAGCTTAAAAGCAAGTTACACAGGGCATTTGAGAAAATAAGCAGGGAGGGAGGGGGTCTGAGAGTGAGGACTCCTGGGTTCTTTTTTCAGCTCTGTGAGGGAAGTGGGGTCTCATGGTTAGAGCAGGGGGGGCTGTGTCTGTATCTTACTCTGCTCCAGCATCAGGACTAGAACACAGGAGTCCTGGCTCCCAGGCCCCCTGCTCTAATCCTCTAGATCCCAGCCCCAGCTCCCAAAACTTGGGATAGAACTCAGGAGTCCTGACTCTCAGCCTCCCGCGCTCTAACCTACTTAGACTGCACTCCCCGCTCAGCGCTGGGAAGGGAACAGAAATCCAACAGTCCTGACTCCCAGCCCCCTGCTCTAATCCACTTCACTCTACCCCCTTCCAGAGCTGGAGACAGAACCCAGGAGTCCTGACTCCCCCATTCCCCCCACTCTAATCACTAGACTCCCCTCCCAGAGCTGATGATAGAACCAGGAATCCTGGCTCCCCAAGGGCAGGATTGTTGATTTGATAGAAAGAGAGACAGAGACCCCAGACATGTTATAATGGTTAGTCCCATTCTCCCCTCTGCCCCTCCTGTTTAGCTGTGACAATGGAACAGTCCCAAGAGAACCCCCCTCCCCTCAACCCCGCTGAAAAAATTATGAAAGAGATTTACAACTCAGGGCGTGAGCAGCCCATTTTGACTGGCTACTGATGACATCATTCCTGGGACCCCAAGGGTGGGGGGGGGGATCTCTATGGATGAGCCTAGCTGGGTAGTGCACAGTGGGTCTGGTCTGCGTCTCTAGGAAGCACCCCCACTGCGCACACGCACACTGCTGGAGCCCCAGACACTCAACCACACAGCCCTAGCACTGGGTTGGAGGATCAGTCTGGCCCAGGGCAAGACTGTGTCTGATTGCGTGTGCGCGCGCACACACACACACACACGTTAACATGCACACTCGCCTTGTACACATACACAAGACCAGGACCACACCCCCTCATGCTTAAATGCACACATCCCCTACACAAAGATACACACATATTAGGGAAATCTTTCTGACTCGAAGGATAGTTAACTGTGGAAAAGGCTTGCAGGGGAAGTTGTGGAATCCCCGTTCTTGGAAGGTTTTATGAACAGACTGGATAAACACCTGTCAGGGACAGTGGAGGTTTATTGGTCCTGCCTCAGTGCAGGGGGCTGGATTAGTTGACCGCTTGAGGTCCCTTCCAGCCTGACATTGCTATGATTCTATGCATCCCACACACACACCCACTGCATGGACACACACATACTGCACTGGGCATGCCCACATTCCTCCTGCACACACACATATGCAACCTCCCACACACACCCTGCACACAAACATACCCCCTGCACACACAAGCAGTCACACGTATTCACACATGCACTGAGTATTCCACCTGAATACCCACCCCAGGATTACATGCACCCACCCTGCACAAAGACCTTCATGTCTGCTCTCCCCACACACGCTTCCTCCATGCTTTCTAGCCCAGCTGAGGGTTGTGTTTTGTTTGCTGCTGGGTGGGATAAGATCAGTGGCAGGGATTTCATCCCTTTACCCTATCCATCCAAGCAGCAGACTGTATTCTGCTCTCCTTCCACCCAGGGACATGACTCTGGAGTCCTTGCAGCACTTCCAGATTTGTGCCTAGGCACAAGTTTTGATCCTGGCACATGTGGACCGTTGAACCCAGCTAGGCATCCCAGGGGACGTATACGTGACTGGCTCAGTGCTTTCCTCCTTGAAATCCCCTAGGAGCTAGAACTAGGAAAGCCCCCTTAGCTCATGGGCATGGACTGGATCGTGCCAAACCTTGGTGACTCATAGTTTTGGAAAGGCCCCATGGGAGGGTGAGGGGCTTCCACACCAGTGGGAAAGAGGCTACAAGCACTGCTGCAGCATGACTGTTCCTGAAAGAGGGATTCAAAGAGCCAGAGCCTGCAAATGCTGCCACATGCCAGCTCTGTCCACGGGGCAAGTCCAGGTAGGCCAGGCTGTTGGGTTCAGTATGGGGGCAGCTCTGGGTCTGTGCTGGGTGCTGCCCCAGAGAGATCAGCATGGCAGGCAGCAGGTCGAACCTATGGATTCATTGGATGAGTCCAGAAAGGGGTTCTCGCTAATACACATGCACGCACGCACGCACGCACACACACTGGTGTAAATCAGAAGGCAATAAAGGAACACCACCTGGGGCTCTAGCTCCCATTGACTCCAGCGGAGTTGTGGTCAATTTGCACCAGCTGCAGATCTGGACCCAGTGACTCCAGTAGAACGACGCTGATTCACACCACATGGTGATCTCACCCCCTGATGTTGTGGTGGCTGAGTTGCCCCCACCCTCCATGACCTCACCTACAAATGGGCAGGAACCTGGAGCTGTTGTCTCTGGCTCAAGAAGTTTCTTGCTGAGCCAGTTCCAGGCTGGGCGTGTCCCTACCCGTGTGTGTGCATCACCCAGTGAGTAAGGAGCCATGCGGTCACTGGCCACTCCTGTGCCTAAGTCCCCCCTGAGATGTCGGTGGGAGGGAACCCACAGCCTTCAAGGCAAAGACACTGAGAAACAAAGGCAAAGCTCAGGAGCAGGGCAGGGGATCCTGTATAGTGTAGGTGTGAGAGGTAGTGTGGCTTGCAGGGATTGGGATCTGTTGGGTGTGCAAAATGAACAGGATGTATCATCAATCATGTGTAAACTCATTTACACATGTGCACTCTTACATGCTTAACACCTGCAAACAAATATGCACATACACATTCCGTGCACACATGCATGACCCCATGCACACATATGCATGCAGGAAGACAAATTAATTCCCTGTGCGTATACATGTCTGTTGATACATGGCAATACATGCACACATACCCTCTTCACATTTCTCTGCACTTCTCACCATGGGAACATTAAATACCACCACTTGACCAAACACACAGCTTCCCCCATTCCTGTGCCTGGATTCACTGCCCTCTCCCCCTACACCTCTGCCTGTCCACACACACAGAAACATGCTCTCACATACCAGGTTTAGATGTGAGCAAAGCACAGCGAGCTCTCCTGGCAGATGGCACCAGGTCAGGGGGACATGTGAGCATTGTGTGACACATGCTGGGGCTTGCACACTTGGACCACTGTTACCCACTTTCCCACTCAGCAGGGTAGGGTGGCAAGGGAGATGTGCTTTGAACCAAAGGCTGCAAAGGGTTCGATACAGGAGTCCCGTCCATACCTGGGTGGGTTTGGGGACATGGAACTGTTCTGTTTAATTTCTTGCTCACCTGGTTCCTACCATCCTTGGGAACCCCAGATATAAACACAGCACCTCCTGCTGCACTACTGAGTAGAGGGGCTGGACAGATAGACGGCTCCTAGCACTGGAGGGATGGAGACACAGACATTATGCTAATTTAGTAACTCCCCTCCCAGGATCTCAAAGCGCTTTGCAAAATTCATTTAAGCCGCACTGCCGCCCTCCCCCCCCCGCCCCCCACTTTGTAATGCAGTGTTTAGAGCACAGGACTCCTGAGTTCTCTTCCCAGCTCTGCTGCAGATGCCCAGCCTAACACTGAGGACAAGGCCCTTCCCTCCCATACTGCCTCAGTTTCCCCAGCTGTAAATCAGAGTGGGGGAGAAAGAGTGATAG
Source organism: Emydura macquarii macquarii (assembly GCF_026122565.2). Classification (NCBI taxonomy): domain Eukaryota; kingdom Metazoa; phylum Chordata; order Testudines; family Chelidae; genus Emydura; species Emydura macquarii. The sequence goes on along the minus strand of NW_027131105.1, from coordinate 6,611,638 downwards.
CTATACAATTGAAACAAGATGTGCTGGGATGGGAAGCACTGCAGTAAGGCAAAGGGCAGGTGGAGGGATGGGGGCGGGCAGCTGGATGGACAGGGATACATGGATGGATGTGTGGGAATGGACAGTTGGACATGTAGGGAGGTGGTTGGAGAGCTGGCTGGAGGTGTGTAAGAATGGATGGACAGCTGGATAACGGGACGTGTATGGGGACAGATGGATGTGAGGGAGATGTGGTTAGATGGATGTGCATGGGGATGAATGGATAAATAGACAGACTTGGATGGACCTAGGGGAACTACGGACGAGTGAGGTAGATCGGTCGCTGTCTGTGGGGGTGGGTGGATGGACGGATGGATCCAAGGCGCTATGGGGTTAGATAGATCGGTCTGTGTATTTCTCCGGCGCCCTCCCCGGTGGACAGACACACAGACAAACACCCAGCCACATCCAAACGGAGTCTCCGTCCTTTCACAATGAATTCAGCTTGGGTCACGTGCTCCCCTGCGCCGAACCATCCCGGAGATCCGGGCGCTCTCTCATTGGCTAGAGATGATGTCACCCCCCCTAAGCTCCGCCCCCTCCTCCTCTCCCTGCTTCCCCCTCCCATCAAAGCAAAGCTTCAGCCCCAGATCGTGGTGGGGGTGGGGGGAATAAATAGACAACCTGGGGGGTGGAACCTGCCTGGGCATTGGGGGGATCCAGGGTCGGGCTTCCAAGGACCTCCTAACCTCAGCCCACATGGGCACGAGCCACAGCGTAGGGATCTGATGCAGGTAAGGGGGTGTCTGGGTGTCCTGTACCCCTCGCCCCTGGGGACAGGGGGCTGTGGTCGGCACTCAGTGGTGCTGGGGGGCTTGGTAAGGGGGCTGCCTCTCCCCTGGGGGGGAACTTGGGGGAACCTTCTGGGCAACGGGCTGCCAACATCTGGCTGGCTCAAGGGTGCTGGGGTGCGAACATCTGGGGAAAGGGCGCGCGCTGCTTTGTGGTCAAGGGTGCAAAGATTTGGAGGTTGGGGCAAAGATTTGTGTGTGTGTGAGTGTGTGTGTACACACAGGATGAAGAGACACCCCGAAAGTGGTGACCCCCCTCCCCAGCGCAGGGGTTCCTAGCCTGGCAGCAGCTTGGGGGGTGTATTGCAAAACAGCTGGAGTATCGGGGGCGCCGGGCGCTACGTAAGGAAGCTGGGGCAGGGGGCCGGTCGGGGGCAGTCGCCCTGCTGTCGGCTCGGGGGGTGCGGGAAGCGGGGAGACGCGCAGCTGTGTTTGTGGTGGCTGGGAGCGCGGCTCGTTACGGCAGAGCTGTGGGGCGCGTGGGAGGGGAAGGCTGGAGCCGCGCTGATCGGTGATAGACGGGTCCCGCTCCCGGGAAGGAACGCCAGGCTGCCTGCGTGTGTGTGTGTGTGTGGGGGGGGGGGGGATGGGGACCGCGGTGCCAGGACAGGAGGGGATGGTAGGAGATGCTAGGCTGGAAGATGATGCCAAGTTGGGGAGCCTGGCGCGGGCAATGCCAGGCTGGAGGGGACCAAGAGGCAATGCAAGATTGCAGGGCTGGATGGGGGCAATGCCAGGTTGGGGGGCATGGCGGATGGGGGGAGATGGGGAGCGATGCGAGGCTGGGAGGACAGGGGGCGATGCTAGGCTGGGGGTGCAGGACAAGGGTGAGGTCAGGCCTTGGAGGGGGCTGAATGGCAGCTGCAGGTGGTAGCTGGGTTCACAGCTCAGCCCCAGGGCAGGAGTGGGGGTATTGCCAGCCTGGCTGGCTGTGACCTTACAGGGAGCTGGGAGGCCTGCAGGACCTTGTGCCCACTCTGCACTCAGTGCTGCAGTGACACAAGGGGTTATTTTTGGGTTGTGATACCATATTCAGGGGCTCAGGAGGGAAGTTACTGGGGGCACAACTGGGGCTGGCCAATGAGCTCCTGGCTGTACACCCCACACATGCGTGTGCCCGAGTGTGGAAATGACTGCTAGAGGAACACACGTGATTGCACTCACCTATGCTGTGACTCATATACACAAATGCACACCTTCATGCACAGATCTACATAAATATACACCCACCATAACATGCAGAGCTTGCACAAATGAAGACACAAATCCACACACAACATGCAAAGCTTGCACACACACACACACCCTCACCCACCACAACACGCTTGCCACAACACACACACCACAACATGCCAAAAGTTGCAACGTGCACACACCCACCAGAATGCACGTTCACCGCAAAGTGCACAGACAGATTTGCAAAGCACAGCATGCCAAAGCTTGCACACAGATGCACACACACACTGGTGCACGCTTACACCACAGCACACACAAAAGTGCACACGCAACATACAAAAGTTTGCACATGTACATATCCCAGTGTGCACACACCCCCACACCATAATGTGCCCATGGAACTCACACAGCATATGTACACACACACACATCCATGTCCTGACATGCGCAGACTCACAACCACCTCATGGTCCAGTTAATTACCCCAACCTCTCCAAGAGAGACAGGCAGCTGCCCTCCAAAGGGCCACTTGCTCCCAGTACGGGGATTATTTCTCAGATTAGAATGGGGCAAAATGTGGGAGAGGGTACACCAGCCCTATGGGATAGGGGCTGTGGTTTTATGATAGGGGGTGCAGGGCGACGGGGAAGGAGGGCAGGGCTGGGAGTATGGGGGCAGGAGGAGTGGCATGGGCACAGGAGCTAGTGGGGGGTCTAGGGACAGGAGGAGCCTGTAGCAGGAAAGGGGGGGGCATAGGGGCAGGAGCAGCCGAGCATGATCACCCCTGTCCCTTCCACTCCTGCCCCTCCAGCAAGAAAAGCAGTCTGTACCCTCGCCAATCGGAATCTTCCCAGGTGGAAGACCAGCCCTCCCCCCAGCCAGTCAGAATCCACTGGGAATCTTTACTGACATTGGCCGGCAGTGGGTGCCACATACGGGGAGGTGGGGTGGCCAAGGATACACCTCCTGGGAGGTGGGGTGGCCAAGGATACACCTCCTGTCCCTGAAAGCTGGGGGGCCCCCTGCTGACAGAGATAGGGACAGCTGCATAAAAAGTCCCCGGCTCTCCCACCCTGCTCTACCCAGCACAGCACTTCTGGGGCCAGCTGGTGAGCTCACCCCAGGGTGGTAACCTGAGAACGCACGAGCCCCTGTCGAGTGCTGCCAGCCCTGAGCTCAGCTGGGTATTTTTAGAGGTGCTGGGATTTTTCTTTTCATGGAGGGATTTAACATGCTGCCCCAGGGACCGGTCTCACCCGCTAAAGGGCAGAGCATGTGGGCATGCACTGGGGTGAGCTTACACCTGCATGGGCGTGCACTGGTGTGTGCATGGGCGTGCACTGGGGTGAGCGTGCACCGGTGTGAGTGTGCTCTGATGTAAGTGTGCCCTGGTGTGAGCATGCACTAATGTGAGCATGCATATATCCATGAGTACACATGTGAGTGTGCATGGGGGCAGGTGCTGGGGTGCATATGAGCTTGACTCTACATAGGTGCGTGCATGCACGGAGATGAGTGTGCATACACATATGCATGAGTACCTACATGAGCATGCATCTGTGCGCACGTGTGTGTGTCTGGAGAGCTTGTGTGAGCGTGTATCTGTGCCTGTGTGTGCTGGAGCATGTTAGCCCATATGTTTATGCACAGCTGTGCATGTGCATGGCTTTCCCCTTGCATGGGTGCATATGGGTGTCTTTAAGAGTAGCTCAGCCCAGGCCCTGCAGACCTCGTCAGCCCCAGATCTGTGGGGGGAGCACACCGGGCTACACGAGCACAGACACTCCTCTCAAGTGAGGGGAAAGCCCGCTGGCTCCCACCGTCCTGCCCCTCACATTTCCCCTGCTGCCAGAGGTGCTGATGGGAATAGCCAGTGCCTCACCCCGCTGCAGAGCAGAGCTGCTGGAAAGGGGCTGATCCTGGGGGAGCACTGGGGGGGGGGTGCTCTGGGACTGGCCAGGTGTGGAGCCCAGGAACAGAGGCAGGGGGGAATCCTGACACAAGGTGGGGGGTTGTGGGGACAGCCAAGACCATCCCAGGTGTGGGGGGGACTGGTCAGAATGGAAGGGAGGCAGAGAGGAGCATGATGGGAGGGCAAAGAGTAGATATGGGGGCAGGGGCTGTGTGAGGGCACGGAGGGGGGATGGAGGGCTGATGTGCGAGGGTGTGCGTGAAGGGGAGGTATGTGGGAGGATGGGGGTAGGTTAAGTTGGGGGACAGGGGGCACCGAGAGTAATTTCCCACAAGATCCCTCTATGGCTGCAGTGGGATATGCTGCCCCCCGCTCCCCCCAGAGTGCTGCACCTTGGCCACGTGGGGCTGCTGGTAGCCTGAGCCCCCTAAGGCTCATGGGTGGGGGGATTTTAATCTCTGCTAATGCAGAGAACGGAGACGAATTGGCCTCTTTGAACCTGACTCAGCCTCGGGGGAGCAGGGGCTGCTTGGAACTGATAAGGCACCAAAATGGGGGCAGGGGGAAATGTGCAACCCAGGAGCTTGGATCGGGAGGGCCTGCCCAGAGCACCCCGCAAGCCAGCCGCTCTGCCTCCCCCCAATTGCTATGGTTTATACAGGGGTCCCTCTCCAAGCACTGAGATGTAGCCGCCTCTGGGGGGGACTGTTTAATAGCAAAGACAATAGGGAGCCGAGATCTGGGGTTCCACCTCTGACCGTGACTGCGCCAGGCCAGGACCTCATCTGAAATATCAAATCCAGAGCCTGAAGGGTTAAAAAGCTTTTGGGGGGAGGCATGAAATGAGTTTGCTGGGTCACAACCCAGGTGCCCATAGTAGGGGGGAAGTACGCATGGAGGCACAGATTGGCTGGCGTGGGGGAGGATTTCTGATGTGGGGATCACCCCTCTGTGCCCCATTAGTATCCCACACACCCCTGACCCTCTCTCCCCCCTCTCTGCAGGTCACCCTTCCCAATGCCTCCATCACCCCTGGAAGACCGCCTCTCCGTCCTCCAGCGCCCCAAGACCTTGGCATTGCGCCTCAACCACAGCTTCCCTGCCGACAAGCAGCTCCTGCCTCCCCGGGCGCAGAGACCCCCGAGCCACCCGCCCCCTAAGGACCAAACCGGGGCTGCCCCACCCTACCAGGAGCCCCAGGCCTGCCTCCCGCCCCCCCACTCCCATACCATCGACATCAAGCTGACGGTGGGGGCCGGGCAGAGCCGGGCACGGGAGCGCAACCTCTCCCTGCAGCTCGACCTCCAGCAAGGCAGCACCAAGACCTGCCGGGGACCGGAGCTCAAGGTGCTGCTGTCTCAAGCCAAGCTCAAGAAGCGCTGCTTTAAGGAAAACTCCCGGCCGGCCGGGGGGGACACCCCGTCGCCCACTTCCTCCCGCCTCTCCAGCCCCAGCCCAGGCACCATGCATCCCTTGAAAGGCGGCTGCCGGGGCTGCTGGCGCCTGATGCGCTGTGACGACGCGAGCCCCAAGCCGGGGCTGCGTTCCCTGGGGTGCCTGTCGTGCCGCTCCAGCCTGGCCTCCCTCAGCTGCTCCCCGCCCTCGGTCAAGAAGGTGGGCTGCTTGCCCTGCACCCCGTCAGCCCTCAAGTCCCTGGCCTGCCTGGCATGCAACCCCTCGGTCAAGTCAGTCAGCTCCTCCTGCAGCTTCTGCAGCAGCGACCCCATCGTGGCCTACGACCCCCCAGCCCGGGGCTCGCCCTCCTCCAGCTACGACGAGGACGACTACAGCGTGCGCACCATCTGGCCCGAGGAGCTGGCCAAGAAGATGAGCCGCTCCCGCCCCCAGCAGCAGGGGGCGCCCCTGATCCTGGATTGCCGCAACCTGGTGCAGTACACCAAGAGCCAGCTGCAGGGCGCAATGCACTTCAGTGTGTCCGACGCAGCCGGCAGGCGGCGCCTCCAGCAGGGCAAGCTGGCTGTGCTGGACTTCATGGTCGCCAAGGACACTCACGACTCCCTGCAGCGCCTCTGGCCCAAGGAGCAGCAGCAGAACGGCTGCTGTGCCACAGTGGGGGAGACCCCCACCCCCCCAGCCCCTCCCGAGCCCCCCAAAACCCTGCCTGCCCAGAACCTCCACTTGGTGCTGGACTCGCTCAATACGGAGGTGCAGGGCAGGAGAGGTAGGTGGGCAGGGGGTGATGGTGCTGCCAATGGGGCGGGAGGCGGCGGTGGACAGGGTGCCCCACCCTCTGGCAGGTTGCAGGGGGTGGGTGCACAGAGGGGAGAAGAGAGAAGCCGTCCTCGCAAGCAGGCCTGTCCTGACCGAGACCGGGCAGGGCTGATCACAGAGATTCCTGCGGCTGGGGAGAGATTCTCCCCCGCACAACCAAGCCCCCTTGTAGTGCACCCCCCATCCCCAGGACTCACCTCTCCCACTGCACCCTCCCAGCCTTGACCGCCAGCCCCTTGCAGTGCCCTCCTGCCCCTACCCAGTGCACCCCCAGCACAGGACTCTCTGACCTCATCCCAGCAGGCTCCATCGGGAGCAGATGGTGGAGTGAAGGGGTGGGGAGGGGTCAGTGCAGCTGGCCTAGGCTCCCACCTGCTCTGAGCTTGTTGAGCTGGATTGATCCCAGCCCAGCTGGTGACATGACATCACTTCCCTCCCCTCCCCCATGCCTTGCAGGGGCACTGAAAGCCATTGGACAAAACTGTAACACCACAGCTCCCCGCCCCCCGCCCCCGCCCCATGGGAGCCAGGCATTGGGTTGCTGTGATTACTTCCAACCAGGGGGTGCTATCACTCCCCAGCACCCCTAGTTCCATTGGCCCTGCCTCCCCCCAGATATCCCCATTCCTGCCCCTACCCCTAAAGATCCCCCTCCCCCTCCCCGCCTCAAGCCTCTCCCCTCCCTCCACCCCAGTTCTGTCCCACAGAAAGACTCCACCACATTTTATCCCGCTGGCCTTACGGTGCTGGCTGTAGCCCCCATCCCAGCAGCCCTAGAAGGCTGCAGAGTCGGGGTGGGCATCAAGGCACTGGCCCTGCAGGGGGAAAAGGGGGGTCAACAGACCAGGGAAATGGCACAATTTTCCCTAGCCCCCTTGTGCAGCTTGGAATTGGGGTGAAGGGTAGGGGGAGAAGGTCAGAGATTGGGAGTTAGTTTGGGGTGGGGTAGTTCAGGGCCTGTTAGGGGTCTTTGGGGTCAAAGGTCAGGGATTGGGGTGCATTGTCGGGTGAGGTGATGGTCCAGGGCTGGGGTGTCCAAGGTCAGGGTCGAAGGTTCCAGGGCCGTGATTTGAGTTGGGGAGAGGGGCGTGTCTCAGTTAGGGGGCAGGGCTGGAGTCTGGTGATTTAGAAACTCGGTGGTGGTGGGGGGGGGTCGCCGGTTGGGCGGGTCTGAGCGTGAGGGTCTGGGGTGAAGGCTCAGGGCAGCGCAGGGGTCTGAGTTTCAGGGGCTCTCAAGGGATGGTGGCGTTCAGGGAAGTCTGAGCGTGGGGGGGTCCGACTGGGAGAGTCAGGCGGAGGGAGTCTGGATTTGGTGCATCAGGCCAGCGGGCTCCTGAGTGCAGGGATTCACAAGCTGGGGGGCTCTGAATTTGGACCCATCTGAATTTGGGGCTCCTGAGTTTGGGGGGGGGTTCACAGGCTGGGGGTTCTCAGGGTCTGAGTGTGTGGGGTTCAGGCTGGAGGTGGGACTGAATTTGGGGGGTTCAGGCCAGGGGCAGGTCTGAGTTTGGGGTCCAAGTGCCCCCCATGACGCTGAGCCATTGCCTGCAGGGAGCGTGGCAGTGCCGCCATCAGAGCCACTGGAGGAAGCTGGGGGGGTCCTGGAAGGCCTGGATGGGGACCCCGGGGGGCCACCCCTCACCCCCGACCTGGAGAGTGCTGAGCTGAGCCCCATCCTGCCCTTCCTGTTCCTGGGCAACGAGCGCGATGCGCAGGACCTGGAGCAGATGCTGAGCCTCAACGTGGGCCACGTGCTGAACGTCACCACCCACCTGCCCCTCTACCACGCCCAGAGCGCGCACCTGCGCTACAAGCGCCTGCCCGCCACCGACAACAGCCGCCAGGACCTGCGCCAGTACTTCGAGGAGGCCTTCGAGTTCATCGGTATGGGGGGCACAGTGGGGACGTGACAGGGCTGCTCTGGGAAGCAGGATGGGGCCAGGCTGGGGTGTCATCCCCAGAAGTAGAGGGGGCTTGGAGACAGGGGTTACACCCCCTCCTGAACTCTGCCCCCACCCCCATCCTGAGGACATGGGCCAGCACATGGGAGGCGGGGTAGCAGGACTGGAGGAATGTGGGAGACTGGGTAGCAGGGCTGGGGGTACACAGGGAAGTGGGGGTGCAGAGGGCTGGGTAGCAAAGCTGGGGGTGCAGGGGGAAGTGGGGAGTGCAGGGTGCTGGGTAGCAGGGCTGGGGGTACAGGGGCTTTGGTGCAGGGCTGGGTAGCAGGGCTGGGGGTACAGGGGCTTTGGTGCAGGGCTGGGTAGCAGGGCTGGAGGGGTAAGAGGTGCTGGTGCCCCCTCCCTTGCGCTGACACCCCCATTCTCTCATCCCCCAGAGGAGGCACACCAGCGGGGGAAGGGCGTGCTGATCCACTGCCAGGCGGGCGTTTCGCGCTCGGCTACCATCGTCATCGCCTACCTGATGAAGCACACGCTGATGACTATGAGCGACGCCTACAAGTACGTCAAAGGCAAACGCCCCATCATCTCGCCCAACCTCAACTTCATGGGGCAGCTGCTGGAGTTCGAGACGGATCTCAACGCGGGGGTCACGCCCCGCATCCTCACCCCCAAACTCAAGCTCACTGGGGTGGAGACCGAGGTGTGAGGAGGTCTGGGCTGGGCCAGGCCACCCATCTCAGGGCGGGGCGGGGAGGGGTGGGGAGGGAAGCGTGTGCAATAATAGGACAGACAGACTGGAGCAGAGATGGACAAGGGCTTCCAACAGGCCAGGCCTGAGGGGCCCAGCCACGGCTGCCCAGCTAAATACCAGGTCACTGGTGCCCATCCTGCCCCACATGCCACTAGGTCCCATTGCTAGCGGGCTGAGGAGCGGGGACAGGTTTCACCCCACGACTAATCTCTGCGTGTGCGTGTGCTGGGGAGGGCTGTTGCCTGCTTTTATTTATTGGGGTGTGCGTGTACATTCTGGGGGTTCCCCATGGCCTGGCGCACTCTTTGCCGCTCCGCTCTGCATCCGCTGCGGAGAAGGGGGGCCCTCCAGGGATTTGGGGGCGATGCAGGCCAGGTCCGGCCCAAACGAGCCGATTATTTTGAAAACTCAGGACGATCGATCACAGACTGTCTTTCAGACTGATTCACAGGAGCCAACAGGAGCCTGGATGGAGTGGGGGGGGGGGCCCATAACCCCTCCCACCCTATAGTCTTTGGACTCTGCTGCTCCATACCTGACCGTCAACCTGTTATACTGATGTCTTAAAGCGACAGTAGCACCTTTTCTGTGTGTATGGGGGGGAAGAGGGTACATTGGATGGGGTCTCCTCCCCACCCCAGCCCCCCGTGTCGGAGAGAGACCCCCACCAGGGCAATACAACTTAGTAAATCAGAATAGTCTTCCATTAGGGGATATTTATTTTTAAAGACTTGAGGTGGGAGGGGCTCCAAAGTGGGGGATCCTCCTTTGCTTTTGTACTATGTTGGTCTGTTTCATGAGGCTGCTGATTACTGTCTCTTTAAGATGCCCTGGGGTGGGAAGGTGAGATTTGTGGGGGGCTGGTAATAATTATAGGGGCGGTGTTTGTTTATCTTATTTAACCCTTTCTTCTCCCTCCTCCCCCCCAAACATGGGAGGCTCTACAGGTTAATGCCCCCCCAAATCTGGGGGAGGGGGGATTTCTCTTCCCCCATTTTCATGTCTTCCAGCCCCTCCCCTTCTTTCCAGTGCTGTTTGGCTCCCCTCTCACCATGGAGGGTGCAGAAATAGGTGGAGAGGGGGGTTTGGAGTGTGGGAACCAAAAATTAAGGGATGGGGCCAGTTTCTGTTGGGGGGATGACAGCACACGGGGACCCGCTCCCCTCCCCAAACAGAAAGAAGCACTGCTCACAGCGCCCCCTGTTGGCACGCTCATCCACACTCCCACTAGGGCAGCTGTGCACACAGGCGGCCCATGCACCGGGCACGCCCCCCCCACCCAGCCCTGCACACACAGTCCCCCCCACACCTAGCCATGCACATGTGCCCACTTGAGCCCTCACGCACGAGTTCCCAGGGATGCCGACAGCCGGGTGGGCTGCAACCACAGCGGTGGGGATCTGTCTCTTAAAGCTGGAGCCTTTCTGCCCACTCAGCGGTAAGGCCCAGCTGTTAGCTAAGGCTTCAGCAGCGGCCAGAGAGGGCTCAGCCCCCACTTGAGGAAGGCAGAGCCCCACCCGACGCAGGAATGGGTTACACACGTGCACCTGCGGGCAGCCACGCATGTGCAAAAACACACTCACCAAAGCCCCCCCCATGCACTCACCTGCCCTGCTCCCTTACACCTGCATTCACAAGTCCCCATGCAGACACCACTCCCCATTCACAAAATCACATCCTGACATGACCACACCCCCTCCCCCCACTGCCCCAGAGCCAGCCATGCAGCCCCACTCCCAACCTGCACTAGGCGCTGGCTGGGAGCACTGCACGGCCGACGCTAGTGAGCTTGCAACAATCCCTGACCTCTCCTCCTCTGGGGGGGCTCATATCAGGGCCCCCTTTTCCCCCGTGGATCTCAGAGCTTTGTATTTAAAGAGGCTCTCCCACCCCAGGTATAGGAACTTGGGGGAGAGGGCACTCTGCTGTTTCTCTTTGGAATTTTTCTTCGTTATTTATTGAGGCCAGGAATTATTTATTAAACGTGGATTCTTTTTTGTAACAAGGCTGCAATGTGCTCCCTGCATGGGGTGAACCTGGGAGAGGATGGGGAGAGCTGGGAAGGGGGCAGGGAAGAAGGGGGACGTGGAATGGACAGCAGAAGAGGCCCTCACAGGACATCTGGGACTGGGGGACAGGCATGGGGGGAGAATCAGGGAGGGGGGGGTCAGTGGACCCACACATGGGTTGGGGTGCTTGTTAGGAGCGTTGCCCCAGCCTGAGCCCCTGGTCACAGCCTTCCTGCAGCATGACCTAGCCTGGAGGGATGGGAGCCACCCCCCAACACTTCTTCAAACAAGGGGCCAGCCCCCCGCACCGAAGGACCTGCACTGAGCGGGGCTGCACTGAAAATCAGCTGGGGGCCTGTGGCTCTGCTGCTAAATGGCCGTGAGCAAGACGGGCCCCCTCCTTTTGCAGTGGGAGTCCCAAGCTGGGCTCCGGCCTAGAGGAGACAGCGCACAGGCCGAGCGGCTCCCTCCCCACACAGCCAAGCGGCCCCTAAACAAGACGACTGACCCCAACCTAGTGCCCTTGTAAACTCCCGAGTCCTGCCCCCACCACCTCGCCACACCCCAGGCAGCCTCTGCCCACCACTCTCCTGTTCCAGCCCCGATCCTTGCCGGTGATGGCATGGCTGGAAATTCACAGCTGCTGGGACGATGCACGAGCCGGGCCAGCATCCAGCTCCCCCAGGGGGGCAGCAAACAATCCACAACAGCCAGGACTGCACAGGGGGATGTGGGCTCCTCTCCTCCCTGCTCCAGGAGCCGAGCGCAGGGTGCTGGGGGTCAGGGCACCCCAAGAATTAAATGCCACTCAACTTCATCAAAAATAATTTATTGCTTCTGGCTCTATTTACATTCTGTGGGGATGCCCTCGTGTGGATGCTTTGGGTAACTGCAGAGGAAATTCATTCCATCACTGCCTAGGCATGGGGGGGGGGGGGGAGGAGTGATGGGGGTTTGCTGCCCCCTGCAGCTGGGGTGATAATGCAGTTTAGGGAGGGCCAGCTGGCACTGCACCCCAGCACCCCTGTCCCCACTGGCAGGGGGCACAAGGACAGGTGTATGGAGGGGAACCCTGCCAGGGGCAACGAGGTGCTGGATCCCCTCCTGCCATGGAGGGGGAGTGCTGGACAAAGAAGGCAGAGATCAAAGGCCATTTCTATAGGGCTGGAGACACCTATAGTGGGGAACGTTAGGGGTGTGTCTCAGTGTCCCTGTATGGGTCAATTGGGAGCATCCTACCTCATCCCCCGAGATGCTCCTAGCCCCCACAGGTCACCCCCCACAGTACGTGGGTAGCCACCTCTGCGGCGCCCTGTGCTGGGGTGGAGCAGGGGCAGGTCCCTGGATCCTTTTTCCCCCTTCAGCCTCACTCCTTCCCCTACAGCACCCCATGCTGGCGGGTCCCTGGGTCCCTAGTCTCCCTTCAGCCTCACTCCTTCCCTTGCAGCGCCCCGTGCTGGGGTGGAGCGGAGGTGGGTCCCTATTCCCCCTTCAGTCTCACTCCTTCCCCTGCAGCGCCCCGTGCTGGGGTGGAGCAGGGGCGGGTCCCCGCGTCTCCCACACCTCACGGATGGCCCGGCGCACCCCCCGAGGCAGGTGCAGGGTCTCGGCATGGCACTGGCGGATGTGGCGCATGACGGTGCCCAGGCGAACAGGCACCAGGGAGTACTCGCAGACCATGCACACCATGGTGCCAGCACCGGCATCGTAGTCCATCAGGAAGTCAGCGCGCCATGCCGGGTCAAAGGGCTTGGCCTGGGGCGGGGAGGGTGCTGGAGGGGCCTTGCCCTGCGCCCGCCAGCTCTGCAGGGTGCAGCGGACGGTGCTGGGGCTCAGGCTCAGGCGCTGGGTGATGCCGTGGTGGGAGTAGCCCTTGCGACGGAGGCGGTGGACACCTGGGTCCAGATCCTGGCTGGGCAGTGCAGAGACGGGGCAGTTGCCAACTGCAGAGAGGGCAAAGGGTTAATGCTGAGAACCAGCACTCAGCACTGAGATGCAGCCAACTCTGGGGAAGAGCGTGGGGGAGCTGTTTATACATGCAGCCTTCACCAAGCACTGAGATGCAGCTGCCTCTGGGGTGGAGTATATGAGGGCTGTTAATACAGGGATCCCCTGTCCAGCGCTAAGATGCAGCTGCCTCTGGGGTGGACCTTAGTGGACCATTAGGGACCCTCCCCACTAAGCCACTTTGCCGCACTCACCTGGACTCCCTGAGCCCCGTCTCACGGTCCCTGCTTTCCCCAGCTGCTTCTGTCTCTTCCCCAGTGCCTGGGTTTTGCCCCCATCCCCTGGGCTCTTCTGTTCCCGGATGCTTGGATTCTTCCTTATTTCTCTCCCTCCAGAGGCTGCAAGCAGAAAGAAGGGTCAGCGAGCTGGGGATCGCTGTGCCGCCTCTCCCTTCAGCACCCACCCAGGGAGTCCTCCCCAGCTCCTCCAAGACATATAGATTGGGAAGGAAATGCCTGCCCCTTGTCTCCCCCCCGGTCAGGATGGGGTCACCCAGTGGGTGGGAACTCAGCTGGCCCCCGCCCAAAGGAAACCAGCAAGGGGCAGCATGGGGGGCTTGGAGCTAGCTGAGATCCCGGAGGGTGCTCTGTGCGGGCTGGGATGCAGCTGGGATCCTGGAGGGACAGGACAATGGCAGGGGCCATGCCTTCAGCTCTGCTCTGTGGGAAACGGGGGTGGCTGCAGGGAACACCCTCTTTCCTACAGTGCCCTCACCTGGCTGGGGTCTGCAGTACAGCCTGAGCGTGAATCCGGCTGGGAAGGAACCGTCAGTGAACAGGCGGATTTCAGGGGGTGCCGAGCTGGGGGCAGCCTCCTCCGAGGGGGACACTGTCCCTGTGGGGGGAGACACAGCTGTAAGGGTGGGGTAGCGTCTGTGAAGGAACCAAGAGTCCTGGCTCCCAGCTCCACCGCTCTAACCCACAAGACCCCATTTCCCTCCCCGACCAGGGAATTGAACCCAGGAATCCTGCTCCCTCTGCCCCCCTGCCACTCACCTGGACTCACGGTGCCCCTGTCCCGTCCCTCACTGAGCTGCCTGCTCCTCCGCTCCCTGGCTGGTAGCGCCACACCCTCCAAAGGCCCCACGCTCTGTCGTCTCCTCTGGCCCCGCGGGCGCTGCCCAGACTCCAGGGTCCTAGCATCTGCAATGAGACGCCTGGTGTCACGAAGGGCAGCCCCGGAACAAAGGGGATGGACACCCACATGGCTGGGTATGGTTCCTGCACCCGCCCAGGCCTGGCACTCACCTGGGCGGGGGGCAGGGCGCCCTCTGGGCTGCCCACGTTTCCGGGTCACCGTCTGCTCCTCTGAGTCAATGAGAACCTCGATCTCGGCTGGTTCCCTGGCCCCGTGGCACTGACCTAGAGGGGGATTGAGACTCTGGGAGGGCTGCATCACCCCCAGCTCTGCCAGTGCCCTTCAAGCCCAACCCACAGCCCCACTGCTATCCCAGCCATAGGCTCCCTCCCCATGCCACAGCTCTCCTGGTGTCCCTCAATTCTGACCTGCCGCCGCCTGCTACCCCAGCCCTGGCCTCCTCTCCTCCCCACCTTGGCTGGTGCCCCTTGCCCCCGAGCCACAGCTCATTGGGCTCCCCTGATGCCAGAGGGGCTGGGGGACCTACCTGGGGTGCAGGGTGGGGGTGCCCCCTTGGGCAGATTGCCTCCCTGGCTCCAGGCCTCCAGAATGTTGCGCTTCTCCTCCAGGCTAAGGCTCAGCGAGTGGGCGTGGTGCTGCAGAACGTGCTCACGGGCAGCGCCTGGCCCACAGGTGCCCAGGAAGGTGCCACAGACCATGCACACGGCCCCGCCGCGCCCCGGGCAGTCTCCCACTAGGTACTCCTGCTGCCAGGCCCTACCAGGCCCTGCCTCTGCTGGTGCTCCCCCTAGCCAGGAAGATAAAATAGGCTCAGGGGGGCTAGAAACGAGGAGTCCTTGGCTTCCAGCCCCCTCTGCTCTAACCACTAGACTCCACTCCCCTCCCAGAGCAGGGGATAGAACCTAGAGTCCTGGCTGGACAGTCCGTACCTGTGTCTAGGGGCTCCTTGTCACCCTCCTCCAGCTTGACCCCAGGGGCCAGGTCAGCCAGGGGGGCACAGAGCCGGGCGCAGGCTGCAATTGGCACTGGTTCCTCTGCCTCACACTTCAGCGACACGGCAATGAACTCCAGCCGGGGCACCTCTGCCTTCACCTCCATGGCTGGGCCTGGGCAGAGCTAGGCACAATGGGGGGATGGGGCTTAGTCAGAGGCACTCAGAGACTCCCAGCCCTTTCACAGGAGCCAACCTGGCCGTATGCTACTATCCCTCACTCTGGGAACCCAGGAGCCCTGGCCCTGCCCCACACTGCTCTAACCACTAGACCCCACTCCCCTCCCAGACCTAGGGAGAGAACCCAGGAGCCCTGATCCCTCCCTCAGGCACTGGTTGGCCCTGGGCAGAGCTGCCCCTCCTTTACTGCCCTCTCCTTTACAGCCTCCCTCCTCCCAGCTCAAGGTCGCCTCCCACCCCCTCCTTATCTCCAGCCCGACCTCCCAGGCCTAGCAAGTTGCAACAGCCCCTTTGTGCTCTCCTGGGGGAGGCAGAGTCCTGGCTATGGTCTAGAGTGAGGCTCATGGACACCCCCAGTCAGGCCCACATGGCAGGAAACCCCCCAGAGGACCCCCGTGTCTGGCCTCTCTCATCCAGTCCCTTTCTACCCTGGGAAACGTCCTTCGGCTCCCCCATCACAGTAAGCCCCTGCTCAGCCCCCTCATTTCTGCTCACTGAGCCCCGCACCCTTCCTTCCTACCCTCTTTCCCCACTGACCCTGGAAAGCTCCTCTTCTTCCCAGCCCCCCTGGGAGTCACATACCCCCCAACTTTTCAATTCCCCTTGACCTTGGGAGTTCCCCCCTCCTCCAGGAGCTGAGGTTCTCAATGAAGGTTGGAGCCCTCCCTTCCCAAGTGTGCCCCCCACCTTGACCCTGGGATCATTCCCTGTATCTCCTTCTTCCCAGACTCCCCTGGGAGCCTGACTACTCAGTTGTCCCTTCCTAGTCTTCTGCTGGCTGCCCCATGGCCATGGGTCCCTTCTCTCCTCCCATGGGATCCAGATGGCTGCAGGGCCATTGGGCATCAGGAAGAAGGGAGGGGGCAGACACTCCCACTGGAGCCTGTGTCAGGGCTTTAAGGCACCAGCTACAGGGTGATTCAGGTAGTGCCTCCTCTCCCAGAGCCATCGAGGGAATCCAGGAGTCCTGACCCCCAGGCCGAAAGATTCCAAGATGGACACCCCAGACCGCAAAAGACCCCAGAGAGATTGATAACCAATTCAGGGGTGCCAAGATGCAGCCACCTTGGAGGGTGGGTCACAGGGGCTGTTTAATAACCACACATCCATCCTTTGCTATGGAAAAGGGGCCTTCAGAACAGCAGAGAAAGCTGCACCTAACCCTGCAGGAATATAGACCCCACGATCCTTATACGGGTCTGGCCTCCTGCCCCCAATCCATGCCCAATGACCCCCCATTCTGCACTCCAGCCTCCTTCTGTAATCCACGCTCCCCTCCAGCATAACCTAGTCCCTGGCTGGACCACATTCTTCTCATAAGTCTGTTCTGCCCCCCAATCCTCCTCCCACAGGGCAACCACACTGACCCCAGGATAAACCCTACTGCTATGCAACCCCTCCCATACTGGATCCCAGCCCCCTCGCCCCAATGGATCCTGATCCCAGCCCTCATCCCCCCCAATGTGACCCACACCCCTACTGGATTACAGACCCTCCTTCCCCCCCCCCCAGTATGACCCGCATCCCACTGGGTCCCAGCCCCTCCCCCCATGTGACCCACAACCGCACTGGATCCCAGCCCCTCCCCCCGCAGTGTGACCCATGCCTTCTGTTGGTTCCCAGCCCTGTCCCCCTCCCCGGGGCGACCCGCACCCCCACTGGATCCGAGCCTCTCCTTCCCCCCAGCAGTGTGACCTGCACTCCCACTGGATCCCAGCCCCCACTATGTCCCAGCCCCACAGCATGCCCATGAGATCCCAGCCCCTAGCGCCACGCGCACTCCATTAGATCCCAGCCCCCCCGCTGGATCCCAGCCCCTCCCCTTGCTACTGGATCCACCCTGGCGACCCCTCCCCATTCACCGGCTCGCGCTGCTGCTCCCGGGCCCGGCACCATAGAGTTTCGCGGAGGGAGAGGCACCACCCACCTCCCATCCAGCCCCCCCACTTCCCTCTCTATGGTCTCATTGTCCCGGCTCCCCTAGCTTGGGGCTCCCTCCGTTGCGCACAGCCAATCGTGAGAAGTCAACGGTTCTAAGCTCCGCCTCCTTCAGCAACGGCCAATCAGCGCATGGAGGCAGGAAGGCGCAGGCAGGCCAGGGGGAGGGGCTGGTCCAGGCGCCACCTAGCTGCCAAGAGGGGGATTGCAGAATGTGGGAGGGGATTGTAGAGGGGCTGAAGGGGATGGGGACTGGATTCTATAGGGGGCATTCTATAGGGGCAGAGGCCCAGCCACTGGGACAGGAAAGGGAAGGGGGTGAGCCCCGCCCTAGAGAGAGGGAAGGAATTCTAGGGGTTGAGTCCCGCCCCAGGGAGTCTATAGGGGAGCGGATAGTATAGCGGCTAAGCCCCGCCCCCTCGGAAAAAGGAGAGGGAATTCTATGAGTTGGGTATTTTACAGGGGCTGAGCCCCATCCCTTGGGCACGGGGGGGAGGGGGGGCGATTCTACATGGGCTGGGCTTTGCTACCCGAGCACAGGGAAGGGGGATTCTACACGGGCTGAATCCTGCCTCTCAGGAACAAGGAGGGGGAAAGGAAATTAAAAGGGAAGCGATTCTATGGGGCAGAGTCCCAACCCCTAGCACACATATGGGGGATTCTGTAGGGGACGGGGGTTGAAGCGATGGGATACAGTGTAGGGATGGCCCTGGGGCTGCCGGTGGACTGGGTGACAACGGGAGGGTGGGGGTGCAGAGGTTTTGCCTAGGCACAGGAATCTGTCCCCTCACTGCGGGGAGGAGGAGGCTTGCGTTGCATGGGGTATAGTCGCTCCCAACCCTCACCCCCGATCAGGGTAGCGGGGTGGGGGCTGCTGGGGATGCAGCGCTCGGTCTTGGAACTGGGCGGTGCATCGCTGGGGAGCAGCGAGAGCTGGGGCAGCTCAGTGTATCGCAAACACCCCTTTATAGCCCGGCTCCCCCACTCCCTCCTGGGCTGGGGACTCAGAGTCAAGGGGGATGAGTGGCGGGGGGAGGTGAGAAGTGGGGCAGCTAATATCCGAGCCCCCCTTACATCCCAGCCCTATATCGCAGCTCCCCCCATATAGCCCAGCCCCTTATATCCCTGCTCCCCCCTTCAAGGCGGGGGACACAGAGTCGGGGGGGCAGGGTAAGACCGGGCCCCCCCTCATCGCCTTCCCCCCACGCTGCAGAAATAGAGCGCGGCCCCTTTAAATTTACCCAGGAGCCCTTAAAGGAGCCCCAGGGGCCCCAGGCAGGAATCCCCACCCCGGCCGAAGCAGCCTGGCTCGGCCGCCGCCGCCGCACGGAGCCCGGGAGCCCATTTCCCGCGCGGGCAGGGCTCTGCGGCAGCCCCGACCCTGCCCCGCGGCCCCGGCGCGGATGGACAGGCGGTCGGAGGGGGGCGGGTGCTGACGGACGGACGGACAGAGGGATGGAGCCGCCTCCCTCCTCTCCCCCCCGCCGCCCCGTCAAACGGGAGCCCCTGGACCCGGAGGCAGGTGAGAACAAAGGGGGCGGCCGGCGCCACCTGCCGGCTTGGGCTGAGCCGGCGCCCAGGGGACCCCGGGCGGGGGTGGTGGTGACGGCCCCTTTAAGACTCCCTCCTCTGGCCCTTTGAAGCCTCAGACCTCCCCCCACCCGAGCCCACGTCCCTTTAAAAGAGCAGACCGCCCCTGCCCCTTTAAGACTCCTCCCCCTCCTTTAAAGCAGCAGGGCCCCCCCCCTCTTATAAGGGCTGGATCTTCTCCCTCTCTGCCCCTTTAAGACGCCCCTTCCTTTAAAGCAAAGAGTCTATGTCTTATAGGGCAGGTCTCCCCTCCCCTGCTGTGTCCACTCCCACTGCCCCTTTAAGACCCCCCACTCCATCTTATTGGTCAGGAGTCTTATTCCCCCCCCCCCCGCTTCTCTCCCCCAAGGCCTCTTAAAGGGGCAAGCTGCCCCCTTCCTTTTATCCTGGGCCCTTAAGGGTGGCTCTAGGCTAAGGCTTTTAAAGGGGAGGGAGCTCTCAGATTTTTTTGCTGGGGACTTAAAGGGGCAATAACCTCATGCCCTTGCCTCTCTGAGTTAACCCCCACTTCTTAAAGGGTGCCCTTTGCTGGGGTCTTAAAGGGTATGGAGCCCTCTGGTCACCAGGCTTCTCTCTTTTGGGTAGGGGCATGAAAGTGCAGGCGATCATCCCTCTCCCCTCCCTCTAGGTCTTTTAAAGAGCCCCTTCTCTTCCGAGGACATCAAAGGACAATGCTCCACACAGGGTACACTGTACACAGCTCTGCCAAGGCCCCTCAATCCTGGCCCGCAGCCCCCTGCCAGCCCAGCCCAGGGCTCTCCCACACATCTGCTGATGCCCCCTCCGTCCTGACCTGCAGCCCATCCTCCCACACACACACACTCTTGTGCAGGTGCCAGGCTACATTTTCACACAACTCTGCCCATCCATGTGGTTTGTTTCACCAGGAGAATCCCCAAGCCAGGACAACTCCAGCAGCACTGAAGCCCCAGAGCTGATGCTAGGGAGGTCCCTGTCATGGGGCCCCCCCCAGGAGCACCCCCTGATGGCACCAGGGGGGCGGAAGTACTCTGATCACTGTGAGGAGCGGGCATCTCGGCCTGGGAAGAGCCGGATCCCTGGGCGGGACCATCGACGCTATTATCACGAACACTGGCGAGCTGAGTACCTGATGGACTTCAACCCGGCACGGCACGGCATGATCTGCATGGTGTGCGGCAGTGCCCTGGCCACCCTCAAGCTCAGCACCATCAAGCGTCACATCCGCCAGAAGCACCCCTACTCTGGGGACTGGGGGCCCCGCGAGAAGCAGGTCATCATCCAGAGCTGGGATGCCCACCTCGGGCTGGAAGGGGAGCCTGGGGGGCACGGGGACCCTGCCCAGGCACCCGACAGTCTTCAGGGAGCACAAGGTAGAGCACCAGCCCTACGCCCCAGGCACCCCTGTTCCCAAGGACCCCCCCTGTGCAGCCCTCCTCACTGTTCCTGCACATTCCCCATCTCTGAACACCCATTCCCCTGCGCCTGGGCACCACCACCACCCCTCCCCTGTCCTGGGCACCCAACATGCTGCCTCTGGGCAGCCCCCTCCCCTGAGCACCAACCCCCCTCCTGAATACCCTGACACACTCCCCAACCCCTGGTCCCCAGCGCTCCAATTCCCTGGGTACCTTTCCCAGGCATCCCCTGCCTTTCCTTCCTGTTCCCCAGGCATGCACCCCCACTCCAGACACCCCTGCTCAAGTGTCTGGGGACACCTGGCTCTCAGTGAGAGCCTGCCACTCTCACACCCTGGGGGGTCCCTCTTCTCAAATCCCCACTAGCACCTGGGACCTGACACTTCCCACCTCCGATGCCCTTCTCGTTAGACAGCTAAGGCCCTTCCCCTGTAAGGGGGCTCCACTCTGCCCTGGTGCAAGCACACATGATGCCTAGCCCTCCCCACACAGGCCATTTGTTATGGGGGGCAGTTAGCATCTGGGAAGAACATGATGCAGGGTTAATGGGAGGGTGAGGGCATGGCAGGGGATGAGGAAGTGGGGGCCGACCAGCCCATTTCTCAGGGGGGCTGGGAGGAGGGGGAGGATATGCAGGGGGATATCATCCCTTCTCTCCCAAGGGAGCTGGAGTTCAGGGTTGGGAAGGAAAGGTGGCTGGCATCAGAGTTAGGGGTATCTCCCCCAGGGGCAGGCAGTCTTGGCAGGGGACAGGAAGTCTGTCCCCCATGCCCGTCTCGCCCAGGGACTGGGGTTGGGGGGTGCAGGGCACTGACCTGTCTGTCTCCTCCAGGGACACTGTTGACGTCAGGCGGGTTCCGGCGTCGGCGTCGTGCCCCATGCCCATCCTCACGGGGGGCTGCCCGGCGACTGGCAGCCGGGGGGAGGAAGGCATCGCCCAGCACCCGCCGCCTGGAGCGCTACGTACGCGAGTCCCTGCAGAGCTGGTTCCAGGCAGAGTTCCTCATGGATTATGATGCCCAGGGCAACCGGCTGCGCTGCATGATGTGTGGGCGGGGGCTGCCCAGCCTCAACCTGGACGACATCAAGCGCCACGTGCTGCAGGCCCACCCTGCCTCACTCGCCTTCAGCCCCGCCGAGAAGGGCGCCATCCTGGAGGCCTGGAACTCTCGGGCCCTGGTGCTGGCCGCCGGCAAGGGCTGGGCACCGCAGGGTGAGCTCCCCACAGGTGAGGGGGTTGGGGAGACCAGGGTGGAGGGACCTCTCTGTGGATGGGGGGCTGGGAGACCGGGCCGGGGGTGGGTGGAGAACCCCAGTGTGTGTGGGATGGGTGGGGGATGGATCAGCCTCTGGGTGAGGAGAACATGCCCGCTCCCGTGTCTCCTCTGAGGGGGTGGGCTGAGCATATGTCATGGGGGGGCCGTCCTAGCCTGTGGAGGGGTGGGGCTGTGCGTGGGGAGCAGTCTGTCTGTGGGGCAATTTGTCTGTGCCCATGGGGCACCCACATGTGAACACCCCCCAACATCTCTGTCCTGCCTGCCATCTCTCCCCAGAACCCGACACGCCCTCCTCTGAGGACCTTGGTGCTGAGGCCCCGGAGCCGGGCCTGGTGACGGCTGCCCCAGAGCCAGAGGAGAGCAGCTCCCCGGGCAGCTGGGCCAAGGAGGAGCCTGTGGTGCCGTGGGAGCTGGATGCGGAGGGCGTGGGGGGGCCGCTGCGGGGTAAGGACCATCGGCGCCACTTCCAGGAGCACTGGCGGCTGGAGTACCTAATGGACTACCACGGCGGGCGGCGCGGGCTGGTGTGCATGGTGTGTGGGGGGGCGCTGGCCACGCTCAAGATGAGCACCATCAAACGGCACATCCGCCAGCGGCACCCAGACTCCACCCTGCTCAGCCACCAGGTCAAAGCCCTGATTGTGGAGGAGTGGAACCGCAAGGTCGCCCAGCTGGTGGAGATGGGGGCACCCCTGCCAGACCAGGCCTCAGGTGAGTGCGGGGGAGGGGTTGGGGCCATCCAGCCGCTGGTCTTCCCAGGGATACTTGAGAAGCCCTGGGGCAAGTCCTGCCATCCAGCCTGGGGCAAGAGGGGTAGGGGGAGCTGATGCTAATGTCTCATGGGGTTGGGGGGCACAGGCCAAGAGGATCCAGTGGTGTCTGGCTGTGTCTAAAGAGTAGCCAGGGACACGGTTAGAGGGGGGCAGGGCTGCTGGGGGCTCTGCCTGCCCCCCCCCAGAAGATGCCCAGTGCCCAAAGCAAAGGCCAGGGTTGCAGGGAGTCGAGGCAGCAGGACCCACGTGCAGAAGGCCTGTACTCTGAGCTGTAACTGCCCTGGTGCCTCCTCCTGCTACCTGCTGTGCATGTGCTGCAAGGGCCAGAACCCCACCAGTGGCAGTGGGTGGCATTGCACCTGGCAGCAGCTCCATGAGTCCCCCCACAGTGGCTGCAGGCAGCCACTCCCAGTCACCAGTAGAGATGCTTGTGTGCCTATCCCACTCCAGGACCCATGTGAGCACTGGCTTCTCCCAAACCAGCTCCTAAAAAGACTGGATCAGAAGTAGCACCAAAGAGGCCCTCCCCAGTCAATCTGGATTGGAACCAGTGCCCGAGAAACCCCGAGTCCCCTTGCATCTGGGCTGGATCAGAGCAGCACCATCCATGCCATGAATGTCCCTTTCTCCTCATAGCCAGCCTGGATCAGATGCAGTGCTCTAGAGACATCCCCCACCTACACACACACTCTGCAGCTGGGCTCATTACCCCCTTCCATGGGGAGGGAGATGGGATGTGCCAATCCCCGAGCAGTGCTGTGATCTGAGCCATGGGGGCAGGGAGCTGGAGCTCTCCTGTGGAGCCCCAGGGTCAGCAATTCCATCATGCCCAGGACTGTGGGAATGTGGCCTGAGACTGGACAGTGTATGTGGAGGGGACTGGGGGGGCAAGGACAGTAACTGGCTTGACTTGATCTCACTGTTACCTTTCCAGGGGAGTCCCAGAATCCTTTGCAGCTCTCAAGCCCTGAGGAGCTGGATGAGGACGTGCAGATGCCTGCAGAGGGTGGGGAGGAGGAGGAGGAAGAGGAGGATGAGAGCGTGCTGGTGGTGGGGACGCCTCCATCCACCCCGCACAGCCCCCCTGAGCCCACAGCTGGCCCCCAGCCAGGCCCAGCACCTCCTGCTCCACGGCGGGAGCAGCGGCGGAACTACCAGCTGCACTGGCGGGTGGAGTACCTGATGGACTACGACGGCGGGCGGCGCGGGCTGGTGTGCATGGTGTGTGGGGGGGCGCTGGCCACCCTCAAGGTGAGCACCATCAAGCGCCACATCCTGCAGGTGCACCCCTTCTCCTTGGACTTCACTCCAGAGGAGCGGCAGACCATTCTGGAGGCCTACAATGAGACCGCCCTGCGCTATGAGCCTGCCCAGGGGGAGGAGTTGGAGGTTAAGCCCTGCCCCTTTCTCCAGGCCACACCTGCTGCTGGGGAGGAGGCTGAGTTGGCCTGTGCCCCACCCACCAGCACAGTGTAGCTGATGGACAGAACTCCATCTCGACTCTCTGGAGCAGGGATGGGGGGTCCTGGCTGTGGACAGACACCCCTTGCTTGGGGGGCTCATTTGGGAGCAGGATAGGGGGTTCTGCACCCCCTCCCATGCTACAGACTTTGCCCCTTGAACTACACAGCACCTTCCCCTGCCCCCATTCCCCACGCTGATGCATCTGATCCTCATGCACGGATACTTAGCCCAAGCTTGGGGGTGGGGGAAGGGGCCTCACTCCGACTCCCCCCCCCTGTAGCTTTTAACACCCCCTCCTACCCAATCCAAGTTGGGGGTGGCACCAAAATGGGGTTGTGGGGGATGGGGACAACTGGGGCAGGAACCAAGCTCTCAGCAAGCTGGTGCAGTTGGCAGTTGTGCAAGAGGGTGGTGGGCTGCGGTTGAATCGTCTCCCTGCCCTGGGCAGACAATATTGAGCAAGGGGGCAGCTGCCCTATTTAAAGGGCCAGTTCCAATCCCCTCCTGGGACTCTTCCCGGCCCCCAGGGCAGCTGCTTTGAAAGGCCAATGCTCCAGGGCTGCTGCTTTCAACTCCCAGCCTCCCCCAGCTCACATTTGGCCTCAGAACAGGGCTGATGATCGCTTCCTCACCCCCCCCGCCAGTGCAGCAGATTTTCATCCAGGCAGCCTCTTCCTGGCACAGCTACAGGCTGGAATCCGTGTCCCTGGGAGCTAATTGGATGTAATCACAGATGCTCACTGACCTTCCCCTCCCGCATGCTCGGCTCCAGGGAAAATGCCGGGAGCATCGAGACTGGCCTTTGCAATCACTTGTATTAGCTTAATTAGCCGCTGGTGTCTCAGCGCCTCATCTATGTGCAACCTCCTAAGAAACTTCCTTGGGCTGAAGTTAAAGTGACCCTCCCACGCCAGCATCAGGCTGCCCCGGTAAGTAACCTGCTCTCACACCTACTGCCACATAGCGCTGCTCACACAAGTTGTGCAAGGCCTTGGCTCCCATCGCACCTGTGCTATTTATACCGGCGCCAAGGGCGCATGGACGGTCACCCAACCGGAACGCCCAGCGGTTTGCACTCACCTTGAACTGGTGTAAATGGGGGGAGGTGGGGTCTCTGGCTTGAGCCAGGAGGGATGGAAATTCATGCGCTTCTGCTGGGCTGACAAAGGCTGAATGGAGCCAGCTGCAGAGCCGGGGCCAGCGCTGACTGCAGCTGCAGGGGCCAGCTTGGGTGGCGAGCGCTGCAGGCAGGGCGTGCCTGCTCCTAGCAAGGGTCTGAGCGAGCTGGACTGGCCTAGCCCCCTGCTACAGACCTTGTGCACTGCCTGGGGCTGCCCAGGAGCTCAGTGGAGTCCTTCCCCCACCCCATGCTGCTGTGAAACTGCCCCTAGCAGAGGTTAAGATACCGCTGAGTCACCATCAGACTGTGGCTATTGGCAGGTAGAGCTGCCACTCAAAGTGTGTGGGTAGTGGTGAGAGCCCCACCCTCTGTTATCATCCCCAGCAGGCTACAGAGGAGGAAACTGAGGCACAGAGCAACTTAGCAACTTGCTCAAGGGCCCCAGCGAGCTTGTGGGGTCAGCTCCCTGCTCTGCCCCATCTCCCACAGCCCAGGTCCCTGCTCTAACCGCTAGACCCATTCAGTGCAGTGGGGAGGGGATGTCTCTCCAGGCTACTTCCCCAGAGATATGGGAGCTGATGGAGTCCTTTGCCCTCTGTGCATATGGGGAGGGGTTGCAAGCTCCAGGTGTGTGTGGTTCCTGGTTCCTTCGTCATCAGGCCCACCCCATGGTGCTCTGCCTGGCCACAGGCCCCAACCCAGCTCTGCAAGGGGAACCGAAGCTTTTAATCACGTCCCAACCAGCCGGGTAAGGCTGACTCATCCCCCGCCCCGGGGCCAAGCACCCAGCACGTGGCTCTCTGCCCTGCTGCTGCTGGATGCATTCTGAGTCTGATGCTGGCAGGAATGGGGGGGGGTGTGAGGAGAAGGATGGGCCGTGGCTGTCGGGGGGGAGGAGCAGCTGGATGCATTGCCAGGCCATGCCAAGGGCCGCTTCACTCAGTTGTTTCCCCAGCCGCTAGGGGGCAGGTATGTTACACACGCACCAGCATTCGCCAGCCACACCCACTGCTTGGAGCCAGCCCCATCGCGGCAGGGGAGGTGCTGTGGCCTGCAACCTGCAGGTCAGACTAGATGAGCAGGATGCTTCCATCTGACCTCTACGTCTCGGGGTTACTATGACGACTGCTTTCCCAGCGGGCTGGCTGGGGGGGTCCTGCCCAGGCGCGTGGGCTCTAGCTGAGCGCCATATTTGGGGTCAGGAAGGACTTTTCCCCCATGCTAGATTTTCTGGGGGGACGGGGGAAAGCCGTAACTGTCAGACTGCCCCACTGAGGCTAGGCTGCCTTGCACTGGGGGGGAGAGGGGGTTGCTTCACGTGATGGTCCACAGGGGATGTAGGTTTCCCAGTATCAGGCTTAACCCTTTGCAACCACATGGCTCAGGGCATGCCCAACTGAAGGGTTGATGGAGGGGAGCAGAGCCGCGGCTGTGAAGTAGCACAACCCCTGCTGGCTTCCACGCAGCTGAGCGCTGCCAGTGCCTGCTCTGGCCCGGGTGCCCACCTCCCGCTGCCATCTGGGCAAGGAGGGCTCATTTTCCCAGCGAGCTAGCAGGCTGTGCAAGGATCCCAGCTAAGCTGTCCCTTTTGCGGCTAATAGCCCCATATCCCTCCTCCACGCAAGGTCAGCATGAGCTGTTGGGGGGCAGTGATCCCACCCCCTTGTTCCTTGCTCTGCACTGGTCCCCATCTCCCTCATGATGGGGCGGGGGGGGGGGGGAATTAATATAGGTGCCCGGGGCCTTCTTGCATGGCAGTGCCATTGTCTCCAAGGTGGACTGGAAATTGGATACTGGGCTAGATGGCCTCTCCTTGTAATGCCGAGGGGGAGGGGACGCTGGCTTAGAGAGGCCTGTGGGGCTGAGCTGGGGCAGGGAGGAGAAGGGACAGCTGGCCCGATGTGGTCATGCAGCATGAAAGCATCTTGCAGGCTGGAGCAGCTGGACCCTGCTGGCAGAAAAGAGCCAGGGCAAGGCTGCCACCCCCTCCCCTGCCTGTGGAGGCTGCTCCTGTGGGTGGCAGAGACAGTGATGCTGTGATATAATGCGCACAGCAGGGGCCTGCTCTGAACCAGCCGCTAGCAAGCGGGCCCCTGCCTGCTGTTTTTGGGGGGCAGTGTTAAGTGGCTACCACTTTACAAGGGGGAAACTGAGGCACAAATGGGGCTTTCCCTGTACTAGACTCTGGTTTGCTGGACGATGGCCCAGCCTTGAGCTCCTGGGGCTGGGAGACCAATGGAGACAAATGCACTTGTGAGCACCCATCCTCGCACCCTCCTGCTGAGCCTGCTGCCGCTCCACGCTAGCGCACCCACCCTCCCTAGCACAGGGGGGGAGAGGGGAAGGGATTT
Organism: Emydura macquarii macquarii; assembly: GCF_026122565.2. NCBI lineage: Eukaryota > Metazoa > Chordata > Testudines > Chelidae > Emydura > Emydura macquarii. The sequence continues at coordinate 6,584,638 of NW_027131105.1, read as the reverse complement.
ACTTAGCCCTGGCACTCCACCACAAGCTCCTTTTTGCTTTGCCTCTCACCTCTCCTCCAAGGCATCAGGCCGTGCAGCTTTGCTCATGGCCTTTTAACCATTCCTGGATGGAAATCCTTCAGCACCCCCCCTCCCCACCCAGTTTATCACACGAAGCTGGGGTAGGAGTGGGCCTCCTTGGCTGCTCTCCAGCTCAGACAGCGCTGGCCTTACACTTTGGCAGCTCTGCTCATGCTTGCCCATGCCCCAAAGGGGTGGTTTTTAAGCAGTGCCTGGGGGGGAGGGGGCAGCCCCCTTTAAGGCACCAGCACTCCTAGGAGCAGCTGCATGAGGCCCAACATCTCCCCCAAGGAACAGCACACCCCAGCCAGCAGGGCGATAATGCTGCAGGGGAGGCTGCCCCAGAGGTTAGGATGCTGACCTGACCTGGGAGACCTGGCTCCAATTCCCTGCACCCCCATAAAGTTCCTGTGTCTCCTTGGGCAAGTCACTCAGGTTCTATGCCTCAGTTTCCCCCACCATACAAGGGGACTAATAGCCCTGCTCTGTGAGGATAACTGCATTAAAGATGTTGAGGGGCTCACAGATGGTGGTGAGTAGGAGCCACATCAGAACCTCAGCTGAAAGGTCACGGTTGCAGCTGATGGGATGTAGGGCTGGATGGGAAGTTGAGGGTAGGTGGGGCAATTGGTCTGACCTGGGAGCAGCTTGGAGGGGTCCACTGCTCTGACCTCGGGAAGATACTGGCCTGATAGTGGGGGCACCAGGCTCACTAGGCCTCTGGCTCTGATCCATACTGCATAGTCTAAAACCCAAAGGTGCTTAGCTGTTATAGCAGAGTTACGTTAGCAGGGCTGGTAGGAAAGTGAACCAGGGGTAGAAACAAGGTGTCATCAGACAGCTCAGAGTAGACACCAGCTCCAGTGACAGGGTGGTGCCCCATTCTCTACAGGTGAGCGCTACTCAGCCCAAAGCCACCTGTGCCAGCACGCGCAGCCGAGCTGGGAGAAGGGGCAGGTCTTCCTCCTCCCAGCCAAACCTCCCTTTCAAGGCTAGCTTTAGGCTTCAGCCAGCCCTGGTGTTCCTGCCTCAGATACTAACAGCTGGGCATCGGGCTGCTGGTAGAAATACGCCTGGTGCCTTTGCATGAGACACTGAGCTCCTGGCATTCTAGTGACTGGCTCTTTCCTCTGAAGCTGGCAGCTGGCATGGTTAGCAAGAGGTTCCTCCCAGGTAGCTGCTGTTCAAGAGCTGCCTTTGTGCATTTATGCTTCCCAGCCACACTTGGGGGAGGGGGGGAGGCTGTGCTCCCCTGTGCACACGTGGACACCAGCAGCTCTAGGGAACATTGTTGTGGGCCTCCCACAGCCACGAATGGAGGTCAAGTAGCTCTTGGCCCCAAAGGTAGAGGTAAAGCCCAAGAATCCCTTACCCGGCACAGCCGCCTCGCCAGGAGGTTGGAAATCATGGCCCAAGTTAAGGATCCCACAAGAACATTCCAGGCCATTGTAGGTAACGCCCCAAATGACACCAAGTCCCTTCCCCACGGCATGGAGCTGCTATTTCACAAGAGCCACTGGCTCTCCTCTGGATGCAGAAGCTGCCTGCACTTGAGGCAGTGTGCTTGTAGATTCTTACCTTGGTTTTAGCGCTAGTTCCAGCACTTCAGGAGCTCTGGTGCCTAGGCCTGATATGTTGGAAGTGGTTGCCCAAGGAGGGATGCTGTGAGTTCGCAGTTCCTGAGATGTTGCACAGATGGCATTCAGAGCCATCTTCTTGGGCTTCCATTCTTCCATTCCAGCCCTGTAAATACCCTGCTCTGGAGAGCAGGGAAGGTGGGTTCTTAACATACAAAGATATGCAAAGTTCAGGCATGTCACCATCTGATCCATTTGCCACATGCAGCGAACAAGTCCAGCAAAGCAGGTTTCAGACTCTCCTGTGAAGTCTGCAGTGATTGGCAGCCGTCATAAGTTTAGGTTTCTGTACCCCTACAAACGAGCATTTTTAAAACAGTGTAGGTACCAACTAAGATGGTCGGTCCACAGGCACAAGAGCGGTTCTACTTGCCAGCATGATGCCAACAAAGGAGGGTAGGTAGCCCAGCTGTGAGCCCTCAGGTTTTCCAAATTTAGGGAGAATAGCAGCTTGATTCAAACCTCAGTTTCCCCTACCAAGAAGGACATTGCAAAAGCCAGAAGTGGCGGGTTGGTGTCATTTCTATTATAGACATAGCTGCGCCCATCTTGACTAGAAGCTACAATCATCTCAGTTAAGACCTACCTGAAGCCTCAGTGGTTTCGACAAACTTTTTTATACGCCACCCCTTCCTTCCCTCCAGAGAGTGACTTGCTCCTTGTAGCTACCATGTAAATGTTACTATGAATTATATTTATATGCCTATGTTACACTTTAGTGACAGTATTGGAATATTTGTACGTGGTCCTTGTGAAAAGGTGTTTTGCATCAGTATGTTTTTTTTATATGCATATGTTTTGTAAACATGTTAAATAAATCTTTTCAAATGATGCAGTTTTGAAGTACATTAATTCAGGGGGTTATCTCCTTAAAAAAACAAAAGCTACTGCCAGTGCTTCTCCACCACCTGTCTGCAAGATGCTTGCTTTGGGAGTTGGAGTCAATTATAATTCTCTTTAGTGAAAAGGAGTGTTCAAGAATAACTAAATGGCTCAACTACAGAGATTTGTGCATTGATTTAACAACTGGCCTGGCGTCAACACTCTTGAAGTCACTTTACCTGCCTTAAAAATAGTTTCGCTTCCTACTAAACCAGTTTAACTAAATGTGTGTAGAAACAGATTTAAACATTCAGTGCTATGCCACCTCATGCAGACACTCTTAAAAACTGATTCAAGTGTCTTAGATTCATTTGGATTCCTCCTAAACTGATTTACGTTGGTGCCCTGAGCTAACCAAACAGGAGTAGAAACATATTCAGTGAAACTGGTGGATGAGGGAGGTAGGTGTTCATAGCTCAACGGCAACGTTAAAATACCATACAACTACTGCCCTGGGTGATCTGTCCATGTTGCCATCTTTCCATAGGGCAGTCTCAGACCGACCACTGATAAAGCTGTCTCCTGCACAGAGGAGCTTTACCTGGATGATAGAATGTCCCATCGGGCCTGAGGAGTGAAGTTCTGTCATGATCCTCAGCCCAGAGCTTTTAAGATAGGCTGGGCCACTAAGTGCCTTGAAGAGAAGGCCCAAGACCCTGACTTCAACAGAGATGGGGAAGAGAGCCTGAATGACTCCCCAGCAAACAACACTCTGATCCCTGCTCTCCCTGAGGACAGCGGATCTATGGGGAAGGCAGATGGCTCGCATATCCCAGGTGCTGAGGCTAACTTCATCTCCACCCACCATCTACCCCATAACAGCCTCCTGGGACGACTGATACACAGGAAAGGAAGCCAGTGGGGACCTGTCCATTCTGTTCTTTTTATTAATACCACATCAGTTGCAGTTTGACAAGAACCGGGTTGATCAGCTCCCGGGGCACTACTGTAATTTAGGCTGCACGCACGCAGACGCACACACACACACACACACACACACAGAGCTTCATTAGTAGGTTTTTTTGTCTACATGTTCTCCTTTTAAAAAAAAACAAATTGCCTGGCACAAAGATCTGTTCAACGTATCTCACAACAGCAGTAACAGAACAGACGTAAGAGCTGGGCTACCGGCTTCCAGTGCAGAAGAGGTCCTGGGGGGGGGATGGAAGTAAGTCGGGGTATGATGATCAGTGCAGTTTCCTCTGGGGAAAGCAGAGAATGTGGTTTTATGGGGTGCTGCTGAGAACAGACCAGGGCAGGAGCAAAAGCAGCACTGAACTCACTGCACTCCTTCCCCCAGCCTGGCTTGGGAGGAAGAGAAGGTGGCATGTCTGCCCTGCCAGCTGTAAGTGCTACATATCAGCGATGGCTTGTCAGGCCTGGGGCATATTCCCTGGAATAGACTAACTGCATCTATGCTTTATCAGCAGGGCTCGGTTCAAAAGCAGAGTTGTCTTTTTTTTAATACTGAGCTTAGCTGGGCTCAGAATTGCCTCCCTTAGCAGATGCTGAGCTAAAAAGAAGCCTGATCTTCTCCACAGCTGCCAAAGCCTTCCTTCTCCCTGCCAAACTAAAGTGACACAAGGGAGGTAAAAATCTTCTCCTCACCCCCTTGAAACAAAATGCTGAACAGCTCATTCATCCATTGGGCATTTCCCTTCCACTCCAGCTAGCACTGCACCCTCCTTCTCCTTGGAAAAAGCAACAGAGGTGGGCTTCGGTCTAAATCTTTGAGCGCAGCCACCTTTCATTGGGGAAGAGCAGACTGGGTAAAGACGGACTCCTTCCACAAGAGGAAACTCAAAGCTACCTTCAGATAAAATTCAGCGAGTTAAGACTGTACAAAAAATACAAATTGCGGAACACGCCGTTCTAAGGCTATTCTGCAAGCTAGGGTTTTAAGTACCATTTCTCTGAACCTCATCTCTGCTGGAGAGAGTCAAAGGGGCCTTTGCTCCCTGCTGCCAGGATGGCAAGTGGGCAAGGCAGCATGTGGTTCTGTCTCAGTAGTTCAGCTCTCAGTGGTCACCCGCCCTCCAGGGGCTGAGATCGGGGTTACGACAGCAAAGGAGTCACATGCAGTGTTCATGGGGGAGGAGGGATGGATGTCATTTTTCCTCTACACAAGTTTACAGCAGTGTACAGCAGATGCAGACATTTTCATCTCATAGTACGAAATAAAAGGTACAACCTTGGAAAGGGGTGGGGAGCACGTTGTAGGAACTGGAGAGGAGAGGGATGAACCAGACTAAAGCACAGAACTGATGTCACGTGGGGGTAGAAACCCCCCTTTCGATCAGCAAGGTTGAGGGGACAGTTTCCTGGCCTTCCCAGCTCACCCCTTTCAGTATGAGTCCCTGCCCCTCAAGGAGGCAACTGGGAGAGCCCACAAGTGAGAACACTTTGGGAGCCGAGGGCAGGGAACGCAGAGCGTGGCTCTGTGGAAGCGTGGGAAGCCAAGAAGAGGGAGAAAGGCATGTCTCCTTGCAGCGATTTGCCTTGGCAGACAGGAAAGCATTTGGTCGAGCAGAGAGCCACCCTGCCCTAATGGGAGGCTGGGAACCAAAAAGGAGCCAGCGTTCAGAGCAGCATTTGGTTCTCTGCGATCGGGGACAAGACCCCTACAATCGTTGTGGTGTGCTGAGGCCTCCTCTAATGGCTTTGACGCCAGGTCTCCTTTAGTCTGGTGCATGTTCTGAGCCCAGTGTTTTAGGCTTAGAAAAGCAAATACCAAATAATAAGAAGAAACGTTTGGAATGCCGGCTCAAGCTGACTCAGCATGTTCCTTCATAGGTACAAGTAACAATGGTTATAACTATCACATGGAGTTTAGTAATGGCTGGATCCTGGGGTTGCCCACCCTCCAGCTTATTCCGACTTTTTCTTCACCACTCCAGGAAGTTTTGCTTGGATCCTACAGAAAAAGAATTGGGGAGAGGGTGAGTTTTGAGGGCCAAGAGGTCAGCTGGATGCTCATTGATTAAAGACTTAGTCTAGTGGTCGGACCATACAAGATGTTTATGATGCTACAAGCAACTGGACCTGAGGCTTTGGTTCAGGTAGCAGATTCTGTCCCTGTGGACATGACTGGGATATCATTGCATCAATTTACTGAGGGCAATCCATGTGGCTCTCTCCTTTCTGTTCAGTACCTGTGCTGAAGAGCATCTCGTGCCCCAAACGCTCTTTGCTCGAAGGCTTCTGGAGGAATTTGGTGCACATGGAAGCCATGGAGGAATCAGACTAGACTGCAAGCTCTTGGGGCAGGGACCGTCAAATGTGCATCCACATGGACTAGCACAAAGGGGCCTTACACTGGGTGCTACTGAAATGCAACTAAGGGAGGGATTTTCAGTGTGTCCAACTCCCCCCACAAGTCAATGGCAGTCAGGCACCTACAGTGGTAGCTAGAAACAGTCCCAGTAGCTGTAACTGCCGTGCCAACCACCAACACACCCCACAGAGACACTTCTCTTCTGCAGCCGGAATCAGAGCTCAATAGGGATTAGCTGCGAGGCCAAACCTTCACTTCCAGACTGAATCTGAACCCAGCTCTTGAGCCCCAGCATCTAGCACACTAGCCCTTTGCACCTACTTGCCTCCAAGGAAGCCTTACGTGCCAAGAGCAGTTTTAAGAGACAATGAACTTGCATGATCCATATGAAGTCAGCAGATCACATGCACCCCAATCCCTACTAGCAATGCCACTCAAGTCAAGCCTCATTCACATCAGCTAAGTCCAGTTCAGATGGGGCCTGTATTGCTGCACCCACTATGCTAGCTGCTGTACAGACAGAAGGTCCAATCCTTCCACAACTAGGTTCCCTCATGAGAGGATGAGTCCTCTGCATGGGATTCCTTGCTCTCAGGTGACAGGGCCGGTGCTATTTTGACAGGGGGACTCACTTTGCAATAATCGACTTAGTCTGGTCCCGGGCGATTCCAACGTAGTGATCAATCTGCGTCTAAGGAAGAACCAATGGGTTAGGCTAGCTGGAAGGGGATGTGTATCCAACAGAGAGCAGTAGTGCTTCCCTTCAGAGTTCTCTGCATGGCTGTCTCAGTTCATCTTTTAAGGCCAGATGGGGCCATAATGATCAATCTGACCGGACCTCTGTAATGTAGCTACCACAGGCAAACTCCAGCTAGGATCAGGGAGGCTCCTGATATAGCTGCATTTCTCCTCTTAGGAAGCTACTGCCTTAAATTCACATGCATCAGATGCAGTTCTGACAAAGTCCACTGCAGGGTTTTTACAGCTGTTTGGAGGAGGATCCAGTGCCTCAGCACCTGCTAGATAAACAAACCGCTAAATGATGTCTGCACTGGGTGATTGCAATGACTCACCTTGTATTTCTCATAGACAACTGGAACACCAAAAATCAGCAGTTCCCCTGCAAGAGACAGACAGGTCTCTGGTCACAAGGTGGACAGGGAAAGACAATCGCTCTTGGTACTGTGGCTGCCCCACGGAACTGTACTGTCTTGTGTAAGGTGCAGAAGCACTGCTGCTTTCAGAGGATTATTGCAATACAGTCAGTGTCATGGCAGGGTTCTATCGATGGTATTTACATGCTCCTCCTTACTTCAGCACCTCGCAGTCTCTAATGGATTTATCCTGCCAGCAGAGCAGTGCTGTTATCCCCATTTTACAAATGGGTAACATTTGCCCAAGGTCACACAGGGTATCTGTGGCAGAGCAGGGAAGTGAATCTAGGTCTCCTAGGTCCCAAGCTAGTGTCCTAACCACTGGGCCATCCTTCCAGCTCCTTAACACCCACTATTAAATGCTGAGGGGTGCTCAGCACCCCCATGGCAGAGGAGAACCTAGGTCTCCTAATTGCCAGTCTCTGCCCATAAGAGAACTAAAGGATTAAACAGAGGTTCATTGGTTAGGGATGGACAAACTAGAAGCTGCTACACTGGATGAGCCCCTGACTGACTAGGCAATGGATGAGTTGCTAGATAGATCAGGAAAGGCCCCTCTGAACAGAGGCCCATTGCCTTCATGAACTCTGGCCACTCTCTTACCAAGAATGAGGAGGGTGATCCCATTGAACACAGCCCCGACGTAAGTCATCAGCCACATAACAACTGCCAGCTGCAAAGGGAACAGAGCAGTTCTGTTAATGGGGCGCAGCCATGCTGCTCAGCAGTCTGACTTGACTGGTGCCACGTTAGAGCGCCCGTCAGTCACTGTAAGCTGACCTGAGCACTGTGGTACACAGTTTGGTTTTATTAGTAAGGGAACAGCAACTCTTAGCTTCTAAACTCTATGAGGCAGGGAATGTCTGTTCTGTGGACAGCACCTGGCCAAAGCCTGGTCCATGACTGGGGTTCCTTGGCAAGGTAATACAAATTCATAATGTTATTTCATCAACTGCCTTCCTCAGGCAATGGACTGTCCCATTGATCTCTGGTTCATTTGTTTGTGGGACTATTTTCCCACTTCAGAGCAACCCAGAATTTAGCTTGGGCTGCTGAGCCCTAAGGAAAGCTCCTTCTCCAAGGAAGATTCCCCAAGGCAGGTGTCAGCAAAGCCAGGCTTCCCTCCTGAAGAGTCGCTAACACCAACCTTCAGGGAATCCACCAGATCCTCCACCAGGAAGAGGCGGATGATGAGTTTGAGAGCTCGGTTGACATGCACCATTGCAGCATTCACGTAGTTGTGGAAGGCCTCTGAAGACAGCGTGATCTCGAGGTCTAAGTAGGCTCTGGAAGAACAAGAGAGATGCATCCAATGAGAGATGTCAGCCCTATGCTAACGGTATGCCTCATGCCCCCTCCCCACAGTGGCTGGAGGAGTGTGCGATTGCTTATGATCTAATGAATCCTTTAATTCAGACAGCAGAGCCTCATCCTTTTAGATTCAGGATGTCCCAAGTTCAAACCCCACAGATGATCTGCATCCCGGGAGACGGTTACTTAGAGAGGTCTAATAAGGCAAGAAGCACCAATGGACCGGCTCCTTCCAATGCCTTTCAGTAGGAGTGGAGAACAACACTGAGCAGGCACCATGACCAGGAGAGGGAAAGTTCTTTGGGATTTGACCCCTGAAGTTCAAATATGTTACACTTACTACAACAAGCAGATAGGGTGAGATAGGGCAGTAGTGAGGAACCCGGACAGCACCATCCTGAGTGATAGCTGAGGGAAGGAGAAATCTTCAAACACATTCACACTTGCTCTGAAAGCGCCTGCCGCATCAGCAGGATTAGTGTGGAAGAACATCTCAGTATGGCATCTTTCTCCAGAATCATGTGGCTCTGATCCGATCAGCTCTTCACTGGAGGATGCTGACATTCCCATTGTTTATGCCCAGACCCTTTCACTGTGGCCTTGAGATGAATCTTGATGTTGAGAGGTGTTTTTGAGAGAAATCACAGGCTATGAACTCTGGGGCAGGGCAGTCATTTAATGTTTGTATAGCACTTAGCACAACAGGGCCCAACCTGGCTGGAACATCTAAGTACCACCATGATATAAGATGGACAGTATTGACATCAGTAGTGTTCAAGTTTTAAAGTCACAGGTGCCACCAATTACTTTAGGAATCGTCTCTGCTGCAAACACTGGCAAAGTAAGGGCTTCTCTACATGGGGAGCTACTCCTGATTAGCTGATTACCTGCATGGATGCTCTCATTCTGGAATACGAGTACTTTATTCCAAATTATCCTAATCCACTTCCAAAATTCTAAATTAGGAGTAATTTATTTGCTTCAGATTCACATCCTACTTTCATTCAGATTAACTTTCATATTTAGACAAGTCCTAAACCATTTGCCTGATTATGGTAGCGACCAGGGACTACAAGTCAGGATCAGGACACATTATGAGGCAGTCCCTGCCCCAATGAGTTTACATTTAAGTAATTTTGTTGCCCCTCAAAGCTCGCTATGTGTATAACAATCAGGATACTTTTAGAAGCCCTTACTGCAGCAGGGGCACAGATAGTATCACAAAGCCACTCCATTCTGTGCAATGCTCATGGTGGAATAGTATCTAGCTCATGAACTGCAGGGCAGTTTCTCTCCTGGCACAGAATACAGATAGCCAGAAGAGCAGAAAGGAACATGGTATTTTGTGACCCATCTTGCTCCTACTTCCACTATACCTGTGCTACCATATGCAGGTGATCTTAGGGCATGTCATTCTAATTAGTTACATGACTAGAATGGCCACATCTCTAAGAACAAAGGATTGGCTCACTTAAATGGATGTCCCTCTTCAGACTTCTGTATGGCTTGGATGACAGACTTGTAGACTCTAAAGCTGATGGTGACTGACAGCAGCGCCAGGATGAGGTAAGAAACCACGCTGATGACGCTGAAGGCGGCCAGAGAGAGCAGCATGATCAATGATGTGCCAAAGACAAAGCCTGTCTTCTTCACATCCCGCCAGAAGATCAGATCGTGCACTGCCAAGGAAAGTGACAAAACAAGGGGAAGTTATGGAGGTGGGGGTAACCAAGCAGTGGAGAGTGCTGGACAGTGGGGGTTCCAGTACAGGCCCTTGTTAAGTAATCCTCACTCAGAGAATTAGCTTTATTGGCCTATGGCATCGGTTCCCTTGCACTATAAACAGATCCGGAGACTCAAGCAGTCAAGAATGCATTTGCAGATACACAACATTAAGCAGGTGTGTACTACTTTCATGAAACCAAAGGGAAAATCCTTCCTAACTAGTGTTTCTTTAGCACCAGATAATCAAGGTCTCCATACAACTTCTCTCACAGCACACAGAAAGTGGACTCAAAGCCAGACAAGTGTAAACAAACCCAAGGCAGAATTCTCTTATCTTTCAAACACTCAGCCCTACTGGAGATAGCCAGGTATGAGCCCAGCTTTACACACGGGGACGCAGAGATGTTAAGCAGTTTGTGTGAAGTCACTCTGCAATATTAGCAGCACAGTTGGGAACCTCCCATCCTCTGCTCCTGCTAAAGTGATGTTCCCTTCTCAAAGAAGTTGGACTGTCCAAAGCAAGCTGTCAGACACAGTCTGAGCAGGGATATACCTGCTTGTCAGTCAGTGACAGCTTAAAATCAAGTATTTAAACACAGCATATGAGTTTTCCTGGAGAGCATTTAATTTATCATTGCAGATTTGTGTTTAGTAAGGGCCTCACCTTTCCATCACAGCGCAGTTTCTTCCTTTGAAGCCTGAATATGCCAAGAACTCAGCCCTTTGCCCCTGAAGGCGTAGGAATGGTTGGGATATAGCAACAGAGCATTATGGTTTTGCTGAAGGTTTAAAGAGCAAGGTCACATCAGAGGAGTCACAGTAATGAGTGGAAGGCTAGCTGTCAAGGACACTGACTAAAATGAAAGGAGCCTGTTTAGTGCTGAACAAGTCTTAGCAAAAGCGACACATGGCAGAACTGAGTGAGTGAGTTCCAGAGAGACTGGAAACAACAGTAGCTTCAAAATGCCTGTTAGCTATGATGAAGTCATCACAGTCCACTCATTACAGCTCTCCCTGCCCCCATGTCGCATTTTCAGTGCAACCCATTGTATGTTTACCCGAGGGGGTCTGAAGATGAGTAACATTTGTCTTTCCCCACCCACTATAGGAAGTCTCAGAGCTGATATGCCAGGTTAAAAATCACACCTCGGCCTTCCCATAGTACCCAGATGCCACAAACTGGTGTCTGAAGCATCATCCCCTACCCCTCACCAAATCTACTGCTTAATCTGTGGTGTTTACACAGCACCCACTGCTATGGTATGGAAGTGCTGATAACATGGGTGATGCGTCCTAGTTACAATGCAACAGCATCATCTGCAACTATCTTTGGACTAACTTCCGCACTACAAATTGCTCTCTAAAGCTCTACTCTACAAATAAAGAAGTTAGCTTAACAACTGTTTAAAATTGCAGTTAGGGAACCGGTCCATGCCTGGGGTTTAATCTCAGTTCAGAACAAAGGCAGATCCCTTCGAAGTCCAGTTTGAAGGGCTCTGTTTTTCCAGCCCTCACAAATAATGTCTCTTGGTAGGAGGTGCAAGCTTTGGGTATTGCTTTGCCTGCAGTATCCTGCTTCGGCTACAAGAGGGCACTATTGTCATTAATGGCAGTGTGTGGACTGAACAAACACTAATAAACTGAAGAAGGGTTTGCAGCTGTCCCCTACTGTTTATTCTACTAGTGACCAGCGCTGGTGGTGGGGGGAGGTGGGGGTACGGACGACGACGGGGGACGGGACCGCCGCAGAGTGGGGGGAGGAGGAGAAAAGAATCGGGCAGCCAGCCAGCACCACGCCCAGTACACTGGCACTAATCCATGCTTTCAGCTCAAACGCTGCAAGAAAGCCATTCAAGTCTACTCCAGGCAGAACAAAAAGAAAAGGTGGAATTTCCAGGGCTTACCCCAACATTTTTCTTGGTTGCTTTAGGTATATTTAAGGGTCTGGTGAAGCCCAAACTTTGAGAGGGAAGGCTTTTTTAGAATACCCAAACAGATGAACCCCGCTAGTGTGATAGCTTGTTTAAAACAGACCTGGCAGCGTGGTGTGGGTGTTTTTTAAGACTCCTCTTCAGACTGAAACTGAAGCAGATATCTAGCCCTCTGGTTGTTTTGGAAGAGCATGCAGATTGCCCATTTTCTCAAATTCCTCTCCCAGGCAGTTTCTGCACTAGCAGCTTGGCATAATTGGTTTTCACTAATTGCAGGGAAGTGGGAACAATCTAAATTCTCTAGGTTTGAATCATAATGCTGCTGAAGGCAGATTACAGGCTGCTGGAGAATTAGCGATTTTATTTTTACCTTGTGCAAGCATTAAGGAAAAAAGCCAGGGCTGATGGATGAATTACAATGAATAGAGGATGTGCAATAACTCAGAGCAGAGGTTAAGGAAACACTCCAGAATCTCTAACAGACTTTGATTCCATTTGATTGCTCTGTTTTTGCCTCCTGTTTACAGTTCCCAGCCTCCTGCCAATTGGAGGATCATAGGCTGGAATCAGCTGTCCCTTCATGTGTATACAGTATTCTGGATTGAATTCTTGTAGCCAAGCAAAATATGAAAGCGGTGGGCTGGAAGGGAGGAGCCATATTAGGAGCCTGCATTCCTTTTGTGTGCAGAGAGGACGCTAGATGTACCGTGATCACCAACTGCTCAGATTGTAAAGGCAGATGCTTCAACCCCCTTTGGTTCAAAACAAAGCCCTCTCCACTCAGATCAAACTCCATCACTGCCCAGGAACTGAAATAGGTTAATGGAGTCTGCTGCGTTCTTTACAATTCGTCCCCAACCAGGTCCAGCGACCTCAGAAGAGGACAGAGGAGGCATTTACAAAACTGCACAAGGCTGTTACTGTGAGAGACAGGAGAAGCACTTTCTCTGAGCTACGAAGAAGCCTGGCAGCTGGCCAAAGATAAATTTATAAAAAGCCCTTTTCAAATGGGTTGCTCTCTTCTGACCTGCAGAAAAATAGTTTTTCCATTAAGAGATGCCTGGCTGTCAATCTCATATGTAACAATGCAGAAGGGAATCTCTTCTGCTAGCAAAATTGCTGGAGAGAGTGAAAGCCAAGAACCAGTTGGTCTGCACTGTATTAGACCACACCAAAACAAAGGAGAACAGACCAGCCTGCCATAGAACAGGCATGAAGAAATACACCAAGGGGATGTAACTGCCTTAGATCACATTCTCACCACAGAGGATTTTGGTTGGAGATTCCTAGGCTGTCTTTCCTATTCTGGAATTAGAATGCCTGTGTCTTTCACCTGCTTTTAGCCCAGTATCCAGAGCTCTCAGCACAACAGCCATATCAGGTGCCTGGATCCCTTATACCTGAACACACTGCCTCATACCTCTCACTTCTATGAAGGCTGGCTGCACTTGATTAAGAACACAAGAACGGCTATACTGGGTCAGACGAATGGCCCATCTAGTCCAGTATCCTGTCTTCTGACAGTGCCAATGCCAGGCGCTTCAGAGGGAATGAACAGAACAGGTAATCATCAAGTGATCCATCCCGTGTTCCCCATCCCCAGCTTCTGGCAAACAGAAGCTAGAGACACATCAGAACATGGTTTTGCACCCCTGCCCATCCTGGCTAATAGCCATCGATGGACCTATCCACCAGGAACTCATCTAGTTCTTTTTTTAACCCTATTATAGTCTTGATCTTCACAACATCCTCTGGCAAGGAGTTCTACACGTTGACTGTGCGTTGTGTGAAGAAATACTTTCTTTTGTTGGTTTTAAACCTGCTGCCTATTGATTTAATTTGGTGACCCCTAGTTCTTGCGTTGCGTACCCCTAATCATTTTTGTTGCCCTTTTCTGTACCTTTTCCAATTCCAATATATCTTTTTTGAGATGGCGACCAGATCTGCACGCAGTATTCAAGATGTAGGTGCAGTATGGATTTATAAAGAGGCAATATGATGTTTTGTGTCTTATCTATCCCTTTCCTAATGATTCCTAACATTCTATTCTTCTATCCTCAAAGAATTACACTGGGATATCAATAATTTTCACCCCACCATCAACCTCAGCCTTGACCAGTCCACACAAGAAATCCACTTCCTGGACACTACAATACAAATAAGGAACGGCCACATTAATACCACCCTATACCGAAAACCAACTGACCGCAATACATACCTTTATGCCTCCAGCTTCCACCCTGGACACATTGCACGATCCACTGTCTACAGCCAAGCCCTAAGATAGAACCGGATTTGCTCCAATCCCTCAGACAGAGACAAACACCTACAGGATCTCCATAAAACATTCTTAAAACTACAATACCCATCTGGGGTGGTGAAGAAACAAATTGACAGAGCCAGACAGGTACCCAGAAGTTACCTACTACAGGACAGACCCAACAAAGAAAACAACAAAACACCACTGACCATCACCTACAGTCCCCAGCTAAAATCTCTCCAACACATCATTAAGGATCTACAACCTATCCCAGAAGATGATCCCTCGCTCGCTCAAGCCATGGGAGACAGGCCTATCCTTGCTTACAGACAGCCCCCCAACCTGAAGCAAATACTCACCAGCAACCGTACACCATACAACAAGAACACTAACCCAGGTATCTATCGCTGCAACAAACCCCGTTGACAACTCTGCCTGCACATTGAATCTAGTGACACCATCATAGGTCCTAACCGCATCAGCCACACCATCAGGAGCTCATTCACCTGCACATCTACTAATGTAATATATGCCATCATGTGCCGGCAATGCCCCTCTGCCATGTACATTGGCCAAACTGGACTGTCACTATGCAAAAGAATAAATGGACATAAATCAGACATAAAAAATGGTAACATCCATAAGCCAGCAGGAGAGCACTTCAATCTCCCAGGACACTCTGTAGCTGATTTGAAAGTTGCCATACTTCAACAAAAAAAACTTAAAAAACAGACTTCAGCGAGAAACTGCAGAGCTGGAACTCATATACAAACTTGACACAATCAAACGGGGTCTGAATAGGGACTTGGAATGGTTATCTCATTACAAGAAGTAATTGTCACTTTTCACACATTCTCACCTTCTAATCAATGGTTGTGAATAGGTCTCATCTACCCTAATTGAACTGACTTTGTTAGCACTTGCCCTCCCTATTGTTATGTTTCTTACCCTTGGATGTATATATATACCTCCTATCTGTGATTTCCATTTCATGCATCTGATCAAGTGGGTTGAAGCCGGTGAAAGCTTATGCCCACAGAAATTTGTTAGTCTTTAAAGTGCTACAGGACTCTTGTTGTTTTTAACATTCTATTAGTTATTTTTGACTGCCACTGAACATTGAGTGGACATTTTCAGAGAACTATCCACAATCATCAGACTCCTTTTTTGGTAATAACTGCTAATTTAAATCCCATCATTTTATATGTATAGTTGGGATTATGTTTTCCAATGTGCATTACTTTGCATTTATCAGCATTGAATTTCATCTGCCATTTTGTCGCCCAGTTTTCTGAGATCCCTTTGTAACTCTTCACAGTCTGCTTTGAACATAATTATCTTGAGTACTTTTGTATCATCTACAAATTTTGCCACCTCATTTTTTGTCCCCTTTTCCAGATCATTTATGAATATGTTGAACAGCACTGGTCCCAGTACAGACCCTTTGTTTTTTACTCTTTGTTTCCTATCGTTTAACCAGTTACTGATCCAGGAGAGGACCTTCCCTCTTATCCCATGACTATTTACTTTGCTTAAGAGCCTTTTGGTGAACCTTGTCAAAGGCTTTCTGAAAATCTAAGAACACTATATCCACTGGTTCACCATTATCCACGTTTGTTGACCCCCCTCAAAGAATTCTAGTATATTGGTGAGGCATGATTTCCTTTTACAAAAACCATATGGACTCTTCTCCAATAAATTGTGTTCATCTATGTGTCTGATAATTCTGTTCTTTATTATAATTTCAACCACTTTGCCTGGTACTGAAATTAGACTTACCAGCCTGTAATTGCCGGGATCGCCTCTGGAACCTTTTTTAAAAATTGGTGTCACATTAGCTATCCTCCAGTCATCTGGTACAGATGATTTAAGTGATAGGTTACATACCATAGTCAGTAGCTCTGCAATTTCACATCTGAGTTCCTTTAGAACTTTTGGGTGAATACCATCTGATTCTCATGACTTATTACTGTTTACTTTATTGATTTGTTCCAAAACCTCTCTCATGACACTTCAATCTGGGACAGTTCTTCAGATGAGTCACCTAAAAAAAATGGCTCAGATTTGGGAATCTCCCTCACATCCTTAGCCGTGAAGACCAATACAAATAATTCATTTAGTTTCTCCACAATAGCCTTATCTTCCTTAAGTGCTCCTTTAGTATCTTGATTGTCCAGTGGTCGCACTGGTTGTTTAGCTGACTTCCTGCTTCTGATGTACTTAAACTTGTTATTTTTTGAGTCTTTGGCTAGTTGTTCTTCAAATTCTTTTTTGGCCTTCCTAATTATATTTTTACACTTGCCAGAGTTTATGCTCCTATTTTCCTCAATAGGATTTAAAGGATGCCTTTTTGCCTGTAACTACTTTTTTTACTTTGTTGTTTAGCACGATGGCACTTTTTTGGTCTTCTCACTGTGTTTTTTAACTTGGGGTATACATTTAAACTGAGCCTCTATTACAGTGTCTTTAAAAAGTTTCCATGCAGCTTGCAAGGACTTCACTTTTGGCACTGTACCTTTTAATTTCTGTTTAACTTTCTGATTAAAGCAATGCCTGTGGGTTAAGTGTGGTCTAGTACTGACACAAAAGCATCTTTTTGCTTGCTGCCTATGCCTCGGGTGAGGTTTCTCAAGCTAAACTCAACTTCTACTTGGCTTTAATCTTTTACTTACGCTTTTGTCACTTCCCTATAGAGCTGCGGGGTTCCTGACCTTGCATTTTTTAATGTAAGATCAATGATGGGATGCAAATCACTCAGGTCATTTAAAACCACACTGAAAGGTATTCTTGTACAAACATATCTGCATTGGGAGTATCTCCAGTTCCTTTAGAACAGGAACCCTATAGGAAGTATGCCCCTTTGGGGACTGTATGGGAGATTTAAGAGATTCACAGGAACTGGATATGGATATGGAAGGGATGTCATGTCATCAGGTCTCATCTCATCTCCGTCAGTGCAGGATGTAGAACTGCTCCTTATAATGTATTGTCCAATGCCCAGTCCAAGCAATGTGGCTTCCTTTGGAACCTACAGATCACCCCATTTCTCCCAGTTATCTTCCAAATAACTGCACTGTCCTTGGTGTTTACACTCTTTCCCAACTCATAGTATCCTCTCCCAGGGTTGTTTCCATTGAATCTGAAAGGAGGACATGTGATATCTTGAAATTCTGTAAATATGACTCTCAAAGAAGATTGCACATCCTGGGCCCCACCTCCAACCGACTCAACCACCATGCTCTCAGCTTGCCAGCATTTAATTGTTCCTTGCATTCAGCAAGCCTCTGATCACCAAAATAAGGGCTGGTCACACTGAAGCCCCAAAGACCGACCTATTACATTCAGTGCAGTTCAACAACTGTTCAGAACAGACTCTGGCCCCACGCATTAACTGAAACGTTACTTGTGTCACCAATGCCATTCCGTTCACTTGAATGGACCCTAACTGAACCCAGCTATAATCAGTGCATGGATTTCTTCCCAATACCCTTGTTATTTTATGTCCATACACTAGATAGGGAGCTTTGAAACCAGACTGAAATTCATCTTCTCAGCATAAGCACATTGGAAGTGTGAACAGAGTTTCTATTCAGGCCTCTTTCCAGTATACACTTCCCTGCCCAGCCAAGCCAAACCTTTATTTTCTGCAAAGAAATTTTCACAATAACCTCTTACAAAATAATCAGTGCTTGTGTTTGCAGTCATTTTTAAAATGAACCACATGATGCAAAAGCCTCAGGGGCTTTAAATTATTAAAAGAACTGTTTGTGGCCCTGAGTATTTGCTATTCTAGCTGGCCAGCTGATTTGTGTGTCATCTGGATTAACAGAGAAGTGTTAGTGGAATGGACATCAGGGGTTCTTTTATTCCTAACTCCCCATGCCCTAAATTATTCTCCAAGCAGAGGTCTGACCCTGAGACTCCATGCAATCCACAAGGGATGTTGCTACAGGTGATTTTACATGGAAGGAATTCAGAAATGACAGAAATGGGTAGCAGTAGTTTCAGATTATAAATACAGAATGGAGCACTGTGATCTAGTCTGACCTCCTGTATAACACAGGCCCATAGGACTGTCCTGAATTAATCCTATTTGCTCTGAGTTCAAATCTTTTAGAAAAACATCCAATGTGGATATAAAAATTGCCAGTGATGGAGAAATGGTAAATTGTTCTAATAGTTAATTCCTTACTGTTCACAATTTGCACCTTATTTCCAGGCTGAATTTGTATAGCATCAGCTTCCAGGCATTAGATGTGGTCATATCTTAGTCTGCTTGACTGAAGGGTCCTCTATCATCAAATTTCTGTTCCCTGTGTAGACTGCTTTGTTAAATTAAAACAGATTGAGCTGCTTGAGTCTGTTACTATAAGGCATGTTTTCCAATCATTTAAAACAACAAGACAGACTTCAGCAAGCAAGCAGCCCTGTTTGGAGAATGGAAGTATGTGGACATTAATGAAGAAAAGTTCTCAAGGAAGGAGGAAAAGATGATTAGAACTACCCAGAAACCAAGATGTGGCCTTGCACCCACAATGCAACTTAGCTGGTTTTCTTTGTAAATGTAGATTTCTAAGGATATTAACAAGGTGTGTGTCTGACAAGCAAATAAGGACAAAAGACTGGTATTGTATTTCCAATATAAAATGTTTACCTGAAAACCCAGTCAGCAGCCTCACTAGGGCATGTTCTACTGGAGATTCAGCCACACTATCCCAGACAGCTTCTCTGGGGATTTCACCATCAGTACTAATGTGAGCAGGGGCAGGCTTCATGTCCGTTTGTTGCTGGATGCAGAGAGGTCTCTTCTCCAAGGCAGATTTCTGGGCAGGTGTTGAGGTGTCATGGTCCTGTGCTAGTCTTCCCCCTGCTGGTGAGGAGGTTTTGCTTTGTGTTGGAGTCTGCTTCTCATCCAGTTTTCCACCTAATTCTTTAAGGGCCTTAATTGTCAGCTGCTCCTGCTCAAAGTCTTGAGCTACTGTGGGGGATCTTTGAGAGAACAAAGGTTTCTGGAGGTTGCCCTTGTCATCTGTTATGCTTCGCACAGCATAGTCACCATCCCCCTTCACCTCTGACTTATTTGCCTCATCTTTATGAACAGCCATTCCTGGAGGAGTGGTTTTTAGAGCTGCAGTTTCAGCCTCTGAGGTGGTTTCTGTGAGGTCCTCCAGAGAGTCACCACCCTTGGATTTCAAGCACTCCCGCATGAAATCCACTAAGTTCTCCCCGCTTAAGGCATCTGGACGCTCTTGTTCCTTCAAGTTACCCAGGGGCAGAGACAGGGGGACTCTCTCGTTTGGCACATTTCTAAGATCCTTCAGTGGAATTTCCATTGGAGAAATGCTGGGAATTTCACCAGCCTTGAGTGGCTTCACAAAGAAACCTGAATCACAGCCGCCTGACTGCTGCATGTTTATAGATGTCAAGTCCAGAGTGGATGATCTGGGATGTTTTGCTTCAGCAACTGGACTCCCTCCAACAATGTCTGGATGAGCATGTATAGTTTCAAAGTCATCAATGAATCCCTGATTGTCTTCTGGTGTCTTAGAGGGCAAATGAATCTCTCTGCTGTGTTTGTGCAGCTTGTTAGATGCCTCTTCATTATCTGCAATTATCCAGTCTCTTGTTTTGCCAGCAGCAACTGGAGCCAAGGTCAGCTTCTCTACTGGTGCCATGCCGCTGCCTGTGGAGTGAAGGACAAGCTTCTCATTTTCAAAGGCCAGGTCTATAGGCACGTCCTCTATCACTGTGTCATCAGATTCACCAGAGCTGTCCGCATCTGTGATTTCAGCTAGGCCAGAACTTGGCCAGCTCCTATCAGCCTTCAGTTCCACTGCAGCAGATGAAGCATTCTTCAGTTTAACAGCTTCTTGGTCCAGAGGAACATGCTTCTCAAAATGATGTGCTGCTAGCTCTGTATATGTTCTGTCTTTCTGCTGGATGCTGACAGTGACAGGATGAGGGGAGAGTGCTTTGCATGCTTCTGTCCTGTAGCCTGCTGGCTGTGTAGGAGTGCCGCCAGCATTTTTGGAGGGCATTTCAGGTAGGTCTGAGCCTGAGGTTTCAGCGACCTTGTCAGCATGCTCTACTTTAGGAATCAAGTCCCAGTTCAACAGCTCATTTGTGAAGCTGTGCATCTCACGTACACATTTGGACACTTCTTCCAATGCAGCTGTTGTACCTGAAGACTGGCGTGACAGCCCAGGTCCTGCTGGAATGCTGCTCCCGCTGCGAGTTTTCACTTGGAACTCACAGACGCTGTCTTCTGGGATATCTGTAAGCAGCTCTCTCTCACTGTGCATCACCCAGTTGCTACTGAGATCGCTGGAGTTACTAATTAATGAATCCTTGTACTCTTTATCAAATGCTGCTTTGTCAATAATCACCTCAAACGGGGATTCAGGAGAGTC
Source organism: Emydura macquarii macquarii (assembly GCF_026122565.2). Taxonomy (NCBI): domain Eukaryota; kingdom Metazoa; phylum Chordata; order Testudines; family Chelidae; genus Emydura; species Emydura macquarii. The sequence continues at coordinate 6,563,994 of NW_027131105.1, read as the reverse complement.
TTTTTCCATAGAGGTCTCCCCACCAGATGGAGTGGAAGAATGCAAACAGACTTTTTTGATCAGAGGCGGCTCAGTGTCTTGCTTCTGGTCAGTCAGGAAAGTAAATCTGGAGTCACTGCCTATAGTGGTTCTCTTGTTTTGATCCATAAAATCTTGGTCCTTACATCTGCTTTGTTCAGCCTTACCATCTTCTGACAGGCTGATACTGGTGCCCCTCACATGTGTTTGTTCGGGAGAACTAGTTGAAATCACTGGGCTGTAGGAATGAGGCTCTGCTCCAACAGAGAACGGGGAGCCTTCTGACCCAGGGGACCCAATGGATGTTGCCTCTATTCCAGAATCTGCACTTGGTCCACGGAAGCTATCCATTCTTTTGTTGTCTACAGCAACCACCAGTTCTTTCACCTTCTTTGAGGGAGGGGGCTTGCTGTCTATTTCTCTGCTGCTGTCTGCCCAAGCTGTTAAGCCAGGGGGTTGATTTTCAGATGTCAGAATCCCTGAAGCTGTCTTATCAGAGAGAAGAGAAGCTGTCCCCCCGAGGCCAAGATTTCAGAGAGGGAGAGATTCACAGAGTGCAGTTACAAGTTAACAGTCAAGCAGGCAACATGCTCTCTTGGGATCGAAAGGAAAAAAATACAAAACCCAAGACACCAGCCTTGGCAAACATGCATGGAACTGTCAGCTGCAGGACAGGAAAGCCACTTTACACAAAAGGTTGCAATCTACACCAACACTTTCCAAGCAGCCCGGTTTATAGCTGTGATTTCATAGCACTTGAAGGGTGTGTTAAGGCCTGCAAAATTAAGTATACAAAGTAGCTGTGGAAGAACTTAGACATGCAGAGAGGGTTAACAAAAGCAATACAAATTAAGTGTTTGAACTTTTTGCTGTGTGCTGCTGAAGGCACTGATGGGATTGCTAAACAAAAAAAGTACAGTTCCAATACAGCAGCCTAAATTCACCATCACCCAAATTAAAGTGACTCCTGAAAAAACCTGAAAGCATCACCAGTGTCAATGTTGCAGCTACTGCCTACTGCTCACTTCAATATATGGAATGAGTGTGTTCTAGTTTGCTTTCTATGTGGAATGGAAGACCACCAGTACTCCCTTGCTCCTTCCTCTCAAGCATGGGAGTGGGGTTCCTACCATTTCTTGCAGCAGAGGGCAAGAATGTTAGTGGCAACACATCTGCAGAGCTGCGATGGCAGTCCCATCCCAATAGTGTCTAGAAAGGCAGTCTGATTATACCATCAGAAGGCCTGATGCTCTCATCCAGAGCACTCCCAGTCTGGAGTGCAGGTGTTTAGAGGGCTTGCATGTCCCACCATCACCACTCAAATCTCCTTGAACTTTGATGTGCTGTGATAAAAGCTTCACCCAGTGTTATTGCAGATGCACTCAGAGCAGTTTCTCTGTTGGCCCTAGGATTGCACTGCCAAGGGAACTAGTCAGGACTACATGCAGTGTAGAGTCATTTGGGAAACACTCCCTCCAAATGGAATTACAATTGTGAAAGGAGCAGAGGTGGGGCCAATCTCTTTGCAGGTGGGAGAGAGAAAGCCTCTGGCATGATTTGTGTCTATATGGCTGCAGTTCCTTAGTGATTCAGTCATGTTGATCAGCCTCTAAACAACTTCATGCTAGATGAATCAGAGTAAATGCCTGGGAAAATGTGCGCTGTATGCTAAGACAAGCTTTGAAAAGCACATTATAGAAGAAAGCTGCTCAATGCAGAACAATTAGGATCTCACACTGAATGCTATCTACTTCCGGATGAAGTTATTTACACTAAAACATGTTACTGTTTCATACTGAACACAAATGTAGCAAGGAACAAGCCCTTGATATTTGTCTTAACTTACATGCTAGGACAAGGGTGGCCAACCCGCGGCTCACGAGCCGCATGCGGCTCTTTGGTCATACAAATGCAGCTCTGGCTCTTTGCATGCAGCTCTTTGCTGTTTGAAATTGACAAGCTTTTCGGGGGAGGGTAAGATAGCAGGGAAAACTGAAAAGGTAAATGTGGCTCTTTGTGGCTCTTAGTCTCTGACTGGTTAGCCACCCCTGTGCTAGGAAGACATCTGTAATGATATTGACTACCTTCCAAACACTGCCACAGCAAGCTTGCCAACACAACACTTCAAAGAAGGGGTTATGAAAAATAAATGGCCAATTTATTTTAATAGTTTAGCTTATACCTAGATAACATCCATTTCTACTTATCTGTTATATGATCTGTTGAGTTTGGGAAATTGTGTCACTTATACCCACTTCCCTCTCTGATGAAAGATGCAAAATGTAGATTTTTTTTTTTTTTTTTTTAAAAGCACACTACATATATTTCTAGCTTGTCCAGGAACATCTATCAGGATGTTATGAATGTCAAATCTGCGGCAAACATGCTTTATGCTGCTCCACAATCACACTTTAAGCAATATACAGCTCCACACATGAAAGTTAGTCTCCAATACAGGGTTCAAATTGCCAGCATGATCACCAATGAAGTAATGTATTTAGATACAACCTGCTGGCTGTGTAGGCTCTGTGCAATAGCAGATATTGACAAGGCTTGCTACAATTATATGAAAACATTGCTAGCATCCTAAAAACTCTTTTGTATGGAAAGTTAACTTTTAGCCCTCTTTAAATGGCCAATAGGAAGCATGGCTTCCCATGATTTCAAAGTGAGGTTTTGGGATCCCAATCAATGGAGGGTTGTAAGAACAGGTGAGACCAATGGTTCTCAATCTGCAGTTCACTTGCAGTCCAATCAGCGCACAGTTGCGGCCCATGTGATATCCTCAAGGCCATGCAGGAAGTATATATATTGTGTGGATGCGGCCCACATAACACACAGAGAGCTGCTTATGTGGCCCACAATGGTAAATAGATTGAGAACCAGTGGGTTAGACAAACACCTGTCAGTGATGGTCTAGGTTTACTTGGTCCTCCCTTAGCACAGGGGGCTGAACTGGGTAACCTCTAGAGGTCCCTTACAACCCTGCGCTTCTATGGACAAACTGGATGCCATAGATGCAATGTGGCGCTTGTGCATGTTCAAGGTATCCCAAGTCTGAACAAGGAGAAGGAGGTTGGACAGAGCATGAGAGGATTTAAGAGTAGCAGCCCTGATGCTTAAGTTGTTTGTACATGGCGGTTCTATCTAAACCAAGCTCACACCAATAGAGGACAAGGAATAGAAACTATTTTCTTGTGTGCCTGATTTTCAGGGCCCAATGCTCTTGAAGTCCAAATAAGGGTGACAGTGACTGTGAATTTTCCTTAAGTGTTCATAAATTCTACCTGTTTGCAGAAGGGGCCCCAAGACTCCTCAACACCTGAGAAACACCTAAAGTGTTAAGATCCCAATCTTGAAATTATCTTCCTAACATTTCAGCTGGCAGACCCTCAGTAGGCATTTTCCTCAGAAGCACTATAAACTTCGTACCAACATTCATGAAAAGTCTTTTCAGTTCTAGGAAGCTGTTACCTTAGAGTAGTAAAATGTGCTATGCAAGCTAGAAGAGTGACCACTACTACACAAAGCAACATCCAGGTATTTTCTGGAGTCATTTGGAGGAAAACTGTGCTCGTCTTGTAGAAAAATGATGGTTTAAATAAAAGGAATTCCTAAGTTTGCTAATGTAGGATGACAAAACCCTTTGTATATCTCTAATGGCCCTGCTCTGCTGGAGAACACTGGCAAAATATACAGCATGTTTCTCATACTTTTGAGTAACAAGTTCTTACCAGCTGAATCCACAACCACCTTATAAAGCAAAATAAAGCTCTGTCTCTGCATTTTCCCATGTGGGGACACAAAAAATTGTTAGGACTTCAAGTAACAAGGTAAAGAAGGTGGATGACAGAATTCAACTATCAAGTTAAGGATGCATCACCCTTGCAATTGAAAGCCTTGGCCAAGATGCAACTACTTCAGGAGGTATGGGAATGGAATGTAGTCCTTCCCAAGGCAATAACTTGAGCTATTAGATAGATTTAGTACATTCTAATTCAATGGTTTGCCACTTCCTTTCATTTGCAGACCCCTAAAAAAAATTCAATTGGAGGGGCAGACCCCTTTGGAAATCTTAGGCAGTCTGCGGACCCCTGAAAACCACTGCTCTAACAGATCTATAAAGATGCATTTCCCTAAAAACAAAGCTCTACAGTTACAAGGTTCATCTGAAACACAGGCCTCCAATATGTGGTTGACTTGTATTCTCCAATTCAGAGTATGCATAAAGAAAAATACTAGTATCACACTACGAAATCCATATTAAAGTCAGGCAACTTGGAGAGACTGATATTTTCGTTTCTAAGGGGAAAATGCCCAGGTGTTTCCTATAGCTTGAGGGATAAGAGATCGAAGGAAAAAATTACCAGAATAAGGCCAAAAGGGAACATTAGAATATCTAGTGTGGCCTCCTGTATTTTGCAAGCCAGAGAATCTCATCCAGTTTGCATTAAGCCCAAATGAAGCTCTGTCCCCGTTAATTTTGATGTATGAAAGTGGCATGAAAAGCTGGCTTTTTTTAAAAAAACGTTTCCTTTTACTTTTGTATTTTAAAATGGAGGATCAAGTCTTCTCTATCTTGCTTCTCTATGGAAATATGAAAAATTGTTAGCATCTGTTTATATGCAATGGCCAGCACATACTTGGGGAATACTGGATTATACGGAATAATGATCTGATCAGTTATGCAACTCCTGTGTTATTACAGTTATAGGATTGCCAGAATGGACCAGGTCTGGGGTCCATCTAGATCAGTATCCCACCTTCAAGTGTCCAGATGTTTCAGAGGAAGATGTAAGAATCCCACAACAGGCTTCCTCACTTACACAGTCAAAAAACAGATCTCGGGTACTAAATTGCACCCTGCCAATCACTTTAGTATGAGCACTTCACAACTGTGATTATATTTATTTTCCCATCCCATTTTGAGGTAGGGGAACTGTTTTTATCTTCATTATACAGATGGGAAACTGAAGCCTAGAGAGATTAAGGGTATGTCTACACTAGAAAAGCTACAGACCACACAGTTACAGTGCTGTAGTGTAGACCCATAACTACAGTGATGGAAGAGGTTCTTCCATCTCTGTAGTAAATTCCCCTCTCTGAAAGAGGGTATCTTGGTTGATGGAAGAATTCCTCTTTGATTTAGCATTGTCAACATTGGGGCTTAGGTCAGATTAACTATGTATCAATTTTTCACATCCCTGGGAGAAGTAGCTAGGTTAACTTAGCTTTCTAGTGTAGCCCAGACCTAAGTGACTTGCCCATAGTCACACAGGAAATCTGTGGTAGAGCAGGAAATTAAATGTTAGTTTCCTGAGTCCCAGACAAGATCCCTAATTGGACCATCCTTTCTCTTTGGATTCAAAGTCATTTTAAGAAATCCTACAGAGGTTATCCTTAGAACAGGAGATATCTGTAGGAGCTTTGCTCAACTTACAGGTCAAATCAAGCACCAGTTTAAGTTAAACCAACTTGCTATGCACTCTTCTACACCATAGAATTCAGTGCTGAGATCATTTTTCTTTCAGATTTGAGAGTTGGTTCTCCTTCCAAAGTGTTCTGTATCTTGCTGCCTATACCACTTGCTTAGTTTGTTTTCATAAACTCACACGCAGAATTTGCTACTTTAAAGTCAAACAGTATGTTAACCGATGGAAAAACATGGGTTTACATCAGAGATCTGCAGCAAGTTAATAACAAAGTGGTGTTGCAAACACTATACAGTTATCACTTTAATAGGGTGATAGGCACTTGATTCAGTATCTTTAATAGCACATGTGCGCACACAAAACACACAGACCAAGTGAAGTCTTGAAAAAAATTCTCAGGCTTTTTTGCCATTGAACTAATTTGTGTTATTTTTAACCCAAGCAAATACAACAGACATTAAGAATGAAGCTAAAAACGTGCAAAGCAGTATCAGCACCTGACAGCCACAGCACCAAGATAGGAAGTTAGCCAGCAGACACTTTGCAGTCAAGCTAGGCCACAAAGGACTTCAGTAACGGGGACAGAGTGGAAAGAAAAATGTTTTTTAAAAGGCTGTAACTGGCTAACAACTTTGTTCCCACCGCTTGCCTCAAAGTTCGTCAGTATTCCAACTTCCTATTCCAGATACCTAGAGCGTACTGTGCCAGCTGGGTGAATTGGTTAGACAGCCAAATAAAGAATTTGTATTTCTGATACTGCATAGCAGGCTTTTTTTTTTTTTTTTAAAGAGTATCTTATTCATGTATGTTGGGAATTAGCTATTTTCTTTAGCCCTTTTTGAAGGATGACCAACTTTGACGTTTCCTAACCTTCTCTTTAGCAAAGGCATAACGATCTTTCATTCCATCCTAGAGTTCTGACTGTCTTTTATAAGCAGGCATCACAAATATTCAAATTTAACTGTGCACATGAAATCAGGGTTAAACTAGTAACTCTGGTGTCTCCAATAGACCCAACCTTTTGTTTATCAAATTAAATGAACAGCACCTCCAATGACTGGCTGGCACAAAGGCTGAGCTGGCTCACTTTATGCACTCATGCCTCTTCTGAATACTTCTGGTGTTTCTAGCATCTGAAGTTTTCTAAATTTCAAAAGGTCTGTGCTGAAAAATTAGAATGGGTGGATGCAAGTCAAATGTACATAGGAGAACTTTCCTAGATTACAGACTCTTTTGCCCCATTTTGTTTTTGAGAAATTGTACTGCTAAGGGATTGGATCTAGTGGAATTTGCCTATAACTACCTTAGGCCTTGTCTTTATGAAAAACATGTACCACTTGAACTATGTGGTGTACTTAGAGCATTACAACATCCCCCCTCTGGCCCCAGTGCGGATTCATTTATATCAGTATAAAGGTGCTTCATTCTGGTATACCTATTTCCATACAGGAAGGGAAATAAGCTTTACTGGTATAAGGCATCTTTATACTAGTATAACTATGTCAATACCATGAATCCTATCGGTACAACTGTATCAGTTAAAAAAAAAACCACACCCCCTAAACAAAGTAATTATACTGATACAAAATCTGTGTGTTGACCAAGCCTTTGGTTTAGTGAATGGCTTTGCTTCTCTAAAGAATGGAAACTGAAGTCATTTCAGACCTCAAGCAGTTTTCCTATCTTGAATCCCTCCTTATACTAACAAACTATGGGCCAGTAGTTTATCTCCCCACTTCAGATTAGAAAAAGGCAGCATGTTAAGGTATCTGTTGTCTAGTCATTTCTATTCTGTCAGCTACTGCACTTCAGCATCCTATCAACTATGTGGTTTAGAAAGTAAATTTGGTTGCATTACAGGTAAAGGACGGTATCATTTGCATTCATGACAAGACATGGGATGAGATGTGAAATGGTGAGAGAACACAGCATTCCCCACTCCTGCCACTGCCTGTACTACACCGTTTTTCCTCCAGGGAATCCACAGCATAAGCTAAAGCACTGATTCATTTGCATTTCTGTACTTACTGTTAGATGCATCACTACATGGTGGGTCAGAATTTCATACCAACAGCAAGCTACTGTAGCCACTATGGAAGACACAGGGAAGGGCTCACTATTTTCTCTCTACAGCTGTTAGGTCAATGCGGAAAAGACACTGCATAAACTAGTAGCCAAGCTGTTTTCCCAGTACCAGTTCAGGTGGGGCCCACTGTCAGCAGCCAAATTAATCAAGAGGACCCAAATTCCAGCACAGACAGGCTCTTAGAAACTCTATCCTCCTACCCAAGCATAAGCACAATTATTCAAAAAGGAACCACTACCTATCTGAGCTGTGGGCTGAAGGGATCTTATCGGGATTTTTTTAAACAGTTTTTCTACTGAGCAGGTTGTCGTACAAGTAACATACACTTTGCACTAATACAGATAGAGCTTATCATCTTTGTAAAATGCTTTCTGATTAATATTATCCCCATTCCAGACACTGAGAAATGAGGGGAAGAGACTTGCCCAAGGCCCATATGGCAAGTCAATAGCAGAGCTACGGGTAGAACCCAGAAGACTTGGCTCCCAGTTGCCTTCTCTAACTTCTAGACCATGCTGCCTCCCCACAAAATGAAGAGGGGCTTATAGTAGGACAAGTAAAGTACACTGTGTTCCCCTCCAACTTCCTCTGCATTGCCTGACAGGACTGCACCCAAAAAATGTGCAGTACTACAATGCCAATTCTCAATCAGCAGCTGGATGAAAAGAAAAGCCACAACATACTGTGGGCAACCAGTCTTACATGTCAGCTGACTGGCTCCCTCCAGCATCCCTGGATTGTGGTACTAACCTACCAAGAAGTCAGCAAGACACAAGACTATCAGTCGTTTCACAGGTGCTTTCCTCACAAACAGCAGCAAACCCGTCCTGTTCTCCCAAACCTCTATTTCTTAGGGATTGTTATGTGCACTAGGAAATCCTGCACATGCTCCTTAGCTCACAGGTCTTAAGATACCTTCTGCCATTTGCTGTTGATAGCACTAGCTAACTGCTGTATGAGGAGGGAAGAGCAGGTCTTTATCTTTCTTACAGCAACAACCAAGAAGAACATATTGTCCACTAGCAACCAGGTCATGATAAGGAAGTAGCGTGGCTGTACCAGATCATTAGCCAACAGTGGTTCACCCGGTGAACTGTTTTGAAGTGACTTTCAGATTTTTAAGGGATAATTGTGGACAAGAAAAAGCCTTATGTCCCAGTTACAGCCTCTTTCTCAACATTTTTCTTTTATAAGTGTACAAGAAAATGACAGACTTGCCTTGTGAAGTCGTAAAGAGAGAGACAGGCTGAGAGGAAGAAACAAAGGAATCTGAAAGAAAATATACACGATGAGCATTTGACAATTATTACACACTGCTTTGCAGTGAACCTCAACAGCTGCAGAAGGGCCACTCGGGGGGAAGAGCTTCTTGATCCATTCACTCACCTTGCTGCAACGGCTCTTTTTTTTTTTTTTTTTTTTTTTTAAACAAAGCACCTATGAATATTAAGCCAAACAGTCAGTTTCATCACACCTGCTTAGAAAGCATACCCTGTCGCCAGAGTATACTATTCCATCATTGCTTTATGAGGGAAATGGGGGACAGTCAGTGCTTGAGTGAATTCATTAAGTTTTCTGTAGGGTTTTGCAAATGTCTTCAGTACTAAGTGAATGTCTTCTGAAGTGGTGGTAACAGCATCAGCTATACCTATTTAATAAAATGAGTTTTCAGTGCTGCTACAATAGACTATTAATGCAAGTGACACTAATGCAAAAAAGCTTGAACACATATGTGGAGTTACTGAAAGATTTTTCCCTGGTTAAAAGATTGATTCCCATTTGTCTTGGCTATACATCACACATCTCCACTACCCCACTACAATACAAATTAAGTTTACTCAAATGGAGGCTGCATGGGAAGTGAACTATAGCTCCATTCTAAATATCCAAATTCAAAGACAGAATCACCTCTGGCAACTATATAGACCAGTTTCTTTAGAGAAGGCCCTTTATTCTCATAGCATCTCCTAACAGGTATCTAAAACAGCCTTCATTAAAATCAGAGACAAGTTATACGAAGAAAAGCAAAAGATACATTTTAATTCTGTGCTTCCTAGAAATGAAATGCAGAAGTTCTGTTACTGCATTTAATGTGTGCACTTCATCTCCAAACCAAACATCCACCATTACACCACTGTCCCACAATGCACCTGTTCTTATTTTAGGAGATAGCTAAATAAGACCGTCTAGAAACAAGGGGATTAATTCTTATTACCACCTGCAACAGAAGAAAGTTAGTTGTTGGACTATTTTAAAAAAGACAGCCAGCTCTGTGGGATTTTTGTCTCTCACATCGATGTGAAAATGTGGCCTTTGAAATGTAAACTGATCTTACCATATAAAGGATGAATTCATCAGTCTCTGCATATGTAATTTCAAAAGCTTATTTTTCACATTTCAAGCACAACATACATCATGTACTAGAGGCAGCATGGTCTAGTAGACTGAGCATAGGACTAGGAACCAACTTTAATACTTGTTATGATCAACTTCCTGTGTGACTTCCAGCAAATGCTATTGGCTCAGTTTCCCACCTCTAAAGCTTTAATTCTGAGGTCCAATAACAAGGCGGTAGCACAGATCAGAACAGAACCCTGAAGTTCTTATTCCCAGTCTCTTGCTTGAAGCACTAGACCATGTTCCTCTTTTTGGGTGTTTTTTGTTTGGTTGGTTGGTTGCTCAGAACCAGTTTATCCAACTCCTCAGATATCTGCAGTGACTCATTTACCTTTGGCTATAATCCTGTGGAAAAAGGACAGCAAGTTCTGGAATTTCAGGAAACAGGTTACAAACGTTTTGCCAAGCATTTCACTGGGTCTACACAATGGGAAGAGAGTCTAGTCTAAATTGCCAGCTCTCTCATTTTTCCTCCACTCAAAAGCCCCCTTCTTAACAGGAGATTTTAACATAAGAATTATTTAACAACTATGAACAGTCATTTTTGTTTATACAAAGCACAGATAATCAGTCATGAGTGGTATGAGGGGTCTGCATGGGGTCTCCTATAGACAAAAGTATACTGTATGGCTTCATATTGCATTCTTCATTCCTACCTCTGTGTAGCTGAACAGAGATCCAATGGAGGAATTAGGAAGATTTTTTCGTCCTTGAACCCTGTGCCTGGATTCATTATGCTTTTCAAACCCCAGATGCTCTACCAATGGAGCTATTTAATGTCTTTAACCATAGGATTAGCCCTTAAGTATTTATTCTGATTTCTCAGACTTTCTAAGAAGCTTGTAAAGAGTTCTCTGAAACCAACTGCAAGCCTGACATTTTTAATGCTTTGAAACTCAGGTTGTTTTATGACAGACCCTGCATTTCAGTCAATAGCTACAGGATTTTATAGTTTCAAAGGACTGCAGGTATTTTCCACCTGGCTGTATTACCACTCAAAAATACCAGAAGGCATCCCAAAACAATTAGTTCCACCCAAAAGAGATATACCTTAGTATATTGATCTCTGAACAAGCCCTTTACTAAGGTCTAAGATTTTTCAAGTCACTAGCGATTGTGGGCATCTCAGTTTTTGGTCGACCAGCTTGCCACACTTTATGGGGCCTCATTCATTAAGTGAGGAGCACCCACCCTCTTCAGATCAAAGTACTTTAATGGTGTCTCAAGGTGGCCACCCAAGAAAAGCTGAGTCACTCAAAATCACTGGTTACCTGTGAGAACATTGGCCTAGTGCTTCTTCTATTTCCTTCCTGCCCCCTCCTGCCTTGCTTTTATGTCAGGAGTAACAAACAATTTTAACCAGAGATGCTCCAGTTTAGTTAGTGCTTTCTCTACTCCACCTAGAAAGCCACTCCACCAATGTTTTAGGTCTAATTGAGTGAAAGTTTTAGGCACAGTGTTAGCGTAACAACTATTAAACGCTGTCTAGGAAGATAAAGCTCAACACAACGACATTTGCTCCCCTCTAATGATGGGCTGGAGAATGATTTGTGCTGAGGCCAAAGTTTCTTGTTTAGGAGCTGTGATTGAATGGAAAGAAGAAAGAGAGCTCTCTTCAGCAGGACACTTATGAAGACAATCTAACCAAGTGGATTAAGTATGGAGGCCATAAGGGCAGGCTGCTGGCATAGTGACAAATCTGGTTTAGAGAGCACGTAATGCTGGGAGTTACACTCACATTCAGAGAGATTAAGTGACCTACAGACCATGTGTTCCATGGGTATTATGAGAGGCCTATAGATTTAGACCTAGTGTTTTAACATTGGAAATATAGCAGTATTCTTAAAATACATAAAGAAATCTCTAACAGGTGGAGCATAGCAAATTAGCCATGAATGATATGGTTATACTGAGACTTAGCAGGGTCCAATAAAATAAAGTACTGTCACATAAGGAGACCCAAGAACTCATCCTGCTTCTCCGCAACTTGTTATAGGCCACCAGAGCAAGTCACAATCTATGTGACTCAGTTCCCTCATCCATAGTACTTAAACTCATTGTAAAGTGCTTTCAGATCTTTGGATATCAGTGCTGAGCGCTAAGCTTTACAGCCTGTACAGTTCTGAGTTCATAGGGGCCAGATGCTGCCTTTTATCTAACAGGAATGCATTATATTATAGACATACAGGTGTTTATTGTATAAACACAGTACAGCACAACGTAACTATGCAGTGTGATCATTATCTATCTAGTCAAAAATGGTGCTACGGTTTTCCATCAAGAATTTATGATCTGGTGTGTTATCTTTTGGCCTCACTAAACCAAACTCAAAGATCTTACTTTCTGGTTTGAAAGACAATTTACTTTTCTTATTAGCTCTGGCATTACTTTATTGTTCTATGTGTAATATTACTACTTCATTTCCTCTCCATCATCAAGCCGGTAATTTTTAAGTGGACGCTGATAAGCCTGCGATCTTAAGCTGCTACAAAACCAAACCAATTACTTTAAAACTCCTAGCTAGGCAACAGCCTGTTGGGTTCTGTAAACAAAGGGGCAGCTTATAGATTAGATAAAGCCATTTTGGCGAGCTGAGTTGTAAAGGCCTTCTGATTCATAACATGCAGCTTTGGATGTCACATCAGGCAGGTTTTATTATTTAAAAATAAGTTACACTCTGTAGCTTCAGAACTTAATTCATCACACACATACTTGCTGATATTGTACATGCTTCGAGATTCAATTGCAGATGTCCTATGTATTTATCATAGAGAAAGTACAGCATAGACAGCAGCAGCGCACATTTCTCTAGTGCTGTCGAACCCACTCCAAAAGACTATCCTATCATTGATCTGCTGGCTGAGATGAAAAGACCATCTGCAGAGACTGAAGGGGGCAGATGAACACTTCTAAGAAATTTCAAACTTAGTAGCCTTTGTTAGCTAGTGTGAGAATATTTTAGCTAGTACTCCTTTGAATTAATCATTGATCACAGAGCTGCCAGTTATGACAGCAACCCATCACCAGCACACTGCTTGTGCCAGCATTCCCCCCCATCAATACAGACATGGAGTTGGAAATTCTGTCTGGCATTTCTTTGGTTCTGAATACACTGTACACACAACACAAGAAGGCAGGCTATCGACTTTGCCGTTCTGTGCTATCAAAGCGAAATTAGGACATCCTACACAAGAATGAATGTCAGAACAACAGACATGTCTGCTGACAGCCTCATCACTGACCTCACACTTGTGAGGCATTTGATTAAATAAAGTTAGTTAAACTTGATCTGAGATATGTTAGAAGTTCATTTCCAGGTCACAGAATTGGTATTTGTCACAACTGCATCTGCTCCATTGTGTCCCATCAGATACTGAACTTTGTGTGTGTAAAAATAATTGAAATTAAGCATATTTTTATGAAGAGCTACAAAGCCCTGCAGTATTAATAACTATAGATTAGAGGTGACAGCTACACACTTGACATTAACTCCACATATATTGATGCTCCTCAATGTTCAAACCACAATCAAGAAATGGAAGAGGAACACTAACAGTAGCTACACCTCTGAAGCCTTCCTTTTAGTTTTTAGTCAGATACACACACTACCAACTATTTAAAATAAAGCTATCTGAGGTTCAGAGAAGCTTTCAAGATTATAGAATATGCTTGTTACTCACTCAAGAGACTAGCTTCTGAATCTCATCTAAAGTGCATTTTAACAGAAGGATAATGCTTAAAGAACCTACTCCACCTTCCCCATACAAATTCAAATACAGATAAATAGGCTTGTTTTCAGGCATCCAAGCTTTTTTTTTAAACCTGATGTTTTCTATCAAATCAAGTGGAGATTTCTACTCCAACTGCCTATGCAACGTCCAGTTATTGATGTAGCAATTTTATCCACCCTAACCAGCTCTTGGAATCAATCCTGTGGTATAAACTTCAAAAACACTATGCTTGATAGACCAAAACGCTGGTTACAACCTTAACCATGGAGGCTGGATCACTTTTGTTGTAAGCCATCCTTGGGATTTTCCATTAATTAAGGGCCTGCTTTTGTTGCTGGGACAAATGAAGAACTTCCATAGTCAACAGCAGTTGTGAAAGAGTGGCTGCAGAATCCAGCACTAAGTACCAACATGTGGATGAACTGTTTTGATACATTTGTCCTTACCACTTAGTGGAACCATGGTGTTTGATAGCGGCAGAGTTTTCTTACAGCAGCATTGCCATAAATAAGAGTTTCAGTGTTTCTTAATACCTGACCTCCCATGCACCTCCCAATGGAAAATATTAAACAGGATTGACTTGTTTTACCAACCAAAATCAGTACCAGCATCCTTCTTCTCTCTGATAGAGTTCTAAGGGGGGCCTGGATCATTACAACTGCCAATTTTGAGATCAGCGACTGGTTGGGACTCTCTTCAGATCCCCTTTACACCATTTCATGAATATCTAGAGAGCACTAAGCAAAGTGCTCCTGCCTATCTTCCCAAGCTGTCAAAAATCAAATCTAGATCTTTCATACAACAGCATTACTACCATGCCATGTGGATTTAATGCCAAAGGAATAAAGTTCAAGACTTCTGTCATCACCCTCTACATTGTGTAGTGTTTCAGAGCCACCAAGCCTCAGCCATTCCTACCTTACAAGGGTCATCTGTAAAAGAGTTAATGAAAAATTATTTCAGTTCACAAATGAAGTAGTGAGGCTGTTCTTAAACAATTGTGTTTTTGTATCCTCTCATTTCAGGTACTCTATCGACTTACCCTTCCATCTAGCTTCATATCACTGGGATTTCCACTTCTTGAAGCCAACAAACTGGCTTGAGGACATTTATAAATTTTTCACATGACAGAATAGACCGATTCCCAGCCCACACCACAAAAACATCCTGGAGTAAAGCCAGATGCTTTCTCCTTATGAGGATCATGCATCATTTTGATTTTTCTAGCTGCAAAACAGGACCGATTTGTGTGTCTGTCCGGTAACAGTGCAGCCAGCTGTTAGTCTCATATGGACAGAGGATGTGTTTTTCCCATTGTTAAAGGGAAAATGAAGGTTCAGGGGCAATACAAGAAGCCTGTAGCCGGCACTGAATGGCTGCAGACGCATGTAGCAGCATCACAAATGCTCCTCCAGTGTTTCTACATTGGTAATATTGCAATTACAATATGATTGTAGTGCAACATGTCTATTCAAGACACTGCCAGGCTCTGAAACACTTCAATGATGCAACAAGCAGTAATGCCAACTGCAAGCTATGTAAGTTTCTTTCCAAACAATCCCCGTGACAGCACCCTGATGATACATAGCTGCCCTGCAGCCAGTTTGGTATGATAAAGAAAGCAAAAAAATCCTGCTCCCACTCCATCTTCTGTCAACTGTTCCATAATTAAGTACAGTAACAAGAGTTAAAAGTTGCTGAGAAATCTATGGTCAAAGTGCACATTTCTCAATCTCAGGATTGTTTTCCCACATTCTCCCCTAGGAAATCTGATCAATGGAAAAAGAAACTATTAACATTTGCAGTAAATGTTCTGCAGCTTTATAGCACCTTTCAAGCAAGGATTCATAATGCTTTTTGCATTAAGGTTCAAAACCGTCCTCTAAGGAAGACACAAAAATACAATGGGGGAAATTAAGACACAGCAAGGTGAAGTGTCTTGTCATAGTGACTCAGTGACATAGCTCGGAAACAAGGATTTTCTACACCTAAGCCCCTGCACCAGTGACTAGACAAACCTCTATCTCCCATAGAATTACAGATGATTGCCTAATGGCAAAAAGTAAAATATCTATAAACAGGGACAGTGATTTGCCTTAATAGGGTTATGATTTGTATTCCAGTAGTGGAGAGACTCCAGAAGAGATCACGGTCCCATGTTGTGCTACATATTTAAAAAAACAAAAAACAATCTTTGCCTCAGAGAGCTACATCGAGATAGACAAAATGTGAGGGGGAAACTGAGGCACAGAGTGAAAGGTACTTTGCTCAAGATCACAGCAGGTAGCTGGCAGAGCTCGGAATAAAACCCAGGATTCCCAAGTCCCAATTCAATGCACTAATCAAACTACATTGCTTCTGAATAGCTCTCAACAGAAATCCAACACTAACTTAAAACTATGTATCAGGATCTCTGGAGCACTGAATGCTCTCTGGTATCTTCTTCAGGCTACATGGGGAAAGGTAGTGGTGGGGAGAAATGCGGGTAACAATTTTTAGTGTGAACAATACTGAATCTTGAAATGAAATGCTAAACGTGAGGGCAGGGTAGCCTTGTAATTCATTTCATGCTGCATCATTTAAAATAGTGTATTAAAGTTATCTTACAGGCTGAGTGACAGGGATCAGGCCAGGCCAGAAAGTACAAGGCATTCTGCAGTGTTAACTAAGAGCACTTAAAAAAAAAATTGTTATCAGTGTAAGACAACCCTACTGACAAGAGATGCATGAGTGCTTTGTAACCAGTAATAAAATCTTAATTAACTTCTTTCTATCATTAAGTTAGCAGAAGTCTATATATTTAAAGAGTTACTGTATAATATTCATAGTGTTATGCTATCTTACTAAGCATGCACACAGAGTTTGACTTTTCAGAAGTGCTAAGGACTAACAGCTCTCAACTGGAACTATGACTGTATGGAATCTCTGAAATTCAGGCACTAACAACTCACTGGGCCAACAGATGGTTTTAAATTTACAGAAGTGTTGCTGTTTCAAATGAAGGAGATAGTCCAAAACATGGACTAACATCACACAAAGTTTTTTTTTTTAAATGTTATTTGCAGTGGGATTTTTTTTTTTTTTTAAAACAACGCAGTGCAAACAAGAATCCAGATAATACAATTGTGATAAGATATACAAATGCCTGTAATAAACATTTGATTTTGGGAAGTGGAAAAAAAGCCAGATAGATTTAACCAAGACTTTTTAAATTGCAGCTGGTAGGCGACCTGTGCTTTTAGTATTGATACATTAACAAGCATTGAATTAGCTTAACCCCTTGGGTACAGATGGGTAAACTGAACTGAAGAGAGGGCAACCGATTTGCCCAAGGTCACAAAGCAAGTTACACCCAGGATAAGAACCCAGGATTTCTGACACCCACCCCAGTTCCATGTTCTAATCACTAGGCAACACTGCCCTTCCAATAACCAAATACAAGGATGATTCATGAGAGTTATACCACACCATTTTGGTATATTGTCCTGCATATGCTTTAATCTGATTTTAAGGCAGAGACTGTGCATAATTAATCTTCTTGGGAGAGACAGTCCACACTTGATTCCTGAAGTAATGTGACTCTGAAGCCACTCTGTCTCCTGATTATAGCTATCTGTTAAACCATGGTACCTATGGCCATTGAGATAGCTCAGCATTTATAGAGTACTAGCTTATCTGAAGGATTTGAGGACAAAGGTTTATTTCTAGGACAGAGGAGGTGATTCACAAACAATCAGAGAATAAACAGCCCTCAAATAATGGGTGAAAGGGCTGCATTTCAGAGCAGACCTGGTGATGGATTAACCTATGCTCATAAAATCAAAGCACTAAACTGCTGAGTAATAACCTCCCTTCCCATCCCAGTTCAGGCAAAGCATAAAACATCTGGGAGGAGGGAGTGGAAAAGCAGCTTGTCGCAAGGTACCAAAAAGGCATACGTTCACCTTTCAGCCCCACATCACGCAATTATAAAGCATGCTGCCTTATATTCCGTTGCTTGCCCTTGACCCTACAGACCTGCCCTGCTCATAAGTGGGAAAGTCATTTCATCTCCTTTTGTATTTGACTTGTTTGGCATTTCAATAGGGTGTTGGCGCTTTACAAGGACAAGTGGAAAAGCTGCTGTACAGCTCAGACACTGAGGTGATCAGCGTCTACAGCCACCCAGGAAAAACAGCTTCTCAACCAAATGAATTTTATTTAGTGAGAAAAACATGCCAGGCTGGTATATTCCCACACAGGAGACAAGGAATATGGCAAGCAAGTTAAAAAGGAAGACCCATACCATGAATTTTTAAAGCTAACCAATCATTTTGCTCTGGATGTTTGTGGCAAAAGATGAAATTGTGTCTATTATTGTTACGGCTGTTATAAGAGGCTCTGCCCCTTTAAGAGCTGTCACCTGCCCATCTTTTCCCCCCTCCCTCCAAGAAGGCATCTGCACTGCAGATCTTTGCAAGGGAAGCTAGTGCCAGCTCCCAACACAGATGCTGACAGGGATACAAAGGGAACTGAAGAACAGCCTCTTCCTATTTTGGACAGCTCCCCTCAAATGAAGGGGGGATTTAACGACACACTGCTTTGTTTGATATGCTCTCCCTCCATTTACTGAGCTGAAACATAACAAAAGGGAACATTTGCAACTGTTACCGCCCCCTCAAAAACAGACATCACTGCAAGCTTCTATCCAGTCCCCCACCACTCATTTCCTGCCCTGAGAAATATTTGAGACAGAGAAAGGGATTTTTCTAAGAATTAAGGTATTTCCCCATTGTCCATGTCTGGAACTAAACAGTGCAGGAGAATGGGTGTGTGTATACATCTTGCATCATCAGCATCCCTCCCGTTGCACAGGGGTGATCCGGGGGGTCTGGGTATTGTGTCCTTCTCCCCACATCCCAAGACACTCTGCCTGCTGTTTTGGTGCACTCCGAAGACAGAAATGTGTTGCTCTGCAGAAGTGTCCTTAAGAGACATGAATGGTAAGAATCATCCCTGGTTTGGGAGGTTCAGTAGTTTCTGGGAGAGGGGTGAACACCATCAAAGGCAAAAGGAACCCCTCCCTTCAGTTCAGATGCTGCTCCCTGATCCCAGTCCCTGTTGTCTCTGGCACTGCATTGCTGCCAGAGTGGTCACTGTCAAAATGAAACTAGAAATTGCAAAACAGAGAACCCACAATCCCCAACACCCCAATCTGAGTCTCCTGCCTCAATCCCCTTCCATCCACCAAAACCTCATCCTGCCCTAAAATCACACCCTTAACCTCCCAAATTCCACACTATCTGCCCAGCCCCAATCCAAATCCCCCCACAATTCTCTCCCCACTGTCCCCAAATCATGCCTTAACTCCCACTATTACCCTAATCCACCCCCTTCCCCAACCTAGTCTTAGGCCCCTGAAAAATCCCTAAATAGCCCGGATTGACACTAAACCTCCTCCCTTCCCCCAAATCCTACACCCTGTGCCAAAGCTTCCCCCAGCTCTCCCCATGGCCCCTCACCCCGATCCAACCCCTTGCCCGAGTCCCCCTTACCCCTAAATCTCAGCCCCCTGAAACCCGACCACCCACTTACTCGCCCAATCCTAAACTGCCCCCAGCAGCCCTAATGCCAGAGTCCCTCCGACCCCCAGCTGCTCCCCCTCTCGCCCCTCCCCCCGGCTGTTCCCTCCTCCACACCTCTCCGCCCGCCCGTCCGCAGGCTCCCCCTCCCCGCAGCTGTGCCCACATTCCCCGCCCCCCAGTCCGGCTGTGCCCACCACTCACCCCCCGCCCCAGCCACTCAGCAGGCTGTTCCACCTCCCCCCGTGTCCAGCCGTCCCCGCAGCGCCCTCGCCGGCTGTTCCGTCACCCTCCCCCTGGGCTCTTACCAGCGCAGGACTGGGAGCTGCTCCCCTTACAGTCGCGGCCGCCCGCGGGTATCGGGGCGGCTCCCGGCTCGGAGGGGCCCCCTCCGGCGGAGGAGGAGATATACGGCGACTGAGTGGCGGGGTCGGCCATCTCCGCGACAGCAGCAGGAGCCTCAGCACCGAGTGTCCGTCCCTCAGGGCGTTCAGGCACCGACTGGACTGACACACAAGCGCGCGGCGCGGAGCTCGGTCCTAGACAGACTGGGGGACGGGCGACTCACTCAGTCACTCTGCGCGTGCGCCGTTGGGGGGGCTCTCCGAGGAAGGCGTGCACTACGCAAGCGCTTCTAGCTAGCCGGACGGTTGGGCAGTGGGCATGCGCTGCTGGAACTCAGTAGGACTCGCACCGCGCAGGCGCCAACGGACGAGAGGTATTCATTGCGCGGTTGCGGCACCTCCTGTCCTGAGCATTGAGGGTTGGGAGCTGCTCATTACGCATGTGCCAATTGTGGGCAAGGGTGGAGCGCCTTACCCTTCTAAGCATGCGCAACGGGTTTCACTGACTACTGAGCTTGAAACCATACTTTGCGCTCTGGGCACCAGAAAACCTACCAGACTAGGGCGGGTGACGTCCCGAGGAGTCGAGGCGGGAGGGCGCATGCACCTCTGAATGATTGATTCTTTGGTTTAAGTTAAATGAAAGAAAAATTCTCCCGTCCCATTAATTTCTCCCCACTCTTTCACAGTTTCTCTCTTTTCCCCCTCTTGTTTCTTTCATTCCCCCTTTTGTCACTTTCATTTTCTTTATTTTCCCATTCCCTCTTTCAATTTTCTTTTCACCCTTCCCTTCTCTCTCAAAAGGCATTTAATTACATTTCCTTTCAAACAGAGCCTCTCCCCAGAGCAATGGGGCTGGAACTTAACACCCCCATTGAGATGCATGTGGTGGCCTCCCTCCAAGCGATTGTCAGGCAGGCATAGCTGTGTTGGTCATGCTCAGGGCCCCTTTATCCTCTTAAGTTATTGTCTGAGGCTCTCTGCAGATGCAGGCAGATGCCACCGCATTAGTTACACAGGGATCATCTTTTCAAACTTTTCTCCACAACCACAGGAGCTAGAAACTGCCTTTGTTTTATAAATGGAAATTGAACTTTTGCTGCCATCATATGACTCCAGAAGCTGGGATCTTGGGCTCCAAGAGTGCCAACAACCCTGCATGGTTGCCCCATTGCAGTGATAATTCCAGGCTGGGTGCCTACATTAGCTGTGAGGATTGATTGCTTTGCATCTGGCTGGAGCTACCTGCACTTTGCTGCTTATTGGTCTGGTTAAGATAATGTCTTTTGTTTCCTTATCACAGTGATTTTACTTTTCCATTCTCTGGTTAAGGAACTGAATCACTGCATGTCCCAAAGGACAAGGGGCAAAGAGGGAGAGACTGCATTTCAGGTTTTTGAACATGTGGCAGTCTTAACTTCCTCCACTCTGGGATTTTTGTCCTATCAGCACAACCTAAATGAATATTTGCTTTCAAGTCTATTTCCATCAGGGCTGTTTCTCTTCCTGAGTGCCTACTAGAGGGAATCTTGGTTTCCAGAGAGAAATACCACATCAGTCTGCTGCAGCATTTCCTAAGAGGTAGCATCAGAGAAGGGAGTGGCTTCTAGTGGGCTTGGGAATAATCAGAAATGTTGAGTTATATTTCCAGCTCTAGGAAGGGAGTAGTGTTCAGTGGTTTAGAGCAGGTAGAAACAGACTCAGGATTCCTGGGTTCTATTCCCAGCTCTAGGAGGAGAGTATAATAAGACCTGTAGGCTCCTCAACCTCTTCTTCCTGCACTGCATTTAGGGAACAGCGCTCCCTACTGAGTCCCCTCCCTGCAGCACAATGCATCAGTACTGCCCTGGGGCATGAGGCCAGCAGAGAGTGTGAGGAAAGAGTGCCCCCTACTGAGTCATTCATCCTGCAGCACAGTGCTGCACTGGGAAACTGGAGTCAGCACTGACTGAAGCTGAACAAGCCCTGCTGACAGCACAGATACCATGAGTAAAATTGCTTGGGAATTAATATTTTCACCTGAGAATCTTTTAGGCATTTTGTAATAAGTCAGTTAAAATCTTTAATTCAAGAATGAAAACAAAATTGCTGTTTAAGGACATGAAAGTTTCATAAAAGTTGCACAAATATTTTCCATCTATTTCAAATTCATAGTCCTCTTGCAAACAGCAGAATTGCCACCCCTTCCACCCAAACATGAGAAAAGATGGTGCAGTGGTGAGGACATTAGCTTTCAGCTTGAGAGATCCATGTGAAATTCCCCATTCTGACACAGAATTGCGGTGTGACCCTGGGCAAGTCACTTTGTCTGTGTCTCAGTTTGTCTGTAAAAAGGGGATAAACTGCCCTATCTCAGAGGGGGGTTCTGAGGATAAATCCTTTATAGATTATGAGGTGCTCAAATACTATAGTGATGGGAGCCAGATTAATACCTTTAGATCAGCGGTTCTCAACCGGTGGTACTTCGAAGAAGGCTGGGTGGTATGCGAGCCGTACCGCACCGCCAAATCCGCTGCCGAAAGTCCCCCCCCGCCGCCACCACGAAACCCTGCCGCCGAAAAGGGGCAAACGGCGGCAGGATTTTGGCGGAGGGCATCGTTCCCCCCATGTAACCCCGCCGCCACCAAAAGTCCCTCCCCGCCGCCACCGAAAGTCCCCCTCCCTTTTTTTCCCCGAGTGGTACTCAGGTCAGGTAGTCAGGTCAAGTGGTACTTGACCTGACTGTACCTGACCCAAGTGGTACTCGGGAAAAAAAGGTTGAGAACCGCTGCTTTAGATGATGATAATACTTAGCTCTTCTATAGCACTTTTCATCAGTAGATCTCAGTGTTTTACAAAGGTCAGTATCATTATCCCCATTTTACAGATAGGGAAATTGAGGCACAAGAAAATTACTTGCATGGCTTGCCGAAGATCACCCACCAAAGTAGAGGCGAAGTTGGGAATAGAACCCAGGCTTCCTGTTTCTTAACTAGAGAGAAGCATTCAGAAATCATGCACTGGGCCCTAAAAAAATAAAATAAAAATAAAAAAGATCAAGAGATCAGTTTAAAAATCAGGAGTTTTTTTTTAAATAATGAATTTGGGTTTGTTTCTCTTTAATCTTCAGGTGTCACACTTTCTGCACAACTTTAAGGGCTGTTTTTTAATCACATTAAATATAGCACTCACAATCATAGGACTCCCAAAGCTAGGGCTTTGAGAAACACACTAACTCTGGTGAGACCTCATAGGACTCATCTTACCTTGCATGCAGATGTTCTGATTATAAGACAGGGTTGCCTGCACTAACAGAGGACTGTACTCAATGACCCAGGAGCCATGAGAGGGCAGATCAGAGACATAAATTATCCTGTGCCGATCAGGACCCACTGGTTTGGCACGTTTTATGCATCCCCTCTATGCTCAGTCTGCAGGAAATGTGGCACTCTTAAAGCTCTCAGGTGTTTTACACCCTCTACTGTGGCTTTCCATATACCAAACCAAATTAAAGATCTTGGGCTTATCTTCAAGGGTGTTCCCTGGCCTAGGCCCAGGGCATCTCAAAGTGCCTATATAGATAAAGACTGTAGTTAACAACCTGGCCTTGCTAGCACAGTGGAGCTCTCTGAAACCAGGGTAAAGCTTGTCTGTATATCAGATGGAGCTTTCTCAGGGGCTGGTGCCAGCTGTGGAATGGACTCTCCCAGGAACTAAGGGCCATTCCAAACCTTTGCACCTTCTGCTCCAAGAGCCAGGCTTATTTCTTTGACCTTGCCATCTGTAACATAAAAGTGTATACACAAGGGGGTCCCATGGTAGGTTCTGTGCACAGCCCAAGCATAATTCTTTTGGGCCCAGTACAAACTTGTAACATGGGCCCCCTCCCACACACATACCCATGGGATTGCAGCCTGGGCCGGGCACTGGTAAAGTGTACCCTTCCCCTCCATGTGGGGGCCCTGGTTCTGTCAGCTGAGCTCACTGCACACACCAGGGGCTTCTTGCATCCCTCCCTTCTCCTCCACAAGCAGCCTATGTGCCATCTTCCCATTCCTCTCTATTTCAAGGAATCTTTGCAACCTGCCCATCCTCTCCGTCATGCTCTGTCTCCCCCTTCCCATCCCATCATACCAGTATCAGGGACTGTATGGCCCCAGTTCCTCACATGCCAGGGACTGTGTGTCCTCCATTCTCCCCTGCCTGCATACCAGTGTCCCTCATTCTCCCCCCTATGCTAAGGGCTCTTTGGCCCTCATTCCCACATACAAAGAGCTCTGCATGTTGCCCATTTCCCTCTCCTCACCTCCTTCAATAACAGCAGTAGGTCTGATGGTTTTGGCTCTGGGGGTTGCAAGGACAATTCCTCCTGTTGGTCAAAATGCAGTATGTCTTGTGGAACTGGTGGTGAACATCCTAACTGAGGTGGTGAAGGCCTGATCTATACTGGGGCCTCTGGGTACTACTAGAATACATGAATAATAACAACAGTAAATGTAAATGTGTAGAGGCCCTTCTCTCCAGCTGTGCATGACTCCTCTTCTGCAACCAGCCCACCGAGCTCTTTCGCTACTGCAGTCAGTCCAAATCTCAACGCTTGGGAAGCAGACTCTTTCCCAGAAGCTGGGAGGCAAGGTTAACTACAGCATTTGAAGGAGCTGTTTAGAACAGTTGCAAGGGAGCTGCAATGCATGAGCTAAGGGAAGGAGCCATGTATAACTGCAAGGCAAGGGCAATGCACTGGCTACAGGGAAGATGCAAAGCCCAGTTAGAGGAGAAAAGCCAGGGAGGGGCTGCAGAGCAAAGATAGTGCACAGGTTGCAGGGGTGGGCCATGCATGGACTGCAGGGCAAAGGTGGTGCCCAGGGATGGGCCATGCAGGGGCGGCAGGGCAGAGCTTGGCTCACCTGTCTTCGCGGATGATGCTTCTTTCACTGACAGCCCTTCATGCAAAACTCCCACCAGTGCTTTGTAGCCAGTCTGTGCCCCTGCCTTGCACCCTCTCATGCTCCTGGAAGCCTGGGTGTCAGCCTGGCCCCTGCTTTGAGGATGCGTTGGGTGGCATGGGGCTCAGAGCAGGCCATATCCACAGCGCGCGACGCTCGGGTGTGAAGGAGTTACTCTACCGAGGAGACTGCCGGGAATCACAGCCCACGGATTCCTGGGCTTCCCCAGGCGAGGGCTGGGTCTGCTGCTGGCCTGCGTTTCCCACTATGTATCTCCCCCATCTAGTGAGGGAGCAAGCCGCGGTGGTTGCTAGGACTTGTAGTCTATGGGCGCCACAGTTTATTGAAATGTACCGGGGAGCATTCAAAGGGACTACATCTCCCGGCATGCCCCTCGGGACAGCCCTGCCCTCCCGCCAGGCGGTGGCCGCGCCCATCTCATCCTGGCCGGGGGGGACAGAGGAGGGAGGAGGCGCTCTGTCCGCTCCATGTTGATCCCTGCGCGGTGGCGGCAGCAGCAGCAGCGAACGGTGTCAAGCTGGAGGCGGCCGGTAATGGCTCCCCCTCCCCCCCCCGCCCGGGTAGCCCGGGGCCCCCTGTGGTGAGGGGGATTATCGGGTCTCCTGTGGTGCGGCGATCCCCTGTGGAGAAGGCGGGCGGGGCTATGGGGTCCCATGCGGAGATGGGGATTCCTATGGGCATGGGGTCCCCAGAGAGACGGGATCCCAGAAAGGGGATTCCCGAGACAGAAACGTGAGGCCACGTGGCCCGTGCCGGGAGAGGCGGTAGGTCCCCAGAGAGAAAAGGGGGGCGATGAGATCCCGTGTGTGTGGAGAGGAGGCCATAGGGTGCTGAAGTAACTAACACTGGGGGGGGCAATGGGGCAGGCAGCCCGGTGTGCAGAGGGAACGTGCGTGTTGCTATAGAGCCCCCCCCCACCGGCCCGCAGCGGGATGTGGGTACAGGTGAGTTGCCTAGAGCTCTGTGCCCCGTCCCTGGATGAAAGACCCTCTTTAGATCCGTGCAGCCAGAGCCCTTGGAGCACTTTGAGATCTAGGTGTGTCTGTAACTGGGGGCCTGATTCTGCAATGGAGCACAGAGTGCCACTTGGTTCGTGTGGTCCGTTGGATGCACCACGGGCTTGGGAATCAGAACACCTGGGTTCGTTTCCCCAGCTCTGTCACTGCCCTGCTGGGTGACTGTAGGCAAAACACATCTTCGATCTGTGCCTCAGTTTTCCCATCTGTGAAATGGGGAGAATACCGCTCCCTTCCCCCACCCCAATAAGGCAGGATTGTTCCCTGCAGTCTATTTCCCACCACATCCCATAAACTGTAGGGAAAGATCCTGCCTCAGTGCCCCCAGCCCCAGGAGGCAGAAGCGTAATGGGATTAGCGGGGGATGAGGAGGATGCCATGTGAGGTTATAAAGTTTGACCCTCATTTGCCCAAGGAGCATGACCTGTGGCTGATGATGGCTGTGTAAGTCATGCTGAGAGTGGTTTGCATAGCATCGATGGGAGAAATCCATACAGAGACTTGGCAAGGACTGTGATGGTACTGAAAGTGCTTTCTTCCACCGTTGTGTTAGGATGGAACAAATATTTGAATACAAGGCTCTAATTATGCTGCTTCATGCCCACTAACCATCTGCGGATCAAGTTACCCCATAACTCCTGAGTCTTCCTGCACCTTTTGCTGAATCAGCTTCTGGAGGCTAGATGGGCCCTACAGCCTAATCCAGTGAGGAAAAAAGAATATAGAGGGAAGGACAGTTCGGAGGGTATGGGGCTAGGGAGACATGGGTTCAAGTCCCTGCTCTGCTACAGTCTCCCTGGGTGGAGCAAGTCACTTAGCTGCTCCGTGCCTCAGTATCCTTATCTGTAAAATGGAAATAATAGCACTGCCCCGTCTCACAGGGCTGTGTATGTACCGTAGACAGATCTCTCTACGAGATGGTGGCAGAGGCAAGTATTATGCAGGCAGGGACTGGGTAGCCAGTCCCCCTGTGAGGTGATAGTTTACATCATAGCTAGTTCCATCTCCAGGGCTGTCTGTCCCTACATACACCTCTCTGTCATGGGTGACAACGCTTATGCTGTCTTGAAGAGCAGCTGAGGTGAGGCATGATTAGCTGCTTATGAAACAATGGGTAGTTTTCCTAGCACTGCATTAGGAACTGGTAAATTGTGCTGGATGGCGCAAGGAGCCCTTCTGCGATCTCCTGCTTCGTTAATGCGAAGCAGGCCTGCTGGATTTCCTGACTGGAGCAGGGTAGGGTGTGCAGGCTGAGTAGCTCTGTGTTTTAGACAGTGGAAACTACATATAAATACTTGGGTGTGTGTGTGGTGCTCCCTTTTCCCTTTCACGGAAGTTCATATTTCAAGAGGAGATGGGAGGAGGGGACACGGGCCATAGTTTAACACTTAGTCATGAGTGCAGGCAGGGCTTTTGTGACTGATTTTGAGTGAATTTCTTCTTAGATGAAACATTTGCAGAAGCCTCGGACAAATCCCTCTGTATACAGCAGTTTCCCTGCCCTGGTTAACTTCCAACTGACTTGTGTTGGGTTGCATTTTGACCCCCTTGCATTGCAAATGTGTGGTCTGGCGAATGTGCTGAGTAGGAAAATGATGTTGTATGTTGCATTGTGCAACTGTTGTGTTGCTTTGCGGGGCCAAGGTGTGGCATGGCAAATGTTAACTGGGTTGCAAACCTTTTGTACTGTGCTGCAGATACACTGGGTGAGGTTGCTGTGCGACCCCATCAGATGGTGTTGCAAATGCGTTGTGTTAAAGTGTCATGAATGCTGTGCATCGCCAACACAGTGTGTTGTGAATGCTTGGTGGTGAGTTATTTGTACTGTGGTCATATTAGGAGTCCCAGTCAAAACCAGGACCCCATTGTGCTAGGTATGGTGTAAAAGCAGAACAAAAAGCTGATATCTGCCCCAAAGACTTCCTAATCTAAGTAGAAGAGGAAACAACAGGTGAATGCAAACAGACAGGGGAGCACAGAGAATCAATGAGATAATCCAAGTCAGCATGATAGACTGTTGTCTCAGCCCCCCAACATAACGGTTGTCAGGTATTTTGTCGGTGTCATGGCAAAGGAGAGTTTGAAGGAGGATAAGGGGTGGCTTTGTGGGTTTTTACTGTGTTGCAAATGGTTAGCAGGGCCAATGCGTTGTGTTGCGAATCCCTTTTCTTGCATACGCATTACACTGGTTTGCAACCAGACTGTCCTGCTAACACCTTGAATTGCTCTCTGGGGCTCGAGCTGCCCCCTGCTGACTGAACAACTGGGTCCCTGTATAACCAGCATGTATAACCTGAGCATGTTACGCTGTTGACACGCCTCAATTTTTGTCCCTCTGCTCATGGGGTCCTGACTCTGGCCATGTGACCATCATGAATCCTCTTAGCCCTGTGGCCCTGTCGCTTCTTGCCCCTGTGACATTTGCCCCTGCAACTCTGGAAGTTTGATTCCAGGCTTGTTGCCTGCAATACTGACTGATGGTGCCAGCCTTGGGATGTCAGGACTTTGCTGAGCCTCAGAAGGGCCATTCTTGTTTTTTCCTCATCACTGCTCAGTTGCTGACCCTGGGCAAAGCCTCCTAGAGCTCCAGTTTGAAACATTTGCTTGTGTTTACATTGTGTTGGCATTATTTGTTAACCACACAGGGAGATGAGAGGGTGGCACTTGAGAGAGTGAGGCATAATGCAGGGCGAGGATAAGCTTTCTCTTCCCCCAGTGATGCTAGTGCCCCTCAATATGGACCCACAGCCCCCTGCCCCACCCAGCTCTGCCAATATCCCATAATCCTGACCTGCAGCTCTGGGCTCCCCACACACAGCTCTGCTGATACCTCCCAATCCTGACACGCAGCTGTCTTCTGTCCCAGTGCTGGGCTCCCCGCAGGCAGAGCTCAGTCAGTGCCCCTCAGTTCTGGGCTGCATGCCCACTGGAGATTGTCAGTCATGCCGAATCTACTCCTGTGAGTGGCTCTGGGATCTCTGGACACACTTTGCCTGCTGCCTGAATCACAGGTAAACTCAGGTGCCTGGAGCTCTTGTGTGTTAAAAATTGGTGTCATAAAAGGGATGCTAATTGCTCATTTATTGCACTAAGTGCGCAGATAAAAAGATATTGTAGATAAAAAGGAGTGTATTGTTAACTATAAAAAAACCAATGAGAGTCCTGTAGCACCTTAAAGACTAACAAATTTCTGCGGGCATAAGCTTCCGTGGGCTGCAACCCACTTCGTCAGATGCATGACTGTATACAGACTAACACGGCTACCCCTCTGGTTGTTTACTATGTGCATTGCAGCAGATGTCTGGCCTGAGATTGGGGTCCCATTTTGGTGTGTGCATTATTAGTAGCGTTCTAGTAGCGCCTAGAGGCTGCAGCTGAGATTGGAAGGTCCGCATTGGGCTGGACACTGTACAACCTCCTCCCCAACTGAGATTGGGGGGTCCTATCATGCAGGGGACCCCGCTGGGCAGGTGCAGCATGGACACCCCCTGACCAAGATTGGGGGGGCCCCGTAGGGCTAGGCACTGCACAGAGAGACACAGCCAGAGATGGACCCTGCTCACAAGAGCTTGGAAGTGATGCTTGCCTGACCGTTCAGGATCTATTGAATTCAAAGGAGGAGCAAGGACCTGTTGAGGCATCATCTCCGAAATCTGGTTTGTGACTATTTCCCAGTCACCACCGTCCTTGAGAAGAGCCCGGCCTGGAATCCAGCAGCTTTAGGGTTAGCCGCCCAGAGTGTCAGGATTTGGCTTCCCCAGACATCTGTGCATGATGTCTTGGTCCTTCACTGACCTTAACCATTGAGGCACCAGCTGGTCTAGGAAAGACTTGATCTGGGCAGAACCAGTCCTTTCTGCTAGCAAGATTTCAGGTTAGAGGGTTCCAGCTGGTTCCCAGATGATCCCTTGTGGATCCTCTCCCATCTGTCCTCAGGGGAAGGGCACAAAACCACAGTGTGTGCCATTAATAAACACAACCCTACCCAAACAAACCGCTCCACTGCACAATTCCTCCTGCCCCCAGGGAGAGGACAAACCACATGTGACAGATATCAGTCACGTGTGGCTTAATTCATAGGGCAGGGTAAGAACCTGTACAAAATAGAATAGAGTGGGAGGGGAAAGCAGTGATTAAAAAGCAGTTGAGGATGGAGCTTGTGGGAGAGAAGGGACCATCCCCTGCATGGAAACCCCTCTTGTTAACTAGTATTTCCACACTGCCTCTGTTCCTGTGCTGAGATCCTGAACTGGACTAGCTGCTGATCAAAGCTCCCTTTTCTAAATTATGGAACTAATAAGCAACGTTGTGATCAAAGCAGCTGGGTGCTTCTGCCTTAGGGCAAGCCATTCCCCTCCCTTTCCCCGCCTCCGTCAGCTCAGGAATGGGGGTTGGGAGGGATGGATGCCTGCAAAGTGCTTTGATGATGAAGAGCCAAGGAAAGTGGAAAGTTTTATCCAGGGACATGCACCAGAGTCCCAGACTCCCCACTTCCTTCCTCCAGGACTCTTGCCCTGCAGATATCTTTACAATCCAATCCTAACCTGTGGATAATCATCTGAACCGAAGCTTCCAGTGCGATGCTGTGGCCAAAAAGGCTAGTGAGAATCTTGGACATTAAAACAGAGGAATCTCGTATAGGAGAAGGGAGATTCCCTTATGTCTGTATTTGGCACTGGTGCGACCGCTGCTGCAATGCTGTGTCCAGTTCTGGTGCCCGTAATTCAAGAAGGTTGTTGACAAAATTGGTTCAGTGAAGAGCCACGAGAATGATTAAAAGATCGGAAAAATGTGGTTACAGTGATAGACTCTAGGAGCTCAATCTGTTTATCTTAAAGAGAAGATTAAGCGGTGACGTAATCACAGTCTAAAAGTACCTGCATGGGAAATAATGGTGTTGTAGCCATATTGATTCCAGGATATGAGAGAGACTATGTGGGTGAGGTAATTTCTTTGATTGGACCAACTTCTGTTGGTGAGAGAGACAAGCTAGTGCAGCCGCAGCAGATTAGCGAGATTCTCATCAGTCGTGGCTAAAATCCCTCGCTCTAGAATTTGCTGCACGAGGCCGTGCTAAAATAAGTGCCTCCCTGTGGTTCTAGCTCAGAGATCCTCTTAAGGCCATCAGACAGCCGCTGTGGTACAAAGCCTGCCTAAAATCAACTCTCTTCCCATCTTGTCCCAGTGTTGGTTCATTATTAAGCCCGTTTTGCAAGTGGGGAATTGGAGGCACAGAGGGAGGAAGTGACTTGCCCCAGGTCCCATGGGGAGTCAGCTGCAGAGCCAGGAATAGAAACCAGACCTCCTGAGCCACCTGGGCCTTAACTGCTAGCCCAGCTTCAACCCAGGGTCAGGGGATCTGTTCACTGCACTTGGCCTGGATGATCGGCACCCGTGTTGGCCTAGCTCGGGTGTGAGCAGACACACTGCAGCACCATATCTGTGTTAGTCTGTGCTCACTGCTGCACTCACTTGCGTGTAGGGCTGGGAGTTCTGGGGGCATATCCCACGGTTCTTTGTGCTGCGGTATGATGAGCTGCTCTGATTCTTTCCCAGTGAACTGTGGGAGAACTTGTCGGCTGGCTGGGGCCACTGGGGGGGTGGTGAGATGGCATGGGAGGACTGTCAGCACTCAGAGTGATTTTTGCCTGCATCCTCACTGCAAAGTGGGCAGGTTACAAGCCTGAGTGAAAGCAGAACCTGAACTCTAACCCACCCCCCCAGCCAGGCTGCTAAACTCGGTGGAGAGTGTTTTGTGTGTGGATGGCAGGGGGGTGGGTCAACACCCAGGTAAAGAGCCCGGCAGTGAAGACAGACGCTGAGGACAGGGTACAGCCCCAGCAAGAGAGCCAAGCACTCTGACAAAAGGTCTCCCAGACTGGCACATGGCCCTTGGGCTGTAGGGGTGTGTATTCAAGGCCCTGACTGGTGGTCAGGCCACTCCCTGAATTTCCCCTGCCCTTGTAGCCCTAGTGGGTTCATGGGTATGACTGGCAACAGGGTGCTACTCGATAAAGACTGCAGTGAAAATAACCCGGCCTCACCTGCTCTCCAAATATTTCTGGTTCCACAGCTTCCCTGTCCTGAGAAAGGAGCGGATCCGAGCTCACTCTCACAAGCCGGGACAGACTTGGGACATCCCTCCCTTGGCTGTGTCCTGCCCCGTGGTGTTGTGTGGGTTGCCGTGAAGACTGAAGGGGGTTGTAATCTCCTGTGCAGTGGTGACATGGAGTGTTGTAACCTCAGCCCTCAGGAGCTCCTAGCATGTGGGGGTGGGGTGGGGCCCACCAGGCTTGCAATGGGAGCCCTGGCCCTTGGGGCTTTATATGCTATCCCTGCGCTCACCCAGATCCTGCTGGACTTGGGTTTTGGTGTCCAGCTCAGCAAGTTGCTGAGCGACACCCTCCCCTCTTCCAGGCAGCAGGATTGAGCTCAAGTTGCATGTAGCTGGCCAGCTCCACTTTCCCTGGTCAGCTTGATGTGGAAGGTACAGGCCCCAGTTTAGGAGAGGGGGGCCCTGCAGCATCTCTTCAGACTCTCCCAGGCCTCGAGAATGGGTGAGATTCACAAGGGAATCTTCCCCCAGAAGGGTGGAACTAAGCCCTGCAGGGTTGTGTTCGCAAAAGGAAAACAAGCAGCTTTATACTCTAATCCCACCGCTGTGCTTGGGGGATTTCTAGTGTGTAGGTCAGCTCAGGGCTGTGGTACCTCCTCTGTACAAAGAGGAATATAGGAACAGCCATAATGAATCAGCTCCATGGGCCCAGTAGCTGGTATCACATCTCTGGTCAGCATGAAATGCTTCAGAGAAAGTTGCAAAAAAAAACCCCAAAGCAGCCAGCTGTGGGATAATCAAAACCCCTGCCCGGAAGAGTCTTCCCAAACCACACCTCCCCTCGGGCATTTCCCAAGCGGTGTATGTGCCCACAGGTGGGGACGCCATGGGGCGAGGGAAGCCTGGGCCAGTGCAGATCGTCTTGGTGCACAAAGAAGCCCACTCCTTCGAGCTGGATGAGAAGGCGCTGAGCCAGGTGCTGCTGCAGGAATCCATCCGGGACATGGACGTGGTGGTAGTGTCAGTAGCTGGGGCCTTCCGGAAGGGGAAATCTTTCCTCCTAGACTTCATGCTGCGTTACATGTACACTCAGGTAAGCCCCCTTCCCATAATGCCCTGCTGCTGCATTACACGTACACATGGGTGAGGCATTGCCCCCTTCCCACAGGCTCTCGGCTGAGAATTCCCCCTCTGGCTTGTTCCACAGAAGGAAGGCAGCATGTCCAACTGGCTGGGGCAAGAGGACGAGCCCCTGATGGGGTTTTCGTGGCGTGGGGGCTCAGACCCCGAGACCACTGGGATCCAGATCTGGAGTGAGGTGTTCACCGTGGAAAAGCCAGATAGGAAAAAGGTAAGAGTGGGGAATGGGGCAGGGGAATGGTGGGTGAGGGGATGTCTGGTTGAGTGGAGGTATGGGTGTGGGGAGTGTGCGCGCGGGGGTCCTGCACCTTTGTGAGTATGATGCACAGATGGGGCTGCCCCCCCAGGCTTGCAGCATTATGTAAGAGGGTGCACAGATCTTGGGGGTCAGCCAGCCTCTGATCTGTAGCCAGACATTTCCTCTGCCTGCTGAGTGCAGCTACCCCATGGAATCGGCAGGAGGGTGCGTCCTGGGCCAGGATGGCATGGGGTCAGCGAGCGGATCCATGTGCCACGTGAGGGGGAAGGCTAGCATTAGTGGCTCTTGGGGGTGTTAGTCTGAGTGATCCCCTCTCTCTTGCTGGTCAGCCTGGTGACCTGTCCCCTGTGGAACGGGCAGGCCATGCTGATGATGCTCAACACATCCTTGCTTGGATGTGGTCTCCCCACTTGGGAGGGGAGCATTATCCCCACATAACGAGCTGTAGCTGGGGACTCCCTGGGGTCCAGCGTGGGGAGGTGTCGATGCGCGTTCTCTAATCCCATCTAGCCCACCCACTTACACCCCGATCTGTGCCCTCTTCCCCAGGTGGCAGTGGTTCTGATGGACACTCAGGGTGCCTTCGACAGCCAGTCGACCGTCAAGGACTGCGCCACCATCTTTGCGCTCAGCACCATGACTAGCTCCATCCAGGTGGGCCAGGCAGAGGGCAGTGCCCTAGGATTAGACAAGGGAAACCATCCCTAGCCTGGAGGTGCCTGGTGTGTGGCCCTGCTGGTAGGGAGTGTGTCTTGGGGTCATCAGGGCAGGGCACTGTGGCCCAAGGCCTGCCATCTCTCCAGCCCATAGGAGAACTGCACAGATGGCCACCTCATGTCTTTGAATCTTAAGCAGTGCCGTGGGGGCCTCCGAGCATGGCTTGTGGCTGGGAGATCTCTGCTCCCACTATGGATAGAGGGGGTGGCCTCCCACCATCCCACAGACCTCACTGCGGGTGGGTGAGCCCCACTGGGAACTGGCTGAGATTTCAGTGTGGGAGTTTGGGAGCCATGAGCTTTAACCAGACACAAAGTGCTTGGCTGGGAGATGCGGGAATAGCCTTGGGGGGGGGGGGGGCCTGCTTACAAGAAAAAGCCAAAGAAAGTGACATGGAGGTGGCTGGGAAGGGGAGAGATGTGGACACGATGCCAGGATACCAGCACTGTGACTGGGGAGCTTGGTGGCACCATCCCCATCTGATTGCCTGGGAGGTGATGGCAGGGGAGGTTTGAATCAGCCCTGCAGCTTCCCTGGAGGGTGCTTGATGTTAACAGCACCGTCTTTTCTTGCAGATCTATAACCTGTCCCAGAACATCCAGGAGGATGACCTGCAGCAGCTGCAGGTAACAGAGGGCGGGCCGGGGGAGCCTTGTAACATGAGGATGTGGCGGGGAGGTTAAACCCAGAACTGAAGGCAAGGGGAGCTTCCTCAGACAGCTGGGGCGGCCCAGAAATAGCTCTTTGAATGCCTTCTGGAGCTGCAGCACCCGAGTGGCTTTGGTAGGTCTGGCTGGGGTATAGGCGAGGAAGGGCTCTTACCTGGCCTGGAGCTGCTGGGTACATGGTGACTGGCACTGGCTGCATCTCCATCTGGAGCTCCAAGAAGGTAATGGCAGCTCCGAGCTGGCTGGCTGGGTCAGCAGGGTAAGATGGTCCTTCCAGCTACTGGATGCTGTGGCCAAAAGAGGAGTAGATTGTCGGAGCAGGGAGGGGGTTTTACCTCTGAATACGTTGCTGGTTAGACCTGTACTGGAATAGTGCATCCAGTTCTGATGTGCACTTTCTAACAAGCACGTTGAAAAATGGGAGCGGGTGCAGAAAAGGGCCAGAGAAGTGATCCGACGGCTGGAGAAAATGCCTGACAGTGAGAGACCTAAGGAGCTCAATCTGTTTAGGTTCTCAAAAAGAAGATCAAGAGATGACTTGATCACGGTGTACAAGTAACTTCACGGGGAGACAATCCCAGGTACTAAACAGCTCTTTAACCTGGTAGGGAAAGGCGGAATGAGAATCAAGGGCTGGAATATAAAGCCAGACACATTCACATTAGAAATAAGGCACCAATGTTTCACAGTGGGGGTGATTGTCCTTTGGAACAAACTCTCAGAGGAAGTGGTGATGTCTCCAAATCCAGACTGGAGGCCTTTCTGGAAGATGCTTTAGCCAAATCCAAGTTACTGGGCTCAGTGATGCAGGGACTGGGTGACATTATCTGACCGGTGTTATACAGAAGATCAGACTAGATCATCTAATGCAGTGGTTCCCAACATGGGGTCCACGACTGCCTTTCAGGGGCGCCAAAGATTACAGGGGGTCTGTGAAGCTCCTGTAATATTGAGGTCCGGTTGAGCTGCTCCGATCTCTGTGCCGGCCTGCCATGAACCCCATGCCCGTGGGGTGCCAAGCTGCAGCAGAGAAGCAAACCCTCCTCCCCTCCCCTCCCCCCGGGAGCCACAGCCCTGAGCTCCACGCTGCTGGAGCGAAGGAACAGCCCCCCACTTCCTCCCCCCAGGGAGCAGCAGCCCAAGCCCCTCACGCCAGAGCACCCCTCTGGCCCCGCGCCTCCTGAGTGCAGCTGCTCCCCCGAACCCTGTGCCTGCAGGAGAAGCGAAGCAGCCCCACAAGCTGCACGCCTGCTGAACACAACAGCCCCCCCCTCCCCCCAAGTAACCCCTCCAGGGAGAAACAGCCCCAAGGTTCATGCCAGCCAGACTGGAGTAATTTAGTGTTGTTGTTATCATTATATGTATTTATGGGAGTTATGTGTGTTTATGGCTGGTATGGGGACGGGTCGGGGGGTGGGGGAGATGGGTGGGCACGTGTTTTACCTAGTGTTAACTAGGGGGACTTTCACTCAGAAAGATTGGGAACCACTGATCTAATGGTTTCTTCTGGCCGGAAAATCTCTAAATCTGTGCTGGCTCATGGTGGCTGTTCTGAGATGATGACCCATGGTGAGTGTGTGCATGTGGCTTTGTATCTCTGATGGGCCCCCAGTGATCTCCTTCCCTGCCCACTCCAGCTGTGACAGCCCTTGTCTTTTCACTTAACCACTGATCTCTCTGCTTCCTCAGCTCTTCACAGAGTATGGGCGCCTAGCCATGGATGAGATCTTCCTCAAGCCATTCCAGGTATGCCCTGCATCCCAGCCTGTCCCCATGCACCAGCTCAGCATGCCTCAAGGTTCAGGGGGCAATGAGCACACGGGCCGGGTTGGGGAGCTCCTTGCTATACAGGCCTGGGGGGAGGGGAGGACCTGGGTTAGGCCAGGAGTGCAGGTATCCAGAGGTTTCACTCCTTGGGCAGAGGTTTTTTATTGTTGTCCTGCTGCATTCTGGGTAACTGGATTGGCCTGTGACTGTGTTAGCCTGCTTGTTGTGTTATGGAGCTGTTGGTTGTGGGATTCGAACGCTTGACCTCTGGATTTAAGCATGAGTCTCTGCTCTCTGAATAGCTGCAGCAACAGACTGTGGGCTCTGGAGTGGCACGGTGGTCAATGAGCGTTACTCTGCCTACTTTAGCAGACACGAAGGTGTCTGCAGGGCAGCTAAGGCAGTGGGGATTGGCCAGTAGAAGATCACGAACTGTCCTCATGTTTCACTGTGGTCCTCACTCAGTGCAAATGTGTAACCGTTCGGGCCATCACTGCACCCCCTTGCGGCCTGGGTATGGCACTGCACCACCCTGCCTCAGTTTCCCCTTCTCTCCGGGCCCCTTAAGGGTCTAAAATTCCCCTGCTGGAATTGGACTTTAAGTCCAAATAAACTCAAAATAAAGGCTCTTTCATCTAGACTTCAGCTGGGCCTATTTCCTCTTATCTGAGGCTCTCTCATCTGTAGTTCTCTGTGGTCTCTTCTCCCCCATGGAATGTCACATTCCTGCTCTCCCAGGCTGCAGAAATTCACAGGGCTTTCTGCATCTGGTGCAAAGCCGCCTTCACCCCAGTCTCAAGCTGAGAAGCTGGAGAAAATACAATGCCGGACTTGCCTTTTCTCTGTTCTAGCTTCTGGCTGTGCCCCCTTTCCTGCAGCTCTCTGTAGGGAACACCTCTTCCCTTCTCAGCTATATCTGATTAGTGAACAGGGCTGGCTGGCTCTAGGCCCTGTGCTCTAGGCACCCTGTTATAGAGGGGTTGGTGGCGCTAACCAGCCTCAGAGCCAAAATGGCTCCAGTCCCCTCTAACAGATGTCTATGAAATTAATTTGACTGGTCTCAGCCCACTTCCCATCACAAAAAGCTGATGGAGCATGGAGGTTGAATTCCCTTCTCCCCTTAAAAAAAAAAAAAAAAAAAGAGTCCTGTGGCACTTTAAAGACTAACAAATTTCATTTCAGCAGGCATAAGCTTTCGTGAATCTCAGCTCACTTCCTCAGATGCAGGAGGTAGAAATGATACAGCAAATAGGTAATGCCTCCTCTATGTTACCTATTTGCTGTATCATTTCTACCTCCTGCATCTGAGGAAGTGAGCTGAGGCTCACGAAAGCTTATGCCTGCTGAAATTAAATGGGTTAGTCTTTAAAGTGCCACAGGACTCGTTGTTTTTGCTGTATACAGACTAACACTGCTACCCCTCTGGAACTCTTCTCCCCTTAGTGGGGACAATGCTGCGGCAGGGATGGTGAAGCTGGATCTGTGACTTAGGCTTCCCAGCCAATAAGCACACAATGAATCCCATTCTCCCCAACTCTGTGGACTCCACCCTTCTTTGGAGCAAAGCCTGGTGGGCAATCTATGTGTCCATCCCTGCTGAATCAGTTCTGCCCCCTACAGGGGGACCAGGAGTAGGCAGCCCGTGCTGTTACCCTGTGCTATCTCTGCTACCAATACAGTCCCAGCCTGGTGGCACAGAACAAGCGCATCCCCATAGCCTATGGCTAACCCATCATGACCTGCCTTCCCATCTCTCTCAGACCCTGATGTTCCTGGTTCGGGACTGGAGCTTCCCTTACGAGTACCCCTATGGCCAGGAGGGGGGAATGAATTTCCTGGAAAAGCGGCTGGAGGTAAGGGCTGGCCGGGACAGCCACACAGGCTGCAAATCCGTAACGGGGCTTGATGTTTGGTCTGAGTGGTGAGCACACTTGGGGCATCGCTCAGCTGAGGGTCATTTGCAGCCCAGAACTTGAAGCGTGTGGTGTAACTCACCTGCCCTCTAGCAGGTGTGGCCTGGCCTGCAGCCCTGAGACAGGCTTGTTCCATGGGCCTGTCTGAAATCATGCCCTCCTGGGGCCCTTGACTGTGTTGTTCCTGAATCTCCATCCTTCCAGATGCTGCTCCTGCTTTATCCTTTGACTTTCAGGCCTTAGCATCTTGCTTGTGGGCCCTGCAGAATGGCAGAGAGCTGACACCAGCAGAGTTGCACTGGGGGGGAGGGGGCACAGTATAAATCTGTGCCAGCCTTAGCCCTTTGTTCCTGCTGTGTGGACTGAGCCCTCATCCCTCAGGCTTCCATCTTCACAGCAGAGAGATTCAGCAGCACCCCCTTGGGAAGCTATTATTAGTGGCTGCATCAGAGGGGATGTTCTCCTGCACACCTCCGCCTTGGCATTGATCCAGGCTGTCCCTTGAGGCAAAGCAGGATCTTTGGGTCTGGCCCCCGGGCAGCCCTCGCTGGCAACAGGGTGGGAGGACTCCTTCCCCTAGCACAAGGGTGTGGCTAGCTGGGATGACTGATGGCATGCAGGAGATGTCGGTCTGCCGATAGGTGAAGACCCATCAGCACGAGGAGATCCAGAATGTCCGCAGACACATCCATTCCTGTTTCACCAACGTCAACTGCTTCCTCCTACCGCACCCAGGACTCAAGGTGGCCACTAGCCCCGGCTTTGATGGGCGGCTGAAAGGTAGGCTGTGTGCAGAAGTGCCTCTGCTCCCATTGCAATCCAGAATGGATAACGCAGTGCTCCTTGCATGGACCCAGGGTAGCCTGTTCCTAACCGAGGCACTGGAGGTGTTGATGTGACTTAGGCCACAGCCACTGAGAGCTGGAGCCCAGCCTCCAGGATCTGTAGGGTCAGGGCTCTGGGGAATCTGCGTTTGCTTAGTTATAATCCCTTGGAGACTGGTTTTTAAAGAGGCCTCATCCTCATAAAATTTTCCTGTCTGCCAGAAAAAAATGTGCTCTGCTCTGGTTACAAGTAGAGATGTGCAAATAATGGATTTTTCATTGGCTGTTCTGAAAAAACAGGAAAAGAATATTATTTTGGGTCGATCATTTTGATTTTTGTGCTTTTTTTCCTCTTCTTAAAAATGTTAAATATAAAACTAAAAGTAATTTTGAAACAAAATTTATTTTGTTTTTTTGTCTTAAATGATTTGTGAAAATTGACACAAATTCATCAAATGTTTCTGCGTCTCAAATCTGCTTTTTTCACTGAAAAAAGTCAGGTCAGAAAATTTTGCCCAGCTCTAGTTATAAGTAACTATTACATTGAATTGTGGTAGCACCTAGGAGCTGTAGTCATGGTGCCAGGCGCTGTGCAAACAGAACAAAAAGCTGGTCCCTGCTCCAAATATCTTACAATCTAAGGATAAGATCAGAGACAATTGCTGGATACAGACAGATGGGGGAGCACAAGGAAACCATGAAACAGCCCCAGGCAGCATAATGGACAGTGATCTTACTGCAGCTGTGGCCTAGCCATTACCAAGGTTTTTGTAGGCCTCACATCAGAGGACAGTTTTCTGAGGAGGGATTTAAAGGAGGATAATGAGGTAGTTTTGAGGGTGTTTACAGGG
The DNA here is from genome assembly GCF_026122565.2 of Emydura macquarii macquarii. Classification (NCBI taxonomy): domain Eukaryota; kingdom Metazoa; phylum Chordata; order Testudines; family Chelidae; genus Emydura; species Emydura macquarii. The sequence continues at coordinate 6,524,269 of NW_027131105.1, read as the reverse complement.
AGAAAGCACAAGCAGACTTTTCTGAAAATGTAACAAGTGGGCGATGCAGGCTGGGCTCAAGACCCTGCTGTCACAGGTTCCCTACATGACCTTGAGTAAGTATTTAATTGCTCTGAGCCTCAGTTTCTTCATCTGTACAATAGGAATAATAGTGTTGCCCTTTCTCACAGCAGTGTTGTGAGGATAAATCACCGATTGGGAGGTGCTCAGGTATTAATGTTGGAGGCCAAATAATTACCTCAGAGAGATCTGAACTCAGACTAGGTTTCAGTCCCCCAGAGTTCCCATTAATTGATGGGGTGTTTTAATTTCTGTCCTGTGTGTTAGTGGTTGGGCATGGTTCAGCACTCTGCTGGAGCAAGCCCCCAGCCTAGGAGACTGGGGTTCGAGTCCCAGCTCTGCCACAAAGTTTGTGTGATCTTGGGGTGACTCACATCCCCTCTGTGCACCTTAGTTCCCCCATCTGGGAAGTGGGGCTATCTCACAGGGGCGTCAGAGGAGAAATCCAAGCATCCTGATGCTCTGATACAAGTATATATATGTCGGTTTCTTGACATGTCTCATTCCTTCCCGCCCAAACGCAGACATTGCTGCTGAGTTCAAGGAGCAACTCCAGCAGCTCATCCCCTTTGTGCTAGACCCTCGACAGCTGTTGGAGAAGGAGATCAATGGTTCCAAGGTCACCTGCCGGGGCCTGCTGGAGTATTTCAAGGTGAGCACAATCCAGGATGATTGTGAAAATATAGCTGCTCTGAAGCATTGCCTTTCCCGAGCCAGCAGGTGGCAGCAACACTAAAGCCTCTGGCCCGCAGGCTTTGCCAACAACTTGTGGGAAGCAGGATTCCCATTCTGCAGGGAATTCCAACATTTTGGAATTTTGTTTTTTCTGCAAATTGGAACAAAAAGCCAAAATTTCCAGCAAAATGAAAATTCTGACACATTTTGATTTGGGACCATGGAAGCTTTTTGATAAGGTAAAATGTTTCCTTTTTATGTGAGCATTTTGATTCTTTTCATTTAGACTTTTACAATTAATATTTTAATATGATATATCTTATACTTATTGTACTTAGCGTTGTATATTATTTATAATATATCTTTTACATTATATTAAAATATATAAATATCCATTACATATTTCAATATAATGTGATTATATATTACCTATAATATACGTTACATTAAATTAAAACATGTAATGTATAAAAATTCAATATTAAAATTTGACTTAATATAAAAGTCAAAACAAAATGGTCAAATAGAAAGGAAATGTATTTATTCCATTGCAACGAAATGAGCAGTGAAATGGTTAGTTTTGACTTCTTCCTGTCAAACTCTGTTGAAATCACTGCCCTCCTGCAAAGTGTTTTTGATTTTGACAAAACTGCTTTTTTTAATGGAAGACTATTTTGTTGCAAAATCTGCACCAGTTCTGGTTACAAACCTTTCCTAATTCAAGACAAGTGGCCCTCTAGCAATGGAAGTCAGGGGAAAGTTCTCCTGGGGACAAGTTACCCCATCACTGCATGGATCCTGGCAAGCTTCTGGTGCTGCCCCTATTAGAGACAGGATCCTAGTTTGGATGGGCCAGTGGTCTGATGCGGGTTGGCCCTGGTCCTGTGATTAAGGTTCCTGGGGCAGTGACTAAGAGATGAACAGGCACTGGCCTGTGATTTCCTGTTGTGAGGTATATGAGGCAGAATTACCCAGTGGTTGGAGCACTTACCTAGGATTGGGGATACCTGTGTTCAAAGCTCTGCTCCACTACAAATTTCCCAGGTGATTTTGGGCAAGTCACTTAGCCTCTCTGCATTGTTTTCCCCATCTGTAAAATGAGGATAATAGCACTGCTCTGCCTCATGGAGGTGTAGTGGGAATTAATACGTTAAAGATTGTGATGGGGGCCATATAAGTAACTTAGTCAGACCCATAGCTCAGATCTCCTAGCTCTGTACCTTGCTTTCACTGCTGTCACTCTATCCCCTGCCAGGCTTACATCAAGATCTATCAAGGAGAGGACCTGCCTCACCCCAAATCCATGCTCCAGGTCAGTTTGGTTGGTTGGGGCTAGCTAGCACAAGGGGGAAGGGGCCAGTGAGGGGACCCTGAAGCCTCTTCTTACTACAGTGAGTGCTTCCCTGCAACGAGCTGAGCAGCATGCCCTGAAGATCAGCTGCCTTCCCCTGTCTCAGAAGGCTCCAGCGCCTGCATCCCTCTAGAGGGCCGGAAGTGATTCCCTTAAAGGGTGTGTACATTCCTGGCCCAGAGGCGCCTTTCCCAGAGCAGGCAGGGTAAATCCAGCCCTGGTTTCCCCTGGTGCCAGTTCTCAGCTGGAAGATGGATCCTGCTTATCAGCCCATGCTGTGGGTCAAAACTACCCCTGGGTGCCAGAGGGTGCTCTTGGTGGAGACCAGGGGGGAAAGGGTTAAGCATGGCTGCTAATGCAATTCATCTTCCTAGTGACTGCAGCTGGCATTGCACCCAGCAGGTCTGTACCAGCCCCAATGCCTCCCAGAGGCAGCAGGCGATAATGCACCCTGCAGATCTGTACCAGCTTCAGCACCCCCAGAGGCAGCAGGCAGTACTGCACCCAGCAGGGCTGCAGTGATGCTCGTGGTAGTGATGATCAGCGGCTTGCTTTCGTCCTCTCTCTGCAGGCCACCGCGGAAGCCAATAACTTAGCAGCCGTGGCCTCTGCCAAGGACATGTATTACAACAAGATGGAGCAGGTGCGTGAGGTCGTGGGGCCTGGTGTTTGTTGAGCAGCCAAGACCAGTGTCCACATGGTCAAGCCATGCATTAGGAGGGGCATTGCCAGCAGGTCACGGGAAGTGATTATTCCCCTCTATTCGGCATTGGTGAGGCCGCATTTAGAATATTGTGTCCAGTTTTGGGCCCCCCACTACAAAAAGGATGTGGACAAGTTGGAGCGAGTACAGCGGAGGGCAACCAAAATGATTAGGGGGCTGGAGCACAGGACTTATGAGGAGAGGCTAAGGGAACTGAGCTTGTTTAGTCTGCAAAAGAGAAGAATGAGGGGGGATTTGATAGCGGCCTTTAACTACCTGAAAGGGGGTTCCAGGGAGGATGGGGCTAGGCTGTTCTCAGTGGTGGCAGATGACAGAACAAGGAGCAACGGTCTCAAGTTGCAGGGGGGGAGGTCTAGGTTGGACATTAGGAAAAAGTTTTTCACTAGGAGGGTGGTGAAGCACTGGAATGGGTTACTTAGAGAGGTGGTGGAATCTCCATCTTTAGAGGTTTTTAAGCTGAGGCTTGACAAAGCCCTGGCTGGGATGATATAGCTGAAGTTAGTCCTGCTTTGAGCAGGGGGTTGGACTAGATGACGTCCTGAGGTCCCTTCCAACTCTAATATTCTATGATTCTGCTTCCCCCTCTTGCTGGATGTCAGGTCCCACCTGACCCCCGTGGCGGGTTGCTCCATTCTGCTTTTTATCAGCAAGGCCTGTAAACATGTTGGAGGCTGGGAAGAGAACCCTGGAGACCTGACTCCCAGGCCCCTTGCTCTACACAAGACCCCACTGCCATTGTAGAGCTGGGGATAGAACCCAGTTGTCCTGACTCCAGCCCACTGGTCCCTGCAGTTGCTTGTGAGCTAAGGTTGGGAGGAGGCAAACCCCAGTCAGGAGTATTCTGAATTCCCTTAGGTTGCATTTGGGAACAGAGAGGCAACCTCTCATATGATGCTCCCTTCCCCCCAGACATGCGGGGGCGATAAGCCCTATGTCTCCCCAGAGATCCTGGAGGAGAAGCACCAGCAGCACCGGGCATCGGCCCTGGAGCACTTCCAGAAGATCAAGAAGATGGGGGGGAAGGAGTTCAGCCAGCGCTACGAGGCGGAGCTGGAGAAGGAGATGACCGACCTCTTTGAGCACTTCGCCAAGCACAACAAGAGCAAGAACATCTTCAGCACCTTCCGCACACCGGCCGTCATCTTCAGCGCCATCGTGGCCCTCTACATGGGCTCAGGCCTTACTGGCTTCATGGGGCTGGATGTGGCTGCCCAGCTCTGCAATTGTGTGGTGGGGCTGCTGCTGATCGCCCTGCTGACCTGGGGCTACATCCGCTACTCAGGCCAGTACCGGGACCTGGGTGTAGTCATCGACACCACCGCCGACTTCGTCTTGGAGCAGGTGGGTAGCACTGGGGGCGGGTGGCACCGAGTAGGCTATGTTGGTGTGGGGGACACTAGAGATGGGGGGTGCAGGTTGCGGCGGAGGATACCTGGGATGAGGCGGACTAGGCCCCGTTGGCATGGATGGTGTGGTGTGTGTGGAAGAGGGGGAAGTGGCTGTTTAAAGGGAAGGTGGAATTGGTGAGTCAGGGAACTGGCTAGTCCTTAGAGGCTACTAAGGCTCAGTCCCCCTGAGAAGGTGAGGCTGAGGTACTGCTGGTGCAGTAGTGCTGCCACCCTGGCGGGGCTGGGCCGGAGCTGGAGATCCTTGCGGAGATCTTTCCAGCACTGGGAACGTGGCCACCCTTCCCCTCTGACCTCTCGCAGCCCAGGTGGAACAGGAATTTGGGTCACATGTGCAGCAGCCATTTCTCCCTTTAGCCAAGGCTCTGTGGGACATATTGGGACGTTTCAACCACCCCCATCAACCAACCTCTCTCCTGCACCTTTTCTCCAGGCCACTTCCCGCATGGGCAACACCACCCGGCCCGCCGTAGCTGACACATCAGGTGCAAGGCCTCCGCCTGACAAGAAAACGCAGTGAAACCTTCATGCCGAGGCCGAGCTGGGGCTTCGCAAAGTCCTGTGCTCCTGCTGCAGCTGCCATTGGCTGGGAGCGGCTCCAGGCCTGCAGATCTAGACTCCTCTCTTCTCTCATTCCTCCTGTTTCTTTTCTCCTTCATCTTTCCTTCGCTCCCCCCCCTTTTTTTTTTGCACTTTAAAAAAAAAAAAAGAGACCAACTGCAGCTTTAACGTCCTACCTGTGCCAGGCAGTGCCTTGTCACCGGGATGGGGCATACTGCCCCCACCGGACTCACATTCCTGCCCCAGGGGGGGCGGCCCCTGGACTGGAGACCACGTCTAAATCCCGGCTCCTTAATGGTTACTTATCATCACAGGGGATTGTCTCCCCTCCAGCAGGGAGCGAGGGCAAATGCTGCTGTACAATCCCACGCTCTCCCCTCCCTTCCTGCTCTGACCAGGGAGGGGCAGACGCTTTGGTGTCTTCCCTCCCACCTAGCGGAAAGGATGGGTCCTCAAGGCCTGAGCAGAGTAACCGTCACTGTTCCTCATTTGCCCCTCGCTGCCCCTTGTGCCTTGGTAGAACTGAACCATGCCGCTGCGTCTCATGGAGCAGAGGGGAACCTCTCTAGACCAACTGCTGCCTTAGGGTGGGGTGGGGATGGTACCAAAAATACACAGAGACCCCCACTCTTCCCCTGCCAGAAGGAGCCTTCAGCCACAGCCTGCTGCCCACCCCAGCTAACGGTGGCCACGGACTAGCAAGCCCCATGGTGTGATTCTGGCGCTTTCCTTAGGCATTGGCAACGCTGCAAAGCGCGACCCACCCTGGGGCCCCTGCCTGCGTTGACAGAGACTCCTGGCCTGTCTCTGGCATGGACCAACGTGACCAATTTAGTTTCCAGCCATGCCTTCTCCCAGTGTTAACAGTCCCCCTTCCCCCCGCTTTCTGCTTTGGGACACAACAGGGCTCTGCTTGCGGGAAGTGTGCCCAGGGGCTCCTTTGTGCTGACAACCCAGTCTTAACCAGCTGTCGTGTACTGTGGTTTGGTCCTGCATGGGGGATCAGTTAATATGCAGTCGTGCCCACGTGGGGGTGGATGCCCCACTTAGCGCCATGCAGGAGCTCCCTTTGCTGAGTGGCCAATCACCTTAGCGCTTTTGCGTAGGGAGCTTTTGTCATTGGGGCATCACACTGCAAAAGCTTCAGTCTCCTGTTTGATTGTTCATTTTCCCGGCGGGGATGTTTGACCCCATTCATCAGACAAGTGGGTCGCAGCCTCCCCTCTCCCCTGCTGTCTGGCCGGGGTCATTCGGGCAGCGCCCAAGAGCTGTCATTTGAACCAGGGGATCAGATGCCACCCCTTCCCTGCCCCGTCTGACTCCAGCCCTTCTACCCACCCCAAGCCTGAAGCATTCGCACATTCCTGCTCATGTAAAGCACAAGAATAAAGCTCATTCCATTTCATGATTGCAGCACCTCGTTTTGGGGGGGGAGGAGAGGTTACAACCGTTACCTGAGAGGCTGAATGGCCCCCAGTCTGGCTAGCTCGTTGCCTGCCCCAGGTAGCCTTGATCTTCTGGAGATTTCCTTGACTCATCAAAATTCTCACCAGTGTCCTGCCTTCTTCAGTGGGCCTGGATTGGCATTACAGGCATCCGCTTGTGGGGATGTAGAATGGCCATAGCTGCCTTTGAAATCCCCCAGCCCTGGAGGTCTCTATGATCAAGTTAGTGTTGTCCATTTCAAACTTGTCTGCCACCTCCTTCCTCTCCAGCCCCTCCTGGTGCCTCAGGCTAGTTCCAGCCAGTGGCTTCAAACTCCTCACGTGGGGGTGACTTCTCCAGATGTTAAAAGAAAATCCAGTCTGCTCTGAGATGGTACCAATAAAGCCAGGCCCCTTAACGTCATTGCACTGCAGTGTCTTTCAAGTGATTTCTATTCACCCCGTTAGGTCACCACATGACCAGCTCTGATACTTCCTTCAGCAGGTGTGTAGAGTGTTGAGGCCATTCTGTCAGGCTCATGCTTGCATCTATCCAGCCAGTAGCAGCTGAGTACCTCCTAAACAGCAGATTTTATCCTATTGGCATCCTGGGAGGTAGAATGCCCTAGCCCCATTTTACAGATGGGGATACTGAAGCACAGGGGAGGTAGTGTGGCCTAGTGACTAGAGCACTGGACTGGGATTCGGGATTCTGCTTTCTATTCCAGGTTTTGCCACTGGCTTGCTGCGTGAGCTAGGTTAAGTCACTGTCTTCCCCCTTTCCCCGTCTGTGAAATGGGGTAATGAGACTGACCTGAGTAAAGGGCTGTGAGATCTATGGATGAAAAGGGCTAGAGATGCTCTAGGGATGGGCATTACAAGCAGTTAATGGTTTGATTTTGTTCAAGAGGCGTCATCTGAGGGGCAACCTGTTCAGTTGGCTCTGCTCAGCGCTAACTCCTCTTGTTGCTCTCTGAATTGCAGCACAGCCAGGAGCCCCACTCATGGCCTAGACTCTATTGTTTTAGGCCCTGTACATTTCTCCCATCGTCCCCCTCAGTCTGCCTCTATTGTACAGGGCCCCACATCCCTGCTTTCCCCCTCTCCTGGCCTATTTCCACATTCCCTGGGTCTCCTCAGGTTCCTGCCCACGGTCATAACCAATGACAAATTGGGGGGCAGGGGCAGCCTGACTCCAGTCCCATGCGGAGAGTGTGAGATGCACCTGACTTGCCCCTACAAGGGCTCCCTGTCTCTTGTGAATCCCTCCCTAGAGTCCCCAGCTTCCCCTGTGACCAGCTCCTCCCAATAGCCCCAGTCCTGTCCCCCTATCACTATGACCGCTTCCATGGGGGGTTCCCAGCTCCCTCTAGGCCCTCCCGGGCTCCCAGCCCTCCCAACTGTCATAGAATGACACCTCCCCTGGGGGGGGTGGGACAGGAGTAGACTCATACCCTGGCAGTGGGGGCTGGGGTTGAGTGAGGGTATTGGCCCCCTGAATCCACAGAAGGAGGAGAGCCCGTGGGCTCACTCAGGGGGGACAGGGTCTGCTGCCAGCTGACTAGGGCAGTAGCTTCCAGGCCTTCAAAGGGAGCAGGTGCTGCCCAGATCCTAACTAAGATCAGGGCCCTAGCGTGCGAGGCCTTGCACACAGGGTCCATCTTACGGGTGGGTGCCATGGTCGGGTGTGCTATCTAAGTGCCATAAGCTAGTGCTCCTGGGCTGTTGGAGCCAGGGTGAGGGTGGGCAAGTCTGGGGCTGGAGCCCTTGGCTAGCTGGGGGGGGGGGGGGCAGGGGTGCCATACCACCCAGAGCTGCCAGCCTGGTGCAGAGGTGCAGGCAGCAGGGCTAGCCCCTGATGAGCCAGCAGGCCAGTCCGAGCCCCCCCCCCCCCCAAACACCTGCTCTCCTGCTAGGTGGTCAGGGGGTGTATGCAGGGATGGCAGGGGCTTCCACGTTGGTGTGGGGGGGGGGGGGGGCAGCTGTGGAGATGGTGTGGGAGGTGGCTCCATGGCCTGTGCCAGGAGAAGGGGGTAGGAGAAGATGTAGTGATTGGGAGCGGGGGTGGGGGGAGACATAAGGAAGGTGGATTCCGCAGCCTACAAGGGGGTCTGGGCAGTTCCGGCAGGGTCACTGTCCCATGTTCCCCTATGGTCGCACCATTCCCTTCAGGGCTGGGCAGCCCCCCCAACCTCAGACACAAGCCAACGGGCAGCAGACGACATATGCTCAAAGCATTGAAAGGGGCTGGTCGTGCACTGCGCAGGCTGGGTGCACAGTCCACTCGGGGCTGGGTACGGTGGGGGCCGAGTTCCCCCTAGCGTTTGCCCAGGGTGCCATTTTCCCTAAGGCCGGCCCTGACTGCACAGACCCCAACTGAGGTGAGGGCTCCCGTTGTGTTGGGCGCTGCACAGACAGTGACAGAGCGTCCCTGCCCGAAGAGCTCACAGGCCAACTAGACAAAGGAGGGGTTATTCTCCCTGTTATACAGCTGGGGAAACTGAGGACCAGAAGTGACTTGCCCAAGGCCAGGCAGGGAGGCTGTGGCAAAGCCGGGAACTGCACACCGGGTCCTGACACAAAACCTCCTGTCCTTCTGCAACCTGGGATGTCAGGTGGTCGCAATTATTCTGCACCCCCCAGCCCCAATCTGGGTACATTTCCGGATGGCTCATCACTGCCTGGGCCTGTCCCCCTGCTTGGGGACCCGTTGACGGCTGGCTCCAAGTGGGTGGCGCATGTTCCTCACCGCTAAGCCCCCACACAGGATCGCGGGGGAGGGGTGGGGGGGGTCGCTAGCCTTTGCTCCTGATTCCCCTGTCCTTTGCAGCGCTGCGGTGGCGGCGCCCCAGAGTCAGCTCAGCTGCAGGGATCACGAGAGCAGCGGGTCTGACCCAGGCCTGGGCCTCGCCCACTTCGCCTCGGCTGGGCCCCAGGCCTGGCGGCTGACTCACGCGTCGCCAGAGGGGGCGGGGCGAGGCGACGTTCCTGCCGCCGAGTCCCCGCCCACCCCCGCACTAGCCCCGCCCCCGCGCGGGCATCCATCCTCGGGCAAGGCCCTGCTGCCGATCAGCTGGGCCCAGCGCCGGGCTGGGCGGAGCCGCTTTGGCATCAAGCGCGGAGCTGGTGACAGGTTCCAGCCCTGCCCGACCCCTGCTGCCGCCCGCCTCCCCCCAGCGCCCCCGCCGCTCATGACGCGTCACCGGCGGAGAGGCGACACCAGCGCTCCGGCCTCGCGTCCCTCTGCCGCCCGCCCCGGAGCACAGGTTTGTCGGGGCTTGCCTCAAAATGTGTCTGTGCCCCTTTCCTTCCCCGCCCCGGTGTCAGCTCCCGCCGCCTGGGACCTGCTCCCGCCGCCCCTTCCCCGCAGGCTTCCAGCGGCCCCCCCGCCCCGCGGCTCCCAGTGCTACCCTGTCCCTTGGATCTGCTCCCCCTGCCTGCCAGCATCCCCCTGCCTCTAGGACTTGCTCTCTCCTGGGCTCCAAATGCCCTGCACCCCCCACCCTGGGATCCAATCCCCCCTGGGCTCCCAGCATCCTCCAGCACCTCTCCTCCCAGCCCCTGACCCATTTGTGATCGCACTGTCTGGGGAATTTCCCTCCCCTGCAACAGGTGCTCGAGCTGGGAATCCTCCATTCTTGCTGGGAATGGGCTGGGGACAGTGGCTGTAGTCTGGAAATAGTTACCTCTCTGGGTGGTAGTGCCAGAGCTGAGCTAATGGCTGGGCTGGCGGTTGGTTATTAGGGCAGTTTTCTCTCCTCTTTCACACCAGGCAAGGGAAAGCATCTGGGGCTCATGGAATCGATAGAGAGGCAGATCCCCTCCAGTCCCCCACGCACACTGGGGCAAAGTGAGCATGAAGCGCTGCCGGGAGTGTATGTCACACCAGCACCCTTGGGTAAGTAGCACTGGGAGGTGCAAAGGGATGTGTGTGTTGGTGTAGCCTAATTCCACACTCAATCACTTGTGCAATCCAAGTGTGCAGTGCTGCTGGATGTGTGTGTGTTACACCCTTGCGTGACTGGTGATGTGAGGCACAAAGCAAGGGGGGCGTTTGTGGGCAAACTAGCCAAGAGTCTCCCATAGGGGCTCAAGGAGTTGCACAATGAGGTCTCAGATGGCTCCCAGCGACTGTTCTGGCAGTGTAAAGTGCGGGGAGTGGAAATTAACACCCTCAAGAAACACCCTCCTGGTTAGCATGTGACTGCTGTCTGGACTCTGGCCCAACTCCTGCCCCCCGGCATAGGGCTAGACCACTGTTTCTCAATTTTATTTCCCCCCCGGAACCCTTGTGCACCCATGCCATACCCCCGGAACCCTTGTGCGCCCATGCCATACCCTACGCCGAAAAGTGGAGAAAATCTTCCCCTTTTCGGCGGCGCAGTGTAGACTTGATTCGGCGGTGCGCTCTCAGCCGTTTTCGGCGGCACCCGATTTTTGTAACTTTTGGCGGCGCGGTTCCGCTTCTTCGCGGAACCCTTCAACACAGCCTAGGGTTCCGCGGAACACCGTTTGAGAAACACTGGGCTAGACTGAGTGTGTGGCTATTCTCCAGGTTCTAGGAAGCCAGGTGTATATTACAGCAGCCTTGAGGCTGCTCTACCTTACACTAGGAAGTGGGGGGTAAGACTATGGGGAATACAGAGGGTACTTAAAGCCTTTTCTGTGTCCCCACATCCCTCCCCACAGCTGAGAATCAGACTATGTATGTACAGTGTAGACCATGGGAGAGACTCCCGTCATCCAAGATGAGGCTATATCCCAGCATGTCAGGGATCAGCTGCCACAACCAACTAAAAGAGGGAGGGTACAGGTCCTCCCATGTTAATTTCATTCCAGCTCCCATTACCAGAGGGTGATCCCCTTGGATGACTGGGGATCTGGCTGGACTGTCCTAACCCTTCTGCCTGGGGCACTGAATACCAGACTTCCCCGAATCTGCCCTGCTTATTCCCCATGGGCTCGAGGTTCCTGGACTTAGCTTCTCCCTGCGTCTCTTCTCTTATAGCAGTGAGATCTGGGGCAGGGAGCAGCCCATGTGAACTATTCAGCCCCCTGACCTGCCACCAAGGTGACCCCATTGTGATGCGCTTGCCCATTGGAGCTAGGAAGCAAGCTGAGCCCCAACCCAGCTCACTACACCCATGGGCCACAGCCCGGCCTCAGCACCCACCTCTTTGTCCCTGTAGATGCATCTGCAGTAAGCTGTGGCTCTGCAGAGTCTGCCTTCGAGACCGTAAGGCCTGGAGATGACAAGATGAGAAGAAGCCTGAAAACAGAGGCCCGCGGCTCCTTGAAAACATTCCCTGCCATTGTGAGCATTGTAGGGCAAATGGGGCCCAAGCAAGAATGTGCAGTGCCCGCCATGCTCTCACTCTGTCAGTGCAGCGCCCGGCACCCTGGGTCCGGCTCTGTCCCTGGAGATCCTGGCTGCTGCCACAGTAGAAATAATCAGTCCTACTCATAATTCATAATTAATTGGGCCCTAGTTGTCTACTGAGCTTAGGGTTTTATCCTGCCACCCATCACTATAGCATCTGGGTGCCCGCCCTGTAAAATCAATGGCAAGAGGGGTCCTTCTGCCACTTTCCCTGTACCTTCCCCTCTCCACCCTGCACCTCAGTTCAGGGTCTGTATGGCACCCAGCACAACAGAACCCTGCTCTCTGCTGTGGTCTGCGTGCCACCCAGCCCTCAATGGGGGCCCTGATCTCAGCTGGGGGTTTGTGCTGTACCTGGCACAACTGGGGCTCCGATCTCATTCAGGACTGAGATTAGGACCCCCATTGTCCCAGGCTCTACACAGACCTCCCACTGAGGGACATCCTCTGCCCCAAAGAGTTTACAATCAAAACAGAAAGGATGGGAAACAAAGTCAGAGACCTGTTCATGGCAAAGCTGGGGTGAGAAATCAGGTGTCTTGAGTCGTAGCTAGCTCACTACTCACAAGACCATCCAGCCTCCCCTGGAAAGTGTCTAGTGGCTCCCTGAGCCTGGAACGCATCCAAACTTGCAACAGGAAAAATGCACAATTGAGAAAGATTAGATCAGTTGCTGACTTGGTCCACCCCCACCCTGCAATTCAAGCTGGGTCAGGAATGGCCTTGCCACGTGTCATGCAGCCCGTGGCCCACTGGCTCCCATTTTGCTGCAATTGTGCATTTTTCTCCCTTTTTCCTCGGCTTTCTGGCATTTCTCCAGCCTCAGCACTTTAGTCCATTGTCTCTCTCTCCCACTGCTGGGAGGCCCTGGCTGGGGACCCAGGCTCCATGGGCTGGAAACCTCGGCCACTCCAGCCTGGCAGCTTTGTTCCAACATGTTGGAAAAGGAGATAAGGCATAATATTTCCCCCCAATGAGGCTGATGTAATAATAATATAATACACCTAGCTTTCTCACAGCGCATTTCATCCCTAGCTCCCAAAGTGCTTTACAAAGGAGGTCAATATCATCAACCCCATTATACAGATGGGGAAACTGCGACACAGAGCAGGGAAGTGCCTTGACCACAGTCACCCAGCAGGCCAGCAGCAAAACTGGGAATAGAATGAAGGTCTCCTGATCCCAGTCCAGTGCTCTATCCGTTAAGCCACACCGCTCTAAAGAGAACCCAGAATAGTGGATGAGAATTGGGTGATTTCCCTTTACAGTGTCAGGAAGCCCCATGTTCTAATTTCCCTCTGCCCTCAGCAGGCCCATATGGCGGAGTTGCTTTTTGCACTGAATGGCACATTGTTTGCTGCAGTTTCAACACAGTCTGGCCTTGCACCCACCATCCTTTGCGCTGTGAGGCTGTGAACCCCTATATGAATCATGCAGGACATCACTCCACATTTTGCACCTGTGCCGGGCCTGACCGTAACATCTCTCCTCCACTTCCCCCCTGCAGTCGGAGCTGGAGCTGGGGGACTTGATTGAGATCTTCCGCTTTGGATACCAGCACTGGGCCATCTACGTGGGAGACGGCTATGTCATTCACCTGGCCCCCCCAAGTAAGGCATTGGAGGGGCCTGATTTCAGTATTGTGCAGCCCCTGACGCCACCGTTTACACCAGCGAAAAATACTACCACTCTGCTCCAGTAGCACTTCTGCTGCCCCAAACTATGGAGCAGGGTGACTTGAGACAGGAATATAATTTGGGGGGAGTGGGTTATAGTGGTTAGAGAAGGGGGGAATGGGAGTCAGGATACCTACGCTTTATCCTCAGCTCTGGGAAGGGAATGGGGTCTAGTGGTTACAGTGGGGGATGGGGGAGAATCTGGACACCTGGGCTTTATCCTCAGTTCTTGGAGGGGAGTCTAGTGGTTAGAGCAGGGAGCTGAGAATCAGCATTCTTGGGTTCTGTTCCCAGCTACTCTTCACAGTGTGTTTCTCATCCCAAGGTGAGATGCCTGGGGCGGGCTTTGCCAGCCTGATGTCTACGCTGACTAACAAGGCCCTGGTGAAGAAGGAGCGTCTCCAGGATGTGGTGGGGAGGCACCGCTACCGGGTCAACAACAAGCATGACAGAAAGCTCCCCCCGCTGCCGGCAGGGAAGATTGTGCGGAGTGCCGAGCAGCTGGTGGGCCAGGAGATGCCCTACAAAGTCACCAGCGAGAACTGCGAGCACTTCGTTACTGAGCTGAGATATGGCGTGGCCAGGAGCGACCAGGTGCGGGGGCCAGCTCCCAGTCACCCCGGAAGGATGCCTGGGCTCTCTCCCCAGCTGTGGGAGGGGGGTGGGGGCTAGTGGGTTAGAGCAGGAAGACCTGTGAGTCCGACCTTTCGGATGCTAACCTCAACTCACTCACTGACTCCTGAAGTGTCCCTGGGCCTGTCATTTCCCCCTCTCTCTGCCTGTTTCCCCATTTATAAAAAAGGGGTAATGACCCTAACTGGGGGGAAAGAGGCAGACGGCCCCAGGATGGGGGGCATTTGAGAGTGAGGGATCAGGATCCCATGGTGCATAGAGCAGAGACTGGTCCCTTGCTGTGCACTGGGGCAATTCGGCATCCAGTATAACTTGGTGTAATTGGTCTAGACGGCTCTACTGACCCCTGCTACTCAGCACTCATCATCCCTCGCTCTTCCTGGGTGCTTTTCATCTGCAGATCTCACTGTGCTTTTCAGAATAGGTCAGTGTCAGCGCCCCATTTTACTGATGTGGAAACTGAGGCACAGAGGTGAAGAACTGACTCACCCAACAGAGCTGGAAATAGAACCCTGATGTCCTGATTCCCAGTCCTGTGCTCTAGCCACTAGGTCCCATTGCCATGCGCTGCACTGGTAACAGGCCAATGGCTTCCTCAGCCTGTCTGTCCCCTCTTCCTGATCCCCTTCCTCTCTTGTCCTGCAGGTGCGGGACGTCCTGGTGGGGGTGAGCGTTGCTGGGCTGGGGCTGGCTGCTCTGAGCATCCTTGGGGTGGCAGTCCGAAGAAGAAGACGCCAGAACCAGTAACAGACTTGAGGGGATCGGGAGTGGGTGGGAGCTGTTTGGGGGTTTTTTTGATCCAAGTAGAAGAGACTTTGCAGCCATTTGGGGGGTGCGCTGGAAGCTTCGTATGCTTTGCTGTGTCCCACTCTGGGGCAAACACCCTCCCCAGCCCCCCCACTGGCACCAGCACAAGAATAAAACCAGGAGATTGGTACAAAGTCACCCAGGTCGTGGCCTGTGTGTGGGTGTGGTGGATTCAACCAAGGTGGGGGAGCTGGCCTATACTGGGGTCTTGCCACCCTGGGAGGCCTGTGTGTGCAGAGGGATGGATTTGCTGGGCAGGGGCACTAAGGGGGGGGTTCTCCCATTAGTCTCTTAGTAGGGGGCTAATCTCTGTCCCGTTGGGTCACAGTGGGAGCTGCTGGGGACAGAACTCTTGAAAGATGTTGGTCACTTCTTTGTGAGCCTACATGATGTACCGAGCCCCAGGGCGGAAGGAGGGGGGTGGCAAAGGAATTCTGGGTCCAGGGACAGAGGCCAGGGCCAAGCTGGTGTGGGGAGGGTGACGAGGGAATCCCAGGTCTGGACAGAGGGACTGAGCCCTGGGGTTTGGAAGGGAGAGATCTTGGGTCCAGGTGCCGGGGCTGAGCCCTGAGGGAGGGCCTGGAGAGGGATCTGGTTTTTGGACTATCTGACCTAAATAACCTAGAGTCAAATTTTCAAAAGCACCTCAGTGAATTATGAGCCTAGGTCCTGTTGAAAGTCAATGGGATTTAGGTGCTTTTGAAAACGTCATCCCTTGTCACCCCAGCACAGCCACAGGGCAGCCCTGCTGGTGGCCCCACAACCATGAAATGTCTCAGGTCAACCAGAGTCCCGGAATTACACTGCCTGCAGCCTCAGTGGTTCAGGTTGCACCCCTGATATCTAGAAGCCCCCATGAGTATTATGGCCCCTTTGCTCCAGGCACTGCCCAGACCCCAGTTGAGATCAGGGCCCCGTTATTCCACTGTCACAGCTGTAGTTGAGCACCCCTTCTTGGCTGTTCACCAGATTGCCGTGGATCCCCAGGTGTTTAAGCCTATGGAGTCTGAAGAGAAGCCAGACACTGTCCCAGTCGTGGGGTCCCTGCACACACTCATGTGGTGCAGATCCTCTGTCTAGTATCCCCTGCTGCTGACTGCAACCACTCAGCCCACAGCCCAGCCCCTGGAATCAGCTGCCGCCTCAGACTTGTGGGTAGTGTAAACCCACCTTCTCCCAGCACCCGCGGAGCATTGTGGTTTCAGTTCTACTCTGTCACACGGCACGTGCTGAGTGTAGCATACAACACACACAGACACTGCATGAACAATGAGAGTCCAGAAGTCACCTACTACAGGACAGACCCAATGAAGAAAACAACAGAACACCACTGGCCATCACCTACAGCCCCCAGCTAAAATCTCTCCAACACATCATTAAGGATCTACAACCTGTACTAGCAGATGATCCCTCACTCGCTCAAGCCATGGGAGGCAGGCCTATCCTTGCTTACAGACAGCCCCCCAGTCTGAAGCAAATACCAGCAATCCTACACCATACAACAAGAACACTAACCCAGGAACCTACCCCTGCAACAAACCCCATTGACAACTCTGCCCGCACATCGACTCTAGTGACACCATCACAGGGCCTAACTGCATCAGCCACACCATCAGGAGCTCATTCACCTGCACATCTACTAATGTAATATATGCCATCATGTGCCGGCAATGCCCCTCTGCCATGTACATTGGCCAAACCGGACTGTCACTACGCAAAAGAATAAATGGACACAAATCAGACATAAAAAATAATAGCATCCATAAGCCAGTCGGAGAGAACTTCAGTCTCTCAGGACACACTGTAACTGACTTGAAAGTTGCCATATTTCTACAAAAAAAACCCTTCAAAAACAGACTTCAAAGAGAAACTGCAGAGCTGGAACTCATCTGCAAACTTGACACTATCAAACTGGGTCTAAATAGGGACCTGGAATGGTTATCTTGTTGGCCCAATCTTGTTTTTGAAAAATATATGAAAGAGCCACAAACACCCCCCGCCCTTCCTACCAAAGACACTTCAGCCTGACACACTGTAACTTTAATCAAAAGCTAAAACCTCAGCTAACTTATTGTTTTACCCTTTTAAATGTTCACTTACTTTCTATAAGTCTATTTGTTTTCAAACCATCTTATCTGTTAATTTTACTCACTTTCAATATATTTGTAAGTATAAAAAGCCACACTGTGCAATGTAATATATCTACTTTCAATTGTAAAAGACACTGTCAAAAATGAAAGAAGGTTTGCTTTAAAAATAATATGTAAGTTCTTCAGCTAGGAGTTGGTCCTGAGTGATTGAAGTGTGAATGGCTGAGCAATTGAGTTGGGTTTAGACAGGAAGAGTGATTGAACAATTGGTCTGAGTCAGGGATATCGAAACAGACATGAAGAAAACACCAGCCTCACCTAAAACGCTTGAGGGAAGAAGAAAAGAGCAAAGATGATCAAATGGCCAAAGAGGAACCAACCCTGATAACTTTGGATCCAGCACATGTCAAAGGACAAAATCTGATCAGGCTTGGAAGAATGTGGGTGATTGAGAATCACACCAAGAATGCAGTTGCAGCATGACAATGCAAAACCCATAGACTGACATGGGGTCCTTTCCCTATAAAATGGGACAAGAAGATAAAGGCTGGAGGTTCGGGTCTACAACATCACATCAGCCAGGAGTACCGATGTGCATCGGCAGAACCTTGCTCCTCATCCAAATGCTCTAGTCACCTGGCCAGTGACTACCATGAGCACCAAGAAGCTGGTAACTATGACATCTGGAAGATCCCTATGTGTGTTTGTCTGTCTCCCTGTCTGTGTGTGCCTGTCAGTGTGTGTGAGTGTGAATGAAAGCATCAATTGAAACATGTCTCTGTAATTGTAGTATTGATATAATGTTAACACTGTTTTCCTAGTGTTTACATTATTATTAATGCTATTTCACTAAGTAAAGCACAATATTGATGTTGTTGCAGGGTTGATACTTTTCTTTTCTTTTCTTTGATACTATTTCCCAAGTTTCTGTGTTCACAATAAACATGGCTTGTTGCCTTATCCCCTAAAAAGATCCTGTGACATTTGTTATTTGGGTAACAATCTCATTACAAGAAGTAATTGTCACTGTTCACACATTCTCACCAACAACAACAACATCATCAGCTAATCAAGCTAATTGGCAGCAACAATAACATCATCAGCTAATCAAGTTCAACAAGCAAGAGCTGATCAAAGCAGTGTTCTGCCCTCCCCCTCAGCCCAAAAGCCTCAGACCCACCCCACCCAAGCCTCATTACTCACCCTGTTGAAAGCAATCAGCACAAAGTGAAATCTCACCTTTTTAACCAATTATCTAGTAACAAGCTTACCTTTTAACACAATACACACACTCACACAACCTTTTAAATAGAATCACAACAAGAGAACTGTAAAGACAAAACAAAAGAGTAGAAAGTCACACTTCCTTGATAAGCTCATCTATTTTTTTCACCACAATAGTCTCCCTGGGGGGAGGTGCACCGTTCCTGGAGGTACTGCAATACCAGGTCGATGCGTGGAGTGGATGGAGCAAGCTCCTATTCCATCTCCCTGTTCCAAAAATCCATTTAATATATAGTCCTCAGATAGAGGACGTATCAGATATTAAACTGATAAGAACAGATACTACACTTGATCTTAGCCAAAAGGCCGAGAAGCGATACCCCCTTGTGCCAACGCTACGGAGCCCTCCCTTTCCCACAGCTTTTCATAACACCATGAGAAGCTCAGACACGCACCAAACATTATTAATGAGCCTTTGATCGCAATGAAACTAAGCGCTGAGCACTGCCCCTAAACCATTCCAACCTAAGAATTCAAAGCGAGAACTCCCAACACATCCTTCTGCTCAAAGACAGAGAATTCTTCCAGCCTCTTAGTTTGCTTCATGTTGCTGCTTTCTCTGGCAGCCGCCATCCGCTCTCCATTTGCATTAAACCACCCACTTGCCTGTGACGCAAACTGTCACTGTTAACTCTTGCAGCAAAACCGGTAGCAGAAAATGTACGCAAGCGCAATGCCATGGCCCCCGTGCTCTTCTCTGCTCTTACTTCACTGTCTCACACATACCAGCAGGCGTACGTCAGACGCTTACAGATACTCTCCATGCCAGTCCAGTTCTATTTTTTAAAACATCCATAAACCAGTCAGAGAGCACTTCAATCTCCCAGGACACTTTGTAAATGACTTTAAAGTTGCCATACTTCTACAAAAAAACTTCAAAATCAGACTTCAGAGAGAAACTGCTGAGCTTGAACTGATCTGCAAACTTGACGCAATCAAACTGGGTCTAAATAGGAACTTGGAATGGTTATCTCATTACAAGAAGTAATTGTCACTGTTCACACATTCTCACCTCCTAATCAATGGTTGTGAATAGGCCTCAACTACTCTAACTGAATGGACTTTGCTCAGATCTACCTTCCCCACTGTTGTGCCTTACCCTTGGATATGTATATATACACCTTCTATGTGATTTCTATTCCTTACATCTGATGAAGTGGGTTGCAGCCCACGAAAGCTTATGCCTGCAGAAATTAAATTTGTTAGTCTTTAAAGTGCTACAGGACTCTCCTTGTTTTTGCTGTATACAGACTAACATGGCACCATAATTGTACTTCCCCTGTCCTTTGGGAGCTCTTTGGAGAATGGCTGAGTTCACATAGGCAGGATTCCTCCACCTCATCAGACTCCTGCAGCAGCTTCTCTGTGCTTGAGCTGACAAAAATGGCTAAAGGCTCCTTTGCTCAGCTTCTTTATATCCTACCCGTCCCTCCATCAGGGTGATCCAAGACCAGGCCAGGTGACCTCTCCGATAAACAGTTCAGCTGGGTCAGAGCCAGCCTGTGATTTAGAGCAGTTCTGTTTCAAAGGTCCAGCACTTCAGCCAATGGTGGGTACTCTGTTGTCAGGCTTCGCCACCTGTGGCAGTCACAGGACAACAGAGACAGTCAAGAACCTGGCGCAGATACAGATAGAGAGTGCCCCCCATCAGACAGAATTCCTCAGCTGCACATACATATTCCCCGAAGCATCACAGCTGGTCCCTGCCCTGAAGAGTTTACAATCAAATAGCTAACACAGCACGCCTGGCGCAATATGGCTCAGATCTCGGTCAAGACCTGTGCAGCAGTCAGCACAAAGAGGGCCCTTCTCAAAGGCAGGCCCTCTGGTCATTACCATGAGATAAAGCACAAAAATGCCTCTCTCCAGTGTAAGTAATTTTTGTCTGGATTCTGTATTTCTGATGTAAATAATTTCCACTAACAATATTTGGATGGTAGGTTTGCGATTTGTGTTGGATGTTGGTACCAGGGGTGTGTAAGTGGGGGCAGTGAGGGCGAGCAAGGAAGTGGTTTTATCTCTGAATACGGCATTGGTGAGACTCACCCAGGATGACTGTGTTCAGTCCTGGTGTGCATATTTTAAAAAGAACATTGCAAAATTGGAGAGGCTGCAGAAAAAAGCCAGAGAAATGATTCAAGGGCTGGAGAAAATAACTGGCAGTGAGAGGTCTGGGTTCCTATGAGTAGGAGCTAAGGTTAGGGTAAGGTACCTATGGGTAGGAGCTAGTGTTAGGGTACCTTTGAGTAGGAGCTAGGGTTAGGTTAGGGTACCTATGGATAGGAGCTAGGGTTAGGTTACCCGGGATCCCCATCCCAGGTAAACTTCAATTGGTTTAGGTGGCTGTGGTTAACGAGGTGTTAAGTGTAAATTTAACCACAGGATTTAAATGTAAACATATGATTGATTTCCCCTAGTGTAGACATGGTGGCTGTTCCCTAGGGAAGCAAGATGTGTTCTTAACTCCTCTAAGTTAACACGTGTAGTTTTCACAGGAGTTGGCAGGTTGGGGTAAAGGCTAGGGGGGAGTCTAGGGTTTACCCTGACAGGCTAGCTCATGTGAACGCTATAAGTAGCAAGCATCCTTCAGTCTCGAGAGACCATAGGTATGTGCCCCTGAGAGGTGCAGCCGTGGCTGTGGCTGAAGAGACCCACTCAAGAGAGACAATCTCTGCCACATTTGTCACATTTAACGGTGGTGTTTCGACCCCCTGGGCTCTGCCTTCTGCGAGCTCTTTTCTCCTCTGCTAAGCTGGGCTGCTTCCTCTTGTAGTTTTGGAGACCTTCCTTGAGCTCTTGTTCCCAAAGGCTGTGGTCCTGAGAGTGATCTTCCCAGTTCTCCATCTCCACGTCCATTTCTTTGAGGTCTCGCTTGGATACATCCTTGAAATGCAACTTTGGGCGCCCTTTAGGTCTTTTCCAGATGCCAATGGGCCATAGAGGTGTCTTTTGGGATATGCCCATCATTCCTTCAGCACACTTGGGTATGCTGGCTCGCTTGAGCACCTCTTTATTGGTGACTCTGTCCCTTCAGGAGATCCCAAAAATTCGACAAAGACAACGCACATGAAAGCTTTGGGCCTTTTTTCCTGATGCGACATAAGGTTCATGCCTCACTCCCGTACAAAAGTGTATTGATAACACATGCCCGATACACACAGAAAGCTACAAACTGCCTTGTCATCACTACCTTGTGTCAGCTAACATGAGTTAGGGACACACCTATTTTTAACTAGCAAAGTCTGTTTCCTTTATTTTGCTCTGAACTGTGCTGCTGATTAGGCGCCGCCTAGCACACACTGGTGGTTTGACTCTAAAGAAAACCAAAAGTGAAATCACAGGGCAGAGAGGAAAGGAAAGGAGCAGAGAAACCCACTCGGCTTTTGGGACGCGGTGAAGATGCCCCCGCTGTTTGTGAGTAACCTTGTGCAGAAAGCGCCAGGGCCAAATCACTTCCAAGTCTCTGGGCCCCTTATGACAGTGGTTCTCAACTTTTCCAGACTACTGTACTCCAGTCCTTTTAGGTCAGGAGTCTGATTTCAGCTCCAGGAGGTGGGGCTCAGGCTTTGGCTACAATCCCGCTGCCCAGGGCTGAAGCATTTAACTCAGCTTCAGGATGCGTGGTGTCGGGTGACCGTATGTCCCGATTTTATAGGAACAGTCCCGCTATTTTTTTGTTGCTATTTTTGTTTCCAGTTTTGGGCCCCCCACTACAAAAAGGATGTGGACAAGTTGGAGAGAGTCCAGCAGAGGGCAACAAAAATGATTAGGGGGCTGGAGCACAAGACTTATGAGGACAGACTGAGGGAACTAGGTTTGTTTAGTCTGCAAAAGAGAAGAATGAGAGGGGATTTGATAGCAGCCTTTAACTACCTGAAAGGGGTTCCAGGGAGGATGTAGCTAGGCTGTTCTCAATGGTAGTAGATGACAGAACAAGGAGCAATGGTCTCAAATTGCAGTGGGGGAGGTCTAGGTTGGATATTAAGAAAAAGTTTTTCACTATGAGGGTGGTGAAGGACTGGAATGGGTTACCTAGCGAGGTGGTGGAATCTCCATCTTTAGAGGTTTTTAAGCTGTGGCTTGACAAAGCCCTGGCTGGGATGATTTAGCTGAGGTTAGGCCTGCTTTGAGCAGGGGGTTGACTAGATGACCTCCTGAGGTCCCTTCCAACTCTATGATTCTATTTGGGCCTTTTTCTTATACAGGTGCCTATTATCCCCCACCCCCTGTCCCAGTTTTTCACACTTGCTGTCTGGTTACCCTAGGTGTTGGATCCTGGGTAACTGCGCTGCTTGCCGGCCCCTAACGCTGGTCCTGCACTTGCAATCCCCCTAAACCTGTCCTGCAACTCCCTTTGGGGTCAGGAACCCCAGGTTAAGAAACACTGACATAGTCTATAGAGCAGTATAAACAAGTCATTGTCTGTATGAAATTTTAGTTTGTACTGAGTACGCTAGTGCTTTTTATGTAGCCTGTTGTAAAAGCAGGCAATTATCTAGATGAGTTGATGTGCCCCCTAGAAGACCTCTGTGTACACCCAGCGGTAGGTGTACCCCTGGTTGGGAACCGCTGCCCTAGGGGATGTCTACACTGAGGCTGGGAGTGGGGAGACTGACACACACTACTTCTGATTGAGAAACTACAAAAACGAGCAGTGTGGACATTGCAGCTGGGGCAGGGCCTTGGGCTAGGCACCCAAACAAGGACCCAGGGTGTCAGGAAGGCTTGGACACAGGTGGCTAGCCTGAGACACTGCTCGAGCGCCAGTGTCCACATTGCTATTTGTAGTGTGCTCGCTCCAGCCGAATGAGCGCGTCTCAGTTCCCCGGGCTGGGAGGAATGCTGCCGGCTGTGGTACACACATCCTCTTAATGTGTTCTGGGCTCACAGCCAGGGCTGGCTGCTCTGGGTGCAGTTTCCTGTGGGTGCTGTGGGGAGTTGATCACTGGGAGCCTCCCACCGGGCAGCGACTCAGAGTCTTTGGGGATGCCTGGGGAACTAATACTCCTGTAGGAAAGCAATGCCAGGTGCCTTCTGAGGACAGAGAGAGGATACCAGGCCCTGGGCTCCAGGGACGTGGGCTGGTGTCAGCTGGACAGCTCTCCCCAGTGCCCATGTCCTCTGCTGCCTGCTGCAGCATTCCTGCTGGTAGGGGGAGCCAGGGGAGGGTGGTTAGTGAGGTGCAGGGGGAGGTGGAGGGAGAGATGGGCCGGGAGAAGAGGGGAACCAGTGAGGGGGGGTTTAACAAAGTGGTGGGGGGGGGGGAACTGGAGGCTTAGCAGTGGCTACGGGAAACTAGAAGTTATCGGCAGCAAGGGGAGCCAGTGGGAGGTTAACAGGGGTTGGGGAAACTGGTGGTGGTGGGGTTAAACAGGATGGGTGCCATGGGGGGGATTGACAGCGGGACAAAGGGAGGCAGTGGGTGTGGGGGGATTAACCGGGGGCAGGAGGAGGCAGTGAGGGGGTTTTGTGGGGCACCGGGGGGGGGGGGGGGAATTGGAGGATTCAGGGGGAGCCAGTCTGGGAGGTATTATTGGGGCTTCCTCTGAGCATTCAGTTTCACTTGGCTCTCGCTCCTACAGGATGAACCAAACCCTGGGGACCTCATAGAGATTTCTCGCTTTGGATACCAGCACTGGGCTCTCTATATAGGAAACGGTTACGTCATCCACCTGGCACCCCCCAGTAAGGAATGGCCCTCAATGAGTGGGGAGAGGTGCTAAGACTGGGGGTGGGGATTGGACTGGCTGGGGCAGAGGTACTGGGCATCTCAGGATGGGGAGGGGCAGGGAGCTCCATACTGGCTGGGGGTACATTCACTGCGATCCAACAGGAAATCTGGGCTCATTATGAGCAGTTGGGGTGCCTCCATTTACTGGGGCTGCCTGAGTTTCTGAGCCCTAGCAAGTTGGGCAGCAGGTTCAGGGACATGGGGAGACTGGGATGAGGGTATGGATGGGGTGTCTCAGTCTAGACACCCCCACGCTTTTAGATGCCCCTTAAATCACTAGTTTGATCATGAAAACATCAGCCTGTGCCTCTGTCTGCCCAAGGCTGAGTGACGTTTGGATGGCACCGTCATGTCCCCCAGCCCCAGCTCTGACCCATATGTACATGGCACAGTCCCTGCCCTTGCCTTCAGGGACAAAGACCCATTGTTAGGGCTCTTCAGGCCTGTGACACGGGAGAAGGGAACTAGCTAGATAGAGTGCTGTGCAGGGGGATGGATGGGTGGGTAGGGAGGGACATACGACACTTGGATGGCTAGATGGGGGTGTACATAGAGGATAGCTAGAAGTGTACAGAGGAGCAGATCAGATGGACAATTACTACCCCCAGGTGAGTACGCAGGAGCTGGCTCCTCCAGCATCATGTCCGTGCTGACTGACCAAGCTGTGGTGAAGAAGGAGCGTCTCCGGGATGTTGCTGGTGGCGACAGGTACCGAGTCAACAACAAGTATGACGGGAGGTGCTCCCCACTGCCTGTCAGCAAGATCATCACAGAGGCCAAGTCTCGGGTGGGCCAGCAGATGCCGTACAGCATCACCAGCGAGAACTGCGAGCACTTCGTCACCCAGCTGCGCTACGGCCAGCCCATGTGCGACCAGGTGCGTGCGGGTGCCCCTCTCGCGTGCTTGTCAGTGCCTTCCTGCAGGGTGGGCTTGCTGTAAGCCACACCTACTTGGTCAGGGTCAGGCAGCGCTTGGCACAATGGGGCCCAATCTCAGTCAGAGTCTGAGGGGCAGCTGGCCCAACAGGGCCCAGCTCTCACCCAAGGTCTGAGCAGCACCAGGCACAATGGAGCTCTGATCTCTGTGTATAGCTGCTGCCGTGATCCATATAGCAGGGATGTGCGCATTGTGCTGTGCAGTAAGGGTAGAGCCCTGGCTTAGCCCCCCCCTAGGAGATGACTGGGCACCAGGCTGGTGCATGGTCCCAGCCTTTGGATCCCACCTGTTTTCAAGCAGCACCCAGTCACTGCCTCTAGTCCTGGCCTCACCAGCATATGCTCCTGCTGAAGATGCCCTCTCTATCACCCCTCCTTGGGATTATGGGACCGCACAGCACAGCTACTCTGACCCCAAAGAATACCCCAGTGGTGAGGAAACTGAGGCAGGGAATGGTGTGTACGTTCCGTTCTACCTGGATCTGTAGATCTCTTGCGCTGTCTAAACAGGGATGGTTGCAGTAATTCTTTTGCAAGTCTGTATCTAGTGGATTCCACTGTCACATGTCCCAAAGGGTTAAATTATAAGACAGCATGCCCTGCCCACAAGTGGAGTTCTGGGAAAGGGTGGCCATAAGCTACTGGGTTGTCTTGGGGGGTTGTCAGCACTGTGGGCCTAAGGAACCTGGGGTCCCGTGTCCCACTTCAGTGGAGAGGTATCTGACTGTGTTCACCCAGGTAGTGTGCCAGAGAGACCAAGGAAAGGGACAGTGACTGAAGCCTGCTAAGACAAAGAGGAGTGTAAAACCCACATGTGGCAGCTGGTGAGTGTTCAGCAGGGGCTGCACCCACTGCCTCAGCCGGGCTAGATTATTCAAGGCCACCACCCAGGTTGCAGCTTCTTCCACACACTGGTTTCTGCCACAGAACGGAAGGTGTAATCTGCACAGACTGTTACAGGGACAGCTAGTGTTCAGCAAATCCAGTGTGCATGGATCTAATCCCCAGCAGCTAGCTGACCGGCTCCTCTATCTGTCCTGCAGGTCAGGGACACCGTGAGGACTGTGGGGGTTGCAGCACTGGGCCTGGCTGTTCTGGGGGTCATTGGAACCATGGTCACAAGGTCCCGGCGTCAGAACCAATAGCATGGACCCCCCTCTGGGCCCCGGCCTGAAGCCTCTGCTTCAGTTGCCCTCGGAGCAGGCTCCTCGTGGGAAGCGGCCGGACTTGTCAGCATCATTCTGTCTGCTGTATATCATCATGTTATGTGTGACTAGACGTACCCATCTCAGCTACAATAAACATCTAGCATCATATGTTGCTCTGTGTCGGTCAGACCCTGCCAATTTCACCCAGACGCATTGCCGGGGGGGTGAGGGGAGAGGGGAGGAGTGTTACTCAGATCACAGTAATACCCATGCTGCCATGTGGATTGTAGAGCTAGCAGAGGACCTGAGCTGCTTTCTTGGTTTGGTGATTGAGTCATTTTGTCACTTAGGCCAATCAGTCTGGGATGTGGGTCCAGGGGTATCCCACAGTCGCCCATCCCTAGGGACTTATGACAGGAAGAGGCTGCTTGCTGTAGCCCATAGAGCTAGACTTTATTTTATTCAGCAGCAATGCAATGAACCTACAGGCCTCTATCCTGTAAGACATTGGCTTCAGCTGTTACCATAAGGCTCGAGGCCTATGAACTTCGGTACAGATAAATGGCTGATAGTCACCCCTCTGTTGTGAGGCACTGAGAGTAGAGTGTTTGTCCATAACAAACACCAGCCAACCACAAGAACCTGAGCTAACACCAGCTTCTGGATACCTTAGGATGGGAACATCTGCAGATATCTGACCACAAGAGTGGTCTGGCCACAAATTGACTTGTATGGTGCATTAAGGATCTCAACTTATCAACTTATAGGAGAAATGCACCCCCCATCTTAGTAGGGTGAGGAAGTACAAATAAGGAATATGGGACAAATCCCTACTGAATATGCATTAGACATAGTGGCATCATCATAACGTATAATAAAAGTTGTATCCCAGCCTGCCCTGCGGGCAGGAGGAGAGGGAGATGTAGCCCTTGGGAGGGGCCAGCATGATGACCTCTGGTGATTAGGAGGAAGATTATGGTGACGAAAAAGATAATGGCTAACGTTTCAGGTTGTTCTGAAGAGATGGTGTGAGTGTATGATGTTCAGTTGTACATTCTATAATTAACTCCATCTATCTTGCTGGGTTAGAGTGTTTGTGTCTTTGCTAAATGTATAATAAACTATTGTAAATATAAAATGGTTCCTAAAGTGAGTGTTGTAACTGTGCACAGCAGGATTCCCATCTAAACAGTAATTTAACAACATGGGGCCTGATCCAGGTACCACAACCTGTCCAACCTCAAAGTGATCACTGGGAATTCGT
The DNA here is from genome assembly GCF_026122565.2 of Emydura macquarii macquarii. Classification (NCBI taxonomy): domain Eukaryota; kingdom Metazoa; phylum Chordata; order Testudines; family Chelidae; genus Emydura; species Emydura macquarii. Next base: position 6,497,119 of record NW_027131105.1, on the reverse strand, counting down.
AAGTGATCAATATAATTAATACGCGACTCATAGCTCAGACTACACTGGGTCATGGAGTCCAGTCTCTATTGGTGCAGCCAACTCAGTCCTAGAAGCCCAGTCAGAAGTGTATCCAGCTCCATCTAGTTGAGTTGTTTCCCCAACATCCCTCCTACTGGAAGGTGGTTCCAGAACTGGCGTTACGCCCCTGATGTATTTATGGAGAGCACCTAGAGCCTCTCTCAGCCTTTGCCCAGCTAGGCTAAACAAGCCCAGCTTGGCCCATCTCCTCTAGTAAGATCAGTTCTCCAGTCCCCTCATCAGACTAGGAGCCCTTCTCTGCACTGTGGGAACAGAATTATAACATGGCGTTATACCACCCTCGAACCAACAGAAACCAGAGCCGCCTCCAGAATACCCCTGGCAGGACATGTGTATCCTCCAACTGGAAAAGGAACATTTTTCTGAAAGATCAGAACCCTGTATGTCTCAAATAATTAACACCAATGTCATTAAAAAAGGTCCTAGTTTGGCAAACTAGTTAAGCCCCGTTAAAGGGGAAGAAATCCCAAATTCTGTAAGTGTTACAGGCAGCAGTTTATCTGATTTGGGGGAGGTGACCCCCTGTGTACTGTCTGTGAAGCAGGCAGAAAGCATTGTTCAGCTCATGCTGGTGGAGGATTTATCAGTTAATATATCAGAAGTGGTTGTGGATTCGACTAAGACACAGAAAGAAAAAAAAAAGTTCCTAAGCCTGTGTCTGTTGGGGGCAATAACTTGCCCATGGGGAAAGCCACCCCAATCCCCGAAAGTTAGTTTGTGAACAGCCATGTGGGTTGGGATGAAAGGAAAATTTCAAATGATTGGAAATTTAAAAGAAGCAGTTTTTCTGCAGAGGGAAAGTTTAGCTCCAATCATCCCTCTAAGAGCAGACAGGGTGTGCCTCTCACCTTATGCAAAGTGAGGAAACACCAGTGGTGTCAAATTTGGTCCTGGATTTGACTGAAACCCAAAGAGTCTATTGGGGCTCAGGGAAATGTTTCTTTGGAGCAGCCTCTAGCTGAAAAGAATAGGGGTAGAATTTCTGTGAAAAATGGTTTGTTGCCTAAAACTGCTCCTAAAAGAATAAAACCCCCTGATAAGCCCTTGCAAGCAGTTTTCTGCAATTGAAGGGTGTGAAAGTGAATTGATTAGGTCAGCTCAGGATGAGTCACAGCCTGTAGCAAGGAACAGCTTAGATGTGAAGAAAAGTGGTTTAGTTTTTAACTACCGAAGTTTTTCAAATGTGAATGAATGCACTAACTTTGTTTTAGAAGGGTTCAGTTTGGATACCTTAAAAAAGGTTTCAGATGGAATAAAAATATTTAAAGAGCTTGAACTGCCCTGTAACCAAATAGCTGTGGTTAATCATTATGGTGGGAAGACAATGAACTTGGGACCTGAATGTCTCCAGGCTGCTAGCTCTGTAAGCTCCATTTCAAAGGGAAATTTAGAAAGCTAAAGCAACACAGCAGGACAGATGTGCTGTTAATCTCTTGGGAAAACGGGGTGGTAGGGAAACTCTCACCTCTGAATGCCTTGAATATATTTTATAATCTCTTACTAAACTCAGGTACATCTGATACTATAAGGAGTCACAGATTGGCAATAAAGAAACATCAGGACCCTGTTTATGAGATGCTAAGGAAAATGGTGGACCTCTCTTTAAAACCTAGCCCAAACTTGAAAGGGATAGCAGTTAAACTTCTGGAAACCAGTAAACTGGCAAATGGGGATATGGATGCAAATTACCTGCCTTACAGGGCGGGGAAAGATCCACCCATGGCTGTAAGCAAGGAGAATTCCTCTTGGGTGTGGCCAGCTGAAACTGGGTTGGGCATGACTGAAATGGCTCTGTATTGGAGCCACATGTGAAATGAGTCTGTTAGGGTTCAACAACAAAAAAAAAAGTTTCTTTGGAGGGGGCAAGAATGGGGGTCCAAAGCCTAGCCCCAGTAAAAGGGTAACGTAAAGGTAACATGGTGAAGCATGTGTCACTAGTAAACCAACCCTTACAACTGTTAAAAAGAAGAGGGGGGGAAAAAAAGGGGAAAAAATTGTATAACACCACCTCCATAGTGAACCATGCAAGGAAAAAGCCTGTTTTTGCTAAAAATGATTCTGCATCATTTTTTTGTGTGCGCAGGGGGCATTTAGTATGTTCCCTGGGCATGAACAGGTCAAAGTGGTGCAGCACAGCCAAGAATGATATTCAGAAACTGAATCAGTCATTGGCTACTGGTTAAGTAGAATCAGTCATTGGCTACTGGTTAAGTAGAATCAACTAACATGTTATGTCCAGTTCTGTTTTTTAGGTCTGTTTTTTCTTAGGTTTGGTTATGCCTAGGTGGTTCTCAGTTAACTCTTCATCGTCTGGCAACCTGGTTATTGCTGCCTTTCAAAAAGCGGCACGGGCTGTAGAGGTCAAGCTACTCCAAAAAATATGGACTGGTCCCACTGCCCTTCAATCCCTCATTGAGCCAACCCAACGAGTCCCAGTGGAATCAGTATGCCTGGTTTGCTTCCCGATCACCTGCATTGGCCACCCATGCCCTTGCCTTTGAGTTGCCTGAGGCAGAACTGTGTTCTGAGGGGGCACCAAACCTTCCGGACCCAAACGCCATCTGAAAGATGATTGGCTGGCGGCAAAATTGTACTTGAACTATCACTCCCAACAAAATAATACATCGAAATGGGTCATGTATTGTATTGAACAAAGAGGGAGGGTTTAATTTGTCCTCACTGTGTTATTCCCCTGCTAATAATGTAATGAATGAACCCACCTTTAACTTCTCTACTTATTATTTAGACTTGTTGGGGGCAATTAAAGAGGTGGGCAAATCTCTATGAACAAAGCACCTCAATGTCAGTGCTGCCTGTACTAACATTTGTAATGTATCTGATACACTCAGACAACCTAGGTGCCTTAAACCCATCTTAAACACAGGTATCCCTAATTTCCAAACCAGAACCCATTTCCCCTTATGGCCTGGACACTTTTGGATTTGTAGTCCCAACGCCTGCACATTACCCCTCACTTTTCAGGGCCGCTGTACCATTGGCTCTGTTGAACTTGTCCCTGGCATGATTTACCTTGGGCGACATGGTCTCCCATTGCACCCACATAATAGAGTCAAGCAGTCATGGACCGATTTTGTTACATGATTAAGGAGAACATCCTCTTATGTGGTAGTGCCTTAACGTACCATCAGCTCCAAGACCTTACTGAAGGCATTGAAAGATTGGGCAATGACACCGCTAAAGCATTGGGGCTTCTTAATAATCAAGTCTCCCAAATGCGCAAATATGTTATCCAAAAACGCTTATGTTAGCCAAGGAAGGAGGTCTGTGTGCCATCCTGGCCAATCGCGTGGGAACCTGTTGTACCTCTATCCCTAATGTTTCTGAAAATGTTACTGAAGCTATCAATGATATTAATCAAATTGTTAAAGACCTACATGAACAACGTATTTGGGGAATGTTGGGATAGCTCAGTAATTTCTTGGGCATCCCATCCGCCATGTCTTGGTTATTATCATTGTTATTGTCTGTTCTGTTTTTAGCAGCTATTATTATTTGTGTAATGTTAGTGAAAATATTGATTCACAAAGTTTTTAATGTAAACATGGTCACAATGGTTCTGCAGTCGGATGAGGGTGTCGCCCTTCTACCTCCAAATTCTAAGTCCAGCGACCTAGTTTAAGTGGCGCTGGCATCCGCCAAGGGGCATGTGGGAACAGAATTATAACATGGCGTTTGCCGCGCCACTATATCTATGCCACCCTAAAAGCAGCATGGGGAGGGTTGACTCAGCAGTACAACCGCACGTCCCACACGTACCTGGTCAGCCTCTGCCTGGGAAAATCATGAACACCTGGTTGGCTAAACACTGAGCCATGACCTTAAAAGGTCATGCAGCAAATAGCCACCAATGGAGCTTAGCCCTGCTGACCGCGGGAAACTATAAAAGTTTAAACCCAGGTAGCAGAAGGTGGAGAGAAACTGAACCCCACCTGGCACTCTGTGTATCTTCTGGGCGTGTCAGTTTGGTGGGCTGACGCATCTTTCCTGGCTTGCTTCGCTGTGAACTGATCACCCACAGCAGCTCTCCCCCACTTGCAGAATTTAAAGCAAACGCGAACTGAAACTGGCCAATGTAATGTATCCTTGCTTAATCTTTGTAAGTATAATCTCTTTGTAGTTTGTTACTTGTGAATTGAACGCTGTTGTTTGCTACTTGTGAATTGCTACTTGTTACTTGTCAATCAGATATTGTTACTTGTTAGCTGTTGTTGATTGTAAGTTTCACAGACCCCCTGTAATTGGCGCATTTTATACCTTTCGCGCAAGGGGGGTTCTTTTCCACCTTTCCTATCTTTTGATTAAAATAAAATCTTTTAGTCAATAAAAGTAAGCCTCATCACTGCCTCATTAACCTCCTGTATCCTACAAACAGACCTTTCCCCTGCACTGTTCGTTTCTGATTTCACATGCACCTGGGCCATGCACTTTAGCCTGGGTGCTGTTGTGTTAGATGGGGTGAACAGACTGGGGTTTGTATTGACACATGCCAGTTGTGGGATTTCCAATCAATGAAAACAATATATAATCACATCCTCCAATGGGAATTGTGCCAGCGACCTTTGGGGCTACAAGGTGCAAGAGAATCAAAGCTGGGAATTTTGACATCAAATACCAATCCCCCTGCCTGCCACCCCAACACTTGAAAGCACAACTGTGTGGGTAGCAGCTTGTGATCACACTGCAAATATATTCAGGTTGCAACTGAACAGTGAAGCTTAGTCTTGTACTACTTGCAGATGCCTTTTTAGGTGCTGATCTAGGCCCCTCTCACTTGCTAACATGCCACTTGATGGCCTTCCTCCTGTTTGTCTGGAACAGGGTAACCTGAGAATGGCACATCTGCTCAGTTCCAAGCATGCCACACAGGTCCCCAAAGAGCCAATCTTTGGTAAAGGCTGGGTGTGCTTTGGCTCAGTGCCCATCGAGGACTAGAATATCACATATGGTATGGAGAAAGTGACTAGGAAGCGTTATTTACCCCTTCAGGTAACGTTACAACTAAGGGTCACCAGTGACAATAGGCAGCAGTTTAAAAAAAGGGGGAACACGTTTTGACGTAACACACAGTGTGGAATTCATTGCCAGGGGATGTTGAGAAGATCAAAACTGTAACTGGATTCAAAAGAGAATTAGATAAGTTCATGGAGGATAGATCCCATTAATGGCAATTAGCCAAGATGGCCAGGGATACAGCCCCCTGCTCTGGGGGGGTCCTTAAACCCCCCAGCCACCAGAAGCTGGGACTGGACAACAGGGGATGGATCACTTGACAATTGCCTTGCTCTGTTCATTCCCTCTGAAGCATCTGGCACTGTCCATTGTCAAAGAAAGGATACTGGACTAGATGGGCCATTGGTGGATCCAGTATGGCCAATGTTCTTATGAAGTGTAAGCATACAGGTGGGTGTTCCTGCTACTCCATATGAACTCCTACTGCGGGCTGTTCTCCACCCACATGTTGATTACAATTCTAGTATCCTTCACAGGCCAACTCACTCAGCTGTTGCTGTTTTCAGCTGCAGTACTGAACTTTGGATGCTGCAGCATAGTACTTGCAGTACACATAGGGGTGAGTGGGAACATTACAGATTGAGTGGCAGGAAGATATGGGTACAGTGCATTGTGGGAATGCCAGTGGAGGACTATTCAGACTTGTTACCTGGTACCCACCTCTCCAACACATCCACATTGAAAAGTGGGGCAGGTAGAGGGCAGGCCACCGCTGACCCCAGCACATACCCATATCCCCCACGTGAGCTAGCTTGTTCAACATCTACTTGCCCAAACACGTGCTTCAGGGGCTTGATTGTGGACAAAAGGTGAGTTTGGGCACAACTCCAATGTGGACACAGGCAGAGTCAGCGGCACAGAGAAATATGCCCCTCCCATGGGCTGGAATCCAAGCCATGTGGCACTTGCCTTACAAAAGTCCAGTGGGAGAATCGAAACTACAAGCCGATAAAAGGGCGCTGAAAGTCAAAGGAGTCAAGAAAGCAAAGGACCTCCGATTCCAGCCCCATGGAGAAGACATTTCTCATCCCTGTGAGTACTGGGGGCAAGGTATTGCAAGAGGGTCTAAAGCAAGTAACTGATATAGCTCTGGGGGTTTTTAACCAAAGGAGGGCTCAGGGTATGTCCAATCCTGGCAGCTGTTTGCCCAACAACTGTGGGGCAACTATCTGTTCTAGTTATATTGTTTCTCTTGTAACAGTTGTGGGGATTTTGTGCCAGGGAATCTTGATTTACCAACCATGATCTAGAAGTCAAGACTCCTGGGATGATTTCCCACCCCTAGGAAGTGAGAGTTTTAGGGGGTTAGCGCAGGAGAGAGTGGGACCCAGGACCCCCAGGTTTTATTGTCAGCTCTGGGAGGGGAGTTGGATCTAGTCTTTAGGAGCCAGGACTCCTGAGTCCTATTCCCAGCTGTACAGCTGACTATCAGTGTAGCCCTAATTAAAGAGTAGGCAGTGAAATCTCCTGTAGTGGGTACATCAGAACAGCCTGCAGTGCAGTGGTCCCCTTGGGGCAGGCCATGCCATGACAGGCATATTTACCTCAGTTTTCCCCTCCAGTGACTCAGTAACTTCACTTCAGGTTCTCTTGTCCCAATACAATCCCTCCTTGAGGCTAGTTTATTACAACTGCCTAGTTCAAATAGTCCATAAAAAGAGTCCCAGACACATAGTCCATTTCCCCCCCCCAGTGCAGCTACTCATTAAAACTCAGGACAGCCCATCCCACACTGCCCCAGCCTCTGTTGGCCTCTCCTGTCCTTGTACCAGGATGACCACCCCAGCCCTTCCAACTGGAATACAACCCTGCTCTACCCAGCAGGAACCCCTTCAGCCTCTCTGCTAGGACCATCCCTCACACCCCCTGGCCCTCTCACTTTTCTTCAGGGACCAGCTCTCCAGCACTAGAGATATCAACAGAGCAGCCTCCTCCACGCCTCTCAGCCAGCAGGCAATTCCCTGTGCAGCTGCTGCTGCTCCAGCCCTGGCTCTCTCTGGCTTGAGGACACCAATCAGCAAACCTCACTTGCTGATCTCCTACCTTCAGTTTTCTCCCAGGAACCACCTACTGCTGCCTCCCAGGACACCTCCAGCCCCAGATCTCTCATAGTTCTCACTGTTCCTGAGTGAAGCTGCTTATTCTAACTCAGGGGCCCGTTTCCTGATCCTTTATAGCCCCCAGGTGCTGCCCTGCCATCTTAATTGGCTAAATGGGAGCACCTGTTCTAGCCAGGGGTGCTGGACTTGCTTCATTCGCTGGGGCCAGCCAGCTCGTGACAGTGTGATACAAAGCAAACAGCCATGGGAGTGCAGCAGCTGCCCTCAGCTTGGCTCATGCTTCTCAGTAAGATTGTAGGGTGTAGGGAGGCCAGGCTTACACTCCAGGGTTAGAGTTGCTGGACTGTCTTGCTCTCCCCAGCAGCAGAGGGACACGGCTGTAAGAGATCCTCTTGGGTCATTGAGTCCAGTCCCTTGCTAGTGCAGGCAGCTCTGTCATAGAATCCCAGTCAGAAACTTACCCAGCTGCATCTTCAAACTAGCTAGGGTATTTGCCCCCCTCTATCCCCATGAGTGATGCTGTTCCAGAACCTCCCTCCTCTGATAGACAGAAATGTCTTGTCATCTCCAGCTAAAATTGATTCCTGACCAGTTTATTCCCAGGGGTTCTTGTGCTGACATTGTCCTTTATCTTCAACACTTCTCCTTTCCTGAGTTACCCTCCCCCGGATGTATTTATGGAGAGCAACCAGATCCCCTCTCGGTCTGCATCTGGCCAGGCTAAACAAGCCCAGGTCCCCTAGAGCCCTACTCTGCACCTGGGTCAGTTTGAATTTCTCTTTCTTGACCACAGGTGGTAGAATTGGACAGAACTGCTCCCTCTAGGGTTCTGCAGAATAACCTGGCCTCCCGTGTGCACTTAGCTGTAGTTGGAGTTCCTTTCCCCACCCGCTCACATGGGAGCACCACCTCCATTCAATTCCTCACATACAGAGAGATCAAAACCACCAGGCAGTGACTCATAGGGCCTGGAGCTGATGGGGAAAACATGTTGCGGGCTTTTTCCCCTACAGAAATTTTTTTTTCTTTCTCTAAAATCTGAAACATTTTTGGTGGAAAACTTACTTTTATCCCCCTGAAAACAGATGGTGTTTTTGTTTTGGTTGTTTTGGTCAGAAAAACCAAAACCTGAATATTTTTGGATGAAAATTCAAATTCAACTCCCTGCTCTGCCACAGGCTCCCTGTGTGACCTTGGTCAAGTCACTAAGTCTCTCTGTGCCTCAGTTTCCCCATCTGCACAATAGCAAGAGTCCTGTGGCACCTTAAAGAGTAACAAATTTATTTGGGCATAAGCTTTCGTGGGAAGAAACCCACTTTGGCTGTTTTGCTAAAAACAGACTAACACGGCTACCCTTCTGGAACTCATCTGTACAATGGAGATAATAGTACTGCCTTGCTTCACAGGACAGTTGTGAGGATAAATACAGTACATTAAAGATTGTGAGGTGCTCACAAATGTGGAAATGGTTTTCAACTAAATGACATTTTTGCAAAAAGTGTCTGCTTCCCATGGAAAATTTTGATTTTTCAACAAGAAACCAAATGTCTGAAAACCAAAATATTTCTATTTGGAAATGCTGCTGCAATGCTTCATAGTTCCATTGCCTCATGCTCCCTTTCTCTAAGGACTGAGCTTCCCACTGGACTTTATCTCCCATGATGCACTGCAGCCAGGGATTCCCATGATTCATTGCTTCCTCTATCCAAAAGTGAGACCAAAGACCATATTGTATTAGTAGTTCTGCTGTCCCATGACAAATTTCTCCTCTATGGGATGGGCACCCTGGCCAGATTACATATGTGCCATTATGTGCCATAGCCATGTGTCTCCCATGATGCACTGTGGCAGCTCAGCAAAGAGCAGACCATGTTGAATCATAGAAAATGTAGTCCAGCCAGGGAGCCTGGCCCATAAAGATGAATGGAAGCACAAAGTCCCTGAAATACAACTCCCATGAGGCATCACAACAGCTCACAAGGAAGACCATGGTGTCTTATGGGAGATGTAGTCTGACCAGGGATGGAAGTTGGACTATAGAAGAGAATAGGAGCATGAGGCATCATGGCAATGCTTTTTTGTTTTCATCTGAATTTTTTCAGTATTTGAATTTCTGCTGAAAAACCTGAAATTTTCCATGAAAACCTCCTCCCCCAACTCTAATTAGGAACCAGATTAAATTAAACTGAAAGAAGCTGCTTTTAAACCAAATTCAGAGCTTCCACACATAGGTTGCCTTCCATTTAACTAAACAGATTTAAATTAAGTTATTGTAAATTAAGATGGTGTAATTTCCTGTGGGCAAGGTTGCCCACAAACCTGTCTATATACCAAGTTGTACTGGTTTAATTGAGCCTGTTTAGTGAAACTGATGCAAATCCTTTATATGGAGAGTTATTTCATTTTGAAAGCATTTTTTGTTGTTGTTTTGCTCAAACCTGTTCTTAATCAACTTCAGCCAAACCAAAATTAGCCTGCTGTAAACTTTGAATTGAGTGTTCATAGAGCTTTTTGTGTTGATTTAACTAAGCTGGTTTCAAATCACACCTTTAGCTAAACATCTGCAACCTGGTGCATAGACCAGTCCTGAATGTTCAGCATAATCAAATTTTGCTCCTATAGAGGGAACCGAAACGTGGGGACCTGATTGAGATATTCCGATTTGGTTACCAGCACTGGGTCATCTACGTGGGACATGGGTATGTCATCCACTTAGCCCCCCCAAGTAAGAGACGTGTCGGGATATGTAGACTTTACTCTGCTGGTGCTCCAGATGGGGGAACAGGCTGGGGCGGGCGGTGCGCCAAATTTTCAGCTCAAACTTTTTTCAGCCAAAAATGCAGATTTGGAGACGCCAAAATGTTTTGTGAATTCATGGTGATTTCACTGACGAGTTCATTTAGAAAAAAGTTTTCCAAAAATAATCACCATTTTGATTTTTTGGTTTGAAACAACTTTTCATTTCAAAATTTCTTTTCATTTATTTATTTTAATTAAATATGTTTTAAAACATTCAAAATTAAATGAAATGTTTTGTGTGGCCTGAATTACTTTTTTTCTAATTTGCTAGAAATTTTCATTTTTGGTCCAATCTGAAACAACCTTTTTTTCTTTTTCTTTACTTTTCAAAATTGCAATTGAACCAAAAAATCTGTAGATAAATGGGAATTTCCCAGCTATTTTTGAGTTGAGCATGGAATAAGGATACTGAATTTATTTCTTTAGCTCTATATGCTTTTGGGTCTTCAAATTTTGGAGTCTCCTTTATGGGTTGGCTGGATTTCCACTGTACTCAAAGCTAATGCTGTGTAAGTCACTGATTTTTAAATTGGCAATTCTGGGGGGAAAGAAGTATTTTAAATAATTTTGTATTGTCCCCACAATTAAACGTTTTGAGATTTTTGGCAAATTGAAAAGTTAAAAAAACCCCAAACATTTCAGGTTGGACAAAGTGTTTTGTTTGGAAAGGTTTGGTTTTGATTTTGACCATTTTTAAATGTTTAAAAATAAGATGAAAGGAAATTTTGAAAAAGTAATTTTGAACTGAAAAATGGAAATATTTCTTTGCAGGGGGGATTTGTTTGTTTTTTAAACTAACAATTCAGTGAAACTGCCACAAATTTGTGGGATGAACTTGTGAACACAGCAGTGGCTGTGGCTGGGACCAGACACAAGCCAAGAGGAGACTGTATCTTCAGGGTGCTGGCAGACACTTGGGGGCAGAGGGACAGAGAAGTAAGGTGGATCTCATGGCATGCTGTGGCTTTTGTTTCTGCCAATCTGGATTCTGATCTGTGCTTGGCTTTTCCATGCTGATCTAGGGACGTGTTGCTGAGGGATTCCAGGTGTCTAACAAATGCTCCCTTGCTCTAACAAGGCTGCACCCTGTGGCTGCGGATACTCACTGTTTCCATGGCTCCCTGCAGCAGAAGCCTCTAAACTGAATCTCAGTTGGACTCGCTGTGGAGTCCATCTGGACAGAACAGGAGGGCTGAAATCAGAAGGGCTAGTCTCAGCGTTGGGAGCGGTGGATCTTGCCCTTATGAAAAGCCGGGTCTTTGGGCTGGCTAATATTGGGTGTACTTAAAGATAGTTTCTAAAGGCTGGGGCATAGCACATACCCTGTGAATCTAGGACAGGCCTCTGGTTCTTTGGAGCCAGGATCCCACTGCTGGAAGCCCCTTTTTCAGCTTAACACATCTATGTTCCATGTGTGTCTCTTCTTCTTTCCAAGGTGAGTATGCAGAGGCCGGCTTCTCCAGCGTCATGTCGCTCCAAACCGACAGGGCTTTGGTGAAGAAGGACCGCCTTTGGGTCGTGGCTGGAAACGACAGGTACCGGGTCAACAACAAGTACGACAGGACATATAGCCCACAGCCTGTGACCAAGATCGTCCTAGAGGCTGAGTCCCTGGTGGGGCAGATGATGCCGTACAATGTCGCCAGTAAGAACTGTGAGCATTTTGTCACCAGGCTGCGCTATGGCATGGCCAAGAGTGACCAGGTGTGTAGCCGTTTGGCATGCAGCCTCTTCAGGGATGGGGTGTACATGCGCATACAGTGTGGGCTTCTTGCATCATGCAGGTCTCAGACTGGGCTGGCATGCAGCGGTCTAACGTAATCTCACCTCTCTCCACCTGCTATCTTGCTTGCCAGAACCTCATCTTTTATAAAGAAAGGAAGTCTTTAGGCATTATGGTTAACCTAAATATATGGACTGGGTGAAACTGATGCATTAATGCCTGCCTGAGTCTGCAGAGAGCCTGAACCAATTGCTCTGAGAGTGGGAAACTGAGCGTAACAAGGTGTGTATGGGCTGAATGCTGGAGTCAATGGGTGACATCTCAGGCCTGTGTTATGCAGGAGGTAAGATTGGTGCGCACAATGGTCCTGTCTGGCCTTAAAAATTCTGGAATTACCAAACATTGGTGTGTATGTTATGAGCTGTCAGCTCTGCCTGTGGGTTTACAGAGGCTTCAGAACAGACTTTAACTCACTCAGTGTGGTTCTTGTGCCCTCGAGGGTTGCACACCCTGAATGCCTCCCTGAATCTCCCTTCTATTTTGCAGGTCACAGATGCGTTTGAACTTGGAGGAGCAGCCATACTAGGCTTAGCGGGCATAGCGGTGGCTGCAACTCTTATCCACAGTGTGGTTGCAAGAAAAGAGAATGAAGATGAATAATGCATGTGCCTTGGGAGGAAGTGTGGTGCAGTGGTTAGGGCACGGCAAAGGGGAATCAGGAGACCTGTGTTCTGTTCTGTCCTCTGCCACTGCCCTGCTGGCTCACCTGGAGTGTTCCCAGCCCCAACGGCTCAAAAATCATGATACTGTTTTAAGAATAATGAGATTTAAAAAAAACAATAAATGTTGATTTCTTCTTTGCCTTCTGGGTTTTTGGCCTTTAGGGGTCACATTTTCAAGCCTTTTGCTGTAACCTGAGAAGGGAAAGATCCCATATCCCAGTCCCTGAATCCCCTGAGCCAGCCAGTCAACCCAACTTCAGGCTGGATTGGAACTAGCACCCCTAGAGAGGAAAGGCACCGGATCCCATTCCCTGAGCTAGCCAGTCCCCTGTCTTGGAGCCAGATTGGACCCAGCACCCACTAGAGGGGAATGTCCCATTTGACCCACCCCACCCACATCCTGGGCCACTCTGAAACCCGAGCCCTCATGTAAAGTCAGGATCTCACTCCCAGTTCCCTTATCTGAAAGCACGTGGCTTGTTAGAATCTGAACAGTAAATGCCAATTGGCCAAGTCACAAGGCATCAGATACGGAACAAAAATACATTCCAGCCTCTGGTCCACGGTGAGGCAGGAAGCCAGTCTCCCAACCTCCTGCTGAACTGGAGCTGGTGCATCCCAGAGGGGAAAGACCCATCCACATTCCCTGTCCCGCAAACCAGCCAGGCCCCTTGATGAGGCAGGATTGTGGCTGGGGCCCCTGTCATAGATCCAGTGGAGCTCACCACTCACCAGGCTGCCCTGAGGGGAATCCCAGCCTCTAGACCCCTGGCTGTTTTAAGCTTCCCTGGGTCTCAGCAGGCTGGAGCGTTGTTTCATCCCTTGGCCTCTATAGCACATTGCCTGGGTCCCAACCCTCAGTCTGTCACCCCTTCACAGAAACAGAGCCCCTCAGCCCACCTGCCGTAGGCCCCCTGCTCCATTGCTGACCCCAAGATACTCCAGTCGCTTAATCACACCTCTCCCAGACTCCCACCGAAGGTGTGTGCCTTCCAGGTGACCAGGAACTCTCTCACGGGCACATGGCAGGTGTAGCATGTAACATGGACACTTTGCAAAGAGTTCTGAGGCTCCTTGCTTAGTCACACGAGAGACACGCAAAAATAATAACCCCTGCACACGTCCCCTCTCTAGCTCACCTCACCCGTGCCGTGGGAGTCTGGGGGCCCCACCTGCATTCAGGTAGGACAGAGCCCCCTGCCTCAGCTGGCTCCTGCAGCAGTTTCCCTCCTCTTAAGCTGGGGGAAAATAAATGGGCAAAGAGCAAGCAAACAACAGTGCAGCTCCTGCTCTTTATAATCTTCCTGTCCCTGGTCAGGTGACTTCCTGGTCAGCCTCAACGGGTGACCCCCTTGCCAGGTGACCTCTCCCCTGACAAACCAGTTTTCCAGGATGGGAGAGGAGCCAGCCTATTGTTTAGAGCACTTCCTTTCTGAATAGCAGCCCTTCCCCCATTCAATGACCCACCCTTGCTAGGCCTTTCCCACACACCACCACCCCTTGGAATCTCTGTCCAACATGGAGGTGAAAGGACAACAGGGAAGGCAAAGGGGCTGCACCTTCCAAATGGAATTTGCCGCTTGGTAAAGCTATGTGCAGAGAGCTCAGAATCTCACCCAGGATTCCTCAACTGTACAGACAGATTCCTGAAATCATCACAGCCCCCTAGAGGGGAAAGGTCCCAATCTCCCCGATGAGCGAGCCAGCCAGTCTCCCTCCATCCTGGGGCTGGATCAGAACCAGTGCCCTAGAGGCGGAGGGCCCCATATCCCATGCCTTGATCCAGCTCCACCAATCTGGGACCACTTTGGAATCTGACCTCTAGTGGCAGATCAGTATCTCACTGCCAGTTCCCTGGGCTGATTCTCTCCTGTACATTATGTGGTTTGTTAGACTCTGTCCCATAAGTGTCAGTTGGTCAAGTTACATCAGAAGGCACCAGATAGGGAACAATTCCAATCCCTGGTCCTCAAGTCAGACAGTCCCCCTGCCTTGGGGCTCCATCAAAGCCGCATCCCATTCCCTGCCCACCTGAGCCAACCGGTCCCCGACCTGGGCCTATGGGGTTCTGATGGATACCGCTTGTTACGTGACAAGTCAAAATAAAGCAATAGATAAATATAACGTCATGATATTTAACATTGTGACACAGACCCACAGCGCAGATACTGGTGGGACTTGAGAACGGGCAGGCTCAATGCATGGCACAGACACTCAATGCAGAAGCTGGGGGAGTTGAGAATGACCAGACACAATGCATAGCACAGACACGTGGAACTGAGATTGGGGCCCCCATCGTGCCAGGCACCTCACAGATCCTGATCAAGATCAGGGCCCCCCATCACAGTGGATGTTGCACAGATGCCCCCTCCCATCCCACTGCTGAGATCAGGACCCCCATTGTGCCAGGTGCTACAGGATCCCCCGCCTGAGACTGGAGCCCCATTGTGCTGGGTGCTACACAGATACCAACAAAGATCAGGGTCCCTGTTGTGCGGGGCAATGCAGATGCAGGGAGAGTTTGCGCTGAGAACCTCACCATCTAAATGCCCAAGACAGACAGAGGAAGGATTATTTTGTAAAGGGACCACTCAGCATACCAAAAATAAGTCTGCTTGCAGAACTGCAAGCTGGGAACTGGCTGCTTTGTGTAACTACATCATTCACAACAGCACGGGGAGGAAAACACCCACTCACTAAAACAGGAGTAAGGGAAGGGTGGAGCAAGCTCTATCCATAGTACTCTGGATAACCCAGTTAATACAGGGTTAACTTTACTACAGATTAGGTGGGGCCTGAGATTCTCAGAAGGATTCAAAGGATTTCCAAATTGAATGCAAGAATTCCAAGGATTTTCAAATTAGACAACAATTCCAGGATTTGGGATTTGGATGTAACAACTTCTTGATGCTCTTGGAACCTCCCAATTTATGGCTTGCGCTCCTCCCAAATGTCGTCCCAGCATCACTATGTCTGTGAGGGGGTGATATTTTTAACAACAGTGGTACAGCTTCTCGTGTGGATGCAGCTATAGCAGTATAAAGGTGCCTTATTCTGGTATAGCTTACTGCCCTAGAGGAAGAGAACTAAGGAAGCAGGGAGGCAGTGTGGCTTAGTGGATAGTGCAGTGGCCTGGGACTCAGATGGCCAGGATTCCTGGCTGTGCCACTAACCTGTTGGGTGACCTTGTGCAAGCCACTTCCTCGCTCTGTGCCTCAGTTTCCCCGCTTGTAAAATTCTGCTGACCTGCTTTGAGATCTATGAATGCTAAGTGCTACAGAAGAGCTAGGTATCACTCTGACACAGATCTAAGGCACCTTTGTAAACACTGTGCGGAATAAACTGCTCACACACCAGACCCCTGGGGGAAACCCCCACAGGGGTGGGCAGTGGTTACCTGGTAACCAGAGATGGAGCAAACTCCCTGTGATGTCATGACAAGTCCTTCACACTCCTCTCCCCAACAGACAGTGTTACATTAACCCATTACAGGAAAGGTGTGAGCACCTCCTACAGGTACATGACATGTGGACAATCCAAGGAGGGGGGGATGTATATCTGAGGAGGAGGATGGGCCACTAGGCAGAGCACAGGATTTATGTGTCCTGAGCTTTGATCCCTTCTCCTGCTGTAGTGCTGGGTAAATTGCTTTGGCCTCAGGTTTTCTATGAGAGGCAGCGTGGTCTAGCGGGGGAGTGTGGGGAGAGGCAGACACAAGCAGGGAGAGCACTCAAAGCCACACAGCAGAGCCAGGGATAAACCCAGGTGTCCTGAGACTCAGTCCAGCACCATAGCCGCTGGGCCCACCTTCCTCTGCTGCCCTCGGGGTTATTATCAAGGTGGCATGTGCCTTTGTTTTAGCAATGCCAATAGGAAGCCCGCAACTCAACCAAGATGAATGATGAAAAGCGAAATAATTCCACCTCCTGCATCAGGGTGAAGATCCCCTCCGTCCACGTAAGTGCAGCCACACGCCCAGCCACGCCATGGCTTTTTCACTCATGACTTGCTCATGATTCAGATAACAGTGAGCCCTGAAGTCAGTTTCTCTTTCTGGTTTCCATGCCATCTAGGGTCTTCTGCAATGTTTGAACCACAAAAAGCCAACCAGGGAGAGCATTCATTGGCTAAACCTCCCCTCCTCCCGCCCCCCCACCGCCCACTCCACTGGGATTAAATAAATAAACAGGGTTATGGTTCCCTTGGTTTTACGTTTCAGGAGTCAAATCCAACCTGACAGCACCACATTAAAGAGCATGGGATGCTGCCTTAATATGTCACCTAACAACATCTGCAGGAATGGTGCGCTTCATGACCCCCCAAAATATTATCCAGCCCAACCAGGAAACCCCAGTTACAAGCCAGCAACAAGATCTGCAGGGATGAGAATGGAAGCTATGCGGAAATGAGAGATTTGGGCCAGATACTGCTATCAGATTACACTGGTGTAAATGTGGAGTGACTTCACTTAAATCACTGGGGTTAGGGCCAGATTCCGATCTCAGCTCTCCTGAACTAAATCCATAGTTATCCTATTGACTGCAATGGAGCCAGGGCCGGATTCTGATTTTTGCACCACTGGTAAGTCCAGAGTCACCCACTGACTGCAATAGGGTCAGGGCCAGATTCTGATCTCAGTTATGCCTGGAGTAAATCCAGAGTAACTCCAGTGAATTTAACAGGACTAGGGCTAGCTTCTGATCTCTTGCACACTAGTTCAAGGTAGAGTAATCCCACTGAAGTCAATGAGGCTGGGGGCTAGATCTTGCTTTTGTTTAACCTGGTCTAAAACTGGAATAACTTGAGATTGATGGCAATGGAGTAAGAGTCGGCTTCTTATCCCACTGGAAACCCATGACATCACTCCAGATTGGTAGCACATTCCAGCCCTCATTGTTCATGTGTTCTTGATGATGCACCTTCCTCCCTTGGAGAGCCCTTTGCAAAGGGCCACGATTCACCAGGACTCTCTAATCGGATCTTTGTATCGCCTCTCCCAGGTGGAACTCAAACCCGGCGACCTGATTGAGATCTTCCGCTCATGCTACCAGCACTGGGCCATCTATGTCGGCGATGGCAAAGTCGTCCACTTGGCTCCTCCTTGTAAGTGCCCCTCCTCCCTAAAGGGGGAGGTGTGTTCTGCAGGAGGCTGAAGGTGGGTCCCTGCCATGGGAGTGCGGCTGCATGGGAACCTCTCTGAGGGGTTTCTACCTGCAGGGAGCTAGTGCTCTGTGCTGGATTTGGGGTTCCCGTGCCATGGCGGCCAGCTGCATGACGTACTGCCTGCTGCCACAGGGCGGGAGCTGGAACTACTACAGCTCTGAAGAGTGCAGTAGGGGCCGGCCAGGCCGACTGCCATCGGGGAACTCAGTGCTCCAGCCTCTGGAAGCTGCCCTATCCCTGGTTGTCGCCAGGAAGGGGACTGCAGGCAGAAGAGCAGAGAATGGCTGTAAGCAAAGCTCCCTGCTGCCTCTGCTCTTGCCGCCACTGGAAGGTGGGGTGGGGGAAGCCCATGTATCGGCCATTGCTCCTAGCCTCCAGGGATGCAAAGAGGGCTCCGGGGTGGTGCAGTTTCCCCCAGGCACCATGGACTCTCCCTGTGTCATACCCAGCTCAGTGCCAACTCGATGCATCTTGCTTGCCCCCCAAGGTGAGCACCCCATGGACGGCGTGGCCAGCGTCCTGGCTGCCCTGTCTGACAGAGCCTATGTGAAGAAGGACTGGCTGGAGGATGTGGTGCGCAAGGATCGTTATCGAGTGAACAACAAACACGACGAGACGCATCCCCCACTGCCTGTCTCCAAGATTATCCGGAGGGCCGAAGAGCTGGTGGGGCGCGAGATGCCCTACAACCTGACCAGCCACAACTGTGAGCACTTTGTCATGGAGCTGCGCTATGGTGTGGCCATGAGTGACCAGGTGGGTGCAGGGGGAAAGGGAGAGGGACGGGGCCTCACGCTTGTATGGTGACCGTGACCCATGGATCAAACCTGGCAGCCCCAGAGCTGAGAGTCTGAGCCTCTTGGGACAGTTGGTCTTTAGGGGTGAATGAGACTCAGCCCCCACCCCTTCCCCCCAGTAATGTCACTGCTTTGCAGTGTGGCAGATGTACTGCAGGGTGCAGTACCGCCTGCTGCCCCGGGACATCTCCTGAAGTGGCTGCAGTACCACGAGTGACCACTGGCCCCTGCTCAATTATTATTTGTTTTGTGGCAGCACTTAGGAACCCCAGTCACCGACCAGGACCCCATTGCAATAGGTGCAGTTCAAACACCTTCAAACCCAGCATTGGTCCCGTTGCAAAATTAATCCAGCTCGTTCCTTCCCCCCAAATCAATTCCACACCGGAGCATCTCAGCGCTGCTTCTGTTCCCCTGCCTCGGCTCCTCTTCACAGCGCCAGCTGGCTGCAGCTGCCTCCTTTGCTTTATGTACTGCAGTTCTGCATTACTGGAGGGAGACTGTAGGGGCGCCCTGTGGGGGGGCATTTGATTCATGCCCCCAGGGCAGGAGATCTTGACCTACCCTGTGGTATGTGGCTTCCCTGGATTAGGCTTTTGCAGCAGGTGCTGTTTGATGTCTCATGGACTGGCTTGATGTTCTTTTCCACCGCATTTGCCCCAACCCTGTAATTGACCCCACATGGGAACCCCCTTGTCCGATGGGCACTTTGTTCTGTTCCGCAGGTCACGGAAGCCATAGCCATGGGCACTGTGGGGGTGATGGGAGTGGCAGCTGCTGTGATCAGATCCATGGCTCAGAGACGCAAGCATCGGAAGGAGTAACGGCAGAGGAAAGGAGTGGGGTTCGTACCAGTGCTGGCTTGGGGCGATTAACCCGGCTCTCATCCTTTATCAGCAGATTGTTTTCAATGCAAGACGAAAGCTAAATGAGATTTCATGAGCAAAGCTGCCCCATAGATGACACCCAATTGTATCCTAGTAAACTCATCTTGAGACCCCTGTGTCCTACTGTCTGAGCTGCAAACATACGGTAATGGGGCTCGTAACTTGGTCACCTAGTGTCCTGGTTCCCCATCTTCTCTCACAAGCTATGCAGGGTTGGACTGGCTCAGTGCTTTCAGGGATGATCTCCTGGAAAACTGCACTGATTTAACAGGGGATGCTCAGAGTGAGGTGCTCCCTTTCTGATGAGTTGTAAACACCAAGATCATATTCATGAAAAATCCCAAGCCACTTTTTTGAAAGAATCCGTAGAGCTTTAACCCTCATGTCCTGGTCAAATTCCAATGGGGGTAATTTCACTCTGTCTCCCTAAATTCCTCCCTCTAGTTACAAATGGATGCAGAATTCACTCTGCTTCTTTAGCCGGTGTGTAAAATTGCTGTCCAACACTTGTAGTGTTTCACTTCAGAAGCAGCTGCATCTCAGTGCCGGTTGAGGGATCCCTGTATTCAAAGCCCCCATGCCTCACCCCAGCGATGTCTTCATCTCAGCTTTAGCTGGATAAATAGCACCTGCGCCCAACCACAGACAGCTGCATCTCAGCCCCAGGTGAACAATCCCTGAGTAAACAGCAGACATGTGGCATCCTACGGCAGCTGAGAGATCCCTGTATAACCAGCTGCGGCATAAGGAAATGTCATTGAGCTGGGTGTAAGGCCTCACCCTGCTCATCCGAAAATGCATTATTTAAAAAAAGCAACTTACTTTTGAGCCAATCTCATAATATCTCTTGCAGCTGCACTCCTGGGTTTGAACATGTAGGGTTGTGGCAATACTATAACATTTCTGTTTTAAAATCCATTTATATTATTTCCGGATATTTCCCCTTACAGCACCCTAAACATTTCCTCTCCTTCATTGCAGAAACTTATGGCTATGAACCTACCCCACCTCTGGTCTAACTTTAGCTTTTCTTGTCCAGCAATGAGCTAGACAGGTTCCCAAGGAACAAGAAGCCAGTGTCCATTAATGCTACTTAGATCTAATGGACACACCTATGTTTCTTTTATCAGTATCTGAGGATTTACATAGGTGATGTGTTTGAATGAGTCAGCACCCTACACATTTCCTCTCCTTCATTGCTGATACTTATGGCAATAAACCTACCCCACCTATGTTTCTTTTATCAGGATCTGAGGATTTACGTAGGTGAAGTGTTTGAATTAGTTAAAGAGAAACTGAAAATGAAATCTTAATTTTTTTTAAAACAAAAACTCTGAGAAAATAAGTCATTCTGTTTCAGGAGCAGAAAGAAAATGCCACTTGACGGGGTAAGTACTTACTGAAATGCTTGTATATCAGAATAACTTGCACTGGGCTTGTCCTTTATTCATAGATTCGTAGAACCATAGATTCCAAGACCAGAAGGGATCGTTGTGATAACCTAGTCTGACCTCCTGTATAATACAGGCCAGCAAACTCCCTCAAAATAATTCCTAGAGCAGAACTTTTAGAAAAAATATCCAGTCATGAGTTCCAAATTGCCAGTCTTGGAAAATCTACCACAACCCTAGGTAAGTTGTTCCAATACTTAATTATTTTCACCGTTAGAACAGAACATTTTGATTTTGACAAATTGCCATGTGCTGATGGAAAAATGTTGCACTGAAAAGTTCCTGACCAGCTCTGTTACTAAGGAAGCAGACTGTGGACTGTACCTCTGGAAGGGATAGGTTTTCCAGAGACACCAGCTCCCATTTAGGCACCTACATGAAAGATCCACATTTTCAAAAACATCCAGACAGCCAACAGGAAATGGAAGTTGCTGTGCGCTGGCCCTTTGGAAAATCTATCCAATTAATTTCTTTAGCTGATTAAATACAGGTTCTGATGCACTGAAAGACTATAGGGTGCAGGGTTAATTTAGTTACTAAGTTTTTATTAAAGAAAAATATTTAACAGCACAAATTATTGTTCAGGATATGAGTTATATTGGGTGAATATTATTTTCCTAGAAGTTTTATTCTTTTCTTTCAGACCACCTTTCCTCAGCTAATTGTTCAGTCATTGATCTAATGTCAGGAGCGTGTGGCTCTGCTTCTCTTAATTCTTTTATTCTGGTGTGCCCCACTTTTATGGATTATAGCCACATAGATAAGGATTCTATTAAGGTATGCATTCCATTACACCAGCTTCATAAATTGACTGGAGACCAGGAATCTTTCTATTAGAAATGAAGAAAATTAAAGGGACCTGGAGCAACAGAAAAGAAAAGGAGACAGCTCAGGGCAGGGCTTCTTCTGCGCAGAGGAATTAGCACAAAATCTTTATCTATGAAGCTTGCGTAACTCCTGTCGACTGCTGCTGAATTTCCCCATAAGTATAGACCAGGCCACAATGAATATAGAAGATCCTTGCCCAAATGACCAGGCCTGCCCTTTGATCACACAATGATTTTTCTGAGTATGTACAAGGGAATCTGTTTACTAGTTTATGAGTGAAAACTAATTTAATGAAGGAACACAGAATGTAGGACTAGGTGGGACCTCCTGGGTCACTGAGTCCCATCCCTGCTCTCACAGCCAACCCCATCATATCATCCCAGTTAGAAACGCTTCCACCTCCATCGTCAAACTAAGTGGGTTGTGTGTCCCCACTTGTCCTACTGGGAGGCTGCTCAGGGCTGATCTTAGGGAAAATGAACCCTGAGAAATTTGTATTTTGGTGCCCCTTGAGAGCGGAAAACATGAGTTACTCTACTTTGAAACCCTTATCACTGTTAACTGAAAGCAGGCAGCTCACACAGACAGAAAGTTGGGGCAGAAAAATAGCAAGTTCATGGGAAAACTGCGAACGGTGGTAAAGCAGCAGGTCATGACAGTGAGTATAGCAGGATGTGCTTGAGCACAATGCTGGTGCACAAAGTCTAACTATAAAGACAAACAGAGCAAGGAAACCACAGAGAAATACCACTGCTGCTTAAGAACTGCTAGCAAGAACTGCTGTCTCAAATCATTTCCCCAAGGACCCATAGACGATTGGCCATCGGAAGAGGGGTTTTGCCCACTCAGCATCACCTTGGATTGTACATAATTGCAATTCGGAGTGCTTCTAGCTTACTACAATAGGGATTTTTGTGTTAATAAAAGGCGTTGTGTTTGAACTGCTTGTGTCAATCACTTATTGGATGGAGGTGCCGTGTCCTCAGGGAATTCCTGAGAGCACTCTAGCATAATGGATCCTTGGAGCGGGGGGGGGGTAACACTCCTGACCCCTGCTGCCCACCCAGGTCCCCAGCCACTCCTCCATCACCCCTGGCCCCTGTTGCCTCCCCCCAGACCTAGCCTGCTCCTTACCATGGCACCTCCCCGACCATGGTGCCCTATGCGATTGCCCACATCACCCACCTGTACAGCTGGCCCTGTGGCTGCTCCAGCACATCCCTACTCTGATAGGTATAAACCTTATTTTCAGCCTCAGTTGACTACTTCTTTCTCCAGTGAAAGTCCTCTACCAGTAGTTTCTGAGTTACTCCAAGCCCAGGGCATCTTTTCCTTTTGTCTCTGGTTGCTCAGCAGTTACCCTCTCTCCCTGCCATTTTCACTGGACAATAATTTTTCCTCCCGCAGAAGAGACCCAAGCCTGGAGACCTGATTGAGATTGACCGAGTGGCTTACCAGCACTGGGGCATCTTTATGGGAAATGGTAAAATTGGCCATTTAACAGGTAGGATGGGTGGCTTTGTGTGAAGCACACAGCAGAGAGATGGTGAGATACATGCAGACCAGGTGGAGGCAAATGCTCCTGCTTTCGACTCCAAGCGAACAAGTACCTGTAGCTAGTGCTGGGGGACATTTTTCATCCTAAACTTTTTTTGGTGGAAAAAAATGCAGATTTGAGGACAGAAACATTTGACAAATGTGTGTCAATTTCGCCAAATTGTTTTGGTTAAAAAAAAAATTCCCCAACCCTCCTCCCCCAAATGTTTTGATTTTTTAGCTTCAATATTTCATTTAATTTTATTTTAAAAAACATGTAGAGATGCTTGAAACAAAACTTCTAGTTTGCCCCTACATACATTTTTCCCCCACAAACTTTTGATTTGCCAAAAATTTTGAAAAACTTCATTTTTGTGTTGACCCGAAAACCCTTTATTTTATTTTATTTTATTTTCGGCATTGCTAGCTAATAAAAAAATCCGTCATTCACCTACATCTTGTAACCCACACACTGTGGCTCGAGCCACCCTCTAATGGCTGTTCTGCAAAGAGATTTATTACAAGATTGCGATCTAGCGCCTATGAACTAATGGACCTATATTCTTTAGCTCACTTCTTGATCACAGCACTGAAAGGGCCTCCTGGGTCACTGAATGCACTAGTGCAGCCAACTCCGGCATTGAATCCTGATCAGAAACGTATCCAGCTCCATCTTCAAACTATCTGGGTTGTTTGCCCCAACTCCTCCTTTGGGGAGGCTGCTCCAGAACGTTCCTCCTCTGATAGTAACATTAGCAACCTTCTTCTCATTTCCAACCTCAACTGATTCCTGGCCAGTTTATCCCCAATGATTCTTGTGCCAACTTTGTCCTTTAGCTTCAATCGCTCATCTCCCAGCCTGGTGTTCCCACAACAGCTCCCTGAGTCCCTCTGCCATTTTTGTGGTTTTACAATCTCATTTTTCCTGTTTATAAAAAGTGTTTTAAAACACATTTTCTCTCCCCTCTGCTTTGATAGACCTTACACAAACAGGAAACTGACTACGATGGGGAAACAGGTCATGCAATCATGCCATTTAATGCACAAAGGCGACAGATCGAGATGACAGACTTCTTTTCTCTCCGGTCTTTTTCAGTTCTAGTCATTTTTAAGTGTCACTTGTGACTAGGGCTGGTTGAAACGTTTACAACGAAGCCTTTTCCCATCCAAAACTGGGGTTTTGCCATGGGAAAAAATAGCTTTTGACAGAATTTTCCAGCAGGAAATTCAAAACAAAGCAATTTTTTTCCAGACCAACCTTAATATCTTCCTCCCTCTAATTTGCCAGGGTGCCTTGTGGGTGTTGTAGTTCTGGGTCTCTTGTGCTTTCCATTTCCCCATACACCCTGCTCCCCATCGGAGCCACATCTTCCATGATGCACAATGTGCCCCGTTAGGGCTGAGCTGCTGCAGGTCATCATAGGGAGCAGAAAAGGCGCATCATAGGGAGCAGGTCTTTCCATGAAAGACCTGGAACTACAACGCTCATAAGGCCCCCAGCAGTGCAGGTGGATACAGAGATTAAAGCTGAGCTGAAGTGAAATGTTTCCATTCAGGGATGTTAGAATTGTTTCAATTTGATTGAATAAAAAACATTTGGGGAATTTTTTGTTGCACAAGCTGGTTTAAGACAATTAGACTTTTTGTTCTGATTCAGGATGAAAACTAATGTTGGAATTTCCTGTCGAACAGAAATTCCATTTTTTGAACAGTTCTACTTTTAGCAGAAGTGGATGAGAAAGAGTTAAAGGCTGCCATCAAGCATACTTTGATCCCTAGGAAGTCAGAGAATTCATTAAAGCTTATGGGCCTGCTAGCTACCCTGCTTTCAGACTAAATGGTAGAAGCAATTAAGCTCCTTTACATAGTAATAGCTGAAACAATAGAAAACACTGCCCAAGGTTCTGGGCCTCTTGGGAAAGGCTGGGCAAGAAAACTCAGGGATAAGGAGAAGTTTCTCTGGGACAGACTGAAAACACAGGGGCTAGGGTATTAGCTGGTTCAGCTGTCTGTGTCACAGCAGAGGCAAAAAATAATCAGAAAGCCAAAAGAAAGCCAGAGAAGCACTAGTAGCCTGGACCTAAGAGGGAGCTCCTTGGGACACAGGACTGGCTGGAGTGGCAGGCCTGGATTTCTGAACAAGGAGACAGACAGCGGTCATTTATTCCTACTGGTTTTGAGGGGACATGCTTTGTGAGTAAACAGGATTGCATCAAAGAATAGGCTTGTCTCCTATTATCAATATATGCTCCTCATGAAATCAAGCCAGCAAGGCCCTGGCTATTGGTGAACAGCTTAGGCCAAAGAGGCAGTGCAAAGTTTCATGTGGAAAAGTCATTTTTAAGGTGACAGTGTCACTTTCAAAATGGTATAGACTTGATCTGTGTTAGAAACCCAATCCAGCACCTCAGTGGCTTGCTGTGTGACATCACAGCATCATAGACCTGTAGGGGACCTTGAGAAGTTATCAAGTCCAGCCCCCTGTGCTGAGGCAGGGCCAAGTAAACCTCGACCATGCCTGGCAGGTGTTTATCCAGCCTGCTCCTAAAAACCCCCGACGATGGGGATTCCACAGCCTTCCTAGGCAACTTGTTCCAGGGTTTAACAAGCCTTAGGGTTAGAAAGCTTTGCCAAACATCTAACCTGAATTTCCCCTGCTGCAAACTAAGCTGATTCCTTCTAGTCCTGCCCTCAGTGGACATGGAGAACAATTGATCCCCGTCCTTTTTAGAACAACCCTTTACATATTTGAAGACTGTTACCATGTCCCCAGCGCACCACCAGAATTTTCCTAAGGAGAGGGCCCAGGTTTCTAGCTCAGTAGCAGAGGTCATGGTCCAAGAGGTGCATGTGAGGGGAGAGGGTTGGGGTTTCCACTGTCTGTGTTGCCACGTGGTACACGTATGTCTTGGCCAAGCTGCCTTCTCTCCCTCCAGAGCAGGCTGGGAAGCAGAAGAGATGGAGGAGGCAGTGGGAGGAGATGACGTCCCAGGGTTCTGGGGAGCGGGGAGCTGGGGCCTGGTGTTCTTTCTAGTGGGAGGGGAGTGAGGAGAAGCCCCAGCCCGTCCAGGTCTCTCTGTTGGAGGGGAAAGGAGGGAGGGCGAGGTCCTGGCCAGTCTCTCTTACCTGGCGCAGGTTCTTAGAGGTGGGGGAAGAAGCAGCAATTGAATGGTCAGCAAGTGGTGGGGGTGGGTGAGCAGATCAGAACTCCAGGATCCTTCAGACCAGTCTCCCCACTTCCCAGAAGCTGGGAACCTTCTGCACCTCCTCCACTTCTGGGCCCGCTCAGGAAGGAGAGATGGCAGCTTGGCAAGGACATTCATGTGAATTTGCAGTAGTTGCCTATGGCCCAGGAGTGGGGGCTGCTCCCCTCTTCACTGTGCCCTTCATGTCCTCTCTCTGCCTTCTCTTCTCTACACCAAACACGTCCAGTTCTCTCAATCTTTCCTCATGAGTCACATTTTCTAAACCTCCGATCATCTTTGTTATTCTCCTTTGGACTCTCTCCAATTTGCCCACATCCTTCTTGGTTACTCCTAGCTATCCTGTTAGGGCTACACTGGGATATAATGCAGCCATCAATGAGCAGTTTTGCTTGTCCCAAGAACTCAAACATCATACGCCAAGCTCCAAGAAATCACAAGATTCTTTTTCAAATAATAAACATGGAGATTTGTTCAATTGCATTCAGGAGTTTGAGCTTCGAAGGGCTGTGTTTTTCTCTGCAAACATATGCATTAGAATCTTTATTTTCTTTCTATATGAAAGCTGAGAGTCTTGTGTAATCACAGGACTCCAGAAGCTGGATATTTAAGAAGCACATAAAATATGAGACTGTCAATGAAATTGAGAGAGTTGGTACCACTGATGAGTGTGCATTGTTAGCTGATATTTGGGGTCTTGCAGGGTTGTTTCTGTTAAGGTGAGGAATCGCTTATATCAGACAGATGTATTCTTTGGTACAAATTTGTTTATTTACAAGGAATGGACACACAATCCTGTTTCCTTGAATGCAGTAGAACCTAAGAAACAGCTGGCAGTTTCCTTGCTCAGAATTCCCCAAGTCTGCCTTTTCACTGGATTGTGTGCCTAAGAAGCCCTCTCTCTCTGCTTCTGCTCAGTGTCATACTCATGACTCTCTCTTGGCATTCTGCTTCCAACATTATTGCCTAGCTCCTGTTAATCTACCTGAGTTAGTTCTGGCCTGGTCCTATGGCTTAGCATCTTGGGTGGAAGTCCCCTTGTCTGCAGCTGGTTTGAACCACATTAAGAGGCTTCACTGCTCCTTATGTTAAATCAGAAGAAAGGTGCTTGACACCCCATTGGCTCCAATGTCACACTCTTTGGGGTCTAAGACCCAACTTGATGGCAACCATAAGCACCATTTAGCATGGCACTACGATCTAGTGAGTGCCGGTGGGTGTGGGCTCTGGCCCAATGAATGAATTTACAACCTGTCTTTCTGTTTCTGATCTCCAGATGTGAATGGAATGTCCAGCTCTGTTGCCCCTATCAATGGCACAGCAGTGGTGAAGATAGATCGCCTCCGAGATGTGGTGGGGAACTACACGTATAGGGTCAACAACAAGCATGATAAGAGCCAGAAGGCGTATCCCGTGCACAAAATCATAGACCGGGTGAAACAAAAGGTTGGGGATAAAATCAAATATAGAATCCTCAGTCGGAACTGTGAACACTTTGCTAATAAGATGCGCTACAACAAAGCAAGATGCGACCAGGTCCAGGTACGTAACTGACCAGGTGTGGGTTACGGTCACATGTGTCTGTAGGGTATGAGGGTCCATGTGCTGATGACTAGTAAGGAGAACAGATCTGAGGGAGGAGCATGGAGGGGACTGCAGCAGGAACACATGACTCCTTTGAAGATGTAAGGGATTTTTAGCAGGTATCCGATTTCTGGGGAGGTGAACATCGAGATTGTTTCTTTACCTATTGAAATTCCTACCAGGCCTGGATTAAGAGAGTCAGAGGCATTAAAAAC
Source organism: Emydura macquarii macquarii (assembly GCF_026122565.2). Taxonomy (NCBI): domain Eukaryota; kingdom Metazoa; phylum Chordata; order Testudines; family Chelidae; genus Emydura; species Emydura macquarii. The sequence goes on along the minus strand of NW_027131105.1, from coordinate 6,469,039 downwards.
CCTGTGACCAGCACTAGCACTAGCCCTCGCCCCTCTGCAGCATCAGCCCTCATGCCCCTCCTCTGCCAGCCCCCAAGACTCCACAGTGACATCACACATGGCCCATGGCTACCTCCAGCAGCCTCTAGTACCATCCCTCACCCACTAGGACCAGTCTTAATACTTTCCCTCACTTCCCTCCGGCTTAACCCCTGCCCTGCCCCCGACTTCCTCTGTGACCTTGGGCAAGTCATTGAGTCTCACTCAGCCTCAGTTTCCCCAGTTCCACCATGGGGATTATGGCACTGCCCTGCCTCCACAGAGTTTGTGAAGATAAATATGTTAATGTGCATGAAGCACACAGACACAATGGCGGTCAGGATTGTACCTAGAAATACCCTCTGAACTTCTCTGACCAAAGCAGACATCTACATATACAGACTGACTGGTGGATATTTTTCCAGCCCTCAGTTGTTGCCCTATTTTAGTCTGAGTGGTTTAGCAATATCCAGGGCCTTGCTGGCTTGATTCCATTAGGAGGAGAAAACAACAACACAAGTTAGTCCTATTCTGCGGTGCAACCATTTCTATTTACAAAGGATGCACACAAAGCCGTTTCCCTGAACGTGCTAGGAACAAAGATCATCTGGCAGCTTCCTTTTTCAGAAATCCAAGCCTATCTTTCCAGCAAACTCTGTGCCCAAGAATCCCTGACTCTCTATTTCCTTTTAGGGTTAAGCTCCCCGCTGCTTCCTTGACTTTCTCTCACACACACACACACACACACACACACACACACACACACACTTAATGGCCCAGACCCTATGTATGCAATCAGTCCTCCTCCAGCCATTTAGCTTATGGTCCAAGGCTAATTGGAAGCTAGCTTCTTGTTTCAGCTATCACTACCTAGAGGCACATTTAATTGCTCCTTCTATTTAGCCTAAATGAAAGCTAGTTAGTAAACCCAGCGATTTTTACAAGGTCTGTGATTGATCTAAAGTTCAGTGGCAGCCGTTAAACATCTCCTGCATAATACTATCTTCAGCCAGCCAGGATTTTTATCTTCAACATTGCCATTCAAGGTTAAAATGCTTTATTTGCAGTGTGCTTCCTCCCCCTGCCCCCACCGCCCCATGAGAAGCCTATTGAGACAAAGTGCCCAGAAACAGGCTTTGAATGAGCAGGCTGCATTCTGGGAGATTCTTCAGGTGTCAGGATTGTGTCTAACTAATTGCGGATTCTTTTTGTTTCCAGGCTGCTGCTGCTGCAAAAATGGGTTTTATAGGTGCAGTGGTGATTGGTCTTCTGCGTATCTTTACTGGAATCCGGTAGTATCGTTAACAAATTTCTTCAGAAAAGACGTTTTCTGTTCAAACAATTTACTGGCACATGCAAAAGATACAGCTCAGAGCCTTGCAGTGGAAACCAAAATAAATCTTATACCTAAGAATTACCACATTAATGGGAGTCTTGTTTATTGTTACCTGTCAGTGGCCCAGAGTAGATGATTGGTTGAGTATTATTGTATCACCAGGCACTGAAATCAGGAAAATTGCTGCAAATGGAGGGAGTGAGGTTCATACTGGCTCTGGTCAGGAGCGTTTAACTTGGCTCACATTCTTTATCAGACTGTTTTCAGTGCAAGACACAAGCTAAATGAGATTTCACGAGCAGAACTGCTCTCTCTCACACACACACACACACACCCCCCTTCTGACCAGGCCAAAGTGCCAGCTCCAGGCAAGGACTGACTCTGAATTACATTTAAGACAAAGCACTTGTCGAGAATACTAATGTACCTTTTCTGCCAAGTGTCACTGGCAACAACAAGGGCCCAGTTCAAATAACTAGGAGCTCCTCTTGCAATTAACAAAACACACATGCTCAAATCCGCCCCCGAAATTTAAGAAAACTAAACACCTGCCTAGTGTCCTTCACAGACAATACTTTACCTCTCACAAGCACCCAGTCTGGGTACAGAATCAAGAAAGCTGTACTGAGGCTGTCACAGAGCTCCATGAGTTTATTACACTGGCCTTCACACAGTCTTGGGGGGACCTATAGTTCTCCGCCAAGCCCTAGAGTTAGGCTTTCACAAGGGTGAGTTCCGTAGCTCTCCAAATCAGAGACAGGGCCTTCTGGCTTCAGGCACATCATATCTCCCAGTAAGTACAAAGGAGTTCAGACTCAGGTTTCAAGACTTCTCCCCTGCAGGGAGCCATGCAAACAGTGAGAATCTGCAGCCACACAGTGCAGCCTTTTCAGCGCAAGAGAGCATTTATTAGACACCTGGAATCCAGCATCAGCACTGATCCTTCAGTCAGCCTGGAAAGACACACTTAAGACAGCAGCCAAATTGGCAGAATCACCTGGCCCCAAATCCCAGGCTCTCCTGAGATCCAGCCACGCTCTCACGCTGAATTCCAGAGCCCTCTGTATGCATGTGTGTGTGTGTGTGTGTGTTTATCTCTGGCAGCACCCTTAAAACACAATTATTGACACCTCCTCTCTTTGTTCCCAGTTGCAGCCCTGCTGTTTCCACATCTCCTTCTGCCATGGCTGCTAGCTGTTAAGATCTCATGTCTCTGTCATTGAGGCTCTCACTGGCTCTTCAGGGCCTACCACTCGTGTGTTGATCCCAGCCAGTTGTTAACAGTCCCCACCTAGACAGTGTTCACTGTAGGTGACACCAAGCCATGCCTCCCTCCTCTCTCCCCTTCCCCTTACCCCCACTCAATAGTTATGCAAAGTGGGTGGAGAGCGTTGTGCATATTGTTCATAAAAAATGTTACAAAAATTTCCACCTTCTCCACAAAGAGGAAAGGAGCCCAGCACTAATTTGGGAAAACACAGCAACAATAAAGCAGCTGTATGTTTATACAAATAGAAAGTCAACCTCCATCCCGACAGTGTCTTGGGCAGTAGTCCTTTGCCTGAGTTTCCCCATCTGCCAACGTGAACAAGTGCTCCATCAACACCTAACTCCCCCTGCTTTTCCCCTCTGGTGCATCCCACTCGTTCGTTATGGTCAGTGAAACCCCAGAGTCCAGGTGTGCATTTGGGCAGGTCCATCTCCAGCCCCTAGGGGGAAAGTGCTTCTGCAAAGAGACCCATGCTGCTGCCACTAGCCCCAATGCCAGCCCTGCACCGCCACTGTTAGCCGCAATACCATCTGTGAACTGTCTCCTCTTGCCAAGCCACTGCATCACATCACCCCTTACTGCATCACCAGATCTGGGGCTTCAGGGCACCTCTCGTGATGACAGCTCTATGGGTTTTAGGTAGAGGCACCTCACCCTTTCTACATTATCTCTTACCACGTCAGATCTGGGTTCTGAGGCTCGACCATCCTACTCAACTACAGTGATTTCAGCTCTGCCATAGCACCAGGGAGGGTTTAGGAACATATAGGCCTTTGAGCAGAGCCCATGACAACAGAGATTCACTCCTCTTTGAAAGCTAAGAGACCCTTTCCCCTTCTTCTAGCCAAGCACCACTACACAGTGGTCCATGACTCAGATACTGGTTATGGTGACCCCTCACTCAGGCCATAATCAGTACAGTTCTGTTGCCCTTTAGCCATACAATAAAGCTAACAACATTTCATTTTTCCAACAGCCAAACCTGAAGTGAATTTTGACTAAAACAAACATTCTGTCCTCACTGGCATTGTGGGTGTCACCCATCCATATGAGGTTGGGCTCATTCTGTCACTTCTTCCAGTTCATCAATAGATGACAGGAGGGATCTCCTTCCTCTCTGGGTGTCGGGCTACTTCCTCACCTCAGCCGAAGATGTATCATTCCTGCAAATCTCACACAGGAGTATTCCTCCCTTTTTCTCGTACAGTCTTATAAAGCTCACTCCTGCCACCGTGGGCCTGTGAGCTAATGGTACCAGTTCCTCACTAACAAACCTGGGGGCATTGTAAGTTGCCTCACCCCAGCCTTACCGGCTCTCTGTGAATGTTCCCCAGGGCCTACTTAGTCCCCTTCTACACATTATTTCTGGGTCATCTCATCCACAAGCACAAATTCAACTGGCATCTGTCTGTTGACCACTCACAGGTCTGCTGCTCTGCTCCAGATCTATCTCTTTCTATCCAAAGGGAAAATCTTGGCCTGTCTCCCTGGCATCCCCTTGTGAATGCCTGGCCATCAGCTCAAGCTCAACATGGCAAAAAGAGAGCTCCTAATCTTCCTCCCCCAGCCCTCCCTGCTACCTTGATTACTATGGACAAGATCACCATCTTGCCTGTCATTCAGGCCTCTAATCTGGGCATCATCTTTGACACTGATCTCTCCCCAGCTTCTCACATCCAGGCTGTATCTAAATCTTGTTGCTAACAAGACAATCTGGTCGATAACTCTTTCTGCACAACTACTGAGATACGGCCTTTCCTATCCAGCCACACAAACTCTTGTCCAGGCTCTTGTCATCTTGGTCACTGTAACATCCTTTTCTCTGGCCTTGACAAGTTCAATCTTGCTCCCAGTGGTGTAGTGGGGCTGGAATGCCATTCCAACGCTTACACAGAAAAAAAAAATGGTGTCCTCTACAGTGTTACCTTGCACGCACTGCACGGGCAGGGTTATACTGGCCGGGAAGGGGTCACGCTGGCAGAGGCTGGGTATCAGTACTTGAAAAATAATCAAGATTGCAACACTAGTCTTGCTCATATCCATTCAGAATGCTGCTGCAAAGATCATTTTCCTAGCCCACCACTTTGGCCATGCCCTCCCCTTTCTGTGCCTCCCTTTACTGGCTCTCCATTCCATCAAACATACTTGTCTTTGCCTTCAAGGTTCTTCACATCTGTCCCCATCCAACATATCTCTAATTTGCTATCAAGAGGTTGATTCTCACCTCTGATTGAGCCATCATGCTAGTCTCTTATCTTTCCAACATCTCTAAGGGAGAATTTACTTCCGCTGTATATTGTAGCAAGAGAAGGTAACTAATTTTGGGTCAGAAGTAATTTTTTAAGTTGCGTGTCCCTTTAAAGCACAGGATTTCTGAAGTCACGCGAGAGCTGGGATAGGTTCCAAAATCTGACAGTGAAGATTTGGGTTAGCTGTTGTGATGCTGAGCATGACATTATGGTCATTAAATCATATTTGGGGTCACGTCTGCTAATCATCAATAGACTTTGGTCAGCTGAGGTGCTGAACAGATCAAAGAATTCAGTCTGTGTTGTGTTTGCTCTTCCCTCAACATTAAGAATATGAGGAAACTACACAGATGCCACTGGGTTCCAAATAACCATATGTGCTAGCTGTACACAAACACACGAGATCTAGCTGTGCATCTATAATGCTGCTCTGGATGGGTTCGGGTATATAGGACACACCTAAATACACAAAGGAATGATTATCTCCATTTTACAGATGGGGAAAATAACACACGGAGATTAAGTTACTCACTCAATTTCAAGAATCTGTGATAAACTCAAGAACTGAACTTTGATCTCCCGAGTCCCACACCCGTGCTGTAACCACAAGGCCAGTCTACCTCTGCAGTGACATGGATACCTTACCTCCATTGGAGCTGGTCAGGAAGTTTTCAATTAAATGGGGTTTTTTGGGTAAAAAAAATAAAAGCCAATTTGTTAAAATCAAAACTGTTTACAGAACACGACTGGGTTCGATGAATTTCCTGACTTGAAACAATGTTAACACCAAGTTTTTAATTTGCTGATATGTTTCATTCTGACATTTGCTGAACAAAAATTTCTGGTTCTACATTTCAAAATGACTTGTTATGAAATATAAGCTAGATTGAAAATAGGCTAAAACAAATAAGGCTGAAATGGAAACTAAATATTTTGAAATTATTGAAATTGACCTGAAACAAAAAAGTCTAAATTTTCAGTGGGTGATAGAAATATTCACTCATCAGCTCTAGTGCCAGGGTCTGACCCAACCCAGACACTGTAGGCAATGAGCAAAGCAAACCCTAATGTAAAGTGATCCGCAAGCATTTTAGAAAGACCAGGGATTGAACTGGCCACAATAAATGGCCTTGGAGGGCCTCTAGGGCTGTAGTTTTGGCTAGAAGATTGGGGGAAACATGTCCTGATGCTGCCTAGCCAGGGAAAATAAACTGGAAATGTGACATTTATTTTTAATGAATGCAGCAAAACCGTTTATTTCCCCCCGTACAGTGAACTCCACATTTGCCCAAGTGCTAGGAACAGATTCTCAGTGTCAGGAGAAGGATAGTCACCCTTCACAGCTGCAGTCACCTACCATTCATTATTCTCTTTTTATGGCTAGAGATAATGGGATTGTGAGGACACCAGCAGAGAGGTCAGGCAGGGAAGATTAGGAAAGGCTGATTATACAGCTCTGGGGCCAGGGCCACCCAAGCCCATAGACTGGGACGCTGCAGACAGACTGTAGAAACTCCACAGAGGGGTAATTCCTGATGTCCTGTCTCCTGCCACCCTTCCCCTGCCAGGCCTCTCATGAGATGGGTCATATCCCCCTCCCCTGGATAGCAGAGGCTTGTAGTTACTTTGTACCCTTAAGACCCACTATCAAATGCCCCAATCTCAAAACTGAGGTCTCCTACTTGCTACCCTCGCACATGTAATGTTAACAGCTTTGGGCAGAGGTGCAGGGGATTTGGAGGTTTGACTAGAGACATGCAGACAGGGATCATTTCATTCAGCACTGGCATGTGGCTGCCTCTGGGCTAGGACGCAGGCTGGTTTATACAGGGAATCCCTTTCCTGGGGCTGGGATGCAGCCACCTCTGGGACAGGGTGCAGCAGCTGTTCATATGGGGATTGCTCACCCAGGGCCGAGATGCAGCAGCCTCTGGAGTGGAACCTGGGTGCTGTTTAACAGCAACTCAGGAAGCTCCACGTCAGCCTGAGTTACTGGTTAGGTGCCAAAATCCTCTTACTACAAGATCCTTTAAAAGATTGTAGCAATCTGGAAATAATTCAAACACCTAATTTACCTCGCCAGGACCCAGAAAACAGCAGAAAGTGTTTAAAAACTCCCTAAGAACTAGGAATTCCAGATCTGTTACATTTGTATTGCAGCAGACTGACAGTGTCTGAAAGCAATAGCTCCCACTAGTGGTGGTGGGAGGCGTCAGCGCCCAAAGCTAGCAGCCACTCACTATGGGCAATTTATGCCTAAAATTTCCAAGCCCCAGGCAGGGAATCTGAAATTAGCACATAAGAGTCTAACCCACATGACCTGCATGTTCAACTAGTGCTATAAGGCCTAGGAGGCAGTGTGCTCCCACATGAACATAGCAAATTTCTTTGTATTACAGTAAAACCTAAAGACCCCAAATGATACAGGGTCGTCATTATGATGTGGTCAATAATAATAGTATTATGGTTATGTCTATAGGCCCAAACTAAGACTGGTGAGCACATTATGAGATATGCATTATTAGTACTGTTATGGTAGCGTCTAGAGAACCCATCTGAGATTGGGGCCTCATTGTACTGGGTGCTGCACAGACCCTCCATGAGAGACAATCCTTGCCTCAGTGAAGTTACAATCTAAATAGATCAAGGATTATTATCCCCATTTTACATATGGGGAAACTGAGACACCGACTGGTGAAGTAGCTTGCCTGAAGTCAGACAGAAAGCTAGTAGCAGAACCAGGAGCAGAGAACCCAGGAGTCCTGATGCCCCCTGACCTGTTCCTCCTAGAACTGGGAATGGAATCCAGGAGTCCTGACTCCCAGCCCACCTTTGCTTTAACCTCTAGACTCCCCTCCCCCCTGCCCCGCCTCCTATTAAACATATAATACGTCTATTTGTGCTCTCTAAGCTTAGATCCAACGCAGCAAAACTCAGGTGAATTTTCATGTGCAGGGTGGCAAAAGGCATCTCCATGACCCCAGGGCAATCGCCCTTCAAAGAGTTTTTCAAGATTGATGTTTTTGAATTGCACTTAAACATAGCTATCCCTGAAATGTGCATTGTAATCAGAGGGAATAATACAGCAAGTCTCAGCCAACCAGAAGGGTGATCCCCACATCACAGAATTTCCCCACTCCATACCTCAGTTTCCCCATCTCTCCAGTAGTACCGACCCAGTTCCCAGCATGCAAGAATGCGCTGACATTTGTCCAGGATTACATATAACACTATTACACTCTTGTATCCCTCACCCTCTCCTCCCCTCCCAAGTGGGCATAGCAATCCATGGAGTAAATCCTCCGAGCTGGATGGATTTAGTCTGTGTTAATCCACCTGCTCAATCTGCTGCTGCTACTCAGCTTCTCTGCATCACAGGTCTCAAATCAGGGGCTGGAACTGCTTTGATGAGCTGATCAGTCAAGGGCCCCGGCTTCACATCCCCGCACCCCGCTGGGCAGGACCTGACCCCGGCACCAACCCAGTCACTCGCCAGCTGCCTGACGATAAGGAAAGCTGGAAAAATTCTTCCAGTTCAACAGCTACTGCAGGCCCAGCAGTCCAGCTGGTGAGTCAGTATTCCCCTGGGATCCTATGGGACAGGGGTGGGTTGCGGGTAGGCATTCCACAGACCTTGAACTGCTAGTGTTAGGGGTATTCATGCCAGTGCCTCCCTGCCCTGCCTCTCCCCCGCCTCCCCAAAGACTGCCTGAGCCCCGCTGGGCTTGGGCAGAGAGGATGTTTCTGCATTTACAGCAATAGAATGGGGTGGATTTTTATTGCAAAGGTTTAGAAATTACTGCCTGTATAGGGACCTGGGCTGGGCCTGGGGTGGGGAGTGGGATTACAGAGAACAAGGCCTGCCTGGGAGCCCTGAGACTCTACACACAGTACAGAGTATACACATTGTGGCTGCAAATACTCACCTAGGTCCCAACACATACACAGTCTTCAGATGCTCCCTCCCCCCCACATATACACACCCTGTCTGTACTCACTCATCTACTCCACAGTCTGTGTGTGCTCACCTACCATACACCCTGTCTGCATACACTCACCGCCCCCACACAATACACTGCCCCCTCCCAATACTTTCCACAATCTACAGAGCATGCAAATACACACACTCCTTTCCCCACACAAATGCACAACTCACCAGCACATTGCACACACCCATCATACACACCCCAACACATTACACACAGCCCTTCACACACAACACACTCGCGGGCTCCATGTAATGCACTGATGTGCTACTGGCAAAAGTGTGGGAGTGTCTGTCTCTCACACACACACACACACACAAATGAGCACCTGATATTATGCATTTAAACACACAGCTTCAGTTAACAGAGCATCAACACTTCCTAGCAGCCGTTCCCTGCATCTTCTGCTGCTACACCAGCTTTGAAAGGGGAGTGGGGTTTAGTGGTTAGAGCAGCAGGGGGTAGTGCTTAGTTTGTGCCAGGGCTTGCCAGGGCTGAGGCCCAGCACCTCTAGGTTTGGCAGTTCATAGCTCTGGCACCTCTGGGCTTGGTGCATCAGTTATCAATATAAAAATATTGCTTGAGCCCCAGCACCTCTTTCATTACAAATTAAGCACTGAGCAGGGGGCTGGGAGCCAGGACTACTGGAGTCTATCCCTGCCTCTGGGAGGGAAGTGGGATCTAGTGGGTTAAAGCAAGGGGCTCTGGGAATCCAGTCTAGAACCTAGTCCCACCTCTTACAAGGAAATGGGGTCCAGTGGGTACTGCACAGGAGACTGGGAATCAGGGGTGCAGAGTTTTATTCCTAGCTCTGGGAGGGGAATGGGTCTGGCATTATTGCAGTACTTTGAGACTAAGAGAGGTCAGTGCATTAATGATCTATTACAGATTACCTACAGGGCCAAAGTCTGCTCTCATGGCTGCCTGTGAATGTCCATCCCTTGGGTGCCTGGGGGGAACTGGCTACCGCCACAGGGCTACTATGTGACAGCATTCCTGGAACCGTTACTCAGAGGTTCACGGGCCCTGCCCTGGGCTGCAGGTCACAGGGGACAGTACATCTGCCTTTTTCTGCACTGCAATTGTAAGACAGCCACATTGTCTAGTCTCTGTGATCTGTCTCCACTAGCCCATGCCTATCTCTTGGTCTGAGCCTGTTCTCTGCATAACCCCTACACTGCAGGAGTGCATTGATCTGTGCTGCTATAGAGGCTGCTAGTTTACAGCCCTGGATCAGACAAGCCAGTGCTTGTATTTAATTAAAAGTCTATTGCCAATGCTGGTGGGATCAGAGCAGGGAGGCTGGGAGTCAGGACATCTGGATTCTGTTCCCAACTCTGGGAGGGAGTGGGTTTAATTGGCTAGAGCAGGTGGTGGTGGGGTATAGTCAGGCTTCAAACAAACAAAATCTCTAAGGCAGAATTCTGTGACAACTCCTACATTTTTTCTTTTTTGGGGAGTGATGACATCCTAGAATTTTGCCTAGTTTCTATTGACCACAATTCCCTCCCCCCAGCCCCAAGCCAGCTCCCTGCTTTCCCAGAATCCCCAGCCCTGGATTAAGTCAGCTTTCAGGCTTGGACCCTTCTGTCCCCATAGCCCTCCCACCGCATTAGTCAGTGTTAAAGCCAGTGTAGCAACCTGCATGGAACTTGGAGGAAGGAAGGGAGGAATGGAGCGAGAAGCGTTTGAGGAGGCACTGGAAAGTCAGTTAGCTACAGTTGCAGATAGTTCTCTTAATCAATAGAAATCCAGTTCAGTTTTAAAAACATGGAGCCCTCATGTTATTATGCAGCACATGAAACAGCCATGGGCGGGGAGCTACAGATTCCAATCCCATTAGCCGTAATGTGCTCTTGGCACACAAGAGCCGCTGTCCAGCTCCAGTGCTTATTAAAGGTCATCAGAGAACGTCCTGTGACCTTCCAGGGGTTTAGCAATTGAGCTGGATGGGGAAGAAGAGGCTCAAAAGCAGAGCCACATGCAGACTAAGTGTCAAACAGCAAGAGGAGGGAGGGGTGCCCTACTGGCACAGTTGGAATGGAATCAGCTCTCTCGGGGTTCTAGCTATCACATGGCTCAGATGGAGGTAGTGCATTAAACCATGTGCATAAGATGTCACACACGGAGCTGGTGTAACCCACTGGCAAGTGTGGGCCAGGGTCAGCCCTCTGTGTTGATTCACGGAGCTGTTACAGCCTCCAGTTGTGGTGCCTTGACTATTTAGCTCAAACTGCAGCAGCTCATGCTTTTGGCTCTGGGCGCCCCTGATTTGATCCGTGAGGTGCTGGCCAAAAGGGTGACCATCAAACTAGCACAAAACATAGCAGCCACAAATCCACGTCCACTTACCATGTTAGTAGACCTATGGCATGGGGTGAGACCTGTTTCCAATAGGCTGCTTCTTGGTTCTCTGGCAGGGTCAGGAATGGAGGCAGAGGATTTAGCATTATCCTGATGAAGCCTGGTTTTCTGGGAATGCAGGATTGCTCAGAGATGCAGCAGATGATTGGAAGAAGTGTCACTTTCATGTATCTGGGATAGATCTTCTGTTCCCAACACCATCCATTGCCCAGTGGAAACCATGAGAGGAGACCATGGTGCAACATGGGATACATAGTCTGACCAGGGAACAGAGCCTAGAAGAGGAGAATGGGAGCATGAAGTGCCTGAACTACAACTCCCATCAGGCACCATGGCAGCTCATCAAAAAAGAAAACCATGGTGTGTCATGAGAGTTGTAATCTGGCCTGTAAAATCCTGGGAACATGAGGTATTCTAGTGACATTTTAGAAAAGAAATATTTGGGGTTTGGATGAAATTTTTCTGAATCTTGAAATTTTCCATGGAAAAGACATTTTTGGCTACATTTTCTGCAGGAGAAAACCAAACATTTTCCAACCAGCTCTTGTTTTCATGTTTCAAAACCGAAAAGAAAAAAGTATTTCATTGCAAAATGGCTGGATTCAAAACAAAAAAATCTTGGTTTTGAACTGCATTTTGACTTGGCATGCCATTTTAAGTCAAAATGGCAATTCTAATTTAAAAATTGTGTTTCAAAACATTATTTCAGAACACTGAATCCAAACATTTTGATTTTGTCCCCCCTACGAGTCTTTTTTTTTTTTTTTTTTTTTTGGGAGGGGGGGGGGAGGAATTAATATCTTCCCCCAATAGAAAATAACCTATTTTAATGAAATCACATTTTGTGATGGGAAAATACTTTGTTTGAACAACTTTCACCCAGCATCAATTGTATAGTAACTATTATTTCAGTCCATATAAGCACTGGTACTGTTATTATACAATGGGCCAGATAACAGCTGGCAGAAAGTGCTACACTGATTTACACCCAGGGAGAATCTGGACTCATGTACTTTAACTATTTGATCATATGTAATAATAATACCAACTCTTATCTAGTGCCTTTCATCAGTAGATCTCAAAATGCTTTACCAAGGAGATCAGTATCATTATCCCCATTGTACAGAAACTGAGGCACAGAGAGGGGAGGGGAATTCCTGAAGGTTATCAAGCAGGCCAGAGACTGAGTAAGGAATAGAACCCAGATCTTCTGAATTCTCAGGGCATGTCTACATTAAAGCCACTACAGGGTGTGGCAAGGCGGGCCTGTTTTGCCCCGTGGGTCTGCGCTCCTTACGGCTATGCCAGTGGTGCGGCTGGGTGGGAGCGGGGGGGGCCAGTCCCGCCCTCTACCCTGGGTCCCGACCCAGGGACCCTGCGAGGAGTAGCCTCAAACAGCTTAGTCCAAGGGGCTACTACCTTCCCTGGGTCACTCTTCTGTAGCCCCCCCGGCTTGTGACTCTCCTTCAGGCTCTCCTCCGGTCTCCACACCTTGCAGCAGCTCCGCTCCTCTACTGACTCCACACCTAGCAGTAGCTCTGCTTCACTCCCTCTCAGCTGGCCCCATCTGCCTGGCTGGGAGGCTTTTAACTGCTGGGGCAAGTTCCTTGATTGGCCCCAGCTGGCCTGATTGGCCTAATTGTCCTGGAGTGGCCGCAGCTGGCCTGATTGGCCTAATTGTCCTGGAGTGGCCGCAGCTGGCCTGATTGGCCTAATTGTCCTGGAGTGGCCGCAGCTGGATCACCCAGGGAACAAAGATTTGCTAAGCCTGGGGCTGATATATATGCCTTCCAGCACCCTCCTATAGCCGTCAGGGCTGGCCCCGTCACAAGGGGCATAGCTATGGTGTAGTGTAGACACTTCCTACAACAATGGAAGAGGATTTTCCCATCACTATAGTTAATCCAGTTAGCTAGGTCGATGAAAGAGTTCTTTTGTCAACCTAGCTGCATCTACACCAGAGGTTAGGTCAATCTAACTACAACATTCAGGATGTGAAATTTTTCACAGCCCTGAGCAACTTTGATCTAATGTTTAACTATAAACCCAGGCCCCACTCCAGTGCTCTATCCATTAGGTCACACTGCCTCCATGTAATGAAATAGCAGTTACTATTACAGTCTCTAATTGGAAAATGATTCCCTCACTGGAAAAACCCAAAGCAAAGGAAAAATAGTCCCTCATGCCCTGAAGACTTCAACTTTACAGCAAAAAAAATAAAGTTAAACCTGAAATGTTTCCATTAGGAAATGGCACCCTAGTGCCGCATGCTCTCATTCTGCCCTACAGGCCAGGTTCTCTGGCTGGACTATAGTCCCCACAATACGCCATGGTTTCCCCTCTTGCTGAGGGCAGACAGAGCATCATGGGATTCCTGGCCATAATGAATCAAATTTTCAGCCAGCCCTTATTGCAGATCCATATGCTCCCACTGCATGACATTCAGCCCTGTGTAAAGGAGCCAGCACAAGGCATAGTCTTAAGTAGTACATAAGATTTGTGCTGGAACTTAGGGTAATCCATACCTGTCCCTGATCTACAACAGCTACGGTTCTGTTGTAACTCTTCATTTGAGTCTCTCTCTTCAGCACACACTGTAAAGACACGTGTTTAGCCATAGACGTTCCAGTTCAAACCTTGGTGTTGATGGTCAAGATGGTGGGGCTGATGGCTAAGTGGGGGCTTTAATGAGTGCAAAATTTCACCCTTAAGGAGTACATGGAGCTCCAGTATTAACTGCTGTAACATTACATGTTATCCTCTGGAACTCATGATTTCACCAAGGTCGGTTGCTTCCTACCTGAGCCACAGTGAAACCAAATGGACTCTGAACTGGGTATTCGTCCCCGGCTGCCATTGCTTACCTCACACAATGGCTTTCCTTCCCACCCCAGCCATGTCCAGGGAGCAGACGGAGTCAGTGGTGAAGACAGTGGAGACCCTGCTGGCTGAGGCGGAGCAGCTGAAGAACCACTGCCGGCGCCAGAACGAGGACATCAAGCTGATCATGGAGGAGCTGCAGCGGGAGAACAGGGACCTGGCTCAGAACTACGAGCGGGCCGAGCACGAGATGGAGGAGATGCGCAAAGCCCTCGGTGAGCTCCTGGACACCAAGATAGCCTTCGAGGCACGCGAGAGGCAGGTGCGCAAGCTCAGCAAACAGCTCTGAGGTAGCAGGATGTCTTCACTCCCTTCCAGCCTCAGGGGAAGAAGCACCATCTCCGTTCCAGCCAGGGGCACCGATTCCTCCCAACCAATCACACTCACTCTTCCCGCTTGGTCAGGGCTCGTCACCCTCAGGCACGTCCAATGGCTCACAGCCACCTCACGGAACCATCGCCGGCTTAACTGCCGCCCGCCGAGCTGCTGACAAGGCCTCGCTTCACCCCCACTTGTGTCCCTCCCCTTATAGCTTCCCTTGATGTAACTATGGCCCACGGTGGGGACCAAGGAGGCCTCTGTTCAGCCCTAGTTGCATCCATCACCTCAGGCCTCCTAACTGATTCCACCTGTTGTCAATTAGTTGCATTATGTCATCACCCCCCCCCCCACTGAGATCAGCCCCTCCAACCAGCACTGCACAGACCCATAGCAAGAGACATCCCTGCCCTCCCGTAAACAAGAGAAGGATTCTTTTCCCAGCCATTTTACAGAGGGGGAAGTGGAGGCAAGAGAGTTAGCAGTGACTTGGCCAAGGTTGCACAGGAAGTCTGCAGCAGAGCTGGGAATTGAACACAGGCTTCCTGAATCGCAGCCTATTGCCTAAAGAGCAAGGCCACCCCTCCCCCTCTAGTTAAGATGGTGTGTAGGGTTTGCTTATCTGGTTCTAAGTATGGGGACCAGCTCCTCAGCCACTGTAACTCAATATCTATGTCGGGGGGGAGGGGTGTGTGTGCCAATTTACACCAGCCAAGGAGCTGGCCCATGGCCACACAAGCATCCATCCCAGACAGGGACATAAGTCACGCACTGACAGTGGCAGAACACCCCTCAGGGAGGCATGTTAATCATCGCTGCTTACACTAACGAATTTTCCCCAGGTCAGATGGGCAGGAACTCTGGGGAGTTTTCACCTTCCTCTGGGGCATGGGTCATCTGATAAAATCAGCTGGGCACTTCTCACCTCATCAATTCTCTGTCATCGCAGGGGCCTTGGTGGGCCCTTGCTCTCTCCTTTCTCTGCCTGGGGCATGCAGCAGTTTAGTCTCCTGGGGATACATTACATGATCTAACGGGCCCTTCTGGCCTTAAATTCTGAGAAACCATGAAGTTTAGCAAGGGCCCCAAGTCCGACCTCGGATACACTGGTGCAAAACTAGTGTCACTCCATTGATTTTAGGGGGTGGGGATGCCTCACCAACATAACCTAAAGGAGTTCCACAGACTCCAGCTAGTGGTAGCAGAAGGGCACTGGAGCATCTCCTGCTTCCAAAGAGTATTGAGGACAGATAGCCCATTGCAGCTCTTGCCTCACCCTCCACTGCTGCACATGCACCAAGAAGCCCTAATGCAGAGCTGTGCTTTATGATGGCTTCCAAGGCCTCACTTCGTCGGGGAGATGGGCGTTGAAGGATACCTGTTACAGCATGGCTTGGTCATGGTGTTGTGGATGGGGCCAGATTATAGTGCTCTTTTGCAGCCCTGTATAAAAGTCAGGGTGATAACATGGTTTGACCCTACATGGCTGAGACCAGTCTGTTATACCACTGAAAATATGAGGGTTGTAAGAGGGGTTCATCAGGCATGTACAGACAAAGCCAGCATGTTGCCATGGCGTGCTGCAGTCCCTAAGAAGGATCAGGGTTACAACTGGATCATGTATGCATGGATGGGACCAGCCTGTCACAGCAACCTATTACAGCCACATTTAAAGAGAATGTTATCTTGATCCGTCAAGCTGTCCTGCAGTGCCTCAATAGCATGACCACCAGTGTCAGGACAGGCTTCTACGAACTAGGGCACCAACCACAAATTGGCAGCGAGTTCTGTACTTAGATTTCACCAACCATTTATCAAGCGTGCACTCATCAGGCACTACACCAGCCTAATATGGAGTCACAGACAGTCCCCTTGAGCTCTCCGATCTGTTTTGCCACCCAGGTGAGCTTACCTTTGTGATAGATGGCCATTTACATCAAGCATCACAGCAATAATCAGGTCCCCAGGACCAGTAATTTATCCCAGATCAACTGCACTGTAGATCTTGCACCAAAGACAACGCTTGTAGCCAATCCTATAATAAACTATCTAAAGATTTATTAGATGGGAAAATAAAATGAGTTATTTACAAAGTTAAAGCAGGTAAACAGAGATACAAATGAGTTCCAAACTTAAGTTTAAAAAACGTTATGGAAGTGTCTACGATAAGCAAGCTCTGCATGTCCTTTGGGGCTAACTCAGGCTAACCACTAGGCATCTTTTGCTTATGCCCAGTAATTGCCCCCAGAGTCCAAGCAGCTTGAAGATACAGTTCTTCCTTGATAGAGTTTTTTATTCCCTTCCCCACTTCTGCTTTGAGCTGCAAGCCCAGCTGACGGGAGGAACTCATTTGCAGGATTCATCTTCATGAGGGGAGGGGCAGGGAGAGTAAATAAAGTATTTTGTCCTCTTTAATATTCCACTCCAGCCTGGTTGGGCCTTACTTATCAGGCAGGACAGAACACCTTGCATATACATCGGCATTTCATACTAGTTAATCAAACGTCTCTCTTGTGTCTCGTGACTTACACTTACAGAGGCTTGAAACACAAATGTGAAACATTACCTTACCACGTGAGATACAGCGCTTAGGAGTGAGATCACTGCATGCAGCCACTCACAAGCCTTCACTGAAGTCTAAACAGTCTTACCATTCGAATACCTATTTTCACAATACTGGCGCATCGGTGAGCCAGACTGGTTCCAGCCGTGTGTTCGGCAGGGTCCCACTGAGGCCTGGGCACCTTCGCACAAGCTGGCACCTGGTCTGCCAACATGACTATCCCATTGACACAAGCACGCCCCACATCACCCACAGCTGGTGGCCTCTTGCATCATTCCGTTCTACCGTATGTTTTGCTGCTTAGACCCCCCTGTAGGTGGCTGGGTGATCCACTGTAGATTTACAGCAGCTGGGGTGGAAGAGATGCCACAGAGCTCAGGCCAGTGGGACCATCTAGCTCCACAGTCTGTCTCCAAGAGCTGCCAGGCACAGCTGCTTCAGAGGAAGGTGCAAGGAATTTCCATCTTGACTGGTTTGTATTCTGCGTCCATTTAACCCTTTGGGATTCTTCCCCTTTTTATGTGATTAGCAAATAAAGAGCCATTTTTTTTAACTGGAGGTAGAGCTTGCTGCTGATGGTACAACCGCAGAGGAATGCAGCAGATAAGTGGGGAAAGCAGATCCAAGAGTGCCCCACTTTCCCCTGCACTTACTCTGCTTTAGGCAGCCTGGCTCTAAAGGGACCAGATGTTCAGCATCTGGTTCTGAGAGCTAACCTCATGCAAAGCCACCAATAATGCCTTTCCTGGGAAAGCAGGGGATTTGTAACACCACCACTTACGAGAAACCAAACCAGAGCTAATCAGGGGATTAGCTCTGCATACAAGGCCTCTGTGCTTAAGGGAGAGGGAGGGTATATGGAAGCCCAGATCCCCCAGTGCAGAGGAAGGCCTGATCCATAGCAACACCAAGGCCTCTAAGTCCCTCTTGAAGGAAACCAAGGTCCTGAGAACAGCTGCTGGTGGAAGTGGACAAGAACTGGTCAAAGTGTTCATTTTCCATCAGAAAATGCCATTTTGAGTAAACAAACTGTTAGTGAAGTTGTCTGGATTTTGATTAAACCGATTTTTTAAAAGTCCAACATTACGAGTTGCCAAAAATGTCCCATTTTCCAAACAAATTTTAGATCTTGTGTTTCACAAACTTGCTTTTTTTTCCTTTTTTAAATACAAGATTGAAAACAGTGGAAAAACAAACAAAATGTTTCCATGGACCCAATTCCACCCCCCCCATAATTGTTTTTGCAACATATTTGGAAGTTTTGGCTTTCAGCCCCGACTCTGGATGATTTTTCGCAGGATGGAAAAAGCTGTGTTCTCACCAGCTCTCAACAGGCCATACCTGAGTTAGGGCAGCAACAGCAAGGACTGAACTAGGGATCTCAAAGCAGGTGCCTCTGCTGCCTGAGCTGTAAGACCCAACTGAGTTAGCTGAGGCTGCAAAAGGTTTGTCTGTGGCCCAACCATCACCAGCAGAAGACAGACCATTACACTGAGTGGGTGCTGGTTACACAGGCAAGGGGGTGGACTGGGCATGTGGTCAGTAAGGTCTTCACTATGGCTGGTTTCTGCTTGCCCCAAGGCTCATAGGGGGGCCACAAGGAGCCACCAGCTCCATAGTATGGGTGAGAAAAGGACAAAAGTGTCTTAAAGCTACAAGCACAAAAACTGGGATTCAGAGGCCAAGCTGCTCAAGGCACCAAAGAGTTTAACTTCTCACATGTGGGACCGCTGCTCACCCCACTCCCAGCACCCTGCATCCCTCCCCACTGCTGGTGGCTCAGCAAAGTCAGAGCATGGCAGAAAAAGGGATTTTATTACATTTTAAAATATCAAACAAACTAAACTCGAACAAATATACATGCCAAGGGACCTCTGGTGCCCAGGGACACAGCCAACCCCTTTAGAGCAAGCCACATGGCAGCTGGAGAGCACTAGATCATCCCACTGGAACCACTCGGTGCATGCCCAGTGCTGGAACCTGTCACTTCATGCAAAGAAGAGCCCTGTCAGAACTTTGCACCCCCCAGCAGGGCACTGGAGGATGCCTCTAGGAAAGCTACATGCATACCTGCTTCTGGCACCCTGTGCAAAGAAAGGCCCACTCCCTAGCATTCACTGCAATCACTTCTAGCCAGCCCAGTCGATGGGGTTAAGGTGAGTGGAGAAGCAGCCAGAAGGGAAACTGGATTATCTCACTGAGGGAGCCCCAACACCCATTGCAACAGTTCCTTCAAATGCCCAGGGCCCAGTCCAGCCCATGAAGCCTAAGCAGAGCCCACAAGTTTCTTGGCAGTGAAGGTGTCAGGAGAGGACACTGTAGAGTGTGACGTCACCTTCTATCCACAGCTCTGTGACCCGGCCCCAGGAGAGCCGAGGTGTGTCATACTGGCCCAGCGGGATCCCGTTGAGTGCCAGTTTGAAACTCCCCTCCTCACACACAAGCAGCAGCTAGAAGAGGATTGGGAGAGGTTTGGTAGAGAATGTGCTGGGAGTTCTGGGCCAGATCCCCAACTGGTGTTAATGAGCATCACTCCCTTGGAGTCAGTGGAAACATCACCACACCAGCTGAGGATGTGATCCTGTATTTCTGTAGCAATGTTACAAACCTCTTACCCCCGCCCCAGTTGGCTTGCCAAGGTGCAGCCACCTCTGGGGTAGGCATGCACACCACTCCCTCCCTTCTCCATGCAGTTCTGCAGCTGCCTCTAGGGTGGGAGGACAAGAGTCAGGGAACTATAACATTGATGAGGAGGGTGGGGGATTTCAATCAAGGGACTCTGCTGTCAGTCTGTGAAGGACTGAGGCAGCCCAGCGGTTGCAGGAAATTCAGGGAGGTTCCCACCTGAAGCTCTGGGCTCCAAGTTCAACCTACCCTGCTTGAAATTTTTCAGGGGCAGGGGCCTGGGAGGGGGGAGAGGGGGCTTTCAGTCCTACTGATGAGCCATACGGGGCATGCTGGTGGCAGCTACCCCAGAACAAGTGTGGGGCTGCAGGGAGCATAGAAGCCTTGTCCACTGAGCAGTAACAGCCCCCTGCTCTGCGCCTCCTCCCTGGGCTCCATGCAGCCTCCAGTGACCAACAGGGGGTGCTGCAGTCTCCAGTAGCTGCACCACCAGGAGATCCCCAGGCAGGATTACAGCCATCCAGGGCTTTGCCCACAGCACCCCCCAGTGGCAGCAGGCAGTACTGCACTGCCTCATTCCAAGCTACACAGGGATGTCTTTAGTCATCCTGAGCCCATTCGTAAGACAGACCCACCCTGCTCCTTCTGTGCCAACAGAGTGTTACCTCAAAGAAGCGCTGAGGATGAAAAGGGAAGCAGGCTGCCACTTTCTCTGCATGGTCTGTGGCCTCATCTGGGAAGGAGCTCCACACCAGGGCTCTGGCTCTGAAGCAGGCGCTGAGTCTCAGGGGGACATGGGACTGGTCTTCCCTCAGGCTGAGGCTGAATCTGTGGAGCAGGTTTAGCTCAGACGTGGGAAGTGGTTTGTTTGGGGTTTTTTTGTTTTTTTTTGGGGGGGGGGGGGGGCGGGGGGAGGAAGGGAGTTGGAAGGGTGTGTCTGGGTCTGTCACAGCACCTCCCTGCTGGGGAGAATTATCTCTGCTCTGGGTGTCACAGCTGGAAGGAGCACAGGTTTATTTATTTATGGAAGGTGGAATGTGACTAGTTTTCTCTAAGAGCTGCAGCCTATGAAGAGCTTAGTTCTGAAGCAGGGGGGCCCCTGCCTTTGTCATGGGTTCCAGGCCCGCCTAGGATGGCAATTCACGGTTGTGCCTCAGCACAGCTTCCAGGGCTCCCTGAGGAATCCCTGTGTGGATTTCTCTGCATAGCACAAGCCAGAGGTCAGACGGGCTTATCAGAATAGTCCCTGGTGATCCATGCCTCATGCAGCAGATATGGCGCTGGGGGCTAGATGTCAGTTAAATGGGAGTGAGGTTTGGACAGATACTTACCTCTCTGGCACTGGGCAAACCAGCCCTCTCACTGTAATGGTGCCTTTTGGTGCAAGGCCCTGAGGGAGGGAGTGGGAGTACGGCACAGCCTGTGGAAAGAGAAATGCAGGTTCTGTCACTAGCCTTCAGCCTCAGCAGGGAGAAGGGATACAAGCCCCAGCGGGACCCTATGTAACAAGCCATGGGTTGGGGGGGTAGATCTGGAGATGGATTTGTAGACATTATGAACCCAGGGGATGGTGGGAAGTGTGTGTGGGGGGGGGGGGGGGGGTCCACTGGACCCACTGACCAATAGGATCCAGAGGGTCACCCTAGTTTGTGGGAACCTCAGTCGCATGGGATCAGGCCTGGGGCACCCCAAATTATCCCTGGGACCAATCTAGCAAGCCCCCATAATACAACACTCCATGGTTAAAGCACAGCAGTACTGGCATCCACTGCAGAAGTCCCCACTTCAGGGGCCTCCCACCCCAGACAGCATCCCCCCCCATCCCACCCCACACACACCTTTTGCTAGCAGCTGCAGCCCCCCTCCCAAATTTCAACGACCCCCATCAGATCAAACGCCACTGCCTCACAGGTGCAGGAACCTGCCCGTTAGAGATCACAGAGACCAGCTTTACTCACCAGCTTGGGGTAGTTTAGCTTCATTGGCTAAGGGAGGAAGGAGAGGAGAAAAAAATGAGAACTACAGACATCCTGTTGCATGCCCAAGTGCACAGTTCTCCACTAGCCATGCACACGGCACGGGGTGAAGAGACCAACACACACCCATGCACCCACCCCCGCTCACCCAGGAATGGTTTGTAGCTCAGCACCATCTGCCTGGGGCTGCGTGGACAATTCAGAGTCAGGTAGACTGTTGCGTTGCTGCAGTGATGGGTTAGTGGGCTGAAGGCATTGGGCCAGATTGGAGGCTCCAGCATCGGCTGCATTCAGGGAGTGGCACCAGGCATGGCCAACACAGATCCCTAGATGGGTTGCTGCAGGACCCCGGACGGTATGTCATTCCCTCTGTGCTAACACCATCTCCTCCCCCACTCTGTCAGCTATGAGATGCAAAGTGACCACAGATTGGAAGCTCTTTGAGACATGTTTTTTGCCATGTGTTTGTACAGCACCTTGCACAAGGGGTCATAGTTGGTGACTGAGGCTCCCATGTACTACTACAATACGTATAGGGGCAGACACTAAAGTCACCCCCACCCTAGAATTGGTTTTGCCATTGTGTATGGGGCTGGCTGGCAGAGGGATGGATAGACTGGGGGTGTGGTTGGGGTAGGCAGGCCCACGCTCTGGCTATTCTGCCCCTCTACAACGCTCCATGGGGGTCATGGAAACAAGGATACAGGCCCAGATGTGTGTGATCAGGAGAGGGCTGGTTGAAGGGCCCCTAAACTGGCTTCCTCACTCAGCTGACATCAGTGGGGTGGATAATCCTCTGCTGAGCTACGATGAGGTGTGCACTAGGATTTATCAGGGACAGACCCCTAAATTAAAGGCCAAAAGGGGTGCCCAACTGCAGGCCAGTGGCGTACCAGGGAGGGTGGGGAGGAGGGGGCCATGCCCTGGGTGCCGGCCTGGGTTGGGTGCCAGCCGGGCCCTCCTCAGAGGAGCCGCCCCCCTGCTCACATCCCCAGTGGCTGCACTGACCAGGTGTACTGCCAAAAACAGCCCCTCTGCCTCCTGTCCTCCCGGCCCCTGCGCTGGGTGCAACAAGAAAGCTGCGAACCAGGGCAGGGCGGCTGCTGGGGATGTCAGCGGGGGCGGCTCCTCCAAGGGCCTGGCTGTCGCCCCCCTCTCCAGGCCGGCACCTGGGTGCATGGCCTCCTCGGTAGCCACTGCCGCTGCACCCGCTGGCCGCACAGTGGGGGCGGGGGAGAAGTGGTGAAGAGCAGGAAATGGGTCAGCAGACACCCCTGTGGGGTGCTGCTGCTGCCGACGGGGGGGGGGGGGGGAGGAGGGGAAGGAGAGGGGAGGCACAAATAGATTCATTGGCCCCCAGAGACTCACAGTACACCACTGCTCCAGGCACCTGGTTTTCAAAGCAACCAGCGCAGTCTCAACAATCAGACCCTTTTGGGGGCATCTACAGCCAGGCACCCCCCCAAAGTCTCCAGGCACTTTGGAAAAGCTCAGCCAGCTGCCCCTGCGAACGGACCACAGCTGTCTCGTAGGAGGGAGGCTCCAGAGCTGGTGCCAACGATGGGGGGAGCGCTACCAGGAAACACCCATCGGCCCATTGGGTTGGTGCAGAGACATTCAGCTGGACTCACGTGAGCAACAGGGTATTCGGTTCGGTTGGCGTCAAAGGGCTGCCCATGCAGGAGAGAGAGAGAGAGAGTTAGAGATCGGGGCCCAGACCTACCTAGAGGGTCACACACCTCACAGCATGATGGCTGAGCTCCTTGCACCAGGGCTCCTTGCGTCCCTCCATTCCCCCATCACCCTCCCATGCCCCTCTCTTTCAGGGACTCCCACCTCCTTGCTCATGCCAGGTGCTCAGGGTGTCCCCAGCTGCCCCCATGTGCACCCTCATTCCCCCGACACCAGGGGCTCATTCCCCCCCATGCCAGAAGTGGTGTCCCCGCTCCCACCCTGCTAACACCCTTCCCCCTGCTGCATGGTGCCCCATCGCCATGCAACCCATTGGTTTGCCCCACAGAGGGGATTACATTGCTGGGCAGGAAGGCGATGCTCTTCACCATGACGTCACCAAACACGCCCAAAGTGTCCACTCGGGCCAGGGGCAGGCGGTACTGATACTGGAGGAAGTGCTGCCCATTCACGCTCACCTGGAGAGAGAGGGGAGGAAGAGTTCAGCTCCCTGAATGGACAAGACCTCAGCAGCCAGCCAGGGTAACCATGGTCACTGGGGTATCAGAGGGGGCCAGTTGCACCCAAATCAGCCACCAGCTCCCTTGGAGCCAGAGCTACATCTATTTATACAAGCTGAAGATCTGGCCCCTTTTCTTTCCTCACCCCTAAGTTATTGGGTTGATGCTGATCTTGGTCATTCCAGTATAATTCTGGAGTGTTCCCGCAGGACCTGGGCTAAGCCAGCAGAGAGCCAGGCTCACCTCTGTATCTCTCCCCCATTCAGGAGCTGCCAAGGCCAGCATGGGCAGGCAGGGCACAGAACAGCCAGAGAGCAGGCCTGTCCTGTGCATGCACCCTCCCTGTGTCAGGGTTGCTGCAGAGGAGCCAGCTCTGCACCTGGGAGCCCCCCGCATCAGAGCTACTCCCTGGGGACGGTTCCCCCCGACTCCCGTCGCACCAAGTACTCACTGGCATTAAGAGGCTGCAGGGCCACACTGGACAGGGCCACTGGGACCTGAATTCCTGGAGGAGGGAGGCATTGGGCACACTCCTGCCCCTAGGTGCTGATAACAGGGGTCAGAGACAGCCATCCCTCCGCAGCTCCAGGCACCACCCTGGAGCTGCTACCACCAGCCGACTGAAGGTGAGATGGGGGAAAAGGCCTGCCACATAACCATGGGAACCCTCAGCACCCTAATGTACCAGAAGGGAGGGCTTTTAGCCATGGGACCCCCTAGCCCCCAACTGGGCATGGGCAGGGACACATGTAGCAGCCACAGACACTCCCAAGTGCCCCAACACCCAGCTACGAGCTAGGGCTCCACCCACCACTCCTCACCTGCACTTGGTCCTCCCCAAAGAGGAAGAGCAGCTGGAAGGCCTCTCCCTTCTTGAGAGGCAAGTGAGGGAACTTGGTCTCCTCCAGCCAGCGCCCATTCTGCAAGGTGTTGCAGATGACGTAGGGCTGGGAGCGGAAGCGGGGGTTGAAGTGCATGGCAATGTCCGGCCGGGGCATCAGACTGCAGCCACACTGGAAATCCACCTGGAACCTGGGGGGCAGAGCGTAGGGTGGGAGCAGGGCTGGCCAGTACGACATGGACTCCCGGGTTCTCTCCCCAGCTCTGGTCAGTGACAAGGCTGACCCTGCTGGAGTCCAGGGATATTTGCAAACCTGGGGCCTGAGTCCATTCTGTCCCCAGGAGTAAGTCAGAGCTGCCTCCAGGCTGCTTTAATTCATTCCTCTCCCCCCTGGCTCATGGGAAGTAGATATTCCTAGTAGCATAATCCACTCTGCCAATGGCCGAGGTGGGAATATGACTCAGGTCTCCCAAATCACAGTCCAGTGCTGTCGCAACTAGGCCATAGTTCCTCTGGCCTTACACCAGTCAGAGATTCCCTTGCAGCAAGGAAGCATTTCCACCGACTTATGCTGCGAGAAAGGCCTTAAGGTAGCTAAGAATCAGGCCTCTCAAGTGGCATCATAGCACAAGGGAATTCCTGACCCAGCCATGTCAAGGACTGGAAGGATCCCGACACTCCCTGATTAAAGAAATCGCTAGCTACAGCTCACCGAGCTCTGTAAAGCCAGAGGGTTTAACAGATTAACTCCCAGCAGACATTGAATTGGTGCATTTTCTGGCTGGAGAAGCCATGGGTCAAGAGGTTTGAGGAGGATGAGAAGCCTGATCCCCAGTGAAATAGCCTTTTACCTTTCAGCCTCTCCATGGACCACGCCCTGCACCAGAACCATCTTCCTGTGTGTCAAGCCACCGAAGATCGTTGTGATGTACGGGAGCACCTGAAACGGACATAGGGGGTGGAGGAGAGAGACACATATTGGTGCCGGGAATGGGAGAGTTTGGGAGCTCTGACTGGTAACACTGGTTCTTGGGTTCACTCTTCAGCTCTGGGAGGAGAACGGGATCTAGAGTTTGAATGCAGGCGAGGCTCTCATCTGTGCTCAGGTGGGGCTGGGAGTCAGGACTCCGAGGTTCAATTCCCAGCTTTGGGAAGAGGAGAGCAGCGAGAGCAGGGGTGCTGTGAATACAGATCTCCTGGGTTCCATGCCCAGCTTTGGGAGGGGAACAGGGTCTAGTGTGGGTTAGAAAAACAGGAATAGATTAGCTAGGACAACTGAGAGTTAAGACCCCCAAGTTCTCTCTCTAGCTCTGCCACTGACTCACTGTGTGACCTGACACAAGAAACTCCTACTTCTCCCCCTTTCTGTGCCTCAGTTTCCCTGGGCGTCAGACACTAGTTATTGCTTTAGCTCAAAGGCTAGTGGTCAGTGTTGTGATCTGAAATTCCCAGGCTAAGTAGATGGGAAAACAATCTATTCAAAATCAAAGTCATGGAGAGGAAGGTGTGATTCATTAAACACACAAGAGTATTACAATAATGCAGACCCCTAGCTCCAGCCCTTTTCCCCATTGGTGATTGGTTAGCTTGACCAGAGATGATTAGAAACCAGAATATTTTTTTCTGAGCCCCACTAAGCTTTTGAGAGTGTTAGGGGTACAACTGATTCAGGAACTGAAAAATCAGTACAGTTTTGCAAAGCAGATATCTGGATTTAGCAGAACCAAAACTGAAGCCACAAGCCCAGCCTCCTGAGCTAAGAACTGACTTGATTTCAGGACACTAGAAATGGTCTGTCTGGTCTTAGATGAAGTTTCTGCACCTTACAGAGACTCTCACATGATCAGCCCAGAAAGGATCAGGAGAAAGAAGTAGTTCCTGCCAAGAGCAGCTACACGGACAAAAAGTTTGGTGATAATCTGGTTAGCCCTCCTCCCTCCCACAAAACAAACAAACAAAATCCCAGGAAGAGAAACAGCTGCATAGAGGAGCTTAAAATGAGATTCCATTGAAGCTATTCACACATGCAGTGCTTGGGGTTTAACCTTTAAAAGTCAGGCTCCCCCTGGATTTAAGATCAAGTCAGACAGTCCTGACCCTGCACCAGAGACACAAGGAACCAGCCTCCCAGGAAGTGATGTCAGTTGTCAGATATTTGACAGCACCCAACTTGATACACCTGGCAGGGGGACTCACAAAGGCCTATTTTAAAGCAAATGGCAAGGACCCACACTCTGAACAATCAGAGCCTTTTTAGGGGCCTCAAGTCAGGCCCCTCAAAGTTTGAGACATTCAGAGATCACTGGCCTCTTTTGGGGAAACAAAACACAATTTAGCCCACAAGAGGAAGAGGGTGAAGTTAGCATGGAAGCTCTTTGGGGCAGGGACTGCCTTTTTGCTCTATTTGTACAGCACCTAGCACATGGGGTCCTGGTCCAAGAATGGGGCGCCTACCTGCTACCACAATATAACAATGGGAGTGCAGGAGCTACATTCTGCTCTCAGATGCACTCCTGTAAGCCAGAAGCCACTCTTTTCAGTTCAATATCAATATCCTGCCACTGTATTCACACCCACCTAACACAGCATGATTCAGCTTTTAGAGAGGAACACAGGAAACTGGGCAAGGCCAGAAGTAGTAGTGAACTGATCTTTGATTTCATTGCAGACTGGCTGCCTCTGGGCACAGGTTATTCTGGACTAGAGATTACTCACCGGGTGGAAAACTGGGGGCTGGAGGATGAAATCTACCAGAGAAGTAGGACCCATGGCTTGAAAATCCTAAAACAACAAGAGTTATCTTCAGCTTCTGGCAGGGAACTTTACTAGAGCTTGGAGCAGTCACATGATGCAATCACAGTGGGTGGAGAGACATTTTTTTTAAGAGCAATCCACACCATCTTCCCATCCACCCCCAGGCAGATTTTATCTTTCACAATCCAGCCAGGGTCCTAGTGCCCTCCTCAATTACCTGGGAAATGCTGGCCCAGATCTTCAGCTGGTGTTGATTGGCTTACAGCCATGGACACCAGCTGAGCATCTGACCTATTGAGTCTTTGGGCTGTTGACTCTTAAAACTGAATGTAAAAAAATCACAAGTCAGCAATTTGCCAGCCCCATGAGTTCATAAATCAGCCCCCCCAAGAAATAATGAGATTCTTAAAAACCTGTAATAAATGCTGGGCTGATTTAATCTTTCTGTTTATTTATTGTTTTTAAGCCTTTAGGGATCAAGCTTCTTTTTGCATTTGCAATATTTTAGAGGGGGTGGGAAGACAGATCTTTCCTGGGGAGAATTCAGCTGAGATCAGATAAACTCATTTTACTTGAGATATAAGGTAGGACTTGAACCCAGTTCCTCCTAGTCTAGGATCCCCATTCCTCTAGGAAGTCATACTGATTTTAAGGGAGTCTGGCTGGCTTTACAGCTAGAGCCCTTGCTGGAGATGCAATATATCTGGTTCAATTCCCAGCTCTGTCCCATGTTGTGTGTGTGACCTTGGGCAAGTCACTTAATTGCTCAGTACCTCAGTTTCCCCATCTGTCAAATGGGTACATATTAATCCTTCCTTTGTCTCTTTTGACTGGGAGCTCTTTGAAGGCAGGAACAGCCTCTCCCTGGGGCTCTGCCTTGCCTAATATGCCAGGATCATGATCTTGGCTAATGCTTTGGAGGGCCACTATAACTCAGTAATATAAGTGATTAATAATAATGTGTCAGGACTAGCTTGCATGATTGGCCTCTCATGTAGTTTCTTTGGAGGAGGGAACATGCTTGCTAAGTGCTGCATAAATTCATGCTCTTTTATCAGTAACAACAATGTAAAGAGAAATAAATATCAATAAACAAAGTTTTAAAACTTTAACTTCCCTCCACCAGATGGCAATGTTGTCCCAAAAGTTTTCATGTTATTTTGTGGCTAAGACCCACCCAAGGGGGATACAGCATAACAGGGTCCAATTCTGCAAAGGTTTAAGCCTGTACATAACTTTACTCACGAAAGTAAAGTTGTAATTATTGATAACAGGAACACAACCGAGATTGGGGCCACTGCATACACCCTGTAGGAGGAGATCAGAACCCCACTGAGCCAAGTGCTGCACAAAGAGTGAGACAGTCCTTGAAACCAGAACAGGATTGGGGAAGGGAAACTGAAGCACAGAGAGGCAGCATGACTCGCCCAAGATTATATAGAGAATCAGTGGCAAAGCCAGGAATAGCACGCAGATCTTCTAGGCTAGGGCCTTAGCCACCCAGGCAACGGTCTTCTGAAAATTTAATCCCAATTCAGGGAGAATCGGGAGACATCTAGTTTAACTGGCAGCAGAGCCGGTGCAGGATCTTTGACCCTGGAAATGTTCACTTGTAGGTTAAGGAGCCATCCTATTAGCAGATGAAAAAACCAGCCTCAGCAACTTATCTGTGGCTTTTGTCCCAGAAGCAGCTTGGTAGGATGTGGGCTGGACTTTGATGGTAATTTGTTTGTTGATTTGCCACACTGAGTTTGCAACCCATTTGCTAGGATGAGCACAATCTTCCCAAAGGTTCCTTGTTTGGGTAATTCCCTAAGAGACATATTTGCCCCAAGCCCATATCCCTACTGACTGGTTCTCCAGATGTTGCTCCTGCAGACCCAGCTGTTGCTCCTCAATTTTTCATGGTCCCGATAGGGGCCACCATACCCAAGTGTGCCATGAAATGCCTCAATTCAGTGACACAAAAGTTCAGATGGAAATTTGTTTAGCAGCCCGTTCACAAAACCCCTTGGAGGCAGGGACATTCATTACTGTCATTTTTACAAAGTAGGAAACTGAGGCACAGAGCACAAGTGATGTAGCATATAGGAATTAGGTAGTATCTCTTTAAATAATTGGTGCTGTAGTGGTGCTCACCATGTTCTATGTTTTAGAACCCAACCAGGAAACGTAACTAGGCCTTGCACATTTTGTATCCTCAGTAAACATTGTTATTTGGGTCCCATTGTGCCCATGTGGTTGTTCCGTGTTATGTAAAGAGCAGAAGATCATTTTCTTAGCCTATTGCTTTGAGCACATCACTCCTCTCTTTGCAGCCTTCCCCGGGTTCCCTCTTCTCTTTCACCTAAGCCAGTTCTCTTCCCTTTCAAGGTCCTTCACGGTCTATCCCCACCCATCCTATCATCTCTCAGTTGCTAGTGAGGTGATGACTCCCACCTCCAGTCAGCCCATGATGCCGGCCTCCATTGCCCACTTGTTATATGGTCAAACAAGCCCCTTCGTGCTTTCTTCCCTGCTGCCCCTCATGCTTGAGGAGTTCCCCATGCACGTCCGCAAAGCCACCTCACCGTCCACCTTCAAACGTTCCTTTGCCATGAGGCCAACAAACAACTTGAGAACAGTTAGGCCATTTGTGGGCTGAGCTCACGGCCGGTCATGCTGAGCAGGATTGTCTCATGGTTTCCTTCTGCTCCCCCGTCTGTCTGTAGCCAACTGTTGTCTCTTGTCTTATCCTTAGCTCTGCAGCTCTCTGGGGCAGGAGCCATCTTTTTGTTCTGGATTTATACAATGCCTAGCACAATGGGGTCCTGCTCCAAGACTAGGGCTCCTAGGTGCTATGATAGCACAGATATGAAAGAAACAACAAGAGACTTGTTCAAATATCTGGAATAGAAGAGGGAATTGAGGCTAGAGCTGCAGAGTCCTAGGGGAGGGCTTTAACCACGAGGCCACCTGTCCTCTCCAGAAACTAGCTTAAAGCTCTGCCAAGTTCCATCTGACCCACTAACTTTCCTGACCCAGCTGGAAAAACACCCCACCGTGACTCCAGTGCATCACGTGTCCTCGACCTTGGTCAGCGAAGCTTCACCAGGGTCCTGACCACCGCTCAAAAAAGACGACCCAACAAATTCCAGCTGGGTCCAAAGGGTGGCTGCAGTCAGGGGAGCGGTGTAGAAATGAGGTTGAAGGGAAAAGGTCACATGCGTTGTCAGGCAGTCATGCAGGTGATGGGCTAGTGACTGGTTGCGGTGCTAAGAGCACGAGGCTTGCCTCTGCCACAAGTTTCCTTGGACAAGTCATATCTCCTCCTCACCCACCCTTTGTCTATTTAGACTGGGAGCTTCACCAGAGCAAGGTCTTTCACCATGGACTTGCCTAGACTAGGTAAATCCATTGTACTGGGTGATACATGCCATCTTGACCAACATACCAGTGCTTAAGCTGGGAACCACAGAACTGAATTCACGAGTAGCTATAGGTTGATTTTCCAGCTGATACCTGGGACAGACCCACCACCCCTGTGAATCACACCAGAGTTATTCTACATTAGATGGGGGAAACGGAGGCACAGAGCCAGTAGAAGCTACTTGCCCAAGGTCCTACAGACAGCAGGGAATCGGACCCAGATCTTC
The DNA here is from genome assembly GCF_026122565.2 of Emydura macquarii macquarii. Lineage (NCBI taxonomy): Eukaryota > Metazoa > Chordata > Testudines > Chelidae > Emydura > Emydura macquarii. The sequence continues at coordinate 6,438,032 of NW_027131105.1, read as the reverse complement.
TCTGTCTTAGCTTAGTGCCTCAACCACAAGACAGCCCTCCTTTGCCTAGCATTTGCCAATGCAGCAACCACCAGGGTTCGGGGCGATGGTTTTGCCACATCAGACAGTAGAGGTTGCACACTTTGTAGATTCTGCTCCTTCCATCCCTCCTCCGTTTCCCTCACAGCTCTCTGTGTGCCATCCCCACTCTGGTTCCCTCCCATCCCCCTCTAGTTCAGGGACTCACCTACCCCGCACTCTTTCCTCATGCCAGGGGCTCTGTGTGCCCTCTCAGCCCCTCATTCCCCTCCCCCCATGGCAGGGGCTCTGTGGTCAATTTGCATTTGCCATAGGGCACTGGTGAGCTGGCTCTGTGCTGAAAGCCTGACCACGTGGCATGGATCTCTACATCACCTTAGCTTCTACTCAGCAAATTTACCAGCTAAGCCTTCCAGAGCCTGTCAGTGGATGCATGGGCTGGGCGAGTATTTCTTGGTGGTCTGGTTGTCACACCAAGGGAAAGGTAACTATGGTCCTTCTCCCAGTGGGATCTAAGCACTAGGACTGCTGTGCTCTCATCTCAGCTCTGGGAAGACAGTCGGGTCTAGTGGTCGTATCAGTGGACTGGGAGTCAGGTCTCTTGATTTTTGTTCTCTGCAAACCTAGCGGATTAGAGCAGGGGGTGCTGGGAGTCAAGACTCCTGGGTTTTATTCCCTGCGACAGAAAGAGGCAGTGTTCTTTTTGCTCTGCACAGCAGTAAAGAATTGGCAGATCAGCTCAGAGCTGGCAACATTCTTGCTGTCTAATGCTTGTACCAAGCTTCAAATAAGCCAGCAATTTCCAACATGTGACTTTAGGTTTAGCCATCGGCAAATCTGCTTTGCTGGCCCCGCCATGGGAACATCTGCTGCTTCTTCACAGCATGCAGCAGGATAGGGTGTGCTGGAGCTGACACCATCATGGACAGAGTTTTTGGGAGGGGCAGTGGGTTCATGCCATAGCCTCTGCTCCACTCTGACTTCTATCCCAAATCTAATTCCCCCTGTGCATCCCCCTTGCCATGAGCTGCAGTTGAGAAGCTGACCTTTGGCCCCATCCATAATGCAGCACAGAACTGAGTGGGGTGTGCAAGTTCAGGTAGCTTGGCTTTCTTTGAGCTGGGTTATGACCCTGCACTGAGATTTAGGGAATCCGAGTTCAATTCCTGGCTCTGCCACAGACTTCCTGTGTGACCTTGGGCAAGTCACTGCATCACTCTGGACCTCAGTTTCAGCTCCATGTGAAATGGGGAAAATGATCCTTCCCTTGTCTATCTGGAGTGTAAGATATTCAGCACAAGGGCTGTTTCTTACCATGCATCTGTGCAGTGCCTGGCATGACGGTGCCCTGACCTCAGTCAAGATCCGTGCAGAACCTGGCACACTGGAACCTTGATCTCAGTTGGGGTCTGTGCAGAGACCCCAATCTCTGTTGAAACCTGGGTTGCGACCATAACATAAATATCAATGATCAGAGAGGTGGAAGAAAACAAACTGCAGCTGCGGTAGGCAGAGACCCTAGATAAAGGAGATCGGTGAGTCTGTTTCCTTCTTACAAAGCACCAAACACTGGCTGGGACAAATCCAGCTATTACTGAAGCTAATTCCAAGGCCCCAACACATTCTCTGTGCGAGGACAGGGTCCTTTTAACTAGTGACTAGCCAGGTTAGCAGCCTTGAACACAGGCCACACGCTATTCAGTGTGACCATTGAAGCTGGCCCCTGTAGTTGGACTGATGACTTTGAATGTCAATCAGAGTCCGTGAAGCACCCAGCATGAAAAGGGGGCCCAGATCTCAGTCGGGGACCATTCAGCATGTGGTATGACTGGAAGGGAGGGCCTAATCTCAGGTCACCTGCATTCCAGTCCAGTCCCTTAACCAAAGAGCCATCGTAGGTTTAATTTTTCCTCTGCTTTTCCAGGTCAATGTGCTCGTGCAGCCATTTCTCTGATGGCTGAAGCCAGGCAAGTGTGCTGCACAACGCCTGCAATGCTTCCCAGTGGGAGAGACTAGACCTAGGAACTTTGACCTCTACAAATCACAGACCTTTTACTCAGCCAGCTAAAGCCCGATGGTGCAAAAAGCCTGTACATTTATCAACACACTCCCTCCAGCAGAGAGCACTGATGCATTTCACTTCTCAGTCCCCTTTGATTCCAGAAGGCTGGCTTCACCTGACTTTGCTCTGTGGGGATGTCATAACTCTCAGCCCCAAGCCTTAAACTGAACCTATCCTCCAGCAAGATCCAGTCCACTTTCCTCTGCTGCACTTTTCCCCATTTTCCCCTTTAATTTTTTTCAGATTTTTTCCCTTTTCATTTAAATGAATCCCTTAAAACAAGAGTAAAACTTTAACCAAATGAGCTGATTAAAGCTTATATAATCCTCTCAAGAACTGTTATAGCAGGATCTCTTTGCTGCAAGGAGGAAAACAGGAATCTAGAAAGGTTTCATCCCCTAGCAAAGGTGCCTAGTGGCATTTGCAAAGCAGGTGACTAATGGTTAATTTTTACATGCACTGTTTTGTTTGCCCTAGAAGAGACGCCAGTTCTGCTGGGCTCCCTGGAAGATTTACAGACAGAGACTCTAGTCTCAAGCCACAGGTACAAATCCGTGGCAGAATCACCTCAATCAAACTAAAAGCTCTTTTGCCAGCTCTTCTGTGGATATTTCAGCACTGGGCGCAACTCTGCAGCTGCGTATTAGGTAAACGCCAAATCTCTCCAGGGCTCCAAGGACTCTTCAGTCAGCTTTCTAAAGCCCCAATCTGTTGTACAACAGATTCCCCTTGAGGGGAGTGATCTCCGGACCGCCAGATCTAAGAGCTTGACATTCAGCTACAGAAGTGGACACGTTAGCGCTGAGGAGGCAGCAGCAGCAGCCATAATCATTGTTTTCGTTTGAGATCCACGCAGCTTTAGAAGTATTTTGAATCTTGGAATATTTTTTGTAGTTTCAGATTATTTCTGAGGACAAGGTGCTCCCAGCGGGACCATGACATTTGCTGAATTCTTACACCAGGTGGGCGGCATGGGACGTTTCCAAATTATCCACACAGCATTGCTTACCATCCCTGTCTTGCTGATGGCCAGTCACAACCTCCTGCAGAACTTCACTGCAGCCATCCCCGGGCACCACTGCCAACTCCATATCAATGCCAGCTACACTCATTACCCTAATGCCACCCTGCGCCTGGACTCCCAGGACCTGCTCCGGGTTGCCATTCCCATGGACAGGAACCAGCAGCCGGAGAAGTGCCGCCGCTTTGTCACCGCTCAGTGGCAGCTCCTAGATCCTAATGCCACTGAGCCCAATGGATCTCAGCTGGACACAGAGCCCTGCCTGGAGGGATGGACCTACGACAGGAGCATATACACCTCCACCATCATAGCCGAGGTGAGGCACACTCTCCGCTGCTAGGGACTAAGTGGAACAGGTGCCAGTAATGTTGAGGTGCTCTGGGATCAGAGAGAGGAGGACCGCCTAAATAACTAGGTCGACAAAGGGATGTGTATGGGACAGACAGCTACAGGGGTCTGTATGGGGATAGAGATACAGCAAAACACATCTTCAATAAGTTATTGGAATGTGTTGGGGACAACTTCTTGTTTCAAAAGGTGAGGAAGCAATGGTGGGGGGTCAGGGGGAGCGTCAGCTATTTTAGACTTGATTCTGAGGCAGAGGAATTGGTTGAGAAGCTGAAGGCAATTTGGATGAAAGTGATCATGAAATGACAGATTTCATGATTCTAAGGAAAGGAAGGAGTGAGAGCAGCAGCGTGAGGACAATGGAGTTCAGAAAAAGACAATTTTAGCAAACTCAGAAAACAGGTGGGTGGGGTTCCCTGGGAAGAAAATCTAAGGGAAAAGGGAGTTCAGAAGGGCTGGTAGTTTTTTAAACAGACAATATTAAAGGCACAACAGCAAACCCATCCTGATACACAAGAAAGATAGAAAGAAAGGTAAGAGGACAATATGGCTCCATTAGGAGCTCTTTAATGATCTGAAAATAAAAAAGGAAGCCTACAAAAAGTGGAAACGTGGACTAACAGCTAAGGGTAAGTACAAAAGAATAGTGAAAGAATGAAGGGACAAAATAAGAAAGGCTAGGGCACAAAATGAGTTACTTCTAGCAAGGGATATAAAAGGCAATACGTGAAGATTCTATAAATATATTAGGAGCAAGAGAAAAACAAAGGAAAGACGAAGTCCTCTACTTAGCAGGGAAGGAGCGCTAATAATGGGTGACATTAAGAAGGATGAGATGTTTAATGCCTATTTTGCTTCAATCTTCACTGAATAGGATAATTGTAACAAGATGTTTAACAGATTTAACATTAACCACAAGGAGGAAGGAACATAAGGCAGAAGAGGGAAAGAACAGGTTAAAGAATATTTAGACAAGCTGGATGTATTAAAGTCAGCAGGGCCAGATGAAATTCACCCTAGAGGTACCTAACGAACCACTTGCAACAAGCTTGGAACCATTAGTGTTTATCTTTGAGAATTTAAGGAGGACGGGTACAGTCCCACAGGACCGGAGAAGGTCAAATGTACCTATTTCTACCAAGAGAGACAAGGAGGACACAGGGAATCATAGACCAGGCAGACTACTACAATCCTTGAAAAGATACAGGAACAAATTATTAAACAATCAGTTTGTAAGCACCTAGATGATAATAGCGTAATAAGTAATAGCCAACATGGATTTGTCAAGAACAAATCATACCAAACCAAGTTAATTTCCTTTTTGGACAGTGTTATTGGCTAGTGGAGGGGGGGAAGCAGTTGATGTGATATGTCTTGATTTTAGTAAGGCTTTGACACTGTCCTACATGCCATGCAAATTAAGGAAATGTGATTTTGCTGAACTTACTGTAAAGTGGGTGCGCACCTAGTTGAAAGACCATTCTCAGAATAATTATCAATTAGCCTCCTCCAGGGTACCCCTACTAAGCTCTCATGCCTTCGGTCCTCACCTCTGTTGGGATGGAGTCCCACAACTCTCTCCCCCCAGACCAGGGATTTAAATTTGCGGGTCCTCACTGTGATTAGCCCTGCAGGCCTGACTTGAGTTTAGCACCTGTAGCTCTGCTCTCAAAGGTAATGACAGGCTTAACCAGGGCCCAGCCAGCCACCCAAAAGCAAAGTACAATTTATTCAGAATGAAAGCATTACAGAAAACCATACCTTGAAAACAATCAACAGTTTATACACGTGCCTGTCTCATCTGGCAGTTACCCATCTTCCCAATGGGGTAGGAATACTGTACTTCAAACCCTTCCCACAGGGTCTGTACCTCTTGGTCTCAGCATCATGTCAGTTCTCAGATCAGGTGAGAATGCCGTTCATGCTGTTCAATACCATTCTAGTCCTTTGTGTGGTCACCTTCCTCAACCAGTTCAAACCAGGCTATGCAATTTTCACCAAGTGCTGAGGCTTCTCCAGACTTGTTTCCCCGCACCCCATCCCGTCATGTCACTTCCTTTAAGAAACGCCTGTTACTCACCCAGGGACCCAGAATACAAACCCTAGCCCATACAGGTAACAGTATTTATAAAGGTGATCTAGTAGTCTGAAAGATATTCCATGGGTCTGTAATATCTATCCCCAGACACACCATCACCATACAAACCCCTCTTTGTTTCTAGCATGCTTATTGCCATGGTGTTTGTTACTTTAACTGCTTTTGCAAAATCAGCATCAGCAATGTATCATTTGGGAGGGAGAATGGTCAGGGCAGGGATGGCAGCCAGGGTCGAGAACCTCTGGGCTGCTCCAACATATGTGCTGCTCCCCATGGTCCCTGAGAGGAAGAGAATAGCCAGAGTGCTGTGCTTTCTGGCCAGGCACCTGCCTGCCCCCTGCACCAGGGACTGGGTTCAGGGCCCTTATTTCAACTCCACACCATCCAGGGAGGCACCCAGCTCAGTGGGGATTCCTAGGGGCCCATTACCACCCACTTTAAGGCTCCTTTACATTGCCAAAGAGGCACAGAGGGGCCTGAGCATGGGTGAGAATCACCCCAGTGATTCCAGTTACACCAATGAGAGGAGAACACCAATGACTTCGTCACACAGCCACAGCATGTGCAATGACAGTAATCGCTGTTGTACATGGACACCATTGAACCAGGGAGACTGAGAGCTCACATCCCTCAAACTGTGACTTGTTGCAATGCTCCAGTGCTTTAGGATCATCATCTGACCACCAGGCACTGGGCTGCTGCAGAAATTACTGACTTGCTCTCTGTCTCCCTTCCCCCACCTGCAGTGGGACCTGGTGTGTAACTTCCGGAAGCTCCGGCAGGTGGCTCAGTCAATCTACATGGCCGGCGTGTTGGTGGGAGCGCTCGTGCTAGGCGGTCTTTCTGACAGGTAAGCTGACAGGGGCAGCACAGGGCTGGGACTCAGGAGACGCAGGTTCTATTTCCTGATCTGCTGTGTGACCTGAGGCAAGTCCCTCCCTCTCTCTCTGCCCCGGCTTTCCTTCTGGCACCCTGCCTGTTTGGGGCAAGCTCTCTGGGGGATGGACTGTCACTACAGCTCTGTGCAGTGTCCAGCACAATGGGTGCCCTGATCTAAGTCAGGGGCTGAGCAGCGCCTGGTGCGTTGGAGCTGGGTTCTCAGTGAAGGTCTGTGCAGCGGCTGGCATGATCAAGCTGTGTTCTCAGTGCGGGTCTGTGCAGTGCCTGGCATGATGGAGCTCCAGTTTCAGCTGGGACCTCCATGTCCTACTGTAATAGCTCAAAGATCTGTGTTATACAGGAAGTCAGACTGGACAATCTAATGCTCCCATCTAGCCTTAAAATCTGTCAAACATCACTCCACATTATCCCCATCTGGTTCACAGTCAATCATCCATGCCTTTCTAGCTGGATATGCACCTGGAAATCAATGGTCCTATCAGCCCCTAGAATCACCTCCTCTCCTGTCACATCAGAGCCAATTTGACCCTGTACCCACAGATGAGCCCGTATCACTACCTCAATGCCTGTTACTGATTCTCCTCTCTGTCCCCCTTTGCCATAGGTTTGGACGCAAGGCAATGCTGATCTGGTCTTTTCTGCAGCTGGCCGTGATGGGGACCTGCACAGCCTTCTCACCCAATTACATCTCTTACTGCATCTTCCGCTTCCTGGGTGGGATGGCACTCTCTGGCTTCGGGCTCAGCATCGCCTGCCTGAGTAAGCCATACCTATTTAGCAACTGGGTCTTAAGCATCTCCCCTCAACCCATAACAGATACTGTGGCTGATGTATTGCAAGGTGCAGTACCACCTGCTACCACTGGGGATCTCCTGGTGGCTCTGTACAACTGCATGACACAGGGGCCTGCAGGTAGCAGAGAGCGAAAGCACAGAGCATAGAATGCAGGTTCCCATGAAGCTATTTCAGCTCAGGGTACTGGGCTGTTTGCACATTCTCCTTGCTACCTCTGCTGTTGCCCTGCAGGTTGCAATACCACCTTCTGCCACTGGGGGAACTGCAGATCTGGAGGCTGCAATACCCCCTGGCTTCCACTGGGGGTCTGAAGTTAGGTACAGCACCTTGCACCCACACTCTGACCTCTGGTGCACTGCAAGGATGCCTTCCAGCCACAGTCCGGAATGCAGGAGCCAGAGGTCTCCAGCCTTTGAGGCTATGAATTCCTAACGCTGTATCTAGAATAGGACAGGTTTTTATTTGCCCTGGCAGGCAACTGTGTCTTAAGATCCAAAGGCACCAGCAGCGTAGTAAGGCTTTCAGGCAGTTGACTGTAGTGTCATGCCCAGGTACAAGGCTGTTTGGAGACACCCATTAGGCTCCTCAGCTCCAGGAAGCATCACACACACGCCAGGGAACTGGGGCTTAGCCACAAAGGTGGCCTGCAAAGATGGGCCCCAAATGGAAGCGATCTCCTCTCCAGGAAGCTTTAAGATTTCACGTGAAGGGACCCAAGTGCGTCAGGTCAGTGAGTTCAGCCACCCAGGCTCCGGCCTGCCGACAGAAGCTGTTCTGCAGGCACTTCCGACAGAAGCTGTTCTGCAGGCAGGCAGAGGCAGTGGCACCTGGTCGCTCCCCCTAGTCCTCCTCATCCCCGCCGTACATGTCAGCCAGCTTCTTGAAGCGGCCGCGCCAGTCGCTCAAGTAGTCGTAGTCCTGGTCCTGGCTGGAGCTGGAGGAATTGAGGGAGCTGAGCGAAGCCACCATGGAGCCGCTCCCCTCATGGCAGGAGATGCTGCCCCGAGTGGCCATTTCAGCTCAAAGTACAGGGCTGTTTGCACATTCCCCTGCTGCCTCTTCTCTGCTGCAGCCCGGCAGAGTGCAGTATCACTTGGTGCCATTGGGTCTGTAGAGAGTCAGGGCCAGCAGTATCCTGGTCACTGCCCATGTGCAGATTAAACAAGATTCCTTTCCTTGCAGTTGTGGAGTGGATCCCCACCCAGTTCCGCACCATCACCATTGCCATCACAGGATTTGTCTACACCCTGGGCCAGATCTTGCTGGCGGGCTTGGCATATGGCATCCCAGACTGGCGCTGGCTTCAGATGACCGTGTCTTTGCCTTTCTTCCTCTTCCTCATCTATTCCTGGTATGAGGCTCTGGAGATCTCTCCTTCTAGGCACAAGTGCTGTCCTCCTTCCTTGTGGCTGTTAGCAGACAGGGTGGGGGTGGTGTCTAGTGGTTCTAACAGGGAGCTGGGAGTCAGGACTCCTGGGTTCTACTCTCAGTTCTCAGAGAAGTGGAGCTACAACAGGGAAATAGGAGGCAGGCATTTGGGTTTCCATGCCCAGCACAAGAGAATGGAGCACAGGACGCTTGGGTTCTGTTCCTAACTCTACTGCTGACTCTTTGGGCAAGTTCCTGCTCCTGTCTGTCCCTCAGTTTCCCCATCTGTAATACAGGGATAATAGTCCTGTGCTGCATTACACTTCAGCTGATCCTGCTTTGAGGACCCCATCCAAGTTGTGGATCACATCATTGACCTTGGTTCTGCAGCACAAACATTTGACTATCCTTTTTCAACAGGTGGTTCGCAGAATCTGCCCGCTGGCTAGTTCTGTCAGGTAAAGCTGACACAGCAGTGAAGGTGCTCCAAAGGGTCGCCAGAGTGAATGGGAAATGGGAAGAAGGGGAGAAGATTACCACAGAGGTAAAGAGACCCGATGGAGTTTATAAAGAAGGGCTTGATCCTCAGATGGTCTAAATGGACACAACTCCACTGGAGTCATTCATTTACACCAGCTGAGGATCTGGCCATTTAACCTTTTAATTTGTCAGAGAACATAGAACTAGGGCCTGTCCCACTAGATTTCTAACACTAGGCAAAGGAGATTGAATAAGGCCTGATTTCAGCACAGAACTGGCACATTTAGTTCCAGAGCCCTGGCTTCCTCCCTTGCTCCAAAGTGAAATTAACGTAATCCCCTGCGGATATTTGTCCATGTTATAAAACCAGCATGTCATTTCACATGACTGGCAGTCTGGGTTCAGAGGAGACCCAGGGCTGGGATAGCGGCAGGGGCTGTGGGTCAGGATTGAGGGGCACTGGCAGAGTGGGTGGTAGAGGGTAGGGTTTGAATAGCAGGGGGAGAGGAAGAGCCTTGTAACTGAGCCCTGATCTCAGTTGTGGCCTCTCAGTGCTACCATAATGCTGGTAATTAATAGTATCAGTAACAGCAGGCCTGTATGGTCAATACACTATGGACACTATCCAATCACAAGTAGGTCTTGTTGAACCAAAACTTGAGATCCATGGAAGTTTGCCTCAGTAAGGAATGACTAGCTACTATTTGCTGGAGCAAGGAGCCATTGGCAGGTCCTGGGTCATCACAGCTGAACCTGTGGGGCTGTCACGTGCTTCCCGATGGACCCTTTTGTTTCCTACTAGATCCTAAAATCCCAAATGCAGAAGGAACTGTCAACGGTGAAGTCCTCTTACACTGTTGTGGACCTGGTGCGCACACCCGCCATATGCCGGATATTCTGCTGCCTCTCAGTTGTGTGGTAAGAGCGCTCCTTTCCTTCGGCCCCAATCCTAAATCTGGGTCCAAATTAGGTTTGGCAGATCCAGTATCGATAACCTTAGTCCATTTCTCAGCATAGATAACCCACAGATTTTGGACATCTGTCTGCCTGAGGGTTATTCATTCATGCTTCAATCCGTCCCTAGACATACATAGATCTGTCTGCCTACCTAATGTGTCTATCTAGCTGTCTCATATTCCAGTCTGTCATATTTTTATCAGGTCTGCGGGGTTTTCTCTCTAAGTTGGTGCATTTTAGGTTCCTATTCACAGGGCTGGCACAAGGGCCTAGACAGCACTCAAGTCCCACCTACACTGGGCTTATGTTGTGACTAGGCTTGAAGCTGAATCTCACCGGGCTGCACACTCAACAGGGCTCTCACTCATTCCTTTGCCTCCCTCTCGATGGTTAATGGCAGGTTCTCTACCAGTTTCTCCTATTATGGGCTGGCCATGGACCTGCAGAACTTTGGTGTCAACATCTACCTGATCCAGTTGATTTTTGGAGCTGTCGACTTCCCGGCCAAAGTGGTGGTCACCATCTCCATGTCATACATTGGGCGCAGGGTCACGCTCTCAGCCTCCCTCTTCCTGGCTGGGCTTGTCATCATTATCAACATCTTTGTGTCCAGAGGTGGGTTTGGTCCAGTCCACATACAACAATGTTAGCACATAACCACCCAGAAATGTCCATGAGTCTAAACTAACTCAAACAAAGAGTAATTGACTCCCTCAATATGCATCTCTCTCGATTTATCCATCCACATACACAACTGCCTATCCATCTACATAGGTAACCGCCTATTTATCCATTCACCACGTACACAGCCATCCATCCCTCCATCCACATACATAACTGCCTATCCATCTACATAGGTAACCGCCTATTTATCCATTCACCACGTACACAGCCATCCATCCCTCCATCCACATACATAACCGCCCATCTATCTCCATATACACCCATCTATCTATCTATCTGAGTAGACCTGAGGTAGGCATGAGTGAGGTCAGAGGGGATGAGGATAAAAGAATCAAGATGAGAGATGAAGGAGATTCCTACCCATGGGAGAGAGGGGAAAGGCCAGGTCTTGGAGATGTGCCGAAGGAAGACAGAGCAGGGTTTGGGATGTGCTAGGAGAAACAGGGCAGAGAAAAGATGCTGTTGAGATCACAGGGCTGGGCTGCAGAATGGGTAGGCAAGGGAGAGCTCAGAGTTTGGAGCAGGGTTCTAGCCCTGGTTTCTCCTTGTCCCCTCTTTGCAGAGCTGCAGATAGTGCGCACGTCACTGGCTGTGATTGGGAAGGGATGTCTTTCGGCCACCTTCAACTGTGTGTTTCTATACACAACCGAGCTCTACCCCACACCGATCAGGTAAGACGCTGTATTTCCAGCTGACCCCTACTGAGCCCTGCACCCTGCTCCCCGCAGCACAGCGCCCCCTACCATGGCACTGCAGCATTGAAGTCAGACTGACTGAGAGGGGAGAGTAGCACCCTAGTGACCCCTGCAGCACAGCGCCCCCGACTGCCATGCTGGGTCATTGGGGTCAGCACTGGTTGTGAACGGAGAGCACGTCCTGCTGAGTCACTGCTTAGCATTCCCAGCAGGTCTGCCATCCCAGTGCTGAGCTAATCCTTCCCTCTTATTTCCCTGCAATGCCAGGCAGACCGGACTGGGCTTTGGCAGCACCATGGCCAGGGTAGGAGGTATTGTGGCTCCCTTGGCCAAGATGTTGGATGAATACTTCTCCTTCCTGCCGCCAATCGTCTACGGCACCGCCCCAATCATCTCCGGCATCGCAGCCACCTTCCTCCCGGAGACTCTCAACCAACCGCTGCCAGACACCATTGAGGAGGTGGAGAACAGGTTGGTCTCGTGGGAGGTCTCCCTTCCGTTCTGGTCTCACTCTGACAGGGCTTGGGTTCCAAAGGCCAAAACACTCAGCTAGTGCTTAGGATCATCCCTGTCCCCATCCAGCCAGCACGGCAAATCACAACTGGGCAGAGAGTTATTATTTGTATGACTAGCACCCAGGTGCTCCAGTCATGGCCCAGGACCCTCTTGTGCTAGGTGCTGTACAAATGGTTTCCTGATGTCCTCTATCCATTGACTGATTCCAGTGAGCGAAAAGAGAGTGAGCATGTATGTTGAGAGAGAGCAAGCTATCCAGGCCCCCATTGTGCCAGGCACTGCACAGACCCCACCTCAGACCAGGGCCCCCACTGTGCTGGGCACTGCATAGACACACAGTGAGACAGATTTGTCCTAGAGATCTGACAGTCTGAATGAACAATGAGTGGAGGGAACAGAAGCAAGATAAGACTTGCCCAATGTCACAGGAGGTCAATAGCAGAGTTAGGAATAGAACTCAGCATCTTCTGAGTCCTGCTCCACAGCACCAACCACTAGATCATGGAGCTGTTCAGTGATACAGTATCCTTGTATTGTTCCTCTACTGAATTTCAGCCCTGATGACTAATGTCTGAGCCTCATGTTAGTATTCAAACTGGCTGGAAAATAACTGATGCCTGTTTTGTCTCTCTGCTTCATTGCTGTGTTCCCCCCCACCCTTTATCAAAGGTCTCGAAACAAGAAGGGTGAAGACACTAAAGAGAATATTCTCCTTCAGAACCAGGAGAAAGTTCTGCTCAAAGAGACCTGCTGATGGCCCTCGGAACCAGATGCCTTCTGGATCCACTGGGGTGGAGGGGCGGCAGCAGCTCAATTCAAAATATTCATCCATCCAGTTACACACTACTCTCACAGTTAACACCTTGTCCTTCGAGAACCACACACAGGGCAAGATTTTGCACACAAGGATTCAGGGGGAAAGGGGTTAAATCTGCACCGCAGCTTGCGGGAAGGGGTTGCAAGAAAGAAACCTACTGGGAAAGGAATGTGCAGGCTGATTTAAAGTTCTCAGGAACACGCAGCCCTCCACAGAACTAACCAAAGCTCTAAGCATGCCAAGGAGTACAACCATGCCCTTTATCTCCTTTATCTCCACGCCCTTTATCATCAGTTTTCTGTCATGCAACCCATTCCCTCGCTGCTTTGAAAGGAGGCAGAAACAAACTCTGAACCATACACTCCTTGATGCCCAATAACCACACAACTGCTGCACAGGGCATGGAATCAGGGGCAAATGTAACTCCGATTATGACACTGATATCGTTACTGTGTTAAGTGGCTGATGTATAGCAGCACGGCTTGCTGACACTGGGGCATGTCCTGATGGCGCAGTGCCCCTGACTGCTATTGGGGGGCTGCAGATAGAAGAGGGAGGAGGCATAGAATGGAAGATGTAGGCTACAGTGGGATACTATAGCCTAGAGTACAGAGTTTTCTGCAAGTGCTCCCTGCTGTTCTCAGAGGCTACACTACACCTGCCTGTCACAAGAGGGGGATAAAAATTACAGACCCCACTAGAAATACAGCAGGGATGAATCTGGCCCAAAGCTTATGTTCCAGTCTACGGACTAAAGAAAACAAGCCTTTGTATATTGGGGAGCAGGCATGGCCCTGTAATAAACACACAGTCATTTCACAGCACAATGTCTTGTGATTATTTAACCTCTGAGAAAAGGGCTGGTCCAGTGAGATGCAACAGATATGGGGGGAAATACATGCAATGGTGCATGTGAGCCCCCAGTGGTTGGCCCTAGCAACTGCAACAGCTGGCTGAGCTGCCCTTCTAGCTCAAGCAGTAATAATAATAATATGTAGCACTTAGATAGTGCTTTTTTATTAGCAGATCTCAAAGTGCTTGACAAAAGAGGGGAGTATCATTATCCCTGTTTTAAAGGTAGGGAAACTGAGGCACAGAGCGGGAAAATGACTGGCCCAAGATCACCCAGCAGCAGAGCCAGGATTAGGAGTCAGGTTTTCTAAGCCCCAGGCCAATGCTTAGTCCACTAGGCCACATGACACTGGGCATCAGTGGTTCAGCTGGCTCCTTCCAGCTGCCTCCTCCATGTCTGATCCATTCCCTTTGTCTCTAGGTACCCATAACGCTCAAGCCCCATAGCTGTTAATTGCAAACACTTTCCTTATTGTGAGGCTGTGTGGTGAGAAAGCTCCATGGATGGATAGCTGGGACGTGAAGCTCTCTCTCTAGTGCTGTCCCTTTGGCCCAAGTGGTTTGCCAATATTCAGGGCCTTGTATGGTTGTTTCCATCAGGAGGAGAAATCGATGACATGGACAGGTATGTTCCTGGTGGATTTTTTCATAGATTCACAGAGTTTGAATCCAGAAGGGCCCGTCATATCATCTAGTCTAATTCCCTGTATGGAGCCCAATAACTTGTGTTTGACTAATGCATCTTTCAGCAAGGCAGCCAGTCTGGATTTGGAGACATCAAGAGATGGAGAATCCACCACTGCCCTTGGGAGTTTGTCCCAATGGCTAATCACCCGCAGGAAACATTGTTGCCTCTAATTGGAATGTGTCTGGTTTTAACTTCCAGCCATTGGTTCTTGTTCTGCCTCTCTCCATGAGGTTAAAGAGCCCTTTAGTATCTGGGGTTTCCTCCCCACGAAGATCCTTGTACACTGTTATCAAGTCACCTCTCAGTCTCTCTCTCTCTCTCTTTTTTTTTTTTTTTTTTGAGTAGCTAAACAAAATGAGCTCTCCAGGTCTCTCACACTCAGGCATTTTCTCCAGCCCTCCAACAATTTCTCTGGCTCCTGGCTGCACCCTCACCAATTTTTCAACGTCCTTGTAAGAATGTGCGCACTAGAATTGGATGCAGTATTCCACTGTGGGTCTCATCAATGCTGTATACAGAGGTAAAATCTCCCTGCTCCTACTCACTACTCCCCTGTTTAAACAACCAAGATCCCATTGGCCCTTTAGGCCCAGCATCGCACCGGGAGCTCATGATATAATCTAGTTTATTCACAAAGAATGCACACACAGTCCTGTTTCCAAGAGAAACTCACAACAGCTGGCAGTTTTCCTGCTCAGAAATTCCCATGTCTGCCCCACCAGCCTGCTTTGTACTCAAGAAGCCCTGCCTCTCTGTGTCCTCTCAGACTCCCCCAACTGCTTCTGGTTGGCTTTCTGCCTCCAGTACACACTGCTGCAAAACCAACTTCCTTCCTAGCCCCTGTGTCTGCAACCAGGAAAACCTCTCAGCAGGCAGGGCTTAGCTCTGAGCTCCCAGAGGTGGTCTCTTCATTCTTTGTTGCTTGCTCTCTACTACGTAAAACAGGCTTAATTGGTCCTTCCATGGAACTGACTGAAACAGGAGGGTTGGCACACCCATCAGCTTTAGTGAAGTCTGTGATTGTCTTTGGTTTTAATATACCTTAAAACTACACTTGAATCTGATTTGTAAATAAAGATCTCTGAGAAAGGGAGCCTGTTAAATTGTTGTTGTTTGGTTATATAGAAGTGTACTAAGCTTTTGTAAATTGATTTCAGTTAGATTATTACATTGGGATTTTTCCATTTAACAATCAGCAAATGCCTCCGAACCAATAAAGGACAGTGTGAAGAAAAAAAAAAAAAGACTCACTTGATGGCCACTATTAGTAATCCCTAGTTCTTGCCTAGGCTTTTCATCCATAGTTCTCAAAGCACTTTACAGAGGATCATTATCCTAGTTTTACAGATGGGTGGGAGCAAAGGGAGGGAGGAATGCCAAACTTTTCCACATATCCCCTTTTCAAAATTAAATGTTTTGTTTTCAGTTTCTAAATGGCTGTTTTGAATGTTTAGTTTATTTCTACTGAAAAGAAATGATGGAAAAGATGGAAATTGAAGGCACTTTTTGAGTCACCCAGCTGGAATTTTTTTTTAGGATTATTGGTCTGCAAACTTTTCTGCCATTATGATTTTTCGTCCCAATGCAGGACAGGAAAAAAATGGCAAAATTGTGAAAGCTCATGAGGGGTGGGGAAAACCGTTTCCTTCTCAGCTGTACCCCGAGTCCCACATCTGCCTCTTCCCCAGCCCAGCCAATGAATTATGCACTGACCCAAACCCCAGCCCATCTCTGCTGCTCCTGCAGCTCCAAGTAGGGATTCTTCACCCCACTCCCCAAGGCCTAGAAGGGGGCAGCTGCAGTGAGGTTCCCCCCCACCCCAACCCCCTTCCAAGCCAGATGTTGCTAGAAGGAGAAAGGAGGGGGGAGGGGCAGGAGAGCCTCCAATTGTTCTCCATTCCTCACAAATTGTTCTTCAGGTGATGCAGCCCTAACATCACTTTGCAGGGTATGAATAGGTGCACCTCAGTCTCCGGGTCCATTTGAATCGTTCCCCTGCGAAATCCAGCCCCGGACACTGGTTACTCCCAGCAATCCCAATGCCTCTGCCCTCAGCAATGAGGTGGGCTCCAGGGTATCAGTTGTACCTTAAACCACTCCTCCTGCAAGCCCCAGGGTATCAGTTGTACCACTCCTCCTGCAAGCCTCGCAGCATTGGTCAGCACTTCCGGGGAAACACCCAGAAACGAGAGAGAGTGGTAGAAATAGGGACTTGGGGAGGAGGGAGAGAGGGGCGAGACCCTGGTTTGTGGGGGTGGGGTGAGGAGGGGATGGGCCCTGATTTGCAGAAGGGGGAGAAGGAGGAAAGGAGGGGACAGGTCCTCATCTGCAGTGGGGGAGGAGGAGGAGGGAAAAAGGGGCCAGGCCCTGGTTTGCAGTGGGGAGGGAGGGAAGGAGGTGGGGGTCAAGCCCTGGTTTGTGGGGAGGTCGAAGGGGGGAGGAGGAGGAGGATGGAGAAAGAGGCCAAACCCTGGTTTGCAGGAGGAGAGAGGTGGGAAGGGCTGGGCCCTCGTTTGGGGGGAGGAAGGAGGTGGAGAGGGGCCAGCCCACATCCTGCAGCAGCTGTGATTGGCTGCTCTTCCCCGGAAGGTTGGGCAGTGGGGCAGGCAGTCAATCAGAGGGGGCTTGGCAAGGGTGACATTCACAAGCAAGCTGACACCTTCTCTGTCATCTGGAGACTGGCTCCAGCTCCTGCTGAAATCCAGCAGTTTCTGAGAGCTGGCAACGCTGCACCCAACCACATGGCCTCCAGCTCCATCCCACATCACAAGCTGAATCCTGCATCCAGGCTCAGCCCCTGTACACAGGCAGCGGGGAGAATCTTTGGGGACATAGAAGACACTGAGCCTCCTGCCAGCCCCTGAGGTGATATTGGGTAGCTGCTCTTGCAGCAGCCTCTGCTCCTACTTCCCTCCCCCTGACAGGGTGCAACCACCACTGGTTCTGCAGTGCAGATAGCAGAGCTGCCTCTGAGCCTGCCTGGGTCACAGGGGCCCTCACAGAGCGGTGGGGCGGGGCACAGACCTGCTATGCGAGCTCTCACTGCCCTGCTCGCCCCCCCAGAACAGAACTCCCCCACTTTTGCTAAGCTCCTCAGCTTTTCCCTCCCTCAGAAAAGATAAGACATGACCTAAAAGAAATATCTGTCCATCCATCTATCCCCATATCTATCTATCTATCTATCTATCTATGCCAGTCATTGGTACCTGGAAACAAAACAAACCATAACCAATAATAGAACAGTCTTAGGATCATATCTCATTTCTTTTTTACTCAGATACTATCCTTCATTAAACCCCCCAAAATTGCTTGATTGAGACCCTTAGCACTTCAGCTGCAAGGCATGAGTGGCAGCATATAATAAGCAACTGACACCTTCACTAAGCCAATCAAGATGATCACAGCTGACTCTGGCAGTACCGGACATACCAAGCCATTCATCAGGCATTAAAACAACACACCACAACAAGAAAAGCCTTGGGAGGAGCAATGGCCTCAGAGTTAATGCATGGGATAAGGACTCACAAATTCAAGGCTCTATCCCGAGTTGTGTTGCAGACACTTGGGCAAGTGATTTTGTCTTGCCCTGTGCCTCAGTTTTCCCATGTGTAAAAGGAAGATAAAAATAGTGCAGGGCAGGTTTTCCATCCAGAGAAAATTCTTTGAGATTCCAAACAAAATTCCAGCCTAGAATCAGAATGAAAAGTTGAAATCTCCAAAATTTTCAAAATTAAAAAAAAAAAAGAAGAAAAAAAAGAAAGAAAATTTGGTTTGGTCAATTGAACCATTTTGTTTCTATTTCAGCCATTTTGTAGTTTTCAAAACATTTTTTTTTACTACAATTAGCTCACATTTCTAAACAAAAAGTCATTGTACACTGAAAAACTGAAATTTATCATCTCCAATTTTTCATCTTCAAAACTTTTTTCTTAAAAGATTTTAGAGTCAAGAAATTGTCAAAAATGGCACTTTCCTGCAAAACGTTTCCTGGAAAACCCTTTTGTTAAAAATTTTCAGACCAGCACTAATTACATTTCTCCCTTTGGTCTGTCTCATCTATTTAGACTGTAAACTGTTGTGGCTGTACAATCCCTGACACAATAGGGCCCCAGTCTCAGCTGGGTATATCCAGGTGGTATTTTAAGAATAGTGACAGCTAAATCTGGATCCTTCTTAGTTAAAGTTAATTTCTAGCCCTGTGGCATGAATAATATACTCACCCAAAGGCAATCTGGATTATCAGTTTGGGTCAATGAGTTTGTCACCTCTGCACTTGAAGCATTTGGTGCTGTATCTAGCACATTTCTTTCAGATTTTCTCTTTTTTTGACTTAATCCATGCAAATCAAAGTAAAACTTTAACCAAGTGACCTGCTTAAGATCTTATATAACCCTCCGAGAAATAGCTAAACCTCACCTGCTTTTCCAGAGGGTAAAATGCAAGGATCAATGTGGAATCAAGCCTGACAAAACCATCCCCTTATATGTCTAGAGTTCATGGAAGAGATGTGTGGCATTTTCACACAGCTGACAGCAAACTAGGAATGATTGCATGGGAATTTTTGCAACAAAGAGGAAGCGACATCAATTAGGGAGAATATAACTCAATGCGCCTTCTTTGGAGACTACAACCTCAAGAATCTGCTGACACTATTTGCCAACACCTGACTTTTTCTAAGAAGTGCTGCACTTTATGGCTATCTTTGAGTTTCTGAAGTGGACCACAAATTGGATGCAAATTAACGTCTTTCTTTGTAGATATTTTGATCTTGCAACGTTTAATTTTACAAGTAATCGACCTATTCAGGTAACGTTGATTATTTGAGTCCCATTGTTTCTTATTTTTGCTTAACCCAGACGTTTTGTGCTGAATCTCCCAACCTGGTGCCATGAGTTTTGTTGAGCTCTTAGACCATGTCGGGGGTATGGGTCGCTTCCAAATCATCTACATCATTCTACTGGCGATCCCAGTTTTCATGATGGCCAGTCATAACCTCTTGCAGAACTTTACTGCTGCCACCTCTGAGCACCACTGCCATGTCCATATCAACATCAACGACACTCCTTACACTAACCTCACCGGAAAGCTTGGTGCCAGGGACCTCCTCAGAGTCTCCATCCCCATGGACAGCAACCAGCAGCCAAAGAAGTGCCACCGTTTTATCACTACCCAGTGGCAGCTCCTAGACCCCAATGCCACAGTCACAAACATAACCGAGATGGAGACTGAACCCTGCACTGATGGGTGGGTGTACGACAAGAGCATTTTCACCAGCACCATCGTTACAGAGGTACGTGAGAGCAAGAGCTGCTGCAGTGCGGGTAACTAGGTTGGAAAAGGATGCTTAAACCATGGGGAGGAAAATGGGGTGGATAGTTGAAAATATTTTTGTCAGAATCATTCCTGTTCCATGAATATTTGCAACTAAGTTTCACTGTCCTATGTGCACAGGAGATCACAGAATCTATCAACCCCCTTCTCCCGAGTATCTGACCTTAAAATTTGAACCAACCTACATCCCCTGCATGTCCACTGACATCAGATTGGTTTCATGGAGCCTAAATCAGTGCAGAATTTCATCCAGGGCCATGTGCTGTTCTTAGTTGCCAGAGGGGCCAGAATGTCACTTCAATCCATGCAGTTTCAAGTGGCTGCCATTGCATAGGTGTAAAGGAAAGCAGGACACAGTCCTTTACACATCACAGAGTCTGGATTCTTTCAGTGTATCAGTACGAGAAAGCTGTGGTTACATTGCTTGGGGTGGGAATTCCCCAGTCCATTTTGCAGTCAGTTTCCTCTCAATTAAACTGGACATAATCCACTAGTCCACAATAAAGGAAGCATGCACCATGATAAGAGTTAGCCATGCTCTCCCCTAGATCTCAAAGGGCTTTAAAATAGTGACTAAACCTTACCAGCCCATCTCACGGCTGGGGGAAAACTGAGGCACAGTGAGGCAGCTAGACTTGCCCCAAGTCACAGCAAGTCAGTGTCAGAACCAGGAATAGAGATCCAGGTCTCTTGAACTCTCACTCCTCTCAAGACCATCTACTTCATATGGGATCATTACATTTTATCCTACATAACATCTAGGATCCATTGTGGTGGGCACTGCACAGACCCCAGCTGAGTTCAGGGATGCTCTATGCCGGATCCTGCACAGACCCAAGCTGAGACTGGGGAACCCTTGTGCTGGGCACTGCATGGACATCAGCTCCAATCAGGGCCCTATCATGCCAGTCACTGCACAGACCCCATTTGAGATTGTGCAGGGTGCTGCATGGACCACAACTGAGACGGGGGCCCAACTGTGCTGGGTGCTGCACAGATACAGAGCTAGAGACCCAAAACATTTACAGTCTAAACAGACAAAGGAAGGATGATTCTCCCTCATGTTACAGGCGATAGACATTGAGGCTCAGAGAGGTTAAGGCTGCGATGCCCTGCAGATTACATTTCCCATTAAATGTAAATTGTGTTGGACTTTTAACGAATAAATTAAAAGTAACTGTACTGATCACAATGGGAACTGGCTGTTGAAATGCCATCAGTGGTTCGAAAACCTCAGTGTAAGACACCGACTGAGCCAGGAATTGAACCCAGCTCTTCTGAGCCCCAGTCTGGCACCTTAAACAGAAGGTCTCCTCCTGGAACCGAGCTTCGTTTTCTCTTCCCCTTACAGTGGGACCTGGTGTGTGACTCCCGGCGGCTGAAGCAGATGGCTCAGTCGATCTACATGGCTGGGATCCTGGTGGGAGGCATCGTCTTTGGAGGCCTGTCAGACAGGTGAGGGCAAGGTCATTATGAATCTGAGCAAGGCTAATCCCTGAGGGAATCAGAAATCTCAAGCAGAAGGAGAGAAGTTATGTTATTTCTGTATTTGGCACTGATGTAACTGCTACTGGAATGCTGTGTCCAGTTCTGGTGTCCACAATTCCAGAAGGATGTTGGTAGGCTGGAAAGGAGTCAGAGAATGATTAAAGGCTTGGAAAATGTGTCTTACATTGAGAGACTCCAGTAGCTCAATCTACAAAGCAAAGGTTAAGGGATGACTTGATCACAGTTTATAGATGGAGCCCTGTGAATTCTTTTTATAATTATTTGTTCTATGTTTTGGGAATTTCTTGTTGTTTTTGTTTTGTTCATTTTATCCATACAGAGGGATTAGGTCCTGTCCGTGGAGTGGGGTAGGCGGCCCTGGAAGGGGGCTGAGTCCTGCCACCTGGTGTTAGGAGGCTCTGGGGAAGGCGAGTCTTGCCACAGGTGTAGGACACCCTGAGGCGGTTGCAGACCAAGTCTGCCCTGCACTTACCCACAGAAGCAGCTCCTGTCCGGTGGAACTGGGCCCAGCTCTCCACTCTGAGTGTTGTGACCTGGAACACGGGGTCGCAGTGCTGCACAGGATTGGCCAGGCGCAACCCTGTTCAGAGTGGGGAGCCAGGCCGAGCCCCACCAGACAGGAGCTGCCACTGCAGGATGAGTTTTTTTTGTTTTATTTCATATTATTTCACATTTGCGAAAAACACAGGGATCTCTATATAGGTACCTACAAGGGGAACAGAAATCCGATGACAGAGAACTCTTCAATCTAGCAGACAAAGGTCTAACAAGATCCAGTGGCTGGAAATTGAAGCTAGACAAATTCAGACTGGAAATAAAGTGCAAATTTGTAACAGCTAAAGGAATTAATCATTGGAACAATGGCCCAAGGGCTGTGGTGGATTCTCCATCACTGGAGATTTTAAAATGAAGATTGGATATTTTTCTAACAGATCTGCTGTAGTTCACCTAGGAATTAAATCAGGGCCATCGTTATACAGAGGTCAGTCTAGAAGAACATAGTGGTTCCTTCCGGCCTTGTAATCTATGAATCAGAGCACTGCTGGGCCTAATTGTCCTCTCACATTTCTATGGGGCACTATGTCCAAAACTCACTTGCTCAGGGGCAGCAGGAGTGTGAGGAGCCTACCCACCTCTGCCAAGAAGATAGGTACACCTTATCTGTGGGGACCTCCCTGCTGCCAAGTAGGGTTATCTAGCCCTGTAGGCCTCATCATTTGCAGCTACAGCATGACTGTCATGAAGTATTTCCATCAATAACTTTTTGTCACATGCCACAGAGCTGATATTAGAACTGGGGCCTCCTGCCTCTGCCTACTCCTCTAGCCAGGAAGCCATACCAGCTAATGGCAGCAGGAGTTCCTTGCACCAGGGTTAACTCCTACTCTGAACACACTTGCCTCAATTTCCTGGGTTTCCCTCACCTGTTCTCTTGGTTCTTTTTGGCTCAGGTTTGGCCGCAGGTCACTCTTGATTTGGTGCTACTTGCAGATGGCCGTCACGGGCACCTGCTCTGCCTTCTCACCCACCTTCACTGCCTACTGCATCTTCCGCTTCCTGACTGGAATGGCCTTCTCAGGCATCGTGCTGAACGGCGTCTCTCTGTGTAAGTGTGTCTGGGGCCTGACAAGCTGGTTACTGGGGATAGAATGAGGTGCCTTGTCGCAGCAGCTGATGAATTACTCTGTGGTGGGAGCACAGAGAGACCAGAAGCACACACAGCACTGGTGGGATATCCAAGGTCTCAGCACCAAAAATCAGGAGCTAGATTTCCAAAGGTCCTGGCTCCTATTCCAACTTAGATTTACCAAAGCACTCAGCAGTTCCCATTAGGACACTAATTGCTACAGTTGACAAAGACCTGAGCACGTTATTTAGGTGCTTCAATGGGTATTGTGCACTACGAAAACTGGCCCTGTCCTCTTCTAAAAATGTGGTACCTAAATGAGAACTGAGTTCTCTGCAACAATCCCTCTCCATGTGCTTCAGTAGAGCCAGAGTGCAGGAGCTGGAGGACCCAGGGACAGCTGGTTATCAGAGGCTAACGGAACTCAGCCTAATCTATTACATAATAGCTGTGTATTGTGGCTGATGTACTTCAGGGTGCATAAGTGTGCCACTGTGGGATGCTAGAGCTGCCACTGGGGGGTCTTCTGGAGTGTTTGCAACTTTGCAGAGGGCAGTACCGCCTGCTGCCACTGGGGGACTGGTGCTACTGTAGCCCTGCAGGGTACAGTACTGCTTGCTGCCAACAGGGGGCTGGAGCTGCTGCAGGGCACAGACTGGCTGCTGCCATGGGGAGGAGGAATGGAGCGCCTCCAGCAGAGTGCAGTACTGCCTGCTGCTGCTAGGTGGGATGCAGGTAGCAGGGGAAGGAGGCACAGAAAATGCAGGTTCATCTCAGCCTCAAAGAGCTGTTTGTACATGCTTCCTGCTGCCTCCACTCCTGCTTGCTCTCACCACTGGAGGGCATCAGCCTAAGGACAGAGAGATTATTTTCCCTTTGTGTGTGTCTCTCCCCAGCTGTGGAATGGACACCCACCAGCACACGGGCCATTGTGGGCACTATGTATGGATATTGCTACACCATCGGGCAGTTTCTTCTGGCTGGGGTGGCTTATGCCATCCCCAACTGGCGCTGGCTGCAGCTTGTGGTGTCTTTGCCCTTTTTCATCTTTTTCATCTCCTCCTGGTAGGTTAACTCATCCTGATCCTTTCTGACCTATTCCCCCCCTTCAATTCTGCTCTTCTCACTGGATGCAGGAATGAGACAAACTTTAAGCAAATAGAACAAACAAATTTCTTATCTTGGGTTATCATTGTCTTGCATCTCAATTACTGCATCACTCTCTTCTGGCAAATCAGTCTTGCTCCACTTACATCCATTCAAAACATTCCTGCAAAGATCATTTCCCTATCTCAGTGCTTTGTCCATGTCACCTCTCTCTTTGCAGCCCTCCACTGGCTCCCCATTCTTCATCACATCACACATAAACTACTCATCTTCACAAAGCTGTTCATAGCCTATTCCACTGTACATATCTCATTTGTCATTCACGAGCACAATGTGGACTTCCAACTCTGATTGGCCTATGATACCTGCCTCCATCACCCACTTGCTAAATTTTCAAACAAGCACTTTTGTGCTTTCTCCCATGTTGCCCCTTGCACTGGGGAGGAGCTCCCCTGTAAACATCTGCAAAACTACTTCATTGTCCTTCTTCAAATCCTTCTTCAAACTCTCCTTTGCTGTGAGGCCTACAAAAAAACTTGACCTCGGTCAGGCTGCTGGTGTGCAGAGACAATTGCCTATAATGCTGACCAATATAGTCTAACTGTTTCCTTGTGCTCCCCTATCTGTTTGTATCCACCTGTTGTTGCTTGTCTTGTCCTTAGATTATAAAATGTTTGGGGCAGTGACTGTCTTTTTGTTCAGCACCTGGCACAATGGGGCCCTGCCTCATGATTGGGCCATCTGGGCATTACGGTAATCCAAATAATAAATAATAATGAACAAACAGCAGTGAAAGCTTTGGAGTTTCATACCTGGAATTGTTTCAGCAAACCCGAGAAATGGTGAGACTAAGAGGATAATAGATAAATAGAGATGGTTGAAGATTTTAGGTCTTAAATTTATTTTCCAAGAAAAATGGCTTCCCCTCACCCCCCAAAAAATTATTTTCTTCAAAAATTTTCAGTGAAAGAAAAAATTTCATTTTAGTTTTCAGGATTTTGGGGAGTGTTTTGCTGAAAAATAACCATTTCTTTCTAAATTTGTCAATTTTTTTTATAAAAAGTTTTCATTTCAATTTTTGGGGTTATTTTTTTCACTTTCCCCTATTTTCCAGAGGAAAAAAGAAGGCAAAAGGAAACAAAAGAGAGGAAATATAAAGACCCCTTTCAAAATGGAAATAAAATGAAAACTTTCATTTTGTTGGAAAATATTTTAAAT
Organism: Emydura macquarii macquarii; assembly: GCF_026122565.2. Taxonomy (NCBI): domain Eukaryota; kingdom Metazoa; phylum Chordata; order Testudines; family Chelidae; genus Emydura; species Emydura macquarii. Next base: position 6,412,941 of record NW_027131105.1, on the reverse strand, counting down.
ATTTTGAAAGATTTCAAATGAAACCAAATAAGGCTCTAATCTACCCATAATGTCACTGCTAGGTAATGTGAAGGATTTACCCATCTTCAATATTTATCGGGCATCCATCACCATCATATGTAGGCACATCACAATGTTTAATGTATTTATCATCCCAGTTAGAGCTGGGTGGCAAAAACATGAGAATTTTTGAGATTTTGAAAAATGTTCCCATCCTGAATCTGGCCAAAAAGTCAAAGACAGGAAAACTTTTGTGAATTGATAATCTGAAAAAATATTCAGGTCAGGTCAATCAAAATGTTTCCTTTTGATAATTTGGAAACTTTTCTTTTTGATCTGGGGCTTTTTTATTGTTTATTGCTCTTCTTCTTTTTCCTGTAAATGAACAAAAATTTGGAAACAAAATTGTTGAACTTTTAATTTTGACAAAGGTCAAATTTTGATCCTTTTCCCATTTTTTGTTAAATCAAGAGATTCATTGCAACCAACCTTTTCCTGCAAACAGTTTCAGTTTGAACAAATCAGCATTTTTCAATGGAAAAATATTTCATCAGGAAAGGCCTGACCAGTTGTATCCACAACACCTTTCTGAGGGAGAGCAGTGCTATTATCCTCTTTTACAGATGAGGGGATTCAGACACAAAGACAGACTAAACTATCGCACAGGAAGTCTGCTGGGGAGCAGGGAATTGAAGCCAGGTCTCTGCTATCACCCTAAGCAGCTTTCCTTTCTGATGCATAGCAGGGTGCAGTGCCACCTGCTGCCACCGGACAGTCTCCTGGTGAGAATGGAGCTTCAGGTTGTAGTAACACCTGGCTTTCACCAGAAGGCTGCAGGTAGCAGGGGGAAGAGACAGAGAAGAGGATACAGGTTCCACTGTGGCTATTCCACATGCTCCCTGCTGCCTCTGTCACTGCACTCTGCAATGCCAGCATTGGCTTTGGGCACTACCCCTAGTGTAGAAGCACTGCACCATGCCCCAGTGGCGCTGATCCCGGTTCAATGAGAGCAATGCATGTGTTCTGTGCAGGTGTCTTTTCATATCTTCTGCTTCCCAGGTGGTTTGCGGAGTCCGCCCGCTGGCTGGTGATAGCCGGCAGACCTGACCAGGCAGTGAAGGAGCTCAAGAGAGTGGCCAAGATAAACCGGAAGAAGGAAGAAGGAGACAAACTCAACATAGAAGTAAGACTGGATCTCAGAGAGGCTGAGAGCTTCCACAGACTCCTAGGGGTCTATAGGCATGTGGGACAAACAGGTATAAATTGGCATGGCTACACTCATGTTGTGTGGACTCTGCAGATGTACACCAGCAGTACATTTGGCTGTAGTGTTTCGTGAGCATTGGTGTTCTTGCCATGGTCTGACTTGTCTCTCATACAGTAGGATCCCCATATGTACAAGATATCTTCTATCGATCTATCTACCTATAGCCATACATACATAACTATCCATCCATCCATCTATGTATCCACCTCTAGACATAAACACTTATCTTTTTATAAACATACATTCATACACATAATCGATCTGTTCATCCCTGTGCATACCCATCTATCTGTCATCCCCCCCACACCTCTCTATCCATCCATCCATCCATCCCCTTGCACACCCTTCCATCTATCCATCCATCCATCTATTCCTAGATGTACATATTATTTTCTCTGCACTGAAGCCTGCTCTGAGACAAGAATTTTGGCACTACTGGATGATCCAGAAACTCATTTCCTCCCATTCCCCTACTCTGTTTCCAGGCCTTTCCTATCATGCATGCACCAAGCCCTGTTATCCATAACTCTCTTCTCTCCCCAGGTCTTGAGATCCAACATGCAGAAAGAAATAGCCTGTGTAAAGAACAGTTATACCATCGTCGACTTAGTGCGGACACCTGTCATGCGCCGGATCTCCTGCTGCCTCTGCTTTGTCTGGTGAGTCGGTTCTTGTGATCGCACAAAGAGGAAGCTGAAACAATGATAAAAAGCAGCCTGCATCAATAAACCAAGCACTGCAATTTGCTGACAGTCTAAAGCATTAGAACGGGGCAAATAATGGATTTTTTGACCTGCTGGCAATTTCGAAAAATCAGAAAAAAAAAAAATTTGGGTTGAACAGGGAATGATTTTTTTCCTTAATTTTTGACTAATCAAAAAGTTGAGAAAACCAAATGAAACATTTTGCTTTGTTTTCAAATATTTTAAGATGTTTTTTAAAATAAAATTAAAGAAAATGTTGAGACAAAGAATCATTTTGAACCAAAAACTCAAAACTTTTATATTTTTTTGGTTTTGTTTTTGAGTCATTTTTTTTTAATTGAAACAATTCAGCAAAACGGACATGAATTCCCTAAGCATTTTGGTGTTGCTGAATCTGCATTTTGTGCTGAAAAAAGTTTTAGATGAAAAATTTTGCTCAGCTCTACTAAGTCCCATTGATGCTCCACTTCAACCCATGGCATGTCAGTGACAACTAGGGCTTTTGGCATGACAGTCAGTCACCTCGATTGAATATCCCACTAGTTCACAATTCAGTATGTTTTAGCTAAACTTTAGTAAATCCCACGTGGGAGTCAGCCTGCTGCAGCTAAAGAGAAAACCATCACGAGGCACTAGTCACCTATTCTAATTACGAGGGCACATTCCATGTGCAGAGCTGGGAAAAGAACCCAGGAGTCCTTGGCTCTTAGTCTGTCCTGTCCCAGCCATTGGACCCCACTCCCCTCTGAGAGCTAACAACAGAGCAAAGTCCCCTCTTGCTCGAACCTCTAGGCCCCACTCCTCTTCCAGAACTGAGAATACTACCCAAGAGTCCTTGCTCCCAGCTGCTCTGCAATCTAACTCACTAGACCATAACCCCTCCCACAGCCATGAACAGAACCCAGTGCAGTCTACTCACTAGACTGCACTGCCACCCAAAGCAGTGAAGAGAACCCAGGAGTCCTGACTCCAGTCATTAAACACGTTCCCAGGGCCTACTGTTGAAAGGGAACATGCTTGTAACAAATAAACTCAGTAGTAAGGACTCTCTGTGCAACACTATCTGTCTGTTCCATCCCAGGTTCTCCACCAGCTTTGCCTATTATGGATTGGCCATGGACTTGCAGAATTTCGGTGTCAATATCTACTTGATCCAGCTGATCTTTGGAGCTGTTGATTTCCCAGCCAAGTTCATCTCAGTGCTCACAATCAGCTTCATCGGGCGCCGGTTCACACAGGCCCTTACCCTCATCCTGGCTGGACTCTCTATCCTAGCCAACATCTTTGTCCCACAAGGTGGTTACTTGGTGTCCTGGATTTTCAGAGTTAGATCCAGAAATGTTCAAGCTTTTGTCATACCAAAGGTCTGAAGCCTGGCTGATATGGTCAGCTCACGGGAGGGAGAAGAGCTAGGGGAACTAGTCTGTAAGGGCTAATGGGGCTGAAGTCCACCAATAGTGTCATAGCTATGTTCTGTGGCTGATGTACTGCAGGGTGCAGAACCATTTGCTGCTACCAGAGATTGAAGCAGGTGACACTTGTTTATGACACCAGTTGCCATGGCACTTCCCCATGAAGCAACCCCTAGAGACATATTCAGCCTGAACCGGGCTGGCCTCTTGCAAGATCGTTGCAAAGTGGATGATCATGGTCTGTGAGGGTGACTGAGACACAGGTTCACAAGCAAAGCTGGGTGGATGGTTGTTAGTATTTGATTATTGTGCTAGGCACTGCACAGACCACGAGCAAGACCAGGCCAGCATTGTGCTAGGTGCTGCACAGACCCCAGATGAGATCAGGGCCACATTGTGCCGGTCACTGCACAGACCTAAAGTGAGAGACAGGCCCTGCCCCAAAGAGCTCACAATCTAAACAGACAAGACACAGAAAGGAATATCATTCTTCTTTCTAGATGGCAAACTGAGGCACAGATCCTCAGATGGTGTAAATTAGCCCAACACCACTGATTTCTTGCCCTTTTCGGCTTTAATGAAGAAGCTAGGGATCTGGCCCCATTGACTCTAGGGCAGCTATACTGAATTACACCAACTGGGGATCTGGCTCCATCGGCACCAGTGGAACTACAGCTGACTTACAGTAGCTGAGGATACATCCCATTGGCTCCTGACCCTTCTTGAGCATTTCAGCCTTTTTCTGGGTACTTAACCCTCCTCCATTATGTTCTTTTCCCCAGATCTGCAGACCCTGCGCACAGTTCTGGCTGTCTTTGGAAAAGGCTGTCTTGCTGCCTCCTTTAACTGTGTCTACCTCTACACGAGTGAGCTGTACCCCACAGTCATTAGGTATGTAGAAAAAACTCGAAGAGTGCAACTCAAATGTCACTTTGGAGCCCAATGGAACAGTCAAAGACCAGGGCCAAGTGGCTAGTGATTAGAATTGGTTGGGAGTTTTTTATCAAAATTTATTTTTCTGCTGGAAAAAGCTGATTCATCAAAGCCAGCCCTTTTCATGGGAAGGGACTGGTTGGAAAAAAAGATTAGAAATTATATTTTCAAAATTAAAAATTCCATTTTTCTGGTGGGAAACAACTTTGTGTTTTGGATAATGTAAACTAATTCTAGTTAAAATACTTGTACTAATTCATAATGGTCAAAATCAAAATGAAGTGATGTGATGGACCCAAACCAAATTTTTTTATATTGTATCCACAACATTTTTTGAAATTTCAACATTTCATCCTGATTCAGAATGTGAAAAATATTTGAAATGTCAAAAATTATCATAGGACAGGAAAACAATTTCCCAACCAACTCTACGAATGATTTTTGGGTGCCTTGAATTTTAGGGGATGCCCATGTTAAGACACCCCAACTGGGCCTGGTTCTCTGCAATTGCTGAAGATGTGCCATCTGAAAAATCAGGGCCCTTTCAGGCATCTCGATCTAGGCACCCAAAATCGCCCTTCTAGGAACATAGGAACTGCCATATCAGATGAAAGATCTAGCTAGCCCAGTCTCAGCTGCAAGAAACTCTGCACTTATGAGGTAACCTGCCCCCAGGGAAAGTCCCCATTTGTTAAGTTAGCACCTAGAGACCACAGCAGAGCCCCATGGCTCTAACTGCTGCACAGACCCCAACTGAGGTCAGGGCCCCCATTGTGCCAGGTGCTGCGCAGACATATAGGGAGAGCAGTCTCTGCTTTTCACAATCATATTAGACAAAACAGTCTGAGGGTGGGAGGGGAAAGAAATGCACTGAGAGAGGAAGTGATGCCCAAGGTCACACAGTGGGTCAGTGGCAGAGTCAGGAAGAGAACCCAGGTGTCCTGACTCCCTAGTCACTCTATTAATCCACATGGCCTGGCTGAGGGGTACTGTTTGGCTCATTGCCTGTGAGCTCCTTAGCCCAGATTTTTCTCATCACTTTGGCTTATGCTAATAGCTCTGTTTGTTATGATTTCAAATTCACAGGCAGACCGGCATGGGTTTGAGCAACACCATGGCGCGCCTGGGCAGCATCACTGCCCCATTGGCAAAGATGTTGGGGGAATACTTTCCCTCCCTGCCACTGATTATTTATGGAGTTGCCCCAATCATCTCCGGCATTGCAGCTGCCTTCCTGCCAGAGACGCTCAACGTCCCATTGCCTGAGACCATAGAGGAAGTGGAGAGACGGTTAGTAGAATCTATTGGAGGGCAGGAACTGTAGCCATGATGCACCATGTGCGGGCTTTGTGATATCGACAAGTATCCATTGAGAGAGAAAGAGCGAGGAAAAAATGATATGCATAATAGATAGATAGATAGAGAGATCACCTTGACTCCAATGTACCTATGGCTGATTTACACCAACTGAAATATGGCCCCATTAGCTCTGAGCATCTGTTTTAAGCCAAGTATATCTCTTGATGCTTGTATAAATGTTAATATTTATTGATATTCTTTTTCATTAAGATCCAGGCATCTGAGCGATGAAGAACAACAAATGAAGATCCTTCTGAAATCCACCCTGCCAGACCCAGCCAAGGAAGCCAGTTAAGGAAAGAAAAACAAGCAACCGTTGTAGAGCCTATGGGTAAAATTTTGAAAAGTGCCTAAGTGCCCAAGAGTTTATGTTTGATTTTCAACAATGATGTAGCCATCCCATGAGAATTAGGCACCGCACCTACCTGGGTGCTTTTGAAAATTCCATTAGGCACTGAATCTCTTGGCACCTAAATACTTTTGAAAATGTGGCTCTAAATCACTTCTGAAAAGGGGTCTGAGGCACATTTGAAGACATCTCCCTATCTCTCTTACTGTTTTAATCATGCCAGAAGTATTAGGCAAGTATCGGTAACAACTCCATAGGAGTTGAATTTTGCAGGAAAATTAATGCAGGGAATCAGCTTCTTCGAACAGTATATTGACCCCCAAATCATAGCACTTTTTCTCTGAGAACAGTAGGAATTTGTACCACAGAGACTGCTGGCGTACAAGGTGGGGGACACAAATCAATTACTCTATATAGCTTCTCCATGCAGTTCAAAATCCAGTATAGCACTCTGCTGGGTTCCAACACATGTTACCCAACAACTCAGCAAACACTGTCAGGCCAGATTCTCAGCAGGTGTTAATCCATGTAGTTGAGGACTGGCCCAGTACTGCAGGACAGTCAGATGGCAATTCTAAAGGGAATTCTGTAAGAATATGAACAGAAAAGGTGAAAGAATATAGGAGCTGCTGGACTGGATCACAGCCAAGATCCTGTAGTCTCTCTGACAGCGGTCAACAATAGATGCCTCAGAGGAAGGTGTGAGAACCCTGCAGTGGGCAGATATGGGATAATCTCCCCACCAAGTCTTATCTTGATCTCAAACAAGCATGAAAGCTGGGCAAACAACAGATTTTTCAGCTCACTGTCACTTTTGAAAAATCAAGGGGAAAAAATGCTTTGGCTGAAAAGGAAATTTTTGGCAAATCAAAAAGTGTAAAAAATTTGTTTCAAACTAAACATTTTGCTTTGATTGCAAACTGCTTTTAAGCTTTTTAGTATTTTTATAACATAACAATTGAAGGAAATTTCTAAACAAAGTTATTTCAAATTGAAAAATCAAAACATTTAGTTTTGGGGGGATTTTTCCCCCTGAAATGAACAAGTCAGCCAAACCAGCATGAAATCATGAATTGTTTCAGTGTCATCAAATCTGCATTCTTCACGCAAAACAGTTTCAGTTGAAAAATTTCACACAGCTCTAGTAGTCACAGATTGATTTAAGGCTTGAAGCATGAGGTTTCATATCCCTTCTAAAACTGTTCTTTGTATTGATATTCCTGTTATCCATATAGACGTCAAGTCCCCCTTTGGATCTTGAGTCTAGACTCTCCCAGAACTGGTAACTAAATCCAGGAGTCCTGAGGGTGTAACTGGACCTGAGCAGACATACCTGAGCTACCTTTAATCTCACTAGCTCAGGTACCAGAGAGAGAAGTACTTCAGCACCGACTGTACAAGCCTGCCTGGAACCCTGGGTCATTATTTGCAGGGCTAACCCCTGCTCAAGCGTGCGCTGCTGCAACTTCACTGTTCTGGGACCCAAGGTAGCTAGATTAAAATTAGTCTGCTTGAGTCATAATCACAGCCTATGACTGCAGCATTGACAGACCCTAACTCAACTGACTGTTGGATTTGAGAATCTTTCTCCTTATACTCCTGCTTTGTATTAATAAAATGCACATTTTCACATTAAAAAAAAAAATCCGGAGTTAATGGGATCAAAATACGGATCCTCTGCAGAAATATCCTGATCCCTGCATGGTTTAAACTCTACCTGGAACACGGACGAAAGCATCTATTCACTGTACAAAGAAAATACCTATGTGAGATGCTCTTGCAAATAAACAGTTTCTGTTGCATTTGGCTGTGTTCTTCTTGAAGGGAGCGTTCTGCATTCTTTGGAAGCCTGGCTCACAGTTCAAATACAAACACTGATTCTGGTTACATCTTTGACCTGTCGGATGCTGGAGGGAACACAGCAATCCCAGACAATAATTCCTCTGCCCTTCTCTGTGCTCTCAAAGGGCTTTTCGCATATTGCTTAACAAATCACCTGTGTGGGAGGTAGATGAATATTATTGTACCTGTGTTATGAAATAACAAAGTAATGCACAGAGCAACATGCACAAGGTTATGGATGGAAAGTCAGTGGGAAAGACAGATAAAACCCCGGAGTCCTGACTCCCAGTTCCCCCCTCACTTTCAGCACTAGACCCCACTCTGCAGAGTTGGGAACAGAACCCAAGACTCTCAGCTATCAATACTCTACTACTACTCTAACCACAAAATAACACTCCTCCCAGTAAAGACAACGAGAGTTCTGTGACACTTTAAAGACTAACAAATTTAATATTTGTAGTCATAAACTTTCGAGACTCAGTTTCCAATCTCCTGCCCTAATCTAATCTCTGGATTACACTATTCTCTCCGCAACTAGGGAATAAAACCCAGAAATCCAGACACTCAGTCCCTCCCATTCCCACTGCTAGATCATAAACCTCTTGTAGAGATGGAAACAGAATCCAAGAGTCGTGACTCTGAGTTCCCCTGTGCTAACTCACCAGACCCCACTTCACTCTATTCCCACAGTTGGCAATAGAACCCAAGAATCCTGACTCCCAGTCCCCCCCACTCTACTCATTGGACCCTTCTCCCCAGCCACATCTGAGAATAAAACCCAGTAGCCCTGACTCCCAATCCCCATGCTCTAACCACTAGACACCTACGCCCCTCCCAGAGCCAAGAACAGAACTCACAAGTCCTGATTCCCAGCCCTACTTGCTCTAACCCACTAGACCCCACAAACCTCCCGAGCGAGGGCTAGAACCCAGGAGTCCTGCTGCCTGCTCTAAGCCACTAGACCGTGCTCCCCTTCCAGAGCCAGGAATAGAAGCCAGGAATCCCAACTCACAGCCCCCCTTCCCCCACAGACCACAGAAAATAACCCCATGTCATTCCACATGAATGGATGACTGCTTTCCCAGAAATGTCCTCTGGGCCCAATAGGGAGTTGAGAGGCGTGTGGCTGCCAGTGTGAGCCACTGAGTTAACAATGCCTTGTGACTAAGACTGTAAAAGGCCTAACAGATCCAGTCATCAGCATCTGACCTTTATCCAACACAACAAGCAAATGATCAACTGCTGCAGCAAGACCAGGAGACCCAAGTAAGGCTCCTCAGACAACAACTCATTTTCATCGTTTCATACCTTTTAAGGCTAGAAGGGACCCTCAGATCATCTTGTCTCACTCTCCTGTCTATCACAGGTCAGAGAACATCACCCAGATACCCCAGCACTTATAGGAAGGCATCCAGCCTTGGTTTGAAGACTCAAGAGCTGGAAAATCCACCCCATCCCTTAAGAGTTTGTTCGAATGGTGAAGCACCCTCACTGTGAAACACCGGTGTCTCATTTTTACCTGGAACTGGTCTGGCTTCAGCTTCCAGCCTTTGGTTCTTGTTCTGCCTTTCTCTGCTAGGTTTAAACTCCACCTGGAAGGCATCCCCAGCATCCCTTTAGTCCCTGGTGTTTTCCCCCCATGAATGTGCTTTACACTGTAATTGACTCACCTCTTGATTTAAACAGCCTAATCTTCTCAAGTCTCTCACTGTCAGGCATTTTCTTGAGCCCTTGAATCATTTCTCTGGCTTGTTTCTGTACCCTCTCCAATTTTTCAACATCCTTTTTAAAAAGCACCCCCCAGAACTGGAGGCACCATTCTAGTATTCGTCTCACCAATTCCATATACAGAGGTAAAATCATCCCCTTGATCCTCTTCAATGTTCCCCTATTTATACAGTCAAGGATCACAACAGCCATTTTTGTACTTGCATTGAACTGGGCGCTCATGCTGAGTTGTTTTGTCCACCCCTAGTTCCTTTTCAGAGTTGCCACTGCTTTCCTGGACACAGGGCCCCATTCTGTAGGGGAAGCCTGCCTTCCTTGCTCCTAGATGTGTCACCTTGCATTCAGCTGTAGTAAAGTGCAGCTTGTTTGAATGATTATGGGAGCCAAGAGTCTTGCTCTCCCCTTCTTTGTTGTTGCTCTTTTGGCCCGAGCAGTTAGTCCAATATTCAGGGCCCTGCAGGGTTGTTTCTGTTAGTTTGAGGAATGGATGATATGAGTCAAGTCAATTCTTTGGTGAAATCTTGTTTATTCACAAGGTCCTGTTTCCCTGAACACTAACAGCAGCAGGCAGTTTCCTTGCTCCGGAATCCCTGTGTCTGCCACTCCAGCAAGCTCTGTGCCCAAGAAGCCCTCCCTTGTCTCTCTGTTTCCTTCCTGGGTCACATTCAGAACTAATTCTCTTGGCTTCCTACCTCCAACATGCACAACCTAGCCCTGTGTTTGCAACCAGGGAGAGCCCTATTCATCTGCCTGGGTTAATGCTGGCCTGGCCATGTGGTTTAGTGTCTTGGGTGGAAGCCTCATTGCCTGCAGCTGTTTTTTTACCACATAAAGGGGCTTGATTGCTCCTTCTGTTGAGTCTGAAAGACCGTTTAAATTATCATCCACCAAGCATCTGAGTTAACCCATTGCTGAGATGAATGGGGGCAGTTCAAACCTGTGGTTCCAGGCTCTCTGGCAACTCATCTTTGAGTTGGTTACATTTGGCTCACGTACTTGAGTTTTTCTTTGACACCATAACAGCTGGAGACTAGTGATGATGGAAACATTACTAACACAATAGTTTTCCATTGAAAAATGCAGTTTTTCCAACATTTAAATGTTTTGTGGGAACATGTTGATTTCGATGAAATTTTCAAATGGTAAAAATCAAAAGGTTTTGATTAATTTCATTTAAACTTTTACATGATATTAAAATATTACAATGTAGACATCTAATATAAAAGTATTTAATATCATAACTATATAAAGTATATTATATTGAATATTTTAATATAATATACAAATCAAAACAACATGAATCAAAATGGTAAAGTCAAAACATTTCACTTCAGCACTATCAAAATGCAGCATTTTGATACTGATTTTAAAGAAAGATGATTTCAAACTGGAACAGCTGCACAGAAAGTCTACTAGGTTGATCAGAAGAGTGGAGAATCGATCTTATGAGTAGAGACTAAAGGAGCTGGGCGCATTTAGCCTAGAAAAATGAAAGGTAAGAGGGGATCTGATTGCTCTCATTATATACATTGGGGGTGGGGGGAGGTAAACACCAGGGAAGGAGAAGAGCTGTTGAAGATAAAGGTCAATTTTGGCATAAGAATAAATGGGGATAAACTGGCCAGGAATAAGCTGAGGCTGGAAATGAGAAGAAGGTTTCTAAACATCGAAGGAGGGAGGTTCTGGAACAGCCGCCGAACAGAAGAGGGGCGGAGTGGAGGGGGGGCAAACAAGCCAACTAGTTTTAAGATGGAGCTTGATAAATTTATGATCGGGACTATATAACTGGGTTGCCTGCAAGAGCTGAGGCTGTACTCAATGTCCCAGGTGGTTTCTTCCAGTCCTATGACCTACATTCGTATCAAAACTAAACATTCTGATGGTTCCAAACTGAAATGTTTCTGAATTGTTATTTTGCAGGAAATTTCAAAGTTTTGCCTTTTTGTTCCAATTCAAAGTGGATTTTTTTTAAAAAAAATCAGTATTTCCCATGGAATGAAAATTCTGGTCCTCAACCTGCACTACTGGAAATATACTAATTTTTTTAATCCAAGCTGAGGTTCTGGAGAACATGATAGTACCTTCTTACAGAGACATGTCAGGAGAGGGTATGGGTGTGAACTAGCTGTTTGCAAGCCCTGGCATAATTAGCACATAAAACTCAATGGCACAGGAAGTCATGGAGGCCAAGAACATAGCAAGGCTCAAAGAAGGACTGAACATTTATATGTATATCAAGAGTATCTAAAGTTGCCATAATTATTGCTAAGGGAAGGAATATTAAACCTCGTGCTTCAGGGTGTAAGCCCACCTTTAACTATTCAAAATCAGGAGGAGACTTTGATGGGGTCAGATTATCCTACATCTGACTGCTCTGGCATTCTCACATCTTCCTTCAAAACATCCGGTGCTGGCCACTGTCACAGACAGGATATCGGATTAAACTGACCCTAGGTCTGACCCAGTCTGGCAATTCTTGTTTTCTCACAATGACAGCTCATTTAGGGGACCATGAGAAAGGCACAGCCCATCTTCAATGAAACATGGACTCCAAACACACGTGGTGTTCACTGAACAAGAGATCACCTAGAACTGCTTTACAGGCCAAAAACCGTCTGGGATTCAGTCTCAGAAATCAATGCATCTGTTCCATCCACAATGGACTTTAGATTAGAAATAAGGCACTTTGGTTTACATATAAGGCACGTCTTTTTTAACAGTGAGAGTAGTTAACCATTGGAACAACTTACCAGGGGCTGTGGTGGATTCTCCATCAATGGCAATTTTAAATCATGCCTGGATGTTTTTCTAAAAGACACACTTTAGTGCAAGCAGGAACTAATCAAGTTCTATGGCCTGTGTTATACTGGAGGGCAGACTGGATGATCACAGTGGGCCTTCCTGGCCTTAAAATTTATGATTCTGTGAATAACATGAAACTGTTACTGTAGAAAACAAAGCCAAGAATGATCAGAGGGTGAGTCTGATGCATTAGACCTCCAGCTGGCATAAATGTATGTAGCTCTACCAAAGTCAATTTACACCAGTGGGGATCTGGCCCATACACTTGAGGTAGGGTGGAACTTTCAAATGCTTCTTATGGCACCGACTTCCACACTCTAATTACGTCTTGTGTGGAAGAGATATTTCCTCCCCTAAGGACTGAAAATCAAAAGGACCTGGGTGCTTCCTTAAAGCGCTTTTGAAAATCTCCCTCCAGCAAATATTCCAGCTTTACATCAGCACCAACTGATACAGAATCCAGGTCAGATTTCAGTGTAGATTGCATGCTACCCTCATCCTAGAACACTAATATACTAACCAGGGGTCATCATTATTATTCGCTATGCTCTGCAGACTTGTCCCTTTGCCAGCACTGACCTTTGTGCCATATCATCTCAAGCATCTTCCTATCTGACTTAAATAAGCAAAGTAAATCTTTAACTGGCTGAGCACATCAAGCCTTTATATAACAATGAATCAGCCTGCAAGAGTGTATAACCTGGGGGATGAGTAGGGAATCAATCCCAGCAGAAAACCATCCTTATCTAGTGTTCCTGGAACAAGTGTCTTCTCATTGACTTGGGTCTGAATGGTTTACCACTGCAAACTGGGACCAGTTAAACTGGAATTTCTACAAAAGGAAAAACAACAGACACTTAAGGCACCTGGCAACCTGCAAAGTTATTAAGCCAACTTAACACCTTCAGTGAGTTAGCCTGTGGTATTAAGGGACTATTTGCTGAAAAGCACAAACCTTCCAGAAGTTCAGTATAAGCATCCCAAGTGGCCACACTTCCATTTTACGGTGTGATTCAGTACTACTTAGCAGTTATTTTTTGGCAAAATTACTGAAACATTCTGCTAGCATAAGGGAGAGTATATTCTTCTCACCCATCACTGTGATTTTTTTTTTGGATCGACCCAGCACCACTCGAGAGCCATGAGTTTTGCCGAACTTCTGGACCGCATTGGAGGCATGGGACGCTTCCAAGTCATGAATGTGGCACTCTTGGCCACCCCACTCTTAATGCTGGCCAGCCATAACCTCCTGCAGAACTTCACCGCTGGGATCCCAGAGCATCACTGCCAAGTGCGCATCACAGCCAACTACACACATCATGCCAATGTCACTGCCAGCCTATCCGCTGAAGATCTTCTCCGGATCTCCATTCCCATGGACAGAAGCCAGAGGCCAGAGAAGTGCCAGCGGTTTGTCACCACCCAGTGGCAGCTCCTAAACCCAAATGCCACAATCACCAACACCACAGAGCTGGACACAGAGCCCTGTGTGGATGGGTGGACCTATGACAAGAGCTTGTTCACCTACACCATCATAACTGAGGTGAGAGAGACCAGACTCTGCTATAGCCCAGGCAGTGCTGCCCTACAGAGGCAGTGTGGCTCAGTGCCTAGGGACTGAGCAACGAGGAGACGACTGAGGTTTTATTCCCAGCTCATCTACTGTGGGCAAATCAGTTCCCTCTGTTTCCTCTCCCACACTTTGTCTATTTGAAAAGTAAGCTCTTTGGGGCAGGGACTCTCTCTAAATATGTGGGTATAGCACACTGGGGCCCTGATCCGGTCAGGGTCTGGGCAGCCCCTGGCACAATGGGACATTGATCTCAGTTGGGGTCTTTATGTTCTAAGGTAATACAACATAACAGCTTGATAGATAGACTGTCATGTTGCACTAGGCTCTATATATACATACAGAGAGAGAGACAGTCCCTCCACCAAATCTCTTGCTGTTGTGATCTGGCAGACTGTTTTCCCCCTTGACACAGGTATAACTGACCACACAAGGTAGTAGGATTGCCACCTCTGAGGTACAAAAAAAAGGGGGGGACATCTGAGATGATTGTGAGCCCATAGAACTGGCAGGATGCATCGAGTACTCTGACAGATTTCCCAGGGCTACCTCAAAAAAGGGATGACCCTGGGAAAACCTGGATGGGTGGCAACTCTACAATGTACAGGACAGGGGGAAACCACACCCACTGTTCAGACTATAATAGCTTTGCTGGCTGACCAGGATAGATCTCCCCATTCCCCCATACACTCACTTGATCCTATGGGTTTGCCATACGCCAGCTTTACTTATGGGTGTCCACTTTAGACCCTCATTTCTAGTGATCAGATTTTCAGTGTCAATTGGGCCCCTCTCAGCTGTGCTGGCTGTGCAAAGTGGAGGGTGTTAATAGCCCTTGACAACCCAGCCCTGTGCAGGAGGCCACTAAAAATGCTCCACTCCCAGCTTAGGAGGCATAGCCTGATTGCACAAAGCTCTGCTTCCCAGGGCATCAGGAGGAAGAATGGGAGTTGGATCAGCCCCAAGGCTGCTCTACACATACACCAGGGGTTAACCAGGGTCCAGAATGGAAGCACAAAAGTGGGTTAAAGCCAACTCTTCCCAACTCTGTCTGCCTGGAGTGAAACACTGAGACCCTGCGGATCTAAGTATCCTCTCTACAGACGAGACTACAGCATGCCCAACCTCCCCTCCCACCACCCCGGGCACTGCCAAAAAGTTCCAGCTCAGACAATGTGTACCCTGAAATCTTCCTGCTGTCACTGGATCACTGTTTTCTTCCCCATGTGCAGTGGGATTTGGTGTGTGAGTCCAGGACACTCCGGCAGATTGCTCAGTCGCTCTACATGGCTGGCGTGCTTGTGGGGTCAGCTGTGTTTGGAGTCCTCACGGACAGGTGAGATGGTGATGCTGTGACACTAGCTCCACACGCTGTCATGCTGCTAGTGTGAGCTGGAGCCACACAAACCCCAGCTTGAAAAATGTGTCACAATGGTTATTTATGTATATATCACCTGCTAGTCAGGACTGTGTAAGGGCCCTCGGGAGGGATTGCTGGGAATGCCACAGGTCAAAATCAATATGCATTGGCAGAGAGAACATGGTTCAGGTTGAGAGGCATCAGGTTGGGAGGGGAGCCATGGCTGGAACAGCAAGGGGGCTGTGGTTTGGGCTTGAGAGGCATTGGCAGAAGTGCACTGGGATAACGTCATGCATTCAAATTCATTCCTAACCCTGAATTTTGGTTCAAGCAGTGTCCACTGCAAACAGTGCTTAGGGGTGGCTGAGATCACCAGAGCAGGAGTAATTGGTGCCATGTGGTACTATCATGCCAGCCTCCAAATTACCTGCTCTGGACCAGCTTCCTGATCCTCTCCCCTATTAACTCAGTTCTCTGTGCTGAAGGTATGGCCGGAAAGCCCTCCTGATCTGGTGCTACCTGCAAATGGCAGTGACAGGCACCTGTGCTGCTTTCTCCCCCAACTTCATCACCTACTGCGTCTTCCGCATCCTCACCGGCCTGGCCATATCTGGAATCTCACTCATTTCTGCAACACTATGTAAGTAGACACTTCAGGTCTGAATGAGTCCTATGACAGACTCAGGAGCAGAGGAAAGTTCCTCTCCCGCCAATCTTATAAAGGTGCCTCTGAGAACACCATACGCCCCCCTGACAGAACCAGGATGGAACAACATTCACCCTGTGTAGTGGGCCCAACACAAGAGTGTGCACCATGTTAGCCTGCCCAGAGCTGGGAGTCCTGACACTCAGCCCTCTCCACCTACTCTAACCCACAGAACATGTTCCCCTAACTAGACCCAGTGATGGAACCCAGGAGTCCTGACTCCTGGCCTAGCTCCTGTTGTAACCATCCAGAGCTGGGAATGGAACCCCGGAATCCTGACGTGTGTTTGTGTGTGAGAGACTCTGGAATCAGAACCAGCCACCTCCAGAGCTAAAACGTATAAACTGCTATAGCCTGAGCTAATGTTCCCTCGTTAGCTCGTACTAGGCACAGACTGAGGAGGAGACCTGCACTACATACTGACCCAGCAGGTCAGATACATGTATTTCCTCTACCAAGGCATGGAGTGGATCCCAACCAATGTTCGGGCAGTTGTGGGCACCATCAATGGATACTCCTACACTACTGGGCAATTCATTCTGGCTGGGGTGGCCTACGCTATCCAGGACTGGCGCTGGCTACAGCTTACCATCTCCCTGCCTTTCTTTGTCTTCTTTCTTTACTCCTGGTATGTATATACATCAATAGCTTGAGTTATTTCCAGTAGCTCTTTTCTCCCTTCCTAAGTGCATAATGCACCTCTTGGACCATTTAAGTCCCCTTGTTGTCTTGCTAACTCCCAGTTACTACCCTGCTCTAACCACTAGATACCACTTTGCTCCCAAAGAACCCAGGAGTCCTGTGTCCCATCATTCTAACCATATAGTCCCCCACTCTCCTTCCAGACCCATGAATAGAAACCAAGAGTCCTCACACCCAGCCCCGCTACTCTCACCTGCTGTAACAACTAGATACCACTTCCTTTCCATACCCGGGAATAGAAACCAGGAGTCCTGTACCACTTCCTCTTGTCTCCTCTAACTGATAGACACCACTTCCCTTCAAGAACCAAGGGAGTTGACTCTAGTGGGTTAGAGCAGGCATGGGGGCTGGGAGTCAGGATTCCTGGATTCTATTTCCAGCCCTAAGAGAGAAGAGTGTAACTGAGAATCAAGGCTATTGTCTTTGCTTCGTCTTGTTGGCAGGTTGTTTGTAGAGTCTGCCCGCTGGATGGCGATATCAGGAAAACCAGAACAGGCCGTGAAAGGGCTGAGAAAGGTTGCCAGGATCAATGGCAAAATGGAAGAAGGAGCCAAGCTCAGCACTGAGGTAAAGAATCCATAGAGGCCCTTGTGGTCCCATAGACAAACCAGGTGATACAAACTGGGGTTAAAATGGGAGAGAAAAAGGTCCATGACCTTTTCACAAAATAAGCTCTGCCCATAAGTCCTTAGAACGATTGTTCTCATCTCTCCAAGCTATCGTTTCAGGCGCTCTACGAATTCAGGCAGGCATTTGCACCCAGGTCATGTTTTCAAGATCTTTGCAAACATAATCGCTAGAAACTTACTTGAAAAGAGGACAAAAGCAAAGTTTATGCAGATCAGGAAGGCATCTTGGAAGAGGCGTTCCAATGATATACCACCACAAACTAGACTGATCCAGACCCTGGGTCCAACACATGGTGATGGGCTTCTACAAAGTTGCAGCATGAATTTTGAAGCTAATATATGCTGTTCTGGTCACCTCATTGCATAAAGTGATGTGGCAAAAATTGAATGGACAAAGATATGGATCAAGAGATTGAATCCGAGCCTGGCCAGATTCATAGCAATAGATTGGGACTACAGCTGGTGAAAATGTTCTAACAGAACAGCAATCCATCAGACAATGCTGATTTGATGAAATGGAAACCTTTAACGGGAACCTACTAATGGTGTCAAGATTTTCATAGAAAAATGATCAAAATGTTTTTTAAGGTCAAAGCACTTCATTTTTCTAATAAATAAATATATAATATAATAATATAGGTAGGGCTGCTAGCACAATTTATTATTAAGGTTGCCTGACAACTCCCATTATAAGACCCTGTTTTCAGCTGCCTATGACTTTACCAAACAATAACTGTTCAAGCTAAAATTTTCCATGCTGGGTGTCTGCCTCATATAATACATATAAAAGTCAAAATGATGAAGTCAAATACTTTATGAATATGTTTTCTTTTGATAAGATTGTTTCTATATTTCCCTAATAGATTTTTTAAAAATTCTGTTCCAGTAGAAATTTTGACTTTTTGATCCAATTCAGGATGAAAGGAAATTTCAGAATGTCAGAACTTCACACAGAATGGATGTTCCAAGTTTCAATCAGCTCTCACT
Source organism: Emydura macquarii macquarii (assembly GCF_026122565.2). Classification (NCBI taxonomy): domain Eukaryota; kingdom Metazoa; phylum Chordata; order Testudines; family Chelidae; genus Emydura; species Emydura macquarii. Next base: position 6,394,591 of record NW_027131105.1, on the reverse strand, counting down.
GGGATCATTTAGTGTGGAGAGGAGGAAAATAAGAAGGAACATGATAGACAGACAGACAGATAGACAGATGCAGAACATTGACTGGGATGGAGAAGGTAGACTGGGAACATTTGTTCCCAGAATGGAAGAATAAGGTGATGCAGTGTCGTCAACATTTGTGATTTTATTGTGGGTCTTGTGATATTTGATGCCCTGAGCTCCTGGAGAGAGGTCATTCTGTGACAATCTTGGCTTTTATTTTTAAAAAAGGAGCTTTCTAGTACTCATAGTTGTGGACAAATAAAAACAAATAAAAATAACCCAACATTTATTATATATTTAAAATCTTGTGATTTTTAAGCCAATCTCAGGATTTTTTTGTGGTGGGGGTAAACCATGATTTTCAAAGATATGGGGTTGGCAAGACTGGTTGCTGAAATGGAAAGGCTGCACATTTAAAACTGATAAGGGCAAATACTTTTCCCCAAATAATTTCCTTTGGAATTCACTGCTACAAGATACAAATATAGCAGGATTCAGGAAAGGATCAGACATGTATATGGATAAAGAGAATATCAAAAGGAAGGATCAAGCAAATAAAAATAAGCAAGAGTTTTGGAAGGGATATAAACTATTAAACACCTATCACCTCATGAGCACCTCACAGTCTTTAAAGTATTTATCCTCACAGCTCTCCCATGAAGCAGGGGAGCACTATTATAACCATTGCACAGATGGGGAACCGAGTCATGGAGAGGCTAAGTGACTTGCCCAGGTCATACAGGAAATCTGTGGTACAGCAGGAAATTAAACTCATGTCATCTAAATTCTAGGCTAATACCCAAACCACTAGACCATCCTTCCTGTCAATCTGAATGCTATAGGGCATACACTGACCTCTAATTAGTGAGGGTTAGGAAGACAGTATCTCTGGGGACAGGTTATACCATAACTACAAGGTTTCTTTCACCTTCCTCTGAAGCACTTAGTTCTGGCAATTGTCAGAGACTGGATACCGGGCTGGAAGAACCCACTGCTCTGATTCAGTCAGGGAGTACCTGTGTTCCTAAACTATCAATCAGTGGACAGCAGAATTGTCAGCAGGGAAGTGGGCATGAAATTACTGGGCCAGATCCCCAGTTGGTGTAAATCTGTGGTTGCTCCACTGGAATGAATAGGGCCTGATCCCCAATAGATGTAAATCTGCCATTGCTCCACTGTAGTCAATGGGGCCAGATCCCCAGATGGTGTAAACTGACTGTTGCTCCATTAGAGTTAGTGTGGCCAGATAGCCAGCTGGTGTAAATGGGCATAGCTCCAGGAAGACAATGGTGTTATGCCAATTACACCAGCTGAGGATCTGGCTCTATAGTTAGAGGAATCCAAATCTTCAGTCTGGGTCAGCCTTATTTGAGCAGTGCTGGGAACGTCATACACAATGGCTTTGCTTTGTTCTCACGGGTACTATTTGCAGCACACTCTCTTCTCCATCTAGGTCTTGAAATCCAATATGCAGAAGGAACTGTCCTCAGCCAAATCTAGGCATACCATCATGGACCTGGTACAGACACCTGTCATGTGCAAAATCTCCTGTGGCGTCTCCTTTATATGGCAAGTGGGCTCTTTCATTTTGCTAAGGCAAAGATATTGAGGCCATAGGAGCCAGCTCTTCCGCTGGTATAAATAAGCACAGCACCCAGCCAAGACTGGGGCCCCCACCATGTTGGGCACTCCACAGACCCCCACTGAGTTCAGGGTTCCCAATGTGCCAGGTGCTGCACAGACACAGTGAGAGACTATTGCTGCCTCAAGAGCTCACCGTTTAAATAGACAAAGTGGTGAGAGGAGAATGAAAGCAGGGAAGAGACTTACCAAAGATCACACAGCAGGTCAGTGGCAGATCTGGGAAGGGAACCAAAGTGTCCTGACCTCCAGGCTGGTGCTCTAAACCATACACCCTCTGCATCCATAGACAAAACACTTCTGAACCCCACCTGGACAATGAAGATAAGAAGGTCTATAGATGAAATGCAGTTATCTAAGTGCTACCAAATACAAGGAGCAGTAAAGATTTACCTATATGTATTAACATTAGGCCTGGTCAAATATTTTCTATTAAAACTGTTTTTCAGCAGAAAATTGGAGTTTTGATTAAACAAATATTTTTGCAAAAAGTGTCTGCTTCTTGCAAAAATTTTCAGTGTTTCATTGAAAAAACTAAACACTCAAAACCCAAAATATTTCAGTATTTAAATTCTGATATGCTACTGCAGTGCCTCATGAGGATTGTAGTTTGGGTGCTTCGTGTCCCTGTTGTCCTCTATGGGCCCAGCTCCCTGGCTGGACTACATCTCCCATGATGCACCACAGTCAGGGACTTCCATGATGCACTGCCTCCCCCTTTCAAAAGGGAGGATGATAGTGCATCGTAGGAGATGTAGTCCAACCTGAGAGTTTGGCCCATAGAAGAGAATGGAAGCATGAGAAACCCAAACTACAGCTCCCATGAGACATCACAGCAGCATATCTGAACAGAAATATTTAATGTTTCGGCCAAAATATTTTGGCATTCAAATCTTCACTACAAATTTCCAGTGGAAAATGTAGATAACATTATTTTTTCATTTTCATCAAAAAATTTCTGAACCCCCCCATTTTCTGACCAGTTCTAATCCATGGTTCTAGCCCTGCACCATCCATTCCAGGTTCTCCACCAGCTTTGCCTATTACGGCTTAGCCATGGACCTGCAGAACTTCAATGTCAATATCTACTTGACCCAGCTGATCTTTGGAGCAGTTGATTTCCCAGCCAAGTTCATCTCATTCCTCACCATCGCTTTCATTGGACGTCGTTTCTCCCAGGCCTTTTCCTTGATCCTGGCTGGACTGTGCATCCTAGCTAATATCTTTGTGCTGCCAGGTGAGAGAGGATTTGCTCATTACAGGATGGAATAAGGAATTATCAAGGGTTCAGATTCTTAAGGGACTCTTGTACAAATCTCCCACAGCTAGATAGGGCACAAACAGGGTGGACCAGTGCTGTGAGATTGTACAAAAATCCCGTCTTAGATGTCTGGTTGGTGTGTCTTGATCACATGATTGGGGGTCCAACTAATCACCAGATTTGTGGTCAGGAAGGAATTTTCCCCCAGGTCACATTGGCTTAGGGATTGGCTTAAGAGTTTTTCTCCTTCCTTTGCAGTGTAGTGTGTGTTGGGGGGTGTCACCTACTAGGATCATCTGGGCCTATCTCAGCCTAATCAATACTCTATTATTTCAAGGGCTTTGGGCATTGGTGGCCCCTCAGTCTCTCTTGTTCATGGCCTGGGGCACATGACAGTTTAGTTTCCTGAGGACTAAAATGCTTTGATTTAACTGAAATTGTTGGGTTCAACATAGCATGGTAAAGGAGTGAAATTTAATGGCTTGTGACATACAGGAGATCAGACCAGATGATCTAATGGTCCCTTCTGGCCTTAAACTCCATGAAACTATGAAAATGTCCAAGCATCAGAGCATTTACTTAACGATGGAACAATGGGCCGGATCCTTCGCTGATATAAATCAGTACAGTTTAACTGCAATATATCCCACACCACACAGTGTGGTTCTTTGTCCATTCTAGTTGGCTGGACAACACATAGGAGTTTATGCATTTGCTGTTCTTCCCAGTTTATACCAGCTGAGGATTTGACCCACAGATCGAAAGCCAAAATGGGAAGGCAGTGTGGTCTAGTGAACAGAGCACTAGACTGGGACTCTGAAGACTTGGATTCTGTTCATGGCTATGCCACTGGTGCATGGGGTGACCTTGAGCAAGTCACCACCACTCTCTGTACCTCAGTTTCCCCATCTGTAAAATGGAGGTAATGACACTGAACTCCTTTGTAAAGAGCTTTGAGATTTACTGATGCAAAGAACTATGTAAGAGTTAAATAGTATTATCATAATCTAGTCTGACCTCCTGCATAACACAGGCCAGAGAACCCCACTAGTAATTCTTGCATCAAGCCCATATTTGATGGTTGAGCTATGGAGTTGCTTTTAGAAAGCTAAACATTCTTAATTTAAAGATTCCAAGTGATAGAGAATCCACCAGATCCCTAGATCAGTTCTTCCAGTGATTAATCTCTCCCTGTTAAAAATGTGAGTTGGAATTTGTCTAGCATCAACTTCCAGCCACTGGATGTCATTCTGACCTTGTCTGGTAGATTGAAGAGCCCTCTGCACCAGAAATCATCTTGCTGTGTAGGTATTTATAGACCATGATCAAGTCACCCAAGAACTTTTACTGGGATAAGCTAAATAGCTGGAGCTCCTTAAGTCTCTCACTATAAGACAGGTTTTCCAGACTTCGAATCAATTCTCTTTCCAATTTTCCAATTTTCCAACTGCTTTTTAAAGTGTGGACTAGAAGTGAACACAGTGAAGCAGATTTTCAGCTGGCATCAATCAGCCTCGCTCCATGGTCTTCAGCAGCTGCGGGTCCAGGCTTGTGTTATTATGATAATTATTTGTATTACAGTGATGCCTAGAGGCCCCAAATGAGACCAGGGCCCTCTTGTGGTATGGGCTGTACAGACACATTGGGGCATGGACTTACAAAGAGCTTACAATCTAAATAGCCCAGTGAGACAAAAGTTGGGAGGGCAAACAGAAACTGAGAGAGGTGAAGTGACTTGCATAAGGTCACACAACAGAGCTGAGAACAGAATCCAGGTGTCCTGACTCCAAGCCCACTGGATCACCCTACCTTGTTTAGGGTGGCCCCACCAATGCCATATGCAGAGGTCATCTCACCTCCTTATTACTGCTCATGAGACTCACTGGTCTGTTATAAGAATTCCTGTAATAACTGAGAGATGAGGTCTGGGTGAGGCAATATACTTCATTGGACCAACTTCTGTTGGTGAGAGAGATGAGCAGAAGTTGGTCCAATAAAATATATTAGCTCACCCACTTTGTCTCTCTAATATCCTGGGACTGACATGGCTACAACACTGTATGTAATAACTAAGTTACTCCTGATTTGGGCCAAAATGCCCTATCTTTCCCTCTCTTCAGAACTACAGACCCTGCGCATGGTCTTCGCTGTGATTGGAAAGGGATCTTTGGCTGCATCATTTAATTGCGCCTATATATTTTCCGGAGAGCTGTTCCCAACGGTGATCAGGTATCTAGAAGGCAGCACCAGACTCCACTGCTGCCTAGGGAGCCCTGTCAGCAAACTGCAACCTTGGCTGTGCTCCATGGGACTCATGCATGTGGCGATTTGTAAAGTGGAGTCAACTCAGACATCACAGGGCTGACTTGTGCTCTCAGAGTGAAATCTATCCCTCTGCATGGGCTCGTACAAGCCCTACATGCCTCTTGAGTCCTCAGAGATAGAGATCTATCTGTCATATATATACTCTTTTCCCTCTCGCTCTCTCGTTTTCCTTACTCTTTTATCTAGCTATGTCAGTAGAGTTACACCAGTTTAAGTGAGAAGTGAATCAGAATTTTCATTATAGCCTCCACTTCAGTCATTCCTGAGTCCTACGCTCAGACCAAATCTTCTCCTTATGGGGGAAATCCCCTCGGAAATACACACTTAAAGGGACAGATCCGCAGCTTGAGTAAATTGGTATTGCTCCTTGGAGTCAATGAGACCAAATCTCCAGCTGGTGTAAATCAGCATTACTCCAGTGGAGTCAATAAGGCCAGATTCCCAGCTGGTTTAAATCGACCGTAGCTCCACTGGAGTAACTGGGACCAGCTTCCCAACCGGTGTAAATTGGCCATAGTTCCATTAGAATCAATGGTTCAAATCCACAGCAGATGTAACTCAGCATTGTTGCATTAGAGTCAATGGGGTCAGATGCCCAGCTGATGTAAATGGGCCATAGTTCCTCTGGAGTCAATGGTTCAGGTCCAAATCTAATGTGTCACTCCATTGACTTCGGTGCTATGGCCCATTTACACCGGCTGGGGCTCTGGCCCAATATCCCAAGCTCAGATGGGTATTTTTGACGGCTGTTGCAGGCAGACTGGCATGGGACTAGGAGGCACCATGGCTCGTGTTGGCAGCATCATGGCTTCACTTGTTCAGCTGACTGGTGAATTCTTCCCGACCCTGCCCCTGATTATCTATGGGGCTGCCCCTGTCATCTCCGGCATCACCACTTGCCTACTGCCCGAGACACGGCACATGCCACTACTTGAGACCATAGACAAAGTGGAAAGACGGTAAGTGGCATCTGTGTAATTAACCAGAATAAAAAAGACATTGCTCGAAAACCTTGAAGTTGTTTTCGATCTGTGTTCCAAAAAGAAACAGATATTTCACTGTTCTCAACATTATTCATCGTTTTTATAAACATTTCTCATTTGTCCACCTTCAATTTAGTCAATGTGTCTCCCTGTTTCTCTCTTGCCACTGAAAGTGGGAGGAAGGGAGGGGGAAGGGGAAAAATTGGTTCTAGTTTCACCAAAACATCCCAGGAAAATGAAAAAAAAATCATTTGGTTTTGTTAAAAAAAAATTAAAATGAATTTCTTTCAGTCCCGTTTCATCAAAAATAAATGGAACTATACAGAAAGAAATTAAAATATTTCACTTTGGGGTTCCAAAGAGAAAAGTGGAAAATTTCAAGAGAAATGAACATATTTGGGTTTTGTCAAAAATAAAACCATTGAAAATCTTGGGAAAAAATTAAACTTTTTAGTTTTGGGTTTTGTAAAAATAAATAAAAACAAACCTCCTGGAAGGTTTTTAAAAAAAACAAAAATTTGCTTTAGCTTTGAGCATCTGTTTTAAATTAATCACTTCTCTTGATGACTCTGCAAACACTTGTATTTATTTATTTTCTTTTTTTTATTATTATTATTAAGATCAAGGCGTATGACTGAGGATGAGCTACAAATGAAGGTCCTTCTAAATGCCACAAAGCCAGATTCAGCCAAACAAATCAGCTAAGGAGAGAAAAATGAAAAACATTTTTAGCTTTTATTGCTCTATTCCTGCTGGAAGCATTTATATAGAGTGACTGACTAGAAAGCACAGGAGGAACACGTGCCAACTGGTCTGCATAGCATCTCCCTATAGTTCAACACCCCAAATAACTCACATCAGGAATCCAACACACTCTGCCCAGCAGCCTTGCAAATATGGGTCATGGTCTGGCACTGCCTGTGTAGTCAAACCTTGCATTGAATTGTATGTATATGGGAAGAGGCTAGTGATCTGGTCTAATGTTCAGAGACAGAGTTGTCTGAGTGTAGTACGCACATCAAGAGGTTTTGTTATACAGTGCCTCTTTGAAAAGGCTCCATTGTTCATTGATTAAAAGCCAGGCCTCAGCTGAAGTCAGTGAATCTCTGCTGATTTACACCATCTAGACCATTGAGGATCTAGCCCATTATTTCATAAGCTAGGGAAGTGATGTTAGAATTGTAACCTGAAGCACAAACAGGAAAAGCAACCCGCTCTACATCACACAAAAAAGCTTGTGGCATAGTTAGGAAAAGAACCCAGGAGTCCTAGTTTTACATGCCCTCCCCCACCTCTAACCACTAGACCTCATTTCCCAAGAGTCCTGAATTCTAGTCCCCCCCTCCTTTAGCCACTGGACCCCTCTCTCCTTCCAGAGGAGAACCCAGGAGTTCTGGCTCTCAGCTCTAACCCACCAGACAATACTTTGCACCCAGGAATAGTGAACATTTTGCCTCATGATAGGAGCAGAAAACAGAATCTATGCACATGAGTTAAAAACAGGCACATCTCAAACTTCTCAGGGCAGATATTTCTGCAGAGTGATTAACTGGTGAGATTCTTATTAAATGGTTGCATCCCACTTTTTTCTGTTAACCATTCATTTCTCCAACTCTGCACAATTGTAACTACCTTCTTCTATTTCATAAGGTACCCTTGCTTTGCCATCACTATTTCTATTTCAGTTGTGTCTAGGGGCCCCCACTGAGAACAGGACCCCATTGTGCCAAGTGCTGCATAAACAGCTAACGAGAGAGAGCCTATGCCCCAAAAAGCTTGCAGTCTAAACAGACAAGGGAAGGATTATCATCTCCATTTTCCAAATAGGGAAACTTAAGCACAGAGCAATCAAGTTACTCTTTCTTTCTATATGCTTGCGTGGCACAACGGAGTTCCAGTCTCAGTTGTTCAATAGGTGCTACCATAATACAAATAATAATTAATAATAATTGGCAAATGCCCATATCTTGCACCTTCAGACAGCTGGGTGAGGTGTGTTCCAGCTCTAACCTCTATGACCAGATCCTTAGCTGGTGCCAATCAACATAGATCTGTTGAAGCCAATGGAGCTGTACTGATTTACACCAGTTGTGGATCTGGCCCCTCTAGGATTCTGTGAACATAAATTGGCTTTTCTACAAGACTTTGTGCTGCTTGTTAATAATGAAACTGTTATCCTTTCGTGACCCAAGCTGTTAGGCAATTTTGAGGGTTCTGCTGGTTGTTTCCATTAGGAAAAGAAATTGATGAAGTTAGATATTTCTTTTATGCAATCCTGCTTATTAATGAAGTATGTAGTAAGCCCTGTTTCCTAAAATACAGCAGGAATCAAACACCTGAAGGTAGTTTATTTGCTCACAGTTCCATATGTCTTTCCAGCCAGCACTTGGCCCAAAAACTCTCACTCCACTTTTTCTGAGAGTGACTATCAGAGTTTCTGTGGCTGTTTCTTTGGCTTTCTGCTGCTTCTCTTTCACACGCAGACACAGCTCTACCAAATAATGCCCTAGTCTTGTGTTGCTGTATCAGTCCACAGGGAAACTCTTAGGGCCACATGATTCAGCTCCTACTCAAAGCTGATCATAATGCCTGCGTTTTGGATCATGGCTTCCTGGTTCCATAAAGGAGCTCCATTGTTTTTTACACATATCCGGAATGAAAGATGGTTGTTACACCCACCAGCTTCAACTAGGCTTACCCCAACCCATAAATAAACTTATATGTTAAACCAAAAATGAAGGAAAAAGGATTGTATGTGAGAAAAGTGCAAATTTTTGACAAAAGGTTAAAAAATGCAGGACAGGATCTGTATATTGTAACAAAGGAATATTATTGTAAAATACTGAGCTAAATAAAGGAGTTTATGTGGCAGTTTAATGTATTTTCTTGCAGTGAAAATGCTGCACAATTTCAGAAGCCCAATCTTGTATTCTGAAAAGGGACCTTGGTTTTGGTCATTGCAACTTGGACTGCAGGAGAGAAGAGTAAAGCAAAACCTCCTATTAAAATAATGATAACTTGCAAAGATACAGCTCCCCTTATCAAAGGATCTCAAAGCACTCCACAAACAGGTCAGGATTATCATCCTCCTATTTTCAGGGATGAGGCACAAAGTTATTTACTGCAAGATCTCAAGGTGAATCCATGACAGAAATGGGAAAATAACCCTAGCCTCCTGTACTAACCACTAGACTCCACTCTCCCATCTAGAGCTGAGAATAGAAATGAGGAGTCCTAAATCCCAGCACACACGCTGCTCCAATCTTTATACTTCACAACTCCAGCAAGAGCCTAGAACAGAATCCAGGAGTCCTTCCTCCCAGGCCACCCCCCACTCTCTAACCACCAGCCGCCACACTCCCATCTAGAGCAGGGAATACAAACCAGGAGTCCTGACCCCCAGCTTCCCTGCTCTAACCATGAGAACAGACAGTGCCTTATCACGTCACATATACTGGATGCAACTTCTGCACTATCAAGAAGAGACACTAATTTTTTGTAACTTCAGGGCTTAAACTCAGCCAGAGCCATGCAGTGCAGAACTCCGGTAAATACTTTCAAACCCGTGAGAACCCCGGCACTGTTTGCGGGGCAGAAGCCTCAACCCCGGGGTCTCAAGCCTCAACTCCGGGGTCTCCCACGGGGCTGAAGCCTTCAGCCCAGGGCTCCAGGAAATACTCGGAGAGAATTTTAAGCTCTGTGTAACTTACAGCACCTTCCACAGCACCTCTGAATATGGCCCAATGGGAAGAACAGAAAAGGAGAATGAAATGGGACAAAGTGGTTTAGGGATATACAAGCTGCAGTGGGGCCAGATCCCCAGCTGGTGTAAACTGGCATCGTTTCCTCAACTTTAAGGGAGTGATTCTGAATTACAGCAGCTGAAGATCTGGCTCTTCACTGGAATGTTCAGTTTATGCAAGCAGCCAGCTCCGACAGCCCAGCTGATGCCTCAGTGGCTCACCTGAGCCAAGCAGATCGCTGCAGGACCCCCACATGCTGGCAGCACTACAGAGACTGCCAGCATAGCCTGTCCCCTCATTATTTTCATGTCAGCAGCCCAGAATTGCCTGTTCCAGTGTGAAAATCTTGTCTGTTTCCTGTCCAGCAGAGTTCACATTCATTCTTCTCAGTTTGCAGTGGGGAAGAGGGCAAATGTACTAAGCTTACTTTCAAACCCGTTAACACTGTAACATTATTTTCATGTAGATCTATTTATCTCTCCATAGCTTGTCCATAAATACATAGAATTTTTTTCCTTTAAAAAATGAAAAAGTTTAGTGAAAATTTCTATTTTGTCAAAAAGGCTATCGTCCATTAGGAAGAAAAAGCCATTGACTGAAAAATGTTAAGGAGATCTAATAGGAAGATCAGCATAATTGTGCCCTTTTTACAGATGGGGAAACTGAGGCACAGCAAGATTAAATGATTTGCCCAAAGTCACCCAATAGGTCAGAGCTGGAGGCAGAACCTAGTTCTCTTGAATCCCTTGGCGGTGCACTACCCAGCTGAGCCCATCCCAAGCATTATTACAATGTTCTGATAAGACTCGAGGTTAGCTTGCCTGAAGCCTGTTTTGCCTTGTTAGAAGGTTTCTAATTTCTTCTTGTTCAGAAACAAGCCCCTGGCTCGAGAAGGTTCATCCCACATCTGTTCTCCTGGCATAATTTTTGTTCTACCCGCAAGCATCCTCATACCAGGCACTGCAGGGAAGGCACTGTGTTTACATTCTGCAATCACAATGTTCCGCACCAGGTCCTGGCCACATGGTGGGATCACGTTAGCTCTTGTTTCTTAATTTGCTAAGTGGGGGTTCTCCTAACTGGGTCATTAAAGGGGCCCTCAAGGTTTGCCTGCTGAGCTTTTGATGCCGTCATTGAACCAAAGACAAAGAGGTTGCAAGTTCTAATGAGAGAAGTTGAGCAAGTCTCACCTCCTTTGTCCTCAATGTGTTAATGTCAGAGCCTGGTCTCCACTAGTCCAGCTATATTTCTGGACAGAGCATGGCGAGAGCATGATCTGTTGACTCAGAAAGAAAAGCAGCTGTAGCCTTTTAAAGACATTGCTTGGCGCCAACATAGGAAGCAGGTAAGTCTATTTTACCAAGGTTTATATTTTAATTGTATGAGGTCAGATTCTCAGATCCATTGTGGATTTGTGCCAGTTTACACTAGCTGAGGATCTGGCTCATTGGCTCTCCCTGATTTAGTAAAATAGGGGCTGGAAGTGCAGTGACTCCAGATTTACACAGATGTATATGAGTCAGATCCTCAGCTAGTGTAAAGCAGCACTGAAGTTAGTGGAGGTATGTCAATTTACACTAGCTGAAGATCTGACTCATTGAATCTCCCTGATTTTGTAAAATAGATGCTTGAAGGGGAGTGACTCCAGATGTACACTTGTATAGATAGGGTAGGTGGTGTAAATCAGCATAGCCCCATGTCTTTCATTGACAGCTGCATTCAATTCTATATCCCGTCCGTCTGCACTGTGGATACATGGAAACTCCTGCTGAGCTACGTGGAATTCCAAAATGTTGACCATCTACACAACAAGATTGCTCCACAATGCAAAATATGTGAGGGATGGAAAACTCAGACTTAAGGGCATATTTTACCTGGCTCTCCCTTGACATGTTTACTCCAAAATTTCTCTTAAAAGAGTTTTCTTTTTGCCCTCCAAACCAAGGGGAACTTTGCTTAATTAAACATCTCAATCCCAACAGAAGATTAACTGAAAGGACAACAGCACCCCAAACAGTCTGCTTCTTGACAGGGAGCTCAACTCAACACAGCATTCCCAAACCAAACCATTCCGTAGAATATAGAAAGAATAGTTAATGGGTTTTGTGCTTTAAGATACAATAGTAAAGTATATAGCTTGGGAAAAGGGCTGGAAGGACCTGATAAGGGCTGTCTGGGCGCTAGCACAGCACAAATAGAGGGCAGACATAAAAACAAAAGCTGACCAGAGCTGACTACACCCGGCTAAGTAACACTTGAAAGTGCCTACAAGTCAGGATGACTCAGCAGAAATGTTCACTGGTTGGTCACATACTGATAGCAAAAGTGACACTATTCACTGGTTGGTTACATACTGATAGCAAAAGTGACACTGTTCACTGGTTGGATACATACTGATCAAGCTAATCAGTTTGGTGATCAGTCTGTGGGTACTTAAACCCAGAAAGTCAGTTGCATTTTGGACTGCAGCCCACTGGGATCCTTGGTAGCTGGACTGAGCCCTTCTATGAACCAGCAGCATCCAAGAGATGGCTAACACTTATCAGAGTCGACTCGGCCCAAGGGGCTTAAGGAGAGAAGTGTTTTTGGTAATGTATGAAAGTACACTTGCTTTAAGATAACAAACGAACATCTGTCTGTCTATCTGTCTGTGAAGAGTAACTAGGATTTTACAAACAATCATTTGTCTGTAAGCACGAGATAGTAAGTAATAGAATTGTGTCCTATAAGAGAGAGTTTGCAAGCAACCATCTGTCTGTAAACACAGTTTACAAATGACCATCTATCTGTAAACATGAGGCAATAAGTAATGAAATTGTACAAATGACCATCTGTCTGTATAAGGTAACAAGGCGTTTACAAGCGACCATCTGTCTGTAAGCATAAGGAAATAGGTAATAGAATTGTGCACCATAAGAAATGAATACATGCATGGTAGAGTACTAGGCCTTTGTATCTTTTTCTGATTTTGTGTTTGTATTAGTTATGTCTATGTACTTTGTTCTTTTCTAATGAATGAATAAATGAGCAATATTTCTTCGGTTGAAACCTTGTTCACATTCTTGTTCGGTCACCCCCGCCCCTCGGCTGAGGCAACACCTCTGCTTCCAGAGACCCACACTCCTAAAGCTAAGGCCTTTCAGGCTGCTCTGAGTCCACGCATTCCATCTGGCTTCTGGGATTCACAATCAACTTGGAATTGTCTAGTAGCCAAAAGAGACTGTGGATTAGTTGTGCATGGAACAACTTAGAATTTTTGCATCTGGTTTAATTGCATCAGTATTCTGATTAGCTGCTTATTTAATCAGCAGATACTTAATGCAGCCAAATCGGCCGCTTGGCTGTAGGAATTCACTTTGAGCATTGCAACTCTTTTTGTCTTTCCAGAATAAATTGCAGCATTTCACAAGTCTGGCGGCAGATGTCTAAGCAAACAAATACAAAGCTGCGTGCATCTGTGAGTAGACAACAGCTGCATTCCTCTGTTTAGATCTGCACGTTGTTTTAGGTGTGCGTATATTTCGCAAAGCAAGCACATTCAAGGTGCCAGAGTCTTCTGGTCTCAGGTAACATGACTTTTGCAGAACTTTTAGAGCAGGTCGGCAGCATGGGCCATTTCCAAATTATCCATGTAACGTTACTGGTCCTGCCAATATTACTGATGGCCAGCCACAACATCCTGCAGAACTTTACAGCTGCTACGCCTGGGCACCACTGCCATATTGCCGTTGTTGCTAACTACACTTGTGATGACAACTTCACAGACCTCCTGAGTTGCCAGGAGCTCCTCAGGATCTCCATCCCCATGGATGTGAACCAGCAGCCAGAAAAGTGTCTCCGATTCATCACCACCCAGTGGCAGTTCCTCCTGGACCCAAATGCCACAACCAATGGAACTGAGATGGACACAGAGCCCTGTGTGGATGGATGGATATATGACAGGAGTGTTTTCACCTCCACCATCAGCACTGAGGTAAGAAAGATTGTCCTGGCAATGACTGGCTAGTGACTAGACTGAGCCAGATTGCCACCTGGTGAAAACCAGCATAGTTTGATTGAAATCAACAGAGCTACACTGATATCTGCCAAAAAGGATCTGGCCTAGTACATCCGAACCTCATCATGCTGGGTATTTCACAGACCCTGAGCAAGATCAGGGTCACATTTTGCTAGGCTCTTCACAAACCTTGTCTGAGTTTGGGGGCCCCATTCTCACTATTTCTCACTGAGATAGTGTTTTCTCTCCCACTTGCAGTGGGATCTGGTGTGTCGCTCACGGACACTGAAACAGATGGCTCAGTCGATCTATATGGCGGGAGTCCTGGTGGGAGCGGTTGTGTTTGGAAGTCTCTCTGACAAGTAAGACATCTGTCTGTCACTTCACTTATGTAGTGTGCAGGAGATGAATGACCTAGGGGTAGTGGCCCAGTTCTAACAGCTTCCAGCTGTCTTTACCAGCACTTGTAATCAGAGAGGAAAGTTTGCCCAGTGATGAGGGCACTTACCTAGAACTTGGGGAAACCTGGGTTCAAGCCCCTCCTCTGCCACAGACTTCCTGTATGACCTTGTGCAAGTCACTTACTCTCTCTACATCTGGGTTCCGCATCTATACAATGGGGATTATAGCGCTGCCCTACCTTAGTGATGAGGGTCATACAGGTCCCACATATTGATAACTCAATGCTCTAGCCACTAGCCCAGTCTGCCTGTTAGCAGCTAATCTTGGTTTTCTCTGACACAGGTTTGGACGGAAGTCGCTTTTGATCTGGTCCTGTCTGCAAATGGCCGTCACCAGCTCGTGTGCTGCTTTCTCATCTAACTTTACTATGTACTGCATTTTCCGCTTCCTGGCTGGAATGGCTCTGTCAGGGATCAACCTCAATTGTGTGTCCCTCTGTAAGTACTGACCCAAGCAAGTAGCAAGTCTTTGGGGTCTTGCACGATGTTTCCATTAGGAGGAGAAATTGATGATGGAGCCAGCTATTTCTTTGGTGCAATCCTGTTTTATTACAAAGTCTTGTTTCCCTATTCACAACAGGAAACAGCTGGAGGCAATTTCTTTGTTCACTGTACCAAGCCTTTTTCCAGCCAGCACTCCGCCCCAAAAGCTCTCTTTCTTAGTGTTTTCTCAGGGTCACACTACCAGGGCTTCTCTGGCTGTGTCTTGGGCTTCTTTGTACCTTTTCTGTTATTGCTGCTTTTCTCACACACAAAGACAGACACACTGCACCAGTCCATGTTCCAGCCCTTGCGTTTGCTAAATCAATGTCCAGGGAACCCCCGAGGACCATATGATTCAGCATCTACTCAAGTCTTGCCATGTGCTTGTGTTTTGGGTGGTGGCTCCTATCATTTCAGATATCTGGTTCCATAAAAGGAGCTTGATTGTTTCTTACATCTATCCTGAATGAAAAGTGGCAGTTATGTCCACCAGCTCCAATCCCCCAGCATAACAGAATCTTGCTACGTTAAGGTAAAGGGGATGTTGAGGAGAATGAGAATTACAAAATAATGCATGTGACAGAGATGCTAGATGAGGCACTATTCACCCCTCAAAGAGCTTACAATCTAAACGGCATGGTGGCCATGCCTAGGAGCCCCAGCCATAGACTACGATCCCATTGGGCTAGAGTCTGTTTAAACGTAAAACTAAAAGACACTCCCTCTCGCAAAGAGATTCAGTTTAGAGTTGGGTGATATTTTTTGGCTGAAACTGTTTTCCATAAAACATGCAGATTTCACAACATCCAAAATATTTCACAAATTTGTGTTGGTTCTGCCAAATTATTCACGTTGAAAGTAAATGAAAAAAAGTGGAAACGTTTTAATTCTTTGGTTCAAAATGACTTTTCATTTCAAAATGTCCTTGATTATATTTTTTTAAATTCCAAAACATTACACAAATGCTGACAATCAAAACAAAACAGTTCATTAAACCCAAAATGAAACCTTTTTCAACTCTTTGGTTTGCCAAAAATTTGCCAAAAATTAAGACTATGTATTTTCTGGTTGGCCCAAAATAAATGTTTTTTTCCGGTTCCTCTCCCCACCCCCTTTTCTTTTTTGGAGTTTCCACCAAAACAAAAAATCCATTATTCTCCCAGTTCTGCTTAAGTTCCACTTAAAAATCTGGCCACTTGTTTGGGGTGGATTTAGGTGCCCTGGCGGCTTTGAAAGCTGGGACTGAGGTTCTCTGGACTTTGACTCTCCTCCTGCTTTTATCTCCTCACCCAGCTATGGAGTGGACTCCCACCAAACTCCGGGCAGCAGTTGGCATGGTGACAGGATTTAGCTACAGCATCGGGCAGTTCATTCTGGCTGGGGTGGCCTATGCCATCCCGGATTGGCGCTGGCTGCAGCTGGCTGTTTCGGTGCCCTATTTCATCTTCTTCTTCTATGGCTGGTAAGTGTCCTTCTCACCTGTAAATCCTGCCAGGGTGATGACATCCCTGTTATCCCCTGTGGGGGACAGGGGTTCTGAAAGCTATCTACACTGAGAGCTCTTGGACACCAGAACTGTCTCTCACTGTGTTTCTGTCCAGCACCTAGAACAATGGAGGCCACAATCTAAGACTGCCCTGATTGTTATTTTTAATACTATGGTAGCATTTGAAGGTCTCAGCTGAGGTCAGGGCCCCATTGTGCTGGGTGTGGCTTAGACACACACCGAGGGACAGTCCTTGTCCCAAAGAGCTCACAGACTAAATAGAAAAGGGAAGGGTTATTATTCACATTTTACAGACTGAGGCTCTGATGCACAGAATGAGGGAATGACTTGCCCAAGGTCACATGGGGTGTCGGTGGTAGAGCAGGGAAATGAACCCAGGTTTCCCAAGTCCCAGGCTATTGTCCTAACCACAAGACCAAGAATAGAACCCAGATGTCCTGCCTCCTAGCGCTGTACTCTATCCATGAGATTAGACCATACTGCTTCTCAACTTGCTGCTTTAGCCAAACACTGCATCTATTTTCTAAGCACATGGAGACGGAGGGGTTTCGAAATGTGCCCTGAACTTAGGGTGTCCAGATGATGTGAAAAATCAGGACACTTTTTTTTCTGGAGCAGGGGGAACAGTATAGTTGTGTGTATATAAGCCAAAGCCTCTAATATCAGGATATCTGGTCACTCTACCTGAACTGCAACATACTCTTGCTCTGTCATACATAGGTTGGGAGCCCCAGGTGTCCTGAGTCTTTTCAATAGTTTAGTGTTTCTCACGGTGGGAAAGACCCTGTTGTAATGAACACACAGGCAATTCTTTATTAAGCTGCTGGACACACGCAGCCCTGGGGTTTCCCTGGGTTCTCCACCCTGCACTGCCCAGTGTCACCACATGGGATCACCCTAGAGTTCTGCCCTGCACTAAATCAGGGTGGCAGGGAAGCTGGCTACTATGTGCCCTTCTGTTTCTAAACAGGTGGTTCACGGAGTCGGCCCGCTGGCTTGCAATGGCCGGCAAACTGAACCAGGCATTACAGGAGTTGCAGAAAGTGGCACGAATAAATGGGCGAAAGGAAGAAGGGGACAAACTCAGTGTAGAGGTGAGGAATTGAATGGGCTAAAATGGGAGGCTGTAATACATGGAGTTTATGTGGGCACCTCTCACCCTGTGATTGCCAGAGAGAGGACATACACACTCACACACCATAGAATGAACTCAGACACCCCTTCTCCAACGAGGGGACTTACACACACACACACACACTCCAGAAAGGGGACACTCTCTCTTTTACACACATACACACATTATAGAGGGAACCCACACACATCCTCCGCAGAAAGGACACACACACAAAGAGGGAAAAAGCTGGGCAAATAATGCATTCTTTTAGTCACTGGCAATTCCAAAAACTTGTGAGAAAAATTGTTTCAGGTCAAATTGAAAATGAATTTTTTCAATATTTTGGGCAAATCGAAAGCTGGAAAAATATTTAGTTCAGGCCAAATTTTCATTCAATGTGAAATGACGTCTTATTTTGAGCATTTTTTAACATTTACCCTCCAAAAAAGTATATAAAATTAAAGGAAATTTCAAAACAAAAATTTGTTTCAAATAAACCCCCCAAAAATTAATTAAAAAAGTCAAAACAAAATGTTTCAATTTGGTGGGGTGTTGTTTTGGGGGTTTTTTGGGGGGGAGGGAGGTTTTTTTATTTTCCGAAAATTCAGTGAAATCTACACAAATTTGCAAATCGTTTTGGTGTCACCAAATCTGCATTTGTCACTGAAAAAAAAAGTTTCAGTCAAAACATTTTTCCCAGCTCTAAACAGGGACACACAAACATTTGTTGCCAAGGGAGTAATAAATCTTTTATTTCCCACGCCCAAAAATCAAGTCCCAAAGTCCAGCTATAGCTGTCGTAAAACAATAGCAATCAAGAACCTAAATACAAACATATCCAGGCCTTAATGATTCCAGTAAAAGAGACAGCCAGGTCTAATGACAGGATGATCCTCTTATAAATCTAGCACATGAATTGCTGTGTGGAAATGTAGGTTGCTAAGAAGGATGTTGCAATGGGAATTCTAGCATCCGAAATCTAAAGTGCTGAGAGACCTCATAGCAGGTGCTCTTCCAATCCATAGGAGGCATTCAGTACCTTGCACAGTGCCCAAAACAAGTAATAGCACAGGGCTCCTTGCAGCCCTATGAGTTGAAACGCTTGCATTTCCTGTTCTATGCCTCCTCCCTCTGCTACCTGCATCCCCCAGTGGTAGTCAGGGATACTGCCTCCAGACTGCAGCTCCACCAATGGCAGCAGTCAGTTATTGCACTAGCTTCAGACCCCAAAGGTTTACATGAGTAACAAGAACACCTCAAGTTACAAATGTAAGGATTTTTTTTTTTAAATAACCAAGGGTATGGGGAAGACAAACTCTCCTGCTTCTCTTCCCCACAGGTCTTGAGAGCCAGCCTGCAGAAAGAAATGTCCTCAGTCAAATCCACCCACACAGCTGTCGATCTGGTGCGCACACCATCTATACGCAGGATATCCTGCTGCCTGTGCTTTGTCTGGTAGGTGGGTTCATTTAGATGAAGAGGGAGCAAGGATGGTGGAGGGCAGAAAATAAACCAGGGGCTTTTGTTTTGATGGTACAATCAGCTGAGATCTGAACACTGTTGTGTTCGGTGCTGTACAGTAAGACGAGACAGGTCTTTAAGAGTTTACAATCTAAACAAAGGTAGGATTATTGCCCCCATTTTTACAGAAGGGGAACTGAAGCATAGATACACTAAGTGACTTGCCCAAGGTCATACAAGGGAGTCTGTGACAGAGCAGAGAAGTGAACTCAGGTCTCCCAAGTACCAGGCTGCAGAGTATTACAGCACTCTCAGTGGCAACAGGCAATACTGCACCCTGCAGACTATTTCTACAGTACCATGCATTTTTGTGCTGTCAATGACAGGTTCTCCACCAGCTTTGCCTATTATGGGTTGGCCATGGACCTGCAGAATTTTGGGGTCAGCATCTACCTCATTCAGGTGATATATGGAGCTGTCGACATCCCTGCAAAACTGATCGGTTTCTTCATGATCAGTTTCATTGGCCGGAGAGTCACCCAGGCATCTGCTCTTATTCTAGCAGGGCTTGCAATTCTGTCCAATATATTTGTGCCGCAAGGTGAGATCCTGGTGCATTATTGATTTGCATGATCTGATTTTAATCAGCACGTATTAGCATATAAGCAATTAGCATATATGCAAGATGCAGCAAGAGTAACGTTATGAGAGTGCTTTCTATAAAAGAGATGTCTGTATATTAAAGGTGGTTGGAAATTTTTTCATCTAAATTGTTTTTCAACAGAAAATTGGGGGTTTGACTAAATTAAATTTTATGTGAAAAGCACCAGTCTCAACACAGAAAATTTCAATTTTTCAATAAAAAATGAATATCCAAAGCCCCTCCCCCCAAAATTTTAATTTGGAAATTCTGAGGTCCTTAGCGGGGCTACGTCTCCCATAATGCCATGCAACTGCCATGACTCATCACTTTCCTTCTCTTTGCCTCCCTGCACTGATCTCCTCTTCTCTATCATATCAAATATAAGCTACCTGTCTTCACTCTCAAGACCCTTCACGACCTATCCCCTCCTGCCCTATCATCTCTAACTCAGTATTGAAAGATTGACTTCCACCTCCAATCAGTCCACGACGTCAGCCTCTGTCACCCACTTGTTACATTTTCAAACAAGCACCTTTGTGTTTTCCCCCATGCAGCCCCTCATGCTTGGGAAAAGTTTCCCCTAAACAGCTGCTTTGAGCAAGGGGTTAGACTAGATGACTTTCTGAGGTCCTTTCCAACCCTAATCTTCTATGATTCTTCTATGATCTGCAAAATTAACATACTATCCTCCTTCAAAACCCTCCTTAAAACTCCCTCTGCCCTGAGGCCTACTAAAAGCTTGACAACAGGTAGGCTGCTGGTGTGCTGAGGTCACAGCCTATCTGCTGACCAGTAGTGTCTCATTGTTTCCTTGTGATACCCAACCATAAACCAAGGGCCACCCAATGAAATCAATAGGCAGCAGATTTGAAACAAACAAAAGAAAGTACTACTTCACACAATGCACAGTCAACCTGTGGAACTCATTGCCAGGGGATATTATGAAGACCAAAACTATAACTTGGTTAAAAAAATTAGATAAGTTCACCAATGGCTATCAGCCCAGAAGTCAGGAACACAACCCCATGCTCTGGGTGTCCTAAGCCTCTATCTGCCAGAAGTTGACGACGGGATGGATCACTTGATATTTACCCTGTTCTGTTCATTCCCTCTGAAATATCTGGCATTAATGTACTGTTGGAAGACAGGATACTGGACTAGATGCACCATTGGTCTGACCCAATATGGCCGTTCTTATGTACTTATCTGTCTATCCATCTGTTATCTCTTGTCTTATACTTAGATTGCCAGCTCTTTGGGACAGGGACTGTCTCTTTCCTGGCCCATTACTGGGGCTACTAGGCACTATGATAATACAAATAATAAATGACAAGGGGAGGTCATGGTGCATCCTGGGAGATGTAGTCTGGCCATTAAAAAAAAAAACAAAATAAAAATGAATTTTCAATTAAAAGACATTTCTCTTGGAAGTTACTTTTCGACCAAAAACATTCCACCTGTTGTAATTCCTGAGCTCTTTTTACAGAGTCTGGGGGGGACAGAGATTAAGGACTGTGTTTGTACGTCTACATTGTGCAAAGAGCTGAGCCCCAGCAGCATCTGCTGATGTCATCATTTCCTTCCCCCTAGATCTGCAGACCCTACGCACTCTGTTAGCTGTGTTTGGAAAAGGCTGCCTGGCTGCCTCATTCAACTGTGCCTTCCTCTATACGGGAGAGCTTTACCCCACGGTGATTAGGTAGGTAGAAGCAAACGCTCCTTCAGGAGTCCTGCCTGGGCTGCTGTGCTGTGTTGCAGTTTGCACCCTGCATAATTAACCTCAAGAAGATGGCAATGACAGAATGACAACAAGTTCTCTGGTCAGCTGAGCCACTGGGTTTCCTACAGCTGTTAGGAGATGCAAAGCCAAACTAATGTACTGGATAAGGCCAGACTGCATGAATCAGGATACCTTGTTCTACTGCTTTCTGATAGGAGGATACTGCAGGCAGTTAGATTAGATAGATAGATAGCCTGACTCTTCTCTCCCCACCATGGCAGACAGACCGGGATGGGATTTGTGAACACCCTGGCTCGGGTAGGCGGCATCGTGGCCCCACTTGTGAGAATGACCAGCGAGTACTTGCCGTCCCTGCCGTTGATCATCTATGGAGCTGCCTCTATCGTATCCGGCATTGCCACGTGCTTCCTGCCTGAGACCCGTAACGTGCCATTGCCAGACACCATAGAAGACGTCAAGAGGCAGTGAGTAATTTCTGTGGCTATTAATGACAGCTAGTGGAGAAGTATGGCCAAATGGCTAAAACAAGGGGCGGGGGCTCAGAGATCTGGGTTCTATTTCTAGCTCCACCAGCTTGAGCTCTCTCGATGCCTGTGTTTCCCCTTCCACCCCTTGCCTAGTAAGATACTAAGCACTTCAGGGTCTATCTCTTAGTATGAGTCTGTGCAGCGACAGGCGCGATGGGGTCCTGGCCGCGATGGGGTCTGCGCGGCGCCTGGCACGACGGGGCCCTGGTTGTGACGGGGTCTGCGACGGAGTCTGCACGGCGGGGCCCTGGCCGCGAAGGAGTCTGCGCGGCGCCCGGCGCGACGGGGCCCTGGCCGCAACAGGGTCTGTGACAGGGCCCTGGCCGCGATGGGGTCTGTGACGGGGCTCTGGCCGTGACGGGATCTGCGACGGGGCCCTGGCCGCGACGGGGTCTGTGACAGGGTCTGTGTGGCGCCGGGCGTGACTGGGTCTGCGAGGGGGTCTGCGCAGCTCCCGTCGCGATGGGGCCCTGGCCTCGACGGAGTCTGCATGGCGCCTGGTGCGACGGGGCCCTGGCCGCGACGGGGTCTGTGACGGGGCTCTGGCCGTGACGGGATCTGCGACGGGGCCCTGGCCGCGACGGAGTCTGCGCGGTGCCTGGCGCAACGGGGCCCTGGCCGCGACGGGGTCTGTGACGGGACCCTGGCCGCGACGGGGTCTGTGCGGCGCACGGACTGACGGGGCCCTAGCAGCGATGGGATCCGCGACGGGGCCCTGGCCGCAACGGGGTCTGCGACAGGGCCCTGGCCTCGACGGAGTCTGCGCGGTGCCTGGCGCAACGGGGCCCTGGCCGCGATGGGATCCGCGACGGGGCCCTGGCCTCAACGGGGTCTTTTACGGGGCCCTGGCCACGACGGGATCCACGACGGGGCCCTGGCCGCGACGGGGTCTGTGCAGCACCCGGCGCGACGGTGCTCTGGCCGCAACGGAGTCTGCGCGGCACCTGGCGCAACGGGGCCCTGGCCACGACAGGGTCTGTGACGGGGCCCTGGCCGCGACGGGATCTGCGACGGAACCCTGGCCACAACGCCACCTGCGATGGGGCCCTGGCCGTGACGGGATCCGCGATGGGGCCCTGGCCGCGACGGGGTCTGCGCGGTTCCTGGCGCGACGGGGCCCTGGCCGCGACGGGGTCTTTTACGGGGCCCTGGCCGCAACGGGATCTGCGTGGTGCCTGGCGCGACGGGGTCCACGAGGGGGTCTGCGAGGCTCCCGTCGTGACGGGGCCCTGGCCTTGACGGGGTCTGTGCGGCGCACGGACTGACGGGGCCCTAGCCGCGATGGGATCCGCGACGGGGCCCTGGCCGCAACGGGGTCTGCGACGGGGCCCTGGCCTCGACGGGGTCTGCGACGGGGCCCTGGCTGCGCTGGGGTCTGCGGGGCGCCC
This sequence comes from Emydura macquarii macquarii, assembly GCF_026122565.2. Taxonomy (NCBI): domain Eukaryota; kingdom Metazoa; phylum Chordata; order Testudines; family Chelidae; genus Emydura; species Emydura macquarii. Next base: position 6,371,295 of record NW_027131105.1, on the reverse strand, counting down.
AGCGCGACGGGGCTCTGACCACGCCGGGTTCTGCGCAGCGGCCGGCCTGACAGGGCCCTGGCCGCGCCGGGGTCTGCGCAGTGGCCGGCGCGACGGGGCCCTGGCTGCGCCGGGGTCCACGGGGCGCCCAGCGCAACAGGGCCCTGCACGACGGGGCCCTGACCGTGACGGAGTCTGCGCGGCGCCCGGCGCAACTGGGCCCTGACTTTTTCAAAACAAAAAAAAAGGTGGTTTTCTAGTCTGAAATGACTTTTTGCTCAGAAATTTAAGCTAATTGTAACAACAATTAAATAAATTGATCAAAAACAAAACAAAATGTTTAAAAATTATTGAAATGAAACATTTTCATTGATTCAAAATGAAATTTTTTCTGTGTTCTTGAGTCGTGACAATTTTTGAGATTTTGACTTCATTCCAGTTTGCGACAGGAACGTTTTTCAAAATCTCAAAAATATTCATAGGATGTGACAATCATTCCCTTCCCCAAGCCAAGACTCTGACTCCTACATGAGAAGAAGAAGGTGATCTTACCCTGACACCTGTTCTTTACTCTCTTGGGTGCCACAGTGCCACGGCCTCTAGGCTGAGAACCCATACCTGAGTCCACACTGCCTTATGTGGGGAGGGGAAGGAGGGTAAAATGGGGATAGTGTAATTCACAGAGCTATTGCGCGGCTTAGCTAATCTCTATTTATAAAGGGCTGTAACGTGCTGTGATGAAAAGAGCTACAGATATGCAGCGTTGTTATATAATAATGTGGTCTCTTCTTATTCCCTTATAGGAGAAGGTCCAGAACGAGTAGAGATGTAGGATGGGAAGACAAGATCCCAGTGAAAGTCTCCAGATTGGAACCACTCAAGGAAATCATTTAAGAAGAGAAACTAAACAGATTCTACATCCTGATACTAATTAGTCAGAATAAAAATGAGACATGCCTGCATGTTTTACCAGCTCACGGTCAGAGATTGCTTTTGTAGAAGGGGTATTCATGGGATGTTATGTCAGTCTTTTGTACCCACTTTCAGAAAAGCTAATAAAGCCAACTGTGCCTTCAAAAAAAGCCATGGCTGCTAACATGAGGCGGCAGTGTGATAGTGGACACAGCTTTGGGCTAGGAGTCGGACAACCTGGATTCTCTTCCTGGCTCAACCATTGACATTGGATTTGTGTCTATTACTCTTCCCACAGCAAAACCAGTGTGAACAAACCACACAAGTCCTAAATAACTGTGTAATAGGACTAGCCAGAAAACAAGAATTCTGTTTAGCACGGTAATTTCAGAGGTTTTATAATTTTTGTTCCACATCAGAGCAAAACTGAGACCTCTCAAAATGTTTCATGAAAACAGAGAACTCTACCTCAGAATAGCCAATAGCTCAGACAAAGCAGCAACCTAAACCTTGTTCTTCCACACCCCAACCAAGTGTAGTAGAAAATAAGAGCATGAGGCCTGAAACCTAGCATAATAGGCCAAGGCATAACGCCTAAGCTGAAAGATTGGCCAAACCAAAGTTAGCAGGAGTCAGGCTGTGAACTTACGACCTCACAGAAACTGGCAAGAAGAAAGCTGATACTGCAAACACATATATTTCCAAAATGTTACTAAAGTCTAAAACTATATATCAGAGACAGAAGGTACTAGGACCTAAGAGATAACAAGGGCCACCTGACCCCCGAAAATGACATTTTAATGGATAGAAACGTCTTTTAATATGACAAATAGAGATGTTTTACCCAAACCATCCAGTGCAAGGTAAGGGGTGGTATCAGACTATGTCAAGAGGGTGGCAACTACCTGCGTCAAAGGGGCAGAACGAAACTTGTCTGTAACAGTCTATAAAAGAGGGTGTCAGAGGGAATGACGTTGTCCGGCCTAGGGGATAACGGAGAGTCCTGCCGTTAATTGTGCTAGTCCATTGTAATGGAGCACTAGTATTTGAAGTGTACCGGTAGCTATTCTATAGGTCGCTTCTCATTGTGCTTCAAGTGCAATAAGCCTGGCCAGGTGCCTTCGTTGCTCAGCAGATCCGTGGTTGTGTTGATTCATTTGATCGTGAAGTGCCGTTTTGGTTACCTGCGCAGAACTGGGACACCACCTACACGGGGGGCACACACACGCAGCCAACAACTGACAAGCACTACACAACTGGCAACACCAAGTATCCTAACAACCAGGCTAGTGAGTCAGTGCTCCTTACTCTCTGCAGGGACTTGAACCTGACTCTTCATCACAGGTGAGCACCTGGCCACCAGGCTATTCTGGGTTGGGTCTCGCTCATTCTCTCATTTTGATCATAAAATCCATCCTGGACCCGAGAAACCCTCTCAGCAAAAGTTTGGTCAAAACAGATACCTTTCTGTGAAAAGTTTCATTTTTGACAAATTGGCGATTTCCCACAGAAAGTTTTCACCCAGCTCTACTATTTAGTAAATGCAGCCATTCGAAGCCTAGCTACATAGGTACCACTGCTCTGAATGGCGTTGAAAACACAGAACACAGTGAAAGCCTTTAGAGAGATCATAGACTAATTAAAGGGAGACTGCCCTATTCCTGGACACTACATTTTGCAAGTCACTTACCCACTCCGTGCCTCAGTTTCCCCTCCCACACTTTGTATATTTAGATTACAAGCTCTTCAGGGCAGGGACAGCACCCTACACAGTGGGATCATGACTTCTAATTGCTACTGTAATAGGAATAAAAACATACCTGTAAGAGGAGGTTCTACACAAAGGAGTGCTAGGGATGGTAGAACAATTGTCATAGTCCAGTGCCATGCTGCTGTGCAGTGAGAGAGTTTATCATACAGTAGTTCATGCATATTCTAGACTCAAGCTTCCTAGGCTAGCAATTTGCATCAGACCCATAGGAGAAGGCAGGATCAGAACAAATGCAGGTTCAAAAAGGTAGTGTTTAGCCCTGTCCACAGTCAAACCACACCCACAAATAAGCCCCACCCTCTTGAAATACAGATGTCACTCAAAGTCAAGGTGGCCGTGCTTTCAGTGCCCCCAGCCAGGACTTTTTCATGGCAATGTTGTTTTAGGGTCATATATGAGACAAAGTTATTCATATTACATGAGAACTCAAAGGCCGTAACAAGAATAAGAGCCCCATTGTGCTAGGCACTGCACATACACAGAGCTAGGGCCAGCCATTGCCCCAAGGAGCTCACAATCTAAACCAACAAATGGTGGGAGAAGAAACCAAGGTACAGAAAGAGGAAATGGCTCACCCAAGGTCACACAGCAGGCCAATGGCAGAGCTGGGACTAGCACCCTGGTGGCCTGACTCACTTGTTGAATGTCCTAGTCACTAGACCATGTTGCGTCTAAAAAAATGTCCTTTAAAAAAATACCTGTGCTGGCATCATTGCTAGAGCGGGTCCGAAATGGGGGTGGTTCCAGGAGAAAATTTTGACTTTTAGGGGAAAAACAGGGAATTGAATCACAACTCCCAAATCCCTGGTTTATGGCCTAACCAGGGGAACTTCCCAACCACTTTACTCACGTCAATTGCATCCCACGCACTTATCCCACTGCACTATTAGTATCATAACAACGTGAGGCCTCAATCAGAGATCAGGGCCCCATTGTACTAGGAATGTGGAATAAATGAGGACATTCCTTGCCACAGAGAACTTACAGTCATAGCATAAGAAAAGAGACAACAGCTGCCTCCACCAAAGAAAGTACTACAAGGCAAGAAAAATGACTGGTGTTTCAGTTATGGCCCTGGAGTGGGACTTTTGGAGGTTCAATTCCCTCCTCCCACAAAGATGCCCTGTGTGACCTTGGATAAGTCATATAGGGTAACAAAAGCCCCTAAGTTGGATAGGAAGTTGTCCCATTTTTAAAAGTGACTCAAACACTTAGAAGCCCCAAGTACCCTTGACTTTCACTGAGACTTCGGCTCTTGAGCACCTAACTTACTTTTGAAAACGAGACTAAACCATTTAAGTCACTTGAAACGCTGAATGGAGCAACACCTAGATACCTTTAAAACTCTGGGACTTAGCACCTCAGTTTCCCCATCTGTAAAAAAGGGCTAATAAACCTTCCTTTGTTTATTTAAATTGCAAGCTCTTCAGACCAAGAACTGTCTCTTATTATGTGGGCCTGGCACATTGGATCTTGATCTCAGTCAGGATCCGTGCAGCATTCAGCATGAGAGGGCCTGGATCTCAGGTGGTGTCAACTGAGATTTGTGCAGCATATGATGTAACAAGGCCCTGATCCTGGTCAGGGTCTGTGCAACACTGGCACAATGGGGGTCCTGATCTTGGTCAGGGTCTAGCACAATGGAGGTCTGTGTAGTTGGCCTGTAGCAACAGGGTCTCACTCTTGGTCAGGGTCTGTGCAGCACCTGGCACCATGGGGCCCTGGTCGCAGTTGGGGTCTTTTGGCACTGCTGTACTACTCATCATAATTACACGAGGAAAAGGTAAGAGTAAGACAATCATGCTTAAGGGAAAAAACTGCATTCACAGCTCACCAGCTCCCTGGCAATAGCTCTGGGTGAATTTTGTCCCAGAAACCAACATCTCTTGGAGATAGCTGACCACATCAAAGGATATCTACTTGCTGGACTGGCTTTTACATTCACCTGATGTTGTTACCCATGACTGTTTTTATTACTCTTAAGTATTGGGTGCGTTACAGTAATGCCTAGAAGACACAACCAAAATCAGGGTTGCAACATTATTATTTATTATGTTATGTGTTGTGTTATGCCTTTGACAAGCACAGAACAAATAGATGGTTCCTGCTCCAAAGAGCTTCCAATCTAAGTAAGAGCAGACACATAATGAGACAGCCCCTGCCTCAGTTTGAACAGAAAATGAAAAGAAGTGAATTGCCAAAAGTCATTCATCAGGACCAGGGATAGAAGCCTGGTCTGCTTTCCCTAAGCCAGCACTCCAGGCACTTTCTTAACCTTTCCCTACAGCCATTCTCTTTGCCCTCCCTTCTCCCCTATGGATTTATGCGCTGTTTCCACCCTGTCTTTATCCAGCAATTTGCCTCCACGTAGACACCAGCTTTCCTCCATCGCCAGCCAGCTTCAATGAAGTGCATATAGAGCTGACATAAACTGGCGTAACGCCATTGTCTTCAGTGGGGCCGTGCCGATTTACTCCAGCTTGGGAGTTGGTCCCATGAGTCATCTTTTCAGCACCTAGCACAATGAGGCCCTGTTCTCATTCAGGATCTGTACAGCATCTAGCACAGTGGGCCTGGATCTCAGCTGGGGTCTGTGCAGCACCCAGCACAATGGGGGCCATTATCTAAGTTGGGATCTGTGCAGTGCTTGGCAGAATGGGACCCTGGTCTCAGCTAGGGTCTGTGCAAAGCCTGACACAATGGAACAATAGTCTAAGTTGGAATCTCTAGGTGCTACTGTAATGCCAATAATAATCCACCAGTGCAAAGCAGGCTTGGTGCCCTTGTGTACTGAAGGCCTAATGCCTTCTTAACACTGCTCTTTGTCCCACATTTACTGAATCAGTAGATTTTTGTCTCCCTTTCCCTTCAAGCTAATCCTTAAAGGGTAGAACTTTAACCCAAGTAAGATGATTACAGCTTACATAACCCACACAAGCATTCATTTAACCCAATCAGTTTCCAAAGGCTAAAAAGAAAAACCCACTCCCCCCCCCCCCACCCCCACCCACAGAGTTTCCAGCATCCCAAAATGAAACAGTCCAACCGAGGTGATCCAAGTTCACACCACAGGTTGCTCACATCTTCTTCCGACAGACTGGGATCCTTGCTGAGACCCCAGATCTCCGCGTGGATGCCAGAATGATAGAGGTTTTGATGTTGTAGGCAAGAATTTAGCGGAGCTGTGATAAAGGGAACTTTTCCTGAGACAATGAGACTAAACTCTTACATGCAGCAGTCCAAGCTTTGCTTTTCTCCTTTAGGAAGCTGCTGGGTGTAGCTGTCATGCTTTGACAGATCTCTAAGAGAGCTGGAACTTTTGTAGGGGGGACCCTTTCCAAATCCAGCTCTGTTTGTGAAACTCATTTAAGTTATCAGGAGGCAAGGTACTTGTGGATCTGTTCATCATGACTTTTGCTGAACTCCTAGACCACATTGGTGGCATGGGCCGCTTTCAACTCATCCACGTCACTTTGCTTGTCATCCCTGTTTTAATGACAGCTTCGCACAACCTCCTGCAGAATTTTTCCGCTGCTGTCCCAGGACACCACTGCCAGATCCGTGTCACCACCAATAACACTCATGGTACAAATGTGACTCAAAGACTGAGCACCAAAGATCTTTTGAGGGTCTCCATCCCCATGGATGGGGATTGGGAGCCAGAGAAGTGTCACCGATTTGTCACTGCCCAGTGGCAGCTCCTAAATAACAACGCCACAATCGCGAATGGGACAGAGATGGAAACAGAGCCATGCATGGATGGGTGGACCTACGACATGAGCGTCTTCACCAGCACCATCATTATGGAGGTAAGGAAGGGCCTAAAGCACTCACAGCTGCTTAGAGAAAACCTGCATTGCTTGGGCATTATTGACCAATATGTACATTCTACTATCTAGGAGCAGGAGGAAGTGTAGTCTTGTGGTTAAGGCAGTGGTTTGTGCCTTGATTTCAGTTCCTGCCTCTGAACCATTCCTACTCTCTGACCTTAGGCAAATTATAGGTTTTACCCAACTGGATCAGACCCAAGGTTCATCAAGCCCAGTATCCTGCCTTGGACGGTGGCCAGCACCAAATGCTTCAAAGGCAGGTGTAGGAATCCTGCAGCAGCCCCATGTGGGATAACTTGTTCCACACATAGGTCTCATCCTGATAGTTAGAGATCAGCTCAGGCCCTGAAGCATCAGATTTAATATCCCTCCCTGTTGTTGTTAATTATGATTACTCTGGATGTTTTTGATATCCATATAAATGTCCAATCCTCCTTTCAATCTTGTTAACTTCTTCCCCTCAATTACTTTCTGTGGCAGTGAGTTCCACAGGCTAATCCCACATCATGTGAAAAAGTGTATTTCCTCTTATTGGTTTTGAACGTCCATCTTTTAATTTCATTGAATGTCCCCTTGTTCCCGTGTTATGAGACAGGGAGAACAGATGCTTCTGAGCTGCCTCCTCTCTCCCAGTCATTATTTTATAGACTTTTATCCTGTCCCCTCTTATTCATCTCCTTTCTAAGGTAAATGATCCCAATCCCTCCACAGGAGAGTTTCCCAGGCCCTTGGTCATTCTTGTTGTCCTTCAGTGAACCCCTTTTAGTTCTGCAATATCTTTTATTAGATGGGGTGACTAGGTCTGCACACAGCCATCTCTTCATCTCTCTGTCCCTCACATTCCCATATCTGTAAAACATGGATAATTCTTCGTTTCTGCCACCTATGTCTATTTGGAATGTGAACTCTTCAGGGCAGGGGCTGTTTTTTACTGTGTGCGCATGTCACTGGAACTTGTGACTGCTACTAAAACAGAAAATAATAATGAAAGGCAGCCTTATATGATGACACACTCTAGGTCTCCATGCCTGCTGCTCCCATTATTTACTGACATTTGTACTGGGAAGGAACATTCAGATTGTCAAAAGGGATTCTGGTAACTGTTTGCCAGATGGTAAGAGGTGGCCATAGTTGGATATAACAACATTCAGCCCTTCCCATGATTCAGAGTTTTACAAACTTGCATCCATTGCTGTGAGCTAAGCAGTACCATTATCCCCATTTTACAGCTGGGGAAACTGAGGCACAGGTCAGTGAAGTGAGTTGCCCAAGGTCATGGCTGTGTCAGCAATAGAGCTGGCTACAGAACACAGGAGTCCTAGGCTTCCAATCCTGCTCCTCTAACCTCACACAAGCTGTCACAGAACCCAGGAAGCCCATTTTTACTGCTCCAAGCACTAGACCACTTTCCTTCCAAGTGCCAGGAACAGAACCCAGGAAACCTGATGCCAGACTCTGCTTTAACCACTAGACCCCACTCTCCTCCCATTGCTTTGGATAGAACCCAGCAATCCTGACTCCCAGCCCCCCACTCTAAACTACTATACCCCCACTCCCCTCTCAGAGCTGGGACTAGAACCCAGGAAGCCGTTATGCCCAGTCCATGTTTTCATCAATACACATAATCCCAGAATCAAACCCAGGAGTCCTGAACCTCAGTGCTCTGCTCTCACCACTAGACCACAGCATGCAGCTGCACAATAGTAGCTACCCAACACCGAGATGCTCGTTTATTTAACTATCCACCATTAGTTATATCACTCACGTGACCTCATACAAGCTGTCAGCCACCCTGTTAACAAATCCACTGACACAGCAAAATACTGTTTGCTTGTTTAACCAATGCTGAGCTGCAGGACTGCACACAGAGAAAGTTCCCTGACCTTGACAATTCTCAGATTGTTGATTATTTAAATATTTACTTGCACTTTAAAAAAAATATAAATACAAAACAGGGATTCATTTTATTTTAAATATCACCATATTTACCAAATGCAAATGGCCAAAACCTGGTGCCAATAAAATTATTATTATTATTATTAAAATATCAGTAGGGCCTAGAGGCCCCAACTAAGACACATGCCCCCATTGTGCCAGGCACTGCATAGACCCGGACTGAGACTGGAGCCCCCATTGTGCCAGGCACTGCACAGATACACAATGAGAGACAGTCTCTGCACTGAACAGCCTAGAATCTAAACAGACAATGGGTGGGAGGGGAAACGACTTGCCCAAAGTCACGCATCAGGTCAGCAGCAAAGCCTAGACCAGAATTCAGCTCTTCTGAGTCCCAGGCCAGTGCATTACCACTAGGCCACCTTGCCTCTGCATCAAGGGCTTCTGGTGCCCAAAGCAATTGGAGTGGCTACAGGAGCAGCGGCAGAAGCCCTCACGGCCCCACTGGAGCCTGCCTGCCTTGCTCTATGCCTCCTCCCTTTGCTATCTGCAGCCCCCCAGCAGCAGCCAGATGGAACTGCAGCCTGAGACAGTCCACCTCCCACTGGCAGCAGGCAGTACTGCACCCTAAAGTCCATCAGCTGCATAATACAGTCTTTACATAACTGCTGGGGATAACTTCTCTTAGCCCCTAATGACCTGTCACCCCAGCTCTCCATTATACCTTTGTCTGCTAGATTAAATCCTCCCCCACCCATAGCATTGACTATTTTCTCCTTGTGTGGGCATGAGGGCTTGCATGACAACGTCTGACCCCTTTTCCTCCCGCCCCTGCAGTGGGACCTGGTGTGTAACCTGCGGACGCTCGGGCAGATGGCTCAATCAATCTACATGGCTGGGGTGCTGGTGGGGGCACTCGTGTTTGGAAGCTTAGCAGACAGGTGGGTCTTTGCAAGGCTCTTCCTTCTCCCCCCTCTGAGAGCAGTTGCAGTGGCAGAGAAAGCAAGAGCTTTGGGGTGAATGGTATCTGCTGGGGTTAGGGGCAAAAGTCCAGGCAGTGAACGGGATGTTTTAATTTTGACTTCAGAGATAAGGTTTACCCATGGGGAGGTGGGTGGAATAATCCCACGGTCTAATAGCCTTGTGTGGCCAGATGCCCGCCTGGTGTAAATCAGCATCACTCCCCTGGAGTCAGTGGGGCCAGATCCCCAGCTGGTGTAAATCAGTGTCACTCCACTGGAGTCAATGAGAATTTTTCCATTGTCCTCAATGAACATTGGATGAGGCCCATCTATACCAGCTGAGAATCTGGCTCATGGCCTGGCAGTTGCTACATTTTCCTTTGCTCACGTTCATCCTCTTCCTTCTAGCTGCATTCCCTCTCCCTGCCTGATTGCATGTCTGTTGAAGTCAAAGGCACAAATCCCATTGAATTCAGTGCTGCAGTATCTAGCCCTTAGTAAGCGACGTCTTTCAGTGCTTGAGGTTTACCCTTCCCGTACACTTGAGATGCTGATCCACATCTGCTTGTAGTCATTGCTTAGTCGTGTTTAACTCTTATAGCCCTGCCTTGAGCGTCAGTCCCTCCAGACCCTGGTCATTTGTGCTTGCTCTCCCCTGAGCACCTTATAGGCTATGTAAGAACAGACATAGAGATTAGATTAGATAATCTGGTATCCACGTGCACATGACGGAATGCAGATTGCCAAGTGTGGTCTCATCGGAACTGTCCCCATCTACACAAAGGACTCTGCGGCTCTGCATATAAAGGATTCCATCAGCCACCAAACCCCTTGACACCTCTTTCCCCAGCACAGCTATTAACATGCCTTCCTGTGCCACAGGTTTGGGCGGAAGGCTCTCCTGAGCTGGTCTTACCTGCAGATGGCTGTCACGGGCACCTGCACTGCCTTCTCACCCAATTTCACTGCATACTGCATCTTCCGCTTCCTGGTCGGGATGGCCCTCTCTGGGGTCATCCTCAACTGTATGTCACTGGGTAAGGGATCTTCTTCCACTGCTCCTTGTTTTTAACCTGGACAAATTAGCCCTTGTTAGAACTACTTGCATTATGGCAGCCCCTCAGAGACCCCAACTCAGTGTGCACATTATTCCTGGTATTACAGTAGCACCTAGATGCCCCAATATAGTGTGTATGTAGTTAGTAATAGTATGGTAGCTCCTACAGGCCCTTACAAAGATCAGGGCCATATTACACTGGACAGGTTACTAGTCGTATTACAGTAGCACCCAGAGGCACTAACTAAAATCAGCCAAGGGTCCATTACAGTGTGGGCATTATTAATATTACAGTTGCATCTAGCAGCTCTAACCGAGATCTGTTCTCCATTGTGCTAGGCACTGGACATCTACATCCTCCTTTGTGTCTGCTGCCCAGAGGATACAGCTCTATTCCAGCCCCAGAGTCCTGTTTAACTGACAGCCACCATCGTAATGGCTTGGGGCTGGGAACTGACCCAGGGAACCTCCAAGCTAACGAGTTCTTTAGCTCAAGCTATACAGACCTATGCACACAGCTCTAGGTTACATTTGCACATAATGAGACAGTCCCTGTCCCAAAGAGCTTATAATAGATGAAGAAAGAATTATTGTCCCCATTTTATAGGCTGAGACACAGAGGGTTTGATTTGCGCAACATGACACAGAGATCTGTGCCAGACCCAGGAACTGAACCCAGCTTACTTGAGTCCCCATCTACTGCCTGACCAACCTATCCCTCAACCTCCCAGCAACCTTCATTAACTGGGAGAGCTGCAGTGCTGCTGTCCCAGTTTTCATGGCCCAGCCTGGCCAGCAGGCAAGACACGAGCCCAATATGCAGTGTGAATGGTTTAACAACCCCCTACTGTTCTTTTAGCACCTGAGTTATCAATGGCAATGCAGATTAGGGGCTGATATTTTTATCACTGTGTTTTCTATACTTGCTTGAACCCGATCACATTATAATTGTGTAGCGACCCTTGTTATTATTATTTATATTGCAGTAGCACCTAGGAGCCCCAGTCATGGACCAGGACCTCTCTGTGCTAGGTGCTGCACAAACACAGAACAAAAAGATGGTCCCTGCCCCTAAGTAACCTACTTCTTTTCTATTGGGATTCTCTATGTTCTTGTTTTCCAGACCAACGTCTGATTCCTCTTTTGAATGCTGCTAAGATCTCAGCCTCAAGGTAATCTTAGGACAGTGAGTTATGCAGGCTAACTGTGCATTGTTATACAGGACTCCCAGCAATGGTTTGCAGTCTCCCCTTTCTTCCAATGTCTGGTTTTCATTTTTGGATGCTGCTTTCCTGATCTTGTTGGTTTTGATCTGGCCCCAGAACACAAATATTTATCCCTGTGTTTTGCATGCATCACTTCTGCTTATATTCAGCACGACCCAGGAGGGTGTCTCAGAGGGAGCCCAGCTTTGTAGCATCACTGGATTACAATAATAATACTTTGCAATTAAGGACACATTAAACAAAAAGGTTGATTTGAAATTATGAGTGAGGGTTCCAGTCACTTCTTTCTAATGCTATTAATAGTGCTAGAATAGTAATTGTCATGGTAGCACCTAGAGATTCTGACTGAAACTGGGGCCCCCATTGTGCCAGCACTGAACAGACCCCAAGAATGAGCCCCCCATTGTGCTGGGTGCTGACAGACCCCCAATTGAGATAGGGGCCTCGACTGTGCTGGCCATGGCCCATTTATACAGTGAGCGACAGTCCCAGTCTTGAAGAGTTTATGGTTTAAAATACACAAAGGGTGGGAAAGTGGAGTCAAAGACAAAGGGTAGTGTACTAGGACCACTGCCTAGTGTGCTGACCAGCACTGTCTCATTGTTCCTTGGCATTCCCCCACCTGTCTTTCTGCATCCAACTGTTGTCTCTTGTCTTATATTTTAAGCTCTTTGGGGAAGCGACCATCTGTTTGTTCTGTGTCTATACAGCGCCTAGCACACCAGGGTTCCAGTGCACGATTCCTACGTGCTACAAAAATACAAATAAGGAACAGAGGAAACAAACAAAGTGTCTTGCCAAAGTTCCTGGAGAAATTCCATGGCAGATCCAGGAATGGAACACCAATGTCTTGAATACCAGTCTAGTACCGTAATCACTGGCCCACACTGCCTCTCATTCAGCATTCAGCATAATTTTTAACCCCAAAGGACAGCAAAGGCCCTCACACTAGCTGGCACAACTGAGATGTGAATCCATGTCCATGGAAACATTCCCACATGCTCCACAACCTGTTCGCTTAGGCAGCATATTAACTAGAGTTGTGGAATAATTGATTGGTTGGTTCAGTGGCTGAATCAAAAACATTTTTTTAATTGTTTCAAGATCGACCCAAAGCAGAAGTTTTTCCTCACCAAAATGAAAAACAAAAATTAATTTTGAATCAAATGAAATGTTGTGCTCAATCCAAAACAAAAATTTTGGCGAGATGGAGTTTTTTTGGTTTTTTATTTTGGGCATTTTTGGGTGTTTATTACATATTTTAGGAGGTTTTAAAAATAAATTCAGCTAAATTTCTAAATAAAACATTGTTTCAAAACAAAAAGTTGAAACAAAACATTTTGACATTTTCAGAAAAATATCTTTTGGTGTGAGGACGCAGAAAAGCTATTCTCTGAACTCAGACCAAATTTCTAAATAGTTTTGCTCCACCTGAAACTGTATTTTTCAGTAAATAAACTACACGTCCAAAAAATTTTGCCAACTCTAGCATTAACCCCTCTGGCTTGGGTGCCTTCCTTTCCAGTCGTTGAGTGGGTGCCAACCAAAGTACGGACCATAGCCGGCACAGTGGTGGGATACTGCGCTACCATTGGGCAAATCATTCTTCCTGGCTTGGCATATGCCCTCCCAGACTGGCGCTGGTTACAATTCACTGCATCAATGCCCTTCTTCATCTTCTTTCTCTACTCCTGGTAAGTGCATTGCTGCTTGTGGGTAGGTTCACAGGGCTGGATTCTGATCTCACTCTTAGGGCAGGTCTACACTACAAAATTAAATTGACTTAAGTCAAGTTGATGTAGAATCATAGAATCATAGAGTTGGAAGGGACCTCCGGAGGTCATCTAGTCCAACCCCCTGCTCAAAGCAGGACTAACCTCAGCTATATCATCCCAGTCAGGGCTTTGTCAAACCTCAGCTTAAAAACCTCTAAAGATGGAGATTCCACCACCTCCCTAGGTAACCCATTCCAGTGCTTCACCACCCTCCTAGTGAAAAACTTTTTCCTAATGTCCAACCTAGACCTCCCCCCCTGTAACTTGAGATCGTTGCTCCTTGTTCTGTCATCTGCCGCCACCAAGAACAGCCTAGCTCCATCCTCCCTGGAACCCCCTTTCAGGTAGTTAAAGGCTGCTATCAAATCCCCCCTCATTCTTCTCTTTTGCAGACTAAACAAGCCCAGTTTCCTTAGCCTCTCCTCATAAGTCCTGTGCTCCAGCCACTGTAGTAATTAAATTGATATTTCACATCCACGTTATGCTCCTTCTGTTGTTGGTGCACATCCTCACCAGGAGCGCTTACCTGTGTGGGGCACTCTGGGGCACTGACAGCTGGAGCTTTCCACCCTGAGGCAGGGAGGCTTGAGCTGTGAACCCTACATGGGGCTGACGGCCAACAGGTGATGCAAGTAATTGTGTCTATACTGACACTGTGTCACTCTAAGCGCTACGCCTCTCATAAAGGTGCAGTTATTAAGTGGCTGTAGTGGATGACTTACATCGGTGGAAGCTACATTTTAGTGTAGACGCTTTTAGAGTTAAGTTGATGTAAACTGCCTTCCGTCGACCTAACTCTGTAGTGTAGACCAGGTCTTAGACACAATGCTCAAGCATGGGGGCTGCAGGGAGCATAACCAGGCAGTTCTATACACCTTGGGCTAAGCTGAAAGAAGCCCCAACTTCAGTCTGTATTCCCATCTGATTTAGCTGTGATCTGCCATGCAGCCTTGGGCCCCCCATTGTTTGCAACTGTCTTTACTACATGAAGGAGCTTGACTGATCCTGAAAGAATGTGCTCGGCACATCCACTGGCTTTACCAAGATCTGTGATTGTCTTTGGATCCAATGCAGTCATTTGTACCTTTCAGCATAGAAAATGTATATGTACAAGAGATAGTACTGTAGGGGCCCAAACTCAGCTGGGAGCTATAGGTCCTACTGAAATGGAAATAGTAACCACAAATTGATGGAGTTCCTCTGTGTTTGCAACAGTGTAACTTCATCTCAGAATCTGCCCCACAAGCTCCTAGCTCTACCGAGGGCTGAGTGTCCCTAATTCCCGTGAGATGCAAATTCCTATGAAGAGAACCCAACTGGAAAGAAGGAAGCACTCCATTGTTTCCTGATATTGCTGCTCATTTTGCAGGTGGTTTGCAGAGTCCGCTCGATGGCTGGTTCTGTCAGGCAAACCGGACCGAGCAGTGCAGGTGCTTAAGAAAGTTGCTCAAATAAATAGAAAGAAAGAAGAAGGAGACAAACTGGATACAGAGGTAAAGAGATGGATGGAATTGTTGCACCATCAAAGGAAACCACAGATAATCTCAGTTTATGTGCTATAGGGGTTTAAGTGATGTGTAGGTTTTCAGCTGGCCCTCTGAACGCATGATGCACCAGGGCTCCGGATCTCCATGACGCACCACCTCATCTCCCCAAGATGGTGCATCATGGGAGATGCGGTCAAACCAGGGAACCTGGCCTGTAGAAGAGAATGGAAGCATGAGACACCTGAATTACAACTCCCATAAGGCACCACAGCAGCATTCCCAACTGAAATATTTCAATTTAAAGCCACTTTATACTGAAAGTCATATCTTTGTCATTAACAGTCCCTGTAAAGTCCCATGATTCTGACCTGCAGAGAGAAGCAGTTTCAGTAAAAGTAAACTTATTGAGCTGGACAGAAAGATAAGACTGTGAGGCCTTAGCGCTAATAAGAATCCTGACTCCCACGCCATTGAACTGAACTAAAATTAATAATTCCTGCACTTTCATGATCTCAACTGCTTGTTTATCAAAGATAAGCAGAATCCCTGCATGATTCTGTGGCATTCTGGGACAATGATTAACCGCAGGGACACAAAACTGCACTTGGATACAAACTATACTCCTTGTATTTCACAACAAATTGCAGTGTGTTTCAATACTAACAGTTCTACTACATTAACACAATGGCTTAAGAGGTGGGGGCTGCTTAGGGGGCACTCTCTCCATGCTAACCCTGATGCCCCAGTGCAGTGCTAGGGAACACTGTGTTGCAGGGAGTGGGATGGGGGGCCCAGTAGGAGGCGCTGTCCCCTCACAGTCAGTGCTGACCCCAATGCTCCACCATGGTCCACTGGAAGTGAAAACATGTTAAGGTCCCAGGGCCTTTTCCCAATGGAGTTAGTTACCCCAGGGATAAAGCTGCCCTCACTATTCAGTAAGGGTGAAAAGAGGGACTTCAGTGATGTCTCCGCTACAGCACAAGGGGAAACTTCACCTTTAACACTTTGGACCATATTCTCCAAGGACTAATGCCCCAGGAAAACTCACTGAAGTCAAATTATCTTCATCTTCTGCCCTAAAGTTGAGTACCAATATTATGAGCTGTTAAACAACTTCTGTCTTCCAACCCAGAGCATTTCAGTGGTGGATGAAGTGATCCCATCTATCTCCATACAGACCCCTCTATCTATATCTATTTAATTCATGTTCACATGTAACTGGATAAACATATTTAAAAAAAAAATCAAGAAAATGTCTGTGTTCTGCTTTTCTCTTAAATCTGCGTTAGGAACATTTGTGGCAGCTCCTGTAGCCAAGCAATAGCTCTCAGATGGTCACTAGAGGGGGATGCAGGATTGGTTGTATGTTTTAGTCTGTGCTGCGCTTAACCACATTCCTGGTCTGCTTTTGTTTCCTCTAAATGGAATGGTGAAAACCTTTTAAAACAGCTCCTGGGCCTCATGGAGTTATCTTCACGGGAATTGCCTGACTGGATTAGACCAGTGATCTGTGTAACCCAGTTTCCTGTTTCTGACAGTAGCTAGCAAAGAGTCCCATTCCAGGCTCTGGGAGAAGAGCGGGGTCTAGTGGTTACAGCTGGAAGAGGCTGGGAATCAGGATTCCTGGGTTCCATGCCTAACATTGGGAGGGGAGTGAGACCTACTGGTTAGAGGTAGACACTGGCATTCAGGACTTCTCGCCTTATCTCAAACTCTGGCAGCCTATTCTCTATCTTGTCCATTATTTTGTAGCCCTTTATCAGGTCCCTTCTTATGTGACTCCTTGCTGGGGTAAACATTTCCAATCCTTTCCTCTCATGGGAATTTCTACAGGGCTCTAATCCCTTGCCTTACCCATCCCTGCCTCCCCACCCCCATATTTCTGCTACACCCTACAGGCCAGATCCTCAGCTTCATTGTCAATTGACTTCAATGGAGCAACAGCTAGTCTATATCAGCTGGGAATCGGGGCCCATTTTCTCCAATGGAGCGTATCAAATGTGCTGAGCACAATAAGGAAGGTGCAGCAGCATAATACACCAGAATTATTTTTCCTTCACTCTCCCCCCCAGGTCTTGAAATCCAACATGCAGAAGGAAATGGCCTTGGCACAATCTTCCTACACCTTGTACAGCTTGGTCCGCACCCCCACAGTACGCAGGATATCCTGCTGTATCTCTAGCGTCTGGTAGGTGTGCTCTAGTTTTCTTTCTAACCCCGATGCCCCAGTACAGCACTATGGGGTGCTGTGCTCTAGGGTGAGGGTGGGGGACTCAGTAGGGGGCACCTTTGCCTCAGAATCAGTGCTGACCCCAATGCCCCACCATGATTCATTGGAGGTAAAGACATATGGCCAGTCAAGATCCTCTGTCCTTTTCCCCATTGGAGTTAGTTACACCAGGAATAAATCTGGCCCCACTGTATATTTACACCCCCCCTCCAATGACCATTCACAGGTTTGCCACCAGCTTTGCCTTCTATGGCTTGGCCATGGACCTGCAGCACTTCGGCTTCAACATTTATCTCATCCAGGTGGCTTTTGGCTCCATCGACATCCCGGCCAAGTTGGGTGCTGCCATCGGGATGAGCTTTATCGGGCGGCGCTTCACCCAGGCAGCTTCTGTCATCCTGGCAGGGCTGGCGATCCTGGCCAACATATTTGTGCCACGAGGTGGGCATTCAGGGTGCAGCAGGCAGGGGAGGGCAGGGCTGAATTAAGGTTACCTGGGACCCTAGTCACACCATGACAGGGGCCACCCCAATCCCAAGGTGATCTCCCCCTGGCCACTGCCCTCATAACCACCACTCTCACCTATGGCCACACCCCCAGGGGTCTGCCCTGGCCCAATGCCCCACTCCAGGGCCTCCCCTGACCTCTGCCCCACTCCCACAATCCAATCCCACCCCATGGTCTGTATCTTTGGCTGAACCCCACCCGCACAGCCAAAGCCTTCTCCATGGCCTTGCCCCATAGCTAATACCTACTCCATACCCCTCACCACAGCTGTGCTCCCCCAATAATCCTCATCCCTGAATGACCCAACCTCGACCCCCACAGCCCAACCCCGACCTATGACCCCATGTCCACTTGAAGTGGCGGAGGGAATGATCCCCTTGGGAGCAGAACAGGACTATCATGGGAGATGTTGTCCAGTTAGGGTGTTGGGCCCACAGAGGAGAATAGGAACAAGAGGAACTGAGCTACAACTCCCATGGAGCACTACAATAGCATAAAAATATTTGAACTTTCAGGTGTACTTTTTTTTTTTTTTTGACAAAAAAATTGAAATTGTCCACGGCAGGCAGACATGTTTTGTGAAAACTTCGTTTAGTTGAAACCCCAATTTTCTGTCAAAAACCAGTTTCAACAGAAAATTTCTGACAATCCCTAATGTAGACATCTCTTTTATAGATCATATTACTACTCTTGCTGTGTCTCGGATGTATGTTGTATATAGGCACTGAGGGGCCAGCCTTAGCCAGAATTGTTGCAGCAACTGATCCCCACTCGTGACTGCTACCAGCACTGATCATTAACTCTCATCCTTTTATGTCCTTCTCTCTCCCACACCCCAAGAGCTGAAGACCTTACGTACATCCCTGGCAGTGCTTGGGAAAGGATGCTTAGCCTCTTCCTTTAACTGTTTGTATCTCTACACTGGCGAACTGTACCCTACAGTCATCAGGTACCTACTGCAGCAGCTCATCTATTGCTGCACTAAATGAAATTCCACCCAACACATTACTCAAGTCAACGGGTCAGAGCTTGGAACGACAGGGCTCCTCAGCAAAGCTGGAACCAGAGCTCTGAATTTCTGTTCCAAAGGAAGTTCCAACATTTCAAAATTGCCTTCCAATCTACCCCAAATTGGACTGAAAAGTTGAAAATTTCAAAATTTCTTGCTAAATTAAAATTCCAAAGAATTTCATTTCAGAAATAGCCAAACAACCTTATTGAAACCCAGGTTATTCGGCTCAACATGGGGTAACTGGGTGAAATTTAACAGCTCATGTTATACTGGAGATCAGACTAGAAGATCTACTGGTTCCTTCAGGCCTTAAACTCTATGAAATGTTTCAATAAGGACTTATCCAAACAATAACTGATTTATCATTTCAACTATTATATCATTATATAAACCATCGAATCATAGAAATATAGAGCTGGGAGGGACCTCAAGAGGTCATCTACTCCATCTACCCATGCTAAGGCAGAATTAAGTATACCTAGACTGCCCCATGACAGATGTTTGTCTAACTGTTCTTATAAAAAAACATGAAGAACAGGAATTCCACAACCTCCCTTAGTAATCTGTTCCTATCCTAGAGTTTGAAAGTTTTTCCTAATACCCAATCTGAATTTCCCTGCTGCAAACTAAACCAAATCCTTCTTGTCCTAACCTTGGAGGATGTGGAGAACAATTGATCACCATTCTCTTTATAACAACCATTTACATATTTGAAGGTGTGTCATCTCCCTCCCACCCCCGCCTCCAGTCTTCTGTAAACTAAACATGCCCAGTTCTATCCACCTTTCCTCATAGGTCAGATTTTCTAAACCTCTGATCATTTTTGGTGCTCTCCTCTGGACTCTCTCCAAGACACAATACTCCAGCTGAGGCCTCACCAGTGCCAAGTAGAGTGAAATAATTGCCTCCTGTGTCTTACATATGACATTCCTGTTAATACATCCCAGAATCACATTTGCCTTTTTCACAACAGGATTACACTGTTGACTCATATTCAATGTGTGAGCCACTATAACCTCAGATCCTCTTCAGCAGTACAACCACCTAGCCATTCACCATTTTGTATTTGTGCTTTTGATTTTTCCTTCCTAAGTACAGTTGTCACAGGTTGCCTGGCCCTTTAAGGGTAATTGAGCTCAGACACACCTGTGCCAGATTAGATAACCCCCTGCCTAAACTGGTACTGATCAGATTTCTTTAAAAAGGACTGAGAAAACTCAATCTGAGAGTGAACCCACAGAGTTGGGAAGGACTCTGCAGAAGGACCTGAACAAGGGTCTGAAGGAGACCATGAAGCTCTCCAGGGAAGGAGCCTCTGAGTCAGGGCTTGGTCCCACAGCCAAAGACAGAGACTGAAGTGTAACTCAGAAAGACTGGGAACTGAGCCTGAAGGGTGGGCTGCAGGGGAGCCCAGGTGGGGAGAAAGAACTTTTGATTGTGTTTGGACTTTTGTTACCCCAAGGAATGATTGAACTCAGAGTGAGCCAGCCAGAGGGCTGAGCCACGGGAACCAGAGGAGAGACAGAAAAGCCAGGAGGAGGAGAAAACTGAGGCAAGGAGTGCTTGCAGCACCACACTCAAGCAGCATGGGGCACTATAGGGAAGGCAAGCCCCATGACAGTAGTACTTTGCACTTGTCTTTATTGAATTTCATCTTATTGATTAATATAATAGTCAAAGTGATAAATCAATTATCATACCAGTAAGTGCCTATTGAAATGTTTTGATAAAGTCAGTTCAGTATTTCCAAGCCCTGTTCTCTCTATATATCTGAATAGATAAAGAATGCAACTGGGCAGGGAGAAGGTTTCTTTCCTTCCATTGGCAGAGCATGGAAATAGATGAACCAATTGATCTTCAGCCTTCCCATCCCAAATTTAAGGCTTCTTCTGTTCTCATCCTCTAGCTTCCAAGGCCACAGCAGGGCAAAAAGAAAAACAACAAAGCCCTTTGACCTCACTGAAATGTTTCAATTATTTTTCACTGAAAATTTTGACAAAATCAAGTATGTTCCCAGGAATTTTGTTGAATCAACATTTCCCAATGGAAAACTGTTCCATTGGAAAATTTCCCCCCAGTTCTATTTTCAAGCCTGAGGTAACATTTCCCAAGTTACCTAAATCCAATTTTCAAAAATTTCTCCCAGTTAAAAATGTGCACCTTATTTCCAGTTTGAACTGCTCTAGCTTCAACTCCCAACCCTTGGATCTCTCACTGTCTTTTTCTGATGCATCAAAGGACCCTCTACCAGGAGATAACTTCTCCCCATCTAGGTACTTACAGACTATAATCCTGTACCAGTACAGTACCAGCCCTCCTTTCACAATTAGCCCTGACCTTAGTTTGGGGACAGCCACAAAGATTAAAGTCAACCCAAAACATTTAGTTTCAATCCCTCCCTCTCCCCCGCCCCCCCCCCCGACAGAAAATTTTAAAAATTTGGCAAAAATTTACTTCCCTCCCTCCCCCGAAAAATTCAATTTTGCAGAAACCACATTTCCTGTTGAAGGGACCCTGCTAACTGGCTGTAGAAATAAGGAAAACCAATTCTGATCAAAGGCTATTTTTGAGCAGATCAAGGGGAGAAAAAAAATCCATGGGCAGATTGAATCTGATCTTTTCCAGGATCAGTCTGATATGTTCATGATTTTACAATTTCTTTTTTAAAGGTTGTTTTCTACACTTGCAGACAGACCGGCATGGGGCTCGGAAGCACCATGGCTCGTGTGGGAGGCATAGTAGCTCCGGTGGTGAGAGTGACGGGAGAATATTTCCCATACCTCCCACCAATTATATATGGGACAGCTCCTATAATCTCAGGCATCGCTGCTATATTCCTGCCAGAGACCCTCAATGTGCCATTGCCTGATACCATAGAAGAAGTGGAGAGAGGGTTAGTCCACTTTCACTTCATTTTGATTGTGTGCTGAGTCCTTTCTTACAGCAGTTAGTCTGAGCCTTCTCTCATGTATAAATGGAAGCAACTGCAATAGACCCAATGTAACTGATACCTCCCACCTGGACAGTGGCGCAGGCTAGTGGATAGGGTGCAGGACTGGGAGTCAGGAGACTGGGTTTCACTCCTGTCATGCTTTTGTTTCCCTTCCCACTCTTTATCTATTCTTTCTTTTTAGCTCATAAGATCTTTAGGGCAGGGAATGTCTCCTACTATGTGTCTGTGCTGCACCCGGCCCAATGGAGTCCTGATCTCAGTTAGGGTCTCTAAATAAGCCAGAGCTCCACTGGAGTCAATGCATCCACATCCCCAGCTGGTGTAAATTGGCTGTAGTGCCACTGAAGTGAATGGGACCAGATTCCCAGGTGGTGTAAATAGGTGTCACTCCACTGGAGTCAATGAGCCAGATCTTCAGCTGGTGAAAATCGGACATAGCTCCATTGAAGACAATGGCTCTAGGCCAATTTACATCAGTTGAGGATTGGGCTCAATACTTATTTGTGTTTTTGTTTTTTTTTTAATTCAAGGGCCAGAGACCTAAAGAGCGAAGAGCAAAAAGAAAAGATTCTTCTGCAGACGGTGGGGCCGGCCATGCTGCAGGAAGACTGATGGTGAGATACGAGAGCAGGCCCCTTGGGTTAGGAAGTCCTCTGCTCAGAATGGTACCCACATTTCTGTATCAGCAGTGCACTCACAGGGCCTGGGTCTGTTCTGTGCTGCAGAGAGACAGCGCAGGAGAGTCATAAAAAATAAATGGCAGATTCCTCAATCTTGGAAGTCTCTCTCTCTCTCACACACACACACTGACTCATGCTCCTGTTCACACTTACATTCATGCATCCACCCAGTTCCATTCACACACACACACACACACCACTCTCATACACATAACGCCACACATGCTCACTCTCGCACATTCATATGTTCTCACACTCCTGCTCACACACTCATGTTCACACACACTCTCACAACAAACACACAGGTCAGCATTGTTAGAAGGCTCCCTCCTTCTCCACCACAGCTGATTAGCACTTGACCTCCTGACATCTGACAGTAAGTTAGTTCCCAACACGGATCTCATAAGCAGCTGTGTTTTATGGAAAACTCACTCGATAAATCTAATGGCTGTGGATGGAATGTGTTTCATTCAGTTCCCATTGTACAGAGGCCCATGGCCATTTTTCACATACCTGAATACCGGAGCCCTTGGGTCAGAGGAAATGTTTAAACAACTTCAATTACCATCACGGCTGTTTCCATGGGGCGCAAACAGAACACTCATGCTGCCTAATAAACGCAGACTCCTGTTAAGGAGGTGGTCTGGGATGACTCATTCATCTCCTGCCTACTATATCACTGCATCTCCAATGGATGAGTCCCATTATGGCTCTGTATCTGCTGAAGGGTTCATTCTTTTAGTTCTAACATGAGCTTCAACATAGATCCCATCCCAGATGGGAAAGAAAGTCCAGATCATATCCTCGGCTGGTGTAAAGGGGCATAGCTCCATTGATTTCAGTGAAGTGATACCCCTTTACGCCAGCTGGGAATCTGGCCCTATTGTCATCAATGGAGGGATGTCAATTTACACAACTGGGGATCTGCTCCACTGATTCCAGTGGAGCTAAGGCTGATTTACATCAGCTGGGGATCTGGCCCCATTGACTCCAATGGAGCTACAGTTCTAATCCTCACTCTGTGAAGAGACTGAGGTTGAACAATTAGAGCAGTGGGAGAATGGAAGACCCCCATTGAGATCATGGCCCATTATGGGGGTGTGCATTATCACTAGTAGTAGTATAGTAGTATCTAGAGGCCCCACACCAGACCATTGTACTGGGTGCTGCACGTTCATTCTCTGCCTCAATTAGTTTAGTCTGAATAGAAAAGACAAAAGGTGAGCCAGAGGCAAAATGACTTGCCCAAGGCCACACAGCAGATCAGTGTCAGTCGGCAGAGGCAGGAACAGAACCTAGGTCCTCCTAACTTGTGCTCTACCCTCAAGACTGCACTACTGTATAAACAAATATGCACTCATCACCTGGTCCCTTCAACCACAATCACTTGCAAAGATATTAGCGTGGCTAACGCAGTCTATGCTGTATGAATAATCACATTCATATTGGCAACTACATACATAAACCAACTGCAAACACTAAACATCCAGGCACATTCTGAGACAGTCAGTAGCTCTGAGCATCATATCCAGCAGAGGGAGTGGTGGAGATGCCTTTATTAAGAGTTTGTGAATTTAACCCTTGCAAACTACGCCATAATCACCAAGCACTGGGAGAGATTTGCCAGTTCAAAGCAAGTGCTCAGGACAAGAGCTCAGAAACACAGAGGTAGATCTAAGCTCCCAGTTCTGGTGCTGCTCAGAAGGGTTGAATCGAGATAGGACACAACCCACGTAAGTGAGCCTCTATTGCATTTTAATTGTTCGGAAGATGCTACATTTTCATTCCTCTTTTGACCTACTGATTGCAGGCAGGAAAGGGCTGTAAAAGACAAGCTTGCAAGTGAGTTGAAGCCATTGCAGGAAGGTGGAGAACTAGGGTGTGCTGATGCTTGTGTGCAGAAGAAAATTTAGCTCATGTGGGAGGTGTCAGAAGCCAAAAGGATGGGTCAATTTTATTTTTGTGGATAACTTTTCCAGGCAAGCAGAAATCTGGAGGAAAGCAGCCTGCGATGGAATGGTTCAGCAGCTGATCCTTGCACTGTCAGTGTTGTGGTTATATCCTAGCTTTAGGGGGAGATCCTCTGCTCGCAGAAATCAGCGTCGCACCATTGATTTCGATGGAGCTAAGCTGATTTGTACCGGCTGAGGATCTGGCCCTTGCTTTTTTTGGTGAAAGATGCGGGGAGGAGGAACACACGCCATCCGGCAGTGGGTTGATAGGAAGACGAAATTGTGCTTTTCAAGACTGGCCAGGAAACTGATGCAACATCTCGCATTTAAAGCCTAAGCCTCTTTCTAACACATCGCAGTAAATGGGCAGGGGATGGCATCTGACAAAATGCATGTTACTATCACCTGGATCTGTACATGATAACATCATTAATTATTATTGCTGTGCAAAGATAGGTGTCGGAGCTCCTGGGAATCTGTTTCTGGTTCTGGGAGTTGAATCGAATCTAGTGGTTAGAGGAGGGGGAAAGGAGTCAGGACTCCTGGATTCGAGTCCCAACTTTGGATGGCTAGTGGTCAGAGCAGAGTGGGGCGAGCCGGGAGTCAGGACTCTTTAGTTCAGTCCTGGTCTGGGAGGGAGCATGGTCCAGGTGATCAGAGTGAGGGATCAGGACTTATAGTTTCTACTCCAGGTGTTGTAAGGAAATGTATTCTAGTGGTCACAGAAACAGACAGGGAGTCAGGACTCCTGGGTTCTTTTCCCAGCTCTGGGAGAGAAAGGGAGTCTAATGGATTTGAGCAGGGGCCCTGTACTCCTGGTTTTTCTCTCCCCCCCCTTTACATGTGCTTTACATTAATGTACTGTAACAAGGCATTATAAAGCTTGTTAGAAGTTTTACAGTTGAAGAAATGAACCAAAATCTTTAGTCTATTTTAAAGCTCTCCACCTAGGAGTAGATTTAGATGAATCCATTGTACACGGCTTACATTTTTCCTTCCAATGTTTGCAGATGACAAATACATAGAACCCAGTGCCAGAGCAGAGTTTAAAGAGCAAACTTTACAGCTAATTGCAAGAGTCTGTTTTCCCCATTTCTCTCAGACAGTAACATTAACCACCTGTCATCAGATACACCCACACTCATTTTTCTCATTCCCTCTGCTGTTTTTAAAATATGAGCGAGTGTAACTTGTGTTTCACAAAATGATATTATTTATAATTACTGTAATTTATAGAGCCCTTAGCTGAGAGCCCTTAGCTGAGATTCTCCATTGTACCAAATCCTGCATGGACCCCAACCAAGATTAGCACTCCCAATGTGCCAGCCGCTACATAGATCCGGACTGAAATCAGGGCCCCCATTGTGCCAGGCGCTGCACAGACCCCAATCAAAATTAGAGCCCCCATTGTGCTGAGCACTGCACAAACCCTGACGGAAATCAGGGCCTTGTTGTGCCGGCCACTGACCGAGATCAGAGCCCCATTGTGTCAGGCACTGCACAGACTCCGACCAAGATCAGGCCCCCATTGTGCCAGGCACTGGAGAGACATACAGAAAGAGTTAATCTGTGACCTGAAGATCTTATCTAATGAAGAAAGACAGTCAAAGAATGGAAAGGGAAACTGAGGCACAGAGAGCAGAAGGGGTTCCTAAGGTCACCCAACAGGTTTGCAACAGAGCGAGGATTAAAACTCAGCTCCCCTGATGCCCAGTCCAGTGCCCTACCCACTAGACCACATTGCCTCCATTTCTTGGACTGCTAATGCAAAATTTTGCTCTATACCTGGAATAACATCACTGAAGCCATGGGAGTCACTTGGGTAAGGAAGAGCAAAATTTGGCTCTGGCTCTTTGATATTCTATCAGAAACAATTCTGAAAAATAGAGGCTACACTTTGTTACTTAGCACAAGAAAAAGCAATAGCAAATACCAGCCACAAAAGCAGAGAGAGGTAAAATAACTGTAGTGTATAATGAAACTAAATCACAAGGAGGAAAAAAAGGAAGATGATTCTAATAGGTCTTACAAGAACTAATAAATTAACCTCAATGAGACACGGCAGTGGGAGATCGAAGCCGGTTAATGCTTTTTTAATGCTAAGCATATTTAAAGGCTTTATTCTAAAGTTCAGTCAGGTCAAATCTATGAAGCTCTTACGCTGAATGTCTATTATCGACATTACCCTTTCTTTGTCTGTCCCGTCTCTTCAGAATTCACTCTTCAAAACAACATCATCTTTTATTGTGTTTATGCAGTGCCCTGCTCTCAGTTGGGTGGTGTCTTTAATATAAATAATAATAAATTCAATTAAAAAACCAATATTGTCTACTCAGAAACCTACTCCTAATACTTCCATGTCAAGAGGAAAATAGAAAATAATTTGCCTGCAAAAGATGCAGCAGTTAAATCCTGGGTTATATTAAGGTGCTATAAAGTCATCCCTTTTGAGGTATTAACCTGTTGCTTACAAATCTTTTTCACTTATAGAGATTTTTGCTTTGAAAGCCCTAAGATTGCAAGCTCTGGCGGAATAATCTTTTAAGGCACTTAGCCCGACAAATACAGTGTTACAAATATTACTAATGGAAGCGGTCTGAAAACAGCTGTGTATAATCCACTGCTGTGAAATAGCAGGATACGACGGGAGGCGGGGAGAGATAGGAGAGAAAGCTGCCACTTTTCATAACAGTTTATGAAAGGATCAAACTCGCAGCATCAGGAGATGGGAAAAGAAAACACAGGGAAGATTTGGGGCTTGAGGGCATCTATCTAAGAGCAGGATAGAGAGACAGAGGATGTGTATGGAGACAGACAGACAGAAAGATAATGAGTGTGGATGAGAATGGAGAGATAGTTGGGCATGTATGGAGATGGACAAACAGACAGATGTAGTGGTGAGACTCTCTTTCCTGTTACTGACCCTAGAACTCTCCATCCATTGTCCCCAGTACATACTAATGCAGGGCTAAATCATCTCCTGTTCAGGTGCTAGGACAATTTGCAGAATTTCCTGCCAACCATCCCCTGGGCAGAGGGGATAGAATGGGGTTTCCTCAACACCCTGCCAAACTGATGCCCAGAGAAGCCAAGGATCACGTGCACAGCAACCCTGGAGCTAGGTTTGCTGTGCGAGCATGGGGTCGGAATGCTCTAAACTGGTCCTTAATTAGGCCCAGCACTTGTTTAACTTTCTCTCTATTGAGCAAAGCACTGAAGTCCCTGGGAGTTCAATGGGACTTAAGTACTTTGCTGAACAGGGCTGGGATTACTCATGTGTTTTGAGGAAAGCAGGTGACAAGTGTTTTGCTGATCTGTGGTGCAGGTGCTGAAGACAAGTGCCAATGTAGGCGGGTTTCACACCACAAACACCCAGTCTAAATAGCCTCCATACTTCATTTTATCCCCTTCAGAACCACTATCATTAGCCCAGTCTCCACTGTACAAACAGCTATAAGAAACCACTATACCAAGCAAGCAATCTAACTAGTCAGTGGGGAAGTGATTTACCCAGTACATCAATAGCAGAGGCAGGATTAGAACCCAGCTCTCCCAAGTGTCCACCGTGACCTAACTCGGACATTAGTCAGTAGCCTCGTAGACAAGACACAGCCACAAAGTATCTGAGTGCCTTATAATCTTCAGTGTATTTAGACTCACAGCACTTCTGTAAAGTGCTATTAGCCCCATTTGATAGATTGGCAAACTGAGGCACAGAAAGGTTAAGGCCCAGATGCTCAAAGGTATTTAGGAACCAAACTAACTCAAAACTAGCAATCAAACACCTTTAATATTCTGGGCCTAGTAACTTGGCCAGAATCACACAAGGAATCTCTATCAGAGCAAGGAATCAACCCACATCTCTGGCAGCCAACACTAACACCTTAACCACCGGGTCATCCTTCCTTTGATCCTGTTATGCTATTAGTGAGCTCTCAACCCAGCTGGACATGTTTAGTTTTCTGAACCTTTTTTCATAAGTCAGTCCCTCCAGCAATTTAATAACACCTAGATCTTTTCATCTTCAGGTCTCAAAGCACTTTCCAAAGGAGGGCAGTACCATGTTCCCCATTTTACAGATGGGGAAGTTGAGGCACAGGAGGGAAGTGACTTGCCCAAAAAGTCAGATCAGTGATAGAGCTAGGAACTGAATCCAGGTCTCCTGAGACCCATTCTAGTGATGTATCTACAAGGCCACACTGCTCTGTTTCAACATTGAATTGATTCATTTAAAAAAAAAGGCAGATAATTTCTCCATGGAAGGAGAATGGTCTTGTGGCTAAGGCACTAGATTAGTCTCAAGAGACAAATTCAGTTCCTGGCTCCGCCAGAAACTCCATGTGTAACACTAGGCAAGTCACTTGATCGCTCTGTGCCTCAGTTTCCGTGCTTGTAAAATGGTAGAGGAGTGAGGCACTGTGGTCTAGACAGAGTACTGTACTAGACTGGGACTAAGGAAACCTGGGTACTATTCCTGTCTCTACCACTGGCAAGCCAGGTGATCTTGGGCCCACTCTGTGCCTCACTTTCCCATTTGAGGATCTGGGCCTAGGCACCTCAATACATAAAGGGGACAGAAATCACAGCACTCAGCCAACACTGGATATTAGCAGTAGGTGATGCTAAACAGGCGTATTTTAAAGAACCACAGCAAATCCCGTGGAAAAGTTTTGACCTTCCAGCAAGTAAAGGTTTGGCTAATCAGTTAAATCAGCCGTAGAGTTGTCAGGACTCCTTTGCACTAGGCAAACATGCCAATAACAGGGGGCCCTGTCCCTTTTCTGGCACTTTAAACCCCTCTTAAAACTGGCTGTGATGTCCAGCCAAACTGGCTGCGACTAACTGGGATATGAAGCCCAGTGCACTGGCTGCAAGCAAGACCTGAGCAGTGCTCCAAGGGACATAATCGGCCTGTGCAAGGAGGTTCCCCTCTCTTTAGGATGCAGTGTGACTTACGTGTTAAGCTACGCAGGCAGTGATCTATCTGGCTCTGCCACTGACATTGGGCAAACTACCTGGAGCTTTGTTGACCCATGACTGCAGCCAGGTTTTCCAAAACAAGGGCCCAGATTTTCAGCTCTTCTTGTGTGACTTGCAGCTGGGTTCTTCCACGAGCTATGCAGCCAGTCTGGTACCTAAAGGAATTCTGAGCACTTAAGAGAATTCTGGCCTTAATCTGTCTGTGCCTCAGTTTGCCGCCCTGCAAAATTCTGGCCAATGATATTGGCCCACCTTCCCTGAGATTAAGGGGGCCAGAAGCACAGCAGGTGTAAATCAGCACTGTTGAAGCCAGGAGAGCTACACCACTTTACAGCAGCTATGAGTTCCAAATAAGTATCACTACTGGTAATAGCCTATAGCTTTGTCTACACACTCAAGCTGTACTGCTTTCACTATGCCTATATCTCTAAAGCTATATAAAGACCCCCAGTATGGACACAGTTATAGTAAAATAAATATACCCCTACAGTAGGAGAAAGTGTAGCCTAATGGATAGGGCTCTAGACTTGAACTCAGGAGACCTGGATTCAGTTCCTGCCTATGCCACTGGCCTCTTAGGGAACTGAGGCAAGTCACTTTCCTCTCTCTGTTCCTCAGTTTCCCCATCTGTAAAAAGGAGATAATGAGACTGGCCTGCTTTGAGATATAGGCACCTTTATGCCCATACCACTGTGGCCACACTATTGGTCATAACCTACATCTGCTCAGTGGGGCACCACAGATACTCAGTGAGGATGCTGCAACTCTAGTTAACAGACCTGGGTCTGTCAGCTCAGGCAGTGGACGTTCATGCTATAAGAACCAGAAAGAGTAGGTTTGATTCCCTCTGAAAGTGACCCACCCAGACACACAGTGTTATAGTTACAATTATATATAGGTAAGAACTCACATCCCCCTACCAGCTGTAATTATATCAGTACAAAGCTTACATGTTTACCAGGCCTAGGGGAATCTTGGCCTCATGACTCTTGGATACCAAGCAGTTAAAAATAAAAACAGCACCGAGTTGCCTTTCTCTAAAGGAACAACTACCTGAAATCTTGACCTAAAAATACACCATAATGGCCTCTCATGGGGCATGAACACGCCAAATCTCGGATGCTTAATAACTAACAATCCAGAGTAGCCAAGGGAGCTAGAATTTAACACATTGGTATGTTGCTAAATTTGGATCTTCGGGCTGCAGTTTTCTGTCCACGTTGCAATCAAATCACTGAGATCAGCAGAAAGCATCTGATCTCACCAGCTGCCTGTGGCGTCAATGAGGGGTTGAGGGCAGCAGGCACCTTGCAAGAACTGAGCCAAAGAGAACTACCCTCCACTTAAATCCAGATGATGTCAGCATGTAGGTGAGCAAGCTATTGTGGCTTGGTACAACCCAGGAATAGGGCCAGATTCAGGTCTCAGTGACTCCAAGCTAAATCTGGAACAACTCCATTGAATTCAGTGCAGCCACTCCACATTTACACCAACGTTAGATCAGAATCTGTTCATGTGTAAACAAGTCATCACTTGACTCAGAATCATTAGCAGCAGCAATTGTATTTAGCGAGATTTGTACTTGTCAAAACTGTGACCAAATTGCAAAAGCATTACACTGGATTCATATTATAACAGGCCCCATTTCACAGAGAGAGTAAGTGAATTAACCATTGTCGCACAGCAAGTCTGGAGCACAGACAGGAACACAGTGTACTCAGGGCCTTAGGCAGGGCGTTAACCATTGCTCCATCCTTCCTCACAGACGAAGCTTGTGTTAGAATGGGAGTGTCAGGGGAGGAGAAAGCACATCAGAATTAGAAAAGATCAGAAATGCTGCACATCCAGTTTGTACCGCTGCAAAAGTTCACACTAATGGTGAATCAGGCCTGCCCTTCTAGAAATGCTCTCACCAACTGTTTCTCCAGAGGTAGTATCGCCCTGCCCCACTCCAGATTCCTCTGGTTACAGATTTATATATTACAGCCTTCCTCAAAATTCCATTTGTGCCACTAGCTCCAGGGCAGGCACTGAGAAGCAGGTGCCATGGTTTGCCCATTCAGCTGACCAAGGAGGCACTGATGTGGGAAAAGCAACAGAAAGAGGGACCCAAGGCTAAGCCATTGAGCTAAGGTACCTACAGTCATACACAGCCATTGAGCCACAGAGCAAGAGAAATTGGTGCTAGAGCTCAGGGATCATGGCACTCACTTACCTAAGATGTGAGAGGCCCAAGTTTAAGTCCCTGCGCCAACGACTATTTAACCATTTTATACAAAGTGGAACAGCTTCACCAGGAGAGACTAGAGACTCATAGTCCTGGCCAGGGCACTTGTTAGGAGTTGTGGGTTCAAGTCCTTGCTCCCCATCAAGCAGAGTAGGGTTTAGAACCCCTGTCTCCCACCTCTTAGCTGAGTGCTTTAAACAGTGAGTTAAAAGGAGAGGGAAGGCTACTGCTGTCTCTTTTTTGTGAGAAAGGCCTTAGGCACCTTAGTCCAGGTGAGCCTTCACTGCTGTGAATCCCAAGCAGAACTAAGTGCCTCCCTCTATCCCAGATTTAAGCACATAAATCTCTAAAGGATAGAGTTTTGAGCCTAAGAGTTAAGCGCTGCAACGCTCAACACTAGTCCCCATTGTGATTGTGAATCCTATCCTAAGTGACTTGCATAAGATCACACAGAAAACTGTGGCAAATCAGGGATGTGAATGCAGCTGTTCTGCATTCTCGGCTAGCACCCTAGCCACTGGACCAGACCATAATCTTCAAAGGACTCTCAAATCCCATGGGGCCAATCTTTAGATGGTATTAGTCAGATTTCGTTGATATCAGTGGGTCTGGTCTAATGAGTTTCCAGTGTACATCTGGGTAACGCAGTCCAAGAGAACATGTGCATGGATCATTTTAACGCTGTCTGGAAGCAAATCTTTTCTTAGGGATTAAGCCATAAGTCTGATAAATCACATGCACTCCAGTGAGTGACATATATTGGCCATAAATCATTTGCTGGTAGATCAGCTCTGTAGAAAAGCAGCATGTTTTTCTTCTGACTCTAATCCTTCCAGCATGAAGGAGACTCAGTAGATCTTTATTGTCCATTTAAATCTCCAGTCCTTTATTTGACTCTTGGCTTCAACAGCTTTTTGTGCCAATGAGTTCCACCGACTAAGTGCGCATTGTGCAGAACAAGTAACGTTAAAAAGAACATGGATGAGATAGGCAGAGTCATTAATTGGGAATTGAATATCCAAATCTGCTTGGAGTCTTTGAAAATCTCACCCTAATGAGTTTAAGTGTTTCCAAAGCATCCATCCCAATAACTGCTTCCATAACCTCTGATTAATTAGAATAATCAAATCAAATAACTGATTTTTTGGTTCATTGGCAGTTCTGAAAAAAATGGATTGGGTCAACCTGAAAAATAATTTTTTCAAAGTTTTCAGAGAATCGAGAAGTTTTTAAAAAATAGTTTCAGCTCAAATGAAACATTCTGATTTCAAGCACTTTTTAACTTCTTTTAAAAATAAAATGGAAGGAAATTTCAAAAAAATGCATTTTGAATAAAAAAATCAGAATGTTTCAACTTTCTCGGAATTTTGTGTTTGTTTTTTTCTGACAATTTGGCAAAAATGACACAAATGTGTGGAATGTTTCACTGTTGCTGAATCTGCATTTTTAAAATGAAAATATTTTGGATGACAAATTTCACCCAGATCTACTTTTGGACCCATTTTCCCCAATCTGAAAAGTGAGGTTAACACAGAGGAAGGATAATTTTGTGGTTACAACACTGGTTTGGGATTATGGAGCTCTGGATTCAAATTCCATCTCTACCACTGACTCCTTGTATGACCTTGGACAAGTCACTCTAACCACCCTGTGCCCCTGTTTCCTCATGCGTAAAATGGGGATAAATAATCCTGGCTTTGTTTGTCTATTGCAAGCTGGTGGGGGCAGGGACTGCCTCTCACTGTGTGCATGCACACATGCTTTGCACCATGCAGCTCTGATCTCAGGGGCACTATTGACCTCAGTTGAGTCCTTTGTCCACCACAACCAAGGCTGGAAACTAATTTCTTTTTAAATGAAAGTAGAGATTCTCATGTAATCATGTGATTCCAGGTGCAGAGGATTTAATAAAAACACCAAACAATGCAAGAATCATCCCTACTGTCTGTCTAAGATAGTTGTATGGATTCTGTCACCATAGCATCTGACATCTCATAACCTTTTAAAGGCATTTATTCTCCCAACACTCCCATGATGCAGAATAGTGCTATTATCCCCATTGTACAGATGGGAAAGCTGGGGCACAGACAGACTACATGACTTGGCCAAGGATAGCAGGGGATTGAACTCAGGGTCCCTTCCAGACCTATGTCTCAATGTCACAAAGCAGCTCAGCATCAGGACTATAACCTAGGTGAGCCAACTCCTAAGTCCAGTATCCTTACCCATTAAGCCACATTGCTCCACTGCCACCGAGCATAGAAATAGGCTTCTATTTTTATTCCCCTGTAACTATGGTTCTCCAGCCTGCATTACATGGCCCCTTCTGGCCTTAAAATCTAGGAATCTATGCAGTACCCTGATTCTTGCGGACGCATTAGTTCTCCTAGGCGAGAAACCCAAAAATAGAAAGATCTCTTTGCTACAGAATGTGCCATAGGGAGAGGCGAGGCAAAGCACAGGCAGGAGAAGAATATGTCACTGGGAGCTTTTATTCCATAAACACTCCTTGATAAAGAACACGCACTGACGGATTCCTGGGAGCCATCTGTGCTTCCAACAGCAGGCTGCAAACTACCTTCAGTACCACGCAGTGCCCAGGCTGGCATGCTGCAAGCCCAAATCAAAGCAGATCTTAGAGGAGCAATTTGAGACATCCTGAGGCATCAGAGAGCAGATTTCACAAAATGCCTACAGACTCTGGGCTTATCTTCAACACAAGCTATAGCTTGAGGGTTTCCATTAACTCCATACCATTCACACACAAAACCCCATCACCCACGTGCGATGGGGGTAACATGGGATGGCTGGGGATACAGTGCAGAGTCAAGTGTCGCTACCTCGATCTATCTGAAGTGTGGATGCAGGCTAGAGCTGCAATGCAACAATCCAAGGTGTCTGGACTTTCAGTGCTTTCCTACGATCCCCTAGAAAGCCCCACCCATGGCCTTTCCTCATTATATACTTATTTCCTGATTGGAAGTCACCTACCCCTTCACATAGATCTGTTGCTCCCACTGGCATACTACTGTCACCACCAGCTACTGCACTCATCACATCACTGCTACATTTTAGAATTTTCCCCATTGTAATGCCCTCTTTGTGTTGTCAGTTGCACTAGTGCAAAGTGCTACCCAATGCATACAGTGGGGCCCTCCACCCCTGCTGTGTGCATCAGTGCAAATGAGCAGTCAAGGTGCCATGCAGTGATGACAGGGATGCCTTGTGATGAACGCACTGGCCGAGGAATCAGGAGATCCGGCACAGACCTTGAGTAAGTTATTTAATTTCTCTCTGCCTCATTTCCGTCTATGTGATCTCAGGCAAGTCATTTTTCTGTGCCTACGTTTCCCCTCCACCACTTGTAGGATCGTCAGCTCACTGGGGTGGGGACCGCCTCACTACGTATGTTGCAGTCCTAACACAGTGGGGCCCTGATCTCAGTTCAGTGCTGCACAGACACATAGAACAAAGCAGCCTCAGAAGAGCTTTAGATGGAAACACACAAGGGGCAGGAGCAGAAGTGACTTGGCCATAGTTAGATGGGGGAATAGAACCCAGGCATTCCAGATACAATGCAGTAATTTATCCATTAACCCACATGGCCTCCTTTAGCAAAGTCAGTGCTGCAGAAGATTGTTTCAAATCCCCACTCTGGCTGATATCCCCCTTGCTTTGATCCTCCTCAAAATATTTCCGGATTTCATTACAGGCTCCTTCATCAGCAGGTGCAGGCTCTTTTTATTCTTTCCCAACAATAACCAGCCCCTTTATATCATCCATTAATTTCCCCACACAGGGGATAAAGCATCTACACAGAGCTAATGCACAAAAGTTAAACAGAACTTTGATGTTATAACAACACAACCATAAGTAAGGGTGGGGCTGGCCTTCAAAGCTGCATGAGAGGCTGTTTTGATCTCATAGAAATGGAACTATTGTGCCTCAAGAAAGGAGAGGTCCTTCCAACATCTCAGAAGTTTCAGGAGTCCCAGGGGGGCAGGCAATCTGGACTGATTTGCAAAAGTGTGGCACAGTTTCTGATTGCTCTTGCACTGGAGCTTCTGAATGGCCAACACCATGCAGCAAGAGACAAAGAGAGAGAACTTATCTTCCACACGTCCGATCATATCAGAGAATTTGCAACATCGGTTTGGCACATATTTTCAATGAACTGCACAATGTGGATGCAAACCATTATGAGCCTGATTCTCATCTACACTAGCATCTCTTTACACAAGCATCAAGGCGCCTTTCAGTGGGTGCAAATTACATTTTAAGTGCCTTTATGCTGCCAGAATGGTGTAGAGAGTGGAGCTGGATGACATTTTTTTACTAAAACTCCCCCCCACACACACACACAAAAATGCAGGTACGGTGAAACTGAATCATTTTGTGATTTCATGTCAGTTTCACCAAATTTTTTGGCTGGAAGAAACAAATGGAAAAAATTCCAAAGTCAAGACATTTTGATTTTTTTATTCTAAATGACTTTTCATTTTGAAATTCCTTTAACTATATACACAATTTAAAAAAAAAAACCTTCAAAATCAAAACAAAACATTTAATTTTGGGTCCATCACCATGTTTCCTTTGAACCAAAATGAACTTTTTCTTCAACTTTTTGATTTGCAAAAAATTGTGAAAAATGTTGGTTTTGGGTAAACCCGAAATGATTGTTTTTTTCCAAAATTGCCAGCAAAACAGGAAATCTATTATTCACACAGCTCTAGTGAAGGGGCCTTGCCAAGAGAATCAGCCAATACTAGTCTAATGTGGTTGTGTTTCTTGCTTCTTTCACACTAGTGCAAATTGGTGGACAAGGTGGATGACTTTGGAGAATCAGGCGCTGGGATTTTGACCTCCGGAGTATCTGCATTAGTGCACTGGTATAAATCTAATTTGCACTGGTGCAGTTTGCTGGTGCAAATCCTGTCTATGCAAGGGATTCAAAGCAGTGCAACAGCAATAGGTCAAACTCTAGTGTAGACTGGAGCTGGGCAAATAATGGTTTTTTTAAATTTATTAGCAATTTAAAAAAAAAATAAAATAGAAAAACACATTTTGGTTCAATCAAAAATGAAATTTTTTGAAAATTTCAGCAAATCAAAAAGTTAAGATTCGGTTCAAACAAAACATTTTGTTCAACCTAAAAAGGAAACATTTTATTTTGATTTTAAGCCACTTTTTCCATTTACATTTTTTTAAATTAAATTAAAACAAAAACTGAAGTGTTTAAATTAAAAAATGTCAAAGTGATTTTTTCTAATATTTGTTTTTTAAGTTTTTTCTAACTGAAACAATTCAGTGAAATTGACACAAATTCACACCATGTTTCTGAGCCACCGAATCTGCATTTTTGCAGTAAAAGTTCAGGTGAAGAAATCTCACCCAGCCTAGTCTATACTAGTGTTAAAGATCCGTGTTAACAGCTTCATTTAAAAAGCTGCACACAGAAGGAGCCTTCCTGACTGCTCTATCCCCAGCCTGTGCCTATCTGGGGGAGCTGTAGTCTAGTGGTTTGAACAATAGGAAGAGGGGGAGGGTCACAAACTCCAGGGTTCTATTCTGGACTCCAGGAAGAAGTGTAGCCTAGTGGTTGGGGGCGAGGGAGGCTGTAAATCAGGACAGCTGGGTTCTAATCCCAGCAGTGGGAGGGGAGAGGGGTCTAGTGGGTTACAGCAGGTGGGAGCTGGCACTCCCAGGTTCTAGCACCAGCTTTAGGAGGGGAGAGATAGTCTAGTAGTCAGAGCAGCAAACTACCAGCCCACTCCACCCTAGGCCTGGAGTAAGAAGTAAAGATTTATCCCAAAGAGTAAATTACAACAATTGCAGGCAAAAGCCCTGACCCCAAATAAGCTTAGCATTCAGCACAAGTAGTCCCTATTGGACTCACAGGCACATGGGGGAGAATGGAGCAGAGGTTAAGACACAAACAAGCCTAGGACTTGGGAGACAGGGAGCAAATGCCTGCTCTGCCACAGACTCCATGTGCTACCTTGGGCAGGTCACATAATGAATAGAATTGAAATCAATGGGGCCTAAAGACCTTTGAGGATCTTGGCTTTAGTTGCTCTTTGCCTCTGTTTTCCCATATGTAACACAGGGATAATATCACTGCCCCATCTCAAGGGGGTGTTGCGAGGATAAACATATTAAAGGTTGTTCTGTGTTTGTACAGCACCTAGTACTAGGAGGTCCTGACAATACATTGTGAGCAGCGTAGGTGCTAAAGTGATGGCAGATGTTTGCATGACCAGGTCCTAAGATAAACCTTGGGGGCAGGATGTGGCCCAGTCTCATTTGGTTCTTCCTGTCTCAGCTGCTAGGACAAATGCATGCAACCTTCCACTGACCCTTTTAGCTGGTGATGCCTTTAATTATGTGTGTGCTGCACAGAGCCCATTTCAGCCCCAGTCAGCCTTGCTGATGACAACCAGACTCCAGCACTTCCATTTATCAAAGCTAATATAAATATTTTCTGCCGAAGAACAGAACCCTAATAAGTGAACTCTCCTGGCCAATGCAAAAACAGAGGAGTTGGCATTAGGCACTGCGAAGTGCAAAATGCACAGGCTCTGCCATGGATCTGTGGCTCCAATCCCCAGTTGCAATAAGGCCCCTTTATGCCACCCTGGTAGCTTCAAATCCACCAGAGCAGGGAGACTTCATGGGGTTAGGGTTTTTGGGCTCCTAGCCCCCAGCTTAGGGGGAGAGATCAAGGGCGTGGCCAGCAAGTCCTGCTCTCCCAGGACAGAACTGCTCACATTCTGGCTGGAATTTTCAGAAGGGCACAGTACCCACCATCTGTGACAGGTTTCCCAAAAAGCCTCACTCTCATCTATGCACCTAAATATGTTTGAGCACTGAGCTATTTTGAAAATCAGGGCATAGGAAATGTCATTGTGGGGAGCTGCTGCGTGCTGAGCCATTTGGAAAACCAGCCCCAAGCTGATTGGAAGATGCCAGCATATGTGTCTGTGCAGCACCCAGCACAATGGAGATCTCTAATGATGATTCCGTTTCTGGGTGCCCAAACTGAGACTCCCTTTGCCTGATTTGCAGAGGTGCTGAGCAGCAACAATTCACTGTGCAAGTCAATAGGAATTGTGGAGGCACATAACACACTCTGACCAGTGGGTTACATCAGCACCTATAAAAATTAAGACCCTCAGAGATATGCCAAGATACACATGCAGCTATCGGAGGCATTAAAATGCAGCCCTTCCGCTAAGTGCTGCTGGAAGCAAAAAAGGTCCAAGAAATTCCCGACCAGCTCTTGTGGGCTACATACAGCAGGATGCAGTACCACCTGCTCCCACAAAGGAAAGCTGCTCTTCCGGCTGTATTACACCTGGCTGGCAGCAGGGGAGTTCTAGTCCTGCAGCACATGGGCTGCAGGTAGCAGAGGCATAGAGCAGGAGATGCAGGTTATCATTTGTAAGATTGTAGGGCTGTCTGCACGTGCTCCCTCCAGCCCCCATACACCATTTGGGTACCAACCACTGCTGGCATGAGTTATGCAGAAAGTCAGACTACATGATGAGAATGGTCCCTTCCAGTCTATGAAACTGGAAGATCAGGTCTGAAAACAGCTTGGAATTTGGGTCTACTGATTCAATTCTGGTATCAGAGTCAGTCTGTGGGTGCAGAAGGAAGGAATTCAAATTCCATTGTGGGGCCCTATCTCTATAAAGTGCTTATATGGCCTCGTTATATTAATATCCAAGCACCTTGCAATCTGGAACACACTTCACTTAACAACACCCCTCTTTTTTACCAGTGAGGCATAGGAAGACTAAGTTCCGGATCCTAAAAGGTATTTAGGATCCTAACTCCCACTGATTTCAAACAGCAACTTCCCCAAGCTTTCTGTGTCTGAGAAGGGGAATTAAACTCTGGCTGCCAAAGCCCAGAGCTAACACCCTAGCTGTTGTTGTGATGAAGGAGGGACCAACAACTTACATGCTGCAATAAGGCTCCATACATCTGCAGCTGAACCCTAGACTTTCAAGACTGCCAATACAAACGGATCTCACTTGAGCTACAGCAGTAGAGATGAGTAGGGCTATACACCTTCCAGTTTCAGGCAATAATACAACTTGGGGTCAGAGGGAAACTGTCACTGGGGTACTGGCCGATGCCAGAGGGGGGATAGGGTACCAGATGGGCACCCTGGTCTGATCTGGTTTGGCAATTCTGACATCCTATAGCAACAGCCCCAAACCCCACATCATCACTGTTGCAAGCTGCAGCTGTAAGAGCGGCTCCTGCAGCCCCTTTTTCAAATAAGGGCTCACATACCATCAGGTTAGCAGGAAGGTTTGTTTGACGTGTGACGTGATATTTACACAAGGTCGAACAGACAAACGAGAAATACGACGACAATAACATAAGCTGCTGCAAAACTGCTTCTGCATTTATACCTGCTTCCCTCCTGTCCACCCTCCGGGCAAATATTGGATTAAAAACAAGAGAGAACCAAAACTACATGGGGACAGAGCGGAGAAGGGCTGTAAAGCTATGCTAGTCTTTTGAGAAGGACAATGCAGATTATTCTCCATATGGAACTCACTCAGGTACCGTAGCTGTTGCCCACTTTCTAGGCATGCGTTAGGCACTGGTTGGGTGTTATTAATGCAACACTTTGGAAAGAAGGGTGGGCTTGTGGGTAAGGTGCTAGACTAAGCTGGGCCACTGGAGAGCTGTACTCACGTCCCAGCTCTGTCACAAACTCCTTCTGTAACCTTGGGGCACTGGGCTGTCTCTACGTTATCTTGTAACCTACGTTCATCTGGAAGGCTGGTGCTCAATGTATAGTTCTGTAACTGCTGGAAGTGGGGATTCTATTCCCAACTCAGCCACTGGCCTGATGGTGTCTTTGGGCAAGTCATGTCCCCACCCTGTGCCTCAGTTTCCCTGTCTGTAAAATGTAAAACTGTGAATTCCTTTAAATGTGTAGATGAAAAGCAATGTTTGAGAGCTAAGTATTATCAACTCAGTTTCCCCACGTGTAGGGTCCTGCGGTGTCCATGTAGCTTGTAATCACCTCAGGGCAGAGGCTCTCTCCCAAACTGTGTGTATGAAGGGGGTGGCGGTGTTTTTACTGGAAGGAAAACCTAGCTGTTCTGGGTTGATTTCCTCTCCAGACATCCTCCCGGTGCTAAACGACATCAAATATGGCTTGTAGTGTTTAAAACATTTACTATTTACAAAAGAATAAGTCATTTTCCTGTACAGATCCATCACTGTTTAAGGACACAGCCCGTGCCCTGCAGAATTTACAACTGACTTTGTGTTTTCTAAATGAATAAGCTGCATGGTCAAATGATTCAGGCATTAATATGCAACTCAGGACACTTGGGTTTAATTCCCAGCTCTGCCACTGACCTTGTGTGTGACCTTGGGCAAGTTCCTGTCTTGCTCTGTGTCTGTTTCCCCTCCCACCCTTTGTCTGTTTGGATTGTGAGCTCTTT
Organism: Emydura macquarii macquarii; assembly: GCF_026122565.2. Taxonomy (NCBI): domain Eukaryota; kingdom Metazoa; phylum Chordata; order Testudines; family Chelidae; genus Emydura; species Emydura macquarii. The sequence continues at coordinate 6,330,383 of NW_027131105.1, read as the reverse complement.
GGGGCACAGTCTGTCTGCCATTATGTATTTGTGCAGCATCTGGCACAACAGGGTCCCAAAGTTGGTTGGTGTCTGTTCAGTATCTGCCAGAACAAGGTCTTCACCTTGACCTAGGTCTGTGCAGCACCTGCACAATGGGGGCCTCTAATGACGATTTGATTTCTAGGTGCCCAACATGAGATTCCTTTTGCCTGATTTGCAGGGGTGCTGAGCAGCTACAATTCACTGCGCAAGTCAATGGGAACAGTGGGAGTATGTACCACACTGGTCAATGGCTTACAGCAGCATCTATGAAAACGAAGGTGCTTGGAGATATGTTACACAGGCAGATATTTGAGGCACTTAAATGTAGCCCTTCTGCCAGGTCTCATTGGCAGCAAAAGGATCCAAGTTTCATTTTTAAGGGTCTTGTCTCAAAACTTAAACACTGTCTCAAACCTCTACCCAGAAATCTGGGTAAGTTAAATCAACTCCCCTGAGCACCCTTGATAGACAATACTTCCTCCAAGCAAGCGCTGAGTGCAGGGGTTTAAAGCAAAAAGATCTTTAATAGGAGACAAAGAACAAACTTGGGAAAGCCAGCTATTAATAAATCATCTATATCTAAGAGGTAAGACTCCACTTCCCTCCACCCCACCCCCTAGGTGTCTTAGCACTAGTCTGAACCTCCGTCCTCCTTCTCACAGTTGTGAGTGGCTAATGAGACAGCCCATTCTACCACTAGGCACTTCCTTCCTCCCCACTTACAGTTTGTTATCCAGAGTTTATAGAGCCCAATTTCAGGCAGGTTCATCTCCAGCCGCCAAGTGAAGGGCTACCTGGGTTGCTCAGGGGGCTCTGTTGCCTTCCCCAACTGAAATGATAGAGAATGGGTACCAGGTAGAGAGACACAGTGACCCTCACTTAAATTGCTGCTCTCTCTAGCTTCAGCCCAAGTTGCCTTAGCACCATTCACTGCCCCAGTTTCACACCAAGCCTTCAAAAACAACTCAGTCACCTACAGGACCCTTAACAAAATTCTTTCTGCTAGAAAAGCACTGACAGCACAAAGCAAAAATCTATTTTCCTTTTCTCTATAAGTACGCAGGGTCTCTCAGCCAACTGCACCGGATTGTGCTTGTGGTCATGGTGACCCCTTGTCCTAAGCACAGCTCATGCAGTTCTCTTGTCCTTTCATTTCCCAAACAGGATCTGGACATTTCATCACCCTCAGGCTCAAAACTTAACCAGAATTTTACCAAAATGCCCCAAACTATCCAATAACTGAAATGCAAATGAGGACTGGCCCATTCAATAGTTTCCCCTTCCTCCCACAGATGCCAGCAGAGAGCTCCCTCCACTATGAGCCCCTGTCCATCTGGCATTCTCAGACACCTATGGGATGCTCTTCTCCTTGTTTGCCAACAGGCATCAACAGCGAGTTCCCTACTCACTAGGGCTTCAGGCCACAGGGCAAACATAAAATCTGTAGTCCCTTCTGATAGTCCCATGTAGCCACATTAGACAGTTCCATACCCTATTGCTAATTTGAATTGCAGTTGTAGCATAGAGGCCCCAGCTGAGATCAAGACATCACTGTGCCTGGTGCTGCACAGACCCCAACCAAGACTGGGACTCCCATTGTGCCTGGCACTGCACAGATCCCGACTGAGATCAGGGCCTCAACGGGCAGGCCCTGCAAAGACAAATAGTGAGAGATAGTCCCTGCTCCAAAAAGCTCTCTGTCAAACATACAAAGGACAGATTATTATCCCTATTTTACAAATAGGGAAACTGAGGCATAGAACAACGAAGTGACTTGTCCATAGTCACACAGGGATTTGTGGCACTGCTTGAAACTGAACCAAGTTATTCTGAGTCCTGGTCCAACAGCTTAACCACAAAACAGCTCTTCTACCTGAAAAACAATGTCCTCTTCTGCAAAGATTTCTGCAACAAGCAGACTAACGGGTGGTGGAAGGGAAGCCTTAGCCTATTGACTGTACCTTTTGACAGAATACTATCCTTGATGTCAAAGCAAGACATAAAGGGGCTTGAAACCTCCATGGCATGAGCAAGTGCTGTGTGCTTTTCAGCTAGAGCAGGAATTGACAGCCCCAGTAACTGCTTAGGGGTCTGATTGATTTGAGGTGGCTCCACATAAGTATGATTACTAAGGGATAGTAATAAAAATAATGCTTTGAATCCAGCAGACTGAGGTGTTGCAAGACCCAACAGCTGGAAGCTGAAGTCAGCAGCATTCCAACTGTCAATAAGAAGCACATTTTAAACAAGGAAGATGATTAATGATGGAAGCAGATTCCTAGAAAATGAAATAAATTCTCCATCCCTGGAAGGTTTTAAATCAAAGGATGTCTTTCTAAAAGATACACTCTACTTAAGCCACACGTGTTTAGATTCGGAGCATTGAGTGATTCTCCAGCCTGGGTAAAGCTGGCTGGAAAAAAAAACTATTTTATTTTCCCCCTCAATTTCAAGTCTTTAGAGAAAAATAAAAACAAAATAATGTTGCCACAGTGCCTCATGGGAATTGCAGTTCAGGTGCCTCATGCTCTTTTCTTCTCTGTAGGCCAGGACTCCACTGTGCTGGGCTAAAGAGCTTAAAATCTAAACAGACAACAGATGCATTTGAAAGATGGGGAAACTGAGAAACAGACTGGTGAAGTACTTTGCTTGAGGTCACACAGAAAGCTGGTGACAGAGCCAGGAGCAAAGACTCCCACTGTCTAGTTCATTAAACCCACTCTCCTTCCAGAGCTGGCAATTCAACCTAGGAGTCCTGAATCACAGCACAGCCATGATCCAACCACTAGACCCTCTTTCCAGAGCTGGCAATAGAACCCAGGAGTCATTGATTTTAGATTTTAGGGCCAGAAGGGACCATTAGATCATTTCATCTGACCTCCTATATAGCATAGGCTAGAGAAGTTCATCCAGTTACCCCTGTATTGAGCTACTCACTTGTGTTTGGTGAAAGCAGTAACCTAATAAATTCCTGACTCTAGACGCAGACTGCCAGCCCCTGCTCACCCCCACCAGCACCCACTTCCCACTCAGAGATGGGAACAGAACCCAAGAAAGCTGACTCCCAATCCAGTGCCATCCCCACTAATCCACAATGATTAGAAAAAATCCCACTCTCGCTATTTTTTTTTAACTGCGTCAATTGTAAACATGACACTTCCATTTCCTGCCCGGAACAAAAGGCATTTTCTCCTCCCTTCATTATCCCAGAAAAGGGCTGTTTTGCCTTGAGTTAGTCGGCTCATGTGTCAAGCACAAAATACCAGCAAAGGCTGTGTAAAAGTGCTGGGGAAACTGTTCTAAAAAACAAACTGCAAAAGCAGGTAACACAGGTTCATGGAGTCATCTGAAGAGTTAACTGATTTCATATCACCCAGGCTCACAGTTAAAAATACACCCGTAAAACACAACCTTGCATTATTTCTAACCCTCCTGTCCCAGCACAGCTCAAATAAAGGTGCTTGTTGCAGAGAAGATAGAATACGATTTTAATCATTCCTTTGAATTTCCTCTAGCAGCTTTCATCTGATTAGCTGAGAGCAATTTACATTATGATTGTAAATTGTATTTCAGTAGCATCTAGAGGGCCTTACTAAGATCATGGCCCCTCCCGTCCCGCTGCTGGGCACTGCACCACCACGGACCATGATCAGGCCCCTCCTCCGGTCCCACCGCTGCACCAAACCCGACCACAAGCAGGCCCCCTCGTCCTGCCGCTGGGCGCTGCACCAACCCTGTCTGGACATCATTCTGCTAGGAACTGAACAGACACATTTTAAAACACAACCTCTGCCCCCCAAGCACTTGAAGTCTAAATAGGCAGGACAGACAAAGGGTGGTAAGGGAACACAGAAGCAAAGTAGCTTGTCCAAAGTGACACAGCAGATCAGTGGTAGAGCAACCCAGTAATTTAAGCTCCGGATCACCTGGCTCTAACCCCTAGACAACACACCCCTCCCAGAGAGGGGGATAGATCCCAGGCATCCTGGCTCCCAACCCCCTTCTGTTCTAACAATGGTGTTGTCATACAGCACCCACGGCAGGCATTGACACACAGACAGAACACATGAGAGAGTCTGAATGAGACAGTTCCATACTTTTCCAGTCTGTTCAAAGCTAACCATGTAACCCATGAGAAGCAGCTTTTGTCCAGCATCTCTTACACTCATTCGCACTCACTCCCTTTAATCCCTAGAGAGATTCTTCTTTAAATCACCTTCAGGGAGTGAGGAGATTGTGTTGGCTATTAGCCATGAGACTGGGGGTAGGGAAGGGCAGATGAGCACAGATTCCATAGAATTCCTCCCATTGTAGGAAACATTAGGACAAGGGGCAGCTGAGTTTTAGGGGACTAATGGAGATCAACCACACCAGTAATGTCACTGCTATGTCCTGGAGAGGTTGGTGGCAAATGGTTTTCTGGTCCTGCTAATATATTTGAGAGTTCAAAATATTTTTCCCAATCTCAAATCAGGAGGACACACAGATCAAAATTTCAAAAACATTCACAAACCAAAGCACCAAACCATTTCTGGGTTTGGGTTTATGGAAATGTTTTCTCTGGATTTCAACCTTTTCTCTTTTTTAAAGCGTTTTGTTTTTAAGTCTAACTAGCTGAAATTTCTAAACAAAATGTTGTTTCCAACTGAACCAGCTAAATTTCTCATTTAGAAAAATGTTGGAATGAAACATTTGACAATTTTTAGTCCATAAATTTGTTAAAAAGGACCCTCTTTAGTTGCAACTAATAGGCATTTTTTGATGAAAAAATGATTTGTTGAGAAATTCCCAACCCTCTCTAATGTCATGTGATCTACATACAGCAGGATGCAGTACCACCTGCTCCCACAAGGGGAGCTGCTCTTAGGGCTGTAGTATGCCTGGCTGGCACCAGGGAATTATGGTCCTGCAGCATATGAATTGCAGCAGGTAGCAAAGGGCAGAGGCATAGAGCAGCAGATATAGGCTACAATAGGTCTATTGCAACTCAGATTGTAGGGCTGTCTGCACAAGCTTCCTGCAGTCAGCACTGGCTTGGGTTATGCAGAGAGTCAGTCTAGATGATCAGAATGGTCCCTTCCAGTCTATGTAATTGGACCAGCAGGTCTGAAAACAGCCTGGGATTTGGGTTTCCATATTCAAGCTTGTTTGAGAGTCAGTCAGTGGGTGCAGAAAAAATGGGTCAAATTCCACTGTGGGGTCCTATGTCTGAAGGGTATTTATACAGCCTCCATTACATTAATACACAAGCATCTCACAATCTGGAAGACATTTAGCATCACAACACCCCTCTTTTTACCAATGGGGAAACTGAGGCACAGGGAAAGTCAGGCCCAGACCCGCAGAGGTATTTAGGCACTTAACTCCCATTGATTTTAAAGAGCAACTTGCACAAGCTGTGTATGTCTGAGAAGGGAATTGAACCCTGATCACCAAAGCCCAGAACTAGCACCCTAAACACGAGTCCCTCCATCACAACAACTTACACGCAGCAATAAGGCTCCATACAGCTGAACCCTAGATTTTCAAGACTGCCAATACAAATGGATCTCCCTTGAGCTACAGCAGTAGAGATGAGTAGGGCTATACACCTTCCAGCTTCAGGCAATAATACAACTGGGGGTCAGAAGGAAACTGTCATTGGGGCACTGGTCAGTGTCAGAGGGGGGATAGGGTACCAGACGGGCACCCTGGTCTGATCTGGTTTGGCAATTCTGACATCCTATAGCAACAGCCCAAACCCCACATCATCACTGTTGCAAGCTGCAGCTGTAAGAGCGGCTCCTGCAGCCCCTTTTTCAAATAAGGGCTCACATACCATCAGGTTAGCGAGAGGGTTTGTTTGACGTGTGACGTGATATTTACACAAGGTCGAACAGACAAACGAGAAATACGACGACAATAACATAAGCTGCTATAAAACTGCTTCTGCATTTATACCTGCTTCCCTCCTGTCCACCCTCCGGGCAAATATTGGATTAAAAACAAGAGACATGCGGACAGAGCGGAGAAGGGCTGTAAAGCTATGCTAGTCTTTGGAGGACAATGCAGATTATTCTCCATATGGAACTCACTCAGGTACCGTAGCTGTTGCCCACTTTCTAGGCATGCGTTAGGCACTGGTTGGGTGTTATTAATGCAGCACTTTGGAAAGAAGGGTGGGCTTGTGGGTCAGGTGCTAGACTAAGCTGGGCCACTGGAGAGCTGTACTCGCGTCCCAGCTCTGTCACAAACTCCTTCTGTAACCTTGGGGCACTGGGCTGTCTCTACGTTATCTTGTAACCTACGTTCATCTGGAAGGCTGGTGCTCAATGTATAGTTCTGTAACTGCTGGAAGTGGGGATTCTATTCCCAACTCAGCCACTGGCCTGATGGTGTCTTTGGGCAAGTCATGTCCCCACCCTGTGCCTCAGTTTCCCTGTCTGTAAAATGTAAAACTGTGAAGTGCTTTGAAATGTGTAGATGAAAAGCCATGTATGAGAGCTATGTATTACCATCTCAGTTTCCCCACGTGTAGGGTCCTGCATTGTCCATGTAGCTTGTAATCACCTCAGGGCAGAGGCTCTCTCCCAAACTGTGTGTATGAAGGGGGTGGCGGTGTTTTTACTGGAAGGAAAACCTAGCTGTTCTGGGTTGATTTCCTCTCCAGACATCCTCCCTGTGCTAAACGTCATCAAATGCAGCTTGTAGCATTTAAAACATGATGCTATTTAAAAGAGAATAAGTCATTTTTCTGTACAGGTCCATTCACTGTTAAGGATACAGCCTGTATCCTGAAGAATTTGCAACTAATTTGTATTTTCTAAATAAATATTTAGAAAGCATGGTCAAATGGCTCAGGCACTAATATACAACTCAGAACACCTGGGTTCTATTCCCAGCTCTGCCACTGACCTGCTATGTGAACTTGGGCAAGTCCCTGTTCTGCTCTGTGCCTGTTTCCTCTCCCATGTTTTGTCTGTTTAGTTTGTGAGCTCTTTGGGGCACAAACTGTCTGCAGCACCCGGCACAACAGTGTCTCAGAGTTGATTGGAGTCTGTGCAGCATCTGGCAGAAGAGGGTCTTCACTGAGACTGTGCTCTGTGCAGTACCCAGCCCAGCAGGGTCTCAGGGTCTGTGAAGCACCCAGTGAGATACAGGTCCTGTTCACAGTCACCTTCTATGTAGTTCCCAGCTTGTCATGGCCTTGATCTGGGTTAATGTCGTAAACATAACCTTGGTGGAGCTACGCTGATTTACAGCAGCTAAAAATCCAGCCTATAGCACACACCACCAGCAAGCACAGCATTAAAAACCGAAACCTAACTACATAGCTAAGTAAATAATCACTGTCAATCAAAGGCATATTTGAGTCAATTAGAAGCAATGAGGCTGTGAGAAGCGCTGTAGTAGCAAAGGAGTTTGTTCATATGGCTGATGCTCTCCAGATGACAATGCTACGAGGCCTGACTGTGGGTCACTCTTGTTCACATCGTCCTTGTATTCCTGCATCCCAGCTAGCTGGCTTGCCAGTCTGTAATTAGATTGACACTTGCTGGCCTCGAGGTAACGATGGGAGCAGTCTGCTCCCTGCCATAATTTGCCCTGGTCATGAAGTGGGGGCTCTGCTTTCAGAGACAATGGGAGGTAAGCAACATGACAAACTAGACAATGAGAAACAGATTAGGAGCCATGCCAAGGGAGGGCTGGGAGTCAGGACTGCTGGGCTCTACCTTAGTTCTGGGAGAGGAATGGAGTGTACCTATTGCAGATATTGGGAAAAGCAGGTCTAGGCCCATCCAAATCTAAAATATCACCCCTCAACTGAGGTGGAGAAGCTACTGAAGCCAGCTAGCAAGCAAATATGAGGGACAACAAATGAAAAAACAGGGTGGGAGTGAAAGGCCAAAGGTTGAAAATCAGGGATCCAGAAGGGGGCACTGAGCAGAGAACCCCTGCCAACACCCACCACTCCTCAAAGGTGTCTAAAGAGTTAATGGACACCACCCTGAGGAACTCTGCCCACAGCATCAGAGGAGGGACAGGAAATAGGCCCCTCATTGGTAGAGTGCACCCACCCACCTCTCCTGTCATGCTTCCTCCTCCTGGTTTGGTGAATGGCCAACAGGAAGAGGTTGAGAAGGAGGTTTCATGACTCCGTGGGGCCACAGATAGGATGTGCAAGGTCAACAAGTGAGGGGGGAAAGTGCAGCCAGAACCTCAGTAAGAGGTTCTGAAAGAGCCAGAGGTTAGAGTTGGGGGATGGAAAACAGGACTCCAGGGTTCTAGTCCCAGCCCTAAGAGGAGTGTGGGGCTTAAGGGTTGGAACACAGGGCTTGGGAGTCAGGGCTCATGGGCTCTAATCCCTAAAGGTTTCAAGCACAGGGGTTGCAGGGTTGGTTCCAGTTTGTGAGTTCTAGCTGACTAAGCCCAGACAAGCAGTTGCATATGACTCTTAGGCTATAAGCTAGGGGAGTGATTTCCCCTACTCACGTATGCAGGTTAACACTAGTATAAGTAAGAGTGTAGAGAAAACAGCATGGGTAACAGCAATGAAGGCATCACTTAGCTGTGCCAAGTACAAAAACCCACCAGTTCCAGGCGGGTCTGTATTCAGCACAGCTAAGCCTTGCCGCTACAGTGCTATTTATACTCCTGTTTCCTTGATGAGAGCTAGCACAAGTACATATACACGAGCAGGGGAAATCACAACCATAGTTTACAGTGTAGCCATAGCCTTAAAGAAAGCCAGGGGATAGAGGTCACCTCTCCTTGGGCACAGTGCTGGCTAGGGGGGTTCACGTGGGAATTTCTGAGGAAGGAAATTGCATGTGGGGCATATGTTCCACATGCTGCCAAGGAAATGGAGCTTTGTATATATTTCTGAAAATAAACAGGATTAATTACACTAAGGACTCCTTTTCTTCCAAAGAAAATCACACCAAATTTCAACCTGTTGGGCAGCAATAATAACAACAGGCTTTGCAAGATTTTTACTGGGAGGCTTAAAAGCAAAGTGCTCCTGAACACAGGCAGATTTAACAAGTGGAGGTCATGTGTACTGCCAATATTCAATTCTCCGACCATGCCACCACGCCATCCCACTTTAAAGGGACAAGATTTGCAGGGCACCCGCCAGGAAGAAAGGAGAAAAGTTCTGACACTTCTCCAAGTTTCCTCTGCATCCTTCCAATCAGAAGCTGCCCTGAGCCAGTTTAGCTGTGAAAATACACACCCGATCCACCCCATCCCTTGAATTATGGGGCAGTAAGGGAGCCAGTGAAAAAAGGGGCTGAGGATTACGTTCACAAGGAAAATCATATGCCAATGAACTGGCACTAGCAGGGACCTGTGCAAGAGAGGAATTGGGATCTTCACCCACAAAACCCAAAGGGACTAAATCACTCACATAAAAGCACATACTAATTGGATCTGAGGTACTTATATGGCTCCCACCACCACAATATCCGAGCCCCTCACTATCTTTATTGTGACAAAACCCCTCAGAGACAGGGCAGTGCTATTATTCCCAGTTTACAGATGAGGAAACTGAGGCACAGAGAGGCTAAATGACTTGCCCAAGATCTCCTTAGACTTTCAAGGCAGCCAGCTGAGGATCTGGCCCCCGCTAATCTGAAGATCTCAAGGCAGGTATGTCAGCATCATTAGCCCAGATCTTGCCTACACTTTTAGCACTTTAACTGGGGGGTTCCTGTGCCACTTTAACTACCCCAGTATAACTAAAGGAGCATGTGTACATGAGTGTGTAGAAAAAGCATACGGATCCCTTTACAGGATGCCAAGATAGGAACCGGGAAGGGGAAAGGCAGTTGCTGGTGCTCAGGAAAGGAGATGTCTCTGGGCTTTGCATCTTGCTTTTCACTTCCACAGCATCACACAGACCCAACCTTCTTCTTCAATTATTCATGTGCCATTCACTTCCCATCACTGCTGCTTGGGTTGTCAGGACCCAGCAGTCACTTGTGAGCTGTAACAGGTACAACAACAACAACCAAAAAGAGAAAAGACATGAAAATGAAAAACCCCCCATTCTTCTCTTTCATACCAACCAGAAGTAGGCAGTCTTAGGTGGGGACAGGGAGAGAAGTGATGGTGCCGGGACAAGACAGAATCAGTGAGACATTAGCGTGTAGCAAGATTCATACCCGGAGCCGCTGCTCAGCCAAACTGCACCCACTTAGATTGTAAACCAGTGGTTCCCAACCCGTGGCCTGCGCGGTCTTTCAGAATGGCCTGCAGCTCCTCTCCCGCTGGCTACATAAGGGAGCTGCTGCCTAAGTTCCCATGCGGAGCGCCTTGCTGGTGCAGGCTCCTTGCTGCAGCCAAGAGGATGGAAGATCAGCGCTCCCCTCCCCCTGGCTGTAGCAGGGGAAATAATGTCAGTTCAGGCCCACCCTATTTGGGGGGGACATGGGGTTTCATGCACCACCCACCCCATTTCCCACAGACACAGTACTTCAACAAACACTTAAGATACCCCCTATCCCATCCCAGGGCAGGTCAGACTGGCGGCTGCCCCCACCCCACTGATTTTTGGTTATCTAAAGCTGTCTCTAGTATCCTGAATGATCCACAGGGGCCCCAAAATCCAGACTGCTCCCCCCCCCAATGAAAGATGAGTCCGTACGCCTCGTCTAGACCAATCTGAGCTGGGGGGAAGGGCAGAAGCAAGGCCCATAAGTCAGAGGGGGCAATATAGGGGTCAGCTCTCTCCCCAAGACCCCCAAAAGACCGGCAATGTGGAGCTGGTTTCCATTTCTGAGATAGCCAGCTGGGGATTAAAGTAGTACAGCAAAGTGCTCTGCCTGGGTCCCTAGGTGCTGGAGCCAGAGGAGCACTGATTTCCCGTCCTCCTAGCTGCAGAAGGGAGCCATTCCCTAGGGACCCAAGTGGAGCGCACAGTTTCCCTGATGCAGCCAGGGGGATGGGAGATCCTCCTCGCTGAACTCCTCCCCTGCAGTTTCCCTGATGCAGTGGGGGGATGGAGGCTGCTGGCAGAGACTGGTGGCCCTTCAGGGTTGTAAAAGTCATATTTGTGGCTCTCGAGCCAAAAAAGTTGAGAACCACTGTTGTAAACTCTGAGGCAGGGACCATCTTTTTTGTTCTGTGTTTATACAGCGCCTAACACAATGGCCCATGACTGAGGCTCCTACGTGCTACCACAATGCCATAGATGACGGAGGTTTTGGAACGGCCTCCCACTAAGATGAGTGGGAGCCCCACAACCTTATGACTGGGATTCTATGACAGGGCTGCCTGCACTAGCAGGGACTGGACTCAGTGATCCAGGAGATCCCCTACAGTCCTATGTTCCTAATACAAATAATAAAAATTAACAGCAGTAACTAATGAGCTGAATAGAGCCGGTCAAAATTTTTTCATCAAAACATTTGTTTTGGACAAAACTGGCTTTTTAAACAAAATATAAATTTTCATTTTGGTGGAATTTTTCCATTTTTAAAAAATGAAAACATTGCATAAAGCAAAAGTTTTCAATTTTTTGTTTTGTTTTGTTTCAGTGGGAGGAGAATGACTAACTTTAAAAATAATTCTCCCTGGAAAAAAGAGGAGGGGAATAGTTGGAGAAAATAGGTTTCTCCCCTCCCACACTGAAACCAATTTCTCTAGGTCTCTAACATTCTCATTACTCGATCCCAAACCCTTCCTCCTATTTCTGCTAAATCTTTTGGGTGGCCATAGAGACATAGAACTTAAGGGCAGAGGGGACTATTTCTGCTGCATCATTTATGCAATAAGGATGACCCAAGAGTTCAGGTCAGAAAGGACCACTGTGATCATCTAGTCTGACCTCCTGTATAACGCTGCCCTGAGAATTCCATCCAGTGATTCCTACACTCAGGCCTTGCCCAGAAAAACACACTGATCGCTGTGTTATTGCTACCCCCATCCTTTCATGGAGCCAGGCTGTGCATGAAGCAGAAACTAAAATAGCATGAGACAGTTATGGATTCCCGGTCACCATTTCCAGATTTCATTTAGCTAAAACCTCATCTAATACAAAAACCTCCACAAGGTTAGGAAATGAATGATTAATCTGTCATCTGGGGGTTGTGTCTTTCCCTCCCGTCCCCCCAGTGGCTGGAAACTGCAGTCTAGATCAGTAGGACTGATTGGAGGGGCTGACAGCAACAGCACTAGACAGCTGTCTACTCCTCAGGGGAAAACAAACATTTTAACTTTTACCTACATAGGTACAATTTGGGCCAGATCCCCAGCTAGTGTAAATCAGTGTAAAGCCTCAGCTGGTGTAAATCACTACATTGGCTTTCATAGCGTGATGCTAATTGAAACAGCTGAGGATCTGACCCTAAAAACTTGTTTTATTCCCACTTGGTGCACAGAAAATGTACATAGCGTATTAATATGTGAAACGCACCACTGTACAAAGTCCCGCAAAGATTCTCTGACCTTAAATGGTGCAAAGGCTTTGTGCTGGCCCCTCTACACAAGAGTAAATATCACCCAGGGTTGGCTGGTCCTTAAGAGTTAATGGGGCTCAACTTCACCAAGAGCCTTGCTACTAGCAGCATCACCAACCTCAAGAGATCAAAAATAATGAGTCAGACCCAGAAAAATCCAGATCAGTGTAGCAAATAGATTTTTATTTTTATTAAGACTCTACTGTGGGTTTTGGTGTTTTTTGATGTTTGAACACCCCTGCCCATGCCCAGTGTGTGTGTGGGACAATTGGTGTTGCCCACTCCCCAGAATGTATGGGGTAAGGTCATTTTGACCCCCACTGCAGGAGCTTTCACCTCATCATTTTCCCATCCCCTGTCCAGCAATTAATTCTGCTCCCAATCCATCAGTTGAGCCCCCAGCCCCTATTTAGTCCCCCCATCAGTTCCACACACCATTAGCCTCACCTCTGCTCCTCCTTAGGCTCTTCACCTCCCCCTCACAGGCCTCGAGGGGTGAGTGGGGTCCTCCCTACCCCTTCCCAGCTGGATGGCAGCTCCAGGGGCTCTTCCCCCACCCTCTTTCCAGGCTGGGTGCTGCAGGCAGAGAGGGGAGGAGCAGAATCACCATCCTGTCCCCATTGCTCACAGGAGAAGGGAAAAGCAGAGCTGTCCTGAGTCGCTGGACTCTTTAGCTCTCAAAGGTATGGGTTGCTATGAGGAGAAGGAGGAAGAAGCAGATGGAAAGGGGAAGAGAGTTCTGCCTGCAGCAGCTCGGATTGGTTAGTCTGCCCCAACAGGTGGACAAGAGAGACAGACAGCTAATCAGAGGACTCAAATTCGCTAGAAGGCTGGCACTTCTCACTTCATGGTATGACTGGTTCCAGCCCCAGCCAAAGTCACATACATCTCTTGAAAAATAAATCCAAAGAGTCGGCAACACTCAAGTAACCTCAGTCAAGTGGCTAATGTACCGCAGAGTGCAGTACCGCCTGCTGTCACTGGGGGTGCCAGAACAATGGCAGGATGCAGTACCATCTGCTGCCACTAGGGGAGCTAAAAATGCGGAAAACCTGTCAGGTGCTCTACCAGTTGATGCCAACTTGCCAGGGGCACTGCGAATAGCATGGGGAGAAGGCATAGTACAGGGGATGTAGGCTCCAGTGGGGTTATTCCAGTTGAGTGCAGGGCTTTGTGAACTTTGTGTCCCTTGCTGCCCCCACTTCAGCCATCCCAGCCCTTATTTTGGGCACCAGCTGCCACTGAGCCCAGTTTTGCCCTTACCTATACCAATTATCATTATTATTTGCACTGAGGCATGGCCTAGAGGCCCCAATCAGGGATGAGGCCTGCGTGGCACACTATACCCAGAAAGCTCACAAGTCAAACAAGTCCAACTGACTCAGGTCCGTAAAGCCATATTGTTTTGAATGTGCAACAGGGGTAGAATGGGACTCACAGAAGAAAAGAAACATCTGATTCCTCAATACCTTGTACAAACCCTTCAATTATTTATCCCATTCCACTGAGAGAGAAAAAATAGACAACAGCATCTGCCGAGATTCAGGAAACAGCCCGGAGTAAATAGGTTGCTTGTTTAAGCTTGGTTTGAGAAACAGCACGGCCTTCTCCATCTTTTCCAAAACCACAGCCCTTTAGCTAAGATGCTCCATAAACAGGAAGCAGTGTAGAGCGTATGACAATGTTAATCAGCATAGTAGATTTACTTGGTTTGGAAGCTCTTTGAGAAAGGGAGCATCCATCTCATTGTTCTGCATTTGTATAGCCCCTAAAGCTATAGGAGTGAGAAACAGCCTGCCTGGCAGCTGGAGCTAGGCTGGGCTAGAATTCAGTAGACCTGGGTTCTATGTAGGATGTAAAAGGTTAAACGTTTAAACAATAATCAGCTGTTTAAACGTTTTAAACAGCTGATTACCATTTAAACTGGGAGTCGCACCTGGGCTGGGCTCAGCTCCCCATAAGCGTTGCGTGGGGGAGAAGTGGAGTGCAGTGCTGGGGTGGGTGAGTTAGCCGCAGCTGGGCTGGCTCCCCACCAGCGAGAGCAACTGGGCAGCTCTTGCTGGCAGGGAAGCGTGGAGCCCAGCGAGGGGAGGAGGCAGCTGCAGCTGGACTCTGTGCCTCTTGCTGGTGGGGAAGCACAGAGCCCAGTGTAGGGGCGCAGTCACAGCTAGGCTCAGCTCCCCACAAGCAGGGGGAGGCATGGAACCCAGCACGGGAGGGGGCAGCCTCAGCTGGGCTGGCTCCCTGCCAGCGAGAGCAGCTGGGCAGTTTTTGCTGGCAGGGAAGCACGGAGTGGGGCGAGCCGCAGCTGGGCTTGACTCAGCTCCCTGCTAGTAAGAGCTGCCCCAGCTACCGCGGCAGAGTGCCGCAGTTAGGCAGCTCTCACTTGGCAGTGAGGAGCCGAGCCCAGCATAGCTTCCCCCACCCCTCAGAGTTTAACCGTTTAAACATTCTATTTTTAGACCCTTTAAACAGATTTTTAATTAAACTAATTTTTACATCCCTAGTTCTATGCCCAGCTCTTTCACTGACCAGCTGTGCGACCTTGGGCAAGTCCCTTCCCCTCCTTACATCTCTGTTTCCCCTCCCAATCTTTATCTGCTTAATTGTAAGCCCTTTAGGGCAGAGACTGTCTCTCACTGTGTGTCTGTGCAGCAACTAGCACAATATGGACCTGATCTCAGTTGCCACTACTAGGAGCTGCTGTGATACAGAAAATACTATGTGGAGAGGGTCCAATTTTCAAAAATAAGATTAGGTTAAAATAAAATTAGGGATTTTTTTTAAATGAGGATTATAAAATTAGATAAAACAGATAAAACTAGATTGGATAACCATGAGAATTAGCTAGATTCATTATTAAACTTAGATACACTAAATAAGACTAGAAAAATGTTACATAAACAAGGTGGGTGAGTAATATCTATTACTGGACCAACTTTTGTTTGTAAAAGAGACAAGCTTTGAGCTCCACAGAACAATTCTTCACCTGAAACCGCAAAAGCTTGTCTCTTCCACCAATGGAATTTGATTCAATAAAAGACATTATCTCACTCAAGACCCACCTTGTCTTTCATATCCTGGGATCAACATGGCTACAACTCTGCAAATAAAACAGAAAATATTTAATATTTTTTGTATTAGGAAGTCTGTTTCTCTTTAATTCTATTTCTGGAAGTGTGTGAAATAGAGGGGGTCCACAACTTCTTTTCCCCAACCAAAAATTGCTTTTTGAATAAAAACAAATTTTCTCATAACATTTTTGGTTTGATTAAAATTAGCCTCACTCCCACCCCCAAACAATAAAACGATAACAGAAAAGTTTTCATTACAACGTTAGTTTTCTAAAAATGAACTTTTTGTAAGGAAGACCAAAAATATTTGGTTTCCAATATTTAGTTGAGGGGTAGGGGGAGAAACAAACAAACAACTTTTCCTCAAAATTTTGACAGGGAAAAGTAATTTTTTAAAATTTCCTATGAAAAATTATTAGTACTTTTCAACCAGCCCTACTGCACAATGCATGCTAATAAAAAATGATATTGAGCTCTTCCATGGCACTTTCCATCCCTAGATCTCAAAGCATTTTACAAAGGAGGTCAATATCATTATCCCCATGTCACAGATGGGGAAACTGAGGCACAGAGTGTGGCAGTGACTCGCTCATGGTCACCCAGCAGCCAAGCTAGCAAGTGAATCTCCGTCTCCCAAAGCCCAGCACAGTGCCCTACTGGTGTGGCTCTTTGTCTCTCCCAAGTGGTCCATGCCACATATAGCGATTTATATGCCTGCGATTGCCCCCTGGCCAAACCGACCTTTCAAGGGTTACATGCTGTTTGCTTTAATTACTCTCTAGGATTGGGCTGTGGTTTCCTTGGCTAAGCTGAGAACCTTTTCGCTATTGTATCTCCTTCCTTATTTCGCAGCTGCGTCTTCAGTCACCACCCACTGAGGACCAGAAACAAAATAAAAAACAGGTTTCTCTCTTTCCTAGGAATCCTGGTTGCTAAATGTGCCAAGAATTCAGTAGTCATTTTGAGGCACTGGTGTTCAATGGCATGGAGGGGCATGTCTCTCCATTACATCATTTGCATTTCACACTGCTTGCATAACTGCACCTCTGTGTGCGTGTGCTCTGGTCCGATTTCCTAGCATGAATTGGGCATTACTCACATAAAAGTTAACAACTTCACAGATCAGCTACGGTGAGTAGTTTGTTCCTGCCGCTGCTGCTACAAACCCTGAGCCACTGGCAGTTCTTAGAGAAATAATGGGCACTGGGTGAAGGGATTTGTGGTGTTAAGGCCTGGACTGTGATTCAGGTCCGGGTTCAATTGCCAGCTGTGCTTCAGACTCAGTGGTGTGACCTTGGACAGGTCATCGCTGTGTGCTTCAGTTTCCCCCTCTATATAACAGGGTTAACAACCCTTCCTCTGTCTGACCAGAATGTAAGCACTCTTGCTATGTGGCTGCATAGGACCCCGATTTTGCCTGCAGCTTCCAGGTGCTACCAGAGTACATATAACAAAGAGAAGCCATGGTAGTGGGGTCTAAGTATATTTCACTTGTGTCCTTCAAAAGCTGGATCCTGTTAAAGCAGATTCTTTCCAAGGACTTTTGTTTTATTCCATCTAGGAATCTCAGGTGGCCAGCCATTAACAGTTCATTTTACTCTCTTCCTTTTGGTGTTTTGGCCAAGATGGTTTTACAAAGTGACAGTTGATTTCAGGTGCCAGTTTGTTTGTTTGTTTGTTTTTGAGGTGGTCCAATTTCAGATACCTCACATGGGCCTGCTTTTCAAAGGGCAGGTGGCTGATGGTCTTTCAAACTGGAATTTGTAGGCAGCTGGCCTGTCTCCCCAGCACAGAATTAATACCATACCCAGAATCTGTCCAGGGCCTTTCTTCAAGCCCCCATATATTAGTTGCACTAACCTTTAGCAAACCCCAGAATAAAGCAGTTCAACATAGAAAGCCCTCTTTTCCCCTCAGCTAGGGTTTTCTGCAAACGCCTATATACTTCACAGGTTCCTACTCTACCAGCCACTTAGCTGAGAGTAACCCTACTCCTTATTGCTCTTGAACTAGGGACTTGCTTCTTGCCAGATCCTCCCTGCTCCTGCTAGCTCTCTTCACAGATGAATCATTTGCTGGCTTTTCTACTCATCTGACTCCTTCCCAGCTGGGTCTGATCAGCCCCAATACCTGTTCTTAAGGGGGCTCTGCCTTAGAATTGAAGTGGCTGGCCCCAACCCCCTGGCCCATAAAGGGGTAGACCACCCTGCTACACACACTGAAAAAACCAGGTATTCAAAATCATTTTAGTCACTTTTGAAAATTTTGGGCTGTGTTTGCCCTGGGCCCGTGACAATTCTAGATGCCAGTAATCAGGGCAATAGGCATTTTCTCCTGCCAGCACAGGACAGCTTGATTTGCTATCATTCAAATTCTACTGCTGCCCAGCTTTGTTGGGGATCCTTTTGTGCTGCTGTGAAAGCATCTAGTCACACCCTTATCAACTGAAATGAGGCAAAAGTACCTAGCAATAGGCTTTTTGATTGCAGTTAGGTGGTGGCAGCGTGGAATTACATCCAACAAATCACCTAGCTCAGAGGATGTAGAGCTGCAACCACATGGACTGGGCCATGGACACGGGTGGATGCAACAAGGGCAGAGTTGTTGCATGAGGCTGCAGCACTAATAGATTAGGGTAGATTCCTCCCCCCTGTGGAGCTCCATAACACCAAGCCCCCGTAAAAGTTTGCTTAGAGCACAAATTGAACTTGTCCCTTTAACTAGACATAGAACAGCTGTATAGTAGGGGCCCTATAGGGTTAAGGACCTAAACCTGCATCATTGAAATAAATGAGAGTTGTGACATTGACTTGAATGAAAACAGGGTCATGGTCTAAATGTAGCTATTTGAGGGTTACCTTGCAGAGCCATGAAGACTTTTCACTTTTCATTGATACAGGTGATCTCCAAAATGTGACATCTTAGATGTGTCAGTGCCCCACTGCCAAGGCGGCATCATGGGACTGAAGAATGGACATGAAGTTTCAAAGAAACAATTTTGATAGCAAGGTTAGTATCCTGTGGGTCTCCTTTGCCATTCCAGGCAAGGGGATACAGGGTCCCTGAGATCCAACCTTCCCATTGGCTCCCTTTTATTATTTGTATGATGATAGTGTGTAGGGCACTGCCCAGACCCCAACCGAGATCGGGACCCGCATCGTGCCAGGTGCTGCATGGAGCCCTACCTGTGATCGGGGCTCCAACCAAGATCAGGGCCACTGTCATGCCAGGCGCTGCATGGAGCCCCGACCAAGATCAGGGCCCCCACCATGCTGAGCACTGCACAAACACAAAGTAAGAGATGGTATCTGCTCAAAAGAGCTCACTACCTAAATAGACAAAGGTGAGAAGTGAAACAGGCACCGGAAGGGGAAATGACTTGACTAAGATCAGTGGCAGAGTCAGGAACTGAACCCAGGTGTCCAAAGCACCAGCTCAGTGCCCTAACCATTAAATAAACTACTTTTCTGCATGGGATGTGACTTACCCAAGGTCACACAGCAACCAAGCCAGGAACTGAACCCGGATCTTCTAGCTCAGTGCCCTCACCGCCCAGCTCATGGGGGAAAATTTCATTTCAAGTTGAACCAAAATTCACAGTTTTAAAAAATTTTCGGCAAATCAAAAACTTAAAAAAAAAAATTGTTTTGGGTCATTTATCATTTATCAGTTTTTAATTTAAAAAAAAAACAATTGAAGGAAATTTCCAAATATAAAGTTGTTTCAAACTGAAAAAATGAAATGTTTCATTTAGAAAATGTCAAAAGTCTCAGCGTTATCAAATCTGCTTTTTTCAAGGAAAAAAACTGTCTGAAAAAATTTCTCCCAGTTCAACCAAGTGTCTCTTTATTCCAGGAGTCATCCTCAGATTGAAGACCCCTGGCTCACCTTTCCTCTCCTGGCCAGAAGGGGCTTTGGATCAGGGTGGTGGTGGGAACCCAATGTGCCTGTCATCCCAGTACACTATTCTGGGAGAGGTGAGACCCCACCTCAGCACCATGAACCATTCTGATGTCCCAGCCTTTAATGGCTCCCAGGGAAGCCCTGCGCCTGCCCTATATGGGGGCCATTCTCTGTGGCAGGTGGTGTTGATTGTACTGATGACTGGGATTCTCTCATTGGTCACGCTGGTGGGCAACCTGCTTGTGATGGTCTCCTTCAAAGTCAACAGTGAACTGAAGACAGTCAACAACTACTTCCTACTCAGCTTGGCCTGTGCTGACCTCATCATTGGGGCAGTGTCCATGAACCTCTACACCACCTACATCGTCATGGGCCACTGGGCCCTCGGCAATGTGGCCTGCGACCTCTGGCTGGCCCTTGACTACGTAGCCAGCAATGCTTCAGTTATGAACCTCCTAATCATCAGCTTTGACCGCTACTTTTCCGTCACGCGGCCCTTGACCTACCGAGCCAAGAGGACACCCAAGAGGGCGGCCATCATGATTGGCCTAGCTTGGGCCATTTCCTTCATCCTTTGGGCACCTGTCATCTTGCTCTGGCAGTACTTTGTTGGGGAGCGGACAGTCCCCTCAGGAGTCTGTTATCTCCAGTTCCTCTCCCAGCCCATCATTACTTTTGGCACGGCTATTGCAGCCTTCTACCTGCCAGTCACCATCATGATCATTCTCTACTGGAGGATCTACCGGGAGACCGAGAACAGGACCAGGGAACTGGCTTGCCTGCAGGGCTCAGAGAGCAAGAGCGTTATTAGGCCTATACCCAACAATGGGCCTAAAGGAGGTGGTGGAGGCAGCAGCAGCAGCTCTGAGCGGTTGCAACCCATCAAGGTTTCTTCTGCTGGGGCAACAGCCCCCACACAGGCCTGCTGCTTCCCTGGTTGGAGGAAGGCGAGGCCATATGTGGAACAGAGCAGCAACGGGAGCTGGAACAACACAGAGGAGGAAGAGGAGGACGGCTCTCCTGACTCCTTGACATCATCTGAGGGTGAGGAGCAGCCCTTAGAGGTTCAGAGTGTCTGCTCGGTGGTGATTCGGCTTCCTATGATTGGCACTGTAACGCAGCCACCACTGCCAATAGAGAAGCCGAACAGGGACCAGGAGAAGCTCGCTGGAGGGCCATGGGCGGGAGGGAATGGACTGTGCAGGATCCTAGCTCAGTCTTCTGCTGTCACAGAGTCTCCCAACATGATAAAAAAACTGCCAAAGAAAAAGATATTGCCATTGAAGGAGAAGGGGGTGTTGACTGCCAAAATCCATCTGCTGAAGAGGAACAAACAGCTCTCCAAGCAGAAGACCCTCTCCCTGATCAAGGAGAAGAAAGCAGCTCGAACACTGAGTGCTATCCTGCTGGCCTTCATCCTCACCTGGACACCCTACAACATCATGGTGCTGGTGTCCACCTTCTGCCAGGACTGTGTTCCCCAGAGCCTCTGGAAACTGGGCTATTGGCTTTGCTATGTCAACAGCACCGTCAATCCCATGTGCTATGCCCTGTGCAATAAGTCTTTTCGCAATACATTTAAGATGCTGCTGCTGTGCCGCTGGGACAAGAAGAGGTGGAAGAAGATGCCCAAGCACTTAGTGGCTTTCCACAGGGCACCAGCACACTGAGCAGGAATGGGGTGAATTCCAGAATGGTAAGCCAGGCACGGCCAGTGTTGGGAGCCAAACTGGGGGGAAATTACCTTTTAAAGTGGGAAGGGGAAAATGGATCAGACCATGAATTGTTGAGACTGTAGTGTTGGTATGGTGTCACTGCTTGCGGTTAAGGCCAGCACATTTAAAGAGCATGAAGGGGGAAATTCTGATTTTGCAGACATGCACGCACTTTGCAGTAGACTTGATCAGTCTGAAAGTGCCTGTATGGGAAACAGAAATTTGATAATAGAGGCCTCTTCAGTCTAGCAGACAAAGGTAATTAGGATCCTAGTAAAAAACATGCCTTATAGTGGAAGATTCAAGGAGCTCAGTCTATTTAGCTTATCTAAGAGAAGGTTAAAGGATAACTTGATCATAGTCTATAAGTATCTACATGGGGAAGAAGAGCTCTGTGTAAGCTCAAAAGCTTGTCTCTCTCACCAACAGAAGTTGGTGCAATAAAAGATATTACCCCATCCACCTTCTCTCTCTACATGGGGAAAATAAATTTGATAATGGAGCACGCATCAAACCAGCAAAGATCTAACAAGAACCAATGACTGAAAGGTGAAGCTAGACAATTTAGAGAAGAAATAAGCTGCATATTTTAACAGTGAGGGGAATTAATATTGGAACAATTTACCAAAGGCTGCAGTGGATTCTCCATCATGCAATTTTTAAATCAAGAGTGGATATTTTTCTAAAAAGTCTGTTTTAGTTCAAACAGGAATTGATTCAGGGAAATCCTATGGCCTGTGTTATACAGAGAGTCAGATAAGATGATCACAATGGTCCCTTCTGGCCTCCTAATCTATGAATATATGAGTAAGGATTCCACTACCTCCTGTTGTGTGATGCATGGACTTAGGTGGAGGCTCCACTGATTCTTGGTGGAGGTAGCAAGGATGGTGGGTGGGAGAGTGTAGATCCTGGGCACCATTGAGTGGCATTTGGCCTTGGGAACTCATCATGTGAAAACAATTAATACACTAGACTAGTGGTATGTGTACCAGAGGTATGTGCAACCCAGGGGATACATCAACCCAGGTAGATATTTGCCTAGTTTTACAACAGGATACATAAAAAACATTAACAAAGTCAGTGCAAACTAAAATTTCATTCAGACAACGACTTGTTTATACAGCTGCATATAGCATACACTGAAATGTAAGTACAATATTTATATTCCAATTTATATTTTTATAATTATATAGTAAAAATGAGAAAGTAAGCAATTTTTCAGTAGTAGGGTGCTGTGACACTTTTTGCATTTTTGTCTGATTTTGTAAGCAAGTAGTTTTAAGTGAGGTGAAACCTGGGGTACACAAGACAAATCAGACTCCTGAAAGGGATACAGTAGTCTGGAAAATGTGAGAACCATTGCACTAGACTAAAATTTTTCTAAAAGGGCTCTATGACAACTGGGATCTGGTGGATGAGAGCAGAAGGAAATTGGGAGTCAGGACTTGTGGGTTCTATTCCCAGCTCTGGGTAGAGAGGGGGGGATGTAGTGGTTACCACAGTGGTTACCACAGTGGGTACTAGGGGCCAGGACTCTTGAATTCTATTCTGGGAGGACTGTGTTGCCGCTGGAAGTCGAGGTTGTCAAGCAGATGTATTACAGGAATGTCTCAATATGTTGTTCCTTTCCCATTTCCCCTAGATTAAATCCCTGGGCTGGGATGAAGAATCTCAGGCAAACTGCATTGCAGCAGAATAGGACTTGGCTGTGATGCCAGAAAGGGAATCACTCCGAGATGTTCATGAACCCAGCCTTTGGGGGCTGGGTGAGGATACAGCTGGCAGGTTCCAGAACACCATGCCACGATTTATTATTGTAATCTTGAACTCATTGTCAGTTAGTGACCTTCTTTAAAACCTTGATGAATGTGGATGTATCAAAAGGGGGGAAAAATGAACAAAGCTGTCGCATTTAGTCCTCTGTGCTTGAGAAACTGGTTTAAAATCCATGCCACAGGGCCATAGAAACCAGCGATTCATGGTTGTAACATGACCTCTTGGAATTTTCAGTTCTTTCCAGTCTTGATGCTTTGATTAAGAGGACATTGGACCTTCTACTCATTGAGCTACAGAGACAAGTGCAGTCTAGTCACCCCTAATGCTCAGGACTCCTGAGTTCTGCACCTGGCTCATCATGGGGAGTGTGTTTAGTGGTTAGAGTCAGAGACTGGGCTGGGAGGAGAGAGGGCATCTAGTGGTTAGAGCAAGTACAGGGGGAAGACTCCCACATTCTAGCCCCAATTCTGGGAGGGTAATGGTGTCTAGTGGTTAGAGCAGAGGAGAATGGTAAGCAAAGGACTCCTGAGTTCTTCCACTTCCCAGCTCTGAGACACAGAGACTGGGAATCAGATCACCTGTATTCTGCTCTGGGGGATGTCTAATTGGTTAGAGTACGGTGGCACTGGGAGCAAGGACACCTGGATTCAATTTCCAGTCTCAGAGAGGAGTGGGGTCTAGTGGTTAAAGGCAGGGGTGTCTGGGTTTTGGGGTTCCATTCTCAGAGTTTGTGACCTTGGGCAAACGTGGGTTGTGAGGCTTCACTGGTTGAGTTTTGGAAAACATGTTGTGACCCATTGCTTGGGATGTGCAGAGTATCATTGCATTGCACTGAGAGATGAAAACTGAAAGTGACATGGGGAAAGATGACATCTGGAGAGGGGGAAGACAATAAACACAGTTGCACCTCCATCTTTCCCGTCAGGGTCTTAAAGTGCTCCATTCAACCACGTAGACACAGGACACTACTAATAACCCATTCTGTCCCTTTCCTGCACAAGAGGATTGGTATAGAAAAATTCTTCCCCAGAGGCTACGGGAGTAGTATAGAGAGACATGGATAAGCATCTCTCTAAGGTGGTTAGATAGGCACCATTATCATAAGAGCTAGGTGCCTCACAATGTTTTAAGGTATTTCTCTTCCCACGATGCCTGTGTGGTAGGAAAACATTATTCCATTTTACAAAGGGGGAACTAAGGCAGAGAGAGACTAAAGATCAGGCCCTCAATGATATGTAGGCACTGAAATCAATGCAAATTAGGCACCTAAATACCTCTGAAGATCTGGGCCTGAGCTCCCAGTCACACAACAAAGTGGGGAATTGAACTTGGGTCTCCCAAGTTCCAGCCTAACATGCAAACTCCTGGCCCAGGCGGTCGCTGTGGAGCTCATTACTCCTTGCTCCATCCTGTACACACATGGTTTTTGCCACTCAGTGACTTCAAGCAGCATTATAGTTCCAACAGTTTTATACTTCACATGGATGGATATATTTGAGCTACCCAGGCCTGTCCCTCCCAAAAAGATCCTCTGGATCCATTCTCCCCTTGGAAAGCAACGAGCCCTGAGGACTCAGCTGCTCTCAGGCTTGGGAGAATGAATTATTCTGTACTATAACCATAAACGTTTTCCACATTCCTAACTCCCACCATTGCTCCTGGGAGCTACATGCATGCGGGCAGCAGAGACAAGACATATCAATCTAAGGGATGCTTCTGGAAGATTGCCTCTGACTTCCTGCGTGGCTGTCCTCCATTCCTCTTCCTCTTTGTGCTATGAGTTCAATCTTCCTTTATTCTGGTGACTCTTGATTGTTTAATATGAATAAAGCATTGACTCAAACATATTTATGAGAGTTACACACCCAGCACTACCAACCCCAAGCATACAAAACACACAAGTCAGGCTCCAAATCACAAGATTAAAAGAAAACACTCATGATTTTAAGCCAACTAGTAGATTGGAGCAGGGGGTGGGAGTAGGGAAGGATTCATATTTTCCTTCTGGTTTCTGAACCTTTCGGAGTCATACTTTCAAGCTTTTCATTAGATATATATATATATATATGTAAACTCTCTCTTTCACATAATCATGACTTCAGAGGCTGGGAGCTTAAGGAAAACTCCCTTTAGCATCAGAATTGGCAAAGCTGCAAAACCCTGATAATAGCACTGTACATATTGACATTTCTTTATGCAGAGTTCAGTTAAATTGGTCTTTATGGCAATGTTCTTCATATTTATTTGGTTGAAAAAATAAAAAGGAAAACAAAATTGCTTTACAATAGTTTTTTTTTTTTTGCTTGTTTAAGATATAGTTGCATCAAGAAGCCCTGACTGAAATCAAGGCCCCACTGTGCTAGAGCAAGGCCAGGGACTGTCCAGACCTCCTCTAAGATTGGGACCCACCCCTGTCATGCTGGGAGCCGCAAATACACACAATAAAAAAATCTCTGCTGTGAAGAGTTTACAACCTGAACAAATAAAGGAAGAATTATCATCTCCATTTTGCAGCTAAGGGGAGTGAGGCATGGAGAAATTTAGTGATTTGTTCAAGTCTGTGGCAGAGTTGCAAATTGAACCTAGATGGACTGATTCAAAGCCCAGGCATTAACCTCATTTCAAACAGCACTGAGGCAAAAAATGGCCAAGACACAGAGCTGGAAAAGACCCTTTTGGACAGGGACTGTGTTTTATTTTGTTTGTATAGCACCTAGCACAATGGGGCACAGATCTTTATTGGATGCCCCTGAGCATGACTGTAAAAATAACTTAGAGCACTGAGTCAAATTACGAGCCCCTCTCAAACAGGATGCTGGACAACTAATGCAGTCTGCCTACTCCTATAAGCCAAAACAGGATATATTCTCACTGGAGACAGAATGGTATCAGATGCAAAACTGATGGCATGGCCACCTTAAATCCAAAAAAAAAAAAAAAAAAAAAAAGGTTTGGCCAAGAACTTTATGAATCTCCATAATGATTTTATCGGCAGTAATATTCACAATTGCTTATATATCAAGGATAATAAAAATCCCATGATTCACATGGATGGCATTTCAAGCAAATTTGAACAAAATCTTTTCCCGCAATCCTCCCCTGCTCTACACTGTTAAGACACTGAGAAAATATTTAGCCCTATAATCATCTTTCATTGCTTTTCTCTGAGTTCCCGCTAACTTATCTCCATGGCTCCAGTATGGGATGAGTTCCAGTCATCTCAAACAGAACACTGCCATCATTTGATTTGTGCCCTAATTTAAAATAGTGAATGGTCATTTAAAAACCAGAGGGCTGTATTCTGATTTCACATGGAGCTGGGTAAAAACAGGCTAACTCCCTTGAGTTAAATGGAACTTCACTCCAGATTTACTCCTGTGTAACTAGGATAAGAATCTGACCATCAGACTCTAGCCTATTGTGTCTAATTATATTATGGGGGAAAATTTCATTAAAAAAAAAAAAGAGGCAGCAAGTTTCCCTGTTGAGGAAGAATGGGCTTGTGGCACTACATTAGGTATGAAGTAAAGTGAGGGAAGGAAACTGTTTTCCTGGTTCTCAGACATTTAAAAATTGTTTCCCATTCTGCACTAGGACAAAACAAAGGCATTTTTGTGAAGAAACAGCCTCAGAAAGAGCAAGAGCACAAGACGGACCCAGCCATTCCAGAACAGTCAATAGTCCGGTGGTGAGCTGGGATAAGGGAGACCCAAGCTTCAGGTCTCTGCTCTGCCTCATTTAGACAGGGCTATTGATTATTCTGGGGTCTGTCTCACACGTCTATCGTGGACCAAAGAAACCTCTTCCAATGAAAGTTGAATTGAAGACGACACATTCTCACAAAAAGCTTCTCTCTTGAGTGTACAGCATTTTTTAACAAAAAGTTGTTCAGCTCAAGAAACCTGGGTTCAGTTCCTAGCTCTGCTAGTCTCCCAGTGTGACTAATCTCTCTGCACATGTAAAATGGGGAGAATAATCCTCTCCTTCTCCCACTTGGTGTCTGTCTTTCCGATTTAGGCCCCAACCCTGCAAAGACGGATATATGTGAACTTTACACACTGTGAGTAAATCCCATGGGCTCAGAATGCAGACCATGCATAAAGTTAAGCATCTGCAACAGTCTTGGCTGGATCAGACCCTCGCTTATAAGCTTTTTAGGACAGGGACTGTCTTTCACCATGTGTCTGTGCAGTACACTGCTTAATGGTGCCCCCAAGCTAAGTTGGGCCCTCAAGGTGATGGAAGGTTAATAATAATAAAATAGAGCCTACAGGTCCCCCAACTAGATTGGCACCCATTGTGCTGGACACTGTATAGACAGTAAGACACAGCACCAGCCCCCAAGAGTTTATTCTAAACGGCAACATAGAGGGGAAGGGAGTTGCCCAAGGCCACACAGCAAGGCCAAGTATAGAACCCATGCATCCTGAGTCCCAGTACAGCTTTCTTGCTATCCAGATCATAAAAGCCAGACAAAATATTTTTAGTGGGAAGTATTGGGATGATGGAGTGCTGCAATGCATGATTTGGTTTGAAATAAATCTGGTCCTAAAAGCATTACAGCAGATGGAAAGAACAAAAGGGGACAAGGGAGGGCAAGAGAAGGAGTTAATAAAATCCACTTCCCCCCCACCCTGATATGAATCACACTGAAATCACAGCTTCTTCGATCTCCGTTAGGCTGACTACTTGACACTGTCTTACCTGCAGCTGCTGGTTTTAGCTATTAAGATACAAGAATGTAAAGCTCTGGAAACAACTAGCATTGGAGGGAAAGGTCATGCTGCGCTCTCACTCACTCACTCACTCACTCACTCACTCACTCTCTCCTCAAGAGTGACATGATCCTATTTTTAACAACTGGAAAAAAGAATTATATACGTACACAAGCATCCTCTAATAGTACTATGAAGTTGAACATTTACCAATGAGAGTAGGATAGAGAGAAATCAGTGCCAGAAAAATTTAAATATTCTTAGAGGCATAACTCACTCGGGAAGGCAGTACACCTGGGTTCTATTCCTGGTTCTGGGATCTAGTGGTTAGAGTAGGGGGACTGGGAGTCAGGACTCCAGCATTTTATGACTAACTCTGGGAGAGGATTGGAGTGGTTAGAGACAGCAGCAGATACCCAGAAGACTTCCATCAATTAGGTTGACAAATCAGCATCTTGCAGAAGCACCCATGATAAAAACTCCTCTTCCCTGGTAACACTCTCCTGGGTATGAGGCACAACACAGGCAGAACTACAGCATATTGTACTGAGTGGTTCGGAACCACTTTAAAGCCTTTCACTATTCCTTGGGATCCATATAACATTGTGCTGTAACCAGAACTTCATGAAGTACAATAAGCATGTTTAGAGATCTGCCAGCCTAATGACAATTCATCCCATTGATGTATCAGATTTAGTGCTATCAAATCTTCAAGGTGTTAGATGGATGCTTTGATGTCCCCATATCATGTGTGACCTGGGACCAATGGATTATAAAATAGCACTGCATAACTGAAAGCAGGAAGCTTGCACAGCTTGTCCAGGCCTCTTGCTTCTGCATCAATTCTGGCTCCAGCACTGGACCTGAACTTAGATACTGCACTGGCATCAGGACATATGGATTCAAGTCCCAGCTCTGCCATTGACTCGTGTGACCTTCAGAAAATACTTCTCTTTGGGCCTCGGTCCCCCATGTGTAAAATAATAATCCTTCGCCTTATTTAGGCTGTAAACTCTTTGGGGGCAAGTGCCATTTCTTTGTTTGCATTTGTACAGCACCTAGCACAAGATGCCCCTTTAACTAGGGTTCCTATGTGATACTGCAATACAAATTAGAGCTTCAGACTCCAATCTAGTACTATTTGTTATTTTTAAAGGCGAAGAAAACTTTTTCTAATACTCCCGATGGCCCAGATTCAGCAAGGTAGGTATCTAAGTATGACGGGAAATTGGAGAGGGTGCAGAGAACAGCCATAAAAATTATTCAAAGGATGGAAAAAATGTCTTACTCTGGGAGACTTAAAAGTGCTCATTCTGTTTAGCTTATCAAAAAGTGAACAGAGGTGACCTGGTTATGGTGTCTAAGTGCCCTTTATGTGGAGAAAATACTAGGTACTAATGGGCTCTTTAATCTAGCAGAAGAAGGCATAGCGAGAATCAAACACTGGAAGTTAAAACCAGGCTCTATTTAAAATAGGAGTTAATACAGAGCAGTTCTATGGCCTGTGTTATACAGATCAGATTAGATTATCACAATGCTTCCTTCCGGCCTTATGTTAAATTGAAATTAGAAATAAAGCACCTTCATGGGTGATTATCCATTGGAACAAACTCCCAAAGGAAGTGGTGGATTCTCCATCTCAACATCTTTAAACCAAGACTGGAGGCCTTTCCTGAAGATGCATTAGCCAAGCACAATTCACTGGGATCACTACAAGAGTAACTGGGTAAAGTTCTCTGGCTTGTGCTATGCAGGTCAGACTAGATGATCTCATAGTACCTTCTGGCCTTGAAAATCTATAAATTTATGCAAGGGATTTCCTTTGACTGCTCTCGTGTCTAGAAGTTAGACACAAGTTTAAGAACCTTGCTGAATCAGTGCCTAACAGAGGGATGTGGAAAACAGAAATGGATGAAATACACAACGCTTTTACCTGAACAACTTTCCCCGGAGAACTGCATAGTAAACTCAGAAGCACCCCAGCATCTAATCTCACAGCATCTGGATCGGTAACAAAAAGGCAATTTAAAATGAGAGATCTGTGTAAAAATGTTTATTTACTAATGTTTTTTTAATACAGTACCTTAAAAAAATTACACACCTTGGCTCCAATTAAAGTGAGGAGAAAGGGGGAAAAGGAATCTTAGCAGCGGCAAAAAATTCCCATGTTTTTTACTCTGTAAATTAAAAAACTCAAACCCAAATTATGCTTCTGAAACTGTGATTTAACTAAATTATTGAAATGGAAAAACACAAGTCCACTATTCTCAACATGTGTGTGCGTGCGTGCATGTGTGTGGGAGTGGTTGAGGCAGCTTGCTGAACAGAGTGAAAAGCTGGGAAAGTAGGTCAAAGAAAACTAAACCAACAGCAGGTGGCTTTTCCTGCTCAGAACTATTTGACATTTCTCCACCAAAGGAGGTGGGAGAAGCAGCAGCATGGGAAAGAGTAGAGGAAATCAAGCTAACGCCACCCCCGCTGCCGCCACACACCCTGAAAAACATTATAAAGTGAAAGCACAGAAATAAGCTATATAATATTCCCCATTCCAACCCTAAAGAGCCTCCTTATGGAAAGCAATGTATCTGGGGACACATCTGACCTGAGTGTTGAATTTCCATTGCAAGGAGAGCGACAAACAAATTTAAGAAAAATAACTGACCCCAAAGTGACAACATAAAGAGATTTAACAAGCCATTTTGATGGGTTTTTTGGGGGGTAGGCAGGATAAGACACAC
This sequence comes from Emydura macquarii macquarii, assembly GCF_026122565.2. Classification (NCBI taxonomy): domain Eukaryota; kingdom Metazoa; phylum Chordata; order Testudines; family Chelidae; genus Emydura; species Emydura macquarii. The sequence continues at coordinate 6,299,995 of NW_027131105.1, read as the reverse complement.
ATGTGATGCTTTGCAGGGGATTGTGGTTTGTCCAAGACAAGACACTCAGGGCCCTGCAGTGCTGGCAAGAGCTGCTGGGGAACAGCCAATTTCAATTTGGGCAGCAGCTCCCGTTACCCAAGTAAGAAAGATTTGCTCAGTGACTGAGCCCCATTTATTAGGAGGCTCTGGATGGAATCAGAGGCAAAGCAGGTTTCTGCCTCTCCCTGCATTGAATCCGCAGCCACTTCAGCTTGGATAGTCATTCACAACAGTGGATATGGTAATGAAATGGGCAACATGCTTCCCTTTTCAGGTGGCTTCCAACCACAGCCCTGCTGAGCGGATACAGGATTCCAAATGCAGACGTCACTGTTGTGTAAGTGTGTAGGGAGGGGGGTCTTTTATTTAATTATTTCCATCTGAAGCTAGTGCTCAGAATAGGCCTGGACTGACAGTCTGAGTTTAGCCACATAAGGAACAGCATGGTAAGCATCCTCATTGTGCCACCATGTCCATTCTCCATGGCCTCCTTGATCTTGGCATTTTTTGTGTAACACTGGACTGAGACCCACCAAACCCATTTTATACAGGCCACCAAATCAACAGTGGTTGGTAACAGCTTCTGATTGCTATCAGCATGGGCTGGATTTCAACCAGTGACCTACCGTGAATGAGGGAGTCCCCCTTCACCATCCCCTGAGCCATCCAGCCTCTTTTCTACAGGTGAAGTAAGTTTTTGTTTTTTAATGCATTTCTAGTGAGTGAGGAAGAACATAAAAAGGGATTTGGAGGTAGGTTTGAAGTAGATTTAGAAAAAACAGGCACATTATTCAACAGAACCCTTTTGTGTCACCCTTCCAAAGACGTTTCATTCTATACTAGGGCTGCACTACAAAAATAGTCCCATGCACCTTTCATGCTATTGAAAACAGCGATGCAAGGAGGGCTTCAAAAGGTCACCAGTGGGTTCGAGTCACATGATTAGAAGAGATTCCTGCAGAGTGGAAACAAAAATAGCGAGGACGAAGAGAGGGAGATCCTTATATTCCAAGAGAGAACACCCAGCAGCAAGCTGGGAGAAGAAATGACTGGCTTTAACTGGCTTCTTCCTCCATCGTCGAGCAGAGCAAGATCCCGAAACGAGCCAGCTCAGCCTTTAACAACACACCATGGCATGGGGAGATGGGTCCCTGCTGGCATGCATTAATACCCATTGACTAGCTGGAACAGGCAGCTTCCTTGCACAGGCACATTAACTGGAGCGGCAAAGAAATCTGTGAATCAAAAGACTATCCATCCGCACCTTGTTCCATGGAAACATCAGTGGCCTCTGTTTGTTCCGAATCCTTAGCCCCAAAGCAACATCCTACGATCAGGAGGCATGGCACTGCCATTGCTACCATGCTGGAGGACTCAAGCCTCTTGCAGAGATGGCGATCAACCAGCTCCTGTATGGGACCCAAGAGTCTGGGAAGAAAGCCCCAACCATAGTTTCATTATCCTAATGATATGAAAATCTATCACCACCACCAAAAGCCAGGACCACAGGCTTTGTAGGTTAAAAAATAATAGGCAAAACTCCATTAAGATGCTTGAGTTCAGGGGATGTACATGGGAAGGGTCAACTTACACATCTGAACTATGTTAAGGCAGCTGTGAAGAATCCTAAGGACCATCCATCTCCCCTCTCAAGAATGGAGTCTGATGGAGGCAGGCGCAGAACTTTTCCAAAATATCCTGGGGTGAAATTTTAAACCCTGTGTGACCATTAGAACCTGGAACTATGGGATGCTGAGTGTAGTTTATAGGGCAGGTGTAAACACACCATCAAACTGAGGTACTGCAGAGCCTATGGGTTCGACTCTGATTTCAGTCAGGCCAGCATAAACCAAGAGGCAATGGAGTCACTTCATATTTACACTGATTTGACTCAGGTGGAAATCAAAGGCCTTCTCTACAACGGGATATTGATCCATGATTGACAAGCAAGGGATACCACTCCCATCACCTCCCACAAACTGGATCCCATTCAACCAGCGCTGGAACCAATTCTCTAGCAGGCAGTGTTGAAAACAGTGTGGTCCTGTCACCTATACCAGTCAAACCGTTTTCAATTTGTGAAAGGGGAGGGTGATCAGTGATTGATGCCCTACTATCAACCAGGGAAAACCACTGTTTCCTGTCTATACTAGGAGAAGTGTGTTGACTTAAAATCCAGTAATTAGGGTAAGCAGAGGGGGAGGATTTGGGACATGAAGAATGTCTGGAGCCATTTCACTTTACCCAACAGGTTGATTTTGCTTAAACAGGATTGTTGTTTAAGAACATGGCTGATGGGAGGCGGCTGCTAACTCAGTAATGCTGAATGGCAAAGCAGATTAAGGAATAGGAGCCATTTAAGCGAGAATGTAAGACCCCTTTTCTCCTAAGGGGCTTTTTTCTGCAGTTCCTGCGCTGAAGAGTCCAAGAGACACCTTTCACCAGGATAAATAAGGCAATTCTCCCTCCTATACAGAGAGGAGATTCCGGTTTGTTGCGTCTCATCTGCACGCTGTGATTGGTTTTGCCTTCAGTGAGGGTCAAGCGTTGGTTCACGCTATATATGTTTGGAGCAGTGCCTAGAAAGAGGCAGAAATGCAGCAACAGCCAAGGGAGAGCTTTGCGTACAAGGCTTCACCTGATGCAGTAGGGGAAGCAGATCCAACTCCATGCCAGGATGGATCTTCTGGCAACAGGCAGAGTCCAATCTGCTTTGTGAAGGAGAGAAATTGAACAAAAAGGAACCCAAAGAAACACAGGAAAGGTTAAACCATAATAAAAAAGAAAAAAAAAAAGAAAAAGTAAAAGAGCTCTGTATGTAATGAATGACTGGAGGTTATGCAACTGGTTGCCCTCCAACCCAAAACTGGATCAAGAAGAATTCTGGTTCTGATATATCGAGGCTTTCTCCTTCAGCAAATCCAGACACAAGTGACAGCTCCAGCTCCCTGCAAGAAGAGGTGAAGACTCAGTAACTAGGCTTTCCCAGAGTGCTTGATGAACTGCATACGTGTGAGTGGGCGATTTGCCTGCTGCTGAAATGTGTGGCCAGCTCTAGGGTGGAATGCAGCAGCTGTTAGACAGTAGAGAATGTTAGAACAACAGATTAACAGGCACATGCTATGTAGGGTGCCAAAGTGGGGTCTATTTTTGGCACTGCCACTGACTTACTATGTGACCCTGGGCAAATCTCTTCCCCTCTCTCCCCTCCCAGCCTTTGTCTATTTAGAATTTAAGCACTTTGAATCAAGGACTGCCTCACTACAAGTTTGTCCACACAGTGTTTGTACTACTTCACTATATCAGTTTGAAAATAGTATAGCTAAAGAGATGCAACCCCCTAGTGTGGACACAATTATACGGTTATGAAAAGTGCCTTACACCGGTAGAGCTTATTCCAGGATATTGGTTAGAGCCCTAGGTATTAACATACTATTACTAATAATGCATATGCAGTAAAAGGGACCCCAATCTTGGATAAGCCCCCAGGACACTAACATAACATTACCAATAGTGCACACATCGTAACAGGACTCAGATCTTGGTTGGGGAATCCTAGGGACTACTGTCATACAAATAAATGACTTAGGAGAAAGTGAACTGGCAATCCAGAGATCAGAGATTCAGTCCCTTTCCAACTGGCAATAAATATGAAGGAGAAATCCTTTAAGCCATCCTACTCTCCAGTGGCCCCTTTAGAAGCAAAGGGGGAAAAGGTTGTGTATTATTGCTCTTCTGTTATAGTCCTTGCCCAGTTCCCACTTATATCCACAAGGCTCATGCCCTTACCCCTGGAACATATCCCAGAACTAATCCAGGACTGCATGCTCCCAGTATGCTAGAAATCAAAGCCCTCAAGATCTTCAGATATTCCTTCATCTAGATAACGTTAAGTGAGAGAATTAAAAGGTGATTTAAGATTAATATGGGTGAATCTAGTTCGGAGATAACTTTAGACACTCTGGCTGCTCTACTGCTACAAGATTGCTTTGAAACCATGTATCAGCACATTGTGCAAGGAAAGGTGGGGCTGGTAGAAACTATGGACTCTGCCACTGTACTCTTGATTTTGCTACCAATGCAGAAATGTTTCCATGCTTGGCAGGATGCTGTCCCCATGCTTCCTTCCTCAGGATGCCTAAAGACATTCCCACCATTCCCCAGTTTGCAGAGAGAGTTATGATTTAGTACCAGGAGGATCTACTGGAAAGGGCACTCCCTGGAGAAGGTGTACATGAATATTTTGATTGCAGGCTAAGGGAGGGAGGTCCATAGACCTCATCTAATCTTACCTCCTGTATGACACAGGCTAAAAAATTTCACAGGTTCTGATGTAAGCAGAAACATCTCTGATCAATTTCAATGGGAATTGCACCTGCTTCCTCGCAGGCTGAATATTTTTAAAAAACAAGATTGAATGTTTTTCTAACAGATCTGCTCTAATTCAAATATCAACTAATTCAGTCTATGGCCTGTGATATACAGGAGGTCAGGCTAAATGATCACAGTGGTCCCTTCTGACCTTAGAATCTGACTGCAAGAAAACCAAGGAAAGTTCAGGGAATCTTGGGAGTATTGGTACAGTACATAGCATAATGGGTTCTCTCCCATGACTAGGTGTCCTAGGACCTACCCGTAATATAAATAAGTAGACTCCCATTGTAAACCTACACATGGCACAGGTGTTCCCTTCACCACAAGATCCTACACACACCACTTAGCACATTTGTCAGTTTAAGAAGCACCCAGGACTGAAATAAGTAAGAGGGGCTACTGCTGCAAGTTAGTCCTTCCCTCCCGCCTCCCACATAGTCCTGGGGCAGCACAGGATTCAGTGGGTTAGGACCATAGGGGATCAACAGAATACATGTGTTTGGGAGCTCAAAGCTGAAATAGCAAGGGAGGCTGTGGGTCAAGTTTGAGGGGCATTGGCAAAGCTGTGCACATTGGGGAACCCAGGGGTGGAATGGCAGAGACTCTGTGGGTCAGGATTGAGGGACCTTGGAAGAGCTCTGGGTAGGGAGGGAAGCCAGGCCCAGAATAGTAGGTGATGTTATATGGGATTCAGAGCTGTTTGGGAGAAAGCCCAGTGCTATCAATCCCTAGTACTCAGCACCAAAATCATACAAGTTATCAGAATTCTAAAGAGACAGACAAACGTACAGATGAAGAATGGGCCAAAGAGTGCTACATTTACCTTCGGGTGGCTCTGACATGGGTGGAGTTAGACAGTACATGTGATACCCACGATCACAATCGTCACAGAAGAGCAGCTGGTCCTAAGCAGAGGGGGGAGGAAAATAAAGGAAAATTCGGATGATTCAACACAGCTTCACAAAGGGGCTCTATTTACAAGTCACTGCATGAGTCTGCCACCCCACAAAGAACAGAGAGTGCTTTAGTGACATGCAAGACCCTTCAGGGTCTTTACCAAGGATTGGACCTGCCAGGTTTGACTCTAAAACTATAAGCCTCTACCACCTGAGCACAAGAGTAACTCCATTAGCTGATAGCAGTAGTAGATTCCTATGTGCAACAGGAACTAAAAAGGCCCAAGTAACTCCTGCAGGGCTGGATCAAGGTGTAGTCACATGACTAGAGCCCTGGCTCTTTGATTCATGTTAAAAGGTCAGGATTTCAGGTTTCAAGTTTCTGCCCTTCGGGATTGCAAAACAAATTCTGGTAGTGTGACCTGAGTATAACTGATGCAGTGATGTATGCTTGAGTCTGCAGAGAGCCTGAGATTAATTGCTCTGAGAGGGGAGCTGCCACATGTGTAACCAACACAGCCTGCTTGCATCTGCAGAGATACTTACGTAACAGGAGAAGCAACCACCAGAACCAGTGAGAAAGGCATACTGCCCAAGTGGAGTAGGACAGGCCCCCTGACCTGGGAGGAGAGGGCAATGCCTAGATGGCATGCCTAGTCTACAGGCTGCATTACTCCAGTCCAGAACACACACTCCCTGAGAGTCTACCTTGGACATTATCCACAGTCCCACCTCCCAGCTAGTCTCCATTCAGAATTTAAACTCCCACAATAATCTCCATTCCAAAGATTATCATCCTGTCACTGATAAAACCATTTGAGCGGCTGCTCTCACTGTGCAGCATGGCAAAATGTAGGCAGATAATGCTTGGGGAGATCGTTTCTGAGCACAGATATGTACCGCTCGGGGCAGTGGGTTTGCTGGTCCTCTTTAGGCCCTCATTTACAGCTGTGGATGCCCAAGGCATCAAGCCTGTTCTGCCCTGGTTGATCCCACCAGCAGTGAAGGGTACTCACATCGTTCTCTGAGGTACCACAGATGTTGCAGCATTTACACTCAATGCACTGCCAACGGTATGTCTTCACTGCTGCCATCATAACCGGGGTGAACTGGAGGCAAGAAGGATGTCCTGCCAAGGGGGATGAAACAAAGCCACACATGGATGTTAGACATGTTAGGCCTGGATGAGTGGCAGGATTTCAGAGAAGAGAAATGGAACATGAAATGGAAACAGGGAGGCAGGAAGATATATGGAGGTTGTTTCCAAATAGAAACAGCTGCAGTGATGATGGCTCTTGCCCCCAGAGGGGGAAATGGAGAAGGAGCAGACAGCAGAAGAGGAGAAGGCTCTCCAGCTAACAGGGGGGCAGGGTAGAGAGACAGAAAGACGGGGATGCTGAGGCACTGAGAAGAAGTGACATGCTCACGGTCACATAGCCAGTCAGTGGCAGAGCCAAGAGTTGGAACCCAGGAGTCCTGACTTCTAATCTCCTTCTCATCGAAGCCATTCTCATCCTACAGCTGAATACAGAACCTGGAGGTCCCAAATCCCCGCCCTCCCCCCTCCTCTAACCCATTAGATCCCTCCCTCTCCCCTTGCAGGGCTGGGAACAGAATCTAGGAGCCCTGACTCATAGTTCCCTGGCTCCTCCTTCATCAGGCTTAGATGGGACAAAAGAAACCAGATAGCCAAAAAATTACACTGGCCTTAAATAAAAGAACAGACATGCTCCTTGCTCTTGGCAAGAGACACGGCAGCTTCCCATCATGCATCACTGCAGCCACCCCATGGGTCAAATAAGGGGGCAGCCAGCATAGAGAGCCACCCCAACTCAGTGAAATGAAGCAGCAGCAGCAGCACCTTATGCTGGATCACCTGCATCCAGCCTCTTAACGGCGGGTGTTACAAATCAAAGTACCTGATCGCCCACAGTCTGAACACGACACCAACTCCTCCGGGTGCCCAGTCTTCTTATTGATTTTTGAGTCTCCCAGGCAGAAGTCACAGTAATTGTTGGGCAAAGCCAAGCCATCCGGACCTTTCTTGGCTGTTTGGAGAAAAGCCCACCCCACCAAACAGAGAAAAAGTTATTTGGAGTGAACAATGGCACCTAGGAGAACGTTCCACGAGATTCCTGAAGGGAGTTTGGCCCACATAAGCTTCCAGATGCAGTAGAGAGGAGGTCAGGCTGCAGCAGATGTACCCACTTGTGCAGTACCTTCCTTTTGAGGATCTCAAAGCATTTAGAAACACAAAGCCTCATAACTCTACATGTGACAAAGGTAACTGTTCTTTTACGCATGTTATGCAAAGGTAAACAGAAACAGAGGGGGGACGTGATTCACCTAACACACAGCTAGTTGGGGCAGAGGTGGAAAAAGAGTCCAGGAGTCCCAACAGCTGGTCTGGCTAATCTAGCTACTCTGCTAGATCCCCCTAGCTCAGAAGTAGTCAATTTTTGTCAAGGTCCAAATTTTTTGGTCAAAGTATAGTCAAGGTACAGACTCCAGAGAAAGTAATTTAAAAAAACCCACCAACAATAATGATAATAAGTAAATAAAAATATGTTGAGGTCCGTTCAAAAGTGTCTGTTAGTCAAGATTTGGCCCACAGTCCACCTATTGACTATCCGGCCCCAGCAGATCACATTGGTTCCAATGGATCCCAGGTGTCTCAGTTCCCTGCTCTAACTCACTAGTCACACTATGCTCCTAGAGCTAGAGACAAAACTCAGGAATCCTGACTATGAGCCCCTACTGTTCTAGCTCACTAGGCTCCCCTGCTTCTTTCCTAGAGGTGGGGATAGACCATAGAAGTCCCAGTCGTAGTCTTAGCTTCCTAACCACTATCCTCCAGCCTTATGTCTACATTTCTAATGAAGGCTACAGAAGAGCCAGGAAGTGCAGGGGGCAAGGCAGTGGCTAAAGGTCTTACATTTCTGCTCCTCGGATCTCTGAGAGACAGGCGTTGGGGGCTGCGAATCTTCTTTATCCTCCCCCTCCTCCTCGGCCAGGTGGGAGTGAGCATAGTGGTAACTGAGCCCAGGGCGGTTCTTGTAACGCTTCCCGCAGACTGCGAAAGAAAATGGGGACAGGTCTGAGCACCTGGCAGGTGCCTGAGCAACACACACCACTGTTCACCTCCATCCCCTAGCTTCCTTCACCTGCACCCCCCAGATTCCTGATATAGCGCTTCCCAACCCTTCCTCCTCCCTGAGACACAACAGTTAACAGTGTACACCAGCCAACATGACTTCAGGAGGCCGCTCTCCTGTTTGCCCAGCAGATCTTTATTGGGGGGGGGGGGGGGGAGGAAGAGTAGGGGGGGGGGGGAGAGAAGCTTTGCCCAGAATAATCCAAGCCATGAAACAGAAGGAAATTCTCATCTTCTCTTAGGTTTAAACCTGCCTCCCTCTGAAATTTAGGCCTGAGCCCTCTAAGGGCGGTGTCCCCAGGGAAGCATGGTTTCTGGCATCAAGAGGCACTGAATCCAGTTGAAGGCACCCCAGACACCAGAAAGCAAAAATCACTATCTCCCTCATCCCCTCCCCGTACTTCTGTTGCCCCTGCCTGCTTTGCTGTCCCCAAAAGGCAGCTGTGCTTCACAGCCATGGTGAGGGTGCAGGGGTCAGAGCAAAGGCCAGTTTTCCATGTGATAAACCAACCTCCCTTGTAGGGCTGGAAATAGACATCATGAGGCCTCTGGAGTCGGTAGCCACCTCCCCAGTCCACGTTCCTTTCTTACCATTTACCCCTGACGCTGTTCGGTGCCAGAATGGCAGCCTCAGAGACCAAAACCCACAGAATAGGCACCACGCAGGCAGCATCAGCATGAGTTTTTCCCATACTCGCTGGCCACAAGCCAGCAAGGACAAGTCCTACCGTGGAGGGACTTCCCCACCTCCATGTGGTGGCAGACTGAGAGGTTAGTCTTCATGGCATATCCACTGGCCTCTCAGTGTCAACAGAAGGCTTCTAAGAAGTGGGAGCCACTGGATACTGGACTGAAACCAATCCGACTGGGTTCATGCATTGGCCATTACTCAACAGTCAGATGGTAGCGGCTTTTGGTCACCAACAATCTAGGCTGTATTCAAACTGGTGAGCTAGCAGTGAGGGGGCTCAGAAGTCTACCCCCATCCTGTGCCACCCAATGCCCATTGTATCAATTACATCTTGATGGGTGGGGGGAGAATCACAACAGGTTCTCTGCTCCAATCCACTCCCTTTCTGCCACTAGAGTGGGAAACTCATACAAGTCCACAGCTGGGGAAACACCCAGTAGGCAGTGCTGGCTCTTATGCTTCCCTCTTTGCTAGGATGAGTTTGTGTCAGGCGTGGCTGGAGCATGATGCGTTCCTTCCATGTCCCGTTGGCACACAGTTCTTCAGGGATCATTCCAAGCTAGTGCAAATTAAAGCATCCCCCCTTGGCTGCTCTCATTTGCCTTGGAGTTGGAAGCTGGGCCACAGTAAAGGATCTGCCCTTGCATGCAAAGATCCCTGACTTCGTCTTCTTGCTTTATCCCTCTCAACCCAGTGAGACAGAACCCTCAAATCCCACTTATGGATGCCACCAAGCAGGTGAGATAGGAAGGCAGAGAGTGAAATTTTCAGAAGCATCTAAACAACTTAGAAGTCTAAATCCCATTGAGCTTCAATGAGACTCTGCTTCCCTAAGGCACTTTTGAACTGGGGCTTAAGCACCGTCCCCACTATAAAAGGTTTGCCAGAGCAGCTCTATCAATAGAACTATACCAGCAACCCCTCACTAGGCCAGGTCTACATGCGGGACTTCTTCCTGCATAATAGCTGTATCAGTCAGCCACAGAAAGAGGAGAGACAGCTGACCAACAGAGCTGTGCTGGCAGAAGTCCCTAGTGTAATTAAACCGACAAAGCTGCACTTTTACCAATACAGCTTGTTTTGTTCAGGGGGAATCTACGTGTGAGCGTGCGTGCTGGTTTTACCATGCTAGGGTAGCACTGTCCACCCAAGCAGCGATTTGGCAGTATAGTGTATGGGACTGAAACCCACCCAACTAATTTCATATGCTGGCCTCCAAACCACAGTCAGATGAGGATTGTTTTCAGTCACTATGACAGACTGGATTCGAACAGGCAGTAAGGGGAACAGTATCCTACCTCCACTGTGAGCCAGGTCTGCATTATTTCTATTACATCCTGCTTGAAACAGAACTGGGGGAGGGGAGAATACCAGCAAAGCACTTATAGCATAGACATGGGCTTTAGTGGAGAAGCAGCTTATACCATCAAAAAAAGAGAGCGTTCTTTGACAGTATAATTTATACTAAGTCCTCGAATGAAATAAGCTAGGGTTTTTTTGCTGGTATAAATTATTCTACACTAAGGCTATGTACACAGCGGCAAATCAGATCGATTTTTCCGGTTCAATTGAGCAACAGTGAAGACACGCTCAATCAATCCGGAAGTCGATCTAATAAAACCACCTCCCCAAAATGCGTAGCGCTGCAGCGACAGGAACACGTTTCCATCAGCGCAGCACAGTGGAGACAGCATGCTAAAGGCAAGTTACAAAGTCATCGGGAGTTATGGAAGCTACTTATGTAAATCCCGTCGACTGCTGCCAAATTTTGCCAACAGTGTAGACCTTCCCCTCAGGCTTTTGTAAGCACAGCTTGTTGGTTAGAGGTCACACTTCTAACTGACAGAGCTATGCTGGAAATACTTTTCAGTGTAGGCCATGTCTTAGGCTCCTAAATCACTTAGCCAAATCACTTAACTTTTCTCAAAATCCCTATCATCCAAGCTTGCTACTGGGTGGGAATGGAGTCCTGGCTGGATAACGAGGAAGAGAGAGGCAGGGAGAACACAGGGAAAGTGATGAAGCTTAACCTGGGTCTTGGAAAGGGGTTGATTAATTAGGGTTTGCCAAGATTTGTCTGGAAAAGCAAAGATGGAGACAAGAGACATCCCAAGCCTCTTGGTTATTTAACCGGAAGATTCAGATCTAGCAAAGAGAGGAAAAAAGACAAATCCCTCTAAAACCACTTTAAGTTACAGTCAATTTACATAGCAATTGGAGAGCCCATTTGCCAAAGGGAATTATTGCTCTCTTAGCGCTGTGTAAACATAAGTACAAGCCAGGCCTGGCTAGCTCCTCCAGCAGTACTGTTCTCTGGATACTTCTGCTGCGGCAGGGATCTTGCACACACTAGTTTGGATGGAACAGAGTTGGACTCTGAGCAGCCATTGGGAAAGCCAGTGTTATGGTTAGTGTCTCGATGACTGGCCTCTAGTCTAGGCAATACCATATTATAGGTATTAAACAACAGTCATTACAATAAGAATTAACACTTCTGTTCTTATGCAGCATATTTCATTCAAAGACCTCAAAGCACTTAAAGGGGATATTTATCCACTACTTTATAGATAAGAAAACAGAAATTAAGACTCTTGCCAACATCACGCAGACTCAGAGGCAGAGCCTAAAGCAGAACCCAGGAGTCTTTACTTCCACTCCCCCTCTGTTCTAACCACTATATCCCATTCCCCTCCTGGAGCTAGGAATAGAACCCAGGAAGCCTGACTCCCACTCCCCGCTCCTATTCCAACCCACTAGACCACCACTCACCCCTCCTGGATGTAGGACTAGAACCCAGGGGGTCCTGACTCTCAGGCCCTGGCTGTAGCCAGACAACATTGTTGATCCACAGAGAACAGAGGCAGCAGAGGATTAGTGACGAAGTGATTGGGGGTGGGTGGGAGAACCAACACACTGGATTTCTCTTCACTACAGATGCTGTGTAACGAATGATGGGTTATCAGGCTCTACATGAAGAGTTTAATGAGGTCACTGAAGTATGCACTGTTGCAGAAAACTGCAGATCCATAACTTTGCCCATCAAATATTTAACAGAGCCTGCAAATTCCAGAGCCCTAGCCAACGCACTGGCTTGTCCAGGAGCCTTTTGGACCTGGTGTTGCATTAATATCTAATCCCGGCTGTGAAAGAAAAGGGAAGCATTTGGCAGAGCCGTGCAGGTGCAGCTTAAGCAAGATGGGGGTAGCATGTTAGCTAGGAGGCACAGGAGCCCAGTGAGTCGAAAAAGCCACCACAAGTCCGAGCTAAGAGGCGGAACGGCAGCATAAGGGAAAATCAATTTGACTGTTATTACACCATCATTTACCAGCTGGGCACGTGTCACTGGTGTCCTTGCCAAGCCAGGGGGTGTTGCTACAGCAGCCAACAGGGCCGGTTCAAGCCATTCCACCCCCTTCAGAATTCTGAGCAGGACAATGGTCAACCCCACCCACCCCCCATGATGTCTGTCATTCATTCAAACATCCTGCAGTTTTAATGGTCCCATAACATTCCCATTTCCCAAAAGGCATCCCGCCATGGTAACCAGAACCCCTAGAATAAAGTCGGTCTTTAAGCTTCAGAGGCCTAGTCAGCAACATCAGAGAGGGAGAGAAATCATGCTTTTTTTTTTTTTTTTTAAAGTATATATTTGAGCCAAAATCTAAACAGTAGCTGATAACCTTTGACTCTCATCCAGAGTCTGACATGGCCGGGTTCTGACAGAGTAAAAGCACAGTGCCTATTCCAGTAGCAATATACTTTGGCATTTGTAAAAGGAAAAGAGTCATGCCTCGGCCATTCCAGAGTGGGTCTGAATTTGTTATATGAATTTACTGCTGGCAAAAAGTACCAGATTGACATCCCAAGACTGTGAAGGCCTCTTTGCATCCATAGCACCAGGAACAGGTGGGCAAGCTTCTCCCTACACTGTGGGCAAGAGAGAAGATTTTCAAAACTGACTAGCAATTTTGGGTGCCCTGTTTGAGACATCACCAAGGGGCCTGATTTTCAGCAAGTGTGTGGGCCTGCCCTTTAAAAAACAACTAGTCTGATGATAGAGCTTTATAAGTTTATGACCAGGCTGACATAATAGGGCTGCCTGAGATAACAGGGACAGACTCAATGAACCAGGAGGTCCTTCTTAATGTAATGTTCTGCAAATTAGGCCCCTTTAATAAGGGCTCTCAGGTTGGGCAACCTAATACTACCAGTCACATTTGAAAACCATGGCCAAAGTGAAAGGGGAAGCTTAGTTGCCATGGCCTGTTCAATCCATGGCTTCTCTGACAACAGGAGAGCCAAGGAGTGCCAATTTTGGTGGTGATTTGGTTCAATTTTTCTTGGTGCTCTGGATTGAGATCACACTCCAAAGAGTTTTTAAAACTAACATTTCAGGAGAACAAAGTCAGGAGGAAATAAAAAAAGCAGACAGAGAGAATGGACTACCTCGGTCGGGAGGTTTCAAGGTATGCTTTTGTTTGTAACTATCTGAAATACAGAAAGAGAATAATGAGAAAAAAGGTGAACACACCATAGGTCACACACATGGCAAGCAACAGAGAGCAGAGTGAATTTAAAAGGAGAAAACAGAAAAAAATTCTGTTTAGTTTTCTTAAAAAAACTAGTGACAATTCTACCAGGAGAGCAGGAAGAAGAGAGAGAAGTAACTGCAAAAATTCAGGACTTTTTACATTCTTTTGCCAATTTAAAGTTCAGAGCCACAGGAATAGCCGCTCCCTTGGGATGCTTGAGCTTCTCCAGTGGGATTCCCACTAACAGCAATATAGAACTCTGCAAGGGGCAGCATGGATATGGTCTTGGGGGACATGGCAGCTACTACCATATCAGAAAGGAATAGTAACGCACAATAGGGACCTCACAGAAAAACCCATTTGCTTGCCCAGAAACGCGCTTGATGTATTCATTCCTGGCAGGACTAGCATGCCTTTCTGTTGCCATTAAAATCACTGGAATTGAATCCCGTTAGACCTAAATTAGTTCTCCCATATTACAAGTGTGGCATGAAACCCATGTTTCGTGGCCAGAGCATGGACCAAAAGGTCTTTAGGACAACGATCAGCAAAGCAGCAACTATATCTCCAGTAGGACAGAATTGATCCCTGTCCTCCAGCTGAACTATGAGGTCTGAGAAGAAGGAGAGGACAAAGTAATTGGATTCCACAAACCCTGCAGCAAACAGATAGCTGAGTCATGTATTGAATAGCATAGGGAAGAGTGGGTTGGGCTTTTCCAGGCCCATAAAACAGACTGAACCTAGAAATCAAAGACAGGAACCCTCGGTTAGTGGGAATGAGACCTCGGTGTTCATTCTCCCCACTACCCATACAGTCAAGAGGCAGTTCTCACCCATTAGATTCAGAGACCCTAGCCGGACATTAATAAGGAGCCCTGACAGCTCCTTGCAGCCAAACAGAAAAGCAGTATGTTGGCACTGCTGTCAGAAATGCCGCTCACACCTGTGGTGCAGGCTAAAGTGTTACAAGAACACAAGCAGAGACACTGGCCGTTTCATGCAGTCCAGGCATCTGCAATGGTCTCCTTGCCTAGCGAAGATTCTGCTTGAGTGGGAGAACCTGCCCCCAATGCCAAATATCAGTGTGTTCTCCCAGGAAAAAAACAAACTGTGAATTCTCCACACTCAGCAGAAATGACAGATCTGGATGGGACTGCAGCTCCAGGAATAACAAAGAAAGGGGGAAACTTACAAGTCCTCTGAATATTCTCAGATCCACCTTCATTTTGAATGACTATCACACCCCTGCAAAAATCCCATTTTACCCCCAATGGATCCCGGAACACTTCTCCCTTCACCCCTACTCCAAAAGCAAGTACATTTGAGACAGCTTGGTCTCAGACTACAGGGAGACAACAAGCGCTTTTCATACTCACTATCACAGGCATAAGGTTTATCTCTATCTTCTAATATGGCCGCATCCAGCTTCTTCCGAGCACCACTGACACCTTTACCCTGGGAACCAGAAAACATCCTATCAGTGAAGTGCTGTAACAAAGATATTTACTTCTGGAATCTGGTAATTCTTATGTCACCAAACTAGCCAACAGTCCATAATGGCCTAGCCAAAGGGGCTCCTAAATGTGTGTAGTTCAGCTATCAAAATAACCAATCCGCTTGAATAAGTCAATCAAATGGCGCCCCTTAGTGGTCTTTGCCTGAAATAATTAATAGATTTTAAGGCCAAAATGAACCATTAGATCTAGTCTGACCATTTTGACCAGTTATGCAAGTTATTGGGCTCAATACAGGGGTTTGGCGAACGCCAGAAAGGTATCCGGTCTGGATTTGCAGACAAGAAGAGATGGAGATTCCACCACTTCCCCTGGGAGTTTGTTCAATGGTTAACCACTCTCACTGTGAAAAATGTTTACCTTATTTCTAATATGAATTTGTCTGGCTTTTTACATCCAGCCATTGGTTCTTGTTCTGCCTTTCTCTACTACGTTAAAGACCCCTTTAGTAACCTGGGATTTTCTCCCTGTATAGGACTTCTACACCCTAATCAAGTCAATTCTCAAATCTTCTTTCTGAAAAGATAAACAGATCCTTTAGGGCATGTCTATATTGGGTATGCCTCCCTCTTTAGAGTATGTCCCAGAGCCAGGGCTCCAGCCCAAGTCTGAACAACTACACTGCAATTTTACAGGCCCAACTCCTGAGCCCCACAAGTCTGAGTCAGCTGGCATGGGCCAGCCACAGGTGTTTAATTGCAGCGTAGACATGCCTTAAGTCTCTCCATGCATTTTCTCCAGCTCTCAAGTCATTTTTGTGGCTCTTTTCTGCACCTTCTCCCATTTTTCAACATCCTTTTTAAAGGGTAGACACTAGAACCGGACCCAGTATTCATCTCACCAATGCCATCCACAGAGTTAAAATCACCTCCATGCTCCTACTCACTACTCCCCTATTTATACATCCAAGACACATTCCAGGCAAGAACTGGCCTTGGAGACCAAGACAAAGTGAGTCTCAGATTAAAACAATAAGAGTTTTTTTCAGAAAATTCAAAAAACCACATGAAAGTGAACCAAGATGTGGTTATTTACCTAGTTGGCCTAGCCCAGCTACCAGAGACTAACTATCCCTTGAGAGATTTCTCCCATTTTCTGCACACACGAGACAGACGGTGATAGTATGATAATGACTATTCTCTAGTGCTTCAGGGCTTCAGCCAGTCACCTGCATGGGTCAAGAAGGAAACTTTTTTCCCCTGATGCACAATCATCTATTTTGGTTTTCCTCCATCTTCCTCTAAGAGCAGCTATTGGTGGACATCCTTTGGAATGGACTGGCAATCTGAGGTGGTTCAGAGGATCCTGTGTCTTTGATGCCTGGCTGGTGTGTCTTGCTCACATGTTCAGTGTTTACTGATCACCAGATCTGGCATTGGGAAGGCATCTTCCCCCACAACAGATGGGACTTCATGAGGTTTTCATCATCTACCAGGATCATCTGAACAGGTCTCACTTAATTCCCTACCATCATAGGGACCTCAATCATTGGTGGCACCTGCATCTCCCCTGGAGCACACAACAGTTTAGTTCCCTGAGGACTAAAATGCTTTTATTTAACTGAAATCACTGAGGCCAATGCAGGGGTGCTGGGGTGAAATTTAGTATCTTGTGCTATACAGGCGGTCAGACTAGATGATCAGATGGTTCCTTCTGGCCTTAAAAATCTATGGAACTGAAAAAGAAGTGAACCTGCAGTGGCAATCACCCAAAAGATATAACCTATGGGTTATATTATTAAATTAATTATTAAAAGAATTATTAAATTCTTTCCAGGCAACATTGCAGCAGCATTTGAGCAATTGCTTCAGGCCTCTCTGGACTTGTTTGCAGTGCGATTGTAGTAAATGTGTCCTGCCTGCATCAGTGCAACTCCGCTAGGTGTTTTTTAGCTGCTGTACCACCTAGACCTAATCTGAAGACATGATAGCAAACGTGCACATGGCCCCATCTATTCCAAGGCTTCTGATATTGCTAGCACCAGTGACAGTGGAAGGGAGGTTTGGGAAGCGTAGGGCAACTAGGCTGGGTTTTTTAAAGAAGGGAATCAGGTACCCAAATCCCACTGAATTTCTTCTGAGTTCCCCTAGGCTCCTTTGGAAATCCCAGCCCTATTTCTTAACACTGTAGCAACATGTTCTGTAACCGTGTTGGGTGTGGATATAGGTAGTATTGACTAGGATTTACCACATGGTCACAAGCATTAATGGTGACAGGCCTTTACAGCAACCATTGGTATATCAGTCTTGTGGAGAAATTCATAGCACAATAGCACATAGAACATAGCACATAGAAATTCATAGCGAGACAGAACCAGGACAACCCACAGTACCATAACTCACTCCAGCTGGCATTACCTTGGCTTTGCCCTTGCCTCGTCGCTTTGGTGTATCTTCTTCATAGTCTTCATCATCCAGATCATCCAGAAAGTCATCAGGTTCAAGGATCCGCTGTAGAGGGAACAGGGTTTATTGTAGAAAAAAAACTTGGCATGGTTTGGGGAAAGAAAGAAATGGACAGTGATGTTAGAACTTGGCTGAGGTATGTCCACCAGAAGTTACATCTGTTTCAAACACACACACATACAGAGGAAGAAGTGACGTATATGGGAGGGGGAGGGTTTTTAAGTACATTTTACTCCCAACCACACCAAAGAGAAGGGTGGTCTTGTGGTTACAGAACTAGGCTGGGATTCAGGAGATCTAGCTTCAGCTCCTGGATCCACTACAGACCTTGGGTGAGTCACTCAGTCCCTAATTCAGCATGGAATTGTGGCTAACTTTGATGAGTAGTTATTTATTTTTTTAAAAGGTGAAGGAATTTACTACAGGGAAACATAAGACATCATAGCTAAGAAGCTTATTGCAGAACAGACTCAGTGATGGGAGAACTGCAGTGCCAGGGAATGCTGCTCACCCCAGACTGGCAAATGCTGGGAAAGGTCCTACACAAGGTCCTGCTAGGGAAGAGAAATAATTACTATGGAGCAGATTCTCCATTCTCACCAACAGAGGACGAGACAGAGAAGGGGTGCTCTCTCCTTTAAAGCATGCTTGGATAGATGAAGTAAGGATGATGCAATGTGTAGCAGATTTTGCTATCCACAAAGTAGTGGTTCTCAACCTATTTACCATTGTGGGCCGCATATGCAGTGACATATGATGTGTGTTGCATCAACACAACATACATACTATCTGTATGGCCCCAAGGATGTCACATGGGCCACAGCTGTGTGCTGACTGGGCTGCAAGCAGCTCGTGGGCTGAGAACCACTGGCTTTATGCTATCAAACAGAGTATAAGTAATGGCAGCTAACTATAGATTGCTATGATCACTGATCATAATGGCATCATTTGCTTGTGCTCCCCTGGTCCATTTGTGGTATCCACTTGTTTTCTCTGGTCTTACATTCTGATGTTAGTTCTTTGGGGCAGGGGACATTTCTTTGCTCTGCGTTTGTACAGGGCCCAACATAATGGACTCCTAGGCTATTTACATGACAAATTAAATGAGATTACTCAATTAGGCACTTTTTGGATTGGGGCCATAATCTCATAGTGCTTCAGTTCCCTTCCAGTAAAATGGGGATAATTTTCACTTTCACCCCAATGCTTTGCCTGTCTTGTCTATATAGATCTTTCCCATTATCCTACACACAGTATGTGCACAACACCTGGGAGGATGGGGCCCCAATGAGGCCTCCAGATGCTGCTGTGATACAAGAAAAAAAGCAGTCCCATGCAAAGGATATATAATACAGACACCATAATAAAGAGCACTCTATAAAAGCCTAGAAAGCAAAACATTGTTTACACTGAAGTTCCCATGATAATACATTTATCTAGCATCTTTCATCCCTATATGGTGCACAGAGGGGAACTGCTTCACACAACACTAAGTTGCAGCTGTCTCTGTGATAGAACACAGATTTTGATTGTGGAGAACTTTGAAACTTCTGATTTATTTTTTATCAAAGAACGTGTGACTCAATTTTCCCTCTCACGTTCTATTGTTACCTGCCAGTTTTGAAGGGGTTAAACTTTTCTCTTGAAACAAGACAAGCAGTGCAATGAGTGAGGGGGAAATCACTAAGCATGAATGACCTATCAGAAACTGACAACATTAAGGGATAATTACAGCAAAGTTCTGAAGAGGTAAATAAGTTGGCAGAAGTACCATAGCAAGGGGAGAAACTGCAGAGACTGGTTTTGACAGGTTCCTGAGGACCAGCAGACCAAGAACTGAGACATATACAGAATGGACAGATTGCTATAGAGAGGGGGCGTTCTCACTGATTATAGTTTCATGTCAGTTCATGGATCCAAGAGGAACAAACCCTGACAAAAGGTTTGAGGGAGCTTGAAACCTACCAGGGTCTCCATGTAGAAGATGGGTAACACCTGGTAAAAGGCATGCATACAATCTATTTATTGTTTTCAAGATGTGTTTTCTCTGTAGTGCTTTTGGTTCTGAATAAATCCTTCCTTTATGAAGGATGGCTGGTCACTGGTAAACGCTGTCATTGTCCCTGGGAGAGAGCAGGACAGCAAATGCTGAACTAAACTCTGACTTGCTAAGGTGATCACGGTGAGTTTCAGGAGGAAATTGTAGCCTAAATCCCCAGAAAGAAAGGAGAGGAATGCAGGTTCCTGCCCCAAGATAGGTAATGGGTTGAGACCTGAGTGGGGGTACCTTAGGGCAGGCCACAAATGAGTCAGAAGTGCAGTTACCTTGGCTTCTGTGACTCTGATTTCACACCAGCCCACCAATTTCATCCGGCATTATTCCTAATTTACACTGACCATTCAACAGTTTAGGACAGAAAAAGAATGCATCTGTCTGAAAGGGCATCAGGTATTCAGGAGGGAGAATTGGAATTTGGCGAAAGACGGTGGGGCAAACCTCAACTCTTATGAAAAGAGCAATGAGATATTTTGTGACCAGAAAGGATTTTGGAAGTTAAGGTCCTACACACCACAAACTGTATACAACTCTGCCAGAGAATGATGGAGCCAACCCACCTGGAATTTTAACATGGGCTTCCAGCAAATCGGTTTAACAGAGTTGCTTTGCAGTGTGGTCTAGTAGATAGAGCACTGGAATCAGGAGACCTGAGCTCTTATTCCACTAACCTGCTGTGTGACTTTGGACAAGCCTGATCCCCTCTAGGTACCTGTTTCCCCTTCCACCCTTTGTCTATTTAGATTGTACGCTCTTCAGTGCAGGAATTGTCTCTTTCTGTATGTTTGTTCAGTGCCTAGCAAAATGGGGCCAAGTTTTTAGTTGGCCTACAGCAACCAAAATATCAAATAGTAATAACCACAATTTGCAGCAGTAGCTGAGACCTATAGGACTGGAACATTTATGGCAATGCATTGGGTATTGAACCAAGGCAGTTACTGCCAACCTAATATTCAATCCACTAAGCCACCCCCTCTCACTGGATCACAAAGGAATGCTCAAGACAATTAAGCAAAAGAAAATACAGAGGCAGAGATTGAAGCAATTTTACACATGTAAATCTGGAAAATTTTCAGCTGGAAAGTTCCCACCCCAAAAATTAGTCTGACAAGGGGTAAAGGATAAGAACAAAGTGCATGCTGAAGACATTTTCTCCATTCAGCTCCAATCCTTACTAGGCTTGTATGGCCCTGGTATGTGAGGCGTTCCTGGAGGTTGGCCAATGCATTTAATATAGATTCAGCAGTTCAAAAGGAGATGACGAAGAGCAGAGGCCCCTGTGGCTTCAAGGGCCTCGTTTATATTTCACAGCAAGTTCCACCCTCCTTATGGGAAAAAGTTCCTAGAAGCCAAAGTTAGTTTGCAGTTGGAGTGGGAGAGGGGGAATCTTTAACAAAAGCGAATAAAATTTGACGTTTTACAAAGGGAGGCTCTAGGAGTCCCAGGATCTTAACTTCACACAACAACAGGATTAAATATGGCATTGCAGTGATTGCACAAGATAAACAGAGGAGTCTTACACATGCTGCCACTGCTAATAAGCAGCTATGGACTCTGTGCAGAGCCACCTAGTGGATAGAGACTGGGCTAGGACTCAGGAGACCTGGGTTCTATTCCCAGCTCTGCCTCTGATCTGCTGGGTGATCTTGGGCAAGTCCCTTCAGCTCTATGCCTCAGTTTCCCTACCTGTAAAATGGGGATAATGGTACATACCTCATCTGTAAAGTACTACTGATGAAAAGTGCTTGCAATGGGGCACACAAACCAATTGTTGTTGTTAACAACACGTTATGCAGCAAGTGGGAGCCTGGGCAAGGGGACAGATTACTACCCTCATCTCTTGAAGAGGTGAGGGATGATGCAGAGATTAGGAAAAAAGGAATTTGGATGTAATGTAATTCAAAGCATGGCACCAGCATATACAATCCAGCATCACGCCACAGCTGTGGAATCAATCAATCCAGGCTTTGAAGGAAGGTTTGAACCCAATACCTCCTTTTTTGCAGAGGCAAACAGAAAGACAGACCCCACAAGGTTCTTTTAGGCTGGCCATCTTGCACTGTGAACAAATGCACATCAGATCACATCATCAGGGCCAATATCTGAATAGTCGAGCTCTAAAGTATAGATACAACACTGAGGGACAGATCAGATATACAGATAACCAAGTGCTACAGTGAGCAGTGTCGGCAACTCAGTAGAGGGCCCTCCTCCAAGTCAGTGCTGACCTCAGTGCCCCAGTAAGATACTAGGGGGGTGCTGCGTGCAAGGAATGGTGTGGGTGATTCAGCAGGTTTCCTCCAAGTCAGTGCTACTGACTCCAACCCCCCAGAATAATGGAAAGAGGCACAAAGTTACCATCTTTCAGATGAGAAGGAAAATAAAACTCCCATTGCTTATAGGACATTATAGATCCCATGGCACTTTGTATAACAATAAGTGTGATATCCTGGTTAAATCCCAACTTGGGTAATTTCATTCTGCCTCCCTTGATCCCCCTGCAGTTTCATTTGGTTACAATGTTCTTTGCTTCCTGCCCTAAACTTCTGTGCAGCTGCTAAACAGCCACTGCATTCCACGCTTCAGATGGCTACATGTGAGGGATAGGATGTAAGTACCCTGTTTTGTGATCTACTGATGACAAGTGCTTCCAATGGGGCACACAAACCCCATGTTGCCAAGAAACGGTTAATGCGCTGCTATGGGCTCAGTCAGGCCTCCCTCATCTTACTCCCTGCTACATCTGCAATAGGTGTCAGGCTTGGATGGAGGGGTTAAAAGAGAGAAGCCCAGTTCTGTTGGGAGCTGGATGGGAGGGAGAGCAGACCTCCAAGCTCTTACTCTGTAAGAGAAGTCTGGCTGGGGTGCTGAGTAAGACTAGTTCAAGTAATGCCCCACCGGAAGGGGGCAATTCTCAAATAAAAGCCTTTTGTCTTCTGCACTCAACCGAGGACACAGCAGTGAGTTGTTGTGAGCCCAGGCATGAAAACAGTGCTATGTAAGAGCTAGGTATTATTATTACTACAATATAGCCACCTCTTACCTAGCCTTACATGGGTATAGTGAGGGCTTGTTCTTGTAAAGGGTTTCCACAAACTTGGATCAAGACAAAGTATTTTCCGGTGAAGAATTTATACAAAGTGCACCAACTCCAAGCCAAAAAACTCACTTCAAAAGAAACTAACAAGTCTGGCTGCACAACTTTCTGCAAATATAAAACCAAGTACACACGGCTCCCCATAAAATAAGGCTGCTAGGATGAAACAACTTAAGCACTGGGTGAACATCCTCATGCTACCACAAGGATGGGATTAATTGCTGTTGCAGCACAGCCACATTATTCAGGACTGCGTCAATCGGTTGCAGATTGAACATGTGCCCATAGATAGGAAATAAAGTGGTAACTAAAGTACAGGGCTTCTGCTTGAGGCAAACAAACACAAAACAACCTGGGCTCCAAAAGAAATTAAAGGGAGAACAGCAGTGGAATGGAAAGTGGTTTCCAATTACTTCATTCTGTGCAACACATGACTAAAATCCCTAATTACTTTTTAACATACCCTTTATCAGTTATAAAAAATATTAGCCGGTAACATAATGAAGCAGGCAGCAGCCATGCTGTCAACTGGATTATTTGTACCCAACTAAGAGGAGCAGAACTGCTGTTTACTTAAGTAATAAGCTCACTGGGAAAAATCTGATTCTATAATGATGAGGATCCTGTAAGTACAAACACAGCACCCAAATTTCTAATGTAAAAAATAATGCCCTTTCAGAGCTTTTTTCCCCCATTATAATACAGGCACACAAAAAACCACATGAGCCCAGTTTTTATTCCCTTTTTGCAGATCCCTTAAAATTACAGTTTCAGTCTTGCTGCAGATTACACAAATGCCCTAATTGGTGTCAATGGAAATTTCTGAAACGGGTATTTTTAGAGGGTGCTTTGTAATCTGCTTGATTAGCATAAATGTTCCCAGGAAATGTATTTCTCTGCAGTCACCCCGAAGCATAGGAAAAATCAATGCAGGTTTCCCTGTATTGAATCTTTGTTGTTTAGGAGGCAAAAGACGGTGGGGGCCACTCAGAGCATAGTATGGTCCATGACAGTGTCCTTTGCAGCTCCTTCCTTACCTCATTTTTCTTTTAAACGGAGTGCTGAGGACTTGCAAGCTAAAACCTTGGACCAATGCAAAATAACACAGCTGAATTATTATTAATAGTATCTATTGCTTCTATAGTGCTTTTCATCAGCAGATCTCAAAGCACTTTACAAAGGAGGTCAGTATCACTATCCCCATTTTACAGATGGGGAGACTGAGGCACAGATCACTGGAGTGCTTTGCCCATGGTTGCCCAGCAAGCCAGTGGCAGAGTCAGTCCTCCCGAGTCCCAGATCAGCGACCTTTCCACTAGTTAACATGGCTCTTATAACACCCTCTGTGAAGTCAGGGAAACAGCAGCAATAAATACATAGTAATAATAGTACCAGCTAGCTCTAATATAGTACAGGCTAGTGGCAGAGCCAAGAATAGAAGTGAGTCTCCCAAGTCCCAGTCCAGTTCCCTACCCATGCACCCTCTCTATCAAGCCAAAATGGGGCCTGAATAAAATTAAATCTTTTTCTACCACCAGAAAGCAAATCCAACAGTTCATAGCACTCCTGGCTTCCTGCTCTCCCACTGCTACCGCCTGCTCCCCACACCCAATGACAGGTTTCCCCCATGGGCTCAAACTGTGTGCTCAGTGGCTCCCTCCCTAGATCCAGGCCTTCATCCTGTGCCAAAGGACACCCCACAACACCCTAAACTTAAAAGCAGCAGCCGGAGAGGAGTGCAACAAGAGAGAAACAAGGGGAAAAAATAGGTGTTTTGTTTGTCTTTAACAGCAAGACGTTTGTGTTTTACCATGAAGCTCCCTCTTGCAACATAGGGGAGAACGCCCTTTCTCTTCCGTACCTTCCGCGCACGGCTGTTAGTCACAGGGAACTCGCTGAGGCTGTCATCATCATTGCGCGGGTCTGGCAGGCTACGTTTCTCCAGGGGGTCAGTCCTTAGGAGGGCCTCCAGGCTGCTGCCATCCTGGGAGATCAGCCCCTCTTTCTTTAAGGTCTGATCAGTGTCTGTAGAGAGGGGAAAGAAAACTATACAGCCAAGAGCTGAAAAAGGCAGAAGCCAAGTGGGTTCTCTGTGCTATTAGGTCGCATCTGTATCAACAAATCAGCTAATTGTGTGCAAGTGGGAAAACACATCCAAGGCATGAGCACAATTTGGAGATGTAGTTAGGACCTGTCTACACTGTGGGACAGAGTAGACATGTCAGGTAACAGGAATGTGGCAACTGGGTCCTGCAATATGATTGATTCTGTAGCACAGATGGGACCTTGAACTGCGCTGGCACTCTGAAAATATCATTACAGTCTTTCTAGTCCAGTATCATCATCATCTGCCTGCCATGTCCAGAACCATTTACTTTGGTACCTCCACCATCTAACTGCACTGAATCAAACCAAAGGATCCATCTAGCCCAGTATCCCACCCTCTATCCCACAACGCTGGACCAGACCAATGACCCCATCTAGGTTAGTATCGCTGCAATATTGGCCATCAACAGGTGTTCCCAAGGAAGGTGTACATCCTCCAAAATAGGCAATTCTGCAACAACATTTTGCTCCTCCCGGAGCCCAGATGTTTAGTGGTTAATTTACATCCTGAAGGATAGTGAATCTCTCCTATGTTTATCTTACCTTGGTGCTTCCCAAATCTGGAGAAGGCCATGCTGCTCTAGAGATTCATGGGGTGAAAAACTGGGTAAAGCTGCAGAAGCCTGATCTACTCCAAATCCCCACTGAAAATATGCTCATGTGGGGTAAAACAACAGGCAGCTTCTTCAAACCTACATTCCCTCTCTGTTCCTGCAATGGTCCCAATCAGCTGCCCACAGCAGCAGCTCAGGTGAGTAAAGATAGCAGTTGACGACTCAAGCTCTTGTTACACAGAGCTCAGCCACAATTGCTACAACCCATACAGAGCCAACAATGGATGATTTCTACCCCGCTGGTGTAATTATGGCATTTGTGGAGCTCAGCAGGGCCAAGAGGTTATTTCTGACCATGCTCTACGCGTAGTGTGGATGTGATGTGGGTGATGCTACATCATCAATGCGGGAGGAACATATGAACACAGAACTGAGAGGGAACTCCTGGGTCATCGAGACCACTTCCCTAACATTGCAGGCAATAGCCTCAGGAGATATGGCTCAGTGAAGGAGCCTAATAACTGCATTGCAAGCAGAGATTAGAGGGAGGGAAAGTGTCACCTGGTTTGATGGAAGGGAAGGAAAGCCTCGGATCCTCAGGAGGGTGAGCACGGCGTTTTTTCCGCCAACGGCGAGCCGGGTAGGAGTAGAGCTGGCCAGAGGCTAAACCTTTAAAACACAAAAGGAAAAGAGAATATCAGGTTTCAGGCTGACAAATTGATCCAGCAAAGCCGTAAGTACAGCCACTGCCTTCTGAAATCAATGGGGATTGTGGGTAGCCCCAGCCCCGCTAGTGATCAGACCCCATGTAATTATTAGTATTACGGTGGCACCAAGAGGCCCCAACCAAGATCAAGGCCCCATGGTGTTTGGCATAATCAAATAGCAAGAGATAGTCCCTACCATCATGCAGTTTATAATCTAAACAGGAAGAGTGGAAAGGGGAAACTGAGGCACAGGGAGGCAAAGAAACTTGTTCATGGTCACCCAGCAGGTCAGTGGAAGAAACAGGAACAGACCCCAGGTCTCCTGACTCCAGTCTAGTGCCCTGTCCCCTAGATCCCACTACCTCTCTGTAAAATGGGATAAATGCTGGAATCAAAAGTTAGCTGCCAAGAGCCAGCATTCCATTCCCCATTGTATGAGAGGTTCACTCTACACCAATGCATAACGAGACACAGTGTGATAAGATGAACCCCTGAATGAAAGAGCTGAGGGGAAGCTTCTACCAGCAGCTGCAAGTTTGCAGCCAAATTTCTGTTTCTCAGAGCCATGGTCAGGGGAACCTTCTAAGCCATAATCCCACACATTCCTCCCACGCACAACGAAAAAGGCTGTGAGATGCCTACAAAATACCAGTCTAGCATTGCTCACACAAGCTAAGATTTCTGCTACCTTTGTTCATATTATTATTGGAATTGCAGTAGCATTTAGGAACTCCGGTCATGGACTAGGACCCCATGATGCTAGGTGCTGTACACACAGAACAAAAAAAAGCTTCCAATCTACATATTATTTTTTACCCCATCCTTCCAAATCAATCTCAACCCCATTTCATCTGTTTTGTCCTGTGATACCTAGATTGCATGCTCTCTGGAGCAGGAGCTGTCTTTGCAGCTTGTCCATACAGGGAATAGCACAGTGGGGCCCTGATTCTTGATTGGAGTCCACAGATAGTACCATCATATGAATGCCATCATATACATTTCCTTTTGCAAGTTAGGGGATGTCCTAATACAGAGTTAGGTTTTAAGACAAAATGTTCCAACATAATATTCCTCAAGATTTAAACAACATTTGCATTGCCAAAGAGTTGCACAAAATAGTAACAAACACACATTTACAAAAAAGGTCAGTATCGTTATTCCCATTTTACAGATGGGCACAGAAAATGGACGTGACTTGCCTAAGGTCACCCGGCAAGCCAGTGGCTGAGCCAGGAATAGAATCCAGGTCTCCCAAGTTCCAATCCAGTGTTCTAGTCTCTAGGCCCACACTGAAGAAGCTGTAATTAACAGTTCACAGCATAGTTTGCTCAAGTTCATAGCAGGTTAGTACCAGAGACAGGCACAGAAACCAGGAGGCCCAATTTTCAGTTGTCAAGGTTTATTAAGTCACACTCCCTAGTCAGAGCCAGCAAGGGAACCCAGAGATCCTGATTCTCATTCACCTTGCTATAATTACTAGACACAACTGCCTCCCAGAGTTGTGACTAGAATCGAGGAGTCCTGACTACCAATTTCCCTGCTCTAACCACAAGACTACATTGAATATGAAAGCCTGCTGCATATATTTATGCAAGACAAACAGATGTGTCTTCAGCGCTGTGCATCATGGAAGATGAGCGCAAAGGCAAGACATCGGAACGATAAGAACTGTAAAACAAATGTACTCCTGTTGCTTTGAGGCAAACAGCTTCTCCTTCATCAGTAACCAAAACCAAAGAGCCTCCTTTCTCCTTCCTCACCTAAACGCTTACTCTCACCTGTAACCTGTCAGCTGCCTCTCAACTGGTGAGATAAAAGGCCAAGAAACAAACAGTTCTCTTAAGGCAAAGAACTGAAGGAGACCATGGGTCAGGGAAAGGACCTGGAAGGGGTGCTTGCCACAGCAGCTAAGGGAAAGACCTGGCTAGAGATACCTGCTGTGCTGGCACCAGGCCTGCCTTGACTGATGTTGAACTGTGTTTGAAAAATTAATTCATCCCTGGGGAAAGGAAATTAAATATTGAGACACTGGGAGGAGCTTCACTGACACAGTGGCTGGTGAGCTGGCCTACCAATTTACACAACAGTGGGTAAGATGAGGCAGAATGGAGGTCTGGTGCTGGGTTTGAGGATATGCTGTTGAACAGCAGAAAAGGCCCCACCTGGTCCTCTGTGCCGCTTCTCCATCCATATGTAGCAGTTGCTCTGCGCCACTCCAGTCTGAGAGTCTAGGAAAGGCAGCCGGACACTCCTCTCAGCACACAGCCTGGCATTGTAGTTGTGACACTGCTCCATTGCATCTTTGTAGTATTGCTCTCCGAGGCTGAGAGGGGAAGAAACAGACAGCATGCATTCATTTTTAGGATTCCCTGACTAGCTGCTATTGCTGCTTGCCTTTCCTGTCGCTATCTAAACACCTGCATTTAACACTATCCTGACCCTCTGGAAGGACTGGCAGTACCAATATAATGTTGGAGCTAGACCTTTGAAAAGATCTGGAGCCAACTATGAAGACAACAGAATGGCTGGAGCCAAGCACTAGGGATCACTGACATAGCAAAATATATCACAATTGTTTATTCCCTGGGGATTTATATCCCTACTGCAGAACTTCCCAGGAAACTGTTTAGAAACCCTTACCTCAGGATTTTGCACCCTCTGACAGTCCATCAGCAGCAGCATCTGGACATGCCCAATCAGACATTTAGTTAGAATTAACATTAGGGAACGAACCAATGACCCATTCAGATCAGATCCCGACAAGAACTCAGATTCCTGAAAGGTATCTGGAATTATTCCAAGTGTGGTACACCCCGACCCCATCCAAAGAAAGGATTTCAGACAATCCCCCTACAGCTTTTGGCATATTTTTCAAAAAGCTGCTAACACTGAACAATGTTCTGCAGAAACCACAGAGGCTTCCCATTAATTTGTATCACAAAGCAATTTTAATTACTTTTCATTTTATTTAATATTAGTATTGTTAGTTTGTCAAGTTGCATAGCATTCTAAATCTCACTAGTGTGGCTTTAATGCTGGTGAAAGTTACCAGTTTATTTAAATCCCAGGAGGGTGGGCAGAGCCCAAAGCAACATTGTGCTGATTAGCTGTTTGTGCCAACCCTCTCCTTCCCTGCCCATTCCCTTTGTCTCAGCTTCACTCCACACCTGTCCCGTTCCCCTCAATCCCTTCACTTTTCATTTAGATGATCTCACCACCAATCACTCACCTAACAAAAATTGTGGAACATGCTATTTGCTGACATGGCACCAATTCCTCTGCCTGTGTGAGATACCCTTTTTCCCATCCTGCGTCTCTCTGATCTATTTAGATCGTAAACTCTTCGGGTCAGGAACTGTCTGCTACTCTGTGTTGTCTCTGGGTGGAGATCCCCCCCGGGGGGAGGGAAAGGAGGGCTCCACTATCTCCTTATACGCCTTTGAGGAGCAGCAAGCCTGTTCAGGATTCTCTGATCAATGTCCCCCTCTGGTTCACAGATTTTTAACCTTTGACTTCACTCCCGTTCCTGTTGTTTCCTTCACAGCCCCATGTACTTACTAGGCCCAGGCCACAAATGGTTCCTCTCCCTTAGTTGAGAGGGCGAGCCTTTAGTTTTGGGCAGGTCTAGACCCACTTGCCCCAGTACCCACAAATAGCACTCTGGGTTTCTGCAGTGCCTAGCACAACAGAGCCCATTGGTCCTTAGGCACTACCATAATAAACATGATTAATTAAAAGGCTCCATTCGGATGAGGGACATGCTGCAGAGCCCAGCACTTAGCTTGATTACAAGGTATAAAGAATGAAAGAACATGAGCAGGTAGGCAGGCCACAGGATCAAAACAAGGGATCTAGAGGGGGATGCTGAGTAGAGAACCCCAGACCATCCTATTTAAATCCTCGGGAATGGTGGACAGAGCCCATCAAAATAAAAGGCCCATCCCCTAGACGAGATGCCATGGGACCTAGAAAGACTGAATACAGGGGACAAATGAAACACAGGAATGGAGATAAAGGTCAAAGGTACATAATGATGAAACCAGATGGGGACATGGAGCAGAGAACCCAAGACCAAGTTGACACCTCTTGAATCTGAAGCACTGTTCACCAAGAGTATGAGCAATGGAAGTAACTCAGAGCCCAGCACAACTGCTCAAGTCTCCATGGCTGTTTCAATCCTTGGCGTTTCTGCCAAGAGTACTAGCAAGGGAGCAAATCAGTGCCAATAATGTGATGTACATACCTGTCCCCCTGAGAATTGGCTAGGGGATCTATCAGACAGCCATCATATGGGGTTTTTTT
This sequence comes from Emydura macquarii macquarii, assembly GCF_026122565.2. NCBI lineage: Eukaryota > Metazoa > Chordata > Testudines > Chelidae > Emydura > Emydura macquarii. Next base: position 6,269,584 of record NW_027131105.1, on the reverse strand, counting down.
TTTTTTTTTTGTAAGGTTTTGCTAACCCAGGCTGGAGTCAAATGGCAGAGTTGAAAGGTTCTATCACCCAATTGCCAACCCCCTGAACTAGCCAGTCTTTCACCCTAAATATTTCATGAAATATCACAGGATGCACGGAGGTCTAAAAACAGATGGTTTCTAAGCTACAATTCTCCATAAATAATTCATTCTTTCATACTAGATCATTACCTTGATTTATATTTGGGGTTTCAATTAAATTTTGTACCAAATTTCTGGCTTCTAAGTGTTAAAAAGGTGGGTATCCTAATTAGAACTGAGTAAAGGGACCAGTCAGCACTTAGTAATTCTTATCCATCTCTCATTTCTAGGACTTGTTCCTCTTGCCTCTATATCACCCCAATGGGTATACCCCCAGTTTAAAATATTCTTTTGTAGCCAGGAAGAAATCAGAAGACATTGCTTGTTATTGAAGGGTCCTGTATCATGTCCTGACAGTAATGCTAATGGTAGTAAAATTACTATAAAATGCTTGAGTGAAGAGAATGTGTTAACAGCTGCACAGAATAAGAATCTCTATGATTCCATCCAGCACGTGAAAAATGACAGTCTCAACCTGACGTATCCTATACAAACAAAAACATAGCATGTATTTCTTGAGGGGCATTACCCTGAAGATATTCTCACATCTCTCCTTTTCTTCAAACATTGTCTACCATCTGGAAACATCAATAAGGTAATTAAACTCTTGCCTTCCGTTAGCAGGTGAAATGTAAATCACTTGCAGTCATTAAAGGTCCCATGATGCTTTTCATGCCCCAGGGCCTTGAGCAAATCTTAACTCTGATACATTGTACAGTTTAAATTGGATGTAGGATTCTTCTTCACTTTCTGTCCTATGTTGTGTAGTGGGGCTGCCATGATCCAACCAAGAAGTACTAGATTTGAATTAATGAGTGGAGTGATCCTTGCATTTTTAGAATACTCTGAAAGGCATGTCATAAAAGACAAAGAAATTTGTAATGCATGTGGACCACTGAACAGATTCAGATATGCTTAAATATGTCACAGACCTGCAGAGCTAAGAGAGATTCTCGTTTAGATTAAGTGTTGAGGCATGAGAGGCTTTGAGTTCTACCCCTCCTGCTACTGTGAAGATTGAATGGTCAAGTTTGTTGCACAGAGACAACAAAAAGTATCATTTGTCACAAAATTATGGAGTAGCATTTTGGGGTGATGCCAAGAGCTATATTTCCATCCTCACACTCAAAATTCAGGTGACCTACCTACATTTTATGCTCATGTCCTTACCCATCCTCTGAGTAAAGCATTAATTTGATGGTCCCTCTACTTAGAGTCTTTTTATATTTTTATGCTATATTGAAGCTCAGTTTCAATATATAGATCCTAGAGAGAGAAAAAAAAATCCAATTCTGCTTGGTAATCAGCTTAGCAAAAACATCAGAGGGAAGTCAGGAACTGACAGGAAGAATACCAGCCTTGGATTAAATTTCTCCCCCTTCAAATTTTCGGTTTTTTGCTACAGCAGCACTAAAGACTCACTTAACTGAATGAGACATAATTATAGTAATTTCTCTGACGCCAGGAAAGGAGAGAGAGAAAAACTGAATACATACCTAAGCACAACACCCCTTTGTTTTTACACTTACACTTACACTTACACTCACTCACACACACACACACACACACACACACACACCAATAGCAGCCGAAATGACCGCTTCAAACCAGAGAACGTGAGTCAGAAAGGAAAGGCGCTCAGGCTGGCTCCATAACCCAACTCAGTAATTACACACATGGCAAGGGAGCTGCTAGTTCAACTGGATGAACAACAAGTTAAGACACATAGGAGCATTTGTCTTTCAGGCAACGCGTGAGAATTTGCACATAACATTCCATGCAAAGTATCTTGCTGGACATAATGTAGAACAAAAGCAGGCCCTGGAAATGGGGGGATCAGAGATTTAAACATTTTGATCCTGGTTTTGATCTAACACCAGTAAAGATCAGGATTAACTCTTGAAGTCAGTGGAGTTATATGGCGGAAAACTGATGTAAGCTAAAGGAGAAACAAGCCCATTAACTGTAAAAAAAGAACTTTCCAAAAATAAGAACATATTCATATCCATTTCAGATGCAAATGAAACCTCTCTGGCTCCACACCTGCTCAACGAAGATTCTGGTTCATTCACGGTCCTTTCTGCTTATCCACAGCACAGAAAGATTTGACAGCCAAACAAGATTATGTGAAGGATAAAATGGTCCACAGAATCAACTGTGAGAGTCACTGTCCCTGTGAGTTTCTGACTGTCAGGTTAGCACTAATCTTAGCAAGTGGCACAAGTCACACTTGTGTTAAAAATTTAGTTGAGTGGGGGAGAGGGGGAGGTCCTGGTTACATTACCATTGTCACCCAACACAGTGTTGCAAAAAACTGAACATTTGCTTTAGCCATGTTCCCAGCTTCGCTATAGATTTGGATAGATCCACCTATACAGCTGAACTTGCAGTGTAGACAGGAGCTTAAGCTATATTCATACTACAGATGAAACCCTGTATTGCTTGCTAGCACAGTTCCCCCATCAGTGCACGCAGGAATCTTTTTGCCTCGATAACTGATCAGTAAATGATGTTATTGACAAAACAAGTCTCTTCCCCACTACAGTAGTCTATAGAAGCAAACCAGTCCACCTGGACTCTATTTCCAGTTCTGTTACTCACTCAGAGTGACCTTGAAGGCCAATCACTTAAAAGCTCTGTACCTTATTTTCCCCATCTGTGAAATAGGGATAATTCCACCAATTATCCTCCCTTGTAAAACGCTTTTAATCTCTTGGGTGAAAGGTACTACTACATAAGCATTAAATATTATTATAGCAGTTTTCAGGATGGAAAATTTTCCTAAAGGTGGGAAACAGTATAGGAACTCATTTACCTGCTAACATGATTTGGACTGTAGAGGGCCCAAAGATCAGGCCCAGGAGGAATCAAAAGCAGGAAAAACTGCAGGCAAGATACACACAGCTTAATGGAAGAGTGAAAACTTTTCCACAAACAGATGGCTGGATTTTCTCTTTTGAAATACATAACCTAGCTTTTTATTGAAGTAATACTGATATTTTGTCAAATGGTAATTGCAGGAGACAGTCACAAAACATCAAGCCAGCAAGGAGGGGTAAGTAGCAGGGTGAGGGAAAGCATGGGCTCTGAAGGAAGCCTGGCTAGTCCTGGGTGCCTCCTAGTGCCACAGGAAGCCTCAAGGGAACAGGGGCGCAGGGTCGCCTTTTAAGTAGGGCAGAGGGAGGCGGTTCATGGTCCCATTCCAGGGCAGGGAGCAGAGGCACACAGAGCTGGCTATGGAGAGGCTTGGTCCCTGCCACTGGCAGCAGAATTCAAGGACTGGCAGTGCTGAAATGAACCACCACCCCAGCCTGGCAGGGTGCTGTGGTGCAGAGGAGGGATGGGGAAGGAGCCTGAGTTGCCACCTCTGCTGGGGCACGCATGCCCAATCCACACATTCTTGGCTGCAATGGCAACTCCTCTTTCCCCCTGCCCAACATTGGGGTGGAGGTGGAGCATGAATGAAAAAAATCTGCACCAGCCCCAAAAAGAAGTATCTGAACTGGCATCATCGGCCCTGGGGGTCATACTAACAGAGGTGAGCCCAAAAGGAGGTCACGGCATGAAAGAGTTCAGGAACCACTGAGAGAAACCATTTTTCTAAAAGACACAGGAATAGATTCTGCTTTCAGTTATACACAAGTAAATACAACACTGCAGAGTTTGACAGAGTTACTCAAGTTTCACTCTGGCATGACTGACAATGGAATCTGGCCTCAAGTCTATAAACCTGTTTTCTAAAATGGTATTAAAATGCTATTGGAGAAGCAGTATGGGTCCATTGAATAAGGAACTGGACTGGGACCCAGGAGACCTGATTTCTGTTCCTGGCTTTGTTACCTGACCAACTCTGTGACTTTGAACAAGCTAGTTCCCCCCTTCTTTTCCTATCCCGCCCTTTGTCTCATCTATTTGGATCCTAAAGTATTCAGGCAGGAATTACATACAGTGCCTAGCACACTAGGTCCTTGGTCTCTCATTTTACCTAATCTATACCAACCATGATTAAATCCATTTTAAAAACAGCTTTAGCTAACACACAAAGTGGTAATTAGACATCCATTATTAGCTTTTAAGAACAGTAGCTATTTATTTTCTTGTTTTAATTATCCCGGCCACTAAGAGACATTTACATTTTATGCTCCAGCAAAAACCCAACAAATGCCCTTTTTATTAAAAATAATTAAGTCCCATGCTCATGTGACAAATGGATAACTTGATACTTATATTTCACTTGCTTTTAGACTAAACTAAGACCAAATGATGTACAAAAAGTCACTCACAGATCAGAAGAATGGGGAGGGTTAGAAGGATGTTTGGCTCTTATTTAAAAGCATGTTACTACAATGCTCTACAGTAATAACCCAGTTACACTGTAGTAACATTGTGGCACAGTGTAGCGTTTGATGCTGGATAATGATGCTGACCTCCTTTGTAAAGTCCTTTCAGATCTAGTGATGAAAAGCACTATATAAAAGAGAGATATTTTGGGCTATTACCCTACAATACTATAATGTACCTTTATAGATATCTAGAAATTTATATGGCCCCTAATCACTGTAGTACCGGTGCACCTCACAATCATTAATGGATTCTATCCTTACAACTCCTGTAGGAGATAGGGAACTGAGGCACAGAATAGATTAAGTAACCTACCCAGGGGCACATAAGAAACACATGGCTGAGCCAGGAATTCACCCCAGGTTACCTGAGGTCCAGTGCAGTGCCTTGACTCCTAGACCATCCTCCTTTCCCTCTGCCCAAGGCTCATATAACATGATTTGCAGAAAGAGAAGATGATACCCTTGTTGTTAAGACTGTTCTTTCGCAAGGATTTTTTAAGAATACCTGCTGTTTAGTGAATTCCAGAGAACTTTTGTTTGCTCTTCTCAAGTATCTTTAGAGACAGCAAAGGAAAGAAACTCAACCAGGTGCATAGAAATCATACCATACACATGGAATTAACCCCAATTAGTTCAAATAATGCTTCCCGACCACAGTCTCACACGACAGCCATTATTATGACATACTGGAGAACCAATGCAAGTTGTTTAACCTCAAGAGGTTATAAGCAATGATATCACAATTACACACAACCACCACCTCTGTGAAGTCCGAATATCCTTATCCTACCTACCACAAAACCTTCATCAATTTAAACTCTGCCTCCATCTGAACCCAGCCCATTTTCATTGCAAACCCTGCATTCTGGAGGACTGAATCACCAGGATTTTTCAAATCTCGTTTTTTTAAAAAAACCCAAAAACCAGCACTTTTGCTTCTTCACACCTTGTTGATCAAGAATATGAGGGAGCTGGTCCTTTTCACACCCTGGTGATGTTAGGAAGCTGTAGCCCGCACCCTTGGTGCAGCCTGGCAGCCACCCTTTCTTTATACCTTCTCTTATTCCTAGGGCTTAGGAAACGAGGGGGCCGGGCTACTGATCTAGAAGGTCAAAGGAACGGTAGTCCTTCCAACTCTCAGCACCTGGGTAGGGCAGCAGCAGCTTAGTGTGCTCCCATATAGATCCCCCTGGAAAGAGTCGCTGCAACCCCTATCCTAGCCTGAACTTTGTGGAGGACCCTGTTCCCCACCCCAGCTCTACGAATGGCGCTGTTTTCTCCCCCGTGGAACTAAGGGGAGGGTGTCTTCCTGCTCCTTTTGCTAGTGCCCTGAGGAGGACAACCATCCTCCTCCCTCCATCCCCCAGAGATGTTAAAAGGGAGGCAGTCTCTGCTCCTCCCCGGGATTGGGCTTTGCTCCCTCACCCCCAGGGACCGCCAGGGGGATCCCCGCCCCCACAGGGCCCTATGAGGATGCTCTCCTCCCCCCATTCCCACCTTCAGGGGCCCCGAGGGAGCCCACTCTTGGGCCCGCCGTGCGCCGGGGTCCCCACTCCGCCTGAGGAGCCGGGCTGAGAAACTTTGCGCCTAACAATAAAAGCCCTGGAGTAGGAGCCCTTCGCGCCGCCCCCCGTCCGGGTCACCTGGATTCTCCCGGGGGAGCCCTGCATGAGCCGGGCCCGACTCCCGAGCTGCTCCCCTGAGCGCGCGGGGGGCTGGGCGGGAAAAAGGGGCAAGAGAACAACCACTCACAGCTTCACCACATTCTGTACCACAGCCGCCATCTTCTCTCCGCCGCCTGGGCCAGGCCGCGACAGGCCCGTGGCTGCGGGCCGCTGCTGGCCGTCCAATGCGCATGCGCCGAGCGCACGGAGGCTGCGACGGGCTCGCCCCGCCTACCCCATGTTGCGCAAGCGTCAAGAACCGCTTGCCCACCTCTCCGCCGTTCGACAATTACGCACGCGCAGGAGAAAAATACGCTCCTTCCACTGCGCTGGGTCACCAATGCGCATGCGCTACCGCAGAGGCTTGCACGCCGCAAGACGCATACGGCAGAGAGAGAGAACAGCCCGACCTTGCCGGAGCCGCTTTTACGCATGCGTAAAAGAGAACGCGCTCCCACCTGCTCTCCCTAGACTCCCTCCTTCCTGAGGCAGGATTGGAGCAGACGCCTAGGAGAGCTGAGCTGGGGCGCATGCGTGGTAGGAGTTCAATAGCGGGAAAGATGTGCGTGGGGAAGACCAGAAAGTAGGCAAGACGAAGGAAGGAGGGAGGGGGGGTTGGAGGAGTGACAGGAAGGTGTCGCTGTCGCTGTGCAGTTCCCAAGAGGCCAGGCACCTTCACCGCACCAGCTGCTGTAAGTGGCAGTGAGTGGCACTGTCATTGGGCATTCGCTCCTGGGCAGAGAGGACCAGGACTAAGACCTCTGTAGGGCACCCTGGCCTGGGGTGTGTGGGGGGAAGAAAGTCCCCGCAGCTGCTCTGAGTAAACACGGGGGGGTCAGCAGCTGGGGCAGATATTGCAAGGTAGGTTGTTAAATTTTGCATTATAAAAACCAAATATTACAAATTTCCTGCCGTGTCCCATGGGCACTGCCAATGCCGTGTGCACGCAGGCCCCATCCGTACAGCATAAGTCTGGTGGGAACCAGCATGTTGAGCTTTAGATCATGGATCAACATTATGGGGAATCTCAGTAGAACAGGCACGAGATGGATTGTCCCCTCAACGGACAAGACTCTTATTTTGCTCAACGATGTCTGTTGGCTAGTGCCCGGCCTCCAGTTGCCTCTGTTGTGCTGGAGTAAGACAGCGGGACTGCTTCTTCCTGGGATGTTAATGGCCTGGGGGACTTCTCATGAAGCTATGCTGTACTGAAACAGAATAATTTATTTGGGGTTGCCAGATTGCCTGCATTTCGAGAGGCTTTCACCCTCAGATTTTACCTTATGAAACATTTATTGCCAGTGTTTGGAAGGTAAGTACTCCCAACACTAAAGGAAACACAAACAGAAGTGGGGGAACGGTAGAGAGTACTCAAATGTGTGTTTTTTAGGGTAAGACAAATCATATAATGCATTAGGGCATTAGACTAGGAATCTAAACCTGGTTTAGTTCCTACCTCAACCACAGATTACCTGGGTGAGTCAATTAATCTGCCCTCTGGTTCTGTTCTGCATGCATTTGTTTAAAAAAAAAATTGGGGGTAATGCTCCTACCTCACAGGAATGTTGTGAATATATGATCTGTGAGCTGCTCAGGTACTGTGGGAACAGAATAAGTACCTCCGTGGATAGAGCTGGATCTAAATTGTCCTTCTGTGTGTATGGGGTTAAAAAAAAATCTATGGGTGAAAGTGTATAGCTTTATTCTGAGTCTGTTCATGCAGTGTGTTTTCTGCAGCTCAGCTACACCCAGCATCTTCCTGACACTTTCTTGGCTTGTTCACTAGAAAGATGAGAGCAGCAACATTTTTGCTCTTCCTTGTTCCCTCTTTCGTTACAGATCATAGGTTCCTTCCCACTGCAGCCTGTCCAAAACACAATTTAGGTCTTTGTTTAATGCTTCTCCTTTCCAGGTCCCCAGTAATTATAAGCAGTTGGAGTCTAATGGAAGGGTCTGCGCTGCACATTTCAGCTTTTGTTCAGAAGGGGGTGCCCTTGCCAATCCTAGAATAATTCCCCTAGCTGAAGTGCCAGATTGGCAAGGTAGAGTTTCTCAGCTTTCCCAGTGCTGGCCAGGAGGGCTAAAATGTTTCCATTGAACTCTCTTTGTTTTCCTGAAATACGTTGGCTGCTCATTATTTTTGTACAATAGGGTTAATCAGGAATCTGAAAGCACCAAACTCTTATTCAGGAGTTGTATAAGCCATTTGGCCCTTTCAAATAAATTGTTTGAATAATTCCCTTTCCCCTGCCACATATAAATTCCTTGCAAGTATTTTCTAGGCCCTAGGATGTTTTACTGCATGCCCAGCAGACTTCCAAGTGATACAAAAAAGAATGTTTACTGAAATTCCCACTGTAAACTTTGGTGGCAAATGATGGGTGTAGCTGTTCCTATGCAAATCCCAGGCCAAACCACTCTAAGCATGATGTGCACCTATCCAGTTTTGTTCTTCCCTTGCTGTTTGCTTGAAACCGAAGTAAACATCAATGGTGAAAATAGCAGCTTTGCCTGTCAACACCAGTGTTTTGCATTGGTAACCTGGGCAAGTACTCCATGTAGACAAGGCCTTTTTTTTTTTTTTTTTTTAATTTTCACTGTGATCTGTAAGGAAATCAACATTGCAGGAACCTGTGTACTGATGTCAGATCTCCCCACTGTCCAGCCTGAATGGGATGATATTAAGAAGAATAAGACTTCGTTTTAGTACCAACTCTAGGCAAACTTGGATTGCCCAATCAACAAAGTGCATTCCCCCATTTCTTTCCTTCCTACATCTGCACAATCCCTATATTATTTTTACCTCCCTCTTCCACCTGGCCTCTTCCCAGCTCTCTTAACGTCCTATTGCTAGTAATTTGTCTTATAAGTAGCTTGTATCCTATCTTCAAGATCACATAAGAGTCAGAGGCACAGCCAGGATTAGAATCCTGGAGATCCCTCAGTGGTCTACCAGAAGACCACACTTCATTCTTCATTAGAAACAGAATTCAGAACTCTCCACTTTGTTGTTTGCTCTAACCTTTAAGCCACAATCCTAGAGCTGGAATAGAACCCAGTCCCTCTGCTCTAACCACTAGCCCAACCTCCATTCTAGATCTAGGAACAGAATACAGGAGTCCAAACTCTGTTTCTTGCTGTAACCTGTACCCCTCACTTCTAGAGCTGGGAATAGAACCCAGGAGTCTTCACTCAGTTTGCCTGTGTCAAACCTCCAGTTTGCTCTCCCTCCCAGAAAGATAGAAAGTCAAAGAGGACTTGATTTCATTCTGCCATCATGTTCAAACATAATATTGGACGGCTTGGAACTAGTAAGTTTCCTGGCTGAATGGCCCACACTTCTTAAAACTAAGATTACAAGTTGTATGTGTGCAGCTTTGGAACGATCATTTAGGTTATTCTCTGATTTGAGAAGTGATAAATCAAGTTAAAAATTAAACCAAACTGAACTAAACAGTTTAAAAATGTAAGAGTCAGGAAGGCAGTGTGGGAAATCTCTGAGGTGGGCCAAATTTATTCAGTGGTTTTCACTGGCTTTGTAAGAGAGGAATAAGGCAATACTTATTGCAAAATTTTAAATGGGCAGGAAGCCAGAGAGAAAAATCAAGTTGAGACTGAGCACTTAAGAAAAAATGTCATAGCTTGGCTAAATTTACTCTGAATACAGCTTCCCTTAAAAACACTGTCAGCTTGACAAGAGGAGGAATTTAAAGACAATGAGAAGATGAGTGAGCAGGCCAACTCCGCTATGAAAGGGTGAGAAGCAAGTTGTCCCCATGATCTAAACTATTCTGTTCTGTATAGTATTATGTTGGAAGGTGTCAATGGCTGCCATTAAGTGGGTCTTTTAACTGTAGACAATCACAGACCTCGTTAAAGTAGATGAATGAACACTGCACCTTTCTTCCAGGCTAAATGGAAAGCACAGTTAAACCTCTTTATGTAGTGAGAGAGATGGAAACAGTAGAAGCCACTGCCCAGAACAGTGGGCCACATGTGGCAAGGCCTGATCTGAAGCTGAGCCAAGTGGACTGAGAGGTTCCCTGATTTCAAATGCAGGGACTAAGGGATGGTTTGACAGATTAAGTGTGTACTAGGGCAGAAAAATAGCAGATAGCAAGAGAAACAGTTATGAGCATGGCCCTGAGAAAGCAGAGGGACAGAGCTCCTTGTGCACAGAATTACATTGCAAATAATGAGCCAGGAAAGGGCCTGCCATTGATTTTTCACCCATATTCAAGCAAACAGATCTTTGTGGATATTCTTTGTAAACTAGATTGCACCAAAGAATATACCTGACTGACTGATATCATCAATTTCTTCTCCTAACAGAAACAATCCTGCAAGGCCACAAATACTGGCTAACAGCTTGGACCAGAGGGACTGCTATAAGTTCTTACACTGCCCTCAACACTAGTATCTGAGCACTTTCCAGTAGTGCATTAAAGTGACCTGACTAACAGCTGTTCAGTAACACCATTGAGCCCTCAGGTGCACAAGACTGGGATAAATTCACCCATTGATTTCAGCAGAGTTACACCAATAATTAATTTGGCTCAGTGATTTTTATGTCGGCCACACGTGAATCCTAACTGGCATTTCTTGTTTTAAATTGTGGTAGCTTGTGTGGCTATTTTTTATTGTTTGTATTGTATAGCATAGAGAGGCGCCAACTGAGACGGGGGTCCTTTGTGCTGGGTGCTGCACATACACATAGTAAGAGACTGTCCCTGCTCCAATGGGTTTATAATTTAAATAGATAAGACAGACAAAGATTGGGAGAAGAGAAGAATTGTTGGAGCTCTGTTTACACTAGTGGAGGGTCTGGCCCATTGTCCCCATTCTATAGATGAGGAACTGAGGAAGAGAGAAATTTTGGATAACATTTTGAAAACACCGAAGCCACTTTTTAAAATGGGAATTAATCGCATAGGGGCTTTTGAAAAGTTTACCTTATGTGACTTGTCCGAGGTCACTCAGAATGTTTGTGCCAGAGCCAGAAATCAAAACCAGACTACTGAATCCCAGGCAAGTGTCTTAATCACAATTCCTGGTGTAAATCAACTGAAACCAGGTTCTAACTTGTCCTGTTTTAATGTAGGCCTTATGCAAATCATGGCTAACATTTCTTGTTTTTAATTGTGATCAGAGCCTGGCTGTGTGGTTTTAAAAAGAATTAACATTTACAGTGAGGAGTACCAATTATACCTGTTTATTACAAGCCAGGTTTTTTACCTAGGTTATTAGCAGGATCCCTTTAAACTGGTCATTATTTTTACAGATGGATAATCTTAAAGTGGTTAAACATTTTTTTATGAAATAATCACAGCAAGAGTTCAAAGGGATTCCATGCCTTCCAGTCCACACCTACTACATTACATAAAGGGCAGGCTAGGTTTCTCTTCTTCACAAGCATCAGTTAATGGGCTCTTTTAGCAACAGGATACAAAACTTGATGGACCAGTGATCTGGTCCAGGGTAACAAGGAGGCAAGGAGACCAGACTAGATGGACTCACTGGTCTGACCTGAGATGGGGATACCAGGATAATTTGGCCCCTTGGTCTGATAAAATGCAGCAGGGAGTGTTGGAGATATTAAAACTAGATGGATCATTGATTTGATGCAGTATAACAAGAGGTTGGATACTAGACTTAATACGTTAATTCTATGAATCCTATATTCCTAACTCATCATTAACAGTGGGAAATAGTCTTTTAAGACTGATTGCAAAAAGTCATATGCTATTTGGAATTTTAAATATTATCTGTGCAAGAAGTTTTAAAACAGGACAGACAATTCTGACAGCTGGGAAGATTGATGCCGAGTCTGGTCTTGTGTGCTAGTAGGTCCTTCTTGGTAAGGGTTATTTTGTACCACTCAGGGCACATTGCTGATGCTTCCAAGCTGATAAGGACAGGGTGCAATTGGGGGGGTGTGGTGGGGGAGGTGGATTCCAAACACTTCAGTTTCAGGCTGAAATCTATTTGTGCATTCACTCTGATGTGCCAGCTAAGGTGAAATCCATGGAAACAAATGCCACTGTGCTGTCACCATGGACACAAAGCCCCCAGGAGGATTATGGGCAGCAATAGAAAAGCAGAACTGCCCATTAGCAGATCCGCTCTGCACTCAAAAACATGGTCCATTCCAGAATTTTTCTTGGAATTGTTTAGCTGAATAACAGATTTAGGATGTTAGAAAAATAAAGTTAACCTCATGAGAGAGGGAGGAGAGAGAGACTGATGGACAGAGACTGATATTGGATAAAGCAAGGTACTGCAAAGATAAAATTGTAGAGGCCTGCATTCATACCCCCTGCCTCCTTCAGAATCTCAACAGCGTTAACTGGCACTTATACTCTAATGCCTAGAAATTACTGCAGTGATGCCTGATTGAATATTCTGTATAAGAAGGATAATCCAAACAGGAGAGGTGGATTCTGGATACCATGGTGGTAGGCACATTAGGCATACCAAACAGGATGTTACATTGCCTGCAACTTGTGTAGTCATTTGCACCAATGCAAAGCAGGTATAAAATACTTCCACAAAGCACTAACAATTTGCACTCACTTGTATTCAGGATGATATCCGAACAATTGGGGTGGCCCCATACTGAGACACACAGACCATACCCTAATACACCCAGGGTGTGGGTTAACATGTGAAGGATGGACTCTGCACATGTGATAGGAGACTTGTGTTTCCTCTTCTGGCTGTAGCATTTTTGGTGAGTGCCTACCCTAAAGCCACAAAGTAACCTCGGAAATTGGTGGTAGCCAAAAGAGGTAAGGATATAGTAGGCAGTTTGCTGAGATGTTTTGCCATCTGAAGATGAACAGAAGGATGGATGTAGGCAGAGACAACCCTGGCCTGCCGATAGTGTGGAGACAGAATGAGGACAGCTGGCTTCAGCTGTATTACAGAGTATACTCAGTACAAGCCAAGCAGCAAATCTGGAGGGAAGCACCTGCCCCCACATGCCCCCTCCATGCATTGCCTCTGGCTGTAGGGTAGGAAGGATGGTCTAATCACTTAGCTAGGGCCATAGACTGTGATGCAGGAAACCTGAGTTCAATTCTTGGCTCAGTCACAGATGTGCCTTGGCCAAATTGCTTAATGTACTCTGTACCTCAGTTTCCCCCTTTATAAAATAGGGATAATACTTCTTTATCTCAAAGGATATGAGGATAAACATTCATTAATGATTGTGAGGTGCTCAGCTACCCGGGAGATGTACACCATATGTATACCAATACAGCTAGGATGAACAGTATGCTGCATGCAGAACAGGAAGCCAAATTCAGCAGTGGTATAAATCACACATAGGACCACTTCCCTGACACGTGTAAGCCAGTGTAGTTCTATTGTCTTTAATGGATCCATGCCAATTTACACCAGCTGTGGATTTGACATGGCATATAAACTATCCTGAAAACCAGTGCTAAAAGCAATGCAATTATACCCCTTTCTGATCCCTGGATGTGTAAGTTATACTTGTTTTCTGTACCATGGAATTCCAACTCTTAAGACTTCTGACAAATTTACACCCCAATGGCCTGCACTTTGTGTACTTATTTACATCCACTGAGATCACAAGCTCTTTTGGGCAGGGACAGTCTTCTTGTTAGGTGGTTGTACAGCACCTGGGGCCAAGATCTTTCATTGGTGACCCTTAAGTGCCATTGGGGGGGAGAGGGGGAAACGACACTTTTATCCCCCCTTAATTGGTCACAGAAGACCTGCTTCTGGTCTCCATTACACCACTGTCTACGGTATAACTCCACTGCAGACAGATGGCCAGATTTTCTACTGGTAAAGCAGTGTAGTTTCATTGACTTCAGCAGTTCAGAATCTGGTCCCCTGGAATTAAAACTGGTGTAGAGTAAGACCAGAATGAAATCCAGAGTCTGCCATGGGAGTGTTCCCATATACTCCAGGCTGAATTTGGTCCAGTTTATCTGTTTTGCAGCCTGAAGGCAAGAAAAGTTGGCAAAACACTTATTTAAACCAAAATTGCTGCTTCTCTCAGAAAGCATTGCCTTATAAGGCACCTTAATCACATACACATTTGTCTCCTTTGTAAAGCCTCCCAACAGAAACAGATGGGCAGCATAAACAAAAACTAAGAGACAGTTGTGCAGTGACAAGATGAGAGCTTGTTAGTTTAATGAGTCATTATTTATTCCCCTCTAGAAAAGATTAAACAAAATGATACACTCTGTACAAAACAGCAAATCACTGACGTTGATATGTTGTAGGAAAAACAATATTTAGATGGGGGAGGGAGGGAGGAGGAACAGAAGGTCGGTGCACCTTAATTCCTTGAGGGTACACATCTTAACTGTGAATGATGGCTGCCAGAAACGTTCATAAACAATACTGTTTTGTACTTAATTACTGCCTTTAAGCTGGAGGTCGGGGGCAGAGGGGGGGGACAGGTCTTATATGCTTTACATACATCAAGCCTTGATACCAGTGTGATGCAGGGAAGGCATTTTTATCCCTATTTGATAGATGGGGAAACTGAGGAAGAGGTGTGGCTTGCCCAAGATCACACAGTAAATCAGTGGGAGAGCTGGGAACAGTCCTGGTCCCCACTGCTTCTAAGCACAAGACAACACTCTCCTCCCAGAGCTGGCAATAGAACCGAAGAGTCCTGACTCCCAGTTCTCCTGCCCTAAGCATTAAACTACATGCCTCTCCCAGAGATGGGAATAGACACCTGGAGTCAAAGGGATCTAACAGGTGTTTATAATATGTCCTCTCTCACACCCCAAGTGTGGGAGTTTGAAAGGATTTTAAGGGAGTCAGGCAGCCACTACCTATTTAATTTCAGAGGGATTTGGGTGTCCAATGCAAGTAGGCTGTTTTTAAAATCTCAGCCCAAAAAACTATACAAGTCTGAATTATTCCATATTGTTCCAACAAGGCATTCTGCCATCAATTAGTTGAACAGTCTTTTAAGTCTCCCTTATATCCTACCTCGGGCCTGACACCTACAAATCATTCTTGTCTGACACTGGTTAGGTCAATGACAAGTGGAGGCTATTTCTCTGCTACATGCTGTTTCTTTTATTATTCCCTCATCCTCTCTTCCATTCACTTGTGGGTCCTGTCCAGTACTTACATTGTAAGATTGTGAGGGCAGAAGTGGTCTTCTTTATTAGAAAGTCTGTATAGTGCCTAGCACCATGAGGCCTTGATCTTTGACTGGGTGGAAGAATGGTTACTGGAGTGGGACTCCAGTGAGTTAGGTTCAATTTCTGGCTTATCCCTAGATATCCTGTATGACCTTGCCTAAGAAACCAAAATACCTTTAAAAATCTGGCCCCTGATCTATCCTTTGACTCCGTTCCTCCAGATATAAAAAGGGAATAATACTTCCCTACATCACAAGGGTACTACTAGGATAAAATCTACTAATGCTGAGACACACACATATGAGATAGACTGGAGTTCCTACCTAGATGCTAAAAGTATAAAAAATAAACAATATAAGAGCAAGAGCTGAGATTTTAAAAACCACCCAAGGAATTTTAATTGGAATTGGGTGTCCAAATCTTTTAGGCAGCTTTGAATATATGAGCCAATTTGAGCAAATGGAACCATCTGCTGTCTTAGTTATTTCTGCAGTTCTAATGCCAACAGAATTTAGATTTCCATCAATTTTAAGGCCAGATGGGACCATCGTCATCCTGCATAACACAGGCCAAAAAATGTCACCCACAAATTCCTGCATCAAGCTCAACAATTTGTGGTTGAATTACAATGTATCTGAATTTGAAGACTCCAAGTCACGGAGAATTTACCACATCCCTTGGTAATCTGTTCCAGTGGTCAATTATCGTTGCTGTTGAAAAGTTTCTTCTTATTTCCAGTTTCAAGTTTGATGATTTCAACTTCCAACCATTGAATCTCGTTATGCCTATGTCTGCTAAAAATATACAGCCTGCTAGTTTATACTCCTCCCTTCTTTGTAAAGAAAGATCATCATCAAACCCAACTGATTTTTTTCCCCAGTTGCTTTACTAGTAAAGTGGCAGATTCTTTAAAAAAATCCAATTAAAAGTCCAAAAAAATTTCTTACAGTCCATTTGACAATTTAAGTTATCTGGCAAACAGCAAGTGGTCAGATTTTCAAACAGTAAATATAGGTAGGAAGACACTCTGATTTAAAACAGCCTGGATCAACTTGACTGTATTGTACTACATCTGTGGGCGAGTTACATGACTAATGTGGACCATGAATCTTGATTACAAAGCTAATAAGAAATCCCTTTACTATATGTGATTATATTCCAGTATACAGTTTTTTTCCTTTAACAAGGACCTCAGCAATATGGCATGTCTCCCAAGCTCTGCTTTAACAATGTTCTGGGTAAAAGTCTCTCTCCTACAATCTGAACCAGGATCCTTTTGAATTAAACTCTTGATATTCCACAGCATCAGTCACACCACATTCACTACAAATAGTTTAAATGACACAGTCCTTTTAAAAAAAAAGTCATATCCCTTAAAATTTATTCAGATCTAGTCATATCAGTAAAGTTAGAGTTCTTATTGCTAAGTGGCAATTTATTGCTGCTGCTGAACTTATCTTGGCTTCATACATTTTTCAGTACTGAGCAGCATTTGAAGGCCTGCAGAAAAACATAAAAAATGTTGGTAATGATGGGCATTGGGGAATGTAAGCAACACATTCCTAAAAACTTAATTCCCTATTACTAGAAGATGCACAATTGGGATTCCACATAGGATAAAATTAACTAATTCAAGCTGGCCCAGTTAACCACATTCCATTGGGGAAAAAACTTATCTACAAAACTCTACATTTTAAAGTCCTTCCCCACAGAAGTCCCTTTAGTTTTCACGTCAGGATTTCTTGCCTTCCAGAATCTTGTATCACTTTCCCAGCTTGGTGTTTATCCATGACCTGAAGTACATCTTCCAAGATAGAAGGCCCCAGATCCACATGGAGGGAGAGCAGGGAACCAGCATGGGACATAAAGGGCTCATCTTTATTTTCCTCTTCGACAAACCCATTCTGAGGGATGGCAAACAGCTCACTGGGGCTGCAGAGGTGAGGGATCGGTTCAGAAGTCCTGCTGTCTTTGGATGAAGTCAGTTCTGCCACAGCTTCTTTGCCTTGGAGAGCTGGTTGAACTTTGTCATCAAGGTGCAGCCTTGGTGGCTTTGGTGGAGCCTGGGTAGAGGGCAACATTAGAGCCTGTGGACCCCCAATGACGGGCAGCGAGATGGCATTCTTTAAGAGGGGAGAGGGGGATTCAGACAATGGTTGTTCATGACCAGAGATAGTAGCAGTCCTTGAGAACTCAAATGGCACTGCACAGTGGCTGCCCCTGTCAGAGTCTAGGTTACCTTCAGTCCTTGGTAGAAGGTGGAATTTCCCTTGCAAGAAAGAAATATCCCCAAACATATCATTCTCCCCACCACTCCCTATGTGAATAGTGTGTCTGAAGTCCCCCAAGGGGGGGCTGATCATATCAGAAGAAAGAATGTCTCGGAGCTTTTCCTTCTTGCCCTTCCTGCTGCCTCTTTTCAGGTAAATCGGCACCTTAGTGGACATCTCGCTGATTACTAAAGCCTTTCCTATTCAGAGCTGGCTTGGGAAAGTCCATCAAAATAATCCCTCAGATGAGGGTATCTTTTTGGATCCTAAAAAACAGGTTAAAATAATCTAAATGTTTTCTCCCTTTTTTATAAAGTGATGTTTGGAAATGGAGTAGTAACATATAGGCTAAAAGTTCTCACTGTCAAAATGCTCCACGAAATTAATTCCAGCCACTCTCAGTTTCTCTTTCTAACGTTTGTTGGATATATCACCAATAACAAAATGACCCCAGTAATTCATTCCAAACACTTGTGATGTATCTTAAGAGTTCATCAGCAAATCTGTTTGTTGCCTGAGAAAAATCACCTTAAGATCTTCAGGTAAGTTGGAATCAACAAAACATATTAAATCCAAGTTGATTCGTATTTGATGAGGCTGAATGGAGAAGTGTTAAGAAGTTGGACAAGTGACATGTTCCCAGTGGAGGTTGAGATTAGGAACACACAGCTTCACAAGTCAGTTTGTTGTGTTCTAAATTTTCTTGAAGATGAAACTTGTCAACACAGCAGAGGAATATGAACGTCCATTCCCCCTCTCTGCCATTCATAATCCAGGTTTTACAACACTTCCAGTCAAACACTCTATGAAACAGATCAATACAAAAGAAAGTTAGCAGTTTGTTTTTAATCTTAGTCAAAATCAGTCATTTTTAGTTACGCTGGAGAAGTTCAGTGTGTATTTTCAGGAGCACTAGTAACCTTTAAAATTATCATAACTTTTCAAATTAATTCTGTTTTTTCCATGACTGACAGTGATGTCACAGGTCAATGTATATGAATGAGTCACAGAGATCAGGAAAAAATAGACATTTATGTGAACAAGAATATAATCCATAGTTATGCTAGTAAGGATCAATAATTATAAATTAGACCAGACCAATCTTCATGCCTTAGACCAAACACTAACTGCGTGGGGCTGGGAAGAAATGTCAAGTAAGAGTTTCCAAAGTGCCTAAGTGATTTAGGAGCATCCACATAGGTGCTTCTGAAAACCCACCCTTCCCCGATCAGTATGCTCCTGCAGAATTGCCCATCATGTGGCATTTATACTTTTCTCTGATGCAACTGGTACTGGACGCTGGTTGGTCATTGGTCTGAGGTGACATAGCAAAGTGGTGGGAGTACCAGGCTAGATGGATTGTTAATCTGATGGAGGAAGGCCAGGATATTGGACTACGTAGACCGACTGATCTGAGACAGCATGAAGTGTGCAAATACTTAGTTGGATGGATTCATTTTAAAAAGTTTCCTGTCTTTTCATCCATCTTTCAGATGGATGAACAACAAGTACCCAATTACTGATACCACTTGAAAGAAAGAAAGATACAATACAGCTACAGGAGTGGGAAACACGAATTCCTGGATTCTTGGCTCTGCTACTGACTCTCTACATGACCTGGGACAAATCTCTTCACCTCTCTGTGCTTCCCTAAACTATAAAATAAGAATGATAACACTGCCCTAAATCACACTGGTGTTGGGCAGATTAAATAGTTAATGTATATACATTTTTTTGAAGACAAAGATGGTGAGCTCTTCAAGGAAGGGACTGCCTATTGCTACATGTGTATAGCACATTGCGTAATGAGCCTCCATTCTCATTTGAGGCCTCAAGGCACTACTGTAATGCAAACAACTAAAGAAACATAAAATACTATTGACCACAAGTCTGTTTACACTCCAGTCAAATACACAGCTATTCAGAGCAAGCAGACCTTTTTTCTCAGTATACTCAGCACTTGGGGGGGGAGTAGGGAGAGAGCCTCTGCCAAGCAGCTGAGATACTGCAGGCCAATTCTTCCTCCTAGAGACAATCCAAAGTCATGATGAATTTTGCAAGAGAGTCACTCGACATTCCAAAGTGAACCATGTTCGCAATGTTCCATTCGCACCCACTTAAAAACAAATGCAAGGCAACCAGCCGAAAGCTCTGTTTGGACTCTGGGATTTTGTTTTACCTTCTATTTTAAAGGCCAAAAGTCCATCTCCACAAAACCACATTTAAACCCCCCCACACACACACACTTTTTTTGTGCCAAAGGTAGAGGGGAAGCCATGTTATGTGCAAACTCTGCTGTAATGGGGGGCGGGATCATCAGAACATCTCAATTGTCAAAAATTCAAGAATCTTTTGGAAGTTGGGATGGGTTTTAAATGTCAGTCTGTGCCAAATGAGTTAAGCAGCTTTGGGACAGCTCTTCCCATAGTAACATTTCAAGCATTAGTGTTGTTATGAGTTGGGTGGAACTTTGTTATGGATTGAGGTAAAACCTCCACCTAAGACAAAAGGAGTGTATGAACCCATCCCAGAATTTTTGGCTGAATATTCTTTTTTGGGGGGGGTGTAGGGAGGAAGGCAGAACACAAACCCTAAGAAAATCAGAGAGAGTCTAGACTCTAGAGGAACAGCTGAAGTGTGTGTGGTTGACCCTGGAAGAAACCTGGGGAGAGATTTTTGGGTTGGGGAGCAGGCTGAAAAGAGTGCTCTTGGTGCTGTGAGCAAAGGAAGCTGTTTCCTACTATTTGATTCCTTCTGTTTTCAGGACTTTGTACCTTCATTGTACATAAACAAAACTGCAATAAAGAAAATACCAGACTCCATCAATTTCTATTTCCAAGTGGAACACCCCCACGGCCCTGAAACTTTTGCTAGCTGCTCAGGTCAAAAAGAGGTAACATTGAGGTCAGGAGCCAGTCTCCAAGGAGAAAAATTGTGTGCTGGTATTCTTGTTGAACCAAGAAGGAGCAAATGATTGCGATGCTTGCAGAAATCAAAGATGGCCAAAAAGAATTGAAAAAGGACCTGGAGGCTTCACAACTGGAATTAAAGCAGCATCTGGAAGATTCCCAGAAAGGGCAGAGAGTTGATTTTCAGGCAAAAGTCAAATTTGTGTGGAAGCAATAATGTCTAATGTCCAGGCAGGCTGGGAAGCCCAGTTACAAAGCTCCCAGGCTAGAATGACAAGACCGGTCATAAAGGTCACAACAACCTGAGTGCCACAAATCAGAGTTTTCGTCCATTATGTGATGGAGGCCGGGCAAGTTTTAACCAGCTTGAAACTTTCTAAGAGAGAGAAGCTGCAGCAAGGACTAGGAGCTGAAAATTCAGTTCCAAAAGGAAATCAAAAGGTCACATATCACAATGGAAAACAGCCGCCTGGATGAGGAATTGAGCCAGCCAGAGGACTTTGGTAAGACCAGACATTTACAACAGTTTTCTACCTTGTTTGTGACCCACGAAGGCCCAGCTGCCAGCTCCAGTGATGCAGAACCCCATTATCTTTGAGGGGGAAATTCCCTGGGAGGAAAATTTGGCTCAATTCAACATTCTAGCTCAAATCAATGGCTGGGAGATGGACAGAAAGGAGGGTTATTAGTGGCCAACTTGGGTGGCCCAGCACTGATTGTGCTGCAAAACTTACCTCCAGAAAAGAGATGGTGTTATCCAGACCTGGTACAAGTCCTTGACATGCAGTTTGGAGTTAGCCATCAACCTGAGCTAGCCAGGGCACAGCTAAGATGTAGAAGAAAAGGGAAAGAAGAAAGCCCACTGAACTGGCAGAGGACCTGCAAAGACTTGTGTTCCTGGCATATCTGGATACTACAAAGGCCTTCTAGAATAGATGGGCAATAGATCAATTTATAGATACTCAGCTGGACTCTGACCTGCGGATCAAGTTCAGCGAAAGGAGATCAAAGTCATTCTGAGAGGCTTTGGAATTTGATACAGAACTTGAATCTTGAAGAGGAAGCAGCTGTTAGTGAGAAAGATGGAAGCAGATGACCATGAGCCCTGTAAGTACAGTTCTGAGTCTAATATGGATGATGAAAAAGGGTATTCTAATCTAGATCACGATGATATTGAATGGTTGGAACAAATTATAAGTATTGTTTGTACAAGGGAAATTGGTAATAATGAAAAAAAATAAAGGTAAAGTAAAGTTCAATTAAATGCTGGAACTGTGACAAAACTAGCCACAAAAAGAAGGATTTGAATAAATTTAAGGAAGGCCAAGACAGAACAGTGTCTAGTGAAAGCCTCTCTCCTAGTTTGAGAAATGGAGGAGACAGAGCTGAAGGGGAAAAGCTTGGGGATGCAAGGATCAGCCCAGGTTTTTGTTTAGATCTGGACAGCTAAATAACAATAACGGGAGTTTGGCTATTGAGAGTGTATAGGATCTATGATATGTATTCTCAGGGGAACCTTAGCTCCTAAAGTTCTGGTAGCTCTGAAGCAAGAACTGATCCCATCTCCTTTGCTGAATGTCTCTGACAAAGAGCAAATAGTGAGAAAAGGCACTGCAGTTGCAAAATGTGAGCTGGATATCTGGTAAATATTGTTACACAAGAAAACTACAAGGGGGAAGGTGAGCTCCCAGAGTTGAATCTGTTCCAGCATAGTGCTGTACACTTAAACAGGAGAAGCCCTAGATGGCTCCCTCTGCTCCTAGCTGGGAACCGGGGTGAGAAGTCTGGGTGCCTTGATCCCGCTTCCAGCGAGAAGCTCCAGACAGCTTCCTCTGGCTCCTGGCAGGGAATGGGGAGGGGAGAAGCCCTGGGCAGCTTCCCCCGGTTCCCAATGGGGAATTGGAGAGGGGGGAACCTGCTGGGAGCCCCGGAGTCTGTGGGGCAGCCAGGCTTCCACACTGCCCTCTTAGGTCAGTGGAAGCACTCCTGGTGAAGATACACACCACCAAACCAAGGAGGATAGTGTTAATAATTAATGTGGTGGCTGTAAGTTGACCTACCATAGGTCAACTTATCTTGGTAGTGTAGACAAGGCCTCAGAGATTTTCTGGTTAGGAATTAAGAATTGTTCTCCTTATCCAACAAAGATCTAGTTTCTACTGCACTGGTCCAATACCAGATTGATACTGGGGGAAACCAATCCATTAAACAGACACCTCACTGGTTACCAGTAGCTAAAAGATGAGGCAATACAGGCCATCGAGAAAATGTGACAGGAATGGAAGGCATTATCAAGCCTTCAACCAGTCATTGGGGCTTGCACATAGTTCAGGTTAAGAAAACAGATGGCAACACCAGATTCTTTGTGGACTGTAGAAAATTAAATGAAATCACTTCAAAGGATTCTTATCCATGATCATGAATAGATGACACCCTGGATGCTGTCAAAAGTGGGTACTGGCAAGTAGGTCCAAAAGAGGGGAAAAACCTGCTTTCAGAGCAGGACAAGGCTTGTGGCAATTTAATGTGGTGGCTTTCAGTTTGTGCAATGCACCAGCCATATATTGGAGGCTAATGGAGAGGGTATTATATGGGGTGCCCTCTGAGCCTGTCTGTTAAAGCTAGATGATATTCTGATGCATGTTTAAACATTTGAGCCCAAACTAAAACATTTACAAATGCTCTGATAAGCTGAAGGTGGCCAATTTGAAACTGAACCCAAGAAGTGTGAGTTGTTCCAAAAAGAGGGTAATCTACTGTGGGCACATAATTAGCAAGGCGGGAATTTCCACTGAGACTGTACAGAGCTGGCCAACTCCCCAGACACTCTCAAATGTGCAGAGTTTTATAGGACCAGTACTGCAAAACGACTGCATAGGCTGGGTGAGAAAGGGAAGCCATTTCAGTGATCAGCAGAGTCTGATGTAGCATTTTCAGAGTTGACAAAGACTCTTATGATCATTCCTGTCTTGGCCCATCCATGATTCAAAACCCCTTTCATACCGGACATGAGGTGCTAGTGCTTACAGATTGGAGGCAGTTCTGATACATTAGAACTAAAAGACTTGAGAGGGTGGTAGCTCAGTATAATAAAAGTATAAATTCTCCTGATAAAAACTATTTTACCACCTATAAGGAACTCCCTAGCAGTAGTTAAATCTATAGAACATTTTCATCACTATTTGTATGGGAGGAAGATTATGGTCAGGACAAACCATATTTCCCTGCAATGGCTTTTAGATTCAGGAATCCTGAGGGACAGCTTGCCAGGAGAAACTGCATTGCTAGAATTTTGCAATCACAGGCAGGCCTGGCCATAAGCATGGTAATGCTTATGCCTTGTCCAGACAGGCTTCTTGGGAAGTTAATTGCAAACACTGCCCCAAGGGAATGAGAGTGCCTCCATTCCTCTTGCATAAGTGCCTGTGTGCCTGGTTGGTTCATCTACCACAAAGACTGGGGGAAAGGGTAGCAGAAATGGAGCCCAATGCACCTAAAAACTTCCCAACAAGAGTATCCTGATAGCAGGATAGTGCATATTGGAAAATCAACTGGCAGGTGTATCCACTCAAGAATGTAGTGTCTCCTGACAGTAAAAGCTTTCTGGTCACAGTGGGAAAGCTTGCAATTTAAAGATGAAATATTGTAGGGGAGATGGGAAAAACCAGAAGATGATGGGTACTGATAACCTTAGGACTTCCTTTTTCAGTGTATTTCCTTGTCTTACTACAGCGGGACATTTGGGGATTGCAAAAAACTTAGACAAACTAAGGGACAAGTTCTGTTTGGTAAAAAGCAGGCAGGAAGTGTAAGAAATGTGATA
This sequence comes from Emydura macquarii macquarii, assembly GCF_026122565.2. Taxonomy (NCBI): domain Eukaryota; kingdom Metazoa; phylum Chordata; order Testudines; family Chelidae; genus Emydura; species Emydura macquarii. The sequence continues at coordinate 6,245,312 of NW_027131105.1, read as the reverse complement.
TTCGCATTATGAAGAAGGCCTCCCTAAAGCTGGGAGAGCCCCTTTGCAGCAGTATCTTGAGGGGACATCAACGGGGTGCATTGCCATTGATGTTCTTGGAGCCCTTGCTTAAGACAGATAGAGGCTGACAATCAATACCTACTGGTAGTTATTAGCTAATGGATACTTAACAAAATACCCTAAGGCTTACATAATCATTTAAAAAAAATCAAGAGGCTGTGACAGTAGCAGGGGTCCTAGTGAATGAATTCTTCACCAAATCTGCAGTCCTGGGTGAGTTACACACAGATCAATGGAGAAACTCTGAATCCAAAGTGTTTCAGCAGGTTTGTGAGATTCTAGACATCCACAAAACTCATACCAACCCAGCACACCTACAATCTAATAGGATGGTGGGAAGCTTCAGTAGGTCTTTGGGGGTTCCGTTGGCTAACTTTGTAAAACAGCCCCAAAGGGACTGGAACCAGCATATCCCATTCCTTTTGATGGCTAAGGTCTGGTCTACACTAAAAAGTTAGATTGACCCAGATACATTGCTCAGGGGTATGAAAAATCCCCTGAGCAATGTAATTAAGCCAACCTAACCTTCAGCATAGGCAGCAGTAGGTCAACAGAAGAATTCTTCCATCAACTTAACTACCGCCTATGCCAGTAGAAGAAACCCTTCCATCAGTATAAGTAGTGTCTACACTTGAAATGCTACCCACTGCAGCTGCAACACTGTAGCATTTCAAATGTAGACAAGCCCTTATAGAACAGCAGTCAATGAGAGTACATTCCTCATGTGTAGCCAGGAGCTATAGACCACCTCTTATATGGAGTTTCTGAAGTGAAACAAAGGGATTTGAAGCATTTGGACTGAGTAGAAACCCTACAACTCAAAATTGAAGAAGTTCACACCTTTGCAAGGGAAAATTTGAGGCTAGCCTCTGACAAAATGAAAATGCTCCATGATATAAAGGCATATGGAGAAACTTTTAGAAGAGAGGATCTGGTCTGGTTCCACAATCCACAAAGAAAGGACAGAAGCCCTAAACTGGATACATTGTGGGAGGGGTCCTATATAGTATTGACACAGATAAATGAAGTGGTGTCCATGTTACAGTTGGGTCCCAGGATTAAGCCCAAAGTTATCCATCAGGACCATCTGAGAAGATATCAGGGGGACAAAACTTCAGCTTGGCTACCCCCTGCATCTGAGAACGTAGCTGTGGAAACTGAGGCTGGAAAAGTTGTTACCGAGGTAAACTCCCCATTAGAAGAAAATGGCCAAGCTCTGCCTCAGCCAGCAAATTCCACAGAAACAACCTCAGGAGAACACTGAAAGGTAATCCAGGGAGAAAAAAGCCCCCAAGGGATTTGGTTGAGAATAAAATTGTTTTGGGCTGGCGATGTGAAACCATCTCAACAGAAAGACACTGTATGTGTGTAAATAGTTAACCTTGTATCATTTTAAATTTATTACATTTTCTTTTCTTTCTGTTTGGGATGGGCTATTAGATGCCACCATTGAAGGCCTCAGTGGGACAAGGAGCAAAGCTGGGCGGTGGGGTTATTGTTATGGGCTGGGTGGAACCTTGTTGGGTGTGGAATTAAAACCTCCACCTAAAACAAAAGGAGTGTGTGAAACCACCCAGAAGCTTTTGGCTCAGTATTATTTTAGGTAGGAGTGTGGAAGGTTGTGGGAGAAGCAGAACAGAAAAACTGGAAAAGACAGAGGCCTGGTCTACACCTAAAATTTAGGTCAATCTACCTATGTAACTCAGGGGTATGAAAAATTCACACACCCCTGAGAGACCTTATTCAGATGATCTAAGCCCCAGCATAGACACCCCTAAATCCACAGAAGAATTCTGTCAACCTCGCTACCACTTCTCCAGGAGATGGATTTACTGCAGCCATGGAAAAACTCCTTCCATGGCTCTACCAAGTATCTACATTAAAATGCCTCAGCAGTGTAGCCGGAGTTCTGCAGTTGTGCTACCCTAGTGCTTGCAGTGTAGACATACCCAGAGAGAGAGAGCCTAAAGGAGAACTGAAAGTGTGTGTGGCTGATCCTGGAAAAAGCCTGGGGGATTTGGGTTGGGATGCAGGCTGAAAAGCGTGCTCTTGGTGCTGTGAGCAACGGAAGCTGTTTCCTGCTCTTTGATTCCTTTTGTGTTCAAAGACTCAGCTGAGACTTTGTCCACTTTTGTAAATAAACAAAACTGCATCTAAAAAAATCTCAGACTCCTTCAATCTCTGCTTCCAACTGGAACGCCCCCAGGGCCCTAAAACTTTGACAAGTTGATTGGTCCAAAAGGGGCAATAGCACTATTGGAGCAGTGTGCATGGCTATACATGTGTTGGATCTGTGTGCAGTTTTTGCCCCAAGACTTTACTTACATACCTTAAAAGCACAGGGGCAGATTCTCAATCAATATAGCTGCATTAACTTTAATGGAGCTATGCCAATGCGTACCAGCTGCAGCTCTTGTCCACACATTAGGCATAGTTCTTTTTCTGGACTAGTGGACTGGAGGAAGCACTGTCCAAGCCCAGCCCTGATAGCGGGAGTTCTTCTCACAGCCTCAGGCTGTGGAACAAATCATTTCAGCATGCCTCATTTTCCCCTTCTGGATAATAAGGCCCATTAGGGGCCTGATTTTGACCTAATTTATATTGGTATAAACAAGGAGTGGCTCCATTGAAGTCAATGGAGTTACATACTGGGTCTGATTCTGATCTCACATTAGTTTTATACCAGGGCAACTTCATTGACTTCAGTGGTGTTACTCCTAATTTATAGCACCACAAGTGAAATCAGAGTCAGGCCTACTGAGTGCTAAGTTTTAGTATTAGATAAGACTAATCTCTGGAATGATTGACATACGAAGATCCTTCGAAACTCTAGCAGAGTGGGAATGGAGGGAGGAGAACTGCTTTTGAGAATCGCCTTCCTAAAAAAGTAACCAAAAAAACTCACTCAGTCCAGTGACCGCAATAAGCCCACAACAAATTAACCTGCCGTCACCAAATAATGATCTAATTTACTTTCTGCCCCATACGCTGCACAGTACAGTCCATGTAGCAGCATGCTGCCCAGATTAGCAACACTAGTTGAGAAAGGAACAGCAACCACAGAAACAAACAAACTTTGGGGAACTTGATTTGCTAAGCAAAAGTGCTGCTTTCTTGCGGAGATCTGACTCCCAAAAAAAGCAGGAGAGGGAACAGAACATGCAACACAATATTATCACCTCCTACTGCTATTGTGGTTGTCACAGCTATATTTCTGGATAAATTATACCAGACATCAGAAAGGAAACTTGCAGCCCAACATGGCTGCAGACAGGAAATCCATATAAATGTTTAGCAGTCATTTTTTTAAAAGGACACTGAGGCCTTCTGTACACTAGCACTTATGCCGGCAAATCTTTTGTCACTTGGGTGTGAGAAAAAAAAACCATTCCTGAGCAACAAATTTTTCTGGCATAAGTGCTTGTGTGGACAGCGCTATGTTGGCGAGAGAGACTCTCCCACCAACATAGCTACTGCCACTCCTTTAGGTGGTTTTATTATGTCGGCGGGAGAGCCCTGTCCGGTTGACAAAAAGCGGCTACACAAGTGCTCTTACAGTGGCACAGCTGTGCATCAGTACAGCTGTGCTGCTATAAATTTTAAGCATAGACTAATCCTTAGGCACCTAACTTCCTTAAACTCCTTTGAAGATTCCACCCTGCAAGTAACATTAATCTGATCAGATTAGAACTCTGTATTTCAGTGGCTATTGTAACAAAAACAGAGTGTCTCTGTGACCCCCACCCGCCCCACACAGCAAATGACATATTCCTTTCTATAATGTGCACCACACCCTTTTCTGTGTAAAAATAGCAGCCTAGCCCTGTTTGTGCTTGTTACTGATGGGGACGGTTTCCCTTTTGTATCTGATTCCTTCCTGGCACAGCCTTAGAGATTCAGTTTAACGGTTCCTTGCAGCACCTGCTCTCAGCTCTGACAGGCTCATAGAAACCCCTCCCATTTGGGATTCAATGGCCTAAATGCCCCTCCAGCCAGACTCCAAAACAAAGGCATTCTGTGATTGAGGCCCTCCCCTGGGAGAGCTGACGCACATGGCACTTCAGCTATTCAAGGGGCAGAGCGGTTAGTATTGTGATGCTGTGTCTATTGAAATAGTTGGTAAAGCTCCCAATGACGTAATGATGCAATATCAAGCAGATTCTCATTTACGCTAATAAGGCTCTGGCAGTGTAAAGGGGTCTTTTGCATTCATTTTAGGGCTTCTTTACATTATCAGTGGTGTGAAGGGACCTTAGTGTAAGTGAAAATCAGACCCTACTAGTCTAGACAAACCAGAGGTTACATCCAAATGACTATTAATTATTTTTATGACTGTAGCACCAAGAGGCCCCAGCTGGAATCAGGACCCCATGGCTGCAAAGAATGCTGTTGCAAAGTTCATTTTCCTAATCTGCCCCTTTGACCACTTCACCCCTCTTTGAATCCCTCCACTGCATAAAGCATAAGCTGCTTCTGTTCACTTTCATGGCCCTTCCCAGTCAATCTCCAACCCACCCTATTTATCGTGTCTCATTTATTTGCTATTGAGCTGTCGATGCTCACCTCTGACTGATCCATGGTGCCAGTCTCCATTGCCAATTTGGTACTTTTTCAAACAAGCACCTTTGTGCTTTCTCCCATGCGGCCCCTCATGTTTGGGAGGAGTTCCCCATACGCATCCATAAAGCCACCTCACTGTTCAATTTCAAATCCCTCTGCAAATCTCTCCTTTTCTGGGAGGCTACAAACAACTTGACATCAGTCAGGCATGCTGAGCCCACTGTCAGTCTGTTGTGCTCACCAATATTGTGTCATCGTTTCCTTGTATTCCCCCACCTGCTTGTATCCATCTGTTGTCTTCTATCTTAAATCTAAGCTCTTTGCGGCAGGGACATCTTTTTGCTCAGGCTTTGTACAGCACCTAGCACAATGGGGTTCTGGACCAGGATTGGGATTCTTAGGCACTCCGCTAATACAAATAATAAAAAATAATTGTGCTAAGCACTGCACAGATATGAAGGTCTAGTCTACCCTTGAAAAGATTTGCCAGGATAGCAATACAAATTACAGTTATGCCAGCAAACCTTCCTAATGTAGTTGCAGCTTATATTGGCAAGCATGCTTTTGCTGGTATAGTTTACACTAGTTCCCTGAATGAAATAAGCTGGAGGTGAAAGGGGAAGAAAAAAAAAATCACACCCCTAACCAATGTTACTATACTAGCAAAATTTCCTAGTGTAGACCTGGCCATAGTAAAAGACAGTCCCTATTCCAAAAAGTTTATAAACTAAACAGACAAGACAGATGAAGGGTGGGATGGGAAACCAAGGCATAGCGAGGGGAACATGCCAAAGCAAGTCAGGAACACACATCTTCTTGATCACACTCCAGGAGTTCCCTCCCCAAACCTATGAAATGAGATTCACATGTATATGCCAGGAGAGAGATGGAAAAATAAAGAGAAAAGTTCAACTTGGAAAATGTGCATCACAGGTCAGTAAGAGGATGAGATGGACCATCTGGAACTGGGTGGGGACCAGGTTCTGGTGCAATTCCAGCTATCCAGACACTTGATTCTACTGGACATAGAAATAAAGGAGAGAGAGGGGTCTTAATACAAGACTTTTGTGGCCTACGGGGTAAGAAGGATGCTCCTGCAGTTAAGGCACTGGGAGTCAAGTTGTGATCTCACATCAGGATAAATCAAGAGTTAACACCACTGAAGTCAATGTGCAAAACTGCTGTGAGCTGGGAGTCAGGGCACCTGGATTTTACTCCCAGCTCAGCCACCAATTCAACAGATGACCTTGGATGAACACTCCCTTGATCAATCTCCCAGGAGTCTTGCCAGGCTAAAATTCATTAACATTTAGTAAGGGGGAGGCAATGTGGCCTAGTGGACAGAGCATTGGGCTGGGACCCAGGAATTCTGGATTCAACTCCTGGCTCTGCCACTGTTTTGTGGATGACATTGGACAAGTCACTTCTCTCTGTGCCTTAGTTTCCCCATCTGTAAAGTGGTGATAATGATTCTGACATCCTTTGTAAAACTCTTTGAAATCTACTGATAAAAAGTGCTATATAGGAGCTAGGGATTATTATTTATATTGTGGCAGCACTTTGGAGCCCTAGTCATGGAGCAGAACTCCATTTTGCTAGGTGCTGTACAAACAGAACAAAGACAGTCCAGCCCCAAAAAGCTTACAATATTATCTGCAATATTCTTCATCCATCCCATTGCAGGATTAGGGCCTTCAGCAGTCGAGCAATCTGAGTAATAGAGAGAGATTGATTCCTTGGTACATTCCCTAGGGTTGGCATTGTAAACACTGCGAAGGAATGCTTATTCATTAGCATGAGAATTAAACAAAAAAAGTCATTTGTGGTAATTCAAGTAGCTAGATTTTGCCAGATCTGTAATAATATTATAATAATAATCCCTAACTCTTATATAGCATTTTTCACCTGTAGATTAAAAAACACTTTATAAAGGAGGTCAGCATCATTATCCTCATCTTACAGATGGGGAAACTGAGGCACAGAGAGGGGGAAGGGACTCGCCCAAGGTCACGCAGCAGGCCAGTGGCAAAGCCAGGAATAGAACCCAGTTCTCCCAGTTCCTGGCACTGCCCACTAGGCCTGAACCTATTTTACCTCAGACCCCCTCCCGAGTTCCCACCTTGTGCTTTGAATAGTCATTTATACCTGTGCAGAGTGGATATAAGCCACTACCCAAATCAGAGCTTTCCACTCATTCACACTAGGACTGATTAGCCACAGCATTGCTCCAGGTTTATCCCAGCGTGACTCCATTTTCAGTTAAATCACACTGACATAGAACTGGAGTAACACAGTGGTGAAGCATGGCAGCTAGCAGTAGAGTTTGCCTCCCACTCTGTACAGGTGTTAAATGACTCCATGATATGCAGACAGTGGAGAATCAACTCCTCCATCCTTTAACTTCTGAGACTAAGGCCTTGGGGGCCAGATTCTGAATTTACATACACGGGTGAAAAGCCAGTGTTATACCAATTCAATGGAGCTACTCCTGATCTGCACTAGCATAATCAAGATCAGAACCAGGATCTGGAATCTTAGCCCAGTGCAAACTCCTAGGGCCAGATTCTCCACTGACCCACGCCTTGGGGAGTCATTTACATCAGTGCAAAGTGAAGGCAGCAAGGTATGTGTAAAATGCTACTAAAGTCAGAGCAGTAAATTATTTGCACCACTATAAATGATGACACAAGGTGAAAGGAAACAAGGAAACTGACTCCTTGCATAGACACTATTTACACCAGTGCACTTTATCCTCAGGGTAAACTGCACTGGTGGAAATCATGTTACAATCACATAAAACACTATACAGATCTACACAGGGTCTTGCACCAATGGTTAAAATCCCAGTGTAAAGAAGGCCTTAGATTAAAAACATTCCATTTTGCCCCCTTAAGGAATAAAAAGTCTTGTGCTGCTGGTTTTCTTATGCACATAAGCACAGAGTATTTGGAAGCATGCTAAGAGACATTCCTTAGCACAGAATCCATCTGGTTCTCCCATACATCCACTAGATGGCTGTATCAGTCAGAGATCACCTTCTTAAAAGAAGTTTCACCTTTCCAGCCTCACACAGGGCTCTGAATACATGGACGGCCATTTCCCTCACCCCACCACACCCAGGAAACTATTTGTTTAGTGCTTGAGGGGAAAATTTTGCCTTAAAGAGGAATGTTTTAAAAATACCTAAGATAGATTTATCCGTAGAGTGGATACAGCCCCACAACCCCATCCTCTGAATCATCCAGTAACAACCCCCGTCCCGCAAAAACTAAAACCAATCCTTTGAGACCACCCTCCCAAAAGCATTCTTCCTGTCAATGTAAAGTAAAGCAAGGCTCTGTGGCAGAACAGTTTTTAAAAGGAGATTGGAGAAGCTTCTCTTTAGCCTCCAAGTTGCCAACTTAACAGCCTGCACCCTGGAGTCCCTCTCCTCTTGTTCGGTCTGTCCTCACTTCATTGGCTTGTTCTGAACTTAACACTAAGCTAGTCAACTCTAGCCCACAAAAGAGTTGGGTAGTGAAATGTATGTGCAAGTCACACAAGGGAGGTGAATACCCGGAAGTACCCTTCCCGTGGCAGATCACTAATTAGAAAGATGCCAGGAGACACCATATTAGCCCACCAGGGAATTGGGGAGGGATTGATACAGTAAAGCAGACAGGCTGTCGGGGCAAAGCCAATCCCTAAGAAGTTACTTAAGATTCCAGGGCCCTGTCTGTGGGACTTGCAAGGCCCAGACCAGAAGGCAGAAGGGAATTTGGTGCAAGTCGGAAATATGAAAATATTTTAGTTCTACTTAGAAAGCCAAACCCACCATGATCTAGGGAGGAAACACCCCCTGGGCTGAAACATGGGGACAGAGAACAGCTTCCAGACACCAGGATCTCCAGAGCAAAACGTAGCACAGAATTAACACAGTGCAAGAGGAAAGACTGATATACAATAAGGACTCCTAAGACATTCACTGAGTTGGTAGCCAGTAATGTAGTGTGCCAGCCACCTCAGCTATCTAGCTGCCAGCCCAGAGAATGCAAGCTCATGATGACCCTGGGGAGTAACAGCTATTCCTATTGCAAGCGCCTCCTGCTGGCCACGTTACAGAATGCCAATGACGTATGGCATTTGAACCTGCTTTCTTGCCTTGGCCAATTGGAGGATGAAGGCAACTGTAGTGGTCATCTTCCTTAGAGAGGGAGAATCATCCAAGGGTATGGGGGGGAACTATGAAGAGAGTGTAGAAAGTTTAGGCCCAAACTTCAGATTGGGTGAGGGAAACCCATAAAACATGTCTATAACTGTAAGGTACACTGAAGAAACTAATGCACTCTAGTGGCGAGGGTGCTGGGCTGAGTATGCAGAAAGAGGGGTTAGTCTCTTCCCTTCTCTATGCCTGTTTCCACCTCCACCTTTTGTCTGTCCTGTTTACATGGGATGCACTTTGAGGCAGGGACCATTTCTCAATATCTGTTTATACAGAGCCATGCACAACAGGGCCCCAATCTCTGTTAGGGTCTCAAATTGCTATGGGTATACAAATAATAACAAAAATAATAATATAACAAATAAATACTTCTGTAGAAGAGGGGTCCTCATAAAACCAGCAACATCCTGTCTTATGGGGCACCTACTAGTGATAATCATTAATAAAATATAAGCCAACCTCTGACCACTGGGTGAGAACGAAGTTCCCCTTGGGTCAAATAATCCCATAACTGCCTACTACAGGATTTCTTGCATCTTCCTCTGAAGCAGCTGGTACTGGGCAATGATAGAGACAGGATCCTGGATTGGGTGGTAATTTCAATATTCTTTTATGGGGAGGGTCCACTCAGTAACATAAGTGTAGATGGGACCCTAGGGAATTGCTACAACTTTACACGGAGGAAACTAAATGGAATATCTGCATGGTTCCCCAGTCATCCCCATACGTCACTTATTTAAGATCCATAAGGCCAGCTTCTCATTTACAGCAAGGCCCTTTATACTGCTCTGCCAGTGTCAAGAGGTCTAAAAGTGAGAATCAGTCCTTTATCCCATCATCCAGGGGTTCTCAAACTGGGGGTTGTGACCCCTCAAGGGGTCGCAGGGTTATTATGGGGGCGGTCATAAGCGGTCATCCCCCATGCATGCCGGTAAGGGTGGCATGGCATGAGTGGAGTCATCACTTCTGTGGGGGGTCATCACAGCCTGAAATATTTTCAAATGGGGTCCCAGCAAAAAAAAAGTTTGAGAACCCCTATGATATCTATTTCAAGCATCTCAATTTGCCAAAGTTAATCTAAAGATAGTTATACATTTCACAGCTGGTTTCTAAAATTATAAGAGGCAGGTTGCTGAATGTAGATATGTAACATAGGTGTAAAAAAATCCTCATGGGAGACAACCAGAGCTTTATATAGAAGACGATGGGTAAATGATACCCTGAAGTCCAGCTCTAAAGTTAAAAGGCAATTACTAAGAACCACAGCTTGATTTAAAATGTGAGAGAAGTAATTTCTTCCCCCACCCCTCTTGTTGCAAACAGTAAAACGTAGGAGCCAGCTCAACAAGCTTTACTGATTACCGATTTCACTCCCTTAAAAACAAATACCATGGAAAGTCTCAGACCTGGTTGTTAACAGACGGAATGAAAGAGGAGAGGGAGCCCATGGAAACAGAAGGAGAGGGATCCCATTTCAGTGCCATGCCCACTGCCCTGGAGAAGGAAGAAAAGTGGCAGTAGCTACCAACTCGCACTGCAGGAAAACACCTCCCTCCTGGCTCGGAAAGCTAATACTTTGCCCTCTTTTTGGGACCTCAAAGCAACTCTCAAGCATTCTTGGCCTCATGCACACACCCTGGCAGCAGAAATTATCCCAATTTTACATCCAGGGAAACTGAGGCAAAGAGAAATATTCCACCCCTCCTCCCGCAATACAGGGAATCGTTGCAAACCCATGAATAAAACCCAGAAGTCCTGACTCCCAACCTCCACTGCTCTCACCTCCAGAGCCAGCTCTCCTCCCACAGCCGGGAAAAGAACTCAGGAGTCCTGATTCCCAGCCCTACTCTGCTCCCAACCTCTCCATAGCACTTCCCCCGCCACAGCTAAGTGGAGAACCCAAATGTCCCGACTCCCTGCCTGCCCTCTCTAACTCACTAGACCCCATCTCCTCTCAGAGGTGGGAACCGAACCTGAGGCAGCGCAGCTTCTTGGGCTGTTCCGACGAGAACTCCAGTCTCAAGCCCTGTGGCGAGTGAAAGTGCTGCAGTGCCTCAGCGGGCACTGCCAGCTGCCGTCACACACACATCCTTCAAAGTTTTGGGAACTACCAACAAAAACCCCTGACAGCCCACCCACTTCACCGCCCCACTACTCACCTTTAATCCGGGGTATCCAATCCGGGGTGCTTAGGGGGGGTGTAATGCTAGTGCCGCGTCTGGTGAGCAGCAGGCAGCAGCTGGTTCTTCCTTCCCCACCCTGCTTCTTGAGCCAATATGGGCTGCCTGCAATGCATTCAGCTAGGGCTGCTCTCTGCTCCCCAGCAGCCAATGCTAAAGCTACGATGTAGCCAGCCAGAGAAAAAGCATGCAAGCTCCTCCCCAGGCCAAGTGCACAAGCCAGCCAGCCAGCCAGCCTGCTCTGCTCTTAGATTCCACCAGGGGCAAAAGGGCACTGATCGTGCATAAAATGCGGAGTCTCTGGGAATGAAGGGAAAAGATTTTCTCTGTGCCTAAAATGTGCATAAAAGTATGGATTCCCTGTGTATAAAATGCATGGATTGTGCATAAAAGATGGAATTTTCAAAAGCCCCTAAGTGACTTAGGAGCACACTCCCATTGCCATTCAATAGAATTTCCACTCCTAAATCACTTAGGTGTTCAGAATTTATGACTCAGGACCCTCAAATCATCAGATTGTCTTAAAAATTATGAGATTATTTTTTAAATGAATTGTTGTTTCTTTTAATTTACCTTCTGGGCTCTGAATCTTTAGGATACTCTCAATTCACGTTTTCCAACTTCTCTCTGCAGCCATGAGGGCAGGAATCTTACCTTTTTTTCTTTCTAAATTGAAGCGGAGATTCTCTAGGTCCCTTCCAGTGCTACAATTCTATGATTCTCATGCATTCTCTTGATTTCTTTCCAGTAGCTGTGGCTTTAGGGGAAACACCAAAATCACAAGACTCATGATCAAATCTCCTGGTTTTTCCAACACTGCAAAATGCATGCATTCTCAGTGAACAAAATACATAGATTGCCTCAGCGTAAAGGGCTTGGATTCTCAGAGAACAAAGTGCATGGTTTATACATAAAGCACCTGACTCAACGTGCCTGCTGAGGCTTTCCATTTACTTAAATGGGCTTTGGATCAGTCCCAAAATGCATGGATTCTCTAGGGATCCAGTGCACAGAGCTAAGCAAATTAGTCATCCATCTAAAACAAAAATATAAATCAGTGTGCCTGAAGCATGACATCTCTGTAATTTCTCAGCCAGTTTTCACTGGACAAGCTGCTCACAAGATTGTGTTTCAGTTGAGCCATTGCCAACCCCATATGGAAATAGCCAAGGTGTTTCTTTCTATTAAAAACTCTTATTGTATCTCCATCTTCATCAAAATTAAAAGATTAATCTACATAAAGAAGATGCACTGATTTAATTAAAAAACTAGGCCTAAGAGGGACTCTGTGAGATTAAAACTCTCTGGACCAGATCCTTAGTTGATATAAATTATAAATCAAGCCAATGGTGGCTGATCTATACACTAGCTGAGGATCTGACTCCACATATTTTAAGCAGAATGTTCTTTCTATGTTGCTAAAAACACTTTAGGTTATTACAGAAAAGCAGACATTAATGAAATGGAGCATAACTTGAACAGAAGAAAAATGTAACGTATCGTCTACACTGAAATTTTCATAGATTCATAGAGTTTAAGTCTGACCTCCTGTATATCACAGGCCATTACATTTTACTCACTTACCTCTGTGTTGAGCCCAATAATTTGCTTTTGGTTAAAGCATAATTTGTGTTAGGCTACAGCATCTTCCACAAAGGCATCCAGTCTTGATTTGCAGACACCAAGAGAGGGGAATCAACCACTTCCCTTGGGAGTTTGCTCCAATCTTTAATCACTCTCCTTGTCAAAAATTTGTGCCTAATTTCTCATTTGATTTTTTTGGCTTCAGCTTCCAGCTATTGGTTCTTGTTCTGCCTTTCTCCACTAGACTAAGGAGCCCGTTAGTACCTGGTGTTCTCTTCTTGGGACTTATACACTGTAATCAAACCACCTCTCAAGTTTTATTTTTTATTTTTTTTTAAATAGAAGTTAAACAGATTGAGCTCTTTAAGTCTTTCACTATCAGGAATTTTCTAAATCCCTCAAATCATTTTCGTCTCTTTTCTGGACCTTCTCCAATTTTCTAACTTCCTTTTTAAAATGTGGGCACTAGTTGCCAACTCATAATTATATTGCAAAACTTGCAAAATTAGATGTTTTCCTTAAAGCCCAGCTTCTCAAGTCAGGAGATTACACAAGAATCTCACATTTCATTAAAAAAAAAAAAAAAAAGTTTCTAACCCTCTAGTTCCCTCCTTGAAAACATGACCCCTAAAAAACGGAAAACCACATTTATTTACACAGGACCACAAATCACTCCAGGGAGAAGGTGCTGTTTGTTTTCCCCATAGCAAACGTGACACTTTTCAGGAGAGACAAAGGCATCAGAAAGTTGGCAAACAGACACTGCACACAGTCCCAATGTACCATGTCTTGCTGGATTTCTTACAGCTCTCTGCAGATTCACACAGGGCAAAAAACACTTTGGAGGTTTCTGCCATGTTTTTATCAGCCACTCCATTCAATTAAACGTTTGTTACAAATGTTGCCCGTTTCCCATACTGCCCATCAAGCCAGTCAAGTCATTTTAAAAAAAGCCTGTAAACCAAGAGCTTATTTGTGAATGAGTCTGTGTCTCTATCCAAACTAGGAACTTTTACAGCGCTGCCAAGAAAGCCACAGGAGTATCTATGCCAATGCAAAGCTTGTACTGTAGGTGCCAACTGCTGCAGGAAAGACCATGCTTAGTATAGCTGCTGGGACACGGACCAAGGTGTCTGTTGCAGCAAAACCTGGAGACAAATAATGATCCTTTGTCAGCCTGTAGCATCGTCATGCAAGGATCTTAAAGCTTTTCACTTGGTATTTAAGTATTGTCCCCAATGGGAAAATAAGGCGCTTTGACATAACTCACCAAGTCTCTCAGGCTATGTCTACTCTGCAGTTAAACAACTACAGCTGGCCCGTGTCAGCAGACTCTGGCACCTTGGGCTCAGGCTACAGGACTGTTTAAATGCAAGGTAGACATTCCAGCTCAGGCGGAGACCAAGCTCGGGACCCTCCCCCCTCGGAGGGTCCCAGAGCCCAGACTACAGCCTGAGCCTGAATGTCTACACTGTAATTAAACAGCCCCATAATAATCTGAGCCCTGTGAGCCAAATCAGCTTCCATAGGCCAGATACAGGTGTTTAATTGCACTGTAGACACAACTTCACTAACAGAGTTGGGAATAAAACTCAGGAGTCCTGGCTCCTAGTCCCCTGCTCTTACCAGTCTCTAAGCACCACTGCTGGCCATGTAGTTTGCTTGCTCCGGGAGCCACGTTGTCAAAGAGTCTTATTTATTTTGCCAGCACTTCACATGATCAGTGATAAATTTGAGAACAAACACACACATAATGAATTTCAAAGTAATCGGAATTAGAAAGTGATAGGGTGACCAGATAGCAAGTGTGAAAAATTGGGATGGGGGTAATAGGCACCTATATAAGACAAAGCCCCAAATATCAGAATTGTCCCTATAAAATTGGGACATCTGGTCACCCTAGAAAGTGAGAACACCATAGTCTAAACCAAGTCCATGCACACATCCCCTCTGCTGTCTCGGCTTTGAAAGCAGTTTTCTTGATAATCTGTCATCTTGAAATTCCTCAGTCTTGGGAGAAAATTAGCCTCTTAAACCCGGCACCACATTTAAGTGCAAAATAAACTGTTCCAGAGTCTAGTTATTTGGTGAAGATTCTTCCTTCAGTACAAGTAAGGCATAATCTGCCACAGATGTGCAGCTGGGTGTGTCTGATTTTATCAGCTCAGAGACTGGAAAGCTGAGCTCTGTGAAACAGAACAATTGGCAAACAATCCCTTTCTTTAGTATAAGTAGTGTTTGTGACTGAAGTGAGAAAGCTTGTCTGTGTGTATCAGCAAGGCCTGCAGAGGAGTAAATGAAAGCACAGGGAGGAGGAATAGAATAGAATAGAATAGAATAGAATACACACACACACACACACACACACACACACACACACACACACACCCTGCCATTCTGGAAATGCATTCACCTCTGGGGAGGAACATGGTACAACAGCATACATCAATTTAGGATAGGACATAAGGAGAATGCCATGTCTGATTTAGGCTTTCAGGGGAATTTTAGAGAGCTGTAATTACCTGAGTTAAAATTTAGATTGGTCCCGAGTTTTCACGTATCAGGGTGTTTTTTAATTACCATGTGGTCACGGAACATCTGTTTTATAGCAACTGTAGCAGCTAAGGTATGGGTAACTGACTCCAAATGGCACCTGCTGAGTCACCTACCCTGCTTCCTGCAGCACAGCAACCCCTAGCAACTCACTGAAGCACCAGCGTCAGTACTGACTCTGAGGGGACAGCACCTCTATGCCACTCCTTGAAGCACAGTGCCCCCAACCACTGCAGTGGGGTCACTGAGCTTAGCAATGATTCAGAAGAGACAACACCCCTTATTGAGTCACCCATACCATTCCATGAAAGCACATTGACCCTAGGACTGCACTGTCTTTGGGGTCCACACTGGCTCAGCGGGAAAAGCGTCCCCTGTTAGTAACCCCCATCACTTCCTGCAGCACCTGGGCTTGCTCACCAAATGTTAAACATTTGTGATTCCCTGAGGTTTCTGCTTATAACTACCACATCATTCTCTAGGATGTGTAACAATATTTTTAAAAGCATAATTATTACTATAGTTGTTATTTCTTTGTAAGACAGTAGCACCCACAGACTGCAGTCAGGCATCAGGGCACCACTGTGCCAGGTGCTGCACATATACATATTAAAAACTCAGTTCCTCCCCTAAAGAATTTACAATCCTGCTAGGAATAATACACAAAGCTATAGTAAAGAGGTGCTAAACATGCAAAGCTGTAGCAGGTTATCAAGAAGGATGGGCAGTTGAACAGAGGAAAGTAACAGAAGGGAAGAGGATGCACAAAGGTAGGGGTAAGCCAAGTAGTAGAAAGGGACTGGATCCTTGTTTGAATATCATCCAAATCCATGATTTATGGATTCATAAAAAACAAGTGGTTTAGAGAAAGGCTGCACGATCAGACAAGGTGCATAGGAAAATCACAAGCTAAGTAATAGGAGATGTTAATTACACTGGCACAGACTGGATTAGCACTGGAAGAAAAAGGCTCAATAGCATGTCAGCCTGGCTATGTATAATAATACTTGGTACTGCTTTAGCAAGTATCTATTTGATGTTCTCAAACATCACTCAGATACTATGGTGATAGGGGCATGAGAATCTAGGTAGATCAAAATGCTTCAATATTCTTATCCTAATGTTACAAAATGGGAAACTGAGTCACAAAGAAAGGAAGTGGCTTATCCCCAAGAATACACGCAAGCCAGTGACAGAGCTGGATACAGAACCCAGGTGACGTGACTCCCATCCGTGCTGCTCTACCCTCTAGACCATATTCCCCTTCCATTGCCAAAAATAGAACACAGGCATCCTGAATCCCAGCCTGCTACTCTATCCCCTAGACTAGTGATACTCAGACTGAAACGTTTGATCCACAAGTGGCTCTTCAATGTGTCTTCTGCAATTCTTTGCAGCACCTGATATTAAAACATTGTGATTGACTATACAGTACTATTAGTAAATGAAACAATTAATTCACATTACTGTGGCTCTTTTGGGTAATGTTGATCACTAATTTGGCTCCTAAACCACTGAGGTCTGAGTATCAATGCCCTAAACCAACATGTCCTTTTGGAACCATGAATAGAATCCACGAGTCCGGACACCCAGCCCCAACACTAGACATCATTCCCATCCAAAGCTAGGAGTAGAAACTCGGGAGCCTTGATGTGTAGTCCCCTACTCTAACCATTGAGAAATAGACCCTCTTTCAAAGCCATCAGTGGAATACAGGAGTCCTCCCTCCCACTATGCAGACCCCTTAACTCCAGTAACCCCTGCTCTGTATCTCACAGATACACCCACCCTCTTTCATGACATATCTATTTTTCTATCTAACCCTGCCAGCTGGATAGGGGCCAAATTCTGACTCCTTCAGTTCTGAAATGCATTCCAGATGAAATTTAAACAAACACGAATAACAAAGAACACTGCCCCAGATTGTTGGGGGGAAAACAATCAAATAAACCATTGGCAGAGGCAAACATTTCCTCCCATCACTGACCTCTGACTGCAGTGGGTGGGGCAGGTTTTTATTTTGGGCTCCAGAGCCCAGATGGGAAACATTAAATCAGATCTGACCTTCAGGCTGGGCTGGATCAAGGCACAGAGCTCCAGGCCCATGCCACCCCCCACACCTCTCTGGCTAGAGCATGAGGGAGAGGGACCCCAATGCAGCTCCTGCTACTCTCATGGGGGCCACATGTTGTGGAATGCCCAGGACTCCACATTGCTTTAATCTGGTGCTGGAAGCTTTAAACAGCAAAATCTACTGACACTGTGTTCAGGTAGGAGTCCTATGAGGTCACTTCACTTGTGTCCTGCCAGGCCAGGTGTGTGATTATTACTGCATTGAAGGAGCAGTTTGCTATAAAAGAATACAATGGGAGGCATAGCACTGGGGTGAGGTTTTATAATTAAAATCTTACATTACCAAGTGTTGTCTCACGGCTCTGATTCCCGTGTGCTTGGCTGGCTGGCAGCTTTTTGCATCCCTTTATTATTCGTAAGGCACAGCCCCTTAAAACATACAGCACAGTACACGAAACAGCAGAACACACAACGAGGGTGTTGGGGGCCACAGCCCTGAAATGGGTTCAAGGCCCAGCTCTGCCAGAAGCTCCCTGGGTGACTTTGATTAAGTAATTTAGCCTCAGTGTCCCCATCTATAAAATGGGATAACATCTTTTCTTTGTCTGCCTTGTCTATTTGGATTGCATGCTCTTCATGTCAGCAATTATCCTACTATGTCTGTACAATGCCTAGCCCCATGAGAGACTTGGACTCAGACTCAGAAGCTCCAAACAAGGTCAAGTCCAGTGCCTTGCCTGCAAGGCTGTCATTCCTCCCTGCTGATATGCTGCTGGATTAACCCCTCTTATCTCTGAGCAGGGTCAAATCTCATCATGGTTAAAATGCCACTACCTTGCCTACACTAGTGCGCCAAAAATTGCAGCTGATGGAAGATTTCCAGCGGCAGACTTGGCCAAAGCGATCATGCACCCTCACATCCCATCTAGAGATCTATGGAAGTGAAGTAATGCCTTGCAGCAGGCACTGACCAAGCTTACAGGGAAAGATGACTGGGATTGAAAGGAATCTGGAACCATCCTTTTCGGGGGAATTGGGGGGAAGGGGGAAGAAAAGAGAATCCCTATAAGGGAGGGGAATTAGATTTCCACTCAGACTTGGTGATTAGAGACAGCACTTGGGCTCATTATAAATGCAGAAAGATGAAGAATCAGCAGAAGAGGAAGCTGTGTTGGGTTGCACGCCTGGGAGTAGGACAGAAGTCAAATGCTTGCTTCTTACTAATGAGTTGGATAGGGCTGTTCTAGTAAAAACATGACTCAACTTTCTAGGTAGTGGATAGTTTGTTGTATGCTGCAGATGGAGCCTGACAACTCTTACAAGCCTCTGCATTACAGACAAAGCTTGGTGTGTGCAGAAGAAGTAATGTTATGACAGCACAAAAGCCCCAATTGACATCAGGGCTTTGTTCTGCTAGGTGCTATACAGAAACATAGGGAGAGACATTCCCTAAGCCACAGAGCTCACAATCTAAATAGACAAGGCAGAATTATTATCCCCATTTCACAGATGGGGAGGTAAGACCCAGAAAGAAAGTAGGTCTTGGGTTTTAAAAGACACGTTTGAGAGTTAGCCACATAGCTCCCACTGAATTCAGTGACTTGGCCGAGGTCACACAGAGGCTGTGGCCGAAAGGAAAATGAACGCAGATCTCCTGGAGCCCAGCCAAGTGCCTTGACCACAAGACCCTCCTTCTTCCCAGAAGTTAACTGGAAGCTAGGTGCCTCCTTCCGGTTCTTGCCAAGACATGACCCCAGTGGCACAGAAATGAGCTAGGGAACACCTCCATTTGGTTCTTTATCCCATTTATATGGAGAGAGGAGTTCTGACTCTGTGATGAGGAAAGGGAGGCTGCTTCTCGCAAGTTTAACAGCCACCAGCTCCCTTTCGGCCCAAGCACTTTCAGCCCAGCCCAAGCAATGGACTTCTAGCCCTGCTAGCAAAAGCTTTGCAAGTACCCAACCCACTTCACAGGGGGACGAGCTATAATCACTGCTGGCAGCAACCGCAGGCAGCAACCGCGGCAGCAAATAGCCTCTAGAATCCTCTCCGAGGCTGCTCTCAGAAAACCGTTTACTTAGGAGACTGATCAGACATGGCCACAGCAAAACTGCTGCTGGCTCCATTGATAATTTTCAGTCCTCTCCTTCCCCTGTGCCCTTATTATTATTTATCACGTTCATTATGGTGGTACCTAAGGGCCAACTGAGAATGGGGCCCCGTTGTGCTAGGTACTGCACAGAGCATTAGACAGCCCCTGCCTTCAAGAGCTCACAGTCTAATAGACCTGGCTTTGCTTTTTGCCCTTGCTTTCCATGAGCTGCAGGTAATGCTAATCTGGACCTATTTTAAAGCTCTGACATTTCCTTCTTTGTGATTTCTATGCCCAAACAGATATCAGGGTCCTATCATAAGAGACAGTGTCCATCTAGTATAAACAGACAAGACAAAGTGTAGGAAGGAAACAGAGGCAAAGAGAAGCAACTTGTCTAAGGTCACAGAGCAGAGTCAGGAATTGAACCCAGGTTTCCTTAGTAAATGCCCTAGCCACTCAGTCACACTACCTCCCATATCATTTTGCCTTAACTGTAGTGTCTTTCAGGGTACCTGTTACTTTTTAAAGCAAACTAGTTGATGAATTTTTCTGTGTTATTGAACTGTATATTTATTTAAAAGGGCACTTAGTAAGTTTTCTGTTCTAATATCAACCTCACAAGGAGGCTGTGAAGGGCTTAATTTATTGATGTTAACCTAGGTATTTCAGGTTTTGACAAACTCATGATGTTTCATGATATTTGATTTCAGGAGGAGGCAGTGTGTCCTAGTGGCTAAAGCACTGGACTTTAATTCAGGAAACTTGTTCTCTATTCCCAGCCCTGCCATTAGCCAACTGGCTGACCTTCAGCAAGTTACTTCACTTTTCTCTTTCTCAATTTCCCCATCTGTAAAAATGGGAATAAGGATACTGACTTCCTTTGTGAAGTGCTTTGCCATCTACTGATAAGAGCTATGTATTATTATATTACTTATAGCTTGTGTGTGAAGCTCAGTTTTCATTTACAAAAAAAGTATGTTTCTTGCCTTCATTGCTGGAGAAAAACTTGGAAATGTGATGACTGCACAGTATTGGCTCAAATAAAAATAACCAACAATTATTTAAAAAATAAAATCTCATTTTTGTAAGCATCTCAATTTTGTAGGGCCTGACTCATGAATATTCAGATTGGTCATTCAGGTATTTGCATGTTCCCCCACTACCATAGCATCTGAGAACTACACCATTAAAGTAGTCTTCCTCACAACGCTCCCTGAGGCAAGGAAGCAGCATAATCCTTCATGCATATAGATGAGGGAACTGAGGCACAGGAAGATGAAGTGATTTGCCTGAGGCCACACATAGTGTCTATGGCAGTGCCAGATCTCCAGAGTTCCTTAACCATGGGATCATCCTTCTGCTAGCATGAAGTGCTTTGAGATTGTAGGATGGAATGTGCCACAAAAGTGTAGTGTATTAATAATAGCCTAATATTATGCTCAGAACATTCATCTAAATAACATTCTTGCTGGTGCAAACTTTCTCCTAGAATCCTCTGTGATAAGTGAATGGAGTAAAGAGTAACAGACAGGCACTTGGAGCTGCTATGGCTGCCAAAGGACAGCCAACAAGCCAGTAGCTAGTGGCAGATCCATTTCCTCCCTTAAAAAACACCAACTCCAGTTACATGAAGGCAGCCTGCTCAAGGGACAGCGTACATCAAGGGGTTAGGAGTAGAACTTGAAATCAGGAGGAGAAACATAATGAAACCATTCCTCCAGGGAAGCCAGCCAGTCCTCCCACCACTGCCTCTTAGCAAACCCACCAGACATTCCAAACAAATTGCACGTCAGAACCACGGTTCCTTGTTACTTGGGACAGACAATGTGCAGGTTTAGATGGTTTTCTAAGTAAAGGTTACAAGCTGGGATGACAGGCTAGAGGTTTTTGTTTACACAGGGTATCTACCAATTAAGGGCGCCTATGCCAACGATCTAGAAGAATCAAAGTCCCCAAATCCGTACTTGCCAAACAAACAATTTTACAACAAAATCCTCATGTTGTTTTGACTGGGGTCAGAGGAATACAATACCACAATACACATAAATAATTCCTTTCCTGTATATGAACCGGTCACCTAAACTCAGCCCCCTTTTCCAGCTCTGCTGTTCAATCCCATCACACAGAAATCCCATCCCCTGATTGGATTTGGGGCTATTGGAATTCTCCCCACGTAGCAGCTAACAGTGAGGGCTGCAGCAGCAGGAACAAAAGCATTTCTCAGTTCAAAGTGTGTGGGAACCAGCCCTGGCTGCTTAGTGCCACATCTAAACTCCACTTGAATGACTGAGTGACCCAGAAGGTGGGGGGCAGGGACGATAAGGCGGAGGTGGCGGTCCGTTCTTCGTCTCTAATTGATGTCCCTCTCATTCTAGAATTCTGAATGGTGATTTTTATAGAAGCTTCTTGATTGCGCTTCTCCTCTAGGATCACTAAAGCAGCTAACCAGCCCTCAGCTCTGCAAACTAGGCTTGATCAACCCATCCTTGAATCTACAGTGATAGTCTGTTTTAGTTATAATCATATTAATATTTTACCTGTTTAATGGGAGGGATTCAAAGCACTTTCCATACTTCTTGTTTGTATTGTAATAGGACTTAGAGACCCTAAATGAGGTGAGAGACCCATAGATTCAAAGCCAAAAAGGACCATTAGATCATCTAGTCTCACCTTCTGAATAACACAGTCCAGAGGATTTCATCCAGTTACACCTACCTTGAGCCCAATAATTTGTGTTTGACTAAGCCATGGCTCCCAAACTTTGTTGGTTCACATATCACCTTCTTAAAAACTGTTGTGAAATAAAGGGATGGATCATCAAGCTCCTGTACTACAGTCTGGGAACACTTGGACGAAAGCATATCTTCCAGGAAGGTATCCAAGGCTTGGTTTGAAGACATCAAAAGATTGGAGAATCCACCACATCCTTTTGTAGACTGCCCCAATGGTTAATCATCCTCACTATTAAAAATATGTGCCTTATTTCCATTTGTGCAAGGCACTGCACATTCTCATAGTAAGAGAAGGCTGCTGTCCCAAAGATCCTTCATTCTAAATAAAGGAAGGATTATTATTCCTGTTTTATGGGGGCTGAAGCTGAGTGATTTAGTCCCAGTCTACACCCAAAAGTTGGACCACTTTAGCTGTATAAGTAGATTAAAAGTGGTACAACCTCCCTCCCCCCCAGTGTAGCCACACTTATATCAGCACAAAGGTGCTTACAGCAGTATAGCTTTATTCCCATATAGAAAGGGGAATAAGTTATACCAGCACAAAGCCCCTTTATACCAATGTAACTGTATCCATACTAGGCGTTGTAGCAGTATAACTATTGCACTTAAAAGAAAAAAAAAAAAAAAAGTCATACCACTATAGTTATACAGGTACAAAATCTGAAAAGATCAGGCCCAAGTAACTTGGCTCTTTCGGCATTTTCTATCTTCCCAATAGCTCCTTTGTGATGAATCATTATTATACCCTTTTTTACAGGAGGAAAACTGAGAGGTAGAGCCATCTAGCATCCAGGGTCACGCTGCAGAGCTGGAATCAGTCTCCATGAGTCCTGGAATCCACAGTCTGATTCTTTCACAATGGACTTTCAAAAAGAGGGGGCAGAATATAACTAAGGGCTAGATCCTCAGCTGGTGTAAACCAGGGTAGCCCCCTGAAGTTCAAGGAGCTCTATTTACAACAGCTGAGGATCGGCCTCAGATTTTGTTGTTGTTGTTATGCCTGAGTTTTGGCTCAGAGGGACAAAAACATCTCCCCAAATAGCTGAGCTGCAGGGACAGCACAAAGCACTGAGGCGCTAGTCTGAGGCTATTAAGCAGATGAAGCAGACACTGTGAAGATAAAGCATTTGCCATCTATTAGTTCCAGAGTTAAACAGGAAGGAGTGGAAGTTTCCCATTGTGGGCCATTTGCTCACTGATCCTGTGGCAGGCCGTGTTCCCTCCTCCAGCAGAGTTTGAATTTGAAAAATTTTCTCCAAGTGCCTGTTTGTTCCTCCACCAATTGCATTTGAACTGTCTCCAGGCAACGAGACTCAACTGTCATCCAAGGGCTGGGACACTCTGAGAAAGGATTAAGATGGCTCTATACCCGCACATCACTAAGCGCTATCAGCAGAAAACACTGCCTGGGACAGCAAAATTAATATGGTCAGGGAGCATAGCCCCTCCTTTAAGAAATCAGGAACACCCACCATGTGTAGTATGCAAACATCATCATCCAGCCAATTAACTGCTTTTCTGTGCATGCTAAAGGCCATCATGCTGGGCTTCAAAACATCCCTTCAGACTAGTAGTCTTTCTGAAAATGAAAGCACTGGGCAGGTAAGAAGCTAGTCTGAATGCTTATGTATTAGAGTAGCACTTAGAGGTACCAACTGAGATCAGGGCCCTATTGTGCTAGGTGATGTGCATATATAATAGGAGAGTCCCTCCCCCAAAGAATGTACAATTTATAAAGTAGAGAAAATAAGGATTATTATCCCCCTTGTGCCTCAGTTCCCATCTGCAAAAATCTGATGGCCCAGTCCTCTCATCACAAAGGCTTTCTTCCTCTGCTGGAATGCAGGTATAGCACAGGCAGGATGGTCCGTGGTTAAAAGCACAGGATGAGGACTCGTAGAGCTGGAATCAATTCCCCAGTTTGTTATGTAGCCTCCCTATGTGCCGTTGAGCAAGTCACCTCATGTTTCTGTGGCTCAGTGTCCCCCTCTACACAATAGGGATAAATAACCTTGCCCTGCCTCACAAGGGGGTTGTAAAAATAAATGCATTAAAGATTGTGAGGTGCTCAGATACCACGGTAATGAGAACCATAAACACCTAGACACGGATAGAATAGGAATTAGTGTTTTTCCTAGAGTACATGGCCAGAAGGGACCATTGTGATCATGTAGTCTGACCTCCTGTGTAACACTGGCCATAGAACTTCCCCAAAATAATTCCTAATGCAGATCTTTTAGAAAAACATCCAATCTTGATTTAAAAATGGTCAATGATGGAAAATCCACCGCTGGGAAGCTGTTCCAATGGTTAATTACTCACTGTTAAAAAACGTACACCTTATTTCCAGTCTGGATTTGTGTAGCTTCAACTCCCAGCCATTGGATTTGGTTACATCTTTGTCTGTTAGTTTGAAGAGTTCATTATTAAATATTTGTTTCCCAGTTATATACTTAGAGCCTGTAATCAAGTCACCTTTGACCTTCTCCTTATTAAGTATTATGATTAAGGCATGAGACAGACTCAGGAACTGCTATCGTTGCTGTGTGACTTTGGGGAAAGGTACTTCATCTTTCTGTGATTCAGTTCTCCATCTGTAAAACAGGGATAATCCTCTTCTTGTGTATATTTAGGCTGAATATCTTCAGGGTAGGGACTCTCTCCCCCTATGTGTTAGTACAGCACATGGTACTACAGTGCCCTGATCTCAGTTGAGGACTCCAGGCACTACTATGATACAAACAACAATAAAAAGTTGTAAAGGGGCCTTCCAAAAAACCAGAAACATGTGCCTTGAGTTCACAGAGTTAGAAATCAGCACTCCTCTGTCAGGCAAGGTTTCCCAACAACTCTCAATAAAAGCAGTTGATCATTTCCACTTAGAAGCAGTGGTTCCCAAACTATGGGTCATAATCCCAAATAGGGTTGCGCCCTCAGCAGACGGGATCACAACAATCCCTAGTATGTGGAGGATGCCATTTTGCTCCACCCAGCATGACCTTGAATGTACAGTGCATGTGAGGTCACACCGTGCAAAGGCAAAATAGCATCCTCCATCCTGTCTGGGGTCCTGGCAGAAAATACTTTTATTAAAATGAGGTCACGATGACAAAAAGTTTGGGAACCCTTGGCTTAGACAAACAAGGTGAAGGAGGTAATATTTTTAAATGGATCACCTTCTCTTGGTGGAGGAGACAAGCTTTTGAGTTACACAGAGCTCTTCTGCAGCTTAGGGACATTCTATGCATTGACTATGCCTGCCCACTCTACAGCATCTCAAATGACCATACTTAGGTAACTTCCACTTTGCAGCAGCTGCACTTGGCCAGCCCAATGTTCACCACTAGCATCAATGCCACCAAAAACAAAGACCAGGGCTGCAGTCGAGAGGATGAGCAGATTACTATCTCAGAGAAAACCAGGCTGCTCTGTGCATTTGGGAGATGGACTTGTGTTGGAGGGAAGATCCAGTCTAGCGTAAGCAGGGAAAAAAATGGGGAAAGAGTTTACACAGGACCCCAGCATTGGAAAATTGGATACTGCAAATAAGTCACTTTGAGCTGTTAGTAGATTCATAATAGTGGAGTAAAATAGGTGTTTGCCTATTTTATCTAAGGTGTATTAGAGAGAGACTTCCATGTGCATACACACACTGTGATAGACAGGATTTTTAAAGTTACACATAGACCATATGGATCACTATTATAGTAGAGGCCTGTGTTTTCATACGAAAGCACCCCAAATCAGTTTAGATTCATAGTTTAGATTTAGGGGCAGTAACTGCACAGTGTTCAACATTTGGCAGCTCATCAGACAGTCACACATGTATTTCTGCCAGTATTTTGGCATCAAGGAAAAATAATTTTAGCAAAAGAAAGGACTAGCGTGTGATTAAAGCACTGGACTAGAACTCAGGAAAATCTGGATCCTTATTCTGCCACAGAATTCCATGTTTAACCTTAGGCAAGTTCACTGTGGTCTGTGCCTCAAAGTCTCCATTTATACATTGGGAATAATAATTCTTCCTTTATCTTGTCTATTTAGATGGTGAGCTCCAGGGCAGGGATTCTCTCACTAGAGATCTGAACAGAACAATGAGTTTCCCATTCTGGTGAGGGCATCTAGCTACTATATAATAAAATAATAATAATAATAAAAGAAATAGGAAGTTAGACTGATATGTTTCACATATTGCAGATCATATGATTCTGTAGCTGCTAGTACTATCTTAGAGGCCTCCTAGTGAAGACCCAAGTCTCTCAGTCCAATGGGATAGCAATATTTTGATTAAAGTACAATAGAAATGCAGATTATATAGCACTTAACCACCCACACAAACCAGTTTACAGCAATCCAAGTCCAAACAAAGACCTTTGGAACTAACCAGTGCAGAGATCAGCGTTTAAACTCCTCCAGTTGATAGTTGCATGGAAGAAGTGCAAAAAATGATTTTAAAAAAGTTTGCTGTAAACTGAGAATTTTCTACAGGTTTGGACAAGTAACACCTGTCTTTCCAAGTCAAACAGGCCTAGCAATGCATATATTACATAAAGTATGACGGACGCCATAGGGCTACCCGAGAGACAGCGCAGGATTACATTCCCAGCTCAGTTGGGACCAAATTAATTTTCATTTGTTGTAATTTTATGGTGCCAGAGAATGAAACAGAGCATCCTGTTTGGTTCCAGGAAAGGCCAGGAAGTATGAATATTACATAAGAGAGGCAGCGCGATATAATGGATAAAGGAATGGACAGACTCAGGAGAACTGGGTTCCTCTTCCTGGCTTTGCCACATATTGCGTGAATTTGGGTAAATCACAATTTACCCTGTGATTCCCTATCTGTGAACTAGGGAGCTGATTGTGAAACATCCTGATACATGGTGCCATATTATCTACTAAGATAGACAAAATCCCAGCATGACCTAGCAGGATCTGAAAATAGAACATCCAGCTCACCTTGAGCAGAGGCCTTTGCTGACACTGACAAAACCAAAGGGACAGCCTGGAAAGAGAGCTGGAAGCATAAACTTTTAGAAAACTCAAGGTTTATTTTAATTGCAGTTCACTTTGATGTGCTGACAGCTTCCCCCTGGGCAAATTACAATGGAAGACAAGCTGATCCAAGTCAGGATTCCCAGTACACATTTGCACTGACAAGGTATGTATTCCTGATTGCAACAGGCCTAAGAGCTTTAAAAAACTCCAATACAAATCTGATTTGCTACAAAAATCTACACACAAGACTCTCAAAAGCAGCAATTATACGAAAAGGGAAGGTATTACACAGCTCTCAGAGCCCCTTTGCATCTTTTGACCAAATCTAACAGAAGTCCAACAAGGCTGGAGTTGCACCCCTACTGAACTCAAGGCCAGCATCAGTTTAAGGGTAGGATGCAGAGTCTATTTAGATTTTGACAACTTGGGCAGCAATGCAGGGACTCTTTCGCTCTTCCTTTGTATCCTGCCTCTGTATATACAAGCGGCTGTAGGTCCCCCCCACCTGGCCTTTGGTGAGCCGTCCTGGGTTCACACAAACACAGCCTAAGACGTCCTGTGGAGAGAGAGAGAGAGAGAGTGCGAGCGCATATTAAAATGACCACAGAGCAGGTAAGAATTCAGGCACAAGCAATCACAGCAGGTTTCAAAGCTATTTGTTCATTTGAAATGGTTTCCACTTCAGGTGCTACTGTAATTAATTAATTAATTAAATACATAAACAAACAAAGGTCCAAACTGAGAGTGTGCCCCATTTGGCTGGGTGCTGCAGAAACATGTAGTGAGAAACAGTCCTTGATTTAAAGAGCTCACATTCTAAATAAAAAGGTGGGAGGTGAAACAGAAAATGACTTGCCCAGGGTCAGTGAGTCAGGGCAGAGCCAGGAACAGAACCCAGGGCTCCTGGTTCAAAGTCCTATCCACTGAATTATACTGCCTTTCAATACTATACAGCAGATTCCCAGTTGGGCTGCTGCATTCCAATAATATCTCGACAATTTTAGCCCTACAGCAGCTGCAAAACACAAGGCTGAGTTTGTGCTTTTAACAGCTCCTTTAGGAACACAAACATTGCCAGACTGGATCAGACCAGTGCATCCATCTAGTCTAGTATCCAGTTTCTGACAGTGGCCAATACCAAATGATTCAGAGAATGGTGAAAAAAACCCTGCGGTTAAGCCATAACCTGCCCACAAGGGGAATTAAAGATTGTTTCATGTTCTGCTGCAAAAGGGTTACTGTCCCCTCCAAAACTTTTGGAATTTATTTTTTGATCCTTACTAGGGTAACTCCAGAGATTCCTATTATCCATATACATGCCCTAATCCTTTAGGAATCCTGCTAAGCTCTTTAACCTCTCTAGAGGTTAATTTCAGTGGCAAGGAGGCTCTCATTGCTTCCGCTATAACTGCTTAAAAGTTACTCTGCATCCTCAAAAACATTCATATTGAAGACTAGGGATTCTGCTGTTACATTTAAGACCTTCCCTACAATCAGAGGGAGCTACAGTAATAAATAGGTTCTCTCAGCTAGGGATGAAAAAAACTAGCTCACCAAATGAAAAAGGAAGATCAGTGTGGGCCCAGTCTTCACCATCTGAAACATGGGGAAGTCCAGTCATGCAGATTAGTTAAGGAGTAAAATTTTCAAAACTGCTTAAGTGATTAAGGAGTTTAAGACTCATTTTCAAGTAACAGACACTTGAGTGTCCAGGTCACCTCTGAAAACCAATGCAACTTTGGCACCTATGTCACTTCTGAAAAAGGGCCTTAGGCACTGTTGAAAATTTTATCCAATGTTTGTGGTATTGGGAGCACAGAAATGGCATTAACAGAACACAACCCTATTTCTACTACTCATTCTGCTCTTCCTACAGGCTGAGTTCTACAGTGAGCTAGGATTTTCAAAAGCAGCCTCTTCCCATTGAATTCCAGTGAGAGATGTGTGCCTAACTCATTAGGCACCATGAAAATCCCAGACAAAATTGTTTTTCCACTCCCAGCTTACCTTAACAAAATATCTCAGCTCAGATGGAACAACAAGGACATCCGGGGTGACTGGCAAAGGCACATAATTATAGAAATTCTCATAATCGATGTTCATCTCTTCCGAGGGAGGGTAGAGTGGGTAATAACTGCATGGATCAATATTAATTATTGATTGCACTTAAATATAGCCACCTGTGCCCCATACTCCCCACACACTCTGCTGTCAGCCAGAACAAGCATCAGTCCCACTCCTCCTGCAGTTAAAGGCTTGTGCATTGCTCTTTTAGCAGTGCCTCTGTTTACAGAGGCAGAAAGTTCAAAAATGAAACTGAAGGTCTGATCTCCATTACCATGCACCAGGCGGAACAAAATCCAGTGGCTGGAAACTGAAGCTAGACAAATTCAGAGTACAAATATGTTCCCATTTTCAACATTGACACTACCAAGTCAGGATGGTGGCACTTTTACACCACTCTCCACTGGGGTAAGTGATTACACAAAGTGCTGGCAACAGAGTATAAGGCCCAATATATCAGTGGCAGGCCATTATCACTTTAGACAAGAAAATGTTTCAAGATGAACTCTAATCCAGAAATTGATCTCACCTCCTCTGTGTCAGGACATGCTTAAGGATTCGGGTGAACCGGTCTGTGACACCAGAAGAGCTGTTTTAAAAGATACAGCCAAAATTTAGCTACAAAAACCAGGCGATAAAAATGTCTCTTAAGAATAAGGTAATCCCCCCCACTTTTTAATGAATGATTGGTTTTGTGGTTAAGCCACTGGACTAGGACTCAGGACACCTAGGTTCAGTTCCTAGCTCTGCCACACATCCTGATGTGACCTTGGGCAAGTCACCTTGCCTCTGTATTCCTCAATTCCCCCATCTTTAAAATGAGGATAATAAATTTTCCCTTCTCCCACTTTGTCAGTCTTGTCTTCTTGCATTGTAAAAATTTTCAGGGCCAGGACTGTACAGTCCTGAACAGCACACAAACAACCAACCAAAAACCCCAAGCCCCTGATCTTTGTTGGGACTTCTAGGTGCTTCTCTAGTACAAAATAATAATAGTCTTTAAACCAGCTAACACAAGAAATCGGACTTTGTTTTTACATTCTGTTAAGAGCCTCAGACTCTTACTAAAATAAAATGCTCTAATTTAGAACAGACACTTGACTTATAAACACATCTTAACATGCTGCAGCTAGGACAAAAACACCTTGAGAGAAAATGCCATCCAAGTTTTATTTGACCGGCAGGATGCCAACGAAATGGAGTCTGCAGTGAAACAAAGTGTGCATGCTTAATTAAAATAAACCCTGAGGACGATGCAGGAGTTTTTCGGTAGCTTATTCTAACCCCCAAATTCCTAAAGTACTGCCAAGATTTGTATTATGGTAGTTCCTAGAAGCCCCAACCCAAGATTGGCCCCAATGTCTGAGACACTGTACCCAGTAAGCATAAGAGACAGCTTCTGCCCCAAAGAGTTTACAGTCTAAATAGATACAAAGAGTGGGAGTTGAAAACGGAGGCACAGAGAGGGGAAGGGATTTGCCCATGGTCATTGGTAGAGCCAGACTTAAAACATGGGTCTCTTGAGCTCCTCCAGTCCAGTGCCCTACCTACTATGCCATGCTAGCTCTGATCAAGTCTTCTTTATGCCAAGATGTTCTCTTGCTACAGAGTTTTTCAAAAATCCTCTCCCCAAAACAAAGATACTCAGCAACTTTGTAACCAGGGCAGATAAGACAGTGGAGATGGCTGATTTATTCAAGGCTAGATCTGATCAAAATGTTTTGGGGCTGCGTTTGCAGAGGCATCATCTTATGGACTGGATACTACATAAGCTTTGAGTGCTGTATTGGATTTCCAAGTCAAAGAGACAACTGTTAACTGGCAGGAATTTGGAGAAAAGCAACCAAAGGGCTGAAAGGGCTAGAGGGAATGATTTATGAGGGAAGATTCACAGGAAGAAAATATGCAGGTCTTGGCTAGACAATGGCTTTGGGGGTAGGAAAGATAAGAAGAAACACTGACAAGTATTTGTAAACACCATGGTCAGAGTGAGGTATGTGCACGTGTGTGCATGCACAGAAGATGCATTCAGTACCTTAGAGCTTGCCTATATGCTGAGTCATCCCAGTTTAACTTAACCCATTTAGTCAAACTGGCACAAAAAAGACTGTGGTGACACATTTTAAATTTAAGTCAGACCTAATTTGTTTTAGTTATGTCTTCACTGACAAAAAAAGGTATGTTATTGCTGTGGGATAAATAATATGTGTTAGCTATCCTGCTGTAAAAACATAGTGGAGACAAGGCACTTAGTTTAGGAAGGCAATGTGGCCTACTAGACAGAGTGTTGGACTGGGTCTTAGAAGACCTCAGTTGTATTCCTAGCTTGGCCACGAGCCTGCTGGGTGACCTTGGGTAAATCACTTCTCTCTGTGCCTCAGTTTTCCTATCTGCAAAATGGGGATAATACTTTGTAATGAACTTTGAGGTCTGCTAATGCCAAGCACCATGCAAGAGGTAGGAATTGTTATACCAAAATAAGCTGCCCTTAAAACAAAATAATCATCAACACAGTGGTTTGCACTAGTTTAACTAAACTGGTATAAGGCAGCATGTAGATAAGGCCTGTAAGGGTATGTTTGCACTGCAGCTAGGAGTGAGCCTCCCTGGGTAGACAGACCTGCACTAGTGAGGCTCGAGCTACCAATAGCAGAGTTCAAGCTAGAGCACTAAAAATAGCAATATGGACCTACTGGCTCAGGCTGGAGCTCAGGCTCTGAAAGCTAGGATGACGGTGGGTTTGAGAGCCCAAGCCAACATATCCACATTGCTATTGTTAGAGCACTAGCTTGAGCTCCACTAGTGTGAGTCTGTCTGCCTGGGCTGGGAGACTTGCTCCCAGGTGCAGTGTAAGCATATCCTATGCTGTAAAAGCCAGTGTGCTATTTAAAAGTGCAGCAGCACGTAATGCCCATCATCATCCTAGAAGGCACCCAGCTCCCTTGTGCACCAGCATGGGGAAGTGAACATTGGCCACTATACACACATTCCTTCCTCACCCAGGCTTCTCTCCCCCTCCCCCATACACACACACACACTATAAGAAATATTGTGGAAGATTAACGGGAGATAAAGAAAAACCACTGAATTGTGCAAGAGAACTGGAACTCCACATAGGGCTGGGAGTCAAGCATTTCGCTCCCATGACCCCAACGTGTTAATGGCACTGGCCAGCAAGCACACCCCTCTCCAACTTAACATGTGAGCCTCTTCAAATGTTCCTTCCTCTCTCTCCGTTGTGCATCGCAGGAATTCAACCACCAAGTCCAAACAAAAATGTTTTGCTATGGCCAATAACATTTTCCCCCCAGAACCAATTGTATTGCAGCAATATACCATGAAGGGTCTGCTATCTTGCTCTCTGATCAGTCTTGACTACCCAGATGGGACTGCATGCAACACCACAAACACAGAATTAAAAGGACAAGCCAATTTAGGCTTTGTCTATCCTGGGATTTTAATCACAGATATGTTATTAGTCTTTGTAGTACAGTAGTGCATAGAGGTCAGGGCCTCGTTGTGCTGGGCACTTCAGACACAGAGAGTCAGTCCAGGCCCCAAAGAGTTTAGCATTGAAAGCTATAAGGTGGGAGGAGAAAGACACACAGAAAGGGGAAGTGAAGTGATGCGTCTGAAGGTCACAAACCAGGTCAGGGGCAGAACTAGGAACAGAAGCCAGGTCTCTCAAATCCCAATGCTTTAAGCACAGGTGCGGTTGCATCACTTCAAACTCAGGGCAGAGACAATCTTCCACTGAAGATCAAAGGGCTTTGCAAACAGGAATTAAGCTTCTCTGCAAGGTAGATATAATCCTTATTTCACAGAGAGGCAAAGCAGCTGTTCAGCATCACTAGCATATCCATGTGTGTTACTCAGGACTTGACTCCCTTGCATGCAATTACTGCATTACTATGCAGGAGAACCCAGGCGCGTAACAGACAATAAATGGACTATACCATAAAATGTAGCCCTATATTAACTGTCTGCTGAGTAAGGTGCTAGAGATTAAACAAAATGTGTAAGTGTTAATAAACAAATTAGCTTTTTTTTTTTTTTTTTTTTTTTTTTTTTTAAAAAAAAGAAAGAAAGATTCTTTTGTCTTAAATGTGAATTATCAAAAATTTTCAGATATAGAGCCAGAGCCAGACCCACGGGTACTGAAAATCAGCATACCTGCATTGATTTCAGCAGGACTACAACAACTGTGACCAATTGCTGATCTGTCCTGTGACTTTTTCCATCTCAATATCCCTTTAACCCAGTGTCCTTTATTTACTCTCTGCAAGTTTTCCTTGCATTATGGTCTGGTAGAGGTGATCAAATGTTTTCAATCAAATTACATGAGCATTGGGCCCCACACCTGGTCTCTTTTAAAACTAGGAAGGACTTTCTAAGGAACTGTTCATCCTAAGGTTTCCCAGTTTGTTTTCAGCCCACATACCTGCTAATCTCTTCAGCACCCATATGGAAGAGCAGGTCTGTGGAAGTCAGGCCAAAAATGACTCCATTTATTGCCAGAGTGCAGGGGTCCGACACAAAGCATACTCGCTGAAATGAAAAAAGAAAAGGCAAAATGCACTTTGGATTCAGCTGTTACCAATATCTTCCACATTTTAAAAGTGGATTGTGCTAAAAATCAGAAAAAGGCTTATCCTGGAATAGGAATGTCCACAGAGGGAATTATATCACAATAGTTATTGAGCTTTAAATTCACACCCTTCCCTATTCTGGAATAATTTTCCCATGTAGACAAGCCTTAAGAGGAATCTTTC
The DNA here is from genome assembly GCF_026122565.2 of Emydura macquarii macquarii. NCBI lineage: Eukaryota > Metazoa > Chordata > Testudines > Chelidae > Emydura > Emydura macquarii. The sequence goes on along the minus strand of NW_027131105.1, from coordinate 6,211,440 downwards.
TTTATGAAGCAGCAGGATTAACGTATAGCACATTGTAGCTTCACAGCTGTGTGCATGATGTCAATTCCCCACGCTCCACTCATGCAGAGTTAAGTGATGTGGATTTCCTGGCAACAGGGACAGAGATAGTTTGTCATCTTGCATTTCATTTCCCACCCATTTCCTTATTGGGTATCTGAGTGTTTTAAAAAGCCACATGGTCTAGGGTCTTAGATACCGGGCTAGGAGCCAGCATAGCCTGACTTCTTGTTTCAACTTGGTCACTGACTAGTCGGACTAAAGTTTCAGCTCTGCCTTTACAAGAGGATAGATGATCTCATAAAGCTTTTCCCATTTCTAGCTTCTATGAATTTCTATTCTGGGCTTTCAGTTGTCCTGTGCACCTTTCCCCAACAGGCTTAAATCTTTCATTTTCACTCCACATTGATTGTGCCAGACTATGGAATGAGTGAAATGACCAGCTTTTTAACACCCAGGTTGAGGTGAGGGTGGGAATCCCACCAAGGCTCAGCAATGTGAGTGAATACACTCTGAGAGTAGAGAAACAATAAAACCGGGCAAGATTTTCCCAAAAGTGACTAATAAGATTTGGGGCACCTAACTCAGACATACCTTAAAGGGACCTGATTTTCAGAGTATGTGAGCACTGCACTCCCAGGTGGCACTCTTGCATAGTCTTGCAAGTGCTTAGTGTGTGAACAAGTTCTGACACTTAGAGAGAAGCATTATGTTTTGAGTTATGCAAGGGTTTCTTTTGTTTTTGTTTTTAAGAGCATCAGCTTCGGGTGAGAGGGATTTGTGAGAGCTGCAAGAGAGTTTGCTCTCTGCCTTGGACTCTGCTTAGAGTCAATTAGTTGCTCCCTGGGAGCCAGGGATTGGTGTTGGGCTGAGTTTCCCGAAAGAAGGAATTGCCCTGCATGCTGTTTGACTCTCTCTGGTCAGGACTGGTGTACATGTCTAAATAAATATACCCAGACTGAGTCACTAATTTCTCCTTCACTGGGAAGCAGACTTCCAAGGCCACTCAACATCTGCTATTGCTTGGCAGAGGGGCAACATCTCAGAAGTGGGGAACATGTCTCAGGTTGGGCACCCAAAAACACACAAAAACTCCCTTTGGAAGTCTTGGCTTGTGCCTGTGCCAAGAGTTAAATTATTAGGAATCCAAAGAATTTCTAGTTTTAAAATTTGATTAAGCAGACTGTGTAGCAACTGATCAAATCATCTTCGCTCTTAACCATTATCCTGTTTGGGTTTTCTTTCAGGCTCTTGACCTGCCCATCCAGCTAACAACTTGTTAGTCATCTTCTCTCTCAGGTGAGTCAAAGGAAAAACAAACAGACCAAGTGATTAGCTATAGAAAGTTACCTGTTTGTCATCTTTAGACAGCTCATAGCAGCTGAAAGGCGGCTGTGGATATATGTAGTCATGGTGCACATCTCTCAGTGATGGTACAAACACGAGCCGGGAACCAGCACTATTGGGAGAGGAAAGAGAAGCATTCTAAGAGAGGCCAGGAACCTAAGAACCCAATACTTGCCAAACCAAGCACATTAATACAAGTTAGAGTCCTCCACCTCTAGAAAGCCTTTGAAATACATAACATAGGAAATTGCAATAATGGATCAGATCTTCCAGAAAGTTGATCTGGACAAGAACCCAAATTTCCTGAGTACGATTCCCAGCTCTGTTACAGGCTCCCTATGTGATCTTGGGACAAGTCACTGAGGCCAAGACTTTCAGAAGGGACTAATGATTTGTGGCTGCCCCAATCTGAAACATCTTAAAGGGATTTGGGTTTTTTTGTAAGAAGATGCTCAGTGCTTTCTGAAAGCCAGGCTCCTTGAAGATTCCAGCTGTAAACCTCCCCCCCCCCAGTCATTAGTTGCTTGAAAGGCTTCGATTTAAATCAGTGACTCAGTTACCCATCTATACAATGGTGATGGTTGTTTTTCCTTTTTTCCATTTCATCTGGATAGACTGTCAACTCTCTGGATTAGGGACTGTATGACTATGGGTATGTCTTCACTGCAGTTAGCCCAGACTATTGGCACCTGGGTTAGCCTAGTTGGAGGGTGTCAACCTAGCTTGATGTAAAGTCAAACTGCACGCCATACCTAAGTCACTCTGTCCTCACTGATGCTGCACTATTTTGTGTGTCAATAGGATTTCTGGGGGCATGTCCCATGGTTCTTTGTAATGCAGTAAGATGATTCGCTCTCAGATTCTTTCCCGGTAAATTGAGAGAGAACTTGTCTGTCCTTCTGACAGAGGGAGAGAATTGTGGGAAGCCATGGGAAGACTATCAGCACTTGAGTGATTTAGCTTGCATCCTCAGTGTAAAGTGGACAGGTTACCAGTCCAAGTGAGAGTGGAACACAGCTCTGGCTGGGCTAGCCAACTAGCTACATTTTCTGCAGTGAAAACATCATTGGGGGCTCAATATTGACTGGAGCCCACAATACAGCCAACCAGCAATTTAGTTTAAGTATTCTATCCCTGATGAAATTGCAGCTTGAGGTAGACGGAAGCCATGGACTGAGCCATTGTTTCATTCATGTCCCAGCAATTCTGATCACGCCAAGGAAAGTGACTGCTGTGCATTCATTAGGAAAATAAGATAGGTGAACTAAGAAGGAGAAACTCCAGTTCACTATTGAAGAGTTAAGATAGCCATCTCCAGGAATCCATAAGGCAACGAGGCCACAAACCTGACCTTGGAACCAGATCTTTGGTTAGTTCTTTAACCATCAGATGATGCATCCATTCAAGCAATCTGTTGCAATAATGGGGCCATGAGAGGTCTATGATGGATACAAGAAAGCTCAATAGAAGCAAATGGTCTATCATAAGCCTGAACTTTAAAAATCATGATGTTTGGGTTGCCATTTCAGAGGTGGCTACAATTCTGTTGGTGTAATGGATTTAATTCCATTGCTGTAGAAGAGAAAAATAATTTCTTTACGGTGTTTCTGAAGTGAGACACAACCCTATTAGGAGGCTACTGATTGTTTTAAAAACCTGTGTGGTTTCATGGCCTCACTAGTAGATATTTACACATCTCTTACTTCCTAGAGAAAGGAACACATGAATTGCCACATTGGATGAGGTTAGTGATCCAGGTAGCCCAGTATTCAGAACCTTCTACTTCTAAAGGTAGAGCTCATCTGCACAGGAGACAGAACTTTCTCAGAGGTTAATCTGAGACTAGGAACAGATTCCCACACAGGAATTAAGGACCATCCAGAAATTCCACCTTTAGCTCCAAGTGGAAGGCATGCTGCTCTGAGATGCCTTCTCTAACACACGAGACCAGTGCAGACATTTAAAAAAAAAAAAAAAAAGGGGGGGGGGGGAGGGGACCAGAATTTAACCCCCTTGACAAAATAGTGCACTGCATACAATACTCCCCTTAGGGAAAGGATGGGAGAGAGACTGAACCACATGTGATAGATTTAGACATGTCACTTAATGCATTATTGGCACGTACTCAGATACTATGGTGATGGGGGTGAAATGATATTAAGAGCATCTAGCTCTTATATAGCACTTTTCATTAGTAGATCTCAAAGTGCTTCACAGTCTTGAATGTATTTATCCTCACAATACCCCTGTGAGGTAGGGAAGTAAGAGAAGAACCTATATAGAATAGAATCCCATCTCCAGTGCTCAGCTGTTTCAAAGAAAGGTGCAAAAAAACTCAAAAAACAACCCCAACCCTACCCCCCTAAAAAAACCAACCAAACAAACAAAATTGTAGATGTGGGATAATCTGCCCCCAGGGAAAGTTTTTTCCTAACCCCATCAGAGGTTGACCCAATACTCTGAACCATCTCCCTGCTATTGTAGTATCCTTAAGATGAATTCACGTTGATCTCAAAAAACATTCAGAATAAGAGTAAACTCTTCATCTTTCACTGCATTAGCTGATCGCCAGCTGAGGTTGATGAAAAACTTTCCCCGTCCCAGAGTACACGTAGATGCATTTTGGGAGTGGAATTACACTTTACTCTGAAGCAACCTGCATCAGCTGCTATCAGAGGACAATGGACTAGACTGGCCATTGGCAATCCCTTGTATGGCAATTCCTTGTATGCTCAGATGAAGATAGGCACAGGTGCAAAGAGATGAGCAATTTTTTTTTAAATTAACCCCAATATACCAAAAAGCTTTGGTAGTAAATGCTGACACAGACAGAATCAGCTCAGTAGCTTCTTAAATATTCCTCTCTCAAAATCCACACTCGTATACAATTTGTATTGTGCTTTTTTAAAAGGGGAGGTATTGACCAATACCAGGGTATGACAGACTCTGGCAGCAGATGAAAGAGCCTGGTGGTGCGCAGCGCTCACCCCAAAGGAAAGAATGTCTTGTTTGTTCTTTGTTTTCTCTATTCCTCCTCCCCCTACCCCACTCAGGACCACAAGAGAGGGAGATCAGAGAGGATGAAAGCCAACAGCAGATGCTCTAAGGCCCCCACTCCAAGCCCTCTGGGTTTAATGCAGGGGTTGGGGTGGGGGAAGGGATAGAGAAGTCAATACCATCATGAGAGATAAACTGGCCAAGCAACAAGCTGTTATTAACCATACAGCTATTCTGCTAAAGGAACCCTTAAGTGAATCTACACAAACTTTTGCAGTTACAAGGTCATCAGTTAGGGGTGTAATTTTTTTCAGGGATCTGGTATAAGCTATACCAGTAAAAGCACACTTCGGCCAGCATAAGCTGCGTCTGTCATAGTACGGTTTACCAGTATAGCTACCAGCAAACCTTTTCTAGTTTAGACTAGGCCTTAAGATTCCAGTTTACACCCACTTATAGCATAACGCTGCTTACATGTAGGTCTCTGGGTGGGTATTAGGTGGGAGAAGAGGTCAAAGAGAAAGCAGCCCTAGGCACTGGACAGACACACAGCAAGATTGTAAGCTCTTTGGGATAGGGACAATCTAAATGGACAAGACAAACAGAGACTGTCTTTACACCCAGAATTCATACAGCTATACTTGCTTTCATTAGGAATGTGATTTTTTTTTTATTTTTATTTAAACAAACAGGTACAACACACCCCCAATGTGAGTACAGCTATATTGATATAAAGATGCCGGATACCGGTATAGTTTACTCCTCTTCCTGTACAGGAGTAAGTTATAAATAGATAAGCATATTTATATTGGTGTAACATCTACACTAGGGGAGTTGTACCATTTTAACTATGCCGATACAGTTAAAGTAGTACAACGTGTATGTTAAGACAAGGCCAGAGAATGGGTGGGGAAACAGAGACACAGAGAGGTGAAGTAACTTGCCCATGGTCACACAGGAGGTTAGTGGCAGAGTTAGGAAGAACACAGGTTTCCTTACTTCCCATTCACCTCCCTCTTGTGGGGATAGACTGGAACTGCAAGTCAAGCTACAGCACATCAGAGTCAGGGGACCTAGCTACACAGCCAGACTCAAACACGGTTAAAAGGCAGCACATCCTATGAATCAGGACAGCATTAGAATCAGGACAGAGGACGGGCATATCCCTATTCCTCCTTGTGTACCAAGGTCCTTGGAAGGCTAGGTTCCCAGACAGTGGGTTCTTCAATTTGTTTGGTGTTAAGATCAGTTATGTTTCCAAACAGCATGGAACAGCCCGATATGTCTTGAACAAACCAGTAATTTAGCTGCTGGCCTGAATTCAAGAAAGCAGTTTACCTGGCACAATGCTTTGTGTTTCCTTGCCATTCAAACTTGGAGAGATCAACAGGCCCTGCTCATCTCCTTCAAGCAGGAGGCACAGCTTTAGCAGTGTCAATTTGGAGTACAGTTGCTTAATGAACTGATTAGAGTCTCATTGCTGAAGATGCTCCAATGAGATACAAATGGTGATTAAAAGGCAGGCTGCTGACAGGAAGTGGCTGTTGTCACGGGATGATCAAAGCGACAGGCTTGCTATGCTGACTCACCGATAAACCAGCCTCCTTTTGCATTTATCAGATGGTTAATTGGGAGTAAATTAAGTTGCAGGAGATTGCCTTCTCTGAACACTAGGGGAGAAGTTGATGGCTCTAAAATTCCCTCTACAAGATAGGCAGGGAGCATGCACTTTGATCTGAAATTTCAGTGTATTTCTTTATAGGTCTGCCAAGAAGGAGACTATGACCAAAAAAAATAGGCTTAATAGTCTACACATGGGGGTGCCTCTACATGAGATTGAGTCTATGCTATGAACCACAATCTACATTGCATCTGTGCCAGTCACAGCTTTGCCATGGTCTACTCTACACACGTACGTTGGTATAACTGTTACTCAGGGGTGTAGAAAATTGTAGTTATACTGACCTAACTTCCAGTGGACAGTGCTATGTTGATGGAAAGGCTTCTCCTGTTGACATCGCTACCATCTCCCATCAGGGTAGACAGTGTCTTCACTAAAGTGCTACAGCGGCACAGTTGCTGCAGAGCTCTAAGTGTAGACAAGCCTTTTGCTTGTCTACATGAGGGATTTATACACTTACACTAGTAGCCACCCATGGCTATAACCAAGACAAGGCCTTCATCTCAAAACATACATGAGCAAGTCAATCAGAACAGTCCCTCTCCAACACCTCTTCCATGTTTAGTTTCTGAGTAATCAAGGATGTTTGCTGCTGGCTACACAGAATCCCCATCTATTTTTGGCTTTCCACTCTTCCTGAAATAAAAAGGCTCCCCCTTTCTCACTAGTACCTGCCCTTCCTTTAGGCACATAGCTGACATGCTGTGTTCACAGCCCTGTCTGTTTGGAAGAATCAGGGAACTCCACCCATACATTACACTTCCACCAGCACGATTTCTGCGTCTTAATCCTTTGTGCTTGAGATCTGTAGCTATGTGAGGGTTGGCAGCTTTAAGAAAGGGGGAAGAACTGTTTTTGGAGTTGGTGGGGAAGGGAAAGAGAAATAGGATAAACTTTAGGAAAAGAAAAGTTAGGTATGACATCAGGAGAGAATTATGAATAGTCTTCCCAAGGGAGAATTATTATAATTATAAGCACATAAACAAAACTATCATGCCACTTTATTCAGCGTTTCTCAACCGCTTCCAGTTCACGACCCCTTCTATTTAGTAAAAAAGGTAAAAGTAAAAATTGTTTCAATGATAATGATCTATGGACTACTACTACTGCAACAACTACTACTGCTGTTACATTTAACCTCACAAGCTTTAAAGGTTTTGGCTGCCCTGAAGTTATTCTGAAGAGTTTATTCTCTTTGCTATAGATTGTAATAAAATTTTCAATGCCTCGTGACCCTGCCCCAGTAGTTATGACCCACCAGTTAAGAAATACAGACCTAGTTCACCTCTTTGGCAATGCAGGATTGTTCGTTCATTTATCAGTTTTGCAGTCTAGTTTTAAATGTCCCAAATAATAGGCAACTCTGACTTATGTGAGAGAGAGAGAGAGAGAGAGAGAGAGAGAGAGAGACACACACACACACACACACACCGACCCCCCCCCCCCCCAGGTGGGAACAGTCATACACTAGCAGTGGAGGGACTATTATTGACGTTATTTGTATTATAGTAGAACCTAGAGGCCCTAACCAAGAAGGCGACCCCCTTGTGTTGCGTGCTGCATAGTCACAGAGTAGGTCTTCACTGCAGAGTTTGCCTGGGTGATTGGCACGCAGGTTAACACAGGTCTGAGCAGCCACACTGTAAGCTATACTTCAGTTACTCTCTTCTCACTGGTGTTGCATTCCCCCAGGTGGCTCACTGGATTTCTGGGGGCATATCCCACGATTCTTTGTGCTGCAGTCAGGTGAGCAGCTCTAGGATTCTTTCCCAGTGAATTGTGGGAGAACTAGTATGTCCTTCTAGGCATGTGGGGGGGAAGGCATTGGAGGACCATCAGCACTAGATCTTCAGTGCACAGTGAGTGGGTTACCAGCCTGAGTGAGAGTGGAGCTGGGCTGTAACCCACCTCACACCAGTCAAGCCAGCTAGCCTGAGCTGAAAGCACCACTCATCTAGTTCTGTCTCAGCTAATTCTGCAGTGAAGTTATACCCATAGTGAGAGAGAGCTCCTGCCCTAAAGAGCTAACGTTCACCAACAGTAACATTTTCAGAAGCAGTTAGTGACATGGACGCTTAAGTCCCATTGATAGTCAATGGAGCTTAAGCTCTTATGTCACTTAGGAGCTTTAAAAAAGTTTTATTGTATGTTTGTACAATAGGACATGACTGACTGATTATGGTAGGACCTACTTTCTTCAAAGAGATAAATCTAAATGAACAGGACAAAGGAAGTATTATTATACATGTTACACGAGGAATTGAGGAACAGAAATTGTGGGGGCATGTCTACATCTGAAACTCTACAGCAGCACAGATGCACCACTACAACACTTCACCGAAGACATTACCTATGCCAACAGGAAGGTTTCTCCCATTGGTGTAGGCAATCCACCTCCCCAAGAGGCAGCAGATTGGAAGAATTCTTCCATCCACTTAGTGCTGTCAACACTGGGGGTCAGGTTGGCTTAAATATGCCGCTCAAGGATGTGGATTTTTCACACCCCGAGTGACGTAGCTGAGTTGACCTAACTTTTTAGTGTAGAACAGGCTACAGCTGTATGACCTTGGGCAAATCACAAGTCTCTGGCAGACAAGGAAATTGAATCCCTTATCTCCACAATCCTACTCTAATGCCCTAACTACAAGACCATTCTTCCTCTCAAAGGCAGACTAAAGAATCAGACTGGTTTAAACTCTGTATTGTGAAAGAAACCATTTTCCCATAACTCAAGGAAGGAACTGGGAATCAGGATTCGTGTGTTCTAGGCCCAGTTTTGTCACACACTTGCTCTGTGATCGTGGGTGAACCATCTCATCTCTCAGTACCTCTCTGAGACACAGCACACAGAAGGGATGTCAAATTTTAATTCAATCATGTTTCCCAATGCTTTCAAATCCTTGGATGGAAGCGGACAGAAGAGCACAAAGACTATTTAATACATACCTTCTTGTACCTTCAATTATCATCCTCAGACAATGTTTAAAGATACCTTCAAATGATCCAGTGAGCAGACAGTTCTACAGGACAAAGAAAGAACAACTTAATTTGTGCAGGAGTGCTTATTTTCTCTCAGGAAAGTCACATAGACCATGCCAAGTGCAGGGTTAGGCCAAACAGACTGGGAAAGACTCTTGCAGCCTCCTCACAACCTCTAGGAACAATGGAGCAATACCAACTAAAGTTTAAAGGTCATCCTTTAAAGGGCTGCCCATAAAGTTAATAACTCATAGTTTCATTTGGAAACATGGTGATTGCCTCCTAGGGAGGGTGGGATGCATCCAGGTAAGGAAGTTATGGAGATTTGGGTTGCCTGGCAATTCAAGGATTCTAATAGGAAGTAAATACTTCTGACAAGACTCATCTATGCCCAAGAATTCAGTCAAGGAACATCCTTCATTGCTGTCGCATAGGCGTTGCCTTTGATGTGCCATCACTCTGAAGGGACTTGCAGCGAAGGGTGGGACAGCCTTCCAAGGACCTGCTCCATAGCAACCCCAAGATGTTAGTTCATGGTATTTACTGGACCGCAGAGAGGAAACGCTTGTGGATTCTGAACCCCTTAAGGGGCAACTTACCTCAACTTGTTCGTGTTTAGCATCAAGAAAAGGACCAAACTGGAACAAGAAAACAAGTCAAGAAAGGAGTTTAAAGAGAGAAAAAATTATTCTTTGCATCCTACCTGCTCACTGACTAGTGCTCTAGTCCTAAACAGTGACCCGAGCTGCATTAAATATAGGTAATGAACAAGATGCAGCTGAAAAGAAAATTTTCTGAAGGCTAGAACAGAGACTAGGAGCCAAGACTGTCAGGTTCCATCTCCTGCCTCAGGAAAGGAGTGTGGTCAAATGGACAATAACAGAGGGATGGGAACCAGGATTCCTGAGTTAGGGAGGGAGCATAACTTAGTGGGTGATAGCAGGGGACTGTGAGTCAGGTCTACTGGGCAGAAGTATATATGACCTTGGTCAAACACTTTACCCCTCTGTGCCTCAGTTTCCTCAACTATGGGCTAACAGCTAATTTAAGGGAGGTAGTGTGCATTAATGGATGAGCACTGGGCTGGGACTCAGGAGACCTGGGTTCTATTCCCAGGTCTGCCACTGCCCTGCTAAGCGATGTTAGACACGTCACTTTCTCTATCTGTGCCGTGGTTTCTCCATCTGTAGAATGGGGATAATGTTACTTGCCTCCTTTGTAAAGCACTAGGAGAATTGCTATAAAAGAGTAAGGGGGGCTGTGAGATTTAACGTACACTGGGAAAGTGCTTTGCGATCACCAAATGTAGGTTTTGCAATATTGGATACCAAAGGTCCCTCTAGTTCACTCTATGGGCCATTACCAGATACTTTAGAAAGAGGAGCCCCTTGGGAGGGCAATTATGGGGAAGTTTTCTTCTGAACCCCAGACAGTTAGTGGATGGCTTCTAAACTAAAGCATGTCTCTCAGAAAAAAAGTGACACTATCTAATAACTGGTCTGAAGGTATTTTTTATTTGTTTGCTTTGTCCTGAGAGGCTCAAGTCAAATACATTTTCTTAATCTTAACTAACAAGACCAAAAAACCCATGTCAATCTGAACGAGTTCCCTGAAACACATGGTTCCACAGAGTCCTAATATCCCCCTACGTTCAGATAAAATCAGATTAGGCTGCCCATCACCTTGTTTCAATGTGCCTTTCACCTTTAATAGAAAATCACTTTGACTCCTAAGGGAATTTAACAGCTGCCTATATTTGTTGGTCACCCTCACACAGATTGAGAGACTATGGGTAATTTTACATAGCTACATACAGAAAACTGGGCTTAATTTTTGGTTGGAGTTCTGTGTGCATTTTTAAAAAATGCATAAAATGAGATTATCCAACATAAAATATTACTGCAACCAGTCTTTTCCGAGCAGACATAGCTTGGTTTTGAAGTCATACTGGGACCTCTAGTGGGCTATCTGATAACTCTATCTCTGGTGTGGCACATAATCTAAAAGCTCTTTGGTTCACAGCTAGTATTATTTAGATTTCAATTAAAAAAAACAAAAAAAACAAACCCAAAGATCGTATCAAGATGCCTTGCTCAAGTTAGAATCTGTCCAGATCCCATCTGAGACATTGTAGTTTTAACACTACAAGAGGCAACATGGTCTAAAGCACAGGAGCACTGGCCTAGCAGTTAAGAGACTCAAGTTCTACTCCCAGCTCTGCTGCTGACCTACTGTGTGAATGTGGGCAAATCACTTTCCCCTCTCTGCCTATTTCACCTCCCATCCTTTGTTTGCCTTGCCAATATAGATTGTAAGCTCCTTGGGGCTGTGACTGTCTCTCAGTATATCTGTGCAACACCTGGCACAACAAGGCCCCGATCTCAGTTGAGGCCTCTAGGCTCTACTCTAATACAAATACAAGAGCTTCCTCTTAATGTTACTGTGCACTTAACTCAGTAATTTACAGGAGTGAGTGTATTTCTATCTCGGATGGGGAAACCTGAGACAGAGACTTTCCCAAAGCCACAGAACAAGATAGTGGCAGAGACAGCCCCTGGCATCCAATCCTATGCTCAGCCACTAGAACTCCTAATGTAACGCACATTGCCCTGTGTGTCATGTCCCATGCCTTCTGTGCCCAATTCACAGTAGGTTACAGACTTCCTCTGGACAGATCATTACGAAAGGCCCTTCAACTGTTGTAGGCCCCACAAGCTTTGGAATGAGCTTCCTCTGTCCTGAGGAAGTATGTAATCCACTGATCAGGATCTCTGCGCCTCCATGCCTGATCCAGAGAGGATGCAAACATGTTACGGCTGAGCTCGAGACAGGCTCATATCCTTTATGGATTGGGCACACAGAAATTGGGCAACACATACACTATCCAGTGGGTTGCACTAACTCTAGGACTATTCCTGTCAACCAAGAAGATGTGCACATTACAGCAAGCTAGGCATTTGCCTACATGGAGATAAAACTTAACATGCAGATAAAGCATTCATATATTAAGGGCCTTGTAAGAGCACTTGCGGCAGGAAGCTTTGACTAAGAATTCTTATTTTGGTTTTGGATGGTAGCCTAATTGATCACAGCTGATTTTTCATGTCATTTTTAAGCCTAGTACTTTTGAATGAAAACAGTTTTCAGCTACATGTCATAACATTTGGTTACAGAGGAACTGCATAAAAAAGGGAAATAAAACCAAGGTCCTGACAGTCTGTGTTCATTAAATATCCCATAGCACTTTTCGTAAGAGTATTAACTCCAGTGTCCTGGCCAAATTCCATCCTGAAGTAATTCCATTCTGCCTCCTTCAACTCCCCACCTGCAATTTTAATTAGATGTGGGAATCTTCTTTTTCTCTAGTCCTCGGCAGTTATGTCATGTTGCTGTGCAGTCAAACAGCTGCAATGATTCTTAGAGGATTTGTACTTTAGAATCCTAGTATTACAGGTTAAGGCCAGAACTGGAATCAGAACCTCACTGTGCTAGGAGCTGTACAAACATGCAGGAAACCACTACTCTACAGTGCTTATATTCTAAAGCCCCAATCCTGCAAAAAGTTTAACTTTAAGCACATGAACAACTCTACTGACTTCAATGGCACTACGCACATGCCTAGAATTAAGTACCTTTGTGCTTTTTCCCCATGCTGCTCCTCACACTGAAAGGAGCTCCCCAAAAACATCTGCAAAGTTACCTCATTATCCTCCTTCAAAACCCTCCTCAAAACTTCTGTTCTGCAACGCCTACCAAAAAACTGCTGGTGTGCTGAAACCACAGCCGAGCATGCTTGCCAATGTTGTCCCATTGTTTCCTTGTACTCCCCTATCTGCTGTCTCTTGTCTTATACTTAGAGTTTAAGATCCTTAGTGCAGGGACCATCTTTTAGTTCTGTGTTTGTACGGCATGTAGCGCAGTTGGGGGCCTTGGTCCAGGACTAGAGTTCCTATATTTCAGAATAATTTCTAGAGCAAAAGCCATTTCTCAGGAGACTTCTAGTTGGGACCATAGCCCTAGTCCTGCAAGGAGCTTCATGAGGGTAGGCCACTGCACAGAACACCACTAAAGTCACTGTGCTCCATGCAGGGAACCATCTGCACTGGATTCGGATCCTGCAATGAATTCTAACATTCAACTTTTCTCCCAAATAATCTGAGGAGAAAGAATCTTCTCTTACCAGGACACAGACGTCTGGCTTGTCTTTGTTGATAATATCAATCAGATCCAACATGGGGTCATAGGTGATGCTGTCAGAAGTTGTGTAGGGCCCACAAGCAACCAAGACCATCTGCCGCTCCAAATCTAAAACGTATTGCAACAGTTTCAGCACAAGTTTCTAAGGCCTGGCATACACTGGCCGCAGATTTAGGTGGCAGTTGACGGGAGATACACAAGTCACTGTGTGTAGTATGCGTATCTCTTGTTGACTTCCTAACGTCTACTTACTGCAGCGTCTCCACTGCGCTGATGGGAAATGCCTTCCCATTGACGCAGTGCTACGCTTCTTGCCAGGGTGGATTTACAGAGTCAACTTCTAGGTTCGATTGAGCGAGTCTTCACTGTTGCTCAATCGAACCCATGAAAAAAATCGATCCTGCTGGCAGTGTAAACATAACCTAAGCTCCACCTCTGCCCATAAGGCATCCTCTAGCCTGCCATCATATGAGTGGTGGATTTCTATTCCCCACCCCTCCTCCCACACCTATTTCTTAGCAGTTAAGATTTTTCTGCCTGGAGAGTGCAATACAAAAGAGCATCTCTTCACCCTGCCACCTAAAATATTGCTCTTTAGGGTTCTACCCAGAGTGATTCTAGATGATTTTAGACCCAATAAAAATAACACTTCTCTTCTATCTAAGATGGTTTTACATGGGATGCTATCCAGGCAATCGTGTAGTGTCACATCACTGATTGAGGAAAGGAGGGTAAAAACCAAGAAGAATACAGCCGAGACGTTGCTTGTGTTAAGAATTTGCAAGGGGAGGGTGAGAAGTAGAAGACAGACAATTCAGCATCATGAGTGATTCATGCTGCCCTGTGCAGCTCACCCCCCAATTTCAGCCGGATGATTTCTTGCGCAATGAAGGTATCAGTATAAGCCAGAGGTTCTCAATGAAGGGGGCACATCAGACTTTGAGGGGGCCCAGGGAGTCTTCTGATGGTTCAGTGGTTATGGCAGAAGTGAGAGGTTGGCAAACTCCAAGTCGCAGCAACACTCAGGTTTATCTTGTCCCACCACTCCATCATGACAAAGGAGAGATTAGGCCAAATTTGACGGGGTGCTGTTGCAATGTAGTGTGATCAAGGTGGGTTTGGGTTGGTTTTTTTTTTTTGTAATGAGGGGGGCCCTCCCAGTGGAAAGGCAGTGCTAAGGTGGGGCATGGTTCAAGGGAGGTTGAGACTCCCTGATACAGAAAGACTGGAGACTTCACAGCATAGGAGATCCGATCATCACTCTGGTTCCCTCCCTGATTACCCTTCCAACAGATGGAAAACTGTTAAAATATATATCTGGGCTTTTCTTAAAAATTCTAACTAATGGCCTTTGTTTGGGTTTAAGCCAACCCCTGAAATTAGTTCAACTTTTCATGACATTCTCAGTGCAGAGTCAGAACACAGGAGATTATTTTAACAATAGATCACTGGGATCGGATCCAGGAACAATCCCACAATGGACCTTTAAAAAAAAAAAATATATATATATATATAGCAAGTTATGCCCAGTAAAGAGTATGTAATGATGCTTTTAAACAGTTTCATGTGCACCAGGTCTGAGAAGCTGCACTAGCTACAGTTTGTGTTGTTGAGTGTGTATCTGTCTAGCCCTTGACAGAACTAGTATGAAAAGCTAACCTTGAATTGGTAAGCTGGGGTGGGCAGGGGGAAATCTTTACAATGACTGAACTCACCTTCATCCTGCTCCGTAGGTTGGTAGAAAGGAAGGGGCACCCCCTAAAGAGAAAGAATACTTGAAAATCATTGCAAGCAAAGGGAATAATTGCACATGGCCAAATTCTACTCTCAGTGATACCAATATAAATCCATAGTAGTATTTGGTCTATACCCTCTACATGAAAGACATTTACTCCATCCCTGCACTGTAACACCCTCTGCAGGAACAAAGAGAAAGTCTGATTTGAACAACTAATAGGGACAAGTACATTCTTGGGTGATTATCACATGCCTCTGGTACCGTGAAGCACAAAACCATAGGGCAAATGACTTCAACCACCCATTATGTGTATTAAGCTTTGTAAAATCTACTAGCCACAAGGGATTAGTGAGATTAAGAAATGAGGAAAAAGAAAAAAAAAAGGTTAGCCTCATTCAGCATGGATAGATATGACATCATTGCAGCAGGCATCCAAAAAACCATACATCCCCAAAGGGGCACTCGGATAGTCTCAGACAAACCCACTGATACCTTAGTGAGAAGCACTTTGCAAGATGTTTAAGCCATGGAATAAAGATGCTGTGTAACCACCTCAGCTACATTTACACAAACAGGTGGATGGATACTTGCTAAGGAAGTAAAGTTAGACTTCTCATATTTTTGCATGTAGATTTCAAGGAACATCAGCACTACAGGAGGTCCTTGGAAATCAGAATGTGGAGAATATACTGTTCTATCAGAATCAGTATTGAAACTGTACAGAAAATAGTCCCTTCTACACCTTGTGTCTGAAAGAGTCCTGTTTTATTGACTTTGCAAGGCCTATTTACTCAGGCAGTATCAAAGGTGATGGGATGGTGGTTTCTCCGAGCAAGTTGGGGATAGTCTTTGTAGCAGTTGGATTTCTGGATGCCATATTAAAAAGTGTTGTATTTCTGTTGTCCTAGGGTGTCACTGTATCGAATACCTAGTGATACACAGATGCAACAAACACGACCCAAAAGATGTACACTGCAAAACAAACCTTGACCTAACTTTTTCAAAAATCCCTTACAATTTTGGGGATCCAACCTGATGCACAATAAAGGAGCCTGATTTTCAAGAAGTGGGTGCTCAGCACATTTTGAAAACGAGGCCCTTTAAACGTATCATGTAGGGGACCTAAAAATAGAGGCACCCCAAAATCATTACCTACTTTTAACAGTTTAAACCCGTGTTTTAACAGTTGTGCCTCACAAATGCGAAGATTAACTTGTACCGAATACAAATTACTTAGACAAAAGTAACCCTTTTCCAGAAGGATTAATTATTGAATCATTCAGAATTATTTAACAATTAAATAGCTTTGAACACCCAACTATAAAATGCCTTGTAGGAACAGATAAGCCAGTTTCTGGGGAAAAGTTCTAATCCTGCTCCTCACATTTCATTGACAGCACAAAGACATAGGAAGAGTAGATAAGAAGTTGTGCTTAGTTGAATTGAGTCACCTCATACAGCTTAGATGCAACCAGTTTTCCACCTGTACCGTTAGTACTCTCCATCACCACAACCTGGAAAACAGTTAAATAGAAGAAACTCATGACACCAGAGTGACTAGTTGTTCAGACTCAGGAAAGGGCTAGGCTATCAATAATATCCAGCTCTTATTTAGCATTTTCTTCAATAGTTTGCAATATCATTAGCCCCATTTTACAGAAGGGGATCATGACTTGCCCAAGGTCACCTGATAGGCCAGTGGCAGAGCCAGGCATAGCACCCAAGTTCCCAGTCCAGTGCTGTGTCTACCACACTGGTTTTATTATAAGGGAATATACTTTTCTCTGTCCCCAAAGTAGTAATAATAAAAGCTTGGCTATCATTTTTCATATCCAGATCTCAAACTGCTTTACAAAGCAAAGTAAGCATCATTCCCATTTTTTCAGATGGAGGAACTGAGTCACAGAGCTTAAGTGATTTTCAAAGTTACCCAGGTTCTACTGAAACTTGTTAGAATTGTCAAAGGAGCCTAACCCTGACCCCCAGCATTCTAGAACCCAGGTCTCAAACTTTGAAAACCACTTAATATAATTCCTGCATCTCAATGTAATGGACAGATTTCCTAGTCCCATTCTGTCCACAGCAACATGCCCTATCCAACATCTCACCTGTCCTGGAAAGAGGGAGTATTCTTTCAGCTCTGATAAGTCCACAGGAACTTGCCCTCCTGAAGAGTGTTCCCGATCCCCTTCCAGAATGACCGACTTGGCATTCAGCTTTCCATTGCTGTCACAGCCAATCTGTCCCAGCACAGTGACTGGTTCCTAGAGAACAGAAAGCATTGCGGGGGCGGGGGAGTATCTTAGCCAAAGATATCCTACTGCACAAATTCATTTCCCATGCAAGCCACCAGTTGTGGAAGCTCCACGAAATATCAGTGTATGGATCTTGCCTTAAAAACTAAGCTGAATACAAAGGCAAGGAAGAGACTCCTCAGGCCTGATTTTATCTGTCTTGGATGCAACTCATTGCAGACAATTTTTTTTACTGTAGTTTGCAAATCAGGCCCATTTTTGCTGGTCCAACTTGGTTAAAAAGGCAGCAATGCAAACCAAGCAAGTTGATGCATGGTCACAGTTGTATCTAAAGTATTTATATGTACCTCAATACTGTAGTATCTGAGAAGCTGACAATATTTAATGTATTTATCCTCACTACACCCCAGAGTGGTAAAGAAAGCACTATTATTCCATTGCACAGATGAGGAACTAGGCCATGCGAACATTGACTTCCCAAGGTTATACAGGCAGTCTGTTGGCCAAGCAGGGAACTGAACCCAGGTCTCCAAGTCCCAGGCCAGTGCCCTAAACACGATGCCATGCTTCCTCTTAGCTGGAATCCTTCTAGACTCTCTCACTGTTCAGGTGGTGCATGTCTACTATGCTGTTCCCCACATCCTACAGATGTCTTCACACCCTTCAGCTGGTCTCCTGGCTCTGTCCAGTCACACAGCTCCAACATACTGCTGACTTTCTGGCTATTTGTTCTCCTTATACAAAAGGCTGGGGTCTACTTAAGCTTAATTTATATGGATAACATTAAGATCCACTGTTACATAAGAAAGGAAGTTTAAAAGGAATTTAAGCCCTCTTGCCTAAAGGCATATGCCAATGCCTAAACAACAAGCATTTGGAAAGTCCCCTATAGGAGTAATTCCATCGTTGTCCTCTCTGATGTTTCTTATACCTTCCTCTGAAGCATTTGGTATTGGCCACTGTCAGAGACAGGATATCAGGCAACACAGACCCTTGTTTTGATCCAGTTTGGCAAGTACTCTATTCTTATAAGTTTCCTTGAGTATAAGGAAGCAGAGGGTAACGACACAACATGCCATTGACCAGTGGTCTCAAAGGTGCAATTTTTATATACCTTGCAATATTTAATGGAAAAATCCCTGCCAGTGCAATGTAGTGACAGACATCAAAGACATAAGAACAGAAGAGACTTGCAAACACACGTGCTTATGAAAAAGCTCCTGTGACGCAGCTATTACCTGTGCAGGGACTAACACAGAAGTGAACTCCTCGATCTTGTAGTGTTTCTTCAGTGCTTCCCCGAGTTCTTCTATCTTCCAGGACAGTACTAAAAATCACAAATAGTGTAAGAGCATTTAAGATTTCTACAGAGACAAGGTGACAGAACATGAAATCAGGAGCCAATTTAAAACAGAGTTTCTCTTTCAGAATCCAAGGTACTTAGGTACCCTGGTGAGTGGGGCCAGATAAGTGCCTCAAATTTTTAACATATTCATCCTCACATTACTTCATGCAAAATGGGGAAGTGCTGTTATCCCCGTTTTATAGATGCGGAACTGAGGCACAGAGAGACTAAATGACTTACCTAAGATCAAACAGGAAGTCCATGGCGGACCAGGGAATTGAAGCCAGGTCTCAAGTCCCAGGCTTGCACCTTATCCTACTGCTTTAATGGAAAGTTGTTAACTCCCTCATTCCCCATATACCACAGCAATCACCAATCTTCAATACTCCCTCTAAAGCAGAAGAAAGTATTCTGCCTAACTAGCAAGGGAACATCTGTACCAATGGATAGTGACTTCTTGAGATTAGGAAAGGCAAACTTAATTGCCTACTTTAACTGGAAGTCAGATGCCACCTTTGAATAGTACAAAGTACCTGAATCATTCCATATGAACATGTTGAACAGTGCAAAAAATGTTAATTGGGGTGCTCCAAGTTACTCTCTCCCATGACACAAAAGCAAAAGGGCAGTCAATGAAATTGGAAGGTAGCAAATTTAAAACTGATAAGGAAAATCTTTCTTCACTGCCTACGCACACACAAAATGCATAGTTAGCGGGGGAATATAAAACTACAAGATGGTATCGAGAATTTAGTAGGATTCAGCATTTATATGGACAAGACTATCCACAGTTCCATTAGATTGGGATGGGGCCAGGGGGAGAGGGGAGGAAGGAAAATAAACCCACTTGTTTCAAAGCTTGAGCCAACTTCTAATCTCCCCTATGGGTAGATTATTACCGAACTGACCTCAAGTTTCTTGCAGCCTCCACAGAAGCATCTAGCAGTGACAATTGTTCTCCAATAGCTTGTCTCCTAGACAAAATACTGGCCTGAACCAGTATGGGAATTCCTATTTATAGAGGCAAACCAAATCTCTTACCTCTCACTAAGTTATTGGCCTGACTTTCAGAGATGCTGAACTCCCACATCCTGAATTCAGTGGGAACTGTAGATGGCCAACACCTCCAAATACAAGACCTGATTTTCAATCAATTTGAGGGTTTATGCTGCTGCCCATTACTGTAGTATCAGAGTGCCTTCCACACACACAAAAAAACCCCAAACAACAGTGAAGTTCCTAGCAGAATTCATGGAGTCTTTGGTACTACACCCTTTTCAAGGTCTCAACTATGTGTGTTTGGGGGGTTTTTTTGGTTGGTTGGTTGGGGTTTATTGGGCACAAAAGGATGTCAGTGTTGTACATGCCATTCTTATCATGGAAAGGGTTTTGCAGCATTTTCTAAATATGGGTCCAGAGCCTGGACTCGCCTGATCCCCTCTAGAAGTTTGCTCAATAGCTGGATCCCCTTATCAAAAATGCACTGCCCCTAGTTTTCGCATGCTTCATCCTATGCTTTGTGGTCTGTATTGTCCCAGAGGAGTGCAACTAGTTCATAGGTCAAAAATTACTCTGATATAGCTGAGGGTTGAACCATTAATTGCTTTGAAAATTAAGACCCAGGCCTTAAACTGGCATCAGAAGCTGACTGGGAGCCAGTGGAGAGACTTGGAACAGGCCTGATATACTCACACTGGTCTTCACCACATTCACCAGCACTTAAAGCTTTCATCAGGAAGAAGCTTCTGGCTTCCATAGTTAGTAAAGATGTTAAGAGCCAAAGTGTAAGATACTATGAGTCATTGGGGGTTCTTAAATACAACACACTGAATATTTTTAGTTACCTTCCCGGATGTCACGCAACTTTTGGAACATGAATTTGTAACTCTTGGTGAGCGATTCTTCTGGCGAACCAAAGAGCTTCATGCTTGATCCATGGCCTCCTTTTCCACTCCAGGACGGGCTCTGCACAGAGCCGAACGAGGTTACCACCTCACCTCGGTTGCCCCGGGAGCCATACTTCTGAGAGGGAGTAGCGCTACGTGGGGGGAAGAAAAAGAACTGTACAAAGTAACTTGATCTCATCTGACCTTAAAAGCAACAAATCCAGTAAGAGCTAGACCAAGCCCTCTGTAACATGGATTTATTCTCATATTTTAGCTATAGGGACCACTTCTTCTGACATGGAAATGCAGCCACCTCTCAGGTGGTATGTGGCAGTTGTTGAACACAGTACAACATTACTATACAACGGTTCAGAGCAAGAAGAATCATGTATCCACATGAAACTGCAAGGGGAGTTTTAAGCAGGCCAGAATATAGGTATCCAAGTTAGAATTAAACCAGGTGATGGGGTTACCATCACTAATGATTACGAAGGAA
This sequence comes from Emydura macquarii macquarii, assembly GCF_026122565.2. Taxonomy (NCBI): domain Eukaryota; kingdom Metazoa; phylum Chordata; order Testudines; family Chelidae; genus Emydura; species Emydura macquarii. Next base: position 6,190,501 of record NW_027131105.1, on the reverse strand, counting down.
AAAAATAAACCTAACACAAACAAACCATAAGTGGGGCTCTTCCATGACTGAGGCACTGCCAGCAAGTTTCACTTCTCACCTGTGCCTTTCTTACCATCCACAGGCATGTGCAAGTATCAGGAGAAGAAGCTGACTCCCAGAAGCTGTTCTGAGCCAGGAGCCTGTAGAAGGCTTTCCTACTATACTCTGTGTGTATATTAGAAAGCAGCAGTCTAACCTGTCAATAGTTTCTGCCCACCCAAACCCAGTAGTGGTAGATTTTTGTCTCTACCCCTTTGGCTGTCTGTGGGACAGGAAAGCAGAGACATCTCTGGTCAGATAGCATCCCACAATGAGTTATTTCAGAGGAAGAATGGTCCAGTGGGTAGGGCATTAGCCTGGTACATGGGTTCAACTTCTGCCCCATCACCTATTCCCTATATGGCCTTGAGAAAAATCACATAACCTAAGCTTCCGATAATTAAAAAGGGGCTAATAGCACTGCCTTACCTCACAGGGGAGTTGTGAGGTGCTTTGATACTAGTGATGGGGACCATATAAATGCCTAAAACAGACAGATCTGCTCCCTGACTTACTTTAACTTTGCCCCATGTCACCAGATTAGCATAACCACGAGAGCGGCAGAGCAGGGTTGATTAGGGCACCAGACCTAGGACTCAGGAGACCTAGGTTTTATTCCCAAGCTGTGCCACTGACCCCTTTGTGACCTCAGGCAAGTCACTTTGCCCCCATTTCCCTCTCTCAGCCTTCATCTGTCATTTCTAACTAGTTTTTTGGGGTAGGGATTCTCTCTCTCTGTTTGTAGAATGCCTATCACAATAGGATCCCAACCTCAGGTGGCACCTCTAAGTGCTATCGAATAGTTATTAGCAATCTGTCCCCATCATCAATAGAGTTATGAAGACAGGAGTTGGAAAAATTCATAGATTTTAAGCCCTGAAGGGACCATTATGATCATCTAATCTGACCTCCTGTGTATCACAGGCCAGAGAACCTCATCCCATAATTTTTACATCAAGCCCATAAATTCTGCTTCAGCTACAGCATACCTGTTAGAAGAAATATCTAGTTTTGATTTAAGAACTTCAGGTGATGAGGAACCAACAAGAGGAAGATTAGGGAAAGTGTGGGCCCCTTACAGAATGGGGGAGGCAACCTAATGACAGAGGATGTGGAGAAAGCTGAGGTACTCGATGCCGTTTTTGCCTCTGTCTTCACAGACAAGGTCAGCTCCCAGACTACTGCACTGGGCGGCACAGAATGGGAAGGAGGTGAACATCCCGCAGTGCTGAAGGAACAGGTCCAAGACTATTTAGAAAGATTGGACATACACAAGTCCATGGGGCCAGATGCAATGCACCTGAGGGTGCTGAGGGAGTTGGCTGATGTGATTTCAGAGCCTTTGGCTATTATCTTTGAAAGCTCGTGGCAATTGGGGGAGGTCCCTGATGATTGGAAAAAAGCAAATATAGTGCCCATCTTCAAGAAAGGGAGGAAAGAGGATCCAGGGAACTACAGACCGGTCAGCCTCACCTCAATCCCTGGAAAAATCATGGAGCAGGTCCTCAAGGAATCCATTTTAAGGCACTTGGAAGAGAGGAAAGTGTTCAGGAACAGGCAACGGATTCACCAAGGAAAAGTCATGCCTGACCAACCTGATTGCTTTCTATGAAGAGGTGACTGGCTCTGTGGATGTGGGGAAAGTAGTGGACGTGATATACCTTGACTTTAGCAAACCTTTTGATAAGGTCTCTCACAGTATCCTTATCATCAAGTTAAAGAAGTATGGGTTGGATGAATGGACTATAAAATGAAGAGAGAACTGGCTAGGGCATAGGGCTCAACGAATAGTGATCAATGGCGCCATGTCTAGCTGGCAGCTGGTCACAAGCGGAGTGCCCCAGGGGTCGGTGCTGGGGCTGGTTTTGTTCAACATCTTCATTAATGATCTAGAGAATGGGGTAGATTGTACCCTCAGCAAGTTTGCAGATGACACTAAGCTAGGGGGAGTGGTAGATACCCTGGAGGGTAGGGATAGGATACAGAAGGACCTAAACAAACTGAAGGATTGAGCCAAAAGAAATCTGATGAGGTTCAACAAGGACAAGTGCAGAGTCCTGCACTTTGGACGGAAGAATCCCATACACAGCTACAGATTGGGGACCGATGAGCTAGGCAGCAGTTCTGCAGAAAAGGACCTGGGGGTTACAGTGGATAAGAAGCTGGATATGAGTCAGCAGTGTACCCTGGTTGTCAAGAAGGCTAATAGCATATTGGGCTGCATTAGTAGGAGCACTGCCAGCAGATCGTGGGAAGTGATTATTCCCCTCTGTTCGGCATTGGTGAGGCCACATTTGGAGTATTGTGTCCAGTTTTGGGCCCCCCGCTACAAAAAGGATGTGGACAAGTTGGAGAGAGTCCAGCGGAGGACAACAAAAATGATTAGGGGGCTGGAGCACAGGACTTATGAGGAGAGGCTGAGGGAACTAGGCTTGTTTAGTCTGCATTAGAGACGAATGAGGGGAGATTTGATAGCAGCCTTTAATTACCTGAAAGGGTAGGATGGAGCTAGGCTGTTCTCAGTAGTGGTAGATGACAGAACAAGAAGCAACGGTCTCAGATTGCAGTGGGGGAGATCTAGGTTGGACATTAGGAAAAAGTTTTTCACTGGGAGGGTGGTGAAGCACTGGAATGGGTTACCTAGAGAGGTGGTGGAATCTCCATCTTTAGAGGTTTTTAAGCTGCGGCTTGACAAAACCCTCGCTGGGATTATTTAGCTGAGGTTAGTCCTGCTTTGAGCAGGGGGTTGGACTAGATGACCTCCTGAGGTCCCTTCCGATTCTATGAGGAAATCCATCACATCCATAGCTAAATTGTTGCAACCATTAATTACCCTCACTGTTGAAAATTTGTATATTTTTCTAGCCTGAATGTATCTCATTCGGTCTTTTTCTGCTAAATTAAGGAGCCTACTATCCAAAAATCTCTTCCCCATGTACATACTTGAGGACTGTGACCAAGAGCCTTGGATAAAATAGAGAGACTGAACTTTAAGGTATGTTTTCTAGATCTCAAATAATTACTGGGGCTTCTTTTTGTACCCTTCCCAATTTTTCAAAATCTTTTTTGAATGTGGACACCAGAACTGGATGCTGTGATCCAATAATGGTCTCACCAATGCCATATACATCAATAATACCATTTCCCTACTCCTGCTTGGCATTCCCCTGCTTATACCAGAGGAAATTCAGTTTCTAATTTAAAATGTCTGAGGCTTTAGCTTCTAGATTCAGCCACAATTTAAACCACATTCAAAGTTAGTGCAAAAGAGGAGTCATGGAGCTGCCAGAAGAGCCAACAATACCAACCTTGGTGAGAAGCTGTTGGGAGAGAAAAGCAGGTGGGGACTATAGTTGGATAAAGTCCTTTTAGACCGTGGATTCTCTGGTGTGGTTATGTTCCGTTTCTGAGAGCCCTATAATACAGGGAAGAGCAGATAGGTCAGTCTTTCATTTGAAATTCAATTGAGGGTTTTACACATTCACCATTCCCTCTCGGCTACTACTTCTCAGGAGACACATGATAGGGTCTTATTCTCCATTGCAATACACCTTATGTAGGCATTTAGATCAATGCCAAGTAAATGTAAAATGGGTATAAAATGCTACCAAACCAGATTAGTAGGGCAATGAAGAATCAGGCCCATGTGACACAGTGCCCAATCCGGCAATAACATTTGCACAAATGGATCCCTGCATCCAAACCAAATTCAAAGCCGTACGCAAAAGTAATTGCAGGATTGGGGCCTTATTCCTTAAAGACAGCCTTGCAACAGTCATGAAAATTGTCCAGCCCAGCCACAAAGTCTATCTTACCACCCGTACTCTGATGAAAGGAAAACAATATTTAGTCACACATCCAAAGAAATAAAACCCTTCTCACCCCAGATAAGAGTAAATCTTTGCTTGCATTAAGACAGATGAAATAGTAAACAGATGATAACATTTTCACACATGCCCTGAAACCTTAAAATTCCACCCAGCTTCCAACATCTCAGAAGTGACTGGAGCCAAGTGACTTTTTTTTTTTTTTTTTTTTTTGGGGGGGGGGGGGGGCGGAAACAAACATACATACAGGACACTGTGAGCTTACTTTTGACGGTGTTGTGTAGGCATCTAAGAGGTTCTCCTCTTCCTCCTCTACATCAATGCTAACAAATATTAGTCATGGAAGGGAACAGAGTAGCATCTACTGAAATAAAGGGCTTAACCATGTGTTGCCCTGCACCTTACTCAATCATTTGGAAAACTCTATGGTTCGTCTTGGAAGTATTTTGCCCTACACATGTGCAACCATTTACAGGTTTATTTATTTATTTGGGCATAAGCTTTCGTGGACAGAAACCTGTGGAAAGCCCACAAAAGCTTATGCCCAAATCAATGTGTTAGTCTTTAAGGTGCCACAGAACTCTCATTGTTTTGCTGAAAACAGACTAACACAGCTACCCCTCTGGAACTTGACTCCTAAGTACTTATATGGCTCCTATCATCACACAATCTGAGGTAGGGTAGTGCTACTATCCTCAATTTACAGATGGAGAAAAATGAGGCACACAGGCACTAAGTGATTTGCCCAGGGTCACAGAGAAAATCTACAGCACAGCAGGGAATTGAACCAGTCTCCAGAGTTCCAGGCTAGCACCCTAACCACTGAACCATCCTTACTCTCTTGAGCAATAGTTTACATGTAATTAATTCCTTGCAAGTTATGCTATACAATAACAGCACAGTAAAGACTGAATCAACAAAGTCAGCTAAAAAAGGATGTATTTTGCCTTTTCAGTTAGAAGTCCTGATAGTAAACAAATATCAGAGAAGGATACAGCTCCTGAATGGCATGGATATCCTTGATTCCGGAGTATCTGTTGTCCTTTTTTCGATGAGTCTTAGTAACTCTTTTGTTGAGTACCTGAGGAATAATAAAAGTCCATGACTACTTAAAACTGTTCACACCACTTAATTATATAGCACTTCGCATCTCTAACGATCTTCACAAATGTTAACCAATTAATCCAACCCTAGGTATTAATCGTCACCACCATTTCACAGCTGGAAAAACTGAGGCACAGAGAAATGAAATGTCACCCTAGGCTCTAAAGGAAAACCGCATCAGAGCTAGGATTTGAACTTGGTACTTTCCAGCCCTGTGCTCAAGCCCTCAGACCTCTGTTGAAAAATAAGTTTTTAAAAAATTAAATTTCAAATACAATTTGCTGCTTTAGAACATGCTTAGGTGTCTACTGTCTGCTAAAAATATGGCATAGGTAGGATCCCGCAATCTTAGAGGTCCCAATATCAAGTTATGAAGCTGTTTCTTATCCTACTTTAAAAAATGATGGCATGTCTTGAATATATTAAATTTTCCTTTCTCCCACTCTTTGACTGTTGTGTCTATTTAGATTGTTTGCTTTTCAGAGTGGGACTTGCTAACTATGCATATATAGGCCACAGCACAATGGACTGCTGTTCAGGGTTGGAACCTCTAGGTGTTACTATAATACAAAAAATAAGAAAAATAAATAATCTTCAGAGCAACAAGAAGCCACAACAGAGAATTTAGGGCTAGAATGGTTTGAATTTGTTTCACTCTCAGTTTAAGTAATTTGTCTTAATTATGATAAAGTGGCATTAAAGAAAGTGTTGTTAGACAACATCCTCTAAAACTGCACCATATACAAGGCAAGTTGTACTTTAACTGTGCCTGCAGGTCAAGTTAATGCCCAGCTAGGTTTCAAGTTTGCCTCTTGGTATATTCTAAAGTACAACTTACCTCATCTACACCACAGTGTTGGAATTTGCTGATTAGAACATGCTAGCTATGTGTTCTTAAAAACATTATCTTTTTTTCTACTCTAAACAAAGCAAACTACACCTCCTCCCAACCCTCTATTAGCTGTTTACCAAACATCATCCTTACTTCATGTTCAAAGACATTCAGGGTCTCCACAGTGAGAAGCGAGCCCTCTTCTTTAGTTGTAGTGAAGGCAACTAACTCATTAGCCAAGTCACTCTGGGCCAGTCTGTGCGTCATGCATAGTTCAATCACTGCAAGAGAATAGATATTTTATACAGAGTTGCAGCACTTGATGAATATGCAGATAGCAGCTCTCTTGCTTTAACAGGCAGATCCCACAGTAGTAGTTGTTTAGCACCATAGAGGATAGATTAGTGTGAAATCACACTTGTCCCTCACCGCTGTCTCACAAAAGCGGCACTTTATCCCCCTCACAGCCTCTTTGACAGAGCAACAACTGCATCAGCTGGCATCCCTGCATCTCATCCCAAAACACTGGTCTTCAGAAAGTTAAACACAGGAGATGGAGCCACATGTGACATTAAGCGCAGAAGGAAGCCGTGTGTAAAGATTAAGGTAGGGCGCACGTCACTTTTCTGTTCCATACCCGAACCCCCCGCCCCCAGATCTCCACTCCCCACAACGATTTCAACCGATCACCCCCACCCAGCACGCAATGCCTGCCGCCACCCCACAGCCCGTTACCCACCCCTCCTCACAACCCCATGACACAGCCCCACTGGTCCTCTCCCTGCCCCGACAACCCTTATTGCACCTGCCCCAGAAGCCCTCCACCCCAACTCCCTGATAGCACCTGCCACCTCTCTCACGTTTTTCGGGCACCTCCTCTGCCTCGTAGCCCAACCCGAAAACCTTGAGATCCTCCAGCAGCTCCTCGACGCAGACCGACTCCATTAGTGACGCCCGCCCGCCGCCGGCTAGGTTAAGCTGAAGCAGAGAGTGAGACAAACAGCATATAAACCAAGCGAAAAACCCGCCACCTTCACGCCACTTCAGTGCTTTACGGCACCTGTCACCTTGCCCGGCCCGCTACTTCCTGCTCCTGACCGGCTCCAACAGGAACCGGAAGTTCAGAATCAGCCATGTTTGCTCAGGGTGGCGGGGTTCGGGCTTGTTTGGGCGGAAGTACCTGCTTTGTTTCTTAAATTGTGAAGGGAACCCTCAAAGAGGGCGGGGGTGGTTCGTGCAGTTGTTGCTAACGGCTACCGGAGTTCGTTGAGGCGGCGAGGAAGTGTTCGAGCGGAGCTTTGGGTGGGGGCGGTACGGCAGGTACTGGCGAGCCTTGGTGAGGGGGGAAGTGATGAGAGGGAGCGAGTTGGGAGGGATCCTCCGTCCTGAGCGGGATTAGATAGACTGAGGCCCCCCCCCGCACGGGTGGAATTTATATAATATCTTCCTGAGGGAGAGGGATCAGGAGGCCCCACCCCAGGGTTCAGGGGGAATATATATTGGGGAGGGGGGTTCTTTTTTTGATTAGCAGAGAAGAGACTGAGGAGAAACAACCCCCTCAAAGGCCTAGTGTACTCCCACTGGTGTGTTGCATGGTATTAAACCCATAAGGTAAACCAGTGCAACTTTTCACATAGCCGCTCTTAAATAGATTTAAGCTACTTGTAGCAGTGTGTAGCTTACCTCTCCCAAGCTAATCTAGTGTCACCAGTTTTAAACCAATGTAAATGTGCCCACAGAGCCATGGTTTGCCTAAATTGGCTTTGAAATCAGTTTATGTTAAACTTATCACTGGTGTGTGCAGGGAATTCATCATTAGGAAACCAGGTGGCACTTTATAAAAGGGAATAAGAGACCTTTTTTTTTTTTATTTCAAAGAAAGAACCAAAAGAAGATAAAAATAAAATCACACCCAATGAACACAGGGAACATAGAAATGGAGGGAGAGAGTGGAAGCTGTAAGTGGAAGAGGAAAAATGAAGAAAAAGCAAGGAAAAACCCAGATTTCTAAAGTTAGTTCATTTTATTCCTCCATGTCCCTTCACTTTATTGTATTTCCCTGACTCATGTCCCACAGCTCCATATAAAAGGGAACATCAGAGTGTTGGTAGTGTGAAGTTTCCAGGCCCAGTCTTAAGCCTTGCTTTGCACTTTCAATTCCCATTGGCTTCAATAGTTAGGTCCTGATCCTGGGAAGATGAAACTGCTGATGCATAAGTCAAGCCTTCCTCACTGTCTCTTAGGGCTCATACTCTTAAAGATAATTCACAGTTTATCTGTTTTAGTTTGAATTGTAAGTACTTTGGGCCAACGACTGTGTCTTTTTGTTGTGTGTGTAGACTTTCTTGCATAATGGGGGTGGGGCCTCTAGGCACCATTGCAATACAATTGATGGTAATAATTGCTTTTCTATGCTAATAATAGTAATTTTGTAGGATTCACTAGTGAATACACTAAATAACCTGAATAAGAACTAACCACTCATCACATCTGCAATGTGAAGTTTAAAGGTGACTCGCAAAGAATGTTTCCATTTGATTTTTCAGTATGTGCTGAATATTTTTAATAACCTTCCTGAAAGGTCAGTTAGCATGTATAAAAATTAAAACTTAAAAAAAATATTTTTAGATCCCTCAGATCACACTAGCCAGCTCTGCAGTGAGGTATCACTTTCAAACATCCATAAGTGTCACAGGGCAGGGTTCCCTCATCTTAGATTCCTTACTGCAAACAGTCCTCATGCACACCAGTGGCAAGTTCAACACTATGTGCTTTATAAATGTTTGTTCCTTGCAAAATAAGGCTTTTCCCTAAGCCTTTATCTACTACCAAGGCACAGGGCAGGAGGGAAAGAAACATCTTACTTGCTAAGATGCTGGGCTCTTACACCTTTCCTTCTAGTTTTCCTCCCTTCTGTCTCAACTATCCTCAAATTAGTTGGATTATCAAATCAAATTGGTTGGATTATAGATTGCCTAGCCAACAGTTCTGTCAAAATGGTAAATCCAGTTAGATTTCTGAGAACTATGATCATCCCACAAGTAACTATGCTACTGTTCAAGATCAGGGGCCTAACTGTCCGCTGCTGTAGCTTCAGTGGAGCTAGGTGAGCAAAGAATTTGATCCCATGTTTGTTACTTTGGGTCTCAAGCTTTAGTACAGTAGCTCTTAAGACACTAGCTGTAAAACCCATTTAATGCTGATGTTTTCAGTATGATTGTAAAGGAAACATTTTAGCACTTAGAGTATTCCTAGTGGGCAAGAAGGGTCCAAACTACAGGAATTTAGGATATTTGGCACACATGTAAAGTTGATAAATGACTCCAGTATTGCTTGATGACATTTCAGGGGCTGTATTTTGAACAGAGCTGACATTGGGTTATAGGACAGAAATGTATAAGTAGGGAAATTCTGGCCTAGGAGTTAAATCTGTGAGTGTCTCCAATTCCACCAGCTTTCACGCAAATAACTACTTTAAACTGATCAAAAGTTACATATAACAGTAAATACTACAACTTGAATTTAAGGGGACCATCATACATTAACATCTTCCAAAACAAAAAATAGATTTTTATTTTGAGAGATTTTGTGATCAATACAGTTACTGAGAATCTATAGAGATGCAGATGTTGATTATGAAGAAATCTTTTATGTTGTACACTTTCTTTGAAGTGAGGAGGTTCTATTGAATGGAGAGCAATTTCTTTTCTTCTGTTAGCACAGTTTTTGTTTGGGTTTTTTTGGTTTTGGTTTCCCTAATCAAAGAAAAGCCTGAAAATACCTGAACTTTTCTTTCTCTGATTTTGTAACATGTTCAGTTCAGTGGGAAACAGAATTTGGCATTTACCTTCTTTCCATCTTCTCAGTAGTCCCAGGCAAGGCAGAGTTTCAGGTTTCCATCAGGAAGTAGGTAGCAATTCCAGCAAGAAGAACAGTTCCAAATATAACAGGTGGCAGAACAGGGAAGTAGTTGCCCCTCACACAGACAAGTGGAGCCACCATGGCACCAATATGGGATTCACTGAAACAAAGCCCATACCTTTTTGCCTGTCAACAAGAGATGTAGAAGATTAGACACACAGACCACTAAACACTGCTGTACTGAAAGAAAATGTGTTCCTACACCAATATGAACTGTCCTATCAGTCCAAAAGACAAGAACTTTAGGCCCTGAACCTGCAAATGCTTACCTAAAGGCTTTTTACATGAATAGTGTCAGACTACTCCCTTGCATGAAGTTAAGATCATGCATAAATGTTTGTGTGATGCCCACCATCTTGGCTGCTACTTGTAGGGATTGAACTGGAGATCTCCTGAGTTACTATGGCTTGAGCTAAAGCTCCCTACCTTGACCTGTAACAGGCTCCAATCATCTGTGGATCGGGCACAGAGAGGAATTTGTAACATACATTAACTTGGAGTTACATTTGCTTTAAGGGGTCTTATTCATTTATGTACTTGAGGACCTATGTAATCTTGTCGTGATGTTCACAGTATTAGTAAAATGCATTAGATGAGAAGAGGTGTTTGTTTTCAAGAGCAGAAAATTTCTGATGATCCATACTATGTCCCCACCCTTCTAAGATTTTGCACATAGCCTTTTTCCAGGATTCTTAAAACTCAGCAGCGATTCATGGTGGGTTTCTACAGTAAGGACAAAACAACTTGAATTTATAGCAGACCCACTAGCACAAATATGGATCTGCAGTGTTTCCAATATAATTATCTATTTTAGGAAGCTAACACCCAAACTGTTTGATATCCTGTCATTAGGCATTTGTTAATCCAGATGCTATTTGAAGTTAAGATTAAATCCACATTTAAAAAAAGCTTACTAAACTTTTTGTTTTTGAGCATGAAGAAACCTGTATGGTTTTAAATGCTTGCTTGTTTTACCTTACCCACTACTGAGGTGTGTAAACATGTTATTATACATAGAAAGCCTAGAATGTATTTGCATTCAAGAAACAACATTGTGATCTTGTTTGACTTCAGTAAATTTGGGTTTCTTTTAAATATAGAGCCAGAGAACAAATAGAGGACAGTGGTGAAAATGTGATGCATATGTAGAAAAATGCATGAAGTACATAAATAGAGGGAGACTAGTTAATCTGAGTATGTCTGCATAACAATGATAGCCCAGAGTACAATACTGGGTATATATGTAGTAAGAAACATACACTGCACAACTGAGCTCTCTGGAACACTGAGCTGTGAAAGAGTCAGAAGTGTATCATTGACAGGAATAAAAATGAAACCACCAAGAAGAATTAAATTTTGAAGGAACAGATCCTGACAAATCCAGCAGGATTAAGAGTGCTTGAGCAGTGGAGTCAGCATGTAAAGCAACAGACTCTGTAGAGTGCAATCTCAGTTGTTTGACCTAAAATTAAAACCAGTTTGAAATTCCTCAGGTGGCTGGTTACCAGCAAGACAAAGCAACAAAGACATAACAGTAGTAATCTTTTCTGTTTTTGCCAAAAAGGGAGGATGTGCTATCAGATGATAGTCTTTTAGTAACGTGATCTCTTTAGACTGCTCCTCACCACAGCCAAAATTTATTTAGACTGCACTTGTGAACTAAAGTTCTTGCAATGAGCACAGACAACCTATGCTATTTACCTGATCCCAGTAGTGTAGAATTTTCCTAAATAAAGGTATATACCACTAAAGAAGCTGCCAAGACACCCTTTCCCCAGTGCAGCCTGGGCTGTACCAGGGTTTGCATTTCTTCAAGGAGGAAAAATAATCAGATAAATAACTCATTGCTTTATAAAGATGCTCATATGAATACTGTTTATAACATGTCCTGGTTAGGGGAGATGGACCATGGATCATCAGGGGTGCCCCACAGTATCTGCACTTTCCTTTACACACCAGATTTATGGAATGATAAAAGTCTCTCAAGTTGAGTCTAGTTTTGGTGTTGAATTTTGTCAGGATAGGCCTAACAACATCTTATCATTCTTATCATTTACTTATTACCCAGCCTTTGTTTCACAATCTACCTAAGCTACACATCCCACATGGCCTGTTTGGGTAGTGTTCACATCTCTGAGGGATCTTGCATGTGCAGTAGAATTATTGAAATTAAGCCAGCCATTCACACTGTTAGTAGTAGTATCTCAGGGAATATCAGAAATTCAAGTATAATTATGACATTGAGTAGAAGATGCAAGTCTGTCTATGGAAGAAAGGTAAAACCTGTGTAATAACACATGAAACCACAGTTGTCCAATAGAGATTTCCCTGCTTTCTTTTTATTTAATTTATATAGAGTCTACATTTGAGGGCCTAAAACATTGAAAGCCTGGTTATGAAATCCAGAAAATAGTTTCAGGTGCAAATATGTTCACAATTACCATTAGTCCAGCACGGAAAAGGAAAGACGTTATGGTGATGCAGCATCCAACAAAAATCATGTTTGTAGTGGAGACCAGCAGGAATGTCAATTGCTCCAAACAGCACCTGAATCAAGTAAATGCTCAACCTGAATTTTTGCAAGTCCATTGTCAGACCATAATAGGCAAAGGCACTGGAAACACTGGGCAGAGTAGAAGTCGACGTATTTAAAAGCTATAATGTTCAGTTTTAATTTAATTTTCACAAACTTAACTCTCTAAATAGACAATTAACCCCTTAGCTTAACACATATCATGTGCGCCCTCCAGGGCCACCAAAGGCTTGCTTGGTGTTTATCACACTATACCAGCTGTGTATGCCTGTGCTCAATTTTATGGATATCCACAAATGGTCTGCAGAAAAGAGACAGTTAAAAATAGTGTGCTAGGAGGAAAAATTGAGTTGTTTGTTGTGACTGATCAAGATGATTGCTGGCCCTAACCTTGGCATATAATCACTTAAATCCAGTCTAAATTAGAAAAACTTGGATATAGAATGTGCATTTTGCTTTGAATTGGAGCTTTGTGTATATGCGCCAAAATGACAGGGTGGCTAAATTTTGCAAAGGAACAGAAAAGAATAAACCACAGAGAAATAATAGTCGAGTTTTAATAACACTTTTAAAATTTTATTTTTGGCATTAAAAGTCAGTTTCTACAATACAAAATAAAACTACTCAATATATGTGTGTAATATAATCCCTGATATTGACTCTCCTGGCAATGTTAAATAAGCATGCTAATCACCTCAAAATCCCCTTAACATCACATAGGAATATAAAAATTAGCAAATGACATGAACAAATTGACCTCAGAGAGAAAGATTTGGAGAGAGTTCATGCCACTTTAAGCTTGGATAAGTACAGCAGAAGAGTGGAAAGACAAGGGTGAAACAGGTGAAAGATGCTTGGCTATTGCAGTCTTGAGGCACAAGAAATCCCAGATCAACCATTTCAAGGGAAAGCCTTCACAGTATACCTGTGAATGACATGCACACCTTGCCAGTTCCCTGGGCCCTATCTGACTGTCCCTTTCTTAGATATATTCTCAAGTGTAAAGGGAGCATGGAATAGGGCTCATTTAAGGAAAACTGGAAATACAGCCCTAGTCCTTTTGGGGTCTCTCTCAGGAAATTTAGAGACAAAAAGCCAGAGGCTGAAATGGATGTTCTGGGGGTGGGCGAGGGGAGAAGAAGGGAAAGTAAAGACCAGTAATACAGGAACAGAAAGGGAAGAGGTTACCTTGGCAATTGTAATATTTACCACTTCAGTTAGAATCTTCACTAACAAAACAATCAAGGACAAATCCAAAAAGCAAAGTGGGGAGAAGGAGCCTAGAAAAATGTGACCTCTGGAAGACAGCAGGTTTTCTAAAATACTCTGTATGGTGCGTTCTACAAGAGGGTTAGCATTATCCCCCACTGGCATCATCAGACATACTTATCCATTTTTAAAAAAGAGCACATAATTGAATGAGAGAGCCCACATATGGCTTTGGCACTGTGTCCTGCAGTTTCTCTCCAAATTGTTGCACTAAAAATTAAAAACAGAGTGATTTTAGCTGCCTGAGGGAAGGTGCAGAAAGGCTTCCAAGGACAAGGCAATCAGGCTGAAGGGTAGGAATTGATAAAAGTATCTCCATGCATACAGGTGGGGTCCCTTTGTCCAAAGTGAGGCTAGGTTAGAGGCAGCAGGGAGGAGGAGGCGATTCCCCCTCCCTTATCCCAACACAAAGGCACTTGCAGCTGAGATTACATGGGAAAGAAAGCTGAATGGCTGGATGGGATGGCTCCTTTTCTTCTTCAAGCAAACATGGTTAGCTGTAACCACTGCAGAGGAGAAAGAAAGAAGAAAGTGTATCATCTCCAGGAACTTCTCTCCATTTCCACCTGAAACCATTACCACATTAACCAAGAATCATTGTGCATTTCTTTGTACTACATCTAAAGGAAGGAAATCTGTAAAGCATGAATAGCATAAAATGTTTGTTTATACAATAAAAGTGTGTGTCTATGCCCTCTGCTTGCTCAAAGCCTTTCAGACTCTACTTTCATGTCCACCTAAGGGTATGATCCAAAATCCAGTGAAATGACTCCTATTAACAGTGGTCTTTGGGTCAGGCCCCAGATGAGGAGACCATTAGCTGACAGCACTACTCTGCTGAGATAAATCAAAATGTCTTGGTAAACCTACCAGTTTGTATAAAAAACCAAGGTAATTTATGGAAACACTTGGGGGGCAAATTGGTGTTTGAGACAAAGACTTACTAATTACTAATTATTATAATTCTTTGCATGTCTGTAGCCACTTTCATCAAGGACCACAATTTAGTAATAGTAGTAGTAAGTATTAATGAATTGGAAGCCTCACCATACACATATGAGGTAGGTATTACTGCTAGAGATGGGTAAACTGAGGCACACTGATATGCCCAAAATTGGTGAGAGACCCCAGACAGAACCCAGAAATCCTTATTCTCAGTCATTTGTTCTAAATACTGGAGGACACTGTCACCACCTCTTGTGTGGCTGAATGTGTAGTGAATTGGAATTATTGTTCTTATGATTCATAGAATAATGAGCAAGGGGAAGAGTAAGACCAACATGGGAAGTGTTAATATTTACTCCAGAGGGCCAGCTATGGGGGAGTAGGAGACCCACACAAACCGGGGGGAGGGGGGTTGGTACCTTAAATAAGTCGAAAGTGACAATTCCATCTTTATCTGTGTCCAGAGCTTGAAAAAAACCTAGTGATGGGAAAAGGGGGGAGGAGGGGAATGTTTTGTAATTAGTATTTTTTTAATTGCACCGTTTTGAAACTTTTATGCCTCTGAGTAATTCTCAGAACTCCTCTAGAAAGTAGTATATCTCTGAATTTTCTCCAAATGGAATAGCACCACTTCATCAAGAAGACCTACTGGAAAATATTTACCTCCCCTTTACTGCTTTTTAATCCAACATTGCATCCGAATCCATTGAACGAAACACATGTACAATTCTTGTTACCAACAGAACAAATAAAGGTAGGACTTAGTCCTTTCAAATCTAAATAAAGACTGGAGGGAGGGAATAAATTGTGATGCTGAAATTTGCAATAAAGTTATTAACAGATGCTTTGACTAACAATCTTCATTGAAGAAATCTATGTTCTGCATATAATCCCTGCCATCTACCATCCTTGAATGTCTCCTAGAATTAACCTTGATGGTCTGCTAATCCTAATAAATAGCTTTACAACAGTTATTGAATATTCTGCCAGTAGCACCATCAACCAATGGCTTACGGTCAAGAGATTGAATAGTGGCAATGCAAAATGCTTGCTGTCGGAAAAACACTGTCAGCACCAAATGGGTTACTTGGTACCATGGGCATTAGTACCCAAACTTCCTGAGTTGCCACAGTTCAAGAGAATATTTTTAAGGTTGAATACATTAAATCTGATTTCCAGCTGGATTGCGCACATAGAAGTCTGTATAGCGCCACAATATGCAATTCTTACCCACAGGGTTGGAAACAAGAAATTAGAAACATAAAAATACCCTCAGAAATTTGTACTCACGGAACATGGTTTCAAGTCGCACTAAACAGCACACAAAGTTATCGAAGTCAATAGCTAAGTCAGGCTCAGAATAACGGGTGATGATCAATTCGTACAGTTTCTTGTTCAGTTTAAAGCCTGTCAAGACAAATTACTATTTTAAAAAGTCAAGCAAGTTAAAACAGCATTACACCACTTGATTTCAGGCACATAAATACTAAGTGGAGTAGACAGAACAGTCTTGGAAAGTCCTGTATGTATAGAGAGATCTGTTTATTCATCATTGAGGCTAAGAACTTAACAGGATTCAAAAAAGGATTGACCATTTATATAGATAACCAGAATATCCTGGGTTACAGTAAGAATTAAAAATCCCAAGAGTTTTGGAAGGGATATAAACATTTATGTTTTAGGATATAAACCAATGGGGTTAGGAAAAACTCTCTCTGTGGGCAGGTTATTCTATAACTACAGGGTTTCTGAGGCAGCTTCTATGGGCATTGATGAGAACAGGATAGACTGTTAGATGGACCACTGGGCCGATCCAGTATGACTATTCCTGTGTTGCTACTACCAATCAAATCTTTTCATTTTGGGTTGTAACAAGCAGGTACTCAGGTTTTATGTGCAACCACAAGGAGGCGCATCATTTCTTGCAGAGTAGCACTTAGGTTAGCTACATCTAAAACAATTTAACTGTCTCAGATTTTACTGTAGCTCTCTTCTTTACCCTTGCTCAGAATTTTAACCTATCATACAACAATTTGGTCATTTTTCTACAGAGGCTAGCTACATGAATTATCTGGACAAACCTATCAAAACCTTGGTTCATCGTGGTTGGAATAAAGGGTGCAAGTGATATTTGTTTGGTTTCAGATGGAAAAGATTACGAATAACAACTGACAAATGAATTAAATGGAAGGCAGTAAGTTAACTCCATCATAGAAGGTGATACATCACCTGCCGACTCCAACGCCATTCGCATTTCATAGGCACTCATGCTTCCAGACTTGTCTAAATCAAACTTTCTAAAGACACCCTTAACAAAAAAACAAAAAAGTACACATGAGGATACTGGACACTCCTGAAGCAGGGTCAGCAATCTCATGAACTGTAATAAAGAGAGTAACACAGCCCACTGAAAATGTGCAAAGATACCACATTGCTGTGTAGAGGAACAACAAAGACCAAATAAAGAAAACACCAAATAGTCAGTGATAGGTGACACCAGAAACTCTCTGTCATCGATATGGATAAGCTAAAGGAAGCAAAGGCAGAGGATCAATAGCAACTTCACCTACCAGGTAACTCCTAATTTTGTTCCAGAGGATGTTGAATTCCACCAATCCTAATTTCCCATTTCCATCTCTCTGTTCAGGAAAATTGATTAAGGAGAAATGTTTGCAAGGGATTGTACTTTCTAAAGAGGATCTTCTTCTCCCATCACACCCTGTGAATAGACCAACCAAAGTCTCCACAAAACACTAACACGCTGGTAGCTATAATATGTTATTTTTACTCAATTAAAGAAAATCCCTTTATTACTGCTCTACATCTTACAAGCATGAGACACTCTCACCCTGAGATCATAGACATCTTGAACCCAAAGTGCCTGGAAGTCAGTTGCATGTAACAAAGATGCAGAAGGAGGATACATCCATGAGGTTCACCATGCTTCGGCATGACTCGATACTGAACCCTTTAGTCCGGAGGTCTTTATCTGAAGTTTAAAGCAAAGAGGGGGCAAGGGTGAGGCACACAGCAGGGTTGTTTATAATGCACTGTATGAAAAGCAAGCACCCTCATTACAAACACTTGACACTATAAAATTTCAACTATACCAGGTTGGTTTGTTTAAGATTTCTTGTAAGAGTGGAACCTTAACGCAGGAGTGAAGCAAATAATTATTTTCATTTCTATCCTCTGCTACCAGTTAATGAGATTGCTTTAAACAGGTGGAAGAGAGAAATATATGATCCTGTCCCATATATTGGTACAACACTGATACTCAAAAAAGATTCTCAGTTCCCAAGCTACAGCCACCAGTCTGGGTGCATCAGATTGCTGGTACTGCTTCAACAAAGCACAGAAACACATGATGCACTAGATTACACAGATTGGCTAAAAATACCTAGATTTGGACTATGACACTAATAGGTTATCTGAGTTATCTGATGCTGGTTTTTTCATTACTTACGTTTACTTATGATTTTGTTGAGGATTGTCTGCAATTCTGAGACGCTGACTTCCATATCCTGGAAGAAATAATATTGCATTTCTGTAGTGTCTCACCCCAAAGTGCTTATACTGATGTACAAATTATATACAGAACCACCCACTGCTAAGATGCAGCCACATTTATTAAATGAACTGTGGCAGTAATTAACAGTGCACAGCAATACCACATATTAGTTTAGGATGGGAAATGAAGAATTTGCTATCCAACTGAAACTTCAGGAGGAATTTTAGAGGCAGAAGGTAATTACTCAAATTGCAATTTGGCTAGAATGACTTGGGCCAAACCCTCTATGTTTCTGTGAGAAGTCGGTGTCTTGAGATCTTAGATTAATAGATTTAAAGGCCAGGAGAGACCTAGTCTGACCTGCATAGCACAAGGTGGAGAATCCCACCCAATAATTTCTGCATCACACCCATAACTTCTACTTCAGCTGTAGCAAATCTATAAGAAAGGTATCCAGTCTTGATTTAAAGACTTCAGGTGATGAAGAATCCACCACATCCCTAGCTAAATTGTTCTAGTGATTAATTAACCTCACTGTTAAAAATGTCCCCCTTATTTCTTATCTGAATTTGTCTACCTTCAGCTTCCAAACACTGGATCTCATTGTGTCTTTTCTGCAAAATTAAAGAGCTGTCTACTTTCAGAAATCCTTTCCCCATGTATTTACTTGTGGAACCTGATAAAGTCACTTCTTATTCTTCTCTTGAGTAAACTACATAGACAGAGCTTAAGTCTCTGACACTATGGTACGTTTCCCAGATCTTGAATCATGCTTGTAGCTCTTTTCTGTACCTTTTTTTCAATTGTTCAACATCCTTTTTGAAATGTGAACACCAGAATTGGACACAGTATTGCAGTAATGGTCTCATTAATGCCATATACAGAGGCAATACCACTCCTTTCTCCTACTTTATATTACCCTTCTTATACTTCCAAGGACTGTTTGTGCCCTCTTAGCTACAGCATCGCACAGGGAGCTCATGTTCAACTTTAATTACCAAAAACTGTCCAGATCAGACCTCCAGCATCAGTGTTTGCTCCTGCTACCACATGAAGGCATTAATGCAGTAATGAGGCAGTAGGAAAAAGATCAACTAACAAAATAGCCAACATCATTTCACGTAGAACCTCATTTTTCTTTGGAGGTCATCCATTCAGCTACTGAGGCCTAGTCATACTTATCTGATGACATCATGTGAAGCAAAATATTAGTCTAGCGACTGAACTAAAGTATGGTATGGGGAGAAAATAATTAGAATTAGACGATTCAGACCTCAAGTGTCCTAAACCTGAAAGAGGACAAACAATACAGCCAGCTCATTTTGCTGAATAACTGGAAAGCATTTTATTTTGTGTAACCTATAGAGATGATGCTTGTATATTACATAGAAATGTGCTGAAATGTATGTAGAGAACTGGTTTTTGGGCCCAAATTTGGCCTTGATAATAATATGGCCTAGTAAAATGTAAGTGAAGTAAAGTGAGACAATTCAGAGGCAAGTTAGAGATAAGTTAGGGCGTAACCCCAGGTCAAATAATAAATATGTTTTTGTTTTAAATTATTTTAGCAGGTGTTACAGGGAAATTTTGGGATGGTTTAAAATATTGTTCACTGCAGAAATTGCTTTGATGAAAATGATCATTAGAATGATGTTTGATATTAATAGCCAATGAAGAAGAAGACATCTGGGTTTTGGGGTGCAGAAGATTAAATTTAGTAGCGGAAATATAGATATGGTTAAAGGTAGTCTTAATTAATGAAGAAGTGTTGTTATAATTTATTATAAATATAGTAGTATGCTAATTTTAGATTAGTGCATTCATTCACCATCAAGATACCATTAGAGAGAGGATTATATGCCTCATCTTCACCATTTCATCTTGGAATGTGAACATAAAGGCAATGTATGGTTATACTGCAATGCTTGTTCGCTTCAACTAATTATTTTGTTTTAAATAAAGTTTTTAATTCTTCACTCACAGTCCTCCAATAAATTAAATTATCTGTAACTGCCCTGGAGGCTCAAGCCTTAAAGAGTTCAGTCTGGTTCTATTTCTTACCTTTAAACTCTTATTTGGGAACACATAAATCAAGGTTACACTTGCTCCAGTTGCTCACAAAATGATACCGTAATAGATAGGGACTCCACAATGGGACCATTATATACAGTGCATAGATTTTTCTTTATACACGTTGCTTTTCCACCCATTACCAAAGAAATAAGAGTTGCAGCCCCACCTGCTCCAAAGTTAGCAAGTTGGACACATACTTGCCCATTTACCTTAGCTCAGTAAGAAAAGCATGCTTACCGCTCCAGCGAGCTGCTTGAAAAGATGCTTGAAACTTTCATCAATCTCACTTTCAGAAAGCACTTTCTGAGGAAAGAGAAAAAATAGAGTTGGAGAAGCCAGCACTGGACTTTTGATTGACTACTTCTCAGAAGAGTAAGATACATAGTCCATGAAAGATATAGAGCAAGGAAATAAGTATCCTAGGAAATCTGTTAGCCCATGGCTGGACAGGAGAATACAGAAGTAGTAAAGATTTCATGGCAAGAACTAGAAATAGCCAAGCAGTAGATTCATATTTGAATCTCACATTCAGCCTCTCACTCTTTAAACCCAGTGGGGTGTGGCTATTCAGTGAAAATAATGCATTAGCTCCTGAGGGAGTTAAGTTTAGGTCACTCTAGCAAAACCTTAGCACCATTAAATCAGAACTCTTATGCAAGTCCAGTTTCCCTAGAGATCAGAGACATTGCATAGGGATGGGGAACTATAGAAGGTAAAAATCTATGTGCAACCCAGATTTTCTGCTATTCAGGCTTCTCGTTACATGACACAACTAGGTTGACTCAGCCTCAGAAGCTGTACTACAGGGTTAGTCAATTATTTTTTGTCAAGATCCAAATATCTTGGTCAGATATAGTCAAGGTCCAGACTCCAGAGAAAATAATAAAAAATAACAATAATGATAACAACATAAGTAAATAAAAAGATTTCAGGGTCCGTTCCAAAGCATCTGGCGGTCTAGATTTCGCCCGCAGTCTGCCTATTGACTACCCCTGTTGTACTACATGGATAGAGCCATATAGTAGCTAGTTAGGGATATGGCACAGAAATGGATCTCTGGCTTCTTATGCAAAAAAGCACTTAGTAACTGCCAAGTTCCAGCTGCCTATTCTACTAGAGAGGCCAAGCATTGGCATGCAGATTTTAGCATGGAAAGGTAAAATAATTAAAAAGTTATCAGAATAATGTATGGAAAGGGGAGGAGCCTTTTATGATAACTACATAAACAGGGCCCTCAGAACACAAACCACAGGCTGTGAACTGAAACCAAGTGACTGTGCTAGAACTCTGAGTGGTCTTAAACCTCAAAAAGGAATCCTTAGTCTCTGCTCTTGCAGAGGGTAGTGGACAAGGGGTTCTTACCTCATCTGGAAGATTAGCCTGGATCGGATCATCCATCTCCCTGCAGAAAGACAGACAAATGTCCATGAAGGAATCAAAATAGTAAAACCAATGTGACAAGAGAGGAAGTACTGTGTGGTCACAATATTTTATGAGTATGTATAAATGCTGTACATTGGTTCTCAAGGGGACAAGTTTCTGGGTGCAAGAGAGGCTGGTACCTCTGCTTCAGAAATGTTATGGCAGTCCTGAACCCTTATGGGCCCAGGGAGATAGATCAAAGGATCTAACCCAGGATCTCTGGCATAGCAGGGCATAATACTATGCATTGTATCAGCCCTCTCTTTTTCCAACCATCACACCTCCTACATTGGTTTCCACAGCCACACTGACTAAAGCCTTGGCTGATCTAGAATAGATAAGTTTGTGTCACATTCCTTCTTCACAGTCAACCAGAGAGAGAAAAATATGACATTTGGGAACAAGGATGCCCAAAGATTGCAAAAATCTGATAATAGAGATACATGAATAAAATCCCAAACTCATATACTAACTGCAGCCCTGCGAAAGGGCCTTGATATTATTAAAGGTCTCCCTGTTTGGCCCTTGATTGGGAAGTCCTGATAGGCTACCATCAGTTAGAAAAAGCAAGTATACAGGTGCCAGCGGGGGTGGTGGTGTTTGATATGATTCATCCCTCACCCTTCTGGGACCCAATTCCTGGAAAACAGCTATTAGTTCACACAAAACACCTGCCATCATCAAAGATGAACCGTGAGACTTACTCAGTTCCAGCTTTTTTCTCTGAGAAGACCCTGAGGACAAAATCTCCTTCCTTGTTAGGTTCGAAGGTGGAAGGCACAACAATATACTCCCCTGGAGGCAACTTGAAGCGTGTGCTGACTTCACGAAGGTTTATGAACTGCTCCGAGCGGGCTCGTGAGGCATTCGCCAGAAAGAAATCTCGTTTCAGGTGAATTGCAGACTGGCCCACAAACTGCCAGAGAGAGAGAGAGAGAGAGACATATAGTCACCCCCATGAGCTGAAAAATGTCCTGCTCCACACTGGCTGCTAAAGGCCTACTACAAAGGTCTAGCCAACCATGATGTTTAAACAGTGCAAAAGTAAAAGATAAAAAGGAAGAGCCTTGAAAAAGAGCAGAGGGTCCTCTGGAAGCACTCTGGTTAAGGCGTTGGCATTTTTCCTCCGAGCCACATTGATTTTTTTGACCAAATTAACAAGTGAAAATAACTTCAATGGCTGTCACACATTGAACCAAGCCTCAGGTTCCCATATTCAGGTTCCTCAGATTCCCGTATTCCCAGCTGCAGGGTCTGAAAACCGCATCGCTATCAAGTCGTTCCTTTGGCTAACTCAAGAGCAGCGATAATGGGCTCTGAAGGGAACAGGGCCCATTCCTCTTAAAACAAGTAGAGGATGGCCCAACCCAGAGAAGCAGAAAGAATGACATTAAAGAGGGAAATTAAACAGAAAGGATACTCCAGTGGTCAGGGTAATGGCAAAGGATCTGGGAGACCTGGGTTCAAGTCCCTGCTCTGCCAGACTTCCTGTGTGACTTTGGGCAAATCACTTAGACTCTCTGTGGCCATAGCTCTCCATTTGTAAAATGGGGATACCTCCCTACCTCGCCGGGGTATTATGATTAAAGATTATGAGGTGCTCAGGTATTACAGTGCAAGAGGCCACATAAGTACCTCAGAAAGATATTTAGAATAAAAATAGGACCCCAGAAAACTGACACACACTTCACAAAATGTCATTACAGTACGTCTGTTCCTGTTAATGGTGTGCTAATAAAAGAATGAAAATTTCCATAAAAGAAAGACATGCTGTTAAGGCCATGATATGGATGAATATCAAAGAACTCAAATTGTCTGGGATGGATATAAAATAAAACGAAAGCCTTGGAGCCACCTTGATTATTTCTAAATAAAGAAGTATCTGGATCCAAAGTGAAGCCACAAAATGAATCATCATGCAATGTTATCCCTACCAAAAGGGTTGATTCAAGTACGAATTACCTACGGTGGGTGTCTGATGAAAGAATTTGCATACATACCTCGCGAGGAACCTGTGGAGACAAAAATTAGAAGTCTGTGAGTTACAATGAAACTAATGTTCTGTTAGCCAACAGGAAAAAGATAACATCTATATGTTATTTACTTGGCCAGTCATCATTTGCATTCCTATAATTACCATTTCAGGTATTTATGCTTGGATCAGAGCTTAAGCAGTGGTTTTCCCTCACATCTCTTACTTTTCTTGTGTCGTTGCAATGAGGTATGTTGTTCTGGGGCACTCCTCCTTGAAGTCCTAGCTCGCCCCCTCCACCCATTGCTGTTCCTATAAGGAAGCCCTGCTGCCCCAACAAGCTGGGGTGACTTAGGTTAATTCATCCAAGGTACAGAGGCCGCTCAACCAGGAGTTACCATTTGAAGGCTAATTATATGCAACTGAGTCTATTTAGGCTCAATATCTTATAAAGAAGTGTTATTCTCAGAGGGCAGGCAGACAAGGAGCCTGTGCTGACCAGAAGCTAGGGATCTTTAAGAGCACGGATTGTTACAGAGCCCTCATGGTTACCTCATAGACAGCAAAGCCAATGGTCTCCATGTCCTTCCCATATTTCCTTTCCCTGCGACGGTGCTTCTGCATGAGTGCCAAAAGGAAGCTGCAGCCCGATTCTCTTGAGTAGTCATCATCGTCGTCGTCATCCACCTCATCCAGTTGGATTTTAAACTGTGGGTTTATCCAGAATGTAGCTGAAGGGCAGGAAGAGACAGGAATAAACCAAACAATACACTATTCTTACATAGTCCTGGTTGTTTTAAGATGTAGAGTAGGTCTACACTGCAGTCATGGGGTGTGACTGAGTATCATGTAGACACAGCCAAGATAATTTTAATATAGCTATCTTGGGCAGTGGTAGCAGTAAACCACAGGCTAGCTGCCCAAGCAATAACCCAGGGTTCTGGATGATCTTGTACAGCCCATGCTGAAGCCTTCAATGCGGTGGGTTCCCAAGCTAGATTGGGTATATCTACACAATCTGCAATCACACAGTTATTGCAGCATAGACTTACCCTTTGAGCCAGGAATCTGTTAGTCCCTGAATGCCATGAAAACCTGACAACCCAGTACAAAACCATCGCTGGAAATGGATAGATCAGTATTCATAGTTATAAAAGTTTTCCCTACTTTATAGTTTAAAGGTAACACAGCAAACATACATCTAAAAATGAGCTTTCCTCAATAACATGGGTCTCTGCAGAGGGTATTCCCAGTAAACTAAGAACATTTCCTTAGGGAGCAGTGACATTGCTACATCTCAGTGTAAAACTGCTTTAATAGCCAGCATCAGGCTAGTTTGATAAAATCAGGTATTCTGGGTTGGTTAGCACTAAGAGTAGCACACTGGACTGTATACCTTACCTGGAAAATTCCTACAGCCTCCAGCTGTGCTCCCCCGTCTCCAGGTGCCATCGTAAAGTGTTGTGTTCCACTTGCGGAACTTGCGCGATTTCAGTGCATCTGGAGTAAGGTTACAGATCTCCAGCCGTGTGAACTCTCTCAGAAAATCTTGGAAGGACATCCTGAGAAGAAAGAAATCCAGTGAGTTCACACAGTTGTCAGAGAAACTACCAAAAAAGTCCCTCTCAAGTCAAGCTTGGTGTGAAGCAGTTTTCCTATCCCGTGTAAATTTTTGAGTGCACAAAATGTTTTCCATACTAAGTTGAGATAAAAAGTCAATCATATTTTCACAAACTGAAAAATCAGAAAAAAAAAAAAAAAATCAGCTCAGGTCAATCAAAATGTTTCATTTTCATTTTGATAATTCCAAAACATTTTTTTTTAATTTTCTGTATTCCTAACTAATTTAAATTTCTAAACAGTCATTTCAGACCAAAAAACCAGATTTTCATTGTGAAAACACTGAAATGTTTCATTTTCATAATTTCAAAACTTCTTCCCTCAACATTTTTTGAGTCAGGAAATTTGTCAAAATTACCCTGTTTTACAAACAGCTTTGGTTTCAATGAATCTGCATTTTTCAGTGAACAATTGTTTCACTGAAAAATTCCTTATCAGCTCTGGTCTTGAGATCCATGATGCATTTGATGATCATGCTGTATGCAGATATCAAAGCCTTCCACAGCCTCACAAAGAAGAGAGATCTTTTTGTTCTGTTTGTACAGTGCCTAGCACAATGGAGTCCTGGTCCAGGAGTAGGGCTCCTAGGTTTTATGGGAATACAAGTAATAAATAATACACTGTAACATCTAAACAATTTATAAAATAAATTTAGAGGGCCAGATCTTCACTGGTATAAATCAGCCTAACTTCATTATCTTCAGCTGAATTACCCTGATTTATGCCAGCTGAAGATCAGCACCCTTGAGTTCAGGGTTGTTTTTGTAGGGGAGCAGAGGGGTGGGAATATTATTTTCAGCTGCAAAGACCAATTTGTTTTGGTGTTTTTCCCAGGTCACTGACTTCATGGTCAGCTGTGTGCCACGCCCAAAAAGCACAAAACTGATGCTAGGCAGCACTGAGATCCATTTACAGGAAAAATATTGTCAAACATTTGCTTCCTCTAGCATGGGTTTTCACTGGTAAAAACACCCTTAAGACAAATTTTAAAAACCCTGAATCTCAGCTTAATTTAACCCCTTTTAAATTTGATCACACAAATGTAAAATGAGGTTTACTGCAAACTGCACTTTCCACTTACCAGAATTCCCCATCTTCCATTTTAATCCTTAGCTGCTGTCCCACAGATGCCTCCAACGCATTCCACTCAGAAGAACTGCAGGGGTGAAGCAGTTCAAACATGCAGTGAGTCCAAAAGCTTCAACAACTCATAGTAAACTAAATTCTGGAGTAAGAAAGTGCAACTCCATTGTTCTAGTGGAGCTATGCCCATTACAACAGGGCTGAATTTGGCCCACTATGAGCAACGTTATCATCCCACACTGCTCATTAGTAAGAAAATTATCATTGCTGGCTGTAGACACGTGGTCTATATTCCAAGCAGTTCCTGTGCTATTGCTCAGCAGGTTATTTCTAATTCTACACATTTCTTGCGTGTAGGATCCAACCAAAATAATTATTTTCTATACAGAGGTGACCCTACGAGCACCCCAATGCCAGTTGGCACATTGTTGTTGTGATGTTTACCCAAAGGGTGGCATATCATATATCACTGGAAAACTCATAACTCACCAATCATTAATAGTATTGTCTGGTGTGTCTGAGAGCCGTGCATTAAGTAATGTGACTAATATCTGTCACACATGGCTCATTCTGTCTCTCATTCTCTCCATAGGGGGAGAATTGTGTGTTCAGTGGAATGGCTTGTCTTGGAATTTTTATTTATTTGTTAAATTCTCATGCTGGCGACTGAACATTGCAATATATTGAGCCTTTCACATCTAGGCCACTAGTTGTGATACAGATTGGTAAGGACTAGAAGCCATTCGCTTCTGACCGTTACTTGATATTTATCCAAGGTCCCTACCACCTTGATATCTAAGCAGGGAGAGCCTATATGAAATTAATTGCTACATCTCAAGTCCAATTACTAGTGATAGATATCAACATCTTATTAATCATCATCCTAGTTGGCACTATTTGGTCTCCTCTTTGCCAGTTGCAGTCACATACAAGGACTGAACTACCCTCAACTTCAGATCTTCCTTTTAAGTCAGAGTGGAGACATGCTAGCAAGAGTGGCATGTGGGAAACTTGATTGATACTGAACTATGCTGTGGAAGTTCAGTGTCTAGACCTGTCAAGATGACACCTTCCACCAAGAGTAAATTTTATTTATTATTTTTCCCCTCCCCTCCAACCTTCAGAATCTGCGTAAAAAGGCACTGATCCTTACTTATCACTCCAGGCGCCAGTCCACTCCACCTCTCCCCATGGGTTTCGCATTCGAATTAGATTAACAGTCTGTCCTCGGTAGTTAACCTGTAATCACCACAGATATCCAGTTAGAGATACCACGATACTTGTTTTCTGTAATATTTATGCCTCATAGCCAGGAGCATAGAGAACAGTCATGCAAAAGACTACGATGGAGAGGGGGAAACATAACTAGCGTTAAATGCGAGAGTGCTATGAGGAAGAAAAATGAAACCAATGTTTTCATTCTGTTGTGTAGAATTTGGGTACTATTGAGATGAACGTTATAGGGAAAAATAGCTAAAATAGACCAGATGGTAATAAGAAATAATTTTCTCACTAAGATCTGTGTGCATACACATCACTGTGCTCCATTATCTAAGGCCCTAGCCACAACAGTATCAGGACCTTCCTGGCTACAGTCATATTTAAACACAGTTCTAGCTAGTAAGGTTCTGATTCTATTGCAGACAATATTTTAAAGAGGCATTTTCAGGGATGCTCAGACTAAAATGTAGGTTTTATTTTGAAGAAGTTTTATAAAGTTTATAAAACTGAATATTAAATAAATAAATACATCTATAGATGGATGGATGGATAAATTAGATAGATTGATTTCTCTGCAGATGTTTAGAAGCCAGACATAGTAGGCAGAATTGTGCTTTAAAACAGATGAATCTAGTTGCAGTGTCTTAGTGAAATGCATATAGGCCTCAAGAAGTATATAACGGCAAGAGTCCTGTGGCACCTTAAAGACTAACAAATTTATTTGGGCATAAGCTTTTGTGGGCAGAAACCCATGGAAAGCCCACAAAAGCTTATACCCAAATAAATTTGTTAGTCTTTAAGGTGCCACAGGACTCTCGCTGTTTTGCTAAAAACAGACTAACACGGCTACCCCTCTGGAACTCAAGAAATATATAGGATTTTAAAATTCTTTCAACTTTAATAATTCAAAAGCATTATTAGGTAATTCAGAGAAGGTGTTTTGTACATTATACAGTGAAATCTGTCTTAAGTGACAACCCAAGATTACAAACAAACAAACAAACAAAATGATTGCCTTATCTTTAAGGCTCAAATACAAAGTACTAAATCACGCAGAGTCTTTAAAGTGGTATCTTAAAAAAAGTTAGTTGCTTGTTCAAAGGTAAAAGGTTCTTATTGCAGATTTATGATTTGTAACCTGACACATCCTCTTACAACTACCAGGACATCTACTTGCTGCAGAGGGCATGGGTGGGTAAAACAAAGCTGGAGAAAGTGTGCTAACATACCTATCCTGCCATGACTAATGGGAGTTAAGCAATAGTTGATGGTCACCCTATTACATCAGACAGAAAAAAGTGAACTTCTCCACTTACTTCCTGCAAAGTCACAAATTCGCAACAAGATACATGCTTGGTGGTTATGCCACAAAGATCTGCTACAGCAGACCCAGTTGGGATGGGGTGGACAATGAAATAGGGATCTGCCAGAGAACTGCACCCACCCCTCTTCAGTTTGACTTTTTTTATTAATCCTAGCCTTGTAACCCCATGGAAAACACTGTAGTTATGATTCTTTCCTAAGGTCTTGCAAATCCCCCCAGTCAACACATAAAATATTTTGTCTTTTTAGACTCCTTTATATCTGAGACTTTCACACATTAATTATTTAAATCCCATGATATTGGTTATTCCTAATATAAAGATGGGCAGGCTCAGGTGAAGTGACTCGTGCAAGGTCACACAGCGACAGAGTTGGGAATAGAACCCAGGAGACCTGATTCTGTTTTCTAACTACTACACAACACTGCCTCGCTTCAAACTCGTTAATGGGTTGAAGATTGTACCTGTTTGGCTCCTGTGACCGAATAGGCATGACCCTTCACCAACTTTTTAAATGTTACAGCCTCCATGTCAAAAGCACTGGTAATCTACATTTAAAAAGCACACAAGAATACATGTTAAGGTTGATATTTGCTTCATCTCTGTCCCTAAAAGAAAAGACATATTAACCCAAACTTAGCCTATACACACAGAATAAAACCTAGTTCATGTGAGAACCACAGGCAAACACAAACGAATGAGCCAGCATGTCACTGTTTTATTTTGTTCAGGTTTTCACTGTGGTGACTAAGCAATAGCATGGTTGTGCAGCCTTACTCTCTCCCTTTTGCTCTAGTGCAATGTTTCTCAGCTTTTTTTTAGGTTGGCGACTCCTTATTCAAAGTCTAAAAATGTTGCAACCCACCATATTTATTATAAAAATGTTTTTTAAAGTGTATCAATTATAAGTCTGTGTAGTAGGCGTGGGTGTGTTTTCAGAGGTTGACAGAATTGACCTTGAAGGATAAGTGTGTGCAGGGAGTGAGGGAGCAAGATTTTCTTTGCTTCAAATTGTAATAAAATGTTCAACGCTGCACAATCTCCCTTGATTGCCTTTCGTGACACCCTTGGGGGTTGCAACCCACTGATTGAGAAACATTCCTCTAGTGTTTTTTAAGTCATTTATAAAAATCTTTTAAAAAATGAATGCAGATAGCCTCAAAACTTTAGGATCTTGTAGAATCCTAAAGCCACAAGCAGTTTACAATGTTATGAGCTAGGTAAAGCGTTGTTATGGGATTGAAACTGATAGGTGTGAACTCAGCCTTAAATTAATAACTGTAAACATAAGCCCTATTTTAGCTCTGATCTACACTACAGAGTTAGGTTGATGTAAGGCAACTTACATTGACCTAATTCTGTAAGTGTCTACACTAAAATGCATCTCCCACTGATGTAACTCACCCATTGCACCGACTTAATAACTCCACTTCTCTTGAGAGGCGTAGCATTTCAGTCATTGTAGTTAGGCTGATACAGTGTCAGTGTAGACACTGCACTGCTACATCGACTGTTGCTGCTTTTCAGAAGCTGTCCCACAATGCCCCACATTGACAAGAAAATTGGTTCAAGCACTCCTAGTGAGGACATGCAGCCTAATGAGTGTTCTTGGTGCTGTGAGCAAAAAAAGCTGTTTCCTGCTATTTGATTCCGTCTGCGTTCAGAGACACAGGACTTCGTGACTTCTTTGCAGATAATCAAAATCTTCATCAACAAAATACCTGACCTACCATCAATTTACTCCCAAGTGGAACACCCACAGGGCCCTAAACTTTGATTAGCTGCTCAGGTCAAAAAGGGGCAACAATATACTCACTGAAATTAATATGGCTTACACAGAACCTAGTCCTCAGAACACAGATTTTTTTTTAAGAGTTCTAGCATTAAAGTCTCCCATACACAGCTCAGGTCAAGAAAATACAGCTTCATCTCAGCCTTTTGTCTGAATTGAGAATTCTAGATTAACAAATGAGGTTATTTCAACAATAGTGCTGGAGCCCATCATGTTGTCATCAGATATGTAGAACCCATTGTCATCATGTTATCACAAATAGCAGAGACCACCATGTTATTGAACAGGCCCACAGTATACAGGCAATAACTGCACTAGAAAAAGGACCTCTGGCTGCCCAGTGAGAAGGGGAAACCACTGGATGGCCACCATGTACAATTGGTATGGAAACAGCGAACTAACAGCCTGTGGTTAAGAATTCTGTACACTTTGTATGTGTATCTGAGCTAAGGAAGAAGTGAACCTTGTTGTCGGAAGAGCTGGTGGACAGGTTAACATGAGACTGGCACACACATTCATGAGCTCCAGCAAGTCATTTGAGACAGTGGCTCTCAACCTTTTCAGACTACTGTACCCCTCTCAGGAGTTTGATTTGTCTTGCATGCCCCAAATTTCACCTAATTTAAAAACTACTTGCCTACAAAATCAGACATAAAAATACAAAAGTGTCACAGCACACTATTACTGAAAAATTGCTTACTTTCTCATTTTTACCATATAATTATAAAATAAAGCAATTGGAATATAAATATTGTACTTACATTTCAGTGTATAGTATACAGAGCAGTATAAACAAGTAATTATCTGTATGAAATTTTAGTTTGTACTGACTTTGCTAGTGCTTTTTATGTAGCCTGTTGTAAAACTGGACAACTATCTAGATGAGTTGATGTACCCCCGGAAGACCTCTGTGTACCCCTGGATGAGAACCATTGACCTGGGGGAATTCCAGCGGAGTTACTTTCGGAAGCACATCTAAATTAAATGCAGTTTCCTACTGTATATATGCAACCATCAACACCACACATTTATTTGGATTGGTGCAAATGTAAAAACATGCCTAGCCAGAGCTCTAGGTGCCTTTGCCATACAAGCTAAACAACAAACAAAACTGCAAACAACAATTTTCAAAAATCAAGATGGAGATGGGAGGAGCCATGGTGCCAATCCTCAATGCATAAATCTCAGACTTGAGAAAAGATGGGCTTTGTGGTATATGACAGTGCCTATATGTGTACACTGCAGGCAGTACATGAAGCCAAAGGTTAAATTATTTTAACCTCCTGATGATCAGTGACTCATTAGCACTGGCAGACTTTGTTGCTATTATAAAACATTTCTTCTAACCTGAGACTTGGGGATTTGCTGTAAATGTTGATAGGAGATGCACATAATTTAGCAGCCAAGATGAGTGCTCCATTTGTTTCCAAATCTTAACAGCCATTTTGGAACAAAGTTCTGTTTTTGTTATCAAATTTGGGCTGGAGAGCCTGCCTGAAGAGGGGGCCACAATGTGAGCCTGAGGGTGTGTTTTCACTACAACAGTTAGCTTGGTTTAGTAAACTCAAATCAAGCTAACCTAGCTCGAGTGAGAGCAGCCACACTGCAGAACAACACTTGAGCTACAAGAAGTGATTGGATTAGCAGAGTGAGGTTGGATTGGCATCTGATACATTGTAACTCAAGCTGCTGCATCCTTACTGCATTGCTAGCTTGAGAGTCAGCCACACTCCAGCTTCAGCCTGTACACCCTGACAAGCAAACTAGCTGCAGCTTAAAGCACCACTTATAGCTTGAGGTAATGACATGTGTGGATGGGAACTAGGTTGGGTCAAAAATTGAGTTATACCTCAAGCTAACACTGCAGTGAAGAAAAGCCCATAGAAGTGATGTGGGTAGCGTAGCTAAGCAGAGAGTTGCAGAGGCCAGCAGATACTAAGATGAATTTGCTTTTATTTGGATGCACTGCCTGTTTGCCAGAGGAACCCAACATGCCTGGCTAGATGCCCAGCAGCCAAGGGATCCTTGAACCGCTGCCTTGTTCGAGAAGGAGCAGCCCCAAATCCCCAGCCTATAAAATGCTCCATGATTCACTCACCCATCACCACCACCAAGAAGAAAAAGGTGCATGATACCCTACACAACAATAACTCACATCAATGGAGCAGCCAAGCAGAGATCCCTTCTCCAGGGCCTTCAAAATAATTTGGTAAAGGTCACTGGGGGGTTTCCGAAGCTCGTACCATTCGGTGACCCCTCCAGTGAAGTCTTCAAAGCCCTCAGAAGTACTTCCTCCAGACAGAGCTTCATAGCAGCCATTCACCCTGAGTGAAAGGAAGAAGGAAGATAGTTAGAATTTTCCCACTGCTAAAACACACTCTGGGCCACATTAGTAAGGAGACATCCACCAGTCAAGTGCTCAGTACATCATGGCCTTTTCCAAAGCAGAGCTGGGCAAGCCCAGACACGGGCACTTACTTGGCATAAGCTTTCTCGAGTAGAGCACTCCAGAACTCATTGCCTTCCGCTGAGTGTACAAAAGCCAGCTTGCCATCCTTCGTCGGGAGAAGATCGTCCACTACAACATCCACCCACTCCCCAAACTGCCAGATCTGCATAGAGGAGAGATGGATGTATGCAAACTGGTGGTGAAAATAGCTAAAGGTTCTATTCTATATAGGTTCTTAGATCACCCTCATCACCATAGTATCCGAATGCCTTCCAGAAATGCATTAAGCAACATAATTAATATCTGGCACATGTAGTTCATTCTCTATCTCAGCTTCCCCCAGGGAAAGAATTGTGTGGGCAGTGTCTGGTGAGCTAGTTTGTTTAGTGTGTGTTTAGCAGTTCTTGTAAAACACTTTTTCAACTCTAGTGTAGACAAACCCATTTTGAAAGGAGAATTAATTTTTATAATACCACTGTATAAGCATGGACACTAATCAGCTGATGAAAATGTCTGCATTGCCAGTTTTGCTGTCCCTCGTGCTACTCGCACTGGAGCTGCAGGATGCAAAGGCTATGAAAATGAGAAGGTCATGTTCTTTGCAGAGGTCTGGCAAAGTGCCCAGTCTATTTGTTACTGCTGACGCCCAAACAACTGTGTAGTAATTAAACCCTCAAAACTTTGCAAGCCAATATGTAAGTGATGGGGCACTAAGATTCCATTCAGTCCATACAGTTAATGGGCAAAAAGGTCATATAGTTGTCTGAAGCCTCAGTTCAGCAAAGTGCCTTTAACAAGTGCCTAACTTTAAGCATGGGCCCGATTTAACTGACTTCAGCAGGACTACTCACATGCTTAAAGTTAGCCATGTTCTTAAGTATCTTGATTAATTATTGCCCAAATACCCTGTGAATATGAACTAGAAATGAAATTTTCATTAATTGGCTGAGCTTGTGGGACATTACACTCAACTGGACGGCATTTCTCTGTTTGGATGTAAAATCAGCTTCGGAACACTGGATCTCATTAGCCTTTTTTCTGATAGATTAAAGAACTGTCTACTATTAGAAATCGCTTCCCTGTAGCTACTTTTATGTAGACCTTAGTATAGTCACCTCTTAACCTTCTGTTGGATAAACTGAATATATTTAGCTTCTTTAGTCTCTTAGTATAGGGCATGTTTTCCAGACTTTGAATCATTCTTGTAGCTTTTTTCTGAACCCTTTCCAAATTTTTCCATATCCTTTTTAAAGTATGGATACAAGAACCAGACACAGTATCCAGTAATGGTCTCAATAATACAATATCCAGAAGTAATACCCGTGACAGATATGACAATGTACTGTAGTAACCTGGACAAACCTTATGGAATTAAATTAAATTTCACTGAACTCATTTAAACCTTAGGGAATTAAGTTTTAATACCTTTGGGGTCCACTGTACTGAAAATGCAAGTGTTTCTGTACTATGGTGGAATTGCCTAGAAGTTTTTTTAGGAGGAAGGCAGGATTAATGCAATTTCTGGGAGATATTAGGAACTTCAAAGGACTTTTGGGGACAATGAGTGTGCAGTGGATTTCCTAGGAAACACTTGGGGGTGAAGGGAATGCAAATGACCCACCTCTAATCTGATTTTTTTAAACTGCATTTTGAGCAGAGACTCATTGTTTGGCTGATTACCGACTAGTCTCGTCAAAGAGCCAAAGTGAATAAATGAGTAACTCTCTGACACATGGGAGTTCTTGTTCAGAGCAAAGGGTGTGATGAACTTAAATCACAGGAAAACACCTGGGTGGGGGCTGAAGAACTAGTCCTGCCAGAGTCAATGTTGCAGTTGGGTTCATCTCTGGTAAGCTTATTAGCATGCATATTGGTTCTTTTATTGTTTTTAATATATTTTCTCTGTATTACTTTTACCTTAATAATAGAATGTGCTTGCTTAGGAAAAGCTGTGTGGCAGCTTAACTGTAGTAGCTATCCTATTAACCATCTCTGAAGAGAAGGCAAAAGAAGCCTACCTAAGTAGCCTGTTCTTTTGCTGGGGATATCACAAGATGGTCAGGGGACTGTGCAGTGTGGAAATATCAGGTCAGAAAGGAGAGACACACATATCTCTATCCAACAGAGCTAGGGAGCCAGAAGCCTAGAATGGGTGCCCTTGCTGGATCACAGGGGAAATACAGGTGCAGTTGCCCTGAATTGTGACAATGCCATCCCCCTACTCCCACTTAGTATTCCACTTATCATCCAAGGATTGTCATCATCTTTTTAGCTACAACATCACACTGGGAGCTCATGTTGTCCTGTGACCCCTAACTCCTTTTCAGAGTCACTATTTTAAGTGACTTAGTCTAAGTCCCCCTGAAAGTCAATGGGGATGCAGCTCCTTAATTGAGTAGGAGGATTTAACAATATTTGTTATACATGCTTCCAAAAAAAAAAAATCTCCTGATTGTTTCTGCTGCTAGAACTGTAGCAAATTTTGAATGGAGCCTGCTGGGATAACAAGATCTTTCATTATCTGCTTTGATGGCGTGTGACATCTGCTCACAACCACCGGGTACTGGCTGAAACAAAACACTGCATTGTCATCCTCTCTATGAAGTTTTAAATGCACAACTCGTGGGACGGGAAATACAACTCCGTAGATAGCCAGCTATAGTTTGGACACGTGATTAGTAACCGAGCAGGGTGTGGTTCAGTCACAGTGCACAAGGAAAGTACAATTTTAAAAGCAGTGGAGAATCAGACCCACACGCCTTGCACATTGTTCAGTCATTAACACTTGTGCCAAATACGCCTACTCCTATTTAGCAGCATTTTACAGCTTATTTCGTAACATTCTGCACCAGCGAAAGGAACTAGATGGAGAGTCAGGCCCATGTTTCTTTGATGGTTAGATGGCACCCACTGCGATAGTATCTGAGCACATCACAGTCTTAACATATTTATCCTCATCCCGTGAGGTAGATAAGAACTATTATCCTCATTTTATAGAGGGAGAACTGAGGCACAGAGAATCTAAGTGACTTGCCCAAGGTCACACAAAATCTATGGCAGAACACTGTCCTGAACCCAGGTCTCCCAGATCCTGTGTTAATGCCCTAACTACCCAACCATCCTTCCTCTCACAGTCCTGTCGTGAAGACCTCATCTTGGACAACAACTGGTGATTGAACTGGGGATCACCACAGCTAAAAGCATGAGTCTAGAGTTTGTGCTAAAAAGCCAGGTTCTGTAGCTGTGGGCTAATATAGAACAAGCTTGGGGTTGGGGAAGGGAATGGATGACCCTATGTGTTAATGCTCTGGTCTTTCACCAGTGGAGATTGGGGAAGTTTAAATGAGTTTGGTGGTTTTAACTTAGCTCCTAGTAGACATATTGTCCAGATGAGAACATGCACACTACTCTGTGCTCAGAAAAGGGCCAGAAATGGAATTGCAGGGGTAGATAGCTACATTTCATAATACGGGGATGTTGGCAGAGCTGCTTGCTGTCTGGGATAGAACAGACTGGTGCAGATCAGGATTGAGGTGCATTGGCAGAGCTGGGGAGGGGAGAATATACATGACACAAGTAAACATTGCTCTCACTAGAACTATTGGTCTCTCTCTTTGGGAAGCACCTATTCCCCTTACATGTTTCAATTGTCAAAACCTGAGTTTTCAACTTATTTGTTTTAATGAGAATTAAAAAAATTAGTTCACTCTTCAGGATTTCTGCACTGCTTAGTCATCGCAGCAACTCAGCCCACAGGAACTGGCCTCTGTCCAGATCCATTTAGCAGTCAGCACAAAAAATGATAGTTCAGTTCAAGGCTGCCCAGAAAGCAAGCATAAGATCTTTATAATGGGCCTGGTTTAATTCCCCATTGGTAAGAACATCAGAGAGAAGGAGGTACCTAGAAAGGCATCAGTGCATTTGCAGTTCCTCTGACATGCAGTAACACAACAGATCAAGATCCCATGTTTTTTATATTATGCAAGTGCCCCAGAAATATCATGATCCTGACAGTCAGTCAATTTTAGGGATTTCTAAAGTGCCTAACACATGGTATCTTAAATTCCAGCCTCCAAGCCTTCAACACTCAGGTAACATGAACATGCAGAAAAGTGCTAACCCTCCAATTAAAGGTTAACAATTGTGTAAAATTGATATTGAAATAGCTTATAAAAAGTTTTAAATTCCCATTTTCTAAGTGGAAATGCCACAAAGTAGATAACTGTCATGTCAGGATGCAGATTGCCAAGGTAACAACACAGAATTGTCATGCCAAATTTCTACCTAAATTAAATATAGGATTTTTTTTTCATCAAGTATCCTGGTTAAATGGTCTGGTAAAGAATCAGAGCAACATATACAGCATTTTATATCTGCAAAGTGCTTTACATCATTAATTACATAATCCAAGTCTCACAAAGCTCCAGTCCAGTGCCCTATCCAGTGGTTCCCACTGCCACTTGTGTTCCTGTGTTCAGACTGTGCTTCTGCCTACATGGGCCAAACCTAAATGCAGCTAATGTTTGTACTATAGTTTCTTTTTATTTGGTCCCTCTTGCCCCTAGTGTCAGGCTTTCCTCCAACTCCATGTCATTTTCCCTCCCTTCCCATCTTGACACGCCCAGCATAAGATGGGAATAACAGTGCTGAATAATGAATCAGCTCTGCTACTGCAGTGAAATTCTCTAGGCCTTGGGTTTTATCCCATGGGCGTAGATCAGTGGTGATTAAACCTATGGGTTTATTAGCCAAACAAATATTTCTTGCTTTAGATAGACATTCAGTGCCATTTTCTTCCTGCTAAATATACACATACACACCACACCCTAAATAAACAGTGCAGGCAAAGCAAAAATAAATAAATAACAACAGTGTTAACATTGAATTCCTGCTGATGGTGGAGATCCAGGCCTGCAGCACAAAGGTAACTGCTAAGATCATTATCACAACAGCCACTGGCATTGCAGCAACAAGGAACAACTATGGGTATTGTTATTTGTTTAGCACTGAAAATGTGCTCAGTACTGAACAAAGGCAAACCACAGTCTCTTCTTAAAGAGCCAACAATCTAACCAGTGAGAAAGAGAGAATAATTATACTTGTATAACCACGTCCACACCAGGGGTTGTATGCTTTAGCTATATCACTTTAAGACTAATACAGAAAAGGTGGTACAAAAACTGTGTAGACAAAGTCCTAATAAAGTGTGCCCTATACAAGTTATTATAAGTCTTTTCATAATGACAGTGACATGCTTTCTTGCTTCCTATCAGCTTCAAGACATGCATTTCTCATCAGTAACTCAGCTTTTCAGGCTGTCAGTGACCTCCCCATTTCTAGCAGGTAACAAGTTGCTACTGAGTTTACTCTCTTCAAGCCTTCTTAACAAAATAAGACCAACACCTTTCTCACCTTTCCACCAAGACTTAATGTTCCACCCCTGCCTGCAAAACCCTGGGGGAAGCTGGTCCTATATCTGATCCAACGGTTTTCAACGTTACAACTGTTAAAAGGTGCCAAATGAACATGATACAAAATGGGTATCATACAGTCTGGTAGGAACCTTTTTTGGTCTATAAATTATTTTCATGCATACACACTTTTCACTTGGGCATCTTTGGGAAAGATACTAATAGTCAAGCGTTACAGGGCCTGCTGACCCAGTAAGGCAAGTAGGCCTCAGCCCCATCTGCACCTAGTTATCTGCCTCATAGGTGATGAGTGTGGGCCAGTGGTTGGGTCAGGTGACAAGGCATCATATGATGGAAGGCTGGGGGTTAGAGCTTCCTATAAGAGGATTCCTGCTTCATCATAGACAGGGAGACCTCTGGAAAAGCCCAGAGTAAGCCTGGAGGGAGATCTGGGCCCTGATGCAAAACCTGCAGAGGATATAGGGTCAGAGCAGAACTAGGAAGAAACTCTCCGTATCAGCCAGAGGGAAAAGCCTGGCTGGAGCTACCTATATCCAGGGATAGGACTAAAGCTGGAAGCTCAGGAATGGTGAACTTAACTGCTGAGTCTGGAGAAGAAGGCTGAGAAATTCTAGATTTGAGTTAAACAGTTATTTTATATTAAATAAACCAGAAGGGGAGAGTAATTCAAAAGCACCTGCTGTGGTGGTTTTAGTGGGGAAGCAGGTAAACTGAGGGAGCAGAAGGGTCCAACACCAGATAAGATGAGACTTTCTTACATCCCAGCATCTCACCTGGAAGTGGAAGATGCCAGCATATCCATTCTGGAAGCTCTGTCCATGAGGGACCACTCGATGGAGGATGGTATCGTTCAAGGTGAGAGAAGCTATAGCAGCTAGGAGCCAGCAGTCACCTGAACAAAGGCAGAAGGAAAAGTTAGTCAAGCAAGTTCAATTTGCACCAAAGATAGGAAATAACACTACCATTTCTTCAGCAGAATCCAGCTGCACTGGATCAAAATGACTGCATGGTATGCTGCAGTTGCACTTGATTTTCAAGACAAAAATAAGACGGTGCCAAGCAGCAAACATAATGGAGTGCAAGATTTTAGGCTTGTATGTTACAGGATCCATTTGGCAACTCTGGCACCCACTGGGGAGAAAAACATTTGCATAAACCACACATCAATTCTTGCAGCTAACCAAAACTAACTATACAATTTCACATATGAGTCAAAGCAACCTGGGGCTACCTCGCAGACATTCTTCTAAGTGTCCTGCAAGTTCTCACACATCCTCAGCATTGTTTACCAAGGCTAATCATTCTAAGTTTTGCTACTGTATTTTGCTCTTCCCTTCTCACTTATAACGAGAGTCCTGTAGCACTTTAAAGACTATTTGTTAGTCTTTAAAGTGCTACAGGACTCTCGTTGTTTTTGCTGTATACAGACTAACACGGCTACCCCTCTGGAACTTCTCACTTATGTGGCACCAAAAATACGGTGATGCTGATGAGGAATGGGATATTCTGGGCTTTAGTCTGATTCTGCAAAAGTTTGCTAGTCATTTGGTTTAAACCCAAAGTGATGGCAGAGCCCTTGATTTTTGCAGTGACTGTTACTCAGCAGAGGGTATATCTACACTGCAGAGTGAAGTTGATTTACTTTAAATCGACTTTCACCCACCAAATTGTAGAAGTTGCAGGAGCGTGGAGCGTTCAAAGCAGTGCATCGTGGGTAGCTATCCCACAGTGCAACTAGCTGCAGAGGCTTTTAGTAAGCTTGTCGTCCTCCCATGATGCAATGTGTTTCCTCCCCCTCCCTTCTTATCCCAAACAAACTGCAAACGCTTTTTCGCACTGTTTTTCTATGCCACGTACACGCCGTTGCCAGAGAGGCATGGAACCCGCTCAGCTCTGCACTATTACTGTGAGCATCACAAATACCTCACGACTTATCCTGCAGTATTTTCAAAGGCGAGACAGGAGCCACAGCATGGAAAATAGCGATGTTACGGAGGCCGCCCTGCTACAAGCCATAGGGCGAAATAATTTCCATTTGCTGCAGGCTGTCACACATCATCTTCAGTCCGTGGAGCACCGGTTCTGGTCCCGGGAAACAAGCACAGACTGGTGGGATCGCATCGTTATGAAGGTGTGGGATGATGAGAAGTGGCTGCAGAACTTTCATATGCGAAGGCCACTTTCTTTGAACTTTGCGTAGAGCTGTCCCCAGCCCTGTAGCGCATGAATACTCACTTGAGACCAGCTCTGACACTGGAGAAGCGAGCTGGCAACCAGACTGCTACCGGTCAGTTGGGACTCAGTTCAGAGTTGGTAAATCCACTGTTGGAGCTGCTGTGATGCAAGTGTATGCAGGGCCATTAATAAACTTCTGTTACGAAGGGTAGTGACTTTGGGAAACATGCGGGACATAGTGGACAGGTTTGCCGCAATGGGGTTCCCAAACGGGGGGGGAAGGGGGGGAGAGAAAGGGGGCAATAGATGGCATGCATATCCCTATCCTAGTACCTGACCACCTTGCCACAGAGTACATAAACTGGAAGGAATATTTCTCAATGGTGTTGTAGGCCCTTGTGGATCACAAGGGACGTTTCACCAACACCAGTGTGGGGTGATTAGGAAAGGTGCATGACACGTGCATCTTTAGGAACTCAGATCTGTTCAGTGAGATGCAGGTGGGCACTTTCTTCCCTGACCGAAAAATAAATATTGGTGATGTTGAAATGCCAATAGTGATTCTGGGGGATCCAGCCCACCCCTTGCTCCCTTGGCTAATGAAGCCCTACACTGGGCACTCGGACAGTGAGAAGGAGCGTTTCAATAAGAGGCTCAGCAAGTGCAGAATGGTGGTGGAATGTGCATTTGGGCATTTAAAGGCCAGATGGAGATGTCTACTCACTAAGCTTGACATCAGTAAAAAGAACATACTATCAATTATATCTGCATGCTGTGTGCTCCATAATTTGTGTGAAACAAAGGGTGAAAAATTTCCCCAGGGTTGGGCCATGGAGGCGAATAGGCTGCCTGCAAATTTTGAGCAGCCAGATTCCAGCACTACGCTCAGAGCCAACTGCGGAGTGCTTTGCGCACGGGAAGCATTGAAAAATCGATTTTGCAATGAACTGCAGTAATGTATGTCTCTGCTGTGCCTTTCTCTTTCCCATCTCCCATCCTCACATCAGCAGCCCTCTCCCCTTCTTTCCCCGCCCAGGCTAAGAATGAATAAAGACAGATATTTTTTAAAGCTGCAAAGTTTTATTTGTGACCCATTTCAATGGGGGGAAAAGAGGATAAGTTAACATTGTAAAGTGTCACTGTGCAAGCAACTGTGGTTGCGTGCAGTTCTTAAAGGGGCCATCGCGTCTTTCTGCTTGCCTCCACCGGTGTGAAGTGCAGAACATACTGCACCCTGCTCAGCCTCCTCCTAGACCGCTTGGGGGTGGGGGCCGATAATAAAGTGGTAGGCGGCGGAGCACTTTGGAGGGGCTGCAGAGGGAGTCTGTCCTGCCGCTGCTCTTCCTGGAGCTCCACCAGACACCTCAGCATGTCGGACTGATCCCTCATAATGCGCAACATCTCCTGTTGCGTATCACGCTCCTGCGCTGATCTTCTGTGTTCCATGTCCATGTCTAGTTTTTCAGACAAGGACATCCTCCAGGCTCTGAGCTCTATGTCAGCAGCCGCAGAGGCGTTCATTAGTTTGCGAAACCTGTCATCCCGCTTTTTTTTTTTTTCCCCCGCTTCCTAATCTGCAAGTTCTGGAGTTCTGCACAGTGGGCTGAAGGCCGAAGTGTCGACTGTAAGAAAACAGAATTGCCATTGTTAGCTGACCCAAAGTAGTAAAAGAAATGTTACAATGTAAAAAGAACTCCCCTTCACGTTCACAAGGCTAAGCCAGACCCGCATTCCAATCTGTAAGTAGAGGACGGGTCGGAGTGGCGTTCCAGACATGGTAAGCAAGGGGCCCTTGCATCCATTATGGAGGGGTTTAATTAGCACTAAAATCCACAATCCGCATTTGAGCAAGGAGAGGGATCACTGGGCTCCCCTGTAACATCCCAAGGATTGGTTTGGGAGGAGGTGGGCAAAACAGATTAGGGGACGCTGCGAGTGAAGTCTAGCAGCAGAAAACATAGGGCAACCAATGTCCTGACCCATAACGCCCATAGCAACAATACCAGTACTAGGAATTGTCTTGGGGAGGCGACCAGGGACACCAGCCACAGCAGAGGAATAACTCGGAGTGACTGTATTGGTCGGGTATTTTAAACTTGCACCATCTTCCCTAGGTGACCATGTGTGATATCAGTCTCCTGAGGTAATGCAGGGGGAAAGGGAAGATTGCTGCAAGCATCGGGGTACAAGCCTGGCCCTTATGCTGCTATGCTGTGTTCCGTGATGATGCCTGCTCACTTAATAGCAGAGTGGCAGGGTAAAGTCTCCTATGGTGGCGGAAGAAATAAGGCTGCCCTCCCCAGAAATCTTTTGCAAGGATTACAGATTACCTACATGAAAGTTTTCTTGAGATGTTCACAGAGGATTCTCAGTGCATTCCTCTGCACATAAATAGTCTGTTCTGGGAGTAACCCTCCACTGAAATTTGGCAACACCCAGGAAGCCCATCTCCTCAAAAACACAAACTCCTTTTAAAAAGCTGGACTGGGGACATAACTGTAAAAATTAGATTTGCCCCACACACTCACCAGATGTGCCTTCCCCGGCATCTCGATCAGTCCCACTGTCCTGTGTGTGGCAGAGCTGCTTTGGGGTAACGAACAGGTCCTGGCTCTCAGGGAGAATAGATACTCCGCTCTCCTGCACCCTGCTCTCCTCATCTTCATTTTCCTCGTCCACAGAGTCCTCTTCATTCGTTCTGGACTGGGATTCTGTGGCGGTATTGATGCTGCATGGCAGCACAGTGGTAGGGTCACTGTCGAGAGTCGCATGCAGCTTCTCGTAAAAGCAGCATGTTTTGGGCGAGGAGCCAGAATGGCTGTTAGCTTCCCTAGTTTTCTGATAAGCCTGCCTCAGCAATTTGATCTTAACGTGGCACTGCTACGCGGTTCCTGTTGTGTCCCTTCTCCAACACGCCACACGATATCTTCTTGTAGATATCTAAGTTTCTTTTGCTGGCTTGGAGCTGAGCCAGAACAGACTCTTCGCCCCATAGACCAGTGAAATTCAAGACCTCTGGTCAACTCCATGCTGGAGCGTGTTTGGGCTGTGCAATCGCCATGAGTGGTTCAGCTAC
The DNA here is from genome assembly GCF_026122565.2 of Emydura macquarii macquarii. NCBI lineage: Eukaryota > Metazoa > Chordata > Testudines > Chelidae > Emydura > Emydura macquarii. The sequence continues at coordinate 6,146,862 of NW_027131105.1, read as the reverse complement.
AAAGCTCTCTCCATGCTGTCCAGAAATTGTCATTCAAAATTTTCCGGGGCTTGAGGGAAGGAGCTATTTCCCGTTTACGTGGCCATGTTACAGCAGAGCACAAATGTCCAGAGCGGTCACAACAGAGCATTATGAGATACCTCCCGGAGGCCAATGGCATCGATTTACATTACGCTCTGCCTACACTGACGCAAATGCAACCCATGGAATTCGATGTCAGTGCTATACCACTTGAGTAGGTGGTTTTATTAGGTTGACTTTTACCACGATTTAGATGGGCGGAACTTACGTGCCAGTGGAGACGCATACTTTAGGGGATCAACGTAAGCGGCGTTACGTCGACCTGCATTACCAGTGTAGACCAAGCCAGAGTTGCAACATCCAAGGTGGAAGGCATAAGGGAAACAACCGTCTTGGCCCTCAAATTTACAAATTGCCTAAAACTCATATTTCCATGCAGATGCGAGGAAAAATTTCCTTCCACTGGAGCTCCCACCCTCTCACAGTTTGACTAGGTACCTCATACATTTCATTCCCCAAGCAAGTTTATCCAGTTCTCTGTGTATTTTGTGGGTGTTTTTGCTTGGATACGTGTTGGTGGGAGGAGGGGAAGATCCTGTGCTGTGCCTCTGAGCACAGAGCTCACAGCCCAGGAAGAGGGGAGCTTTAAACAACCTTTGGTCCCTCCTGATCCTAGGCTGCTCTGGGAGCTGGAGCAGTGTACGGTTCTGGGCGAATCAAGGACAATAAACACCAGGGAGCCAAAGAGTCCAAGTAACCACATGTTTATTCACAGAACTCTAATCACTAGAAAGCAAGCGCGGCGGGACCCACAATGGATAGTGGTCATCCCCTACAGGTGTTACCTGCCTTCTCGGGATTCCCCCCAGCATCCTGGGTGGCGAGAATCAATTCCACGGATGATCCATTACTGTCCATGATGGCTCAGCTCAGTCTGGGTGTTTTGCCCTTTTATAGACCTTGTCCCCTGCTAGAACTTTCTGTCACCTCGACAGTGTTTTTCCACTGCCGTTGGGATGAAGAGGTGGGAAATTAACATTGATGGCCCAGCGCTCTGGGTTGATAAACAGGATGACGAAATCCAGCCTCTGACAGCTCTTGACTTCCTCTTACGTGACAAGCTAGGTGTCTGTGGTAATGCACCTGGCTCTGGGCCCCACAAGCAGCCCCTGACGTAACTAGAGACAGTCCCAAGGGCCTAACTTATGGCAGCCTCCTGAGGATGTATATGGGCCACAGTTCAGTTCAGACTCTATGTACTACTGTGGCTCCACACCCAACGAGCCCCTCCTGCCCAGTGCTCCCTCGCAACCCCCAACGCCAGGGTTTGCAAGGGGTTGGGAGTTCCTCCCCAGCCAGATATGAAGCTTTTAGAGCCCCTTTTATCCAGCATAAAGGGGCCAGAATGGGGGTGAAGATATCAGCCAACGTATGTTTTATTTTCAGCTACTCCACAGCAATTGGTTACACTTATTCAGGACCTGCTGTGGAAGACAAGTATCAGATGACTAGTACCATCAGCAGGCCAGAGCTCAAGGCCACTACACACAGCAGAGGAGACTGTAGGAAAAAGGTATACAAATAATAACTCTTGGCATGCCTATAGCACCCTTCACCTCAAGGTGCTTTTGAAAACATCAATGAATTCCTGCATGTATGTGCAGTTAGTCCTCATGGAAAAATAGTGGCATGGAGTAGTGAAACAACATGCCAGCCCAGGGTTAAACTGCAAATCGACAGCCACGCCAGGAACAAAACCTAGCAGTCCTGTCTCACTGCTCCTTGCTGTAACCATAAGAAGCACTGCCTTAGCTGAAGAACAAGGCCCCAGTGTGTCAGTTCCAGGAGTGGTCAAAGTGAAGGGTGTGAAAAGTTCACACATCATGTAAATAAATATATATTAAAGACAACTTACAACTTATTTCTGTGCCAAAAAACCCCATGCAACACCATTACCCTGTGGAACTCATTGCCACAAGATATCAATGAGCCTAAGAACTTAGCGGGATTCAAAAACGGCCTGGATATTTATATGGATAATGAGACTCTCCAAAGTTACAATAGTGAAGAATTTAAAAAAATGAAGATGGGATATTACCAATCCTCCTGCATCAGGGCATCAGCCAATCTCTAAAAGCATTAGGAAGGCAGTTTCCTGAGGGGCAGGGTCTCCCATCACCATGAGGTTTCTTGCACCTTCCTCTGGAGCAGCTGCTGCTGACCCCTGACAGAAAATGGACTAGATAAACCCTGAGTCTGATCAAGTTTGGCAATTCCTTTGTTCCCAAAGCTCAACTATTGGAAGGTCGCCACAGCAACTTGGGCTGAACTTGTTTCTTATGTCTGCTTTGCTGTTCATCTTTAATGTGGACCAGAAAACTACTTAGAAGAAACAGCCACATTTGGGGCTGCCCACCTTGTCCGCCAGCTCCTTACAAAGCTCTTTCAGTGGCCTCTGCTGGCCCACACTCTCCACCTCCTCTGCTTCCGCAACAATCTCAGAGAGTCACTTCAAAGACTGCTTCAGTGCAATGGCAAAGGAGGAAATGGATGAAAGCCAGCAGCAGACGGGAAGAACAAACAAACGAAGCTTTTTAATTGCAAAGAATACTGTATTGGGAAATTACTTTCAGAAACAACTATGACAGTTGGCAAACAAGCAGGTGCTGTTACCACCATTCTCCCCCCACATACACCCCCTGTGGACACCGGAGCTGGATTGTTTAATTGCACAGACACCACAGACCCCACCCCATCCCCCACTGTGTTCCTGGGATATTTAAAGTTTAATGGAATTTGCCCAGAGCTAGACGCCATTCCTGCTCCAACTGGCAATCTGCTGTAGGGAGGGGCATAATGCAGAGACACATGCCTCCATGCTGACTCTGAGAGGAACTGGACTGCAGCTGTCGGGGGCTTCTCTCATCAAGGACTGCACTCCAGTCCTCTCCTCCTTCTCATCTGCAACTACAGGCTAGAAACAAATGCAGGCAGCAGGAGTGCTGCTCTCCAGCTTACTGCTTAACATCACTCATTGTAGTGTACTAAACATCCAGTTGGTATGACTCAAAAGTTTGCATCACTCAATGCAGCTCCTGTTACTCCTAAATTCAAGGACCACTGAGACTACTGAAAAAATGTGCATCACGGGAGGAACCTGCCTCCTTTATGTTTAATTGATTGCGTCTTTGCTTTGCATATTGATTTAAATGGAACTGATGGGGCTGGGAGCAATGCAGAGGCAGTGTCCAATCCCTGGGAAGAGTGCAGTGTTCTCCTGGGGTAGGGATGCTACTAAACACCGTTGTGCCTGGGCTAGGGATATTTCATGTCAATCTTAAGGGAACCCCCCCCCCCCACAGGCCAAAGTTCAAGTTAAGCATTAGTGTTTGTAAAGCACACTGAAATCCTCAGATGGAAAGCACCCTGTACGTGCATAATATTATTATTATATAGATGACTCCTCCACCCTCTCATCCCCTCCCACCCTCTGCTTGATGGCCCTAATCTTTCCTTTAATAGAAATACAGTTATGCAGCAGGCATGATTTAAACAGGATGTAGACTGGACTTTGCACAAGGGGTTGGCACTAACAGGAGTAGCCCATAACCCAAAAGACCTGGGGTAAAATTTTCCAAAGGTGCCTAAGTTTATCTTCAAATGGGATTTAGGCACTTAGAACCCGAAATTCCACTGACTTTCAGTGAGATTTGAGCTCTTAGGGTCTAAGTCAGCATCTTTGAAATTTTACACTTGGTCTACCTACAAGTTTTGTACCAATATAAGTATTTCTGTTAAGGGTGTGATTTAAAAAAAACAAATGATGTAGTTATAGCAGTACTACCCCTAGCGTCAACGCAATTACACTAGCATAAAGGTGCTTTATACTCATATCTTCTTCTTCTTCCTCTTCCATCCAAGAATAGCTATACTGATCTAAGAACCTTTACACCCGTATGACTGTATAAAGCTGTACAGCCGCTCTCCAAGCAAGGGGCAGGAAGGAAGGAAAAGGGGTTGTACAGCTTTAACTACATGGATATAGTTGAGCAGTAAAATGTGGGTGTGTAGACGATTCTATGGGTCTCAGAGCACTGTCCCCTCTGGTTTAAATTAATCCAAATCTAGGCTCCAACCTGCAGTGGCCAAAATAATCCATCCAAAGGTAATGTTCATAGGTGCTGACTTTTTATTTTGCCGGTGGGTGCCCTACCCTGGTTCCACCTCACTCCCACAGGGATGTGCGGGGCAGGCTGTGCCAGGACACGAGCCCCATCCAAGCAGTCCTGATCCTGTCCCTGCTGCTTCCAGGACTGCAGGGGCTGTGTGGGGGCCATGGACAGCAGAGGCAGGAGGCAGCAGGCTGGGGCCAGGGGCCCCAAACCACCCCACCCCCTCCTCAGCCCTAGCCCAAGCCCTGCTGAGCTCCCTCCAGGATTTGCCTGAGGTCGGAGGGAGCCTGGCTGGGAGCTACAGCCACGCACACACCTTCGCCAAGGGAGGCACAAATTAATGCAGGTAGGAAAAGGAGAAGCACTGCAAGCAGGGTGAGCAGCAGGAGCTGGTGGTGCTGTGTGCAAACGCCCAGCACATCAACCAGTCTAACTCCTTAAACTGCTTTTTTTTTTTTTTTTTGTTACAGTGGGTGCGGGCATGGCTTGAGAGCTGGGCCCCCTGTCCCCCTCCCTGGCTGGGTCCTGCCTTGAATCTGCCAGAGGCTGGAGCAGAGGCACCAGCCCAGTCCCTAAGGCTCAGAATGACTCAGCCCTGTCCTGGTGGAGCAAGGAGGCAATTCACAGGTGATTGCTCATCAGCTATTTCACCCACACCTTGTGGCTTCAGTTTGTCTTGCCCCGCCCTTCTGGCCACATGGATTAGCTGTTTCATCAGGTTAAATCAAACAGCTAATCCATGCAGCCAGATGGGTGCGGCAATGGATTAGCTGTTTGATTGTTAAATCAAACAGCCAATCCATGGGACCAGATGAGGGGGGCAAGACAAACTGAAGCCAGAGTGTGTGGGTGAAATAGCTGATCAGCAGACTCCACCAACAGCTAATCATCCTGACTGTCCCAGTGGGTGCTGAGTACCCACTTCTTTTTTTTCTGTGAGTGCTGGGACCCCCGGGCACCCCCAACATTGCAGATTTGTACATTTCCACTCCCTAAACCAGTTTTTGTAATTCAAAGCTGGGAAATGTAGAACATTATAGAGAAGATAGAGCACGCACGCATGCACACACTACCCAAAGATAAAACTAAAGAGAAACTACAGTAAGGGAAACCAGACTCAGAATATCACCATTTCATCTCAGGGAAAGGCAGGGCTGGTCTTTCTTCTCTACCTATTTTAAAACGTCATTGAAAGAATCATATCTCTGGCATTTTTCCCTTCTGTATTATGTGTAATGTGCCAACAGTAGCCTGCCCTTGAGTTGCAACAAGGAAGATCGTTATTGAGTCAGACACATTCTTGACAGATGAATTATAACTGCAGAGAAGGCTTAAACCACCTGGAAAGCAATTTTTCTTCATCATATCACTCTCTCTTTTATTCAGGGGAAGTTCAGAGGGTTAGAAGTCAGTATCAGTCCCCACATAGATCCAGTTTCTTTGTAAAATTTGCACTGGGGCAGTGGCCCTTTCTTGGATAATTGCAGGAAAAAAAAGAACAGTTTCCCCTTCTTATCTTCCCCCTCCACTTCTCTGTGCTCAGCGAGCTGCGAGATTTCTCAGAAGGGAGAAAGATGCTGTGTGTCATGTTAAATCCAATCTACTGTATTATTTAAAGTGAATCTGATGGTTTGGACTAGCCCACTAGAAACCAGAGCTTGGGGGAGAGAAGAACTGAAAGCATGCAGTCTCAGGGCTGGGAACAGCTAATGGCTGCAGGAATATGCTGCAAGGAAGCTAGGAATTACTGAGATTTACACAGTAGGCCCCATGGCAGCCTATAATGAGGGTGCAGGAAAAAAAAAAAAGTCACTGAACATTCAAGCCCTTCTGTGCACGGATATCCCAAGTCCCTGTCCAAGACTCAAGTCCTGCACTGAGCTCCATGTGGATGGATCCCCTCCAAGAGCTCCAGTGAAGTTATTGGGAGCGCTACAAAGGAGTCTGTCCAGGAGGTTAGGTTCTCGTTGTAAGATTGGGGCATAGAGATGAAATTGTAAGCTTTTTAGGGAAAGGACCAATGTTTTGTTCAGTGTTTGTACAGTGCATATCACACTGGGCTCCTGGTCTATGGGTGGGGCTCCTAGGTACTAGCACAATACAAATAATTAAATTGTATGGACCTAATCCGCAACAGAAAAATATGCCAGACAAGGATTCTCTGCTAGAACAGTGATGTTTGAATGTTATATTCATCCATCCATCTTATTCTTAGGTTACTATCAGGCTCCCATTTCTGTAGCATTCAGGTGCATCATTAGCTTATTTATCCTAACAACACCCCTGTGATGAAGGGAAGTGCCATTATCCCCATATTACAGATGGGAAAACTGAGGTATTCAGAAACTAAGTGATGTGACTAAGGTCACACAGGAAGTCCCTGGCAGAATAGGGAATTGAAGCCAGGTCTCTCGAATTACACAGGCTAACACCTTAACCACTGGGCCATCCTTCCTCAAACCCTTGAGGTGGAAGGAGGGAGTTGGACATACAGATTAAAGCATACAATCTCTAAAGGCTTTATGAAAGAAGGAAACAAAATATGCTAGTCATCATGTTTAAGCGTCCTTCAAAGATGCACCTGCTCCAGCATTCATGTGAAGCCACTAAGCGTAAACAAGCAAGCACTTAGGAGCAACATTTCTCCAGAAGCAAGAATCCAGCTTTTGCCCCTCAATTCCCTCCTTCCCAGTCTCTCAACAGCAGCACTAATAATAAATGAGACCCAAGGGAAACTCAGCAGCATCCCTACCGAGGGCTCCCTGGCAGATGTCTGTGCGGGTGGCTCCATCAACAATGAACTGCGGGTTGGAACACATTTCCTGAAACAAAACATAGTGTAGTTTTAGAAGTTTCAGTCACAGGGAAATCAGTTCTCACAATGCTATGCAATCCAGCTAGGCAAAGCCATCATCTTTGATCTACGTTCGGTAAAGTATGTGGCAGCCCAGTGAACATTTAGAATTCTATGTATAGCCTGGTCATTGACTAGGGTTCTTTAGGTACTACAGTAATACAAATAGTAAATAAGACTTTTATTATAAATCCTTTGGAGCAGTCTTTTTATTACACAGTTGTACAGCACCTAGTACAATGAGGCCTTGATTCCCAGCTGGGGTTTCTGGGCACTCTTGCAATACAAACACCAAAAATTGATCAGTTCCTCCTCTGTGCTGTGTCTCCTAATACAAGCATGGGGGAGGGGGATGCCATTCCAATGTAATAATGGGTGCTGCACATGTAGCAGAAATACATCTTCACAAAGCGTGCAGTCAGGAAAATCTCCTTGCAGGAGGTTAGAGAGTTTACCAGTGTATGCACTCAGATACTACAGTGATAAGGCCATATATAGGTAGGCTGTTTATGGATTTTAAAGAGAGCTCGATGATTTTATGACTAGACAGGCATGCAGAAATAAGAACTGCACAATTCACTAAGTATATTCCTCTGAAGGACCAGGTATCAGCCTCTGTTACAGGTGGGATTCCAGACTTACCGTACGAATGGTCCAATCTAGTACAGCAAGAAGTTGGATACCAAAATAGATGGATTATTGCTCTGATTCAAAACAACAGGAGCCAGGTTACTGAACTGGTATCATTGCTCTGATACAATATGGCAAACTTTGTGTTCTAATTAAACAGTTGCACTTACTAATCACTGGAATCAGGGTGGATTGCCAGTGGAGGCAAGACCTAATTCCATGGCAGAAACAGGAATAATCACCAGTTCTTTGGCTCTAGCCACTATATGGGTTTGAAAATTCCCCCCCATGACAGTATTTAAGGAGGCAAGCAAACAAACCAACTTTTCTTGTTTCATTGGTTGCACAAAGAAAAAGATTCAGGAATGATCCTCCACATGGCTAGGACACAAATAAATACATCCTGTAAGTGGTACATGGGAGAAATTCTTGCCTCACCGTGGGTCTCTTCCACTTGATTCCATAGGTTTTAGAGGAGTTTGGACCCAACTCTTTGAAGCCCAAGGAAGCTGCCGTAGGAGGAAAGGTGTCATCTCGGAAGAGGGTTCCACTCTGTAAGCATGCATTCCGAAGATTCTCAAAGTCCTGGCCCACATACTTCACCGCATTCTCATGCTGCCCCAGGCCTAGATCCTTAGCCCTCTGCTTCTGGACCTGAGCTGAGACGCCAGTGCAGTACACTGGGGTGATGATTTCTTCTGCCATCTCTGGCAACTATTGGACTAGGCAAGCCCCACTGAAACAGAGGAGACAAAGAATAAACAGCGTAAGCGGAGAACTGAACCACACAACCCCTTACACAACTTTAGCCAAGGGACCTAATAGCAAATCATAAATAGTGTGTAACCTGCTGAGCATACATAACTGTACTAAGTCCTCATCTCCCCAGATGGACCTGCTATCAGCTATGTGAAGCTCTCACCTGAAGAGGTACCTTCCAACACCATTTTTTTTTTTTTTAAACTTTACAAGTGTTTTTCTTTCCCTTGCTGTGTGAAGGACCCACCCAAAACAGTAGCAATTCTCGTAACACTACCTGTAACAATCTGAGGACTTGTCTATGCTAGCAATCTGTACCAATAAATGTTCAGTTGGCATGGCGCCACTGACAAAACTATTTAGGCACAGCTTGTTCACAATTGGCCATTTGTGTCAGCGTACTATGTCTATGTATCATTAAACTGTATTAGCAAAATTATGTTGCACTGGGACTAGGAATCCTAGCATCCTCCATGCCACTTTCAGGCACACTACCTGGGGAGAAGTTGATGGTATGTATAGTGCGGGGGACGCTGTGTATTGTGGGATGCCTGTACATCTCAGGAAATTGTGGGGCTGTGAGATCAAGACAGGAGTATGATTTTTAAGTTGATGGTACCCCTTTGAAAATGCTAGCCTTACTTCTGGGGTAGTCAAAGGGGCCAAAGGGAATAGAACTTTCAATGGGAGTTTGAGAGCCTCAAGACTGTGGAGTAACGTTCTGAATGGCTGGCAAGCTGGATTTAAAACACAATGTAAAATGAACTAACAACCTTTGGTTTACATAAGCCGATGAAACCTGCCCATGGGCAGAATTTCATGAGTCAATTTATTAGCATGTCATTTGTTTTTTTGTTTTGTTTTTGCTTTTTCATTTCAGCATGGTGACAAATGCACTGCAATTTCCAAAGTTTCCCAAGAAGAGACAAAAAGGTTCTAGCACACAAAAGGCTTTACCCTAGGAAGATTTTTGAAGACAGAAGAGGAATATAGCACAGTGGAGTGGCAGAGCATTCTTCAGGTACTTTAGAATTTGTATCCATATGACACATTGACTGATTACAACTAATGTGATAAAGATGTTCATAGAACTAGCATGCAAGAGCCCCTGCCCCTTGGGAATAAAAAATCACTGACTGCTATGCTTCACATCACCACCAAGTCCTGCAGCTGCAGAACTAATTACATTATAAAATACCATACCTGCAGCCTTGGCAAGCTACCCAGAATGCTGGGTGATAAACAGGAATTCCCACACCCACAATTAGCTCCTTTTCTGTTTACTGGTTGTGAAAACAAGGCAAAACAAAAAGATTCTAGGGCAAAGGAGGAAACAAACAAGAACCACAACCCCACAGCTAACAATCTCCTGGTGGACAATCTCCAGTCTCAAACCAAGAGCATGGAACTGAACTCCTGGAGGTCTCTTTAGAACCCAGTACTTCCAGGCTGCTGAGTATGTGTGTCATACAATGAGCCAGATCTTCAGCCCAGATCTTCAGCTGGTGTCAATCAGTGTAACTCCACCGAAGCCGATAGAGCTATGATGATATACAGCAGCCACTGAAGATCTGCCCCAACATCTCTTCAGCCTGATCTTTGCTACCAATTTTAAACCATGTTACAAAATTGCAGCACAGTCAACCTCTGCACAGGCCTAAATACCGTTTGCAGCTCCTGCACTGATAACAGTGCTTCCCAGAGAGGTGACATGGTTGCACCAACTTGGCTGACAAAGGTGTTTTCAAGCCTGGTCTAGTGGACAAAGGCAAAACGGGCATCAACAGTTTTTCCAAACTCACTGGAAAAGTCTAGGGACTATCGTTTAAAGAGACTAATGAGATTTACACCCTAAAGATACTACCAGCTGTACTTCCTCTCTCCTATCTGTCGTCATCTTTGGGACAGAGATTGTCTCTTGATAATGGGGCCCTGATATTAGTTGGAACCTTTAGGCACTACTAGAATATAAACAATAAAAAGGCCCCATTCTGCAAGCACTTCTATTCTTGATGTCATGTTGTGCATTGAGGAATTGCCTGGAAAGAAGCATTAATTACCGTTCTGTTCTTAAGCCTTGCCCACATTACAGCTAAGCCACATTAAACAGAACCATGATCTAGAGCAGTGTTTCTCAACTTTTTAAGTAGCAAGTACCCCCTAACTTCTGAAAAATTTAATAAGTACCCCAACACTCAATTTTCCATGGGATTTTATATTTACAGACTAATGTGAGCCATATGTTGGAAGAAGGGCTGATTATGTAAGGCTGGAATATGACAGATGTCCGATATATGTGGGTAGGGTTACCATCTTTACACAATGGGTGCACAACTCAAGTATGTAACTGGGCTAGAGGTGATGTTGGCCAAAGCTAGGAGGCTTTGAGTGGCATGCTAATGCTGGGGAATATAAAGCACCACGCCAAATTGTATGCCATAGATTTGAAAGGAGGAAGGGGTAAGAGAGAGACAGGGAAAGAGGGCGAGAGAGACAGGAAAAGAGGGTAACTGGTGAAATCTGGGGCTGTCATAGCTGTCAATTTCACTGCTCAGCTAAAGCAGTGAAATTGACAAGTTTGCTGGGCACTGGGGCTTTGAGCCAGGGAGGGGGGCTGCCACCTGGGCAAGTTGCAAGTGGCTGCCACCTGGCTGCCAACCTGGCAGGTGGGCAACTGCCACCCAATCCAAGCTGGGGCAGGGGAGGCTTCCGCACCAGCTGGGACCCAGGGATGTGGGCAGGCGACTGCTGCCCTGTCTTCAAACCAGGGCACTGGAGGCTGTCTCTTGGCTTGGAGCCGCAGCATGGGTGGCTGCCACCCAGCTGTGAGGCCAGCTCGCAAGACGCAAGAGGCTGCCGCCTGCCTCCCACCTGGGAGCTAGGACTGGGTGGGAAGCAGGCGGCTGCCGCTCACTTCCCATCTGGGAGCTGTGACAAGGCGGGAAGTGGGCAGCTGCAGCCCAGCTTCCCTGGACTGTGGCAGCTGCCGCCCGCCTCCCAGCTGGGAGCTGTGACTGGGCGGGAAGCAGGGGCTGCCACCCAGCTTCCCCAGAAGTCAACAGCTGCTGCCCACCTCCCCTTCACTCTGTTTTTCCCTGGGTACCCCCTGCCTGTGTCTCGCATACCCCCAGGGGTATGCATACCACAGGTTGAGAAACTATGATCTAGAGTAGCTCTGTTACAGTGTTCAAACATTGTTCCTTAACAGGGTATAAAAGTCACATTATGGAACTCACTGCTGTCAGCCATTTTAAAACGTGCTATTGCTCTTAATGCAGTTATATAGCTGCAAAGTGGGGGCTTTCCAATTACATATTATTTGTATGATAGTAGCCCCTGGAGGCTCCCATTGACATCTGCGCCCTATTGTGCTAGACACTCAGTAAAAAACTGTCCCTGTTGCAGAGATTGTACAGTCAAAATAGAAAAGACAGACAAAGGTTGAGAGGGAAAACAGGCACAGAGAGGTAAAGGGTCTTGCCCAAGGTCACACATCAAGTCAGATAACTTGACAACACTGGGCAGCTGCTGTGTTCAGACCATTGCCTATCATGCTGACCAATAGCTTTTCATTGTTTCCTTGCATTTTCTGCATCTATCTTATACTTCGATTGCAAGCTCTCAGGGGCAGGGACCATCTTTTTGTTCTGTGTTTGCACAGCACCTAGCACAGTGGAGTGCGGAAGATCACAATTTGCAAGTGTTTATCAGGAGAAACCAATCAATGGAGCTCAGGTGAGCCGAGAACAGATTCAGGCGCACTTAACTTCTACAGGCCCACGTGAGATTTATTCACACTTCGAGTACATTTGATTGGGGTGACTCCAAAAATCAGAGCACTGATCGCCCCTCTGGTCCTGGGAAAGCATTCATGTTCAGCTGATAGTTAGAAAGAAGGCTGCTTGCCTTATATTAATTTTATAGAGGGGGTTGATTGTTGCTTTCTACTGGTATTTTTATTACAATAGTGCCCAGTTGCCCCAACCAAGATTATGGCCTCATTGTGCTATTGCTCATATAAACACATAGTAAGAGACATTCCCTACCCCTTACCATCTACATAGACTAGAGAGAAAGTTAGACAACATATAAATTAAATGGCAAAGGTACAATTACAGAAGCACTTATAGACCCCAGCCAAGATTGGGTGCTGCACAGATACATAACAGACAGTCCCCTAGAAGAGCTTATAGTATAAAGAGACAAGCCAAAGGATATGAGGGGAAACAAAGTCCCAGCAAGGGCAAAGGTGACACAGAAGGTCAGTGGCAGATCCATAAATAGTTCTCAGGTTTCCTCACTCCTAGTTCAATGCCCTAGCCAGTAGCTTGTACTGCCTCTCATGTCTTGTTTTTTATTTCCACTCCATTCAACAGAACATTTTACCCCTCCTGATCCCTTTGTCCAGGCACCGCTGCCAACAGACTCCCCCACTGCTGTCTTAATTTGTCCTATTTTGACCCTGCTCACTGAAATCCTCATTTGGTTCTTAAGCCTCTGTGAGGTTTTGAGGTTCACCTAGGCCAGGTGAAGGGATCAGGTCACCCTCTGCCTTGTAACCCTCGGTGTCTTGTGGATGTGCAGCTTTGGTCCAGAGCTCTGACCAAACAGCCTGCCAACAGCCCACAAGCCTCACCTTGGCTTTGCCCAGCCTGGTTACTCCTGGCAGGCTGACCTTAGTATCCCTCCAGCCCTGAATTTATCCCAAAAATCATCTGACCAGGGACCAGTCCTTTCCACTGGCCCCTCACTGAAAAAGGACGAGGTCCACTGCCTCTACAGAGACAGTGAAACACTCCAGTCTGTCAGCTTTCTAGAAGCACACACTTTACTGAACTTATCAGCACTGGTGATCTATAATGAAAACAAAGCAAGTTTATTAACAAAAGAGAACATAGATTAAGTGATATCAAGAAAAAGGGATAGAAATAGACATGGTTACAAACAAATAAAAGTGAAAACGTGCATCTAGAAGACTAAAACTGTATCTAGCAAGATATAGTCTTTGTTCACGATGGTTTCTCTCATCCACAGTGTTTTTGCCAGCTCTAACAGGCTAGCTGTCTGCCAGGATCCCCAGAGTCCACCGTGCTGGTGCATGGCATCTTGTCCCCTCAGGTGAAGGATCACCTGTTTTGCTTTAATTATAAATCATCAGTCCTATGTAAGTTCAGTAAAGCATGTGCTACGATTAATGACTGAAGAACCCACTTCCTCAGTGTATGAGAACTTTATTAAACAAATGAACCTTGAGAGCCTCCAATTGGAATTTAGCTGAATCAAACAAGCTGAGCAGAACCACCCTAGGTCCTCCCTCAGAATTGGCACAACAGCCTAGAAATATTTATAATTTACATGCTCCATCCTTTATAGATATTTGCATTACTGCGACAAGATCAGAGTCCCATGGTGCGAGGCACTGCATAGACACACATAAAGAGACAGTCCCCTTTCCCAGAGATCTTACAATCTAAATAAGCAAGACAGCTAAAGGGCAGATTATTTACCTGTAAAATGGGCATAAGATAAATTAAGTGATATTCAGGGAATCTGTGGCTGATCGGGGAATTGAACCCAGATCTCCTGACCCCCAACTACAAGACCAGCGGTCCTCTCATCCTTCCTCTTTATTGCAAGAACAATCCAGCTCAGTGGGTCTCAATCCTTTTACTATTTAATATAGTTGGGTTCAAACGTCAGCTGTTTTCACTCACACCCTGATACCGCCCATAGAAATGCTGATATAGACAAGAATGTGGGATTCACACTTGGGCCTTGAGAGGAAGGAGCATCTTGTACTGCTCAACACCAAATACAGAAATGATGGTGTTGCCATCCAGACCTTGGTAACAATGGCTGGTGGTTCTTTAATCAGGGACTGTGAAGAGACTTGAAACAGACACAAAACAAACCCACAACAGGGAGGAACATAAAATGTCCTGCTTGATAGCATGGTGTACTAGCTGAACAACAAGCAACTGAATCAGGAGATCAGCACCATAAAAGAGATTACTTCACTTATCATTTTCAGTGCCCACAAGGCAAAGGCCTCTTCAGTCTTGCTCCTGCCATAATGCTGGAGTGTTTGGCTGTCACCTCACCATAATTCACCAGTTTGGATTGAAAAAGGGATGCAGCACCATTAGCTAAGCCTGTCTCAAAACCATGCAGCCCAGATGACAGCACTGCTCAAGAATTCTTTTCTTTTACATTTTTTATCTGACCGAAGCCAAAACATTCCTGAGGCAAGGATCCAATTTGTGGCAAGTAGCTTTGACACACAAGGCTAGAAGGATGGAAGAGTTTGGGACAGAAGAGAACATCTTCAGAGAGGGGGTTCAAAGGAGCCAAGAGGAATTAGGTTCCCAAATCCCATTGATTGGGGCACCCAACTCCCTTAGGCTCCTTTGACTACCTCAGCCCTGGTGCATTGCTGCCAAACACCAAGACTCTCTGAGCAACATTACAGTCTCAAAGCACAAGGTATGGCAAGGAACATATGCTGCAATTATGTATAGATGGGACTGGATTTAAGAACATCATCCCAGAATAAAGAAGTAGATGAAAGTTCCGTAGCTCTCCATTGGGATCAGCCTATGAATGAGACAGACCCTATAGACAGATGGTCTAGTGCAGAGGTTCCCAACCTGTGGTCCGCGGACCACCTGGTGGTCCACAAGGCTACTACAGGGGGTCGGCAGAAAAGAAAAATAACATCCTCACCGAGGAAATGTACAATTTCAAATAAAACTAATAGCATGTGGAGGTCCCTGAAATGTTTGGAGGTTGCAAAGGGGTCCGCACACTCGAGGAGGTTGGGAACCGCTGCTCTAGTGGTTAGAGGACAGGGAAGAAACTGCAGTCCTGAGTCTGTTACAGTCTCTCTGCCTAGCCTGAGGCAAATCACTTACACCCAGAGCCTCAATTATCAGTGGGAGTTAAAAGTGTCTAAATACCTTTGGAGATGTAGGTCTTATTTTCTCTGTCACCTTATTCCCACTTCACATGCACGGAAATAAATGCTACCAAGCTCACACAGGAGCTGTCAGCATTAATAAATTAACTTTCTTAACTTTGCCCGGGGGGCCTTTGGGACTAGTTGAAACCCCAATCCCACAAGAAGCAGCAGGGTAAAGACTAGCAGAGAAAATCCAGACTTCCAGCACGAATTCAGAGCTCTCTCCCCAGCCCATGGAAAATGTGACTGACAATTGCAGGGTTGTCAATAGCTTGGCATCATGCCCAAGTTCTCGGCAATCAAATCAATAACTAAGCGAGTACAGGGCCGGTTCCCCTCCCCCGGTTGGACGAAGGAAACATCAAGACAGAGAGAAAAATAAAACCAAAGATTTTGATCTGTAAAGCCTCCAGTGCCGGGCAAGCAGCAAAGCGGACAACGGAATTGTGTAAGAGAGCGTCTGCCACAACCGAAACTAATTCAGGAACCTCCCTCTCCTCCCCAGCCCCGAGTCACTACCGCAGTTGTTTGTAAACCCCTTCAGAAGGCAGCACCCACCTCGGGGGCAGCTCACTGAAGCGGCAGATCGCATGTGAAGAAAAGCAACATCAACGTACCTCTCGGGAATCGCCGACAAGGTCCCGATCCCTTTACACTCCGCCAAACAAATCTTTCCTAACCAGGAGATCGAGACTTGTGAGTGTATCCCCTACCTCTTCGCGGCGACTCCTCCCTTCCAGACTCCTCCTTCGTGCCCCGCGTCCACACAGATCGAGCCTTGCAAATACAAGAGAGGGCACGGGGGGGCCCGCCTAGGCGGGGAGAAATGAAAACCGGAACGAAGAGACTCGGTTGGGGGGGCAGTTTCCAGACCCAGCGTTAGCCCCCATTCTTCCAGGAGCACCATGTGTTTGGAAAGGCGCTTTATCACTAGATGGTTGGCGGGGGCAGCTGAGAGTTTGTATTTATAACCCCAGTGCCGCTGCACCAACATCTCTGGTCACCCTCTCCTCCCTGCAATTTCTTCTTCTCCGCATTGCAACAGCCTCCCCTCTCGCTGCAATGTGAACTCCTTCGGCAGGAAGGGAAAGCGCAGGGGGATGTTGTAATACCACCAGGTGGGGCAGAGGAGAACCGACTCTACAAGAACCTCTTTGAAAAAGTATAAACACAGCTCTCAAAATTATGGTAGTAAAAAAAACCCTGCTGTTAACCGGAACGGAGCTTCTAGTCCCTTTAGATCCCTGCTCCTAGACTTAGCCCCTTTCCATCCCAGCTCCGGGTACCCTAACCCATATTTCTAAGCTCCTACCCACACCTGAGCACCCAGGTGCCATTGATGCCTGCCTCTGCTCCCATCCCACACTCCCCAGGACCCGTGCCACACCACTGATCCACCCAAGCCTGCCCCTCTACCCCTTCTCTTGTGTTTTTGGCTTAATGCTGCAGAAGGGTCACCTCTGTGCATAACCCACCCAGCTTCCCTAAATGCACTGGATGAGGTGGGGGGGTTCTCTTCTTAATTCCCCCCTCCCCCTCACACACAAAACATTCTTTCCATCTCTCACAGACAGAGCACACCCCAAGTGCACACACGACTCAGGGCATGCTATCAATTCTGCTCATTGCTGGCAACGGGCTCTGATCCTCTTCTCTACAAATACTCCTTTCCACCTGGTCCCTCAGCACAGGCTGCCATATGCTGTCCTTGGCACCAGAGAGAGGTGGAACTTGATTAAATAGTTACGGAAGATTAAATAGATCTTCATACTTCTCTTCTAGGGCAGGGATGAGTGGATACTCGACGGCGATAAGTATGTGTAAGTGAAGTAAAGTCTCAGTGTGATAGTTTTCCAGTGCTTTTCACACCACAGGAACCCATCAGACTCTATAGACTATTGTTTTCTCAGGGATCACTCCTGAAATGCAGCCACCTCTTGGGTAGGGTACAGCAGCTAACAGCAATACTGAAAGAAGTTCAGGACAAGTAGTGAAGTACGTAGTCTCCATGTCAAACTGCACAGAGAGTTCTAGGGAAACAGTATTTTGCTGTACTTTACCCATGTAGATTGTGGGAACAGGGAAGGATGGATGGTCTAGAGAATAAGGCAGAATACTGGGAGTCAGGAAACCTGGGTTCTACTGCCAGCTGTGGCACTGACCCACTGCGTGATAATGGGGCAAGTCCCTTCCCCTCTCATTCATTATTGATTGAGAGTATAAGCTTTCTGGGGCAGGCTCTCACTTTTGTGCAAGTGATGCAGCTAGCACAACTGGGCCATGATCTCTCTTTGGACCTGCAGATGTTACTGTCACACAATTATATATTAGTTAAAGGAGCCATCTGACATTTACAGCATGTGCTGAATATAGAGTAATCCTCACCGAAAAGCAGTGCGCTCTGGCCTACTCTTTATTTAAAAAACAGTGTAAACAAACATTTCAGACTGCATCAAGTGGTGAAAGTTCCAGGCTGCAGCTGACTGACTGAGAACTTGATGGCAAGCTATGAGTCACATACTCAGGTTAGAAGTGAATAGGGCCTCAGTTTTGGGTTTCACCCAGTAGAGGGCAACCTCCCATGCCCCATTTCACAACCATGCAGGAAGTGTTCCACAGACCCCATTGCTACGTGACTAACAGCGTTTGCTGGATCAGGTTGGTGCTGGAAATTCTTCAAATGCAGCCCCAGAAGAGCTTTCTGAGATAGGGAAAAGGAAGTGCACAGAAGGGTAGCTTGGCACCATTCGTTTGCCTGCTGCAATCTCAGAGATTGCATTTCATGTTGTGTAGCATTGCTGTCTGCCATTAAACTACCACCATCTTTCATCCCAGTGCAAGCAGCCTATTGTCAATAGTAGGTGATGTGACTCCTAGATGAGGCATCTATAAGGTGCTTTGGAAGAAATGGTGCTAGACAAATACATGACACTACCTTCGCTCTGGCTCTTTCAGCAGCTACCCTTCAGTTCAAGAGGAGAGGAACTAGCCATAAGACAGGAGCAGATCTTTTGCTACAGAATAGTATTATAGAGAAAACACAAAATGATCAAGCCATTAATTACTACTAAACATTTGTTCCATCTTCCTGGTACAGTGTAAGTGGGGCATGTTCCAGTCAAGGAAGAAAGTGGTATAACTCAGCTTGTTGCTAGTGAATCATAAAACATCATGCAGCATATTAAGAAGAGATGGGGTATTTTTCCACCTCAGACTGCTGCAGTGTGACTGAAAGCAAGCAAATGTTTTTGTTTTTTATGCAGGGATTTGAGCATTTTGAATATCATAGAACCCTAGGACTGGAAAAAGAGACTTTGAGAGGCCATCAAGTCCAGCCTCCTGTCCTGAGGCAGAACCAAGTAAACCCAGGCCATCCCTGACCAGTGTTTGTTGAACCTGTTCTTAAAACTCTCCAATGATGGGGATTCCCCAATCATGCTTGGAAGTCTCTTCCAGAAATGAACTACCCTTGTAGTTAGAAAGTTTTCCTATTGTCTGTTACTGGAGATTAAGTCCACTAACTTCTTGTCCTACCTTCACTGAATATGGAAGAACAATTGATCAGTCTTTTTTATAACAGCCTTTAATGTCTCTGAAGATTTCAGAACCTTTCCCCCACCTCTACGGCTCAGTCTTCTTTTCTCAAGAAGAAACATAGCCAAGTTTAACTTTTCCTCATAGTTCAAGTTTTCTAAATCTTTTGTCATTTTTGTTGCTCCCCTCTGGACTCTCATTTGTCCCCATCTTTCCTGCAGTGTGGCAGACAGAACTGGGCACCGTTCTTCAGAGGAGTACGGAGCCCAAAGGGACAGTTCCTCCTGTCTTAAAACAGATACTCCCTGTTAATACACCCCTGAATAAGAATAGTTTTTTTCACAACTGCATCACGTTATTGACTCACTTTGTGATCCACTAAGACCTGCAACTCTTTTTCATCAGTACTGGCACCTAGCCACTACTTCCCCATTTTGTATTTGTGTATTTAATTTTTTTCCTTGTTAAGTGTAGTACTTTGCACTTGTCTTTATTGACTTCAATCTTGTCTTCAGAGGCAATTCTCTTATTTATCAAAAGTCTTGGCATTCTAATCCTGTCCTCCAAAATGCTTGCAATCCTGCCCAGCCTGGTGTCATCTGCAGATTTTATAAGCACACTTCTCCTCCATTATCCAAGTCATTAATGAAAATATTGAATGCTGTATCAGGAGTGAGCCCTGCAGAAGCCTACTAGATATGCCCTCTGTGTATGGTCTTTTCACCAGTTGTGCACCTAGCTTATAGTAATTTAATTATTTGCTTAAGAGAAGGTCATGTGGGACTGTGTCAAAAGCCTCAAGACCTGTGCAAGGCACCAACTATTTTAGTAGGTTTTTTCTACACATCACAATTCAGGCATGTCTCCCTGTATACACACTCTTGTTCCAGAATAGGAGTATCCACATGTAGTGCTATTAAGAACAACTATTTGTAAACTACTCTACATGTCCCTCCCACATAGCAAGTCAAAGGCAGCCCTGGAAATACAGTGGCAAGACTCCTGTTTAGTGGTTAAGATTTGCATTTGCCTATTGATTGTATATAAGATGAGGTAGGGACAGTGTCTAGGTGGAGCGTGAAACTCCATAAGTGATACCAAGCACCATAGCCTGACAAAGTGCTATGCCCTGTAACCCAGGCAAGGATGCTGTGCTAGATAGAATCTCATTGCCTTTGAACATCCTATGTGAACAGCTGGGGGGAGGCATGCCCAATTAAAGAGACTATCAAGCTTTGATTCCACATGAATTATTTACTTGCATTAGATACTGATCCAAATGAACAGTGGCAGAGAGCATTCAGCTTGGTCAGTAAAGTCACCATGGCACCAACAGAGGTGACATCTGTTGTACTTGCTAGCCCTTGTGCTCATCCTCAATAGATCAAGATAATGTGAGTAACTCAACATTGTGCAATTATTCTAGACTAGAAAAGTGTGCAGTCATGTGTTATCAGCTAATACTAGTTTCTCTTAAAACAGAAGCCCCAGTGTTGATTACATTCTTCCATTCCCCCAATAAAGCTTTCTTGGTGCCTGCTGATATTACTGCCATTGTGAGTTTCCTTTGAGGCCTGAAAGATTCAGATGGTCTACTCAAACAAATCTATCAGCAATGTGTAAAACTCTTATTTTACCCGCCAGGAATCCCTCTTCCACACCTGTGTTTAAGGCTTGGCATGAACAAGTACAACCATGACACCATAGGTCACTGCTATGTTCACTCAGTATCAAGTTTTGTTGCCCTGATAATCGTTACATTTCACCAGGATTCTCTATGAACCGAAGCTAAACTTTTTTCCTGGACATTTTTATTAAGAGCCTGTCCAGCTATTACATTGACATTTGCACATTACATAATGCACATTTGAATATCTACATCAGTAAGTAATTTTTTTAAATACATAAGTACTGCCCGGTCTTCCTGTTCACAACCAGAAGATATCCATAAAGTGCTTGGGGGGGGGGAAATATAGTTCTGTGAACAGAATGAAAACAAGTCCACTTGCAGTTTCTTGGGAGGAGAGGTCTTGGTCCTGGAAGAGACAGTCAACCCACAGATCGCCAGTCCATGACATTTCCATCATGCTCCATAGTGACTCCTGGCTCCTGCAGGACTGCAGACCAAGAAATCCAAGAAGCTTAACATGTAACCACACTGGCAAGTCAAGTACCTATACACCTTACTGGGAAATACACGATTATAGCCACTAAACATTGTCATTGGTTGTAGAGCATATTGGCTCTTGGATTCCAATAAAGCAGCAGACAGCACTTTGGTACCAAGAACATATTCCCAGAAGCAGGACTACTAGAGGAATACCCAGAGTCCAAGCTTCTGAAGTGCCACCCAAAAGCCACAACCCACCTCTTTGCTGCATTTCTTTGGGCAGAATTCAGCATGGACTCTGGAGGCAGCACAATCCATGCTTAATTGTCCATTTTTGTTTTATCAGCTGTATATGGGTGGCCTTGAAAAGGCTAGGATCTAAAGTGCTCCCAACAGCAGGTAAGTCTGAGGAGTAAGACTGACTTTTCTTTGTCATGAGAGAGGGATTTCAGTTTCCGGAAAGATGATTACACAGAGCCTAGAAGGCTAGCTCTTCACATGAGGTTTAAATAAACTCATGTACTTGGAATTGTGTCAACAAGTTTAACCCACTTAACTCTAGAACAGAAAGTGATTCCCATCTATTCTTCTCACCACCCGTATAAATATGGAAACCGAGCAATCACGAACCCTATTCCTGTAAAAAAGCAGTTTGCATTCTTTCCAAATCAGATAAAAGAGCTCCACCCTGGAGAGAGGGACTGGTCCGTACTTACTCTGCAGGCTATATGTTGCTACTGGATCCAGCATTACTTTCTGAGGGAGGATAATTAAGTCCTGGGACCATTTGTTAGTGAACTGTAATAGGTCACCATCTGAAGTAATACTGGCAGTTGGAGCTCCTTCTGGGCTGCTTTCATCTTCAGTCAGCTCACAAGTGCAGAGGGGGCAGCTTGGGGGTGTAACACCAGGTCCTCGGGGAAGTGAGTCCTTTTCATTCTTCAGGTAACTTCTCAGTGCTCCACTGTGATGAAGGGGTCGCTCACGTGACCAAGCCCAATGGGATGGTTCCCTTGACATGATCTAGATCAGAAGAGTATGAACAAACCAACCAATTTTTCCCTGACACTGAACCTTTCTGGATTTACTTAAAATTGCATCTGTAAGATTTAAAACTAAGCGTGATCTTGTCATATCTAGTCCTTAACATATAAGGCTTCAAAGATAGTAAGAACTACCATGTAGCATCTGCACATTCTCCCACAGCACTGAGATAAGAATGCTCTGATCATAATTAAAGCTAGACTAGCAGCTGGTAATTAATGTTGATGGGGAAGACATTTGCAGAGTGTAAAGGCTGTGACTGTCCAGCAGAATCCTAACCAAAGGTGAGCCAAGAACCTTTAAACTTTAGGTATGGATTTCGTACTAAAAGTGGTGATGGCTTGAAAATCCTAGAGACTGAAGTTTTATTTTTGGAGGAATAGCCAGACAGATGCACCCTCTACAATATTCCTGACCTTCCCAGTGTGCTAGCAGGGACACTTGCCCTTCCATGGTCAGTTCGGGCCTTAACTCTTTATAGGAACTGGATTTGCATAGACTATTGATTCTAGTGACTATTAACATGTTATCCATAGTCCCAATATTAGAAGCATGCAAAAATAAGTCAGCCATGGCTAACCTCATCACAACAGCGCCGGCTGACCACCGCTCGGTAGTTCATTTTAGCCCAAAAGCTATCCCTCAGTTTCAAGAACTGTGGGAACAACTGCCTCCAGTTGTCACCAAGGGCCCAGGGAAAGATCTCATACTTGTAATCCTCTTCATCTTCCTCCATGTCATTAGCCAGGTACCTGTTTCAGGAGAATTGCACAAAACAGACTGAAAGCACAGTTAATGCTCAGAAACATTTAGCCTAGGAAGTTGTATGATACAGCCCGGAATTGTTATAGTAGCTTTCAGAGTAGCAAGTGTTAAACCTTAACACTTCAGCATTACACTGTATAAAGAGAGGGAGAGTTCTAATCCCACAGAACTATAACGTAAGAGGCTTTTGCAAATCACTCATTTGCAAGTAAGGCCAATTGTGTTTAGG
Source organism: Emydura macquarii macquarii (assembly GCF_026122565.2). Lineage (NCBI taxonomy): Eukaryota > Metazoa > Chordata > Testudines > Chelidae > Emydura > Emydura macquarii. Next base: position 6,123,786 of record NW_027131105.1, on the reverse strand, counting down.
TGCATATAATAGCTTGTGGGTTTTTCCTAGAGGTCCACAGAATACAAGTGGATTATGTTGTAAACAAATTCTCATACAACATGACAGTAAATAGTGATTCTATAACAATATTGTGTTCGCTAAGTATAGTTTGCATGATGATGTGATTATATTGGCATTGGACTGATGCTGTGTTTGCACTTACAGGCATAATTTTCATGCATAAAAAGATAGCTCTACACTGCTCTGGTAGTAAAGTATCCTTAGAAGTGGGTCCATTGCCAGAACAGCTTTAGAGAAAAGAATAAAAATAAAAAAAAAGTCAGGCCTCAAGTGTCCATGCAGTACATTCAGCTGCAGGTGTCAGACCTAAAACCTTAGGTACTCAAAGAAGGGATTGAAGAGCAATGCATAGAGGCCTCTCTTGCTACTACAGAACGGTGGCAATGGAGATAATCTGCAAGCATTTGTTGGAGATTTCTGCAACTCCTGACTTCTCAAATGGTAATTGTGCTAGTGCATAGGAGCCCACCCATAGATCCCTGCATCCAGCCCAAGTAATTACAATTCATCAGGATGCCACTGATTTGTGTTTTACCATCATTAGCCTCTTGAAACATAAGGTTTAAAAAATATCTACTAGCCTTTATCCATTAGTAAAGTCAGACTAATGTTAGATGAAAACCCTTTGAAACCATCTAATGAGGCTAACTGAAAACACTGCAATTAAACTGTGCTTTTCCCAGCTGCAGGACAATTGGGGCTGATCAGCATGGCATGGGGAATATTTTTGGGGTAGCGTGGGAGGTTTAAGCTGAATGTAACTTCTTCAGATATCTACATATGTACTGTGGGCCCAGATGCTATTCAATTATCCTCTTAATAGCCATTCCTCCTGCCAAACCATTTGGTGGTAGGACTCAGTGTCCCAGTTGGTCTTCTCCATTCCACAGTATGGAAAATTATTTATATGGTGGGATCTCAATAGGCTGGGGTGAAAAGGTTAAGGGCCACAAGGTACTTACAGAGCTGTGAAAAGGTTCATCCGTGTATATTCACTAGCATGCAGGCCAGCACGTTTGAAGTAAGTCAGAGTCATGGCTAAAAGATACTAAACAAGAGTTAACTTTAATAGACACAGTTCTGGATCTGAAGAAAAAAAGATATATCTAGTATTTAAGTTTTAAAAAAAGAAGTTAAGCTATAAGGGGAGGGAGAAGAGGGGAAGTACTTTTGTGGAGGCTTGCTAAGTATTATTTGTATTATCATAGCCACTAGGAGCCCCAGTCATGGACCTAGACCCCATTATACTAGACCCTGTGCAAACTGAACAAAGACAAGAGACAACAGATGGTTACAGACTGACAGGAGCCTACAAGGAAACAATGAGACAGTGTTGGTCAGCATGATAAGTAGTGGTCTGTGCACACCAATGACCTAACTGTTGGCAATTTTATTTATTTATTTTTTTTGTAAACTTCATGTCAGAGTTTTAAGAAGAGATCTGAAGGTGGACATTGTTAGTTCTGCAGATGTTTATAACGAGCGTCTCCTATGCACGATGGGCAGCATAAGAAACAGTATGACAGCTTAGTGCTATAGTTCATTTTAATGTAACATTCTGTAGAATCCCTAGGTCCTTTACCAGAGTGACTGACATAAATTAGACTGTCTATTCTAAGCTCACTACCACCCCCTGCAGTTTTATCAAGGGCTAAAGCCTCATGCTTTGTCTCAACCTAGAAAGGGATTTGTAGCAAGATTGAACCAAAGTGAAGTCATTTGAATTATGAGTGCAAAAATATCAGTCTTCAATGGGGAGAGGACTGTAGCTCTTGAGTTGAAGTTTGGTTTATAAATGAGAGTTACTGCATAAGAGGTTCAAAAAGTTAGTCATTAAATTACTAGGTACTGCTATTTATAGAAAGATTGCTATAGGGAAGTTGAAGGTAAGTTGAAACATGAGGAACATACCTTATCTGAAATCTTGTAGCATATGTCCATGGACAAGAACTCTTGTACCAAGTCATCCTCTGGTAAAGGGAAGAAAAAGGCATTATATTTAGTTTCATATTGTTCAGTGATTGTTGCTTTCAGACTGCCAATACTATTTCTTACTGTAGTGATGGTGAAATCTTTACAAGAATCTTTCTAGAGTAACCTGCCTAGGTATTTTATAACATGAATTTAGAACATGGTTCCAACATTGTTCTCAGACAAGAGACTTCCACTGTGATCAAGGAAATGTGCTGGAACCCTATTAAATATAGCAGCTTCAACATAGCTGTAGCTAGCAGTGCCATACTCCCAGAGTGGACACAGTCTAAACTTTCGTCAAACTATTCCATTTTTAAAATGGAATTTTAAATACTTTACACTTGACACTTTATTGTAAAGTGCTTTGAGAACTTTGATTGTACTTTTACAGATGGAGAAAAGGGAATTAAGTCAAATTAATTTTTTTCCTTAAGAAACCCACATTTCCTTAGTCCCTATCCTGTGCGCTAAACACAGACAACATTCCCCTTTTGAAGCAGTTAACCTGAATCTTCCAGATCATTTAAAATTAATCTTGGATACAAAGCCTACCTTGCTACAAACAGTTTAAAATAACCCCTTCCCTGCAATTCCCCACTTGGGTTTACCGTCAGTTGGTCACTGCAGTCTTATCCAGCCTTGAAAGCCCATTCCCAAGACAAAGTACAGTTCTGTATACCGTCTTTTGTCCAAACTGTATCCCAAAATGCTGGATAGTTGGAATGACTGCTCTAGCCTCATACCCAGAAGGTTGAAGAAGGCCTCTTGTTCTTCACGATGTAGATGGAATGGAGGTCGCTGCACGCTTTTCAGCACTGCTATGGAATGCTCTCTCTCAGGGATTCGCATCCTGCTACGCGCTCCAATGCCCTTTGTGCTGTTGTGATGCGGTCTCATGTTCCCTGGCTTCACCCCAGTGGTGACCACAGGAGGGACATGGGAAATACTCTGAGTATGCCTCATTTTTGTAAGTTAGTGGAGGCTCAGGGGCTTTTCTGCAGTGGAAAGGAATTAGGAAGTAGAATTAACAGAATTGGTAATGCGATAGGAAGCTCTTTCAGTATGGGTTATCAGTTCCAAGTCAATCCTGGAGCAGTAGCAATCAAGAGCGGTTACCATATGATGGCTGTTTGATGGCCTGTGAGAAATTAGTTATCGGTTTTGCAAAACAGATACCTAACCCGCGGGAAGCAGACTAAAACCGATTACCACAACTGAAACTGGACAGCCACCTTCATTATAACTTAAAAGGTCAAAGGCTGACTGAGCCAGATGGAACATGCCTATTCTCTAGGGGTAGGTTTAAGACACCCAGTTAAAGCATTGAGAGACAGCTCACACTGCTGCTGCCCATGTGCCACCTGTTCTAGAAATACAGCAATAGGGTTTCCATAACTGTCAAGCTATTACGCCCACCAGCACTCGAAAAAAAATTAACTGACCAATCCAGTTTCTCTGTCCAAGCTGAGTAAACATTTTGAAAAAGGAAACAAATTACGTTTAAAAGTAGTAAGGTCCGTTTTCCACAAAAAACTAATGACTGTGGTTATTCAAGACACCTTAAAGAGGCCTGATTTTCAGAAATCACAGAACACCTATCCTCTGAAAATCAGGTTCCTTTAAAGCATCTCAAGCTCAGCACCTGCAATCATTAGACTAGGCTCTTGTAAAATTGAGATCCTAGCTTTTAAATTCCTTTATCTTGATAAAGTTGTATGAGAAATGGGGTGAAAAATCCCTCCATGATGAAAATAAGTCAGTAGTTGAATATATACAGACAAACCAAGAAAATGGACTCTCTGCTAGCCTTTCAAAATTACTGCTCATTACACATCCAATGCTGCAGCACAAGACTGTATCAATTTGCATTTTCTTTATTGTTTGTTAATTCAGAATATCCTGCTTTGGGCCATACTACACCAGTGTAGAACTCCCTGATCCATGAGATATATGGTGCTGACTCCTATCAATCTAAAGAAAAAAAGCTTATATTTTTTAGCTCCCATTACTGTGTTTTATCTTTTTAAAATTGCTCCTACAATACTTTGGGACTTGCCAAGAGCCTTTTGGACTTTGGTAAATCTGTGCTCAAGTTTTGGCAACCTAAACATGTAACTATTTTTTAAAATAAGAGCTTTGACCATTCAAATGTGCATGTGGGATGGGAAGGAGGGAGCATACAACACTATCTGCTAAAGTTAAAAGGGTCAAGTCAGCAGAGCCAGGTTAAAATGGAAGCTGGGTAACTAATCATGCTAGAGGGACATCAATCATTGTTGTCTTAAAGCCTTCCAATATACTAGTTAGACCTCTGAATCCCTATTTAAAATTCCTGCAGAACACATTCTGCTTTCAGACAGTTACTTGTTTTAGGGAGAAGAATAGGTGTTAAGACAGGGTCAAATCTGTTAATTGTAGACTAGGATCTGAACTGCTCCCCTCCTTTTTATCCATTTGCAGAACTATGATCCACTAATTAAAAAATATTTCCAATATCCTTTTCTAACCCAATAACTAATTTACACACTGAACAGAGAGAAAAACAGCTAGGATACAGGTGTCAGGATTACTGTAGACAGTGAGAGAAAAATACTATATAATACACTTTCACAAAGGAGAGTTCTCCAGTTTCCTTTTAAGGTGCTTAACCTTGTCCTACACTGTGGGACACAATACTTTCTAAAGTACTTAAATGTGGGTAATACAAGACTACATTTTGGGAGAGGAATATTACTAGGCCAGACTTACTATGAGGAAACAGAACCTCAAATCACCTCATGTTTAATTTCCACTTGCTTCCCTTCTCTATAACCTTGTCAAGGCCCACATCTTCGTTCAGCTTGTTTTTACAAAGTTTTACCCCCCCCCTCTAAAGTTAACCAATTGTTTCCTCACTTCAACCCCCATCCTTCGCCAAAGAGCCTTTTATCAAGAAAAGCGAAGTTTAAGTTTAGCGGTCTCTTCCCAGCAAGTGGTAAATAAAATTAAAACTGATAACAGGATTCAAAATTTGTTCTACTGTCTAAACAGTTTGTTCTTGCATGTACACAAACCTGAGGGATTTTGTTGCCTCCATTTGACCATTCAGAGAACATTAACAGAATCACATCAAAAATTAATATGTAGGTATTCTATCACCTCTTGAAGTCCATTCCTCATAGGGGGCAATGGGAAAGAAGAACATTCATAGAGAGAAAATACTTACTCAAAAGCAAGACTATGTCAGCTCTCTACAGGACAGACCTTCCATGGCTTCTGATCACATATTGTATGTGATATTCAGGGATCCTAGTTTTCCGTGCTAAAAAACCAAAAATACTCCAATAAAAAAATTCCCAAAATCCATGTTTTTCAGTGATTAAAACGAAACAGTGAACTTTAGCCGTCAGCCCCAGATGGCAGGGTTCACAGCGTAAGCTCCGCCAACCAGTTCGGTTAATAGGGAAACCAGATAATGGAGGCTCAGTCGATAAACAGGATTCTACTGTATGTGTTTTTATTTTTTCACAAAACTAAAGATTCTCTGTAAAAATGCAAATTCTGCATTTTTTCATAGCAAACGGATTTCTAGGATCCCTAGTAATATTCTTTAAGAATGACCTTTAATTATCTAGACTGGTAGTAATTCAGTAATACAGCATTGGATAAGAGGGATCATTTCTCTCTCTCTTTGGGGGCATGGGGTAGAAGACAGGCATTTTATCTCATAAATGGAAATTGAATTGCCCATTTAAAAAAAAAGTTTCTTTCCAAAAGTGGGTGTCAAATCCAACACAATAGTTTAGTGTAAGAATAATGCCAATATCACCAGTAATTAACCTTAAGGTTCCCAGAATAACTTTCATAATTTACAGGGCACACACTATTATAAACAGTTTGATAGCCTAATTCTCACATCCTTTTTTAGTCTTCATTATATAAGTCTCTGAAGATAGTTGGAATACCAAATCATTTCTAAGTGACCAAAATGCCTCCATGCACAAGATCACTTGGTAGTTCTACTATTATGAAGTCAGATCCTGCAACTTTGAAACAATCACCTAGTACATGTCACCATTATATATTGTAACCCTTTGCAAGTACATGCACTATTATTCCCACTTTACAAATGAGGAAAAACAGGCACAGAGATGATGGTGAAGCAACTTTGCTCCAGGTCTCAGAGTAAGGGATTGAATCCTGGTATTCCAAATCCTCATTCAGTGCTCTAGCCCCTAGTCAACACTCCATTCCAGAGCTAGGAATAAAAATCCAAGTCCTCTGCTTTAACTAATGGCCATCTATCCACAGCCCAGCTAGCCATTTTAAGTACCTACTTAGACATAACCCCCCCCCCCCCAAATTTAATTTTTCAAACACCTCAAATGAAGTGAAAGTGATCCATTTTCAGATTTTTGTTATGAATTGTAGACTCTAGAGTCACAATTGCCAATTTCAGCAAGCATGGTATCCAGGTTGGAGTGACCCTGAGCCAAAACCACATGATGCTTGGCAGTTTTGACCCAACATCTGGACTTCTTGGGATGAAAGCAAGTTTTAGGCTTTGCATAGACCTAAATCACCAGACTTTGGCCACATAACTCAGCCCAGTTGGCAGAGTTAGGACAAGAAAGATTTTCACCTCAGAGACCACATCTGGGGTTGTTTTGTGTTTCTTTTGAAGAGCTAGACCAAAGTCAGATGAAACCCAACCATCTGGGGGTCAGGGAGAGCTTACAAACTTCAAACAAAGGTTTAGGCTCATGGACCTTTGGGGAGAGCATAAGCCACCACATGAAATGGGGCAGACCAAACTCCCCAAAAAGACATTTCAGGCAAGTTTTGTGGGGTTCATAAGAACCTTGGTGTACTATTACCCTCTCACAGTAGAGGAATGAGTGGGGAATCTTCTGACCTCCCAACACACACACTCAGGCACATCATTACCCACTTAGAGTGTGTAGTGGAATAACGAAGGGCATTTGTTTTACAACCTCCTTCCCATTACAGCACTATTACCTCTTAGGCAGAGGCATGAGGGTGGTAGAAGGGGCATTTCTAGGATCACCATTAACACCCTCCACATCCAGTGCATTATGCCATATCAGTGCATGGGGCCATTACTGCCCCCTCAGTACATGAAGTGATTTGGGGGCGGGGGACATGACCCACACTGCCTCACTCATCACTTCTCTGGAGGAAGACCAGAGCCCCCCTTTTCCAGTCAGATAGCCTCCATTTTAACCCCTTCCCTGCCGTTTCAATGGGGGTGGTTAATACCTATTTCTCCCCCTCCCTCATTACCCATAGGGGGCCACAGAGTGAGTGTGAGGAGAAGGGACTAAGGGAGGAAGAGACTGCTCCTCCCGTTCTTCTGGCCCCTCCCTACCAACAGCTTTTCCCGCCACCCGTCCCCCACCCTCACCTGAGCAGAGAAACCAAGCAGCGCGCGCGCGCGCGGCAATCACGAAAGGGTGGTACCGAGCTTAGCCCGCCCCCTCCTCCACTGTCGGCTTCTATACGCTCAACCCTGCCTGCGCCTAGCCAATCGGCGATGGGCAGACCGGCCGCTCGCAAACACTTGTCAATCAAAGAGCAGAGTGGGAGGTTTGCTGAGTAGGCTGCTACTGTCACATAACTGTGGGCTGCTAGGAGTTTATTTGAGGCCCGCCCAATAACTGTCGTGATGGATTTATTTTAGGGTCGTCTGCAAACATAATCTCCTATAGGAGCATGTATATCAGATGAAGCCACTGTCCCACACTTAGCACAACTGGGAGTCAGGACTCCTAGGTTACATTCCCAACTCACCACGTGACCCTTGATTGTGGCAAGTCACTTACTAACCTGGACCTTCCATCCTTTGCGCAAAGATATCTTGTTATTTTGCAGTGGTGAGAGGTGACAGCTAAGACAAAGTTTCATCTGGGATCAGGAAGCACAACACACCAAGAACAGTGCTGTGTGTGCTACAAAGCTTCAAGCTCCCTGCAGGCATGCACAGCTACCTCTCATACACATACAACTTCCAGCTGGTCAAAGCCTGCCATACAGTTTAACAGAAAAACGTGCCATCTGCTTTAATACACACACATACTCACCTATCATCCATTTTAAAGCACATACACCTGCCTTCCAGATAGTTTTAAATACCCCCCCACACACACTTTCAGATTAACACACACACCGTCCAGCTTAGCACATACACAAAGACACCTGATGCCCAGTTTTACACACATACCTGCTATTCAATTTTACTATACTTAGCCCTTAAAATTCAGATTACATTGCCTGTCATACTGACCACTATTGTCTCATTGTTTCCTTGTACTAGACTGGAAGCTCTTTGGAGCAGGCAGTGTGTTTTTGTTTTGTGTTTGTACAGTGTCTAGCATAAAGAGGTCCTGGTCCTTGACTGAGGCTCCTAGGTGCTATAATAATAAATAAATAACCTGATGGAAGACATTTGCAAGGCCTGAAACACAGTAGGTTAATGTGGTGGGCTATTAGTTGTATGCACATGTGTTCAAATTTTAGCTTAGGTCACAAGTGAAAAGGTACTTGATGCCTTATTTGTGTGCATCACAAGCATATTTGGCAGTCACAGCTCAAGGGAGCTCTGGACTGGAAAATCAGCCAGTACTGTGGGACTGGATCAAGATGTATTGGCAAAGATGTGTGTAATGAGAACACAGGCCCAGCACTGTTTAGACATTTACACCAGTGGGAAATGGATGTAATTTGCTACTGATTTAGAATAGTGGTGTTTTACACATCCACTTTTGAATTCACTTTGCACTGGTGTAAATGAGTACACAAGGTGAAGGGCAGTGCAGGAACAGACCCACAAACTAGAACAGCAATACTGCAGAACCATCATGAGATGTGTTGGTTTGACAGAGCTATGTGGTAAATCTGGAATACGAAGGGTATTGCAGGTCAGGAGAAATTAACTGTATAAGGAAAGATTCCAGCAACTGCTCACACCATAACCAGCTCTAGGCAGTGCCGTACTTTCTTGAGCACTAAATTCACTCACAAGTAAAATGAGTCAGAATGTTGTTTGTTCTGCAATAATTTTATTCAGTAATAGAATCACACAACTGCATTTAAAACTTATCTGCACAAAATTTAATTTAGTCAAATACATTCCCATCCTGAAGGACTTTAATGTCAGGAAAGAGCATCTCAGATACAGAAGTGTTCACTTTCTGATGCAAGTGAGCAGTAAGGCAGAGTCAGATTTGTTGCCATAGTGGCGGGAGGTGACACAAACACAGAATAGAGAGCTTAGATTGGACTGATCCCGCTCTTTCTCTTCTTAATACTCTCAGGACCATAGCACATACTGCCTGCACGCAGCATACTTTTGACTTGGAGGAAATTTTACAGACAAGCTTACCACTGATATCCGAGGATCTCACAGCATTATATAATGGCTATTCAGTATCCTTATCCCTATTTAACATCTGGAAAAATGAAGGCACACAGAGATCACTCGCCAAAGGTCACATGGCAAGTCAGTGCCAGAACTAGGAATAGAACCCCAAGAGTCCTGAGTCCCAGCCCCCGCCGTAAACCCACAAGACCCCACTCCCTTCCTAGAGCTAGGAAAAGAAATCTGGTGTCCTGGCTCCCACTCTTGTGCCCTATCCATTGGCTCACATTACCACCCTCATCCTGGAGTTCGGGGGGACCCCTTCTTATCGCAAGGCAGGGCTGGCGAGGAGTTCCCAAGTGGGGAATTTGGAACTAACCATAGAAAACTGGGATGAGAACATACCCAACTCATTACACACACGCAGAGCCCACAAACCTATTCTCTAAATTGCCTCATCGCTCCTAGCAACAGTTTCTCCTTCCTCATTGGCCAGCGCTGAGGATTTTTCCGATTGGAGGAGAGCCATGACGCTAGGCCAATCAGCAGGAGCCACGGGACCCTCTTTACCCCTTAGCGGCGGAAGGCGGACAATATTAAGTGGACCCTGGGACCGTACCGTCTGAAGAAGAGGGGGACAGTGGGGAGTTGTGAATATGATTCAGTCCAGCTGCGCCCTGAAAGCGGGGAGCTGTCTGGGTTGGAACTGTACCACTCGCTGGTCGCTGCTTTAAACTGGGAGGGTCTGAGGCGAGACCACTAAGCGTGACGGGGGTGTGTGTGTAAAAATGAAGTGGAGTTACTAGAATGGACGGTGTGCGGATGGTATATCCCAGCGGAAGTGAGGTGTCCCCTATCTTCAGGATTTCCGGGGGAGGGCGGAGGAGCAGCTGGTGGTGGTGGTGGGTGCAGCAGCCTCAGGGCTCCCGGGTCTTGGTGAGTGTGGGCCGGGGAGACAGGGCGAGGGACTGACTGGGGGTGCAGCGGGAGCGGGGGAGCCTGGGGGCGGGGCTGAAAGCTGGGGAAGGAACGTTGAGGAGCGGGGCGGGGCTGCTGCGGGACGCAGGGGGCCCGGGGGGAGGAGCTGAAACCTGAGGGACCGGGAGCGTGGGGTGCTGGAAGGTCCGGAGAAGGGGAGAGAGGAGCCGAGTGGGCCGGGCAGGGGGCAGGAAGGCACGTGAAAAGGGGACTCGGTCCTGGTCACCTGGATAAGGTCGGTGTTGGGGGCGGTGAGGGGAGTGGGTTGGCTAGAGCCTGTGTAGCAGAAGGTATCTGAGGAGCTGCGGGGGGAGAACTGGGGTTTAAGGAGTTTTGGGGGAAAGGGGGCGAAGGGGTGTAGCAGAGCTCACATGGAGGGACTGTCCTTTTATGGCTCCCCCAAAAGCATCTGACGCCGGGGGGCGGGGGGATTTGTGTGTGTTTTGGTGTCACTGTTATGGACTGTGGGAGAAGGGACTCTTAAGGAAATTCATACTTTGTCTTCATCTGATATTTAAAATGGTGGGAGAGCAATTCTGAAGCAGCTCAGGTAGAAATGAACAAATCTCCCCTTCCTAATAATTTAACTTCTTCACTTTCCCCATCCTCAAACTGCAATAAAGTTTAAAACCCAACTGGTAGGAGGAGGAAAGAATTTGGAGGAGAGGTAAGTATTTTTTTAAAAAAGGGTGTGTGAGGAAAATAATATGAATGCTGGATGTCTCCTATCTGTATTGCTCTGCCAGCAAGATTTGAAATGTGTCCGAAGCACTTTATACAGTAAATCTTGCTTACGTGGAGGAGAAGACTCAGTTTTATCCTGAGATTTGAAAGGTTGTCAAGATTCCCTGGAACCAGAGGTTGAAGCCCAATGGGGATAACATTGCCACACTCAAGGTGGATAAATAAAATCCATGCAGTTTACAAATAAGGTCTTGTCTGCTCAGGATGGAAACCGTGGGTCCCACCTAATCACTCCTAGTACTATCTAACAAAGGAAGCTTGTTGGAGTGCCTTTGACCAAGATTCACCTGTCAAGGCCCCTCCTAACACACTGTGCCAGCTATGATTCCATCCCTTCATCTCAGAGTTGGCTGTGCTTTCAAAGATGCTCTTGATTTGTCTGTCATATGCTCTCTCCCTCATCCCTTCATCTGTCCTATCTGTTTAAACTGTAAGTTATCTGGGGGAGGGACTATCTACTACTCTGCAAAGTGCCCAGCATAATGGAGCCCTGTTTTTGGTTGGGCTGTAGGTGCTACTGTAATAAAGGTGATTAATAATGTATAGTCACTGGAGTGTTTCCATAGCCTTTGGTGTGAAAGGCACTAATGAAATGTAAAATATATTAGTTAATGCTGTGCTACAGAAGATCCACTTCTAGCACAGAAGTATTTAAAGTTCTAAATTGTTTTACTGCAAGGTGGACTAATGACTGAAGCTGTTTTATATGGGACAGGGAAATATCACTGTAAGAATCTCCAAGTGGTACTCCCTGACACTTGAATGGATCAGGCACTCTGCTGTCAGCATTTCTGTTATAAGGTACTTGTAACGGAGGGTGTAAATGTAATTCCACTATTAAAGGAACCCACGTAGCTAGTTATGCATAGGCTCAGAAACTGTTCAACATTTTAAACACAACTCTGCCATCTGTTTTATATAGTTTAAATTAACTTAATCTAAACAAGGAGATTATAATTCACAGGTTAAGGAGACAGACTGGTTCTGGTTGAAACTGAAATGAAGAGAGAGATGTGGTCTCAAAATCTCATCTTATAAATAACTTCCTAAAAGGGGCAGGGCATGGCCAAAGAAGCAGTCTGAATGGCTAACTAAAATTCCATCCCCCTGCTTGTGATTTATGAAATGACAGCCTTAGAGCATGGAACTGCTTAATATTCACTCTTATGTGTCAGTGTTTTGCTTTGTTATAATGTGATGCTTTAATGTTCTGTCACAGGAATACTGCTAATTGGACTTGAGTATTTAAACATTCAAAAAGCACAGGTTTTTCTCAGTCTGGTCTGGTAGCTGGAAGATTGTGAGACAAGGCTCCTGGGTTCTATGCCTGGCTCTGGAAGGGAGTGCTCTTTAGTTGCTAGAGCAGAGAATTCTGGAAGTCATGAAACCTAATTCTCTTCCCTTGACTGCTATTGGCTTATTTTATTATTTGTTATAGCAGGAGTGCCTCGAGGCGCCAACTGAGATCAGGGCTCCATTGTGCTAGTTGCTTTAAATACACATAGTAAGGGAGAATACTTGTCCTGAAAAGCGAACAGTCTAACTAAAAAGACAAAGGATGGGAATGAAAAGGAAAGATTGTTATTCCTGTTTTACAATTCAGGTACAGAATGATAGTGGTGCACCCAAGGTCACACAGCAAGTCGATGACAGAACTGAGAATAGAACTCAAATCTGCTGAGTACCAATCTGGTGCTTCATAACTACAGAACCATCCTTTGTCTGACATGCTTTGTGCCTGTGGGTCCTGTGCTTTTTTCCCTCCATCTGTAAGATGTGAATAATGTCCCTTCTTTCATAAACACTCTGAGAACATTGGATGAAAGATGCTAATCAGTGTGTGGAGGTAGTATGGCCTAGTGGATAGAACACTGGACGGGGACTTGGGAAACTTGGGTTCTGGTTCTACCGCTGGTCTGTTGGGTGACTGTGGGCAAATCACTTTTACCTTTCTGTGTCTCAGTTTCACCATCTGTAAAATGGAGATAGTGATACTGCCCTCCTTTGTAAACTGCTTTGAGATCTGCTGATGAAAACTGCTACAAGAGCTAGGTGGTATTATTATTTATTAATCAGCATATTAAATGGTGTCTTGGCATATATCAGTGAGAATTTTACCACAGAGGTTTGCGTAGTAGCTTGAGGAAAAACCATGATCAGGGCTTCTCTAGATGGGCAGTGTATAGAATTACTAGATTCCAAGGCCAGAATGGGCTTTTGTGATCATCTAGTCTGACTTCCTGTATGACACAAGCCATAGAACTTCCCCAAAATAATTTCTAGAGCAGATCAACATTAACTGTCCAGTGACTTCCTTAGCCAGCTTTTTTAAAACTTGTGGATGAAAGTTATTTGGACCTGTTGATTTAAAAATGTCAAACTTTAATAGCTGCTCTTTTTTGCATTCCTTTAGTATCTCTGGAGGATGTTAGTGTCGTCAACATGTGATATGACTACATCATCTGGTTTCCTCCCCCTCCCCCCAAAACAGAACAGAAATATTTATTGAACACTGCCTTTCTATGCATTATTATTGATAATTCTACCATTTATATCTAGCAGTGGACCAACATTGTTGTCCATTGTTATTCCATTGTTTTGGATTCTTTTTGTTGTTAATGTACTTAATTAAGGAAAATAAGGAGTTTTTTCTCATGGTCATAGATCTCTCCTTGTGTCCCTTTGGTTCCCTTATCAATTTTCTACTTTTCCTAGCTTCTGAGTTACTTTTATTATTGTCAACTTCCCCTTTCTTCCATTTGTTATAGTTTATTTTTTTGATAGCTACCTTCATTTCCCCTCTAACTCAGGTCAATCTGGCCCATAAGATATAATTGAGAATCCTTGGAGGAACAGGATAAAAGCTCTCTAGCCTGGAGAAAGCTCAAGTTTTCACTAATTTATTCTGTTCAGAGCATTGATAATCCAGGCGAGCTGTTTTCATTGTTAGGTTTGTAGGCAATACAGTGGCTGTATTCACTTTCTTGATTGAACTGTACGAATTGTATAATCTCCACTGAATAAACCGCATTTTTGATGCCAGGCTGGAGAAGGGTTTTACTTGGATCATAGCCTCTCTGAAGTTTTGCTCTGTTTTCTGTAATGTATCCCTTGGCAGTGTAAGGGCAGCAGGATCAAAGGGTCAAGATAGTTACTGTTCACCCGTTTTTAATGAGCCATTCTGATTATCTAGGTTCAACCTCCTGCACAGCACAGGTCAGACAATGTTACCTAGTGGTTCCTGCATCAAGCTCATAAATTCTGTTTGAGTTCGATCAGGTCAGATATTCCAATGGTGAATTACACACCTCAAGTGATGGGGAGTTTGCCTGAAAACACCTCCTCTTTTGTATATGCATTTGGTACAATGTTGGTATAAGCACCAGTTCCTTACTTGTGAGCATTAAAATACCCCTGATTTCACAAGGGTGGGCTGCTAATACCCATGATGTCATGACCAAATTCCAACTTGGATATTTGCTTTCTCCTTAACTAGAATTCCCCTCACAGTTCCATCTTGGTAGACTTTTTTGTTCTTTTCTTCCATTCATAAACTATTGTCCATTGGTGCTATGTGGTTGTTTAACAGCTTCCTTCTCTCACCCTAGAGGTGGCTGCATGGAATGATTCTTCTATTTGTAAAGTGCTTTGGCATCCTTTGATAAGTATTTACATCCAGGTTAAAGGAAGCTTGCTATGTGATCACCTAGTGTGTGCTAGGCATTTTGCAAACAAATACCTGAAGACACAGTCCATGGCATGGAGGGAACTTACAGTATGAGAAGCCAAGTACAAAGGAGATGAAGGGGGGGAATGTAATGAAGACTTTGTCAAGCCAAAAAGCAGCAAACCAAATACAGCAAAGATCCACTGACCCCTTACAATGCAAATTTGGTGACTCTTTTGTTGCCTCAGCTGATGTGAAGGCAGTTATGACTTTATTCTATATGTCTAACCCATACTTTCATGTCTATCTTCCCTCACCTAGGTTGTTGGGCTGGGGAGATGTTCCGAACAGCAGTCATGATGGCTGCCAGCCTGGCTCTGACATCAGCGGTAGTGGCTCACGCCTATTATCTGAAGCACCAGTTCTACCCGACAGTAGTGTACCTGACCAAATCCAGCCCCAGCATGGCAGTAAGTACACAGTCCATGGGCTGTCCAGGTTGTGGGGAGATGAGGTTGCTCTGATAATGGCTCAGCCTGTCAGCTACTGATATTTAACTTGCACTGCTACAGTGGCCATCCAAAGCCATGTGAAAGTGACTTGTCTCCCGGGGATTGATAACGAGAGAGTCTTTGAACTCCCAGTTTGGTAGTGACTGAAAGTCATTCCTCTTTGGTGCAGATCAGTGCAATGAGTTTCCTGGGGCTTTGCCCACTTTGAGAATCCAACCTGCAATTTACTCAGCATAGTTGGCACTAATTGTGTCCCCCTAACTGTCAGTAGCAGCAGAGGGAGAGTGAATTGAGTGTGCTGTGGAGTTGAAGCTTTCCTCATACAGGGATGGCTCTGGTATGTTGGTAGGATGTGGTATATATTAAAACAGGAGCAGCAATTGTGAAAACTCCTGTCAACCCAGTCCTTTTAACCAGTGCTGTATTCCAGTTCCTGGAAACAATTTGTCATGCAGTGCCTCTGCAATTACTCAGGGAGTGGGGAACATCAGCGTTTTAAAGAGAGTTATTTATGCTGACTCTGCTCTATATCAGTCTTTGGATGTCCAATTTCACGCTTGGATTGATTAACTCTTGAGTTAGAGGCTTCGGAGTTGAGGTCTCAAATGAGTCTTGCAGTCAATGGAAACATTGGCTTCCTTTTTCCTTGTTGCATGCACTCAATTAAACAAAAGCACATCAGTGAAAGATGCTGAATTAGCATCTCTGGAGTCTCTCCTACTCTGTTTATCTCAAGGACAGGTATAGCATTGCCAGCAGTAGGGCAAGTATTCCATATGGATCTGCCAGTGGGCTTTAGTCCTGGCCTGGAGGGAGTTCTGTCTCCATAGCCTAGTGTGTATTTCACCACTCTGTTGAGTCTTCCAGCAAGGATGGTAATAAGTGCTAACTGTGATGGTGACTTCTTTGTGAGGTTGATATCCATCTGCTAAGGAATGGACAGAGTCCTGTCCCTCTTCTTCCACCCCCAGTTTACTTCAGGGAGCACTGGACAGCATTCAGATGAGTCATTTCTCTTTATCAATGTAATTCAAAGGCTGTTTTTTTCTGTTCACTTCTGCTTTCTATTCCCCCAGGGTATATTGACCAAAACAAAGACTTCCACGCTACAGCAGTTGCTGAACCAGTAGTACTCGGAACAAGCCACTGCTTTGGCGTGGGAAATATTTATAGGCATATGTGCACGCAACTGAATTCACAGCTGGCTTGCAAAATTCTCGCTAAATTTGGAAAGGCTCATTAATTTGTTTTCAGTTGGGCTTTTTTAACGTACATAATAATGTGCAGGTGCAAGTGGGGTGGAAATCTGTACATCTCACCAACACCACACAGTAATCAAATTACTTTCAAAATAAGAATTCCAGACCCAACAATACACAGATCACATGCATCCAGAAGGACGTTAACTGAGAACTAACCGGTATGTTTCCTTGGGGGCAGGAAATAAGATGGGGGAGAGTTATGTGCCTTGAAATTGGACACAGGTCTGTCATAGCTGGTTAAAGTTGATCCCTGGGGTATTGTAAATCTTAGACTTTAAGGATGAGAAGGTCCCATTAGGTCTGATCTAGGCCAAAAGGAGTGCTGCAGGATTGTTCTCGCCAGCCTTTTCTTTTGGTCCGGTTTGATTCATAAGTTCTGGTGTATCTGAGTTTCTTTGGGTTCAATCTCTGCCTTTCCCTTCCTTGCAGGTTCTCTACATTCAAGCTTTTGTTTTGGTTTTCCTCCTGGGCAAATTCATGGGCAAAGTGTTTTTTGGTCAGCTCAGAGCAGCAGAAATGGAGGTGAGTGAGACCTGTGGCAGTTATAACTGATTACTTGCAGCACAATCTCATGTTGGGTGATAAGGTTATACAGTAGCAGAAAGCTGCTCTGAGAGCTGCACTGATTGTAAATTAAATGGAATTTTGACACTGAGCATTAAATCATATCAATCTTTGATTCTTGCATGACCCCCTTGCCAGAGTATCTGAGCATCTCGGTCTTGAATGTATTTATCCTCCCAACATCTCTGTAAGGCAGGACCCTGCTGTTATCCCATTTTACAGAACTGTGGTACGGAGGCTGTGTGACTTGCACAAGGCCACACAGGAAGTCTGTGGGGGAGCCAGGAATTGAATCCAGTTCTTCAGACCCCAGGCCAGCACTCTAACCACAGGATCATCCTTCTTTTCACATGCCCGGGAGGAGGCTTGTCTTGTTGAAGCAGATAAGGGAGCTGGGAGACATGGGTTCTATTCCTTGCTCTGACCCCCGATGCACCATGTGACCATGAATACAAGTCACTTTGTCCCTCATTTTCCCTTTATGTATAATAGAATTAATACCTATTTCATAATGGTATCATGAGGTTTGACTGCCCAAGTGCTTTGAGACCCTCAGTGCAAAAGAAAATGCTGTCCCTTAGAAATGGGGACATACAATTATAAGTGACTTCCTCTCCACCCTTCAGTACTGAGAGCTAAGACGAGCTATATGTGGGGAACCCAGGACTGGCACAGTCCTGCTAACTCACTTTCTCTCTTTCTCAGCACCTACTTGAGAGGTCATGGTATGCGGTCACGGAAACTTGCCTGGCCTTCACTGTCTTCAGAGATGACTTCAGCCCCCGCTTTGTGGCCCTCTTCACCCTCCTGCTCTTCCTCAAGTGCTTCCACTGGCTTGCCGAGGACCGGGTGGACTTTGTAAGTGTGACATGTAGGTGAACAGGATGCCAGGGTGGGGTGGCTGCCCTCTATCTGGGGAGTCGTTCAGTGATCTTGGTAGCAAACAGGGATCTGTCTATCTAAGGCACTTCTGTGGCCTTCTGCGGGATGGGAACCCTTGTTACTGTGCTTCAGTTGTCCCAGCGTGGTGTGTCCTGTGTGTGGGTAGCATGGGAAGCAGATCCTTTTGTGTCCTCTGCTTGTTCTACGCTCACTTTTCTCATTTGTGCTTCTGAAGCTGTCCTTCAGGTCAGGCTGGTCTGGATTGTCTCACTGTTTTCCTGTCTTATAAGTTGTCTGAGATAGAGGCTATCTTTTTGTTCTGTGTTTATACAGTGCCTAGCACAGTGGGGACCTGGTCCATGAGTGGGGCTGCGAAGGTGCTAGATTAATACAAAATGTAAAAGTACTAACTCCGTAGGAGCTAAAGGGGCTCAGTACCTCAGAGTGCTCAGCACTTTGCAGGATCAGCAAGACACTGTGATGCCAGCAGACACGGAGCCAGCAAGACACAGTGATGATGCTTGTAGTGTAGAAACCAAGGTGGGTAGAAAATAAGATTGGCCTATTGGTTTAACATCAGTAACTCTTTACAGTTCTGGGATATCTGATGCAGTGAGAGTGCAGAGAATGGAGTTTGGGAAAACTGGGTGGAGAGTCCTAAAAGTTTGTTCATCTCTTCCCAGATGGAGCGGAGTCCAAACATCTCCTGGCTCTTTCATTTTCGCATCATCTGTAAGTGCCTTTATTTTATTCACTTTGCCTGTCCTCTCCATTCCTTGTCCTTCTCCCCTCACCTCCCCATTACAATGTAATTGCCATATTGGGTCAGACCTGAAGTCCATCTAGTCTAGGGTTCTGTCTCCAACAGAGCCCAGCACCAGGTGCTTCAGAGGAAGGTGCAAGAAACACTACAGAGAACAGATATGGGATAATCTACCTGCAAGGGAAGTCACCAGCCATGTCGGAGCAGGATTGGTTCAGCATGTTAACATATCTGCCTCATGGTGTGGGAATAGTTGCTTCAAATTCTTCAGATTATATGTGGAATCTCATTTTCCCTATCTAGTTCTGGCCCTTGAGAGACTGTTTTGTTAGGACCTAATAGGTTTCTCATCTCTGAGATTCACAGATCTCCTTAGCAGGCTGAGTCCCCGTTTTCCAAAAACAAACCTCCAGTTCACCCTCAGCATCTGTGTTGGGAGATCAGGACTTGAATAGCGGGAGATGCAGCTGGTCAGGACTGAGAGGATTGGCAGATCTGTTTGTATTGGAGAGTCCAGGGCAGTATTAGTAAGGGTGGGAGTGGTGCTGCAAGTTAGGACTGAGTGGCATTGGTAGAGTTGTGCACGTGGGTGGAACCCAGGGCTGGAATAGCAGGGGGACTGAAAATCAGGATTGATCAGGGGCGTCAGCAGAGCACCGTGCGGTTCAGGGAGAGCTCAGGGCTGGACTAACGGAAGGCTGAGGTTGGGATAGAGGGGTACTGGCAGCGCTGAGAGTCTGGAGCCCAGAAGTGGTGTATCCTGGGGTGTAGCAAGCTAGGATTCAGATGCAGTGGCAGAACTGTGTGTTGGGAGAAAGTCCAGGACTAGACTAGCAGTGAGTGCTGTGAGAGGCATAGCAATGCAGGACTGGAGTAGCAGGGGATGCCGTGTCTCAGGATTGAAGGGCATGGCAGTGCTAGGGGAGGATTCAGCACTGGAACGTGAGTGCTGCAAGCCAGGATTGAGGGGCATTGGTAGAGGTATGGGTGTGGGAAAGGGTCAGCCCTGGAATAGCAGTGGGGGTGGTGGGCTGTCATTCTGAGAGAGGTGCACTGGCAAAGCTGTGGGTGAGAAGCTTGCATAACATCTGCCTGCACAGTTAATAATAAAAATGACTTTGAGTAAGTGTTACCCATGCAGAGGGAAAGGTGTGGAGAAATCATTAAAACAAATTTTAATGCAGGCATGACTTGGCCTGATACGTGGCACAAATCTCCTAAAGGGGGGAAAGTTTCATTACTCTGAACGTTTCCTCTCCAGGACTTGATGAGCAGCAACAGCTGGCCAGGAAAGATAATTTCAGAAGATAATTTGCATGTGACAGGCTAAATACGCTAATGTAAAACCCCTTCTCATTTGTACAGTTGAGCGTGAGATTGTTCATAGTTGATAACCTTGTCAAAACAGGTTGTAATGTCTTTCATCCAGAAAGCCTTTTATGGATTAGATTGCTTTGTTCACCTGTGGGTTTGAGCAGAGCAACTGTTTAACAGCTCATACCAATCTAGCTGAGGACAGGACATCAAGGAGAACCATGTGGCTAGTTAAAACTTCAGGATGGAAGAATTAAACTCTGCAGCACACTGGGGCTAACACATGAATTCCTACAAGAAAGTGCCATGGAAACTGAGGCTGGGGTTTTCGGAGGACCCGAAGGGACCCATTGAAATGTGTTTTTTGCTGTGTGATGGGGTCCAGATCTTGACTGGGGCTCTGTTGTAATCTAAATATTGATGTTTGACACACCTTCGTGGCTTTCACCCTGGGCAGTTTAGGGTTTGAAATATTCTGTGTATGGGACATCATAGTTCAATAATTGGAATGTAGCACTTGCCTAGTGCTTCCCAATCCCCCTGTGAGAAGGATGTTAGTCGTGTTTTACAGATCAGGAAATTGAGACATGCAACAACTTGCCCAAGGTCACACAGTGAGTCAGTGACAAAGTTAAGGGTATAACCCAGAAATCCTGGCTCCCAGACCTATACTCTGACTACTAGATCACACTTCATTTCCAGGGTTGGGAATAGCTTGTAGGAGTCCTGGCTCCTAGTCTTGTGTTTAAATCACTCCTTTCTTTAGTTCTGTCAAGCCTGCCCCACGTGCACTCCAAATCACAGCTCGATATTGCAGCCCCAGTGTCTGACTTCCTTTTTTTCTGCATCCAGCTCTGATTCTCTTGTTGGGTGTCCTGGATTTCCTATTTGTGAGCCATGCCTACCACAGCATCCTCACCCGGGGAGCTTCCGTCCAGTTGGTCTTTGGGTTTGAGGTATGGAATGTGTGTCTGCCTGTGTGGTGGGGAGGGAGGGAGGAAGGAATATTTGCCTTGCCCTGCTGCTCACTGCAAATCAAAGCTCTGTGATGCATTGTAAGCCTGTGGGGCCAACTAATCAGCCAGTGGATCAAAGAACACTCTGAGCAGCAACTGGATTTTGGTCCCTCCTCTTCGTGGCTGAGTTTTATTTCTCTAAAAACACACGTCACACATACCAACCAAGTCCTTTCCCCCTGCCCTGGGATTTCTGCAGGAGACCATCTGCTCCCTGCCTGTCTGGTTCACCAGGCCCTCTGCCTTTAAGTTAAGGTGAGTTTTTACTTCCTTCAGTTTAGGCTTTCTTCCAGCCTGCTTCTTGTGGGATTACACTCCCAGGCCATTTGTCAGGTAGCTAAGGAGAGACTCCCTTTTTCTCTCTGAACTCAGGTTGAACTCCCGCTGCCTTTTATATCCATGCAGGCCTGACTCAGAGTCACCAGTTTCCTACCATGTGACCCATTCCCTTCACCTGAAGAGATGGGCTGAGCCTGGCACAGGGTGTGGATGAGCTCCCAACACCTTGAAAAGGTTAGCTCATCCGCTGACTTGCCTCTTCTTTCTGTCCTGCCCCCACAGTATGCCATCCTTATGACCATGGTGCTCACCATCTTCATAAAGTATATCCTGCATTCAGTTGACCTGCAGAGTGAGAATCCATGGGACAACAAAGCCGTCTACATGCTGTACACAGAGCTCTTCACAGGTATACATCCTCTCTCTCTCTGGCACTGGATAACAGCCATAGCCCAGTGGGGATTTATATGTTCTCCCATATGAACATCTAACAGCCTGGGGAGCCTGAATTGTGGTACTACATGGGGCCTTGTGCTACAGCTCTTCATAGGAGCATGGTTGGGGAGGTGGTTTGCAGATGGTTGGATCACTTAATTGATCAGTTGAAGGGAAGAAAGTGGGATTGAAATGGAGTTAAGCAGAAGCTGTTTGTAAGAGAAGCCTGTGAAGATACATTAAACCAGTTTGGATTGTTAAAACTAAGGGCAAGGATACACTACAAAATGAAGTTGATCTAAGTTACGTTGTTGTACAGCCACCGCAATAATTAAAATGGTTTTTACACATCCACAACACACTTCTTGTGTGGTGGTGCACGTCCTCACCAAGAGTGCTTGCACCAATTGAACTGCCAGTGTGTGGTGCATTTGGGATGGGTTCTGAAAGGCAGCAACAGTCGATGTAAGCAATGCAGTGTTTATACTGACACTGCGTTGACTTAACTACATCGACTTAAGTGCTATGCCTCTTGTGGAGGTGGAGTTATTAAATCAGTATAGTGGGTGAGTTACATCATTGGAGCTACATTTTAGTGTAGATGCTTACTGAGTTAAGTCGACGTAAGCTGCCTTACATTAACCTAACTCTGTATTGTAGACCAGGCCTAAAATGCTGATGGCTTGACTCAGTAAGATTGGAATCAAAATGTGGGTTGGGTGGATTTCTGGAGGCCTCATTGGGTTAGTTTGTGCAGGCATTATGGTCTGATCATTAGAGCAAGGAACATAGGGAGTCAGGATCCTCAGCTCTGTGAGGGGAATATTCTCCAGTGGTTAGAGCAGAGAGGAATTGGGAGCCAAAACTCCAGGGGTGTATTCCCAGCTCTGGGAAGGGAATGCAATTTAGTTATTAGAGCCTCCTGGATTCTGTTCTTAGCTTGGTCACTGACTCACTGTGTGACATGGGGAAGCAAGTTGTTTCCCTTCTGTGCCTCTTTCCCCACCTGTAAAATCGAGGCACTTCCCTGCCTCCCTGGGTTGATTGTGAGAGTTCACTAATGTTTAAGGGCAATGAGATCCTCCGAGTAGAGGCATTTGAGGGAAAACATTAATCTCTCTCCTTCCTCCTCAGGCTTCATTAAAGTGCTTCTGTACATGGCCTTCATGACCATCATGATCAAAGTGCACACTTTCCCTCTCTTCGCCATCCGGCCCATGTACCTGGCAATGAGGTAAGATGTCTCTGGGGTATCAGTTGAGCACGTGCTGAGTGTCTGATGCGCGCACACACACACAGGAACAGTGTGTAACTCCAGCAACTTGTGTGTTATTTCAGGCAGTTCAAGAGAGCTGTGACTGATGCCATCATGTCACGCCGTGCCATTCGCAACATGAACACTCTGTAAGTATCCAGTTGGCAGAGAGAAACTACTTCTATAGAGTGAAATCTGTTGCAGTAGTGCCTATGGGTCCCAACTGAGATATTTCTTGGGGTGCAGAGGTATTGGGCAGGCACCGCACAGATTCCCCGCCCTCATTTCCCCAACTGAGATTGGGGTGGGGAGGGACATGCTGCACAGACACCTAGTGAGAGAGAGCTCTTGTCCCAAAGAGTTTACATTTGAAATAGACAAAGGGTGGGAGCGGGAAACAGGCACTGTGACGGGAAGGAACTTGCCGAAGGTCAGTGGCAGAATTGGAAATACAGTCCAGTTTGCTTGACTCCCAGTCCTGTCCTCTGGCTGCAATTGCACTGAATCTCCCTGGACCTTTACACTTCATTAATACAGGAGAAATCAGCCTGAGAGCAGTCTGGCTTAAGACACTCAGTCCAGTGTACAGCTTGTTAGAAGCCTATTAGGTCCCGGCTAATCCAGGGCAACCCTCCAGTCCTATCTGTGCTTTGTCCCAGCTAGTCTGGAATGCCCTGAGCAAAGACAACTTCTCTTAGGGAGTGGGTGGACTGTCTCACATAGATCTTCCTGCAATCCAGCCTAAATTTCCCTCTGCTCCTTCCTTGGCATCCCTGCGTAGATCATCATTAGAGAGAGTACATACGTTACTACCTCCCAAAACTCTGCTTCCTCCCCAGATACCCTGATGCCACTCCAGAAGAGCTTCAGGCCATGGATAACGTCTGTATTATCTGCCGGGAGGAGATGGTGATGGGTGCTAAACGCCTGCCATGCAACCACATATTCCACACCAGGTGAGGAAAGGCTTACTGTTACTACTTCTACCCATGCAGCTGCTTGCAGATGGCTTTCTTTGGGGTGTGAAGTTAGTTGCAGAAGCCATGAAAATCCAAGCGCTGTCCTTGTATAATTGAGAAGCCAGGGCATGGTAACTTCCTTCTTGCTCTAGGGTACGTGGAACCAGGGAAGACCCAAACAACTAAAAAGCGTTTGTAAAGGAATTCAGTCCCCTCAGCTGTAGATCACTGGTTCTAATCCATCTCTTCTCAACTGTGATGCCTGGTTGCTGTGAGATGGTGGCTCTAAGTTTGGTCCCTAGGGAGCAGGTGTCCATGTAACAAACACCATCCGAACTGGACTCTCTGGCTGTCTCAGAGAAGTAATGGATTGAATGGGATACCGTGGCTGATATCTCTTCTCTTCTCCATTCTTATTTAGGGCAAAAGTAAGGAACAATAGCAGGCGAGGGGGAGGAGTGTGGGTTTCTCCAGCTAATAGATGGGACTGTGTAAATCCTGTTGCCCTGAACAAGTTACCTCTTTAATGAGCCAGTCTTAACCAGGTGGCATCTGTCCCTTCCACAGCTGCCTGCGTTCGTGGTTCCAGCGCCAGCAGACCTGCCCCACTTGCCGCATGGACGTCCTCCGTGCCTCCCTCCCCGCTCAGTCCCAGACGCCACCAGAGCAGCAGGAGCAAGCACAGCAACAGCAGCCACCGCCACACCAGACTCCACTGATTCCCCAGCCACCTAACTGTGAGTACAGCTTCTCTGGACACCAAGCCTGCTGAGCTGAGCAGTTTCAAAGTAACCCTGTCCAGAAAGGAATAACTGCAACCAGCACAGAAATGCAGCCATCTCTGGGGTGGGATGCAGCAGCTGTTGATATAGGGACTACTTGCCCAGCACTGAAAACTTTAAAGTGTAATACTATGTACTACTGAATATAACTTGCTTGGGCCAAATTCTGCATTCAGTTATACAGCACGACCCCATTACAGTGAACTGGGATGTATGGGAGTAATACAAAGACATCTGGCCCTTTAGCTTCTCTGTTGTTAGAAGGAAAGTATGAGTTTTCTGTAATGGAGAGAATCATGTAGTAATTGGAGCAACAGAGTGAAAGTCAGGATTCCTGGATTTTGTTCTTGCTTCTGGAAGGGGAATATAGTCCTTGGGCTGGGGCAGAGTGTGGGGGCCCTGAGAATCCGGACTCAGCTCTGCCACTCTCTCCCCTTTGCTACACAGTCCCCCAAGGAATCCTGCCCCCATTTCCTCCTGGGATGTTCCCTCTCTGGCCTCCCATGGGTCCGTTTCCTCCAGTACCTGGCGTCCAGCCACCCAACAATGCCGAGAATCCCTCAGCTGCTTCCAGTGCACCCTCCACTTCAGGCATTCAGACAGAAGGTGAGAAGCCACACAGTCTAACCTTATCTTTCATGCTATCACTAGGTCAGGCTTTCCTCTCAATGCCCCACCAACGTATCTCAGTTGTGACCTGTTCCTGGTCCTCCGTGTCCTATTTGGTTCTAGACCTGTAGGCTGAGACTGCCAGTAAGGAGACCAATTAATGCCAGTTGCGGATTCTGTGGTTTAGACAGAGACCCACCACAGAGTTGCCACAATATGAAAACAGCTTTGACACTATTGATCTGTTGGAAAAAACCCTGAAACCCATTCCTTGACCCCCTGAGCCAGCCAATCCCCCAAGTTTGGGGTTGGATTGGAGCTAGTGCCATTGAGAGGGGAAAGACCCCATATTCAATTCCCCAATCCACTGAGCCAGCCAGTCCCCACTGAGGAACTGGATCTGAGCCAGCGCCCCTAGAGAGAAAAGACGCCGTATTCTATTCCCTGCCCCTTTGAGGCAGCTAGTTTCCACCTCTGGGCCACATTGGACTGGCCCCCTAGAGATGAAAGACCCCATATCCCCGTATCTCCTCAATGTTATTTTATAGTGTGGGATTAACTAACATTGACCTCTGAAACACACCCAGGTGTTGCGTGTTTGAAATATGCTGAAATCTCATTGGCTATTGTAAATTGGATGTATAGGCATAAATGTGCAGTAGCTGTTTAACCAGGCTACTATCTCTTCTTTGTCCCTCTCAGGGAGTACCTCGCGACTTGGTGGTGATTCAGCCTCTGGATCGGACACTGCCCCTGCAGGAACGGTGCCTGGCTTTCCCTTTCCTCCCCCATGGATGGGAATGCCATTGCCACCTCTATTTGGTAAGCTAGGGTGGCTTCTTCCATCCAGGGCCGGATGGGGGAAGAATAATTACTTTTCTTCTCACTCCCCATGCTCCCAGTAAATATCCAAACTTTTTGTCTCTAAGCTCCACATTAGCAACTTGCCAAGAGCATGTTGGCTCATATCGTCTTCAGTAAATTGATAGATTTCACCAGTAATTAAAACCTTGTTCGTTGGAGAGGGAGGCAAGACACTTGCCTTGAGTCTTCTCTTACAGGCCATCTGTTTTCCTTCCGAACAGGCTTCCCTCCCATGCCTGTGCCGCCCGCTGGGTTTGCTGGGTTGACCGATGAAGAGCTCCGTGCCATGGAAGGCCATGACCGGCAGAACCTGGAAGCCAGGCTCCAGTGTCTGCAGAACATCCACACACTCCTAGATGCAGCCATGTTACAGATAAACCAATATCTCACTGTTCTGGCGACGATTGGGTAACTATCCAGTACTGGGGCAGGATTTGGGACCTTATACTCTGTAGGACATGTGGTACAACTACTGACGTGACTATAATCCATCCAGCATTGCTGGATCCATCTGGCTTAATGATAGCACATTGGAATGCCACGCACAACTGCTGGCTCCCTGTCCTCCTAATGGTAGAATCTGGTGACCTGTGGTGGTGATAGCAGGTATTCAAAGCTTGTGCCACCAATAAGTGGGGGCCTAGACAATAGAGTGCTGGACTGGGACTCAGGAGACCTGTGTTCTACTCCCGACTCTGGCACTGGCCTTGAATTTCCCTGTCTGTAAAATTAGGAGAATTTTTCTGACCATCTTTGTGCAGCGCTTTGAGATCTACTGATGAAAAATGCTATGTAAAATCTCTAGAGATTATGTACAAACCTTAACCCATGACGTAGGTCCGTAACCATCTGCATGATGAAAATGGGGGGGCCTGAAGCAGAGTGGTAAAGACAGGGCTATTGCCACAGTTAGCTTCTCAGAGCTGGGGTGAAAACTCAGGAGTTTTGGTTCCTGATCAATACTCTAATCAGGGTTCAAGTCCCAGCTCCGCCACAGACGTTCTGTGTGTTGGGGCAAGTCATTTATTTCTCTGTTCATTGCTTTTGCTATATATAAAGAGGGGGATGGTAATCCTTTGTCTCGCTCGTCCGTTTAGATTGTAAACTGTTTGGGGCAGGAGCACTCTTTATTACATGAGAGTTACGATGAGATTGGATGTGGAGTTCAAGAATATTGAGAGTTGTTGTCATAACAAAAACTTTGGAAGAGAGATTGAATTTCATGCTTCATTGCTTAAGCCAATTTTAACTATATGAGGCCAATGTGGTAGGGACAGATTACCCTATATTTGCCTATTTTGGGGTTCTTATATCTGCTTCTGAAGCTTTTGGTCTTGGCCATTGTTGGAGACAAGATATTGGACTAGATAGACTAAGGGTCTGATCCAGTCTGGCAGCTCCTTTGTAAAGTGCAGTGGAGCCCTTATATCATCTGGGGTCTCTAACTGATCGACAATGATTAATTTTTGAACTATGCTGTTTATAGCTCTCCATATTGTAACTCTCCTGTGACTTCCTCTCTGGACAGGTCACCCCGTCCTACGCAGCTGCCAAGCTCCCAAAACATTTCCACTTCGTCTCACGAGACAGCCACCAATGAATCCTCCGCTTTCAATTCACCTGACAGTACCTCTTCCCCAGGCACATCTCCAGTGGTGGCAGCAGTGGAACCAGACTCAACAGATCAAACAGGTAGATGAAAATTGTCCTTGTTGTAGGACCTTGTAGCATGAAGCCTCACAGAGTCACTTTTTAGTCAGGTGGTCTAGGAACAACGCTTAACCCATTCCCTAAGGAACCTTACAGAGGGGGCCAAAAGTTGTAGCTATGGCTTTAGCAGCTGATGGCAGGTCAACCTAGGTAGAACAGATCTACTGACTGTGCAGGGTATGGCTGCATCAGGGATAGGAAGCATCTGTCATGCTGGTGTGTGTTCCAGCTGGGGGTTTGCTACTGAATGAGACAGGCTGGGTGGCTGTCTCTTTAAGAGCTAATGACTGCATTTGACTGTCCTAAAGTAGTGATTCCAAGTCCCTTTGGAGCATGGGGAAACAAAGGAATCTGGTGGATGTCAACCTCTGATGATTTCCTCCCCCCTTGCTGTCTCAGATCCATCTGGATTGGTGGGTGCGGAGGGATACACAGAACCAACTGGACACGAGGAAGAAGAGGAGCAGCCTTTACCGGGGGAGCCTGACACAGCTGAGCTTCGCAGGCGCCGGCTTCAGAAACTGGAATCCCCCTCTCCCACTTCCCATTGACACCCCTTCAACCCCCCCTTTCCTAGGAACCTTGTCTTGCCTGGGTTACCGTTTGACACTGACCTTTTCTTTTGAAAAGCAGCATGTGCGGTGGTGGTGTGGGATGCGGCAAGAAAAATGAGACTCTGCCATCGCTCTGTTAGGACGTTCTAACCTGCACCAAGTGCTGACTTGACATGAGGGTGCTAGGGCTGCTATGCTGGGGCTCAGAATTGACTCTTTAATCCGCCATGGTTTCTAATTTTTGGGGGGGAAAAACAAACAAACAAACAAACAAAACCCACCACCCAGTCTGCAGCTGCCCTCTTTCTGATGCACAGATTCAGTCATACCCACCTGTGCACTAACCGTTCTAATTCCAGAGCCTTCCTAACAGCATTCCCTGAAAAGCAGGGTCCCTCTACAATACATGATGCACAGGCCTGAGGTGATCAGATCCCAAGGACTTCTGTGGCGTGCCACTTAAACACAGTGGACATATCTGTTGTTTTAGAAAGCTGCCATTCCTCCCCCCCCATCCGCCTAACAGGAGGTGGGTGGCAACTTCTCAAATAGTTCTCTCCTGTGCTTTTCATCCGGTTCTTTCTACCTCTGTGGCATTCATGTGGCGGCTGGTCTCCATCCTCAAGTAATGCCTTTTGGGCTCAGCCTAACAATGTTGATGTCTAGCTGGAGGAAGTCCATAAAAAACATCTTCCATCATGAAAGAGGGAAAGAGGTGAATTTCCTTAACAAACTACCCATGGGAGGATATCTGTAAGTGAATATAGTCTCAGCCTTTATACATAGGAGCAATGTATATAGGTGACTCAGCTGAAGGTGAGGGGGGAGTTCATGAAACACACTTGTCTCCTGCTAATAGTCAGCTAGAACTCCCAAGACAGTTAAGTCTAAGTATGGCAGGATCCAGACCATAGGCGGTGCTGGTAGTCATTGCTGATTTTGATTGGTTTGTAGTAGGGTAAAGTTACAACTTCAACCATCACTCCTGTTTTATATCTTTTTTTGAATTTATTTTTGTTGAGTGGGGAGCACAGAATGGAGCAGGCTTGAGGCTATGGGACACTGTGGGAGAGTTGTGAGATTGCTTTAAAGTTCCTTTTGAACTTTATTTCTTCTGCATGTTCTCATGTGGGTGGAGATCAACTTTCTGCAGCATCTGAGGAAGCCCAGTTGGGACACTCGCAATCTAGAATTTAGCTTAGTGCAAAATGGCTTCAGTATTGATCACAAATCTTTGATACTCAAAGAATTTATCCAAATGGCATCGGGATCATCTTCTTAGAAGGTGATAAACTTACAGTTACAACCCTTCCCTGGGTTACACTGCTTAAATATTCACCTCACCAAGAACATCTTCTGTATATAGGTGTCTGCTAAACCTTTGAAATCAGAGTATTGATTTGCCTGTGTTTAGCAATGAATCTGTGCTGATGGCACAGATAATGAAGAACTTAAAAGTTAGTCACATGAAGTTAATATTCTCCCCTTCTCTGTGCCCCACTACCCGAGAAACACTTGTCATGTTTCCAACATTGAAGGATTGGAGAAGTTGCAGTAGCCATGACTACTCAGTGACCCTCCTGGCCTTTGATACTATCTAATGTCACAGTTTTCACATGCTTTGTTCATTGTAGTGACACTTTAATTGCTAAGGAGTTGGGAGACGAAATGCCTCTTTACCTCCAGTCTTACTTGGAAAGAGAATGGGCCAGCCTCATCCTTTGTGATTCTACTTAAGTCCTGCTTTTATGCCAGGGATGAAAATGGCTTATTGGCCAGGTTCATCTGTTTGTATGTAGGCCAGGGTCCCATAGCCATCTTCTCTGAATTGTCCCCATGGCTCTTGTACAGCTCCTGGCACCACAGTTAGGTGCTCTAAGATCTACTTTCAAGACACAAAACAGTCACCTCTGCACTTATTTATTTTTTTAATAGCAGTGGCCTAACAACTTCAGAGGGGCTTATTAAAGGTTGAATGGACTCTTGTTAATTGACAGTATTAGTTGTGGAACTCCTATAGGAAAATAACTTTACTTTGGATGAACAAGTAGAAACTTCCCATGAGCAATGAGACCCTGCTCATCCAGTCAGTCTTACTACCCCGGCTCTGTAGGCCAATTAAAGGACGTTAGGCTAATTGGTATGATAAGAACATGTGACTTGTAGCAACTTCACATATGTTAGATTTTAGTAACTCCCCTGCCATCTGTCCAGCCTAGTTTTTTTTCCCCAGATCCCTGCTTGCACACCAATGCACCTTAAAAGACTTAACACCAAACTCAAAATTTTCTGTATTGACATAAGCAAGCAATTAAACAGTTGTCATGGTTATGGCTTTTGAGTTTGTTCAGTCTGCTAATAATCAGTTGGAAAAGGTTCTTGGCTACCATGGCCACTATGATAGGCTACTTCTGTCCTTTTTTGTGTGAGCCTATATAATTTAAAAAACAGGACTGGTAGGTTAAGACACAGATGGTGATATTAAAGTCCTCAATTAAACGTGTCAAAAACATAATTTGAGAGGACTAATCTGGCTTAAGTAATTGTTTGACGCCTCTTCTGAGTGTAAGTGATGACATGAGGAACACCTAAGTGACTTAGGAGTACCAGTCCTGTTGACTTTCAGTGGGGCTGGTGGTTCTAAGCCCCCAAGTGACTTGAAAATTCCAACCAATAGGGTTATATGAACTCACGTGCCTAATGCAAACATAATACAGTATACAAACCCTTGTACCTAAAGGGATATCAACTTAATGGGGAAGTAAGCCATGGGCTGGATTTAGGTAGGAGAGGTAATGAAGGGTTAAGCATTTTTGGTGTAGGGAAGGTGCTCTGCAACAGGCAGATTACATTATAGAACAAGCAATGAATGAGTCATAAAATTCCTCCCCTTTTCACCACCCTGAAAAAAATTACCCAAAAAAAAAAAAAAAAGTGTGTGGTGACCCTAAACCCTTGTATATTATTCAGTCTATTTTAATTCAGCAGATGGTATAACCCTTCAGTGCTTCTCTTTAAGTGGCTTCTAATCATACACCTATCTCAGGGAAACAATCCAGAGGCAGCACTTAAGGGTTGGAAATTAGTTTAATAGTTGAGTTCCTTCGGGAAAAGGGCAAAAGTAGCTAAGATTTCTATTTTTAAAACATAAGTCTGTGTGGGTTTTTTATTTGGCATACCAGGATTACAGTACTGGCTTGGATGGGAGTTCCAGTCACCAAGAACTAGAAGTGAGTGTCAAGGATAGGAATGGGTGACTATGTATGACAAGGGATGATGGATATCTTGCAAATGGCCAAGAACCTGGTGTTCTGGTGGGGAGAGGGTGTCAAAAGGCAACCAGGCTGCATATCACTTTGTAGCAAGACAGTGGGCTAAACTTGCATTTGGTGTAATAACTATGCATTCCCTCCCTTTTTTATATCCAAACCTTAAGGAAGAAAGTTGGTTTTAAGGAAGAACAAACAAAAAGGCTTGGGTAAAATCAATACATAAATGCAGATTCATGTGTGTGTGTGTGGTTTGAGAGCCTCCTTTTCTTTGGCTATGGAACATGAAGTAATGAGAGACTGCATTTTTTCTCTTTTTTTAAAGGAGGCAGCATGCTTGAAACATGCATTTCCTTCAGTGAGCAGAGCCCTTTTCTTCATTCTATCAAGGGACGTTAAGATCAGTCAACCCAGAATTTGACATGCATTCCTAACATATCCTCTTTGGTTCCAAAATCCATGTAATGCAAATAGTCCTATCTCTGCCCCTCCTGCACTCAAAATAAATTGTTTGTCTCCTTACCAAAAATAACTATGGTAGTATAAGCAACTCTGCAATAACAAGCCAGCGTGCATAAACAAATCTTTAAATCAGTGTTGGGTGTGTGGAAGAAGAGAGAGCTTGGTTTCATGCTTCTAGGGGTTGGCTAGAAGGTGGTGTTTTTTTTTTAAATACCATATGTTGACAATGTGCTGTTTCAAATTAAATTCTGTTTGTGTTGAAAAGTGGGAAGAGTGTAGGGACATGTCCATATTTTGTTGCAATTTCAATAAAGCAACTATTTAGCAGAGGATGTGCTAAACTGTGCCACACATTCCATGATATTTGCATCCTGTAGGGGTTTATTTACATACATAAGAGGAGGAAAATACATAAATGAGAGAGACAATCGAGAAATGTTCATGGCCTATGTTCATCACAATGGCTTCCTTTAACTTCTCTTTCATTGTTTTTGTGTGTTGCAGAGTTATGTTGGAGGTGAAGAGGAGTTGGATAATTATTTAATTTGTAAATATTGTGTAAATTTTTAATAGCTTAAATTGTATATATAAGAAAATAAAACTTGCTTTAAAGATGTTGTAGTGCTTTAAGAGTGGTGGAGGGGAAGTGTTAGGCAGCCTTGCCTACAGGTGGTGCCACCCGCTCTCTCCAGAGAAAATACACAACCTGCCTAATCCATCGTCTCCCTTAGGCAAGTGAAGATGATTTCATGCTGAAAGCAGGCACAAAAGTGGTAGGATGCCTGGTTTTCCTGCATGGGTCTGCCCTAGCTGCAGGGGAAGGGAGGGAGGAGACCAGCGCCAAGTTTTGTACCTTCCCTTCTCTTTAGTGTGCAAGTCTGTAAAATGAGGATAATGGTACCACCTAGCATGCGCCCCAGCTTAGCCTAAGGCTTAATGTTGCAAAGGCAAAGCATAACCCTGCTGGAGAGCGACAGGCCGATAACCTGCCTCCATTCCTCCCTTCAGCTCCAGCACGGGGAGGGGGGAGACTCTGGAGCCCCGTTTTCACTGCCTCCCCATCACACTACAACCACTGCAGCGAGTCCATCGGCCACCGGCGTGTCCCCTCCAGCCCGCCTCTAGTCAGGCCTCCCGGGTCCCCTTTTCTGTCTTGGCGCTCGGGCCTCTCTTCCGGCCTACCCACGGCACGGACGCTCTAGCTGAGAGGAAGCCGCTTAGCGGGGGGCTCTGGCCCCTCCTGGCACCTCAAGGCCGCTGCTCAGCTGCCGACAGGTCTCCGCTGCCCTAGCTCAGCTCGCCTCGCCCCGGGCCCCTAGGCGCGGCTGGGAATCAGCGCCTCCTCCGCCAGCTCTCTATGGTCTCAGTGGGGGCCCAACCCCAAAGTATGGGTGCTGGGGCCGCTCTAGCCTGGCTGTCGCCTCCCGCCGCGTCTCGCTGGTTCGCTTTCCTGTACGGCGCCTATCCCCATCCGGGTCCTTGGGCGGGCGCATGCGCCCTGCTGGTTCAGTCAGGCGGTGGTGGCGCCGAAGCAGCGGGATAAGATGGCGGCTGAGGGGCCGGAGGCGCCCGGGAGTTCAACCTGCGGCGGAGCCGGGACCGAGGGGGCCCCCGGTGGGGGAAGCGAGGGTGGGGAGAGCGGCCTGGACATGGGCGGTGAGAGCGGGAAGGGAGGGCTGGTCGGAGTCCCCCGGCAGGCTGCTCCCCGGGCGGGAGGGGCAGTCCCAGTCCGTTCCCCTCCCCCACCCTTACCCACACCCCCACCCCCACCCCGACTGCTCCCGCTGGGGGACGGGGAGGAGCGGCCCCTCCTGGGATGGGGGAAGGAGCGGTTCCCTTAGAGGGTGACCCCGGATTATGGGAGGAGGCTGGGGAGAATTGGATGGGGAGCGAGATCCCCTTGTGAGGGAGGGAGTCCTGGAAGAGTCAGGGCCCCGAGGGTTAGTGGAGGGCTTTCTTGGGAGCCCTTGATGGGGGTGGGAGGAGGAAGGAAACCGGGAACAGAGAGTGCCCCCTGGGGTGGGGTGGGGGGGCAGAGGATGGCAAGGAGTGTGTTTGGGAGGTGGGTTCCCCCTGGGAGGTGGAGAGAGTCTCTCAGGGGCTAGGGGAGAGGGCCTCCTAGGGATTGAGGGATTCTTTAGGGGGCTTCTCCTGGGAAAGTACCTCTGGGATAGGACCTTGGTAGAGAGTCCTGGGAAGAGGGAACTGCTGGAGCTGAGGAAGGACACCCCTCTGCAGTGGGGCCCATGGTGTTGCAATCAGAGGGGGGATACTATAGCATGGTTCAGAGGAGAGGAAGAAGGGTGATTTGCTCCCAGGGCTGAGGAGGGGGCACCCCAAAAGGGACCCCCTTTATTGGGATGATCCCTGAAGTATGGCCTCTGGGGAGGTGGAGGGTTTGGTATTTTGTCTCTGGACACTTCTGTCTTCCTCGTACAAGCTTGTCACCTGGATTAGTCTGAAGAGTTAACTTGCTGTGGGCCAAATTTGTCCGCAGACTGGTTACACAGCAGGAAAACTGGAGTTGGTTATGTTTCTGAGTCGCACAGAAATAGTGGACTTGTGTGGTTCTGTTAGAGGTCATGGGACTGATTAGTGCACCTTCTGCTTTGCCTGGTACTATGAAATGGCAATGCCTAATGGTTAGAGAGTCCTGGGTTCTATTCCTGGCTCTTGGGGGGGATCTAGGGGAGGTCTCCTGGGAGCTAGGATCCCTGAATGCTAGTTTCATCTCTGGGATGGAGAGTGAATCCTAGTGGTGAGCACAGGAAATTGGAAGCCTGGTCTCTTGAGTTCTGCTTCCAGATCTCTCCCTAACTCCATTTGTGATGTAGAGCAGATTGCTTCACTTTTGTGTCTCTTTCCCCATCATCTGTCTCACTGCAGTGCAGCTCTGTGGAAGAGCAATGGATTTTGCCCTCTGGAGCGTTTTTTGCAGTATTCACACAAAAAATGTAATTCTTGACTGATGACTCAGACAGTGACATGCTCCAAATTTAAGGCAGAGGGGCCTAAGTTTTTCATGCAGATACTTTGCTTGTGAGTTGTTTTTCTCCTTGCCATGATCTGCCTGCAATTCTAAGTGGCAAAGACTCATTAGCTAGTTTTGCTGACAGAGATAGACTTTAACAAAGATATTTGGTGGGTTGCTTGTATGAAGATGACTCACTTTCTGAAATGCTGTAGTATGTTGGATACTTACTGGAGCAGGGGCATTTGACCTCTTTGGTGCTTTATTACAGAGTGAAAGCTTGCCTCTTAAAAGTGTAACCTATTTAGTTTCTGCCTTAGACACAGGTGTTGGGATAGGCTCAAAACTTTAAAATTAATGACTATTCAGAGGGCTTTGTGATCCACATTTGAGTTTAGTCCATTTCCCCAGAGGCCAGGGACCACATGGACCATGGAGACAGCTCCTCTGTGTCAGGGCTGAAGTATGTTGATAGGATGGGGCAGCTTGCCCTGCTACAGCCCATGGTGACACCTGATCTGTTGAGAGATGGAGAATTTAGGCTATGTCTTTGTTAGAAATTTCTGCCGGCCCAGTTCTGTTGGTCAGGGGTTGTGAAGAGGTGCAATCCTCAAACGACTTGGCAGAATCCCTAGTGTAGATGCAACTATGCTGGCAAAACTGTGCTTTTACTTGTATAGTGTGTTTTGTTTGGGGGGTTAGAATAAGCTAGAGCAGTGACTGCAGCTTTGCTGACCTGAGCTGCATCTGCACTAGCTGGCATAGTGTACTGGGTAAATGCTCCTAGTGGCCTTCATCTCCAGGGTTGTCAAGTTAGCACCTTTCACTGGGACTAATTTTGCAACAAAATGTAGGAAAAACTACTGAAAACATTAGACTCCTAGGAATTATCAAATTGTATCAGAGCAGTGACCAGTCCAGTATTATGTTTCTGATACTGATCAGTACCAGCTGTTTCAGAGGAAGATGCAAGAAAGCTTATAGAAGACAATTAAGGAATATAACAAAGCAGTGTGGTTTGCATTTTCACCTTCCTATTCATAATCTTCCTCATCCATCCTCCCCTTGTGTATAACCCTCTAGTTCAGAGGTGCCCAGGCCAGCGCCCACGGGGGGGCGGAGAGGGAGTGCCACCTAGTCCGTTCTGCCATGGCTCTGCTTCTAGCTCCACCCCCAGTTGCATGGCCCCTGGCTCCCAGCCTTGGCTGTGCTCCTGGCTATGGTCCCAGCCCCGCCCCGAGTCTTGTGTCCCGGCTGTGGCTCCACTCCTTCTGGCCACAGACCCATTCCCCAGCTGCAGCCTTGGCCACAGATCCATCCCCAGCCTTGGGTCACAACCGCAGCCTGGCTGCAGCTCCATTCCTGCTCCTGACCATAGATGCACTCCCAGCTGTGGTCCCTGGCTCCCGGCCTGGCCACAACTCTGGCCCCAGTCTTGACTCCTGGTCCAGACCGCGGCCCCAGTTCCCAGCTGCAACTGGAGGGGGGAGGGCGCAAGGTAAAAAGTTTAGAGACCACTGCTCTAAGTACAGTCCTAGGGTAGGAAGGTTGGACTGGTGGAACTCAAGAAACCTGAGTTCAATTCCCAGTGCAGTCACATTCGTTTGTGGCCTAGGGCAAGTCAATTAATAGACCCAGTTCCTGAGTTCCCCATCTGTAAAATGAAGATAATACTTCCTTACCTCTCATTGGTATTGTGAAAGATAAAAAGCCCCCATTAATGACTGTGAGAGGCTTAGAGACTACGGTGATGAGGACCATATAAGTACAAAGAGCTCCTATGTCTCCACTTCATAATCTTACCTGCCCATCATTAGTCTAGGGCTATGTCTACACTGACAGCGGCAAAGTCGCTGCCGTCAGATCGACTTATCTGGATCGACTGAGCGGTCAGTGAAGACCCACTCAGTTGATCCAGAAGTCAACACTGTTAATCCACCCCCTTAAGTGGCGTAGCACTGCGTCGACGGGAACGTGGTTCCCATCAGTGCAGCGCAGACGGCGTACAGAAGAGAAGCACAGCGGTTGACGGGAGTTACGCAAGTTCTCTGCGTAGTTTGCGTAACTCCCGTTGACTGCCGCCAAATCGCCGGAGTAAGTGTAGACCAAGCCTAGTACTCTGGGGGACAGCAGTTTCTTTCTTAACCACATTACTTGCTCTAGTATCAATACAGATAAAGGAGTGAAGTGATTTCCAACACCAAAGAAATGTTACATTCCTTCCCAGTTCCTCAAAGTTTCTTTTTCTATTACTCAAGAACTGTAGTTTGTATGTTAATTTTCTTTCCAAAATATTGCCTTGTAGTAAGGTATGTGTTAATTGCAGAATGATTACTGTCCAGTAAGATAAGAGAACCGTCTGTATTGTAAAGTTAGTGACGGAGAAGATATGCCACATCATTTTGCAGTCTTCCTCCTCATCTCCTTCTGCCCAAGTATAGGATTGCTTTTTGCATTATATTCTCAGGGGCTTTGACCATCCAGTTTTCAGTGGCTCAAGCAACAAGGCTTTCACCACAGATTCTTCCACAATCTGATATTTAGACACATAGCCTGAAGTTTTCCCTCTGTTCAGTTCTGTCCTTGTGCTTCTATTTAGATCCCTTTGGGCCCTCTGTGATCCTTCCCATGTAAGACAATTGCTGACTGTGTCAGATGAGAAAGAAACTTACTCTATAGGCAGGTTATTACATAATTATCCACTACAGGATTTTCTTGCATTTTCCCCTCAGTCATCTGATAGTGTTTGGAGACAGGATATCAATCTAGGTGTGGTCTGGTTCTGACTTTGGTGTTTACACCTCAAAAGAACTATCAGATGATTGATATCATGGCGATGGACATGGTATATAGGTATTTGAACCAAAATGATCAAGACTCGGGAGGCTTGCCTTGTCTTTTATCTTATCTGCTCCAAGATAAAAGCAAAATTAAAGGGGTACATACCCCGGCTTCCGTTCATTACCCAATATGTTGACACGTATGGGGTAATGAATGTATGCTATGGCATGTTGACTCAACTGTGATCATGTTTCACTGGTACAACCCAAAGTAGACCCCTCACCATCTCACTGATCTTGATGCTGTAGGTTCCAACCGAGACGTGCTCCCGAAAC
The DNA here is from genome assembly GCF_026122565.2 of Emydura macquarii macquarii. NCBI lineage: Eukaryota > Metazoa > Chordata > Testudines > Chelidae > Emydura > Emydura macquarii. Next base: position 6,085,446 of record NW_027131105.1, on the reverse strand, counting down.
CTCCAAGTGACAGTACCAGCAAGCAGGAAGACGCCAAAGCAGTGCAAGGCTGCAATGGAGTTAACGCCGAAGCCAGTGCGATAGTATCAGGGCTCAAGGACCCCTCTGCAAATGAAGAAAACTCTCAATATCCTGCCCACGAGGAGGGACATGTGGCAGTGACCAACCCTGTGGCAATGGAGGAAGCCACTCTCTCATACCCTCTGGAGTTCGAGAAATACTGGAAGGCAGCTCAGGAGAATCCTCATGACTTCACGGCATGGACTGAACTCCTTCAGTATGTGGAACAAGAGGTAGGGCGTGAACTCTCTTGGTACATGGGGATATTAATTAGAAAGGAAAGGGCAAAATTAACAGTGTGTCAGGTGGCACTGTCTTCTTGGAGTTTATAATTCTACAAAAAAGTAGCAACTCCTTTAATTTAGAAAAAAGGAATGAGTTGTCTAGTGGTTAGAGCAGGGTCCTGTGGAGTGAGGACTGCCGGGTTCTGTTCCCAGCTTTGGAAGAAGAGTGGTGTGGTGTCCAGTGGTTGGAGCAGTGTGGAGGCTGGGAGTAAGGACTCCTATATTCTATTCCCAGCTTTCAGAGGGGAGTGGGATTGAATAGTTAGAGCAGCAGATGGCTGAGAGACAGGACTCCTAGGTTCTGTTCCTACTTCTGCCCCTGACTTGTTTTGTGACAGTTTACCTATCTGTGTCTGTTTTCCTACCTGTAAGATGAGTTACTTCTATGCAGCTCCTATTGCTGTATTGTCTAGGCTGCTTCTCCCTGATTACAAGCCATCTTAATGTCTGCCAAATTCAGCCCTGCCACAAACAGATGGAACCTCATTGAAGTCTATGGTATAGTACCTGTTTTGTCAAGGGCTGGATTTGTTCTAGGTCCTTTGATTAACTTTAATGAGATAATTATTAAGTGGGTATTGCAAATTTTAGTACTAATTAGTGAGAGATTTAATACAAGGCCCTTGCCGATCCTCAGATGAAAGATCAAATTACCACTTGAAAGAGCATTATACAGTGGAGATAATTTGGAGGAGCCTCAGACTCACTGTAAATTGATGGAGTTTCTCTTTGAAAGTGTGGTAACATAGTATTTAGACACCCACAGCTTTTTACATTGTAAACCCAAATAAGGGTTTGTTAAGTGCTGAGTAAGAGCACATTCTTATTTGAAAACTTTCAGCCAAATTGTTTTTCGATGGAAAATTGGAGTTTTGATTAAATGAAACTTTTTGCAAAAAGTGTCTGCTGTCTGTGGATATTTTTAATTTTTTTGTCAAAAAACAAACCTGCCTGAAAACCAAAAACCTTTCAGCTGAAAACCAATGTTTAATTTCTGAAGTGCAACTGCAGTGCCTCATTGGAGTTGTAGCTCGGGACCTCATGCCTCCATTCTTTTTGCCAGGCCCCCGCTGGACAACGTGATACACCACATTAATGCCTCTGTCATGGTGCATAGTGTCTCCGCACAAAGAGAGACTGCAGTGCATCATGGGAGTGGTAATCCGACCAGGGAACCCATCCTATGGAGGAGAATAGGAGTATGGGGCACCTGAACTACAACTCCCATGAGGACATGCAGTGACATTTCAGAATTAAAACACTTCAATTTTCAAGCCAAAAACATATTTGCAAGGCTGCTTTGGAGCTGGCAGGGTTTGGTTTCCAGCTCTCCCAGTTCCAGGGCTCTTCACACAGATGCTCATTCCCCTCCTGCTGCCCTTTCTTTGTGCAGAATCACATCTTTGCGGCACGAAAAGCCTTCGATGCCTTTTTTGCTCACTATCCCTACTGCTACGGCTACTGGAAGAAGTATGCAGATATGGAGAGGCGCTTCGACTTCAGCAAGGAGACAGAGGAGGTAAGAGGTCTAATTACTGGGATTTCTCTCTGCTGTGCCACAACAGCCATTCTGAGGTCGTTTATCCCATTGACTAACTCCTTGTTGAATGGATCAAATGCGATAGGGCCAGGAGTTCTTCACAAAGCCAGTGCAAAAGGTCCTCCTTGGTATCTATCACAGGTGACTTGGTAATGATATAGCAGTAATGCAGTGTCTCTCAGCAATTATCTTTGAGAGCCCATGAAGAGGATGGGTGAAGTCCCAGAGGACTAGAGAAGGGCAAACATAGCACCTGTCTTGAAAAAGGGAGAAAAAGATGACCTGGGGAATTATAAAACAATCTGTCTAACTTTGATACCTGGAAAGATACTGGAACAAATGAAACAATCAGTTAGTAAGCACCTGGAGGATAACAGGATGTTAAGTAACAGCCAACATGGATTTGTCAAGAATAAATTATGCCAAATCAAACTAATTTCCTCCTTTTGATAAGGTAACCGGCCTAGTGGATGGGGGAAGCAGCAAATGTGATATGTCTGGACTTTAATAAGACTTTTGACTTATTCCTGCATGATAGTCTCATAAGCAAACTAGAGAAAAATGTTCTCTTGATGAAATTACTATAAGGTGGGTGCATAACTGGCTGAAATTTCTGAATGACACCAAGCTGGGAGGGGTTTACAAAGCACTTTGGAGGACAGGATTAGAATTCAAAATGGCCTTGATAAATTGGAGAAGTGGTCTGAAATCAACAGGATGAAATTCAAAAAAGACAACTGCAAAGTACCACACTTAGTAAGGAAAATCAAATGCACAACTATAAAATGGGGAATATCTGGCTAGGCACCTGTACTGCAGAAAAGAATCTGTGGGTTATAGTGGATCACAGATTGAATATGAGTCAGTAGTGTGATACTGATACAAAAATGGCAAATGTCATTCTGGGATGTATTAACAGGAATGACATATGTTAAATGCAGGAGGTGATTGTTCTGCTGGACTCAGCACTGATGTGGCCTCAGTTGGAGTACTGTGACCAGTTTTTGGCAGCACACTTTTAAAAAAAAGATGTGGACAAAATGGAGAGAGTCCAGAGGAGAGCAACAAAAACAAGAGATTTAGAAAACATGACTGAAAATAAAAAGTTAAAAGAATTGAGCATGTTTAGTTTGGAGAGGAGAAGACTGAGGCGAGACATAGCAATCTTCAAACATGTACAAGATTGTTATAAAGAGGACAGCTATCAATAGTTCTCCATGTCTGCTGATGATAGGATAAGAAGTAATTGACTTAGTTTGCAGCAAGGGAGATCTAGATATTAAGAAAAACTTTCTAATTCTAAAGATAGTTAAGCGATGGAACAGGTTATGTAGGGAGGTTGTGGAATCCGTGTCCTTGGAGGTTTTTCAGAACAGGTTAGACAAACACCTGTCAAGAATTGTCTAGGATGTACACTTAATTCTGCCTCAGCAAGAGGTGGGGGTGGACTAGATGACCTGAGTTCCTTCCAGTCCTACATTTCTGTGTTTCTATGATTGCCTTCTTTGGTGCTGTGCTGGTTTCCCACGAGTTGATGGCCAATGGGGTGCTCTTACCTGGAACTGGACTGGCACAGTTCCTGAGTTAACTGCATCTCTCACCCCACTTATCTCCTTAAAGGCACGACACTTAGGTTTCAGGCCTCCAGCAGTCACCTTTTTAAGGGTGCAATCCCACAATTCTCTCTCTTCAGACCGGGTGTTTGGTGCAGACCCCAACAATTTACTGTAATTGCCTCAGCAGGTCTGACTTCAGTTATGTGCTGTCCTGTTTTCTCAGGAGCAATGACAGAATTATCCAGTGACCAGCCAGTTTCCGTAAAGTGAAGTACCAATTATTCACAACCAAAGCATTTCAGAGAAAACATATCTTAAACAATTAACAGCTTATATGCATGTCTCATTTACCAGGTGGTAACCTCTCTTCCATGTGGAGACCATGGCAGGTCTAAAATACCTTGGGTCTTCTCATGAAGCCTGATTCTGTTGGTAAACATCTCATGCCTATCAGTTATTGGATAGTTTATGACCATATCTTAGGTCAGGATTGTTATTTTATGCAGCTTCAAGTCCTTTGTCTACTAAGGCCTCTGATCCAGGTCAGAGAAGTCTCTGTGCTTTTTTCCTCCATGAGGCTGAAACTTCAAAAGACTTTAGCTGCGTTGTTTCAGTATTGAGAATTTGCATTAGTTACCCCATTTCCTTTAGTTCCTGCAGGAAGCATTCTGTATCTTACTCTTTTAGTCAGGAATATAATTGCTAACAATAACATATGGAGACATATAGCAACTAAAAGTCAGTATAATAGTCTTTGATTATTCCATAGCATCTTTCACATGGTTTAGATGGGAGGGAGCATTATGAGGCTTATTTTTGTTGCAATCATTGTGAGAACCCTTTGCTCCGCAGGTGTTTGAGCGAGGACTGCAGTACATCCCCCTCAGCATGGACCTCTGGATCCATTACATCTCTTATCTACAGGCCATCTTAGATATGAACCTTCCTGAGTCCATACAGAAGATCCACAGGTACATAACCAGAGCAGCAAAAACACAGGACAACACTGTGTAAGGCATTAGGGGAGACTAATACTGCCTGGGTCATAACTAATCTACTAGAAGATCCAGGACTGTGCTTTCTTTGGGGTGGCTGTTTATTGCCGTGGTGCCTAGAGGTCAACCAAAATATGGGCCCCGTAATGCTGTGTGCTGTACAGACATACAGGGTCAGACAGACCTTGCCCCCAAAATGCATAGAGTCTAAATAGACAAGACAAAGGGCGGAGAGGAAACAGAGGTGCAGAGAGGGGAAGCAACCTGTTCATGAGAAAAGAATAAAACTCAGGTCACCTAAGTGTCTGCCCAGTGCCCCACCCATTAGATCATGCCGCCTTTCTTGTTAATGAATGTTCTTTCTCTCTGACAGTGTATTTGAGTCAGCTGTGGCTGCTGCAGGAATGGACTTCCGCTCAGACAAACTGTGGGAGATGTATGTGGAGTGGGAGAAAGAACAGGGTGACCTGAAGGCCATCACAGCCATTTATGACCGAGTTCTCTCCACACCCACCCAGCTGTACAGCCACCACTGGGAAAAGTAAGTCTCATTCAGCATGAAAAAAGTCCCTGGGTCTCGGCGGCAACTGCCACAGTTTGGTATTGATTGGTTCCCTTACTGGTGGTCTTTGCAGAGAGGCTAAGCATTGACTGGGGGTAGGCCCTATAGACTGACCTTCCCTCTTTTCTCTAAAGGGGGTGTGTTTGCAGGGTAGCAGAGGAAAAATTCATATTGCCTCTGCTTTTACTATATTTGAACATAGGAATTAGGCTCAGTAAAGGAGTGACTGGTTGAAATGCCCTGTGTTCTACAGGAGGTCAGGCTCGATGATCTAATGGTCTGCTCTGGTCTTAAACTTTGTGAATTGCTGGACTGGATCAGACCCAAAGTTCATCTAGTTCACTATCCTGTTTGCAACAGTGGCCACACCAGGTGCTTCAAAGGAAGGCATAAAAACCCCAGATTAGCAGACATGGAATAATCTGATCCCCATATTTAGGTCCCTCCTGATGTCTAAAAGTTAGAGATTGATTTAACCACTGAAGCATGAAGTTTAATATCCCTTCCACAATATTTATTGTTAGTAGTAGTTATAACTCTGGATTTTCTTGATATTCAAATAAGTATCCATTCTCTCTCTTAATCTGATGGTGTTTTTGGCCTATTCTGTAGATTGAGCCACAGAAAGGGTAGTTCTCTATGTGACACTTAGTACCAAGGGTTAAATTCACACACACACAAATGCACAAAAATCTCTCTTTTGCAACATGTAAATCGTTCCATGTTTTCTGAGACCAGTCCCTGCACGTCCCCCTCCCCAGTTGCTCAATTCCTAGCTGTAGAAATTGGTGATGGTCATTTTTTAAGAAAATTTTTCCCATTCCCATAGATCTGAGTGCCTCGCAATCTTTTAATGGCTTTCCCCTCACAATTCCCTCCCTCCCGTCTCTCGAGTGAAGTAGGATAGTGCTGTTATCCCCATACTACAGATGGGGAGCTGAGAGGCTAAGTGACTTGCCCACAGTCACAGAGGAAGTTGGTGAGGGAGCAGACAACTGAACCCAGGTCTCCCAACTCTCAGGCTCGTGCCCTAACCATTGGACCATCTTGCTGCCAATATGAGTAGTTAAACTGTGGAACTCTCAGTGGCAGGATGTTGAAGGCAGAGAGAGCATAGTTAATCTGAGGAAAGGATTAGACGTGTTTTAGTGATTCTCTATCTTCAAGGCATAAGCTGATTGCTACCTGGTTCAGAGAGAGAGGTGGGGAGTGTACATCATCACATATATACACATGCAGTGTAGTATCTCACAGATGCACATTAAGGAGATGTCGATTTTCCTCTAGAGCACCCTGGATTGTTTACTCTGAGCAAGAGACTGCATTGTCCATCTCTTCTGGTACAGTGGATGCTGGGCTGCGCTGATACTGCTGGAGGTGAAGATGAGATGGTTAGGGCACTGGCCTGCAACTGGGAGACCTTAGTTCAATTCCCAGCTCTGCCAGAAAGGGTACACATACCTGAGCTAGTTAGATCAAAGCTAGTTTGAGTAACAATAGTAGTGAGACTGTTGCAGCATGGCTAGTCCCAGCCACCTGGGATCCTGGGTACGTACTCAAGTGGCTGCCAGCCATGCTTCTGTGGCTTCACTGTTATTGTTACTTGATCTGGCTTTGATCTAGAGAGATCACCACCTGATTGCAGTGCAAACATATCCTTAGTCTCTTTGTGCCTCAGTTCCCTGTCTGTAACATAGGGATAATAGCACTGCCTTACCTCACAGGAGCATTGTGAAGATAAATCCATTAAAAAGTGTGAAGGACTCAGATACTATGGTAATGACCTAAGAAAATTTACATGAAAATGGGTGCAGATGCCCCCAAATCAGCTTGCTGTATAGGATAAGATGGCTAGGTGGGACACTACTCCAGGCAGACATGTGATCTGATCCGATACAGCAGTTGCTCTGTTTTAAGACTCTTGAGCAGTTTGAATGGCCGGGTTTAAAAGGCCTCCTCGTCCTGGCTTGAGTGGGCTTTGATGCAGGCTGGGGGTATCCATCACCAACTGTTGTTCCTTCCTCTCATGCCTCAGGTTCAAGGAGCATGTGATGAGCAACTCCCCCAAAGACATCCTGTCTGCGGAGGAGCTGCTTTGGTTGCAATCCAAGATCACCACAAAGTCGGTACAGAAGAATGTGGAGACAGAGGTAGAGGAGGCGCCGCCTGGAGAAGACCTGCCTCCGGGGGTGGAAGTGAAGCCAGAAACAGGAGCTGATGCCCAGGTACCACACTTCTCAGCCTCCTACCCAAATGATGCAGACTTTGACAGTTATTCTGAGCTGGCATCTGCTGTTAGGGTGGGTATTGGTGTTATTTATTATTTGTGTTACGGTAGTACAGAGAGGGGGAGGAGGCCTGTTCTTTTCTGTGCTGCACACTTAGTGAGACAGTCCCTGCCCTGAAGAAGTTAGAATCAAAATAGAGAAAGGGGAAAGAGTGAAACGGAGGCAAAAACAGAAGGGACTTTCCCCGGGTCACACAGCGGTAAGTGACAGCCAGGAGCAGTAACCCAGTCTCTCCTGACTCTCAGTGCAGTGCACTGTTCACTCTTGAATAGACCAGGAGAGAGTGCTGCAGACTTGACTATTCTTCCCTCATCAAGAACCCACTCGATGCTGCATTGCACCTTACAGCCCCATGCAGCTTGAGATTTCTTCAGTTCTTGCATGCAAAGGCCTATGTAATATTCAAGGTTTTCATTTTGGAGCGTTCTCCCATTCTGGAGAACTGCTGGAATTGGTGGTAGTGACCTCAATGTATATCACTTACTGCTGTGAGCCATTGCCTTCATACCTTGGCATGGTGGGAGGGGTTAACATGTGAAACAGATCCTTGTTACTGAAGATCCCCTTGCAGTTCTTGTCAGAGAGAGCAGGTGACCCTTCCTCCCCTGGCCACATTCCAACATATTCCAGCTATGTGCTGGCTCCCTAAAATTCCCCCCTTTCAGTTTAATTTGAATTAAGGAGTTTACTTCACCGACTCTCTTAAAGTGTTAGGCGGCATGGCTGTGCTCCTCCTCAGGGCAGCTATGTTTTAGAGATCCTTTCACACACGGCTTCTTAAGATCTAAATGAGATGGAAGGTGCTATAGAAATATAAGATTATCACCATCTTTTTGCTCTGGTTCCTCTACCAGGGAGATCTGGACCAGGACAAGATCCGAGAGCTTGTTATCTCCATCCGGCAGCAGGTCTACACCCAGAACGAGACAGAAGTCAGCAAGCGCTGGAACTTTGAGGAAGGGGTAAGTAGTCATGGACTCAGCTGTTGGAAAAGTTCCATAGTAGGGACTAGTGCTTAGCAGCATCCACTCTCTGAACTGGCATCTCGATCCCAATGTGCAGAAGCCTTAGATTCTGTTTGGTGAAGAGGAAGAATATGCATTGTTCTGGCAGGAGTTCACAGAGGCTCTTGTGGGTTCTTTTGTTTCACACAGGCCATCTCTTAGTATCAGGTTAGACATGCCTAGACTTCCCAAGGTAGAATCATTCCTCATCCTTCTGATGTAGCTAAGCTGAGTGTGGTTCTGCATGTGGGGGGGGCGCTTTCAATTGTGGGGCCTTAACCTGAGCTCCTGTCTTCAGGGACACAAGATTTCACAGTGCTCTTTGTAAGGGGGATATCTAGCCAAAATTTGCTCCCCTTGCTGTGCGGTAGTGGGAGTTTCCTCTCCTCTCACCCCCAAAGGTGGCTGATTTTGCTCCATGGTTAGCATTTTGCAAACTATATTGAGACGGATGAGGGATGTACCATTAATATGACCCTCCATCAGCTCCTCCCAGGGTAGAATGCTGCTCTGAATGTCTGCTCTAGAGTATAGTATTATTATTGTGGTAACATTTAAGGATCTTAGTCAGGGCTAACAGGGTTTTACAAGGCATTGTAAAACCAAATATAGTTCTGCCCCTAAGAGCTCACATTCTGGGTTAGCTCTCTCCCACCATCCTGTGATTGAACCTGCTTCTCTGCTGTGCCCCCTCCTACCTGTCTTGGGAGCCACTGTTTATTCCCCGCTCTCTCCCATCCTAAACATTTTGCAGATCAAGAGGCCATACTTTCATGTCAAGCCACTGGAACGAGCACAGCTGAAGAACTGGCGTGACTACCTGGACTTTGAGATCACCAACGGCTCCCACGAGCGCACCATTGTGCTTTTTGAACGCTGCGTCATTGCCTGTGCCCTCTATGAGGAATTTTGGATCAAGGTGAGCGCCTTCCTTCTTTCCCTTCCTCCCTGAGGGTTGCCCCACACGTCTGAATCCTGCTGACTTCACGCTGAAGATGGGCGGCGCTGCTCCCCTTTCCCTCACATGCTCCTCCATCTTTGCTCCTAAAACAGTTAAGAGGATGCTCTAAAAAAATCTCCTCAATGGCTGTGTGTTGTCTTAGCCTTGGAAGTTGGATCTGTTAGTTTATCATATATTTCCTCATTCACAGAAGACAGGCAGGAAATAAGCCAAAGCCTCGTTGCAGTCCTAAATGGTCAACAATGCCATGACTAAGAGGGTGGATTGGCTTTGGATGGAGGTAGCAGGCCCTGGGGAGATTTGTGTCCATATTCTGCAGCTGATAAGAGCAAAATTTTTACTTGAATACCCCTGCTTCATTTTTTTAAAATGGCTGTAAGTAAAGGGGGGAGCATCTGCTGAGAGTCCTAGGGGACACTGGTCTACATGGCTTAACAAGCCCATCCCTTGTGACAGCAACTCAGATCTGGAACAGAAAGGCTGGGTGGAGTCTCTTGTGTTTGTTTCACTGGTTTAAAGTAAATTGGCTTCCCTCTCTAGATCTAGGCAGGGTCTAGTAATTCTGCTCCCATTTAGTACTGGGCAGAGTCCCCTAGCTCTTGGACTAAGCCAGCAGCATCTTGTAAGGGTGGGGGTGTAAGATGCCCCTTGGGAACCAGAGAGTTAATTCTGCACCAGGGCATGAGATCCCTCTCCCCAACCTGGCTGCTGCCCACATTGCTTGTGCAGTCAGCACGAGTTCAGGTGGCGCTCTCTTACGGATTTCCAAACGTTTCATTTATTTTTTTATTCTGCATGTATATTGTGGAGCAAAATTCTAACACCCTTCTTTTAAATTCCGTTGCTGCTTTTTATCTGCCCGTGTTTCCTACCTGTCTAAGAGGGTGCAGGAAATTCTGAAGAGAGGTGTGTTAAGCCCCTTAACGTGAGTGCACCATAACCTTCTCAATACAAGCTGATGTAGCAGACTTTCATACGTTTACGCCACTGGAAGCGGGCAACCTTAACGCATCCTTGTCCCCTTTATGTCCCCTTCACCTCTTCTGATCTAGTACACGAAATACCTTGAGAACCACACTGTGGCTGGGGCCAGGAGTGTCTTCCAACGAGCTTGTGGCTACCACCTCCCCAGGAAGCCCAACATCCACCTCCTGTGGGCTGCATTTGAAGAGAAGCAAGGTCAGAGGAAACTTACCCTATCTGCACCCATCTGCTGGTCTGAGAAGCCCCTGATTAGGTGGAAGTTGACTTTACTAAGCAGTTCAATAGTGAGGGAGGTGATAGTTTCTCATTGACATCTCACTAAGCCACCCAACACCCTATCTTGAGTGTTCACAACCAGCCTGCTCAGTAACTCTTATTCAAAGATTGAGGCCAAATCTTAAGGGGCAGATGTGACTGGTTCAGTTCCGGGCTCTAAAGTTAGCTGTTCATGTGCTAGTCTCTCCCAGAATGCTTAGTGGGCAATAGAATCTAGGACTGCTGAGCTAAGATTTTCAAAATCAGCTAGTGATTTTTGAGCAGCCAGCTTGAAATCTGATTATTTTTTAAGAGGTTGAGTGCCCAGCAATTTGAAAATCCAGGCTCCTTTAAAGTGTCTCAAGTTGACTAGTGATTTTTGGGTGCTCATTTCTGTAAATCTTGGCTCTGGTTCCCTGTCCTATAAACTCACATGTAAGTTGGGACAGTCCATCTCAGAAAAGAGCCACAGAAGGGGTTGGAGAGCTGGAAAAATGCTTTTCCAGCAGAGAGAGAGAGAGACTTAAGGAGCTCAATCTCTTTAGCTTATCAGAAAGATCAAGAAGTGACTTGATAATGGTGTATATAAGGAGAAAACACTGGATACTTAAAGGGCTCTTTTAGCCTAATAGAGAGAGGCAGAACAAGACCCAACGGCTGGAAGATAAAGCCAGACACATTCCAATTAGAAATAAGGCATGTTTTTAACAGTGAGGGAGATTAACCATTGGAACAAACTCCCAAGGGAAGTGGTGAATTCTCCATCTTTTGAGGTCTTCATATGAAGACTGGATGTCTTCCTGGAAGATACTTCAGTTAATTACAAGTGTGTGCGCTCCGTACAGGGGGAGCTGGTTGACATTCTCCAGTCTGCATTATACAGGAGATCAGACTAGATGTAGGTCCCTTCTGGCCTTAATCTGTGAACTGCTGCTTAGTAAGGGGGACACAGAAACCTAGGGGCTTCTTGTCCAGAAACCCTTTGCTTTAGCTTCGTCCATGTGTTTAAAATGTGTTCTTGTCAGATTTACATTGATTTCATTTGCAAATATTGGCTTGTACCATGTTTAAATTGCAAAGCCAAGACTATGATGTGTATCCGTGATGGTGCGCTATCCCCTTCAGTCTTTACAGGCTTAAAGCGGAGGTTAGATGGTTTGGAAAATGCCGCTAAACCCTTTAAGCCCCCTAGTGTGGTAAGTTTTGCCTTTGAAACGAGCGAAACTCTCATACACCATAGATTTAAAGCAAAATAAATATAGCCTCTAAATTCACTGAGCACCACCTGTGGTTGCCATGCTGCCTGCCTTCACTGCCACTGTCACCTCTTTCTCTCTCCCCTCCTCCATCTGTGTAGGAGATCTGGAGGAGGCACGTCGCATCCTGAAGTCTTTTGAGGAGTCCATCCCTGGGCTGGCCATGGTGCGACTACGGAGGGTGAGCCTAGAGCGGCGACACGGCAACCTGGAGGCGGCTGAGGCTCTGCTTCAGGAAGCCATACGGGACAACGAGGGGATGCCCCTGGCCTCATTCTATGCCATTAAGCTGGCCCGTCAGGTGCTGAAAGTGCAGAAGAATCTAATAAAGGCTCGGAAGGTTCTCATGGAAGCACTAGAGAAAGATCCGGTGAGATTTCGGGAAGGGGAGTGTGACACTCCCAAGAAGAAAATGCATAGGGTGTCTTGGTGAGATAGTGTCTCCCTCAAGGAGGGAAAAGGGACTGTGGAAGACTGTTCTGCATAGTTGCTTATTTTTATTAGTATATTGCATCTATGCTCCAGCTAAGATTCAGGGTGGCCCTAGAAGGTAGCCCCTGGGAATCTTTGGCTTCAGTTTTGAACTCTGACAGGGCCAGAGACTCTAACAGCCAAAAAGATTGAAAATTTTTCTGTGACTGTTTTCTTTCCTTCATTCAACTTGGAAGTCCACAGGACTTCCTTGCATGTAGTATTTCCCAGGTGCCATAGGGCCATTAATCGTTCTTTGTATTGTAATGTTCCTTGATGACCCATCAGATTTTGATAGCCCTTCTGGATGGTTGGGGACAGATGACTATTCTGATGCTTGAGTTCACAATTTCAGAGCAAATATTTTCAAAATTATAAAGCAAAACTTACATATTTTCTTATAGCATAGAATACAGACATTGCAAGTAAGATTAATGCATGCCACAATTTACAAGCCTTTCATAGAGTCTGAACACTAAATACGTTCTTATGAGACTAATACTTATTTTGAGCAAAATGAACATATAGGTGTACTGGTCTGGTCTCCAGCAATGAGTTTGTTGGGTCTTAGCTTATGCCTGCAGCCTGAGCAAGAGCTGGCATCTGTGACCTGCCAGCGTCACAAGGGGAAACTGAGGCACTGAGCAAGGAAAGGATGTGCCCATGGTGGCAGAGTAGGGAATAGAACCCAGGTATCCTTATTTCCAGTGCCCAGCCAATAGACCAAACTTCTGCCTAACTCTTGGAGTGGCCCAGTTAATCAACTTTTAATACAAGAGCAGTCAGGTGGAAGGTTTATGGGAGTGTGGGGGCATGGTAAGCAAGGATCAAAGGGCAACAACCATTGTGGCTTCTGTTAGTGATAGGGTCCTGGCTGAATTCTAGGTTGGACCAGTCCATTCTGCCTTCCTAAATCTACCCTTCCCCCCACACTCTCGCAGCTGAGTGTGGGGTTCTTTTGCTGCTTATAGTATATTGTGCTGTGGTATTTGTGTGCTGTTCAACAGCTGTCGCACTCCACCCAAAGGCAGCTACATTTTAGTAAGGTGGGAGGGAATCCCATAAATAGAGGATAAAGCACCTCAGGATGAAAGGAGCCAGGTCATTTTTTGAGTTCAGGAGACACCATCCCATAATTCCTGGAGCTGAGGGACATGCAGCCTTCGTCCTAAGAATGAAGACCAAAGCAGGGAGATTTCAACAAAACTCCCCTGGTGCCTTCTGAACATCCCTTTTCCTCTTGGCCAAGCACCACATCTCTGATCTCTCCCTCTCCCCGATATCACACAGGAAAATGCAAAGCTCTACACCAACCTCCTGGAGATAGAGTTCAGCGCTGATGTCAGGCAGAATGAAGGCAACACCATGAACTGCTTTGAGAGAGCCCTGAGCAGTGGCCTCCCTGAAGAGACGAAGATTGTCTTCTCACAACGCAGAGTGGAGTTCCTTGAGGATTTTGGGTCCAGCATACATAGGTAAGAGAACACCCTGTCTGCTTGGGGCTGTCTCTGAGACCCTCACCTCTGGGATACAAAAAGTCAGATGATAACATCTAATTTTTCTACAGTGCTTTTAATCAGTAGATCCCAAAGCAGGCTGGTATCATTATCCCCATTTTACAGACCGGGAAACTGAGGCACAGAGAGTGGAGGTGACTTGCCCAAGGTCACTTTAAAGGCCAGTGGTAGAGCTAACAATACAACCAAGGTTTCCTGCATCCCAGTCCAGTGTACTATCCACTAGGCCACACTGCCCCCTGTCCCAGTGCCCATAGTGGGGAGTGTTCATGGGTTTCTTCTTCATTGGTGCAAGGTGCCTGATTGGTGGCTCTAGAGAATTAAGCTGTCTGTTCCTACACCCAGAATTCTCTAGCTTGGAACTGGCTTTGGGTTAATTGCATCCAAACATCAGATCAGTCACAATGTGGCTAACGCCAGCCGCCAGCCCCCTACCCTTGAACTACCACTAGGGATAGTAGTTGAAACTTGATGGCCTAAGCTGCCATCTGTCAAGTCTGCCAATAAGGGAGCCAGTCACTTGTCCATAGCTTATAAAGCCAGAAGGGGCCACCAGTCTGACCAGCTGTTCAACAGGCCAGTGGTAGTGGAATGAGATTAGCAGGAGTTAAAATACCCATCTTGTTAGGGGGTAAAGATTAGGAGTTTAGTACTCCACTTCTGTTCCCACTTCTGCCAGGGAGCACTAGGAGCCAAAGGAAGTTTGGGGCAAAACAAAGCACTTTCAAAGTTAGAGGCACAAATCTTTCTCTTCTCACCAGTGCACGCTTTGGTAGAAATACACACACAGCAAGTTCCTCTGTTCTTGACTATCTGTCCCCTTCTGTCTTCATAGCTTGCTGACAGCATATGATGAACACCAGAAGTTCCTCAAGCACCAGACGACCAGGAAAAGAGCCCCTGAGAATGGGTAAGGCACAGATGCGACCAGAGTTTAAACAGCCTCTATACATTAGGAAGCATCATGAATAGAAAGGAGGGTTAGAATATTATATAGGAAAAACTAGATGATCTCGAGGACTGGAGTAATAGAAATGGGATGAAATTTAAAATACTAAGTGCAAGAATTTCTGCTATAAGCTAGGGGTTCATCAGTTGGAAACATCAGAGGAGGAAAAGACCTCAGTGTATTAGCTAATCACAGGATTACTAAGAGCCACCAACGTGATGCAGCCATGTAATGGGCAAATGCAATCCTATCAGGTGAGGTATTTCCAGTAGAGATAGGGAAGTAATGTAACTGGAAAAGGCACTGGTAAGACCTCATGTTGGAATACTGTGTACAAGTTTGGTCACCTGTGTTCAAGTAAGATTAATCGAAAGTGGAACATGTGCAGAGAATGGCTCCTAGGATGACGGGAATGGAGAAGCCAATCTTATGACCAGAGACTGAAAGAACTGGACTGTCTAGCCTGGCAAAATGAAGGCTGAGAAGGGATCTGATGGCTCTCTGTAAATACACTGGGAGGGAAACCCCAGGGAGGAATAAGAGCTCTTGAGGCTAAAGGACAATGATGGCACAAGAACAAATGGTGATAAACTGGCCAAGAATAAATTTAGGCTGGAAATTAGAAAGATACTAACAATCAGAGGATTGACATTCTGGAACAGCGTGCCAGTAGAGGCAGTGGGGGCAAACAACCAAACTAGTTTGAAGATGGACCTTGATAAGTTTATAAACAGGATTGTAATCAGTAAACATGGGGTTGCCTGTGAGAGCATGGATTGGACTTGACACAGGCGGTCCTTTCCAGTTCTGATAGCTTTACAGTGCATCAGGGCATGTGGTCAGATAGGGATCTTGGATCTCTTTCTGTCAGTATCTGATTTTTAATGCCACATTGCTGTTAGGACACTTGCTCGCTAACTGTTGTATACAGACTAAGTAGCATCTTTGATTACTGACATCCTCAATGAAGTAATAATGCTCATCCCAAAGCCCAGATGGGAGGGTGCTGCATATCATACTGTATTTCCTCTCTCTGATCCCAGAGCCCTGTAGGCACTGTGCTGTGACATGATTGCATTTTTATCTTCTTCCCAGTTGCACTGATGAACCAGAAGACAAAAAGCTGAGAGCTGAGGATTCTACTGGGACAGCCAACCCTGCGGTCACAACTGCAGGCATCACGCCACTGATGGGGATAGACTTGAGTGCTAATTCAGCAGCTTCTTATAACTACAGCACGTGGTATCAGGTCAGCAGTGTGGTACTAATGCAGTTTTTCGAGTCCTGTATGATAGTGCATCTGGCAGAGTTGAAATAAATGTATGTGACATGTTCCCATGTGGTTTTCCTATTATAGCAGAGTGGCTGTTCTGCTATAGTTCAGGTTGAGAGTTGCTTAAGGATTAAGATGATTGTTCTAAGTGCTGTAAAATCCACATGATGACTCAGATTGTTGTGAATGCAGGCTCCTTAATCCTCGAGGTATGCATGCACCTCTCCTCTTATCACAGTAACAGGTCTGCAAAGATGCTCCAACCAATCCCTCCACCATTCATTCAGCTACATCTAACACTGAATACAGGCAGAGTGCATGCAGATAAATTTGAATCTCTGGAAAACAGCACAATGGCATTTCTCTTAGAACTTCCTTGTATCTATTTATTGTAGGTTCATAGCTTTTAAGACCAGAAATTACAATTGGATGTTCTAGCCTGACTTCCTGTGTAGCACAGGCCAGGGAATTTCACCCAATTATATCTGTGTGGAGCCCAATAACTTGTGATTGACTAAAGCATCTTCCAGTAAGGTATCCAGTTTGGATTTGAAGACCTCAAGATGGAAAATCCACCATTTCTCTTCATAGTTTTATTCTTCACCTCCACCCTTACTGATCCATTCTCAGTAGCAATTTCCTGCTGTGGGGGAGTGGGCAGAGTTAAATTTGTATTGCAAGGGTAATATGTGCTTTAATTCTGTATTTTCTGGTTTTAAAAAGTTTTTGGTTAGTCACTGCACATTCAGAAAGAGCATGAGACAGGGCTGGGCAATCTTAACTGGGTGCTAACAAAGTTCGAGGGTATTTAATAAAGAAGAGTATGGTCTGGTGATTGGATCAAAGGGCTGGGTTTCAGGATTCCTGGGTTCTGTTCCCAGCTTGGAGAGTTTTCTGGTGGTTAGCAGAAGCTCCAAGAGTCAGTCCTGCTGTGTTCTAGTCCCAATTCTGGGAGGGGAATATGCTCTTGTGAACAGAGTCAGGGCTCTCAGGTTTTAGTCTCACCTCTATCACGGACCTTGGGCAGTCCCCCCCAGTTTCATTGGGATATGCTCCAAAACAGTAGTCCCCATAAGATGTAAACCTCCCTTCCTAACACCAATCAGTTATTGGGTCTGGAGCAGGATGTTCACCTAAGGGCAGGTATACATGATAGTTTCATACTCTTTCTCATGAAGCAGCAGGGCCACTACTGTCTATTATCAGACAAGATATGGGGCTAGGGCAATCATTGGTCTGGTCAAATATATTCTTCACTTTCCTAGCCTAGTCCAGTGTTACTGTGAGCTCTTTAACAGTGGTCATATTGCACTTCAAAGGTCGATGAAGTGCTTCCTTTATATATAGTGTTGGAATCCTTTGGATTAAGAGCGCTATAGAAATTTAATGCTTTATCATAGCCTCATTTTCAAGGAAATTTCTGACAATAACTATCTCATCTGTTCTGTTTAAAATGCAGAACTACGGTGTCTACGGGTATCAGAATCCATGGAACTACAGCCAGTATTATCCACACAGCTGAAAATGACAAGGCAGGAGCCATACGACCAGTTCAAAATATCAAGGAGCAGCCACTTTACACTTGCTTCCAAGAAAACGAGAGGAAAATGGCTGTCAACTGTTCATAAGAGAGGGCAACTGAACTGCTATGCTAAAAAGCCCTCTTTCTTCTCATTGTGGTGAGCTGCCAACTCTTTCCTTAGCCCACATTATGAACCAGTTTAGATCATGTCAATGCAATGCAGTGTCTGGCTTTCACCACTGATGGAGGCTGCAGAATGGGCACTGCCTCTGTGCACTGAATTGATCTTTTTTAGATGGAAATGTCTAAAAATTCCTTCCTGTATACAGTGAATTCAGACTGGCCTCACTGCAGACAAAGGAGATTCAAAAGCTGAATCCCTTTGGCAGCAACAACAGAATGAATCTTTAGGTGATATCTTATTGGAGCACCTAGAGGAGAATTTTTTTTTTAATTAACTTTATTGCGACAGTCACCCAGGGAAGGATCATTTTGTAAACTTTTCCTGTACATTTCATGTGGTGTAAATAAATGTGTAATTAATCAGACTGTCTTTTTTCAGCACAGCAGAGGATGGAAGGGGACAGATAGCATCAATCAGCACAAAGAAAACAGGATAGTTGGTTTATTTAAAACCCCTTATTCATCAACCACTCTTTCAGTTCATTGTCAAAATAGCCCTTGATACGGATGCTGCTGGTGACTTCATTGACTTGAATAGGTGGTAGTTTCCCAGTGAGCTGGGTGAGGAATTCCTTAACTTCTTCCTCCAGAGCCTGAGGTTAAAGAAACAGAACAAGAATAAGGTCTCCCCATAAATCAAATGACCACCCAAAAGTTTTTAGGCCTCAAATGCCAGGACAGGCTCTCAGCAGTTAAGAACTAGTTAGACTGTATTGGAATGAAGCAGAGTATGTGTCAGGCATAATGCTAGACACTTCAGAGATATTAATTATATCTTGTAGGAACTGCCAGAACAGCAGTCAATGGTCCATCTAGTCTGGTATTCTGTTTCCTGTGGTAATGGTTGATTCATTTGAAAATATCTCCCCCTTTTCTGCACCCATGCAACGAGGAGGAAAGTGAGCTCTCCTCAAGGAAAAAAAGCTTTGCTCCTTATTCTGTAGCATAATGTCCCTATTAGCTTTTTTCCTAACTAGTATCACTGCAGGGGCTATTATACTGGGGAACATGTTATAAAGCTATATGCCTCTGACTGCCTGTGGAACTGACTTCTGCAGAATATATTCAATACACTTTCTCCTAGTACTTTTAAATTTGCATTCCCTTTTGGGGTAAGGAGAATTACCTAATGTACATTGTTTAAAAAGAACATAAGAGCGCCATACTGGGTCAGACCAATGGTCCATCTAGCTCAGTATCCAGTCTTCTGAGAGTGGCCAATGCCAGGTGCCTCAGATGGAATAAACAGAACAGTCCCTATTCCCAGCTTCCAGCAAAGAGGCTAGGAACACTTCAGAGCATGGTTTTGTATCATCCTAGACTGTTGGACCCTAGTGCAGCAGTTCCCAAGCTGTGGTCTGTGGACCAAAATAACATCCTCACGAAGGAAATGTACAAGTTCATGTAAAATTTCATATTTTCTAAACCTACTACTGTAATTTATTTTACAACTAGTAGCATGTGGTGGTCTGCAAAATCTTTGGAGGTTGAAAAGGGGTCCACACACTTAAAGGGTGGGAACCTCTGCCCTAGTGGAATGAATTGGAATGGCACATACCCATATATCTCCTTCGATTTTCCTGATGACTGTCATCCTTCTGTTGCCACAAGTAATGTCCTTATAGACTGGAATGTTGTGCATGCGGGAACGTCTCACAAAGTAGGGAAAGGCAGGTGGAGTATCTAACCAAAAAAAATAGTGATTTCAACTCTAGGCCAGGGAACTGTCTGCCCTGCATGCTCCACTAGTGAGCTCAGAGCAGAAAAGTCACCCTGGTGAAGCTCATCATCTCGGTTTACAACTCTACCCTCCATATGACAGATTCCCCATACCATCTAAAAATCCAACTGGGTTGTTCCTGGCTAAAACAGTCACTGGTAAAAATGCAATCAGAATTTAGCTGACCTATGCATAAAGGCAGAACAGATGCCTGCTCACATGCCAGTAGCTAGGCTAAAAAACTGATGAATACATTTTTAGTCACTTTTCTGATACTAATGCGTAACAAGGCTTGTATTTCTTAAAATTTAGCAACAGACGATAAGTCTATTCTAGTCAAAGAAGCAGCATACCCTGCTGGAAGGGCTATTACAATCCTTGATCACTTTGTCTGTACATTACTCTTAAAAACACCAATCCTTTAAATTAACATACAAGCAACAGTGGCTGTAGCTCAAATTAAGTTACAGGAAGCAAGGCCAGAGTTAGGGACTAGTTTGTGCTGTTATTACTCCAAGTTAAGAATGCTGCAGGTTGAGTGCCTTTAGATCTGAGAAAATGTACCTTTTTCCTCTAGCTCATATACCCTTTAAGGTTATGCAGCAGTATGGGGGGAATTTTCAGACACAACTAGCAACTAACTCTTACCTTATGGAAACCACCTCATACAAAAAAAAACCCTGAGTCACTTTTAAGGAGCCTACATTCAAACCACTCACTGCATTATAATCCATAATCTGGTGGAAAAAACATATGCACAAAACTAGTTACCCTTCATTTCATTTAAATGTTCACAATTGTGGGAAATTAAAGACATATTGAAGTTAAAGCTTTATAACCATTAAAACAAACTGTCAACATCACATGCCAAAATATACAAAGTAAATATCCTTACCCCAAACTCAGTTCTCAAGCAGCATTTTTATGTTGACTATCTGTAAATGTCAATTATCCACCGAAATATTTTTCAGTGGTTTGTGGGTGTGTGCAGTGAAAATCAGCTTTTCATGATAAACACAATCCTTTCAAGCCTTGCTCCAGGACAGGTGCCCTCTCCTCTTACCTGCTGGTGCTCTCCAGCCAGATGGCGTAGGGTAAGAGTCGTGTTTGGGGGGATCAGGAATTCGAGTGGGTGGAATGAGTCGCTCCACAAATTTATATTCTTCAGTGGATTCCACAACCCCGGGATGATGA
The DNA here is from genome assembly GCF_026122565.2 of Emydura macquarii macquarii. Classification (NCBI taxonomy): domain Eukaryota; kingdom Metazoa; phylum Chordata; order Testudines; family Chelidae; genus Emydura; species Emydura macquarii. Next base: position 6,064,872 of record NW_027131105.1, on the reverse strand, counting down.
GGGTGGCTGGTGTCGGGTTTGTCCCGGGCCTGGCTCTGAAATGCAAGGGAGGGAGAGAGGAGACGCAATAACCATCAGGCTCTGCTCCGCCACACGGCTTGCAGGAGCCCTGCACTGCCTGGCCTGTCCCGCCATACGGCGAGCACCGTCTCACGGCAGGGCGGGAGCCAGGTGTGCTAGCCGCCTAGCGCTGTAAGGGGCCGGGCTGAGGGGGCGCGGGCGGCAAGGACGAAGCGGCGACCCGCGCCGCAGTCGTGCGGGAGCCACGTCAGGCCCCCTCCGCGGTACCTGCCGGGCAGTCACCTGTAGTAGCCGCCGGGCCCCCGCGCCCCATACGCCGCCTAGTCGTCTCCTTAGCACCGCCCGGGCTATGGCCGCCGCCATCTTGCTAACGCTACCGCGTTCGACTGGAGGCCAGGTCACCGGTCACCTCCCCTTCCCGCGGGCACGCGCGCGCCCCGCCCTCCCCAACGCCGGCTGACGTCAAAACGCGACATCTCCGCGCCCGCGGGCGGCAGCCGATTGCGTACAGCGTGACGCTTTACGCACCGCGCGCGTCTCCCTGTACGTATATCAGCGTGCGCGCTCCCAGCCCCTTCTTTCTTTCCGGCTCCATCTTTGTGTGGCGGCGCCGTTCGTCTCGTGGTGAGTCAGGCCCCGGATCCCCCCCGTCCTCCGGGGAGCGCGAGGCCTGGGGGAGGCTCGGGTGGGTTGCGAAGGGCTAGAGGGGGCGGGGCGTGGGGGCCTGGTCAGGCGGTGGCGGACCTGGCGGGAGGGGAGGGTTGGTTTGGGGAGCTCGAGGGGCGGGCTGGCGGAGAGAGGTTGTGGGGGGAGGGGTTCGGGATTCAGCCTTGGGGCTGGCCATGAGGCAGCTCTCGCCTCACCCGTCCCTGGGGGCTCGTGGTGCGGGGTCTCCCAGCCCCCTCCCCCGGGGCGGCATGGGGTGGGTGGCAGACAGGTAACATCTCGGGGAAGGAGCTGCAGCCCCTCCCTCCTCATCCACCACTGCAGCAGCCAGGTGCCTCACTGGCCTGGTCTGGGACAGAGGCCAGAGGAGGGCAGGTGGGGCTGACTTACGCCATGGGCCGTGGCTGGTGAGGAGATCCCTGGCTAGTACCGGGTGCCTTGTGTCTAGCCCAGGATGTTGGTGATTGGGGTAGTGGCTCTCCATTCTGCATCCCCGGGTAAAGTTGGCTGGCTCAGCTAGGCTCTTCTAACCATTATTCCCCAAGTGACCCACTACAAAAGGAACTGGGGGGGTGAGTGGATGAGCTGGGCTCGGTGGAAAAGCTGAGGGCCTGTGTCCCACTCTACCCTTTCCTGACAGGTAGTGGGGTTAGTGGCCTGGGAACATAGTAAAGAGCAGGGCTCCTGGATTCTATCCCCAGATCAGGGAGGAGAATGGAGTCGGTGGGTTAGAGCAGGTGAGGGCTAGGAGTCCTTCTGTACTAAATCCCTGAGTGGATTACTGAGGATGCTGCTACTCCAGTTTATCCAAACCTCCTTGTTAATTGATTGGCACATTACACAATCCTTGAGACTGATCCAGGCCCAGCAGCCGGCACTGACTTTCTGCCGGTACTGTGTCTGCTGCCACGGCAGCAGCAAAGTTCATCTGGGGAGAAGCATCAGTAAAGTTTCCTTGTTTATGACCTAATGGGTCTGCTACCTGAAACGTGCCATTGTTGGGAAGGTGCAGAGACTGACTTTGGCTAGATAGCACTTGATCTGGGGCAGCCAAAGCTGAATTCCAGGGCCTTTGGAGATACCCATTTGCCAGGGTTTGCGTATCCTGATTGCATTGTGTAGGTTATGATTTGCTTCTGTAGGCTGAGTCACTTAACTCATGTTTCAATATGGGATGCACAGCTAGAGAAGGGGACTGGAAGCCAGGTCTTCTGAGTTCCATCACTTGCTCTTCTGTTTAAGCAAGCAACAGGACTTCTGGGTTCTCTTTCTGGGTCTGTCACTCCCTCTGGAAACGAGAGGAGGAATGGGATCTAGTGGATTAAATTGGGGGTATTGGGAATCAGGACTCCTGGGTTCTATTCCTAGGTGTTTCACTAGTAGTTTTTTGTTTGAATTTTATCTGTAGAGCTCCCAGTAGGTTAGTGGGTAGCTGCTATGAAATATGACAGAGAAGCCGCTTGCCTCTCTCAGCTTGTCTGATATAATGTAACCACAGAATGCCAAACCTTATATCTTTAGCCTGCTGTGGAAATGGTCTGGTCTCAGGTAACTTTCCCTAACCCTTGTTCTGTTTACTCAGCATAGTTGGAACGATGCAGCTATTCATTCGTGCTCAGAATCTGCACACCCTTGAGGTATCTGGACAGGAAACAGTATCTCACATTAAGGTGAGGATTCCCTAGCCACATATTGTACTCTCTCTCCCCATCTGTTTGCTACTCCATGCCACCTAAACAATTCTGTGGGGCTTTTCAATGCATCCTTCAGCTGATTGCTTGTTCCCATGGGGTGAGGGGTGGAGGCAGAATTGCTGCCGATTTCTGATGATAAATACTGGGAAAGAAAGCACTGGGCACTGCATGTCCTTTTCCTCAGTTTATCTGTGATGAAGGCAGCCTTGAAAGATTCATAGGGACATGGCTGCCCAAAGCTGGACCACATCAGCCTTTGATCTTGACATTATACCCGCACTCCCTAATGTCTGCTCCTTCAGAAGACATTAAACATTCTGGAGTGCTTGCAACTAAAATATTCCTAGCATTTCTAATTGGGGTAATTCATGTATTTGGCCTTGCAGTTTGAATGAAGGGCTGTTAGTTTCACCCCATAACTTAGTGGTATCCCTTCCCAGTGCCACTCTAAACAATTCTGTCAGGCTTTTCTATAGCTCTTGTTCTTGTCATGGCCAAGTACAGGGATTCCTCTCCCTTCGAAGCATTTACCCTGTTCTTATCCCCTGAGACTGTTGGAATGCATCATCCCTTCCCTTGCAAGCCAGCCTGGACAGCTCTAACTCTTCCTGAATTAGTCCTTCTCACTCCTGATCTGTGGCAGTGGGATCTGAGCTTCTTCTAACCACTCAACCTGTTTAGGATTGTGCTGTCCAGAAAGAAACACTCTTTGATCTGGGATACTGTGCCCCCTTGGATGGCACACCTCCTGTGATGCTAGCAGACTTGAGGAAGGTGCTCTATTAGCTTTGCTTTCCTGGCTTCACCAGCTGATTGTACCCCTCTGTACTGTGTTTCTCCTATCAGGCTCACATTGAGTCCGTGGAGGGCATTGCACGTGAGGATCAGGTGGTTCTCTTGGGTGGAACTCCCTTGGAGGATGAAGCTATCCTTGAGCAATATGGCATCTGTGAACTCACCACCCTGGAGGTGGCTGCTCGCATGCTAGGTGGTAAGTATTAAAAAGTCCTGAGATGGGTTTACTAGACTCAAATTCCCGATGAGATCCCTGGAGGGGTGGAAGAGGCTTGCAAAAGAGTCCCCTCCCACAGTCTTCCTTAGCTGAGTTTCAAGAGGGGATGACTGATCTGATAACTCTGCTAGCAACAACAGGGTCATGCTAGACTGAGACCACTGCAGCTGATGGTGCATGAGAAACCAGAGCATCTGGGAGGATGCCCTATGTAAAATGAGCTTGCTGGATCTCAGCCCAGTCTACAGGGATCCACATAAGACCGCACTCAGATCCCTCTTATTCAGTCTGAGAGCCCAGAGTGAATGGAACACCCCAAACTCCTCTCCAGTTCAGGACTGAGGCCCATTGAGGTCGGTTGGTTGTGGGAGCCTTGCCAATTCTTCTGAGGTATGTCTACATTGCAATTTAAAAAACAAAAAACCCACCCCACAACACAGAGTCTCAGAGCATTGGTCAGCTGACTTGGGCTGTGGGGCTAAAAAATAGCAGTGTAGCTGTTCTGGTTGAAGCCTGGGCTCTGAGACCCTCCCCCTTCATGTGGTCTCTCAGTCCAAGTTCTAGCCTGAGCCTGAAAGTTTACATTGCAGTTCTGCAGTCCTGTGAGAATGAGTCAACTGACCTGGGCCAGCCATGGCACTAGACATACCTTTAGAGGCCCCCAGTCACCATGTTGCCATGTCTCCCTTATGAAGGAGGTTCAGGAGCCAGTTACTAGGGCCTGGGTTAACTTAAAGGGCTAGTGAATAAAACCCACGCCCTGGAATAACAAGGTTGGGATGAATCTGGCCACCAAGGCAACTGTCTCATCCACACTGTATATATTGCCCAGTATCCTGTGGCACTGAGGGCAGCTCTCCTGATTTCTCTCCCCAGGTAAGGTCCATGGCTCCCTGGCTCGTGCTGGGAAGGTGAGAGGCCAGACTCCCAAGGTAAGTGATTCTTTTGGTGCATTGATGTAACCTTGCTGGGGAGGGGCAGATTTTGAGGGTTTGTTGCACTTTGATATCAATAAACATTTTGAGACTACCACAACCTATTGGTTAGAGCAGGGGGATTAGGAGCCAGGAGTGCCTCCTCTTGGCATGTTGCTAACCATGCTCTCTCCCTCAAAGGTCGCCAAGCAAGAGAAGAAGAAGAAGAAGACTGGCCGTGCCAAGAGACGAATGCAGTACAACCGACGCTTTGTCAATATCGTGCCGGGCTTTGGCAAGAAGAAGGGCCCCAATGCTAACTCCTAAATAGCATGTCTCCCCCTCTCACCAAATAAAGCAGATGTCATCTGAATTCTGTCTTGTGGCTGCTTTCATTCTTAAGGCCCTGAAATCAGACTGTGGGGGGCATTCTCTTCTCCCTCCCCTTGCATGTGAGCTGGCTCTGTTCAAGATGCCTCTGAGTCCCAGCTACTCACAACTACTCCTGCCTGCCTGTGCTTCTTATTCCTCTAGGGCACTTCAAAGGAGGGACCCAGCTGTGAGTGGCTGAGAAGGGATGGGGAGGAGCTAGGACAACTGGGGGTGACCCACATGTTGCCTGCCTTACCTGGTGTCTTCACTCAGAGTTTAAACACTGCTGCATTGTTCTTCATTGGAGCCTTAGTGCATTAAGAGATTTTGTGTCCTGTAGGCAAACTGTGTTATGGGCACTAGAAAGGAGGAAGGGGAATGAGTGCTGGTATTGATTGTTCTATCTGGGCTGAATTCTGCACTCATTTTCTTTTTAGACTGTGCAGATTCTGGGGAGACATCCTGAGAAGAATAGAGCTGCTCATTTTGGTGTCCAAAGTCTAGAAAAAACCTTCCAGAGCTATTCTGGCAGCTGTAGCTACAACGAGCGGGAAACTCTGTTAATCTGTTTAAAGAGAGAGGAGGATAATCAGTAGAAAGGAAGAACAAAAAGATTGATCCAATGCTCTGAACTGTGCACTGACAACCAGGGTAGCTTGGTCCTGTTCCCCACTTCATGATTTAGAGTAATACAGTGGAAGACATGACTGGAGCTCTAATGCTGCTCACTTCATACAGCTCAAATATGTTGCTTTGTGCACAGTTTCTCCATTTGTAATGTGCAGATGATACTTGTAAGTCACTTGAGGCTTAATGTATTAAATATTTGAGAAGTGCTGGGAGAGATGGGCAAAGTGTTATTCCACCTGCCTTTTCATTAATGGGGGGGGCGGCACAAATGTTGTCCTCCTGCAGTGTCATTACTGCACTTTTAAGTGTGTATTGCTGGATATATAGTGGTGGGAAGAAGCAAGGGGCTCTTAAGAGGAAATGTTTTACTGGGCCTGTTTCTGCAAGAACCCAAAGCAATTTACATGGATCACTGCAGCTACCTCGGTGCTGGAGCAGTCTAGGTGCTTAGCAGTGATGACTGTCCTGACAACTGTATGGGAGGTAGTGATCATTGCTGTCACTATGCAGTGATTATTAATATAAGGGTGCCAGTCTTGAAAGGGCAGGACCGGTTCCAGACAGCAGCCCGCACGCTACGCAGTGGCCGCCGGAAGTAGCCGAAAGAGCGGCGGGCTCCGAAGCTGAGGAGGAAGCGCTCGAAACTAGGGCGGAATTTACCGAAGTGGTACGAGCGCTTCCGAAGCGAAGGCGGAAATATCCGAACGAAGCGGCGGTGGCGGAAACGCTCGAGTGCGTCCGAAGGCAGGAAGTCGGAAATGCCCGAGGGGGTGGTGGCGGAAACACCCGAGAGCTGCCAAGATGGAGGCGGCCGGGCCCTGCGGCCTGTGCCAGCGGGAGCGGGCCCCCTACACGTGTCCCCGCTGTAACGTACGCTTTTGCTCGGTGCCCTGTTACCGGGGACACGGGGCCTGCGCTGAGGCCTTCTACCGCCGGCAGCTGCTGCTTCGGTTCCAGGGCCAGCGGCGGGATCCGGCCTCCCGAGCCTGCCTGAAAGAGGCCCTGATCCGCTTGCGGGAGCTACGCGAGTCCGGGGATGCGGAGCTCCAGCTAGGCCGCGGCCCGGAAGACCAGGAAGACGGGCTATGGGAGCTGCTCAGTCCGGCCCAAAAAGTCGCCTTTCAGCGTCTGCTGAGCAGCGGGGAGATTGGGGCCATCCTGCCCCAGTGGAGGCCGTGGTGGCAGAGAGCGTCCCGGGGCCTGGTCCAGGAGCTGGGAGGTGCTGAGAGTGCCCAGGAGGCTGGGGACACCCAACCCCTTGCGGGCACCCAGAAGTCAGAGGAGAAGACCCAAGGCACAGCACCCATCTACCAGCCACCAGTGTCCCGAGGTGCTTGCCCCCCCATGGGCACCCAGCAGCCAGGGGAGTGCCAAGGCATAGCACCTACCCAGCAGCCGGAAGAAGTGCCAAGCCCTGTGCCTGCTGTGCTTGCATCCATTCCATTACTGAGCTCCCTGACCCGCAGCCCAGCCTCACCCCTGGTGTGCTTCCAGCTGCCTAATGCCCTCTATGCCTACGTCTTTGCCCTCACCCTCTACAATGGGGACCTGAGTGAAGATGAGCTGCTGCCTGAGTTCTCTGACATGGTCATGGATGTCTCCGGGGCGCTTGGCTCCAGGCAGGTCTTCCACTCCACAGCAGAGGCACTGCAGGCTGCTCTGCAGGCAGTGACAGCCAGCCAGTATTCCGAGTGCCCCCTGGGGAATGCAGGGGCTATGATGGCAGTGGCCCAGATCCTGATGGGGGAGAGTCAAGCCAAGCAGAAAGGCTACAGCCTGTCAGCCCTCTCCCATCTTGCCAGGCTGCTGGGCAAGGCCAAGAACCTGGTGCCAACAGAGGAACGGTCCAGGGTATATGGTGCTAAGAAGAAGTGTGAATTTCTGCTCTCCTGGGTCAATGAGAACCAGGAATCATTGACTGTCCTGGCCCTAGAAGTGCAGAGGGAATATAAAACCCATTTGGAGGCAGTCAAAGAGGTGGATGCAGTTACCAGAGAACTGGAGAAGATGTGGGGTGGGAAACTGCCCCCTGCAAAGAAGCCATTGATCAAGGAGTTGGACTGATGGCTGGAACTTAGTCAGTCCTAAAATCATCCACACACAAAACACTGGGGGATTTGACTGGAATCCGAGCCATTTAGAGACTGGATTATTTTGTTACATGGGGAAAACGGAATGAACCCTATCTTGGTGAATAGCTACTTTGGATAAATCCACACTGAGTCTTGGCACAAATGTTGATCTGGTTTCTAGGGGGTTGATCTGTTGTAATAAAAAAAGCAAAGCAGCAGGCTGTATGCATTCCTGTCTTCCATTCACTGGGACCCTTGGCATGTTCCATGTGCTTAAAGCATTGGTTGTTACTCTGATGGTTTCAAAGTTGGTATATTTTCCAGTGGTGCTGCAGAAACCTCTAGCTGGTCACAGTCCCCTGCTATGTGTTTTGTGTCCACCAAGTACAGATCTTTGCAGAAATCATCAATAAAAGGACAGCTAGACACCCCAAAGCTAGAGTTGTAAGCTAAAAAACAAGCATTGCCAGGACAAACATACTCTGCATCCTTACATCAGTGCTGGTAGCTGTTATAAACCACTGTCAAATTAATGGCAATGACAGACCATGGAAAGTCTTTGCTTTCCTATGGGAAATATATTCCCCCAAGTCCTACACTACATCATTAGACTGGAGCGTCAGCTGGAAATAACTAAAAAGACAGTTCCCACTGAGAGAGAGGCCGGACCCATTCACAGCTCAGGAGAGAATGAGAGACAGTGGCAGGAGAGAGAGTGAAACTGTCAGGTATTTTTAAAATCTGGTATTTTAATGTATGTCGTTTTATTTAGTTAATGTTTGTTTAGCTCTCTAAGCTATTGTAACTGATCACTGGTAGGAATGTAAGAATTGCTGGCCTGGATGAGACCCGTGGTCCATCTAATTTAATATCCTGCTGTAGGCAGATGATGTGTAATTTGCCCCATGTATGTCAGTGGGAGTTAGATTAGCTTTAAGACCTGAATAACAAGGTTTAATATTCCTTCCATAAAGTTATTTTGAATTATGACAACTGGATATTCTTGCTATCCATATAATAGTTGATCCCTTTTTTAATCTTGCTAAATTCTTCACCTCAATGACTTCCTGTGGCAGTGAGTTCAAGAGTCTAACCATGTGTGATCTGGAAAAGCTGTGTTTTGTTTTATCGGTGGCACAAAATGCACAGCACAGGACTTTGTTTGGATGATAAAAGGTTTACAAGATTGTTGGAAAAGAGGTCCATTTCCAAACTGTCATAGGATGCCACAGGTGAATTTCACATGACTCAAGGGGGAGGGAGGGTGTCAAGTCCTTTAAGTCTTTTTGGAAAGCTGTTGGTGTCCCGACGTCCCATTAGCTTTGTGTGATTAGTTAGAATTCTAACACATTAGTCTTACACTCTGTCCTACAGTGCCGGTGGTGGGTGGCAGGCTTCATGGAATGATACCCTAAGGTTTTGGCATGAGAGAGCTTGAATTTGTAGCCATTCAGGGCATGCTGCACAGCCTGTCTGTTCTGTTGCTTAGGACTGAGAGCCAGCTATGGATTGAAACCAGTGGGAGATTTTATTTGCGGTAGGTTGGTTGAGTGAGGGAGAATCGGAGGGGAAGGGAGAAGTCATGGAAGAATTTGTGTGAATTTAAAACAATACCTAGCTCTTATAATGGTATCCAATTGATCGCAACTCAAATTCTTTTCCCCACCCAAAGAAGGGTTAAGGTGTAAGCTTCAAACTAGCATTAACCTATCGTGGGTGGAGTGTGGCCCTGTGAGCTGAGAACTCCATTTGGTTAGGGCACTAGCCTATGACTCAGGAGACCTGGATTCAACTCCTGGCTCTGACACAGACTTCCTCCCTTAGGCTAAGTGATTTGCCCTTCTGTGCCTCAGTTTCTCCAGTAGGGATAATAGCACTGCCCAACCATATAGGGATGTTACGAGTAGAAATACACTGAAGATAGTAAAGTGCTCAGATGCTATGGTGATGGGGGCCATATCAGTGTCCAAGAGTATGTCTACACTGCTATAAAAGACCTGTGGTACAGGTGTGGCTGGTCCAGGTCACCTGACTTGGGCTGGAGCTGCGGGGCTATAAAATTGCCACTCATGAGATCTCAGGGCCTGGGTTCTACATTGCAATTTTATAACCCAGCAGCACAAACCCTGCTGGTCTGAGTCAGCTGACCTGAGCTCTGCATCTCAGTGCCATGGTTTTTTTTATCACAGTGTAGATGTACCTTAAGCCACATAGAGGCACAAGGAGGGAAATGAGTCACCGAACATCATCCAGCAGGCCAGTGGCAGAGCTGGAAATAGAATCCTCATCTGCTGAGTCCCAGTACTTCATTCTCTAAACCCCATGGCCATGAACACCTAATCCTTAGCTGGGGCCTCCCAGGGAGTCAGAATACAGACACCATTGCGTATCAATCTGCAGGGTTATCTGACTGCTGCTGGCCCCTCCCTGACTTCATAACTGGCTTCAGAGCCTGCAGCCTTTCTGAATGTTCCATACCACACAAGGACTTTGTGCGGCTGAGACTCCACTGAAGATGTGCCCTTTTATGTTTATACACAATTGAGCCATGTGGGCTTGTAGATCCTAAGGCCAGAAGGGATCATTGTGATCATCCAGTCTGATTTTTTTTCCCCCATGCACAGAGGCTGTAGAATTTTCCCCAGAAGCTGGATTAAAGCATGTGTTTTAGAAAGATACCTAGTTTTGTTTTAAAGTCTCCAGGCAATGGCCAGCCCACCGTTCCCCTGGTGAGCTGTTCCGGTGCTTAGTCACTCTCCCTGCTAGGAAATGGTTTTGTTTCCAGGTTACATTTATCTAACTTCAACTTCCAGCCATTGGATCTTGCTATGCCTTTGTCTGTTAGACTGAAAAGTCCCCGTCTATCAGATATTCAAACAGGCTCAGGTGCAGAAAAGAGCTCCTAGGCTCATGAGGGAAGTGGAGAGGCGACCTTAGGAGAAGAGACTGAAAGAGCTGGGCTTGTTTAGCCTGGCCATTGAAGGGTGAGAGGGAATCTGATGGCTCTCTCTAACCCTCTGGGGGTAAACCCTGGGAGGAAGAAGAGATTGAAGCTGAAGAACAATGTTGGGACAAGAACAAATGGAGATAAAGTGTCGAGGAATCAAATGAGGCTGGCAGTGAGAAGAAGGTTTCTACCCATCAAAGAAGTGAGGTTCGGGAACATACTCCCCCTAGAAGGAGTGTTGCCTATTTAGTTGATTGTTTCCTGTATTTAAGATCTGATAGTTTGTCCATCTAGCTGTCAGAAGCATAGCCAACACTTGACTTAGAACCCAGAGAGAGACTGCATTTGATATATTTTTAATAAAATCATTGTCACTTCAGTGCTTTGTCCAAAACCATACTCCAGCATTCCCCCAAAGGGGAATTTCCCCAGTCCTTAAAATTAATCAGGCCTTTACAGACACAGCAAACCAAAGTTGTAGTCCACTTCAAGTCAAAACAGACTCCCAGCCGTGACTCTCTCTTTGGGGCTTATCTTCATTCCTGTGTTAGCTCAAGATATAACTCAAGAGAGCTTCCAAGTTATGCAGGTTTGATCTTGGTGAAGGGAAACCTTCAGAGAATACAGGTGGCATTGGTGGTATGTAATTGGTGTGGTACAGTAGCACCCAGAAGCTCTAAGTGGAATGGGGACCTCCTTGTGCTAGGTGCTGCTCGTGGTGGACTGAGTACTGATCCCAGTGGCCCAGAATGGTTTTAAGAAAGTGGCTGACAGTCAAGGGTGATCTCCCCTTGGAGTCAGTGCTGACCCCAGTGCGCCAGCCTGGTGTCAATGGGGCAGTGCTGCAGGGAGCAGGGTAGGGGGCACTTTCCCCTCACAGTCAGTGCTGCAGTGAGGTGCCAGGGGATGCTGTGCTGTGGGGAGTGGGCTGGGAGTGGGAGTGGGGAGTGGGCTGGGGACTCAGCAGGGGGCGCTCTCTGCAGTCAGTGCTGACATGACACCTGTGCAGGGCAGAATCTACACTATTGGAGGTGCCACTTTTAAATGAGAGAGAAAATCGAGGCAGTCGGTACAGATCGCAGGTCGCTCTTCACAGGAGTTTGGGGGGGAACCCCCGTGTCCTGTTCACAGTCAGATGTATGCAGTGTTGCCAAACGGACAGGGAACTACATTCCGCCTCCCGAAATAGGCCTGGTAGTTTGAGTTCAGTAGAATAGTTGCATGCTGACATGCTATGTGCTGTTTAACTGCTGCTGTGTTCCTCCTCAGAGGCAGCTGCATGAAGTGATTGATGTGTGTGTGGAGCACTTCAGTAATATGGTGGTATTAGTTGTGAGGTCCTCCCTGCAACGCAGGTACCGTGTCTTTCTGACATCTCATCTGGGTATATCTAGCTTAAATTCCCTGCCATTGCAGGGGCTTTGGTTCACCTCAGTCCCTTCGATTCTCTGCCTGTGATACATAATAGTTAGGGCCCTATCCAATTCATGGCTGCAAAAAACGCATCATGGACCATGAAACCTGGTCTCCCTCATGAAATCTGGCTATTATAGGGGGTCGTGGTATTGCCACCCTTACTTCTGCACTGCCTTCAGCAATGGGCAGCCAGACAGCGACAGCTGCTGGCTGGGTGCCCAGCTCTGAAGGCAGTGCTGCAGCCAGCAGCAGGGCAGAAGTGATTGTATGGGGGGAAGGGACAGGGCCAGCCTTATGGGTGGGCGATGTGGGTAAGTGCCCAGGGTGCTGTGGTCACCCCACACATACCCCTGAGCACTGGACACAGAGATGGGGAAGCGCAGGGCTGGGGGCATCCTGGCCTGGGCTCCTACCATGCACCGGGCTCCAGCTGTTTGTCCTGGTGGGCTGGGTAGGTACACGACTTCCTTTTCCCCTGCACAGGCCACTCTTGGGACTGGGTCAGACCCACCTCTTGGAATGTCCCCTGCCCGCAGGAAGCTCTGCCACCCCCTTCCTCTCGCTTCCTGACCCCATCACTCCCACGGGGAGGAGTCATTGTACAGGGAGATGCCCCCACCCCCCATCTGCCTGGAAAGGGTGCCAAAAATTCACCTAGGGCACTATTTTTCCTAAGGCTGGCCCTGGAGTGGGGGATCATCCCAGCCTGCAGCCGCCACTCTCCAGCCACCCAGCTCTGAAGACAGTGCCACTGCCAGAAGCAGCACAGAAGTAAGAATGGAAATACCACGACCCCCTAAAGTAGTGACCCACCCCCCACAACCTCTTTTTGGGTTGGACCTTCATGGTTACAACACTGCGACATCTCAGATTTAGATATCTGAAACCGTGGAATTTAAGATTTTAAAAATTCTATGACCATGAAATTTACCAAAATAAACCATGAATGTGGCAGGACCCTAGTAATAGTTTAGGCTGCTGGGGGCTGTAATAACTTGGTCTCATTTCAGTTGTTGGGTTCAGTGTGTTGGGGGCTTGTGATATACAGGAGTCACAATAGATGACCCGGTGGTCCCATCTGGCCTTAAATTTGATGACTCTAGGAAAGCTTTGGATAGTACTTATACATCAGTCATTTAGTGCGTGCTGTGTAAGGCCTTGGGCTGGACAACACCCATGTTGTGTGTGGGTCTCTCTAGACTGCAGTGTGGAGAGAGAACCGTCATCTGCTAATCACACACAGCAGTTTGCAAAGCACCTTCAGGCTGTTCTATTTCTGCACCCACTCTGCGGCCTGATGGCTTTCTTTGTTCGTGTTGGCACAAGGGGGCTGGACTGGCAGCTTCTCACGGCCTCGTTGTATGCACTGATGAGAGAGGAAGGATGCTGCTCTGGTCAGGGCACTAGCTTAAACTATGGGAGATGTGGGTTCAAGTCCCTTCTCTTTCACAGACTTACTATATGACTAGGTAAGTCACATTGTCCATCTCTGCCCCAGTTTCCCCATCTGTAAAACGGGGTTATTAGCCCTGCCCTACCTCACAGGGGGAGTTGTTAAGATAAATCCATTAGTGAGTTGGAGGCACTTAGATACTACAGAAGAGGCAAGGCCATATAAATACCTAAGACAGACAGACAGACAGAAGGTGCAGCCTGACCAGTGGTAACTCCTGAGCCCCTTGTACACACAGCACCCCCACCCCTCATGTCCTCCAAGCCATAGGAGTTCAGCCTTTGTGACCCATTCACTTCCTGGGAATTCAGGAGGCTGCACAAACAAATCTACAGTTCCAGGTGGGAAAATGCCTTGGGGGCAGCATCTTGTCACCTAGGTATCACCATTTGCCTTGATTTGGTCGCCGCTCCTCTTTAGCCGTCAGTGGCAAAGCAAGGTGCAGCCCCAAGCTGCCTTTGGGCAGCAGTGACGGTAAACTAGCGTTAGTGTGCGGTTAGGGCTAATGGTGTTTGGGACACAGCAGGTCAAAGCAACTTCAGCTGTGGATGGATGTTCAGAAGGAGGAAGTGTCTCCCTGTCTAGGCTCTGGATTTACTCCATAAAACAGAAAGCTCCAGCAGGGGATGATCTTGTCTCTCCCCCAGGGACCGGTTGTGAACTGCATTGTTTGAATCATTTAAAGCTAGACAGTGCATAGCTCTGTGGAATACACTGGAGGGACTTCAGTAGGATTTAATCCCATTTGGGGACCGGTTGATGTGTGTTTGGCACTGACTCGGCGTGGACAGTGTCACAGCACAGATGCAGTAGGGGATGATAACGTGCTCTGGCGGTGAGGACAGACAGAGGCTAATGTCCCACTAGTGTTTGGGGGAAGTGGTGGGCAGATGTGAGCTGTCGTGCCTGGGTCTGCATGGGGTATGGTCTGCTGGGCCGCATCTCAGTAAAGGTAAGGGAAGATCCTGTAGGGAACTCGCCGGCAGTACTCCTGCCAGGCCAGCCCGTACTTCCGCAGGCACTGGTGCTCGTCCCGGGCCTCCCGGTGAATCAGCAGCAAGGTGAAGTAGAAGACGTAGAAGTAGGGCAGGACGTGTGTCAGGCCTGAGGAGGCAGGAGAGACATGGGGCATGAGGAGAGGAGGCCATGGGCCCTTCCTCTAGGGCCTTCTACTCGATAGCCTGAGTGCTGAGCATGCTTGTCCTGGGCATAGATTCCCCCCTGCCCCCATGTTCATGATACACTGATGCCATCTCACTGAAGGTGTGACCAGCGCCCTCCACCTGGGACTTCAGGCCAACCAGCTTCTATTTGGCCTGTGGCTGGAGTGTGGGGCAGCATGATTGGTGCCATCTGCTTGGGATGTGGCTGGGATATTGGGCCAACAGAACGGGCACCCTCTGTGTAGCTCATGGGAGACACGATGGGTGCCCCAGAGCAGACCCCACTGCCCTGAGGGCTAGAGTGATGCTGCCCTGCTTCCATTGCAGAGGGGCAGTAGGATATGCCTTGCATGCCCTAAAAGCACAGATCCCAGTGGGACACCAATGCTGTGGGCAGGAGGAGGAGACAGCCCCCGTCCCCCCAACACCTCCTTTCTAGCCTTTCCACAGACCCTGTCCATGCAGGATTTAGACTCACCACAGGGCAGCGACCAGGCCAGAGCCATGATGAGATCCCCCAAGTAGTTGGGGTGGCGCACAAACCCCCACCAGCCAGATACCAGGAGCCGCCGGCCTGTGGCTGTGGGGATGGTTTTGAGACCTGGGAGGAGAAGAGCATTACCCACATGCCATCCATTCCTCCCCACACTCTCATTAGCATCCCCTTCTTCTCCCCCGCCAGACTCCTCTTTCCAAGCCCCCCACATAACTCCCATCCCAGAGGTGGCTGCAGCTCACCAGCTACTCTCGGGTTGTTGGGGTTCCTGCGGAAAGTGTTCTTCTGGGAATTGGCGCTGCGGAAGATGCAGTAGCCCAGACCTGCCAAGAAGAGGACCAGAGTGAGTATAGGCTGTGGGAGCTCTTGGCGTGGGGATACTGGCACGTCTGCCGTGTATTGGTATAGGAGCAGATCGCTTAGGAAAGGATAAAGGGGTGAACGAGAATGCTGGTGGATACAGACTCAGGGGTGACATTGAGCAGGGCTTTCAATCATCAAGCTTCCGGGTGTGACTTGGGGCTGATCAGGAAGGGATTTCACCCCATTGTACAGCAAGGTGCGTTATAGGGTTGGGTGAGGCAAGAAGGGTGTGCGGGGGGGAAAGAGACACTGGTAAATGGGGTCATGGGGTAAAGTGGGAGGGATACTACACCTGTTGGACTTGGCTAGATGGGTCTATCGGTTTGATCCAGGAGGGGAGAGGAGGAGGATACAGGCAGGGCTGGATGGGCCTATTGGTCTGATATGTGAGAGGGAATCACCTGAATCTCACCATTGAGCAATAGGATCCCAACAGCCATGGGCAGGCTCAGCTTTTGGGGATGGTTGACCAGGAAGTAGGCCTGCAGGCTGTAGGTGAAGGGCACCCAGGCCAGGTCCCCGAAGGCCAACATGAAGCCAAACCCATCGTGTACGATGTCCATGGTGGTGAGGATGGCCTCCTGCAGGACACAGAGGAGCCACATCCAGCATGGATAGAAATCAATGGTTGAAAAAACTAAATATTTTTAAAAATTAAATCTATTAAAAATTAAATTTTAAATTAAGAACCTATGTGAAGGCCTAACCATGTTATAATCTATGAAAATCATTTACATACAAAAAACAATATTAAGCAGTACTCAGAAGTTTGCGGCTAAGTTTAAAGAAAGCAAAGACACTGAACTGCTGGATGTCACTGGCTAGGCACCTAGAACCAGAGTTTGCTGAAGTGCTAAACCACCTTTCAACTGCTGGCAGTAATCTTTTCTGTAGGTGCAGAGAGAGTATTTTCTTCATTTCATTTTATTCAACTAAATCAGTTCAGTGACTAGTTCACTTGAAGTTAAGAAGCCAATTGGGAGTTGAAAAAGCGGAAAGCTTGTTTTTTCTCTTCCAATCTATGAAGAAAAACTAGGTGTGAAAGGATGAGATCAACTTGTTCTAAAAGTCTTGCAGGACATAGTGACCAGAAACAATCAGTTCAATTCTCTAACTACAGATACAGCCTTTGTTAAATAAAGTCAGTTTTAAACAGTACACATGAATCGATACATTTTTAAAAAATGTTTTAGTACACAAAGTACTTTTATTTTATTAAAACCCCAAAAATGCTGGGTTTTGTGTATTTTTTATTGAATTTTAAATTTACATCTAAATAGAGCTGGACACAAATCACAAGTAAAAAAATCAATCATCACATTGTAAATAAATACAACAGTCACCGTTTTCTAACATAACAAAAAGTGTAAAAATTAAAAATCGGAGTCAATGTAAATTAAACTATCTAATTGCTTTAAAAAAGGGGTATAGATATAGTGTGTCCTCCTGGTCAGCAAAAAGAAGTACCAAATTTAGTATAAAGCCACGGTATGTTTGTTGGCAAATTAACATGTTTTAATAATTACCAGCCAATGAGAATCAACCTTTTGTTAGGAAAATAACTGCAAATGCAAATAACAAAAAACAAGCTACAAATAAAGTACAAATGCAAAACTTGATTAAAATTAATTATTTAAATTGCTTCAATTTAAATCAACCCCACCCTGGCCGTATCTGTGCTTTAAATCAGTGGTTCTCAACCTTTCCAGACTACTGTATCCCTTACAGGAGTCTGATTTGTCTTGCATACCCCAGGTGTCACCTCACTTAAAAATTACTTGCTTACAAAATCAGACATAAAAATACAAAACTATCACAGCACACTACTGAAAAATTGCTCATTTTTAGCATATAATTATAAAATAAATCAACTGGAATATAAATATTGTACTTACATTTCAGCATACAGTTTATAGAGCAGCATAAAGTCATTGTTTGTATGAAATTTTAGTTTGTACTGACTTCGCTAGTGCTTTTTATGTAGCCTGTTGTAAAACTTGGCAAATTTCTAGATGAGTTGATGAACCCCCGGAAGACCTCTGTGTACCCCCAGGGGTACATGTACCCCTGGTTGAGAACCACTGTTTTAAACCACCAAATCCCACCCTCTTCTCAGAGCTGGGTCCTTTCCCCCAGCCCTCCTGCTCTAACCACTGGATCCCACCCTCCTCCCAGACATGGGAAGGAATGGAGGAGGCCTCCCCTAAAGTTCCCTCTATAGCCCCTAGGCCAGTGCAGATCCAAAGCCAAGGACGAGCCAGAGATGTGGGAGTGACTCACCTCATTCCAAAGTGCATCCACCACATAGAGCAGCTGGAAGGCATTGACCAGGACCATGGCGAGGGAGGGGCTGCCCCGCAGCTCAGTCTCTTTCACCAGCATGGCCATGTTCACCAGTGCCTGGCAGGAGGGGAGCAGTCAGGTGGGGTTTGGAGACCTGCCTCCCTCCCTGCTCCTTCCCCAGCCCCCAACGCCCTTCCTGCCCAGAGAAAAACACCTGATTGCTGAGCGGGACCCCCCCAACATTTCTCTGACATACTGGGGCAGACCAGCCTGGTATCCTCCCTTCCCCGCTGCCCCAGATCTGACCAGCAGGCCTGGAAAAGACCATGGGCCCATCCTGCCTGATTTTACCCCTACCCCTGCATCCACCAGTGGGCCCACCCATGCCTGGTATCCCACACTCCCTGCTGCCCCAGATCAGACCAGTGGGTCCATCCAGTCTGGTACTCCACACTCCTCCCCGCCATGCTTGATCAGACTAATGGGTCCATCTAGGCTGGTATTTCTGGCTATGGATAGTACCTGCTACACATGGACACCTGGAGGGAGGGAGATTCCCCCTTGCTATCTCCCCTCACCCCTGACTAGTGTTCCCCTGTAGCAGGTTTTCCTATTATCCTTTGCCTTAGGAAGTGTTACTACACAGATCGCTATTGCCGCCATGGGCCCAAGGGGCTTTCTGCAGCAGGAAGCATACTGACACCCCACCCACTTACCCAGCCCAGGAGGCCTGGCCGGAGCTCGCAGAAGTACTTCAGGTCGAAGGAGCCAATGCGTGGGTTCAGCTCATGGCCCATGAAGAAGTCGTAGATTGGGTTCCCTGTGTGATCAATAGCAAGGCAGGCACCTCAGGGAGGAATAGCTACTCCCACTTCCTCTCCCTGCCCTCATGGATTAGACCAATAGGCCCATCCAGCCCGGTATCTCCCCCCTGCTCCCTGCTGCCCCAGATCAGACCAGTGTGCCCATCCCACTAGTCTGGTGTCTCCCACTCCTGCTGTGCTAAATCTGGCTGTGTCTTGTCTCCAATGGATGCTATTGTTGGATGATTCATTGTAAGGATAAACTCCCTACAGCAAAGGTGGTTCCTTCCTGACTCTCATCAGCTGATCAGGTACCTCCTTTGCAGTTTATACCCCCTGGCATCACTGATTGCTCTCATCTCCTCCGTTCCCCGCATCTCCCCGAGATGCACCATGTGTGAACTGTGTGTCTAAGAGAGTGTCTGTGTGTTAGTGCGTGCACAAGTGTCCCAGTGTATGTGGGGTGCACAAGGGTCAGTATGCACATATCTGTGTGTGTTCACACCATCTGTGTGCGTGCATGCACAAGATCATCCCTGTGTCTGTGTATCCCGTATGTATGGAAGGACTCACCTGAGTTCCCACCAGGTGCCAGCGCCGTCTCTGGGGCAAAGAGGGACTTGAAGTAGAGGAGGAAGCTGAGGCCGAAGGCCAGCAGCAAGGCCGAGAAAGCCAACTGCAGGAAGTGGTCATAGATGTAGCTGAGGCGCAGCCCGGCTGCCAGCCCAGCTCCTACCACCAGGCCCGTGACCCCCATCGCATGGAAAGCTGCAGTGCGGGAGGAAGGAAAGCAGGACACATGCTGCTTTGTGGCCTTTTAGCTGAGGATCCTCGAGTTACAGCCCACTGTGGTATTCTGGGGAAACTGAGGCATGAAGTGGTGAAGGGATTTGCCCAAGGTAACACAGGGAATCTGTGGCAGAGCTGGGGATAGAACCCAGTTGTCCTGACTCCTAGCCCCTTGCTCTGACCCACTAGACAGCACTTCCTCCCCAATACCATAACTTGTTATATGAGGAAATTCAGTAAGTGATGTGACTGGCTACACATTCTGGGGCGGGTCATAGTCAATCTCCCCTCCCACACAAAACCTGACACCCACCATTAATGCGATACTGGAGCCGGCTCTTGTCTCGAAGAACGATCCCTTCTGTGACCTGGGGGAAAGCCACACGCAGCCGGTTAGCTCTGATCTCCCTCCGACTCCTCTCACTGACCAATCTTCCATGGAGCCTCAACTCACAACTGTGTAGGTGAACTGAGTTTGGGCAAGTCTCAGCCTAGATGTTGTAGCCTTCCAGCCATGATCTGGCTCAGCCCATGGCCCATGCAACTCGCATGTGCCCTTGACTCCCCCATAGGGCAACCAAACAGGTACCATTAGACAGAGGGCACCAGCAGGGAAGGAGACGTCCTGCCTTCCCCTCGGTCCCCCGATGAGGCTAGCCCCAGCATTACCTTCCCCATAGGCAGCATGTAGAGGGCAGCCTGGAGTCCCACCCAACCAAGGAGCAGCAGGAAGGCGTGGGGGTTCCAGAGGCTGCTCATGGGTGGCAGTGGGGGCGGGAAGTTCAGCACGCTGGCTTGCTCAGTGCGACACGTCAGCAGAAGATAGAAGACGGTAGCTGGCATGAAAAAGATGAAGATCAAGGTTCCTGTAGAGGGAAGAAGGAGAGGTTAGTGGGACTAGGTGCCCAGGGTGGTCAGAGCTGTGACAGGCAGCAGGGTCCCTGAGAGATAAGCTCACACACTGAGTCAGTGGCAGAGCTGGGAACCCAGGAGTCCTGACTCCCAGCTCCTCCCTGCTCTAACCATGTTGCTGCATGCACAGCCCTCATGCACAGCTCCGGTTTGCCCTGCCTTTTACAGGACAAAGTTTCAGGGTAATTGATCTACTGCCTTCCAACCCCCCGTCACCCTCGCCTTACCCAGGGGCCCCCCGAACTCCAGCTCTTTGGTGCGCGGGATCTTATAGCGATCCATCATCCTCGTGCTCCAGCCCTCTCTGCCCAGATATAAAGCTCTTCCCAAAGGAGCCGCTATGGAGCCTCTCAAACCTCAGTCACTTCCTCCTTCAGGAGAGGCTCTTGTGGATGCCGGACCTATGGAACAGAACATGGACCATTAGTGTCTGCCACTCTCTGGCTGACAGTGGTTGCGGTGGGAGGGTTGGAGACACAGCCCACACCAATCTGGGTTGGGTGTTTAGCCTACAGCCAGGGCTACACTGCAAAATTATGTTACGTCGGCACACAGCCACCATAGTTATTGAATCACTTGTGCATGCGCACTTGGCTCCTTGCGTCGGCGGTGCGTGTCCTCACCAGGAGCGCTTGTTTCGCTTGTACTGTCAGGCTGGGGCATTGTGGGACGGCTCCTGAAAGCCAGTAAGAGTCAAGGAAAGCAATACAGTGTCTACACTGACACTGCGTCAACCTAACTACATCTACTGTGACTGTACGCCGCTCGGGGAGGTGGTGCTACTAAATCGGCAGAGAGCGGCACTTAGGTCAGCAGGAGCCAAATTTAAGTGAAGGCACTTCCACAGCTAGGTCGACGCAAGGCAGCTGACGTCAACCTAACCATGTAGCGGAGATCAGGCCTACATGCCGCTGCTGGGGCTGACGTTGTCTCAGGCCTACAAAGAGGTGAATCGTGAGTCTGACATTGCCATCCCCTGAGTATGCAGCCATCATGGGAAGGGATCAGGCATGGCTCTCATGCTGCTTAGCCTGGACTGTTTTTTGCTTTCTGACAACCCACCCTGTTAGGACCAGGATGTGAGCAGTCTTGCCTAGGAGTTAGAGCAGGGGACAGGAACCGGGAGTCAGAAGCCACTACCTGGAGCCAGTGGTCAGAGCTGGAGTCTGAAGCCAATAACCAGAGCCAGGCAAGGATGCAGGGCTGGGGTGAACTGGAGCAGGACCAGAACAGGGCAGGAGCAAGGCAGGCACAGGAGCCACTACAGCTGCAAGTGTAAGTGCTGAACTGAACTGCATGGTTGTTGAGCACAGAGGCAGAGTTGTTGTATAACTTGGCCAATTGGGCGGGCTGGCCAATAAGGTGATTTTGCCACTGCCTGACGGCTAAACCAGCCATGAGGGAACTCAGCCCCAGGGTTCTTGACCCTCCCCTCCCGGTCGTTCATGTCATTCACTTGTTTTTCTTTTCATCTTACTGGTTGCTTCAGTAAAATCCAGTAGCATGGAGTTCCATGGGTTTATTAGACATGATGAGTATCAAACTGCCTGTATCGGAGTGCTAGCCCCTGTGCGGTGAGGGGGGACAGATTATTTTAATTGGACACAGACGTCAAATAGCTTTGAGGATCTGGGCCTAAGCAACTTGCTCACAGTCCCACAGGGAGCCTGGGGTAGAGCAGGGCATTGAATGCAGATCTATAGATAAGGGAAAGATAAGCTGCCGGCTCAGAGAAGACCTGGAAATGCTTCCAGCAATGGTTACAGAAAGAAAAAAGTCCTGGCTGGTCTGGAGTTACTGATGTCTGGCAGAACAGTTTTTTGTCGTTTTCAAGTATGTTTGTAGACAGGCCTAAGGCTGGGATCGCAGGGTCAGGATTGAGAAGGAGGAAAGGCCAGAACCAGAATAGCAGATGGGGCTGCAGGCTGATATTGAGAAGCGCCAGCCAGGCTTGTGGCAGGGAGTCCAGGATTGCAACTGCGGATTGGGATTGAGGGGCATCAATGCACAAAGGAGAAAGTTTGGGCAATGGGTAGCCAGGCCCACAGCACTTGGATTTCAGAGCCTCCAAATTCACAAAAAGGAAAGAATTTCAAACTCCTCCAGAAACCCCCTTCCTAGCGGGGATCTGTCAGTTTCACAGTCTGCTGCCGGTGGCTGCACAAGACCATGCTGTCCTGTCAGCCATATTAAATGCTGCGGCACCCCTCACCAAGTTAACCATCGCTCAGAGCGATGTTGAGCTGCATCTCTGCCTGCTGCCCGCCTCTGTGTGACAAACCGATGCTCCTACTTTCAGCACAATCCTACCTGACAGGCCCGTGTGCGTCTCTCCAGTGCACAGACAATAGGTACTAGCGATGGCTCTGCAGTCCTCCGCTCACACACTCCAGTTCCTGTCCCTTTAACCCACATCAGCTGAGCTGTTGTCATACCAGCTAATTGTAGCCCATCCTCTCGGTC
Source organism: Emydura macquarii macquarii (assembly GCF_026122565.2). Classification (NCBI taxonomy): domain Eukaryota; kingdom Metazoa; phylum Chordata; order Testudines; family Chelidae; genus Emydura; species Emydura macquarii. The sequence goes on along the minus strand of NW_027131105.1, from coordinate 6,042,403 downwards.
CATCCTCTCACTATCACCAAACATCCAATCCGAGAGCGGGGAGTTTTGCAGAACTAGGGGCAAAGCCAGAGCTTCTGGCCTATCAGGATGGCTCTGAGCCTTTTATTAACCAAGTGGGTGGATCAAACTCCCTAAGCTCTTCCTTTTCTGGCCCTGAGCCGGTCATGGCATGGCTGCCTTGCTCCGCCGAGTATCCCAGGCTGCAGCACTGGAAAGCAGCCTTGGATGGGGCGGTACAGGCGTGTTTGTGTGTGCAGTGAAAGCCAAATGAGCAAGCTGGCTCCATACCCCAGCTTGTCTCACTCACAGTTCAGGCACTTTGAGATAGAGGCTGCTGGCATGCTAGGGCCAGAGTGGAGACTTGGGAAACACTCGGTGGTTGTTGCCTAGTCATATTTGAAGGATCTCGAGTTGTGTGCTCCCAGTTCCGCTGAGATGCAGCTAATGTGAAGGGCAGCAACAAGCACACAGCACCCTGCCCAACAGAGAGAAGGGAGGACGTGTTGCTGGAAGACACCTAGGCTCTTAAGAAAAGTATCCTGGGATCTTTGGTCTCCGTATGGATCTCAGTTTTAAAAGCTTCCTACTTGCTGTCAAACAGATGTGATTCGGTTCTAGGTCATTTCATACCTGAAGCACTGTGCCAGCCCCTCTGGCCTGCAGATGATCACGGAAGCCAGTAAATCTGTTGAGAAGAGAGGGAATATGTTCATTTTTGTAGCCTGGGAACAGTGGGCAGGGGAGGAATGATTGGGTGCAGGAGATTTCCTTCATTCCCTGGTGGTGCAGGGGCTGACGCACAGTGTAACTGGGGAAGAAATCCCTGGAAATTGTTCAGGGGCCAGGTCTCTCTGGCTCAACATTTGCAAGTCGCTCAGAGAAACTAGGACCTGTGGTTTATCTGGAAACTGGCAGGACGATCCCCCAATCTGTGTTCATTTCAGTGTGGAGAGATGCCAGCACCTTAGATACATGCTTGCAAAGAGTAGGATTTTATGGCAATAGGTGGTGCAGTTTGGGGCTGTTTTGGCAGAGGTTCCCTGCAGTTGTCACTGCTTTGGCCTGTGTGGCTTAGCTAGAATCTGGGGCCTTGCAGGGTTGTTTTCTGTTAAGAGAAGAAACTGATCATACAAGCCACGTCTATTCTTCGGTGCAATCTCGCCTATTCACAAAGAATGCACACAAAGTCCTGTTTCCCTGAACACAATAGAAACCAACAACAGCAGGCGGTTTCCTTGCTCCAAAATCCCCACGTCTGCCTCTTCAGCAGGCTCTCTGCCCAAGAAACCCTGCCTCGCTGCTTCTTCTCAGGGTCATGCTCACAACTACTTCTCCTGGCTTTCTGCCTCCAACGTGCACAGGCAATCCAATCTCCTAGTCCTTGTGTCTGCCATCAGGGAAACCCCTCAGTTCTTATGGCTTAGCTGTGACCTGCCATGCAGCCTAGGGGTTCTCACAACACAATTTTTGGTGGCCTCAGCGTGCAGCCACCAATTCTTGCTGGTGACCGCTCTAACAAACCCGTCTCTCTGTCCCTGCCTCTGCAATTGTTCAGTGAGAGCCCTCCCTCGGGAAGGTGGGTTGGGAACTCACTGTCTGCCTATGGAGTCCCAGGTTCCCTGTGCCCTGGCAGTGCGGGAGCTGCCCAGGAGAGCGCCCCAGCAAATGAACGCCGCAGCCACCTCCATTGACAAATGCTGCCTCTGGCACCACGCATGCTGGTCTCACATGTCCCCAGAGGTGCTGCCCAGCGCCCCTGAGGAGGCAGAGCGGTGCAAGGTGCCGATCCCTGTTGGCAGCACCAGCACAAACACCAGGGTGGTGCATCTCATTGCCCTTGGTAACTCAGGAGCAACAGCTGGGCACTGCAAGGAGGGACGCTGCTTTGCCCCCCATCTCTGCCCATACTTTGGAGGCTGTCATGGCTGCAAAAAAATCCACTGGGAGCTGCAGGCGGCCATGGTGGCTGCATTCGAGAAACACTGACTATGTCTTCACTGTCAGTCAAGGGAAGGGTGTTACAGCGAGATAACTAATAAGCATTTGCTGTCTTGCTGCAAAATCCTAGTGGAGACAAGGCACAGCCAATTTACCAATGTAGCAACACCATCCCCCCAACTTGCTTTGACCCCACCCAGCTATGTCACAGTGAAAGTTACAGAGCCTTGACTCCACTAGGGTTTTACAGCAAAATAACTAACCTTTGTGGGAATGGAAGGGACCTCTTGGATCAACAAGTTCAGTCTCTGCTATTGCAGAGAACTCTGTCATATAATCCTGTTCATAAATTGATCAAGTAGCTCTAATTATTGCTATTTTACAGATGGAGAAACTGAGGCACAGAGCAGGGAAACAACTTGCCTAAGATAACCCAGCAGAGCTGGGAAGGGAACACAGCCCTCCTAAGCCTCTGGCCAATGCCCCTATCCAGTAGGCTCCACTACTCTGTTTTAAGAGGTATGTCAGGAGTGAAATTTGACCCCATGCTTCTAACAGCAATCTGAATACCCAGGGCAAAGGAAAGCAGAGTCTTGAACTTGGTACCTTGGACCACTGAGCCATCCTGACACTTCTAAAACTAAACTAAAATAAAACGGGCACCTGTCCCGCTACCTGTCACTTGTCATGTGAGCGAGCTGCCATTTGAGTTAATTCCCAGCTGTTAGCCAGCTCACTGGAAAACACATCTTTTTTCAGACATACCCTTACTACAGCTTTTGGGGTAGTTTCCGCTGTTTGCAGCTGTCTTTACAACATTAAAGGGTTTAATTGCTCCTCCTCTTGAGTGTGAAGGGGGGTGCAAGGGGCAGCCACTGGCTCTAATTAGGGCTGAGATTGTCTTGGGAAGCAAGACTCCAGAGCCATTCGCACCTTTCAGTACCACCCGGTGATGTGACAGAGTTGTAGGAAACAGACCCTGATGAATCCTGCTGAGTGGCCAGGGCTGTACACTGAGTGTGCGTCGCCTGAGCCCCGGCTTGTGTTTCTGAGACACCGAACCCGGTCGCTAGCAAGTGTGACAAATCAGGCCACTTTTTGTTCGGGATGGGTGGGGTTGTACAGGGGGAGGGATAGGGTCTTGCAAAAGTGACTGTGGGGCTGAAATTTGTGCACTCATCCATTCAAATCTCTGGGCAGAGTTCCTCTGGGCAGTGCCCACTGGCTCCCTGGACTCTTCTGAGGAGTAGTGGCCACTGTCCGGGGTCCTCTGCTCACTGTCCCCTCTTTGCCTGTAAATGTATGACCCTCACTCCCGTTCCTGTCCTTTCATTTGTTGCACCGCAGAATTAGTTGATCCCCATTGTTTGTTTGTTTTTTGGCTTCCCTTCTGAAGAGGGGGAGGCCCGTCTGGTTTACTAGATTGAGCCTCTTCCAGGATTCATCGCATACATGGGGACCAAATAGGCCTGAAGCAGGGCAGGGGCAGCCCTTCTGTGTGGCTCTAGGAAAGCTGTTCATTGCTGGGTCCCTCTCCTGGCAGAGAGAATGATGTCAGATCAGAAGATGTTCTGAGAGAAGAGCAGCCAAAAGTGACCCTGGGGCTGGAGGGACTGACTCATGAGTTAAGAATAAACATGGCTAAGCTTCGGTCAGCGCTGACTGGGAGGCATGCCCCAGGTAGAGCGCTGCACAGATACAAATATGTGGATCTGCATCCGATCTACATCTGCAGGAATAAACTTTCACCCCACCTGCAATCCACCTTCCCTCTTTTAGATTTACCTGCATCCGCATCTGCACATCAGCTGTTTTGGAGCCAGCAGTTGAGCTCCTCCCACCCCAAACAGCTGATGAGCCCCATCCGCCTAACAGCTGATCAGCCCCACCCTCCCCCCAACAGTTGATAAGCCCTTCCAGTTGCCCCTCCTGCCTAACAGCTGATCAGCTGTTGAGCCCCACCAGTGGCCTAACAGCTGATCAACTGTTCGCTGGACCCCTGGCTGGCAGCTGCTCCAGCCCTGTCCCAGAAGTCACAGAGGTCCCGACCTCTGTGACTATCTGACTCCAATACACAAGAAATGGTCCATGGATATCCGCATCCGTAGATGCAGATATCTGCAGATTTGCAGGGCTCTACCCCCAGGCCTGCCGGGGCTCCCACAGCTCGCCCCCGGGGCAGACCCTTCCCACTCACAAGTTGCAACAACACCAGCCATAACTTCATTCCCCCCCCCTTTCTCTCTGTCATCTCAGGCCATTAAAGCCACCCAAAAGTAGGGAGTGGAGCCCAGCCAGCAGGTGCTCGCCTCTTACCCTGCCCAGATGCTAGCACCTTCTTGACACGGCATCCCCCTGACTATGGCACCCTGCGTGGTCACCCGTATCACCCACCCATACGGCCAACTTGTTCCTTTTTTCTTAAACCCTTGTATTCCCATGTCTTTGTTGATCTCCCTGCAGTCCCTGGCCCGTCCCAGGGCTCTACAAATCCAGACTATTGTGTTCTTGTAAAATGTCATTTAAGAATTTGAGTTTTTATTGGCAAAGATAACAACAAAAAATGAACACTGCTATTTCAGAGACTGTTTAGGAAATAGCACTCACATGAAATCCCAGGTCCCTTCTGCAAGCCCCCACCATGTCTACAAACACTGTTATTAATTATGTTGTGTATTGTGATGGTGTCTAGGAGTCCCACTCATGGACCAGGACCCTGTTGTGCTAGGTGCTGTACACATGCAGAACTAAGAGATGGTCCTTGCCCCAAAGAGCTTCCAATCTAAGGTCACATCTACTCTGGAGGTTGGCCAGTAGTATTTTTGCCAGCATACAGCTGCTGCTGTTCCAATGACACTAAAATGGCCTTTGCCAGGCCCACACATCCGTGTTGTGAGAAGTTGTGTGAGTGAATGACACACTGCACTGTGAGTCAGTGTACCAGTGCCCCCTGTGCCGCTGTCCGGCTCACTGCCGTGGGGATTGTTTTTTGAAGTGTATTGTAGAATAAGCCCCTTAGGGCAGGGAATTTTTGTTCTGTGTTTGTACAGCACCTAGCACAATGAGGTCCTGACTAGGGTCCCTAGCACTTCGGTAACACAACATAACAATAATATATGATACCAGCACTTGCCTTGCTCTGAGTAAGGATGAAAAGTGTGTTTTTAACACGTTAAAATCCTAGTATAGACCAAGTGGTTGGAGGTTTAATGTGGGTTTACCTTGACAAGTTAACACGTTAAAACTGCCGCTTGCCTGGGCTGCACTGTGATTTCAGCATAGCCATGGGGTTAGTTAACAGCTGGTGGCTAACCCATGTTAAAATCACACCTTGTTCCCTAAGAAAGACAAGCCCCCAGTGGCTGGAGCGTAGCTAGTGATTTAACCTGCATCTGTGCTAAACAGACCCTGCCTAATGCCCCCAGCATACCCATAATCCTCCAGGGCTGACAAAGCATAATCCCTGCCAGGCCACAGCTGTAGGGTGGTAAGGCTTTCCACATATTCTGCTGGCATGTGAAGAATAAAAGTGATGACACTGAAAACTTTATACCACCCCAGAGATCCATTAAATCTCCTAGCACCTCTACTGTAAGATGGCCAAAGGAGGATTTACACTGTACAGAGATGTTCTAGGGTTGTACAGCCAGGGGCAGGGCTGGGAATAGAAACCAGCCCTCTGCTCCAACCCACTAGACCTCCCAGAACTGGAAATAGAACTCAGGAGTTGTTACTGCTGGCCGCCCCATTCTGATCTATGAGGCCCCACTCCCAGGAATACAACTCAACCCCCACCCCATTTCCGCCTCTCTAATCACTAGGCCCTACTCCCTGCTCTAACTACTAGACTCTACTCCTAGAACTAGGAGTTGAACCCAGATGCCTTGACTCCTAGTCCAGGCTGTGTTTATGTCACGCTGCCTGTGGGAAACTGGTTCACACATGAAGGTGACTAGTCATCGTGGCCTGTGATCGCATAAGCAGCACAGTTCAGTGCTTAGTGCAGGGCGTATGGAACAGCTTTTAAAGCTGCGCAAGAGGGATCCTATGCTGGGGAAAGCTGGACACAGCATGGGCTGTGCTACTGGACACAGCTGCTTTGGATGAAGGAAAGGAGGGGCATTCCTGAAAAAGGAGGGATGGGCGTAAGACAGGTGACTCCTATCCCACCACTCAGGGTCATGTTGGTGGAGTGCAACCAAGCCTCCAGGTCCTGCAAGCTGCAGTGGCAAAGCAGAGAGACCCCCTGGAGATTCAGGAATGCTAATGCCTGGAGTGGCTGAAGAACAGACAGTGACAGGGTCACTAAGTGGTTACTGTGCAGCCCTAGCACCTGCAGGGAGCGTAGGTCCCGGAAGAGCCCATCAGGAAGCATAGTCATGAGGTTCCCCGAAAGGTCCAGAGCCTGGAGAGACACCAGCCCCTGGAAGAGGTCCTTCGGCAAGGTCTGGAGGTTGTTTCTGCTGAGATTCAAGGCTGTCAACTTTTCTAGATGGTGGAAGACATCCACACAGCCTCCTGCATTCCAGATGCTATTCAGGGAGTTCTGGGAAAGGTCCAGCACTCTGAGCTGGCTTTGTCTGGGCGTGGCTCTATCCTGGTGCTCAGAGCACACTGAGATGAGGTTGTGTGATAGATTCAGGAACTGCAGGGCAGGGATGGCTCTCAGCTCATTCCAGAGCCCACTCAGGTCTTGCATGTGGTTGGAAGACAAGTCAAGGAAGGTCAGGTTTGTGGAAAGCTTCCCGATCCCCCAAGCATCCTTGATCCTGTTCTGGCCCAGCAGCAAGCGCTCCAGAGCTGGGAGCCGCCCTGGCGGCACGCGTGAGAGGGCGTTGTCCTGCAGATCCAGTGTCCGCAGGGTGCTCAGTCCCTCCAGGGCATTGTACTGGATGGCCCCAATGTGGTTGGACTTGAGGTTGAGGTGCAGCAGCGGGGAAAGGCTTAGGCTCTGGAGAGCCTCTGTGAACAGCTCCCCCAGGAGATTGTGGGAGAGGTCCAGGGTACGGAGGTGCCGCAGCCCAGCAAAGGCATCCCCACGGATCTCGTGGATCTGATTGGATGCCAGGCGCAGCGCACGCAGCTCAGGGAGTCCCGAGAAGACCAAAGGGCCCAGCTTGGAGAGGAATCCGTGAGACATGTCGAAGGAGAGGACCCTGCTCCAGCTGAGCCCCGAGAAGGTGCTGGCAGAGAGGCCCTGCAGGTTATTGAACCCGAACCCCCTCCCAATGGCCCCCGAGTGTTGCAACTTCAGGTGCCATATCTGGGCACCTGCCACGACCTTAAAGAACCGTTCAGCACTACCAACATCCCACGGGTTGGAGGAGACATCCAGGGTTTCCACGATGATGTTGTGGAAGGGATTGGGGCAGGAGTGGTTGTACCAAGGGTCTCTATAGGACAGCAGGTTGGAAGAGAGATCTAGGAGGGACAGGTGTCGTCCGCTGAGATGGGTCAGATCCTCCCCGCAGATTGCCTTGATCCTGTTGAGCCGGAGCTGGAGGGAAGCCAGCAGCTTCAAGCCTTGGAAAGAGGAATCAGGTCTCAGCCTCTTTATCTGGTTCCCTGTGAGATCCAGCCTCTTGAGGGACACCAAATCATGGAAGTAGCCGCCCTCCAGGACAGCCTCGTCAAGGCCATTGGCATCAAGCAGGAGCACCTCGAGCTGCCGCAAGCCAGCCAAGGCCATGGGTTGGAGGCTCAGTTTCCTGTTGCCCCCAAGGTCCAGGAAAGTGACATTGGCCACCTTCTCAAAGGCCTTCTCCCCAATGGAGAGTGATCCCCCCAGCTGATACCCCAGAGACAGCTTCCTCAGCCTCTCCAGTCTGGGGAAGGAGGAGGCCGAGATGTTGGAGAGGAAGTTGAAATTCAGCAGAAGAATTTGGGTGGATGGGTCAATTTCCGGCACCGTCTCATGGCGTTGAGCTTGGCAGTTGGAGACCACTGAAGACTGGACCCTGAAGAAGTGGCAGTTCCCAGCATCAGCCAGCGCAGGACTAGAGCCCAGCAGCCAGAGCGCCAGGAGCCAAGCGTACCTGAGCATGGTGGAACCTATCAATGAGTGAGAATGGTGTTATTGATAGTGGTGCTAAATGCCGGTACAACCCGCACCCATTCTGTGTGGCACTCTAGCGCCCTCTAGTGGTGACAGGAAGATGTATCGAGGTTGATGAAGCTGCTACAGGCTTGTCTCAGGCAGTAGCGGCTCCTGCTTGAGAGCCCAGGCTGGATCCCTCCTACTAACAACCCACCTAGAGGACTGGTGTTACACAGAGATAGCAAGAAATCTAAAAGGGGACTGGTCTACTGCCACTGATTTTACCTGGAAGGTGCTCAGACACCACTGCGATGGGCTGCACGATAAAACCCATAGATAGTGGGCTTCTTCCTCTACCTGGGACAACAAGAAGGGTCTCCTTAAATGAGAGCCGGTAAGACTTTTTGTCAAAACATGTTTTTTCTGACAAAAAATGGGTTTTTGTCCAAAACTAAGTATTTTGTGGAAAATTTTCATTTGATCACTTGTCTGATTAAAAGAAAAACCCCGGAAACTGAAAAATGTTTCAGCAAAATAATGTTGGTTTTGGGTAAAAGTTGTTCATCTTTTGGTTAGAAAAACAACTTTTCATCTTCAGTGTGTTTTTGGGTGATATTTTTTGGTTTTTGAAAAACACTATTTTTTTAATGGAAAACTGGGGAAAATTGGTCCCCAAACAGTTTTCAGTTTAATTTTTCCTCAAAGAAACGAGAACATTTCCACAGGAACTGTAATTCATTACAGGAATAAAATAAAGAGAACTGGCATTTTCTGAGCCGCTCTGCCCCTAACTAACAGCCTGGGCTTGTGTCAAATATGGAGAGAGAGGGCCATTCTGGGTGCTGTGGGGCTAGTAACTGGACTCTTGGTGGGCTGGAAAGGATCTCAATTGAGGTGTTTGTACAGCACTAGGCACAATGGGTCCCGCTCCTAGGCACTACTTTGTTACAGATAATTAAAGTGGAAGGGGGGGGGGGTCTGTCTGGGATCCCTGCACTGAGCGGGTTGCACATCAGCTGTTGAAGGGCGGGAGTTCTCAATCTGGGGGTCACAAACAGGTGACTTCTCTTTCTTTCCCCCTAGTGCTAGATGGGCGGGACTGGATGGGTTCCTGGCTGGAAGGGGTTGAGCGGCACTTGATTTGCAATTTCTACTGTGCGTTACAGCTGTAAGGTACAGGCATAAATAAAGCCAGGAGGCCCTCAAGGGTGGCTGTGTGCACCTTTCCCTCCCAGCAATATCCTCCTATACCGGGTGCCTCAGGGATTGGGGACAGGGGCACTGTGAGGTTGAGGGAATGGGGAGCCCACTGGATTCCCTCTCTAGGGCAGTGGTTGCTGGTAGTAACCAACAGCTGCCCAGTAGCGTATGAGAAATGAGCGTGATAGGTCTTAGCTCAGTTCCCAGGGAACAGGTGCCCGTAGCTGGCAGTAATTGGCCCCTTCATCTCAGCAGAGGGATCGCAGGGACAGAGCCATGCCCACAAGACAGCACCCAGGCATGCTGGCAGGGACGCTTGGCACTGCAAGCGCCCTGCTGTATCCTCTTGCAGAGCTCATCCTCCCACCCAGCATCTCCCCCATCCCTACCAGACCCTCTACTCACCCTGAGGGAGAGTGGATTTGTGCTGAAGGCACCGCACAGCAGCCGCTTTCATCGCCTGTGCCCTCTGCCATTTGCCCGTCTGCTCCGGCTTTATTTAAGCCCACACCGTGGAAGAAGACAGCTGCTCCCAGGAGGCTGTGGCCCCCACCCTGGCTGTTGTTTACTCAGCGGGTGTTCAGGAACTTGCAAAACGGGAAGTTGGGGAAATTCCCCTCCTGCTCCCCTCTTGTGGTTATGGCTTCCTCGGGTCTTTGCTGCGAGCGGTCGTTGGTCACCCGAGCAAGCAGGTGTGAGTGGCCTTATCGCTTGAGCCAGAGCCGTACTCTCAGCCCTCCTACTCTAACCACTAGACCCCACTCCCCTCCCACAGCTGGACTAGAACCCAGGAGTCCAGACTCCCAATCTCCTACTTATGCCAATAAATGTGAGAACGGATGGTCATTTGGACCGGGACTCTGTCAATCTCAAGATGCTTCAGACAAAAGCCTCCTGGTGCAATCCTGGCTGCTGAGGCAAAATCCTTCTTCATTCCTGCTGGTGACCAGCTCCAATCCTGAAGCATGAGGTTGGAAAATCCCAGGGATTCCATCCCAGGGTTGTTGCTGGCTTGTGTGAGTGTGGGCAGGTCACTGAACCTCTCTGTGCCTCAGTTTCCCATCTATAAAACAGGGAGAATAATTGTTCATCTGCCTTGTCTATTTAGATTGTCCTTGGGCAAGGAGTGACTCTTACTGTATGTCTGCACAGCACCCGGCACAACGGGGGCCCCAGTCTTGGTCAGGGCCTAGCCCGCCCCCAGCACAATGGGAGCCTCAATCTCGGTCAGTGTCTGTGAAGCATGGCACAATGCAGGCTCTGATCTCGATCAGGGTCTGTGCAGCACCTGACCCAAAGCAGCCCTGGTCTCAGCTGGGGCCTGTAGGTGCTACCGCACTGTCAGTGGTAAATGCTGCTCCAACACTGACATGGTAACCCGGGGCCCTAGCCAACACCACGTTTTGGCTCTATGTTAGAAGGGAGGAAAAGGAGACACGGTCCACAGCTTGGCCTGTTCTGTGCGGACACTTGACATTTCAGTAGTGCCAGGAGAGAGCCTGTCCAGGGAGAACTAAATTCCCACATCACAGCCTCCTTGAGCTGGTATTTTCCCAGGCTGTGACTGAACTCGTTGTCAGAGCACGTTCGCTTGCCCAACCCTGGACTCCCCCTGCCTCCCTGAGCAGCGTTGAAGGGCATGCGAGGTTAAACTCTGCGCACAGAGTGTCCCAGGACTGCAGGATGCTCAGGAGAGAGCGTTACCTAACTGTGGCCCTTTCGTCACAGCCACAGCCAGTGCCAGCTCATGGGGAACACGTTGTCCTCTGAGGCAGACAGGATGGGTCCGAATGATGAAATCAAGGACGTTCTGACTGCGTAGGGGCCCAGCATCTGGGTTGGGGCACCGCAGCCGTGGAAAGGCGCCTTCTAAGCAAGAAGCTCTTGCTGCCATTGGTCTAGGTAGTAAAGAAAGGGCTAAGAATCAGACTGCTGGGAACTGGCCACCCCTAGCGTTAAGGAGGGCAGTGCCTGGTCAGGATTTAGATGGGATACTGGGTGGGTGTTGCAGGGAGTGGTGGAGGCTGCAGTAACATTCTCTCCTTGAAATCAGTGGTGATGCCCTCATGTGGTGCTAGGGGGCGCTGTGTTACAGGGAGTGGGGTGGGGACTCAGTGGGGGCCCCCATCCCCTCAGTCAGGGCTAGCACCAGTGTGACAGTAAGGGGTGCTATGCTGTATGGATCGAAGTGGGGGCCCACTCCCGTCCAAATCAGTGCTGATACTACTGGGGGGCTGTGGGGTGGGACACCCTGCTGGGTGGTGTGGCTCCTGCTGATCTGCTGTAGTTTTATGGGGGACACGGAGTGCTGCAGTTCTAACCGCTTATGCGGATTAAAGACACTTTTCCCAACTGCAGAAGCATTAAATGCACTGTCCTGCCCCCATTCCAGCCTAGATCATTTCTGTCATTGGTTGCTCCTGCTAATCCCACTCAGATCAGGGTGGGGGTATCCCTCCCCTTTTATTCCCTGTCCTAAACTGATGCTTTGGTTAATTCTTGCTACACTTTACTCCAGAAACAGCCACATTTCAGCAAGCAGTGCTTGTATAAACAGCTGTCGTGCCCCACCCGAGGCAGCCGAATCTAAGTGTATGTGTACACCACAGATCAAGGTGTAAGTGTAGCATGGGTAGACATACCCCTCTAGCTTTCATATAGCTCGCCTGGGTAACAATAGCAATGAAGATGTGGTGTTACAGCATCAGCACGAGCTAGCAATCCCAGTGAAAGCCTGCCAGGGACCATGGCTTGTAATTTGAGTGGTTAGCTCGTGTTGAAGTCCACGATGCTGCATCTTCATTGCCGCTGTTACCTGCATGCTCTAGACTAAAGCTACCATCAGTATGCCTTCTCGCTTTACAGTCACACCTTAATTTGTGGTACAGACTGTGACCCGTCCATGCCTAGGGTAGCCACCTGAAAATGCCAATGTCAGGGCAGGCTGTAAAAGGAGAGCAGATTCTCCCAGCACTGGTGGGTGACACTGAAGTCAGACTTCCCAACCAGCCACAGACCGTGCATTTGATTCCCCACACTGGTTATCAAGAAGCCAGAACAAAAATATACACAGCCCCCTTTACTGCATTTCAGTCTCCGGCTCCCAGTCAGCCATTAGGTCCAGTAAAGAGACCAGTTATTTAAAACTCTATGCTCTTTACCAGAAAGTTTTCTCCTGACCCCAAAGGGTCAGCCACAGTACCAGATGAATATAGGTTTAGATCTTACCCAAAATACCACACTGCCAGTCAATCCTTTAGTAACTAAAACTAAAGGTTTATTATAAAAAGAAAGAAACTATAAGAGAAATGTTAAAGGATTAAAGCAATCAGATACATACAAATGATTTGAAAGTCCATATATATCAGGTTTCTAAAAGAATTGTGGAGTTTGCAGACTTGTTTAGTTCCTCTGATATACATCCAGTACCTGGATGGGTCTCAGTCCTTTGTTTCACAGCTTCAGTTCAGTTGTAGATGAGTTGATCCAGAGGTAAGCTGGAGACTAAAGACAAAATGGATGTCATGCAGATGCCTTTTATGTCCTTTGGCTTTTGCCATGCTGCTTGTGGAATTTTACAGGAATAAAATGGAGTCCAGAGTCACATGAGTAAGTCCTGGTGACTCATCAGGTATATCCCTGGCTTCTCCCCCTGGGCCCCTTGTACCTGTGAATTTCTTAATGGGCCATTAAGCAGGCTAGTGCTGCAGCCATCCTGTCCGGGGTGTCGCCCAGACACAGCACAATTTGAAATACAGATATATCAAACATATCCATAACTTCCATTACACATATAACACATGAACATAAACATCGTCATCTTACTTAGCACATTATAGCCTTTCTAGCAGTACCTGACACGGCATATCTCACATGAATTATTATGATTTTGCCCTATTGATGTTAAATAATAAATGCCCTCCCTCCCCCAATCCATTCAACATGACACAGACATACCCTCGGCATTGGGTGAGTGCTCTTTGTATAAATAGTTGCTGTGCCCCAACTGAGAGCTAGTTGCAAGTGAGGCTTAGGGCATGTGTACTGTGGCAAGGTGGGCTTGTTTTGCCCCGTGGGTCTGCGCTCCTTACGGCTATGCCGGTGGTGCAGCTGGGTGGGAGCGGCGGGGGGAAGGAGGGGCCCGGTCCCACCCTCTACCCCAGGCCCCAACCCAGGGACCCTGCAAGGAGTAGCCTTAAACAGCTTAGTCCAAGGGGCTACTACCTTCCCTGGGTCGCTCTTCTGTAGCCCCCCTGGCTTGTGGCTCTCCTTCAGGCTCTCCTCTGGTCTCCACACCTTTGCTGCTGCGCTCCACTCCTCTTACTGACTCCACACCTTGTAGCAGCTCTACTCAACTCCCTCTCAGCTGTCCCTATCTGCCTGGCTGGGAGGCTTTTAACTGCTGGGGCAAGTTCCTTGATTGTCCCCCAGCTGGCCTGATTGGCCTAATTGTCCTTGATTGGTCCCAGCTGGCCTGATTGGCCTAATTGCCCTGGAGTGGCCACAGCTGGATCACCCAGGGAACAAAGATTTGCTAAGCCTGGGGCTGATATATATGCCTTCCAGCACCCTCCTGTAGCCGTCAGGGCTGGCCCCGTCACAGTACCCTTAAACTGCTACAGCAACATGTAGACAGTACCTGTGTCGATAGGAGTAGTTCTTCTCTCGGTGTAGGTAATTCACTTCCCTGAGAGGCACAAGTTAGGTCAACAGACGAATTCTTCCATTGACCTAGCGCTGTCTACACTGGAGAGTTAGGTCGGCATAACTGCATCTCTCTCCATGTAGTTATGCAGATGTAAATTCCCAGTGTAGAGCAGCCCTTAGTAGCTTTCTGAATGATACAACAAACCAATCCCATTTATTGGTACAATCCACCCCAGGCAGTAACCTCTGATCTGGGTGAAAACTGGATTTAAATTCAGTGCACGCACTGTGCTGCTGTAAAAACAGACCAACACTCCGCCCCATCTGCTCTCAAACATGGGTTAAGGCTGGATTCCCTGATCAAAACCATCTTAAACCTCCTTATGCAATCCTGGCTCCTGGGGCAAATTCCTTCCTGATTCCCCAGCTCCCACCCCTGAAGAATGAGGATGGAGATTCCTGTGGTTTCAGGGCAGGGTTGCTGCAGGCATTTTCACTCATGCATGGCAACTGTAGAGGTCAGCCTCTCCCTTCCTGAAACTTAGAAGAGAAAGACAAAGGAAAGTGTAGGTCCATTACATAATGGGGAAGGAGAGAGAATAATGGATGACAGAGGGAAGACTGGTGTTTAATGCGTTTTATGCTTCAAATTTTCACTAAAAAGGTTAGTTGGGACCAGATGTTTAATACAGTTAATATTAAAAAGTGGGGCGGAACACATTCCAGAATAGGGAAAGAATAGGTTAAAGGATATGTAGCTAAGTTGGATGCATTCAAGTCAGCAGGGCCTAATTAAATTCACCATAGGGTAGTTAGACTCATAGACTTTAAGGTCAGAAGGGACCATTATGATCATTTAGTTAGACCTCCTGCACAATGCAGGCTACAGAACCTCACCCACCCAGTCCTGCAATAGAGCTCTGATCTATGACTGAGTTACTGAAGTCCTCAAATAATGGTTTAAAGACTTCAAGGTACAGAGAATCCACCAGCAAGTGACCCATGCCCCATGCTGCAGAGGAAGGTGAAAACGCCCAGGGCCTCTGCCAATCTGCCCTGGGGGAAAATTCCTTTCTGACCCCAAATATGGCAATCAGCTAAACCCTGAGCATGTGGGCAAGACTCACCAGCCAGACACACAGAAAGAATTCTCTGTAGTAACTCAGAACCCAACTCATCTAACATCCCATCACAGGCCATTGGGCATATTTACCACTAGTAATCTAAGATCAGTTAATTGCCAAATTAGACTGTCCCATCATACCATCCTCTCCATAAACTTATCAAGCTTAGTCTTGAAGCCCCTGCTCCCGTTGGAAGGCTGTTCCAGAATGTCACTCCTCTGATGGTTAGAAACCTTTGTTTAATTTCAAGTCTAAACTTCCTGATGGCCAGTTTATATCTATTAGTTCTTGTGTCCACATTGGTGCTGAACTTAAATAATTCCTCTCCCTCCCTTGTATTTATCCCTCTGATGTATTTATAGAGAGCAATCATATCTCCCCTCAGCTTTTTTTTGGTTAGGCTAAACAAGCCAAGCTCTTTGAATCTCCTCATAAGGCAGGTTTTCCATTCCTCAGATCATCCTAGTAGCCCTTCTCTGCACCTGTTCCAATTTGAATTCATCCTTCTTAAACATGGGAGACCAGAACTGCACACAGTATTCCAGATGAGGTCTCACCCATGCCTTGTATAACAGTACTAACACCTCCCTACTCTACTGGAAATACCTCACCTGATGCATCCTAGGACCACATTAGGTTTTTTCACAGCCACATCACACTGGTGGCTCATAGTCACCCTGTGATCAACCAATACATCCAGGTCCTTCTCTTCCTCTGTCCCTTCCAACCGATGCATCCCCAGTTTATAGCAAAAATTATTGATATTAGTCCCTAAATGCATGACCTTGCAACTTTCCACTATTAAATTTCATTCTATTTCTATTACTGCAGTTTACAAGGTCATCCAGATCTTCTTGTATGATATCCTGATCCTTCTCTGTATTGGCAATGCCTCCCAACTTTGTGTCATCTGCAAACTTTATTAGCATATTCCCACTTTTTGTGCCAAGGTCAGTAATAAAAAGGTTGAATAAGATTGGTCCCAAGACCGATCCCTGAGGAACTCCACTAGCAACCTCCCTCCAGCCTGACAGTTCACCTGTCAGTATGAGCTGTTGTAGTCTCCCCTTTAACCAGTTCCTTATTCACCTTTCAATTTTCATATTTTAATCCTCATCTTTTCCAATTTAACTAATAATTCCCCATGTGGAATTGTATCAAATGTCTTACTGAAATCTAGGTAAATTAGATCCACTGCATTCCCTTAGTCTAAGAAATCTGTTATCTTCTCAAAGAAGGAGATCAGGTTGGTCTGGCATGATCTACCTTTTGTAAAACCAAGGAACTTGCCAAAGCAATCTGCAAACCAGTAGTGGTTATCTTCAAGTACTCGTGGAGGATGGGGGAGGGCCCAGAGAACTGGGGATAATGCTATAAAAACACTATCAAAAAGGGGGAAAATGGAGGACCTGGGGAATATTAGACCAGTCAGCCTAACTTTGATACCCAGAAAAAGCTACAGGAACAAATTCTTACCAATCAATTTGTAAGCACTTAGAAGATAATAAGATTATAAGGAATACCCAACAGTGATTTGTCAAGAACAAATCAGGCCCAACCAATCTAATTTCCTTCTTTGACAGGATAACTAGCTGGGGGATAAAGGGGAAAGCAGTAGATATGACATATCTGGACTTTAGTAAGACTTTTGACACAGTCCCACATGACAGTCTCATAACCAAATTAGGAAAATATGGAATTACTAGATGAATTTAATATAAGGTGGGTGCATAACTGGTTGAAACACTGTTCTCAAAGAGTAGTTATCAACAGTTTGCTGTAAACTGGGAAGATGTATCTGGTGGGGTTCTGCAGGAGTCTGTCCTGTGTCTGGTACTATTTCAATTTCCATTCATGTCTTGGATGATGTAGTGGAGAGTATTCTTATAAAACAGGCAATGACGCACAGCTGAGAAGGGTTGCTAGCACTTTGGAGGACAAGATTAGAATTCCAAATGACCTTGATACATTGGAAAATTGGTCTGAATAGGATGAAAGAATAAAACAAGTGCAAAGCACTACACTTGGAAAGGAAAAATCAAATGCACAAATGCAACATGGGGAATAACTGGCTAGGCAGCAGCAAAGGAACTGGGGATGGGGGTGATATAGTGGGTCACAAGTGGAATATGATTCAAGTCTGTGATGCTGTTGCAAAAACAGCAATTGTCATTCTGGGATGTGTTCACAGGAGTGCGGTATGTAAGACACACGATGGAATTGTTCTGCTATACTTGGCACTGGTGAGGCCTCAGCTGGAGTCTGGCGTTGTACTGGGCACTACGCTTACATGTAAAAGGTTGTTATAAAGATCAGCTGTTCTCCAAACCCACATACAGTAGGACAAGGAGTAAATGGATTAGTTTGCACCAAGGGAGATTCAAGTTAGATATTAGAAAACTACAACAGCAGGTAAGGACTGGAACAGGTTACATAGAGAGCAGGCAGAATCCCCCTTATTGGAGGTTTTTAAGAACGTTAGACAAACACCGGTCAGGGATGGTCAAGGTAGACTTGGTCCTGCCTCAGTGCAGGGGATGGACTAGATGACCTCTTGAGGTCCCTTCCAGTCCTACATGTCTAGGATTCTGTAAGCCGCACAAAGCGAAACAACAGGAGGGAGAGAAGGATGGGAGAAGGGATGATATGGAGAAATACAGAGAGGCTGTTGCACATGGCAGCTTGCAAAGGTGAAAGCTCTCGCGCCCATATCCAGGCGCGAGACTAGTGCTAGATGGGAGGGGAAAGTTCAGAGAGGTGGGGGGGTCTTTACCCAGACCCTGAAAGTAACAAGGCGGCAGAGAAGCTGTCCGTGACAGGGGGGGCTCAGAGATTGATGCCAGTGGAGAGCTAACCCCAGAGCTTGCAATGAGCAGCAGACGTGAGCCGATCATGGTATATTTTATTCAGCACATTCCCCTTCCTGCCCAATAAGATCCAGGCTAGCAGGATCACAAGGCATCCCCCTCCCCCTGATATGTCCATTCTCTGCCAGGCTCTCAGGCAGCCCCCACTAGCATCCGGTGCTGGAAAGATCTGGTGGAACAGATGAGTCTGCGGCAGACAAGCATCCATTCCCCTCATAAGAGCAGCCTTCGCAGCTTGGCTGACTCCCCACGCATCAGCCCCTCTCGCAGATGACCTCAATGACACTCTGCTCCATGGGCACGGGGTCCAGGCAGCGGTGGGCTGTGCTGCCCACGATTTCGTCTAGCAGGAAGTGCACCAGGTTCTCGTCACAGACAAAGCGCCACAGGTAGAGCTGCAGGTAGTTGCAGTCCACCTGGATCTGCTGCAGGCCGTAGCGCCCGAAGGTCCGCAGCCGCACGCACTCCAGGAAGGTCTTCAGGCTGATCTTGATGATGCCCGTCAGGACGGAGACCTGGGGATTGGGTGGGAAAGTCATTTGAACACTGCCCCCTATGGGCCTGGAGGACACAGAGGGAAAGACTCACTCCCAGGACTCCCCAACATGGCGGAAGTCTCTTGTGGAGGAATGTAGCCAGGTCTGGACTGCACCCCCAGACAGAGGGGCAAAGGGGTCAAAGGGGACAGGGAAGTGTGAGAACATGGAGTCCATGGAGTGAGTGGGTGTGTGATGGCTCTGTAGGGGGGTCCCCAGAGGACGGGGTAGTGCACAGGGAGCTGTGTTCCTACTTGAATGCGGTGTGGGGTGGGGCGTCCACTGAAGATTAATACTGTAGATTCTAAGGTCAGAAGGACCACTGTGATTGGACAGCGTGCTGGGGGCTGCGTCACTGCTCTGAAGCATTGGGGGACGAGGGGTCTAGAGGACTGGTTGGGTTAGGGGCTTCTGATCTCAGGGGGACTCTCCCCCCAGCCCTGGGACAGCGGCTCTGCTCACCTTATTGAACTCTGCAGGGCTGAAGATGTCGATGCGCTCAGAGAACAGCTTCTGAATGTTACTCAGGAGGTTAGTGTCCAGGGGGGCACTGCATGGGGAGGAGCAGGGACAAGGGGTTACACACTCACCAGCAGTCAGAACCCTGCTGCACAGCGGGGGACTGGACTGGGCAGGCTTCCTCATCTGAGACTGTCTCTGGGACTAAAACATTGGGTCTAAGCCCGCTTCTTTGGAGTGTGGGTAGGAGAGGGCCCACCTGGCCTGGTGCAGGCCTTTCACCCCAACATGTAGCTGGAAGGGCAGGCCCCCCACCACAGCTCTGCCAGTGCCCCTCAACTCTGACCCACGACCCCCTGCTTTCCCAACCCTGCCCCCCGCCGCCAGCTCTGCTAGTGCCCCTCAATCCTGAGCCTCTCCACACCCAGATGCAGCCTCCTCATCCCGACGTGTAGCTGATGGGCAGTCTCCCTCCCCGCCACAGTCATGGCCTCTGACCTGGGCGTGTAGCTCGGTGCGTAGCGGCTCTGCTGCCGGGAGCTGCTGTACACGGAGAAGGTCCTCTTGCTGGAGTCGCTGCTCTGGGCCTTGCGGACACCCTCCTCGTACAGGAGCCCCACCTGCAAGGGGGAAGTAAGAAGTTCCGGGTGAATGCGGGGTCCCTTGGGGTGCAGGAAGCCCCAGATCCCACTTTCCCCCACTGACCTGCACATCAATGGAGGTGGTGTCCTCCACCACCCTCTTCATGACAGCGCGCACATTGCGGGGCTCAATGGTGTTGACCCAGTCACGCGTCTCCACGCTCTTGCGCAGCATCTGTGAGATAATCAGCCCCTGCACCTTCACGTAGTGGTTGAGCAGCTTCTGGGCCGCTTCACGGGCCTCTGCGCACAGGCTGGTCACTGGGGTGATGGGGGAGTGGTCCTACGGAGGGAGAGCACGGATCAGTGGCGCCAATAGCTCCACGTAAGTCAGGGGCACTCAGGTGGGACAGGCTGCCCCCACCTTTTCCCACATGTGCCACGCAGCACCGCCAGCTCCATGTGGGTCAGGGTCGCTCAGCCTCCCCATCCCACCTCACCCCACTGGCTCTGTGTGGGCAGGGGTACCGCTTGGGACATCGGTTTCTTCCCCCCAACTCCCTACCAGCTCTGTGTGGAGCAGGGGCACTCAGGGGGGCAGGGGCCACCCCCTCCCTACCCTGCTCAGTGCCATCCACACATCACTGTCCCCATAGCCTGCATATGGGGACGGAATCCTACACCCGCTGAGGGAGGGTGGTGGTCACATCAGCTGGACTGAGGGACACTTGGTTTCCCTCGTGGCATGCAGCAGAGATCGGAGAGCAGGGGGTGCATGCCCACTCAGTAGATCTCCCGCTGCCATCCAGCCCGCTTACAGACATCCCATCCCTTCCCCATGGCAGACAACTTCCCCGCCTGTAAATTTGGCTTAGTCACACACCCTGGGGTCCTCCTCACCCCCTATCCCTGGCCCAGAGGCTGGCGCCTGCCCACCTGCACTAGGAACTGCTCATCCGTCAGGGTGAGGATGTAGCTGATGGTGGAAGTCTCGTAGTCTAGGCAGAGCCGGGAGAGCAGGAGCAGCAGGGTGGGGGGAGTGGAGCCACCCTTCTCCCCCGTGGTCTCACAGAACTGCCGAGCCGTCTGGCACATGGACTTGATGAAGCCAACAATCAGGCCCTCGCGGACACCCTGGCTGCAGAACTCCCCCTGGGGGATGAAATGGGGGGAGGGTTCAGCACTTCCTCTTGCTGCCTGGTAGACTGGCTCCACCTGGAGCCTGGCAGCAGCATTGACACCATCACCCCACGTCCGCTCCCCCAGATGAAGACTGCCCATGGAATACGCCCAGACCACAGGTCTGGTGGGGCTGTGGGTGGAATTAGGGGGAAAGATACAAGGAAAAGTTACAGGGACGTAGGACTCGAAGGGACCTCCTAGGTTACTGAGTCCATGTCCTGCTATCACAAGCAACCAGGCCATATCATCCTAGCCTTCGTAAAACTAGTTGGGCTGTTTCCTCCCGCTACCCCACTCCTCCTGCTGGGAAGCTATTCCAGACCCTCTCTCCTCTAATGAGTAGAAGAAACCTCATCTCCAGCCTCAACTTATTCCTGGACACTATCCCCATTTGTCCCTGTGCCAACATTGTCCTTTTGATTCAGTCGCTCTTCTTCCTTCCCAGGGTTTGTCCCTCTGCTGTATTTACAGACAGCAATCAAATCCCCTCTCAGCCTTCATCTGGCCAGTCTAAACAAGCCAGCTCTTTCAGACTACTCTCAAGATCAGCTCTCCATTCCCCTTATCATTCTGGGAGTTATTCTCTGCACGTGGGACAGTTTGAAAATCTATCTGATAGACGGGGCCTTTTCAGTCTAGCAGATGAAGGCATAGCAAGAGCCAATGGCTGGAAGTTGAAGTTAGACAAATGTAACCTTGAAATAAAAGTTTCCTAGAAGGAAGGGTGAGTAAACACCGGAACAGCTCACCAGGGGAACAGTGGGCTGGCCATCGCCTGGAGTATTTAAAAAAAAAAAACTAGATCTCTTTCTAAAATCCCTGCCTTAATTCAGCTTCTGGGGAAAATTCTATGTTCTGTGTGTGGGAGGGAGGTGCTGGACTGGATGTGGTCCCTTCTCGTCTTAGAGGCTATGAAAGGATCACACACTCCTTAGTGCAAGAGACAAAACGCAGAGCTGAATTGTGTACAAACATAAAAGGGCGCATCTATGGTGGAGTCTCAACCGCACAAGTTCCTTGGGGGGTGGGAGGGTTATGGGGCTCTCAGAAAGGCTGCAGGCTCTGAAGCCAGTTATGTAAGTCAGGGAGGGGGCAGCAGCAGTCAGGAAACCGCTGCACATTGATACAGAGTGGTGTCTGCATGGAACACATTATTCTGATTCACTGGAAGGCCCAGAGCCAAGGATTAGGTATTTATGGCTGTGTAGCTTAGAGGACAGTGTACTGGGACTTAGGAGATCGTGGTTCTATTCCCAGCTCTGCCATTGGCCTGCTGGGTGACCTTCAGCAACTCATGTCCCTTCCTGTGCCTCCGTATATCTTTGGGGCCACATCAGCACCTATCACTATAGTATCTGAGTGCCTTAGTCTTTAATGCATCTATCCTCACAATACCCCATGCAACAGGCCAGTGCTATTATCCCCATTATATCGATGGGGAAACTGAGGAACAGAGACGCTAAGTGACTTGCCCAAGGTCACAGAGGAAACCTGTAGCAGAGCATGATATTGAACCTGTCTCCCAAGTCCTAGGCCAGTGCCTGAACCAATGGACAATCCATTTTAGTTTCCCCATCTCTACAAATTGGGCTAATGATAGTGAGCTCCATTGTACAGAGCTTTGAGATGTACTGATGAAAAGGGCTAGACGAGCTAGGGATTGCTGAGGGGCATCAGAACTGTTGGGAGGGGACACTGAATACACCTGACTCTCAACCCCCTAATTCTCCAGGGCCCACCCCCAGCAGTGTCACCTTGAAGTAGGGCTTGTTGGAGAAGGTGATGTCCTTAGCTGTGAAGAGGTGGACATAGGTGAGCACTGACTTGATCTGGTTAAGGACAGAGGACGAGATGGTGCCCAGCAGCTCGGCCAGGTTGGGGCTCTCCTTGCCTGCCAGGCGTGGGGCAGCTAGCGACTGGCGCACATCCGTCAGACAGTCCTGGTAGAAGCTCTGCAGGGCCAGCAAGTACTGGCGGATGCGCTCCTTGGCAGCCTGCACCACGATCTCCGTACCCTCAGCCGCCACGTTGGAGGCCGGCAGCAGCTTGGCCAGGGCTTGTAAACGCCGGTGGAAGCGGTCCAGGGCCCGCACTAGCAGTGAGTTGTCCCCGACCCCTTTCTCCAGTTGGATGCGCCGCTCCACCAGGGAGAAGTATGTTTCCATAAGGCAGTTGACGAAGGCCACCAGCTTGTCCTGCGCCATGCGGGTGATGCCCTTCACCCCTTCTCGGCTGACAAAGAGTTCCTGGTAGGAGGCGATCACCAGGCACATGTTGCTGACAAAGATGTTGCAGCCCCGGTCAGTGAACTCCAGGATGTCAGTGACAGGGGCACCACCTGGCTGCCCCAGCTCTGCCTCTAGGGCATCCAGCTCAGCCTCCAGCCGGCAGCGGGCATGGGAAAGGAACTCATCACACAGCTCCTCTGCTGGCTCGTCCAGCTGCAGCAGCAGCTCTACACACTCAGCCAAGTCCTTTGCCCCAGAGCCCCCATCCCTGCCAAAGAAAGGAGAGGGCATTGGACATGGCAGGGGAGCTAAGACAAGGACCCCCTCCCCCCCCCCAGTGCAACAGCGTTTAAGGGATGGTTATGGGATAAACAACAGCATCCAGCTTCTGGATCTGGAATGCAGTCCATTTGTCTCAATTGGTGTGATAATTCTGAAATCTAAGGACAAATACCAGTGTTGTCGATTTCCATCCTGTGGTGTCCCTTGTGTTGTCATTAAGTTTCAGAGTTAACAGTCCGACTGAAAGGAATGGGGGCAATTGGCTGGTTAAGGTAATAGTTAACCTATCCTCCTTTGGATCAGACCATTGCGCCCCTCTAGCCTGGCATCCCTCCCACTCTAGGTCAGACCAATGTGTCTGTCCTGCCTGGCTCTTTGTCCACTCCCCCAACACTGGATCAGATCTACGGGCCTATACCTGAATTTCTCCCGCAGCTTCTGGGCCAGGTCGGCCATGATCTTCTGACAGTCATCCTGGATGCCCTGGAAGGAGGGCATGTGCTGGTACTGGTGCAGGATAGAGCGGGCTTTGCTGTAGTAGCGCACGGCCTGCCCATAGGCCTCCAGCTCCACACACTTGGTGAGGCGGGCAGGCAGCTCAAAGAGGAACTGCAGCTTGCGCAGGAGCGTGTGGACCCCTGGGACCCAGAGAGACCCTATTAGAGGCAGTGCCAGCATCCCCTAGTACCTCCCTATGCTTTCTGCATAGCCTGCAGCTGCTCAGGCAGCAAATGACCTGCTCTCCCCCCTCCATCAGCTGCCATCTTGGCCCTAGATCAGGGAGGAGACTAGGGGACCACTTCCCTCCCAAGCTGTGGAGAAGAGCAGCCACAGCACTGGCCAAGCACAGGAATGAATAGTGCAGCCACAGGCTCTCTCTCCCGGGCATCCCCCCATGCCTCATTTCTAGCCTTGGAAGCCTACATCCACTCCTGAGGCCCTGCCTCGAGATAGGACTTGGTGACTTAGCCCAGCAAAGGCAGAGAACAGCACACCGGCCACCCTCTCCCAGAATCCTCTCTGCTCTTGAAACTCATATAGGATATACTGCATCAGATACAATCAATGAACTCATCTAGTCTGACGTATCTCTTCCCCCCATCCCTGCTGCCCTGGATTAAACCACTGTGCCTATTCAGCCGTATCCCACCCACCCCAGATCAGACCCTTGGACCTTTCCAGCTGGCGACTTGTGGCCAGTACCCGAGAGCTTGGTGATCTGCTCGTGCTGGTCCTGCAGGGTGCTGCTGATGCGGGCGCTGAACTCCGTGATGACGGCCATGTTGGCAGCCAGGCAGTCCATCTCGTCCTCCATCTTCTTGAAGTCGTTCTTCATCTTGCGGATTGTGTCTGGGGAGTGGAGAAAGGAAATCAGCCAGGCCCAAAGATTCAGCTCCAGTGCTAAAGACACAGACCCCTCATCCCTCAGCACCTGCAGGACAGGGATCTGGGCAGCCCTGCACGGTACCTGTGGCTGAGATGAACTTGTTGTAGTTCTCATAGACTAGGGTCTGCATGTCGCTGTCCAGGGCACGGATCTGCTTCACCATGTCAGTCTCACAGTCCATGAGCTGGGCCAATGGGCACTCCTTCCGCAGCTAGGGAGAGTAATAGTGAGTGAGGGGCATGGCCAGGGATGCCAGCTCTGCCCATGGCCTGCAATCCCAACCCAGGGCTCCTCCCACCCCACAGTTCTGCCAGGGCCCCTCAATGCTGATCTGCAGCCCCCTGCAATTCCAGGCCAAGTCTATGATGTCTGCTCCCCAGCTTTGCTGGCTGCACCTCAAGCCTGACCTGTAGCCCCCTGCTATCTCAGGCTTAGGCTTCCCCCACAGAGTTCTGCCAATGCCCTCAGTCCTGACCTGCGGCCCCTAGTCTCAGGTCTGAGCTCTGCTGGTGCCCCTCAGTCATGACCCACAGCCACCCAACCCTGCGATTTTGGGGGATAGAGGTGCCTGGGATGGAGGGGAAGCAGGGCTCCCCAGGGGAGGCAGGCAATACTCCTTGGCAGGGGTTGTGATGTTGAAAGGGGTTTGACAGGATGTTTCCCTGAGGGAGATGGGCTATAAAACTAAGCCTCTTTGGGGAGATTCCCAGGTGCAATCACTGCTGTGACAGGGAGGGAAGGATGTGTGTGTGGGGGGGGTCCCCCCAGGGGAGCTCTCCCCCCGGACTCTGGGACCCTGCTAGGGGTAGGGCAGGGACTCGAGAGGGGCGAAGAAAACCCCCGAGAACCAGGGTAAGGGGGCTGTCTCGGGCAGAGGGTCGGCGGCAAGGCGGGGGTCGGCGCGGGGGCTGACAGAGGGAGCAGGGGGTCCTTGGCACACGGGGTCCACAGGTTTTCAGGGCCCCCCCCCCGAGAGCACATCCGGCTCAGGGATCACCTTAGTGAGGAACATTTCCGGGTCGAAGTGCGCCCCGTTGATGTCAGTGGGTCCCCCGGGGTCCCCTCCCGGGGCCAGGCCGCCACGAGCCTCCCCCGCCGGGTCCGGCAGCCCGTAGTAGAGCTTCAGCATCCCGTGCGGCCGCCGCTTCCCGCCCGGCGGCTCCGAGGCGGGCTCGGCCGGGCCCGGCAGTGGCCCCCCCAGAGGAGCCGACATCTCCCCCCGCCGGGCCGTCACGGTGACGGGCGCCGCACGGTCACTCGCGGGTGGGGGCGGGGACGGGAGAACAGAAAAGTGACGCGAGCTCACTTCCGGCATCAGTAACATTGTCATCAACACGTCGCCAGTTGCGGTGACGTCACTTCCGGGGATCAATAGCGTTCTGTTGCGGGCCTTCTCCAGTGTGAGGTCACTTCCGGGATCAGCGTGTTTTAAGAAAAGCGCCGTTAGCGGCGCCTCCTTAGGCAGCAGCGACACTTTGACAGGCCGTAGCACGGATCCTCTAACAAGCGTCTGGTTACTGGGGGGAGGGGCTGCGACCACAACAAGAAACCATTGCAACTGAACAGTGACATCATACGCGCTGTGTGGTTCCCTGAGCCTGTGGCATGGCCAATGTCTAGCTGTGATGTCACCATGTTAGCATATGACATCATCCAATTCCACGCACATACCATGTAATCAGCTTTCGGCACAGCATTTCCCATCCTATCTGATGATGTCAGCACACGGGTGTGATTTCATGACATCTCCTGGTCCTTATTTTACCACATGACACCTGCAGGCTGGTTTATGATGCCACCATTACCCTAAAATGTCACAATTGTTACAATCTATTAGTCTAATTAATCTATGCATTCATCTGCAAATCTAATCTATTTTCATGCACACTCATCATCTAATCCATCCATCCATCCCTTTACCTACCCAGCTAATCTAATGCATCCACCCCAGCTATCTACCCTCACATACCCTATCTACCCTCACACACTATCTACCCTCACACACTATCTATCCCCCATCATCTAATCTATCCATCCACAATCTATCTGTCCCCATGCATATCTAATTTGTTTATCACAGCAATATCTTGGGTTGGAGGGTAAAGGGTTATAATGTGACTCCCCATCCTGTATCCTCTTTTCCCCTCTCCCAATGTCCCTCCACTCAACCTTCTGCAACCCCTTCTTTTAGCCTCTATGGCTGTGCTGCAAACCATTCTAGAACCCTTAGTTCTTTATGACCCCAGCACCTTGATTCCTGAATTCAAAACAATTCCTAGCCTGAGATGAGGTCACACCATAGCTACAAACAGCCTTCAGCCTGCTTCCTGGAGCAAATCACCCCTTTCCAGCACCATGGTCAATAGCAGAATTACCAAGCAGCTGGTCCTTACACCTAGAATGGGATGGGGAGGCATGAGCTGGAAGGATCCCTTTGTTACTGTCACTTTCCCCAGCAAAGTAATCTTCACCACTGCCTCCCTCCTGCTGCTGCTGGTGCACATGGGCATCTTCGGGGGAGACCTCTACCACTTCACGGTGACCCAGCAGTTCAATCTCATGAGCTTCCATGGCACCACAGTACTGCTGGTAAGGGATTGCTCCTTGCAACTTGGCCTAGAGGTTCAGGCGCTAGCCAGGTACTTTGGATACCTGTTTTCTTCTCCAAGCTCTGCCACAGACTCTCTGTGTGACTGCAGCAAGCCACTTCATCTCAGAAGTGGGGATAACCCATCCCTACTGGACAGGGATCTATAAGCTCTGGCCATTCCTACACCCCTAAGAGTGTTGTGAGGCTAAATGCAGTTGAAGACCAAAAGATGGCTATCACATGCGGGAGCGAGGAAGACAGCATTAGGACTCCTGGATTCTAGTCCCATCTCTGGGCAGGAGCAGTAAGACATTTAGGAGTGAAGTGGGGTCTAGCAAATTAGCACTGGGGAGTGACAAGAGGATGGAAGGGTCCTGACCATCTCCTTTTGCACTGGTCTCTGCAGGTGTCCCACGTGATCAGCTTTTACTGGGCCTTGTTTGGAACATTTTACACCTTAGAAGCTAACGACAAAGTTCTCAAGGGGTTCGCCCTGACCTCGCTGGGTAAGTGATTCCAGCCAGATGCCTGAGCTAATGGGTGTTCACAGTGAGGGCAACAGGGAAAGCTTAGCTGAGTCTAACCAGTTTAAGTGGTTGGGGGAGAGATGGGAGTCAGGACTACTGGGTTCTAGCCTCAACTCTGAGTGAGGAGCGTGTTCTTGTGGAAGCACATTCCAAAGCCAGCAGACAGCCCAAGTTTGTGTGGGACATGGCAGCTGGGATTTAGGCTCCTCAGCTCAGAAGCAAGACTCAAAAACCACACAGGGGCACAAGCCATGGGACCCATGTACATGAGGGCAAATGTGTGGCCACCCAATTGCTCGGGGAGGACTCAGCCCCTTCTCCCCCAGCTGTTTAGCTGCTACTCTGGTCCAGATGTAAAGGGAAGTTGTAAACCCCTCCCCTTGACCAGGGCTCTGACTATCTCCTCTAGTGATGAACTTCGCCCTCTTCGTGGGCCGCTTCTGCCTGGACTACATGACTATCGAATACAGGGAGGAGATTTACTGAGCCCCAGCCTGGCCTTGTGCAAAGCAGCCCTGGAGAGAGGTGCACATGCAGCATTCACCCCCAAATCTTTCAGAATTAGGAAGTGGGGAAAGAAGGGGGCAGTAACACAACTCAGCTGTAGCCAAAATCAAGTTTAATAACAATACAGAATATTGCTGTAGTGTTAGAGACGGTGTCTTTCATTAGTCATGTCAGCTGCCCCAGCCTTGGGTGGGAGCAAGATAGTCATTACAGCCAGGATCTTTCCCCCCGCACCTCTAACGGCCACTCAACAGCTCATGTGGCTAACCGTCCATGGGAGCACACGAGGGCTACAGGGCTCATCCCATTTCAGAGCAATGGCCCATCACCCCAACCCCCACCCCTGACCATAGGATCATGCTAACGGGCCTGGCCCCGATCCAAGTCTCTGGCTCATGCTGGAACCAACACAAGAGAGGGAGAAAGGTTCAGATTCCACCTGCTCCCTCCCCCACCATGAACAGCCACCAGCCACTGGGGCAGCACACAGGACTTACGTTCACACCTCTCATTTCCACTGGCAGCGGCTTGTGAGGAAGGTGACGTTTTCCCTCTCCTGCCTTCCAGGCTACATCTCATGCCACCTCCCCCACCCCAGTGCCAGCAGATCCAGAAAGCCATTAGCATAAAGGGGTGGGAGGGGAGGTTGCAAAACAGCAGATTTGCACTAAGCCCAGCCAAAGTGCCGGAGGCAGGAAAGCAGATGGATAGGAGGCAATGGTCATTTTTTTGGGCCGGTGGGGATGAGTGGGGAAGCCATGGTGTAGCAGAAGGGCTTAGAACCAGAGAGCTCCATAGCACTTTGAGGCTACAGGGATTGGTCCATCAAATATGGGATGGGTTTTACAAGGGAAGCAGAGGCTGCCCAGGATGGGAGATTGGGAGAGGGGAACAAATGAGCCCTCTGCCCTTTCAAACACCTGCATTAAGACACTGTGTTCTCACCCACTGAGACAGAGTGGGCAGGCAAGTTCCAGGTGATGGGCAGCTGAGAGGCCTGGGGGCTCACACGGCTCCTAGGGAAGGGCATTCAGGTCCAGGGTTTAAGGAGCCAGATGCCAATTTCAGAAGGGGTAAGGGAGCAGGGCTGTAATGCCAAGGAGTTCACACTTCTAAGAAAGTGCAGGGTATTTGCCCCTCAGTGCTGCTAACAACCAGCTCTTCTGCAGGCAGGAATAGAGATGCCCAATTTCCCTGCACATACACCACCAGCAGTGCTGCTGTTTACAGTGTGGGGAAACTGAGACATGGGGCAGGGAAGCACTCACCTGATGATGCACAGCAAGGACAGCAGCAGTCAGGAACAGAAGTCAGGAATCCTGGCTCCCAATCTCCCCGCTCTGACTAATAGATCACACTTTCCTTGTGGGCTGGGAATAGAACCAGGAATCCTGGCTTCCTTTCCCATGCTGCCTCTCACCTGCCCCCAGTCCTTGAACACACCCACACTAGCAGGACTAGTCCTCCCTGATCACCAGTGCTTGAAGCTTCCCTCTTCCCTGGCTCATTCCAAAGCTGAACAGCTACAGTGGCTGATTGTCAGCAGGAGCATGTAGTGGCTGCAGGGCTCATTCCGGCCCACCTCGGGGCCCCAATCCATAGCTGTACAAGTCCCCCCTTCCCTCCCAATCCTGCTCCGCCCCATCCCCCCTAGATATTTGAGTCTCATTTTTAAAAGAGGCCAAAGTCATTTCACCCCCTCTGGTCGGTTTCACATTTTGACTCTCAGAGGAGCTGACCCAGCAGTGTCCTGGCTGGAGGATCCCCCTTGGACTCCCCCTAGAGCTCCACTCTCAGCTGCCAGCCCTCAGCATCCCAGGCCATGCTTGGTGCTCAGGGAGGAGCCACCAGCTCAGTTCATTCCTGGCCCACCCGGATGTGGGGGTTGAACATGGGGTCCAGGTTGGGGTCATTGTCGGCCGAGGCCCGGCCCAGCTTTGACAGGATGATGATCAAGGTGAGGAAACTGATGCCGCCAATTAGGAGGATGATGACAAATCGCTGCATCAGGGATCGTGGCTGCTGCTTCCTGGATCCAGAGCGATTCCTGCCAGGGGGACTTGTTATTAGCATAAGAGTGGCAGTGCCCACAGTGCGATCGGGGCACACTAGGGCACGTGCATCGTTAGCTGTATTACACCAATACCTACAGGATCCAACCAAGGTCAGGGCCTTAGCATGGTTTCCACCCACCCGCCACTGACCACTTACTTTAGAAGCTGCGCAAACCAACTGAGCGTCGGCCGCCGGCGGTACTTGTCCTCATCGCAGTCGATTTGGGTGTCGGATGCCCTGCTGCCCCCACCCTCCCGGGTGTCGTAGACCTTCCGCGGTGTAGAAGTTGCTGGGGAGATGGGGAGTGTGGGAGTTTAGCACAGAGCCATAGGCACCAAGCATGGGGGGAGGGAGATACAGGCTTCCCCCCACCACAGAAAGGCAATCAGTTCTTTCCAGCCCTGTTGGCTGTGGTTAACCTAGAAGCCTTTGCCCATGAGTGATCTTGACCTCTAAGTGGGCTCCTGAACCAGACAGGATTGAATGGAAACAAGGACATGACACACACGAGTGCTACCGCACCCACAAGGTAGCCACTGGCTCCTCACTTCTTAGGGGCTATGTCCCACTCACTTGTAACCCCCCCGCCCCTCAACTGCTCACCTGCATTGAGGGTGATGGTCTCGTTGCTAACATTCCCCATGTCAATGACTGAGTGCTCCTCCTTCACGTCCCCATTTTTCACACCCTGCTGCGTGGAGGAGAGGCCAGGTGTAGCGCTGTAGGAATAGGATGACAGGGCACTTTGTTGGACGGCGTCCTCCAAGCTGGAGCCTGCAGCTGCTGCTGAGAAAAAGGGAGCAACATGAATCCAGTGTAGAATGGGGCAGCTTAAGATGGGTAGCTTCTATCTACAAAGCTGGGACAGCAAACTGTGACCCACTTGCTCCATGGTTCTCTCTATTGGAGACCCAACTAAAACGTATACCCTAGAACTGAAAGGTCTCATATCCCATTCCTCGATCCCCAAAAGCCAGCCAGTCTTCTCCTTCCATCACTGTAGAAGAGACAGCTGATGAAACTGGACTCCTCAGTCTCCTCCCAGGCAGCAGAGAGGTGGGGATTCTGGGCTTGCCATGCCCAATGGTCTCAGCCAGGGTGGAAGGAGGGAATACCAGGCTAGGTTAGCCGCTAGGTCTCATCTAGTGTGGTGAGAGTCGGGAAGGTGGTTACCCGGCTAGAGGACCCATGTGCCAGCATCAGTGGAGCCATTCCTACATCCATAGCCCAGCAGCACTCACCAGAGAAGCTAGACCAGTCAGTGTAATCTGTTGTATCAGGAGACTCAGTTTCCTGAATGGTTTCAGCCTCATCAATCTGAAGAGAACAGAGGAAAACTGCATCAGACTTTGGACACCTAAGCAAACTCTGCCCCATCAGCTCAGCCAATCCCAGATAGTGACTACTGCTAAAGCCTAAAGATAGATCAAAGCTGGTGTCCCTTCTGGCCTTCACCCCTCTCTCCCCCTGCCCCGAGAAGGGAAAAGCCCCATCTCCTGCTAGTGCAAGAACAGCAGTATCCATCCAGCTTGACTGTCCTCCTAGCTCCCATCTTGGAAACCCCCAGAGAGCCACAGAACAAGAGAAGAGCCTCATGGGTAATCTCTTACCAGTGGCAGCCCAAGCCCGGCCCGAGCCCAGTTCACAGTTGACAGTTTCTCTCGCAGCACTGAGGCCACCGGACTGACCAGGTTGACTGGGGGGAAGATGGGGCCCTTGCAACTGGGACATTGGTAGCCAGCTGGGGCCGTGTTCTTTGGGAGCTGGTTTGCCATCTCGTTGAGACATGACCAGTGAAACAGATCTGCAAAGGTGAAGGGCATGGAATGTCTTTAAGTAAAGGATCTAGATCAGTGAGTCCCCAGATGCTTCCGAGTCAGATCTATTTCACAAGCATGTCCCCCTCCTGTTAGCCCCCAGGGGCAGCACAACTGCTGGAAAGTGAACTGGAGACCATTCTGCCATAGGCATTGGATTCATCCACTCAAGTTCTCATAATTGCAGGATTCATCCATTCTCCAAGGCCAGTTGGCACTTATGTGGGGTAAGAGGGTGGGAGAGCAGCACCTGTGTTTAGAGAGACCCAGTCTGATGTAGAAGCTACAAAAACAGAGCAAACAGCAGGCCCATAATGCCATTTTGGCAATCACTTTTCTGACCCAAGTTTTAAATTTGCTTTAAAAAAAAAAATCAGATTTTGGGGGCCAGGTCTATTACTTGCTAATGAAAAGAAAAACCAAGCAAAGCTCTTGAAATGCTCCCAAAGCTATCGCTAAAAGCATCTCACCGTAACACACAAGCCGGGCAGTATCTTTGCTGGACAGGAGGATGTTGCAAAGACGACAGTTAGGGTTGTAATCACTGTCCTGAAGCCACTGGAGATAGGACTGAACAATGCACTGGAAGATACAGGAGGTTAGTGAGAGAAAGCCCATAGCATGGATGAGGTGGGGGTTGTAACTGGAGGGACAACACAAGAAAAGACTTTAAATTTTAAGGCCAAAAGGGATTATTACTTTAGTCGAGTCTGAACTTCTGCCTAGTACAAGCCACAAAATTGCACCCAGTGATTCCTGCATCAAGCCCTTAACTTGTGCGTGAGCTGGAGTGTCTCTTGTAGAAAGGTGTCCAGTCATGACTTAAAGATTGCAAGGGACAGAGAATCCACCGCATCCCTAGGTATGAAGCATTTGCAGATGGAAACGTCCAGTGAGGTTCATTGGACAGGACCCTGGACAGAACTGTGTAAGGATCAGAGGAAATATGAGGAAGGTGTCCGTTGCTGAATATTAATGGGATGCACTTATCCAGGACTCATGACGCAGGAGGGGGGAAGACAGAACCAAGAATTCAGGTTGACATGGGGTGGGATAGGAGGTCATTGAGCAGAGAGGACTTTCAATTGCTACCCATCCAAGAGGGAAAAGACCTGTGTCCCATTCCCACCCTCCTGAGCCAGCCAGTCCCCGCGTCCCTGGGGTTAGATTGGAACTGATGACCTAGAGACTCCCATCCCCTACCAACAGCTGAAATGCCATTGCTCAGCACTAAGACTACAGCTGGGGTCCAGTTACCTTGGAATGGTTTGCGACGAGGCAGCTCTCACAGACATTCACTCGGTGCTCAAAACAGAAGAGGTTAGTGACTTTCCTCTTGGGGCATTTACACAACCCCATGGTGCTTCACTAATAACATAGCAGGAAAGAAAGCCCACTGAGTAAAATCAAAGCCCAGACCAACCCCACTCCCTGCACTGGGCTAGAACTCAGGAGTCTTGACTCCCCAACCCCGCCCCCCGCCTCTAATCACTAGACCCCACTCTCCTCCTGGCATCAGGGAGGAACCCAGGAGTCCTGGTTCCCACCCCCGCGCGCTCTAACCACTAGACCCCACTCCCCTCCCGGCACCATGGAGAAACCAGGGGCCTGGGTTTCCAACCACCCACGCGCGCTCTAACCACTAGACGCCACTCACCTCCCGGCACCAGGGAGGGAACCCAGGAATCCTGGCTCCCAGCCCCACATTACCCTCCCCCATCAGGGTCGCTGACACTCACCCACTCCTCTTACGACTAGGTTCGTCCGTTATTGCCACGTCTCTTCCGGGTAGGGTGCAGGCTGATGACGTTGGAACTAAGCGACTCCCGAGATCCCCCACCCCCCCCCGAACTCTCGGGAAAGGAGTGGGTTCGTTCGAAGTCTCGCGAGAAGTGACGAGAAGCCGCAGCTGGCGCGACACTGCAGTGGGGGCGGGTGATTTGAACGGGGCTGGCGGCGGTTTCCCTCCATCCCGCTTGGCGGGCGCGGAGCAGCCAGGCCCAGGGATGGCGGGCGGCGGCCAGAGGCGGACTCGGTCTGCGGGCGGCGGCCAGAGGCGGACCCGCTCTGCGGGCGCGGCCCCGGCCCCGGCGGGAAGCAAAGCTCGGGGCGGTGAGTGGGGGCGGGGCGGGGCGCAGCCGGGGGTATCTGGGGGGCGCTGGGGCGGGTCTGTGTTGGGGGGCGCTGGGTGGGGGTGTCTGGGGGGGCAGGGGTCTGTGTTGGGGGCGGGGTTTTCTGGGGGGTGGGGGCAGGGGTCTGTGTTGGGGGCGGGGTTTTCTGAGGGTCGCTGGGATGTGGGAGGGGTCTGGTCTGTGCTGGGCGCCGGTGCAGGTGCTGGGGAAGCAGCAGCCTGATGTCAACATTCACTCATTTTCCTGGCGAGTCTCTATAGGGCTCTGATATCTGGTGTTTCCATGGGGGGGGGCAGCAATTTCTCAGGGGGATCCAAGAGGAGCTGCTGGGGAGCAGGGCCCAAGGAGGGAGATATCACTCTCTGTGCGTGCATGAATTGGAGGGATGTCTCCCGGGGCCTGGAGGGCAGTCTCTGGAGAAGCAGGATGTGGGGAGGGGGCTCCAACTGGAAGGGTAGGATGCATAGGAATATCTCCCTCAGGTTGGAGGGCCCCTTGAGGTAGGATGCAGGACTGGAGGGTATTTCACAGCTTCCTTACATCTTACACCTATGAACAGGCAAACACCAGGCAGTGGGAAGGTACTGAGAGGCAGTTAAATGCCCCCACATTGGTAGTTTGGATGAAGGGGATTCCCCCATGCAGTGGGAACAACCAACTCTTGAACTTTTTCTCTTTCCTTCATTTTCAGACGCAGTCTCCCCTCCTCTGAGACCCAGGTCCGAGAGGATCTCAGGGTATCATACCAGGCGTGGCTCCCAGAGGAAACCTTTGGTGGAGAAGAAGATGGTGGGAAGTCCAGTGAGTAATAATGCCCCCCTGTTAGCACTGAATGTTCCCAAACCCAGCTGTTGGGAGGGTTTGGGATGGACTATACGAGCCCTGAAAAGCTAGACTTCCCATCCTGGAGAATTCAACAGGCTGTCAACCTTAAAGTCATCCTGAGTTGAGCCCGCAGTCCAGAAGCATCTCCCACTCAGAAGTCCTGTAGTGTGATAGTCGTTATCTGCTCACCCAAGGCAATGTCCAGTGTGAACTGTTCCCTGTTTGTTTGGATTATAAGCTCTGCGGCGCAGGTGTCTTCCTGAAGTGGTTTGTTTGTACAGTGGTGAATCTGCTCCTTATTATTGCAAGGCAAAGGGCTGCAAACTTGCTTTTTGCTGTGCTTTGCAAAGGACAAGGCCTTTCCTTGGCCATCAGAAGAGAAGGGATTTAGCTGCAGCATCCATTAAAAAAAGAGTGGATTGGGCAATCACCCAAAAAGTGTCGGTGTGTGGCAATATGAAGGCTGTCTAGAGCGTAAGCTCTTTGCATGCTACTGGAGTTTCACGAATAATGGGCCTGGATGTGGGCTTAATTGTTGGCACTTTAGAAACCACGTGTAATACAGCAGAATCTCAGAGTTACGAACACTTGGGAATGGAGGTTGTTTGTAACTCTGAACAAAACATTACGGTTGTTCTTTCAAAAGTTTACATCTGAACGTTAACTTTTTATACATTTTACTATGCGGATGACAAGTGCTGCTTTTAACCATCTCAATTTAAATGAAGCAAGCACAGAAACAGTTTTCTTATCTTGTTAAATCTTTTTTAAATTTTTTAAATTTATTTTTTTAGTAGTTTACGTTTAACCAAGTTCAGCAAGACTCAAACTTGTGAAAACCAGGAAATACACAATTAACTTAAACGCTTGTGCAAACTTAACTCTGTCCCCTGGTGCTGGCAATAGCCATCACTATCTGCCTGCAACTGTGTTGGGTGCAGCTGTATTGAATGATGGAGGAAAAAGTTGTAAGTGATGTGATCTGAGGGGGGCTGTGGCATTGTCCTTGCCACACGGTCACGCTGTTGCTATGTGGTTCCTATGTGCCTCCCTATACACTTGGTTGTAGTAGAACGGGGATAGTGATCATGTTTCGAAATACTCAGCTCATGTAGTTGCTAACGAGTGATGAGAGTAATCTCAGACGTGTTCTGTGTCCAAAGAATTTAACAGCATTTTTACCTTCATGATGGTTGTGAGAGTTGAGCACTCATGAGCAGTGACAAATCATATGGCGAAGGCACCTGGTTTCAAAGTGAAACTCACCAATACCCTCTTTTACTTTACTGTCACAATTTACTGTTTGTTCAAGTGCCATGTGTGCCCAGACTCTGCTCATGAATTTCAGGGGCATAGTGTGGCAGAAGCGTTATATCATTGATGTATACAGGTATCCAGCAGGCAAGATTGGTCCAGTTAAAAGCAAAAAATAGCGA
Source organism: Emydura macquarii macquarii (assembly GCF_026122565.2). Taxonomy (NCBI): domain Eukaryota; kingdom Metazoa; phylum Chordata; order Testudines; family Chelidae; genus Emydura; species Emydura macquarii. Next base: position 6,006,046 of record NW_027131105.1, on the reverse strand, counting down.
TAACTTCTCTACAGTCACCACAAGCTGCAGGTCCCTTTTGCTTTCACATTCTGCTCTAATGAAACACGTTAGGATATCAACCATTTCAAGGTAATCCTAGAATGCAAAGGTTTGGGAAGTTGCTGTTCCAAAGCTGTGGAATCTGTGCAGGAGATTAGTTTAGAGATTCAACAAAACCCTGAAGGCAAAGCTACCGAGATTTGTGTCCTTTGATCCCAAGCATTGGGGAACAACTACTTCCTTCCCTTTGGCCCACCATAAGGGAGATGCCATCTCTCCCTTCGAACTGTTATTTAGCAACAACCTCGAGGGATAATGGATCTCCTGTGTGAGGGCTGGAAGAAACAGGAACTGAGGGCATCCAGTGTGGCCCAAGATGTTCTCTAGTTCAGGGAGTTCCTCCAGAGGGTTTTGCTCACTAAAACCTGTTGGGGGCCCAGCAAGTGCAAGGACAAACATACAATCCGGGTGCATGCGAACACATCTTCCAGCCCAGTGATCGTGTACAAGTTACTACTCCCCAGCACGGAATCCAAGTGGCTAGCCAGATGGAAAGGGTGGTTCATCAGCTGGGCCCTGTAGACTGTGAGGTGCATCTGCCCAGGAGGTGGAAAGAAACCAGGGTCTACAGTGTGAATCTGCTGAAGCCTTGGAAAACCAGGGAAGGGATGTTGATCATGCTTTACCCACCAAAAGCTGAATTGAGACTTCAAGCGTCCATTCACCCATAGCCAGCACACGTGCGGAGAGACACTGAACTCTTACCTGAACAAAGAGCCCAGATTTTATCATCACTGAGGCCATTCCCAGTGTATTCTCCCCTGCACCTGACTAGACTCAGCTGGTACACCATCACATCAAGATGGTCCCAGGACAGCAGTTTAGAGACCCCTTACACCAGAAGATGTGGGAGACAGTCCAGGAGGAGTTGCAGGCTATGTTGGACCTGGGGGTGTTTGGGGAGTCCCAAAGAGACTGATGAGGTCCCATTGTCCTTGTCTCAAAATGTGATGATTCACGCACTTCTGTATAGACTTACAAAAAGTGAATGCCATCTCAAAGTTTGCCACATACTGATACCGTGGGTGGATGAGCTACTGGAACATTTAGGGTCCTCCAGCTATATCAGTATGATAGATTTTACAAAGGGGTATTGGCAAATCCCCCTTCTCTCCCTAATCACAAGAAAAAACAACCTTCTTGACTGAATCCCTTTGGGCTCTCCTACTTCCAGACAATGCCCTTTGGTTTACACAGAGCAGTAGCAATGTTTCAGCACGTAACAGACGAGGTGCTCAGGCCCCATCAGCTGTATGCCGCTACATATTAGCTACAACTGGGCTCACCAGTGACAAGTACAAGCCACCCTCCATCCTTGGCTGAAGTAGGTCTCAGCCAATCTGGCCAAATGCACATTGGCAAATCAAAGTGTTGTTTACCTGGGTGATAATATGGGATGAGCCAATTTAGGCCACTAGTTAGCAAAGTGCAGGCACTGTTGGTCTATCTTATTTCTTGAACAAAAAAACAGATAAGACTCTTTCTTGGACTAGCAGGCAATTTGTCCCTTGTTTCACCACCATTGTTTCCCCTCTGATGGACCTAACAGAAGGTGGTAGTTTGAAAAGGGGCCGCTGGAACGGCAGTTGTGAGAATGCCTTTAATGTGGCTGTGCTGGGAACCAGTTCTCTCCCAAAGTGGTTGATTTTAGCCTACTCCATGTTTGAAAAGGAAATGCAAGCAGTCAAATGGGCATAGAATCCCTTAGGAATTATTATCTGGGTAACCCCTTTTCCCTTGTTATGGACCATGCCTCCCTCTAAACGTGATGAAAGATGAGCCTGCACATTATGGGGTGGGAGTTAGCTCTCCAATGCTATACTTTTAGCATACAACATTGTGCTGGAGCAAAACCACAGCAATGCGGATGTCTTTTTGCAGGTCGTGGGGATTGGATGGTGGGGGACTTGGGATCCTGAGGGGAGGGGTTGATGGAGCAGCTCTGGCCCACCTTTTAGGCCTGGAGAGGGACGGCACCTTAAGAGGGAGAATCCAAGCCTAGTGCAAAATATCACTCAACACTCCCTAGCTCCACAGAGCAGGGGATGGGGGAGGAGACGGTGATGCTGTCTGGGGGTATCCAAGGTAGCAAGGTGCCTCACAACCAGCTCCCAAACTCCACCAGCAACACAGGCCCTCCCCTCTGGCCTTGCAGGCCCAGCTGTCCCTCTGCAGGCTAGCGATAGCATGTCCCAGCCTGTGAGCACTCTGATGGATACTCACAGTAGAAACAGTACAACCTCCCCGCCACACCCCTCATCTCTGATCACGGCAGCACTGAACACACAGCACTTCGATATGTTTATTGTGAAATCAAGTACATTTATTTAACAAAGAACAGAGGTGCAAGTAGAATTATTGGAAACAAATGGTTACATATAAAATCATAACATGTTCTAGAGCCTAGACTTAACAAGATATTTTCCTGTCTTGGAGAATATCGCTCACCCAAGACCCTCCTTTTATAAGACAGCCTGCTGTGAGTTTGCCTGCTAGATGAAGGCTTCAGTGTGTTCGTGTGCACCCTGAGATAGCCCAGAACAATCCTTTGTCCTTATTCAGAAACAGGACATCCCCCTGTTATTTGTTTCATCCTGTAGTTTTTCTCTCATAGATTTCATGGTCTTTCCATTTGCACTTGGCTCAGTATGCAAATAGGAATATGGGGGTCTGGCCTACTCAAGGTGTGTCACCTCCTGGTGATCTGCCTTAACTCAACAGTATAATTTTTAATATAGATACAATATGCTGCCAGTGGGCTACAGGCTGTTGGTAGCGACTTCACATGCCACCCTTTGGTGAAGTACTATGCAGCTATCTGACTCGGGGATCCCAATAAAGCCCTAGGCACACCCTGTGCCTGCTGCTGGTCCACACCACGTGGTCCTTGAGTCACAATCTCCCCTCCCCCCTGTAGGATCAGCCACTACTGGCTAAGAACCCTCTTGTCTACACGGTGCATCCACCACTACACTTTCCTTGCCCTTAATATGTACACTTGCCATATATAATTTTTGGTGCAGGACACAGGCCAGTTAACAGTGGACTGGGCTTTTAAATTGTGATACCTCCATCACTGTGATCCACTTTTAGCCTGTTTATGTGCACAGTTTGAGGTGCTGCCTTTCTGCTGGGCCTGTCTACATTGTAAGTAATGTGATTATTAACCCTTTCTACTACCTCAAAAGGCAAAGGCCCCCATGAGCTGTTTTGCATTTTGTACCTTTTTACGGGGAGGGGGTGTGTCTAGTACCTTGTACTACATCCCTCCCATGAAATGAAAATTAAACCCTCCCTGCACATATTCAGTCGCCGGTTTCCCCCTCTCTGCACCACCTTCCCAATGACCTTCTGCTATACTGGGGGAGAAGTCATCAAAACAGCAAACCTATAGATTCTTGGGCCACCTCATGGTATGCCAACGAATAGGGTAAGTGTACATCCCTAGCATAGATTTTTAGGATGCAGTTGAACCTGTCAATCCATTTGTTTCTGATTCCCCAGGACTTGTTTTCCCTGTTCTCTATGTCTGGGGCACTATGGAGGCTGGCCTCCCTTAGGCTCCCCAGAGCAGTCATCAGTAAGTAAAGTCTTAGAGTCCCACCAGCAAAACCACATCTGTAGCCTTCCCATGCTAATTCAATTGGGGGCGGCTGGCTAAAGACACCATGGTTCTGTTTGAGGGTTACCGGGAGGTGTCTTTTCTCAAAATGGTTCTGGATGACATAGGTGTTTTGTTGCACTTTTTTTTAAGTGTGTGGTGTCTTCATGGGAGGCCAATGCCAGGCTGGTTCCCTAACCCTGCACCACAGTTCTTGATGCTTGTCATAGGGGATAGTCTCCTGTCAGTTTTTCCAGCTGTGATTTCCCATCCTGTTGATTTGCCCCTTACCCCAAACAAACAAGTGGAAAACCATAACCTGTTTCCAAGCAGCTCACTGAGTAGTAACTAGCTTAGCACAGGATGCACAGATTACCTCCTTATGATGTTTGTGGGGTATGGGAGCCTAGACTTCATTAACATGATGCCATCCTGTCTGGCTCTCTTAAAAGCCTTGCACAGCTTTTCATGAGACTGTCTCGAAGATAACCCTTTGTCTCACTTAACAAACAGGACATCCCCTGCTATTTGGGAAAACCACACTACAGATGACACAATCTTTCAAGGGGCACTTGGTGCACCTCTCTAGATGAAGGTAACCTGCTTTTAGTGCAGTAGCAGACCTGATGGACCCTTGAGAAGAGGTGCTGTTGCACCCAGAAAGCACCCTATAATAAAAACTCTACATTGCCTGGCCACAGGAGCATTACACTTAGCCTACTTCATAGAAAACATACCCTCTCAATGACGTTACAGTGCACACAGATGGACGGGTCCTAGTAGCTGTTACCAGCTCCCAGGAGCAGAATTAAGGAACTAAGCTGTGTTGCCTGATTTCCTGGCATGCCAACTTACACAGCCTTCAGCTTTTTTGGGGTGGGCCCCCACTGTAGTTGCAGTGCAGTAAAGTTTGAGCACTTGTATAGACTTCCCTCCTTTAAACCCAGGATTCTGAGTTCTTTTTTGCTCTGTCTTCATACATCCCTAGGTACAACTGCAATGCAAGTAATGCATAATAAGTCTTGCCCCTTTTATCCCATTCATGCAGCTTCCAGCTCCAGTGGTGAAGCGATCCATCATGGTGAAAAAGATCATACCCCGAAAGCAGCAGGTCTGTATGCAAACTGACATCTGCTTTGATTACTCAGCCCAAGTTTGGTTATGGAGGGATATACCTCTCCATTGTAAAGAAGCCCCCCCATCATCAGCAAGTAATTAGGAACGGTCATACTGCTAACCCCACTAGTCCCTGTTCTTTTCCCAGTGCTGGGATAAACACATACTAAAGTGAGACAGTAAGAGATGGAGAATCCACCATTTCCCTTCAGAGTTTCTTCCAGTTAATCATCTTCATATTTCCAGCACAGCACACTGATGCCACTGTCCCACTTCTCTGGTTGTGGATGAAGTCTGTGTGCAGATCTAGCAAAGGGCAACAAAGAGAGCCACAGGTTGATAATACACTAACTGTGCACTCCCAGGGTGAAAAAAGATGCTAATATATTGTATTAGCTTAATTACTAGGCTTTGAACTCTTAAAGCAAAGCTGGGCTGAACTACATCCCAAGTTTTTCTTTCTGTGCAGATCTCCCCTAAGGCAGACAAGGAGAACATCTCAGTGGACAGCGGTGAGGCGGAACGGTTTGGTAGCACTGATGCTAACCCAGTCTCAACATCATCTCTCCCTGTCAATGCTTCAGGCACTGTGGAATTGGTGACACCTGGCCTGTCTCCACTTCATTGCATCAATGCAGGCAACTCTCCTGCTCAGGAGAAGAGTGACATGTCAATGAAAGTGCGCCGCTCCTACAGCCGCCTGGATGCCTCCTTCAGGCACTGTGCTGCTGAGCTCTCCGCCACTTCCACACCCCTTTTTGGCTTTGAGAAGCTCCTGGTGCCTGACGGCTCTCCAGTGGGCAAGGGTGCCCCATCTTGCAAGTTAGCAGTGGTGGCGCGCTCTACTGCTGCCGAGGAATTGGACACAAACATTCCTGGTATCTCCTTTGCTAGAGAGAAGCGGAAGAAAAGGAGGGTGCCCCAGATAGATGTGAGTGGTGGGTTGGTGCTTGGATGGGGAAATGAGATTGGGAATTCTGTGATATATCCACTTCTTACAACTTTATTCCCTCCCCTCTAGAAATCTGAACTGGATGAGTGGGCTGCGCAAATGAATGCACAGTTTGAAGAAGCAGAGCAGTTCAATCTGCTTGTGGAATGAAGGGTCTCTCCACTGTCTGCTCAGGACTTACAGTAACATTTTCATTTTCTAATAAAACGGTATCTGACACAGCAGGGCTCATGTGAATTATTCTGTTGTGGCCTGTTCCTGTTTACTGGAAATCCCGCACTCACCGGAGGGGAGACACTCGTTTATTTTCTCAAGGACAAGCTTTCTGGGTCACAGGCTGGAGAAAGGAGCTCTGACCCGTCCATAAAACTAAACCGTGCAACCTCACTCCTCAGCAATGTAGCTCAACACTGTGAAGTGTTCAGCCACAAGGGCTGGGGGGGAAGGGGTTGTTAACAATCACCCCCTTAACAAAGGCTGTACAAATTACAATTTCATACTGAGCAAACTTGTTTCTAGGTCCTGTCATCACTGGTTTCCCAGCACAACGTGGGGTGTGGAGGAAAAGCTTAGTTAGTAACGCTGTGACCTGCGCTGCCCTCCCCAGTGAGGCTGATGTATCAAATACAAATACCGCCCTTCCAGTTCCATTATAGAGTAACGCCAAGAACCCCTGCCCCACAGCTGCTGTCTGCGCCTCACCCCAGCTGCTCTTGCCCCAGGCTGTCCAGCCGCTGCCGCCCGTGAACACAGGGAGAGACGCCCAGCCCGCCGCCCAGGAGCCGGAGACGCAGCCACCCGCCTCCTGCCGTCCTTTGCTCCGGTTGTCTCGCAGCCGCTGCTCACTCGCACGAACGCCGCTTCCATACCCAGCCCACGCCGCCCCATTGGCTCCAGACATGGCCAATAGGAGACTTCCCCTGTCCTGTTTTAAGGCGCATGCGCGGACCAGGTAGTCACGCTCCAAAGCGTTCGCATGTTTCTCCTGTCTGACGCCGCCAGAGGGCAGCAAAGAGACGGCGCGTCAGGAGCTGCGATGGCCTGGGCTGCGGGTAGCGGAGTGGGGCCGCCCCTCTCTGGGGACACGCTCCTAGATGAACCGCCATCTCCCCTGCCTGCTCGGCATCCTGGGCCCGACCTGCGCAGGTGCCCTGACCTGAATCCAGGTGCCCCTGTGCTGTTGTACAAAGCCCCTGCACGTGGACATGCTTGGCACTTAGCCCCCCCCGGCTTCTGGCCGCAGCCAAGCCCCAGGCACAGGCAGCCCTGCAGCTATGGAAAGAAGGGGGAGGGTCGGATTCCTGCCAGTGGGAGCAGCATGAGGCCTGTCGATCCTACTGGCCCCAGGCAGGATGGCACGGGAGGAGAGGCCGAATTCCACATCATCATGACGTGGGTGAACAAGGCATGACTGGCACGTCAGCCTAAGGGTCAGGCCATGGCACAACGTGAGCTGCGGAGCCGGCACGCCCAGCCCCTAGAGCCCGACAGATCCAGAAGCTGCAGCTCATCAGGCCCCAGCCAGCCTCCCTGTGGCAGCCGCCCAGCTGTTGCCCCCGCTCTGCAGCTCATTGGTAAACGCTCCCCTCCAGTTCCTGCTCCCCAGTAGGATCCTGACTCGCACCAGTTAATTTTGACTCCACAGCACAACTTCCTGAGGGGATGGACTGCTGGCATGGAAGCCCTGGCATCACAGAGGGAAGTGGGGGGCTAGCAGAGGTGCTGCCAACTCACTCACTGGCCCTCAGCACCAGCCATATTCAACAACTGCTTATTTAAGAGCTGATTACATCCATGCTCCATCGATCCCTGCCTGGGAAGCCAATAGGGGGCTGGCTCTAACCTTGCTGTATTTTTGCTGGGGGCACATGATATTGATTCAGGAGGGGCTGAACACTGCACTCGGGCTCTGGCAATGGGGGTGGAATCCATGTTCAGCTTGGGGCTGACAAGAATCCAGCCTGGGTCCCCTCCTGGTGGAACTGTGGAAATAGCAGCCGAGTCCTTGGGCCTACTTCAGGGGTTCTCAAACTGGTTATTATGGGGGGTCATGAGCTGTCAGCCCCGATGCATGCTGGTAAGGCTGATGTGACATGGGAGTGGGGCTTGTCCCAGCCTGAAATATTTTCAATGGAGGTCCCAGCAAAAAAAGTTTGAGATCCCCTCGGCTAGTTTGATCAACAGCTGGGTTTACTGATGCTGGGGGGGTGGGCTAGTTTTCAGCTCCAGCATCTACTCATAGAGGAAAGGAAACAGCCCCAGCTAGCTAGGAGCACAGGTTGCTAAGCTGGAGGGCTTGTCACCGACACACGAAGCGCAGCAGGTCCAGAGAGGGCTCTGACAGACAGGAGAAAGGGGGGGAGCTTTGCCACTCACCTCACTGGGTCTGACTCAGCCTCACCCTCACACCAGGGCTGCCCTCCAAACCGTGCCTCTGCCCCTCAGGAGATACACGTCACTGGCACCGGGGCTCTGGGGCCAAAGAGAGTGCTCAGCTCAGCATATGAACCCCTGCACGGCGTGGCGCAGCACTGGGCAGAGACGGCCACCGGTTCCTGCCCTGAGCTCTTGTGCGCCATTGCTGTGACTGTTCAAACAGCCCCGCACCCCAGCCCAGACGTGGCTGCATCTTGGCACGCAGGGTGAAGTCCCTCAATGCAGGAGGTGCCCGTGCTCACCCCCTCCCTGAGAGGGCAGTGCCAGCCTCAGTGCCTGTCTGTCGCACTGCACACGCTAGTTCAGGGTCGTTGAGCCGAATTATTCCAGAATCTGGGGAAAACATTCTCTTTAAAATGACCAACCAGCCAAGGCAAGACCATTACAGCCCCTCGCTCTATGGTTGTGGAGTTAAAAGCCAGGGAACGGTCTCTCAGATAACATAACTGCCCCTTGAGCCCCTTTATTACATGTATTCTGGGAGCCCAATTTTGCTTGGGCCCCCATCATGCTGGGTGCTGTTCACAGCCTAAGCAGACAAAGGGTGGGAGGGGAAACTGAGGCAGCAAGAGAGGAAATGACGAGGCAGGAACAGAACCCAGGTGTCCTGGGGCCCAGTCACAAGCCTAAGTCTCAGTTGCACTGTCCCTGCAGTCGGCACAGGGAGAAGGTGGCTTGAATGGCTTGTCTGCACTTGAAACGCTGCGGTGTAGACATTCATGCAGTGACAGGAGAGATCCTCAGGTTGCCACAGACACCTCCTGTCGCTGCGGTTAACCTGCCTCCCGGACGCTGTCTACGCAGGGGTGAGGTCAGCTCCACTGCACCGCTCGCTTAGGGGGCTGGATTTTTCACCCCCCAAGCAACATAGCTGGGTTGACTTAACTTTTGAGTGTAGAGCTGCTCTTAATCTTTGCCCACTCGGGCATGTGTTAGAGCAGCCTTCCCATGACCCCTGGGGGGGGGGGACTGAGAATAACCAGGGCTCAGTGCATTATTCCAGCCAGCACCAACCTCCACCCCCACTCCCCAACACAGCCCTTCAGCCAGTTCTGCACCGCTTGGGAAGGCCACAGTGGCCTAGGGGGCCCATCACTGTTAGTTACCTGATCACAGGATGCAGGTGACTTTCCGAGAGCACAGGTGACGTCTGGGAGAAGAGGGCTCCGGCTTTGCCTGGGGTAAAGGTGTGTGGTTAGCGTCAGGCAGCCCCATCAAAGCGTCCCTGCCCTGCCGCAGACTTCCTGGGTGACTCTGAGCAAGTCACTTGGCCTTTCTGGGCTCCAGTTGCCCCATCTCTAACACAGGGATAATGGCACCGGGGAGATACACACTTGAAAGATTCATGAGGTGCTCCGACATGACCGATGGGAACCAGAGAGGAACCACAGATCCTGGGAGTTTGACATCCTCTCACCCACAAACCCCACAGCTCTGTTACCCCCCAACCCCCCAGAATGCACCCAGCCCAGCAGCCGCGCTTTGCACCCTGGGCTAGAACACTGGGCTCCTAGCGGTGCCGCAAGAGGCACACACCTCGTGTTTAGTGACATCGCTATAAAGATCCGCGAGTAACAGGCCCAAAATCGGGGTCCCCATTGCGCCCGGCGCCGCCCAGACTCGCAGCATCTCTCACACAACACTGTGCTCCAGATTCACTCCAATGACCCAGAGCGACAGTGGAAACTCCAATGCCTACAAAGCCTCCGTTCTGCACCTACTTTGGCTTTATATTGAACTGCCTAGTTCCCTGGCGTTTGCATCATCCTCACAGCAACACTTAGCTCTGACAAAGCACTTTCAGCCTGTAGATCTCAAAGCCCTTTACCACAGCACGTCCATATCGCCAGTCTCACTTTACAGAGGGGGAAAGTGAGGCACAGAGCAGGGAAGTGACTTCTTCAAGCTCACCCAGCAAGACAGCGGCAGAACTGGGACTAGAACCAGCTGTCCCGAATCCCACTCTGGTGCTCTACCCACTGGGCAGCACTGCCTGCTCCTCCTGTGGTTTGAGGAATAGTGCGAGCAGGTGATTTAAGATGCACAGGGCGGCTCTGCGGAGGAAACAAAGTAAATCAGAGCAAGTCTGGGCTGGCAGCCAGACCCTCGCACCCGACCCCCATGGGACCAACCCCCAGTGTCGGCTTCAGGTCAACCTGGATGTGAAAATAACCCAACCAGCTGAGGATCGGCTGTCGTCCAGTCCGGGCTCATGTCCAACTTTAATATGAGGTCTCTTAATGTGTATCTGTGTCTCCTCCTAGTCGATAGTTATGTATGAATCCGCGACATGCACCAGCAACATTAACTCTGGCATCTCCTGCCTTCTGATGCTTATCACCATGCAGCCTGAAATGCAGGCGAGTTTAAAGAGATCATGAACAGCAGCACAAATTCTCATCATTTCTCATCAGTGTTCCAGAGAACTCAGCTGAGATCAGGATCCCTCATCGTGCCGGGTGCCACACAGACACACAGCGTGAGACAGTCCCTGCCCCACACAGCTCCCAGTTTAAACAGACACTGAGGCACTATATGAGAAAGAAAGCATAGAGTCAAATAAAGTGACAAACCTAGATGAATCAAACAGTACTACACATTCTCTAAGGGTAGAAATTCCACCCTTGAATAAGAAGAGTGCAGCAGTAGGACTATATCACCAACCACCTGACCAGGAGGTGACTGTGACTGTGAAATGCTCAGGGAGATTAGAGAGGCTAAAGAGACAGCAGACCCAATAATAATGGGGGATTTCAACTATCCCTGTGTCAACTGGGAACACGTCACCTCAGGACGGAATGCGGAGATCAAATTTCTAGACACTATTAATGACAGCTTCTTGGAGCCACGAGTCTTGGAACCCACAAGGAGAGGCAATTCTTGATTTAGTCCTAAGTGCAGCACTGGATCTGGTCCAAGAGATTAATAGAACTGAACCACTCAGTAACAGCAACTATAACTATAAATGAAATGTAACATCCTTGTAGGAGGAAAAATGCCAAAGAATTCCACCACACTAGCCTTTAACTTAAAAAAGGGGAACTAGCCAAAAATGAGGAAGCTAGCTAAATGGAAATTAAAAGGAACATGGGGATGAAATGCCTGCAAACTGCATGGAGACTATTTTAAAACACCATAATAGAGGCTCAAACTAGATACGCACCCCAATCGAAACAAGAGTCAGAGAACCAAGAAAATGGCACCACGGCTAAACAGCAGAGTAAGAAGCAGAGGCAAAAAGGCATCCTTTAAAAATTGGAAGTCAAATCCCAATGAGGAACAAAGAAAGGAGCATAAACTCTGGCAAGTCAAGTGTCAAAGCAGAATTAGGCGGGCCAAGAAAGAATTTGAAGCACAACTAGCTAAAGACAGAAACTAACAGCCATGCTTCTTAGGTGACAAATCTGAGGAACTGTCCCCCAGACTAAGGTGTCAATAGAGGAGGTTTTGAAACAAATTCAGAGCAAATAAGTAGTCACCAGGAAAAGATGGTATTCACCAAAGAGTTCTGAAGGAACTCAAATGTGAAAATTGCAGCACTGCTAATTGTGGCACATAAACTATCACTGAAATCAGCCTCTGTACCAGATGACTGGAATGAGCTCATGTAATGCCAATTTTGAAAAAAAGGCTCCAGAGGTGATCCTGGCAATTACAGGCCGGTGAGCGTAACTTCAGTACCAGGCAAATTGGTTGAAACTATAGTAAAGAACAGAATTTTCAGACACAGTGATAAATACAATATGCGGGGGAAGAGTCACCACAGCTTTTGTAAAGGGAAACGATGCCTCGCCAATCTATTCAAATTCTCTGAAGATGTCAACAAGCATGTGGACAGGGTTATTCAGTTGATGCAATGTACTCGGACTTTTGGAAAGCCTTTAAAACAAAGGGTAGGAATAATGGTCAGTTTATCGGAGAGAGGTAAATAGTGGAGCTCCCAGGAATCTGTTCTGGGACTTTGGCTGTTCAACCTATTCAGGAATGATCTAGAAAAGGGGGTGAACAGTGAGGTGGCAAAATTTGCAAATGATCCACAATTACTCAGGGCAGTTAAGTCCAAAGCTGCCTGTGAAGAGTGACAAAGGATTCTCCCAAAACTGGGTGACAAAATGGCAGATTAAATTCAGTGTCGATAAGTGCACAGTGATACACATTGGAAACCAGACCCCAATCGTACATACAAAATGATGGGGTCTAAATTAGTTGTCACCACCCAAGAAAGATCTTGGAGTCATCATGGAAAACATCTGCTCAGCATGCTGCAGTGGCAATCAAAAAAGCAAATGGAGTATTAGGAACCATTGGGAAGGAGCTAGATAAGAAGACGGTAAATGCCATGATGCCACTCTATAAATCCATGGATCATGCCCACACCTTGAACACTGCCTGCAGTTCTTGTTGCCCCGTCTCAAAAAAGATACATCAGAATTGGAAAAGGTACAGAGAAGGGCAACAGCAATGATTAGGGGACAAGAGAGATTAAAAAGACTGGGGCTGTTCATCTTCAAAAGTGATGTCTTAGCAGGATATGATAGGGGGTCTATAAAATCATGACTGGGGTGGAGAAGGGAACAGGGAAGTCACTTGATGAAATTAACAGGCAGCAGGTTTTAAACAAACAAAAGGAAGTACTTCTTCACACGACGCACAGTCGGCCCGGGTCCCATGTTGCCAGGGGATGTTATGAAGGTCAAAAGTATAACGGGGTTTAAAAAACAGTTAGGGTTTGTCCACGCTCGCAGTTATGCAGGCAAAATTTTGTTGCTCTGAGGCATGAAAAAAACACACACCCCAAACGATGTAAGTTTTGCCGGCAAGAGTGCAAATGTGGACAGCATTATGTCAGCGGGAGACGTTCTCTGCCGACATAGCAGCTGCTGCTCGTTTAGGTGGTTTTATTATGTCGGTGGGAGAGCTCTCCTGCCAACATAACGTGGCTACCCTCGCACTTATGCCAGAAAAACTTACATCGCTCAGGGGGTGGTTTTTCACACCCCAGAGCGACAAAGTTTTACCAGCATAGCCACACGTGTAGACAAGTCCTGAGATCAGTTCATGGCGGCTAGGTCTATCAGTGGCTATTAGCCAAGACGGTCAGGGATCTAAGCCCATGCTTTGGGGGTCATTGACCTCTGACTACCAGAAGCTGGGACTGGATGACAGGGGATGGATCACCTGTTGATGAGGCACCTGGCACTGGCTACCAGCAGAGACAGGACACTGGGCTAGATGGGCCATTGGTCTGACTCAGGAGGGCTGTTCCTATGACAAAAGGAAGGAGAAAAAACTGAGGCCCAGGGAGGGAAAGGGACCCAGCATGTCGGTGGCAAAGCTGGGAAGAGAACCAGGTTGTCCTGACTCCCAGTCCAGTGCTGACCTGTCAGACAACACTGCCTTGAGAAACACGACCCCTTGTCAGCCAGCGGGTCAGTCCCAGTTCTGGGGCGCTTCCCTTAACTCGGGACCTATGACACACGAAAGCAACACTGACTTACCTGAGGCCCTGGGGCTGGCTCCAAGCTCTAGCCAAGTCCCCAGTAGCTGCAGCAGCCAGGACCAGAGGGCTCCCAGTCCTAGCACTGACCAGACCCAGCCCACCAGAGCAGGGAAGGGCATGAGCAGGCAGCGGGGACCTGGCAAGGAACTGGTTACATGAAGGGAGAGGTTGGTTTGAGAAAAGCAGCCCAATGCCCTCTTTCTGTACCAGGCCTGGGAGATAGCGAACCTCACCCCTCCCCGACCCCTACTGCAACCACTAGATCCCACCCCGCTCCCAGAGCTGGGGATAGAACCCACGGGTCCTGGCTCCCAGCCCCCACTGCTCTATCTGCTCAGATAACGGTTCCATTTTTGCAGAGTCACTGGGTCCATTTTGGGACACAACGGCGCATGATGATGATGATGATTTCTCTTGCGGTAGTGTCGAGAAGGCCCCAGCCATTGTGTCAGGTGTGGCACAGACTCAGTGGAGAAATAAATAGCTCCTGCCCAAAAGAGCTCACAAATAAAAGAGACAAGGGGTGGGAGAGGAAACTGAGGCACCGAAAAGGTAAGAAACCTGCCCGAGATCACACAGGGGGTCAGTGGCAAACTTGGGAACGGAACCAGGTGTCCTGACTCTCAGCCAGTTCACACCCACACCCGGCATTTAAACGCAGCAGGAATTCAGAGCAGCTTTCCCAGTGAAAGAACCACACACCTCGTATCTGAGACGCTCACAGGCAGAGTGTCTGTGCTGATGTGAGGCTATCCACGAGGGCGGGGGGAAGCGTGGGCAGGTGGACGTGGCCAGCAGCCCATCCTTCCTCCCTCCCTTGTTTCCATCACCCCCCACCGCTCATCGTATTGACACTTGCTTCTTCCGCTCCACTAAGCCGGCTGGTCTGGTTAGATAACCACGGTGAGGGGTTGGCGTCAGAGCCAGGCAGGAATCGCCGGTGCCATGAGCAGCTCTGGGACGGTGCGCCCGGCTCTGAGGATGAGTGCCTCAGCCGTCCGCAGGAAATCCTACAAGAAAGCCCAGGGAGAGGCAGTGTCCTTCTCCCCGGCGCACTGGGACGAGGCCGATGGCAGCCAGGTCCATGCTGGGAAACTGCAGGTGATGGAGAAGTTCTTCACCCCGCTGCAGCACCCCAAGGAGGGGAAGGGCTCGGTGCCGGAGCTGAGCCGGTGCCGCCAGCAGTGGCCAGAGGGCCGGATCGACAGCTTCTCCTCCCCCTCCTCCTCCTCTGCTGCATCTTCCACTTCTGCAGCCTCCTGGGCCTCTGACGCCAGCCTGGAGAAGGCCTTCTTGGAGGGCGGCCCCATGACCCAGCCCCAGCATTCCCAGTCATGCATGGACATCTCCAGAGAAGCCAGGGCCTTCCGCCGGGGCAGGCAGGGGACTGGCAGCTACCAGCCTGAGGAGCCTGTCTCCTTCCCCAGGCTGAAGAAGGGGCACAGCAAGAGCGCTGACCGGCTGCCCCGGCAGCGGGGTCCCTGGGAGGTCCAGTCCCCCCCTCCTGCCCAGGCGGGCGGGGAGAGCCGGCTCTACAAAGCCAGCAGCCTGGAGAGAAGCTTGGTCTTCAACGAGCAGGCTGAGATCTTGGCCCCACGGCTGCACAAGCGGGCGGGGGCCCCGGCGCCCAGCAAGGGCATCCTCAAGAACGGGGCTGTTGCCAAGGGCGACGGGCTGCGCAAGGCCAAGTCCATTGAGACCATCACAGTGCTGGCAGGCGAGAGGGAGCCCCAGGCCCCGCCACTCCCCAGGGCCGAGGAGGAGCCGGAGCCTCCACCAGCCGGCTCGGCACTGAGCATCACCAAGAAGCACCACAGCATGGACCAGATGAAACAAGTAGAGGAGAAGCTGAGGTTCTCCCAGTTCCTCAACGAGATCACCAGGCAGGTCATGAGCCCGTCCAGCCTCAGCTCCCTGGGCTGGAGGCCACCAGAGGTCTCCGGTGCCGGCAAAGGCTCTGGCACCGATAGCTCTGAGTCCAAGAGCTCCGGCAGCAAAGCCAGCTCACCAGGGTCCCTGGCTGAGAGCCGGGAGGGCCAGCACCAACAGGAGAGGGGCCCCCCCAGCAAGAGGAGGGGCCCCCTGGGAGATCACGCCAACCCAGCCCCCTCCAGGCACATGGACGACGTCAGCAGCCTAGACCTGGGGGTGGCACCCCAGACCAGGCCGGGTGGCGAGGGGCAGAGGAGGCCTGGAGAAGGCAGGCCAGGCTGTGGGGAGGAGACCGAGGGCCACCAGCAGCCCCTGGCCCCCAGGAAGGTGGAGAAGGAGAGGGCCAGCCCCCCCGAGGAGCCCTGGGGCAAGAAGCAGCCAGCGGGGATAACACGAAAAGGCGGGGCCCACGGCAAGGTGGGTGGCACTAGCCCCTCCAGCACTGTGACCCCACCCAGTGGCGTAGTCAGGGGACCAGTCAGGGGACCATGCCCTCGGGTGCTGGCCTGTGGGGGGGCACCAGCCGGGCCCTCCTCCTTGGAGCCGACCCCCCGCTGACATCCCCAGGAGCCGTGCCAACCCGGCCCCTCCACTCTCAGCCCCTCTGCCCCCGTGCTGGGCGCATCGAGGGCAAATACAAAGAGTGGCCCCCGGGCGCTGGACACCCAAGATACACCACTGACCCCACCCCAATCCCTTCCTGAGCCACTCCCACCCACTGGGACGCCCAGACCTGCAGCCCCCATAACCCCAGCACCATAAAATCCAGACAAAGGCCAGACACAATTCACTTTGCAGCCTCTCACCTACTCCCAGGTCGAAAGCAGGGCGTTTATCTCCAGCTCAGGCGGGGGAGTGATATCTAGTGGTTAGAGCAGGGGGGGCTGGGAGTCAGGACTCCTGGGTTCTATTCCTGACTCTCTGCATGACCCTGGAGATAAGTCCCTTCCCCTCTGGGTGCCTCAGTTCCCCTCTGCGTTCAAGGGGGCTACAGAGACTCACCCTCTCCGGGATCATGTGCTGGGCACTGGTGACCCAGTTTGACAAAGTCTGTCTCCGTCTGTCTGTCCAGGAGCTGCAGCCGCAGGTAGCCGACACGGAGCCAGCTAAGTGAGTACTGAACACACGCTGCATGTCTTGGAGCCTCCAGTCACGATCCATTTAAGCTGCATGTCCAACCCGGGAGGTCACTGTCCCGCTCTGCTCAGCACAGGGGAAGCCTCAGCCGGGCCCCGCTCCTGGAGAAAAGGCGGTGGAGGGGGGACTTGATAAGTCTTTGATACGTCAGTGTTATTACAGTGAGGCTGGAGATCAATTGTTCTGCACGTCCACTGAAGGTCGGACATGAAGGAACCAGCTTAGCTTGCAGCGAGGGAGATCTGCGTTAGACGTCAGGAAAAACGTTCTCACCCGGAGAACCTGGACCAGGTTACCCAGGGTGGGGATGGACTCCCCTTCCCGGGAGGGCTCGAAGACTGTGTGATTGGTCCTGCCTCAGTGCTGAGGGCTGCACCAGAGGATCTCTCGAGGTCCCTCCAACCCTACCTTTCGGAGTCTATCAGCTCACCCCGCAGTGCCCAGTTCCCACAGTCCTCCTGGCTCTGTCTTGGAGGGAACGAAGCAGCTTGAAGCCTCCTTTATACCCAGACCCTAATGTCAGTTAGGACAGTTTCAGGATTGCTGGGCCTTTAACTTACAGCCGGAGCCCAGCACACTCTGATTTGCTTCCTGCAAGGGCAGAGAGCAGCCAGAGTGCAGCAAGCTCCCACCGCATCCTGATCCACCTCCCACGGCCCCAGGGGTCTGAGAGCAGCCAGGGCACAGCGCACTCTGACCAGGACCCCACTGCTGGAAACAGGGCCGGTGCACGGCCCTTACACCAGCTCCTCCTCAGTCACGGGGGGAATCCCAGGGGGTAGTTTCCACCCCACAGTATACAAAAGAGCCTTAGTGTCCCAGAGAATCTGGTCCCCGGACTGCAAGGGGGCCTGCCCTTGAATACATGGGGATGGGGTATGCTCTAAAAGTCCTCTGCATCCTCGGATTGGCTCTCCCAGGGAGAGGGCTGTGGATGGCCTGGTCTATGTGGAGAAGGGAGCATGCAGCTCAAGAATCCAGCCGGGGAGCCAGGCCAGCAGATGGATCCCGGCCCTAGCACTAGTCACTCCAGCCGGGTCCAGGGCTCTGGCATGACAAGACTTCTGGGGCTCAGATTTGCCACAGCATTGCAAATCAGAGCAAGCACCCCACTGCCAGTGCTCTCTGTTACCCCAGGTTGCCCAAAGACCGTGGCATGGAGCAGACAGAAGGAGCAAGCGCAGGGGCCAAGTCTGGCCCTGCTGGGCAGCAGGATCTACAGCAGACCTGGGAGGAACTTGAGTTGCTGAAGGAGAAGTTCAGCAGGTGAGGGATCCAAAAGCCTGGCCCTTGGGTGGGTGGGGCCTCCTCACAGCCACGCCCCCAGGAGATGGAGTCTATTACAACCCTAGCCCATCGTGGGTTGAGCCTGCTGTCTCAGCCACACCCACCAGGAGGCAGAATCTAGTACAGTCCTTCTCCCTTGGGGGTGGAGCCTGCCCTCAGTTCCACTCCTTTGGAGGTTGAGTCTGTTATAGCCTCACCCCCTCTGGAGGCATCAAGTCTGTTCTCATAACCCTGCCTCCTTGGAGACAGGACCAGGACCCTCCCCCCATGCACAACTAACCTGTGGAACTCCCTGCTGCAGGATACAAAGAGCTCTGACCGGTGGAGCTGGCTTTCCAGTAGCACCTCCTGCCATTCCACAGCTCTGCGTTCCTCCCCCACATCTCCTGGAGGTTCAAGTTTCTCATCCCCCTAGGCCCTTCTGGGCCCTGTCCCACTCACACACCATGGCTCCACTCGGCCTCCTCTGCTCTGCCAACACTGGAGCCTGTAAGAGACCATCCCCCATTAACAATAATTATATCTGTACTGAGAGAGGGTCACGATTGGGGATGTATCCCACTGCCTCTACCAATCACACTCTGAGTCACATGACTTCTCAGTCTGCGTGCTCTTCTGTCTGGCAGAACAGGGTCCAGAGATTGATCTCGCAAACTAAGCAGAATTGCTTGTTGCTAGTACTTGGATGGGAAACCTCCAAAGAAAATCCACCATCCTGCAGAGAGTGGGGTGGGAACTCAGTAGTGGATGCTTTCCCCTCACAATCAGCGCTGACCCCAATGCCCCAGCACAGTGCCACCCAAAAGGGCTGCATCTGAATGCTGGGCAAGAGATCATTATATAAACAGCCCCCCCACGTCCCACCCCAGAAACGGCTGCATCTCAGCACCAGGTGAGGGATCCCTGAGTCCGTAGAGAGGTTTCCAAGATCGTCTCAGTCTCTTGTCTGTTCCCTTCCAGGCTGCAGGAGGACTATTCCAACACCCAACACACCAACCAGCTGCTGGAGGAGAAACTTCACCTCATTGTAAGGGCAGCTTTATTCCTGGGGGGAAGAGCGCCAGATTTGGGTTTACAGACACCCCCACCCCCCACACTGAAAGGGAGCGACCCCATAGTCAGATGCATGCACCCTGGAAACTCAGTTGACCAGAGACAGAACAACCCACTATCTCATTCAACATAGGCTCTTATACTGGGCCCCTCACCGTGGCATCTGAGCTTCTAACAGACCACACTGTCCATACATTAGGTGCACCGTGTAGCTACGCTCCCAAGGGATGTGGGGTCTGGTTTGTCCACCCCAAATCTCCCCCTTAGTTCTGAGGAGACATGAAGCCAAGTCTCTTCCCCCCATTGGGGCTTAGAGCGGCCCTGACAATTTGCACAGAGGTTTGAATAGTAACCTGGGGACCCCACCCAAATCCCAAACCATTTTAGGTTTACATTTTAGGCCTACATTGCTCCCTGCCCAGCAGTTTCAATCAGCCACGGGATCGTCCCGCATATCCTAGCACAAAACGTTGTCCAACGTTGTGCAGATGGTAAACAGCCCCCATGCCCCTGGCCCCCCAGAGGTGGCTGCATCTCAGAGCTGGAGGACCAGGAGTTCCAACTCCCAGCCCTCCCTCAACCACTGGGCCAGTATGAACCTGACCCTCTCTTCTTCCTGTCCTGACCCCTTTTGCAGGCTCAGAGCATGGCAGCTGAGAGACAAACCCTGAACCAGCGCATCACTGAGCTGCTCGAGAGGCTTATTAGTGCACAGAACTCCATTTGCACACTGGAGAGACTCAACGTGAGCTTAGCGAGTGGGAGAGGCGGGTGGCATGGGGACCACAGATGTGGGGAGATTGGGGAGGGTTCCTGGCAGTGGGGGTGGTCTGGGGGGTATGATGGTGCAGACCACAGGAGGTGCTGGGAAGGAGTGGGGAATCCTCCCAGCTGTGGAGTCAAAACTCCAGTACCAAGAAAACATTGCTAGATTCTGGCCCTAGTGGCAGCCTCTTATTTTTAGAGCCAAACAGGTGAGGAATGAGTGCCATGGCTCTCCGGAAAGCTGGGCCTCTCAGTTTTCTAACAGCCCTGAGAGACCAGGTCTAACTCCCACGACGTCAGAGATATGGAGATTCAAACAGCTACCAGCCCTAGCGCTTTGTGACGCTATGAACGTCAGTGGCCTCAGGGAAACAAGCACAAAGGTAATCAGAATGATGTGACTGGGGGATCCAATATCTTGACAACCCCTTAGGGCTACACATTAATGCCATCTGCTGCTGGAAAGCTGAAAATCCCAGCTTTCCATCAGGGTGAATCTTTCATTATTAGCTTGAACACTTCAGGAGATATTGCATCTTAACCAGTGACGGCTGCAAGCTTTATCAGTTTGAGGCTGCCCAAATAACACCAGTGTTCCAGAGGGGAAAAAGTAAGCCAGAAAGTAATCAGACTGATGGGATTGATAAATCCAGCATCTCAACAACCTTAAAGCTAGAAACAAATACCTGACACCACTGAAAAGCCAGGGTACAGACCCTTCAGATAGCATAGTCCCGGTTAAGGAGATATTGGGTTTTAAACCAATGCTGGTCCCTCAGTCTCATTGCGCTGGGCACAGCCGCCCTGGGCTGGTGTGACATCCACTCCCCCGTCCCCGCAGATCTCGGCACTGCTGTCAGAATCGGCAGGGAAACACCGTCACATGGAGAAGGCCGATTCCGCCGACAGCCTCTACTCCCTGCACCTCTCCGATGTGGCGCCCCCACCTGCCTTCATGGACAGTGCCTCCGATGCCCACACCACTCCCCCCAGCCAGTCTGACTCGGCCACTGAGGCCAACAAGCCGGGTTGCAGCTCCGAGTCAGACACAGCCACACCCAATGGAGACAGGCCTCGGGTACTCAATTACCGCAGCCTCCCGCCTCCAGGGCGGCTGGAAAGCCACGAGAGGACCACAGCCTTCATGCCATGGAAGCAGCAACAGCCTGGAGAATTGCTGGAGCACGTCAATTCAACAGAGAGTGAGTGCAGCGCGGAGGAGGGGGCCCAGATCCACGCCCTCCCCATGCCACGCTTCCTCTACCTAAGGCAGGAGGCACTGGTGGCTCCCTCAGTGCCCACCCTTCCGCCCACTGATGCCCTGCGCCCTCCGTCTCCGCAGGGCCCACTGCTCGGTGGGCGGCTGGAGCTCATGCCGGAGCTCAGCAGCACTGACAGCTCTGACGAGGATGAGGCTTGGAGCCAAGGCCTGGCGAAGAAGGAGCCAAGAGTGGCTCTGGATTACCAGTCGGCCCAGAAGATCCTGGACAGCTTGCTGAGGAAGCACCGCTTCCTGGAGAAGGAGCCGGCGAAAGCGAGTGGAGGGGGCTATCAGGACAGGAGCGAGACAGGCCAGGTCAAGGGGCACCAGCACCAGATCCGCTACTACTGGGACTTCCAGAGCCCGGGCGAGGAGCAGCTCCTGCTGCACCAGCCCCAGCATGGAGGGGAGTCCCTGCCCTGGGACAAGGGCGAGAAAGTGTTGGAAGGGGAGCAGGAGTGCGGGGATGGAGTGATGGACTCCACACTGCTGTGAGGCGGGAGGGGGTCACCCACAGGCAGATGAGACCCCCCTCTACCCCACAGCCACTTCATTGTCTACCCTCTGCTGCTCCCAGCCACTTCACTGTCCACCCCGCACCTCAGCAAGGAGCCCAGGGAATCAGAGACACTGAGTATAGGGAAATACTGGGCTTGCTACAGACTGCCTGGGGGACAGACAGAGAACCAGAGAGAGTGGTGAGGTGGAGGGCATAGGTTGACCCAGAGGGATCTGTGGGGAGAGGACAGACAGACGGGCCAGAGAAATGAGGATACAGATGGAGACAGAGACCCAGAGAGGAATGGACAGACAGAATCAGAGATGGTAGGAGACAGACAGGCTGATGCAGATAAAAAAGGGGGGACACAGATAGAGGCAATTAGGGGGATTCCACAGCTCCATGTGGAGCCAGGGGCATTGATCCTGGGCTGACCCCTATGGATCCATTCCACCCTGCTGCACCCCCCACTGGCCCCACCTATATATACTTGCATTTGCTTTGCTGACTGTGACCCGATCCACCCCCACCCTCTATATACAGGCACCTGGACTGAACCACCCATATGATCCGACCGCTGTTTAATTAAAATTTCAGAAACCAGCATTAAAGGAATAAATTCCTCAGGCCAACAGGTGTTTGATTTCAGCACACAGAGCTGGGTCGGCAGATGGGGAAGAGCCACCTGGCACTGAGATGAAGCCATCTCTGGGGTGGGTCCTGGGGGCTGTTTACAGAGATTCCCTCAACTGGTGCGGAGAGGCAGGTTTTATCCCCGGCTCTGGGAGGGGAGTGGGGCCTAGTGGGTTAGAGTGGGGGGCTGGGAGCCAGGACTCCTGGGTTCCGTTTGCTCTCTCTGAAAGAGGAGATCTAACTATCTGCCAGTCCCCCTGCTCTAACCATCAAATGCCTCCCTTCCCAGAGCCAGGGATGGAACTCAGGAGTCCAGCCCCACCTCCCTGCTCTAGCCAAGACAGCCCACTTCTTCCCCAGGGCCAACACTAGGACCCCGGAGTCCTGACTCCCGACGCACACTCCCAGCTTTAACCCACCAGACCCACGCCCTGCCAAGAGCTGAGTGTAGAACCCAGGAGTCCTGTCCCCTCTTGGGAAACTCACACCCGACCAATGTCCGTCTTAAAGTGGGTGGGGGATGAAACCACCAACAGCCCTCCTGTCTGTTTGTCATAAATCCTGATTCCCCTGGGGTGGCACCTGCTTTATGGGCCCGTCCCTGGTGTTCAAAGGGCACCCGACGGTACCAGATAAGGAGACTGGGCTGGATCTGGGAGCTAATGAGTAACCCCAAGAGCTGTGGTGACAAGGATCAGATCCACTGGCTGATCTACAAGGCGTGAAGCCTCATCTGCTGCTATAAAGGGCCCACCACACCCACCCACACTCCCAGGGAGAGGCTGAAGCCCATCGCAGGCTGTGGGATGAGCTGGCAGAAGATCCTAGGGGCCGTGATCGGAGGGGCCCTGCTGCTAACGGCCGGAATCCTGTTGGGCCACTTTGCCATCCCCAAAGGGGGGGCTGACCAGGGGGCGCCCAGCTGGGTGCAGACCGTGGGCCGGGATCTGGATGAATCCTTGTTGCAGAGCTTCATGGATCAGGTGGAGAGTGGGAAGATCCGAGAGAATCTGAAGTAAGGAGGGGAGGAGAGATGGAAAAGCCCCACTGAATCCACCAGCCTTCAGGAGATCCAGGACTCCTGAGCTCTTCGGGACAGGATCATCCCTTACAGTCTATTTCCTCTCTGGGGGGACAGGATCATCCCCTACAATCTATTCTCCCCTTGGGCCAGCTAGCCTCCCTTCACTCTGTGGCCAAATTGGAGCCAATGCCCCATAGAGAGAGAGGCCCTGTATCCCTGTGTTAGGTAGACCCAGCTCTGGGAGAGGAGTGGGGTCTAGTGGTTACAGCTGGGCAGGTTGGGAGCCAGGACTCCTGGGTTCTCTTCCCAGCTCTAGGAGGAGAGTGGTGTCTAATGGTTCCAGCAGGGGGGGTGGGAGCAAGGATTTCTGGGTTCTATCCACCACCAGACCCTGCTGAGCTTTTGCCCTGGGCAAGCTGTGATCTCAGGCACCGCCCTGTACCCCTCACCAGGGCCCTGGCCTCCCGGCCCCATATGGCTACAACTGAGGGAGATGAGGCGCTCGTGAAGCTGCTGCTGAGCCGCTGGCAGGACCAACAGACCGGTCTGGACAGCGCCAGCGAGGATGTGTACGGCGCGTTCCTGTCCTTCCCTGACCCACAAAGACCCAACAGCGTGGCCGTGGGTGCGTGGGGGCCAGTGAGGGGCCAGCGGGGTGTGCAGGGCAGGGGGCTGTAGTGGCGGGATCAGGGTACTGGAGGGAGGGCTGGGCAGGGAGCTGGAGGGATCAGGGGATGGAAGAAGGGCAGGGCAGGGAAAATTGGGAGGCAGGGCAAATGGGTGCAGGGCTGAGGGGGACATTGGGGCAGATAGACTTGTGGGGGGCTAGATAGACCTTGAGGCAGCTGGGGCTAAAGATGGGACACTGAGGCAGCTAAGGATAGGCAGCAAGGACTGGGGTGGGTCTCAGGGAGAGATGGGGGCAGGGGACAGGCCAGGGAGTGTGTGTGTGTGGGGGGGGGGGATTAAGGCAGCTGAGGACAAGGAGCTGGAGGGAAGGGATCGGGGGGGCAAACCAGGGTAGAAGGGGCAGGAAAGATGAGGAGCAAAGTTCAGGACAGGATGCCCCTTGGCAGGCACCCCACCACTGACGTGATCTGCCTCGGCCCCCAGTGGAGAACAGCAGCCAGATCTTCACAAGCCGGCGCAGTGAGAAGAACGTGACCGCGGACCAGGCCCATGCAGACGTGGTTCAGCCCTATGCTGCCTACGCCCCCCCCGGGAATCCCAGGGTATGGAACGGGGCTGGGTGTAACCCCTCACGACCTCCTCATGGCCTCAGCTCAGCCCCCCACCCCACCCCCCCAGGGTCTGACTTTCAGCCAGGTTATCTTATCTCTTCTCCCAATCAGGACCATGCTCCTTCTTTTATGAGCCCATAAAGGCTGCTCAGGGATCTCTGTCCCTAGGGTGACATGCCAACCACTGCGTATCTATGGAGACAGACAACCCCCAGCCCTGCCCAGGTCCATCTGTCACTGTGCCAACAGCCACTTATCCCCAGAGTATCACTGGAGATGAATGATTGCCCGCAGGCTGTTGAGATACCAAGAGAAACAGCTGCCCCCCATATGGCCACAGAGCCAGGCAGACATACTGTCAGGCTGACAGGCACATAGTCCCAGAGACAAACAGCAACCCCCACACGTCATCACGCCGACAGCCGCATGTCCCCAGACAAACAGCCACCACAGCATGTCACCTTGGCGACAGCCTCTGTCCCCAGGTGTAAACAGCCACTCCATCATCATGCCAACAGCCACATGACCACGGAAACAGCCACGTATCCCCAGAGACAAAGAGCCACTCCCACACATCGCCATGCCAACAGCCACATATCCTGAGGGATAGACAGCCCTCCCTCACACATTGCCATGCCAACAGTCATGTATCCCTGGAGACAGACAGCCACCCCCATGTCACCAAGCTGACACACACGTGCCCATGGAGACAAATGACTGTCCTCACATCAAGGACCTTTAGGGCCCAGTCCCCATAGCAACTCTATCCTTGCTCCCCGACCCTGCTGATCCTCTTCCCCCCGCCCTAGCGCTCTGGGGCTGACCCCTTTCTTTTCCTCTCAGGGGAGGCTGGTCTACGCCAACCAGGGGAAGCGCAGTGACTACCAGAAGCTGGTCCAGATGGGCATTGACCTGAATGGCACCATCGCCATCACCCGCTATGGGGGGGCCGGCCGTGCCGACAAGGTGAGGGGCAACCAGAGCCTATTGGCCACGGACACCAGACTGGCCACTCATGTGCCACTGGAGAGTGGGACCTCTGGACTCCTTTCCCCCCTCCCAGCCCCTTCACCCAGTCACCCCCTTTGCCCCCCATCCTAATCACCCCCATCCTCTGTCCCTCAGTTTTCCCCGGTTTCCCATCCCATCACCTCCTTCCCCAGTTCCTTTCCCCACAACCTCTGACCCAAGGCCCCTTCCCCCCAAGTCCCATCACCCCATATCCCACTCCCCCAGTTCCATCAGCCCCCACACGTCCTGCCCAAGGCCTGTCCCCATCTGATCAACCCCCAAAGTCTGATCAGCCCCAGCCGGGGCACTGCACAGATCCAGGGGTGGAGGGCAGAAGAGCGGGTGGCTGGATGGAACAGCCGTGGAATGCCATCGCTGCACCCCTGGGAGGTGGGGGCGGGGGAAGTCCAGATAGAAAAGGGGGAACTGAGGTAGAAATAAGGGAACACCCTACCACAAGCACTCCTATCTGGGCCTCAGTGTGGAGAGGGGATAAACCAGCTGCCCTTCGCCCTCTCCCCCGGCAACGGTGGTGATGGAGTGGATAATCTGACTGCCCCAACCCCTAGGCAGTGAATGGGGCAGAGTTTGATGTGGCTGGCGTGGTGGTGTATACGGATCCTGGGGACATCAATGATGGGCAAGCATCGGAGGAGGAGACCTACCCCAACTCCTGGTACATGCCCCCCTCTGGTGTGGAGCGGGGCTCTTACAATGGGTACTTCGGGGACCTGCTCACACCCTATTACCCCGCCAAAGGTAACATACCGCTGGGCAGGGTGGGGCTGGCTTTGATCCACAATGCATCTTACTGTCCCCTGCCATGGAGAAGTGGGGTGTCTGTCCCAACCCCCTGCTGATGAGGCCAAGAGCTTCCTCTTCAATTCATCTCCTTATCCCCTGCTTTCTTTCACCCAGATGACACCCCGTCCTCCGCCCCAGCTATCTTCTGTAGCGGGGAGGTCTGCAGGTTAAACAATCCACATGGGGAACTGCTATCCTGGAGTGCCCCCCTATTCCCTGGACTATAGGAGCCCAGTTGGCCTTGTCCACCCCATCCACTAGAAATCCTCTCCTGCCCCTCACCATCTGCCAACCCTGTGCAGAACCCAGAAGACTTGTCTCCTAGTTCTGCTGCTGTAAACATGAGACCCCGACTCCTCTTCCAGAGCCAGGAACAGTATCCATGAATCCTGATTCCCAGTCCCCATCGCTGCTCTGGCATAGGCCCTTGGGGTTTTTCACCTTCCTCTGTGGCATGGGGCCCGGGTCACTTGCCGGTGGATTCTCTGTTCCTTGAAGTCTTTAAATCATTATTTGAGGACTTCAATAACTCAGCCTTAGGCTAGGGGTCTATTACAGGAGTGGGTTGGTGAGGTTCTGTGGCCTGCGTTGTGCAGGAGGTCAGAGAGATGATCATAATGGTCCCTTCTTACCATATAGTTTATGAGTCTAACCCACTAGACCCCACTCCCCTTCCAGAGTTGGGATAGAACCTAGGACTCCTGACTCCCAGGCCCTCTGGTACTCCGTGTGTAGAATCACCATGTGAGGTACATCTCCCCACTCTTATCAGATCCAGGTCTGGACTGCCCACCACCTTTGCAGCAAATGACCCACCCATCCCAAACAGGGCCCTGGGAGAAGGGGGAAAATGAGTGCCCTTCTGATTAACCTGCCTTTCCCCCCTAGAATTCACCTACAGAATCAAGGAGTCAGAGATCCAGGGGATCCCGCCAATCCCAACTCAGCCCATTGGCTTTGAAGACGCCAAGACGCTAATCTGGTGGGTGACTAATGCAGTGGGGTTGGGGCAAAGGAGCTGTGAAGTCTGGCTGAACCCATCCCATAATGGATCTCACTGTCCTCCTACCCATTAGACTTGCAATCATCTCCCCCTCCACAAGCCCTGCCAATGTCCTGTAACAAGACACAGTAGGTGAGAATAAAAAGTGGCTGGAGTACTGGACTGGGACTCAGAACACCTGGGTTCCATTCCCGGCTCAGCCACCAGCCTTCTGGGTGACCTTGGGCAAGTCACTTCCCCTCTTTGTGCCTCAGTTTCCCCATCTCTAGAATTGAGATAAAGGTATTGACTGAAAAGCACTAGATAAGAGCTAGGGAATATTACTAATCATAGAATAAATAGGGTGAAAGGGGGATACACATACGTGTGTTTGGCACACCATCAGATTTAGCCACTAGGTGGCAACAACAACTCAGGTAGCAAGTCAATCTATTAAAAACACCAGTTATTAAATGCACGGAAAGAGTGCAACAAAATTAAATGCAACCACTGCCCTTCCCCTTCCGATTCTAACTTGGATGCATCACTGTGGTCAGGAAATTAACCTGAACTGAATTACTTGATCGTCAGCTCTTTGGGGCAAGGACCCCATCCCAGAGGCGGCTGCATCTCAGTAGGCGGGAGGGATCCCTGTATAACTGTGTTTTTGTTCTATGTTTGTAAAGCTCCGGGCACAGTAGGTTTCGTGGTCCATGCCTGGGGCTTCTGGGCACCACCAAAATAAGATAATAAATAACAAAATAACAACCCCCAAGGCAACGGGAAATGCCTCGTTCTCTCTCAGTCCTGCCAGCACCAGTGTATGCTGGCTGTACTGTACATGCCATGGCCCCTCCGAAGAAGAGAGGTGGATCGAACACCCTAATAGCACATATTTCATTAGGCAGAAATACCACAAACCAGTTTGGTTTACAGTGTAATGCACAGAAAAGGAGTGGGGTTCAATGGCTGTAGCAGGGGGCTGGAAGTCAGCACTCCTGGCTTCTCTTTCCAGCTCTGGGAGAAGGGTGGCGTCTAGTGGTTAGACCAGCAGACCTGAGAGCCAGGGTTAGAATGTGGGGGGAGGGGAGGCTAGGAATAAGGACTCCAGGGTCTGTCCACAGATCTGGGCGGGGCAGAGGGCCCCCCCAGTGGGTTGAGGGAGAGGGGGCTGGGAGTCAGGGTTCCTGGGCTCTATTCCCAGCATTGACTCCCTGTGTGCCCTTGGCCCATTCATGTCTACTCCTTGTGCCTCAGTTTCTCCATCTATAAAATAAAGACACCCTACACCTTCTGGGGAGTGCCGGGGGTCCCCAATGTTTGGTCTGTAAAGCACTTGAAGCATCTCGAGGGAAAGATGCTGCAGAGTAAACAAAGGAACGTTATTAACAAACAGCAGTGGGAACTGCAGCCTTCGTGGCCAGGGCAGAGCCGCTGAGCCGGCTGGCAGAGGAGGCTTGGTACTTTCTGGGGGGGTGGCAAATGAGATTTGGAGAGGGGCAGAGATTCTGATAAGCCCCTATCTGCGGCTCTGTTTCCTCCAGTAACCTGGCTGGCCCTGTGGCACCTGTGGCCTGGCAAGGCTCTCTGGGCTGCTCCTACCATGTGGGGCCAGGATTTCGCACAGGGGGGCAGTTCCCCAACACCAGGTATGGATGGACACACCAGGGTCCAGGATTGCATCCCACCCCTGCAGCTCCCACCAGAAATCCCCCTCCTTCCTCAACACTCACTAGGCTGACCCATTGCCCGGACCCTGCACTCCTGAGCGGTGTGTTCCCAGCAGAGCAGTTAGATCAAACCACAGCCTCCTCTCGCTGGGAGACTGCGAGGTAACATGACTTTAGGTCTCAGAATTCAGAACAAGAACCCAAACACAGAGAAAGACAGAGCACGCAGGCTGCTTCCTAAGGCACAGCTCACCCCACCTTACTCCAGGCTGGCTGGCTGTTGACTGCCCACCGCCCAGGCCGCTAGGCCCAGATCCGCGCTTCCCTACTGAGCCCCCTGCCAGAAAAATCCCTGCAAATGTAAGGTGATCTGATCACAATCTGAACAGGGTTCAAGATACCACCTCAGGGCTCTGGGTGATCCCAAATCCCCTCATACACACCCCCACACTGACCCCGACTTCCTCTAGTCTCAGCTCCCCTCTCCAGCCTCCCCCATACCAACCCCCCCAACCCTCACTGTGCTGAACCCCGATTCCTCTCCCCGACCTCGGCCCCCACCTCCCCTAGGCTTTGCCCATGCTGGCGCCAATTTCCCCCAGCCCGTTCCCCTCCCCAGCCCCCATCCTGCCCCCCCCACCGCACCGACACACACGCCCCAACCATCACTGGACTGACCCCAGCTCCTCCTGCTATCCCCACAGCGATGTCCAGGTCAATGTCCACAACCAGCGAGTCATCAAGAACTCCTCCAATGTGATGGGGTTCATACGGGGCAGCGAGGAACCTGGTGAGTGTCCCCCTCCCAAATCACCACCAAGCACCCCCCACCTCCCACCATTCCCTCCACCCACAACTCTCTTCCCCCCACAAGCCAGGATTGTCCCCCACCCTGCCCCACTCACTACACTGGGCTCCCTCTCCCCCCACACCCATCTCCCCAACCTCTCACACTCTCCCCCTCCCCAAGCCCAGGAGCACCCCTCCATGGGCTCCCCTCCCTCGGTGCTCCCCAGTTACCCTTACCCCCACCTTATTGGGCTCCCCTCCACCCTCCAGTGCTGCTCCTTTACCATCTGGGCTCCCACACAGCAAGCTTCCCCCACCACACTCCATCCTGAGCAGCCCTCCCCACCCCCACGCACTCCCTCCCACCCTGCCACTGCTCCCTGCCCCCTGATCAGCAGCAGGGCTCCATCTCTCTCCTCCCCCCAGACAGGTACATCTTGTATGGCAACCACCGGGACAGCTGGGTGCATGGAGCCATCGACCCCAGCAGTGGGACAGCTGTCATGCTGGAGATCACCCGCGTGCTGGGCAAGATGCTGAAAGAAGGTGAGTGTGAGGGTTCGGGAGGTGCACAGGGGATGTAACTATCCCCAGTGCACAACTGGGGAAACTGAGGCACAGACTGGCCTTGCCCTCAAGGTCAGCCAGCATATCAGTGGCAGAACCTAGGAGTCCTGACTCCCAGAAACCCCCTGCTCTAACCGCCCCGTCTGAATCTCCACCGTGTGTGTTTCGTCACAGGGAAGTGGCGACCCAGAAGGTCCATTATATTTGGCAGCTGGGGGGCAGAAGAGTTCGGTCTGATCGGCTCCACCGAGTACACAGAGGTAAAAATCCAAGAGAGGCGGGGACTGAGGGGTGCTCCCCTTTGGAGGGGAGGAGATGTGGGTGGGTGGATGTGACTGCTGCTCCCAAGCAGACCTGCACCCGCGTACGTGCTGAGTGGGTTCCTGATCTGTTCAGGACAGTTACAATGGGACTGTCACTCCGGGGAACCCTAACACGTCACCATCCCAGATCAGAACAGTGGGCCCATCCAGCTTGGTTTCTCCCTGCCCCTATACCAGATCAATGGGCCCCGCCAGCCCATTGTAACCTATATAGCCCCTCCTGTTCCCACATCAGACCCATGGGCCCAGGCAGCTCACCCAATCCCATTACACTAACCACGGGGTCTCACCCCCCGCCCAGGAATTCTACAGCAAACTGCGGGAGCGGAGTGTGGCCTACATCAACGTGGACATCTCCGTCTTTGGTGAGCATGGCGGTCTGTCCCACCATCCCTTCTCCGCTCTTGCTGCACCATCCCCTTCTCTGCATTGTGTAGAAGGGCCTTGACATCGGGCACAGACAGGCTGGGGTGTTTGTGGGCAGGAAGGGATTAAAGGGAGCATGCATGCACGAGCGCACGTGCAGTCAGACGGACACAAGTGCGAGAGCCCGCGTGCAACTGCATATGTGTCCGAGGGGGTGCAGCTGACTGGTAGTGTGAGTGTACACATGCCAGAGCCATGCAAGGAACAGCACATATGCAACTGACACACATGCAAGTGAGAGCACACGTGCAAGTGCATGCAGTTGGACATGCGGCCAAAAGTATGCAACTCAGTGCAAGAGCAAGAGCATGCAATCAGTCAGTGCCAGAGTAATCACAGGAGAGCCACAAGCACACACTAATGCAAGCGTGCAAAGGTGCATGCAAGAGGGCACATTCCATAAGCGGGTGGCACGGTCTGCAGGTGATGCTGGTCTGGCTGTGCTGTAGGACGGTTGGGTGTGGGGAGGTGTCCCAGGGGCCCGGGGAGTGATGGGTCACCCTGTGTGATCCGGCACAGCCCCTAACACTGCCTCACCCATGCTTTCCACAGCCAATGCCACTCTGCGAGCCCAAGGGACACCGCCAGCCCAGAGCGTCATCTTCGCAGCTGCTAAGCAGGTACTTGTGGGGGGGAAGGTCTGTGTGTCCATCCCCTCCCCTCCCGCAGGGGAGTCTGTCTCATGTGCACCTCTTCTAGGTCCAGACCCCGGCCAGCACCTCCATGTCCGTCTATGACAACTGGAGAAACCACTTCAACCGCAGCAGCCCCAGCTATGGCATCATCCCCAGGTGAGGCCCCGGGCCGGGGGGAGCCACCACCCAGCCCCGCTAGGGAGTACGAGGGATGGAAAAGGGGCATAAGATCTCCTCCCCACCCCCTTCTGTGGCTCGAATTGAAGACAAAGCCTCATTGTTAAGGAAGTGGCAGGTGGGGGTTACAGGGCTACATGGGCCCATTGGAGTGATCCGGGGTGGCAGGGAGGGGGAATACCATTGACCGTGAGCAACTGTAAACCACGACCCCAACCCAACCAAGGAACGGGAGCTTGGGGACCTGCCCCTGTAGGCAGGGGCCATATCAGTGCAGCAGGAGATTGCAAACTGTTCTCCACCCAGGGATGTTTCCCACCCCCTCCTCGCCTGGCCCGGGTGCGGTCTTTGGGCCCAAGTCACTCACCCCTCTCCATCCCCGGCACAGCTTAGGGTCTCTGGGTGCCGGGAGTGACTACGCCTCCTTCATCCATTACTTGGGCATCACCTCCATGGACATCGCCTACACCTACGACAGGGTAAGGACACCTGCTGCCCTGAGATGAGCCTGCCTCCGGACAGACATGGCTTCAATCCCAGATCCCTGCCCACGCGTGACGCGGGGCATTTATGGGGCGCTGGAAAATAGGCAGAGGGACCACAGCATTGGGCTATCTTATTGCTACCCTCTGCTCAGCAGGGGCGCTCTGCCCTCACCATCAGTGCTGGCCCCCAGGCTGTGCCCAGGGGCGCTGTATTGCAGGCAGTAGAGTGGGGGGCTCAGTGGGAGGGGGAAATCTCTTTCACAGAGCTGGCCCCCCGTGGGGCTAAGGAGCGGTGCAGGTGAGTCAAGGTGAGGTTTTGCTGGGGGATCTCACCTCACTAGAGGAAAGAGGCGGCCTCTGTGCCCCCTTTGTTCTAAGCTGCTTTGCCCCTTCCCTGCCCTAGAGCAAGACCTCTGCTCGGATATACCCCGCCTATCACACGGCCTTCGATACCTTTGACTACGCTGACAGGTTCATCGACCCAGGTAAAGGGGCGTGGGATTCACCCAGGGCAGATCTGGGGCCCTGGGTACCACGATGGGAGGTTTAGGATGTGCCTCACCCCTTTATCCCCGTTTGGCCACAGGGTTCACCAGCCACCAGGCCGTGGCCCGGACGGCTGGCAACGTGCTGCTGCGGCTGGCCGACAGCCTCATCCTCCCTCTCAACGTGAGCGACTATGGAGAGAAGCTGGATGAGCTGTACAGCACGGCCGCCCAGGGGAACTTCCTGGCTACCCTCACTGCCAACAACATCTCTCTTGGTACGGTCGGGAGACCTAGGTTTTAGCCCCAACGATCTCTCTCGTGCTGGGCTGCAGGGAGTGGGATGGGGCTCTACCCTCTCGGTCAGGGCCTGCTCCCATGGCCACTCTTGGTCAGTAGCGGGTGCACTCCCCACAGTCAGTGCTAAACCCAATGCTTCAGCAGAGTGGGAGCCACAGAGGCCCATTGCCTGGCTTCCCTGGAGAGCCCAAGGGTATGGGGAAGGTGCTGATGGGGGGCGTAAGAAGGGGGATGCAGACCCTCTCCCTTACACTTGGTCCTGCCCCCCTGGCAGGCCCTTTGAAGGCTGCGATTGGTCGGTTCAAATCGGTGGCTGCTGACTTCAACCAGCGGATAAGGAAGCTGAAGGAGGAGGAGTCTCCCAGGTGAGCCCCCCGCCACTGCATATGCATCTGCTTATTTTGCACCGCCACCGGTGGGTGTGCACGGCGACACCTGTCTGCCTCCGTACCACCACACGGTGCTGCAGGGAGCCGTCACGCGCGTTAGCATGTACACATACATGTCACCTGTGGGAGTGGGGGGAGTCTCCCCTCCCCTATCTACAAAGGGCGTGAGGCTTGGACCCAGGGAAGCAGGGATCTGTTGTCCTTAGTGGGGACCCCTCTGGGAATGGAGCTTGGAGGGGGTCTCGTCCAGTCCTCCAGACTAGAGAAGGAAAGGCTGGGACAAGGTCAGGAGACCTGGAGAGCAGTAGGCAGGACTGGATGAGATGATGGTGCCCCCCACAGGGCATCTGATGTAAGGCATCTAATCCTACTCTGGTCTCCCCTTCCTTCCCACCCGTCCCAGTCCTCTCCAGATCCGGATGGTGAATGATCAAATAATGCTGCTGGAAAGAGCCTTCCTCAACCCCAAGGCCTTCCCCAACAAGTACTATTACAGGTAATGCCATCAGAGGGGCTGGGTAGGACACCTGGCTTTCATTCCTAAGCGCCCTTCCCTCACCAACTCCTGGTGGATCCTGATTGAAATGTGTTGGGTGAAAGGGCAAGAGATTGAATCAGCAAGAGATTGAAGAGTAGGAGGGGAGCAGGGTCTAGTGGTTAGAGAAGAGGGGTCTGGAGTGTGGATTAGGGCTTTCAGCCAGGGGGCTCCGAGTCAGGACTCCTGGGTTTTATCCCCAACTCAGGAAGGGGAGTGGTGTCTAAGGTTCGAGCATGGGGACACCAGGCGGTCTCTTCCCAGCTCTGCCACTGACTCTCTGCATAACCCTGGGTGAGCCCCTTCCCCTCTCCATGCCTCAGTTTCCTCTTGTGTATCACAGGTCTAACATGATACTGACCTCTCCAATTCTCTTTCCAACTCCTCAGCCATGTGATCTGGGCATCCAAATCCTCTGACCAGGCCACCTTCCCAGGACTAGCCGACGCCTATGCTAGTGCCCTTGAGACAAAGGACTGGGACCAAGTCCGAAAGCACCTCACCATCGCTGTGCAGGCTGTGGAGAGTGCTGCCTCCTCCCTGGAAGCCGTGGCCTAAAATGTGGGGGTCCTCCACCCGGCTCCCACC
This sequence comes from Emydura macquarii macquarii, assembly GCF_026122565.2. Taxonomy (NCBI): domain Eukaryota; kingdom Metazoa; phylum Chordata; order Testudines; family Chelidae; genus Emydura; species Emydura macquarii. Next base: position 5,971,383 of record NW_027131105.1, on the reverse strand, counting down.
CTGTCACTCAAAACCCAGCAATGTGCACAGCTTAATTACCTTACACAGGGGCCAGTCTTGACACCTCATCAATGCCAAATGCCCCTCCATGCCCAGTGCTGACCTGATGGCATCCCCTAGTGTGGGCAGTGGGGGGGAAGAGCATGACACCCCAAATACCACTGAAGTGGTTCCCCCAGAGGCCTTTTGTGGCTGGGACCCCTGACTGATTACCCTTGCCCCTGCCCCTCCAACCAAACCTGGACCATTAAAGCAACTTATGACAGCAGCGGCTGCTTCCGTTTGTTCATGTGGTCAGTGGGAAGAGTAGAAGATGAAGCTCATAATGGCACAGGATTAGGGGGGCTGTAGTGGGGTCCCCTTCCCCCTTTCAGGATTGGAGGGGCAACTCCACGGGCTCTTCACCCCCCTCTTTCCCTTCCCAAGCTGGGTGGGGATCAATCCCAGGGGGAGGAGGGAGCAGAGCCGTGCTGAGCTGCTGGGCTCTTTGCTCCCTCTCTCCCTCCCTCCCGGAAGAGAACTCTCCAGGTTTCCAGCCGGGCTGAACTTCAAGCACAACTGGAGCTTTTCATGTCATCGCCAGACAGGCTCCAGCCCCACTGGAAATCCATCCTGTCACTCCCGAAAATATGAGTTGGCAACACTGTCCGTCACACAGGTCAACCATCCTGGGCCCGGTGAGCCCTGCTACCACAGCATGGCGGTCATTAAATGCCCCACGGCCACAGCACAAGGGCAGGGCAGGGATCAGGACTCCTGGATTCTATCTCCAGCTCTGGGAGCAGCATGGGGTCTTGCAATTAGCCCACAGTGGGATGCTGGGAATCAGGGCTCCTGGGCTCTGTCTTCATCTCTGCCATTGCCTCAGAATCGAGTCCCATCCCTTCTCTACGTCTCATTGCCCATCTCCAAAACAGCAACAACAATGCTTCCCCAGCTCCTGGCCCACACAGGCTCTGCAATCGTGGGGCCCCACTGCTAGGATTGCTACTTCTGAGATGCAAAAATCCATATGTCACAATCCAGAGCAACTGTGCTTGTATTTCCCTTCAGTGGCCCAGCAAGGGCTCCCACGCCCAGGCTTCCCGCTCCTCAGCTCTTGGCTCTCTTCCTTCTGACCGGGAGGTTTCCAAGCTGCACAGAGCTCCCTGCAACAGAGGCAGCTGCCCAAGTCAAACCGGCTTGCTTCCCCTTTAGAGACAGTTACCATGTGTCATTGCTACAGTTATAAGGTACCACCCAGCACTTCCTAGGCAGGCCTACATCATTCTTAAGGTAAACAGCACTGCAGAGAAAACATTCAAAACAAGGCAAGAACCTGCTCGCATGCTAAGACGCTTACCAGGAACCCCAACCCTAACATGGATTCTGGCAGAAGTCCTTCAGCTGTCCCCCTGTCCTCCCCACCCAAGGGGTTTCCTTGTGGTTACAAGTTCATCACAGCTCTTCAGCTTGGAACAAACTTCTAGTCCTATGGGGCCTCAATAGGCCCCGTCCTTCCAACCCTTCTCTAAGGATTGGGGATGGGTCCTCCGCGCACCAAGGGTCCTGTCCGTTTGCCGGATCAGGAAGAAAGCCTTGAGCCAATTTAAAACCAGGCTATTTAGCAAAAAAAACCAAAACTTTTTTTTGTCTGCTGGGCCCTGGAGAATCCAGTTTGATCTACTAGTTACGTGCACTTCTCCAGGAGGGCGTCTCCTCTGGAGATGTTACAACCTGGGTAAATTTACCTAGGCACCCCCTGCTATTTTCTTAGTGACCCTTCCCATGGAAATACATGTAACACAGACACCATTGCATTTTCAGTCCAGTGAAGTGCAAAGATGTTAAAACTAATTCAATAAGGCTTAACTTCATTCAGTAAAGTTCAGTCAGGCAGGATATTGTGGGAAGTTGTCAGCCTGTCACACCAGGATGATTTTGAGGCCATACAACTGGACAGCTGGCAGTGTGTACTGAGCGTCTGGACAGACTTCCTAGGACAGGGACAATCCTGGGAAAACCTGGACAGGTGGCAACCTTACTGGCTTACCATGACACAGCAGCCATCTTGGGTCACATGGGTCAGGCCCTGTTACCACAGCATGGTGGCCATCTTGGGTCACATGGGTCAGGCCCTGCTACCACAGCAAGTCGGCCATCTTGGACTGCATGGCTTTCACAAGGCTCAATTTGCAAGGCAGCCACTGGCCCTTGGCTTTAAGGCACCAAACAGCTACTGCCAATGGGGCGTGGCGGAGCCTCCAGCCCAGCAAGCCCACATCCTGGCTCAGACTGCAGGGGCAATCACACATAATGAGGGCTCTGTACCACACCGACAGCTCTCACTTACCCTGAGTTCTCTGTCCTGAAACTACGGGCTAACTCTGAGTCCCCACGGAGTCGCAGGGGCCTCCTGGTGATGGCAGCTCCCAGCCTGCAGGGTCCTAGATGTCTCCCACTCCTCCCCGCAGGGCTCGGGGCTGGAAAGTGAAAGGAAGACAAGTTAGTGCCAGCCACTTTGAAATGGGACCCATCCACAGCCACCCCTGGGTCTGGGCAGGCAGCCTCTTCTCTGCTGCACCACAGGCTGCTGGTCCCAGCCCTTAGTGCTCACTACATCACAGCAGCTATGGGCTGCCCACCGCCGAGTCCTTTCACACCTGTGGCTAGGGGGAGGGTATAATTCTCTAGCGGGCAGGCTGAGTCTGTGCTGTACAGCACAGGGCAGGGGCTCAGTCAGGGGTGCTCTCCGCACACAATCTGTGCTGACCCTCGGGCTCTGGCTAGGGGTGCTGTGCTGCTGACCTTAACGTGATTTCAAAGGAGGCCCACCAACGCTTCCTGGTCACTAAACTCACCTAGCACTTTCCCCAAGCACCCCCACTAGCTGGGCAAATTCCAACTTGGACAATTAAATGTCACCTCCCACCGTATCAGCTGATTACAGGTGCTTCTTCTGTCTCACCAGTTGCAGAGCGTTTCTGTCCACTCCTCACCCCAGAAGTAGCGGTATCTCAGGCTGGGGCAAGGGATCCCTGTATAAATGGCCCTCACGTGCCTCCTCAGAGGGGCCTACATCTCATCACTAAGTGAGAGATCTCTGTATAAACAGTTCCCATGCCCCACCCCAGAGGTGGCTGCATCTCAGCAGTGATGAGGGAGCCATGTATAAACAAGCCGGGCGAGGGAGCTCTGTATAAACAGCTGCTGTGCCCATATCAGAGGCAGCTGCATCTCAGCGTCAGGCAAGGGATCCCTGTATAAGCGGCAGCCATTGCCCATCCCCTAACTCCCTCAAACTGAGGGGTTGGATAGGGATTGGTGGCTGGAGCTGATAGACCCAATACCTCATTCTACCCTCTCTCCCTGCACGGTGGCCACCAATTACTGCATTTTAAGGGCAAATATTGCATTTATGGCAAATCCCACCCCAGCTCAGAATCAAAGCAGGAGACTCTTGGACCCTGAGCCCCTCTGGTCTGGGGCACAGACATCAATCCCTCAGGCCACCCCTCCAGCCCATCTAGTTCAAGCTAGCCCCTCCCACTCCCAGCTCTTTCCTCCCCCTAATTCCACCTGGTGTCTTAAAGCAGAAAGCTTTGGAAAAATCCTGCAGTGATTGTGCAGGCCAAGGTCACCTTTAGCTTCTGCCGAAAAATTCCTCCCCCCTGCCGCAGAGAGGTCTGCACACAGCATCTTGGGCTTTGAGGCCATCAAGCTCACTCCCCCCACCCACAGCTAAACGGGGTATTAATCTGGCCATTTGCAGCTGGGCCAGGCGGGGGATTTGTGATTTTAAAATATGCCACCAGCTGTTCAGCCACCTGAGCAGGGCAGCAATGTAATTAATGGGATCCGGACCCACACGCTGGCTCTCTTTCTCCACACTTCTCAACCCCCCATGAATTGGCAGCATCTCAGCCTCATGGGCATCAGTAAATCATCACCCCACTGACCCCCTCAAAAGCTGTATCAGATCCCCTAGGGCCTGGTACTGTTTGTGTTACACTAGTGCCTAGAGGGCACCCGAGATCAGGGCTCCATTGTGCCAGGCACTACATAGACCCACAACTCAGATTGGGGCCCCTCATCATCCTGGGTGCTGCACAGACCCTGAGATCAGGGCCCTATTGTGCAGGGCACTGCACAAACACACAGCAAGAGACAGCTCCTGCCCCAAGGAATTACCAATCTAAGCAGACAAGGGGAAGGATAATTTTCCCCACTTGATGGGGAAAGCAAGGCATGGAAAGGTTATGGGATTTGCCAGAGGTCACACGGAGTCTGGGTTCCCAGCTAGTGCCCTAACCACTGGACAATGCTGCCTCCAAATTCCCCCAGAGCCAGTACCCCCAGACCGGAGGGGGATGAATTGCTGATGTTCTGGGCTCACACACAGGGAAGGTCGATCCGGCACTTGAACCTGCTGGAACTTAGCCCCAGCACCCCACTCCCAGCCCAGCCCCAGGAGACAGACACAGCAGCTTTTCAATGTGTCTTTATTGGCAGGGTCCAGGGGGGGAGCACGAAGTCTCAGCAATACATACAGTGGGAAGGACAAGTCCCCCTCCCCGACCCACCCCACCCCAACCCCACTCCCTCCTCCCACAGGCCTTGGACACGTTAGCGCTAATGTGGGCAAGCGCAGCCGCTAACACAAACCACCCGCTGCTCAGGGTGTAGATGGGCCCCACGTGGGTACGGTGTCTAACTGTAGATCCCACCCCAAAAAGAAATCCCCCCTCAGCCGCCTCCCTTCACCCTCAGCCTGCGCTCCCCACACCGCCTGCCCCCCACTGCTGAGATCCCTCCCCCAACCCCCTCCCAGCATTCACTCCCCATACCATCTACTCCAGACCACTGCGCGGATCCCTCCCCCAATCCCACGCCCAACACTGCCTCCCCCCACTGCTGGGATCCCTCCCCCAGCCCCACTCCCAGCCTTTGCTCCCCACACCACCTGCCCCTCCCACTGCTGGGATCCCTCCGCCAGCCCCACTCCCAGTCTGCGCTCCCCCCCCCCACACCACCTGCTCGTGCTCCTCACGCGGCCTGCCTCCCCCACACGCAGCGCTGGGCTGTACTCCCCGTGTCACCCATCTCCCCCACTGCTGGGATCCCTCCCTGGCCTGCACTCCCCACACTCTCCCAATGCAACCTCCTCTGCTATGTGGGAGGAGATAATTTTGAAACATGGGTGGTGTCAAGGCCGCCCCTACCCCAACCAGCAATTTAGTGAGATTGTAGATCACATCAGCAATAAATTACCAGAGCCCCCCTTCCCAAGGACCCGCCTCCCCCAGTGCCCCTCCCCCAGTCACACATGCACAGTGTCCAGTAGGCCGTGGGGGGATTTGAAGACATCGGGGATGTCGCACTCCAGTTTACAGATGACCTTGTAGATGGATTTCTTCCAGGAGGGGTCAGCATCACAGCCCCGGGAGATGGCACTAAAGAACTCACGCAGGGTGATCTGGGAGACCTCCAGGAACTTGCTGGGGATCTAGATGGGGAGAAAAGGACACGAGGACATCACCCCATCAGGCCCGGCGAAGCCTGGCCCAGGAGAGGTATTAGCTGGCCTCCCCCAAGGTCAGTTTCCTCTTTTCGGTTGCTCTCATGCCGCCAAAGCCCAGGCCTGCACTCCTCACTTCACCCTCTTCCCCTGCTGCCAGGAGCCCTCCCCGGTCCCCACCTCGGCCTGTGCTCCCCATGCCGCCCACTCACCCCACTGATGGGGCCCCGGCCTTATCCCCTGTGCCCCACGTTGCCTGTCTCCCTGCAGCCAGGCCCCCTGCCCACCTCGTAGTCATTGGCTTTGTTGTAGTGCTGGTTGAGGACCCGTGCCAGCTCCGAGTCCCGGGTGACCGTCAGTGCCTCGGCACTGGGCACCCCATCGCTCAGGGCCTGGCGTGAGAACTTCTCCATCTGGATGTAGAAGAACTCCCGGAAGTTGCTGAACCACTTGATGAGCTGGGACGTGATGCAACGATTGAACTGCAGGGATGGCAGAAGGAGAGAGACATTGTCATCAACACAGCGCGGGGCCTCAGCGATGATCCCTCCTCCCAGACCCCCAATTCACTGAAAACAGGGAGGTGACCCCCCCTTCGCTGCCCCAACTCCCTGGAAAAAAGGGCAGTCCGATTTCCCCTCCCTGTCCCCCAATTACCTGCAAAGGGGGGTCTGATCTCCCCTCTTTGCCCTGAGCTTCCCTCCCTACCCCCCAACTCCCTGAGAAAAGGGGGAGCTGAACACCCCTTCCTGCCCCCCAACTTCTGGGGAAAAGGGAGGTCCAATCCCCCTGTGCTGTCCCCCAATTCCCTGGAAAAAGAGGAGGCTGATTCCCCTGTTCCCCCCCCCCCATTCCCTGGCAAGGAGGGGTTGCAATCCCCCCACTCAAACATCTCCTGTCCATATGATCTACCTAAGTGTCTCTTTCTGGCTAAAGGTCAGTGTGGGGGAAGGGGCAAGGGACATCTCCCTCCACAGGTGGATGGGGCTAGAGGACCTGCATGGGCCATGTAGAAGGGGGCTTGGATCCATGGAGAAGTTCCTTGGCCAAACAAAGTTGGGGAAGTTCTGGGGGACCCACCTTGACGTCGGAGAAGTAGGTCTTGAGCGTCCCGGAGCTGGGGTAGCGAGTGTAGAAGAACATCAGCTTGGCTTTCTTCAGGTGCCCAGGGGTGAGGCCCTCTTGGGAATGATGGGGTTAAGGAACAGCCAGGGGAAGGGTTATAATGGGGGCATCTCATTCCCAGGCCCTCCAGAGAGCAGCCTCCCCCTCTGAAAGCAGTGACCCCCGCCCAGGAGCTGAGAATAGAACCCAGGAGTCCAGACGCCCAGCCCCTCCTCCCCACTGTACCTCATGAGTCTCACCTCTCAATCTCTTATTCCTGGCCCTAGCAACTCGGCTCAGGTGGGGGGGGGAGGCAGTCATGGGAGGGGGCAGAATAGGGGAGGCTGTCAGGAGAGGAGGCAGTGTGTGTGCAGAGCGGGGGACAGTGGGGGCCATGTGTATGGCAGGAGGCAATAGGGGGAGCGGGTAGGGGAGGGGGCAGTGTGTAGAGCAGGGGACAGTGGGTGCAGTGTCTAGGGCGGGAGGCAGGAGGGGGAGCGGGGAGGAGGCAGTGTGTAGGGCAGGGAACAGAAGGGGGAAGCGCACAGGACAGGAGGGGCAGGGGCAGTGCGGGGGACAGTAGGGGGAGGGGGGCAGTGCATAGGGTGCAGAAGAGCAGGGTGTGTTTTTGCCAGCCCACCCCCCACTAATCCCCAGGATTATTCCCAGCAGGTCCCTGGTGGGTTTCAGGAGGAAGCTCTTTCAGAGCTGGCACAATCGGCTTAGGGTCCGGCTCAGCCTGGTTAACTATTAAACCTACCCCAGGCCCCAGGGGAATTAGCAGCGGGCGGGTGGTGGGGGGAGCAGGTGATGCTAACACCTGTGCTGCCAACGCCCCACAGGTGGCAGCAAGATGGGAGCAGGTGTGGAGCAGGAATGAGGAGCAGAGCAGTGCCGGGGCAGGGCTGATGGCAGGGCTCAGTGAGTGTATGGGGGGGCATGGGTGTGTGTCTGCTCAGTGTGTCAGAAGGAGAGAAGGAAGAGGCTGTGCGTGGATGGCCGGGTCGGTACATGTGTATGAGGCGGGGGGCAGAGTCTGGGAGCAGCAGGGGCATGCCTGTGTGTGGTTCAGTGGGAAGCAGTGTGTGTGTGGGTGGTGAATGCGTGTGGGTTAATTGGGGGCAGTGTGTGTGGGTCACTGGGGGGGCAGGATGTGGGGAAGCAGGGGGTGTGTGGGAGAAGGAGGGGTAGGGTGTGTATGTGGGATCAGATCCTCTCCATGCTCCACCCCCACTCCTGGCTGGCTACTAAAGGATATTGAAGGCCTGCAGAGGGCCCCCTCCAGGCCTTGGTGCATCTCTGTGGCCTGGACCTTGGGATGCTGCTGGTTGGCTGGCCCTGCCAGCTGGAAGAGGGCACAGTGCGGCTGCAGCAGGTGGCGCGAAGACAGCTTGGTGCGCAGGCTCACGCCCTCCCAGTAGGCCTCGCCCGCCACTCTGTCCTTGAAGACAGCTGGGTATGGGGGCACAGCCATGGGCTGGGGGAAGGTACCGGCCACCAGCTCAGGGGGGGCATGGGGCAGGCTCTTCCTCACCACTAGGGGCAGCGCCTCTGTCTGGTCACTTGGGTAACTGAGGGGGGGCTCCTCCGGTGGCGGATGCTGGCAGGCAAACACCTGCACGACCGTGTCCACCACCTGGGTCATGGCTGCCCCAAGCTCCTCCTTCAGGGCCTCAGCCAGGCTGCCAGGATGTCTATTTGTTTCCCCACGGCGCTGGGCGTTGGCTCCAGCTCTGCCTGGCTTCTGGGACCAGGCTGCCCCCATGTTGCCTTCTTCCTCCCGGGCCACCCCGCTGTAGATCTGGCAGAGTTTCTCCTGCAGCTGGAACACTTGCTCACGCATCCTCTCTAGTTGCTGCTTGAGCTGGCTCCGCTCCTGGGCCCGGCGTGAGCGACTGGGCCCGGAGCCCCCTTCCTCCAGCTTTCCATCACGGTATGAGCTGCTGATGCTGCACACAATGTTCTCTACCCTGGCCCGTTTGGCCCAGGCAAAGTCCTTGGCGCCATCCGGATCCAGACCCCTCTTCGCCGTGACTTCCATGTCCCCCTGGGAGGACTCTCCCGAGTCACAGGCCTCCGTCAGCTTGGCCTTAGCCACCCCCCTGCGCAGCCATTGGGAAATGAGATCGCTGCCAGGGTAAGGGGCTGTCACGTCTCGGTCACTGCAGCCCCTAGCCTGGTTCTGGAGGCTGTGCTGGTAGCCGGAGCCCTCCAGCTGCTGCTTCTCTAGCTGCTCCAGCTTGAGATTGGTGCCAGAGAAGGACATCGTCATCGGGAGAGTCTGCAAAAAAGATTGGCTGCATGGGAACTGGGGAACCTGCAACCCTGCTCCCTCCGGCAGCCTAGTACTGCCCTGGGGCGGTAGAGTCAACACTGAATGCAAGGGGAGAGCCCCCCTACTGAGCCCCTTCCCCACTCCCTGCAGCACAGTCCCCCTAGCACCACGCTAAGGCATTGGGATCAGACCATAAGAACGGCCATATTGGCTCAGATCAATGGTCCATCTAGCCCAGTATCCGATCTTCTGACAGTGGCCAATGCCAGGTGCTTCAGAGGGAATGAATAGAACAGGTAATCATCAAGTGATCCATCGCATTGGCCATTCAAGCCTCTGCCAAACGGCAATCCCTGCCTATCCTGGCTAATAGCCATTCATGCACCTATCCTCCATGAACTTATCTAGTTCTTTTTTGAACCCTGTTATAGTTTTGGCTTTCACAACATCCTCTGGCAAGGAGATCCACAGGTTGACTGTGCGTGGGGTGAAGAAATACTTCCTTTTGTTCGTTTTAAACCTGCTCCCTATTGATTTCATTTGGTGACCCCTTGTTTTTGTGAGGAGTAAATAACACTTCCTTATTTACTTTCTCCACACCAGACATGATTATATAGATCTCTGTCATATCCCTCCCTTAATCGTTTCTTTTCCAAGAGGAGAAGTCCCCGTCTTATTAATCTCTCCTCACTTAGAAGCTGTTCCATACCCCGAATCATTTTTGTTGCCTCTTTCTGTATCTTTTCCAATTCCAATATATCTTTTTTGAGATGGAGTGACCAGATCTGCATGCAGTATTCAAGATGTGGGTGTACCATGGATTTATAAAGAGGCAATATGATATTTTCTGTCTTCTTATCTATCCCTTTCCTAATGATACGCAATATTGTTAGCTTTTTTGACTGCCGCTGCACATTGAGTGGATGTTTTCAGAGAACTATCCACAACGACTCCAAGATCAGCATTGACGGCGAGGGGAGAGCGCCCCCTACTGAGCCCCCACCTTGCTCCTTTTTCTTTTCTCAGCGCATTCCCACTCTGCATGGAGGTGAGGGGGGGCGCTGGCTCAATTCCAGCCTAAACATGGGGCAAGAGCAGGAAAAGGGTCAATACAACTGGCTCATGCAGAGATTGGAGCGGGTGGACCTTGGCCGGGCAGGCTGGGGGAGGGTGCAGGACCCTTTAAGGGCTGTAGGCAGTGATGCCATCTGGGGCAAAGGTTCCCCCCAGCAAACCCTCCCCTACAGTTGCTAAAGCAAACAGGCTCCTGGCTGCTCCCAGAGAATGCTGCTAGGAGAGGTGTGTGGGGCTGACGCAAACCTAACAGCCCCCTACTTTGCACCACGCACAGTGCCCCCAACCCTCCACAACACCCTCTCCCTGCTGAGATCCCTGCCCCCATATCTGCCCAGGCCTGAGCTATGGCAGACTTCCCAGTTCCCCCCTGCCCCGCCAAAACCTTTGGAACAACTACTAGGAACAGGCTGTGCCATGGGTAGAAAGCAGGAGGCTGGGGCAATGGGGCATTAACAACCCCCATGGCGCTGGCAGCAGGGAGGCAGCACCAGGATTTTGGGATCTGTGGCTAAACTTTATAGTAAACAAACAAGCCCTCTCCCTCGCTTCTGAACCCCAACCGAAGCCCTGCCTCCCCCCAGCATCCTCCACCCAGTCTCCCCTCAATCTGTTCCCTGCATCCCCCCACCTAGACCCTGCCTCCTTCCAGCCCCTTACTTCCTCCACCAGACCTTCCCTGCTCCCCTGCATTTCCCATCCCAGTTCTCTCCCACCCTCTGCCTCTGAGCCACCCCCTACATACCACACCCAGACCTTTCTGCCACCAGCCCTGCATCCCTTCTGCAACTGTTTCACTCCCTGCATCCCACCCCCAGCCCTTCCCTGGCCCCAAAACCTGCGCATCACCTGACCCAGACTCTGCACCGCACTCCCAGCCGCTCCCTGCCCGCTGTATGCCACCCCTTATATTCCAACTCCAGCTTCTCCTCACCCAGACCCTGCCTCCCCTCCACTCCCCGGCTCTGCTCCTGAACCCCCTCCCCAGATCCCTGGGGTGCCCTGGAAGTCCCCAGTTGACTCTGCCCCTTTTGCCCAAGGTGGTACCTGAAGGTAGGTGCCAGGGGCAGCTGGTATTGTGACTCACCGCTTGGTGGGTGCCCACCCTGGGGAGAGCCCCTGAGCCCCGATCCCTGGTGCCAGCTGGTCTCTGTTACACTGATTGACAGAGCCAGGAAGGACCTGGGTCATTCCTCGGGTGACATCACACCACAGGGACACAGCCCCACGTGGGGGTTGGTGGGGGGGGGGGAATGCCAGGAGCAGGGGAGGAGCCGAACTCTGATTGGGCAGAGAGTTATCCCCTTGTCAATCTGGGCCAGATTGGGAGGGGGTGGACAAGCCCGTCCTAGGTGCCAAAAGGAAGAGCCTTGAGACCAGAAAGGGAGACGGAAATGCCAGGAAATAAGTGAATCCACTGCGCTTCCCCCCCCCCCGAACTGAGGAAAGAACCCAGGAGTCCTGACTCCCAGCTCCCACCCCTGGCACTGGGGCTCACCAGAACCTTGTGCTTCCCCAAAGCTGGGGATAGAACCCCTGATTCCCAGCTGCCCCAGAGCCTTGGCTAAATCAGGTGGCTACAGCCCTCATCTCCCAGCTGGCACCCTGGGGTGCTGTAAATCACACCATAAAGCCAACGGTACTTCTCTGGGGCAGCTGGCAGCCGGGGCAGCCTCAGAGCAGGAAGGGACCTGCCAGAACCCAGGGGGCCACAGTGGGAGGGTGGAGGGCAAGGGGGCCAGGATCAATGAGACCCCAGTGAGGGGGGAGGGACCAACAGGGCGGGGGGAGGGGCTAGATGGTTGGCATCTATGGCAGGAGGGGGAAGGGGAATTTCAACCTAAAGGCTGCGGTGTTCATGGAGCAGCTGTTCAAACAGACAACCCCCTCCCCTAAACACATGTAGGCACTCGCACTCAGCTACCCTCCTCATGCACTGCCACACACGCAGCACTCACAGCCCGGCATACCCACACCCCCTCGGATTGGGCCCACCATCCAGATGCCCCCACACCCTTCCCTGAGTGGGGCTAGAATCCAGGCTTCCTGCCTCCCAAGCCCTGCTGTTCCAACTGCAAGACATCACTCCCATCCCTGTGGTGGGGCCTGGGGACGGAACCCAGGAGTCCTGACTCCCACATCCCCCACCCTGATGTTACACGCTGCTCCCCTGCCCACGAAGTCTTTAAGGCTCTCTTCCCCCCTCACGCCAGACCCACTCCCCAGGACTGGTGTGATGAGCTAACCCTGGGAAGCCTTTAGCCAACGCATCAGGAATGTGAGTAGGATTAGTCTGGGCCTGCAGCCACAATAACCGCCCACCCCCATACGGCGGGTGGCAGGCCAGGGCTTAGGCACAAGTGCTGTGTCTGCTCCTATATTCACATCTCGATGCGTCCAAAGGACTCGTGCCCCCCCCACGCCGCCTGGCCCATTCACTGCCTCCATTCAGCCCTTAATCTCCAGCCCCCACCTCTTGTTTTCTGCTTGCTGGCATTATCAGGGCCTGTTTTCATGCCCCTTTGACACAGCAGAGTTCCAGGGACCCACAGGATCTTTGCACAGAGATGCACATCCCCGTGCAGGGAGTTGTTCCCCCGGAGGCACTGTGGGGAATAGGAGGAGGGGACGGCGCTAATCCCAGCTCTTCCCAGTCCCTCGCCTCCCATGGATCTGGAAATAGGATCCAGGAGTCCTGACTCCCAGCAGCCCTGTTCTAATCACTAAACTTCACTCTCCTGTCCACAGGGTCTTTAAGGGTCTATTCCTCCAGCACACACACCTCTCCCTCATATCCACACCCCTGGGCATTTTTGGAAGATGTCCCAATTGGCAAATCTCCTTGCATTCTGGAATACAGATCGCCCTGGTCCTCTGTGACCAGTGCCATAGGTGGCCCATGGGACCAGAGAGCTGTCAGCTGCTTTCCCATGTGGACACAAGGTCCCCATTGTGCCAGGCGCTGTACAAACCCTCAATGGAGATCAGAACCCTTGTCATCCTAGGTGCTGCACAGACCCATGACTGAGATGGGGCCCCTGTCGTTCTGGGCGCTGCACAAACCCCAACTGGGACTGGGCTCTCCCTTGGGCTAAGCCCTGCACAGACAACGAGTGAGACAGTTTCTACCCTGAAGAGCTTACAATCATGAACAAAGGCAGGATTATTCTTCCCATTTGTCGGATAGGCAACCTGAGTCACAGAGAGAGATCACCTGGGGAATTTGCGGCAGAGCCAGAACCCAGCTGTCCTGAGTCCCAGGCTGGGGACCCAACCCCTGGAACACCCCCGTACATAGCAGACGTGACCCATCTGGCTCACTGTGGAGCAGAGTCACCTGCTCTGATGATGGCAAAATTCCCCAGCCCAATAAAAGCTCCAGATAAGCAGACGCATAAATCTCCTGGGAGAGACAGGCCCCTCATCCATTACCTGAGGATCTGTCACTTACCCCGTTACACACATCACGGGCAGGAGTTTCCCAGGGGCTGGAAGGTCCCAGCTTATCAGTCCCAGCTGGGCCCCGTGAGAACATGGGCCTTCAGTTCCTCTTGAGAGACTGCTGCGTGTTTGCCCGAGTTGTTTTAAGATTTAATTGGACACCATAAAGGGGAGGGAGGGAGAGGCACCTTGGAGGGAAATAAACACAGCCCAGATTCTCAGGCTGTCGGATTCTGAGTTATAGATACTCCCCACCCATCCTGGGGACACAGAGGAGGGTGCCTGGGAATGGGATATGGGGTTTTTCCTACCTGGAGGGTGCCAGCTCCAGTCTGGTCCCAGCGTAGGGGACTGGCTGTCTCAGGAGGCCTGGGAGTGGAATACAGGACCTTTCACCTCTAGGGGGTGCTGGTTTCCATCCAGCCCCAGGACAGGGGGATGGCTGGCTCAGGGGGGCTTGGGGATAGGATATGGGACCTTTCCCCTCTAGGAGACCCTAGCTCAGATCTGGCCTCCGGGTAGGGAGACAGGCTGGCTCAGAGGGGTGGGGAATGAGACACAAAGCCTTTCCCCTCGATGGGGCGCCGGCTCTGATCTGGTCCCAGGCTGGTGGGCTCAGAGGGGCAAGGAGTGGGATACAGGGTGTCACGGTTAACGGGTGGGTGGCAGGCACCCCTTTTCTGTCTCTCTGAGCGCACCTTCTTCGCCCCTCTCAGGGATTGTGATTCTCCGACTCCTGTCGTGGGCACTGGGCTACAGCCCCTTGGGTATCGACTGCTGGGCTCAGGCACCAGCAGTTCCTGCCTCCAGGAGCCTGTGACCAGTGGGTTACAGTGACCCCAAGGGCCGTTGTCAAACCCAGGTATCGATCACTGAGCCATAGGAACAAGGCACAACAGAAAAGATTCTATCCCAACCAACGGCCTAGGCGCATGGCTCTTCCCTGGCATCTAACCATCCTGTGGTGGGCATCGCGGCAGGGCGCACTGCCCACCCCACCGGCAAGCCTCGGGCTTCAATCTCAAAAAACTGTCTCTTTACACCCTTCAGAGCCTTTGGAGTCCTGCCCCTCTCCCAGCTCAGCCCGCTAGGCCCCCACTCTCCTCCCAGAGGTGGGAAAAGAACCCAGGAGTCCTGGCTCCTACCCCAGCTCTTCCCCCACTCTAAACCATTAGTCCCTACTCTCCTCTCAGAGATCCTCTGGCAGGGTGTGAGGGGTGTGCGCGCACCCCAATCTCACACACAGGGCCCCCATTCCACACTCCAATTCACACACATACACAAAGCCCCTGCCTCACAAAGCCACCACTTGTGAAACTTCACACACTATCCATTCCCATCAGCATCACATGCGTGCAACACTCCCCACATACACACAATGCAGCCACACACACACACAAACCCCCCTACATAAACAAACACCACCACCCCATTCAGTCCCAGTGATTCACTCACCCCCCTCCACACTGCACCTACACACTCAGTTCCCCTAGACACTAACACAACACTCCATTATGGAAGACCCACAACCTCATACAAGCAAATATTTATTAGAAAACTGACTTCTACTCCCTCCAGACACCCCAAAATTCCAGGGGTGCTCCTGGACTGTGCCCTACAACTCCCCCACCTCCTGCCTGGGGCAGAGGACACTTGCTGTCATTCCAGACAGCTTCCCACCATGTGGATCAGGGACCCCAAACCATCATACCAAAGCTCTGACCCAAACCAACTCTTATGACCCCTAAGACCTGAGCCAGCTTCCTGAATCGCAAACCCATGGGAGGGGGAGGCAAATCCAGCACAAGGGGGTCAAATGTAGGAAGCTGAGCCCATTAACAGAGAGAGATCGCCCCAGAGCTGTCCAGTTGCACAAAGCACAAATAAGTGGCTTCCTTTAGCCCCCTTTTACACAGGGGGAAAATGAGACAAGGAAGTGGTTTGGCAGAGAGGACACACAGAGAATCAGTGACCGAGCCACTAAGAGAACCCAGGAGTCCTGACTCCCACCCACCCCCCAAGTCTCTCCAGACTATCAGCTACAGGCATCTTCGATGATCTCCAGCAGGGGGGCCTCCCCTCGTTTACTGTCCACTAGCAGCTGAGAGTGGCCGTGGACCCGCACCCCTGCATCCCTGAAAGCTGCCTTCTGGAAGACCACGGCTCCATCCAACACCGTGAGCCCATGATGGCGGCACAGCTCTGTCATCTCCTCAGGGCTGTCCACTGCCAGCAGCCGGGCGAGCCAGGCCAGGGGGCAGCGGCAGTTCCTGGCACTGAAGCCATGACTAAAAGTGAGCAGTGCCAGGCGCCGGGCGGAGCCCAGGTGCCGATGGAGGGCGCAGCTCGGCAGGTAGGGTAGGGCCTGCGCCAGCCGGAAAAAACGGGCCCAGTCATGCTCCAGGTAAGCCCAGTTGACAGCCAGGGCCGTGCGGAGCTTGGGCGAGGCCCGGACAGGGCCTGGGAGCTGCAGGACCTGGCGCAGGGCTTCTGGGAAGCCTAAGGTGGAAAAGGAACAAATCAGAGCAGTGCCCCTCACTGAGCCTCCCCATGCTGCTTCCTCTACCGTCACCCACCCAATCCTCCACAGCATGGTGCCCCGTATAGAGCAACCCACCCGACCCCCTGCAACTCAGCACTCCCTACTGAGCAACATACCCCACTCCCTGCAGCCCAGCGCACCCTACAGAGCCCCCCCACTGCTCCCTGCAGCACAGCGCTCCCTAGCGCTGCTCACCCAGATTGTAGAGGAGGAAGAGGGCCTGGAAGGCCGGCTCCCCGTCGTGACAGCCATCCTGGTAGCAGCGTCGCAGCCAGCTGAAACACTCCTGGAGTTGGGTGCAGTGGAGGTGGGGGTCAAAGCGGGCAGGGGGTTCCTGGCACAGCCAGTAGCTGGCATGGAGCAGGTAGCCCAGCGATCGCTCCAGCAGGGCCACGCATGGAGCCCCTCTCAACCGCTGCAGTGTGGCGTCCTGGCGCACAGCACGCAACCGGTCGGAGACGAAAGCATGGACCTCGGCTGGGGGCAGGTCGGCTCGTGGCACCACCTGGCCCAGCAGGTAGCGCACAGTGGCCAGCAGCACTGGGGCAGGGCGCAGCTCCTGGGGCCGGGGTGGCTCCTTGCCGGCAGCCGGGCGGGAATACTCCTTCACCGCCCGGGCAGGGTCCCCCTGCTGCGTCCCCTCCCGCAGCTCCAGCCGGTGCAGGCGGCCCTGGCGCTCCCGCTGCGCCAGCTCACCCGGCGGGCACATCCCACGGCACGTGCCCACTGGGAACTCATCTGCGCCCCCCATGGCCAGGCACCTGCAGGAGAGACACAGAGGGTATAAGGATCTGGGGGGCTCAGGCCCCCCACAGCATGTGGTGGGAGGTAGAGATGAGATGGATCAGACCTTCCCTGTGGGTCTGGAAGGCGGTGAGGAGGGGCAGGTCTGTGGTCAGGGCCCCTCCTTGTAGGGCTTGGTAGGGGGATGATCTGAACTACGCCTCTGATGGGGCCTAGGAGACCTGAGGACCTGGCCCCCTAAATCCAACCCCAGCAGCCTCTCAAAAGTATACCCTGCCCTGCCCAGCCCTGCCCTGCCCTGCCCTGCCCAATACCAGGGATTGAACCCAGGAGTCATGGCTCACAGCCCCCCTGTTCTCACCACTAGACCCCACTCTCCTCCCAGAGCTGGGGGTGGACAGAACCCAGCCCCCACCCCCAACCGCTGCTGCGAGCCCAGGGCCGGGGCGGGGAGCAGCCTTCCTCGGGTCCCACAATGCCCTACTGCATCGCCCCTCCCCCCCGCAATTCCCCCACAATGCACGGCGCCAGAGGTGGCTACGTCATCACACAAACCTCATCCAGTCCCAGCTGTGCAGGGCTCCGGCCGGCCCCGGTGCTGTCTGGGTTCGAGCACGGAGGGAGGAGCGGGGCCGGGAGTCGGGACACGTGGGTTCTATTCTGTCCCCAGCACTGGGTGGGGAGTGGGGTCTAGTGGTTACAGCTGGGGGGGCGCTGGAAGGCAGGACTCTTGGGTTCTCTCCGTGGCTCTGGACGAGGAGTAGGCTCTAGAGGATTGGAGCAGGGCGGCTGTGAGCATCTGGCATCTATTCCCAGCTCTCCCTTCGGGACACTGGGAGGGAATTTTTTTTACCCTCTTTGTGCCTCAGTTTCCACCCAAGCTAGCAGCTGTGTGCTTTGTTTCCTTGCTGTTTGCAAAGTGCTTTGCAACTGTGAGCAGGGAAGGGAATGCCTGGCTCTCCCAACCCCAACCTTCAGGACAAGGGGACCAAATTTCACCTACTTCAGGTGCCTCACTGCAACATCCCCTCTAGAAGAGGAATCTAGGAAATACCATCCCAGGTGGGCCATTTAGTCTGGTATCCCATCTCCCAGAGTAGCCAGTCCCAACTGTATCAAAGGAAGGTGAAGGGGGCATTCAGTAATAGCATAAATGGATCACGGGCAGATTCCTCCTGACCCCCATTAGTCACCAGTGTGTGCTTGTCCTGAAGCATGAGGATTTCTGCCCCTTCCCAAAGCCTAGGTGGTGACATTTTAATCTTTGCTGAGAATGTTTTCATTATTCAGATCAACATCCAGTCCTGGTCTGGATCCCTTTAACTTGGCTTCAATGAAACCTGGTGGCAATAAGTCTCACAAGCTAATTGTGTGGAGACAGTATGTGATCAACCCCACACTCCCTCACTCTCTGAGCAGAATTCACCCACAATTTCAGTCCACAAGAAAGCCAGAAAACCAGACTGCAGCCACACACCAGGACACTGAAGTAACAGGGAGATTTCTCTCCATTGACCCACACCCTCCCCAGCCCAGTTTTCTCAGATACCTGAGGGGCTGGGAAATTGATAGGCAAAATACATTTAACACCAAAATTCAAGACTCCTGGGTTCTATTCCTGGCTTTGGGAGGAGACTGGGGTTTAGCGGTTAGAGAACTAGGGGCAGGACTCCTGGGTTCTATTCCCAGCATCAGGAGCAGAGTATGGTCTGAAGGTTGGGGTGGGGCCTGGGAAGCAGGCTTCTTGGGTTCTTTTTCCAGGTTTGGGAGCAGAGTGGGATCTAATGGGTTGAGGGGAGGCCAGAGAGTCAGATCTCCTGGGTTCTAGTCCCAGCTCTGGGAAGGGAGGTTGTGGGAGGAGTCAGAACTCCTGAGTTTTTATTCCGTTTTAAGAGAATCTAACTGACAGCAGCTCTCCAGGACTGTCAACTCTCTCTGGCTACAAGTAGCTACCAGCTTCAGCAACATTAAAGAATGTACCCTGCCAGCACTCTGAAACAGAGCTACAGAGCTAGGAAGTGACTTGCTCAGGGTCACACACTGAGTCTGTGACAACACCAGGAGTCAAATCCAGGTCTCTGGAGTCCCAGCCCTGGGGCCTTAACCACAAGACCTCATGGAAAGGGTCTATCCACTTCTAGTCACAATTGAGAGTCATCAGGAGGGGACTTGAGCTCAATCACTTCAGTGCAAGCAACACAGGCCTCTGCCAGATAAACCACATGAGAAATGCCATTAGCTGGCAGCAGCAGTAGTAGGCTTTTATCCATTGCATCGACAAGGTACAACACAGATAAGCTGGGCATTACTCAAGCAAGGCTGTGAGACTGTCAGAAAACCCTCTAAGGATTCCCTCAACAGTTAAGATGACAGATTAAAAATGGCCCCTGAGGTAAATGACCCACCGCCAGGGCACTGGAACAGTTTTTATAGTTGGAGTGCTGAGAGCCATTGAACCAAACTGTAAACACTGTATATAATGGAAATCACTTCAAGCACACCCAGTTCCAGCACCCGTGACCCACACCCTTCTCTTCCTCTCCCAAACAATAGACATGCCCTGCCCCACCCCACCTCACCTTTCCCCATCTCTGGGTGTTGCTTACCTGCTTCTCTGAACCACAAGCCATGGTTGATGGGTAGCAGAAGGGATTCAAGATGGAGGGCAGTGTATTTATAGATTAAGTCCCATCCATAGGTGGGTTTACCTGGGAGGGTGGAGCTAAGGGCTTTATATACAGATGCGTGCAGCTCTACTCCAGTAGTAGGACTGAGAAAGGCGAGTCACATGATAAGTGTTGGCGGGAGGAGAGAATGAGGGGATACAAGAAGTTGCTAGGATAGGAGGAAATGGTAAACCCTGGTAAGGGAAGGGGGTGGGGTGGGGTGGGGTGGGGCGGGGCACATAGAGACCCTGGCTTGTGGAGAATGAAGGGCACACAGAATTCCTGGCATAGGGGAGGGGAATGGAGGGCATGCACACATGCTGGCATAGGGGGAAATTGGTATGAAGGAGATCAAAAGGGGACACCTAGAGCACATGGCGTTGGGAGGAGTTGCAGGGAATCCTTAAAATAGATAGATAGACCCAAAGACCTCTTGAGGCCAACTGGCAGGGGGCACAGTGGTACATAGGGGTACAGGGATCCCCAGGATTCACCACAACGGTCATGTATGGTATCTAATAGAAGCCTCTGTCCCACTAGTAGTCATAATAATAGTGAGATGGATGTATGGAAAATGTGCGAGGAGTTCTACATATGCTGTGTTCTCTAGGCCTTCCAATTAAAGACTGGGCACTCAAAGCAGTGTGCCTTGAAGCAAATGTCTCCAGACAGGAGGTGGGAGATGCTTACCTCCCTGGTGGGCCATTGTGCGTCTTCCAGGAGAAGTCTGTCAATACACTGAGTCCAATGAAGAGCTCCAGGAGTTTCAGAAGGAAATTACCAGGCAGAGGGAAACAGTGGGGGAGGAGGGGAACCCTGTTTTCAGGAGAAGCTCAAAGATTTAGTCTGTCAGGGGGTACAGCGAGGCGCCTTGGCATCTCTCCATCTGTAAAGATAGCTGCCAGCAGGCGTGAGCTTATGAAAGGGGGATCTTGGCTGTGCAGGATGAAAATGCTGGCAAAGAGGCTGGGGGCAAGCCGTGCTGCACGAGACAGGGCAATGTCTTGGGAGTTGTTAGGCGCTTGAAAGCGTGTGACGATGCATCTCTGCGCTGCCAGCGTTCTTCCCGCCCATCATTTGAGTGTCTGTTCTCTGCTAAGTGAGCTAGTTTGTTTTCACTCTGAGTGGGGCTGGGTGTTCGGTGGTGTGGGGATCTGCAGCTAGCTCTTGGAAGCTGCTGTGTGCTGCTCTTGCAGGCCTGGGGAAGCAGAGCACCCGGGGGGGTCAGGCTGGGCACTCCAGGGTGACAGGCGGAGTTGAGGTATGCCTATTGCTGAGCCATACAGAGAGAGCAGGGCCTGCAAAGGCCTGTAAGGCCAGGCTTGTCGCCGGAAGCTGGGGAATCAGGGAGCTGCTCCTTGGCAGGCACAGACAAGACTTGCTCAGGCAAAGGGCAGGTGGCATTGAGGTGTCTCTCAACCTTGGTACCTGGGGAAGCATCATAAGGGGGAAGGGAGGATGGCACACAGGGTGCGGGCGGGTGGGGGGAAATGGAGGGCAAAGAGTCCCTGGTGTGTGCAATGCACTTGGCCAACACAAGCAGAAAAGCAGAAGACCCTTTCCACTAGTCACCATTACCCAAGCAGTGTGGTGCCCACAGGGGTTTGTTAGTGGTAAGCTGCACAGAAGCTTGCTATGGAATGACTTGCTGGCTTGTTATAGGGTCTCTTTCAATCAGTGTCCCTGACAAGTGGGGGGAGGAGCACCCAATTGTCTCCCTGCCCCCAGCCCAGTGCAAGCCAGCCCTGCATGGAGCAGGAAAGCAGAGCCACTGGAGTCCCCTGTATTGCATTCCCCCCACTCCTCCTTTCTTGCGATAGACTCATCCACCCCTCTAGTGGCTGCAACACAGATGATAAAAGACCTGCTGCTGCTGTCTGAAGGAAGAATTTGCTCAGCTCATAGAGAAGCTCAGCCCTTTGACTTTACATCCCCCTGATGGTGGGCCCAGGACTCCTGTGGTCTAGGTCTAACTCTGAGAGTGAAGGGTTTCTCTATATGGTTAGAGAAAGGGACTGGGAAGCACCTGGCTTTTATTCCCTGCTCTGGGAGAAGAGGGCGGTCTAGAGAACTAGAACAAAAGGGGCCTGGGAGCTGGGATGGCTGGGTTCTAGTTCCAGCTTTTCCCCCCGTTTCCTCCTTTGGGCAAGTCCTGTCTCTGTGCCTCAGTTTCCCCATCTGCAAAATGGGGGTAACAACCTCTCCTCTGGCTGTGGGGCTCATTCACTTTTCCAAAGAGCTAGCAGATTCCTGACTGATGACTACTCAAAGCACAAGCCATGGGGGCCAAAGAATCACCCACTCTCTTGAGAGGTGCTGTACATACAAACATCTTTAGTAGTGCAGACAGAGATTCCCCCTTTACACTCCCGCCCTGTGTTAAAGCAAACCATGGAGGCAGTGTGTGTGGGAGGGGTGCTGCGTTTCTAGCTGGGGCCTGTAGTCCTGCTTCTGCTCACAGGGGGAACATGAGGGAAGGGCTGCAGTTAAGTCACTCTGTGTGAATGTGTTAGCCCTAGATCCCCTTGGAAAGGCAGTGTGGGGTTCAGATATCCAGCCAGCTCAGCCCCACGCCCTGGGGGTAGGGTGGGCACAGATCCTGGCTCAGGGCTGGAGATGGGTCAGATGCAGCTGGACCAGCTCTTCAGCCCGCTGGAGATACTCAGCTGTCTTCTTCTTCACAGCTTCGCGGCGGGCAGGATCAGGGTCTCCTGAGCAGGGAGAGGAGAAACAGCTGAGCCTGCGCAGTGCCCCTGCCTGTAAGCCACGAGGTGGCTGCCTGCACTGAGCTAGGGTGTTGGCCGACTCCTCCCACCAGTGAAATATCTGACGCTCTGGGCGTGTCTTCTTCGGCTGCAGAATTATTGCAAGTGTGGTGGTCCCAGAGGGGGGCCAAGCTAAAACTAGAGTGAGTGAATCTCGCCAGCTGCTAGCATGACAACAGTACATGCAGGCTAGTGCTGCCTGAGGGCAGCTAATCCTGCAGGGCCAGCCCACAAGTCCTCCCCACCTACGTGCCTGGAAAGGACAGACAGGTTCTCCCCTAAATCACTAGAAAAGAATCAGAGCCACTCAGCTCACCGCCACACTAAGAACCATGGGCCGCCCCCCACATCAACTCGGGCTAGGCTAACGTGAGCGAGAGCATTCACATGCTGATCACGTGGGTTAACTCTGCAGGGAAAGCTTGCCCTTGGAGAATGGTGGCCAGCAGCCCGTTGTCTCAGTCTGCTGCCAGCTGGTCCCAAAGGACCAGGGATTTCAGGACCAAGACCCACAACTCCCAACTCTGTGACATCTCAAGAAAGCCTTCGTGGGTTTGTGTTTTCCCATGGCCTATTCAGCCACAACAGCCCTGACCAAATGTGGGGCAGAGCCACATGCAGCTGCTAGGCATCCTGAGTTAATCTGCAAACTCCTGGGTGGGGGAATAAAAGGCCCCCCAAGAAGCAGGGAAGGGAAAGACTGTCAGAGTCCCAGCAAAATCTGTGCTGGAGAGGAAGCAGCAACCCTGGGAAAGGGACACAGGATCTCTCTCACACCCTGCCTAACCTGAATGATGGTTGGCTCTTCCTCCCCCCTGGCAGCAGGCTGAGGGGTGGCTGGCTCTTTGGCTGATGCACTCCTTGGGGCAGGGACAGTCTGTTCTGTGTTTGTGCAGCACCTAGCACACTGGGATGCTGGGCCTGGGGTGGGGCTACTGGGCACAGCCCCGATACTGGTTAGGGGCCAGGAAACGAGAGGCCCCCACTGAACTCGGGGGTGTTTCTTTGCATCAGGCTAGAAGGCAGTAAACTTATGAAAGCTGTATCTAACCACTTCCAGACTCTCTGGGAACGGTCGCTGTGGCAGCACCCTGCAGATCTGGGGACAACCAGCCAACTCCACTTTCCACCAGAAATCTGGTGCTGCAGGCTGAGGGGGCTCTCTGGCGCCCTCTGCTGCTGCCTATGCACATCACAGGCAGATGCTGACCACAGGGTCTCCCACACTTGCACAGCAGGCATTTTATCTAACTTCCTAAGTGCTAGTGGAGGATCGGCTGGTGAGGGGTCCAGCTGGGGGAGAGGGGCTGGCAGGATCCCAGGGGCAGCAGGCATCGAAGGCCCTGGCTGGACACAGTTGGGGGGGTGAGACAGGCTGGCCAGCAGTGGGGAGGGGCCCCCTGGCTATACAGGTTGGCCTGCCTAGGCCATGAAGGGTGCAACGCTCTGCTCAAAACAGCGAAGGGCTGGGCTGAGGAGACTCCCTGGATCGACTCATGTCCCTGCGAGCACGAATGCTGGCGGCTGGCTTCAATGGGGGGAGGGTCGTTCCGCTGCAGCTGGCGAGAGCTGCCCCACATCCCTGCTTGGGCTGATTTAGGACCCCCCGCAGAGAGGGGGTCAAGCATGGCCTGACAGACTCGAGGCCTGTGACTCTGCTCTGTGGGTGGCTTGAGCAAGATGCAGACGGTGACGCTGCTGACAGGGAGGGAGGGTTCCAAACACAGGTGCTGAGGGGGTTAATAGGGGCCCTGACACACGTGTGTGAGATCAGGGGAGGGGGCTGGGAGTCAGGACTCCTGGGTTTGATCCCAAACTCTGGGAGGGGAGGGGAGGGGAGTCCAGTGGTTAAAGCAGAATGGGCGGGGAGGGGGAACCAGGACTCCTGCCTTCAGTGCTGTGTTCCGTGTCATGCCTTTCGGGGGCGGGGATGTCACTAACCTTCTCTGTGCCTCACTTGCCCCCTCTATGCTATGGAGGTTACCGGTTTATTGATGAGATCAGATCAAGCGGTTCCCCTGCTCCTCCTCCCCTTCCCCCCACAAGTACCTGGCACCCCCTTCAGTAGGATGTCCACCCCGCTGCGGTAGCTACAGAGGGCCCCTGCGTAGTCTTTGGCTGCTTCTCTCTCCAAAGCTAGTGTGATCTTCTCAGTGGCCACCGCCAGGTACCCTCCGGGGTCCAGTCCCTGTATTGCCTCCTGCTCTGCGTGCTGGGAGATCTGCAGGTCCCACAGGGCATCAGCTTCCAGCTCAGTGTCCTGGCCCGAGAGCAACTCTGTTCCCACTGCCAATGTGGCCCCCTGGGAAGGGCTGGCTGGGCATTGCTCTGAAAGCACAAAGTGTCTGTGTGGCGGGGGAGGCTTGTTAGAAAGGAGCAGGGACACATGCCTGCTTCAGGAGACTGAAACCTTCTATTTCCGCCCCTCCCAGTATGGGTAGCACCAGGGCAAGCTTCCCACCTCCGCATCCTCCAAGTGGCCTGATCCAGCTCAGCTCCGGAGGGCTCCCTCTAGAGGAGAAAGGCTCCACATCCCACTTCCCTGAGCCAGCCAGTGCTCCCACCCTGGGACTGGAGCAGAGCTGGCGTCCCTTAGAGATGACCCAGACTCCATATAACCCACTCCTACCTTCCTTGATGAAAGGGTCAAAGAGGGCCAGATCCTGGTCAGACAGGGGGCCATGGAGAGGTGACCCGCTCTCCTTTGCCTTCTCCTCCTCCTCCCCCACCGAGGCAAAAAGCAGATCCAGATCCTCTGATTTAGCAGCCAGTGTGGGGTCCTCTGCAAGTCAGGCATGAACCACAGGGGAAATGTGGGTGTCTGAACTGGAGCCAGCCCCCCTACCCACCCAGGGGCAGCCCCATCAGCAGCTGAGGGTCTGACTCTTGGGGTCTCAGTTTCCCCATCTGTACAATAGAGAGAATCACTGTTTGTCTGTCTAGCTTATCTGTGAGGTCTTCGGGGCAGGGTCTGTCTCTTGCTGGGTTAGTGCAGCGCTCTGGTCTCAGGCAGGGTCTATAGGTGCTATGTAATACTACTAATGAAGCACACGCCATGATGGGGCCTGTAGGAACCACCATATTATTACTAGTAATGTGCATGCTATAACGGGGTGCAAATCTCAGCTGGTTTCTAGGTTCTACTGTAGTACGACTACTAATACAAACCATAATGTGGCCCTGATCTCAGCTGCAGTCCCTGGCTGTGACTATAATGCTACTAATAATGCACCCACCATAATAAGGCCCCCAATATTGGATGGGGCCTGTAGATGTTACCATAATATTACTAATAATGCACATCCATAAAGGGGCCCAGATCACAGCTGAGGTCTCTATATGCTATTGTACTACTACTAATAATGGGCACCCCATAGTGGGGTCCCAGTCTTGGTCAGGGCCTCTAGGTGCCGTACTCCACTGTATTACACCATAATGGAGCCTCTAGGTGCCATCATCATATGAATAGTGCCGCTAAGTCCGTCTAGGATCTTGTGCAGTCCCTCCCTGGTGCTGGGCTGTGACTACAGTTCTTTGTTCGCCTCTGTAGCAGCAGACTCCTCCCCCGTTCCCCCACCTATGAACCACATGATGCATCATCACCCGCCAACCCCCCATTCAGCTGAATGTCATGTGCTCATGGCAGATGGTCCCCAGATACTGCTCCTCCCCAGCCTGCAGAGAAGAGGAGGCCCGGGGCTCTGAAGCGCCTGCTGCCCCAATCAGAGCCATGGATAGTCAGTGCCTTTGGGAACCATGCCCTTGGCAAGGGCAACTCCTTCAAGGAGCTCGAGGCTGGAATTTATAAAAAGTGTTAAATGCCAAAATCCTATGGGGGTCGGGGACCTAAATCCCAATCCCAGCCTTGAATTCTCCCTAACAGGGAGTGGCTCTTACTCATGCCACCTTAGATGGAGCTGATCTCTGGGCTGGTGAGTTTCACATATCCTGAGATGTAGCGTGGTCCAATGGCTAGAGTTCAGAACTCCTGGGTTCTAGGCCCAGTTCTGCCACTAACCTGCTGGGTGACCTTGCGCAAGTCCCTCTACCTCTCTGTGTCTCTGTTTCTCTATTCAGACTGTGGGCTCTTCGGGGCAGGGACCATCTTTCATTGTGTGTTCATGAAACACACTGAGTCCTGAGCTCAGCTGAGGCTTATAGGTGCTACCATAATACTGGTAAGAATGTGCACTTCATAATGGGGCCCTAATATGGAGGGGTCCTCCAGGCACTACCTTAATACTACTGATAATGTGCCCCCCATTATGGGGTCCCTTCATACTACCACATTATGAATAATAATAGTTGCTCAAATCTCTGCTCTGAAACTCAACTGGCAAGTTTCACTTCCTGTTCCTCCTGCCATAAGCACAATGTTGTTCTGTTTGGGTAGCCAGGGTCAGGTTTAAATAATAAAAATGGGGAGAAGGTTCCTGAAAGTCACAGATGAACACCACAATATTTAACTGTGTAATCATATTTTTGCCCCTTGTTTGTGAGTTTCCACTGTGGAAGTCAAAGGCTTTGCTCATGTCAATGAATTAATCCTTTGCAGCCCTGCTGAAAGGTTGGTCGGTACAATTAGCCTCATTTTGCAGACTGAGGAAGAGCAGCATAGAAAGGGGGAGCAACTTGCCCAAGGTCACACCGGATTTCTGTGGCAGGGCCTGGAACTGAACCCAGAAAACCCAGCTCTCGTGAGAGGGGGAGTCTGACTGGTGACATCTGGGGATGCTACCCAAGAGTCCTGACTCCCAGCCCTCTGCTCTAACTCACTAGACCCCACTCCCCTCCTAGAGCTGGGGATAGAACCCAGGAGTCCTGGCACCCAGTTGCCCTGCTGTAACCCACAAAACCCACAGCAGGAATCTCGTACCTCTCTCTTCTCCTTCGTCTCCTGTGTTATGCGCCTCATCCGCTGCCTCCACAGCTCCCAGGGGCACCGGACTCTGTGGTTCCGCCTGCTCCCTTTGGTGCAGCTCCGGCTCCTGACTCAGCAATCCCAGCTCTGCCACAGATCCCCGAGCATCATCCCCAGCATCTGTGACCTCCTGTGGCACTGGGATCAGAGGGGGTGGCAGGATGCGTAGGTCGCAGGCCTCCAGGGGCTTCTTGACCTCCCCGCCCTGGAGGAAGGAAGCAGCATGGTGACGGGGAAGCTGGGGACCGGGGTTCTAGACTGGACAGGAGGGCAGGGGTGGGGTATTAACTTTGCACTGCTCCACTGGCAGCATCGAAGACAGGGATGCTCCCCAGGACATTTTGACAGGCACAGTGGGGAAGACAGGTACGAAGGGGAAAAGTGACCTGCCCAGAATCAAACAGCAGGTCAGTGGCAGAATTGGGCACCTGGACCCCAGCCCCGCCACTTGCTGTAACCCTCTAGACCTCACATTCCTCCCAGAGCTGGGAATAGAGAAGCCAGGAGACCTGATTCCCAGCTCCTGCTGTTCTAACCCACTAGACCCCCCTCACCCCTGACTATTCTCTTGCAGAGGAGTCTCTGCTATACACTGGGGAGAGGGGAATCTCCTCAGCCCAAGCCACTGGGCCATGTGTCAGAGTAGCCAGGCAATGGACCCTGACCACCAGGGCCCCCTCAGCCCTTTCCCACCCCACGTACCCTGAAGAACTCCTTGAGCTGGGGGCTGTTGTTCAGTGCAGGGATGTGCACCGTGAACCTCAGCATGGCCTCAGCCGCTTTCCTGCGCTCCTCAATCACCTCGGGCTCAAAGCGGCCTGCAGAACAGAGTTCTTGTTAGGATAGACCCTGCAGCATCGCCCCCTCCAGACAGACCACCCACCTCACCTCTAGCCCTGTGGTACATGCCAGCCAGCCCACCCGTTCCCCTTGAGCCTGGCACTGTCTGACGGGTACCCCACCTCAATTCACTTCACATGATATGATCCATTGTGTGCCCCTGTCCTGGGAATTTGCTGTGAGACCCCCTTCAGCCTGACCTCCTTTCCCCTTTAGGGGCGCCAGCTGCAGGGGACTGGCTGGTTCAGGGTGGCAGGGAATGAGATATGGCCCCTTTTCCCGCTAAGGGATACCAGCTCCAATCCCCTAGTGAATTAAAATCATTCCCATCTGAGGCCCATTTGGTGACCTGGGTGTGAAGTGACTTGGGGAGTGTTTCCAAGCACCCCAAATCAGCGCTCTCTGGGGGTGGGCTAGGGACTCAAGATGCTGTGTTTGGGGTAAAGGGAAGTGGGATGCGTACACAGGGGGCAGTGCCTGGATACGTGGGAGGGGCAGTAAGGGAGCTCTGAGTGTGTGTGGGGAATTGAGGGGAGTTGCAGGGTGCTGGTGGGGAGGTGAAAGGGAGCTGTTGGTCCTGGGGAGAAAAGGGACAGTATGGGGGGAGCTGGGTATGTGGGCAGAAGTTATGGGATGTTGTGGAGCACTGTGGGGAGGAAGAAGCTGTGTGGGAGGATGGAGGGAGCTGGGGGAGGTGGAGGGATGCGGGCAGCTAAGTGTGTCTGTATGGGGGGAGCTCTCTGCCACTGCCTGGGGCACCCAGATGACCCTTACCGAAGACCTGGGCTTTGGGGAAGGCAGGAAACTCCTCCATGCGCCGGAAGAGGTTGCGGTGGATGTAGGACAGGTCCCCATGCAGCTTCTTGAAGTCACTGTACCGTTTCCAGACCGTGATCTGAAGGACACGAGCCCCCCCATGCCCCAGTTAACTAGCCACAGATGTGCACTAACCCCCGCAGCTCACACAGGCCTCTGTGGGTGGCCTGCCCTGGGCGTACCCAGCTCACAGCCCTCCAGGGCTTGCAAGAGACTGCCAACAGAGAGGAGCCTCCTGGGTACCTCAGGTCTGCAAACCACTTGGGCCAAGATCCACCCCCATGTAGTGGGGAGTCCCCAGGGCACCCTTCTTGCCTGCAGCATGTAGTTTTAACCCTTTCCTTGCTGGAGTCTTTCCTGCCATGTGACAACTTGTGCTGCCTTAATGGGGGAGGGGAAAATCACCCATTACCTCATCACTGGCCAGTCAGCACCATCCATTATTGGAATGCTCCCCCCCTATACAGAAGACAGGACTGGCTAGTGCCACTGTTAGGGGCATGGTTTCTTCCATTCCCCACCCAGTCCCCCTCATGCTGGGACATGCCGTTCTTTATTTCTCCAATAATGTCTGAATTAGGAGTTGCACTGAAATAAAGTTGGTTTTCGTGTATTAACTATGCTGGATTTATAGTGCTAGGGATCGGAGCTTTGGCTGGATCTGAACCTCTGCCCCAGGTGAACAAATCCATCAAGCACAATTACAAAGTCCCAAGTACCCCCCTTATTTCCCAGACTGCAACCCCTCAACTCAAACCCCCAAATCCAAATCTCTAGACCCAGCTCCTCTGAGACAGAACTTTGACCTCAAATTCCTGGATTTCTGTCCCCCAAAACCCTCCTGAATTTTACCCCCAGACCTCAAGTCACCCCTCCCCCCCCTGCAACCTTTGCCATAGGCCTCAAAGCCCCAAGACAAAAGGTCTCCAAAACTCAGCTCCACCAGGCCTCAAATTGGGAGACTTTGTCCATCATCACTGTCGATCAGCTGAGGGGTGTGAGACCTCGCCAAATTCTTTGCTCCCTATCTTTGAGGGATGGACAAATGGATATGGATTCTTTCCCACCCCTTCCCTGCACGAGCCATCAGCTGGGTTTAAAACAGTCACCTCCTTGACATCCTCCGGGTTTGTCTTCGAAACAAACTAAGGAGAGAAGAGACGAGGAGTCAGTGACTTCCGAGCAGGGAGGTGAAGGCGGGGAGGTTCGGGGCTGGCGAAGGGATCAGTAGAGCAGGCGGTTTTGGGCCAAGGATGTGGCAAGCGTGACATTCCCAGGGCGTGGGGCGGTGCGGCAGGGGTCACCCACCTGGGCCGTCCCCGGGGCGTGGGAGGTACCTTTAACCTGGGAGCTCCAAGGGCCACAGGCCAAGTGGGACAAACATGCCTTTGATGGGGGCTGGCCATAGGGCGGGGACGGGAGGCCCCTGGGGTGTGAAGTGCTGGGGCAGGGACTGGCCATGGCACCGTCCCACGTGCGGGTCTCACGACGAGACCCAGGGACGCTCTTCGCTCGCTCCCCGCATAGGGGCGCTCACGGCTCCCCCTGCAAAGAGCTCCCTTCTTAAAGGGGCCACACGCCACCTCCCAAAACAGACACCCACGAAGGAGGCCGCACGCAGCTCCTCGTCTCTTAAAGCGGCTACGCACAGCGGCCTCCCCCCCCGGTGAAGGTCCCAGCCGGGACAAGTTCACCACGCCCCCGCCCTAGGCTGCTCCCTCCTGAAGAAGCCGAGCGAGGGGCCCCCCTTTCATGGGGCATCGGCAGCCCCCGCTGCCCAGGCATGGCCCTTCACCTTAAAGGGGCCACGCGAAGCCCCCCCCCAGTGAGCGTCCCAGCGGCTGCCCCTCACCTTGGCTGTCACTTTATACTCGGTGTGGCCCTTGGGGTGGCTCCTCGGCTCCGTGACCGTGTAATGCCGCTGATACTCATCCTTCACCCTGCAGGCCATCACCCGCCCCAATGCCCACGGGGCTGCGGCCCCTTTAAAGCCTGAGCCCGCTCCACCCCCGCCCCCTCCGCAGTGACTGCAGCCAGGCAGCGTGGGCAGGCCGCCGAACAGCCACTAGGCATGCGTAGGCGATGTAGCTCCTCCCCCCCACGCTACACTGTGGGGCCTCCTTTCCCCGCCCCAGCCCAGGGAGGGTGTGTAAAGTGCAACGCTGCAGGCCAGCTGACGAGTCAAGGGCTCCTCTGGAAAGTGCTCCCTTGTCAGAGGCAGGATCAAGGCGTTGAGCGTGGAATAGGGAGAGGAGTACAGAGGGAAAGACGGGGAGGGGCAAAGCGGGTAACTGGGACAGAGCTGGAGTAAAGGAAGCAGGTTACAGGGTAAAGTATAAAGAGTGTAACGTTAACAGGATAGGGCTGGGGTAGGCGATGTGGGAAGGGAGGTAAATAGAGGGTGGAGAGAGAAACGGTGCCACCCTTTTAATGCTGATGCACTTTACAAGCAGGGCCAAGAATAAGGTTTGAAATCCTCATGCACCCTGGAGTCTTAGGTCCATCTCCCATTCCAACCCTAGCCAGGCTGCTGGTTTACCATCGGGGGATGTCTTTGAGCCTTACAATGAGGCCTTGCCACCTCTGTATGGACACAGCTGATGGGAGGGTTTGTCTGCAGGAGCCCAGCGGTTCCCCCTACCTCAGGGACCTTGGGCAAAACAACACGTTTCCTGGCTCCGTTCTCTCTTCTCTGCCCAAGAGGTGGCTGCAGCCCAATGAGGGTAAGTGGAGAGTGTGCAACGCAAGATGGGATTAAATGCACTGGAAAGAGGTGAATTATTAAATTGCATTTGACAGAGATTCACTTTCTCAAGCACTAAAATGCAGATGTCTCTGGGGTGGGGCATGGGAGCTGTTTCTACAGGGATCCCTCACCCAATGCTGAGACGCATCCCACTCTGAGGTGGGGAGCAAGGGTTGTTTATACAGTGATCTCTTGCCTAGCTCTGAGATGCAGCCACCACAGACTGGGACATGGGGCTGTTTAACGGCTCATAGTAACAGTTTAGAACAGGAAGTGAATTTATCTCTGCTTAAAACCACAGGGGGTTCAGGATAGAGTGAGGGAGATCCTTGCAGACCCTCTCAGCCTCCTGAGCACCTCTGCCCACATCTGTAACTCAGCTGAGACAGGAAAAAAATATACCAACATGACTAAGCAGATGCTGCAGCTGGGCATCTGGAGCAACCCCTAGGGGAAGTCCCTCTCTCAGGGGAAACTGGCAGAATAAGCCAAAATCACACAGCAACCCATATGGGGTCAATGAACCCAGGCACAGCCAGGACACAGGCCACTGATTTTATTAGCGTAGGAGACTGAAATGGGAGTGAATGTTTCATAGAAAGGGTTTTTTTGGGAGTGGGGGGTTCCTCTCTGCCAGTCCCACTCATGCACACAGTTCAACAGGCCTTGTGCTCCAGTGATGGGGGATCAACCCCCCTCTCATGATAAATGGTCTGGTCCCTCCGCTTCCCCCATCATTTGGGTCCAATGGATTGCCAGCATTAGAGGGTCAAACCCTGAAACACACGCATGGACCCAGGCATTTGGGCTGAGGCATTAAGCCATGCGTCAATCCAGGGGGCTGCTGGGAGCCAGGCTGAGTCCAAGGGGGAGCTGCTGTCCCAGTGAATGACTGTTGGAAGAAAGCAGGGTGGGAGGGTCCATGGAAAGAGCAGGCATGTGGTTCTGGGAGCTCCGTTCAAAGCCTGGGCCCAGCCCCACTCCTACTCCCACAGCCCCCCATGCAGGGGGGAGAGGAGGCCATGACTGGGGCATGGTCAGTCCATGGTGAAGATCCGGCTGGAAATATCATCCAGGAGCCAGTCGATGCCCGTCAGCAGGTTCTCCCCGGTGAAGGCACTGCAGGCCTGAATGCACCAATGGTGGCTTTTGATGCTATCTAGTTCCAAGGCCTGAAGGGGAGACAAGACGATGCTAAGTCACCTGGAGGTGCTGAGACCAAATCTGTCCTTAGCCCACCTCTCCCAGCCCTAATGCACCCTCCTGTGCCCACCCTGGAGAGGGAAGGGTCATCCCCTTTCTCACAACTTAGTAACTGAAGAACGGAGAGGGAAAAGATCATACAGGGTGTCAGTGATTTATTGGAGACAAGCCAGGAGTCCTGGTTGCCATTTATCTGGTGTAACTCTTCTACCCCACTCCCCTTCCAGAGCTGGGAACAGAAGAGCTAACTCCCAGCCCTTGCTTCCCCTCCAACCAACAGACCCCACTCCCCTGGGTTAATATCCCTGGTTTGCTTCATTCCAGGGGCTCTCACCTCATGGATGGCATTGGAGGACAGTGCTCCCGGCAGGTCCTGCTTGTTGGCGAAGATGAGCAGGGTGGCTCCGGCTAGGCGCTAAGGGGAGGGAAGCACAGGGTGAGCTGGACAGTCCTGTGGCCTTGGCCCCCCATTTCCCTGTTAACCCTTCAAGCACTCTCCCTCCCACCGAGTCAGCAGCCAGATCTCCCTCCTCTTCCTCTGTCCCAGAGAGGGGGCTGTTTCTCAATCTTAAGGGACATGGCAGCAGGGGGGTGGGGGTCCTCTCTGCAGCAGTGGCAGGTGCTGCCTTCAGCAGGCCAACATCAAACCAGGCCCCTCAGGGAACCCAACCCAAATCCCAGCCACCTCCAGCCTAGTTCAGCCAAAAGTTGCCTCACCTACTCACAGGATACAGCCCACCCCCAGGCCCAAAAGATACACCTCCTCTTCCAAGACACTTGATACAATCCATACCATACATCCCACAACCCTCTGTCCCTTGCAGGATACAGCCCCACCCTACCCTCCTAGACACTTGGTACAGCCCCTCCAGGATATAGACCCTCCCCTCCCTCCCCCCCAGACAGGTGCGGTTCCCACCTCTTCCACCAGGAGGCTCTGCAACTCCTGCTTGCAGATCTGCATGCGCTGTGGGTCAGCACTGTCCACCACCCAGATGAGACCGTCTGTGCTCTCAAAGTAGTTGCGCCAGTAGGATCGCAGGGATGTCTGGCCGCCTACATCCCAGATGTTCAGCTTGAATCTGGGGAGCAGAAGCGAAAGACACAGAGTGTGAGGGTAAAGGAGCCATCAGGCAAGATCCCAGCATGCAATGGGGAATGGGCATCCTGGAGCAGGGAGGGGCTGTTCCCTCTGCATCTGACTCTGGGGAGACCACACCTTCTTGGCTCTGAATCCCTTAATAGCAGCAGAAAGTGAGCAAGGGGCTGAGCTGGGAGTGGGGGGCAGGAGGTCAGGTCAAAAAAGTCTCATCTTGCTTTGGTTAAGTGAGGCTTGTGGGGGAGGAAAAACCACCCCCATGATCTGAAGAGTGTTAAACTCTAGGGGGAGCAAGAACTGTTATGGGGAATGGGGGTGAGGAGGGTCTGTACAGAACTTGGAGTAAAGACAACAAAACTGGCTGGAGACCAGAGTTGTTGAGATCAATTAGGCAGGGGAATCAGCTCCCCAAAGGACCCACTGCAGAATCATAGAAATGTAGTGCTGAAAGGGACCTTAAGAAGGCATCATGTCCACCCCCTGCACTGTGGCAGGACCAAGCAAACCTAGACCAGTGGTTCTCAACCTTTCCAGAGTCCTGTACTCCTTTCAAGAGTCCCATTGGTCTTGCATACCCTGAAGTTTCACCTCACTTAAAAAGTACTTGCTTACAAAATCAGACATAAAAATACAAAAGTGTCACAGCACCCTATTACTGAAAAATGTATTACTTTCTCATGTTTATCACATAATGATAAAATAAAATGATTGAAATATAAATATTGTACTTACGTTTCAGTGTACCGTATACAAAGCAGTATAAAACAAATCATTGCATGAAATTTTAGTTTGTACTGACTTTGCTAGTACTTTTTTTGTAGCCTGTTGTAAAACTAGGCAAATATCTAGATAAGTTGATGTACCTCTGGAAGACCTCTGCATATGGTCAGGGGCACATGTACATCTAGTTCAGAACCACTGACCTAGACCATCCCTGATATTTTTAAAAACTTCCATCGATGGAGATTCCCCAACTTCCCTTGGAAGCCTATTCTAGTTTAACTACCCTTATAGTTAGAAAGTTTTTCCTAACATCTAAGCTAAATCCTCTGTGTGTCAGATTAAGCCCATTCATGACTTCTTGTTATCCATGTCCACTGAAGGTAGGAAAATCGATCACAGTCCTTTTTATAACAGCCCTTAACATAGTTGACGACTTCTCAGATCCCCCCTGTCTTTTTTGCTCAAGAATAAACACACTCAGTTTTTTTAACCTTTCCTCATTGGTCAGGTTTTCCAATCCATTTATCATTTTTGCTCGTCTCCTCTATCCAATTTGTCCACATCTTTCCTACAGTATGGCACCCAGAACTGGCCATGGTACTCCAGCAGAGGCCTCATCAGTGCTGAGGACAGTGGAACAATTACCTCCCGTGTCATACAACGCCACTCCTGTTAATGCACTCCAGAATAATATTAGCCTTTGCCACACCGGCATCACACTGTTGACTCGTATTCAATGTGTGAGCCACTGAAACCCCAAGATCCTTGTCCACAGTGCTTCCTACCTGTGGCTAAGGGGGTGTGAAAGCAGGGCGGGGCAGAGGCTGAGTGTTTGCAATGTGGGGAGAGGGGAACAATCCTGCTCTGGACAGGGCGGGGATCAGTCTTTGGAGAGACGATCCCCTCCAGGGGACGGAGGGGTTGGTTGTGAGGCACATGGAGGGATCAGGCACTCTGCTGGGCGCTCACCCCCTGTGCTCCAGGGTTTTGATGTTGAAGCCCAGTGTGGGCGAGATGGTGTCGATATCCTCCCCGTTGAACTTCTTCAGGATGGTGGTTTTGCCCGCATTGTCCAGGCCGCTGGAGGAGGCGGGTCAAGGAGATGGTGGCTCAGAACTTGGGAAGGCACACCTGAGTGAGGGCGGGGTGGGGGGCTGGGGGAGATATGTCCCTGTCACAGCTGGACAGTGGATCAGCCCATGACAAGGCAACTCCCAGCTGGGGCCAGCCTCCTCCCCTTCCATCACCCCTAGGGCACTTGGTACAACCCTCTTTACCCCTCTATTCACAGCCCCCCAGGACAGTTAGTACACCCCACCCGCACAAAATATAGCACCCTTCCAGGACACTTGGCACAGCCCATATCCCATACCCACAGAATACACCCCCTTGCCCTGAACCGTTGGTACAGGCCAGACCCACATAAGAATAACCCATTTCCCCAACAGTTGGTACAGCCTAGACCCCATATCCACAGGATACACCCCCGCCTCTCAACCCTTGGTACAGCCCAGACCCCGTACCCGAAGAATACACACCCCTTCCCCCAGAACCGTTGGTACAGCCCAGGCCCCATACTCACAGGATAAACCTCCCCCCAGCACGCCTAGGATAGCCCTCCACTTAAACCCACAGACAGAACCCCTGATTCTGCTGACAGCTCCCACATCTAACAGATAGACCCCCCCCCTTTGTCCCTCGACACTTGGTACAGCCCATCCTCTCCCCCCGCAGAAGGATACAGCATAAGGAGCCGCAACTCCCGCTCCTTCTGTCGCATCTTCTTCAGGATAGTCAGCAGCCCCATCACCGGCAGCCCAGACACCTCCTCCGCTCCCCCCCGCTACGAGCTTCCCACGTGCCAGCGTCCATTGGGCGCCGTTGCCGCCAATCACAACGGCACTCATTCCTATTGGCAACAATCGCTTTCAGTCCCGCCCCCTCTCAGGAAACCAAAGAGAACAAACCCTTCCGCCAGGAGAAACAGCGGTAGATTTTCCCATAGCGCCCCCTAGGCGAGGGGACTGAACTACAGGGGCGGACCGTCGGCCAGAAGAATCCTTAAAAGGAGCCCACAGCGTTACCTAGGGGTGGAGGCTGGTATTACAGCCCCTCAAAGGGCCTCAGTGACAAGACGGGGAAGACTAGCCAAGCCAAGCATGGGGCAGCAGGATGGACCCCCATCTAAGGCAGGTGACTAACCAGCCAAAAGGGGGAAGCAAGTTGCCCCCCTAAGCCAGGGGGAAAACAAGCCAGTGAGGGCAGCGAGTCATTGACCCTCCCTAGCAGGAGTGGGGATGGGGATCAGCCAAGCAGCACTGCACCCCGCCAGCCGTGCTGGCTCCTACTGGCCCTGGTCCTGCCAGCTGAACGCCTGCCATCTCTGCTGGCTGCATGGATCCCCATGCAGAAGGGAAGTTGCACAGGGCAGGACTGAGGTTGCTGTCATGGCAGGTCGCTGAAGCTTCTGCCTCCAGGACTGGGGATGGAGCTGGCAGCAAACAGGCCTTCCCTCTGTAGGGCAGGGCTTCCAGGCCTTCTCCCACCGCAGGAGCTCCCTTGACAGGTCAACAGCACCACTGCACTCATTGACTTATTAACTCCTCCCTTGTCCTGGGGATCATCATTGCTCAATCACAGCTCAGCGCTCCCAGTGCATTAGAATGGGGGCAGGGACCTTTGGGGGGTGCTTATTCTACAAAGCACCCATCACTTGCAGAGCTGGTGGACGGTGTACAATATTTACACCTCTCACTGTCTACCTATGCTGAAAGGAGAGGGTGCTGCAACCGCTGCAGAGCACCTAGCTGGTGTACAATGTACCACTGTGTACAAATGCCTCTGTGTCCCTCTCCTGGAAGGTGTGCAGCACAGCCAGGCAGCTATTCAAGCTAGCCTGCATAGACAAACATTGGGCTGATCCAACCCCAATGACCGGTAGCAGGGAAAGTTGCAGCTGTTCTTCAGCCCACTGGGTATGTCTGTCACTGCCAAGGCTCCCTCATACACAGAAGCCCTTCAGGAACCAGGCTGGAGAAACTAACTGAGCTACTCGCTCAGTGCAATAACTGGTGCCATCTCCACTCTGGGACTGAATTTCACACTGGCAAGTGATAGTGGAGCTGAGCTCTGGGAGCGAAGTCCCCTCTCCCTCAGCAAAAGAGCAGATGCTCTCCCTCCTACCTCCATGTGGTCCAATTCAGGGTAGTGAGAGATGAACCAAGAGCTAATCTAGAGAGAAGCCAGAGGGGTTAAGCGACCTGCTTTTCAGAACTGCTGAATAGCCCCCCCTCCTATGAAGTCAATGAGAGCTGGAGGCTCTCGGCACTGCTGGCACCGAGATGGGATTATGATCCTGAATGCCAGGCAATGGGAAGAAAAAGCGCACACACTTCCACTTTCCTAAGGGGCACGAGGCTACTGGCAAGCGGAGTAAACAATGTTCTAGGAAATAGGATCTAGGAGGGCACCGACTTTATTAACCACTAATAACCATTTGGGAGATGCCATTTCTCTTTACTCAACTAGTCCCTGGTTTCCTGCACAAGCCAGTAATGAGATCAGATTGCACTCCTCAAAACACAAAGGGCCCAATTCCTGTTTACTTCAGCGTTTGTTCCAGTATGACTATGCCCATTAGGGAGGGGGGAGGTTAGCTGACAGTTATATGACAACCCCTACCGTGGAGAGTCACCCAGGTGGAAAGGTGCCTTAGACAGCTGTAGCTGATTCCTCTTCCTGTATGGGAGTAACTAAGCGCCTTTATACCTGTAGCACTGTGTCCAGCTGGAGGGGTGGCTTTAACTAGACCAAGCCCAGTCCTCTTGTCTGCATGGGTTGTTGGAAGCAGACCCAAGCCTGGGTCCCACAAGCTTCTAAACCCCCTGGGTCTGGGTTGAGTCTAGTCAGTTTCTAGGTCTCTCGGGCAGCTGCCCAGGTGCAGATCTCTTGTCCGAGTGCTTTGGTGAGTTATGGGGCACTGCAGCCCGGTCAAAAGCCCCAAAAGCAGTGCCACAGCCACTCCAAACCACCCAGTTGCTTACACACTCCCCCACAGCTCTGTCTGGCTGCGGGGACCTCTGACTTCTAGTTTCAAGGGCAACGTGGAAGGAAGGCAAGGAACACAAGTTTAGCACAGGGAGTTCTCAGCCACAGAGAGAGAGACACACACACACACACACAAGCACTGGAGAGCTACCGCTCTTTGCAAAACAACAGGTCTCGGATATGCCACCCTTCTACCCCCAAGTCAGATCTCCCCCTGAGAGGCTGTGTGCTCAGAGTTTCAGGCTATGTCCTGTCCAAGGCTCAGATCCCCTCAGGTATTTAGGCTTCCAGTACTTTCAATGGAAGTTTGGAGCTTAACTACCTTTGAGGATGTGTGGGTCTAAGGGCCTGGCGCACACTGCTTTAGCAATGTAATTTACACCCACTGCACTGCCCCTTTATGCTACGAGCAGGGGGCAAAGGAGCCATGGTGTGAGAATCTGGCTGTAGTGGTTTGATGTGAGAACACCCCTTTGCCCGGCTGGTTTTATTCCACCAGCGCTATCCTGTCTTTTCCCCTAAATACTACATACATCTCAGCCCAGTGCTGGGAAGGCCTCCTACTGGCGGGCTCTACTGAGGAGCTGGGGGTACGCTGACCTGTCGCGTTGAAGACAAAATGAGTAGTAGGGAAGATCCCCATCCTATGACCACATCCCCAGCCTGGGCACCATGCTCCATGCTTCCAGGGGAAGGAAGCAAAGGCTACCAGAAGAAGTGGGAGGCGGAGTCAGTATAGCTACAGATAAAGAAGTAGCCTTTCTGGGTACATCCTCATGCTTCCTGGTAGGTGACCCGGTAACACCAGCTGTTCTGTACTTCTGACCATCTAAGGCACTTATCTGGTCCCCAATAGGCATCTATAGGGATCACGCACTGGACTGAGACTCAGGAGAATGGGGTTCTGCTACTGGTCTACTGGGTGACCTTGGGCAAGTCCCGTTCCCTCTCTGTGCGTCAGAGTCCCCTGCATAAAATGGGAACAATGATTCTGACTTGCTTTGTAAAATGGTTTGAGATCTGCTGTCAAGAAACAGGGACTGTCATCATCCGGGCACCTTTAATGCCTTGAAGCCTCATCTCTCTTCCTCCCCTCCTCATCATGAGCAGGACCGGGCTGTTAGCCCCATTGTACAGATGGCAAGAACCAAGGCAGAGAGACTGAGTGACCTGCCCAAGGTCACACCAGGAGTCAGTGGCAGAGCTGGTAATTAAACTCAGATCTCCCAGGCACCCTCACCACTGGGCCGTTGTCCCTCGCTTTGCCCACGGCGGAAGCAAGCAGCTCCACCTACTATGTGGGCAGAGAAGAGGGATAGTGCCTCCTGCAGCTGGGAGGAAAATTTCAGGGTCAGTGGCTGCTCAAAGAGGAACCCATTAGTGAAGCTAGAAGACCCGCCTCATGACTGGCAGGGAACCAGGGATCGAGGCAGACACGAAATAACCAGCCACCAGCCCAAATGCTACTTAAACAAGGATGTTTATTAGTCTGAGCCTTGCCCCTACAGCCCCTACCTTTGTGATGCTGTACCAGGAGCCACCTACCATCCCAGAGCCCTACGCCAGGGCGGCACATTTCACTCAAGCCCAGCTTGGGCCTCGGATGAGGGCTGGAGCCATGTAGCCAGCGTTCACTGACAGAGCTGAGGCCAACTGCTCTGAGATGCCAGGGCTCCCTAGAGGGGGCTGCCCCGGTGGTGGAGGAGTTCCACTGCAAAGCATCATGACAGCTTGGCACCAGCTGCACACAACTAGCAGGCAATCCAGTTTTGGGGCTGCTCCCAGCTCTGCCGGTGCCCCTGGGATCTCGCCACTCCAACTCTAATGAAGTCCCTCAGTCCAGGCCGCAGCCCTCCTGCTATCCCAGGCCTGGGCTCTGCTCTGCCCCCTCCGCTCTGCCAACGTTCCTGAATCCCAACCCACAGCCCCCCAACTATCCCAGCCCGACTCCACCTCTACTCAGTTTTGCTAATGCCCCTCCCAGTCCTGACCCACAGCCCCCTGCTCCCCCAGTCCTGGACTCCTCTCACACACATCAGCCAATGGCCCCCAATCATGTCCTGTAGCAACGCCCTCCACCTCCAATGGTCCATTCCTGGGCTTCTCCTGAGCTGA
This sequence comes from Emydura macquarii macquarii, assembly GCF_026122565.2. Lineage (NCBI taxonomy): Eukaryota > Metazoa > Chordata > Testudines > Chelidae > Emydura > Emydura macquarii. The sequence goes on along the minus strand of NW_027131105.1, from coordinate 5,930,765 downwards.
CACTGCCAAGCTGGCCAGTTTGGGGGGTGGTTTAGTCCACTGGGGAGCCGTGCAACCAACTCAAACCCATCTCATGTACTCCTGAACCAAGTGTAGTCCAGATCTCTGAACAAAAGCAGCTTCACAATTACTGCTGCTCAGAGCCTCCTAGGAAGGGTGATTTCCCTGTTCCAACCCACAAAGCACTGAGCCATGGGCTTTTACCCCTGCCCTCGGTCTCCACACACACCTACCAGCCTCGGGAGCAGCTCGCCATGCCCATCCAACGCAGAGAAGCCTGCAGTCCCCATGCTCCATCCTTCTCTGCTGGAGCCAACTGCAATTAATAGGGAGTCGAGACTACTGCCGGAGATACCTGGTGGTAGAGACGTCTCCACTCTCGTCCCACACACAAGCTCTGCTGGACCCATCTCTGTTGCAGGACCCCCCACGTCAGGGGGCAGGGATCAAGGAGGGAAGCTGTGGAAGGTGTGTTGGTCAAGGCCCCGAGTTAGACAAGGAAGCAAGGTGACTCCCACCCAGAAGTAGCGGTTCAGAGATCTTTCTGAGGCAGAGAAGAGGCCCAGCCAAATCTGCACTGCCTTGGTACAGAGCGAAGATGCAAAACTGCCTCCACCAGACACAGCCAAACCCAAAGGCTGCAGGAGGAATCTTATCACCCAGGAGGAAGTGGGGGAAGCCTGGACTTTAAGCCAGAGAATTCCCTCCTGTCCCAACACCCCTAAATGGAGAAAGCCCCCCATGATGTAAACCATGCCAGCCCTACCAGCCGACATCCCATCAGGTGATGAGAATGCTCAGCACTTTGAAAGATCAATCCCACTCCCCCATCAATCACGCTGACAGGGAAAGACCTCTCCCAACTCCTAGCTCCATGCAGATCTCCCAGGCAGAGCCGGGCCAAGACTGAATTTGCTCCCCTGCCGCCCCTGTTACCCAGCAGCCAGGAGGTGTGGAGAATCTCACCAAGCAGGGAGCCTTCCGACAGCATCCAGCGCACTGTGGGGGGGGCCGGAGCTTGCTGCCTTCGCAGAACAAGGGATGGAGTTGGGCTGGGAGGGAGAGAGAGAGAAACAGAGAGAGAGAGAGAGAAGGCCCAGTCCGCTCTGCTCTAGGAGAGAGTGAGAAAAGAGAATTTCAGCTGGAGGCTCCCCGGCTCCAGGCTTCCTTTCAGTCGCCGTCGCAGCCAGGCCGCGCCACACATGGACCGTGTCATGGGCGGGCTGTTGTGCCAAAGGTCTGGGTTTACTGCGACCTGCCCCTTCCTGTCCGGGTTGATGAGGAAGAGGAGGGCGCAAACATTTTGATGCAGTAGTGCCAAAGAATTGAAGCTGGGACCTGTCGACTACCCTAGATGTGTTTGTTCAACTTAGGCCACATTCATCCCACATGCAGCCTGTGGGGCCACCTAACCAGAGCCAAAGGCCTGTATTTCTCCAGGGGGGCTACCCTAATGTCATGTAACTTAGAAGACAAAGGGTGATCCTGAGGCTCAAGTGTTGCATTGAGAGTCAGGAGACCTGGGTTTCATTCCTTGCTCTGCCAGTCGGCCTTTGTGAACTTGACCAAGTCACTTAGTCACTCTGTGCCTCAGTCTCCCCATCTGTATAATGGTGATAACCGCGCTGCCCTGCCTCACAGAGGTGCTGGGAAGATAAATCCATTCACAACCTAGGTGCTCAGATACTGCAGAAATAAGTCACAGCTTTTAAGACCAGAAGAGCCTATTCTGATCATTTAGGCTTACCACCTGTGTACTACAGGTCATAGAGCCTCTGCCAGGGATTCCTGCATCATGCCTGTCATGTGCGTGAGCTGGAGTGTAGCATTAGGAAAGACAGCCAGTCTTGATTTAAAGACTCCAAGTAATGGAGAATCCACCACGTCCCTAGATACACTGATCCCCTGTCTAATTCCCCTGGGGGTTAAAAAATTGCCTTATTTCCAGTCTGAATTTGTCTTGCTTCAACATCCAGTGACTGGATCTTGTTCTGCCTTTGTCTGTGAGAATAAAGACTCCTCTACTCTCAAATCTCCACCCTATGTGTAGACAGGGATCAAATCACTATGGGGATCACATAAAGACCTAAACTAGATCATCCCAGTGAGAAAGGAGCTTTCAGAACATAACCTCTCTGCGACAGGGATACCGCTAAGCCAGCGGAGATCTCAACAAACATGAATCAACCCTCCCAAGGCTGGACTCATCCCCCTTTTATAGACAAGGGTCACAGACTTGCCCTGTGGTCAGTGCCAGAGCCAGGGAACAGAACCCAGATCTTGTGTTTTCTGTGACAGAAGCACACAATAGTTCCTTCCTCTAGGGGTGCAAGGGAAGGGGAGGGTGGGGGGAGATAAGCGCTTACCTCCTGCTTCATCTCAGGTTGGATTCCCCACATGTGTTTAAGGCTCACAATGGTGAGAGAAGAGACTGGGAGATCACAGAGCCTGTCCCTCTTCGAGGAATCCCTCAAGTCCTCTTTCACCTCTGCTAGTGGGACGCTTGGTGGGTCCTCCAGAAATCCTGCTCTTCCCCTGACATGTCAGCTGAGGCCAAAAGGGTTCCTGGGCTGGGGGTTACCTTGATGCAAGATCTCTCTGGGACAGAGTCAATCTAGAACAGACTGGCGAGTTAGATTCACTAGCCCCTCCTTCCTGCCTTTCTAAAAGGATCTAGGGCTTTGCTTCCTGCCCTTTGGCTCCCCTTGGCCTGGAGGAGCTTGGGTTAATAGCTGACCTTCAGCGGAGAATGCACAGCTTTAAACACAGAGCTCGGATGGCACATGGCTGCCGCTCCAAAGGACTCTGGGAAGTCAGCTGACTTGACAGTCCAAACAGGATGGCTCACAAGTCCAGCCAACAAATGTCTAGCCACAAACTGTGCTGAAAGCAGGTACCGTGACCCCTCTTTGGATGCTTACGGAACTAGGACTAGCTTCCCAATGTCCCTCCCTTCTGCCCCCTGGTCAGATCCAGACAGTTCTAACTGGATGCTCAGAGCAGCTTCCCAAGCTGCAGGGCTCTTCCAGATTCTGTTTGTGGGGCACATGTCACGCCACACCCCCTTGGTCAGGGGACGGAAGGAATCTGACCTTTGAGTCTGGGCTGAATAGCAACGATGCTTCTGCCACCCTTTCCACCAGAGGCTCTCCAGGTGCTGAAAGGCTCCTTCGCTGTCACACATGGGGAAACTGAAGCATGGAGGGGAAGTGACCTGTCTATAAGCTCACAGTAATCAAATCTCCCTGCTCTAACCACTACACCATCCCCCCAGCACCCCACTGCCATGCTCACAGCCTCATCGCCAATAAACACAGGCTCAAACACTCATCGGGTAGGTCTTTCTGCATCACCTCAATCTCCCATGGACAGATCCCAGAGTCAGATGGTTACTCTGTCCGCTGTTTGTTCTGATGATCCCCCTTGACCTCCCAGACGTGCCGCTGGGGGAACGAAAGGGTCTCTCTATCCCTTCTCTAACACACCTAGTTCTGTATCTCACAGTCAGCAGTACTTCCATAGAAGGCATTAGTCAATGCTGTACCCACGGGGGGAGCAATTCCTGGCCCCAGCCGGTGACCATGTTCTGGCATCAGAAGACAGCTAAAAGGCAAATGGAGGCAGGGTGCGCTAGCCCTAAGCGGATGCATGCAGGGGGATCTGGAACGATCAAAACAATCCTCAGGCTGATACATGTATGTGCTAAGGAGCGGGTATGTCCCTAGATCTTCAAACCCAGTAAGGGCAGGAACATGAACCAGCCAGAGAACATCACAGGGGAGGGGGGATAGGTGGGGTGCTTCAGATGGGGGGAGGCAGCATCACCAGCAAGGAGCCAAGATCTCTTTGCAAATACAGTGCTTACCCAAAGATTTCAACGCAATCTCTGCTGTGGGGACACCGAGGCACAGGGAGGGGAAGGGACTTGCTGGGAGTAGAAACCAAGGTCCTGCTAGCTTTGCGCTCTCGCCAGAGGGTGCCCTCTAGCCTGCCGAATGGCTAACGCAAGAGCACCAGAAGAGGAAGAAGCGCAGTTAGGGGATAAGGGGGGTGGTATATTCACTCAAGCTTGTAGCAGAGGCTTCACGCTTCCTTCAGCCAGGTGGTGGTTAAAGGCATTGTGCTGTCTTGAATCAGCTCTGCCTGCACCTTGCAGCCGAGATCCCTTTCCCCCTTACGCCTCCGAGCACCGGGCTGTGTGTGGAGAAAAAAAAAATCAATGGGGGGGGAGGAAAGAGAGAGTCAAAATGTTAGATACCTGACAAGTGAGGCCTAAACGGTCCCTGGCCGGGGGTGGAGGGCATCAACAATGAGCAATAGCAGATAAAGGGCTTGCAACATGACAGAGTTATAGGTGCACTGGCTGAGTTAGAGCAGAGGAACGCTGCAGCCGGAAGGCAGGAGGGAAACCCAGGCAGCCTGTGGGGGTGCTGACAAAGCACTCTCCGTGGGGAGGGCACAGGGAGGCGGGAAGGGAAGAGGGTGGCTCCGTTAACTAAGGCTCAGCCGCGGCGGAACAGGCAGCGCGATACGATCGAGCGAAATCGGGGGGTCGGTTTTGCCGTTCGCCAGGCGCAGAGGAGAGAGGCAGAGAAAGAAGAGCCGCACGGAGGGTCGGGCACAGTTAAAGCGACGCAGCAGCTGATTTGACGACGAGACGCCGGGAAGTTCTGTACAAGCCGTTTAATCATCAACGTAAAAAATAAAAAGGGAAAAAGAAGCCGTGACACGGACGGACTTTGGATGCACAAAAAGCCCCCCCACTTCCTTTTGCAATATTGAGGTACAAAACCAGAATGCACCCCTCCCCACCTCCGGTCCTAGCTACGGATCTAGAGACATACGTTTCAAAACGCCGCTCCGCAATGCACAACACGGGAAGACCGCGCAGAGGAATCAGCCATGAAAAAAAGAAAAAGAAAAACCAGCACTGCAAATTACATTGGTTCAACAGAGGAGAGGAGAGGGGAGGGCAGTGGAATCAAGAAAGGATCAGCTGAGTTATGAGCAGAATCATCTTGACTTTCAGTGCAAGCTTGCAGGGGGCCGGTTCACCATGGAGGGCAACAGATCTTCCAAAGTGGGACTATTTTCTTAGCGACCGGATCCAAACAAAACAAAACAAGGAAAGGAAATCAGGAAGGAAAAGGGATGAGGGGAGAGAGTAGAGCAAAGATGCAACCTAACAAACGTTGGGAAGTGGCAGCATTGAGAAGGCTGAAGCGAAAAGAAAGGAGGTTAATTGCTTAATGGGGAGGGAGCCAAACTCACTTGCTGCCAGCGCTAATTGACCAAAGAAAATCTAGGCTATTTTTATATATATATATAAACACATACACGCACACACACAAAAGGTTCTCTAGTTCATAGGAGCCTATTTACTGCCTTTCAGGAGGCACAGAAACCTCCATCCACTGTGGATGGCATCAGAGAGTTAGTTGAGGGAGGAGTGGCACTCCTGTCCCTCATAAAAAACTGTGCCAATAAAGAGTTCTAGGGCTTGTTCCCCCCCCTCCAATACCCCACCCGCCCCAAAACTAAGATCTCTGGTCACTTACTACTATGAGCACAGTACAATTAGTACGTCTGGGCATACTGAGTGGCATAGCCATTGCTGTATTTCTCATAGTACTCCCCTGCAGTGTAGGTGGCACCCACGCTGTACTGCGAGTAGGTTGCTGCTGCTGCTGCCGCAGCCGCCATTGCTGCATACCCCGTTTGGCTGTACGCTTGGCTGTACGCTTGGCTGTATGTCTGGGTGGCAGCCACTGCAGCGTAGGGATCAGTGTACTGGGCCACCGGAGTGGTCGTCCGCCTGCCCACGGGGCTCCTCTCTCTGTAGGCGGTGGGGGGAGGCGGCGGAGGAGGCAGGGCCCTCTCATACGCAGCCATCGCCCGGTCGTAGAGCTCATAAGCATAGCGGTCGTAATATTCCCGGTCGTACCAAGATCGGGGAGCATAGGGGGTGTATGGAGGTGGTGGGATGCGCCCCCTGGGGAAGTAGTAGCCAGGGGGTGCAGGCGGTGGGGGTGGCACAGGGGTCCCCTTGGCGGTCTTGAGCGAGTTGTTGCTCTTGGACAGTGTGACAAAGATTTTCTGGTCCTCCAGTGGCATGTCGTTGAGGTTCAAGATGGCGTCCATTGCTTCCCTCTCCTTGGCCATGTGGACAAAGGCATAGTTCTTGACGATGTCGCACTCCACCACCTTCCCAAACTTCTCAAAGAGCTCCTTGATCTGGGCTGTGGTGGCCTTACTGGAGACATTGCCCACATAGATCTTGGTGGCATTGCGGATCTTGGAGGTGGCATACTCCACCGTCAGGTGGGCCCCGTAGAATTCCTGCTTGTGCAGCTCGCTGATGGCCTTGTGGGCCTCGTCCTCCTTCTCCATGTGCACAAAGGCAAAGTTCTTCAGAATGTCGCACTCGTTCACCTGTCCATACTGCTCGAAGAGCTTCTTTAGCTCATCCACTGTGACAGAAGGGGAGACCCCTCCTACAAAGATCTTCACCATGGCGGGAGGCTGCTCTTCCAGCCTGCAATGCTCTCAGGAATCTCCCACGTGAACTCCACTGAGAGACAGAAAGGAGAAGAGTTACTTCCTGATGAAGTTCAAGCTATTCCTGACTGGGATGATTTAGCTGAGGTTAGTCCTGCTTTGAGCAGGGGGTTGGACTAGATGACCTCCTGAGGTCCCTTCCAACCCTAATCTTCTATGATTCTATCACAGCGATACCAAGCTCCCTAGGGGTGGGGATGGTCTCAATTTGTGCTCACTTAGACCAAACTCTCCTGGGCAGGAACGTGTCTGATTGGTACACCATAAATGCATGGCACTGCACCTAACACCACGAACCTACTGCTGTGACCAGCAGAAAATCCAGCTGCCTGGGCGGGGCTGGTAGAACAGACCCGGACTGGGAATCCTGTGGCCATTTTCACAGTTGCGTAGGGGACTGGAGGGATCGAGACCAGAAGGTTTGTTCCCCAACACACAGCGGCTCAGCTCTGGCAGCCTGCAGCGCAGACACGGCCTGCACCTGACCCCTGGGGAAAGCCAGCTCGGGCACCCCGGTCAGACAGGCAGGGTCTTTGCCACCTGCAGGGGTGGGCTCAGCAAAGGGGGGATGGGAGCGGGGGCGATGGGGGAGGAGCTTGGTGCCCTGGGATGGGAAGGGGGCGTGGCAGGGCCCGGGGGCAGGAGAGCCTTAGCCTTAAGACCAGCCCTGCGGGGTCCTCATAGGGCAAAGGATCTCCGCCCCTCCCCACTCCATGGTGCCCCCCGACGTCACTCAATGGTGCTGCCCCCCATAACCCCGCCGCCCTGTGCCCCATCCGGGTCTTCCCTACCCCTCCCATCTCAATGGTATCGCCCCCCCGCTATCATCCTCGCATGCGCACTAAGCACAAAGCCAGCCCGCACGCGCGAGCAGCGGCGAGAGCCCGATCCCTCCGGCTCCTTCCCTCCCCGTTCGCCTGGGACTCACTCACCGCAGCCGAGGGCGGAAGGGCCGGGGGGGACGAAAGCGGCCGCAGCACTCGAAGGAGGCCAATTGTTCCTCTCTCCCTCGCAAGCCACAGACACAAGATGGCAGCTTCCACTTCCGGCTAAGGCCGGAAATCCCCGCGCCAGGCATGAATGAAGCTAATAGGGCGCCGCCACGTTTGAGTCACGTGATAACGGATACGCGTTGCGCTGGCTCGCTCGCTCAGTCCCTCTCTCTGGAAACGTTAGGTGGAGGGTCGCGAGCAGGAACCAGTGACGGCAACTAGGGCGGGACCATCGCGCAATTCCTCCCCCCCGTCCTCATTTGGTGGCGTCCGCTCCCAGGCTGGGAGGACAGGGTTAGGGATCGGAGCAAAGTTTTGTGCCCGGCAGATCCGTTGTCCCAGGCAGCCCCGGCCCAGCTGCTGCTGGGGCTAGGTCCCTACTCGGCCCAGCTCGCCGCCAGCAGCCCAGACACAGCTGCCGAGGAGCCGGACAAGGTGGATGGCTTCAAGTGCTAGGGAGACTCACTGAGGCATTGCATTCCCTGTGCGTGGGGGTGTCACAGCACGTGGCCCTGCTGCCCCGGCCAGCAGCAGACTGGGCTGAGGACACGCTTGGGGACACAACGCTTCCAGCGAGAGGCAGCCCGAACAAGCAGGGGTGAGGGGTGTCTAGGTCTCTCTCTGCTCCAGATCAGACTATTCCTTGCATTGCAGGGCAGGTTGCAGTGGGTGGTTGCAGATGCTGGTTTGCAAGGGAAGGTTTTCGACATAAGAAACACCCAGTAGAGAAGTGAAGCAAGCTCAGAGTAGCAGGAATGGGCTATGAAACCTTTCACCTTTAGCCTACTGGTGCCAGTCTGTCCTAGGGGCAAGGATGGGGACACAAAGAGAGACACAAACTAGCTCAGGGACTAGGTTACAGATTAGTCTTCCTTTAGCACACCGCTTTCAAATCTGATGCAGGTCAGGGGTGGCTGAAATTAGGAACACAGTTCCTGCCAGACTGGACAAAGACCTAAGCTCCATCTAGTCCAGTATCTTGTCTCTGGCATCAGAGCCAAACCGTTTTCAGTCTGACAGTCATTCAGTCGCCCCCACCTGATAGAGCTTCCTCTGCCCCACTCCCAGTGGACAGGCAGCCACACAACCACCACCACTATTACTAATTTGCACTGCAGCCTCAGTTCAAGGGCTTGGAAGGAGCAAAGCGAGGGAAGCTGCCCTCTGGTGGTAGGATTTAGAAACAACTTCAGTGTCTAAGGGCTGTCAACTCAGCACAAAATTAGCAAGGAACATTGCCAACTCTTCTGTAGGCCTCAAGGCAGAGGAGTGTTTTAAGGAGGGTTTCAAAATAGGGTAATTGAATGGAATGCTAAACTGTATTATACTTTTCTGCCACTAGATGGCACTGTGCATAAACACCTGATTTAAAGTTAATCTTAACCTTAACCTCACCTGGCTAAAGATCTCATGATGAACACATCTGGTGTGTATAAGCAAGCTCTGTGATCAGTCCATATCTGGTACAGAAAAACAAGACATGGTGTCAGAAGTAAACTAGGAACAGAAACAGAAGGAAAACAGAAACAAAGGTTGCAAACTGAAAGGACAAAGCAACAAAGGTTGCAGGATCTCATCAACATGCCACTCTTCAATGCCCCAGAAAACTTCATCTTTGACAAACTGTAAGAATGGACAGACCGGAAACAATATTTTGTAAGATTTCATATTGCTACCAAGCTGCACAAAGAAACTGGAGATGTAAAGGTATCATCTTTAATGTATGTTATGGAGGACCAAGCAGAGCATATCTATAAATCCTTTTGCAATGTGGTTTAAGAAAGAGCATGTTTCCATCAGAGAATTCAAGAATGACTGGAAAATGTGGAATGTTTTATAAGAGCTCTGCATACATTAGTTGAAAACTGATTTTGGGAATGCAAAACTTGAAAATATTAGAGACAGCTTGACTATTGGGTTAACAGATATAAACCTTTCACAGCAGCTCCAATTAAAAAGAACCTAACCCTACACCCAGCTATTCATATAACAAAACAGTCTGAACTGGTGAAACAGCAAAATCTAGAACAACTTGACAAGCCTGAAAAACCTGAAAATAGCTTAGAAACTGTAAGCAGTCACTTGAGCATTAAAATTCATTATCACAAAAAAACCCTGAGATGAGGAGAGAGAATGCCCAGGCTCATGCTATGTACACACTACAGCTTCCATGGGTATAAGTTATGTCACTCATGGGTGTGAATAAGTAATATAAGTAACAACCTGAGTGCCAGTGTGGACAGCGCTATGTCTGTGGAAGAGCTTCTCTTGCCAACATAGCTACTGTCGCTCACAGAGGCTGGAGTAATTAAATTAATGGGAGAGCTCTCGCCCGCTGGCCCAGAGAGTCTACATTAGCAGCACTACAGCAGCGCAGCTACATTGGTGTAGTTGTGCCGCTGTAAGCTCTGTAGTGTAACCATAGCCTAAGAGGGACAAATTCCAGCCTATATGCACAAGGTGTGTGAAAAGTCATATCCCAAGAGTTTGTGTGTGTCCAGCCAGAGGCACAGGATGTAATATATGCATGGAATGTGGACATTTTGCAGCTATCTGCACCAAAGCAGTCAGGGAGTTTACTCATATTATAGAACATCAAGAGCCATTGTTTCTGGGATCCATCATTTGTGATGACACAGAACCCACCCAGAGAGTGAAACTGACTATTCATGGCAAGTTTATTGACTTTAAAATTGACTCAGAAGCTGAAGTCACAGTCATCTCAGAAGGAACTTACAACTATTTTCATCCCTCCCATAGCTTAAGTCTGACACAACTCTGACTAGCCTCGGAGGTATTTTGAACTGCATTGGGTCAATTCAGCACAGAAACAATTTACAAAGACAGAAGCTATGCATTCAGAGTGCATATGATCAAAGACCAACAAGCTTTTCAGCCGCAGTGTGGCAGTCATGATGGGCCCAGTGAGAAAGGTGGAAGAATTTGATGATATTGGACTTTTGAAGGGAGATCCGGTACAAATCATATTAAGAGACAATGCTCAGCCATAGTGTACAAGCCATCATTGTCGGCTATCCCTCCATACGAGTATGATGTCTGCCAGGGGAAAAGTCATTGATGAGACTTAAGATGGCTGAGGAGTCCAATTTGTGCTCTACAGATTTTTCCACATATGTGACAGGTGGTTGCTTGAAGAGAGCACAACTGTTGGCCAGGATGCTGTACACTTTCCTTCCTCCTCTGCCATTTCTCAGCCTCTTGAGCAAGGCCATTCTCTTCAAAATGGACTGAGGCTTGATGTACAATGTGATACCATTGTAGTATATTGCTAGCTAACTCTTCCCAGTTGTGTGGTCAATGCTTCCCTTCCTAAGATATGTTTTCACGATGTTCTTGTAGCGTTTCCTCTGTTCCCCATGGCTCCTCTTACCATGACTAAGTTGAGAAAAGAGGACTTGCTTTGGAAGACGAGTATCGGCCATCCACACACAATGACCAGCCCAGCAAAGTTCATGTTTCATAATCTTTGCCTCAACACTGGTGATGTCAGTTGCGAGAGAATGCTGGCATTGGTGCGATGGTCTTCCCATCTGATACGGAGAATCTTCCTAAGGCAGCACAGTTGGTACCACTCCAGATGCTTAAGATGACTTTGATATGTCACCCATGTCTCGCACCCATAAAGAAGAGTGGGGATGACTACTGCATTGTAGACCAGGATCTTAGTTTCCATCCACAGATCTCTGTCAATAAAGACACGATGGAGCAACTTTCCAAAGGATGTGCTGGCATAACGGATCCTATGTTTGATCTCCACATCCAGATTGGTTGTCTGGGAGAGGTGACTACCAAGGTAAGGGAAATGCTCAGTGTTTTCTAGGGGTTCTCTGCTGATGACAATTTGTGGGAGAAGGGGGGCAACTTGTGCTGGGACAGGCTGTTGGAGTCCCTTAATCTTCCCAATCTCGAGGGAGAGTCCTAGGCTATGACAGGTGCCGGAGAAGAGATCTAGGGTGATTTGCAAGTCAGCCTCAGTGTGTGTGTGAGGATAGCACAATTGTCAGCATACTGAAGGTTGGTAATAACAGTTCTGGTGACTTAGTTTTAGAATGAAGACACCACAGATTGAAAAGCTGGCCATCCATGCGAGCGATGCTCAATCTCAATTCCAGTGGAAAGGCAGTCACGAATAAGAATCAAGATTACGGCAAGATGGAGAAAAGGGTTGGGGTAATAACACAGTCCGGCTTAACACCAGTACGGATGGTGAATGGGTCCATCTCTAACCCATTACAGAGGATGGTGGAAGTCATTCCATCATGAAGTAGCCTGAGAACATGAACAAACTTCAATGGACAACCAAACCTAGACAGCACCTTCCATAACGCTTCACAATTGATAGAATCAAAGGTCTTAGTGAGGTCAACAAATGCTATAGACAATGGCTGGTGTTGTTCTCTACACTTCTCTTGGATCTGTTGTGCAACAAAAATCATGCCAGTGGTCCCCTGAGACGGTCTGAAACCACTTTGGGAACCGACTTTTGAACTGTCTCCTCCCTCTTGCCGAAGACGTCCTTCTGGAATCCCAATATAGTTTCAGACAGTGTACAAACACCCCTACCAGAGAGACCTTGGAAGAGGCTAACTGCAGATTTATGCAAATTCAGAAGATATCGTCATCTGGTCATAGTAAACTATTTTTCCAGGTACATAGAAATAATGTACTTGAAGGACATAACCTGTCTCACTGTTATTGAGAAACTGAAGTGCACTTTTACTCATTTTAGTATTCCAGAACAACTAGTGATGGACAACGGGCCACAATTCATTGCAGCAGAAATTAAATAATTCCAAATGAAGTATTATTTTGATCATATTACTAGCAGCCCACATTACCTACAAGTGAATGGAGCGGCTGAGACAGCTGTACAGACAGCCAATAAAATCCTACAGCAGGAAGATCTGTTTCTCACTCTTCCAAGTTACAGATCAACACCAATAGCAGCTACTGGATATAGTCCAGAACAATTCCTGATGGGAAGGTATTACTGTTCCAACTTTGGAAAAGAATCTATCTGCAAAGTGATCAGACATGAAGAGAATAGCCAAATCAGATAAAAAGGCTAAAAGAGCTTATGAACACTTTTACAACAGATGTCACTCAGTTAGAGAACTGCCAGGTCTAGAACCGGGTGACCATGTTTATGTCAAATTGGATAGAGAAAAGGGAAGGACAACTCCAGATGTTGTAAAGAAAAATAGATTAGTGCCCAGATCATACGTGATTGAGCCCAACAGTGGAGAATTCAACAGAAACCATCAGCATCTACAGTTTGTTCCTCTGGAAGAACAATCAACAGAGTAAACTCTACAGACGGCAGATGCAGAAGACAACAACTCAAGGATTCCAAAAAACTCAAAAAAAAAATCAAGGATTCCTCAAAACTCATCCCCAAGCACCTCTCCTTTACCTATGCTACATTGATGACATTTTCATCATCTGGACCCACGGGAAAGAGTCCCTCGAAGAATTCCACCAGATTTCAATAATTTCCACCCCACTATCAACCTCAGCCCTTGACCAGTCCACACAAGAAATCCACTTCCTGGACACTACAATACAAATAAATGATGGTCACATTAATACCACCCTATACCGAAAACCAACTGACCGCAATACATACCTTCAGGGCTCCAGCTTCCACCCTGGACACATTACATGATCCATTGTCTACAGCCAAGCCTGAAGATACAACTGGATTTTCTCCGCTCCCTCAGACAGAGACAAACACCTACAGGATCTCCATAAAACATTCTTAAAACTACGATACCCACCTGGAGAGGTGAAGAAACAAATTGACAGAGCCAGATGGGTACCCAGAAGTCACCTACTACAGGACAGACCCAACAAAGAAAACAACAGAACACCACTGGCCATCACCTACAGCCCCCAGTTAAAATCTCTCCAACACATCATTAAGGATCTACAACCTGTCCTAGCAGATGATCCCTTACTCGCTCAAGCTGTGGGAGGCAGACCTATCCTTGCTTACAGACAGCCCCCCAACCTGAAGAAAATACCCACCAGCAACCATACACCATACAACAAGAACACTAACCCAGGAACCTACGCCTGCAACAAACCCCGTTGCCAGCTCTGCCCGCACATTGACTCTAGTGACACCATCACTGGTCCTAACCACATCAGCCACACCATAAGGGGCTTATTCACCTGCACATCTACTAATGTAATATATGCCATCATGTGCCAACAATGCCCCTCTGCCATGTACATTGGCCAAACCGGACTGTCACTACGCAAAAGAATAAATGGACGCAAATCAGACATAAAAAATAATAACATCCATAAACCAGTCGGAGAACACTTCAATCTCCCAGGACACTCTGTAACTGACTTGAAAGTCCCATTTTTAAAAGTTCAAGGCCCACTGACTTTAAATGAGACTTAGGGCTTATCTACACAGGGCGTTCTTTTGGGATAACTATTCTGGATTCTGTATGAAAGTACAAGGTGTGTTACTGAGTTATGTGTATAGCACATAAGGCAAAATAGTGACAAATCAACAATTGTGTAGGTACCAGATAGCTTGTGATGGCTCCCCAAGGAGCACAGAAATGCCTTGAGATAGAATAGTTGGCAAATGAAAAGTAATTTGCACTATTTGTTGTTGCTCTCTTAAATGGTACAACTTCAGAATACCTGACAATAGACAAAGATAAGCCTCACAGGAGCTGTTTTCACCTGACATGGCTTTTCTTAAGTGTTTCTTCTTAATGAGCATTCAAACTAGACAAAAAGAGGTGTGTTTTTATTACATGCTAGCTGATGTGGTAAAATCCTAGAGATGACAAGGCAGTCTTTAGTTTTCACATGCATTAGCTGTCCAAGGTAATCCCAATCCAAGAGTTTAATCTTGACTTGCTAATGTGTTAAAACTACAATTGTCTTGTTTTCACTAGGATTTTATTTTGTGTTAGTTCATGGTAGGAACACACTCTGTATTCCCATGTGAGGACAAGGCCTCCGATAAGCATCTGCAACACATGAATCACAGAATCCAGTACATTTGCAGCAAACTGGAGTGTCACACAAAACACAGCACCCTTTCTATGCTAATGCAAATCAAATGTGTTGCCTGAAAAGCATCTTCAAGTGGCAAAGGTGTCTCAGTCAAGGCAAGGTAGGTACCCAAGTTCTGTGCCTCAGAATGCTGAACTGTGGGAAGATACTGATGACCATTTTGTTTTTCTCCCACAGAAGGCAACGTTTTCAATCACAAGAGCAACAACAACCAAAGGCTGGAACAGTACAGAAGAAATAGCTAGTGAGGCTATGTAGGACAACAGTGTGTCAGGAGGGAACCCAAAAAGATCAGTAGAAGGCAGAATGGAAGAACAGTTAGAATGAGATTCCCAGGGCTAAGCAGTGTGATAAAGTCAGGCCAGAGGGCTACAAAAGGGTACTATTATTTGAGTTCCGGGGGGGGGGGGGGGGGGGGTGCGCCCGCCCACTGCTATCTGGTACCTACTGGACCTGGGACTCAACTGATTACGTGGGACAACGAATGAAAAAACCGGAAGGGGCATGAGAGTTAAAGGGAGGGAACCGGAAGGGGACACCGAGCAGAGAACCCTGGATGGCACCCACTGCTCCAGGTGTCTAGGGAGCCAGCGGACACTGCCCAGAGGAACTCTGCCCGGATGCGTGAACGGACAGAGGAACGGAGGGAGGCCCCACAGTCGCAGAGTGTTTCCCCCCCCCCCCCGCCAACCTCTGCTCCCTGGTGTTGTAGATGGCCACTTTGGCCAGGGCTAGGAGGAGGCTGATGAGGAGGTCCCACGACTTTGTGGGGCCTTGGATGGGGTGTGCAGAGACTTGAGGGCAGGTATGTCAGCCCCAGAATGCTGAAGGCTCTTTTCCCTGCAGGCAGGGGGAGGTCACTTGCCAATTAGAGGCAACTGTGCCCAATTAAAGGCTACTCCTGGCCTACTAAAAGCCCAGCTCGGGAGGGGAGACGCAAGCTGCCAGAAGGCTTGTGGCAGTAGAAGGAGAGACTTCCCCAGCACAGGAGACAGCATTTCTCTCCTGAAGGAGAGCAGCAAAAGGAAAAAGAAGAAAACCCAGGCACCAGCCTGAGGGAAGGGCTACTGCTTCCCCCCAGGGCTGCACCACCATGAATGCAACCCCGCCAAAAGAGCCAAGGCAAGGCACTCTGCTGGGGCCTGGGCATTGAGACTCATCGTGGTCCCCGGGGGTCGGAGGGACCTTCCTCAGGCCCAAACCAAGACCCACCCTGAACACTCTAGGACAAAGATGCTGAGGGGAGAACCAAAAGACTCTTCCAGCATAGGGCAGATTTACCCCAGCCCTAGTCCAGCAAGACTTGGGGGGGTCCTTTGCCACAGTGGTAACCAGCAAGTCTACCTGTACTACACTAGCAGTTATGCATGTCTTAAAGCAGCATGCTACTCTGGATAGGGACATAAGCACTATTTGTTATTAATGAACATGTATGATGCAGTACCCCAGAGGACTCTGTTTGTTTCATAATGTTATCGCACTGAAGCATAAAATACAGTCCCTGCCTTGAGGGAGTTTACAATCTGACTTTTATGGTAGCTTTATTGAATAACCCACACCCGTTAACACAAGCAGAAGTTCCAGAGAGGTAGCCGGGTTAGTCTGTATACAGCAAAAACAATGAGAGGCCTGTAGCACTTTAAAGACTAACAAATTTAATAATTTAATAACTTAATAATTTGATCAGATGCTTTTGCTTGTTGAACTTGATTAGCTGATGATGTTATTGTTGCTGCCACCCTGCCTACACTTATAACAGTCCTACACCGCTGATACCCTCCCTCCCACTCCATCCTGCCTGAGGAGCTGCAAAGCTACTAGCTTTTTTGAGTTCCAGAGGGGTAGCCGTGTTAGTCTGTATACAGCAAAAACAACGAGAGTTCTGTAGCACTTTAAAGACTAACATATTTCATTTCTGCAGGCATAAGCTTTCGTGGGCTGCAACCCACTTCGTCAGATGTAAGGAATAGGAAACACATAGCAGGCATATATATATATACATATTCAAGGGAAGTAACAACAATGGGGGAGGTGGATGAAAGCAAGGTCCATTCAGTACCAATCAAACTGGGTCTGAATAAGGACTTGGAATGGTTATCTCATTACAAGAAGTAATTGCCTCTGATCACACATTCTCACCTCCTACTCAATGGTTGTGATTAGACCTCAAGTATTCTATTGAATGGACCTGAATGGCAAGGTGGAGTGGGAGGGAGGGGATCAGTGGTGTAGGACTGTTATAAGTGTAGGCAGCAACAATAATATCATCAGCTAATCAAGTTCAACAAGCAAAAGCATCTGATCAAAGCAGTGTTCTGCCCACACCCTCCACTCAACAGCCTCACACCCACCCCACCCTCATTACTCACCCTGTTGAAAGCAATCAGCACAAAGTGAAATCTCACCTTTTTAACCAATTGTCTAGTAACAAGCTTACCTTTTAACACAATGCACACTCACACAAACTTTTAAATAAAATCACAACAAAAGAGCTGTAAAGAGAAACAAAAGAGTAGAAATTCACACTTCCTAGATAAGCTCATCTATTTTTTTCACCACAATAGTCTCCCTGGGGGAGGTGCACCGTTCCTGGAGGTACTGCAATACCAGGTCGATGCGTGGAGTGGATGGAGCAAGCTCCTATTCCATCTCCCTGTTCCAAAAATCCATTTAATATATAGTCCTCAGATAGAGGACGTATCAGATATTAAACTGATAAGAACAGATACTACACTTGATCTTAGCCAAAAGGCCGAGAAGCGATACCCCCTTGTGCCAACGCTACGGAGCCCTCCCTTTCCCACAGCTTTTCATAACACCATGAGAAGCTCAGACACGCACCAAACACTATTAACGAGCCTTTGATTGCTATGAAACTAAGCGCTGAGCACTGCCCCTAAACCATTCCAACCTAAGAATTCAAAACAAGAACTCTGAACACATCCTTCTGCTCAAAGACAGAGAATTTTTTCAGCCTCTTAGTTTGCTTCATCTCGCTGCTTTCTCTGGCAGCCGCCATCCACTCTCTATTTGCATTAAACCACCCACTTGCTTGTGACGCAAACTGTCACTGTTAACTCTTGCAGCAAAACCGGTAGCAGAAAATGTACGCAAGCGCAATGCCATGGCCCCCGTGCTCTTCTCTGCTCTCACTTCACTGTCTCACACATACCAGCAGGCGTACGTCAGACACTTACAGATACTCTCCATGCCAGTCCAGTTCTATTTTTTACAAATCCATAAACCAGTCGGAGAGCACTTCAATCTCCCAGGACACTCTGTAACTGATTTGAAAGTTGCCCTACTTCTACAAAAAAAAAAAAGAAAAGAAAAAAAAGCTTCAAAATCAGACTTCAAAGAGAAACTGCTGAGCTTGAACTGATCTGCAAACTTGACGCAATCAAACTGGGTCTAAATAGGGACTTGGAATGGTTATCTCATTAAAAGAAGTAATTGTCACTGTTCACACATTCTCACCTCCTAATCAATGGTTGTGAATAGGCCTCAACTACTCTAACTGAATGGACTTTGCTCAGATCTACCTTCCCCACTGTTGTGCCTTACCCTTGGATATGTATATATACACCTTCTATGTGATTTCTATTCCTTACATCTGATGAAGTGGGTTGCAGCCCATGAAAGCTTATGCCTGCAGAAATTAAATTTGTTAGTCTTTAAAGTGCTACAGGACTCTCCTTGTTTTTGCTGTACACAGACTAACACGGCTACCCCTCTGGAAGGATTCCAAACTTACCACAGCCAGTTGTTGCAACTCATGGACAACCAGATGATCAAATTGTTATACATTTGGATTGTGTAATTAGAAAAAAACCAGGGTTACTTACCGGTAACTGTTGTTCTTCGAGTGATTGCTCATGTCCATTCCAATGTAGGTGTGTACACGCCACAGTGCACGGTTCCCGGAACTTTTTTCCACTTAGCAGACCCCGTAGGGCCGGCACTGGTGCCCCCTGGAGTGCTCTGCGCATGCCGCGGTCTATGGGGCGCCACCAACCCTACAGCCCCTCAGTCCCTTCTTTCTGCCAACTCCGACAGTGGGGACGGGAGATGGGTGTGGAATGGATACGAGCAACACATCTCGAAGAACAACAGCTACTGGTAAGTAACCCTATTTTCTACTTTGAGTGATTGCTCATATCCATTCCAGTACAGGTGATTAAATAGCCATACCTCGGAGGTGGGTAGGAGTTACCAGTGAGCTGCCCTCAGCATGGCTCAGCCAAATCCTACGTCCTCTCTCACCTGCTGAACAATGGCATAGTGGGACATGAAGGTGTGGACCGACAACCAGGCAGCTGCTTTGCATATGTCCTGCAGGAGCACTCTCTCCAGAAAAGCCGCAGACGAGGCCTTAGCTCTGGGTGAATGCACTGTGGTGACACCCGGCAGCGGCACATTCACCTGCGCATAGCTGCACTTGATGCAGGATGTGATCCACGCGGAGATGTGCTGGGTGGAGACCGGTGATCCTTTCATCCGGTCCCCCACACGGCGAGGAGCTGCGCCCATTTATGGAACAGCTGTGTCTTCGATGTAGCAGGCCAGGGCTCGTCCTGCATCTAATGAATGCCATCTCTAAACCCAGACCGCACGGTTTGGGAAAACACAGGGAGAGATCAATTGTGGTTACAACGAGATTGGGAAACCAACCCAGGCTGGGAGGCTGGGTGTGGCCTCCACTGCAGTTTATCTGCATAGACTAGTGTATAAGGGGGCTCTGAGGTCAAGGCCCTAATTTCGGAGACCCCCCAAGCTGAGGTAATGGCCGCCCGGAAGGCTACCGTCCATGAAGCGCGGCAGAGGGCATGAAGCCCTGGGTTCTAAGGGGGAGGGCCCTATGAGTCTTGAGAGGACCAGGCTGATATCCCAGGGAGGCACCGGGTTGCGGACCTGGGGATACCGCCTCTCCACCCCCTTGAGCACCCTGACCAACGTGGGATGGGAGAACGGGGATCTCCCCGCTAGCGGGTGATGGAAGGCCAAAATAGCTGCCAAGTGGACCGTCAACTAGGCCAGCACCAGACCCTGGAGTACTCCAGGGTCGCCTGCAGAGGCAAGAGGCTGGCGAAATGCCCCGGGATTCCGCCCAAGGGGTAAACCATGTCCACTTAGCCTGATACACGACCTGTGTAGAAGGGTCCCTGCTTCCCAGCAGTTGTGGGACCTGCACCGAGCAAGCTCCCTCTACCTCCGTCAGCCACAGAGCCTCCAGGCCATGAGCTGCCGGGAATCCAGGACCGGGTGCAACAGGCGACCGTGGTCCTGGGAGAGACGGTCATGCCCTCGGGAGCACCATGGGCGGGGTGAACGAAAGGTCCAGCAGCATGCTGAGCCAGTGCTGGCTTGGTCAGGCCTGAGCAGTGAATATGACATCCGCCCTGCCCGTTTATGTTCAGTAAGACCTTTGGCAGGAGTGGAGTGGGTGGGAACGCATACCTGAGGGTCCCCATCCCGTTACTGAGGAACGTATTGGAAACCAACCCAGTCTCATGACCCCGGCGCAAGCCGAGCCTTGGCACTGCGCATTCCAAACCGACACAAACAGATCCAGTGGGGGACACCCCACTTCTGGAGGATCGCAGTCACTATCCCTGAGTGCAGCAACCAGTCATGGTGGGGTAGAAACGACCTGTTGAGGCGATCCGCCTCGTCGCTCCTCACTGCCATGAGGTGAGAGGCAGTCCAGTGGAGTCGTGCCTCATGGCAAAGCCCCACGGACGGGTAGTTTCCACACAGAGAGGCAGGGAGGACGCCCCTCCCTGCCTCGTCATGTAAAACGGCTGCAGTGTTGTCCAGCAGTGCCTGCACCACTCTGCCTGTCAGGGATCGGAGGAACAGCCTGCACGCTAGGCGAGTGGCTCTCAGCTCCCCCATGGTGACCTGCAAGCACTTTTCCTCCACTGACCAGAGCCCCCGATTACTCAGGTTGGCACCCATGTGGGCTCCCATCCCACATACGAGCCGTCGGAGCTTAAGATGACCGACGGGATCAGTTCCATGAAGGGAACGCCCTTCCCTACTGCCCTGGGGAATCTGCACCAGTCCAGGGAGGCTAGGGCAGGCGGGGAATTGGACCACCCAGTTCAATGGGTGTTTGCTTGGCACATATACCGAGGCCAACCATGCCTGAAGTGGCCTGTGCCTCAGGCGAGCTAGCCTCACTATGTGTGTGCAGGCCGCCATGTGGCCTAACAGCAGTAGGCAGTGCCTGGCTGTTGTCGTGGGAGATGATAGAGAGCAGCACCTGAAAACATGGCTGAGGCAGGAAGGTTCTGGCCTGGGGAGCGTCCAGGGTGGCCCCAAGGAACTCTATGCGTTTCACTGGGGTCAGTGGACGTCTGTTCGTTTATGAGCAGACCCAGCCTGCTACACGTGGAGCAGCGTGAGTCGCGCTGACCTGCGCTGGGAACCTGGACCTACCCCATATCAGCCAATCGTCCGGGTAGGGAGAGATTTGCACACCCTTTCGCCTCAGGTGAGCCGCCATTACCGCCACGCAAGGGGTGAACACCCTTGGAGCTGAAGATAGGCCAAGGGGCAGGCTGTAAATTGGTAGTAGGAGCCAGCCCCAGTTGGCTCCGGAGGATGGACCCATGAAAGTATGCGTCCTTGTAGGGTGAGGGCGGCATACTAGTCTCCCGGATCCAGGCATTCTGGATAGATTGCTGCACCTCCTGGACAGGCCTGAGAGTAGCAGCCATGAGCACGTCCTCATGGAACTTGCGGGGGCTATGGCCCTACCCACCGCGGCAGCAGCGTCGTTTGATGTTTGGAGCGCTGCCTTAGCCACCGTGATTCCTCCATGCAGGATGGCAGAAGCCCACCTCAAGGCCGGGGCCCCGCGCTTGAGCAACTCCTGGTGCGCCCTGAAATCTTTCAGTGGCGCCATGTGGTCCGCGGAGACTGCCTCGTCTGGGAAGGAGTAATAGGACTACCGAGGCAAGTCTTGCGGGTGCTCCCCTTGCCAAAGGGGTGCACCTGTAGAGGGCGTCTCCACGGGGTCCGACTCCTCAACCGAGGAGCGGTGTTTATGGGCCTCAGACTGTGCCAGGGCATGGACTGTACCCCTACTAGCACTTTTGCCGCCTGCTTGGACACCTTATGGGGGCGTCGGCTGTTCTGAAATGTAATTCTAAGCAAGAATTTGCCGCCCCCCCCCCAAAGGGGTAGAAAAGTGTTTTTTTTTTATCTTTCAGGACTATAAAAGACTGGTACCAGTGAAACACCTAAAGGACAAAACTATTGTTGCAACAAGTTTTGTGTTTTATGTTTTGTCTTGTTTACTAACATTGTTGTGTTGTGTTTCATATTTTGTTACTGTTATTGTGTTTAGTATTGAAGGTACTGCATTAAGCAAAAAGGAATCAGGAAGTACTATAAATCAATTAATTTGGTAAAAGAAATCCTGAAATTAGATGCTTTTGTAGTATTGTACCAATTAAAGAATGTGATTTTAAATTTCTAGTGCCTAAATTCACTAGTAGCCTTGTTACCAAATTCTGATCAGGGAAGCACCAAGCTCCACACTTCCTAATTGCAAAAGGAACTGTTGGGTTTAAGTTGTGCAAAAGATCTGCAAGCAGTTTTTGCTGCAGTTTACAAGTAGGCAAACTGGTCAAGGAATTGAAAAGCATAAAAACAACAGGTAAATTTGGGGGGGGGGGGGGGTGAAAAGTATGAAAAAGCCTTGTTAGGGCAGGTATTATTCCGAGCTGTAGTTAAAGCATGGAATGAAGGGAAAGAGGCAGTTTTGCACAGGCTGCTAAAACCCTGGTAAGCCCTTGCAAGCAGTTTTCTGCAACCAACAGAAACCA
This sequence comes from Emydura macquarii macquarii, assembly GCF_026122565.2. Classification (NCBI taxonomy): domain Eukaryota; kingdom Metazoa; phylum Chordata; order Testudines; family Chelidae; genus Emydura; species Emydura macquarii. Next base: position 5,908,315 of record NW_027131105.1, on the reverse strand, counting down.
GAGCTGCCTCCAGAATACCCCTGGCAGGACATGTGTATCCTCCAACTGGAAAAGGAAAAATGTTCTGAAAGATCAGAACCCTGTATGTCTCAAATAATTAACACCAAAGTCATTAAAAAAGGTCCTAGTTTGGCAAACTAGTTAAGCCCCGTTAAAGGGGAAGAAATCTCAAATTCTGTAAGTGTTACAGGCAGCAGTTTATCTGCTGTGGGGGAGGTGACCCCTTGTGTACTGTCTGTGAAGCAGGCAGAAAGCATTGTTCAGCTCATGCTGGTAGAGGATTTATCAGTTAATATATCAGAAGTGGTTGTGGATTTAACTAAGACACAGGGAAAAAAAAGTTCCTAAGCCTGTGTCTGTTGGGGGCAATAACTTGCCCATGGGGAAAGCCACCCCAATCCCCGAAAGTTACTTTGTGAACAGCCATGTGGGCTGGGATGAAAGGAAAATTTCAAATGATTGGAAATTTAAAAGAAGCAGTTTTTCTGCAGAGGGAAAGTTTAGCTCCAATCATCCCTCTAAGAGCAGACAGGGTGTGCCTCTCACCTTATGCAAAGTGAGGAAACACCAGTGGTGTCAAATTTGGTCCTGGATTTAACTGAAACCCAAAAAGAGTCTATTGGGGCTCAGGGAAATGTTTCTTTGGAGCAGCCTCTAGCTGAAAAGAATAGGGGTAGAATTTCTGTGAAAAATGGTTTGTTGCCTAAAACTGCTCCTAAAAGAATAAAACCCCCTGATAAGCCCTTGCAAGCAGTTTTCTGCAATTGAAGGGTGTGAAAGTGAATTGATTAGGTCAGCTCAGGATGAGTCACGGCCTGTAGCAACGAACAGCTTAGATATGAAGAAAAGTGGTTTAGTTTTTAACTACCGAAGTTTTTCAAATGTGAATGAATGCACTAACTTTGTTTTAGAAAGGTTCAGTTTGGATACCTTAAAGGTTTCAGATGGGATAAAAATATTTAAAGAGCTTGAACCGCCCTGTAACCAAATGGCTGTGGTTAATCATTATGGTGGGAAGACAATGAACTTGGGACCTGAATGTCTCCAGGCTGCTAGCTCTGTAAGCTCCATTTCAAAGGGAAATTTGGAAAGCTAAAGCAACACAGCAGGACAGATGTGCTGTTAATCTCTTGGGAAAACAGGGGGTGGTAGGGAAACTCTCACCTCTGAATGCCTTGAATATATTTTATAATCTCTTACTAAACTCAGGTACATCTGATACTATAAAGAGTCACCGATTGGCAATAAAGAAACATCAGGACCCTGTTTATGAGATACTAAGGAAAATGGTGGACCTCCCTTTAAAACCTAGCCCAAACTTGAAAGGGATAGCAGTTAAACTTCTGGAAACCAGTAAACTGGCAAGTGGGGGTCTGGATGCAAATTACCTGCCTTACAGGGTGGGGAAAGATCCACCCATGGCTGTAAGCAAGGAGAATTCCTCTTGGGTGTGGCCAGCTGAAACTGGGTTGGGCATGACTGAAATGGCTCTGTATTGGAGCCACATGTGAAATGAGTCTGTTAGGGCTCAACAATACAAAAATGTTTCTTTGGAGGGGGCAAGAGTGGGGGTCCAAAGCCTAGCCCCAGTAAAAGGGTAACGTAAAGGTAACATGGCGAAGCATGTGTCACTTGTAAACCAACCCTTACAACTGTTAAAAAGAAGAGGGGGGAAAAAAAAAAGGTGAAAAATTGTATGACACCACCTCCATAGTGAACCATGCAAGGAAAAAGCCTGTTTTTGCTAAAAATGATTCTGCATCATTTTTTTGTGTGCGCAGGGGGCATTTAGTATGTTCCCTGGGCATGAACAGGTCAAAGTGGTGCAGCACAGCCAAGAATGATATTCAGAAACTGAATCAGTCATTGGCTACTGGTTAAGTAGAATCAACTAACATGTTATGTCCAGTTCTGTTTTTTAGGTCTGTTTTTTCTTAGGTTCGGTTATGCCTAAGTGGTTCTCAGTTAACTCTTCGTCATCTGGCAACCTGGTTATTGCTGCCTTTCAAAAAGTGGCACGGGCTGTAGAGGTCAAGCTACTCCAAAAAATATGGACTGGTCCCACTGCCCTTCAATCCCTCATTGAGCCAACCCAACGAGTCCCAGTGGAATCAGTATGCCTGGTTTGCTTCCCGATCACCTGCATTGGCCACCCTTGCCCTTGCCTTTGAGTTGCCTGAGGCAGAACTGTGTTCTGAGGGGGCACCAAACCTTCCGGACCCAAACGCCATCTGAAAGATGATTGGCTGGCCTCAAAATTGTACTTGAACTATCACTCCCAACAAAATAATACATCGAAATGGGTCACGTATTGTATTGAACAAAGAGGGAGGGTTTAATTTGTCCTCACTGTTATTCCCCTGCTAATAATGTAATGAATGAACCCACCTTTAACTTCTCTACTTATTATTTAGACTTGTTGGGGGCAATTAAAGAGGTGGGCAAATCTCTATGAACAAAGCATCTCAATGTCAGTGCTGACTGTACTAACATTTGTAATGTATCTGATACACTCAGACAACCTAGGTGCCTTAAACCCAGCTTAAACACAGGTATCCCTAATTTCCAAACCAGAACCCGTTTCCCCTTATGGCCTGGACCCAACGCCTGCACAACATTACCCCTCACTTTTCAGGGCCGCTGTACCATTGGCTCTGTTGAACTTGTCCCTGGCATGATTTACCTCGGGCGACATGGTCTTCCATTGCACCCACAAAATAGAGTCAAGCGGTCATGGACCGATTTTGTTAATTGGTTAAGGGGAACATCCTCTTATGTGGTAGTGCCTTAACGTACCATCAGCTCCAAGACCTTACTGAAGGCGCTGAAAGATTGGGCAATGACACCGCTAAAGCATTGGGGCTTCTTAATAATCAAGTCTCCCAAATGCGCAAATATGTTATCCAAAAACGCTTATGTGAGCCAAGGAAGGAGGTCTGTGTGCCATCCTGGCCGATCGCGCGGGAACCTGTTGTACCTCTATCCCTAATGTTTCTGAAAATGTTACTGAAGCTATCAATGATATCAATCAAATTGTTAAAGACCTACATGAACAACGTATTTGGGGAATGTTGGGATAGCTCAGTAATTTCTTGGGCATCCCATCCGCCAAGTCTTGGTTATTATCATTGTTATTGTCTGTTGTTCTGTTTTTAGCAGCTATTATTATTTGTGTAATGTTAGTGAAAATATTGATTCACAAAGTTTTTAATGTAAACATGGCCACAATGGTTCTGCAGTAGGATGAGGGTGTCGCCCTTCTACCTCCAAATTCTAAGTCCAGCGACCTAGTTTAAGTGGTGCTGGCATCCGCCAGGGAGCATGTGGGAACAGAATTATAACATGGCGTTTGCCGCGCCACTATATCCATGCCACCCTAGAAGCAGCATGGGGAGGGTTGACTCAGCAGTACAACCGCACGTCCCCCACGTACCTGGTCAGCCTCTGCCCAGGAAAATCATGAACACCTGGTTGGCTAAACACTGAGCCATGACCTTAAACGGTCATGCAGCTAATAGCCACCAATGGAGCTTAGCCCTGCTGACCGCGGGAAACTATAAAAGTTTAAACCCAGGTAGCAGAAGGCGGAGAGAAACTGAATCTCACCTGGCACCCTGTGTATCTCCTGGGCGTGTCAGTTTGGCGGGCTGATGCATCTTCCCTGGCTTGCTTCGCTGTGAACTGATCATCCACAGCGGCTTTCCCCCGCTTGCAGAATTTAAAGCAAACGTGAACTGAATCTGGCCAACGCAATGTATCCTTGCTTAATCTTTGTAAGTATAATCTCTTTGTAGTTTGTTACTTGTGAATTGCTACTTGTTACTTGTTGCTTGTCAATCAGATATTGTTACTTGTTAACTGTTAGCTGCTGGCTCTCAGCTGTTAGCTGTTGTTGATTGTAAGTTTCACAGACCCCCTGTAATTGGTGCATTTTATACCTTTCGCACAAGGGGGGTTCTTTTCCACCTTTCCTATTTTTTAATTAAAATAAAATCTTTTAGTCAAAGAAAGTGAGCCTCATCACCGCCTCATTAACCTCCTGTATCCTACAAACGGACCTTTCCCCTGCACTGTTTGTTTCTGATTTCACAGGAGGGACCCACGCGAGCTTGCCCTGGGACCCCGGCCCCTTCTCCCTCTTGCTGCCTGAAACCCTCATTAGCAGGGGCACTCTCCCACTCCCAGGAGTTGCGGGTGGACCCCTGCTCAGAGATGCAGACCCGGAGGGGACTCGACGGGCCGTGGCTGGTGCATCTCTGTCCTCGACCCTGCCTGTACCCACGGCACAGAGGAGTGTCCGCGCTCCATGCACTCTCCTCGTTGTCGGCACCGGGGATGCTGCTCCATGCTGGAATCTGGTGCCGACGGTGCCAATGATGTGCTCTGCACCGAGGGGGAGCAGGACGACCCGGACACAGAGCGGAGCGCTGCACTAGGAGCAAGGCTTTAAACCTGATCTCTCTGCTCTGACTCACCGTTTAAAAGCCTTGCATAGCTTACTCTTGTCTGCTGTCCCCCCAGGCACTTAAGGTACCGAGTGGGGAGGATGTGGGGGTTAAACCCAGGCGGCCGGGACATAGCCTGGCCACCTTAAGTCTGTCAGGGACTTCTTCCTAATCTACAACACTTAACAACTGCTTAAACTACCTAGGTACTTTGATCAACAAAGAGTTCACAGAAGGGGAATGGCACTTGCAGAGACCAAGGCTAGTTCCATCCGGCGGAAAGAAGAGACTGAGGGGGCGTAGGGCCGGCAGTGCCTCATATAGCGCGGCATGCGCAGGGCACTCCAGGGGGCACCAGAGCCAGCCCTACGGGGTCTGCTAAGGGGAAAAAAGTTCCCGGAACCGTGCACTGTGGCGTGCACACACCTATATTGGAATGGACATGAGCAATCACTCGAAGATAGAACCAGTATGATTGAGATAGTGTAAATATTGTAAGTGGTAAGGAAGTGGAACTTTAAAGGGGGAGATGCAATGGAATGTTAAACTGTATTATATTGCTCCTCCACTAGGTGGTACTGTGTGTAAAAAGCCTTATTTCAAGCTAACCTTAGCCATTCCTGGCAGAGCATTCAAGGATCTGATGATGAACACAACCGGTGGGTGTAAGCAGGTGCTGTGACCAGTCTCTATCTGGTACAGGAGCATGACAGATAATGAGAGGGCTCTGAGGGTGTTTGCCAGGAGTTCCTTCCAAGCCTGAGGGGCAGCAATGGGGAAAGTAACAAGCGGGCGATGGAGGCTGGTATCATGGGCTACTCGGGGGTGGAAGACGACCTTTCGGCACTGAATGAGAGATGATAGGTAAAGGGGGGATAGGGAAGGAAGGGCTGAAGCCAAACAGCTCACGTTTGATAAGATGAATAACAGGTGGCCAGAGAAAGGATGGAAAGAGAGGAGTGACTTGATCTTTGCAGCTGCAGTATTGTGAACGGATGTGAGTGGAGCAAGATTGCATACGTCAGTGCGAGACAGATGGATATTGCAGTAATTAAGACATGGGATAAGAGCCTGGATGTAGCTGCGTGGATGGATAGGAAAGGCTGTATCTTAGAGATGTTTTGCAGAAAGCTTCTGCAAGATGTAGCCATAGTCTGGATGTGAGGTCTTAGAATGTGGTCCAAGCTGAAGATGATGCCCAAGTGACATGCAGGATGGTGACGTAGGCCACAGTGATCAAGCAAGAAGGTAGGGGCAGGGCTGGGGGAGGAAGATTAGGAGCTACGTTTTAGCCATGTTGAGCTTGAGCAGACAGCTAGACGTCCATGAAATGTCAGAGAGACAGGGCAAGATTTCCATTTGGACAGGAGGAGCCAGGCCTGGAGCAGAGCAGCACCTGTGAGAGTCATCCATATGGAGATGGCAGTTCAGTTGGTGTTTGTGGATGATATTACCTAGAGATAAGATGTAGGGGAGAAGAGCTCCCTAGACTTTGCTGGTGCCAATCAATGATTAACTACAGCTGCCTCGGTTCCGGGTTGCTACAAGGGCCTGCTACATTCCTTTATCAGAAACACCAATAAAAGTCTGATAAGGATATCAGCAAACATGCAGGCTCATTAAAGGCCCTGTGGGCAGAGGGAACAGCTTGCAAGTGGCAGGCAAGCCACCTTCATAAACTCGCAGGTGTTTAACTTACTTCCAGTATTGGCTGGTTACAGTCAGTTGCAGTGTAGTATGGGTGCAGCTCCCATGACCTCTCTTACCCCACTGCCAAGGGTTAGTGTTTACCTAAGGCAATTCCTGTCTTAGGTAATGAGATGGCTCCATTACCATGGGATCTGAGTGCTTCACAGGCTTGAATGTAGAAAGCATTGCCCTTCTGGCCCCAGCAATTAACCACTACCTGGGGCCTTGCAGGGCTGCTTCCATTAGGAGGAGAAATAGATGAGACGAAATAGGTCTAACTATTCTCTGGTGTAATCTCATCTGTTCACAAAGAATGCACACAAAGTCCTGTTTCCCTGAACGTGGTAGAAACTAACAGCAGCAGGTTGTTACCTTGCTTTGAAATCCTCAAGTCTGCCCGGCCAGGCGGCTCCGTGCCCACGAATCCCTGCCTTTCTGCCACCCCTCATGGTCCCACTCACCATAGCTTCTCCTCTTCCTGGCACTGGCCAAGATGACCATCTACAATCCAGGAGAAGGAAGCTTGACTGTGGCGTCTGTCACAACTGCAGGATAACTGGACCTGTATTCCCCCTCCATGGTTTCTCCAGGGCACCCATTTACGTTTTCTGGCTCCCACTCATTGCCTCTGTGGGCTGGAGACTTGCGTCTCTCTTCCTTCTGGTCAGAGTTTTTATTTACAGATGCACAGTTTCCTGCTCAGACTGTGATGTCCCCAGCAAGCCAGTCTGCCAAAAACCCGGTCCCAGTGCTTTGCTTTCTCGCTGAGGGCTACGAACAGCCTGTTGCCAGCGGTGACAAATGATTGCACGGCTCGTTCTGAGCAGGCACATTTATTCTTAAAGTAAAACTGATACAGAAAAAACATATACAAACAATAAACAGATTTAAATACACACCGAACATACCAGGAGTCAGCCGTCAGTCTCACGGGGCCTAGTAGGCCATAGTCTTTCCAACACCTCCACAGGGGGACAGAAGGTCCTGTCCATTTGCTGGATCAGAAAGAAGGCCCAATGTCAGTTCAAGCTCACCAAAATCCCTCTCTTTGTCGCCTAGTCTCCGGAAAACCCAGCTTGAGCCAGTATACGCAAACCACTCCATGGGGTCGTACCTCTCTAGGATTGTTTATCCTCAGGCCAGGTCGACACTAGGAAATCAGATCGGCTAACTACGTCACTCCTGGGTGTGAAAAATCCACACCCCTGAGTCATGCAGTTCAAGCAAGCTAACCTCCGGTGTAGACAATTGATGGGAGAATTATCCCATTGACATAGCTACTGCCTCTTGGGGAGGTGGATTTCATATACTGATGGGAGAACCCCTCCTATCGGCATAAACGTCTTCACTGACACGTTACAAAAGTGCAGCTGCCGCATTTTAAGTGTAGACCTGCCGTCAGTGATTCACATTAATCACCCCACAGTTTGTAGTTCCCGTAGGGGTGGTGGTATCCGTCCCCATGGAGTAGAGAATCATACATAAACCAGTCACAGACTTAATACAAAACAGTCCCCAAAGATATTGCATGCAATTGCACCATCTGTCAGATCTCTCTGTCTGATCTGTCTGTCTGATCTCTCGTTGCCTCACATCTGTGGGCAGAGCTCCTCTGGGCAATGTCTATTGAGGCCCTGGACTCCTTTGCAGAGTGCTGGCCGCGATCTAGAGCTGCCCGGGAGTTCTGACTCGCACTCTGCCACTGCTCTAACCACTAAACTGCCCCCCACCACTAGAACCAGCAAAGTAACCCAGGCGTCCTGCCACCCATCCCTGTGTTTAATCAACTAGACCTCATTTTCTGTCACTTTTTACTGCTGATATAGTAACTATACATCTTGAAAGCAAAGTGTCTGCCACGGGACAGATCCTCGCTGGCACAAATCCGCATAAGCCCTTGGCTTGGAAAGAGCTGTACTGATTTGCGCCACCTAAGGATGTGCCCCAGGATGATATTTAAAGCCCACGGACTTGTCTTCACCTGGGAAAAAGGTGGGGATTTTAGCATGCACATGCTCTCCTGTGGGAAAATCCTAGTGTGGACAAGGCAGGGGGAGTCCCTCTCACACAGGCACACCCACCCAAAATCTCTCTCTCTCTCTCTCTCTCTCTCTCTCTCTCTCTCTCACACACACACACACACACACACACACACTCTAGCAGGGTGCAGTGTAGTATCTATCTCAACCTGCTAACCCCTGTGAAAACTCCAAGCCATCTGTCCCGTGCTGGGATTTCACCCAGCCTTTCTTACCACAGCTTACAAACCCCTCTTCTCCCCTAGTGGGGCCCCGACAGCAGGGATCGCTGCCAGGCCAGCAGGGTGCTGAGGAAGCTCTGCAGAGACCTGGGGTAAGGGACAATCCTGGGCAGGAATGAGGAACCAACTCCTTGCAGAAAAGTGAAAGCGCTTGGGGAACTGGCCAGGGGACACAGAGTATTCTTCTGCCTGCAGCCTGACGGCAGGAAGCTCTTGGGCTCGCCCACAAAGCAGGAAATTCCAGACACGTGTCTTCCAGCTGAGCCAGACTTTTCTGAGCAAAGGGCTGGTTTAGGATAAATCGAAACTGAGCTGTGTTTATAAAGGCTGGCCTTACGAATGCCTGCGGCTCTTAGGAGATGACCTGCAGCCTGTGAGAGAGGGCTTGGCCAGGCCACCGGAGCACAGGTTCTGTCGGGATGGCCCCAGGATACTAAAACCCCTTGGCTCCAGTACACACTCTTCCTTGGTGGCCCGTCACTTCAAGAGCTGACTCCATGCATGTCTGCAGCATGGAGCAGTTTGGGACTAACCCTCCGTCCCAGAGCAGCACCAGCTGTGTCTCTGAGGACTCACAGGATGGGAACACATTAATGGTTGGAGGGGTAAGTACCGTGAGCTGTGTGTGTGTGAGAGATTGTGTGCATGGGTGTGACAGAGAGAACTGTGTGAGTGTGCAAGTGAGACAACTGTGCCTGTGTGACAGTGCGTATATCTGAGACAGAGAACGCGGCGCGTGAGTGACTGTGTGGGCGGCAGAGAATTGTGTGTGTGTGTGATAAAAAGTGTGTGTGAGACAGAGAGAACTCGGTGTGAGACTGTGTGAGAGAGAACTGCATGTGTGTGAGAGCATGTGTGTGTGAGAGACAGAAAGAACTGAGCATGTGTGTGTGACAGAGAACTGCATGTGTGTGACAGAGACCTGTGTGTGTGCAAAAGCATGTGTGAGAGAGTGTATGTGACAGAGAGAACTGTATGTGTATGAGTGTGGTGTGTTTGTGTAAGTCTGTGTGCGTCAAGGATTCAAATATTCAGATGCACACACAGTGTGTGTGAATGTGTGTGTCAGAGTTTGGGGGGAGGTGTCTGCCTATGGGAAAGGGAGATTGTGTGACTGTGTGTATATGACAACGATTGTGTGTGTGACTGATTGTGCATGTGTAAAATCCATGTAAAAGTTGTGTGGAGACAGGCAGAGGGTCAGATGTGGCTCTCTGTCTCCCTAGCCTAGAATAACCCTCATGCCCAGGCCTGACTTCAGGCTCTCCTGCAGTAGCTGGAATCACACTAGGGCTCCAAGAGCTGCTGGGAGACAGACTGGCACCTTGGGTGGGAATCTCCACAGTGCCTAGGTCATCTAGGAGCCTCAATGCACCGACAGTCACTGGCACGCTGCTCCTAAATCCCTTGGGCGCTTTCAAAAGACTCAACCCTTGTGTGCACAAAGGAGCATGCCCATTGCTGCTGTGAGGCGCAGCGGGACAGGGTTGGCCCTGATCAGATTCACAATTGAGCCATGACTGATGTGGGTCCAAAGCAGCCAGTGCCAACATGCATGGGCCTGCTGTTCTGTTGCCCCAGAACCATGGGGCTTTGTTATGGGCTTCGGTTTACTTGGGATGATAAGGAGAAGAGAAGACGCACCCGTGAGTGTGTCGTCCCCCCGGCTCTAACCACTAGACACCACTCCCTTTCTTGCACCAAGAATAGAACCCAGGAGCCCTGACACTTAGGCTTCTGTTCTGACTCCCTGAATCCCGCAACTCTGGAGTATAAAGCCCTCTGTTTCCAGCCCCGGCACTGGCACAGCGTGGGTAGCAGAGCAAGTGTTCTCCCTCCTCCCCTTGCTCTCCCCGCTGATTAGCTTCACCCCCACTTCTAGGAGGGGAAAAGGAGACAGTGGCCCCAATGGCCCATCCAGCTCTTGACCTCACTGCTAAGGGGGTGGGTTGGGGAATCAGCTGGTGCCCTCTGTGCTGGAGGAGCACCCTCAGCTGAGGCCCAGCCAACCCATCTCATGCCTCACTGATTGATTTGTCTCCCAGAATTATTTGGAAGAAAAGAAGCTGAAGAGACGTCAAAAGAACAGGGCAGCCGCCCAGAGGAGCCGACAGAAGCACACAGAGAAGGCAGACGAGCTCCATCAGGTTGGTCCCTGTTGCAGGGGTGCTAATGGTGACAAGACAGGCTCAAAATAGGGGTAGTGGTGCAGGACTCCCCCAAAGGGAAAGCTCCCCAGTTAGCAACAAGAACTGATGATGGGAATCAGGGAGGTCAAAGGTGCAAGGACCACTGTCCTGCAGTGGAGGTGATCAGAACTGCATAACTACATGTGTCCTAGGCCCTATACTGCTACAGGCAAATGAGGATCCTCCATCAGCACAACTGGCAAGGCCCAGAGGGTGGGATTCCTTGGTAAAACATAATGGAACCACAGCCTCAGTGGAGGAAAGGTCTCTTTCTACCCCCCGAGCAATCACTGGATCTTTAAGACCCAAACATAGGCTGATGGGGTGGGGAGTTGTCACCACTGTTTGCAACCAAGGCTGGGAGGAAGGATAAGGAGCTGGAGCTGTGCAAGAGGATTTCCTGCAGCACCAGGAAGTTGGTGGGACTGCATGTCTGGGGTTTTGTGAACCGAAAATAGTCACTTGCATCAAGTGTGGCCTGCCCTTGGGGTCCTCACAGTTTGCTAGAGTGGTGTCTGGTGCATTTGTGTGAAGACAATGCGGGCCCATGATTAGAGCAGCAGAGTGGGAGTTAGGACTCCTGGACTTTGTCCTGTGCTCTGGGAGGGGAGTGGGGTTTAGCGGCTAGAGTGTGTGCTGGGACTCATGCCTCCTGGGCTCAACTGTCACCTTCATGGAAATGACTCTGAGCCCTCTCCCTGCTGTAATCCACTAGACCAAACCCCCTACCCCCGGCTCCTCTCCCGGAACTGGGGCTAGAATCCAGGAGTCCTGGTTCCCAGGCCTGTGTGTTAGTCCTTACCTCACTCTATGCCTGTTCTGTACATGTTGGTATCTGGATTACAGCACCATCCACAGGTTGTAACTGAGATCAGAACCCCCATTGTGCCAGGTGCTGCACAGACACACAGTGAGAGACAGTCCCGCCTTGAAGAGCTGACAGTCTAGCTAGACAAAAGGTGTGAGAGGGATAAAGTATGGAAGGGACTTATCCAAGATCACACAGCACGTCTGTGGCAGAGCTGGGCTTAAGCTACGCATAAGCTTCTCAGATTTGTGTTATGCAGGAGGTCAGACTACATCATGATGGTCCTCTCTGGCCCTAAAATCCATGAACCCAGGTGTCCTGACTCCCAGACCATGCGTACCCATTAGACCCCACTGCCTCTCATTAATCTGTTCTGTTGCATTTGTGAGCTGCAGAATTTCTAGCCCTCTGTTCTCTATTGCATCCCCTAAGCAAGGTAGACAGGGGTCTCCCGCTGCAGGGAATTGGTTAGAGTGACGCCACCGTGTCTAGCAGGGACATATGGCTCTGCCCGGCCGAGCTGTTGGAGGGACAGTCATAGCAAAAGCGCTCAATGACCTGGAATCTGGCAGGGAGCCAGTGAGAGACAGGAGACGTTGCACGGAGCAGGAACATAGGACTCGCCACGAGGCTGGTTTGGTCCATCTAGCCCAGTAGCCTGTGTCTGACAGAGCCCACTAACACATGCATCAGAGGAAAGTGTAAGGGCCCCAGATGTGGGATAATCTGGTCCTCGCATTAAGCCCCATCCTGGTCTCTACTAGCCAGAGCTTGGCTGAAGCCCAAAGTTTAATAGCCCTTCCACAATTTTTACTAATAAATTTTTAACTCTGGCTATTCCCATTCTCCATCTCGGTCTCCACACTGCTCTTTCTTAGTTTTGCTAAGCTCTTGGCCTCAGTGACTTCTTGTGGCAGTGAGTTCCACAGACTAATCCCATGTTGGGTGAGTGCGTTTTGATTGGTTTTGAATTTCACCCCTTTCAGTTTCATTCAATGGCCTCTTGTTCTTATGGTACGAGACGGGGAGAACAGACGCTCCCATCTCCCTTCTCTAGACTAGTTGGTATTTTAGAGATTTCAATCATGTCCCCTTTCATTTGTCTCCTTGAAACCCATCCCAACTCTTTTCAGAGAGTTTTTCCAGGCCTTTGATCCTTCTCATTACCAGCCTCTGACCCCCCATCTCATTCTACAAAACCCTGTTGGAGATGGGGTACAGCAGTGTACACAGAACCTAGCTCAGGTATCTATCTGAACCCCATTACTCTAGTAGCTGAGCATCTCAGGCCTTAATACATTTTTCCTTTCCACACCCTGGTGAGGCTTATCCTCATTGTATAGATGGGGACAGTGAGGCTCAGAGACTAAGGAACTTGCACAAGGTCGCACAGGAAATCTGTGGCAGAGCAGGGAACTGAACCTGGGTCTCCCAAGGCACTCTGACCACTGTGCAATCCTTCCTCTGCTATCCAGTATTCCAGATGAGGCCGTCCCACTGATTTACAAAACAGCATTAGAATATTTTCCCTCAGGGTCCTTTTGCCCCCTCATTTACCTCCACCACCTCACTTTCAATGCAATCCAGGTGCCTAAGAATCATCAAACACCATAAATGTGCAGGGCAGGCTGGGGATTTAAAGTCCGGGGAAGTGAGCAGCAGTGCTAAGGTCAATGCTAATGCAACTGCAGGGCACTTCCTGTGATGAATGTGCAGGCCCAGAAGTGTCCCCTGCTGGATAGAATTGGAACTGCTCAACCCTGTGTCCTAGATCCTGCACTGCCAATGGGGGGTGGGGGAAAATCAGATTGCTATCCCTGCACCAGTAGGGTTATGCTTTTGGCCATGGATTAGCTACAATTCTTAGGGCCCACTGTTGTCCCTCAGCTGACCCTGTGGAAGCAGATGTGGATGTGTCTAGGGGCAGCAATTGGTCCATGAGAGACAGTGACACCCTAGTAACCCAGCAGCCACATCCTGCTGTCTGGGCATTGCTGCAACAGCACTGTGGGAGCCGATGGCCAGCTGTTTGGAGTCAGCTGCACAGTCACTGTTGCTGTTTCCTCTTCCCCACCTGTGCCTGCCACCACATCAGCAACTAGGGGTCGCTGGTGTTCTGCACAGAAATGGCTAGAATTAATAGGTAGCGCTAATCTTCCTAATAACACCTAGTAAGAATGAGAATTGGGAATAGAAGAACCCAGGCATCTGGCGCCCAGCGACCCCCCCCCCCAACCCACTACACCTCACTCCCTCTTCCCACCTAACCAGGCCCCCCCCACTCCCAAGTCCCCCAGAGATCCATTCTCCAAGGTGGCCGGAGTTTTATTGTAACCCTTCTTTCTTTGCTCCCTTCACCCCAGGAACACGAGCAGCTGGAGCGGGCGAATACTGTCCTGCGGAAGGAGATTGAGACCCTGAAGAGGGAAATGAAGTATTGGACTCAAATGCTCAACGACCATGAGCCCACCTGCCTGCTTGGCAGCCCGGACATCTACCAGGGCTTGCTGACTCCCTCCTTGCCAACACAACCCCCCCTTCTGCCACGGCTGGCCGAGGGGCTGAACCTGGGGATACAGTGACCCCAGCTGCCCCTGGGGGCGGCATAAGCTAAGGAGGGGTGTTAAACTGTGAGAGAAGAGCAACTGCTTTGGCTCAGATCCATGGACCCACCCAGCCCGGCAGCCTTCTTTCCCTGGATCAGACCCACAGCCCCTGCAAGTCCATCTTTGACATCAGTCTGAAGCTGATGCTTGAAAGGACGGCACCGACTGTAACCTGTGGGTGGAGGCAGCTTTGTTTCCTTCCAGACAGCGGATCTCTCCATAACAACCACACCACCTTCCTCAGGTCACCGTTAGCAGAAGGGGATTCCTGACCGCTCCGCCAGGTAATCCAGAACGGGGTTGGGCACAGGCAGAACCTAGCACAGTATGGGGGGCAGAAGACCCTGTCTGATGCCGTCTAACATTAAAGCCAGACTGGACTGGTGGCGTGTGGGGAGACTAATAACATTCACACTCCAACCTCCAGCCAACGCCTGACCTCGCTCCTATCCAGCCTGCTCTCCCCACCACCACGCTACACTGAATCAGACCAATGGGTTCATCTAGCTGCTACCTGCCCTCCGCGCATGTTGCATCGGATCAAGCCAATGGGCCCACTGAGCAGGGGCCTCCAAGCCACAGCAGTTCCCCAGCGTCCCAGTCACTTCTCCAGCTGGCCTGACTTGCAGGGACTCCAGGCGGCTTAGGGTTTACGTGACTCCTTTGCCTGGGTTTAAAACAGCTGTGACCAGCATCCCATGTGACACCAGCTTGGCAGCTGGGGATACCCCAGCAGGACTGGTGCCAGCATGACCCCCAGAGCAGCCCCCCTTCCTCTCCTGCCAGGGCAGCTACGTCTGGTAGAGTACATCACAGAGGGGCTGGATTGGAGGAGCCAGGCAGGATCCCAGCCCTATAGATATCAATCCCCACAAGTCACTCATCATGGCTGGGGAAGCAGGAGCTTGTAGACAGCTGTAGAGACTCCATTACAAAAAACCATGGGCAAGGGGAGCCCTGCTTACCCGTGCACTTGGCTGTCTCTTTGCAGGAGGTCTATGGTAATGTGGAGACCACCAAGGCAGGGATCAAACCAGCAACCACTAGAGACTTTGCTAGGACTGTAACAGACTCCTATTCGCTGTGCCCAAGGGGGGGGCACATGTATCTCACTCACCCATGGGCTGCACTAATATTTGACCTGGGGGTGGTGTCACACATGCAACCCTCTCCTCCTGGAGTGACGTGAGCAGAGAGAATGGCTCCCCTGTCTCAGTCCCCTGGTTAAATGTGTCAGTTACCAGGGTGATGAGGCAGGATAAGAACCAGTATAGAATAGAATTTACCCCCATCCCTCTCCCAAAGGTTTTGAACCACCCCCAAAAAAACTCAGGGTGAAATCTTCTCTTGGAGGAGTATAAAGTATTAGGGGGACACAGAGCTGGGAGAGGGCTGGGTTCTATGCTCAACTCTGGGAGGAAAGTAGTGTCTAATGGTCACAGCAAGGGGTTGGGAGTCAGGACTCCCGCATCACCCATGGTTTCAATTTTAATGGGGGACAGGGTGTAGGTTACTGATATAACAGCAGCCGCCTGCTCTAACCCCTCCCCCCCAGAGCTGGAGATAGAGCCCAGGACTCCTGACCCTCACTCCTACAATCCTCTAACCACTAGACCCCATATACCTCCTAGTGCAGGGAACAGACCCCAGCACTCCAGTCAGCTGGAATTCCCTAAAAGGTGCAACTCAGCAAGGCTCGGGCCAGGCCTTTGCATCAATTAAGCCCTCAGTGCAGCCCTGAAGTAGCGTCCAGGTTTTTTTACTAGCCTTAAGCACAGGGTGAATTTTCACCTTCAGGAGCTGTTCCCAAGTTGCTGTCTGGGCAGCTCTTTGTACTGACAAGGAACTCTTACTTTCCTGGGTTCCTTGCTAACCAGGTGCCAGGTTTAATGAGACAATCGTGAACTTTTGACATTTTTGTAAACGTCTCCTCTGCGTAACAAGACACTCTTTCTGCAGGAGAGTCTACTGCCTCAGCGTTTGTATCTGCACAGCTGTGAACCTTCTAATTAAACTGGATTTATTCTCTTGGGTGAGGGGATTCAGTTGCTGAGGCTTAAGCTCATAATTATTAGATTGGTACATTACAGTACAAGTGAGATCAGGGCCCCATGATGGGGGGCACATTATTAGTTGTATCAGGGTAGCACGTAGGGGCCCTAATCTAACTCAGGTCCCCATTATGGGGGGCACATTAGCCAGATAAGATTCCAGGAGCATCACTCTCATAGCCTTTAAGGCCAGAAGGGACCATCCTGATCATCTCGTCTGACCTCCTGCACATTGCAAGCCACAGACCTCGCCCCCCTACCCCTTGATAGATCCCTAACCCCTGGCTGAGTTAGTGAAGTCCTCAGATAAATGGTTTAAAGACTTCAGGTTACAGAGACTCCACCCTTTACGCTAGCTTAAACCTGCCCGTGACCCACGCTGAAGAGGAAGGCAATCTCGGTCCCCCAACAGTTATGGCAATAAAATGTGTGTGATGCAATAGAAACTGCTACAAGCATGGCTAGGGTGACCAGATGTCCTGATTTTATAGGGACAGTCCCACTATTCAGGGATTTTACTTATATAGGTGCCTATTACCCTCCACCCCGGCCCGATTTTTCACACTTGCGCCCTGGTCACCCCTAAGCATGGGTGACAGTTCTTTTTGTTCAACATAGGCTCAGATTGTCATGACAAAGTTTTGCCATCTGTTACCATCCCGTTTTTAATTTTTCCTCCCTTTTGGCTTTACAGAGTAGCCCCTTATGGTGTACAGCTGCAGTAAGGCACATACCTATCTATGCCAGGCCAGGAGTCCTAGACTCTTGGTTGAGTTACTTCTGCTCTCACGCTCCCCCTGCTTACGCTACAGCTATGCTGCATCACCAATGTTTGTTGGTTGTAGGAGGGAGCCTGTACAGACCATGGCTTAGTTGTCTCGGCTACCACAGTTCTTCAAAATTATGCCTCCTCCCACCCACCCACACACACACACCATTCACTCCCTCCACCACCCCCAGCCTTCCAGGACTGCCACTCTGAAGCCTGCAACGTGTCCAGGCAGAGGGAAGTGATGGAAGCAGCTACAAGCACAGTTCAGAGCTCTTTTTGTTCAGCAGGGCACCAGGTTCAATCCACGCTGGGCAGTGGCAGCACGGGCTGGGATGCTGGAGCCCAAAGGGTCTATGGCAGTTGAAATGGGACAGCTGCTCAGAGAAGACAGGCAGAACAGCGTCAGGTGCTAACACAGGGGGCTTGTGCCTCCGGCCAGGGGACAGTTCCTGTATTTACTGATAGATGGTGACACCATTATCACTACTGCTGTTAGCTTTGGTCACACACACACACACACACACACACACACACACACACACACACACACACACACACACACACACACACACACACACACACACACACACACACACACACACACCCCTTCACTGGCCCCAGAGAGTCTAAAACAAGGAGAATACCTACAACAGCATGGGCTTTCAGCTACTAGTTAGTAGCACAAGCCAAAAACAAGATCAGGGCTCAACTAGGGTGTGTATATTAGTTGTACCTAGGAGCCCCAGCCAAGGTCAGGGCCCATGATAATATGTGCATTATTAGTAGTATTACTGTAACACCTACTGGTCCCAATCTACTTCAAAGCATAAATTCACCTCTAACTAATGGGGGGTCAGGAGGTTGCTGTCCCTGGGGCAGGTTATCCCCTAAATGCAGGCTTCCTTGCACCTTCCTGGGAAGCACCTAGTGCTAGCCAGTGACAGAGACAGGATACTAGGCTAGATGGGCCTACTGGTCTGATCCAGTCCAGCCTTTCCTAGGCTACCGCCTTGCAGTATGTCCAGCACCAGCTAAAGTGGAGATCTGGGAGTGCCATGGCAGATGGAACTTCCCAAGGGAAATTAACTATAGCTAGTTGGAATCCAGAATCCCCCGTCTGAGGAAAACTCTGACATCTCCAACGATGTTTCATTCTGAATCTAAAAGCTGGATTCTGGAAGTTTCCCGAACAAAAAAAAAAAAAAAAAAAACACACCAAAAAAACAGAAACCCACAACAACAATATTCCAAAACACGGAGTCATTTTGTTTAATAAGGCAAAACTTGGTCATTTCAACAGTAACAAATGTTCTGTTGAGACTTATATAATAGTAGCATATTCACTTTAATATTGGTTATAGTTTTATTATTCTATTTGTAACATACCAGATGAATGTACTATTTAATATTCTAACATAATAAAGTCTAAACAAAATGAATCAAAAGAAGAAAATCAAACTAACACATATGACACTGATGGAAATTTCTCATTTTGTTTCAATGTTAAACATAATTCTGGTTTTGACAATTTGGTTTTTTTAAATGGAAACCTGTTTGGTTGAAAATTTTTCAACCAACTCTAAAATTTACCGTCACACACTGAAATACCAAGGGAAATTCTCAGGCAGCCCATGAACATCTATCCACATCAACTCCTTTGTGTCTGAAATGCTGCCTTTTGTTTCATCCACTACCCTCAAGCCACCCTAGGATGAGATCTGTGCTACTCATATACCCCTCCCATCCTTACCTGCTGCTGGGAGACTGTAGACCACAGAAAGCCATGCTTGTTCTGTCCAGTCACACCACCTGGATTTAATTTCAGTAGCTGATTCCCATATGGCCAGGTTACTTAACCAGAGAGAAATTTCCACTCGAGGTTTGCTGAGTTTCTGTAGGGCTGGCTTTTCAGCTGGCCTGATGAATTTATCTCTACAGCACTCCCCAGTGGGAACACAGAGATCTGGGACATCCATCCTGAAAGGCAAGTACAGTTAATGGGTGAAACCAGGTGTGACATAGAGGCCATTGGTGGCTCACTACTGTCCCCAAATCTTGTTAGGCCTGACACACATCTACATCCAACACACAGTTGTCATGATATAGACCCAAACAGTGGCATGTAATATATCTCTGGAAAACTAACTCCCTGTAACTGTCCTCCCTCTTGGGGTCAGGGTGCCATCTCTTGGCAGCATCAGGGAGTCAGTATGTCCATCAGCTGTTCTACCTGGCAGCCGCACAATCACCCAGATACCAGCTCAGGTCTCTAAAGAGAAGGAATCAACACACCAGTCACCTGGTGGCCCTGGAATCCTGGTTGGAGTGCACAGCAGTCTAGCACTCCAGCTCTCTGGCTGTGGGCAAAGCACTTAAACAGTTTATAGCGCTCCACCTCCTGGCTGGGGCAAATAACAGCCATTAAACAATCTATATTGCTGGTCTTTATGCCTAAAGGTTAGTGCACGGCCAGCCCCACATACAGGGCTGAGTTAGGGGGACCCAGGCCCACCTTGCTCCATAGATCGCAGCGCAGGGCAATCCCACCACTGGGTCAGCAGGGAAACATGAGGTCACCACTTCGCATCCCAGCAGCACAATTGGACCAAAGTCTTGTTTCCCTGGGCTACTTCCTACTAGCTGCTGCTGTCACTGCTCCGTCACTGCTGGGACCTGGCTGTCAGTCTTGGATCAGTTGTCCTTCCATTCTCTCCACAGGGCCTTCCATCTTCTGGGACAGTGGGTTGCCTTCTCACCCCACTGCCCGTAACAAGCTCAGCTCCCTGGAAGGAACATCTACCTCCTTCACTGCTGGTCCAGCCACAACTGAGCTGCTGGCATGCCCTGCTCTTATACCTCCTGTCCTGCCCCACACTTCCTGCGAGGGGGGAGGGGTGAGCTTGGCAACACTCTCCAGGGGGCATTAACCCCCTCAGTACTGGAGGGAGGCCACTCTGCCTCACTACACACTCTGATCATTAATATATTTGTGTGCCGTATGTACAGGGTGTGTACAAGAGTTATGGATTTGTGCTAGAATTATGTTCTTAAAATGTGTTTGGCAAGCACTGTGTAAGCCCAGTGTGCCTTGGACAATGGGATGTGTATTAACTTCTCTGACCAGGGCCCCCAAATGGGGGGGAAAAGGGTACACTTTACTGGGCCCAGAGGCCCTGGGGGGTCCGGCCCAGGCTGCAACCCCCATTATCATGAGGAAAAAAAATTTCATGGCTCATGAGATTGTATGTATGGGATGAGGGGTTGGGGTATGTGTGTGGGAGGGGGCCCTGTGTTACAAAGTTGTACTGGACCTGAAAAAATTATGCTTGGGCCCTGGTCTGACCAGCTCGGTCGTCAGGCAGAGCCAGTGAAGATGTATTTACATAAGAAATAAACAAAGCCACCAAGTTAACAAGAGAAGGAAGTAATGACTCATCTATCACCATCAAGGAAGGAACCAGTATGAAGTCTTCACCAGAGCACATGCTGTTTCTTCCCAGCAGGAGGAAAGGAACTTTGAAATGTATTCTCAGGTAATGGTTTACTGGGCTGTCTAGGGTTGCCAATTTTGATCGGATGTATTCCTGGAGGTTTCATCACATGACATAATCTTTAATTAAAGATTAATCTTTAATTTCTGGTCACTTCAGGACAATTCTAGAAGGTTGGCAACCCTCTGAACCTCAAACGATAAGCAAGTGAATCAACTGATTGTATATAATAATACTGTATTATAAAGGTGTATTGCGTATGTTGGACTGAGATTTATTTACTTAGCAGATGAGTTTAACAAACTCTGCAAGTAGTGATCAATTACTCACAAGAAAGAAGCTTATCAAGATGATATTAGAGTTGCCTTTAGCACCTGACAATACAGCTGTAACTTCCTTCTGTTACACAAACTTATTTATAACTTTTTTTATACATATTTATTTTTATATTCACCTCCTCCCCTCAGTACAGACTTAGTTTAAATGTGTTTTTTCTAGCTTTTTAGTTCCTTTTTTTGTTTTGACAAACAATATCACTTTGCATTTTTTTAAACATGTGCACAACACTAAACCTAATATTTCACAATTTGTTACACGTACACAGTTCTACTTACGCTTACACTGTTAAACATTATTAAAACAAACTTAAAATTCACAGCCGGCTTTTGTTAGGCTTAAATATGTCTTTGCTTCCAACAGAGTAAGGTCTTTTATGAAAACCGGTGACACACTGGTGACTAATGACATTGTGAAATATCTGCATTAACACTGTGAGGAATAATGGGTGCTTACTGATATTATAGTTTAAAATCTGTTACCAAACAGGGAGAAACAGGTTCTGTGCCGGACAGGAGGGAAGGCAGCTATTTACCTCTTCCCAGTGTAAATTAAGCAGCGTGGAATCAAAACAATAGAAACTCCATTTACAAGTAAATCAGCAGGAGGATGAGAAGCTCAAGACAGGGAAGAACAGCAGGAAGCCTTTTGGCTTTTGAAACTTAGACCCCCAGAAACTGTGGAGTGATATAAGGGGGGGAAAAGACATTTGAGTTGTCCCTTATTTGGGGGATTCAAGGGGCCAGAGCTTTTAAAATCACAGAACATGGAATCCTTCAACCAAGGTGGTTGAAGTCTCTGGGAAATGAGGCTAGGTGAGAAACTTGCTTAGGCAAAGACTGAATCTTGCTCAAGTTACGTTTTAGTCTTAGAAGTGTATTTGTACTTTTGTTTGTAACCATTGATGTCTTTGCTCCTGGAAGTGGTATCACTTAAACCTAGAATTTGGTTTAATAAACTTGTTTTACTTTTACTGTTCATCAATTCAGTGTTGGATTGAAATGAGCATTTGTCGAACCCCAGTTACATTGAAGAGACAACACACTGCAGCTCACTAAAGGAGTAACAAACACATCTGTGAGTGTTCCTGGAGAGGGCTGGGGACACAGCAGGGAGACTGTTGTGGGAAAATTCGGGTCTTGGGGCCACTCTGCAAACAGTAACTGGGTGGTGGAAGTCAGGGTATGACCTAGATGCTTGTAAGGCTGGCTGGTGTGTCTGGGTTGTGGGTCACAGAAGCATAGCATTGAAGACACCCAGAGTTACAGGGTCCAACCCAACCCCTCTGTGGTCTGGGTTGAGTCCCAAAATGTCATGTTAAGGTTCTATGCCCAGGTCTGGGAAAAGGGGGGAAGCTGATGGGTTGGCCAAGAAGTGAGCTGGTAGTCAGGACTCCTGGATTCTGTCCCCAGCCCTAGGGAAAAAGTGCAGTCTAGCAGGTTAGAGCAGCAGGGGCTGGGAATCAGGACTCCTGGGTTTAACCCAAGCTTTTGGTGGGGAGCCAGGAGTGGCAGGTTGAGCAGCAGTTGCACACAGCCTAGCACCTCGATTTGGCACATCAGTTCTGAAGGGAAGTGCGGTGAACTGGAGGAGACGAGGGTCTGCCATCCTAGGCTATGTCTCCCCTGCAGCTCGGAGCATCCCTCCTCCTAGCCTGGGTAAACAGCCATGTGCTAGCTCTGCTTGAGTACATGCCCAGTCAACCCCCTGCCTCCGTACTTGGGTTGGCCTGTGCCACAAACACTCATGCCGCTATTTTTAGCGCGCTAGCGTGTCTGTGTCTACCTGGGCTGGGCGGCTCACTCCCAGCTGCAGCACAGCCACCTACAACACCAGATTCTATCCCCTGTGCTGCCTGAACTGACTCGGGAGGAAGATCCCCAGTCTTGGTCATTTATCTACTAGGGCCATCCCTATTTTTCAGTGCTCTTCCTCAAGCTGCGTCAGTCTTTGTAAACTAAGAAGTGCCAGGAATTTGAGTGCCTCTGTTTTATTTGCCGGTCTATAACTAATCAGTCAAGGGATTTCAAAGTGGGGACGCTGGTGTGACTGGTTTTCCCGGGGTGCAACCTGGTCTGAGCCCTCCGTCCCACCAAGCTGGGGTATCCCTCTCACACTGTGATGCTGAGTCAAGCCACAAACCTCTGGCAGGTACTGTCCACAGGCAGGGACACACCCAACTGAGTTAAATGAATGGTTCATGAGTGGCTGCGAAAGCATCAATAGGGATGCTCCAGCCAATTTCCCCCAGCTCCCCAACTTCGCATCCCAGAACTGTACCGGCTTGCATGGGTCAGAAAAGCCTGACCAGTGTACGTTCATTATCCAGTCTGCCCCTCCCTTGATGTGGAGAAGACACACACTAGCCCTTGTAAACCAAGGTGAGATTTCCCAAGCACTTCAACCAAAACACACTGTTTTAGGTAAAACATAAGACAGATTTATTAACTCCAGAAAGATAGATTTTAAGTGATTATAAGGAGCAAGCATAGAGATTAGAGTTGGTTTCTTAAGAAATAAAAATAAATTTGCAGTCTAAATTCTACAAACTAAACAGGATTTGAATCAAGCAGCGTCTCACCCTGACAGATGGTACAAACAGGTTTCTATTCCTCAGTACACAGGCTGGAACTGCCTTCCAGCCCAGGACCACCCTTCCCCAGTTCGAAGTCTCTGTCTTCCAGACACTTCTTTCAGGTGTTGAATTGGAGGGGGTGGGAGAGGTCAAGTGATGATGTCACTCCCCTCTTTTATAGTTTCTTCCGGCTTGCTGGAAAGATCCATGTTTGTGACATGGGGGTCCACCCCCATTGGTCAAGCAGTCTCCATTGTATACATGCTTTCTCTGAGAAGTCTCCATTGTATACAGTTCCTGGGATAGTGGATTCTCTTTAATGGGTCATCAGCATATCTGGCTACTCCATTGTACCTGAAAGGCTGGCTGTGGGTGTTCCCAACCTCACAACATCTTTCAGTGACCCACACATAGCAACACTTCATAACTTCACACACAATGGTAGCAGATACAATCCAACAGGACACTAATGTACAACAGATCAAGACTTTTAAAATGATACCTCACAAGGCAGAACATGCCATAAGTATAGGACACTGGTAAATACGGGGGTGTTGCATTGAGATACAGAGTGCCACAACGGGCAAGGATCTCGGTTAGCAAACATCCTGCAATGGGAGCCAAATGTGTGATGGACAGGAGAGCTGTCTGGTAGGCACAGCACCTGGCCCACATGTTCACCTTGAACAGAGCAAACAAGAGCATCCAGAGGCTACAGCCAAAGTCACACTAACAGGAAGCAAGGCCCTGGAAAGAGGAAGACTGGCAGTGTGACACCCCCCGCCCCCATCTCTTTCTGGCAATCTTGGAATCTGCAGACGTCTTCTTGAGAAGGTTTATGTGGAACACGTCAGCTTGACACAAGGCCCTGAGCAAGGCTGGATTGAGGGGGAAGAATGATCTAGTGGTTAATGCACGGAGCGGAGCGCCAGGAAATCTGGGTTAGATTCCCAGCTCTTGCCCTGTTTGACTGAGGGCAAGTCGCGTCCATCTTTGTGGGCCTCAGTTTCCTTCCAACAAAGTGGGGAGAACCATCTTTCTTTGCCTATTTAGAGTGGGAGCCCATCATGGCAGGGACTGGCACTGTGGGGGGTCCCCAGTCTGGGTCAAGTAATACAGATATTAGTATATCAGATGAGACAGGTGAGCTACGTGTGCCGGCCACTTACTCCCAGTGGCAGAACTCCAGGTTCTACTGCCCTGCAGCCAGGAGCAGGCCCACTCCCCTGACTTAGCCTCCTAGCAGCCCGGACCAGGCAGGACTCCTTTGCACCAAGGGCAGAGATTAACAGAGCCCACAAGACTGGGCTTCGTTGCCCTCAGAGCCCCTTCTGCTGCAAGGAATATGCTGCTGACCCCAACCCATCAGCCTCCTGAGGTCAGGATGAAATGCCTGATTGCCATCCAGGGCAAGGGAGGGATGGCTTTGCCTTGCTCAGGATAAGGGAGCGGGAGGCCAAACGTTCTCATGATGGCATCTGGGCCCAGCTAGCATGTTACCGGGACTGGGGCCTGACGCTAGATCTGCAGGGAGCAACAGCCGGGATGCAGCAGTGTCAGGTTGGAGAAGCAGCTGCTGGGGACAGCAGCTGGTTAGACCAGAGGGCAGGCCACCCTTTGATCTGCGGCCCTGAACCTTATGGCCTGAAGGCCAGGGAGAGGCAGACAGGATGCAGCTGGGATCTGCCCATTGTTATAATCCACCCTGGTGCTGGCTGCATGCCCCTACCCCCCAAGTGCCAGCAGGGGCCCAGAGCTCAGACGTGAAGCCAGTCCTCTTAAGCCCAGGACGGAGGCAGCTGGATCCGCCCCAGCTGCAGGAGCAGTACATAGGCCCATGGAAATCTAGGGCGTCATGGCGACGGTGAGGGGCAAAGGGATCAGCTCCCACAATAGCTGCTGGGCTGGGGACCGAGGAGGATGGGACGCCGGAGAAGGAGACAGCCCCCAATTCTCAGGCCCATGAGTGGGAAGGAGAGCAGCTCCCCCTGCCCAGTCCCAGTCCAGGGGGATGCTAGGAGCAGGCAGTGTTGATGTGGGACATGACCATGGCAGGCCCCCAGCATGGAGCAAGGAGAGGCACACAG
This sequence comes from Emydura macquarii macquarii, assembly GCF_026122565.2. Taxonomy (NCBI): domain Eukaryota; kingdom Metazoa; phylum Chordata; order Testudines; family Chelidae; genus Emydura; species Emydura macquarii. The sequence goes on along the minus strand of NW_027131105.1, from coordinate 5,883,006 downwards.
CCCCAGTGTGGAGCGTGTGGGGCAGGGCCCTCACTCCTTGTCCTTCTGCCTAGGCAGCCCTGGGTCCGGCCCCAACATGCTGACCCAGGCTGAAGCCCCACTGACCCACAGGGCAGGGGCTGTGCCAGGCCTGGGACCCTATGAAACCCAGCCCCATGCAGGAGGGCAGGGGTTGTGATGTCACTGGCCCCCCGGGATGGCTGAGACCCCCCGCCAGTGCCCTCTGGCAGCATGTGAGCAGGCATGGCCCACAGCAGCCGGCTCTTGTGGCTCTCCCTGTGCTGCATGACCAGACAGCCCACCCCGGGGGGGGCCGAGAGAGCCCACGGCTGAGGCGCTGGGCGACGGGCCAGGCCCAATCTGCAGGGCCAGGCCGAGGTGCTGGGGCAGAGGGCTGTGCTGTGGCTGGTGAGCATGGTGGGGCTGTATGGCCTGACCAGCCTACTGGCTGACTTCCCTGACCAGCAGGAGAAGGAGATGAGGGACCAGCAGGCAGCCTTAGCCCTGTCCCAGCCAGCAAGCATCATTTCTACATCACTGGCATATCTAGATCTGGCTCCATTATGGTGTGCACCTTATTAGCAGCATTATGGCACTTCCTAGGCCAGGGACCCCTCCAATATCTTCCCTGTTATGATGTGCACGTTATTAGTAGTATTATGATACCAGTTATTCTCTCCAATCTATCACCCATCACCTCATCTTAGTAAGTTCTTTGGGGCAGGAGCTGTCTGTGTGCTCTCTCTGTACAGCGCCTTGCACTGTAGGGGTCTGGTCCATGACTGGGGCTCCTAGGCAATACTACAAGTACATACAAGGGATGGGAGATAGTGGACAGATACTAAGGAAATATCTTCCCACATATAACGAACTATTACCCTGTGGAACTGATTGCCACAAGAGATTCTTGAGACACTTTATCAGGGTTCCAAAAAAGGACTGAAGATTTGTAAGGGAGAGGAGAACATACTGAGTTATAACAGTGAACTTTCTCACCTGTGTGGGGAGCTCCTGGCTTCACACTAATGCAGCCTGATTCATTGCAGAATGATGGCTCACCAGGCTACTCTGACACTCCCCATTGGCGCTTCTCCCTTGATTCTTCTCTGAAATGCCTGGACCAAGCAGAGCAGGACTTGGTGAAGCTCCTGGTTGAGCTGTGGAGGCGCAGAGATGCCCTGAGCTGGCTTCCAGAGGGCAGACGTGGGAAGATGCTCCAGGATGGCTACCCTGGCAAGATAGAGGTGGTGATCTATGAAGTGGCAAAGTGCTCTGACTAGGCAGAGCCTGGATCTGCCCAGGCTGAGAGTGCTGGAGGAATAAAGTGTGCAGAAGTAAATTCTCCTTCCCCCACAACTTACACTCCTCATTTACAGCAAGGGCACTACAAAGACACCTCTTAGGGAGGGCATTAATTGCTAGAATGTACGTCTTCCCAGAGCTGGGACTAGAACCCAGAGTCCTGACTGCCAGCCTGCCAGGCTCTACCCACTAGACCCCACTCTTCTCCTAGAGCTGGGAATAGCACCCAGGAGCTGTGGCTCTCAGACCTCTATTCTATCTACAAATCCTTCCCAAGGCTGTGAAATAGAACCCAGGTGTCGGTTCCCAGTCCCTGCCTAACTCCACTGCCCCCTGGGCTCTGGGAGGTCAGTGGCGTTTGGTGGTTACAGCAGGCAGGCTGGGTGCCTGAACTCCTGGGTTCCATTCTCAGCTCTGGGAAGCAGAGCTTTATACTGGTTAGAGCAGGTGGGACTGGGAGTCATACCCAGGGGCCACCACAACTAAATCCCTCACTGGGAGTCTTAGCAGGGGCCCCTCAGAAACTAATAAGGAAAGGGGATCTTGGAGGGAAGGGGGGTGTCACTCCAGCATAGGGCTGGGCCATCATGATGGATGCTTCCACTCCTCCCCGACCTAATCGAGGCTAAATCCTTCTTCGATTTCCAATGGCCTCTGCACTTGCAATGGGGGGTAGCAACTCCGGATTGACACCAGGAGCAGTGTGAACAATGGGGGGGGGGGAATCAGGGGCACAGGGTCCCCCAATAATTGTCAGGGGTACAGAACTCCTCAGGCCCCAGGGCATGAGCTCCGGCTGGCTGGGGCAGGAGGGGAGAGAATAGTGAGCTGCAGCTGGGGAGGGGGAGGGGGCAAATAGTCAGGGGGCACAGAACATGCCCCTCCAAAAGGGATCAAAGTTAAATTCCTGTGCACACCCCTGAACAACACCAGGAGCATGCTGGCCAAAATCTTGTTTTTGAAATATATGTAAGAACAGAGTCACAAACACCCCCCCCTCCCCCCCGCTTCCTACCAAAAGGCACATCAGTCTGAATCAAAAGCTAAAACCTCAAACTGACTCTCACTGTTCTACCCTTTTAAATGTTAATTCAAGTCTGTCTGCACTTTGTATAATTTTAAGATTGTTTGTAAATGTCTGTACCATGTCCACTGGCCAGTTTATCTGTTAATTTTACCTGCTTCCAATATATTTGTAAAAATCCTATTCTAAGTACAAAAGCCACACTGTGCAATGTAATGTATCTATCTAATTGTGAAAGACACCGTCAAAAATGAAATAAGGTTTGCTCTAAAAATAATACATAAGTTCTTCAGCTAGGAGTTGGCCCTGAGTGATTGAAGTGTGAATAGCCGAGCAATTGAGTTGGGTGTAGACAAAAAGAGTGATTGAACAATTGGTCTGAGTAAGGGATATGGAAACAGACATGAAGAAAACACCAGCCTCACCTAAAACGCTTGAGGGAAGAAGAAAGAAGCAAAGATGATCAAATGGCCGAAGAGGAACCCACCCTGATAACTTTGGAGCCAGCCCATTTCAAAGGACAAAATCTGATCAGGCTTGCAACAACGTGGATGATTAAGAATCACACCAAGAATGCAGTTGCAGCATGACAATGCAAAACCCATAGACTGACATGGGGTCCTTTCCCTATAAAATGGGACAAGAAGATGAAAGCTGGAGGTTCAGGTCTACAACATCACATCAGCCAGGAGTACCGGTGCGCATCGGCAGAACCTTGCTCCTCATCCTCATGCTCTAGTCACCTGGCCAGTGACTATCATGAGCACCAAGAAGCTGGTAACTATGACATCTGGAAGATCCCTATGTGTGTTTGTCTGTCTCCCTGTCTGTGTGTGCCTGTCAGTGTGTGTGAGTGTGAATGAAAGCATCAATTGAAACATGTCTCTGTAATTGTAGTATTGATATAAAGTTAATACTGTTTTCCTAGTGTCTACATTATTATTAATGCTATTTCACTAAGTAAAGCACAATATTAATGTTATTACAGTGTTGATACTTTTCTTTTTTTGATGCTATTTCCCAAGTTTCTGTGTTCACAATAAACGTGGCTTGTTGCCTTATCCCCTAAAAAGATCCTGTGATATTTGTTATCTGGGTAACAAGCAGAATCTGTCGTAGGCCCTGGAGAATTCACCAGCTTTTAATGCTGGCTGGGCGGGAGGGGCCTGTGACTTGTCAGCACCATAGATACAGTCCCTCTGCCCGGTGTGGAAGAGCCAATGCCACTGCACAGACTTTCTGGGGCTGAAGGCATTCAAGCTACACCCTCCCAGCCAGTGCCTGAGCCCAGAGACCAGCCTGACGTGAGGTCTACTCCTCTCTGAGCTTAGACCCAAAGCACTTTCCACATGGAGGGTAGGGGCTGTATTTCCGGAGCTCCTGCCTCACCTCTTCAACGCCCCAGAGCTTGGCTCCATGGACTTACACCTGAGTCACACCAGCTAGAGGAGAACTGGGCCCTGGGGCATGCCAGCCCCCAACAGCCACTGGACCCAGCAGTGAGTAGTCAGTGGCAAGGTTAGGAATATAGCCCAGGAGTCCTGACGCCCTCCCACTTTGCCCTGCTCTAGCTGCTATACCACATCCTGCCCCCAGAACAAGGCCAAAACCAGGAGTCCTGGCCTCCCCTCCAACCACGAGCCCACACACCCGCCCAGAGCCAGCACCAGACCCCTCAGTTACACAGCTTGCACTGGGATCAGACTGGGGACAAGTCACCCTGGCTACAGCTTTTATGATGGAAAAATAAAGCCAGCCCCAACCTGTGCCCAGTCCCTCTCTGGCTCTTTAACCTAAGCCCCCCTGCTCAGCATTTCTCAATTAGCTCATCTGCCTTCCCCCTGCGTGCACAGACAGGTACTTGCAGGAACAAGACCCAGCTGGCAGGGCCTTTGTCTTTCAACAGAGGCAGCCACCGAGCTTCCTCCAAACTGTCATTCAAGAGAGGCAGCTGCCTTCCTGCTCACCTCCCCCACTCCAACTCCTCCCTGCTCTGAGGGGGTCAGCAGTCGGGTGCTTCCAAACGGGGACCACCCCGGCAGCACAGCAGCCCCACACTAGAACGTCAGACGGGACCAGAGTCTGAGCTCAGCTCCTCCGGGGTCAATCCAGAGTCAGCCCTGACTGCAATGGGGTCAGGGCCTGATTCTGATCTTAGTTACACTATGTTACCCAGTGACAGACCTGCCTTGTCATTAACTATTCTGCTACTGTCATGGAAAAGAATCACACTGCTACATTTTAGAGTTGGAGCGGGTGCAGCTTTAATTGTGACACACACAATCACATAACCATAGCTATGGGGAATACTATAGCCATAGGGAAAACCCAGGTGGCTATAGGGAAGTCAAGCAGCATGTCTGGATGCTGGGCAAATGTACTTCACCTGGCTACCAGATACAAAAGACTTATATAGGGGTTGCTTAGGTTCATTTACATGTTGATCGTATAGTGGAATTTGATTAACAGTTTATACTTAACAGGAAAGACAATCAACGCACAGTGGGGCACACCAGATGCCTTCACAGGAACACCCAATGAGTCACTTGAGTATACAATGTAGTTTTCAGGGACCCTGGTTAACTCCCGAAGATGGGTGGTGACACAATACCTGTTCAAAAGCTAATTTGTATGGAGTGAGTTTCTATGGGGCCAGTAAGACAAAGGGGCAGGTACTGGTACTTATCGAAACAGGTGAAGTCTGTTCACAGACTTCAATAAGGCTTAAGGCTCATAACAGAGAACTTGCTTCTCGGGTGTGGTTCAGAGACCTCCTGTGGGATTTTAACATCTTTATCCTAATTGCAGTTGAGGCATTCTGTTAATGGTTTAGCCTGGGGCTTCTATTTCAGTTTCAGGCTACAACTTCAGGCCAGGCCTTCTATGACCAGTTTCAGACTAGGCATTTCTATTACTCAATTTTATGATTAATTCTTTGATTCCACCCTACTTACACTGCAAATGAAAGGTAGCCTGCCCTCCCCACCAATCCTAGATCTGAGCTCCCCAGCTCCTTCCTTGGACTCTGGGGTGTTCAAAGTCAGAACAGAACTAGGGTGCTTGGACCTCTTTCCTGCAAGCCACAATCCACTTCTCTTGTTACAAACTTCCCGAGACCACCCCTTTAAAAACCATAGCCCACAGCAGGAACAATTAACCAAACAGATAGCAAGGATGGGTCAGTGGTTAGGGCCCCTCACCTGGGTCATGGGAGACAACAAGGTTCCATTCTCTGCTTTGTCATAGGCTAGCTGGGTGTTCTTGGGCAAACTAGCAACCGTGCCTTGGTTTCCCCATCTATAATATAGGGTAAACTGCCCTGCTTCACAGGGGTGTGTGGGGATAAATCTATTCAACATCAGGCGGTGCCTAGACACTACAGAGATTGGGGGAGGGTACGGATAAGTACGTAGGATAGACAAAAAAAGCACTGATATATACTTGGACTAAAGGTGAGTGGGCAGTTGGTATTTCTCCAGGCTGAGAGCAATGCAGAAATAGCCCTATGAAATATATATTGTAATTGCTCTTTTTGCATTATCACTTCCCATAAGTTTTACTGGGCCCTGGGACGGATATGTGCGCACGAATTTATGGCCTCCTTGCTTCCAGAAACAACTGAAAGCTCAGGGATGCTAGAGCTGGATTGAAACAGGACGCAGTTACTTTTCTGCAATGACTCTGGGCTTTCTTCCCTGGGTCCCACCTGATCTGTTCCACCAGAGTAGAATCTGGCCAGTGTCAGATGTGCCCCATGCTGCACTCGGAAATAACTGAAGGAGGACAGGCTTTCTGCACTGCAAGCCAGCTGGCTAGGGCTAGATTCTTCCAAAGAGCCCAGGGCTTCTGAGGGCTCAGCACACACAACCAGGCTTGTAGCAAACCCCTGGAAATCAGACCCCAATTGTAGGTGCTGAGGCTTGGGAAACATAAGCAATGAACAGCTCAGAGTGAAGAGCTGTTTGCAGGCCAGAACCAGGCGATAGGAACAATGGTGGCAGAAGTGTTGAATTTCAGATGGGAGATGTGAAGCCAAGGCCCTTGTGGGCTTCAGAGATCCCTTGGCACTTCCCCCAGCCAGGGCATGAACCCTAGCTTCCCAGCCCAGCTCCAGCATTTTGCCACCCTAAATAACCCTTTGTTGTTTCCAGATCCTTAATTTCATCCCCTAAACTCTTGTCCGTCCAACAGCTGCCGCGTTCCACCCCAGAGACGGCCGGATTGAGCTGAAACGCACAAGCAGAAGTGCCGCTAGAAACACAGCCGATGATCCCCTCCCATGAAGATCCCAACTCGAGCCTTCAGTCACGCCAGCATCCCCCTGCTTTTCAAAGCCCTCTTTATCCAAGGAAGTCTGACATCTCATCCCCGCCGGCAAAATTCCACTTTAGGCAGCATTAAGCTTTCTGAACCAACCCTCCATTTAGAAAAGGCTTGGCCCAAAGATGCAATCCAACAATGGCAGGTTTATATATTGAACTTGATCGGATGCCTAAAATATGTCTGGGGGATATAAATAGTTGCTGGTAAAGAATTGGAGCTTTCTCCCTGCTCTCTTCCAACATGTTAAGTCACAACCCCCTTCAGTTTAATTCAACTCTACTGGAAAGATTTAATTGGCTTGGAGGGGAGAAAAGAGTTAAGAGCCCGCTGTGCTTTGGAGCTGCACAGAGCGCTGCTAATCGAGTTAGCGTCTGGTGTAGTGACCCCACAAAGATAGAGGCCAGGGGGTCATGTTCTCTAAAGACACTTATGCCCCATTTTCAAAAGTGACTCCTCAGAAGTCAAGTCACTTTGAAAATGGGGTTTAGGCAGTTTGGAAAATTTGATCCTTAAGATTTTAAAAGTTAGGAGCCTAAATCCATAAATCCCTAAATAAGGACAAGCCAACACTATTCTTACAGCGGGAAGGATGGTCTTGTAGCTACGGGGCTGGACTAAGCCGCAAGAGGGCTGGGTCTGATTCTTGCCTCGGCCACTGACTCCTTAGGTGGCCTTGTGCAAGTCACTTTCCCGCTCTGTGCCTCAGTTTTCACCTCAGAAATTAGGTGAATTCTCCTTTTGTCTATGTAAACTGTGACCTCTTTGAGGCAGGGACGGTCTCTCACAGTCTGCCTGCCTAATCTGATGGAGGGCCCAATCTTGGGTGGGGGTGTGTGGGGCACCCTGCACAATGGGGACCCCAATCTCAGTTGGGGTCTGTGCAGCACCCAGCAAAACTGGGGCCCCCTGAATTTGGTCAGGGTCTGTGCAGTGTCTGGCCTAACTGGAAATCTCTTATCCTGGCAGGGCCTCTAATAAGCTTGCCCTACTGTGCCTGGCAAATAAGAACCACCACCAAAAAACCCCAAACTTCTTGTTTTGGCTTGAAATAGACTCTTTAAAACAAACCCCCTCCCCCCCGATCTCCCCCGTTGTTCAACTTCAGCCATTTCCAGCCTGGGGTCAATTGCCTACCACCCCCACAGCTGAATTTAACCTCCTACAGAGGAGACACGGGGATCCCTCTGTTCTATAATAGCAGCTTTTGGGAACGCTGCTCTGACTCCCAAGACTAGAGCCGCAGGCTCCCTTGTGAAATAACTTGCGTCACAAAGGACAACCATCTTCGGTCTCTGGGTGGCAGGTTTGAATCCAGCTTCAGGAGCGAGATCAAAACTATCACTAAAGATTAGGAGAAAGGCAGCAGTTTTCCTAGACAATGAGGCCAAAAGGGCCTGTTATGATCATCTGGTGTGACTTCCAGTACAAGCACAGTCATAGGACAGCCTTGCATTAATTCCTGTTGGAACCAGAGCATAGCTGCTAGAAATACATCCAGTCTTGATTTACAAATTGGCAGTGATGGAGAATTCACAACCCCTCCTTTGGGAAGTTGTTCCACTGATGAATTCTCCCTCACTGTTAAACATTTGTGCCCTATTCCCAGTCTGAGTTTGCCTAGCTTCATCTTCTAGTCACTGGATCTCACTAGACTGTTAGAAATCATGGCTCTAAGAACTGACTCACTACTTCGCCTTGGCCAAGTCACTTCCCCAGCTCTTGGCCTCAGTTTCCCTGTCAGTAATGTGACCCACCCCAGAGTAGAGCCAGAAAGGTTCATTCTTGTTTCTAAGGTACTAGAGGAAGTGACTTCGCTCAAGGGTTGCAGCAGAGCCAGGAATAGACCAAAGTGTCCTGAGCCCCAGCCCAGCACTAGCCATTGTGCAACACTGTCTCCCTTGCCTCTTTTCCTGGAAGGCTTAAGGGTCTCTGCAGAGCTGGCACCATCCCATACCAAACAAAAGAGAGTTCAGTGATGGAGAAGAGCAGGAATTTAGAGGGTTAAGGCATGGGGCTGTTAAGGCAAGAGACCTAGGTTCACTTCCTGGCTCTGCCACACAGACTCCCTGGGTGAGCCTGGGCCCGTTGCTGAATCTCTCTGGGCCTCAGTTTCCCCACCTGGAAAATTAGAATGATAGTTCTTTTGTCTAATTTATTTAGATTATAATTATCCCTTTATCACAGGTTGGGAAACTGAGGCACAAAGAGGGGTGGTTTCTTGCCCAAGGTCACCCAGCGAGTCTATGCAGAGCTAGGTCCTAGAAACCACTGATTAATAATTAATACACCCAGGCACTCAGAGAAGAGCCACTGGACAAGGACAAGCCATTGTTCCTCGCTGGGCTGTCAGTGGAGCCGGAGCTGTGTCCTAGAATGACCCTGCACCGGGCTGGAGAAACTGTTATCAGCAAGAAATGGGCACATCTGGCAAAGGCAATGCAATTATCTTCCCACTGCACCGGCAGTCGGATGCACGCCGGGCGGGGCATCTGGAAGGGGACTTGCTGTGCTACCGTGCTGGAAAGCTGCTTGCAGGAAAACATCACTTCGGAAGCACAGTTTGCATGGTCTGAGGCACTTGCCACTCATTAGATGTTTGGATGGCAGCATTTGGTACGTTAGATGAGATGCAAAACCCACGTCCTCACCACTCATTCAAAGTCCTCTGGCTTGGTCCCTCAGGAGCTGGCATGTGAACCCCGGCATCCTAGAGTGGGGACTTTTCTGCCTCACTGAACTCCACCTGCAGGAACAAGATTCTCCTTGCAGTTCTCAAAAGCTGTTAAATAGCTGCTACATCTCCCTGGTGGGAGAAGAAGTCTCACCCCACTCCAGATGCAGCTGCATCTCATTGGGAGGTAGAATTGAATGTATACACAGTTTGCACTGCGCTCTGAGATCTGTCAGAATGGAAGATGCTGTCAAATGTAAGATCCCTCTGATGGAGTTGATGGGGTGGGATCTCGGAAAAAGCTAGTGGCTCTGGAAATCTAGAGAGCAATTTATTTTTCTTAGCTGGGAGGGCGGGGCAGGGGGTGGGGATGGAAAAAGTTAGAGTCCCAAAGGGGCAGGCCCAGGTGTGGAGATGCAAATACCTGAGCTAGAAATAGCCCCTGGGTGCGCTTGCTGCGGGATACCATGACTTGGGAGCTGCCCAGCAGGACCCCTGTGCAAGAGAGCTGCTAACACCCTCTGCGGCGGACTCCCTGCCAGCCAAGCACAGATGGTAGGATACACTCCCGGCTATGGGGAGGTGAAGGGGGCAGAACAGCTGGGGTCTCAGCTGCACTGAAGGCAGAGCAGGTGCCAGGTCCTTTCAGTCCTTGAGGCAGGAGGTGTTTGTAGCAGAAGAGAGAATAGTTGCTAGAGGGTAGAAGGGATAATCCCAGGCTCACACACTTACGCTAGCCAATTTGCTCCCAGAGCTGGGACTAGAACCCAGGAGTCCCAGCCCCCTGCTCTAGTCACTAGACCCCAGAGTTGGGGATACAACCTAGGAGTTCTGACTCCCAACCCATGCCCTGCACACTAGTCAATGCCCCTTTGATCGCTGCTCTTTTGAGTCACAAGAGAAGTTTAGTTGAAAGAACTTGCAATGGGGAAAAGGAAAACTGATTTTTTTACTGTATTCTCTGTTCCAGTTTGACTGCAGGTAGAACTGTACAAGGCTGAAATGCCAGGGAGTGGGCACAAGCCAACAATGTGTTTTAATATAGTTATATATTTTAGAACAAAGAATATCAGTCAGGCTTACATGATGGGGGACTATCCTGGAAAGCTGTGGCTCTGGAAAAGATTTGGGGTGGGCGTGGGGGATCATCAGCTGGAAGGGAGCTCCCAGTGCAATGCTGTGGCCAAAGGGCCAATGTGATACTTGGATTCATAAACAGGGTGATCTCCAGTGGACGCAGAGAGGTGTAGCACTGGTGTGGCCACTGCGGGAAACACAGTGTCCCATTGTGGTGTCAAGGAGGATGTGGATCAAGTGAAGAGAGTTCTAAGAAAAGCCACAAGAATGATAAAAGCCCTTAGAAAACCTGCCTTCTCGTGAGAGACTCCAGCAGCTCAATCGGTTTAGCTTACCCAAGAGAAGGTGAAGGGGTGATTTGATCACAGTCTAGAAGTGCCTACATGGGGAACCAATTATTTAATAATGGGCTCTTGAGCCTAGCAGGGAAAGGTTTAGCATGACCCAGCGGCTGAAGTTGAAGCTAGATGGATTCAGACTGGAAAAAAGATGTGCATTTTTATCAGCAAAAATAATTAACCATCAGAACAACTTCCCAAGGGGGGCGGTCGGTGGATTTTCCATCGCTGACAATTTTTAAATCAAGATTGGCTGCATTTCTAACAGCTCTGCTCTAGGAATGGTTTGGGGGAAGTTCTCTAGCCTGTGCTGTGCAGGAGGTCAGACTAGATGAGCACAATAGTCCCTTCTGGCCTTGGAATCTATGAAACTGAGTGTGTGCGTGCGTGCGTGCAGATGGGGGGGGGGGGGGGAAGGGACAGCCCAGACTGTGACACTTGGTCTATGCCCTTTGCCTCAGCAAGTCCCATTCTCTTCTGTTCCCAAAGGCTAGAGCTCTTCCACTCAAGAAGAATCCCCATGAACAGTATAGGAGCTAGGACACACAGTTTAGAGGTTCAGATTGCACACACGCATGGTATTCTAATCAGAGCAGCCTCTTCTCCCCCCCTCCTGCTGCCCTGTCTCTGTTCTCCTAGTCTGTGCCATTCCCGTTGCAGAGCCCATGCACCATGCTGTCCTGCCATGCCACCATCATCTCCCTGCTGCTGATCGTGCTGGCTTCCCCGGGCTGCAGCTATGAGGGCATCGGGCCTGGCTGCCGTCTGCACCGTAAGGACGGGGAGGGAGCGAGGGAAGGAGTGATGTCAGGGGCTGACCATGGCACCGGGGAGCTAGAATTTCCCTAACCCTGGGTCTGACACTGACTCCCACGGGGGCCTCATGGAATTGCTGCATTTTACAGACTGGGAAACTGAAGCACAGAAGGGGGAAGGGACTTGGCCCTGAGGTCATGCACAGTCTGTGGCAGAACCAGGAATAGAACCCAGGAGTCCTGGCTCCCAGCCCTTCTGCTCTAACCAGTAAACCTTCCTGCCCCCCCCAGTTGACTTTTACACACCTCTACGCTGCAGGGATGTTAATGGCTGTAAAGCCAACTGAGTGTTTGGTGCTAAGGGTGGGTCTTTTGGATCCTAAAGTCGCCAGTTCCAATCCCGAGCAGGTAGGGTCATTCCCGCTCTGTGGCCTTGGTGTGGACGGAGTTAGCTGGCTCTCAGCCCAGCCCCTAACTAATCAGTACAGAGGCTGAATGCTGGCCGGGCCATGAAGACTGAACTCTTCCCCCCTCCCAGCATTTGATGTGACCATCAAGAGCGACCGTCGTGGGACCTGCCGGGGGACCCATGTGGTCCAGGCCTGTGTGGGCTACTGTGAATCCAGTGCCTTCCCCTCCAAGTACTCTGTCCTGCTAGCCAGCAGCTTCAAACACAACATCACCTCTGTGTCCCAGTGCTGCACCATCGGCAAGATGCAGAAGGTGAGCGGGGCTGGGGGAGATGCCATAGATCCTGCCCCACAATGTGGGCCCAGGCCTGGTATGAGTCTTCCCAGCAACTCAGCCAGCTAGGGGGACATAGGGCTCCTGGGTGCAGCCAAGAGCTGGGGTGATAGATAGAAGCAGGAGAGAGGGGGATCCGTTGGAGGACAGACAGGTATGGGGGAATCCAGTAGAACCCAGATGACTGGCCAGGTCCCAGAGACAGCAGCTGGGAGCGAAGCACGCAGGGGAAGCTGGATGGACACAGCAGGACCAATTCTCAGCTACACTGGGGATTTAAACATGCTACAGCCACACGAGTGATGTGATTGGCACAGGTGCAGCGCACCCTAGCCCAGCACAGTGCTCGTGAGAGGGGATCTTCTGCACTGGCTGGAATCTCAGGGCTACTCCATGGCCCTTTCAGAATCCAGCTCTTCCAGCCAGTGTGGAGTTAAAAGGGCTCTGCTCCCAGGAAGGGTCCTGGTCAACATGCACCATGTTTTGGCTAGTCTCTGGTCCCCCCAAGGGATCCTGGGAAGTGGCATTTAAAGTAGAGCAGCCCAGACACTGCTCTAACTTGCACCAGGGCCCAGAATTAAAGTAGGGCCCTGGGGTTAGCACCAGTCCCTCTCTCACCCTCCCATCCAGTGACGTACCGAGGGGGAGGCTGCAGGGGGCACCAGGCTGGCGCCCCACCCCATGGCTGGGTGGGAGGGGCTGCCCCGGTTGGGCTGGAGCAGCAGGTTAGTGGGGGGAGGACGTACTGCACCGGGCCGACCCTTCACAACGGGAGGGGTTGGGGGACACAGGAGGCACTGAGGGGTGCCCCCCAGTACCTTCCTGCGCATCGTGAAAGGCCGCCCACCCCAGGCTGAGCCAGTGCCGGGCTGCAGTGACAGGGGTGAGCACTGTGCGCAAGGTAAGTGCGGGGGTGGAGAGGAGCAGAGCCAAGCCTGCGTTTGTGCTCCCGCAAGCCTCGACCTCCCCCTCCCCACAGGTACACACCACACCCCAGGGCAGCTGGGGGGCAGCGCCAGGACCCCTCCTGCCCTGCGCCGGGGGCGTGAGGCGTGGGGGAGGCCACAAATGCAGGCTTGGCCCCCCAGGCGCTGGAGACCCTCAGTACGCCACTGCTCCCATCCTCCCCTCCACAGGTCAAAGTCCACTTGCACTGCGGGACCACCCGCCATGAAGAGCTGGAGATCTTCACCGCCAAGAGCTGCCAGTGCGACATGTGCCGCCTCTCCCGATACTGACCGGGCCAGGCAGGGCCTCTCCTGCTGCACCCAGCAACTCCCAGCCCCAGGCTGTGCTTGTCTAGAACCCTGCATATTAACATGTTCCCCTCACGCTGGGGGGCACGGCCGTCCACACCACGCTCGCTTTGCCACCAGGGGGCGCTGCCATTGCCGCTGCTGTAGGTTCCTCTGCAAACCGATACCATTCTGGGGACGTCTACACTGTGCTCTCTCCGGTCGACTCAGTTAGTCCACGGCTCCCCAAAAGGAGCAAGGCTGCGTCGCCAGGAGGGCGTCTCCCATCGACTCAGTGTCACGAAGACGCTGCACTATGTCAACGTGAGTACGTCGACGGGAAATGCACGCGTTACATTAGCTTGCGCATCTCCCTTCGACTACCGCCGCCAGCGCAGAGCAGCCCTAGACCGCTCCCAGCTGGAACAAACCACAAACAGAGCCAGGCTCCCCCGCCTAGATAGGGCTGGAAATGGGCTGTCCACATGCTGGGCCCAGTCAGTGAAATTTCTGGGCTCCTTTTCCGTGCTGCCAAGAAGGCAGCAGCTGATCTCAGTTTAATGTGTATGGCTAAAGCACAAAATCAGCATATGCCTTGGAGCCTAAGAGTGGATTGCCACTCTCAGGAAAGATCCCTGAATGAGCAGGACATGCCCGAAGCATGATCTAATCGCAAACTGCACCTTCTGAGACCCAGTTACTTACCCAGGAGAATCCACTGAACGTGGGCTTCCTAGGGAATCTCTAAGAGGAAAGTGCCTCCCAACTGCTCGTTTATATGGGCATGCCAGAGGGGGAGCTAGAACCAGCTCCCCGCAGCACGCATCTGACCTCACCCACACCTAATGATATGGTAAAAGGCCAGTGGGGAGCTGGTTTAGCTCAGGGGTTCTCAAACTTTTTTTGCTGGGACCCCCTTTGAAAATATTTCAGGCTGTGATGACCCCCCCCAAAAGTGATGACCCCCATGCCATCCTTACCTTACCAGGGGGAGCTGACAGCTCGCAAGCCCCCCATAATAACTTTGCAACCCCCTGAGGGGGTCACAACCACCAGTTTGAGAACCCCTGGTAGCTAATGGAGGCTGTGATGTAATGGGGTAGCCGGGGTGCTGTGTTTTATGGCTATATGGAATCTAGTCACTGGTCTTCTAATGACTTTCTGGGGGACCATGAGCATGTTCCTGCTTCTTATTCTGCTTCACTTTCTCCTCCTGCCATTTGTCTAGTTGGATTGTGAGCTCTTTAAGGCAAGAATTATCTTTCTCTATGTGTCTGTGCACTACATGGCCCGATGGGGGCCCTGATCTTGGTCGAGGTCTCTAGCCGTGACTCTAATATGAATAATAATGCTCTATTGGGTCTCAGGTTGCCTGTGTGTCCACTCTTTTGCTGAGTGCTGTAGTGTGTGAGCTATTAAAATAAATGAGCAGCAGCCAGCAGTGGCCAGGAGTTCCTAAGCGGAGTGCCCTTCTTAGCTCTCATTTCACAGGTGTTAAATCCTTAGACAGCTTCTGTACAAGTCCTAGAAAGACACAGGGCCACATTCATCCTTGGATCACGGCCCCACCGGGGAATAATGTTCCACCAGGGAACCTGTCTGTCGGAAGAGCCAGAGGAGGCCAGCAGTGGCCAGAGCCCAGACCACAAACAGGAGATCAGAATTCAGTCTCAGCTCTGCGGGGGTGGAGCGGGGTCTAGGGTTACAGTGTGGGGTTTTGGGTTCGATTCCAGGCTCTGTGAGGGAAAAGAGGTCTAGGGCCGAGTGGTTAGAGCAGAGAGGGACTGAGAAGCAGGACATCGGGGTTCTCAATGCTGAGAGAAGAGTGGAATCTGATGGGTTAGAGGGGGAGGGGCTAGGAGTCAGGACTCCAGGGTTCCGTCTCTGGTTCTGGTCCTCTCCTATTTCTAGCCCCTTGCTGAGCAGACACCCTGGACCCACAGTCGGGTGGTGTAAAGGGCCTCATTTCCCCCCCAGGTGCGTAGGCAGTTCAGCAAACCGATCTGTAACACCCCCCCACCTCCCGCACCCACTGCCATTGGATTCAAGCCAGGAACCAGGGGGCCTTCGTGGCAAGCTCCCCTCTGCAGCCAGGTGGGGTGAGGGCAAGGGGCTGTGGCTGAGCGGGACCAGTGAAAGGTTGGGGTGGGAGAGGCAGAGACCAGTGGGAGGCTGATTTCTGTGTCAGGGAACCAGACTCCAGCTCAAAAGCTTTAGGGCAGAGGGGTGGGAGGAGCTGGAGGCTCTGTCCCCCCACCTGGTATCAGTCCAGGTCATTGCTGCATTGGGAGCAACAGGCTCCATGGGGCATGAAGGAGGGAGACCTCTGCAAGCTGCTGGGGGGCTGGCAGCTGCTGCCTTGCTTGGGCATCCAGGCTAGAAAGGCTCCCAAGCCTTCAGCGCTGACCTACGGCCCTGTGCCACATTGCAGGGACCTGTCGCCTCACTGGTCCATTGGGGGGGGGGGTCCTCCTCAATCACCACCAGCAGACAGACACCTGCCTGGGCAGCCCATTGGCTGCCCCATGGAGAAGGCCACACCCCCACCTGGTGGCCACTTGGAAGCATCTGCCTGATGCAGCCAATCAGCAGATGTATTTGGGGTTTGAACCTCAACACCATGGCTCCATTTCCCCCATATCCTCCAGGTGCAGAGTCCCACAGGTGCTGCACCTCTGCTTCCCCAGCGTGCACCAGGAGGGGGCATCCTAGTGGCGTCACTCCTGAGACAAGGCCCTGGCTGAGGGTTCAGCTCACATATTTCCTCCCCACCCTCATGGCAGGGAAGTGCTCCCCTCTCTACCACCCCAGCAGCAGGGGTTTGAGGCAGTGCCCCTGCCACTCCACAGCTCAGTGCCTGCAGGAAGACATGCAATGGGTTAATGTTGGGTAGATGTGCTGGAGGTGGGTGAAGGTGCAGAGCTGGTGCTAGGGCTTCCTGTGGGGCAGCCCCCTCCTGTGCTCATGGCTGACATGTGGCCCTCTGCACGCTGGGAAGCAACATATCTAAGCTAAGGGTTAGAAGCAGTCTCTATAGACCATTTACTGGCAGGACTGCATTTTAATGAAGAATTTCCTACCAGGACCAAGCCAGCACAGAGGAGGCAGGACACCCTTTTGAAGAGCAAAATGGTTTTGTCCACCCTGAGCGATCAGGCACTCACTGTACGTGCAAGATCAGGCTGCCGGGAGAAGGCCATTTTGCTCTACAAAATGGTGGCCTCTGCACAGCGTAATTCATACTTATGAAGCAGGAAGTCAGGCTGTGCACAGGATCCCAGTCTGCAGAGCAAAATGGCATCCTCCATGCAGTGTGACCTCACAGGCACCATACATATGAGGTCATACTGTGCAGAGCAAAATGGCGTCCTCTGCCCCATAGGGATCGCTGCAACCCCATCTGCTGACAGCACGACCCCCTTTGGAGGGTCACAACCTAGTTTGGGAACTGCTGGTAGAGATACAGGCTCTCCTGGGGAACATCCGAGCTGTACCTTGGAGTGTGACTAGCGCACAGCCTGGTGGGGCAGGATAACAGTCCTACTAGTGGAACAGCAAATGGAGATCTCTGTTGGCTAAAGAAGTGTTCTCCCATCCCCCATAGAGAACCCACTTAGAGATGGGAAACACCTCCCCACAATTTGAAGCCAGGGCTCCAGGGTCTCAAGCACAGAGCAGTACCCGCAAGGCCAGCCCTTCCTAGGCTTTAGGGAAGAAATAGTGCTGGGCTCTGTCCTTGCTGGGGCAGAGCCGGTACCAATTCATTACAGGGTGCCAAAGCTAGGACACTGGTATCCCTCTTTGCTCTGCTTGGTGGCAGGGGGGTAACAGGCCACCACCCAGCTCAGGGCACAGCAAGCATGGGTGGCCATCTTGCTTCCCAACCCACTGCAGAAGGATTTAGAGCAAGCTCTGAACTCCATGGGTCTGCTCCTCTCCACCAGAGGGGTGGTGCTAGCATAACCTCTCCTCTACCCATCAAACTCCATATCCTGCTAATATATGGATTTGACCCTGTCACCAATTTCAAAGGCTGGAAGTCCTTACTTCTATGCCCAGTTCTGGGTGGGGCGTGGGTCTAGTCTTTCCATCCATCCTCCTTTTCAACACTTGTATCTCTCTGCCCAGTGAAAAGAGAATACTTCGCCCTCCTCTACGGCCTTCCAGCAATTAACTCCGCATTCTAGTGAGTGCATTTGACACAGCAAGGAATGACCCAGTGATCTGCAACCTGCCCAAGGTCACAGAACAAAATCAATGGCAGATAAAAGAACCCAGATGTGGTGTCCTGACACCCAGCCCCCACCTCCAAGCCCCTTCTCCCACCTTTACAGGCTGACACTTTGTGAATGGAGTCTGCACAGCCCACTGACATGAAAGTATCTCTTTATTGAATACAGACTTATCCAGCAAACGGAAATGGGGGAGGGGAGAGAAAGAGGAAGGGCAGCTTTAAACCAAATTATCTTAAATATAATTATTTAATTTCTTGTTTTTTACTCAACCCCTCTCCCCCTAAATTCCTCCTCCCTCAAAAATAACTCCTGGTGTCCATCCCCACCCCCAATTCCTCTCATGGTAACTACGTCACCGCTGTATCTAAGAGACAACAATTGTGCACCCGGTTACTACAGTCACCGTATGGTGTGAGTTGCTACAAATAAATTAAGGTTTAAATTAAAAATATCCCACTACCCCCACCAATAAAATAGTAATTAAAAAATAACAAAACCCCCAGTGAACTGTAAAATATTTTAAGTCATGCCTAGTATGGAGGGCACGATGTGATACCCGGGGTGCCTTTCGGCCAGCGCCGGCATTCAATGATGGGAGGAAAATTAAGACATTGGAGATGAAAGATCATGGGCTCAGCAGGATTAGAAATGGAAATGTAGGATTTCTACACATTTCTACCCCACAACCTGAGATGGTACAGTCTATTTACACCCCCTTCAAATGGCGTAGTCTATTCAGGCTCCTCCTTCTCACCCATGGGATACATTGCCTGCCACCCACCCACCCGGTATAGTCTATTCAATCTGGGGGGGGGGGGAAGGGAAGCAGTGGGGGGCAGACAGAGCGGTCAAACCAACTGCCACCCCATCAATGGTAGGTTCTATCCAGCTCACCTGCTTTCATATGGTAGAAACTACACACTCATCCCTTTCCCAGAGCTGGAATGGCTAAATCCAACCTGCCTCACCCTCTGACAGTACAATCTAGTCACCCGCCCTCCCAATTGCTCTAGTTGGAACAGTCAAGTCTAACTTCCCCAACCCAGCAATGCTAGTCTATTCAATTCCCCCTGCTCCCATAGTGGAACAGTCCAAAACCCCTCTCCTCCCCCCATCTCCTGAGATGGCACAGCCTAGTCAGCACCTCCAAATGGTACAGACTTCAACACCTTTCTCCCCCTTCCATATGGTAGCACCTATGCAGCCCGCTCCCATGCAACAACTGAGTATAGATGGTACAATCCACTAAAACATCACTTAAAATAGTCTCCTCCCTCCCCCCCTTTACTGCCCCAGATGATACAATCTTTTCAGGCTCAGGCAGCTAGAAAAGGGGATGGTTCAACTTGATCTTTCCTTAAGGGGGAAAGAGCAGAATGGATGATACCATCTAATGGGAGAGAGGGGTGTATTGACTGTACCATCTGAAGTGGGGGGCCATACATTTTCAATAAACTGCCCCAAATGTTTCCAACAGAAATTGAAAAGGGAGGCAGCAAAAATTTAAAGTGACAATAGCAGCTCACAGCTGCTGGGGGAGGGAAGGGGGTCATGGTAAGGAGGAATGTAGTCCCAAGAGTTCAACCAAGGAGGACTGGGAGGGGGAAGAGGCAGAGGAGATTAGCATTAGGCTTGCAGTGCTATAAACCTGCTCTCTTCCTTTCCTTTTTGCACCACCCCCATCTCCAGAGAGTGGGGGACCCCCACCATGCAAAAACCCATGGACCCCAGGTCCAGGCTCCCCCTCCTCCTCTCCCCTCGGAGCCAATTCAGATAATGGCAGACAGACCCACCACTCGCCTCCCCACTAATAGTCCCCCATCTTCCCTGCTGTTACATCCATGGCTGCAGGTCCTGTATCAAGAGCACTGCACAGCCCCCTCCAACATCTCTGCCATGTAGGCATTCATGTCAGTAGAGACACATTTGCCTGTTGGGGCAGCAGTGGAGGATGGAGGAAGAAAACAGGATCCCACAGAAGCCTGGATTCTGGTGGTGGGGGGAATCTCCCCAAAGTATGTTTGTTCAGGGGAGTCAGGATTGTGCACAGATATCTAGGGGAGGGGGGATCTCCCCTATGCTGTTTGTGCAGGGGACTGAGATGGGGATGGAGACAGGGTCAGGATTGTGGGGGTGCACTGATGTATGGGGAAGAGGGAGATCTCCCCCATGCTGTTTCTGTAGGGGAATGAAGTGGGAAGTGTGGGATGCACTGATGAATAGGGGAGCTCAGAGGGTGCTCCACTAAGCTAAGTGCCAAGTTTTGGGGAGCAGGCACCAGGGCTGAGAGATGGAACTGCCCCAGGGGCTGCAGTAATGACCCAAGGGGCTGCATGGAGGAGGATCAATGTGAGGCTCAGCTGATCTCTTTTTCAGTCCTTCCCATCACAGCCACTAAATCTCACCACCTCCAGGGTCTTCAGTTGACCCTGCCCATCCCTGCTAGCATAGCACCCATCCCAGAGCAGGGGAGGGGGCAGGAACTGGATTCCAGGCCTCTTGCAAGGGGCTCTGCTCCCTCCCCTCTTGCATTAGGAGCCCTAGGTTGGAACAGGAGGGTCTATTGCTTTAAGAAACACAGGGGCCACTCTGCCTCTGATCCTGCCCCTACAGAAGAGCCAGGCACAAGCCACTGGAATATGGCAGGGGCATCAGGGGTTCAGCTTACATTGTGATCGCTAATCCGGGTCCCCATCTAACCCCACGTTATAGCCCGTACACCAATCAGAGGTGGCTCCCTGGACCAGAACAGCTGAGACAGGCTGATTGCCAAGCCAAGAGTCACCAGCTCCTCATCCTGCCCCCAGCAGCCATGGGGACCCCTTCGCCAGAAGTGCTGCTCCCCTGCAGCCGACTGCATCCCTCCCCTGCTCCTACCCCATGACATAGCCTGGCCCTGCCCCTTTAGCAAGGGGCTAAGGCTGGACACTACACCCCGAAAGAGTGGGGGGCACTGGGGCTACCCCCCATAACATGCCCCAGTGCCAGCTAGGGCCCATGGAGGTCACGTGGGGTGATGTGTTAAGCGTACACCATGGAGATGTGATGGGGAGATGTGCCAGCCCAAGTGAGGTGCAATTGCTGAGGCAGGGGTGCCCCCCTCCACTCCTGTTTTGGATCTGTGTCCCTGGTGGGATGGGGATGGCGATGGCTGGGGGGCTCCTGCCTCACGGAGAGGCCGGCTCTGGTTTGGCACAGGCTGGACAGGGGAGGGGCTGGCGGCCGGCTGGGCACCTCTCTAACTCTTGTTGCCACTCTGCAAGCCCAGGCTGTGCTGGAGGTTGAGCCGGTTCATTTGTGCCTCCTCCAGACCCTGCAGCTTCTTCAGCTGCAGCTCATCCAGCTGCTTCCAGAGCTCCTGGCGCTCCTTCTCCTTCTTCAGCTCCCTGCAGAGACAGGGGTGAGAGTGAGGGGGAACAGCAGCACCCAGCGCGGCCCCCTTGTGGATAACCCACGGCAGCAGCTGGGGTCAAACGCCCTCCTAGGGAATCTGGAGAAGCCACTGGGAAACCCAGGCCAAGATGGGCTCAGGGCCACCTCAGGGCATTGTGGGGGAGGTGCAGGCAAGGTGAGCGTCACCCGAGGGCACTGTGGGGGGACAAGCACCATACCTCGGCAGCAACCCCTTGGCCTCCCACTTCTGCCCACCACTAGAGGGCTCCTGGCTCCCTGCCCAACCCTGCGCACAAGGGCAAAGAGACCAGTACGGCCACTGGGATGCCAGGCAGAAGGTCACATGACCGGGCAGCAGTGCCCACCTCTCCTGGGGAGGGCTGGCCCCAAGGATGTGGGGGGAGGAGACTGCCCCCCCCTCAAATATCTGTGTGCCCCACATTCCCCCTCCTCAGCCCCCACTTACTGCTGCTTCTCCACCTTGTAGGAGGCCGTGAGCTCGTCAAAGAGTTTCCCGTTCATCTCCATGAAGGTCTTGAGCACGTTGTAGACCAGAGAAACAATCGTCCTGGGGGCATGGGGGTGGATGAGGGGTGAGATCCTGACCGGCTTCAGCTGGATTCCCTGCCCCTGGGAACCCATCCGCCTCTGCCCTCAGTGCATCCTGGGGTTTGCCATGATGCTCACCCCATGGCTCCCTGGCCAGGCTCCACACCCCAACTCCCCAATGTACTCTAGACCCTTGACACCCTTCCCCCCCCGTGTTCCTTACACAGCTGGGGGGCTGTGGGGAGCAGGGAAGACAGACCCCCAGAGGGGAGGGATCTTCAGAGCCTGGAGCCCTACAGGATACTAAGGGGGCAGGCAGCGGAGACACATCCCTCCCACACACTCACTGGTTCCAGTGCTCCTTGGAGACACGGTAGAGGGTGCCGAAGATGGCGGGCAGCACCGTGTGGCAATTGTCCTCGACCAGACTCAGGATGTATTCGTTGTTCCAGAAGTACAGAGCCCGCTCTGCCACCTGGGGACAGGGGAGACAGGGTCAGGGCTGGGGACTGCACAGCCCCCCCCCCCCCATTGGGCACAAGGGGAAACAGGATCAGCTCTTCCCCCAACACTCTTCTCCCACTTGCACTGCAACCTGAACTGGGACCTCCTTTAAACCCAACCCTTGCTTCCCCCCACCTCACGAGCTGCGGGGGAATGACTGAGTCAGCGCTGCCGACTGCCCCTGGCCATCTCCTCATCCCCCCCAAAGCCAGAGGGCAAAGACAGCATCAGATCCAGGGGCTCCCCTGTGCGAGTCTGATCGCCACCCGCAGGGGCCTTGTCTCCACCCTGGGCCCAAAGAAAGGGCCTCTTGGCACCCTGACAGCCCTGGCCCCCTGAACTGTCAAACTGGGGTGGGGAACCCAGCACACAGGACCAGCCCAGACTGAGGGAGCCCCAGCTTGGTTAAGTCTGGGCACCCTTGGAGGGAGGGGGAATGAGACTCCTTCCCCCGCCCCTAATTGGGGGCGATGATCTTTTGGTGCCCTAGAATCCTGATGCAGAAGCCCTGGACCCCAGACTCATGAGGGGCCTACGCCCCACCTCCAGCCCAGGCCCCACCCCCCCCAGCCTGCACACACCTGGAAGTGGGGGCTGGAGATGCAGCGTGCGATTTGTTTGAAAAGCGGCTCCTGCACCTTGACAAACTGCGAGGGCTCAATCACGTCCAGGATCTCCTCGATCTCGCCCAGGAACATCACCTGCCAGGGGAGGGAAGAGGCAGAGCCCCCTTGTGAGCTACAAGGCTGGGAGGGGCGCCCTCGATACCCTGCATGCACCCTAGCCCCTGTGCACCCCCCCCAGTGCTCCATGATCCCCACGGACCATGTCTCCCCGCACCCATCAAGCGTGTCCCCCAAGAACCATCCCGAGCCTGCCCTCAAGACCCCAATAGCCCATTCTTTACCCCATCCTGTGCCCCTCTCTGTAACCTTACCCTCCAGTGCCCCAGGCCAACCTGTTCCCCAGCTAGCAAGCCCCGCCGCCACCCTGCACAAGCCCTACCTCTTTCTGCGTGCAGGTCTTCGGCCAGTATTTCAGCAGTCCCCGGATCACCTGAGGAGGAAAGGGGGACACGGCAGGATTAGAGGGCAGAGCCGCTGGGCCCTAGATCCCACCCCCCACCATGGGGCTCCACTTACATGCTCCGTCAGGGTGGCATCTTTCTCCAGGAACTGCACCACACAGTACGCCAGCTGCAAGGGGAGGTGGGGCAGCATCAGAGATAGGGATCCCCGGCACTGAAACCTGCCCCCTCGATTCCTCCCTAGCCCACTGAAGTCAGTTCCCCATCAGCAGCAAGCACTGGAGACTGGGCTCCCCCCCATCACCTGGATACCAGCCCAGAACCCATAGGGATCAGCTCCTCATGCCCATAGCATATGCAGCATCAGACCTAGAGATTCCCCTCCAACCCCCAGATTTGCCCCCCTCCTCTGCCGCCCAAGGTCAGATCTTCATCAGCAGGGTTCATGACAGACACTGTCCCAGCTTTGGCCAACAGTGCTGCTATGACACATGGCAGCCACAATGGGGCAGTAGTGAGGTAATGCCAAATGCCTGGGACCACAGCATGCACTTGCGGAGGGTGGGGGGGAATCAGATCTCGGAGGGGCTAAAGGCAGCACTGACCTGGGGTCCCCCCTTTGCTGCTGCGCTAGGCCATCACCACTGGGGCCGCCCTATAATCTGCCACCTGCTGGCATCGTGCCCAACCCTGATCCCAGGCAGGGAGAGGGAACATGGGCCCCACTGGGTTCTTGGCCCCTTTGCCAGGGCTGCCGGCTAGTACTGGCGGGGACCCTCCCCTCCCCCACTGGAGTCTGGGTGAGACCTCGCAAGAGAGTCACATGGGCCAGATTCCCTGCCCCTCTAACCAGCTAGTCCCCCTGCCCTGGGTCAGATGACAGCCAGGACTTTAGAGGGCAGGGGCCCTATAGCCCATCCCCTGCCCCCTTCAGCTAGCCCGTCCCCTGGGGATCACCCATTCCTCGTATGGTTTCAGGAGCAGGCTCCTGCAGATCAAGCCCTGGAGGTGACCCCTTGTCTGACCTGGAGGTGGAAGGCTGGGGCTCAGGGCCACTCCCAGGAAGGAGGGGGTGGCACTTACCTGGGCATGGAAGATGGAGAGAGATTTGACGGAGTGCAGCGGGATCAGCACCCGCACCAGGAAATGCTTGTGCTCCGTCTTGAGTGGCAGGGCAAAGCCATTGATGATGCTGCACATTAAGGGGGGAGGGAAGGACATATGGTGACACTCACACAGACGACTGGGGAGAGGGAGACCAGGATCCAGCTGCTGAGCCAGAACCAGGGGGAGGGGGGAGGAGGCTGGAGCTGTGCTGGCTCCATCTGGGAGTGGGATAAGCTGTGGGGTGGTAGGATGGGGGACAGGGAGCCCTAGATCCCAGAAGCCTCTGGGGGGTACCAGACACTTGTGTGGCTACTCTATGGTTATTGGAAGGACGCCCCTGGGGAGGGGTGAATCCCTATGGGGCACCCTCTGCTGACTACCAGAAAGCAGGTCATGCTTGGAGGGATCAAGCTGAGCCTGTAAGGTTGGGTACCTTCCCCCCCATGTGCATCCCCCACCTCTCCCCTATGCATACCTTCCCCCACATGCAACCATTACCTGCCCAGGATCTCCAGCAGCTCGGCCACGCCATTGAAATGCTCCGTCTCGTAGATAAACCTGGGGAGTGGTGTGGGGGGGAAGAAGAAATGAAAACGCCTTTCCAAGCCCCCTATCCCCGACTCCCAGCTGAGGCTGGAGCCTGTGCCCCTTCGACCCCCACATATTGGAGGGGGAGGTAACCGGCTCTGCCCAGCTGTACGGCAGGAAGGAAACCCGTGTTGAGCACTCAGCAGTGAAGGGGGGGTCTAGGGGAGGCTGCTGTGGGCAGGCTAGCTCCTCCCCCATGACTTCAGGCCACACCCACTGGAGAACACTCCCAAGAAGCCTCTGCTGTGCTGGCAGAACATTGCTCCCTGGTGGGCACCTTGAGTTACAGCATGGGCTGAGTTCACAGTAGGCCTGCACTAGTCATCCCACACCCCATGGTCAAACTTACGGGGTGATCTCCCCAATCCCACCCCACACACGGGGCATATGGGACAGGGCCCCTTTAGGGCAGGGGGGACCTGGGTAACTGGTGGAACTCAGGGCCCTGCCGCCTCACTGAGACTGGGGGACACAACTCAAGCACCTGCCAACCAGGAGGAGATTGGGAGGCTTTCTGCTTTGGGGACATACTTCTGGGAAGTCCCACCCTCCTGCCCCCAAAGAGGCCTCATGCCCAGGGAACCCCACCCCTCTCCATAAAGCATCATCCCCAGGAAGTCCCACTCTCCAGGGATGCCTGAAATGCCCTGGCAGCCCATATTCCTTGGTTAGGTTATGGTGCCTGGCTCAAGACTGTCTGGAAGGGGACCACTCCCCCACAGGAGGCTCCCTGCTGCCCAGGGGGCTCACCGCAGGAAGATGTTGTTGCACTGCTTGCGGATATAGGCGCGCAGCCCGAGGAACTTGCCGTAGACCCGGTGCAGGATGGTCTTGAGGTACTCGCGCTCCCGCGGATCCTCGCTGTCAAACAGCTCCAGCAGCTGGGGGCAGGGAGAGGGTCTCACAGATGATTTGCGACCCAGCCTCCGCCAACCGTCATCCCAATACCCAGCCTGAATAGACGCTAGGGGAGTTAACTCTTCCCCCACAACCCTGGTACCCCACAAATGATCCATGCCCCCCACACTGCACCAGACACTAGGTGCAATGACTAGTTTGTCTCCAGCAAGTGCGGGACCAACCCAGCTCTCAGAGCTGCTCCAAGCACATCCACCCACCCATGCTCTGGGGCTCCTGCCTGCTCTCCCAGCCCAAGACTGGCTGCCATGGGTGAAGCCCCTCACCCCATGGGGGTATTGCTCCCAATGGGCCTGTCCAGTCCTGGTGGTGTCTCCATTGCCAGCCAATGTGCCACATCATAATGGAGGTTTGGAGCCCAGTTAGGCTGAGAGCCAGCTAACTTGCTGCATCCCAGCTAGGAGCCAGGCTTCCACCATCCAGGCCAAGAACTCCCATGAATGTGGATCTGGGGGCATTGAAGCAGCCATTACACCCATCAACTGGGTGCACCTCCACCCCATTGACTCCTCATGCTGCAATGGATCACAACAGCAACAGCCCCTCATGACCTTCCACTCCCCCAGTATTCCTCAGTACCCCCAAGCCAGCCGCCTTCCCAGGCACCACTCACCAGCAGCACAAATTTCTGGTCGACGTAGCGCTTGGCCACGGAGGGCTGGAAGTCAGGACTTTCCAGGAAGCGGAGGAAGAACTCGTACACCAGCTGAGTGAGAGAATTGAGACCACTGCTGGATGCATGGTGGCTCCCCCTCCCCCCACAGACAGCATTTTAATCTTCGCACCTTGCCACCCAGCTCTGCAGCATAGCCCTGCTCTT
Source organism: Emydura macquarii macquarii (assembly GCF_026122565.2). NCBI lineage: Eukaryota > Metazoa > Chordata > Testudines > Chelidae > Emydura > Emydura macquarii. The sequence goes on along the minus strand of NW_027131105.1, from coordinate 5,856,396 downwards.
TTGACCATGAGTGCGCACCCCCCTTAAGAATGGCTGGTGGGTCCCACCTGGGGCAGAGCTAAGAAGCAAGCCCCCTCTCTCCACCCCTGCCCTGCCGCCAACTGGATGCGAGTGCTGCCAACTCTGGGTGCTGCGACTATATTCTGCTGCCTCCCTGGGCAGTAAGATGAATCCCGCAGCCCTCGCTGGCAGCAGACCCCTAACCCTCCTGCCACACGCTCCCACCAAGGGGCGTCTCACCTGGAGATGGGGCCAGGAGGGCTCCAGGTTGGGCTCATCCTCTTCGGGGTCGAACTCGGGATTCTCAGTAGGTGGGAGCGTCCGAAAGATGTTTACTGAAATCTGGAAAATTAGAAAAGAGGGGGAGGGGGTCACTTGGGCCTGGGAACCCCCTTCCAACCCTCACACCCCAATCCAGCCAATCCCAGCCCCTGTTCTTCACCGAAATCAGCCCTGCCCAGAATGCTCAATGAGCAGGTCAGCAGCAATGGAAAAAGGCACAGAACCAGGGGACCTGGCTCCCAGCCTCCCTGCTCTAGCCCACTAGGCCCCCACTGCCCTCCCAGAGCTGGGGACAGAACCCAGGCGTCCCGCCCTGCTCCCTCACCATCTTGATGATCTCGGGGTAGACGGGCTCGATGAGGACGCCACGGTTGGTGGCCACGCACTCCACCAGCTCGTTGAGCGCCGCCCGCTTGATCTCCTTGCCCTTGAGGTCGGCCACGCAGTCCAAGAAGTCGAAGAGCACGCAGCACTGCTGGAGCTTCTTGCACAGCAGCTCGTGCAGCTCCGACACCGCCACATCTGGAAGGCAAGGAGGCCATCAGCACCAAGGACACCCCCCACCATAAAGTGGTACAATCCCAAATGAACTTGGAGCTTAAGCCCTGACACTATTCCCCCCTCCCCCATGCAAGTGGTACAATCCCATGTGGGCTGGAGGCTTAGCCCTGACACCAACCCCCCTCACCTCCACAGTGGTACAATCCCATGTGGGCTGGGGGGGAAGGGAGGGCTTACCCTGACAGTGTATACATACACATATCCCCATAACAATCCCAAATGGACTAACAGCTTGATTCCAACACCACCCCTCCTCACCTGGCAGTGGTATAATCCACTGTGAGTTGGGGGTTCAGAACCAAGCATGCAACCCACGCATAAAGTGATACAATCCCACACAGGAACGGAGGTTCTAGAGCACCAAGACTGCACACCCCCCCAGTATAAAATGGTACATTCCCACATAGCTGGGTGCCACACCGAGCATGTCATCAGCACAAAGTGGTACGATTCCCATGGGGGGGCAAAGGGGGGAAGAGCAGCAGCACCACATCTGGGGCAGGTGGAGAAAGTCAGCACAGAGCAAACAACAGCCCTTAACATGAAATGGTCCAAGTCTATGTGGACGGGGGGCTTAGTCCCAAGCCCCAACCCTGCCAGAACAGCCAAAGAGAAGGTAAGCCCCAACGCCACACTGGGGTGGGGATTGCAGAGAACCAGCACAGTCCTTGCTCTGGGAGCTCCCTCCTTGGGGGTGTCTCCCCTTTCAGAAAAGCCCTTTGGCACAAAAGGTCCATTCACATCCATCTGATCCCTTCCCGTGTTATATTACATCTGCTGTGAACTCCTCGGGGCAGGGACCGTCTGTGTCTGTGCAGCACCTAACACAATGGGGGCAAGCTCCATGCCTAGGGTTTCTAGGAGCTACCACAATGCAATTCATTAACAATCCAAGCCCTGTTTAATGCCAATGAAGTTCCACCCTGGGTTTTGGGCTGATTTCGAGTCACAGATTCTAAGGCAGAAGAGACCATTCCTACAAGGAGTGAACTTGAGTGCCTTGTGTTGAATGAGAATATTGATATAATAGGCATCACGGGAACTTGGTGAACAGATGATTATCAATGGGACACAGTAATAACCAGGTACAAAATACACAGGAATGACAGAGTAGTTGTGCTGGTGGGGGAGTGGCACTCTATGTCAGTGGCTCTCAACTGTTCCAGACTACTGTACCCCTTTCAGGAGTCTGATTTGTCTTGTGTACCCCCAAGTTTCATCTCATTTAAGAACTACTTGCTTACACAATAATCCAGACATAACACAAAAGTGTCATAGCACACTACTATTGAAAAAGTGCTTACTTTCTCATTTTTACCATAGAATTATAAAATAAATCAATTGGAACATAAATATTGTACTTACATTTCAGTGTACAGTATATACAGCAGTATGAACAAGTAACTGTCTGTATGAAATTTTAGTTTGTGCTGACTTCACTAGTGCATGTAGGCAAATACCTAGATGAGTTTATGTACCCTTGGAAGACCTCCACATACCCCTGGTTGAGGACCACTGCTCTGTGTGACAGAAAGCTTAGAGTCAAATATAGTAAAAATTTAATTTAATCAAACTGTACCGTGGAAGCTTTAGGGATATTATTCAAGCATGGGATTTCTAAAAGTATAGCAGTAGGAATACACTACCGACCACCTGACCAGGATGGTGACAGTGACTGTGAAATTCTCAGGGAGATTAGCGAAGCGACAAAAAACAAACAACCCAATAATAATGGGGGACTTCAACTATCCTCATACTGCCTGGGAACCTCAGCACGGGATGCAGACACCATTGAGGACAGTTTCTTGGAAGAGCTGAGACACAGGGTGCATCTACACAGCCCCTGGGAGGGTGCTTCCCAGCTCGGGCAGACAGACACGTGCTAGTGAAGATAGCCATATCGGTGGCATGGGTAGCGGCTTGGACTAGCCAAGCGAGTCCATTACTGTCCAACTCCCTGCATGTACTCAGGCAGCCAGCCCAAGCTGCTGCAGCCAGGCTACTGTTTTTAGGCTCTTGCTCAAGCAGAGCTAGTGCACGTGTGTCTGCCTGAGCAGGGATTCACACCTGTGTGGACCCACAGATTAGACCAAGGATTCCTGCTGAGATGCCCAAACTGCCTTGAGAAGCAAATCAGGTCAGATTCCTGCTGAGGGAGGCAGGGTTAACAAGTAGTAACCCCCAGCACTTTTCACCCATAGATCTCAAAGCACTTTACTAAAAGAGGTCAGCATCATCCCCATTTTACAGATGGGGAAACCGAGGCACAGAGCAGGGAAGGGACTTGCCTAAAGTCACCCAGGAGGCCAGTAGCAAAGCCAGGAATAGAACCCAGGTGTCCTGAGCACCAGTCCAGTATTCTGCATGGTATGCTCATTAGGGAATCAGATAACCCAACGGAGCAAGAACCTGAATAATTATGGGCTGAGGGTAGCACTGCACAGAGCCCCCAACCCCTCCAAGATCAAGGGCCTGTCATGCTGAGCACTGCACAGATATGTGGAATCAAAGAATTAATCATAGAATTGATTATAGAAGGCCTGGCCTGAAACTGGGTAGCCTGAACTGTGATGGAAGCCCTCAGGTTAAATCATTGACAGGATGCCCCAAACTGAGACTGAGATAAAGATGCTAAAATCCCACAGGATGTCTCAGGACCACCATTTAAATGCAAACTCCTTTTGTGAACTCTAGCCCTTTTGATGTCTGTAAACCAACATCTCCTGTTCTGATAAGTATCGGTAGGTGCCCCCCTGTCTTCCTGGCCCCATAGGAAGTTACTCCATACAAATTAGCATTTTAACATGTATTGTGTAGCCACGCATCTTCGGGTGATAGCCAGGGTACCTGAAACACATTGTATTATCAAATGGCTCTTTGGTCTTTCCTGTGAAAACATCTGGTGTACCCCATTGTACATATAATTGTCTTTCCTAAACTGTTAATCAAATTCCACTATACGATCAACATGTAAATGAACCTAAGCAACCCCTATACAAGTCTTTTGTATCTGGTACCAATGATCAGCATGTAGACATGCTGCTTGGGCTTCCCTTTAGCTAAAGTACTTTGTATATGTGTGTGTGTCACAATTACAGCTGCACTCGATCCAACTCTAAAGTATAGCGTGGTCCTTTCTTTCCACGACAGATACTTTCAAGAGACAGTCCCTGCCTTGAAGAGCTCAGTCTAAATAGACACAGGGTGGGAGCGGGTAACTGAGGCACAGAGAGGGGAAGGGACTTGCTTATGGTCAGTGGCAGAGCCAGAAATAGGACCCAAGAATCCTAGAGCTCCTGCCCCTAGACCCCACTCAACCTGCCCCACCCTCCTACAGCCACCCAGATCTGGTGTACAGGGGCCACCAAGAGAGCAAGGGACCCTGCAATAAAACTGCCAGACCCCCATCCCCAGCAGGCAGAGCTGTCTGGTTTTCTTATAGCACTCCCATGGATCTCAATTTGGGGCCAGCAGAGAAAGTCTCCCCAGTGCACCCCCAGCCACTGGCTCAGCACAGGGGGCCCCTAAAAACAGTGGGGCAGACATGGGATGGGGAATCTAGCAGAGCCCCAGTAAACTCTGAACAGATGATCTCAGATTCCACACCCCTTGCTCTCAAAGCATCACAGCCTCTCACCATCCCCATATGGGAGCTCAATAAGCTACTCAGCCCTGACAGCTCCCTGGAGAGACGGCACCGGCGCCAGCTTTGATCAGCAAGAAAAGGCAGCCTGCACCGCACCCCAATGAACACAGCTCATGAAGAAGCCACCAGGCTGGGACTGGCACAGCACCTGCCTGCGATGCCCTCAATATTCCAGCAACACACGGGAGCACAGCTGGGACACGTGAGGCTGGGATAATAGCAGGAAGAGGCTGAGGGGGTCCTGGTTAGGCAGATGGGATAGTGGGAGGCGCTGGTGCAAGACTCCCCTTTTGTCCCCATGGACCTGGGTGTGAATATAGGCCCCTGCCACTAGTGACACGAGTTGGGGGGACCTTGGACCAGGGGTGGTGCATCTGAGTCAGGAAAGGTTAACACAGGGTTTGACGTAGTAGAGGGGCTGCAGGTTGGGACTGAGCAGCACTGAGCCAGGGGTGCCCGTAGGTCAGGATTGAGGAGCCTCAGCAGGGGCTGGGTAGGGGGCTGTGGGTCGGGACTCGGGAGTCCAGAGATTTGGCTCAGCAAGCCTACTCCTGATGTGCTCCTCCGGGAGGCCAGTGGGTAGCAAGCCCCATAGGAGTCGTCTCCACAGCAGCAGAGATCTGAGCCGAAGCAGCATCCGGAGCCCTGGGATGCAGGGGGGAGGGGAGGGAGCATAAGGCCAGATGTGGGGGAGGGAAGATGCTCATATTCCTCCTAGGGCCCTCTGCTGAGGCAGGTCATTTCCAGCTTCCGGGGGGGCCAGCAGCTCACAGGGCAGCCCCAGCCAGGGATGCAGCTGGGCCAAGGTCCCCTGACCCTGGCTCCCCAGGATCTAGCTCCACCAGAAGCCCCTGCTCCCTCAGACAGACAGGAGCAAGACAATGTCCCCGTGTCTCCAGTCTTCACTCGGTCGCTCACCTCCCTGCCTGCCAGGCAGCTCTGGTGCCTCATGTTCCATTCTGGGCAGGGAGAGAGAGAGGACCCAGTAAAACAGGCCTACAGAAATTCACCTGCACAGGGCGAGGGGCTCCAGGCTGGACACAGATGGCACTCGTCTCCCCATCACCCTCCCCCCCCGGCCCTGGAAGATACCAGGGGCACAGCTGGCACTGGGTGGCAGGGATTGATGGTTGAGATGAGGGTGAATTCACCAGGGCTTCAGCCACTGAAGGAGCAGACGGATGGTGGCACAAACTCCACTCCCAGCTTCTAACTAGCTGAGACATGAAAATTTACTCCAGGCAGAGGCCACCAAGCAGACAGATGCTGCTATTCCAGTCCACAGCAGCGCTGGTGGCCCCTGAAGGGGAAAGGCCCCCTGTCCCATTCCCCACCCCTGAGCCAGCCAGTCCCCCACCCTGGGGCCGGACTAGAGCCAGGGCCACCTACAGGGGACGGCCGTTCAGTCCCACTCCCTCTGGGTCTCACCTAAGTCCCAGGCCACTAGCAGTACTGGCCTCGAAGCAGTCCTGAACAGAGGAGCTCACAGGGCTGGCATCGCTGCGTGAAGATGAGGACATGATCCAGGGGAAGTCCCAAGGGATCCTCCCCCACGGGTGCCAGACTTGTGGGAAGCCAAATCCCACAGTGCGTTTTTAAAGAGCTTCTTGCTATTGCAGAGCTGAGCTCACACAGGCCCAGAGCTCTGCTGGGGCCCCTCTATCCCGACCCACAGCTCCCTTAGCCCTTCTTAGCGGATGTGGAGCTTGCCAAGCCCATCTGTGGCCGACTCAGCAGCAAAGCGCAGAGCCCTCAGCCCACCATCCAATGCGGGCGGAGGGCAGTCGCCAGCGACAAGTGACGCTGTTGGTCTTTGGCCACTGCATGTGGGATCCTCTCACCGGGGCCGGGTGCGAAGGCCGGCCGCACGCCGACCCTGGTCCGCCTCAAATCAGTTCAGAGGCGCCCACGAGCGTCAGGGCAAATCAAACCCAGCTACATGCACGGCCGGGTGACTTATACGACTGGAGCCTGACATTGGCTGCAAAGCCTTCTTCACGCTGACTTGCAGCCGCCCTTCTGTTACAGCCCTGAGCTCTCACACGCAACCCTGCCCCCAGCCCTAGAGCCAGTGGGTATCTGGACAGGTTCCCAGGGAGACACTCAGCATCAATTTGGCTGCTGGCTCCAAAAGGCACTTAGAGAAACTAGGCAAATGCCCAGCATTGTCCTGAGGGGGGCTGGGAGCCAGGCTTCTATTCCTAGTTCTGGGAGGGGAGTGGGGTCCAGCAGTTAGAGCAGGGGGGCTGGGAGTCAGGACTCCTGGGTTCTATCCCCAGCTCTGGGAGTGGAGTCTAGATACTAGGCCAGGCTAGATAGTCCATGGGTCTGTGCGGCATGGCAGACTGTACACACCACGAAGCACTAGATGACCAGGGAGCAGCTGCCCCTACAGTGGTACCATCCCGCGCAAGGATAATGACACCTCCTCCCTCCATCCCCAGCTCCTGCACCAGGGCTCCTCCCAAGTCCCAAGCCCCTACAGACGCTAAGGCAATGGGGACTGTCTAGCAGGCCAGGGGCTGGAGGCTCTCAAGGAAGGGAGGAAGAGGAAGGTTTGAACTAAGGACAAGGAGGGCTCGGGAGCTGCTAGGGGTGGTGTTAGCATCACACCCCTGCCACTGCAGACTGGAGACCAACAGGACAGGGCCAGCCCAGCCCTGCTCCGTGTCCCAAGGGCACTGGTTCTGCAGTGCAGCCACATGTCCTGCTTGGAGCCAGGCTGGGACCTGGCAAATTCATCTCATGCTGGGGGCCACCATACGGCCCTCAGAGGTCAGTGATGTCGCAGTGACTCAGCCTGGATGTGAACTGGTGCCCCCTGGACAGGAAAGGCCCCACATCCTATTCCCCACGGCCTGAGCAGCCAGTCCCCCTGCCCTGGGGCTCATTTCCCAGGGGCTGGTTGTGCCCTGCAGGGCAGCTGAGTCATTGGGCCCAGTTGGGCCAAGGCAAGAGGGAAGGGCAGTGGTGACTAAGGGGTTCCAGCCACTTCCCTCTTTGTGGAAAGGGGAAGGGAATGCAACACAGCAGAACCCAGATCAGCCCCGGATGTGGGGAGAGAAGGGAACTGCAGCAGGCAGGCCCAGCATTGGCAAGCAACCTCATCACAACAAGCCCAGAACTCCCATGCAACCCTACAACAACAAAGCAGGCCCAGAGCTCCCAAGTGACCCTACAACAAACCTAGCCTAGCTCCACTAAAGGACCCTACAGCACAGTTAGGAGCAGCCCCGAGGAGACCCTACAATAACGAAGCCCAACACTCACGGGCAACCCTACAAAAACAAAGCCAAGCCTGCTGCTCCCAAAAGACTACCATATAAAACCCAACACGGAGAGCACCAGGACTCCCAGGAGACCCTACAAAAACAAAGACCAAGAACAATGAGTCCCAGAGAACCCACGTGACCCCTCTGCCAGGTGATGCTGGGGATGGGGTGGTTTGGAATCACCAAGGGCAGGGCAACGCTAAGGCACTCAAAGCCCAGGTCTGGCTGGGGATGACAGGGCAGGGTGACAAGGGAACATGGGGCGAAGGAGGGCAGGTGAAAAATAAAGGTCTCATGCTCGCACTGAGCATTCCCAGACCTGCCGTATGGGCCAAGCCTTGTGCAAGTATCAGGTAGGGTAGAAATCCCCCCGCTTAGAGATGGGGAAACTGAGGCACAGGGGAGGCACTTGTCCAGAGCTGAAGAGAGAACCCCAGGACTCCCAACCCCCTTCTCCAACAACAAGACCCCACTCCCGTCCCAGAGCTGGGACAGAACCCAGGAGTCCTGGCTTCCAGCCCCGCCAGCTGTGTGACACTCACCTTTCAGCAGGGGCAGGGGTGTGAGCTCCTGCTGGTTGCTCTGGTACCGGAACTGGGACGAGCTGTGAGAGCGGCGCTGTCGGGAGCGACGCAGGGAGCGCCGGGAGAAACCATCCACTTTATCAGGCGGGGGGACAGGCGACAGCCCTGGGGATGAGGGGCTGGTGGGGGTGCCAGCAGGGGGCAGCTTGGTCTCCATGTTTGCAGGTGGGAGCAGCTATCAGAGCAAGGTGGCTCCTCCTCCAATGGAAAGGGCCACTCTGGCTAAGCCAAGAGGATGCTGGGTAAAGCCGTGCCCGTTAGCACTCCGGAGAGGTGTCCAACATCGCAGGAATAGAGGCTGCTCGCATCCTCAGCACATGCCCCATGGCAAGAGGGCAGCACGTCTCCGATCCCCTTCGCTTCCCGGGCTGGAGTGATCGTCCAGCTTCTGATTCCCAAGAGGGTTCCAGGCCTGGAGCCTTACTTTAGGTCCACAGGTACATTCAGAGCTTCGGACCCCACGAGACACCTGCTTTGGCAGAAGGTATATTCCCCCCCCACACACACACCTGTCCCCTGCTCGGCTACAGTGGCAGGGGATCGTGTATTTATTCCCGGGGCACCCCGATGCAGAGGATGAGTTCGTCTGAAATCCAGTAATTCCTCAAGCCTGGATTCGAATAAGTTCCTGGTGCATTTCAAAAGCGAAGAGTTTATTCTGAATCACAAGTTTCTCTTCCTCACATATCTCCAAAGGGTAAAGATTCAAGTTGCCCAGTTCAGACACCTCTCCCCCCAGTAGATATCCCGACGAATCAAAAGCCAACAAGGATTTGAAACTGGTTCCTGCCAAACTTTGGTGACTGTAGGATAAATTTTAGGAGGCAGTTCTAGCAGCAAAACCCCATCCCTTTTTGCAACCCCTAAATAATAGTGCATTCAACGCCAACCTGACTGTACTCTTTCTCATTTAAGACTGAATTTTAAAAGACGTGTTTGTAAACTATCTCTTCCAAAACTAAAGACACTTCCTTAAGTTCATTTGCTTTCCGCTTCCCCACCCCCAAGCCAAAGCAAGGGCACAACACCAACTCCTGAATTTAGCAGCAGCCTAGTAAATTGCACACACCACTCTGACCCTCCACTCCCATCCAAGCAGCAAAAACTTTGCAAAGGGGGAAGTTGCTAAATGACACAGATTTTGGTTCCCCACCCTTCTGCAACTATGGGGAAGAGAAATGTGAATGTTTTTTACAACACTATACACACAGCTACCCAGCTTGTTTTGCAAAGTAAATGGAAGACTTTAACCTTTGAAAAAAAATCAGAACCATGCACCAAATAAATCACACACACAATCTTCCATTCACTGGCAAAGGCTTTTGGCTTAAGGCCGCTATAGGTAGATCAATCTCCTCTGCCCTCTACCTAGGCAGCTTCTGTCCCTTTGGAGAGAGATGCAAGCCACAATATTTAAGCCAAAATGTAACAGATCGAAGATTTCACACACGCACCCAAAAAATGTAACCCTGTTATAAAAATTAAAAGGAGATCATGGAAGGAGATGCCTGTCTCCCTCTGACGTGGGCAAGATCCGAGGGTCGGAAAGGAAGGAGGAAATTTGTGTCCTGGGAGGGGAAAAACGAGGGTCACCAGCCATGTAATCACCTCCAACAGAGTCACCTGCGGTGGATTTGGGGCCGACAGGTGGGGGGAGAAGGGTCATTCTGCACCAAGCTGCATCTCCCAACCTACAGCCGGGTTGGGCTGAAAGCAAGAGATCTCTATGCAGGGGGAAGATGCGGGTTCACGCCCCCACCTGCTCCCCTTCTCGCTGCCTTCCTCAGGTGGCAGGGTCAGGGCTCTGGAGACACGCTGGGCTCATCTTACCATGGCTCCCTCCCCAACGCCCTGCCTCGCTGGAAGGCTCGTCAACAGCCAAGCAAACGAAATAAATAACAGCCCCCTTTGCGAAGCCTGCCCTTGTTGCAATGCAGAGACCGAGGCCTCCTCCCTTCCCTGGCCCCCTCCCAGCCTCCTGAGAGCCAAGTGCAACCGGGGCTCGCAACACCAGTCCAGGCCCCCTCCCCACGGGGCGGCGGAGAAGCTAAGATGAGCTGCTCGGCTCCTCTCCTCTTCCTGGGGGCTGCCCCGCCGGGGGTGCCGGCAGCCTCATGGACCAGCTCCCCCGCCTCTCTGCAGCTCGGCCTGCGCGGATCCAGGGAGCAGCTGACGGCTTGGGGCCGAGCTCAGCGGTTGGATGATGCAGCAGCAGCTCCCCAGCTCGGTGCACGGGATCCCGCCCGGCCGAGGCAGCGCCAGTCCCCCCCCTTGTCCTGCAAGGCCCCCCCCTCCCCAGCCGGCAACCTCCCGGCCTCTCTTTGATGCACCGTTCATTAAACTGACATTAAGTAACCTCTCCTGGCCACGTGACGCCCTCCCGGCCAACCCATTGGTTCCTTAAAAATAGAACCTGCGTCACTGCTGTAGAATGATGTCACCCCCAGCGGCCATTGGCTGGGCCGAGAGCAGGACTCCGCCCAGTTTTAAAGGCGCAGGTGCTGCTCAGGGAGGGCCCAGGTGGGTCAGGCGCACTAGGGCTTGGTGCACCTCCAGGAGCTGCTCGCGCTCTTGCTTGTACTAGGCATTGCCTAAGGGCTCCGTGGGGAGCTGCCGGGGCTCGTCTGCCAGCGGAGGGAGGCGCCAGGCGCCGTGCAGGCGGCGCTGGGAGGGAAACTGCTGCTGCTGCTGCTCGCGCGTGTGCACCAGGGGTCGCGCGGCTGCTCCGGGAATTGTTGGCCCCCGCGTTGCAGGGAGAAATGTTCATTCACGTGCCGGCGGAGCTCCCGCCTCATGCACCGACACTCCGTGGGGGGGTGTCCCTTGCAGGCTGGAGGCGGCTCCCACTATTGCCCGCGGGGGGACGTTCCCTGAAGAGACAGGGTGTGTGCAGGGTTTCAAGCCATGCGTGCCCGCCCCCCGTCCCCAGCGCTGGCGTGAATCGCTCGAAGCCGACGTGGTCGCAACCTGATTTCCTCCGTAGGAGTCCAAGGTGGTTGAGATGCTGCTGCCGGGACCGGGGCTTTCCAAACAGGTGGCAGGAGAAATCGGACACCAGAGAGATGGAATAAAGGGGTCACTGCCCCAGCGGGTGAGGCAGGGTCTAGTGATTACAACGCTGTGGGCTGAAGAGGCAGGACTCCTGGGTTCTGGCTTTGTCACTGCCCTGTCTCTGTGCCTCAGTTTCCCCCCCCTTCCCCATCTGTAAAAGGGGGAGAACGGCACTGGCAAGCAGGGCCCCAGCATACTTTTTTCAGGCCCAGTACAAACATGTAACATGGGCCCCTCCCACACACATTCCCCAGCCCCTCATCCCATACATACAATCTCATGAGCCATGACATTTTTTTTCCTCATGGTAATGGAGGCTGCAGCTTGGGCCAGGCCCCTCTAGGCACCAGTAAAGTGTACCCTTCCCCCACCCCCATGCAGGGGTCCTGCTGGCAGGAGGCTGGCAAACCTTTGCTAATGAATTTTTGTTGTGTGCTCTGAGGTCCTCTTAGAGCATCTGGGCCCATGCAGCAGTGGTTGTGATATACTAGGGCTGGTCAGACATAGTTATCAGTGGAACCTGGGCTAGCAGTGCCTCCCTTCCCAATGTTTATCTGCACAGCTACTGCAACCCCTGAACTTTGGGGTTCAGCCCAAATCCCCCCCAAAACATATCACCTGATTGACTGTCAGGGGCTGTGTTATTGCTGCTTGCAGGAGCATGAGCACTAATGGGTTAAATCAGCAACCTGCCCCATTGCAGCTTGGGAGTTGTAGGCAGAGGATGCATGACAGGGACTCTAGCCTATCCTCCTGCTGCTGCTTCTTCAGGCTGTGGCTTGCCCAGGGCAGCCTTTAACCTCCTGGCTCTGCAATGGCTGCCTGTAGTGATGTAATGCACCAGATCTACTCTTAAAGGGGCCTGAGGAGATTTAGAGATGGTCCCTCTGGAGGGGGCAGAGGTCTGGCAGGGGAAGGAAAATGCAGTTCTCTACAGCTGTTGCCATGCTGGTGGGTGCTGCATTGCACTGGGAAGGATTGCCCTGGACTGTATTGCACACAACTGGGAGTCATGAGCTGCACCGAACTTGGAGGATGTGTTGCATTGAATTACATTGCACTGCTGTGCATCGCACCAAAGAGAACTGCCTTGAAGCTGGGGTGACAGCACAGAGCTGCGTTGCATTCAGCTGAATTGCAGAGCAGTGCTTTGATCTGGAGTGCAGTTAATTGCACTGGCGTTCACAGGAGGCCAAATTCTCCCATGGGTGACCCTGGTACAATCTCAAAGATGTCACTGCATCTGTCCCGTGGAAGGTTTCTGTAACTGTGTACTGGCCTTTTAAGGCCAGAGGGGATAGTTTGGGAGGCCATTTACCCTGATTTCAGGGGTTGTGGGGGGGAGCAGATGAAGGCTGGAAAAATGATGGAAGCCACCATTGGGAAGAGAAGCAGTTAGTGTCTGGGAGGGGAGAGATATTGGGCCATCCCAACCCATTATTCCTTTAAGGGCCCCGGGACCAGGAGCTTTGTAGAGTGGGCAGGGCAATGCTTCCCTCTCTCCCAGCCAGCACAGACCCAGCGTTGGGGTTACTAGACCCAACTGAGGAGGATCAAAAGCCTGATTCAAGAGAAGGCTCCAAGCCCAGTCAAGGAGGGAACTGCTGAGATGGAGAGGAAGAGCTCAGCTGGACACAGCCCCAATGAGGAGGGCTTGTGAAACCCCTGAAACTGAGGGAGGACTTTACACGCTAAGCAGACCAGGATTGAAATCGTCCAGCCCCAAGAAGGAGGGCTGGGAAACCCTGAATTTAAAGAGGGTAGCTGGTTAATTTGAATTAATTAGCCCTAAGAAAGGGGGAAATCTTGTTCTTAAAGACTCTGGGTGTAACTGGATTATTCTCAGTACTCAGAGGGAAACTGAGGCAGGGTTCCTGAAGGGCTGTCCCTGGACACAAGGGAGTGCTCTGAGACAGCATCCATGTATAGCTTTGAACCTGTGAACTATCAGACACCCTCAACTGCTCGGTTCCCCAAAGGTTCAAGCCCTAAATGAGAAGAGCATTTTGACTCTGTGTTATGTTGCAGTGCATTGCGTTCTGCTGCATTTCGTGGCACGGGCTATAATTGCATGGAATGCCCTGCATCTCCTTGAATGCCAGGGGCTGCATTGCACTAGAGGGAGGGGGAAGTAGTGGAGTTGCTGAGTCAAGACAGATGCTGTCACATTCCATTGCACCAGGTTACCGTGCATTGGGCTATCTTGGAGCAGGTCATGCAGAGTAGAATTGCACGAGGGGGCAGCATGGTTGGAAGTGTGATGCCGAACTGGATGGGCTCATGGGTGTGACCCAGCGTGGCAGGGAGGTTGATACCGGGCTGGATGGGCCTGTGAGCCTGAAGCAGCACTGCCTGAGGATAGATGCCGAATCCCAGTTTCTAGGGCTGTCAGACCAGCTCCCCCTTGTCTTGTGGACCCAGAGCTGGGCTGTGGAGTTGGGACAGGTCCCCCCCCCACAGAGCCAGCCATGGCTGCCACCGAGCCGGGTCCACACCATGGCTTCACGTGTGGCTAAACTTGTCTGCAGGTGGGGAAGGGGACACCATGGGCTGAACTGAGCAGGGATTTGAGGCTCGTAAGCATCTTAAGGCTAATGGATGAGGGAGTTGAAGGGAGAGTGGCAGAGGGGCTGGAAGGGTCCTGGCTGGGCCCCTCAGGGCTGGGCAGTGGGGTAGTGAAGGGGGCTGCAGGGAGGGGGGCAAGTTCTGCACCCCCACAAGCTCCCCATGCCCTGGACTAGAGCAGCCCTCTACTCAGACTGTGACAGCAAGGTCACTTCTGTTCCAGACACCCCCACCTCGCCCCCTCCTTTCTGCCCCTCCCCTGCTGTTGCTGCTGGAGTCCCCCCCCCCTTTCCCAGGTTGAGAGCATCCCTTTGTGCTTGTGGTGATTGCTTCATGCACACACACACACACACACACACACACGTGCACGTGCTCAGACATACACATATGCAGACGCACATACGTGTGCACACACACACGTGAACTCACACATACATGCTGCTGTGCCTACCAGGGGACAGCTGGTGCTGGTGGGAATTGTTGCAACAGTGGGGTGGTAAAAGGGGTGGAGAGGGGTGTCCACTGGGTTACATGGAGACTGCAGGGTGCTGGTTCCCCAGCCCAGCCCTAGCTCCGAGGAACAGGGTGAGGGTATTGCAGGGTGCAATTTGAAGGGCAGACAGGTAAGCCCTGGACACTTGCCACGGGGAGGGTCAGGGGTGAGGCTGGGTGTGTGGGGAAATGAGATATACCAGCCCCTGCCAGAGGATTTTTGGGTCAGTCTTGTCCTGGCACATGATGAGTCTATGGCAGGTCTCAGCCTCTCTCCCTGGAGCTGGTTTCCTGCTGGGGACCCCCCCACCCAAACCACCATATGTGATGAGTCTGCCAGGTCTCAGCCCTCTCTGTGCCCCCCCCCTCCCATGGGGCCAGCCTTTCAGCCTCTTGCTTAGCACCATTAACATTATGACAATGGGGTGGTTGATTCTGGGGGCAAACCTCCCCTTTGTAGGTGAAGCCCTCTGCCTCCCATTTGCGACATGGGAGGGTGTGTCCGGATGAGAAGTGGATGCACGGAGTGGTCTGTGGAGGCCAAACTTCAGCAATAGGTGACTGAGTAGCAGAACTCATGGCACCAAATTGGGGGTCAGGGGGGTGATCTTGGCTCCCACAGGAAATGGGCTGGTGGGTGAATCCGGTAGGGGGGTAATGATTAACCCCAAATGTGCTGCTCTGACGTAAGAAGGGGGGCTTGGCCCCACCCCTTGGGGGGAGGTGACCAGACCCAATCCCCTTGGAACAAGATGTACATGTGGGGGGTGGGGGTGGGAATGAAGGAAGGTTGTTTGCTGGGTGGATGTGACGGTGGTGTGGAGGAGATGGAAGAGGGTTTAGGGTTTAGAAGGTCAAAGGGGCAGAGGCATAGAAAGTAAATGAGGGCAAAGCCAGGGCTCCTGGCAGGGGCTGAGACTTGACACAGCTCGTTCCACACGTGAGGCACACTGGCAAAGGATCCCTGCCACCCAGGAGGGATGGGTTGGGGGAGCAGAGATGGGCAGCTCACCCCCGAATTGTCTCACTTTGTGTCACCTTTATCAACACCCTTGACTGGTCTGTGGCTGGTGCCAGCTTGCTACGGGATGAGCCAGAGCTGGGGCAGTGCCAGGGTCTGCCTCAAGTGCCGGGGCAGAGGAAGCGTTCAGTGCCCAGTCTGTGCCCAGTCTGGCAGCCAGCCAGACGTCTCTCTTCAACCCCAACCCTGGCTCCCACTGCCCAGAGCCCATTTCCCTCTGCTGCCACGCCTGCTTCCTCCTGGTTAGCGGGTACCTCTAGTGGTGGGGGGAAGACGGGAGGGCACCTTTGGTCAGCAGCATAACATGGCAGGAGTCAATCGTTAACCCCCCTCCCCACCTTCCCCTCTGCTCGGTATATAAGGCAGCCAGGAGCTGGGAAGTGCTGCTCTTTGAGGGGAGCCTGTGCCTGTCTCTCCCTGTGGGTGCCCACCTCTCCCTGGGGTGCCTGTGCCTGTCTCTCCCTGGGGTGCCCGTGCCCATCTCTCTGTGCTGGTATCTATCTCTCCCTGCAGGTACCTGCGCCCACCTCTCCCTTGAGGCACCCACTTCTCCCTGCAGGTGCCCACCTCTCCCTGGAAGCGCCCGTGCCCATCTCTCCCTGGAAGCGCCCACTACTCCCTGCAGGTGCCCGTGCCTGTCTCTCCCTTGAGGTGCCCGCCTTTCCCTGCAGTCACCCCCAGAAGGACCCGTGCCCATCTCCCCCACCATCTGGTGTCCCCCGCCTTCCCCCCCAGCCATGGCTTTTGGAGACCTCCTGGAGAAGGTGGGCAGCGCAGGTCCCTTCCAGTTCCTCTGTGTCCTGCTGCTCACTGCGCCTGCGCTCCTCATCGCCAGCCACAACCTGGTGCAGAACTTCAGTGCCACCTCCCCTGAGCACCAGTGCCGCCCCCCCGGCCCCGGCACCAACAGCAGCTGGGTGGGCAACACCACTGCAGCTCGCGGGGGGGCCTCCCTGGCGCTGAGGCTGGAGCGATGCTGGCGCTTGGTGGGCATCCATGAGCAGCATCCAAGATCCAACGGCTCACTGGGCAGGGCAGGCAAGACGGAGCCCTGCCAGGACGGGTGGCGCTACGACCGCAGCACCTTCTCCTCCACCATCGTCACTGAGGTATGGCTGACAGCCCCCCCTTCTTCCCCACCGCCCCAAGTCAGACCCACGGGGTGGGGGCAGAGATCGGGACGGGGGGAGAAGAGATGGGGGGGACCTACATAGGGGGAGGGGATACGGTGAGGATTGTGGGGAGACCAGGCTGGGGAGAGAGGGAGGGCAGGTGGGGGGACAGGAGGGGAGAGAGAGGCTAGGAAGGGCTGGGGAGGGGGTCAGAGGAGTGGGGGGAAGGTTGGGTGCTGGGGGATATGTGGCTATGGAGTTCCAGTCCCCCAGGTCAAGCCAGTGACTGGGAGGGGCCCCCTGGGGGCACCATGCTCCGTCTCTGTGGGCACTGACTGTCCGTCTGTCTGTCAGTGGGATCTGGTGTGTGATCTGAGCCCCCTCCCAGCCCTGGCGCAGACGCTATTCATGGCAGGGGTGCTGCTTGGAGCCCTCCTCTTCGGAGTCTTCTCAGACAGGTGGGTGCAGGGGGAGGTGCCCTGAAACTAACCTCCCGGACCCCCACCCTCCATGACACAGCCACCCTGCATCGGATCCCCTCTCCCTGCCGCCTTGCCCAGACCAATGGGACCATCCAGCCCGGTATCAACCCTTCCCTCCCCCCCGCCACTCAGGATCAGACCAATGAGCCCATCCAGCCTAGTATCCCCCGCCCTGCCCTCCCCGGCAGATCAGACCCATGGTCCAATGCTAGATCCTTACACGGTGCATGCAAACACTTCCTGGGCTGAGAGGCAATGCCACATCCTGGCTGGTTATTGATGCCCAGCTCTCCAGCACTGGCTGTTAACAGTCGCTGCCACATCCATCACCGATCAGCACTCAGCGAATAGACATTAGCCAGGCTTGTTTGTTCACCAGGGGGTCCCCTGCTTTACTGCTTCTGTTGGCCGAGCACCTTGCACACACCAGGAGCTCCTTGCATCCCTCCATCCCCTGCACAGCTCCTTGTGCACCCCCTTCCCATCCCCTCTAGTTCAGGAACTCGCTGCAACCCCCTACTCCCTCCCCTCATGCCAGATCACCCGTTCTCCCCCAGCAGCAGGGGCTGTGGGCATGTCCCCTTCCCCCCCATGATCCCTTATTTACCCTCCCTCGTTATTCATCGAGGAGATGTCACTCAGGGTGTCCCCATGTTACGCTCTGTTGGGAGGATGGGCAGAGCTGAGATGGGCTGTTGCTGGGTACATTCATTGCTGCCCTCGACCAGTTTTTTGATCTGCTGCAGAGCTGCTTGAGGCTGTGGCTCCGCTAAAGTACGGCTGGGCTTCGGATACCCTCCGTTTCCTCCTTCCAGTTTCCAGCCGTGCCTAAAATTCCCATAGGGTTTTGGCAGCCGGCGCCTGGAACGTTCCCGGTAATTTTGGACTGGCTCAGACACACGTTCAAAGGTGATCGTGTTACAGGCTGGGGGAGGAAGGCCAGGGAATGGAGGGCACGGCCTTGGCGAGCTGGGTCAATTGCAAATAACTTGGCCATCGCTGATCAGTGACCAAGTGCTTGGCGCTTGTGTCGATGATCGGCTAGGTACCCACATTAATCCATGAGCTGGGGGAATGGCTGTTGATCTGTGGTTATCAGCTGTCAGTTCCCGACTCCAAACAATCAGAGACCCCTGACCGAGTGCTGCCGTTTCCTGTGGCAGTGAGTATCGCAGGTGAACGGTCTGTCACGCGAGAGCTGTGTATGTTGCTCTCTCTGGGGTCTTACCTGGACGCTCCCCCCTGTGATGCAGGTTCGGGCGGCGGGTCATCCTGCTCTCTTCTCTGCTGTTGGTGGCTGTCATGGGAACCGGGGCTGCCTTGTCCTCGGACTTCTACACCTACTGCGCCTTCCGCCTGCTGAGCGGGGTTGGCCTGTCTGGCTTCCTCCTCAATTACCTCAGCCTCAGTGAGTGTTCCCCAGGGCAGGGGGGAAGGGACCCGGTGCCAATCCAGCCCCAGTGCAGGGGGACCTGCTGGCCTAGGGGGTGGAGGGGGAGATGGGATATGGAGTCTTTCCTCTCCGCTGGGCGCTGACTCCAATCCGGCCCCAGGGTGGGGGAACTGCTTGGCTCAAAGGGGTGTGGAATGCGGCCCTTCCCCATATGGGGCACCAGCTCCAATCCAGGTTAATGATGCCCAAGGACCTTCCCCATCCAGTGACCCATTGCATGGTGTGCAGTGAGTTTGCTGGGTCTCAGCCCAGTTCCTAGCAGGAGTATTTCAGCTGGCCCTAATTGTGGGAGACTGGGGATGGGGGAGCTGAATGGGCCACAGAAACTGAGCCCCCTCCTCCCCAAGGCTGAGGCCCATGAGTGATGGGCATGGGGGGGGGGCTTGGTCTGAGGAAGGGGCTCAGGAGTCACCCCCCAGCTCAGATGCTCCTTCCCTCTGCCCCTGCCCAGGTCTGGAATGGGTCCCCACCAAGAGCCGAGCCCTGGTGGTGACATGGCTGAGTTACTGCAGCACTGCAGGCCAGGTGGTGCTGGCTGGCCTGGCCTATGGCATCCGGGACTGGCGCTGGTTGCAGCTGGCCATTTCCATCCCCTTCTTCATCTTCTTCCTCTGCGCCTGGTGAGTCCCTCATCCCCAGAAGGGCTGTGAGAGGAATGGGGTCCAGTGGTGAGAACAGTGGGGCTGTGGCCCAGGACTCCTGGGTTCTACCCCTTGCTCAGGGGGGAGAGTGGGGTCAAGTGGTTGGAGCAGGGGAACGGATGGGCTTCTATTCCCAGTCCTGCCACTGCTTAACTCTGTGGCCTTGGTGGGGGCAAATCACCTCCCCATGCCTCAGTTTCCCCCTCCATAAAACAGGTGGACAGAATAAAGGACATCAAAGGGCTTTGAAATCTCCCGGGATCAGCCCTCTCTGAGTGGAGTCCTGGTTCCCCCCCCCCCAGGTGGATCCCAGAGTCGGCGCGCTGGCTCATTATAAACCACAGGACCGAGACGGCGCTGAGCAACCTGCAACGGGTGGCCCGGATCAACGGGAAGCAGCTGGGTGGGGACAGCATCTCCCTGGAGGTGAGATGATGCCCTTTGACCACCGAGGGTCCCAGCGAGTCCCAGCCCTGATATCCAGCTGGGCTGGCCCAGGCGAGGAGGGAATGGACCCGGCAGGGAGGGCAGGTTCTTGGCAAGGCCCCGGTTCGGCTGGCACCTGGCCCATCTCGCTCGCTAGATTCCTGGCCCTGGCGTTGTCTCTGGGAGGTGGGAAAGCTAGACTGGGGCAGAGGGCATGTCCAGAGAGGAGCCCCCCGCCCACAATGGGGGCAGCAAGGGGGGTGGGCGTTCCTTCCGGGGGCACGGAGATGAGGGGAAGAGGTTCACGTCGCAATGAACAAAGGCCCTGCTCCAGTGTAGGGTTGAAAGGGCTTTATATCCCTCCAGCCAGTGCTGTGCATATTCATGTGTCCGTCCCTCCCTCCCCACACACACCCTGTCCCTCCCTCTCTCTAGCTGTTGTTCTGGGCCTGGCCCTCTCCCACCATTCAGGGCTGGGATTTCCCCCCCTCCCCTTCACCCTCTCCCAGTGCCCAGGCTCCCAGGGCAAATGCCAAGGCCGGAGCGTGGTGCAGAGTCAGCCTGGGCTGAGCTCCTGCTCCCAGCATCAGCCCTGCCAGGCTCCCGGCTGAGAAGGCGAAGGGGGATGGGCTCTGGGGCTCGCTAGGCCTGGGCCGGGCCAGCTCAGTGCAGACAGCGCCCCCCAAGCCCTGGGGGCAAGAGAAGGGGCGAATCTCTGTCCAGCCTCCTCCTCACCCCACCTCTGCCCTGCTCCTCGCCCGGGTCCCTGAGCGCCCGGGGCTTGCTGCTGAGCCACCTTCTCTCTCCTAGATGCTGGAGAAGATGGGGGGCAGCCCCACCGGGAAAGGCACCTGCTCCTGGCTGGGCCTTTTCCGCACACCAGCCATGAGACGCATCTCCTGCTGCCTCATGTGTGTCAGGTAAGGCCCCTCTGCCAGGCCAGCCTGGGCTTAGACCTTCCCACGCACCAGAGGGAGAGTGGTGCGGTTGGGCATGGCCAGGGCCACCCGCCTGCGGAGGGAACAGAGCGTCTGTCTGGGGGGACGGCAAGGTGGCGTTGGGCGCGGGATGAAGGGTGTGTTTGGAAAGAGACAGAAGAGCAGCTGTGGTGCTAGATAGGCAAGGAGAGGATCCCTGGGGAGAGGGAGGGATGGACAGACAGCTGAACGGTCTAGGATTTAGTAGTGAGGATGGATCTCAGGATCTCAGGATGGGATGGATGGACAGAGGGACACAGGTACATCTGTGAAGATGGACGGAGATCTATGAGGAGGGAGGGAGGGAAGGACAGAGGGACAGATGTGTCTATGAGGATGGAAGAGGGGAGGGATGGACACACATACGTCGCTGAGTTCTCCTCATCGCCTGTGAGTTGGGCCCGGCCCCGTGACCCTTCTCCCCTCTGCCCTGCAGCTTCTCCACCAACCTGGCCTACTTCGGGCTCTCCATGGACCTGCCAGCCTTTGGCCTGGACATCTTCCTGGTGCAGACGTTCTTTGGGGCCATTGACATCCTGGCCAAGATGGCCTGTGCCCTGGCACTGAACTACTTTGGGCGCCGAACCATCCAGGCCAGCTCCCTCATCCTGGCTGGCGTCTTTCTCCTGGGGACCATCCCTGTGCCCAGAGGTAAGGAGCCCCCCCCAGAACCCCCAATTCTCAGCCCACTCAACCTAGAGCAGCAGTGGGAGCCAGGTCGCTATCATTGAGCTGGGAAAGGAGGGAGACCCTTGTGACATGGGTAGGCCAAATGTTTCCTGTCCCGTGATCTTCAGGAGAGACGGCTAGTGGGTTAGCGTGGGAGAGTGGGGGGGAGGGGGAGTCAGGACTCCTGGGTTCTATTCATGACTCTGCCACTGCCCTTGGACAAGTCACTTTGCCCATGCCGCCCCATGCCTCAGTTTCCCTACTGTGAAATGCTGCCGTGATACTTCACCCAGCTCACGTGGCAGCTGTGATGTGGGACTGCAGTGACTAAAACCTGCACAGGGCTTTGTGATCTCAGGGCAGGCCAGTTCCTCACCCCCCCATCTCTCCCCTCCCCAGAGATGCTGATGG
Organism: Emydura macquarii macquarii; assembly: GCF_026122565.2. Classification (NCBI taxonomy): domain Eukaryota; kingdom Metazoa; phylum Chordata; order Testudines; family Chelidae; genus Emydura; species Emydura macquarii. The sequence goes on along the minus strand of NW_027131105.1, from coordinate 5,834,751 downwards.
TGCGACTGGCGCTGGTGGTACTGGGAAAAGGATGCCTGGCTGCCTCCTCTGTTTGCTCCTACCTGTATGGGGGAGAGCTCTTCCCAACTGCTGTCAGGTAAAATCATCTCCATGATTGTATAAACAGCCCCCACACCCCACCCCAGAGGTGGCTGCATCTCAGCACTGGGTACGGGATCCCTGTGCAAACAGCCCCTGTGCCCCACCCCAGAGGTGGGTGCATCTCAGCACTGGGTACAGGATCCCTGTGCAAACAGCCCCTGTGCCCCACCCCAGAGGTGGCTGCATCTCAGCACTGGGTGCGGGATCCCTGTGTAAACCGCCCCCACGCCCCACCCCAGAGGCGGCCGCATCTTCATGCTGGGCGTGCTGCCGTTGTTCCGCGTCTCTCACAGCACACTGTTACTGACAGGCAGACTGGCACTGGCTTCACCACCGTGATGGCTCGTCTGGGCGGCATGGTGGCTCCGGTGGTGCTGGTGGCCGGGGAGCAACTTCCCTTCCTGCCGCTGCTGATCTTCGGGGTGGCTCCCATCGCGTCCGGCGCTGCCGCCTGCTTCCTGCCAGAGATGCGCAACGTCCCCCTGCTGGACACCGTGGATGAGGTGGAGGACAGGTGTGCACGTCTCCCCCTGCCCTTTTGTATTCTCCTGCTCCCTGTAAACCGCTTTTCCTTCCCCTTTCAGTCAGCTCCCCCCTGCCCTGCCAGTCCTTTTCATGCCCTCCTCCTTGTATTCCAGAGCCAGGAGGAAAAGCGAGGCGGCGCCGGTCGGGGAGATCATGGCTCACATCGTCCACTCAACCAGGATCTGAGCAGCCTTCCCCTCCTGCCCCCCAAGGCCCTCATTCCCGGCCCCCCAGTGCACAGGTGCAGGCTGCACCAAAGGACCATGTGGAGGGGGGGGAGCCACCTGCTGCTTCCTTTGCAACTTGGGGATCAGGTCCCTTAGAGACAGGGCAAAGTGGGGAGGGCGGCTGCGAGTGTGCCTCCAAGCTGCCCCCCTAGTGGGAGCCCCTGCGTCTCACATGCACGGAGCCGTGGGGCATGGACAGCTCAGGGAGACACCTCCCCAAACCACTTTGCCAGGCAGGGCTGTGAACTGGCTCCCCCTGGTGGTGCATATTGGCCTGACACCCTGTGACCGAGGCCCACAGGATCGGCGTGAAGCCAGGCAGGACTCTATGGACTGGGTCTCCCCTCACGGCTTCCTGACTCTGGCCTGGGCGCGTTCAGCTCCCTTGCTGCGCCGGGAGCTCCACTCAGTGGGTCCCCCTGGATGGGACGCTGGGGGAGCTCCGACACGCCTCCAAAGGGGCCGTGCACCCCGCCCTGCTGTCTGACGTGATTCACGCCCGCCCACGTGGAAATCAGAGGGGTTTATTAGTCCTCAGGAGCACCGCGCAGGACAGAATCATCTTCTTAGCAGGTGAATCAAGAAGTGACAACAAAACCCCTCGTGGGGAGTGCCAGAGCTCCCCTCCCTGGGCTCCTCCAGCGGGGACTGACCTCTTCCTTCCACTGCTGCCCAGCATCAGACCCACCTGCTGCCCCACCTCCTCCTCGGTTCCTTTCCTGGAGCAAAGCAGCTCACCTGGTCTTTTGTTCAACACCTCATGCTGGCCCCTTGCGTGGGCTGGGCTCCGGCCATTGTCTGTGCCTAGGCAGCTAGAGTCAGCCACACCTGCCCTCTAGAGGTCACTACGAAGATCTCACACCCTTAACCCCACCCCTAAATACTTGAATGTCACATAGGGGAAACTGAGGCACACATTGTATTCATTAAGAACATTCCCACTCCCTTGCACACCCACCACTCCCTCTGCCCTTGCAGGGCAGTGAAATGGCTCCCCTGGGTGGTGTATATTGGCCTGACACCTGGGATGACAGGGCTGTGAAGGGCTCCCTCTGGTGATGCATATTGGCCTGATCCCTGCTCCTTCCTCGGCCTGAAGGGGCTGTGAACTAGCGCCTCCTAGTGGTGTGTATTACCTGATACCACCTCCCTCTACTGGGGGAGGGGAGCTCAGCGACCGTGGCCCATCCAGCCAGCAATGGAGGTTGCTGGTGCCCGTCCTGCTGCGAGCTGAGGCCCAGCCAACTGATTTTACAGCTGCTGGGCTTGGATTGGATCCTGTGGCCGAACTGATGATCCGATCCCCTTTGGGGCAAATAGAGCAGAGTGGGGAGAAGGGTGAGGGGCTCTGAAGCCATTGATGGGGTCCCATTAGGTGCAGGGTTTGGGGTGAGCTAGGCAGCTGAGCCAGAAGCTGTACAGGAGGTGGGATGGCTGGATTCCAATGGTAAGATTCTCCAACAGGGCTGGAGTTTGGAGGGACCCTTCTCTGTGGGGTACGAGCCCCCCAGGCAGCAGGGGCGGGATGCGTGTGTGTGGGGTGCCTAGAGGAGATTTCCTGTGCTGCATTCTTGTGGCCTCGTGTACATTTTGTAAATAAACCAGATGCATTTGAAATTCCCCTGGCTCCACGTCTCCAATCCCTAGATCCCAACTGCTCCAGGGAGTCACAGCTGGAGCTCCTCTGGAAATCGGGCATGTTTCTCCCTCCAGAAAATGTTGATATTTTTGGCAAAAAACAAAGTATTTGGATTCTGAAATGCCACTGCAGTGCCTCTAGGGCAGGGGTCGGCAACCTTGACAAAGGACTGTGCCCAGTCTTCCCCCCTCCCCTTTCCCAGTGGTGGCGGCAGTGTCTGTGGTGCAGCTCCGGTCAAAGTCAGTTGCCGACCCCTGCTCTAGGGAGATGTACTGTGGCTGCCTCCTGCTCCCACCTTCTCTATGAGATAGGCTCCCTGGTCAGACTACATCTCCCGTGATGCACCATGGTCTTCCCTCTTGTAGATGGGCAGGCAATGCATCTTGGGAATCCCTGACTGGTGCATCATGGGAGATGTAGTTTGGGTGCCTCCATGCACCCATTTGCCTCTAGACTGGGCTCCCTGGATAGACTACATTTCCCATGATACACCACACTCTTCCCATGTGGGGGTGATGGGGATCATAGGCGGGCAGGCTCCTGCGGGGGTGCTGGGGACCATGCTGCATAGCAATTTCCACACCCCAAGGAGGCTACATTGAGTGCTGACTACTAGAAGAAGGGGCAGGGGTGTCTGGCACGAGCACCCCTGTGTTACCTCGGTGCTGTGGTAGACTAGACCCCCAAGGGGACAGACTGGAGGCGACAATCTAGCCCTGGATTTCAGGTGGGTCTCCTGATCATCCCAGACGGTAATCACCAATCTTTGTGGGGTGGCAGTTCTGCCAAGAGGGGCACCCAAGGGGCAGGTGGATGGAGGTGCAGAGAAGGGAGCCCCAGTGGCTGAGGTGGGGCAGAGAGGAGAGATGTGTAGTGAGAGATCAACAGACCCCCAGTTTAGGCTGCCGGGGGGTGTTTGCTGGGAGTCAAGAAGAAGTACATGTGGGTCTTATCTGGGGTGATTTTAAACAATCTCCCTGGCTTGCTGGCACTGGGCTGGAAGATCTCCCAGGGCTGTTGTCTGCTGGGGCATTCACAGCCCCGATCCCTCCTGGGGTGCTGGAGGGGCACCCTGCTCACAGAGAGACCACATTGCCCCCCCCCCCCGTTGGGACTGCCATCTGGAGAAACGACATCATGGCCAGCCGTGTATGAAGCTGCCGAGTGCCATGAATGCGAAGCAGAGCAGAGCTTGACAGAAGAGACGCAGCGGTGGCCTGCCACACAGGAACAGAGCCCCAGCCATGCAGCACCTCGGCTGGCTGGGAGGGCAATGCCTGGAACAAAAGGGGCCACTGATGTGGGGTGGCCAGTTAGACACCAACTATTCTGTCCCCCAGCCTGAGCCACTGATTTCAGCAGGAGGCAGAACTCCTGGGTTCTAACCCTGGCTCTGCCACTGACCTTGGGCAGGACCTTCCTCTCTCAGTGCCTCAGTTTCCCCTCCCACCCTTTGAGTGTTTGGATTGTAAGGGCAGGGACTGTCTGTGTCTGTGCTGAGCCCATGCCACAGGGGCCCTGATCTCAGTGGGGGTCTTTAGCCACTACCATAATACTACTAATAATGCACACCCCATAGTGGGGCCTTCATCGGCGGTGGGGTTACCATGCCATTACTACGAATAGGAGCACCCCCTCCAAATCAGGCCTGAGGGTGGGCGCTCTTCAATGGGAAATGCCAAGAGAGTGGCCCCATTTGCGATGCCCTCCTGGCCGTGTTCCCTGCACACTGCAGTGTTCACGTATCGAGCCCTTGACTGCAAAGCGTTAGTGACCAGCGCTGACACATTGCAGGTGGTGGTGGGGTAGTGAGGGTCCCTGCAAGTCCCAATGAGAGCTGGGGAATGGTAGCGCTCTGACAGCGCATGCAGATCTGTGTGTGTAACACCCTCGCCCCCCACAGGGGAATGCACACACACCACGTGCAAGCACAACATGCAACACATGCATGCAGCCACTGGGTGCACACTTGCAAAAACATGCATGCAACCGTCATGGGTGCACACACATGGGCATGACCACCACTTGCATTCACACATGCACACACACACACAAACCATCTCACACACACACACACACACACACACACACACACACACACACACACATCCATAGACATGACCACCACATGCATGCATGCAACTGCTATGCATGTGCTCACACACGCACAAACCTGCACAACTACCACAAGCAAGCCCTGCACACATGCATGCATACCTGTGTGCTTGGATATGCCCACCCCATGCAAATAAGCACCCAGGCACCTCCCGCCCGGGCCCCCGGACATGACCACTTCACGGACACACACCCACACATGTATGGCTACACCCACACACACAAGCACCATGCACACGCATATGAAATCCCTCCCTGACAGCTTGTGATGCACCAGCTCGCTAATGGGCCTGAATATCTCAGCTCAGTGACTTGCAGTCCTTAGCCCCGGGCTGTGGGGCAGTGTCTGCCCCACCAGCGCTTTTGCCATCACAACTTGTCCCACACTGGGAGTTCCCTGTCATGTTTGTTGTTGCCCCTGGGTTTGTCATCTTCCTGTGCATAGATAAGGGGCTCTCTCACAGGAACAAGCGTGGTGAAGAAAATCCAAATTGCTGCCCCTGGACTCTTAGAGCATGGGGAGAAATGCAGGCCAGGGATTCTTGGGTTTTTGCCCCATGCCAACCCCAGGGCTGGGGACCTTTGCACCCCTTGGATCACAGCCCTAGAGCTTAAAGTCTCTCCTGCCCTGCTCAGAGAAAGGTGAATTATTCTTACAATAAGCCCAGAGCAGTAGCTGGAAATCACCCACAGCTCCGTGTGTGTCTACATATGTCCATGTGCAATTAGGCATATACGTGTTGTGTGCATATGTGTGTTTGTTTGTGTACAGATGCGTGTGTGTCTGTGTGCATATGTGTGTGCGTGCGCGCGTGCGTGTCTGTGCTGTTACCACTTTTGACCTGAGCGACTAGCCAAAAATTTGGGGTCCTGCAAGTTGTTCTAGCTGGGAAGAGAAGTTGCCAATGGGGTCAGGTCCCTTGGATGTGATCCTGTTCGTTTGCACAGGAAGTGTCAAGCCCCGTTTCCCTGGATTCAGAAGAATCACAGGAACAGGAGACAGTGCCATGCTCCCAGGCCCAAGCTTCGTTCAGCCCACCACCCTGACCCAGGGCCACTGTAGGCTTCTTCCAGGGCAACCCCGGGCTTCCAGGTTGCTGCTTGCTGTGCTTCCGTGTCTCCGTCCCTGCGTGCCTCTCCGGTTCTGTCTGAGCTTCAGCTTATCTCACTCTCACACAGGCACTTGATCAGACAACACCCAGCGGAACCTGCAGCCCACATCCTGCGAGGGTCTGGGCAGACACCACTAGGCCTTGTTCTCCTTAACCGTCTTTTACAACACATGTCAGTTTCAATGTGGTTCTAATCCAGCCCTAGCCGTATACCTGGGTGTGCACCTCTCTGTGTATATGTGTGTGCGTGCAGTAGCTGTGTGTGTGCGTGGAGGGGGGGTCAGCTCCCCATTCTCTGGGAGAGATGTGGCACCCCGCACAGGGTGTCCCTCCTGGGTGTCAGCCCTGGGCCCATGACTAACAATTAGCCCAGCACCGCGGCCACCCAATCCAGCCCCTTATCTGTCAGCTGGATGACATCAGAACCTTCCCTTTATTTTATGGAAAACCTCAGTCAGCTCTCTGTGCTCTGGTTAAACAGCAAGAGCAAAGAAATCGAGGCTGACTCCAAAGTGTATCAAGCTGGGACAGGTGACTCAGAAACCAGGAGACAGCCGTGAAGCAAGGATGGGATAAAAGACTTACTACTGCTGTCTCCAGCTTAGAGGAGATCCCTCTTTATCTGCAGTCACAGCAGCTCCTGCCTGTGGTTCATGGGTTCATTACAAGGCTAAGGAGGAGGGGTTGGGAAATTCTCTCTTCTCTGCTAAGCATGGCTCAGAAATGCCTCAGGTGGACAAAACGCCCCTTGCTGACCTCTGGCTGTGACCCCCCAGTGGGCACTGTAGCACCACTTTAGGTATGCTGCAGGTATCCAAGAACTGGTGAGGAAATGCCCTTTTTGGGGGGAAACAAAACTTTGTTTTTAAGCCAGAATATTTCCATTTCATTCAACACTTTGCAGTGGAATCCCTCCCTCCCTCCCACACGCACACACGCTTTTCCAGCTGCAAAATGGGGAGGGGAAAAAAAAAGATCCTAAATACCTTTTGGAAATGAGATTCGGGTTGCTAAGTCACTTTGGTGCTTGGGAGGAATTTTACCCTTAGTCTCCCCATGCCTCAATTTCCCCACCACCCTGTGCCTGTTTCTCCACGTTTAAAATGGGGATGAACCTTCCTGCTTTGCTCTTTGCACACCAGTAGTATGAAGAACCATCCCCCGCTCCCCAGGCCCAGTGGGGTCCAAATAACCATGTTTACTAGCGTTACCCAAGCTCGCCAGGCCTAGCCACATGTACACAGGGCTGCTCTCTTCTGGCAGCCATCAAACACGGTGAGCGCCAGTCGAGAGCTCATAAGTTATTTAAAGGGATACCGTGCAATTCCCATCATTACAGTGGCTGGTCTCCCAGGGGGGTTTGGGAGGATAAATACATTAACAACTAGCGGATGCTCAGAAAGCAGGGGATGAGGCCCCATATCTGATACCAGATGAGAAACCCTGCCTTGCGAACAGCGGCTACAGGGATAGGCCGTTGACAGAGCCAGCCAAAGGATGAGTGGGTGGGTCGTTGCGGCTAGGATATACTCACAAGGTTAAGATCTCTAGAAGGGCACGAGCTGTGTTTCCTCTGAGCGTTAAGTTTCGTTTCTTTGCTTTTTCTGCTTCGGTGCTGGTTTCCTATTCACGAGGCTAAAAGCAGCAGCTCATCCAGACCCCACTTAAATCCTTGCAGGGGCCTGAGAAGAAGAAGGCCCTTCGGGGACTCCACTGACTGTGGGCAACCTTTGCAAAGCCTGCCACGGTTTGGGCTGCCCGGGGCTGCGGGGTCCCAAGTTGAGGAGGAAGGGTGGGCATGCAGTTACGTCGCTGGATGAGTGTTATACTTAGAAAAGAAAAGCCTAGCAGGGTCTTATTCAGGGGGCCAAGGCAAATACGCCGCGTTTATTGCAAATGTAAGAACATCATAAAGCCATCACATTCACACACGTACTCATGCCCAAGAAGTTCTGCAAGCTGGTGTCATATAATTACTAGTCCTTTTATGGGGTGCTCAACTCCAGCAAGCCTAGTGGCCAACTTGGCTGGTGGGCAGATAAAAGGAGAGAGCCAAGCCTCAGCGTTCCCATGTTCTTACCCCATCTGTTATAGTTACTGGCTCTCATGTAAGTCTATGGGCATTGCTGTGTCATGCTGCCTCCAGGTTCAGCATGCTTGTTAATCACCAGCTAATTGCAAGCGTGACGATTCTCTTATTTCTGTACTTTGTCCATTCCCAAAGCGGATCCTTCTGTACTTTAGGGTCGTTTATCTGCACTTTAGCGTCGTTGAGATGCATTCTTCAGGGTCAGGATGACAGTAGCTTCTTCACTCCCCTTTCTGTTGTCAGAGCAGTTTAGGTTGGCGTCTTTTTATGCCCTGCACATACATTCCTCTCACTCACACACACACATGAAGCGAATTCAGCAAGGTATTTTTAGGTTCAATAGTACAAGTTTCAGGAAAGACTAGAGTTTACTTCAAGAAACTAACAAGATGGAGTTCACTTAGGCCACCCGGTACTATACCATTATCACAACAGTAAAGGAAAAATCTACATCTACCTCTCTCTCACTTATACAGTAAAACAAGGAGACTACATCTGATTCGTTTGCACAGCTCCTGGGGATGGCTCACATGAGGACTCACACACTGGGGTTCAAATCCTGGCTCTACCACAGACTCCTTGTGCGATGGCCATCTCACTGTGTGCCTCAGTTTCCCCCTTCTGTAAAATGGGAACAATAATTCGTTCTTTGTCTGTTAAGACTGCAAGCTCTTCAGGACAGGGACGGTCTTTCACTGTGTGTCCACACAACATGATGGGGGCCCTGATCTCAGTTGGGGTCTGTGCCGTGCCTTGTACAGGACCTCACCTATTCTCAGTACAGGTCTCTAGGTTCTACCCACTCACAAAGTTCAGTGCCAGGCAGGAGGAAGGCTGTGATGAGGGCCCACTCTCATTCCGGTTAAAGCCTCCCCGACCAAAGGCAGCGATCCTGTCTGTTGCCCTGACCCAGGGGAGCCCTCTGTGTCCCCTTGGCTCATTGATGCCTCATGCTCTCGGAAGCTTCTGTGACGTGGGGGAACTGGAGCGGAACCCAGGGGACTCCACGGCGTCTGGCCATGGGAGCCATCACCTGGGAATGACTCAGTCATGGGGGCTGAATGGGAACCAGAGCCCTAGAGGGAAATGCCCCTGTATCCCATTCCCCCTGCCCCTCCCAAGGCAGTACTCCACCCTGTGACTGGCTTGGAGCCAGCACGCCCTAGAGGGGAAAGGCCCCGTGTCCCATTTCTTGACCTGGCCAGTCACCCCCCCAGCACCACGGTAGATGAGTAATGCGTCTGTATCGCCTCTGCTGGACCTTGTCCCCTTCCTTCAAGTTCTCAGTCTCCCACCGAGCTCTGCCCTTGACGCTGGTCAACGATTTACAAAGGCCAAAGGCCGGGCTACTGTACGGCAGAGCAGAAAGCCTGACTGCCATACGAGCCAGGGGATCTGGAGAAGGCAATCAGGAAGGGGTTTCCAGAAGGTCTCCACCACTCCTCACAGCCTCCATGGCCCCTGGAATCCAGCTGGAGAAGGAGCAACACATGGGCTTCTTCCAAACCGTCCTTGTTGCCCTGGTCTTCCTCCCACTCCTCATGGTGGCTTCCCATAACTTTCTGCAGAACTTCACAGCTGCTGTCCCTAGGCACTGGTGCTATATCCCAGCTGGAGCCAATGACAGCACGGAGGTGACGGGAGACCTGCTGAAGATCTATGTTCCTATGGATAGCAACCAGGAGCCAGAGAGGTGCCTGCGATTCAGCAACCCACACTGGCAGCTCCTGGCCCCCAACGGTACCAGTGTCAACGCCACTGAGCCCTGCCTGGATAAGTGGGCATACGACAGGAGTGTCTTCAACTCCACCATCATCACTGAGGTACAGAGGGGAGCATGAGGGTTCACTCTAGGGGAGCAGGGACTTGGAGCTGTGACAACATCATGGGTTGGTTATCTATCCATCCCCCACCCAACTATCCATCCCACTATCCATCTGTCCATCCCACTATCCATCTATCTGTTCCCCTACCCACCTAACCATTCCCCTACCTACCTATCCACCCCCCACCTACTTATCTATCCACTAACCCACTTATCTATCCACTTACCCATCTATCCATCCATCTTGCCACTGTCTATGCCCCATCCAACTACCTATCCATCCACTCCTCATCTCTCTCTCTCTGTTGCTCTCGCTCTCACTATAGTATCTGAGCCTGTCTCATGCATTCGATTGGCATAGCAAGGTGCCTACTGGACTCCATGGAGTCTCTGGCTCTCCTTCCTTCTCGGAGGCGTACGAACTGTGCTCGATGGAGCGGGGCTGTTGGATCAAGTTGATGGCCAAGCCTTTATCTAAGAAGCGGCGAGAACTTCGAGCTGTGGCTTAGCCCCCTGTCCTCTGGAAGCTTTCCCCTGGGCTGGGAGCAGTTGGCTGGCCAGGCCTGAGCTTGTGGTCAGCATGGCCCTGGAGGAGCACCCTGCCTGCACCCTAGGTGGAGGAGATGCCTCCACCGTAGCTGCCATCTGATCCGTGATTGCCTTTGTAGATCAGGACGAAAGCTGTGACCTGGCAGGGCCCAGAGCAAGGGTGGGGGGGTGCGCACAGCTTGGTGGTCCAAGCTCACTGGATGATGGTGACACTTGGCAGGGGGGTCCGGAGCTAGCTGGAGGTGGGAGGAGCTAGCTGGAGGTGGGAGGAGCTAGCATGGAGGCTCCCTGGGTGGCTGAGCTCCATGAGGACTCAGTGAGACCCTGAGATGCCCCCTCACAGGTTTCATCACCTGAGCAAGGCCCCACCAGTGCCGCAGTTGGATGGGAGACCCTGGAGGAGGGTCCAACTTCTCTGAGGAGCAGGGTGGGAGCTCCCTGGGGGTTGCTTCTCCTGTGGGGTCAGCGCTGACTGTGCTGCGGCAGGGAGATGGAGGGTGGCTGCCTGGGGGAGGAGGCCTCTCCCTTTGGAGTCAGTGCTGACCCCAGCGGGAGCGGGCGCTGTGCCATGCCGCTGGGTGGCTCAGGAGTGGGCACTCTCCCCTCTGAACTGGTGCTTGCCCCAGCCTGGCACTGCGATGCTCTGTGCTGCTGGGAGCAGGGCGCAGGGGGGATCTCTGCCAAGGGCGCGCACCCCTCGCAGGCATTGCTGACTCCAGTACCCCAGTGTAGTGCTAGGGGGCGCTGTGCTGCAGGAACGGGTGAGGGTCCTCAATAGGGGGTGGAGCACCTCTAACAGGGCAGCACCCCTTCTCAGTCCTGCTCCACGGGGTGGGCACTGGCTACTCCCCACAAAAGGGGCAGGAGGCTCAGGATCCCTCTCCAAAAGATGGCACCTCTGCCTTGGCATCACCCCTCCCGTGCCACTGTGCACCTCCTGCCCCGGGGGCCTGCTGCAGCAGAAATTCACCAAGCACCCCTCCGAGGGCCGGGAGAATGGATGACAGAGCGGGTGTTTTCCTTGGCGCAGATCCCGTGCCAGTCCCTTCTCCTATCCTTAGCTCACTCCTGGCAAGCCATGCTGCCAGCCGCCCCGCGTCTCACTCGCTGGGTTACACAGTAACCTGCTTGGAGCAACCCATAGTCGCCCAGATCCAGGCCCCACCCATCATTCCAGACCCCAGAGCTGGTGTGTGTGTGTGCGGGGGGGGACACATTGTCCTGTCTCCAGCCCTGGGTGAGGGGGTGGAATCTCAGCTCCATGGGGGGGATGAGGACTTTGTCGGGTAGCAGCGGGTGTACAAAGGGGCGACGTGGAATCAGCATGGCAGGAAGGGGACAGAGGGCATTTGAAAGGCATGGATGCTGGCAGGTTTGGGCACAAGGTGGGGGGGTCACAGGGCTCAGGTGGGCTTGGGAGCTGCAGGCAGGCATGCTCAGCAAGGGTGGGTTTGAGTGGCACAGGTGGGCATGGATAGCAAGGCAGCTGGGATGGCCCAGCTGGGCTCTGACCTGGTGGGCCCAGGTGGGTGCAAGTGAGCTCAGATGGCACAGTGGCAGATGGGGAAGGGGCACAGATGGGCACTCAGAACCCATCAGTGGCCTTGGATGGCACAGGAGGGTGCTGGGCGTTTGGAGGCCACAGCTGGGCTCAGCCGGGGCTTAGGTGGGATGTGTGGAGCTTGGAGGACAAAGGTGGGCTCAGGTGGGCACGGATGACGCAGTTGGGCGGACATGGGCAGCGTAAGTGGGTGGGGGTGGCACAGATGGGCACAGGCAGATGTGGGTGGCTCAGCTGGACATGTGCCTGGCACAGCAGGCCTCTAGGTGCTGCCATGGTACAGGTAATAGCCAGGGCTCCGGTAGCTCAGGTGGGCACAGGGGACATAGGTGTGGTGCCTGACCCTTTGTGCCAGCTGCGTCCCCAGAACCCACCTGGCTGTGCAGTCAGCCTTTCGCCCAGCAAGGCGGGGCTCCATGGGGCCCCCCTGGGTTCACACCCCTCTCCCCTCTCCTCCCCAGTGGCACCTGGTCTGTGGCCGAAGCGCCCTGAAGGATTTTGCCCAGTCCATCTACATGGCGGGGGTGCTGGTGGGAGCGCTGGTCTATGGGAGCCTGGCAGACAGGTGAGTAAAACAGTATCCCACCGAATCACCCTATGGGCCCATCCAGCTGTTACCCCCCCATCCCCCTGGATCACCCTATGGACCCATCCAGCCATTACCCCCCATGCCCTGGATCACCCCATGGGTCCACCCAGCCCATATCCCCCCTTTCACCAATGGCATTGTCTCCCTTGCTGCAGGCTGGGGCGCCGGGCCATGATGCTCTGGTCCCTGCTGCAGGTGGGTGTGATGGGCACCGGTGCCGCCTTTGCCCCCAACCTGGCGGCCTACTGCGCCTTCCGCTTCTTCAGCGGCACCGGCACCGCGGGCTTCGTCCTCAACAGCCTCAGCCTGAGTGAGTTGGGGGGGTGTGGGCTAGAGGATTGGGGGTGTATGTGGGGCAGTGGGGGCCATGAGTTTAGGGGGGGATGTATATAGGGGGTGGGGGGCTGGAGATGTGGGCTGTTGGGGACTTGTGAGGGGGGCTGTGTGTGGGAAGGGCTGTGGGGTATTTTGGGGGGCTGTGGGGTTGTGTGGGGAAGAGAGTGTGTATGGGGGTCCTGGGGATATGGGGGACGCGTGGGGGGAGGGCTGTGTGTGGGAGAGGCAGCTCTCCCCCCATTGCCCCACCTTGGGCCCGCCCAGCACAGAGGGATGCAGGGTTGAGCCCCGCTCCCCAAGGTTGGGGGTGCCGCTTCTCACCCTTCCCGTTGCCCTCCAGCCATGGAGTGGATCCCCTCCCGGTTCCGGGCCGTGGTGGCCACCGTCCTCTCCTGCAGCCTGACGCTTGGCCAGCTGCTGCTGGCTGGACTGGCATACGCCATCCGTGACTGGCGCCAGCTGCAGCTGGCAGCCTCCGTGCCCTTCTTCCTCTTCTTCCTCTGCAGCTGGTAAGTGCCCTTGAATCTGGGGGGCAGGGGGACCTCACATCCACAGGGAGTTATGGCTCCAGGCAGGGCGGGCACAGGAGACGCAGGACCCTGTGGATGGGAGCCCAGAGGGGGCACAGACCCCATGGCAGGGGTAGCCTGTGGCCTGGCACAAATGGAGACCCTGCAGCCCTGTTCCCCTGATAGACCAGCTGTCAGGGAAGCACAAAATCCCACCCCCGTTGCTCTGAGCCCTGGGGACATGGATGCCCGGTCTTCAGCGGGCACCGTGCCTTCCTCTCTCTCTGAGCTAGGGTCCAACCCCTCCCCTCCCCAGGTGGATCCCAGAGTCGGCGCGCTGGCTCATCATCAACCACAGGCATGAGAAGGCGCTGAGCAACCTGCGAAGGGTGGCCCGGCTCAACGGCGAGAAGCTGGAAGGGGAGGGCACCGCCCTGGAGGTGAAGGGTACAGGGTACTCTGTGGGGTCTAGTGGCTAGAGCAGTGGGGGTTGCAAGTCAGGATTCCTGGGTCCTATTCTTGCTCAGGGGAAGGGAGAGGGGTCTAGTGGTTAGAGTGGGGGGGGGGGGCGTCAGCACTCCTGGGTTCTATCCTGGGCTCCGGGGGGGTGTGGGGCCTAGTGTGTTAGATTCTAGTTCTCATTCCCCAGCTCTGCCCATCTCCCCCTCTGAAGAAGAGGGGTGATTTCTCCCCCCTGCTCCCAGATCCAACCTTCTCTCCCTCTCCAGGCACTGAGGCTGGCGATGCAGCAGGAGGAAGAGAGTTCGGGGCCCACCCGCCGCTCGGCTCTGGAGCTGTTCCGGACAGCGCCCATGCGTGTGGTCACCTGCTGCCTCATGCTGGCCTGGTAAGGGGCTCCCTTTGCTCCCATCATTAGCACCTGCCAAGCTAACAATACTAGTGCGGTGAACTGGCTGGGGAGGATGGTTGCACCAGTGTCCCCAGTTGAATGGGGCTCAGATGGCAGGGGGGCGAGGCTTTGGGGCAGCTGTGTGTCAGAGCCCCTGTATTGCTGGCTGAGGAGGGGCATTCCCCAGGGGCACAGATGGCAGGAGGATCTGAATTCTAGTCCCCATACTGCTTAGCCCCCACAGTCAGGATGGGAGGGGGTGTTTATCTCCCCAGCACTGATCTAAGCTGATGGGAGGTCGGGGAGGAGGGGGGGGAAGCGCTTCACTTTTCTGTGGCCCCCAGGTGGCTGGGATTTGTCAGGGGAGGAGTTTCTTCAGTGGGAGGAACACCCTGGAAGTAAATGTGGGTGTCATCAAAACCCTGTGGGGATCCCCCCTCATGTGAACAGGAAAGTCTCCCCCAAGAGGAAACAGGTAGACATGAAGGGGAGACAGACAGACGGGGGAGAGAGGGAAAGACAGAGAAACAGACAAGAATGGGGCAGGGAGATGGCCAGATTCTGTCTCTCCCTTTGAGCCCCATTTTCTGAGGTCCCTGACCCCATTCTCCTCCCGCCCCCCGGCAGGTTCTCCAACAATTTCTCTTTCTACTACTTGGCCCTGGACCTGCAACGCTTTGGGGGCATCAGCATCTTCCTGGTGCAGCTGATCTTTGGCGCGGTGGAGATGCCTTTCCGCATGCTGATGGCCACAGCCGCCAACTGTCTGGGGCGTCGGCTCACGCAGGCCGCCTGCCTGTCCCTGGGGGGGCTCTTCATCCTGGCCAGCATCCCTGTGCCGCAGGGTGAGGACACGACCAGCGGCCCAGCCGGCATAGCATCCCCCGCTGCCCTGGGCTTCATCGGCACGGAGCCTCCTCCCACATCAGACCCATGGGCCTGGCCACCCCCTGCCACCTCGGTTCACACCAATGGCCCCGTCTGGCCTGGTTTCCCGTCCTCCCTAGCGCACAGGAAGCTGGCCTGGCGATGGTGTTGTGGAATCGGGGGCAGTTTTGGGGTCGGGGGGGGAGAGGGAGGATTTGGCCAGTGACTGAGATTCTAGCCCTGCGAGTGGCCCAGGGGATCGATCAGTGACCGGTGCCCTGGGCTAGCCATGGCTGAGTGCTGGGCCCCATCACCCAGTGCCTGGTCTCTGAGTTAATGACGGGCACCCCCAGAGCAAACGGGGATACAGCGCATTGGCGGGCGGGGTGGGGGGGGTTCTATTCTCAGCCTGATGCATTCTGGGTCCTCCTCCCCTCCCCCCCCAGACATGGAGGTGCTGCAGATCGCCCTGACTGTCCTGGGAAAAGGACTCTTCTCCTGCTCCTCCTGCTGCTCCTACCTCTACACCACCGAGCTGTACCCCACCGTCATCAGGTGAGTGGGGTGGCACCCTCTGCTGGACAGCATCAATGGCGGCTGCACTGGCTGAAGCAGAGGGGGGCAGGGGTGGGAGTCAGACCTCCTGGGGTCCAGCCCTGCCTCCGGATGGGGAGTGGGGTCCAGTGACTGCGGACGTTCTGTCTAATACCTCCCACATCACATGGTGAGGAATTAAACCCTAAGGCCCAGCCTAAGGGTCCTGTTGTTCAAGTCCACGATGTCCCTCCCTGGTGATCCCCTCTCCTGCAGCTAGCAGTTCCCAGCCCCTTCCCCCCCAGCTGGTACATCGCTGAGGTCTGGGGGTGTCTCCCCCATCTGCTCCCAGATCCTGCTGAGTTTCCCCTTTTGGCCGGGGGCCTCCTGATTTCAGCTGCCCCCACTTGAGCTCCCAAGCAGTGCTTCGGTGTCCCATTGGGGGAGCCCTGGAGCTGTGCATGGCAGGATCCTAATGGAGGTGTCGTATTTATAAAAGAAAAGACTAGCAGGATCTTATTCAGGGGGACAAGGCAACACGCCACATTTCAAAAAGCTGTCACATTCACACACACATTCACACCCAAGAAGTTCTGCAAGCGGGTGTCATATAATTACCAGTCCTTTTATGCATTTCTCGAGCCAGCCTAGTGGCTATTTAGGCTGGGCACAAGGAGGGAGCAGAACTGCACACAGTATTCCAGATGAGGTCTCACCAGCACCTTGTATAATGGTACTAACACCTCCCTAGCTCTACTGGAAATACCTTGTCTGATGCATCCAAAGACCGCATTACCTTTTTTCACGGCCACATGACACTGACGGCTCATAGTCATCCTGTGTTCAACCAATATGCCCAGGTCCTTCTCCTCCTCTGTCACTTCCAATTGATGCGTCCCCAGCTTATAGCAGAAATTCTTGTTGTTAGTCCCTAAATGCATGACTTTGCACTTTCCACTATTAAATTTCATCCTATTTCTATTATTCCAGTTTACAAAGTCATCCAGATCTTCCTGTATGATATCCCAATCCTTCTCTGTATTGGCAATGCCTCCCAACTTTGTGTCATCTGCAAACTTTATTAGCACATTCCCACTTTTTGTGTCAAGCTCAGTAATAAAAAGGTTAAATAAGATTGGTCCCAAGACCGATCCCTGGGGAACTCCACTAGTAACCTCCCTCCAGCCTGACAGTTCACCTTTCGGTATGATCCATTGTAATCTCCCCTTTAACCAGTTCCTTATTCACCTTTCAGTTTTCATATTAATCCCATCTTTTTCAATTTAACTAATAATTCCCTATGTGGAACCGTATCAAATGCCTTACTGAAATCTAGGTAAATTAGATCCACTGCATTCCCTTAGTCTAAAAAATCTGTTATCATCTCAGAAAAGGAGATCAAGTTGGTCTGGCACGATCTACCTTTTATAAAGCCCCATGTTGTATTTTATTTCAATTACCATTAACCTCGATGTTAACTACTTTCTCTTTCAAAATTTTTTCCAAGACCTTGCATACTACTGAGGTCAAACTAAGAGGCCTGTATTTACCTGGATCACCTTTTTTCCCTTTCTTAAAAATAGGAACTATGTTAGCAATTCTCCAGGTTCAGTATCATTGTTAATCACCAGCTAATTGCAAGCATGACGATTCTCTTATTTCTGTACTTTGTCCATTCCCAGGGTGGATCCTTCTGTACTTTAGGTTAGTTTATTTGCACTTTAGGGTTGTTGATATGCATTTTTCGGTCTTCAGGGTCAGGATGGCAGTGGCATCTTCACTCCCCTTTCTGTTGTCAGAGCAGTTTAGGTTGGCATCTTTTTATGTCCTGCACATACATTCCTCTCACTCACACACACACATGAAGCGAATTCAGCAAGGTATTTTTAGGTTCAATAGTACAAGTTTCAGGAAAGACTAGAGTTTACTTTAAGAAACTCACAAGATGGAGTTCACTTAGGCCACACTGAACAGTACTAACACCATTATCATAACAGTAAAGGAAAAAATCTACATCTACCTCGCTCTCACTTATACAATAAAACAAGGAGTCTGCATCTGATTCATTTGCACAGCTCCTGGGGATGGCTCACAGAGGGAGGGGCGCAGTGATGTATTTCTGTATCCAGTGGGGAGGCAGAGCTGAGAACTGGTAGGTCTGGAGTAGGAATCAGTGGATTTGACTGCAAGGGGGTTATGCAGATAAGTGGATGCCTATTCATAAAAATCGCAAATTAGACCATCTGCTCAATTGCATACAGTATCCAGCCTTACTGGGATTCTCTGTGGCTTCCCCTTCTCCCTAGGCAGACAGGGCTGGGGGTCACCAACATGATGGCCCGGCTGGGAGCAGTGGCAGCCCCCATGATACAGATGACCAAGGCCTTTGGCTCCTTCCTGCCCCCTCTCCTGTTCGGGACAGTGCCCATCACAGCTGGCATCCTCGTCAATTGCTTACCAGAGACCTTGGGGATCCCACTAGCTGACACGATGGAGCAGGTGGAGGACAGGTGGGTTTGATGGGTAGTGGGCTGGGCATGGGATGGAGTGTGTGTGTCTGAGCATGAGTGTGAACAGGAGAACGTGTGTGTACATGGACACAGGTGTGTGAGTGTCTGCTTGATGGCTAGATAGACGGGGGTGCATGGGCATGGATGGATAATGAGATAGATAAATGCAAAATACAGGGCAGTGGTGTACCGTGGGTTTCCAGCGCCCAGAGGCCAATACATGTATTTGCGTCCCCCCTCTCCCATTGGTGGCAGCAGCGCCCTGCGGGGTGGGTGTCTGCTGGCCCATTTCCCGCTCTCACCCTCTTCCTCCCCCCCCCCCCCCGTGGGGGCAGCGGCAGTGACATCAGATTTGCAACCGACAGAGGCCCAGCTCCCTCATTGCGCCTAGCCCAGCGTGGGGGCGGAGGGGCCAGGAAGTGGAGGGGCGGGGTCGACACAGCTGCTGGGGATGTCAGCGGGGGGCTGCTCCTCCAAGGAGGGCCCAGCTGGCGCCCCGCGGCCATGGTCCCCTCCCATCCCTCGCCCCTGGTACGATACAGGGATGAATAGAGGAGTATGTGTCTGGGGATGGATGGATCGATAGCTGCAGTGTTTGGGATGGTTAGAGGAGTGTGAGTATGGAGATGGATGGATGGATGGATGTGGTGTTTGGGGTGACTAGGGGATGGACAGAAGGACAGATGTGTAAAGCATTTAAGAAGCCTTGGATGAAAGGACAAAATGTCATTACTTATTCATTGTAATTGTTAATGATCCAGCCATTTGGTGCTTTTTCTTCTTCTGCTTCCCTTCTCCCTTTGTTTGTAGAGCAAGAAAGAAAAGGAGCAAGAAAGAGGGACTGAAGAAAGAAGCCAAGGGAACCAAAATAACTAAATTCTAAACAGACGCTCTTGTGTAAGGCACTGGATCGGCCTCCAGAGACCTGAGTTCAAATCCTGGTTCCCTGTGTGACCTGGGGCATGTCACTTCATCACTGTGCACTCAATTTTCCCATCTGTAAAGTGGGGCTAATGATGCTTTCCTATGCAGTGGGGGCTATGGGGATAAATCTGTTAATACGTGTGAGACTCACATACTCTCATGATGAGACCCCATTGCAGAACCTAGATGGATAGAGAGAACTGGACATCCAGTTTTTTATCACACAAGCAAAATCTTGAAAGAGTCGTTTATATCTGGGATTCTCCAGATTTGATTTTTAGTTTTCTTGGTGCACATTTGCCACATGATCAAGAGGGGAGAAATTTCTTCCCATGAGGATGACTGCAAACCATTAGAAAGCTGGGGTATTTAACTCTTTCTGGAAGGGATCAAATACTACCGTGGAATCGACGTGCTTGCAGTGGTTATCACAATTGATTTACATATGGTTCATCAGGGATTAGCAAATGCTGGGGCGAAATTGGTGAGCCTGAACTCTGAATCAATTTGCTTAGCACCTGTTAACACGATGGTATTTTATTCAGTATCGTTAACCTTCCTCAATATCTATTAGCTGCATGGAAAATCTCCTTTGCCAAGAATGGTTTTTGTATGGAAAGCCTTTTGTGTGACCTCTGTTGAAATGTACCTATTTAATATCGCCACCCCTCTGCCAGAGCTGATGTCAGAACCTTGTAAATTGATTTCCTATCAGAGGAGAAGTAAGTGAGTCAGAATCTGTGGGTATTTTCTTAGTGTAGCTTGTTTATTTTCTACACTATATGCACCAGTCCTGGAACAGAGGTGGACACAAACAGCACGACAGATAATCCCTTCTTTCTGTAAACTCCACCTAACCGTCAATGACCGGTTCCCTGGGAGCTGCTCTGCCCCACAGAACTGATGTGAGTTAAGGCAAAGAGCAAATTCTCATGCTTTTTACAACAGCAGCAAACCTGAAAAGAAAGTCCATGCATCATAAAACCAACAATGATACAGTGTGACTTCAAAGACAATGCTGCTCCACAGTAAGGAAAATAACTTGTAAGGCTATCTGGTCACACACACACACACACACATACCCTGCCACAGCAATATCAGCTGATAAGAAGCCATGTTGAGGAATCAATAGGATGCTCTTCTTCCTGAATTAGTACTGACTGCAGTAGTCCAGGATGGGGTTTAGTATGGACCCTGTGTAGCGTGTGTTTGCTATGTCATGTAGCAAGGTAGGACAGCCAACTGCCAACATGCTGGGGTCACAAACTGGCTCAGTCCTGCTTTCTGAATGGGCACTGGTTTGTTGTGGTGGGATCCAACTACTGGATCCCACATGCTGCTCAGCCACCTGGGCCTTCAACTGCCTGGACCCTGGAAACGGTGTCCCAGTCCTCCCAAGCCCCCCACTTGCTTATATATTTCACCCCAGGAGTCTACCTGGCTGTGGGAACTCTGGACTTTCTAGTTACCCCATTCAGGGATAACTCAGCAGTAAAACAACAAAGCACAGACTAAGCACTTGCACACAGAGCAGGGCTCATTCCCTCTAGGTGGGGGCAGCAGGGACCTACGGACAGACACACACTCTCTCTCTTTCTCAGAAAGCACTAGAGATACATCAGGTCTATGGAAAACACCAAACACCTGAACGCTGTCCCCTCTGTCTAACCTCAGCCCCGGTTTGGTCCCAGTCCTTTGTGGATGCAAGTGTTCCTTCTGGGCCTTGTGTCTGTGGCTGTGGAAATGCCACCCCGTGGATGGGAGGTGAGTCCCTTCAAAGGCAATGGCCCTGCCAGTGGCTACCCCCTTGTTTCACCAGGAGACAGCCATTCAGTGCTGATGCCCTTTGATTGCTGTCACAGCTCACAAACTCTCACAGCAGGTTTGGGTATTCAGAAGGCTGCTCTGGTATTTAGGGTTTCCATTTCAGCTGTGCTCAGGAGCCCCACTCATGGATCAGCATCCCCTGTGCTAGGCGCTGTACATTATTTTCTTGCTTGTGGAGGTCACACTGTACACCACCTGGTGAGAAAAATCATATTACCGCCTGTGATTTTCCTAAGCAGCAGCAGGTGGCGCCACAGAGCTTCCTCTGCCTGCTGCACCAGGTTGGTCGTTTTAGTGGAACAGGGCTCTTCTGGTTTTCTGAATTTCCCCATAATCCTTCAAGTGCTGCCCACCGAGATCTAGAACATTCCCTGAAATGGTGGAATCGATTGACTGTGCCCTTCTGGCCACAGCTTTTGTGATTGCTGAGGAGCCTGCAGAGTTACCTGTTGGAGGCAGCTGGAAAATAAGACTATAGTGGTGAGAAAATGAGATCATTGTTGTTATTTGTTCTCCATAATGAAGCAGCACTGGGAGTTGCAACCATGGACCAGGCCCCAGTTGCGCTAGGTGCTGTACAAAACACAGAACAAGTACAGGAAAGGAATTGCCTAGCCACAGCTGAAGCTTCTGCCCATCATGGATTCTCCACAGTCTTCCCAGTTTCCTCATGGAAGATTCTGTTTGTTGGGTTTTGGCAGCTGCCGGGAGAAGTTGGGGAGACCATAAGATGCCACAGCATCCCCTCCATGTGCCATGCTGCTGCCTGGGGGTTGTCCTGATGTAATTGTGCTGACAGCTTGATGCTGCAGCAGCATATGGACACCAGCTTGCGGTGCTGTGCCACAGTGGGGGCACTTTGCATGTGCTGCCAGGGTGGCATTTCCACACTGCCACCTGGATGACATTGAACAAGTGGGTTTTGACAGTGCCTCACTGGGTTTTACCAGTGCCGGTCAGTGACATTTTCCTGGGGTGCAAGCACATTGTGAAGATACACGGTGACATGAGGCAACACTATGACATCACAATGCAGCTAATCACAATGTGATATCAGAATGTGACACAGTGACATCACAATATAGCACTGTGACATCATGAGGCAGTGCAATATCATCACAATACAGCTTGCATGCTGCTGACACAGTGACTTCATAACACAGCACTAGGACATCCCAAGGTAATGCAATGACATCAGAGTGCTGGACTATGACATCAAAGTACAGTGCTAGGATATCACAATGTGACAGTGACATTACAATGCAGCACTATTATTGTTGTTAATCATGTTTATTATGGTAGGGCCTAACAACCAGCCAGGAATGGGACCCCATTGTGCTAGGCACTGCACAAACACAGAGTAGCAGACAGTTACTGGCCCTAAGAGTTTACAATCTCAATAATCAGATAGATAGGGTGAGGAAGGGGTATCAGACACAGGGAGAGCCATCAATGTGATGAAAGCAAGTAGCATGTTAGTCTGATGATTTTGGGGCTTGGGGAGGGTTCAGTTAGGAGGGGAGAGACTAAATGGGAAGAAAAGTGTAGGGAAGGATGGTGGGGGAGGCAGGGCAGGGGAGGAGCGGGTAAGAGAGACACCAGTGGAGGGAAGCATGAGGAAAAAGGGTGAGGGAGGTAGAGGGTTGGAGCAAACAGCCAATCAGCACAGGGCAGAGAAAGTCCAACCAAACTGTAGACAGTTATCTGGCTGTGCAAAGGTCCTTGTTTTGGCTGCTTTTGCTCCTCCCAGCTGGAGTCTCTGGTTGGTTTCATAGTACAGAGTTTAAGGTTAGAAGGGATCATTAGATCATCTTGTCTGAACTTCTCTATATCACACACCAGAGAATTTCACCCAGCTACACCAATATTAAGCTCAAATATTTTAGTTAACATCACAATTAAAGCATTTCATTCCTCGGAGACTGAACAGTTATGTGCTACAGGCATGGCCCTGGCAGGGCCCTATTTTATTGTGGCATCACAGAGAGGTGAAATGACATCATAAAGGAGCACAATGACATCACCACACAGAATGATGGCATCACATTGTACTGAGATGACATCGCAACATAATTCCATCCTCTTAAGTCCTGTCCAAAGTTTAATTGAACCTTTCTCATCCCTCACCATTATGTCCCCTTCCAGGCACCATATTAGCTAGGCCCCTTGGTTGGGCCTGCACAAAGGCCACAAAGCTGCTGGTCCAGGGTCTAGGATGCAAGACAATGCCTCAAGAGATCTATGTTCCAGTCTAGCCTCGGTTATTTATTTGCACGTGACCTTGGGCAAGTTACATAACCTCTCTCTGCCTCAGTTCCTTGACTGTAAAATAGGGTTTGGGAACTATTTCACTCCAACTTCGGTCCCTATTTGGCGCGAGGAAGGCTAGGCAATAGGCACTATTTACACCTCCCACAGAAACTTCCGGGTATTGGCCACTTTCCGCATGCGCTGCGGAGACGGGTGGGTGGCACCTATTTGACACTAGGCGTGTCCTTTTTCAGCTCAGCCCACTGCGCGCATGCGCGATCAGGAGGTGTCGGGACCTATTTAGCACCCGGAGCGTCCATTTGTAGCTCTGGTCAATAGGACGCATGCACGGTCCGAACCCCTTTTAACGCGGCAAAAACGTGCGCACGCGCAGTCTCTGTATCTGGAATCTATTTCATGCCGGCCGGGGTCGCTTTGTGGCGCTTCCCCGCGGAGCCAATCAGAACACAGCGGGAGGGGGCGGTCCCCATCCTCCCAGCCAATCAATGCGGGGCCTGCCCTGCCAGCGGGCCGGCCCGGAGAACCTGGGGGAAAACAAGCCGGCCGCGGACGGAGCCGGGGGGCCAGAGTGAAGTTGAGGCGGGGAGGGCGCACCGCAGGCCGGGTAGAGCCGACCCCAGGCCCCCGGCCCCCACCAGCCATGTCCCGCTGGTTCTTCCCCTGGTCCAGCTCCATCAAGAAGCGGGCCTGCCGCTACCTGCTGCAGCACTACCTGGGCCACTACCTGGAGGAGCGGCTGAGCCTGGAGCAGCTCAGCCTGGACCTGTACCAGGGCGCCGGGGCGCTGCGGGACATCCACCTCGACATATGGGTGAGGGGCCGCGGGGACCCGGGGCAGGGATCGGGGCGGGGCTGGGGCTGGGCGGGGATCGGGGCGGGGGCGCTGCGGGACACTCACCTCGACACATCGCTGAGGGGCCGGGGAACAGGACCAGGGGCTGTGGCACCCTGGGGCAGGGTGGGAGCCTGGGGAGGCAGAGGAAGGTACCAGGGGTAGGGGCGCTGTGGGGCATCCACTTGACCTGGGTGAGGGGCGGGGGATGTGGCCTAGGAGAGAACTGGGCGGGGATGAGACAAGGGACGGGGCTAAAATAAGTACTGGGGGGCCTGGGTGCTGTGGAACATTCACCCCAATCTCTGGCAGCAGGGCCTTGGAGAAAGACAGGGTGAGCCAAGGGGGCACAGGATGCTGAGGAGGAAATGGGGATGGGCGGGAAGGTTGGTTGGGGAGAGGTTGGAATCTGTGCCGAGGCCCTGGAAGTGGCAAGCCTAGATCTGGAGCTGGGAGCCGAAGGGGAAGAGGGGAGAACCAGGTGATGTGGGGATCCCAGATGGGGGTCATATCCCCTAATCTATGGGTTTGGGGGCCTGGGATGGGGTCCAGAAAGGGCATCTGCCTGGATATGTAGGTGAGGGGCAGAGGGACACGGCAGTGTGGCTCTGTGGATGAGGAGGGGGTGGGGTTGGCATAGGACCCAGGTGTATGCAGGGACACAGGGCAGAGGGAACTGGGAAGAGGTGGTATAGAATCGGGGTGGGTGTGTATTGATCTTGAAGCCAGCACTTCCTGGTGGGATGGGATGCCACCTCTTGCGCGTTTCACCGCCTCCCGGTTGCCCGGACAGTACTTCCTGCTCAGGGCCATGTCTATAAAATACCCAGCTTGTAGGGCAGTAGCTGTATGGGGGCCAGGGGATGTCAAACCACTTGAAAGTGGCCTCATGGGGAAGTTGGAATGCTGGGTTACCCCTTAAACTACCACCTTGTGTGCTAGGGACGGGTCCATGGGGTGCTGATGCCGGTATATTTCCATGGCCTGTTCCTTGTAGATTTCATTTGGTGGAGATGAAGTTCCACTGACTCTGTCCAGCCAGTTTCTCTGCTGATATGGGACAACTAGGATGGGGCTGGACAGACGCAACCTCTCCTAGCCCAGTGCTCTGTCTCCTACCCCTACCTAGGCTGGGATGGAGCTAATGCTGTATGTTTCACACCCACTCCTGGGGGAACCCAACTCTGTAGTGTTACCCCACGTGGTGGGGTTGGTGCTTGGATCTGAGCCCTTCACCCACCTAGCCCATTCTTACGTTTCTTCCCCTGGTTTATGTTCATGTCAATGCTGTGCCTCAGTTTCCCCACCTCCCTCAGAGCTGGGCTTCCCTTCCTTGGCTTCTGCCCACCTTGTGGTAGAGGAGGGCTGTTGGGTTAATAACCTTGCTGTCACCCTGGATGTAGTGTCTTGGGGAAGTGGGGTGTGTCCCCTGAATTGTGGGTCATGTCACCAGGTCACAAATAATAGCCCAGCATGGTGTTGTGGTGAGCGTCAGGGCAGGACTTCTAGTGCCCCATGCCACAGTGAGGGGAATGGGGAGGACAAGGAAGCTGCTTGGGCCTGGAGCGTGTGGCTCTTGGGGGAGTAGTGGAGGCAGAGGGGTTGGAAGGGGAATCAGAGTGACCACTCACTGAGGAGATGATGCAGGATTGAGGGGCATCAGCAGAGCTGTGTGTGTATGTGGGGGCTGCCCCAGGCTGGGATAGCGGATGGGGCTGTGGGTTGAGATTGAGGGGTGTCAGCGGAACGAGGGGGGGGCGTGAAGAGCTCAGGGGGCTGAGGGATGGGTTTAGTTGCTTGCAAGCAGGTGGGGGGACCAGTTCTGTGACCCACCTTTGGGGTCTTGCAGAAGGGAGAGTGCCCCCGATGAGTCCCCACCCCACTTTCTGAAGCACAGTGCCTCCTCAGCACCACCCTGGGGCTGGGACAGTGGGTGCAGCACTGACGGGGAGGGGAGACTGTCTCCTACTGAGCCCCCCACTCGCTGCAGCACAGCATCCCTGGCACGGTAGGGTGGTGCTCTCATGTGACACATCCCTGCTGGCTGCGGTCTGGTTCTGATCCAACCTTCAGGAATTGGACTCTGGCGGTAGATGGCTCTTGGGTGGTCTCTTTCCTCTGGAGCCGATCCCAATGCAGCATGTGTGTACCTCTGCCTCTCCCCTGGGCTTTCATAGCTGCTGCCAGTGGGGTCACTGGTCGTCTTGAGCCCCTGTTATTACATCAGGTGCTGTGATTGAGATGGGAGTGGGACCAGGGTCATGGTCCCGGTCACGGGGTGGACTGTGACCACAGCAGCTGGGTGAGTCAGCTGGCCTCCAGGATTGGGCGCTGAAAAGCCATGAGCTGATGTGTCTGGCCATCCGCCTTGCCATCTCCTGTCTCACTTCTCCACTGACCAACCCCAGAAATGCAGCCACTTCTGGGGTGGGGCAGCCGGGAGGATTGGGAGTGTGGGCAGAGTCCCCATATATTTCTGCCACCCACGCCATCTCGGATCCAGACATCTCCTGGCTGGTGGGTATTTGGGCCCAGGGATAAAGGAAAGGGGCCTGGGGTCTGTGGTCAGAGCAGGGGGAAGGGGGAGCAAGGTTTTTGGCGGGAAGTCTGCTAGTGGGTTGCAGGATACTGCCCCCAATGCCCATGCTGCCTCCCTCAGCTGGTGGGCCCTGACAGCCAAGGGGGAATGGGCTTCCTCAGCGAGCCAGTCATGCTGGCGCGAGTGGGAGGGGGGCACCGCCAGGGCACAATCTAGATGGCTCAGCATGCTTCATGGCATCTCTCCTCTGAGTGCTGCTGCCTCATTTAACTCTGTCCTGGCCACAGGAAGTTGCCAGGGTCTCTTGGGCTCTCTGCTATGGGACTGGACCGACCCCCCCCCACACACACACACACTGCTAAGCTGCGCCTGTGGCTTCCTCTGTGGAAGCCTTACTAACGTTGTTAATAGATTTCTCCATTTCTCTCCCCCTGAAAGGTCATTTTACAGATGGGTAAACTGAGGCACAGAGCAGTGGCAGTGACTGGCCCAAACTTGCAAGGGGAGTCTGTGGCAGAGTGAGGAATTGAAACCAACCCCCCACCCCCCCGCCTTCTTTAGCAATTGAGGGGGTGATATTTTTGATGTCAGTATAAAAATGGGGGAGTGGAATCTAGTGGGTTGGAGCAGGGGCAAAGAGCCAGGACTCCTGGGTTCTCTCTCCAGCTCTGGAGAGGTGTGAGGGTCAGTAGTTACAACAGGGGAGGACTGGGAGCCAGAATCCCGGCTCTGACATGGTGCCTTCTGTGACCTTTGCCCTTCCCCTCTCTGCCTTGATTTCCCTGCTCATGAATGGATTCAGCAGTGCCTGGCTGGTGTGTGCATGTCCCTCTTGGTTGTGCCTCGCTGCTTGCTGAGGTTAGCGTGTGCGTGTGCGTGTGTTGATGGTGTGAGCCATGGACATGGAGAATGCCAAGGGGGTGGGGGAGCGGTCAGATCCCAGGACTGATGAATGTCCTGGGCTCACCTCAGGGCGCCCGGCCGGGGGCTGCTCATTAACCTGCTCCATGACTCAGGGTTTCCTGAATGTCTGTTGTGCCTGGCTTCAAAATCAAAATGAGCACAGAGCTTTCCTGGGGTGGGAAAGGGAAGGATGGGCTGGGCTGGGCTGGGAGGCGAGGCATTGTCTTTGATTGGAAACTGAGGCACGAGGCTGTATCTCCTAAGGTCATGCAGGAAGTTAGCAGGAGAGCTGGGGCGGCACCCAGGAGTCCTGACTCCCAGCCCCCCTGCTCTAACCCACTAAATCCCCTCAGGAAATCTGCTCCCCTTTTTCTCAGCACTGGTCGAGCCCTGCCTCAGTTTCCTTGCCAGGGCGGGGGTGGCAGTGGGGGATGATGACAGCCCATAATCTGGGTGCCAGTGAGGCCTGCCCTTTGCACTGAGGTGATTGTTCTCCTACCTGCTGGGGAACGTGGCTGCTGCCCTTCCTGAGTGGGTTATAATTAGCAGCTGTGGTCACCATACACCTATTACAACGATGTTCCCCTGGCATGTTGGGACTGGCTGCCTGTACGTCCCACCCACCACTGTGTCCCCCCCGTACTTACCCCTCCTCCCCGTGTCTCAATCACCCTCCCGATTCTTGGCTTTCCAGGAAGCTATTCCATGAGGCAAAACGCAGCCCTCGGCTGGATGCCTCTGGACAGGCTGCCTCCTGCGGCTCTATCCAGCTCCGTGTGACACGTGGCAGCAGTGTGGGTTAGTAGCCGGGGCACTGGGCTCAGATGCAGGACATTTGGGTTCTATTCCCAGCTCTGCCACTGACCTGTGGCAAGTCTTGTCGCTCTGTGCCTCAGTTTCCCCTCCCATCCTTTGTCTCTTTAGATTAGAAGCTCATCGGGTTGGGGACTGGTGCGATTGGGGGACCCTGATCTTGGTCTGGGGGTCTGCATGGCTCCCAGACCAACGGGGGCCTCTGATTTTAGTTGGGGGGATCCTGATCTTGTTCTGGGCAATGTTTAGCCCTATAGGAGCGCCTTGATCTTGGGGAGGAGGCTGTGGAGCCTCTGGCCTGATTGGGGGGGAGGGCAGGGCGCTCTGAGCTGAGTCAGGACCCCAAGCGTTATTGTCAGAATAATCCAGTAGCCTTTATACTTAGCACTTCTATGAGGCCTACAACTAAGTAGCTGGAAACTGTGTCCATGCAGCCTGCTACTTCCTCTGCTGCAATGGTTTTGTAACCAAGTCACCTGACCTCTCCTGCCCTTGTCACGGGGTGGATTTTAGAATAACAATCCATGTCATCTGGCGTCAGAGGGAGGATTCCCAGGTAACAGGGCAGCATGCAAGGATCAGTGGGCTGTGGGTGACATGCAGCCTGCTCTGGAGTGGGGCACTACAGGGCATGTTAGCCTCGGACAGGAAGTGCAGCCTGCCTGAAGTGCCCAGCGTGTTAGTCACAAGCCCTGTTGGAATCTGGGCAGGCCAGTTGGATTCTCACACTGAATCACTCGTAATTGAGATGAACGATGGGCCCTGAAGTGGAATCTGGCTACTAATTCCAGGCCCTGGGAAGCTGTGAGCTGCCTCTGCCTGGAGGAGCGGGGAATGCAGTGCTGAGTCAGCTCTGTTCTCAAAAAGGGTAGCAGACTGCTAGTCAGGGTCCTAACCCTGGCTCTGCGGGGAGAGTCTAGTGGCTCAAGTAGGGGTGGCTGGGAGTCAGGACTCCTGGGTTTTATTCCCTGCCCTGCTGTGTGACCCCAGGCTTCCTACCTCAGTTTACCTCTCAGTAGAATGGTAGGTAGTAAAGTTGCCTTTAATACTTGGTGTGATGCTTAACCCCGCAGCCCTTCACTGAGGAGGGCTGAAGGCCCAGCAGCCCCTGAGGATGGCTGGGTTGCCTTAGCAACGAGTTGGAAATCCCTTGGCTCAGAGAGGAACCCTGACAAAATCAGTTTGGGGCCTGAAGGTTACAATGATTTGAACTCCAGGAAGCTCTCAGCTGGGGGGGACTCTGAAAACTGACATCCACTTTCCATGCTGTCCTTGGTCAAATAACCCTGTGCAACAGTGAAGGTATTATCTGCTGGTTTCTGCATCCCACCCCAGAAGTAGCTGCATCTCAGTGCTGGGCAAGGGATGCCTGTATAAACAGCCCCTTTGAGCCACCCCAGAGGTGGCTGCCTCTCTGCACCAGGTGAGTGGTCCCTGTCTAAATGTTCCTTTCTTCTCCCTGCAGTCGGTGAACGAACTCCTGGAGTCAGTGAACGCCCCACTGGAAATTGTGGATGGTTTCATCAACAGCATCGCAGTCACCATCCCATGGTCGGCGCTGGTGACGGAGAACTGCACCGTGGAGGTGACGGGACTGCAGATCACATGCCGGCCCAAGTACCGCAGTGGTGAGAGCTGGGCTGAAACGGGCCTGGGGGGCTGTGCCCTCCATGCAGGCCCAGGCAGTGCTGGTAGCCGGTGCTGCTGGCTGGCATCTTAATGTGCTGCTCTTCCTCCCCGCAGCGTGGAGGCACTCCATGATTTTCACCCTGTTTTCATGTTTCCCAGCAGCCCCAGTGAAGGTCAAAGGTCACAAGCAGCCAATCCCTTGAAGTGGGGTCCCTGTTAGCTAATTGCTGGGCTGTCTCCCACCCCAGCCCCCCGACTTGTGCGTTTTGCCCTGTGGGTTGCAGAAAAGGTGGCTTTGATGAGCCTTCAGGGAACCTCCCGAAGGCTGCGAGTCTGTCACGAAGGTGGCGGAAGTCATGGATCCTCTGACTTCCAGAGACGCCTGTGAAATTGCGCTCTTCAGCTTCCGTCCTGGGGCAGTGGGGCTGAGGCTGTCAGCTTCTGGGGGCTGCAGGGACCTGGGAGCTCTCAGCCGTCACAGGCGGCGAGGGTCCCAGAGGCCTCAGCAGAGGGGGGCAGCTCTCAGCTGCTGTGGAGGCCCCCCCAGCTCCAACCTGCTGCCAGCAGGGCCCCCCAGCTCTGAGCCCCCGTGGGCGATAGAAACCTGGTGGCTCTGAGCCACTGGCATGGCGGGGAGCCCGCTGCTGTCCACTGGGGCGGGGGGCAGGGATCCCTGGCTCTGAGCCACCACGGATGGTGGGGGAACCTGCAGCTCCCAGCCACTATGGGTGGCAGGAACCCCCGAGCTCCAAGCCGCTATGGGTGGCAGAGACACAGCAGAGGCAGGGACCCTGTGGCTCTGCTGTGACCCTGCTGCTGTCTGGTGAGGTGGGTGGGGGGGCACCCCGGAGCCCCTGCAGGCAGCAGCCACGGCGCGCAGACCCTACAGCTTCCAGCCATGGGCAGGGGTTGACCCCAGACCCCTGAGCCACCAAGGGGGAGCTCGGAGCCCCAGCACTGTGGGGTCCGGGCTGGCGCCGATAGCTCCCGCAGTGGGGCTAGGGCTCTCGTCCCCCTCAAGGTTCCCTCCCCCCACCATTAATTTTAGTAAAAGTCACTGACCGGTCGCAGGCTTCTGTGAATTTTTGTGTCTTGCCTGTAACCTGTCGGTGATTTTTACTAAAATAACGGTGACAATCTTAGCCTTCATCCTGCCCTGGCCAGCACTTGATTGGGGTCTCTGCTGCTTCTGGAGGGTCGTTGGCCCTTCGAGCGCTGGGGGAGCTGTTGGGATCCCAGCAGAAAATACTCCCATAGAAATAAATAATGCTGAGAGGCTATTAAAATGGCCCCTATAGACATCCCTCCCCAGGGTGAGCGCATGAGTCCCTCCCCACACCACTGCCGGTCCTGCACCGACCCCGCCAGGCCTGAGATCAAGGGCCCCCCGTGCGGGTGCTGCCCCAACCTAGCAAGAGACAGTCCCTGCTCCCAGGCGGGACAGAAGAAGGATTATCTCCAGTTTTAGGTGTGGAAACCAAGGCCTGGTGGCTAGGGCGGCCTGGGGCTTAGATCCTGGCTCTGCCCAAGTCCCTTTCTTCTGCGCCTCTGTTTCGCGCTCTGAAGGGGACAGTGAGCGTGTGCCTCCCTCGCCTTCCCTTCGGGGGGCTGGGGCCGGCAGTCCCTTCATTGTTTGCTGTCTATACCCCTCGGTAACGCAGCTCTCCTCCGTCCCCACAGCCGCCCCAGGAACGGAGTCTCAGAGCTGGTCGTCATGCATGACCACGAGCATGCAGCTGGCCCAGGAGTGCCTGAAGGACCAGGCTGAGGAGCCCCCGCAGCCCCTGGAGGGCCTTGAGATGTTTGCCCAGACCATCGAGACGGGTGAGTCTCCCTTGGGATCTTGTAGGTGTGGGGGGCAATGGTGGTGGGTGGGGCAAGGGGAATCTGACTGCAGCTGGGGAACCAAGGGGGCAGGTTAATTGCTCGGAGACTTCGAATGGAACCCAGGAGTCCTGACTCCTGGTCCCACCCCTGCTCTAACCTGCTAGAACCCAATCCACTCCCAGAGTTGGAGATAGAGACCAAGTGGCCAGATTGCCAGCCTCCCTTGCTCTAATCCACACAGACCCCACCCCTGTCCCAGAGCAGGGAATAGAACCCAGGAGTCCTGGCTGCCAGTTTAACCACCAATCTAAGTGGTAAGCAACTTCTCTTGTCTGGTATAAACGCTGAGTAACATGTACATAGGGGTGGAAGATAAACAAAACACTACCAAGACATACCTCTCCACTGCACCCCCAACCTCCCCATGGGGAGAGGTTGGAGAGAGATTGTGGCAGAGTTCAGCTGTGTGGCTGAAAGCCCCTATAACCCACCCTTCATAAGAACCAATGTGAGATTGAGGAGACAGGCTCAGTACAGGCTTCCCTGGGGGGGTGAATGGGGGCGTGTCTTCCAGCCTGTTAGGTGGGGAGGTAGTGTGGCCTAGTGGATAGAGCACTGGGCTAGGCATTTAGGGGACCTGGTTTCTATTCCCAGGTCTGCCACTGTGATTTTTGGGCAAATCTCTGCCTCCATTTCCCCACCAGTAAAATGGGGATGACCTCCTCTGTAAAGCATGTTGAGGTCTACGGATGGAAACCAGTAATTGCTGTGAGATGGTCCCTTAATGTCTCCGGTTCTCTCTGACATCCCCTGCCCAGTGCTGCGGAGGATCAAGGTGACATTCCTGGATACCATTGTTCGGGTAGAGCACGTGCCCAGCAGCTCTCAGACCGGGGTGGCCCTGGAGGTGCATATTAAAAGGTAAGGGTGGGGCGGTTTCTGCTTCCCCCATCTCTGAGTGTGCAGGGGGTGTTGGATCCTGAGTGTGCAGGGGGGAATCTGATGAAGTGTGCAGAAGGAGACTGTCCCCTCTGGGATCCTGTCTGAACTTGGGCTAAACTAGGTCAAGCCAGGCCGGTACATCAATGGGAGACATCCCGGGGAATGGGGTGGTACAGGGAGCTGTGTGGGGGCCTCAGTAAGGGGTGCTCGCCCCTCTTTCAGTGCTGTCCCAATGATGCAGGAATCCTGATTCTCAACACCTCCTACTCTAACCACCAGCCTACCCCACTACCCTCCCAGAGCTGGGGATTGAACCCAGGAGCCCTGACTTCCAGCCCTCCCATTACAGTAATCCACTAAACCCCACTCTCCTCCCTCCAGGCTCCTGGTGCCCAGCCCCTGCTCTAACCACCAGGCCCCGCTCTCCCCCCAGAACTGGGAATAGAGCCTGGGAGTCCTGGCTCCCAGCTGTGATTGTGCTCGAAGTGCTAGGCTGTGCTGAGTGTCCCGGCTGTCTGAAGCCACCTTTGGCTCAACTCTGGTACCCATGGGGCTGCATTTAACCCCGTCCCTTGTGACTCATTCCCGCAGGCTGGATTACTGCGATGAGGCAGTGAAGGACCCCAGCCAGGTGCTCCCAGTCGATATCCACCAACCCCCGGCCTTCGTGCACAAGATCTTGCAGCTGAGTGGTGTGCTGCTGTACTATGAGGAGTTTCCCGATACTGCAGCCTCGCCTGTGCCCAGCTCCCAGGTACCTCAAGGCACAGCCCTGGAAGGGGAGAGCTGGGCCTGCTTAGGGTCTAATGTATAGGAGTCCTGGCTCCTAGCCCCCTGCTCAAGCGACTAGATCCCACTCCCCTTCCAGAACTCAGGAAAGAACCCAGGGGTCCTGATCTGAACCCAAGGCATGGGATTGGAAGTCAGGACTCCTGGGTTCTATCCCCAGCTCTGGGAGGGGACTGGAGTCTAGTGGGTTAGGGTGGGGAGGGGGGCGGACAAGCAGGCTCTGGGCTGTGTCACGGGAAGGCTGTGTGGGCTGGCAGCACGGCCTTGCTTCCATGCAGAGAGAGCCCACTGAATGTTTTGGTAACGGGGCTGCTGTTTTGGGGAGGGGCTGCTGGTCCCAAATCAGTCCTCACCCCTTTTTAGCAACCAAACTCTCCTTTCCATCTTCTCAGCCCCCATCCCAGATGAGTGAGTCCTTGTCCTCAGCCAGTGGAGAGGCACCTGAGGTTCCTGACCCCCCTGGCCCTCCCCTGCAGATTGGCAGCTGCTCCGGCTACATGGAGATGAGGATCAAACTCAAGCAGAATGAGGCCTTTCCTGGGCCCAAGGTGAGAAACAACAGGCGGGGGGATCCCATCCCTCTTCGCTTCCCCAACTGAGAGAAGGTCTCGTGGAGCAGTGGGGCACTGCACCACCTACTGGTATTCACCTGTGGAACTCAATGCCTCAGTAACATCCTGTGGTGGGGAGGGGAGCCAGATTGGGGGGCCCATTGTCTGATCTGGGAGGGGGAGCCAGATGGTACTGGATGGGCCCATTGGTCTGTTCTAAATTGGAGGGAGGGGGAGGGGGGGAGGAGAGAAGGAGGAACCTGCCTACTGAGTTCTGCTTGTCCCCTCTCCCCAGCTGGAGCTGGATGGGAAGCTAGGATCCCTGCACCTCTTGGTTTCCCCCCAGCAGATTTTCTACCTGCATGACCTGCTGACAGCGCTGAGTGTCTCAGGTGAGCCACCGCTGGGGTGTCAATTCGCCCTTTCCTCCACCCCTGGCTAAACGCAGCTCTTGGTAACAGCTAAAGAGGCTCCTGGGTTCAGTCCCCAGCTCTGGGCGGGGTGGGGGGGATCTAGTGGGTTAGAGCAGGAGAGGGCTGGGGGTCAGGACCCCTGGGGGGAGAAATCTGGGGTTTGCCAGCCTGGTTTGCTGGCTCCATGCTCCTTGTTCCGTTGTGAGACTCTGGGGAGCCGCTGTTATGATCTGGGCTCAGCTCTCCATGCCTAGCATCCCTGTGCCCCTGCTTTCGGAGTTCAGCTGCCTGCCCGGGCACCAGGTGCCCCTTGCCGGTTCTCCGCATGCTGTGCCGGGGGCGGATGCTGGCTGGGCAGCCCAGCCTGGGGGCAGAGACAGAGGGCCAGACGCTTCAGCCCTTCCAGGAGCGTGGGAGCCCTGCAGGGGAGGGTTGGAGGAAGTCCCTTCCGATTGGCTGCCTGTCTCACTTGCCCACCTCCTGGGGCAGCACAACCAATCGGAGTTGCTGTAGGAAGAGTTTTTTTTTTTTCTCTCCCCCTCCTTCAGCAGCCTGAACCCATTCTCCCACAAAGGGAGGCGGAGAAGAAGAGCTGTGCTGAGGGGTTGAGTTCTCTGTCCTTCCCCCTCCGTGAGCAAGGCTTAGGGGTGCTATGGGGAGAGGAGGAGCAGAGAGAGCTCAGGATGGCTCTTCTCCCTCCCTCCCTCCTTGCAATGGCCAGCCTGGGAAGTGGGGGCTGGAGAACCCCAGGAGGAGCTGAAGTGAGGAGCAGGGTGGATGGGACGGGGTGGAGGGGCTGGAGGAACAGGTTTGACTTGGACATACGGGCAGGGGGCAGAATTAATTGGTGGGCAGGGGAGGAGCAGGCGCGGCCCCTGCTGCAGCGCGCACACACGCACACGCACACGCACACACGCGCACACACGCACACACACACACACCCCGCCCATCACCGTACCTAATGTGGGGCAGCAAGAGCCGGACCAAACCCATGATCTTTTCCAACGTCTCCTGACTCTTGGATTGACTCCTGCTGTTTGATCTCGGGAGGCTGCAGTGCTGCCCTTGGCCTGGGGAGCTATCTCTGGGGAGCAGCTGTCTCTGCCTGGCGAGCCATGTGCCACGGGAATCCAGCCCAAGCCCCTCTTTCCCCACTGCTACCCCAGCTGGTACCCAGGGGTTGTCTCCTAACCCCCATGGCTCCTCCTCGCCTCCCTCCCTCCTCAGAAGCCAATGGCCTTCAGGAGAGGCTGAGCAAGAACCGCCCACTGGACTCTGAGGACCTGAAGCTGATTGAACAGGACTTGAGCCAACAGCTACATGGAGGCCAGGGCTTGGGGCCGGGCCGGCTTGACGAGTTGGAGAGCTTCCTGGGTCTGGAGAACAGAGGTGATGAATGGGCTAGGTGCACTGAGGTGTGTGCATGTAGGAGGGGCAGGGCTGTCCCTAGGGGAGTGCGGGGCCTGTGGTGAAGCCAGGACCCTGGTGGCAGCTGCCCGCCTCCTGCCTGGTCCCTGCTCCCAGCTGGGACGTGGGCTGCAGCCACCCGCCTCCTGTCCGGTCCTGGCACAAAGCATGGGACCCCCCCAAAGTGCCGGGTCCGGGGCAGTCGCCCCGATTTGCCCTACCCTAGGGATGGCTCTGAGGGGGGGGTGTTAGTGCTAGATTCTGGGCTAAATTGTGGCCTGTGTGCTGCAGAGAAGACTCAGCTGTTAAACAAATCCACCCACTCCAAACCCTGCTTGGGGAGCCAAGACTAGGATCTTGGGCCCTTGGGCTCCAGAAGTAGCATAGGCCACTCCCACGTGAGCTCAGGCAGGATTTCCTTGAGCCGGCAGCAGCAGTAGGTCTCTTATCCTTTGTGTGGCCCTCCTGCTGCAGGGCGAGAGGGATTACATGACACACTGGTGCACTACAAAACCAGAGCGTGTGCTTCTGCCGTCCGGGACTCACCCACTCACAACCCCTGAGCTCTGCTGGTGCCCCTCATTCCTAACCCACAGCCCCTGTGTTATCCCAGCCCTGCTCCCCTTTCCCCCAGCTCTGCTGGTGCCCCTCAGGCCTGACCCGCAGCCCCCTTACTGTGTGAAATCTTACGTTAGGGCAGCACTTTCTGGTGTGCCTGCCCACATGCTGCCTGTCTCCAGTACAACAGCCTGCCTATACCTCTGCTGGGGCTCCCCCTCCCATAACCTTTCTTCTCCTCTTTTGCCTTCCAGAGATGTTCTTCTCCATGGCTGCCATGACGAGCAGCGTGACCTCTGTGCGCTCAGTCAGCGACCTCTCCGACATCGACCTCGACTCCTCCGTGCACAGCGACTACAGCACCTGCCCCCTGCAACCGCCTTCCTTCGCACCGGGGGTGAGAACTCGCTGGTGGGGGGGACGTGTGTGGGGAGGGCATAGCTGGCAGCATCTGACACGGTTTCCTCCTCCCCACCCCCTTAGCTACCCTCTTCCCCGCGTCTAGAACCAGTCGCAGCCCCCTGGAGCTGTCTGTGCCTGCTCCGTTCCCAAAGCCGCCAGACCTTGTCTGGCTCCACATCCCTAACCTCCGCCTCTCTCTGCAGCTGATCCTGAGCAGCCCCAGGCGCTATGGCCGATCCCCCTTTGCTGCGACCCTCCCCGGCCTGCAGGGCCTGAGCAAACTGCCAGGTGAGTGGGGGACGTCCGGCTGGGTTCATGCTGCACTTTGGTAGGGAGCTCTGGGAGGACAGTGGGGTTTGGTGGGGTTGATCAGCAGGGGCTGGGAGGCAGGACTCCTGGGTTCTATCCCAGCTCTGGGAGGGCAATGGGCTCTAGTGGGTTAGAGTGGGCGGGGGCCTGGGAGTCACAACTGGGTTCTTCTCTTGTTCCCTCTTCCCCCCCCCCCCGGCTCTTCCCCTTTGGAAGACCCCACCTCTGTCAAACTACAACCTCTTTCTCCCTGTGACGTGCTGGGGTCCAGGGCTCCCACCAGCCTGTCCCTTCGCTCCTGCCACAGCCCATGAATGCCAACCTGCAGCGGGGCATCGCCTGCTTGGAGGGACAGTGCCCTTGCAGGGTTCCCAGCACCCTCGGGGTTGGGTGTGGGAGACATGATGTGAGCCCCGCTGTAGGGAGGGTGGTCTTTGCTAATGGCTAGTGTTGGGACTAGCCTGGGGGGGGAGGGGGAATGTCTCGCTGCCCGGACTATCTGATCCGAGTTGTCTGATCTGCTGCAGGCAAGGCCTCCCAGCTGCCCTCCCTGGAGAGCCTGCGGCCAGAGATGCTGCTCCGAGTGACCGTGGGCGGCCTCACCCTGACGGTCCCACATCAGTGCCCCAGCCCGCCTGCCCCTCCCCAGCTGGCCAAGCACTTCTTTGCCGAGTTGGCCTTCTTCAAAGACGCTGCCTTCGGTGGGCGGGACTTTGGGCACCTGCGCCAGGGCTTCGAGAAGGCCTGTCCTTGCAGTCATCTCAGGTAGGCTGGGTGCAGCTCCCTGCCCCGGTGCGGGACCTGGGATCCACCCTGGCTGCTCCTTACCCCAATCTGGGGAGCGGTGCAGAGGCAGGTGACGGGATGTTTTAGGTCTATGATCTCCCTGGGGCTGGGACATTGGGAGGTGGGGCCAATGCTGATTGCCAGGGGAGGGCACCTCCCACCCCACTTCCTGCATCACAATGCCCCCAGCACCGTACTGGGACCAACACTGACTGAGAGGAGAGCACCTCCTCCTCGTGGCACAGCGCCCCTTGTGCTGCACCCCCCACCTCACTCCTGTAGGTCTCCCATCCACGTGCTGACTGTCCCTGTGCCTGCTTAGCTTGTGAGGTCAGCCTGGGCCCCAGCACCAGGGCTGGCAATGCCGCCCTCCTCCCACTGCAGACTCTGACTCCGCCTTCCTGCCCCCAGGCTGACTGGAGCAGCCCTACAGGTCACCTACCAGCAGAGAACAGCCGGCAACCTGCACGTGCTCAGCTCGGAGGTGAGCTGCGGCATGCTGGAGATCCTGGAGTGCCTGTGGGCCAGCGCCAGCCCGGAGCGCCGGCAGCAGAAGCCTCAGTACACTGAGGTAAGGCATAGCGGGCAGATGGCAGAGCCGCACCCAGGAATGGCTCTCCTGCCCTCCTCATTTCTGACCTGGCTTTGGGGGGGCAACTTGGGGGGCTTAGACCTCAGCCTGCAGTTATGGTGCACTGAGCCCTGGGGAAAGGGCTGGCTATGCTATGGGGAATCTGTTGGCGTTGCCTAGGGGGAGTGGGGAGCATTCCTGCTATCAGTTCTCCATTGGCTCTGTCTGAGTGGGGTGGGAGAACCATGTGCATGGCTCAGAAGGGTGTGAACCCCAAGGAGAGAGGGGAATTACTGTTGTTGGGGGGAGGCTGGACCAGGCTGATGCCTGGGCAGGGCTAGGCCTGTGGGATCCTAATCCAGAGGCTAAAGGGCAGGGCTGGGTGGGGTGTTAGAGCCCTGGCAGAGTCACCCCCCCAGTGGGCCCCCAATCACCAAGCTGGTGCATGGACCCAACCTTTGAATCCCCTGTGTTTTTAAGCTCACTGGGCCTGAGCTGCCTCCAGTCCTGGCCTCGGTAGCACACTCCTGTGGTGCAGACTCCCTTTCTGGCTCTGCTCCTGGAGGGATGGGGCACTGCAGCCCGGCTGCCCTGGGCCCCCGAACCAGTGCTGGCCGTCACCCCACATCTCCAAAGTAGCTTATGCATGCTTCTCCCAGAGCTCTACCGTGTATGCCCTCCAGTTGTAGATAGTTTAACCCTTGGGGGCCCGTGTTGCAGTTAAAGCAAGGAGCCCAGGCTTCACCAAGGAGCTCCTTAAGCCCCCCTCCCCAACCCCCGTCCGCACGCTGCTCTTGGGAAGCAGAAGAGAGTGAAGATCTGTGGAGGAGCACCCAACACATGAACACAATCCCCTCCCTCAGAGCCCTGCCTGCTCCTGAGAGTCTCTTGGGTTCAGGGATGCCATGGCCCTCCTGCTCAGCCTGCTGGTTCTGCAGCTGCCTGGCCCCTTGGTGAGAGCCTGTTGCTTCGGAAAGCCACTTCTGTCTCCTCTTTCCTGCCTCTCTCCCCTTGCTGGGCTTTTCCATCCTCTGGCCCTGCTGTGTGGCTGGTTAAACATCCATGACAAAGAGCACCCCAGTTGTGAGGAAACTGAGGCAGAGAATGGCATGTAGGCGTCTGTTCTACCTGGATCTGTAGATCTCTTGTGTCGTCTGAACAGTGATGGTTGCAGAAATCCTTCTGCAAGTCTGTGTCTGTTGGCTTGCATTGTCACGTGTCCCGAGGGGTTAAAGGATAAGATTGTTATGGACTTCATGGATTCCTTGACTTCCGGAGGCCTCCCTGACATTTTCTGCTTCAGCCTTAGGGCTGTGGGGGGACCCAGTGCTCTGAGCCACCAGCCCAGCAGGGTGGTAGAGGACCCCAGAGCTGTGAGCTGCAGTGTTGGTGGGTGCTGGACCTCCCCCCTCCCAGTAGGGCTCCGGCTCTCATGCCCCCAGTCAGCCCCATTTTGTCTCAGTTATTTTTAGTAAAAGTCAAGGACAGGTCACGGGCTTCGGTGAATTTTTGTTTATTGCCTGTGACCTGTCCCTGACTCTTACTAAAAATTACCGTGACAAAATCTTAACCTTAACTATGAGCCAGCATGCCCTGCCCACAGGTGAAGTTCTGGGAAAGGGTCGGCGTAAGCTACTGAAGTGTCTGGGAGTGGGCGGGATTCAGCACCGGGGGCCTAGGGAAGCTGGGCTGCAGGATCTCACTTCGGTGGAGGGGTATCAGATGGTTTGTGCCCAAGGAGTGTGGCAGAGAAAACAAGGAAAGGGATGATGATTGAAGTCTGCCCAGACAAACAGGAGCTTAAAGCCCATGGGTCTAAACACAGCAGCCTGGGGAGTGTCCAGCCAGGGGCGCACTGCCTCACCGGGAGGGGGTTATTCAGAGTTAATGGCCCTTCACGAGCTTCTCAGACGTGATCCGTTTCTGTCACAGAATGGCAGGTCCAATCCGCACAGATTGTCCCGATCACAAACAATGAAAGGGATTCATCAGTTTACGCAGCCTTACTCCCCCACTGGTTACCGTAGCAGCCCTGTTGCATGGCACATTGGACTGGCTTGGAGGACAGACTGTATGGACTGGAGGAGAGGGTCCCTGATGATTCTGCCCATTGCTAGGAGGGGACTAGGCCGCCTGAGCCTTCTGTCCCCAACAGCTCCTGTGCCAGCACCTGATGGGATGAAACATCTCCCCATAGAAGGGTGGGTGGATGGTGGGGCAGCTTGAATCTATTTCTGGGGAAACTGACTGAGCAGCTCCTGTATGGACCAGCTGTGCAAATCTTCACCCCACCCCTTCTCTCTTCAGCTAATGACCTTCAAGAACCCCAGTGCCTTCACCTATAATTCCTCGGCCCGGCCCTGCGCCCAGATCCACTACAAGCAGTCCGAGAGGCTGCCATCCAAGGTGAGCCGCTGCCTGAGGCTGGAGGGCGTCTTGAGAGTCAGTGCGATTGCTGTGCTGCTTCTCCCCTCCCTCCCCACACAAAAGCATCTCGGAGTGGAGCCATCCCAGGCTGCAGCTTGATGGTGTTGCACTGGGCCCTCCCAGCAGGGAGGTGGGGGGATGTGGTTGCGCTGGGTTATCTGCCTTGCTGTGATCGGAGCACTCCTGGGATCAGTGTTCCTTTCCCTTAACCACATGCCCACCTTTCAACAATGTGTCGGAACAGGTGTGGGGGAGAGGGAGCTCTCCTGCGGTTGGTGTGCCATTGGCTTGGCCTGAGGGTGGCAGAAGCTCTTAGTCACGCTCTGTGGGCTTGACCTGACATGTGGCTAAGTGGCCGTAGATCTGTTTCATGTGCTGGGCCCTGCAGGGACACCTGATCTTATACAGCCAGACTGGGTGGGGCTGCATCAGCTGCAGGGGAAGCCAAGCAGGTGGACCTAGGTGACCCTAGAATATCACAAGAGACACTATAATAATACAACAGTCTGCACAGTCCCAGACACCGAGGGAAAGCTCAGGTGCTGCCCCCTCACTCTCTAGTGCTCTGTAGAAGCCCCCCGCATAGGGCAGCACTCTCCTCGGGCTGGGGAGGCATTCCCAGGGCTCTGTTTCTCCCTGCAGAGCAATCTCAAGAAGGCTGGGGCCAAGCGGAGCTCGGAGCTGTTGGCAGAGCTGGCAGAGTTCCACTCTGATGTGGACCTGGGTGTCCTAGACCGGCTTGGGTCCCTCCTCCATCTGGCAGCCTCGACATCTGTACAAGATCAACGGCCTGGCCTCCATGCAGATGTGCATGTGGTGAGTGTGGGGGATGGAACCTCTGCCAGTAGGGGAAGCCTGTTCCCAGATGACTGTGGAGGAGGAGGTGCTTCTGCCCGCATGGGGGGCAGACCCAGTGGCAGACCAGGCCCCTTTTAACTCTTTCCTCTCTGCCCCTCTTGTGGCTGGGCGCCAGGCAGAGTCTCCCCATGCCCCCGAGAGGCACACGACCCTGCGGCTGGCGGCTCCCAACGCCACCCTGCGGTTGCAGTTCCCAGTGCCGGATCTGCGGCCCGAGCTGGAGCGGCGGCCCTGGATGGAGAAAGCCGTGCGCAAGGAGAGCCTGAGACTGGAGCTGAGCGAGGTGGTGGTGCAGACGGAGCTGCAGGTGGGGCCAGTGGGGCCCCGGGAGCCTACCCGGCTGGAGATGACCTTCAGTGACCTGCATGGTGAGCGTGGGAAGGGCTGAGCTACAAGACCTCCTGGGAAGTCTGTGGCTGCCCTGAAGGGGGTTCAGGGTTCCCCATGGAGGCTGACGCTGCCGTAGCCTCTGGGATAGTAGACTTGGGCAAGCTCTGCTCTGGATCTAGGTCCGGGGTTGTATCCCTGCTGCCAACGACCTGCCCGGTGGTTTCTTGTTCGCCTGAGGGGCCGAAGGGACAAGGCGTGAGGCCCACGGGAACTCCTCAGCCCAGGTTGACTTAACGTTGGGCTCAGGTCTCCTGCTGTAAAATTGGAGGGGGGAGGCTTCTAAATGGATCCCTCCTTGTTTTTGTAGAGCCTACAAAAACCTGTATGCTATTACCAGAGCCATTCTGACACCATTCTTCATTCTAACCAGTAGGCTGCTCTCCTCTCTGCCAGATCCAGGAATAGAACCCAGGAGTCCTGGTTGCCACTCCCATCTGCTCTAACCATTAGACCCTGAGATCCTGAAACAGACCCCAAGAATCCTGATTCCTGTTCTCCTCCGTGCTCTATCCTTGAGACCTCACTCTGCTCCCAGAGCTGGGGATAGGACCCAGGAGTCCTGCATCTTGACTTCTCTCCCCAAGCCCCTTTACAAAGCCCTCCTTGGCGTAGAGTAGAAGGGAGTGTTTGGGAGGGGGCTAGGGGGGCTGTCTGGGCACTGAGTCCAGCTACTCTCATTGCAGGTGTGTATGAAGATGGTGAGAAGCTATCCGTACCCTGCATCCGGGTGAGCAAAGCCCTTGACCCTGCGGCCAAAGGACCAGGCAAGAACTATCTCTTCCCAAAGTGAGTCTGCGTTGGTGAGCTGATTCCCTCTCACCCCCAGCCCCTGTGCACCCTGGAAGGAGCAGTCCCCTCAGACAGAACCCCTCCCATCACATCAGCTCCCTCCCCCACCTACATCCTGGCTAACTGTCATCCAATCATGCATCCTCTGGTTTCATGGAGCGCCCCCTGCGGTTGATGCACAGGTTTGGGGTGGGGGGCAGCTCAGATGTGTTAGGGGTAAGATTTCACTGCTGTATCTGAGAAGGGGGCTGGTTGCTCTGTGTGGGGTGGGGGTCTACACTGTCGTCTTATTTTTATTTATTTTTTTTCTTCCCTCCCCTCCACCCTGCGGCAGGATCACGGTGACCCTGAACCCCCCGCCCAGCCCATCCCAGTGGGATTTGGCGATGGACAAGGTGGAGGAGTTGGATCTGTCAATGGTGGAGAGCCCCTGTGAGTTGCGACGACCCTCCCCCTCCCCCTTCTCTTCCAAAAGGACCATGTATGAAACAGAGGAGGTAAGCGGGGAGAGGGCCCTAAATGGCTCTCAGTGGGGAGGGAATAGTGCTGTGGGCGGGGGCACAGAATGCCACCTTCCTCTGCCAGAGTGTCTGATCCTGCCAGGAAAGGGTTGAATGGTCTCTTTGAGGCAGGTGGCTCATTTTGCCCACGAAGACAGAAGGGAAAAAGCAGGGAGGACCTAGGGTATGGGCTGAGTGATCCTGAGGAAGGACCCCCATTGGGGTTCTTAACCTCTTTCGTACCTGGACCCCTTCCCATCTAGCTTGGGCTCTCTCTTCCCATTAACCAGTAAGGAAAGGTCAGGGTCACAACCTCCCCCTGTCATGTGGATTGAAACCCCCATGTTGACAACCCTCTGATTTAGTAGATATTGGGCCAAAGCAGGTGCCTGTCCCTTTAAGTCTTTAACCCCTCCTGTGTTGGGCTATCCCCAAGATGGTGATCCCTGGAGACCCTGAGGAGATGGCGGAGTTCCAGGCCAAGACGGTGGCTGCCTCGCAGTCGGCCCTAGAAGTGACCCTGCCCAGTGTCCACATCTTCCTGCCTAGCAAGGAGTTCTACGAGAGCATCTATAACAGGTACCGGGAGCGCATCTAGCTGGGTATCCTGGTTGGCCCAGAGCAACCACAGGCCGGGCAGCCTCGAAGCATCAGGCCCTGAATCCTCTCTGGCCCCTGGACTTCTGACCTTCCGTCTGCAGAAGGGGGCCCCAGCAGTGCCTGGCTCATGTGGAGTCTGGCTCCGTCTGTGTGGGGGGGTTAGAAGAGCTGTAGGTTGGCAAGATCATCTGCTCAGGGCTGGGCCGTCCCGTGTGATCTTGGGCAAACTGCATCCCCTTCCTGTGCTTCTGTTTCCCCACCTGCAAATTAGGAGACGGC
Source organism: Emydura macquarii macquarii (assembly GCF_026122565.2). NCBI lineage: Eukaryota > Metazoa > Chordata > Testudines > Chelidae > Emydura > Emydura macquarii. The sequence goes on along the minus strand of NW_027131105.1, from coordinate 5,790,676 downwards.
ACCTATTGAATGGCCCATTTTGTTCCCTGCAGCATCCTAGAGATGCCCTGTCAGCACTGCTATAGATGGGAAACTGTCTAAGGCAGGGACCTTCTCCTTCTGTGTCAGTACAGCCCAGCATCTTGGGGGCTGGTCCATAACAAACCGGGGCCTGGGGAAGGGTTGGGGGTGCTTTGAGGGGCTCCTGGGCTAGGGGAGGCAAAGGCCGTTGGGAGCTTGAAGCATCTTTCCTTTCCTTCCCCAGGATAAATAACGACTTGCTGATGTGGGAGCCAGCCAGCCCCCTGCTTTGCTCCTCCGGGTCTGCGGGGGCGCCTATGTCCTTCTATCCCAGCCACCTGCCCCCTCCTGCGTATTGGCAGGACAACTTCAAGATGTGCAAGTCTGCCTTTAAACTGGGTAAGGAGCTGGGTCCCTTCCTCCTCCCCCACCCCCGGGGAACGGCTCCTGTTACCCGCACGGACCTGTGAAGCTTTAATGGAAACGTGGAGCAAAGGGTTCTGGGTGGGGATAGCGTCACAGTTGCGTACTGTGTGGTGGATGCAGGGTAAGGAAAGGGACTTGTGGGTCCAGTCCCAGGCTCTGTGAAGGTAGGAGGGTGTCTGGGGGGCTGGGAGTCAGGACTCCTGGGTTCTATACCCAGCTTTGACATGACCTTGGGCAAGTCCTTCCCCTCCGTGCCTCAGTTTCTCCACAATGTGGGATGCGGGCTGCCACTACCCCCGCTCTTCCCTGTCCCCATCAGACTCGGACTCTGAGGATGAGGACTCTCACTTCTACTCGGTGGACGAGGCGGTGGCTCAGCAGAGGAAGGGGGAACAGCGGAGCCAGCGCCAGCAGAGCCATTTCTCGGCCGTGGTCACTATCCTGAAGGGCAGGGTGACGGCTCTGTGTGAGGCCAAGGTGAGGGTGACCCCCAGGGAGCCGCTGCCAGGCTGTCTCCTCTGAGCTCCCGCTCGACTGGGCCTGGCCGGGGCGCTGCTTGGACGAGAGATCTCTGTGTGCTGCACAGAGCAGAGCAGGAGGCGCCCTCCCTGCTCAGCCGTTGCTGGTCCCAGTGTGGCACTGGGGGGTGTTGTGCTGCAGGGACCACAATAGGGAGCTCCGACTTTTCCCTAGAACTGGGCCGCTCCTTCTAACGGCCAGGCCAGATTCCAGCCTGGGTCTTTCTTCTCTGCCTCTCCAGAGGCCCACCCGCCACCTTCAACCCCCTCTGCAGATCTGTTTCGACACTGCATTCTTCCCTACTGTACCACGCCACTGCATAGTGTTGCTGGGTGCTATTTAAATAAGCCCCACACCCTTCCTCAGAGACGGCTGCCTCTCAGCCCCAGGTGAGGGGAGCCCTGTATGAATAGCCCTGCGTCCAGCCCCGGAGGCTGCTGCATCTCAGTGCTGGGTGACTGTCTTGCCATCTGACCCTTCAAGATAGAAGGGCAACGGTCCACGCTGGGGCGTCTGACCCTCTTCCTCCTTCCCCTCAGAGCGAGGCAGGGAAGAAGCTGGATGAGTCCCATGGAGAGATTGTGCTGGATGTGGACAACTGCACCATCTTCAGCGTGTCCCAGTACAAGGGCCAGGAGGATCTCGGCTACCTCTGCATAGAGTCGGAGAGAGTCACCCTTTACCATAAAGGTATGGCTCAAGCAATGGGGGGCAGGGCTGGGAGCCAGGACTCCTGGGTTCCATTTGACGCTCTGGGAGGGAAGTGGGAATTCAGTGGTTTAGAGCGAGTTGGGATTAGGAGCCGGGACTCCGGGGTTCTCTTCACAACTCTCCCACTGAGCCATGGATTCCTACCTATCTCCATTTACTGACTGGGGCAACTGGCTGGGGACCACGGTCAGTCTAGATCCCCTGGCTGCCGAGTGCACTCTGGACCAGACTGCTTTCTTCACTGCTCTCCATGGATCAGATGAAGCACTTTGGAGCTGGAGTTTCACCTGGCCCCTCCAGTCCAAAGGGCCAGCAGGCCGGGCCTGCGCTGCACTCAGTGCCCGACCCCTGGTGACTGCAGGAGGGAGCAGCTAATGGGCCGAAGAGGCAGCTGGGATAAAGCCTGCTAGGAGGCAGTTCCCTGCAGTGGGGATTGCAGAGGAGGAGGCTCTTGCACCCAGTGGCAGTGCAGAGTGGACGGGAAGATCTAGGGTGGGGTGGGGTCTTAAGGAGACAGAACAATGCTGGAGAGGGCGGGGATGCAGCTGCAAGACTTGTTAATCCCTAGGTCATATCCAGAGCTGTCAGTGGTTGACAAAGGAGGCCAGTTTCGTTAGCCCATTTCACAGAGGGAAACTGAGGGATAGAGGGGCAGTGACTCTTCCACTGGCCTGCTGGGTGACCCAAGATAGAGCTGGGAACAGAACCCAGCTCTCCGAGTCCCAGTCCAGTGTTCTAGCCACTAGGGCACTGTTCTCTGGGGCCCAGTTGGAGGGAGTTAGTGGGAGGGATGGATTGACAGCCAGCCAGACAAGCGCTCTGTGTCCTGTTCAGCTGTGGTAGAGGACTACTTCCTGGCCAGTCGTTTGGAGATGCCCAGCTTCACCCCCCCTGACGGGCTGCACCCCACCATCTACTCCTCAGAGGAGGGGGTGCTGAGTGGGCTGGCGGGCGGCAGAAAGGACAGGCCCCTCAAGATGCTCTCGGCCGCCATCCGCATCAACCTGGACTTGAAGAAGAACATCAAGGTATTTTGTCTCCATCCCCCCAGTGGATTGGGGAGGAGGGGGTTCAGCTGGGAGGGCTCCCTCCGCTCCCCTGTCTCCTCACAGGATAAGAGCCAAACCACCCCCTTCCTGGGATCTGCAGTTATTGTTTAACTTTTAAAACGTCTCAGATCCAACTTTCATCTGACTTGGCTGTTCCCAGAGGATATTTCCCTGTCGGATCTCCTCTGTCCCTTCCTGCCCCCACCCTCACTCCTTCCCCACCTCACAGAGCCACCAGGACGGTCCTGGGTGGAAGCAAATAGGGCTGCTCTGATCTGGCATGGGGGTGAATCAGCAGACGTGACTCTCCCTGTGCACTGCCTCATGTGGGGGCGAGTTGGCCTGAACGGCTATGGGTCTGTATGGGGTCCCGCTGGGTCGGATGAGCAGAAGAGCCCTGCATTCCCATGTGGGGGTGCTAGAAGCTCTCTGGCCCTGGTGTGTGTTTGGGGAAAGGGAGGGCGATGTCATAAGGTGGTTCATAAACTGCGTCCCCCTTTCCCTGGCTGGGGAGTCTCCCCCCTTTTATCTTCGCTTCCTGTTCAGAACCCCCAATCTCCCCTTTTGCCACCCAAATCCAGGAGTTCCTGGTCACCTTGAGGCTCGAGGGAGCCACCATGCGACATCACATGGCACTGACCAATCAGAGCTGGTACACGCAGGTACGGCCTGGGCCAGAAGCACCCATCCTGGGTGGGGGGGAGCCTGAATAGCAGAGGGAGCTCTGCAATGTCACAGCCATGGGGTTGAGGGAGATTTGGGCCTGGAGTGGAAGCTGGGCCATCTCCAGCCTGATAACAAGGTGGGGAGCTTTCCCAGGGGACAGGTTGAATCTTCATTGCTTGGGAGGTTTGGACTTAAGACCTGGTGCCCAAAGAAGGGTGTCGAACTCATTCATTGGACAGAGCCCGATTCCCTGTTCAATTATGGCAGTTCTCGTCCCTTGAAGGATTAAACCCTCACCCTTTTTCTTCCGCTGCAATGGTCAGAGTGGAACAGCTGATCTGAACTAGAGGAAGGACTGCCCAGTGGTTAGGGCACTAGCCTGGCATTTGAGACCTGGGCTCTGTGTGAGTCTTTGTGCCTTGTTTTATAAAGTGGCGGTGGAGTGAGGCAGTGTGGTCTAGTGGCTAGAGCCCTGGACTGGGATGCAGGAGACCTGGCTTCTCTTCCCAGCTCTGCCCCCACTGGCCTGCCGGGTGTCCTTGAGCAAATCACTTTGCCCCTCTGTGCCTCAGTTTGCCCATCTGAACAGGAGGATAATACTCCTGCCCTGCCGGCAAGGGCTGTTTGTGAGGATAAGTATGGTAGAGATCTGGGCCACATGAGAGAGCGTCAGGTGGAAAGGTCGGCTCTGAGACGAGTAGGTCGCTGCGTCACTTTCACTCCTTGCAGCTGCCATGTCTCCCCCTCACTGGCTCAGGCTCTCTGCAGACTCAGACAGACGCCATCCTCCAGCCACATCGGGGAGTCTGTCTCTGTAGCTGTGAGGCCTAGAAACTGACTCCTTTTTTAATGAACGCTGAGATTCGGGGCTGGATCTGTATGTCTGACCCTCTCCGTGTAAAGAAGATCCTCCTAGTTCAACCACAGGTGATGGGCTAGTCCCTGGGTGAGGTTCTCCAGCTGGGGAGTTGGGGGTGGGCCTTTCTGCCCCCATGAAGATCTGTAGTCAGGTGTGCGCCTGCTCGCACTCTCACCCTCTCTTTCAGCTGATTGACTTCCTGGATGTACTGGACGATCCAATTCTGGGCTTTGTCCCACCAACGGTCATTACGGTGCTGCACACCCACCTCTTCTGCTGTGCGGTTGACTACAGGTACTGAGGGGAGCAGGGCAGGGTGGGGGAAAAGGGGTTTCCCATCTGGATGGGTGTAAAATAGGAGAGGCCCTAGGCTGTTTACACAATAGGAAAACAGGAGAGACCTAGAACTTACATGGGTAGATCTGATCCGGGGGAATCCAGACTCCTGGGTTCTGTCCCAGCTCTGAGAGGTGAGTGGGGTTTTTTGTTAAAGCAAAACCTGACGGCCTGGTCTCTGCTGTCTGCTCTTGCTTCTCTTGGCATCCCGGAGACTGGATGTGATGGTGGGAGCCCCTGGCACCGTGAGATAGTCTCAGCTGGGACAGGAGCCTTGGACTGGCTAGATAGGATTAGAATCGACATCTGTCGGGTACAGTGTTTTGTCCAGTACTACGTGCTTCAGAGCCAGGAGTAAGGACCCAGCAAAGGGTAGCTGTGGATCGTCTGTCCCCCTGCTATGCTAGGGAGAGGAGGTTCCCTTAGACCGCTCATCCCTTCCCCCTCCGCACTGGTTCTGTCTCTACCATCCTGCATGGTAAAGTCCCTCTCGCCCTTCAGGCCCCTGTACCTCCCCGTCCGCGTGCTCATCACCGCCGAGACCTTCACCTTGTCCAGCAACATCATCGTGGATACGTCGATCTTCCTGCTCAGGTAGGCTTCCTCCAGCGAGGGACGGCCCAGGATTGCTCCCTTCTCCGGGGGGGTGAGCTCAGGGGGCTCCCTACTGAGATTCTCATGGCTCCTTGAGACCCATTCCCGCTAGGCCTGCTCATGATAAGCAAGTGCTGGCTAGTGTAGGAGAAGTTGGGGTCAGCAGCTCTGAAGCCACCTTCTTGTCAGCGTACAGGTGCCTGGGTGCCGTGGTGGTGGATGTGGTCGGAGGACCCCTGTACAAAGGAATCGGGAGCGATTTCTCTGCCTGCGTCTCCTCCAGTAACTTAGGGGGTAGCGGTGAACCACTGGGCTAGGCACACGTGCCCCCGCTCTCCCCTTCATTGCAGCAGTCTCACCCCACACGTGATCACCCCACGAAGTGCACTCCAACATGCACGGTCTCTGCACACCCATCTGTGACCCCCTCAGACACCCAGCTTCTCCCCACCATGATCACAGCTCCAAGTGAAACAGACGCACATGCACACACTCCCAACCCCCCACCTTGAGCTGGTCAGGCCCCCTGCCCTGTGTCCTATTCCCTGCCCCCTGAGCCAGCATCCATAGAAGCCCTATAGCCCATTCTCCGCCCTCATGAGCCAGCCAGCCCTACTGCTGTGGGGCCAGAGCAGAGGGGAAAGGTCCATGTGCCATTCCCTATCTTCCCATCTTGGGGCTGGTGCCCTCTAGAGTGGAAAGGACCCGCGTCCTGTTCCTTGAGCCAGCCACTCCCCGGCACTTGCTTGCTGTATTCAGGGTGGGAGTTGGGGTCCATGTCACAGGCAGAGGGCCCTGCTGCTGTCTGTTGCGCTGCGTGGGGTCCTTGGATTCATGGACACTGTACAGTGACAGACAAGATCTTGAGTATACTCAACCCGGCTGGCGTATGTCTATTGGGGAGGGCAGCCTGTGTAGACAGGGTTTAACTCCATCTCCCCTCCCCCCAGGTTTATTCTGGATGACTCTGCCATCTATCTGTCTGACAAATGCGATGTGGAGACGGTCGATCTGCGGAAGGGTAGGAGCTGGACGGGCTGCGTATTCTTACTTCTGCTGTGCTCTGGGCGGCCGCCTCGCACTGCCAACCCGCAGTTACCTGCGGCTCCCATTACAGCGTTGGGCCCCCACAGCCTCTCAGGCTGGGCTCTTGTCAGATCTTGCAAGCTAAGCCAGGTTGCTCTGGCTCAGTGTTTGGATGGGAGAGCCAGCTCTGTGTCTGTACGGCACTGATAGCCCAGCATACCGGTCGGGGGCTCTGTAGAAGACACCCAGTATTATTTCGTAATCTTCCATTTGTGGATTTCAAAGGGCTTCCTAAATATTTGAATGGATTTAACCTTCCCCCCAGCCTGTTACTGCTGCAGGGAAATCAATGCACAAAGAAGAGTGGGCAGACAACAAATTACAGAGAGAACTTGGAGTAGAACCCAGGAGTCCTGACTCCCAAACCCCTCTCCCCGCCCACTCTAACCACTACACATCACTCCCCTCCCAGAGCTGGAATAGACCCCAGGAGTCCAGTTGGGCTGAATCTCTTTTCTCTTGGGCCTCAGATTACGTGTGCGTCCTGGACGTGGATCTGCTCGAACTGGTCATTACCACGTGGAAGGGGAATGCCAGCGGGAAGCTGGTGAGGCTCAGCCCAGCCGGAAAAGGGGGGGAGAGGAGGTGGTCCTGGTAACTGCAGTGTAAATCCTGGGAAGGACTCCCCCATTAAGAGGGGACTGTGGGTGGGGTGGGGAGGATGATCCATGTGGCCAAACAGGAGGCTGGTGACTTCCCAGCCCTCCCTGTCTGTTACTATAGCTTGTGGTGCAAGAGCCTTCTCCAGTGCAGCTTCTGGTGTTTCCGAAGCTGCCTCACTTCGTTTTGAGCCTGCGCGACCTAAGCTGTCTCACCTCCCCGCCGGAGCTCTGTGCTGTCTGCTCTGACACCCTGGCCCTTGGGAGACATCTCCCCTCCCCTATGACGTGCGCTGTCTCCCTCTCGCTCCACCCCAGACCCAGCCGCTGTTCGAGCTGCGCTGCTCCAACAACGTGGTGCATCTCCACACCTGTGCCGACTCCTGCGCCATGCTGGCCAACCTTATCCAGTACGTGGTCAACCACGGGGACCTCCACCCACCCCCACGGCAGGACAGTCCCACGGAGATTGCTGGCCAGAAGGTGCAGGTAGGCAGAGAAGGCTGGACCGGTTTCATTTCTAGCTAAGCAGGGTCAGGCCAGTTCAGGGCCTGGATGGGGGACGTGATCAGGTCTTTTGTTGTTTTAGTTAGGCAGGGTTGAGCCAGTTGGGGGCTTGGCTGGAGGACCTACCCTAGGGAGAGCCGACAGCTGGAAGCTGAAGCTGGACGAATCAGATGAGAAATAAGGCACACTTCCTTTTAGCAGGGAGGAGATTCACCATTGCAGCAACTTAGGCAGGGAAGAGAGGTGGGCTCCAGCCTTTGGGGTCTTGAAATCAAGACTCTGGTGTTTGTCTCCAAGCTGCCCTCTAGCTCAACCACCAGATCTGGGCTGGATGCAGGGATCTCACAGGGAGGGTGGACAGGAACGTCTGTGAGGGAAAGTCCTATGTTAGCAGAAGCTGGCGGGAGCTCAGTAGGTGATGCTGTCCCCTAGCAATCAGTGCAGACTCCAGTGTCATGGCGGGGCCTAGCAGGGGGCGCTGAGGGGCAGGGAGCAGGGTAGGGGGCCCAGCAGGGGGCCCAGCAGTGGGGCGGGGAGGGGGCTCAGCAGGAGGCGCTCCCCTCACCGTCCGTGCTGACCCCAGGGCCCCTGTGCAGTGCTGGTGGGCACTGTGCCGTAGAGTGGCAGTCCAGCAGGGGGCACTGTCCCCTGGCGGTGCTAACCCCTGGGAACCCACCACTCCATACATAACACACACCCCACCCTCACCCCCACCCCCGGGTTCTTGTTGGCCCCCAGCTGTCGGAGAGCCCGGCCTCGCTGCCCTCTTGCCTGCCCGCCGAGTCGGCCACCATTAACCAGCGGGACCTGACTGACGCCCTCATCGACACCGACCGCAGCCTGAGGGACCTGGCATCAGAGCCTGGTAGGGGGGCCAGTGAGGCCCTGGGGGCTAGGGACCAGGCTGTCCCCTCACCCCCCCCTAAACTCCTTGGGAGCCCCAGGGCCCAGCGGGGGCAGGGGGAGGGTTGGAGGCCAGCTGGCATTTGGCTGCATCCCTCCTGCTGCGAGGCTAGAGAAACGAGTGTTGCCCCCTTCCCCAGATGGTCAGCTGGCCGGGGGAATGTCGGGCTGGGTGCTGATTTGTGTTGGGGGGGGAGAAATGTTGGGTTGGGGGGGCCATTGGGCTGATTTGGGGTGACAAGAGTATCTCATTGGGGGCCCATCTCACCTGCATCCCTCTCCCTTCCCAGGAGAGGCCGGGCAGTTGCGCCAAGCCTCCCCCGTTTCCGTCTATCTGTTCCCGGGGGAGAATGGTGCTGGGGGCAAGCCCTGTCCCCCCCCGCCTACAACCCTGTCCCCTGCCTCTGTGGAAGTGGGCCTAGATTTCTGCTCCTCGGAGGGTAGCGAGGAGGAGAGCGAGGTCACTGACAACGATGACTTCTGCATCCTGGACGCGCCCGGCATGGGCATCCCAGTAAGGGGAGGCAGGGCACCTGGGGGCTGTGGGGCACTGGGGGCTGTGACTGACCAGGACTGGGGCTTTGTGGACAAAAGAGGGCAGGGCACATGGGGAGCTGGGAGCGACAGGGAGAGGTTTGGGGTGGGCAGGATTGGGCCCGAATGCCTGGCTCCTTTGGGAAGCATGAGGCAATGGGATATCAGGGGCAGGGCTTGGACATCTGGGTTCCCTGATTTGCTCTGAGGCCTGCTTCTGTGTGTGTGTCTCCCTGCCGCCCCCCCCCAGCCCAAGGACGGCGAGCCAGTGGTGACAAAGCTGCTGGAGGGGCCAGTGCCCATCAAAGACGGCTACTTCTCACGCCCGCTGGGCAGCACGGACCTGCTGAAGGCCCCGGCCCACTTCCCGTTGCCTGAAAGCCGGGTCATGCTGCGTGAGATCTCGGTGGTCTGGCACCTCTATGGAGGGCGGGACTTCGGGGTCGGGCGCGCCCCCCCAGGACACGCCCACTCACCCAGGTGAGACCTTGATGCCTGCCAGGCGTGGCCAGGCCTGAGCTGGGCAGCTCTGACCCTGTTTCTCCCCCCACCCTGCAGGATGAGGCCCGGCCTTTCAAGCACTCGCAGCTCCCCTTCCCGCTCTTCCCTTGCCAACCGGCCCCAGAACACCTGGCGCACGCAGGGCGGGACCGGGCGCCTCCATGACCTGCTCATGGAGATACAGCTCACCAAGGTGAGGGCAAGGGGGAGCAGGTGGGACTTGCATCCATCCCACAAAGGATCTTCTGGGGAATTCCCTGCCACTGGATACCGGGGCTGGCTAGGCCCATTGAGCTGATCTTTGTCCATAGACATGATGTTCAACTTCCCCTGACACTATGGGACCAGATCCTGCTCCCAGCCCTTATGTGTGGGAGGACCTGGCTTGCCAGGGGCCCCCCAGCGATTTCCTTCCCCCTCCTTCCAGGTGAGTTTCCAACATGAGAGCTACCCCAGCGGGACAGAGAAGCCATCCTCGGAGATGGAAGAGCAGCCAATGTCACGGCAGGTGTTCATTGTGCAGGAGCTGGAGATCCGGGACCGGCTGGCCTCTTCCCAGATCAACAAGTTCCTCTACCTGTACACCAGCGAGAAGATGCCGCGCCGGGCCCACTCCAACATGGTACTGCCAGGAGCTGACAGAGATGGGCAAGGGCAGGGGTGGAGTCTGGGGCTTTGTCTTGGGATCTGGATCGTAATGGGGGCAGATACTAGGGAGTTGGCATGGGGTGAGTGCTGTGGCTTGAGTAGAGTCTGTGGGGTAGGATCTAGGCCTGGGCTAGGGGGTGAGTTCTGAGGGCTGTTGATGTGGGGCAGCTAATACAGATTGGGGGGTATCGGGTGGGCATGAGGGGAGGGTTGGTGTGGGGGAGTAACTGGGTTGGGGGGGCAGTGAGCTCTGTATGGGATAGGCACTGGGGCATGGAGGGGGAGGGATCTGGGCTGGGGGCGGGGGCTGTGGCTCTCGCTCCATCCCTGCTGATGGAGGGCAGTGGGCCACCCCCCGGCCCCTCACGAGTGACAGCTGCCTCCCCTGCAGCTCACCATCAAGGCCCTGCATGTCTGCCCTGAGTCTGGGCTGGGCGGGCCCGAGTGCTGCCTGCGTGTCTCCCTTTTGCCGCTGCGCCTCAACATCGACCAGGTGAGTGGGGCTGCAGGCATCTCCGGGGGCCCTGCCTAGAGGCTCCCTGCCCTGGCCCCATGCTTGGAGGGAGCCCTGATCCAGATACATCTCCCACTGGTCCCTATTGACCTGTCTCTGGATTCAGACCAGCACCCCCTAGAGGGGAAAGGCCTTATATGCCAGTCCCCTGCCCTGGGGACAGATCAGAGCTGGTGCCCCCTAGAGTAGAAAGGCCCATGTCTACCTGTTTGAATGGGATTAATCCTTTCTCTCCTCCCCAACTTCTTGGGCTCCAGCATTGTCCCTCCCCAGACTACATTCAAATAACCAAGCCAAATAACAAGCCAAATAACGGGCTCTGACTCCACTTGGTGCCCCCTTGGCTTGAGAGATTTGCCAGCATGTGGGGTCTTGCCAGGTTGTTCCCAAGAGGAGAAATTGATGATGCAAGGGGGGCATGTTCTCCGGTGCAATCCTGTCTATTTAAAAGAACGTCCTTCCTGTCCCCTCCGATTTGCAGGTTCCTTGCTCACAGTTTCTAAGCCTGCCTCTCCACCTAGCCCTGTGTCCAAGCTCTGTGCCTCTGCTGTGTTCCAGGGCCACACTCACCTCTGCGTCTCTTGCTGGCTGCTGATTCTCTGCCTCTCACACACACCCAGCTTGCCGAACAATCCCCCAGCCCTTGCATTTGCAACTAGTCTTGGGGAAACCCCACAGCCCACGTGGCTCAGGCCTGTGACCTTGGTTGGTGGCTTCTATTGTTTCCCGCTCTCTCTACCGTAAAGGGGCTAAACTGTTCCTGCCATTCAGCCTGAAAGAATGGTAGTTAGCATAGTCAGGTCTGGAATCGAGGGCTGCCCACCTTCTACCATAACACTGCCAGTTTCTGCCTCTCCCCTGCCAGGATGCCTTGTTTTTCCTGAAGGATTTCTTCACCAGCCTGGCTGCCAGCATTAACCCTGTGTTGCCCATGGAGGCTGGGACGGAAGGTGAGTTCAAAGGCAGCCCAAGCCCCTGTCTGTGCCAGAGGTGCTGGCTGGCTGGGGGGGCATTAAGCTCCCCCCCACCCCCCCCGAGGATCTTCTGGCTCTGTAGCCCCTGCATAAACCTTCCTAATGCTGGAGAAACTGAGGCAGGGGACAGATTCTCAGGTCAGGTGAGCATTTGGCCACACCAAGTTCTTTACAATGACTGTAACCTGGGCTCCTGGACCCATGTGGTGACCTTGCTTTTCATGGGCTCAGCCAGCTGTACTACCACCTGGTGCCACAAGATGGAGGTCTTGCTAAGGCAGCTGCAAACAGAGTTGGAGAGGGGGAAACTGAGGTGCCAAGTGCGGGGGGGAGGAATGTGAAGCTCCTGTTTATTGATCCCTCCTTTTTTCTCTCCCCTCCCCCCAATAGCCCGTCCAGACCCCGGGATCCGAGCCAGCCCAGCCACCGAGTCAGAATCGCTGGGGAAGGAGCATGAAGGGGGCCGGGGGCCAGGGTTGGTAGCGGCTGGGGTAGAGATGATGGCTTCTGTGGAGACCACACTAAGCGAAAACAGCTCCTCCTCCAATGCGTCATCCTCCGCGGACCAGCCCATCTATTTCAGGTATGAGGTGCTGCTGCCTCTGGGGTAGGACGCAGGGGCTGCTGAACAGTGAGCAGTGAAGGAGAATCTTTTTCTGAATTGCAGCTGCAGGTGGGGGAACTTGAGCAGTTAAGGAGGCAGAATAGAAATGATGGAAGCAGCCAGGATGCCGGGGTTCCCCACAGCCTGATCAGTGGGGGCAGTACCGGGCGACCAGCAATGACCATGCAGCGGCAGGACCGCAGTTATACCTTCTGTCTGGGGGAGAGTGTGCTTCTCACTGACCTCTGCTCCCTGCCGCACAGCACCCCCTAGCACCGTGCTGGGATCAGTGCTCCCTGCAGCACCCAGATTTTGGTGGTCTCCATCCGGGCTTGGACCCTGCTTAGCATAAAATCTGTACCCATGAGGTGGCCTGGCTGTAAGTCCTGCCCCCTCGTCTGCCAGTCTCTCTAGCCCTCTGTCCCGATTGGTTGATCCTCAGGGAGTTCCGGTTCACGTCGGAAGTGCCCATCTGGCTGGACTATCAAGGGAAGCACATGACCATGGACCAGGTGGTGAGTGGGGCTGGTGTGGGGAGATGCCAGTGAACCTTTGGGTGGTGGGGGAGGTGGTGACTGGGAATCCCATACCTTGCCTCTTGCTGGGAGGACTGGGGGGTGAGTGTGGGATGAGCTCTGCCTTATGGGCAGGATCTGGGCTTGGGGTACTTTGGGGTAGGAGTTGGTAGTGGGGTGGCACCTGGCCCGGGGGGATGGGTAGATCTGGTCTAGAGTGATACGTGGGCAGGCTCTGGCCAGGGGTAGGCGGACTGGGCTCTGATGCTGGTGAGGGTTGGGGTGGGGCAGGCTTTAGAGTTGGGAGGTGGGGATGATGCTCCCTCTCGGCTGGGTCTGGGGGTGCAGCGCAGAGCATCTTCTCCAGGGGTTGCAGAATCCACCCCTTGGCTGTTGTGGGGTGGGCCTTAATGCAGCCCCTGGAGCTGGCACTAGAGGGCGCAGTGGGACCCTTGGGGAAGCCTTTGACCCTTAGGCCACCGGCTTGACTCCTGCTGGCATCAGGGTGGGGTTGATGATGTGTGTGAACAAGTCAGGATGGTGTCAGGTGAGATCAGACTGGCCAAGGGAGACCCCATCAAAACTGCCCCTGGTTGCCTGGGCTGTGGGGACCGAGCGAACCTCTCTTGCTGCCAGAGGGGCATCTGCAGGGTGGGGGTGGAGACACGCCTGTGTCTGGGGCAGGATGGCTGTTCACAGGTGGTATAATCCCCATGCCACAGCTGGGGAAACTCAGGCAAGGAGGGCAGAGTGTGGGAGCCAGGTTTAGAAGCAGGGAGTTCCTGACTGGCAGCGCTGCTCTTGGGAGGCGTGGGGGGAAGTGCTGGGGCTGTCAGTGTGCATGGCACTGTGGGAGGTGGGGTTGTGGGGCAGGGGAATGCTGAGGAGGGAGCTGTGTGTGTTTGGGAGCTGGGGAGTGGCATGGGGGGGCTGTGCATAAATGGGTGGAGCTGAGTGGGGGGAGGAGGTGGGATGCAGGGGCTGCCATGTGGGCTGTGGGGAGGGGGGTGTGCTGTGCACCAATAGAGCTTTAACCCTTTTTCTCCTCCCTCCCCAGGGCACCTTCGCCGGGATCCTCATCGGCTTGGCCCAGCTCAACTGCTCCGAGCTCAAGCTCAAGCGCCTCTGCTGCAGACATGGGTGAGCTGCCGGACTCTGGGGGGCAGGGCCAGTGCATGCAGGAGGTGTGATCTGTGCCCCTTGCATGGGCAGCCCTGGGCAGGGCTAAGACTGGCGTATGGAACTGCCTCTTTCTGCCCTGCTCTCTTGCCCTGAATGGCACCGATGGAGCCCTCCTAGTTGCCGAGGTGGGGGTGCGGCGCCATCTGTGTAGCATGGCTCCGGGGATCAGTCCAGTCTAAGAGGGCATGGCAGTGGCTGCTCGTTCTTTCCCACAATGCCCTCTGTCTGTGCCCCGCCAGGCTCCTGGGCGTGGACAAGGTGATCAGCTATGCCCTCACTGAGTGGCTGACGGACATCCGCAAGAACCAGCTGCCTGGCATCCTGGGTGGCGTGGGGCCCATGCACTCCGTCGTCCAGCTCTGTGAGTTCCCAGCATGGCCCCCCTGCCCCATCCCTGCATGGGGGGCCCCCCGGCCTTGGCTTTGTGCCAAGCCGCCACAACAGCAAGTGCTGGGTGTGGGAGAACCACCTCGCTACGGATCGGGGGGAGAGGGTGGGTGGGTGATGGAGGGAAGGGATATGGGGGGGTCTGGGGTGAGTGGAAGGAGGGAGGCCTGGCCCAAGTGTGGAGTGGGTGATGGGGAAGGGAATGGGGGGACCCTAGAGCCCAGCATGGAGGGTGGGTGATGGTGGTGGGAGGGGTGCTATGGTGTTTGTTTGGGGGGGGGAGGAATTTGAAAGGGTGCTTTGCCCTGGAGGGGGCTTCCTGCTAAGCTGGCTTCTCTTTCCTCCTCCCCCAGTCCACGGCCTGCGCGACCTGCTCTGGATGCCCATCGAGCAGTACCGCAAGGACGGGCGCATCATCCGGGGGCTGCAGCGTGGGGCTGCCTCCTTCGGGACCTCCACGGCCTCGGCCGCCCTGGAACTCAGCAATCGCCTGGTGCAGGCCATACAGGTGAGAACCCTGCCCCTCTCCCATCCCTCCGCAGTGCGGGTGCGGGATGGCCCTATCCAGCCAGCATGGAAAGCAGGGTGGGGAAAGGGGCAGGGTCTGCAATGGCATTGGAAAGGCTCTTCAGATACTCCCCCCACCTGGCCCAAAATCTTCGTGTCATGGGGGAAACGGGTCAGGGAGGGAAGGCACTTGCCCAAAGTCAATGGTAGAGCTGGGAGCAGCACTCAGGAGTCCTGGCTCCAGTCTCCCACCCTCCTCCTCTAACAGCTAGACTCTACTCCCCTTCCAGGAATGCTTTTCTTCTTGCCCTAAGTCAATTCTGGTTCATAGGGTGTGTGTGGAAGGGGGAGGGAGGGGGCAGGGGACGGTCTGTGCATAGAGGGCGTGTGGGAGGTAGCTGGGATGTGTGGGGGGGGGGTGGGGGGAAAGGGGTCTCAACAGGGAGTGCTGTTGGGGTCTCTTTATCTCTTAATGCACCCACCCCTCCAGGCCACAGCTGAGACAGTCTATGACATCTTGTCTCCAACCTCCCCTGTGACACGGACCCTGCTGGATAAGAAGCATGCCCGGAAACTGCGGCGGGGCCAGCAGCCAGCTGACCTCCGTGAGGGCGTGGCCAAGGCCTATGATACCTTCCGAGAGGTATGGTCCCTCCCTCTGCTAAGACCCTTCCCCTTCCATGCAGAGAACCAAGGCTATTCCCACGACTGGAGATTCCCTCCTGACTGGGGCAGGTGACGTGCCCTGAAGCATTAGGGTCGGGAGCCTTATCATTCAGAGTCCAGTTAAATCCGGTGGCAGGTACTTCCACGGTTAACCCTGAGCCATCCCTAACAGCTCCACTTTGCTCCTTTGTAGGGCGTGATCGACACCGCCCAGACCATCTGTGATGTGGCTGCCCGGGGCCATGAGCAGAAGGGCATCACAGGGGCAGTGGGTGGAGTCCTGCGCCAGATACCTCCCACCGTGGTCAAGCCCCTTATCGTTGCCTCGGAGGCTACCTCGAACCTGCTGGGTGGGATGCGCAACCAGATCAAGCCAGATGCCCGCAAGGAGGAGTCTCTCAAGTGGCGGCTGGAGGAAAGCCAGGACTGAGGGGGTACATGTGACAAGAGCCCAGCCCCACCTCTGGACACTGTGACGGCTGACCATCCGCCCCCCGGGGCAGTGGGGGGGGGCGCCAAATCCCACCCCCTTCTACGAGCTGCTGGCCCCTCCAATCAGGCCATGCCATGGACACAGTGTGGCGAGGACTGCAGTTTGAACCCAGGAGTCGGGAGGCAAAGGGGAGGTGCTGTCCCCTTGAGACAAGGGGGGGGACTCTAGTTTAACCCCCCCTTATGGTTGCCTGGGACTTGCTTTTATACTGATGAACCTCTTGATTCCTCCCCTGCATGACCCCTGCATCCCCCACCGCCCCAAACCAAATGAGGAGACTGCGTATTAAAGGAGGAAGTGAGTGGTTTTCACTCGGTCCCTTGGCCTGGCTTTTTCCAGCCCCTGTCCCTCCCCAGGGGCCAAGCAGCCTTTGCGGGGGGCTGGGGAGGGGGATCAGATCACAAGTCAATAAGACCCTTGATTTTTTTTTAAAACCTTCTGCATGGCCGGCTCTCAGCACTACCACCCCTGCCACCCCTCCTGCCTCTGACCCCAGATGCTGGCATGGGGGGGGATTGTGGGAATTTGGCTTCACCTGCGCTTTCACCACTGCTGTGCCCTTACCTCCTCCCAGCCACTGGTTGGGGTGGGAGATGGTGGCCCTGTTCAAGGGTGGGTGGCCCAAAGGCCTGTCCCCCTGTCAGCAGTGCCCACAGTCTCCCACCCTCCTGCCCGCCTTCACCTGCCCTCCCATGTGTCGCGCAGCTGCTGGCACATGGTGCCTCAGTACAGGCTGGGGCCAAGAGAGCTTTGTGTCAGGGGAGAAAGGGACCATGCCGAGGTCATGGACTGAATCCTCTGTCTCCCTGTGCCACAGTACAGCACAGTACTCCTCAGCCCCCAGCCTCCTCCAGGTGTGCGCTGTTAGAGCAGCCCCCACTGAGTTGGGGGGGGCGGGCCCACTCGGCCAGGCACTGGCCCACCAAGCTCAGGGTGGGCTGCCGTCATGCTGGGTACCATGCAGCCCGCCCCAGTGCCAGACAGACTGGAAATTCTTTGGGGCAGGGAATAATAGACAGTGTGAGAGGGGAAACTGAGGCACAGAGCGGTGAAGGGAACTTTTAGGTGAAGGGAATTGAGTTGGGGTGGAGCGGGGAGTAGGCACAAGGTGTTGTGACTCCTCATCTACCAGCATGGCTTATGCTGCCTGCTGTCTGGCTGTATGTCAGCTTCTTCCCATGGCAGTGTGCCTGCAGGGGCGTGTTGTACTCTCAGTGCTAGAGCAAAGAAAGGGGCGGTTGTCATTGCTTTGTGTCTGGGGCAGAGGGCAGCTCCTGGCCCAGGGGCAGTTAATCTAGTCTTTGTACTGCAAGGCTCCTCCTCTCATCGCGTAGGAGCAGGGGTTCCTGTGCTGATCTGGACAGAGGCTGGGCTGTGCCCCTTTGCCGGATGGCACTGCCCACGCTTGCGTTGTCCTGAGCCCCATCCTCCCACGCCTGCGCCGCTGCCCCTACAGTGGCTGACTAGGGCTATAACTGTGGCAAGGGAGCCCCTGTGGCCCAGATTTCAGTGCCAGGAGAGACTGTGGATCATCTGCTGCAGCCTCTTCTATAAACCAGGTGGGAGAACCTTTACCCAAAATTCCCTGTGTCCAGCCCCGCTCTGATGATAGAGCAGAGCTTTCACCCAGATGTCCTAATTTAAAGCTCCCAAGCATGTGAGCATGGGGTGGGGGGGGGAGACATTTTCTCCTCCACTCCCTTCCCCTCTTCTCCCCTAGGTGCTACCCAGATGCTGCATCTCGCTCTGCCTGGGCTGGCTTAGAGCCCTGTGATCTCTGAGCTCCCCTTTCCACGTTCACAGACTGGCAGCGAGTCACCCCCTTCGCCTCCTCTGGGTGAAACTAAATAGCCTTGAGCTGCTTTTGTCTGTCACTGTAAGGCAGGTGTTCTGGGCCTCAAACTGTCCTTGCAGCCCTTCCTTCATCCCTCTCCCATTTGTATCCTATCCTGGAGCAGTGCAGCCAGGGCCGACAGACACACTGGCCCGTGGAAACTGATGCAGCTGGTGCCTGGCTTATTTTATCCCTGGGGAGTGCTAGCAGGAACCAAATCTGGCACCCCCAGCCACCTGGAACCGGCTTGTACCAGTTGAGCTAAAGGAGCATTGCTGGGAGCTGGCAGAGGTAGTAGGTTGTTATGCCCTATTGGCCACGTTTGTAGCTGTGCCCAGGTGAAACCGACCCGTCTGCCTGCTGGGTCCCGTCTTGCCTTTGCCTCTGGCACCAGAGAGCTTTGGGACGGTCGGCTTCCTAGAGCAGCCAGAGGCCAGCGGAAGCGGGAGTGCCCTCTGCTTCTGTCGGTCTGTTAAAGTGACCCAGGCCTTGGAAGTGTGGTTGAGGGTGTGGCCCGGGGCCCCTGCACTTTCCCCTTCGCCTGGCTGAATGGGGAAGTCTTATGCTCACATCCCCCTTCCCCCGTGTGTGTAATAGCGAGCTTCTGCCACCAGGGGAAGCAGCAGCGTTCTGTGCCACGGTGCCTTGGCTGGACAATGCTGGCTGTGGGGCTAGCTCGCCCCACCTCCCAGCCTGCGCGGGGGCGGGGGCAGGCTCGCTGGCACGATGGAGAGGGCTGCTGCCCCATGTCGGTGCCAGAGTGGGTTGTCCGGGGAGGGCTTGGGCATGATGGGAGCAGATTAGGGGGCCATGCACTCCCTAGCAGCTCGTCTTGCCAGCCCTGAGTTTCTTGCAAGCCAAGCCTCAGTTCAGCACGTGGAATTGGAAAGACCAACCCTGCCCCTTTAGAAATCCAGGTCTGCCACCCTGTGGGGTGCTCCAGCTCCCAGGGCCCCCCACCCCTGCTGCCTGCAGTAGTGGTAAGAAACTGCAGCTGGGTTGTAGCCTCTGTACTGATGTTGATTAAGGGTGATACACCTGAAACTCAGCCCAGGAGCGAGGGGGCAAACGCTCACACCCATGCCACAGCTGTGCACATACTGAGTGTCCTGTTGAGTGAGTCAAGGCTGGGAGAGGCAAAGGCCATGCAGTGTGATGGGGTTAGGGAAGAGAAGCTTAAGGGGGAACTGGATCATGGTCAATAACGCTGTGGGTGTGAGTCCCTGGTCTGGCTCAGGAGCTTGGGATGTCCCTTACCCCCTCGGTGCCTACATTTCACCATCTGTAACAGCAGCCAGTAGCACTGGCCAGAGGGATGAGGATCAATCCTGTAATGAGTGGGATGTGCCCAGCTACTACAGTGAGTGGGGGGCAGGTGCATCGATTCTCTGCTCAGTGTTAGGCAGCAGCACAGCCACGCAGCCCATCGCGTCCCTTCTGGCCCCCAAAATCCTTGTGCCCTTTTCTCAGGGTGTGTCTCGGTGGAAGTGACTCCCCTTTCCAGGCAGCCCAAGGAAAACAGCTCCAGGCTGGGCAAAGCAGGCTCTGAACCTTGAGGGTGAACTGGGCGAGAAGTTTTGGGTGTGGGCAGCTTGGCTGCGGGGGTAGTTACGGCGGGGGGGGTGGCACATCAGGCAGGCCCACGGCAGCAGTGGCATGGCAGGCAGAGCTGAGTGCGCCTGGGGGGAGCTGTCTCCCCCTGGCCTGTGCTGTGAGCGCCTGCTGTGGGCCATGCACAGCTCGGGAAGGAGCTGATTTCCCTGGTTTTTTTCTTCTCCCCACAACCTGTATCCTTGGCACCAGCAGTCGCCATGGCAACACATCCTGTGATTGCAACCTCCCCTTCCCCATCTGAAAGGTGGGGGAAGGAAGGGGTGGGGGTGTCTGGCTCTGGGACGTTGGCTCCAGTGGGGGCAGGCATGAGAACACCCAGCGCAGAGAGCAGGGCCCCATCCACCCTGAGGGAGCCCAGGCCAGGACCTGGTTAAGGAAGCGGAGATGGGGTTAGAACCCAGGCGTCCTGGCTCCCAAGCACCTGCAGGGAGGGAGCCCTCAGCTGCTCCCCACCCCCTCCCAGCTGCCCTGGGGCGGCCCTGAACTGGGTTTGTTTGTGCCTTGGTATCCATGGTGATGGGGGGGAGGGGCTCTGGAATGTTAGCCTGCCTGACCACATCACGTGCATGCAGGGAACCTCCTATGCGCACACACACTGCCCCCACCCCATGCCCCAAAGGGTCCCACTCCTGCCTCAGTGACCCCCAAAACACACACACACTCCTGCTCCACTGGGCTAGGGACCCCCCAGCACCCCCTAGCTGTGTGTGATGCATGCAGACATAGAATATTAGAGTTGGAAGGGACAGCCAAGCCACTTTGATCTGTGGGGGGGAGAGATATAGGGTTGGGGTTTGAGGGTGGGGGGTGACAGACACTTTAGAGGGGGGTATGTGGCTGCAGAGGGGAGCTGGGTGGCTGAAAGGGAGGGCAAGTAGCCGTGAGACTGCTGAAGTGCAATTAGTGGTGGGGTGGGCCTGTGCCCCCAGACAGGTGGGAGGAAGTGATTGTAGGTATCCCCCAGTTCTGGGCCCACCAGGATTAGAACCCAGGACTCCTGATTCCCAGCCCCATGCACTGACCACAGGACACTACCCCCTCTTCTTAAGTGTCCCTTCCCCCATTCCCCCTCAGCCAGGGGCATCAAGCTGCTGGATGCAGCGGGGAGAAAGCAAGAGCTGAAAGTTGCTGCTGGGTTAACATACTTTTATTAAGGCAATGCAGGGAGCTGGGCTTGAGGTATGAAATCTCCACAGATGGGGCCACCTGTCCCAATGCTATCATTTGCTTGGTCAGTATGAGCCAGCATCACTCCAGGGGACCTGGCTGCCTGGGCGTGGGGATGTGCCAGGGGCTCCTTTGCCAACTCCAGCCCCTGAGCGGCACCTGCTTGGCTGTATGGACACCTCATTCATTTCTCTCCTTGGGATGTGACCCCTCCTGTTGTGGCTGAAGAAGCAACAGGGGGAAAACTAGCATCCCTCGGCCCTGTTCTAGTCACAGAACTTGCTAGGTCTTAAATATAAAGCCTGTCCTAATCTCTGAGCCCCAGAAACTGGAGCAGAACTGGATCCTCCTTGCTAACATGCTGGGGCTTTAATTGCTCCAGTTTGCTTCTTGGCTAAATTCCACTCCCTGCCCCTTTTCATTGTGTCTCACCACCTGCCTCCCTCCCCCCTAGCATGAGATGCAGCCACCACTATGGTGGGAGATGGGGGCTGTTTACACAGGGACCCCTTGCCCGTTGCTAAGAGGCAGCCACCTCTGGGATGGTGCGTGGGAGCTGTTTATCAGCACCCTGCATAACATGTTTTATTGTATCCAGTTCAAGCTTCAGCCCCAGGGGCTAGTAAAGGCTGCTCAGAGTGGAGTAGCCTCAGGGCTGCCTGGGGCAGCAGGTCGCTGCCATCTTGACGCCATTGCAGGGAATCTCCTTCCCACTCTGGGTGCCCAAGGGGGTGTTAAACTCCTGCCCCTCCCCCTCCCCCCCATCACCCAGATTAGGCAACCAGATCTATGGCCAACACGGCCTACTGCTGCCTGGCAACTGCTACTAAAGGCAGCCCCGGGCTGTGGCTAGCGGCCCTCAACACTCCCGCCTGTCACCTCCTGCTGCTGGCTGTTAGGAGTTAGTAGCATAAATCCAGGCCGTCGAACCCTTGGCCCGTCTGCCTGAGAGCCCTGTCCCAGATTTCAGTGGCTGGGTTGATGGCTACGTTGTCTCCTGGGTGTGGAGGTGTCTCCTGGGGCGTCCTATGGAGGAAAGACCCACTCAGCCCCTGCCCCAGCGGGCGAGTCTCCATCGATGCCAGCAGAGATGCACAAGGGTGCTGGGGGCCCATCTAGCCCCACACACCTCCCTCGCAATAGCCCTAGTGAGGAGGCAGGGGAGTCATGTCCAGATGGGGTCTCACAACTCCCACACAGTGAGAGCAGCTGTGGAGCGTCCGCGGAGGAGGTGGCTGCCCAGCCCGGAGGGCTCGGTGGCGTTCCGGCCTCAGGGCTGGCTGAGGGCGGGCGTCTCCTCCGGCCCCAGCCGCTGCTCTGCAGCCTGCAGGGTGTGGGTGAGGTGGTGCAGGCCAATCAGGTAGCCGTCCTCATGGCTGCCCCGGGTCCATGGCACATCGTGGCGCAGGGCCAGCTGGGGCGGCGCTGGCAGCGTCTTGCCGAAGTCGATCATCCACACGTTGGCCCGGCCCCGGCGGTCGTGGATGAAGAGCAGCGAGCTCCCAATGACCTGGGGGGAGAGATCCGCGGGAGTTTCAGCTAGGGGGCACCAGCTCCACTGCAGCCCCAGGGAGGTGAGGGATGGGACACGGGCCATTTCCCGTCAGGAGCGCCAGCGCCAATCTGGTCCCACCTGGGGCTGGGGGACTGGCTGACTTGGGCAATGGGAAATGGGACACCCCACTTAGAGGTGCAGGCTCAGCTCGGGGGGATTGGCCCCACACACCTCCACTTAGCAGGGAGCTGCTTTTCCCTCCTCCCTCCCCTGCTCCTTCTGCCCTGCACCTCTCAGACAGTGCTGGGGGAGGGGGAAGTCCTGGATGCCTGGGTTCCCCTGGACTCACCTCATGGGTGCGGAAGAAGGCTGATTCGAGCAGTGCACTCCGCATGCTCTCCAGGCGGCTGTGGTAAGCTCTCTGCAAGGTAAAGGGGGAGGCTATCAGAGGGTACCCAGGAGAGGGAGGAAGGGAGGTCTCTGCTCTGTGGAGCAGTGGGGTGTGGAGCAGGCAGAGAACCAAACAGTCTCTCCCCACCTGAGGGCACGTCAAACATGGCATGGTCCCACTGCCCATTGGTCCATGCCCCTCTGTGAGCTGTCTGTCCCCAAGACTCAGCTGAGATTCCTCTTGCTCTCTGAATACCACCAGCCCACCATCTGTCACATGCCGCCCCTTCCTGGGCTCCCCGCTCCCGCAGAGAGAGGGGCCCCTGCAGTGACCCCGTGGAACCTGGTGTCTATCCCTTACCAAGATGCCTTTCTGTCTCTTGGTGAAAATCAGGAAGGTCTCGATGATCTGCTCCTGGGTCCTGGTCTGTTTGAAATCCTTCTGCACAGCTCCGCCCTCTATCTGAGAGACACACGGCAGGGCTCAGAAAGATGGGCAGCCCTGGGGAGACTTCCCAAGCAGAGCAACCATCCAGTGCGAATACGCAACTGGGTTGGGGCTGGGGAAAGGGCCTGTCAATACAGGGAGCCGTTGCCTGGTGATGAGATGCAGCCTCCTCTGGGGTGGGGCGTGTGGGGCTGCTTATACAGAGATCCCTCGCCTGGTGCTGAAATGCAGCCACCTCTGGGGTGGGGCACAGGGACTGTTTATATAGAGAGCTGCAGCCTGGAGCTGAAACCCTGCAGGGCTGGAAGCCCGTTTCCCCCTCACTCACTGTCACGCCCTCAATGCGGAAGCCCAGGGAGGCGGTGGAACTGATGTGCTCGCGCCATTGCATGTAGCGGGGCTTGGTGACTGCCCTCTGGCTGTGCTCCTCGGCCGTAGCAGCACTTGGATCCACCTTCACCATCTTCTGGTACATGTCCTTGCGAGGCGTTG
This sequence comes from Emydura macquarii macquarii, assembly GCF_026122565.2. NCBI lineage: Eukaryota > Metazoa > Chordata > Testudines > Chelidae > Emydura > Emydura macquarii. The sequence continues at coordinate 5,767,456 of NW_027131105.1, read as the reverse complement.
GCTTCAGCAAGGCCTTGGTCAGCTCTTCCTCCAGGTATGTCCTGCAGAGAAAGGCAGAGGGGTGGGGAATGGGACATGGGGTCTTTTGCTTCTAGGGGATGCCAGCTTCAATGTGGCTGCAGGGTGGGGTTCTGGTTGGCTGGGGTGGGGAATGGGACAGAGGGCCTTTCTCCTTTAGGGGATATCATTTCCACTCTCCAGTGGCAGGGAGTTCCACAGGCATATGTCCCCCCCATCAGCTGCACTGACCTCACCCCCATCTTGCAGTCCATGATGCTGGGTGCATCAAGGCCGCACAGCAGGTCGTCCATCTGGATGTAGCGCTCGTCATCCTTCACCACCACGCCGTGATAGGTAGGCACATAGGGCCGCAGTGCGTCACCCATCAGCGCCTCCAGACAGGCATTCTCCACTGTGCTGAACTTCTTCAGGATTTGGCCCCCCTCACTAGGCTTGAAGTTACCTAAGGAAGGAAGAAGGGATAACGATGGGCAGGCAGGGAGCCAGGTGTCCTGGGGCTGGCTGGGAACAAATGGGTGTGGGGCTATACCTGGTGGCAGGGAATTCCCCTGGCTAATTCCCCTGCCACACTGATAGCCAGTGGCAAGGAGTTCCCCATGCCAACACTGTCCCCAGGCACCTGGACATCCACACCACCAGAAACTGGGCTGAGAATCCAGCAATTCTCGATCTGGAGTAGGGCGCCGGGCTGGAGTCCCTCCCCCCCCTCACCTTCATGCCCTGCCAGCTGCACCCAGGAGCTGTGACGCCGCAGGGACCAGTGTACCATGGTGAAAAACGTCTTCCAGGACTTAGTCTAAAGAGAAACATGGCAATTGTCAGCCTGGCAAGGGACTGTTTCCCCCCCCCGGCTGAGATTATCCCCCCACAGTCTATTTCCCACCCCCTTTGAAAGTGAGACTCTTGTCCTAGTGCTGGACTGAGCCCCCTAACACATAAACAGCCTGTGCACTCCACCCCAGAGCTGGCTGCATCCCAGCACCAGGCAAAGGATCCCTGTATATGCAACCCCCATACCCTACCCCAGAGGTGGCTGCATCTCAGCGCCAGGTGATGGTTCACTGTATAAACAGCCTGTGCACCCCACCCCAGAGGTGGCTGCATCTCAGCAGTGGGTGAGGGAGCCCTGTATAAACAGCCCTCGTGCACCATCTTAGAGGCGGCCGCATCTCCAGGTTGCGGTGTCCCCTGGTGAGGTCGTCCCTGCCCCAGCCTTGCTGCTGCATGAGCTGCCTGGTGCTGAGTCACACCCGTGCTACGGTTCTGGCCATGCTGTGACTCAACCCTCCTTCCTGCCATCAGTGCCGGCTGCAGGCGCCTTGATAAAATGCACCCAGGGCTCAGAGAAGGGCTGGTGCTTGCATGAGGGATGGGGAGCACATCTGCTCCCCCAGGCGTGCATCATGCAGCTTGGGCCAGGCAGCCCCCCCTAGTGCTAGGGGACTGGTGTGGATGGGAAGGCTGGTTGATTTCAAAGAGAAAGGTGCAGCTGTGGTGGGGCTGCCTGTCTTGGATTTGTGTGTTCACAGCCACGCCAAGCCACTCCAATCTCAGCTCAGCAACCTTGGTGGCCATGGGCCCACAGGAAGGGAGGAGCTCCCAGCTGGCGTGCACGCACACCACACACACACTCTTTGTAGGCAGAGTGGCCTGGTGTGTGCTCACACTCAGAACCGCACAACCAGGTGTGATGCATTGCTACAAACACACATACACAAACTGCAGGGGGTGTGCTCACACTCAGAACTGATGCATGGGCATCATGTCTTGAGATTGGCATGATGCACACCCCTGAAGCCAAGGCTCTGCATTGATGCAGACGTGCCCTGGATGCAAACAGCACCCCTAAAAACCCCTGAGCTAGTCATGGAGCAGTGCTGCATATGTACGCATGCTTTGCAGAGACACAGAGCCAGGTGCAATGCATTGATACAGACACACTTTGCAGAGGCTCGGAGCCAGGTGCAATGCAGTGATACACACTTTGCAGAGGCACGGATCCAGGTGCAATGCATTGATGCGCACACACACAAACACACTCTCACACACTTTGCAGAGGCATGGAGCCAGGTGCAATGCATTGATACACACTTTGCAGAGGCATGGAGCGAGGTGCAATGCATTGATACACACACTTTGCAGAGGCATGGAGCCAGGTGCAATGCATTGATACACACTTTGCAGAGGCATAGAGCCAGGTGCAATGCATTGATACATACACTTTGCAGAGGCATGGAGCCAGGTGCAATGCATTGATACACACACTCACACACACTTTGTAGAGGCACAGAGCCAAGTGCAAAGCCTTGCTGCTCTCTCTCTCTCTCTCTCTCTCACACACACAGACACATACACTTTGCATGTGCCATGCACTGATTTCAACCTTTGCTACAGTGTGCAGCAGGGGAGCTTGCACTAGCCCTGCCTGCTTTTTCAAACTTAAATACACTTGTGCAATCACGTTAGTGCCCTGTATCCCCTGTGCTGCCTGCAGGGGTCCCAATGCAGCACCTCCAGGCAGGGCACGAGCCCTGCCCAGTTGGCCCCTCTCCAGCAACGACCCGCTCCCAGCCAGTTTGCAGGCTGCAGAGGAAACCCAAGGCCTGGCACCCACCCAATAGAGCTCACTTTTTCCACAACAGTCGCTCCAGCTGGCCCCTGGTTCTGCCAAGAGTGGTATTAACTCTTCAGGGGGTGGGGAAAGCTGGGAGGGGATGGGGTGGATCCTGCCAGAGGCAGGCGGCTTGGGGCACAGGCCACGGTGGGGGGAGCAGGGAGGGTTCCGGGGAGGTGGGAGGCATGAGACATAGGGAGCACGGGCAGGGGAGAGGGAGGAGGGAATCCCAGCGGGGAGGAGGGCAGTGGGGCCATTTCCAATCCTGACTTCCTCCAGCAGATCCCTGTGGGGTTCATCTGTCCAAATCTGAGTGTCCAGAAGGGGTAGGGCTGATCTGGGTGCTGGAGGGTGAGGGGGAGCCAGGAGTGTGGGGAGGAGGGATGGATTCCCCTCTATACCCGCCCCCGCTTCCTTCCCTGACATGCTAAGAGAAAGGCTGGAGCCAGGATGCACTCTCATATTCCTCCTCCCCTGGGCCGGGCACACGGTGGGGGGAGCTCAGAGACCCCTGCTCCTCCCTGTTCCCCTCCCTGCCCTAGGCCACGCCAAGGGGAGGCTGTGGCAGCAGGTGCAAGCGGGTGCTGACTTTCCGGGTGCCTGCTCAGGATGGGAAGGGGGTGGTGAGCTAGGGGGAGGTTCTGGCAGGCAGCTGGCACCTGATGCTCAAAGAGGGGGCCCAGAAAGACTGTGGCCCCAGTGCTGGCTACAGGGGACCCCCGGGGGGCGGGCTTTGAGGGCAGCCAACATTGTCCCCCTCCATTAATCAGGGCTTGGCCTCTGACTCCATGGGGCCAGGAGGCAGGATCCAGGCACTGACACCAGCTACCAGGGGATGCCCTATTTCCACCTCCTGAGGCAGCCAGCCCTCCACCCCCCAACAGTTTCCTTCCTGTTCTCTTGACTCCGGGGGGAGGGGGGGGACGGGACACACCATTTGCTCAGCCAGTGCTGAGGAACCCAGGGGAACCGCAAACCCCCCCCAACATAGGGTGGGGGGGGGAGAGGAAGTGACATCAGAGCACAGAGGGGAATCCTCCACCTCCTGCAGATACTGAGAGAGGGAGCAGGGAGGAGACAGGCAACCCTCACACAACACACTGCAACACAATGAACGCCTGCACCACACATCTCTCCTGCAACACAACGCAACACAACCTGCATGCACAGCACAGTCCCAGCACAACTCCTACCCAACACATCCTCTACACAACACAGTCCCTCTGCACAGCATACACAACACAACCTTTGCCAGCACAGCCCCTCTGCGCAGCAGGCACAGCACAACAATACAACCCCTCTGTGCAGCAGATACAACCCATCTCTCCTATGCAACGCAATCACAACACCACACAACCTCTACCCAACACAGCCTCTATGCAATAACCCCTCTGTGCAGCATATACAACACAGCACCACACAACATCTCTGTGCAGTAACCAGCCCAGGCCGTGTGTGTGTAGGGGGGTGTCACTGCATGGGCAGAGTGAGACTAATGCGCTCAGAGCCCAGGGACTCCCTCCCCCCCACGCCTACAGCAGGGCCGGGCTCGTGGCCGTGGGCAGGAAGGCGTGGGAGGCAGCAGAGACGGGGAACGGAAAAGGGCCGTACGTCCCACCCGCCTCTCCAGCTCCAGCTGGGCTGGAGGTACTGGGGGAGGGGGTCCGAGAGTCACCTAAGGGTGCTACAAGAGTGGGCACCTGTCAGTTCTGACCCAAATCCCCCCACTATCCCAGCCCTGGGCTCCTCGCCCCGCCAGTTCTGCTGGTGCCCTCCCAGTCCCAATCTGTAGCCCCCTACTATCCCAATTCTGGGTCCCTTGCCAGACCCTTGCACCCCGAAAGCAGCATTTAGCTCCACCTCCACCCTTTGTCTCACCTTCCTCAGCAGCTTCCTCCTCCCAGGCTGCCTCTTCTCCTCTTCCTCACTGAAGACCTCATCAGACTCCTGCGAGGACTCGAAGGAGGAGCAGGTGGAGGAGCTGGAGACGGAGCGGCTGTGTCCGTGGCCGTGGCCGTGGCTAAGCCCCCTTGCAGCCAGGTGTTTGAGCAGGGGCAGCTGGGGGGTCTCAGGGGGACCCACGTTCCCCTTGGTCCCTTGACCATGAGGAGACGGTGCCAGGACTCCTTCTGGGGCGACGTCCTCAGGAGATGCCTTTACACCATCCAAGGCCGGTCCCTCTCCCCCCAAGTCCGTGGGGAGCACTGGGCCCTGGACCGGCTCCCCTCTCCACGCAGGGTCCCCCGGAGCACCCTCCTTTGCCCCATTTGGAGCAGGGCAACTCTGCCCTTCCTGAGCCAGGGCCTGGGAGACGCCTTTCGGACAGGCCTTGATGCCATTGAGCCCCTCCATGGCTGAACCCCCTCCTAGATCGTCTCCCCCCGGGCACTCCGGTTTGGGGTTCAGTTCAGCCTGACCGCGTGTGGCATCTCCTTGCCCCGGGGAGCCCGACGGGGAGCAGGCTGGGGCGCTGCATCGCTAGGAAAGAATGGGGTCCGGCCTGTGGAGAAAGCTGCACAGAGAGGGAAGGGTTAATCAGATATGCTGGGGGACTGCCCTCCCTTCTCTGCTCCCTCACCCAGCCTAGCTCCAGACCTGTGGTCTCTGCCTGGTGTGCACCCAAGGGCCCAGAGAGAAGTGATTTCACAACCAGCCTGAAAGGGGAAGAGAGAGAAAAGAGCTGGAAAGGAATTTTCCTAACCACCTTCCCACCCCCGTACGCCCAGCCCATCTTGGGTAGGATGACCAGACGTCCTGATATTAGGGGCTTTGTCTTACATAGGACCCTATTATTCCCCATAAGATCCTATTACCGCTGTCCCGATTTTTCACACTTGCTCTCTGGTCACCCTAGTCTTGGGGGTGCCAGGATCACCCTTCCCCAGGAGATGCAACATCACAGACCAAGCCGTGTTTCCCCATTTGGCCAGGAGAGAAACTAAGGCACAGAGCAGGGTGAGGGATTTATCCCCAGGACCCAGAACTCAGGAGTCCTGACTCCCAGCCCCCTACGTTAACCCAGTAGACTCCACTCCCCTCCCAGAGCTGGGGAAAGACTCCCAACCACAGGTGGTCAAGTTTGATCCACGGTGATCTAGTGTGATTGTTTGAGATCCACTAGAGTTGTGATCAGTGATCTAGTATGCGTAGTTTGGTTTGTCATGCTCTATGTGATCTATGTCAGTCAATGCTTAGCCAGTGTGAGATCCATACTGGTCTCTCAGGCATCTGCTGTGGTCTGGTCAGCTCGATAGGGATTGATTGTCATCTACTTTTGTGTTCTGTTGGGACCTATGGGAATCAGTTGTGATCTGCTGAGAGCCACTGAGATTCCCTATGAGCCATTCAGATTCTCTGTGCAACATTACACTGTTGAGAGCCAGTGACCTTGTGATCTACATAAATGTGCTGACACATATTGAGATCTGTTGTTATGTATTGTGATTTGTTGGCATCCGCTGAGATTTACTGTCTTTTATAAACTGTGACCTACTGAAATGTAGTGAGATCAGCTGAGATGGGTTGTACTCTGCCCTGAGGTTTACTGAGATTTGCGGGATCTGTTTTTATCTGCTATAATCTACTGAGATTTTCAGAGATTCATTGTGGTCGTCTATGATCTAGTGAGATCCACTGAGATGTGTTGCAATCTCACCTTCAGGGCTTCAGCTGGTTACCTGCTGGGGACAGGAAGGTATTTTCCGCCCGCAATCCACAATTGAACAGAGGGATTCTGGGAGGGAGGAGGGGTGCCACCTTCTTCTGGAGCCTCAGAGATCAGCCGCCGCTGGAGAAGGGACACTGTTTGGGGTGGACAGTTGGTCTGAGACAGTCCAGAGACATCTCGGTCTTAGCTGCCTGGCTGGCAAGTCTTGCTCCTATGCTCAGGGTGTAAGTGATTGCCAGATTTGGGGTTGGGAAGGAATTTCTCCCCAGGTCAGACTGGCAGGGACCTTCCATCTTCCTCTGCTACATGGGGCATCTGCTGGGATTATCCGGTTATGTCTCACCTCCCCAATTCCCTGCCACCGCAGGGGCCTTGGACACCGAAGACACCTGGCTCTCTCCTGTCCTCTGTCTGGGGCCCACAGCAGTTTGGTCATCTGAGGACTGAAATGCTTCAGTCTAATTAAGTCATTGAGCTGGGCCTAGGGGTACCTGGGTGAAGTGTAATGGCCTGTGATACAAAGGAGGTCAGACTGGCCTTAGGGGAACTATTGTGATCTGATGTGACCTGTTTTGATCTGCTGGGATCTCTTGTGATCTGCTGGGATCGGTGGAGACCTGCTGGGATGTGTTGGGATGCACTGGGATCTGATGTCACATGTTGGGATACACTGCTGTCTATGGGGCTCTGCCAGTGTGGGTTGGAATATGACAAGATCTGTTTTGGCCCGCTGGGATCTCCTGGGACATTCCGCCCTGGAGGAAGGCATTCGAGCCTTAAGTCTTTGTTAACTGAAAACTAGATCCGCACAGATCCTTGGGGGATGGACCATAGTGACCGACACTGTCCTGGGTCCAGGAGGCAGGGCGAGTAGCTGGGACCCCCAGTGGGGCTTTCCCTATCGCCCATCCCAAGCTGAAGACAGGGGGAAGTTACGGAAAAGTGGGTTAAACTCCGCCTCCACCCCCGCCTCTCAGTAGGGTTTTCCAGCCTGACTCCAGACCCAGCACTCTGCCTGACAAAGAGCCTCCATCTCCAGGCCCAGCACCATGGAGCCTCCTGGGGCTTTCCAGGTGGCGGGAGTGGGGTAGGGAATGAGATGAACAAACTGAATCCCAGCCCAAGACTGTGGGCACATAGTTAAGGGAGCCTGCTGGCCTGTAGCCACACGACAACAGCTGGGAGGCAGGAAGGGAGCTCACAGGAGGGGCTGAAGGAGGCTGGGATAGCTCACTATGAGTTATAGAGACTGTGCCTCCCGCTCTACCCATTAGATCACACTCCCCTCCCAGAGCTGGGGATGGAATCCAGGAGTCCTCACCCCCAGCCGAGAATGGCATATTGTTAGGGGACTCTGTGTCGCTGTGTGTATGTGTGTGGAAAGGGGGCTGAGGTGGAGATACAGCAGGGGATGAGGAGAGGGGGTGTGTCCTGCCCTTCCACAAAGATTTGTGTGCATGGAAAATCCCCTGGGCAGCTGCAGGGGGCACTGTGGGTCTGGGGGAGAGGAGGAGGTGGGAGAGAGGATAATCGGATGTGGGGTGACTGGGACGCAAAGAGTTAAAACAGGGATTAGCACCCAGGAATCCTGACCCACCCCCCAGCTGTAAGCCACTCCCTCCCCCCAAGAGCTGGGCGCTTCCCAGCCCTCCAAGTCCGAGTGGTTAGACCCCACTCCCCGCCCATTCCCCGGCTAGGGGGTGGGGCTCTTCTCCCCAGTCCCCCTCCCCACGTGGGCCAGGAAGTGCTGCAGACACCCGCACCCACGGCAGGGCATTCCCGCGGGGCGGGGGTTGCCTGAAGGGGGGGACGGGGGCTGGCGTCCATGCCCCCTCCCGGCTCCGAGGCGGAGCGTCTTGCTCCAGTGCAGACGCCAGGGAGCGCCCCCCCTCCCCCGATTCCAGCTGCTCCCCTCCCGGGGACCCTCCCCCCCCCGCTGCGCGATGCCCCCCTACCTTCGAGCCAGGGACCCGCGGGCTAGTGCGGCATCCCCTGCGCTGCGCGACGGAGACTGGCCGCGGCAGGGAGAGGGCGGGGATGTGGGGGGAGGGGGAATGGCTGACACTTTGCCCCCCTAAAATTAGTCCTGCACTGCCCTCTGCTGCTCAGCCGAGGGACTGACTCCATCCAGGGCCGGGGGAGCTGCAGGGAAGCGGGACTCTGCACCTGGAGGGTGGCTACGATGGGGTGGGGGAGGCTGACTGTATGGGGGCTGGTCCAGACGCGGGGGCGGGGGGACCACAACGGGGCCTGGATCGGAACTGAGCAAGTGAGCGGCCCAGAACCAGCTTCAGTTGTAATTCCCCTGTAGCTGAGCACCAAACCCTGGGCATCGATCCCTCCCCCCAACCTCATAGACACCCACCTGCACCCCACCATCCCCATCGCCACCCAGCTCTCCACCCATCCCCGTACACACACACAGGTCAATCCATCCCCATATACACCCAGCCATCTGTCTGTCCACCCAGCCCATGTGCACCCACCCATCCATTCCCATACCCATCTGTCCATCTCCATATACACCCAGCCTTCCGCCCATCCACCCATCCTCATATACACCCACCACTAATCCATTCCCATACCCATCTACACACACCCTTATCCCCACAGACACATACACATTCATCCATCCATCCCCATAGCCACTCATCCATCTATCCATCCCCATTCATCCCCCCATCAATCCCCTTATTCATCCATCCACAGACACCCTTCTGTCCCTAACCTCAGATCCCCCACCCCCTCCCACACTATCTCAGTTTTTCTCTATCCCTCTTTTTACATAAGTTCCCCCCAAATATCTCAAAGCTTAGATTCCATCATACATTCTTCCCTCCACATGCCGTATCCTCTCCCACCCTGATCTCCCTCCACCCTCTTCCTCTTACCCCTACATCATTGATCCTCCATCCCAATGCCCCACCACTTGCCCCCTAACTCCCCCCATTGATTCGCCCACTATCCCTTTGCCCCCCGTCTTCCCCACAGTCATGGGTCTCACTCCCCTGCCGCCACCCCCCACAATGCCACAGCACCAGACAGACTGGGCTTCCCAGTTCTTTATTACCCCCTTAGTCAGAGTCCTCTGAAATCTCATAGACAGTGATGCGCAGCTTGTCCAGGTCCCACTCCGGGGGGCAAATCTCCTCTGCCTGCACCCCCGAAGCCCCCGGCAGCCCCCAAGTTTCCAGCACCTTCTTGCGCTTCCGCAGCTCATTCAGGAAGCCCTGCAGCTCCCTCTCCATCTGGCTCAGCCTCCGTAGGTATCTCTCTTTGGCCTTCCTGGGTGTGGGTGCAGGGCATGGGGGCACTGCCAGTGCCTCGCTGCCCACCTCACTGCCTATCGTGCTGGAGCCCTCGCTGGCCTGGCCGTGGAGAGAGAGCTGGGGTCAGGGCCCGGGTGATCCTAACTTCCTCTCTACATGGGAAGTCCCCACATCAGGGATGGATGGATGGAAGGCGATGTATGCGAATGGGTGGGCGGAGGGATGTGTATGAGGCTGGGTTGATTGATGGATGAGTACATAGACTAGTATGTATAGGGCAAGATGGAGGGAGGGGATCATGGGGGATGGATGGGTGTGGGGGATGGATGGATGTGGGCGGGATGGACAGATGGAAAGGTGTGTACGGAGATGGACATACATAGCAGCCCCACACCCTCCTCCCTCCCTGCCATTTGCATCTTTTTCCCTGGCTCCTCCCAGGACCCCATGGCAAATCCGCCCTTGCAGCCCGAGGGGTGTGTGGCCCCCAATCTCCTCACCCGCAGCTGTCTCCTGCTGTGAGGACCCTATGGACAGTTTGTCTGCATGCCTGGCTAGATTATCTCAGAGCCAAAGGGCGAGGGCTTGGGCATGAGGATGTCCAAGGCAGCCCATCCCCCATGTCAGCAAGATCCCAGCCAAGGACAGGGACCATGAGGGTAGGAGGATGTGATGCACATGGCAGAAGCTGTCATCTGAGGGACATGTACTCCAAGATTTAGCCCCACCCTCTTTGCCAGATTGACACATAGGCCTTCACCCCCTTTGCTGGATTGGAGATGTCCCCGCCCCACCTTTGCCAGGCCAGTTGCCCCACCCACCTGTGCCAAGCCAGGGGCTCCACCTCCTTTGCCAAACTGGTGTGTCTGCCCCTATTCCTGGCTAGGGCTCTGCCCTCTTTATTGGATTGGCATCCCCACCTCCTTTGAGATGCTAGCATCCGGGCACCCTCACCTCACTCTGTGCTTCCTCTGCCTCTTCCTCTTCCTCGCAGTCGGGCTCCGAGGCCACAGCCTTGATGAGGCCATACAGCACAGCCACGACCACCCCACACACCATCACTATCTGCACTGGGCTCCCTGCCCGGCCCTCTGCCCCAGGCCCCTCCTGCCTGATGCGGAATTGCTTCTCGCAGGGCCCCTCGGCCCGGCCAAGGGACAGGGTCCCGCTCAGGACAACCCAGTGCAGCAGAAAGGGCAGAAACCACACCATGGCAGCCATGGCCCGATCTCCAGGGAGCTGGCACAGCCTGGCACATGGGCTGCTCCAGAACCAGCCACGACCTCACAGCCACATCCCATTATGTCCTCACCACTCCAGGAGCCTCTCAGCTAGGGTGGCCTGGTGGTAAGGCTCCAGACTAGAAGCCAGGGGGTCCGGATTCTGCCACATACACCCCTTGGTGATGAATCCCTCTGCTCCTCAGTTTCCCCATCTGTCAAACAGGGAGAATAATCTCTCCTTTGTCCGGGGCAGGGGCTGCCTCTCATTTGCATCTGTGCAGCACCTGGCACAATGGGGGCCCTGATCTCAGCTGGGTCCTCTAAAGTGCTGTCATAATAATAATAGGTAAAGCAATTTTGCTATCCAGAGAGAGGAATAGAACACAGGAATCCTGACGCCCAATCTTCTAGTCTAATGGTTCCCAACCTGGGGGGTGGGACCCCCTTAGAGGGGTGCCAAAGATTACAGGGGGTCCATGAGGCTTCAGTAATATTGAGGTCATTTAGCCCCCCTAGATCCACACTGGGTGCAGACCCCCCCAGCTCTGCTCTGGCCGGAGTGGAGGAGCAACCCCCCCACAGCCCTGCACCGGCCAGGCAGGTGCCCAGCTGGAGAGGAGCAGCCCTGCGCCAGTGGGGGCCTGGAGCAGCCCCAGCCAACCCACCAGGGCCCACCTGCATTACCCCATTAAGGATGGGGAGGAGGCAGGCCCACATGGGCATGTGGTGGCGACTGTGCCGGGACAGGCTCACCTTCTTACTCAGGTCAGTGTAATTTAGTAGTAGCAGTATTTAGTTATATAATGTAGTGTTGTTGTTATTATCATTATACGTGTTTATAGGGGTTATAGGTGTTTATGGCCGGTGAGGGGGCGGGGCAGGGGGGCACGTGTTTTACCTAGCGTTTACTAGTGGGGCTTTCACTCAAAAAGGTTGGAAACCACTAGTCTAACCAATATTCTTCTTGTTTAATGTCACCTGGAAAGTGATTTTCCAGGCAGCAGGAGGCAGTGGAGCGTGCGTGTGTCCGTACACACCTATAGACACTGAACCCTGGTCTACACTACAGAGTTAGGTTGGCACAAGGCAGCTTACGCTGACCTAACTTTGTAAGCGTCTACACTCAAATTTCACTCCCGTCAATGTAACTCGCCTGCTGCGCTGACTTAATAACTCCACCTCTGCGACGGGCGTAGAGTCAGTGTTGATGTAGTTAGTTTACGAAATGTCCTGGAGACACTGCGATGTTCACATCAACTGCTGCTGCCTTTCAGAAGCCGTCCCACAATGCCCCACACTGACGGTTCAATTGATCAAGCTCTCCTGGTGGGGATGTTACTGTCGACACAAGAAGCAAAGTGTAGTCATGTGCAAGCAATGTAATTACTGCAGTGGCTGTATGCCAATGTAAATTAGATCAATTTAATCTTGTGGTGTAGACATGCCCACAGTCTGTGTGTCATACACACACATACATGCACCGTCTTACACAAGCATTCAGTCTCTTACACACATACATATGCTCTCTGTCTCACACCCAGTGTCTAATACACAATCACTCACACACACAGTCTCTTTGTATCTCTCACACACAGGCTGTTTCACACTCACATACACTCGCCTCTCAAATAGTCACATGCAGAAGATGTCGCTCAGACATACAGTCTGTCTAACACACACACACACAGACTCACACAATCTTTCTGCCTCACACATGCACAGTCTGTGACACATGCACACAAAATCTTTTTTGCTCACACATACACTGTATCATGCTTGCACCCACAATCTGTGTGTCACACACACACAATCTTCATCCCTCTTTAAAACTCTCCTTTGCCATGATGCCCATAAAAATCTTAACAGTTAGGCTGCTGGTGTGCTGAGATCACTGCCTTTCTGCTAAACAATAATGCCTCTTGTTCCTTGCACTTTCCCTTCTGTCCCTGTCCAGCTGTTGTCTCTTGTCTTTTTCTTAGACAGGAAGCTCCCCGGGTCGGGGACCATCTTTCCTTCTGTGGTTATACAGCGCCTAGCACAGTGGGGGCCCGGTCCATGAGTGTGGGTCCTAGGTGCTACTGCGACACCCGTATTAAAAGGGAAGCCCGTCTTATGTTTTGATTCAGTTTTTGTTGCTTTTATTTCTCCCGCTAGGAACTTCTCCAAACCCCCGCCCGTCTCCCCATGCACCCTGCACCTCCAGCAGCCGCCTCCCCCACACCTGCACCATGGAGGCCAGCTGGGCACCCGGGGGGACATTTAACCGTGAATGTTCCCGCGGACAGGCCACACCAGGCTCCCCTCTGGCTTAGGAGCCCGAGTGCCCCGGAAAAGGAGCTGGCTGCGGTTGCCGATCCAGCCTGCCGGCCCCTCCTTGTGAACAAGGAGTCTTTGGGGGACCCCGTTATTCCCTCCCCCAAACAACGGGTGGCCGGCTCAGCGGAGCAGCGGAGGGTTGATGGGCAGCGAGGGGCTGGCTCCGGGGCTCTCTGTGCCCCGTGCCACAGGGCAAGCCGGGGCACTGGGATGCAAGGGGCGGGGCCGGCGAGGTAAGGGACATGCCTCCTTAGCTCCCATTGGCCCCGAGCTGCGGCGACGTCATTGCCCGGGCTTGGGGAGCGATGGGGACAGGCAGAGACAGCGGGGCGCTGCGAGCCTGGGAACAAAAGCTCGGGGAGCAGCAGCCGGGCTAGACTTGGGGGCAGCGGGTCTAGCCCCCCCCCTCGGGATCCTGCAGGCTGAGACCCCCCCGCCCCTTCCCCTCGGGACCACGGAGGTAAGGAAGCGACCTCTGGGTGCGGACAGGGCAGGGGATAGTGCGGGGAGGGAGGGTGCCCGGGCGGGGATGGGGGGAGCGAGCCGAGGATCTCAGGGGGGGCCGGGCGGGGATGGGGGGGAGAGCGGGGCTTGCAAGGGGTTGCCCTGGCGGGGATGCGGGGGAGCGGATCTGGTAGGGGTGGCTCCGACTGGGAAGAGAGGATCGGGACTCGCAGGAAGTTGGAGGGGGGTATCCGGGCCGGGGTTGGGGGAGCGGGGGTGAAGGGGAGATGCCTGGGCGGGTTGGGTTGCGGGGAGCGGGGCTGACGCGGGGTGCCCAGGCTGGGATGAGGAGCGGGGCTGGAGGGGGTTGCCCCGGCTGGGAGGGGGGAGCGGGGTTTGCAGAGGATGTTCCTAAAGCAGCCAGAGCATGAGCCAAGCCCCGCCCCCTCCCCTCCTCTGGGTGGGCCCGACGATGGGTGCCAAAGGACGTGGTGGATGCCCATGCGAACCTACGTGCATTCCTGCACACAAGCCCCGGGCTTGTGTTGTTGCAACGCCTGGGCTGGGCTGGGCTAGTGGGAGCGCATGGGGTTTGTTGGCTGCAGCACTGGAAAGCCGGGAGGGTGCTGTAATGCACATATCCCTAGCAGTGGGGTGAGAGGGGAAGGGGCAGGGGCGAAGACAGGGCTACAGACAGTGGGGAGGAAATCTGAGCCAGCCATAGCCCTGGGATCTAGCCCAGTGCCCCGATTCTGCACGGCATCTCAATTCAGCTAGTTCCCCAGACTAAGCTGCCCTGACCCCTATGTCCCTAGCCTGGTCAGTTTCCTATCGCCATGGCTACAGGTGAGGGGCATCAACAACGACCCTGATTGCTGGATAGGAAGGGGTTGTTTTGGCTTATCGTAAGTGGAATAACCGTACAATGTATTAATGATTGGGACCCAGGGCTTTTCCCCTGTAGGGGGTGCGGACAGATCCAGCCTCTGGGCTGGGCCTTTGCCTAGGCCACCAGTTCAAGTGCCTGGACTAATTAGGTCAACAAATATCTCATACAGCAAGAGCTGTAGCATTGTCAACTAGCCTCACAAAGATATTTCTTCATAGATCGGGACCCCATTGTAAGAACATAAAAGCTGCTGTACTAGGTCAGACCATGGTCTGTCCTGCCCAGTGGCCCATACCAGAGCTTCGGGTGTGTGTGTGTAGAGAACAGGCCAATTATGGAGTGATTCACTTGCTTCCACTCCAGGCATCTGGTAATCAGAGGTTTAGGGTCTTCCCAAGCATGGGGTTATATCCCTGACCATCTTGGCTAAACCACTGAAGGACTATCCTCCAGGAACTTACCCAGTTCTTTTTTAAATCCCATTATGCTTTTGGCCATCACAACATGCCATGGCAATGAGTTCCACAGGTCAGTTGTGTGTGGTCTGAAAAAGCACTTCCTCGTGTTTGCATTAAACCTGCTGCCTATTCATTTCATCAGGCGACCCTTGTTTTTTTGTGTTGTGTGAAAGGGTAAATTACACTTCTCTAGTCACTTTTTCTGCACCTTTCATGATTTTATATAGACCTTGGTCATCTCTTTTCTAAGCCGAACAGCCCTAATCTTTTTAATCTCTCCTTGTATGAAGCTGTTCCTTGATTGTCTTTGTTCCTCTTCTCTGAACTTTTTCCAGTTCCACAATACCCTTTTTGAGATGGGGCAACCAGAACCAGACACAGTATTTAAGATGCGGGTGCACCATGGATTTATATAATGGCATTATCATATTTTCTTTCTTATTTCCTATTCCTTTCCTAATAGTTCCCAGTACACTTTTTGACTGCTACTGCGCATTGAGCGGAAGTTTTCAGAGAAATATCCACAGTGGCTCCAGCATCTCTTTCTTGGATGGTAAACTAGGTAAGTTTTCTTGTGCGGCACACTGTACAAACAAAGAACAAAGAGATGGTCCCTGCCCCAAAGAACTTCCAATCTAGATGTGGAACCCACTGCGGGTGTGTTAAAGGTTCTTTTTCAAGTGCTTGCTCATGTCCATTCCAAAGTAGGTGTGTATTTGTCCTGAGTATTGCTAGGAAAAGTTTTTCCCTCAGTGGTGTCCATTGGGTTGGCTCTGGTGCCCTGTGAAGTCACCACCTCATAGCACTGGTATATAGAGCCCCGCCGCCCCCTCAGTTCCTTCTTACCGCCCGTGACGGTTGCTGGAACTTCAGCTCAGCCTTCCCTTCATGGCCTTTTGTTTTGTCTACCTGTCTATAGTTATTTGTAGTGGTTACGTTTTAGTTTTTAGTTTAGTAGTTAGTTAGATTAGAGAGCCCCGCTTAGTGGGGTTAACCCTGCCCCAGCATCGGAAAGTTACGCAACTTTTCATGGTGGTGGCAGACAAGATGAAAGGCCGTCTAGTCGCAGCCCAGAGAATATTATTGCGGCTCACATCCTGTATCCACATGTGCTACGACCAGGCAAAGGCCCCTGCTCCGGCCCTGACAGCACATTCCACAAAGGCCCAAGCATCTTCAGCTGCTTTTGGGGCACAGGGCCCCATCCCAGACATCTGTAGAGCGGCAACGTGGTTTTCGGTCCACATTTTTGCATCTCGCTGTGCCCTCACCCAGCAGGCCAGAGACGATGCTGGATTTGGCAGCCCGATGCTACAGTCTGCTTGTCAGTGAACTCTGAACCCTCCTTCTACACCTGCTTGGGTGTCACCTTTCATTGGAGTGGACATGAGCAAGCACTCAAAGAAGAAAAAACGGTGACTAATCTTCCGCAACTGTTGTTCTTCAAGATGTGTTGCTCCTGTCCATTCCAAAGCCCCTCTGTCGGAGTTGGCCGGCAAGAAGGAACTGAGGGGGCAGCGGGGCCCTATATAGCGGCACAATGAGGGTGCAATCCACGGGGCACCAGAGTCAACCCGATGGACACCACTGAGGGAAAAACTTTCCAGTGGCGGTCCTCAGGGCAAGCACACACCTACACTGGCATGGACGTGGACAACACATCTCAAAGAACAACAGTTACGGAAGGTTAGTAACTTTTTTTCCAGATGGGGTGTGGTGGGAAAGAGACTGTATGCACTTCCCCCATCACCCCCCCGAATTTCCCTTGATAACCTCAAGAATTGTTTAAATGGAAATCATTTTACAAATCAAATTTACATGGAGCTCTGTGTATTTTTCCTAGATTCATAGATTTTAAGGCCAGGTGGCACCCTTCATTCCTCTCAGCTCAGACACTGAAAATTTATCTGTCAATTTTCACTTCTGATTATGGAGTCAGTTTCTAGACCATTTCATCCTGGGGGGTCTTATGTCCCAGCCCAGAGCTGCAATGTTTGATTGCAAATACCTCAAGGAAAGAAATAGGTTTTGCTTTGCTTTGCTTTGCTTTTAAATAAAAATGATCTCCACTGGAATTTTAAAAATTCCCAAACCCTTTCAGCTGGTCTCAGGTTTTGTGAACACAGTAAAATCACAATGTTTAGAGCAGTGGTTCTTAACCTTTCCAAACTACTGTACCCCTGAAGCCTGAGTCCCACCCCCACAGGGCTGAGGCATGTAACTTAGTTTCATGGCGCCCTGTGGCTCCAGGCAATTACCTTTCTTGCCACCCCCAATACCAGCTCTGCACTTGCGACCCCTCTAAAACTCCAGGTTAAGAAACACTGGTTTAGAGCCAAATATGACTGTAAAGCAAACTCTCTAAAATCAGAATGGATACAATCCTAAACTGTTTTGTATGGCGTTGCTATGCACTGTTAAACACATGCCCTGTTCCATCCCAGACGTGGCTGCATTTCAGCACTGGATGAGGGATCACCGTATAAATAGCCGACGCGATCCCAGCTCACAGATGGCTGCGTCTCAGCAATGGGCAAATGATCCCTGTTTAAATAGCCCCTATGCCCCACCCTAGAGGCGGCCACATTTCAGCGCCAAGTGAGCAATCCCTGTGCAACATTGCTGTTAATAATACCTAGCTCTAATATAGCACTTTTCATCTTTAGTTCTCAAAGCACTTTACAAAGGAGGTCAGTATCATTAGTCGTATTTTACAGTTGAGGAAACTAAGGCACGGGGAGGTAAATGCCTTGTCCAAGGTTACCCAGTAGGCCAGTGGCTGAGCTGGGTATAGAAGAATGCAGGAGTCCTGGCTGCCAGCCACCCTTGCTCTAACCACTAGACCCCACACCCTTCCCAGAGCTAGGAATAGAACCCAGGAGTCCTGACTTCTAGTCCCCCGTGCTCTCATCACTAGCATGCTGCCTCTTGCCTATGTGCCCCTGAGAAAAATTAAATAGCAGGTTCATGTGAATTCCCCAAAACTGCATGTGAGGGAGGTGGGGAATTGAATCCAGAATGCCTTATACTGTAAGCTCCTGGGTTGTATGCCTGACTCTGGGAGGAGAATGTGTTTTAATGATTAGAACAGGGGGGGAGCTGGGGGTCAGGACTCCTGGGTTCTGTTTCTGGTTGTGGGAAGGGAGTGGGGTCTAATGGTCAGAGCTGGGAGTCCAGACTCCTGGGTTCTTCCATTGCTCATTTCCCCTCTCTGCTCTGTGCCTGGTGCTCTGTGGGTGTCCCCGAGGTGAGAGAACAAATGAGTGGAGGGGCACGGGTGAGACAGGGCGTGCATGTGCATCTCAAATTCCCTGACCCCCAGCACGTTTTGAACGCGCTTCTGCCCGGCAGGATGGGGTGACTCAGAGGAACGGCCCTGCCTTTTTCCTGACCACAGTTGCATCTACAGTGCCAAGGGAAGGTGCTGACTCAGTGGCCTCTGGGGACATGCTCTGTCTGAGGCTGCTCCAAGTTGGGGGGGGGAGGGCTGCAGAAGAGACAGCCAGCCCTCCCCACAAAGCCACCACTCTACCCATAGCAATGGGTCTCCCCCTGTCCAGGTATAACCCCTCTGGTGGTAGAAGGGAATTGGTCTCTGGCCTGTTCAAGTCGCTAGCCGCTCTGTTGGAGAGAGATGGTGAGGAAGCAGGAGACTGGGAGTCAGGACTCCTGGGTTCTAGTTCTGGCTCTAGAAGGACAGTGGTTAGAGCAGGGGGGACTGCGAGGCAGAACTTCTGGGTTCCAGTCCCAGCTCTGGAAGGGGAGTGGGGACTAGTGGTTAGAGCTGGGCGGCAGAACTTTGGGGTTCCAGGGAATAGGGTCTAGGGTTTAAAGTGGTGAGTTAGGACTCCTGGGTTCTGTTGCAAGCTCTGGGAGGGAAATGGGATGTAGTGGTTAGAACACAGGGGAATTGGGAGTCAGGACTCCTGGGTTTTATCCCACAGGAGCCCTGTGGGAGTGGGTCTAGTGGGTAGAGCAGCAGAGGCTGGGCACCAGGACTCCTGGGTTCTATTTGTGGCTGTGAGAGAGGAAAGAGGTCTGGTGGATTAGAGAAGGGGAAGCTGGAAGGCAGGAGGAGTCTTGGACTCTGTTCCTGGCAGGGGGTGTGTTCTAGTGGTTAGAGCAGGGAGGAAGGTCTGGGAGTCAGGATTCCTCGTTCTCTCCTCAGCGATGAGAGGAGAATGGTCTGCTGTGGTCAGAGCTGGGTGTCAGGATTCCTGTGTTCTGTCCTGTGAACGCTTTGTATGGCGGGGTTGCTCAGCTAGAGGAGGCAGTGTGTTTAGGGTTAACATGGCTTGCTTCCAGGGGATTGGCCAGCCAGGGGCACCCAGATGGGCTAGGCCTTTTTGCCAGGGTACACTGGCCGCCCTGCACGTAGCCTTTTGCTAATGGATTAACAGTGTCTGTAGCCTGGGGCACAACGGCGGCGGGAGAGCAACTGGCAGCTGTCCATGCTGCCTTGTCTGCAGGTCCCCAGGGGATTAACGGCAGGGTTAACCCCAGAGCTGTCTGGGGGAGGAGGGGCTGTAGGGCAGGGTGGGAGGGGCTGGAGTATCTGAGTTTAGAAGGGGGCTAGCCTCAGTGTCCAGCCTTTTTAAGGGCTATGCAAGATCAGTTGGTTGGGGCTGTCCCGGGCTGGGGATAGAGCATCCTTGCTCCTTCAGAGGGGATCTCGTGATTAGAGTCGGGGCGCTGGGAGCCAGGACTGCTGAGTTCAATCCTCAGCTCTTGGCAGGGAATAGGAGTCAGGATGCCTGGGTTCTTTTGCTGGCTCTGGGGCAAAGTGTATGAGGCTGGTGAACCAGTCAGGATTTGTAAATAATCCTGGATAATTTAATATTAGGTTTTGTGATTTTTATTACTAGAATCCAGGAATCCTAACACCCCGCCCACTGCTCTAACCACCCAACCACACTGCCTGTACACTCTAGGACCGCTCTAGGTCATTCTGTCACATTCTGGGTGTCTATGTCCCACTGGTGGTCTCAGGACTTGTCCCCGGGCCAGGCCATGTGTGTCTCTGTGCTGCAGGCTGCTTGCCTGGAGCTCTTAGTGGTTCCCTCTCTGCAGACCTTCCATGGCTGAGATCCTGATGAAGAAGGGGTTCCCCCTGACTGGCCGGACCCTGGGTAAGATCCCAGTACCCTCTCTTCGCTTTGCATCGGCATCGGGGGGCCACCAGAGGAACCTGGCCTGTGTCGATAGAGGAGCAAAGGTACAAACAGGCCTGGCCAGAAGATTAGAATCATGGCAATGTGGGGCTGGCAGAGATCTTGAGGGGTCATCAAGTCCAGCCCCCTGCTCTGAGGCAGGACCAAGTAAACCTAGACCGTCCCTGACAGGTCCAACCTGTTCTTAAAACCCTCCAGTGATGGGGAGTTCACAGCCTCCCTTGGAAGCCTGTCCCAGAGCTTAACAACCCTTTGAATGAGAAAGTTTTCTCTAATATCTGACCTAAATCTCCTTTGTGCAGACTAAGCCCATTTCTTCTTGTTCTGTCTCCAGTGGACATGGAGAACAATTGAGCCCTGTCCTCCTTATAACAGCCCTTGGCATAGTCAAAGTCTGGTATCACAGCCGATTCTCTGACAGGAGTGTGCACAGGGGGAATGGGATGGGGGCCTTTCCCCTATAGGGGGCACCAGCTCCAATCAGTCCCCAGGATGGGAGGACTGGATGACTCAAGGGAGCTAGGAATGGGGTATAGAGTCTTTCCTCTCTCGGGGTCACTGTCTCCGATCTGGCTGCAGGGAGGGGGGCCAAGCTGGCATGTGGGGGGAGGAGAATGGGACATGGGGTACTAGACAGTATCCCAGCCCCCTCATGGAGGGATGATGTTTCTCCTCTTTCCCAGACTTGCAGCTCTGATGGGACCATTATGCCTGCTGTTACCCCCAAATCCTTTGCCAGTCGCAGACCAGCTTGCTGGTCTCCAGCGCTGGGGCAAGAGGCTAGCTCTCTGCTCTGGACACCACAGCTGGGCCCTGTCCTGTCCCTCCGCTCCCTGGGCCCCCGGCGCTTGTACCACCAGAACTCTGCTGCAGTGGGCAGGCTGACAGCTGAAGATGTGCAAAAGGCCAGAGATGCCAAGGTGTCACCCATCCGGCCCTATAGACATATGGTAAGAGGCTGGGGGGGTCTAGTGGTTAGAGCAGGGCTCTGGGAGTCAGGGTCCCTGGGCTCTGTTCCCAATTCGGGGGGGGGAGGAGTGTAGTGGTTAGAACAGGGAGTCAGGACTTCTGGATGCTCTCCCCAGCTGTGGGAGGAGAGTGGGGTGTAGCGAGTTAAAGAAGGGGGCTGGGAGACAGGACCCCTGGGTTGTGTTTCTGTCAATGACCAGGCAGTGGGTAGCTGTTTTATGGATCTGGGCTGACCAGCACACAGGGCGTCCTGCTCCCGTGCTGCCATGGGGTGCGAGGGGCGCTGTCCAGGAGAGTCACCCCCGCTCTGTTTTGCAGCTCAGTGACAAATCCTGTGAGCGGAAGGTGCCAGCGACTCGGCTCGGCAGGCTGGCTAACTTCGGGGGTAAGAGCTCCGTCCGCCACACGCCCCGATGAGGGAAGGTCTTCCCTGCCCGAAGGCCCCAGCTGACCCAGGGGATGGGACATGAGGCCTTGCTTTCAGTGTTCATTGTCAGAGGGGTCCAGGGTTGAACAGGTCACAGAGGCTGAGCTGGCGGGGGATGGGTCCCTGTGGGGTCTGGAGAGGCATGTCAGCAGGGGGCGCTGTATGTGTGTATAACATTAGCCTTGTTGCAATTGGTGTGGACACATTAGTGAAATCATGTTTCACACACACACACACACACACACACACACAGAGGCTGGTGGTCTTCAGGGCAGCAGGAGACAGTAGGTCAGGAAGGAAAGTGCACCCCAGGGGCTGTGTCAGCATTTCCATGGCGTTAATGGGGTGACTTGGATGCTTTGTGGGGCGGGTGGCTCTGGAGATCAGGGGAAGGGGGCAGGGCTGGTTGGCCTGGTGTGTTATTCCTCCGCTCTGCCCCCTAGGCTTAGCCATGAGCGTCGGCATCGGGGTCTTGGTGGAAGCTGCCAAAAAATCCTTCTGGGCTGAAAGGGTTGTGAAAGGTAAGTGAAGGACACTGGAGGCAGAGCTGTTCACACAGAGGCACAATCAGAATCTCCTTCGCACACTCAGATGTGCTTGTGTCAGAGATGGACACAGTCCGAATCCCTCTCGTGTGTTCAGAGCTGGTCCCGGAGGTCAGGGAATCCCCCTCGTGCACTCAGTCACATGTACACACGTGGACACACGTGCACTTGTGAACACACCTGGGGCCCTTTTACATTAACTCACCTCCAACAGTAGCAGGGTTGGATGCTGCCCTGGGGGCAGGGGCTCAGTGCAGAGGAAATCACACTTGGGCACCGGCACACTTAGACTCCCTG
Organism: Emydura macquarii macquarii; assembly: GCF_026122565.2. Taxonomy (NCBI): domain Eukaryota; kingdom Metazoa; phylum Chordata; order Testudines; family Chelidae; genus Emydura; species Emydura macquarii. The sequence continues at coordinate 5,745,146 of NW_027131105.1, read as the reverse complement.
GCTCAGATGGCTGGGGCGCACAGTGGGCCCGCTCCCCGGCCCTCACACTGATATGCACAGTTCGAATCTCGCCCACTCAGAATCACACACTCCCCAGCTCACATACACACACAGAACCTTGCACTGTTGGACGCCCATTTCCATGGTGCACCGAGGCTTCCTGGACACCCCTGCTCTGTGTGCGTGCAACGGAAGGAGACCCCATCTTTCCCATGACCTCACTGTCTCCTGTGGGGATTGCGGGGAGAAAAGCAGGTCACAGGCAAGGGCCTGAACATGTGGCTTGAGCTGGAGGGCAGGACGCCGGCTGGGCCAAATGACTGGTGTGATCATAGCACCAAGACTGCGATCAGCTGGCAAGTGATTTGGATGTGGCAGCCGGGCAGGGCTCCTTGCGATGATGTGGGGGGGTAGGGGCGGGGGTCATTGGCAGTTTGGAAAGGACAAAACAAATTCACCGGGGGGCGAACAAATCGTTTGGTTTGGGCTTCTGAGGCTCTTGAAACGATCTGTCATTTTGAACGGAAGGTGGACGCGTTGAATCAAACCGTCACTTCAAGGCGCAAAACCGCAACCTTGTGTTTCACGGGCGTCCCAGCCAACCCCTGCGATGTCTTCCGAATGGTGATGAAAGATATTTTTTAAAAAATTGGATGTGGAAAAAGTTGGCAAAATCCACAGGGCTTTGTGAAATGTTTCGGTGCTGTAGAAAGGCCGTTTGTCACCAACATCATATTTTGGGTGAAAAGGGCCACTCAGCTCCAGTAAGCGGGGACTGGATGCCGGAGGGGGGGCGGGGGGCAGCAGGGGCTGTTTGTCCAGGCAATGCTCAGCCTTTCCCTGAGGGGTGGCGTGCACATGCGTGTGTGCACGCACACACGCACAGACAGATCAGGGCTCATCCTCTCCAGCAGGGGGCAGCAGACACACACACACACACACACTCTGACCTGAAATCCCCCCCTCTGCTCCCCCAGCAGAGACCTCATTTAACTCCTCATATGTCAGATTGTGCCCATGGGGGTGGGGCTGAGGGGACTTTCTGGTATTAACCCTGTGGGTGCTGGTCTGTGTCCTTCCCCCAGCTCCTGGGAGGGGTCCTTGGCTGCCGGATCTGTGATGCTGTGTTTGGGAGTCAGGAATCAGCCCTGGGGCAAAGGCGTCTCCCCAGAGGGGCTATAGGGTGAGCTCTGACCTGACCCCTCTTTTGTTTCCCCCCACCCCCAGGTGAGCCATCACCCGCAAGCCCAGGCACCTTCCTGTCTGAAGCCAACGCGGAGCGGATCGTCCGGACTCTGTGCAAGGTGCGGGGGGCAGCCCTGAAGCTCGGCCAGATGCTGAGCATCCAAGGTGAGGAGGTGGGAGAATCGGGGGGCCAGCTCCAGGTGTGGGGCTCAGACCCCTCTGCTGGCTGGGGGCTCAGTTCTCCAGCCAGACCCCCCTTTGCTCCTGCCCAGTGTCACCCCACTGCTCCTTCCTTGCAGCATGGGCACTGCGGGGGAGTGGGAGGGGATTCCCCGATGTCACATCCCCCCAACCCAGTCTCTGATGCTCCCCCCTGCTTTGCACCCCCCAGATGATGCCCTTATGAACCCCACGCTGCAGAAGATCTTTGAGAGGGTCAGGCACAGTGCTGACTTCATGCCCACTAAGCAAATGATGGTGAGCAGGGGTGGGGACAGACTCAGAAGGGGGGGGGGCATGGGGAGGTGGGAGTGGCAAGCCTGAGGTGTGTGGGTGCAAGAGGCGGGGCGGGGGAGTAACATTGCCTGGCACAGACCCCGCTGTTCTCCCCTCTCCATGCAGGGGGTGCTGAACAGCGAGCTGGGCCCAGACTGGCACAGGCAGCTGGCCTGGTTTGAGGCGCGCCCCTTTGCTGCAGCTTCCATTGGACAAGTGCATCTGGCGCAGCTGCTGGATGGGCGCAACGTGGCCATGAAGATCCAGGTATCAGCGGGGCCGAGGCGAGCCCAGGTGCACCTGCAGCCGGCAGCCTCCATCCTGGCAAGGGAACCCCGGCTTCTAGGCAGCAGGGCGGCAGCCACGGTGGAGGCTGGTCGCCGCGGGGGTGCTGGCGGCCATGTTGGAGGCCGGCTTCCCTGGGCGCTGGGTGGCAGCCATGTCAGAGACCCAATGCCATGGTGGCGTCACGCTCTGTCATGCCAGGCGGTAGCCGGCATGGCCAGGGGCCCTTGTGCCAATATGGCTGCCATCTTGGCAAGCAAGTCCAGATACCCTCACCCGAGGGAGTGGCCGCCTTGGCAAGTGGTAACGACCCCCCCTTTGGGGTGCCCTGATTTCACCCTGCCCGATTGGTCACCATGTCCCAGCCTGTCCTCCGGAGCTGATGCCAGTTTGCCCAAGGGGCAGATGGGAAAGGTCTTGGCATCTGTGTGACTGGAGCAAAGGAGCTGCTCACACCCACCCGCCATTTAACCGCCCGCCCTGCTCCTCTGAGGACCTTGCTGTCCCCCGTGACCCCCTTTAGTTCATAACATCTGTGCCATGGGCAGGCCCCATGGCCACTGGGTCTAACCCCGTTTCCCTCTCCCCTAGTACCCAGGCATTGCCCAGAGCATCGACAGTGACGTCCGCAACCTCATATCCCTGCTGAGTCTGAGCAAGGCGCTGCCTGAAGGTACCAGGGTCCCCGCCCCGAGGCCCAACTCTCTCCCCGGTGCTATAACGCCTCACCCCCTCATGCTCACAAGAGAGCCCCAGGCCTTCCCCGAAGAGTCAGGACCCAAATCCCAACTCTTCTAATGCCATTCTGCGAGCGCGGTGTGTCTCGGGAGGGGGCTGGGAGCCAGGACTCCTGGGTTTCCAGCTTGATCATATGTGACTTTGGGCAAGTCCCTGCCCTGTGCCTCAGTTTCCCTATCTCTGGAAGGGGGATCGTGACAGAGGGTGTGACTTACTCTGAGGTCCCAGGTGAAGGGCTGAGCTGGGCGCCGGCACTGATATCCCTTCCCTGCAGGGCTTTTCCCTGAACACGCCATCGAGGTGATGAGCCGTGAGCTGGCCCTGGAGTGCGACTACACGCGGGAGGCTGCCTGTGCCAGGAGGTTTCAGTGAGTGCCTGTATCTGTGTTACAGCCACACTGGCACAGTCTTCCGAGAGATGGTACAGCCAGCCGTTCTAGCACAGTCTCCTGGGGGCTGGTATTGTCAGCCACGCTGGCGCAATCACTGGTGGGGGTGGTACAGTTGGCCACTCTGGCACAGCCACCTTGTGGAGATATGGTGCAGGCAGCCGGTCTGGCACAGTTGCCTAGGGGATGCTGCAGGCAGCTGGTCTGGCACAGTTGCCCTGGGGATGGTACAGGCAGCTGGTCTGGCACAGTTGCCATGGAGATGGTACAGGCGACCGGTCTGGCACAGTCTCCTGTGGGGGAGGGGTCGGTGAAGCCGGTACAGCAACCCACACTGATACAGCATCTCCGGTTATCCTCCTGCACAGGCAGCTGTTGCAGGGCGACCCAGTGTTTTACGTGCCATCGGTGATCGGCGAGCTGAGCACCCAGCGAGTGCTGACCACAGAGTTGGTGCCCGGCTTTCCCCTCGACCAGGCCCAGGGGCTGGACCAGGAGATACGCAACAAGGTGAGGGGGGAAATGACACTCGTGCACACACGAGATCCCCCGTGCTTGGACACACTCCTAATCTCTCTCTCAGCACCCCCTGGGATATCCCCACTGGCTGCACTCTGCTCACACTGCCCGCAGGATCCTGCGCCCCCAAAACCCCTCGATGCCCATCCCTTGTCACTGTAACTCGGGGACGTGGAACCCCACTTGTGGAGACGGTGCCGCTGCAGTTGGAGCTAGCAGGGGAGAGAGCGTGTCATGGGAGGGGGCACAGCGGGGCTGGGGCCAGAGTGCTCAGTGCCAGGCTCTGTCTTGCCCCTCCGCAGATCTGCTCCAATATCCTGGATCTGTGTGTGCGTGAGCTCTTCCACTTCCGCTACATGCAGACTGACCCCAACTGGTCCAACTTCTTCTATGACCCGCACAGCGGCAAGGTATGGACACCCCCTGCTACCTCCCCCCATATCTGAGCCGGCCAGCTGTGACCCCTTCCCCACATACTGCCCTCTGTGTCACCACCACTCCTTTCCCTGAATGGGAGGAAACTCCTACTGCCCCCCGTGTCAGAGCCGGCCAACCGTGACCCCTTTCCCTGAATGGGGTGAACCTCCTACAGTCCCCCATGTTGGAGCCGGCTGACCACGATCCCCTTCCCTGAATGGAGGGAACCCCCAACTGTCCCCTGTGTTGCTGCGACCCTTTGCTCAGCATGGGGGGACCTTCCCATTGCATCCTTCCTTCCTTGTACAGGGAGTGACCTGCTACCTCTCCCACCCCACGTCCCCCACTATGCTCCTGTCCCCATGCCAGAGCCTGCTAACTATGCCTGAATAGACTGAGGCCCAGCCTGCATGGCTGGGATATGGCTGACACCCCCACTCTCTCCCTCCCATCAGATCCACCCCCTCACCATGAACCCCTCAACCATGTCCTGCCACCCTGCTACGGGCCTAGACCCTCTGCCCCGTGTGGGAGATATGGGCTGATGCCCAGTGCCAACCTGCCCCACAAATGTAATGTGCCCCATGGTACTGTCCCTAGGGCACAGCTTGGGGGGCTCATGTGCTCCCCCTGACCACGGGCAGCTGCACTCCCCTCCCCTAATAATGTCACTCAGTTTGGGGTCCAGGCAGCCCAGCCCCTCCCCCCTGCAAGCACTAACAATGCAGTTTGGGGGCGGGGGGCGGCCCTGATCCCTCCCCTGCCCCCACACCCCATCCCAGACCTGGGCTTCCCAGCTGATTCTGAGCCGCTCCTCCCTCTGTTGGACACCAGGTGGCGCTGCTGGATTTCGGCGCCAGCCGCAGTTTTGACAAGGCCTTTACGGATCAGTACATTGAGGTGAGATTGCGGCTGCCACCCTGGCTTTTCCCAGCAGGGGGCGCTGTAGGGAGCGGGGCACATTGTTGCCTATGGAGGCATTTTGAGCCCGGTGCCCATCTCACATGTCCTCTGGGCTGCTCTGGTTCCAGATCATTAAGGCGGCAGCTGAGGGTGACCGGGCTGGGGTGCTGCAGGGATCCATTGCGCTTCGCTTCCTCACAGGCTACGAGACCCAGGTGAGACCCTTGGGCCCCTCCCTGGCCACAGCATGGGGGCTGTGGGGGGGAGGGGCTGGTGCCCAGGTGTTGGGGGGCAAAACCCGGCTCCCCCAGCCATCTCCACGCCTCCGACCTCTGCCCAACCAACCTGGCTCTTCCAGCCAGTTTCCTGCACCCACCCCTGTGTGCTCCCCCCCATAGCCACCCCTTGGTCACCTCTGTGCCCCCCAGCCCTGCCCACCTCCCCATGCCTCTGCCCCCCCAGCTCCCTCTCTCCCCCCTGATACCCTGATCCCACCCTATGTCTCCTAGGCCCTGCTCACTGCCTCGGTCCCTTTTACGCCCCCTCGCCCACCACCCTAACCCCCCAGTGCCCAACTCTGTCCCCTCCATCATGTTTTCCCCCAGGCCCTGCCCACCCCCTCAGCCCACTCTGTGCCCCTCAGGCGCTGCCCCCCCTCCAGCCCTCCGTACTCTCAGCTTGCCCTCCCCTCCACGCCCTGAGCTTGTCCTATGCGCCTCTCCCCCAGACGATGAAGGACGCCCACGTAGACGCCGTGATGATCTTGGGCGAGGCCTTTGCTGCTGACGGCCCCTTTGACTTTGGGGCCCAGAACACCACGCGCCGGATCCATGCCCTCCTGCCCATCATGCTGCACCACCGCCTGACCCCACCCCCCGAGGAGACCTACTCCCTGCACCGCAAGATGGCTGGCTCCTTCCTCATCTGTGCCCGGCTTGGTGCCTGCATCCCCTGCCGGCCCATCTTCCGCCACGCCTACGCCCGCTACTGGGGCCAGGAGGGCTGACGCTGCAGAGTGTGGGGGGCGCTCTGGCAGGGTGGGGGGCCCAGCAGACATGTCGGGGTGTGGCACTTACTGGGGGTTCCTGGGGGCACAGGGATGCCATCGTGGAGAGTGAATGGGAGCCCCTGTGCCACTGAATGATGGAAATTTCAAGGGACCTTTCTGGGCTGGGCTCAAGGGATTTTTGAGGGAGACTTTATGGAATGACGGGAATTTCAAGGGAGCCCTCAGGGCCGTGAGAGTTTCAAGGGGGCTCTCAGGGACTGGAGGATTTCGAAGGGGCCCTCAAGAAGGGTGGGAGTTTCAAGCAGGGGAGTGACCCCCTCTGCCTCCCGGTCTGCACATATCTCCCCAGCCAATGTAGCTCATGTGCATTGTCATGTGTGCCTGTCTTCCCCTAGGGGCAGCCCGTGCTCACTGCAGTGTGTGTATGTACCCACCCAGGGCCTGAGCAAGGCATTACAGCCCATGCACGTTGTTGTGTGTGTGTGTGTCTCTCTCTCTCTCTCCCTGCCTCCAGGCACTGCAGCCCATGCACATTGCTCTGTGTGCGTATGTGCGTGTGTGTGTGTGTGCGTGTGTTTCTCTTTCCCCACCTCCAGGCAGTGCAACCCATGCACATTGCTCTGTGTGTGTGTGCGCATGTGTTTCTCTTTCCCCACCTCTGGGCACTGCAGCCCATACACACTGCTGTATGGGTATCTTCCCCTAGGGGCAGCATCAGGTACTGCAGCCCGTGTGCATTGCAGTGTGGGTGTCTTCCCATAGGGACGACTCTGAGGACTGTAGCCCAAATGCAGCAACCAACATACCCCCAATAAAAGGAATTAAATGCCAGATTGGTGGAGGGGGGGGGGGGCAAAGCCGTTGGGGGTGGGGACACAATTGAATGGGACATTACACTGGTGTCAATAAAACCTCTTTGCCCAACAGCCCAGTGTGAGTAGCTCCCTGAATTGGTTAAAGGCACGTCTTCTCCTGCCAAATGGGGAGGGGGCATTAGATTCATGGTTCAAGGATGCACTTTGGCTACCACGGGGCCTTTTGCTCTTCTGTCGGGCATGCTCTTCTGCTCTGTCACCAGTAGCTCCATGGGCTGAGCTGAAGGCAGAGCAGCCTCTGCTGGCCAAAGATGAATAGCAGAAGGGACAGGCATAGGGGAGAGGAATCAGACTTGTGCCCCAAAAGGCTGGGGGACAGTGGATCTGTCTTGAGGGCAAGATGGGTTAGGGCATGGAGCTGAAGGGCTATGTACATTGCACTATCCGAAAGTGGCCTGTGGGAGGAGTGTCTTAGCCCCTTTGTTCCGGGTGGCAGGAGCAGGCGATGGCGCACCGGTGTGCACAGCATACATTCCCAATCCCTCCCACAGCAACATGGGGCCGCAGGAGGAAGGCCAGGGCTCCCAGGGTAAAAGGGTTAAGAAGCTGCACTTCTGGCATCTGACCACTAAGTGGCGCCCTGCTTCCACTCATCCCTTGAAGGGCTGGTTTGCCCAGCGCTGAGATGCAGCCGCCTGTGGGGTGGGGCGCAGGGGCTGGTTAAACAGGGATCCCTCACCTGGTGCTGAGATGCAGCCACCTCTGGGGTGGGGTGTGGGGAATGTTTAACAATACTGCCCAATAGTTGAGTGCAGAAGAATCCTGTAGCCCACTGAACCTGCAGGGGGGATTTTGGGAGACAGCATGGGGTGTCCCTGAATTAGCATTTGCCCTGGACACATGACATATAATATCATTAATGATAAGAGTTGGCCAGGAGCTGAATGTCACCGTTGGGGGCTATGGCCCTTGAGGGTTAAAGGACTGTGGTTTCCACTACAGCAAAGGGCTCTGACCCCAGGGCTCTGGCTGAGGTGGTCTCCTGTTGCTAGGAAGTCCTGCAGGATGCATTTGGAAGAAACCTTTGTCTGGCAGAGACACCCCATCTCCTCGGCTGGGCTGCGCCCACTCCAGCAACCAGCATGTAAGAGCGAAGTGCTGAGCAATGAAAGTGACTGACCCTTTGGAAGGGTCTCATGGAGAGAATACAAACAGCCAGGGCACCTGCACATCTATTGCTGTACACTTCCCTCCCCACCCGTCCCCCACCCACTGGGCTACCTGTTGGTCTCTATCCCCACCAGCCATCCCGACACATTTCCGCCAGCCATCCTTCACCTGGGATTGGGACAAGGTTATTTCCAACAGGCCCTGACTCTCCGTGGGGGGCTGAGGTTTGTGGGATAGGCGGGGACTCCTGGCTGGGATGGGTTCATCACGCACTTCCCCAGCCCCTCCCCATTGCGTCTCCAGGAAGTACACACCCTATGCACTGCCCTTGGCCTCCACACGCCACCCAAACCGAAAGCGATCTCCTCTGTGCCCCTGGGACCCACCCTGCAGTGCCCTGCCCATTCAGGGAACTGCCTGGCTGCCTGCTGGAGATAAGGTGGGATAAGCCTCCACAGCCTTGACCTCCCCACTACGGGGACACATCCCAGAGGCATGGGGGACCCCCCCCCACTTCCCTGTGCAGGGTCTGAGCTGCAAGATGCCAAGGCAGGGGAGCCAAAAGTCAGTTCCCACGTAGTGCCCTACCGCAGGCGAGTTGGGGTTTGTGTGCGCCCCTCTATGGGAGAGGAATCCCCTCAATGGGGGTGGGGGTGTGCACACAACCAGGGTTCGGAGAGGGGCTCTTTGATCACGCTGCTCGGTTTGGGCCCAGATGTTATTCACAGAATGGCTCCCAGCCTGCACCCACCCATCCTAACCACTAGACTCCACTTCCCTCCCAGAGCTGGGGATGGAACCCCGGAGTCCTGGCTCCTTCTGGGGCATGTCCCTTCAGCACACCAGTGTCTAGCTTTAACCTTTGCCAAACACGAGCTCTGAGCTTAATTGCCCCACCAAGTGAGGGAGAGGGGGGAAGGCAGTGCTTGTTGCCTTTGCCCGGGTCCTGATTGCACCCCGATAAGAGGCAGGGAATGTGAGAAGAGGGTTGATGGAAATGGGGATAAGGATTAATCCTGGGAATCTTGCAAGAGTCAAAGGCAATGCAGGAGGGTGGGGCAGGATGGCAGTGGGGGGCGTTCGAGCTGGGGGCATTGGGACCCAGGGCTCCTGGGCGCTGTCCCCAGCTCTGGCAGGGGAGTGGGTGCTAGACCAGGGCAGGCTCTGGGAGCCAGAATGCCTGGGTTCTTGCCCCAACTCTGGCAGGTGCAGGGGGTCTAGTGGATTGGAGCCAGGAGGCCAAGATTAAGTTAATTTATTGACATTCAGCCCCTAGATGGGGTCCTTCCAGGACAGGCCAAACCCTTTGATTCCTCCAGAGGGGGCCTTCGGAGCAGCCCCTCCCTGCTGGGAGTGGGAGTGGGGGGGGAGGGTTGTGGCTGGCTGTACTTTGAATCCCAAGGTGCTTATCAAATATTTACAGCCAGGCTAATCATTAACCTCCTGGTGCTTTATGGGCCTGGCCTCCTGGTGAAAAGATAGCCCAGCCTCACCCCGGCCCATCATTCCCTCCAGTCCCATACATGCGAGGTCTGGCTGGCAGGGGAGCAGCAAAGGGGAGACAGACAGACAGACAGACAGATCGACCCACAGGGAGATGCCAAGGTAAGATCTTTTTCCAATCTACCTGGTTCCCCCCCATTGATCTTTTAAGCCCTTCTTCTCCAGACAGTCTGATGTGCCCAGAGAGGGCAGGATTTCCACCTGCCATGTCTTTTCCCAGACCCCCTTGAAGGGACTCAGTGGCCAGCTTCGTGGCACCCTGGAAGGTTTCCCAGAGCGACTTATCTGGTACAGAGATGCAGCCACCTATGGGGTGGGATACAGGGGCCGTTTACTACAGGGGCCTCATGCCCAGCACTGAGTTGCAGCTATCTCTGCTGTGGCATGTGGGGTCTGCTCATAAAGGGATCCCTCACCTGACACTGAGATGCAGCCACCTCTAGGGGGGAGCCCGGCTGCTGTGTAACAGTGCACAGCAACACATAAGTAACTGCACGATGGTTTGGGATGGGAAGTGAAGGGGAATCGGTCTCTCATTGACATGGCATGAGGGATAGAGGAAGGCAGGCTGGAATTAGCTGAGCTGGAACGTGTGCAGTACAAAGTCCTGGTGTAAAGTAGCGCGGGGTCTCTAAGAGCCCCACAGGCTTCCAGGCACTTGGTCTTGTGATGTCATTGCAACCCCCAATGGCACAGCAACAGGGAGGGACATAACGCCACGTTGGAGTGAGGACTCTCCTAGGTGTCTGAACAGGAAACACGTATGGCTTTCAGTCTGCAATGCTGGGAGTCAGGACTCCTGGGTTCTAGCCCCAGCTCTGGGAAGGGAGTGGGGTCTAGTGGGCTGGAGCGGGGTTGGAACGTCAGGAATCCTGGGCTTCATCGTCTCCTCTCTGCACATATCCGTGTAAATTAATTTGCCTTTCCAGCATCTCTCTGTGTTTCTTCTCCATTTCCCTACCCAGCCTGGCCAATGTTCCCATGTGCCCCTGTGTCCCCTCCCTGGCGCTGGGTCCCATCCCGGCCTTCGCCCCAGGGTGTGGAATCCAGGCATGATTTATGAAGGAGAAAGGTCTGGTTTGGGTCTTTGTTCCTTTCCACACTTCCAGCCCTGGAGTTATTGGTTTAGGGAGGAATAAGGGTAAACCACCCATCCGCTGGGAACGCATCTCTAGAGATGAACTGGGCATGGAAGCCCCCCACACCACTGCCTGCAGCATGCACCCCCTAGCACTACACTGGGCATTGGGGCACTGACTGCAAGGAAGAGCGCCCCCTACAGAGCCCCCACCCTGCTCCCTGCAGCACTAAGAGCTTTTTCTATCCTGGCCCCTGCTGAGAGCCAAATAGATCATTGGGGGCCTGGAGCAATTAACTAAATCCTTAAATCTTTTTCAGTGTCTCCCATCCCCCCCCCCTTGTACATTTTCTCAAAACCCTGAATCTTCAGGCATCATGCCCACAATCAGCCAGAGACCTTGGGTCCTTGGGTCCCACAGGATCAGAGTCCTTTTATTGCGCTCCTTATCAAGGGCCCTTTAATAGCACTTGGCACCCCAGATGCCAAGGGGCGAAGTTCAGCTCCTGCCCTGGTGCTGCATGCAGTGCAGATCATAAAGCAAGCAGGCTTCATTGCTTTATTGCCCCGCATGCCTTATCGCCTCAGCTTCCTTATTGCTGGGGATCTGGGCTAACGATCCCGTGATGGTGAACTTGTGACGCTGCCAGTTTCCGAGAATTGGTAGTTCAGTAAGGGGATATCTCCTCTTGCTGTCAATGCTGACCCCAATGCCCCAGTGCAGCACTAGGGGGTGCTGGGCGGCAGTGAACGGGGTGGAGAGCTTAGTAGGGGGTGCTCTCCCCTTGTAGTCAGTACTGATTTAACAAGGATAGTCTGTGCATATTCTAATTTGGGCAAGTCCATTCTGTATCCTGTAATAATTTTCCAGAAAATCTGCTTCTCTTCTTGTCCTAAACTTTTGTGCAGCACTGTTATGTGTGGCTGTTAAACAGCCCCTGCACTCCACTCCAGAGGCGGCTGCATCTCAGCACCAAGTGAGGGATCCCAGTATACTCAGCCTTTGCAATCCCCCCACAAAGGCAGCTGCATCTCAGCACCGTACAAAGGATCCCCGAATAAATAGTTTTCACTTTACCTGATGTTACATCTTCCACATTTCTGACCAAAAGTGTGAAACCACCAAAGAAAAGACTACCCTACCTTGAACCAATCCCTGGTTTTGCCTTGAGTCCAATGCATGCTGGGACAGGATTCTGTAGCACTGTGTAGGTACATATGTAGTGCAGGCATGATCAAGGCTTGTGACCGTGTATCTCACTATCAAGTCTCAATGTCATGATTTAAATTACTCCTAGTAATTTAGCCCAGAGATGGCTGGAGCACTCAGTGATATGCTTTGGGATGCTCTAGAAATATTATTATGATTAGGCTAATATCAGAAAGAGGGAGAAACGAACTGGGAAGGGAGAAAAGATAAAGCCATGTCTGGTACTGTATTTGTACAGCACCTAGCACCTTAGGGGCAATTCCTCATTAGTCCCGAGGCACTTCCCTAATAAACATGAAGAATAAATCAACAAATAATACTAATAACTATTGGCTTCCTTATTCCTTCAGGTGCCCAAATCAGGATCCCCTGTCCCCTGCAGGTGAATATCCCCGTCCCCACCTGAATCCGGAACACAGCTCCCACCACCAGCCAGTGATGGATTGTCCATGCACCGCCCTCGTACTCGGATCCCCACTGCATGTGATCCCCAGAGACTGGAAGTGACATCACCCCCCTCACCTGGTGGGAGATTGTCCCCTGCTGGAAGGTGACACCTCTTGGATGTAACAGCAACTCCATGTGGAAGGTTTCATCCCATTTCCAGTGGGGCTGCTGTTATTTTTGATAGGCTGTCAGGAGCGTCGCAGGGGACAGCAGGAGGGAACAGGCGGGGTAGGAGATGCTGGATCGAGACCCATCCTCCACCTCCCATAAAGGGTGTATACCGGCTGGGGTCTCTGGGTATTACCGTAATACTAAGAATAATGCACACACCATAATGGGGACCCTGAACTCAGTTGGGGCCTCCAGGAGCTACCATAATACTATGAATAGTGCACACATAATAGAGCCCCAGTCTCACTCCTGCTCTCCAGGCACCACCATTCTATCACTAATCGTGTGCACTCCACAAGGAGACCCTAAACTTGGTTACCATAATACTACTAATATTGTCCACCCCACAATGGGGTTGGGGCCTCTAGATACAACTTTTATGTTACGACTAATGTGCCCCCCATAATGGGGGCCCCGATCACAGTTGGGGCCTCTAAGAGTTACCATAATATTACTAATAGTGAGCATGACAGAATTTGTTCCCCCACCAAAGGGTACCATAATACTGCTAATAATGCACTACTATGAAGGGGCCCCAAGCAGGCGCTTCGGTAATAGACCCAGCGCATGATGACAACAGACAGTCCCACGCTGGGAGTCAAGCTGGAGATTCAGCCCAGAATCCAGCCAGCTTTCCCGTAGCTGGGCTGAGCTGTGTGTTCGGATCGGGGCGGAGGGTGAGTAAAGACAGGAGGGGGGCTAAGGAGACTGTTTATAAAGTCACTTTTCACACACACCCCTGCAGCGGGGCTGGAAGGCAGCTCTGGGCACAGTGGCTTCTAGACCATCGGGGGACAGGGCAGCCAGGGAATATCCAGCCAGCTGGCAGCCCCCCAAGAGCCAGTGCACAGGACTATGACCTATGAATTGACAGCCAGTCTCTCTGCCACGCCCTGGCTGTCAGTTCTGTAGGGCACAGGTATGTACACCTCCATGACTTCGGATAGCGACGGGCTGGGAGCCACGTGTGTGCCAGAGAGTGAGGGGTTAAGTGGCGTTTGGGGGGGGGGGGGTGGGGGGGTAACTGAGTGTACGGAGAAGACTGAGGAGGGGAAATAAACTGGATTCCCAGAAAAGATGCATGAGGCTCCTTGTCCTTATTGGCTCTATAATCCTTGCGGGGGGAGTGTGGGGGGGGGGGCGCGGGGGAGAAAGAATATGGAGCTTTTCACCACAGTCTTCCAGGCACAACAGGTTCATGATATAGCAGGAGTCCTTGATACCGGATCAGTCGCCCACGGGGCGGGGCTCTGAGCCCCTGAGGGACAGAACACCAACATCAACCCTCTTTCCAGGACTGTGAATATCCTCCTCAGCCTGGGGACCCCTCCATCCTGAGGCCAGGATTGGGGGGGGGGGGGGCAGGCTAGGCCAGGCTGGCGAGGGTGAGGTAGGTATACCAAGAGGTGTGGGTCAGGACAGGCTGCAAGGGAGGGGGGTAGGCCAGGAGTTACAGGTCAGGTCAGGCCGGGCTGGAGGGGGGATCCCAGGCGGCGCGGGTCAGGCCGGGCTGGAGGGGGGATCCCAGGCGGTGCGGGTCAGGCCGGGCTGGCGGTTTCCATCCAGTCCCACCAACATGATAATCCTGCTCCCCCTGCTAGTGAATGCACCACGTCCTCCCTGCAGTAGCCGTCTGTATCCACCAGGGGGCGCACCAAACCCGCCTTCGTCCGAAGTCTCACAAGACGCCACCGGGGCAGACCTGAGGTTAGAACCCAGGAGTCCTGACTCTCAGGTGCCCCCCACGAGCCTCCACCCCCTTCACAGAGCTGGGACTAGAACCCAGGAATCCTGCTTCCCAGCCCCTCCCCCCCGCTCACCCATCAGGCTTCTCCCTGCGCTGGGCTAGAACCCGGCGACCTGCTCGAAGCAGTGGGGAAGGCTCCCTCCGAAGTGACACCAAAGGGGACACGTGGCCCCCGCCCCTGCTGGAGTGCACTTGCCCCCCAGGCCCAGCTGGGGCTCCCTGGGCTAACCGGGTTCCCCGACCAGCGCCCCTGCCCGTGGCCGGCGGAGGCTGGCTGGGCCGGGCATGGGGAGGAGGATGTGAGCTCATGGGGCGTTGGCGGCTCTCCTCCGCCAGCTGCTCTGCGATGAGCTCGGCAGCGCTGGGCTGTGACAGCTCAGCGCCCCAGGCGGGAAGGGGGCGGTCCCGCACGAGAGGAAGAAGAGGCTGGGGCTGCAACTGCTCAGAGGTTCATATAAGTGACTTGCTCCTTGGGTTGCAGCCTCACCTTGCTAGAGCAGTCTAGAGACCTTGCTAGGGGCTATGAGTCAGCGCCTGGGTTCTGGCCCAAGCTCTTGCAGAGGAGTGTGGGCTAATGGTTAGAGCGGGGAGGGAGCTGTGTGCGAGGAAGTAGGGTTGCCAATCCTCCAGGATTTCCCTCAGGAATTAAAGCCGAGTCTTGAATTAAAGGTTATGGCATGTGATGAAACCAAGCAAAATTGCAACCCTGGTAGGGATTGCGGGGTTCTCTTGCCAGGCTCTGTAAAGGGATTGGGGTTCCCCTTAGGCACATGAGTAATTTTACTCACGTGAGTAGCCCCATGACTGGGTGAGTAAAGATACTCTCTTGTGGCAAGGTTTGCAAGATCAGGGAGATTTGCAAGATCGGAGCCCATGGCAGTATCTAGAAGCCCCGACCAAGATCAGCACCCCCATTGCACACACCCCAACCAAGCCAGGCACTTCACACACCCCAGCTGAGATCAGGGCCCCCCATCAGGCCAGGCGTTACCCAGAAATGCAATCTCTGCCATGACGAGCTCACAGTCTAAGCAGCTTTATGCCCCCATTTTACATATGGGGAAATAGAGGCACAGTGTCTGGCCCAAGGTCACCCAGGCAGTTCTTGGCAGAGCTGGGACTAGAACGCAGCTTGCTTAGCTCCTAGTCAAACACCATAACCACAAGCTTGTACTCAACAGCCTGCACACATGGCTAATTGTTCCCACCTACTGTCCTATGCCGGTGCTTACGGACCATGGGATGAAAGCTGTCCTGAGAGATCATCCAGCCAGGAGTTCCTGGAGGAAGCAGCCATTCTGCTGGGCAAACATCCCAGCCTTCTTTAGAAGGTGTGCCGGGCCAGATTTGCTATTCCAACAGCTGAGGTGGGGGGAGCAGGAGCAGAGCCAGGGAAGCAGCTGAGGAGGGGGTAGGTGCTGCAGGGGAGAAGGCTCTTGCACCGTGCTCGGTGCTAATACCCCTCCTCAGACCCCACTGCATTCACTGTAGTGTCCCCGCTTGCCCTGCAACCCTTGATCTCCCTCTGATTGTATAGCAATGCTCTCCATTTTCTCCCTCCGCAGCAGGCACAAGAGCTCCCTCTCTGAAGTTCTTGCTGTTAGGAGCACTCCATGCAGGGAGAGGAGGATGGGAAGACCCTCTTTCTCTACAGCCCCCACCCTCTTTTTCTCTAGGATCTGGAATATTTAACCCCGAGAGCAGCAGTGAGTTTGGGGCTCTGCCTGCCTCATACTAAGGGTTAGAGCTGGGCCCATCCCTTCCCCCAGAGAGGAAACATTAGCTCATTACATGAACAGGGGAACATTTTTGCTGCAGGCAGGGAAGTTTCCTGGTTTTCAGAGCTTGTTCGGGAGTCTGGGTTCTGGCCCCAGCCTCGGGGTGGGGGCTAATGGACTAGGAGGGAGGTGTCAGGACTCCTGGGTTCTATTCCCAGTTCAGGGAGAAGGGTGTTCACCCTCTGCTGGGTGCCCACTGTGGTTGTTTCTTGAGGCAGCTCACAGGCTGCCAAGGAGGTGAGCAGAGGGGCCGGCATCACAGCTGATTCCCAGCTTGGCAGCAAGAGGGAGCTGTGCAGGAAGAGAGGGTGGGGCTGTGGTGAGGGCAGATGGAGGGTGGGAGAGATCTGACTCTGCCTAGAGGCAGGAGCCTGAGCAGGTGTTGTGGGGGTTGGGACTCTGCCTAAGACCCTATTGTCTGAACACCGCTCTGTGTTCCATTTCCTAACCAGATGAAGGCTTTTGTCGCCCGTCTCCCCTGGTCTCTCCGCTGGTGCTTGTCCGCATGGGTGGGGGGCATTAACCCCCAAGGTCCAGGCCAAATCCTAACACGCTCAATTCCGTGCTGCCTCCCTTCAGTTGGACACAGGGTCATCCTTCACATCCTGTCTCAATCCGATGCTGCATGCAGCCCCTGCCCCCCCACCCCAGAAGTGGCTGTATGACAGCACTGGACAAGAGAGCTCTGCACACATCGCCCCCCTGCTCCACCGCAGAGGCTGCTGCATCTCGGCACCAGGTGATGGCTCACTGTCTAAACAGCCCCCAAGGCCCACCTCCAGGGTGGCTGCATCTCAGCACTGGGTAAGGGAATGCCTATATAGCCCCAGTGCTCCATCCCAGAGGGATCCCTTTATAAATAATGCCCCAGTGGTGGCTGTGTCTTAACCTCAACAAAGTTCAGCTGGATCCTTCACTGGGGGTGTGTGTGGAGGGGAATGACCTGGGGGGGGGGGGGGCATGAGAACTGCAAAAGTCTTTTGCAGTTCCCGAGGGGTCAGTGAGAAGCACAAAGAGGGAGTGGAACGAGTGCTCTGGACTCAGGGTCAACAAGCCTGAATTCTTTGGCTGCCTGACTGGAATGTGAACGCCCCACGCCCAGGAGGCAGGCCATGAAGAGGAGTGCGGAGGGCTTGAGGAAATCTCTTCCATGATCCTCTGCCTGACTGAGTCCTTGCTTTTTATTGCCTGCATCCCCCTGCCCCCTCCCTCCCCAGGCATGAGCTACAGTTTTCCTTTGCTTGGGAGCTGGGCCAGCAAACTTTTAACAGTGGAAAAAATGAGGCGCTGGCCCTTTAAGGGGAATCCACGCAGCATGTCCCCTCCTGTTCTCCCTTATTTGGGAGGAAAGTTGGGCTGATTTTGTTCTGTTTTCTTGGCTTGGGTTCTTGGAAGCATTTTTAACCATTGGCATTTCATCCCCAAGCAGCCTCATTGGCATTCCCACAGTCAGCTGGGATGAAGGCTGGTGCAATGAGATCTTTTTGAAGCAGGGGTTTGCAGAGAGCTAATTTGGTTAGAGACATGGGAATGGCTGTGTAGGAGCAGACCAATGGGCCCATTCAGCCCAGATCCTGTCTCCAACATTAGCCCTCATCAGATGCTTGGAGGAAAGGTGCAAGAAAACTCTCTAATGGACAGGCATGGAGCAGCCTGCCCCATGGGCCAGCAGGCAGGGTCTAAAAGAGAGGCAGACAAAACACTGTCAGGATTCTGCTCCGGGTAGAACAATTCTCTTTCCATTCCAAGAGACAGTAATAAATGGAATCGCAGGGGGCCAGTGGAGTGAGCAGGCGCAGCACAGGATTGCTCTCTAGCTCATCCCTTCTGAGAAGGGCAGTGTGGGCTGGTGGGGAGGGCTGAGATTTGGGACACCTGGTTTCTATTCCTGGCGCTGCCATGTGACCTTGAGCAATGTCCCTTGGTACCTGTCAGCTCTGTTCCTGGGAAACTGTGGCACAGTACCCAGGTGTCTGACTCGCGGAGGACTCTCCCCCACACCTCTGCCTGACCCAGAACTGATCAGAAGAAAGACTTTCAATAAGCAATGACACACCTAAATCCCTCTGGACAAGGGTGACAGGATTAAGGCAATTCCCCTAGTCTCATTTGCATCACAGATGGGACAGGGAGACTCCTCCATTAGCATACAGAGCGGAGAACAGAGGTTCCTAGGCAGGGACCACACTGAACTCTGGGACCAGAAAAGCAGGGGAGCACTGCATGATGGGCGAATCTCTGCTCCAGATGCTAATCGACCCAGGCCTGAACACACCCAGCTCAACGTCTATCAGACCAGTTCTAGGTATGAATCCTTCTTGGGTATCCAAAATACTGCCTGAATACATTGTGAGCTCCCTCAAAGCAGCATCGCGCATAGCCAGGAATGATCAGTTCCTATTGTCCAGTCTAAACAAAACAATTGTGTTTTGCTCCCTTGAGTCATCATTTACTTATGAACAAATCTAGTGTTCTCCCTTGAACCAATGTTGTTTCCCTACAAAACCCTCTGCCCAAGTTCAAAATTCTGTTCTGGTCCTTGGATCCAAACGCTGCACCAGGTCCACTGAGACTTCACCTGTTTCTGACTGATCGTGGGGCGCTTGCCTGTCTCAAGCACTCCGGATCCTAAGCTGAAAAGCCTGTCTACCTGGGAACCTTTGACCGGGTCAAGCTGCACGGAGTGGTGAGACCCCAACTCTCTCTCCCGCTCTCTGGTTGAGCCCACTTTTACCCCTCAGACTTCATTTGATCTCTCTCGCTTTCTCTTACTCCAGGTATAACTTTCTAAACCTGACTTTTGTAATCAAACTTGGGCTAGATTTCCCCAATACCCCAATTGAAACCTTGTAATATTGTAACTGTTTGGTTTGTTTGTCTCTCCTTGTATGGCTATTACTACTACTAGCATAAGTGTTATATATCTGGCAATAAAATAACTTTTATGGTCAAGCTGGTTGCCAGGCTCTCTCTGAACTTCGTTTACTCTTTTGTGTTCTCGGCTTCCCTGTTTGCTCTGCAGCAACGCTCCTCTTATCTAAGTCAAAGAGCTCTGTACGCCGGAAAGTCCTGTGGGGGTCTGCTCATCAGAGGAGTTACCACTAGGACAAGTGTGACATAAGATTGCGGGGAGGGTGCTGAGTCTGTGGAATATGAGGGGGTCAGCAGACTGACCCTGCCTGCTCAGATGCTCTGTTAACCTGTGTGCGTGTGTCGAACTGCATTTGATTGTTGCCCTGCTGAACTAAGTTCTGTGCTGAGTCCTTGGCATATGAGGGCATTGATAAAATTAGAGACCCCGGAACGTAACCCTAAGAAATGAGCGCACCCCCAGGTGATGGGCAAATCCGGTAACACCCTTTTGTGTCCCCTCCTGCCTGTGGGCTGTTGAATATTGTAAACTCTTTGGGGCAGGGGCTGTCTCTCACTGTGTTGGTGTGTATAGTGCCTGGCATAAGGGGAGCCCCAATCTCAGCCAGAGTATGTGCAGTACCTGGCCTGACACCACCCCAATCTCCACTGAGACTTCTAGTTACTACTGTGATACAAACAATAATAGCAATGTAATTACCATGTACCGCCTTTCTAGCACCAGACCAGGGAATTTCCACAAGGCTTGAACAGCTAAGCCCACATCCTCAAGCACTCAAGATTTACAGATCTTTGCACGATAACAGTCTGCCTTCATGCCCCGAGTCTGATTTCACCCCTTCTGTGAGTACAAGGTCTGGTTCCAGGCAAGATGGAGTTCCTCCCACCTTCTTTTCTTTCCAACATGGTCTTCTGATTCCTGCCAGTGCTGGTGCTAGGCAGAAACAGACTAAGCGATTGCATAAGGCCCTGAGCAGCACATGGGCCTCTATTCACTTTTTTAATGTGTTGTTGGGGGAGGCAAAAATATTCCTACATAGGGCCCGCAATGAGCTAGCACTGCTTCTGCTGGCAGTGGATGGCACATGGACACGTGACACAGCTGCAATCAAATCAATTTCCCCACCCCTGCATTTTGTATCAGATCACATTGGCTCTCCAAAGTATTGTCTCCTGAGGTGGGGCCAGTTGATGAGAGTCATTCAGAGTTGATGGCTCTTGTTGGCTAAGGATTTCTCATTGATAGGCCTCTTCCAGAGGCTCCATACCTCTCCATCTGGAATAGATTGACCTTGTCAACGTCACTCTGGCTTTTCAACCCAGAACACAAAATGGCAGCTAGGATGTAAAACAGGAGCCAGGCTACAAAAATGGAAGTCATTTAACAAAACAGACTTCACAATGGGATCCCCCCGTCATGCTCAGGACACCTGGGTTCAGTTCCTGGCACAGATGCCTATTTCAGGCCAGGGTTTCAAGAGTGTGGGACCCCTCAGCTCTGATCTTTATGGAAAATCTGTGCCTCAGTTTTCCCTCTCTGCAAAACGGGGACAATGGTACATCCTGACCAGTGCTTAATTTGTAATGAAAGAGGTGCCAGGGCTCAAGCAATTAGGTGCCAGGGTTCAAACAATTTTTTACATTCAAAACTGATGTAGCCAGCCCAGAGGTCCCAGGGCTATGAACTGCCAAGTCTTCAAGTCCCCAGGCTCACGCCTGGCAAGCCCTGGCACAAATTAAGCACTGATCCCTACCTCACAGGGGAGAGTGGAAGGATAAATACACTAACAATGGCAAGATGGTTCTATACTACAGTCACAGATCCATGTAAGTACATAAGAATGGCCATACGGGTCAGACCAATGGTCCATCTAGCACAGCATCCTGTCTTCCAACAGTGGCCAGTGCCAAATGCTTCAGAGGGAATGAACAGAACAGTCAATTATCGAGTGATCCATCCCCTGTCATCCAATCCTAGCTTCTGGCAATCAGAAGCTAGGGACACCCAGAGCATGGGGTTGCATTCCTGATCATCTTCGCTAATAGCCATTGATGGATCTGTCCTCCATGAACTTAGTTGGTTCTTTTTTGAACCCCATTATAGTTTTGACTTTCACAACATTCCCTGACAACAAGTTCCTCAATTTGACTGTGCATTGTGTGAAGAAGTGCTTCCTTTTGTTTGTTGTAAACTTCTGCCTGTTAGTTTAATTGGGTGTAATTTGTAATTTTCTTGTGTTATGCGAAGGGGTAAATAACACTTCCTTATTCACTTTTTCTACATCATTCATGATTTTATAGATCTCTATCATATCCCTTCTTACTTGCCTCTTTCCAAGTTGAAAAGTGCCAGTCTTTTACTCTCTCCTCATCCAAAAGCTGTTCCATACCCTTCATTTTTGTTGCCCTTTGCTGTACCTTTTCCAATTCTAATATATCTTTTTTTGAGATGCATTGATCAGAACTACACTCAGTATTCAAGGTGTGGGCATACCATGGATTTATATAGCGACATTAGTGATTTTCTGCCTTATTATGGTTCCTAACTTTCCATTAGCTTTTTTTGACTGCCACTGCACATTGAGCAGATGTTTTCAGAGAACTATCCACAATGACTCCAAGAACTATTTCTTGAGTGGTAACAGCTAATTTAGATCCCATCATTTTGTATGTATAATTGGGATTATGTTTTCTATTGTGCATTACTTTGCATTTACCAACACTGGATTTCATCAACCATTTTGTTGCCCAATCAGCCAGTTTAATGAGATCTCTTTGCAATCTGTTTTGGACTTAACTATCTTGAGTAGTTTTGTATCATCTGCAAATTTTGCCACCTCACCGTTTATCCCTTTTCCCAGATCATTTATGAATATGTTGAACAGCACAGGTCCCATTACAGATCCTTGGAGGACAGCACTATTTACCTCTCTCCATTCTGAAAACTGACCATTTAGTCCTACCCTTTCTTTCCTGTCTTTTAAGCAGTTATTAATCCAGGAGAGGACCTTCTTTCTTATCCCATGACTGCTTACTTTGCTTTAAGAGCCTTTGGTGAGGGACCTTGTTAAAGGTTTACTGAAAATCCAAGTACGCTATGTCCATTGTATCACCCTATTCCATATGTTTGTTGACCCCCTCAAAACATTATAATAGATTGGTGAGGCATGATTTCCCTTTACAAAAGCTGTGTTGACTCTTCCCCCACAATTCATGTTCATCTATGTCTGATAATTCTGTTCTTTACTATAGTTTCAACCAATTTTCCTGGTACTGAAAACGAAGTTACTTACCAGTCTGTAAATTGCCGGGATCACCTCTGGAGTCTTTTTAAAAAAATGGACATAAGCTATTCTCCAGTTGTCTGGTACAGAAGCTGATTAAAGTGGTAGGTTACAATTTCATATTTTAGTTCCTTCAGAATTCTTGAGTGAATATTACTATCTGGTCCAGGTGACTTATTGCTGTTTAATTTATCAATTTTGTCTCTAGTGACACCTCAATCTGGGACTGTTCCTCAGATTTGTCATTTAAAAAGAATGGCTCAGGTGTGGGACTCTCCCTCACAACCTCTGCAGTGAAGACTGATGTAAAGAATTCATTTAGCTTCTCCGCAATGGCCTTATCTTTCTTGAATGCTCCTTTAACATCTCGATCATTCAGTGGCCCGACTGATTGTTTGCCAGGCATCCTGATTCTGATGTACTTACACATTTTTTGCTGTTAGTTTTTGAGACTTTTGCTAGTGGCTCTTCAAATTCCTTTTTGGTCTGCCTAATTATACTTTAAATCTTGACTTCCCAGCATTTATGCTCCTTTCTATTTTCCTCAGTAGGTTTTAACTTCCAATTTTTAAAGGATGCCATTTTGCTTCTTTTACTTTGTTGGTTAGCCATGGTGACACTTTTTTGGTCCTCTTACTGAGCTTTTTAATTTGGGGTTATACATTTAATTTGAGTCTCTGTTGTGGTATTTTTTTAAAGTTTCCATGCAGTTTGCAGGCATTTCACTTTTGTGACTGTACCTTTTAATTTCCATTTAACTAGCTTCCTCGTTTTTGTGTAGCTGCCCTTTATGAAGTTAAATGCTAGTGTGGTATAACCATGTAGATGGTCCTCAGAAGATGAACTAAAGGCTTGAGCCAACACATGCTGACTGTTGATTCCCAGCGACTTGATGGGACTCTTTCCATTGGCTTCAACAGGCATTGGATCAGACCCTAAGTGAACTGATGCCCCTTTGGCCCAAGCAGTTCGCCAATACTGAGGGCTTTGCCAGGCTGTTTCTGAGAGATGGAGGAGGAGGAGGATGTGAGGGGGGTATGTTCTCTGGTGCAATCCTGTTTATTTGCAAAGAACTTCATCTGGTGCCCCTAATTGCAGCAGGAACAAACAACCAGCAGTTCAGTTTCCAAGCCTGCCTCTCCAGCTAGTCCTAGAAGCTCTGTCTCTCTGCTTCCTCCTAGGGCCACGCTCAACACTGCTCCCCTCGCTGTCTGCTGGCTCTCTGTCTCTCGCACATGATCACATGCCCAGCTTGCCAAGCAATCCCCAGCCCTTGCATTTGCAAATGCAATCAGTTCCAGGGAAACCCTGCAGCCAACATGGCTCAACAGTGCTCAGGCTTTGCCATGCAGCTAATTGTCTTGGGTGGTTTCTGTTGTCTCCAGCTCTCCCACTCCATGAAGAGACTTCATTGCTCCTTGCATTTTTCCTGAAAGAAGGGTGGTTCGCACAGCCAGTGGCTTTAACCAGGCTGCCATTGACACCTTCCAACATGAGTAGAATTGTCCGGGGGGAGGATCTGAAAGGAGCTGGGTGATGGGGTATAGGACCAAGCCTTTACCTAATAAGTGACTCATTCCAGAACTTTGCTGAGGTCATCTGTGATGCAAGAGCCCATTGACAAAGCAAGGTTCCAGCTGGGCTGTTAAATGATGCAGAGAGAGGTGAAAGGAGCGGCCAAAGCGGCTGAAATGGATGAGGGCAGCTTGGGTGAGGCTCGAACCATCTCTCTGTGTGTGTATATATCTATATCTATATACAGAGGCAGTGATTGAAAGGGGAAAATGTGTTTGTCCAGCACTGAGATTCTCCAGGAGAAAAAATGGCAGCAACTGAGGGGAGGGCGTGATTCACTCACAGGCCGGGAACCTCCTCAAAAGTTAGTACAGAAACTTGAGTGTGATCCTCCCTCTATTTCTCCTCATCTCTTTCTCTCCACCCTCTGTTTCCCTTCCCTCTTTCCTAGAAACATCAGAACAGATCAGTCCACTATTATTCCTTTCCCCACCCCACTGTATCAAACCAGTCTAGCCTGGTATCTCTCCTTCTTGCCACCCAAGATCACCTCACTGGGGATAAACTAGCCCAGTATTCACCCACCCCTTTTCCCAGCAGCCCCAGATCAGACCCATGCATCAATCTAGCCAGAATGATTTAGCCTGGTGTCAAGAAGAGGATGTCAGGGGATTTGATGGGATGATGTCAAGTGGTTTGGGGCAGCAGTGTCCAACAGAATAGAGTTAGAGGGCAATTGGGATAATGGTGTCAAAAGGTTGGGGGGACAGTTTCAGTGGGGATTTGAGGGGACAGTGTCTGGAGGGTTTGGGGGATATGTTGGGTGGATTTGGATGACAGTGGCTGGGGGGTCTGATGTTGGGGGAATGGTATTCAGGGGTTGGGGGATGGTGTTTAGAGGGATAGTGTCAGGGGGTTGGGGTTAATTTCAAAGGGCAGTGTCAGGGGTGACATTGATTTTGGTCACGTAGGGGTGCCAGTTTTGGTTGGATGTAGGGTTCTGGTGGTTTCATGGCATGACATAATCTTTAATTAAAGAGGAATTTTTAATTCCTGAAAACTGCAGGACAATCCTGGAGGGCTGGCACCTCGCTATCGGTGAGGGTTGATCTCGGTGGGCAGTGTCAGGGCTTGGGGGATGGCGTGAGGAGATTTTGATTAAGTGATAATGGGATCAGAGACCCCAACGTGAAGGGAGCTGGGTGGTGGTGAGGAGCCAGAGGGTGGAGATAGCAACCCCCTCATTGTTAGTGTGGGTTTGGTCAGACGGTCAGGTGGGGTGACCCCTACGGCCCCTAAACACCGCGCGATGAGCCTAGAACAGCCGACGGTTGAGGCGACTTTTGCCTCGCTAACTGTCATGGCGGCTGTTGGAGATGTGAGCGACTACTCTGGAGCTACTTCCGCCTCGGTAGCTGTCATGGAGGGTGGGGAAAGGCAAAGGCGGTAGAGAGGGGCGGAAGGGACATCATCGCGATTGTGGAACGAGGCGGGCGGGACGAGACGAGAGAGCGAGACGGAAACGGCCTTCCTGGCGAGCACCAATCAGCTTCGCGGGGGCGTGGCCGAGGGGCGGGGAGGCGTATAAAAGCTGGCTCTGAGGCGGTGGACTGGTTCATTCCGTGGCAGGCGGCTGAGCGGGTCAATCGCGAAGCCGAGTCTCGGCTGGTAACGCGGCCTTCCCCGCCCCCCTCCGTAGCCATGTTCAGCTGGGTGAGCAAGGACGCGCGGCGGCGCAAGGAGCCGGAGCTGTTCCGCACGGTCTCGGAGGGGCTGAAGCAGCTCTACGCCAGCAAGCTGCTGCCCCTGGAGGAGTACTACCGCTTCCACGACTTCCACTCGCCGGCGCTGGAGCCGGCCGACTGGGAGAACAAGCCCATGGTGCTGCTGGTGGGGCAGTACAGCACGGGCAAGACCACCTTCATCCGGCACCTCATCGAGCAGGACTTCCCGGGCATGCGCATCGGGCCCGAGCCCACCACCGACTCCTTCATCGCCGTCATGGGCGGCGAGAGCGAGGGCGTCGTCCCTGGCAACGCTCTGGTGGTCGACCCGCGGCGGCCCTTCCGCAAGCTCAACGCCTTCGGCAACGCTTTCCTCAACAGGTGACACCCCCATCCCCCGCAGCGCCTTCCGTCACAGGTGGGGGGCTGGGCGGGGAGGGGGCCACTCACACCCCCTAGCTGCCCCCTCAGCAACTTCACCCACAGGAGGTGTGTGGGGGGGGGAGGCTGGGGGCCTGCACTGATGTTCATGGCACCCCCCGCCTAGCACCGTCCTCAATAGGTCCGTCGGGCACGGAGGGTGGGTAGGGGGCTGGGGACCTGCACTGATGCCCTGAGCTCAGCCTCCCCTGAGTGCCTTCCTCCACAGGGGAGTCTGGGCTGGGGAGTGGGCATGGGTGGCACAACCGGGTACCCCCAGCCTGGACCATAGCATGTTCTGCGAGAGCCGAGATGCTGGTGTGGAGGGCCCGGGGTGGGCGGGGCTGGTGGAATTTGCCAACTATACTCTGGGAAACCCCCAGACTTAGGTCAATGTTCTTCATGTTGCTGGGTGTGCCAACTCCTACATCACAGCGCCCCTCCAAAGCCCTGAGCCTGGGGCTGTCTCCTGTTGAGGAAGGAGGTCACTGGCTGGTACTTGGGTTGGTGGGGATGGGGAGCCTCTCAAACTCATGCCAAGCCTGGGTTCATGTTAAGCTCCCCACCCCTGACCTGTAGTTTTGAGAGCATGCCCTCTGGCTGCAGCTGTATAAGGGCTCTGCAGTTGGGGTGCCCTGGAGCAGTGGTTTTCAACTTTTTTTTTTCCATTTGCAGACCCTTAAAAATTTCAAATGGAGGTGCGGATACCTTTGGAAATCTTAGACTTAGTCTGTGGACCCCCCAGAGTCTGTGGACCAAAAGTTGAAAACCACTGCCATAAAGGGTGGAACAAAGGCCACCCGCCCTAAACAATTGCTGTCTCCTACTGCTTGATGCCTTTAGCAAGTCCTGCAGTAATTCCATGAGCTAGGAACCAACTCTTTGCCCCACCCCGTTTGCATCTCTTGAGCTACGATCCTTAGTGCTGACACCCCTGAGATGGAGGAATTCTGCTACCTATCCTCCCCCCCCACCTCTAGCAGCACCTGAGGGTCTGGGTATTGTTCTTACCTGCTATCTCCCAAAATGTGGGCTTGGGAGGGGAGAGATCTTTGTCATGTAGGCTCAAATCGGTATTGATGTCTGTCCCTTCTCAGCTAGTAGAATTTCATTGACTAGGCCCCTAGCTGCCCTGTACACCACCCATTTGGAAGCAATTCCCTTGCTGAGTGAGACACATGGTGATTTTGGCTTCCCTCTAAGGCAGTGTCTCAACCTGTGGTAGGGGTCCAAAATTGGATTGCTAGAATGTTTCAGCTCCTGTCCCATGGGGCTAGCTGGGCTCACCTCCTTACTCCAGGCACTGCAACCTCTGGGATCCCAGTGCTACTTGGGTTTGGCCCAACTGTCATGATGACTGGAGTGCAGGTAGGCCAAATTGGAGTGTGTGGTACTGTAACCTGGTGAGCCAGGTCAGGACTCCACTTTCACAAATTTGGTCCAGGCAGGGAAGCGGGGCCAAACCTCGGTGTGGAGGTTGCAATGCCTAGAGTGGAGCCTAACCAATTTCACAGTGCAGGAGCTGCTACTGTGGGGTGAGTGTTGGGCAAGACCTGACTGAAAACCACCCAAGAACCTCCACTCCTAGACTATTTACTGAGTTGAGACAGGCCATAAACATTTACCAATGGGTCCTGAGCCCAAAAAGATTGAGAACTGTGGCTCTAAGGCATAGTTCTTGGATGCTACACCCTATAAACCCTGCAGCTAAATACTCTAAAACTCCCTCCCTGTCATTAAACCAGCCTCAGTTTTGAAGAACTTAAGAGTGATGCCTTCCCATCAAGGTGTCTCAGATTTTGATAGCAATGTTGTCTTGGCCCCATCTGGCTGGTGCGTGCAGGGGGCTGTCTGTGACATTGTCTAGGAACTGACCCTAAACAAACATGAAACTGACTGGGAATTTGCCCAAGCTTAGATGAAAAATTTAATATTAAAGTAAGTTAATGTAAGCTTCCAAAATTCCATTGCTCAAAACCAAAGAGGCTAGTAACTCTAAGAAGGAGCTCTGATTCATTTAAAGTCTTAATATGACAGCATTCCTTCATAATTCAGAGCCCAATTCTCTGGTCTTGCACTTAGGGTGGACTGTGTGGGGATGCAGTAGCCCCCTTGTAAGCACAGGATCGTGGTATTGCGGGGTGCTCCTGCCAGTCCCCCTTGCTCCCAGGGCTGGTATAAAGCCTCTGTACCAGCTGGAAAATCGCTTCTTGCCAAAGTGCTGTTGGCACCTATAAAGCTGTTAGGTCAAGGCCTCTTTACACTAACTGAAGCACCCACTTGTCGAGCTCCAAGCCCATAGGGTAACATCCCTGTTTTACAGATGGCATAAGTAAAAACCAGGGTTGAAGTGACTTAACCAAGTGTGCCCACAGCTGAGGGTAGAACACAGGAGTCCTGATGCCTACAGTAACTTTGAACTTTTAGAGACTCAGTGTTGTCCTTCCCTCCTCCCCTCCCCCCCACCCCAAAAAAAAAAGAAAAAAAAAGCATGAGCAATGAGGTGCCAAGTCTAACTTCTCTCAAACTAAACTAATTCTTGTTTCATGGTGGGATTCCCCTTGGGCTTCCCTGTTCTTGCACAAAGATGTGACCTCAGTAATAAAGGGGGGCATGGAAATACAGTGATCCACTAAGGGGCTGCCTCAGGCTTGATGGTGGTGGACTCTTCCTAGCTTGTGGCTGCTTCTGCAGTTGAAAGAGGAGAAAGTGTCACAATTCTGTATTCACTTTGGAAGTGAAACTCCCTGGGGAAGTGGGTAATTCAGAGATCCAGCTACAAGTTCTCCTAATACTCAGTCACCAGGAGATGGGTTCCCTGCCCTTGGTGATAGAGGGTAATTTCATAGCTGATCATGGGGCCATGATGCATCAAGGCATGAATGGAACACTTGAAAACTGTACTAGTAGAATAGCATGCAGCTTTAATGTATGACCGCTCCCTCTCTATTTGATTGCTTCCTGGCTTCCCAGAAGGATGCCTCTTGGACAGTTATAGGTCAGGTGCTACTCATTGTTTGTGAGCTGGCTTGTGTATTATCAAACTGATCCTAGGTGGTGTTTTAACTGCAGGGTTAAATGGGTCTCTGGAATGTTGGCCTCTGATCTCCGTTGGAAGAAAGCAAAGACTGTTAATGCTTAACCCCAGTTGTCTCCTCTTGATAACCTTGTGTTCTTAAAAATGGGTCTTAAATACTGCAGCTTTAATACACTGCACCCTTTTAATCCATGCTAACTATCCTAGCAAGTGGATTGTTCAACTGGCATGTAACAAAAGTCTCTCTTGCATTCGTCCTAAAGGTCCTTAAAGGAGCACTGTGGGTCTCTAGGATGAATACAAGAGTAGCAGATTTTAGAATGATGTCCTTGCATTTGCATTTTGCAGTCTCCCACTGTTGTGCAGTAATTCACCATTCTAAAGGTGCCTGTGTATCAGCCACAAGGCATGCAGGAGAAACTAAGATTTTTGTGGCTGAAAGATGATGTAGAAATGTCCAGCTTCTAAAACTGCTCAGTCTCTTCTCAAACACAAGGGATTAAGGTTTACAATGGGAGATTTCCTGCCTCTGTATGAAATCAGTGTTAGCTCAGCACTATTGCCTTGCTGTTGTAGTCATTGGACTCTTCCTTTCTACAGAGCTAGCTGAAATCTCCCAACAGAAAGCAGATGTTGACTGCTGAGGAACTAAAATTGCTGTGGCCTACATCTCAAATAAGAACTAGCTAAAGATCTTGCCAGTTGGTCTGCCTAGTGGGGGGGGAGGGGGAAGAATTCCAGCAAATTCCCCCCTCTTCTTAATTGACTCTTAACTTTTGATCAGACCTTATTTTCAAGAAACAGTGAATGGAAGCATTAAATTACTGATCATAGTATTGTTGGACTAGTGGAAAGGCTGGGTATGGAACTCGAAGGTCTGTCACTTTCCTTTAAATCAGTTGTGGTGTGTCAAGTTTGCCACTTTATCAGAAGCAAGAAGGTATAAAGTACACTAAGTTGCAGTACTGGCTGACATTCCCAGTTAATGTTCTTAATGACTCCATTGGTTACTAATAGCTCAGATTATTAGAAGTGACAATTTTGCAATCAGATTTACTTGTTGCTACTATTTACCTAGGTGGCTTGGACAATAAAAATCAAGTCAGTTCCACTATTGTGCTTAAAGGTTTCAGATACCATAGAAGAATAGGTTAACTAAAAATGACACAAACCCAATAAATGACTGCCCCTATGCCAAAAAGCCTGCTGTTGACCTTAACAACCACTCCCCCATATACCTGAGGCTGGATTTATGCTTACAATATCCATGAGGTAAAACGTTGCCTTAATTCCCCTGTCTGCAAAACAGGGAGTGTCTGCTGGGAGTGGGGGGCACTTGCTGTGAGACTTGCCTCAGGTCACGCAGGGAGTCTGGCAGAATAGGGAATTGAACCCAGCGTTCCTGAGGCCCAGCCTAGAGCCTTGACCATGTGGCTGGTCTGTCTTGGATTTTCTGGCCTCTGATCTTCTACGTCCTATGGAAGGAAAGTGACTGCCTATTTAACTTGAGTGTCTCTTCTCATATAGGTTCATGTGTGCCCAGCTACCCAACCCTGTCCTGGATAGCATCAGTATCATTGACACACCTGGTATTCTCTCCGGAGAGAAGCAACGCATAAGCAGAGGTAACTACTTGCTTTAAATGCACTCCAATACCTATGTTACATGGGAATTTCCATATTGGATCAGACAGACCACTGGGACCATTGAGCCCTGAAGCATGACACTGGAGATCATAGTCTCTTTATACTAGCTTGAGCTAAATGTGATTATCCCTCCATTTATTTTGGCCTCTTAAATGGGTCTAGTCTAGAGTACATGTGTGCAAAGCGCTTCGTATAACAGCAGCAGGCTACTGCTCCTAGCAAAGGCAGTTGGATTTGTTTCACCTTAAAGGCCAAATAGCTTGACAGATTCTTAGGTCATCCACCTAGCCTTCCTGGTTCTCTGTAGGCCAAGGCTTGAGATGTTAGCCCCTGATACCAACTCCTAGCATAGAAGTGATTGACCAGTGAATTGTGCAAAAAGTCCTATTGTGCTGGTGGCTAAAAGTCTGGTGCTGGTCAAGCTTTCTGGAGCAGTCCGATGTTTTGGGAGCTATGAGTGTTCTCTGCTTTTTGGGTTTGGAAGTGAATGGGGCCACTTGGAAAGTCTATCCAAAGGCAAACTTGAAGTAGCTCTGTCCTCCAAAGGAACTGAGACTTAACTGTGAAGCTGCCAAAGTGCATGTGCTGTCCTAATGCAATGGCTCTGGAGTGGACACATTCAGTCTATCTTGGGAGGCTAGCATGGCATCCTCTGGATGCATGGAGAATCATGTGTTGCGTTATCCATGCTTTAAGGCCATTTAGAGAGAGCAGCATGGTCTAGTGGCTAGGGCATTTGACTTGGAGTTGGGAGATGTAGGTTCTATTCCTGGTTCTGCTGTGTGACCCATGGCAAGTGACTTCCCATCCCACCCTGTCCTATTTAGAATAGAAGCCCTTCAGGGTGACAACTCTCTTGCTGTGTGTGGGGCCAATATTACTAATAGAAATGAACTAAGAGCTGGCTGCTGGGACTCAGGACTCCTGGGTTCTAGTTCTACACTGGATGAGGAATGCAGTGTAATGGTTAAAGCATGGGATGGGTGGGGAGTTAGGACTCCTGCGTTTTAGGCCCAGCTCTGCTTTGTCAGGGGTAAGTGGCATCATTAATGATGCCAATCTCTCTAGCTGTGCAATAGGGATGACACCCCACCACCACCTTAATTAGCTGTGAAGCCTGCTGCAGAGTACACAAAACTTCAGATCATCTCAATAAGTTACTTACCTGACTCACTTCTGTAAATGAGTAATATAATCTGTTTCCCTTCTCTCCACTGTATTGGAGGTAGGGACAATGGCTGACTGAGTTTGCAAGACCCTGCTCATATCAGAAGAGCAGCACCTGTTCAACCAAGTCTAATTAAACTGGTGTAAACCTCAGATGTGTTTAGCCCTTGCCTAATCTTGTGACTCACCTTGCAAGATGAACCAATTTAAAGCAAGTGTTGAGTTCAAATCCCTAATTTGGATGCACCAGTGTAATTTAGAGGCATGCCTTCACTGCAGAGAACTTGCGTGACCAGCATCCAGGATAGCCAAGTTTAGACGTCAGCAGTCACACTGCAAGTCATACTTTTGCTATTCTGTCTGCTGTTGCAATCCCCAGATCATTAGGATTTCTGATGGCACATTCCATAGTACTTGGTGTAGCAGTATGCTGTGCTGCTTTGTCTTAATGAATTGTGAGGATTCATCCCTCCTGGACACATGAAGAGAACTGCGGGAAGGCATTGGATTAGTAACACCAAGTGAAAGCAGAACCTGGACTCTAAGCCCTAGCCAGGCCAGCTGAACATCTCACTAAACCTGGGTGAGAGGGTTTTATGTCGGATGAGTGGGATGGTAGGGACAACACATAGGTAAGAGCTTCAACTAACTCTACAGTGAGACATACCCTAAGTAGATATAGGGAAAACATTTCAAAAGCACTCCACTCCCATTTGCAAAAGTGGTGTAGGCACTTGAGAGCCTAAATCCCATAGATGGCCAATAGGTTGTAGACTAATTGAGTTCCTTTGGTGTAACTGTGTCCATGCCACAAATGAAGGTGGTGGTAAGCACACTAGATTTAACCTAGCTAGAGTGGGTAACAATAGCAGTGAAGATGCAGCAACATAGGCTTCATAGCAGATTAGCTGTTCCAGTAAAACCTCCTCGCTGGCTGTACATGATGAGGTTGCTGGCCTGTGATCATGTTGCACCCAGACTAACTCCAACCATGGAGTTGAGTGTAGGGCCTCATGAGTTCATCAGCCCACCCTCTTGGTGGTAGGTCACTGTTGTCCCTGTCCTACAGATATGGATGGAAAACTTGAGGCATAGAGTGGAATTGACTAGTGTAAGATAAGTGAGCAGCAAGGATGGGGAAAAGAACCTGGTGTCCTGATCCTCCAGTAACTCCCTAGTCTAAACCACTAGACCTACTGGCTCTTGAGTGGAGAACCCAGAAGTCCTGGCTCCCCATTCTGTGCTCCATTGAGTAACCTCTTTTTTTTCCCCCTGACTTGTGTGTGATACTTCACAACATTCAACTCAGACTGCCATTCTGCTATTTAGCTTAATGCTTTTACTATCCTGGCTAAACTATTAATTCAGTGGTCAATTTCCCAGATTTTGCTGCTAGATATCTGCAGTGATGTTGCCTCTGAAATAGCGTCCTCCACAGCCTGCCAAACATGCCTGCAGCACCTAGAACAGCATGGAACACCTTCTGCAGCATTCCACAGATCTGGATGGCCATATTGCTCTCTCAATATTGGACTAGGGAGGACAGAGAAGCATACTGTGCCTTTGGAGTGGGCCTTAGTTCCTGGGGGAGTTTGACCCACAGTCTGCATTCCAAGCAGATCCTTGAGGAGCAACACCAAGATCATAATCTTCACCTGAGAATCCAGTGTAGGGGGAGTGCACAGGCAGATTTCTGGCCCTAGTTATAAGTAGGCTTGGCAGAACTTAATCAAGTAAATATTAGTTCCAGCTAAATTCCTTTGCCACCACAGCTGAGATTGGGTCAGGGGTCATCTCAGTGTGCTCCTTCATTTTTCCTATTTTTATCATAGTATCTGAATAGGCCCCAAAGTGAGCCCTGGGTATTTATCCCCATTTTGGGGGGGATTTGAGTCACAGTAGTGACTGGCCCTGGGCGGCAGAGTTGGGAATAGTGCCCAGATCTTGTGAATCCCAGCCCACTTCCCCCATCCACAAGACCAGCTTTCCTTCTAGAGGCAAATGCTCTGTATTGACCTGGCTCTTCTGCCTCCCAAGCAGCATAAATATTTACCTCTGTCTAGCTCCCCTGGGTCACAACATCTGACTCTAAAAAGGTCTCTTTATTGGTCTATTGACCTAGTGGCAGCTGCGATCCACCTCTGACTCTAGCAAGTGCCTGATCGTGACCTAATGTTTCAGTCTTTTTGTATTGGCTTCTCGGTGTTTCCGCTGTAGCCTTTCACCCCTCTTCTGTACGCCACACACTTTCAAAGCACTCCAGTCTGACAGCAGCTCCCAGCAGAAGGACTGGGCTTGTTACTCCTAAACTGGTCCCTGCCTGTCCTCTTCTGTGTCCATCTCTGGGCTCATTCAGATCTCTGTGCAGTGTGTTGTAACTTAGCTTAGTTCTTCCTGAGTCTCAAAATGCTGGCATTTGATTGCATTGCTCCAGAAGCTCCTCTTGTATTTGTGGCTTCTTGGTTACGGCAAAGGCGGGAAGGAAAATGTCTTGCTTATTAATCACAACAGCCTTTCCAAACCCTCCTCTGATATTTTTTCCAGTGACTAGTAATGCCTGCAGGAAACTGCTTTCAAAGATAAGGCTCTTGCTGCCCCTAGACCAAAAGAAACCAGGATATAAAACTAAACAAAGCACCATAAATTGTGGAAAAATTCTCCCCCTCCCCCTTACAAACCAAGGAATTTGTAATGGAAGAAATTTGCTGTCTCACATTCTTGTAGTGAGATTTATGGGCCACTTTAAAGAGTCAAGTCACTTCAATCCCTAGCCTAGAACAACTTGTAGGAAAAAAAGTCTTAGATGCCTCTTGGTTTTTTAATTTCTAAACTTTTGTTGTGACACATTCCCTGCAGTGTCTTGTATTGTGCTAGTGTCTCAGGTGTGGGTTACATGGGGAAAGCCTGTGCTAGTGATGCAGGCACATAGTGTGACCTCCCCCATGTGGACACTCTTACCCCAGAATAAAGTGCCTCTTGACTTTAACTTAAACTCCTTCCCAAGAGACAAACTGAGAAGGCTGCCTTATACCAGAGAGTGTCCATGTGAGGTCAATTCCAGTATAACTAATCAGTTTAAATTCACATCTTAGGTTATACCAATAACTCTCCCAGGTAGGCAAATCTCTAGTCAGTTTCACCTTCTAAACTTAAAACACAAAGGTAATCTGCATTGATTGATGGCAAAGGCCAGTTATGGCACTTGACGGAGGCTTGAAAGGGGATCAAATCCTGGTCCCACTACCAACTTCATAAGAACCTGAGTAAGTCACTTCTCTGTGTAAAATGGGTATAACACCTACAAGTTCTCTAGGCAGAAGTGTCTTGCTTTGTCTGGCTATTGCCTGTCAGAGCCCTTGATCTGGTATTTGTGGGACCTAGCTACTACTGTAATACAAATTATTCCCAAGCATTGATAACAAAATGAAGGAAGGAGGCATGTAGCTTACATCACCCCAATCCTCTCTTCAGAGCTGTTCTGAATGCAAGACTTCTGCTGTACCAACAGGAGATTTATTGAGGTGAATACAATATCCCTGAGACCCATCAATGGGGAGAGTTCTTCTGGGTCTTGGATAAACCTTGGAGCTGGTTACAAAGTTTATCTGCTTGAGGGAAAGGTGTGTGAGGAATCCAGCCACTGCAGAGCAAATGAGACTCTTCTCTCAAACTACTAAGTTCACTTCTTGATTATTGCAGGATGTGTTGTCCTTAAAGCTGTTAGCCTCCTTGTTCTCCTACTATTAAACCATGAAACAGGCAAGGAAATGGTCAAAGCAACTTGTCAAAGGATGTTTGGTTCTTAAATGAGACATCACCCCAAAATTGGCATGTCAGTGTTGGTGCTGTAAAGTTCTGTAGCTGGAAACACTGTTCATTGTGGGCTGATCAGAACCAGTTGAGGGCTCTAGCACAGTTGGACCTTGGAATGACTGCCGGACAACAGAGGTGGTGACTGGCTTGACTGCAAAGTGGGTGGGTGGGGGTGGGGGGAAGCAGTTTTCATTGACCTCCCTGGATATACAGATACTTTAGCACTTTAAGGACAAGTCAAACCCAGGATGTTTATGGGCAGGATGGGTAGTATCTAAGTTTGTATATACTCTAAGGCCACATCTGAGCTGTGTAACGCAAGCCATAGATATCCACCCATTGAGCCTCATAGCTGATAGCTGACATCTTCAGTCTCTAAGACTGGCTTTTAGTCTCAGGCTGCTATGTGGCCTATTCACCTTCACCTGTTCCTTTAGTGGAGTCAGTTGCACTTGATGTAAATGAGTACCTTTTGTATAAGGGGCATGTCCAGCCCAAGCAATGACTGGGGACTTGAGGACTTCACAGGCATGAGATCAATTAGCCCTTGATGGAATTCTGATAGACTGGACCAGTGCTGCCATGTGATGCAGAGAATCCTTTGTTGCCTGGCTCATGAATTCACATGCTCAGGGTCTAACCGATCACCAGACTGGATGTAGGAAAAGGTTTTTCCCAAGTCAGATTGTCAGGGACATTGAGGTTTTTTGCCTTTCTTTGCAGCGTGGGACTTTGGTCACCTGCTGAGGTCCCCTAATCATGTCTCAAAATAAATGCCTTGCTGCCATGGGCCTCCACCATAGGTGGGCCTCAGTGCGTACATACTACAGCTTACATGGTGTAGACATTGTCACTTGGGTGTGAATAAGCCACTTCCCTGAGCGACCTAAGTTACACTGACCTAAATGCCAGTGTGGATGGTTCTACGTTGGCGGGAGAGCGTCTGCACTACAGCACTGCAGTGACACAGCTGCATGGGTGCAGCTGTGCCTCTCAACTCTAGTGTAGCTGTAGCCTTTTTCTCAGACTTGTGTCCCAGGCACAGAATGCAGGGACTGAAATGGTTTAGTTTAAAGTTTAATGGCCTGTGATACACAAGAGGTCACACTGTGTGATCTCTTGGTCCCTTCTGGTCTTAAAATAAGGTCCCCTGACTAAGGATGGACCCAGGAACAGTCACTGTTGATGCTGAGTTTTCTCAGCTGATTGGAATTGTTCAGGGTGTGTTGCCCTGGAGGAATATGCATTGGAGGACTATCTGCTACATGGAAAATAGCCTTGAGCCACCTCCCCAGTCTTCTGGTCTTAGCCAATTAGCATTCCTTCTATAGGAGGAGTGTCAAGTCCCACTTAGTTGCATGAAAGGTGCCCAATTAGGTGCTGTTGAGATTTCAGTCCTGTTCTCAGGTATTTCCAAAATGCCTGCCACAATGGTTTTTAAGGGTCTCTTTATAAGCCAGAGTGGTAGCTTCATTTGTGCCCTATGCTAGCCTCATGATTAAAGTGCTAGATTGGGAACTAAAGCCAGATCTTTTGCCTCCCCGACTCCATGTGGCCTTGGAGCAAGTGGCTTTATTTCTGTGCCTTCCATTTCCACATTTATAAAGCTGGAGAGAAGACTCTCTACTTTCCAGAGGAGGTGGGGTAGGAAGGGATCAGATTCCAAGGTGATGGAG
This sequence comes from Emydura macquarii macquarii, assembly GCF_026122565.2. NCBI lineage: Eukaryota > Metazoa > Chordata > Testudines > Chelidae > Emydura > Emydura macquarii. Next base: position 5,708,134 of record NW_027131105.1, on the reverse strand, counting down.
GGGCAGATGTGGGCGGACTTGCTGACACAACCAGCAGTTCTGGTAGTGACATGGACACGCATCCTACTTATGGGCTCAGACCTGCCAACTCATGTCACCTCATGTTTGTGACTTCCCATAATCTTGGCTGTGGATCAACCCCACATTCCAGAGTGAGCGGCCCTGCATCCCTTACACCCAATGTAGTCTGAAGCAAATGAATGCCCTTGGATGGCCTGCTTGTAAAGAGCTTTGAGTAGCACTGGACTGCTACAGAGGGGGTGGCTTGACGTATTTCTACCTGATGCTGGCTGACATTTTCTTGTGAAGGTCTGCCAAGTTGTCAGTGGCAGAACTGAGACTGGAAGTTGTAGAGAGCTGTAGTTTAAATTTCCCTGCTGAGTTGGGAGTAAATCCAGAGTTCCGGTTTCCCTAGTGTCTGACCACATCGCTAATGCATATCAAAGCATCTCTAAATAATGCACAGGTTATCTGGATACTTGGTGTTTGGAACAGCTTTTAGCACAGCTAGCTTAACTCTTTCTGTGCCTGAGTTAAGCAGACAGTGTAGTGTATAGTGTTGCCTTCATTATGAGTCTCGCTGAGTCAGAGAACCTGGAGTCTGCTACATGCAAACTCCTACTATTTTATGTTCTAAGAGCATTGCTCAAACCAAAACCAGTCCCCATAACTGGGGAAGTGGCTGAACATATGTGGGCTGTCCTTTGCAGCTGCAAAGATTCACAAAGTTCTGTGTGGTTTAATGTTCCAGCATAAGCATACTTGGAACAATTTTGAGGTGGTGTGGTTAGGCACCAGAGTCAGATGTGAGTTCTGTTCCCATCTCTGCTGCTGACCTTCCTATGGCTGTGGCCATGTATTGCTGTTTAGACCGTAAGCTCTTCTATAGAGTTTTACACCAAACTCATCACTACAATATCTGAGCACCTTCTGGTAGTTAAGTAACAAGACTAACATCTGTCAGTAGTTTCAGTTAGTCCATGGGGGAGAAGTGGTGTGCTGTGGAATGCTGTGTCTGGGAATTTTTTATAAAATTTACACTGCATTATTTTTATTAGAGCATCTAGGAACCCTAATGGCCCAGGCCTCCATTGTAAAGTACCAAACCCACAATGAAGACAGTCCTAGCCCCAAAGAGCTGACAAGATAAACAGATGGAGATGAGCATCTGAGTTAAAGGAAACAATGGGTTGATATTGGTCAGTATAATAGGCAGTGGACTCAGCACCCCAGTGGCCCAGCCATTATCAAGTTTATTGTAGGCATCCCAGTGAAGGGTTTGAAGGACAATCTTCATTAAAGAAGGCAGGGCAAAGAGATGCACCTCTGACTTGGAGTGGAAGGTGGTGAGATTTAAGATGGGCCTTAGCTCCACAGACTGTTCATTCTGCAGTCTTGGGCCAACCCCTGAAAAGCTCTGTCTCCTACACAAGTGAGTTTCTCTCTTATTGTGGAGAGTTCCACTGGGCCAGAGGAGCAGAAGTGGGTCTTCATTCTGGAATTGTATACAGCTTCCTGGTACCCTGGGTTCAGGCCAAGGTGCATGATAAAGTTCAAGATCTCAATACTTACCTTCATTTGATGGTCTATGGGATGCCAAAGTAGAGAGGAACAGGGTTACTGTGAGCAAATCAAACCAGTTGCTGAGGAGATGCACTGCAACGTTCTGTCCAGTTGAAGTTTCCTAAGTGCCAAAGGCTTCATGCCCAGATGTACTGCATTGCTCTAGTCCATCCAGAGAAGATGACTGACTAGGGCCAGCTCATTGTCATCTGGGGGAGGTGGGGGGAGGCAAAGAGTCTGAGCCAACCAGGAATGCTGGAAAGCATTGCTCCCAGATGCTGCTACATGAGCTTAGCCTCAGTGAGATCTTCAGGACATGGATTCTGAGTGTCTGCCCAGCACCTTGCACAAAGGGGCCCTGAACTGAATTGGGGCCTCAAGACCTTGCAGTAATAAACTGTAGCATTCCTTGTAGGGGCAGAGTTGTTTACCCTGGGAGGCCTTAGCAGCTGGTGTAGCTGCACTAGTGCCTCAGTGCAGATCCTACTGCACTGGTGTACGTGGCCTTAGAGCTGGCCCTAGACCAAATGGCACCCCAGGCAAGGAACATATTGCGTGCCCCCTCCATTTGCTAAACTTTTGAATAACTTATTTTTATTGCATTTGTAGCCGATTTCACAACTTTGGTGCATGATTTGCATATACAATGTATCCCTGTCATATAAAATGATACATTTTTCCCTTTTGTCTCTAACAAGAATCTCGGCAACCCAGGCAGTTGCCTGAGTCACCTGCCCCTAAATCTGGCCCTGCATGAACTAGCTTAGAAGTTAGCATGGTAGGTATGCTGGAATTTTAGACAAATTCCTAAGATGGCATTTTAAATACCTAGATTTGACTGCTTTTTGCAACTCTTCTGGCTTGCTGTATAAATCGTATTCCTCTACCTCTGACTTGTGCCAGTGAATTCTGGGACCTCTGATGCGCTAGTATGGTACTTGGCAGCACCATTAATAGAGTAAGGATTGCTGGTTAATATTCAAATGTGCACTACTTTGTAAGGAGAAAAATCAGCTGAACAGGAGCTTCCCCACACATGGGGAGAGGCTTTTGTGTAGGCTGGCCCTGAGGTAAAGGTACCACCAGTGAATTTGAATAGGCTGGGCAGGTGTGGGGATGATGATGTACAGCTGTCAGCTCTAGGTGCTCCAGCCAGTTGCTCTCTGCTTGGTTTTGTCTTTGAAAGCAAATCAAAGGAGTCTCTGCATCCTCTAAATGACTAATTCACTTGCTGACAAGCTCTTGAGTCCAGCAGCTCTAGGATCTGTTGCACAAACATAGCTACATGCCTTTGGAATATCTTCCTCCTTGTAACATTCCACAGAACTAACTCCTCCATTCACCACAAACTAGCTTTGCCAGTTTCAATTTCATGGCCCTGCCCACCCATAAGGCAATTAGTTACATTTGTCTCAGCCTGAAGTTACTCTGACATGCAACACATTTTGGGGGAGCACTGGATGTGAGGAATTCAGCAGAACCACCCAGTGACTTGAGAGGAGCCTCCCAAGTGACCAATTGCATGATGCAAAAAATAGCTATTACCTTTGTAACACTTTAAACTACATTGCCAAGTAGCAACGAAGTAAACTGATTACAATGCACAGTGCATTGCAGCATGTTGACTAGCATGGTGTAGACTGTCCTGTATAACAGTAGAGAAGACAGCTTTTACTAGCCAGAAATACAGATTCTAACTGAGAAGAACAAGAAATTTCAAAATGAAAGGGGAGGAACTTCTCGACAGATGTAGTTTCCCTTATGAATTTGCGGTCACATAAGGAGCCTAGGAGAGTTTCAGGGGTTACTTATGTGGTGGGGGGGACATTCACTTACATTACAGGATCAGCTTGTCTTGCAGGGCTCCTTGACACTACCACACAGACAGGACCCCGTTGTGCCAGGTGCTTCATAAACAGCTCAAAAAGATGATCCCCTACCCCAAAAAGCATACAAGCAAAGGATGAGACAACAGGTGATTGCTCAACTTGACCAGGACTCAGTGGATCAGGGACTGTCCTGTGTATTGCACCCAGCCCACAAGAGCTTGCAGTCTACAACTAGGTGGTGGAGACTGGCTAGCAAGAATTACTGGATAGGATTCTTGGCTAGCTGATAGGTCAAGAGCTGTGATCTCTGCTGCTTGGTGGTGGTTGGATTAATATACTTTAAAACCCTGTGAGGGATAAGTGTATGCTTCATGGCAGAACTTCTGAAGGGGATTGGGAAATCTGTGGATAGGTGACTTTCTCATTATCCCCTTAAGGATTTGTGCACCTTTCTGTGACGATGGTACAGGCTACTGGGGGTGGAGTGGGGGAATGGATACTGGACTAGATGGATCCATGAGTCTGATCCAGTGTGGCCACTTACAATTGAGAAACAAGGTGGGTGAGGTAATCTCTTATTGGACCAACTTCTATTGGTGAAAAAGGCAAGCTTTCACACTTCTACAGAGCTCTTCAGATCTGTCCTGTGTGGGACAAATACACCACCGCAAACTTACAGTTGAAGCAGTTCTGCAGAAACATGGGAAGTTTGTGGGCCACTGACTCCATTTGTCCTTTCCTCTGTGGGAGGACAAGGACTTTCTATCAACCCTATTTAGCGAAACTTGCCAGCTAAGGCACAAAACTTACTTGTGTTCCTTGTTATAATCTAACCCAGCCTTACCCATAGACCGCATCTCCTGTGAGCAAAGCTGTGTAAAGATGCATCTGCAGTGTTGGTGACTTCTCTTAATGTCTAGCTGTAATCTACCCAGTGGCGACTGAGCATCTGAGAAAGTTCCCCATTTGACCAAACAGGCCACCGCTTCCTCCTGGAGTTGTTAAAAGGGCACTTTCTTAAAACATTACTTTTAAAAAAACAAAACCCCCATGGAATCAGAACTTGCTGATTCATAAGCAGTTGTGTAATTGGAATGTCTCTAACATTTCTCACATACTGTAGTAGTGCTGATCTCCAGCTACTCTGTTTCGATGCTATCTTCATTAGTCACTGCAGTTGACCAATACCAGCTTGTGATGTGGATCTAGGCAGATGGGTTGGCTTTCTCTCCCACCTGCACAATGCACCCCCATATCCACCAGAAAACAGATACTTAATGCTTTCCTCTGAGGGCAAAGATGGCAGATTGAGATTGCAACTGCACTTGGCACTGCTCCTGTCAGGTGTGGTTCAGCTGCTGGGGGTAGCAAGGAAGTCACAACTGTCTAAAATGCAAACAGGCCCCTGAAGGGCAGCATGCTCTCCCCCTTGCTTTAAAGGGGCATAGTGCCTTCCCATGTCCTGTGCTAGTTAAACCTCAGTCCCATAAAATGTGTATTTACTCTCAAGCTTGTTGCCAAAGGTCACAGTGTAACAAATCTGTGGCTGAGCTGGCCATAGAACCCAGGTGTTCTGACTTCTTTCCCCTGTCCTTACCACTAGTCTCACAGCCATAACTTCAGCAACCCTTGTTTTTTTATATTGGCCTTACTGTATTGTACTTTAGATGTAATCTTATTTACCTCTAACTTCTAAAAACCAATTGGTCATGCAAAAGAGGATGCTTGTAGCGGTCAGGAAAAAGCCAGATTGTCATCTGCAATATAACTCCTGGTACATAAGTGACAGGCCCAAGCATTGGAAAAGTAAGCTGGAGCTTCAAAAGTCCAGAGGTTTTAAAGACTGATCTTTGTCATGTGGCTTGAGGCTTTAGCGGTCCCACTTTCAAACTCTTTTCTAATCATGAAGACGAAGACTTTTTAAAGGAGAGTTGTATAATATGGCTGAGAGCTGAGGCTTTAAGAAATGACCAATCCTGTGAGGTTGGCAGTTCTGATAGAATGCAGGGGGTCTCTTCTTTTGAGGTTCCTCCAGAGCATGGGTCCCCAGACTTCCAGCTGCAAGGGCCACACAACTCAGTCTTGCTCTTTGGGCAGCTGGACCCAGGTCCTGTGTGACCGGGTTGGGGGTGGGAGGAAGCAGCTGCTCTGCAGTGCTGCTTGGGGCCAGGCATGGCTCCAGCCAGGGCACCGCTAGGCCCACCTGGGAGAGGAGGGAGCGGCTGCCTTGTAGCACTGCTTGGGGCTGGGGGCAGCATACTGGGCCCATGTGGGAGAGGAGTGGGGGGAGGGGCAGGACCACGAAGGAGGGAAGAGGGCTGGTGAAAATGTCAGTGGGTCAGATGTGGCCCACAGGCCATAGTTTGGGGACCCCTGCTCCGGAGGAACTGTCTGCTGTTGGTATATTGGCTTGTTTGTCCTTATGAGCAAACAATTACAGAATTCCCCCTTCAATGTCTGCAGAACTACACTGTTGATTACTTCCCGTTTTCATTCAATTGTCAGTAAATCGGTGAACTCATGAGGCTAGTCTGAGTAAACAGTTCATCGCTGGGGCAATGGACTTTAAAGAGCACTCTCTAATCGTGTGTATACAGCCAGATGTAGGAGTGGGAGGCAACGGGATTCTCCCATGACATATAAGGGATTCCATTCTGCAGTAAACCTAAAAGCTTGGGAAGCCCCATCTTTGGATCTGGGGAAGGTAGCATAGTCCAGTGACTAGAGCAGAGCAACTTCGAGTCAGAACTTCTGGGTCCTAGTCCTAGCTTTTCTAGTGATCTCTGCTGTGAACTGTGACAAGTCCCTTCCCCTCTGTGCCTCCAATCCCCCCATTGTCTTTACACTGCAAGCTCTGAGTCACGGACTGTCTAGGCACAGTGGGACCTTGATCTCAGCTGGGACAGGCCCTCTTGGCACTATTGCGGTACAAATTGACTCTGGAGTACATCACATCACTCCCTTCTTGATATCAGGGATATGGAGGGTTTATATTTGAAGTACTCTGGAAGGACAGGGAGCATGATGTGTAAAAATGCTGTAGGCTGCTTACCAGTACCACCTCTGAAGAGACTGCTCATGTCAGATGAATTGAGTTTAGGGCAGGTAGTATGACCTAGTGCAGGGGTGGCCAACCCGAAGCTCGGGAGCCGCATGCGGCTCTTTGCTCAGACAAATGCAGTGACAGGGAGAAGAGGGGGAGTGAAACTGATGAGCTGCCTAGGAAATTGACAGATCAGTGGGAACTGTCTGGGGGTAGAGAGAGGAGGGGGAATGAAATTGATCTGCTGCCTGAAGGCAAGGTAACTGTTGCTCTGTCTCACTGGTTGGCCACCCCTGACCTAGTGGGTAGGGCACTGGACTGGGACTCAGACTTGGGTTCTGTTCCTAGCGCTGCCCCTAGCCTACTGAGACCTGGGAAAGTCCCTTCCCCCCCCCTTTGTGCTTCAACTTCCCTATCTGTAAAATGGGAATATTGCTCCTTTGTAAAGTGCTCTGAGATCTCTGGATGAAGGGGGCATTATCTGATTTTTTTCCCGCTAACATAGAAATAGAGCTGCTGCTTAAAATACAATTGAGGGACTTTTCTTTAATCAGGGAATACTGCCAAGTCTTCTTTGAAAGCCCCAGAAACTTCCCATCTGTTTTTGCCACAATCACATTGGCTAAAGACCTCAGTCTCGGGAGACTGAGAAATTTGAATCACTTTGCTAAATGCTAGCATACTTGATAAAGCACTTAAACAGTGGAATGCTACAAACTCCCAGGATGGATTGTTAGTCTCTTGACTTAGAGTGAAGCAAAGAGACTAGGAAATATCACTTCTCCGTGCCGTCCTGGAGATGAAGGATGGCTGGTGTAGCAGTTAGGATGCTATCTTAGGACTTGGGAGTTCTGGGTTCAATTCCCAACTCAGACACTTTCCATTGGACCTTGGGCAAGTCCCTGAGTCTGCCTCATTCTCTATCTGTACAACGGGGATAATAGCACTGCACTGCGTCAAGGGGTGAGAGGATAAATTCATTCAAACTTGTGGCCCTTGAACGTGGGAAAGGAGCCAAAGAACTGAAGTGACTCTTCTTGAATGAGGCGGTAAAGGCCAGCTCTCTCCTGTGTGTAGAGTATCTAACCTTTGTTTACACATGTATACTGCAATGATTTTCAACCTGTGGTCCACAGATTCCTGCAAATCAGCAAATTCTCAGGAGCCTGTGGAAGACTTAGGCTGAAAACTGACTGAACAGAATTTGTATGTGTGCGCACACAGATTTCCAAAGGGGCCATCTCCATTTAAAAACTTTTCAGGGTCTGCAAATAGTTTAAAAACCACTGATGTATACAACTCCTAGCATGCTAAATCCCTGCCCCAGTCAAGGATTATCTAGACAAAGGATTATTATTCACTTTGGAGGAGGAGGGGGTAGAAGGGGCAGGAAACTGAGGTGCATGGGAAAGGACTTGGCCAAAGTCACATGGAGTCTAGGAGAGCTGGAAATCAAACCTGAGGGTCCCAGTCAAACACCTTAACCCTCAAACCAACAATTCCCTCCTATATAGGGGGATTCTGCTGACTGATCATGCAGTCTGCCTGGTGTGCAATTGCAGCTTTAGTGAAAGCATAAATGCAGGCATCCTGATATCCCTCCAGATTAATGAATAGGGGCTCAAGGAAAAGAGAAATGAGATGTTGGAAGTCAGCATATAGAACTTCCTGCAATACTGACCATGTGAAATCTGATTATTTTGCACTACAGTATTCTAACACATAGCTGCCATGCCTCAGGCTGAAACTGACTTGGGCCTAGCTAGATAATAAGCTCTCCCAGCAGGCTCACTGTACTGTGATCTAGCTTAGGGCCTAGAAACCCTAGGTAGGTGGCACTTTCCTGGAGTTAAGTAGATCTGGGTGAATTCTTCAGTCAGAACTCTTCAGTGAAATGCAAATTCAGTAACACGCTTGGTGAATTCAAGACAGGGTGGGTGAGGTAATATCTTCTATTGGACCAACGTCTATTGGTGAGAAGTTTTCATGATTGTTTTGCTGCATTGTTTAAAAAACTGAATCAAACACTGATGTTTGAACAAAACACTTCAGTGACTTTGGTTTGAAGTGACTTTCTCAATTTCCTTGAAGCTTATTAAAATTCAAAACATGTAAAATGGTCAAATTCAAAACACTTTAGTTGAACCCGAAACCAGTGTTTCTCTTCTAAATTGCCAATGGACCAAAAATCCCTTTGTCTAGCTCTAGTTAAGATCACCCTGATGTGCACTTAATGAGCTCTGTGGCAGTAGGTGCAGTTCCCCAGATGAGCTGGGGAGCAAAGCTTAGCTGGCCCAGAAAGGGGAGAAAAGATGCTCTTGTGAAGACAATTGTAGGGTATTAGGTTTGTTGTCCCAGTGAGATCCAACTTCAGTGACTACATTCTGCCTTTAAAAAACAAAAAAAAACCAGCCTTCCCTTGTATGTCTTCATAGTGTTCAGTTGGCTTCATCCAGAGGTGACAGCACTTTGAGCTAAGGAATTCTAGCGTAGCTTGCATATCTGCTTAGGTCATCTGTGTTCAGGTGGCCCTGCACTGCTGGAAACCAGAGCTGCCTTAGATTGGAGTGCATCTGCTGATGCAGGTAGCAGCTATACAGCACAATCTCCAGCTTTACTAGAAGTTTAGGTAGCTGGCTAGGCTCCTGCAGGAAGTCTGAGTGGAGACTCACTTACATGGGGTTTGTAGTTCAAGGAGGGTTTTAATCTCTTGGGAATATGGAAATGCTCAGTCACTCCTGTGGTAGCCAGTATTTCTGCTGACACGCAGAGGACTGGGATTTGGACTCCATGGTGGTGGTGTATGATTTGGGCCCTTAACATATTAGACACACAGGCCTTGTCCTAAAGAGCATTATTCCCAGCTTGGCCACTGGTCTGCTGGCTGATCCTGGGACAAGACACTTTCATCCTTCCAGGTCAGATTGGCAGAAACCTGGGGTGGGGGAGGTTACCTTCCTCTGCAGCATGGGGCGTGGATTGTCTAGCAATCCTGGCAGGTGTCTCACCTCAGCAACTCCCTGCCATCTCGGGGGCCTTGGCCATTGACCGCTCTTCAATCTCTCCAGTTCTCCAACTGGAGCTCACAATAGGTTAGTCTCTGGAGGACTAAAATTGTTTGATTCTGTATAGGGGTATCTGAAATTGAATGGCCTGAAACAAAAGGTGAGACTAGATCTGGTGGTCCTTTCTGGCCTTAAACTCCACCTTATCTGTAAATGAGGGATAATGATAGATTTTTCTGAAGATCTTTGAGTTCTAAGCTTGCAAAATGCTGTATGGAGAGCTAGACATTAACACTTCAGCTGTCTAATCCTATGACATTTGCTGGTGTTCTGGAACATCCAGTTTCCTGGGCATGTAATATAGTTTTTACTGGCTGGTGGTAGCTCTCATCTGGGTCTGTTGTGCTAGGTGGTGGACACAATTCATTCTCTGATCCAGAGTGTGTGCAATCTAATAGATGACTTGGAATGGAAGGTCTCCAGGACAAGACAGTCTTTGTTTGCATAGCAGTGCAATTTTTGTTCCATGGCTGGGGTCAGGGCTCCTAGGTTCTACCCCAACATAATCAGTAAGACACAAGATTTGTCCAGGTTGGTGACAGAGCTGAGAATAGACCAGAAATCTCCAGAATCCCAGGCTGTGGCTCTCCTCTCTAACCTTCTTCCCTCTTCTCTAAACATCCCTCTCTTGCAGGCTATGACTTTGCAGCAGTACTGGAGTGGTTTGCCGAGCGTGTGGACCGCATTATCCTCCTCTTTGATGCTCACAAGCTGGACATCTCAGATGAGTTTTCGGAGGTGATCAAGGCCTTGAAGAACCATGAGGACAAGATCAGGGTGGTGCTGAACAAAGCTGACCAGATCGAGACGCAACAGCTGATGCGAGTCTACGGCGCCCTCATGTGGTCACTGGGCAAGATCATCAACACCCCAGAGGTGGTGCGGGTCTACATTGGCTCCTTCTGGTCCCAACCACTCCTCATCCCTGATAATAGGAAGCTTTTTGAAGCAGAGGAGCAGGATCTCTTCAAAGACATCCAATCCCTGCCCAGGAATGCTGCACTCCGCAAACTCAATGACCTCATCAAGAGAGCCAGGCTAGCCAAGGTATGGTGTCCCAAGCCTTCCCTCTCCAGTGAGCTGCAGACCTAGCTAAATGGCTGGGATTCAGTCTACATGGAGACCTTCTCTGAACTAGGATAATAGCTGACTGTAGCATTAATGTAGCAGTACACAGAGTTCCCCTGACCTAAGAGCAGGGATGTGCCTATTGTGCCAGGTATCTGCAGGCATCCATCCCCCCAGTTGAGATCAGAGTCCCCAGCAAAGATGAGGGGAGGGAGAGATTCTATTCACCTCAAAAGCCCCTAATGAGACAATACCTGCCCCTGAGAGCTCAGTCTGAATATCCACCGGGTGGGAGGGGAAACAAGCACCAAAAGGGGAAGAGACTGGCCCAAGGTTGCACAGCAGTTTAGTGGCAGACCTGAGAATAGAAACCACCCATCCTGTCTCCAGCTCCCTTCTCTATCTCAGTAGACCCCAAGTCCCTCCAGAGCTGGAAAAGAACCTAGGAGTCCTGACTCCCAAGCCATGTTTCCACTGCTTTAGCTGTGTCAGTTCAAGCCCCTAATGTAAATGCTATACAAGCTGCACCGGTGCAGCTAATGTCTGGCATTAGTGCAAGCCCCTTGTGTGATAACAGCCCTGTTGGCTCCAATCCAAGAGTAGGTGAGCTGTAGCTGGCACTGCCAATTAACTTGCAGTGGCTTATTCTCCCCACTCCATTCAAACTAATGGCATGCTAGTTGCAGAAGTGTGGGTTGTGTGGTAAGACAGCAGAGGGAACTTCTGGGTTCTATTTCTGGCTCTGCCACAGACTAGTATTAGCTGCATCTTGCAGCATGGAAACCCCTCAGATTAACTTCCCTGGCTGGAGCATTGAGGCTTTGTCACTGAGTCAAGTGTGGGAAAGAAATGATGGAAATTTCGGAGCCATACTGGAGAAATTCCACCTTAAACTCCAGTGGCCTTAAACCTTGCAATGGACCCTGCACTGTTCTGGGGTTCTTATCCTCAAGTGATGCCTTAGAAAGATAAGTGAAACCTGTGTGGAAAAGTGCAACTCATTAAGGGAACACAGCTGTAGGTTTTATGACTCTGTTCTTTCAGTTTCTCTTTGCACTTACTGGAAGGAACTGTAATCTCTTTATTGCTTTAGAGAAATCACAGGGCTCAGCATTGACATGGGTCAGAAATAGTGCCTGAAACCAGAGCTGGCCTCGGGCTTCTAGAACATCCAAACAGGTGCTTGATTTCAGCACAACCCACTTCAGAAGGAACAAATATCTATTTAGAAATAGGGCCTGACCTGCTTAAATCAGTGCAGTTTCAAGCCCAAACTCAGTTTACAGTCTGTTACAGCATGTTTTAAGTATTGGTCATGGACCAGAACTCCATTGGGCTAGGTGCTGCATGAACAGAACAAGACTTTGATCTGATACTGAATGTGAGTCAGCAGAGATCTATAGGAATGTAACTGGAAGGTACTACTTGGGTCATGAATTTCTGTCCCTGCTGTTGTGGACCCTAGTCACATCCTGCTTACACTGATCCAGATCAAAACTGGTTGGGTTGGCTGACCCCATTACTCCTACTGGGAGGCTGTTTCAGAATCTCCCTCTTCTTATTTTCAGTCTCGGGGGATTCCTGGTCGGTTATCTGTTTTGTTCTTGTGCCAACATTGTCCTTGAGCTTCCATAGCACTCTTCCTTCCCTGGGGTTTACCTCTGTTTATAGAGAGCAATCAGATTCCTTCTTAGCCTTTTGTTTTTCAAAGGCTAAATAAGCCCAGTTCTTTCAGTCTCCTATCATGAGATCGGCTCTCCACTCTCCTGGTCGGCCTGAGAGCTCTTCTTTGTATCAGGACCAGTTTGAATGAATCTTTCTTGAATACTAGATTGTAATAACTCTCCCTGTAGAGTTAGTTGAGTGGCCAGGCCAGACACCCAGCACATACCTATTCTCTGACTGACTCATACATTTCACTGAGTTGCCATTTTGCTTAGTACTGTCAGTAGACGTAACCAGTTGGGAATAAGCTTTACACAAGTATCTAACCCTGTCATCCCACCCTGCACCTCTCAAAGCAAGTCTCTGTATGCTAGCAGTCGGAACAATACACAGTTGTCTTGCTTTGGGAGGTGGTGTGGGCTAGTCGTTAAGGTACTGAACTGGGAACCAGAAGACTTGGGTTAAATGCTTGGCTTTGCCACTGAGCTTGTGGGAAGGGAGAAGACTGCCTAGCTTAATCAACTTGACTTGAAAGCAGTTTGAGATGGGGGCTGTCTGTCTTGAGTGTCACAAGTTGCAAGATGATCTCTTCCCCCCCAAAGTTAGAAAAAATATATTGACTGAATCCTGATCCAAATAGCACTGGCATGAAGGTAGACCGCCCCAGGCAGGATAGTATTCTGCACTCCCAAGAAGTGGGTGGTGGGAAGTTCTGTCCTTGTCCTGCCACATAACTACTGCAGGCATAAAAGCCACCACCGTGCATGTGCATGTGACTCTCTTGCTATTAAATGCTGAGCTGTGCCCACAAAGGGCAAGAATCCAATGTCGCCTGATAAGCATCCCAACCCTTCCAAGGTCCTCATAGCCCCCACATGCCTTGCAGATGGAAGAGGTATTGGAAATCACTGCTGCTCTAAAGTTGGAGATGAGTTTGAACAGATCTGCAACGAATCCAGGAAATGTACCCCCCAGTCTTGCTGGCTTAGCAGGACTCTTCAAAGATTAAAGCAGGTCCTGCACTCAGCACTACAGGAATACCAGTCTATGGCACTAGCAAGGCATTTAGTGTGCAGGCAGCTATACTGGCAGAACTGCACTCTTGTTGGTATGGCTCATTCCAGCCCTTCTGAGCAAAAGACCACTGGTCTGCTGTGCTGGTTGGTATAAGCTGCACCTATGCCAAGGGCTCTGGCATAACTGTCAGTCAGATGGCACATCAGCATAGCTGTGTCAACAGGTGTGATCTGCTGGCATAGCTACACTAGCAGAAGTCAGTAGACCTGGGCTAAGAGGTGTCATGATTACTGTCTATAAGGCCCTACGTGGGGAAGAGATTTCTGATAGTAGGTGGCTCTTCAGTCTAGCAAAAGGCAGAACGAGATGAAGAGAGACAAATTGTACCAGGGGAAGTGCAAGTGTTTCCCAGTGGGGTGACTATCCATTGCAATAACTGACCGAGGGATGTAGTGGATTCTCCATTAAGTGGGGTCTATAGCCTCAAACAAATTATGGGCTGCATGTGGGAATTGCTAGGTGAAATTCTCACTCCTAAGTATTTGAGTGCTGTACCATCCTAAATATACCTACAGCATCCCTGTGAGCCAGTGACTTATCCCTGTTTTACAGATGGGAAAACTGAGTCACAGTAGTAAAGTGACTTGCCCAAGGTCACCTAGTGAGTCAATGGCAGGCCAGACTCGCACAGGCCTCAAGTCCAAGGCTAGTGCTCTAACGATTAAACTGTCCTTTCCTCTGGCCTTCTATGCAGGAGGCTGTGCTAGATGATCAAGGGTCTTTTGGCCTTAATTTCTGATGGCTTTGGGTGGATGACTGCTCCATAGCCCATTATTACCCATTCAGATTAAAGTCTTAGGGTAAAACTATCAAGAGTGCCTCAAGAACTGAAGTTTCATTAAAAGTCAATGGGGTTTAAGGAACCAAAGTCACTTAAATGGTCTCAAACTTGATCCATAGGCTAGTTCCAGGTGTTCCACAGGGAATGAATTAGTAGGGCTCACCTGGATTCAAGTGGGGCTCAGATGTTGAGGCCCAGGGGTTGGAGACTTGCCCAGTACCCCACCTGTAAAATGGGGAGAATCCTTCTGTACTTCAGTAGTGAGGCTAAAATCCATTGAGATGCTCACAATGCTGATATCTACGTAGAGACTAAGGACTTTCATGGGAAATGGTGAGCCAAGAGACTGGGAAGCAAAACCTGCAGGTCAGGAGTGAGAGGCACCAGCAATCTAACACAGCTTCCCCCCAGGCTGGGACCTGAGGCAGTGGTCCCTGGTGGATAGAGGATTCAAAGACCTGGGTTCTGTTCCTAACTCCTGCCCTGCCCTTCTCTGCAACCCTTCCCCACCCCTTTCTAAAATGAAGATAAAGCTACTTGCCCCCTGTATGGAACTACTCTTGAGACTGACCCAGGGCTGTTGTGTATCCGACTGGGAGCTGGAACTCCTGGGTTCTATCCCTGGCACTGAGGGGAGTGTGGTCAGGTGGGTTACAGCACTGGTGGGGCTGGGAGCAAGGATTCTGGGGTTGGGGGTTTAGTGTATTAGACTGGGGATGGGTGGATTGGGAGCATTATGCTGTCAACCAGGTATCCTTGCTCACTCTCTCCTTGTCCCTAGGTCCATGCCTACATCATCAGCTCTCTGAAGAAAGAGATGCCCAATGTCTTTGGGAAGGAAAGCAAGAAGAAGGAGTTGGTGAACAACTTGGGTGAGATCTACCTGAAGATTGAGCGGGAGCATCAGATCTCACCTGGTGACTTCCCCAAACTGGGCAAGATGCAGGTGTGAAGCTGTGCCTGGGAGGATGGAGTGTAACTTCCACAGGGGCTTGAGGCATCCTAATAGGAGCTGTGGTCAGACACCTAGGTGCATTCACTGCCACCCTGATGCTGGGCAAACTTCTTGCATGCCCCAGAGACTCCTGCTTGCTGCTGGCCTTATTTGGCTAGCCTCTGGCAAGGGACGAACCCCATTAGTGCCCTGCACTAGGGATGATTGTGGGGGAAGGGGGGTACTAATTTGTTTTATCTGACCCTCCTGATGCATGGGTGATCTTGTCATTCCACCTCTGAGTGGGGCCAAGACTTCATGTTTGAGGCCAGATGAGAGGTTCCCCTCACTCCACTGTTAACTCCAGCATGGCACTGAGAGAAGCCAGGGGCTGGACTTCTATGGTAGCCTGGAGGGGAGGTGCTCTTGCCCTCCAGGACTGGGGATCCTGAGAGCAGGGCTAAGCTGAAAGGAAGTGTATTCTTGTAAGAGCAGGGAGTGCTGGGAGTCAAAACTCCTGGATTCTGTCCCAGTGCTGGGAAAAGAGGTCTGGTGTGTTAGAGAGAGAGAGGTGCTGGGAGTTGGGCCCCCAGGCTTCTAAAATACTTCCTGGAACTATAGGCTAATCCCCTGGATTGATTTAAACCCCTCTCCCTGAGGAAGGCAAAAGGGCCTCCATGCAGGTTACACCATGGGCTGGTCTGAGGGAGACACATGGAAAGCTGCCAGCCTTCCATAGATGTGGAGAGTCCCTGGCTTCTTGCTTAAGAATAAGGTTTCTTTTCCCCAGATGCCCTGACTTCCCATTCCCCATAATACAGTGTGCCACTCGGCAGTTGTCCCCCTGTCTGGAGCAACCTCTGGGATGAAGTGGTGTGTGAAGCACTAATTTATAAAGCCAAAGAACTGGGATGAGAGTTGTATCCGGGAGGTGGGAGGAGGGGGCAGATGGATTGAGTGGGTGCAGCTCAGGTGGGTGGTGGGGATGGGTTGGGGATGACCTTACTTGGTGACACCTGGGCATGGGGGATTTTGGATGGGGGAGGGTCAACCTGGTGCAAAGATGGATGGGATTGGGGGCTAGCTGGGCAGGGACATGTAGGCACTGGGAGGTGAGTTGGGGGGCTGCTGGGCAACGGGTAGGGTAGGGGAGCAGCCTGGTGCTGAGTCCAGATGCCACTCTGAATGCTGATCTCTGCATCTTTCCCAGGAGCTCCTGCTGAGCCAAGACTTCAGCAAGTTCCAGCCCTTGAAGACCAAGCTGCTGGACGCAGTGGATGACATGCTGGCCAATGACATCGCCCGGCTTATGGTGATGGTGCGGCAGGAAGAGTCCCAGATACCCACCCAGGCGGTGAAGGGTGGAGCCTTTGAGGGCACGATGAATGGGCCATTTGGCCATGGCTACGGGGAGGGGGCTGGCGAGGGCATTGACGACATTGAGTGGGTGGTGGGCAAGGACAAGCCCAGCTATGACGAGATCTTCTACACTCTCTCGCCTGTCAATGGTAAGATCACAGGCGCCAGTGCCAAGAAGGAGATGGTGAAATCCAAGCTGCCCAACACTGTCCTGGGCAAGATCTGGAAACTGGCTGATGTGGACAAAGATGGACTCTTGGATGATGAGGAGTTTGCCCTGGCCAACCATTTGATCAAGGTGAAGCTAGAAGGGCATGAGCTGCCTGCGGAGCTGCCCCCCCATCTAGTGCCCCCCTCCAAACGCAGACTTGAGTGACTCCCCAGCTCCCTCAGAATGGGGGTGGGGAGAGGGGCAGCCAGACACATGGATTTCAACCTCTGACTCTGCTAAAGAGCCCCAGCCCCCAAGAGCCAGTGGACCATTAGAATTTTGCTTCGCAGGGCACTGAACTGAGACCTTCCTTCCAAATGCCCCCAGCTGAGTGTGATAAGAGCTGAATGAACCCTCAGACATGTCAGTATTGTGCACAAGAATATTTTTAATATGTTCAAGGCCGCATTTTTGTTTCCCTTCACTGTAGCATTTGAGGTGCTGCTCCAGGAGCTATAGGTGCAACTGGTTTGTCTTCCTAAGGTATTGAATGGCTCCCTCTTGTGGCAAGGGTAGCATGGCTGAGCTGCAAACATCAATTCCATGCCCTGCCTGGGAGTGCCATTCACAATGGAATCTGCTTGTGTAACTTGTGGTGGAGCAGCTGATCTGATTTTTTTTCCCCCTTAGGAACAGGGTCTAAATGCATCAGTCTGATCCTCAGCTGACTTTCCCTCTCCAGAGCAGTTTTTATGCTAATGACCCAGGTGGTCTGTTTTAAGGCAATGTTGGCTCATTCCCCATGGCCCCATCTCCCCATACTCACTCACTTGTGAATATTTCTGTGTTAATTACTTTTGGCTTTACCTACCCAAGCCTTAGACTAGTTAAAATTGGAGATGGGGTTCTTAAAGGAACATGGACATACCTCTTTGGTTGGGGGAACTGTGGTGCTGCTTTTTGTGCCTTTTCACTCCTGAACATAGCTAATCTTCACACTTGCTTTGAACCCCCCCTCAGAGCTGTCACTTCCTTCTAGACACCCACTTCACTGGCCTGGGTTCTTGTAAACTTCACAATCCACATCTCTCAGTGCTGGGAAGCCTGAATTTCTACAACAGGAAGATGCATCTAGCCCAGAGATTGCCTCTTCCGTAAAATGCCCCATGTCTGATTCCTCACTTGTCCCAAGCCTAGTCACATCAGCTGCTCCAGTGCAAAGCATTCTGCTGTAGCATTTACCTCTGGCATTGCCATGGTTAAAGTGGTGAGGTGCAAGGTATGGCCTAATCTGAGCCTATAACTGGCATGTTGCACTGCACCAGATGCTCACATGTTCACCTCAACTCTTGTTTAGAAACGCACTTGTCCTGAGAAGCCTTAGAATTAAACTCTAGGTGAGTTAGAGGGTTACTCTGGCAGCATGCTCCAGTCTGACAGTCTAAACTCAGCCTGTCTGTGTCAACTTCCAGGCCTAGATCTGGAACTGCTAGCGCAGAACTTGTGTGGAGAGGGTGGCCCCATTCCTGATTCACTGCTGCACAAACTGCCTGCAGTTCCTTAAGTTGTGTGAGGTTATTGGCCTCTGTCCAATTTCAGGGCCCTACCAGCAGCCCTCAAACAACTTAAAACTGCAAGCAGTTGCAATTGCCATCTCTGTACCAAAATTGATTGAGGACCTAGACCAGGGGCACCCTACAGTTAGGTCTGCTGAATCCTGCTGGAATTGGGCACCCGATTTAGGCTGTTGCCAAACCATCAAGAGGCAGTTTCCTATGAAGCAATGGCAGCAGAGCAGTGAGGGAAGGCATAAAGGGCTTGTCACAGCATCCGCCTGCCAGGCTGACATGGGGGTGGGGGGATGGTTAAAGTAGAGGCCTCTCTGTAAGAGACGTGCCTTATTCTTGTCCCTGTTTGGAGTGGAGGCAACATGGACAGGTGGGTTTCCTGCTGCTTTCAAAGGCAAGCAGCCAAAAATGCCTTGCTCAGGGTCCCCTCTCAGCTGCTTACCAGCCTGGCTTTGCTCCATGTTAGCTTGGTTCCTGTGTGGCTGCCACACACTGATGGAGACTCAAAAGCCCTTTTTTGGTATCGGGTTGCGGCAGGGGTGTCTGTCTAGAATTTCTGACAGTCCATGTGAGAGTGAAGAAGCAAAGCTCTGATACTTCAGGAAGCTGTCTAGAATGTTCCCCGCTGTCAGCTGTGAGGGTCCAATCTGCCTTCTGGGCTTTTCCCTGTGGACTCCTGTGCTGAGGGAGTGTCAGCCTTAAGGGCCGTGCTCCAGTGTCTGTTAACTATGTACATGAATTGTTTTCCTCCTGTACAATGAAGCAGTTGTCTCGGGGGGTGGCCACCCCAGGCCTGTGCCTCAGAAGAGGGAAGTGCACTCTGTTAAAGTCTGTCAAACCTTTTTGAAACATTAAAGTTTATTGACCAGTTCTGCAGCTCCTGAGTCTGCGTCCTGTCCTGGGAAAGCCAGGGGAGGTGGCTTGAGCCTTGTTAAAGGGAATGTGCCACAGCTTAACAAGGAGACAGACCTCTGCTGGTAAGAGCTCCTACTGTCATGGGGCTCCTGCTGGAGTATCTCCTGAGCTGGGGAATCTCTCTTCAATGTAGCCCTGAAACATTAGGCCAAACTTGACTCTGCATCCCTATGTGTGAGGTGGCCCTAACTTTATACTGTTCCTGTTGGGGGGGGGATGTTCCTTCCTCTAAAGAGAAATGGCCTCCACTTATGCTTGGCTTAGTTTTCCAATGAGTGTTACTATCAAAGGTTGGGAGGGGAAAAGGGATTCGGCAAAGGTCGATGGCAGAGCTGGGAATAAACCCAGGTGTCTGGTGCCCTAGCTGCTGAGATGCTGCTTGCAATCTAAATACAAACCAAGTATAATTGTTCTCCTCACCCACTTCACAGATGGAGAGCTGGGATTTTGAACCAGGGTCTCTGGCATGCTGGACCAGGGCCTTTAACCGCAAGGTTAACCTTTCTGTAGTGCAATGTACCCTGTGGGGAAACGCGTATCACCCTTTACGTACGGGTAACTGCTCCCGAATGCAGCTGTTGTACCGTGTGTCCAGCTGCCTGGGGGTGAAGATTCCACTGAGGTGGGTAAGAGGAGGCAGCATAGAGCTGAGGGAGGAATTGAAGTGTGGGGAAATGTGATCTGACAAGAACAAGATGTTCTGATGCTCTCAACTGCAGGTAGGGGCACGGGAGGCTGGGCTGTTTGTGGAGGGACAGTGAGACTTTGGGCAGTGTCTGTTTGCAGCCAAACACTAGCTGTTGAGTCTGGCTGTAGGAAGAAGCTGCTGATGCTCCTGACCTTCAGGGCCTGTGCCAGGACATCTTCACGCTCCTGCTGCATAGCTTAATCCTGTCGTATGGTTGTGCACAACCGTATACCTTTCCTGTCCCACAGGGTCCCTCCCCTCCCAGTTGGTGGGACAGGATTTTCCTATAAGACCCACTCTGTCCTAATCAGTGGGCTTCCCTGTGCCAGTCCTAGAGTGTTCCCTGTGTAACCCCTGGCTTCTGTTGCTACCAATTCCCCATTCTAGCAGGTGCCAGGTTACAGGGGTGGAGGGTGCTGTGCTGGGGGCAGTGCCGTGAAGCTGTAATCTAGGAGTGGCTTTTCCTGGAGGGGGAGCAAAGGGTGCCTCTGTCAGAGGGGAAGTATCATCCAAACTCCTACCTAACTGGGGTGTGATTCTGTGTGCAATGCCTGGGGAGGGGGGAAGATAAGCTTCTGCCTGCAGGGGTACTGCTACCCCCTGCTCAGAGGAATGTGCTACCCTGTGCTGGCTGCAATACTACGGGAGAGGGGGTGAGGTTGTGGTTGCCTTTAGCTGTGACACTGCTGATCTCTGGGTGCACAGCTGGTGGGGGGGAGAAGGGTTGATACAGCTGCCCTTTGCTGTGTGGAATGTGGGAACAAACATGGGTGGGTCCATGTAATGAGATTGGATTCTGCTGGGTGGAGTACAGGAAAGGAGGTGCTGCTGCCCTCTGCTGGGCGGAATGGGAACTGCAGGGCTGTGCCAGAAACCATGTATAGCCAGCATTTAAGAGAGCAGAGACTCCTCTTCAAAGTTTGCTCCTTTGAGAACAGCAGGATCCGAGTCCTACCATCCTTGGCCACTAGCTCAGGGACTGCCAGTCTTCAGCTGGGTGCTGGAGTTCAGATGGAACAGTCTCTGTGTCCCCTGCTGCTAAAATGCAGCTGTCACTTGTCTCCAGCCAGTTACGGCTTTAGAGCCTGATGCTGGGTGTTGCTGAACAACTGGAGGCATGTGAGGTGCCGTACTTGGCAGGGTTGAGGCCCAGTCTGACTGGGTGTAGGTTTTTCAACCAAAGAATCCAGGACTGGGCCTTTCCATTAAAAACAAAAGGACCTCCATGTACTGCATCCATGGGGAGTCTGGCTATGGGGTGGGGACAGGCCTAGAGAGGGGTAAGCAGATCTCTTCCCCCTGCCCCCTTTGCCATCTATGAGGGCAGCAGCCAGTTCACCCCTTCTCAAGCCTTCCATGCAAGTGCTGTTGAATCAAAATTGCAACACTTTGGGAAGGTCAATTTCAAGAACTGGCAGGAGAGAGAGAGAGAGAGACTCCAAAACAGTCAGTGACATTTTCTCATTCTAATTGGTTGGGTTTAGAGTTTAATATTTGAAGTAGATACTACTGAAAATTACAAGAGGCTGGATAGCAGGTGTGTTGTGTTCCTCTTATAGGCAGAAAGTTTCAGGTCAGGTGAAAGGACACATGTTGATGGTCCTGAATCAATGCTTTGGTTTTGGGGAGAAACCTTAACTTCAGCTTTTTGCCCACCTCAGGGTGGGGGTGGGAGAAGCTTTGTAATGGTGGAATTTCATGCAGAGTGGAAATCCTTAGGGCAGGTTGAACTTGGAGAGAAGCCTGAGCCTCCTTGGGTTAGCATAGTCTTAGCCCAATAACCTGCCTTTAATTCAGTCACCCAGCAGGGGGTAGTGTTGCTTCATGTAGGCCCCAGTGCAATAGCAACTGGTTAAAGTGTAAGTATCTCACTGCTGTTGGGCCTAGGCAGTGCTTGGTGCAATGGGGGAGCCCAGTCGGGTGGGGAGAGCTAGCCATGCAGCACTTGGCACACGGAGGGCCCAGTCTTCTTTGGGACCTCTAGGCACTTTCACAACAGAAAAGGGAGACAGCATGGCCTAGGGGCTGGGTAGTGCATGGAGACTCAGGACACCTGGTTCTATTCCTGGCTCTGCTACAGATGCCCTGTGTGAGCTCCAGTGAGACCTTCTCCCCCCCGCCCCCACTTGGTGTTTGCCCTCTGTCTAGGCAGCACGGGACGCTCTGGGCTACGGTCTCAGGGTGGCTCTAGGCAATGGTGGGCAGGCTAGACCCTCTGAGCAGAATTCCTTAGCTGCTCCCCTGATACTAATAATGCACAGCCATAGTAGGACATGAGGGTCCAGCTGGAGCCTGTAGGCACTACTGTAATGTGGGCAGTAACCCACCCTGTGTAATAAGGCACCTCGGGCAGGGCTCTAGTTACTGCCCTGATATGGCTAATGAGGGCTGCATTGGCTTGAATATCTAACAGCTGCCTGTTCCCTCCCGGGATGGGGAGCTGAGGAGTGGGTCTGAGACCTTCTGCTTCGCCCCCCAGCTCCAGATTGGTCAGTCAAACAATCTCTTTCGGTGCCTTCTGACCCTGTGTGAGATGAGTTTGCCTGGTCTCATTTGGGTTCCCAGGGGGGGTGGGGGCCTATCTCACTATGGCCCTGACAGAGGGGCCTGGGCCCTCGGTGGCGGAGTGGAGTGGAAAGAACAAGCATGTGCCAAACAGCTCTCCATTTTTAAACTCTAATCTCAGTCTGTTCGTTCTTCCTGCCCTGGCTTCTGTCTGTCTGTCCATCCCCTTCCCTTGATCCATCCTCCCCGGAGGCTCTCCTTGCTTGCGGCTGTGGCTCTCCCTCCATCACCATACACGCCCCCCTCCCTCTGTCCCTTCCTTGCTCCCTCTGTCCCTTGGCTGTCCTCCATCCCTCCTCACTCCACCCCTCTGTCCAGCTGTCCTGCCATCCATCTGTCCATTCCACCCCATACACACCCTTCCTCCCTCTGTCCCCCACGGGCTCCTGTCCGTCCCGGTCCATATAGGCCCCTCTCTCCATTCCTCCTCTGGTTCTCTCTCCCCCCTTCTCCTTTCGTTCTGGGCGGGGGTGTGGGTCTGTCACGGCACATCTGGCGCAGCTGGCCCCGCCCCTTCTCCACCTGGCCCAGGTGGCAGTAGCTCCCTCCCCATTGGGGGCCGGCCGGGAGGGGCGGGGCCGGGGCCCGGGCTGCGGGGAGTGGAGAAGGGCAGGCAGGCAGCGAGGCTGGAGCAGCCGGAGTGGGGCAGCATGTGCAGCCCGGTGGAGCGGCGCCTGGCCGGGCTGCGGGAGCTGCTGCAGGGACCCGGCCTGGAGGCGCTGCTGGACGTGCTGCTGTGCCTGTACCGGGAGTGCAGCGGCGCCCCCCTGCGGCGGGAGCGCAGCGTGCAGCAGTTCCTGGAGTGGGGTGAGTGTCCTGCCCCCCGGGTCCTGTGCCGGCAGCTCCTGCCCCCAGAGCTCCGTGCAGTGGGGGGAAGGAAGGGGAGTCCTGCCCCCAGAGCCCCGTGAAATAGGAAAGGGGGGGGCTGCCTGCTCACCTCTCCTTGCAATGAGGGAGAGAAGCCTGTCCGGTAAGACCCCCGGCCCTGTGCAATTGGGGGAGGGCTGTAGGGAGAAGGGTTGCCCCCAGGGTGCAATGCGGGAAAGGGCCCCAACCCTGCATAATGGGGGAGCAGGCCTTGGGGTGAATTGCAGGATCTGCTGCCAGCCAGCTTTCTGCCCCACCCTCCATTGCAGTGGGCTGCCCCCCAAGATGCAGTGGGAGGTTGGGAAGGGGAGAGGTCTTGCCCCCCACCATGTGTGAGGGCTAGGGGTGCCCCCTACCTTGTGTGATAGGTGTCCCTTGGGACCCCTGTGGTGGGTGGGGGCAAGGCAGTGGTGACTGTGCTTGACTGCCCCCTTACTGGGCACTGGGGCTGCAGGTGCTTATCACTGGATGCCCCCATGCCTGTTCACACAGAGGAGGGAATAGAGAGGTGTGAGCGTGTAGCACTAATCCACACACTGCTCCCTGCAATACTCCACTCCCTCTGTCTGCGCTGATCATGAAGATGCTGTTTTTTATTTATTGGGGGGGATGAAACATCCCACTAGGGACTAGGCTGGGACTTGGGGTGGCCTGCATGACATGAGTTTGCCAACTGCTTGGGTTGAGTCTGGATCACTGCTAGATTTCTCCAAGGAAGTTATTCAGGAGTAAGGAAAGGTGTGAATGTAAAGCACGGCAGTTACTGTGGGATAGTTCACTCTTAACTCTGGGCTAGCAATTCTGCTCAATTTCCCTGTGTGAACAAGGCCTCACAGGGCTCTTTTCACTGTAGTATTGGAGCCTCTGTGTGGCTGTTTTATCTTCAAAACCCCTATGGGCTAGCGAACCACGTACAAACGGGGGCAACTGAGTCAGAAGATGTAGTACCTTGCCCATGGCGAAACAAGGAGTCAATGGCAGAGCTGAGGAGTGAACTCAGGTCTCTGGAACCAGACCCCTACGCCCATCCATGCCAGATGTGCGGCACTGCTTTGAGGAGAGTGATGGATTGAGAGGTGGCTTGGTCAGTGTACAAGTATCTTTGCAGAGAGGAAACAGCAGGTACTAAAGGGCTCTTTAATCTAGTGGAAAATGGCAGAACAAGAACCAACACCTGCAGATTATTTCCAACTTGAATGTTTCCAGCTTTAAGGCTCCAGTGTTTCCCAGGGAACAAACTCTGAAAGGAAGTGGTGGATTCTCCATCTCTTGATGTCACCAACTCCAGCCTGGCTGCTTTTCTGGAAGATGCTTTAGTCCAAGATGGGTTCATAGATTCCCTGACCAGAAGGGATCACTGTGATCATCTAGTCTGACCCCCTGCATAGCACGGGCCAGAGAACTTCCCCCAAATCATTCCTAGAGCAGGCGGCTAAGAAAAACCCAAGTGATTGGGCTCAGTAGAAACTGCTGTGAAATTCTCTGGCCTGTATGATACAGGAGGTCAGACTAGATGGTCTAAGGGTCCCTTCTGGCCTGAGTCTATGAATAGCCTTGTTATGGCACATCAGTAGCGCCACTGTCCTTCAAGCTGAGATGCTCTCACTGTTTAACAGCCAGCTCTTCTACGTGCTCAGAAATCCACCTTGCTGCCTCTATTTAAAAATACAGAATACCTGCCTTCTGTCTGTCCAGCCATGTCCTCATGTACCCCTTTGCTCTAGGATCTCTCCCATAAGGAAACCCATGCCTATGAGCCTGGATGGGTTTTGTTGGGTTTTTAAAAAGAAAAGAAAAAGCTTGTAAATTTCCTGTTTGGCCCCCATTCTGCTCCCAGTAGTCTGGTCCCTTTCATGCTCCAGATACAGCACACATTATGGAAGGGCTCAAATTTTCAAAAGTGTGGAAGGGTTTCTGGGTGCACAAATGGAGACCTCCTTTAGAGGGGCCTATTGTAAGATGTCCGTTTAAGGCATGTCCAAGTTGGGAAGCCCCAAAATAACGAAGCAGCAATCTGAGGCGGTTATGTCTGCAAAGAAAGGTCCCTGCCCCGAAGAGCTTGGTCTAAACACAGAGGAAAATAGGACAAGGAAGGGACGCTGCCAGATGTAGCAGCTGGGTTCTGAGGGCTGTTCTTGTATACCTCCTGTGAGCTGCGGTAGCGCTGTGGTGGGAGGGGGGGGCTCTTTCCATGTCCTGTCTCTGCTGCCAATCTCTGAAGTCTACAAGGCTGCGTTCATTCGCACCAGCTGTGGATCTAGCACCCAGATTGGCTGCAGCCTGTAAGTGTTAGTAGAGTGGGTGCATTGTAACTACATGCTCGATCCAATGCAGGATGGATGCTCTAGCACCACAGACCAAGCCTCCTTGAGCTGATAGGCCCATAAAATAATAAACGGGGGAGATCAGGAATCTCCTGGTCTTGTAACATAAGAACAAGGAGCCACAATGAAATTCAAGTTAGCAATAAAGAGTCCTGCAAAGCACTTCTCTTTAAGGAGGAAAAATCAAATGCCTACCTGTAAAATGGGAAACAAATGGCTAGACAGTACTGCTGAAAAGAATGTGGGGTCCTAGTGGATCACAAATTGAATATAAGCCAACAGTGCGGTGCAGTTGTGAAAAAGGCAAATATCATTCTGGGGTGTATTAACAGGAGTCTCGCATGTTAGACCTGGGAGGTAATTGTCCTGCTCTGCTTGGCAGTGGGGAGGCCTCAGTTGGAGTACCGTGTCCAGTTCTGGGTGCCACGCTTTAGGAAAGACGTGGACAGCCTGGACAGCCTCCAGAGGAGAGCAACAAAAATGGCAAAAGTCTTCAGAAAATCTGACCTGTCAGGAAAGGTTAAAAAATTGGGCATGTTTAGTCTTGAGAAAAGACCTGACTGGGGGACCTCATAAATCTTCACCATCTTTAAAACAGCCCTGAACATATTTGATCAATTGCTCTCCACGACCACTAGGGGTGTAGGACAAGAAATAATGGGCTTAAACTGCTGCAATGGAGACTTTAGGTCAAATATTAGAAAAATGTTTCTGACTCCAAGGGTAGGTAAGCTCTGGAACAGGTTTCCAAGGGAGGTTATGGAATCCCCGTCCCTGGAGGTTAAGAAAAGGTTGGACGAACACCTGTCAGTGATGGTCGAGGTTTACTCAGTCCTGCCTCAGTGTGGGGGCTGGACTTGATGTCTTCTCGAGGTCCCTTCCAGCCTGACATTTCCATGATTTTATGAAACACCCAACTGATCACAGGATATGGTTTTTCTTTTAAACTATGGAACTTGCTATCACAGGAAGTCACTGAGGTCAAGAATTTAGCAAGCTTCAAAAAGGGATTGGATTGGTTATATGGATAACAAGAATAACCAGTAATAACTAATGTTAATGAACTTTGGCAGGGATATTAAACCTCAGGGTTTAAACTGTTTTTTTAATTATTTGCGATCAGGAGGAGACCTTCATTGGGAGTAGATTATCTGACATCTGCTCACTGCAGCGTTGGTGCGTCTTCCCCTGAAGCATTAGATGCTGGCTGCTGTTGGGGGATGGGAACTTTGTTTGTATTGCAATAATGCCTATGACTCCCAGTCTCAGACAAGGGTTTCATTGTGCCAGGTGCAGTACAAACACAGAACAACAACTCTTTCTGCCCCCCAAATTATGATGCTCTAAATTTGACAGCCCTCTGGTCTGATCCAATCTGACAATAGGTATGTTCCCAATACTAACCCCCACATTTACCCCTCCCCTGTAAAACTGGGGCTGATAATTCAGTGGCTGATGACCTTAATTAGCTAATTGTAAAGTGCTGTGTTCTCTCCTTCCACTCCCTGATAGCTGGTTTGCAGGAAAACAGGAATCTCTGTGCTGTGTGAGTTTGCATCCACTCCCACTGCTTACGTGTATTCTCCACGCTGGGAGTGACTTATGCTGTAGGCATGAAGATTGGGGGGGTGAATGATCTTGCTTCCGTGTGGTTTTGTTTTTGTTTTGGGTCCGTCCTTCAGAAGCAAAAATGTGGGGGAGATACAAAATGAGAAGGCATGATTCTGTGCCCCCTCCCACTGTGTGAAAGTGAGAGAGATAAGATAAGGCCCTAATGTCTTGCTGTGATGGTGTCTCTACCTGTTTGCAATACCTTTGCCCTAAGACTGGAGCTGACTGAAATTTGAGATTTTGGGTTTGCGGGACACTTTGGCATGTCCTGCAAACCAGACTTGCTGCAAAGGTTAATTTTAGAAATCCCACAACAATTTCCAAAATGTGTAATGCCTGTCCCAGCAGGTGCCCAGTGCAACCTGACAGGAGTCTTGTCAATTTCACTCTGCTCTCCAATGAATGAGGACTGTGAAACTGACCTTAATCATGTTAGCAGCTGCTGAGCACCCCAGAGCTTGTCACCCCTGGGTCTCTCTGCCATGGCCCTGGGGACTCCAGGACTCCCAAATTGCCAAGTCAGTTGGGTCCTTGGGCTGCCTGGGGAGCCAGCTGTCTCAGGACTGGCTTAGCAGTAGGGGGCCTGAGGGCCCTGGCTAGAGCAAGGGTGGTGCCGAGAGCTGAGTCCCAGTTAGAGTTGGGGTCCTCAGGCTCCTTTCCCTGTTGTAGGATGCCTGGAAGCCCAGGTATCCCCATGGTGGGGCTGCCTCGGAGCCTGGTTCCCCGGCAGCCTGTGAAGTGATCTGGCAGGGCACCTGGCAAAAAACCTGCCTGTGATTTGACAAACATAGTTGAACCCAGAGTGTGTTTGCGAAAGGCTCCAAGTTCACCACTGGGCATTTTTTGACGAAATTCTCTTTGGTTGGAGAATTTCCAGCTAGCTTTCACTAGGACAAGGCTTGGTGGGGATTTTAATGGATTTATGAAGGTCGGGGGAGCGGCGTGTCCTAAAGAAGACGTTACACCTGTATGGGGGAGTACTGGGCCTAGCTGCGGAGGGGGTGGACAGATCTCCTGGTTATCGTCTATGGCGTCATCTTGATCCTCTAGTTGCGATTGCAGGGAGAACCTTGAAAATATGGTCTGGTGCTGTGATGGCTGCCGGAGCTGGCAGAGAGCCTGAAATGATAGCTCTCCATACTGTCTTTTAGCTCTATTGGCTGGCAGTGCTACTTCAGAGGTCAGCCTTGTTAACTATCTCACTGCTGATCAAAACATACGAGATGGGGAGGAGGCAGCAGCAGTGACAGCTCTTATGGAATCTGGCCCCCTGGATAACGCAGGGTGTAGAATTTCATCCAGGGTTTCCTGGGGCAGAGAAAATTACTCTTTCCTACACTCACTCCCAAGAGGGGAACCCTGATAAGGAATGTGGCCAGGGGCAAGACACGGGTTCTATTCCCAATTTTGCACTGGCCTGCTGTGTGACCATGGACAAGTTCCTTCCCCTCCCAGTGTCTGTTTCCCATTCCACCTTCTGTCTATTTAAACTGAGCTCTTTGGGGCAGGGACTGTCTCTTGCTGCATGTCTGCCCAGTGCCAGGCGCTATGCAGGGTCTTGGAACTTGGTCAGAGGGGCTAGGCACTGCTATACTCAGTGTGTGAATTATAGCAGTGACAACTCTATTATGAGTTTGGTGATATTTAGTGTTTTCCTTAAAGCCCCAGCTCCTGGAGTCATGTGCATACCTCAGCCTTAATTTTTGCAGATTTTGGGAGGATCAAGTTTCTAATCCTTTCAGAGAGGGTGAGCTGGCAAATATGCCTCCCTGGTCAAAACCCACAGGAGGCAAATTACAAAAGAACCCCAACATTCATTATTTTAAAGAAGCATGGGATTTAAACAAAATAATCTCATGATTGTGGGGGGCTGACTATCATGTTTAACACTTAGTGTTGTCAACATGCAAATATCCTGGAATTCCTTCAGATCCCATTGGCTTCAATGGGGTTTCTAGGTATTCAGCACTCAAACAAAAAATTTCAATATTGTGATGGTTTGTATATGGACTAAGTTCTTTGGGGAAGGTGCCATCTTCTGTTTGTGTGGTGCTTCGCCAAATAGAGCTGCAACCTCTTTATGCTTTCAGAGGCAGTGTGGCCTAGTGGATAGAGCACTGGACTGGGACTCAAAGACTTGGGTTCTAGTGCCAACTCTGCCCCAGCCTGCTGGGTGCCCTTGGGTGAGTCATTGCCCCATTCTCTGCTGCTGTTTCAACCTCTGTAAAATGGGGCTAGTGATACTCTTTGTAAAGTGCTTTGAGATCCACAGATGAGCAGCATTGTTGCTGCAACTAACAGTAGATAGCTCCAGGTCCTTTGTTTTTAACAGACATTTAAAACTTGGCACTTGGAGGAAATGCAAAGCAGGGAGATAATCAAGCTATTGACTTTTTGGCCCAAAATGTAATTCCAAAATAAAAGCCTAATTTCTGATTTGGTTTTTTTTAAGGCCAGAAGGGATCATTGTGATAATCAAGTCTGATCTCCTGCACCCCACAGCCCTGAAGTAACTTCTGGTCGAAGTAAAGCAAATCTGTTAGAAATGCATCTCATCTTGATTTTAAAATTGCCCATGATGGTGAATCCACCACAGCCCTCGCTTACTGATTCTTTCTGTTAAAATGTGCACCTGAATTTGTCTAGCTTTGGCGTCCAGCCTTAGGATCATGTTAGACCTTTGTCTGCTAGATTGAAGAGCCACGTTTCAAACTTGATTCCTCATGTAGGTACTTGTAGACTGGGCCCAAGTCACCCCTCAACCTTCCCTTTTTCATCAGCCCACAACCCAGGCTTTGAGCCACACCAGTGGGCCACAGATGCAGCTCTGTTATGTGGGCTGCATCCACACACCCTATATATTACCCAGAGGGCCCTAAGGATGTCACATGGGCCATAGCTGTGTGCTGATTAGGCCATGGGTTGAGAACCACTGAGCTAGAGCAGCCTCACTTGATACACTGAAGAACAGCTGGTAGGCCAGTACCAGCTAAGGCCAGACAGTGGCGGTGTGCCAGTGGCTGCCCAGCCCGCTGTGCTGAGATCTGGGGAGATGCTTGGTCTAGCTGACTAAGAGCAAGGGCCTGTCCCTGTTGTGCTAGATGCTGCCCAGACCCCCTGTCTGTGAATAGTGGTATGTCCCCGTTGTGCTAGGTTCTGTACAGCTTCCTCCTGAGAAGCACTTCCTGCCCCAAAGAGCTTACACTCAAACCAGAGTTCACAATTAATTCATCCTAAACCCAGAAAGGGGCTGTTATGATTATCTCATTGGCCCTCCTGCATCTCCGTGGCTGCAGCTTTTCACATGGTGCTTCCTGCGTTGAGCCAACAAGCTGGGCAGGAGCCCAGATCTATTTTGGAGGGGGGGGAGATGGAGTCTTGATTTAAAAGCTCTGCAAATGAGGGGGGAATCCACCCCCTCCCTGGGCGTCAAACAACCAGAATTTGCTTCTGCATTTCTAGTGTGACTTTTAATTCCACTTCCAGCTGCTGGCTCTGTAACCCCTGGGGCAGGGTTGAAGTGGGGCCTGTTTGCCCTCCCGAGAATCCTACTACCAAGCCACGGTGGAGTGATGGCCTGATCCCCGAAAGCCATGGGCAGTGTCATTGAGGAAGCAAGGGGATGATGCGTCTGCTTCACGCATTTTTTTTAAACACATGCAGGACGGGAGGGTTAAATCAGCTAAAGAAATCTTAGTTGTACAATCTTATTGCTCATGCCTGGCCTCCGCACAGCTTTTGTACTGTGGGTTGGGGGGGCAGGGGGGTGGTATATGTGAGAAATGCTCATACTGAGTGGTGGTGGGAGGGGGGGGGCTGCCACACCTCTTGCCTTGAAGTGGTTTCCGTCATGTAGAGGGTTTAGAGTTTGGTTCAATGGCTCTCAGCGCCCCTACTGTACAAATTGTTCCAGCCACCCTGCTCTTTCCACCACCACCCCAAGCCTGGATGCTGTTTCATAGACTTCAGGGCCACAAGGGAAGCTGAGGTCATCTTGGCCTGCAGCAGAGATGAGCCCTTAAATTTCACCCAGCTACCTCTGTACTTAGCTCAATGATGTTAGTCTCCTGAGGACTGAAATATTTTCCTCTGAGTTCTTGCGAGCCCTAGACACACACTGCTGGTCTCTCCTGTGCTGAGGTCCCTATTAGGGCAGGGAATTGACGAGGGGAGAGGTGCCTGGATGAATCAGTGACCGGATAGCAAGTATGAAAACTCAGACCACTTTTTTGCAGGGGAGGGTAATAGTTGCCTAACTAACAAAGTCCTTAATATTGGGACTGTCCCAATAAAATCGAGGTGTATAGTCATCATGCCAGATGATCCCAGCAGGTGCCCCACACCCTAAGCTGCAGAGGAAGGTGAAATCCTCCCCCCCACGGTCCCTACCAATCTGATGTAGGGGGAAAATTCCTTTACAACCTGAAATCCGGCCATCAGCTAGAACCTGAGCCTGGGAGGAAGGTCCACCAGCTAGGCACCAAAGCCAGAGAATTCTCTGAGCCACCTTACAGCACTCACGTCCTGTCTCCACCTGTGACTGAGCTTTGATGTAGCCGAGGAAGGTAAAAAATTCAAGCTCCATCTGGCCAATTGTGCACTGGAGAAAAATACCCTTCTTAGCTCTGCAGGTGCCCCGTGTCTTGGACTGATCTAGCCCCCTTCCTATATGGGAATAGCAGAATTAGTACAAGTACGTTGATAACAGTAACATTCCAACCACGGCTGGTGCATTGTGCTGCTTTAACTACAGCCAGAGAATTAAAGTGATGCAACTCCTGTATGCAGGCAAGGGCTTAAAGAGAAGAAATGCCCTGTAAGCTGGGGGCTAGGGCAATGGACTAGCAATTGAGATGCTTGGGTGCTAATAGAACATCTGCTATTCCAGTAGTACACGTGATGTCGAAGTTAAACAAGAGTTTTCGCCTTGATGTAAAAAGCGGGGAAATCACTGTTGTCTCTCCTAATGCAGAAACTCAACTGGCCATAGTAGCTTTTCGTGGGTGGATGTGTGTGTTTCAATCTTAAACAGGTTGCTGGGGGTTTAATTTACATTTGGAAGAACAGTTTTAAATAGATCTAAAAAAATCTGTGCACTCTTTGAGGCAGGGATCATCTCTGGTTCTGTCTTGGGACAGTGCTAGACACAATGAGAGTCAGGTCCGTGACTGCAGCTCCATGGTACTATTGCGATGCATGTAATAATCTAGGTATTGCTTCCTTGGCTCCTGAGGTGACAGACTTCTTAAGATCTCCTGCAGACCGTAGCATCACCCAGTGGAGAACAAGATGCTGTTTTTTCTACCGTAGTAATACATCAGAAAAGAACCTGAGAATCCCAGTTCTTTCCACAGTCATCCAAGGCAGCATCTCGCTGCATGCCCACTGCCACTCCTGTCTGAAACTCTCAGCTGTAGCAGCCCTTTTAGAAAACATCTATGATGTAACTCTTAACTCTGCTGGCTCCTTCTTGCAAGGCCGTGGAAATAGGATTACTCATGCTCCCCAACTGCACTGGACTTGTTTTTCAGGTTTAGGCGCTGGCTGTGTTAGGTAAAGCACTTGATCTTGCTGGAGATATTGCTGTAGGATCCAAACTTCAGAAAACCATGCTTGGTACTTGGCAAGAAAATTCCCTTTTAGTTTGATTAACTTTTACAAAATCATTTCTGGGGCAGGGCATGTTCTCCTTGGGCCCCCAGCAGATTCTGGTGTGACTCACTTGAAAGCAAACTTAATTTATTTCAATTCATGATCTGTAAATCACAGATGATGGGCTGTTTAAAAATAGCTTTTGAAACCTCCTTTTTATTGGGCCTTTGTTGATATGACAGCAAGGACTGGGCAGCCTTATGTGACCTGGAAAGGGTGGGGCGGGGCTGGTGAGCCAGGCACTGCACTGACCCTGATTGAGCTGGGGGCTCTATTATGGCAGGTGCATGAGTAGTAGTAGTAAGGCAGAGCCAAGAGATGCAGACCAAGATCAAGGCTCCCTTATGACGTGCATATTATTAATAGTACTATGGTAATGCTCAGAGGGCCCCAAGGAGCGTGGGGCCCCTTCCCTGGTGTGCATTTTCAGTAGTAGTATGGTACTGCCTTGGTGCCCCAGCTCAGACTGGGGCCCCTGTTATCATGCCAGGTGCTGCACCCTCCTCGTTTATGGCATCTGCGTTATGAGCAGTGCTGTGCTGGTGCCTAGGGGGCCTGAATTCGAGCAGGGCGCCCGGCCTGTGGAGCACAGCCTCAGCCTGAAATCCCCTGACTGAGAGTGAGACACGGTCTCTGCCTGGAGGAGCGCATGACCTCGTGAGGGGAAAAAGGTGGGAGGAGAAATGAGAGCACTGAGAGGAGAAAGGACCCATCCAAGGTCCCCCAGCAAGGAAGCAGCAGCATGGAAGAGGCCAACCCGATTCCCCCGCCCCCCCCCCACTTGTTTCCCCACATCCTCTTTAAGGCTAGTTTTGTTTTAACACCTTATCCTGGACGAGAACAACCCGTGCTCCATCCCAAAGCCAGGCCGTGCGTGACCTATTGCAGTGCAAGGTTGGGTGAAATGATGGCTTTGTGGTTAAAGCGCTGCTCTTTAGGACACCTGGCTTCAGGGGCTGGCTCTGCCACTGAGCGAACCCTCAGCCACGTCACTTAATCTGGGCCTCAGTTTGCCTTGCCTATAAAGTAGGGAAGGATCATTCACCCCTTCTCCTTGGACTGTGAGGACTGTCTCCCATTGTGTCTGTGCAGCACAGCTGGATGGAGAGGGATTCCCCAAACCTTGGTGCGTGGGGGGGGGGTATCTGTGCAACACATGGCACAGGTAGGGTCCCCCAGATCTCGGGTGGGAGGTTTATCTGTGCAGCACCTGGCCTGGTGGGAAGCCAATCTCAAAGCAGACACTTGGGCACTGCTGCAGTACAAATATCTCCTTATACCATTTGTTATCCGTGAGTAACTACCTGAGATGAGTGGTGTGTGTGTGTGTGTGTGTGTTGTTCCTGTTGCCAGGGTAACCTGGCTGGAATCTTGGCAGGTCATTTTCGGCTCCAGCAATGCCTGTTGATTTGTGAGGGCTCTGGCTCTGGCTCTGGCTGTCGAGCGATTGATTGACTGGGAAAAAACTGAGGCTTCTTGCAAACCCTGAGCTGTTAAAAAGGGACGCCACCAATTTCTAACCATCCTCCGTCCGGCGCCAGCCACATCAGTGTCTGGTTTGCCTCAGCCTGGCACTGAATGTGTTGGAGCAAGCCTGGATTTGCAGTGAAAAAGGAATCGGAGGCCCCTTGTCAACACTTTGCAGTGAAGTTCTGTTTCAAAACTGGCGTTTAGAGGGTTAATAAGTCACTAGCTGTTTTAATGAATGGCTGATTGATTGTTACAGTTGCTTATCGCTCTGGCTAATCCCTTGTGCTGAGGTGTTTATAACACACTGCTCATGCCTGTGATGTGCTGAGAACATCTGTTTGTCACTTATATTTATGGCCCATTTAGCGAGGTTAATAAAAGGGACCAATTTACTAGACGTATTATTACGATAGCACATAAAAGACCAGAACTGGGAGCCTGTTATGAGGTGCATGTTAGTAGTAGTATTACAGTAGCACTGCGGGACCCCCATTGGGCCAGGCACTGCCCAGATACACAGTGAGACAATCCCTGCCCTGCAGAGCTCACACTCTGAATACAGGCTGGGAGGGGAACCTTGGCCACAAGGGGGAGAAGGGACTTGCCCTCGGTCACCCAGGGAGTCTGTAGCAGAGTAGGACTTGACTCCTGCTCTTCCAAGGCCCAGATTAGTGTCCTAACCTCTGGGCCGGCCTTCCACTGCAGAGAGGCCTTTGCATCATGGTGTGTATCCCAGATGGGGGGATGGCTATTTTTTTGTTTTCCTTAGGGTCCAAAGTTCACTATTGAAGTAGTTGTGGGTGGGTGGGTGTGTGTGTGTGTGAGAGAGAGAGAGAGAATAGCTAGTGTGAAAGCACACATGTGGCTAGCTGGGGTGTGTGTGTGTGTGTGTGTGTGTGTGTGTGTGTGTAGCTGGTGTGAGAGCATGCCTTGTGTGTGTGACTGTATGGATACATACGGCGGGTGTGAAAGCGTGCACTTGTGTACTTCACTGTCACCATCACAGAGGCGAGGGCGGGTAAAGGGGATGTAAGTGGGGATGTATATCTGTGATCTGGAATCCTTCTCTGTGCACTTCATTGCATTAACGCCCCGTCTCGCAGGGCTGCTGCGCGTGCACATTTGGATGCCAGCATCAAGCCTTGAGCTGCTAAATGTCTATTGAATGAGGTTGTTAATGATCAACTACAGAGCAGGGCAACTCTGAGTCACTGTGTAACATGTTGGCTTGGGGCTTGGTCAGTGGGGCGCTCTGGTGAGTCAGGGCTCTGGGAAAGTCTCGAAATTAACCACTGGCAACATGGCAACTGTAGCTGGTCACTGCCCTAGGACGCGCTGGGCTGTTCTGAACGGTGTTGTGGCTTGAAGAGCAAGTGCGGAGAAGGGAAATGGAGTTGTGGTTAAACACCGGCTGGGGCGTTGGTGATTCTAGGTTCTTTCCACCCGCAGTTGGAGCAGCGAGCGGGGCCTGCTCTTTAGGGGAGGGAGTCAGGACTCCTGACCTGGGTTTTATTCCCAGCTTTGGGAGGTGGCGGCCATTTGTGGCTAAAGCATGCTATTAGGCACCTGGGGAGTTGGGGTAGAGTGGTCAGAAGAGGGGACTGGCAGCTAGGACTCCTGGCTTCTATTGTCATTGCTGGGACAGCGGTTTAAGCACAGCAGCAGGAAGAAGGGTGGTCTTGGGGTTGACACACAGACCTGGGACTCAGGAGAGCTGTGTACAGTTCTCTGCTCTGTCACAGGCTTCTTAAGTGACTTGGGTTACTCAATCCTTCTCTCAGCATCTGTTTCCCCCTCAGTAAAACATGGAGAAGAATCCTTTTGTCTAGGGAGAGTGTAAATTCTTTGGAGCAGGAATGGTTCCATGTGGCATGACTGAGAGGCCCCTGATCAGAGGGTGGATGTCTGGGCAGTGCCTGGCATGATGGCAGGACCCTAATTTCAGTCGGGGGGTGGGATCTACAGTGCCTGGCATGATGGGAGCGGGGGACCCAATCTTGGTTGGGTTTGCAACGAGCTAGTGTAATGCTGATCATGCAGGAAACCCCACTCCCCCACTTGCCGCCTCAATCTTGTGACTCACGGGGAAGAATAGACGTGAGCTCTCTACCTCCCAGTAATAATGATAACCCAGGAATGAATTGGCCGGTCCAGCCAGACATTCCAGCACCATGATGCTGGGGCTTTGTTGACTACTTGGTGGAGAGTTTTTCAATCACTGAATCACTGTTAAAGGAAGTGAGAATTGTTCCAGGTCTCCAGCTACAGCTTTGTTGACACCCAAAAGGGTGTAAGTGAAGGTGTGAATTTTCACCCATGCAGTTACACCAGTTTAGCCTCAAGTGGGTTGTCCGGTTAAAAAAGATGTTGGAAAAATCAGAGAGAGTGCAGAGGAGAGCCACAAAAATAATCCAAGGGCTGGAGAAAACGGCTGCCGACACAAGCCTGAAGGTGCTCCCCCTGTTTAGTTTATCAGAAAGAAAATCAAGAGGTAACTTGAACACAGTGTAAAGCATCTTCACGGGGGAAAAAGTACCAGAAAGGCAGAACCAGACCCAATGGCTGGAAGTTACAGCCAGACATGTTGTAATTGGGAAATAAGGCAGCAATGAAGATGATTAGCCATTCGAACAAACTCCTGAGGGCAGTGGTGGAGTGTGTCTCTTGATGTCTCTGAATCCAGTCTGGTTGCCTTGCTGGAAGATGCTTTAGCCAGACACGAGTTATTGGGCTCAATGCAGGGGGAACAAGTGGGTGAAAATCCCTAGTCTGGGATTGGATGATTTTATGACCCCTTCTAGACTTGAACTGTGTGAAGCTAGATGCTCTTGTTCTAGTATAAGAGGGACTTTTTTCAGGTTAGTGAATGTCACTTGGGACAGGGTCTAAGCTAAACCCTGAAATGTCACTCTTGTTCTGGAATAAGTGTGTCCCCCTGGGGATTATACTGATATGACTGCACTGATAAACTGTTACTGGTAAAGCTTTCCTGAGTAGACAGGGCCTAAGGAACACAGTGTGGGTGGTGAAGAGAGAGGAAGTGCTGTTTAGAGGTTAGAGCAGGGTGTGCGAGGAGGCAGGACCCTTGAATTCTAGTCCCAGCTCTGGGTGGTGTCTAGTGGCTACAGGAGGCAGAGTCATAGTCAGGATTCCTTGTTTTATTCACCGTTCTCTCTATTCTGCATCTTCAGCTACAACACACAGATGCTGCAACCAACAATCACTTTTGAGAGGTTCACAGACAGACGTTGGGCATGTAAGATTTCCCTGCCCCATCTCTCAGTTTACACTGATTATTTCCCTTCTTCTAATGGATATACTGCTGGGCTGTACGGGGCTCTGATTCTCCACTGGAGGAGTGTGTGTTAGTAACATTTGTCCTCTAGTGCACAAGGGAATTGGAGGGGAAAGCCAGCTGGTTGTGAAACTAATGCAACTTATTTTTGTATAACAGCAGTGATGCAAAAAGTGTCTCTGGCCCAGGTTCTCTGAGCTATTGCGGCAGCTACCTCCCAGGGAGGAGGATCTGGACCTCAGCACTGCAGAGAGAAAAGCAGAAGGGAGCACAGCCCCCACGGGGTGGGGGCAAGAAAATGATTAGGGAGAGGAAGAGTGGCCTAGTGCCTAAGCACTCTGACCTGAAATGCAAGAAAGCTGGCTTCGGTTCCCCACTCCGCCATTGATGCCCTCTGTGACCTGGGGCAAGTCCCTTTGCCTCTTTCTGCCTCAGTTTCCCCCTTTGGTTGAGTAGTGCACAGACCCCGGCTGAGATGGGGGTCCCAGTGGGCTGGGCGCTGCACAGCCCCACCGGGAGAGACAGTCCTTGCTCTGAATTGCTTGCAGGCTGAACAGATAAAGGATGGACTATTCAACCTTTTTTGCAGATGGGAAGTGACTTCTCTCAGGTCACGCAGGGAGTCAGGGGTAAAGATGGGAATCAAACCCTGATCGCAGACTAGGGCCCTAAGCGACCGCACCTGTCCTGCATCCTAACTCAGCTGTGTAAGCATCCAGCTGTCCTGGGCTGCAGCTGCCAACCTGCCGTTTAGCAATGTTCCCCAGGCCCAGGCAGGGCTGTGGTTGGCTGTGTGTGTGCCAGCAGGCCAACAGCTTCCCGCCCCTCCTGCCCTCAGAGAGCCACTCTGTAACATGCTGCACGGCGCCAGGGGGCTGGGCGTGCCTCAGCGGCGCCCCACGCCCAAGCGTCCTATCATCTTCTCAGCCCCTGCTGCCCAAATCCACAGCTGGGCACTGACACCAAAGCAGTCTCAAGCTGGGAGTGAGAGGCACCTCCCGGCCTGACTGGAGGAGGAGGACTGATCAGGAGGCTTGTGGCTGCAGCAATAACTCAGCTGTGAAGGAGATGTGGGACTTCTCTAAAGGGGAAAGTTGCAGGGACTTTGCTTAGGGAAAGTTTTATCAGTTATACAGCTATAGTTACACCAGCATAATCCCCATGGAGAAGGATGGACCTGGGGTTAGGATGCTAGCCTGGGACTTAAAAGACCCAGGTTCAATTGCCTGCCCTGCCACACACTTTCTACATGACTTAAGGTGAGTCCCTTAGTCTCTCTGTGCCTTAGTTTCCCCATCTGTACAATAGGGCTAACAGCATTGTGCTACACACAGGGATGCTGCAAGGATAAAGGCATCAAAGATGATGAGGGGCTCAGATATAACTGTGATGGGATCAGATAAGGCCACGAGTAAATCTTTTCTCATCACAAAGCTATACTTGTACGTAAATAAGCACCCACGTATCCCAGGCTGCAACGTTCCCCAGATGGGCTCTCTGCATACTGGGAGTTTTCACAGGGTGGCTCTTTGGATCTCCCATGATGCCTTTCTGGCTATCCCATAATGCATCTGGTTATCACGAGCCTGCATAGTTTTCAAAGAGCTGTCAGCTGATTTTCAAACCACATCGAGAAAGCATCGCAATCCTGGCAGCCATGACTGCCGAGGCTTGTACCAGCACAATGATACTGACTAAACGCATCACACCCTAGCAGACATAATTATATGAACCAGAACATAATCTGGGTGGAGCCCAGGCCTCCTGTGGGTATCAGAATGGCTTTTTTGGGGTTAGCTTAAATCCTTTCCCAAGAGACAGCAACTAAACCGTAGACGGTCACGCATAGTGGAATAAGAGTGCCCACAGCAGGGGTGACATTGGTAGACTTATATCGGTTTTAATTCATGTTTTATTTGATACCGACAAACCTTCTGCATACACCGCAGGTTTACACCCAACGTCATGCTTGGGTTGGTAAAGATACCGGCACAGGCAGAGGCATCTCAAGTAGGAGTGGAGAGAGGTTACGTTACCTCTGTGTGC
The DNA here is from genome assembly GCF_026122565.2 of Emydura macquarii macquarii. NCBI lineage: Eukaryota > Metazoa > Chordata > Testudines > Chelidae > Emydura > Emydura macquarii. The sequence goes on along the minus strand of NW_027131105.1, from coordinate 5,668,598 downwards.
AGCATAGGTGCAGCCGCTGCTGCCATCCTGCTTCCCCTTCCAGCATCTGCAGTTCCCGAAGGATATGGAGAAATGGGAGAGGAGTCAGAGAAGAGCGAGGAGAATGATTAAAGGGTTAGAAAAGCTGCCTTATAGCGAGAGCTATGAGGAGCTCAATCTGTTCATCTTACCAAAGAGAAGATTGAAGGGGGACTTGATCACAGTCTATAAGAACCTACCCGGGGAACAGAAATCAGACAATAGAGAGCTCATCAATCTAGCAGACAAAGGTCTAGCAAGATCTAGTGGCTGGAAGTTGAGGCTAGACAAATTCAGGCAGGAAATAAAGTGCACATTTGTAACTGTGAGAGTAACTAACCATTGGAACTACAGCCCACGAGCTGTGATGGATTTGCCGTCACTCACCATTTTAAAGTCCAGATTGGATATATTTCTAACAGATCTGCTCTAGTTTGAATAGGAATTCTTTCAGGGAAGTTCTGGGGCTAGTGCTACGCAGGAGGTCAGACTAGATGATTACAGTCGTCCCTTCTGGCCTTAGGGTCTATGAATCTAATGCTGTCCCCTCCCATTGCCCCCTTGTGCCTCTTATTTCTGCCTCTGCCGCCTCTGTGTGTCGTCCCGTGTCGTTGTGTCGTGCTTGTGCTTGTGTTTCTTCCAACAACACAAACGCATGCACGCTCCATAATGGGCTATGGCTTCCCCTGCTCTGTAACCGCAAACATCGTGGAGTGTATTGGTCTCATTTATAATTGCATCACAAGCCCTCAGCTGATGACTCACACGCGGCTCAGAGAGGAAGGGACTTGCCATAAGCCACAAGGAGCATTGGCCGCAGAGCTGGGCATGGAGCCCAGGAGTCCTGGCTCCCGTTCTCCCCGCTTCTAACCCACCATCTCTGAGCCAGGAATAGAACCCGGGAGCCCTGGCTCCCAGTCCTGTGCTCAGACCACACCATGCTCTGCCCTGGGGTGCTGATTGCTGCCACTCCAACCTATGTCTATAAACACCAAACCCTGATCTTGGCCTGTGGATTAGAGCTGGAGCTGCTGGCTTGATGGACAGAAGAGAGGAGGAGACATCCCAGTGACTGGAGGAGTCAGAGGCAGGGTTTATTCTGCTCTAGCGCTGCCCATCCTGGTGCTTTCCCGCTACCATCAGCCCTCACCCCTTCCAGTGCTACTGGGCCCTGCCTCATGCTGCCCCCACCAGCCTCTCTGAAAAAGTCTTGGGGGTCACAGTGGAGAATCAGCTGAAGATGAGTTCTCAGTGCGACACTAACACAACCCTGGGATGTATAAACAGGGGAGTCTGGAGTAGCGTGGGAGAGGTTCTATTGCCTCTGTATTTGGCTCTGCTGCTGGAACACAGTGTCCGGTTCTGGGGCCTATAAGCGGGGCAGGATGTGGGTAAATCAAAGAGGGTCAGAGGAGAGCCACGGGCGTGATTCAAAGATTGGAAGAGATGCTTATCAAAGAGAAGGCGAAGGGGTGACTAGATCACAGGAACAAAAACAGAAGGGGAACAAAAATCTGATCATAGCGGGCTGTGCAATTCTGCAGACAAACGTCTGTTGAGATCCAGTGGCTGGACGTTGAAGCGAGATAAATTCGACTGGAAGTAACGTGCAGATTTGTAACAGTGAGAGGAACTAATTAGCGGGACCCCTGCCCTAGGCTGGGGATGGATCCTCCAGCACTGGCAATTTGCAGCTCCCAATGGGATGTTTTCTGACAGATCTGCTCTGGTTCAGACTGGAACAAATGCGAGGCTGGTCTGTGTTAGCCAGGAGCTCGGACTAGATGGTCACAATCGTCTCTTTTGCCCATGAAACCTATGATGCTAATTCTGCTCCCTCCCCATTGCCCCCATGCCTCTGAATGCTGCGCCTGCCACCCCTCTGCCCTCCCAACCGCCTACTTCTGTGTCTCTGGTCCCTCCTATTCCCAGCACCTCCTGCTCCTAACCCCCCTTAGTCTCCCAGCAGCCCCCAAGGCTACTCTGCAAGGGCCCAGGCAGCGTCCCTGTGTGTGTGGCGGAAGCAGAGAGGCTGGTTGTTTTCTCTTTACGCTGCAGGAGCCTGTTCCTCTGTGACTCAGCTGGCACCTGCCCCAACGTGCCCAGGCACCGGCCGTTTCTCCTATCGCCCTGCTGGGGAGCTGGACTCCTCCCAGTGCTGGATACTCCTCCACCACATGAGGGAGTAGAGCCCGGGTGACCCGACTTCCAGCTCCCCCATTGCTCTAACCCACCAGATCCTACTGCCCTCATAGAGCTGTGGACAGAACCCAGGAGTCCTGGCTCCCGGGCCCTGCTCCCCACTGCTCTAACCCCCCAATCCCACTTCCCTCACAGACCTGGCGATGAAGCTCTGGAGTGGGGTCGAGCTGTGAGAGCTGGGGCCTGGGAGTGGATGTGGGTCAGGACTCCTGGGTTCAGTTGCCAGCTGTAAGGGCAGGAGGGTGTCCAATGGCAGGAGCAGGGAGGGCTGGGGTGGAGGAAGCAAAACCTTGCAGCAGGCTGGCCCGTCTAGCTGAGACACTGCTGCCCTCTACTGGATGGCATTAGGCCTGCTCAGCTGTGTGTCATCAGCCCTGTACTGCTAGTAGCTAACGGCGATTGTCCATTAGCCGCAGGACACAGGATTCTGGCAGCAGGAGGATCTGAGCTGTCTCCTGGGCTTCCTGCGAAGCGATGAGTGACCTCGTCATGCCAGGAGCGTTATTGCTGTTAGATATTGGTGTGACGCGCGCGCCTCGAAGCCCAACCAGAAGCTCCACAAGGGGGGGTGTGTATTATCGCTAGGGGCACACGGGTCGCCGCTTGGGTAGGCCGAACTCCTGGCCTCCCTCCATCCCCTGCAGCCACCCTCCCAGCCCCCTCTAGTTCAGGGACTCCCTGCAACCCCACACCCCTTTCACCAGGGGCTCTGTGTCCCCCACTCCTCACTCCTTCCATTATGAGGGTCCCCTATTTCCCCTCCCCCCCAGCAGCTCTGTGTGTGCCCCCAGTCCCCCTCCAGCCGGTATCCTCCCACCCTCTTTCTAACCCCAGTCCAACCCAGGGGCCCATCCAGCTGGTGAGGTCTGTCACTGCTTAGCTGGGGTCCTGGTGGCTGGACAGGATCCCGTGCCAGGGCTGCGGGAGGCAAATCTGCCAGTGCCAGCCCAGTAGCCTCCGCGTGTGGTTCCAGACCCAGCACTGGCACTGTCCCTGCGGGCCAGGCTTTCTGGGGAAGGAATGCAGTGATGCAGGTTCTTCCAGGCACGGCCAGGCCAGGCCACGCCCTCCACGCTGCTTGAACTAGAAGCTGTTACCACCCCTGTGCACAGGTGGGAAAGAAAATTGTGAAGACCCAAGACTCCTTCACAGGATCCTGCAGTAGCTGGGGACAGGAGTCCTGACTCCCAGCCTGCCTGCTCTAACCCACTAGACCCCACTCCCCTCCCACAGATGGGAGAGAACCCTGGCATCCTGGAGGGATCCCTGCTCCCCTGATCCAATCACAAGACCCCACTCTCCTCCCAGAGCAAGGCTCACGAGCTTTGGTTTGTTATTGTAGAATTGCCCGCAAAAGGTCTGTGCACACCCCGAGATTTCCCATCTGGCCACTGTTAGGTGTCCCACGCCTGAAACGAGTTTGGCAGGTCTCAGCTGCATTCCTCGTGAAACCAGTGGTATCCTCCTGAAACTGGCACTGGCTCCTTTCCTCACCCGCAGTCTCCGTTGAGAGCTGGGGGGGTTGAAATGATCTCAGAGTCAGACACGCTCTTGCCACATCAGGAGAGCTACCCGAGTCCCTGTCCCAGGCCGAGGGGGGCAGGTCATGACGGGGCATGCCTGGGTCACGCCTTGGGGTGCAGCAGGGAGGCGGGGGGAAGGGGCACCTGAGGCAGGTGAACAAGTTGGTGCGTAGCAACCACGAGTGCCTAATTGGAGATGAGCTGGAAAAGTAGCAACATCGTAACTTGCTGTTTTGTTGGGCTCACTGCTGTAAGCGGGCAAGGAGGCCGGACCGCCGGGTTCTGTCCCTGGCTCTGGAAGGGGTGTGGGGTCTAGTGGTTAGAGCGGGGGGGCACGGGGAGTCAGGACTTTTGGGTTCTATTCCCAGCTCTGGGAGGGGAGGGGGGTCTCATGACTGAAGGCTCCTGTGTTCTTTGGGCAAGAGGAACGTGGGGCTGGGGGTCGTGGTGCTCCCCACTGCCAGCCAGCCAGCTCAGTAGGCAGCGATGGTAACACCGCAACGCAGCCTGTTGTGCCCCCCCAGCGCTGGCCTCTTTGCACGCCGGGCTTGCTCGGGTTGTCCCAGCTGGCCGTCGCAGAGGTGATTTATACAGCCCTGCCCGGCAGCCAGCCCAGCCCATCTGCAGACCTCCTCCTGGGCCATGCAGGAGCAGTACCAGACCAGCATGTTTGGGGAGGCTCTGGTTGGGCTACTTGCAATGGGCAACAGAGGCTAATTGCTGGTTAATTTCTTTGCCTGCTCCGTGCAGTCGCTAGGCATGGGTGGCAGGCTCATCAGCTGGCGCAGGAGTCCCAAGCCCAGCAAGCCTTTTGCAGCTTTGATACAGTCCCCGTCCAGGTGATCTGGGCGCCTTCCCCATTGCCCGTGACTGGATCCCCTTGCGAAATCCCCCTGCTCCATGGAAGGAATAATCTGGCTTCAAAACACCTGAGAGCAGCCAGTTAGCAGGGTCCATGTAATGCCTCCTCCAGGGGGATTAGTTTGATTTGTTTGTACCGGAATAATCCAACAAGGCCAAGGCGAGGTAAGTAGTGGCGTCTAGTGGGTAGGGCCCTGGACAGGGAGTCAGGACTCCTGGGTTCTATTCCTGGTTCTGGGAGGGGGGAAGTCTACTGGGTTAGAGCAGGGGTGTGCTAGAACTCCTGGGTTCCATTCCCGGCTCTGGGAAGGGAGTGGGGTGTAGTGGGTTAGAGCTGGGGGGATGCGAGTCAGGACTCCCAGCGTACATCTGCGCAGCAAGCTGAAACCTGTGGCAGGGAGTCTCAGAGTTCGGGGCTCTGAAGCCTGGGTGGGGGAGGCTCTGAGACTCGCTGCTCTGGGTTGCTGTTGGCCTTCCCCTCGCAGGGCCTTTGTTTCTGCAGCCACCCAGGGTCTGTCTCAGCTGTAAGAGCTTTGGGGCAGGGACTGTCCCGCACCATAGGTCTGTGCAGCGCCCGGCGTTACTCGGGGCTTCTGCACCCTACCATAATACAGCTAGTAACAAGCCTGTCACACTCATCCTCTCTGCAGCCTTTGACTGTTACTCCTCTTGCTGTAACCCCAATAGAGTGAGGCTCTCGGCCCCCTCTAGGGGCTAAGGAGTGGGCCACTGCTCTGAGCTAGGGGAGCTGGGCTCTAATTCCCTGTAAATAATCAACCAGGTACCTCTGCGTTTTGGTAGGGCCCAGAGGTTTTAAGAGAGATCTGGGCTCTGTTGTACTGGGTGCTGCGCAGACCCCGACCTAGATTGAGGCTCCCATCTTGCCGAGCGCTGCACGGTTCCTGGCTGAGATCAGGGTCCCCGTTGTGCCGGGAGCTGCAAAGACACACGAGAGAGAGAGAGGTCTTGCCCAAAGAGCTCACAGTCTAACTAGACAAAGGTAGGATTGCACTCCCCATTTTACAGATACAGGAGCCGAGTCCCAGACAGCCATATCTCCAGCTGATGGAGATGGGCAGAACTCCACTGATCAGTGAAGTTACCACCATTTACACCAGCTGAAGCACAGCTGCAGAGCAATTCATTGGCTTGACATGGGGTGTCAACGGTGGAGTCAGGAATTAAAATGAGTTTAGTGCCTTAACCACAATGCCAGCTTTCCTCTTTCAAACTGTTGATTCAGCCAGGAGTCCTGAATCTCAGACACACACACACACCCCATTCTCGCCCAGTAGACCCCACTCTCCTCCCAGAGTCCGGGATAGAACCCAGGCGTCCTGGCTCCCATTCCTGGGTCCAAGTCACTAACCCCCACCCCCCCGTGTCTCCAGTCAGATGCCCTCATTTGCCGAGCCCCTGGGTAGCACTGGGGCAGCAGTCACTGCCCAAACTGAGGTCTCTCTCTGTGTCTCCCTGTCCAGCCACCCCATTTGTCACCAAGGTGAAGGAGATGTGCCTGCGCCGGGAGGACTTTGAGATTCTGAAGGTCATTGGGCGAGGGGCCTTTGGTGAGGTGAGTGCTGCCAGCCAGCCCAGCTTGGACTCATGCGAGGCTAGTGGTCCTCAGCTTTGGTCATAGTGCCAGGTGCAGTACCGCCTGCTGTCTCTAGGTGGGGCTGGAGCAGTTTGGATGCCTGTAGGGTGCAGTACCACCTGCTGTCTCTAGGTGGGGCTGGAGCTGTGGGACCCATGTTGGGGGCTATAGCAGGCTATTCCCACAGGGGGCAAGAATGGGGCTCCATGCAGCCATGGTCCTTCCCTGCTGCCCCCACAGCTAGGCTTGTGGAGGTCCCCTCTTTGATCCCATTCTCTGGCTGCCAGGTGGCAGTGGTGAAGCTGCGGAACAGCGAGAAGGTTTACGCCATGAAGATACTGCACAAATGGGAGATGCTGAAGAGAGCGGAGGTACCTACCCCTACCCCTGCCCCTCCCCCAGACTCCTCCCACACTCATTTCCCATGCTCACCCCCACTCCCATTGCACAGATTCCCTAGTGACAGCGAACAATGGCAGGTGTCCCATTTTCAGACTGGATGGGCCCCATGGGTCTGATTCAGAATGGCCAGGGGTGGGGGGGACACTAGGCTGGATGGGCCCATGGATCTGATCCAGAATAGCAGGGAGTCAGGGGATGTTGGGCTGGATGGGCCCATGGCCCCAATGCTGCAGCACCTTCTGCGGTGGCTTTGCTATGACAGAGCCCCGCAAGCTGCCTGCTCTGGGGCACACCCCCGGAGCTTCCCATCTCCCTGTGATCCCCTTGCAGACAGCCTGCTTCCGGGAGGAGAGGGACGTTCTGGTGAAAGGGGACAGCCAGTGGATCACTGCCCTGCACTACGCCTTCCAGGATGAGCAGTACCTGGTAAGATTCTCCCTGGGAGGTTGGGGGTGCCTCTGCATTGCAAGGGGACCCTCAGTCCCTTGAGCATCATCGCCTTCCCTCCAGGGGCTAGGAAACCCTTCCCCAGAGGAAGCGGCTGCACAACCTGCCTGCCTGGTTTAAATCCTGCCCCGGCTGCATGCAGAGGATCTTTTTGCCAGGGCCTGTTGTATGCAGATGGCTGCCAGCAGGTGGCGCTGTATGGCTGGCTGGGATGGAGAAGCAGCAGGTGTTGGGTGTTGCCAACAGGGGGTGTGTGGGGTTGTCTGGGCATTGCCAATGGGGGATGCTATGCAGCTAGCTGGGCATTGCCAGCGGAGGGTGCTGTGTGGGTGGCTGGCATTACTGGTGCGAGCAGCTACGGGTGCCGGAGGGGCATCGCTTGCAGCTGTGGTGAGTTATTTGACCCCTCCTCCCCCCTTCCCAACTAATGCTGCCCCCTGTCTGCAGTACCTGGTGATGGATTACTATGTGGGTGGGGACCTGCTGACTTTGCTGAGCAAGTTTGAGGACCGGCTGCCCGAGGACATGGCCTGCTTCTATCTGGCCGAGATGGTGCTGGCCATTCACTCCATCCACCAGCTGCAGTACGTGCACAGGTACGGCTTCCCGCCCCCCGCTCTAACCCACTGAACCCCACTCCCCTCCTACCGCGGGGGTAGAACCCAGGGGTCCTGGCTCCCAGCTCCCCCCGGCTTTACTCATATAGCCCGATATACTTTATCAGTGGCTGGTCCCTCTCTGTCTTCTCCCCTCTCTCCCCACAGGGATATCAAGCCAGATAACATCCTGATTGACATGAATGGGCACATCCGCCTGGCCGACTTTGGCTCCTGTCTTCGACTGCGACCAGACGGGACGGTGAGAGGCACAAGCTGCCACAAACCCAGGCCTGGATCATCCCCTATAGCCTATTTCCCTGGGGTGGGATCATCCCCTATAGCGTATTCCCCCCTTGTGGGGTGGGATCATCCCCTATAGCGTATTCCCCCCTTGTGGGGTGGGATCATCCCCTATAGCGTATTCCCCCCTTGTGGGGTGGGATCATCCCCTCCAGTCTATTGCCCAGGGCTCCGGCCAGTCTAGGGTAACAGTTCCTGAGCTGTGGGGCTCCTGGCCCTTCCCTTGGGGAAATGGCGATGGATTGAACAGAATTCTCCTGTCTGCTCCAGGATGAGGATCCATGGGATGGGGGCTGCCATTGCTGCACATGGAGATAGGCACCTTGTCTCTCTGCTTCTGGCCAGGTGGAGTCCTCGGTGGCAGTGGGGACCCCTGACTACATCTCCCCTGAGATCCTGCAGGCCATGGAGGATGGGAAAGGGAAGTATGGCCCCGAGTGTGACTGGTGGTCCCTGGGCGTCTGCATGTATGAGCTGCTCTTCGGGGAGACGCCCTTCTATGCCGAGTCCCTGGTGGAGACCTATGGCAAGATCATGAACCATGAGGTGAGCCTGGCAGGGCAGGGCACCCCCCAGCCAGGCTTCTTCAAGTTTGCCGAGGAGGCCTTGGAAACGGGATTACGGTGCAAGCTGTGCTGGAAAAGGGAGATTGGGAGATTCTGAGAGGGAGAAGAGTTGGCGTGGAGGGGGTGGGGAATGGGTGTGTGGATAGATATGTGTGAATAGATGGATGGACAGATGAATATGGGTAGGTGGTGTGGGCGGATGAATGGGGCATGGTGATGGATAGATGAATAAGGGTAGATAGGTAGGAAGGTAGATGGATGGATGGATGGATGAAGAATATGGGTGTGTGTGTGGGTGGATGGATGAATATGGGTGAGTTGGTGGCTGGATGGGGATGGCTGGATGGGGTCAGGGATGGATAGATGGATACGGGTGGGTAGGTAGGCAGGTGGATGGATGGATGAGTAGATGAATATGGGCAGATAGGTGGATGGATGGGGCTGGGTGTATGGGATTGGGAATGATTGGGATAGATAGCTTAACATGGCTGGAGAGGTGAATGGATGGTGTATGGCAGGGGATGAGCAGACGGGAAGGGGTGGCTGAAGGAAGGGATGAATGGATGGGTGGATGTGGGTGGGTGAATAGATGGAGTGGAGGAAAGAAGGATGTTTGCATGAATGGGATGGGGAAAGGTTGGGTACATGGGGATGAAAGGGTGTGTATGGTGATGACTGGGTGGGTAGATGGGAATAAATATGAATTCATCTGCATGTATTTGAATAAATTAGACGTACAGGAGACTGATTTGTGCATCCATTTAAATAAATAAGCCATGTATTGGGATAATTTGCATACATTGGAATAATTTGGCTTGTGAGCTAATAGCTCTGACCAGGGGTGCAGAGACTGCGATGGACAAAGGGGAATCGAGCTAGGAAGCCAGCAAGGAGCACCAGCCTGAATCCCCCCATCAGACCTGCTGCTCTGAGCCCCTCTGACTTGTGCCCCCCCAGGACCACCTTCAGTTCCCCACGGATATCACAGATGTGTCAGAGCAAGCCAAGGACCTGATCCGGGGCCTACTGTGCCACCAGGAGCTGCGACTGGGCCAGAACGGCATTGAGGACTTCAAGCGGCACCCCTTCTTTGAGGGCATCGACTGGGACAACATCCGAGCTAGCTCGCCCCCCTATGTGCCCGAGGTCAACAGCCCTGCAGACACCTCCAACTTCGACGTGGATGACGACACACTCAAGGAGTTGGTGAGTGTGGCACTAGGGGGCGCTGCACTGCATGGAGGGAGGTGGGGGGCTCAGTAGGGGGCGCGCTCCCCTCGCAGTCAGCACTGGCCCCAGTGCAGCACTAGGGGGCGCTGTGCTGCTGGTGGGGCATATTTTCCTACGGGACATAGAACTGAGGTCCTGGCCGCACAGGTTCATTGAAGGCAGGTTCCCCAGGCTCTGTATAAATAGCCCCTGCATCCCACCCCAGGAGTGGGGTGTAACCGCCCAGGCTGAGGAATAAGCGGCTGCCATGATCGCTCTGTGATTTGTCTCGTCGCCTCTCTGCTCTCCCAGGAGACACTGCCCCCTGTTTCTCACAGCGCATTCACCGGCCACCATCTTCCCTTTGTGGGGTTCTCCTTCACCTCCGGCTGGTGAGTACAAGCCCCTGGCAGGGACATCCCATCGCCTCCAGAGCTGTTCCCCCTGGGGCAGCGCAGCCGACGCCGTTATCACCCCAGTGCAGGCTGGCTGTTGTCCACGGGTGACCTGCTTCTGGCCACCCATGGCACTTTAACAGAGGCATTGCCAAAGGGCCCATCCGCCCCAGCATGCCCCCCTCCCTGCCACGGCCGATTGGGCCATCCAGGCCAGCATCCCTCCCCCTCCCACCACACTGAGCCCACCCCACCTGGTATCCCTCATGGGCCACGTGTGAACCCTGGCCAGGATTGAACTCCTCACCTCGAGATCCGGAGACACGAGACTCTAGGGGTCAGGCTGAAGGACCAACCCCGTCTGTGGCTATCAAGGCCTCTGCTACTTGGTGCAGTCACCAGGGGGCGACAGAGAGCCACATCCTGAGCTAAACTGACCAAGCTGGATGCTCACTTCCCCCTCCCCCGCCGTGTGCCGCAGCCCCCTCCCCGGGCCGAAGCCCACATCACCCTCCGCATCCCGTGCCATGGCCCAGCTGGAGAAGAGGATCCGGATCCTGGAGCGGGAGAAGATGGAGCTGGCCTGGAAACTTCGAGGTGAGGGAGGTGGCACTTGGAGGGTTAAATCCCAAAGAGCTGCCCTGTCTAGTAGCTTAGCTGCCCCCCCTTGCACCCTTATCCCCATGGTCCCCGCATACACGTTCATGGGTGTATCTACTTCCGGGGGCATCGTCCCCACCCATCCGACAGGGGAAATGACAATGAGTCTGAGACGAGAACCAGGCTGGAGTCCTGCTTGCCAGCCCCCTGCTCTAACCCACTAGACCTCAGACCACACCCGAGCTGGGGACAGGATTCAGGAGTCCTGCCTCCCAGCCCCATGCGTTAACCACTGCACCGCACTCCACTCCCAGATCTGAGGCCAGAACCCAGGGGTCTGGACTCCCACCTTGCCCTGCCCTAACCCACTACGCCCCTTTCCCCTCCCAGAGCCGGGCATAGAACCAAGCAGCGGTTTACGAGGGATGCTCTGGGAGGAGGGTTGAGGCCTCAGTCCCTTTCGCCCAGTTCTGGGTGTTGCCTTGTTTTGGTTCTGCCTGGCATTTTGCTGCCTGGATCCCGCCCCTCCCCCCTCCAGCTCCCCTCCTCCTCCTCCACACACACAGTTTCCAAAGCCCCCGCCAAGGACTTGGAAATTGGGAGCCTGAAGAGAGAAATAGAGACATTGTGTAGGAAGTTGACAGGTACAGAAGCCTGCGGGATAGTGGCCGTGGATCAGCTGGGCCATTGGTTTGCTCTGGGATCTGATCCAGGGCGGTGAGAGAGGAGACTGGGCTGGATGGGCCCCTGGGTCTGGTGTGATGGGAGGCCTGGCTGGATGGGACTGATCTGGGGTCGCAGGGTAGTGGGAGAGGATGCAAGGCTGGGTGGGTCCAGGGGTCTCATCAGAGTAAAGAATCTTAGTAGATTTCCTGGTCTCTCATGCTCAGAGAACCAGGCGGAAGCAGAAGACACATTAAAGCAGCGGCTGCAGGGGGAGGCGTCTGGGCAGGTGAAAATCCTGGAAAAGCAACTGAAATCGCTGAGACAGGAGAGGGATGGGGCCTGTAAGGTGAGATACCCCTGAGAGTCCCGCCTCTGCCCCTTCCTCCTGCACAGAATAACTGGGATCCCTCGCCCAGCACTGAGTGGAGCACTCCTCTGGAGTGGAGCACAGCAGTTGTCTTTAACCCTGACTTTAACACTCCCCCAGGAGCTGTCGCAGGCCCAGGAGCAGCTGAAGGCCCAGGGCCAGGAGCTGCAGGAGGTCCTGGCCCGGCAGAAGCAGACGGCAGAGGAACTGCGCTGTGCTGAGGCCAAGTGCGGGGACCTGCGGGCCCAGCTACTCCGGCATGTGCGCCAGCTGCGGGAACGGCAGGAGGAGACGGAGGCAGCTGCCCGGCGGGTGGATGGCCTGCGCAAGGAGCTGGCACGGGTGGAAAGTGGGCGCAAGGAGGTAACCGGGCACCGCCCGCCCCTTCCTGGCTGCACCAAGCATGGGGTGGTCCCGAGTGAGACTCTTGCAGCCGTGCATCATGCTGGCCATGACCCCTCCCGCTGCATGCCCCTCGGTGGTTGCACTGCCGCTCTGCATTGCTGAGAGGGGGCCTCTCCCAGGTGGCTCCCTGCACCTGGGCATCATGCAGCATCCCCCAGACACCCCCTGCTGGCCTGATGCTGAGCCACGTGCCTGTTGTGCTGAAGGCACAGTGACCCCTGCTGGCCACTGGCACAGCACTGACTGGCAGCTGGGGGACTGGGCAGGGGTTAATTAGCTGGCAATCGGTGGCAGTTGAGCCTCGTTAAGGTTGGGCTTTTCAGAGCAGGCAGGGCAAGGCCCTCTACTGCAGAGGCTGCTGGGACTGCCCAGCGGCCTGGCCTGGAAAGGGCTGCGTCCTGGGCCTGGTTGGGTTGCATCTGGAAAATAAAAAATAATCCTTCCCGTCAGAAGGACTTTGCTGCTGAATGTCCCCCAGTAACCCTAGCTCCTCTGTGCTGCTTGTGGGGGGCAGAATGTGGCCCCCTTATTAATTGCTTTAGGCTGGGCAGGGGCTGGTGTCCCCACGGGGTGATCCCAAACTGGCTGAGAAGAGATAGGGGATGTGCTAGGTGGAGAAGAGGGTCCCTGGGGGCCTTTGGGCTGGCCTCCTGTGTATGGGCCTGGGGGGCCCCAGCAGGGAGAGTTTGTTCTCCCCTCCTTGTCCGGGGGTGACCCCCACCTACAGGAATACACTCCCTGGGCCCTGAGGGTGGGCAGACTTGGCTGAGACCCTGCAAACCCATCTTACCGTGGGTGGCATCAGAGGGGGATGACCTGACAGTGGGTTGAGGCCTATGTCCCCTGGAGAGGCAGAGATCCATATCATACTCCTCAGCCAGGCCCCCCACACCCTGGAGCCGGGTTAGAGCGAGGGGACCCTGCGGGGGGGAGGGCGGAGGAAAGGTTTCATGTCTTGTTCCCCACCCCCTGAGCCAGTTCCTCCTTCCCTGGGGCTGGAGCCGAGCCAGTGCTGACTACAGGGGAAGGGCCTGCATCCCCCGCAGTGTTCTCGCCTCAGGCCCACTGTTCTCCCAGAGCTGGGGCTGTGGGGGGTGCTGGAGGCTGATGGGTTGCCCCCCCCCCAGCTGGAGTCTCGCATCGAGGGTCTCTCCAGTGAGGTGTCCAAACAACGGAAACTGAAGGAGAGAAGTGAGCAGCAGGCGAGGAAGATGAGGGAGGAACTACAGGGGCTGAAGGTGAGTAGGAAGGGGGCTGGGTACGTGGGGAATAATGCACTAGTGCCCCTTGCACACGTAGGCAGCAGGGCGTGGTGAGAGAGCAGTCAGTGAGCGCTGTCCCCAGAGTGTTCCCCTCCCCCGCTCAGCGAGGGCCACAGGGGGAGGGGGAGGTTGGTTAGTGCATGAGAGCCCCTTGCCTGGTCAGTGGGGTTCGGGGGGGGGGGGCGGCTGGTGAGTGCACAAGGGCCCCTTGCAAGCGTAGGCATCAGCACTCTTTTTTGCATGGTTAGTGAGTTTGCATGAGTGCATGGTTTGCATGAGTGCCTCCTCCCCATGGTAATAGGCAACTGGGTGCCTCTGGCTGAACTCTCCTGCCCCCTGCAGGCGAAGCATTGCACTGCCTCTCTGGACCCCATTGCGGGCCCCAACCACACCAAGGAGCCCAACCTCCGACGAGGGGACCCGCAGCACAAGGGGGAGCTGAGGAGCTTGCGTGGGGCACTGCAGGTGAGGGAGAGCCAGCAGGGGATGCTGCAGGGTGAGATTGCCCAGCTGCAGGGAAAACTGGAGAAAGCCAGGAAGGAGAGGTGAGTGGGGAGAGGTGATTCGAACCCGGAGCCTTCTCCCGGGCTCAGCATTCCCACTGGACAAATTTCCCTTGGTTGCGGGCAGGGAAGGGAATTATTTTTTTTTTCTGGGGAGGAGGAAGGTGGATTTTTCCTGTGAGAAAATTTCTTATTTTTTTTCTTGGGGACATTTTTCCCACAAGAAAATGTTTGGAGTTTTTCTTAATTTTTCTGTTTCCTTTTTTCTCCTTCCTCTCTCCCCCTCTTTCATTTCATTTCTCCATTTTTCCCACAGAACTGGACACCCCGTTTTTTCCAGTGATGTTTTATTTTTGTATCCTGGGCATTATTTCCCTTTTCCCTGCTCTATTGCTTTTTGAAAATATGGGATGTTTTCCATAGTTAGTGTCAGAAGGAGGGAGGAGGGGGAATAACCATTTATTCATTTCCATTCAGTGGCAAAAAGGAGAGGAAAGAGTAAAATGGTTACTTTTTTTGTTTCCAATTATGAAGAAAAAATTTCCCCCCAAATCCACATTTTTTAACCCAGAAAAATGGCCACCTTTAACAAGGGAGGAGGTGGGGGGAAAATATCCTTCAGACCATTTTAACGAGCCGGATTTGCAGCACTCGCTACAGCAGTTGCTGCTGTGTGGCCCAGCGGTTACAGCCCCGGACTGGGTTGTAGTCTCTTCTCTGCCACTGGTCTGTTGGGTGACCTTGAGCAAGTCACTGCCCCGCTCTGTGCCTCAGTTTCCCTAGCTGTAAAACGGGGAGAATGATCCTGACCAGCTCTGTGACGCACTTTGAGATCTTCAGGTGGAAAGCGTTGTGTAGGAGCTAGGGACTGATGTTACTATTCCTGCTAGTCATGGCTCTATAATGTTCTTTTCTGACCCCTGGGATCTAGTTTATGGGAACACAAAGAGATGAAGGACCAGAACGAACGGGAGAGGAGTTTGCTAAAGGAAGAGAACAGTAAATTCGCCCAGGAACAGGAGAGGGTAAGAGGAACTTGAATCTCCCCATTTCTCCAGCTGGGGTTGATTTGGATCTTCCAGAGTTAATGGGGCTCAGCCCCTGGCAACCCTACTGCTGCTGGACTGCATAGCTGAAGTGCTAGTGGGTGGCTGGAGGGGCTGTCCCCCTGCAGGGTGCAGTACCGCCTGCTGCCACAGGGGGTGTCTCCTGAGGGGAGGGCACTGCAGTCAGCAGCGGGAGGGGTCCTGGAGCAGGAAATGCAGGCTGGGATGGGGCTATTGGATCTTAGCCCCCCAGAGGCAGAGCACAGTGTCACTGGAGTCCCTGCAGTATGCGGAGGAGGCACAGAGCCTAGCCAGTACCTCAGGGCCAGTCTGTCTCACCTCATTGGCCAGCAGAGCAAACTCTGCCCTGTGCTCGGAGCTGCACATCAGCTGTTTGCAAGGGTGCGCCACAGCTTGAATTGGAAAACCAGGAACAATGGTGCATCCTCTACTGGCAATTTAAATAACTGTTGTACGTGCACAGACCTCTCCCATGCATAGCACACTCTCGTGATGCTCTTTAGCTGGCTACGTAGCTGTACACAGATCTCTCCCATGTGTTACACAGCCCACCACCAGCTCCCATGTTACGGTTGAGAAGCCCTCTCTGTTTGAGTCAACTTTGTTAGGTGCTGTAAAACCCACAGGATTAATTGGATTGCACTGAAATTTGGTTTGTCTCAGGGGGGCACAGGGTAGGGCTAGTGATCCAAATTTGGGGTCCTTTGAAGAAGAGGTTCCCGCAATACAGCCCTCCAACCCCCAGCATTTCTTAAGGCCGACATTTCTACCAACTTTGTTTGCTCTGATCTGGGGCTTAAGCTGTGGGTCTGATCATGCCCCAAATGGTGTCAATCACTTGCCATTCATCCCAGCTCATCCCTGGCACTCACTGCCTTTTGGGGGAAGCAAAGCTGAAAATGTTGTTCGAAAACAAAGTAAGCTCTCTGGATAGGCACGTGCCGCATGCTGAACTCACCGCAATGGACGTGGGCAGAAAGAGTCGCCAAGGGGGTTTTCTAGTCCGTCACTATTCACATGACCTGGATGGCTCAAGGGGACATTCTGTGAGCACTGAACCTGAACTGCACCTAGGCAACGTGCATTTAAAACCTGCTCTGGGGAGAAGTTTGAGAAAGATCTGCAGGCACGTAGATACAATCCGCCGCCGTCACGGCAAGAAGGGGTGGGGGGGCACTGGTGTTTGAGGAGATGGCATCTGAGTACAGATAATTAGGAAGATGCATGTACTTTCCTTCTAGATTTCCTGGTTTTCAGGGGGTTGTGTTTTGCTAAATTTGACATTCTGGAACAGCACGAGGTCCCCCTGGTCGGCCTTAATTCTGCATTAACCAAGTTTTTTATAGGTGAACAGAGCACTCGCGTGACACTCAGCTAACAAGCGATCTACATATGGACAGGCCTGCCACACAAACAGAGAGCTAGTGGCCCCCTAAATTAAAAGAAGAGGAGGGATTTGAGGGGAGGGTGGAGGTAGAGCTGGCTGAAACTTTTCCATCCAAAGTTTTTTTTCAGTGAAAAATGCGGATACAGGCAGATTGAAACATTTTGCAAATTTGGGTCAATTTCAGCAAATTGTTTCGGTCGAAATAGAACAAACAAAAACTGCCAAAAATTGATACCTATTGATTTTTGGGTATGAAATTAACTCTCATTATGAAATTAGCTTTAATTTTATTTTAAAATAAATATTAAGGGAGGGGGCTCGAAAATGACACATTTCACTTGACCTGAAACAAAACTTGGACTTTTTGATTAATCGAAAATTCCAAAAGAAAACTTGTTTTTGGATTGACTTGATACACTTTTTTTCCTGAGATTTTGGAACCGCGAGGGAATTAAAGCCCATTCTTCACCCAGCTCTTCCTCCCTCCCAAGATCCCTGCATCATTGTCTTCCTCTTCTGCTCACAGCTCCTAGGCCTGGTGGAGAGACTAAATACAGCCAACAGGCAGCTGGAGCAGGAGCTGCGCTCACTGGAGGACCGGAGAGAAACAGTCACTAACTGGGAGGCCCAGATCTCTGACATCTTGCAGTGGTATGAACCTCTCGTGCTGAGCCAGATGGTCCTGGGGCTCACTGTGTAGTGGTGTGAGAGCGCAAATGGGCTTATCCCAGTCTTAGAATGAAATAGCAGCCCGTCGTAGCAGGGAGCAATGGTATAGGCTGGGAGCCAGGACTCCTGGGTTCTCTCCCTAGCTCTGGGAATGGAGTGGAGTTTAGTGGTTAGAGCAGGGTGGGCTGGGAGCCAGGACTCCTGGGTTCTATTTCCAGCAGTGCTGCTGGCTGTTAAACTTGCCCCAGATCACTCACCCCCCTCACACATGGTTGATGTGAACATGCTGGGCTGGGGAATAGATTGTAGGGACGGATGCCGCTGTCCTCATCCCACGTGGGTTGATCTAGCTGGCTCCTGGCAGGGCTTTCTCCTGACTCTGTCTCTTCCACCCCCAGGGTCAGTGACGAAAAGGAGTCTAGGGGGTATCTCCAGGCTCTGGCCACCCGCATGACCGAGGAGCTGGAATCCCTGAAGCACATCAGCACACCGACCTCAGGCGCCAGGACCCCGGTACCAGCTCAGTGGGGTTGCATGTGTCTGGTGGGACTGGAACGGAGCCAGCGCCCCTGGGAGGGGAAAAGCCCCTTATCCCATTCCCCACCCCTCTCAGTCAGCCAGTGCCCTGCCCTCAGGCTGGGATTGGAGCTGGTGCCCCCTAGGGGAAAAAGCCATGGGTCCCACTCCCTCTGATCCAGCCAGCCCTGGGGTTTCCCTGCAGCAGGGATCCGTGCTGCTCCTGGCTCAGTGCTCCCTCTCTCTGCATCTGAAGGACAATCACTGGAAGGCCAGGCGCCTGCAGAAGATGGAGGCCTCAGCCAAGCTGGAGCTGCAGTCAGCGCTGGAAGCCGAGATCCGGGCCAAGCAGGGCGTCCAAGAGGAGCTGACTGAGATGAAGGCTGCGCACCTGGCCACCGAGCGGTGAGGCGGGCAGGAAGCGGATTCTTGTTAGCCGGGGAAGGGGTGGGAGCCCCAAGTCTTGGGCTGAAAGGGGATTAGAATCCAGGAGTCCTGGCTCCCAGGCCCCTCCTGCTTGCTGCAGGGTGCCACCAGACTCCACTCCCTCCCACAGCATGGAGGAGTCCAGAATCCCCTGCCACCATGGCTAGACAATTCTCGCCCCATGAAATGTTCGTCAGGGTAAAATCCGTCTGGGGAGGGGCTGGCGCCTTTGCCCTCAGCTGCATGGGCCCAGCGTCGGACTGGCTGGCTCAGGACCTGGGGCACCTTTGGAGCAGTAAAGACACGGGTCTCCCTTGTTGTTGGGATATGTTTACAAGGAAATTGCAAGAGGCCGAGATGCAGAACCAGGCCCTGCAGCTGGAGATGGAGAAGCTGAGGGAGGAGCTGAAGGTCAGGTCTTTGGAAGGTAAGGCCCCCGGGGCTGAATTTCCGGCCTCACTGAGCACCCGTGGAACAGCCAGGGGTGAGGACGCGGCGCTGTGGTTCCAGCTCTGCCTGGGACTCAGGGGATCTGAGAGAATTCATGTTGTTGTTGATATTAGGGGAGCGCCTAGAAGCCCCAGGTGAGATCAAGGGGAGCCCTGCCGTCCTGCCGGGTGCTACACAGCCCCCTCAGATGAGGTCAGGGAGCCCTCCCCTCCATGCCAGGGATGCCATGGCCTCCCCGACTGAGATCGGGGGAGTCCCTGTCCATCCTTCTTGGTGCTTCTCGGGCCCACCCTTGAATGAGGCAGGAGGCCCCCCCCCATTGTGACAGGTGTTCCATGGGCCTCCCTGACCAAGATCAGGGGCTTGGTGGTGCCGGGCACAGAACGGACCATGGTAAGAGACAGTCCTTGCCCCCAAGAGCTCCAGGCCTAAACAAGGAGTGAGGGGGTCATCAGAGGGACAGAGAGGAGAGGGGACTTGTCTAAGGTCACTGGCAGAGCCAGGAATAGAACCCAGGTGTCCTGCGCCCGCCTCAATAGGCCGCACAGCCCCGCTCAGCCACGGCTCTCCCTGGGAGACCTTGGGCAAGTCGCTGAGTCTCTCTGGCCTCAGCTTCCCCAGTTGTAAAGTGGAGAGAAGCCGGCCGTTGTCTGTCCAGCTCTGTGCAGCAGGGACTGTCTCTCTGTGTCTGCGATAACTGGCGGGGGGCTGCATGGAGGATTCCCCTTCCCAACCCAGTCTCATTTAGGGCCCACAGATGCTATTGCAATAATTCAGTGTTGGTGGGACAGACTTAGAAGCAGAAACTCCCGGTTCCCAGCCCTAACCAGCACGTCACGTTCTGTGTGACCTGCACAGTGTGGCTACTGTGTGTGTTTGTGTGTGTGCGTGCATACACCACTTCCCTCGCCTGGATGCAATGGGAACTTCTCCACCATGTGTCAAATCACCTGTACTTCTAGCAGCTAATGTGGGATTCTCCTTTAACACAGATAGGAAGGGTCTGGACTTTTGGGAGGGAGGAGCTGGGGTCCTCCCCTGGCCAGCGGCGGGTGGCTGCTGAGATGTTACAATGCTGTGTGTGAATCTTTCTCTTTCTTCTAGGCACAAAAAACCAGGGGCCACTGATTCCCTTCCTGTCGATCTGGAGTGCAGAGGTACGTCCATCAGGCTGGGGCTGGAGCAGGGCTGGCTGGGAGGCAGGGACCCTGGGTTCTAATCCGGCTCAGGGAGTCTAGGGAGTCTATCCCCAGTTCTGGGCAGGGAATGGTGTTTGTTGATTAGGGGCTGGAAGTCAGGACTCCTGGGTTCTATTCCTGGCTCAGGTCTCTCAAGACACTGACACAGGGGACTTTGTGCTTTAGCTGCGTGCACTGATGGTCCCACCCATCGGGGGGATTAACAGCCCCTTGATGCATATGGTGCCCTCTAGGGGTCAGCACTGGGGTGACTCTGGGGTCAGCACTGCCTGTGAGGGCACAGCGCCCCCTAGTGCTGCTCTGGGGTCAGCGCTGACAGCGAGGGATCAGAAACCACTACTGAGCTGCTACCCCATTCCCTCCAGTCTGCTGCCCCCTGGGGCCAGCAGTGACTCAGAGGGGAGAGCTCCCCCTGCTGCATTGCCTGACATGCCGCAGATGCCTGGTTGAGTTTGCACGGTGCTTTCTCCTTGGCAGAAGGATGCGATCAGTTTCGGGAGCTGCCCAGACACGCAGGAGAATCGGAGATTGACCGAGGAGGCCCAGCTGCGCCCGGAAGGGAGGAGAAGCCTCAAAGCCAATGTGAGTAGTAAATGCAAGCAGCTTTGCTGTGTGATGCCCCGATGAGGGGCACTGATGGAGGGGGTAGCTGATGGCTCCCCACGGCACAGACCAGCCCTGGGCAGTCTGTCCCCAGCTGTGGGCAGGGAGTGGGGGGTCTAGAGGTTAGAGCAGGATGGGGTTCGGAGGCAGGATGCCTGGGTTCTGTTCCCAGCTCTTCCCAGTCACTTACTCGTGGCTCCTTTTGAGATGTTTTCCCTCCCAGCTCTTGGCGCTGACTCTGCCCTCTCTCTCTCTCCCCTCGCTGCCCAATTCCTTGCATCGTCACAGCTGGTTCCGTCCAAACCCCCAGCAGTGGTGGCTGTTGCTGCAGAAGGAAGCGGCCCAGGCGCACTCAAGGTAACCCGGAGTTTGTGTGTTGTGGGGGGCCGTGGAGTGTTTGTATGTGGGGGTGTTTTAGTGGTGCGTGTTACAGCAGGGGGAAGGATGTCTGGAGGTAGGGCTACTGTGTTCTGTCCCCCGCTCTGGTGGGGGCGGGGTGTGTGTGTGTGTGGCTGGGAGCCAGAACTCAGCGTTGTGTAGGTGGCATTTCAGTGTGTTGGTTCTGTGTGCATGTGTGTTTTTGCTATCTGTTCATGGGAGGTTTGGTGTGTGCAAGTTTTCTCCATGTTTCGGAGGCACGTTTGTGGTCATGACATGGTTGTTTGTGCTTCTCCGTAAGCTCAGAATCGTCTTTGTTTCCACACTTAGCCAGATACTTTCTCAGTGTTTGGCTGGTGTGGCGGGGGGCTGAGTGGCTCGGTGCAGGCCCGAAAGTTGTGGGTTTCAGTCTTGCTCGATCTCACACAGACGGGCTGCCTCTGGTCCACCCAGCTCCAATGGGGTACCTGATCCATCAGGTCAGGGGAGCCCCGTGTGTTTGGATGTGGTGTTAGCCGCGTTGCTCTGGTGTGTACCATTGGCTTTGGAAACTGACGTGCCTTAACCACGTCAGCCTGATGAGCGCAAAGTGGCTCGGGGAGAACGTTGCTTTGGGTAGGCGTCTGTGATGGTGTGTGTGAGATACTTGCTGTACACGTATCTAGGCACCCTTGTGTCTGTGCATGTGGATATCAGAGAAACCCTCGCTTGCCCTCTCCTAGTGGCTTTGTGCAAGTGCGTGTGTGCTGTGAATCTGTGTTCCTATAGGCATGTATTTATGCCGTGGATTGTGTGGGTGTGTTTTTTCATGTGTTGTGTTGTGGGTGAGTGTGCATACGCTTGCCCATGTCAGATGAACCCTCTATATATTCAGTTGTCATGTGCGTTTTTTTTTCTGCACACATCACATTGTGTTGCATTTGCTTTGTGTGAATGCCTGTTGCATGGCAGGGATGTGCATGTGTGTACATGTCATGTAAATCCCCGTCTTTTCACTGATATTGCATTTTTTTCTGCATGTGTTATGGTGAATGTGTGTATTTAGTATGTCTTGGGTGTGTGGTATGTATGTCTTACAGGTGTGCTGTGCACATATGGTGTGTTCTCTGCATTGGTATGTTGTGAGCAAGAATGTGTATGTCTGTGAGTTGTATGCTGTGAGCATGGTGATGTGGTGTGTGCGTCTGATGTATGTATGATGTATTCTTCTTGTATACACGTATGATGTGTGTGTATATATATCTATGCTGTGAGCATGGATGTATCTAGGTGTGCATACGTCTGCTGTGAGCATGGGGGTGTGGTGTGGGCGTCTGTGCTCTGAGTGTGGGTATGGATGTGCTGTGTATAGATGTTTTCTATGAATGTGGGTGGTTAGTGTGTGGTATCTACCTTTGTGTGTGTGTGTGTAGTGCATTGTGTATGTCTGTGTATGTGGTGTGGTGTGTGCGTACACACATCAGACAAACGCCCGACAAACCCAGTGTCACTGGCTTCCGGAAATCCCTCCCCCACAACAGATGGAAACCCCTTTTTGTTGTCTCTCCCCCCCCGTTTCCAGCCCAAATCTCACAGCTTCAAGATGCGGAGCTTCACTGTGCCCACCAAATGCATGCGCTGCACCGCGCTGATGGTAGGGCTGCTGCGCCAGGGCTACGCCTGCGAGGGTGAGTGCGGGCCGGGGGCGGGCTCTGCCCCTTGCGGGGGATTGGGGTAGGGCCCCGTTGCAACTGCTTCCCTAAGGCGAATTCCTGACTGGGACTAAGCCCTGGAGCTAGAACCCGGGTTGCCAGCCAGGCTGGGCACTGAGGGCTGGGCCATGGGGCTGGTACCCAGGTCGTCTACCGGGCAGGGCACTGGCACCTGGGTCTCCTATCAGGCAGGGCTGGCTGTTGGGCCCTGGGGCTGGTACCTAGGTCTCCGGCCCCTCCCCCTGTGTCAGGTGCCTTTCAGAGTCCAATCCCCTCCACTCACTCATGCCCCACATCCTGGCTTCTCCTTGTAGCTTGTAACTACGCCTGCCATGTGTCCTGCGCTGGGGGCACTGCCATCTGCCCCACACCTCCTGAACAGCTGCGGAAAACCATGGGGGTCAACCCGGTGACTGGGACGGGCACAGCATTTGAGGGGTATCTGTCGGTAAGTCCCCCCACCCTCAGCAGGTGCCCAGTGTCAGCCGGGCTTTTGTCTGATGTGCCGTAACATGACAGAGGAAATTCCAGGAGCACCTTTCCCATGATCTTCTTGGCTGTTGCGAATGTGGTTAAAGCAGGAGCACAGAAGTCAGGACTCCTGGGTCCGATCTCCAGCTCTGGGAGGAGAGTGGGGGCTAGTGGGTTAGACCAAGAGGGCTGGGAGTTGGGACTCCTGAGTTTTATCCCCAGCTGGGCCACTGACTCGCTGTGTGACCTTGGGTAACTCGCCTGCACTGTGGGAGCTGAGGCAGAGTCAAGCCCTGATGGGTGCTATTTGCTCCCGGGATGGAGGCGGGAGGGCAGTGGTAGGCCAAATCTTCCTGTGACCAGCAGGGTTGTAACTCCTGCTAATGTCTGTCTCCTCCTGCCCTGCAGGTGCCGAAGCCAGCAGGGGTGAAGAAGGGCTGGCAGAGGGCATTCGTCATCGTCAGCGACTTCAAACTCTTCCTGTATGACGTACTAGAAGGCCGGGGCTCCCAGTGCGGCGTCAACGTCATGCAGGTCGTGGATATGAGGTAGGGAGGGGCACGACCGGTCCCCTGCGAAACGCAGGGAAAGGGGACCCAAGGAGCGCCATATTGGTCGGACCACTGGGCCCACCTAGCCTTGTATCCTTCCTCTCTATCATCGCAGATCAGACCCACGGGCCCAGCCACCCTGGGCTCCCCTCAGCCTCTGCTCCCCCACATCAGACCACAGGACCGAGCCCCCTTGCTCAACCACCCTTCCTGCAGCAAAACGCCCCTAGTGCCCCACTGGGTTTGCCACCTGTCCGGATACAGATCACTGTTAAGTGGGTTGTTGCGTTGTCTGTTTTCCTCCCCAGAGCCTGCTGTTGTAGGTTGTGATTCTGATATCCGGGCAAGAAACTTCCGGTCCCTCCGGGTTTCCAGTTGTATGAGCTTTATTAACGAAACCGAGTAACGAAGCAAAAACAACGAAATAAAATAACACACATGAACGGATCGAGTGGGTTGATACAAAATCAACAGAAGTATCAGATTAATTAAACCATATTCATAGACAATAAGGCCAGAAGGGACCATTGTGATCCCCTGGTCTGACCTCCAGTATAACTCAGGCCGTCGGACATCCCTCAACTAATTCCTGTTTGAACTAGAGGAAATCTGGTAGAAAAACATCCCATCTCCATTTTAAAATGGCCAGGGATGGAGAATCCATCACACCCATAGGTGAAGTGTTTCAATAGTGAATTCCTCTCCCGGTGAAAAATGTGCACCTTCTTTCTAGTCTGAATTTGTCTAGCTTCAACTTCCAGCCACTGGATCTTGTTAGACCTTTCTCTGCTAGACTGAAGAGCCCTCTGTTACCGGATTTCTGTTCCCTGTGTAGGGACCTATAGACCGGGATCAAGGCATCCCTCAACCTTCTCTTTGGTAAACTAACCAGCTTGAGCTCCTGGAGCCTCTCACTATAAGGCAGGTTTTCCAACCCTTTAATCCTCCTCATGGCTCTTTTCTGACCCCTCTTGAGTTTATCAACATCCTGCTTGAGTTGTGGGCCCCTGACCTGGGCAGGGTATTCCAGCAGTGGTTGCACCAGTGCCAGCTACAGAGGTAACAGAGCCTCCCTGCTCCGAGTCAAGATTTCCATGTTGCAAATAAACCGGCAATTCTTGAGAAGCATTGTCCTATACATGAGAAGAGCAGCAGGCTCGTTTAGCTGTCAGCCCCTTAGCGGCAGGGCTTTACCCGTTCCAGTGCCACTTGACACACGTGTATGCCGGTTGAATGGCTCATCTTGGGAGGGTCAGATCAGTTCAGGTTGAAGCGAAAGCTGAGACTACGCTCTGATGTAGCAGTTGGAGGACGCTTGCCTGCTAATCTCTCCAAGCCAACAGGGCTGAGTACAAAGGGGCCAGCTGGGGAGAAGCTGACTGAAGGCTGCAGCTGGCCTGAATTGTAACCCTGCTCCAGGAGGAGAACTGGTGGCTGCCGAAGATGGGATAGGAGGCTAGTCAGCGTTCGGCCCAGGGGCAGGAGGAGGGCTGGGCTTGAGGGGCGAATGAGGAGGTTATCGTATCTTGTTCTCGGTAGCTGCGTCTGAGTGAGGGACTGCAAGCACCGTGAGGGAGCTGAGGGCTGCATGCCTGCCAGGCCACAAGGGGAAGTGCTTGAGGATGGTGCCCTGGCACACTTAAGGCACGTCTACATTGCACGCTCCTTACAGCAGCATGTATGTGCACGATGCACCCCCAGCACAGGTATAAATAGCGGTGTGGACGGTGAGGTCCTGCTTCGGTGAGTAAAGACGTAGCTGGACCCTGTGGGTGCTACTCGGGTATATACCCTCCACGGCCGTCTAGTCACCCAAGCCGTGCCTCCCACACCTCCACTGCTATTTTTAGCACTGTAGTGTCCTGCTGCCTCCCCACTCCTGGAGCCCTTCCCCACTGCAGGGAAACACTCAGGCAGCGGGGAAAGGCTCCGGCAGTGGGGAAAGGCTCCAGCAGCTCCCCCCTGCCAGAGCCTTTCACCGACACGGACAGCTGTGTCCTGCAGTGTGAACGCTGCCTGCTTTTCCCTGCGGCGTGTAGCTATACATACCCTATATGCCGCCACCAGTGGTGTGCCGTGTTAGACATAGCCTCTCATATGACACTCCTATGTCGCATTATAATTCAAGATAACCTAATTTGTCATGCCTAATGTTTTCATTAAGAATACAAGTGAAAACGATGTCATTTATCTGGGTTAAAAATTGGATCAGGTTGAAAATTTTCCAGTGGAATGTTTGTCCAACGGAAAATGCTGCCACTTCCCAGGGGGACGTGTGGAAGTCGACACAATCTCGTTAGTGGGGGTGGGGGAATGATACGTCCGTAAGGTCGGAACATTCTATTTTGACATTTTTGGAACGTAACATTTCAACCTTTAGTTTTGAAACCACTAGTTGTTTAAAAATTAATGTCTAAAAACAAGAAGTCAAAATCAAAACGTTTTGATTTTTTTAAACTAAATTTTTTTTGAAGATTTTTTTATAACCAACAGAGCATGTTCCTTTCCCCAATATTATTCCACTTTCAGCAAATAGCAGCAGAACCCAATGGCAAAGCATGTGCCTCATCTCCATTGAGGATAAAAGCCTTCTACTGCTACCAGTTACTTTAATCTGACCAAGAAAGGCAGAACAAGAACCAATGGCAGAAAGTTATAGCCAGACGAATTAGAAAAAAGCCACGTTTTCCCCCCACGGTGTGGGTGCTTAACCATTAGAACAAACTCCCAAGGAAAGTGGTGGATTCTCCACCTCCGAATGTCTTCTGATCCAGACTGGCTGCCTTCCTGGAAGAGATCCACAAGTGACGGGGCTCAATAGCGGGGTAACTGGGTGATATTCTCTGGCTTGTGCTGCACAGGCGGTCAGACTAGATGATCTAATGCTCCCTTCTAGCCTTAAAATCTGTGACTCTAGCAAGCAAATCTCCATGCCTCTCCTTTCCCAGGCCTTGTGGGGGCAGAGCAGCTGGCTCTGTGGTGAGGATGCTGTACTGCTTGGTGCTGACACTTCTCGTCTTCTCTTTAAAGGGATGAACAGTTCTCGGTGACGGCGGTTCTGGCCTCGGACGTCATCCACGCCAGCACCAAGGACGTGCCTTGCATATTCCGGGTGGGTAGCGGATGCCAGACGTACAATCGTGTGTGTGTCTCGGGGCCAGAGCTGGAATTGTGTCACTCCAGCCTGTGTCAAGTGACTAAGTTTGGCAAGTTCCATCTTGGTCCATCTTGTGCATTGGACCCTTCTCACAGCGAGCTAGTGCGCCTCGGTCAGCCCACTGGGCCTAGGAGCTCGGCCAGCTCCACTGCATTTACACCAGGAGTGACTGACATCAAAATCCAGCTCTGATGCCCCTGCAGTCAGCAGGTGGCTCTGTATTGACCCCAGGGGAGCTGAGACCCAAATCAGGCCCTGACCCCACTGCAGTTGACCCCGGAATCCAGCCCCAAACATCTGCATCTTTTTGAACAACGCTAAGCTGCCCTTCCCTCTCCTCAGGTCACCTCCTCCCAGCTGGCCGTGCCCCCCACCACCAGCTCCCTGCTGCTGCTCGCTGACAGTGAGGCGGAGATGAAGCAGTGGGTGCAGGTGCTGATGGAGCTGCACCGGATCCTACAGGAGAACCAGCACCACGACCGCTCCGTCTACATCCTCAAGGAGGCCTATGACAACGGCCTGCCGCTCATACCACAGGCCCTCTCCGCTGCCGTCATTGGTGAGCTGGCACCGGAGGCAAGGGCTGTGGAGTCTGCCGGGCTGGGGGAGGGGTTGGGAGCCAGGACTCCTGGGTTCTCTCCCAGCTCTGGGAGGGGCAGTGGGATCTAGTAGGTTGGAGCAGCGGGGAAGGGGGTTAGGAGTCAGGACTCCTGGATTCTATTTCCTGCTCTTTCACTGACTTCTATAACTTTGGACAAGTCCCTGCGCCTGTCGGTGCCTCAGTTTCCCCCTTTTGTAAAATGAAGAATAATAAAATTCCCCGGCTTCCCAGGGGGTGTCGTGATTGGAGCAATGTCTGAGAGCAGCCAGGGCCCATAGGGAGGAGCCAGCTGGCCTGTGCAGCCTAGGCTTTCCCATGTCCTGGCTGCCTCACTCTGACCCTTGCCCCTGGCCTGTTTGCAGACCGGGAGCGGATCGCGCTGGGAACCGAAGAGGGGTTGTTTGTGATTCACCTGCACACCAACGGTAAGAGCTGTAATGGGATGAGTTCACAGGCATATGGCCAGGGGGGGGATTGACACACGCTTACAACTGGGCTGGTCCGTGGGCCAGCACAGGGAAGAGCTGGCTTGCCAAACCTGGCACTAGTTAAGGCTCTGGGTCATATTCTGATCTCAGTTACACCCAGGTGTAAATCTGGAGCAGCCCCAGAGAAATCCTTGAGGCAGACTTTGGATTTTAGTGATAATATCTGATATATAAACAGCTAGTAAATCTGGTGTAGCTGCATTGAGGTCAGAGGATTTAGGAGCACATTTTGATGTTGGTTACAAACTGGAGTAAGTCCACTAAATCATTCTGATATATAAATAATCTGTAATGAACAAGGGTGCATTTTGGGTGTGAGTCAGATTCCGTTAAACCTGGTGTGAATCTGGAGTAACTCCACTAAATGAATTGGGTTTAGGGACCATATTCTGATTTCAATTATATATGGTTTAAATCTGGAGTAGCTCATTTTGAGATAACAGATTCTGGTCTCTGGTACACATTGGTCTAAATCAGGAGTGGCTTCACTGAAATCATTGGTATAAATCCGGAGTGACTCCACTGACTTCACCGGACTCAGAACTGCATTCTGATCACAGGTTACACGTTGTCTGAAGTAGCTGCAGTCAAGTTATTGAGCCAGGTTCCAGTCTTGGTTACAAACCTGGTGTAAATCTGGAGAAGCTGCACTGAAGTCACTGGTATATATTCTGATTTCAGTTACACGCTGGAGTAAATCTGGAGTAATCCATTTTAGTTGGTTAAACCAGATGCTGGTCTCCCTTAAATGCTGGCACAAATCAAGATTAACTGCACAGAAGTCAGTTATTCGCTGATTTAATTTTGGAGCATTGGGTCACACCGTGACATTGCGCATAATCCCAATATAATAACTCCACCAAGCAAAGATCTGGTCTCTTTTATGAACTGGTGTAAATCTAGAGTCGCTTATGGAGTCACTCCAAGTTTACACCAGTTTGTAACTCAACAAAAGTCCACCGAGCCAGATTCTGATCTAGGTTACAAATCACGGTAAAGGCAGAGTTGCTCGTGGAGTTAATCAGGGTCACTCCAGGTTTACACCTGTTTGTAACTCCGCAGAAGTCCGCCGAGCCAGAGTCTGATCTCGGTTACAAACCAGTGTGACTCCTTGAGCTATTCTGGATTTAATCAGGGGTCACTCCAAATTTACACCGGTGAGTAGCTGAGATAAGTATCTCCCTTCCCACCACTCCAGTGCA
Source organism: Emydura macquarii macquarii (assembly GCF_026122565.2). Lineage (NCBI taxonomy): Eukaryota > Metazoa > Chordata > Testudines > Chelidae > Emydura > Emydura macquarii. The sequence continues at coordinate 5,639,823 of NW_027131105.1, read as the reverse complement.
GCCTCCGTAGCGCTCTGGCAATGCAGCCCACCTGTGACTGTACATCTCTGACTCTCATCTCTGGTCTGTCTCGCTTGGCAGAGGTGTTCCAGCTGGGCGACTGCCGGCGGGTCCAGCTCCTCCTGGTCTCCCCACAGGCCCAGGTGCTCTCTGTCCTGTGCGGCAGGAACCACAGCGTGCGCCTCTTCTCCTGGGCCGAGCTGGAAACGCCGGAGTCCCCGGGGACCAAGATTGCCGAGACCAAGAACTGCCAGGCCATGGTGTCGGGGCTGATCTGCCGGGGCACCACCTCCGTGCTGTGTGTGGCCTCCAAGCGCCAGGTGCTGTGCTACCAGCTCACCCCTTCTCGGCCCCCCTCCCGGCGCATCAAGGAGATCCAGGCCCAGGGCTACGTGCAGTGCTTGGACATCATGGGAGACCGGCTCTGTGTCGGCTACCCCTCGGGCTTCTCCCTCTATCACCTGCTGAACGAGGGGGCGCCTGTCCACCTGCCCCACCTCGAGGATCCCCGCGGAGCAGCCGTGGCCCAGATGGAAGCCCTGCGGGCCGTGGAGGTCAGCCTGAGCGAGCTGATCCTGTGCTTCAGCGGGCTGGGGCTCTACGTGGACGGGCAAGGCCGGAGGACACGGCAACAGGAGCTGATGTGGCCGGCGACCCCCCTGAGCTGCTGTGAGTGGCGCCACCCTGGAGCCTGTGCGGGTCACGGGAGGTTGGGGGAAGGCAGGGGCAGATGGGGGCTGAAAGAGCTCCATTCTCTCCAGCAGGGAGCAGCAAACACCCCGTCACTAGAACTTGCTGCCCCAGCTCAGATCCGTGGGCCCATCTAGCCCAGCATCCCATCTCTGATGTTGGCCAGCACCAGATGCTTCGAAAGAAGCTGCCAGAAACGCCACTGTGGGCACCACAGACCAGTCTCCTGCATCCCCTTAGCACTTGGCTGATGCCCTGGACTGTGGGGATGTATGCCACCTATAAGCGTCGCAGCTCTTCAGCTAGATCCCTGCCCACCACGCTCATCCACACAGACATCTACCTACTTAAAGCACTTTTGGCTGGGTATCCTCATGTGGCAAGGAGTCCCACTGGTTACCACACCATCTCAGTTTCAAATGGGCTGGCTTGGCTGTCTCTCCCGCTGTCCCCAGACCCTCGTACATTGTGAGAGAGGGAAGGATAAAACATTGGCTCTATTTTCACACGTAATTCTTTCGTAGCCATCTGGTCAGGCGAATCTAGCACTGCCTATGTGAGCTCTGGTGCCCTCTAGTGGCACCCACGGGAACCGACAGCGGCACTGGCTGGGATTTGCATGCGGGTTTAACGTGCCTGTGGTTTCTCTGCTGTCCTAGGCTACAGCGCCCCCTACCTGAGCGTGTTCAGCGAGAATGCCCTGGATGTGTTTGATGTGCGGAAGGCCGAATGGATACAGACCATCCCTCTGAAGAAGGCGAGGCATTTAGGAGAAACCGAGCCCCGCACCCCAGGGTTTAGCCACGGCAGGGGTGAATGTGGGACGGCTCAACCAATGAAGCGCAGCAGAACTTTTCTTTGTTCATTCCGATTTATTGTAATGGGGCTGGGAGTCAGGACTCCTAGATTATATTTCCAGTGGGGTCCAACAATTGGGAAAGGTCATGCTGGGATCCTGGACTCCTGGGTTCTCTTTTTGGCTCTGCCACCACTTCGCTGTTTGAAATTGGGCCCTTCCCGTAATCTCCCTGGGCCTCAGCTTAGGGGGCTGGCAATGACCTGCCTCCCAGGGGCCTGACAAATAGCTCCCTGGGAACAGCGGTTCTCTCCAAATGACTCTCGCTCTCTTACTCAGGTGCGGTCCCTGAACTCCGAGGGCTCCCTCTGCACTTACGGCAGTGAGAAGGTGCGCCTCACCTATCTCAGGAACAAATCTGCAGGTAACCACCCAGCCCCGCCCTGCTCCCTCCTGCAGGTTGTGCAGTCAAAATGCTGGGGTGGGGGGGGGCTCAGCTGGACAACACCCCAGAGCGGCTTCTGCTCTCTTTTACACTGACCTCAATGTGGACTAGAGCCATTGAAGTCCATGGAGTTACTCTGGATGGCTACCATTGTACTAGCTACAGGCACTGGCTGCTGTCTCAGGTGGATACCAGGCTATGTGGGCTCACGGCTCGGTTCTGGTTCCGGCAGTGCATCTGGGATAAGAATCTTACTGCCGTCTAGAAGTCCAAACAGCAAATATTAGTGACATTATCGTAGCAGTATTATGGCTGCTCCATTAGGATCCCAATATGGTGGGCACATGATTAAAAGTATTACAGTAGCACCTAGAGGAACCAGGGCCCCATTATTTGCTTTCTATTATTAGTAGCTTTGTGGTAGCGTCTAGCAGTGCCAGCTGAGATTGGGGCCTCATTAGTAACTAGTGTAGCCAGGATGCAAAACCAGGCTCTGAAGAATCCCTAGCCTCTGTTTGCCAGAGGCTGGGAATGGCCGACAGGATGGATCACTTGATGATTGCCCTGTTCTGTTCATTCCCTCTGAAGCGCCTGGCATTGGCCACTGTGGGAAGACGGGATGCTAAGCTAGATGGACCATTGGTCCGACCCAGTGTGGCCGTTCTTGTGTTCTACGTGGCACCAACTGAGATCAGGGGCCCCTTGTTGTGCAGAGCGCTGCACGGGGAGAGACCGTCCTTGCCCCAAAGGGCTCATGGTCTGAATGGACACAGCTGGGCGGGGAAACAGAGGTGCAGAGAGCAGGAGGGGCTAGCCCCAGGTCAATGGCAGGGTCAGGAATAGAACCCAGGAGGCCTGACTCCTGCTCCAGTGCCCCATGCCACTGGCCCAGGAGACAGACACCTAGTGGCTGAATGGTGTAACTGCAAGTAGAGTCATCTTGGCACTCTCTCGTTTTGCTCCTCTGCTCCAGACCAGGACGAGTTCAATGTTCCCAAGACCACAGACAACAGCCGGCGACAGCTGGTGAGGACCAAGAACAAGCGGAAATTCTCCTTCCGTATATCAGCAGAGGAGCGACAGCAGCAGAGGAGGTGAGGCCAGGGCTGGGGGGACGAGTGTGTGGCCTGAACTACCCTCCTGGCCTCACCCGGATGCCTGGAGGTTGACAGAGGCTTGTCATTCCAGCCTAATTAGCGTGCTGCACATGCTATTTGTATTCATGGGCGTACTGTATGTATCGCAGTAGAGCCTGTAGGCCACAGCCTAGAGGGGGTCCCCGAGTGGTGTGCGTGGCGTTAGAATGATTACGGTAGTGCCTAGAGCCTCCGGCCCCGGTGGGGGTCCCATCGTGGTGTACGTGTTGCTAAAGACCTAGACCAAGGCCGAGAGCTCAGGTTAGGGGGTCCCATCCTGCCGGGCGCTTACACGGACATGGATGCAGACGGTTGCTGCCCTGAAGAGCTCTCTGTCTGAGCAGACAAGCTGGCGATGTTACAGAGGGGGAAACGGAGGCACCGAAAGGGGAAAGCGACTTGTGCACGATCACATAGTGTGGCAGAGCCAGGAATTGAACCTTGGTCTTCTGCATCCGTGGCCAACACCTTAAGTCCAGTGGCAGAGCTAATGGAGGAAGGGGCTGCCCCGCTCCCCCCGGCAGCCCTCCGGTGTTTGGGTGGTGCCTTTCCGAGCGCGTTACGCGGCTGACAAACGGAGGAGTCCGACGTGAATTTTCACACGGCTGAAGAGCGAGCCCTGCCCCACACTCACCCCGTGGTGCCGGCTCCTGTCCAGCGAGGCTATGCCCGGCTCCTGCGATCGGAGCACAGGGCCGTGCCGTGTCACAACACCATGCGCTCACATTTGGCCCAGCTGCCCCTCTGCCACGCTGAAGAGGCGGCTGGGCCAAACCCAGGTGGGGCTGTGACCCCGTGTGCCGAGACACAAGATCAGGATGGGGAGCTGGGCCCAGCCTCATGGGACTGGAGCCCCCATGGCCTGACCTCGCTCTCCAGCTCCCCACCACCGACCAAATGCCCCCTGCAAAACCTGGCTCCAGCGCGGCTTATGCTGCTGGATCTCCCTGAATCTGGGTGTTTCCGTGTCTGTCTGTGCGCGCGCGCGCGGGCGGGAGGGGGAAGGAATACATCTGCATGTCCTCTGTGTGTCCCTGTGTAGCCGAGTGCATTTGTGTGTGTATATACACAAAAGGACACAAGTACAAAAAAGGGACACCCATGCACACACAGAGGGGGACGTGCATTTGCAAGTGTGCATGGGTGTCCCTTTTTGTATTTGTGTCCTTTTGTGTGTCCACATCTGTATGTAAGCACATCCTCCCATGTCTGTCTGTCCAAGCGGGACCCCCCCGTGTGTCTGGCTGTGCCCTGCTGGTGGCGCAGAGCCCACGGTCAGGGCACTCTCCAGCTATTCCCTGCTCCTCTCTGTCCCCCCTGCAGGGAGATGATGCGAGACCCCAGCGTGAGGTCGAAGCTCATTTCCGGCCCAACCAACTTCAACCACCTGGTGCACGTGGGGCCGGGCGATGGGCAGCATCGGCTGCAGGACCTGCCCACGGTGAGTCCCGAGGGGGTGGTGACACGGCCAGTGAGATTGCTGCCCACGCCCAGGTTGGAGGTGAAGCTACAACCAGCCCTAGGTTTGCAGAGCGGGCGGGATCTTCTGCCGACGTGTCGTTTAGCCACATCTAGGCCTCGTGGTCGCAAGAGACCCTACAATAACAAACCAGTCTGGGTGAGCTGGAGCAACCCTACAATAACAAACTAGCCTTTGCAGGGGTGACCCTACAGTAACCTTATAGTAACAAACGGCCCTTGGCTTGACGGTGTCGCCCTTTAAAGGGATCATCTATAAATAAACAGGGAGGGGGTGGGTGTGTGGGGGAAGGGGCGACCGGTTCCCCCCTCCTTGTGCTCTCCTAGCTGATGTCCCCATGCGGAGCCGGGCTCCCTCCCTCTCGGCCCTTTATGTGCCGTTGAGCTCTACGCTGACTGTCTCTCGCAGGCCCAGGAGGAGAAGAGACGGGAGTCACAGGCCAAGCTGCGTCGGCGCAGCTTCACCGAGATCCGGCGCCCCTCATCCTCGGGCAGCGACACCGCCCTGGGGGACTCTGCATCTGGTAAAGGGATCCCACAATTGGAGGGGGAATGAATCAGGGAGGCAAACACCTCTTGAGTCCAGAGTGGAATTACTCCCTCAGGGGATAGTCACTCCTGTAAGACAATCTGTGCTTCTTTGCTCTAACCATTGGGTGTTGCTGCCTCTCCACACATCCTGAATCCCCTCAGGCCACATACAGGACCCAGAACTGCAATGGGACTCTGAGCCTTTTAGAACAGGACAAGGATTCCTAGGGGCTGGAGTGGGAGGCATGGGGAACCAGGACTCCTGGGTCCTATTCCCAGCTCTGGGTGGGAAATGGGGTCTAGTGGTTAGAGCAGGGTAGGCAGCTGGGAGTCGGGCTCCTGGGATCTATCCCTGGCTGTGCTTAGGATTTAGGACCCAGGCTGGTGGTGGTCCCAGATTCCCTGTGCAGTAGCTGGGAAGGTTTGACCATGACTCTCTGTCCCCTTGCAGTGAAGCGTAAATCGGGCAGCTCCATCTCTGATGACTCCTTCACCTCCCCACAGGGCCTGTTCACAGGCCCTGACATGCTGACGGAGGTAAGAGACCCCAAGCAGCCAGAACTGACCAATACCCTCAGTGTCACCCTACTGAGAGCTCAAGGGGGTGTACCCTAATGCTTCAAGCTGGTTTAGTGGTTAGAGCACTGGGCTGGGAGTCAGGACCGCTGGGTTGTATTCCTGGTTCTGCTGCTGACCTGCTGTCTGGGCAAGTCCCTTCCTTGCTCGGAGCCTCAGTTCTCCTCTGACCCTTTGTCACCTCAGACTGAGCAACGCACAGCACGACGGGGCCCTGATCTCAGGGCGGGCCTCTAGGTGCTTCTCTCGTACTGTTCATAACGCCCACACCCTAATGGGATCCCGATTTGAATTGGGGCCTCCAGGTGATACTATTAATAACGTGTATGTTGCATGGAGCCCCCATCTCAGCTGAGTATGGTAATGTTACTGATACAGTGCACGCCACAATCTCCATCGCGGGCCTCTCGACGCTACCATAATCATAAAAATGTCAAGGTGGAAAGGACCTCGAGAGGTCATCTAGTCCACCCCCCTGCACGGAGGCAGGACCAAATAAGCCCAGACCATCCCTGACAGGTCTTTGTCCAACCCGTTCTTAAAAACCCCCAATCAGAGCGATTCCAGAGCATACCCACCCTTACAGTTAGGAAAGTTTTCCTAATATCTAACCTAACTCTCCCTTGCTGCAGATTAAGCCGATCACTCCTACTCCTACCTTCCGTGGACATATTCCACGTTCTGTGGAGAACAATTGATCACGGTCTCTTTATAACAGCCCTTAGCAGATCAGATTCCACCCCAGTCGTCTTTTCTCAAGACTAAACGTGCTTACGTTTTTAACCTTTCTTCATCGGTCAGGTGTTCTAAACCGTTTATCATGTTTGTTGCTCTCCTCTGAACTCGCTCCAATTTGTTTACGTCTTTCGTAAAGCGTGGCACCCAGAACTGGACACAGCGCTCCAGCTGAGGCCTTTGTAGAGCCATGTAGAGTGAGACAATAAGCTCCTGTGTCTTACATATGAGACTGCTGTCGATAAACCCAGAATATTAGCCTTTTTCATAACTGCATCACATTGTGGAATTATATTCAAGTTGTGATCCACTAGATCACCCAGATCCTTTCCCACAGTACCACCCGGCTATCCAGTTTTTCCCCATTTGGTATTTGTGCATTTGATTTTTTTCTTCCTAAGCATAGTACTTTGCACTTACCTTTACTGAAGTTCATCTTACTGATTTCAGCCCAGTTCTCCAATTTATCCAGGTTATTTTGAATTCTAACCCTGACCTCCAAAGCGCTAGCAACCCCTCCCAGTCTTCCACAAGTTTTATAAGCATATCTGAGGGTGAATTTTGTCAGGCCCTGCATACTTGAATACATCTAACTTAGCTAAATATTCTTTAACATGTTCTCTCCCTATTTTGGCTTGTGTTACTTCCCCCTTGTGTTGAGTAGCTGGTCACCATTCACCTTTGAAGCAAACAGTAATACTAACCCTAAAAATGTGGATGCTGGCTGGGGCTTTGATTTTGGTTGGCGCCTCTAGGTGCTACTGTAACCACATGGTAATTATCCCAGGCTGCCCTGCTGTTGCCCGCTCCTTGCTTTTGCCAGCCCTCCCTCCACCTTTTAACTCTCATTTCTCTTGTTGCAGATCTCTGATCAGACCCGCAGCCTCCACCTTTCCATCAGCTCCAGCCAGGGGAGCTCCAGTTCTTAAGGGGCCTGGACTGATGCCACAAACCAGACCCTCTTGCACATTTAGTCAGAGATGCCATGATGCTGCTGCCGCCACCGTCAGCAGCACGTTCCTCTCACTGAGGCTGTGCTCTGTGCTATGGGAATTTGTCCATCCTGTATTCTGAAATGTTGGTACCAAAATATCTCCATCCGATTTCCCTGGCCCCAGGCATCACCCAAACAAACATCCTTTTTCCCGGGACACACCACTTAGTGTCTCTGCGGCACCCCTTTAGTGAGAGGAAGCTGCAGTTGGCTAATGGAGCCTGTGTTAAAAGAAGTGAAGATTCCCCTCACACATGCATGCTTTCACAAGAGAGAATAGTGCCTCCTTGCTTGCATTTGTTCTTTGCCTCTGGATAGCCCAGTGGGATAATGCTGCAGGTGGTGAAAAGCACTAAAGGGAGCAGGTGCAATTGCACCCTAACTTTCCTGGGGCCTTGGAGTTGCATCACCTGAAAAACACATGCTGTTGGCCATGGGTGGTGTTATCGCAGTACCTCCAACTAAAGATCATGGTGGGGGTGTTGCTGCTCCCAGAAATCCCCAGATCCCATCTGAATCGGGTCCAGATTCTGCTTTTTCTACTGCTGTGTAATGAGTCCAGCTTGGGCCAGATTGTGATCTCGATTATCCCCTGCAGCGCTCCATTGGAGTAATTCTGGTTTCACGGGCCACTGTCTGGACCATCATCTGCCACTGTATATCCAAGGTTCTTTTTGAACTACTCAGGGATTGGGTTGCTTTGCTGAATTGTCGGGACATTGTTTAATTGTGGCTGTCTTTAAGATTTTTTAAAAAACTTTTAATAGAAATAATCCCGCAAGAACAAAGAGATGCTGAAACCAAAGATTATCTATTTCCATTCAATGGAAAGGAAAAAAATCCTTCCAGACATTCAAATTGTGGGGGATACTTATTTAAAGGCATGGGGTGGGTCAAAGACCACATTTATTTAGGAAGCAAATGTGTAAATAATTGGACAACCGCACCATTAAATGCTGTGCAAAGGTTTGCAGTGGTTCAGTTCTGTTCTGTTCAGCAAGGGATGATGTGCTGAGAGAGGGACAGAGGTTACCGATGATCTTGGGGGTGTCACAGTTAGGAAAGAACAGACCAATTTTTAATAGTGTGGGTGATTCAGCTTTGGACCGAGGGGTGTGGGCCAAGTCTGGCAATGTTTATAAGAAGAGTGGCTGGGTCACCAACAGCGCTGCGCTCATTCAAGCAGGAATTAATGCTGGGAAAGTCAGAGCAGGGGCCGAGCCTGGGTGTTTGGAGCTCGCCCTGCGTTACGGTTACTTGTCACCCAGCGCCGCTATGAGCTGGGCTGGGGTGTGTGAAAACGCGCGTGGGCCCTGGCTGGGCGGGACACACCAGCCTGAAAACCCGGCACGAGCTGCGCGTCAGGCCGCCCTCGTGTGACACGGGGCGCAGGGCCGCGATCGGCTCAGGCCGGCCACTGTGCAACGCGCGCGGGGCTAGAGACCCGACACGATCCCTGCAACGCAGCTACTGCCCGGCGCATGCGCCCTAGGGGAAACGTATGCATGCACCTTTTAACACAGCACACGTCACCTATTGGTCGTGACTGCAGCCAATGGGGAGGCAGGGGCTGGGCATAAACCCGGAAGCAGCATTCGCGTGAATGAGCGGTGGCTGCGCAGCGTTCTGGAGCAAAGGCAGAGGAGTGAGCGCGAGGCGTCCCGGGGCGGTGACCACCTCAGCTGCCTTCCTTTGTCCTCCCCGGCCCCCGTAGGATCAAGGACTGAGCCGCCCGCTCTGCGCAGCTGTCTACACACAGCCCCCGGGCAGACGCGCAGGGCGTGTTAAAAGGCGCGTGAGTCTCTCTGAGGGTGTCTGAGAGCATGTTCACAATCGCCGCCCCCACATCGATCTTTCTTGAGAGTGTCTGTCTTTCTGTGTGTCAGAGACTCACTCTCTCTGTGTCTTCTCGCTCTGTGTGTCTGAGAGTTTCTCTCTCTCTGCATGGTGTCTTGTGTCTGAGTGTGTGTCTATCTCTCTCTGAGTCTGTGTCTGAGTCTCTCTCTGAATCGGAGTGTGTGTGTCTGAGTCCGTGGCTGAGGGAGTCTCTGAGGCTGAGGGAGTGTCTGCATGTCTGAGACTAAGAGGGAGTCTCTGAGTCTGAGAGTGAGTGTGAGTCTGTCTGAGAGAGAGACACTTTCTGTGAGTTTAAGAGAGTGTCTGAGTCTGTGTCTAAAAGAAAAAGTGTGTGTCTGGCATAATCTCTAAGAGAATGAGAGAGTGGGAGGATGCCTGTCTAAGAGTAAGAGATAGGGTGTTTCTGGAATAGCCTTTCTAAAGACTTGTTCACACTTACCCAGAAATTCGGCGGGAGTTACGCAAACTACACAGAGTAGTTTGCGTAACTCCTGTTGACTGCTTCTGCGCGCTGTTCACATTGCGCTGAGCTGACGGGAAAAGCGTTCCCGTAGGCTCAGCAGTACGCTAGTTGAGGAGGTGGACTTATTAAGTCGACTCCCTCATCGATTGACCGCTCAATCGATCATGAAAGATCGATCTGGTGGCGGCGATTTTGCCGTCGCCAGTGTAAACATAGCCTAAGAGACTAGGGTGAGAGTGTCTGCCTGAATGTGGGTTTAGATATTGCTGTCTGCAGTACTGCAACACATAGCAAAAGAATGCAGAAAGCTGCAGAATTGCACACCTGCTTTTTACTGAGACGCTGTACAGAATAAATACAGTAGAACCACAAGTTTGTGCATCCCTGCTTGTGATTTTTGCTGATGTCTAAATGTATATTTACAAACTATAGCTAAAACTCTGATTGCTCTGTTGCCTGTCAGTCCAGCTTCCTGGCTCCCAGTTTCATGGGTCCTTTTGCCACCTTCCTGTCTGCCCTTTTTGCTTCCATCTCCTTCTTCCGCTCCTCTCGCTTCTTGCGTGCTAATTCCGCCCTGCAGAGCCCTAGGGAGACATGAGCATTCCCAGCTAATACAAATGGCTGGGGCTGGATGCAATAATAATGGGCTGGAGCAGCAGGGAAGTTGCCAGCAACTCACCATGATCAGAGTCCAAGGATTCCCAGTTTTCCTCTGTACCCCAGTCTGCAATGGCATCCATGCGTCTCTGGCAATTGAAGTTAGACATAGAATTCAGGGGAGTCCTTCACAATTAGTTATCATTGGTCTGCACAGTTATTCAGGATGGCCTTATTCATAATTTTAAAGCCCTAAGCACTGACTGAGTGGGTATCCCACCCTGCCTTCCCCAAATTTTCCCCTGGAATTTCAGTGTGCCACGCACTACACAAGCACACAGGAGAACTGCTCTCTTTCCCAGCCTGACCATGAGTGGCACGAGGATGAGCCAGTACACCCAAAAAAATCACGGGGAGTGCGTGGCAGAGCTGGCATTGACACACCCATCATGAGACATGGAGAAACTTACCTGGGTCTCTGTTGCTGACTTCTGAGTAGGGTTTATGGAGAAGAAAGGATCTGCTTTCTCTGCACTCAATGAGCTGTCCCAGTCATATTCGCTGGCCAGTTTGGTCCCTTCTGGCTGGGTCAGGGGAGCTTGCTGCGAGGGGGTGAGTTTCTGCACCATCCGGGAATCTGAATCCTCCTCCCAGCCATCACTGTGACTCCAAGTGGATCCACCGTCCCAACCAGAGCTGCTCCAGTCTGATTCCTGTTTCTTGGAGGAGCTGCCCATCTGTTAACAACAAGAGGGAATAAGTTAGAAGAATCCTACCTGCAAGACTGAGCTCACGTGGCTCTTGTAGAGCGAGCTCCAGTTACAGACTTTCAAGCCGTGCCTTCCCTGTTAAAAATTTGCATCTTATTTCTAGTCTGAATTTGTCTTTTGTCTTGTGTCAGCTCCCAGCCATTGGGGCTCATTCTGCTAGATTACAAAGGTTCTGCCTCTTAAAGACCCTTTTCAATATGGCAGAGACTTGCCCAAGGTCACCCAGGAGGCTGTGGCAGATCCAGCATTAGAACTGAGGACTCCTAAGTCCTCGTCTAGTGCCCTATCCACTAGGCCACACTGTTGCCCCTTCAACCTTCCTGGAGATCAGGGAGGCCAAATGCACCAAAAAGGAATACCTGCATTTAAGATCATTTAGGGTGCGGCATCAGCGTGATAGCATGTGCAGGAAAGTCACCTACCGTCCTTGCTCCAGGTTTCTTTGACACCAGGGCTGGTTCTGACCAGTCCGGGGTGTTCCAGTCATCGGGGCTCACCTGCCCTTTGGATTGCTTGGCCTCTTGCTACAAGCGAAAGCACAGAAAATGACGCACAGCACACGAGGAAACAATCTCAAGCCAGGCAGCAACACAGCTATCGAACACACATGCCTGCTGGATAGCTGCCGGTTCTAAGCCTAAGTCCCAGGGTGGTGCTGTCATGCACTCTTCTGCATGTGAGCAGTGGTCAGTCTTGGAAAACATGCAGTGCTGTTGTTAGCTTGGTGATGCATGCATGCATGTATTCTTTTCACGGAAGCTGTTGCAAGCAGTGTAGTAGGAGTGTTTGCTGCCTGCCCTTAATCTTTTTAACTAGAGCGAGTTCGAGAGGCAGAATTGCTTCTGGGGAACTGGGCGGTGGCATCTGGGCTGAGAAATCTGAAACAGGATTGTCCCTGCATGCTGTCAGACTATAAGCTCCAAAATCTGCTCAAACTCAGTAGAGGGGTGACCAGTTCAAGCAGCAAAGCAGCCCACCTGTCATTCTCAAACAAACCCTATTGCTGATGGGAGTGTGTTGCTCACCTCCAGGCTGCCCCAGTCCTCGTCGTCCCATCTGTCTGTGGAGTTCTCTTCTTCCTCAGTCACATCCTCCTCCAGATCCCACCGGCTCGATGGAACGGGAGCTGCTGGTAATGTTGCCTGGGAAGGGACGTGGCTGGCTCCTTAAAGACAAAAGCCCACGGTATTAGAAGGAAACCAGACTGAGCAACAGGATCAGAGCAATGGGGCCATCCAGCCCAGTATCCTTTCACCAAGAAACTCTGCAGTGATGGGATAACCTGCTCCCAAGTTTTCTCCTAACTCCCACTGCAGTTAGGGCTTGCTACACAGGGACTGCTATGGCTATACTGGTCAGTTTCCCCATGGGCTCCCTTGTTCATTTAATATTTTTATGTTGAAAAGTGCTAATTGTTGCCATCGTATGAGCCTTGCAGCCCTACTTAAAGCCAATGGATGCACCAAGATCCCGTCCATACTCACTGTAAGGAGCAATTAAGCCACTTCATGTAGTAAAGACAGCTACTGAGAATGCAACGGCAGGGACTAGGAGATCAGTTGAGGCAGGAAGCCCAGAAAAGCACTGAGCAGTTGTGAGCATGACCCTGAGAGGAAGCAAGTGACAGACCCCCCAAGGAGCTCCATCTATTTAGCTTAACCAAGAAAAGGTTCAGGGGTAACCTGATCTCAGTCTATTCCTCCGTACATGGGGAAGAGACATTTTTCAGTGTAACACACCAAAACCTAACAAGATCCAATGGCTGGAAGTGGAAGCTAGATAAATTCAGACTGGGTATAAAGCACAAATTTTTAACACGGTGCAGAGAGAATTTAGTTAAATCGGTAAAAAGGGAACTTTGATTTAATTCATCAATTGTTAATCTTGTTCTACATTTGAACTTTTTAAGTATTTGCCTAACCAAAAGTGATTTTCACTGGTTGTAATCATTAAAACATGCTGATTTGCAACTGAATACTGCCTTTACATTAAATTCAATGCTATGTTTTGCTAACCCGGTGGGATGCACTACACATTGAAGCAATTATATTCTTACTTTTTATTATTTTAGAAATGGTGAATAATGCGTTTTTTATTTACTAGGTGATTAATTGTGATTTGTGGAAATCAATTAAAAATGAGCAAAAAGAACTTTTTGATTTTTGTATTGGTTAAATAAAACTACCTTAATGTGCTGGAAAATGAAAGTTTATTAAAAACATATTTAAAACTAATCAATATATTATTCATAGATTGGAAATGGAAAAACAAGCTTTCCTGCTTTTTCAACATCCAGTCACTTTCTTATCTTTGAATGAACTAGTCACTGAGATGACTAAAATATTCTCTCTGCACTTCCAGAAGAGGCCACTGCTGGCACTTCAACCAACTCTGGTACTTGAAGGTGCTTAGGGGTGATTTCCACCAGTTCAGTGGTTTGATTTTCTTTAAAGCTTTGGCAGAACATATTTTTTTCATTTAATTTAAATGCTTTTAATAAACTATAGTATTTTTAGGCCTTAACACAGTTTATCGACATTTCAAATTTAATTTTAAGTAGGTTTACTTTAATTCATTTAAATTTTTAAAAATCTGATTTTTGCTTGTTTTTTAATTTAAATAATGCATTTAACACAAGGAAATCCTACAGCCTAAAAATTGTGTTATACAGGCAGTCAGACTAGCTGATCACAAGGCCCCTTTCTGGCCTCAAACAGCCGTGAAAAGTTCACTGGAGAGGCAGACTTGAGGATTTCTGAGTAAGGAAACCACCTGCTGCTGTTCTTTGCTTCTGCTATGTTCAGGGAAACAGAACTGTGTGTGCATTCTTAATAAATAAACAAGATTACACCAAGAATGAAGTTGGGCAAAAAAAAAATATTTCAGCAAACAGTAAATTTGTTGAAAAATGCATTTTGTGGGGCACTAAAATTATTTGCAAGCTAAGGCTGAATATAGCAAATAGTTTCAGTTAAAAAAATGGATCCCCCCCCTCCTCCGAAAGTCAAAACGTTGTTTTGAAACGGCTTTGACTTTTTATTTAGAAAAGTTTTTCAGATTTATTGAAACAAATACCTTTGTTTCAGCACTGCCTCCCCCCCATTTGCCAAATGACTACTCCTGGACAATTCTCTGATGCCACCACCTCAGTATGAGATTAAGCCCAGTTCAAACTTTGGGATTATAGCTGTGCAAAGACTGACCGCCGCTGGGTGGCTCCGGTGCACCTTCAGTTGGGGTTTCCACAGCTGTTTGTTCTACCGTGGTCCCAGCATTGGTCCGGATTAGCTTCGACGTGAGCGATGAGACCCCTGTCACGGCCCAGCCCGCCCAGCTGGTAGCTGCTCCGATGGCAGGGCTGGTGGATGCTGCGTGAACATCCTTCTCTTTAAAAGGAGCAGAAAGAAAAGGGGGGGGAAATGCCCATTGGTTCTGTTCAGGGGTTAAGAACCTGCAAACTTTAGCACAGGGGTAGGATCACTCACCCAGTTCAGAGAGCTGAGATGGGTCTTCAGAGACAGCTTCTAGCTTAGTCATGAAGCTTCGAATGGCCTTGAAAGTCTAGGAGATAGAGGTGAAGTTACTCCATTATTATACGCTGCAGATAGCACCACCAGGCAGTGGGAGCCCTTGTTGTACCAGTGACTGCACAGACGACCCTGCCCCCTCCGCCCAAGATTGGGTGCCTCCATCAGACTGGGCGCTGGAATGGACCCATCCAAGACTGGAAGCCCCTGCTGTACCGGGCACCGGAGGCTGGGACTTAGTGGCTCTGCAAATTTCACTCCAGACCCAACTTACCTGATCCCTGACTGTCTTTTCAGGGTCAACTGTCAGTGCAGAGAGAACTGGTAGGATTTTGAATGCACACTCATTCATAGAGTAGAAGTTGTGAGTGGCAGCGAATCCCAAGACGCCCGCTGCCCGGGAGGGAGCAAATGGGTCTTTTGTGGCACGGCTGAAGGCAGAGATCAAGACTCTTTGTCTGGTCTGGAAACAAGAGAATGGGCAATTTATTATGTGTTGTATGGTAGCACCCGGGAGCCTCATCACAGACCAGGACCCATTGTGCTAGCCCTGCACAAACCATAAAAAAATGGTCTCCTGAAGGACTTTTAACGTAAACAGACTAGACAGACACAGGGTGGGAGAAAGGAAGATTATCCCTGTTTTACAGCCAAAGAACCATGAAGTGTTTTGCCAAAGGTTACACTGACTTTGCAGCAGAGCCTGGAATCCAACCCAGGTCTTCCAGGCCCTGGGCTGGTACTTTAACCACAAAACCATCCCCTCCTCCAGAAAGCTAGAGCATTGCTGGGATCGACAATTCACAATTCCCCACTTAAAGATGGTCACAATCCTTCTTCGAATCATATAAGCCTTGGTGGGAAATGGGCATTTTAAAGGAAAATCATCCTGGGAAAGAAGCCAGGGTCTGTGTCCCTAGTACCCCCATCCTGCCCGGTGTTGGGTCCCTCGGGAGTGCAGGAAATGGTCTCACCACTCACACTGGCATTGAGGTAAGGACCGATCTTTCCAAGGCACACGGTGGTGTTGCAACGAATGGGCCCCTGGTCATCCTTGGCCTGCAGACGGGCAAAGTGCTTCATCAGCTCCATGTTGAGGTTGTTCTCGTTCAGCTTGGGGGCCAGCAGCAGCATCGACTGTGAGAGGAAGGAAGAGGTTGGTCAGAAATGACTTGCCCAAGGTCAAGCAGCAGGCAAGTGGGAGAGACAGGAATTTAACCCAGGTCTTGTGCCGCCCAAGCTCAGAGGACGTGTGGATGGCATGGCTAATAACAGGGGTAACTCCTGAAGCATCCCTTGTTGTACAGCTGTAGTAGGGCTTTTATCCTCTGTAGGATGCTAGTCTGACGCAACATTTGTATTCCCATAGAACTTAGAGGGTGGGGCCCCTTGTGTTATAAACTGTACAAACAGAATAACTATAGCTGAACAAAACTTTTTGACAAAACAGTTTTCCGCAGAAAAATGCATTTTGGTCAAAATTGAAACAATGTGAGGGAACATGTGGATTTCGATAATAGACTGTTTCAACTTTATCATTTACTTTTATTTAGTTTCTACTTCTATATTTTAATACTGTATATATTTGTATTTACCATACGTTTATTTATTTTATAGGATTTTGACAAACCAAACTATTCAACATTATTGATACAAAATGAGAGTCTAAATGATTCATTGTTTTGTTTTAATAATGAATGTTTTGTTTTATTTAGCTAACTTTTATATTATTATATTGTTTTGACATAAAAAATGCTTTACCTTATTAAAATGACACCATTTGACATTATCAAAATGCTTCAGTGGTTCCAAAACAAAACTTTTCAGAGTTTCCATTATGTGGGAAATTTAGGAATCAGAACAAAAATCATTTTTGAAATGTCAGAATTTCCCATGGAATGGAAAATCCATTTCCCAACCATCTCTAATAATAATGCAACGCTCCCTGCCCCCAGAGAGCTTAACAAGTTCCCCCATTTGAGTCTCCATTGGGGTTTAGATCTGACATTGTCCTGCACTGACAGACACTCCTAAGGGGATTCATTGACAGACAAAGTATAGTGGCAAGGGTTTGGAAAGAGGGTAACAGCCGCCCTTCATTAAAGATAGTTGTAAGAAGCCATAAAAAATTCTTTATAGACTCAGCTGAAACATTAGGGGCCTCCAACCAAAACACATATTTTGGCACATGTGAGACAGCTCAGGCATTTGAACTGAGAGGGCAAAGGGGCTTCCCTGGGTATTGTTTTAGTAGAGGTGTGAGGGAGAGAAAACATCACAGAAAGAGAGGAAGCACCAGACACAGAAGCACTGGGACAGGGCCTTGAGAAAAAGCCAAGGGAGTGGCTTTTGAGCTGAGTGCTGGCTGAAAGCGGCTGGGAGCAAAGAAACCATCTCCTGTTGTTCCGTTCCTGCTGTGTGCAGGGAAACAGCACTGCAGGAAAGCAAATGTGACGCTATCATCAATTTCTCCTGCTAACCAAACACCTGCAGGAGCCCAAATTTTGGCTAACCACTCAGGTCAAAAAGGGGCAACATCCAGCTCTTATCATTCATATATCCCAAAGCAGTTTACAAAGGAGGATCAGTATCGCTAGCCGCATTTTTCAGATAGGAGAAAAAGACATGGGTAGGTGACTTGCCCAAGATGAGTGAGTGACAAAGCTGGGACCAGAATCCAGGCCTAAGGGACTAGTGATTTGGGGGGAAGGGAGGGGAACTCAGCTAGAAACATTGGAAAGGGATGTAGTTTTCAGAGGGTGGGTGCTCAGTACTTTCTGCAAATCAAGCCTCTTTTTAAAGGGCATTTCAAATCAGGCAACTAGGCACTTTTGACAAACCCTGACACCGAGTCCTTGTCCAAAGCACTATCCACTAGACCATACTGCCTATCTATCCAGCCAGTGTACACAGCAGAAAGTGCATCCTCTGAAAACTGACAGGACTCAGGACAGACTGCTTTGGGAGTCTTTATGTGAAAGACTGTCCAGATTGAGCAAACCAGTATCACATAAAACCTCCTCCCTGTGCAGAGGCAAGAATTAGCAACAGGGTTGGACAAGATCAATTGTCCAGCGTAGCATCGTGTTCCCCCTTCACTCCATTTCACCAGCATCCTTCAAGGAGGAGAAACAGAGCAACCCTGAAACTGATTCACAGATTATAAAGCCAGAAGGGATCCCTGTGATCATCTAGTATAACACAGGCCACAGGACTTCACTGTGTTCATTCCTATTTGAACTAGAATAGATCTGTTAGAAAAACATCCCATCTTGATTTAAACATGGACAGTGATGGAGAATCCACCACATCTCTTGGGAAGTTGTTCCAATGGTTTCTCACTGTTTAAAATGGGCACCTTATTTCCAACTCTGAATTTTTCTAACTTCAACTTCCAGCCACTGGATCTTGTTAGATCTTTGTCTCCTAGATTGAAGTACCCATTAACAAAGATTTGTTGCCCACATAGGTACCCTTAACCTCCTCTTAGATAAGCTAAACGGATTGAGCTCCCAGAGTCTCTCACTATCAGGCAGGTTTTTCAAGCCTTTAATCATTCTCCTGACTCTTCTCTGAACCCTCTCTTCCACTTTATCCACATCCTTCTTGAAGGGTGGGCATCAGAACTGGACATAGAATTCCAGCAGTGGTTGCACCACTGTCAGAAACCAAGGTAACAGAACCTCCCGACTCAAGAACACTCCCCCCACATGGATCGTATTAGCCCTTCTGTTGTTCTACCTTCACTGTCTGCTCACGAATGGCCGGGTTGGTGTCCAGGAAGCCATGCACAACGTGGGGAAAGATTTGAGTGTTGACGGTGGGTTCGTTGAGGTACTGGATGAAGTTTTCCATCTGCAACACACACGCACATGTGCCGCGTTCAGGACTTAACATTCGGCCTAGTGCTGAGCAAGACCTATGCACAGTCAGTCAGTAGGACTCAACACCATCTGGGGAGAGTCATGTCCTGATTCCCAATTACCTGTTTTAACCCCCTGACATCACACCTTTCCACAGCCAGGACTAGATCCAGAAATCCTGACTCCAAGTCCCCCTCCTCCAGCCCCCCAGAGCAGCATTTCTCAAAACCATTCCATGGACTGGCTCTGGTCCCTGAGATTTTCCTGACCTGGTTTAGGAAAGCAGCAAGCCGGTCCCTGGTATCAAAAAGATTGAGAAACACTGCCCTAGAGCACACTTCTTCCCAGAGCTGGACGCAGAACCCAGACGTTCCAATTCCCAGACCCCTTGTCCTAACTACTAGGTGATACACTTCTCCCAAAGCACAACAGAGAAGTCCGGTCTACTCATTCTTTGATCTAACCACCAAACCACTCCCCTCCCAGCTGAAAGTAGGCGTCCCAACTCCCAGTCTCCTTGGTTCTAACCACGAGACACTACTCCCCTCCCAGAGTCAGGAACGGTACCTGAAAGTCCAGACTCCCCGCCCCCTCCCTGCTCTAACAAGAAGAGGAAAATACTGTGCCGTCTGAGCCATGGGGCCGGCCCAGTGCCCAGCTGCCAAGCCAGGCTGCTCACTGACCTGCTGCAGCAGCCGTATCCTCATGGCGCGGTCGGTGGAGGAGAACATTTTGACAATGACAGGAATGATCTTCTGCTGATACTCTTCAGCGCTCAGGAACTTCCCCACCTGCAGAAACGCTGGACGTTAAAGAGGAGCTCTGATCCGGGAGGAGATGAGGGGCAAGCAAAGCTCTAGTGCAGAGACAGGAAGTGCTGAGGGGAGCCCAGCAGCCTGTCAGAGATGAGAGACTCCGAACTGGGCCACACCAAGAAATTAATCTGAACATCCCCCTGGGGTACTGATGTCGGCTCTTGGCAGCATCTCCTCCACTGTCCATGCTGCCGGGTCGAAGGATGCTGGTTGGCTACCTGTGTCTGGTAAATGCAGGGTGTTCAGACTCCCTAGTATCTGGGGAATGGGGTCCCCTTATTTCCACACCCCCCTCCCGCAAGGTCATGTGTCGGTTGATGAGGGACATGTAGTGATGGCACGTCTCTTTGGCCTCAGTTTCCCTTTTCCTGGCATGGGGTGGGGTAGAACAGGGAACAGGGGGTCAATCGGGAACAGTAGGGGGAATGAGGGAATACACAGAGCCCCTGGCACAGTGGGAGAATCAAGAACACTGTCATAGGAAGAGCGAATGAGACATACTGAGTCTCTGGCATGAGGGGCGGGCATTGCAAGGAGTCCTTGAAAGAGAGTGGGCTACACAGGTCACTTGTGTCGGGGGGAGGGAATAGAGAGATGCAAGGATCCCTGGTGTACACAACGTGCTCAACCTACCGAAACAACAAAGTGTCTGATCCCTTAGTAGAGCAGCTTAGCCCTGAAATGCCTCCTTCTCCCAAGCTATCTGCACACCAGTTCTAGGTAGCGCCACTGAGTTGCAGACAGAAATCCAGCCCGCCGGGGCTCTAGCCAACAGAGCAACAGTCTGCTCCCACTTTGAACTATCTCTGGAGGGTTACTTCATGTTTGCCTGCCTCCTCCCCGTCCTTTCCACAGATCCTGCTCAGTCGCTGGAGGTCACCTGCCATGGCCCGCCTCTCCCCACAAACAGCAGTCCTTACTTGCTCTGGAAAGGACAATCTGCAGGCCTGGAGCCCTATCCCTTAGAGGGACAGCACACTCCGTCACACAATGTAAACAGAGGAATACCACCATTGGGACAGCAGCTCACCTTAAAGAGCGGGGTCAGGATGACGGCGCCAGCGCTACCAAATTCAAAGGCTGTCAGCAGCTGGGGGAGGATCTTGTGATGGCAGAAATCTTCAGGGAAGGAGTCTAGGTTGTTGCTCAGCTCCTGGAAGAACTTCTGCCGTTCTGCTGGTTCCTTTATCTGCCAGGGGAGGGGAAAGGGGGTCACTGGGTCAGACTAGCCCACCCCTTGTGGCTCCATTCAGCCCTTTGGGGCTGCCAACAAGAGAATCAGTGACTGGTGGTTTGGATAGCACTGCCTCCTCTCCCACTAGGAAATGGATGGAATACACCAAGTTCTTCCACACAGGGGCACGAATTTCCAGCACTGCTAACGTGGGTTGGAGTTGAACCGGTGAGTTAAAGCTGAAATGGTCTTTATCCTATTTAACCCTGAGCCCGCCAGTTCCTCCCACAACTTGGGGCCACATGAGAGCTAATGCCCTGTGGAAAGAAAAGACTCCTTACCTCTTTCCGCACCCCCTAAGCCAACCAATCTCCCCACCGTAAAGCAGGATTGATGCTGGTACTCCCCAGAGAAAGGAAAGGCCTCATATCCCATCCCTCCTCCCTGATCCAGCCAGTCCCCTCTCAAGCTCCCCCCAAAATTAATTTTGCTCTGGGAGCCACCTTTTCCCATCAAATGAGCATATAACGGAGCCAAGGCAGAGATCAATACTGCCCAAGGCAACTTCAAAGAGCCAATAAACCACAGCAGGGGGTCCTCAAGCCCCAGCAATCTATGGGGCACCCCCTTGGGCACCTCTGGCCCGCACGGAAGGAGTTCTAATACTTCCCACCCCTCCTAACAGGTGACAAAGGCCACAAGCTTCACTCTCACCTGGATCTCTTCCAGGAAAAGGTTGGTCTCTACAAAGCTGTTCTTCATGAAGCCATTGGGGCCCCGGCAGTTCTGGAGGAACTTGGCAGGGTTGGGACGGATTTTGGGGTTGGCCCCCACCAGTTCACAGTAATGGGGGACCAGCGACTTGGGGATCTGGAGAGAGGAGAGCACAGATTCCACAGCCAGGAAGGAAGAGGTGTCCTGTCCCACCTGTTTATTAAGCATTCGCTCTGGATACTAATTAGCACCTCATTTGGGATCTTTTCAGCTTGGATGGCAAAGCAGTTGATACAGGCAGGCTGGATATGGTTATCCCTGTTTCAGGAATGAGGAAACTGGGGGGACACAGGGAAACAGGCTGAGCTGTCCAAGATGACACAGCAAGTCCATGGCAGAAGTGGGCAGAGAACCCAGGAATCCTGACTCCTGGCCCTGCCCCCCGAAGATGCTCCCTTTCCCGCCACTAATCACTAATGCACACACACATCCCACTTCCCTCCAGAGCTGGGAATAGAATCCAGGTGCCCTGGCTCTCAGCTCCTCCTGCTCTAACCTCTAGACCCACTCCGTCCCAGAGTTCCTACTCCCTCTTCTGTGCCCTATCTATTGCTCTCCACTGCTGTTCTGCAACACAACCACAAAGCTCTCTACCAATCCATTTGAAATTCTGTTGTACAGCTCTATAAGGGACTGCTTAAGGAACAGTAGCCACGCAGACGCTGTGTACAGCGGAGAGTGATCTACAATCCTTGTCATGCTCCTATATTTTTGGCCGATAAGTAAGACAGAAGGGCCGCTATTTAGACACAGGATGGACAGACATGTGGCAATATGCAACCAATTCCCCACCAATGCACCCCTATAGAAAACTGCATGGACTCCCCCCTCACATTAACAGGGTGAAGCTGATGGTTAGCTCTGGGGTGTGTGGCCTAGTAAACTGGATCACAGGAGACCTCAATTCTATTCCTGGCTCTACCACTGGCCTAACCACAGGGTAACATCGTCACCCCTCTGTGCCTCAGTTTCCCCATCTGTAAAATGGGAATAATGAGCCTACCCTCCTTTCTAGAGCACTTTAAGATCTACTGATGAAAAGTGCTACGTAAGAGCAAGGGGCTATTATTATTATTACTGAAGTCAACGGGCCTGGAAAGCATATTCTTCCCCCACAGCATATTGGCGAGATCCACCAGCAACCAACTTTCCCTGATGGGTCCATTCTGTGTGTGACTCAGATCTACTCCATGGGGTGCTCTGTCCCACTCTAGCGGTGACTGGGCCAGACAGAGGTTGATGAGTCCCTTACAGCCTGGATCTTTTAGCACAGACCATAGAGGCTCCAGATTCTCGGTTTGACTCCCGTTATCGAGAAATAATCCCACTAAAAGTAGAGGGATTGGAACCAGCTGGATCTGCTGATTGATTATTACTTTGCCGGGACTTATCAATAGAGCGGGTGGGAAGGGAACTGACCCCTTTACCTTGCCGAGGGATCGCAAGGAGGATGGGCGGGACAGAGTGCCATTGAAAACCTCCCAGATGAGGCAGCCAAGACGCCACATGTCCGCCGACCTGGTACAGCAGAAGAACCAATGTAACTTTCCCAGTGGGCTCGTCAGTTTCCCCACAGGGAAGGAAAATTCAACACAGCTATATTTTGCATAGCATCATCCATACAAACTTATTCCCCGCCCCAAGATACTTTAGGTTAGGGCTATGCAGAAGGGCTATGCAGGGGGACTTGAAATGAGATGGAGGCTCTTGCATGCATGCACACAAGAGGGGGCAGCAATTGGATATGCAGAATGGGGAATAGAGGGAAATACGACAATTCTGTTTGCAGACAAGCGTCTTGCACACACAGAGAAGAGGAACTGGTGCCAGGTGAACTGATAGGGGAGCAGAGAGAGATGCAGGGAGGTGGATTCCTGAGGGCGAGGGACTGCAGAGGAGAAGCCTCTTGCACACGCACACAGCGGGACATTGTGGAGAAAGAAAGACGAGGTCATAGAGGGTGACTGGAGAAAGCTCACAGAATGTGTTAACAAGGAGGGTAGTTTGGAACTGGTCCCTGAAATAACAAAAAAAACCCAGCAATGCATGTACAGAACAATAACCAGAGCTCACAGCCTCTCCCTTCTAGACCCTTGGCTTTATTAGTTAGGTCAGTGGTCCCCAAACTTTTTACCCTGTGCCCTCCCGTTACTCCTGTCCTTGCCCCCACATCCCGCCAGCTAGGGCTGGGAGTGGGGCCACAGTCGGGCCCGGGGGCAGCAGCAAGCTAGGAGCCCCAGAATGGTGGGGCTTCCCCACTATCAGCCCTGTGGTGGCAGGGGTTTCTGCTGGGAGCCCCCGGATGATGGGGGCTCCTGCACCCCCTGACACTTAGAAGACCTCTGAGTTAGTTATTGGGATCAATGCAGGAATCACATGGAGAAAGTCTCTGGTCTGTTTAAGCAAGAGATCAGACCGGATGGTCATAATGGTCCCTTCTGGCCTGTTAACATCTACGACTTTATTTGTATTACAGTAATGTCTAAAGAGGTCCTGACCGAGACTGGGAGGTCTCTTTCATGCCGGTTGCTGCACAGGCCTCTCCCAGCTGAGATTAGGGACCCCATCATGCTTGGAACTGCAGATAGAGAGAGTCGCTGCCCCCAAAGAGCTGACAGTCTAAATAGATAAAAGGGTGGGAGGACATTAACAGCTCCCCCCATCTCCCACTCACCATTTCTCCCCCACGCTTTTGCTGTTATCTGTTTTCTCTGGCGGGTCGTATCTCTCCAGCTCAGGGATCCCTTTCCAAGGCAGGATGTTGTCACCCTGGGTCGAGTACATGTAATCCAGGCCACCCAGCTTCCACTCACCAGCGCGGTCCACGAAAATGGCAGCCATGCACACATTATTGTGGATGAGGTTGCAGTCATTCACCAGGAAGCTGAGAGCTTTCTGGGGAGGGAAGGGAAGGACAAGTGAGAGGAGCAGTCAGCTGGAAGCCTTCTCTCTCCTCTCTCCCCCACACCCCTGCAGAGGAATCTTAGAGACAGACTTAGGAGTCAGGACTCCTGCGTTCCATTTCCAGTTCTGGGACAAGAGTGGGGTCTTGTGGGTTAGAGCAGGACAGTCTGGAAGCCAGGACTCCTGGGTTCTATTCCCAGCTCTGCCACTGATTCCTGTGTGCATTTAGACAAGTCCCCTCCCCTTCCCATACCTCAGTTTCCCCATCTATAAAATGGGGATAATGCTATTCACTTGACTCACAGGTGGTTTACTCCAGTACCCTGGATCAGACATTACCATAGTGGGGAGTGGCAGGAGTCTCCTTCTAACCTCAGTTGGGTCTAACCTGGACAATTTTACTCCTATACAGATCCAGAGATAATTAGCAGGGCAGCAGCTGCCAACAGCTGGTTAAAGAAGAAGCAGAAGAGGGGTGTTCTGCTTGGGCCTAATTCGAAAATTCAGCAGAGTGCAGCAAAATAAATGATCATTATTACTATAACACCACATTAGTCCATTGGAATGATGAGATTTTTATCGATAAATCTCGATTTCACCCTACACACAAAGGAATAAAAAATATCTCCCTTAACAACTGAAATTTACAGCTAGGCAAAGTAAGAAAAATGCTGCTTACGCACTTCGCAGCGTTTTATTAAAGGATATTTACTTTTAACATTTTGACATGTGATGTTGACAGTTTGTGTTTTTACAGCTATAAAGCCTTAACTTTTTGAATCTCAACATCTACTATCTTTAAATAATTAGTCTCACACCCCTATTGTCCGATGCCACATCAATTGTATCTGTCCAAATTATATTAAAAAAAAATCTCTAATTCTGCCAAGCCTAATTAAAACTATGGGGCAACCAAGACTAGCGGCCCTGGACAAAAAAATTGGTGGTTTAGGATTTTCTACGCAGGCACAACCCATCTGCTTGAGATCACGGTATCTTACCACAATCTGATGGAGACCCCAGGAGATCGCCTGTTCGTTTAACCCTCCGGAGTCTGCTTTCAACTTCAGGTAAGTGCTCAGAGGTGTCACAGGCTCTGTCACCACGTGCAAACACTTCTCTGTCTATCCCCCACACAGGAAAAAAAATGTTTCTTTTTGTTATAGAAGCACCCAGAGGCTCTAACAGAGACTGGCGCCCCTTTGTGCTGGGCATGTTATCAGTAGTACTACAGTAGCATTGTGAAGCCCCAACCAAGACTGAAAGGTCCTGTGGCACCTGGTGTCTCACAGACTGCCACTCCACACCCCGCCCTCCCCCCAAACTGAGATCAGGGATGCTATCAGACCAGATACCACAGAGACCCTGACCCCATAACTGAGATCAGGGAGGCATTGCACAGACCACCTCCCCCACAACCGAGATTGGAGACCCACATTGTGCCAGGCACCATACAGATCCCCACACCAACCACAGTTAAAGCCCCTGTCAGGACGGGTGCCACACAGATCTACCCCAACCAAGATCAGGGACCCTCATTATGCCAGGCACACCATAGGCCCGTCCCTAAACTGAGATCAGGGGTCCTGTCAGGCCGGACGCCACAGAGACCCAACCCCACAACTGAGATCAGGAAGGCATTGCACAGACCACCTCCCCAACTGAGGCTGGAGACCCCTGTTGTGCCAGGAACTGTACAGGTCCCCCCCACCAACCACAGTTAAAGCCCCTGTCAAGACAGGTGCCACACAGATCCACCCCAACTAAGATAGGGACCCACATTATGCCAGGCACCCCACAGGCCCCTCTCCAAACTGAGATCAGGGCCCCTGTCAGGCCAGGCACTACACAGACTCCCTCCCTCCCCCCAACAAGATCAGGAGCCCGCACTATGCCTGATACTGCACAGATCCCCCCACAACTGAGATCGAGGGCCCCTTCATGCCAGCCACTGCACAGACACCGCTGCCCCCACTGACATTGACTGCCCACGAAGCCCCAGGCATGGCAAGAGGCCCCAGATCTCTATCAGGCTCCACAAGGTGCCCCAAAGGGGATCTCCAATCTTGTTCAGGGCTACTGGGCCCTACCACAATGCAAATAAACGGATAATAAATAAATGCACTATGCTGGTCCATTGCAAGCTGGACATGTCAGGTCACACTGCTTTGTCCAGATTCAAGATCAGCTGCAGTTTCACAGAGGCAGCAGATAATATAACATCGTTCCACACAGTGTCAACCCAGCAACCTAAGCATTAGTGTTTTTCAGCCTAGCAAACAGCATTAAGCTAAATATGTTCTGGGGCAAAGATCACCCTTTACGCTGTGCTAGATGTGGTATAAATCCAGCCTGGGCCAGGGCCTCTAAACACCACCACAACACAAAATCATAGACATCAAAGACTCCAGACACAGCCACAGCACAGAGAATCACGGGTGCTTGGTACCACCACAAATCAAAATAATAAACAGTACCTCCAATCCATCGATGTAGGACAGAATATTGGGGTGCCGGAGGGTTTTAAAGCGCTTGAAAGCTGCCTTGGCGACCTGTGTCTGTTCATCCAAATTGGGTTTAACTTCATAGACGAAAACAGATACCAAATCCCCTGTGGTCTGAAGAAAAATCAAAACATGTTATGTGCTATTTATCTTGAAGTGTCTATGGCCCATAACCGTAGTAACTAAGAAGTGTTATTACCCCCATTGTACAGGTGGGGAAACTGAGGCACAGAAAAAAGGACGTGACTTGCCCCAAGTCACATGGGGAGTCTGTGGAATTGAAACCATGTTTCCTGTGTCCCATGCTGGCATCCAAATGGCGATGGATCATCTTTCCTCCCATGCGAGACAGAGTGGGGGAAAGGATGGTGGGGGTAGGGAGTCAGGGATAGCCTGTTTGTGAGAGGCAGTGTAATCTAGTGGACAGATCACTGCACTCACGAGACTTGGGTGTTATTCTTGCTCAACTACTGGCCTGTTAGGTGACATTTGGCATGTCCCATCCCCTCTCTGTGCCTCAGTCTCCCCATTTGTAAAATGATACCCTTGCTTTGAAAAGGGGTTTTGTGATCTACTAATGAAAAAACCTATATCAGAGCTAGATATTATTATTATATGGACCCTATAATGAGGATAACTGTGGCTGCCTCTGGGATGGAAAACAACCATCATTTTGGAAGCAGACTAAAACCTCCCATTTTTAATGCTGTTTGCCCCCTGACACCAGCTGTGGAGTGCAATTAGCACTAGATCCTTGGATGGCCCCCAGCAGCTTTGGAAAGTGGTGTGTGTGTGAGTGTATGGGGAAGACCCTTGAGAAACCCTTTAGACTATGGAGGAACTAGAAATGACCCTCCATTGGGGATCCCTGAAGACCCTTTATTTTTGGGGATGCTCAGGAGTGGATAAAGCTTTATGGGACGCTGAAAATCTTTATCATCACTGGAGGAAGAAACTAAACGGCCCCTGAAACCTCCTGCCATCCTAATGGGGTGCCCTGGACCCCCGCCCCCATCCTTGAGGAGAAGAGTATCTGAGTGGGAGCTTGGACCTGTCCTTTCCATATACCAGAGAAGCAAGACTCTGTTCTGGGAGGTCCTGGAAACCCCACCTCTACCCAGGAAGTCTCTGAAATTCCACTTTTACACCCAGAGTGGGGCTAGAAATCTCCCCTCCATTCTTAATCTTGAGGAGGACTGGAAAACCCCTGGCTCTACCCCAGGCTGGAGAGGAGGAGCCTGGACACCCTTTACCCTCCCCTCCCTGCACCCCGACCTGGGGAGGAAGGCCTGGCGGAAACCTCCTTCCTCCTAACCCCCTATTTAGGGGGAAACCCTGGAGGAGCTGGAAACCCACTCCTGAACCCCAGGCGGGGGAGGGGGAGGCCTGGAAACCCCCCGCCCCGCCCCCCGTACCCCGAGCTAGGAAGGGGGAAGCCTGGAAACCTCCCCCCATCTCCGGGCTGGGGAGGGGGAAACCTGGAAACCTCCCCCAATACCCCGAGCTGGGGTCCCGGTGGCGGCGGCTCTAGGCCGGGGAGGCCCCGCCACGTCAGGCGGGCGGAGGCCGGACCGATCCCGGAGGGGGGGGGGGGTAATTCACCTTCCTCCTGCCCCGATGCAGCTGCCAGAGCCCCGCGGGCTCCCCCCGCTCCGCGCCCGCCTCCGCGCCGAACTCGTAGGGGAAATCCCGGACCGGGTCTCGGGAGAAGAACCACATCGTCCGGCCGGCCGGGCCGCTCCGAGAGAGACCGGAGCTGGCTGGCTCCTCCGGGCGGCGGCGGCGAGCGGACGGGCCGCCAAGGGGCAGCAGAGAGCGCAAGGTGGGGGAGAGACAGCGGCAGGGAAGGAGGCGGAGATCGGGGGTGGGGAGCGAGGGTGGCTGGAGAAGGAGCCGGAGGGGCTGGAGGGAGCGGGAGGCCGGGCAGAACTCACCCCGCTGAGGCCGGGCCTCCATCCGCCTCTCTCGGGCGGAGCTCTGGGCTCAGAGCAGCAGCAGACTCTCAGAGGTTGCAGGCAGAAGAGCCTCAGTGGCTCCCCCCGGCCCACCCCTGCAGCTCCTGTCCTGCCCGCTGACCTCTGTGCTTTGCTGGTGAGCTGTGGCGGCACAAAGAAGGGACGTGATTGTCCACACTGTCACCCAGCAAGTCAGTGACAGCGCTGGGAATGGGACCCAGGAGTCCTGCCTCCCAGTCTGCACTCCAACCACTGACCCGCACTCTCCTCCAGTCAGGAATAAAACTCGTGTGCTGTCTCAGACTCTCTGTTCTAACCATTTACATGACCTCCTCCCCCCCACTATATTTAGCGTGGTGCTCTCTTTTATTTGTCTGTATAACTGAAAGATTAGATGTGTCTATTCCTAGCTGTGCCACTGGCCTGCTGGGTGATCTTAGATAAGTCATTTCACCTCTGTACATCAGTTTCCTCCTCTGTAAAATAGGTATAATGATACCAACCTCCCTTGTCAAGCACTTTGAGATCTAGAGATGCTATATAAAAGCTAGGTATTTATTGTGAAGCTTGACAAAGTCTGACTAGAAATAAGGTGCAAATTTTGAATGGGGAGGGTGATTAACTACCAGAACAGTTGACCTTGAGCTGTGGTGGATTTTCCGTCACTTGGAGTCTTTTAATCAAGGTTAGATATCTTTCAAAACCATTTATTCAAGCTCAAACAGAGGTTCTAGCTGGATGCAGAAATTACTGTGTGAAGATAAAGGATATCGCACTAGATGATTATAAAGGATATCGCACTGGTCTTAAAATCTATGAGTCTATCTTTGTCCAGTACCTAACACGATAGGGCTTTGGCCTCTAAGGTCCAAACTTGGAGGTATTTAGGTGTTGCAACACCTAACTGATTTAGTACCCTAAATCTCATTTTCAGAAGGGCTTTAGGCACTTGGGACCCAAAAGCCTATGGATTTAGGCTCCTAAGTGCCTAAATCCCTTTTGAAAATTAGATGTAGGCTCCTAAATCAGTTAGGCGTTGCATGGCTGATGCAGCAACACCTAAATACTTTTAAAAATCTGGACCGAGGCATTATAATACAAATAATAAATGATAATATCCTATGTTGTTCAGTTTCCCCAAGACATCAAAGTTAAAACCCTTTGCTTTTCACTTGTATGTGTTTATTTTATTTAAACAAACACCTTCATGAATCCTCCCATGCTGCCCCTGTAAACATCCACAAAACTATTTCCTCCTCCTCCTCCAAATCTCTCCTTTGCTGTGATGGCTACAAAAAACTTGACAATGGTTAGGCTGCTGATGGTACCGAGACCACTACCTATCATGCTAACCACTATCGTCTCATTGTTTCCTTGTACTTCCATCTGTATCCATCTATTGTCCCTTGTTTTATACCTTGATTGTGAGCTGTTTGGGGGCAGGGACCATCTTTTTGTTCTGTGTTTGTACAGCACCTAGCACAATGGGGTCCTGGTCCATGACTCGGGCTCCGAAGTGCTATTGCAATATACACAATAAATAATACTAATTATTTATACTTTCTAATACTTTCTAATTACCAACATTATTTCATTTAAACCCAGGCTATTTCTCTGACAGCCCACTTCTTTTTGAGAAGTCCCAGTAACCTCACTGTACACTGTGGCCTAAAATCTGTTTAGCTACTGGAACTAAATGCACCGTGAGAGGAAGCAGGATTCTGAATTGTGCATTGCAATTCTGACTTTGATCGCTAGAAGGAACTAAAGGTATGCAGATGATTTCAGTTCCTTCCTAGATCTGAGATGGCTGAGCAACAGGAAGCATCTTACACACAGAGCAGCGATTCCAGAAAATTCTGGTTTCAACCAGAGATACCAATATAATTAAAATAGAAAATGATTGTATGGCTTTTTATGCTAGTATGTCACTTTTAAACATGGCTTCTGACTATCATCCGGTTCTGCAGCTTTGTGGACCATATCAAAGTACCAAACAGTGACACTGTCTAACTCTGAGAAGCAAGGAGCTAGGGGAATTGCACACATGCATAAGGAGACAATGTGGCTAAAACAGGGAGCTCACAGCCAGAAGACCCAGGCAATGGCCACATACTTTGTGTGTGATCCTGGGAGGCCAATTCTGCAACCATGGCTTACTTGAGTAATCTTCATTCACACAGAGAATCCCACTCAAGGGAATGGGATTATTACACACATGAGTAAAGGGTGCAAGATCCTCTCTGTGCTTCAGTTTCCTCTTCTCTCAAGGCTTGTTGACACACAAAAATTGTGCCTCTTTAACTGTGCCGGTATAGTTAAAGTTGTACAACCACAATAGCGTGGATGTAGTTATACTGGTGGTATAAAGGTGCTTTATAATGCTATAGCTATTCCTATATGGAAAGGGGAACAAGCTATACTGGTTTAAGGCCAGAGCTACAGTTCAAATTTCTGCTGGCATAGCTATGCCAGTCAGGGCCTGATCTCTGCCTGACAGAACTGTGCTGGAAGGGGCCTCTAGCATAGATACAGTTATACCAGCAAAACTGCCATTTTGTCAGTATAGCTTCTTCTTCTTTTTTTTGGCCGGGGGGGGGGGGGGGGGGGAGGAGGTTTGAAATAAGCTATACCGGCAAGAGTGAGTGTAAGTTGTGTCTATACTAGGCATGCTTTGCTGATATAGTGTAGCGATATAGCTATAAAGGTAGAGACCTCATGTTATAGATCTGGCCTAAGGCACCTTTATAGCAGCGTAATTGCATCCCAACCAGGTATTATACTGCTATAACTATTTGGGGAAACACACCCCTGACATAGTTATTTCAGTACAAAAATCTGTGTGTAGACCAGGCCTCACATAGGGCCACAGGTGGATGGACACACACACACAAACACCTGTGTAGATGCACATGTGCAAACACAAAGGTACGCAAACACATAATGTAAACATGTACACACACGTGCAAACACAGGCATGTAAACGCCTAAGTATGTCCACAAATATGTGTGCATGTGCATACACACACACATACACGTATGCAAACACACATACACATATATACATATATGCACACATACAGAAGCTTGCCAACATTTACAAGTATACACATAGGTACTCAAACACACAAATCTATACACAAGCACAGGTATACAAAGACACACATACATATAGCAAGCATCTTTGCACTTTCTCCTATGCATAGGCATTTCCCATGAAATTCTGCAAAGGCAACACATTATCATTCTCCAACTCTTTACTCACACCTCAACTCTGATTTGATCCCTATAAATCACATTAGCATGCTTAGGTAGTTTGGTGTGTTGCAACCACTGCTTATTATGCTATAATCGTAATAGTCTCCCTGTCACATTACATTCTTACCTTTGTTGGCTCAATTTATTTTCTCTTCTCTTATAGATGTCTGGGGCAGAGACTGTCTTTTCATTATGTATGTGTGTACAACACCTAGCTCAATGGGACCCCAGTCTCAGTTGGGGCTTCCAAGTACTACTGTACTACTTAAAATAATAACAGTTCTACTTCGAGTGATTGTTCACATCCATTCCAATATAGGTGGGTGCACACCACCGTGCACGGGTTCCTGGAACTTTTTTCCCCTTAGCAGACCCCGTAGGGTCGACTCCGGCACCCCCTGGAGTACCGTGCGCAGGTACCTGGCACCGAGCTGTTTGTCAAGATGGCACTGGACCCGATCACTGGCGCGGAGCCCGGCACCGAAGGGCTCATCTGCCTCAGTGTGTCACAGATCCCGGTCTTCGGAGTCGGGTTTGGCACCATGAGGCTCCCGACAGCACCATTCCCGGTCCCTCAAGGGCAAGCGGCACCGCAAGTCATTGGTGCCAAGGCGATGGACGTTGTCCTCAAGTTCCTCGGAGTGCATCTCCTCCCATCGGCACCGTTCGCGGCAGCACCGGCATTCTTCTGCCTCCTCAGAGTCATCAAGGGGCCAGTCTCCAGCGTGGAGCGGCAAGAGCCGGAGACGGGCTCGACGGCACCGCTCTAGTGGCTCGGGGTCCCGAAAAGGCACGGATGCTCAAGGGTCCAGCTGACGCCACCAGGAGCCTCACCAGGTTGGCCCCAGGGTCCATGGCAGTGGCCCTATTGGGGCCCATGGGGGCTCATATAGGACAAGGTACAGTGTCGGTCCCATCCTCGAGAGTACAGTCGGTGCCCCCTGTACCAGACAAAGAGCACAAGGGCCATTCCTCGGACAAGGAATCAGACCCAGGAGAGGGACTCTCCATGGGGCCCCGTCAACAAGGGGGCGAGCACCCACAATCCTCCTCCTCCTCCCCTGATGAAGCAGCTTCTAGGGACCACAGGGCGCCGCTGAGAGACTTCAGGGCGCACCAGGAGCCGCTGAAAAGGGTGGCTTCCAACCTGAACTTGGAGGTCAAGGAGCTCTCAGAGGAGGAGGACCCCCTTTTCGGTGTTTTGGGGACAGAGGACCCATTGAGGGTGGCCCTACCCGTGTATGATAGGGTCCTTAAGTTTGGCCAAGGCCCTGTGGCAAACCCCTGCCTCGGTTGCCCGCACATCCAAGGGCGCTGAAAAAAAATATTATGTCCCAGCAGAAGAGTTCAAGTTCCTTTTTACTCACCCTGCCCCGGGAACCCTGGTGGTGGAGGCGGCCAATCAAAGGGACAGGCAGGGGTACCAAGGCTCCACTCCCAAGAACAAGGAGAACAAAAAAATGACTTGTTCGGGAGAAAAGTTTATTCCATTGGGGCCCTACAATTCCACATTGCAAACCACCAGCCCCTATTGGGCCGATATAACTTCAACCTCTGGGACTCTCTCAGGCAGTTTGCCGAGGCACTGCCCCAGGAGCAGGCAGAGGACTTCGCCACGGTCCTAGAGGAGGGGATCACGGTGGCACTACAAACCTCCAGTGACGCCGCAGACACGGCGAGCAGGGCCATGGCCTCTGCCATTGCCATGAGGCGGTGTTTGTAGCTGCAGTCCTTGGGGCTGTTGCAGGAAGTGCAGCAGTCAATACAGGACCTCCCCTTTGATGGGTCAGGCCTGTTCTCAGATAAGACTGATGAAAAGCGTGTTGGGGAATGATTATATGTTTGTAAATAGGTTCAGAGAGTCCCCAGTTAAGAGAGGGGCGCTGACCAGGCCAGACTCCATATTGGATGGCGGATCCAAGATGGAGTCAGACATGCTTGGAATCAGACAAGGATGCTTGGCAGGATGCCAGCAAAGGCCTCTGCAATAGCGATGAGGCGGTGTTCGTGCAGTCATCGGGGCTGTCCCAAGAGGTGCAGCAATCTATACAGGACCTGTCCTTCGACAGGGCGGGCCTGTTCTCGGAGAAGACCAATGAGAAGCTGCACACTCTTAAGGATTCGCGAGCCACGCTCCGGTCCTTGAGACTCTACACTCCCCAGGCCTCAAGGCGTCAGTCTCAGCCGCAACCCCAATGGCAGACAGCCACTGCCTAGACCCTCTCAGCCCGCGAGGGGCCGAGAAAGAAGCAGGGGGTTCGGATGATGTAACCGCTCCAACTCGTCTGCAACCTCCCAGCAAGGACCCTCTATGGGGGGCCAACCACAAAAACCAATTTTGATGGTGCGCCTGAAGCTGGCACCACTCTCTCTCTCCCGGATCCACTCCTTCCGTTTGCACACAGGCTAAGACCCTTCTACGCCGAGTGGCAAGACATCACCTCAGACCGTTGGGTCCTCGGCGTAGTTCTCCAGGGATATGCCCTCCAGTTCACGGCCTTCCCTCCGGACTCCCCCCCCGACCCCTTCCCTCTTCAGGGACCCCTCTCACAAGCAACTCCTTTTGCAGGAGGTGAATACCCTCCTCTTCCTCGGGGCTGTGGAAGCAGTTCCTAGGGATTCTACTCCAGGTATTTCCTCATCCCCAAGGCAAAGGGGGGCCTGAGACACATATTAGATCTTCGCCGTCTGAACAAGTTCATCAGACGTCTCAGGTTCCGTATGGTTTCCCTAGCCTCCATCATCCCCGCACTGGATCCAGGGGACTGGTATGCGCCCTCAACTTAAAGGACGCATATTTCCATATCTCCATCCTTCCCAGACACAGGCGCTTCCTCTGATTTGTGGTAGCTAGGTGCCACTACCAATTCTCGGCCCTGCCTTTTGGCCTCTCGTCTGCCCGCAGGGTTTTCACAAAATGTATGGCAGTGATGGTGGCCCACCTAGACCGCAGTGGGGTCCAGATCTTTCCATACCTGGACGACTGGCTGATCCGGGGCAGGTCCAGGGCCCACATGAGGAACAGCCTGGAGTTCACCTGCGCGACATGCACCAGACTGGGGCTGCTCATCAACGAGCAGAAGTCCACTCTCAACCCAGTGCAGCGCATAGACTTTATCGGGGCCACCCTAGATGCCACTCAGGCCAGAGCCTTCCTCCCACAGCCTTGCTTCAAGGCGATGGCCGTCATAATTGATCATCTCCACAGGTTCCCCCACGATGACAGCCAGGCACTGCCTGCAGCTGTTGGGACACATGGCGGCCTGTACAAATGTGGTGAGGCTGGCTCGCCTCAAGCTAAGGCCGCTCCAGGCGTGGTTAGCCTCGATATACGCACCAGCCAGACACTCCTTGAACAGGGTGGTCACGGTTCCCACACAAGTCCTGACCACCCTGAACTGGTGGAGGACTCCCGGGGAAGTACCGAGGGGAGTCCCATTCAGAGACTTGGTCCCATTGGTCACCCTCATCACAGACGCCTCAGATGTGGGATGGGGGGCCCACATCAGCAGCGACCTGAGCGGAAGAGATGTCTTCACATCAACGTCCAGGAGCTCAGGGCAGTCCGCTTGGCCTGCAAGGTGTTCCTCAGATTTCTGAGGGGCAGGATGGTGCAGGGCCTCACCGACAACAAAGCGGTCACGTTTTATATGAACAGGCAGGGGGGAGCGCGCTCCTTGGCCCTTTGCCAGGAGGCCATTCGACTTTGGGACCTTGTGGTGAGGCACGACTTTCACTTATCTGCCTCTCACCTCCCCGGGGTCAGGAACAACGAGGCAGACTGCCTCAGCAGGTTGTTTCTGTGGTACGGTGTGTTGGTCACCGATGTTTATCAGTGTAGGCTGCATGCATGTGTCCCCCTGTAGATGCTGTCCCAACTCTGGCCAGGAAACCGAGACGGCTCTCACAATCGAATGAATCGACACGACCACGGATTAGCTGAACAACGAAGGCACCCAGGCCAGGTTTATTGCGTGCGGCCCAATGAGAAATGACTTACAGAGTATCTCTGGGTCAGTTTCGTATAGGCGGTGTTACAATGGCAACGGCCCAACGGCGGGACTTTCCGTTATCCCCTAGACCAGACGCCGGTATTCCCTCTGACATCCTCTTTTATACATTGTTACATACAGTTTAATTCTGCCCCCTTTGATGTAGGTAGTTGCCATCCTCTTGACGTAGTCTAATACCACCTTTTTCCATTGATTGGCTGATTTGGGCACAACAACTCCATGTATCATTTCTATCCATAAAAGTGTCATTTTAGAGAGTTAGTATCTTGGTACCTCCTGTACCTGCTACATATTTTAGTAATATTTTGGCAATCTTTCAGTATCAGCACTTTCCTGGGCCAATTTCAGTTAACCTGAGTGACCCCTTATACTTCTGTTCACTCGGCTTTTTCCATTTAGGTTTTAGCCTGTTTTAGAGGCCTTAAGCTCTCACTTCTTACTACTGTTTCAACCCTGACACAACTGGTCACTGCACCTGGAGGTGGTGACTTTTATTTTCTGCAAGTGGGGTGTTCCCCAACTGGACCTGTTCGTGTCATCCTGGAATAGGAAGTCCCCGAGGTTCTGCTCGCTCTGGGGTCACGAGCCGGGCTCCATCTCCGACGTGTTCCTTATAGAATGGACGGGGACCCTAATGTATGCGTTTGCCCCCATTCCGCTCCTGCCCAAGGTCCTCTTGAAGATCAAGAGGGACAAAGCGGACGTCATACTGATCGCCCCAGCCTGGCCGAGACAGCACTGGTTCAGCATGTTGCTGGATCTGTCCATCGCCCCACCCGTGCCGCTCCTGAGCGTTATGACTTGCTCTCCCAGGATCAGGGTCGCCTGCTGCACCCAGACCCGGACTCCCTCCACCGGATGGCATGGAGACTCTGTGGCTAACGGAGGGAGAGAGAGCCTACTCGGTGCAGGTCCAACAGGTTCTGCTGGGCAGCAGAACCCCTTCCACTCAGGTGGTTTACCGGGCCAAGTGGAAGCATTTTACCTGTTGAGCGGAGTCTGGGATATCCCACTGAGCTGCTCGCCCATTCAGGCGATTTTGGAGTACCTGCTCCATCTGAAGCTCCAGGGTCTAGCATTGGCCTCCCTGAAAATGCACCTGGCGGCCATCTTGGCCTTCCACCAGCCGATGGAAGGGAGGTCATTATTCTCACACCCCATGTCAGTCAGGTTCCTTAAAGGGGTGGAGAGGCTATACCCATAGGTCTATGACCCGGTGCCTTCCTGGGACTTGAACCTGGTCCTCGCCACACTGACAGGACCCCCTTCGAGCCCATGGCTACATGCCCGCTGCTCGTTCTATCGTGGAAGGTAGCCTTCCTGATGGCCATTACATCGGCTAGGAGGGTCTCCGAGATAAGGGCTTTAATCTCGGAGTCCCCCTACACCATCTTCTATAAGGACAAGGTGCGACTGAGCCCCACCTGGCCTTCCTGCCTAAGGTGGTGTCCCAGTTTCATTATAACCAGGATATCTTCCACTCCGTGTTCTTTCCCAAACCGCACGGTTCAGAGGAGGAGTGGAGATGGCACTCGCTGGACGTCAGACGAGCCCTGGCCTACTACATCAAGTGGACGCGGCCGTTCCGGAAGTCGACTCAGCTGTTCGTGGCCATGGCGGACCGGATGAAGGACTCACCCATCTCCATCCAACGCATCTCCGCCTGGATCACCGCCTGCATCAGGACCTGCTACGAGCAGGCGAAGGTGCCGCTTCCAGGAGCTGTTTCAGCGCACTCAACCAGAGCCCAGGCCTCGGCGGCGGCCTTTCTGAAAAGAGTGCCCCTGCAGGACATCTGGTCGTCGGTCCACACCTTCACATCCCACTACGCCATCCATCGTGCATCAGGCGAGAGAGGACGCGGGCTTCGGCAGGGCCGTACTGATGAGGGCAGCTCGCCAATGACTCCTACCCACCTCCAAGGTATGGCTATTTAATCACCTGTATTGGAATGGATATGAGCAATCACTCGAAGTAGAAAACAGGGTTTCTTACCAGTAACTGTTGTTCTTCGAGATGTGTTGCTCATATCCATTCCACACCCACCCTCCGTCCCCACTGTCGGAGTCGGAAGAAAGAAGGGACTGATGGCCCGCAGAGCCGGTGGCGCCTCATATACCGCGGCATGAGCGCGGCACTCCAGGGGGCGCCTAAGCCAGCCCTACGGGGCTTGCTAAGGGGAAAAAAGTTCCGGGAACCAGTGCACGGGGCGCGCACTCACCTATATTGGAATGGATATGAGCAACACATCTTGAAGAACAATAGTTACTGGTAAGTAACCCTGTTTTCTTTGGGATGTGTTGCTCATGTCCATTCCACACCCACCCTCCATCCCCGCTGTCGGAGTTGGCAGAAAGAAGGGACTGAGGGGCCCATAGGTTCAGCAATGCCTCATATACCACGGCATGTGCACGGGTTTCCAGGGGGCGCCTAAGCCAACCCTACAGGGTCTGCTGAGGGGAAAAAAGTTCCAGGAATCCATGCATGGTGACGTGCATTCACCTATATTGGAATGGACATGAGCAACACATCTCGAAGAACAACAGTTACTGGTAAGTAACCCTGTTTTTCTATCTGGATTTTTTTTT
Organism: Emydura macquarii macquarii; assembly: GCF_026122565.2. Classification (NCBI taxonomy): domain Eukaryota; kingdom Metazoa; phylum Chordata; order Testudines; family Chelidae; genus Emydura; species Emydura macquarii. The sequence continues at coordinate 5,601,379 of NW_027131105.1, read as the reverse complement.
TAAATGTTCCTTTGGCAAGTCCCATATCCTCTCTCAGCCAAAAATGGCAAGAAAATGTGAAAGTCACCCTGTAAAAATACAGAAGAAATTAAAAAAAAAAAAAAAAAATCTAAGTGAATTTTGCTTTTATGAAAAATACCAGATCAGCAACTCTGGAGCTTAAACTCCTCTTATTTACTAACAGAAGAGATACAGCACAACAGCAGTAATCTCCCAACATGTCTACTCTGTACTAAGATTCATGGGCCATGCAATCCGTGGCTTCTGAGCTGGCCAATAAGAGAGCTTATTGTTTGTGATGAAGACGCCTGCACACTAGGAACTGACTGAAACCCACAAAGTTCAGTTTCTTTTAAAGGTTTACAGCTATTTGAAGAGTGATGATTGTATGTTCACATGGTGATGACACACACAAGGTTACGTAGATTCCATTTGCAGTTTTAGAAATCTCACTTAAGCAACACTTTGCTCATGTGCATACAGGCCCCAATTTAAATCTATTAGCGCTGTTTGGGTCTCTGGTTCTAGCAATTGCCAGATTCATAGTTTTCAGCAGAAAACTGATGAGACTGTTATCCTCAAAGCACATCACAATTTGGTGGTGGGGTCACATCCCTTCAGAAGCTGATTTGTGCAACCCTTGTTTGATAAGAGCAGGTACCTTCTTTCTCCCCCACAACTAGATGAATCTCATACCTATCTTATACAAGAGGGATGGGTGAGTTAATTATGAGCCTGCATCCCCTGATACTGTCTCTTTAAACAGTGACATTTTCTGGATGCTACATTTAGTATTAAAGTAAGATGGTACAATCTGTGCCAACGTTCAGAATGTCTAAGGCACAGATACAGTTCCCAAACTTGTCTGGCTTAAACACTTCAAAAGCTGAATGAGATTCTCGCTCCTGCTCTGGACTTAAGCCAAGTAAAAGGGGCAGAGTTGTGTAAATGGTCTCTAAACAACTGGGATTTAGCTGGGGGAGGAATCCAATGTTGCACCAACTAAAGAAGACAGTCGTATGGCAAGTTCTAGCACAGGAGGCAAGCCAGGGGCAGAAGGAAGGTGTTCGGGTCAGGGGAGTAGCACTGCAGCGATACTGGCCAATGCTATGGCCCATAAGAAGCCAGAGATAGGCTGCTATAACTTAAACAGGATCCCAGGGTTTTCATACCAGGGGCTGCACAGCAGCCCAAACCTGGGAGGAGACACAAGTAGTTTAAAGTCACTATAGCCCTCTGCCAATCTCCTCCAGCTTCCTGGGACTGTGTGCGCCTCCCACTCCCCCGCCCACTTCCTTCTATACCAAGATTCCCCATTCTCCCCTCTCATGCCAGTTGCTCTGCGTGTCCTTCATTCCCCACTTCCTCCCTATGGAAGCATTTCTGTGCACCCCCTTATCTCCTAACAGGGTTCCTCAATCTTTCCCTTAGGGGATCTGTGCACCCCCCATCCCCTCCCTCCATTTCAGAGTCCCGCATCTCCCCTCTACGGCAGGTGTGCACCTCCATTCCCCCCAAACCAGGATCCCCCAACTGTCCCCTCCCACCAGGGTTTCAAGTTCACCTCTTAGAAGTGCAGCACAGAATCTCATCTCAGGTGTATTGCTTTGTAGCTGAATCCAATCACGGGAGAAAAAGCCAATATTTTCAAACATGAATGTCTAAAGTCACCTACATAAATTGGCCTGATTTTCAGAGGTGCTAGACACCCACAGATCCAAAATAATGTGGGTAAGTAGCATAGCAGCTGTGAATATCAGACCAGTTATATGTAGGTGTCTAAAGATGGACTTAAGTGTTCAGCGTTCAGCACCCAAGTTTTGACAATTTTGGGCCCCATCTAATATTTAGGGCACTGGTTGATCAGGTAAATGCCACTAAATGGCTTTATGTAAGTCTCAGAACTGCAAGATCATTCATTATATGTTCCTGAACTAGGTTTCCTGGTTATGGATAAGGACGACACATTTTTGCTTGATTTCATAATAAACGTTGAAAAGATTGTTGTTTTGAATTACTTTGCATCATCAATCATGCTTTGACATATTTTGCTTAACCACATTTTGTCTCTTCTAATTCTAGAGATAATATCACTAATGCCTCTCATTGGCCCCTTAACAAATGTAACAAACATAACACGTGGGATCAATATATTCCTTTACAATTTATCAGCCAATAACTCTCCCCCCATCTTAGTGAGCTACATTAATTTTAAAACAGTGCAGAAGGTGAATAATTTTTCCTTAAGGAAATCACACTGCTTGAACAGAGAACTTTTTGGAACAGCTTATAAAACTCTTCAATGCCAGTAGGTCTTGTACTTAAAGTATCCACAGGGAGAAGAGTATATTTGGAGGCAGTGCAGTCTAGAGGGAGTCAGACCAAAGACTAATTCTGTTATTAATTCACTGCTTACCTCCCCCACACAACCCCCAATACTTCATGCTTTCCTCCCTGTTGCAAAGTGCTTGGAAAACTAAAAATGAGAAACATGATACAATGTTGATTATTACAGGCATCCATTTTTACCTAAAGGCCAAATCCTACTCATCTTACTCACACAAGCAGTTTCACTGCACACAGTGGAACCATTCTCATGAGTCAAAGCAAGATTTGGCCCCAAAATGGCTTTTCTAGTCTTGTGCCTTAACCCTTTTATGCCCAGAGCTTGATATATGTGGTGCAGCCACCTGACAGCAGTCTCCCAGTTCTGAAGTAGAAGCCCATCTTCACCACCCTGAGGGCTGGTAAGATTTAAAATGGCTAATTAATTGTAAAGCAATGGGCAATTGGGTGTGAGAGCCATGCTGGAGGACACCCAGAGTACACTGGTTTGCAACTGAGGCAACTTAGCCTGCATCTGGGCAGATGCTTTGTTTTCCTCAAGGCAAATTCAAGCAGTCTTGTGGCATAAAGCACAGGACTAAGAGCTTTGTTCTAACCCTGACTCTTACAAGAGGGAAGCAAATCACTACCTTGCTATAACTTCAGTTTACCAATCAATCTGAGGAACAAGATTATTATTCCATATTTCAAAGTTGGAGAGAACCTGTATTTTTAAACACTGATTCTTGAATGGAAAGCAGTATGTATGCTAATGGGGTTGGATGGTGAGGAATCATTTATTTAATATAAGATGTGCAGCACTAAATTCACTGTCTATGCTCTTCATCACAGCAGGGAACTTCTCTTAGAAGTTTTCTTAAGCACCACATACATAAAAAGCACACCATGCTACACAGTAAATGGTGGGGGAGGGTGGCCACGAGTAAAAGATGCACCCATCTTGCACTGCAAAACATTTTGGAAGTTTATGGTTTGAGATTTCTATTATGAATAACCTTCATTTGAAACTTATTTGCTACAGAACTAGATAACTAAGGGAGGCAGGGTTGCCGATGGATAGAGCACTGGACTGAGACTCAAGATATCTGGGTTCTATTCCCAACTCAGCCACTGGCCTGCTGGTTTACCTTGGGCAAATTGCTTCACCTTCCTGTGCCTCAATTTCCCTATCTGTAAAATGGAGATAATGCTTACCTCCTTGATAAAGCATTTTGAGATCCACTTATGAAAAAGCATTTTTTATATATATATCTGAATGAGCAAGGTTTTATTCTCCATATTATATGAGTTGAGCATTATTAAATCAGCAACACCAAGAAAAACACCAGACAACAAATAATTTTGCACTCCAGATTTATTTATTTAATCCCCATATAGTGAAATGCTTTACAAATAGGTTGTACATGCAGCAAGAGATTCCATCTCCATCACACGCTAAAACCCCCGCAGCTTCATTGCAATGTTAGAAGTTAAGTAATAGCTGTTGAAAGCAATCAAGTTAGCCATAGATGTAGTTAAATGAAAACTATTTAGAAGGTAGGCAGACATCTATTGCTACACTTGCTAAAATTGTTAAAATTCACTGAGTTTCTGCAGTTGTTCATTACCATGAGTGGGTTGTCAGCACCTGTCAATAGAAAGCCAGTTTAGAAGCAGGGCAAATTATTTAATGCTGTTGACAAGAAACCGATTTCTGCATGAACAGGTTATTGTTCAGGGTGGCTGGCCAGGGACAGTAAAAGGACACTGTAGGGATTTTCAAAGAAAATGCCCTAGATCAGTGGTTTTCAACCTATGGAATGCAGATTCCTGGGGATCCAGAGACTACATCTAAGATTTCCAAAGGGGTCCGCAGCTGCATTTAAAAATTTGTAGGAGTCAAGAAGAGAAAAGTGAAAACCATTGCCGTATATAGTCAAAAGATTGTCAATTAGGACTCCTGGATTCAAGTGCCAGCTCTGTCACTAACTGGCTGTGTTAACTACCCTCTCTGCACATCAGTTTCTTTCTGTAAAATGAATATTTACACCTACCATTGTGAACTGCTGTGACCTACAGATAAAATGTTAAGTGCAAAATACCACCTAACTACCATCTGTCCAGACAAATAGCTCTATTTGTTCATGAAAAAGTGAGTCTCTGAACTAGGAAAACATACACTAAAGTGGTTTGTACACATCTACACTACATGAAAGCAAAGACACTGTAGGGATTTGAACCCCATCCTGGAAACCAGGAGTGCCAACCACCAGCATCTTTTGCTTTTTTTGTTGTTGTTAATGTAATAAAGGTGAAAAGCAAAACCTGAGACAACAAACAAATTGTTCTCTCAGGAAAAGAAAAACCTTGAAAGAACACTGAAGAAATGTGCTTCATCTAAAGCTTCTACTTCTGACAACTCACTTATTTCAAATTTGTTAGGACACCTGAAAAAGTCTTAGCAGAGAGTTGCAAGAGCCCTCCCAAAACCACTCACAATAAAGACCGCTGAAATTTACTTCCCAATTGTTTATTTATAGTCAGTATGACGGGTACCCACCCTAACATTCCTCCAAAGCACCATTAAGTTGTTTTGTTCTTTTGTTTTTAATGTCAAGTATTTTGGCATCTCATGTCTAGATTTACTATTTAGTTTTGGGGTGGTTTTGCCTGTCAATATTATTCTGAGTGTTATTTGAAGGTAAAGCTATTTTGTAATAGTTTATAATTAAGTGTCATTACAATTTTTTAAATGTGATATTAGCTTCCAAAGTTAGGAGTTCCAGGCAAAGTAAGTTACCCCAATTTTTTCTATATTTACATTTTAAAATTTTACCTTAAGAGGAAATCATACCAGTGACAAGGATCCATGCTATCAGCTGAAGCAAGAGGAAAAGCGCTGTGTGTAGTCTGAACTAGGTACTGAATAGCAGGTTTCTGAAAAAAATTCTAGCGAAAACCGGTTGTGATTTATCCCCTTCCCTCCTCCTCCTCCTCCTCCCCCCTTATGTATTTACATCAATCATTTTAAAGTATGAGCCATGATCTAAGAATTAGTATTTTAAAATGGGGTTTACATGAGGTTCATGGCTGTAAGTACACAGAAGGTACACATTACTTTTAAAGTAATGTATTAAACTTGCTCAATATATAGTTAATGCAAAGAGCATAAAAAAGCATCCTTTGAGGCACATATCCTCAGTATATGCAAGATTACATTTTAAGTGAAACCCCTTATCTCCTTCAATAAATTCAGGTAATTTTAAGAGTGACCTTGGTGTAACTGCTGTGTCATCAGGTCGGTTTTGCCACAAGATGTCTGTAAAGGATCCGTGGTTCTACTTCTAAGCCTTTTCTGTCTTTAAATGGGGACACCTGCAAAACTCTTAAGCAAGAGAGGTCTCAACCCATTTTCCCCCACCCACATCCCTAAAAAGATTCAAAGATACGGTCTCATTTTAAATTGGTGCAATTGCAGCACGAAGCTAGTAAGTTAATAATTTCCCCATTTTTTTTTTATTGTGGGTGGGGTGGGGTGGGGGAGGAAATTCCAATATTTATATCTTGAGTCTATTTATCTTTATGGTAAGTACAGAAAAGTTTATTCACCTGTTCTTTTTTTGTCCACTGTGGTATTTTCAATTCATTGTGTCTGGCTGCTCCTTCTACAAGTCTGTGAAAAGTAATCTTAAGACTAGGTTGCCCCCATCCCCAGTAAACCCTGTGAAAATGAATTAAATTTTTATTTTAAAGTAAATAAGAACTATTCTTACTAGGTCGGCTTCTGTGACCCATCATGAGGGACTGGCTTGTTTTGGTATTTTCTTGAAAAGAACTGTTAAAAAACCAAGAAAGCAAGAGACCCATACAAAAGCAACGCATTGAAAATGGTCACTAAACTGGTGGAATTGAAAATGTCACTTGCCAGTTAGTTTCCTGAAGGATTGTTGCTTGTTTGGAAGCTTTTATTTCTTGTCAATGAGATCTTTTAGATGTATCTGGAAGAGACTAAATGCTTCAGTACACCCTTCCCCCTCCCCCACCCACTTCAGAAAGGGAATAACAAAAAAGCATTGTTACCTAAAGCAGCACAGCCAAACGTACTTGGATCTCAGTCACATACACAGACTGCTTAAAGCTGCGGGAATTTTACTCGAAGGGTAAAGAGCTCTCCTTTCAATACACAGGCACTTTTGTCATTCAGCTGTATTTTTTTCCTTCAAAAAATCACTACTCCACACATGGAAAAAAGCTTTGGGACACATATTTCAGTCGATTCAAGTGCTCTACACAAGCAGATCAAGCATACTGCACATTACTTGCCAACAGACCAGACCTGCTTCAGACACTGCATTTTCTGCGAACTCTGTAAAAAGAAAAGCTAGAACAAGTTGTGAGCCCCCTCCCCGCAACCTTACCCCAGCCATAGTCCAAAAAAAATAAAATAAATGCTGTTAATGTTTGAAGATACAAAGGTTTAACTCACTGCAGGGGCCTTCACATACACACAGGAGGTGTGGGGGAACAGTAAGAAAAGCGCCAAGGCATGTCAAGCAAAATCATCCTGAACAGCTTCATGAAGGATGGATCAGGGTCTATATACATTATGAAATGAAGCTTCTACAAAGAAAAATACTTTAAAAAATTGCCCATTTCCCCGCTAATGTTAATTGGAAATAGAAAATGAGACATCACTAGCACTAAAGGAGATGGTTGCAAGCATTGTTAGCATGCAAATTTCTAAATATGCAAACTGACTAGTGTTACTTTTTTAAACAGATTAATATGCAGTTAAAAAAGTCTTCCACAATTATAAGTCAGTTGATTTTAATTTTAACAGGACTTTAGCTCTGGAGACAGAGCAAGTCTTAAAGCCAGAATTTTACTTTGTTAGGTACTTACTCGATTGGTAAGTTTTTCCCCCACTGGTCTAGTTTAAAGCATTTTAGAAATCATTCCTTGGGCAGATACTTAATTACAGGATCTTTAATGCCAAGTACCTTGATCTACATTTGTCTCGATGAAGAGAGGGGTGGAGAGAGAGGGAGGGAAAAAAGATTCTGCAAAGACTTTCCTGCCTGAATAAAAAAAGATAATTTCGGGTCTTCTGTTCAATTCCTGCTCTCGTCCAATTAAGATCGGATGTTCTTGGAGAAAGATTCTGAAAGATTAAAGAAGAATCCCCCCCAAGATTGCCCCAAAACTAACCACATACAAGGAACACTGACAGCACGTTTTTATTAATAAAAAAAAGAAGACAAACTGTCTATTCTTACAGCACATCAGTAACTTTATTAAAAAGTGTCTTTATAGCTTTTTTTAAAAAAATCCCATGTTTTCTGCAAATATTTGAATGCTACAAAACAGCAGAAAAATAAGGTGTTTTTTGGCAGCATAATGCGCTGTTTCAGATTCTCAAACCGTAGGCCCACAATAGGCTCAGCCTCCAAGGGAGGGTATGTATTGCATTGTTTGTAAGCACCACAGCATAGCTGCTAAGCTTGTCAACCCATTACATGATGGGTACAATCCAACTGTGGCCTGTGCACAGAGGAAAAAGGAATTTATAGAATGGAATTGCAGCCCCAAAATGGGGAGAGAGGGATTTAAATCCCTCATACCATCATCCCTTTCCCTCAGGGAGGTACATACCCGTCCACACACTGCTAAAGGCTGGGAATGGGAAGGCCAGTTCTGATGGCTAAGGCTTCCACTGCTTCATAGCAATGAAAAAACAAAGGGATTATTTTTAAAGCTCATTTCCCTAACATGCAGTATTCTGCAGATATAATTGATAAACTTATCTGTAATAGATGCCTGCTTGTTTTTTCAGCTCCCAGATGAAATGAAGCAAAACTCCTCATTTAGTGCAGAACAACCTGTCTCAGGTAAATAGAACAACAGCACATGCCTCCTCTCAAATCCAACAGTGGTGAATGTTGATCCCAAAATTAGATTGTGGTTTCAAAATAATTCATATTCTTTCTTCAAATCCAGTAAGATTTACGTAGTAATATTCATACTAAATAGTTGGGTAGATGAGAAATGCATTTTGCATATGCATTTTTTCCTTACAGTTTTTTCTTTCAATTTAATTGCAATGCTGTTGAAGTAGTTGTTCATTGCTTTAATGAAATTATATTTTGAGGACATTTGCTCTTTACTGTATAGAATTTTGATATTTCTTAGAGCAAATATTGTGATCAGATATTTGATAGTCAATGCTTATACTTCAAATTTGTCAGTTTCATTGCTTATAGCTTTTTCCCCCCCTTCGTAGACACACTGAATTTTCACTTGTTTACATCTGGGATCCTTTTCCATCAAGTAGTAAGGAATATTAGAATCTTTTCTGCCTTTACTTATCATTCGCCAAGAAGTTGTTTCCTCTGCATTTATGAGGCCATATTTTCCCAGGCTCGTTGGGGCTATGATTCTGAAGGCGGATCTGAAAAATGTCTACAAGACAAAGTTGTTCCCCACACCATGCCCCGCCCCCAGTAAGAAAGACACATTCAAACTAAACGCATTACAAGTAAGTTTCTTACTTTTTTAATTACTGTATTTTAATTAAAGAATTACTGTGTTTACATTGATAACTGATTGATCTGCTCGCTCTTTCGTCTTTCAGTTTATTTATGTTTACTATGACAGTAAGTTAACTTGAGAGCTTTACAGTATTAAGTATGGTGTAACACGCTGTGTGTTACACTTTTTTGTACAAAAAAATCTAAATAAAAATATGTAATTCCTACACTCAAGCCCGCATTTCTAGGTTACAGACGAAAGCAGAATCTTACTTGAAAAATACACAAGCTACCATCAGAAGGAATCACACACCAGGGTCATTAAGCAACTTCTTTCTCTCTGAAGTCTCTACAGTAGTATTAAGTTACATTATGCACCTGAAAAAAATGCCAAAAAAGAGCCACACACCACCATAGCCAAGGTTTCAACTGAATCCCACAATTACAGATATGCACCAAAATATTCATGACTAGACTAGATATACACCTCAACCCAAATAGTTACAGAAGGATTTGAGTGTTTTATTTGTAGTCCGTGTTAATTTGGACTTCTGAGAGAGTATTTTTGATAAGTTTTACGCTACAGGAAAAAAAAAAATGAAAAGCTACTTTGTTAGTCTGTGTTACAGTTTTAACTTTAGCTACTCTCTAGCATTGTTTGCAGTGTTGACTAATATAAATATATATGTGCATAGGGCCTGTGTGTAAACCATTCCCAATTACTCAATGGGGCACTTCCTCTGAACAATTTAAAGTTACATTATGAGAATTACTTGCCAGAATTGAAGCTGAACATTCTTTTTTTCAGTCCTAAAGTTATGGATGTTTCTGCAGTTTAAGGAGAGAATCTGAAGAAAATATAGACAATTATCCTGCCCCACCCCCACGAATATGTCAAGCCATATAAAAGGGTACCTAAAATTCCACCCCAACAAACGCACATACATATATAAAAGGTTGTCTGTTTTGTTTGTTTACTAGAGAAAACTTAACTTTCAAGTTCTGGACTAGCCAAGCTCTTCTTAAATTCTCCTTAGAGGATGACTGAACGACCATGATTCCTGAATACAAGCTCCAAATCCAACTTTCCAACTCCATTTTAGGTAAACTGTCCTTTCTTCCAAGGTAAAAGCTGCTCCAACCTCTGGGGAATGGTCTTGCAACAGCACAGTAGATAGAACCACACTTCTAACCAAGCCAATAGGGACTATAGTATCTGCAAAGAGTCTAGAAACAAGCTTGTTTTATCCCTACCCACCACCACCCTTTTCAACATACACAGAACGTTTCCCCCTCCCCAAAAATAGTACCTTTATACTTTGACAATAAAAACATAAATACCTTTACTTTATAAAGGATCCAAATTTATAAAAAGAGTATAATTAACTTGCATTTCCCTCTGTCTGGACAGTTTCTCCACACAATTCAATTGATAGCTACAGCTGCAATACAGAGCAATCATTTCTAACCACTGCCATGCCATCATCAATACAATCGAGGTTTTTATCCTGATTACTGGTTCTCTTTTCCTTTACATGGTCACCTCTGGAGTAGTCTGGCTCTAGGATCTAGACAAACCTAAGGGGGGAAAAAAACTGAAGACGTTTCTGATCCCCTTCCCTCCCTTCAAAGAAAGACATACTTTTATCACAAGACTAACAAAAAGTCCTTCCCCTTCCCACTAGAAAACATCACAAAAATATATTTATTTTCTCTTGCTAGCAACAGCAAGGTACATGGGGGGATAATACATATTACCTAGAATATTTTGAGACTTGAACGAACGTTTGTTGTTCTCTTGGACAATATCCATTTTTTAAAATGTGATTTTCTTACACTTTACTGCCACCAAAGGCGCTTGTCGCTCCACCAGGCTCACGACTTCCCCAATTTGGCCAGGGTTACAGCCATACAGAGGCTAGCTACCATTCCTAAAGCCGAAAGGAAAATTCCAGCAGTTTTCTAAACACTCAGGAAGATGACCACACTCTCCAGGCCTTGGAAGACTGCCCATTAGCTTCCAGACAAGATGCAATGAGTAAATAAGCCTGCAAAGAGAAAAACCTACGACACACCACGATTTGGCCCACACCCAACAAAATCCCTCATGGAAACAAGCACATTTACAAATTACTATTAATGAAGAGTATAGCAAAGAAAATAGAGTGTTTTAAGAGAAATCGAGAAAGTAGGTTACCAACTATACAGGCTAAATTATTGCTGTCTTCGCTCATTTTTCCCCTTCTGTTTTTTCCCTTCTGTTTTTCGCACAGGTATCTTGATCTAGAAGCCTCTAATCTATTCTTTCCAAAATTTCTTGCTTGATCTTGCTTTCCATGATTCTTTTTTCCTCTAGCTTCACCAATTTGCACCGGCTTGTTTTTCCCCCGCTAACTTCACCAATTTGCACTGGCTCCTTGAAATCCTGTCTTTCTAGCTTCACTGAATCCACATTCCGCCTTCGTCAATGCATCAGCTGTAAACTGGCTGGTTTTATTCTAGTCCTTTGCCAGCTCTATTTTTTAAAAATGTTTTAGCTCAAGACAAAATTTTTCAACTTAAGTCCAACATACACAAAAAAAACCCCGATCTTTTTAAGAGCACTCTTGATCTTGAAAATAATTTTCACATGCAAAGTCCTTTTAATTAAGTTTTAGTATTCTATAAATTTGCAAGCTTCATTTTATGAAAAACTACTTGAGCTAGTTTGCATTAAGAAATTAAATTCTTCCGCAAATATTACTCCTTAGATTTTACAAGCATCAATTTAAGTCTGTTTCCCCCTCCTGGGCTTTTCACATTTTTTTAAATTAATCTCTGTCAGCACAGAGTTACCCATCTACTACCTAGATCGATAGATCTCTTCTGCTTATCCTTAAAATGCAACTCCCCTTCTCTCTTCTCTTCCTGGATCCTCTTCTAAGTTACCTTCTGCCTTCTAGTATTACCAAAAAGACCTTCTCTCTTCTGTCTCCTGTCTTGAAAATCTTCCCAAACCTTGTTTTTCTAATATTTTCTTTTCTAAAATCACTTTTCTTTTTTTAAGTAAAATCTTTGGTTTTCTCTTCGTATTTTCTTCTGCTTGAAGCAGATTTTCTGGCGTTTTTAAAACCCGCCAGTATTCTTAATTTCTCTCTTTTCATCACCCCAAACTGGCTTAAAGCATCTTGTTTTGGGTTTTAATTAATCTTCAATTTTTTTTCTGATTTTGCTTCTAAATTAATCTTCATTTTTAGAAAATCTTGGTTTTTCTTATCTTCAAATTTTAAATTCTTCTTGTATTTTAAAAAAAAACTAGATCTAGATTTCAAAATTTAGCCTTTTTTTTTTTTTTTTTAAATCTTCACATTTTTTTTCTCTCAAATTTGTCTTCCAGATTTTCTTGATTAAAATTTTATTTTGAAGACATTTAAAATGACCTTTTTCTTTCAACCATTTACCCAAACCTCATCACCCCACTGCACTTATTGAATACTTCTGGTTCTTCTCTCCTCTTCCAATTGCCTTTCGTATTAAAATCTTCATATTTCCTCTTTTTAAAAGCATTAAGTGGTTTAAAAACCAGTGGCGCACTAGTTAACCAGGTCTTTTTAATTACCAAACTATAATGAATATTTTAAGAGTAAAATCCTCTTTACTGATTTACTTTAAAAAATATTAGCTATAGCTTATAATAATTATTAATCTAGTTTAACTTTTTTTTTTAAAGCTATTCCTGAGCTGTTTCTCTTTCCTGTTTTATTTCCCTCTCCCTCCTCCCCTGCCTTGCTCCCTAGCTCCTCTCTCCCTCCCTGCAACTCTCTCTAACTGAATTGGGGCGGAGCAGGGCATTTTATAGACTGGGGACAGACTCACTGTCTGGCTGTGCTGCAACACAGAATCTTCTTCCGCCCTGCTCTGCTAAGAGGGAGGGGAGGCCAATGACTGAATAACATAAAAAATAATCCCTGAGAATACTGTATTATTGTAAAGTTTTTCAATGTCCATTCACTTAAAGGAATGGAGTAGATTTATTCCTTTTTAATTAGAAAGCAAGAAAGGAATTAGTTCACTGGAGAAATTTAGTTTCTTTTGTTCTGTAAGTAGGTTTATTAGACTGATACACCCTAATGAATTTGTAACAAGATCCTAAATCATTTTATTGAATCCATATTCAAGATGAGTGGATTAACTCCTCTGTACAAAGACAGGCATGAGAATAGCTTTTCAGTTATTTTTATCATTTTAAAAATAAAAACGTACATAGCTTTAATCTGAACATATCTTTCTTATGCAGCATCATGGTGTCCATGACAGTAAATTTTGGCTTATAGAGAGTTCACATTTTTTCTTGTAAAAGATATATAAAGCCAAATATTCACAATCCTTTAGATAAAGGTTTTGATCAAAGGTGCATACTTCATATTCCAACTAACATGGGGAAATGAGGTAGTTTACATTTGAAAATAATTTTAATTTCCAATCTACCTACCTACATGCCTGAATAGTTCTCTTTATTTACTGCTTGCCATACCATTACCAGACTTTGGTATCTGGTGAAATAAATCTAAGTCTTAAGAGTTTAAATACAAATTCAAGGGCCTGCTGGATCCTTATCATGCTATTGATATTTAAGCAGAAAAATTCTCCATTAAGTTTGTGTTTTAAAGCATTTTGCTGTACATTCGCTATAGGCCAGATATACAATATTTAAATTACTAAGTATGTTGCAAGAACTTTTGTCAACATATTATTCAAAATAAATACATCTCAAACAAATGGAGGAAGAGAATATTATTTAAATAATCTCACCCTGGTTCAATTTTAAAACATCCTTAATGTATTTTGTTGCTTTGTGAAAAGACTGATGCTTCTAAAAACTTAAAAGGTAAAATAAGAGACTTACTATGTAGATTTAGTAGCTTTGGTTATATTTAGAAGGAATTTGTTAAGTGAGGAAACTAATTCTTCTTTTTTGTTGTTAGTATCAGTGATATGGTCTTTCTTTTACTATTTTTAAGGGAGACAAAATATTTTTGCTGCTGATTGAGGAAAAGGACTACACCCAATGGAACTTTTAAATACTGACTTGTAAGTTTCATTTGTAAAAATCTTGAAAACCCATCAAATTATTTAACAAAACAAAGATTTTTAAATAATTTCTGCAGTTTAATAAAAATAAATTTCAGTTGTTTTAAATTCTGTTCACACGTTTAAAGAGATGAGGTGTGGTCTATTAATTCAAATTCGGAGTTATTTTTTAAATATTATTTTCCTGGAAAAGATTTTACATTTAAATTAAGCCTGATCATCATTATAGTTGGAAAACAATAAGGTATGGAAAAATCAGCGTTTGTATATGGGTTAATAAAACCCTGTGTCTGATGGAGATTTCCTCAAAGCAAAAAACAATTAAAAAAAAATAAAAGAGAAATTAATTTGTGGAGAGGATACAAGCTGTGTGTGAGAGAGTGTGTGAATACGAAGATCATATAAAAATTAACCAAAATGAGATTGTTTCCAAGTGATTTCTGAAGGAAATTCTCTCCAGTTTGAATCCTGTTTGTACATCTTTTTCAAACACATACAAATTAGTCAAATGACCCTAATATTGATGTATATTCTACTCTTCTAGATCTGTTGCTAGTGATCATCACAAGGTAAGTCCTGGGGCTTCATGGAATAATTTTAAAATCATTGCAGGGGCAAAATATGGTTTTTCAGTTGCTTGTGATTGATCATTTCAACGTTCAAGGGCAGCCTAAGGCAGCATTTTAGTAAAACGCTCACAAAATCCTCATATCAACTCCAAAATGTGCTGGTTTCAGACTCATTTCTGAGGCAAATTCCCCAATTTGAATCTCATTTGTCACTTAAAAACAAACAAAAAGAGAGACAGGGTGCCTCCATTTCTTGATTTCCTTCAGGTAAAAGCATTTCCCCATCTTCAAAATACTGATTTTCTCTAAAAATGTTCACCCAAAAACTTCAATCAGCCAAAAATAACCCCCTCCAATAAGAGATTTTGAGTAATTCAGGAGTTAATTTCCCCCCAACATTTTAAAATGCCTAAAAGAAATGAGCCTAAGTCTCCCCCCCACAACAAAGAAATGAAAAAGGAGCTGTTTAGAGCTGGTGTTGAGGTAAAATTGCCTCCATGGTTTCCATCGCACAATTGCCATTTTTAAATGCCCAGGACCCTTAAAGGTAATTCAACTGCCCCCCCCCCTTTAGCACAATGGGATCAGTTCTAGATGAAGCAAGCAATGAGCAATTTGGGAGCCTTTTCTCAGCTAAGGCACCTCCTCCATTGTTTTAATATAGATCCTACTCCTCATACAAGTCCTATGGGGACCTGGCCCTCAGCCCCCCCGAAATGTGTGGGGAGCACCTCGTTTAAAACTTTCATTCAGGCTTGGCCTGTGCAATGTTTTTACACTCGGCCTCGCTCTAGCTATGTGGTGGGGGAAGGGAGAAGGAGTGGCGGCGGAGGGATACCCAACGTGATGCAGCCCCGGGTTGTTGTCTGTGGCGTAGTAGTTATTACAGTACAGACGATGGGAGGGGGGAGTTGGTCGGCTGGTTCTATCCGGTTCAAACCGGTCCCAGCCAGCGCCTTGCTGGCTAAAACAACCGGCTGCAGTGGCGCAGTGAGCCAGTGCGCATGCGCGCTCCTCTCCCCCACCCCCTCTGCTGCAATGGTTCAGGAAGAGCGGTGGGGGAGGGAAGGTCCAGGAATGAACTTAACCCTATCTTTGCTGAAGCCAGAGAGTGTGTGATCCAAGTGACCCCGCAGAAACACAGCAAGCATTTCCCCCAGTAACAAAAGCATTTAAGGAACAAAAAGCCACCAAACAATTGCATTACCCTCAAAATGGTCTCCCCAAAATGCTGCAAGCAAAAGCCTTTTGCCAAAAAAATTCCCTAAGGAAAAGCATTTGTTGCAAATGCAAACGGTTCCAACCCCCCAGTAAAAACATTTTCCCCACAACATGCTGAAGACAGCATTCCCCCCCCCCTTCCATCCCAAGAAAAATTGCCCTGAATGCAAGGGTTGGACCCCCAAGTATTTCCCAACTTCAAATTGCCCCAGCCTCACGAGTAAAAAGCATTTCCCCAGGAAAAACGACATTCCTCCAAATATATGCATTTCCTTCCACAATATCTGAAGAAACATTTTCCCAAGCAAAAACATATTGCCAAATACAATAAATAAGATAGACCCTAATTCTTATGCAGGACTTTTAATCTCATAGTGCTTTACAGTATTATCCCCATTTTACATATGGGGAAACTGAGGCACAGAGTAGAGAAAATTCTCAGCAGGCCAATAGCCAAGTCAGGAATAGAAGTCAGGTCTCCTGAGTCCCAGTCTAATGCTCCATCTACTAGGCCACACTACACTTCTCAATACACATAATTCTTACCTCCACCAAGTAACAATCTCCAAGTATCTCTAAGTAACGATTTCCCAGATGGGATGCAGAGTTATATCTTGGAGCCATACATGGTCTCCTAATTGTGGGGTGCAAGACAAGCAATACCATGACAGTATTGTCAATCCCAAACATACAAAAACCGCACGAATCAGACCTAAAAAAAACCTTAATGAGTCTGGCTTAAAAGTAATAGATTTGGGTTCTTTTCATTTGCCTTTTGGTTTCTGAGCCTTTAGCACATGCTTATGTGAAAAAAACAACACTCTTCTCCCTCTCCCCCAGAATCCTGATTCTTATAACATGAATCTAGGGCTTTAAGAAAACACCAAGTTGAGATGCTTGCAATAAAATTGTGAGAGTTGCCAACCCTGCACTCACTCATAGTTTATTAGTTGCCACCTCATGAGTAGATTTGACTTCAAATCCTGGGCTGATGATCAGTAGAATGGCCATACTGGGTCAGACCATCAATCCATCTAGCCCAGCATCCTGTCTTCTGACAGTGGCCAATGCCAGGTGCTTCAAAGGGAATGAATAGAACAGGTAATCATCAAGCGATCCATCCCGTCGGCCATTCCCAGCCTCTGCCAAACAGCAATCCCTGCCTATCCTGGCTAATAGCCATTCATGCACCTATCCTCCATGAACTTATCTAGTTCTTTTTTGAACCACATTATAGTCTTGGCCTTCACAACATCCTCTGGCAAGGAGTTCCACAGGTTGACTGTGCATCGTGTAAAGAAATACTTCCTTTTGTTCGTTTTAAACCTCCTGCCTATTAATTTCATTTGGTGACCCCCTACTTTTTGTATTATGAGGAGTAAATAACACTTCCTTATTTACTTTCTCCAAACCAGTCACGATTTTATAGACCTCTGTCGTATACCCCTCATCATCTCTTTTCCAAGCTGAAAAGTTCCCATCTTATTAATCTCTTCTCATATGGAAGCCTTTCCATACCCCTAATCATTTTAATTGCCCCTTTCTATACCTTTTCCAATTCTAATATTTCGTTTTTGAGATAGGGTGACCAGATCTGCATGGAGTATTCAAGATGTGGGCGTATCATGGATTTATAAAGAGGCAATATGATATTTTTTGTCTTATTATCTATCCCTTTCCTAATGATTCCCAACATTCAGTTGGATTTTTTGATTGCCGCTGCACATTGAGTGGATATTTTCAGAGAACTATCCACAATAACTCCAAGATTGCTTTCTTGAGTGGTAACAGCTAGTTTTGCCCCATCATTTTATACGTATAGTTAGGATTATGTTTTTCAATGTGCATTACTTTGCATTTATCAATATTGAATTTCATCTGTCATTTTGTTGCCCAGTAACTCAGTTTTGTGAGATCCCTTTGTAACTCTTTGCAGTCGGCTTTGGACTTGACTATTTGAGTAATTTTGTGTCATGTGCAAATTTTGCCACCTCACTGTTTGCCCCTTTTTCCAGATCATTTATGAATATATTGAACAATACTGGTCCCAATACAGATCCCTGAGGGACAGCACTATTTATCTCTCTCCATTCTGAGAGCTGACCATTTATTCCTACCCTTTGTTTCCTATCTTTTAATCAGTTACTGATCCAGAAGAGGATCTTTCCTCTTATTGCAGGACCGCTTACTTTGCTCAAGAGCCTTTGGTGAGGGACCTTGTTAAAGGTTTTCTGGAAATCTAAGTACACTGTATCCACTGGATCACCCTTGTTGACCCCCTCAAAGAATTGTAGTAGATTGTAAAGGGAAATCATGCCTCACCAGTTCTTCCCCAATAAATCATATTCATCTACATGTCTGACAATTCTGTTCTTTACTGTAATTTCAACCAATTTGCCTGGTAATGAAATTAGGTTTACCAACCTATAATTGGTGGGATCACCGCTGGAGCCTTTTTTTAAAATTGGCATTCCCATTAGCTATCCTCCAGTCATCTGATACAGAAACTGATTTAAATACCACACTTAGTAGTTCTGCAATTTCACATTTGAGTTCCTTCAGAACTCTTGGGTGGATACCATTTGGTCCTGGTGACTTATTGCTGTTTAATTTATCAATTTGTTCCAAAACCTCCTCTAATGACACCTCAATCTGAGACAGTTCCTCTGATTTGTCACCTAAAAAGAATGTTTCAGGTTTAGAAATCTCCCTCACATCTTCAGCCGTGAAGACCGATCCAAATAATTCATTTAGTTTCTCCACAATAGCTTTATCTTCCTTGAGTGCTCCCTTAGCATCTCAATCGTCCAGTGGTCCCACTGGTTGTTTAGCAGGCTTCCTGCTTCTGATGTACTTAATTTTTTTTTGCTGTTACTTTGAGTCTTTGGTTAGCTGTTCTTCAAATTCTTTTTTGACCTTCCTAATTGTATTTTTACATTTCACTTGCCAGAGCTTATGCTTCTTTCTCTTTTGCTCAATAGAATCTAACTTTCACTTTTCAAAGGACACCTTTTTGCCTCTAACTGCTTCTTTTACTTTGTTGTTTAGCCACAGTGGCACCTTTTTTGGTCCTCTTACTATGTTTTTTAATTTGAGGTATACATTTAAATTGAACCTCTATTATGGTGTCTTTTAAAAGTTTCCATGCAGCGTGTAGGGATTTCACTTTTGGCATTGTATCTTTTAATTTCTATTTAACTAACTTCCTCATTTTTGTGTAGTTCCCCTTTCTGAAATTAAATGCTGCTGTGGTAGGCTGCTTTGGTGCCCCCTCTGCCCCCAGTGATGTTAAATTCTATTATGTTATGCTCACTATTACCAAGCAGTTCAGCTATATTCACCTCTTGGACCAGATCCATGGTGTAAACAGAGTATCCAGGGGAGGTTGGAGAAAGAAAAGAAGGGAGATCAAGATCTCACATGCTCACAAAAGTTTCAGAGGTGTTGAGCACCTAGGGATTCCCCTGATGTTAATGGTAGCTGCCAACCCCAATGCCTGTTAAATTCAGGCCACGCACATTTCTGTGAACAGGACTAGCATCTATTGTGACACTAATGAAGATAAGACAGCCAGGGCTACTGATCAGGTTTTGACATGTATAATGTTCACCAGCTGGGGAGGGGCAAAGTCTGAAACTCAGTCCACTTATGGCAGAATGCTGAATTATGGGTGGTTTCGCCTTCCTCTGAAGCATTGGTCCTTGGTCATTTTCAGAGAAAGGATACCAGAATAGATAGCCCATTGTGGGAAGGTGGCCAGAGGCAGGTAACTGACAAGATGGACCCAGGCTCTCTGCTAATAGGGCAGGACTACAAATTCATAAATTTTAAAGACACAAGAGACTATTATGACATTTTGTAGTTGGACCGCCTTTGTAACACAAGCCAGAGACTTTTCACTCAGGATTTCTGCACGGAGCCTAATAAGTTGTGACTATATAGACTAACTGTCTTTTTCCAGTGTGGCATTTCCTATCTTTCCTAGAGGCATTTTGCAAAAGCCTGCACTGAAATAAGTGAGGAAGCCTAGTGAAATGCAGTATAAAACTGCAGATGGAATGCAAAATGGATGAGATTAGACCTGATGCTGTTGGTTCTCCAGATCCCCTTCGATTGTTCTCAGCAACAGCTACTGGGTGCCTCATTTAGGTGCCTAAAACAGGAGCTGAGCTTTTAAAATAACCTGATGTTAATGGCCTAATGTGGAGAGGAGGGCCTGACTAGCTTCCTTTGGTTTCAACCAGGATTGCAGCCTGAAAATCAGGCTGACTTGTCCTAGGTAAGTGGTTCTCAACCGGCGGGTACATGTACCCCTAGGGGTACGCAGAGATCTTCCAGGGGGTACATCAACTCATCTAGATATTTGCTTCATTTTACAAACAGACTACATAAAAAGCACTAGTGAAGTGAATGCAAACTAAAATTTCATACAATTACTTGTTTATACTACTCTGCATACTACATTCCAATCAATTTATTTTATTATGTGGTAAAAATTAGAAACTAAGCACTTTTTCAGTAATAGGGTACTGTGACATTTGTGTCTTTTTATGTCTGATTTTGTAAGCAAGTAGTTTTTAAGTGAGGTGAAACCTGGGGTACGCAAGACAAATCAGACTCCTCAAAGGGGTACAATTGTCTGGAAAGGTTGAGAGCCACTGTCCTAGGTCACACAGGGAGTTTGTGGCAGAATCAGGAACTAAATTCAGAACTCTTGCCTTTAGAAAGTTATTTTGTAGTATCTTTCATACAGACTGTATACCCATTCCTCAAAACCCACATTTTCAGAGTCAAATAATTATGCGAAAAAGAAATGTAAGAGTGGAAAAAAGCTTTCAACTGAGATTTGAAGTTGATGAGGCTACAATAGTCTTTTTTCAGACAACAGGAAATGCAGAGAAGTTGTGAGATTTAAAGAGACATTGGCTAGCCAGTACCATTAGAAGATCAGAGTACATTTAACACCTGCCAGGCTGGACCAAAGAATGGTTTTAAAGCCACGGAGGATAACTTTGAAATGGATTCTGAAAGGAACAGCGGGAGCTAAAGTCATATTTTGAAGATGAGGAAAAAGCAAATTGAAAAACAGGGAGTGTAGATCAGTAGAACTGTGCAAATCTGCAGATATCCATGGACCATTTTTGTGGATTATGGATCAAATGGTCACGGAGATCATGGATTAACTTTCCAGGATTTCTGGGGCAGGGTTGGAGCAGCTGCCAACATGGGTGCCACTGGATCAGCTGTTAGATAGTGGGCAGGGCTCAACAGCTGATGGGGAGGCCTCAGGCTGCAAACAGCTGATTGGTGGTTGGGATATGGACACATCTAAAAGAGGAAGGCCGGATTGTGGGTCAGATAGAAGTTTATTCTCTCAGATGCAGATCCACATATTCGTATCTGTGCAGAGCGCTATAGATCAGGGCCTTTTATTTACGATGCAGCAGAGCACACTAGCCTTAGATTCAATTTTTGACATTGAAAGAATGACAAATTCAAGGCTCAGTCACACTGGGTATGAAATTAAGTCACAGCTTTTATGACATAATATTAAGAACTGTAATTTTAGCCTCTTTTTAACAACCACCGCTACACACCAAATCAGGGGGATAATGATTAATTCCATTTTTACTGGCTCTATGGGGAACAAACATTAAAATTACATTTGCATAGAAAACACGGAATCTTCCACCTGCAAAACTTTGATCCTGAATTCACCCTGAATTCCAAAAAATCTACATTGCTGTCAACATGCAAACATTAGCTGCCCCACAAGACTTAAATTTCAGGCATTTTGAAAATATTTACAGTCAATCTCTGATTCAGTTTATATTTCAATAGGATTTTGCTGGAAATCATTTCATCCCTCAGTCATCCATTTTTCCCTCTTCTTTAATCTGTTCAGCTTTTCCAAACTGGCTTCTATTTTAATAACCCTTTAATACTATGTATCTTTCATTCTGGAAAGGCCTCCAGAGTTTCACTATGGTTTTGGTTTGATCTCTTCAAAATGGAGAGATTGAGGATAGACTGTATGCCAGCTACTGTGCAGTTACTAGATATACACCCACCTGTTCTCTACTCAGTCTTAGAGCAAGACCTCTCCAAAATATTCACATACACCAGCTCTCTGTAAATTCTGTAAGACTCCCTGGACAATTTACTAACCATAAAGAATAACAGGGAAAAAACCCAGCCACGAGAACAGAGTGCAGTACTGGTTCTGGGCAATGGTCTTCAGGGTGACAGAGAAAGGAAGTCAGAGTCCAGGAAGTGACCCTGCGGACTTTGGGTTAATGTGGAAGTGTGTCTGGGCAGTAGTTTCTGGGCCATACTTCTCAGCTTGCCACAGCCTAAATGTGGAACACAACTTGTGATAAAATGAAGGACACATGAAGTATCCATGCAGGGAAACCTAAAGTGAAGTGGGATTCATTCCTATACAGTAATTCTTTTTACATCCTCCGTTCTCAGATTCTTCATGTCTGGTGAAAGCAATTTTCACCAGCAAAAAAGGAGCGGACATCACATTTATGTGGAACATAGAGTTATCTACTCAGAAAAGTTGTACCGCTTTAACTATACCAGTATAGTATCATTACAGTGGTAACTACACACACTCTAGGGGTTTGTATACCAGTATAAAAGTGCTTATACTGGTAAATCTTATTCTCATGAGTTTAGTTTCACAGAGTTTAAGGCCAGAAGAGACCATTAGATCATCTAATCTGAGCTCCTGCCTGAACTCAGGCCATTACATTTTACCCCTACAGACTTCAGTTCAACTAAAGCACTACAGTTCTTAAGAGACAATTCTGTGTCACAAGCAGAGAACAGGAGAAAACGAGGCCCCACAAATAACCAAAGCCCCTCCGATAGCATGGAATTGATAAGGTAAGGCATGCCCAGATGGTCCTGGTAGACAACCCACACCCCAAGCTTCAGAGGAAGACGAACCCTCCTCTTCCCCCCAATCCCTGCCAGTCTGACCTGGGGAAAATTCCTTCACGACCAAATCCAGCAGGCCGTTATACCCTCAGCATGTGAGCAAGACCCACAGCCAGGCACCTAAGACAGCAGATTCTCTGTACTGCCTGAGAGCACTGGTCCACCTCTACTGGTGTCCGATCTGTAGCTATGGCTGATCTGATCTCTAATGCTTCAGAAGGAAGATGGAAAACAGAAAAAAACCAACCATCTAGATTACAACTGTGCACCAGGAGAAAAACATCCTTCCTAACCACTGCAGGTAACCAACTAAAGACGTGAAGCATGAGAATAGATTATAGTCACTCTCATAATACAGAGCTACAAGTGTTATGAGCATGCTGTCAAAAATGTAGGCTTTATCAAAATGGAAAGGTTTCCAGTATAGCCTAAGGCATGAATTTAAACCAATATAATTATATTGCTAAAACCTCCCATATAGATGCTCTTATTCTGGCATAAGAGAATCTTTTTTTTTTTTTTTTTTTAGTTTAGCTTACTTCACTTGGGAAAAGATTTAAGCTAAAATGAAAAAAGCCACTTTCTTATAGGAAATAATAATTTCCACGCACGGATTAGTTATACCAAAACTATGCCCGTATTTAAATGCAACTACATTGAGTGACCTGGCAAGAGAAACAGGAACAGCAAGCATTTTGAACAGGAAACAGGATGTGCATGTGGGGGATGGGGAGGCAAAACTGGCAGAGAGCTCTGCTGCTAAATCAATAGGTCTTTGTCCCCCAGGAAATCACCGGAAACCCAGTCTGCAGATTCCCCATCCCCCCATTCAGCTCTCTCTCCACCTGGACATGGTAGTCTTTGGCAGGCAGCATTAGATGAAAACAGATTGCAAATCTGTGAGCAAATTCCGTGCCATGCCTCTGGGTGCCTCATCTCTAACATTCATGCCTGGGATGTTCAGTTCCCCCCCAGTCTTTATGTATATACAGTTTATTAAATGAGGGAGATGGGAGAAAATCAGCTTTATCAAGCGTTTACCTTTTAGGGCTGGCTAAGCCATTTTCACCGCATTGCAGCAGCAACTAGAGCATGAAAGGTATTCTAGAAAACCATCCTTCTCTTTCTGCAGCTGTAGTGTCACTTCTGGAAATACGGGACTATGATGATGGATAATTTTTAACCCTAAATTATTGGTTGGGTCAGTTAAGGACCATTAAACTAGGAGAAGTGGGGTTATCTCAAGTCAATTTCTGACTCAGTAACTTAATTAGTATTCAGCAGCACTTCTAATTCCCAAGCTACACAACAACCTCTGAACCAGCTCTGTGCTGGAGGTCGCTTGTGGGGAGAAGGAAACCCCTTATTAAAACTCCATTGAAAACTAAATGGAAAGTTGGGGTGATTGCCCCACTTCTGATGGGGGCAGCCCCTGACAGATGGGGCCTCTGAGGCTCAGTTTGTGAAAAGAAAAACTCCTGTAATGTACCACAGGTAAGGTATTTCCATACCAATTTCCTAGGGGAGGATTCCTGGACTGCCCCACAAGACCTTCACTCCCATTTCAGATGGCACAAGATGAACCCCAGGTTGTGTCATTAATGTGCTCAGTAAATGGAGGGGCTCAGCAAAGTGGATGCTGCCTTTTCCTTGGCTAGATGATCCCGAGAAAGCATTAAATGGAAAATTAAATGACTAGGATCCCCCCATCCCTCCACCTGTCAGCACAAGCACCCTCAAGATATTGGGCTTCTAGCAGGCAAACGGGTGTGTATATTTTTGTGAAAGGCTCTCACTGAAATATTGGCTTTTGAAACTTTGTCCACCAGGTCTCCTGTTGGGGGTGTGTGCACACAACCTGTTGTGTAAGGATGTGGGTGAGGCTTTATCTTTGAAACAGTCCAAGGCCTGGGCCAGAATAACAAAAAAAACCCCACCTAATACTGTTGCTAACAACTCCACTTGTCTGGTCTGATGGAACTCTCCACAGTAGGGATAAAGCTCGTCTGTTCAGGAAACAGAACTTTCTTGGGAGCTGGTCGGACACTGTGGAATTAACTCCCCCAGGAATTAAGGCCTATCCCAAGCCTCACTGCTTTCTGCTCCAAGTGTAAGGTGCATTTCACTAACAAATACACAGCAACATATTTTTTCAAAAAACCCTGCCAAGACATTCCAATGCACATGCTTTCTCCCCCCTCAGGGAGAGGATTGGAAAACAAACTCTACCTAATAGATGTGAAATCACATTGCTTAATGCACTAACCGAAAGGGGTTCAGATGCTACTGTGATGAGTGCAAAATTAGAACCTCTGCAGAATAAAATAGGTGGGAGTAAGTGTGAGGTGGAAAACTGGAACAGAGGTGGGACTGGGGTGGGAGCTACAAGACCTGATGCAGCATCTCTGCACAGCTTTTCAACACCCATGAACACCAAGTAGCTGGGGTGTGCAGGCCATGAAGGATTTGCCTTTATTTCAATAGAATTCATTTGTATTGAAGCCTGAGTTGGGACTATTCAGATGATCAAGAACTGCAGGACCTAGGGAGCACAGTGATTAGCTCTGTAGGCCAATTTTTGAGCCAGGCTCAGCATCCATAATCACAACCAGATTTCCCAAAGGGATCAGTATACTGGGAGATGAGCTCTTTAAAAGAAATCCATTCACGGGTGTCAGAGCAGGCGTAAGAGGACATAGTCCTTTTGAAAAGCTGGGCTCTTATTTCAGTGCCAAAATGGGGGGCAGAATTATTTGGCAAAAATCTGACCCAAATTGTGAAAACTAAGCATTTGAACTCTTTTGAAGCTTTGGTCCTGTACAAATAGGATTGTACAGACATGTACTGGGGATGAATAGATATACGTCAGGGACTAATAGTTTTATTTATAAAGCATACTTCCAGCCCAGGTACTGTCCAGAGTAATGGAACCACAGTTTAAAGAGATCATCATAAAACAATACCCGCATTAGACCTCAGACAAATTAATTTAATTGAGAGTGAAGAAGTGACAGAGATGGGATGAGTTATCCCAGGAAGGAAGGGAGATCTCAATTTAGAGTCTCATCTAATCTAAGGACAGTTTCTGTAACATTGCAGCATACCTCCCTTCCCCCTCCTGTGCTGCAATGCAGTGAGAGCAGATGGGTGAGCTAATCAGCCTGCAGCTCTTGCTGTTTAAAGGAACCTCTAAAAAGGCTGATCTGATTTTTAATGGTGTCTCGTTGGATTGGAACAACTTATTAAAACTACGTATCCCTACTGATGTACATGGCACTTGATCCAAAGTCCACTGAACTAAATGAGAACCTTATCACTAAATTATCCAAGTGCTGCTGATATGCCTTCAGAGGTTTGTTTTCCCACACACACTCATACCAACTATAGATAGACACAAATAAAATCCATGGATCAAAACAAATCTGAACTTTGGGGGAAATTTGAACCCACATCTCAACTTTATTGTTTGGGTCAGTTCTCTAATAATAACCTCTAGAGGTGGTTCAGATACACCTACATCTGACCGTCATGCTGCTTCAAGAGGTCAGCAACCAAGGCGCTACTGGCAATTAGCCTGGAACAAAGCTGAGTTTGTATATAAACACAGGCCCGGAGACATTGTATATGTCCTAGAACAAGCTGCCCTCTGTACTCCAAATCAGAGCTCTTCCCGCTGGCCCATCTTTTCTGTTCTCACATGGAAGCAAAAGCTATAGCTGAACTCACAGTCTCTGCAACTCTGATCTTTGATCACTGACAGGAGTGACAGCAAATTATCAGCGTGGCTGGGAGTTGGTAGTCCTTTTTCCCCTACCCACAAAGCTCTGCACCTTTTGGTCCAAGTACAAGGTGCACTTCTTTGACTGTGGCCTCACTAGTACAATGCACATAGCAGCATGTGTGTATATACATATTTAAAAAGAAACAAACCACACCCCAGAACAAAGTATTACATTGTGCACACGTTCTCTCCAGGGAGAGGATGACAGAAAGGATGAAGCACGTGATAGATGTTTGTCATGTCATGTTTGTAGAGCGCTTTGATACTATGATAATGAGGCTGGTATGACAACCTAAACATTTTGTTGGCCCATCACTTGGACCATGTCACCCCTCTCTCTGCATCTCTCCACTGGCTCCCTTTTATCACATTAAACATATTTTTATTTGTATTACTGTAGCACCGAATAGTTCCAGTCATGGACCAAGACCCTATTGTGCTAGGCATTGTACAAACAGAACAAAAAAACAAAACAAAACAAAAAGATCATAAGCTCTGCGGGGCAGCAACTCTAAGTATAAGACAAGAGACAACAGATTGACAGGAAAGTACAAGGAAACAATGAGATAATATTGATCAGCATGATGTGCTGAGACCGCAGCCTATCTGCTATCATAAACTACTTATCTTCACTTTCAAGGGCCTTCATGGCCTATCCTCAACCTCATTCAGTTTAAAAAGGCTGACTATTGTCTCTAGTCAGGCCATGGTGCCAGTCTCCATCCTACACTTGTTAAAATTTTCAAACTACCACCTTTGTGCTTTCTCCCATGCTGCGCCTTGTGCTTGGGAGGAGCTCCAGGAAAAAACTCTCAAAGCTCCCTCATTATCCTCCTTCAAATCCCTCCTCCAAACTTTTTGCTGTTAGGCCTACAAAACATTTGACAACAGTTAGGCTGCTGGTTTACTGAGATCACTGTCTCTCATGCTAACCAACATGGTCTCATTGTTTTTTTTAAGATACCCTGTTTGATTCCATCTTGTCTCGTCTTCGCCATTGATTGTAAGCTCTTTGCGGGCAGAGACTGTCTTTTTGTTCTGAGTTTGTACAGCACCTAGCACAATGGAGTCCTGGTCCAGGACTGGGGTTCCTAGGCACTATGATAATACATACAACAAATTATCTGTATGGAACAGAATTCCCTCAAGCCCTGTTTAAGAACGCCTCATACCATAGTATAGTAAACATTTGTTATTCACATCAATACAACCATGATTGGAGCAAGATGTACTAGATTAGGGCCTACATTTTCAAAAATGAGGATGATTTTTGGGTGCCCAGTTTTACACACTTAACAGGATATCTGATTTTCAAATAAGACCCTTTCAAATAGGACCTCGTTGGGCGCCTAACATTTTTGAAAATTTAGGCCTAAAAAGACAGATAAGATGGTTGAAGGGCTGTATCATTTAAAACTAGACTGGACAAAGTCATGCAGAATAGACGAGAATAATAGATTTTAAAGCCAGAAAGGACCATTAGATCATCTGGTCTGACCATTTGTAGAACACAGGCCAAAGAATGTCACTCAGGTACCCCGAATTGATCCCAAATCGCTTGTGTTTGACTAAAACATTTTCTAGAAATGCATCCAGTCTTGATTTAAAGACATGAAGAGAGAGAATCCATCACTTCCTTGGGTAGGTTTTTCTTCCAGTGGTTAATCACCTTCACAATTAAAAATATGTGCCTTATTTCTAATGTGTATTTTCTGGCTTTAATTTCAAGCTAAAGTCTAGATCGTACCTAATAGTCATCACTAACGACTATAATGAAAATGATACTTTGCTGTTCTCTAGCAATTTAATAAGCAACTGAACGGCGTTGGCACCTACACAATCATCTTTTGAGACGGATGGTTGCCATAAATCAGAGGCTCTTAAAGCACAACACTGCTCTGTCATTATCCCCATCTGAGTCACTTTACAGATGAGGAAACTAAGGCGCAGAGTGGCCAAGCGACTTATCTAAAGTCACACAGTGAGTCAGTGGCAGAGCTGGGAGCAAACATAGACCTTGTGACTCTCATATTTACTTTGTTTAATCCCAAAACTAAGCTTTTTCTCAGAACAGATGTGGTCTGTGAAAAAAAAAAAAAATTGGAGATATATGCCTCTGGGCAGGTCATTTAACTGTCCCTCCATCTATTAAATGGACATAATGCTGTGTTAGTTAAGGACTGTAAAGCATTTTAATAATGGCCTCTTCTCTGCATTCCACCATGAGTCATACACAGTGCTGTGAAGCTAAAACAGTCCCTCCCCCACACAGCGAAACAGGCATAATTTAAGCTTTGTTTACAGCATAGACCTAAAATCATCCATCACTCAGGGTCATTTACAAGGTCAAAAGCTGCAGAACATTGGCATGAAGGGGCTGCTGTAATAATAGCTAATGAAAGAAGTTCAGGTCTCAAGAATGATTATGAAATCATAAACATGGGAGAGGCCCATTTCCCTCTGCATTCCTGCTTGGTTAGTCTTGTCTCTCTCGGTAAAATTTGAGCTTTGCTAACAACCACCTCCAATGCCTGCCTTAAGACTCACGTATATCAAGAGCCTTATTTCTGTGTGTAATGCAAATGTTCATTTTCTGTTTTCTCCCATCCCTCCCCAAGCAAAGTCAAGAACACAGAAATCAAGACCCATCTCCCACTGCTTCGACTGGTCTGGTTAGGATCCTGAAGCTAGTTTACTGGACATTAGTGCTTCTACTATTGTTCAGATTATTAAAGGAAATGATAGATTAAATAGAATCCCACAATTGCAAAGGTGGAGTTTTCCTACCCATGATAAACATTAAATCTAACAAAACCTCATGTGAAGCAGGTTTCCCATTTTACAGAGGTTGAGATTTATGCATGAGTTATGGGTAGGGCTAGAAATCAAACCCACAACTTCTAACTCTTCAGTCCCCACTTTTAAGAGTGGGCAACACTCCCTCTGGTCTTTAAAGATACTTGCACCCATCCCTCTTTTCCATCCAGTTTTCCTCTCTACAATGCTGACTTTGTAACAGCACGTCCATGTCTCTGGAACAGGATTATGTTTTTCTTGCAGGATTGAGGCAGTATAATAAATATTTCCCCCCTGTTCTTACACCTTTCTGTTGAGATTCTGTGCTGCAGCAGAGAAGGCACAACCCAGGGGGAGGCAGCGAAAAAGGTGGCTTTAAGTCACCTTTGCACCAGAGGGATTATAAACTGTCTCCGGTCAAAATGGCCCCAACCATAAATTAGAGCAGCCAGCAGTTTATAGATATTGGACAAGACCAGGGACAGAAACTTTCCCTGAATCTGAGGATTTTAAGGCACTTTATAGAGAGTTAAGCATCTGAACTCCCTTGAACAGTGTGTGGGTATTATACCCTCCTCACTCATCAATTTTAGAAATGAGGAAACTAAAACACACAACCTCCCTTTGGTGTACTCACCCCACAGAAGGAGGCAAGGACACATGGGAGAGATGGAGAAACTAAAGAACACAATCCCTATAACTATTCCACTCTTCCGGGATTTAAAACTTTAAAATGACAGTCAGGTCAAGTCCAGCCTAAAATTTAAGCATGTAAATCCAAGAATTAAAAAATTATGTTTTTTTAAAAAATCCCAGTTAATTGGAATAGAAAAAAAAACAACCCACCACATTAACAGGAAAACAAGTTGATTTAAAACAAGTAGTAGTAGCAACTCAGACCACTGCAGTGCTGAGCTAATGCCAGAAAGTGAAATTGACATGAAACCATCTAGAAATTAAACATCTATATTTATTGTCCGATTTTAGTGCCTAGATGCCATTGACTGAGTGATATTTGATAGAAGGAGGATGATTAGATTTTAACAAAACAACACAGTGAAAAGTAAATGCGATTATTCTGTTAAATTATTTCAGGTCCTGCAGTTCTGAATGCTGCAGTAACTGTGGGGGAGGAGAAGAGGGCTTGTGATGACTATGCTGGCCAGTTGTTTTTAATAGAGTAATTCCATAATGTTACATAAGCTTATTCATGGTGATTTGCCACATGAGGTCTTTGACTAAATCCTGCTACCATTGGACTCAACGGCCAAATTCCCACTAGTTTCAATAGGAAGCAGGATGGTGCCCTTGGTTCCTATCTGCAGGGGGGTGGAAGAGGAAGGGCAAAAGAGATAGATGTGCCGGATCTCATTTATCATCAGAACTCACTGGAATTTCCCAGAGCCCTTAAACATGCCTGGACCGCACCAGCCACGTGACCATTACAGTCCCTTTGTTCTATTTAATCTCATCTTTTTCATTGGATCAGCCTTCTGGCTGTTGTTATGACAACATCTTGGCAAGGGGATTGGCCTAACTGTTGCTAGGCTGAAGTCTGTTTTTCTCTCCCCTCCCCAGTTGTGATGTGTCACCATTGCATAGGCTGTCCTAGTGATCGGCCCAGAACTGCATTTCCAGTAAAGGCCTTTTAACGTAATTGGTTCCACCATGGACTGTGCAGAGCCTGTGGTCCCTGCCCCCATATCCAGCTGGCTGCGCTCCACCCAGTCCCTGCCAACAGGGGTTGACACGCTGCTGTCTCTGCGCTGTCTCTCTCCCATGCCGCAATGCCTGGCCCACATTAGGACATCCCACCAGCATTGCCACATATTAGTTCCCATCACTTTTCCTGACCCACGTTAATTTATTATTTGGATGCCTTTAGCACCTAGGAGTCACAGACCATTGTACTACATGCTGTACAAACACAGAACAAAGTAACAGTCCCTAACCCAAAGAACTTACATCCCACGTCAGATGCCTGACCGCAGGTTTCTCTTCACTTCAGCTGCCCCTCCCCCCGGCTCTCTGAGAAATCAGAGCATGCATGGGCTCCATCTTGATTAACCTACTTTTTTCTTCTTCAATCAGTGAAGATGATTCAAACAAACAATTTTAAGTACACATATGACCCCCATTACCTGAGCACCTGTCTTTAATATATTCATCCTCACCACACCCCTGTAAAGTATACCAGTGCTAAAAGCCCCATTTCACACATGGGGAAACTGAGGCAGAGAGAGGCTAAGTGATCTGCCCAAGGTCACACAGGAAGTTTGTGTCAGAACAGGGAATTGAACCTGGATCTTGTGAGTGGCCGACTACTGCCCTAACCCTAACCCTACTCTACCAGGGATAGGTTGATGTTATTTCTGGCACATGCCCTATCCCTGGATTGGCTACTAGGTGAAGGAATCCAAATCAGGAGTAGGTTGCAGTCAGCTGGATACTAGAGTCCCCTACCTCCAAAGAACATCTTTGGCACTACAGCTTCTTCAGAGGACCCCTTTCCAAACCAGTTGAGGGGCAGTTTGGAAGGGGTTCTGATGATCATTGCTAGCGGTGCTATTTCATTCTTTGGGAACAGATGCCAAGAGAGCAGTAAACAGGCTGAGCTGCAAGAGGAGGGGATGGAGACATGAAGTAAAAGGCAGCAGCAGCTCTCATTGTTTTATGCAAAGATTCCTCTGATCTCAGAGTTGCTTCAGCACTGGAGGCAGGGCGCAGAGTGAGTCACTGAGCCTAAAATCACTCCTCCTGGTCACGAAGCAGAGTCTGCTGTCATAGCCTCGTGCCAGCTCCTTCCCCTCCTGATGCTTCAGAGAGAATGACTCAGGAGTCCTCATAAGTCATGCACCAGGGCAGCCTGTGGGAGGATGGATCCAGAAGGACAGGAAGAAGAAAGGTGGTGGGCTGATACAGGCAATGTCTGCTGTTGTTATTCAAGCAAATGGCATGCTTTACGGCTGTATCCTTCCATCCTTGCTCTAGTAAGCGTATAACTGCCACTGCCCCCTCTCTCATAAGCAACGGTCAGAGGATTTGATTGATTTAAAAAACAAACAACTACCACTCCTCAAGCATCTCCAGTCTTTGGAGATGATAATCTCGAGCTCTGATCTAGAGCTTTTCATTAATAGAGTTCAAAGTGATTTACGAAGGGAGGTCAGTATCACCATCTCCATTTTGCGGAGGGAGAAACTGAGACACCAAGTAGGCCAGTTTACAAAGTATGATTAAAACCTGTGGAATCTATTGCCACATGAAGTGATTGAGGCACAGAGCAGACCAGTTTACAAATGTGATTAAGGCCTACAGAACACAGGAAGTCATTGAGGTCAACAATTTAATAAGATTCCTAAAGGAATTGACCATCAAGGAAGTGGTGTGGTTTAGTGCAGGGGTTCTCAACCGGTGGTACGCGTACCACCAGTGGTACGCGGAAGACGTCTCGGTGGTACACGATGGAAAACGCGCCGCCGATTCCGCCGCCGAATCCCCCCCCCCCCTTGCCGCCGCCGAAAAACCCCGCTGCCGCCGTTTCCCCCCCCCCTTGCCGCCGCTGCTAAAACCTGCCGCCGAAAAACCCCGCTGCCGCTGTTTCCCCCCCCCTTGCCGCCGCCGAAAACCACGCTGCCGCCGATTCCCCCCCCCCCTTGCCGCTGCCGCTAAAACCTGCCGCCGCCTAACCCCCCCCTTGCTGCCGCCGAAAAACCACGCTGCCGCCGATCCCCCCCCTCTTCCGCCGCCGGGAAACCGTGCCGCCGCCGAATGTCTTCCCCCGCCGGCGTTAAAAAAACTCTCTGCCGCCGAATTAAAGCCCCCCCGCGGCAAAACCAATTTTCAGGCGCCGAGAAACCGCAGTCCCATCCTGTCTGTCGCCGAAAAGTGTGAAACGGCGGCAGGGTTTCGGCGGAGGGCATAGATCCCTCCACGCAACCCCGTAATTTTACCGAGTCCTACTCGGTCCAGGCACAGTCAGGTGAAGCGGTACTTGACCTGACTGTACCTGACCCGAGTGGTACTCTGTAAAAAAAGGTTGAGAACCGCTGGTTTAGTGGATAAAGCCCTGGATTGTGACTCAGGACACTTGAGTTCTACTCCTGGCTCTGCTGCTGGGTGACCTTAGGCAAGTCCCTTTGTCCCTCTGTGCCCCAGTTTCCCCATCTATAAAATGGGGATAATGATACTAACCTCCTTTGTAAAGCACTCAGGTTTATTGTAGCAAAGATGGGGATTATTATTTATATGGACATACAAATATCCAGTTATAATTAATACATTTTGGAAGGGATATTAAACCTTGTGCTTCAAGGCTTAAGAATCTCTGACAATTATAAGGGTCTCTCTTCACTGCAGAAGCAACCCAGGCTATTACCCAGATTTTAGCCCTAATCCTCCCATCCACACACAAATCCCTTTTACGCAGGTTTATTTGGGCTTTGAACCCAGGCTCCCTTAGCTGGCCAGGGGTACAACTTACAGCCCTGGTTCCACTTTAGCTCTGGCTCTAACCCATCCACGTTGTAGTGTGAATGCAGGCTGTAACCTGGATTTCAGAACCTGGATGACTATAGTCCTCCAATGCCTTCCCACAATTCTCCAGGGACCATATTTTCCTGCCCTTCTACCTACTCCCTTCTTCTGCACCTGAAGTCACCTATCAATTTCTATATTAGTGCAGCACTAAGAATCATGGGATATGCCCCCCCAGAGATAGTACCAGGTTTACAATGGCGCTATGCCCACACTCAGAAGGGGCCCCAGCACCCAGACCATGACTCCAACCTCTGTTCCGCCTGTAGGCTGCCCTAAGACACCACCACCACGTGACTTCTTTCGTCCCCCTCAAAGGCCTCACCCACCACTTGCTCCTCTCCAGCCCCTCCGCATGCGAGGGGCAGGTGGGCTTTGGGGAGAAGAGGCTGAGCAGGGGTGGGGCCATAGTCCAGGCGCTGTGGCCCACAAAAGAATAATCTGGGCCTGCCCAGAGGTCTTTGTGCCTAGTCAGGGTTAGTGAAGTGCCTGCATGTATGTGGCTATGCCGGTATGACTCAAGTGTAGCTTCGCCACGTGAAAGCTTGTACACGCAGGTTCCCGGATCCAGGTAAACTCTGCCGTAAAGACATACTCGTAGAAAACAGGATACGACTTATGAGGGAACAGATTATCCTACATCTGCCTGCTGCAGGGTTTTTATAACTTACTCTGAAACACCTGGTTTTGGCCACTGTCAGAGACAGGCTATTGTGCTAGACAGACTTCGGCACTGATCCAGTTTGGCAATTCACACGTAAGTTACTTGAACAAGGTCATATGGCGAGTCAGCGGCAGAACCAGAAACAGAACCCTGTAGATCTAGCTCTTTGAAGTAGACTATGGGTATGTCTACACGTCAAGTGGCACAGCTGCAGCTTTGCTGCTATGTTGTTGCAGCACTGTAGTGTAGACGCTACAGGGATAGAAGGGGTTTTTCCATGCTGTACTAAATCCACCCCCTTGAGAGACAGCATCTAGGTCGACAGAAGAATTCCAGAGGCCAGGCTGACTTAACGACATCCCTCAGGGGTGCAAATTTTTTGACACCTCTGAGCAACATGGTAGGTTGTTGGGTTGTTTTGTTTTTGTTTTTTTTTTTAATTAAAAATTGGAAATGAAGTGTTTTGATAAGGTCTAAATGTTCTCTTCTGACATTTTGACTGGAGTTCTGAGGCGCTGTTGCAACATAAATAATAATTTAGGAACAGCACTGCAATTTTGTTATGAAACGACTGTTTTAAGACTTACTTTATAGTTTGAACAGAGTAAACAGTTGAAATAAAAAATAATTCAGAACAAAAAGAGTTTTGGAAATCTCAGAGTTTCTCACAAAATGGAAACTCCAGTTCCTGCACAGCTCTAATCATCATCTTCATTCTAAAGGCAGGGAATGGAGGCACAGGGATGGGAGGAGACTTGCTCAGGCCCCAGCGTGGAGAATAGAAGCCAGGAGACATGGTCCAGTACCTGACTGAAATCATGCTGCCCCCCCCAGTATAAATGGACAGCTGATATTAGAACATGCAATTATGACACACTCTTTAATGACACTGCTGCAGAAAGAAATGCATCTTAACTAATTTAGCCTACCCAGATACTCCTGGGGAATGTATGTAAATAGAGCTGTAGTGAATCAGTTATGTGACAGAAATTCAGGGTCTGAGTCCTCTGTATTCTCGCAAATGCACCACATTTCACATTAGCCATGTTTTCACATGATGCTCTGTCCTGTCTCACCCTTTTTAATTACATGAAAGGTTTGCAATTTAGGTTTCTAACCTGAAACAGTTCATATCATACTTTGTTGTGATCTGAGGATTAGGAATGGGCTGCAGTCTTTCACCTCCTATTCTAGTTGCAATCCTGATTTGTCTGATAGTGGTAGAAATCTGTTCCCTTCTCTGTGCTGAGTGAAATGAGTTTTGGTAGATTTCAGTCCCCTTCTTAGGGAACAGTGACCTCATTACGCAAACAGCACTTAATGAGAGAATTAGATTGGTCATGGAGTCTCAAGGATTTCTCTGAGGAACCTTCATCACTCACACCCAGCTCTTAACTTTTGGACATTCATCAGTTAGGCAAATCCCAAATGGACGTAGCCTCCTTACAGATTGAGCACCACTGGGATTGATCTCTAGCTAGGTCCTCAACACGGTCTGGCTGGGTGTTCAGACTCTCTCAGTCATCACCAATCTTATTGTGCACCAAAGCTTTTAGTGCGTTGGTGATCACTGACTGCGTAGAGGTATTCCTTGGTAAAGCTGCTTCATAATTCATTGGTCTTCCATCCTAGTAATATGCCCAAACCAAGAAAGCCACTGAAACTGAACCAGTGCCTGGTCCAGCCATTGCCAGACTTTGACCACTGACATGTTAGCTGGCTTGAGCCAACACTCGTATTTGGGTTTATTTCCTAAATAGATAACACTTTTATCATGATTTACACCCCATGCTGGGTTCATTTCACTTGAGGATTCCTTGTCAGCTGCTTAGAGGGTAAAGGGACTTGAGTCTTATTGTAAACTCTGGAAGGGAGTGTGGTTAGAGCAGAGAGTGGGGACTGGGAGTGTGGCCTAATGTTCGGAGGTATTCGAGACCTGCTCTGCCTAAAACATAGCTCCATCTAGCCCAGTATTCTGTCTTCCAACGGTGGCACAGTGACCAATAATGTAGGCAATAGTTTGATATGCTAGGTGCTTCAGAAGAAATGAATAGAACAAGTAATCATCAAGTGATCCATCCCATAGGCCATCCCCAGCCTCTGGCAATCAGCCAGATTGTCCCTCAGTAATTGAGAATTTAAGACGGATTGTATTTACTGAGGGACAACCTATCAGAGATTGTTGTTATTGTAAATATTGTACATACAATCCACCTCCAAACATGGCTTGCAGTGGGGCACACAGAGAGCAAGCTATCTAGAAAAGGGTAGCCTCAGCATGGAGACAGTTCTACAGTACAAAGGCCATGGACAGCAAGGGCAGGGGCTGTACCTCCTCCTGCTACGTTTACCATGCTGTGGCCATCAGTGGCAATCCAATATTAGTGACTTTGCCCACTGTTGTCTTGGGTTAGCTACAATAGGCCTGGGGTGTGCTCTGTAGCCTTCTCTCTCTAGGAGCTCCATAATGCACTTAATTCCAACCATCTGTACTCTGATCTGTAAAGGGGGCATAAAGAGAGTAGTGTGTTCCCAGGGAATAAGGCAACAAAAACGGTATCAGGACTCCCGGCCCTGCCAATTACTTGGCCACGAAGCCCCTAACTCCTGGACCAGAACCCTACTGTATTAGGCACTGTACAAACAGATGGTCCCCGCACCCAAGAGCTCACAATCCAAGTTACTTTCTCTCTCTGTGCCATGGGGGGAGAGGGGGGAATAAGGACACATCTTTGTAGAGTGCTTTAAGCTCTAAACCTTTGTGACAACCACCCTGACAGTCAGTCAGTCAGTCTACTCACACCAAACTTTGCTACTGACCAGGAGAAAATGGGGGCGCTTCCAGGTGGTAATGGCCACATACTTCTCCATGGGGAGGGGAGCTTTCACATTGGTGTGCTGTCACTGTGCTTTTGTGAAATATGCCAAGCAGAACAATTTACCATGCAGCCCAAATCCACTTTTCCTTCAACTCCTTGAGCTCTGTGCAATCAATGCATTGTGGATGATGTAGTTTAGCCTTCTCTACACACAGAAGTTGCCCCTGTGTACAGGTATGAGTAAAGCTGTAATAACACTGAGATCTACTGATTAAAAAAGTACTTCACAAAGGAGGTCAGTATCACTAGTCCTGTTTTACAGATGGGGAAAACAGACACAGGGAGGAAAGTGACTTGCCCAAGGTCATCCAGCAGGTTAGGTGTCAGAGCTGGAATAGAACCCTAGTCCTAGTCCAGTGCACTAACCACTAGACCATACCACCGCCCCCTAACGTGGTGTATATATAGATATAAATGAGTTTATGGGAATGTGTGTGCCGTGTTGTTGTAGCCATGTTGGTCCCAGGATATGAGACACAAGGAGTGTGAGGTAACGTGTGGTGTTGGACCAATTTCTGCTGGTGAGAGACAAGCTTTCAAGCAAAGCTCGTCTCTCTGACCAACAGAAGTTGGTCCAACACCACACATTATCTCACACTCCTTGTCTCTTTATGGGAATAAACTACATTGGTGTACACAGAAAGGGGAATTAGCTACACTGGTCTAAGGCACCAGTTTAACTACACCCACACTACAGTTTGTTCCTGTATAACTATATTGGTTTTAAAACAAAACCCCAAAACAAGACACCCCTAACTGATAGTTCTATCAGCACTATGCTCTGAACATGGTTTTTGACTAGAGTTTGGCCTGCTTATACACGAGGTCAGACTAGACAAATGGTCCCTGTTGGTTTTGAAATGTGTGTACACACACCAGGACAAAAAAGTGCCCTGGACACAAGATCTGAATGTGTACATCTCACTTGCCAACTGCTGCTTGCATTAGAAAGGATCATGGAAACAAGACAGGGAGTCTAACTTGCATGAAAAAATAAAACGAACCCTTTGGAGATTGCAGACACTCATTAAAAATAAATAAAAACAGCCTTACTTGCTCAGGCTAAAGCCGTTACAAATCACTAGCAATTGGAGCCATCTAGCGGGGGAAATATGAACAAAAAGGAGACACACACATACAGTTATGTAAGGAAATCAATCATGGGTGACTAAAAAAAAAAAAAAGTATTGCAGCACAAACTACAAAAAGAAAGTAAGCAACCGTACATTAGGAAGTTCTAACAGCATCGTTTAAGCAGGATAGGTGTGATCAAAAAGGCTAATACAATGCTTGAATGCTTAAACAGTGGAATCTCAAGGATATATTGGCACTGATGTGCTACTGAAATACTGTGTCTGGTGTTCACAGTTCTAAAGGGATGTTGATAAATTGGAGAGGGATCCGAAAAGAGCCAGGAGAACAATTAAAAGATTGGAAAATGTGCCTTATACAAACAAAGAGAAGGTTAATGGGCGAACGATCACACTCTGTTGGGAACAGATCTTCAGTCTAGCAGAAGAAAGGATAACAAGACCCAATGGCTGGACGCTGAAGCTAGACAACTGCAGACTAGACAAATAAAATAAAAATGTATGCTTATTTTGTGAACAGTGCGAGAAATTAACCACAGGAACAGTTTACCAGCAATTTTGGTGAATTCTCCTTCATTGGCAATTTTTACATCAAGATGGGAGTTTTTCTAAAAAGATTCAATCTAGTTCAATCAGGATGTTGTACAGAGCAGTCCTTTGGCCTGTGCTTTACAGGAGGTTGGGCTAGATGATCAGACTGGTCTCTTCTGGGCTTACAATCTATGACAGTCCCAACACATTAATTCACATCCCCCCTCTCTGCACCTTCCTGCTGCTCTTTATAGGGGAACCAACTGATTCCTACTCCAGGGTGCCTCCTTAGTAACTAAGGTTGGCTGGTGCCAGGCCTCTAGCCCTTAAAGGAACAGCCACCCTGTTACAAACAACAAATTAAGAGGAAAAAGACATCCTGAAAATCATGTAATTAAAAAAAACCCTTAATGACCTGTCCATGCCTAGGGTAGACCTCCTTTTGCAGCCTGCCCTGATCTTGGCATTTTCAGGTGAGCAGATTCTCCCAGCACTGGTGGGTGACACTGAAGTCAGACTTCCCAACCAGCCACAAACAGTGCTTCTGATTCCCCACACTGGTTATCAAGAAGCTAAAACAGAAAGTACACAGCCCACTTTACTGCATTTCAGTCTCTGGCTCCCAATCAGCCACTAGGTCCAGTAAAGAGACCAGTTATTAAAAACTCTATGCTCTTTACCAAAAGGGTTCTCCTGACACCAAAGGGTCAGCCACAGTACCAGATCAATATAGGTTTAGATCTTATCCAAAATACCACACTGCCAGCCAATCCTTTAGTAACTAAAATTAAAGGTTTATTATAAAAGGAAAAAAACAAATGATGAGAAATGCTAAATGATTAAAACAATCACAAGTGATTGGAAAGTCCATATATATGTATGTATCAGGTTTCCAGTAGAATTGTGGTGTTTGCAGGCTTGTATAGTCCCTCCGGTGTACATCCAGTACCTGGAAGGGTCTCAGTCCTTTGATTCGCAGCTTCAGTTGTAGATGACTTGATCCAGAGGTGGGTGAAGACTAAAGACCAAATGGATGTGGTGCAGCTGCCTTTTATGTCCCTTGGCTTTTGCCATGCTACTTGTGGAAATTCACAGCAATAAGATGGAGTCCAGGATCACATGAGTAAATCCTAGTGACTCATCAGGTGCAGGCGCTGGGTTTTTTCCAGGACCCTAGACTTATTGTACCTTTGAGTTCCCCCAATGGGCCATCAATCAGTTAGTGCTGCAGCCATCCTGTCTGGGGTGTCGCCCAGAAACACAGCACAAGTTAAAATACTGATACATCAAACATATCCATAAACTTCCAATGCAAACATGACACATACACATAAACTATCATCATACTTAGCAAACCATAACCTTTCTAATGGTACCTGACATAGCATCTCATATGAATTATTGTGATTTTGACATATTGATGTTAAATAATATCATAAATGGTCCCCCTAATCCAGCCAGCGGCACAGACAAAAAGCAATTAAAAACACAAATCTGGTTGCAAGTAAATAGGGATAAAATCTCCATGCCCTTCTAACATAGCACAGCGATCTGGCTAGGTAAGAAGCTGTATTTTGCAACAGCCCTAGAGGAAACTGGAAATAGATCAGTCTGTTAACAGACAAACCACTCAGTGTGACATAATACAGCGCTTTCCCTTTCTACACACAAATGTTCCAGCAGCACAGACAATTCGGGAACAGGCATCTCAAAGACCCTCACCCCGAACAGAACTCTAAAATGGCCACCATCACGTGGTAGCAGGAAGCCTTGTTAAGCTGACTAGACCCACTACCGTGGGAACTAGTATTGATATGGTGGCAGCCATTTTTACACTGTCTAGGCCCAATTCCGAGGACATTAGCATTGTGCACCTATTCTATTTAGAATTTTATACTGTCCTCATCACTGCTGTATCAAACACCCCACCCCCAACTCATTAACCAGCTACTTCCTACCATCCGTCCCCCAGTTCCAGGCCCCTTATGCCCAGACTTCTCTACTTTCCCCCAGTCAATGGCATAGTTACCTCACCCCTCTCCCCAAAGAAACAGATTCAGCCCATTCCATACAGTGCCCAGTAATTAAAGATAGCAGAGACACATTAAGGGCATTTAAGCATTACCTAGATAGGAAAATGGTCTTGTGGCTAAGACATTATCTACCTAATTTATGGCTCAAACCATAGATAACTGGGTGAAATTCAAAGGTCTGCATTTTACAGAAGATGAGATTAGATGATCTAAGTCTCTTCTGGCCTTAAACACTATGAAGACTAAAAGTCCCTGTCTTTTTCTATGGAGAATGGGTTAACAAACAGACAAAAACCCCAGCTCTAAGAAGGCAGGCATGAAATGGCAACCTACTCTTTGTTACATCCCAGCCTCCTTTTATGTGCTGCCCAGATTATAAGATTGTCAGTTCTGCTGTTTTATTCCTGGTAGCAACACCCACTACCAGTAAAATCAATCTTACCAGACCCCTCTTCTGGGTTTGGTAGCTCCCTGAAGCTGCTATAATTTTGCCTTGTTCCCCCAGAAACTCAGAGATGTCTTTTCAGCTCCATCAGCAAAGAGATGGGACCATCCAGCTAATGTCCAAGCACAACTCACTGTAGTGAGCTCTGTCTCCAATGGCAGGAGGGAATTTTCAGGCAGTTTACTTGTTGCCTTCTCTTCTAAACAAAACCCAACACCCACCTTCAGTGAGCAGAAATTATTATCCTGGCATGTGTTCCACTGTCTGCACAGGAAGCTGCCTGTTTTCTAAACCTAACATTTGCATTTCCTGGGCTTTATGACCCCTCCCCTACCCCCCCCACAAGGTGCTTAAAGGCACTTGGGAAAGATTAGCAACTGATTGACCCCTGAGGACAGCTGGGGCAGCTGCACCTTGTTGCATCCCACTTGCATTAACCTTGTGACTCAGTTTTTATCCTTTCAGTTCAAGCAGCAGCGTTCTATGCTGGGGTGCTAAAGGTACCAGGTTCGAACAATGGGAGGGACTTCCCACACACAGCCCTGCTGGTGATCCTGGCCTCTCACACTCGCAGCCCTGTGATGCTCACTCCTAACCCACAGCTTCCTCTGCTATTCCAACCTTGGGTTCCTCACACACACACACACAGCCCTGACCCAAAGTTCACCTGCTATCTCAGCCCTTGTCTCCCGCCATTGTGAGGTCGGAGGCCTTGTACTTTGGGTTAAGCTGCTGTAGCCATGTGACAAACTATTGTAGAATTGCTATTCTGGTTAATTTTCCTGTGTAGACAAGGCCTAAGGAAATTAGGCCCTGAAATCCCTGGGTATCTAAATTCCTTAGGTTCATTCAAAAATCTCAGCCACTTAGTGTAAATGCTAAGGGGAGTATGGAAAAAAACTGCTCTGACAGTAAGGAGAAATGTCAACTCTCATTTAAAACAGGGTTACTTACCAGTAACTGTTGTTCTTCGAGATGTGTTGCTCATATCCATTCCAATATAGGTGAGTGCATGCCACCGTGCACTGGTTCCCAGAACTTTTTTCCCCTTAGCAGACCCCATAGGGTCGGCTTAGGCGACCCCTGGAGTACCACGCTCATGCCGACAGCAGAGACGGAGGGTGAGTGTGGAATGGATATGAGCAACACATCTCGAAGAACAACAGTTACTGGTAAGTAACCCTGTTTTCTACTTTGAGTGAATCCTCATATCCATTCCAGTATAGGTGATTAAATAGCCATACCTTGGAGGTGGGTAGGAGTCAACGGCGAGCTGCCCTCAGCACGGCTCTGCCGAAGCCCGCGTCCTCTCTCGCCCGCTGCACGATGGCATAGTGGGACGTGAAGGTGTGGACCGACGACCAGGTAGCTGCTTTGCAGATGTCCTGCAGGGGCACTCTCTCCAGGAAGGACGCCAACAAGGCCTGGGCCCTGGTTGGGTGCGCTGAAACAGCCCCTGAAAGCGGTACCTTTGCCTGCTCATAGCAGCACTTGATGCAGGCGGTGATCCAGGTGGAGATGCGCTGGGTGGAGACAGGTGAGCCCCTCATCCGGTCCGCCACTGCCACGAACAGCTGTGTCGAATTCCGGAACAGCCGTGTCCTCTCAATGTAGTAGGCCGGGTCTCGTCTCACGTCTAGCGAGTGCCAATGCCGCTCCTCCT
The DNA here is from genome assembly GCF_026122565.2 of Emydura macquarii macquarii. Lineage (NCBI taxonomy): Eukaryota > Metazoa > Chordata > Testudines > Chelidae > Emydura > Emydura macquarii. Next base: position 5,558,300 of record NW_027131105.1, on the reverse strand, counting down.
CCGACCTGTGCGGTTTTGGAAAAAATACGGGGAGGAAGATATCCTGATTATAATGGAACTGGGAGACCACCTTAGGTAGGAAGGCTGGATGGGGTCTCAACCGCACCTTGTCTTTATGAAAGATGGTGTAGGAGGGCTCCGAGGTTAAAGCTCTTATCTCAGAGACCCTCCTAGCCGATGTAATGGCCACCAGGAAGGCTACCTTCCAAGAGAGGACAAGCAGTGGGCATGTAGCCATGGGCTCAAAGGGGGGTCCCGTTAGTCTGGCAAGGACCAGATTCAGATCCCAGGGAGGCACCGGGTCACGGACCTGCGGGTAAAGCCTCTCCACCCCTTTGAGGAACCTGACTGACATAGGGTGGGAAAATAAGGACCTCCCTTCCAGCGGCTGGTGGAAGGCTGAGATGGCCGCCAGGTGCACTTTCAGGGAGGCAAGCGCTAAACCCTGGAGCTTCAGGTGGAGCAGATACTCCAGGATCACCTGTCTGGGCGAGCAGCTCGGTGGGATGCTCCGGGACTCCGCCCAATAGGTAAACCGTTTCCACTTGGCCCGGTACACGACCTGAGTGGAAGGTTTTCTGCTGCCAAGCAGAATCTGTTGGACCTGCGCCGAGCAGGCTCTCTCGCCCTCCGTCAGCCACAAAGCCTCCAGGCCATCAGGTGGAGGGAGTCCAGGTCCGGGTGCAGCAGGAGACCTTGGTCCTGGGAGAGCAGGTCGTAACACCTCGGGAGCGGCATTGGCGTGGCGATCGACAGGTCCAGCAGCATAATGAACCAGTGCTGTCTCGGCCAAGCTGGGGCAATGAGAATCACGTCTGCTTTGTCCCTTTTGATTTTCAAGAGGACCTTGGGCAGGAGCGGAATGGGGGGAAACGCGTACATGAGTGTCCCCGTCCAGTCTATGAGGAACGCGTTGGAGATGGAGCCCAGCTCGCGACCCTGGAGCGAGCAGAACCTCGGGCACTTCCTATTCCAGGATGACGCCAAAATGTCCAGTTGAGGAACACCCCACTTGTGGAAGAGAAAAGTTATCACCTTTGGGTGCAGTGACCAGTCGTAGGGGGGTAGAAACAACTTGCTGAGGCGATCCGCCTCGTCGTTCCTGACCCCCGGGAGGTGAGAGGCAGATATATGGAAGTCGTGCCTCACCGCAAAGTCCCAAAGTCGAATGGCCTCCTGGCAAAGGGCCAATGACTGTGCTCCCCCCTACCTGTTAATATGGAACATGGCCGCTGTATTGTCCGTGAGGACCTGCACCATCCTGCCCCTCAGGAATCTGAGGAACACCTTGCAGGCCAACCGGACTGCCCTGAGCTCCCAGACGTTGATGTGGAGGTTCTTTTCCTTCTCTGACCAGAGCCCCTGGGTGCTCAGGTCGGTGCTGATGTGGGTCCCCTACCCCACGTCTGAAGTGTCCGTAATTAGGGTGACCGATGGAGCTAGATCCCGGAATGGAACCCCTCTCAACACCTCCCCGGGAGTCCTCCACCAGTTCAAGGAGGCCTGGCTGGTGCATACACTGAGGCTAACCACACCTGGAGAAGCCTGAGTTTGAGGCGAGCCACCCCCACCACATACGTACAGGCTGCCATGTATCCCAACAGCCTAAAGCAGTGGCTGGCTGTCGTTGTGGGGCACCTGTGTAGTTGGGCGATTATCGTGGCCATCGCCTCAAACCAAGGCTGTGAGAGGAAGGCTCTGGCCCGAGTAGTTTATGAGCAGCCCCAGGCTGGTGCATGTCGCTCAGGTGAGGGATAGGCTGTTCTGAACGTGGGCCCTGGACCTGACCCTGATCAGCCAGTCGTCCAGGTAAGGGAAGATCTGCACCCCCCTGCGGCGCAAGTGGGCCGCCACTACCACCATGCACTTCGTGAAGATCCTGGGGGCGGACTAGAGGCTAAAGGGCAGGGCCGAGAATTGGTAATGGCAGCCAGCTACCATAAACCGGAGGAAGTGCCTGTGCCTGGGAAGGATGGAAATATGGAAGTACGCATCCTTTAGATCAAGGGTGGCATACCAATCTCCTGGATCCAGAGCAGGGATAATGGAGGCTAGGGAGACCATGCGAAACCTGAGACGCCTGATAAACTTGTTCAGTCGGCGGAGATCTCATATGGGTCTCAGGCCTCCTTTTGCTTTGGGGATGAGTAGAATCCCTTCCCTATTTCTTGTGGAGGAACTGCTTCCACAGCCCCAAGGAGAAGGAGGGAATTCACCTCCTGCAAAAGGAGTTGCTTGTGAGATGGGTCCCTGAAGAGGGACGGGGTGGGAGGGTCCAGGGGGAAAGCCGTAAACTGAAGGGTGTATCCCCTGAGAACTACGCCGAGGACCCAATGGTCTGATGTAATATTCTGCCACTCGGCTTAGTAGGGTCTGAGCCTTTCCGCAAACGGGAAATGTGGATCCAAGAGAGAGGTATCGGTGCCACCCTCGGTCACACCATCAAAATTGTTTCTTTGAGTTGGGCCCTTTAGAGAGCCCTTGCTGGGAGGCTGCGGATGATCTGGAGTGGTCGCGGCGTCCAAACCCCCTACTCCTGTCTCGGCCCCCTATGGGGCTGAGAGGGTCTGGGGGATGGCCTAGGGTGCAGTTGGGCCAGATGTTGGGGCTGTGGCCGAGACTGACGCCTCGAGGCCTGGGGGGTGTAAAGTCCCAAGGACCGGAGCGTAGCCCGTGAGTCCTTTAGAGCGTGCAGCTTCTCGTCTGTTTTGTCCGAGAATAGGCCTGCCCCATCGAAGGGCAGGTCCTGGATAGATTGCTGCACCTCCTGGGACAGCCCGGATGACTACAGCCACGAACACCGCCGCATCGCTATCGCAGAGGCCATGGCTCTGCTGGCAGTGTCCGCAGCGTCACTGGCAGTTTGCAACACCATCCCTGCCACCATGACGCCCTCCTCCAGGACTGTGGCAAAGTCTGCCGCCTGGTCCCGGGGCAGCCCCTGTGTGAACCACCTCATTGAGTTCCATAGGTTCATTTTGTATCGACGTAGGAGGGCCTGATGGTTCGCTATTCTCAGTTGTAAGGCCCCGGTGGAACAGACTTAGCGGCTGAACAAGTCACGGTTTTTATTGTCCTTGTTCTTAGGTGTGGTGTCCAGGCCACCTTGCCTGTCTCTTTGGTTGGCCACATCAACCACCAGGGACCCCAGGGCTGGGTGAGTGTACAAGAATTCAAACCCCTCTGCTGGCACACACTACTTTTTCTCAGTGCCTTTAGTGGTGGGGGCAACCGAGGCAGGGGTTTGCCAGAGAGCCTTGGCCAGTTTAAGGACACTCATGTACAGGTGGGGCCACTCTCTATGGTCTCGCTGACCCTACCACCCCAAAGAGGGGATCCTCCTCCTCTGAGAGCTCCTTAAGTTCGATATTCAAGTTATTGGCCACCCTTTTAAGGAGCTCCTGGTGGGCCCTAAAGTCTGGGAGGGACGCCCTGTGGTCTCTGGCAGCCACCTCATCGGGGAAGAGGAGGAGGATTGTGGAAGGGGCCCCACGGAGGGTCCCTCCTCAGGGTCCGATTCCTCCTCCGAGGAATGGCCCTTGGCCTGTTGGCTTGGTGGGGGGGCACTGGCTGTGCCACTGAGGATGGGACAGATACAGTGCCTTGCCCCATCTGCATCCCTCATGGGCCCCAGTATGGCCATTGCCAGGGCCCTTGCGACCAGCCCAGTGCCGACATCGGTGCCAGCTGCGGGGCGTCATGGCAGGACTTGCCGTTGCGGGACCCGGAGCCGCTGGAGCGGTGCCGACAGTGTTTATAGCTTCTGCTCATCTTCTCTGGGGACCGGCCTCTCGACGACCCCGATGAGGTCGATGAGCGTCGGTGCCGTCGCGAGCGGTGCCGATGGGTGGATGCACGGCCCGACGAGCTGGAGGAAGAGGACCTCCATCTCGGCACCAAGGACTTCTGGTGCTGCTTGCCCTTCGGGGACCGGGAGCGGTGCAGTCCATGCCGCCTCGGTGCCGAGCCCGACTCCGAGGACGGCCATCGGCGACGTGTCGAGGCGGCCTGTACTGTCGGTGCCGGGTCCTTCGGCACCGGGATCTGTGCTGGACTCCGCACTGGGGATCGGGACCGGTGCTGTGGTGGTGAAGGCCTCAGTGCCGGGGTGCAGGAGCGGGAGCTGTGCACACTGCGTGAGGCGGACTTGGATCGACACTGCCTCCAGTGCGATGCCTCCAGTGCCGCGGACCGTCCTCGGTGCCACGGAGAAGAGGAGCTTGATGATTCGTAGTCAGAGCTGCGAGGGGAGCCGCCACGCTTTACCCTCTCCGGCCATCTGGAGGGAGACTTCGCCTCTGACGGGGGTCTCGACCATCCACCTGAGGCACCCAGCGCGGGTTTATCCCAGGACACCGGTCCCTGCACCCTCGGCCGAGGGGGTGACTGAGGCGTAGGCATGGCCATTAAGGCGTGTGCCACGTGGAATGCCTCCGGCAGCGACGGTCCTTGCAAGGGCGCTCTCCCACCCCCAGGAGTTGGGGAAGGCTCCCTGCATGGAGATGCAGGCACTGGAGTAGACTCAACGGGCCGTGGCTGGTGCATCTCCTGGCTCCACCCCAGCCAGGCAGGTGGTGTGGGGGAGCCCTGGCACTTGGCGCCCTGGCGTTTCTGTTTCTTGAGCACTGGAGACTGGCGGCGACGGGTTGACTCTGGTGCCGGTGGAGCGCTCCGCACTGAGGAGACGCTCGGTGCCGCGATGGAATGTGCCGGTTCAGAGTCTGGGCGGAGCGGCATCTCCATCAAAATAGCCTTCAGCCGGATATCTCATTCCTTTTGAGTCCGCGGCTTGAAGGCTTTGCAAATTTTACATTTGTGTCTACGATGCTGCTCTCCCAGGCATTTAAGGCAGTGATCATGGGGGGGTCGCTTACAGGCAGAAGTTTGCCGCAAGCGGCACAGGATTTAAAACTAGGAGAGCCGGGCATAGTCCAACCCTAAGCCCCTAAGGGCGCTTCTATTCTAATTCTAACTATCTACACTTAACAAACACTTAACTCTAACTACTCAAACTATTTAACAATGATTGCAGTCTGTAAGGGGAGTGCTACTTGCTAAAAGGCAAGAGGTTCCAGCAACCATCACGGACAGAAAGAAGGAACTGAAGGCCCGCAGGGTCAGCGGTGCCTCACATACCACAGCATGAGCACGGTACTCCAGGGGCACCTAAGCCAACCTTACGGGGTCTGCTAAAGGGAAAAAAGTTCCGGGAACCAGTGCACGGTGGCATGCACTCACCTACATTGGAATGCATATGAGCAATCACTTGAAGTAGAAGAATTATACCAAGCTGTTACCATCAGCAGATCTCAAAGCACTTTAAAAAGGAGGTCACTATCACTATTCCCAGTTTACAAATGGGGAAACTAAGGTGCAGAGAGGGGCCCTGCCTTGCCCAAGATCACTCAGCAGGCCAGGGGCCAATCCAGAAATAGAATCAAGCGTTCCTGAGTCCCAGCCCAGTGCTTTAGCTGCTAGGCCACACTGCTAGTACCTTAGGCATTTTGGCAAATTATCTTAAAAATCCACCTCTAAAAAGGATAGGAGTGAAATGTTGTGATGAATGAGGATTTTGAAAAAACTGATGGTGAATTGCTAAGGATAAAAGGAGTCCGAAGGTAAAATAGGTAAAATATTGAGTTTCTAACCTAACAGGATTTGGGGATTACTTAACTAAACATACAGTTGTTACAACTGCAACCTTGTTGAATTCTAGAAATTAGTCATTTTCAGTGTTTAGTTTAATGAATGTAGTGATTTATGCGAGATCTGATTACAAGAAATGGAGGTCTTAACATTTGACTATGATATGTTATCTAATATTCTGGCAATACAGGTATTACTAGCACTTTGTAATCTTTTATGTATGATAGGCAATGAGGGTAAAATACGAAGTGGTTGGGATAATTATTAATCTGAACACACTGTAAACTGTTTTTGAAAGCTTTTTCTGTGTAAACAAAAAAACCATGATGCAGTCAGTGGTTAATCTCTTATTGTTTTAACAAGGAAGTTGTTGGTACAAGCTCAGGGGTGTGTTTTTTTCACACTCCTGAACAACAGAAGTTTTGCCGGCATAAGTGGTAGTGTTGATAAGGCTTTACAGTCTTTGGTATGTTTCCTAAAGTTCCAGCTCCTGAAGTCATGTGAATAAGCAAAATTATTGATTTACAATAATAAGTTTCTCGGATTCATGGTAGATCACAGATTTAAAGTGTGACCAGGGTGTAAGAGCTGGGTGGGAAATGGTTTTCCCCTCCCATTAAAAGTTTCAAGATATTGAAAAGTGTTCCCGTCCTAAATCAAGATGAAAAGTCAACATCTCAAAAATTTTCATGAACTGAACATCGGATTTTTTGGTGTGCTTTGGATCATTTGCAACATTTCATTTTGATTGTTGACCATTTTAAAATTTAAAAAATTTTTTTTTATTACCGTTAGTTTAAGTTTCTATATGAAAAGTTGTTTCAAACAAGAAAACTGGAAATTTTCACTTAAAAAGACATTGGAATCTTTCATTTAAACAGTGTTATGGTATGTAGACACATTTTTTGTAAGGTATGCAACAACAGATTAAAAGATAGTTCTGTTCTATCATAGATGATTCAGTTCTACACTTGCATGCCTTTTTAGTCCTCTGTGCAGAACTGCACTAGATTAACTCACCTCAAGAACGCCACAGTGTTTCTATCTAGCTATGATCTAGCTGATTTTATGTGTATGTGTGAGGTTTTAGTAGCTGCATGGTATCAGAATGCAAACCTCAAAGAGCTGTGTTAAACACCTATAGTTTACTTAATTCACTATAAGAACTGGACAGAATTCTGGCCTATGAGCCACCAGTTGGACCACGTTTTAATTCTGGGGCATGCAATGCATGGACTGCCAGCTCTAAGTGCTAAAAAGTCATGAGTCGGACCTGCACAAAATCATGAGATTGGCTTTCCTTAGAATGATGAGTTTTTCTCCCTGAAAAACAAGATCTTTTAGGTCCTTTTTATTTGCCTTCTGGTATCTGATCTTAGATTATGCTTATGTCAAATTTCCAAGCTTTTCTCTGCAATCATGAGGGCTAGGGCCATGGAGAATCAGGGCATTATTTTTTGAAGTTCTGTTTACATCTGTCAAGAACGATCACGCCATCCTATAATCTGCTTTGCTGTTACACTGAATCCAGCACAACCTGAGAAAACTGTTTAAAGCCAGGCCTTTAAGATGGTCAAGGATAAAATAAATAAATAATCATGAGTTCTTATGTAATATTATTAATAATAATAATTCCTAGCTCGGTGGTTCTCAACCCGTGGCCCGCTTGCAGCTGAATCAGGACACGGCTGTGGCCCATGTGACATCCTCAGGGCCATGCAGGTATGTGTGTGCATATAGTGTGGATGCAGCCCACATAACACAGAGCGGTGCATATGTGGCCCACAATGGTAAATAGGTTGAGAACCACTGCCCTAGCTTCTACATACCACTTTTCATCAGATCGCAAAGGGCTGTATAAAGGAGGTCATTATCGTTATCCCCATTTTATAGATAGGAAAACAAGGGCACAGCGGGGAGGTGACCTGCCCAAGATCATCCAGCAGGCTTGTGGCCAAGTCAGGAATAAAACCTAGGTCTGTTTGACCTCATCTGTTGTGCACATGAATTATTTAACAGCAGGAAAAATGGAGATGGCATGATTTATAAATGCAATTACACCAAGTGACCTGGCAGAAAAGGTTCTATACAAACAGGACTTCAAGCAGGAAACGGGACGTAGGGAGGTGAAACTGGCAAAGGGCTTCTGCTGCAGAATCAACAGCTCTTTCTAAACCAGTCTGGCAGTGCTAGATGCAAACAGAAGACAGCAGAGCTCAGCGCAAATCCCAGCCAGAGCTGTCAGGCTCCCCAGCTCAGGCGTTGATGGGAGTTGGTGCTGTAATGTGTAGAATTTAAGTTAATTAAATGGATGTGTGAGAAGTGGAGCCCTTGTCATTGCAGAGAAAAGCTTGGAACAATGAGCCCTAAACCTTCAAATACCAGAAGATAAAAACTGAATTGCTTATTAAACATCTCACGATTTTAAGGGCAAGCTCATGACTCATTATGTTTAAACACATGGGGTTCACAATACTTCAAGCAGATACTTTTTCCCAGTATTAAATTGCTGCTAACTATTAATAGGCAACCAGCCTCCCTCAGAAGGCACCTGTATTTTCTAAAGTTTACTGTGATGGTGTAAAGAAACTAGGGCTTTTGTAACCCCTTAGGAACTGTTATGTTGGAAGGCGTTAGTGGCTGCCATCAAGCATGTCTTTGATCTGTGAGCAACCTCAGACCTCATTAAAGATGATGGGTGCACTGGCAACCCTGAATTCAGGCTAAACTGAAGAAGCAAGTAAGCTGCTTTATGGAGTAAGATAGCTGGAATTAATAAGAAGCCATTGCCCAAGGCATGGGGACAGAAGAACTGAGCAAAAACTAATGCAGGGAGAATAAGAAGGGTTTCCCTTGGCACTGATTGTAAATGCAAGGGATGGAGCATTGATTGCTTTTTTGCTCTGACACACCCAGCTGCAACCAAAGAAAAAGCCAGTAGACAGGGAGAGAAGCAAGAGTGAGTGTGGGCCCTGGGAGGCAGAACTGGGACAGAGCAACTTGGGGCACAGCTGTCTGGAGAGGCAGGCTTGGAAATTGTGAGCAAGGAAAATGCTTGCTTGTTCCTATTGCAGTCAGTGACATGGGACCTTGTGGATATTCTTTGTAAATAAACAAGGTTGCAACCGTGATCATGCCCCCTCACATCTTCAATTTCCCCTCCTATTGGAAACTGCCCATCAAAGACCTCAAATGTTGGTGGATCACTCAGGCCAAAGGGGCTACAGTATTAAAGCAAAGACACCGCAGGGATTTGAACCCCATCCTGGAAACCAGGAGTGCCAACCACCAGCATCTTTTGCTTTTTTTGGTGTGCTAATATAGTAAAGGAGAAAAGCAAAACCTGAGACAACAGTCTGTTCTCCCAGGAAAAGAAAAACCTTAAGTAATGGGCATCCCTGACCTGAGAGATCGAATCAGATAATCTACCAAAACTCTGCTACCTGGTACTGGATGCTGTCCATAAGTATGCTATTGCTTGTGATGGATGCTAGATTGGTAGGGAATTTTCTGCCTAGATGTTTTTGCACATGGTTTCTACCAAAAAAAAAAAAAAATTCTGGGGGAGAATTTTAATGTTGCCAATATTTACCCATTGGGGTAAAACCAAATGAAGGTGACACATTTTGGTTTATCCCTAATTGAAACATTTTGGTTTGTTTTGGGTCACTTTGACATCAGTCTGCCCAAGCTGCTGTATGCCTCATGCTCTCTATCTCCTTGGTGGGCTGAGCTCCCTGGCTGAACTAAATATTTCCCACAATGCACTAGCCCTTAGAGAACAGGGGCGTAAGACACATTGGCAGTTTAGGAAGATGCAGTTCGATGTTGAACCAAAACAAAATGTTTTGACATTTGCAAACTTTTTTTTGTTTTGCAAAAATATTTTGACATTTCATCTTGATTTCAGACCAAAAACAAACAAATACTGAATTTTCTGATTTTCTATTAGCTCTACAGATTGATTAGTTGGCAGTGGATTGATTGCTAGTGAGTTAAGATTGTGTTCATCTTTCCTTGTAAAGGAACTTTTGACCACAGAGATACGGGGACACAGTTTTGCTTAAACTTCACAGGTTTTGTTCCATACTATTGACGGCAGTTTGCCACTGTTCTAACAGGATGAAGGAAAAGCATTTTAAGAGGTTTATGGTGACTCCATTTTGGTTATTGAAGAGTGCTATTTCTAACACATGAAAGATTTTTTAAAAAATACAAATATTTTGAAAGGACAGACTTCATGGCAGACTAACTTGATTAGAAACACTAACTGCATTTTCAGTATGTAGAACTCTCGTCTTCAAATCAATATGAGACCAGATTTAGTTTTTCTAATGTTACTTTGAAAAATTGAAATAATCCACAAAAGACACCATAAAAGGTAGAATTTTCTGATAAATTCTGATTAAATCCACATTTAAACTTGGTCAGAAAATCTTTTTTTCTATTAATTCCTGTGTATGTTGTATTTAAACCTGTTATAATCTCCCTTCAGTATTAACATTTTACTATACACATTGACTACCAATTCCTTATTAAGTAGATGATTAAAAAAAATCCATTATCATTTAATCTGGTCCAGAGCATAAAATACCACACAATCTGAATTATTCCACATTCAACTGATATCTATTTTTGTTTTTATCAACACTGACAACTTGCAAATGTTTTTGTCTTTAGGAATTTCTCAGCAATGTTTTATAGTCTCTTTCTATTCAGTCTTTTATAATCAGTTTTGTCCTTTTGAGACTTTTACTAAAAACTGCACAAATTCTCAGTTTCACATTCCAGTGACACAAAGATAGCTAACATCTCTACACCCTGCAATTTAAGCCATTCTTAACCAATACATTCATTAGATTAAACAACTGAAAATGACTGTTTTGGATTCAGTGAGGGTTTTAGTTGCAATGACAATTTCAAAATATTATTTAAAAAACCCGATTAGTTTAAATCAACTTTGAATCGATAAAGATACCTTGAGACCTTCTTTTCAGATTTAGAAATTTTGCATAATTTTTTCCTATATCTTTTGTCTTTCCTCCTCCATTTGATATTTAAAGTTTTGGCCCTTTTTGAATGTTTGTTTCATTTTACCTTAATAAAAGCTCAGAATATCCCTAAAATTTCTCTTCAGCTTGTACCATCTCAATAGCCTATTTAAGGCAGACAACCCTTATGCTCCTGTAACTTGATCCTTTCTTGAAAATAATGTTATTCATTGGATTCAAAACTGAAAATCACAAATTTCAGGATTCAGAAGGCTTTAGCTCCAGCACTATCAAATTTGTTACCAAATTGAACTTTAGTAGAAGATATTTTAAGAGTGTTTCAAACTCATAGGCTTATTTATTATGATGAGAGAGGAACAGCTAGCCACTCAAATCAAGATTTTTCTGTATCATCCATTTTTTGTTTATCAAAACATTATTACAACTTCTGGACCCTCCTTTTATTTTTTGCAGTTTTCTATTTCTCCTTCAGTTTTTCCTGCTACTATTGAAATTTTTAGCTATTTTAGTTTTCAGTTGTTGATTTAAGAATTTGCCTAGATACCTCCAGGGATAATGCAGTACAATTGATGTACATTTCTCCTTATTGTCACCTGAACCATTTTCTCATAGTACCCTTTTAGACGTCATTATTAAATTGAAATCAAACCCTTATTTCACTTGAAAGTTGATGGTGTTCTGAACTGGCCACTGTATAAGCAACAAAATTCTTTGCAGATAATTATATATTCTCTATGCTCGAATCAGCATATCTCCTTTCACATGGAAGACTATTTACTCATTTACTCATCTGAGTAGTTCCCCTTTTATTTCAAGCAGGAGTACTCACTCAGTGTGAGCAGGGTATAATTAGGTCCTTGAGAAATCAGATCAATTAAAATGTAATGTTGTCACTAAAAACAACACAGCTTTCCTGATTTGTTGAAGATAGAGTAAATATAAATATCTTTGCTGTAAGGCAGGTCTTGCTCTAAAACCTGTTAAAATGCTAGATAAGGCACTTTGAACCTTTATTTTATTCAGTTTTATTTCTATTTCATTTATTTTCTTTAACAAGAAGGAGCTCTGTAAAAGCAGTTTGGATTTACGTTTCAAGTTATTCTTTGCACCTTTTACATTAAAGCAACAAAATTTGTTTTAGAGGGTTATTCTTTCTTTTACAAATTAAGATTTCAGCATAATTCTTTAAAAATTAAAGGAAAATGTTTTAATAATCCTCAGAATATGCTTTAGTCAGAACAGAAGTTTGTTTACCTGAGCTATTTGAAATAACCAAAAATCTCTATAGTTTGAGATCCACTTGGAAATTGCTATTACTAAGGTTTTTTATAATGAATTTTCAAAGAGGAGATTAAAATCTATTTTACAATACCCTTATGGATTAGAAACAAGATCTGTCATTCTGACTTCATAAGAGGACTTCTGTATTAACTCCCCTTAGGGCTGAAGCTTGGTCGGTTGATTTGATCAGGGATGTGAAAAACAAAACACACACACACGCACGCACCAAGTGACTTAGCTATGCTGACCGAAACTCCAGTTTAGACGCAGCTATATCAACAGAAGAATGCTTCCATCAGTGTAGCTAGCTACTGGCATTTGGGGAGCTGGTGTTCTGACGCTGATGGAATAGCTCCCCCCCAGGCCTGCCGACAGCAGTTCCAGGCTCCAGAGCAGAGCAGTCAATGGCCCCCCTAGAAAAGGATGGCTGACGTCCGAGTGGGCTTCCGCTGGAAGTTTTAACTTATTTATTATGTGCCATGCAGGTTCCTGGGCGGCTGAGGAGGTGGGATCTGCTAGGCAGCTTCCCGGGTCCCTTGGACTCCCCAGGGAGATTACAGAGAAACTTGGGAAGCAGAGTGGCACATAATAAATAAACTCGGCACAAGGGAGGGGCAGAGAGCGTGAATGGTGGGGGCCTCGGGGGAAGGAGGATTGTGGAAGAGAGGAGGAGATGTATCTATCCTCCCATCTGCCCAGGCCCTTTTAAAATCGCCGGACCTCTGGGCAATTGTCCCCTTCCCCCTCACCCCCCAATCAGCAGACCTGCCCCCTACCGTCCATATAGGTTGTATCTACACTACAGGGTTATGCCAGCACAGCTACATTGATGAAGTGTAGACACAGCCTAAGGTCAGGTTTGCACTAAAACATTAGGTTGACCCAGCTGTGTCACACAGGGGGGTGAAAAATTCGCACTCCTATGTGATACAGTTAAGCCAACCTAACCTCCAGCATAGACAGTGGTAGTGGAATTCTTCCATCGACAGAGCTACTGCCTCTCTGGGAGGTGGCAGATCAGCTACAGTGGACAATGGAACTCCTTCCGTCGCTGTAGCAGGTGTGTACACCAGTGATTCTCAACCTATTTACTATTGTGGGCCATATATGAGGCTCTCTGTATGTTATGTGGGACGCATCCACATAATATATAGGATACCTGTAGGGCCCTGAGGGTGTCACGTTGGCCACAGCAGGTGCTTCTGTGCCACTGCAGTGTTTCTGTCGAACACACAGCCTCACTCTGCTGCACTAACAGATTCAGGCTGAATTCCTGGCCACTGAAAGCAGTGGCCAAATCCCCATTGAATTCAATGGAGGCAAGATTTTACCATCAGTGTTTAGTAATACTTGGAACAAGTTCCATAAAACTCCAACATCTTTGTAATTTCCCATCAATATTTCCTTATTAAGTCAGGGATTTTCTGATACTCAGTGTTTTGCCCTTTTGGACTTTGTGTCGAGGTCTCATTCCAGTTTTTGTCGTCTAAATTGCTTCCTCTGTATTCTACTGAAGACACCATTAAAACGTTTACATCATTTCAGTTGACCTGATCTTGTTTAGACACAACTAGTGAGTAAGTTACAATCACCTACAAATAACCTGATTTTACTACTAATGGACCAAATCTGCAAAAATCTTATTCAGAAAGAGTAACACTCACTCATGTGAGTGGTCCCATTTTTGACATCAGGACTCCTTGTGGGGTCCAACCCCAACCCTGCAAACATTTATCACAGTAAGGGGGCTATTCTTGTGCTTAAAGTTAAGCACCTATTCAGTGAGAGAGGGTTGCAGAATAAGGCCCATGATAAGTAATTTTTAAAAAAAGAATTCAATTCTAAGCCTGTATAAACATGGTTACATTTTGCCAACCACCCCCTTAAATCAATAGGTAATCGTTGAAAGTGAACATCTTTGCATATGTTACTTGCATTTCAAAAGTTTTAAAATAGATGCAATAGTCCCCTGGCTCCAATTTAACTTTCAAGATGACTTAGCAACTGGGATGTGTCATCCCATTTGAAAAAAGAAACAAAGGCCCTTTTTGATCAATTACCAGTCCTCATCAAAAGATGTTAATTCATAAAGCAATTTTAATGCTTCTTTAAGGGGATATCTCGGTCATGTCTTGTAAAGTAAATTTAAAATATTTTTGCAAAATTTAACATTTAATTTGAGTAGGGGAAAACTCCAACCATTTTGCCAAATATCTCAAGTAACTAAAGTTGACCTCAGTAATAAGTCTAGTCTTATTAAAAACTGGTTTGCTAAAACAGTAACAGATTAACCATATCCAATCTCCATATGATTTATTTTGATACAGACATTTTTTGATACAGAAATACTTGTTAATAAGAAAATCTTAATAAAAATATTTAATTTTTCAGTTAAACTAATTTAGAGCCTTTGTATTTTCCTTATTCCTATAAAGCAGTATTTTTGTTTAAGATAAATGTATAACCCTGTTAAAACAAGATTTCCTATATAATCCTTTATTAGAAGAAGCAGCATTCATTAGTAATTTCGGGAATTTCAAATTAATTGCAAAAGGAGTTGATATTTCAAAAATTATCTTTTAAATATATTCTTTTGATAAGAAAAAACAAAAAACAAAGAACTTATTTTTGATTAACTTGATAATTATAAACAACATCTGTTATTCCTGTTTCCAAAGACTTTTTTGCATTGATTCAGATTCAATACTGCCCCAGCGTATTCAGTACCATATTAATACTTTGAACAATGTGAGTAAAATACCAGCTCCAGTGTTAGACCACAGAGGGCAGAAACCTTTGAATTACTTTCTGAAGTATCACAATTCAAACCTGCCATTTTCAGGTCACCCATCAGCATTTTTTTGTTATGAATATCAAACACACATCCTATTTCATATAATGCTTTTAATTATTGTGTTGAGTAGGTGATTATAAAAAACACCAGTTATCATATCTTTCTGTTGAGACTGTAATCTGGATTTCAAATTCAGCTAGTACCATCCTATTGATTCTATTGAATCAGGTGAAATTCATGTTACTAATTTCTGGATTCAGCTAGGTTTTTTTTTTTGTTTTGTTTTTTAAATTAAAAAAAGTAATTACTCAAAATGCACTGTTAGCTGATTTAACAAATAGATTTTCAGCCAAAATTTTAAACAAAATTCTTATTTACAGTAAAGCAGAAATATCATCTAACCCATTGCTCCAAAGATATTAAGGTAATATCTATTTAATAAACTGTTAATAGCTTGAAATCTTGTTTTTAGCCTCAGTAATTTCTCATTAATATTTTAATTCTCCACCTAAATAAGGGTTTTCTTCTGAAGTTCAAAGTTGTGTCCATTTAGATACCCATCCTCTATTCTTAAAAATAGTATCTCCATTTATTGTCACCAATATATTGGTTTTCTCCACATTCTGCTGTAGACACCATTACAATACATTAAATCAATAGTAACCAGACCCTCTTTAGAAGCAACCAATATTTTGAGTTATACTGTCATCTCCACATATCCTGATTTTGGATACACTGGGCCAAAATTAGAAAATCACACCCACAAGAAGTAGTACGTACTTCAGTGAGACTACTTGCAGAGTAAGGTCTCAAACCTGCAAAGGACTTAAGCATGTGACTAATTGTAAGCATATGAGTAATCCCATTGTTGTCAACAGGAGTATTTGCATGCTTCAATTTTAACATGGCCTTAAGTGCTTTGCTGGAGGCAAGGACATAAGGACCAGAATTTCAAAGTGATTTGTGCTTTTGAAAAACCCACTAGGCACCTACCTTTGAAAATCTGAACCCAAGTTACTACTCAACATAAAGAAGGGCTGCAAGATCAGAACCATGAGAAGGAATATAATTAAGGGGCGGGGGGAGGGGAGACACCCACCAAGCAAGACTTTATTAACAAGGATATAATTTGCCTCTGTCAACTGTTCTATCTAAAAACTTTTTCAGCAATTACTTGCAACATTTCAATGATGAACTAGTGCAAGATCTGCATGTTAACAAGGTTTTAATATATGGTTTAATCATGACAAACTGCTTTTACTTTAAAGATGTTTTAATAACTGGAATATACCACCATAGTCAAAAATCTCTAGATCCCTTTTGATCATTCGAATGAAAGATCTTCATATGTTATCAGTTACTTAGATAATTTTTTCACTAAATTTGTTCTTTGTGGACTAAAGATTTTACAAGTGCTTAATGAAATAAAAATAGTTCATATATTTAACTTTTGTATCCCTTAGTGATGATTTTGATCAGGGAAAGGCACAATGATATAGAATATATCAGGTACTAAGGTGATTTTCTTGCTAACAATCTTTCATGCTAAGACAACAACAATAACCTGCATATAGTTAATTTTTATCCTTATAATGATTTTATTAGTAAAAAACCTTCATTAAAGGTTGAATTTGTGTGTCAAAAAAGCATATTGCCCAGTGAATTTTCCTTGTAGGAATCGCTATATGATTTTAAAGCCAAGACTTTTGTATAATACTTTAATAACTAAAACACATATTCCATAGTAAGCCCCAAAATGTAGACATAATCCAAAATTCAATAATTGAGTAGTTTTGATCTGTTCAGAAATCAACTCTCTATTTCCATGAGCTATTGAAAAAAAAATCAGTCTAGTTAAAACTGTTTTCTTTCTTACATTATTTTCTTGAATTACTTTGGGAGGAAAACCTTATGTTAGAGTAACCCAATGATTAGAAATAATTATTCTTATTTCCCAAAAAGACTTTTTTGTATTAAGGCCTATTAAACCCAACATTGCTATAAATATTTCTACCTGGTAGTATGTTGAATAATTTCAGTAAGGCTTTGTCTTCACTGCTTAAAACAATAAACAAAAAGTAAAAATAAAGTGTGTTTTTACCTCAAGGTAACTAAGATATGTGAGCCATCCTGAGGTGATAAACAAGGTACTTGAGTTTTACTACATGGTGAACTAGGCAAGGTCAACCCCAGACATGGGTATAAGGATGAGCGTGCCCAGTTGACCTCAATGGTGAAACTGATGTGCCTTGTCATAATTTTTTTTAACCTCAGGATAGCTGACATGTGTTAGGACCCTAAAGTAAAACACATGCCCCAAATCTAACATCGGATCACAAAGGGTAGAAACCTTGCAATTATTTTCTGAAGCATCACAATTCAAAACTGGCATGTTAAAGTCAACCAATATTCATGTGTTTCTAGGATCTAATTCTATTTCATGTTATATCTTCTATTTCTGGATTAAGTATATTTTAAAAGCAGCAATAATTATATAATCTCTATTTACAGTGTGTCAGATACAATATCATTTCAAATTCTGCTGGTACCATTCGTATAGTCTCTCTCAAGGAGATAGAGTCAACTAAGTTCTGTATTCAGCTAACGTTTTGTAGCTCTTTATTCAAAACACAACACTCACTAATAAGACCTGTTTTATCAAACCATTTCAAACAAAGAAGAAATGTTTATGTACACCACAATGAGAAAATATCACCTGAACCATCAACCCAAACCAAAATATTTGCCTTCTCTTTATTTTCAGTGCTTTGACATCTCATAATTGAAAACAAAACATTAGCAGTTTCCCATTAATTGGTTCTAATTCTTTCTACTGAAATCATGAACTTTTTTATATTCAGAATATTGGGGTGCAACAATCAACTATTTTAATCTGAACAGGCATTTTGCATTATTGTCCACCTAACAGCTTTCTCCATAGTCCACATTAGACATTATTCCTAAAATGTATGAACTGATAGCTCTTCATTCCCCCCTGACCCAATACTGTTGTGAAGTGACCACTGTACAAGCTAAACAGTTCACATGCAGGATAACCTGATTTTATTAATACTTAGCCAGAAATGGCAAGCACTAATCACTTCAGAAGAACCACTAATTTGAGTAAGTTCTAGCCAGCGTGAAGAAGAGTTACTGAATCAGGCCGCTGAGAAGTAATGTCATTAAATATAAATAAATAAAACTTCACACACATGCCTAGCAAATTATTATAAACAGAGCTAACTTTTGATTGGAGAAATATACAATATATAATTGCTGAAGCTAGAGGCCTTTGGATAAATTTCTTCTAAGTGTTTGCAAAGTAAATTAAAAGGTTTTAATAACTGCAGTATCCAGTTATGATCCTTAGCCACTTGGATGTGCCACCCTGAACCAGAGAAATTAAGGCTCATTTTGTTAATTTAATACCGATTTGACCCAAACACCTTCACATATCACTTGAAAATAAGGCCACGTTAGCACTTTCCTCTAAGGCAAAGCTTTTCAGGTGCTTCTGATATAATAATTAAATGTTGCAGCCCCAACACTTACATTTGACTATTTAAACACTCAGTGACTTCAAATCTCAGGTAATAAAAATAGCTTGTTTAAAAGAACAAGATTTTCTTCTTAGTACATTAACAGTTTAACCACTCACCTGCATAAATTAATCTTGATTCTTACAGAATGGACAGCAACATTTATTAATAAAAAGCCTTCCGTTAAAAAGTTTAATTCTTTTTTCAACTGAATCAGAAACTGCCTTGAGTTTTCCTGTACTCAATTTTCTTTTGGGGATCACTTATGCCCTTATTAAATCAAGACTTCTGAATAATCCTTTAGTAACCAAAAGAGATATAATTCCTTAGTTAACACTATGAAAACTCAATAACTCGAGCTATGTTTTAATCAGAAATCATAGAAAATTGACATGTTCTGTTACGTTATTTTGAGAAGAAAACCCATATTGTTTTAATATGCTGATGATCAGAAATATTATCAGTTTTCTGCACTTCTTAGGAGGTCTTGTTTTGTATTAATACCTGTCAAATCAAATACTCTACCATATTCAACAGTACTTGGAACAATGTGAGCAAAGCACCAAATCTAGCATCAGATCACAGAGCGTAGAACCCTCTGAATTTTTTTCTGAAGTGTCTCAATTTGAATCTGAGATATTACAGTCAACCACCAATATTTATGAGTTTCTGGTTTTAAATTATCTCATCCATTTCATATAAAACTTGTAGATTATTATATTTAGCAGTATTCAAAGCATCAATAATTACATTACTGCTGTTCATTGAGCATCAATAGACTAAGGTAATTTCAGACATTTGAGTTTTCTGTTCGAATCGGCATTTCTGATATTCAAAGCTTTGTCCCTTTTACGGTTATATGTATTTTGAAAGTAATGTTAAGAGTTTGCTGACATGTCCATTCTTACCATTAACTACAACTGAGATACCTTTCTCATTATCCACTCAACAATTTGGTCCTCATTTCCACCTTTCACATAAGCACCATTCACATATTTATATTGACAGTCCATCATTCCAACTGACCCAACACTCTTTTGAAGGGACAGCTCTCTAAGTGTCATTCACGTGCACTGGCAAATAATTTGATTTTACTAATACAGGGGCTAACTCAGCATGTCTCACACACACTGAGTAGCCCTATTCACTCCACTAAGACCATTTGCTTGAGATAGCGCTAGTCAGCATTGCAGAATCAGGCCTTTTATAAATATCAAAATTAAAGTAAAGCCAACCCTAAAATCCTGGCCTCATTGAAGTCTAATGGCAAAACCTCCTTTAGGCTTGGATTTTACCCAGTACTGAGTCCTATGGACCAAAGGAAGAGGTCCCTGACTGAGAATAAAGGATGAATGCAAACAGATTACTTTGAGAAAGGAAGAATGATCTGAGGATGTGGGAGACCTGGGTTAAAGTCCCTGCTCTGCTACAGACTTCCTGTGTGACTTTGGGCCTCAATGACTTTCCCCACATTAGAGAGGGGTATTTAGAGGATAAATACATTAAATATTATGAGGTGCTCACATCCCATGGTAAATAGGGAGCATATAAATACCAGAGATAGACACAACAATTTTTATTCCATTTACTAGCGTCTCTTCAATTTTGTTGTGGGAAACCTGAAAAGGGGCCTGAATCAAAGTCCACTGAAGTCTTTCCATGAGCTTCAATTGGAGTTTGATCTGGTCACAAGCAAGCTAACATACTACATGGTTTTGATAGCTCTGGAGAAGCCAGGAAACTTTTCTATTAATAATAGAAAAGGCTCAGTAAAAACGATCAACTTTATATCTAAGTAGTCTATCACTATATCTAAGTAGTCCATCATACGATTATCAAGGAAATGCTCAATATTATTTGTGTTGAGCACTTGTCAATCATTTAATGGGTATAAGGCAGTGTTAAGCAACCAGAACTCCTTCTTAAGGAAGCTTTTGTTAGTGAATTTTAAGTCCATACACTTTCTTTATGAACTGGGATACGTTCTGCTTTGTATTTTTAGTGTGTGTGATTGAGTCTAAAGCCTTTTGCACATACTACTCTTTAAAATGTTTTCAACAGAAAAATAGCTCAAGTTTTTAAATATATCTAGTACTATCTGGGACCAGTTGATCATTAAGAATTCAGCAACTGCTGTGTGCCACCTCAGTCCTGAAAACAGAGGCCAGGTTTGACAATGCAATACAGATTGGACGCCACCATCTTCACATGGGATTTATAGACGTAGTGGAATAGATTCTCTGCTGGTATTCAGTTGTGATAGCTCTCCTGAAGTCAATAGAACTATGACAATTTGTACCAGCTCAAAATCTGATCCACTCTATCTGTTGTAATACTGAGCCGTTTAGGTAACTGTTCTCAACATCACAAATATTATTTTCCTTTCTAAGACCAACATTTGTAAATATCCTTATAAGAAATATTTAGATTCATTTATGTTTTGCAGCCTTTAAAATCGACCAGAAAAAATAATCCAATTAATATACTCATTTACAGAATACCTGTTTTAAAACTGACCTCTGTTGTAACACAAAGCTTGTACCAAACAACTTTCTTGTTAAAACATTGATAGATCAATCACTGACTGCATCATGGTTTTTTGTTTACACAGAAAAAGCTTTCAAAAACAGTTTACAGTGTGTTCAGATTAACAATTATCCCAACCACTTCGTGCTTTACCCTCATTTCTTATACTACATAAAAGATTAAAGTGCTAGTAATACCTGTATTGCCAGAATATTAGATACCATATCATATTCAAATGTTAAGACCTCGATTTCCTGTTATCGGACTTTGTTTAAATCAATACGTTCATTAAACACTTAAAATGACTAATTTCAGAATGCAACTAGGTTGCAGTTGTAATATTTATATGTTTAGTTAAGTAATCCCCAAACTGTTAGTTTAGAAACTCAACATTTTACCCAACACGTTATACCTCAGTTCCTTTTTATCCTTAGCAATACATCATCCATTTTTTCAAAATTCTCATTCATCACAACATTTCCCCCTTTGACATTTTAAGTTGTGTCCTTTTTAGAAGTGGATTTTTAAGATAATTTGCCAAAATGCCTAAGGTACTAGCAGTGTGGCCTAGCAGCTAAAGCACAGGGCTGGGACTCAGGAATGCTGGATTCTATTTCTGGATTGGCCCCTGGCCTGCTGGGTGATCCGGGGAAAAGCAGGGCCCCCCTCTGCACCTTAGTTTCCCCATCTGTAAAATGGGAATAGTGATAGTGACCTCCTTTTTAAAGTGCTTTGAGATCTGCTGATGGTAACAGCTAGGTATAATTGTTAAATAAGAGTTGACATTTCTCCTTACTGTCAGAGCAGTTCCCCCCCTCCCCCCCATAGTCTCCTTAACATTTACACTAAGTGGCTGAGATTTTTGAATGAACCTATGAAATTTAGGTACCTAGGGCCCAAATCCCTTAGACATTGACTACACAAGAAAATTAACCAGAATAGTAATTGTACAGTAGTTCCTCATGTGGATTAATTCCAGAAGAGAAGTAGGGTTGGATGGGAAATAGTTTGCCAGTCCTGTTAGAAATTTTGACATTGTGGAATTTTTTTGTCCCCCAAATCAGGACAAAAGGTTCAAATGTCTACATTTCTTGTGAAAGAATTTTGGTGTTGGTCAATCAAAAACATTGTTTTCAGAATTTCAAAGCATTTTGTTTTGATTTAGACCTTTTTTATTACTCTTTTTAGTGAAAATTTACCACAGTTTCAAAATGAAAAGTTAATTTTGACTTCAGAAACTCAAAACTCTCTCGTTTGACAATCTTGAAAATTTTTTTTTTTTTTTACCAAGTATTTGTGTGTTTTGTTGAACCTGACACTGTTTCACGAACAGTTTCAGTTTGTCAAATCTACACTGTCCAACAAAAAATGTTGGAAAATGTATGACCAACTCTCAATAAGAATAGCTTTTTCTGGATTAAGCTAAACCAGAAAAAAGGCAGTCTTTGTTCAGAGTCAGTGTCCACATGGGGATCTATTCTAGAATAGTTATTGTACTTTAAATTCACACTTTACCTTATTCCCGAATAGCCTTGATATGTTGATAACACTTTAGTTTCCTTTGAAAATCCTAATCTAGTAGGATATACTCC
Source organism: Emydura macquarii macquarii (assembly GCF_026122565.2). NCBI lineage: Eukaryota > Metazoa > Chordata > Testudines > Chelidae > Emydura > Emydura macquarii. The sequence goes on along the minus strand of NW_027131105.1, from coordinate 5,535,910 downwards.
TGATGTGACTAGTCTCATTTACTCCAGTGGAACTACTTAGTAGCGCAAGTACCAATCATCATTGAGTAAGGGTTGCAGAGTCTACCCCCTTAGCAATATTATTGTAGAAAAGGTGAACATCAATACATTCCAATCAAATCCTTATTTCAACTGAGCTCATCTTATTTTGAATAGCCATGGTAGAAAGTTACATAACCCTGAATGCAAAGACCTTTGCCTAACTTATTTAAAACTTTTCAGTATTTAATTCAGCACAAGATACTGCCATTTCATTAGTACCAGTTGTTTTGTCTGTATTTAGGATTTCTTATAACTTCAGATGTGCCTCCTCATTTAACCAAAAATCAGGGCCAGTTTTGTTAACTTTATACTGGTTCAACTGAAAGGCCTTTAATAGGTAATTTTTCTACTTTCCTTCAAGCATAGTTTTTCCAGCAGTGCCTTTCTCTTAAAAGAATCTTAGTTTATCTATTTCAATTGTGCTATCTTTCAACCTTCATTCAACCAGCAGAAAACCAGAGTGAGTAAATAAAGCCAACAGCTGAAGATCATACTTGTTAAAAGCAACCTCTGTTGTTAAGACAGAAAGCGAGTGGTTCACGGGTTACTAAATAAGACATTTTGATCTTGGTCTAGTAGATAGAATACTGATTGGGGTACAGAAGACTTGGACTCTATTCCCTTCTGGGCCACTGGCCTACTGAGTGACTTTGGACGAGTCACTTTCTTCTCTATGCCTCAGTTTCCCCATACATATAATAGAGATGGTGGTACTAACCTCCTTTGTAAAGTGCTTTGAAATCTATAGATGAAATGTGCTAAGTAAGAACTAGCGATTATTACTGTTGACCTGATCATGATATGTTCACAACAAACAGGATTTCAGTAGAAAAAAGGTTTTAATTCCTGCTTCAATTAAACAAAAAGTTCTCCTGCATTTGTTTTCCTTCATTCTTATAGACAGTCAAGTTTCCTTTTAGATAGATATTTTCAAAACACTGTTTTGGAGAGGAAATATTGTTGAATAACATAATGATTCAAAATATTAGAAGTTATTCTTATTCTGTAAGATCACCTTTCTATACTTAAACCTCAAACATAATACTGTACCAGCAAATTCAGTGTCTGTTAGTCTTTTGAACACTGAGTAACACCATCTGATAAAAGGTCAAAACCTTTGAGTTATTTTCAATATATTTTTCAGTTATTGGTATATTAAAATCACTTTGCAATATTAATGTGCTTTTAGGATCAGTTACCCACCATTTCATATGACATCTTCAATTTCTGTACTGAGTAGAGGATTATAAAATACCAGGATAGTTATATCACCTTTAGAGTATCAAATACCAAATTCAACTGGTGCCATTCCTAATTCTGCTACCTCAAAGCATAAATTCCTGGATCCAGCCCAGTTTTTTTGTAACAAGATTGCTAAGCAAAAAAGAAGACATTATAAACAAAAACTAGACTTCTGCACTCATCCTGGGTTTTTTAAAACTTTTAAAAAACAACATGATTTTACAATGTAATAGGATCTACCTGAACCATCACTCCAAGAATATTTACCATCTGTTTTTATTGCAACAACATTTTATGATACTTTGGAACAAAATGTTTATCATTAGTAATTCCCCATTCATATTTCTCAGTTCTTCTAATAAAACAAGTGTTTTCTAATACTCAGTGCTTTAAGTTTTTAAAAAGAGATTATTTTCACTCTTTAGTAATTTATCAGGATATATCTCAAATTATTAATTGGAATTCACATTCGTTTCCAGTTGTTTTCCATCTCCATAATATGTTCTAGACACCATTAATAGATTTAAATCAACTATTATTTTATTTCCATACAGGAAATCTAAATTTAAGTTGATCAGAGCCTTCTTCAAGTGGTCTCTGTATAAAATTAGTCAATTTTAAATTACCTGATTTTAACAAGACTACCTGAGCCAAAGGCCATTGACATCAATGAAAAAACAGATTTTCCCAGCTGGCTTGTTCACTTCTAAGCATCCAGTTGTACAGCATACTCAGTCATTTTGCAATGAGTATTTTCCCACATGGGCTATGGTTTTCTGAGAGATCTCAAGGAGTTAAATGCTGCCTGGGCATCAGTAGTTATGCTGAGAACACACCTCTTCCAAGAGGTGTAATCCTAGTCAGGACAAAAAGGTTGTAGTTTTCACATGAGTTAACAGGTCGAGTGAACATGAGACATCCCCTAGTATTGACCTCAGCCTGCTGTCACATGTGAAAGCTATAAATTGCCTGGCCTGCACTAGAGAGCAAGATGGGTGAAGTAAAATATTTTACTGCACTAGGATTTAGTTAAGACCTAGGAAGAACACACTTCTTTTTTCCTAATATGGATGGACTCACTGACTTTCAATGAGAGAGAGTTAGACACTGGAGTGAGATTACAAAGACATTTAGGCACCTAAGGATGCAGTAGGTATCTAATGGTCCCCAACACAGACTCCCTTGAAAATCCCACCCATCAGTCTAGAGTCACTGGCCATAATAATAATAAAAATATCACCACTTTTATGAACAGAGGGGACTTCTGATTTGTATCTACACAAGAGGATGTAAAAGGCCTTTTGCAAAAATTACACCTCAGAACATTTCATTAGTGAATCAGTGCAAAATAATTACTATTTGCAATATAGAACAAGAGCATTTGCTTTAATTTAAGATTACTGGATTGTGCCATCCCTGGCAAGACAGAGAACACCTCCATATACCAGACTCAAATGAAAGACTTTAGTACTGGTTCAAATGTTTTCATTTTGGAACTGATGAAACACAGACTTCCCACACCATTTAGCTAACTCTACTATATGCACTACCAGTTAGGATAATTTGTCACTTTTCTCCAAGACACTTTTTTAGAAGAGTATTTCAATCCAACCTTTAGACCATAAATATATAAATTAAGTGTTGCATTCGTTCATATGTTAGTTAACCAGAGATCACAATAAGGACTTTACTGTTTATCTAGTCAGAGGATGACCTTAGTTATAAGAAAACCAGACTTGATACAAACATTTTTTGTTGAGATAGTAATACACCAGCCTCTGCATAACTAATTTTGATCCATGGTATTGGCTAGTAATATTGTATAAATACAGTAGCTTGACTAAAAAGTAAATCAGGTTTTTAATTTAATTGAACGAAACCATGTATTTTCCTTATTCTTGCAGCTCATGCTTTTTAGATAAAATCTGTATAATACTTTAGTAATTACAGAAATATATTCCACAAAACTCTGATTATAACCACCACTAAAACTCAGCTGTTTACACCAAAGAAAAACGCTTAAATCTGAGAACTAGTTCAAAGGACCTATTGAAAGTCGACATTTCTACAATTAAGAATTTACTTTTAATGTATATAATTCTCAGTGGGGAAAAAAACCTTCTTTGAGATCAACTTGATATTTAGAAATACCATGAATTATCTGCAATAAGAGACTCTTTCTGTATTAATATCCAACCAATCCAACATTGTATCAACAAGTTAAATGTTTCTATTAGTACTCTGAAACTTTTGCATAAAAGACAAACTTCAACATCAGATCAAATTGAATTTTAGTTTTTTACTGTAGTGTCCCAATTCAAACCCAGCATACGAAAATCAACCACCAATGTTAATATGTCTTATAAGTGTCTATTATTCCACCCATTTTAACATGCTGTATCATTTTAATGTTTTTTAATCAAATACAAGATTAGAAAGAACCAATTATTTATATCTTCTCTTTTAGCAGAACATGTTGATTTCAAGTTCAACTCGTATCATCTCAGTATCCTGCTGAATAAAGTAAAACTCAAATTGCTAGCTTCGGGATTCAGATTTACTTTGTTATCAGAACTTTCCCGTGTAAGATATTTACAAAAGCCTAAATTCCATTTTCAGAAAGAGAAATAAGCACTTAGCAGCCTCATTGACTTTCAGTGAGATTTAGGATCTTAAGGCCCAGGGAGTTAGGCCCCAAAATACCTTTGAGAAGCTGGTGCCTAAGTGACTAAAACTTTTGAAGATGGGACTTTGGGGTTACAAGACCTAAGCAATTTAGACAACTGTGTAGAGCAACGCCTAAAAACCTTTAAAAATCTTGGCCCTATGTGCCTAAGTCACTTTTTAAAATGTGATTTATGAGGTTTTGAAAATGTTATCAACACCAAACCTTCACTTAAAACAAGTAGACTTCAAACAGCAATAATGACATTTTAAAAATAATTCAAAGTATTTCCCTTCCACAAAGAGTTATCAGCCAAACTATCATCTCAAAAGGTATGTACCACCTATTTTAATTGTATCCATCTGCAATGTCCTTTATACTCTCAGCAATGCCTCATCAATCATTATCCAGTTCTGTTAAATCGCAGTTTCTCATATTCATCATTTTGTCCCTTTTGCATTTGAATAAACTTATTTATTGCTATGAAGAATGTGCAAATATATACATAAATTTTTCTTAATTAGAACAGACATATTTCAATTAGTCTTCATCTGAACTTTGTTTGCCAGATAAATACTTCCTTTATATACCATTAATAGAGTTAAACCAATCCACCCTTATTTAAGATGACCAGATCCTGTTGGAAATAACCACTGGACAAGATAGCAATTCTTTGCTGATAAATTAACTTAGGTCTGGTCTACACTGAAAAAGTTACATTGGCATAGCTGCATCTCTCAGCCATGTGAAAAATCCACACCCCCGAGAGACATAGTTAAGCCCAGTGTACACAGTGTTAGGTTGATGGAAGAATTCTTCTGTCAACCAGGCTACTGTCTCTCGGGGAGGTGGATTACCTACAGCGACTAGTGTCTACACTGAGGTGCAACAGCGGCACAGGTGTCTGTACTGCTGTAGCATTTTAAGTGTAGACATAGCCTTAAGTGAGACTTTTAAAAGGCACAAATGGCAGATGGTGCCAGTCTCCCATTGAAAGTTACTGTGGCCTAATTGCTTTGTGTGCATTTGAAAAAAAGAAAAAAGAAATCTTCCCTTTAATTGATACTGGGCATGAATCTGCAAATCTTACTGATACTAAGTAGCACTTTACCCATTCACAGCTGGTCCATACACTTGAGTAAATATGATTCAATAAGAGTATCTGTTGCTGCATCTAGCCCATAAGAAACAATGCTGTTAGAACAAAAACATAAAAAGACCCAGTACTGAGCCTTTATTCACAGAGATATTTGTCTTATCCCTCCAACTTCCAGTCAAATGGGTAACTTTTGTACAGGCATTCAGGTTACTTAAGAAGTTTCATTAGTGTGAATCAGCACAAAATGTTAATATTTAATAAGAACCAACTGCATTAATGTTCAATTTAGCAACTGAAATGTACCATCACATTTTAAAAATAACCAAGACCCATCAAGATTATTTTTAAACACTTTCACATGCTTCCAGCTAAGTAGGCTGTTTGATCACTTTGAGGTAGAATTTTTCAGAATGGTCCTCCTTGTAGAAACTATTTATATTATCATAGTTACATAAGATTAATTGTGAACAATCTTTTGTTAAAACAGTAATAGATTAGCCACCCAACCTCTATATAATACATTTGGATCCTTCGTGACCAAACAGATCTTTATAAAACAAGTTTCCAATAACTTTTTTTAAATTAGTATTTCAACTGAACCAAAATAGCTCTTGTATTTTCCTTGTTCCTTCAATTAATATTTGTGGTAGATTAATTCTGTCCCTACTAAACCAGGACTTATGTATAGCACTTCACTAATGAAAACCCTTGGTTAAAATTTTCAAAATAGTCTAAGGTTATGTCTTCACTGACGGTGGCAAATTCGCTGCCGTCAGATCGATGTCTCTGGATTGACTGAGCAGTCAGTGAAGACCCACTTAGTCGATCCAGAAATCGAAAGACCACCTCCACAAGTCGCATAGTGCTGTGTCGACGGGAACGCGGTTCCCGTCAGCGCAGTGCAGTGAAGACAGCGCGCAGAAGAGAAGCAGAGAAGTTGACAGGAGTTACGCAAGTTTTTGCGTAGCTTGCATAACTCTGGTCGACTGCCGCCGAATCTCGGAGGTAAGTGAAGACAAGCCCTAAGTGATTTAAGAGCCCAAGTCCCAGTTTCAGAAATCATTCAGGCATTTAAGTCCCATTTACTTGGAATGACAGTGAAATGCCCAAATCATTTTTGAAAATGGGACTTGAGCCTCAATTGAAAATGTTACCCCATATCCAGTGATCACTTACACATGTGAGTACTGTCATAGGGCAAGTCCTGATTCCACTGAATCAGCATGGCCACTTCAGGACCAGAGCTGAAAGTAACACATTCTTTAATAAACCTCAGAAGATAAACATCTTGTTAATTTATGCTATTTGCTATAAGCAGAAATCACGGACACCAGAGATCCAATTCAAAGAGTCATTTAAAGCTGATACTTCTAAGGATGTTCTGAGAAATCTTTTGACAATCAACTATTTCCACGTTATAAGAGGACTTATCTGTATGAGTATCTATTAAATGTAAGATTCTACTTTGAATAATGACAAAGGATAGAAACCTTGAGTTATTAAATATGTTCTTTAGCGTTAGCATATTAAAGTCAATTACCCTATCTATTTCATATAACCTTCAGTTACTGTATTGGACAGATGATTATAAACACCAAATGAAAACACACCAGTAATTATATCTGTTCACAAATCAGGATATCCCATGATTTTCATTTCAAATTCAACTGGCACCATTTGTATATTCTGCTGAATTAGGCAAAATTCAAATCAGTGATTGTGACAATCAACTAAATCAAGTCCGTTATTCAAAACCAAATTCTCATTTACTAGATTTCCAATGTCAATAGAGGCTTTTAGAACAAAAATCTGTTTTGATTCAAAAGTTCTTATTTATACTGCAAAGAGATTTCAGCCAAAACATCAACCCAACAACATTTAAAGACACCTGGGAATCTTCATATTATCCTGGCAGTTCCCCCATTCCTACTAACTATCTTTTAAATATTCCCATTAAATCTGCTTTTTTGTTATATAATATTACAAAATTTATTTAAAAAAATGTTTCACAATACTTTATCAAATCTATACATTTCCAGTTGTTTTCACCTGAATTTTTCCAAGGTCTACTTTAGACACCATTAATTGATTAAAAAAATCTATAAAGCATTTTTAAGTTAAGATCACTCAGCAATATGCAAAATATAAGACCAAGTTTGACCTATTGTAAAAGACTAAGCCTCACAGATTCAGAGAGTTTAAGGCTGGAATGGACCATTAGATCTAGTCTATCACAGGCCATTAAACTTCACCCAGTTACCCCTGTATTGACCCCAATAATGTGTTAAACTTTAAACTTTTTACATGTTTACCTCTTGTGTAGATATTTTTATCACTTTCTCAAAATACAAATTTTTCCAGAAGAGTCTTGTAAACCCATGTTTCTAAATTTTTTATTTGATATCCTTTAAAAAGTTTAATTTAACCCGTGATAGTGCTCAGTGGGCCAGATTTAACATCAATTTTCAAGTAAAAATCCCCATGTGCATCAATGGAGATTTCTGCTTAAAAATGATTGTATAGCATGCAGAAATCATCTATCAGCTCACGTATACCAAGTTGACTTCTAAGAAGAGTAGACCTATTATAGAAAACCTTTCCTAATGTGAAGACAGTAACAAATGAACTATTCCTTAACTTTGATGTTATTTCTTCCTTATTCTTATTGGCTGGATAGAGATATTTATGAACATTTTCATTTTTAAAAATACTTCAAATTGAACCCTTTGATTTCCTTATTCTTGTTAGGAATTAACTTACTTTTTAAGTGAATGATATCCCTATGGAAATACCAAACTACCCTTCAGTTACTATTCAACAAAATCCATGTTTTTTCCATTTTATTTTTTCTGGGCACCATCAATACATTTTAATTAATAATTTAAAACAAGTTCCATTGACCAGAATTCACCAATGCATAAGTTGCACAAGTCCATAAATATCAACTATTATCAGTTTATTGGTAATATTAATTGGTAATATGAGCTTATAGACCCAAACACAATCCTTGAGGAAACCTTTGTGTGTACCTTAAGAAAAACATATGGACTCCTCAATGGTACAAATACTGTACGGGGACCAAGACTCTCAGCCATTTCCTAGACCAAATGATGCCCCAGACAAGGAGGGTTTTCAGCACCTGCCCTCACCATTTGTTAAACTTTTGAATACCTTATTTTTATTGCACTTGTAGCCCATTTAATAACTGTGATGCACTATTTGCATGCACAATTTATCTCATTATCATATATGATAAATTTGCATCCAGGATCTGTAAATCTGTATTTATTTGTGCCATATATAAGCAAAAAAAATTTATTTCCTCTAATCTTACAGAAACTTTTTAATCTTAATAACTGAAATGTACTAACATCAAGAAATGGAACTGTGCACCAATATTGGGTGAACCAGTATTAAATAGTGTTACAGTCGCTGACAGTCTTAGAATATTAACCCTAGTCCTTTAGTTCAAAAGGTCGTTTTTCTCACCTTTGCAAACTGAAGCACAGCATCAGAGAGATCCAAAGACTGGCCACTCTGGAAGGTTCCACAAGGTTCTACAAAGGTCCAGAACATTCTAGGAGGTTCATGAAAAATGATCCGCGTATGGAATACCTGAAACATTTTACTTCAAACATTCTATTTTCCCTTTTGTCACTAACAAAAACCGCACCAGGAGCTCGGCACCCCTCTAAGCCCAGCATCCCAGGTAGCCTCCTGGTTCACCTACCCCTAAATACGGGCCTGCCAAGACTCATTACATGTTTGGAAGAAAGAGATCCAGGGAACCTGACAGAAGTTGTAATCTAGTCTTGTGTAGGATTGGACAGTTGATTTCTTAAAATTTGTTTTTGCAAAATGCAACATTCCTCCCTCTTTATCATCACCACCTTAATTCATGTTACGTTTCCCCTCTCTGTATTAAACATTAAAATAGTCTAGAGGCATTTGTGAAGCCATTTCAACTACTTTGCTTTTTGACTTGTATTAGATCACATCATTTGAAAGTTCTGTAGCACCATTTCATACCCAAGCAGAATGGATCCATTGCTTTAAATCCCAAGTATAAAATATAACCAAAAAGATTTGTACTCCTTTGCCTACATCTTTATAGTTCATAGGAAAGGGACCACCATTTTTTTCAATGTCCGTTCTAGATATTGTGATTTTAAAAAGCAGCCAGAATAGTTTTGTAAGTCTTCAGTACAGGGTTAAGTAGGAGTAATACAGAACGACCGATTAATTTTTGTTAAATCCACCAGCATTAACGTTGCTCAGACACCATTTGATTGGTAGATATGAAGTAGTTTAACCCCACCAAGCTGGTAAGCAAGATACCCAATTTTTGGTGTTCCAAAACACCAGACAATTTTATAGGTATGTTTTTGAGATAGTTGATCCTGCCACCTGTTTTCTTCCCCTTTCTTTAACCCTGGGAACACACATCATTAGTGTGAAAAATAGATTTGAACCATGTTTAGATACAGTATCACTCCTCAGTAATGAGGAAAGCACAGAGGAAAAAGCGCTTTGATACGTCATCGGCACATAGGTATATTCAACTCAATAGAACATTAACCCTTCTGAGAAAGATGTAAGAGGCTTTAGGCTGTATCTGGTACTACACAGGACACATCTGCTGGTTAGGAGTTTAACCATCTTCTTAGATCAGGATCAATCTCTGGAGTCATATCAGCTTGGCCACCCATTAGAGAAACCAGCAGAGTTTGCAGTGACTAATTTATAGTTGTTCAAAAATATCCTTTGTAGCAGGTAAAGTATATCAAGACTAAAATTGAATTTATGTTGATTTTATCTCTTTGTAGACAAAGTTTTAAGTAACTATTTGAAGATGTTTGTGTATCAAACCACACACTCCTCAAATTTTAGCAACCAAGTTAATATGTGTAAATACTGAACCCCATAATCTTAGTATTAAATATACCAATTTCATTCATCTGGAAACAACCATACTCAGATCATGTTTATCAAGTTAAACAGATTCCACTCAACTATCATATTATAGACAGTACTCTACTTGTCCAAATGTTGACCATATTTCATAGTACTGATTCCACAATGACCCAGGTATTTCAGGAAATAATTCTTCCTTTTGACAATAAATTAGCTTAGTCGACCACCATTGCAAAGTTTCAAATGTATTTTTTATTATTAAAAGTGATTTAGATTATTTAAAAAAAATAAATCTTTATTTGGAAGAAAATAGGAAGTTAAAAAGAAAACTGACTGCTACAACATAAAAAGACAATACCTTCAAATAAGTTAATACACATATGGTGATTATTGCTGTAAGAAAATGAGGTTAAGATACATTTTATTCACATAAAATAACCACACAATAATATATTACACTTCTTTAAAACAACACCCTGATAATTAACTACTTACTGTTGATCCTTTGCCCCACACACATTGCTTGAACGGTTTATGATCACAATATTGAACACTGGAGCTTAGTTTAGTTTGCATCAGGCCATTAACTAAAAAAAAAAGGGGTCATTCTGACTAATAATTACGTCAATTAAAAACTAGTATGGATAAAACTAATTCCAGGTTAGCCTATCCCGCAAGAAAGATGACTTATAAAACTGCTCTAATGAATAGCAGAGCCAAAAGGAAATAATTTGAGACATCATCAACCTCAGATATGTAAACTGAATAGATCTTTACAGCAAGCTAATTTCAGATCATCACTGAAGGAAAAATATCAATCTTGGTTATGCAGCCTAGGTGAACCAATGATTTTTTTGTTTGTTTGTTTTTTAGCCTGAGGGACAGTGTTTAGTTAAAACAGGTTTTTAAAATATTGTTTCTCTGAAATGCATACCCTTTTCAAGAGTAGACATGATACAAACAGGTTAACTTTGCTCTATCACCATTGATACAGAAGCTTCTACCCAGATAAGATTTTTTTTTTAAGCAGTGAACACTGCTTTGTCAAATTTGCATTAACAGAAAAGTTAACAAGAGGACAGGCCATTTTAACATCACCTCCATTCATGGAACTCTTGTTTAACCCTTTGTTATACCATCATTCACCCAACAGCCAAGAAATGGTTAAATTTTGCAGTCAATAACTGGTTTGTCATGAAAAAATGTTATAGATGAGATCTATGCATGCTTTCTCTGCCTCAGCCTAGACAGAAAAGATGCTGTATAAAAATCAGCTAGACATGCAACTTCTAGCTACAATTTGGCTTCTCAAGTCCTATATATCCACTACCCCAATTCATGATTTTATTTGTTGTTCAAATTTCAATAATCAGTTGATTAAAAAACCCTCTTTTACCATGTTAACCAATTTACAGATTCATGGTGTAAGAGATTTCAGATCACTGCTATCCTTGTCTACACAAGCACCATTGCTCATGGACCAATCCAAACCACCGGTGTTTAGTGCCCTCAGGGTACATGCCATTTAATTCAATGCAGAATCACAACCCACTTTTAGTTGTATTAAAACTGTCAAGTGATTTAATGAGGTAAAACTACAGATACTCCCACTCCATGTACCTGATTCCTATTAGTGCCACTCTTAACATGGACAGATTAAGCTGTGAACACCCACTTTTCATGACAATACATACCTCCCCTATATAAGCCTTCTCTCACACCATATGGCTGAGTATATTAAAGGGACACTGTCAAGTATTTTAGGGAGCTTGCAATATATGTTTTGCTTTGATAAAAAGGGTTGCAAAACCTGAGTGGAAATGTTCCAGTTTTTGTATTTATGGAGTTTTGCAAAACCAGTTGAGTGAAATATTTTGACTTGATTTTCATTTAAAAAAATTTCAGTACACCCCAGCTGTGTTAGAAACTGGAAGCTTAGAAATACACAGCTGTAAGAGAGAGTGACCAGTTTAGTTTCACTGAGAAGTTAAACAGCATAAAAGTGAGAAGTTAAGATAAACCACTGTAGTTTAGTATATAAGTCTTAGCACCAGGTAAAGTATTTCTTCTTAAATATATGGAATATCTTGACAATGTCCCTTTAATTGAAGTTAGATAGGTTAAGCTGATACTGATGAATGCATAATTTTAAAGTATATGATAAACCCTTACAGCAAAAACCATGTTTAACCATGTTTGCAAACAGGCAGGCTAAGATATTGAGGTGGAAAAAGTTTATGGTCAGATCTCCTCCCATCCCCAAGAGAAATTACCCTCTTCATGGTATGGTACACTCTTAAAAAATACCAACCAAATGATACCAAGTTGTTAACAATTGTCATGGTTTAGGACAATGATATAATTATGCTTGTTACCTTGCCCATCCCATTAACTGGCCTCCGCCTAGATCATGTGACATCTATTAAATTTTGCACCCACCCATCATAAACGGTTCAAATCCTTTTCTAGCAATACAATTTGAGAACTTTTGATTTGCAGTGGTCATGCATTCATAAACTCACAATATATACCCAATCCCTAAGAAATCTAATGCATGTTGCAGAGATTAACCCAAACCCAATTAATACCTCATTTTTTAGCAACACAGAATTAGACATTTGATGAATCATCAGCTAAACAGAGGTCAAGAGTTCCCAGGTATCTTTTGCTTAGGAATTCATTAGGAATTCAGCTCCTTTTGTTAAAAGCACATTCAACCCCTATATATCATATACAAGGACCTTTTTATTAAGTCTGTAAAAAATGGGTCCATCAAGAGCTCTTCTATTTACCAAAATAGCACTGGCAAGAAAGTTTATGATGTCAATGTTAATGGGTTGTTTTGTTTTTTTTAAATAATCGTTTACTTAAACGTCTTCTTTTGAAGGAAAAAAGTCCATGATGCAGAATTGAATCATCTACACAAAGGAGGACCCCATTTTGTAGGGCAAATTGACATAAAAAACCCACCCCCCACAGGCACACTTCTGCTCAGCAGCTCATAATGTGATTATTCCAGCCAATTGTGGATACTCAGAACAGCACTTCTAGGGATACACGGTCATCTGAATGCTTTTAGACTGGTAAGGAGGGCACAGCGGCATCTAACTCAGGCTTCCTTTTTAAAAGGCTCTGGAAACTTTAAACTGCAGGCATCGATTTAGGAAACTTTAAACTGCAGGCATCGATTTACGGCAGGCGATGCAAAGACCCCTCAAGGCAGAAGAACATGCTCTCTTTTTCCTGCACTGGTTTTATGGTACCACACTGGCAAACAGCTTCCATTTCTTTATCGGCTCATCTGATCACCACGAAGCACACTATGTATTAATGGATCATGCGCCAAGAAGCCTTTTTACTTTACTTTATAGGGAAGCACATCTGGAAAAAAGGCTAAAAATAGCTGGTTTTATGAACCCACCCTGCCCCTCCGCCAAAGACGCTGAGCACACGTTGCTTAAATTACTTTAAATCCCAGGCCAATCCCCACCCAGCCAGAAGAATATGTTAGTCAAGAACACCAGGATCAGCGAACAGGCTGTATTATGGATAAAAGGGATTTCCCCTTTCCCCACCTCAGTGGTTTACGCCCCCATCCCCACTCTGCTCTTATCCCCTTTCCCTCTGTTACCGATAGTCGGAGAGAATTTAATTAAAAAAAAAGTTATATTACCAAATCTGAGGCTCTTGAATTTTAATAGAGAGGGGAAAGGGGAGGGTGAAGTGACCTGAAGAGACTAATTCCAAATCCAGAGCCAGACTCCAGAAGGAGAGATGTGGGGAATAGAGGGACAGAAATACTGCCACCTGGAAAAGAAAACTGCACAAGGGTTTGCACACCCCACCCCTCCTTCCAAGAGTCCCACACCTTTAAGCAGCATCATTAGCACAGCGTCGCTATTCTAGTCTTTGTATGTTCCTATACCACACTCATCACCAAGCTGTTAAGCAATGTGACCAATTGTTTAGGACACCTGCTGTTCAATCTGCTATCATGTCAGAGCCTCTTTATCCCTCATCTGGAAGAGGCAAAGCCCCATCTCCTAGTATAACCATGTTCTCCTGTTCCAAGGTGGAGCAGGGGTGCCCCCCCAGCTGCCACACACTACAGCCCTCCCCAGCCATTAGTTAAGGCTTTCACACCAGCGGCCTAAAGCAGGAATGAGGACAGGAGCCCTTCTGTTCAGTTCTTCTCTTGGCACCTCGGATCTGCCTCCCACCAACCATAGACTAAAACACTTAGCCCACTGGCCTCGGCTCTCCATCCACCCCCTGCCCAAACCCAGGCTCCCTGTCTCTGCGGTCCAGCCACCCACCACTCACAGCCTGGATTGCGGGGGGGTCCATACGCACGTTATGCCAAGGGCAAGGGGGGTCCCACGCAGCTGTCACCTAAGGGAGAAAACTGCGTCTTCTTCCTTGTGCCTCTTCGCTCTTCCTCTGCGCCTCACTCCTCCCTTCCCATGCCTGCGCCACACTCCCTCCATTGCTCCCTCGCTTCCCTGGTCCTCCACCTCCCTGCGCCTTCCTTTCCCCTCCCCACCTCACTGTGAGTATTCCTTGCAGCTGGCTAGCCTGAGCCTCCCTTTCCAACCCCAGGCCTCCTCCTCCTCCTCCCGCTCTCTTTCCTTTCTCAGCAGCCTGCGCCCGCCGCACAACCCCGCCTCGCTCTCCTTATATAACCCTAGCCAGGGCCGCAGCACCTCCCCAAAGGGAAAGGAATCGGGACGATTCCTGCACAAGCAGGAGGGAACAAAAATAGTCCCTCTCTCTCTTATCTCCCCATAAGCTTGTCGTCCCCCCCGAATGAGCATATCCCCCCACCCTAGGGGAAGGGGGCAGTGAACCAAGGCAGGGGAGGGTAGAAGCTGGGTGGGGATAAGTCAGATTTCATGTCCCTTTTGAACATGGATTGTGGAGAAGGTTCTGGAAAGTTCCCCCAGGCAGGATGGGGGGGATGGGATGACAACTGCGATGGGGGAGGGTAAATACCACTCAATGTGATCTGGCCAAAAGAACAGGGATGAGGCACACTGGGGTGGGTGTCCGTGGATGGGGTGGGGTGTCTGGGGATGGGCTGCAGACGGTATGTCCCCCAAGGGTTTGGGTGCGGGGAAGGAATCGGAGGCGAAGACAAGGGTGTCTCTTTGGGGTCTAATTTAGGTTCTTACATGCCCCTCCTCACCGGGGTATCTGGGCACGTCACACTCTATATTATTTAGCCTCACAGCCCCCCTGTGGGGCAGGGCAATGCATCACCCCCATGGTACGGAGACACTGCGTGGCTCGCTGGCTTGCCTGAGATCACAGGGAGCCTGTGGAGGAGCCGGGGACTGACCCCAGGTCCCTGGGCGCATCTCTGGCTTGGGGCTGAGTCGTGGGGGGAGGACACACATGCTGGATGGGGCTGTGCTGGACAAATGGAGGTTCAGCTCTGTCAGCTGTTGTCCCAGTTGCCCTAATGAGGGATAATGAATAAACCCTGTCATGGAAAGGATATTGTCCCAGCCCCGCCATGGAGGCAAAGACAAATCCCACACAGGGGTGTGTGTAGGGGGACATATTATCCCAGCCCCCGGCAGGGCGGGGGTGTGTTTGTGTGTTGGTAAATATTGTCCCAGGCCCTGGAAGAAGAGTGTGTGGGGGGGTAATTTTGGTTTTGCAGGCAGGTGCCGTCCCAGGCTGTGGCAGGGCTGGGGGAGCACACGCCATCCCAGCCCGGCCCAGGCCAGGGGCAGACTGGGGCAGTGTGGTGTGGTGTTGTTAACCTTTAATGGTTTGTGTTTATAGAGCGGGGGAAGGAAGGGGGGCGGAGGGATATCTGCGCATGGAGGCGCATCACTGCAGAGGAGGAGGGAGCCGCCCATGCAGGACGTGACTGGGGGAGGGGAAGAGGACCCACAGTGAGCCCAGTGCAGTCACACTCTCTGGTTAGGATGGGGGAGGGGGTGGCTGGCGAGCCCATGGCACACAGCAACTACACATACACAGCATATCACAGCACAAATCCTGCCCCGCACACAACGCACCACAACTTCCCCTGCCTGACACACAGCACTGCCCGTACCCAATGCGCCACAACAACCCCACCCGCCTGACACACAGCATTGCCCGTACACAATGCACCACAACAACCCTCCCTGCCTGACACACAGCACTGCCCATACACAATACATCACAATGACCTGAGCCTCACATACAGCATCCCCCATACACAACGATCCTACTGCCTCACACAGAATGACACCCCCTACACAACGCATGACAATGACTATGGCACACAGAACAAACCACTCTGTACACAATGCACCACAAGGACCCTGCTACCTTACCCACAGCACTAGCCCCATGGGCACAACCCACCACCACAACCCTGTGGCCTCACAGACAGCACAACCTCCCTGTGCACAATGCATGACCCCGCTGCCTCACAGAGCCCTCTGTACACAACATGCCCCAACAACCCTGCATCCTCACACAGCACAAACCCCCATACACTATGAACCACAACAACCCCACTGCCTCATACACAGCTCCTGTCACAACACACCACACCCTGCCACCTCACACACAGTACGCCGCTGTCTACACACCACCAACACCCCTATGTACACAGCACACCACAACAACTTCCGGTGCATCACACAGCACACCACAACGACCCCATACACAGCATACCACAATGATCCCATCTACACACACAAAACCCATCTGCCCTATGCAGCCAATGCACTCCACCCATCTCCCAACAAGCTCTTCTCCACTTCACTCTCTTACACTACCTCCCCCCCATGGTACTCCCCCAAATAAACACAATACCTTCCCTCAGCCTCTCTGTAGCCTTCCTCCTAGGGTGAGAGCAAGCATGGAAAATCGGGCACTTTTCTTTTTCTGGGGGTGAGGGGGCTATAGTTGCCTATATAAGACAAAGACCCTAATATCAGGATGTTCCTGATAATATCGGGACATCTGGTCACCCCCCTTCTGCCACACACAGAATCTGTCCAATGTGCACCCCCCACCAAACCACAACAAAGGGTTTTTTCTGCAGTGCCTGAATTCTGCAAACAAAGGGTGAAAGCAGGGGCAACGCCCAAGTCTGGCTCTTTCCAGCAAGCCAGGAATGAATGGAAGGAATTTTCCATTGCAGCTGAGAGACAAAATCAACATTAGGAATGACTTAATGCTGTCTGAACAGCTGCAGGAGGAGACAAACGCGGGGAGACCGGCTACATTAGTGCACCAGTCTCAGTTTCTAAATAATGTTGCCTCTTTTCACCGAGTAGCTATTCCAATTTCAGGGCCCTGGAGACGTTCCAGGTGGGAGCAGAAATGTGGTGATCGGTATTTTCTTTGATGCCATTTTGTTTGTTTGCTAAGAATGGACAAAGTCCTGAGTCTCTGAACGCAGGAGGACTCAAAATAGCAGGAATCAGCTTCTTTTGCTCAAGGAACCAAGAGCGTGCTGTTCAGCCTACACCCCCCACCCAAAAATCTCTCCGCAATGGTGGGCTTTTTCCAGGGTCAGCCCCCTGTGCTTTTAACTGCTCCTTCAGGCTGTCTGACTGTCTGTCCCAGGTTTTTTTGTCTGTTCTGCCATCCCCCACCCTCAATAATCATCAGCAAAAGCTCCTGGGCAGGTTCCCGTACTCCTTTTGTCTTAGTGGGGGCTTCTTCTTACATGAAGGGTGACTTCACACCTATCAGTCTCAAGGAGGCTGTCACTCAACCATAACAAGGTTTCACCCAGCTCATGATAGTAATCTCCGAGGCTGGATACGGTTGATGTCCTGTTTAATTGCATTTAAGTCCATATCAAAGAGAAAGATAATGAGATACTATTTCCATGGTGGTAGCACCCTGGAGCCCCAGCCCAGGACCCCACTATTAGTGCTGTACAGACAAAGATGGTCCGGCCATAAAGAACTTATGAGCGTCAGGTGTCAGTGGAAGCCTGTCTTGTGACCAGCAGCACTGAGCTGCAAACGGGCAGGGGAGATCATGTGGAAAAATACAATGTTTACACTGCTAGAATTCTGGCACAGCTTGCGGCTGCATCATCAGAACAAAGCCAGCCCTCTGCAGCAGCTGAGCCAGCACTCCCCACCTCCATTCCGATTTGGGTTTCGCTTAGCAGCCTTTCTGGAGCTTTCCTTACAGCTCCAAGGGGCACGAGCTGAGGGGAGAATCTCCACTTCTATTTTTTGTAAAATTGCCAGTTTCTAGCCCTTCTTGTTACAGAGAAAAGCTTGGAGATGTGACCCGTAAGGCCTCCAAACCATAGGCCGAGTTTGACTTCGTAATTTTGGGGGGGCAAAGCCAGGACTCTGGCGGCAGCTGCCCACCTCCCACCAGGTTCTGCTCCCGGACAGGAGCCCGGCCGGCATTGGTGCAAAGTTTGAGGGGGGGGTAATGCCCTCTCATAAGTTTGGGGGGCATTGCCCCCCCAAACTCCACCCATGCTCCAAACCCAGAAGGCAAAGTGACTGGACCCAATGCTGCTAATTAAAAAAGCGTCCTGATTTTTTGGTCAGTCTCGTGATTTTGGAATGCTTGGGGCTGGCAATACTATTTAGAGAGGGGTTTTACAGGCCCTTTTCCTGGGACAGCAATGCCCAGTTCATGAGAGAGAAACGGAAATAGATTTGCTGATCTTTACAAGGCTTTCTTTTTATACTTTTGAGGTAGAGAGAGCAACGACGGTCTTCTGGTCGAGGCACTGAACGGTGATCCAGAACTCTTGGGTTCTGTCTGCTGCAGTGGGAAGGAGTGGGTCTGAGGACCCCTGGGACGGGCTCTAGCCCCAGCTGGAGGGAAGGGATTGGGTTCTAGCAGGTTAAAACAACGGACTGGGCTGAGATCAGGACTTCTGGGCTCTGTACCCGCCCCTGCTGCTACCTCACTGTACCCTTGACCAGCCCTGTCCCTTCCTGGATTCAGCAGGTGGAAACACAAGGCATTGGCTGCTCTTCGAAGAGCAAAGTGGCTCAAGAAGGAGTCCCTTGCAGGCCCGATGCCATGTTCTCTGCACTATGGACTGAGTGTCTGAGGAAGGGAGGGTCCTGGTACAGGGCCCTTATAGCAGCAACCACCACAACCACAGGGACCTGACCCTGACTGGAGCATCTTGCGGTACGGCAAAGTCTTGTCTACATGGGAATGTTTTTCCTCAAGTCAGAAGTGTAAATTTAAGCCCGTCCCGATAGCTAGGTACTACTTCTCCTCCTAGGTGGACATTGTTATTCCAGTAGGAGAGGCTTTCTTTTGGTTTAATTAACAGCATTGGAGATGGGGTTTAAGCTAAATAAAAATATCCCCTTCTATTCCAAATCAGTGGGGTCCCCCCAGGGAGGTTATATTGGGTAGGAAGGTTGCCCCAGTGGTCGGGGCACTTGCGGTGGACTGGGGAAACCTAGGTTCAAGTCCCAACCCTGTCAGATTTCCTGAGTGACCTTGGGCAAGTCAGTAAGGGTACACTGACAGTTCAAGACGAAGGTGGAAAGTCCAGTGCAGGGAGACATACCCAAATTAGCAGGCTAGAATCAGCACAGAACTGCAGAGGCAGGAGCTATCCCTCTCACGTACACACTCCTGGGAGACACTAGCGCCTCCTGCTGCTCACACCACTGCGGCTGCACTCGACTTCTAACATGCCATGCAGGTCTCCTTAAGCCAGACTTTACACCTTCCAGCTCCAGTGTAGACATAGCCTCTCTGTGCCATAGGGTAACAAACACCACTGCCCTCCCGACAGAGGATTCTGAGGCTAAATCTATTTACAGAGTGAGGTGTTCACTTCTGCGGGGGGGGAGACGGGACGGAAGAACCACAGACAGGTGGCATCGAGACAAACTAGGGTGACCAGATAGCAAGTGTGAAAAATTGGGACGGGATGGATAGGTGTCTATGTAAGACAATGTGATAGGTGTCTATGTAAGACAATGCCCCTAATATCAAGACTGTCCCTATAAAAGTGGGACGTCTGGTCTCCCTAAGACAAACCCTTACACAAATAACAGCTCACAGGCTTTTAAATGCCACAATATACAGTATCCGAGGATTGGGACAGGACCCCAGGAAAATATCATCCACCCCCTCTTTATTGGGGACAAAGGAGCAAAGGCAGAACTTGCTTGGGGTTCCAGATACCTGGTTTTGTTGTACCCAGCTTTCTGCCCCTTTCCATACAGCCTTGGCTGCCGCTGTCCCATCCCAAATTTTTAGTGCTCCATTTTGGATGCTCTGAAAATGTTACAGCACAACAGACACAGAAGCAGCCCTGGCCCCATACCTCCCTTAGGGAGGAGTCAGGGCCTAGCAAGCTTTGCTTCTCAGCAAAGGAACAAAACCAGCCTTCTAGGTGGAAAAACAACCAGGCATGGGACACGGTGCATTTGCACCACCTGGTGGCAGGATTGGTCTCCGCAAGCTGCTTTTTCATTGACTTCATAACAGCAGAGAAGTTTCACAAAGCAGAGAACAGAGAGGCTCTACTAACAGCCCGATCCAGGGGTGGCCAAATTTACTGACTCCCCCGAAGCCATCCTCCCCCCTGGACCAAATCCTGTAGCCCAACCACCCTGCCACCAGGCAGTAGCTCCATGCTCCCCACCCCACTCTGGCAGGCAGAGAATTCAGGGGGGAGGGAGTGGTGCATAGGGGGCTCTACGTGCTGCACTTTAACTGTAAAAGAGCCGCATGCGGCTCACAAGCCACAGTTTGGCCACCCCTGCGATAGACCCTTCCTACCAGAAGTCTCTGCGATTGGATTGTCAACACAGAGAAGAAATTTTCATCAAGGTGAAGACCAGAAGAGCGTTATAGATCATCTAGCCTGACCTGTAACACAGGCCTGAGAATTTCACCCAGTCACTGCTGCCCTGAGCCTAGTAACTTGAATTTGACTCAAGAATAACTTCTGGAAAGGCATCCAAGTTTGGATCATCCACCACTTCCTGGGGCAGATGATTCCATTGGGCAGTCACCCGCCCCATTAAACGGAGGCCTCCTTTCTCATTTGTGTTTGTCTGCCTCGGACTTCCAGCAAGCGGTTTTACTTGCACGCAAGGTTTTCATTATCTGTATCAATTGGGCACCTGAACTGAGGCACCAAAAAAATGGATCTGTCACCCACCCCACGAAAACTAGCCACCTTTGAAGGGGCAGGGGGCACGCTGGGGTCCCCACATCATTAATCATTTTTTAAAAGAAGTCTTGGGCAGAGTTATTAACGGTTATCTGTATGACAATAGTACAGAGGCCCAGCTAGGACCGGGGGCCCAATGATACTGCACAGACCCCCAACCAAGATCAGGGGCCCTCTCACACTGGGCACTGCACAGACCCTACCATAACTCAGACTGGTGGCTCCTCCCCGGTGATGCCAGGTGCCAAACAGACCCACAGGGAGGGAATCCACACCCTGAAGAGCTTTGCTGACAACAAAACAAACAAAATACCCCACACAGTGTGGGGAAAAATAGCATCGAACTCGGAGCAACTGTTTCCCCCCCAAATGTACTTAGCCTGTGGGACAAAGGGAGAGTAAAGGAGTTCACTCACAGCTGGGGTACAGCCCCTGATGGCTGGGTGCGGCGTAGTGGACTCCTCTCATCTAGTGCCACCTGATCTGGCTCCACGCTGCTCTGTCTCTTCACTGGACTTGGCTGTCTGGCCAGCTCACCTTCAGCCCTACCCCTTCCAGGGTAAGAGCATCCCACCCACCGGGCCAGCCTTCTTATTTCTCCTTCCAGTGGCTCTGTCTGGTCTGCCAGGGCCAGGGACCCTAGGACTGGCAGTCTAGGGTCACTCCATTAGACCCTTTGCTGTTACCTCCCTGGTCTCCTTCTTACCAAGCCTTTCCCCGGACTTTCTCCTCACCCTGTAAGAACCTTCGTGTCCCCTACAATTTTCTTCACTCCCTGCTACTAACAGTGATGGTAATTTCTCCCTCCAGGCTCCTGCTGCTCTAAAATTCCTGTTTATATACCACCACCCATCCCCTCCCCAGCTGATTTTCATCATTAATTAGGCCTGGCCCACCCTTCTGGTGCAAGCAGGTGGGCTAAAGGAGCACTTCAACTCCTGTTAACCCTTTGTTCACCTGTGTGGGGTAGATACCCTGTCCATGGTATTGAGATCAAAAGCCAAGGACTAAACATTTCTATGGATAAAAGCATCCAAAGTTAGAACATTAAGGATTAAAATATACAGAGGAATGGTGGAAGGGATATAAAGCTTCATGCTCAGGGTATAAACCAGCCACTACCTAAATAGTAGTCAGGAAAAGGGAAGTTACCCCATAAAATACCTACCACCTGGATTCTTGCACCTTCCCCTGACCCAGCTCACCCTGGCCACTCAGCACTTGGGTACTGAAATAAATGCACCAGCAAGCACCATTTTCCCACATTCCTCCTTCTCACTCAAGCATCTCTGCTCTACATTCCTCCTCTGAATTGCTCACGAGTTAGAACAACCTCTTGACTCAAAAAGAATCAATTTGATCTGGAGTGACAGACTATGGAATAATTTCTTAAGTGGGTTTTTACAGCATACGTGAACTTTGAGGAACAGGAAGGCTAGCCCAGTGGGCAGGATGCTAGAGTAGGACTCAGGGGACTGGGATTTGATTCCCTGCTCTAATGCTGCCCTGTGTGACTTTGAGCAAGTCACTTAGTTTCTGTGCCTCAGTTTCCCTATTTGTTAAATGGAGATAATAGTACTGCCCTACTTTACAGAGGTGGTGTAAGGATGAGTACATAACAGATTGCGAAGCGCTAAGATACTATGGGGTGAGGGACCAGAAGAGTACTTAAGACACAAGTGATTTTATAATGACCATAGATAAACTTGGAGACATTGTGAAATGGGGATAATTTTTTTGGGGAAAAAACCACTCCCCTCCCTTCCTCAATCACATGCTGTAATTAACATTGCCCATCTTACCACCACCACCAGGCTCTGAGATAGTAATCTGAGATCTGCTTATGAAAAACAACACCTTATCACTTGTTGAAAACATCCTCTTTATTATAAGAGCGATCTGTATCATACAAAAGAAAAATATTAGTATGTACACATTTTGTTGAAAAGAATGCAATTCACAGAAATTAGTAAAAAAAGGCAGCCATTTATGTGTTGCATATCATTGAAAGGTATGACATTTTTCCAGTTCAGGGGAATTCAAACACACACACGCTCATCACACAAAAGAATCAACACTTCCAGATATAAGATACAATGAGCACAAGACAGAATGATGCGGGTCAGACAGATGTGTATAACAATTATTGGCTTGATTCTCCATTACTAACTCAGGTCTCTGAGGGCAGAAGCTAACTTGGAAAGCACCATTCCTCCAGGTAACATTAGAATAATGTGCTTACTTGCTGCCAGAGAACATATTTCCATCCATTTCCTTGCATGGCACTGCATTTGAAGGCACATTTACAAAGTGCTGGGCATACACTGATCTCGGACCCAGCTGTATGGATTTTGTTTTAAGACACATGTTGGCAATTTTATCCCAAAAGGCATTGTGGCACCAGGCAAACATGGCAAGCAATCTTGCCAAGAATGGGGTGGTGGTGGTGGTGAAGAATCTCTCACTCCACAGACTTCTAGAATTAAATGCAGAAGGAAGAAGGCTGGAATGAAAGCAACACAAGCACAGAATCCAAAATTCACTCTATACAAAACAAAGGGGGAAGTTTACAAAACCTGCTGTGAATAGAAAAGTTTTGCAATTTTTAAATAAAAAGAAATCAGTGACAAAGTTCTTTGGATTTAAATGGCTTTTAGAGACCCACATACAACAGCACCAGAAGGAGAAAGTGAACAAATGCCCAAGAGGGAAACTGACCAGTTAACTTTCATGGTATATGCAAAAGTGAAATAGACAGGATCAACCTGAAAAACAGGGACTCTTCCAAATTCTCCATGTGGCAACTAGTTAATGTTGTAGGTTTTTCGAAACCTATGTTAACATGGAGTTTTATGTTGACAATGGGCCAGAACATGAGGTGTGTAAGTCAACACAGCAACACTGACTCCAGGTGCTGTAAATAGCACAGCTCCAGTGAACATCAGAAGTGTGTCTGAGACATCAGTACAAAGCTGTCTTCTTGCAGCTGTTGTGAAATATACCAGAGGAGAGGGGGGAAAAAAGACTCACCAGGTGATAATTTTTAAAGTACTATGAGGCATTATTTGCATCTGTGAAACCAAAATGGTAGCCCTCCAAAAAGGAGAGGAAGCGGATCCATATGTTGCCAAAGTGGAGTTAAAAAGCAGCCCTCGAGTTTTTAACCAAATCTCAAACCACCAGAAGTGTTCACATTGTTTGAAAAAATCCTAATGAAAAAATCTTGCAATCCTAGAACATTGCAGCAGTTGGGCTAGTGCATGAAAACCGCGGAGCAAAACTTGACTTGTCACTAACTGCCCTTAAGTGAAGAGGAAAAATAGAACAAAAAAAAATATTTTGCCCAATTTTAATCATTAAGGGGAGAATTTTGAAGCATGACTTAGGTATTTAGGAGCACCAGCATCTGGGCAATTCAGAGAGATTTGTGCTCCTAAATCCCTTTTAAAAAGTCTTCCCCACACATGGTGTTTGTAACAAGAAAATGTGGGATCATTTTTAGAAGGATGTGACATTTGATCTAGCAAGAGGAGGAATCCAGTTATGCAAGAGCTAGCAGTTGCAAATAGCTAAGAGGCAAACTATTTTCTCCCCCACCCCAGCTGCTAACCACAAGATGAATAAGCAGCACAACTGAAGGCAAAGCTTGGCATTTTCAACAGCTTCAGTGGCAGCCCCCAAAGCTGACCACAAAACAGGCACTGGCCAAAGTGCCAGCTCAGCCTGAATCCATTGCACAGAGGGGAATTGGAACTTTGAACGCCTTGGGCCAGAGTCCATCAGTCTCATGTAGCCATTTCACCAGAGTGCAGAGTGCATGCAAGAGTGTTTCACACCCACTTGGCTCTGCAGTGAACCTTGCCCGAGATGCAAAACTCAGGCATTTTGCAGCTGCCTGCTTTGAAGACTTTTGCAGCATTAAAAAGACAAGATGCTTCAAGGCATCCTCCACTGACAAAAGAGCCCAGAGCATTCAGGGTCTAGCTACTGGGTGTCTCAGGTTTGACATCAATGATCCTCAGCCAAGAGTTTTCAGTAGTGACTAAGGATTTTTAGCCCCTTAACTTTTGACTACACTTTAAAACTGGCCTGATTTGAAGGAATTGCTGAGCACTTGCCTTTTGAAAATCTAGTCCTATTGGAGGAGTCTCAGGCTGGGCTCCCCCTCCAAATCACTACTGAAACCCAAAGCCCTTGTGTTTAACTGACCTATGGCTCAATGACAGCTGCAGCAGTTCCTTTATGTCTCTTCCACACCCCCAGCTCCTTCCTGCATTCACTTCCCAGACCTTAGACACTGCTGGAGAAAGAGAAAAACTATCCACCTTGTGCTCCACTCCAGATCTGCAAGAATTCACTGCTGTCCCTCAAAGCCTCCTGCTTCAGTCCCAAGTCACTGAGACAGAGCCCAGCCTTTGCATATGTGCGCCCAGAGTTCTCCTGCGCAGAGAATGGGCATGTGCCACCTTTAACCAAGGTGCTTTTCTTCCACCCCTGATGAAACCGGGATACTTTCTGTGGTGTACCATTTATACGCGCACATCAATGGGTTGGCTCTGCAGCACAGGGAGAAACTGATATGCACCCTGATGAAGGGTCTAAATGCCACGCCTCCCCCCCCCCCGGTTGAGACAGGCTCCTGCCTTGTATTTTTTTGCACATATTTAAAATTTTTACTCCCATCACTAGCACATCCCCCCCACCTCGGCCCTATTCAGCACTTAGAGCCTAATTCACTGCTGTCCTGCACCTCGCTGCCTTGGTTCCCATTAGTGCCAAGTGAGCCTGAGATGCTAACTGGGTCAGAACAGCACCAGGGAAAAGTGGACCCAATCACAAATGTGGCTTGGAAGCAGAACGGGCAGTGCCATCAGACTGGGAGAATGGCTGTAGCCAGAGCACTGGCTGGCAGAGGCAGAAATCAAACCAGGACCCAAATGAACCCAAGGCTGGAGTGAAAGCAGACCCTCTTCCCACTGAGTGAGATGAGAAGGACAGAGCCCAACACTTGAATCCAAGCCCCAGCTGGCAAGCCCCTAGAGTCATTTACTGACCTAGCACTAAGGCAGTGGCACCAGGCTCCAGAAATACACGAATCACAGAACTGCACATGCTACAAAGGCAGAGCAAAGTTAGTCAAGTTGTTACCAGCCTAACTAACCCCTGGCGTGTCCGCCACGCTACCTCTAAACACCTGCCGCAGCAATTACTCTTCCGGCTTCGATCCTAGCGTTCTGGCCCTCCCAACATGCTGGCTTTCTCTGCATGCCATTTGGGTGCAAACCCAGACAGCCCTAGAAAAGCAGCCGGCCTGCTTCTGCTGAGTGCTGCAGCTTTTCCAGCTGTGCCGAAAAAGAATCAAATCCTATTTTTTCTCCATTCCAAACCCTGAACCTTCCCCCACCCCACACACTGGCTGCAAAACAAGTTCTGAAACCAGCCAAGCCACTTGGTAACCCAGGGAAATAAACTCCATCCTCCTACCTTCCCAACAGTGAACAAACTCTGCGCCACGGAAACGTTCGCACACGCCTCCCAGTCCTGCGGCTGTTGCTTCAGCAACATGGGTGCTTCTTGCCAAGAGAGCCCGAAGGAACTGGAAATCAGCTGTGCGCCTCAATCCCTTAGGCACTTCTGACAGTCTCCCCCGCCATGCAGTCTGATTGCTGATCAGCCTGGATGCCAGACTGGCATTGACGACGGACAGGGATTTTTCCCAAAGGAGCATAGTGGAACCCACTGAAATTCTATGTGTGCCTGAAACCCCTTTGGAAACCTAAGGTGCTGAGTTCAAAATGCCAGCCTCACCCAACTGCACCATGGGCTTTAGCTGTGCAGACAAGGCCTTTCTGGCACCAGTGCAGCTAACACAGGGTAAGCAGTTTAGATGGATGGCTTATGGCAATTTACCCTGTCTAGGCAGTGCAGGGAATGAATTGCCATCCACGGTCAATCCATGAGCAGTAACATCTGGTTCTCAATACCCTTGGGTGATGTCCCCCCATTCCCCAATCTCCCCAGCACACATAGGTCAAAGCCATAGCCAGCCACAAAGGGTTTGTCTAGATGGGGAAATTGACTTATTCCACTTTCACACTCAGCTTGCTCCCCCAGCCTCTAACTATCACTGCAGCAAGCAAGGCTAAGATTTCCAATCAGCACCCAATCTGCAATGAAACTAAACAGGAGGTCAGAGACTAAATCCCCTCTGTCCCTTTAAAGATCACACCTTGAAAGGTTTTTTCCATATTAAGGAGGATACCTCCACACACCCAAGATTGCAGAGTGCAGATTTAAAAAGAGGGGTTAAGAAGCAACAGTCATCTCATAAGCAGCTGTTCTGAACAACTCACTTCATCTCATGGATAAGGCAAAGCAGTTTGGACACGGATCACCACACCCAATTTGAAACAGACCAATGATCAGACTCAGAAAGGCAAGGAACTTATTCCTTCCAACAGCTGCACATCTAGCGAGGAACCCTGCTGTGGTCGATTACTGATCCCTCACATTACTACCCCAGCGTGTTTCCTCCACAACTGAGCAGGGATTTATGTGGGAGATTCGCCCATTTCCTGCACCAGCAGCTCAATTGTGCAGCCATCAAGAAAAATATCCCATCACAGAAAGGGTGATATATACAAGCCAAATATCCCAGCAGCCCTGCAGAAAACAAGCCGAGTACATGGGGCAGAAGTAGATGCGCAGAAGCCAGGATGGGATTTTTAGGGCTGAGGATCTGTCCTGTGCCTATGGCCCCAGACTGGAGGCTTATTTCTCAGTGAAGCGTCAGCAGTAGCAAAGCAATCCTCCCACCTTTGCTTGGGAGAGTCTCTGCTTCACGGCATACCTTGTGCCTACCTCTCCTGGACTGAATCAGCTATGGACCAGAGGCAAGGCCAGCTCTGAAATCAGACTCACCTGCCCTAACCAGCTGAAACACAAAAGATCTTAAAGCTGCTGTGCAACCAGTTTACCCAGCAACCCCGGGGGTTATGTTGGAATTGCTACCCTGCCCCCCCCCCTACACCCACACAGGTTTGACAGTGGAGTGACACCTGCCAGAGGACATAGTCATGACAGATCAATGTTCTATCTAACGTGGAATGAACCAACACCGCGCATCCCAGCACGCTTCGCCCTGCAGGGGAGACCATGCGTATCCCTCCCTTTGGGAATGACACGGTGCTGTGGGACCCTGACGCGCTGAACTGATGGGCACACCCAGGCAGGTTCTGGCCCTGCACTCTGTGAAGCCCATGCCAACAGGACACTTCACCCTGGGGGAGAGACTCAGAGCGCTGGTGCAGGAATGTGTGCTCCATTAGGGCAGCTCTCACAGGCCTAGGAGCGCTGAGGGATGGGTAAGATGATCTCAGAGCAACACTGGCTTGGCGAGGTGGTGTGGCCACTCTTCCCCGTGTTTACATCAGTATCAATTGAAATCAACAGGGTTAGGCCAGCCCAGATACAGGAGAACCACACGGAGAGACTTCCACAGTGCCCAGCTGCAGAGAATACTGAAAGCAGCCAGGCACTCGAGGGGTCCAATATGGAATGGCTGCAGAGGATGGACTAGCCAGGAGGGCAGTGAATTCAGATGCAGCAAGCTGGGATCCCATTGGTATAAATTAACACAGAATAACTTACAGAGGCACGCATCCTAGCCCAGAGGAGAGCCAACGTGCATGGCACAGGGCATGCCAAGGGTGTGGGGGGGTGATCCTAGATGGATCAGTCCATTGCTCTCTGTGAACCAGTGAAGATGATGCCTGGCTCCCCGCGCAGGCATTCAGCCCTGCTCCAGGCTCTCTGTTGGAGCCTGCACAGCTGAGTAGGAGGTGGGGCTGTGCGAGAACTGGCGGGTGAAGAAGGAGGCTGTCCGCTTGGGTTTCACACGCTTGATCTCTTTACCTGGAGCCCAGGAAGTCGGGTAAGAGGGTGGGGAGGGGAGAGAGGAGCACAAGTCAGTCCTGGATTCGCTCACTGGACTCCACGGGCCCACAGCTTAATGGTGAGTGGGAAATGGCCAACAAAGTGACTGCTTCCCCGAGAGTCACAGCAGAGCTTAAGGCAGAATTCCTGGGTTCTAGCCGCAGCTCTGGGAGGGGAGTACAGTCTCGGGGGTTACAGCGGGGGCTGGGAGCCAGGACTCCGGAGTTCTACCCCTGGCT
The DNA here is from genome assembly GCF_026122565.2 of Emydura macquarii macquarii. Classification (NCBI taxonomy): domain Eukaryota; kingdom Metazoa; phylum Chordata; order Testudines; family Chelidae; genus Emydura; species Emydura macquarii. The sequence continues at coordinate 5,506,610 of NW_027131105.1, read as the reverse complement.
CTGGGAGGGGAGTGGGGTCTAATTGGTTAGAGTGGGGAAGCTGAAGTCTGGGCTCCTGGGCTCTCCCCAGCTCTGCCACTGGCTCACCCACCAGTCTGTACCCCCAGTAATGCTGAGGTGACAATGAGAGCTCTGAGAATCCTTTGGGGATGATTCTAGGGATATGGGCGGTTCCAGAGGCCTGGCAGAGGGCAGGGAAGGCCCAGTGGTGGCTCCAAGCTGGTCCCAGGACAAACCCCACTGCCCCTTACCATCCTCGACGTAGTCTATGGTGGCGAGATGCTGGAGGCGGCCGCAGACCACGCTGTTCTGCCGCCGCAGCCTGGGGCGCTGTGTGGTGGCCAGAGACGGCAGCGTGGGGCTCTGGGGGGCGCTGTTCTCTGGGGCTGATGCCTCAACTGCTGCGTTCAGCTCAATGCAGTACTCGATAAGGCCGCTCATCAGCTCTGCCTGCAAGGAGGGGGGGGCATCAGTCAGCTGGGTCCTTCCCCGCTAGAGCAGAGAGGGCACTGGCTGGCTCAGGGAGGTGGGGAATGGCACACAAAGCTATTCCCCTGTAGGGGGCACCAGATCTGAGCCAGCTCCTGTGCAGGGGGGATTGGCTGGCTCAGGGAATGGGACATAGGGACCTTCCCCTCCAGCCCAGTCCCAAGAAGAGCCTGTTCCCAGGCCGGTGGCTGTTTGCTGGCCTGTGAAACAAATCCAGGCTCCAGGAGGGACGATGGCCACTGCTGTGCTGAGAGCATCGCTCTTGGCACTGCCTGTATCTTCTGCCCTCACTGGCAGCCTCTGTAGGGTGGCCAGATGCTGGATGGGGCCCAGAGACTGAAAATACTACAGAGACCCCAGCCACCTGCTTGGAGTAAATCTTCAGCAGCTTGTTGACCAGGGTCCCTTCGTTTTCCCCATCGAACTCCAGCCAGAGAATGTGCTCCTCCTCCTCATCGGGGTAGGTATGGTCCCACGAGAGCTCCTGGAACCGCAGGCCCAGCAAGACGTGCTGCCACAGAGAGAGGGATGGGGACATGGGATCATTCTCTCCCAGGGGCCGCTGGCTACAATCCAGCCCCAGAGCAAGGGGCCTGGCTGGCTCAGGGGGCAGGGAATGGGACACATGATCTTTCCCTCTAGGGAAAGCAGCCCCCAGCCATGTCCCACAAAAAAGCAGCATACATCCCTGTGTGCAGCTCTCAGACAGCCCCACACAGGGGCCATGCACTGCTCTCCCCGCACCCACTGGAGATCCCCCCCTCGCAGCGTTACCTTCTCCTTGCTGTCGATGATGTACACGCCCTCCAGGCTGATGGCAACCGACACTGCCTTGCGTCCTCCTCGGTGCAGGAAGCCCTGGGCTGGTTTGTCAATTTCCCCATAAAAGAAGGCGCAGCTGGAGAGAGAGACACACCCGTTGCATCAGGGCAAGGAGGCCTCACACGGGGAAGTGCTTGGATTGCACTAATGCTCATTACCACAACTGGGAGGACTTGGGGGTTTGTCCTCCTGGGCACCATATCCCCCCCCCCCATCTCATTACCCACAGCTAGCAAAGACACAGATGCTATTGGGAGTTCTTGTCAACACACTGCAGCCAAGAAACCGTTTTTTGCACTAGGTCACTGCATGAGAGGCTTGGACAGATTGCAAAGGGGGCAGATGGTGAAATTAATGGAACTGCCCAGCCGGGCTGGGACTGCCTAAAGAGACCTCCTCACCTCCATACTGACAGGTGCAGATACCAGGGTATTCAGCAGAGGGGAGATTGCATTAGAAGGATGCCTGGAGTACTAAAGAGACCTTGAAGAACACAATGATCCATCATTGAGGAGAGGAGCGGGGTCTAGTGGATTAGAGCAGGGGTGGGGCTTCTGGGTCTTATCCCAGCTATGGGGGGGAATGGGTTAGAGTGTGGGGGCTGGGCGTCAGAACTCCTGGGTTCTGTCCCGGCTGTGGCAGGAGTGAGGTGGATTCTGGGAGTGTTGTATCACCCACCCAACACGCCCTGGGGCAGTGAAGCTGGGGTCCCTGCTGAGCGCCCAGACTCACCCATAGTATGGCAGCTGGTGGCACCTCTGCAGGTAGGCCCAGTAGTGCTGGCGCAGGGCCTCAGGCTCCTCACAGGCCGCCTCCTCCCGCACCGCCTGGTAGGCCTGGAGCAAACCCTGCTCATAGGCTGGCTGCCTGGTCCCCCGCCTCCGCAGCACTGTCAACAGGCTGTGTCCTCGCCGGCACAGGTGAGCAGGCAGGAAAGCTTCCAGCTTCTCCCTGCAGGGGCAGCACAGCATTCAGAACAGGGGGGCACCAGCCCACGGGACAAGCCTCACCAACCCCCTCACTTGAGATCCAGCCCCCATGGTCGCTGAGCTCTGACAGCTCCCTCGCCTCCAACCCTCTTCACTGAGATCCCTCCTCCCCTTGTATGGGAGCCCACCCGATCCAGTTAACCAACCCGTCCCCCCTCCCCCAGGTGATGGCAGCTCCCTCCCACTCCAGCTCCCCATCTGAGATTGTAACTTGTGGGGGCACCACAGGTCTGGTGGTTAGAGTGGAGGGAAAGGGGGGCTGGAAGCCAGGACTCCTGGGTTCTATTCCGAGTTCTGCCGCTGTGAGGATTCAGAAGCGTCACAGCTCACAGAGCGTTTTCGAGTACATCCATGTCACCATCTCATTTCCTGCCTGCCCATTTAGGGCGGCTTGCCCGTTCCTCCCACAGCCAGGACAGTGAAGTGCACATTTTAAACTGCCACAACAGACTCACCAGAGAGAAGGGTGTTGCACAGCAACAAGCACCACCCCACTGAATAGCACCATTGTTCACAGCCAAGTCCAGTTAAGCCGCCCCACGGATGGGACACCGATGGGCAGGACAATGTGCTGTTATGCTGGGTCAGGATCCCAGCCAATCTCGCATTCTTTGGGAGTGAGCAAGCGGCGTGGGCATTGGCATACCCCCACCAGGAGTCTCCAGCTGTCCCAAAAGCTCCTCTGCAGTACAGCCCCCTTGCTCTCATCCCACCCTGCCCATGAAAAGCACCCAAAACCTGCCCCATCTTCAGTCGCCAGCATCACTCCAAGCACTTTCAGCAGGGGACTGGGAGCCAGGATTCCTGGGTTCCATTCCCAGCTCTTGGAGGGAAGCACACTCAATTACATTAAGGATGGCAAACACACAGCCTGCAGAACAAGCCTGGCCCGTATGATGTATCTGTGGCTTGCATGACATTCAAGTTGTGCAGAATCTCAGCTTGCAGCCAAGAAAACCTTCCCAATGTGACCAGAGTGTGACTGACATCACAGTGTATGCCTGAGTCTGGCACAACAGTTCAGAGATGGGGTGGGGGGAATGCCCCATGCGCAAGCTACAGTGCCTGAGTCTGCAGACAGCCTGAACCAATTGCTTTGGGGGGAGGAGGGAAAGAAAACTGCCCTATGTGTAGCTCAGGGCTCGACAAGCCCCGGGCACCAGGTCTCCATGGCGCCTAGAAATTTAAGTCTGGCATCTAATATTTCTCCAGGGGGAGTGGTCGCCGCGCTCCAGCCAGGGTGCCCCGCTGCTGGGCCCATGTTGTAGGAGAGGGGCGGGGAGAGTGGCCGCTGTGCTCTGGCCAGGGAGCCCCGCTTCTGAGCCTACGTTGTCTGGCTCCTTAGTTTTTGGGCTGGCTTCTAGCTCCAAAATAAATTTGTCAAGCCCTGGTGTAACTGACACCGGAGTCTCTATAGAATCTATAACGACTCCTCCAAGAGCTCCACTCCCCAGGACACACACTAATCTCACTGGAGGAAGAGCTCTCAGGTGACTTACGTGTCAGAGTATTTCATGGCTGATCATTTTAGCAGATGGAAAGGGAGAAGGGTGGGGAGCAATTGTTGTAGGGAAGGGAAAGCGGAGAGAAGAGAAAAGGAGAGAACAAGAAAGGAAGATGGGAGAATGAAGAACCAAAGTGGAAAAGCAACGCTCAGCCTACAGTTTTGCTCATGGACCGATACTGAACGCAGCAACTGAAGTATAGCCGGTGTAGCTTCCAAAGCCTCCACACTCAGCTCAATGGCATTTCTCTGTATAGATGTAACACAATTGTTTCTGAATGCTGCATCGGATCGTTTCCAAAATGTCAGGGAATGTTCTAGGCATCAATGGCCAGAACCCAGTGGATTCTGGGGGAAAATGGAAACCCACAAGGGGAAAATATGGGGGACACAAGGAGCCTCTGCGCTCTGACACAGCCAGTTTCAAGCAGTTGTGCATAGATCAAACAATTAATTGTTGGCACTATGAATGCTTCCAGCATAACACCACCACCTTGCTTCTCTCTGATCGTCACCCCAAGAGTAATACGCTGACATCCCAAATGACTGATTATTCTTTCTGTCTGGACAATGGTGAGAGAGATGGGAGCATACGCACAACCCATGGCACGGGGATGAGAATGAAGGACCCTGATGCGGGGGATCGGGTGGCATACAGAACCCTGGCATTGGCGAGACTGGAGAGGGCTGCAGGGAATCCCTGAGACAGAGGGGACTGGGAGGTTGGCACATAGGGAGCTGGGTGGATGTAAGGAGCCCCTGGTGTGTGCAATGTACTTGGCCTACGCAAGCTACAGTCCCCTAATAACTGTAAAGATTCCTCTCCCCTTGTTCCCAGTCCCAGTCCCACAGCAACACCAGTGGGAGACCTACTGGCATCAAAGGGGGAGTATATAGCCCTGAATTTATACCCTTGCCCACAGTTAAAAGGCTGACATCTCCACACCCCCTTTCCCTGCAATGCCCCCCACTGCTCTCTTACTTCAAGGCACAGGCTGTGTGCTGGTCCTGGTCATAGGGACCCAGCTGCAGCCTGCAGACCAGGGCCCCCAGCTGCTCGCAGTCCTCCACGTCACAAGGGTAGCGTCCCTCCAGGATGTTGAACTTGGCCTCTTCATAGAGCAGCCGCAGGACGGCCTCATTTTCGATCTGCAGGTCAAAGGGTATGATCAAAGCTAAGGCCAGAGAGTAGCTCCAGTTTCACCTCTGGTTTAAGCTGGGCTGCCTTTCTCTGGGTGGCTCATCCTGGCCTGGGGAAGTTTTCACTGCTACATTTGTGTCAAAACACATTTCTGCAAAGAGTTATAGTTTCCACAATACGGCATTTTCCAAAGCAAAATTGTTTTGTTGAAGAATTCCTGACTAGTTCTATCCTTTCGGTATGCGGTGTTTTCTCCCCATGATGAGACTGGCACACTAGTCAGATCCCCTCTCAGTCTGCTTTGTAATAAAATGAACAGATTGAGCTTCTGCAATCTCTCGGTGCATGGTGCTGAGAACAGAGTTAAAGTAAGCCGAATTTAGAATGCCTACAGAAGAGTTGGAACCAGACAGAATTCAAATCTGTGGTTAAACCAATGTGACTTTCCCCATGTAGACAAGACTTAAGGAACCACAGCAGGAGGCAAAGGGATTGAATTGACAGTCCAACACAAAGTCCAGAACACTGGGTTGGTCATAGCAAGATTTTACAAAAGTCTAGAGACAGAGCAGAGATGTTTTTGTAGGAGGACTGTGACACACCCTGTGTCTGAGAACACCACCCCGGAAACCCCATATTCACCAATGTTATATAATTATGTGTTCTGTACAAAGTATGCCTGGTTTGGTATTTATTTTAAAAGTCTTGATCTGCTGAACATGAATATCTTGTCGGACTTTGTATCTTGTGCTACGATTGTATGTGCAGTTATGAAATATCGTTGAACATGCTATTAGAACATGTTGCAAGGTGGGAAACCCCCCCAAACAGCCTTTCAGGTGCAAGAGTGGAGTGGCCAGACAGTGTTAATGGCTCTCTCACCCATTCAAGAATAAATTCCACTAACAGGAATTGTTTGCAGTGAAGGGGTTCACTATAGGAAGCACATTCACAACAGGAGGTGACTGACCAATGAGGACAACCCCACAAGTCACACCCCCGATTGTTCTAGCAATCTGAAACAGACTATAAAAGGGGGTGCATCGACTCCTGACATCATCATGGGGCTTCTCTCCCCCCAACTCAGCACCTGAAGGATCATCTGTAAAACAAAAGAACTCCGAAAGGGTGGAGGGCAAAAAGGCAGGGAAGGTTGCCCAGCCTGTGTTTCAGAAATTGCTTGTACCAGCTAGCAAGGGTGAGACATTGCTAATTCAAATACTGGAAATGTGTAGAATTTAGACTGTGATCTTATATTTATTTCATTTGGTAACTATTTTCAATCTCTTTACATTTGCTGCTTATAATCACTTAAAATCTATTTTCTGTAGTTAATAAACTTGTTTAAGGTTATATCTCAACCAGTGTGGTCTTGAATTAGAGTGTCTAGAAATCTTACATCAGCAACAAAAGCTGTTGCATGTCTTCCCCACAATGAGAGGGGGAGTGGACATATTAAGATAATTTTGGGGAGAGACTGTTTTTGGTGCAGTTCTTACAAACTAGGGGGGTGGTGGTGGGGAATTGGCTGGTGCCTCTCTATTACTGCTGGTTCCTGAGTGTCTAAGCAAGGCACTCATATTTAAGTTGGGTGTGTCTCGGCCTCTAGATTGATGTATAAGTGCAGCTTGCTGACAGCATCAGAGAGGCAACCCAGGGCATTCATGTGATCTAGCTGGATGTGGTACTCTGCGTGCCGTTGGCCTAGGTGATAACACTGCCTGGAGGGGCTTGCAGCTTGTACTAGCAAGGCATCATGAGGGAAAGCCCAGGCTGGAGCGTGAAGAAGGCATGACGCTCCCAATGCTCCCCCAGTTTTCAAGTTGCACTCCAGGGGACCCTGTCACAGAATGGTCTTACAGTTAGGGCCCAGCATTTGGACACAGTACACCTGGGTTCTGATCCTGGCTCTGCCACTGACTCCCCTGTGACCTTGGGCAAGTCACTTCCCCACTCTGTGCCTCAGTTTCCCCACCTGTATAACAGTGAGAATAATCCTCCATCTCTCTAGACTGTACGACCTTCTAGGCAGAAACTGTCTCTCAGCATGTACCCACGTAGTGCCCCACATGATGGGGCCCTCACCTCTGGGGGCGGATGGTCTGTGTGGTGCCTGATATAATGGGGGCCCTGGTCTCGGCTGCCAGGAAGAGGACACCTGTGCAGAGGGGCATGCTGTGGGGCTAGGCTCTTAATTCCCTGGCTAGTCAGAGGCTAAACAATAAGAAGTTGATCAATATGCAAAAGACCAAACCACCTGGTCCTACAGTTGAGTGATACCAATAGAGGAGACCTCAGCTAGGAACCCACGTACTCACCTGCAGCTCCCTTCTCTTCGGGAAAAACACATTCCTTCTCAACTGCAAGGAAGGCTCATCTGGGGAGATGGAAAAGACCCCAGTAAAGATACGTACACGGTCCAAAAGAGTCTGCTTTACCACTGCTTCCTGGAAACTGTCTGGGCGGCTAGCCACACTGAATACCCAGGTCAGAGCTGGGAAGAGAACCCCAGAATCCTAGCTACTAGCCCCCCACTAGACTACCACTCCCACAACCGGGGATAGAACCCCAAAGTCCTGACTCCCAATCCCCCCCTGCCCTAACCCACTAGACCCCACTCCCCTCTCCCTAGCTGGGACTAGAACCTCTGACTCCCAGTCCTCAAAGCTGTCCCACTCCCTCACTAGACCACATCGCCCTAGAAATCCTGGCTCTTTCCAACCCCTCCTCCAGCTCTAGCCACTGGAATTCATCCCCTTCTGTACAACTAAGCCAGACATTATGAGCTCAGCAATTGGAGGAGGGCATTCCAAGGTGGGGGGAGGCGGGGAGTGTCACCAGGCCAGGAAGAAGGAAGCTTACGCTCACGCACCCTGCATGATCTCATCCTCCGGGCAATCTGTGAAACGGAAGAGCAGCTCCTGCCACTGCCGGCACACCTTGTACGGCTGGTGCTTCGGCTTCAACTGCACCTCTGAGACAGAAAGAACAAGTGTCTTACAGAGCATCAGCCCCACAGCCCAGGAGTCGGAGCCAAACGTCCAGGGAACCAGCTACAGCCCAAAGCTGGTATTAGTGCTACTGTGGAACCCACGAGTCCTGGCTCCCAGCGCCCCCTGCTCTAACCCACTAGACTCCATTCTCCTCAGCCCTCAGGACAGAACCACACTAACAGTGCACACTCCACAATGGGACCCTAATCTTGGCTGAGACCTCTATGAACTACCATACTACTACTACTAATGCACACCCCATAAAGGGGCCCTGTTGTCAGCTGGGTCCTCTAGGCACTACCGTAATAGAAATAAAAGATGAGCCCTCCTAGACCACTTATAAGCATCTGTGAAATTCATCACTGCAGGGTCCCGGGACAGAGTCAGCAGGTGGGTGGGGAGGAATGGGGGAACTCAATTCCTCCCTTTGTGAATGCTCCCAGTGTCCCCACAGATCTGGGGGAGGGGGCAGAAGAGGATAACAGCTGTGCTCCTGGCCATTGGGGTCCCAAACAGGAAATGCAAAGGACTTTCACAGCAGGCTGGGATGCCACGGGGGAGACGGTGCTACTAACTGAGGGCAGTGGAGGCACACGTGGGGATGGAGAGGCAGAGGGAAAACTACACCCAACAGCTCATTAATGAAGCACATTCCACTGCCTGAACTGGAGTTCTTTATAATGTACCCGTCATCATGGCATCTCGGCACCCAGACAGAGACTGAGCCCCAATGACAGATTCAACACTTTGTATTAAGAGTAATCCTGGCTTCCAGACTCTGTGCTCTGGCCACACTAGCCCCTACTCCCCTACCAGAGATGGGGATAGAACCCAGGAGTCCTGACTCCCAGTCTCCCCTCACACTAGAGGGCATCATACACAGCAATACCAATTGCATCTGCTAGAAAGTCTAAGTTTTGAAGATAGTCAAGCATCGCTGGGACTCCTATGACTGTGAAAGAGTTAATGAAAACCAGCAGGCAGGGGAGACTGGAGGAGATCTGAGATAATAAGCAAGGAGTATCTGACAGGGCAGGGATAGGGATGGGAAGCTGGTGGGAGATGAGTGAACAGACGTAAGACAGGAGACAAAAACATCAGCTAAGCTAGCTGGAACAGTGCCATGAAATGATTCACGTTGCCTGGATGCTCCTTGGAAGTTTCCGTCCCCCCCTCCCAACATGCTCCCAGCTGGGAAGCCTCAGGATCAACAGCCCCAGATTGACCCCATGCCTGCTATTCAACACTTCCTGCTAATGCCCCTTGGGCTGGGTGCTCACGCCCCACAGTGCAGAGACTCTTGAAGGACTTTTGCACAAGGTTCCTGGTGGCACTTAAAGCAAATGATTACCCAATAAGTGTGCAAGAGAGGGGAATGTTCATCACAGAAAATTAATGTAACACTAGTAACATCTTACACCCTGTATAAACAGTCCTTGCACCACTCCAGCAGCAGCTGTACCTCAGCACCAACCAAGGATCCTTGTATAACAGCCCCATTCACTTTATTACAAACATAGGAATTGCTTTGCCCACAGTTGAAATGCAGCCACCTCTGGGGTGGTGTTTATACAGGGGTCCCTCACTCAGCACTGAGATGCAGCCATCTCTGGGGTGAGAAGCTGAGGCTCTTTAGAACAGACAGTATTTCAGAACCTCTATTTAGGAACACAGGTACATGGATACAGGAAGTTTCCTCATCCTTATGTATTTAAGGAACAATGGCTTAGTCATACAACTGCCAGTAGACACGTTTCCAACCTACCTGATAACAAACAACAACCATTTGCTACATATGACAGACAATGTTAAGTGAGAAAAAAATAAACGCTTCAATATCAGTGGAAAGAGAGCAGGCTAATAGCTTCAGCACAGGACAAGGAGCCAGAACTCCTGGGTTCTGTTCCCAGCTGTGGCTTAGTGATCAGAGCTGGGAAACCAGATTCCATTTCCACTCTTGGACGGGAGGAGTGGCCTAATGGTTAGAACAGAGGGGACTGAAAGCCAGGACTCCTGGGTTCCATTGCCAGCTCTGCCAGTGGCTCTACGTGTGACCTCAGACCAGTCCCTTCCCCTCTCCGTGCCTAAGTTTACCCTTATGCTCCACTGTAAAAAGAGATTGATGAGAGCAGCAAAGTCTTGGGTAATGCAACGGTAGAGGTGGCTGTGCACAGGCAGCGGGAGGTAGGACAGGGCGTAGCATAAGAGACTGTGACAATGAATCAAGCCCCTTACCAAGCAAGGGAGAGATAAGCCACAGGGAGAAGACTTCCAGGGCGCTCTCAGGAAGCTGCAGGGCTTCCCGGACGATGCGATGTAGCTCATGAACAGTGACAGACATCAAATTGTCCACGGTCAGCTGCACCACAGTGTCATCGATCAAATATACCAGAACGTCCAACGCTAAGAGGAGAGCAAATGGTCATGACTCGAGCTACATAGGAAAACAGGTTTCCTGGTTCCTGAAAGTGTTTGAGATACCAACAAATTTTCCCTTCTCAAACTGGAATGAAAAGTCAAAAAAAGAAAATGTTCACAAACCGAAGAGCTGAAAATGTTTTTCAGTCTGGATCGATTTCAATTTATTTTAATTTTGATCTTTTTTAATCTATATTTGCTAAAATTTCCAATCACATCATTTGGACTAAAAAACCCAGAACTTTTTGGTTTGAAAAAGAGGACATATCCTGTTACTTAACTGCAAAACTGTTTATTTTCCCAAAACTTTTCAAGCTGGGAGATTTGTCAAAGCCAACCCTGTTTCATGCACGGTTTTGGTTTTGACAAATCTGCATCTTTGGGTGACAGTTCTTGAAAAATTCCTGACCTGCTGTAGCCATGACACAGCTGACTCAATGGAGGCCCAACAGTTGGCTTACATTGACCTCTATGCTAACCTCCATGGCATTTCTCTGTCTATGACATGGTAGCTTTTGAATGCCACATCCGAGTCACTCTAAAATTTCCAAGAATGTCCTAGGCGGAGCCTTATTGGACTCGGTAAAAAAAAAAAAAAAAAAAATCACAAAAACTGAAAAGGGAGAAATGGGGGGACCAGACAGCCCCTGGCATGGCAGAAAAAGGGGGATGGGGTTGCAGGGAATCCCTGAAGTAGAGTGGGATGGGGGCATGGCTCACAGGTAGCTGAGGGGGACATTGTGGAAATGGAGGGATGCAAGGAACTCCTGAAGTGTGTAACGAGCTCAGCCTGCACAAACCATGAAGCATGCAACACTCCAGGAAATCCAATCCCAGAGTTTGGGACAGAACCCGGGAGTTTTGTCTCTCTGCCCCTCCAATGACTAGAGCCCAGGGGTCCTGGCTCCCGGCTCCCAATCCCAGCCCCAAAACCACCAGACCTCACTCTCCTTTAAGAGACACCCCCCTACCTCCCAAATGTCACCTACATCGGGCACTCATGGAGGAGATGCTGCTTCGGTGGGAGTGATCAGCCAAGCTGGGGGGGACAGTGGCCCCGTCTACTCCTTCCATCTGCAGACAGAAACATGGGGGGGTCAGACCATGATGGGGGATGTTACTGAGACACCCTCCAACAGAACTTTTTTTTGGAGAGGAGACACACTGGTGTAAACACTCCAGTGGGGGAGAACAGCTAAGCTCTAGGGGCTTTTGGAGGGCATGATGGGAACCAAGCCCTGGGGAACATGGTCTGGTGTGGGGGAGGGGGTTCCTGAACCCAACTGGGGGGACAGGAGCATCCAGCTAGAAGTATAAGAGCCAACCAGTTGGGTACCTTAGCAGCATTAGAGGACCCTTGGGGGCGGGACAGAGTACCCCGAATGACAAAGAGCCTGGGGGACCCTTTGGGCAAGGAGGGGAGTGGAGCACCCCAAGGAGGGAGGGAGGGCCTGCCTGGGAGTGCGCCAAGGGCCCCGAGGTGGGGAACATGCAGCATGGGACACCAGGGGTGGAGGAGCCTGGGGGGCATGCGGGAGAGGAGAGGGGAGGATGCAGGGTCTGAACAGGGGGAGAAGACGGACCCTGAGGGGGGTGGAGCAGGTGGAGGCAGGGAGCCCCCTGGGAGCCGAGGAACCCCAGAGATACACCGGGGCCTTGGGAAGGAGCCTGGAGATCCTTGGGGGACCATGCAGAGCCCCAGGTGGGGAGCCCGCTGGATGGGGGGGGGGTCAGGTGGCTCTTTGGAAGAGGGGGCGCAGGACCACAGGGGGAGCCTGAGAAACTGCAGGGGGAGAGGGGTGCACAGGGCCCGGGGGCGGGGGGTCCCTGTGTTGCGGGGGGGCGAGGCCGGGGAATCCCTGGGGAGGGGGGAAGCCCAGACCCGCGGAAGGCCCCAGGGCCGCTCTCACCTCCATAGCACCGGCCCGGCACTGGACTGGGCTGGGCTCGGCTCGGCTCGGCTCAGTTCGCAGCTACTGGTGCGGCGCCGGCCCCGCCTGTGCGCTCATTCACTGCAAGCAAGCGCGCGAGCAGCTGGCCCGGAAGCTGCGCAAGCACCGCCCTCGCGCCCGCCCCGCCCCGCCCCGCCCAACCACCGTTGGCCGTGTGACGATGACGTCACGTGGACCCGCCCCACTCAGCCTGCTGGTTGGCGTCGCCGCCCGCCCCGGAATTCGCTTTGTGGGGCTGGGCCCGGGCGAGCGGGGAAGATCCTGGGCGGGTTGATGGGCCGCAGCGCTAAGCCGGGACCCCCCGACACCAACACGACATGTGAACCCGTCAGAGCCGGCGGGGAGGGGGTTGATAAACTGGGTGGCTCGGCCCGCAAAAGGGGCTGACCGTGGCTGCAGCAGATGATCACCAGCCTGGGGGGCCCGTGGCCCCAGCTCCGTGGCGCCCCCTAATCCTGACCGTGTGTGTTGTCTTTGAGGCAGGGCGCTGCTATTATCCCCCTGAACAGGTGGGGAAACTGAGGCACAGAAAGACCAAATGAGTTGCTCAGGGTCACAGGCAGAGGCAGTGGCGGAGCTTGCAGTTGAATCGGCTCCGCAAGCTGCAGGCTAGTCCTGTGCCCGCTGGGCTCCCCTTCCTCCCCAGACAGCCTGACGGAGAATTGAGCCAGGATTTGTGTGTGTGTGTGTGTGTGTGTGTGTGGAGCAGGGATCCATGGCGTGGCCACACCCACACTCAGTGCCTTCTCCTACCCTCTGTTTACTAGCTGTGCGCTCTTTGGTACAGGGACTGTCTCTCACCGTGGCTGTAGCACGCAGTTCGCTGTGGCCCGGGTCAGGGTCCGTGCAGCAGACAGCCTGACATGAACCCACAACCTCGGTCAGGGTCTGAGTAGCACCCAGTGAGACCTGCCTCTGGTCTCGGGTCTGCATAGCACCTGGCCAAGTGGGGCCCCATTCTCAGGCAGGGTCCGTGCAGTACCTGGCACAAGAGTCCCTGATCTCTGTTGAGATTTGCCTGGCAGAATGGGGGCTCTCATCTGTTAGGACTTTCAGACCCAGTGCTCAATAACAGTAAGTACATTTAGGTAGGTGTCTGCTTCCATCTCGTGGTAGCTTGATATAATCACAGTTCATTTCTTTTCTGTGCGTGTCTCTGTACTATGCTGCTGTCACTGAGATTTGGTTTGGTTTCCAGCCCCCCACATAGGATAAGGCAGAGAGAAGGGGTGGCTGGTAGGGGGCATGGGCCACCTATAGCACAAAACCTTAGCCCTGGTTTTGCACAGATCTGTCCATGCAGGTCGCTGTTCAGGCCCCAGCGCACAGTCCAAGCATGAGTGCTGCAAAATTGTTCAGGGCTTAGCCCAGGTGAAGAGGAAAGGTTTGCACACAGGAGTGGGATCCTGGAAGCTGGTTAGGAAAGAGGGTGCTGGCTCATTATCTCCCACCCAGGGAGGGGGGGAAGAGGGGAGGCATGCTTTCTGTCTGTGGCTAGGGGAGAGAAGTGGGGTACAGTGGTGAAATCAGGGGGCTGGGAGTCAGGATTCCTGGGTTTCCTTCAGCCCCAGTTCCAGGAGGGGAGTGGGGGGTCTAGGGAGTTTTATGGATTTTAAGGGGAGATGGGATCACCTAGTCTGACATTCGGAGTATCACAGGCCATTACATTTCACCCTGACAGGGCGAGCCCAACCTAGGTCCAGCTTTAGAGTGTCAGTCCTCAAGAACTTAAGGCAGTGATTCCTAACCCGTGGCCTGTGGGGGTCTTTCAGCATGGTCCACGGCTCCCCACCCTCTGGCTGCAGAAGGGAGCTGCTCCCTAAGTGCCCAGGCAGAGCACGTTGCCAGTGCGGGCTCCTTGCTACAGCCAAGGGGATGGGAGATCAGCACTCCTCTCCCCTCGGCTCGAAGTGCTGGAGCCGAGCACTCATCTCCCATGCCCCTGGCTGCTTAAGGGAGCCACTGCTTAGGGACCCGGGTGGAGCACAGAGTTTCCCTGCAGCAACCAGGGGGACAGGAGATCCTCCTCGCTAAACTCCTTCCCTCTGGCTGCAGTGGGGGGGACGGGTGGGAGTGTTGCTGGCAGAGAGCGGTGGCCCTTCAAGGTTGTAAAAATTAGATTTGTGGCCCTTGAGCCAAAAGGGTTGGGAACCACTGGCTTAAGGGGTTGTGAGCGCCAGGCGGAGTTTGAGAACCAGGGCCCCTGGTGTCCAGGCCCCTGCACTAGCAAGATCTACCCAGCTGATCCGAGCAGCTGCCTCATGCTGCAGAGGAAGATGAAAGGTCCCTGCCACTCTAACCATGGGGGAAAATTCCTGCCCAATCCCAAATCTGGTGATCAGTTGGACCCTGAACATGCGAACACCCCCCTCCCCCCTATCTACCAGGCACCTACACCAGAGAAACCGCAGAGCATGGGCCCCTCCTGAGTATTATCCCGGCTCCAGCTGTGGGCAATCTCTGATGCTTCAGTGGAAAGCAAAAAAGCCCCCTCCTCCCCCAATTACAACTGTGCATTCACGAGTTGGATGCCTCAGTAGTTGAGAGGCTCTGGGGCAAAGTGGCCATAGTTTAGCACCCAAACAAGCCTGGGCAGGATCCAACCTATATAAAGTCCAGTCCTGCACCATGCTCATCACAGCCCTTCTTTATCAGCCCTTTGTAAATGCAACCTTAATAGAAATCAGTGCTTCTCAGGGGAACATCCAGCCCACATGGTAGATCCCACCCTTAATCTCAGTAGGGTACGGCACCAGTTGAGTTCCACCAGTTCCCATAGCTCTGCACTGTCGCCCCATTTAGTCTCCTGCTTTTCCATGTCACCAGCAGCTCCTTGGCACTGGCCCTTGGGAAAAGGGCGATTCATAGGGCAGGGGAGAATCAGGTTAAAGATTGAATCTCAGGAGGACGAGTTAGGGATTAAACGGATTGACTTTGACCAGATCTTTCCTCTCATCCAGATCCCTGTTCAGTCCCTGCGCTTCACTCATCATGTCCCTGGCGGAGTTTGTGGCTGGCTGGATTTCGGGTAAGAATGAGGCAGATCCAATTCCCATGCTCCTGGGTGTTGCCCAGACACACAACTTGGCTGCTCACAGTCAGGACTGTGTCGTGCAGGGGTTGCAGAGACCCCACAAGAGATTGAGGGCTCCTGTTGTATCAGGCACCGCACACACACACAGTGGGAGACAGTTTTTGCCCTCAAAGAATTTATAATTAAATTAAGAAAACAGGTGAAGGAAGGCTTATTCTCCCCACTTTATGGAGGGGGAAACGAAGGCAAAGAGTGGGGAAGTGACTTGCCCAAGATCACCCAGGGAGTCAGTAGCAGAGGAGGGAATGAACCCAGGTTCGCTGAATCCCAGTCTAGCTTCCCAATGACAAGGCTAGCCTCCCTCCCCAAGTGAGTTGCATTTTAAAGGATGGAATTTGAGCGCCAAATTCAGTTTTGTTGTCGAAAAAGATTGACCTGTTCCCAATTGCTCACTAACGAGTGATTTAAAAAAGAATCAAGCCCAGTCTCTCCCGGTGGGGCTGTGTCCTTTTAAAACATTTTAACATTTGCCTGCAGCGTGGGGATCCCGATGAAAAAGTGGAAGTGACAGTGGGGTAGGAGTGCTGGGTTCTAGTCCTACCCCCAGGCGGGACGGGCCTAGCCCGTTACAGCAGCGGGGCTGGGAGCCAGGGCTCCTGGGTTCCATTCTCATTGCTGGGAGGGCAGCGGGGTCTAATTTCCACTGATTTGGTTTTCCTTTGGACACAGGAGCTGCGGGGCTGGTCTTGGGTCACCCAGTGGACACAGTGAAGGTGACTATGAAGCTGGTACTGCTCTTGGGGGTGGGAAGGGAAAGGGAAAACTTAACTCCTACAGACAGGATGAGGATATACGTCCCTGCGGGGGAGCTGGCTAGCTCAGAGCAGTGTCCAGTCCAGCAAAGGGCAAGCAATGGCTATTTTAACTCATTTATTTCTTATTAGGGTAGCCTTAACCGAGCTTGGGACCATCGTCTGCACAGACCTTCCCTGCCCAAGAGCCACCCCACCATCAGGCCCTCCCTTCCCCCCAGGCCAAGCACTGCACCGATTCCCCCCACCCCCAATTGGGATAGGCCCTGCACAAAGAGTCACTGCCCCCCCTTCCCCTGAGTTCACAGTCTGAATAGACAAGGGGGGAGGGGAAGAGGCATAGAGGGGGACTTGCCCCAGATTAATGACAGACCCAGCAATAGAACCCAGGAGTCCTGACTCCCAGCCCCACCCCCGCTTTAACCCTCTGGCCAGAACTGGGAACAGAAGCCAGGAGTGCTGAGTCCCATCCCACAGTCCTGGCTGCTAGACATGCGCTTTCCAAATGTCTCGAAGGAGGGCTTTGCTCGTAATATCGCCCTGCAGATTCTTTGCTCAGAGACGGTCTCATTGCAGGTGCGGCTGCAGACGCAATCTGACTATCGGGGGATCCTGGACTGCGTGATCAGAACGTACCGGCAGGAGACGGTTAGAGGCAGCCCACGTCTTATTTGTATTGTGGTAGTGCCAAGAGACGCCCCCCATCCCTGCCCGGGATCAGAGGCACCCCTGGTGCTGGATGCTGCAGAACTCCCCCTGACCAAGACTGGCTCCTTTCCACCCTCCGCGCTGCATGCGAGGGGAAGCTGCCTGTGACGTGCATAGAGGCATCAGCGTGGGGGGATGTCCCCCAATCACTCCCAGCCCTGGACCCCTATCCCCAGCAGCTGGCCTTGATCTCACCCTGGTGCCCTTTGCCTTGCAGGTCCTGGGCTTCTTTAAGGGGATGAGTTGCCCACTCTTCAGTGTGGCCATGAGCAACTCAGTGATGTTCGGGGCCTACAGCAACGCGCTGCTGTATCTGAGCAACACCCCTCACCGCGACCGCAGCGCCAACCCCCCCAGCTACGCCCACATCTTCACTGCAGGCTGCTTTGCCGGCCTCGTGCAGGTGAGGGACCAGGCTGCTCCCGGGGAGGGAGAAGGAACAGGATGCATGGGTTCTAAACCCAGCTCTGGGAGGGGAAAGGAGTCATGTCCAGTGGTTAGAGCAGGGGGGCTAGGAGTCAGGACTTCTGGGTTCTAGTCCAGCTCAGGGAAGGGGAGGAGGTGCAAGGGGGTTAGAGCAAGTGGCGCTGGGAGCTAGAGGACTGCTGGGGTTCTCTCCCCTCTAGCATTGCATGGCAGTTTTTTTCCTTTAAGGGATTAACTGGGTGATTCATTTCTTCCCCCTGCCTCCCCCCCCAGGCAGTGGTCCTGGCTCCCGTGGACCTGATCAAAGTTCGGCTACAGAACCAGACTCACCCCTGTGGGCTGAGGAATCCAGCAGGAGGCTCCGGAGCCCAGTACCGGGGCCCAGTGCACTGCGGTGCCAGCATATTCCGCGAGGAGGGGCTGCGGGGGCTGTTCCGGGGCACCTGGGCTCTGGTGCTGCGCGATACACCGACATTGGCCGTCTACTTCCTCACCTACGTCAGCCTCTGCCGGGGCCTGGCAGCGCAGGGGCAAGATCCTGGTGAGATGGGAAAGGACTGTGGGGTGGGGGGCAATCTTCCCTCCCCAGGGCAAGAGGCATAGACTACAGGGAACTGGGATTCCTGTTGCGTAACATGGGTCCTTTGATGGACCAGAGAAAATTAAGAAGGATCTTTTCACCCAGCACTATAATGCGGCCACCTCTTGGGTGGAAACTGCCAGGTGTTTAACAACCGTGCAATAATTCACCACCACCACTGCACTGGGGACAGCAGTGACTGAGCCCCTCCTGAGCCCCCCTCCTGCAGCTAAGCCCTAACTCTCCTCCCTCTCCCCTTTGCTCTCAGGGCCGAGGGCTGTTCTCGTAGCTGGGGGCTGTGCTGGCACCGCCTCCTGGGCCTTAGCCACACCCATGGATGTGATCAAGGCCCGGCTGCAGATGGACGGGGTGAAGGGAGCGTCCTACCGTGGGGTCTTGGATTGCATCTGCATCAGTGTTCGGCAGGAGGGACCCACCGTCTTCCTAAAAGGCCTTCCCTTGAACACTCTCCGGGCCTTCCCTGTCAACGCCGTGACTTTCCTGAGCTACGAGAACATCCTGAAACTCATCTGCTGAGCCCCCCTGCTCCCTGCAACACAACTAACTGCCAGCACTGCAGTGGGGCCAGCACGGATGGCCAGGGGAGACCACCCCTGCAGCACAGCACCCCTCATGTTGTGCTAGGGTCAGCGCTGCCGGGGGGGGCAGGATCACCCCCTACAGTCTATGCCCCAAGCTTACACTACATCCTAGATTCAGATGTCCTGCGTGATGTGCGTTCTCCCCACTTTCCATGCATCTTAACGCTTCGGGGAAAGGAATTGCCTGGGGGTGGCAGGGAGGGGTAGTAACTTGGGAGCCTGGGTTGAAATAGAGGGAATGGGAAAACTGAGGAGCTGGGGTGCGGGGCAGGGGATGAGAGAGAAAGAGAATGGTTGTGCTGCTAAAAAGCCCAGAGCTGGGAGTGCGGCCTCCTGGGTTTTATACCAGATGTGGGCTTTGGGGCTCGGGCTGGGGGGGGGGAGGCAGGACTGCTAGGTGCTATTCCTCGTATAAGCAGGGGAATGATCCTGCTATGGTGGGGAACTTTCCTGGCTCATCAGCTCCCCGGGGAGCTGGCTAGCAAAAGGATTGGAGTCCTTGCCCCACTCCCTTTACCAGAGCCCTGCCTGCTCTCAAGGGCTCCCCTCCCCCTCTCCCGCACTGGACGGCCTTAGGTGTTTTCCTTTCACATTTCTCCCCCCCCCCCCCTTTTTTTTTTTTTAAATTGATCGTTGTTTAGTGAATTGTATCTGCACACAGTTCAAAGGCCGCCCCCTGGCCCAGGGACACCACACCCAGTGTCCCGGGGGTGTCAGGGACGTTCACAGTCTGGGTCTCACACATCGTGGGCCCCGGGCCTGGCTGCGCTGCAGGGATGCAGAGAGTCAGACACACCCCCAGGCTCTAGAGGACAGGGCCCTTCTCCCCAGTGTCTGGTCACGATCCCCTCCGCGGCCTCTTGGCTAGTGGCATCTCGCTGCAGCAAGGGTCCCCCTCGCTCTCCCCAGCTGCTCACTGCACTCTGCAGCAGTGCGGCTTGGCTCAGCTCCCTGGGACGCTCCTCGGGCCCTTTGGGTTCTGCCGCTGTGGGTCGGCTCGGCTCTGTGAGCTTCTTCTCTGGCCTCCGCACCCAGCTCCAGCCCCAGCCCTGCTCTCCAGCTGCTCCTCTGGTTCTGCTCGGCTCAGCTTCCTGGCCTGGGCTTCTTCCCTCACCCCCAGCCGCTGGCTGCTCTGTCCTTAGCTCAGCCCTGCTCTCTGCCCCGGCAGGCAGCTGCAGCTCACACGGAGGACAGGACCCCCCTGCCCGCCCTGTCGATCAGGCTGACCTGAGTTGGCCTCTCTCCACTGGCCCTGGCAAACTGTGGCCGGTTCAAGGTCCTGTTTCCTCAAGAGATGCCAACCAAAAAGATCCATTAAGTTTCAGTAAGGGGTTAATAGGCCCCTTACACTAGCTTGGGGAGGGGAGTGGGGCCCAGCGGTTTGGGGAGGGAGTCCTGGGAGGAGGAAGATTTCCCTTACCCAGTTAGAGCATTTCCATGGCAACAGAAGAATAAAGTGGATTTGATCAGTGAGCCAACTCTGCTGTTAGCCCAGTCTGACAGGCACAGAGACCCTGCCAGCCTGGAGCAGGCTGCAACGTGCCGGGGAACTAAACCCATTAGACCATCTAGGCATTATCCCCAGAGCCAGGAATCCAACGCAGGAGTCCTGTCCCCCCTGTGCTAACCCACCCCACCTCGCAGATCTCGCACAGGAAGCCTGACTCCCTGCTCTGTGTTTTTAGCTCTAACCCACTAGTTCAACCCACCCAAACCCACTAGACCCCAGTCGCCCCCCGAGTTTGGGACCACCACGCCACCTAGAATGCTGGGTTCTTGAAAGAAACATGAGGCCTTCCCGTTCATCACTTACCCTCTGTGCGGGGAATTGGAGACAGGCCCCATGTCCTTGCCAGCTCTCTGGCCCCTCTGGCTGCTCCCACCCTCCTGGGTGATGTCTTGTGCAAAGCAATCCAACAATGTGGCGTTCGAGTCCTTCACTAGTGCGAAGGTGCCAGTGTGCAGGCCCTCGGAGGGGGGGGGGGGGAAATCAGCGTCCTCTATTCCTCCCTGAATAGTACAGCTCGGTGCAGTGCAATGGAGGGGAAGCCAAGCCAAGATTGGACACTCTGTCCCTCACGGTTGAAGCTGAATCCAAAAAAAAAAAGCTGGGGAAACCAAGGTGTGGGGCAGGAAAGCGACTTGCCCCGAAGTTCACCGAGTAAGCCTGGAATAGAGCCCGGGAGTTCTGGCTCCTGCTCCCCAGTCTCTGTCCATGAAACCTCACTCTGCTGCTAGACCCAGGGATGGACCCCAGGACTCCTGACTCCCAGCCCCCCCCCCCCCCAGCACACCTGGATATAATCTGAAGCCCAGCAGCCCTGTTCTACCCACTAGACTGCACTCTGCTCTTCGAGCCAGGAGCAGGACTCAGGAGTCAACTCTCCGACTCTGCCTTCCCCTCCAATTTTCAGCTCTCTGCCTCTGCTTTCACATCTGCAAAAAAGCGGTTAATTCTTCCTTTTCATCCATTTCAGCCAGACACTCTTTGGGGCAGAGACTGTCTGGGCCCTGCACGGCCCACTGTGGGGGTCCTGATCTCAGTCAGGGTCTGTGCAGTGCCCAGCAGAAAGGGGCCCCGATCTTGGTCCAGATCTGTGCGGTGCCTGGCATGATGCCCCTCCCCCTTGGCAGTCAGAGGGTGGGGGACTGTGCAGAAGCTGGCACAAGAACAGAAATGCATTGGGATCTGGTCTGAAAGCTGGCCTCCCAGGCTCCGCCAATCCCGGAGAGGGCCGCCCTGATAAAGGTGGGTAGAATTGAAGTGGTGGCGAGTGAGATTAAAGGTCTGTTATATGAAAACAAGAGCCAGACTGGTGCTGAATACATAGTAGATTAGCGAGGGAATTCAAAACTTCACTGTGCAAAGGAACAAGCTTCTCTGGGCCTTGGATACACAAGATAAGATACAGCAGCTATCCCAGTCCCGGGGTTAGCCGTGCATCTTTGGCACACGTCCAAGTGCCCAGGATGTTCCTTATGAAGTGCTGGTGGGTGTAATCAGACCCAGGATAAAATGGCTGAGAGCTCACGCTTGTAAATCTTTCCTGTGGCCAACGCAGCCGTGGGCATGTGCATTTGATCTGCAAAGCCACTGGACCTCTGGGAAGCCATCCTCGCTCCAAGATGAATCGCTGCATCAGTGCAGAACAGTATCACGCTGTATCTTGTTTTCCTATGCATCATAACCAATTGCTGGCTGCTGTAGATTCCTTAATTAGATCCTGCCGGACCACGTTAACTTCAGTCAAATATTTTATGCATAACACAGATAAATGAGGAATAGAACCCAGGAGTCCTGTCTCCCACCCCCTCACACCATCCCACTAGACCGCATCCCCTCCCAGAGCTGGGAATAAATCCTGACTCCCAATCCGCCCACACACCCGTTTAACCCCTTAGATCACTCTCTTCTCCCAGACCTAGGAAAAGAACCGAGGACTCCTGACTCCTACTTCTCTGCCTTCATACCACTTATCCTTACATATAACATAAGGTCTTTCCACCATAAACTGCCACACAATGTCTCCATAGCAAGCCCTGAAAGTGAAACTCACTGTAATGCAGCCACTTCTGGGGTGTAGCTGTACATGAACAAGAAAGAAGCTTTAGCCAAAGATGCTACGGCAAACCCTTTCATTAAGTGAAAGAGCACAGATGTCAGAGTGGGTCTATTTTCCATGCCAAGCAAACAGGAGCTTCCATTTGGAAGGTTTTACCCTGGAAAGCTGTGACTCTGTAAAGGATTTGGGAGTCATGGTGGACAAGCAACTCAATAGGAGCTTCCAGTGCAAAGGAGCGGCCAGAAGGGCTGATACGGGATTGGGACACAGAGGGAAGTAGCAAGCAGGAAGGTGATTTGACCTCTCTGCAGGACATTGGTGAGATGGGTCCTGGAATCCAGTTCTGGGTCCGTGTTTTAGAAAGGCTGTTGGTTAAACTGGAGAGGATGCAGAAGAGAGTCACTAAGATGGGCTGGGAAAAATGCCTGACAGCAAGAGACTTGAGCTCGATCTGTTTAGTTTAATCAAAAAGAAGATGAAGAGGTGAGTTGATTGCGGTATGTAAGGACCATCACGCTGAGAAAATCCTGGGTGCTAACTAAAGGGCTCTTTAACCTAGCAGAGAAAGGCAGTGTAAGAACAAAAGGCTGGAAGCTAAAGGCAGACACATTCCACTGAGAAATAAAAGGACACATTTTTTACAGGGAGGCTGATTAACAATTGCAGCAGCCTGCCAAGGGCAGGGGTGGATTCTCCATCAGGCTGGCTGCCTTCCTGGAAGATGTGTTAGTCAAACACAATGGATTGGGACTCAAAGAGGAGCTGTCCTGCACCCTGTTTATCACAGAGAATGCCAACCTGTACAGCTGCTGGTCTGCTTTAACATTCAACTCTCCGGGTGTTTTTAAACCCAGGCCCCAGCCCAGAAGCAGCGCGCACTCCGCGAGGAACGCTTTCGACCATCTCCACCTGGCTCAGAGACTCCGCCCCACCCTGGCCAATGACCACCTGGCCTCAGTTATTCAACTCAGCTCGTCCACAGCACTGTGGAAGACCTGGCGTGATGCCTTCAACCCTTAAGAAATGCCAGCTGGCGGGGACCACTGCAGAGCATCTCCTCAGCAATCCGGCTACTGTTAACGCGTCGGACCTGTCCTCTGCTCTCTGCACTGGCTTCCTATCGAACAGCAAATTGAGGTCTCAGTCCTGCAGGCCCCAGGGTACCTAGAAGGCTGCCTGTAGTTCCAGGATGGAGACCCACCTTCGCTCTGTTGGCCCAATGGCACTCACCACAATAAGGCTAAAGCTCATCTGTGGAGGGAGACAGAACTTTGGGGGGGGGGGGCTGCAGAATGAGCTCCCCAGGGAGCTAAGAACTTCCCCAAACCTCACCATTTTCTACCCAAATGCAAGATGCATCTTTTTTTTTTTCTTTTTTTGCCCTACCTTCTCCAATATAAATACAGAGCCACAGCTGTATTAAAAAACCCTACCAAACGTGCTTCTCCTCCTGCGGGGAGATGAGAGAAGAAACCTTACGTGGCAGATGTGTAGTCGTGTTGTGCAATGCATGGGAAGGTGCCCCGATACCATGGTGATGAGTGCGGTGGAAGAATCTACATAGAACAGAACCGAGAGCAGCCCCAGTGCTGCTCTAACTGTACACTCCACTCCCCCAGACCCCGCGCCTCCCACAACTCCCCTCCGCCCCGTAACGACCAGAGGCACTACGTTGGTTTTGCTAGAAGCCACTGGTATGGAACTCAGCAAGTGGAAAGATGCCAGCAGAGCTGGTCAGAAATTGATTCCCTCTGCCCGGCCAGGGAAAGTTTAGATGAAGACCAAAAAAACAAAGTTTTGTCAAAAATGTCAATGGAAAATTTGAGAGAAACAAGGTGGGTGAGGTAATCTTTCACCAGCAGATGATGGTCCAGTAAAAGATTGCCTCACCCACCTTGTCTCTGTAATATTTTGGGACCAACACAGCTACAACACTGCAAACAAGGGGAAAAAACCATCAAAAAAAACCAAAATGTTCTGCCAAAAACCATAACACCTCCCCCCCAAATAATTTTTCTGCCAAAGACTATCCAAAAACCACACAACTATTTTTTCCACCATCAAAAGCTAAAACAAATCATCAGGTGAAACACAAACAAACAAACATTGAAAAAAATTCAGCCATCCATGGATTTCTGCACCAGGCCGGAAACTTGCAGCAGCGCCAGAGCATGAGCTTTAGAAAAAGATGCTGGATCTTGATTTACAGAGTTCAAGTGATTGAGATCCCACCCACATCCCTGGGTCAGATGTTCCAGTGATTACTTGTTTGAAATATGCACCTTATTTCCAATCTGCATTTATCTTGCTTCTGCTCCCAGCCATCAGCTCTTGTGTCTGCTACATGAGAGAGCTCTCTCTGGTCTGAGCGGCTCCCCCACGTTAGCACAATATTTGCAGACCACCACCTCTTCCCAATTCTCTTTGTGCTGTGAAATTGTTTTAAGCCTCAGTGGGATACCACCCCCAACCTAGAGGAGAAGCAACTTATACTGGAAAGACTCCTTTTGCTGGTATAGCTCATAGCAGCTCTCTGAACAAAATAAGCTACATTCAGCAAAAGGCCGTATGCCAATATAATCGCAAATACACGAGGGCTTTTCGCCAGTATAAAAGTGTCACAAAAATACCCCACCCTTCAGCCAACACCCTTACACCAGGAAAAAACCTTCTAGTGCACACTGGCCTCTGGCTTGGGTCTACAATGAAAAGTTCTATTGACATCACCATGCCGGACTGATGTAGGGATGCTGACCAAATCCCCAGGGTAGATGTGGCTGTGTCAACGGAAGAGGGCTTCCAGCAACACCGCTAACTCCCTTTGGGGAGCGATGTTTCTGTACCGCCAGGAACCATCTTCTGTCAGCACAGGCTGCACCTATAGAGCTATGCCAATATGGTCTCTGCAGTGTAGACATAGGCCCAGAGATACGGAGGGTCTGTCCCCCATCTGCATTTATTCAGGGGGATGTAAAGCCAATACAGAGTGGGAGATGCCCAGATAAGGACCTAAGATGGACAGGAAACAACAGGTTGCTTATTACATGAAAACAATGCTCCAGTCTCATCACTGCTGCTCCTCGCTAGTGAGCCCCGGGGACATCTGTGCAGCCAGGACTGAGTTAGCAGCCGGCTATTTTAGATGCATTTTAAAGTCGGTTTTTAGGATCTCCCTCATTCACAGCCTTTCCCGATTGATTAACTTCTCTGGCCCCCACTACACCCTAGTGGCGGGGAGGGCAGGGAGGTCCAGGAGCCAGAACATCTAGGTTCAAGCAGGAGAGTGGGAGTGGCTGGCACAGGGGGCCTGGGAGTCAGGACTCCTGGCTTCTCTTCCCGATTCTGCCACACAACATCCTCTCATTCTAGGACTGGAGTATAAATGTGCACCCAAAAATACATGGCTTGCAACAATTAAAAAAAGTCTATAGAGCACATCTCCTGAAAGTAAAACCATGCTCAGCGCTGAGCCATTCTCCAGAAGTATTTCCCCAGTCCCCGTTAAGGGATAACAACAAACCATCTGACACAAAACTCCTGCTCTTGTTGGTTGTAGGATTTTCACATCCAAGGTCCTGCTAGCCAGGGAAAGTTACACCCCTTCCCGAGAGGAAGAAGCTGCACAGATCCATCAGCCACTCCAGGAGCTAACTGAAAGCCCACTAGGTTCACAATACAGCCCCGAGACTTTTGGCATTTGCAAGGGGGAAGGAGAGGACCCATAATTCCTCTCTTTACTTTCCCATTTACATTCCTTTCTGGACCTAGAAAATGTGTGAGCTATAGGGTACTTAGAAGCATATAAACCTGGATCCTGGATCACCGAAACCTGGGCAACTGAGTCGAACAATCCTACGGAGGAATTTCTCTAGCAGTCCTAAAGAACAAATATCCAGCTGCCAGTTTTTACTGCGAGCTTTTGCTGCTGCTGCTGCTACAGACTGAAAACTAAAGATTCAGAGGGGGAGGGGAAAAAAAAAAAAAAAAAAGGGATCAGGATCCAGAAACCTAAAGCCCTCAAACCCATCAGGACGGAAATGGCATCAGATGTATAACCCCTGAAGAGCCAGGGGACCAATATTTCTACTAGGTACGTAAAGAGCAAAGGCAGCTTGCATAGGGATTTTTCCACAGTAGCTCTAATTGTGTGCGAGGCCTAAATATCTGCTGTCCTTCTATCCTTATACCCTGGCAGCTTATGCAATATTTAGCCATTTCCCCGCTGATGTTTCGCTTCCCTCTGGGGCATCATGCTAAATTATTTGTGAGGGGGTGATATTTCAAAGTGCATGGGTGGGTGGTGTTCAAATGAAGCCTGTTTTCAGGGCATCTTTTCACACACTTTGGATTTTTAATAGCTGGAAGTCAGGAGTAAAATCCCACCCCCCGGGGCAAGTTATCCTATAACTGCAGGGGTCCTGGTACTTTCCCGTGAAGCAGCTGGTACTGGTTGGCTGTTTAGCCCAGGATCCTGAATCTGACGCCCCACTGGTTTGATGTAACAGGGCTGCTCCTATTATTTAAAAACATCTAAATATCATGAATTCAGAGCCTGGTTTCTCTAGTAGTCAGTTTCACCATAATCTGGTCAGTTACAGGTCAGTTTCCCCAAGGAGGCAATCTCTGTGCTTGTCCCCTGTGGGAGGGAGGCCACAGTACCAAAAGATAACCTGTGCTATTAGTTATTTCTGTTATGATAATACAGAGGGGCCCCAGCTGAAATCAAAGCCCGATTGTGCAGGGCACTGGCCCCCTCCCCCCTCCACAGTGAGATCAGGGCCTCTCCTGTGCCAAACACTACACACACCCCCAGCTGAGAATGAGCCCCCCTAGTCCTGCCAGCTTCTGCATGGACTCCCCCTTGACTGAGATCGCAGGCACCTGTTGCCAGGAGTGCATGACATAAGACAGTCCCTGCCCCTGAAAACGGACCATCTGTAAATATGAAGTTTGGACAAGCTGCGTTTTTAAGCAACCTAAATTTGGGGCCAATTTTGAGCTGGGTGGCTCCTATTTAACGAGCTGAGAAGGTCTCCCCAGAAATGTCTCCCACTTTTATCAGAAGGACAATGGCCATGTTTTTAAAGTTATATTTAGGTAGCTGTGGCTGAACGAATGGAGCATGGTTCTGCGAGCCAAGACCCCAGGGCTCTAGTCCCAGAGCTGGGAGGGGAGAGGACTCTAGCAAGACGTGGGGAGGAAACTGGGAGTCCGGCGTCTTGGCGTCTATGCCCAGCATTGATAAGTTTCCCATTGGATTCTGTCTCCCTGTCTTACCGATGGCTAATCAGGTTTTTGGGGGGTTGGGCGGGAGGGTCTCTTCTTTCCCTTCTAGATATTCCAGCCCCCAGTGCCTGGCACATCCCTTCACCTCCCACCCCTGGGCCACCATGGAGCTGAATGGGAAGAAGAAACTTCATGCCCTTTCCTTGGCGGAGAAGATCCAGGTGCTGGAAATGCTGGACGAATCCAAGATGTCCCAGTCAGAGGTGGCGCGTCGTTTCCAAGTCTCCCAGCCCCAGATCTCCCGCATTTGCAAGAACAAGGAGAAGCTGCTGGCTGACTGGTGCAGTGGGACGGCCAACCGAGAGCGGAAGCGCAAGCGGGAGTCCAAGTACAGCAGCATTGACGAGGCCCTGCTGTGCTGGTTCCACATCGCTCGCAGCAAGATGCGGGACATCACGGGGCCCATGCTGCTGCAGAAAGCCAAGGAGCTCGCGGACATCATGGGCCAGGAGTTTGTGCCTAGCATCGGCTGGCTGGTGCGGTGGAAGCGCCGTAACAACGTCTGCTTCGGCCAGCGGCACTCAGCCCGAGCTGTGCACGCCCTGGAGCCCCTGTGTGACAAGGGGCCGGCGCCGGCTCCCCTCGGTCTGCCCCAGCTGCTGAAGGATTTTGCCCCCGAGAACATCTTCAGCTGCGGGGAGGTGGCCTTGCTCTACAAAGCCATGCCGGGCAGGGAGCGGGATGGCAGGGAGCGGCTCTGCGTGGCGCTGTGTGTCAACGGGAGCGGCACAGAGAAGCGGAAGCCCCTGGTGGTCGGCAGGCAGCTGGCGCCGCGATGTTTCTTTGGCGTCAACACGGAAGCTTTGCCGGTCCTTTACCGCAGCAGCACCGACGGCCGGCTGACTCCGGAGCTCTTCTCCGAGTGGCTGATGGACTTTGACCGGGAGATGGGCCGGCAGTGCCGCAGCGTGGCGCTGGTGCTGAACGCTGAGCGGCGCTGCCCCGATCTGGAGCCGGCCAACATCCGCCTCCTCTTCCTGCCTCCGCGGCCTCACCACCACCACGACGGCCCCTCGCCCTGCCTGCTCCACCCTGACATTGTCCGGGATTTCAAGTCCCGCTATAAGCGCAGGCTTCTGGGCAAAGTATCCTCCATCAGCAGTGAGACCGACAGCTCCCCCACCTCCATCGCCGCCGCCATCACCGTGCTGGACGCCCTCCACATGGTGGCGGCCGCTTGGGACAAAGTCCAGCCCTCCCTCGTGGAGCAGTGCTTCGGGAAGGCCGGCTGCTCCCAGGGGAAGGGGTCCCTGGGGCTCCCCAGCCACGCCCCCCCCAGGGGGATGAGCCAGGAGGAATTCCGGCGCTTTGTCGACATGGAGATAGAGCTGGCCTGTCCCACAGCCCTGCCCCCAACTGGGGCCTACAAGGAGGAAGAAGAGGAGGAGGAGGGGGAGGACCTTTTCGGCAGCCTGCCCACCAAGGCAGACGCCCTGAAGGCCCTGGGGATCCTGCGGCGCTGGTTCGAGTGCAACGGCTCAACCGAGGGGGTCTTCCGGCAGTTCTACAGCTGCGAGGAGGAGGTGGAGCGGCTGTGCTGCCAGTGAGTGCCCGACTCCCCACACTGGAATGGGGGGTGCCCGCTGCGGCCTCCCAATACTGGAGCATGGAGGGGCTGGTGGCCCTGTACTCTATGGACTCATCAGTGCTCGGGGAGCTGGATTCCAGCCCAGTCCCCCAGTGCCTGAGTGCTGGGGCAGGCCCCAGTTCCCCACTGGGGGCACTAGCGGGACCAGATTCATGCCCCATTCACTGCCAGGGCCGCAGAGAGCTGGTTCCTGGAGGAGAGAAATTGGAGACGCACCATTTCTTCTTTTGGGTGCATCTTTATGGGTGTATAAAGATCTGAAAGAGCCTGCATTACTCATCATCATCACCACCACCACCATGACCCGCAGCCAAAATTTTCCACTAGCAATTCTGGGCTGCCCTCAATTCAAATGTGTCCTGCTAGTCATCACCCTAAAAGGGGCCAGATTTCCAGGAAGGGGTGAAAAACCAGGCCTCTTTAGAAGGGGGGCTGGAGTCAGGCTTGCGTCATCTTCATTTTGTTGGAATCACAATTACTGCCACACTCCCCAACTTACCAGCTGGTTTTGGAAACCTTTGCCTACCAAACTCTGCTCGCTCGCGCTCTCTCTCTCTCTCTCTCTCTCTCATTTCATGCAGAAGAAAGAAAGGGAGAGGTGAATTTTCACGGTTTTCCTCCCAGCTGTTTGAGCTCTAGGCGTTCAACAGAACAAACAAAACCAACTCCCTCCCTAAAGCGATATAACAGCCCAACTGGGGAAAACAGCCCCTGCGTTACATGGATTTCATTTCTTGGCACCTTATTATTCTTCAGTTTCCCAGGGATCCAGGGAGAGAGAGAAAGAGGTGATGTGATGTTCTAATGCGAGGCAGTGCAACACTCCAGAACCAGCAGCATCTGATCTTTGGATGGAAGGATTTAATCCCCAGGGGTGCAGAGGCGAACAGACGTGTGGTGCAGGGGGTAGGGCATTGGCCTGGGAGTGAGGACTCCTTGGTCCTATTCCTAGCTCTGGGAGGGGAGTGGTGTCTAGTGGTCAGAGCAGAGAGGGCTGGGACTCAGGGTTCCTGGGTTCTATCCCCAGCTCTGAGTAGGGTGTGGTGTCTAGTGGACAGGTGGAGGTATGTCTCCACTGCAGTGTAAGCCCAGGGTTCGAACTCAGGCTTAAGCCCCCCTTCCATCTACAACAAATTGCGCTAATCTAGGGCTGCTGGACCCCACAAAAGTGGAGGGTCCAAGCTTGAGTCAAGCTGGGACCCAGGTTCAAGCCATACTGATTTGCAGTGTAGACGCAGCCTCACTGGACTCAAGCTCTGGAAGTCTGCCAAAAGTCTTCCACTATTCCAAGGGTCAACTTCCTTTGTCCTCTGGACAGTCAAGTTTCCCCACAATGTACCATGGACAAAGGGCCACAGTGGCCACAAGAAAGTCTGGGATATGGGTGGATGGACTTGGGCCTGCACAATGCTCTAGGTTGGGACTCAGGGTTCAACAATTCCTAACCCAGAGTTACAAAGGAGTGTAGACGTTCAAGCCCTAGGTTAAACCCAGGAACTGCTACCTCCAGTTCTACTAACCCTGGGCTGACATTGCACGTAGACAGTCCCTGGGAGTCCCTGGGCTCTATTCCCAGCTCTGCCTCTGACCTTGAGCAAGTCCCCTATCCTCTCTGTGCCTCAGTTTCCTCTCCCACCCCTCGTCTATTTAGACTCTCAGCTCTTTGGGGCAGGAACCATTTCTCTTCACATGTACGGCGCCCAGCGTAATGGGCGATTGTAAGTGCTATCGTAACGCTCCTAATAAACAAATACCTTTTTAAAAGCAAGATAACCATACCGGACTGACAGGCCATAAAGGAGAGAGAGCAGACACCTCCATTTGTTAATTCCCCTCCCCACCTTCCTTTCAAAGTTACCTTTAAAGAAACATGGCACCCACTGTAAAATGGTACAATATTTCCTATGGAAATGGTACTGCTCACAGCAAAGGGAGATGGACTCACAGACGCATTCCTGGCTTGCTGATGGTTCTATTTTTCCAATGGAAACTTAACTCACTGTCAGGAGGTTTACACGCACCCGCTTTGTTCTGCTGCAAAAAAAAGAGACAACTGCCCTAGGATTGGTTAGGTGTTTTCGCTTTGTCCTCAGCTGCCTGAAAATCCAAGGCTAACTTTATAGGAAAGCAGTGGGATCTAGCGGGTAGGACACTGCAGTGGAAGCCAGGACTCCTGGGTTCTATCCCCAGCTCTGGGCAGGAGTGGGATCCAGTGGGTTAGAGCAGCAGCTGGGAGCCAGGACTCCTGGGTTCTGTCCCTGGCTCTGTCACTGGAACCCTTCAATTCCCTGTTCCCTCTCCTGCCCTTCATCTATTCAGACTCAATGCTTTTGCAGGGACTGTCTCTCCCGTGTGTCTGTGCAGGACGGGGTCCAACAGGAGGAGCAGGCTGTTCTAGAGCTTGGTCAGAAATGCCAGGCACCCCCAGAACAGAAATCATTTACTCACATACCTTAGTCGTTTGCAAGGTCAGGGCCCGTATACAGCAACAACAACAAAATCAAAACCTAGTTAATAGACTTCAAGGACAGCAGGGGCCATGGATAATTCTCTCATCTGCCCTCCTGCATAGCCCCGGCCAGTAAAAGTGCAGAGATTGCAGATCTAAATCCAATTCAATTACAAACATTTCGGGCTCTCCCCTGACGCCAGTGGAGCAACTGCTGCAATGAGTGTATCTGTGCTGTTGGCTCCCGGCTGCAGTCGGTTCAAGCAGTAAGACCACCCTTTGCAGAGGAAGTAGGTCTAAGGCTGTGGTTTCAAAGAGCCCTGTTTATTTCAGGGGTTCACCTCACTAAGCGCTGACTGCATGGCTGGGACCTCCCTTAGTTCACTGTACAACTCCTTCAATACGTAAATTACACCGGCTTTGGACTCATCCCTTCCGAAATTTCCACCACCGTCATCACTGCAGGAAAGCAAATGCAATGAACAGAACAGGTCGGGAAACTGGGGATTTTGCCTTGCAAAATGTTGATGAAAATGAATAAAAGTTCATTTTGATTTTTTCAGCAAAGATTGAAATACTGAAAGATTTCAGCCAAAACCAAAACTTTGTCCCAAAAACTATTTTGCTGCTGCGGGATCTCATGGGAGTTGTGTTTCGGTTGCCTCATGCTCCCATTCTCCTCTATATGCCAGGCTCCCTGGTCAGACTTCATCTCCCATGATGAACCACTGTCTTCCCTCTTGGAATAGGGCCTCATGGGAAATGTGGTCTGTCCAGAAAGGCCAGTCTGTAGAGGAAATCAGGGACACAGGGCATCCGAACTAGAACTCCCATGAAGCATTGCAGCAGCATCTTCAAATTGAAATATTTTTGATTTTTGACAAACACAACCCCAGACCAATACAAAACCGTCCCAATGTTTTCCATGGGAAGCAGGTGCTTTTTGTAAAATATTTTGTTTAAATCGAAAACCCAACTCTCCATGGACAAATGTTTGATGGAAAATTTTCCTTCAGCCCCATTTTCAACCTTGATTGTGCATCAGCCTGGGCTTTGTGCAGTCACACTCTAAGTACCCCTTGGGGAACAGAAATTAGAGAATAGAGGGCTCTTCAATCCATCAAGCAAAGGTCTAATACGATCCAGTGTCTGGATGTTGAAGTGCAACAGCTACAGTTCAAAGGAACAACTTTTGAAGGGCTGGAGTAGATTCTCCATCACTGGCATGTATAAAATCAAGATTGGATCTTTTTCTGACAGATCTGCTCTGGTTGAAACAAGAATTCACTGAGGAGAGACTTGTGGCCAGGGTTATACAGATTAGACTGGATGATCACAATGGTCCCATCTGGTCTTAGAAATCAAAGAATTTACACAATACCAAGTGGGTATGTGATACCACCATTCCTATTTGCTTGGTGCTTCATAGCTAAACAATTCCCCAGGATATAACCAATGTTTTGGATAGGATCAAGCAGCTGGCAAGCAGTCTCACCAACTCCAAAATCACCAGCCAGCCGAAAAATAATAATGATATTGGCTTAAACAAATTGTGTTTTTGTTTTGTTTTGTTGTTTGTTTTTTTAAAAACACAAAACTTTCTCGGTCAGTCTACCGTCTGGGTTTCTCAGTCAGTCTACCGTCTGGGTTTTAAGCTGTTTCCAAGCTTCTCTCCACAGCCAAGAGGGCTGGAAATATTTTTTTTAAAAACACATTTACTCCCCCCACCACACCCTCCTATTTCTACCTCGCATTGGTTGAACTTAAACTGGTTTTTGGTTTCAAACGGATTTAGCCCGCACTTGTAAATTTACTGACACGAGCCAAACAGCTCTGAACCAAGTTTAAAGCAATACAAGTGCGTCCACACACCAAGTTGCGTTAGTTTAACCAAGACTGTCTATACTGAGTTGTGACCTAGTTGATACAGCACAAGACAGGGATCTGGATTCTATTCCTGGCTCTGCCATTGGCCTGCTGGGTGACTTTGGGCCAGTCACTTTAGTGTTCTATGCCTCAGTTTCCCCTTCTGTAAAATGTGGCTAGTGATACTGACCTGCTTTGTAAAGTGTTTTGAGTTAGTTTCATAGAGTCTAAAGCCAGAAGGGACCGTTAGATCATCTAGTCTGACCTCCTGTATAAAACACAGACCATTAAATTCCATTCAAATACCTGTGTTGAGTCCAATGACTTTTGTCTCCTAAGGACTATGTTTTAACCAAACTGTTGAGCCCCCAGCAGAGAACCGGAGAGACTGAGTGGCCCTCAATACCCGAGGCCTCCATGAGGCAGGGATTGATGAGGTCATGCCTGGATGATCCCAGCAGGCAACCCATACCCTATGCGGCAGCAGATCTACGAATGGAAAGTGCTGTGTAAGAGCGAGGTATGATTATCATTTGTACTGCTATAGCTATTCTTGTATGGGACTGGGATGAGTCACCATTATACCTCTAACTGTATCCACACTAGGGGTTGTACAGGTATAAATATAGCAGTTAAAAAAAAGCCAATCACATCTGTAACCGACATAATTTTACCAGGGACAAAATCTGAGTGTACCCCCAGGCTTACATGAGAGTCTCTCATACCATGACTCCAGGAGCTGGGACTTTAACAAGAAAACAGTAAATATCATGAAATCCTGGCAATGCTAGAAAAACTTATTTTTTGGTTTGGTTGGTTGCTTTTTTTTTTTTTTTTAAAAAAGCACGTTGTTTAAATCCCATTGCAGTTTTCTTCTAAGGTGAAACAAGTGAAGGGAAAAAATTAACAGCTGGCCAAGAGAGCAAGCATGTTAGATGTTGCTCAATAGGCACGCAGGGTTTTTAATGCTGCTTAGATTGGGAGCGAGCTGGAAGATGGGATCTATTCCAACTTCCATTTGACATTGTTCTGAAGCTCAATGACTAGCGCAGTCATCGCTTGGAGCCTGGATATTGGTACACAAGGCTGGGATGCTCAGAGATGTCTGAGAGTTATGGATTATAGAGCCTTTCCCATCTAGGCAGTGCCGGCTCCACTCCAGCCCCAGGGCAGGTGACTGGCTCTCTCAGTGGAGCAGGGAATAGGATTCCATTTAAGTGCTGAATGTCCTAAACTTCCCCTGAAAATTCCAGCCTCTCTAATTCGGAGCCAGCATTGAGAAACAGGATTGAGAAACAGCAGCTCTGGTTAAAAGAAAGACCTAGTAAAAATTAATAGAAAGGGGCTTTTTTTTGGGGGGGGGGGCGGGGTGGCGGAGGGAGGGTGTCCTTTTCCTCCCCCTCCATATCATTTCCCATGTTTTCTTTCTCAGAGAATCTACGTGAATGCAAATAAAAATGATACAAGTGAGTCCTTCTATCAAAATGCCATTCTATCAGTCCACGGTGGGGCTGCCTCTGGATACCAAGTGCAGAATTCACCCTTAAGAATAGTGATCATGGGTGGCTACAAGCAGGGATAGAGCCCTTGATCCCCTCCTGCTGTCATGCCCAAAGGGGAATCATTTGCACTTTGGCAATACTGGATCTAGGACACATGGTTGAGCAGTTCTGCATCTAGTCAGCAGGGGCCGCCAGGACACAGGCACCTTCACCACAGTGCATGGATGCAGCTGTGTTAGCATTGCCTCCAGCACTGCCACTCACTTCCCCGGCCTTCCCCTTGCATGGGTGGCGTATGAGGCACTTGGATCACTGGCAAGATGAAATGTCGGGATGGGTGATGGGGCAAAAAAGCCACAGGGTGGAGAATAATAGGTAAAATATTCTAATGCTGTTCTGTAAATGAGTGAGGTAGCCTCATCTGGAATACTGGATATCAGAGGAAGGATGGCCCAGTGGTCAGAGTGCCTTGGGAGACCCAAGTTCAATTCCCTGCTCTGCCACAGATTTCGTGTGCGACCTTGGGCAAGTTCCTTAATCTCTGAGCCTCACTGTCCCCATCTATACAATGAAGATAACGGCCCTGCCCTCCCTCACTGGGATGCGGAGATGTCCAGATAGATACCTGAGCTAGGTTGTGTGTGCACTCCTGTACCCCATCTCCAACAGGGTTTTGTAGAATGAGACGGGCGGTCAGAGGCTGGTGATGAGAAGGATCAAAGGCCTGGAAACAGGCTCTGAAGAGAGACTGAAAAGATTGGGATGGGTTTCAAGGAGACAAATGAAAGGGGACATGATTGAAGTCTCTAAAATACCAACTGGTCTAGAGAAGGGATTTGGGAGCGTCTGTTCTCCCTGTCTCGTACCATGAGAACGAGGGGCCATTAAATGAAATGGTGTGTGTGTGGGGGGGAGAATTCAAAACCAATCAGAAGAAATACTGACTTAAGCAATATGGGATTAGCCTGTGGAACTCACTGCCACGGGAAGTCAGCAGCCAAGAGCTAGCAAAACTCCAGAAAGGGCATGGAGAGCGAGACAAAGAACAAGATTATCCAGAAGGCATAATTTGACAGGTGAGAAGTGAGTAGCCGATCACAGTTTGTGCTGTAGGAGGCGCTCTCCCCTCAGACATAATATTGGCAGATATGGCACTAGGGGGACATTGTGCTGCAGCATGGGGGGCTCAGTAGGGGGCATTCTCTCCTTGCTGTCTGTGCTGACCCCCAAGCCCCCGTGCAGCACTGGGGGGCGTAACTTCTCAGCCGAGAAGACAGGCTCTGCCCACATCTCGTTAACACCAGGGCAGCGAGCGGCTGGGTCAATCTCCATATTCCAGCACTGATTATTCTGTTCGGTCTCCCTCAATCCCCTGCATCTCTCCACTGGACACAGGAGTGTCCTTAATTTCCCCATTGTAAAAGGTGTGTGTCACGGCGCAGCTGTTAGCAAGCAGTTGCACTCCCTCTCACCCCCCAGAGGCAGCTGCATCTCAGTGCAAAGCAAGGGCTCTGTATAAACACCCCTGTGCTCCACTCCAGAGGCAGCTTCATCTCAGGGCCAGGCAAGGCTTTCCCGTAAACCACTTTGGACTCCTTTAGCAAAGAAAGGCGCTGTGGAAATAGACACTCCCGCCATTCCTATTAATGACCACCAACATGGATCACTCAGGTAATCAGCTCCCTAGGGAACACGACCCTACTAACAGAATATTACTTATCACTTGAGTTAATAACCTCAAATAAAGTTATTGACGCTAATGGCAAAGGCAATTCCCACGCATTGTTCAGATATGGCAGCACACGCGTACTTAACGGGGAGTTAATTAAGACCAATTTGGTGGTGAATAATGAGGAAAGTAGGGTGACCGCAGAGTTTTAAATTAGCCTCAAACTGGCCTTAACACATAGAAAATATAATCTTAAGAAGTGGCCAATCTCAGCTCCTTCTCTGCTCTAACCACTGGACCCCACTCCCCTCCCAGTGCCAGGAACAGAACCGTGGAGTCCTGACTTCCAGCTCCTCCCTCGCCCCAATACCCATGCCCCTCCCAAAGCATTGGGTGGGTGGGGAGTCAGAACTCCTGATTTCTGTGTCCCATGTATCCCAGCTCTGCCTCTTGTGATGTGGGGGAGTTGGAAGAGGGGAGGTATTAGTTCCTCCCCCTTTCTGTGCCTCAATTTCCCCAGCTGTAAAACATGACCTTAGGGGCACTGAGCTCAATGAAGGTTTGCAAGGATCTTTGAGGCCGTTGGATCACCAGGACATGGAGCAAACCATCCATTACGAACGCACGGGGGCAGGAATTTAAGCTGTGAGTGGTTTGGCACCGGCCCCACCATCAATGCAGCAACAGCCCCCATGGAGAAATACACTGGTAGGACTCAGATTTGCACTAGTGCAAACCCACTAGGCTTCCCCATCCTTGGATTCTAGGGCTGCCACTCCCAAGTCTCCCACCAGGTGGCAGCAGACACCTGAAGCAAGCAAGCACAACAGGGCATCCTCTAGCCAGCCAATGGGATTAGCAGCCCAGCACCCTGTGGCAGAGCAGAGCCCCAGCTAGAGGGGACAGGGCGGCCTGATCTCTGCTGCTGTTGGTCAGGGACATTCTGTCCTGGGGAGACAGCAGAGCAAGCTCTGGCTTTTTAGCAGCTGGGCTTCCCAGAGTGGAGAAACTGAGGCACATAGCCTGGAAACACACCTTGTTACACCCCAGTAACTACTAAACTCTGTTCCCTCCCAGACCTGGGACAGAACCCAGGATCCCTGGCTCCCAGCCCCACCTGCTCTAACCCCCTAGACCCCCCTCCCCGAGCAGGACTTACAGCTACAGGCCCCAAGTCTCACTCACACTGCTTCTCTCACGGCTCAGGGGGGGGAAAAAAAAAAAGGAAAAAAGTGGGTCAAGTTTGGGGCTGATCAATCTTGGTGACGTCACTGGCTCACCCTCCGTGATCTCTGCAGCACCAGTCCTGCCCACACAGCCCCAACGCCCCAAGTTCAGTTCCCATCGCGCTGGCCTCTAAGAAAATGGGGGAGGGGGATGGAGTGATGCAAGGCCACCCATCCACCTGCCTGCCACACTGGGCCACCACCCCCCCCAGCTCTAACCACTAGCCCCCACTTCCCCAGAGCTGGGAATGGAGCTCAGGAGTCCTGACTCCCAGCCCCTTGCTCTAACCCCGAGGCCCCACTCCCCTCCCAGAGAACGGGAGAGGGAAAGTTGTTCTGTTACACAAGATTCTGGCTCAGGACGGAAGAACGTGTGTCATTGATACTCTGGGCCCTGCGGGCAGTCAGCTGCTCTGAGGTCACAGCAGGGATCCGGCCACGGGCTCTGCATGGAGACGCCAGCTCTATCAGCCTGCAGGGCTATTTGCTGGCATGGGGGACGCTAGAGCCACAGACAGAGACGTTCCTCTATTGGTGCTAACTCCGGGGGCAAGCCAGGGACACCTGCCCATCTGGGCCACAGAGCCCACTCCCTAGTCACCATGCTGGTGTCTGCAGCTCAGCGCCCCCTAGCGTTGCACTGGGGCAGCACGGCCTGTGAGGAAAGAACGCCCCCTACTGAGCCACCGCAGCACTCCCTGCAGCTCAGCGCCCCCTAGTGCCACAGTGGGGCCAGCACAGACTGTGATACTAACGGTTTTCCTTCACGCTCACCCATTAAGCACTGACCACGCATGGTGTGACTACTAAGATTTTACCCCACGTCTATGGAATCTATGGACTGGGGACCTGGACTCCTGGGTTTTAGGAGGGGAGCTGGGAGCCAGGACTCCTGGGTTCTCTGCTGCTGGCCTGCGTGCCTTTGGGGAGGGAGAAAGTCCTGTATCTTTTCTGTGCCTCACTTTCCTTTCCCTCTCCCAATACAGTGGGGGTTAAATAGGGCTCAATGCTGTTTTAAAAGCCTTTGAGATACTGGGGAAGGAAATAAGATACTATTCAGCATGGGGAAGGGGCGGCCTAAACAGGGGGTCAAAAGGGACAGGTGTCCCCTCTCCTCTCCCTAGAAATGCTCCCCCACAAATCTTGCCAGATTTTCCCCTCCCCACCTCTAGTCACCTGAGACCTGCCTGATCCTCCCCTTGGGCCCCATCTCCACTCCCGACATCGTGCCCCACTGCAAAGTACAGCAGCTACTCCCTGATTGCATGGAGGGGGGTTGGCAAAAGACTCAAGCCTCCTTTGCACAAATGCCCCCCACCCGTAGTCACACAACACGCGTGTGGCAAACACACACAGTGGAGCTGAACCGACCCTGGATGTTTTGGTTGGTGGCTGAGATGAAAAAAAACAACCACCAAACAAACAAAAAAAAGCATCAAACAAAAGGTTTCATTCGACCCCAAAAATCAAGTTTGGGGTGGGTTTTTTGTTTTGTTTCTGGGGGGGTTTCCCCCTTAGTTTGGGCATTGAACAAACCTAGCTACATTGCTGACAATGGCGGCGTTTTCAAAGAGGGAGGCAAAATGCTTTGCTTTTTGGGTGGAAACAAAAATCCATTCTCTGTAGCTAAAGCCTCCAATTTGCCTCAAAGCTGCATTTTTGGGCAAAGAATCAGCATCTGAAAATTTCCGCCAGGCCTCCCCACACCCCCCCGATCTCCCATCCATCTCTCCCTCTCCACCCCCTGCGCAGCCATGGCGCTGTCAGAGTGAGGGGTGACTTGGCCACTGCGCCTCCATCTGTTTCAGGAAATAATGAGCCATTTCATGTGTTTTATGAATTTTCCTTTTCTCCTCTCTCTCCTCCTCCCCCCCTCGCCTTCCTGTGAGGGGCTGATAAATCTCTGGGGATGAACAACTGGCCCCATTTGTAACCATCTCCCTGGCGATAAAGACGAATAAAGTTGCCACCCACTAAATAAAGACCTTGGGAAGGAAGAAAAATCCAAGCACAGCAGATCTGAGAGACACTGATGCTTAGCAAAACCCTGGCAAGTTTTTGCCCCACGACTCTGGGGTGGGGCCCAGGGGCTGTTTTTAGAGGGATCCCTCACCTAGCCCAGCGATGCAGCTGCCTCTGGGGTTGGGCATGGAGGCTGGGATCCTTTTATACAGGGATCCCTCCCCCAGGGGACTTTTAATCACTAGAAGCAGCTAGGGCATTGGTTTTGCACTGCATCCAAAGGACAGTATCTCCTACAGCACAGCACCGCAGAGCGTTACAAGTGGGTGTTGCTGCCAGCACTGCCTGCAGGGGAGCGCCCCCCTACTGAGCCCCCACCCTGCTCCCTGCAGCTCAGCACCCCCAGCACCACAGTGGGAGTAACTCCAGTGACTCTGCGGGGAGAACACGCCCTTCCAAATGACCACAAAATAGCACCCCTGGGTGGGGGTCTATTATCCCCACACCCTGACCTGGCCCCACCCTGCTTAGCTGAAGCCCAGCCTGGACCGCTCGGGGCAAGAAGCGTCATGCCCATCTGTGCCACTTTCTAAGAGTGGATTGCTGAGCTAGGGAACTGGAGCCCGATCCAACGCCTGCAGCTCAGGCTAGTTATTATCCTGTGCGGCACGACAGACGCATTTGGTCTGCCCTGGCCCGGCCGTGTGCTAGCCCAAGCACTGCTCACCCTCCTACTGAAGGGATGCAGGGCACCTGGGCTCCATTCCTCACCTTGCCACTGCTAGGATGGGCAAGTCCTGCCCACCCTTTCCCCCTGCCTCAGTTTCCCCCTCGATCCATTTTGGGCCAGGCTTACAATTTCCAGCCGTGGTGAGGAGTTCTGGGGGTGGGGTGGGGGCAGTTTTTACAGACATAGAAGAGGCTGAGCATTTTCCCTAGTGCTCAGCTCTTTCTGCAAAGCCACATGCCCCCCTGCCGGTAAGTAAATGGACGCACCCAACGTCATGAGTCATTATTGAGAGCAGTTGGCTCAGATTTCCAAGTCCTGTGGCGAGGAGGCAAAGGGACAGATGCAAACTGTTCAGTGTAGGGAGCTGGCTAGAGAACATCTCTGCACCGCTGCCTCCTGCTGGAGGGGATCAGAACTGCACCACTGTGTGTCATTGGCCCTATACTGCTACCAGCTGGTAGGGGTTCATTTTAACATAATGGCCTAGGATCTTCAGAGCTGGAAGATTGTGCTTGTAGCTTTGCAAATGCCACATATCCATGGACTTCCAGGGGGGTGAAGCCAATGAATGCAGCTTCTTACAGAATGAGGGACAGGAGGATCTGGTACCTAGCCAGCACCAGGACATCGGGGTCAGCACTGGCTAGAAGACAGCACAGCGCCCCCTAGCACCACACCAGGGCATTGGCACCAGCGCTGTCTGCAAAGGGGGTGGGGCGAGCAGCCCCTCTGGAACCTTGCAGCAAGCTCCTGGCAGCACAAGACCCTACACCAAGAAGGGTGGGAGGTGCTAGAGGGGACACGCACCCAGGCACCGGGGGGGAGACCCCCCCCACTGCCTGGTACACATTCCCCATACAGAAGGGGACGCCCATCCTACAACAGAGAGAGATCAGGAGCGGGCACCCCCCCTTATGCCCCCCCTTTCTTTCCCACTGTGCCCTGTCCCTCCCGCCACCCCATCAGGCCAGCCAGCTCCAGCGGCGGGTCCCATCTCTCTCCCGCTCTGCTCCATATGCCCAGCACACACAGAGGAGGGGGGAGAAACCGCCTAATCACAGCCTGGGTATTTGCATTTTAATGATTTCCTACTCATCCTTCCATGGGCGCACACTGGGTGCCAGCAGGGAGGCTGCTTTACAGAGGGCTGCATTGTGTGTGTGTGTGTGTGAGAGCGCACGCGTGCATCCATCCGTCCATCCATCCTCATTGGGGAAGGCATATCCAGCCTCCCCAGGCAAACACTCACTCACCCTCAAGATGGAAGATTCTCTGTTCTCCCCCCTCCCAGTCGCATTAAGAGGCAAGCCTGCTGGAGCACGTTACTTCCCGTGAATACCTAATGCCTGGAGAATTATATGCAAAGCGCCTGAATAAATATAAAGTTAGTCTGCATAATAAATCCCACTACAACTTCCCTCCCCCCAGCCCCACTCCCAGGAGGCCCCACGAGACGAACATATTTTGACAGGCTGAGTTCAATCTTTTCTTCTTTTTTTTATTTAAAAAGAACAAAATTTTTTTACAATTTTGTTTCATTTTCTCTCCCCGCGTCTTCCCCAGCAAGTTATTCCCCAGCCACCGCGCAAAAGCAGGTCAGATTCAAATGGCGTCCTCAATACAGAGGCTTCAAACGGCGGGGAAGCGTTGGGGGTTGAAAGGCGGGATCTGAAGGGCCATAGTGAAGAAATTATGCCAGGAGCCGCAGGTCTTTGCAGACAGCACATCTGAAAACACATGATGCTTCGTCTCAATATAGCCCATATCTAACTATATCCTCCTATCACCTAAGGAGCAGAGGAGACAAATCAATGGTACAGGCAGGGGAAATGAGGTGAACTCACGAGTCCTGCCTCCCAGTCCCCACCCTGCTCTATCCACTAGACTCCATTCCCCCCCATGACCAGGGAAGAGAACCCAGGAGTCCTGACTCCCAGACCCCACTCGACCCCCCTCCTCTCCCACAGCTAGGGATAAATCAAGAGCCCTGACTCCCAGTCCTGCCTCTCCAACCAAAATAGCCAACATTCCCCAACTGTTACCCCAGGGTTCAGGGGGATGGGGTGGGGGGAGGGGCAAAAATCAGCTCAGTTCTCCTGTTTCCTGGTATCTGACAGTGACAGTCTGACAATATCCATCAACAACGTGCCTGACTGATGGCAGGTGGCTAGTTTCTAAGCTACCTATGCTTACACACCAGTAGTGGGGGGGCAGGGGTGGGACAGCCTCCTACATACGCTTGGATCACAGCAGCCTGATATGTTGCATCTCCATTCCCTGGTGGGAGGGGCGAGGGAGGTAAGAGAGCAATTTATCTGGTGAATTATGGAAATGGGGCATGGAGCCCCCTGACCAACACTGAGGTCCCTGGCATGTCAGTGGCTGCAGACCCCCGACCTGGTCAACACTCTGCAAAGCCCCTGCGGTCATTAAAAAACCAGAGGAAAGACGCAAGGAGTTTTGGTTGTGAAAAAGACCTTGAAAATGTGACCGGAGTCAGGGACACGTGCCTGAGTGTGCCGAGAGCCTGAGCCAATCGCTCTGGTGGGCTGCACCGGCCCCTGCAGGGGCCAATTCAGAAGCAAAATGATATTGAAAATGCTGTTACCTGCTCCACTGCCCATCAGCAGCATGCGACACAAGAGAAAGGTTTTCCTAGAGCAAACTCCTGCCCAGTCTGTTTTGAGCGAGCACTTCTGGGCGGGCAGCAGGGCGGGCGACTAACGAACCTGGGCTGCAATGAAACACCGATGGGGTCTGCATTTTAGACGGGACATTCAAAAAAACCAAAGAGGTGCAGA
This sequence comes from Emydura macquarii macquarii, assembly GCF_026122565.2. Lineage (NCBI taxonomy): Eukaryota > Metazoa > Chordata > Testudines > Chelidae > Emydura > Emydura macquarii. The sequence continues at coordinate 5,463,498 of NW_027131105.1, read as the reverse complement.
GAAAAGCCACACAAAGGATCCAAGGGCTGGAGAAAACACCTGTCAGAGAGAGGCTGGTTAGCGCCTCGCAAAGCGCACCGAGAGGGGATTTGATCACGGTGAACGAGGACCTTCCCGGGGAGAAAATCTTGGATACTGAAGGGCTCTTTAGCCTCACTGAAAGAGGCAGAACAAGAACCAATGGCTGGAGTTAAAGCCAGACGCGTTCAACTCACAAACAAGACTCCAATTTGTACCAGGGAGGGCACCTACCCATTGGCACAGTCACCCCAGGGCAAGGGTGGAGGCTCCATTTCCAGGCTGGCTACCTCACTGGGAGATGCGCCAGTCTCAACGCCGGGTGTCTGGCTGACAGGGGCTGCCCTGTGCTGCACGGGAGGGCAGAGCAGATGATCTAATGGTTTCTTCTGGCCACCGGAGAGAGAAACCCAAATTACCACCAAGAAAATCTAGTCCCCAGAAGCAACAGCGTGTTTTACTGGCCACTTTGGCTAAGGCCCCTTCGCTTGGATCCTGGCCTTACAGCCCCGCCGCTGAGCACCGCCACAGCACGTCTCCCCCACAGAGCTCAGCGTGCTGTACAACATGTTACAGAGGGAGAAACTGAGGCACGGAGGCAGCCAGGACTTGCCCAAGGTCACCCAGCAGGCCAGGGCAGAGCCGGGAACACAGCCCAGGTCTCCAGAGTCTCAGTCCAGTGTTCCACCCCTTCCCGCACCCCCTCCAGTTGGGAGAGGTTTCACGCTTAGGCTAGCGCCAGGATGCTGCTGAGCCCCTCAGCCCTCACAGACCCCACGAGGGGCTGAAATACACCGAGAGCCCAATGAAAACAGGGAACAAAACCCTGCGACAGACCAGCAGCACGGGCCAAAGCGCCGGGCAGTGTCCAAGTCCCAGCTAGCTTTGGACGGATCATTTTGAAAGTTTGGCGCATTCGTTCTTCAAGCCCAGCCCAAATCCATGTTTTCAGGTTTCTTTTTTTAAATTGCTTTAGCTCTTCATGTCCCCAGGGCCCAGGGCCAGTGGTTTGGCTCAATGGACATGTAACCCCCACCAAATGCCCCCAGCTTCTGTTCCTCACACACTCCCCCCAGTACTGGGATCCCACCCCAGTCACCCCCTAGCCTCACTCCCCACACCAGCCACCTCCCCCACAACCTTGGCTTTCCAGGTCACCCCCATCAGGCAGGGTGCAGTGCCTGGCACCAGAGAGGTCTCCGCAGGTACAAATAACACACAACCACAACAACAAAATAAAACACAAACCTTTCTCCTGCCACATGCAGCACATGGCACAATGGGCTCCCAGGCACAGCCACCAGAACTGGGGCTTTTCTTTAGCTCTCACTCGGCTCCCCTCCAAAGCTGAATTGATCACATCACCACCAATTAACAGGCCCTGCCCCCTCACCCAGCTGGATTTAACTCCCACACCCCTGCCTGGCTACGGGCCATGAGGCATGCCTGACTACCCAGGGCCCAAGTCCCTTTCGTAGTTACAAGGCGTCAAAGCCGGATGGGACCCTTCGATCCAGTCTGAGCTCCTGCATTAGCACCGGCCGTGACATCTCCCCCCAGCCCAGTGACTTCAGTCAGCCCAAAGCACGTGGGTCCTCAGCCCCTAGCCTGGCGTGAGCCCCGGGCAGAGAAGAGGAGAGACCAAGGGGCCCCCCATACCCCAGCCCCCGGCAGTGGCAGGGAATTGCCCCAGTGAGACATGCCCAGGTGGTCCCCACAGACAGGCCCCTGCTGCAGGGGAAGGCGAAAGGTCCCTGCTGATCTGACCTGGGGAAATCCCTTCCCAGTCCCCCCCCGTCTGGTGATCAGCAAGACCCTGCCTGTGTGAGTGAGACCCCCCAGCCAGGTAGAGAGAGGGGGGCCGTGCCAGCGCTCTGCCAGCCGAATGCCCCACGCCAAAACGGAACTGACTTTATCTCATCTGGGCAGTGTCCCTGGGCGCACGGCACTTAGCTACCCCCAGCAAGAATCGAACCCAGCAGCTCAGGGCCTCTGGGAGCCGGAGCGAAACAGCTCTTTGCTGGGCTAACTCCCAAGCCTCACTATGATGTATTCACTAGGGGGCAACACAGGTCCAGGGTGGGACACTTACAGCTCCGCTATTAACCTCAGCTCAGGTCGGGCTGGTGGCAGCCTGAGATCAGGGCCCTGCCATGCTGGACGCAGCACAAACCCCAGCTGAATGGGGATAGAACCTAGGCATCCTGACCCCCAGCCTGCCCTGATCTAACCACTAGCCCCCACACCCCTCCCAGAGCTGGGTGAGAACCCAGGCATACAAACACCTGATGGAAGCACCCCATTAGCGGTGGGCAGTCAAGGTCCTCAGACAGACAATTGAGATGTTCTGGCCCTATGCTGTCCCCCCAAACCTGGGACCAAATCAGAGCCAGCGCCCCAGTCCCCGCACCCTGGGGCCAGATCAGAGCTGCCCCCAAAGGGGAAAGGCCCCACGTCCCATGCCAGACAGATCCAACTAATCCTCCATGGTCCTGGTCTTTAGCTGCCAGCCTTATTAAAATTCTCAACTGATGGAAATTAAAGTGGGGGGAGGGGTGACAAGTAAATAAATAAATAAATTGGGGAATAAGCAAAACCCTACTGGGCTGAGAATTGGCTCCAGGCCACACAATCACTTCATTAATGTGTCAGATGTTTGCAGGTATTTAAATTCTTCTTCAGGAGGAGGAGGGGGGCGATTAAGATTGTTGAAAACAATCAAATGAGGCCCATTAGGAATAAAAGAGACACAAGAAACCGGAGAGGAACGGGAAGGTAGAAAGGGAAGAACTAATAACGAAAAGCTGTGGGTGGGGGTTTGAAAAGCCCAATATCTGTGATTGCGGCTGCCGGAGCTGCCTTGATCCCGGGTGGCTTTGAAGTGGGAATTACTGTCAATTGTTTTTATACGTGAAACTGAAAAGACGGGGAAGCTGGGGGTCTGTGATCAGGCTGGCTGGGTGGGTTTAACTCTGGGGAGGTGGGCGTGTGAAGAAGCGGCGTCCCCAGGTGTGGGTTGTGGATGGGGCACGTTGGCGGGGGGGGGCGATGCAAAAGTCATCATTGCATGGAGCCCTCCTCCATTGCTCCCCGCCACCCTCAGCCCAGCCCAGCCCACACTGTGCTTCTCACGCCAGCTTCCTCCCCATGCTGGGATTCCTCTCTGCCCTCCCCACTCACTGGCCTCCTCCACTGCCAGGATCCCTCCCCGACCCACCCTGAGCCTGCCGCCCCAGCTGCCCGCCCCCCCCGGCCTGTGCTGCCCACCTTTCCCAGCGCTGCTGGGCCATGGTCGCCACAGTCCCCTGGCTCCTATTCCTGCCTCTGGGAGAGAAGTTGGGTCCAGCAGGTGGAGCGGGGGTGGTGGGAGTCAGGACTCCTGGGTCCCATTCCCAGCTTTCCCGGTTGTGTGACCTCAGGAGACTGCCCCATGCCCCTGTCACGAGTGATTCCTGAGGCCCCCCCAACCCCATCATAAGAACGCCCAGCTGCATACTATTCCTCCCTCCCATCCCCCGCTCTGCCGGGGGGCCAAACAACACAACACGACAAAGAGGGGCTTGGGAGCCCCTCCCTGCTGCCCCATCTTGCTGAGACGGAGGCGGGCATCCCTCCGGGCGCTGGCTGGGGGAGGCCTCGTGCTGGGAACGCCGCTCTCCATAATCAGCCTGGATCTAATAAGCCGCCAGTGCAATTTTCTCTGGCGCACACAAATAATTACAGCAAATTTGTTAATGAATTTAATATTGCGGCTGGTACACTCGGCGGCAGAATGGCACGGAGCTGGCGCGCTGGCATTTGCCGGCGGCGCCTGGGACGGAAACTCCCTCGCTGAGCGATCCTGGCGCTCACTCTGCGACCCAGGGGCCCCCCCCCAGAGATGTTTCCTGGGGTCTGCACCGTCTGTCCCTGTGGGGCCATCCCTGCTGCAGCTGCTGGCCCCATGCCCATCAAATGATCAGCCCCCCTCTTCCAGCCAGGCCCACTCTGGTGCAGTCCCCTCCTGCCCTGGCAGGCGACACAGGCTGCTGGAAGCGGGGTGAGGCTGGGCAGGCCCCCATGGGGAGCCTGGGTGCAGGGGCTGGCCCCACAGCAGTGGCGAGACGCAGCAGTGTTGGCCGCCCCCCTTGTCCCGCTGAGGCTTGGCCCTGCAGCCCCGCCGGTGTGATGGAAGGGCCACGGGACCCAGGGGGAGCCGTGCTGGGACACCCGAGCACCAGGCCCCAATGCCACTCACGCAAAGTTGGCCCTGCTGCCACCCTCTTGTCAGGCTGAAGGGTCAGGCAGGGCCAAGCCTTCGTGGCACTGGGTGTCCAGCTGAGGGCGCCGCGGCTGCGACCCGCCAGACGGTGTCTCCAACTCTAGCAGCAAGCTCAGGGCTGAGCCCTCCTTGGAGAGCTACCACCGCCCCCTGCGGAAAGACAATCTCCACCGGCATCTCTGGGAGCCACCGTCTGCATCCTGTGCCAGCCGTGAGCAGGAGCCAGGGCGTGGCACCAGCTGGATGGGCCGGGCACGAGGTGCGACCAACCCGAAAGTGCCTCATGGGACGTGTTGGTGGGCGAGGGACACTTCCACCCGGGGGCTCGGGGACAGACAAGTTCTCCCACAAACCAGTGCGAGCCACGCTCCGGCTAGCGTGGGCTAAGACCCATGGACGTGCCCCCAGGTATCTTAGCACGAAACCCGTGGCCGTGCAGCAGTCCCTGGGTCTGGGGCGGGTGTGGTTCTGCAGCGTGGGCCCCCCACAGCTTGGCTTGGCTAACCCGGCGGTATGTGCACGGGAGCCCCCCCACGGGTACACGCTGCTCTGGAGACATAGCCATAGACTTCTCCCCATCACCGATGGATCTCAGCGGCCCTTTGAGCCCAGGCACCACGCACCGTCCCATGGCAAGGGGAGACACCTCCATCTCCGTTCTGGCCAGGTCTCCTCCAGGCACCAGCACAGGCAGGAGGATGGACCCACGGCCAATCCGCTCCATTCTCCTCTCTGCACCGACCGACTTGGAGACACCCCACTTCCAGTCTCCTCCATACACCAGTACAGACTGGGCTGGAATACTGGTCCCGAGGCTAAGGGAGACACCCCCACTTCCATTCAGCCTGGCCTCCTCCATCCATGAACCGGCTTGGCGATCCCTCTGCAGGGGACGGCGCCATCCCCACCCAGTCTTCTCCACGCCTCAGGGCACAGCACTGCCTCTTTCTCCAGTCCCCATTCCCGTCCACACGTAGCCGTCTCTGCTCTCTCCTGGGGGGGCAGAGGCCCGGGGCACGGATGGGATCCCACTCCTCATCCTGCCTGCTGCGTGTCCTCCTCACGGCCTTCATGCACCCGCCCCCAGCGGGAGGCTTTGCTCTCCGTTTCTGCTGGGCCAAGGAGAGAATTTGGCCCCGGGGCCCCAAGGCAAGACTTGGGTGAGGGGGCACCGTGCGAGCCATGGCAAGGAGTCATGGCCACTAAAGCCAGCGCCACCTGTTTACAGCTGTTCAGCCCTGGGGCAGCCCTCAGGCCTCAGCCATGGGGCCCTCCCCCCATGGCTCTGCCCCATGAATGGACACCCCAGCACGGCTGCAGCACAGAGCCCTGCCCGAGGGCTGGCCCGGCCCACACACCACTCCAGCCCGGTTCTGTGCTGCTCGCGGGGGCGAAGCCTTGTCTCTGGACGAGCTCCTCCCAGCGCAGCTCTGCCAACCTGGAAGGACCTGGGCCAAGGCTCCGAGGGTTTAGCCAGGTCCTTCTTCCCCCATGAGTCCTGCCTAGGCCGTTGGTGGGCCAGGGACGGTGATCCAGTCTCTGCTCCCCTCTCTACCCCAAGCCCATGGAATGGGGGCCAGATCCCCAGCCAGGGGCTGTGTTGTCTCCAAAGGAGGGCTGTTGATATGTACCCGGTGGAGGGCTGGTCCCACTCGGGTAGACAGAGCTACGAGGCTGCATCATTCCAAGACGGTGCATTAAACGTGAGGGGCCAGATTCAACCTTCTCCGCTCCCTATCATCAGCTGGGCCCCTGGTCAAACCTGCCCTGGACAATCCCCCCCTCTCCCTGTTACCTGGGCTGAGAGAAGAACGGCCTCTCGTTATCCAATCTACCCTGGGCTCCTGCTGCGTCACGGTGATCTGGTGGCCGGGAGCTCGGCGTTCCTCCAAGGTCTTTCTGCCCATTCCAGACCGGGACGCTGGAGGTGGATCTAAGGTCTAAAGTGCTGGGGCCGTACCCTGGAGATCAAGCCCCAAGGTCAACCCTAGCACAGGAACTGTTGGCTGGAGTCTCTGGCTGGGATTCAGCAGCAGATTGACCTAGAGGACCCCAGGGGTCCCTTTGTGCCTGAAACAGCAGCTGAGCCCCGTTCTCCGCCACCCTGCACCGTCATGTGCCGTTTGAGCAGGGCACGGCGCCAACGGCAGCACCCACTTGCAGTCCATGCTCACCGTGGCCCTGATCCAGGCAAGCACATCGGCATGCGCTTTGCACCAACCCCTCTGTGCCACCCCACTGGCCCAGGTGGGGCTCACTGCTTGGTTCAAGAGAAGCAGCTGCCAAAGAGCTGTGCTGGATCGATGCTGCAGGGGTGGCATTTTTCCAGCGAGCTCAAAGCCCAGGAGCAGGCCCGAGGATTTCCAGAGCTCAGTTCCTGTCCCAGCATCAGCGCTCTTGGGGATGCGCGCTGCTCATCTCAGGGGCTGGGAGCTTTGCAGAATCTAACCCCAGGAGGTAGACAAGCATGTGTTCTAGTGGGTGAGTAGCAGTCAGGATATCTGGTTGCACTCCGGCTCTGTCACTTACCTTGAGCTCGTCTCGCCAACTCTTGATGCGTTTCCCCTCCCACCCTTCGTCTAGTTAGACTGAGCTCTTTGGGGCAGGGACTTCTCTCACCATGTATCTGTGCAGCGCCCGCCCAGCCCCATGGGGACCTGGTCTCCATTAGGGTCTGTACAGCACCAGGCAGAGTAGGTCCCTGACCTTGGTCTCGGGGTTTGTGCAGCAGGCAGCACAGTGGGAACACCGAGCGCGGTTGGGAGGGTCTGTGCAGCGCCTGGCACAAGGGGGCCCCAGTCATGCTCAGCAGTGTGTGTGTGTGTGTGTGTTGGAGGGGAAAGGGGGTGGTGCAGTGCCTGGCATGACAATGGCCCTGATCTCGGTTGGGATCAGTGCACCTGGTGTGACAGGAACCCTGATCTCAGCCCAGCACCCAGCCTGACAGGGCCCCACTCTATTGGATGCTACTGCAATATAACCCCCAATAGACAAGGTACAGAGCAATGGAGAAACAGATCCTAGGTTTCCTATGCACAGCTCAGTCCCGTGACCATCTCTCGGCCCGTTTTGCCCACACAAAATGAGGACTAGAACTCCAGAGTTGTACGAAGTATAGAATCAGTTGTATTCCCCTTTGCGATAATGTACATGGGTTGAAAGGTTTTTTTTTTGACTTCATCATAATTGGTAACACTTTACAGTAACATTGAAGAGTACAGGAAGTTTACAGGGTAAATATGCAGAATCACAGAGTATTTTCCCCAAAACAATCAGGAAGAGGTTTTTTGTTCTTTAAAAAACAAACAAACAAAAAGGATACGAAAAAAATGAATTAAAAATTTATTTCCTCCCCAACTGGAATGCCTTAAAGGAAAAAAAATTGGGAATTATATTGTTAAAATAAACCAAGCTCTCTATTTTAAAAAGAGGATATTTATCAGAGTGTCATATGTTTAAAATAGTGTTTGCAACCTTCATTTCTCTGCCCGAGCCCCTCCCCCAAACAAAAATAAAATATTAATAATGTACAAATTAATTTACATTTGATAATGTTCATTACACTCCGAGACAGGCAGCCAGAAATCCCCCTCCTTCACCCTGCAGACAGTTAGATTCAGTGGCAACGTTTGGAACGAAGGAAACGGCAATAATCATCTGCGTCTTTACGAAAAAAATTGTTTGTTTTTGTTTCTAGTTAAGAGAAAAATACAGAACATTGGCTCATGCACTGGTCCAGGTTGCTGACAGATGCCCACCAAATGTCACCCTGGCCAAAATTCTCCAAAGTGTCTAGGTGATTTTGGAGCCTAAATTTCATTTGCAAAAGCTCGCTGCTAGCCCCTTTTGGCATTTTAGCATCTAAGTAGAGGGGTTTTTACAATAACCTTACCAGGATTGAGAAAGCGAAGTGCCTGTCTCACCTGCATCCTATCATTTTGAAAGAAAAAATTCCAATCCAAATTGCTCACACACACCCCTTCCTGGCGATGGGCTTGATCCTGTTTGGGTTGGAGATCCCCAACCCAATCCAGCACAGCCCCCTTCGCTTTATTAATGATACTGCCACATAGAAAAGGAGTTTGATGCTAGATCTGGCAGATGCATGGGGCACAATGAGATCTGATGGCTGGAAGTTGGCTCCAATAAGATGCATGTTTTTAATGGTGGAGATGAGGAATGACATTTTAGAGCCGTTCCCCAGGGTCTGTGGAGGATTCTGCCTCCCTTGAGGGCTTTATATCATCTAACAGATGTGGTTTAGTGGGGCCGCAAGTTGTGGCATAGGTGCAGGAACCTCTGGGCAACATTCTGCCACATCTCCCTTCCACTGTCTCCCTACTGGCTTCGCCTGGACGACGCCCACGCTTTGAGCTAGATAGGTGTCGAACAGGGATGAGTGGGAAGGATGGAGCTGAGCCCCAGTGGAAAGCCCCTGAGAGAGCAAGGCCCTGTGGCACCAACCTGACAGGCCAGTTCACAGGCAGAGAGATGGGCTAGGAGTCTTGCAGAATGAGGATCCAAGACAGGAGTTGGTCTCCCACAGCGGTGCCCAGGTACCCTACCTGCAACGCCCCCTGCCACAACCATGCCTCAGCAGGGAGATTTTTTGTCTCTACCTCTTTTTAAAACGTCCTTCCAAACCCTCCTTGATTCTTCTGTGTTAAACTGTCCACACATATACTTTATATAATATATATATTTATATATATATATAGATAGATAGGTAGATCTCTCTTTATATATAGTCATTTGAAAAGCCTTCAATTCCCCCGGTGAGGGGAGAATGTTGGGGGGATGACAACTGAGGTGAAGGAAATAGTCCAATGCCTCCCCCCACCCCCCGCGCACACACCTTCCATTTGCAAATTCCCATCAACAGCTGCTTAAGCCCCGTTCTGGACACCTTGAAAGGACAATAAAATTTAGCAACATGCTCTGAGAAGACACTTAAAGGATGATCACAATAGCACCTTGATATGGAGAAAAGGGGGGGGGGGAACCAAGGGAGGCATGGGGGAAAGAAATTATGTAGTCAATCCCCTAGAAAACAAAACAGAAACATCGTATATATTTTCCCATCTCCCCCACCCCCACAAACTGGTACCCCCAAGCCAGTCTCAGCTGCCATAGCTGTTGCTTTAACAAAAAACAACACCATCCCATCTCGAACCCGACCTCCCTTTGTGTTACTACAGAGAGCCGAATGGCCGACCAGTTCCATAGCTGGACAAGATCCATGTTAACTGCTTTATTTACCATCATCATTATTAATGGATTGATTTTTATTTTCCCGAGAGTTCGTGATTTTGTTTGTTTTGTTCAGTTTACTCCACACATTTCCAAGACTCTGACACATTAACAAAGAGAGAGAAAAAAAATCAGTTATAATTAAAGAAACCCCCCCTTTTATTTTGTTTTAATAATAATTCCGAGAGAGATCGATTTTTCACCCCCAAAATCTTTGCCCAGCCAAGTTTTCTGGATCCAGCTGTATCCTGCTCCGCGTCGGAATCTTGCTGATACGAGAAAAATCAAATCTTTTGTATCCCAGTTGGATTCCTGTTTCCAAACAGGGCATGGGAGAGGGATCTAAAAGGGGTGGGGAGATGTACTCAGTTTCATCCGGAAGAGGAAGCCTCTAACCTCCTGGGATAACAGAGGGGGGAATCAGCTGTCACGTACGTGTGTATATATATAAATATATCTCTGTCTCTTGAAGGCAAAATCCTGGCTCAGCTTTATCTAGGGAGCTCCGGAGCCTTCCTCAATCCAACTCCCCCATCCTCGGATTCTCATTTTCTGTTCTCTCTCCGCGCGGCCGCTTATTTCTGATGCGAACGTCTAACCATGGCGTGTGTGATTTGATCACCCCCTGCCCTGCTCTTTTCCCCGATTTCATTTGCTAAAAGGAAAACAAATTAAACAAACCCGCAAGATCTGAAGAAATCCGAGGCAAGGGGTGGGAAGCGAGTGTGATTTTGATTTTGGGGCGTTCATTATTAATTTGTGGGGATGAATTGAAAAATTAAAAAAAGGGGGAAATGAACGACTTGAAACCAGAGCGGGGTGTGGGTGGGGGGCAGGATCCACTGATTGCCTCTGTGATGCAGAGGGAAGAGAAAGAAAGGCTGGGAGGTTTCGTTGGTCTCTTGTATCCAAAGATTGGCATGATCTGAGCCGGTCTCACCCTGCAATCGTCTCTCTCTCGTGCTTGCCACCAGAGGGACAGGAGGGAGGCGGGGCTGGGGGGGGGCAGAGACTCACACGTAATATTCCTTGTCCTTGTTTTTCTTGCTCTTGCTGGGGGTTTTGGTGGCAGAGGTGGGTTTCTCCTTCACCACCGTGCCATTGCTCTGTGCCGAGTTGCTGATGTAGTTCCGGCTCTGATCCACCTGGTAAGAGCCTTCGTCCCGGTTTCGGTACTTGTACATGGCATAGAGGAGGATGAGGATGCACAGGGCAGCGGCTGCCACGATGCCAACCACCATCCCCGTGGTGCTGCTAGATTCGCGGATCACCTCGACAGCCCCCGGGGGACCCCTCTCCCCCGAGCCGGTGGGGTTAGCTGTGGGTAGATTGTGGAAATTGGGGGAAGATGTTATACCAGGGTACTTATGCCTGTTACGGTTGTCGAGTTCAAAAGAGGTGGGCAGAGGGGGGTGCTGGTCTGGGTGGGGTCTGGGGGCCTCACGATTGTTCATTTTGCCAGCGGGGATGTTACGGACCAGGTCGGGAGAGGCGGTGGAGGTCAGGAGCTCGGGAATTGAGGATGAAGCCGGCACGCCTGTCCTAATGTTGGGCCTGAAGCCTTGGGACTTTTTAGACGCTCCATCTGGCCTGGCCAGCAGGGTCCTATCTGTTACCAAGGGGAATGTGGTGTAAAAATCTTCGTCATCAGTAGGGGGCAGGCTGGAGTCGAAGACCTCACCCGAGGCGTAACCGGAGGCCTCAATGCCTTCTTCACAATCGCTGTCCTCTTGGTCGGCTAAGCACGGGGGTTTTTGATTGGTGGAAGGGGCTAGGGTGTCTCTGGTGGCTTCTATTACGGTTAGGAAGGGGCCAAAGGTAGGTGGCGGGGGTATGAATGGAGACCGGGTGGCAATTGGTGGGGTGTCTAAGGAATCTTCGGTAATTATGGGCAATACTAATTCACCTCCTAGAACAGAGAGAAATAAAGGGGGAAGAGAAACAGAAAAGGAGAGATGGGTTAATACGAACCGGAGGAAAACCTGCCACATTTGGGCACAAGAAACTGAATCAAACTGATCAACTGAATTTAAAACTAGACTCGTTCCCCAATCTCTGGCTGCTTTTTAAACGAATCTTTACGACTGTTTTTCATTTTAAACTGTAGCTTTTTTACAGCAAAGTCTAGAGAAATCATAAAGTTAAAGAAAAAGAATTTAAAAAAGAAATTAGTCATTTAATGCAAAAAAATTAAACAGATTTTCAAACAGCAGAATTAACTAATAATAAAAGAAAAACCCTGATTACAAATTGCTTTTCACATTTCTTTTTCTTCCCCTCCTTCTCTCTTTCATTTCATTTTTTCCCTTTCTTTTTGTTTTAAAAATAAGAGAGCAAACCACAGAATTCAATCAACTTACATCAACAAATTGGCCATGTGATTTTAGCATGAAGAAAAAAAATTACAAAAAAGAAAACTAGGTAAGAATGTTTTTTTGGAGAAAAAACAACTTTTTCTTTCTTTTTTTTTTTTTTAACATCTCTTTTCTCTACCACTCGCCTTTTCAATCGTCTTGCTAGATTCATTTCTCTGTTTCTTTCTCTCTTTCCATCTAGATCCATTTCTCTTTCTATCTATACTCTTTCTAGATTCATTTGTGTCTATATTCTTGCTTGATTTTTTCTTTCTAACTAGATTCATTCCTCTTTTTCTAGATTAATTTATCTATAGCCTTTCTGTTTAGACACATTTTCTTATCTCTCTTCTTTCTTTTTATCTAGATTCATTTCTGTTTCTATCTATACTCTTTCTACATTCATTCCTGTGTCTATCTATATTCTTTTTTCTGTCTAGCTGGATTAATTTCTCTTTCCTTCTAAATTCATCTATAGTCTTTCTGTCTGGATACATTTTCTTTTTTTACTTTCATTCTATCTAGATTCATTTTTTCTTTCTATATCTATTTCCTTCTTTCCACCTATCTAGATTCATTTCTGTTTCTTTCTATATTAATGTATCTACCTTTTTTCCCTTATTCATTTTCTTTCTAGATTCATTAATCTTTGGTCCTTCCATCTAGATGCATTTTCTTTCTTTCTTTCTTTTCTTTTCTCTCTCTTCTATCTAGATTCATTTTCCTTTCTTGTTCTGCATATTTTAAAATCTTCCCCTGCCCCCAACCAGACACATTTTTCAACTCTGTCTGTCTGCATTTTCCATTCCCCCCTCCCCGCCCCCCCTTTTTTTAAACATCTGGCAACCAAAGTTGATGCTGAAATGACAAGGATAATACTGCACATTACTTTGGTCCTTTGCTGTGGTTGTAAATTTGGTGGGTGTGTGTTGGGCAAATACACATTGTAAAAAACACATCCATAACTATATTTTCAGTTGCTGCTTCACCAGCTGGCTGGGCCCTCTCTCTACTGAAACTGGAAAGAAAGCCAATAAAGGGACAGAACTAGCACGACTGAAGCCAACAGGGATCGAAACCAGGAATCCTGACAGCCAGTTCCATTTGCTTTACCTATTAGACTTCACTCCCCTCCCAGAGCTGGGAACAGAGCCCTACGGCGCTGCTGAGGATGAGGGCTCTAGGAGTTTGGTAGCCCATTCCCAATATGTGCCATTGCCATCCGCTGGTTCCCAGTTTCCTCAGATTCTCAATGAGATTATGCCAAAGCCAAGGGCGCCCTAGCTGCACCAACCTTCCTAGCAGTAGCGGGATTAGAACTCCCAACCCTCCTGCCTCTAAGCCACCCCTCCACCGGAGCTAAAAGAGACTCTCTGTTAACTGTGCGGGGGCTATGTCACACAAAGCCATGACTCTGATTCCTCCCAGTAGAGGCCAGTGGCACCCACCTCCCAGCCACTTCATACAGCACAGGCCGTAGTGGTGCTGTGTCAGACAGTGATGGCACTGCCTACCAGGACAGAACTGGGGCACTGGGGATCCCCAGGCCAAGCCTCTACTGGCTGTCTGAAGGGGTAGGGCTATTAGCACCCATGCAATGGGCTCAGAAACCTGCATATGTAGCCACACCAGCAGAGGGCGCTGTCATAGGAGGGGGGGTTGTGACCCAGCCACTATCTTCTATGGCTCATAGACCAAACTCTGCTCCGCTTTTGGGGAAGCAGCTAATGTGGAAGGGGAAAGAGTTACACAGCAACCAGAAGCAATGGTTTAGTGGTGTGGGAGTCAGGACTCCTGGGTTCTTTTCCTGGATCTGGGAGGGGAGTGGTGACTAGTGGCTAACTCAGGGGTGGTTGGGTGTCAGGAGTCTTGAGTTTTATTCCCAGCTCGGCTATCGCCATCTCTTTGCTGGTTTGCCAGCGAGTCACTTCACTCAGCCGCTCCTTCATTTGCAACAGAACAGAGATAACATGACCACTCCGCAGGGGAGCGAGTGAGGCTGAATGAGCTCCATGCAGTGTTGTGAGCTCCCAGGTCTAAAGTGCCCCACAGTAGGGGGAATATTAGGGTGACCCTGCTTCACAAGGCTGCGATGCGGGTTAAACGGATCTGTGCGTTCTCAGAGCCCCCTCCGGCAGGGGGTGCTGTGTAAGCAAAACACTGCTTAGCCAGATCCCTCCGACAAGCCTGGGCCTCTGAGCGGCGACCTGACATGGTGTGTCGAGGGGGAGACAATGTTGGGTCAATTATCTTAGTGGAGACGGAGTGTGTTTATGAAGGAAGCTCACAAGAGATCACCGTGGCATGAGATTGGACTCCGGGTACCCAATAAGTGCAAAAGGCACGGGGAAGGGGGAGAATGGCTTGGGGGAAAATTAAAGGTTATTGGATGAAGAGGAAAAAAGGATAAAACTTGGAGGGGAGATAAACTGAAGGGGACAGTCCTGCCTACTGGTGGTGGAGACAATAGACTGTAGGTGCCAATCTTGGCTGGTGGAAAATACACTGGGTGAAGTGACAGCTCCAGAGGCAGCGCTTGGGACCCACAACTATCGAGCTCTTTGTGCAGGTGGCATCATGTGTCAAGGAGTTCCACAGGTTAATGATGCAATGTACAAATGGAGTCACTTGACGTGTGTTGTCAGGAATTTCACTGGGGGTTCCTGAATGGTGAGTGAAGGTGAATAGCGGATCCCTGCTGTCTATGTCCCATCCATCCTTTTAGACCTCTCTAGTATATCCCCTCTCTCTTTGCTGAGCTAAACACTCCTGATCTTTCCAGCCTCCTCTCCTTCCAAGTCTTGAATTGTTTTCATTGCCCTGTGATTTCTATCAAGCTGGGGCCATCCCATAGATTTACACAATGTCATGAGAATATTCTGCTGTATGACATTCTCTCTCTGCTTCCACACACACACACTCCTGCTTATTCTGCACTGCTTGAGTGCTGCTGCGCACTTCGCAGAGGTTGCACCTGAGCTGCTAGGGGGCATGGTACTGCAGGGAGTGGGGTGGGAGCTCAGTAAGGGGTGCTCTCTCCTCAAGGTCAGTATTAATCTCAATGCAGCACTAGGGGGCGCTGTGCTGCAAGCAGTGGTGTATATTAGCAATAGGGAGTCAGCTGCATCTCAGCACTGAGTGAAAGATCCCTATATAAATGACCCCTGCACCCCACCCCAGAGGCAGCTGCAATTTAATGGTGGGCAAGAGATCCCTGCATAACCAGCTCCCACGCCCCACCCCAGAAACAGTTGCATTTCCCCACTGGGTGAGAGATCCCTGTAGAAACAGGCCCCCCAATTCCCCACCAAAGAGGCAGCTACATTCCCCCCCACCAGGCAAGGGATCCCTGCATAACCAGCCCCCATGCCTCACACCAGAGGCAGTTGCATCTCCGCATTGGATGAGAGATCCCTATCGTTCATCTAGCTCAGAGTCACGTACATTAGCCCGATATCATTAAAAGCTGCATTCTTTGTCAGCTGGGGAAAACAGAGTCGGGGGCTGCATTATGGTTTGAAAGGCAGCAGTAAATAACAGGGAAGGAGCTTCTCTCTGCAGTCGCCCATGCCAATGCCAAAGCCTCCCGTGGTTGACAGAGAATCCACCCTCCCACGCCTGGACAGATCAGTAATGGAAGTCACCACCTCATTCCCTAGGCCCATACGCTTGGTGCAGTGAATGTAGCCATGTCACTGGGCTGAAAGGGCCCATGGACCCTGCTTATTAGAAGCCTTGCTGGACCGTTGGTATGAAAGGGTGTACTGGGATTCTGGGCTGGCTGGGCCCCTGGGTCTGACCCAGGGTGGCAGGGAGGAAGTGGGATACCAGGCTGGCTGGGCCTTGACTCAGGGTGGCAGGGAGAAGGGGGGATACCGGGCTGGCTGGGCCCACATGTCTGACCCAGGGTGGCAGGGAGGGCAGAAACTGTATCACCCAGTCCCAGGGATACCAGTCCATGTGCTGAGTTGCCTTGGCAGGGGATGGGCTGTTCTGCACAGCTGGCTACGTGTGAAGAATTCCAAGCTGACATGGCAAAGCCTGGCCCGGTAGCTGTGGCTGCTGGGTTGGGGGCAGCATGGATAAGAGGTGAGTAGTTGCCAGCAGCCAACCCTGCCCTCAGACCTTGCAAGCCCATAGACTCCAGGGGTTCAAGCACCACCAGATGGGCCCAAAACACCAGGAGAGCATTTTAAGATTCTCCACTGTTTGATGGTCTCTGTTTTGATTCCAGAGGCCCCTGCCCTGGGGCAGTCATGGTGCAACAACACTAGCTCCTGGCCTGCTGCTGAAGGACCTCATGGGCTGCAGCTCCTGGCTTCTCCCTGCACCCCAACATTGCATTTGCTAATGTCAGATCCCACTGCTGAGCTGCCCCGCCCCCATTGCACCTGTGCTCTCCTGCGGCTTCCAGCCCAGGGGCTCTTCATCCAGGCTGTCACCCAGGCCAGGGCCAGCAGCAGGTAGGGCAGAAAGACGAGGGGACAAGCCAGCCCATTGTTTGCAGGAGAGGAGGGAGAAGGAGATGGGCCAGCCCATTGTTTACAGGAGAGAAGGGGGCAGGCTAGACCATTATTTATAGGGTGGGGAAGGACTAGGAGGAGGCAGGTTAGCCCAGTTTGTGGGAAAAGAGGGGGGAAGAGGGAGTAGGCTGGCCCATTGTCTGCAGGAAGAGGGGGGAAAGGGAGTGGGCCAGCCCATTGTTTGCAAAAGGGGAAGCAGAGCTGACCAAGCTGCTACACTCTCTCTGCCCTCCCCTCCCCAACTCACAGAGTCCTCTGCTGGGGGGTAAAGGGGGGGGCTCGGCCTGCCTCCTGCAGCAGCCCTGATTGGTTGCCCCCAGTGACCCCTGCGTGGATGGGCACATTGGTCTGATCCAGCCCTCTGCTCTAACCTCTGAGAACTCTGAGCTGCCCTCCCGCCCCACTGGCGGCTGTGTCAGTGTCACTCCGGATCAGGATCCTGGGGGCAGGGAAGGGGAGCGTGTACCCCGAATCCGGGGGAGGGGGGACGGGCTGCAGCCAACTTAGTGCCCCCCAGCGCTGCCGCTCCCCGCGTTCATTAAAGGCTGCAGGAAGGTGCGTGTGTTTAACGAGCAGCCCGCGCTGGGCTGTGCATTGGCTCCGGCTCCGGCTCCGCCCCGCCGCTGGGTTTATTGTGATGCTGCTGGAAACATTTGGCGAGCGCTGCACAAAGGAGCCGCGCTGCCTTTGATCCCGGAGAAGAGAGAAGCCGCATCGCCGCGGCCCCCTCGCTACGTGAGGAGGAGAAGAAAGGAGGCGCCAGCAATGACTCACCTCCCCGGGGAGGGCCAGCGTTTCGGGGGAGCGGCTAATTAGGCCCTTGTTTTAGTGGGGAGCGCAGCCCGGCTCGCCCCATTGACATTGGGGCTGGTGTCAAAGGCAGGCCCGGGAACTGGCGGCTTCTAGCCCAGCTCTGGGAGGAGAGCGGGGTCTGGAGGGTCAGAGTGGGGGTAGGGGGTTGGGAGTCAGGACTCCTGGGTTCTATCCTATTCCCAGCTCTGCCATTGATCTTGGGCATAGTCCTTCCCCTCTTGATGTCTGTTTCCCCTTCCCCCCTTGTCTAGTCAGACTGAACTCCTCAGGGCATGGATTGTCTGTGCAGCACCTGGCCTAACGGGGACCTGATCTCAGTTGTAACCTCCAGGCACTGCTGCTTGATTTGATTATGGGGATCATCTTCCCCTGACAGTCTTTAGTAGCAAGCCCCTGGGAGGTCTGTCCATCTCATGCCTCCTGTCACACAACCTGAGGGGGTGAGCTCCTGCTGAAAATAGGGCCCTGATCCTGCACTCCAGGATCCTTCCACAGGGATGCATGTGTGCGTGGACTCACACTTGTGAGCAGTATGGGTATGGCATTTGTGCATGCACACTAAGCGTGGTGCCCTAACAGCACAGATGTGTGCTAGCCTAATTACAGATGTGAATGAACCTCGAAGGCAAGAATAGAGGGGGAACCCAGAGGGTCACTATTCCCACAGAGAGGTGTGCTGCGTATCAGTGGCTCGCAGGCAGACACCAGGCAGTGTAGCTGTGCAAAGGACCATTGCATAGACATGGAACTGCAAGCCAGTTATACAGGTGGGTATGGTACCCTTTGCAGTCAGGGGGTACTGCCAGCTAAAATACAGAGGGAGATGGGCAAAGAATGAAAGGGATCTAGGGTTTTATCACAGAAATATCTCCTCAGGATATGTGTTACTTGACTGCTATGGAGCAGCAGCAGGGCCTAATGGGTAGAGCACTGGCTGGGAGCAGGACTCCTGGGTTCCATTCCCAGCTTTGTCATTGCCCTCGTGGCAGTCCATTCCCCTTTTGGTGCTTCTGCTTCTCCTCCTGCCCTTGGTCTATTCAGACTGTGAGCTCTTTGGGGCAGCGCCTGTCTCTCACTGTGGGTGTGTCCAGCTCTTGGCACAAAGGGGACCTCAGTCTTGGTCAGAGCCTCTAGCTGCTGCTGTGATATACACAAGGGCTGGTTACAGCCATGTGTGAGCCCAACGGCAGGATTGAAGGTTACAGATGTGCCTGCCGCAGCTCCAGCTGTGCGTGGGTGCTCTGTAAATGCACCAAGGAATGCAGCTAGGCTTTGTGCCCTTCCAGCTGTGTGCTCCAGCGAAATGGTGCATTGGAAATTGGCAGCAGTGGGGATATTGTGACAGGGGACCTGAGTCTCCCGTGACAGTAATGGGGATTGAAGGGGAGCCGTGCTTCTGAAAACTAGGCCATGGGCCAGATCCTTAGTTGGGGTAAATCAGTAGCTACATTGACTCCAGTGAGCGCCCCCTACTGAATCACTCATGCTGCTTCCTGTAGCACAGCACCTCCTAGTGGCATGCTGGGTCAGCACTAACTATGAGGGGAGAGACGCCTCTGCTGATTGTGCCCCCAGCACCAAGCTGGGATCAACTCTGAGTCCAGTGTGAAAACACCCCCCTGCTGAACCACTTACAGCCTCTGTCCAGAGAGGGTCAGAGCACCTGTGCAACCAACATCTCCCATCCAACGCCCACGCAATGCCTGCCATGACATGAGTCTGGCACATCTCAGCATGCCTCAAACTAGCCCCCTGGCTGGCAGAGAGACTGAATGGGACAGATCTGCTGGCCCTACTAAGCAGGGTCCCTCCGGGGCAGGGGGAGGCACGCTGGCAGGGGTGGGGCCCTGTGTGTGTGCGCGTGCGCAGGGGGCAGATCTCCCTGCCACGGCCTCGGCTCTGGGGAATCTCACACACAATGGGGGAAGCCGACTCATCCCTGACGCAGGAGATAAACACGCATGGAAGGATCCTGGTGCTCCCTGGACAATAAAGATTGGAGCTAATGAATCAGCCTGGTGCAGCACCAGGGCTTCCTCCACTTCCAGGCTCATAAATCCCCCTGTAAGTCCCCCTTTGCTCTCCATCAGGGAGGAAATGGTGTAAATTTCATGCCCCGCCAGGGCCTGAGTGAGGCGGAGGGGAAGGGGTTAGGAGCAATCACTGGCATGGATCCTGGGGGGGTCAATGAGAGCGGAAAAGCTACCCCCACTAGCCCATGCTGCGACTTCCATTCCATTTAGAGAGGACACAAAGCCACCTCAGTCTGTGGCTGGGAGTATTTCTGCAGGGACAGCAGGGTGCTGCCCGCAGCTAACGCCGTGTCTCCCATGGATGTGGTTCTTTGCTCACTCTGCCTGGATTTATGGCTCTTTCCTCACTCCACCCTCAGCTCCATGCTCCCTGTTCTGTGCCTCTGGCCATAACAACCCTGGCTGTGATCTTGGCAGATCTTAGCACTTGGCACAGAGGGGATTGGCGCAACAGAACAAACCGGCGCGAGACAGTGGCTCCCACTGGCTAAGCTGGGTCGTTGCTCTGATGGAGCGAGTGACAGGACAAATCCGCGGGGCTGGGAAGCTCACCTCGCAGTCAGCACAGACCCCAGCAGAATGCTAGGGGGTGTGGTGCTGCAGGGAGCAGGGTGGATGGCTCAATCGGGGGTGCTCTTGTCCTGGAGCTGGGAACTGAATCCACGTCTTTCCACCACTGGATCATCCTTCCTCTCCATCCCCTTACCCCGGATCAGACCGACGGGCCCATCCAGCCCAGTATGCTCCGCACTGCCAGCCTGGATCAAACCAATGAGCCCCTCTAGCCTGGTAGCACCCAATGCCTCCTGTCACTCCAGATCAGACCAATGGGCCCCTCTAGTCCAATAACCCACCTCCCCACCATGTTGGATCAGACCAACAGCCCCTCTAACCCAGTATCCCATCTTCCACAGTGGCCAGTGCCAGCTGCTTCCAACGCAGATGCAAAAACCCCTGCAGCGATGGGTCCGCCTGCCCCAGGGCAGGTATCTCCTGGTCCCACTAGGAAGAGGCAGAAGCCGGAGTTCAGCTCCTTCCACAGCCCCTGGTTATTACGCTGAATTCCACCTCTGGACAGTGCAGTATCTGTCCAAAGTCCTGAGCCCTCTTTGGAACATGGCTAAGCTCTCACTCCTGGGGAGATCATGTGGCAGTGAGTTCCATCGGCTAGTGGTCTGGTGAGGGGGCAGAATTTCCTGAGATCAGTCGGGAACCTGACACTTTCCATCCCTTCAGCCTGGCAACACGAGCTGGAGCCAATCAAAGCTCCCACTAGTCCTCCAAGATCCCATTCATCACTGCCTCCCTCCGCCTCCTGCTGCATCGTCCATTCTTTGTGAGGGGTGGGGGTGAGGTTCAGAGGCCTGGGACACCAGCCTCTCCGCCTCCCTGGGGTACCTCTCCCTGGGGATCCCCAATCTGCAGCACAAATGACATCACGGCCAACGGGGTCTCAAAGCGCAGCCATCTCCCAGCAAGCCAGAGGTAAAGACTCACCCTCTTTCTGCAAAACTCGCCTGCTCAAGGAGGGGGCGCCCGCCTTTTAGGTTTAGCACTCAGTGCAGAGAGGCAGCCATCTCTGAAGTTGGGAAGGCTGGCTATTCATACAGGGCTCTCTCACTCCCAGCGCAGCATGGGGGCAGTTTACACAGGGATCCCATCCAGTGCTGAGATGCAGCCACCTCTGGGGTGGGGTGCAGCAGCTCCTCAACAGTCTACAGTGATGTTGCCTGAACTACTAAAGGCCCTTTCGTTCAGTCTGCAGATGGGAAAAGGGGCAGTAAAGGGATGCTTCACAAGCTGGGCCTGAATCTATGTGGAGGGAGAGGAATGGAGTCTAGTGTTTAGAACAGTGAGGGCTGGAAGCCAGGACTCCTGGGTTCTACCCTTGGCTCTGTGAGGGGAGTGGTGTCCAGTGGTTAGAACAGTGGTGTGGATGTGTGTGTGTGGGAACCAGGACTCCTGGGTTCTCTACCTCATTTTGGGCATGGAGTGGGGTCTAGTGGTTAGAGCAGGGGGGGCTGGCTGCCAGGACTCCTTGGTTCTATTTCCAGTTGGGCTTGGATTTGTGTCATGGGGGAGGGATGGCTCCAGCTAATTTTTTGGTCCTGTAAATCCCAGAACAGGTGCTGGGAGAGGGGAGGGGTATAGGGGACCGCAAAGGAGGCTGGAGGCCAGGGACTGGCTGTGTCGGGCCAGTCAGGCCCTGGGGTATCTAAGAGGTACAAGGATAGTGCCTTTAAATACAGGTGTGATACGGAGGACATGATCAATGGGGAGGGTGGTGGGTTGAGGCAGCATAGAACTGGGGGCAGGGAGTTTATGGGGGAATCAGGGTGTGTGTGTCTGCAGCAGTGTGTGTTGGTGTGTAGCTGTGTGTGTTCACAGGTGTCTCTCTCTATTTGTGAGTATGCATGGGATGAAAGTGTAGTGGTTTGTGAGTTCATAGGGTTGTGTCTCTCTGTGCAGGTATCCATAAGGGTGTGCCTGTGTGTGTGTGTAGTGCTATGAGAGTTCATAAGGCTGCCTTTGTGTGAATGTACACAGAAGTGTGTAGCTGTGTGAGTTCACAGGGATGGCTGTCTTTGTGCGAGTGTGCATAGGAGTGTGTGCGCGTAACAATGTGTCAAGTCACACAAGGGGTGTTAGTGTGTGAGTTCAAAGGGGTTTCTGTGTGCACGGGGATTGTGTAGGTGTGTGTGTGCGCACACATGAACAGGAGTTTGTGTGTCAGTGTGTGTGCAGAAGCTTGTGCCTGTGCATGTGTTTCTGTGTGCATACACAGGAATGTGGGGGTGAATGTGTCCATTTGGTGCATGTGTGTGAGTGCACCTAACTGTGTGTGTGCCTCAGTGCGTGCAGGAATGTGTCTGTTGTGATGTGTGTGTCAATGTGGGTAGGTGGTGTATGAGTCTATATGTCAGTGTGTGTAGGTCAATGTGTGTGTATAGGGTATGAGTACGCATGTCAGTGTGTAGGAGTGTGTGTGTGTGTGTGTGTAGGGGTGAGAGTGTGTCAGTGGGTGTGTGCATAGGGTATGCATGTGTGTGTGGAATCTGTGTAATGAGTATAGGAGAGACTATGCCAGGGTGTGTATAGGGAGTATTTGGCTGTGTGCCAGGGTGTGTGTGTCTGTGCCACGGTGTGCATGTGTAGGGAGTGTAGGGGGACAGTGTGTCAAGGTGTGTGTCCGGTGCCCCCTGAAGAAGCCCCCCACCCACACATGCCAGCAGCAGAGAGAAGGACCCACCTGTGCTGGGCTCACACTCCTCCAGGTCCTCATCATCACTGGGGCACTCAGCTGACGCCACCAACAAGTCATCTGTGTTCTGGGGAGAGAGGAGAGCACAGCTCAGGGGGCAGTGGAGGGAGCGCTCTCCCCGCACACAACCCCCGAGCCTGCGGCCAACCTGGAGGGGGAGGAGCTTGTGGACCGGTCCTCACACTCTGAACCAGCCAGGTTTGTGCGCTCCTCACACGCTCTCATGTTTTGCTCCCCATCACATACGGGAGGACCTCATGCCTCAAAGCCAGTTCTCAGAGGCTGGGGAGCCACTTCAAATTTAGGCTGACACAGCCACAGAGCTCAGGAATGTGAACCCCGCCCCTGAGCCCCACAGCTACGCTCCTAAGCCCATAGTGGGACGAATGCCTCGGGGAGGCAGGGTGCCTGCACTGATGGCAAAGCCAGGCTGCTGGTACGCCGCAGGGTTATGCTGGCACACGTGGCTATGCCAGGCCAGTCCCATCCTTGTAGTGTAGACTTGGCCTGAGCCTCCCACAGCCTGGTGCAAGGCAAAGCAAGGGGGAGACTCTGCCGCATGTTCCCGCTGGGTCAGACACACGGCGTGGCTGGCAAGCAGCCGTGGTCAGGTCTGGAGGCCTTGTGGGTAGACACTGGACTAACACTCCGGACTCCTGAGTTCTCGGCCTGGCTCTGGGAGGAGGGAGCCTAATGGGAGACAGGAGCTGTGGCTTCTATCTGTGGCTCTGCCACTGTTCTTAAATGATTCATCCCCCCCCTCCAACGCCTCTGCCTTGCCTCCTCTCCCCCCACCGTCTTTGGGGCAGGGTCTGTCCATGTCCATGCAGCACCCAGAACAATGGGCCCCCAATCTTATCCCTGCCAGGTGCTGGCTGGGTCCACTGGTCTGAACTGGGGTGGCAGGGAGGTGGGGACACCAGGCTACTAGACCCATTGATCTGATCTGGGGCAGCAGGCTACTGGGCTGGCTTGGTCTGACTCCCAGCTATTCCCCATGCAGGTGCCATGTGGTGTGGGAGGGAGGGGCCTGCTCCCGGCAATCAGTATTCCGGAGCTGGCTGCGCGATCATGCTCAGTGTGTCGGAATTAGCATAACAAAGACTTGGACAGGGACCCCGGGGCAGGGAATCAATCAGGGCCCAGTACAGCAGTGAGATTGGCAATGTGGAGGCACTGCAGAATGCGCGTGAGGGTGGGGGGAGAAGGAGAGATACCGCTCCCCCTGCAACCCAGACCTACCCCCTCACATGGAGCCAGCTGTGTCTGATCAGCCCCTCCCCTGCAGCCAGCTGCCTCCAATCCTCACCCCTGCACTAAGTCAGCTGTGTCTGATCACCCCCCCTCAGCCACCTGGGTATATTTCTCACACCCTTCCCCCCCCCCCAACGTACACAGCCAGCTGTGACTGATTCCCCCCACCCCCGGCCAGCGGTGTATGATTCCCCCTCTCACACAGCCAGCTGTGTCTAATTCCCCCCCCGCCCCACACACACACACACACACAGCCAGCTGTATCTAATTGCCCCTCCCCTCCACAGCCAGCTGTCTGATCATCCCCCCTCCCCCCCACCTGTGTCTAATCCTTGCCTCTTCTGCATCCAGCTGTTCTGGTCCATGCCTACCCATCTGTATCTGATCCCCCCCATCTTCCTCCATTTAACCGCCCCTACATGCCCCTCTCCTCCAACATCCCATAAGCCCACCCGCTCCTGCTCTTCAAAGGCAGACCCCCATTGCTGAATAGCAGGGGGCATCCAGGAGCCCATGGCCCCCGAGCCATTGCTCCAAGCTAAAGCCTGAGAGGCTTTTGGGGGGCTGGTAGCGGGCTTCTCTTTACAGGTGCCCAGGGAACGCAGGGGGTGAGGACACAGAAGGGGGGGCATATCCAGGCCCGTGGGGGACTCTCCCCTCCCCCAGCTGTTCCTTAACCCTTCCAGTCTGGGTTCCCCTGGAGCCAATGGCAGACGCAGCCCCCCGCCCCCGGCTTTCTCCACAGCACACTCACGCCTCCAAGGGCTCTCCGCCTCGAGTGCTCTCAACCAGCTCCTCCAGGGCTCTCGAGCCGCTTCCCCGTGGGCCGCCGGCCGCTTGAAACAGCGACTGAGGTGGGGAAGGACTTACGGCAAGTGGCAGCAGGCTGCGATTCCCCCGCTCCGCTGAGTGCTGTGGGGGTGGGAGGTCAGCAGGGGGCGCCCTGCCTTGTAGTCAATGCAGGCAGGCGGGAGCAGGGTGCTGCGGGGGGTCTGGGGCAGGCAGTGCTGGGGGCACTCCAGAGCCGCCAGGGCTCCGCAGGGGACGCTCATCCCCTGCACTCAATGCAGCGCCGCCAGCTTCCACGGTGCTGCCTCTGCGGAGGGCTCTGCGCTTGGTGCCCATGTGGGCGCGTCAAGAGGGCCTGGCCATGCCAAGGAACAGCAGCAGGGGAAGCGAGCCCTGCTCCCGCCTGCAGGTGCCAGAGTCCAGACGGGCTGCCTTGAGAAGCAGGGCTCGGGGTCCAGTGATCATGGCCGCGTCCTCACTGCCATTCTGCCAGACCTTCCACAGCATGTGCCCTACAGAGGTAACTGGGAATAGGGCCCCGGAGTCCTGCCTCCCAGCCCCCTGCTCTAACCACTAGACCCCACTCTCCTCCCAGAGCTGGGCATAGAACCCAGAGGTCTTGACTCTCCACCTCCATTGCTCTCTGTGCCTCCAGCTTGTAAGCTCTTTGGGGCAGGGACCATCTCTCACTATATGTCTGTGCAGAGCCTGGCCCAATGGGACCCTGCACTTGGTTGGGGGGGGGAGGGGCGTCCTGTGTAGTGCCTGGCCCAATGGGACCCTGATCTCAGTTGCTGAGTCTTTGCAATGCCAGGTGTGACAGGGACCCCGCTCTCTGGGTGGGGAGGGGTCTGTGCTCTGTCCAGTGCAACAGGAACCCTGATCTCAGCTGCTGGGTCTGTGCAGTGCCAGGTCCTCCAGAGGCCCTGATCACTGGGGGTGGAGGGGCAGTGGCTGTCACCACATATAGAAACACACACACACCAGGGCAATCCTGTTGAGGGATCTCTGGTCTCCTCATGGCTTGGTGCCAGTGCTCCCGTGCCCAGTGCTGGCCCCTCATTGCAGCCACAAATCCCTTCTTAACGGGTTCAGCCGGTGCATTAATCCCATCAGCATCCTGGCCTGGCCCCAGCCAACTAATGAGACTCAACATCCCCTCCACGAAACTGTCCAGCACCTGCCCGCTGCTGCCCCCCTGAGCCCCACGGCCCTGCTGTCCCCCTGCGCCATGGATGCATGGAGCCTCACCGCAAACCAGCACCACAACAAAAGGTCAGTGTGTGTTCTATACACAGAGGGCATTGTCCCCCTAGGTTCAGCCCTGGGAGCCCCCCAGGGGTCCCACGCTCAGCTCTGAGCCACCCTGCTCCCAAACAAGAGGGAGCTGGAGACCACCAAAGATGGAAGAACTCAGAGGAACCTGGGCCATGGAGATGTTCGTATCCAGCACCTCCTAGTGGACTGAGCAAAGAACTGGGAGTCCAGCCTGCTAGGGTCTATACCCAGCTCTGGGAGGCAAAGGAGATGCAGGGGGCTGGGAGCCAGGACTCCCGGGTTCTATTCCTCTCTGCCCAGCTCACTTCTCATCTGTGGTGGGGCTAAGCCACTGCCCCGTCCTCGTGCCTCAGGTCCCCCGGCAAGGCAGAGAATGCTCCCCGGAAGGGCGCCTGGGTGCCAGAGGACAGAAAAACCCACTGCAAATAGAATCCCCTTTAAACTCCCTGCGTTTCATCTCTGAGTCATCCCCTTCCAACCTACCCCCCAGCCTCTCTCTCAAGGATGGGAAATCAGGCTGGTCTAATTACCGCTCCAGTTGCCATGGCAACAGGAAGATGACTTTGTCAGCAATTTTTATTTTTCATACACATGGGCATAAGGAAGAAAAATCCTGTGGCTGCTGCAGCAGCAGCTGCTGCTGGGGAGGGTGACCCTGGAGATGAATAACACCCTACACCCTGATCCAGGCAGCACAGCACCAGCCCCTGGCCTCCCCCTGCCATCCTCCTCCAGACTCTGCCCCCACCCGTCCATCCTCACCAGCTCCAGCCTCTGCCCCCAGACATCCTGCCCTGTCCCCCAGCCTCTGCCCCTCCATCCTTCTCCAGCCCCCTGCATACCTCACAGCCCCAGGCCCTGCCCATCTCCTCAGCTTTCCTCCCCAGCTCGAGGTCCTGCCTTCCTCCCCTCCATCCTCTTCCAGCCCATTCCCGACTCCAGTTGTGTGTGTGAAATAGACATGAATGCCTCCCCCAGAAATTGATTCAGGGGTTTTAAATCCCGTTCCCCCATTTTCTTCCAGTCCCTGGCCCCTGCTTGCTCCACTGTGATTGCAGGGACTGCCCTCACCCCAAAGAACTGAAGCCATTAGGCTCATGCCACCTGCCCTTGGTGTACCTTGTCCTTGAGGGCCGGCCCAGGTTGACTCGGGGCTATTCCCAGGAGACACTGGCTCAGGGAGCAGGGCTACAGGGCTGTGATGTATGGCTACTGTATGGTGACTTGGCAGGGGGATGGCACTGCCTTACCAAGAACTGAGGGTATCAAACTGGGATGTTTTTCTAACAGATCTGCCCGAGTTCGCCCAGCAATTCATTCAGCGAGGTCCTGTGCAGGAGGTGAAACTAGATGATCCCAATGGTCCCTTCTGGCCTTGGAATCTATTAATCAGGCTTTGCAATGTGAGCCTTTGCCCGGCTGAGTGTTACAGTTGGTCAGGGACGCGTTGATGAAACGTTTTATTGCCCCAAAAACCTATTCGTCAAAACTGAATGGGTCCTTGGGGAATGGGTGGTTCCGATGAATTCCCCACTCAAAAAAATGTCAAAAACAAGCTTCAAAATTGTCGACATTTTTTAAATGAAAAGATTAGGGGTTTGGGCTCAACATGACTCTTCCTTTCAAAATAAACTGAATTCATCCCAAACAAAGGTTAAAGAAAGAAGAAAAACCAATAAAAAATGACAGGAACATAGGACTGGGAGGGACCCCTGGGTCACAGAGCCCAGCCCCTGCTATCACAGTCACCTCCATCATAGAAACGTAACAAGTTTCATCTTCAAACAGGAGAACCATGTGCCAATTGCGAGGCTGTTCCAGAATCTCCCTCCTTGCACGAACCATTTCCACTGACCTGAACTGATGTTTTTTCCTCGTTGGTGAAAACTGTTCAGATTTTGACTTGTTGTCCAGGGGCAAACATATGAGATTTCCAAAAGCCCCATGGGACAGAAAAGTTGTTTCCTGCCTGGCCTGACTGAACAGGTTGATTTGAGTCACTAGCGGGTTGGCAGAGAATGGCTCCAGCAAGCCAACGCTCCCCAAAAACATTCGCGACTTGCTAAGGGACAACACACCATGCCTGGTAGAACTGATGATTCTGGCTCCTGTCTTCCACCAGCCTGGTTTGACTAAGGCAGACCCAGGAGAACAAAAAATCCTTGCAGAGCTTAAAGGTGGACCAAATCACGCTACAGGGTGTGCGTCTGGAGAAGCTAGCCCTGCCTACTTTGCCCTCTAGGGGGAAGAGGCTGGTAAGGATTTGTATCTGTGTCCCCACAAAGAGTTAATCAGAAATAGCTAATCCACTTTCAATTCACCCACTTCCTCTGTTAGTGTCCAGTGTAGACACAAGCTCGAGATAAACGCATGTGCAGACTGTAAACCTCCTTTGTCTCCAGTGCATTGAACCTCTTACTAGCTGCACACCACTTTGGTTTCATCAGGCTGTCCAGGCGTTGTGGATCTCTGGGCACAGGCTTCCAAGGGAGCACATGTGCAGAGCATGCTTCATCTGCAGGGCGTTGCCACCAGAGTGAGAGAACTTCAAAATCCCCCTGCCCACAGGAGAGGTAAAGGTCTGCCTGAGGCCTGACACTTCTATAACATTTGAACGAATCCTGTGTGCGCCCGTTTCCCCTAAATTTTGCATGGCTACCCCATGGGGAAGAAAGGACTATTTGCTCTCAAGGCAGACTGGGAGATATAGGTATGAATGTCATCTTGTGTTCTCAGACTGAAGGAGTCATTAAAAAGAGACTGGCCACGACCAATCCCACATCAATGGCATATTGAAGAAGAGACTGACAAACCCAGTCACCAGGCCATAGACACCTAGAGCAGCCAAGGACCCAGGGGGGATGGATTTCCCCACTTCTCAGCAGAGAAGCTGCGTGGAGACCCCAGCTGGAGAACAAAGGCTGGGAGGTGAGAGCTGGGGGAGAAGCGCTGGCTGCTGGAGACAGCTGGGAGCTCTCACCTGGGAACGGATGGAGGAGGTCTGACAGACAGACAGAGCCTGACCCCGGGCTCACTCCAGCTTGGCCGGGCTCTGGGCTGAGCAGAGCGGACTGTGCTTTCACCTGCAGCTCTCTGTGCTACGCCCCGGCTGCCTGTGCTGGCGCCAGGTGACCAATAAACCGACTGCACTGGGGCTGCTGCTCGAGGGGCATCAGTCCCTGCAGGGTGGACGAGGCTCTGCCAGGAGCCTGTCTCAGTGGGACTCGCTGGGCAGAGCTCAGGGGTGAAGCAGGAGGGCTGGAGCCCCAGAGGGTTGGTATCAGCAGGCGGGGAGGCCACATGGCCCGCCCTGGAGGAAGAGTGAGAGCCCTGGGGCCTGGCACATCAAAGGGGTTCCTCCGAGAGATCATCCCAAAGCCGGGGGTGCAGCCCCGATCCTGTGGGTCTATGTCCATAGAGACCAGAGTCAGAGGTCAGAGACCAGGCAAGGGACAGCGACAGGAGACTGGACCTGCAGGCATCCCTTGGCATCTCACATTCTGTCCCCCTGCCTTACATGGGAGATGCCAGCTCAGGGGAGAGATGATACAGGGCATACCTGGGATAGGAGAGCCAACCCCACAGGCCCCAGCCAGCCCATCACCCACACCCTGGCATCTTGCCTGCACCCTGCCTTACTTGGGAGTTGCTGGCTCGGTGGGGGGGGGGTGTGTGGCAAAGGGATGGGGGGCACAGGGGATGGGGATATAGGACTTACCAGGGATAAGAGAGCCAGCTCCACCCAGCCCCCTAGCAGCTTTCCTGCCTCCCTATTCTCATTCAGCTCCCCTGGTTACCAGACACCCCCCAACCTTCCCATCTCCCCTCCACTGGGTACCAGTCCCCCCCCACCTTCCCATGTCCCCTCCCCTTCCCAGGGTACCAGACCCCACGAACCTTCCCATCTCCCCTCCCCCGGGTACCAGACCCCCCCTCACCTCCCCATCTTTCTTCCCCCCTTGGTAACCTCCCTCCTTCTCACCTGGGTGATGCTGTCGCGCATGGTGGGAGAGCGGCCGCGCCGCGTGGTGGTGGTGGCCATGGTGGTGGTGGTCTCCATGATGGTGGTAGACATGTCGGCCAGCAGGGTGGTGGCTGTGGTCTCAGTGGTCATGACGGAGGGCACCTCGCCCACCAACCGCAGGTTCCCCTCCACCCACACATTGGGGTCGCTCTCAGCCGCCAGGGACAGCACTTTGAGCCCGTTGTAGTAGAGCCCCGAGATCTGGCCCTGGAAGGGGCGGCCCTGATCCCGGCCCCCGATCTTGATGGCGGCCTGGCTGTTAAATATTGTCAGCTGTCGACCTGCCAGGACAGGGGTGCGAGGGAGCCAGGTGGGGAAGGGATAAAGGGCGCCGTGAGAGAGGGAGCGTTGGAGACCATGGTGGAAGGGAGGGAGGGAGTCGTGGGATGGGGGAGAGGTGGAGAAGAATAAACAGAAAGAAGGCTCCTGAATGAATGGCAGTCCAGGAGCGAGGCAGAGCTCAGCCAGCCAGCCAAGGGCTGCGGAAGGCAGGGGTCCCCGTGACAGCCCCCATCCGCTGCCGACTGGGGCCTATGGCGACACCCCTCCCGTCCCCTGCATTCTCACTTCCTCCGCCCGCTTCACTCCTTGCCAGCCACTCACCCCTGCACCGGCTCCTAACGCATCTGCACATGGCTTTGGTCTGTCAACCCCTCTGCCCCCCCACTCCTTCCATCCACCCCCAACCATGCCCCTTCCGTCCATTCACCACCCCAGCCACCCATCCAGTCCCCCCTCCATCCATCCCCACACCCCTCCATCTATCTATCCATCCACCCCCATTTCTCCAACCATCCATCCCCTACACCTGCCATGTACCCATCCTCACAGCCCCCTTCCATCCCCCACCATTGCCATCCCTCCA
Organism: Emydura macquarii macquarii; assembly: GCF_026122565.2. Lineage (NCBI taxonomy): Eukaryota > Metazoa > Chordata > Testudines > Chelidae > Emydura > Emydura macquarii. Next base: position 5,432,774 of record NW_027131105.1, on the reverse strand, counting down.
TCCCCCACCCCTCCACCCCTCCAACCTCTCACCCCCTCCATCCAACCCCCTGAACATCCCTCCATCTATCCCTCCATCCATTCACCCCCTCCATCCCTACCCCCTGCTCCATCCATCCAGCCATCCCCATACTCACTCCTCCATCTATCTACCTACCTACCTTCCCCCCCCCCCACTGCACCCTCTTATCCCCCCAACCCCTGGGACCAATTCCTGGGTTCACCGACCCTGCATGGAACGGAGACAGAGTGAGCGGAGAAGGAGAGAGAGACGTGCAGGCAGAGAGAGGCGCTGGGCACAAGGCAGGCCTTTGAATTGTTAGGTCCCCTCTGGCCGATAATGGGACATAGGGCACTTCCCCTCTAGGGGCACCAGCTCTGGTCAGGCCCCAACGTGTGTGTGTAGGGGGGCTGGCTCATGGAGGCAGGGAATGGGACACAGGGCCCTTCCCCTCTAGGGGTGATGCTCAGGTCTGGCCAGATAATGGGGAAGGAGTGTTGGGGCAGATGCGGGGGGCATGAACTGGTTGGCTCAGGAGTTCACAGCCCCTCCTCCCCCCCATAGCAGGAAAGCAGGCTGCAATGCAGCTGCAGGGGGTCGGTAATGCAGGGGAAGAAGCGAGACCCACCTGCCCACCAAGGAGTCTGTGGGCAGGGCGTGTGGGTGGGGACGGCCTGGGGGAAGGGTACATGCTTATGAGGAAAGAGGGGTGTGTGGGGAGGGGGTATGTGTCTAAGAGGGGGAAAGGTGGGGAGGTCTGTGTGGGGAGGGGAGACGTATTGAGGGGGAAGGGTTGGGGAGTGTGAAAGGGCTTGGGGGAGTGTGTGGGGAGGGGGTATATATGTGTCCATGGGGAGAAGGGCTGGGGAGGTATGTGTGGGGAGGGGATACGTCTATGAGGGGAAGGGTTATGTTGTGTATGGGGAAGGGCTGGGGAGGTGTGTGTGGCTGTGGGGTGAGAGTGGCTGTATCCATGGCAGGTTGTGGTGCGGGGAGGGGAGGAGGGTTGTGTAGGAAGTGGAGTTAAAAGAGCTGCTTGTGGAGGGCTGAGGGGATGTTTGTGGGGGGCACGGTGGCTGCGTGGGTGAGGTGTGTGTGTGGGGGGCTGAGGGGCTCTGTGGGGGACACAGGGGCTGCGTGGGGGAGAGGTGTGTTTGTGGGGGGGCTGAGGGGATGTTTGTGGGAGGCACGGGGGCTGCGTGGGGGAGAGGTGTGTTTGTGGGGGGGCTGAGGGGATGTTTGTGGGGGGCACGGGGGCTGCGTGGGGGAGAGGTGTTTATGGGGGGGCTGAGGGGCTTTGTGGGGGGCACGGGGGCTGCGTGGGGGAGAGGTGTGTCTGTGGGGGGATTGAGGGGCTTTGTGGGGGGCATGGGGGCTGCATGGGGGAGAGGTGTGTCTGTGGGGGGACTGAGGGGCTTTGTGGGGGGCACGGGGGCTGCGTGGGGGAGAGGTGTGTCTGTGGGGGGACTGAGGGGCTTTGTGGGGGGCACGGGGGCTGCGTGGGGGAGAGGTGTGTTGGTGGGGGCCTGAGGAGATGTTGGTGGGCTCATGGGGGTTAGGGAATTTGTGGGGGCATACAGGGAGGGGCACTGTGTTGAGGGGAGAGGAGATGAATGTGCGTGTGGGTCCCGGGGGTGTGGAGGGGCAAGGGGGACCCCATTAGAAGTGGGATCCCAGCCTCGCTGCCCATGCCGGCTGGCACAGGCAGGTGCTAGCTGGGGAGTCCAAACTCGGGATGTGTTTGGAGGCTAAGGATGAGCCAGGTTAACATCACACTAGCAGCTGACCCAAATCTGTGGGCTGCACGAGGGGACTGAAGCATGGAGCGCCATCGAATCGATCTGCCTTCGAACTTGCCCCTGGCTCCCCGCTCATTAGCCACGTCCCAGCTGCGATCCAGGTGGCGAGAGCCGTTTAGAAAGCAAATCCTGGCAAACTCCCCTCCCCCCTCGCCATCTCGCTCTCTCTTCCTCTCTCGCTCCCTCCTTCAAACTTCAAATGCTTGTTTTAAAAAAAGAGAAGAGATGAGAATTGTTAAAGGGACCTTCTGTTGTGAGCAAAACCGACTCCAGATGGCTCCTACTGAACCGTTATCAGCTGGTTAAGGCTCTGACTTTACAACAGCTTCGGCTTTGGATGGATACGTCTGGAAATCGGCAGGTTTTTAACCCTCTGAGTTTCATTTTCTTGTTTTTTTTTTTTTTTTTTTTTAGAAAACAGGATTATTTTTGTTTTAATTTTCTTTTGTTTGGGGTTAAGAAATCGGCATAAAAAAAAAACTGTCCTGACTCCTGCCACACTCATTTGTTTTTCCTTGATGTTTTGGGGAGTTTAGTGAGTTAATTAGTTTTCACTCTCGTTAGATGGATTTGTTTGTTTGTTTGTTGCTTATTTAAAGAGCTTATTTGTTATGTAGTTTATTTGCCACCTGGATTTTTTTTTAAGGGCCTACACATGGATGCGCGCGCACATACACACACTCCTGCCCTGTGATATTTTGGCTTGGATTCCTTCCCCGCGTACCCCCTCTGCTTGCTCTTGTGGGAGGTGGGATGCCTGGCAAAGGTATGAGGCTTGTGAAGGCTGAGGACTAGCAAACTCATGATGCTTGCAAACAGAGAGCCTCACCAAACTCGTCACGCTTGTGAGCACTGGCGATCACCAAGCTCACAACGCTTGTGAAAAGGGGAAGCATCAGCTCACCGTGAGGCACATGCGAGACCCTTGTGGCAGCAAATGCACATTTGTTGGGGCTGAGTTTAAATCCAGCCAACTTGCCAGCAAGAGGAGTGTGTGCGTGTCTCAGGGGAACGAGCCAACCAGCCTAATGGAACAGCTGGTGCTACCACACTGACTTAAAAGCCTCCAGGGAAGCATTATTCTGCAGCAGACCTGCTTGTCTCTCTGATACCCTCCATCTCCCTGTGTTGTTATCCCTCAGGGACGCTGGTAGAGACGATCTGTTCCTTAGGATGCTTGCTCCTTATCCCACACTGACACCACCTTGTGCCCAGCGACCCAGCCTGTCTCCCAAAGATCAGAAGTGCTGAAAGCCAGGCCTTGGAGGAAGTGGGGCGTGGGCTCACTAGGGCTGCTCTCCCCTCTCAGGCGGGGCTGATGGCAAAGATCCAATTTGCAAGAAAACATCCATGAAGTTGAACAACGGTGGATCCGGGCTTGGAATCAGCCATCACAAGCTGGGGCATTTCTACCAATCTCGGAGTCCCTGCTTTGAGTGAGGGTTGGGGCGACACAGCTGGGTTCGGGCTGCAGGAGCACAGCCACCCGGCCCAGGCCAGAAATCAAGAGCTGGGAAGTCAGCGCTGTCAGGTTTAGTCTCTTAGCACTACAAAGGGGTGACCTGGTGGTTGGGGGCAGGGTGGGGGGGGCAACTAGGCTGCCCACAAACCGACAGGCAGAGGGCACATAGCACTGCACCGAGGGGAGAGCGCTGGTCTCTCCCCCAGTGCGGTTCTCCCTGCAGAGCTCAGAACAAAGGGTTTGCTCTGCCAGACTGGTCCCTGGTTAGTGCGGCGAGTTGAAAGCCAGGCCTACTGTAAGTGCAGCAGGCTGGGACAGGGCTGGGGGTGGCTTGGTGCTGACCGAGTGGTTGAGTTGTCGGCCGGGGCACGTGCTGGGAGCGACAAGTCAGCCAGATGAATTGGCTAAGTACAGTGAGTGAGATAATAGACAGACTGGGAGAGGGGCATGGCTGGAGTCTGTGTGGGTATGGATGGTTGCATAGAGCCATGCGTGAGAGGATGGATGGAGAAAGGGGGGCGTGTGTGAGGACACAAGGATGGAGACAGAAAAGTTCACCACTGTAGGTGTTGCGTGCATGGCAGGAGGAATTGCCACCACCCCCCTAAGCTGGCAGGGGAAGCTCCCCCCCAGTCAGTGGTTTCTGTGCCCCACCTTGATGCTCTGCACTACATTTCCACAGAAGCAGACTCCTCCGGACAGCTCCTGGGCCGAACCCGGATGAGAAGGGCGTGGAATACGTGCAGATCTCAAACCCAGATTGTTTGGAGATTTAGGAGACGATGTTTGGGGCTGGTTCTGACATGACCTGGGCTGGCTCGCAATACCCATGGCTGTATACATGAAGCCACGCTAATCTTAAGAGGATGAGTAGCTGGGAAGGAAGGAGGCACATCTCCTCTCCCAAATGAGGGCTGTCCGACTGCGTTATAACGGGGCTAGGCTCTTCCAGGGGTGAGCAGCTTGGGACCCCGTTATGAGAGTGCCCCAAAAGAGAGATGCCTGTAGATATGCAGCTAGTTAATGTGCCGGTAGGTGGTGCTCCAGAACCTATTGCGTTGTTCATGTTGCCGGTGCAATTAAAGTTGTTTTAAATTGGGTGTCTGGGGAAGAGGACTTGCTGCTTTGTTGTGGCTGACTGAGGGCCAACTGAAGGGTTGTACATGTGCTCTCCTTCCATACGAATACCAAGCTCCTTACATTTTCCAGATGGGGAAACTGAGGCACAGAAAGGGAGACTTGCCGAAAGTCACCCAGCAGCAGAGCCAGGAATAGAACCCAGGTGTCCTGAGCACTACTTCTGCACTCTTCACCAGGCCACAGCTGGGGTGAGAGCCCAAGAAGATACTCAGTTAATGGGATGCCTAGCTGCTCCGGGCTTCATGCCTCATCTGTTGGCTGGCAGGCTAGAGGGTCAAACAGCTGGCTAGGAAGGCACAGAGTGTTTGCAAGCTCAGTGATTTTGGGGCGGGCGGAGGGGGGAATCAGAGCATGTTAATTTAACCCTTCGCTTCTGCCCCTATTTCAGAACAGCAGGATTTAATGTCTCATAAAACAATACGAGATTTTGACCTTCTTTCTACCCCGTCAGACTGAAAAGCCACGTTTCCAAATTTTCCCCAAACGAAATACCCTCGAAATTGCTTACAGTCGTGCTCAACAATCTGGTTGTGTCGAAATGCTGTTTTCTGATGGAAAGGTGTTGGGATGAACGTTTCCTGAGCAACTCCAGAGAGCAGCTGATTACTCCCGATCTGGAGGCGATGCTCCACATTCGGAGCCCAATCCTGAGACATGCCGATGCCCTGTGGTACTGAGGGGCATGTGGCCACTGTGCCAATCTAGGGCAAACTTCTTTTTCCTCATGCCCACCCTACACTGACAATGAGCAATGACATCGGGTGTCCACAAGCCCTCACCTGACTGACCTTTACATCCCTGGCCCCCTCCACAGAACCCTTTGAGCACTGGTACCGAGTCGCAAAACAAGTATGGCAGGACAGTGCCATGACCTCTTCTTGGCCACTGAACGTCAGCCAGAGCCTCTATTTTGGGAGCCCGACTCAAGGGGCTTCTCCAAAAGAGCTCAAAGCCCGTTGGGAGAGTGAGGAGAAATCTGATTCCTTTATTTTAGCATCGAAAGGGGCTCTGAGCTTTGGAAGAATCCTGTTCTGATTTGTTGGCACTGATCCCTTGGAAATCCAGCCCTGAGCTGGCTGGGTAGCTACCGCTCGCTTCCATCAAAAGGCTGTTTGATGCTTAAAGAGCCCACAATATCTCTTGCTGGGGGGACCATCTACAAATGCAAGAGGCGCCCCACCTCCTGTGATCGCTTTCGAACCCAGGGGCCTTTGTATTTGTGAGATGTCCTTTTAAAATTCGCCCCATCCCTCATAGACATGCCGCCCCCAAGGGCAAATTTCTTCTGCTCAGTCCTCAAAGGGTTAAAGAGACAGTGTCAGTCAGATCCTCTCTTGAGATACAGCTTTCACCTGTGGTGTTTTCAGCTGAGGGGATTGAGACACTCAATTGCCCTTCGTTTAGATGGAAATCTGGATGTCTCGACACCTTCGGGCATCTTTGCCACTCTCAGCGTTGGTGTTAAAAATAAACTCAAACTAAAAAAAAATAAAAAGAACTCGCTAGCATATTTCTGGGATAATTATTATTTTTAAAGGATTCCACTGCAAACAGTGGGCTCGATTTATCTTTTGCTTACACTAATATAAAACAGGACTAGATCTCAGCGCTGAGAACTCTTGGGATTTTATCATGATATCTGGTGTTTTCCCTGAAAGTCCTAGCTCCAGGAATCATGGAATTAGGTGAGAATTTCTGATTTCTTTTTTTTAAAAAAAATTAACCCTTCCTGTTTCACTTATTAATTACCTAGTTTTCCTACACAGATCTCAAAGCACTTGACAAAGACGGGTCCCCGTTTTACAGAAGGAGAAACTGAGGCACAGCAGAGCTAGGAATAGAACCCAGGCATCCTGAGTCCCAGTTCAGTGTTCTGTTCACTAGGACACACTGCCCAGTTGCCAGGAAGGAAAAAGAGCTGGAAAATGTGAGTACTAGAGACTCAAAATGCAGAAGGCAAACAAATAAGGAACCCCAAATTTCCCAATTTAAAAAAATTGATGATTTTTAAGCCATGATTTCTCATGATTTCTGAACCCCGCGAGCTGGCAATACTGCATTTTGGCACCACAGTAAGCAGCCAGATTTAAAAAGAACTGAGGATATTGGACTCAGATTTGGAGTTTTGTGAGGCAGGGACCAGCTCTTTGTTGTGTGTCTGTCTAGTGCCTAGTGCAGTGGCATCCTGGTCCATAACCAGGGGCTGTTAGGCGCTACAGCAGTACAAGTAGTTCATAGATTTATGGATTTCAAGGCTAGCAGGGACTGTTAGATCTTCCATGCCACCTTATCTATCACAGGCCAGAGAATGTCGCCCACTTAACCCTGCAATGATCCTAATCACTTATGTTTGACTAGAGCATCTTCCAGAGAGGCAGCCAGCCTGGACTGGAGATGGAGACTCCACCCCTGCCCTGGGGAGTTACTTCCTGGGAAAAATGTGCGTCTTGTTTCTCAGTGGAATGAGTTTGGCTTAACTTCTAGTCATTGGTTCTGCCTCTCTCCACTAGGTTAAAGAGCTCTCTAGTACCCAGGATTTTCTCCCACTAGAGGTACTTCGTCTCCACAAACAAGTTCCTCTTCCTCTTTTTTGGATAAGCTAAACATATTGAGCTCTTAAAGTCTCTCACTGGGCAGCATTTTTTTCCTCAGCCCACATATAATTTTTGCTGCTCTTTTCTGCACCTGCTTCACCTTTTCCAACACCTTTTGTCAAAGGTGGACAACAGAACTGGACGCAGGATTCCCGAGTGCTGCAAATGAAGTCAATGGCATTTCAGTGGTGTAAGTGAGAGGGAAATCGGGCCCAAGGTAATACAAGATAACCCAGTGAGCTGACCCTTTTGCTGTTTCCTAACCCAAATGTTGAAGCCTGAGGCTAGCCCTGAAGGTGAAAGTGAGGAGAAACAATAGTGAAACTAACTAGAGATCCAGGCTTGAAACTGACTAGTCTCTTTTGATTGATTGAAGTGCCAAGTGAGAAAAACTTAACTGTAGGGCATCAGTGATGAAATCAGATATAAGAAATATAGCTTCCTCCCCAAGATTTAAAATGCCTGCCGAAGTAGGATATTTAATCTTTCTTTAGAAGCGACAGTGTCCATTTAAGCATAGATCTGATTAACCCCCCCTTACCTTAGTTATTTCTTTTTGAAAACAACCCATCCCAAAGCCTTTTAAAATAAATTTAAAACAAGTGTGGTTTAGTCCTAAAGGGTGAAATTCACCCTTGCTTATGCATCCCTTAAATCCAATTGAGTGGAGCAGAAGTCTTGTGCTGGATTTCTGCACCAGGGTGAATTTTGCCCATAAAGCAGCTCTAATTGATAGAAGTTTCCACTCCACTTGGACTGGTACCTTAGCTGATGTAAATTGCCATAGCTCCATTTACATCAGCTGAGGATCAGAGTTTAAAACTTGAGAAGTTCTTCCAGACTCAGATCTCTCGCGGAGGGGTGGTATGTTCATCTCATTTTAATGTATTGCAAGTGTCTGTGGGGGTGGAGGAGAGGGAAGGTGGGGGGACAGGGTAAGAGAGATGCACTTTTAAAAATCAGTTTAAAATTCCAAATATAATCCAGATGAAGATAAAAAATTTAGCATCCAAAGTGGAAAATCAACACATAAAAGCCCATACTACTCAAAGGGTTAAATCTTGTTTTGCTATTTTTTTTTGTTCATCCAGGTGTATATAAATATAGATATAAATATCTCCCAGTTTTTGTTTTAAAATAAATTAACTTGTTAAAGTCCCTTTAACTGATTTTTTGGTTGTTGGTTGTTTAAACAATCAAGTTACAGACATTAAAAGATACATTTAGATGCTTATCCCAGTTAGAAAAACGTGCTAAGAATTGGTTATTAAAAGACATTTTGAATTTATCGGTTTAAAATACATTACAAGACTGGTTTAGCGTTCGGTTTGTGTTAAAACATATTATTAGCTGGTTAAAAGAAGATTTAAAATAACTTTTTTTGTTTTGCTTTTTCCCCAACTGAGTTTAAGCATTAAAGGTACAGAGCTCAGCCCAGAGAAAGAACAGGGTATGACCCTGTGCTATGAAATGTCGAGATAGTTACAAAGCTGGTGAAAAAACTGGATTGTGAAAAAATACCCAGAGTTCTAGGAAGGGATTCTGGCTGTTTGAAGATACAGGGTGAAATGCTGGCTCCATTAAAGTTAACAGCAAAATGCCCTTCACTGTCTCCACTAGCCAAGACAGATGGCGTGATCTAGTGTGTAGGGCTCAAGAGTGGGACCTAGGACGCCTGGGTTCTATTCCTGGCTCTGCCACTGCCTGTGGGCAAGTCTCTGTGCCTGATTCCCTTAGCCTACTTAGACTGTAAACTCTTTAGGAGAGGGAGCATGTGTCCTGCAGTGTCCGGCACATGGGGCCCTGATCTCAGTCAGGTTCTCCAGGGGCCAGTGAAAAATAACAACTCACAATAATATCTGTCTTTCCTGACCTATGCATTGTAGGTGCAAGAGCCTCCCTGCATCGCACTCCCACCATTCTGTGGGAGAAACAGCAAACCCTCATTGTCACCTTACAGCATGCGCACCCCTCCCTGTGTCTCTCTGAGTCACTGTGTCTCCATCTGTTTGCAGTTCTGCAGTATTTATTCTTTTGCAACTCACAACTGCCTGGAATCCTAAAGAGTTATGTTTGCTTAAAAATAATCTGTAGCAATGAGTCCCACAGGCTAACCCCAATCTCCCTTCATCTGTATGAAACTAATAACGTTTGTTATCTGTAGCCCAGACCCAAGATACCTAGAGCTCAGGGGAGGGTGGGCTGCATCTGTCAGAACCGGCTGAGCCACATAAAGCTCTCAGTGACCAGTGAAATCATGCATTCACCCTCTTTCACCATCCAAATCCCACCACCAATTTCTAACGCTGCTCCCAGAACAAGATGCTGTCTAAAGAGGAGGGGGAGGACAGGGTTGGGATGGCAAGGGAAGAGCTCTGCACCTTTAAATCTTTTTTATTAATTAACTGCAATTAATTATCGTTAATTACCTTTGTCGAGTAGCCACTCATCTACTACTCGACCGAGCCGATACGGAATTCTCTGCCTAGCAATCGCCAGCCGCTCATTATCACTGTTCCCTTTAAAGAGTTTAGAGAAGAGATTTGCAGACGGTTAAAAAATAAAATAAAATCAAAAGATAAAATAAAATAAGAGAGAGAGAGAGACATATAACACCATCTGGAAGGTCAAAGGTCAGAGGTTAGCATATTTAGAGAGGTCAAATAGCGGTTAAGCGTTGGATCAAAATTAACTGGAGTGGGGGGGGGGGGTTCTGGTTGATGGTTTAGTCGATTTAGGCAGCACAGAGAGCTATTTACACAGTTTAGTAGAGTTTAGATGTTAGGTGCGCGGCTGGATGTTAAACGGATTTATGCAGCATTTAGGAGGAGAAAGCTCCGGTGCAGTTGGGGGTTTAAAGCTGACTTTTATCAACCTTTAGTCCCTACAAAAATCAAGGCAAATCCTGAAAACACAGCGACACGTCCCATCGCCACCTCCGAGAGAAGACACGTTTCCTGTGCACCAGTTTTCCTTTCTAGCTTCCTTTGCCAAGCTTCTCTGCCCCATTCCACCCCACACCCTCCCTGCCGCAAAAGGCACACAAACAAGGTCACACTCACCTCCCTCCCCCCAATCCCATTTCACATTTGTGCCTGAAAACCTGGACTGGCAAAATCAAAGTGTCTGCAAAAGGCATTAAAAGCCGGGCAAAGCTTCCAGTTTTGTTTAAATGAAGAAGAGAAGGGATCTCTCTCTCATGACCTGCATTAACGGAGATTGTTTCTCCAGCAGCTGCGCCCAGTGCAGTTGGGCCCTCGATCCCAAATGCCTGTTAGGTGCTACCAGAAGGAAAGCTCAGTGTTCATGCAACGCCCAGAACAGCGGGGCCAGGCTTTGACTGGAATAGAAATGATCCTCATCTCTCTTCCTCTATGCATTACAAATGAGCTGGTTAGCTAATTCCCAGGCTGACTGGGTTTTGGAACTGGCATCACACACAAACTGCAGGTTAGGAGGAAGGGAAGCCATTGTGTTACGGCAATAGATGAGGCCAAGGGACACAAGAGCTCAGCTGTGGGTAACACACTTGCCCTTTGCTGCTGATTGGGATTCCCTGTTGGCTCAGGTGGCAGGGGGAGGCTCCTTGGCAGGAGAGAATCTCTGGTGTTGGTCACAGTCTGTGCAGTGCCTGGTTAAAGGGGGTGGGGGTGTCTGTGCAGCTCCTGGAGCAATGGGATCCTGATCTCACTCTGGGTCTATGCAGTGCCTGGTGCAATGTGTGTGTGCGGGGGGAGGGGGAGGGTGTCTATGCAGTGCCTGGTGCGATGGGGGTGGGTCTGTGCAGCTGATCTCAGCTGGGGTCACTAGGTACTGCTGGAAATGCAATGAAATAATTGTACAGGTGGGGAAACTGAAGCACAGCATGATTATGGGGCCAGATTTTCAAAAGAGCTCAGTGTAAGCCACTGGTCTGTGACTGATCTGCAGAGACTGAGTCTGTTACGGCACCAGCTAGGGATCCTTGGGTTTTTAGCTCAACCTGTAGAGACTCCAGCCGGTTTTGGCACTGGCAGAACTTGGCATGCTGGGAGCTGATCCCTTGGGGAAATCAGGCCATTAAGTATCACAGCAGGAGCAGCTGTGAAATCTGGCCCCAGTTGTGCATTACAAGTGAGGGCCTTGGTGATTTGCCCCAGATCCCACAGGGAGTCTGTGCAGAGGCTGGAATGGAACCCGGGAGTCCTGGGCTCTCTTGAAAATCTGGTCTTGTATGACTTGCTCAAGATCACACGCCGCATCTGTGGTGGGATGGAACCCTGGTGTCCTGAGTTCCAGCCCTATACTCCCAAGGCACCTTTCCCGATGTGCTCGGGCTGTTCCTTTATGTTTGGGGGAGAGTAACAGCTGGTAGAGGAGGGGTGGCATCTCCTGGTATCAGCTGGACAGCTAATTAGCTGGCAGAGGCATGGAGGTCACAGTGACACCCCTCCGCTATGCCTGTGCACAGAAGCTAACAACCCCGTAGAAATGAGGAGGTGGCTGGGGAGTGTGGGGTTGGAATAGCCGTGTTGTGCACTGGCTGTAGGGGGGTTGGAGCAGGGAGGAAGACAAAAACGGTGACTAACCTTCTGTAACTTGTTCTTCGAGATGTTGCTCATGTCCATTCCAAGTAGGTGTTCACTCTGTGTGCACAGTTCGCCGGAAGGTTTTCCCCTAGTGGTACCCGTAGGGTTGGCTCTTGTGCCCCCTGGAGTCGCGCCCTCATGGCGCCGTATAAAGAGCCCTGCTGACCCCCCGCCTCTTCAGTTCCTTCTTGCAAGGGTAGGCAGGTGGTTCCTGGAATGGACATGAGGAACACACCTCAAAGAACAACAGTTACAGAAGGTTAGTAACCATTTTTTCTTCTTCGAATGCTTGCTCATGTCAGTTCCAAGTAGGTGACTCCCAAGCCAGACCATAGGAGGTGGGATCGGAGCTCAAAGACTGAAGCCCTGCTCTGCCAAAAGCGGCACAATCTCTGGCATGCAGGATAATAGCGTAGTGAGTGGCAAAGGTGCAAATAGACCACCATGTTGCCACTCTACAAATGTCCTGGATTGGTACCTGGGCTGGGAATGCTGCAGAGGATGCTTGTGCCTTTGTGAAATGGGCAGTTATTGTCAGGGCAGGTACGTTTGCCAAGTCGTAACAAGCCCTGATCCACAAAGTGATCCACGAAGAAATCCTCTGAGAAGAAACAGGCAGTCCTTCCATTCTAGCTGCTACTGCTACGAACAGCTGAGTCGTTTTCCTGAACAGTTTGGTCCTTTCGATATAAAAGGCCAAGGCACGCCTAACATCCAGCAAATGCAGTTTATGCTTCTGACTGTTAGCATGTGGTTTTGGGTAAAAAACTGGGAGGAATATGTCCTGGTTAGCATGAAACTGGGAAACCACCTTTGAAAGGAAAGTCAGGTGAGGACAAAGCTGGACCTTATCCTTGAAGAAAGTGGCATAGGGAGGTTTCGACATGAGCGCCTTGAACTCAGATACTCTCCTGGCCAAAGTGATGGCCACCAGGAAGGTCACATTCCAGGACAGATTAAGGAGTGAACAAGTTGCCAGGGGCTCAAAAGACGGTCCCTTCAGACTTGACAGTAGGAGGTTACTGTCCCATTGGGGAACTGGCTAGCGCGTGAAAGGGTACGGTCTGTCCACGTGCTTCAGAAAGTGTCCAACTATTAGGTTAGCAAAGACCGAGCTGCCTGCCACCCAGGGATGGAACACCGGGGTGGTTGTCACGTGGACCTTAATTGATGATGCCGATAGACCTTGTTTTGGATGTAGCAGATTTCCAGGATAGCCGGAATTGATGACAGTGTGGGTGGGACGTCCTTCTGGGTGGCCCAAACTGAAAACCTCTTCCACTTAGATAGGTAAGTGGCCCTCGTGGAGGGTTTTCTGAGGCCAAGGAGGACCTCTCTAACTGATTCTGAGCATGCTAAGCACTCCAGGGGGTTCAGACATGGAGCTTCCATGCTGTGAGGTGAAGGGACTCCAGTTTGGGATGTGGAAAGGTGCCTAGCTCCTGGATGATCAGGTCTGGAAGCAGAGGCAGAATGATCGGGGTTTCCACTGAGAGGCTGGGGAGCGAGGTGTACCAGTGCTGGCGAGGCCAGGCTGAGGCTATCAGAATCATGGCGGACTTCTCCTGCCTGATCTTCCACAGAACCTTGTAGACGAGCAGAGTAGGATGAAAGGTGTAGAATAGCTGACCTGCCCACGGGATAAGAAACGCGTCCGCAATGGATCCTGGGCTCTGATTCTGGAAGCAGAACTGCAGACACTTCCTGTTGAGCCTCGTGACAAATAAGTCCACATGGGGAGTTCCCCACTGATGGAAGACGCTGCTCAACACATCCATGCAGATCGACCACTCGTGACTGAGGAAGGACCTGCTGAGGCTGTCGGCCAACGCGTTCTGAACTCCAGGATGATAGGATGCTTCTAGGGGTCTCAACTGGGTGATGCAGAAGTCCCATAGCCTGAGGGCTTCCTGGCACAGGGGAGAGGAGCATGCTCCACACTGTCTGGTTATACAAAACATCACTGGTATATTGTCTGTCAGGACTTTCAGGTGACTGGCCAGGCATACTGCCGTCAGCTCTCTTATGTTGATGTGAAGTAGGAGTTCTGCGTGGGACCAAAGTTCTGAGCTTCTCTAGATGAGCTCTCCAGCCCTTCACCAAAGCGTCCATCACCAGGCACAGTGAGGGATGAGGTGCAGAAAAAAGTACTCCTGCACATACTATGTGTGGGTTGCACCAGCGGTCTAGGGTTTGTAATACTGAAGGGGGGAGCGAGACTATTCTGTCTATGTTGTCCCGAGCTGGATGGTAAACGCTTGCAGCAGCCTGAGGCATAGCCTTGAATGCTGAACTATGGAAGTGCATACTGCCATGTGCCCCAGCAGTTTTAGGCAGTTTCAAGCCATGGTATTGGGGTAGCGTTTTCAGTTCTCTATGACGCCGCAGAGGGCCAGAAAGCGAGTTTCCAGGATGAATGCCCTGGATTGACCTGAGTCTAGCACTGCCCCGATGAACTCAGTCTTCTGGGCGGGCGTGAGAGTTGACTTTTGTTTGTTGACCATAGGCCCAACTTGACAAAGGTAGACCTTATCAGGTTCATGTCTGCCTCCACTTGCACCCTGGTGCGTCCCTTGATCAACCAGTCGTCGAGGTAAGGATGTACTTGTACCCTCCTCCTTCTCAGGAAAGCAGCGACTACCACCATATGTCTGGTGAATACATGTGGGGCCGTGGATAATCCGAAGGGTAGGACTGTGAACTGATAGTGGGTCTGATCGACTACAAAGCAAAGGAACCTCCTGTGGCTTGGGAAGATGGCCATGTGGAAGTACACATCCCTCAAGTCGAGGGCAGCATATCAATCTCCCAGTTCCAGAGAGGGGATAATGGAGGCCAAGGACACCACGTGGAATCTCAGTTTCTTCATGAATTTGTTGAGGTTTCACAGGTTGAGAATAGGCCTCAGTCTGCCCTTGGCCTTCAGGATTAGGAAGTAACAGGAGTTGAATCCCTTGCCCCATGGCTTTTGAGGAACCATTTCCACTGCTCCTAATTTTAGGAGAGCTTGAACCTCTTGCAGTAGAAGTTGTTCGTGAGACAGGTCCCTGAAGAGGGATGGGGAGGGTGGAGGTCGGGAAGGCAGGGGAGAAGAAAATTGGAGTGAGTATCCCAGTCTCACCGTGTATAAGACCCATCGGTCTGACATAATCTGGGACCACCCATGGGAGAAGTGGGAAAGACAATCTGAAAATAAAAGGGGTGTGTATGTGGATTCAAGACTCTGACTGGTGCGCTGTCCTTGGGCGCACTCTCAAGTTTTTTTTGGGACTGGAGGATTGCCTCACTTCTCCAAAACCCTGGCTGGAGGAGGGATGTGGAGGCCTCCTTCTGTTATTCCTGCCCCTCTCTGGTTGGGATCCTGCCTAGCTGCCATTTGTAGAACCTAGGCATGGCCTGAGGCTTGAAGTGTCTCCTTCGGGGTGCTGGGGTGTGAAGGCCCAGGGACTTTAGCATGGCCCGAGAGTCCTTTAGGCTTCACAGCTTAGAGTCTTCTGTTTTTGCAACAGAGTCTGGGCCTTCAAAAGGGAAGGTCTTCAATCGTCAGCTGGACCCTGTGAGGGGGGCCCAAGGTCTGTAGCCAGGAGCTTGTCCTCATGACTACACCAGATGACACAGTCTGAGCTTCCACATCTGTCACGTCTAGCGCGTCTGGAGTAAGGTCCTCCTCACAACCTTACCCTCCTTTTTACCAGGGCTGTGAATTCAGTCCTGGAGTCCGATGTTACCACCTCCGTGAATTTTGCCATGGACTCCCAGGAGTTGAATACGTACCTGCTTAGGATGGCCTGCTGGTTTGCAGTTTGAAGTTGGTGCCCCCGCCCTGTAGAGTACACTTTCCTGCTGAAGATGTCCAACTGCTTAGCATCCTTAGCCTTTGGTGTGGGACCCTGCTGATCTTGCCTCTCATACTCGTTGGCAGCCGCCACCATTAGCGACCCTGGAGGAGGGTGGGTGTAGAGGTACTTGTGGTCCTTGCAAGGCACCAAGAACTTTCTCTCTACTTTCTTTGCAATGGGAGGTAGAGAGGCAGGTGTTTGCCATAAAGATCTCGTAGTGTCCTGAATGGTCTTTATCAACGGTAGGGAGACTCTGGAGGACCCACTGGGGCAAGAATGTCAACCATGGGGTCTGCTCCATCTAGGACCTCCTCCACTTGGAAACCCATATTCTGAGCCATCCTGTGAAGCAGCTCCTGTCGTCAGCCATAGGCACTGCTCCCGCCACTGCTTTGTCTGACGACAAAGAGGATGATGCTCCGATGGGCGCTGTTATTTCCTGCCCTTCGGTACCTGAGGGTTGTGTGGTGCCAGTCCCTCATCCTCAGTGCCGGGGTCAAGGGCAGTGTCAGGCCCAGTGCCAGGATCGGAGCCTTTTCCAGTGCTGCATATCAAACTTCCAACCGCATTTGATGGTCGGGGTCTGAAATCAGAGGCGAGCAAGGCAGGACCCCTGCACCTGGTGGAATGCCCACGAGGTCCAAAATGGCCACTGGGGAGGCCACGGCACGGGGAGGGGATGTGCCGCCTCGACTCTCTGGCATCTGTTAAAGTGGTGCTGACTTCTCCTAAAGATATACGACACAGCCTCCGAGTCAGAGGAGAATCGCTTGCACCCCAGAGACCACGGAAGTGCGGTGCTAGATGGTGCTGGGAAGTGGTGCTTTGAGGAACACGATCTTGCCACCATAGCTGGTTTGCCCTTTGATGGCGCCGTGGCTCTTCTTGGAACTGGTTCTTGTTCCTGGTCCCGCCTGGGAGCGAGTGATAGAGCTGTGCCTTCAATATGCTCCCTTGCCGCCTTGAAGGTCTGCGGCGTGGAGGGGAGCTGCAACTCCTCCTGGTGCCTCTCCCTGGGCAGGGAGTCCAATGGCCCCGGAATCCATGAATCTCTCCGCGAGGCTGGAGTTGACGGTGCCATGCCCGAGGGCAGAGTCCTTTGGTGCTGGGGAGGTATATTGGTGCCGGGAGTCTCTAGGAGTGGAATCCTTTCTCAGCACTGGTTCCCTTAAAGACGCTGGTGTGCTCCTCACTGACCCTGAGGTGCATGGTCTTTGCTCTGCCTGGCTCTGCTTCATGGGTCGGAGAGCCAACTCCATAAGTAAAAGCTTAAGTCTCTGGCTTCTTTCCTTTTGGGTCCTTGGACGGAAACCTCTGCAGATCTTACAATGATCCCGTTGGTGTGTCTCTCTCAAGCACTTGAGGCAGGATGAGTGTGGATCGTCCTTGGGCATAGGTTTCTTGCAGGACTTACAAGTCTTGAAACTGGGCATGCCCCATCCTTGAGGCAGGGAGGGGAAATGACTCTAGAAGCAGGTGCTAACTACATTTATCCTAAGAACGACACAACTAACACTAAATATAAACTATTTGCAGGTACTCTGAGAAAACACTAGGGAAGAGCTTGCAAAGCAAGAGAAGTGATGTTCCAGTGACCTTCATGGGCAGTAAGAAGGAACTGAAGAAGCGGAGGGTCGGCGAGGCCCTTTATACGGCGCCATGGGGGCGCGACTCCAGGGGGCACTAGAGCTGACCCAACGGGTACCACAAGGGGAAAATCTTCTGGCAACCTGTGCACGCGGCACGCACACACCGACTTGGAATGGACATGAGCAAGCACTCGAAGAACCCCCCGCTGTTAGAGACACTGGAGGATGTGGGGGAGGTACTAAAGTGGGGAGCCTGTAGGAATCAGTGGGAGCCAGGACCCCTGGGTTCTCTTCCCAGCTTTAGAAGGGTGGTTGAGTGTAGTAGTTAGAGCAGGGGGTTCTAGGAGTCAGGACTCCTGGGTTCTACCTCCAGCTCCAGAAGGATGGGGGAGTCTATCAGTTGGTGCAGGGGGATGGGTTCCATGAAGGCAGTGGAGATCCTTGTGATGCTAGGTTCCTCTCTGGGTGGCTGGGGGGGGGGGGGGGAAAGCAGCAGAAGCCCCTTCTGTGAGCTCTCTCCTCTGAGGTTTCCCCACCATTCTCTCTCTATTCAAGATGCCATTTGGCCCCCTAATTAGGAGAGATCAGGGACTTTTCATGCTCTCATTAGTGCCTGTATTAACGAGGTGATTAACATCTTTAATTAAAACCATACCCTCATGGGGAAGTGACCTGGGTTGCTAATCAGCGGCCAGCACTCCTGCAGGCCGGGGGGATTGCCAAAGGAGCCCTATGCACGTGAGCTGGCTAAACGGGAGAGTGCTGGTATACATGGGAACTGCATGTGTGCGTGTCACATGTCGCTGTCTATATATCCGGCCATGCCGGTGTAACCATGTGGTGCTGGTGTACATACCAATTCCATGGGTGCGTATTGCTGTTCATGCTCTATATAGCCACACATGCCTGGGGATGGTGTCATCATGTGTGTGAGCACTGCAGTGCTGCTCAACTCCACGTGCTGGGGGTGGAGGAGCCAGGATTCCTGATCCCAGCCCCAACAGCCCTGACCATTTGGGAGTCTGGGCTGTTCTCGGTCATTACATCACCACCCCCCCCTCCTGCAGGATCACCTGCTGTATGGGCCACACAGGTCCTGGGACTCTGAAACCAGCCCTCCCCAGCCTGCCCCCACCTGCAGGGCACCCAGCAGAGTGGCGCGGCACAGCGAGGCAGAAAAACCAGCTCTGGTATTTTGGTGCCCACTGACATTTCCCCCTAACGAGGCCTTGGGGCTATAGAGAGTTCATGACTGGTGGCTCGGGTGGGGGGGGATGAGATAGGAAAGAGAAGGAGCTAACAGGAAGAGACACTTAGATACTACCGTGATGGGTGCCATGGAACGACCTAGATGGGTAGATGTGTGGGGATGTGTGCGGATGGATAGAACAGATGGGGTGGACAGATGGATGGATAAAGAGGGCAAATGGAGATGGGTGGTAGGACGGAGGCGTGTGTGGGGAGAAGATGGTGCGGATGGGGATGGATGGAGAGTTCATGGGGGGACAGATGTGAGGACAGCGAGAAAGCAGAGAGATGATGGAAAGCGATTGTACAGTTGTGTGGGGTGGAATCTTGTGTGTGTGTGTGTGTGTGTGAATGAGTGCGCATGTGTGGCAAGTGTGTGGGGAGCGCATGTGAGTGTGCAAGGTGTCTCCACATGTGCACATAAATGTGGAAGATGCCAGTGTGCAAACGACATGCCTGAGTGTGCAAGTTGCCAGTGTGCTACCTGGCTGCTCTCCAGGGAGGGCGCTGGCATGGAACTGGCTGGGAAGAGGCAGCCCGGGTAGGTGTGGGTAGAGTGATCAGGGGAGGGGACGTGATTGAGGCAAGTGGGGGGTGTGTGTCACTGCATCACTGCCAGCCTCCTGCTGCTAGAAATTGCTGGTGTGTCAGGGACAATGCAGTGTGTGCACGACCCCTCTCTCATGACTATCCACAATGCTGCCTGCCAAGCTGCTATGGCCCCACAGGCGCTGGGGAGGGGCTGGTCCAGGGTGGCATCCCTGCAAGTCTGTCAGGCAGCAGGAGCACACGCCTGTGCACGAGCATGTACGCTGAATGTCAGTGTGCGTAAGGTGCCTGTTTCCTGGTGCCGGGGGCCTATGCTATGTGTAGCTCTCTGCTGCTGTGTTGTGGGTATAGATGTGGGCACCTACCCATGTGTACACGTGTGTGTTCGGATACCTGTGGAGTGTGTGTATCTGTCTTTGCCTACCTGTGTTTGTGCATGAACTTGTGTGCATGCTTGGGTGCATTTGCATGTGTGTGTCTTTGCATACTTGTGTGTGTGTGTGTGTTTATAGATGTGCATTCACATTCCTGGCTTTGCATGCATTCACTCATCTCCACCCCTGAATGGATTTGCAGGCAGCGGTAGCCAGGACTGGCTCACCCCCTCGTTCCCCTCATGATGCTCCATCCTTGGAAACTCGCTCAGATTCTCCGCACCAGGTGGGGATGCGAGCTGACCCAGGGAACAGCTGTCAGCTTGGCAGCCCAGTCAGAAGGGAGTGAATCCCCCACTCCTTCCCGGAGGCTGAGTCCCATTAAGCTTGCCTGGCTGGCTATTAGGGTTCTGGTTTGTGTGTGATGCAGCCAGAGATGATGGGACGGTGGCAGGAATCTGCCCACTCAGGACAGAGAAAAGCCATGGGGGTTTCAAATACAAATGTGGTATCATCTCCCCATCCCCCTGACATTCCCAGGGGCTGAGGGAGCTCAGTGGAGGCCGGAACCAACTCGTAACCCCTGATCTATCCCTGTAAGTCCCCGACTCCCCAACTCTGCAGCTGGGTGGAGCAGAACCAGAGGGCAGAGCCCAGAGAGTGTCCCCAAGGGCCTATATTGCTGTGGGCTGAGGGTGATTCTCCCAGGGCTGGGAAGCAAGGCTGATGCTACTGCCCACCAGGGTCACAAGAAAGGCAATTTCAGATCTACTGCCGCCCTCAGCAATGGGCGCCTTTTCCTGTCCCTGGCCAGGAACTGGCCCCTTGGCCTCACACAAGCATTTCAGATCCCCCCTGCCAAGGCACTTCCAATCCTCTGCCCCACTAGAAACCCCCCACCCACTGGCACCTCAGCTCCTGGCCATTAGGAACAGCTCTCCCTCCTGGGCACTGCCTCGGATTTTATCCCCCCACTAGAGACCACCCCCAATAGGCACCTCAGATCTGCCCCTGCTAGGAAACCACGCCCCTTCTCCCCACCACTGAGCCCTGGATGTCCTATAACACCCAAGAGTCTCTCTGGTTCCAAGGCAGGTGGTGACTTTACCCAGAATCCTTTGCATGGGAGATGGGCACGGACCAGGGCTGATTCCGATGGGTGGTGGCGTTACCCAGAATCCTTTGTAGGGGAGGTCAGGGATAAGGGCTGGTTGCGACCTCCACCGCTGATGGAGCAGACAGGCCAGGTGTTGGGGTGGGGTGGGTGGCAGGGCCGGGGCCCAGCCTTACCTGCTGGGTAGCGCTCGTTGACGGGCCAGTTGTCCACCTGCAGCGTGGCATTGCCCCCACTCCGGGTGAAGCGCACCACGTGGTACTTGCCGTCATTCACCATGGCATTGGTCTCCTCTATGGTGATGTCATCCGTGCCCACGTTGAAGATGACCCCAATTGTGCCTTGGTCCTGGAGGAGGGGGAGGAGACACATCAGAGAAGGAGAACCAGGACTCCTGGGTTCTATCCTCAATTCTGGGGGGGAGTGGGGTTTAGAAGATGGGGGAGGGGGGCGTGGGGGAAGGGAGTCACGACTCCTGGGTTCTATCCAAGCCTGAGAAGGGGGTGTGTGAGATCTAGTGGCTGGAGCAGGCAGGTATTAGCACCCCCTACAATGCAATGGTTTTGTCCCCCACATGGCAGCCTGTATCATTTTCCAGTCATGGATTTCCAAGGCCAGAATGAGGCCCACACAGGGCTCAGATGCAGCTGCCTCTGGGTGAGGCACCAGGGCTGTTTAAATGTCAGAGCAAATCTGCACCGGAGTCTGAGAAAGGAAGTGAGGCAGAGTCTCTTGGCTGATTTTAGGGAGGCCAAATGGAATCACGTGAGCGGGAATTTGGCCAGGATGCCGGAATTAATGTCACTGGGCCCGGGGCAGGGCCAAGGTACCTTCACTGAGCACGAGTTTGAAAGAGCTTGCTTTGGTATTTCACGTGAAAGATGAACATCGCCATGACAGTGCCCCTCATGAGCTGCACCCTACCCCCAACAGCACAGCACCCCTCCAGCCCCACACCCCTCAGCATAGCGCCTCTCCAGCCTCCCACCCCACCCTCCAGCCCCACACCCCCCAGCACATGCCGCTCCAGTACTGAGGCTCTGCCCTGTTCCCTGCAGCACCATGCCCCCTGCTGGGTGCCTGGCTCTCTCTCAGCAGCGCAGCGCCCCCTAGTGCCACACTGGGGCTAGCAATGACTGCAGGGGAGAGTGCCCCCCTCCCTTTAGCACAGCAAGTGAGTCTGCAGGGAGAGCAACCCTGGTTGAGTCCCTTCTTCGTTACGCCAGGCAAACTCAGGAACAATGCCCAGAGCTGAGCTGGGCTAAAGCGAGAGGAGAATGTCCTCCCCAGCACAGTGATAGAACCCTGGATTCCTGACAGCCAGCCCTTCTGCTCTAACCACTGGACCCCACTCCTCTCCTCAAGCTGTGGATAGAACCCAGGAATCCCGTTTTTCTTCCCAGCACTGATTCTTTAATCCCTTGATGGCGCCTGCCCCTCTCTGGCTAATTCACTTGGGCTGCAGAGTAATCAAAGCCCCTTTAATCCAGTTCCTGGAGCCATCGATTGAAATTTCAGCCCTAAGCTCATTTGCGTCGTCAATACGCTAACGATCAGGGCCCGTCTGCGGCAGAGTGGGAACAGATCCAGCCCTGGAGCCAGGCACGGCACTGCGCATGGACTGGGAGCCAACGGCTTCCACCCAGCACCTCAGCCTTGAGGCATGGGGGGTATGTGGGTCTCCCACTCTGGTATGTTTCTCTGTGCTAGCATTTGTGCATGTCTGTTGGTGTTTGTCTGGGAGCGTGTGTTTCTGGGTGTATGTGCTTGTCTGTTTGTGTCTCTCTGAAGTGCGTGCGTGCGTGCACATGTGTGTCTGGATTGTGTGCGTGCATGTGTGAATGTTATCTGTATGTGTGTTTCTGTTATCTGTGTGTGTGCGTCTGGGACTGTGTTTGTGTTTCTGTTATCTCTGTGTGTGTACATTGCATGTTTTCACTAGTCCGTCACTCACAGCAGAATGCTCCCTCTGGACTGGCACTGCCATGGAGTTATAAAAATCTTGAAATATATGATGGAGATCCCCATGCATGCAAGGTCCTGCATTCAAATGGGATGGGATACTAGGCACCACCCTGGACACAAGCTGGGGCACACAGCCAGCGTGCCAAGCATGGCCTGCTCACTGGCCCAGAGCACCAGGGGCTAGGTGGGAAGGGCTCAGACCGAATGAATCCCTGACTAGTCAGTACAAGATTTGCATCTCCATCAGTGTGCCCCAGCCCACTACATTCTAGCCCAGTTCTGGGAGGAAAGTGGGGGGTCTAGTGGTTAGAGCAGGGGGCTGGGAGTCAGAACTCCTGGGTTCTATGCTCAGCTCTGCCACTGACTTCCTGCAGTAGCTTAGCTAAGGCAGCCAGCTGTTCGGGGCCACAGACCCATCCTGCCATGGATTCCAGATGGTTTTAACCCAGCCTAGTGTGGGATTATTTTCTCTCCCCCACCAAATGCTTATTTCTTCACCCATTTGGTTCTGATGCTTGCATCACTCTGTCCCATCACACCCTGGGAGCAGTCCCCGGCAGAGGTGCCTGCCTCCCAGCCCTGGGCCCCCTCAGAAAACTGGGCCACCAAATACATATGTGCAGCCTCTGCTGTCCTTGCAACTGGGGGCTGGTGCAGCGCTCAAGGGTTACAGTGCTAACCAGTGCTTAGCAGCACATAGCAGGATGGGCTGCTGCATCCCAGCTATTACGGCGCCTCGTGCTGCTTATTAGAGCTGTGGATGTAATTACTACATTAAACGGGGGTTATTACAGCACCAGGGGGTGGAAGTAATACCCTGCCTGCTGTTCAGTTTGTATGAGCAGCACAGGACTGGGCAGTGCACCTAGGGAACAACTGCTGGGCATGTATAGAGCATGGCTAGCAAGATTATAGTAGGCACATTGGCACGGCTGCACCTTGATGGAGGGCTTGCAATATTGCACAACCAATGCAAGGCTTGCAATATGCAAAAGCAGGGTGTTATATGCGATATGGACCACCAGAACGCTGCATGGAATATTACATCACCCATGCAATGCATGTGATACACAGTGCCAGGGAGTTACATGTACTAGGGACAGACAGAAAGATGCATGGAATAACGCACTGTTGGGACAATGCATGAAATATACAATTATTGGATGTTATGCACAAAATGCCCCACTGGGGCAACGCATGGAACATGCAGTGCCAGGGAGTTACTTGAAATACTGATCGCGTGGAGTATTGCATCAATGGGGTAATGCATGCAGGGCATTATATGCCACAATGGGCCAGTACATACAACATGGCCTGCTGGTGCAGCATATGCAATATGCCACTGCAGAGGCAATGCATGCAATAATGTGAAGCCAGGGCAGTATACCTAATATGTGACCACTGGGCCAGTATATACAATACAGACCAATTGGACTGGTATATGCAGGATGCACCACTGGAGCAATGCACACGCTAATGTAGCTCTAAAGCAATGCATGGTACGTGGACCATTGGGCCGGTAGACAGAATACTGACCACTGGGGCAATGCATGGATTCTGTGCTCCCACATCAGCATACACTCTGCGCCCCTTTGCAGTGCCTGCTGTCCTGCAGAGCTACTGGTGTAGAGCTGTGAGGTATGGACACTGGGGTAAGAGGTGCCCCTTGGGTACCCAGCACGGTGAGTGCCTCTAAGCGCTGCAGGAGCAGAGAGGCTGGCAGAGCTGCAGAGATGACTCACTGTGGGGTGGCCGTGCCTGCTCTGACTGTAAGTGCAGTCTGTTCCCCTGCCTCTTCTCCCCATCCTGCCCCCCACGTCCGCCCCTCCTCGCTAGCCAGAAGTGCACTCATCATCCCCAGAGAGCTGTTTAATGGCCTTGTCACAGCACCTGGCTAACTGGTACGAGCACCACAACACCCCATGGGAGCAAGAGAATCACCCATCTCCCCTGGGAGCAGAGATCAGTCCAGTCCCCTGCTGGGCCTGCTCCCGGGGGTCCTAATGGGCCTCGGGTCTGCCCCAGAGTGGGACAGGGGGTAGGATTTTGCCCATGGAACTCACGCAATGCCCCCACACTAGTGGCTGGGCTAGGAAGGCATCCCCTATGTTGACTCCAGCTGTGACACAGACTGGCCTGGAGAGGTGGGGGCAACACTTGCCTATGGCAGTGCACTCCAGAGAGCCCCCTGCTGCCCATGCCCTTCCCTGCAGCACAGCCTGTGCTAAGTAGGTCACTGGCAGCAGAGGGAGTGGAGCTGGGGCCAGCGGTGGGGCACAGGGCTGGGGAATGGAGACTGCAGGGGAGAGAGACTGGGGGATGCACCCATCTGGTATCATCTAGCTGCTCTGGATCAGGCCCATCTACCCCATTAACCTTCCCCTGCTCCCTAGGCCATAGATACACCAATGGGCCCATCCACCCCGGTATCCCCCCTCCTTTCCACCCCAGATCAGACCAATGGGCCCATCCACCCCGGTATCCCCCTCCTTTCCACCCCAGATCAGATGAATGGGCCCATCCACCCCGGTATCCCCCTCCTTTCCACCCCAGATCAGATGAATGGGCCCATCCACCCCGGTATCCCCCCTCCTTTCCACCCAGGATCAGAACAATGGGCCCATCCACCCCAGTATTCCTGCCTCCCCTTCCACTCCAGACCAGACCCACAGGTCATCTTGCCTGGATTCCTGCATCCTGGCTAATGTACCTGATACTTCAAATGAGCCAAGGCTCATACAGTGATGGGTCAGGTGTACTGCCCTGGTGGTGAGGGGTGGGGAATTCCCTCCTGACCGTCCTCTCTCCCCATGGCGATAAGCCAGGGACCAGGAGCATGAGATTGGATTAGCTCTGCACCAGCCTGAGAACTGTGCGGCCACAGAATGCTAGTCCTGGTGGTATCACTACCCAGCTGGCACGTGGCTCCGCTCCCTCCTCACACCTGGGCATCCAGCACAGCAGTGGGAAGGGGAAGATGGGGTAGGGAACCAGTGGGAGGGGACCGGGGGAGAGGAGGGTAGGGGAGGGGAAGGAACCATGGAAGGGGAGAGGATCCAAGGGAGGAAAAGAGCTGGAGGAGAGGGGAGGGGGCGGGAGACACGGCCCTGTCCAGCCATGTGATGAGAGTGAGGAGGAGGAACTGGGGGTGTATTTGGAAGGACCTCGGGGGGAAGTGGCAGTGGCCCCTTGCGGGGGCTGAGGGTCACTCCCCAGCATCAGAAGTTCAGGGAGGACACGGGGAAGGATCAGACTGACAAGGCCGAGTGACAAGAACACCAAATAAAGCCTGGGGACAGAGCAAACCACCCGCTTCCTGGGCACAACTGCTCCGGCGTGCAGGCTGCCCACAGCGCACCTCCCCAGGCCGGCAAGAGCCACCCTAGCCACGCCAAGATGGCCACCACTGTACCAGGCAACAAAAGTTCTCCACCCCTGACTTCTGCTTCCCCACTAGTTTTAGTCTGTCTGTTAAAATTCTGCGCTCCCCAGCAAGCAGCGTGATCCCCAAAATGGCCACCAGACCACGCCAGGCAACAAAATGGCCACTTCCCCAATGTCTGCTTCCTCACTGGTCTTGTCCTAGCTATTAATATTGTGATCTTCCCAATAACATATGATCCCTAAGATGATTGCTGTGCCACGCCAGGCAGCAAAAAGGCTGCCAGCCGGATGTCTGCTTGCCCATCAGTTATGTCTATTTGTCTGTCTGTTAAGATTACCATCTTCCCAATGAGAGTATGAGCCCCAAGATGGCTGCTACGCCACGTGAAGCAACAAAATGGCCACCACCTAGTAGCTTATGAGGCCTGGTTGCCCATTAATCTTGTCCCTCTATCCCAAGAAAGCACTGGAAACGCTAAGATCTTCCCACTAAGGAGTGTGCTCCAAAAATAGCTGCCGTCACCCATGCCAAGCAAGACAAGAAAATGGCCACCACTTCAATGACCTCTGATATCTGCTGGCTGCCCCTGCCTGTCTGTCTTTCTGTCAAGAAAACACCAGAAACATTCATATTACAATCTTCCCAACAAGGAGTATGACCTCCAAGATGGCTGATGCCACCCACACCAAGCAATGCAACAAAATGGCTGACCCTGCCTCAGTGAACTGTGATGCCTAGCTGCCTGCTGGTCTTGGCTGGCTGACTTTCCTTCTCTCAAGAAGACACCAGAAAGATAACACTATGTTCTTCCCAACAAGGAGTTGGTTCTTCAAGGCGGTGGGGTGGTGGTGGAAATACCATCACCCAGGCCATGAAAGACAACAAAATGTCTGCCTCCTCAGTCAAGCTCAGGCATTAGACTGTCTGCTATTTCTGTCCATCTGACAAGAAAACAATGGAAATGTTAATATTGTGATCTTTCCAACAAACTGCATGGCTCTCAAGATGGCTACTCAAGATACCAAATGGCCACCACTTCACTGAACTTTGACATCTAATCTTGTCTGTTTGTCTCAGGAAGACACTGGAAATATGACGACTGGGCCCTTCCCAGCCGTGCATACAACCCTAAGATGGCTGCTGCTGCTCATGTCATACTAGAAATATTAAGACTTTGGCCTTCCCAACAAGGCATACGATCCCAAGATGGCTGCCATCACCCAGGCCAACAAAAGGACTATCATGTCAGCCAGTTTGGATGTCCAGCAGCCACTCGTCTTTTCTTTGCTCTTTCAGCAAGGCACTGGGAGTATTAAGTCAAGGATTGTCCTGACAAGATGCGTGATCTCAGCATGGCGCCTGCCAGTCACATCAAGCAAGATACAAAAATGACACTGCCTCGGTGACCTCCAGCACACGACTGCCCACTAGCCTGGTCTGTCTCCCGCAAGAAGGCACTGGGAATATTAAGCCAACATGGGTGCCGACACCCACGCCAACAAAGAGGCTGCCACCACCCAAGCCACCTCCAAACGAACCCATCTGTCCCTGACGTAGCTGCTTCCCAACCAACAGGGAAGGAGGTTTTCTTTCCCTGTTCCTCTCAATGCACAAAAGGGCTAAGAACAGTGTAAACTACATTGGGCCTGATTCCTATGGGGTTCCCCACACCCTCGAGGGTGACCCCATCACAGGGATCCTCCTGAATTATCTCAAGATTGCTGTTGGGTCCCCTCTTCCCGCCAGCCAGGAGTGACTGACAGGCTCCTCACTTGCCTGTTGGAGATGAGCAGTGTACTGGAGCAGGGGGTGTGACCACCACGCCCTGCATGGGCTCCCAAGCCAGTGCTGGAGGCTTTGTTCAGAGACATTTCTGAGGAGAGAGATGCTTCCCCATGTTCC
The DNA here is from genome assembly GCF_026122565.2 of Emydura macquarii macquarii. NCBI lineage: Eukaryota > Metazoa > Chordata > Testudines > Chelidae > Emydura > Emydura macquarii. The sequence goes on along the minus strand of NW_027131105.1, from coordinate 5,405,246 downwards.
CTCCGCTCCCCATACTGCCAGGCAGTCTGATCAATGCTCCTCCAGCCAGTTGTATTTCTCCGGCCCTTTGATCAGTCCAAAGGGCCATCTAGCCTAGTATCTCCTAGCACCCCTCCTCGTGCCACTGTGGATCAAAGCCATGGACCCAACCAGCCTGCTATCCTGCCCCTGCCTGCTGCCCCGATCAGAACAATGGGCCCATCCAGCCTGGTATTCTGGTGTGGCCCATATTTGACGCCGCTGAGAACTCTGCACTGTGTCCTGGCCTGACGTGCCCGGCCAGGAGTGCAATGCTCTCCATGGGCATGCCATTTGTTTTCAGGACCAGCGATGCCACCTACTAGTCCTTTACAGCCCCATCTCAGCACGCAAAGCCCTCCCATGCCCCCAGAGGCACTGGGACTGCCAACAGCCACTTAACCTCAGTGGGCAAATCAATAGCAAAGTGGTTTTCTGCTTCACTGCCCTTCGCCTGGGACGTGGGGATATTTCAGGCGGACATGGAGGAGACAGGACAGCACTCTGCAGGGGACAGCCACCTGAGGACTGCTGTGTGGGGCTGTGATCTCCTCGCCCTTCCAGGCAGCACTGGCCCCCATATGGCACTAGGGGCACTGTGCAGCAGGGAGCAGGGGCTCAGTAGGGGGCACTATCCCCTTGTGGTCATGCTGACCCCAATGAGGCACTAGGGGGTTCTGTGTTGGAGGGAGCTGGGTGGGTGGGTAAAAAAGCCGTGCTCTCTACTCACAATCAGTGCTGGGCCCAGCATGGTACTACGATGAGCAGAGCGGGGGCTCAGTAAGGGGTGCTCTCCCCTCACAGTCAGTGCTGGCCCCACTGCCCCAGCATGGCTGCACTAGAGGGGTGCAGAAGAACGTAGGCAGCCACTGATGCTGGGGCAGCCCTCTCCCACTGACATGCCACCCCCGCTCACATTCTGGTACACTGTCCATGTGATGACAGTCCAGGGCATTGTATGGCCTCCTTGCCTGGGGTGATGCTAGCTCTGTCTATGCTACCAGTACTACTGCCTGTCCAGCCTGCCAGACCCTCATCACCACCCCCCGACATCAACTCCTGAACCCCGCATAAACCCAGCTGAGTTTGGGGTCCCCTTCAAACTCCCTATTGTTTGAACCCCCTCTTCACATCACCCCAACTGAGACCTGCAGCCTCTCCCCCCACGGATACAACAGCAGCCTGCTCTGCCACCTCCCCTACCTCTTCACCTTCTTCCAAATCATAACTGAACAGGTCTCTATAGTCAGTTCTCTCTATCCCTCATTTCTCTCACAGTGCATCTTGGCACAGTGGGAGGGCCCCACACTTGGGCAGGGGAGGGAATCTGTGCAGCACCCGGCCCAATGGGCTCCCCGCCGATCTTGGTCCAGGTCTGTGCAGTGCTCAGCCCAATGGGCCCCCTGATCTCAGTCATAGTTTCTAGGGGTTACCATGATACATGTATTAATACTAATCTGAGTTTGGGAATAAAATATGTAGAAACAAATACTAATAATACAAACTAATAACTGCAATTCACACATTCCCTTAAAGGAAAGTTCTTCTCTCTCAGGAGGGATGTGGGGCTGTTTATACAGGGATTCCTCACCTGGTGTTGCGATACAGCTGTCTCCGGGGTGGGCTGGGGAGACTATTCATACAGGGATCTCTTGCCTTGCACTGAGATGCAGCCGCCTCTGGGGTGGGGAGTAGGGTGATCACAGTACAGTCAGAATCTCGGCACCCACAGCCCTCCTCCTGCATGGGGCCCAGGATCAGGGTCTGTTTGTTGGTAGCAAGCGATTTTACTCCATCCATCTCTTGGCTTTGGCTGGGCTGCCTGCCCGGCAGCTGAGCGGGATCAATCTCCTTCCATCCAGCTGTCAGGCTGTGTCAACAGCTCAGTGCTCACCACGCAGGCGCACCCGTAATAGAGTAGACCTGGAAGGCTTATCACTGCCTGCATCAGGGCAGACAGGGATCGGGGCCGCCTTGGGCTGGGGTGGCTGCCCTGGGCACTGTGGGACTTTGGCCAAGCGTGCCAGTCCTTTGGCATTGGCACAAGCCTTTGGGGAAGCTCCCAGGCCTCCTGGGCAGGCCCGTGCCCATTCCAGCAGAGGTTGCTCCAGACGATGTCCACCTTTGGAGCGGAGGCGCTCCCAGCCGGGACCAGGACCTTCAGGATCCCTTGGGAGCTCAGCTGGGCTGGGGAACAAGGGCGCGGATCAACACAAGAGTCCAGGGAGGGTGCGGATGCCGCTCTGGCTCAGGACATGTGCCCCATTCCCCATTAAAGGGCGATAAAGGGAAATAGTTAATTAGAAGCTAATGAGTCTGATCGGGTGCCAGGTGGCTGCGAGCTCGTTGGTGCAGCTGTAATTACTGTGCCCAGCGCCGAAGGCTCCCGGAGTCCCAGGGCTGCTAGGCAGAGGGGACAGGAGCAAGGTGCTGGTGGGAGCAGAATGGGGAGGGGTCTTAGTATGCTGACCTCCCCCATTCACAGTGGGACTGACCACCCCTCTCCCCCAGGAGAAATCTCTGCCCCTCCCCCTTCTTTTCTCCCCACCCCAAGAGCCCCTCTACCCTCTCCCCACACCGGGTGTAGAAATCTCTCTCCTATTCACCCCTCCAACACCCACCCCTCTCCTTGCCCCAGCCCCAGCAGTGATGGGCCCAGCCCAGGGGCACGTCTGGCCAGGCTCCCACGCTCTCAAGTGCCCCTCTGGCGGCAGGTTATTAAGAAGCGATGGAGGGAGATGGCTCCTGCCCGTGCAATGCCCTGGGAGCAGTGCTGCTTCGCAGACATTCAGCCCCGACCCGGTGCCGACCCCAGCTCAGAACCGGCCCGAGAACCTTACAGGAGAGGACGGACCACAGAGATGTGCAGACCTGTGCTGATGGGCCTGCAAACCCAAGACAGAACCCAGGAGTCCTGACTTCCAACCACTGGCGTAGCTACACTTTGAAAGCAGGCCCACCCAATCAGATTTTAAGCAATTCATCCTGCGTTTTTATCAGCTTCTGTTTCACTTATGACACAAGGCTTGCGCCCACCCATGTCAACCACAGGCCCTGCCGAAAAATCAGTTCTGGCTATGCCTCTGCTTCCAACCCTCCTCCCATTCTAACCACTTGACCCCACTCCCTTCCCAGAGCAGGAGACAGAACTGCAGAGAGGTTTGAGGGGGGCCCTGGGGCAAATCTGAGGCCCCCAATCTTTCCACCAAAATTACCACTGAAGGGAGGCCCAGGGACAGGAGAGGGGCTGGAGGGTGAGCCTGCCGTGCACTCGGCTCACACATCTCCCATGGGGCTGGGTCCTGCTCCCCACTCTAAGCGCTGGCACACAGGGTGGCAGCGCCACTCAGGGATGGCCTGCCCACCCCCTCTCATGACAGACGGACAGAAGGGCAGCAGATCGACCCAGAACGGCGCTGCCACCCTGTGCGCCAGGTCGCAGAGCCACTCACTTTGGAGGCCTGGGGCAAACTGCCTCCCCTTTGGGCTGGAGATAGAACCTAGGAGTCCTGACCCCACTCCTGTCCCAGAGCTGGGGATAAAACCCAGGAGTCCTGGGTCCCAGCCACCACCCGGCTCTAACCATTAGACCCCATTCTCCTCCCGTAGCCAGAAATAGGCTCTCCACATTACACCACACCCCTTCCCATTTACTAACAAAAGCTGCACTGTTATATTTCTTTCTCCTCCATCTTCTAATGAAATAGAAAAATCCATTTTTGCTTTTCCCCCTGAAGCAGTGTTTTTAGTCAGGCTGAGTCTGTGCTGAGAGCTTTATCGCATAGGTACCATGAATGGGGGATGGTGGGGGGAGAGAAAGAGAGGGGACCGGCATCTGTGCAGCACCCAGCACCGCACAGCCTGATCTCAGTTAGGGTCTAGGCAGCACCTGGCATCAGGGCACTGATCTCGGTCAGGAGGAGGGGAGTTGTGCAGAACCTGGCCCAATGGGGCCCCCAATCTGAGTTGGGGGTGTCTGTGCAGCTCCTGGCATGACGGGACCCCGATCTCAGTCAGGGTCCCTCCCCCTTCATTATTATACCAATTGAACAAACCTTTCCAAAAAGCTAAGGCGCTCGGCGAGACGATAATCCAGAAATCTCCCGTGGCTGCCAATAAAACCTTTATAATGATAATAAAGCAAGAATGGAGATTTCCAGCCCTCCCCCCTTTCGTCCGTTAATCTACAAATATGCCGGCTGGCGCAGAGGGCCGGCTAGCTGGCGCACTGGCACTCCTGACTGTCAGTTACACCAAGCGGGTCAGGTCCCCATGGTCCACACAATTACAGGGATCACCTTTTATCAGCGCTCGCAACTCAAAAGGGCTCCCAAGACTCGGGATAGATTTTTTTCCCCCATTCACATCCCCACACTTTCTCTTGAAAGTGGGACGTAATTATAAGTGGCAGCGTCACATCCCTGGGCCGTCTGTCGCTGGGCCAACTGAATCACATTTACCACTTGGTTAGGCACACGAGTTTGCTCTGACCGCACCGATTCGCTCAGCGGTAACATGTGAACTGACACCGGAGGATGGGGTGAGGGGCACAGCTGGCAGTCAAAGCGGCAAGGGGGGCTGTCCTGTCTACACCCCAACCTGCACAGCGGAACGTGGGCTCAAGGGCTGAGGTTTTGCAGTGATGTGGGTCATACCAGAGATAGACAGACAGACAGCTGGGAGTTCATTTCTGTACAATGTACATCATAAAATAGTGCCCCTGCTGCAGTGTGAAAGGTTTATTAGGCTTCCTCTGAGACAACTGGTGTAACTGGGCTGCTTGTGTGAATTGTGATCAGCCCTATAAAATCTTCATGGCACCCAGTTGCAGCTGCCCTGTTTATACTTACCCGAATAAATCATCAACAATTGTGCAGGTCTGACCCCAGCCAGTAGGAGGCAGTGCTGTGCACACAAAGGTTAGAGACCTACTAGGAGCAGGTCAGCCACAAAGCTGCCTGGGACCCAGAGCCCAGCACTGACTGCCAGAGGAGAGCGCCCCCTACCGAGCCCCTGTCCTGCTGTCTGCACTACAGCGCCCCCTAGTGCTGCTCTGGGGCATTGTGCCCAGCAGAGGGGAGAGCGCCCTGGCCCCACTCTGCAGTGCCGTGGGTCGTGGTCCTCGCCTTGGCCATCTTGCTCCCAGCACTGGCTGGGGCTGGCCTTGCTTAGCCCCAGGGAGGCTAAGGGACTAGCCACAACCCTCATCCTCTTCCACCTGCTAACATTTGGCTTGAAAAGGGCTGCCAAGGTTCAGGATGGCAACAGAAATTCAGCAGGGAGAGCTAATGCACGTGTGCACGCACACGCCCTCCCCAGTTCTCTCTCTCACCCCCCAACCCCTCCTGTTACATCTTCCCAGGTACACACACACACACGCACCCCCACCCCGGTACTCATGCGTACACGTCTGCGCTCCAGGCTCCACGCAGAGGGCCCTGCATGGTGCGGGTGCAGGGGGCTGGTTAACATGCAGCTCACGGAGGCCTCATCAAGCTCGTCTCTGCCTCTCCTTTGTACGGCAGGCGTGGCACGGAGGGGGCCGTGGGTGAGCGATGACACAGCCACCTGTGGGGTGACACAGCTCCCCCCCACGCAGTGTGGGGGGGGAGGGGAACGTGCTGGTGCTCAGCCCCATGCACGCATTAACCCTTGCCTTTCCTTGGAGGGCAGGCCTGATTTCAAGCCTCAGAGATTGGGGTGGATGAGGGGACTCTCCAGCCCAGGGTCTGCAGGATGCTCCTAATAGGCTCCTCAGGCCATGAAATCTCTGGCGGTCTCAGCTGTGAGGGGAAGCGCATCATTAGAGGAAACAGGCAGAGCAGAGACGGAGCTCTCGCCCACCCAGGTCAGACACGCCAGTGGGAGAAAAGCAAGGACTAGCACCCAGGAATTCGGCCTACCAACCCGCCTGCTCCAACCACAAGGCCACACTCCCTTCCCAGAGCTGGGGGAGAAACTCAGGAGTCTTGGGTCCCAGCCCCCTGCAATTGCACAGTGCTCTCCCTGGCTGAGAGGTTCTCTCAGTGCCTGACTCCAGACCAGTGAGCATCGGTCCTGGAACCCCAGCAACAACTTACAGCCCCACTGAGGGGCAGGGAATTTAATAACAATCCACCGACCCCACACTGAGTCCCTCCTGTCCAGCACCGACCTGGGGGAAAAAGAGGCAGCGAGCGCGCAGACCTCCCCACTCACACACAGAAGAGGGTCGATATGAGCTGGATGGGCAAACAGACGCATCTGTCCAACAGGTCCGCTCTAGCTCAAGCAGCTTCAGGCTGGATACAGGGATCCCTGGGGGCAACCCCGGCTGGGTTATACATGTCAGACTGGGCAATCAGAACAGCCTTCCCAGCCTCAACATCCCCCACATCCACCGCCAGGAACCGCAAACAAAACCTGCATCACCTGCCCCAGCCAAACAGAACAACAGGCCCAGCCGGGAGTCAAATTCACTATTTAAAGGGGTCTTTTGGCTGGGGCAGCCTCAGGGGGAGGAGAAGAAAGGAGTGATTTCTCCCTCGGAAAACCAAGGGTTTGTCTTGTGAGCGTCTGTTTCAATTCCCTGCATGTCGGGTGACCTAGATGGAAAAAGAGCCAGCACTCGGCAGTGCTGAGCTTTCACATGCATGCAGCGCAGGCACAGCGAGAGATGCAGAAAGAGAAACACGGAGCCTTCCTGTCTCTATATATCTTCATCAGAGCAAGAGACATGGATTTCTCTAGCACCTTCCACCCTCACGGATTCCAAAGCACTTGATGATCAATATGCAAACCTGACAGAGACCGCTCAGATGCAGCTGCTTCTGGGGTGGAACATGGGGGACCATTTGTACAGGGATCTCTCGCTGGTGCTTAGATGCAGCTGCCTCTGGAGTACCGCACAGTGGGGGCACAGGTAGAGAGACATTAGGCAGCAGCGATATAGCTAATTCACTGACCTGTGTTCTACTGCTGGTGCTGGTCTAGTGGGTTAGAGCAGAGGGGCTAGGAGCCAGGACACCTGGGTTATGTTGTTGGATCCTGGAAAGGAGTGGGGGCTAGGGAGGTAGGGAGTTAGGACTTCTGCATTCTATGCCCAGCTCTGGCTGGGGAGTGGGATCTCCTGGTTAGAGCAGGGGGCCTGGGAGCCAGGACTCCTGGGTCCTATTCATAGCTCTGGGAGGAGAACGGGGTCTACTGGGTTAGTGCAGTGACTCCACATTCATCTACAGCCCACGTCTCTTCCCCCTCCCAACCTTCTGTCTCTTCCACAAGCTCAACCTCCACCCAGTCCCAACAGGGACCAGGTCCCCATGGACTGATCCATCCCCCACCCCACCCCCCCTGTCCAGCTGGGATGCAGGTGCCTGAATTCCCACCCCCTCCGCAGCCAGGACCCAAAGGAAGCTGCAATCATTGCATAATTCAGGCCCGTCACGCTGCGCCTTTTCATCCGGCCTGGCTTGTGGCGTGGGTGGGAGATCAGGCTGCCGCTCCTCCCCACAGCCCCCATGCCGAATGGGACACAACAGGCAGAGAAGCCCCTGGGTGAGGAGTCTGGTTTAACCGGTCAGCTCCATGTGGTGGGAGATGGGTTTTGAACCCAGGCTTGATTCTGGGCCCAGAGCAAGGGACAGGATGGGGGAGTTGGATTAGCAGTAAGGGGATGCTGTATTAGGGTAGCACCTGCGGTGAGCCAGGGCCCCATTGTGCCAGGCACTGCACAGACCCCAACTGAGATCAGGTTCCCCGTTGTGTTGGGTGCTGGCACAGGCCCCAACCGCGATCGGGTCCCTGGTGTGATGGGCCAATCCAGCCCGGTACTCCCTTGCCCCAGCTCCCATCATACACAGCAAAGGTGCTGTCAGTTTGGATTAAGGGGTGGGGGCCGCCAGCCACATGTCCCAGCTAATTCCAGAGCGCCCCATCTACCCGCCATGGGGACCACGCAGCTTGGTGGTGGCTTTTGTCCTGCTTGGTTGCCTTCCTCATTCCTCTGCTGCAGCTCGGAGGAATCTGCCCCCAGGGACAGAGGGGCTGAGAAAATTAAGAGGGCATCACAGATTGTCCAGAGTGTTAGAAGGATCAGGGGGTGGGGCAGGATTGGCTCTGTGGGGGTAGGAAGACAGACTCAGGGAGCTGGTAAAGTGAGGGAGCTGGCCACGAGATTTGGGGTGCTCCCTGCAGTGACCCCGGCATCCCTCCATTCTCACATCCTCCCCCCTCATGACATCAGCCCCCTAGGGCCGCTCGCCTCTCCCAACGCCAATACAACAACCACTCCCCTCCGGAGGGTCCTCCCGCACTTTGCAGCCCTGGCGGGTTCAGCCTCAAGAGGAGAGGCGGGTGATGGCAGTCCCATGTCAAGCAGGAGGGAAACCGAGGCATTGGGAAGGGAAGGGACCGGTCCCTCCCCACAAGGAGGCACAGCAGGAAAGCTGGGGATCCAATCCAGGAGTCCTGACTCTCTGCCCCTCCCATTTAAACCCCTAGACCCCACAGTCCATTGCTCTTCTTGGAGTCACTGGTATTAGAGGCAGGGATTGTGATTCTGCCCCATGGACTGGATGGGGCTGGGGGTCCTTAGTCCCCAATCCTGGTGCTCCTTCCAGCTTTAACATGTAATATACCACTCCTGCCCCTACAATGCCCTGCTGTGTTGCCTTCCCCCTCTTCCCCATCCCTGCCACCTCGCTCCCTTCTCCCCCAGCTGTATGAACACCCCCCACCAAGAAAACCACTGAGCGGCTGCCTCATCCCATGCACTAAGGGGTCCCCTGAATTATGGCCTGACATCAGTGTCCTATCCCCATATTCTTCCCCGCAAGATGAGTCACCATGGCTGGGGCCTGGAGTCCAAGTCATCAGCGGGGCTGTGCTAGTGGCCAAGGGAGAGGGGCGGGGAGGGTGGTATAGGAGCACTGGCCCACCCAGAGCCTGGCAGGTGGCCACTAATGGACTGAGTACACGAGAGAGAGACAGGACGCCTGGGTTCTATCCCCAGCTCAGGGAGGGGTGCAGGCGACTAGTGGTTAGAGCAGGGGGCACTAGAGGAAGTCAGGACTCCTGGGTTCTATCCCCAGCTTCCCCCACCTCCATTTCCACATCACTGTGTTTTCCCTCTCTGGCTCCACCCCTCCAGACCCCAGTCTCTGCTGCTGTGGCTCTGAGGCAGGGGAATGAAATCCCTTACCTTTCCATTTAAGGTGTACTCTGTTTAAAATCCCATACAGGGCTTATGACACATGGTAGCAGCGTTTCCCACGATGACTTTATTATGTAGGATTGAGAGTAAAAAAAACCCAGAAAATGGAGACAAAACCCCCTGACATTTCCCGTGACAAATCGTTCCACTTAGTAAATTAATTTTGACTCAAATAATTATTTGCCTGTGCAAAACCCCCAGCTATTCATCGCCCTGCCATATAATGAAGTAATTGTGGCATTAGAAATTAATAACTTACAACCAGCTGACAGTCTCTCTATTGTTACAGGGAACAGGTAGGGGGAAAGCAGAGCTGGGGTTTGAAATCTTCACTCTCTGCTTTTGTTCCAGGAGTGAGCAGTTTTGATGCTTCAATCCAGATCCTTTTTGTCCCACTATTCATGTCTTTCCACACTGGTTTGTGGCTTCCCCCCCTGCTGTCCTGGGGGCTCCCAAGTATCCAGGAGTCCTGATTCCCAGGCGCCTCCTCCAATCATGAGACCCCCTTCCCATTCCGGAGCTAGGAATAGAACCCAGGTGTCCTGAGCCCCAACCCTGCTGCTTATCCACTAGCCCCTATGGCGTCTAACCAGATCCATTCTATTCAACGTATACCCCTGTGGCCAGAGTTGCATGCAAGGGGTCCTGAGCGCAGTTTGGGGGCAAAGGGCCAGCCAGCAACATCCCCCACCCATCAGGGCTGGGGCAGAGAGCAATGAGGCAGGCAGTCCTTGAAAACCCATTCCATCAGCAGATGATGAAGTGCCCACCCGCGCCATCGACGAGAGCCCGGCAACTTCAGCACGACTGCGATTTACTGCTAACCTTCCCGGCGTGACAATGTCCAGCTCCTGCCGCACAAGGGGCTCAGAGCGGTGCGGAGCCGGCTGGGAGCCAGGCTGATGGACTGGGGGTGCTGGCTAGGTTAACAGAGCTACAGAAACACAAGAGGTTGCCCCAAACCTTGCTCCCTGCAGCCCCCTGGATTCTCTCTGGAGTTGGTTCCATGCCTAGTGAGGGGATGAACTGACTCCAGCTCCCCCGAGCTGCCCTGGCTGGCTTCCTCTGAGGGGGAAATATTTTCACTTCACCCCCACCCGGTGAACTTAGTGGCCTTGGGGTTCTCCAAGTGCTGGGGTAGGGGTGGGGGATTCATGTATAAACAGGCCCAAGCCAGGCTCCCAGTCCTATCTGCTGGAGTGAAATTGGCTGTGAGGGGCCAGGCGGCATCGATCCCGCCCCAGCACTTCACTGCAAGGCCATTGTTTACCGGGCAGGGGGAAGGGGGAGCAGGCGAGCTGTGAGCGGGAGCCTGTCCTCCCTGCCCCAGGGCCCCAGCTCAGAGCTGAAGCTGATCCGGTACCTGGAGCTAAGAGGGATGCAGAGTTCTGGGGGTGCCTGGTGGGGGGGGGGGGGGGAGCACACACTACAACAGAGCACAGCTCACCACCACACACAGCTCTGCTTAGCCCCCATGCACAGCCCTACAGGCGCCCTCCCCTGGCTCCTAATGCTCCCCACACCACAGCCTACAGGTGCTCACCCCCCGCTCCTAACCCCCCCACAGCCTACCGTCAGCTCCCCCCCATGGTTTCTATGATCCTCCCCCCACACACAGCCCTATAGGTGCCGCTCCCCCCACCTCCCTGGCTCCTACTGCCATTCACTCTCCCATGCACAACCCTACCTACTCAGCACCCCCCAGGACTCCCACCCGCAGCCCTGGGCACTCACGCCAACTCCCCCACCTCTGCACAGCCATGGACACATCATGGGACCCTCGACTCAGATGGGAAATCTTAGTACCATAATGCTACTAATACTGGGGTCCCACTACGGGGCGCTCATGATCACCTGGGGTCTCCTGTTGCTACCATACACACTGTATTAGGGCCCCCCATCTCAGCTGGGGCCCTCTAAATGCTACCGTAATGCTACTAATAAAGCATATGCAATAATAGAGCCTCCAGGCGCTACTACAGTGCTATTAATAAAGCTCATGCCACAATGGGGCGTGCGTCTACGCACAACCGTAATGCTACTAATAAAGCACAACATACCATCACGGGGTCTCTAGGCACTACTGTAATGCTACTAATAAAACAGATGCCACGACAGGGCCCAAATTTCAGTCCACAAGGCTCCATGTGCAGAGAGGGAGGAGCGTGGCCCAACGGTGAGGGGCCGGACCCCGCCCTGGTGGGAGAGTCGTTCCTGGCACCACTCCGGCAGCGGAGGCGGAGGGCCGCCGCCAACCGGAAGACTAAGGGGTATAATTAAGCATGGAAGTTGGCGAGCGCATCAGGCTGACGAGTGGGAGCAATCAGGGCTCCGGCTGCACGCTCAGCGTAATGCAGCGACAGCTCTAATCGCCACAGCCAGGGATCGTGAGGGGCCAGCCCCGACCTTGCCCAGCTGCAGGGACCCCCACACCTGCCAGGGGCTTCAGCAGCAAAGATGCAGCCACTGGCAGGGGGAGAAGGCAACAGATTTGTTCCCCTTTAGGGGGCACCAGTTCTGATCCAGTCCCAGGGTTGGGAGGCCTTTCCCCTCTAGGAGGCACTGACTCAGTATGAGCTCCCAGAGATACTATCAAATGGGAACGAGCATCAGTGTTGATTGCGGCCCCCTGGGCCTTGGGAGATGAGTTTGCCAGGTCTCAGTCCAGCTCCTAGCAGGACTCAAGCCCCCATCACGTAGAATCCCAGCTCCTTAGTCAACAGCCTCAGCTGAATGGGCCACAGAGGTCGAGTCCCCTGCTGCCCCCGTCAGGGCAGGGGGACAGTGTGCTGGGGGACATCCCCTTCCACTGCCCCCAACTCCGGCACACACAGGGTGGTCAGGATGCAGGGGACGAGGGCCCATTCCAAGTCCCGCGCCCCCCTGCAAACAGCAAGACTGAGAAAATTTGTGTAAATGAAATCCACAGGGCATTTACACACTGCTATTCAGATAGACACACGATATCACAACCATTGCACCCCCCACAGCTCTACACACAGTTCTCACACTCACTCACTCACTCACTCACTCTCTCTCACACACACACACACACACACACACACTTATACAATCGATTGGATTGTTATATATACAGCTAACAACACCCCCACCCCTGTGTGTTATACATATGGAGGCCCCACACCAAACCTACCATATTACGCACATGCGCACACCAGCTGCCATGAGCCACCAGCCCCTGGCTGGCCTCCAGTCTAAATGCAGTGAGGGGAGCTCTGCAAGGACAGCTCCCCGCCTGGCTAGCCAGGCAGTAACCCCTACTGACAGCAAGCCAAGGGGCTCCCGCCTCCCAACCCAACCCAGCCTCAGGCTATGGGGCCTGGAGAGAACCCTGGTGCCAGGGTGGTGGGGCTGGTGCAATGCCACCAGAGTGTGTGTGTGTGTGGGGGCGGGGGGGTTCCATGCACCCAGCACTCAGCACTGGGGTGGGGAGAGCATTAGAGATGGGCTAAGGACCAGGACCTGTTGGCCTTTCTGCAGCGTTATTAGGAGGGCTCCTTTTACCCCTCCTCCCTCCAGTCGACCCAACGCTCTTCCAGCGATTCCCCACCCCCACCATCCTCTCCTCCATTCCCCTCCAGCCCTCTATCCATCCGTCATCCATACCGCCCCCTCCGTCTGCCCCATTCCCAGGGTGAGCGACACCGCAGGACTCTCCTATCAAACCTCCACATTCCCCTGCCACAGTCGAAAACATGAAACTGGTTCATCAGGAGATTTTCTCGTTAATTAAAAAGTGACTCCGGGCTTTTTGCAGAGACTTTTCTCTCCGTTAAGGATTCTGGCTCTGTTGCCGGGCGCTGGGAAGGACGGGGCTCAGCAGCCCGGGTGCAGGGGTGCACGGGCACGTGTCTGAGAGTGGAGGTGTCCGAGTGGGCATGCTTGCTCCTGCACAGGGTTGGATATGCTTTGTGCCCAGGTGTGCCAAGGGGCCTGCACAACCCTGGTGCAAAGGTATGCAAGGAGGCATCCAGACTCCTTGCCCCACTGGCGTGCACACATCCTTGTGTTCAGGGCTGCTCGCACAACTGGGGGCAGACACTGACCCAGGCAGAGCACGAGGGTGTGGGTTTGGGCTGGTGAATCTAGGAGGTAGGTGCGGGTGCCCCCACGCAGCCCCCATTCTCTGCAGAGGCTGGGAGCTCACTCAGGCGTAAAGGCTGGCATGACGGGGGCAGCTGTGCACATGACATCTCCATCAGCCCGATCGCTGACCCACCCTTCACATCCCCCTACACAGCACCCGGGGCCTGCGGATAACTGGCACATGCAGCGTCCATCAGAAAGGTGTGCCCCTCGCCAGCTTGGCACTCAGGAGCCCAGCTGGGCTGAGAAGCCACTTCATCTCTTGGCTCAGCAGGGTCAGGCCAGGAGAGTAACGAGGTGTCGCCCTCCCCCCAACGAGGGTGCAGCAGGGAGCAGGGTGAGCAACCCAGCTGGGGCACCCTGGGCCTGGAGGCCATGACGCACATGAGCCAGCCCATCTCCCTGCCCTGGGATAGGAGCGGTTGTGCCCTAGTGGGGAACAGTCCCATGCCCCATTCCCCACCCCCTGAGCCAGCCAACGCCCCAGCCTGGGGCCAGCGCGGAGCCAGCAGTGCTCTCTAGAAGGGAAGAGCCCGGCTACAGCAGCCGGCTGGAAGAGGAGCCGGGCAGGGTTTCTGCTCGACAGGAGACAGGGCCGGGGTAATGCGTTGTGAGTAGGAGGGGGCCGAAGAGGAGAAGCTAACATGCTCAGATGCCAATCTGGGGGGCTGGGAACTAGGCAATTGGGCGGTGCCCCCCACCCCTCCCCTGCCTGGCTAGATGCTGCCCAGAGGGTCAATCCAACCGCAGCTGCCCAGCCCACGTTCCCAGCCACATGGTGGATGCCCAGATGGGGGGGGAGGGGCAGGGTGAATGGGAGGGGGAGGCACATGCATGCACAGCCCCTGCAGGAGACAGTGCCAAGGTCGTGAGTGAAGCACAGGGGAGCAGCGCCTCAATGGGCCTTTCACGTCTAGGGGGCGCTGGTCCTGACCCAGCCCCAAGTCCTGGAGTCTCCCTGCTCTAAACACCAGCCCCCTCCCAGAGCTCGGGATAGAACCCAGGTGTCCTGGCCCCCCACTTCTGTCAGCAGCGCTGAGTGCCTGGGTGCAGGGAGCTCTCCGGGAGCCATGTGAGATCAGACAGGCAGCTCTGTGCCACCAGGTTAGGCTGTCGGCCCATGTTAGCCTGGCGGGGCCATGATGAGGAGGCTGACGGGAGGAGAGTGTGCCGGAGCCCCCGTAGGGGCCAAGCCATCGTTCCTGGCTGCTCCCCACTGCCACACGGCATTAGCTGAGGTGCCTGGGCCTAGTGTACGCCACGGGGCAATCGCAGAGACAAGGGTGCCCTGGTTACAGTGCCGACACCGGCGCCCAGCTCTCCACTCCTTCCCCATCCCTTAGAGCTGCCCTCAGCCGAGCAGCAAAGAGAACCCTGGAGCCCTGGGTCCCAACTGCCCCCCTCTAACCACTGGGTCCCACTGCCCTCCCAGAGCTGGGGACAGAATGCACAGACGGTCTCTCACTCTGCATCTGCGCAGAGCCCAGCACAACAGGGCCGCTCCCTCGGTCAGGGCCTGTTGGTGCTACCGTAACACACGTGCCATCTCAGCCTCTGGCACAGAGGCACAACCCCACGCCCCCCAAACCAGCCAGTCCCCCACCTTGGACTGATTGGAACCACTGCCCCCTAGAGAGGAAAGGCCCATACCCCTACCGTCAACGTTTGCAATCTATCCCCATAGCAGTCCCCCTTGACACAAACAGATGCTGGTGAAGAATCGGCTCCCCGCCACCAGGCAGATTTAATAAGTAACGAGCTCCTTCTCCCACCCACAGCTGTTCACACATAAATATTAACAAGGATGAAAGCGACCGATGAGCTGCCTGCAGCCTACATGACACACACCACTGGTAATGGGAGAAAGCTGCCCCTGGGGCAGGATAAACAACAAGCAGCAAGTCCAGCCTCTCCCAGCAGGGGGAGCTGTAGAGGGCGGGGCAGAAACACTGGCTGGGAGATGTGCTCCTGGTTACTCCAGTGTGGCGTGCATGCCGGGGGGTGTGCACGGGAGGGCTGTGTGTGCGTGTGCTCAGTTGCAGAACACATGGGGTGTGCAGTGGCAAATGGGGCAGGTGTGCAGCCACTCTCTTAACATCTGTTCTGCAACTCAAACTAATCTGGTGATGGTGCAATGCACGGATTGAGTCAACAGAGGGCACTATGTATTCCATCAAACGTGGGGCCATCTGGCCCGATACCACCTCCCTGCTGCCTTCGACCAGACCCATGGGCTCATCCATCCCCATAGCGCCCTTGCCCTCCCTTTCTCCCGACCACACTCATGGGCCTATCTCCCACCCCATGCTGCCCTCTAGACCCCATGTTCCCAGGAGCAGCACAGCCTCAGCGGGAGGCATGCCGGATCTGGGGACGGTGCTGAGGGGAGGGCTCCAGGCCCCCCCGTGCTGCCCTGGGGACAGCTGTCCACACTGAAGCAGCCTGGAGCTCCCAGCAACCCCCACCCCCAGCAGACACTGTGCTTTGCCACTTGATGTGTGGAAGGCACCTGGATGGCACGGGTGCAGGACCCGACGGCACAAAGGTACCTGCTGGATGGCACGTCCTTGCACGAACACCAGGTGCTTTACCCGCACCAGCCGCCAAGGGCCCTGCCACTGGGGAGTTGGCACGAGTGCAAGGAAGCCCAGCCCTGGTGTGTGTGGGGATGCCCTGGCGCCACTCACTACTGCTCACCGCACTTGCTTTGAGCAGGGGGGGGTGGGCGACTGCCCCAGCCAGGTGCAAACAAGGCCCCAGCCCGGCACTGGCAGAGCCAAGCAGGTGCCTCATGCTTCAGACACAACAGGCAGCCGGGCCCTGGGGCAGCTGCACAGAGGGGCTGTGCGCAGCAAGGGATGCAGCCAATGTTACTTGAGGGACGGGGGGGTACAGCTGAACCCCCACCCTGCCAGATCTCCCCTGCAGGGCCCCAAACCTCAACACTCTCCTCCAGAGACACCAGAGATGGCACAAACTGGGTCCCCCTCCCCCAAACTTGCTATTGGGGCCCAGGCTGGGTCTGAGCCTCTGGAAATGGAGGCTCAGGGATTGGATTAAGTCTGACAACTTGGGGGGCAAAGGTTTGGAGATCCAGCTGGCTCTGAGTAGGGGGGTCAGATCTCAGTCCAGAGGGGGTTAAAGGAGGGCTCAGGGCTAGGCCCAAGCTGTTGGGGGGCAGTAGGGGAAGATGGGCAGGGGACATCCAAGCCACTGGGTCAGGACTGGGGTCAGGTTTTGGGGGAATGGGTTCCAGTTTCAGGGTGCAGAGCTGAGCAGTGCTCTCCCTGCCAGCCTCCTACACTCCCCCCCAGCAGCCCCCAAAGCACAGATTCTCCTTACTATGTGCAGCTGCAGATAGTCCCCCAGCCCGGAGGCGCTGTCCACCCGCACCAGGATGGCGTTCTTCTGGTGCGTGCTGAAGCCCACGGCCAGCCGGTCAGCTCGCGTGCTGGGCCGGTCGTTGGGCGGCCAGGTGTAGGTGATAAGCGCCCCGCCCTTCCCAAAGATATACGTGGTGCCAGCTGTGGGGGGGGGGAGAGAGACAAAGTTAGAGAGATGGGATCCTGGCAGCCGGCAGCCCCCACCCACCTGCATGGGAAAACAACACACAGCTAGGGCTGGAACCCAGGAGTCCTGGCTCCTGACTCCCTCTGCTCGAACCCACCAGGTCCCTCTCCCCTCCCAGAGCTGGGGATAGAGCCCCAGAACAGCTGAAGATATGGCTGACAGCATTCAATCATGCCCTGCCCCACACCTCCCCCGCTGCAATTCCAGTCCTGGATGCCAGCCCCCCCAACAGCTCTATCACTGCTGCTCAGTCCCACACACAGCAGCCGTGACTCCTTCACTCAAGGAGTGATCAGGCGAAGGAGCAGCCCCCCAGCTAACGCAGCCTGACCACAGCAGATGGCCCATTAGTAAGAGAGCTTGCTGGGTCTCAGCTCAGCCCAGCCCAGCCCCCAGGTGCCCTCAATAGAAATCCTTCCCCAAGCACCAGCCGGTTGTGGGTCAAACAGGCCTTCTGTTCTCCTTGCCAGAGATGGGAGATACGCAGCATGGATGCCTCCAGAGCCTGCGCCTGCCCACTTTCCCCCATAGACAGCCGGCACCAGCTTGGACACCTCCTCCGTCATAGGTGGCATGGATGTCCCACAGCACCAACACCCCCCTATAGCAAGTGCAGACAACCCCAGCACCAGCCCTCCTCAGCCAGCACTCGTGCACTTGTATCAACCAAAGTTGGGGGGGAGGGCAGGTTTAAGCGGAACCACTCTGCAATTAACAAACACTCATGGTAGTGGCAGGCAGCTGGGCACATCTGTGTGTGTGTCCGTGTGCCAGCTCGGAAGATGGGGGGCAGAAATTCCCTCCAAGTGGATGTGAAAAATATTTTGTAAAAAAAACCAAACTGCAAATGAGGTGCAATTAGTGGCCGTGCCCCCTCCTCGGGACAGCGCCTACCGCAGAGCAGCTGGGAGCCCTGGCCACGCCTTGCCGTGCTTGAGGGTCCCAGGAGTCCTGAGGCTGCTACAGAAGTGGCTGAGGGCTCACTAAGCACCATCGTGCTGACCACAGCATCCTGCACCGCACTAGCGCCTTTCCCTGAAGAGAGGCCCGGAGCGCCATGCAACACTCACCTGTATGCACAGATGGCCCCGTGCTCGCTACTGAGATACAGCTGCCTCGAGGGGGGCCCTGGGGCTGCTAAGAGAGGGATCCCTCACCCTGTGCTGTGGAAGGGGAGCGGCGGCTATTTAACAGCACACAGCAACGCTACATACATTTGGGACAGGAAGTGCGGAGAATCCTGAATCCAGCGGGAAGGATTAAGGAGGGACGATGTTACCCTAGGTGGGGTTTGCTCTGGACCTGGAGTGGGGCTGTGGGAAATGCTCACTTTTACACACGCACATGGCAACTGCAAACGCAAGCGCAGACACAGCCAACCACAAACAGGTCCTGGCCAAAGCCAAAGGGACAAATACCACCACTCTCACTCAAAGAAACACTCACCAGCGCGGACATAAATGCAGGCATGCTGGGTGTACACACACACACACACACGTGCATTCAGATCCGGGATGCTTACATACATATAGATGTGTGTGTTCAGACCTAATTTCCCTGCGCGCGCGCGCACACACAAAACCAGACAAATGCAAACACACAAACACATCTGCATGCATACAGATGCAAACACATAATCATAGGCTAACGCAAATGTCCACACCCACAAAGGCACCAACACATATATGCACAAACAGCACACACCTTTCCCAATGCATTTTAATGCAAAATCGCAAACGCACAACCGTATACATACACACCAATGCCAATGCAACCACACACCGATTCCAATGCAAACTCACCCACACAAACACACCCCAGTTCCAGGCCATGCACACACAATTGCTCCCAGGCCCTCAGCAGCGAGTCCTCAGACACCTCCCCCACACTAATCTCACTGAGAGGAATTGACTCCGACATGAGATCGGCAGCGTTTCCTGCACTACCTGCTAACAGCTTCTCCAGCTCTCGCTGCAATAACCTGGCCCCATTTGCTGCCCCTCCTGCACAGCTGTTCTCATCCCCATCCATCAGGGCCAGCACCGACAGCAGATTCATAGTGGCACGTTCTGGTGTCCAGGGATGGCACGGGGGGTAGAAGGGAGGGTGTCATCAGGCAAGACTGGAGAGGACAACCGCAGAGAGGGGGAGTCAGGACTCCTGGTTTCCTTGCTGGGAGAGGGGAGGGATCCTGACAATCCCTAATCACTAGACCTCACTCCCTTCCCAGAGCTGGGGATAGAACCCAAGAGGCCTGACTCCCAGCCTCCGCTCTAACCCACCAGCCCCACGCCCTTCCAGAGCCAGGAATAGAACCCAGGAGTCCTGGCTCCAGTCCACGCTCAACTCCCCTCCCAGAGATGGGATAGAACCAAGGAGTCCGAACTCCCTGCCTACCGTCCAATCTCCTGTCAGGATTTTGTGCCATTTCCCACCCCTCTGCCAATTCCGTGGGGCCTCGGGTCACCAGTCATTGCCCACACAAGCGCGCTCTAGCCGCGAGGCAGAGATCAGCCGGGAATCGGGGTCAGGGTGCAAAGCTGCGAGGCTGAGCTGTCCGACAGCTCCACTGCTCTCCCAGAGCCAGGCCTCCCCCAACCCCAACGCAGGCACCATTAGCGCCCTCCAGCACAGCTCCTATGGCTGCAGCTCACGGTGGGCAGAACCCTCTGCCCCACTGTGCCACCCAGCATCCCAATGGGCTGGGCCCGCATTGCACTGGCATGTGGTACACAATGACAGGGAGCCAGAGGTGGGCTGTGTAGGGAGGGAAATAAGGTTAGGAGCCACGTGAAATTCTACCACTCACCAACCCATTAATACAGGCCCCCTAATCCAGCACTAATGGCACAAGATATTCCATGTGGTCTTCAGTGTGGAGATGCAGCTGTCTCTGAGGTAGGGCACAGGGGTTGTTTATACAGGGATCCTTTGCTTGGTGCTGAGATGCAGCCACCTCTGGGGTGGGGCACAGAGCTGTTTACACAGGGATCCCTTGCCTGGTGCTGAGATGCAGCCACCTCTGGGGTGAGGGCGCGGCACCTATTTACAGAGTCACATAGAATGACGCACGTCTGGAGCAAGATGTGAAGCAGAATCCAGTATCCAACTGACACAGCCAGAGAGAGCTGTGACATAGAGGAATATTGGTGCCAGCTGGCTAAGGGTTTACTACTCTGTCAGCAACTCCTATAAGGTCTGACAAACTCACTACATCCAACATACTGCTGTCACACTGCTTATCCAAATGGTGTCGCATAAGGTATCACGTGAAAGGCGATGCCACACGGACCATCGCTGTGGGTGGGAAATGTACGTACTGACACTGCACAGGGAGCTGTGCACAGATACTGGACGGATGCTGGGAAGTGGGTAACAAGGCAGAGCGGATAAACAGCTCTTCCGCCAGACAGGGACACGTCCGTTCTCCTTGGCCTGCCTGTGGTTAAACGGCCCTGTGATGCCAACACAACGGAAGGCCCGTTTGCTCCTGAAGAGAATAGGAAAAAGGCTGAGGGGGATGTGAAACCACCAGGATGGCACGCTGGACAGCAAGCAAGGGGGGAGAAGAGTCTTCTCTGGGGCGCGCTGCCCAAGTGGCATGGCCAAAGATGAGGCAGGAAGAAGGCCCCTTTCTCAGCCACCACCGGGCAAGCGAACAGGACAGCACTTTGTGCATGCCTGAAAGCTGGCTCTTGGCCGCAGGAGCTAGTGCTGCCGGGAGGTCGTGTAGGTGAGAGACGGATGCCGCCAAGGATTTGAGTTTGTTCGGATTTGGTTCAGACTCCAGGAAGAGAGTTATCCCGCGTTTCCCATGTAACATGTTGGTCTTATTGTTCTTACGCACTGGCTCTTAAATATTAACCTCTGTAAATAAACGTAGCCTCGCTTTCCCAGGCAGCGGATTCCGGCGCTGGGCAGTTGCAAAGGTCCCCGGTCCTGAGCTCTGCCAGCCAGGCTGCGCACATGCGGTCTCTGTGGAGTGAGCGTCCAGTGACCGGGGCTGGCCGCTGGCAGGGGGGCTCAGGCATTGGTGTGTGTCTGTCACAAGCTGGCTCAAGACAGGCAAGGTCTGCAAAGACCTGGAAGTCAGGGTTTGTCCGTGGCTAGAGGCTGGTGGGTTCAGGGAGCTGAGCTACAGAAGGCAAGATCGCGTCATGCTAAGGGCAGGAGCTGGTGAGGTGCCCTGGGGAGCCCCCGCCTCACTCCCTGCAGCATAGCACTACACTGGGTCTCAGGGTCAGCACTGATGGCAAGGGAGCGCGCCCCCTACTGAGTCCTTGGGACAAAGTGGGAATTTTTGTAATATTTTTACGATGCCTATGTGCGCCTCAGTTTCCCCTGTATGTTGCATGCCTCCCCAGTGGGGGGAAAGGGACTACATTTGTGTCAGACTAAACGTTAGGTTGACCCAGCTACATGGCTCTGGAGTGTGAAAAATCCACCCCCGCTGACAGATGTACTTAAACCACCTAACCCCAGTGCAGGCAATGGCAGGTCCCCGCCTCTCGGGGATGTGTATTACCTATGCCAAAGGGAGAGCCCTCTTGGCCGTGTAGGTCGTGTCTATTCTGAAGTGCTGCAGCGGCACTGCTGTAATGTTTCTAGTGTAGACAAGGTCTAAGAGACGCAGGGGTGAGCGTCACCTCCCTGTCTGGGTGGAATGAACAGAGCCCTTCAGGAACCAGCTGAAACCGACCCAGATCAGCAAAGGGGCCAGAGAGCCCAGGGCAGCTCCAGTGACTGGGGTGGACACTCTCAGCCGGGAAACAGAGCCAAGACCCCAGCTGGAGAACAAAGGCTGGGAGGTGAGAGCTGGGGGAGAAGCGCTGACTGCTGGAGACAGCTGGGAGCTCTCACCTGGGAACGGATGGAGGAGGTCTGACAGACAGACAGAGCCTGACCCTGGGCTCACTCCAGCTTCGCCGGGCTCTGGGCTCAGCAGAGCGGACTGTGCTTTCACCTGCAGCTCTCTGTGCTACGCCCCGGCTGCCTGTGCTGGCGCCAGGTGACCAATAAACCGACTGCACTGGGGCTGCTGCTCGAGGGGCATCAGTCCCTGCGGGGTGGACGAGGCTCTGCCAGGAGCCTGTCTCAGTGGGACTCGTTGGGCAGCGCTCAGGGGTGAAGCAGGAGGGCTGGAGCCCCAGAGGGTTGGTCTCAGCAGGCGGGGAGGCCACGTGGCCCACCCTGGAGGAAGAGTGAGAGCCCTGGGGCCTGGCACGTCAAAGGGGTTCCTCCGAGAGACCATCCCAAAGCCGGGGAAGCAGCCCTGATCCTGTGGATCTATGACAACCCCCACCCCACTCCCTGCAGCGCAGCAACCCCAACCCCTAGCATCACACTGGGGCATTGGGGTCAACATTGACTGTGAGGGCAGAGCACCCCCTACTGGCCCCCACCCTGCTCCCTGCAGCAATGCCCCACTAGGGTTTTGGGCCGGTCCCGGCCGTGAGAAGTGCCTACTAGTGCTGCCCTGGGGCAGGACTGGTGTGTGCCAGGGGCTGGTTGTCTCTCTGCACTGAGAGGAGGGGCAGTGGTGTGTGAGGGCAGGGGACAGAAGCAGCCCTGCTCTGTGGTTTGGTTTCCCCTCCATCTGTCACTGTCACCCCAGTGATTACCTTGAAAACGGTTGGCCCCGGGGCCATAAAGGCCCTGCTGCAGAGAGCAGGGGAATGTGATGGCACCAGGCAGAGGGAGAGACCGGAGCTGGACACCACGGGAAGGGAGCTGCAGGGCATGGCTCCTGCCTGGATGGCATTTCTGGCTCACTGTCCATGGGAGACCCTACAATAACACCCCAGGCCACACAGTCCCAATGCTAGAGAGACCCTACAATAACACACCAGTCAGCGCAGCCCCAGCACTAGACAGACTCCTACAATAACACACAGGCTTGCACAGCCCGGGCACTGTAGAGAGACCCTAGAATAACACACCAGCCCCAGAGTCCCAGCACACTCAAAGGATCCCACAATAATAAAGCCACGGATGCACCTCAGTGCTGTCTGACCCTGAAATAACAACCCGGACTGCCGCCCAGAGCTGGGAATAGAACCCAGGCGTCCTGACTCTGACTCGCAGTCCCACCCCCTTAGCACTCAGCCGCCTCTGCATTCACACCCCTTCCTGGCAGTGGATTCAAAATAGCCGAGCTGACGGAAAGCGCCGGCAGCAGGTGGAGGTTCCTGCAGCACAGGAGCGAATTTGTATTTAATATCCAGCCCACCCTCCAGCCAGATGCCAGCCCCCCGTATTACCCCCATGTTCTCACAGCCCTGCCCCCCTCAACCCACGGCTCCCCCCTCCCCTGCTCCCCCCGCCCCCACAGGCCCCCCACCTCCAGTGCCAGGGTATTGATTCCTTCAGCAGCCTCACGCCTGGCTCTGGCCAATGCAGGGCCTGCATTGGGGAGGAAGGGAGCAGAGCTGATAAACAACCCAGGGCACAGGCACAGAGTTAAATCAGCTCCCTGCTCTAATCACTAGACCCCCCCTCACCCCCAGAGCTGGGAATAGAAGCCAGGAGTCCGGACTCCCCTCCCCCCTGCTCTACCCCAATACACCCTGCGCTGTCTCAGTGGAAATCAGGGGTGGCAGAATTAGGCCCCTTCCAGGTCTAACACTCTCCCCCACTGAGGGGCCCTTCTGGGCCCCCTCAAAGCCCAATTCACAGCCCAAGGCTTTAAGGGAAGGGGTGGGCAGGAGGGATTGCTGGCTAGCAAAGAGGGTATTGGGGTGGGGGACAGGCACTCCATCTCTGCCCTTCTCCGTCATGGGGAGAGGTGCCAGCCATGGGGGAGAGGGCAGGGGCTGGGGCTGGCAGGGGAATGTAGGAACACACCAGCTCTGGCACTTTCTCTGGAGAAGGGGCCGTGGTGCTAAATAATTCATCTTCCCATTAGGAGCTGGAAAGAGGGATGAGCTAAAAAGGAGAGAGGGAGTCTATAGGAGGGTTGAGAGAGAGGAGAGGGGAGGAGGGGGGAAAGAGGGGGAGCACGGGGCTGTTAATACAGGGAGATGCAACCACCTCTGGGGTGGGGCGCCGGGGCCATTTAACATCCCCACGTGACGCCAGGCGATGAAAAGGCTCCCTTTGTGCGTGCTGCAGAGGCAATTGAAGGGAAGCTGGGAGGCAATTAGTGGCCCGGGCGCTGGGGTTCATGCCCTGGCTATTAGGGAAAGTGCTGGGGAGGTTTAATGAGCTGCAGGGCTCAGGGTCTAGGCTGTCTGTGGGCGTTAAATGCTCGTCCTCGCTCAGCAGCTCCCTCCTTGGAGGCTGTCTTGGCAATCAATCCTGCACCCCTATAGACTGGGAGGCTTTGGAGTGGCAGGGGGGCCCAGGTTCCCTGGGAAGGGGGGCAGCTGTGGACCCAATGCTTGGTTAAGGCATCTAGGATGGCACCCATGGAGGGGAGACCGGGGGGGGGGGGGCAGCGTCCCTGCCCGTTACTGGTCCAGAGAGGACACTGTTCTGCTGGGAGGCGTCCCTGCATGAGGTCGGGGGGCGAGGGGGAGGTCCTCGTGGTGCTGAAGTGTTTGTCCAGCAGGAGGCAAAGAGACGAAAATTTGGACCAAGCTGCCCTAATGCCCCTAGACCTCATAGGTGGGAGGGCTGCATGTGGGGTGGGGAGAGAGGCGTTGTGTTTGTGTGTGCATACACAGGGCCGGGGGGGAGGTAGGTGTGGGTGTGTATGGGGATGTGAGGGGTGTGTGCGCATGCATGTATGCAAGGCTGGGGGGGGGAGGGTGTGTGCCTGTACATACACAGGGCTGTGGGGGAAGGGGGAAGAGTGTGTGGGAGTGTATGGGAACGGGAGGAGTATGTGTGCAAAGGCTGTGCGTGTGGGGAGGGGGAGGGAGGGATGTGTGTGTGTTGTTTGTGAGCGCACAGAGCTGTGGGGGGAGGTGCTGTGTGTATATGTGCATGCACCAGTGTGTGTATAAATGTGTATGTGTGGTATATAGAGGGCGAGCAGGTAAGTGTGTCTGTGTGTGTGCATGCCACTGTGCGTGTGTGTACATTGCTGCGTGTGCATGTAAGTGTGTGTGCTGCTATATGTGTGTGTGTGTGCTGCTGTGTGTGTGACTTGCTGCCTCTTTGTATGGATGTGTGTGTGTGTGTGTTGGGTGTGTGTGGAAACGTGGCGGGTACGTGGGTGACTGTGGGGGGTGTTTGGGTATGGCAGTGGTATGTGAACCGTGCCCTGGTGCTGCCTGATCTGTGACAGGACCCAGAATCCCCCTACCACAAGCAGCTCCTTCCCTTTCCCGTCTCCCTTCTCCGGTGCTGTGCCATGTGGTGCCCGTCTCCCCTTCCCCAGCACTACGCTGCATCGTGCCCATCTCCCCTTCCCCCAGGCTATGCCATGTGGTCCCCAGCTCCCCTCCCGGGGCTGTGTCTTGCTGGCAGCTAGAGGCAGTTTGACCTGACAGGTAGGTAATTGGGGCCTCTGCGGGGTCAGCACAGCCACTTCCCCATGGCTAATGGCTTGGGAGAGGCGGGTGCGTGAAGGGAGCCGGCGGAGGTTGCTAGGCACTGACAGGTAGAGAATGCCGCGCTGCCCTCGCTGGATCTCTGCCTCCCCACAAAGGCCCACTGGCACCGAGCCAGACAGCCAGTTAGGGGCTGGGCTGCCAGGCAGGAGCTCAGGGCTGGCTAACGGGAGGCAGCTGGGCAGGCAGGGGCAGCACAGGAGAGGGGTGTGAAACAGGGGGACAGGCAAACTGGGGGAAGACCAAGACAGCTACGGGCAAAAGATGTCATGCACACGCAGTGCAAGTGGGAAACCTGCTTCATGGTCACAAACACGCACATCCCGTTTGCTCACACACACACACAGGCACACATATCCCCTCTGTTCACACACATGTTCACACCTTATCCGTACACACACACACACACCTGTGCATCCCATCTGTTCACACACATGCATGCACGTGCTGTCCTGTCCACACACACACACGCACACACATGCACATCCCATCCATTCACACATGCACACACACAAACATCCTGCCAACACACACACACACACACAGGTGCACATCCCATTCGTTCAAACACGCACATGTTGGGGGGAAGTGCTGCCTGCCCTGTGTGCACACGCAAACACCCACACACAAACTCCCATGCACAAACACCATGCATTGTCTACAAGGCTCACTGTGTCAGCCCAAGTGCCTATGGCAGCTGGTGTTGCACCAGGCATTGGGTAGCGAAGTTGGCTGGCCACGTCTACACTACAGCAGTGCCACTGCACTGATGCAGCTGCGCCGCGGTAGTGCTTCTGCTGAAGATGCTCTAAATCAATGGGAGAGAGCTCTTTCCCATCGGGTTAATAACTCCACCTCTCTGAGAGGCGGTAGCTACGTCGGAGGCAGAAGCTGTCTAAACTGGCGCTTAGGTTGGTGTCACTATGTCACTCAGGAGCGTGGATTATTCACACCCCCAGTGACGTAAGCTATACCCAAGTCATTTGTGGTGTAGACACAGCCTCTGATCTGGCTTGATCTGTTCAGGCAGCCCTGATGGCCCCACTTTTCTGGAAGCTGACGCCAGGCCTTCGTGCACGTTCGGGGCAGCCCCTGGGAGGGACGAACACTGAACGGCAACAGGTACAAAACCACACTTGTCTATGAGCTTCCCTGTTACAGGATCATAACCACCTGCAACACAGAGGCCCATCTGACACCCACAAACACACACCTTCCAATGCACAACCCCCACTTGTGCACACACACACACACACGCTGCCCTACTGGTTAGTGTGTGCTAAGCTACCAATCAACAGAACCCTCCCCCACCCCACTCCCACCACAGGGAGATGCCTCATGTAGCCCATATAGAATCTGAGGAACCCCCACCCTGCTCCCTGCAGCACAGTGCCCCCTAGTGCTGCCAGCACTGACTGCAAGGGGAGCATGCCCCCTACTGAGCTCCCCCCTGCTGCCTGCAGTACAGCCCCTAGCACCGCGCCAGTGCCAAGTAGTATAGATGGTACAGGAGTCCTATTACTCTTGCTTCCCAGATGCAGGAGGGGGTGGGGCCTAGTGAGTTAGCTCCGGGGGCTGGGAGCCAGGGCTCCTGGGTTCTAGTCTCAGTTCTGGCAGGGCCGTGGGGTCTCAGTCCATTCTCTCCTGCTTGGGTTATTGGAGACTCCTTCCCGGAGGGGGCTCCAGAGCCTCCTCCACCGCAGCCTCCCTGTTCATCTGGGAAATCTCTTCCTCCCTTCTGAGCCTCCTTTCCCCCCATGCCCGGCTGGCTGCTGTCCCTTGGGAGCCACGCTGGGGATGATAAGCGAGCCAGCATTCTCTAGCGTGGGTCCCCCAGGGAGCTGCAGGCTCACAGCGCTGCACGGGCCCTCGTTAACCCTCGCCTGCTTCCAGGGGGCTGGGCCCCACGTTGCCCAGTGCTGTACAGATGGGGAAATGAGGCACAAGAGAGGGGAGGACAGCTGGGCAAGGTCAGTCCAGGAGTCAGTGAATGGGGAACAGAACCCAGCCCTTGGCTGTAACCAATGGCCCATGCTCCCCTCCCACAGTCGGGAGTAGAACCCAGAGGTCCCGGTTCCCAGCTGTAACCACAACGCTCCCCTCTGAGAGCCGCCCAGTGACCTGACTCCTGTTTTCTCATCCTCATGGCATCACGACATTCCGTGGTGCTGGGTTTGTATCCGCGACCTTCCTCCCCCCGCCCAGTCAATCCGCTCAGCTGACCCCTCAATACGTCCTCTGCCCAGCCCAGCCCCCAATATGCCTCCTACCCAGCTGATAACTCCAGTAGACCCCACTGTCTGGTTGATCCTTCCAATACACCTCTCGCCCAGCCAATCCCCCCAGTGTAACCCCCCACCCAGCCAATCCTCCCAGCACACTCCCCACCCAGCCGATCCCCCCAGTATAGCCCACCCCAGTCAATTCTCCTCAATTACCCCCCAGCCAATCTTCCCAATACACACCCTGACCCAACAGATCCCCCAGTCCAAAATATCCCACAGTCCATCCCCGCTCCATGCACCCACCACATATACACCCTCCTGCCCAGCCGATTCCTCCAGTACATTCCTGCTCAACCACTACCCACGATATGAATGCCCCCCCAACTGATAGCCCCTCAAACATCCCCAGTCCAAATGATCCCCCAACACCCCCCCAGCTGATCTCCCCCAGAACAGCCCCTCTGGCATGCAGCTGCATGCCAGGCATGTGGGCGAAAGCTCTCGATAGAAGACTGTGCCTTTACCTCTCTCTCCATCAAAAGCGGAGGGGGGTGGGGGTAGATGGTAAGAAATAGAGAGATCTCTTCCTTTAATCTCCGACACTTATGCTAATGAAGGAATTTCTATTAAGTTTCTAATGATCTTTGTCAGTTTCCGTGGTTTAAAAATAACCCCCGATTAGTTGCCATTATTCATGCCATAACAGCACCATTCAGGGCGCGCCAGCACTGGTATCAATATTTATTTTAAAAAGGCGGTGAATTAATGGAATGAGAATAGCGTCTCCTCGTTCATTAATAGAGATGCACGCACCTGAGTATGTGAGTATGGAGGGGGGAGGGGGATCGCTGTCACGGCAAGAAGAAACCCTCATACAACCCACAAATCTGCTTCAGATCGAGGGCTTCCATTGCTGCTCACACCCCAGTCAACACTGGGGGGCCCCCATCATGCCAGGTACTGCACAGACCCTGATCGAAACTGGGGGCCCCTGTTGGGCTGGGTGCTGCACACACCTGCTCCTGACGGAGATCGGAGGCCCTGTCAGGTCAGGTGATTCTCAGACTTCCCCCGAGTGAGATCAGGGATCCCTGTTGTGCCGGGTCTTGCACAGACAGCTCCCTGCCCCTGCCTGAGACCGGGACCCCTGTTGGGCCACATGCTGCACAGACAGTTAGTAAGAAGGCTTGTCTATTTGGGAAAGTTAAGACAAGTCAACTCATGGTGATGCTGAAGTGTGCTGAGCCCTGTCTGGGCACACTCATTCAGGTGCAATGTGGCCTTAGCTCCCTGTAGATGGATCCTGCTCCAGGTTGCTCGAGGGGCAAAGGAGACAGGCAGGAGGCTCACGATCTCACTCCCCTGCGCCCCGCAATACTCCCAACGCCACCATGCAGCGGAGATGACTCTCCACGCTGTCAGTCTCAATCGTCGTCCTTTCGGAGCGAGTTAATCAGCTTGGCACCAAGAAACGATGCTGATCCCCTCCCGGCCCTTCTCAGCCTCCCTTCTAGATGGCGCCCTCCACCCAGCCCCAGCAACAGGCCAGGCGTGCAGAGCTGCAAATTAGCAAGTGCAAGTCTCTGCCATCTGCTGAGTGAGCGGCCAATTCACACACAGCTGGAGTCCCGGGTCGGGGCTACAAGAGACTCACTTGTCAGCACCATGATTCGCTTGTCAGGCTGAAAGCAAAGGGGCCTGAGGCGGGACAGTCAGAGAAAGGGGTGAGGGGGCATAGAGCAGCCGTGCAAAGGGCACTTGTGTAGAGGGCTGCCATGCACATCTGACTGGAGGGTGGGATTTTCACAGAAGGGGCATGTTCGAACATGGTGTGCGCGACATTCCTGAGTGAGTGGGCAGGTACATACAAGAGTGAGGGACATTTGAGGTGAGCAGGGACATGAGTGTGAACATAAGTAGGGCTGCATGTATACAGGAATACCTCACCCAGTGCTGAGATGCAGCTGCTTCTGGGGTGGGAAGGCTGTTTATACAGGGATCCCTCACTTGGCACTGATATACAGCCACCTCTGTGGTGGGGAAGGGGGCTGTTACCAGGGATCCCTCACCTGGAGCTGAGATGCAGCCACCTCTGGGGTGAGGCAGGGAGGCTCTTTATACAGGGATCCCTTGCCCAGTGCTGAGATGTGGCCATTTCTGGGGTGGGTGCAGGGCCATTTGTATGGGGACTGCTCATTCAACAATTCCACGACTGGGTTTCAGATCTCTGCTTGGGAGCTCAGAGACCTGGGAACATGAACCAAGACTGGCAGTGAAACCACAAACGGGATTTATTAGAGAGATGAAAGGGAACAAGGACAAATGGACGTGAAATGAAGGGAACCCTTCCAACTCCCTTGGGAAGGTTTAATTAAGATGTGGTTTAATCCTCTCTACCTCATACAAAGCACAGGATGCAGCAGAACTGGGTAAAAACTCAAAAAGCTGCCACCTCTGGGGTGGGGCACCCGACGTGTTTATATAATGGTCCCTCACGCAGCACTGAGATGCCGCCACTTCTGAAAACACACTGCCCTCAGCACTGCATTTCACTGCAGGGAGAGCAAGTTTATTGCAGTGGAGTGCTTTGGGCTTCTTGCACACCCAGAGCTAGAAACATAAAAGTCCCTGTAAACACATGCGTACAGGCCCCAGCCATGTAC
Organism: Emydura macquarii macquarii; assembly: GCF_026122565.2. Taxonomy (NCBI): domain Eukaryota; kingdom Metazoa; phylum Chordata; order Testudines; family Chelidae; genus Emydura; species Emydura macquarii. Next base: position 5,374,978 of record NW_027131105.1, on the reverse strand, counting down.
GCTGGGGTATGGCTTTATTCCTGTATCATGCCTGGACAGACAGATATCTATCTGACTAGGCACAATGCATGAATATGGGGACGGCTGGATATACAGATATAGTGGGTGTGTGGGATTAGATAGATAGATAGATAGTGGCAGAGTGTATGAGGTAGCGGAACAGAGGGCATGTATGGGGCTAGGCAGACAAATAGATATATGGGGATAGAGAGAGAAATAAGATGGGGCTAGACAGACAGAAAAGTGTATGGGGATAGACAGGGAGAGACGGAGGGTGTGTAGGGCAGAAGAGATAGACAGACAATGCAAACATCTCGATCTCTGCCCAGCCCCATTCTCAAAACTCCCAGAGGCCCAGCTGAGCCCTGCAGCAGCTGAGTGCTGGTGGGAGCAGCCAGCCAGGCCTCTGTGGTTAATATCAGACCCCCACTTCACCACCTGTATCCCTGGGTTTGTATTTACAGCCCCCCTCACTTCAGCTAAAGCCCCAGCAATCATACCTCCCTTCCCCCCCCACACACACCTTCTTTTCACCCCTCTCCCCATGTGGCTGTCATGGAGCCTGGCCAATTCCAGCAGTTTTACAGCATGTTACGTTTATAACGAGTTTAGTTAAATAATTAGTAGGTAATAGCTAGGGCCCTGTCTGTGCTGTTGATTCTCTTTAGGGTGCTTAGAGCTGCCACCAGCCAGGGCTGCCTGTGCTCCAAATGGGGGTGTGCAGGGGGCAGTTATTGCCCTCCCCAGAGTCACACTGATCCCCCCACAAACTGGGGTGCTGGCAAATGTACCCCCAGAGAGTTACACTCATCCCCCCACTGGGATGCTGGGGAATGTGTCCCCCACCCCTCCACCAGATCATGCCTGCCCAACACATGCTGGGTAGCTCCCCTGCCCCCCACATCCCCAGATGCTGGAGATTCTCTCTCTTCCCCCTTATTCTGTTCTAGTCCCAGCTCTAGGAGGGGAGAGGGGGCTGGGAACCAGGACTCCTGGGTTCTCTCCCAGCCCTGGGGCGGGAGTTACAGCGCAGCCTTTCACCAGGGGATACCGTTATTCCCATTTTACAGCTGGGGAAGCTGAGTCTAGGTGACTAACCCCAGGGCACACAGACAGGCTGTGGCAGAGCAGGGACGTGAGGCCTGCTTTTCTGAGTGCCAGGGCAGTGCATTGGCCCATCCTTCCATCCACACATGCCCTGACACCTCGTCTCTCAGTCCAGGTGTGGCTGATCGCCTTCACCCCATTCCTAAATGACACAAGCTACACAAACCTAGCCACGACTGAACCCAGCTGACAGCCTCTGTCCCCCAATCACAGCTCTGGGGATCATCCTCCAAAAGCACATGCAGCCACTGGGAGGGAGCCTTCTCTCTGGGAATACTCCACTGGTGTCCTTCAACTGGGGCAGCTGAGCCTGCGAGGGCCCTTCTGCTAGCGTCATCCTGACTTAGCCATGGGGCTGGCTCCCACCTGCAAATGTATCTGCACCATCTGACACTGAGGTTCGCCCACACACACTGCTGCGCTGCTTTCCCTCCTCTACTCACAGATCATGCTTAAACTGGCCCAGCTCTCAGGGGTGGACAAGGCGTTGGGGGCCTTGTCTTCACTATGAGAAAAGGGGTGGTCTTCACTGGTGGGAGGTCTCACAAAGGACCATCCTAGTGATCACCCAGCCAGGGAGAGTTTCGCACGTGGTAGCAGGTCGAGGCAAAGCCACGGCCGAGTTAAGTTGCGGTATCTGCAGTTGGGGCAGCTCAGCTTCAGCGAGAGCAGCCTCCTGCCACTGGAACGTGCAGGCTGCCGCCCAGGGGTGCCAGGACTTCGGGGGGCCCAACCCCTGGTCCTTGGCACTGCTACGATGTGAATTTGTGGGGGCTGTATTTGTATGGGCAGGGAAGTTGTGTTAAGAGGGCTGTGTGTGTGTGGGTAGGGGAACTGTGTGTGTGTATGGGGGCTGGGTAGGGGGCCCTGTGTGTGTGTGTCTGTCTACCAGGGATGTGTTAGTGGGGTTGTGTTAAGAGGAACTGTATACCTGAAGGGAGGCTGTGTGTGTCTGTGTGGATAGAGGAACTCTGTTGATGGGGGCGGTATGTGTGGATACTGGGGTGTGTTAAGAGGTGGTGTGTGTGTGTGTGGATACGGGGGCATGTTGAGGGGGGTGTGGATGGGGGTCTGTGTTAAAGAGAGCTGTGTATGTAGTTATGGAGGCTGTGTTAAGGGGACTGGCTGTATTTGTGGGTAGGGGAGTCGTGCTGAGGGGAATTCTTCCCCAGTGACCGGTGGAAGAATTTGTCTGTCCTTGCTGGGCAGGCAGTGGGGATTGTGGGAAGGCACTGGAGGACTAGTGCCACTCACAGGGACCAAGCCTGCATCCACACTGCAGTGGTCGGCTGGGAAGGAGCCCCTGGGCTCACTCGTGCTGTAATCTGTCTCTCTGGCCAGGCCAGCCCCACAGCACACGCAGGAGGGGTCTGCGTGTGGACTAGTGCTCGGTGACTTGCCCAGTCGTATCCCAACTGACTAAGCCGTATGCAAACTCCCTGGGAAGAACACCCTCGATGGTGTGGAATTAAATGGGGTTAGTGTAACCAATGCTAAACTCCATGTGGACGCTCCGTAGTGAGAAGGAAGCAGACTGGGCTGGGTTTGGCATAATCCAGTTCCAGGTCAGGTTAAGGGGCAGTGACGCCGGCCTGGCTGAGCTGGAAGAAGTGTCCCTACAGCCCTGAGTTCAACAGGATTCATTTGAAACCGAATTGCGGCTGGGCTATGTGTGGACAAACTCACCACATGGGAAGGCCCACATGTGGGCTCTGGGATCAGGGCTGCTTGGAATGCTGGGGGCTGGAGAGGCGGGAGCCGGGAGTGGCCTGTCTCTTTAAAAGAAGAGAAAGAGGGAGGATTTCCAGCAAAGTCGCTCATAGTAGAGGGGAGAATCCAGCAAATCCCTTAATCCGGCCAAGAAGCCTGCGATTGTGCTGAGAGGTGCCTGACCCTAAGAGTAGCCCCCCCGGAGCCACGGGTGGCGCAGTCAGTGCTGGGGCTGGGAGGTTGGCTTGGGCCTCCCGAGAGGGGGGCAACAGCCCCTCCTCCACAGCTGTGCACAGCCCCCCAACGCCCACAGCCCCCTCCGCATGCACAGAGCCACCTCGACAACACACAGTGAGCCCCCTACACTCTCAACACACACAGCTTCCCGCCACATACACACAACCGCATCAACACAGCTCCCTAGTCTCACACACAACTACCTCCCCCTGGCCAATTGTCCTTCTGCCTGGAGGGACCCGCCTTTGGGCTGCCACCTGGGAACTGAAGCGGCAACAAGGGGGGAGCAGGGGCAGCACTCAGAGGTGGTGGGGTGCAGGGGGGCAGTCCTAGGAGACACAAAAGGTGGCCCGCTTTGCCCTGGGATCAGCATTGCTCTGCAAGACCCTTTCTGCCGGGTGTGGATGCCCCAGGCCCAGCGTATCCTGAGGGGGAGCCAAGAGCGCTAGACATGAGCAAACCACCCCGCCAGCTGAGCAGCTCAGTTCTGTCTGCCGACCCTTGGGGGGTTAGCTGCAGTCAGGGACGTACTGACGGACAGAGGATAAGGAGAGGGGAAATACATCCAGGCAGGGGAAAGAAATTGTATTTCCAAGGTGTCTTAGAGGGCGCCGCAAACTACGGGGAGAAAATACAAAGTACAGAGCAGGCGAAGAGAGTGTCAAAACCAGCCAGCACGATTCCTCTCCCTGCCCTCAGCTCCTGAGACCCCCCCAATGGCTGGGCTCTCCCAAGCCCCAGGACTCAGCACTGGACCCTGCTTCTCCTGCTGCTGCAATTCCTTGCTTGCGTTTCCCAGCACATTTTACTATTTTTCCTGTATTTTCTCTTCCTGCAATTTTTTTCCTGCCATTTTTTCTTCTCTCCCCATGGTTTTTGCTATTTTTCTGCATTTTCTCTCTGCAATTTTTTCTGCATTTTTCTGCCATTTCTTGTCTTTCTTTTCCTGCAGTGTTTCCACTCCTGCATTTTTCTCTTTTCTCTGAATTCTTTTCTTTTTCTCTTTTTCATTCCAACAACAAATAAATAGACAGTCTGCCTGTGCAGCACCTGGAAGTGCTAATTGTGGTTAGAGCAGGGGGCTGGAAGCCAGCACTCCTAGTTTCTCTTCTCAACTCTGGGAGGGGAGTGGAGTCCAGGGGTTAGAGTAGGGGGGCTACGAGCCAGGACTCCTGGGCTCTATCCCTGGTTCTGGAAGGTACTTGAGTGGGTAGTGCTGGGCTAAAGCAGGCTGGGCTAGGAGGCAGGATTCTTGGGTTTTAACTTCAGTTCTAGGAAGGAAGTGGTGTTGAGTGGTTATCTTCCCTCCCCACCCAGAGCTGGGGATCGAGCCCAGGAATCCTTTCCCAGCCCCACTGCTGTAATCACTGCACCCTATCCCCTTCCCTTTACAGTCAGGACATGTACCCCATAGCTCTTCCCAGGCTGTCACCCCTCACCATGGCTGCTCTGGGGATGACGTAAGGTAATAGGATGAGGAACAAAGCAGAGACAATGGGTTCCCAGCCAACCACATCCCTGATTTCAGTAGTAGGCCATGTCTCCGGGCTAGGAGGGATCTGGCCCAGCAATGAGGGTGAGACAGAGTGCAACCAGCCAGCCAGTCCCCAGCCACTAAGCTACGGGTGCTAACGAAGGGACATTTAATGGGATTAGGCACGTTTTTGCAGCCAGCCAAAGCCAATCGCTGTCAGGGACGCCCTGTCATCTGGAGTTGGCGCGACATTGCTCCTTTCACAGTAGGTAGGCATGTAGCCTGGGCACAACTGTGACTGGCTGCCATGTCAGCTGGAGGGAACGGGCTGAGTTGCCTGCTGCTGGGTCTGTGCCAGGACAAAGGGGAGCGAGGGTGCAGGCTGGGCATCCCCTCAGGAGGGTTTCTGCTTAAGAAAACCACCCCCCATGCGTGATGGGGCACGGAAGTTTGGGCTGTAACCTGCTCCGGCAGCACAATCGGGGTGGGGGTAAGAGCACGGCCAAGGGGCAGGTAGCCCAGTTCTGCTGGGTAGGGCACCCCACAAAGGAGTGGGGTGGAGGGAGCAGAAGGGTGGCCTCGGCAATCACTGGACACATGGGTTTGGGGGCTACAGGCACACTTTGAACAAGGATTCGAAGACCATGTATCAATGCACTGGGGGAGACATGGCATCACTAGACCTGCCCCTTGCAGTGCTGGGATAAAGCCCAGGAGTCCTGGCTCCCAGGCCCCCCCCCCTCTCACCCACTAGATCCCACTTCCTGCCCAGGGCTGGAACAGAACCCAGGAGTCCTGATTTCCATATCCCCCTGCTCACCCACTAGAGCCCACTCCCCTCCCAGCGCTGAGTTACAAACCAGGAGCCCTGGTTGCAGCCCCCCCTGTCCTAATCCACTGGACTCCACCCCTCCTCCCAGACCTCGATAGAACCCAGGAGTCCTGGCTCCCACGCCAATGCCCTACGTATTGGGCTGGGCTGCACCCCACACAGGGGATTTGATCACCAGGGCTGAGAGGAAGGGATGTGGCTGATGAGGAGCAGTTCCCTGGCTGTGTACAAGGCCAGCTCCAGGCAGCACAGGCGGCACCAGGCCTCTCAGTGCTGGTGCTTATGTCCGTGCGCCAAACCTCAATCTAGGTCACTTTGAATCCCAGCCCCTGAGAAATCAGCGCGTGCCAGCACCAACCTCCTACCTGCTGCATGGCTCTGGGCTCAGCCAGCCGACCACAGGGAGCCTTCCAGAGTGGGTGTGTGTGTGTGACACACACAGAGAGGCACACATGAGCATGTTTCTCCGTGCGTGTGTGTGTGTGTGTGTCTGTGTGAGTGCGTGTATCTTTGAGTGTGCGTGAGACAGATGTCCGTGTGTATCTCCCAGTGTGTGTAAGTGTATCTCCATGTGTGAGTGAGTGTGCGTGTATCTGTGTGTGTGAATGTCTGTATACCTCTCTGTGGGCGTGTGAGTGTGGTGTGCGTATCTCTGTGGGTGTGTGTGCATGCAAGCATGTGTGCTTGTGAGAGAGCATGGGTATCTCTGTGTGTGCATCTCCATGTGTGTGAGTGCATGTGTAGCTCTGTGTGTGTGTGTGAGAGAAAGAGTGTATCCTTGTGCTGTAGGGGGAGCCAACATGGGAGGGCTTGTTTGCAGGAAAAGAGGGCGCAGGATCCTTCCTTCCAGTCTATGTCCCATGGTTCTGTGCTGTGATCCCAGCCCTTTCCTCAGACCCCAGCTCCTCCTGCTCTAACTACTAGACCCCACTTCCTCACAGAGCTGGGGATGGAATCCAGGCGTCCTGACGCTCAGCCTCCCACTCCCCCCACTCAGTTAATTCTCTCTGGAACATCTCCGCCCTCCCTCCCTCCCCGGTGACAGGGAGGGTGGGGCGGGTATCTTGGTGGCAGTGCTGGGGCATCCCTGCCCATTCTGTGAAGGTGCTTTGTGAGTCTAGAGAGAGGAAGGTCCTAGCCAGGTGTCACTGGCAGTGAAGAGTCCTGTGTGGCTCCCTGCTTCCCGCATCCCACTCCTGCCTGGCGCAGGAATCACTGATCAAAGCCGCCAGAGATGGCTCAGCGGGTACTGAATCAGAACCAGGGCCCAGCCCGTGCAGTGCTGAAAGCACCAGGGGGGATGTGGCCAGGGGGGAGACGGGACTGGAAGGTGGCAGGGACACGTTAGACAGGTTGGCTCAGGGGTCAGATCTAAAGCAGGGGGATATGACAGTATTCCTGTGCCAGGATCATGGCTACAGTGTGGGGATGTGGTTATGTTCCTGTGCCACCATCATGCCTACTATGGCTGTGGGGGACATGGTTGTGTCCCTGTGCTGGGATCAGGTCTATAGCGGATGGGAGAGGGGGTGCGAAACTTGATTGTGTCCCTGTGCCATAATCAGACTTAGTGGGGGGAGAGGTTGTGTCCCCGTGCCAGGAGCTGGTCTATGGGGGGAGAGGAGGCAGGATGTGGTTGTGTCCCTGTGCTCGTGCCATGAGTTGGTCTATTGCAGGGGACAGGATGTGGTTGTGTCCCTGTGCCCTGCGCAGGGATATCGCAAGGGAATGCCATCGCCACTGTGACAGGATGAGGTCTGCAGTGGGGGATGTAGTTTTGTCCCAAAGTACGGATCAGGACGTTACCGGGGGTCCAAGTCTCAGGCCGGGGACTCCTGGCTCCTTGGCTCCAGGAGACCGCTGCTGCCAGTGAGCCAGTCCTTTCTGCTCCAGTTGCACTGTGCAAAGCCAAAGACTTGCCAGGCTCTAGCCCCGCCCTTCATTTCATCCCCCTCTTGTGCAGACAGGCGATGTGCCAGGGATGAGACACCCCAGCTGTCTGCAGCTCCCCCAGCTGCACGGCTTTCCCCACCCTGGAATAGCCCGGCCCTGCCCCCCAGCCCAGGCGCAGCTGCATTGGGCAAAGCCTGCAGCGGGCCTCATTTCCCTTGCAAATCACAGGCCTAAGCAAAAGCACCTAATATCCCGCCTGTAATTACCCAGCTTAGAGAGGTGTTTGAGCTGGAAATGTCAATAGAAGTGGTGCCAGGAGTGGCAGGCATTCAGCGCTAACATCTCCCCACAAGGGGCCGGGGGACAGGCGGTCAGCCCCTAATCCCCGCATCAATTCGCTCTCTGTCCAAAAGGGAGGAAGAACTGGCGCAGGACGCGTATGCTGAGAGAAAAGCAGGTCAGCATTGCACAGGATCTGTATGCAAACGGCCAGTGGAGCCAGGGCACAACTTGTGTGCAAGAGAAAGGCAGACACACACACATGCACCAGACCAACCCCCCACATGTGCACAGCAACGCACACACAAAAGTACTAGCCCCCCCAGGCACATGCACACATGGTGCAGTACACACACGCACGCCCTATCACACGCACATAGAGTAACTGACACACACCAGGTGTAGCATGCACATGCACTATCGCACACACAGGACGTAGCACACACACGCATGCGCTATCACAGACACTCATGGTGTAGCGCACACACAGGCACACACTCGGAGCAGCCCACACATGATAAGCTCACACCAACCACAGCCCCAGGACAGCACGGAGAGTCCATGCAGGGACCTGACCCCGAGTCCCTAGCACTGCAGTTTTCTGTTGCCCTGCAAACACTGTGCAAGACACCTTGTGTATGGAGGGGGCATTCCCCCCAGCTCTGCCAGCCCCCCATGGCTAGCAGGAGGTTCCCGTAATGCTTTGCCTACAGGCACACATCACAGCCGTTTAACATACACCAGGGGCCAAGGTCTGCAACATGCAGACTAGAGACTGGACTGGGAGGCTGGGGGCCGGTTTGGCCTGGGGTGGTTGGATACAGACAGCGTGGGTGGGGATGGATGGAGAGATAGGTAGATGTCATATGGCCCCAGCCCAGTAGGGCTGTGGTAGGAATGAGCTGTGGGGGGCTGCGATCCATTTGCGGGCTCTCCAAGGGGAGGCCAGCAGCCAAGGCAGGCGGGGGGCACATGCCCAGGGACCCCATGCCAGCTCCAGCCTCCACTGCGACTAATTGTCTGGGAAATGACCCATTAGAAGCAGCACAAGGACATTAGGTCTCAATAGAGTCTAGTCCTGCTCGGAATAGCAACCGCTGCCAGCCAGGGAAGGGGGGCAGAGACCGCACCTCTCCCTAGCCCCCATGTTGGGGGGCATCTTCCACCTGCCCCCGCAGCATCCCTGTCCTCTGGGGTTCACCTCTTGGCAATCCCCAGCCTCTGTCTCCCAACCTCTCCTCTCTCCCCCTTTTCAGATCACGAACCCCCCCAATCTGAAAACCATCTTTGCACTCAGCGCACAATAATTGTGTCCCCCACTCTCAAACCCACAACTCTACCCCACTCACAGCCCCAGATACCAACCCCTGCCCCCCAGCCCCAGCTCCCTGCCATCCCACATCCCGACCCCCACTCAGCCCCAGCCATCCCCACAGCCCCAGCTACCAGCCCCTGCCCCCAGCTCCCAGCCATCCCCACAGCCCGATCCCCATCCCCAGCTACCAGCCCCTGCCCCCCAGCTCCCAGCCATCCCCACAGCCCGATCCCCACCCCCAGCCCCAGCTAACAGCCCCTGCCCCCAGCCCCAGCCATCCCCACAGCCCCTGACTCCACCCCAGGCCCAGCCCCAGCCCCCAGCTCCCAGCCATCCTCACAGCCCCTGGCTCCCCCACAACAGGCCCAGCTATCCTCCCACAGATACAGCTACCAGCCCCTGGTTCCCCAGCCCCAGCTACTGCCCCCTCTTCCCCATGACCCCCAGCCATCCTTCAACTACCAGTCTCATCACTGACTCCCCAGCCACTGCCCCCTCCCTATGATTCCCCCCAGCCACTGGCCTCCCTCCTGCTCCCTCATTGGGCCCCCATGGACGGCTACTGCAATCCCCCCTCCCCATCCCTCACAGGCACCTGCAGGCACCAAGCTCCCCTCGCCCCGGAACCTAGGCCCATGATGGACTCTCAGCCACCGCCTTTCCCATAAGCCATCCCCAACTCACTGGTCTCCTCCTCATTGCTCTTTACTTGGGCCCCACAAACACTGGGGCTCCCACTGTGATCCCTCCTCCCCAGACCCCCAAGATCTCACCTCCCCACCGGCCTCCAGACATGCACCCCCGTCCACCACCCCCAGAGCTCCTACCCATAGCCCCCAGGTTCTCCAGCCACCAGGACCACCTGTCGCTGGGCCCCCGCTGCCATGTCTCTCTCTGCCCTTCCCAGCGAGGGGGAGAGAGGCTGCTAATGAGCCCCAGAGCTCCCATCACTGCAGTACTCCCGAATCTCTGCCGTTTCCACAGCAACCCTAATACCCAGCGCCCTCCCGCCTCCAGCCTGAGCCTGCCCTCCGGATGAGAAGGGGGGATTAACCCGTTGTGTGCTGCTGCCTCCCACCCCAGGGACATGAAGCAACGTCCTCAGGAGTGTGGGGGGTGCTCAACACTCACCCTGCTGCTACGTGTATTACAGATGCAATGCAGTCAATGGGTCCGGCCATCCGGGCAAGCCTCTGCCCCCAAATCAGGGCTGTCGGCCCATCCAGCCTGGCATCCCCTCTCTCCACAGCTAACATAGCCAGGAGATGGAAGATCTCTCCCCACCCCGCACAGACCAGTCCCTCCAGAAGAGCTTACATGTCCCTGCACCCACCTCTGGGACAGCTCCCAGGTCAGGCCTGGGCTGGTCAGAGTCACTGCAGGGTCCCACCTTCCCTGGGGGAACCAGAAGCGGGGAGCACACAAAGACAGACACCACTTCCAGCCACACCAGCCCCTTGAGACTGGAATGACTGGCCCCACCTCCCGTGCCCCACCCCTGAAGCAGCCAGTCCCCTGTCCTGGGGCGGGGTCCAAGGCCCATGTTACCTTCTCTGTCACAAGCCCTAGCCTGTTGCACGCGCGCACACACGCGCTCACACGGATCCTCTCACCCAAGAGAGTTCAACTCTCAAACAAACAGCTCTTTACAACAAACCGTATTTCCGCCTCATAAGCTTGCGAAGAGCAGCCTAATAAATTCCCCGCCCGCGTATTGCAGCCAGGCGGCCGGAGTTGACGCTCGCTCGGTTCCACCCCCCTTTCCCTGCTTCCCAGGGAAATCGCTTTCGCTCAGCCCCGCAATTCAATTGTGCTGTGTCTATCGGAAAGGCACGCGCGCCCCGTGTCATACTTCATGAATTACAAAGAGCTCTCCCTTCACGCCAGAGAGACTCGGTGCGTACAGCCCCCCGCGGCCCCGACCACAGCCCCCCTCCCGCTGCCTCCACAGTGCTACTCTGAGATTGCTGTCCGAGCTACGAAGGTACTGCCCTTAGGGCAGCATTTGATGGCATCTCCCCCTCACCCCAATGCGTCAGACCCATGAGCCCATCCAGCTGGGTACACATCCTCCCTGCCATACTGGATCAGACCTCCCTGCCCCCACTTCTCAGATCAGACCAATATGCCCATCCAGCCTGGTATCTCCCCTCCCCAATGCCCCGACTCAGACCCGTGGGCCATCCAACCTAGCATTCCCCTGCTAGCACGGGTCAATATGGGTGCTTCAGAGAAAGAGTGTTAATTCATGGATCCCCTGGGAAACAGCACACGGGAAGAGGCAAGGCTCCTATCTGTGCGCTGGAGATGATCCCCCAGTGCCCCAACACCTGGCATCTCACTAAGCCAGGCCAGCTAGCTGAGGCTCCACTGGGAGTCATGAGTCTACCCTCAGCTCTGGGAGGGCAGTGAGTCTAGTGGTGAGATCCACTGGGAGTCAGGACTCCTGGGTTCTACTCCCAGCTCTGGGAGGGCAGTGAGTCTAGTGGTGAGATCAGGGGGGCTGGGAGTCTGGACTCCTGGGCTCTTTTTCCCAGCTCTGTAACTGCAACTTCCTTCCCAGGGGCTTAGAAACTTCAGTGGTTCCTGAATCTGGAGCTGGGCTCAGACCCACAGCGATGGGCATCTCAGCAGTACTCTGGCTAGCCGGGCCACGTCTGGAGATAGATTGCAGATACATAATGGGGGTCGATGGAGAAGCACAAAGCCCAGGCCATACTGGGCCCCATGGAGCTGCAAATTCACTAGCTTCCCCTCCAGGGCTCTGTGGGTTGCAGGGCTCGTGGGGGTCGCAGGTTAGCTGGGGCTCTTGGCAATGACCCTGGACTCCGTGAACTGCGGCGAGTCACGTGGGGAGCGCCAATTAATTAATAAAACCATCTGTGCGTGAGGCCCATAAATCCTTGGGCTGCTGTAACCTGGAGCTGGGCACACCGTAAATAGCGTCACGGCGCCATAACCATGGGCCCGAGCAGGGGCCGCCTTGATTAGCATATTAAACTGCCCGCTTGAGTAATAATTAACGAGCGGGTTAATGTCATAAATCACCTGCCAGCCGGGAATTGATGGAGGCCACCAACTGTTTGCCAGAGGGACGAAAAGGAGGGCAACTGGCCTGCCAAGGATGGAGCAGATGCCCATGGATCCTACCAGCTGATTAGCCGGGTCTCCTGTGGTACCACTAGAGACCCCCTCCCCGCCCAGAATTGGCAATAGAACCCAGGAATCCTGGCTCCCAACCCCGCACTCTAACCCGCTAGACCCCACTCTCCTCCTAGAGCCAGGGACAAAAGCCAGGAGTCCTGACTCTCCGCTCCCCCCATTTCCTAGGCTTGCAGTACAATCCCCCCACCCCAGGGCAGCAGGGTCATGCCTTCCAGGACTGTGTCCCCAGCCAGCCATCAGGCCTCTGTCCCTTGGATTGTCTGTGTCCAGTGAGCCAGGATGGACAGATCAAAGTCCCTGCCCCCCTTACCGGGGCGGAATCTGTCCTTGCCTTGATGTGCGGCTGCAAACGCTCCCTCCCCCTGCTCTCCCTGCTGGATACTGCGGGCTCAGCATCTGCCTGCTCGCTGGGGGAATTCAAGGGGTTGCTCTGCCAAAGCTTAATGACAGACGAGCAGACAAGGGGGGGCATGCTGGCATAGCCAGGGAGATCCTCGCCTCCCTCCCACTCCATCTCAGAGTGAGAGGGGCTGGGGAACCCCCATCTGCGTTAGGGGGAAGGTGGCAGATAAGGAATGAAGGAGTGAGAGGACTGGAGAGAACGGGAAGGTGGAAATGGAGGAGGGGAGGCAATGGGGGAGGGGAAGGGAGAGAAGGAAGGAATTAAAGGGAGGAGGGGAACCAGAGGGGAAGAAGACAATGAAGGAATCCAAGGAGGGACAGGGAAAGAGGGACTGGGGGAAGGGAAGGAAAATGGTAGAGAAAAGGAGGTGGCAAAAAAAGAGGGACTGGGGGAAGGGAAAGGAGGAAGAGAGATGGAGAGAAGAGAGAGAGAAAGGAGGGAGAGAAATCCCTGCAAAGCTGGCGGATGAGAGGAGGAGGCAGCGCCTGCTCTGTCGTGCCCCCCAGGAGGGGTAGGGGGGAGGCACTCTGGTGAGGTGTCATAGGTCTGAAGGCTACATGGGGAGATGATGTTAACCCCTTGTGGCCTTCAGGTGCATGCGAGTGTGTGTGTGTGTGAGATCTGTGCACACTCACACCTCCCATGGCCTGGACGAGCCAAGGGAGCGAGCTCAAACCAGGCAGGTTATATACACCTCCCTGCAGCACTGCGCCCCTCAGTGCCGCGGTGGGGCTAGTCCTGACTGAGAGGAGACTGCCCCCTAGTGAGCCACCCCACCCCCTGCAGCACAGCACCCCTAGCACCACGCTGGGGCACTGGGGTCGGTGTTGCCTGTAAGGGGACAGCACCCCATCCGCCCCCGCTGCCACATAGCATCTCCTTGCCGCAGCAGTGACCCACGCGGGAGCCCTGGCTCAGAGAGGGTCTCCCATCCAAGCATTGAACAAGGCCCCAGGCTGCGTAGCACAGACTCCAACCTCTCAAGCCATTTCAGCACCAGGGCCAGCAGCTCCAGCGGCTAGCAGGCCAAGGGAGGGAGCAGGCCTCCACTGCGGGTCCCCCCACCCAGCGCCCCCCTGCTTCACTTGGCCACAACTGCAGCTGCAGGGGAGAAGAAAGGGGGGGGGGGTAGAGCAAAGCTGCAGGCAAAATCTACTGCCAAAGTTCAGTCTCCATGAGTAACTCAATCCCCCTTGGCTGTGCAAAAACCTGCCCAGGCCTTTCCCTCCCAGCCAGCTAGAGAAGCTGGCTGGGGTTCCTGCACTGTGGGAGGGCAGCTAAAAGAGGGGGCTATTTGGCTCAGAGATGCAACAGCACCTCTTTTCACACTAGGTTAGAGCAATTACCCAACAACAATTCATTATTGCTCACATCCAGTCCTCCCCCCGCCCAACTTTCCAGGTAGGGAAGTTGAGGCACGGAGCAGAGGCACATATGGCAAAGTTAGAGCCAGGGAGGGAACCCAGGAGTCCCAATCCCACCCTCCTCTACTCTGATCACTAAACCCGGCTCTCCTCCCAAAGCTGGGAATAGAGCCCAGGAGTTCTGGCTCCCAGCACCCCCGAATTTCTGGACCCTCCTTGGCTAGCTGCCTAGGGAGAGTGAGGGAGTGTCATGCCCAGCGGGGGATGGGAGGATCCTCTTGTACAGACAGGAGATGGCAGGGCTGTCTGGATTCAGTATTTGGTCCTGAGCACACACATCCTGCTGACCTAGCTAATCCAAACCGTGCTTACCGCTAGGCCCAGGCCTGACTCATTTGCTAACAGGGATGGGCAGAGACTGGAGTAACAGCAATACTGAAACCAATCAGCTGGCACTGCAGGGAGAGTCACACTGGATAGGCAATACAGGGCCTATGACACACACAGAGCACCCAGCTACAACCATGAGACTCTGCTCCCCTTTCAGGGCCAGGGGATAGAACCCAGGAGTCATGACTCCCAGCCCCTGCTCTAACCACTAGATCTCCCACCCCTCCCAGAGCTAGGGAGAGAGCCCAGGAGTCTTGGCCTCCCAGCACACTAGACCCCACTCCTGTCTCCTCATCACGTCAGAAATGATCCTGGCATGTGGGCAGGGGAAACTGGCTGTATTAGACAGACAGGCGGGAAGTGGTGAGCTCTGGACTGACACCATGATGGGGAGGGGTCAGATGTGTGGAGATCTGGGGGGGCTGGCAGGACACCCCAGTGTGGGTGGCCCTAGCCCGATGCCCCACCCTCCAAAGGCTACTTGTGTGCTAGGGGGCAAAGTGGGGCTCAGTGCTCCCAGCAGCCACCAAGCCCCATCAGCCAGCTGGGCAGGCCCAGGTGTTACATAAGGCGCAGGCAGGGAGAGCTGCTTATTTCTTACAGCAGGTGGGGGGCGGGGGGAAGGACAGACAGAGTCCCCCCCCCCGCTGGGTCGCTTCATCATTCCTCTTTCATCCCTCACTTCACCTCCACCCCACACTCCTTTCCCTTCTTCTCTTTCATTCTCCCCCGCCTTCTTTCTCACTCTATTTCCTTCCTTCCCCTCCCCCAGCAGACTGAGATCTAAAGCCACGCAGTGAAGAGCTCACATAACCCATTCCCAGAGGCTGCGGGGGGGGGAGTCTACCCCTTCCCCCAGTGGCCCAGCCCCCCCACCTGCACCTACCCTCCATCAGCTGTGAGCTCACACCTGCCTCTAGGAATCCAGGCTGGGTGGTTCAGCAACCAACAGGATGTGTTGGGGGGGAGGGAGTTGGGAGCTGGGAGCCAAGGCTCCTGGGTTCTATCCCCAGTTCTGGGAGGGGGTGGGATCTAGTGGGTCAGAGGAGAGAGGGATGGGGAGTCAGGACTCCTGGGTTCTATCCCTGGATCTGGGAAAGCAAGTCACTTCCCCTCTCTGTGCCTCAGTTTCCCCCTCTGTACAGTGGGGTTAATGATACTTATCCCCCCCACCGGTGGGTGTGAGTTAACTCTTTGTTGCCCTCTCTGATCCCCAAAGCAGAAAGCAGTGATGTGGGGGGGCTCATTCACCCTCAGCGCAATGCTGCTCTGCAAGCACCAATGTCTCCCTCCATCAGCTGGGGCCACCCCATCCCCCCCCAGTGGGGCAGGGGCTAGGGGCAGGTAGCTGCCAGGGTGCTGCATGATTGGGGGGGTTCTGCTTGTATAAGGCAGCTAGTGACCCCACCACCACTACTCATTTTCGTTCCCCCACACTCCCCCCCTCTCCACCCCAGCCTCCCCGACACTGAGCACTCCCCCAGTCGGAGTAGGGCTGGGCACAGATGGCACCTCTCCCCCCGCACACACAAAACCACGCTTTGGTTCCTTTGCTCAGCGTGTGGAGCTTTGAAGGCACTGCCCTGGGAATGAGGGGAATCGTGCTGGGGGGAGGGGACAATTGCCCCAGGGGATGGATGGTTGGGGGGCAGAGGGGAATGAGAGGAGTTTGCCAGAGTTCAGCTGCTGGGTGGGGCTGAAGCAGACGCTAATGCGGGAAGGGGTGCTGGCCAGGAGGAGCAGGGGGCTCCCGTCAACCCCAATCCACATTCTGAGTGCATGAGGGCTCAGGCAGGCAACCAGCCCTATGTGGGGCGCAGCGACCCCTTCCACACATGAGCTGAGTTTTTTGGGGTCAGCTCAGCAGCCATCAGTGCTGCCGCCCCCCCTCCCAAGCTTGAGATCTGAGATGAGTTTGCCGGGCTCAGCTAGGGCACACAAAAAAGATGATGCATTGATGACAGGACCCTCTCCCCGATTCCTTCAGCCACCCACAACACGAGTTTGCCAGGACTCAGGTATGGAACAGACCAGAAGGGGACGCATTGACAACAAAACCTTCCCTGCCATTCCCGCCCCCTCACCCATGACAAAGATTTGCCAGGGCTCAACAGAAGTGCCACAGAATTCACAATACAGTTTCTCCCTCACTAAGGACCTGAGAACAGGTTCCCAAGACTCAGCTTTACAGACCAGAGGGGATGCATTGACCCCACAGCCCTCCACCTAACCTGTGATATGAGTTTGCCAGGGCTCAGCTAGCAAAGCCAGTGGGGCAGGGATGAGTTGAAAAGTTGATCAGGAACAAGAAGCTCTTTTCATGACACTCCAGATAACCAGCAATGCCTGGCTCGGGGCCCCTCCCCTGCCCTATCCTAAAACAGTGGGGCGGGGGGATTGGGGACAGGGATGGGGGAAACAGGGGTGTAATTCCAGGAGTGGGGGGTGGCAGATACCAGGAGGGGAGGAGAAGGGTGAGATCAGGAGAGGGAAGGTACCATGGGGAGGGATATTCATCAATGCTAGGAAGGGCTGTAGAGGTACATGGGGAGAGGGAGCCACTGGGGAGAAGGGAGGGGGAGATACTGTGAGGGGAAAGAGGGTGGGGATACGGGGGGATGCATTGTGAGGGGAAAGGGAGGTAGAGGAGCTATGAGGGCGGGGGGAGGGGATACCATGAGGGGAGGGACACTGAGAAGGGGAATGCACTGTGAGGGGAAGGGGGAGAGAGGGGCATCAGGAGGGAAGATGGGAGGGACGGGATACTGAGGGGGAGAGACCATGAGGAGCAGGGGGAAGGAGGGAGGGATACCTGCAGGAGAGGGTCCTCACCTACTGTGCGCCCTGCAGATGAGGAAGGGTGTGTGGTTAATGGCAAGGGGGGAGAGACCAGGGCAAGGAAGGGTGGAATACCTGGAGGAAGAGGGCTCACCAATTAGGATGCCCACTGCAGGTGAGGAAGGGTGTGCAGTGGATGGCAATGGATGCTGCTTGGGGGAAGAGGGGATACCGGAGTGGAGGAGGAAGCAGATGGCAGAGGGGATACCAGGGAGGAGGGGGCCCACTTGAGGAGGGTGTGTGGTTGATGGAGATGGAGGAGGAGCAGAGAGTACCGGGGGTGGGAGGGAGAAGATCCCAGAAGGGTCTGCACCTACTGTGAACGGCGCAGGTGAGGAAGGGTGTGTGGTTGATGGCGATGGGCACTGCGGAGGGATTCAGAAGGTATGTAGAGGAGGCAAAAGGGCATACTGGGGTACACCAGGGGGAGGAGAGGACATCAGTGGGGAGAGAGGAGGGGATACTGGAAGAAAGGAAGTGTCTCCACTTACTGAGGCCACCATGGGTGAGGAAGGGTGTGTGGTTGATGGTGATGGGCACCATGTGGATGCTGGGAAGGAAGGGATACCAGAGGGTGGGGGAAGGATGGTATGGGGAGGAGGGAGAAGGCTATACTGGGGGAAGGAGGATATCAGAGGGAGTGTGGAGGGGATACCAGGAGAAGAGACAGATCCCTACTTACTGTGGACACCACAGATGAGGAAGGGGATGTGACCGATGGCAATGGGCTCCATGAGGGAGCTGGGAAGGGGGAAACTGGGAAGGGAGGAAGGGATACTGGGAGGCAGTCAGGGATACCAGGGGGAGAGAGGAGGGAATACTGGGGGGATCTGGATACTGCGCAAAGAGGAAGGAAAACTAGGGATGGAGAAGGAGATACTGAGGGAGATGGGGATACTGGGGGATACCAAGGAGAGAGGAAGGAACACGGGAGGGAACAGGAGATACCAGGGGAAGAGTAGGGGAGGGAGGAGGGGATACCTGGTGATATGGGGGACAGTAGGGGATATGAAGGAGAAATCTGGGGAGGAGTGGAAGAGGAAGAAGGGCACATAAGGTAGATATGAGAAGAGGGTAGAGGATACTGAGGGAAGAGTAGGTAAGAGAAAAAGGGATACCAGGGGAGGTAGGAGGGGATCCCTGATGGATTTGAGAGGGAAATAGGGGACACCAGGGAAGGACTAGGAGAGGTAAATGAGGTACCTGTTGGGTATGGAGGAAGTAGGGGATACCAGGGGAGGGAGGCAGGGATACCAGGGGAGGAGGGGCTACTGAGGAAGGAACAGGGGAGAGAGGAGGGTTTTACCTGGTGAATACTGGGGGGAGTAGGGGATACCTGATGGATATGGGAAGCAGTAGGGGATACAAGAGGAGGGGAGAGGGGATACCTGGTGGATATGAGGGACAGCAGGAGATACTGGGGAGGGAGTTGGGGATACCAGGGGATACCAGGGAGAGAGAAGAGGATATTGGGAGAGAAGAGGGGATACCGGGGGAAGGTCCCCACTTACCATGGCCGCCGCGGGTGAGGAAGGGTGTGCGGTTGATGGCGATGGGCACTGTGCCGTGCTTGTTGTGGAAGTGGTGCACGTGGTGTGTGGTGCTGAGGCTGGAGGAGACTCGTGCCGCCCCAGCCGACCCAGCCAGAGCTGCCAGTGCCACAGCCACGAGCACAGCCCATGGTGCCCCATACCCTGCGCCCCCATCCCTGCTCCTCCTCCTCATGGCGTGGAGCGCCGGGGAGGGGCGGGTGGCCCCCGGGGGAGTCACGGTGTCAGATCCCAGTTGCGACGCCGTCCATACCGTGGGTTTGCTCAACGATGGCAGAAAAACACCCCCCAAATCACCAAAAATCCACCTGGCAAAAAAACCCCAAAAAGCAGGGGGGGAAAAATTGTAAATCCCCCTACCCCCCCAAAAAAAAATTCCAAAGAGGCAAAAAATAAACTCCGGGGTCAGATCCACGGGTGGATGGACGACGGCTCAGGACTCCTCTCCTCTCCTCCCCCTCCTCCACTTCCACACTCCGCGATTCACAGAGAAGTCCCCATTCTTCAGTATCCGGCGGCAGCACTGTACATCCAGCTTCCCCTGGGAGGCGAGTACGGAAGTGGGATGGGGGGGCTGGGGAAGCATCAAGGGGTCCCCAACATCCAGGGAAGAGGGGAACAAGGGGAAAAAAACCAGAGAACAAGTGCAAAAAAAAAAATGGAAATAAAGGAGGAAAGGATGTTTTTCAATTAGGGTCGTGCATCATCCTTCAAGGGGGGCAGGATGGAGGGATGGAGACAGACAGGAGAAGGAAGAGAAGAAAATAAACGAATGAGAAAAGGCAAGGGAAAGAGGTGAAGAGGGAAAAACACTGAATTCAGGGCAGGGACATAAAGGCAAGGAGGCGAGCGATGGCTGGGGCGAAGGATTGCCGATGGAGGGGGCCGGTGGAGCAAAGATGGGGGTAGGAATTGCCGATGGAGGGGGGCTGGTGGAGGAGAAGAAAGAAAAGGATGAAGGCGAAGGCAGCGCGCGGAGAGGGAGAGAGAGGGGGAGCCGAGTGGAATGGCACAGCGCTCGCTGGAGTGTGCTGCAGAGGAGAGGGACGGCTGGAAGGAGGGAGCGAAGAAGGGGGGTCGGCAGAGGGAGGGAGGGAGGGAGGGAGGGAGGGGATGGGGGGAGGACCAGAGCACCAAATCGCTCCGAAATCTAATGACAGCGTTTCCAAGCTCCTTAATTCATTGCACCTGGCACCCCCCCCAAAGCTGCTGAATTACTGGAGGTGCCCCCCCACCCTTCTTGCTTTCAAAGGGGGGGGGAGAGCCTGTGAGATCCTTTTACAGATGCACCTCTCTCCTCCCTGATCTTTCTCGCTCCCTCGCTTCTGAGCTCTCCTCCATCTTCAAATCTTCCCCGACCCCTAGCAGCAGCAGCAAGGGCTGGGGTCCACCCCCTATACCTTCACCACCACTCCAAGACCAGCGCGGATCTCCTGTATCTTCATCCCCCTAGATACCAGGAATGACCCCCCCTGAATCATCACCCCCCGACAGAGACCCAGACTGACCCCCTGTGTCTTCACACGCTGCCCCCCCCCCCAGAGACCCAGACTGACACCCTGTATCTTTGTCCCTCCAGAGACCCGGATCGACTCCCTGTATCTTCATTGCTCCCCATTCTGGATTCTCACCCCTTTGCCTTTTGGGCAAGGTTGGGATGCAATGTACAGACTGAGTCCAGGTGCAATATACCCCCAACACCTGATTATTTACCCTCTCAGTCCCCCACTTAAAATCTTCCCTCCCCTCTGTCGGGGAGATAGCCCCCACCCCCGGGGCTCCTCTGCTTCACACTGCCCCTCCCCCACTCAGAGTGATCATATCCCCCCCATCACCTTGCTCCCCAGCTCTGAGCTTCTGCACCCCCAACCCCACGCACACAGAGGCACAAAGGTACCCACACGTGCACGCACGCACACACACAGGCATGCACACGCGCACACACAGGCACACATGCACACGCGCAACACAGGCATGCACATACAGAGGTGTGGACACACAAAGGCGCATGCACACACACACAAAGGTGTGCACACGCAAGCACAATGTTTTCTCCAGAGCAGTTTGCTTTTTCCCCCAGCTAGTGGCTGTGTTGGGGGGTGGATAATTGATAGATATTAAATACTGTGCGTTGGGGGTGGGGATGTGTATGTGTGTGTGTGGGGGGGGGTTAACCCTTTTCTAGGCAGCCGGGGCCCTGGTGGAGGCTGTTTTTCTCCCTGTAGCCCAAGGCTAATGAAAAATGTGACCGAGTTAAAAATACAGCAGGCTGCCTGATCAGAGGAGCTGAGCGGGTGGGGGGAGGGAGAGGGGGAGGAAAGCAGGTGTGACCACTAGACTCTCCAGCCAACACTCCTGCCCGGGGAATTTGCCACCGGAAGAGGCCAGGACAGGAGCAGCTGGGAGCTCCCCCCACAGCCACAGGTGCACACACTGTTCCTGTGCGGTGTCCCACAGCGCCCCCTGCTGAGACTGGAGTAGCCAGGAGCAACCCCCCCCCCCACATCAAGCACATCCACCCCGCTCCCTACAACGCCCCCCGCAGGAGATGCCAGGGTTGGAGTAGTCGGGCGCTCCCCCGAAAGCCAAGCCAGTGCTCCTCCCCCGCTCCCCCCAGCGCCCCCCAGGGGAGAGGCCAGGCAGTGCAGGGCGGGGAGTCCAGTGCAGCCCTGGCTTTGCAGATCGATCTTTGTCAAAGGTCACCGGCCTCCTGCCATGTCTGTGGAAACACTGTGCAAATTCCCAGCAGGAGAGGCCTCAGGCAGCAGGGGCTGAGCTAACAAAGCCCAACGTGGGGGGCCCAACACAGGGGCTGCGGGGCCAGGGTCAGACGCACCGAGCTCAGGGCTGGAAGCAGGGCCGGGGCTGGCCGGGCTGCTCATGGAGCCGGCTCACGCCAGCCGGGCTGCCGAGCCCATGATTTATTTAGCACCGGATCGATGGCGATCAGAGCTGGACGCCTGTGTGTGTCCCCGGGATGTGGGTGGGGGTGGGAGGAGCTGGGGTGGGGGGGCAGAAGAGTGAGCCCCCCAACACCAACGTGTCCCCCGCTCAGCACATGCGGCCCCTCCCCACCACCAAGTTCCCCTCTCTATGCCCCTCCCTTCCCCCTTCAGCACACAGGGCCCCCCCACTGCCAACCTCCCCCCTCAGTGCACAGAGCTTCCCACCCCCAACATCCCCCCCCTCAGCACACACGGCCCCTTCCTACCAACCCACCAACCTCCCCCCTCAGCGCACGCAGCCTCCCCTAATGTCCCCCCTTAGCACACGCAGCCTCTCATTGCCAGTGTCCCTCCTCCCCATATGCAGCCCCCCACAACTGAAGAGGCCACGCTTTGGGAAGGGGGCTGTGCATACAGAAGGTGGGTTGGGATATTGGGCACTCGCAACAGGGGAGGGTGAGACTATGTGGACTACTGGGGGCTCGGCAGTGAGGGAAGGGCTGGGCTCATGGTTGGGGGGTGAGAGAAGGATCTGGAAATGGGGGATCAGGCCTCTTCTTGGAGGTGGGGGGGGCAGTGGCTAAAGCATGGGGACAAGCTTCCTGCAGGATAGCCAAGGCCTGCAGTGCTGGGATTATCCCCCCAACACTGTCTCTTCCCCACCCCCCAGAGGTGGGAGCTGTTTTCCATTTGCCAGCGCTACCTGCTCCAGCACCTGCCGGGAGAGGCCAGGCTGGAGCCCCTGGGAGCTTCCCCCACAGGCGTACTCCTGCCCCACTCCTCACAGCGCCCCTGCGGGAGAGGCCAGGGCTGGAGATGCCCATGGATCCCTCCCTACAGCAAGGGCCTCTGGCTCCCACCACCTAAAGGCAGTGTTGGACAAAGCCCAGTGGAAATGGCAGATGAAAGGCTGATGTCGGCAAATGGCCAGGGAGAGTCCGGTCCTGTCAGTTCCCACCTGGGGCTGTAGGGTTGTGAGCTTCCCCACGGCAGTGCCCAGCCAGGGACTCCAGTGCTGTGAGCTTCCCTCTGGCAGTGCCCCCAGCTGGGACTCCCCCCTTCAACTCCGGCTGAGCCATGTCAGAGCAGGTGCAGGGGCCTGGGTGGCGGTGGGGGAGGATGGCTGGGCTGCCGGCAGCTCACTACCTCTCCCTAATGGAAGGCGGCTGAGCTGACCAGCCCGTGGTAAATCATCAGCGATGAGCTCATCCCATGATGTCATCACCCCACGGAGAGCGGGGCCAGGGGAGGAGGGCGGGGCCAGTGCCCAGGGGAGGGCGGTCTGGGGAGGATTGATCAGTGCAGGGGGCACATGGGAGGCAGGTGTAAGGTACTAGGGGGTATGGAGCAAGGGGCAATGGCAGGATATGTGTAACAGGGGTGCAGGAGGGTCCTAGCCCTGTTCCAGCCCCCTGCACTGCCCTAGGCCCCCGACTGCCACCCCCACACTGCCACCAATCACAGCCTCCACATTGAAAGACCCCCTGCACGTCAGCCCCTTGAAGGGCCCCCAGTCCTCCACTCACTCCACCTCTAGCCACGAAACCCCCAGGGTGCCCCCTGTGGAGCTCAGCCGCCCCTCCATTTCCACAGATGGGGGTTGGGGGAGCAGATAACAGGGCTAAGGGAATGCTGCAGCCAAACCTGCACCCCCGGCTACCCCCACCCGGACTCCACGCCCTTCACAAGCTCTGCTGGCGCCCCTCAGTCCCGACCCATAGCCCCCGGCTACCCCAGCCCTGGACTCCAGGCCCTGCCCAAGCCACCCACCCGCAGAGCAGCCAGGCCAGCCCATGCTGCGCTTCTGTGACAAGAACTCGCTGGCTGAGGCTTCTCACACCCATTCCGGGCCTGGTCGAGGCCAAGGACAAAACCCATGGCCCCAGCATCCGCCCCCAGGCCGGGGGTGCTCAGCCCTGCTGCTCAGGGGCAGCACAACTGAACCCCCCCTGCATGGCCCCAACACACCCCCTCCTCCACCACCACATCCACCACCCTGCGCTCTCACGGCCCCGACACACTCCACCCTTCCCCCCAACGGCCCTGACACACCCCACGCTTCCTCTCCCCCCATGGCCCCGATACCTCCCCTCCTCTACCGACACACCCTCCGCCCCCATGTTTTCACAGCCCTGACACACCCCACGCTTCCCCCCCCAGACCCCAACACACCCCATGCTCCCCCCAAGGGCCCCAACACACCCCTTTTCCACCAACACACCCTCCACCCCATGCTCTCATGGCCCCGACTCACCCTGCACCTCCTCCCCAGCACGGCCCCGACACACACCCCTTCTTCCCCTCCACGGCACCGACGTCCCCCTCTTTTTTTCACCCATGGCCAAAACACCCGCCCCTCCTCCCCAGACACGGCCCCAACACACCCTCCTCTCCCGACACCCCCCGCTTCCCCTACACAGCCCTCAGACACTATGCAGCCCTGACACGCCGGGCTCCCCCTACGCGACTCCGACACACTATGCTACTTTGACACACCGCCGCCTCCTCTACACAATCCAAATACATTACACAACCCTAACACAACCCACTCCCTCTACACAACCCCAACAGGCTACACAAGTCAGACACACACCGTCCCCTCTACACAACCTCAAAACACACAGACTACAGAACTCCATCCCAACACACATACACACTATACAACCCGAACACATCTGCTCCCTGCTACACATCTCCAACAAAGAGACACACAACCCCACTCTCTGCTACACAACACACCCGTCTTTAAACACAATCCTGCCATGCAACCCCACAACACACACACAATCCTTCACACATGAACACAGGATCCACGCTATGCAACAGCCCTTCCCTCCACATGCATAATCCTGATCCAATATGGCCCCATCAACATGCCCCGCTCAATGCTACCCTGCCCCATACACATGGTCCTTGGTAAGACAATGGAGCCTCCTTGAGGAGGGTTTACACAGAGAGGGTGGGAGGCAGCCAAAGTCCAGGATCAAAGCAACAGATGCTGAGGATGGGGTGGGTGGGTGTGTCTGGACTACTAAATTTTGTCCCTGGCTCTGGGATGGGAGTGGGGCTTACTGAGTTATTGATGGGGGGGAAGCTTGGAGCCCGGACTCCTGGGTTCCATTCCCTGCACTCGGAGGGGAAGAGAGTTTAGTGGGTTAGAGTTGCGGGGGAGGGCTGGGAGCCAGGACTCTTGGGTCCCATTCCCAGCTCTGGTAAAGGCGAGGGGTCAGAAGCCCTTGGGGGGTGGAGGAGTCACATGTTGTTGTCGCCTCCCGCCACATGTTTGCAAGACACCAAGCTCCAGCAGCCAGCACGAGCTGTTTGCGAGCTATAAATACGAGGAGATGGATAGAATGACAGACGGGGTGGGCGTCCATCCGGGGGCGGGCAGGAAACAAAGTGGAATCCAGCTCAAAGTGAGTACCAGGGAAAACCAAACTTGCGCTGCAGTCCCGATCCAGCAGGCGAATTCCAGCACTCGGCCTGGGGGGAGTTTTGAGAGACGCCAGTCACCAGCGTGAGGGGGCAGGACACCGAGCTGCAGGGGCTGCAGGCTAGGAAACAGGGCTGGCAGCCGGGCCCCTGAGCTCTGCTTCCTGCTCTGGGCGGGGAAGGGGTTCTAGTGGTTAGGCCGTAGGGCCTGGGAGTCAGGACTCCTGGGACCTACCTCCTCTGCCATGCAGCTGGGTGAATGACTTCCCCTCTCGCCCACCGTTCATTCAGCCTGGGAGCTCTTTGGGGCAGGGAGTGTCTCTCCCTGTGTGTGTGCAGAGCCTGGTACCACAGGGCCCCGATCTCAGTCGAGATCTCCCAACCGCCTGCCCTCCCCCCAGCTCAAATCCACTAGATCCAGCTCCCCTCCCAGAGCTGGCGACAGACCCCACAGGTCCTGGCTCCCACTCTGGTGCTAAGCCAATGCTTCCCTAGGCCCTGCCTCATGTAACCTTCCTCTTTTCTGCCCTTATTCAGTCAACACCTGAAAACTCAATGCTATGCTCATCTGATACTGAATGAATCTCCTGTTTCCCCTCAGGGTGGCAGTGCTACTGTCAGTAATGCAGGGGAGACTGCCAAATGAACTAGCGGGACACGGCCATGATAGCAGGGCACTGCCTCAGGACTGAGGGGACAGGAACTGCTACCCCGGATCAGACCCATGGGTCCATCCAGCCTGGAACCCCTGTCCCTGACACCCTGTATCAGACGCATGGATCCATCCAGCCTGGCCGCTCTCTGCCCCCAGGCTGAGTTCGCACTGCAAGTGTCTGGGGCTGAGATCCAAGAGGGAGGAAGGGCAGGCAAGGATCTAGCTAGAGAGGCAGAGCAGAGGGGTGCGTATGGTGAAGACAGATGGAGAGAGGGGCTGTATAGGGCTGGCTGGGTCACTACACAGCTAGGGGCCATGTAGTTAGTTCATCAGCTGCCTCTGCCTCTCCCATTCCCAGCCCCTGTCACACTCGTGCGCTGCAGCCGTTGCTGGGCTGGGTGGTGGGGGAGCTTGGGGCTGGGAAAAGACACCTTCCAGGGAATTCCAGCCCACGCTTGTGGGGCAGGGTCCCTTTAGGTGAATGTGGGGCTCACTTTCTTCAGTCTCTGGTGCTCTCACCCACACTAAGGAATAGAAAAGCCCTCACTTGCTGGAAGGGAAAGGTTAGCAGCCACACAACGTGCCCAGCTGGTGTTAAGGCTAACAGGCTTTGCAACGAACGCCTGAGCTCAACCCTGCTCCAAGAAGGGGAGAATCTTCTACCCGGCCCGCAGGGGCACTGCCGGGAAGGGGGGTGCTGGGCCTAACAGCCCCAGACTCCTAGGTTCCACCTCCCATTCTTGTGTTTCCCCCACGTGCCCAGTTCCTGATGCTTCAGTCTCAATACACCTTGGTTGTGAAACGCTTGACGGCCTTTGTCTATCACTGCACACCCCCCGTGTAGACATGCCCCGTGGCATAGACGATCCCTGCTGCACAGACTTACGGTCTAAGTGGTGCACAGCTCCGCACAAATATAATGCACTGCTCCTGGTGCAGGGGGGTGTCGCTTTTGGAAACTCCTGAACCAAATGACCCCAATTTGGCCCCATTTACTCTAGCCCTGCCCCAGAAGTGGGACTCCAATTTCCAAAGCAATCTGCCTCTGCTCACACGTTTTAGCTTGCTTTGAAAAATGAATCTCTGCTCAAGTCTTCTCTGCTATAGACACACAAGGAAAATGACTTGCGAGAAGTCACACAGCAGGTATGGGGAAGAGCCAGGAACACAATCCAGCCCCACCTGCTCTAACCACTAGACCCCACCCCACGCCCCTCCCAGAGCTGGGGATAAAACCCAGGAGTCCTGGCTCCCAGCATGTCCCCCTGCTTACCTGGGGCTGGGAGCCAGGACTCCTGGGTTCTATCCCCAGCTCCAGAAATCTCTCTCCCTGTCTCCTCTCTCTGTGTCTAATCCCCCCACACGGCTCACACACAAATTGTTCCAGTTTATTACCCTCATGAAAGCGCTTTGCTCCTGCTATTGCGTGCCCTACACTGACACGGGGACACACTCAATTACATAGAGTGACACTCCATTAGAATACAAAACGCCATGAGGAACCCGCATGGCAGTGGGGTTCCCCTCCCGACGTCCCCCGAGACAGTGCTCTCCCACCCGCAGCACTCCTCCTCCCCCTCCAGCCCGTATCAGCTGAGAAATGCCAGTGAGAGATGAAATGTTAATATCCCCGAATGCTTTGCTAATCTCCCCCCTCCCTGGCTGACGCTGTGGGGCTGGCACAGGGAGATAATCAGAGTGAGCTGAGACGGATCCAGCGCTGAGGGGCATGGGACAGAGAGCGGCAGACAAAGGAAGGAGGGAGGCAGGAAAGGAGGCGTGTGGAAATGAGTGTCAGGCTGAAGAGTGGTGCTCCCACCTGGGCATTCATCTGGGCACCTGTCCCTCTGTCTGTCTGTCTGTCTAACACCACCACTGTCCGGGGGAGCACCAGCTCCTTGGCCACAATCTTGGCTCCCACTGCCTGTCACTGGTTGTCTAGGAGTCCAGGGTGCCTGCCCTACTGGGAACTGTGCTGAGAGCTGCCAAACTCACTCCGTAGATGGGCTACACACCAACACTAGATTGGAACCAGTGCCCCATAAGAGAAAGGCCCCATAATCCATTCCCCACCCCCAAGCCAACTAGTGCCCCTCCCTGGGGCCAGCTCAGAGTTGGCACCCCGCAGAGGGGAAAGGCCCCATGCCCCATTCCCTATCCATACCTCCACAATGGGGTTGGATCAGAGCCGGTGTCTCCTAAAAGAGAAAGATCCCAGTCCCTGCTGCCCTGAGCCAGCCAGTCCCCCCACCTTGGGGCCAACTGACCAGCAAGGATGGTCTTGTGGTTAAGGCACTGAACTGGGAGGGGATTGGGGTCAGTGTTAGTGCAGGGGGGCTGGGAGCCAGGACTCCTGGGTTCCATCCCTGGGTCTGGGAGGAGTGTGTATCTACTGCACCCCACACGGAGTGATACAGATTCTCCCCACCCTTAGCCCACATACACTTCCTTACCTCTCCTACCCAATTTCCTAATAACTCTAGCATCAGCGCCTTGTCACGCTCAGCACAATGCGCACCAGCAGGTGCCCCGCGCTGCCATCACCTCCCCTTCGCAGAAAGGAGTGTGAGCAACAGCGTGCCCGAGATGGGACATGAATCAGGCAATGATGGGAGACAGGCGCCCTGGGGCATCAGATACCAAGGGTATGGGCACACAGTGGCCTTAGCAGATAGAGGGCAGATCCCACATCCTGGGGGAGAACTATATTGCAGGGGGTGATCTGCCCAATGATAGGGGAGAGAACAGACTGTAAGGGATGATTTTGCCCCCTGCTGTAGAGAGGAACAGCCGAGGAGCCAGGATGCCTGGATTCTACTCCAGTCTGGCTGTGCCTGGGGGTGGGGGGTCAGCAGTCCCTGCCCCTCTTGCTTCCCCCACAGCGGTTGAGGCTCTCACTGCTGTGCACACATAGCCACTGCTTGAGACAAGGAGGAAAAACAATTAGCAGGGCCCAGCTGTTTCCTGCCAGATGTTGGCACGGCCCATGCCCGTTCCGTTGCCAGCGTATCAGAGCCGCTTGCCTCCAGCTGGGGGTATGACACGAGCCCAGCACTCTGCTCCTGCACCCTGCTGGGCCCTGGCCCCAAATGACTCTGCAGAAATCCAAGGGGCACAAGACACTGGCCCCCAGGCAGCCCTTCTTTGTAGCCTAGCATGGGGGTGATCAACACAGAGCCCTGCTCTGCAATGGGGGTGAGGAACATACAGCACAGGGACCCGCACAGTGCCCAGCCCTGGTCTCTCCCAGCAGGAGGCACTGTCGGGAGCGAGGCAGGCATGCTGGCTCTGCGAGGCGCTCCTGGCTCCAGAAACACACATTCCCAACCACAAAGTGAGTCTGAGCCACCCAGCCCCGTCTGCCACAGGGCTAACGATGTCCTGTTTGTGGCTACCAAAACTCCAGCTCAATTAGACATGCTGGGGCCACCACTTCCCCCCCACACCTGTCATGCAGACACAGGGGGCGGTGGTGCACCGATCCTGCCTGGGGAAGTGACCCTAATGAAGTGCAACCCTTTGGCTATTACCCTGGCTTTCCAATCTCGGGGCCGGCTCCCAGCTCCATCGCGCCACTTGCACGTTAATTTTAATATCACTCCTAATAATCCCTCTCCCCAAGGGGCCCCCTCCCCTTGCAGCCCAGGGGGCCCCGTTCCATATATGGGGTTAGGCACAGTTCAAAGCCCAGAGAGTTTGCAGCTGTGTTGATTTCCCCTTCATTTAAGTACATGGGGTGCTGTAAATGTAGCCCCCGAGAGCTCCTTATTCCCCATACCACCCAGCCCGGCCCGGCTCAGGATGGTTAGAGAGCCCAGCAGGTCTGGTGGAGATTGCAACACCCCCACACCTCTTACGGGGGATACAGAAGAGACAAGGACTCTAGCAGCTTCCTGGCATAATTCCCAGCAAAGCACCTTGTACATAGCCAGCGCTGAGATGCAGCCATGTCTGGGGTGGAGCACAGGGGCTGTTTACACAGGAATCCCTCCCCAGCGCTGATATGTGGGGTAGGTATCCCAAGTGTAGGGGGAGCGCCTGGCTACTCCAGCCCTGTCCTTTCCCAGCGGGGGGCGCTGTGGGGAGCAGATCAGGAACACTGGGGGGCAGTTGTGTCCCTGCAGGTTGAATGGAAAGCGTCTCCTACCTCTCTCCTTCCGGGTGAATAATGAAGGGCAATGCTGCCGTCACGGCTCCTGGCAGAGCAAGGGGGCAGCAATTACGGAGGAAGATCTATGCCCCTGACCCCCATTAGCCGCTAATGGGCTGCTGATGAACGGTACAACGACAGGCAGCCAGAGACCAGGCCTCCCCCATGCATGATGGCCATTAGCTGTGCCGGGCGCTAGCTTGCAGCCTTGCGTGCCAAGGCAGCCAGTCAGCTCCGGGTGTCCCAGGACAGAGACGGTGGAGTGAGGGAGAGATCTCCTTATCCTCATTACCCAGACTCCCTGCTGGAGATAGGGGATGTCTATCTCACAAGGAACAGGGCTGAGGCTTGCATAACTCATCTCATGCACTGGATGTTGGGGGAGGATTGCCCCCGGGCTCCATCATTTCACACCCTCCCACAACATCGCTCTGATCCCACAGACCCACCCTCCATGCTCCCACTGGGCTCAGGCCACTCTCTCCAGTGAAGGAACACCTGTACTCTGTCTCTGACCCGCATGCTGGTAGGTTCTATCCCAGCATTGGGAGGAGAATGGTGCCTAATGGTTAGAGCAGGGGGGCTGGGAGTCAGCACAGTGCCCTCTAGTGAGCCCCCCCGCCGGTTCCCTGCCCCACTTGCTGCAGCATAGCACAACAACACCCCCTAGAGGCATGCCAACCCAGCAGAGAGACTCCATGGGTCCTTGGTGGTCTCCTAGCCAAGCACTCACTTGGCCTGACCCTGTTTGGTTGAGAGGCAGATCAGACACAGATCCCAGGCCCTGCAGCCACAGGGCACTGAACCAGCTCAGGAGGAGCTGCCCCTCTGCCCCAACCCTGAGCCCTGGTGTCCACCCAAACCCCATGGTCCCACCTCCCTGTGGGGAGAACTGCCCCCACAGATGCCTCTTAAGAAGCCTCCCATGAGTTTGTTGCTTCTGCTTAGCCGGAGCAACTGGCCCCTCACCCCTGCCGGAGTCCCCAGTACTCGCAGGGACACAGATGCTGAGATTAAAGGGGAGGATGGATGTGGAGTCAGGCTAATCAGCTTCCCACAGCATCCCCACAGAACCCACCCTACCCCCCCCCATCTCCCCACCCTACAGAACTCTCCCTACCCCTGCATCCCCCATCTCAAGCCCCAGCCCCACAGCACTCAGCACGCCCGCCTGCATTCCCCTCCACCAAACCCACAGGACCACAGAAAGCGCCTTGTCCTGCTCCCCACAGCGCCCCCTGCAGGAGAGGCCAGGCTGGAGTAGCTGGGAGTTCCCCCTTGCCCATACCTCCCCAGGCGCTGTGCCGGCTGTGCCCTGCAGCCCCATGCCCCCATCTGCTTTCCCAGCACATCAGCAGCTCTGCTCATGGTCAAGCAAGCACAGCTGCAGGCAGGGCAGGCTGGCAGCCTCCATTGCAGGGGGCAGCGAGCTGAGACCACTGCCAGGCTGCAGGAAGTGAGCCATGCGTGCTGGGACACAGACGCAGGCAGGCTGCTGACTCAGGGTTCCCGGCTGGCAGCTTGGGGTCTGCCCGGGCATAGGGTGCTTGTGGGGCCCATCATCGACCTGCCCCTTCAAATCACTCCACACTCAGGATGAGGCCAGACACATGGAGGGGAGAGGAAGACAGCAGCCCTTCATCCATTCCTCTGGGACAAAGACCATCTTAGAGTCACCCCAAACAGCTAAGGCTCCCAGCCCCCCCTGCTCTAACCACTAGACACCACTCCCTTTCCAGAGCCAGGGACAGAATCCAGGGGTCCTGACTCCCAGTCCCCCCTGCTCTACCCACTAGGCCCCCTTCACCTCCTTGTAAGTCAGCTAGTTTCCAGGCGCGCAGTGCAGCGAGCCAGGCGGGAGGGAATGGCTGTAAATCAGGCAGGAGAGCATTAATGGCTGGGCCCAGATTTACGGAGCAGGCTGAGAAATACAGCCCAGCTGGGAAATGGCCCTGTTTACAGCACTAGGGACATGGCTCAGGGCCCCGGCCTGTGCTCATTACTGGCGGGTGGGGGAGTGCATGGGAGAGCTGGGCAGGGATGGACAGACACACAAAACCCTCCATCAGAGGATCTCAAAACAACAAGGAATCGAGGGACTCCCCCCCACAACCAACCTCCCATCGCACACAGGCACTGAAAGGGACTCCCAGCCGCCCCACTCCCGCTCTAGCCACTAGACCCCCTTTTTCTCCCAGAGCAGGGAAGAGAACCCAGGAATCCTGAGTCACCACCAGCTCCTAATGAGCCATGCCATGATCCCAGAAGCAGATTTATCAGGAAGGGGGACGAGCGCTGCAATGCAGGGGAGAGGAGAACTGCAACGACCTGTGTCTGCACGCCTGCCCCACCCTGGGAGGAACAGGGCATGACAAAACAGGGGACAGGACTCCAGCATCTCACCCAGGGCATGATATTTGCAAGCAGCTGGCGGGGCCTTAGGCTGCAGGAGTGTGTGCTGCCCCCTGGTGGAGGAAATGAGCCGTGTGTGTGTGTGTGTGTGTGTGTGTGTGTGTGTGTGTGTGCGTGCGTGCGCTGCCCCCTGCTGGAGGGAACAAGCCCTGCTCACTGAGTGTGTGGCTGGGTTAGGTTTCACCCCCACCCAAGGGGGAGGATGTGCCAGCCCAATGGGTGCAGGGGGCTGGGGCTGGGGCAGGCGTTCATAGTGCCCAGGACTCAGGGTTACAGGTGACCCCAGTGACATGGCTCCAGATTCACGGGTGCTGTGGGGGAGGGCAGAGCCATGGGGACAGTTCTCTTTGGGCTGATCCATCTGACCAGTGCGTGTGTGGAAAACCAGACCCATGGGGCAGGGCCAGGGCTCAGTGGCAGGCGCTCTCCCCTCCGTCAGCGCTGGCCCCAATGCCTGTGTGGTACTAAGGGGCGCTGTGATGCGGGGGGCAAGCTGGGGGCTCACCAGGGCACATGCTCCCCTGGCAGTCAGTTCAGCGCTGGCCCCAATGCCCCCAGTGGTGGTGGGGCGTGGCACAGCGCAGCGCTGCAGGGGGCGCTCTCTAGTAGGTGGTGCTGACTCCAGGGCCGCGCTAGCAGGTACCTGCATTACCAAGGCCACGTGAAGTAAGAAGAGGTGGAGGCAAGGTTAAAGAGACCCCGGGGCCTGTTTCCCTCCACGGCGCTGGGGTGCCAACCCCTCCTGCCCTGGCCAAGCCACACAGGCAGCATTTCCAGGCCGTTTCTCCTCCCACAGCGCTGCTGTTCAACAGCCCAGAGCCCACCCCACAGGGGCTGCATCTCAGCGTGGGGAGCAATCCCTGCCCGGATGGTCTGGAAAGGGCTTGCGGGTCCCTGCAGCTGCTGGAAAGCCCCAGAGCACGAGTGCAACAAAGCTGGAGCCTGCAACCAGGGGGCACCTGGGAGGTGTTTGCAGAGCCAGGGCTGCTGGAGTAGCAAGGCCAGTGTTTGCAGTGACAGGGAGCTCACTAGCAGCTCTCTCCGACCTACCACCCCCTGACCTCTGGTTTCCTAGCCACGGACCAGGGGAGAGCAGAAATCCACTGGCAGCTGGAGGGATTTCCTATGAGGGCAAGAAGCATGATTGGGGCCAGATTCTACTCCTGGCTCCCAAGGGTCAATCCAGAGTCATTCCCTGACTGCAGTGGGGCCAGGCCCTGATTCTGATCTCAGCTCCTCTGGGGTCAATCCAGATTCACACCCTGACTGCAGTGGGGCCAGGCTGTGATTCTGATCTCAGCTCCTCTGGGGTCAATCCAGAGTCATTCCCTGACTGCAGTGGGGCCAGGGCCTGATTCTGATCTCAGCTCCCCTGGGGTCAATCCAGATTCACACTCTGATTGCAGTGGGGCCAGGGCCTGATTCTGATCTCAGCTCCCCTGGGGTCAATCCAGATTCATACCCTGACTGCAGTGGGGTCAGGGCCAGATTCGGATCCAACGCAGGGACTTGCTCTGGATTTACGCTGGAATAAATAGACAAAGATCCAACACCACCTTTGTCTACAATTGATGGTTTTGGCCCTGGTTCTTACCCAATGCCCTATATCTCCCCCCACACTGCTTCTGTTAAGGCACTGGCAGCATCCCCTTCTCTGCCCCCCCATAACCCTCCACCCCTTCTCACATCAAGAGAGCAGCTCATTCTCCTGCTGACCCACTGGCTGCCTCGGATTTGTTTCTTTCCAGCTATGAACCAGACTTATGAGCTGATGCCCCCATGTGGCACTGGGCAGCTAGCCTCCGGAGCTGGGTTTGATCTGGCCCCCCACTGGCGAAGGACATCTCCTGCAGTGCAAGGGATATGGCTGAGTGGGGCAGGAAGGAGCCGGCTATTTATGCCAATAAAATGGAGGAGGGGAGGCCAAGGAATCCGCGACACCCCTTCGGAGTGGGGAACAGAAAGCAAAGCTGGCCTGGCTCCAGCGAAGAGGCTCCTTAACAAATCCTTGGGTATCACTAGGCAGTCAGTGGCTCATTGAAATGGATGGGGCTGTCAGCCCCAATACACACGCAGCTCCATCAGTGCCTGCCAGCTAGACGTAGGGGGCAGAGCTCTTCCTTCGGCCTAGGAGATCAGAGCCTGGGGAGAGGACAAGGTGAGATGGAGATTGGGGAAGGCGGGCTCAAACATGCAGCCCCAGGTGACAGAGGTTCCCGAAATAACCAGCAAGCCACTAACTGCTCTACAGAGTCTCAAAGGTTTTTATACAACAGGGATCCCTCCCCCAAGATTTACCCCCTCTGAGGAGAGGCACGAGGCTGTTTGTACAGGGATCCCTCGCCTGGTGCTGGGATGCAGCCACCTCTGGGGTGCAGCAGAGAGCTTAATTACGCAGTGCATCTTTAATGATCGAAAGTGGGCAGGTTGTTTTTACAGCCAGTCAGAAAGTTGGAAACTTCAGCCGTGCAGCAGCCCCTAGTGCTGGGC
Organism: Emydura macquarii macquarii; assembly: GCF_026122565.2. Lineage (NCBI taxonomy): Eukaryota > Metazoa > Chordata > Testudines > Chelidae > Emydura > Emydura macquarii. The sequence goes on along the minus strand of NW_027131105.1, from coordinate 5,340,337 downwards.
AAGCTCCCAGGCCTCTCCCAGGAGCGGGTGCTGGAGCCTGTCCCCAAAGCGAAGCCTGGACAATGAGCATTTCACGCTAGGGCAGTTTGCGGGGGTGCCCCTTTAATCCAGCTGGCAGCGCTGACGGGCCTGTCCCCTCACTGGTGAGGCTGCCACTTCAGAACTACCGCCCCCTCCCTCACACTGCAGGGGGGGCATTCCCTGCCACCCCCTCCCTGGGCCCCCGGGGTGCGGCACAGAGGGGGCAGAGGGAGAAAGGGAGACAAATGGGTGTGGGGATGAGAAAGGGCCCCCAATAGTGCTGGATGGAGACGACAGTGGGGTCAGATCTGGAACTCAGCTCTGCAGCGTGTCCCATTCCATGCGCTCCTCCATACTACCCCTCCCTCCATCCACTCCCCCATCCTACCCCTCTATCCAGCCACCTGCTCCTCCATCTACCCATCCACCCCCCAGCACCCTCTATCCATCCGTGCATCCCTCCCTCTCTGCTCCCCTCTTTCCTTCCCTGTCTAGGGGGTCAATAGCATCTCCCCAGGTTACAGATGGAAAAAACCGAAGCACGGGGAGATTAAAGTGACTGAAGCCAAGGTAACAGAGAGAGTTTGTGGCAGAGGGAGGAATAGACCCAGGAGTCCTGGCTCCCAGCCCTCTGGTTGTAATCACTACACCCCACTCCCCACCCAAAACTGTGATGAACCCAGGAGTCCTGCCTTCCAGCCCTGCAACCACCAGACCTAGGAGGACAAGTGAGCAAACTCCAGGGGATGATTAAGACCTTCTTGTCCCCCACTCACCCACCTGCTAGAGAGACTGTCCAGACGAAAACCACATTGGCAAAATACAGCTCCTGCCCTGGGGGGTGGCAGACCCCCCAGCCCTTGCACACGTCACCCTGCGCTCTCTGCTCTTTGCGCACTCACCCTAACAAACCATCTCCTCACTTTCTCTTTACAGTGCTGGGTTTCCTGCCCTCATACACGCCATGACTGCCTGCACTCAGCGTCACGCTGCAGGCTCCATGGCCCCACAAGCACTTACATGTTCTTGGCACATTCACACTTGAGTGTTCACATGCTTGCACAAATGGAGACAGCTGGTCACTTTTACTTTCCTTCCATATCCCTCTCCCATCTGGATTTTCACACCCAAAGAGTGCAAGGCGCCCAGTCCTTTTCATAATCTCTTCCATGCTGGTTTCCACATGCTTGCAAAGAGAGAGAGGGCTGGTCGCCTTTACATCCCATTTAAACCCCTTTCACATTCTGCTGCTCCCATCTCACACCCCTGTGAAGGGACCTGTCACTTTCTAGCCATTCACACTCAGACTTCCTCATCCTTGCACACCAAGTGAAGCACTCCAGCTGGCTTTTGCCAGTTTCACTTCCTTGCACTTTCGGGGTTCCCCAATATTGCTGCACCCAAAAAAGAATCCTGTTATTTCCTGAAATTATCCATGAGGATCTAGTGCAAGATACTCACAATCACACACGACCCCCCTCGGCGCCGTCACACCCAGTGCAGCTCCCAGCATTTCAGGGGCAGCCCCTCACAAAAGCCACAGGTGCTTAGATTGAGTTGTTTAATCATCCGCCAAAGCCACCAATCATTTAAAACAACGGCACCCTTCACCCCCAAATCACAGCGCTCAGAATACACAGAACCAGCCCCCAGAAACCCCAGCTCACAGCATCTGATGCGATGGCTGTGAGCCAGAATCAGAGCAGCAGATACACACACACAGCCCCTCCAGCAGGGGACAGCAGGGATGCAATTCATTCCTTGCACATCTCATACCAGATTCTGTTCCTTAACCCAGGCTTTGGCTTTGCCCCCACCTCTTGCGCTCGTGCCCATGACTGAGTCCATGGCTCCCCTTTACACTCACTCCCTCCCGCAAGTTATTTTTCCCTCTCCCATAGATGCCACAGCACCAACGTGCGAGGCCCCATGCAGAGGGCGTGGGGGGAGGGTGGAATCACAGAGGGAGCGGATGACGCAGAGGACGGAAATCTCTGGGGGCTGGTCCGATGCCCTAGTGATGGGCTTGGACCAAGAGCCCAGCTGGAATAGTCCACATTGCACTGGCCACTATGCAGTGCCAGGGAGAATCACTCACACGTGCCCTCGTGCCCCATTGCTGGCGGGCAGAGCCCCCCACGCCACCAATCCAGCTGGGTGTCCCCTCCCTATAGCCTGGAACCCAGCCTCTGACCTCACGCCAGGATCTACTGCAGGGGGCGCCTGTGGGGCATGGATCACTGCCCCTGCGTCAGCTGCTGGGCAGTGATGAGAAGCCATCACTGGAGGCATCTCCGAGGCATGGACTCAGTTCACTGCCCAACTTGCACAAGCCATGGATTTGCCCCACGGCCCCAAACCAGCCCATGGGCCTGAACCAACATATGGATCCAGCCCTACATTAACCCACCAACTCCACCCCACAGAGCCAAACCCACCCACGGATCCAGTTCCATGGACCCACCCCAACCCCTGGATCCACCCCCACAGCTAGCCCCCGGACCTGCCCCACAGAGCTGAAGCAGAGGATCCAGCCCCTGGACAGAGCCCACAATGCCCACCTGTCCTACAGTGCCAACCAACCCATGGCATCAACACAACCTGTGCAGCTACCCTGGCACACAGTCCCACCCCTGGACACATACCATAGGCTCAATGTGGGGCCATGAACCAGGCCCACAGCACAACCTGGCCCACAGACCCAACCTGTGGGGCCCCCAAATTTCATCAGCTCAGGGATCCCCCCGAGACGAGTCAAACCACAATCTCCCAGCCAGGCCCAAGCCACTGCCCCGTGTGAGCAGGTCCTCCTGCCTCCAGCTGGTGGCAACCCAGCATGACCAGCCCCCAACCGGGCACATGCACACCCAGCGCTAGCCCCGACCCCCTGATCCTCCAGCCCTGCAAAGCCACAGCATGAGTGCACCGTCCTTCTCCCCACAATCCCCCAGCATGGTCCCTCCCCCACCCCAGCACACTGCCCCCCGGGCAATCTTTCCCCCCATCCCGACACACAGCCCCCACCCCAGCATGATCCTTCCCTCTCCTCCCGTTCTGCCACGCAGCCCTCATCCCTGCATGGTCCTTCCCCATTCCCAGCCAGGCATGCACCCCTCCCATGCCGAGCCCCCAGCGAGAGAGCCCCCCAGCACTCACGGTCATTGCACACGGGGCCGCCGTATGAGGTCATGGTGCAGTCACACGTGTAGCCATCCCACTGCTGCAGGCAGACGCCCTGGTTGGCACAAGAGTCCTCGGTGCACGTGGTGCTGGGACCTGGGGCAAGGAGAGCAGTTATTGGCCGGCGCTGGCAACCGCTCCCCCCATCCCCTCGGAACAGGGGTTGGGGTCATAAACCCCCAGAGGCAGAGGGGGGATAAGGCAGGTGAGAAAGGAGGGTATCTGCAACAAGTCAGGGGCAGAGATGGGGCTAGAACCCAGAAGTCCTGACACCCCCGCCCCCACCGCACTCTAACCAGTAGGTCCCATTCCCCTCCTAGAGCTGGGAGAGAATCCAGGTGTCTGGGCGGGGTTACACCGGGGCTGGGGGAAGGAGCAGGAATGGGAGGTAAGGGCTGCGGTGGCCGAGGGAGCAAAGCCAGAGCGCATAGGGGAGATGGGCAGCATCTGGTGAGGGACAGAACGCTGGAGGCTGGGAGCTGGCAGCTGAGTAAGGTGCCTGCGTCTCTCTGATCCTCCCCCCCATTATGGGGCGATCGTCCCCCGTGCAGGGGAGGGGCTGGGCTGGAAGTGGTCTGGCTTCCGAGCCGGGATCCCCATTCCCAGCAGGAGAGGAGCCAGAGAATCTGGCTGGGGCACTAGGAATGGGGAGCCCTGTTTTGTCTGAGCCTCTTACCGTCGCAGCCCCTCTCGACTTGCCCGATCCGGTGCAGGGCGTCAGCGATGAGGTCGGGCAGGCGGCCATTCAGGTCCACGGAGGCCAGGCAGCCTTGGAAGCCATCCCGCGAGGCCACCAGCTTGGGCAGGTTGTTGAACATGTTCTTGCTCAGGCCCCCAATATACAGCTCTCCTGGGGAGGGCACAGAAGAGGTCAGCGGGCAAGGGGTCCTTTAGCCTCCCGCACACCACAGGGATGCCCCACCACCTTCCCCTTTCCCCAGCCCACCCGCACACTCAGGGCTCCCTCAGCCCCTCATCCCAGGGGTATGAGAGGAGGAAAAGAGGGGCCAGTCCCTTTGCATGGAGGGGAAATGAATGCAGAGACCCAGCAAGGGCAGAGCAAGACGGACAAAGGAGCAACTGACAGAGAGAGAGAGTGCGAGTGCGCACGTGAGCGGAGGGTTTGCAGGGTCCAGAGGGCTGCGAGTCAGGATCCTGGGTTCCAGGCAGTTCAGGAGCGGGTGGGTCTAGTATTTACAGCACAGGAACGGATGGGAGTGAGGGGCAGAGCTGTGTGGGGGGAACCCAGAGCTGGGACACCCGCGGACTGGGGATCAGGCGGGGGCATCGGCAGAGCTAAGGGGAGGCAGGGCAGGGCTGGGCTAGAAGGGGGCTGCGGGTCCGGAGTGGGGAGCACCGAGAGAGCTAAGGGGGGCAACGAGGGGGCTGCAGGTCAAGAGTGAGGGGCATCAGCAGGCCTGTGCATAAGACAGTGAGAGGAACAGGGTCGGTCTTGGCAGGGGGGAAATAACAACGCTGGGAGAAGAAAAGCTGAAAACCCAGTAGGAAATAAAGAATTGGCCCTGAAATGACTGAAGCTCCTCGTCCCCCGAGGGCTGGTGCAGCGCTTCCTGCTGGGCGTGGCCCTGCCCTGGAGGGGCATCAGGGAATGGGAGGGGTCAGAACTCAGAGAGCAGCAGGGGCGATGGACAGACACACAGCAAACCCTCCCACATCTGCCGAACAGACTGGTCAAGGGAGGATCTAAATCCCCCCTTCCCCCATGCCCCACTCGGTCCCCATGCCCCTGCCCCGGGGATGGGGGAGTAAAGGAATCCAGGTCCCATGAACAAGGACCTTGTGGCTGGAAGAGGGGTGGGCTCAAGTGATTCATTCCTGAAGGCCCAGCTCCCCCTTCCTCCCTGACAGCTTCCCACAGCCCCCCAGGGCCCAGCTTTCTCTACTGAGCCTGAGATTTATGGGGCGGGGGACGGGGTGAGATTCAGCTCAGAGTGAGAGGAGGCCCCCCTGCTCCTCCCATCCCCTTCCCATAAATCAGCCCTTCCCCCACACTCTGGTGTTGGGGAGAGGGCAGCAGGATTTGCTTCCCTTTCCCCCTCCTCCCCTCCCCTGGCTGACCCCCCAATATACCCTAGCACCCATGAACATCCAATACGCCTGGACCCCGACAGTAACCGCCAGGCACACCCAGCACTGCCCTCACCCCGTGAGCCCCAGTGCCCCAATGGGATGCTGAGGGGTGTTTGGGGTGGGGGCCGTGCTGGAGGTTCATTGGGTGCAGGCTGTGAGAAAGTGGGAGTTTTGGGGACTATTTTTATGAGTCTTATGTGTGCCTCGGTTCCCCCTATATGTTGCATTGCTAGTGGGGGGAAAGACCGAGGGCAGGTCTACACTTAAAACGCTGCGCCGGTGCAGCTGCACTGCTGTATTGAGAGCGTAGTTAATCCACCTCCGCGGGAGGCGCTAATGACGTCAGTGGGAGAAGCTCCCGCCAGCTCAGCGTGTCTGCGTTAGGTCGATATAACCACCTCGCTCAGGGGTGCGGCCTAGCGCTTGTCTACAGCGGAAATGCTCCAATGGCCCAGCTCCGCCCCACTGTGCTTCAGTGCAGCCCTCACCTACGTTGACAGGGGGTTCTCCCAGCAACGCAGGGAATCCACCTCCCCGAGGGAGGGGAGCTAGGTCAAGGTCACGCTTCTGGCGAAGACGCTCTAAGGCCTTGGCTAAACAGGCACTTACGCCAGCAAAACTTGTTGCTTGGAGGGGGGGGGGGTGAGAAAACACACCCCTCAGTGCTTAGGTTGGTGTGACTATTATTCACACCCCTGAGCGACATAGTTCTACCCAAGTAATTTTGTAGTTTCTGGACGGTGCTGAATCACTGCATCGGATCACAACGGACAGGGTGGGTGAGGCCGAGCGCTGGAGGATTCTGGGAGCAGGGCCTCGTAGCACTAGACTGTGGAAAATCACTGAAAAGGCCAAACTTGCACTTGGCATCAATATGTGTCACAAACGTTTGTCCAGACCCTGTGTAAGCAGCTGTGCTGATGTGGAATACCAATGGTCCCGGGCAGCCAACGGCCAGTTCGCTGGTGTGTACCTGTGGAGCTGCACAATGGCGAATCTGGGGCTAGCTGACATGGGTCAACTGACCCTATCAAATGACATGACATCAGGTGCCTGGAGGGGAGTAGCCCACGATAAGTGAATATCAGCCAATCCCTGCAGTCCCCTCCCACATCATGAATTAATTGGAATATGTCCGATAATTCGCTGGTCTGGGAGGTGAGAGCTGGGGGAGAAGCGCTGGCTGCTGGAGACAGCTGAGAGCTCTCACCTGGGAACGGACGGAGGAGGTCTGACAGACAGACAGAGCCTGATCCTGGGCTCACTCCAGCTTGGCCGGGCTCTGGGCTCAGCAGAGCGGACTGTGTTTTCACCTTCAGCTCTCAGTGCTACGCCCCGGCTGCCTGTGCTGGCGCCAGGTGACCAATAAACCGACTGCACTGGGGCTGCTGCTCGAGGGGCATCAGTCCCTGCGGGGTGGACGAGGCTCTGCCAGGAGCCTGTCTCAGCGGGACTCGCTGGGCAGCGCTCAGGGGTGAAGCAGGAGGGCTGGAGCCCCAGAGGGTCAGTCTCAGCAGGTAGGGAGGCTGCGTGGCCCACCCTGGAGGAAGAGTGAGAGCCCTGGGGCCTGGCATATTGAAGGGATTCCTCCAAGAGACCGTCCCAAAGCCGGGGGCACAGCCCTGATCCTGGGGAACTATGACAGGAGCACTGGCCTGCTCCTGGCCCGCTGAGTGATCCATGCACACGGGGGTGAAGGAATGGAGAGGCTCCTCTGGGTCCTTTCACTTCCAGGAATACTGAATCTTAGCAGCATGTACACACTATGTGTACTATACGTATCATATATTTATATATATGATTCCATATACTAATGCTTCCAATACTGGAATACTGACCCCAGTGCTTAGCTTAGTCTATAGTCAGGGACCCCCCACACCCAGTGCTGAGATGCAGCCTCCTCTGGGGTGGGGCGTGAGGCTTTTTCATACGCACAGAGCAGTTTAGGACAGGAAGTGAAGCAGAACTCCAAACTCAATGGACACTGCCGGGGAGATTCAGCAGAACAATCCAGTCTGAGACACGGTCAGTACTGGCGGTGCGGGGAGAGCACCCTCCATACTGATCCCCCCCCACTACCCCTTGCCATGCGGCCCCCCCACACCAACCCCTCACCGCCCTCTGCTGCACAGCCCTCCCACACCCTGCAGCCCCCACCAAGCCCCCTTGCCGCGTGGCACCCCCCACACCAACTCCTCCTTCCTTGTAGTGCAGCCCTCCATACTGACTCCTCACTGCACCCTGCAACACAGCCCCCCCATGCCACCCCCTCGCATCCTGCAGCATGTCCCCCACTAACTCTACACTGAGGCTCTACTGCCTGTGAGGGGAGCGTGCCCCTGGTGCCCTCCACGGCACAGAGCCAGTGGCATGGCTCACCCTTGAGGTCCAGGTTGCGGGCGCCGTTGGAGTGCTGGGTGACGGTGCGGGAGTCGATCTTCAGCGTGTGGACGTTACTGGTGTCACGTGACACGATCACGTTGTGCCACTGATTGTCATTAACCGGCTTGTCCGAGTTCCCCTTCATCAGCGAGGGCCCGTTGCCCAGGTCAAAGACATAGTGGATGTACCTGCGCGGAGGAGGCAGTGGAGCGTGAGGGGGAGGGCCTGCCCCTCAGAACTGCACCTAACCGACCAGCCACAAACAGATGGCGCGATGACTGGGGGGGAGCCAAAGGGGCAGAAAGGAGGGGACTGTGAAGCATTGGGGGAGGGGAGACGGGGCAGCTGCGAGGGGTGAAGTGGGTGGGCAGACAGGGGCTGGTTGTCAGGGCAGCGGGATCAGCATATGCCCAGAGGGCAGGAGATGCAGGCCCCTGCGTGAGGCACAGTGTCCTGTGGGTGGCACACGAGGCATAGCTGGGGTCAGTGCAGGCACGGCAGGGCTCCCCGTGAGGGGCAGTGAGAGAGGCAGAAGACAGGGGCAGACCCATGACCCAGCGGGCAGGATGAGTTGGCCAGGCGAGGGCAGACCCATGGCCGACTGGGGGGTTGCAGGGGGCAGGGTGGCCCACTGGGGGGTTGCAGGGGGCAGGGTGGGGCGGCCCATGGCCCACTGGGGGGTTGCAGGGGGCAGGGTGGGGCGGCCCATGGCCCACTGGGGGGTTGCAGGGGGCAGAGGCTGCATCTCACCCCTTGACCAGCTCCACCACAATGAAGTCGTTGCCATTGCCGCTGTTGAAGAGGATGAGGCCGTCGGTGGCCGTGGTCTTGAACTGGAAGAAGAGGTGCATGGAGGCGTAGGCCTGCAGCGTGGCCAGCGCCAGGTAGCTGGCGCGGCTTTTGAAGGTGACGGGGTCGGCAATGATGTTGCGCAGGCCGAAGCGAGCGTTGAGCTCGCAGTAGCTGATGTCGCCGTTCTTGCACAGGTCCATGTAGGGCAGCCCGTTGAACACCAGGCTGCTGAGGTGCCCGATGAAGTTGGAGGGCACGACGGAGATGAAGCGGCGCTCCGTCATGATGCCGGTCTCGATGTTGTGGAACTCCAGCCGGGTGTGCGCGCCCGCCATCTGCCCTGCTTGGAGCGGGAGGGGGCAGGGCACTGTTACACACCACCGTGGGCGAGGGGGCAGACTCAGCCACTGTGCCTCACCCCACCTCCAGCCCTGTCATCCCAGCCCTGGGCTCCCCCCACCCCAGCCCTGCCGGTGCCCCTCAGTCCCAACGGGCAGCCGCCTGCTCTCCCGCCCTGGGGTCCTCACGTACCTTCCACGGTGACGTTATCCACCGAGAGCTGCAGGCTCTTCCCGCGCCGCACAACCCGCACTGTGTGCCACTCGTTGTCGTTGAGTTTGTGGCCAGCGAAGAGGGTTTCAGGGCCTTTACCTGAATGGGGGAGGGGGCGGGACGGGGGGTTAGTGCCCCAGTAGGGTTGGGGGAATGGGCACAAGGCCTAGACAGCCCCCAGGTGCCAGCCCCTCCCCTGCTTGGCTGGATACATCCTGAACACACACAACCCCAATACTGGCAGCACCCACCCAGCTCACCAGACCCTCCCTGGCTGGCAACCGACTCCTCCCACTAACCCTCCCCCCGTACCAATTTAGGTAGCAACTCCCCCTCCCCTCCCTCTGCTAGACACACACTGAGCACAGGCAGCCTCCCCGCCACTGTCCCAGCCTGCACCAGGCCAGGACTAGACCCACCCCCTTTGCAGCCCCTACACCCATAGCGCCCTAATGGCAGAGAGCGAGCGAGTGGGTGAGCACACAGGATGGGTGGGGGATGGGGTAGGCTGGATAGTTCAGTCCTGACCACTGCACTCTCGCTCTGCAGCTGCTGCGCTGGGGCGGCTGTGATGGCTGCTGGGGCAGGGAGGACTGCAACCCGGGGCTGGGAAAAGACAGCTCCCCAGGAAATTCAGGCCCAAACCCTACAACAGCCTCCACCCACCCACACAAAGGCCTGAGCACACCTACACCCCACTACAACCCCCTGCTGGGTGTATCCGCACTCACAGCCCCTGAGCACACCTACACCCTACTGCAGGGTGTAACCACACACATACAGCCCTGAGCACACCTACACCTCACTGCACACTCCTGCTGGATGCAATTCTACACTGAGGCACAGCTCTACTCAGATCCCCTCCATCCTAATCTCTCTCTCTCTCTCTCTCTCTCTCACACACACACACACACACACACACACACACAGGACCCAAAGACAAAACAGGAAGGGCTGCTATTGGAGAATGTGTGTGTGTATCACCACCTGCTGGTGAGCAAGAAAATCGGCAAGAGAGAACAAGTGAAGAAATGATAGATCATTTTGAAATCCATCCCTGCAGCTCCATGAAGAAATGATAGATCATTTTGAAATCCATCCCTGCAGCTCCAGGGACATCCCCCAGGTCAGAAATGGGAAGCTGGGGATCCCCCCAAATCACAGGTTAGGAAGAAAGTAATACCCATAAGCTAATCCTAACCTACTCTCCCTGCCCTCCATAGCACTTCAACTTCTCGTTCACCTCTACCTTGTAGGGGTGACCCAACAAACTGCCAGCTGTCAAGGGAACCCCTCTCCTGAATCACCCCCCTTCCCATCCAGGGGGTCCTTAAAGCAGGCTGGAGGCGGGGCTGAGAGCTTGTAAGGGGCTAATGAATCATTACTCATAGACTCTAAGGTCAGAAGGGACCATTAGGGAACTAATTCATTGCATGGGGGGGTTAATGCCTGGTCATTGCAAGGCAGGGTGTGGCTAATTAAAAACTATTACCATGCCTATTAATAATTGCATGGGAGTTTAACAGACCCAGCTAGACGTGGTGACAGGAGGGACTAATTTGTATTGCAATGGGGCCTACATTATTTGCATGCTTTTTGACAACCCCAGGTCTATGGGCGTATGGTTCATTAATTATTATTAATTGTATGGGGGCTAATAAACCCTATATAGGGAAGACCTATATTAGTAAATTTGTATTAATATTAATTGCATGTGGTAGTGGATAATTAATCCATTGGCATATTAGTTGCATGAGGGTGTCAATCCCACGTATACCAGGGAAGGAAGGAGCTAAACATTTGTATTGCAGTAGGACTGAAAAACTGTTACTAACCTTTCGTAACTTGTTCTTCAGGGTGTGTTGCTCGTACCCATTTCATGCTAGGTATGCACCACATACACAGTTGCCAGAGATCTTTTTCCCTTAGTGATACCATAGAGCCAGCTCCAATACCCTCTGGGGTCATGTGCATATGTGCCAGTATAAGGGGCGTTGCCAGCCTCACACCCTCTCAGTTTCTTCTTGCCAGTAACTCCAACAGAGAGATAGGAGGGTGGGTTCTGGACTAGACATGAGCAACACATCTTGAAGAACAACAGTTACAGAAGGTTAGGAACCATCTTTTCTTCTTCAAGTGCTTGCTCATGTCGATTCCAAGTAGGTGACTTCCAAGGATCCCCATTGGAGGAGGGGTCAGAGCTCAACGGACTACAGATTGTAGCACGGCCCTACCCACTACTGCATCATCTCTAGCCTGGTGGGTAATAGCGTCATGCGCCACAAAGGGGTGGATGGACGACCATGTTGCTGCCCTACAGATGTCCCGTATCGGGACCTGAGCTAGGAACGCTGTTGAGGATGCCTGGGCCCTCGTGGAGTGGGCTGTGAGTGCAGGGGCTGGTACCTTTGCCAAGTTGTAACAGGTCTTGATACAAGACGTTATCCATGAAGAGATTCTTTGAGATGAGACCAGAAGGCCCCTCATCCTATCTGCTATTGCAACAAAGAGTTGAGTCGTTTTCCTAAATGGCTTAGTTCTTTTGAGATAGAACACCAGAGCCCTCCAGACATCCAGCGAGTGAAGCATCTGCTCCTGGGTGTTGGTATGTGGCTCTGGATAAAACGTCAGAGAAACATGCCCTGGTTCGCATGGAACTGCGACACTACCTTCGGAAGGACGGCTGGATGTGGTCATAGACGAACCTTGTCTTTGAAAAAGACCGTATAAAGAGGCTCTCATGTGAGGGCTTTAAGTTCTGAAACCTTTCTAGCCGAATTGCTAGACAACACCAGGTTAAGGCCCCAGTGAGGGACCAACTGACGTGTTTGAAGAAACAACCTGTTGAGGCCCTTGAGGAATTGACCTGCTATGTGATTAGCAAAGACAGAATGGCTGCTCCCCAAGAATGAAAGGCTGAAATTGCAGCCAGGTGGACGTTGATTGATAATACTGAGAGTCCCTGATGTTTAAGATGAAACAGGTAGTCCAAGATGAGGGGTATAGATGACATCTCAGGAGGCGTGCCTTTCTGCATAGAGCAGATAGAGAACCTCTTCCATTTTGTCAGGTAGGTAGCTCTTGTGGAGGGTTTCTTACTATCCAGGAGGATCTCTCAGACTTGCTCGGAGCATTCCAACTCCTGGGTGTTCAACATGGAGCTTCCACGCTGTGAGGTAGAGGGGTTGCAAGTTCGGGTGATGAAGGCAGCCATGATCCTGAGTGATCAAGTATGGCACTAATGGGAGTCTCCACCGAGAAGTCAAGAAGTGTGGTATACCCATGCTGGCATGGCCACGCAGATGCTATAAAGATTATTGTGGATCTTTCTTTCCTGACCTACAGAAGGACCTTGTGTACCAGCGGTATCAGAGGGAATGCACAGAACAGATGCAGAGTCCATGGAATGAGGAATGCGTCTATAATTGACCCTGGACTGTGGTTCTGGAATGAGAAGAACCGTGTGCATTTCCTGTTGGATTTTGTCAGAAATAAATCTACATGGGGAATCCCCCACCTCCGGTAGATGTCATCTGCCACATCTGGATGGAGGGACCACTTGTGGATGGATATCGACCTGCTGAGGTAGTCCGCCAACACATTCTGAAACCTGGTAGTAAGACACTTCTAATGGATCCCGTGAGCTATACAAAAGTGCCAGAGGTGGAGGGATTCCTGGCACCGTTTGTTTCTGTAGAACATCTCTGTTGTGTTGTCTCTCCTTACCGACACACATTTCCCTTTCAGATGGGTACTGAAAGCTTGACAGGCAAGATGTACTGCTCTTTGCTCTCTCACATTGATGTGGGTAGAAAGATATTCCTGAGCCCAGATCCTTTGAGTTCTGAGGGTCCCTGTATCTGGAGATCCAGATCCCTGTATCTGGAGCACTGGTTACTAAGGTCAAGGTGGGAGACAGAGAAGTGAATGGGACTCCTGCACAGACTAAATGTGTGTCTAGCCACCATTGTAGCATTTCCAGTACTGATGGTGGAATTAATATTATCCTATTTATGCAGTCCGGGATGGTTGGTAGACTGAGCCCAGCCAACTTTGCAGAGGCCTGAGATGTAGCTTGGAATATTGAACTACGTAAGTGCCTGCTGCTAGGTGTCCCAACAGTTTCTGGCTGTGGTCATGGGATGCCGTTTCCAAACCTCTGTCAAGGAGCATATGGCTCAGAATTGTGAGTCCAGAAGGTAGGCTCTGGCCTGACTGGAGTCTATGACTGCCCCTATGAATTCCATCCCTTGGGTAGGTGACAGCACAGACTTTTGAGCATGGATCAGAAGGCCTAGCCTGGCAAACATCCGTCTTATGAATTCTGTGTCTGCTTCCATCTGCTGTCTAGAGTGACCTTTGATTAGCCAATCATCCAAGTATCGGTAGACCTGTATCTTCCGCTTCCTGAGAAACATGGCTACCACCATCATGCACTTTGTGAACTCTCTGGGAGCTGCGAGAGACCGAATGGAGGTACTGTGAATTGATAGTGAGACCCGTTGACTATGAAGCGGAGAAACCTTCTGTGCCTTGGGATAATTGACACATGGATGCATGCACCCTTCAAGTCGAGGGTGGCATAACCAATCCCCCAGATCCAGGGAGGGAATAATCGATGCCAAGGAGACCATGCAGAACCTCAACTTCTTCATGAATCTGTTGAAGTTTCACAAGTCAAGAATGGGTCTGAGACTGCCCTTGGCTTTTGCGATTAGGAAGTACTGGAAATAGAATCCCTTTCCCCTTAGCTCCCATGAAACCTCTTTCACTGCTCCTGTCCTTGCACTTCTTGAATCAGAAGTTGCTTGTGAGAGGGTTCCCTGAAGAGGGACGGGGGGGTTGGGGGTTGTGAGGGTGGAAGAGAGCTGGATTGGATAAAATATCCCAGTGCTACCGTGCATTGTATCCAGCTATCTGATGTAATCCGGGCCGACGAATGGTAGAAGTGGGATAAGCAATTCAAAAATATGAGATGTGGAGGATCGAGGGATTGGGTTGGTATGCCGTCCTTGGGCGCACCCTCAAAAGTTATGTTTAAGCCCTGCAGGTTGCTTTGATTGGCCTGCCCTATGGCTGGAAGAATTCTGGGAAGGTCACTTCCTGTAGTTTCTGCCTCTCCTGCAGCCGAAGTCCCGCCTTTGCTGTGGCTGGTAAAAACGAGGCAGCATTTGAGGTTTAAAATGCCTCTTTTGAGGTGCTGGTGTATGCAGGTCCAATGACTTGAGACTATGTAATTTTGAGTCAGTCTGTTTGGAGAACAAGGACTGACCCTCAAAAGGAAGGTCTTGAATAGTCTGTTGCACCTCGTGAGGGAGGCCTGAGGCCTGCAGCCACGAGCTGTGGCGCATCACTGCTCCCGAAGCCATTGGCTGGGCTGCTGCATCGGCCACGTCGAGTGCCCCTTGCAGTGATGCCTTTGCTGTGGTTTTGCCCTCCTCCACCAGGGCCTTAAATTCATTTTTGGAGTCAGAGGGAATGGACTCTGTGAACCACAGCATTGACCCCCAGGTGTTAAAAAAGTACCTACTCAATACCGCCCACTGGTTTGCCATGTGGAGTTGGAAGCCCCTGGTGGAATACACTTTTCTGTCAAACAGGCCCATCTTTTTCACCTCCTTAGCTTTAGATGTAGGGCTTTGGTTCGCCTGCCTCTCCCTCTCATTTGCTGCCGCAACCACCAAGGACCCCAGAGGGGGGTGGGTAGAGGTACTTGAAGGTCTTAGAAGGGACAAAGTATTTTCATTCAAACTTCTTGGCAGTTGGGGGAATTGAAGCTGGGGTTTGCACAGTGCCTCCTTCATCGTCTGGTGGATTGTCTGTATAAGAGGCAAGGCTACCCAGGCAGGTTCTTCCAAGCTAAGATGTCCGTCATTGGGTCCACCCCTCCTTCGGAGACCTCATCGACTCGGAGCCCCAGGTTTTGGGCAACTCTGCAACGGAGTTCTTGGTGGGCTCTGCTGTCTTCCACTGCCAGTGCTGGTGAGGCACCTGCAACCGCCTCATCAGGTGAGGACAAGGACAATTCCCTTACTTGGGTTGTCTCTTGATCCTCTACGCCCAAAGGATCCTGCGGTACCGGGTGTTCTAATTTGGTGTCAGCGCACTGGGTTTGGTACCAGGGCCGGTGTCGTATTCAGTGCCATGCCCGGGGCCGGCATCATATTCAGCACCGGTATTGATGTCAGGCCGTAAAACAGTCTCCAACCGGGGATGATATCTGCTCCCTGACGTCACTGAGAAGGAGCATCCTGACTGAGGCCTCTGGGCTTGGTGAAAGGCCCATGGGATCCAGAACAGCCACTGGGCTAGGATCTGCCACTGTGGTGGCCATGGGATGGAGAAGGGGGGAGCGGCTCCTGGCTCCAACGTCTCTCTCTCTCTCAGTGCCGACTCCGTTTTGAGGTATAGGACTCAGCCTCGGAGTCAGATGCTGAACGCTCGCTCCTGGGAGACCAGGGAGGTGCCGTGCTTCTCAGTGCCAACAAAGGGTGCTGTGGCGATAGTTGACATGAAATCATCGCAGGCTTCCCTTGGATGGTACCACATGCTTCCTCAGTACCAGGGCCTCTACCTCTGGAGCCCTTTCACGGGTCTGCAGAGACAGCACCATGCTCTCGATGAGCTCCTTCGCAGCCTCAAACATCTCCGGGGTATCAGGGACTTGTAATTCCTCCTCCTCGAACTTCCTGGTGGGGGAGTTTGTATGCACTGGACTCGATATACCCCTGTCCGGGGCCAGAGTTGACGATGCTGTGGCAGCTGGAGCAGTGCCTGGGTGGCCCGGCATGGGTTGTATTCCACCCCTGATGATTTAGGCATTGGTGAGTGACCCCGTCCGTCTTCCTTAGCTTTTTCTTCAGTACAGTGGAATGAGAGTGGTGCTGTGTTCCCGACGTGTCCTTCGGTGCCGCTGACCCCTTGCGGTGCCAAGGGTCTCTTGCACCAGAGTCTTTCCTCAGCGCCGACTCTCGAATGAATGCCAGTGGCTCTGTATCGAGGTTGACGTTATGGGCACCAGTTCTGATAGGCTCGGGGGTGGTCAGAGGGCCGCCTGCATCAGAAGAAACTTTAACCTTTGGCTCCTGTCTTTTTTGGTTCGGGGACAAAAGTCTCTGCAAAGCTTGCAGAGGTCCCTCTGGTGGGTCTCTCCAAGGCACTGAAGACAAATAAAATGTGGATAACTCTTGGGCATGGGCTTCTTACAAGCCCCACCCAGTTTAAATCCAGGGGACTGAGGCATGCCCTGGCCCCTGGGCAGGAAGGAAGGAAGGAAGATCCCCTGGGGGAGCTACTAACACTATTGTATTTATTCTAAATAACACTTAACACTATTCCAACTATTTACAGATCACAGATGGGTAACCACTGAGAAGGGGGCTCTTGCGAAGCAAGAGGCAATGGATTCCAGCCAACCAGCACAGGCGGTAAGAAGGAACTGAAGAGGTGGGGGGTCGGCAGAGCCCTATATAGAGTGCCATGGAGGCGCAACTCCAGGGGGCTCCGAAGCCAACCCTACAGGTACCACTAGGGGAAGAGCCTTCCAGTGACTGTGCACGCGGCACGCACATACTTACTTGGAATTGACATGAGCAAGCACTCAAAGAAGAACAACAATTACGAAAGGTAAGTAACTATTTTTTCTTCTTCGAGTGCTTGCTCATATCCATTCCATGCTCAGTGATTCACAAGCAGTACTTCCGGATATGGGCTCAGAATTCATGGATGTGCTGATTGCAACACAGCTCTCTCAAAACTGGCATTGTCACAGGCCTCTTGGGTGATGGCGTAGTGGGACACGAAGGTATCAACCGATTACCATGTTGTGGCTCTGTAGGTGTCCTGGATTGGTATCTGAGTGAGGAATGCTGCTGATGAAGCCTGGGCTCTCGTTGAATGAGCAGTGGAGGAGGAACCTTCGCATGCTCGTAGCAAGCTCGGATGCAGGCATTATCCAGGATGAGATTCTTTGGGATGGCTCCAGTAGTCCTTTTGTCCTTTCCACTTCCGGCACAAAAAGTTGTATAGATTTGTGGAAGGGCTTAGTCCTTTCGACACAGAAGGCCAGGGCCTGTCTAATGTCCAGTGTATGCAGCCAATGTTCCTTATCAGTGCTGTGAGGATTTGGAAAGAAGAAAGGCAGGAAAATGTTCTGGTTATTATGGAATGACACCACCTTTGGTAGGAAGGCCAGGTGGGGGTGCAGTTGGAGCTTGTCCTTGAAGAACACTGTATAAGGGGGTTCTGATGTCAGAGCTTTGATCTTGGAGGTCCTTCTGGCTTAAGTGATCACCACCGGGAAGGCAACCTTCCAAGAGAGGAGCAATGAAGAGCAAGATGCCAATAGCTCAAAAGGGGGCCCTGTAGGCTTTGATAGGAACAGGTTTAAGTCCCATGGGAGAACTGGGTCACAAACTTGCAGATAGAGTCTTTCCAAGCCCTTGAGAAATCTGCCCGTCATCTCGTGGGAGAAGAGTGACCTGCCCTGTACTGGAGGATGGAAGACCAAGATGGCTGCCAAGTGAACCTTAACAGATGATAGAGCAAGACGTTGATGTTTCAGGTGGAGCAGATAGTCTAAGATGGACTGCACGGAAGACCGAGCAGGAAAAAGATTCCATAGAGGCCCAACAAGAGAAATGCTTCCACTTAGCCAAGTAGGTAGCCCTGGTGGAAGGCTTTCTGCTACCTAACAAGACTTGCTGAACCTGAATTGAGCAGGCCTGTTCCTCAGGGTTCAGCCATGCAGCAGCCATGCCATCAGGTGTAGGGAGACAAGGTTCAGGTGAAGCAACCAGACGTGGCCTTGCAAAATGAAGTCTGGATGGGGTGGGAGCGCTAGTGGGGCTGCAATGAGAGTTCCAGCAGTGCTGAACCAATGCTGGCGTGGCCACACTGGGGCTGTCATGCTAACCTTTGCCTTGTCCCTCTTGATATTTAGAAGGACCTTGTGAACCAAGGGGATCAGTGGGAAGGCATACAGCAGGCCATCTGCCCACGAGAGCAGGAAGGCATTGGAAAGGGAGCCCTTGCTGAGCCTGTGCATAGAACAGAACAATGGCATTTCCTGTTCCGCCTGGTGGCAAACAGGTCCACCTGGGAAGCCCCCCCACTTCTGGAAGATAACACTGGCGACCTCCGGGTGAAGAGACCACTCGTGGAGAGAGGAAAAGGACTTGCTGAGGTGATCCGCCAAACACATTCCAGTCTTCTGGGAGGGGCGATGCCTCGAGGTGAATGGCGTGCTTCACACAGAAATCCCACAGTCAGAAGGCTTCTTGACACCAGGCTGAGGATTGAGCTGCCCCTCACTGGTTGACGTAAAACATCGAGGCCATGTTGTCCATCTAAGACCTGCATGACCTTGTCTGAGAACTGGGGGAGAAACACTTGACAAGCTAAGTGTATCACCCTTAATTCCCTGACATTTATATGCAGGGAGAGTTCTTGGGACCAGAGACCCTGGGTCCTGAAACTGCCATGGTGGGACCCCCACTCAGGTCTGATGTGTCTGACGCCAAGGTTACTGTCAGACATGGGGCAGTGAAAGGTATCCCTTTCATCACACAACACGGCTCTGACCACCAAGTCAGAGAAGCTAAGACTGGCGACGGAATCCTGAGAACCAAGCCCAAGTGATGTCTGCCCGGTGAGTAGACTGATGCCAGCCACATCTGTAGGAGTCTGAGGCGTAGCTGCACATACTGCACCACATAGGTACATGCTGCCATGTGACCTAGTAACTTGAGGCACACGCGGGCAGTCATAAGCAGGTGAGCTGTGACCTGGGCAATTAGATCTGACATAGTTTGGAACTTGGCGTCTGGTAGATAGGCCTTGGTCTGAGGAGTCAAGCACTGTCCCAATACATTCTATTCTCTGCACCAGGACCAGTGTTGATTGCTGTTCATTTATTAACAGACCCAGCACCCAAAAGGTGGCTTGTACTATGCTATGCTGAACCTGAGCCCATAAGTGATCAGCCGATCGTCGAGGTAGGGGTAGGCTTGTACACCTTGACGTCTGAGGTAAGCTGCAACCACGGCCAGACGCTTAGTAAAAATCTACGGGGGGCTGCTGACAGACCGAAGGGAAGTGTGGTGAATTGGTAGTGGCCTTGGCCCACCACAAACCTGAGGAATCTCCTGTGTCCGCAGAAGATGGAGATGTGGAAATACGCATCCTTTAAATCGAGGGCAGCATACCAGTCTCCTGGATCAAGGGAGGGAATGATGGAGACCAGGGAGACCACACCCTTTAGCCTTTGGGATTAGGAAATATTGGGCGTAGAAGCCCTTCCATCTTGAGGAACTCCCCCTATGTCCCCCTTCCCATTGGAGGGTGCACACCTCCTGTACAAGAAGCTGCTCATGAGAAGGGTCCCTGAAAAGGGACGGGGTTGGGGGGTGGCAGGACAGGGTGAATGAAAACTGAAGGGTGTAACCATGACAGTACTGAGCACCCGACCATCCAATGTTATACAGGATCATGCAGGCGGAAGGGCGATAGGCAGGCCAAAAACAAAAGGGGGGATGGATCCTGAATCGAGTGTAGTATGTCGTCCTCAGGTGTATCTTCAAAAGGCCTGCCTGGTCCCACCAGCGTACCTCCTGAAGCTCGACTGACAAGACAAGGTAGAAGGTAGTGGCTGACTGCATTTATAGCCCTTTCCTTTTCTTTTCTAGGGTTCCTGCCTTGGAGGCCCTGAAAACCTGGGAGGCTGTTGAGGCCTAAAATGCTTTCTGGAGGCCGGGGGCATATACAGGCCAAGGGAGCAAAGCGTGGCCCTTGAGTCTTTGAGGCCGTGAAGCTTGGCATGCATCTGTTCAGAGAACAGGGAGGCCCCCTCAAAGGGGAGGTCTTGGACCGACTGCTGCACTTCGGGTGAGAGGCCCAGTGACTGGAGTCACAGACAGTGCCTCAAAGGATTGCTGACACCATCATTCTGGCTGCTGACTTGGCTGCATCCAGAGCTGCCTGGAGGGAGGCCCTGGCCAACTTGCCTTCGGGCTCCAGGATGGCCAAGAACACCTGCCTCAGTCCCTGCGGCAGGGAGTCCTTAAACTTGACCATTGAGTCCCAGAGGTTAAAACCGCGCCTCCCCAGCAACAGCTGCTGGTTAGAGATATGATGCTGGAGGCTGCACATGGAATAAACCTTTCACCCAAACAAGTCTAGTCTTTTGGCCTCATCATTCGTTGGGGTGGCACTTGACTGCCCCTACCTGTCCCGTTCATTTGTGGCTCACACCACCAGGGCCCCCCCAGGGAGGGGTGGTGAGTACAGATATTGGACCCCACTGGCTGGTACATAGTATTTCTTCTCCACCCTTTTTGAGGCCAGGGCAGAGGAGAAGTCTGCCATAGCGCCCTGACTGGTCCCAACACAGCCTCACGGACTGGCAGGGAGCTGCTGCAGCCAGAATATCGATAAGGCTGTGCGTGGGGTCCTCTAGTTCCTCAGCCCCAAGTTTGTAGCGATCCGTTTCAGGAGCTTGTGATGGGCCCTGAAGTCATCTGGTGGAAGCAGGTTAGCAAGACCTGTGACCACCTCATCCAAAGATCACGAGAAAGGGGCTAGCACCGTCGGAGGGGCTCGTCCTTCCTCCTCCACCTGTGCCACCTCCGTTGGGGCCACTTCCAGGACCTCGGAGCCAGGATTGGTGCTGGAGTCTGGTGCCGGTCGGGGTGACACAGTGACACAACTGAGTATGACTGCTGGAAGGAGGTCCCGGCACTGGGGGGAAACCCACACCGATTCAAACATCACCTCAGCCAATGGGCCAGTGCCAGCTGCAGGGCCAGTACTGAAGTCCAGTGCGTAAGCCGGGTACAGGTGCTTTTTTCAACAGGGTGAAGAATTCCCCTTGGGACTCCGAAGAGGTCTCGTCTCTCGGAAACCATGGCGGAGCTGTCCCCGCTTCTGCCTGCAGGTGCTGGGGAATCAGAGACCGACCCTGGGCCGGGAACCACCGTGGCAGGGCATGGAGGGCTTTCCTCTGGGAGGTGCCACAATGGTCAGTGCTGCAATGAGCCCACCTGCCCCTGAACCCCTCTATCTCCAGAAGCCCTGGCTTGCAAGGGGCGTGGGTGGCATCGGGAGGGATATCAAATCCTTGGCAGCCTGGAAAGCCTTTGGAGTCAAGGGGGCGCGCAGATGCAAAGTGCCACGACCACTCCCAGGAGTCAGAGGTGGGTCCTGGACCAGGCTCAGTGCCCTAGGTGGAGTCACCAGATCCAACTGTGGCTCTGGGAAGGACGAGTGGCCTAGAGTGGGTCTCACCACATCAGCCGCTCCCTGCTTGTCCCTCCTCAGCAATGGAGAGAGTCCTCTTTCGGCGCGCTGTTTCTTGTGCGTCTTCCTCGGCACTGGGGATGGAGACTGGAGCTGGGAAGAGCACAATGCAGCTGGAGCAATTCGCATGGAGGCTGAAGCGCTCGGTGCTGATTCGGAGCAGGACAGCTCTGAGGACAGTCTGAGTGCTGCCTCCATGAGCAGAGCCTTCAGACAAATGTCCCTGTCTTTCTGAGTGTGCCGTCTGAAGGCTCTGCAGATCTTGCACTTCTTAATGTGTGCTTCCCCAAGGCACTTCAGACAGCTTGAATGCGGGCTGCTCACTGGCATGGGCTTGCTACAGGAAGCACACGGCTTGAAGGCCCGGGACTGGGACATGCCTTGTCCCTGAGACGACAACCCTCAATGGGAATGCTATTTGCACTATAGACATTAATGCTAACTGATAAGCTTACAATAAAACCATATACAAACCACTGGGAAAGCTTTGTAAGAGCAAGAAGGTTGTTCCAAGCAACTGTCACAGACAGTAAGGAATTGAGAGGGCGTGGGACCAGCAGCACCCCTTATACTGGCGCATGTGCACACAAGCCCAGAGGGCACTACAGCCCATCCTATGGATACCAGTAAGGGAAAAAAATCTCTGGCAACTATGCCCGTGATGTGCACACACTTAGCACGGACTGGACATGAGCAACCACTCAAAGAACATTAATTGTAAGGCTCCAACAATCTCAGGTCTATGGGGAAATGGTTCATTATTATTTTGCATATTAATTGCATGGGGTCTAGTAACCCCCAGGGTATATGGGGGAGGGGCTAATTAATTATGTTATTTCTACTTTGAGCCTAAAGCAGGGATGGGCAACTTCAAGTAGCAGAGGGCACTAACAGCCCTCAAACCCCTCTGGTGGGCCGGCGTGGTGCGGAAGACGTGGCCTCTGCTGTCCGGCTGCTGGGAGAACATGTGCCAGAGCAGCTAGTCCCACAGCGACACCACCGTGCTGCACTGTGTCACCTCACACGTGCCTGCCTGCCACTGGTCAGCTCCACAATCTCCAGAAAGGCAGACAAGCCCGCACCCACCACTACTGCCCCTAGACACATCTTCCCATGTCAGTAAACCTCGGGCACTGGCCACCCACTCTGGGAGCGAGCCCACTGCAACCCCATGGGCCCCAGTTGTGCAACCCTGGCCTACATTATTAATTGCAAGGATTCTAACAACTCTAGGTCCATAGAGAGGGGAGGAGTTGAATAATCAGCAGCTCTCTCTATTGCATCAGGACCTGTGTTAATTGTCTGATTCTAACAATCCAAGTTCTCTAAGGAAGCATTTCATTAATTATTATTTTGCATGTTATTAATGGCAGAGGGGCTGATACCCCCAAGTGGGTAGAGAGAAGGGCTAATTATTATGTATTTGCATTGCAGAAGGACCTAAAGTCATTGCATGGGGGCTAATCACCCCAGATTTGAAGGGAGTATGGCTAATCTGTTATTACTTATACTCTGAAGTGTGGTAGGCTCTAAAGTATTAATTTCCTGCGGGGTTATAAACCATGGCCTCTGCAGTGGAAGGGGGTAAGTAGATGACAATGGGAAAATGGAGGTCACTGGAGGTTCTTCGAGAATCCTATCTGGATTCCACATGTGGGTGCGCATGGGTATCATGCGCTGGAGCCGGAACTGTTTGTAGTAGTGTCTGCCTCGTGCGTCGGCCACGTGGTGCATCCAACATTTTCTAAGGCTCCGCAGGTCGATGCCCCTCCAGGCCCCTCTTGCTGACAGGCACAGAGCCCGTAGCAGAGAGGATGAGGGACGCGACTGGAATCCAGATAGGGACCACACATCTCAGAGAACCTCCAGTTACAGTAAGAAACCTCCATTTCTTCTTCGAATGCTGGTCCCTGTGTGGATTCCATACGTGGGTA
This sequence comes from Emydura macquarii macquarii, assembly GCF_026122565.2. Taxonomy (NCBI): domain Eukaryota; kingdom Metazoa; phylum Chordata; order Testudines; family Chelidae; genus Emydura; species Emydura macquarii. The sequence goes on along the minus strand of NW_027131105.1, from coordinate 5,317,091 downwards.
ACGTGCTGAGCAGCAGAGTGGAGGCGGGAGCGAGGGCTTGCTGGAAGTGAGATTGAGTAGGACTGCGCAGCCAATGGCTGCATCTGCTGCCGCAATGGTTTAATGAGCAGTGAAAGTGTGGACAGAGGACCACGTAGCCGGCCTACCGATGTCCTGCCACAGGATGTCTGCCAGAAGGGCGGACGTGGCGACCTGCACTCGTGGCATGGGCAGTGATGCCCATTGGTGGAGATACATGGGAAAGGGAGCAGCACTCCGTGATGCAAAGGGAGATCCGTTTGGATAGGCGTGGTGAGGAAAGAGCATGTGCTCAGCAATGCTTCGCAACGGCAAGAAAAAGCTGAGGCTCGGCTCGGAAAGCACAGGTGCGTTGGAGATAGAAGGCCGGCGTGTGGTGGATGGTGAGTAAATGTAACGTGTGTGCCCTGGGGAAGGCATGCAGTTTGAGATAGAAGGTCAGGAGGTGAATCGACTGGTTGAGGTGGAACAGAGAGGCCATCTTGGGGAGAAACTTAGGATGGAGTCAAAGGGAGACTTTGTCCTTACGGAACGCAGTAAATGGCGGGTCAGCCATCATAGCCACCAGTTCACTGACCCGGCAAGCCGAAGTGATGGCCACCAAGATCACCTTAATGGAGAGGTGGGCGAGTGAGCAGGTTGCAAAGGGCTCGAAGGGCAGCCTGGTGAGGGCAGAGAGGACAAGGTTAAGGTCCAAAGGGGGGGTGGGTTGGCAGACTGGGAGGAAGGTGTTGAGGAGACCACAAAATAAGTGAGTAGTGGTTGCGTGGCTAAAGGCATAGAAACCATCAATAGGTGGAAGGAAGGCACAGAGTGCTACGAAGTGGGCCCAGATGGAAGAGTGAGTGAGGCCAGAGTGCCAAAGGTGGAGAAGGTAGTCAAGGACAGTGGGGATGGAAACAGAGTCCAGGGGATGGTGCTGGCAGGACATCCACGCAGTGAAATGTCACTATTTGGCCTGGTAGCCTGCCCTGGTGGACGGGCGCCTGCTATGTGAGAGGATGTCACGCATGGGTGTGTGGAACACACACTGTCTACACACGAGCACCATCCAAATACCAAGCCGTGAGGTGAAGCAGGCCTGGGTTGGGGCGTTGGATCTGGTCATGCACCTGTGTGAGGAGATCCGGAAGAGAGGGTAGGTGGATCAGAGGTGAAGGAGGTCGGCGAATAAATATTGGTGAGGCCAAAAGGGAGCAACGAGGATGAGGACTGCCCAGTCCCGTCACACCTTGCGTAGGACCTGCAGGAGCAGTGGGAAGGGTGGGAAGGAGTAGAGAAGGCCAGGTGTCCAGGGGAGGAGAAGTGCATCTCTCTGAGAGCTGGGTCCGAGAGCACCCCTGCAGCAGAAGAGTGGAAGCTTGTGGTTGGCTGTGGTTGTGAAGAGGTCCCATCATGGCATGCCCCACTGGTGGAAGATGAAATGGAGAGTGGGGTCGGGGAGCTTCCACTCCTGGTTGTTGTGAAATGAACGGCTGAGCGTGTCTGCAAGAGAGTGGCTGGTGCCTGGACGTTGGACAGCATGCAGTGAGGCACCAGTTCCAGAAGTGTATTGTCTCCACGCAAAGGGATGGAGACCTGGCACTGCTCTGTTTGTTGATACAGACAATGGCCGGTATGTTGTCCAAAAGGAGTTGCACGTGGAGGAGGGGTAGAAACGTCAGGCCAGGCAGACAGCTTGTAGTTCCAGGATGTTGATGTGCAACCTTGCCTTGCTGGGAGACTAGAGGCCTTGGGCCATGCGGCCTTCCAGATGGCACTCCACCCCACAAGTGAGACATCCGTGATGAGAGTGGTGCAGGGTGTGGGAGGGTTGAAAGGAATACTGGCCAGGACCTTGTTCAGATTGCACCACCATGAGAGGGAAGCTAGGACTGAGGTGGGAATAAGAACCTGCTTGCCAAGGTGATCTGCCTATGAGTCGTAGACAGAACGGATCCACAGTTGGAGGCATCACGTGTAGGCAGGCATATGGTGTGATGGAGGTGCAGGCCGTCATATTGCCAAGAAGGGAGAGGCATGGATGGAGACACATGCAGGAATGACAGTGCAGACGTGCAATAACCAAAGTGAGAGCGGCGAAGCGGTCTAGTGGGAGAGAAGCTCACCCCACAAGGGAGTCCAAGCGAGAGCCTATGAAGGTGAGCGCAAGGGTAGGCACGAGGGTCAACTTGTCCTCATTGATACAGATTCCTAAGCTGGCAAAGAGGTTCTGCAGGATAAGGATGGTGACGAGGAGGTGGTCGTGGGACGTGACCAGGAGCCAAATGTCCAGGTATGTGAATATGGAGTGGCCAAGATGCTGCATATACTCTACAACGACCACAAAGACCTTCGTGAAGATGTGGGGAGCAGTGGTGATCCCGAAAGGAAGGATCTGGAACTGGTAGTGAGAGTGTCCTACCATGAAGCAAAGGAATTTGCGATGGGCCGGATGGACGTCCACATGGAAGTACATATCCTTCATATCAAGAGCCGCGAACCAGGCTCCAGGGGGGAGAAAGGGGATGATCAGCGGGAGGGTGACCATCCAGAAATAAACTTGCAGATAAAGCGGCTTAGTGCCCATAGGTCTAAAATGGGGTGAATGCCACCCCCTTTCTCTGGTATAAGGAAATAGGGGGAGTAGAACCTGTGGCCGCAGTAGTGGTGTGGGATGTCTCTATGGCACCCTTCCGGAGGAGGGTATGCACTTCCTCTCAGTAGAGATCTCGTTGGGATGAATCCCCAGGAGAGCGTGACAGGGAGGGAAGGAGAGGAGCTCTATGAGGTACCCCTGGTGAATGATGTCCAGTGTCCAGTGATTGATGGTAACCTTGCTCCAATTGTGAGCAAAAAGGACAAGACAGCCCCCGAACACAACCGGAAGGACCACAGGAGAAGTGGAGGAAGGTTCACGGGTCTCAAGGGAGGAGTCAAAAGAGGTGCTTGGAAGAGTGCTGTGAGAAAGCAGGGGCCGTGGAGGTGGTAGCAGTGGGATAACAGGGTCATTGGGACTGCTGATGATGGCGAGATGGTTCCTGCTGGTGCGAAGAGTAAGGTTGATAGGTGGGGCAGGCAGGGTAGCAAGGGAGGAAAGCCCGGTGCTGTCAGTGAATTGGGGCCAGAGTATAGAGGCCCAGGGACCAGAGTGTGGCACGAGAGTCCTTAAGCAAATTGAGAAACTCATCAGTTTTGTCGCTGAAGAGCTTCTGATTATCAAACAGGAGGTCCTCGAGGGTGGTCTGGACCCTCCTTAGGGAAGCTGAGGATTGGAGCCAGGAGTCGCAGTGAAGCACCATATCCGATGCTAGGGAGCAGGACGCTATGTCTGCGGGGTCAACTGCAGCCTGGAGGGCCACCTTGGTTACCAGTTTACCCTCATCGATGACAGATTTAAACTTGGCCTGTTTGTCCTCCAGGAGGGATGCCTGAAACTTCGCCAGCTTAGAGTACAAGAAGTCATACTTTGCCAGTATGGCCTGGTAGCTGGCGATGCGGAATTGCACTCCTGCAGATGAATAGACCGTGCGCACAAGCAGGTCAAGTCTTTTGACTGCTCAATCCAGAGGGCTGGCTTTGAGGTGCTACTCGCAGGCCCATGAGAGTTTGGAAGGAGATGGGGGAACAGGAAGTCCCTGTCCTTGGCAGAGACAAAGTAGCACCGTTCTGTCGCTTTGGGGTGGGAGCACAAGAAGCTGGGGCATGCCAGATGGCCTGAGACAGTTGAAGCAGTGTGCTATGGATGGGGAGTGTCATACATGATGGCCCAGCTGGCTGAAGAATGTCTAGGAATTGGTCCTGGGGGTCTTGCATGTTTTCAACTGGGAGGTTAAGGGTCCCAGTCCTGCAGTGAAGCAAGTCCTGATATTAACTGTGGTCATCCAGCGGGCGAAAGAGAAAGTGGTACGAGTGCTAATCTGGGGACGAGAAGGCACCAGTTGGGATCGGCGGTTCTGGCAGTGCCAATGGTGCGAGCGGTGGTGTGGTGGCCCAAGGTTCCTCAAAGACCGAGGGAGAGGCAGCATGGACAGGCATTGACTGACGATGAGGGGGCAGCAGTCTGCCGTGGACACAGTAGGGGTCCCAAGCATGCCAGGCATAGTGATCAGCGGGAACCAGGGATAGCGGAACCATGCCACCGCAGGGGGTCCCATATGCCGGTGCGTAGGGCAGACACCCAGGTTCCCGACTGAAAGCCACACAGGTGCAAATGCAGGGTCTGGTTCTAAAGACCACTCAGAGTTGGAAAGCTGGCCCGGGGACAGGGCCTCCATATGGGGGGGAGGAAGGGTACACTTTACCGGGGCCCAGCCCAGGTTGCAACCCTCATTACCATGAGGAAAAGAATTTTCATGGCTCATGAGATTGTATGTATGGGATGAGGGGCTGCGGTATGTGTGTGAGAGGGGACCTGTGTTACAAGTTTGTACTGGACCTGAAAAAATTATGCTTGGGCCCTGCCTGGGGAAGGCTGCACTGAAACGGGCAGTACCAGAGGTGCACAAGGTGCAGCGTAGGTCTGCAGAGTTGACCTGTCAGCAACAGAGCTGGTGGAGCGAATGGGAGCGGAGCAGCGTGCTGGCCGAGCAACAGTGGCTCATCCACAGATGACGGGAGCTCCCAGGCCACCAGAGAGCTGGGACACAGAGGGAAGCCGGCAAATGGCAGCAGGAGTTCAGCCTTTAGCGTAAGTGGGGACAAGCTGTCAGATGTATATGGAGCCAGGGGCAAAAGTCCGGACAGTCCCTGTGGTGTGGATGGTGCTGGGGTGAAGGTGGAGGTCCAGTCACTGGTGCCAACGATGGTACTGGCTGGTCTTTACAATGCTTAGACTTGTGCTCCATCTGGTTTTCTTCGGTGCTGGAGTAGCTGTATCTACACTTGACTTCTTACCCAACCCGGCACTGCTCCAGAAAGCAACGCTGCATTATGGGGCAGTCCCTGTTGGGGAGCTTCCTTTATCTCTGTTTCTTACGAGCACAGCTGGCCTTCGTCAGCGGTGCCGGTACCATCGGTGCTGTTCGGGGGCGAGCTGGGGAGCGCTCACCATGGGTGAGGTGTGGCACACCGGCAGATCCGCTGGTCCCAGATCTGAATATGCACACAAGCACATTGCCTACTCCATAACGTGTTTTTGGAGGCAAAGCTCTCTAGCTTCACAAGTCTGTGGAGGAAAGGAGCAGCGGGTGACAGCGTGGGCTTCTTCCAGGCAGTACAAGCAATGTTGGTGCTCGTTGTTCACAGAGATGGAGCGGGCTCGATAGACTCTTTTAAAGCCAGCTTGCTGGGGCACAGGCCCCAGGAACAGATGGGACGCCCCACAAGGGGAAATGTTAACAGAGACTAAACCAACTAACTCTACAACTGTGAGAACTACATACACTACAACTCTTATAACCGTCTTATTCAAATGAAGAAGGCTTCTTAGCAAGCTAAGAGTGAGGAGGAAGAGGGATTCCGACTCCGGCGAGGCATCGACCTGCACAGCCTCATAACACTTTGGACGCACAACATGGCTGACGCACGATGCACCTGCAGTTTGACCGACGCTACTACCAACGGTTCCAGCTCCAGCACATGGCGCTCATGCGCACTCACATACAGAATCCACATAGGGACCAGCTGTCAAAGAATATTTTTCTCCAGACACTCCCCCGGGCGCTGGGCATGGTGCATCAGCCCCTTAGTTAGGGGGCTGACCTCCCCCCCCAACCACTCTCGAAGAGGTATTAGGCTCCCCCCCCGCACCACCAAGCTTGCAGTTTCTGCCATCTGGTGGGGAAACCCAGGCAATGCAGCTCCTCATTCAGTGATGGGGGGACACTTTTGCTGGTCAAGTTAAAGAGCCCCAGGGAATCAGGGAGTGATGGGATGGGAGGGGATCCTCTATCCCTGTCCGACCCCACACAGGTCCCCAGAGCAAGAGAGACCACTCCTCACCTGAGTGGGGAGGGGAGCCCAGTTGGATTTCCCCAACCTAGCACAGAGACCCCTCCCCTAGTCTCCTTCCCTTCTCTGGAGGCTACAATAGGGACAACAAAGAGATGCTGGTCTTCCCCACACCTGGGGGGGGGGGCGTTGGAGGGGCAGTAATGGGGAGAGACAGTGAGGAAATACACTCCTTCCCCCAACCCCAAATCATCATCCCTCCAATCCCCAGCTCCTTTCTACATATTGCCATGCCATGCCATCCTTCCCCCCACCCCCTCATCCCTACAGCCACCCCCTTCTCATTCCCCTCCCCCTTTCCACACATCATCCCTACACCTTCTCATGCCCACTCCCAACACACTCCCCTCACCTTTCACCCCTCCCCCCATCTCTGCATCAAGTGTCTGCCCCATGCTGTACGGTCTTCCATCATTCCTCACCCCTGCTCTCCTCCCTATTCCCACCCCAGATATGGCTTCTGGGGCTCATTTGGAGCTGCAGCCCACCCCCCAAACACCTGGGATTCTTGTCAGGGTGAATCCCGGCCTGGGTTTCCAGGCCCAGGGGGTGTGTGGCTCCTGGGGGAGGGGGAGTGTCAACTCAGCCATTTAGATTCTGGACTGTATGAGACATGAAAATCAGTGTTGGGGCTATGAGCCAGGACTCCTGGGTTCTCTCCCCAGCTCTGTTTCTGTCACCCTGGTCTGGTCACTTCCCCTCCTTATGTCTCAGCTTCCCCTTCCATCACTGGATAGTAAATTCCTCACCTGCCTGGCACCAGGGCGAGTTGTGGGTGAGGTGCTGTCTTCTCACCGCATCAGGGACCCACATGCACAAGAGCTGGGGCTTATATCCCCCCATGGGACCCCACCCCTTTCTAGCCAATGAAATACCATTGGCCCATCTACGCACCTGAGTCCAGGGGCTGGAGCTCCTCGTTGTCAGGAAATGTCTCACACCTGGGGGCTGCATGTCACTGCTGGGCGTGAATGCAGCCCTGAACATGTGAGTGTAACGCTGGCTGCCCTCCAGACAGTGCACGTGTAACGGTGCTTTCCCCCAGCCAGCGCACACACGTGTAACTGTGCCCTCGAAGCCAATGCACATGCTATTTAATGGTGTACTCTCCCGGCTGGCACATTCATGTATGTAATGGTGTGAAACACACCCCAGCTGGCACACGTGTAATGTGTACCCCCCCGACCGGCAAATGCATGTATGCAATGGTGTGATACACACACCCTGGCTGGCACACATGCAAGTGTAATGTATACCGCCCCCGACAGCCTGTGTGTGGTACAATGTTTCCCCAGATGGCATGCACACATGCATTTGGATCTGTCCCCTGCCCAGTACACGTGCATATCAGTGTCCCCCTGCTGCCTGTATTCGTGTGTGCATGCTGAGCCGTGCTGGAAGGAGAAAGACCTACTCTCCTCTGTGTACGTGTGCGCGCATGTGTGTTCATCTATCTGAGTGAATGAGAACTGCTGTGTTGGAGTGTGGTGTTAGGTGCAATTGTGGTTGTATCTCTTTGTTTACGTGCGGTAAGTGTGGAAGTTTGTGTATTTGTATGCGTAGCTGATAAACTGTGGTGTGGCTGGGTGGTGTTGTAGCTGGTGAATCTATGTAACCATATGTTGCTAGTGCATGTGGTGTGTGCACAGAAAGAAGAACCAAGGTGCAGTGCTGCCCTGCACCTGTCATCCCAGAGTGAGGTACCAGTCACTTACCACCAGGCCCCAGGGGAGGTGGGGGGGTTAATTTTCCCCCACCCCCCGATCCGCTGAGCAACTCCATGTTAGGTAGGGCGAGAACCATGAACCTGAGACTCCCCCTCAGTTGCTTGCAGTAGGGGAGTTTATGACACGCCATAGTGTTTTTCCGAATCCAGCCTGCAGGGGCAGTGTTGCACACAGACTTCAGGGAGGAGGGCAGCGTGTCGACAGTGCTGCAGGGACCAAGCCATGGGGTGGAAGGAAATGGCAGGTCTGCCTTCTTGGGGTATTTGAGACCCAAGTGTGGATGGGGGCATAAAGGATGTGTCTGATTCCTATTTCTCAGACTGAAGAGGTTCGGAGCGGGCAGTTCCTAGCCAGCCCTCCCATTCTGTATGAGGCTCTGTAAGCATCAAACATGTACTAGGGATAGAAAGCTCAGACATGCACCTACAGGGCAGGTGCAGTTAGTCTCAGGCAATGGGAAACTGAGGCACGGAGCAGTGAAGTGACTCATTTTAAGGTGACATGCTAAAATGGCCAGCACTGGGGATAGAACCCAGGAGTCCTGACTCCCAGCCCCCTGCTCTAATCACTAGCCCTCACTTCTCTCTTTGAGCCAGGATAGAACTCAGGAGTCCCACCTCTCAGCCCTTCTGCACTACTCACTGTACCTGCTCCCTTTGCAAAGCAGGAAATGGAACCCAGTTCTACCTGCCAACCCACCCACCCACCCACTCTCACCATTCCCCACCCAGAGCCAGGAACAGAACCCAGGAGTCCCAGCTCCTCCACGACACCCTCTTCTGTGCAGCATCACACTGAATAGCGCTGGTCATTTTTCCATTAGGATTGACCCCCAAAATTCACATGGTTCATTTAACGAGCAGAAGAGAGAGAACATGAAATAAAAACCCCGAAGGTAAAGAAGTGACTTACTGGGGTTACAGCCTATCCTGACACAGTCTGAGACGGGGGCCAGGGTGATGGGGGGTAGGGGGAGAGAGAAGAGAACGCAACAGTTTTACATCCTTCAAAGTTACTTCTGCAAACAACCATCCAATTCACAGCCCACCATCCGGGGACAGACGCGGGTCAAGGTGGCCATTTGGAGCCTGGGGGAATGGAAACCTCTCACACTGAGGAAGGTGACCCCAAATTTGGTAGGAACTGGTCCCTTAAATGTATTCCACCTACAGCCCAAACTACCATCGTGCTCAGGGATAGGGCTGTGTCATTTCTTGTTGCATATGATGACTGGACTGTGTTTGTACAGTGCCTGGCGCAACCAAAATGGGGGCTCACAGACACTCCTGCATGCAAGTCATAAATAGTCATTCTAATAATGATGAAGCAGAGCTCCACTGTGCCAGGTGCTGGACAAACAACCAACAAAAAGCCAGTCCCTGTCCCTAAAGAGCTTCCAATCTCCAGCCATGGCTACACACAAGTTGTCCTGCTTTAGCTTCACCAGTCTAAAGCAGAACAATCCTGCCTAATATGGATGTGGCTGTACCAGTATAAAAGTGCTTAGCTATTCCTGGAGGGGCGGGAAATAAGCTTTCCTGATATGAGTGTTTGTCTGCATGGAGAAATTCCCTGGCAGAGCTTGGCAAGCGGAGTAATTATCCTGAAATAAAATCACTTTTATTCCAGAAGTGTCCACACAGGGAGTTGTTTATTAATAATTAATAATCATTCTGCTGTAGCTATGTTGGAAAATTTCCCCATGCAGACAGGTCCTCAGGCACCTTTATCCTGGTATAACTGCGCCCCCACTAGACGCTGTCTCAGAATAACTATGTCGGTAAAAACCACACACCTAACTGATACAGTTACACTAGGACAGAATCATTATGTGCAGCAGGGAGAGTTACACTACTTTGAGGCTTGATTTTAAACTGCTTGGTTTAAACCTGGTTCCAAACCCCTGTATGGATTCTCTAAAACAAAGGGGATCAAGCAAACAGAAATAAGAGCATCTACACACAAACCTGCATCAGTTTGTGTTGTGAGTAAGCCTGATTTAGTTTGTTAAAGGGAACTGGTCTAAGCTGGTTTCTAAAGGGGATTGGCCTAAACCGGTTTAGGAAGCAGATTAGCACTGTTGTGGGGGCAATCAGGAGCCACGTGAGGAAACTGACCAGAATCAGGGTCATACAAAGTTTCCGGATTACTGGGTTTCTAACTGGGTTTGTCAAACTGGTTGTGGATGCAGCTTTACAGTTCCAGCTCAAGGTAGGATGTTGGGTCAGTTGGTCTTAAGAAGCTGAGACAAGACCTGGGCTGGGATCCAATTCCTCAGTTCAGTCTGGATCCCATCTACAAGGACTCGGCTGACATGTTTAAACCAGATTAGTGGGAACTTGTTTGGAAAGTGGATTGGCCCAGAACCACTTTAGAAAGTAGATTAACTTGAAACTGGTTTAGAAAATGGATTGGCCAGACCTGGAACAGACATGGGCTGGGCTGAGGTTTCTCTTTTTTGGAGGGCGATTTATAACCTTTAAGGGGGTTCACAGCCAATTCCCCCCACCTCATGGGGCTCATTCCCCTCCCCCCACCCCTCGGACAAATGGCCACCTTGCAAACACCAGCCGTGCAGCGGGTAATGTGGGGGATGGATCCCCCTTCCTCCTCCTCCTCCACCCTGGCACCCTCAAACAGTGCCACAAGGAGGATGAGAACAAAGGGGTTAACCTCTGCTGAGCAGCCCCATGCTCAGATGTATGGGGGGCACCTCCTCCCCCCATTTGCTCCCCCTACCAGGGGCCCCCCTGGACCTAGCATGGATTAGGGAGTCAGGCTTGGGTTGCCCCTGCTTGCTGCCACCTCCATCTCCCCTGGGGAGCCCCAAGCCCCGGAACCTTGCAGAGATCAGGGAACCTTAAACCCAGCCGCAATGCATTTCTGTGAGAGGGGGCAAGGGGTGAAGAATATGGGGTGCTGCGGGGACCAATGCAGGGTGTCTGGAATTTGGGGGAGTTATTTAGCAAATGCAGCTTAGGGTGGGCTCTTACCCCCTCCCCCCCACTGGGGTTCCCCAGACCCCCACTCTGGGTCCTAGGATACTGTTCTTTATGGAGGCAGGCACATTATGGCATCCTCCACATTCTCTGGGAGACCCTATTACACAGCTCCTCTGGAATTGGGGGGACAAATTAAAGGGGCCTGGGGAGGATCATGAAGATTCTAGGGTGTTGATTGTACCCCGTGAGTAGGGGATGTGGCGGATTCTGGCATGTCAATTGCAACGCCATGGATGGGGGGGTCAGACAGACAGACTCTGGGGTGCCAATAGTACCCCCATGTCTGGGGATGGGCAATATGAGAAGCTGGGGGTGCTGTGTAGCACAGGGGCTCCCCTTCGATCCATATGGAGGGCATCAATTTCACACACACAGCTGTCCCACACCCCAGGGTAGCCAGGAGGTTAAGGGCGGTGCAATGGTCCACCCCAAATCTGCCCCGTTACTTAGAAGGTTGGGGGATGCCCTTGCCATTCCCTGATCTCTGCGGCGGACAGGAGGTTCTGTGCTCCCCGGAGAGGAAGGAAAGGGGGCTCCGTTCCCACAGGCCGCACGGCTGGGTCTGACGCACGTCGTCAACCGCAACAGAACAGTGGGGTGCAAACAGGCACGGGACCAAAGAACAAATGGGGGGAGCCCATAAGGGAGGGAAATGAGGGGGAGGAAGTAACCCCATGTGGGGAGAGGGATGAGGGAGGGAGAGAAATGGGAGGTAATCTCATGGGAGGATGAGGGCAAGTGGGGCAGGGGAAGGAGGTGTGGGGTTTGGGAGTGCAGGGTGTCCACAGTGAGTTGCACTGAGGTGGGGGGATGTGGAGGAGATGTGGAACTGTAGGGTTTTGGGGTGGAGTAAAGGCGTTGTGGAGATAGGTGGGGATCAGTGGGTCTGCATAGGTTTGGGGGGGTCTGGGGATGTGGGCGTGGTGTCTGGTGGGCTGTAGATGGGTGGATTTTGAGGGATGAGAAGGTGGGGTAAGGGATGGGGGACAAGGTTTGGTCCCGGCTGCTGCTTGCTGGGCTGGCAGAGTCTGCGCCGATGAAGGGTTAAAAACAGGGAGCTAGAAATCACTCCGAACCCTGCTGGGCCTTTAGAAATGTGGGCACCTCTTCCCCCTGCAGGCCCACCAACTACTGCCAGACAATGAGATGCCAGCGAGTTGATGGAACCCATCTTGCCCCATTAGCCAGACATGGTGGAGAAAGTGGGTCCCCTGCTGGATGGGGAGCCGCCCCCTGCACCAACAAGGCCAAACCAGGCATGAAAGTGAATCACCCTGGAAAAGGGGTGTCTTTCTAAAGACCAGATGGGCGCAGGAGGGCTCCAAAGCGGGGGCTGGCCCCTCAGCCCTGGCACACACCACGTGGGAGGGTCATCTTCTCCCCAGGGACACCCAGAACCAGCTGCCAAGGGGAAGGGTGGGAGCCCCCTACTTGGGGGGTGACCCCCAGAGAGCTGATTAGCCCCCTCAGCATTGGGGCATTCCCAGATGGGGAGAGGGGTTACCTAGGTTGACGGTGAGCTTCATCTGCCCGCCGTCAAGCTCAAGGCGCAGAGTGTCGGCTGACTCCTTGGAGGTGGTAGCCAGCATGAAGCCGTAGGCCCGCTGGGACATGAACCGCAGGGACACGTCCTCAGCCTCTGTGTGCATCACCCCCGGCAGCATGATCTTCATGTACATGCTGCCATCATAACTCAGCACTGTGGCCTCTGAGGGTGGGGGGCGATGAGGGTGTGGCGGAATGGGGATTGAGATGGGGCAATGGGGGTGGGAGAAAGATGGTGAAAAAAGAAAGGGAATGGGGGAGAGAGCAAGAGAGAAGGTGTGTTAGGTTCTGCCTTAGACTGCAATACCCAGAGAGCACCTCCTCCCAATCCCAGCCCCCCACCCAGAGCTGGGGACAGAAATCCCATTCTCCCTGCTCTGACCACTAGACACCACTCCCCTCCTAGAACCAGGCATGGAACCCAGGAGTCCTGATTAGAGCTGGACAAAGGTTTTTGGGCAAATACTTTCTTAACCACAAAAATGCAACTTCGGTCAACCTCAAACTCTTTGCAAATTTGACAAGAATTCACCAAATAGTTTCAGAGAAAACAAACATAAGGGCTGAGTTCCCAGGGGAACTTTGCCTCCAGCTGCTGTTTTGTGAATGGTGCCAGAGGTGGGTGTGGTGCCCAGTGGTTAGAGCACTGACCTGAGATGGGGGACCCCTCTCTGGAGCAGCGATCTGACCGCAGGTCTCTCCCCAGGTGAGTGCCCCAACACCCAGGCTACAGGCTATTTTGGGATGGGTCCCTCCCCATATGGCCTGTTGGAGCAGGGCCTGGAACGCAGGGTTTTCATATCCCAGGGGAGAACCCTGACCCTGGGGCTAAAAGTTATAAGGGAGGCAACGCCCCACTTTCCTCCTACGGCCGTTTTAGGAGTCCAGCCCTTTAAAGACGTTTGCAAACAGCGCATTGCATTCATCTCACACAGGCTTATTGTCGGCCTTTAGATTGGGTGAAAATTCCGGGAAAGTTCCAATTCCCTTCGCCCCAAACTCATCTTTTCCCCAGTGACCCGAGGAATCAGCTATTCGCCAACTCTGTCCTGATGTCAGGCCCATTTCCCTCACTAAGAGGCACCAGAGGGTGCCATGTTTCCCATGACTGCCCCTCACGTAGAGATCCCATCTGGAGTTGGAGTGGGTAGCCTCCTGGACCCCTCCCTCACCACTTCCATGCGCCCACACCCTGCCCTGGTACCAGTGTCCCCCATACCTCCCTCACCCTGCCCTGGTACCAGTGTCCCCCATACCTCCCTCACCCTGCCCTGGTACCAGTGTCCCCCATACCTCCCTCACCCTGCCCTGGTACCAGTGTCCCCCATACCTCCCTCATACCCTATCCAGGTACCTGGTGCCCCCCATATCCACCTCACCAATTGCACACACCCTGTCCATATACCCAGTGCCCCCATGACCGCTCACCTCTCTCGCACACTCTGCCCAGGTAGCCAGTGCCGAGGCAGTCACAGACGAAGCGGTTCCAGCCCTCGCGGCAGACACCCCCATTACGGCAAGGCGCGCTGCTGCACTGCTTGAGGGTCTCCCGGGAGCAGAAGCTGGTGACACCGGGCACGCTCTGTACCTCGGCCAGGCGACGCACGTCCCGACTCTTGCCGTCAATGAAGAGGTCCCGCACACAGCCTACGTAGCCATAGTTGAGGAAGGCCGTCCACACCTCAGGAGGTAGGATCAAGTCCAGCCGGTTCTCAGGAAGGCCCCCCAGGTACATCTCACTGTCCAGGTCCAGGATCTCGCTCTCCCCGCTGGCCAGGAATGGCATGCTACGGCTATTCACTGAGATGGAGCCTGTGGGAGGGGGAGGAGCCGGGAACCACGGGGCCATTACTGGGCTGCATGGGCAGCAGGAGGCACACCAGCAAGGCCCAGGTGGGAGGGGAAGGTGGGTGCACACAGAGATTCCCACACACTGCCCGCACACAACACTAACCAGGGTCAGGTTCAACCTTGTTGTTGTGGGTTGGGTGCCGCTGTCGCCCTTCATTTAAGATAGTTGAAAGAAGCCATTAAGCCCCTTTACGGCAGCAGGTTTGGGATTCTGTACATTATGTATGTTCTGGGAGAATGACTAACACCTAATCTCATGCTTCAGATGGCTGCCTGAAGGGGTCAGGAAAGATTTTTTTCCCTGACACTCAGTTGTAATGTGCGGCCTTTCTCAACCTTCCTCTGAAGCATCAGTCACAGGTGGAGACAGTCACCGGGGGTGGGCCAGTGCTCTCAGGTGGTGCAGAGAATCCTCTGTCTTAGCTGCCTGGCTGGTGTGCCTTGCTGACATGCTCAGGGACTAACTGATCATCAGATTTGGGGTCAGGAAGGAATTTCCCCCAGGTCAGATTTGCAAGGACTTTGCAGGGCTTCGCTCTCCTCTGCAGCACGCATCTGGGTCACCTGCTGGGGTCATCTGGGCTTCTCATCTAATCAATTCCCTGCAGTTGCCAGGACTTCAGGCATTGGTGGCCCCTCGTCCTCTCCTGTTCTCTATCTTGGGGTCACAATAGACTAGTATCCTGAGGACTGAAATGCTTTGATTTAGCTGAAGTCACTGGGCTCAACAGAGGGGTATTTGAGTGGAATTTAACAGCCTGAGCTATCAAGATATCAGACTGATTTTTCTAATGGTCCCTTTTGGCTTTAAACTCTATGGAACAAGCAGTTGAAACAATAATGGTCTCCATCCCAAACACAGGCTCAAGTCACTGCCCAAAACAAAGACAAATGCAAAGCACACGTGAGTGGAGGGGTTTCACTGGTTGTTGCTTTGTGTGGAGGTGTGTGTCTGCAAGAGAGAGGCAGAAAAACCCAAGGAATGGAGGGGAAGCAGCAAGGAAGCACCAGACAAAACCATGGAAGCACTGCGAATGGGACCTGAAAAAAGCCGAGACAGAAAGTTTTTGTGCCAAGTACGGGCTAGACAGGGGCTTGGAGCCGTGAGCAAAGAAACTGTCTCCTGTTGTTGGATTCCTGCCTTGCTCAGAGAAACAGGACTTTGTACATTCTTTGCCAAATAATTGGATTGCATCATAGATTCCTGACTCCATCACCAATTTCTTTTCCTAACTGGAATTAGGTGTGTACTGAATGTTTGGCTAATTAGTCAGGTCAAAAAGGGGTAACACTGGTATCAGGGGCAGGATCCAGTTTCCAAGGAGAGAAGCTGTGAGCTGGTCTTTCTTTTGAACCAAGATGGAACAAATGATGGAGGTGCTCACAGAATATAAAGGTGACCAAAACCATGTAAAAGAAGACTTGAAACAAGAGCTGGAGGCATCACAAAAAGAATTAAAGCAGTATCTGGAGGTTTCCCAGAAAGGGCAAAGAGGAAATCTTTGTTGAGGCAACAGCTACCAAGTGCCCACACAGATTGGGAAGCCCAAATGCAACACTCCCAGACTGGAATGACCAGATGGATCTGTGAGGTGACCAGCAACCTGACTGCTACAGACCAGAAAGTCTTCCATTAAATAGGTGAGGCCAGGGAAATTTTAGCCAACTTGGAATTTGCTAATAGAATGAGTTGCAGCAAGGACTTAGAGAGCTGAGAAATTACCTTGAGAAGGAAATCAAAGGGGCCATGGGCCACCATGGAAATCAGAGGCCTGGATGTAGAACTGGACCAGTCAGAAGACTTGGGTAAGAACAGACATTTACAACAGTTTTCTACCTCCCAGAGAGGAGAGATTGGATTGTCTCAGCTCAAAAATTTAAAAGTGGGAATTTTCTGTTAATATTTTGTGTCTCAGTATCCCCTATAGGCTGCATTGTCACCTAGAGAGTGCAAAAGGACTGTTTACTCCCGGGCAGGCTGTCACACAGGTGTGGCTGCGCTGGAATTTGGGGCCCCTGTCATTAGAGAGTCCATGAAAAAAACAGCAAAGCCAACCCCCAGGACATTTGCTACCTAACAACTAACAACCATGGATGGTCCACTTCCCACAGGAAGCCAGCCACCTTTGACCAGCTGGACGACAAAGAACTGAGAAGGAGCCAGGTGGGACTGGTTTAGGAACTTGGACAAAGGGGGACAGAGCTTGGCTAGGTCTCTGAGCTAACCCAAATGGAGCACACTGTCATTTTCTTTTCTTTATGCTAACCGAGGACTTTCTATGCTGTGTTCCAGAAATCTAATAAACCCTACTGCTTTTCCAACGTTGGCTGAGAGTCATTGAGGATGCTGAAGGTGTGGGTGCATTGCTCCCTTTGGGTATGCAAGTCTCTCTCCGGTGTCCAGCTCAGCTGAGCTCACTGAAGGGAGCTCACAACATGAAGCAGGGGCGCTGAAGGCTCCGAGAGTCAGTCCAAGGAGGCGGTGAAACCAAGTTGCTTACCCTCGTGAAAGTGAGAGACCCGAAGGGGTGTCTGGCACACTGCAGGAGTTCTCCCGGGAACAGTTCCAAAGCACCAGACCTGTGAATCTGTGACACCCACTCACTATCTTTGAGGGAAAAACGTCCTGCAAGGTTTATTTGGCCAAATTCAACATCATAGGAATGACTGAGAAGATGGACAAAAAGGGGGGTTTTCTAATAGCCAGTCTGAGTGGCCCAGTTCTGATGGTGCTACAGAACTTAGCCCCAGAAAACATACTGAGTTGTCCAAATCTGATACAATCCCTTGATATGTGGCTTGAAGCCAGCCATCATTCTGAGATGTCCAACTAAGTCCAACTCAAGGCACAGCCAAGAGTTAGAAGGAGAAGGAAAGAAGAGACCACACCTCAATTGGCGAAGGACCTGAAAAGACTTGTGTTCCTGGCACATCTAGATACGGAAAAGGACTTTTAAGATAAACTGGCAACAGATCAATTTACAGATGTTCACCTGCAGCTGAACTTGGACTTGCAGATCAAGATCAGTGAAAAGAGGCCAAGACACTCCGAGAGACTGGAATTTACAACATAACTTGAATCTTTCCTAAGTTGCAGCAGTTCACCAGAATAGGAAGCAGCTGCTAGTGAGGAAGATGGAAGCTGATCACCATGAGCCCTGTAAGTACAGCTGTGTCTAATAAACATGATGGAAAAAGGGATTCTTATCTGTTTATTTTGTTTTGGAATGATTAGAAAAAGTGATAAATTCACTTTGTAAAACAATGGAAATTGGCAATACCATAAAAATTAAAGGAAGCAGTTCAGTTAATGTGCGCACTGTGAAAAATCTGGCTATAAAAAGAAGCACTTTTATAAATATAAAACAGGCCAGGACAAAGCATCATAAGTGCCTAGTGAAAATCCCTCACCAGTTTGGTAAACGGGGACGCCAAGCTGAAAGGGCAAAGCTTGGGGGTACAAGGATCAGCCTCACAGTTTTTGTTTATATCTGGGCAGTTAACAACAAGATGGCTATTAAGGGTCTAATGGAGCTGTCATTGGGGTAACTGACACTAGCTCAAACATCATAATTATTAGATCAGACATGCTAGAAAGGCTAAGAATAAGAGATCTAAATCCGATCTGCCTCATTGGTCTCAAATGGCAGGATGAGGGTGGGTTGAATGTGCACCCATCCGAAAACTGGGTTTAAAGCTGGACTTCTGAAATTTGAGTAAGTCTGGATAGCCAAGACAGTGGGTGAGCTAATCATCAGTTTGGATTTCTTTATGGCTAGTAACTGTGTAATAAATGCCAGGAAAGGTGTCTTAAAAATTCAGTCTGTGGAAATTCCCTTTAAAAATGTGGCTCAGGTGAGACAGATGATTTGTAGGCAATTAGTTTGCATTGAACGAGTCATCCTGCCCCTAGGGGAAGAAGATACATGCTGTGGTAGCTTTCCAGCAAAGAAAGATGGGGAGTAGCTGAAACCTGTTTTGAGACCCACGGTCTCAGGGGAATCTTAACAGCTAAAGCTCTTGTGGAGCTGAATTAGGAATGATTCCCTGATTCTCTGCTGACTGTTTCTGACAAGCAATAAATAGTAGTAACAAAGGGAACCACAGTTGCAAAATGTGAAGAGGAGGTTACTAGCTGTAACTAGAGAACTAGAGGTTCTTCGAGATGTGTGGTCCCTATCTGTATTCCACTTGTGTAGGGGGGAGCACATGGTACATATGAGCCCCTCTCCACATGTGGAATACACATAGGGACCATTACTTGAAGAAGAACCAGTGGATCTAGTAATTGCTGTTATAGAAGAAAACTATATGGGGAGAGGGGGAAGGTGAGCTCCCAGAGTTTCTATTGGACTTGTTCCAGTGCAGTGCCATACACTTAAATGAAGAGCAGCAAAACAGTCTGAGAGACTTTCTGGCCAGGCAGCAGGAGTTTCTCTCCTCATCCAAAGATACAGGTTGTACTACACTAATCTAGCACACGACTGAAAGGAGGAAAATGACCCACTCATCAGCCACCTCACTGGCTACCAGTAACAAAGAGGGAAGAGACCTTGCAGGCCACTGAGGAAATCTATCTGGAAGGTATAACTGAGCCTTCAACCAGTCCTTGTGTTTCACTCACAGTGCTGGTTAAGAAAAAAGATGACAACATCAGATTGTGTGTGAACTATAGAAAACGAAATGAAATCACTTTAAAAGATTCTTATCTACTACCATGAATAGATGATACTCTGGATGTTGTGGCAGGTTAATCTGATTTTCCACACTGGATCTTAGAAATGGGTATTTGCAAGTGTCGGAGGATCCAAAGGACAAGGAAAATACAGTTTTCACCACAGGACAAGGCCAGTGGCAATTTAAAGTGATGGCTGTCAGCTTATGCAATGCACCAACCACATCTGAGAGGCTAATGGAGAGGGTGTGACACAGCATGTCTCTCTCAGCCTGTCTGTTACACGTAGATCATATCCTAGTGCATGCCAAAACTTTTGAACAGGAACTGATACAGCTACAAATGGTCTGTGGTAAACTGAAGAATGCCAATCTGAAATTGAACCCAAAGAAATGTGAGCTATTTAAAAAAAAAAAAAAAAAAAAGTAATCTCCCTTGGGCACACAATCAGGGAGGAGAGAATTTCCACTAACAAACAGAAAATTGAGGCTGTGCAGAACTGGCTAACTTCCCAGACACTCACAGATGTGCAGAGTTTTGTCGGACTCTGCTCTTATTATAGAAGGTTTATTTGTGAGTTTGCCAACATTGCAAAAACACTGCATAGGTTGGACGAGAAAGAGAAACCATTTCAGTGGTCAGCAGAGAATTTTCAGAGTTCAAACAGGCTCTTATGACTGCTCCTATTTTGGACTGCCCGTGTTTCAAAACACCTTTCATACTGGACACAAATAGTGCTTATAGATCGAGGGCAGTATTGACACAAGAACATCAAGAACTTGAGAGCACGGTCACTTATTACAGCAAAAGTCTACATTCTCTAGAGAGAAATTATTGCACCACTAAAAGGAACTCCTGGCTGTGGATGAAAGGAAATCAGGCAGGGAAGGAAAAAATCCAAGAAGATTTGGGTGGAAGTAAAATTGTTTGGGGCTGGTTACGTGAAATATCCAGACAGAAAGACACTGTAAATAGTTAAGCTTGAATGGTATGTAATTTGTTACATTATTACTTTTCTTTCTGTCTGGGATGGGTTGTTCAAGGTGTCACCATTTTGGATTCCATCAAGATGATGGGTGAAGTTAAGATGAGGAGTGTTGTCAGAGTGGGGATAAACCTTGCTGTTATCTGTTCAGGGGAACTACCATCCTTAATTCAAGATAGTTGTAAGAAGCCATTATAGCGTCTTTAAGGACCCAGGCAGCAAAACAATAGGGGCCTTCAACCAAAACCAAGGCACATATGGATGAGGAATTTTACTGGTGGTTGCTTTGTGGAAGTGTATCTCCTTGAGAGAGAGGCAGAAAGGCCAGAGGAAGTTAGATAGAAGGTAGCAAGGTAACACCACACGCAGTCACAAAAGCACTGGGAGCATGGACCTTGGAAAAAGTCAAAACAGAGAGCTTTTGGGCCTACTGCTGGCTAGAGAGGGGCTTGGAGCTATAAGCAAAGAAACTCTCTGTTTGATTCCTGCCTTGTTTAGAAAAACAAAACTTTGTCCATTCTTTGTAAATAAATGGGTTTGCATCCATCATCACTTTCTCCTCCTAACTGGAACAACCTTCAAGACTAAATTTTTGGCTCACTGCTTGGGTCAAAAAGGGGTCACAATACACACATGCACCCACACATATGCACTGATTCACACACAGACTCACACACATGCATACATGCACTGACACATTGATTCTCACACCTCCATGCATTCATGCACACACATGCACACATCAATTCACACATGCACATACAGACTGTTTCACACGTGTGCAAACCAATTCACATACACTCACTCAGACATGCACACTGATTCTCACACATACACAGAGGGAGCTGATGCGCACACAGGGACAATGCTGACATGTCCCTATCAGTAGGGGACAGAACTGTGCACATATACACACGTGTGCGCACACACGTATGGCCAAAATGAGAAGTGCCATAGACTTAGACAGGCTTTGAAATATTTCAACCAGCAGGGGGCAGCACTTCACCATCTTTTTTTCTCTCTCTCCCCCTCCCCCTTCACTTATGGGGGGCTGTAGGGGATGCTTCTGTCTCTGTTCCCTGCCACTCCTGGATCTATTTTCTCGCCTCTCTAATGAGCCACTAATGAGCAGCCAATATGCTATGCCAATCAGCAGTGAAAAAAGAAGCGGCGATGCGGGGCAGGGAGAGAGAGTCCTGGGCTCTCTGTGGGGCAAGCCCTTGGGCAAGGACTATAATAGGATCACATTTGCTCCCCGAGGGCAAAATATGAAGCACAATTCAGCCTAAGTGCCACCACTGAACTCGTGTGACTCAGTAGGTTTGCCCCTCCCCCCCGTGACGCCTCCTGCTGGCCCTTGTCCAAAGCACCATGGCACCCCCTCGCCCTCCAATGCATGGCAGAGCTACCATGGTACCATGACCCTGCCACATTGCTGCACAACTCCAGACACCCCAGCTGGAGCTTCCACATGGATGGGGGTAAAGATGGGCACATGGGGTCTCTGTGCTGGGCAGAGGTGACAAAGGTGGTCCCCTGTAGGCTGACTTGTGGGCAGGGTCCGGAGGGCAGAGGTGGCATGGAGCTTCCTTTGGGTGGGCAGAGTTCCAGCAGTCAGGGCACAGGGAGCAGGCAGAGGTGGGACATGGGTCTCTATAGACAGGCTGGGGATGAGGTGACCAAGGTGAGGATTGGGGTCTCCAGAGGCTGGGGTGTTGCAAGCAGGGCAGGGGAGCGCTCTCACCTTTGCGCCCATCACGCTGGAAGTCCACGTGGCACCACTCGCCGTCGTTGACCTTCTTATTGCTGGCTCGCATCTTGATGCCACCAGAGCCCATGTCCAGCAGCAAGTAGAGGTGGCCATCCAGCAACTCCATGGCAAAGTAGTCAGCCTTGTGTGGGCGCTCAGCACGGCCCTCCCGTGGGGGCTGCAGCCGCCCGTGGCTAAAGAGCAGCAGCCCGTTGGGCTCTGTGGTGCGGAAGTCAAAGGAGATGGAGCCAGTCTTCTTGGTGTTCCACTTGGGTAGGGAGATGTAGGCCTCGGGCGACTCAAAGGTGACCGGGTCCAGCGCCGCCACATTCTCGCAGCGGAACACTAGGTCCCCATTTATCTTCATCTTGGGGTCGCCCTCCTTGGCCAGGCGTGACAGCTCCAGCTTGAAGTCATTGTTCTTGTACACGACCTTGTGGGGAGAGCTGCAGTGGGATACGAGGCCTTTCCCCTCTAGGGGGCGCCAATGCCAATCTGGCTTCCAGCGGGGACCTGCTGGCCGGCTCAGAGAGTGGGGAATGGGATACGGGGCTTTCTTCTCTCAGGGGCACCAGCTCTGACCTGGTCCCAAGGCAGGGGGACTAGCTAATGCAGTGGGGTAGGAAATGGAATATAAGGCCTTTCTCCTCTAGGGGCCGCCAGCTCAGTCTGGCCCCATGTAAACAGTGATCTAAAGCTGTTCCTATTTGATGGCTGCTGTGTGTAATGAGTTTCCTGGGTTTCCTTCTGGTTCCTATTGTCTACATCACACACCAAATTCCATCCTGGCCAGCCCCCAAACAAGGATCATATGGGAATGGTTCTCAGTTGTCGCTGACGAGAGATTCCCCTGCACTCCCTGCCCTAAACTTTTGGGCAGTGTTGCTATGGGCAGCTAAACAGCCCTTGCACTCCACCCCAGAGGTGGCTGCATCTCAGTGTTAGTCAAGGGATCCCCGTAAACATAGCTGTTTCAGCCAATCCTAGAGGCATCCGCATCGCATTACATACTCACATCCTTGAGGCATCCCATGAAGTTATTGCTGACAGGGGATCCCGGCAAGTCAGCCGTGTTGGGGCTGCCGCCAATGTAGAAAAAGTCATCTGAGCCCAGCATGGTATAATCCTCTTGTGTGTAGCCCGTCGTTGTCAGGATACCATCCACGGAAATGGTCACCTGTCCATCATGATTGCAGGGGTTGGGGGACAGTGACAGGGAGTGGGAAGGGGAGTGGGAGGGGGGGAAACAAGCAGACAACAGAATATTAACCACCTGGGGCTGGTGAGGGGCTGGGGGATGATGGCGGGGGGAGAGGTGGCTAAGCCATTTTTATGTCTGGTTGTCTCTTTGGAGGAATGCCAGTATTTGGGGCTTGGGGGAGGGGGCAGTTGAACAAAATTTGATGCGGGCTGGAAAAGGGTGGCACAAAATTTGATGTGGACAGGGGACTGCAATAGGATTTTTCACAATATTTGAGGGCTGGAAAGGGGGAGTGCACAAGAATTAATGGAGGGCCTGGAAAGGGGGTTACATAAGATTTGGTCAAGGAAGGGTGGTTCATGAGATTTAATAGGGGAGGAGGGCTGGAGAGGGGATCATCGCTGATTTGATGGGGGAGGATCTGCACAAGATTTGATGGGGGGCTGGAAAGAGGGGTGCACAAGTTTTAATGGCCTGTCACTAGCCCTGCCAGGGGGGTAGTGATATTGTAGGCAGCTAGACCTGTTGGGTGAGGGATAAGCACCAGATATCCCACCCCAATCTGCCCTCCACCACCCTCCCCCCCCAGGCTGCACCCCACTCACCACAGCTGCAGCTCCTCACCGAGGTCCAGGTTGGGGTGCAAAGCTGACAGCGGCCCCTTAAACCAAGCAGGGACCTCCCACTGTCCACCCCAGATGGACTAGGGGGGATGACATCTCCCCTGCCTTGGTTTGGGCAGCAGGGACTTCTGACACACTGGGCATAATGGCAGGTCCAAGGGAGAGACGGGGAGACAGGCATGGCCGTGGGGAGAAGTAATGTATGGATGGCAATGGCCGTTCAGTGAGGAGGATGGGGGGGAATGGCCGGCCTGTCAATTGTCAGGGGTGGGGGGAATGGCCGTTCTGTGAGGGGGCTGCAGGGGGAGGGGAGGAATGGCCGTTCTGTGAGGGGGTTGAGGGGGGAGGGGAGGAATGGCCATTCTGTGAGGGGGCTGCGGGGGGGGGGGGGGAATGGCCGTTCTGTGAGGGGGCTGCGGGGGGGGGGGGAATGGCCGTTCTGTGAGGGGGCTGCGGGGGGGGGGGAATGGCCGTTCTGTGAGGGGGCTGCGGGGGGGGAGGAGGAATGGCCATTCAGCGTGGGGGCTGTGGGGGGGGAGGAATGGCCGTTCTGTGAGGGGGCTGCGGGGGGGGGGGGAGGAATGGCCGTTCTGTGAGGGCGCTGTGGGGGGAGGGGAGGAATGGCCGTTCTGTGAGGGGGCTGCGGGGGGGGGAGAGGAATGGCCATTCTGTGAGGATTCTCTAGGTGGGTGGGGGGATAACGGCTGTTCCCTGAGCAGGCTGTGGGTGTAACAGTCAGTCTGGGGCAGGATGGTAGGTAATTGCCATTTTGGGAGGAAGCTGTGACCAGGGGTGAAGGTAACACCTGTTCTGTGAGGAGGTTGTGGGGGCAAATGCCACTGTGGTAGGGGCAGGGCCTCCAAATGTGGGGGGAAAAGGGTACACTTTACCAGGCCCAGAGGCCCTGGGCAGCCCGGCCGAGGCTGCAACCCTCATTACCATGAGGAAAAAATGTTTCATGGCTCATGAGATTGTATGTATGGGATGAGGGGCTGGGGTATGTGTGTGGGAGGGGCCCCGTGTCACAAGTTTGTACTGGGCCTGAAAAAATTATGCTTGGGGCCCTGGATAGTTTTGTGAGGAGGTTGTATGGAGGGGGTGGAAAACAGCTGGTGTGTAGAGGGGATAGTAGGGGGGTAATAGCTGTTCTAGGGGAAACTGGGGGCAGTTAACAGCCATTATAGGAGGGGACAGAGGGAAGTAACTGCCAGCCTGTGGGCAGCCGTAGGGAGGTTATGTGTGTTGGAGCCGAAGGGAGGTTATGTGTGGTCAAGGGGGGAACAGTTGGTCTGTGGGGAGGCTGTGGAAAGGGAAATAGCTGAATACAGGGAGGGGAGGTATCAGATGGTGTGAGGGTAATGGTTAGTTAGGGCAGGGTGGGCTAAGAGAGAAGGCCATTCTCTGATCCTCTCTAGTAGAGGGAAGTACAGAGAGACAGGTATTTCTCATCCTGTCCAGTAGAGGGCACTGCATGCGTGCACGCTCACACATACACATACACATACACATACACACACACACACACACACACAGGCAGTTCTGATTCTAGTTGGTATGGAGCAATCCTATCCAGTAGTGGTAATACACACATACCCAAGCAGTTATGACCATGTCCCGTAGGAAGCAATACACATAAATGAACACATACACACTTGTGAACCTCTCTAGTAGGGAGCAACGCACACTTACACATACACACAGCGAGGCAGTTCTGATCCTGTCCAGGATGGGGCAGTACACACAAGCATGCACATAAAGACAGTTCTGATTCTACAGATTATGGAGCAACACACACACACACACACACACACACACAGAGGCAGTTCAGATCCTGTTCAGCAGAGGGCAGTAGACACACACACAGAGTTATGATCATCTCCAGTAGGAGGCAGTACACATACATGCACACATACACACACACTTCTGATCCTATTTGGTATGGAGCATCACACATAGACATACACACACAGAGGCAGTTCTGATTTTGTCCAATAGGGGGCAGTATATGCACACACACATGCACACACGAGTTCTGATTCTATATAATATGGAGCAGGCACACACAGGCAGTTCTGATCCTGTTCAGGGGGGTGCAGCACACACACACAGTTATGACAATCTCCAGTAAGAAGCAGTACATATGCATGTATGCTCACACACACTTACACGCACTTCTGATCCTATCTAGTAGGGAGCATCACACATAGACACACACACGAGGCAGTCCTCAGTCTATGCAGTACTGAGAAGAACACAAATACACACACAGACGGTCCTGAATGACACATTAATGAGCAGTACACACACACACACACACACAGAGGCAGTTCTGCTCCTGTCTAGGATGGGGCAGTACACCACCAGAGCTAACCCTCACTCTTTCTATTAGGATCGAGCAGTGTACACATAGGCCATTCTGATTCTATGCAGTAGGGGTAATACATACACACAGTGTTCGGAATTTGTGCAGTATGGAGCAGTACACAAATTCACACACAGCTCTGATCCTATTTAGTAGGGAGCAGCGTGCGTGTGCACACACACACACACACACACACACAGCTCTGATCTTATTTAGTAGGGAGCAGTACACACACACCCCAAAACACACAGAGACAGTACTGATTTTATTCACTGTGAAGCAGCATATTCAGCCACACATGGGCAATTCTGATCCTGTCCAGCAGGAGGCAGTATGCACACGCGCACACCCTATACAGGCTGTTCTGCTCCTATTCTAGTGGGCAGTACACTCACACCAAGGGTGTATCAGTACACAGCTCACTCTTCTATTACCCCACCAGCCCTCCCTAATGCCCTGCACACCCACCCTGTTTGCAATGGGGGGACTTGAACCCCAATGCCACAGCAACCTCTTGCAGCACAGATGCGGGCTTTACCCCACGACGCTCGCTAACCACATCACAGTGCTGGCTCCAGTTCAGACCCAAAGTCCACCCCACTGCTTTGGGGGGTTGGGACTCAGAAGGGTGCTGGTTCTGATCCAGGCTTGATCTCTGAAGCAGTGGGATGTGGTAAGTCAGGCTGTCCGAGAAGCATTTCCCCCATGTATGTAGGGACTCACAAAGCACTAGCACAAATTGTTAACCCCATGTAATGAGGTTTGGGGAGATAGGATGGGGGTTCAAAATGCAGTCCCCCCAATTTTTGTTTCAACCCATCAAATCTTGTGCATAGGAGGGCTCTGGCCTGGAGGAACTGTTGTGCGTGTTGGGGAGCTATAAAGGGGGGTAGGAGGAATAGTTCTGTTTTTCTTTGTTGGGGGGTATTTCTTGATACCCCGTTGGACTGCATGGGTGGAGGGTTATGGGGAAGGATTTGGAGGTAGGGAATTGTGGTTTGCTAAACTCCTTTCAATGGGTCCATTTCCTCTTCCCCATAAAGCAGGGGACGGGTGGGGGAAGGGGAAGCTGTGGTGGTGGGGGTCACATTAGTATTGGTCAGTACAACAACATGCAAAAGAAGTTAGAATAGGAAGGGGAAGGGAAAGGCAGGGGGGCGTATGGTCCAAGCTGGGGTCCCTCCTTGTATACAGTGCTCCCCCCCCCCCCCCGAGTGCTGCTGTCAAAGGCTATAACCTTGGAGTGAAACTGTCCCTTAGGGTGCTAGACCTAGGCTGACCCTGTGGTTGGCAGAGGCTCATTAAGTGCCAGGCCAATGCCAACCCACTTTGCCAGATGGGGGAGACAGACATACCCCACAACACTTCAGGAACAGAATATGCAGGGTCTGAAGTCATTCCTGCATCCTGACCTGGTTAAGCCCTAGAAAGCAGCAGAGTTCCCAGACAGCGCGGGTCAGAGGACTCTGCTACAGAGCACAGATTCCCACCTCCCCCCACTCCTAGAGTTGGGAATAAATCAGGAGTTCTGACTCCCAGCTGCCTCTGCTTTTGCTTTTATCACTAGACCCCCAGTTTCTTCCCAGAGCTGAGATAGAACCCAGGCATCCTGACTCCCAGCCCTACCCTGTTCTGACCACCAGGCCCCACTCCCCACCCAGAGCTGGGGATAGAAGGTAGGAGTCCTGATTCCTAGCCCACACCCCTCGCCACTAGCTCTAAGCCACTCAACCCCACTTCCCTGCAAGAGCTGGGCATAGAACCCAGGAGTCCTGCCTCCCACCTTTCCCCACCCTCCTGCCCTAACTACTAGACACCACTCCCCTGTCAGAGCTAAGCTAGAAATCAATGTTAAAACCCAAAAATATCTCATCTCCAGACAAACTGCCCCCACTAAAAAGCTAATGTAAAAGGAGGGATCCCGGTTTAGACAGCCCCCAAATAGGACAGAGTGCCCCCATGGGGAATGGGGCGGGAGAGGGGTGGGGTATGTTTTGGATTAGTAAAATAATTTGGGGGGGTCTGTTTTCCTCGGACAAACTCAAAAGTTCAGACAGAAAAATGGCAGTTAGTAGGAACGGTAAGACAATCTTCATTAGCACAGTATTAGTACCACAGGAGTTAATTATCGGCTGACATTAATCATGGCTCTTGGTTAATTAATTAATTAATCATCAAAAAGAGAGAGAGAGAGAGAGAGAGATTGGCGGAGAGAAAGAGACTCGGATGGAGAAAGAGGAAAGCCATGCAGGGCAGAGAGGCAGAATGAGCGATAGCCAGAGCCATGCATGTTAGACAGGTCTGGGGATCTAAGGGGGGGGGGGGTTTGCAGACTGATGGGGGGCAGAGAGAGAGAAAGAGAGAGATGCAGGCTGAGGCATGCATGAGAGAGGGAGAAGGGGGGATTAAACTGATGGAGATGGAGTGGGCTGGCTGGGGGGTGGTTTGTAACGGGAGCACCTGTGTGATCAGTAAACAAGTGTGGGTTGTACTACAACCCCAGAGCCCTCACTCCCACACACCAGAGCTATCTCCCTTCCCCACACACACCAGAGCTCTCCCTCACACATCCCAGAGCTCACACACATACACACACACCCTTCCCCACACAAACCAGATATATCCCTCTTCCTCACACACTGCATAACCCTCACACACACACCAGAGTTATTCCCCCCCACACACTCTCCAGAACCCTCCCAACACACACACACACCAGAGCATCTACACACACCTATGTCTGCGGCAGGGCTCCTCCCTCACACATACAGTAAAGCTATCTCCCCCTCCCACAGCAGAGGTCTCCACCCCACACCTACATTAGCTATCCCTCCACACTCATGCCCCAGAGCTCTCCCTTGCCACCCCCCTACACTGGAGCTCCCCTCAATACACATGGACCAGAGCTCTCTTACCAACAAACACCAAGGCTATTTTTCCTACCACGCAATAAAACTTACACAAACTCTCCCCCAAATCACAACACAGCATCCCCACCACAGCTCTCCCCCTTACCCACAACAGAGCTACACACACACACACACACACACACACACACACACACACACACACACACACACACAAACCAGAGCTTTCCCACCAAACATGCACTAGAGCTGTCCCCCTCCACACACCAGAGCTCTCTCACACAGACGCTTCTCTGCCAAATGAGTTACTCCACACTTTCAGAAGCATATGAGTTATCGCTCCAGAACATCCACACAGCAGAGATATTCCAGCTGCACACACAAACACCAGATATTCTCCTCACACACACCAAAGCATTCCTCAAACACACACACACCAGTTATGTTACACATACATGCACACACTCCCAAAGCTATTCCCCCCTCAAGTACCAGAGCTATTCCCCCCCCACACACACACACACAAGCTATTCCCCCTCACAAGAGCTACTCGCACTACACATGCAACACAGCTATTCCCCCCCACACACGCACAAGAAATGTTGCTCCCACCAACATACATGTGCTCCTGTGATTGCTCCTGTGCCTGCCTTGTCCCTAGCCTTGCTGCAGGCCCGCTCCTGCCTTGTTTCTGTCCTGCTTCAGTCCATTCCAGTCCTGCTCCTTTGCCTGGTTCCTGACTCTGGCTCTGACCTGTGCTGCAATCACTAGGTCTGACCGTCATTGCTCCAACCACTAGACCTGACTGCCCATGTCCCGGTTCATGCCAGTTTGAGTAGCCTACCTAAAAATGGAGAAGAGAGAGATTCCACTACTAGGGTGGATCCTGCTAAGGCCATCTTCCTGTCAGGAATAGCAAGTATCTTGCAGAATCTGCAGACTCATGTTGTCATCCCACCTCTCACTCTAGCACCCTGCACAAACATTTGTTTCCTAGTACTCTGGATGGCCAATTGGCATCTAACACACCCCTTAACTCCTGCCCCAGCTATTGCACCCCAAAATGTCAGCAGTTGACCTAGAAACGCTCGTATACTCCCGCACCTCAGGTAATTTCATAGACTTGGAATTTGCCTGACTGACCCCAGCTTGGTTGAGTCCATTGATGATTCACTCCTTTCTTTGGACCCAATCACTCACCAGTCTGCCCCCCTTGAAGTCACTATCTTACAAAGTCATTGAGAAATCCTTCAGTGTGTGTTGATCCATGCACCGCATTCTCGGGTTGTCCTCACTATTCCCTGGCTCATCGCCCATGACCCACATAGCTGCTGGAGAGCAGGCACAAGGCATTTTAGCTCACCATGCTGCCGATAAACTTGCCTCCCGAAAACCAACCACAGAGCAGAACTCCTCTGCAGCTCTGCCTGTCTCCAAGAATATTCAAGACAGAGGGGGTTATTTCAAAGGAAAATTCAGCAACCCCAACTGCCTTCCCAACAGCCTCGGTGGTACCCACTAAATATCAAGACTTCGCTAACACATTCAACAAAAAGAAAGCTGACATCTTGCCTCTCCATCAACCTCAAGATTGAGTAGAGGTCCCTTTCAGACATATCTATTCTCCTCAGAACCTGAGTTACAGGCTCTCCAGAGCTATCACCAAGAAAATCTGCAAAAGGAGTTCATCCGTTCCTCCATGTCCCCAGCTGGGGCTACAACTTTCTTTCTGAGTAAAAAGGATGGCTCCCCTGCAGCCTTGTGGGTTTACCAGGCATTAAACAATGTTACTATCTGGAACCAGTACCCCTTGCCTCTCATAGAGCTCCTTAAAAGATTCCACTTCACCAAAGTCTTCACTAGGTTTGACCTTCGTGGAACGCATAACTTGGTTCAGATTCGAGAACGAGATGAATAGAAGACTGCCTTCTGCACATGGTACGGACATTTGGAATAGTTGGTTATGCCGTTTGACTTGAGCAACGCTCCGGTGACTTTTCAACATTTCATTAATGATATATTTAGGGACATGCTGGACCAATTTGTGATTATTTACCTCGATGACATCTCATTTTATCTGAGAATGCATGATCAACATGGACACTGTATCTCAAGAAACTCTGCCAAAACCACCTATATGCCAACCTTGAGAAGTATGAATTTGACCATGACACGTTCAAATTCCTTGGGTACATTGTTTCCCCAAAGGGATTACCTATGGATCCATGCAAGTGACAGCCATATCCAACTGGGCCTCTCCAAAGGACACACAAGAGATACAGTGATTCCTAGGTTTTGGTGACTTACCAACAGAACTCAAGGAACAGTAGAGATCTGCTAAACAAGTTTACAAGCACCATGCTGAGGGTTGCCAGATCATCTCCAATCTTGCCATAGGGTTCAGTTTGATTCTTAACCATCCATATTCTTAAATCAGCCCACCAATCAGCTAAGCTAGATCAGTGGTACCTGGCCCCATTCACAGTCTCAACAAGAGAACCCAGTAACATTCATTCAACAGCTACCCAAGTCCCTAAGGATCCATCCCATATTTCATGTCTCCCTATTAAAGACTTACACTAAGAACCCATTCCTGAACTGCTCCTACCCATCGCCATCACCCATAACCATGCAAGGGCAGAAAGGATACTTGCTCCAATTACTTCTTGACCCCAATGAGTTAGGAAAGACCCCAGGATCTGGTGGACTGGGCGGGCTATGGTCCAGGCGACAGAGAACATCCATGTCCCAGACCTGCGATGAGACTTCCATCAAACTATCCCAAGAAGCCTGGTCCTAGAGCCATTAGGAGATGCTCCTCAAAGAGGAGGAGTACCGTCAGGAATTATAAGCCTGGAACCAGTTAGCTGACCTGCAGATACCCTGATTGGCTGAGAGGCATCATCAGGACTGCTCTTAAGCCTAGCAATAGCAGTAGGCTAGTGGCTGCTCAATGCTTAAGCCCGCAGCTACAATTGCTCCTGTGCCTGCCTTGTCCCCGCCTTACTCCAGCCCCACTTCTGCCATGTTCTTGTCCTGCTCCAGCCCTGTGCCTTGCCTTGTTCCTGACTCTAGCTCTGACCCTTGGCTCTGACCCTGGCCGCTGACTACTGCTCTGACCACTATACCTGACTGCTGCTGCTCTGACCACTGTACATGACCATCCCGCCCCAGTTCATAACACACACAGCAGAGCTATTGCTCACACACACCAGGATTATTTCCTCTCCCCCAGGTCAGGAACTATGGGCTTAAGATCCCTCAACTGAGCCTGCAGGTAGCCAATTCAGCCTTCAGGCAGGTTAACAAACCTAGCAGGGCAGCAGCTGAATCACCTGATTGGCCGACTCACCCAATTGGCTGCAAGGAGCCAACAGTCCACATTGAAGCTCAGCAGCAGCAGCAGTCCACAGTTGCTCAATGCTTATGCCTGCAGCTGCGATCTCCCTTGTGCCTGCCTCAGTCCCAGCCTTGTTCCCACCTTGCTCCCTTACCCAGATTCTAACTCTGGCTCTGACCCTTGGCTCAGACTCCTGGTTCCTAGTCCCAGCTCTAGCCACTAAGCCAGGCTCCGGGTCTAACCACTAGGTCAGACTGCCCGTATCCCAGTCCCTGATAGTTTGAGCAGTGCAAAGAATAGAGAAGACCTGGTTCAGCTGCAGGGACGAACTCCACTAAACCCAGTGTTGCCATAGTAGAATTAGTGGATGCCTATCAGAATCTACAAATGCCCTGCAGGTGTATAACATAGCCCTTGGGGAACAAGCCACACAATCAATGACTCAGGCCCCTGCAGAACCACAGATCCCAATACTTGACAAGTTTGACAGCGACCACAGAAAATTCCACGGGTTCTTAAACCAGCGCCATCTCTTGTTCCTGCTGCACCTGCAGTTGTTTCCCACAGACCGAACCACAGTGGGGACACATCCTCAGTCTGCTGACTGGGGAAGCATTGGCACGGGCTTCTCAACTGCTTGAGAAATCCAGTCCCCTCTTGAGTCCATTCAAGGAGTTTGTCCAAGCCACGTCAGTGATCTTTGATCACCTGAATTGTACACACACAGCAGAAGCCATGTTCCAGTCCTAAGGCAAAGATGCTGGCTGGTTGCTAACTACGCTGCAGACACAGAATGAAACAAGGCCTCTCAGAGCTATCACTTCCAGCTTGATCCAAATGATGAAATCAAGGATGAGCTTGCATGGATAGAATTCCCCACTGGTCTGGACACATTTATCAACCTATGCATCAAGACTGACAGTTGCTTATTGGAACACTGTCAAGAAAGGAGAGTGGCTTCTCAATTCACATCCGTCTCAACAGCACCGGCCAGCCAACCGACAGTGCCTCCCCGCCAGTCTGAACTCAGGCAGGCAGTCATGACAGCGAATGGCTGGTGCCAGGTATTGGGCCTCTGTCTCTACTGGGGAAATCTGGGCACTTTGCTTTGACCTGTGCTGCAAAGGCTAGTTCTGCATCTCAGGCCCCAGCCCCACACTTACCCACCGGTGTGGCGTCCAATCAGCACCTGAAGTTTCCACTCTTATCTACAGCACCCTATTGTGATGGAAGTCAGCTTGAAGGCAATGACTGGCTCTAGTTCCTCCAGAAGCTTCATGGACTTGGACTTCGCTCACGCACATAGGGTCCCAACACGGCACAAGGACTTACACGATGTAGCAGAATCCATTGACTGATCACTCCTCTCATCGGGTCCCGTCACCCATGAGACTGCGCGTTTAGATGTCACAATCCTTCAGGGGCATCACAAAACCCTTTAGTTGGGTCTGGTTTGTTCCCTGCACTTCCTGGACATTCATGATGTTACCACACTTGTGATCCACATATCCTCTGGATGGCAGGCACGATTTGTTTCCACTTGTCCTACTGTCAACAGTCCTGTCACCCTGAACCTGGTCTCAAGTTGGAGGCTATCTGTAACATAACCCCAAGGAAACTCTGACCTTTGGGTTACCCTGGGACAAAAAGGCTGAGTCCAACAGACTCTCAGTCAATATCAATACTTGGTGAAGTACTGGGTCCATGCAGAGTTCTCTGACAAGATGAAGGCTGATATCTTCCCACCTCACTGTCACTATGACTGTACCATTGACCTCCAGCCAGAGGCTGACATCCCTTTTGGATGTATTTACACCCTCTAAGTTCCTGAGTTACGGAAAGTCTGAGGGTAGAGTATCTACAAAAGACTCTTCACCCCCAACCCCACTGGGGCACTGATTTTCTTCATACCAAAAAGGACTGCTCTCTGAACCCTTGCATGGACAATTAGGCTTTGAATAAGGTTAGCATTCAGAAGCAATATCCTTTACCTCTTATTAACAAACTCTTCAAGAGACTGCACCCTGGGAAAATCTTCACCAAGCTAGATCACCGTGGTGTTTATAAACTGGTCCATATCTGGGAAGGGAATGAATGGAAGATTGCCTTCCATACCTGATACAGGCACTTGGAATGCTTACTAATGCCCTTCAGGCTGTGCAGTGCCCCTCCAATGTTCCAACATTATATCCATGACACTTTCAGAGACATGTTGGACCAATTCGTTACTATCTTCCTCAGCAATATTCTTGTTTTTTCTGAGGATCAAGTCCTTCATGACCAACATGTATTTCAAGTTTTGGAAAGGATTCACCAGAATCATCTCTATGTTAAATTGGAGAAATGTGAATTTGATCACAGTACAATCAAGTTCCTCACGCATTTTACATCACCTGATGGTTCTAACTATAGATCTGTGCAAGGTATCTGCCACCTCTTCCAAAAGCCATGCAAAGGCTACAACGATCCTCGGTTTTGCCAACTTTCACTGGCATTTCATCAAGCAATTCTCTCACTTGGTTCCTTGACAGCACTCCTTTGGAAGGGATCTGGTTTGTCTGGTCACCTGAGGTGCAGTCTGCCTGCCTTTGACCAGCTGAAGAAGGCATTCACCTGGCTTCCATCCTTGTCCATTTGGATTCCATCAAACCTTTCACCATGGAGGCCAATCCATTGAACTTCGCCATAGGAGCTGTGTTATCTCAACAAACAGGTCCGCACAACCAACTCCATCCATGTGCCTTTTATTCCCAAAAATTAACCCCAGCAGAGAGAAAAAATGAAAATATGGGGCAAAGAGCTGCTAGTGATTAAGGCAGCTTTTGAAGAGCGGTGGCATCTCTAAAAAGGGGCTTGGTTCCCACTTCAGGTTCTTACAGTACATAAGAACTTAAAGGATCTCCAAAAGGCCAGAAACCTAAATCAGCACCAGACCTGTTGGTCACTGTTCTCAATTTGAGTTCATTGTGATGTATTGCCTAAGTACAGGAAGTGGAAAGGTGGATGTCCTGTCCCACAAGGACAAACACGTTGACTTGTACATAGAACAATTTGATGGTTTTTAAGCCATCTAACTTTGTCAGTGGAACCATGGATAGTTAATGTCCATTATTCGGTCACTGTTGCCTTATGACCCATTTGCCACCCAGATTTGCCAGACCTTGAGCATTGCAGATGCCCAGCCTGGCTCGATTTCTTACTATGGAAGGGTATCCTCTACCACTGGGAATGCATTTATGTTCCAGGCTCAAAGTTCTGAAATCATGTCATGACTTGCCACTCGTCGGTCACTTTGGTGGAACTAAAACAAGAAACTTAGTTTCATGGAACTTCTGGTGGCCAGGTATGCACTAGTATACCATGAAATACATTAATTCCTGCACTTTGTGTTTCTGGACCAAGAACCTCACTGGAAGGCACTTGGTCACCTCCAGGGCTTGCCCACCCCATCTTAGACCTGGTTCACCATGTGCCTGGACTTCATTGTAGAATTACCTTTCTCTCATGGTTGGTCACAGGTTCTAGGTGCAGTTGACATCTTCACTAAGATGGCACACTTTGTCTCTTCTCACACAGTCACGACTGCGCCGCAAACACCCGCCTCTTTCTAGAGCATGTCTTCCAGCTCCATGGACTGCTGATTGGCACT
The DNA here is from genome assembly GCF_026122565.2 of Emydura macquarii macquarii. NCBI lineage: Eukaryota > Metazoa > Chordata > Testudines > Chelidae > Emydura > Emydura macquarii. Next base: position 5,281,565 of record NW_027131105.1, on the reverse strand, counting down.
GTGTCAGATCAAGGCCTCAATTTGTTTTCCATTTCTGGCACGAGCTTTTAAAACTTCTAAGTATAGAGCTCTTTACCTCATAGCATACCACCCACAGACCAATGAGCATAAAGAACAGATAACCATACCGTACAGCAATACCTCCAGTGGTTCTTAAATTATCACCAGGATAACTGGATCTCCCTGCTGGCACATGCCAAGCTCACCTATAACAATTCAATCCATGCCTCCACCCAACAGAGCCCATTCCACGCACATTACAACTTCTATCTCTGCTTTCACATGGCATTGCCCACAAACTCCCCAGTTCCTGCAGCAGCAGACCCGTCACCCATCTGAATCACATACAATAAGAACTTACAGAGCATCTGGAAACCATCAAAGCAACCTAGAAATGTTACGCTGATCAGGGCTGCCAGGCTGCACCTAACTTTAGCACTGGGGACAAAGTCTGGCTATCAACTCGAAATCTCAAATCAACCCAACCATTGGCTAAGGTGGATCATCAATAGCTAGGCCCATTTAAGATTCTCAAGCAGATCAACCCAGTGACATTCATGCTTCTGTTACCACAATTAAGTCAATGAAGACCCATCCTGTATTCCATGTCTCCCTCTTAAAACCTTATTTAGAGGACACCTTCCCAGGTCAATCCAACCTGCTGTTGCCACCCGTTACAGTCCATGGGCCAGAAGAATACCTTGTCCAAGTTACTGACTCCAAGCAAGTACAGGGCAAGCTTCATTGCCTAATGGACTGGGAGGGCTATGGTCCTGATGACCAGTCTAGACTAGACTAGAAGGCGCCCCTGAAAGGACGCGGTACAGTCAGGAACTATGGGCTTATGTTCCTTCAGATAAGCCGGGGGCTAGCCAGTTCAGCTTTCAGGTGAGCTAACGATCCCAGCTGGACAGTGGCAGAATTGCCTGACTGGCCGGCCCACCTGATCGGCTCAAAGGAGCCAAGAGGTCTGCATTTAAACTTAGCAGCAGCAGTAGCAGGTCGCTGGACTGTGCCTCTCTTGTTCCCAACTTTACTCCAGCTGTGCTCCTGCCTCATTCCCACCCTTGCTCCAGACCTGCCCCTGCCTAGTTCCTGTCCAGCTCTAGTCTGCTCCTGACTCCGGCTGGAACATTTGGCTCTGACTCCCAGCTTCTGTTCCTGGCTCTAACCCTAGGCCGGGCTCCAGCTCTAACCACTAGATCAGACTGCCCACGTATCAATCCCTGACACAGAGCTATTCCACCCACCTACACCAGAGCTATTTCCCTCCCTACATACACATCAGGTATTCCCGCCCCCCCCCCCCATGTGCATCAGCGCTATTCTCTTTGCACAAACGCACCAGAGCTACTCAACACACACACGTACCACAGCCATTGTCCCACACACACACCTGAGCTATTCCCCCCCCCCACACACACACACACCACAGCTATTCATCACACCCACCAGAGCTATTGCCCCCTACATATGCGCATACCAAAGCTATTGTCCCACGTACAGGCATGTGTGTACCCCAGAGCTATTGCTCCCACACAGCCCAGAGCTACTCCACACACAAACACACACGAACCAAAGCTATTATATGCCCCCACACACCAGAGCTGCTGCACCCCACCCCATATACAAACACACCAGAGCTTTCCCCCACACACACACAGCAGAGTTCTTCCGCACACATACACAGCAGAGCTCTTCTCCCCCCCACACAAACACACAGAGCATAGCTCTTCCCCCTCCCGCACAGACAGACAGACACACACACACACACACCAGAGTTCTTTCCCCCTTTCTCCCAACACATTGCCTATATGAATCCTAAAACTCTGGGCATAGGTTTTGGGTGCTGGCTTTTCAGTTGTGTGCAAAATTCCTACCCAAGGGAGTTGGATGTTACTGCTGCATGCCTGCACACCCGGGGGGAGTGTGTATGTTGCACAATTGCGCAAAATCAGAAAGGTGGAAGGTTTCCATTGCACAATTGCACACCTCTTCACAGAAACACACACACTCAGCAACAATGTGTGAGTTGCACAAACACATACAGAGCAGACGGGTGTTGGCTTTCCAACAGCACGCACACACATGTATACATACTAAAGGAACTGTGTGTCATATTCCACAATCAGCCTTGCATGCTCAGGGGCAATATCAGTCATTATCATGCACAAGTCCACTTTCAGCTTGCACACCCATGCTCAAGCAGGAGCAACACACACGTTGCCCCATCACTAATGTTAAGATTCTGTCATAGGTATTTTGAGTAAAAGTCAGGGACAGGTCACGGGCAATAAACAAAAATTCACAGAAGCTGCGATCTGTCCCTGACTGTTACTAAAAATACCCTGCAGAGGGGAAAACAGATTGCCTGGGGTTTGCAGCTGATCCAGCCCCACTGCTCCAGCTGACTGGCCAGCAGATCAGCTGTTTGGAGGGGCCCCAGGGCTGGCCGGCCAATCAGCTGCTCGGCAGCAGCCCCCAGGGCTGACAACTACTCCAGCCCTGCCCCACAAGTCACAGAGGTCCCGGAAAGTCACGGAATCCATAACCTCCGTGCCCAAATCATATCCTAAACCATCACCCACCCAGAAGGGCCATGTGAAACTGTCCCACTGTGCAAGCACAAGCACATGGGGCCAAGAGTCTGCCACACAATCACACTCATCCCTGCGCATGACAGCAGTGTGATATGTTCGATTCACACACATCACACTACTGGATCACCATCATCCCTCACCCACTTATGCATGGGGAGGGGTTGCATGTCCTGACTCGCAGGCCCCACTCCCTTCCCAAGAGATCCATATGGCAAAGACTGTTGCAGGCTGCTCTTTGCAAAGGGAGTTCTAGGGTGCTGTCCTGGCTGGCGAGATCAGAAGGGAGAGCTACCTTGCACTGATGGAGGGGGATGGGTTGGTTGTAGGTGGCTGGCCCCATCCCTGGGAATCATGCACCCTGATATCTGTCTCAGCTCCCCCTCCCCGTGACTGGTGGGAAATATCCACAGACCAGAGTCCATTGTGAACTTCCCCATGTGTGTACACACCCACACGCCCCATAGTGTCACCTGGGACCTTAACAATGTGCACCCAGTGATACTGCATGCAGCTATCTCTGGGGCAAAGCATAGCAGGCAACATGTGCTGAGCTGCACAGATCTATACACTCACACCCCCATTCAAGTTTCCTACACACCCTCACACACATACCCCTCCATGCACTCACCCTGTACACTCACACACTCATACGCCTCCATGCACATGTCCTACACACCTGCACCCCAATGCTCACACCCTACACACTCGCATCCCCATGCACACCCCCTACACATTCATGTGCCTCAATCCACATTCCCTACACGCTCACCTCCACCCAGTGCACACCCCCCAGGCAAAGGCCCTGGAACAAGAGGCGCTGGGGATGCAGCACTACCTCCCGCTTGCAGTAACAATAGCAACTGAATGCCTGACTTCCATCGTATACAGGTTTTACTGTCTCATTCACTGGCTCACTGCACCCCTACCCCAATGCACATGCCCCACAGGCTCACAGCCCCCCAGTGCACATGCCCTACACACTCCACACCACCCCCAATGCACACGTGGTACACATTCATCCCCACAAATGCACACCCCCAAGTCGCACACATGCTGGAGCTCTGGTCCCTGCCCCCTTGCCCCATCCTTTCTGAAATGGCCCCAAGTACAGTGCTCCTGTTAGAAAGGCAGTGGGTCGGGGCTGCGGGAGGAGTGGGGGGGAGGGGGGAGAGCAGGGAAAGGGAAGGGAGGAGGGTGGGGAGGATGGTGTCAGACACTATGTTAGTTCAGCCCCAGAGAGTCGCTCTCAAAATAAAAACTGGACACAAGAGCAGCATGCCCCAGTCAGTCCCAGCATGCCATGCGGTATGGAGGGCCAGTGGCACCGCCCGTGGCGGGAGTGGGAATGACAGCCAGGACATCCAGTGGGGTCAATAGGCCACCGTGCAGCCAGCCACACCCATGGGTGGGATTCCCAATGGGGCGAAAGGGCATCCCCTATAGGCCTGGTCCAAAGCCCACTGCAGGCAATGGAGAGACTCAGTTTTGGCGAGGGTGTGAGCAGATAACTCCATGGATTTACCCCAGATGCACAGTGCAGAGGGGCGGGGTAGGGGTGGGGAAAATGGGGCTTGCGCCCCCAAAACATCCAAATTAATGGCCCCTCTTTCGTTGCCCCCTGTGCTCTCATCCCCAAATCAACCTCTGGCCCTGACCCCACTGGCTGCCATTAGCCCCATTTCCCACAATCCCTGGCGGGTTCGCCGCCATGGAGCAGATGTGACGCGCACAGAATTTGCTTCATGGGATGGTGTTTTCCATGGATTTTTTGTTGTTGTTGTTGTTTTCAGGGGGAGGAGGTAAAAGGAATAAAAAATGTAAAACCAAAAGAATAAAAATAAGAAAGAATATATTTTTAATTTATGTATTTATTTTTTGCAAAAAAAAAAAAAAAATCCAATAAAGTTAAAAAATGTTGCTTTTAGAAAAGAAACAAAAATTAGGGTTTTTTTTCCCAAAAATAAATAAAAATAGAAATAAATTTTTAAAATGTTGCTTTTGGAAAAGAAAAAAAACTTTTAAAAAATGTTTTTGGTTAAAAATAATTTAATTGCAAGCTGAGCAGTTCAAAAACAATGGATTTTTTTTAATACCGTATTTGTTTCAGTTGATAGGTTGGTTTTGATCTTATACCAATCTGGGTTATTGGTTATCGTCAATTTTATACTGACATTGATTTTTGGTTAATGTCAATTTTATACCAATCTTGGTTTGGTCGATCGGTTTGTTTTCAGTCTACACCCACCTAAATTTGATTGCACGGTGAGTTTTTATGCCAACTCTGCTCTGGTAGCAGGATTGATTCTGCAATGATTCCAGAGTGGTTGAACAGTTCATTTCCAGTTCTTAACTTTACACTTACCACAGCTTGATTATTTAGTTGTTAATTTTATGTGTGTTTGGATGGTTTATTTCAACCTTTAAATTTTGAAAATTACATTTCTTCACTTTCTTGTGTAGTATTTAAAGAAAAAAATTAAGAAAATAAAAATGATAATTAAAAACCCAATTAATTAATTAAAAACAAAAAGGAGGGAGGGGAAAAGATAAAACCCACGGCAAACCAAACGATTAGACAATTAGAGTGATATCTACCAGGTAATGCAGTTTGTTTACCATAGCGTGTCCAATTCCTGCGTGCTATATGTATTAAAAAATAAAATAAATGAGGGAAAGGGGGAATAATAAAAGAAAACAGAAAAGAAAAGGAAAAAAATGACCAACCGTGAAAATCAAGGAAGATAAAAGAGGGAAAAAAATCAATTTTCCCATCGCAAGAAGGGCGATTAGGTTTAAAAAAAAAAAAAAAAAAAAAATAGACTCCACCCACCTTCCCCTTGCACACCCCACCCCATCCCCCAAACAAACTCCTCCCCCTCCCAACCATAAAGTATTATAGAGAGAAAGAGATCTTGGTTAGTAAGAATAAAAGAAAAGAAAAGAGACTCTTTAAATTAAAGACTTGAAAAGAAATGACCAACATTCCATTGGATGAGACAAGAAGGGTTAGTTCTGGCGTCTCTGGTTGAGAGCTGGAGTCTTTCGAGAAGCGTGTTAGTAACACACACACAAAAAAGTTGTCAACGTAATTTCTAACGAGGTGGGGGTTTGGGGGGGTGAAGGGTGGGGAGGGGAAAGGAGGAAAAGCAAGGCCTGTGTTAGCAGGATTAGTAGATCCTAAGAGGCTGGCTCTGGGGTCGGTGGGGAGTCGGGAATGGGCTGTATCCCCAGCCAGGGGAGTCCAGATTTTGTCCTGTATGTTGTGTGGAGGGTTGTATTATTGGGAGGGGTGCTGGGGGGAAAGTTGGGGGGAGGAGAGGAACCAGCTTGGGGGTTCCCTCCCCCACTCCAGTTCCTGTGATTGTTAAAAATTTGTCCTGCTTTTTGTTCATTATTTTTCTTAATTAACTTTAGTCCAAAAAAGGGAGAGAATCAGAAACCAGGTTAGAAGGAGAAGCCAGCATGGAGGGGGAGCCTCGATCTGCAGGTAGGGAGGCAGAGGGGCGAGCCAGATGCACCCCACGCACCCACTCGCTGAACTCCCACCCAAGCTCTCCTCCACCGCCACCATCCTCCCCACATCTGCTACAGCCCCACCCCAACCTCTTCTACTTCCTCCACCTCCCCAATACACACCAACCCCACCCACCTCCTCCTCATACCCACCCAGCCTCTTCCACCTCCCCCAGTACACGCCAACCCGCCCCCCCTCACATTCATCCAACCTCTACCTCCTCCCCCTCCCAACCTGTTCTACCTCCCCCACCTTCCCCAGTACACACCAACCCCACTCACCTCCCCCTCACATCCACCCAACCTCTACCTCCTTCCCCTCCCCCTCCCACCTACCCAACCTGTTCTACCTTCCCCAGTACACACCAACCCCACTCACCTCCCCCTCATCCCACCTCTACCTCCCCCACTTCCCCATACACACCCACCACATCCACCTCTCCCTCACACCCACCCAACTTCTACTCTTCCCCCTCACCAATCTCTTCTACCTTCCCCACCTCCCCCGGTACACACCCACCACATCCATCTTCCCATCACCCAACCTCTACCTCCTCCCTCTCCCCCTCATCCACTACCTCCTTCCCCTCCCCCCCATCCAACCTCTTCTACCTCCCCCACCTTCCCCAGTACACACCAACCCCACCCATCTCCCCCTCACCCAACCTCTACCTCCCCCACTTCCCTGTACACACCCACCACATCCACCTCTCCCACACATGCCACCCAACCTCTATCTCCTCCTCCTCCCCCCAACCTCCCCCATACACCCTCAAAGAGGAAGTTACTTACCTTGTGCAGTAACAATGGTTCTTCGAGATGTGTCCCCCTGTGAGTGCTCCATTGTAGGTGTGTCTGCGCCCCTGCGCCTCTAATCGGAGAATTTAAGTAGCAGTGCCTGTTCGACCCGCACATGCCATCTCGCTCCCTCGTGGCCTGCCTCGAGGTGATCTAGTGTTGCGGGGGCGAACCACCCTCAGTTCCTTCACCACCACAGAGCCCCTTGTCGAGAACGCTGAAGCAGAGGAGAGGAGGGCGGGCTGTAGAGCACCCACAGGGGGACACATCTCGAAGAACCATCGTTACTGCACAAGGTGAATAACTTCCTTTTCTTCTTCGAGTAGTGTTCCTGTAGGTGCCTGACTTCACAGCAGTAACCCCCCTGGAGGGCTGGGACTTGGGAATGAAGTCTGTTATTGACAATAGCAATGGAGCCGAAGATGGCATCAGAGGCAGATTCTCAAGTAATTGCATAGTGTGCCGTGAAAGTATAGGCAGAGACCCAGGTCGCTGCTCTGTAGATTTTTGAGATGGGGACATTTTTAACAAACGCGACGGAGGTAGAAACGGATCTCGTGGAGTGTGTGCGGATTCCCAGTGGGGGTAGCAGGTTACGCACATGGTAACAGCGGTTAATGCAGCTGGAGACCCGTTTGGAGAATCTTTGAGTGGATATTGCAGAGCTTTTGCATCTTTCCACAAATGAAAGGAAGAGGTTAGGAGACTTCCTAAAGTCCTTAGTGCTGTCCAAATAAAATGCTAGGGCTCTCCTAACATCAAGCATATGAAGAATTGCCTCCCTGTTGTCACAATGTGGTTTTGGAAAAAAGGTGGGGAGGTGAATGAGCTGATTCAGATGGAAGGACAAGGTTACCGAGCCTCAGGGTGACTTTGTCTTTAAAATGACTGTGAACAGTGGGTGTGCCATCAGCATCGCTATTTCTCCTATTTGTCGTGCTGAATAATAACCACTAGAAATGCTGTCTTCAGGGCCAGGTGTAGGAGGGAGCAAGCGGCCACAGGTTCCAAGGGTGGTCTAGTTAGAGTTTTCAGATCCAGACAGAGATCCCACGTTGGAGTGGGTGGTCTAATGTGTGGGAAGAGGTTTCCCATGCCCTTGAGGAATCTGCGTGCTGTTGGCAGGGCGAATACAGATCATCCATTCACCTGGTGGTGGAAGGCCATTATGGCCGCTAGATGTACTTTAAGCGAGCTAAGAGAGAGGCCAGTCCTTTTAAAGTCTAGAATATAATCTAGGATCAAAGGGAGGGAGGAAGATGTTGGAACCACTTGTTTGGAAATGCACCAATTCCAAAGCGTTAGTGCTACCGCGCAAAGGGAGGGTGATCTGGCACCCTCTTGGCAATTTATGTAAAACACGTACGCTACACTGTCTGTTGTAACTTTTACGTGAGTATCTCTGATGAGAGGGAGAAAGCATGCACAGGCATTTCTGACAGCTCTTAGTTCCAAAATATTGACATGGAGGACCAATTCCACGGGAGACCACTTGCCCTGGACTTTGTGGTTGTTTAGGTGGGCTCCCCAGGTTAGAATCAGTGTTGGTGGGGGTTGCGTGAATGGAATGCTGAATGGACGTTGGATGGTTCTTTCCACCAGTACAGGGAGTGTTTGCCCCTGGAGGGCATCGATAGCTACTTATTTAGCCCATCCTTGTTCAGAGAGTAGCTGGATCTGCGCCATATCTGTAAATATCTCATGTACAATCGGGCATGTGGAATGAGCCTGGAGAATGCAGTTGTCCAGGTATGGGTAAATGACAATACCCAATGTTCGTAGATGTGCCACTGTGAAGGAGAGGACCTTGGAGAATAACCTGGATGTGGACAAGACCGAATGGGAGCACTCTGTACTGATAATGGTCCTGTCCAAAGATAAATCGGAGGAATCTCCCATGGGACTGTCGGATTGAAATGTGGAAGTAAGCATCCTGTAGGTCAAGGGTCGAGAACCAATCTCTTTGCTTCAGAGATTGAATAATGGCTGCTCGTGTGACCATCTTGGACTTTTGTGCCTTTACACATCTGTTTAGTACCCTTAGATCTAGTAGGGGTCTCCAACCTCCGTTTCTTTTAGGGATCAGAAAATATCAAATAAAAACCCTTGCCTCTGAGATGAGTACGGACTGGTTCCATCGCCTCTAGGCATAACAGGTGATCTATTTCCTGACTTAACAGTCTCTCATGAGAAAGCTCCCTGAAGCGGGACAGGGAAGGAAGGTGCGCAGAGAGAAGGGAGGTGAAGTGGATGGAGTAACCCTTGGAGATAATCTCCAAGATCTATTTGTCAGAGGTGATATTCTCCCAACTCCTGAAGGGATGTGGAAGGTCTGTATGTAGCGGCTGTTGTTGCAAGGAGTGGTTGCTCAGTGACTCAAGCAAGGAATCAAAACTAATGTTTTGAAGACAAGAGTTGAGAGGTTGAGGATTGGGAGACTGACTGGTTCCGTTTTTGCATCCTGGGTCTCTTATGCTGTGGCTCATAATACCGCTGCAACAGAGAGAACTGGGAAAGTTCAGGATCTGCGAGGCTGTTGTGAACTGAATCCTCTTCTATCCTGGTGTGTAGATTCCTAGAGAGCGTAGCGTGGCTCTAGGATCATTTAAGGTGTGGAGTGATGCGTCCGTCTTGTCAGTGGAGAGTTTGGGTCCTTCGAATGGGAGATCCTCAACCATCGTCTGCACTTCCTTTTGCAATCCCAAGAGGTATAACCAGGATGCCCGTCTTATCACCACTGCCTTCAAGACTGAGCAGGCTGCTGTATCCGCAGCATCCAGTGAGGTCTGTAGCGCTGTTCTAGCTACCAACCAGCCCTCTGGGATGATGGCTTAAAATTGCTTCTTTCGTGTTTCTGGCAAGAGGCCAATAAAGGAGTTGAGTTTGCCATGGTTCATGTAGTCATATTTAGCCATTAGGGCTTGGTAGTTTGACACCCTGAATTGTCAAGTTGCCAATGCATATGCCTTCCTTCCAGACAGGTCAAGCCTCTTCTGGTCTCAGTCATAGAGGGTCGATTTGGTGTGATGTTGCTTTCCTTGTGCGTTAATGATTGAGTTGGGCTGAGGTGCGTGAAGAGAAAGTCTGCCTCCTTGGTGGGCATGTAATACTTTTTTGTCAGCCCTTTCGCATGTTGGTGCAATAGAGGCTGGTGTCTGCCAGATGACCTTGGCAGGGTCTAAAAGTGCTTCTTTGACTGGGAGGGCAATTCTCGAAGAGGAAGAGGTGTGTAGTACATCCAACAATTTGTGGTCTGAGTCTTTCACCTCCTCCAAGGGAATTTGCAGAGCATCTGCCACCCTTTTAGGAAGATCTTGGAAAAGCTTAAAATCATCAGCTAATGAGGGAGGAGGGGGCATCACCATCTCGTTCAGTGAGGAGGAGGAGACGTTCATCAGTGGAGTGATTTCCACCTCTAGTCTGGCCTCCTGCTCCTCAAAAGTTTCTTCCAGGGACCAAAAGGGAATGTCTGGTGGGCTCCCTGTGGGAAACACTAGAAGAGTGAGAAGTGTGGGGCCTGTAGGCTACTCATGGATCCCAGTATAGCCACTGTGGGAGAGGGTGAGGGGCCTGGATGGTGGCACCCATGGGTGACCATACCAGGAAGAGTGAAGATCGGAGCGTGGGTGTAGCTGGTCCCAGATGCTGTAATGGTGGGTTATGGTGTGAGACCAGAAACTGTCATCCTGGTCACTGTCTGACTCCCCGCTGGAGTAGGTTGGGACTGACAAGGTTGCTGGAGACAAACGCCCTGGAGCCACTGATGATTCTGGGAACTGACACATGCTTGGCACCAGAGCTCCAATACCAACTAGCAGGGACTTCAGTTCCTCTGCAATCGTAATGTCCCTCAAGAAGTGCAATTCCTGCGCTACCATTGTTGCGATTGGTACCATCAGGGATTGATGGCTTCCTATGGGAGGTGCATTTCGATGAGGGCTGCTTTGAAGTGCCCGATGCTGAGGATGTTTTTGTCGATTTTGTAGAGATGGTACGATTTCTATTCTTGTCTTTGACAGGCGGTGCTATTGCTTCACAGCCTGTGCCCCTTGGCTCTTTAGGCATCGCAGCAGAGCTCACCCCTGGGGTCCCTGGTTTTCCTGGGTATCATGTCTCAGAGCCATTGGTGCCACAGTGACCGAACACACCAGGCATCTCCCCTGGCTGGTCATGAGCTCGGTCTGGGGCCTTGCCACCCTTGTTCTAGAGGCTTTGCAGGGAGAGTCAGTCAACTTTCTCCACGATTCTCCCTCTCTGGAGGTTGATGGCTCCGGGGACGATCTTCATTCTGGAGACAACTCAGGACCAGGGTCAGACAGCGGTTTAAGGGCACCCTCCATGAGGAGGAGTTGCAGCTTTAGCTCCCAGTTCTGTCGGTTGTTGGCAGAAGATGCACTCCTGCAGAACGTGTCCCTCTCCGAGGCACCGGACGCAACAAGAGTGTCCGTCCATCCGGGAATTGCCTGCAGGAGAGGCACCTTTTGAAGCCAGAGGAACCAGGTATGGCGCAATCCCACAGCGAAGGCAGGAAAACGGGTCGAAAGAAAAACTTTTTCTTTTTTTATAGACTTGAAAAACAGAAGGTCTAAAGGAACAGAAAATCTCAGGCCAAAGGTGGTGGAGAAGGAACGGAGAACGTGCAGGATAGGGCTAGACAGACTTCAGGCAGCGCACGAGGTAGGCAGAGTGCATGTGTGGGCCGAATGGGCGCTGCTATCTAAATTCTCCGCTCAGAGGCGCAGGGTCACGGATACACCTACAGTGGAGCACCCATAGGGACACTACTCGAAGAGGAACCAGCTTTCACCACTTCCCCAATACACACCTACAACCCACACCTCAACTCCTCTACCTCCCCGTGCTTCCACTCCACCCAACTCCCCCTCCCACTGCCCAAAGCCTTCCCCTCTTGCCAACCCAATTCCTCCTGCAGCTCCCTGTAACCTCCTCCACTCCACCCCACCCCCACCTCCGACCACATCCTCACCCCAACCCCCCTAGGCCTCAATCCAGCCTGTTCCCTGCACCCGGAAGCCCCCAATGAGTCACCAGACAGTGCCTAAGAATGAGGCTCCCCGCAGACAGCCACAGTCATCAGACCAGCAGCCTAGCCAGCTGGCTGGTCAGACCATGTGGTGGGAGGGGCCCTGTGATCCAGATACCATGGAGAGGAGTGGGGTGTATCCAAGCCAGAGACACCGTGGTGTATAACCACCTCCCCAGTGCAATGCACTGTCCAGTCCCACAATCCCCAGAGGTCCTGATTCCCAGCCCCTGCCCCCCTCCATTCTAACCACTAGACCCCAGCCCCCTACCAGAGCTAAGGACAGAACCCAGGTGTTTAGCAGTGGGCTGAGTAGAGGCAGCGGGGGGCATGCCGAGCCCTGAGGGGCTGGAGGGCTCCCATACATTTCTCCTTGGCTTCTGCGCTGCAGCGTCATGCAAGCCCAGATAGCCAGAGATGCTGGGAGCTGCCAGCTCTGATCAGTGTGACGGGTGGATTTTGTGCAGAGCAACAATTCCTCTCAACTGCGCCAGCCACTGTGGGGGCAGGATCTGACCCATGAGCGGGAGGAACGGCCCCCACCCCAGGAGGCACCTGGCCAGCTCAGCGCAGAGGGATCCATCTGTACAGCGCAGCCCATATCCCTCTGTGCACGGGCTGAGAACCATGACTCCTGGGCTCTATCCCTGGCTCCAGGAGGGGAGTGATGTCTAGTGGTTAGAGCAGGGAGGACTTGGAATCAGGACTCGTGGGTTCTTTCTCCAGCCCTGGGAGGCCCCATATACCATTCTCTGCCCCCTAAGCCAGCTAGTCCCTCCTCCCTGCGGCCAGATCAGTGCCAACACCCCCTAGAGGGGAAGGCCCTGTGTCCCATTCCCCAAATCAGCCACAAAATAGCCTTCCTATTAGCTGTGGTGGCTAATTGCAACCACCAGCCCCTTGCCCTCATTGGGGGAGGCTCAGAACCTCTGGGGGAGCAATGGCAGAGTGCCCAGAGCTGAGTGCATGGAATTTAAGGCACCTTGTGGATGTGTCACTATCCCACTGCATCCATCTCCCCACGCTAGCTCAGCTCCAGGAGGGAGGAATGGGGGGATGTACTTTGGGGTGAAATGCTCCTCTTTTTGGGAAGGGACGGGGAAAATTTAGGGGGCTGATGGGACCCCATGTTAATTTGTTTAAGACACATCCTCTTGCTGGCATCTGGACTGCTGAGGGGCAAAGAAATAAACAAGGACAAAGCCCAGCTCCCAGTCCATTTACCCCCTGCCCACTGGCAACACAGCCCATGCACCCACACCCACCCTTGGCACCCTGAAGTATTTGGGGGAGGGCATTCTGGCTGGCTGGACATTCCCATCCCAGAAATGCTGTCTGGAGAGGGCATCACTGGGGTACATTCCCCCAGAAATGCCATGTGACTGGACAATGCTGCCTTGAGGGGGCATCACTGGGGCACATCCCCCCCCCAGCAATGCCATGTGGCAAGGGCACACCACAGACAGTGCTACCCAGGGAGAATCACTAGTGCAATCCTCCCTCCGCCGTCCCACCCAGTCACATGGGTCCCAGACAGGACTGGTGCATACCTGGCGCAGGTTCCGGGTCACCCGGATGTCATGCCAGTTGTTGTCATTGAACTTGCCGTTGACGGGCTCCACCAGTGCCTCGAAGGCGCCCGACCCCAGGTTGATGACCAGCCACACGGCCCCACTCTTGAGGGACAGGTTGACGTAGTCGGCTGACTTCCCCGTGTGCAGCATGAGGCCGTTACGCTGCAGGGTGCGGAAGGACAGTGTGATCTCGTCAGTGCTGCTCTGGATCGGGTTGTGGGACAGGTCGTAACAGAAGAACTCGTTGCCCTTGAAGGTCGCCACATATTCCTCCTTCCCTGCATGGAGAGAAAGTGGCATGGTGAGAGGGAGTAGGTGCACACAGGGTGTGTGCACACAAGGCATAGAGAGCATGTAAGAAGGGGCAGAAGCACACAGGATGTGTGGATGGGGCAGGGTGACAGTGTGCGAGAAGGGAACAGGACCACTAGAGGTGTCTGCACGTGGGGTAAGGTGACAGCATGTGAGAAGGGGGCCGGTGCACGAGGGGGGATGAAAGCGTGTGAGGAGGAGGCCGGTGCATGAGGGGTATGTGAGCCGGAGGCAGGATAAGCGTGTGCGAGAAGGGGACAGGCGTATGCAGGGTGTGTGAATATCATCATTTTGTGTTTATGTGATTATTCATTTGTAGCATTGTACAGCCCAGAGTACTCACCTGCAATAGTGGCCCCATTGCCAGGAGCTGCACAGACCCTCTGATGAAGGTCTTGGCCCCATCGTGCCAGATGCTGCACAGATCCGCCCCCTCCCCCAACCAAAATCAGGGACCCCTTTTTGCTGAGCACTGCACAGACCCAGAGAGAGAAAATTCATACCACAAAGAGCTCACAGTCTAAATAGACAAGGGTGGATGCGGAAACTGAGGCACTGAGCGAGGAAAAGTGATTCACTTAAGTCAGTGGCACAGCTGAAAACAGAATCCTTGAAATCTGACTCCCAGCCTGCCCCTGCTCTAATTCCCCTCCCAGAGCTGGGAATGGAACCCAGGAATCCTGGCTTCCAATCTCCCTCCCCTGTGCTATAACCCACTAGACCCCACTCCCATTCCAGAGACAGGTACAGAACCTAGGAGTCCTGGCCCCCTTGCCAGCACATAAGTTGCTCTCTTGCACCCACCTAGAAAACGTCTACATTAAAACACTTTGTGAGTGTCTGCAGGTCTGTGTCTGTGTACATGTGTCTGTCAGTGCTCAAATTATGGGGGAAAAAGAGGGGGACCTGCTTGAATTTAAATAGCAGTGAGAAGTACGGGACCTATGACAGAGCGAGGTAGGCCCTGGGCCCCCAAACCCCCGTTATTCAAGCAATGCTGTCACTGTACATGCGTGCGTGTCTGTCTGTCTGAGCGTGCTCTCACTCCCCCAGTGGCTATTTCCCTGGCAGCGGGGACGCCCCCACCCTCCGGCCCAGTGCCGACAGTGATAGGAGAGCCCCTCCACTGCTGGCACCTGCCAATTAACTTGCCATCTGGTGATGCTGAGGAAACAAATTTGCCTGTCTCGCCTGTGCCCGGCCCCCGCAATCATCATGTTAGTGTCAGCGCCAGCCATTCACGGCAGCAATCGGAGCCCGTCAGGACCCGGGGGCTGAGGGAGACTGGGGGAGCTGGTTCCCTAACAATCCCCCGCACGGGAAAACACAATTTCCTAAAGAGCTGGCTTTCCGTGCCACGATATCTGCCCACAGACAGGCGGCTGAGCCCAAGCACCAATGCCTGGCTACCCAGGAGTGACGTCGCACCAAGGAGCGACTCCGCTGAGAGGGAGTTAGGCAAAAAACAGGGGCATTTTTACATCAGTGTCACTGGTTGAGCTAAGGAAAGCGCCTCCTGCTGAGCCCCCCATTCCACGCACTGCAGTACAGTGGCCCCTAGTGCTGCACTGGGGTCAGCACTGACTGTGAGGGGAGAGCGCCCCTGCTGAGCCCCCCATGCCACGCACTGAGGCACACAAGGACTGACCTTGAACGTCATGATTTAAACTCCATGGCTTTGTCTCCCCTAGGATTTTACATCACATACCTAATCCAGTGTAAAATAATAGTAATACCTAGCTCTGATCTAGTGATTTTCAGCAGTAGATCTCAAAGCACTTTGCAGAGCAGGTCAGCCTCATCAACCCCACTTTACAGAGGGGTAAACTGAGGCACATATCGGGGCGTGATTTGCCCGAGGTCAGCTAGCAGGACAGTGGCCGAGCAAGGAATGCAGCCCAGATCAGTAGAGTCCCAGATCAGTGCCCTACCCACTAGGCAGCACTGTCTCCCCACACCTCTCCTCTGCAGCACGGACACAGCCCAAAGCCCAGAGCTTGCAACCATGTCACCCCAAAAGAAGATGCATCTCAGATCAGTCTAACACCACCACAGCATGTCCTCCAAGCACGCGCACTGCCAATCTGACAGCTGGGCAGGATGACTGTGAGCAATGTATATTCACAACAGCAGTAAGGCTGGGACGGGGGACGCTTTTGGGTGGGGAGGGGGGCTGTTTACACAAGGATCCCTCCCCAGCACTGAGATGCAGAAACCTCTGGGGTGGTACACAGGGGCCGTTTACATAGGGATCCCTCACTCAGCACCGAGATGCAGCCACCTCTGGGGGACGGGACATAGGAGCTGTTTACACAGGGATCCCTCACTCAGCACTGAGATGCAGCCACCTCTGGGGTGGGGTGCAGCGTTGTTTAACTCCCACACAGCAATGCGGCCTGACTTTTGTGGACGTGTAGTGAAGGAAAATCCCGTATCAAATTCAAACAGCAGCTTTTGTGGGGAGGCAAATGGACTCACCCATCTGGGATTTTGCCAAGACGCTGGGTTCAGTGCCCAAGGATTTAATGAACACAAGGGCTCACATTTGCTCTATGTCTCATTGGAAAACCAGATCTTACCACAGCCCAGCGCCCCATAGCAGCAGGCTGGGGCACTGGGGTCAGCATGACCTGAGAGGGGAGAGCGCCCCCTGTGGGACCCCTGCCTGCTCCCTGCAGCACAGCACCCCCTGGGGGCACCGCTGTCCCAGCTGGCTCCAATGCTGCACAGGCAGTGCTAACTAGCCAGCCAACTCGACCCCTTGGTCTCCCCCTGCCGCAGCCAGGCTCCTGAACTGCTTGTTCAGGGCTCCAGGCTGGCAGGCTATAAATCATCCCAGCAGGGCCAGGCTGGGGGAGCAATTAATTCCGTGCTAACCCCGGCCCCGCAGCCTGGCTCCCACCCAATGCCCCAGCCCAGCTCTTGGCCACTCCATAAGCACTTCTTTCTGGTGAAGCTCCATGACCTTGGACTGCATCCATCTCGCTTAGTCCCATCTGCTCTGGCCATAGGGACTGGCTGCCCAGGGGGAGCTCCCAGCCAGACCCGGGGTGCGAGAGAGAAGAGGCATGATTGGGAGAGAGAAGCGGAGAAAGGGTGAACCCCAGGGACAGTCTGGGAAGGGGGAAAGAGGGAATGAAACAGGAAGGGAAAGAAAGAGACAACCTGATGGATAGATAGAGGCACATAGGGCAGTGCAGGCATGCATCATAGAGGCATGTATGGGGGAGGGGCACTGGCTGCAGGGATGTGGGGGCAAGGGGATTATGGCTGAGGCTGCAGGGTGGGACACGGGGGGGTCTGTCGTGCAGAAGCCATTGCACTGCATTGTGCACGCTGAGCTGGGCTGCAGGCCAAGAACGGGGCTGGTCTTCCAGGCTGCAGAAGGGACCTTTTGGAGCTGTGAGGGGTTGGGATTGGGGGAGAGGAGCAGGGATCGGGCAGCAGGGGTGGGGGGAGGCAGAGCAGAGCGAGGGCTCAAGCTGCCCCCGCACCCTAGCAGGCGGCCTGTTGGAAGAGGGCATCACGTTGGGGGAACCACGGCAGGGAAGACACAGAGAGTAGAGCCCGTTAGCCTGGGCCACACAGTGCCCCCTCATGAAGCAGTCTGGACAGCATCCCCCACCAGCCACGGGAGCCTGCCATTCCCCACGCTCCCCCCCCCCGCACCCGCTAGCACAGCACCCGCCGCTGGCGGCAAGAACCCCGGGGATCATGGTCTCTGCCCAGGATCGTGCCCGGCTCTGAGCCGAAGCGTGCAGCGGCTGGCAAGGCTGCTTTGCAAAGAAGGTGGCCAAAGCTGAGAACCTCTCCACTCCCCCACCCACTTCTTTCAGCGCTGCCACTTCCACCACCCTGCCCGGCCAGCTCCACTCCGCGCCCCAGCGTGAGCAGCTACACGCTAACAGGTGGTTCGAGCCCTTGTGGTCACTGCGATAACCACAGAAACAAGAGTAACCGACCAATGCAGCAACGCCTGCCTGAGTCTGCAGAGAGCCTGAGCAAACATGCTGGTACAAAGCCTGAAACAATCCCGCCTCTGCTACGAATCCAGTTGAGAGAGGGTTTTAGTGGTTAGCGCAAGGGAGCTGGGAGTCAGGGCTCCTGGCTTCTAGCCCCAGGTTGGCCAGTCACTCATTATGTGATCTTGAGGAAGTCACTTACCCCACTCTGTGCCTCAGTTTCCCCATTCAAACAGATAGACGGGGTATGTATGGAGAGAGGCAGAGAGGGCAGACAAGATGGACTATTAGGTTTTATCCCACGCACTATTTCCCTTGGCTCAGTGACCCCCCACTCTTTAGCCTTTCCCATAACTCCTTGCTCTGCCTCGTGCTCTGGCCCCCAGCCCCCCGAGCCCTGATTATCTGTCTGATTGCTCCTTTCCTACAACCCCCCAGCAAGCCAGGCAGCAAGAGCGACTCCCACCGGGCACCTGCAGGTGGCGAGATGCTGTCCTGCCTGCGCGATTAGCCCCATCCCCCACAGCACCGCATCCCACGTTCTACCCCCATGCCGGAGAGTCTGACGCCTCCACTTCCCAACTGGACAGTGACCTGGCAAAAGTGGGGGGGGGCTGTGGGAGCTCCAGCCCCCCTCTGCTGAGATCTCCACCTTCATCCTTTTGGCCTGGCCTGGGGCAGCTCCCTCCCTCCATCCACAGCCACAAGCAAGTCACAGGGTCATGTCAGCATCCTGCACTCAGCCCGCTCCCAGCATCCCCACCCGCCAGCCAGCCCCGGCCATGCCGCATCATCATCGCCCCCCCACAACAGCCTGCCCCGACCACACCTCCCCGACCCCACTGTGCCCCCAACAGCCTGCCCCAATTGCACTGCACTGATCCCCCCAACTGGCCACCCCACCCTCCCTGACAGCCTGCCCCAGCTACACCCCCAAACAGCCTGTCTCAGCAGACCCAGTTACAACTCCCCAGTCACAAACTCACCGCAGCTCCTCTAATGGCCCCAGTTCCACACACCTTCACCTCCCCCAGCACCAGCTTGTCCCCGCACTGTGTCCCACCAGGATCATAGAATCATAGAATCATAGAATATTAGAGTTGGAAGGGACCTCAGGAGGTCATTTAGTCCAACCCCCTGCTCAAAGCAGGACTAACCTCTGCTATATCATCCCAACCAGGGCTTTGTCAAGCCGCAGCTTAAAAACCTCTAAGGATGGAGATTCCACCACCTCCCTAGGTAACCCATTCCAGTGCTTCACCACCCTCCTAGTAAAAAACTTTTTCCTAATGTCCAACCTAGACCTCCCTCCCTGCAACTTGAGCCCCCTTGTTCTGTCATCTGCCACCACCGAGAACAGCCTAGCCCCATCCTCCCTAGAACCCCCTTTCAGGTAGTTAAAGGCCGCTATCAAATCCCCCCTCACTCTTCTCTTTTGCAGACTAAACAAGCCCAGTTCCCTCAGCCTCTCCTCATAAGTCCTGTGCTCCAGCCCCCTAATCATTTTTGTTGCCCTCCGCTGGACTCTCTCCAACTTGTCCACATGCTTTTTGTATTGGGGGGCCCAAAACTCTCACACCCCAGTTAGCATAGCCCCATTTGTCCTTGTCCACCTGTCTCCCCCAGAGCAGCTGGGGCCCACAGGCCCTGGCATGGTGGGATGTTAATTAGTGACAGCCAGAACTGTCCCAGTATTCCCATAGCAGGTGCAGCAGTGGGAGGAGACACCTCACCGCAGCACACACTTCCCCCAGCGTGCACGGGGAGAGGGCATCTTGGCCTCCCTTGCTTGGTCTGAGCCCACCAGAGAGGGACCCACAGGGGCTGTGGCTAGACTGAGACCTAGCAAACTCATCTCAGGCAGAGAGGGAAGGGCCCACTGGGACTGGATTTGAACTGGTGACCTACTGGTTTGCCGTTAACTGCAATCTATTCCCCTGGGGGGGGCAGGACCGCCCTCTACAATCTATTCCCCCCTGGCGCAGGGGGGTACGGTGACCTCCGACAGCCTCTTCCTTGTAGGAAGATGAAGGCTCTGCATGGGGATAGATAGATGGGAGCACTGGCTCTGCATTATCACTAGAGATTTGAATTGGCACTGTTTTTCTCCAGCCCGAGCTCCCAGCCTCAGGGCAGCAGGATCAATAGCCAGGCTATGATCGATAGGACACGGGGCGGGGGCAGGAAGCAGGAGGGGGAGCAGGGTTCAAGGAGTCACAGGCTTCTTAAGATGCAAGTCATGCGGGAGCTCTCCCTGTCTAGGAGTGTGAGGGGCTGTGGAGACAACACTAGACCCCACTCCCCTCCTAGCACCCGGGACAGAACCCAGGAGTCCCAGCTCCCAGCCTAGCTAGACGACAAAGGGCAACACACTCGATCCAGAGTGCTGATGCAATGTGTTCCCTTCCCACCATGCAAAGGCACATGAGGGCTCCCCAGGGCCAGGGTGCAGAGCTCTCTGGGTCCTAGTGTGGGGGATGGGTGCAAGAGGAGGGGCTGTCACTCACCACTGCAATGGGGGCATGGTGCCCACTCTGCCACACTGGGACCTCAGACTGGAGTTGTGTAGGGACACACACATACAGACACACACTTTGTAAGCACGATTGGTGGGAGGGCCTACAGTCCTGTCACACTCAGCACCAGAGATACACCCACAAACACACTCAGAGAGGTGTGCACCAAGACACACCTACATGCACAGAAACACACAGCCCATATACACACTCAGTACAGATACACATGCACACACACACGTAGACACACAGCACACACACCACAGACAGGTACAGATGCACAGCACACAATACACTCATGCTGCACACATGTGCACGTACATGCCACACACACACGCACACGCACACAAAGCACAGACTCACATAGAGCACACACACACCCTGAGCACAGACACATACAGGTACACACACACACACATTCCCACTGTACACACCCAGGTGCACACAAATGAACACACACACACACACACTCACCCCCCCCAAGCTCCCAGTCCCGTGCTACACTAGCTGCCTGTGTGTGCATTTCTGCAGTACTGCCTGCCAGCTCCTCTCTGTTTCCCGGACAAAGCCAGGTGGGCACTGCCCAGGGCCCATTGCCTGCACTGCCCACTGTGCTGCCCCACCTGACAGGGCCAGACAGCACCCAGAGCTGGGGAGCAGCAGGGAGCACACAATCAGGGTCACACCGGGTTCTGCACAGAAGCCAAACACCCAGCCCTCAACACACATAACCAGCTACTGACTGCAGTGCCGAAATGGAACCTGTTCTTAGCAAACAATGCCTGTAGCGCTGACTTTAAAGCTAAGGAGGCAGCCCGGCGCAGTGGGTAGAGAACTGGACAGGGAGTCAAGACTCCTGGATGTTAGACCCAGCTCTGGGAGGGCAGTGGAGATTTGTGGTTTAGAAGATGAGAGGCTGGGACCCTGGGCAACTCCATTCCCCGTGTGGTGCCTCAGTTTCCCCTCCCACCCTCTTGAGGACAGGGGTTGTTTCTCAGTGTGTGTCTGTTCAGTGCCCGACACAAAAGGTTTGCGTTCTCAGTCAGGGATATCTGTTCAGCACCCAGCACAACAGGCTCTTGTCGTCGCTAGCAAAGTAATGAGCCCCTAAGACAAGCTACTGAGACAACCCATCCCAATTTCTCCCAGGAACAAATCTGGCCCCGTTGGTTGGATTGGAAGGGCCTTCCCGCAGGCTGGCGACGCTGCAGTAAACCCAGAATATTTCCCCCATTCCAAGCCTGACATTTTTATCGTACAAATATGTTTGTATCTGTGTGGAGTGAATGAAACCTGACTCCAGTCCTTGGGAAACGTTCGCACCTCGAGGCAGGCGTGGATAGCAGAACATTTTAAATGGAACAAATTTGCTATTTTCTTTCCTTTCCCAGCGCCTGCAGCGGGAAAACAAACACTCCCATCGCTGCCTCCTTCTGTCCTTCCTCCAGCCAGCCCTCACACAGCCCAAGGCACATCGCAGAAACTGCTCTGCAAACACATGCAGTGCCCAACTGCCATCCTGAATCCACCCATCCTCCAGCAACATCCCCTCATCCCTGCCCCACACATACAGCCAGGGGACCTAGCAATTCTCACTCTGTCCCAGCGTCCCAGACAAATTCCAACTCTGACAATTCCCACCAACCCCTGCCCCAGCGATCAGCTGTGGGATTCTCTTTCACTGCCTGTCTCCCATCATGGTGACACTGTGTGGCTGATAAAGCCACATGGCCCACCCCAGAGGCAGCTGCATCTCTGCGCTGGGTGAGAGATCCCTGTATAAACAGCCCTTGCACTCCACCCTAGAGCTGGCTGCATCTCTGCAACTGGGCAAAAATCCATTATCTATATTTCCATACAGGGCTGCGCGTAACCAGCCACAGACGCCTCCCCTCCCTCAGGATGGGATTCTCTCTCTTGATGCCAGGTGCCTCTCGTTCCCAAATCCTTTCCGGGCCCAGGGTTTGAGGGGGAGCAGGGTATGCATGGGAGAGGGGCACCATATCCCCCTAGCTGATGTGGCAGCTGTTTTTGGGGAGGCACAAAGATTAATTTAATTCCCTCTTTTATCCCCTCCAATCATCAGCAGGTTTATTTCCCCACCTTCTCTTGTTGGAATTTATCAGGGGCTGTGGGGTCTGAGCGCTGGAGGGGAGTTGGGACAGCGCTACAGCTAGGATGGAGCAGGCTGGCTCCTGACCTGGCTTCAGAGCCCTGAGCATCTTCCCCACCTGACAGCTTGTACCCCCGCCCTGGTCAAGAGTAGTAGATACGGCCCAGCCCCCTCTCCCATCCATCTCCCTGCTCTGTGGCTGCACGTTCCACCCTAGCGGGGCTCCAGCCACCAGGGATAAAAACAGGGTGTGAACCCGGCATCCAGAACAAATAACCATACCCTAGATCAGTGTTTCTCAAATAGCGTTCCACGGAACCCTGGGGTTCTGCAGGCTGAGTTGAAGGGTTCCGCGAAAAAGCGGAACCACGCCGCCGAAGTCAACACAAATCACGGAACAGCTGATCAGCTGATCGCGCTGCAGAAACCTGCTTACAGAGCGCGCCGCCAAAACTGGCCTATACCGCGCCGCCGAAAAGGGGAAGATTTCCTGCACTTGTCGGTGGACGGTATCACATGGCCGTGCAAGGGTGCTGCGGCGAAATATAATTGTGAAATGCTGCCCTAGATTGAGGGGAGGACTCCAGTTCTGTTCCACATAGTACCCCTCACTGGGAGAGGCCAGGAGCTCCCGCTGCAGCCAGTGTTCCTGCCCCACTCCCCGTAGCACCCCCTGCTGGGAGATGCTGGGGTTTCCCTCTCTCCGGGGGTAGGGCAAAGGGGCTGTTTATACAGAAAGCCCTTGCCCAGCACTGACAAGCTGCCACCTCTGGGATGGGGCACGGGAGGCTGTAATCTGGCACAGCAGTTTAGGCCAGGAGTCCTGCTCCCACTTCAAACTGCAGGGTCTCTGGGTTAAAGTGATAGGAGAAGTTGTTGCATTCAGCTCAGATGGGGGACAAAGGAGGGTGACCCACCCCATTCTGGGACTGGCAAGTCACCCCAATAACGGAACAGCCGAGCCTGGCACAGCTATTGAGTGGAGGAGGGGCGAGAGAGAGACCCTCTTTTACACCCCCCGCTCCAGCAATGCTCAGAGCTACTACAAACACACTCATGTCCATCTGGAGCCGCAGACACAATGCATCGCGCCCATGGGCACGCCAACCATCTGGGCCCCACACAACGCCTCTGGGCCCTGCCAACTGGCACAGCCCATCCCCCTTACCCACCAGGGCTCAATTTGGGTGTCTAGCTGCTTTAAAAGATTCCCCTAAAGCTCTCTCTGCTCCCATTCCTCCCCCCCCCACACACACACAATAATCCTTCGGGCACACCTGCACCTTTAAGAGAAAACAAGAGCCACTTAACAACAGAAAGAAGAGTCAGAGCGGGGTCCAGGCCGGATTCTGATCTCAGTTCCCAGGATCAATCCGGAGTCACCCCCTGACTGCAGTGAGGACAGGACTGGATTTCACACACTTGCACACCCGCCCTTTCATTGGTGCGCGCACAAACACACACATTCTCTCAGAGCTGGCATTCTCACCCCATTGATGTCCCCTCTGCACGCTTTAGCACACAGCACTCACTGACTCCACAGCAGGGAGAGTGCACGGGCGTGAGCGCTCTGCCTATGCTGGCCCCCGCCCAGCGGACAGCACACTTTGCTGCCAACCCCAGCATTTCCTGCCCCTTCCTCTGCATCCGATGGCAATCACTCGCTGTCAGGATCCGCACAGTGCCCAGCTAACCCCGCACTAGCATCACCTCCCCATCAGAGCCGCAGGCAGAGGTGCAGGAGTCCTGGCGGCTGTGAACAGCCTCCCCGGACAGCTGCCTGCAGCTGGGCTACAACCCTTGTGGCACCTCCCCCTTCTAAAATCTACCCCTACAGTCACGCTGGCCTGAAAATCAGGGGAGGCTCGTCTGGGGGCAGGGAAGCATCTTCACTCCAAACTGGGAGTCAGATCATATGATCCAGAGTTAAGCCTCCCCAATCCCAAAAAATTCAGTGTGTTAACATTTGCCTTTAGGGCCACTTTGTAGCAGACCCACCAAAGCAACTAGAGAGATGACTCCCCTCTCCCACTGGGGACAGGGTCCCCAATCTGTCAGTGTCTGTGCAGGCCCCAGCCCCACAGGGACCCTGATCTTGGTTAAAGTCTATGCAGCTCCCGGCCTGACAATCTTGTTCAGGGTCAGTGTGGTGCCTGGCACAACTGGGGCCCTGATAAAGGATCCCCACCCTTCCATTCATGCTAGTCCTGGCCCTGCGGCAGGGTGCAATTTTGTGCCCCAGTCTCCTTCCACCCTACTTCATGATCCTGGCTTTGACTCTGCCCCAAGGCAGTCCAGGGGCCTGTCTCATCCCATTGAGCTTTGCCTTGATAACGCTCCCAGACCAGCACAGTCACCTTTGAAATCCCTTTTTTCCCCCCCCTTTTCTTTTCATAAACTCACTGTTTAAATCCACTATCCTTTGGGATCCAAAATCAGCCCCACCCACCTTGCGGGTTGTGATTTGACCATCTCTCAGGAGCACTGGGGTAGGTGTATTGATTTATTATTGTAGGGTCTCTCGGGGGCATTAGCACTGCCCATGCTGGTTTGTTATTGTAGGGTCTCATGGGAGCACCAGGCTGTGCAGGCCCATGTGCCGTTGCAGGGTCTCCAGCAGGCCTCGCGGCTGGGGATTATTTATTTCCCTCCAGAGACGTGCCCATGACTCACCTGCCGTCCCAATCCCTGCTCAACACCATGGGAGGCAGGTCCCAGGAGGTACAAAGAGCGAATTCAAATCCCTCCAACGGGCCAGTCTAGTGGGGGAGGAGCCTGGCTCCTCTGATTCCAAGGTGAGGGAGCTGGCCCCTGACACACAGGCATCACCAGACACCTAACTAGAGACCAGTCCCACTGTCTCTCCTGCGAAGAGACAGGGCCCCGCAGGGACCAGGATTCCCAGCCCAGGTCCGCTCCAGCAGGATCCGTGCCCCTCGGGGCTAGTGCCAGCATTCACACCCCCAGTGGGATTCACACCCCAGGGCACTAGCACTAGGATTCACAGCCCAGCCCCCTCCAGCAGGATCTGTGCCCCGAGGCACTAGCCCCAGGAGTCATCCCCCCCGTCACTTTGTGGCACATCCATCCTCACCCCCCCTTGGCACACAGACAGTTTAAGACATTAGCTCCTTGCCATGAGAGACCAGGACAATTAATCCCACACCCCCTGCACCCCTAGAGACCCAGCATACCGGCATCCTGGAGTCCGGTCGGCATGGCAACCAGCCCACAGCCTGATCCAGGGATATTATCGTCTCCTCAGCATCACTTAGCGACCGCCAGGACGAGAGGACACCGAGGGGTGCTGCCTCTAAGCACCAGGCTCCCTCTTGCCCCCCGTGCCACAAAGATTCTTGCCTCGCGTGCCCGTAACCCTCCATTAGCTTCCCAGAAATTAACAGCACAGGATGGAAATAGCCCCCCTCCTACAAGCAAAACCGGGCCCCTCCCCAGCCAGCGCGCCTGCCCTGCTCTCTGTTGGTAATCAGCTGCACACAGTGGCACTGCAGCTGTGTGCACCACCTGGCTGGTGGGTGTGGTTGTGTGTATTCTTGTGCCATTGTTCTTTATGTGCACACACCAGCGAGACCCTTCGCAGGGCTGTGTGTATACTGATATCCCCAGGCTTACACAATGTGTGGGGCACGGGTGTGTTTCGGGGGCTGTGTGCTAGTTTTCTGCACACAACTGTGTGTCTTTTATGTGTGTTGGGCTGTGCAGTTTGCAGGTGTCACAGGATCATGTGGTTTGTGCACACTGGAGCCCGAGTGAGTGTGTATTTGTACAAGGTGTGCTGAGTGTGTGTGTGGATTTGCATGCAATGCTTTGAGCTGTTGGGGGGGTGCATATGTATACAATATGCTGAGTGTATTTGTATAGGATGTGTGTATGTGTGTGCATTTGACCGTGCTGCACTGAGTGTGTCGTGTGTTTTGCGTGTGTGTGATGCCGTGGTGCTGTGCAGTTACATGCTCCATGCTCTTTCCTTCCACACCTCCTTGGCGTTGCAGAATTTCAATCTCAGCAGCTAGCAATCCCAGAGCCGCGTGTCTCCCCGCCAGCTGGGCCTATCACCCATCCCCAGCACGGAAGGAGACAGATGGGAGGGAGTTTTCAAGTGTGCAGCAATTCAGATAAAGCATGAGGTGAGTGTCTGCAGGAGATATCTTATATACACGCTCAAAAGCCCTCCCCCGGGCATGGGCCGGCCTCGTGTGTGCTGTGCAGTCTGCTGCGTGCCGCCTGGAGGTGCACAGGACTTGGATACTGCATTTGTACACGCTAAGCCCTGAACGCGTGAGCAATGGGGCATTCTCACATGCTGAAGAATGAGAGACTCTGCATCTGGACACCGTCCATAGTGTGTGTGTGTACACACATGCGTGTGCACAGACACTGGTGTGCCAATCGCTTTGTCTACCAGCCTGTTCAGCTGACTACGTGATTGCCTCTGCAGTCGTGTGTGTGTGTCGCTGCAGCTGCACCATGACACAGTGGTGTGAGGGGGAGAGCACAGTGCGCAGTTGCAATGACATGACTGGCCGGCGACAGCTGTGCCGCTGCAGCTACATGTGACGTTCCAGTTTTGCAGCTGCGTGTGCTGCTGTGGCTGTGCAGTTGCAGGCGGGGGTGGATGCAGCCTTGCAACAGGAATTGCATGTGCCGCTACAGCTGTGCAGCACATGTGCTACTGCAGGAGCCCGCTGCAGGCAGCTGTTGGCGCGTGGCAGTCTCCAGGTACATGGGCACAGGCCAATCACTTGCATGCATCACTGTAGCAGCAGTTTCCTGTGGGCATGCGGGTGACTGGGCAGTATGATTAGGAGGGCCGTGCAGGGGCCCTCTCTCCCCCAGCCCTCAGCTATTGCCACAGGCATGAAATAGCACATCCCTTCCCCAGCCAGAGACTCCCCGGGAGTCCTGGTCACCCCCTGGAACCTTGCAGGGCTCAGCCCACCCACAGATACCCACACATTTTGCACAGCCACATGCCTCAATAGCTTTGTCATAGGCTGTGCCCCCTCCCTCCTGCCTTTCCCCCAGGCAGTTTCTTTCCAGCCCACGCTCACCAAATCTGCATGGACGCCATGCCCTGGGGGATACCCCTAGCCTGCCTCCCCCAGGGAAGGGCCAGCAGCAGAGCGGGGCCGGGGCACAGCTTGGGGAACAACACACAAAAAGACAAATGGAAAGAGGTGGGGAGACAGACCTCCCAAAACACCAAGGACCCACCATACAACACTGCGGCCATTCTCTTGATCGCTGACTCCGCACTACCTTGCAGTTATATGGACAGAATGACCAAAAGGTGCACCCCAGACTGCCAATCGGGGGCTGCCTGCAACCGCCTGAGAAACCACACAGCACAGCCCCTCTCCCGGCCTCAGTTTTCCCATCTGGAAATGGGGGAGAATAAAACATCCACAGTCTGAACAGACTATGAGTAATTCATGTCAGGGACAGTCTGCCACTGAATGTCTGCAGCGCCCGGCACGATGGAGGGCCCTGATCTGGGTTGGGGAGGGTCTGTGTAGTGCCCTATCATATTAGTGGCTGAATTTCAGTGCTGGATAAGCAATTTCTGCATACAGAGGTCCTATGACCCCCTCCAGAGGCAGCTGCATCTAAGCACAGGGCAAACGGTTCCCTATATAAACAGCCCCCATACACCGCCCCAGAGGTGGCTGCATTCAGAGTAGTGTCATCTGTCAGTCCTGCCTCTCCCACAATAGCCATTTTCCTCCTGATTAAAATCAATCAGAACCTTTTTGTATTGACTGCATCATTAATGTTAACGATCCCCGGGAGCCCCCCTCCCCGCACCCGGGCAGGACGTATTAATTGCTCACATCCTAATTAAATATTGAGACTGAGAGTTGGCTCTCTCCAAACAGGCCGGGGGAGGTTGACTGCAGTGCCGGGACTGGCATGGGGCGCCACCAAGCAGAGTGTGTCCACAGCTATGCAGCCACTGTTGCACAGCCACACAACCACAGCCCAACACGTAATCACAACCACACAGAGCTACACAACTGCAATCCACAAACACACAACCACTCTCATACAGACATCACATGCACACACACACAAAGCACATCCAAAACCTCACTATCAGTCACGTGCACAATCTCACACACAGACACAATCCCACAGATGTGTATCAAGAAAGTCCTAGTAACAGACTGTCACACACACAAACATCCACAATCAGACAGTCACACCCAATCATACAATCATAACAGAGATAAAAGCATACACTCACAATCTCACCCACAGGCAAAGAGACACAAACACATTATCACATGACACTATCACATACAAGAAAACAGTTTCACACAATGCACAGTCACACATGATTATACACACATATTATCAAACTCAAGATACAATCACATGTATGCATCACTCAGTGACACACTATCACACTCACAGTGACACAGTCACAGCGACACACTATCATGGGCACCTAGTGACACACACACACAGACCAAGCCTCTCCCAATTACTCCCCACTCAACCCTTTTGCTCCCCGTCACCATGGCCCCAAGTCACACCCCCCTCAGACACTACACCGGAGAGACCCCCCCACACACCACTCCAAAAACACAGAGGACAAATAGCCTGCCAACCAAGGGAGTGGGTCTAAGCAGGGCAGGGGGGGAGGGAGATCCAAGAGTTCTGGGTTCTATTCTCAGCTCTCGGAGGAGAGTGCGGTCTAGTGGTGAGAGTAGGGGGCCTGGGAGTCAGGACTCCTGGGTTCTATCCCCAGCTCTGGGCATCTGCCAGCACTGAGTTCACAGCTTCCAATGCTCAGCCCATAAAGACATGACTGCGGGCAGCAGGGCCAAGGAGACAGCTCAGAGCCAGATCAGCATGTGCTTCGTGCTCTCTGGAGTCCGGCTAAGATGATGTCCCTGCACTGGAGCAGGGGGAAGCACCAAGTGGGAAGGAGAGAATACCCACAGTATACTTAGCACTGGCACGCAGCCACCAGGGAGTCGGGGTGAGTCAGCTGCTTGGAGGATCCCTATATAAACATCCCCCATGCCCCACCTGCATCTCATGTGCCACCCCAGAGCCAGCTGCATCTCAGCACTGGGTGAAGGATCCCTGTATCAATAGCTGCCTCTACTTCATTGGGTGCCTGGAGTAGAAGCCCCTGACTTGGGTATGACAGAGGTCAGCAGCAACGGGCATAGAGGGGAGAAGTGCACAGCACGTCAGTGGAAGAGCTGGGGACAGAACCCAGGAGACATACAAACAGGGATACGTCACCCAGAGCTGAGATGCAGCTGACTCTGGGGTGGGGCACACCAGGTGTTTATCAAACCCACATCAAGGGCAGAATTGGTCGGGGGCATTCTGCTCTTGGAGGCAATGGTGGCCCCAATGCCCCAGTGCAGCACTAGGATGCGCAGTGGTGCTGAGAGTGGGGAGGGTAGCTCAGTAGGGGGTGTTCTCTCCTCGCAGTCAGTGCTGACCCCAGTGCAGTGCTAGGGGGTGCTCTGCTGCTGGAAGGGGCTTTCTTTCACATGAGCCATAAACCAAGGACCTGACGGTTCTGGGTCATTAAATATCCTCTAGCACTTTTCCCATGAGTCCTGCTGCAAACCCTTGCTTCCTGGCTAAATCCCAGCCCAGCTAATTCTGCCTCCCGAAAAATCCCTCCCACGGTTTCTATCAGATACAAAATTTCCCCCCCTTCAATTCCTGTCCTAAACTAGTTTGCAATACTGCTTTTAACCAGCCCCTACACCCCACCCCAGAGTCAACTGCATCTCAGCTCTAGGTGAGGGATCCCTGTATATTGTAAATGGCCCCCACACCCCATCCCAGAGGTGACTGCATCTGAGCACCGGGTGAGGAATCCTTGCATAAACGGCCCTTGTGCCCCACCCCAGAGGCAGCTGCATTAGGTGAGGGGTCCATGTATAAACAGCGCCCAGACCCCACCCTAGAGATGACTGCATCTCCGCCGCAGGAGAGTGGGACACCTGACTGCAGAGGCACGTGAGGGGGACCCGTGGGGAGCGTGCTCTCTCTCTGGGAGCGGGGGGTTGCACTGACCTTTTGATGTGTGCTGCACCTCACTGGCTCCTCTCCCTTCCCCCCCTTCCGAGTACAGAATGGACCCTACTGGAAAAGCAGAACCACAGGATTAGGGAGTGGACACTAAAGACCTTCACACCAGCTGCGGATACCCGTTACCCCACTGCTGCGGCTGAGACACCCTCCCCAGCCGCAGCTGAGTACGCACACCCAGCCACAGGGCTGGGGAAATGTCACTAGATTTGTTATTGTAGGGTCTCTCCTAAGCACTGAAGGCTGATTTATTATTGCAGGGCCTGGTAAACCAGGGGAGCCAACTCACCAGTCTGGGTATCTACCCCCCTCCCAAGAGCCTCAGGATTTCAGCCTCCGAACATTTCAGCACCACAGAACAGCTCCCATCAGGCCCAGCCCCAGCTCTCCCCAGATGACCTGCTACCTTCCGCCTTCCCCAGCTCATCAGCCAAACCCCACTCTCTTAAAGGGCCAGCCCACCCTGTGAGCGCCTTTCCTGGGCGAGGGGGTTACTGGAAAGTCACAGGCTGGGGCTGAGTTGCTCCTGGCACTTGGCAAATGGAAGGAGAGGAAGATTAGGCTGCACCTCTGCCCCGCCGCCGCCTCTCCCTGCGACTCTGCGGGCAGGATAAGCGAGTCTCAAGCCCTGGGAACTAGGGGGCACTGACCCCTCACTCCCACTCACCACCCCCCACCCAAGCTTTGGGGCACCCTGCTGCACCCACTGACACTTCAGGTCACTTTGGGATATTGAGCCCTTTGTGCAATCCCCAAACCATTCCCCATCAGCTCTGCTCCGACAGCAAAGGGGGCGTGTTGAACCTTGAGGGGAGGTTGGGACACATGCTCCTGCATCTCCATACGTGGTGGAAGATCCCTGTATAAACAGCCCCCATGTCCCACCCCAGAAGTGGCTGCATCTGAGCGCCAGGTCAGGGATCCCTGTATAAACAGCCCCTGCATCCCGCACCAGATGAGGGCTAATTAAGAGTCTCCGCTGCTTCCTATCCCTCTTCTGAACAGAGCCCTGTGACCCAGCAGTAGCAACTACAACCCCTGGGCTCATGTTGGCCAATTCCCCAGGATGTGTCTGCCCCTTCAGGCCAGGATGTGGGGCATCTGGCACTGGGAGCAGCAGCAGGCTGAGGCAAAAGTGCTGGGCCAGCGCACGGCACAGAGAGAGAGAGAGAGAGAGAGAGAGCAGGAGTGGGGGGAGGGGTCAGTGTGAGAGACCATGAAAGTGAGCAAAAGGTCAGTGTGAGATAGAACAAGCAGGGGACATCAGTGTCACTGGGTGAGCAGGGGAAAGAAGGGAGGGGAAATGACAGAGAAAGTGAGCTGGGCTCAGGGATATGATAGAGACAGGGCGCGAGCAGGAAGGAACAGGGTTGAGGAAAGGGGAAGAATCAGAAAGATTGAAAGAATGAATCAGAAAGAAGAGAGAATAAATAAACGAATCAAGGATCGGAGAGAAAGACAGAATGAAGAAAGAACTAAACCAAAAAGGACTGGATACACTGGAAAGGAGGCGTGAACGAATGAGTGAATCAAAGAACAAAGAAGGAATGTGAGAGCGAATCAAAGAAAAGGAATGGATGAAAGAATGAATGAATCGGAAGCAAGATGAGGCCAAAGTCAGAATGCCTGAGAACGCGTGGGCAGGTGGGTGCCCCGGGTAGGATGGAGCGAATGGCAGAGGGGTTCAGGGATATTATCCTCTGAGATTACACCATCCCCCACCTGAGACCCCCTACACCATCCCCCTGGGATTACACCATCCCCCACCTGAGACCCCCCTACACCATCCCCCTGGGATTACACCATCCCCGCATCCAGAGACAGCCCCCCACACACCATCCATTAGAACAGCCATACTGGATCTGACCAATGGCCCATCTAGCCCAGTATCCTATCTTCCCACAGAGGCCAGTGCCAGAAGCTTGAAAGAGAATGACCAGAACAGGCAATTATCGAGTGATCCATCCCGTCATCCAGTCCCCGCTTCTGGCAGTCAGAGGCTAGGGACACCCACAACATGGGGCTGCATCCTTGACCACCTTGGCTAATAGCCATTGATGGACATATCCTCCATGAACTCATCTAGTTCTCTTTTGAACCGCATTATACTTTTGGCCTTCACAACACCCCCTGGCAACAAATGACACAGGTTGAACATGCGCTGGGTGAAGTAGTATTTCCTGGTGTTTGTTTTAAACCTGCTGCTTATTACTCCGTTCCCCTGGCCATAGACCCCCTCCCCACACCATCACCCTGGTCAGAGACCCCTCTACATCAGCCCTCTGGCCAGAGACACCCCCCCCATCATCCCCCTGGCCAGAGACAGCCCCACAGACAACATCCCCCTGGGATTACACCATCCCCCTATGCCAGACACATCCCTGGCCTATGCCCATCTCCCCCTCCCCAGGGTACTTCCCTCCCCCTCCAGCCAAAGATCCCTACACCCATTTCCCCCAAGGATTCCCCCCAGACAAAGACAGCCTGCACAATCTCCCCCACCCTGGATAACCGTGCCCATGATAGAGCCCCTCCACCCTGGGTGTGCTGATGCCTAAGGGCCTGTGGACCTGAGACCCCAGAGCCCTGAATGTTCACGTCACCCTGCTCCAGGAACCCTGGCTGGGAAGTCCAGGGTGTGGGGTGGAACTGCTGGGCATTGTTGGGGGTGTCAGGGTGGGTGTTAATAGGGGCTGGGGTAGGGGCACACATCAGGTGTTAGACGAGGGAGATACGGGGCCCTGTTGAAGGAAGGATGGTGGAACCCCTGGGTGTTACCGGGGGTGACATGAGCCTGCCCTTGGTGTCATGGGGGATGTCTGGCGCCACATGTATGACCGGAGAGGGTTAGCAGAAGGGAGCTGAGCAGGATTCAGTAGGGGGCCCTTTCCCCAACTTTCCCCCTGATGGGACGGCCTGAAAATCCAAAGGCATGTGCTGTCCTGCCGGGTACATCCCCACTCTGAGCGGCAGGGCTCCTACAGCCAGGTCCCAAAGGACTCCAACCATAGAGTGAGACTGATGAGCTGTGGCTGGGCCTCGCCCATCCCTCTCCCTGCCCAGGCTGCTTACTAGGCTTCAAAAAAAGACTATCCTTTTATCCATAGGTAGGTTCCTAGAGCCACAGAGAGGACCCAGGAGTCCTGGGATCCGGGCTCCCACTGCTCTAACCCACTCAACCCCACCCTCTCCCAGGGCCGGGACTTCCCCACATCAGAACTCTCACCCGGACAGGGTTTACCAGCTGGCGCCTCTCAGCACTACGTAAATGTAAAAGCAAGACAAAGGTGTCACAGATGGGGGGGAGGATGGCCCATAGCATCAGGTTCCTGATCCTGCATCAGCAACCAGAGGAAGGGGAGGCACTGACTGCCCCTCTTGACAACCATCTGTTCTGTGCTGGGAGCCAGACCCACAGCTGACACCGTCCATGCACGTACAACACGCTGGAACAGAACACACAGTTTGGAACCCCCTCCCCTCGTGTGTTAGTGTGAGGGGCTGTACCACCGAGACACACATGCACACCAATATGTCTGAGTGCAAGAGTATGTCCCACCTGGACGCACACACGCTCCCTTCTGTCCGAGTGTGAGACTCCATACCACAAGGACACACATGCAGAGCCTCCTGTCTCCTCGGAGTGAGAGTCAATACTGCCAGGACACACACACACGCCCTTGTGCGTCACTACTAGGGTCCATAGCACTGAGTCACATACATATGCACACCCTCCTGTTGGAGTCTGAGTGTCTGTACCACCAGGAAATACAGACATGCCTTTGTGTCTCATGGAGAGGGTCCATGCACCCGGGACGGGGACACACACACACACACACACACACACACACACACACACACGCGCGCGCGCGCCTCGCGTCTGAATGGGGGGTCAGTACACCAGGACACATACATGACCTGTCTGAGTACGAGGGTTTGCACCATTGAACGAACAAACAAACACACAGCCTTCTGACACAATGCAAGGGTCTGTACAGCTGGGGGACACACACGCCATTGTGTGGCACTGCAGGGGGATGCACAGCACGTACATACACATGCATCCCCTTGTGTCATGCTGCAAGAGTCTTTACAACTGAGACACACATACACACCCTCGTTTCTGATGGCAAGGGTCCGTACCACTGAGACACACAAGTACACCATCACATTGGAGTTGAGCGTTTGTACTTCCAGGACACACACGCCCTCGTTAATTACAGCAGGAAGGCACACCCCCTTGTACATTAAAGTCTGGGTCCAAGCCACCAGGACGCCCAGGCAAGCCTCCCTGTCTGAATGGGAGAGTTCGTATCGCTCACATACACGCCCTCATGTACGAGCACGAGGGTCCGTACCACTGCGACACACATGCACACACTCATGCCTGAGTCCAAGCATCTGTACTGCTGGGACCGAGGGGCATGCCCTTGTGTCTCAGAGTAAGGGTCCACAGCACCTCGACACACAGCCCTTTGTGTGTGAGTGCGCAGGTCAGGACCGCTGGGATATACACACACACACGTCCTCATATCTAACAACCAGGGTCTGTGCTCCTAGAACACAAATACATGAACTTGTGTATCAGGGTGAGGGTACCTTTTGCTGGGACATGCGTGCACATCCTCATGTCTCACTGCAACAGTCTGTACCAGCAGGTGTCACATGTACACTCTCATGTGTCAGTGTGAGGGTCCATACATCCAGGACACACACACACACACACAGGGCAAGGGTCTGTACCACTTACACATGCACGCACACCCTCCTGTTTGCACGTAAGGGTCCGTAGCACCAGGACACACACGCCTTTGTATCCGAGTATGAGCTTACATACCACCCCACCAGGAGTCACACAAATGTCCACGTATGTCACTGTGAGAATCTGTACAGCCGGAGACACAGCCTTCGTGGCTCACTGCCAGGGTCGGTACCACCAGGACACACACACACGCCTTCATGTCCTCTGTGGTTCTCGGGACGCCTTGTCATCTGGGAGTCGGGGGAGGGACCAATCGCTTGGATACTGCTCAGCCCCCTCCTGCTAAACCTCTTCCATTCATACACCTGGCTTGGGACCTTCCCCCCATATGACATCCAGTGTGGGTTCATGTTACCCCCAATAATGCACACACGTTTCCTCCATTCCTCTTTCGACAGGGCTTCATCATTTCCCTCGTTTAACACCTGATGTGTGCCCCAACGCCAACCCCTGATAATATCCCACTTGACACTCCCAAACAATGCCCGGAAGCTCCACCCCCACTCATACTTCTCAGAGAGTGACATGAGCATACAGGACACTGCGGCCCCTGGTCCCACAGACCTGGGTGTGAGCACCAGGGGACACACTTGGAGCTTTGGGGTTGTCTCTGGATGTGGTGGAGTGTGTTATGGGGGGGAGATGGCCATGGGGGAGTGTCGCTGTATGGGGGGGAAGGTTACTAGAGGGGGGAAGATAGCTGTGAGGGGATTCGGTGAATGTGGGGTTAGAAGGCTATCGGGGGGGGGGGTAAGGAAGTCACTATGGGGGGTGTCCCTGGATGGTGGGATTATCAGGAGGGGGAATGGCCATGGTGGGTGTCGGATGCAGGGGAGGGAGTTTTTTGGGGGGAGATGGCCATAGGGGGTGTCTCTGGACGGGGACTAGGGGGCTATCTAGGGGGAGATGGCCATGGGGGATGCTCTGGATGGGGGTAGGAGGGAGATGGCATTTGGAGGGTTTCTCTGGAGGGGGGTTGTCCAGGGAGGCGATGGTTGCGGGGGGTGGGGTTGTCTGAATGGGGGTAAGTGGCTATCTGAGGGTGGAGGGAGATGGCAATGGTGGTATCGCTGGATGGGGATTACTGGGGGGGCAGATGGTCATGGGGGCCGGCTCGGGTTCTGAGGTAGGGGTCTATCCTGGGTATGAAGGAGATGGCTGTGGGGTTGTCTGTGGGTGGGTATACCCTCATCTTTAATACTCTGTGCAACTCTGGTCACCCCATCTCAAAAAAAGAGATATTAGAACTGGAAAAAAGTACAGAGACTGGCAATAAAAACGATTAGGGGTATGGAACCGTTTTCATATATGGGGAGATTGAAAAGACTGGGGCTGTTCAGCTTGGAAAAGAGACAACTAGGGAAGATATGATAGAGGTCTATCAAATCATGAAAGATCTGGAGAATGCGAATAAGGAAGTGTTATTTACTCCTTCACAACCCAACTCCTATCTACCATAGGAACCTGGAGGCAGCAGGTTTAAAACAAACACAAGGCAGTACTATTTCACACAGTGCACAGTCAACCTGTGTCACTCATTGCCAGGGATGTTGTGAAGGCCACGACCATAACAGGGTTCAAAAAAGAACTAGATAAGTTCATGAAGGATACGTCCATCAATGGCTATCAGCCAAGATGGCCAGGGATGCAGCCCCAAGCTTGGGGTGTCCCCAAACCTTCAACCGCCCAAAGCAGGGACTGGATGACAGAGGATGGATCACTCGATAATTGCCTGTTCTGGTCATTTCCTCTGAAGCACCTGGCATTGGCCGCTGTCGGAAGACAGGATACTGGGCTAGATGGACCATTGGTCTCACCTAGCATGGCCATTCTTGTGTTCTTACGATGGTGGGAGGAGATTAGCCAGGGGAAGGAAATGGCTGTGGGGGTGTCTCTAGGGGGGAATAATGGGCTATCCCAGGGAGGGAGATGGCAATGGGAGGCTGTGACAAAGAGAGAATTTTTTGTAATATTTTTATGACCCCATGTGTGCCTCAGTTTCCCCTGTATGTTGCATTGTTACCCCATGGGGAGAAAAGGAATTAAGTTTGCTCTCACTGCAGACTAAGAGACGCAGGGGTAAGCGTCACCTCCCTGTCTGGGTGGAATGAACAGAGCCCTTCAGGAACCAGCTGAAACTGACCCAGATCAGCAAAGGGGCCAGAGAGCCCAGGGCAGCTCCAGTCACTCGGGGTGGACACTCTCAGCCGGGAAGCTGAGCGGAGACCCCAGCTGGAGAACAAAGGCTGGGAGGTGAGAGCTGGGGGAGAAGCGCTGGCTGCTGGAGACAGCTGGGAGCTCTCACCTGGGAACGGACGGAGGAGGTCTGACAGACAGACAGAGCCTGATCCTGGGCTCACTCCAGCTTGGCCGGGCTCTGGGCTCAGCAGAGCGGACTGTGCTTTCACCTGCAGCTCTCTGTGCTACGCCCCGGCTGTCTGTGCTGGCGCCAGGTGACCAATAAACCGACTGCACTGGGGCTGCTGCTCGAGGGGCATCAGTCCCTGCGGGGTGGACGAGGCTCTGCCAGGAGCCTGTCTCAGCGGGACTCGCTGGGCAGAGCTCAGGGGTGAAGCAGGAGGGCTGGAGACCCAGAGTGTTGGTCTCAGCAGGCAGCGAGGCCGCATGGCCCACCCTGGAGGAAGAGTGAGAGCCCTGGGGCCTGGCATATTGAAGGGGTTCCTCCGAGAGACCGTCCCAAAGCCGGGGGTGCAGCCCCATCCTGTGGATCCGTGACAGGGGTGTGCATGTTTTGGGGGTGGGGGGGTATATGGGAAGGGGAAGATGGCCATGGGGGCTGTCTCGAGAAAGGAGGAGGGGCTTATCCAGCAGAGAGATGACTGTGCAGGGTGTCACCAGGAGGAGGTTGGGGCAATCCTGGGGGCAGGGTAGATGGCCTTGCGGTGTGCCTCTGGAAGGGGGGAGGGATTTATTTGGGAGGGGAAGATAGCGGGGGGGAGGTGTCTGTAGATACAGAGGTAGGGAGCTATCAGGGGAGGTGGAGATGGCCGAGGGGGTATCCCTGGATGGTGGGATTGTGAGAGGGGCAGGGGAAGATGACCATGGATGAAGAGGGGAGGCTGTGGCAGGTGTGTCTGGCTGAGAGGAGGAGGTTACTTGGGGGAGGGGAGGTGGCCATGGGGGTGTCTAAGGATGAAGGGAGGGAGCTACCTGGGTGGGGGGCGATGGCAGTACAGGGTTTCTCCGGTTGGAAGGTATTATACAAGGGGAATGGAGGGAAAGATTACAACAGGGGTGTGTCTGGATGTGGGGGAGGGGTTATCTGGCAATGGGGAGAGAGTGGTTGTGGGGCATGTCTGTGGATGGGGGAGGGATATAGCCATTGGAGCTGTCGCTGAATGGCGTTTGGGCATGGGGAAGGAGCCATCCACATGGGGATATAGGTGTAGGGGGGCACCTGGCTGGAGGGGGGGAGGTGTTGGGGAGGGGAGATGGGCAGGGGGTGTTTGCATCTGGCAGGGGGCGTTATCCCAAGAAGAGGCAATGGGCGTAGGGCAGGGGGTGTAATCCGAAAGGGGACTTAGCTGGCACATTGAGGGTTTGAGATATGTAGGAGTCTATGAAGTAGCTGGATCCATGAAAGAAACATTTTGGGGGGAGAGTTCCCCCACCATTGCCCTAGCAGGGGTCCCAGCTGCCAGCTCCCACATCCCCGCCCCCAAGTATGTAAAGCCAGGACACACACACACACACACGCACACACCCTTCTTTCCCATGGCGAGGGTTCCTATAGTCAAAACACACACACACACACAAACCCTCGTTTCTCACGGCAAGGATTGCTATAGCCAGAACATACACTCATACTCACCATCGTGTCTCACGGCAAGGGTCCCTGTAGCCAACCCCCCTCCACACACACACACCCTCATGTCTCACTGCGAGGGTTCCTGAAGGCAGAACACACACACACACACACACACACACACACACACACCCCTCGTCTCTTGTGGTGAGGGTCCCTATGACCAGAACACACACAAACACATTCATTCTCGTGTCTCACGGCAAGGGTCCGTATAGCCAGAATGTGCGCGCACACACGCACGCACACACAGAGTCCCTCGTGTCTCCCAGCGAGGACCCTTATATCCAGAAAAGCCGCATACTCACGCTTGTGTCTCACAGCAAGGTTTCCTATAACCACATACACACGCGCGCGCACCCTCATATCTCATGGACAGGGTCCCTATAGGCAGAACACACACAAACATTCACCCTCGTGTTTCACGTGAAGGGTCCATATATACAGAACACACACACACTTGCATTCATGTCTTACAGCGAGGGTCCCTAACGCCAGAACTTATACACACTCACCTTTGAATCTCATGGCAAAGGTCCCGATAGCCAGAACACATATGCACACACACATGCTCACCCTCGAGTCTCATGGCAGAACACACACACACTTGCCCAGAGCGAGGGTTCCTACAGCCATAACACACACTTGCCATAATATCATGCAGCAAAGGTCCCTACAGTCAGACCACACACATCAACTCACTCTCATGTGTCGGTGGGGGTCCATATAACCAGAATACACACCTACACGCTCATCCTTGTGTACCCATCTGTACTCTTGTCTCACAGCAAGGGTCCTTATAGCCATAAAAGACACACACACACTCGCGCTTGTGCCTCATGTCAAGGGTTCCTGTAAGCTGAACACACACACACAACCTCATGTCTCACAGTGAGGTTCCCTACAGCCAGAACACACACGTGCACTCACCCTCATGTTTCATGCAAAGGTCCTTATATACAGAACACACATTCACACTTGAGTCTACAGTATGTGTTTCTATAGCCAGAACACACACACTCTTATGTCACACGGCAAGGTCCCCATAGCCAGAACACACACACAGACGAGGGTCCATATATCCAGAACAGCCACACACTCACCCTCCCATCCCACAGCAAGCATCCCTATAGCCAGAACATACACACATGACCATGTGTCTCACAGCAATGATTCCTATAGCCAGAACGTACATACCCCATAGTATCTTGTGGCGAGGGTCCCCATAGTCAGAACACAGACATACATTCGCCCTTTTGTGTGTCGGTGAGAGTCCGTATATCCAGAACACACATACACTAACCCTCGTTTCTCACAGCAAGAGTCCCTATAGCCAGAACACACACACGTACACATCCTCATGTCTCTTGGGAAGGTTCCCTATAGCCAGAACAAACATATACACACACTTAGCCTTGTGTCTCACAACAAAGGTCCCTATAGCCAAAACACACACACACACACACACACACACACAACCTCATGTATCATGGCAAGGGTGCCTATAGCCAGAACGCATACACGCACACTAACCCTCTTATCTCTCTGCAAGCATCTCTGTGGCCTAAAGACACACACACCGTACGCACCCATTCTTCTATCACAGAGAAATACACACACACTTGCCCTCATGTCTCACGGAGAGGGTCTCTATAGCCAGAACACATATACACACACACTTGCCATAGTATCTTACAGCAAGGATTCCTATAGCCAGAACACACACACACACACACACACACACACACACACACACCTGTCCCATGGCAAGGGTCCTTATGACCAGAACACACACACACACACACACTCAGCCAGAACACATACATGCACTCGTCCTCATGTTTCACATGAAAGGTCCATATATACAGAACACATACACACTTGCCCTTGCGTCCTAAAACAAGTGTCCCAAAAGCCAGAACACACACACACACACACACACACACACACACACACACACACCCTCTTCTCTCACGGTGAGGGTCCCTATAGCCAGAACACACACACACACACACACACACACACACACACACACACCCTCTTCTCTCACGGTGAGGGTCCCTATAGCCAGAACACACACACACAATCACACTTGTGAGATATTCTTGGGGTTTCCTCTGAGTGCTGTGGTTGTGCCTCAGTCTCCCCATATGTTACTCATGTATTTCAGTGATGGGACCCAGGTGTGTGATCATTTCAGAGACCGCTAGAGGGTGGATGGGCTTTCTCCAGCCACATGTACACAGACCTAGCCAGAACCCCCTGCCCTGGCCCAACCAGTTACAACAGGTTGGGGCAGGTGGAGACCAAGAGGAGTGGCCACCTTGCCTGGGAAGGGGACAAAGGACTGGGGAGGGGGCAAGGGGATGGCTCAGGGGGTAGCTGAGGGAAAGAGACCAGTCCCCCGGGAGGGGCCGGCAAGGATGGAGCTCTCCAGGTGGTTACTGCTGTAACTTCTAGTTAAGCTGCTAGCAAGGTTTTTCTGCGCTATTATCCTGAGAACTAATAAACCCTTCTGACTTCCACGCTAGCTGTGAATCACTTCTGACTGCAAGGCGGGGTGCATGGTCTTTGGGGCGTGTAGGGCTACCCAGAGTCTTGGAAAGGGGGCTCATAGGGGGAGCCAGGGCAGAGCAGGGGGGCTGAAAGCTGCGAGGCCAGAGTCAGGAGGCGGCTGCACGGAGACCTGAGGGGGCCAACTCCGAAGCACTAGAGTCACGACTGGCTGCACCCGTGTGGCTCCAGAGTCCTGTCCTGGGGGACTGTGTCACCCACCCACCCTCG
Organism: Emydura macquarii macquarii; assembly: GCF_026122565.2. Lineage (NCBI taxonomy): Eukaryota > Metazoa > Chordata > Testudines > Chelidae > Emydura > Emydura macquarii. The sequence continues at coordinate 5,239,676 of NW_027131105.1, read as the reverse complement.
TCTAGTGGCCACGATTCCTATAACCAGAACATACATGCACTCACCATTGAGTCTCATGGTGAGGGGCCCTATAGCCAGAACACACACACAGACACACTCACCCTCATGTATCACAGCCAGGGTCCCTATAGCCAGAACACACACACACACCATCATTTCTCATGGAAAGGGTCTTCGACAGCCAGAACACACATGTGCACTCGTCCTCTTCTCTCACGGCGAGGATCCCTATAGCCAGAACACACACACACACGCACACTCACCCTCTTGTCTCATGACAAGGATTCCTGTAGCCAAACACACACTCACTCACCTGTGTTGCATGGAGAGGGTCCCTATACCAGAACATACACCAACACTTGCCCTCATGTTTTGTGCGAGAGTCCTTATAGCCAGAACACACACATGTTCACTCGCTCTTGTGTTTCACATGAAGGGTCCATATATAAAGAGAATAAACACACACACTTGCCCTCACATCTTAAAACAAGTGTCCTGAAAGCCAATATACACAAATACTTGCCCTGTTCTCTCACAGTGAAGGTGTCTATAGCCAGAACACACACATACACATACACACACTCATCCTTGAGTTTCAGAGCGAGGGTTCCAATACCCATAACACACATTTGCCATAGTATCACATGGTAAAAGTTTCTATAGCCAGAAGAGACACACACACACAAATTTACGCGCCATAGTATCATGTGGCAAAGGTTCCTATAATCAGAGTACACACATACACACACACCCTCGTGTATTGTGATGGGGGATCCTATAGCCAGAATGCACACACACACATACTCACCCTCTTGTCTCACAGCAAGGATCCTTATGGCCTAAATACACACACACACACACACACACACACACACACACACACACACACACGCATGCGCACAGATCCTTCTGTCACAGAAAGGATCACTACAGCCAAAATACACACGCACTTGTCCTCAGGTCTGCGGGTGAGGATCCTTATAGCCTAGACACACACACCCACCATAGTATCTTGTGGTGAGGAATCCTATAGACAGAGAGAGAGCACGCGCATGCACACACACATTCAGCCTCTTCTCTCATGCCAAGGTTCCTATAGCCAGAGCACCCAGACGCGCACACTCTCCCTCATGTCTCATGGCGACAGTCCCTATAGTGAGAACACACGCATACTCACATCTCACGTCAAGGGTCCCTATATCCAGAACACACACACACACACACACACACACACACACACACACACACACACACACACACACACACACACACACACACACACACACACACACACACTAGTCCTCATGTCTCATGCTGAGAATTGCTTTAGCCAGAACACACAGACAGGCACACTCACCCTTGTGTCTCACAGCGAGGGTCCCTATAACCAGAACACAAACACACACACACTCTTGTCTCATGGAGAGGATCCATATAGCCACAAACACACACATGCACTCACACTCGTGTTTTACATGAAGGGTCGATATATACAAACCATGCATGTCCCTAAAGCCAGAACACACACACACTTGCACTCATGTCTCACAGCGAGGCTCCCTACAGGCAGAACACACAGAGAAACACATACACACACATACCTCTCAAGTCTCACAGCAAGGATTCCTATAGCTGGAACACACACTCATTCGCCCTTGACTCTCAGAGCGAGGGTTCCCATAGCCATAACACACGCTGCGTGCCATAGCATCAAGCTGCGAAGGTTCCTATAGTCAGAACACACACATACACCTGAGAACGAGTGTATCAGTGAGGGTCCATGGATCCAGAACACACACCTACACACTCAGCCTTGTGTCTCATGGCAAGAGTCCCTATAGCTAGAACACACACATACTTGTGTCTCACTGCGAGGGTCCTTATAGACAGAACAAAGACACATACTCATGATTTTTCCTCGGGGCAAGGGTTCCTATAAGCAGAACACACACACTCACTCACTGTCGTGTCTCACAGCGAGGGTCCTACAGCCAGAACACAATGTGCACTCGCCCTTGTGCTTCATGTGAAAGGTGCATATATATAGAACGCGCACACACGCATGTTTGCCCTTGTGTCTTAAAACTAGTATCCTGACACACACACACACACACACACACACACACACACACACACACACTTGCACTCATGTCTCACGGCAAGGGTCCCTATAGTCAGAACACACACACACTCACCCTCTTCTCTCCCACCAAGGGTCCCTATAGTCAGACCACACACTTTCCATAGTATCATGAGGCAAAGGTCCCTATAACAGAACACGCACATACACTCGCTCTCAGGTGTGTCGATGAGGGTCCATATATCCAGAACACAAACCCACACACTCGCACTTGTGTCCCACCGCGAGGGTCCTTATAGCCAGAACACACAGACACACACACTCATGCTCATGTCTCACGGTGAGGGTCCCTACAGCCACAACACATAGGTGCACTCACCCTTATGTTTCACACAAAGGGACCATATATACAGAACACACACTCACCTTTGAGTCTACAGATAGTGTTTCTATAGACAGAACACACACACACACACACACACACAGCCCTCTTCTCTCATGGCGAAGGGCTCTATAGTAGAACGCGCACACACATACACACACACACCCTTGTGTCTCACGGCAAGAGTCCCCATAGCCAGCACACACACATACACACACACACCCTTGTGTCTCACGGCAAGAGTCCCCATAGCCAGCACACACACATACACTTACCCTCACGTCACGGCAGAGGTCCCTACAGCCAGAACACACACACACACCCTCATCTCGCAGCAAAGATCCCTATGGCCTAAACACAAACACTTGCACGCACACGCACACCCCTTTCTGTCACAGAGAGGGTCCCTATAGCCAAAACACACACACACACACACACACACACACACACACACACACACTTGCCCTCGTGTCTCACGGTCAGGGTCCATATAGCCAGAACACATAGACACACACACTCGCCATAGTATCTTGCGGTGAGGAATCCTATAGTCGGAGGCGTGCGCACACACGTGACCACACACGCACACTCACCCTCTTGTCTAATGGCAAGAATTCCCATAGCCAGAACACACACTTGCCATAGTATCACATGGCAAAGGCCCCTACAAGCAGAACACACACATACACTTGTTCTCATTTGTGTTGGCGAGTGTCCATATATTCAGAACCCATGCCCGCACACTCACCCTTGTGTCTCACAGCGAGGGTCCCTACAGCCAGAACACACACGTGCACTTGCCCTTGTGTTTTACTCAAAGGGTTCATATATACAGAACACACACACCCTCACCCTCATGTCTTAAAACAAGTGTCTTGAAAGCCAGAACACACACACACACACTTGCACTCATGTCTCAGGGCAAGGGTCCCTATAGCGAGAACACACACATACTCATGTCTCATGGGAAGGGTCGCCTATAGCCAAATTACACACACACACACACACACACACACACACACACACACACACACATCCTCTTGTCTCACAGCGAGGGTCCCTATTGCCAGAACACACACACGCGGTCACCCTCATTTCTCGTGGCAAGAGTCTCTATAGCTGGAACACACAGATACTCGCCCTCTTGTCTCACTGTGAGGGTCATGACAGTCACAACACACATACACTCATCCTTGTGTCTCATGGCAAGGGTTCCTATCACCAGAACACACACTTGCCATGGTACCATATGGCGAGGGTCCCTATAATCAGAACACACAAATACATTTGCTCTTGTGTATATCAGTGAGCATCCATATATCCAGAATACACACACACACACACAAACACTCACCCTGGAGTCTCATCATGAGTGTTCCTATAGACAGAACACACACACACACACACACACACACACACACCCTCATCTCTTGTGGTGAGGGTCTGTGCACACACATGTGCACACACACATATCCTCATTTCTTGCAGCAAATGTCCCTCTAGCCAGAACACACACACATGTCTGCCAGCGAGCGTTCCTATAGGAAGAACACACACACGGTCACCTTCGTTTCTCATGGCAAAAGTCCATATAACCAGAACACACGGACACTTGCCCTCGTGTCTCACTGCAAGGGTCACTACAGCCAGAACACACACTAGCCCTCTTGTCTCACATGAAGGGTCCATATATCCAGAACATACATACATACACTTGCCATCTTGTCTCACTTTGAGGATCCCTATAGCTGAAACACACACACGCACGCATTTGCCCTCGAGTCTCATGGCCAGAATTCACACACTTGCTCTGCTGTCTCACGTTGAGGGTCCCTATAGCCAGAACATACACACAGATGAGATCGTGTCTCAGTGCGAGTCAATATTGTCAAGACATATGTACACCGTTGTGTGCCACTGTGAAGGTCTGTAGCAACCGGATACACGCGCACACCCTCATGCATAAGTGCCCGGGTATGTTTCACTGGGATACACACGTCCTTGTGTCTCAGTGCAGTGGTTCGTGTCACCAAACCACACTCTCATATCTCACTGTGAGGGTCCATACAGCCGGGATGCATGTGCATGTCCTTGTGCATCACTGCAAGGGTCTGTGCCACTGGACCACATACACACACACAAGTCCTCATGTCTAAGAGCTAGTGGCACACACATGCATGCTTCATGTCTTTGTCTGGGGGCCATGCCACTGGGACACACACACAGACTCCCTCCTGTCTGATTTTGAATATACATACTGCCAGGAAGCACATACATGTCCTTCTGTTTCACTGTGAGAGTCTGTATCATTAGGACATCCCAACACTGCTCGTGTATGAGTGTGAGGGTCTGTACTGCTGTGACACAAACATAGGCCCTTGTGTCTCACTGTGACACACTTACACACCCTCGTGTATCACTGCTAGAGTCCATACCACTGGTGGGGACACACACACCCTCGCATCTCATTTTAAGGGTCCATTCTGCAGAGACACATATGCATCTTTGTGCATCAGTGGGAAGGTCTGTTCCAGTGGGACACAAAGACATCAGCATATGAGGGTACATACTGCCAGGAGACACACACATGCTCTCCAGTCTCACTGCAAGGGTCTACACTGCTTAGACACATACATGCACACCTTCCTGTCTGAATGCGAGGGTCCACACCCCCAGGAGACACACATGCCTTCATATCACACTATGTGAATTTGTACCGCTGGTACATCCCCCCATCCTGTCTGAGTGTGAGGGTCCCACAACGAGGAGACACACACGTCCTCATATCTCACTGTGTGGGTCTGTACCGCTGGGACACACATTCCCATCCTGAATGACTGTGAGGGTCCCACGACCAGGAGACACACACGTGTCCTCAGATTTCACTGTGAGGGTCCATTCACTGGGACTCACATGGACCCCCTCCTATCTCATTGCAAGGGACCATACCACCAGAACACACATGCACATTCCTGTATCTCAGGGCAAGGGTCCATCCTGCTGGGACACTCCAAGCATTGAGACACCAGGGTATACGCATGAGTGGATCAACAGGAAACACACACGCACCTCCTGTCTCAGTGAGAGGGTCATACCGCTGGAACACAAGTGTAGGCCCTTGTGTCTGACTCTGACTATATGCACCACCGGGAGGCACATACACATCCTCGTGTCTCACTGCAACAGCCCATTGAGCCAGGATACATACACACATGCCTTCGTGTCCATATCACTGGGGCACACATGCATGCCCTCTTGTCTGAGTGTGAGATTCTGTACCACTGGGAAACACACGCACCCCCTCATATCTCATTTTGAGGGTCTTACCACTAGAACACACATGCATTCCCTCACGTATGAGTTGGAGGGTCTTTACAGGCAGGAGAACACACACACACACACACACACACACACCCCTCCTTTCTCAGTGCAAGTGTCTGCTCTGCTGGGATACATATGCACACCCTCATGTGTCAGTGCAAGGGTCCATATGGCCAAGAAATCAGCACATGCCTTCCTGTCTCAGCGCGACGGTCCAGACCACTGAGAAACACACAGACCCCTGTGCCTCACAGCGAGGGTGCGTACCACCAGGCCACACACACCCCTTCATTTCTCTGTACAAGGGTCTATACCTCCCAGACACAAGTCTTCATGTCTCACTGTGAGGATCCAGGCCATCAGGAAAGATGCACACCTCCACTCACATCTCATTTCCAAGGTCTGTACGACGGGGATACATATCATACCCATTCATTGCACACTGTGAGCGTCTGTGCCACTGGGACACGCGTGCATGGGTTGGTACCACCAGGACACACACACGTGCCTGTGTGTGCGCGTCAGGATGAGGGCTCGTGCTGCTCACACACACGCACATCTCAGGGTATATCTACACAGCAGCTGGGGGCGTGCTTCCCCGTGTGGGCAATCAGATACGTGCTAGCTCTGCTCCAACAAGTGCGCTAACAATAACGTAGCTGGGGACAGTAACTTGGGCCAGGTGCCCAGGCCAGGTTTGGACCCAGGCAGCTGGTCCAAGATGCCGCCCAAGCTACACCCAGATTCAGTGCTATTTTTAGCACGCTAGCTACAGCAGAGCTAGCGCATGTTTGTTCATCTAAGCTGGGAAGAACGCTCCCAACTGCAGCACAGATGTTCCCTCAGTGTGAGGTTCGTACCCTTGGGAGGGACACACACACACCCTCCTGTCTGGGTGAGGGTTCATACCCCCAAGACACACATGCACACACTCATCTCTCAGTGCGAGGGTATGTATCCCTGGGACACACATGCACACCTTCCCATCTCAGCACAAGGTTCTGTGGCAGTGGGATACACACACATTCACATTCGTGTCTCAGTGTGAGGGTTCATATTCCTGGGACACACACCCCTCATGCCTTATTTCAAAGGTTCATACAACCAGATTACACACGCTCACATCATCGTGTCTCAGTGTGAGGATCTATCCATGCTCTCATTTTCTCAGTGCAAGGATCTGTAACACAGGGACACTCACGCACACCTTTGTGTGTCATTGTGAGGGTCTGTTCCGCCCAAATGCACATACTCATACCCTCTCATCTCAAGGGTCCATACCACCAAGACACACATATGCACATCCCTGTCTGAATGTGAGAGTCCGTAACCTGGCAACACATGCACACACCCTTGCGTCCCAGTGCAAGGGTCCATACCACTGGGACACACACATCACCTTGTGTGTCAGTGTAAGGTTCCATACCACCAGCTCCATATTGTCAGGACATACAGGCACTCCCCCCCCCCCCCATATTTCACTGCCATTGTCCATACCATCAGGTGAAACATACACACCCCCATGTGGCTTAGTCCGTACCACCAGGGATACACTCAGAGCTCATGTCTCTTTACCAAGGTCTGATTTGCCAGGACACACACACGGTCCTGTGTCTCGCTGCTAGAATCTGAAGCACCAGTCAACACATGCACAACCTCATATCTCAGTGTGAGGGTCCGTACCGCCAGAACACAAACACATGCCCTCATATTTAAGTATGAGGGTCTATATTGCTGGGACAAACACACGCAGGTCCTTGTGTCGTATTGCAAAGGTCCATACCACTGGAACACACACATGCATGTCATCTAATTTCAAGGTGTGTGCCATCAGGACACACACACAAATGCTCTCATTTTTCACTGCAATGATTCATAGCTTCAGCAAACACATGCACATGCTCATGTCTCTGTGTGAGGGTCCCTACCACCTGAACACACTCTTGTGTGAGTGCAAGGATCAATACCACCAGGACATAGGCACACCTTTGCCTCTCATTTTGAGGGTCTATTCCACTAGGACCCACATGCACATGGTCTGAGTGCGAAGGTTTGTACTACTGGGACACACACAGACACCCTCGTGTATCAGTACAAAAGTCTATAGTTCCAGGACACAACACACATCCCTGGGTCTGAGTGGGAAGGTCTGCACTGCCCAGACATAAACACACACACCTTCGTGTCTCAATGTGAAAGTCAATTTCCTCTTATGTGCCACACACAGGCGCCCTTGTGAATTGTCATTAGCTGCGCACAAGCAATGCTAAGTAAACACCAGGATGGTGCAGATCAGCACACTTCAGCTGGTTTCAACACAGCTATGCTGATTTCCTCCTGCCCATCCCCCCTACCTTCAACATCCCCAATGCCACCACCATAGACCCGGCTGCAAGCAATCAGAACATCACCATGAGCCACATGCTGTTTGCCCCAGCTTCACATTGTAGGAAATCTAGTTTTATCCATTTGGCTTTGGCACATGCTTGAATCTCTACCACCCAACTGCACAACACGGCTGTCCAAGCAAAACATCTGGGACCATGGCAGAAACCATCGCGAGTCGAGAGATGAATCAAGCGAATGGGAGGGAGGAAGAGAGAAATGAAGGAGGGATGGCGGGAAGATCAGGAGTGAAAATAAAAACTTCTGTTCGTTTGGGGTGAAAATAACAAAGGTAAAGTGTCATACCTTGGCTGTTTAACGTCAGATGAGCAGGACCTTGAGGGGAGAGGAAAAGATAAAAAGAAAGAAAGAAAAAAGACTAGTCATATAAACGCACAGAAAAAAGGAGGGTTTAATCTTTTTGCCACAATTTAAAAGCTGTTTTTAACTTGTGACAGACATCCAGGCCCCAGGGGGAGAGAGAAAAGGGGTGGGGGGAGAGAGAGACAGAAAAGGGGTTCGGATGCCGAAACGGAGTGAACGAAAAAAGAAAGGGAAGGAAAGAGAAAGAGAGAGAGAGAGAAAGAAAGAAAGAACTCAAAAGCCCGGACAGATCGAACTGAAATTGAAACAGGACGACAGAATAGAGTCTGGGAGGGGTCTTTATTAGTCTCTTTAAAAAAAAAAAAAAAAAAAGCATCGTGGGCCCCTCTGCGGCAGAGAGACAGGAAAATGCTTCTTTTTTTTTTTTTCTGGTTAAACGATAAAATTAAGAAAAACAACAATGAAGAAAGAGACACAAACCAAGGGCCCAAGAAGGCATGTGGGGGACAGTGGTGCCTTTGGTGCTGGAGGGTCCCGCAGGAAGAGCTGGAACGTGCTGCTGCTTTGGGAGGCAAGGGGGTTAGTGGTGGGAGTTCACAAGGAGGCTGGCTGGCCTCTCGCTCCCTCCGAGTGCCTCCAGAGTAAACCCAGTCAAGTGAGAGGAGCTACCCACTGTGTAAATCAGGAGAGAGGATTTTCCCCTCCCACACCCCAGTGGGAAGCAGGACTAACTGTGTCACAATGAGAAGAGCTACGTGCAGGTGTCAGAGGAGCTAATTACACATTTGGTCACCCCGGTGTAAACCAGGAGTCACTCCATGAACGTCAATAGTGCTGATTCCTCTCCCCTGTGTAATGCAGGAATAACCCCGCCAAAGCAAGAGGAGTTAAACACACAGTGCAAATCAGGAGTAACTCCACTGCAATCAACAGCACAGGTTCTCCTCTCACCGACCCTCTCTAGAACAGGAGTAACTCCATGGCATTCAATGGGGCTGATTCGCCTCTCGCTCATCCCAGGGCAAATCAGGAGTAACTCCATGGGAACACGTGTAGCTGTTCTGACACGAGCAGAGAATCATTCTTTTAGCACCAAACTGTTTCACTGCCAAGCACCCTTGCACCTGCAACACCAACTGTTACTTGGCATTTTTGCCACTCCACCCTGACACACACACCCCCACTGCGAGAACGAAACACCATTTGAAGAGATGCGACCCTCTTGCACAGCAGCATGAGGAGGCAGTTACAATATCTCAGAGCCATCGCTAATCCTGCAGGGTGGGAAACTTAAAACAAGGGATACAGCCAAGTACAACCACACAGGGGCTTCCCCCTCCTCAGTCCCCATCTCATGCCATCACCCGCCCCTCCTTGGGGAAGCAGGGGCTGCCCACATAAGCAAAGCACTATCTGCTAAATTACACAGTAAATCTCAGGGGTCCTGGCTCCCAGGCCTCCCATTTTAACCACTAGACCCCACTTCCCAGCTAGAGCTCAGGATAGAACCCAGGAGTTCCACTCCCCACCCCCGCTCTAACCACCAGACCCTGCTCCCCTCCCAGAGCCAGGAACAGAACCCAGAAGTCCTGTCTCCCAGCCCTGCCTCCTCTATCCCACTACACCCCATTTCCCACTCTCTTGCATGACAGGATTGGGGGCCCCACCCTAACTTCTAACAAGGTTTCAGATGCTCGTTGCTACAGCAGCTCTGGTTTCCCAAGGAGATCTGATTTTGGCTGCTTATGGGGGGTGGGTTTGGAAAGGAACTGGGCGGGGAGTTCATGACATTTGGGCAGGTTCCCCTACTCACAGCCCAGTTCCTGCCTGACCACTGCAACTCAGCTTCCCATGTTGTGGACACCACTCTAAGGTGGTGTAAAACACTGGTGTGTGGGGATCAACTACTGGGATCCACCCAGCCCCACCCCCGTGCTGCCTCTGGATAGATCAGTGTGCGGAGGTCAACAGATCTCCTGGGATCAGCTGCAAGGATACAACTAGCCTAGCCTCTGCACTGCCTAATGATACATTTGTACTGGGGAAATAGATACCCTGGGATCAACCATTGGGTCCACCCAAACCAGCCCATGCTGCCTTCCATTTCAATAGATCAAAGAGGGGATAAAGATCTCCTGGGATCAACTGCTGGGATCCACCCAGCCCAGGCCTTGCATTGCTTTCTGATAGATTGGGGGGTAGATCCCTTGAGATCTACCACTGGGACTCACCCAGACTAGGTCCATGCTCCCTTCTGAGAGATCAGGAGATGTGGTAGGGTAGATCCCTTGGATCCTCTGCCAGGATCCACTAAGCCCAGCTCCCATGCTGCCTCCTGATAGCTTGGGGTGGGGCAGATAGATCACAGGAGACCCACCCGGCCAAGTATCCCAATCCTCTGTCTCTCATAGAGGGGACTGTATGGGGCCACTGTGGGAGGGGGGGACGACAGGGTAGACAGTAGTAATTCCCAAACAGCCCCTCCTTCTGCTCTTCTCCCACCTCTCCCACAGATGGGCAGGCGGGAGCAAGAGGCATTAATATTCATCTCCCGCCCACCCCAGTGCCTCCCGCATCATTAATCATTGTGTCCGCTCCTCTCCTCACAACAGGCAGCTGCTTCCAAGACATCAGGCAATTTCATGCAAATGACATGAGGCCCTCTCTGTCCCACACCCAGATGCCCCCCGCCCCAAGACGCCTGCTCCCCCTCACCCATCGCCACCCCCCACCCAGCACAAAGGCACCCACTTGCAGCCTGTACAGCTTATACACTATGGGGGCAGGAGGGTTTCACCTTCAAAGACAGGGAGAGAACCCAGGAGTCCTGGCTCCCAACCCAGCCAGTCTTGCTCTAACCACTAGACCCCACTCCCCTCCTCGAGCCAGGGCTAGAACCCAGGAGTCCTGATTCTCAACCATCCCATGCCTGAACCACTGGCTCGAGGGGAGGGGGGTTGAGAAATCGGATATGGGGCCTTTCCCCTCTGAAAGGTGCCAGCTCTGATCCGACCTCAGGGTGGGGTGAGTGGGGGGTGAGGGGTTATACGAAGCCGCTATCCCTTCACTGCCCTCCACTGGGTGATGTGAAACAAGCCTGCTGGGTCTCAGCCTGATTTCCCGTTGGTCACGCTCTGCAATGACATCCCAACTGGCCACCTCACTGCCAGGGGCCGACTGCAGCCACAGGGGACTCCCCCAGACAGCACACAGGGGGCACACAGCCAGGGGAGTCTGTGTATGGAGCGGGAGCTTGGGATGTGGGGGTTACAGTGGGTGAAGAGTTAATGGCCATGGATGGGGGGGACTTGGGAAGGTGGGTGGGGGGCTGCAGCAGGAGGAAGGGTTCAGATATAGAGGCTGCAGTGGGGGGGGACTGAGGAGGGGAAGGAAGGAGTGGGGGGTGGAAGCTGCATGGGGGTTGTGGGGGGGACTGAGTCAGGCCTGGTACATTAGCACTGAGCCACCCCCCCCCAAAAAACCCAGGCCTGGCACATTAGGGTGCTGCCTGCTCTCCTCCTGTCACCATGGAGACCAGCTCCAAGGATCCCTCAGGCATGACGCTGGTAGCCATATTGTTCCAGCTCTGCAGCCTCTCTTCCTCCCCCCCCCGCAACACCCTGGTAGGAGGGGGCCCTGTGGCGGGAAAGCCCCGGGGATGGGGGCTGACCGTGTCCACTGGCACCAAGGGAAGGAACGATGAAGCTGCCCCCAGCTCCGCTGTGCCCCTCAATCCCAACCCGCAGCCCTCCAGGAGCCCTGTTCTCCCAGCCATACTCTGCCCGCAACTAAACAGGAGACCCCAACTCTATTTTGTAGCAGCTTCAGACATTTGGGAGGTGGTAAATCACAACCAGCCCCTACCCTCGGCCAGATCCAACCCCAGCCTCCTTCCCACCAACTGGTATCAGCTGTGTGAGCACAGACCCCCCCAGCACTGTGCCCTCCTGACACACTCACCATATGACCCTCCCTCGCACACTCACTTTACACAGGCCCTTCCCTGCACACGTGCCGCACGACCTTCCCTCACACAAAGACCCTCCCTCACATGCACACACACACCTTCACGCCCCATGCAGACAGACACAGCACGCACCTTTCATGTATGTGCACCTGCCTAGCCTACGGCCACACACACAGAGGGGCACAGTCACATATGGGCACACGCTACACACACAGTCCAACATGCCAGCATATGCGAAGCACACATACAAAATAACATGGTCACATACTGGGGTATGACACACGTGCGCGGATACCCTGGTACATGCACAACATGCTCCCATATGGGCTTGCACATTCCCTGACATTCACTGTGTGCCATACACGCACACCGTGACAGTCACACTGTGACACGCACTGTTGAGTATGCCACACAGCCTTGCGCATGGCTGGAAACAGGACACTGGGCAGGGAAGGCCATGGTTCTGAGATGGCATTGAGCATTCTCTGTTTCAGATGATGGGTTAGCTGGTTCTCGCTCACATACTCAGACTCCGGCTGGTCGCCCACATGGGGTCATGAAGGAATTTTCCCTAGGTCAGATTGGCAGGGACCTTGGGGGTTTTTAACCTTCCTCTGGAGCGTGTGGGTTCAGGTTGCTTGCCAGGATCACCTGGGTATTTCTCACTTCATCATTCCCTGCCAGTGCGGGGCCTCAGGCCCTGTCGCACCCCAGTCCTTCCTCTTCTCTGCCGATGGCACTGAACAGCCTAGGTTCCTGTGGGCCATAAAGCTTTGGTCTCATTGCGGGTGCTGATTGCTGCTGCTGGCCTGTGCTATACAGGAGGTCAGACCAGATGATTGGTTGGCTCCTCCTGGCCTTAAACCCTGTGATGCTCCTTATATCCTCCCTCGTACCCTTGCATAATCACCCATTCACACGTCTGCATGGCACACACACACCCTGATACACGCACACTTGAGTAGGCACTCTCATATTTTTACTCAATCCTTCACACCATTATACACTCACACGTGTGCGCATACTACACACACCCACACATTCACGCACACTGGAGCCTGTGCTTGCCCACAGCAGCCTTGCTAGTGGGGTGGGGGGTGATTAATGGCCCCATCCACCGGCCCAGCCCGGGTGCCCAGATAACATGCCCTGCTTTGTCTCCGATCATGTTGGTTAATGACAAGCCTGTAATCGGCATGGAGCCGCCACTCAGGAGATTAATAACAGCGCAGGCCGCGAATAATGCAAATCACAGCTCAAGTATTTGCATAACATGGTCTTATTGGTTCCAATCCTCCTCATTTGCATATCAATAATCCATTGGTTACAATGGCCCCCTTCATTAGCATAACACCAGCCCATTGGTTTCAATGCCCTGCCCCCCTCCCCTTCATTACTATAACACAAGCCCATTGGCCCTCAAGAGTTTGGATGCTGGGGGAATAAGGCAGGGAGACTGGAAGTCATGGACTTAGGAGTGGGGGCTGGAGCTTTGTACCCCAGCCTTCAAGTGGGGAGAGCCAAGAAAGGGAAATTCCTTGTGTGTGATAGGTGGGGGGTTTTGGGGCATGGATGGAAGGCGCAAGGAGCCAGAGGAGGAATGGCAGAGGTGTGTATGTGCACATGTGTGAGCGTGTGCGCATCGTTCATGCCAATGACATGCAGGCCAAGAGAGGCACAGGCTTGCTTTCTTTGCACATGCAAGGGAAAGGTGGGGCCTATTGTACATACTCTGAAAACATGTGGTGTGGGTTCAAAAGACAGGTGCACACACACGCACTCACACAGACATGAACATACAAGTGCACACACACACAGATGTGAACACCCAACAGGTAGCACCTACTTCAAACACAATACATGCAGAGGAGACGGGCATCTCGTTTCCCATGCAGACATATGCAGGATCAATAGGTGGCATGTGCTTATGTGTGTCCGTGTATGGCTAAGCAGAGCATAACTGAGTGCATGTTCTCACCCCACACACAGGGAACACAGGAGAGGGGGGTGCTCCAACATATTCACCCAAAGACGTACTCTGCACATGCAGAATATACAGGAGGTGCATGTTCCACGTGGCATGCTCACACATACACACACTTCACACACCCAGAGTACTCAGGAGGCGTGTGATGCATCTAACATGCTTGCACACAGACATGTGCCACACAAGCCTACACACAAGTGGGAGGAATGGCACACAGAACACGCAGAAGGGCTACATTCCACCTGGCATGTTTGCACACCTATTCTACATACACAGAACACACGGAAGGCGTGTCTGTGCACAGTGTGTGTGTACTGCTTAGCACCCTGTGCCCAGTGGCACAGGTCCTACAACCCTGCGCAAACAATACCCAGGCAGTGCCCATGCTCTTGTCTGTGCAAACACAAGTGTCTCCCCATCATGTAACTCACCCCCCCATCCCACCCAAGATGCCCCCTCCTGCCTCCTCACTCGTTGAGAGGGAGAGGCTGCAGCACCCAAGTTCCGACCCCACCTCCTTCGGTGATTTCCCCATTCTGAGCAGACATGACATCAAGTACAAGTAAAAGTCACCATGCTGCTAAATCTTATCTCCCCAGCACAGATGCCTGTCCATCCCCCGCACCGCAGCACGCAGCTCCAGAGGGTGCCAGGACCCACACAAACACACACACAGTCGGTATCCCCACACACACAGTTTGTAACCCCTCTAACAGACATATACACACAGACAGCTGCGCCCCTACACAACCCCAGGGAGTTCAGTCAGCGACCCTCTCCCCATTAGGCCACCAAGGGACAAAATGGTGGCACGATACAAGGGCAAACTGACACACAAACACCCACGCACACAGACTCCACACAGGTGCTGTGTGATGACACAGTAGCAGAACACAAGAAGGGGAGGGAGAGATACAAGCAGGGACGGACACACACACACACATTCCCCCCAAAGAATTAGTCCCATTCCCCTCCCACACACACTGCATCCAGGCCACACTAGATATACACAACATCCCCTTGATCCCCTTGGTACTGGCACAATCAAACACCAAGGAAGCAGCCCGCAGAGTGCCCAGCCCCCACCCTGAAACAAAACACACTCCCCCAACCAGCAACTAACACCCACTGCCCTCCCAGAGCCCGGACTGGAACCCAGGAGTCCTGCTCCCAGCCTCCTCTCTGCTTGAACCCTGCTCCCGCGATGGAGTAGGAAGCACAGGCCCCGTGGGAAGATGTGGGGTGCGCTGGAGATGGGACTGGGAAGCGCGCTTGAGCAGGGTCTCTGCAATGGGGCCAACAGAGAACACGTTGGAAGGAAGTCTGAGCTGGTTTGTCTAGAGGTGGCTGCTCGGGGACAAGCCTCACACAACAAGTGGAGGGGAGGGGGCAGGGAAAATACAGGCAAGATGCTTTCCCACACAGTTCCCCTGAACCCCCCAAAGCCCTCCCACACACACATACCCACGGCTCCCCTCCAGACCAGGAGAACTCCCAGCTGCCAACCGCTCTCCCTTGCCCATCAGTCACAGCAGCAGTCAATCAGCTGGCTGCCTGGGGGATTGTGGGAAAGGAGCAAGAAGCCACTGGCTGGACTCCCCCATGCCTGGGGGCTCCTGGGTCTGCTTGCAAAAAGAGCACTGTCTGTGCCCCGACCCGTCCAGCCCCAAACTATCCACCCTGGAGCACACCAGCCCACTGGGGGCAGTCCCTCAAACCCAGCCCCCTGTGGACCGAGAGCCCTCCCATTCCCAAACCCAAATGTCTCTCCCCTCGATACACACCCCAGCCCGGGGGAAGAGGTGAGCACAGTGCCCATTCAGCATGTTGCAGCCCTGGTGTTCCAGAAAGACCCTACAACAACAGACCTGGTTATGTTTATATAAGACCCTAGGAGTAACACACCAGCACACCCAGGAGACCCTACAATAACACACCTGCCAATGCAATAGGGGATGGAATTTGGAGAAGGAAACCGCTGCTGCTGAGCTCCCAGCTGACGTTAGGCATGAATGGAAAAAACAAATTTACCCAGCGGCCAGAGACAGGGACAGAATGGGGACTGTCCAGTTCAGGGGGTGGGGAATGGGATATGGGGCCTTTCCCCTCTGCCGGGCAGCTGCTATGACTCAGTCCCAGTGCGTATGTAGGGACTGATTGGGAAGCTGTGGGGGGAAGAGGGGTAAGGGGCAGAGAGAGTGAGAGTATACGTGCACGCACATATGTGTGATGGTGGCTGTATATGAAGAAGGGCTGGAGGGCAGCGTGTGGGGGTGGAGCGTGGGGGCTATTTTTACAGGCATCCCTCACCCAGCACTGAGATGCAGACAACTGTGAGATGAGGTGCGGGGCTATTTATGCTGGGATCCCTCACCGGACGCTGAGATGCAGATGCCTCGGGTGGGGCACAGGGGCTGTCCATAGAGGGATTCTGGGGGGTGGGAGAGAGGATGGGGAAAGGGTTTGGAGTTGCACACCCTAGATATGTCTGGGATGCCTTCTTGGCCCTGGTTACAGGGCAAGGGGATGGGGAGATGGGTCAGGGGGCAAGGGTTCCCCCATTGGGGAATCTTGCCTTTCCCATCTGGACCATAACTGAGAAATCAAATATACAACACACACACCCCTCATAGACACAACTTGTATTTACAATCAACACAACACACACCAACATCTAGCAGACCACACACACACACACACACACACACACACACACACACACACACACACACACACACACACACACACACACACACACACAGAGTGTACATGCATGCCCACTGTACTCATTCACAGTACATATAACATACCCACCCCACACTTCCCACATGCACACGTCTGCACACAACCTCCACGGAAAGTCATCCATGCACTGCCCGCACAACACAGACTACACTGTGACGCCAGAGCACCTCCGCCCAGCAATCCCTCCATAGGAATCACATTCCCTGCCCCACCTCACTCCACATGCAACACCATCCCCCAATTACTGTATGGGGAATAGACAAGGCCAACACCCCCTCCACACACCTCCTTCTTCCTGGTACCTTAGACAGGCGCCACACAATCACAATCAAATTGAGGTCACAAACCCCCTCCTCACCCTGCAAATGCCAAGGTTGCCTCCACAAGCAAGACAACCCCTCAAGAGGTAGGGAGAAAGGGGATGGTCCAGAGTCCGAGGAGCCGAGATCAGAGAGGGCATGGGGACAGGGAAGGCCAGAGAAGTGGGGTGCCTCCTAATTTGTGGGGTGCAGTCTATTCTACTAGCCTCTATTGTCTAGGGGAGCAGCGGGGGCTCTATGGGGTGTGTTTGTGGGGAAGCTCGCTGCCCAGATATCGTGGTTCTGATCCAGTCCTTCCCCAACCCCCTCAGTCACACACAGGTTCCAACACATGCCCCCACCCCGCCCCTGATACAAAGTGGTCTATGAACCCTCCCCATGGGGGGAAACAGCCACATAGACAGACTGCTATTGCTGTGTTCTGACTCCCCCGAGACAAGGCAAACCCCATGGAACCGAAGGGGTTGGGGGGACTCCAAGACAACTGGGAATGCCTGGCTGGAGGGGCAACCCTGAGACAGACACCCTGACATTAAATGACCCCTTGGGATCCAATTTACCGTCAGGTAGGGGAAGCACAGAGCTGGGGTGCCGCTGGAACATAGGGGAACCCCAACCCAGTCACCCAGGAATCCCTCTAGCCCAGGCCCTCCTCAATGGACCCCCACAGGTTGAGGGAGCAGGAAACAGTCCCCAATATCATGAATGAATTTGCTTCTTGTAGCATCGCCCCCAACCCTTGCCCACCGACACCCCCACACGCCATCAACAGCCAGTGTAGAGAATGCAAAGGGGTCACTCACCTTCCATCGTGTGCTCTTCTGCCAGGGACATTCCCACAGACGCAGCCAGACGGACACACAGACAGAGAGAGAGAAAGAGAGGGAGTTAGTGAGGGGCAGCGTGGCCACCAGCACAGACAGACACTTAAAAATAACCAGGAAAAGATTGTAAGGGGCAGGGGAGGCAGATACACTGTAGCAGGCAATCCTGCCCAGGGGAAAGGGGAGTGTAAGGCTGGAGAGCACAGTGTGCTGAGTTCTCCAATCCCCCAGTCCTGCCCCACAGTTTCCCCACTGTGGGGTTCCCCAGGGGAGTGGCAGGATGGGAGCCAAAGGACTCTGGTGGGGATATCCATGCGGAGCCCTCCCTCTGGCCCCCCGACTCCCAGTGACACTCAATCCCTTTTTCCCCAAAACCGTCCTAGAGACACTGGGGAGATGGGATGACAGGCCAAAGCAATCATAGCAGGACAAGATGTGTGCAAGCCAATGCCCTCTGGTGCCCCTCAACCCCACCCACTGCCCACCCAGCCCAGCCTGGCTCCCTACACACAGCTCTGCCGGGGCCCCTCAACTCCACCCACAGTCCCCCGTCCCAGTCCAGGCTCCCCACACCCAGCTCTGCTGGAGCCCCTTACCCCAGCTCTCAACATGGACCCATCCCAGCTGCCCACCAGTGCCACAAACCCCGCCACCCCACTGGTGGTCCCACTCCTGCCCCACATGGCAGCCTGGGCAGCCCACAGAGCAGGGTGGTGATTCAGAAGGAGCTGGACTGGTTGGGCTAGTTTCAGAAGCTGCCTTTGGTCTGTGGGAGAAGCCCTTCTCCCTGGCTAGAATCGGAGCCTCCTCGATGATGTTACAGCCTGGCTCCACTGCTTTGGTGGGGCTAAATGGTAGGCAGGAGCCATGAACTCACTCAGTTTCCCAAGTGCCCTCCATGGGGCAGTGACAGGACTCCTGGGTTCTATCCCCTGCTCTGGGAGGGGATTGGGGTCTAGTGGTCAGAGCAGGGGGCAAAGAGTCAGAGTCCATTGGATAAGAGGAGGGGTGGGACTGAGACAGGATTCCTGGGTTCTCTCTCTGGCGTTGGGAAGGGTATAGGGTCCAGTGGGTGGGTGCGGGGCGGGGGGGCAGGTCTGAAAGCCAGGATGCCTGGGTTTGATCCCTGGGGTTTTGCACAGAGCTCAGTTCAGGACAGACACTTTCTGTTGTAACTAAATGTTTTGTGACCAACATTATTAGTCCCTTAGTGCCATTCCCAGACTCACTCAGTAAGGAAGTGTGCAGCTTTCTGGCACCAGAGCTGGGCTAGCAGGGGGCTGTGGGTCAGGACTGAGGGGCACCAGCAGGGCTGGGAGAGAGCCCAGGGCTGGGACAGCACGGGGCTGCAGACTCAGGCAGGCGTCACCTTGTGACCACAAGGGCTGGAGTTTGGGGGGCTGTTGACGGACGGCTACATCTGAGCGGCATGTGACCACCTGTGGGCCCCCCCCCCAGACACAACACGTGGAATGTGGCCCAAGCCTCCCACTCCTCAGCACGATCCTGCCCCTCTCACAGAACGCGCCAAACCAGCAGGTGAAGCAATCAATAACAACGGGCCAAAGCAAGGAGCTTGCAGCCAATAACTGGGGCCAACAGGCTAAGAGCAGAGCCTTCCCCACCCCCCCATCCAGCCATCAGGACCTGGGGCAGCAGCCAGGACAGTTAAGGGAGAGCGACACAGCTCCACTGGTGCCCCTCAATCCTGACCCCCCACACACTCACCCTCACCCTGCCCTCCATGGAAGGGGACGGGGTCAGGAATGCTCTGCCCGGGCCTCGCCCCGCCCGCCTTCGCCCCCTCCGGTTGCTGCACTTCCACCAGCTGTCCCCAGGGACAGATCACCCCTCAGCCCAGCAACATCATCGACTCCTTATGCAATTGATCTGGGGGGCTCGTGCCATCAGGTGCTGGGCTGTGACAAGAGGTCTGCTGGGTCAGTGTGAGGGAGGAGGGGTCGTTCTCCTTCCAGGCCCCACTGTGAATGCTGGGCCAGGTGGCCCAGGGGGAAGGTTCAGAGCCGCTTAGTGCACTCCAGATACCCCACACCAGAGACTTCCCAGTGCCCCCCAACTCTGTGCATGGCAGGGGTGGGGGAGGGGTACCGAGGCAGCAGGCCCCTCCAGGATCTTCCTTAGCGATAGAGCAAAATGGGGGGGGGGTGTGTGTGTGGCAGGAGCTGGTTTCCATGGCAACACCAAACAAAAGGCTGGCCAGGATGACAGCTCTAACACACGTGGGGGCGGGGGCGGGGAAAGAGGGGATGCCCCCAACCAAACCTACTCCTCCTAAACCTGCCACTCTCGGGGGAGCCAGGGCTCCTGGGTTCTAGCCCAGCCCTGGATGGGGAGTGGGGCCTAGAGGGCTGAGTGGGTCCCAGCATGACCTAGGATGAGACCCTTCCCCTCTCTACATCCATCACAACCATTGTGCATGAGGAGCTGGGGGAGGGAAAGGGGCTGTTCCCTTCCTTCTGTCTGTGGGTCTGCAGCACGTGTACACGTGTCTGTCTGTGGTGCAGCCTTCAGCTGGCTTGGGCAGGGGCCACGCTCCAGGCTCCCAGACAACCCATCCCGATGTGGGGCTGGCACACACCTCACCCAGCGGCTGCCACGGGGTCACAGGGGTACCAGGAGAGCAGCACAAAACGTGTTCACCAGCGAGTGAGATAGGCAGAGTGGTGGCACACATTGCTCACTAGTAGTGCACAAGGGCCCGTGCCCATCGCCCACCATATACAGTGGGAGGATGTGCCCCCACCCTCACACCCTAGAGAGACACTCTGCTCCCCGGGCAGCCACTCTGGAGCCAACCAAGCACCGACAGACATTGGCCCAACTCCCTCTTGACCTGTCCAAGAGCCCCCACACCAGAGCCAAATCCAGACCATCCTAACTGACTCATACTGACCTGACTCATACTAGTTTCCTTCCAGACTACACGTCCTTCAAGTAAATGATGAACCACAGCCCCTCACTGCAGCCCCACCGGTGTTCCCGCCCCGTGCGAATTCTCCACCACGCACAATGATCAGAGTGATGGTGCAGCACAAACGTGGGCAGGGAGCTTGTATTTCAGACGCTGGGTTGGGCCGGACCAGGCCTCAGGACTCCTGAGTTGTATCTCAGCTCTGCCACTGACCTTGGGTGAGCCATCATCCCCCCCCCCCCCCGCCCCAGTGCCTCAGTTTCCCCTCCCACCCTTTGTCTGTTCAGACTGTGAGCTCTTCAGGGCAGGGACCATCTCTCACTGTGTGTCTGTGCGGCGCCCAACAGAGGCCCCAATCTCAGCCAGGAGGCGGCCTACCAGGGCCCTGATCTTGACCGTAGTGGGGGGGTCCGTTCTGCACCCAACCCGATGGGGGCCCCAATTTCAAGGGGCAGATGCTATTGCAATAAGATGGCTCAGAAATGTTGTGTCGTTCAGGGAGGCAAATATGGGCATTATATGCCGAACCCAACCCAAAGGGGGAGAAAGGTTCAATTCCAAGTGAACCCCACCCCCAACCCCATCCCCTGCTTACAAGCAAAGGCAGATCCCAGCTTTCACAGTGGCTGCTGTCCTTTACACAGAAACCCTTGGCTTTCCACACTGGCTCCAGGGGTGAATTTCATGCTCCCTGCTGGCTGCAGGCAGTGGCACAGCTGGTGGGGGGGGGGAACTCCTTAGCACCACCTGGTGGTGCCCCGCTGTTCAGCACAGGGTTCAGGCGGCACAAGCCGTGCAGAAAAGCCATCCTCCCGGGGGGCATCCAGACGGGGATGGGAAGGGGGGTGGGAAAGCTCTCTCCACATCCCGTCTCCTGGCATCTCTTCCCCAGCTGACCTTGGGCTGTCCTTGCAGAGGCAGAGATTGAGCGCGGATGGCTGGGCCCGGAGAGCCTCCCCCAACCCTCCGGAGAGATGCACACAGAGGGGATCCACGCCAGGCAACCAAGCCACTGCAGTCAGCGCTGTCGCCCCATGTGAACAGCGCTAATGGGAGCAGATGGGGGGCTCCGGGGAGGGCACATCGAGGCAGGTTGGGGGAGAGTACCAGGGAGACAAAAGAAAAGATTGAAAAAATGGGAAAAGAACAAAAAAAAGGAAGAGGAGAAAGAAAGGATGAAAAATGTGAATGAATGAAAGGAAGAATGAGAAAAAGGGCAAAAAAGAGAATAAAAGGATGTAAAAATGAGTCAGGGTGGAAAGCGAAAACAGGAAAAAGAAAAGATGACAGAAGAATAAATGAAAAAGAAAGGAAAAGAGCAAAAGAATGAAAGATATACAAGGATAAAAAGGAAAAACAAGAAATGAAAGAATGAGAAAGAACAAATGAACGGAAAAAGGAGGAAAAGAAAGAACAAAAGAAAAGAGGGAAAGAAGGCAAAATGAAGGAAAAGAAAACAAAATAATGAAGAAAAGAAGGAAAGAACAAAGGAATGCAAGCACAAGAGAAGAAGGGAAAGGAAAAGAAATGAAGAAAAGAATGAATGGAAACGTGAAAAAAGAAAGAAAAATCCCCAGGGGCTTGGGAAGGGGGGCAGGAGGAGGAGGGGCCGGGGGAGGTGGGGCAGAGCAAGGGGTCAAGAACATGAACTGAGGACAGGGCAAGGGGGACACCTCAAGGACTTGGCAGCCTCTTACAGCCCTGCAGCCCCTTCACTGCCCCTTCCGGGCTGGGCTGGGCTAGCCGGGGTGGGTACATAATGAAGTTCAGGGAAACAAGGGGATCAGAGCAGGCTCAGTGACCAATGAGGGGAAGAGGTGAAAAACGTTCCCCCCTCACACAGCATCTGATCAACCCTCTACCACCACCACCCCTCTCACCTCCCCCCAGTCCCTGCACAGACCAGTCACCCTGGGGGCTCCTGACCATGCACTGTGGGGGGGGCTGGGAGGGACAGGCAGAGTGGGTGGCACCTCCCTGTGGGGTTGGGGTCCTGGCTAGAGCTCAGGGGCAGATGCCAAGCTGGGACAGCCCCTCTTATATACAGCATAAATCTTGCTCCAGCCCTTGACCCATACACGCGCCAAGGTACTTGCTGCACCCCTAACCTGTGCCCATACTCCCTGCTATCACACCGGTCCTATCTCATGCCACCCACTCACAACACTCTCCCACACAGCAGGACTGATATTCCTACACACATACAGCATAATCCTACACCCTCACAACTGCACATCCTGACATCCTACACTACTGGTACACACACACAAACAGATACACACAGAGCATAATTCTAAGTGTACAGCCTAAAACCCTAACATCCTATCCCACTTGTATACACAATATAATCCTACACATACAACCCTACAACTGACACCTTACCCCACTTGTAAACTCTCTCTCTCTCTCACACACACACACACACACACACACACACACACACACACACACACACACAGCATAACCCTACACCTGCACACCAACACCAAACACGTTATACATTTGTTTACACGCTGCATAATCTTTCACCCATACAACTTCGTACACAACACTCTACGGTCCATGTCCTTGGTATGTGCACACAGCATAAATCTTCCAAACAAACTCAATACTTCTTATGCACATACACATCTGAGCATGCACAGCATACCCATACAACCTGACATCCCTACACCATCCCTGCACCATCACCCAAGTAATGCTTGTACTCATACACATCACAAATCTTCTCCCATACAACCGAATGCTCCAATACTCACTGTCTACCACTTGTGTACATACACAAATATATAGAGGATAATCCTTCAACGCTATAACCTAACACCCTAGTACACACCACTCCTGTCCCCAATACAGCTAGTATTTTCGCACACACAAAACAGCATACACAAGAAGAACCATGCAATCTAACCCTCAAGTACACAACAACCTAAACCACTTGAAAACATACACACTCCACAGTCCTTCGCCCGTACAACAAACATCCCACTACATAACACCCCAAACCCATACCCTTGTATTCAAATACACATATATACTGTAATCCTTCACCCAGACACAATACCTTCTGCATACAGCCACACAACAAAATCCTAACACATCACAACACAATACCCCTAAACTCCTTTTATTCCTTCACACATCATAATCCTTCACCCATAAAACACCTTCTGCACACTGCCAAACCACACAATCCATCACCCAGACACCCTAACACCCTACACTCCCGGTAGGTCTATACCTTCACCCATACATCCTAGTGCAAAAACACCTATGTCCCTTGTGCAGAGACACACATAATAATCCTTCACCCAGACAACCTAACACTCCAGTACACAATACCTCTACACACCATCTTCTTATATGCAACACTGCCCATCACCGAAACCACACACAACCTAGCACGCAGTGACCTCCCACAACATCCTTCCATTGCATCCAGCAACCCCCCCTTAAATCCTCACTCAGGCCTCCTCAATCACTGAAGAGTAGTTGACAAAACCATCCCCTGGGCAACCAGCCTAGGCAACAGTCACTGAAGTGTTGGCCATAGCAACGGACCTCAGCCAGAGGATTCAGTCAGCACAATTTCCACAGCAATGATGGACAGTTGCCAAGAGTCAGCCAGCCCGACCAACTGTCTCTATAGCAACCAGCCCTAGACAACAGCCACCAAGAAGCTAGCCAGTGCAATCCTGTCCTTGGCAAGCAGTCATGAACAACAGCCAATGAAGACTTGGTTGGCCCAGTAGTCTTGATAGCAAATGGGCAAGAAATAGTCACTGAGCAGTCAGGAGTTGTCTCAGTCCTCTCCATAGCAACCAATCAAGACAACAGTCACCCAGGATTTAGTGTGTGTGGGCAGGTGTGTGGGTGGATTGTGCACGGAAGGTTGGGGAGATGTGTGTCTGTGTGTGGTTGAGTGCATTGTGCATGTGGGTGGTTAAACCAGCAGCTAGCTGTCTTGTGTGTGTCTGCTTGTGTTTGCGTGGGTGGATGTATTGTGAGACAGTCAGGGTGGTGTGGTGTGTGTCTGTGTGATTGTCTGTACAGCTGTGTGTGTCTGTTGTGTGTGAGAGAGACAAAGTGCATGTGAGTGTGTTGTGTGAGTGGGTGTGTTTCTTCCATGTGCGTAGGTGCATCTGTTGTGTGTTTGCAAGTACTGTGTATGTGAAGTGTTTTGAATATGCTGGTTTTCTCTCTGTTTGTTTAAGAAAGTGTGTGTATATATATATGAATCTATGAGTGTCACATGTGAGCATGTGTTGTTTGTGTCCGTGTTTGAGAGAGCATGTCTATGTTGCTGGATGTCTGCCTATGTGAACAGTGTAGGACTGTGTCATTCTCCATATGTCTGTAGACATGTATGTTTTATGCGGGTGTTTTTGTGCATTATATATGTGAGGTTTTTCTATCTGGGTGGGTGTACTGAATGCCTGCCTGTGTGTAGTGGGAGTGTGTCACTGTGTGTGCATGTGTGCTGTGAGAGTTTGCCAGGGTGTTGTCTATCTGGGTGTGTGTTTGAGAGGGAAGGGGGATGTAATGTGTCACATGAGAGCGAAGGTGTGTGTTTGTGTGCACACCCCACACACATACCATGCTCCCACACACTGACCGCTAGTGGCTGGCCAGGGGAGTGCTCCCCCTCTGCCGGCTGGGGTGTCTCACCCACATGCACAGCTGAGCTAGCGCTGGATCACAGCCAAGCAGACACGGCCATGAACACACATGTTTTGGCTAAATAAATACTGCATGGCTGTGACAGGATTGCTCCCCCAGCCGAAGCCTGGTCTCACCCCACTCGAGTTCCCAGTTAATCTGGCAGGGAAAGGAACTCAGCCAAGGTCACCCAGCCGGTCACAGGAAGAACCCAGAAGTCCTGATTCTCTAACCCCACCAAGCCCCACTCCTCTCCCTGAGCTGGGACAGAACCCAGGGGTCCTGGCTCGCAGCCTCCCCCGCTCTGACCGCTGACCCCCAACGTCTCTCCACAGCGCAGTGGCACCTGGCAGTGCCGGAATCGCTGTGCTGCTGAAGAGGCACGTTCAGGATTTTAGGGGTTTAACATCCCCAGACGCCTGGTTGAGGGCTGCGATTCCTTGTGCCTCTGCCCCTCCCCACACAGTCAGACACACACATCACGGCAGCTGCCTTGCCTGGCGGGTGGCAACAGGGAAACCCCATGGAGCCAGAGAGCACTAGGGGATGCAGGCTTCCCAGCAACTGTAGACCCAGCTCATTGCCCACCCCGGGCTCCTTGCCTCCCTCCAGCCCCACAGCTCCCTGGCGCCACCCTCCCAGTCCCTCCAATGCAGGGACTCCCTGCAACTCCCCATCCCCCACGCCAGGGGCTCTGTGCCCCCCATGCCAGGTACCCCATTCTCCCTCTCTCATGTCAGGGGCTCAGTGCCTCCCTTCCCCCTGCCCCCACACCAGGGGCTCTGTGCCTTCATTCCCCCCCCATGCCAGGTACCCCATTCTCCCCTCCCCATGCCAGGAGCTCTTTGCTCCCCTTCCCCTCTCTCCCAGACCAGGGGCTCAGTGCCCCCCATGCCAGGTACCCCATTCTGCCCCATGCCAGAGACTCTCAGGCCCCCCATCCCACAGCCAGGATTCTGCCACAGCCAAGCCCTGCTTCAAGTTTTAAGAAGATCTCCATGAGGGGCCAGAAGACCTTACTGGAAGACAGATTATCCCATCAGTGGAGGGTTCTGGCTCCTTCCTCTGAAGCAACCAGGACTAGTCACTGGTGGAGACAGGGACCGAGCTGGATGGGCCCCAGGTCTGGGTTGGCTGGAAGGGAGGGTGGGGGGGACAGCAGGCAGGATGGGCCTATGGATCTGATCCAGTCTGGCTGTTCCTCAGTTCCTTTCTCCCTTCTCTGTCCCATTAGCATTCTGTATCCCACCAGCACACCCCCACCTCTGTGATCTCTGCTCTCACCAGCATAAACTCTCTTTTGCCATTTTTGGGGAGGCAGAATATTGCAGTGGCTGGGGCAGTGGATTGGGAGTCAGGACTCCTGGGTTCTATCCCCAGCTCTGCCACTGACCTCGGACAAGTCTCTTCCCCGCCCGCTGCCTCAGTTTCCCCATCACCACCTTTTGTCTATTTAGCCTGTGAGCTCTTTGGGGCATGGACTGTCAGTCAGCGTATGTCTGCGCAGTATGATGGGTACCCTGACACTGAGGCCACAATTTGCTATCTTCCTTGGTCGCCAGCTCGCTCCCCCATTACAACGCACCTGCCCCAACGGCGCTTACCAGCTGGATGGGGCACCTGAGCACCACATTTACCCCACTATATGACGACTGGACACCACGCTCCTAATTTGGGGCATGCTGGCCAATTTCACTCATTCACAGTGACCTCCAGGGGCACTTGAGGAGGGACTCAGGACATCTGGGTTTAATTCCTACCTGTCATCACTCTGTGCCTCAATTTCCTCACCTGTAAAATGGGGAATAATCATCCTTCCTTCATCTACTCAGAAAACAAACTGTTCAGGTCAGGAGCTGACTCAAGATGCACTGAGCATGAACACCATCCGCCCCATGCACTGGTGCAAAACCCTGTGAGCATTTCACAGTCACTTAACAATGGTGACAACTGGCCAAGGTGCTGGGAGACACAAAGCCAGGCCCAAGATGGGTCCAGCTGGACCCCTTAAAAACACAGTAGTCACCTGCACAACTCACTGACTGTGTGACTGTCACCGTGACTTGGGTTCAGGGCTCAGCCAAGAAGTACACACTGACACTTCGTTTTTAAAATAATATTTTTTCTGAATGTATGGAAAATCCTCATGGAAAATTTTTCTTCCCTTTAAAATGTTCTGATTTCTTGGTTTAAAAAAACTGAAAATTAAGCAGGAAAAAATCAGTTAAGGACCAAAATATTTGGTTTTTAAAAACGGATTTTTTGGGGGGGGCCAAGGAGGGGGTTCATTAAAAAGAAGTCACAAGAAATTGCAGGGGCAATAAAAGGATTTTTTCAAAATTTCCCATAAAAAAAAAAGTACCCGTATTTTTTGTCCTCGTCTGTTTGACAGCTTTCAGAGAAGATGGACAACTTGACAAGTTACAGGCCTGCCTGGTAACGTAAACCCGCTATAGCTTACAACAGCACTAAATGTCTTCTGACTGAGATCAGGACCCCCATTAGGCCAGGCACTGCACTGACACCCACCCCACACACACAGAGATCAGGGTTCCCCATCAGCCCAGGTGCTGCCCAGACACACAGGGTCAGATTATTCTCTGCATTTTACACATAAGGGAACTGCTGCACAGAGTGAGAAGTGCAAGGACACTCAGTAGGCCAGGGACTGAACTTCACTGGGCTAAGCTGGAAAAGTGTCCTCCCCAAGCCAGTACAACCCACCAGCCTAAACCAGAGACTCCTACACTCCAGCAACCCAGCCTCCATCCACTATCCCCACTTCCCTCCCAGAGCTGGGGTAGAACCCAGGAGTCCTGGCTCCCAGCCCCCCTGCTCTAACCTCATAGTCCTTGACAACCAACACAGAACAACAAACCCCACAAACACACACTGATAACAAAAGAAATAAGATCCCCACAAAGCAACATCCCCAAAGGCTCCAGCCTGTTGTTTGTCCATCCCTGCCCCTCCTTCGAATCCCCTGCTAGAAGACACCAAAGAAGAGAGGGAGCCTGGGCCAAACCGCCCAAATCTGGGTCCAGATTCCACTGCTTTCTGCAAGGGGCCAGCACCCCAAACCTGAATAGCTGGCACCCCAAACACTCCCCCGCCTTCCTGGACTGCACAGAGCCCATCCTGGCCAGTCAGGAACAGCAGAGACCAAGCCGCCCTCTCCTTGCACCACTCTGGGGAAAGGGGAAAGCACACTGGTGAGGTACAGGGAGGAAGGTCTCTCTGCTGCTACCCAGCCTGCCCCTGGGTCAATGCCCCCCAGGGAGGGACATTGAGACGTCTGGGCCACACCCCCACTCCAGCCCCAGCCCTGCCCTCATGCCCCCTCAGCTCCCGGCCAAGCGTTCTCACCTTCGCTGCAGAACTTGCCCTGGAAGCCGGTCGTGCTGCAGTCGCACTGCACCTCGCCGTTCAGCACGCTGCAGAGCCCACCATTGGCGCAGGGGTTCTGCTTGGTGCACAGGTACTCCGTGTCGCTGCGGATGCCCTGGCTGCCCAGCAGGGCCGGCGGGGTGTCGCCCACCTTGAGGTTGGCCACCAGCCCCTTGAATGGCACCTCGTACTTGACAGTGCTCAGGGTGAGGGCCGAGAGGCGCACATCGGGCGGGATCCCCCCCACAAAGAGGTCGCTGTCCACTGCCATGTCCCGCCGCTTGGACTTGACCTCAGCCACTTTGGCCTCGCCATCCACCACCAGCATGGTCTCCCGGTAGTTGCGAGTCAGGAGCACCATGTGCCAGCGGTCGTCATCCACAGGCGTCTCCAGGTGGAGCTTGGCAGGCTCGGCGCAGGAAATGGTGAAGCGCAAACGCAGGCGCCCCTCGGCGATCATGAGCTCCAGGAAGTCGCAGTTCCCCCCGTCATCCAGGTAAAGCACCAGTGCCCGTGAGACGTTTGTCTTCAGGCTAAAGCTCAGCTCCCCCAAGGAGCTGGCGTCCCAGCGGGCGTAGCGGGCCCATTGCCCCGTGGCACCGCCAAACTCCAGCGCCGCCCCTCCCGCCCCAGGGCCCAGTAGGGCATCCATCAGCAGTGCCAAGGGCAACAGGGCACCCAGTCTGGCCATGGCACCTAGTCGCATTGGTCCCTGCCCCCCCCTCAAGGCAAATGCTGGGCGGCCCCCGCCACCACCTCAGATCCTCATGGGGGGGGCGGGCGGCTGGATGTGGGGAGGGAGGGGCAGGCGGCGTCGGGGTGCGGTGGCTTCCTCTGAGGCAAGGGAGCAGGTGGAGATGAGGGGGGGGTTCCGCTCAGAGGGAGAGTGGGGGGCTTTTGCTACCACTCAGTGACAAGGGGCGAAGGGACGCCAAGATCCAAGTATCCAGAAGTCAGAGAGAGCAAATCCAGGCCCCCGCCAAGTCAACCCCACCCCCACCCAGCCTCCGCCAATCACAGGCTCCAGGTCGGGTTCCAGCGAGTTACAGCATCCTCCTCCAGCGGGCTGCAGAGCCAATTGCGCACCGCGCCCGCAGGCAGAGCCCAGCCGGCGGGCAGGGGGTGCTCGGCCCCGCTCCGTCGCACGTCGCAGGAGGGTGGAGCTGCAAGGAGAGAGAAGAGAGGTGTGAGGCAGGGCCATGTGCTCCAAAGGGTTAATACAATGCACCCCACTC
This sequence comes from Emydura macquarii macquarii, assembly GCF_026122565.2. NCBI lineage: Eukaryota > Metazoa > Chordata > Testudines > Chelidae > Emydura > Emydura macquarii. Next base: position 5,209,128 of record NW_027131105.1, on the reverse strand, counting down.
TGACCCACTAGACCTCACCCTCCCGAAGCCGGGGGCTGAACCCAGGCGTCCAGGCAGCCTCCCACCCCCAGTAATCCCCGACTGGCAACTCTCGTGGGAAATTCCCCTTCTCATAGCATAGCGTTCCAGCCTAGTTCCTCTTCTGATTGGCTGCTCTTCCCCACTTTCCCTGACTCCTGGGGGAGGGTGGCCAATCAGAGCTGTTACAGTCATACCTAGTAGCACTCCCCCCACCCCCAGGATCCAACAGGGTGGTGTTGTTGGGTTTTTCTGGGGGGGCAGAGGGGGGCTGAGGGGAGGAATCAGGCCATACCATTCTCATAATGAGGACCAGGGCGGGACGGGGGAAAGAAGCAGGAGCAGGCCATACCATTCTCAGGAGGAGGAGTGTGGAGAGGCGGGAGCAGGCCATACCATTCTCACAGTGAGGACAGAGGGAGAGGCGGGAGCAGGCCATACCATTCTCACAGTGAGGACAGAGGGAGAGGCGGGAGCAGGCCATACCATTCTCACAGTGAGGATGGGGGAAGAGGCGGGAGCAGGCCATACCATTCTATTCACAGGGACAGATGCTGCTCCCTCAGTCTCCTCCCGACCTCCCCCGACCTCCCACACCACAGCAGGGAGGGGTGAAGAGCCCCTGACTTGTTCTGACATCTGACCCCCAGACAACTCTGCTGAGGGCCCAGTACCCCTACCCCTCCAAGGGCTCTCCCAGGCAGCCCCACACACCCATGTGTTATTTGCACAGGCCAGAGAACCCAGCCCCCAGGGCAGTTCCAGAGGTAGGGCAGCTGCCCTGGATGCCAACTTCCAGGGGACTAGAGCCACTCCCACCAGCCCTTCCCCCACACACCAGCCCTTTCCCGCAGGGCCAGCCCTAGGGCGGTGCAGGGCCTGGGACAAACCACACTGTGTGGGCCCCCCGCCCAGCCCCAATGCAAAGCTGGGACCCTGGCAGCAGCCACCCACCTCCCGCCCGGTTAGGTGTGGGGCCCCTAAAGTGCAGGGCCCAGGGTGGTCGCCCCCATTCTCCACTGCCAGGTTTTTTGATCATGACCATCCCCTCCCCAGCCCCGTCCTGTTTTCACAGGGACAATCCCAGTGTAGGATCGAGCCCTCTGCCATGTACGGCGCTCCCCGACAATCTGCATCTCATCACTGCACTGCCACTCAGGCGTTATTTATAACCCACCCACCGCTGGAATACCATAGGCAGAGGGGGGCATGGAGGGAGGGGGAAGGGAGCAGAAATAGGAGGGGGTGGGGCAGAGGGGAACAGAGAGTGGGTCTGATTAGGGGAGGCAGGGGCTGGATGGCCTCATGGGTCTGACCCGGGAGTGGGGCAGGAAATACCAGGCTGGATGGGCCCATGGGTCTGAACCAGGTAGGTCCAGGAGTCTGATCCAAGGCGGCAGGAGGAGGGGAGATACCAGAGTGAGTGGGCCCATTGGTTGAACCTGTTGCCCCTACCCAACTACCACGGCAACCAACCCTCATTAACACCCCATTACCCCAAAAATCTATTTAAAAAAACCAAATGTAAATGGGGTGGGGGAGGTGGCTGTTTCCGCGGTAACACGGGCGCCGGGGATATGGCATCATGCAAATGAGGTGCGGCAGGTTATTTATAACTGTGCCTCGTCTGTGCCCCTCATTGGGTAATGGGGGCCATTAGCATGCGCTGCATAATTAGCCAATCACATTAAATGCTGCACCTGTGCGAGGGGAGGCACTGATTGATGCCTGAGCAGTGTGCCCCCCATCCCTCTACTTGGAGGGCTGGGCTCTGAGCCCCATGATTCTCCCGCCTCAGCTCCATCATCCCCTGCCCCAGTCGCTCAGGTCTGCGGGGGGACAAGAGGGGCAGGTAACTTTTCCTGCCCCCACCAAATCGCAGCAGATTGCACCAAGGGATGAGGCTGTACCGGAGGGTTGAATTCAGGCCGAACCTCCTCCCTCTGCTTCTCACTCCCACATCTCATCCCCTGAACCCTCATCTCTCCCCACCATTGCACCCCCTCCCCTTACCTTCCTATCTCCTCCCCTACACTCCCTATTACCTCCCTTCCCCCTTATTCTCCCAGCCCCCTCCCTCCTCCCTTACTCTCCCAGCCCCCCTGCTCCTAGCCCCATCCATCCTTGCCCCCGTCCTCTGCTCCCAGCCCCCTCCCTCCCCCTTACCATCCCTACCCCCCTCTCCCCTCCAAGCCCCCTCCTTCCCCCCTTACCATCCCTGTCCCCCTCCTCCCCTCCAAGTCTCCTCCTCCCCCCTCTTACCATACCCACCCCTTGTCTATTTTAGAGGAGGAAATTAATTAACTATTGATTCCCACTGCCCAAAGCAATGGGGTCACATTCGCACCAGCCAAGTGGTGTCCTGGGGCGAGTGCGGCACAGGCAGCTGGCAGGAGATGGGGAGGAAGCCAAAAGGGGGTGACAGGCTCACCATCCAGCTCCCATGTGGCCACGGTTTGGGGCAATGCAGGGAAGAATGAACAGGGGACCAGTTTTACACAGTAAATTGGGGGAGACAAGAGGCCTGGGTTCTCTCTTTGGCTCTGGGAGGGGAAGTGTGGTTTAATTGGTTAGAGCAAGGGGGGAAGGGGGCGGGGCTGGAAGTCAGGACTCCTGGGTTCAGGGAGGAGTCTGTGGCAGATCTGGGAATTGAACCCAGGAGTCCTGAGTCCCAGTGCCCTAACCACAAGGGCCTCCTTCCAACCAGCTCTTCTGGGGAACTATATGAGAAACACAACCAGGATCCATGCCATGAAGCTTGGACTGGAATATATTCCTGACCCCAAATCAGGGTCAAGAGCAGCCTGGTCTTGATTCAGTTTAAGGCACATCAAATCAAGGGTACCTTCCCCTAAACACCCCAATATTCAGAGAGATGCAAACCAAGATTGGTTCGAGCAGCAACACCCAATGAACTTTGGGTGAAAGCCCCATCAACCCTGGTCTAACAGGCTCTCAGGCTGCATTATTCACCTGAGGAACAACTCCCTGCTACAGGAAAATGACCAAGCAATTCTCGTTCTTCCTCTCTGGATCATCACTACCTGGGTGTCTAAGCACAACAAGCAGAATTTACACCACTGAGCCAGGAACAGCCACCACTTAAATCCTGTGGGGGTAAATCCTAAAAAGAGTAGAGGCATTATTCATATTGGTGTCAACTGAGATCAGGGCCCCAACATGCCGCGTGGTGCACAGTTTGAGATTGGGGCTCCATCACATGAGGGGCTGTGTAAACACACACTGAAAAATTGGCCCCACCCCAAAGAATTCACAATCTAAATAGACAAAAGAGGGGAGGGGAAACTGTGGCACTAAAAGGGGAAGGGACTTGCACAAGGTCAGTGGCAGAGCCAGGAATAGAACCCAGGAGTCCTGGCTCCCAATCTAGCACCCTACCCTCTGCAACCCATCCTTCAGGTCAGATGTACTATGCTTTGACCCCGAGGTGCCAAGATCCCGAGGATGGTTATGACAAAATCATGTAGCAGGGAGTTCCACGGGTGAACAGCACAGCAGTGAGTGGGGGGGGAGGTGCTGTCCCTTGCAGGGATCCTGGGAGCCCCAGATTGGCCCCTGAGCCTCTCCGCTGTGTCAGTTCCCATCCTCATGAATCTGCTCGGAAAGGCATGAGTCCTTGCTCCCCTCCCATCCTCAGTTTCACAGTTCCAGCATAATACGGCAGCCCCTGGGTGTCGCTTCAGATTAAGCATGTTGCTGAGCGTGTGCAGACAAGTATAAAGGGCCCCCTCCCCCCATGCCCATGCGCTCTGCTCTGCCAACCCCGCAGGCTCTGCCAGCCGGGCTCTGCACTGGGCAGCCAGGCCAGCACTGGGAGTTCAGGGGACACAATGTCCTTTGGATCCCACAGGCAAGCATCTCTCTCCCTCCACACATCATTGCTCCTGAGCCAGGGTGCAGGACACCACCCTGCAGCGAGGGCTGCCAGCCATTCAGCACGGCGTGCGAGGAGGCACGCACTCTGGCGCACAAGTGACTGTGAGCAGGGCCAGTCTCGTGCGAGCACACATGCATGGGCTCAAGAAGTGCCATGAGAGTATGCAAAGGTGCGTGCACATGCAGCCACTTCGCCTCATGCAAGGACACATGCATGCCCGCACATAGCCAGAGCCGGGTGTGAGTCCACACACAGATGTGTCTCCACAGCCACATCATCCCGTGCAAGGATACACACACACACGCATGTGCATATGGCCAGATCCTCATGTGAGCCCACACCCCCGTGCACCTGCAGCTCCATCATCCTGTGCAAGCACACACACACGCAACACAGCCAGGACCTTGTGCGAGCACATGCATGCACAAAAACAGCAGCCCTCCCCATCACATCTAGCTACACAAACACACACCCACAAGGACACACGTGCCTCAGCAGGACAGATCCCACACAGCAGGGAACACACCTGCAGACTCCATCATGTACCAAATGATCCATGGCGCACGCACACAGGTAACACCAGTGCAAAAGGGGAGGGAACTGAGCATCAGGATTCCTGGGATCCATTCTCAGCTCTGGGAGGGCAGTGGGGTCTAGTGGGTAGAGCAGGATGCTGGGAGCCAGGACTCCTGGGTTCTACCCCTGGCTCTTTCACTTCCTTTCCCTTCCCTGTGCCTCAGTTACCCCCTGCTGCCCACACCCAATGTGGTATAGGTGCTGAGGGCTAGCTAACACAGGAATCATCCAGCCTCCCAGAACCGGGGCCTGTTTATTTACCCTGTCCTCCTGGCTTTTCTGGAAGGGGGTTAACAGACAGCAGGGAGGGATCTCCCTCTCCCACTCCCAGTGCACTCCCCTGGGACGGGTCTCAAACCCCAGGCGTGCCAGAGCCAGCCTGAGGCAACTAAGCATGGACACAGTGAGTGGCCTTCATCCCACAGGTTTACTGGGCCACTATTAATAAAAGCTGCCATCATGCTGGCCCTATGCTGTAACCTCCATCAGTTTCCACCATAGGGAGCGAGAACCTGTCCCAGGGGACACAGAGCACTGGGCCATCGCCAGGTTAGAGTACCTCATTCCCTGCTCTAACCCACTGGCCCCCACACCCCTCCCAGAGCTGGAGTGGAACCCAGGAGTCCTGGGCAGGGCAAAGGAATTATTTTAAAACAGTGACAACTGAGGCCTGCAGGGCCGCAATCGGGGGAGGAGGGGTAAGGTAGCAGTGCCCAGGGAACCGGCTCCTGCAGCAGCTCCGCCCTGGGTGGGGGGAAGCCAGGGAAGCCACCTCCAACAGGGGACACAGACAGGAACCCAGGAGTCCAGCATTCCCCTCCTCCTCCTCCTCCCCATGGTCGCTCCCATCTCCTGCCTCAGGCCCCAGGGTGTCTCCTCCCATTAGGGGAAGCGGGCACTGCAGGCTGCTCAGACAAGTGTGAAGAGCGCTGTCTCCCCTCCCAGATCCCTGAGTGCTGCCAGCCACACGCGGGCACTGTGTGCGGGCACGCCACCTCCTGCCTCCCCAAATCCCCATCTCCATCCCAGCCAGAAACCAGGCCTCCTCCTACCACATCCAAGCCCCCCCTGCCCTGCCCACCACCCTATCCCCCACATACCCCAACCCCCACTGGGCCTCCCCCCACCTCAACTCCACTTCACATCCACATCAACCCCTGCCAGGCCTCCCCACCCCCATCCACCCACACAAGCCCAGCCCTAATGACCTCAATCCCCAACACCAGCTTTCTGGGTCTCCCTCTCCTATTCCAACAACTGGGCAAACAATATGGTCTGCTGGGTCTTACTTTGCCCCGATGCTCTCATGTAAGTGACTCAGCTCAGGAGAGCAGTGCAGTCCAGTGGGTAGAGCAGAGGGGCTGGGAGTCAGGACTCCTGGGTTCTCTCCTGGCTCTTGGAGGGGAGAGGGTTGTGGGGCTGGGAGTCGGGACTTGTTGTGAAGAGATAGCTCAGTGCGCAAGAAACACACTCTACTTACAGTGCTGCAGGCTGGGCCTGGGCATGGTGCTGCTTTATTCAGCTAAACACCAGACCATAGTCAAGTGGGGGGGGAACACCCACCCACAAGCTAACAGGAGGAATGGAGCCTGGCTCCCAATCAGGGTGCTCTGAGTAATCCAGTTAATTAACCTCCTGATGACCACTTTACCACAGGATTCCTGGGTTCTTCTTTCCCCAGTTCTGGGAAGGGGTCAGGTGGGTTGGGAGCCAGGACTCCTGGGTTCTCTCCCCAGCTCTGGGAAGGGAGTGAGTCACCTGGTTAGAGAAGAGGGGGTAGGGCTCAGCCAGGACTCCTGGCTCAAGGAGAAGTTTCTGGGCCCTCCAGACATTCTTAGTTTATTTTCTGTAACTCACGGGGCCCCCAGAGCCCAGGGTGGGAGGGGCGCTGAGGGGGGAAGGGAATGCTGGGTGGGAGTGAGGGGACAGCAAAGAGGGAGGGATCACAACACAGGGGTGCGAAAGCCCCACAGCCCCGGCAAGTGTCTTGCTGATCCCATGCACAGCCAGGGCAATGGTGGAGCCACAGCATGGGTCGGGTGCTCAGCGCTGCCCTTGCAGGGTGCCCTGAAGGTCAAGCAGGAGAGGAGACCTGGGTGGGGGAGTGGTGGACAGACCAATTCCAGGGAGAACTAAGAACCCTCCAGGCCTCTGCCAAGAGCCCGTCTAGCCCCGGTATTCCCCATGTCAGACCAATGGGCCCAGTGAGCCTGAGTCCTTTCCTCTCCCTGTGCCTCTGTTTCCCTTCCCACCCTTCCTCTAGTGAGACGGTGAGCTCGTCACCTCAGGAACCATCTCTCCGTGTATGCCCGGGCCCTGGGGCCCCTGCTCTCAGTCAGGGGCCCTGACCTCACTTGGGGTCTGCGCAGTGCCAGGCCCGATGGAGCCCTGCTCTCCATTGCAGGGGGAAAATCAGTGCAGTGCCCGGGACCTCTTGGCACAAGCGTCATACATACAACAACAGGCACTTCTGCACCCCCGGCTGTGTGCGTAACAGGCCCTGTGGTGAGAGACGGCTGAGGGTGCCGGAGTTCCCAGCTGCCTGTTCCATATTTAAGCACCAAGCTGTTGCTCTCACACCCGCATGCCCTGACTCAAGGCAGAGGAGCACGGGCTCCGCTGTCTATGAACACAAGGCAAGCGAGACCTCTGATGACAACACTGGGATCCCTGCGGCCTGGGAGAGAAATGGGGGAAATGGGACAAGGGGCCTTTCCGCTCTAAGGGGCGCCAACTCCGATCTGACGCCAGGGCAGGGGACAGGCTGGCTCAGGGGGTGGGAAATGTGGGGCCTCTCCCCTCTAGGGCATCATCAAGTCTATCTCCTCACTTCTCGCTGAGGGGTTTTTCTCTCAAAAAAGACACTGATCTCTGTGAAATAGGGGCAGGGTTGGTGGGGGGTAGCATCAGGGGGGTGATTAAAGGGCTCTGGAGGATGTAGCGTCAGGTGGGGAGGCTGAAAGGGTGGTAGGGACAGCGTTAGGCACTGAGTTTGTATTGTGAATTGTAAGTAACCTCACATGATTTTGATGTCAATGTGAAATAACAGACATGCCCCCTCGCGCACTCCCCCCCAAATGGACTCTGAGCCAGGGTGACTCTGAAATCCAAATCCTGAACTGTGCAGCACCAACATCCGCTCCCCTGACCCTACAGCTGAGATTCATGACAATATAATCGCCTGCAGTCCTGGCTCCCAGCCCCCGCCTTATACCAGCTAGATGACCACTCCCCGCCCAGAGCTGGGGACAGAACCCAGGAGTCCTGGCTCCCTCTTCTGTTTTTTACTGAGGGCCTAGGACTCCTGGGTTCTACCCCTGACTCTGGGAAGCAGGTGGGGCCTAGTGGGATGGGGGGAGGGGCTTAGAGGCAGGACTCCTGGGCTCTATCCCTGGCTCTGGGAGGGGAGTGGGGTCTAGTGGGATAGAGCAGGGACAGAACAGTCAGGATTCCTGTGTCCTAGGGGATACTAGTGGGGTGTATGGGCCTTGAACTGACCCAGTGCTGGGGAGTTAATTTCACCCCATCTGTGCAGAGAAGGCATTGAACAGGCTGGCTCCCCTGTGGGTTGCATTGAGTCATGTGCCCAGCCACGCAGGTTCAAAGCCACTGCTCCCCCCCCCCCCAGGGCAGTCACATCTGGGAGCTGGTGTGTGCCCACAGAGGGGGGCTGCATGGGTGTCTAGGCATGGTTGAGCACTAGGGTACCCTGCCCTACTCCATGATGCTTCCTCAGCCTTCTGGGCAAAGCCCTAGGCCCATGGTGCAGCCAGGCTGGGGAACGGAAGCTGGAGAACTTGAGGTTGGCAGTTTGAATTGATCCTGCCGTGCGGCACCGGAATTAGCAGCGCAGCCATGGCACACGGTGCCAGAGTGGTACGTGGGACCGGGAGGGGGAGGGTCCAGCAGCTCTGCAGCCTTGGGGTGACTTCTAGCAGGCAGAGCCCTGTGCCAAGAGCAGAACCCAGGAGTCATGACCCCTCTGGTCTAACCACTAGACCCCACTCCCCTCCCAGAGCTGGTTTCCAAGCAGGGAGGTGACTGCTTTTGACTCTTGCAAACACAGCTTGCAGCAAAGGCAGAAAATATAAATACTAATCAGTGCAGTCCCTTGGGGAGAGCAGGCGCAGCAGGGGGAGGGAGTGCCAAGAGCAGCCCTGGCCGATCAATCAGCAGCTGTCATCGCTCCCATCACAGGCCAAGACACCAACCTATGCAGCATGCACGGGCCACCGCGCCAAGGGCAAAGGGGAAGAGCTCGTGCTCTCTCCTGGCAGTCAGCGCTGGCCCCAATGCCCCAGTGCGGCACTAGGGGGCGCTGTGCTGCAGGGAGTGGGAATGTTCAGCCTGGGACACTCTTCCCTTGCAATCAGTGCTGACCCCAGCACTAGGGGTGCTGTGCTGCAGGGAGTGGAGGAGGCCAGTAGGGGGCGCTCACCCTTGACAGTCAGGCTTTTAAAATGCCTCCATATAAGGTGGTTGTTATAAATCTGCTGAGTCACACCCAAGAGATGGCTGCATTTTGTGGGGGGATCTTCTTGAATACATGGCAGACCACTGGATAGAACCCAGGAGTCCTGCCTCCCAGCTGCCCCCACATGCTCTAACCCACTAGGCCCTTCTCCCTTCACATCCCAGGAAACCTGATAATGTGTCACAATAATTCAGGAGATTAAGGGATTGGCTATGAAAAGTCCATCCTTGCCCTGGGTCACTAGGCATCTTCCCACCACCACCTCTCTGGATAAAACACCCCCTGTCTCAGCTATTTCCCACCTCCCACATCTCCCTAGTGCTCCCCCACCTTCAAATCTGCTCCCTCCAATTAAGAGCCCCCTACTTTAGCCCCCTCCATCCTGGGAGAGACTGCCCACCATTCACACCCCAGGTAGTCCATCATGCTAGCCCTTCCCAGGCACTGCAGCCAAGCAGAGAGGGGGTGGGGGGACAGGAGGAGGAAAAGGGAAAGGGGAGGAGATTGGCTAAGCTTGCCCCCCCCCTCCCCACACACACACCCGTCTCATCCCTGTGCCCTGTCATGGGGAGTATGGCAGGGGGCGTGGGGAGACAGTCACACACCCTCCCCCATGGGACTGCCCATGTGGTGGCACAACAGAGCACTGAGGTCTGGGTGCAACTGAGAGGCACCTCATTTCAGGGAACGAAGGACTGGATCCCTCTCCCCCAAATCACTTCACTACCAGTCTGGCCATGCTTGACCCAGATCAGACATGTGGGGTGCCGCAGTGCCACCTTTCCCGTGCATGCACACACACACCTCACACACGCACACACAGAGCCGGGAACTCCTTTTTCAGACACCCCCCCCCCCAGCACTCAAACTCAGCTCACACCCCCCACACACACACACACACACCCTCCTCTCTCTCACCGCCCTCACACACACACACACACACACACACACACACACCCTCCTCTCTCTCACCGCCCTCACACACACACACACTCAGAGCCGGGAACTCCTCTTTCTTACACACACACCTCAGGCACTCACTCTCAGCTCACATCCTCCCCTCGCGCGCGCACACACACACACCAGCTCTGCCCTCAGCTCCCAAGCACCTCTCCTTCATCAAGTGAGAATTCCCCAGCCAGTCTCCAGCCTCCGGGCCTCAGCATGGAACCTGGCCCATTCCACACCCTCTCCCCATCTGTGAGACAAGCTTGATGGTCTCAGCCTGGTCAGTCCCTAGAAGGACAGGGAAGGGCCTCCCAGCCCCCCATCACAACAGCCCCCTGCACTCACATCCCCCTGTCACAGCAGCCTCCCCACCCTCCCACCTTCCTATTTGTGGATCTTAGCAGCAGGACTGAGTCAGCCACAGAGACGGCGCTTCCCAGCCCCTCCCTGGGGGGGACTCAGGGTTAGGAGTGACTCAGCTGCGTGGGGGGAGCACCGTGTGTGCATACGCGCACGTGTGTGTCCATCCAGGGTGGGGGGCTCTCCCCTTCCCCCCCCGGGACACACGCAGGAGTCAGACTGTGTGACAAGAGCACTAAGAGATCTGATAGAGATCAGGGGCTCCCTCACCCAGCGCAGATGCCTTCTCCCCCAAACGAAATCGGGGTCCTTGCTCCCCCACCCAGCACAGGTCACTCCCCCCCAGATCAAGGCCTCCCTGCCCAGCACAGGCCTCCTCCCTCCCCCGACTGAGATCAGCCCTACCTGCCCAGCAGAGGCCCCTTGCCCACCCTGACCAAAATCCCCCCACACCAGCACAGGCCTCTTCCCTCCCCCGACCGACTCCGGGTCCCCCCTTTTGTTTCACAGACTGACCCCCCCCCAACCGAGACCGGACCCCCTTGTGCTTCACTGACTGACCCCCCCGACCGAGGAGTCCTGCACCATAGCCCCATGCCCTCCCCCGTGCCACCTGCCTTTAAACCGGTTTGTGTTCTCTTATGCCCATACAAAAGCCCTGAAGTGAGATGTTCCTCCCCGCCCCCCGCCCCCACCGCCGCCCCGGCCAGCTCCTGATGTGGAAGGGGGACGCCCCTGGTTTTAGATTTCCACACCCGAGGCGCACTCAATAATTCAGTAGCCGTCAGCTCAGATTCGGGCTCAGCTTGTCCTGCCGGGATCAGGAATAAATAAAATCTGACCTGTTCGGACTGATGTAGGGGAGCAGAGGGGGGGTTTCAGGGCGGACGGGGACGTTTGTAATGAAAGGCTGTTGGGCCGGGGATCAATTCAGATTAATTTATGTGCCCACAGCTGGGCACCCAATAACCGTACCAGGGAAGGCCAGAATTTAATATTTTTAATGCAGAGCTATTATTTATTGAAAAGCAGGTATCACAGACAAATAGAAAGGACCATACAATGCCTCTTCTTAGTAAGCCTCAATTTTCCAAGCATAAACCCTCAGTAACTATGCTGGCCCCACACAGTATCCTGGTTGGTAAGCAAAGCAGGATAGCTACCACTCCGAGGTGACAACTGTCTCTTCCTTTTTCAGGTTTCCTTAGGTCCTTGGTCTATTTTCTGAGTCCCTTGTAAGTGGGGTCTTGGCTACCCCGAGGCCCTTTGGTCTTAATCCTTCTTCTGTCTGACAGTATCACTTAGATAGATATATGCGATGTAGATAGGAAAGCTAGATTCCATGTGATCTACCCAGGAGTTATACCCTCTTCTCAAAGAAGTCCCCAAAACATACAAAAATATGCTTTGCCAGCGAATTATCGGACATATTCCAATTAATTCATGATGTGGGAGGGGACTGCAGGGATTGGCTGATATTCACTTATCGTGGACTACTCCCCTCCAGGCACCTGATGTCACGTCATTTGATAGGGTCAGTTGACCCATGTCAGCGAGCCCCAGATTCGCCATTGTGCAGCTCCACAGGTACACACCAGCGAACTGGCCGTTGGCTGCCCAGGACCATTGGTATTCCACATCAGCACAGCTGCTTACACAGGGTCTGGACAAACGTTTGTGACACATATTGATGCCAAGTGCAAGTTTGGCCTTTTTGATGATTTTCCACAGTCTAGTGCTATGAGGCCCTGCTCCCAGAATCCTCCAGCACTCGGCCTCACCCACCCTGTCTGTTGCGATCCGATGCAGTGATTCAGCACTGTCCCAACAAAGGCCTTTCAATCAGTCATGAGCTCCACTGCCCCAGCAATCACAAATCAGGCAGACGGGCCTTCAGGGTACCGAGCTCAGCCCAGCTCAGCTCGCCGAGGGGAGGAAAGGAAGGCACTTCTCAACCCCTTCCCGCGCGGCATTTACAGTGACATCGACAAGCCACAGCAGGTAGTGGGGAGCCCATCCCTCCAGTTACTGCACAGATGCCAACTGAGCTCAGGCCCCCATTGTGCCTGGTGCTGCACACACCCCGACCAAGATTGGGGTCCCTGTCGGGCCAGGCATCGCCCAGACCCCTCTGACTGAGATCAGGGACTCCACCGTGCCAGGGACTGCAGAGACCCCTTCAACTAAAATCGTGGCCCCCCGTCATTCTGGGCACTGCACAGCTACATACACACCGGACCCAGGTCAGGGCCCCCGTTGTGCACGGAGGGCAGCTAAACTGATTTCCTGGGTTCTGGAAGGTTTAAGGGTTATGCCATCCAGGCTACACTCCAGCCTTAACTCTGCCCCCTGGTGCTGGCAGAGGAACTTGACCAAACCCAGCCGAGTTGGAAAACATCTCGCCCTTGTCTGCGCTGTGTGCAGCGCAATTCTCTGCGTACTGATGGTTGTATTGCCCTGGTACAGCCCAGGATCCCACTGCACAAACACAGCCCAAAACAACTGCCCCGAACAGCTTCACAGCCTCCTCCCCCAGTGCCCCTCCCTGCGCTAGGCCTTCCATTGGGCTTCTGGGGCATTTCCAATCAAGCCCCGTGGTGCTTTCTCCCCGTACTGCCCCACCCACCTGGGACAAGCTCCCCGTCAACATCCACAAAACTGCCTCCTTCGCCGTGGTGGCTACACAAAACTTGACCACGGTTTGGCTGCTGGCGTGCAGAGATCACAGCCTGCCGCACTGACCAGAACCATCGCACTGTTCTGCCCTGCCCATCTGTCTTCACCTGTCGTCTCTTGTCTTACACTTAAGCCAGGTCTACCCCAGAAGTGCCATGTCAGGAGCACCATCCCGATGCATGCTAAGCCCTCCCCATGTGGACCCAGCTTGGCCTGACACACCAGCACTTTTGTCACCATAGTTTACCCCCGTCCCCCGGGTGAAACAAGCTAGAGCGGTAAAAGCTGCGTCAGTTTAGCTGCCTCTGCACTCGGGGCTTTTGCCAGCACAGATGTGTTGGTCAGAGATCGCTCTTGTGCCAGACAAAGTTTGTAGCATAAGCCAGGCCTCAGGCTACAGGCACTCTGCGGTGGAGACCGTCTGCTTTTTTGTTCTGTCTGTACAGCACCTAGCGCTGGCCATGGTTGGGGCATAGGCACTACAGCAAAACCCAGCTGCAGCAGGTGTCACTGTACCAACCTGTTGGGCAGCAGCCAGAAGGAGATGCAGCTGGGCTTCAGGGTGTTGTTTTTTCTGGGGTCTCAACATCCCCTCTTGGCTCTAACACATTGACTCACGGGTCCCCTCGATGCTCACTGCTGTGCTATCGCCCGCAGTGTGCTGGCCCCCAGTACAATGTCATCAGCCTGAGTGCTGCACTTTTTGCCCCTAGATCTTGAAGTGCTTTACAAAGGAGGTCAGCATCATTATCCCCATTGTACAGGGGGAAAACTGAGGCATGGAACAGTCCGGGGCTGAGCTGAGACAGAGCCCTGGCCAGTCCACTGTCCATCAGGCCACAAAAGGCCACAGCTGGGGCAAGCGCTGGGTCAGAGGGAAGTCCCAGTGCAAGGAGGAGGTGGTTGGTCGGGAACTGCAAAGAGCCAGTGTAGGCTGCTGGCTCAGCCTCCGACTTTTATCTGAGTCAGGGCGCAGGCATACCATGAGCATGCCCTCTTCACACAGCCCTTGGCAGCCAGGGTTCGGCCCTCGTGTCTCCAGCAGGTACAGGGAGATGGCATAGGAGGCGCTGCCGACACTCCGCATTCTCTGCCGTCACTAAGTTTTTGAGTGGTGAATTTCCTTTGTTGAAGAGGAAGGCGGGTAGTGGCATGGAGGGCCTACCAAAGTCACCTGCAGGTGACACGAAGGGGCACGCTTTACCACTGCTCGCTTACCAGCAGGGCCTCCTCTGTGACCCTGACAGGACCCAGGAAAGGAGGGGAGTCCCAGACTCCAGCGTGGCGGGCCCATGCCAGGCACTGAATGTGCCCAGTCTCCACTCCCCAGCCTAGTCTCCAAGCTGCCCTGTGCAATCATTATTGGAGAAACGCCAACGCATCAGCTGTGTCTGAGCAGCAAGCAGGAGCTCTTCCATCCACGCAGCGTGTGTAATTAACTGCCTTGAAATAACTCCGAGCCCAGCAACTGCTCCATTGCAGGCAGCTGATGGAATTAGTGGGGATTCCCCACACACACACTGCCCCCCTGTACTCCTTCCTACAACTGCCCCTGATGCAGCAGCCAACTCTGCTCCCCCCTCCGTGCCATGCAACCACAATTCATCCCACCACCACTGCAGTTGCCCCCCATGCACCCAACAACACTGGATTCAGGTTCTGAGATGCAGCTGCCTCTGGGGTGCAGCGGGGGGGCTGTTCATACAGGGGACCCTTTACCCAGCACTGAGATTCAGCCGCCTCTGTGGTGGGGCATGAAGGCTGTTTATACAGGGATCCCTTGCTCAGTGCTGAGATGCAGCCACCTCTGCAGTGGGGCACGAGGGCTGTTTAACACACTGGCTTTACACAGCACTGTCAATTGACACAGGATGTTGTAGGAAGTAGAGACATGCACCACCCCAGGAGGTCACAGTCTAAAGGTCCAGTCCCTAACACTTACCAATAACATTCACTCACCAGAGCAGCCCCCTGGAAATCCATGTCGCCAACCCCACAACTGAGCACCAGGAGAGTAAATTAAAACGCGGGGGGAGGGGGTGCGGGATGGGGAGTATCTTTACATCAAACCTTCCTGGTGGGATTTAAACCTGTACTAACCAGCAGCTTTTCACCCCAGGTCTGGGCAGGAGCCACTGCCTTTGCACCCATATTAGTGGGGTAAGGCAAGTCCAAGGGGCCATGTCGCCTTCTCCATGCCCATCCCTGGTGACAGAGGAGGGTGATACTCTGTGATCCTCCATATTCACCCACTGCTGGGGTCTCTTGGGGGCTATTCCCCTTCCTCTTTGTTCTGCCCCAGTGTGACCTGCCCCACTGCATTCAATCTTCCCTCTTCCCCCAACATGCACACACAGGACAAGTCTCTCTCTTCAGGCGACACACACACACTGCAGTCCCATTCCAGTGCTCAGTGCCGGGGGTTATAATCCCTCACACTGCAGCTCTGGTCCAATGCCCAATGCCCAATGCAATGATGGGGATTATAATCCTGCACACACGGCAGCCCCATTCCAGTGTCTAATGCCAGTGGGTTATAATCCCTCACACACTGCAGCCCTTGTTCCAGTGGGGGATTATAACCCCTCACACACTGCAATCCCATTCCAGTACCCAATGTCAGAGGTTATAATCTCTCACACTGCAGCTCCGGTCCAATGCCCAATGCAACGATGGGGATTATAGCCCCTCACACTGCAGCCCTGTTCCAGTGCCCATGCCAGGGGGTTATAATCACTCACACAGCAGCTCTGTTCCAATGCAATGATGGGGATTATAATCCCTCACATACGGCAGCCCCATTCCAGTGTCCAGTGCCATTGGGTTTTAATCCCTCACACACTGCAGCCCTGTTCCAGTGCCCAATGTCAAGGGTTATAATTCCTCAGACTGCAGCTCCGTTCCAAAACCCAATGCAATGATGGGGATTATAATCCCTCACACACGGCAGCCCTTTTCCAGTACCCAATGCCAGGGGTTATAATCCCTCACACACTGTTGCCCTGTTCCAGTGCCCAGTGCAATGCCTGGAGATTATAATCCCCCACATACACTGCAACCCCGTTCCAGAGTTCAATGCAGGACTCAGGAATTATAATCCCTCACACACTGCAGCCCTGTTCCAGTGCCTGATGCAACAATGGGATTCAGCCCCATGTCAGCGCCCAGTGCAACACACACAGAGAAGCCCTATTCCAGTGTCCATGCAATGGTGGGGGATTATAATCCCCCACACACTCTACAATGTCTTTCCAGCACTCCTTGCACCTCCTCTCCAGATATAGTGTCTTCCCTGCAGTGATATTCCAGTGAGACTAGAGATTCCCATGGAGATTATACCCTTCCAGGTGGGGCAGTTCTGAAGCCCCAGGGACCTGCCCACTAGTGAAATAGGATGCTTCTTGCAGTGTCCTTCCAGTACCATGAGACCCCTCTAGTATCAGCTGCCCTTCCAGTACCATGACCCCCTGCAGCGCCATGATGCCCTTTGCAGTGCCCTTCTAGCATCAGCCGCTGTTCCAGTGCCATAACCCCACCCCCTGCAGTGACCTTTCTGCTCACTGCAGTGCTCCATCAGTGCCAGATCAACCCAGCAACAAAGTCTCCCTCGTACTCTTCCAGCTGCCAAGTCTCCCCTCCCTCACTGAGCGCTGGGCTAGGTTCTACCCATGTCGTCCCCCTGGCCCCTCCCAGGAGGTGCCAGAGAGGAGGGGTGCAGCAATGTCCATTCCACACACAGCTCCCCACAATCCCCCGTCAATCCAGCCAGCCTGCCCTACGCAGTTAACTATGCCCAGCAACAGCCCCTCCCGCCCCCCACCAGCTGGGACACCCTGGGCATGAGATGCCCCAAGCCCCACTCTCCCACTGGTGCAGCCATAGGATGGACCTTCGGACAATTCGTCCAGCCCTACCTGCAATGCCTACTGCCCCCTCAGCCACCAAGCTGGGAGCAGACAGGCCCCAGACCCTGCTGGTGCCATGCCCCTGGGCAAAAATGGTCACATAGTCTAAAATAGTCCTTAAGTGACTCTGCCAAGGTCTTGGGGAATCGAAGGGAATTCACAGGGCAGGAGCTTGGGTGCCTCTCCTTCGCAGAGGATGGGAGAACAGCCAGGCACTCATTGATACCATTAGCAGCCATGAAATTAACTCCAGCCACAGCTCCACAAAACCCCCTGAAATCAGTGGTCTGGGGAGACGCCAAAGAGTGGGTTCAAGCCCTGGCTCTAGGAGGGGAAAGGTGTCTGATGGTTAGAGCAGGGGAGGCTGGGAGTCAGGACTCCTGGGTTCTACTCCCAGCTCTCCCACTGACCTTGAGTAAATCCATCTTCATGCCTCTTTTTCCCCCCGCTCTTTGTCTAAACAGACTGGGAGCTCCTGTGGGCAGGGTCTGTCTCTCACTGTGGGTCCGTGCAGCGCCTGGCTTGACAGAGCCCCAATCTTGGTCAAAACATCTGCATGCCACCCTCATATAAATAATAGGTTTTGGCAGTAAGCCTTGCACACAGGAAAGCAATCACACTGGATTACAAGGCTCCAGTACAACTGCCAGGTGTTGGGGAGGTTTTTTCTGTTTTTTGTTTTTTTTTTTTTTACAAATAAAGGATCACTTTTTAAGCCAGTTTGCAAAATCAGGTGCAAATCCATGTTTGCACAAACTACTGTAAATCACATCAGGTGCCCTGGGGGCAGGGGGGAAGCGAATGAATTAAAGCCAGAAAGGGTCTGTGGGATTTATTTTTTCTTCCTCCTTCTTTTTGCTGCAGGGAAAGAAATTATCCGTTAAATTTATCTGGGCCACCGCTTTAAAGAAAAGAAAATTAAAAAGAAATTACAAGCCCCCTAACTACAGGGAGAGAGATTGCACAAGGCATGGGAGAGGGGGAGGCATTCTTCCCTTCTCCGGCAACATTCAAATGTATCAATTTGTCACAGCCCCGACTTTTGTTGTGTAATTGGAGGAACCAGGCGGCAGAAGGAAATTTAAAGGGGAAAAAGCAATAGCCAAATGCGCAGGTTTATAAGCATGCAGGCACACACGCCAAAATTTGGAGCGAATTAAAGAAAGTTGAACTCCTGGGTGGAACATTGTAGCGAGATGATAAGGAATAGCAACAGAAGGCGAATGCTCTCCAGGGCTTTTGTGGGGCTGTTTTATCTGAAGTGATAAAACTCCTCAAGTGAAATATTCCAAGGAGAACCCTTCTAAACTATTCAACGGGAGACAGGGGAGAGGGGAAAAATCAACCTTTTGGCAGGTTTTCTTCTCTGTCTCTCAGTAGCTGTGTCTACACCCAATCTCACCCCAGTTCGCAGCTGGAATTCGGGTTCGTTTAGGCCAATGGGGAATGGGCTCAGGCTAAATTGAAGTAAAGGTACTAAACGGCTGTTGAATCCAGCAGAGGAAGGCAGCACAAGAATGGCTGGAAGCTGAAAGCCAGACGCGTTCTAATTAAAAACAAGGCTCCGATTTGAACAAGGAGGGTGTTTAACCATTGGAACAAACTGCCAAGAGCAGGGGTAGGTTCGCAGCTCCAGGCCAGACGGCTGCCCTGCTGGAAGACACGGGATTTAGTCAAGCACAAGGGCTTGGGCTCAGAGCAGGAGTGGCTGGGTGAGATTCTCTGACCTCTTGCACGGCAGGGCAGACCAGACCATCCAATGGTCCCCTCTGGCCTACGAGCCACTTTGGAAACCTCCTGTAGGCCCTGAGGAAGCAACATTGGGGACCCAATTGTGCTGGGTCGAGACCAGGGGCAGCACATTCAGACCGGGCTCCCTGCCAGCTCCATCCACTTTTACCCCAGTGCTGACATGCCCCAAGCTACACTGAGACCACCCCACTTAGCCCACCCACTCCTTGCATCTATAGGCACCCATCTGAGAGCTCCCAGCTCCTTGGATCCATAGACACCTGTCTAAGAGCTCCCCCACTCGTAGGATCCATAGGCACCAGTCCAAGAGCCCCCCCACACACACTCGTTGGACCCATAGGCACCAGTCCAAGAGCCCCCCACACACACTCGTTGGACCCATAGGCACCAGTCTGAGACTCCCCCCATGCTTTAGATCCATAGGCACCAGTCTGAGAGCACCGCCCCCGCTTTTTGCATCCAGTCATCTCCAAGCGCTCTCCAAAGCAGGCCTGTGTCAGCCATCACCCCTCTTTTACAGACAGGGAGGGCAGTGCCTTGCCCCAGGTGACCCAGCAGGACAGCTGCAGAGCTGGGAATAGAACTCAGCATCCTGAGCACCACAGGAGGGATCTAGCCCCTGGGCCAGGCTGTATCTGGGCTGTGGGACGTGGTGTGCAGGGAAAGCCCAGTCTGGCTCAGGTTTCATCCCTCCTGCCCTGTGCATGTCTGCTGAGCCTCAGCCCAGCTCTAATGGGGCAAGGAGGTCTGGGACCGTGGGTCTGGATCCACCCAACTGGATCTCATACGAATATTTTCTAAAACCTGGCAGGACAGAGACTGCCCCCGAACGCTGGGATGTGCTGGAGAAAGGGCCCATGCATTGCAGGGGGTCGGACAACCTACTGACCTACAGCCCCTCTGCAACACCTGGCTTCTGCGGCGAGACAGAGAGAGCTACGCACATGGGCTAGGCTAAAAATCTACTTGGATTCCCCTCCACCTCCCAGAGCGGACGCTGGGCGTGTGGCTGAGGCCAGAATTAAAAGACAGCTGTGAAATAGACTCGCAGCATATTTGCGTCCAATCCTGGAGTCCATTCCCTGGGGCGAAAGATTGTGGCAGGTGCCTGTAAATCAAAGCCAAACACCTGAGACATCATAAGTGTGGGATGTAAATACCTGGCTACATTAGATGGATAGACAGAGATGCATTTCCCTCAAAAACATATTCATCATTCCCTCTCGCCCTGACGGGCCAGTGCTGGGCTGAGCAGACAACAGAATTGGGCCATTCGCACTGGGAGGTTTGCCTTTGGTTTCCTAATAAAATTCATGAGAGTAGTCAAATTGAGTAGACATTTCTGCTCCCCCCGCACACACACAGGGTGGTATTATCGGGGGGGAGCTTATTTTCAGGGTAGAAATCAGACATTTATTTAATTTGGTAGGAGAAAGGCCCTTGGGCGCCAGCCACATACAAAATCATGGAAACTGAGATGCTATTGTTTGATTTATCTAAGAAAAATCTGCCCCCTCCCCCACCCTCCAAAGGTAGAGGCACGTTGCCCCTGATGCTGTGATAGTGTCTGACAGAGGGTTGGAAAAGCGATAAGGTGCCGGGGTGGAGTCATCTAACGCACAAAATTAATCATATAAATGTTTGCAACACGCAAGCTGAAATCTCTAACAGCCAGCCTGCGCTAACTAACAGCCCCTATTGCGAAACACAAGCCAGGAGCTTGGCAATTGACTCCTGTTTCCATATGAGTATATTACAGGCGGGAGGGGGGAGGTAATTTTCTTTAAAACCCCGTTTTATACAGGGCTACAAACACTACACAACAACACTGGTTTCCAAGGATGCCTTTCATTTCTGCTGGGTCTGAGCCTAAATTCAAACCTTCTGCTAATTTCCAGTATAATTAATCTTCTCTCTCTCTCTCTCCAGAAAAACTCCCCTTAAAGAACCCCCACTTATCCCCCCACCCCCTTTGCTAAGAGAAATGCTACCTGTCCCATGTCAAAATATTTCCAGATGCAAAGGTTCATAACAGACGATACAGTTAACAGATCTTTAATCCAATTCCAGCAACATTTTTTCAGATTGTGCTTTCATCTCCCCCTCCAACTCCGCACCCCACACTGTGTAATTTCATAAGCTTTGTTACCACTGGGGGGTTGTGTGTGAGTGTGTGTGAAACAATGCTCCAAAACACACACTAGATGTACAATTCATGGAAGCACCGATCTGCTCCAATCATAATGAAACCATCCCATTAATATTAAATAATAACGTGAAGCCTTAATAACTGCCACCAATCTTCAGTGATACCCATCTGGAAGCAGAATATGGCTATTTACGAATATGTTAATACTACTCTAATAGCAGCAGCAGTGCTGGTCCTCAAACCGTGCTGGAATTAAAGAATAATACTGACATCCTGCGAATATTCACACGGCTTTATTTCCTGCCTCTGTCTGGGCACTGGATATTTTTTTAACTCAGCATTTCAGATGATCTATCCGCCCGCGTTCTTCCAATGCAAAGATATCAACTCCAAATGCCAGTTGCTTGCTTCAGAGAGATAACCTCAACCTTATAGATAAGGTTCACACGCTCACACACACACACACACACACACACACACACCATGTAAAATAAATATATAAAAGGCAGCCACAGGGACAAATATTTTGCCAGGTCCCCACCCCCACTGGAGAGCACCGCTCAAGCTAAAATGTCCTCAGCTTGCCTTGTTACACCCCCAGATAGTCCCCCACAATGCAGCAATGACTCCCATGCTGCCCCCCATACCCAGCCCCCACTGCCACCTCTGTGTCAGCAGCGATGCAACCCCCAGACCCCACACATAGATCTTTAAAATGCATGTTGGGGTGAGGAGGGGGTGCCCCCACCCCACCCCCTTGCAATGTGCACGTATCTGCTGTAACTCCCCCACACCCAATCCCCTTGCAGCGATGCCCCCCACAATGCATCCCCACCACCTTGCTGCTTTGCAACGCTATGGAAACCCCCACGGTTGCCACGGCTGCAAAGGGTGGGGGGGGGAAGCTAGTGCAAATGGATGCAGCGGTACCCAACCCTCACCCCCTCCCATCGCCCCCCATCCCCAAGGGCAGCGATGGGTGCAGCATCCCGGTACCTGCTCCAGGGGGGGCCTTGTACGTCCAGCTGCTGCAGAGGAAGGCAGGAGACAATAGAAAGGTGGTGGACCCTCCTCCTCCTCCTCTTCTGTCTGCCCCCCTCCCTCCCTGCCTGGCTCCCTTGCAACAAGAGATGCTGCTAGATGCTGCTCCCGCAATTCGCCTGCAAATATGAGTGGCAGCAACAGCACCACAGCCACAGCACCGCCCGCCGCCCCTCCCTCCCCAGCGGGGCTGTGGGGGGTTGTGCAGGCAATTTGGCACGGGGGGAGGCACCCACAGACAAACACAGCCTCAGGCTGGGGAACCCGGGAGCCAGATTTCTCCCATTAATGCCATACACCATAGGGACTGAGCCCTGAAGAGCCAGGCAGGCTGGCCTAGTGGGTATAATGTGGGGCTGGGACTCAGGACCCTGGTGTTGTAATGCCGGGGGTAGCCTGGCCTAGTGGGTATAGTGTGGGGCTGGGAGCCAGGACCCCGGAATGCAATGCCGGGGGCAGCCTGGCCTAGTGGGTATAGTGTGGGGCTGGGAGCCAGGACCCCGGAATGCAATGCCGGGGGCAGCCTGGCCTAGTGGGTATAGCACGAGGCTGGGAGCCAGGACCCCGGTGTTGCAATGCTGCATCTGTCTGCCATTTGAACAATTCCCCCCAAACACATACACGATAAAATAGGGTGTCACATTCACAAACTCCGGGGACATGGAGCTAGATTTCCTGCATGCCTATCAAGTGGAAAGGGGAGTGGGGTCTGCCGGGTTATGGAAGGGGGTGGCTGGGAGTCAGGACTCCTGGGTTCTATGCTTAGCTTTGAGAGGGGAGTGGGATCTGGCGGGTTACAGCAGAGGGGTTGGGAGTCAGGACTCCCGGGTTCTGTGGGAGGCTAGATTGGTCAGAACGGTCCCTTCTCGTAAGATCTAGACAGCACCCTGCCCACAGAGCTGGGGAAGCAGTAACAGCAAAGAACGTTCGATGGCCGCGGCTAACGGCACCAGTCAAGATTGAGAGGGCTTGTCATGCTGGGTCCTGCACAGAGCCCCCCTCCCTCCAACACACACACCCACACCCAGGACGGGGTCTCCCCCATCATGCCAGATGCCGCCCTCCTGACCAATGTCGAGGGCTGCACAGACTCACACTGTGAGACAGTCCCTGCCCCCATAAGCTCACCGAGGGTGGGAGGGAAACCGTGGCACCAGGGGGTGAAGGGACTCATGCTAGATGGCCCATTGGCCTGGTGTGGGACAGGGTGGGCGTGGGGGAGATATTGGGCTGGATGGCCCGTCCAGAGGGGAGGGACTTGCCCAAGGTCAGTGGCAGAACCAGGAATAGAACCCAGGTGTCCTGAGATCCAGTCAACTACCAAACTGAGCTTCCCTTCTGCTAATCAATCAGGCCAGGGCCCCTAGAGAGAAGGGGATTTAGGGGAACAAATATATCCAGTAAATAACCGCCCGGAGCAGGTGAGAAGCTGCTGTTCAGCCCTTTGAGAATCTACCGAGTCACAAAAAAGGCTGCTACAGTAGGGTCAGCACAAACCATGAGGGGACAGGCCCCCACGGACCCCCGCCCGCTCCCTGCACCACAGCGCCCCCTACAGACCCCCGCCTGCTCCCTGCACCACAGCGCCCTCTACGGACCCCCGCCCGCTCCCTGCACCACAGCGCCCCCTACGGACCCCCGCCCGCTCCCTGCACCACAGCGCCCCCTACGGACCCCCGCCGGCTCCCTGCACCACAGCGCCCCCTACGGACCCCGCCCGCTCCCTGCACCACAGCACTCCCTACCGACCCCCACCTGCTCCCTGCATCACAGCGTCCCCTACTGAACCCTGCCCACTCCCTGCACCACAGCACCTCCCCTGACCACCGCCCTTTTCCTGCACCACGGTGTCCCCTACGGACCCCTGCCTGCTCCCTGCAGCATAGCTCCCCTAATTCCACTCTCCCATCTCTCAGCCAGTTCTCCCGCAGTCCACAGGTTGAGCTTACTTTGACCACACTGCTCTGCTCAGTCACCTTCTGTGCCCCCTGCCATCTGCCCAGACAGATGGACCCCTCCAGCCCCCCCCCCCCCCACTTGTCATGTGCATTACCGCAACAGGCAGCACCAACGCACTACTGATGGCCAGGAACCTGGCCAGGTGCTAACACCACCACTTGCCCTTCACAGGCAGGGTGGGGCGCTGGGGGGGGCTGGGTCACACCCACTCTGTCCATGATGGAAGCCCCCAAAAGGATCTGTATAGCCTGCTCCACACACAGTGCTGCATGCCCACTCCTTAGGGGCCCCTGCGCACCCTCCCTCTCAGAGCTGGGACAGAGCCAAGGGATCCTGACTCCCAGCCCCCCCATCTCTAGCACACTAAACCCCATTCCCCTCCCAGAGCCAAGGACAGAACCCAGGAGTCCTGACTCCTAGCTCTCCCTGACTTCTTGCAATGTCTGTAACATGGGAGGGGAATGGGGCCTAGTGGTTAGAGCAAAGCTGGGAGCCAAGACTCCTGGGGAGTGAGGGGAGTGGGGTCTAGAGGGATGGGAAGGGGGGAATCAGGATTCCTGGGTTCAATCCCAAGTCTGGGAGGGGTGGTGCTCTGGTGGTTACAGCAGTGGGCTTTGTGTCCCATGTGAGCCCCCGGCTGTACAGCACCCCCAGCACTACACTGGGGCCAGCACTGGCTGTGAGGAGAGAGTCCCCCCTACTGACCGCCCGACTCCCTGCAGCACAGCACCCCCTAGCACTGCAGCACTGGGGCTAGCGCTGACTGCAAAGGGAAAGCATCTCTCGCTGAGCCCCACACACACTTTCCAGGGGGGTCTCTCATCCCAGCTGCGTGTGCCTCGGCCGGCTTCCTGGCCCAGGCACCGGGACGGAACCAGGGAACTGCCCAGATCTAAAAGTGGGAGCTAACGAGCCAAAAGCCGCCAGCTCCCACCGGCTGTGGATCGGGCACGGGGAGCATCACACACTGCCCGGCGGCGGGGGGAAGAGAGAGAAGGGGATTCCCCCCCTCAAGAGACCCACCCCCACTCACGCCTCTCTTTGCAACGTCTTTCAAGCCGCATTTCAGACGAAAGGAGGAGCCAGTGCAGAGATGGTTCCCCACCTGGGGACTCCATCGTGAACCCTACAGGCAGCTACCTTGGGAGACTTCCAACGCTGCCATCTGCACCTTTACCGCCTGCCCCGCTCCCCACAGCACCCGGCTGGGCGACACTGAAGCTGGGGGAACCTCCACAGCCAGCGCTGCTGCCCCACTCCCTACAGCCCTGTGCAGCACGTTCCGGGGGCAGCCCAGGGTGGGCCAGCAGGGTCCTGCAGGCCAGGACTGAGGCGCAGCTCAGGGCAGCGCGGGTGGCGGGGAGCACTGACTCCACGGCTCTAAGGGAGGCCCCCTAGTGAGAGCCAGCCCATCCCCCACTTGCAGATAATGACCCGAACCACAAGCACCCCCCCCCAACCAAACAGAAGAGCAGGGGCGAGAAATGGGACATGGACACGGACGGGCCGTCCCCTTTTAGGGGGCGCCAGCTTTGATCAGGCCCCAGGGTGGCAGATTGGCTGGCTCAGGAGGGTGAGGAATGAGACATGGGCTGGTGCCAGCTCCAATCCAGCCCCATATGATCCGTTAGCTCCTCGGCGTTATCCCTCTCAGATAGTGCAATGAATTCAACGTGCGGGTGGGTGGAGACAGTACCAGCTCAGCAGCCCCCACAGGTCCAGACTCCCCATGCTCCCTCCAGCCTCCCTGCCCCACACACAGCCTCCTCACATCCCCACAGAGCCCCCCTTCACACAAACACAGTCATCCCCTTCCCTTCACCCCACTTCTCCCCCCCACACTGACCCATCCCCCCACACCCAACCCACCACTCCTCCCCTCACCCACAGGGGCCTCTCCCTGGGGTCCATTCACCCTGATTGATGTGGGATGGTGCCAGCTGCCAAGCTGAGACCTGACATGCTTATTACACACACAGGGCCCCGAAGGGCTGGGAATAGGGTCACCCCACACAGCAGAAGCACTGGCCTACGGTTCAGGAGCCCTCCCCCACAGCTAATGGCTGGGGGTCATTTGTCCTGGTGGGGCACCTTCCAGTGCTCATTTCAGATCTGCTGGGAAAAGGAAAGGAGCCAAGGGCTCAACATCTGAGCCCCTCACCCTGGAATCCCACGAATCAGAGCAGGAGCGGAGTTTGGGCAGCCCCGAAAGTGCCCGCCCCTCACCCCCCAGCCAGCTGCTTTGCAAAACCATCACACCCCATCCACACACAAGAGACTATCTGCTGAGTAGGAGCCCCGGGCTGGGGGAGCAGGAGACTGCAGGTCAGCACTGAGGGGCACTGGCAGAGCTAGCTGGGGGGACCCCACGGATGGGATAGCAGGGGACTGCAGTTGGGATTGAGGAAGGGCCGGGGGAGGCTCACACAGACCAATCCCTGCTCAGTAACATGCGGATACTGTGCAGCTGATGGGCAGTGCCCACGCTGCCTGGGGCTTGTCTGCCCCCCCAACACCCCCCCCCCATCTGCATGGGTGTCAGATGAGCACCCAGAGAACCAGTTACTCACCAGCCTGACTCATCCCCAGCACCAAGGGCTGCGTAGCCAGGACCAGCTACTGTGCAATTAGCCCCACAGCTCGGAGCAGGGAGGCTGCTCCCCCCAGACCCCATTACAATGGGATAGGGGATGCCAGGCTGCTTCTCCCCCCAGATCATATTGCATCCCCCTGGCGATGGGATGGGGGGGCCAGACTGCTCCCCCCGGCCCCCCTGCAGCCCCCCGGCGATGGGATGGGGATGCCAGGCTGTTCCCCCACACACACAGGCCCCGTTGCAGCCCCCCAGCAAGGAGGTAGGCCAGGGGCATCGTGCCGCTGCCTCCTGGGCCGCACTGCAGCCCCCCCAGCACTGGCTGAGGGGCTGCCTTATGGTGCCAGCACCCCCCCCCCCCTTAGGCTGGGCACGGCGCAGCCACTGGTTGCTTAGCAGCCCTGGAGCAGACGCGGCTGCTAGGGGAGGCCGGGGGGGTAGGGCTGAGCGACCTTTCCTGCCCTTGCATGGCAGAAGCAATTAAATCAGTGAATGCAGAGCCAGGGCGGGGGAGCTCCACAGCAGAGCATGGGCTGCAGCCAGCCTCCCCGGGGGCAGAGGGAGGGAGGGAACGGGACAGGCAAAGAGCCAAAGGAGGCAGAGAGGAGGGCGACCCCCCCACCGGAGCGGGATGAACTGCCCCAGGGCAGCACCCCCATGGCACACTGCCCCCCTACAGTGGGGCACAGCAGGCCCTAACTAGCGCTGCTGCCCTGCTCCCCACAGCGCCCCCTGCTGGGAGAGGCAGGGCCTGGCATAGCCGGGAGCTCCCCCCACAGCAAGCTCCTGTCCCGCTCCCCACAGCGCCCCCTGCTGGGAAAGGCCGGGCCTGCTCCCCCCACAGCTGGCTCCTGCCTGGCTCACCACAGCACCCCCTGCTGGGAGAGGCAGGGCCTGGCATAGCCGGGAGCTCCGCGCACAGCCGGTGCTCCCTGGAGTATCTCAGTTATGGGTGTAAAGTGAATTTTATTGTCTCCCAGGCCCCCCGTCCTGTGGCTCTCAAGGAGGGCAGGAGTGGTGGGGGGGTCCCCACTGACTCCAGTGGATTTGCTGATAAATGGATCTGTCCCTCCTGGAAACATGCCCTTTCAGCCAACCCTGAGCTGCCATCTCCCCTGCCCTCCTGGACTCATCCATTCACCGTGGCAGGGATATTACTCACTCCCCATAACTCCCTAACTGAGATCTGGGGGGATGCTGCAGAGCCCCCACCCCCAGAGTCAGTTTGGGGACCCAGGCATCCTGCAACAGAGAGATGTGCCCTGCCTCGCAAGCAAGGCCTGGGTCGCAGGGAACAGGGTGGAGGCCCAGTGGGGGGCGCAATCCGTGCTGCCCCAGTGCCTCAGCGCGGTGCTGGAGGGCACGGTGCTGTCTGTTGGACGGCAGCTGAAACTGCTCTTCTAACCCTTCCTCTGCATTCCAGTTCCTGGGGCACCCCCCTAAAGCTGCCGTTTGAACCCTCGAGGCCTGGCAAGTGCCAGGGCCGGGGAAGCCAGTCTGACTCTCTGAATATTCTCTGCTCTTCAAATGGATGAAGATTCTTCCTCACTTCCTGTCTTACACATTCTGAGAGATGCTACGCCCCACCCCAGAGGTGGCTGCAACTAGCGCCGGCCAAGGGATCCCTGTATAAACAGCTCCCAACCCAGGGGCAGCTTCGTTTCAGCACAGGACAAGGGATTCCTGTATAAATGATGATTGATTTACTTGGGATGTCCAGACAATTGAGTTTATTCCTGTAAATTAATAACATTGCAGAAAACATTTAAAAAAATAAAAAGACAAACCGAAAAAGTTTGTGTGTGTGTCTGAGCTGAAATCTCAGGTCCTGTGTGACAGGCGGGTCAGGGGGTTACAGACAAGACCTACTTAGGAATCCAAGCCACGGCACCTCTAGGGGATCCTGCCCTGACCTCACTCACCCCCCCAGATCACAGCATGTGGGGGGGCGGGGGTTTCTATCTTCAGACTGGTACATGCAGAGAAGTTCATGCATGATAAGAGCCATCTAGTGCCACCTGCAGGGCCCAGGCTGCCCAGCTACCGGTCAGAGGATGGTGGGTGCACAGGGCTGCAGGGTGAGGAAAAGCAGATGTGTGGTTATCATGGGCCTCCGGGGAAGGAGGGAGTGAGACAGAGAAGTGGAGGGAAAAACACAGAGAGCTGGCGTGAGGGGGGGGGTCAAAAGAAAGAACATGGAGGAACATGAAGGACAGAGCGCTAGAAACACAGCTCAAGAAAGATGGAAAGCTAGAAACCAAGTAAAGAAAAGCAGCATGAAGCCTGAACGAACCAAGGACAGAAAATGAAGGCTGAAGAAATAATGAAGAAGTGAATGGCTGAAAATGCAGGAGGACAACGAGAAGAATGATTGAATGAGTACAGGAAAAAACGGCCTGGCGAACGCAAGAGCCAGCGAAGGCCGAGCGGGGCCTGGCCAGGCCGTGGAATCTCTTTGCACCGGCTTCATTCCACGTGGCGCCTCTCCCAGCCGATGCCCAGCACCAGGACTGTGGCACATCCTGTTAGCACCAATGCTGCCTCCTCCATTTATCCAGCACTCCCTCCCTGGTGCTGAGATGCAGCCGCCTCTGGGGTGGGATGTGACAGGTGTTTATACAAGGATCATTTACTAATGGTATCTATTCCTGCGAATGCTCCTCACTAATGCTACTTCTTACAGTTAATACTACCCACTTCCAATATCACTTACTAATACTTCCCACTACTTCCACCATTTACTATTCCGGATTGCTAATCCGCCCACCACGATACTCCTTACAGTGCAGTATATTACTAACACCCCTTCCCACAGACACCGCCAAGGCATGGTCTCCAAGGAAAATTCATCTGGAAAAACTGAAGGGGTGAATATAAATTGGATGAGTTCATCCACATTAAGGTCCTGCGTGGACACCCTCATTTGGAATAAAAGTGTCTTTAATTTGGAGTTGGGCTTTATCAACCCTTGAAAATTGATCTGGTGTCAGGGAAGCGGTGAATTCAAAGCGGATTAACCACTCTAGTTCCGGAGATGAAGCATCCACATGTAGAGTTTCACCAGGAACAAAAATGCATGTGTAAGCAAGCCTTAAAGCTAAACTGAAGTCATGTCATATTTATTCCAAATGAGTGTGTCCACACGGGGGCTTAATCCGGTATAACTAGACCAGCACAATAATACCGGTAAATCACCCCATATAGACAGACATGGCCTTGTTAATGCTACCCTGTATAATATTACCCTTCCTACTGCACCGAGGAGCGGCGTTCATTTACACTTTGCCACGACCACCTACTAACACTGCTCCCCAGTTCTGCTCTCGCCTGCTTGTGCTAAAGCACTAGCTAGCACAGCTCCAGCTGCTGGCTGGCGCATGGACCCAATAGCCCAGGGATCTCCGACTCCTCCCTGGGTGCCCCCGCTCCCTCTTTCCTGGGCCCGCGGGCGGGTGCAGGCTCACCTTGCCATACCTTACGTCCCTGTCAGTTAAATCTTAACTGAGCGCCCATGGCCCACACTGCCTCCCTGTCGGCAGGGACATGGTGCACCAGGGCATCTCTTGGTTTTGCATCATCTCCTGAGCAGGAGCATAGCGCCTCCTGCAGGGCATCCTCCAGTCCTGCACCGTTACCACGCACAGGGGGGAGCTGAATTTCCCCCCTCAAATACTGCGTGCACAGGAGTTGGAATCGTCCCCGCGTAGCACCGCTCCTCATATAAGCCCCCCCCCTAGCCCCACACCCCATCGCCCTCCCGGGACATTCTGATAAGAACCTTGTCTGGCACACAGAAGGGGCCTGACTATCGCCCCCCTCTGCACCGTTATCGCCTGCACACACACCCTCCCCTGCCTGGCGCTGCACTGCCTTACGCCCCCGGTGCCAGGCTGCCAATCCCCCCCCCCACTTCCCCCTTCCAAGACCTGCCAGCACGGCAGGCTGTTGGATCACGCTGCACGGTCACGGGCAAAGCAGCAAAACCCGGCATCAGTCGCCATCGGGCAACAGGCTTCAAAGAAAAGACCTCGGGCCCTTTATTTGTCCCCCCAGCATGTCATCATTAGCCCAGGGCCAGCAGACAGCTCTGGGTGTGGGGGTCTCCATCGCCCCGGGCGCCAGGCAGAGTCCCCCAGCCCCCACGTCAGGCTGGGTGCCACCCAATCCCCACACACAGCTCCCTTGTCATTCCAGGAGCTGCACAGACCCCTCCGCAACCCCCTCACTGCATGGAGCCCACCCTCCTGGCCCCCTCACTGTGCCAGGTGCCACACAGACCCCCCAAAGCCTTCTGATTGTGCCATGCAGAGCCCCTCCCCCCACTGACCCCTCATCATGTCAGGTGCCTCGCAGACCTTCCCGACCAAGTTTGGGTGCCCCGTTGGGCCAAGAATTGCACAGACCCCAAACAAGATCAGGCCCCTCCCCCATGCCATGTGCCACAGAACCCCCCAACCAGGCCAGATCAGGGGCCTGACTGCGCCAGATGCTGCACACACTCCCTGACCAAGGTCAGGGCTCCCCCTGGGGCTGGCACTGCACCAATGCACAGTGGGTGCCAGGCCCTGCTCAAACGGCTCACAGGCCAGACGCAGAAAGGATCCTTCTCCCCATCCGACTGACAGGGGGAAACTGAGGCACCGAATACGGACCCATCTCACCCCAGGTCATGCAGGGCATCTGCAGTGGAGCTAGGAACTGAAACCAGGTGTCCCAGGTCCCACACCCATCCCTTACCCTTGCTCACACATCCCCCGCAAGCCACCTCACCTTGCCGGCACCCACTCCAGCTGGCCGGGCCAGTCCTGTCTGGCGGTGGCTGGTGCTCGCCCAGCCTCGTGGTGCCGCTCTGGGGCTGCGTCAGCAGGTCCGAAGTTTTCGGTCGGGGGTTATGAGCACGTCCGTGCGCCGACGGGGCAAAGCAGGCCCCCTGGTGCCAGGGCATCTGCAGCCGCCAATGCCATTGGCATAGCCCGTGCACAGCAAGCTCCCGGCTGCCGCGTCCCAGGCAGACACAGCAGCACTGAAGGGAGGTTCCCCCCCCAAAAGAAGATTTAAATATCAAGCTGGCTTGCCTTTTAAGTGCTGTTTTACTAAAGCTTCTGTCAAAAATTTGGGAGCAATCCCCCCAGACTTCTCTCACACTGCTAAGCACGGCCACTAGCCCCCACACCCCGAGCTGGGCATGAACCCAGGAGTCCTGAGTGCTACCATCTCCTGCTTCAACCCCCTAGGCCCCGCCCCCCCGCACACCAGGAGCTGGGAACCAGCCCCTGTTACCAAGTCTGCTGATGTTTGCTGATTTGGTAAAGGCCCCCAGCTGCTGGAGTCATGTGATGAGGGAGCAGCTCAGCTCTGGCTTAAAACAAGTCCTAGCCCTCAGGGCTGGAGAGAAAACCAGGAAACTGGGAGCCTGAAAGATACTAAACCAGGACAGGGAAGAAGCAGATCCCAGCCTCCCCGTCTCCACTCCAACCCGTTAGACTCACTCTCCTCCCAGAGCTGGGCTAGGACCCAGGAGTCCTGGCTCCCACCCCCACCTCCCCGCTCTAACCACTGGCCTCCATATCCAGCCTTGCAATCATACTTCCTTGTTAGACTTCAGTTCTGTGGCTATGAAATGCCTCCCGCTCCCCCCCATTTTTGGACTCTGTGCTCTACAAATCTACCACGTTTACCAAAGAGTGGCCAAGGTTACCATACAATTGAGGTTTGGAGCTAAACCCAGGCCAGCTACGGGGGGATGCGGGGTGAGCGGAGAGAGTGAATCAAGTCTGGGGTCCCAGGGCACTGAGAGTGGCTGGCTCAAGGGGGGGGGGAATGGGACACTGATTCCCTTCTAGAGGGCACCAGCTCCCAGCTGGCCTCAGGTGGGGGGCTGGTTGGCTGCGGGGTGTGGAATGGGACACAGGCCAGTATGTAAGGATGAATTATTGTTAGCTATTCGTGCTCATTGGTTTATCATTTTTATTCATACTGAATTATGACCCTGAGTAGCAGCTGTTGTGTATATTAGCCCCAGGCCTGGTAAAACAGCAGGACCCTGCCCCCTGCATTCAAACCAGCCCCTTGGGGCGCAGAGCCATGCCACGATCCAGCCGGACAACGGGTGCTGTAGGAAGCAATCAGGGGACGGAACGGGGAGTCCACTGTGCGCGGCTGTAGGGACAAGGATAACAATACCCCTGCTACCCACAATAACCCGTCCCCAGCCTGCACGCTGCAGGCTCAGCCAAGCAGATGCTATCAGGGCCGCCGCTGATTAATTGCCTGGTGGCTTTACTAAGGGGATGATCCGTCTCGCTCTTTCTTTCCATCTCGTTTTCTCATTCCATCACTACTGGGAGAGGGGGCACAAGGGAGAGATTCTGAGGGGCAGCAGCAGATGGGTTAGAAAAGAAGCGTCAAGGGGGTTTTATTTATTTACCTGCAGCTCAGACGCCCAGCACAAATATAGTCTTTTCCCTGTAGAGGGTGCCAGCTGCAATCCGGCCCCAAGGTGGGGAATGGGCTGGCTCCCGGGGCAGGGAATGGGACATGGGGCCTTTGACACATGGGACATGGGACACTGGAGCTGATCCAGCCCCAGGTTGGGGAGACTGGCTGCCTGGGGTGGTGGGGGGGAGAGAGGAAATGGGATATGGGGCCTTTCCCCACTAGGGGGCGCTGCTCCTATCAGGCTCCACTGTGATGTTACAGAGCCTCCCATCCTCTGTAAAACAAGTGTGGGGCTAACCCCGGGTGCACTGAATCTCAGCTGGCACTATTTGGCTTTCCAGGGGCAGAGTCACTGCCCAAGGCCATGGAGAGAACCCAGGATCTTTGACCCACAGCCACAGCCCTGCTCACCAGATCCCGCTCCCTTCCCAGAGCCAGGTGAGAGCCTTGGCAGTGTGCAGTTTAAAGGTTACCTCTGATTGCTGTGTCTAATCTGCTTACAGAGGAGGCAGTGGCTTGTGTTTACCTGCTTGCTTAATACCAGCCAGCACTTATCTGCCTCTGCGATCCATAGACGCAATCAATGCCTTTCATCATTCAATTTTCTCTGCTGCCCCAGATTTGGGGAACAACGCCCCCTTCCTTCTTGACCTCCCCATGCCCTTAACTGGAGTAGTCAGGAGCTGCCCCCACAGCCAGTGCCTGCCCTGCTCCCCACAGCGCCTCCTGCTGGGAGATGTCACTATGGTAGTGCCAAAAAACCCAAGGCCCCATCGTACCAGATGCTGCACAGACCCTGCTGGAGAGCAGCCCCCCCTTGCTACACAGCCACACAAGGAGAGACAGTCCCTGTCCCCAAGAGCACAACATCGACAGACAAAGGCGGGGAGCATGGACGAATCACTCTCATTTTACAGCTGGAGAAGTGTGGGCTACCCCAGTATTTTTCGCTGCTACTGCAGAGCCCCCCAGTATTTTTAGGCTGGTGCTTTGGCATGCCCTGGCATATTGAATCAGACTGTAACAGCCCCTAGCATTTGTAGTTGCTATTATTGCATTACCGAGTCTTTGCAGCTCGTATGCTAATGGGCCCTCGTCTTTTTGTGGCTACTTTAGAATCTCCTCATACTTGTGGGATGATACTGTGGCAGCTTGAGTATCGCGGGTTAGAGTCTCTCCTCCCGCAGTACGCGGGCTGGTACATGAGTACCGCCTGGTACTTTTGGATGGCACGGCAGTGTCCCCTAATAAGATCGGCTGGTGCCCTCGCCATTTGTGGGTTATTTGCTAGTGCCACCTCGTATTTGTCAATGCCGTGCTCGCGTCCCTGACTACATGAAGGGCCGTGCAGCAGCTCCAGCTAACGGAGCAGCACCCGCAAGTTTTAGGCAGGTACTCAAGCACTCATCGTTATTCCCGGATGATACTGCAGAATCACCTCACATTTTTCTTGGGCGTCGCACACTCGAGCATCGTTCTGTGATACTCCAGCATCCGCTGCTAGAATTTTTTAGCCTGGCTCTGCTTTGGGAATGAGCATCTTTGGCTGCTACTGGAGCATCTCCCATTTGGGGGGCTGATATGCTGGTGACCTGCAGTATTTTTGTAGCTGGTATTACAGAGTCCCTCGCATTTGAGGCTGGTACACCAGCATCCCTGAGTATCTATTGGCAGGTACTGCAGCAGCTCCTAGTGTTATAGGCTGGTACTGCAGCATCCTGTGGACCTTTTTGGCAGCGCCTACTGCATCCCCTAGTGGTGTAGTCTGGTACTGCAAGACCCCCCATGTCTCTTCCCGTTTCACTGCAGAGGCTGCTGCGAGTGCATCTGGGGAGCAGCCCATCGCCTGACAGCAGATGATGAACTCTACAAGCAGCTGCCAGAGGGGCGGTCTAGCAGGAAGACGGTTTGCTACAGGAGGTGGGCTCAGTCACCCCAGACACATGGCAGAGGTGAGCAACCCTCCCATGGCCCCCAACTGACTGGGGACAGAAAGGAACAGTGCTAACCCACACAGCGCTCCCCACAGCACCTTCTGCTGGAAGGGGCTAGGGCTGGGGTAGCCGACTCATCCTCCCTCAGCCGGCG
Source organism: Emydura macquarii macquarii (assembly GCF_026122565.2). NCBI lineage: Eukaryota > Metazoa > Chordata > Testudines > Chelidae > Emydura > Emydura macquarii. Next base: position 5,174,253 of record NW_027131105.1, on the reverse strand, counting down.
CACCTGCCCCACAGCCCTCCCCTCCCCCGCCACCAGGACTGGTGTAGCCGGGAGCATCTCCCGTAGCGGGTGCACCATGGAGCATCTCAGTTATGGGTGTAAAGTGAGTTTTATCCCCTTCCAGACTCCCCCGTCCTGTGGCTCTTGTGGAGGACGGTGGGAGAGGGGATTCCCACTGACTCCAGTGGGTTTGCTGATAAATGGATCTGTCCCGCCCAGAAACATGCCCTTTCCGCCAACCCTGAGCTGCCATCTCCCCTGGCCTCATCCATCTGCCATAGCAGGGATATTACTCACTCCCCATAACCCCCCCCAACAGAGATCTGGGGGGACCCTGCAGAGCCCTGCCCCCCCCACCTCCGCAGTCAGTTTGGGGACTGCAGAGTCCTACTCCAGAGACACATGCTGTGCCTCACATGTGTCGCAGGAAGCAGGGTGGGGGCCCAGTGGGGGGCGCAGTGCGTGCTGCCCCAGTGCCTCAGCGCGGTGCTGGAGGGCGTGGTGCTGTCTTTTGGCTGGCAGCTAAAACTGCTGTTCTAACCCTCCCACCGCAATCCAGTTCCTGGGGCACCCCCCCCCATCCTAAAAGCTGCTGTTTGAACACTCGAGTCCTAGGCCGGCGCTGGGGATGCCAGTCGGAGTCGCTGCACCCGCAGCGCTCCCGCTCCATGTGCACACCCCTGGCAATATATATACATAAAGGAAACAAAAATCTATTTGCAGAGAACAGATTTGTTCCATTAACCTTGTCTTTGTCAGCTGGGGTGTGTGGGGGGGGGGATGCGTCTAACATGTCTGGGCTGTGGGGAAGGGGCAGGGGGAGGGGAGGATTGTTTCAGCATATTAAGGCCCGGCTACTAATTTGAGGCCGCTATGACAGCAGCTGTGACATGTGCAATACAAAATGATAAATATAATCTGTCACCCAGCAAAAATCAATAGAGCTTTATTTTTTTTTCTGTCTCTCATCTGATTTGACAAGCAATGTTAAGAATATATATATATATATATATAATCATGCAACAGATTGTGCCCTCCCCTCCCCCGGCCTCCATTCTGGTGTCTGGGTTCTGTATAAAGAGCTGCCCCACCCCAGAGGTGGCTGCACTCAGCATTGGGAGAGGGCTGTATAAACAGCCCCCTCTCTCACCCTAGAGGTAGCTGCACTCCTTTTTTCAGCACCCTGCTGGCTATTTCTCTGAGGCCGGGCTGGGGCATTACCAAACTGTCCATTTCATGTGCGAAGCGCTGAGCTGGCTGGCGTAGAAAGTGCTGACTCCGGGGCTGTTGATGTATTTATCAGAGCGATTTCTTCTTCTCATGTCACTGCGACACAACAACTCAAATAACTGGGCCCAATCCAGGGGCAGGCAGCTGGGAACAGGCGCTGGGAGGGGGAAGGTCCCTCTCTGGCACATACACAAAGCGGGGCTCACCCCGCCAGCAGGGGGCAGCAGGGACACACAGCTACATAGAGCAGGGCTAGTTCCCTGTCCAGCAGGGAGGGGCAGGGACAGTCTCATTCATCTGCTCCGGCCCATCAAGGACACACACGGCGTAAGTCTCACTTCATCCAGCAGAGGCAGCAGAGACAGAGACAGCCAAAGCGCTGGCTTCAGCAGAGGAGTGGGGGACCCAGACCCAGACCCCTCGGCCATTAACACATTGAGCCTCCAGCTTCGCAGTGGGCTCCCTCCCCTAGAATCTTCCAGGGACAGACAGCAGGCTGCCTACCACATCTGGGAACAGAACCCAGGAGTCCTGACCCAGCCCCCTGCTCTAACCACTAGACCCTACTCCCCTCCCCCACCTGGGAATGGAACCCAGGAGTCCTGACCCAGCCCCTCTGCTCTAACCACTAGATCCCACTCCCGTCCCAGAGCTGGGGCTAGACACAGCCACCCCTCAGCTCTAGTTTAGAACACCAGGACACTGCAGGACATGCAGGGGGTGGCGAAGGCCCATAGATGCGGGCTGGGGTAGGGAAGGGGAGCATGAGCTGGGGGTGGGCAGGTGGGCTATGATATGGACGGACACATGTGAGGGACAGATGGGAATGAGGGTAGTTTGTTTTATGACTATTTATTACATCTGTCTCCAGTTGTTTGGTACAAATATACACAGTGAGAATCTGTACAGCCGGGCTCACGGGGAAGGGGGTGTCCCAACTGCAGCCCACGCCCCACCCTCCCGCTCCTCCCACCCCAGCCCCCCGCACGTCCCCTACATCATCGGCCACATGCATCAGCCCCAAGTAACCTTCTCTTCCAGGCAGGGCAGGCACGATCCCCCAGGCAACTCCTGAGCAGCGATGGGGAAGTCTCTGCCCCATACCTTAGACTGGACCCTGATATTGCAACGCATGAGGATGCGTTGGGGGAACATCAGGTGAGACCTGACCAATTCTACAACCCCCCTGCTCTAACCACTAGACCCCACTCCCCTGCCAGAGTCAGATAGAGCTGAGAAGTCCTGGCATGCAGCCCCTTCCACACCCCTTCAACCAGTAAAGGATCCATCGTCACCCCCAAAGTAGCTTCTGTACCCCCTGGAAGGGCTGTCCCTCCCCCTGGCCCTACCCCCTCTCCTCGGACGCCCCTTTGGGTCACCCCACAGTGAGGGAGCCGGAAGTCAGCAGGCAGATCTGGGAGCACAGGAGATCCCAGCTGGGGAGGAGGAGCAGGAGGAAGAGCCACAGCCAGTGAGGAAGAACGGCCCCTAAAACACACAGAGCAGAGGGGTCAGACCAGCTCTAACCACTACAGCCCACTCCCCTCTCAAAGCCCAGAGCAGAACCCTAGATCCCCGGCCTGGCTCCCCTCTGTTCTACCCACTACACCCCTCGGCCCCCTCCCCTTCCACACCACTCTTACGTGTTTGACTTTATAAATGGACGTCAAAAACCCCGTCCTCCACGTCTTGCACCTGAACCTCCTCCTCACGGATCTCTGCCGAGAGAGAGAGACATGCACACGGGTTTGCAGCCGTTAAGGAGCTAGCCGAACAACCCACACTCACACCACACGGGGGAGCCACTCGGCCAGGATTCATCAGGGCCAGTACTCCCAAGGCACATGGACAAGCAAGTTCCCTCTCCTGGCACTGAGATGCAGCCTCTTCTGGGGTGGAGCACCGCGGCTGTTTATACAGGGATCCCCCACCCAGCACTGAGATGCGGCTGGCCCTGGGGTGTAGCATGGGGGGCTGTTTATACAGGGATCTGTTTATGGGGGGCTGTTTACAGGGATCCCCCACCCAGCACTGAGATGTGGTTGGCCCTGGGGTGGGGGCTGTTTATACAGGGATCTCCCACCCAGCACTGAGATGCGGCTGGCCCTGAAGTGGGGCGTGGTGGCTGTTTACACAGGGATCCCTCACCCAGCACTGAGATGCGGCTGGCCAAGGGGTGGGGGCTGTTTACACAGGGATCCTCCACCCAGCACTGAGATGTGGTTGGCCCTGGGGTGGGGGCTGTTTATACAGGGATCCCCCACCCAGCACTGAGATGCAGCTGCCTCTGGGGTGGGGCACAGAGACTGTTTATACAGGAAGCCTGTGCGGAAGCAGGCTGGGATAACACGTCTCGGTTGCTGGGGGCCCAAGGTACGGGTGTCTCAGAATAGCTGCTGGGGCTCAGAGCGCAGTGACATAAACAGGAAGCAGCACGGTTCAGTATTATTGGCCAGAACCAAACCGGCCTCGGCGTCAGGAAATCGCCTGGGGGAGGGGAAGGGTTATCGGCCTTGCAAGCTGGCTTCCGGCACGGCACGGCAGGGTGCACCACGGGGCGCGTGGGGGAGGGGCGCGCCTCGCACTGGCCGGTACCCGCGTGGCGCAGGGAGCCGCGTGCCGGGCGGGGCAGCGAGAAGCTGAAGGAGCGGGCGGGGACGAGGCCGGGGCTGTCCAGGCTGAAACTCTTGGCCCGTTTGCGGCACTCCAGGGACAGGCTCTCCCAGCACTGCTTGTGGCAGCTCACGCCGCAGCCTAGGGAGGGGAGGCAAGAAGGGGGGTTCAGGGGAGCTGGGCCCCACCCCACTCCCTCCCCCACACTCCCCTTGGTGCAACCCCTGTGGCCCCATACTTCCCATATGCCTGAATGCAGGCCAGCCCCCTCACACGCCACTATGGGCCCAGCTCCCCCGGAGCACCCCCAGTGCACCCCCACAGCCCAGCACCCCCAGCTCTCCATGCACCCCCCATCGCCCAGTGCCTCCATACACCCCACCATCTTTCCCATTGCACCCCCCAGCTCCTCAGCTCAACCCCTCTGGCCCCATACTTCCCTATATACCCCCCAATGCACCCCCAGATCCCCCCAGCCCAACCCCTCTGGCCCCACACCTCCTTATATACCCCAATGTACCCTCATCTCCAGAATGCAGCCACTCACAGCCTCTCCCCCAATGCAGCCCCGGCTTCCCCCAACAACCCATCATTTCCCCGTGCAACCCCCCCTCCGCCCCTATCTCCCCAGCCCTCCTCCATACTCACAGCGACATTTGAACCCCTGTTTGTAGATTCCCAGTATCTAGGGAGAAAGATGCAAGGGGGGGGTCAGTGGGGCGATGAGGGGAGGGGGAGGGGTGGCAGGGGGAGGGGCATGCTCTGTTATATTACAGCAGTCCAATGGCTGTGGTTGAAATGAGCTAATTTCACACGATTCATTTCGCGAAACATTCCACGGTTCCAACTCTCCGTCCCGATTCCAAGCGCCCAGTTCTCAGCATCTCCCGCCAAACAGACAATCCGAGTGCGGACCCGGGCTGGCGAGGGAACGAGCCAACACCAGCCCCGCTGAGATGCGGCCACCCCTGGGGTGAGGCGCGGGAGGACTGCTCATACAGGGCTCCCTAGCATGGACCGCTGTCCCAGGATAAAGGTGTCTTACCCCGCCCAGAGAGCTCATCCTCTAAGAACAGCAAAGCCCCTTTATCCCGGTCTAACTGGCCCCTTTCGGGGTGAAGGGTTGTCCTCGGATAACTAGGCTGGGGCAGGGACAGCCAGACAGCTCTTGTGTTGGGACGGGGTCTGTGTCTCCCTTGCCCCAGGCCCCTGGGGTCTAACCCCCCCTTTTTGCCCTCTCTGTAGCCACAGGATGCTCCATTAGCGAGGCGCGGTTTTCCCTCACGAAATCGACCCCCCTCCGGTCGCTCCAGGGGGCACCCCTGCAGAGGAAGCCCCCCCAGTCTATTTCTGCTCCTCCCCTGGAGGGTGGCAGCATAGGTATCCTGTGTTCTCATGGGGGGGGGGCACAGAGGGCACCCCCTGCCTCTAACTGGGGTGGGGGGCAGAGCAAACAGCCTCCCCATCCTGCCGCTGGGTGTCGCAGTGGGCAGCCCCCGAAGCAGGGGGTATCTCTTTTGCGGGGGCAGGCGGGGGCTCACCAGGCTCTTGCAGTGGCGGCAGGACACGGGGCGCAGGAAGGTGGTCTCCTGGAAGCTGTGGATGAAGCCCATCTTCCCATTCACCGCAGCGCTGGATTTCATGAAGTACGAGATCATCTCCTCCCGGCTGATGCAGCCATCCCTAGGGGACACACGGCGTCACCCTGCCAGCCTGGGGCCTGTGTTGGGCTCTGGCCGGGGGCCAGTGGGGTAGAGCCGGAGGGGCCGGGAGCCAGGATTCCTGGGTTCTATCCCCATCTCTGGGTGGGGAGCGGGACCCTGTGGGTTAGGGATCAGGGCTAGGAGCCCGGGTGCCCATGGTCTGTGCCCAGTTATGCGCAGGGAGTGGGGGTATGTGGGTTAGAGCAAGGGAGCTCGGAGTCAGGACTCCTGGGTTCCAATGAAGCAAAAAAGCATTATGGGGGAGGATATTTCTAGGAGGAGGCCTGGTCCCAGTACCTCACCCCTCCTTCTGGTCTGAGGGGCCCGAAGGGTCGCCTCCCCTCCCCCCCATGCACTCACTGGTTCTCGTCCAGGTCCCCGAATTTGCACAGGTAGGGGAAGTTGTTGCGGATGATTTTGAACTCCTCCTGGGAGATGTGGCCGTCCCCGTCCACGTCGAAATTCCGGAACACGGACTGCAGGGGGCAGCAGAGGGCGGGTCAGCCCTAGGGGTACGCCCAGCCGGGACGCAGCCCCAGAGCCTGCCCCACAAGGACTGCAAGGGGCAGCAGAGACCCTGCCCTAACACACAGCCTCAGAGCTCCCCCACCCCCCCCCACTGAAACCCAGGACAGGTCCAAGGCCCTGCCCCTGCTCTCACCTCCACCATCTTCTCAATGTGCTTCTGCACCAGCGCCTGGTCCGGTTTGGGCTTCACAGCCAAGGCCCACTCATCTACATCAGCCGGTCGGCTCGGGGGGGAACAGGAGGTGGGGCTGGACGGCTGGATGGACATACAGAGACACAGCATCTGAGCGATCCTCTGCCCAGCACTGAGATGCAGCCACCTCTGGGGTGAGGTGCAGGGGCTGTTCATACCAGGATCCCTCGCCCGGTGCTGCAACCCCAGGGGTTGAAGCTGGAGGGGGTGTTAGTGAACATGCCCGACCCGACAGCCACCCCCTCCCGGCCCCCCCGGACAGGAAGCTCAGCCCCCAGGGAGCAGCGCAGAAGGCAGCTGCAAATGCTCTTGGGAACCTGCTGCTGGGGCCGGATGGGCCGGAGACGCTATTGCCTGCTGCTCCCTCCCATTCCCCACAGGGGGCACTAGATGGGTCATGGGATAGGTCACTCTCGTGCACTCACACACGCACTCACGGCCGGCTTGCCACGGGGCTCTCTCTGCAGCGACAGCTGGTAGATCTCCTCCTCTGTCTGGTACTGATCCAGCGACACCTGGAGACACAGCCCATCAGACGCCTGGGGCGGTTGGGGGTGGAGGGGTGGGGGGCTCAGCCCATCAGACGCCTGGGGCGGGTGGGGGTGGAGGGGTGGGGGGCTCAGCCCATCAGACGCCTGGGGCGGTTGGGGATGGGGGGGGGGGGGCTCACCACATGCTGGTTGACAAGGCTGGCACTGGCCTCATGAGAGGTTTGATGCTCTGGGGGTGCAGGGAGATACAGGAGGGTTAGGGTGCAAGGGGGTGCAGTGTAGGGGGGGGACATGAGGGGTGCAGGGGTCCGGGCGTTGGGATGCAGGGGGTTGCTCTGGGGGTGCAGTGAGAGGCCCGGGGTGGGGTGCAGTGGGGTGGGGGTCTCACTGTGAGCAGGTTGATGAGGTCCATGTTGGCCTCGAAGGGCGGTTTGATGCTCTGCACCAGCACCAGCTCGTTGAGGATCCCGAAGAGCTGCTGCATTTTGGTGCCGTTGACGCGGGTGTGGGCCCGGTCCAGCCAGTCGGGAAGCGCCACGTGCACGGCCACCAGGTCCTTGAGATGCACGCCCAGGATGGGGAAGCGGAAGCCGACGCACTCGGCCAGGCGGCGCCGGTAGCGGCTGTAGTTCCCCAGCGAGGTCACCAGCTCTGTCAGGGACTCCCACAGCTAGGAGGGACGGGGAGGGGGGGTCAGGGGCTGGGTCCAGAGCAACCCCCTAGCACCACCCCAGACTGCGACACTGCCCCAATCCCATCCCCCAGCATTGCCCCAGCCCCCTAGCACTCCCACCAGCTCCCCCCATCGCCCCAGCCCCTGCCCTGGTACCTTGGTGGTCTCAGAGCTGACGTGGCTGAGGGTCTCTTTGAGGCGGGAGATGGAGCTGTGACTCAGCCCCCCCACCACGGCCATCAGCGTGTTGAAATTCTGCAGCTGCAGGAGTCTCTGCAGGGACGGACAAAGGGGGAATCCAGCCAACGGACAGGCGGACAGGAGGAGGGGAGGAGAGAGGTCGGATTAATTCCAAGGACGGAGGACTGGAGGCCAGGAGGGGGGGCATTCGCTCCTGGAGCCCTGGGTTCAAATCCCAGCCAGGAGCACCAGGGCTACGAGCTGGGGAGCTCTCAGAGAACCATGGGACAGTGGGGCGCTGGGGGTCGGGTTGAGGGGGCCCCTCACCTGCGCCACCAGGATGAAGCGGGTGATAACCTGCGCCCGCTGCTGGGGGGTCGGTTTGCTCAGCACCATGAGCTGCACCCACTGGGAGACACTGTTGAACAAGGTGATGAATCTCTCCAGGATGGGGTTGTCCACGGTGCAGCCGTGCATGACGAAGCTGTGATAGTCCTGGAACTGGGATGGAAACGGGGGGGGTCAGTGCCTGCCCCACGGGGGGAGGAGGTGTGGGGGAGGGGTCAGTGCCAAAGGTCACTCCCAAAGCAGCCCTCCCCCCCCAGCAGCCTCCCCACCCGCTTTAGGAGCCCCTCCTGCCCACAGCAGGGTCTCGCTGCCCCAGGGCGCCCTGCTCCGCACCAGGATCTTGCAGAAGGAGCGATACTCCAGGTAGGTGAGATGCTCCGCCAGCTCGGAGGACTCCAGGTGGTCAAAGAGCAGCGACATCTTGCGTTTCTTTTGGGCCACCGGGTTGCGCTGGGTCACCTGGCGCTTCCACTTGTAGGTAGGGCTGGAGAGGGGGTGCAGCGGGGGGGAGTGTCAGAGCCAAACCACTCTTTGCACCCGAATCACAGGTCATGCTGTGCAAACAGGCACTCAGAGGAGGCGGCGTGTGCAGGCCCGCACCTCTTCCTGCACACGCGTGCACAGACCAGAGACCCGTGTGTGCTCCCACACACACGCCACCTGCACACACATACACCCCACGCACTCCCACACACACACACATGCCTTGTGCACACCCGACATGAACACACCCCGGGCACACACAACAGACACTGGAACACACCTGTGCACACGCTAGTGCCCAAGATCACACCCACTCTGTCCTCCTCAGCCCATACAAGCCCATCCTTGACCCTCCCATCGCCCCAGCTCCCCGCCTCCATCCTCCCACCCCCATAGACCTCCCTAATCCCCTCCCCCGCCCAATGCCCCACCCCCGTGACGTACACATTCTCAATGTCAATGAGGCTGCTATGGCGCCGATTCCCCTCACGGCCCAGAACCTCCTTTAGCTCCTTGATCTGCTCCGCCAGCTCCGGGTTCAAATCGAACTCCGCCGGGAACGCCGAGATCCAGTACCTGGGGGCGGGGGAGTGCAAGGGGTAGTGACAGCCAGCACCTGGAATGCAGCCTCCGGGGTGGGACGCAGGGGCTATTTATACAGGGATCCCCCACCCGGTGCTAAGATGCAACCGCCTCTGGGGTGTGGGTGGAGGGGCTGTTTACACAGGGATCCCTCACCCGGTGCAGAGATGCACGATATTGAGACCCCTGCTGCTCCCTGAATGCCGTCCTGGGGCCAGCTCTGCGCCCCAGGTTTGAGGGGGCTGCCATGAAATGTGGGGCCCCTCCAGACTCACCTCACCAGGTGGCAGGTTTTCACCTGCAGGGAGCCGCTTTCTGAGCTATGTGACTCTTGGTAGGTGCGAGGGCAGAGTTAAGGCAAATTTCACACGGCAGGCACCGGAGACTGGGGCGGGGGAGAGAGGGCTGAGATATGGGGCAGGAGCTGGGGGGTGGATTTAGGGCCCTTGGAGTCAGAGTGTGTTATAGAATCACAGCACCATGGAGCTGGAAGGGACCTCAAGAGGTCACCGAGTCCAGCCCCTCCACACTGAGGCAGGCAACTAAACCTAGATCCTCCCTGACCGGTCCAACCTGTTCTCAAAACCCTTCAGTGATGGGGAGTCCACAGCCTCCCTTGGAAGCCTGTCCCAGAGCTTAACAACCCTTCGGAAGTTTTTCCTAATATCTGACCTAAATGGCCCTTGCTTTCCTCTGGACTCTAATTTGCCCACCTCCTTCCTAAAGTGTGGCAGCAAAACTGGACAGGGTACTCCAGCTGAGGCCTCACCAGTGCAGAGTAACATGGGACAATTATCTCCTGTATCCGAGACATGCCACCCCCGTTAACACACCCCAGAATGATATCAGCCTTTTCCACAACACAGCATCACATCGGTGACTTTTATTTAATTTGCCAGCCAATATAACCCCCAGATCCTTTCCAAGAGTACTATCACCTAGCCAGTTATTCCCCATTTTGTAGCTGTGCATTTGATTTTTCCTTCCTCAGTGTGACCCTTTACACTTCTCGTTATTGAATTTTATCTTGTTGCATTCAGACCAATTCTCCAATTTCTCAAGGTCATTCTGAACTCTAATCCTGTCTTCCAAAGGGCTCGCACCCCCATATCTTAGTGTCAGCCACAAGTTTTATAAGCATACTCTGCACTGCATCATCCAAGTCATTAATGAAAATATTGACTAGAGACCAGATCCAGGACTATCCCCCCCAGGGCCCCACTCGATACATCCTCCCAGTCTGACAGCAAACTGTAGCTAACTATTCTTTGAGGATGGTCTTTTAACCATTTCTGCACCCACCTTATAGCATGACATTTCCCTACTTTGCTTATTAGAATGCCCTGGGGGACTGTGTTAAAAGCCTTACTCAAATCAAGATAGATCACATCTACTGCTTCCCCCATTGCACTAGGTTACTAATCCTGTCAAATAAGGCTATTAGGTTGGGTTGGTATAATTTGTTCTTGGCAAATCCATGCTGGCTATTCCTTATAACCCTATTATCCTCCAGGTACTTACAAACCGATGGCTCAATAATTTGTTCCGGTATCTTTCCAGGTATTAAAATTAGACTGACTGGTTCTATAATCCCCTGGGTCCTCTTTGTTCCCCTTTTTAGAGAGAGGTATTATGTCTGCCTTCTACGGTCCCCTGGGACTTCACCCACCCCATCCTCTGCGAGTCCTCAAAGAGAATCGCTACCTGTTTTGAGACTGCTTCAGCTAGTTCCTTAAGTACCCTAGGATGAATTTCATCAGGTCCTGCCAACTTGAATACATCTAACTCATGTAAATATCCTTTAACTCTGTCTTGTCTCGTGTCCCTTCCCCCTTGGTGTTAATATTAACTGTGTTGAGGATCTTGCACCCCTAACCTTCTTAGTGAAGACTGAGGCAAAATAGGCATTAAACACCTCAGCCTTTTTGATGTCATCAGTCCGCTCTCCTGCCTCAGCAAGCAGTGGGCCTACACTTCCCTTCATCTTCCTCTTGCTCCTAATGTATTTGAAGAACCTCTCCTGATTGCCTTGATGTCCCTTACTAGACTTTTGTACCTTAGCCTTTCTGATGTTGTCCCCGCCTAGATGTGCTCTTCTTTTGTACTCTTCCTTTGCCATTTGCCCATGTTTCCACTCTTTGTAGGATCCCTTTTTGTTTCAAGGTCACTAAACAGCTCCTGAGGGAGCCAGCTTGGTCTTTTCCTATCTTTCCTTCACACTGGGATAGTTTGCTGTTGTGTCTTTAATACTGTCTCTTTGACAAACTCTTAGCTCTCCTGGACTCTTTTTCTCTTAGATTTTCTTCTCTTAGCTGCCAGGTCTGTGTTTGTTAAAGTCCATTGTCCTCATGCTGCTACTCTGACTCCTTCCTTTCCTTGGAGTCATGAAATCTATCATTTCATGATCACTTTCACCCAGACTGCCTTCAGATTTACAGCCAATTCCTCCCTGTTGGTGAGAAGTGTGGCTGAAATGTATGTGAACACCCCACCCCCAATCTTACCGTGGTGCCCCCCTGACAGCCCCAGCCCTAGGAGAAGCCAGATAGCAAAATAAGCCAGATGTGGCCTTACCCAACCAGGGCTACGTGCATTGTGAAGGGAGCTGGGTGCCCAAGGGGAGCAGGGACTGGGAAAAGGGGGGCATCAGGGTGTCCCAAGGCAGATGGGGACAGGAGTGAATGAGGGTAGGAAGGAAAGGAGGTGCAGGAAGGGGGATGGAGAGCAGGGCAGGGACCCCCAGGAGAGGGCTCACAAGGATATATGTGCAGTAGCTTGGTGGCCAGCTGGGAGGAGGGGATGTACCAAGGATGCATCATCAGGAACATTCGCACCAGCTGGGGGTCCCGCACCTTACCCTCATTGTCTGCAAGAGAGAGCAGGCTCTGCTCAGAGACCCCCACAGCAACCCCCCACCCTTCTCAGAGACCCCTACTGATTCCCCAACCCAGAGACCCTTTGTGATCCCCTCCCCCACTCGGCACCCCCTCCTGAGCCCCCAACCTCTCAGGGTGCATCTACACGGCCTCTGGCAGTGAGTCCCTGAGCCTGGGTCGACAGACGTGGGCTGGGGGTGCTCATGCTATCCCTGCTGTGTGGACATTGCGGCTCGGGCTCTGCAGCTGAGGGAGGGGGCTGATCTCCAGCCCAGTCACGACATCTACGCAGCTCCTCTTCGCCCCGGAGCACGAGCCCGGGACCCGCGTCTGTTGATCCAAGCGCTGAGACTGGCTGCCGCTCACCAGGTGGACATCACCACAGAGACCCACCCCCCACTTTGCTCAGTGACCCGTACTGACCCTCGCTCCCTGCTGCACAGCACCCTCCAGCACCTCACTGGGGTTTGCGCTGACTGCCAGGGGGAAGCACCCCCTAGGGGTCAGAGGACAATTGGCCCTATAGGTTGGAGACAACTCAAAGCCACAGCCTGACTCCAGCCCCTAGGGCAGCCCCATCCCTCCATGTGCCACCACCCCAGGCTCCCACCCTGCCTCACCCCTTACCAGCCGCCTGCACCAACAACCCTTTCTCCCCGCTCATGCTCCAAAATAACAGCCCCTCTCCCCACATTACCAAAGGCCTCAATGCAGCCGTGCAGCAGCTCCTCAACCGTACAGCCTTTGTCCAGGTCCAGCGTCTCGCTCATCTCTGCCCCCCCGTGCTGGCCAGCTCCTCTTCTGCCAGCCTGGAGTCCCACCGCAGACAGGTGCTGCCCGGCTCAGGGATGAAGTATCAGCAGTCTCCTAAGATCAGGGATCCCTGGTGAGAACCTGCCACTGAAGGAGGAAATGGGGCCAGAGCTATAACACGCATGCTCTCTCGGTGCCAAGATGCAGCCACCTCTGGGGCTGGGCAGCTGTTTATAGAGGGATCACTCACCCAGCACTGAGATGCACTGGGGTCAGCCCCGACTCGGGGGGGAGAACAGCCCCTCTGAGCCCCCTGCCTGCTTCCTGCAAGTTACTGAGTATTCCTGGCGGGAGGGCGCCCAGGCAGTCAGGTCATACCCTGCTGAGCGGGTGCTGTCCCAGCACAGAAGCTGAGCAAGCTGCAGAGAGCAGCAAAGGGAAGCTGTCCAGTGGGTCTACAGTGTCTCTCTCCCCTCCGCCCCGATGCCGTGAAGTCTGGGGGAGGGAGAGTTTGTTGCAAAACAAAAACAGCTAGAGAATTTCGGTAAAGTTGCAAAATGTTTTCTCCATCCTGGCTTCCGGCTTTGGCCCAGGTCAGAAATGGGCCCTGCTTTGCTCCCAGGGCAGGGAGGGTAGAAGTATGGGCCACGAGGCCTTTTCCCTCTATGTGACACCGGCTGTGATCCATCTCCTGGGATGGATCTCAGGGGTGGGGGGGAATGAGACATGGGGCTTCCCCCTTTAAGTTACAGCTTCCCACTTTGACCATAAAAGCACAAAGCATGTGCAGCCTTACAGTACCCCAGCAGGAAAACCTGACACACAGAGAGATTAGCCCATGGTCGCAAAGGGTGGGGATACAGAACCTAGGAGTCCCGGCTCCCAGCCCTCCCCTGCTCTAACCCACTAGACCCTGCTCACCCCGCAGGGCAGGGGATAGAACCCAGGCATCCTGGAACTCAGCCCCAAGTTCTTCTGACCTTGCAGAAAGCCCGAAGGAGCAGCCCCCACAGCTGGGACAGGCTGAGCTATTCTGAGCCCTGCGGCTGTTAAAGGACGGGTTGGAATTTCTAAGTGGCCTTTTGGATAACAACATCGCTTGGAGGGTGGGGAGAGGCAGGAGGGACTGACTGCTCTTTGGTGGGAGTGCTGTGAAGAGGGGGTGATCCTAGGTGGAAAGCGGGTTCCCAGGTTCTATTCCCCCCGGGTAAAAGTATGCGAGGGTTAAACGTGACAATGGGGAGATTGGGTCAGATCCAGATCCAAAGCCAAAGAATGTTTGGAGAGAGATGAAGGACCCAGGAACCCAGCCACAATGACTCAGGCTGAGAGATTAATTTAGACAAGGGCTCACATCCCGGGAATTCCAGCCGCGCTGTGTGCACAGCTAGAATCTAGGGAACAGCTCCTGATGGATTAGCAATCCAGACCAGGCCGTGGGGGGAACCTAGGGGCCAGGCATGCAAAGTGCTGTGGGAGCATCCGTATCTGGGATCCAGTGGGAATGGGTTTAGATCTGTGTCATAAATCCCCACATAAACAGCACCTCCCCAGCAGTGGCTGCACCTCAGCACCAGGCAAGGGATCTCTATATAAACAGCCCCTGTACCCCACCCCAGAGGTGGCTGCATCTCAGCGCCAGGCAAGGGATCCCTTTGTGTAATTTGCTTTGTGGTAAGACAAGATTATTATTAATCTTTTAAAACAAGCTTTTGTGTGTGCAACTTACCACGCTGTAAATTGCGGGTTGGGGTTTCTTGCGGTGTTATTTTTAGGCGGCTTTTTGTTCATGGTTAGTTAGAAGAGGAATAGAAGCAACAATGAGTGAGTGAGCTGAAGGGGGAGGACGGAATGAAAGGAGTTTGGGGGGTCTACCCCCCGTTTCCATCTGGCTGTTTGTTTGCACAGCACCTCCCACTAACTGCATGTCACTCACATACCGCACCAGCCATGTTACAAAATACCAGTCAAAACAGTGTTGCCAAATGTCAGTTTCCTCACAATCACCTCTGGGGTAAACACACACACACACACACACTGCACGCAGCATAAACACAGTCATACTGCATGCACTCACACTGTGACTCAAACATTTGACAAGCTATAGTGCTGCTGCACAAACTATACCACACTGCACACACCCGGACCGTAGTGTACTGTGTGCGCGCACACACACACACAGCTCTGCTGCATGAACTATACCGCATTGCACACATCTGGGCCATAGTGTGCTGTGTGCACACACACAGACACACAACCATGCTGCACCCAAAATGAAGACCCATCAGTGCACTGCATGCTTGCACCCCCTCACACCGCTGGGTTGTGGGTCACAGCTGCATGGGGGATAAGGACCTTTTCTCTCCAGTTCCTGTATCTCAGCCAGGTCTCTGAGCTTTTATTAGCCACAATATGGCGGGGGGGGGGGGGAGGAGGAGGAGGGAGGAAGTGTCACCCCACTCCAGTGTTGTGGTCCCTTCTTCGGTTAGGACCACTCAGCTACAGCGGGGACACTAATCTGAGACACGTGTTCCCCCTCTCACTGAAATGGTTCATCGCCCCATCGCCACCTTTACAGCCCCCCCACATCAGCCACCCATTATGCCCCCAGGGCACCTTCCACCCTGCCAACCCCCAGTTACGGGGGGATTATAGGCCACAGGCAGTGCCAGCTCAGCAGCCCCCAGACCGCCCATGTATCCCCAAAGCGGGGGCAGCGGCAGGAGAGCCCCCATGTGCCTGGCTTGCTGAGCGGGAGAGGGAAGTGCAGCCAGGAACCAGGGCTCAGCGTGACAGGGCAAGCGTGACGGGGTCAGGGGCTGGGGGCAGAGGGATGGTGTGACGCGCCAAGGGGACGTGCGATGGGGCCCAGGGTTGCTGTGCTGGGGGCAGGGGGCCGATGTGAAGGAGGCGGGGGAGGAGGATCGGTGTGACGAGCCCGTCCGGCGAGAGACACCAGGGGCTGAGTCCCAGGAAACTCGTCTCACAGATGGGAGCGACTTTCACTGCCTCGGGCTGTGGGGCCGATCGGGGCCGGCGCCCCCTAGAGGGGCGGGCCCGTGTCCCGCTCCCCGCCCCCCTGAGCAGCCGGCGCCCCCTAGAGGGGCAGGCCCGGGCCCCCCCCCGCCCAGCTCACCGGCTCCGCTCCGCTGCTGCGCTGGGCGATATTCAAACAAGCGCGGCCGGGCTGCACAATGCGGCTTGTGTCTCCTTATCGCCCCCCGCTTCCTCCCGGCGCGCGGCGGCTCGTGCGGGTCCAAACGCCGCCTGCTCTGCCCGCCGCACCGACAGCCCCGGCCCGGCCCGCAGCTGGGGGGCGCAGCGGGCGGCAGGAGGCGCTGCAGGCGGGGGCAGCTGGGGGGGGGGGCGCAGCAGGCGCGGGGGGGCGCAGCGGTACACACCATTCGTCCCTCTCCAGCTCGCTCACGCCGGCGTTTGCTCGCCCTCTTCCCCACTCGCCCCCCCCCCCGCCAGCTGATCCTCCCTCCTCGTCCTGCCCCCCCCCGCAGAGCCACAGACGCAGGTGCCGCTGCAGAATCCTTAATCTCCCTCCCTCCCCCCCCCCCCCAGTGCCGGGAGCGCTGCCCTCCCCCAGCGCCAGTGGGGTTGTGGGCATCAGAGCAAAGCGGGGAGCAGCCCCCCCCCGCCAGTTCCGTGTGCACCAGTTAATGTGGGAGGGGGCGTCTCTGGGGACCCCCAGCTGCTCCCCCTAGTCTCACGTGCATCTGCTAATCTGGGGGGCGATTTGAGGGGTAATAGGGCAAAGGAGGGAGAGGGGGTGTCTGGAGCTCTCCGACACCCCCCCCCAGGGGATGCGGGAGGGGGGGGCACTGGGCGCTGTGCTCTCAGCCATGGACGGGCCAGGGGGTGACTCCAGACCATGATGCCCACTCCTGGGGGGAGCCTGAGGCTGCAGCCAGCTCCAACAATATCCTGTTGCTATGGCAACCAGCCCCCCACGGAATGGGGACCCTGCTAGGCAGGGTGGGGGGGATGGAGAGAGCTGGTCTTAGCCTCCCACCCACCCTGGCCCAGGGGGTTCCAATGTCCCCCTCTCCCCCTCAGGCCCAGCCAGTTGCAGCAGCATCCCCCGTCAGGCCCAGGGGGTTTCAGCCCCTCAACCCCATTTAGCACCCACCTGTCTGGCAGTGATGATGGAGAACAGTGCCGGCCCGCACCCCTTCACTGGGTGCTGTGTCAGGCAGGGTGCGGCAGGCTGGGGGGGAAGTGGTCTGTGGTTGAACAGAAATGCCACGCGTGTTCCTGCAGCTGGCTAACAGCCCTGAACTCTGAGGCAGGGTGGGGAACACCCTCTCCTCCCGCCTGCCCTGCCTGCCCTCTTGCCCATCCCTCCCCTCTGGATCAGATCCTTGGCTCCCCAAGAGCCAAAACTTGCTCACTCACTAACCTACGAGAGCAGGTGTAACTGCACCCCCAGGTGACACCCGCTACAGGGGTGCCGTGGTGGGTGCATGGGACTGTCCTAATATCCTGACACACACACCCATGGAAGGGGCAGGGCAGCACCACAGTGCTAAGGGGTGTTAGCCCCATCTGCGCAGTGGGGCATTTGTCAGGCCCCAGCATTGCTCTGGTACAGGATTGAATGGTTTAGATTGGGGGGAGGGGGGATGGACTATGGACAGTGGGCTCTATCCCCAGCTCTGGCAGGGGAAGTGGGGTTTAGTGGTTAGAGCTCAGGGGGCAGGGGCTGGGAGCCAGGACTCCTGGCTTCTGTTCTCAGCGGGCTGTGAGACCTTGGACAAGCTGATGGCTGAGTTGCCCCTTCGGCAAATGGGGCTGAACCCTTTTGGGTCCCAGCCTCGCAGACAGAGGGCGTGTGGGATCCGTCCTGCAGTTGGTCCCTTGCTCTCTGGATCCCCCTTATGGACACGTCAGGAATTGCTGGAGCATGCTGCGTGTGAGAGCTGGCAGTGTGTGTGTGTTTTTGTGTGTGTGGCCGGCTCAATGTATGTGAGCGGTTTTGTGTGCATGCACAAAAGACAGTTGAGTGTGACAGTGCACGAGTGTGAGCTGGCAGTGCATGTGTACGTGTGTTTCTGCCTGTACTGGCTCAGTGTGCGTTTGTGCAGGTTGTGTGTGTGTGTGTGTGTGTGTGGATGCATGCACAAGCAGGGTGGATAGGTGGGAGGGGCCAGTGGCTGCTCGTGTGTGTGGCTGTGCGCTCCTTGGGTGCACTGCCCTGCTGAGATGCCAATTAATCATTGTGGCTCCCAGCAGCCTTGGAACCAATTATGGTAAGTGCAGTGCCTGCTGGCCAAAGGGGGGTGTCAATGCCTGCCAGCCTCTCCCCCTTCCCCCCCCCCCCGAGCCAAGGGAGGAGGAAGTGGTGGGGGGAGGGTACTAGATTTGTGATTTTTCAAAACAACAACCCTTTAGATTCATGGTTTATAGTAATGCCATAAATCAAGGAACCCAGGAGTCCTGGCACCCAGCCTCACACCCCCCACACACTCCCCTGAGAGCTGGGGATATAACCCAGCCCCCAGCTCTAACCCCCCTAGGACCCCACTCCCCCCCCCGCCACTAGGAATCTCCTCCCCCACTCTGGGTATGTTTGTGTTGGGAAGCTATTTTTAGCACCACTTCCCCATCCCTGGGTGTTAAGGAGCAGCTGTTGTGGCGGGGGGATTTCATACCCTCCCCCCTCTGCGCCCCCTCACTTGCTCTTGTGAAGGGCAGCTCTGACAGGTGGGGAAGGGTGGCCCAAGCTCCCAAGAGAGGGCTAAAGGCAGTGCTGGAGATACAAGCCAGCAGGTCTGGCTTCCCGCACCCCTGCTCTAACCCACTCGCCCCCACTGCCCTCCAGTGCTGGAGAGAACCCAGGAGTCCTGCCACTCACGAGTCACCAGGAGTGGCACAGGGTTAGGGGCAAGACCAGTTTCTGTGTGAGGTGATATACGGATATCCAGGGGGAGGGGGGAAAAAAAGCAACACAGCCACGAGCCTTGAATGTCATCTTTATTGCTGGCAGTGGGTCGCAGACCCGCCACAGCCGAGGGAAGTGGGGGGTGGAGAGGCATATCCCACAGATCCTTAGACTCCCCACCCAGTGTGGGCAAGGGCTGGGACCCACACCTATGGGACTGTCATTAAAATTCCCAGCACGTTTCGTTCCATCCACCCCCAATTAAAATAGTTAAATGTCACAGGATATTTGCACAGGTTCCCCGCCATAAGTTATAAAGGACTCCTAAAAAAATAACAAAAACAAAAACAACACCCTCAACAGGCAGCAAGTCTGTGGCAGGTCCCGTGGTTCTGTTGGCTGTGGGAGAAGAGTCGCATAGCCCAGGTAAAACAGTATTACTGAGGTGTAGCACTAGGGTGGGGGATAGAACCCAGGAGTGCTGAGTCCCACTCTCTCCTTGGTCTAACTACCAGACCCCACTCCTCTCCCAGAGCTGGGTACGGAACCCAGGAGTCCTGCTGCCCACGCCCGCTGGCTTCCCCCACACCGGGAAGAACAAAACAAACACAGCACGACTCTCCAAGTGGTAGCAGGGGGCTAGCATCAGGCACTGAGACCGTGTTGGGGTGAATGCAGTGGGAGACGGATGTGTGTAGACAGAGATGTAAGCCGGGAGCGGGGAAGGAGTGACTCTGTTTATTTTAAAAGCCTCAAGGGTGTGGGGACTGATCCCCCCCCCCAAATTTAAAACCACACCAGGGCAATGAAGGCAGGGCCCCCCACCCCAGCTAATCACACATACAAAGGTGTACATGTGTGTGTGAGCGCCTGTGCAAAAATGATGCACTAGGAAGGGGGTCAAAGGGCTGGAGTCCTGCTAAGAACAGCCCCCCTTCCACCCTCACAGCTCCCCTCCCACCCCTCTCTTCACCTTGGGAACTCACACACCCTTCTATCTTTTTAATAGATGTGGGGACCATGGGATTTTAACCTACAGAATGTGTACACGCACCCACACATTTATGGATGTTCACCCCTTAAATGAGCTGGATGGGGGAATTAGAATGGGGGAATTTCCACCCCCTTAAATAAATAGCACATTATGGGGGTAGAGGGAGAGGAGGAGGAAGTTAAACCCCCCACACACCCGAATTCTCTGGGCTTCTTCACCCTCCAAACCCAGGGAATTTGGGGGGGGAAGCACAGGAATTCAATTTTCCCCCTGCTTATCCTCAGCTAGGCAGAGGCAGGAGTTAATGGCCAGTTCTCCCTGGGGAGGGTGCAGGGGGATCCCCCCTATAGAATGCACACAATGGGGGACGTGCTGAGGATCTGGGGGAAGCCAGCACAGTCTCTGTTTGCTGGCACCTGGTGGCGCTTGGATGGGGTTGGGGGGCAGGGTCAGGGAGGCCTCGGGGGGGAGGGGCTACTCGCGGGGATCGTCTGGCGCAGGGATTTTGTGGTGGGTGGGTTCGACACCCCAGATCTCCCGGGCGTACTGAGCGATGGTGCGGTCACTGGAGAACTTGCCCGAGGTGGCGATATTTTTAATGACCTTCTTGGTCCATTCCTTGGTGTTCTGGGGGAAGAGAGACGCAGGTCAGTGACATTCCCACATGGACGGCTTGGGGATGGGGAGGCTGGCCATGCGTGGGGATGGAGGGAGGGTCAGTGTGTGTGTGTGTGGGGTGGGGGGGGGGGAGGAGAATATGGATGGAGGGAGTAGTGTGCATGGGTATATGGGGACAGAGGGGGTGAGTATGGTGATGGACTGGGATATATGAGGAGGGATGGAGTGTATGGGGGTGGAGGGAGAAAGGGGTGAGCGCACGGATGGATGGATGGAGGAAGGTGTATGGAGATGAGGGGAAGCGTGGGAATGATGGATAGACAGGTAAAGGAACATGTATGGGCATGCACGGGTAAATTCAAGTGTACCGCTGACTGTCATAACATTTGAACACCTTGAAATAAAGGTGAGTAGTGGGTTTTGATCTTTCCATTTCTGCCTACAAAGTTCCCTCCTGTCCCTTTCCAGCCCCTATGCAGGGCTGGGACTCTCTCTTGAGCTGGTCAGCGTTTTTCTGGGATTGAGGGGCCTAGAGCTGAGCCAGGATGCCCAGGAATAGAGCCCACGAGTCCTGCCTGCCAGCCGCCTCCTGCCACTCTAACCATTAGGCCCCATACCCCTCCCAGAATTGGGCCCCTCCCAGGGGCCACTAGGGGGTGCACACTCACCTTGTAGAGGGCACTGACATTCTCCTGGCATTTGATGTAGGCTTCGTAATCGGCAAACACTTTGAATCTGGAGTGGGAGGGGAAGCAGGAGGGCATCAAGCTGGAGGAGGGTGTCCTTGTGTATGCTGCCACCAGCTGCCCACAGCTGGGACCGACACTGTGAGCCTCAGCAGAGGGCATGGCCAGAAGCAGATGCCCGAGGTCTGGGAAAATCTTCCCCCAAGGCCTCAGCTGCCCCTCTGTCCCCTCACTGTGTGCGCACTTATGGGAACAGAACCCAGGAGTCCTGGCTCCCAGTTCCCCTTCCCATAACCCACTAGACACCATGCCCTTCCCAAAGCTGGGAACCGTGCCCAGGAGTTCTGACTCCCTCTCCTTCCCCACCTCTGCTCTAACCACTAGCCTCACCTCCCAGAGCTGGGCATAGAACCCCCTCCACCCCACACCAGGCATGGTTGCCTCTGCCCCTTATTCCCTCCCCGCAGAGCCCTCCCACCTGTCATGGTTCATCAGCATGTTGACAATGTCCTTGAAGAGCTGGGGCTGTTTGGGGGAGAAGAAGCCATTGCTCAGCTGATCGATCGCCTGTTTGAGCTCTGGGATGCGGTCATAATAGTCCTTGGCGCAGTAGCTGGAGCCGTGGGGAGAAGAGAGGCAGGTTACCTCAGGATCGTGATTCCCCCCAGCTCAGCGTGGCCTCAGGGGCTCCCCGTCCCAAAGCAGAAGCACAGCCCCCACAGCCGGGTCTCCCCCCAGGGGACTCCCAAGCCTCTGCCTAACCTGGCTCCCCCACCAGCCCCCAGGCGGGAACCCAGCAGCACCGGGAAGGCAGGCTGAGGGAACTGGGGCGGGATCCCAATAGCATGGCAGGCACATGGTGTGGGAAGCCCAAGCGGGTGGGAAATCAGGAAGGGACCCTAGCAGCAGGAGGAAGGCAGCGTCAGGAGCAGGTCCTGACAGCAGGCAATGGGTAGGAATCTGGCACTGGTCTAGGGGGCACCATGGGTAGGAGATCCAAGCAGTGGAGGAAAGGATTCTAGCAGCTAGGTAGGGGTGGGGCAGAGAGGTTGGGGCATGAATCTGGCAGCAGGGAAGGGGGCATGGGAGTGGGGCCTGGCAGCATGGTTCCCTGCAGGACGGAGGGGCAGGTGCCCAGCCCCCACCCTTTCCTGTCCAGCTCTTCCACGTCTTCCACCCGCATGCCAAAGATGAAGAAGTTCTCCTCGCCCGCCTCCTCTGCCATCTCAACATTGGCGCCGTCCATGGTGCCAATGGTCAGCGCCCCATTCAGCATGAACTTCATGTTGCCAGTGCCCGAGGCCTCCGTGCCAGCCGTGGAGATCTGCTCAGACAGGTCAGCCGCCGGGACCACTGCAGGAGAGACGGGATTAATGGGCTGGGTGGGCAGTAGTGGGGTCGGAGGCTGCCAGGTACGGAAAATGGGCCCATTTGCCTGATCCAGGGCAATGGGATGGGGGTGTGTGTAATGGGGATCAGAGGTCACTGTCCCTCAAAGTAGCACCCTGGACCCCCCTATTCACCATTGTGATGTGATCATGGTATGTTCTGTACCAAATCCACCTTGTGAGCCATCATTTGAAAAGTCTTGATCTGTTGAATATTGCTATCCTGTTGGATTGTATGTGTTATTTCGGATGTGAAGTTATGAAGCGTAGCTATGTGTGTGTGTGTGACGGAAACTTGTTAGGAGATGCCCATAGCCAGCCTTTCAGTGGCAACGAAGAAGCACCTAGTAAGACAGAGTTACATCCGGACCAGCCAGACGTATTGATAGCCCATCTAGAAGAATCCACTCTCCCAAAGACTCCTCATGGAGAGCACGTATGCAGTGTGGGCTACCTGAATCCCATGTCACTGCCAGGATCTTTCTAGCAGCTGGAAGAAAGTATAAAAAAAGAGAGATAGTGACATCACTTGGCCTCTCTCCCCTGCCACCTCAACACCTGGAAGATCATCTGGAAGACAAAGCCTTTGAACTGGGGAGATCAGTCCCAGGCTCCGAGGGAACTTGGCCTGCTTATTAAGAAGTGTAAGCTGCCTGTAACATCTACTAGAATGAGAAAAGTGTTTGATTCAAGTCTTGCTTAGTCTGTAGAATCTAGACTGCAGTTTTATTTTTATTTCTTAGGTAACCAACTTTGATCTCTGTGCCTGCCACTTATAATCTCATCTTTCTGTAGTTAATAAACCTGTTCTATATTTTACCTAAAACAGTGTGGTTTTGGTTGAAGTGTTTAGAGGATCTCAGCTCAGGTTAACAAGGGCTATTGCATGTCCATTACCCTTGGTCAGAGTGGCAAACTAATCAACAAGCTTGCCCTTTCCAAGGGTGTGTTGAGATGCGTAAGATGGTATATTTCAGGGATGCAAGGCTGGGGTGACTGGCTGGTGGATGGCTGAGTGACCCCAGCACCTGGAGGGGTTTGCTGCTTGTCACAGGCATGGCTGTGAGAGACGGCGCAGGCTGGACAGTTAAGGGGGCACAGCGGTCCCACAGATCCAGGCTGTACCCCGGGGGTCCCGTCCTAGTTGTCATGTGCGGTACACACCGCTCTGAATCAGGGTGGAAGGGATGGTGGGGTTGGAGGTCAGAGGTCGCTGCAAGGTGCAAATAGCCCCATGGGCCTGATCCGTCAGAAGTTGCTGTGGTGGGGTAGACAGGCCCTCAGTCTGATCTGGGGCAGTGGTGGGGGGAGAACAGCAAGATCAGAGGTCACGGCCTCCCTACCTTTCTCAGCCAGGGAGACGCGGTAGTTCTCCAAGAAGATCATCTTGAGGCGGTCGCCGATGACAGGGTCGTTGTTGACGACGTCCCCAATGGCCGTGATCAGCTTAATGATCATCTTGGCCATGTGGTAGCCAGGGGCAGCCTGTGGGAGCGGGGTGGAGTGTGAGACCACGGCTTAACCCCCAGCCCTCACCTCCCGCCAAGTGACTGCAGTGCTGAGCGGGGTGGACCTTTGTCCCTGGGTCTCACCTTGCCGCCGATCATGACGGTGCGTGGCACAAAATGCTGGTTGGGCTCCCTCTTGATCCCTGCAGGGAGAGAGGTGGGGTCAGGGTCAGATTAGGAGGCCAGTCCCTGGGCTACCCAGAGAGCACAGCTGGCCTGGAGTTGGTTGCCTGATAGCTGGGAAGAGTCAGCAGATGGGCCCAACAGAATTTTAGTAGCTGCTCAAAGCCTTTGCCACTGGCTGTGATAGCCCCAGCCCTGCCCCCACCTTGCCCCATTCCTGACCCTTGGCTCCGATTCCTCGCTACCGACTCCTGCTGCAACCCCTGGGCCTGGTTCCAACACTGGGTATTGCCGCTCATGTCAGAACCCCTGAAAGGGGGAGTGGAGACTAGTGATTAGAGCAGAGGAGGGCGGGCAGTCAGGACTCCTGGGTTCTCTCTCAGTTTGGACAGGTAAATGGGGGCCGCCTGGATACCCGAGTTCTCCAGCACTCACGGTTGTAGAGGGTGATGACGTGGAGGCAGTTGAGCAGCTGCCTCTTGTACTCATGGATCCTTTTCACCTGCACATCGAAGAGGGAGTTGGGGTTGATCTTCACCTTGTAATCCGACTCCAGGTAGGCAGCGAACTTCAGCTTGTTCTCCTGGGTGAGAGAGCAGAGATGGGAACCAAGCCGTCCCCTGCCCTGGGGCCAGATCACAGCCAGCACCCTCTAGAGGGGAAAGGCCCCAGGTCCCATTTCCCTGCCCTGGTACCTGTTTAACTTTGGCAACGTCCCGGATGAATCCCTCGTCATCCACAAAGGCCAGAAGCTTTTTCAGATGGTCGAGGTCAGAGATGTATTCCTCCCCAATACGCTGGGGAGAGAGAGAAGAGTCAGAGCCAGGCCTGGCACAGGAGAGCTGCCAGGCACCTCCTCGCTCTGCCCTTCCAGGGGCAAGGCAGAGGAGAGGGGTTCAGCCTGCGAATGCCCTCCATCCCTGCATGGTAGCCTGCCCCCCAAAACTCCCCTCTCTGTCTATCAACCCCACAATCCCTGAATGGTGCTCCCCAAACATCCCGCACTTGCCTCTGTGTGGTGCATCCTTCAAACCCCCACATCCCCCATGTCCCCATCCCTGCATATCACCCCTCAGGACCCTTCCCCTCCAGGACCCCCACGGGCCTCCCCCATCTCTGCACTCACCTCAGCAATGATCTCGGCCAGTCCTGGGTTGCACAGAACCAGCCCGCGCCGGGGTGTAATACCATTGGTTTTGTTCTGGAATTTGTGCGGCTCAAATTCATAGAAATCCTTGAAGCTGGAAGGGGAGAGAGAAAGGGAATGGAACAGGAAACAAATGAATGAGAGGGAAAGAATCAAAGCAGGACCAAAAACAAACTAAAGGGCAAAAGGGCAAAGGAGTGTGCGGGGGAGAGGACAAATGCAAGAATTGATGAGAGAGAAAAGAAGTGAAAGAAATGATCAAGAGAAGAATGAATGAATCAGGAAAAAATAAGAACAAAAAGAAAAGTGAATTAGGAAAAAAAATGAAGGAATGAGAAAAGAACAGAAGAAGAGGAAAAAACAAATGAAACAAAAAATACAAAGAGGCAAAAGAGGAGAAAAAGAAAGCAGGGAATGAATAGAAAAAGAGGGGAAGAAAGTCAAATATATGGAAAAACAGGAACAGGGACAGAACAGAAAGAGGAAAGAAGAGACTAAATGAAAGAACGAAAAAGAGGGTAAGGTAAAATGAAATAGGAAGGAACAAGAGAAGAGAAAGATAAAGAGAATGAATGAACGAAAAAGGGAAAATAGGAAAAAAAAAATCAAAGGAATGAGAGAAGTGGGAAAAATGAAACAGGAAGAAATGAAGGACGGAAAAGAGAACAGAGGATGAAAGAGGAAAGGGATGAACAGGAAGAGCAGGAATGGGAGTGGCGGGGGCACGGACTATGGGGTGCAGGGAAGGGTGAGGGGACGGAGCATGGCAAGGTGTGGGGCACATACACAGTGTTCTTGATGATGTCAGAGTGGATGCGGGCGACCCCGTTGACGGCATGGGAGCCCACGATGCACAGGTGCGCCATGTTGATCCTCTTGACGCTGCCCTCCTCCACCAGGGACATGCGCCGCAGCCGGTCATGGTCCCCAGGGAACATGGCATAGACTTTCTAGGTGGGGACACGACACAATCTGGATGGAGCAGGCACCCCCAGAAAGAGACTCTGCAACCCAGCCCCCCCCCCAGGAGGAAAATGGGGGTTTCCTACTCCCCCAGCCCAAGAACACCCATCCCCCCAGCACCCACCCATCCCCCCACTGGGAGCCAATCCCAAACGCCCATGGTTCCCCCCCAAGCCATGCACCCCAAATTCCTGATGCCCCTCCGCAACTTCACTCCAGCAAGAGCATATGTGAATCAGCTGCAGAGCCAGGGAAAGGACCCAGGAGTCCTGACAGCACCCCACAACATTAAACCACTAAACTCCACTCCCCTCCCAGAGCTGGGAAGAGAACCCAGGAGTCCTGGACTAACACATTCCAGTCCCTGCCACATATGGAGGGAAAGGGACTTCTCCACTGGATTAACCCTGCTCCATCCCCAGGGGCAGAGCTTACATCAAGGAACCTCTGGTTAATTTCATAGATTATCTCCAGGTGCCGGGGCAGGAGGGTTTCCAAGAGATGGACGGGCCAGCGCTCCAAGGCCTCAGGCAGCACAGTGTGGTTGGTGTAGGCACAGGTCTTCACTGTGATTTCCCAGGCCTGGGAGAGAGACAGCCTGTGAGGATCCTTGGCCCAGCGTGGAGATGCAGCCACCTCTGGGGTGGGGCATGGGGGCTGTTCGACAGCAGAACGACACCCACTCCCTAGAGCACAGTGCCCCTGGTGCTACTCACTCCCCACCCCCTTACCTTGTCCCAGTCCAGTTTCTCGATATCAACCAGCACCCTCATGAGCTCGGGGATGGCAAGGGAGGGATGCGTGTCGTTCAGCTGGATAGCGACCTACAGGAGAGAGGCAGAGCTCAGACCATCAGTGACAGAGGACACGTGCTTATCCGCACACGCCACCGCCACCCCACTGCCAGTGCTCCTGCCCCACTCCCCACAGCGCCCCCTGCTGGGAGAGGCCAGTACCTTGTCAGGGAAGGCATCAAAGGAGGTGCGGACAGGGTCCCGGCTGCCGAACTTGGAGGATTTGAAGCGGCGGATGATGTCCTGCAGAGTGGCCGCCACCACGAAGTACTCCTGCTTCAGACGCAGCTCCTTGCCCTCAAAGAACTGCAGCGAGGAGGGGCAGGTAAGGACAGGCACCACCAACCCACTCCAGGCCTGTATGACCCCAGCCTCAGAATGGGCCAGTGGCTTCAGATACAACCCGGGCTCTCTGCCGCCCCTGCTCACAACACAGGCGAAGTAGGGGCAGCCCTGGGAATGTAACTCAGGAGTCCTGGCTACTCGGCTCCCTATTCTAGCCACTAGACCCTGCTCCTCTCCCAGAGCGGGGAGGAAACCCAGGAGTCCTGACTCACTGCAATAAGCAGGGACAGGAACAACCTGCTCAAGCAGGGGGCTTCTCACTCTCCCACCGGTGATCCCGCATGATTGCAGAGCCCTTGAAGGGGGTCACATCTGAGACCTGGGGGCGGAGGGAAATCCCAGCTTTGCCCAATGGGGAACCCTCATGGCTAGTGAGATTTAGAACCACCTGACCCCCAGGGCCCTCCCCCTGCTGCTGGAATCAGGGGCTGGGAGTCAGAAGCAGAACCCCCCCTAAATTTCTAGTCCATAGCCCAGTTCTAACAGGCTCTTAAAGGAGCGGCTCCCTCCAGGAGATCCTGCAGTGGATGCAGGGGGCACTGGAGTGGGCGGGAGGCTACTCACGTTGTCATTGGGGTATAGCACCCGTGAAATGTTCTCAGCCAAGTTCCTGTCCAGCACGGCCTGGATGTAACCACCAACGTTAACTGAGGCAGAGAGAGAGAGAGAATGGGGCCTTGGTTCACAAAGGGATCCCTCGCTTGGTGCCGAGATGCAGCCACCTCTGGGGTGGGGAACAGGGGCTGTTTATTCAGGGATCCTTTACCCAGCCAGCTCCAGGCTGGGGCAGGCGGGGTGTTTATACAGGGACCCTTCAATGGTGGGGCATTGTGCTCAGCACTGACTGCAAGGGGACGTTGCCTCCTACTGAGCCCCGGCCCCTGGTTTTCCGCAGCCTTCTCCCAGCCCTGTCGGCACAGGGGGTCTGACAGCCTGGCCCCCTCGGCTGCTGCGATGAATCCAGCAGACACAAACCCTTGCCTGGGCTGGGGGGGCTCCCCCTTCACTCACAGTCCTTGAGGTTGAACTCGTTGGGGGCCCGGGCGGACCAGAGGCGCATGGTGTTAACGGTGTTGTTGCGGTAACCGGGTACGGGTGTATCATAGGGAAGAGCCAGGACCACCTGCCAAAGGGCAGCAAGGTTAGTGCCAAAGAGCAGTGCCAAAGAGCAGAGCCCGCCGTTCAGCCTCACATCCCATTGACACCCGCCCCCACCCCCTCTTTACAGGGGGCACTAAACAAACCGGGAACTGAATCCCCTGGGGAATCAAGGACCCAGGCATCCTGGCTCCTTGCCCATGTATTCCCAGGCTGGTGAGCGTGATGACACGCTCGTGCAACGGGCCTGCGCTTCTGGGCAAATCACACGTGCATGGAGGCCATTGTGCAAATGTACATGTGAGCATGAGCACAGGGGGACTCACACTCGCAAATGCACACCATCAGGCATATACACACACACACACTCACATGTAAAGGCCTGTGAATGCACCTCTGCCCCTATGCACAAGGCTGGTGCACCAATGGCTATGCATGTGACTGTGCACTCCCTCAGGCCCAAGGACACACACTCCCACACACCCATGGAGGCACACTCACCACTCACTCGTGCAGGGGGGCACACGCACGCCTGCCAGTCCCTCACGTACACATACACTCACGCCCGCACGCTGGTGTGGAAATACCCTTGTGCGCAGTTACACACTCGGCCCTCACCAAGGCCGCTCAGACTCACCTGCGTGTCGATCCACTTGGTGCCATCGGGCCCATGGTCCACATGCCCGTAGAAGTGCACGGGAATCATGTACTCGGGCCGGGCCTTCTCCCAGGGGTTGCCATAGCGCAGCCAATCATCAGCCTCCTCCACCTGCCAACGGGGGGGAGAGGGGGGATAGGAGAGAGAGGGTTAGCGGCACCTACACCCCCCATTGGGATCTCTTCACACACCCCAGGGCATCCCACCTACCCAGTCACCACCCCCCCATCTCCTGCTGGGATCACCCTCGCCCCACAGCACCAGCTGCCTCCCCACCAAGGGCAGCCCATGTTGACTCCTTCACCCCTCTGAGCAACCTCCCTGCCAGGCCTCTTACCCCACTCTGGAGGCAACTCGGCTGCCCCGCCCCGCCCCGCCCCACATCCCATCCCCCCAGGGCCCTGCCTGCCTAGCTGAAACCCCACCTGCCACAACCCCTCTGCACGGTGGGGGGGAAGGAGTGTGCCTGTCTCAACCCGCTCCCCTGGGGGAAATGACCCCCCATCCCATCCCTCGCACTGTGGGGGCGCATGACCCACCTGCCAGCCCCCAGAGATCTTCTGGTTGAAGATGCCAAACTCATAGCGGATGCCATAGCCGTAGGCGGCCAGTCCCAGGGTGGCCATGGAGTCCAGGAAACAGGCTGAGGGGCGAAAAGGGGGGGAGTGTGGGGCATTACAGACAGATCAAGGGCAGATGGAGGGTACCGTGGTAACAGCCAGATGGGGGGCAGGAAAATGGATGGGGATGGGGGGCAGGTAGTAGAGTGTGGAAGATGGGAGAAGGGTCAGCGAGTGGGATTCCAGTGATGGGAGGGGGCAGGCAGTGGGGTTCCCGTGATGGGGGTGGCGGACGGGGGGCAGGCAGCGGGGTTCCCATGATGGGGGTGGCGGATGGGGGGCAGGCAGCGGGGTTCCCGTGAGGGGGTGAGGGAAAGGCAGCGGGGTTCCAATGAGGCGGGCACGTTGCCCTGCACGGTGCCTGGGGCAGGTGCTCACATGGGTGCAGAGGCTGAATGGGCCCGGCCCCCCCCCCACTGCTGAGCAGAGCCGTGTGTCTGGCACAGGCGAGCATCTGCAGGGGCAGTGGGGGCAGGGCTGGGTGTGTATATCTAGGGGAGGCAGTGGCGGGGGGGCTGGGCAGAACCATCTGTCTGTGGGGAGTCTGGGATGTCGGGGGCAGTGTTGGAGGGCTGGGTGTGTCTCTGGGGGGCTATCCCAGCCCTGGACCCACAGGGTAGTCAGGCTCAGTGGCTGCCCAGCTGGCTCCCCTCCCCCCACTGCAGACTGGTCCCCCTCACCTGCCAGGCGCCCCAAGCCCCCATTCCCCAGCCCAGCATCCTCCTCGATCTCCTGCAGCTCCTCCATGTCCAGGCCCAGCTGTGGGAGGAGGAAAATAGGGGCATTAGGGGAGAATAATCACCTCCTGCTCATCCACCCCCACCACACCCCTCCCTGCCACTTGCCCATCACAGCCTCCCCCTGCCCCACCCCCTCTCCTCCCTGAACTCCCACCCCCTATCTACCCCGGCCAGCGCTGGGGTACCTGGTAGGTGGCCTCATCGCAGGCGTTCTGCAGCCCCAGGTTCACCATGGTGTTCTGTAGGGTGCGGCCCATGTAGAACTCCAGCGACAGGTAATAGATGCGCTGCAGACAGAGGGGGATGAGTGGGGGGAGGAGGGTTGGGGACCCCGTCAGCCCCTCTCCCAGGAAATAGGCCCTATGCCCCGTTCCCTGCCCCACTGAGCACACTAGTCCCCCAACCTGGGGCTGGACTGGAGCCAGTGCCCCCTAGAGAGGCAACGCTCCATGTTTCATTTCCCACTGCTGGGGCCATGGGCAGGACGTTATGTGGGGAGTAGAGGGGGGCAGGCAGAGGGTGTGGGGGCCCATAGATCAAGCCCCTGCTTCTCAATACAGTGAAGACCATTCAAAGGCATCTGCTGCCCAGCTAACCATTGGGGGGAGGGCAGGCGGGCATGGGCCATGCTATGTCAGCCCATCTCAGGTATGCAGCCACTGCCCCTATCCAGTGTCCCAGCCCCTCCTGCACCCGCCCCACCAAGCCAGGTTCCACCCTCACCCTCCCAATGGGCTGACACAGGCTCTTTGCTGGATTAAATGGCAAAAGTCAACAGCAAATGTCAGGCCGGGCTAAATATAGCCAGCCTGTGCCCCCCCCAGGACACTGAGATAGGATCAGAACCAGGGGCCCTGAGAGCTGGGATTCCTCCCCCGGCGTCACTTCTAGGGAAAGGCCCCATGTGCCATTGCCTGCCCCCCATGAGCCAGCCTAGAGGGGGAAGCTCTCCTATCCCATTTCCCCCCTCCAGCCAGTTCCCCCGCCCTGGTGCAGGGTCACAGCTGGTGCCCCCTAAAGGGGAAAGGCCCCCGTTTCCCACTGCCTGCTTCCTTCATCCTTCAAACTTGCCCCCTGCCTACTCCTATAACCCCAAATCTCTCCCCCAACTCTAGCTTCCCCCTTGCAGGTCCCCCATCTCCCAGCATGCCATGCAGCATCTCCATCAGCTCTTAATAGCTGCACATACTATCTCAAAGCTGCAGCCGCTGCAGCCTTCACCCCATCCCCCATGGAAGAGGAAGGGCATTAATGGGTCCCCTCATACGACCCCCATCCCCCACTGCGATTCCCCAGCCCAGCTGCTCGGCCCCGAGTGCAGGTCTCTGAGAGGCGGTTTATGCTGGCTCCTTGGCTCACACACACCCGGGACTTGGGGGCTAGCCAGGGATCAGGGAGAGGGGGGCCAGGAGGGCTGAATCACAGCGAAGGCGCTCACAGAGAGGGGTAGGGGCCTGGGGAGGGAAAGAACGAGGGGCAATGGGAAAGGAGGATGCTGTGGGAGAGCAGTGGGCATAAACGGGGGAAGAAAACACTGGGCAGAAAGGAGCAAAGGGCTTGAAGGTGATGTGGGGGGGAAAGGAAGACTGAGTGGAGGGGGGGGGAAGGGCAGGAGCAGAGGTGGTGGGGGAGGGCAAGTGGGTTTAGAGGTTTGGGGGTTTCCCATCTGGGCCTCTGGAAGAACCACCCTGTGAGACACATCCCCCCTGCCAACTTCTTGGGGTGGGGGAAAACCAGGCCCAGACGCTGACAATGGTGCACCCCCCGCCCCAGCTCTCCTCACCCGCTAGCCAGAGCAGGCCCTGAGCCCACTGTCCCCATGGTAGGAAGCAGAGTCAGCGCTAGGCCTAAGCAGCCCATGCAATTGCTTAGGGCCCTGACCAGCTCAAGGGGCCCCCCTATTCATTAGTGTGTGTTGCATGGGGAGCCCCCAAAATATTCCTGCTTAGGGCGCCCATTCGGTTAGCACTGGCACTGGCAGGAAGGCTGGCCCAGTGGGTAGGACACTAACCTTGGATTGGGGAGACTCCAGGTGAGAGGGGCAGGACCCATCCCTGCCTCCCAGGGAGGGAGGCTACAGGCTCTGCTCAGTTCTCACTGTCCCCACAACTAGCCAGGGGTGCTCTCCTGTGAGCCACCAGGTATTGGGCTGGATGGGCCATGGGGTCTGACAGGGGGCAGGGATAGGGGTGGCTGGATGGGCCCTAGGGGTCTGACCCCAAAATCTTCTGTGCCAGTAGCCCAGGCCTCTGCTCCCTGAGCGGAAGGAGGGCCTGGTCTGGGGCAGCTGGTGGGAGCAGTACAGCTGGTATTTATACCCCGTGTGGATCACACACTGAGCCAGCCTGGCACAGGGGGTCCCAGCACTGGAGTCTGGCTCCCAGGGGAGCAGGAGAAGGCAAGGGCTTGGCTCACACATGGGGGGAGGGGTCAGTTTGCCATCCTCTGCCCCCTTCTCCATCCCCCTCCCCTACAGCAAGGGGCCTGTCCAACAGGGAGACACCCCGGGCCCGACAGACAGGGTGCTGCTCCCAGCAGCAGCTCTGACCTGCCAGGGTGGCCCCTCTGCTGTCTACCCCCTGCCCCACCCCTAACAGTCCCCTCCCCTGCTTCTTGTTGCCCTTTTCCTGGTGGTCCCGCTTGCTGCAGATCCCACTCTGCTCCAGACCCTTCTGGCACCCCTCTCGCCTGACACTTTGCCCCTAGCATTCCCTGCACCTTGGAATCTCTCACGTAGCACTGCTGCTGTGTCCAGATCCTTCTGGCTGGGGCTCCCTGGCCGCCCCTCCCCAGTGCCTCACTGCCCTTCCCGTGGTTCAGCTTTCGGGGGCTGATCTCTCCCTTCCCTTGGGCACCCCTGGGCACCAGCCCCAACACACACACAGCCGGTACCCCCTCCCTAGAGTATCCCAGTGCACTCTCCCCTATCCAATGCACCCCAGCGCGCCTCCACCCTAGCGTGCCCCCGCCAGTGCCCCATGGGCATTCCCCCCCCTCCACCCCAACACCCTCCGGTACCTCCCTCCTCAACGCATCCCCGGGAACCTCTCCCCAGTGCGCCCCCGAGCACTCCCCCCTCCCCAACCTTGCGGGCCCCTTCTCAGGGCACCCCCACTCCTGTGCGCCCCCAGCACGCCCCGGGCCACTCGCCCCTCGCGCCCACCTTGGGGTCCTTCTCGTAGTAATACTGCTGGGTGCGAATCCACCTGCCCACCAGGTGGTCGCGCACGGTGTGCGCCAGGGCGAAGTAGTAGTCGCGGGGGGTGGCCACGTTGCGATCCTTCACCAGGGTGAAGTGCAGGTGCCGGTTGAAGTTCTTCTTGAGGTCGGAGACATTCTCCACCCCGGCCAGGCCTCGCACGCTGATCTGCTTCCTCTTCTCATAATCCGACAGCGGCCGAGACATCCTGCAGCCTCCTTGCGGGACCCGGGCTCCGTGCGCACGGCGGGGAGGGGGCGGGCAGGCCCTGGCACTGGGGCACCGGGCAGCCGGGCGAGCGGGAATGGCACGAAGGAGCGGGCCGGGTCTCCGCTCTCTGCAGCCCGCTGCAGCAAATGCGCCCTAAGCTCCGCCCCTCATGTATTATTAACCGCACCAGCTTGGTGCATTATTCATGAACCCCTCCTCCGGCCCGGGAGGGGCGGGGAGGAGACCCTCGCCCCGCCTTCTGGCTCTCGAGGCTCCTCCCCTTGTCTCATCAATTATTCATCTGATCCCGCCCACTCCTCTCCTTGACACCCCCCCCTTCCGCTGGGTGCCCTTTTACCTCTGGGCTGAAGAGATGCTGGGGGTGAAAGCAACAGAAGGGTTAACCAGGCCAGTAGGCAAGCCTGATAAAGGGCTCTTGCTGGTGCCCTTACTGCCATCTGTTACTGCCTAGGGAAAACATGGGAGGGAAACTACATGGAACAACAACATCTGAAACCCAGCTTAGCCCCCGACTCCTCTGTCTATGAAACCAGCCATCCCCAGGCTCACCCTCTACCTATTAATCCAACCCTCCCTCGCAAGATGCACCTCTCCAGCCACATATATAACCATCTACGTATTCACCCCGTACACAGCCTCTATCTACTCACATATTTGTCTATCTCCATTCCTCACCCACCTGGCAACTGAGCGATACTGTGCTGCCTTGGAAGCGGGGGTTGTAGGTTCTGGTTTCCAAGCCTGCACATGCTGCAGAATTACAGGGCTTGGAGCTGAGTCACAGCAGGATGTGGGCTCTGCCCCACTCCCTTAGCAGGCTCCTAGGACCCAGGTCCTGCCTGCTTGCTGACCAAAGTCTGACTGATTTGTGTGTGGACAGAAAGGAGCCTGGCATTCAAGCCCAGGCTCAGTGTGCAGTGGAGACATACCCTGAGCATCTGTGAGTCAATTCTTTGCTCTTGGTGGCTGGGGTATTCATTTTTATTGTTGCATAATGATCTTCAAATTAATTAGCAGCCAAAACAATGAAGATTAATTGGTAAGAATGACAGAGCAATTCAGTTAGCAGGAGGCAATGGATTAGCAAGAAGGCAGGCTGGGAATGTTATGGAGAAATTAGAATAATAGAAGGGAATGAATGGAAAGAATCATAAAGCAGCACAATGTTATTAGACCAGGATGCAATTAGATTAAGGATTGAATCAAATAAATGATAGAGGAAGAATTCCACTTACCCACAGCACCAGCAATCTCAAAACATGTTGTGTCCTAGATGCTCAGAAAATACGGGGTGAATTGAGGTTTATTCTCAATGTATTGTCGTATTATTATTAAAGTATCTTTGTTGTTGTCTCTAGTTTTTTTATAAATAGCTCGACCGGGGTTGGGGGATTTTGTTCCATGGTTACAGAAGGAGGGGTGTGAGGGTCTAGTGGGTTAGAGCAAAGGGGCTTGGGAACCAGGATGCCTGGGTATTCTCCCTGGTCCTACCAACTACACCCTGTGTGACCCTGCACTCCCCATCTCTGTGCCCTAGTTTTCCCATTGACAAAATGTGCAGTCCTCAGAGAAAGGGCCTCCAGTCCCTCAATGCTGAGTACAAATTGTCTCCATTGCACAGCAGCATGCATACAAACTACTGATGCTGGTGGTATGAGGATATTACAGGATGGACGCTTGGTCACTTAGGTAGGTCTACACTTCAGTGGGGAACAGCCCCCCAGCGCGGGCACACAGATTCATGCTATCGCACAAAAAAATAGCAGTGTGGACATTGTGGCGTGGGCAGCAGCTCAGGTGGCTAGCGCAAGTCTCCATTGCAGCTGCAGTGGCCACCCCGTTATTCTTGGTGTGCAAGTTTGACCTCCACTAGCGAGAGGCACGCTCCCCGCTGCAGGGTAGCCAGTCCATTAGACACGTATTTCCAGGGGACAACATCTCACTGTTGTGATTACTTGTGCAATGACATAGGCAGCCCAGCGTGCATTTGGCCCACACTACTGCACCCTTCAGTGGTTGCACACTCAAGACTCCACCTCTGCTCCCATTCATGACCCAGCCAGGCCCCTGTCCTCAGGCCAGATCAGAGCCAGCGACCCCTAGAGGGGAAAGGCAGCATATCACATTCCTCCCACGCCCAACCCAGCCAGTCCCCCATCTAGGAGGTGAAACAGGACCAGTGACCCCTAGAGGGGAAAGCCCCCATATCCCATTCCCTGCCCCCTGGGATTGGATTAGAACCATTGCCCAAGAGTTGAAAGGCCCCAAATCCTCTTGCTCATACCAGACATCTGGCAGGGACCTCCCACTCATGAATAATCAATTAAGCAAACACCCCCCCCCCGCCCCCCAAAGGAACTGAGTTATGAAAAGAGCTGTGTGCTAACCTTGTGCTATTTTTTCCCATCACCCCTAAGAAGGGATCAGGCGAGAGAAAGATCGCCCTGTCATATTAATTTCTATTTCTGGCATGCAGTTCAGGGGCCTCGGCTCTCAGATCCTTTTTCTGTGTGTGCATGGATGTGTGCGCAAATGTGAGTATTGTGTGTTTGTGCATCCATGAGTCTGTATGTGCCTGCATGAGTGTGAGGATGTTGTGTGTGCGTGCACACACGCATTCATAAGGAGTGTGGGTGAGCTTCACACACCATATTACTTGGTATTTGGGATTTTCTGAACATATAGTACCACAATTCTGTCCTCCTGGCATTGAGAAGGTGAAAGATAGGAGATCAGGGTCTTTCTTTTCTGCTGGTCCCATTTTTTATATTCCCCTTTTCCAAGATTACCAGGATTTTTCTCAGCCAGAGAGAACTAAGTTCCTTCTTCATAATAGTGCAGTACAGCTGGGACTTCACTTAAAAAGTTTATGACTAAAGCTATAGGTGGTGTGTATTTTATATGTATGTAAACCAGTAGAGCTACCCCAGCAAACCCTCCTAGTGGAGACATAGCTTCTACCAGCAAAAAAGTGCTTCGGCTGGCAGAGATGATAACAGCTCCCTTAGTGAAATAGGACGCTACCAGCACAGGTACTCTTTGCCAGTGTAACTGCTTCTACGGGGGGGGGGGGGTGTTTGCCGATATAGCAATGTCACACAAAAATCACCCCCGTCTGAAACACTACTAGTGTAGCCCTGGCCTCAGTGACACTCAACACCACAGGACCAAGGCAGGCAGACGGCGGCAGCAGCTAGGTCCTCAGACAGTGTTGCTCCACTGACGCTGGACATGTCACTTGACCTTCACCCATTCACCGTATCTCCCACCCAGCCCCTGCTCTAGCTACTACTTACCACTACCTGTCAGGGCTCATAATAGAACCCAGGAGTCCTGGCTCCCAGCCCCTCCTGCTGTAACCCACTAGATCCCACTCCCCTCCCCGAACCAGGGATAGAACCCAGAGCCAGGGAACCTTTGTAAGCAGCTCTCATCTCCTTGGCACTAGACTAAACATCATTCAGCAACTCAACCTGCTTCCCCCTGGCACTTCCCATGTGCCTCCCCATAGTCCATGCACAGAGAACCACACTGCAGCTCCTCCCTGCGCCTGGGCCAGCTGAGCAGCAAAGGAAGCATTGCCAATGGGAGGTGATTGTGAACGGTGCCTGTCAATCACCGCATGGAGCAGAGAGGGGGGTGGGGCAGGCAGGCAAACAGACAGACACTGCGTGTGCGTATGCAGGGGAGCGGGAGCGAGGAGAGTACAAAACTCTGCACTACAGAGCAGGCAAGAACTACAACTCCCAGCATGCCCTGCATTGGGCACACCCCCCAGCGAGTGGCTGCGCGCTGCGCTAAAGACGCTGCGGTGCGCGTCTCACTCTGCAGCCGCTGGCCGGTAATTTGACCTCCCTGTCAAGGTCATCGTGGCATTGCAGGCCTTGCTGGGCAGTCACGGGGGTCTGCGGAGTTTGTCATGTGCTTATCTAACCCACCCATCCCCCTACCCCATCATCTAACCCATACAGCCTTCTGCCCATCCTCCCCACCCCCATCGTCTAACCCACCCATCCCCCCACCCCATCATCTAACCCATACAGCCTTCTGCCCATCCCCCCACCCCATCATCCCCCCACCCCATCATCTAACCCATACAGCCTTCTGCCCATCCTCCCCACCCCCATCGTCTAACCCACCCATCCCCCCACCCCATCCTTCCCCCACCCCATCATCTAACCCACCCATCCCCCCACCCCATCATCTAACCCATACAGCCTTCTGCCCATCCTCCCCATCCCCCATCGTCTAACCCACCCATCATCTAACCCATACAGCCTTCTGCCCATCCCCCCCACCCCATTGTCTAACCCACCCATCCCCCCACCCCCTTCCCATCCCCCATCGTCTAACCCACCCATCCCCCCACCCCATACAGCCTTCTGCCCATCCTCCCCATCCCCCATCATCTAACCTACACATCCCATACAGCCTTCTGCCCATCCCCATACACCCCAATCATAATTACCCATCCCCCCACCAGCTCATCTACCCATCGCCAAACATCCCTCATCTAATCTGCCTGTTCCTCAGAAAAACTGAGGAACAACCCCCTGCACCTTACATGCTGCAGAAGAGACCAGCTTCAGCAAGAAATCATCAGATGCTTCCATGCACTGGAAGAAAACAATCAGGAAACCTACTTGGTGATCATGCAGGAAAACAAAAGCTTCTAGCTAAAAAAAAACTTGATGAGAGCTGTCCAACAAAAACAAACAAAAAACCAAACAAACAAACCAAGAAGTGGAAGCTACAACAGCAACCAACAGACAACCACCTCGGAGCAAAACCACGACACCAGCACCCACCACATGGACACATCAACACAACAGCCCAACATAATCAACCTGTCACTGGACATTACCTGAACTCTACCCTTGTCTGAACTAACGTGGAGATCTAGAAGGATTCTTTCGCTAACTCCACCTCAAGGAGTTCTTTCACAAGAAAGATGATGGCACCCACAACTACCACATCCCTGCCAATAAGAAAAAATAATCCGTGTAGTTTGGTCTGACACACTGGATCATTTTATCAATGGCTTCAGGAAAACAATCAACTGTGAAATCTTTAACAAACATCACACCCACAATACTTTGTCTACCACCGAGAGGACAGTTACACAGTCCCTGAAATCCAGCCACCAGATACTGATCAAACATGCAGACAGGGGATGCCATCCTGCTCCTCAACCTTAACGAGGCCAGCTGACAGCACTCCGACACCACCACCTACGATAAAGAATCCAAAGACCCCAAACTGCAGTGCACCCAGGAATTTAAGGATATCATCAAATTCTTTCCTGAAATCCTCATCCCCCATGACTCCTCCACAGGGACCTTCTACATGCTTCCCGAGATACACAAACAAGGGAACCCAGGCAATCTGTAACACACATTTGCCTTAATGGCGTACTTCAAATGCCTTTTACACAACAGTCTAACCCTTGCAGCCCACGCCATCTCAAATGGCTTCCTGCAACGTTACCCCTTATGCTTAACTAGCTGTCCTGACTTGTATTTAGCTCAGACACGGATTTCTTTCCCCACACCTGAAAATTACTTCTGTGTAGTTCAAAAATTTACTCTTTCCACCAACAAAATTTGGTCCAGTGAAAGATATACCTTACCTATCTTCTCTTTATCCATCCCCAGACACCCTCCCCCATTTATCTAGCCATCCTTATATGTAACCATCTATGCACCCTCATATACACCCCATCCATCCATCCCCATACAGTTCAGCCCCCCGCCCCATCTCTGTACTTACCTGTCTAATCTCCCTCTTATCTCTCTGTTGATCTGCCTAATTTCACTCTCTAGCTCCCCAGTCTCATTATCGGTCTAATCCCTCTATCCCCTAATCCCTGTCGCTGGGTGATAGTCACTCCTGGCCATGCTGTAAATCCTTATTTCCAGGGTTGGGATGGGATGTAAGGGATTTGTAGACATACCCCTTGTCCAGGGACCCATTCCCACTCATTGGCTTGGTTTCCCAGTGAGCTTTGAGAAAAGGCTTTGTTTTAACACAGCCAGGGCTCTACTGAATCCCAAGGGCCTTACTATGTGTCTGAAGCTCCCCCGAAGTCTTGGCAAGCCCCCCATTCAGTGATGGGAGAATCCTGCAGCCTCCTGGGTCTCTGGCAGTGGCTCCCAAGATGCTGACTGGCCTGTAATGGGTGGAATTTCCATTGCAATGGCCACGCCAATGTGATTCAGAGCCCCCCAGAGGGGCAGGGCCCCCACATCCCTGCTCACACACGGGTGATGAGGAGGACTCAGACCTCCACACAGGGCTGGGGGCCTCAGAGGCTGGCTCACACATAGGGGGTAGAGGGAGAGGGGTTCAGATCCCTTCCCAGAGGGGCAGAACTGCCCCAGACATCAGCTCCTGTGGGGCCAGGGAGAGAAGCTCATGCCCTTTCAGAAGGGCAGGGTCCCCTAACCAGATCCTGGCTCACACATGGGGGGCAAAGGGAAGGGCTCAGATTCCCCCTCAGGGACCCCAGTTCCCAGCTCACCCACAGGGGGTACCTCTGTAAGCTGAGTCCTGTCCCCCATATAAGCCAGGAACTGAGGGTCCTGAGTCCTTCTTCCTGAGCCCTCCCCCATGTTAGCTGGTACCCAGCATGGCACTGCCCATCTGCCGGAGGAGCTGAGCATGGGCACATGTAGAGCAAACTCCCAATGCCCACAGTGCAGAGACTGGGCTAGGAGCTGAGAACGGGCACGGCCCAGGCTCGCTGGCCCCAGGGAGGGGGAAGGGAACCCCCACTGAGATGAATGCGTCTCTCTCTCTCTCTCTCTCTCCATGGGGTGTTCTCACTTCACCCCCCTCGGAGCCTCCTCTGCTGCTCTGGCTGGGTAGAGCCCCTTCCGCATAAGCTGGGCCCAGACCAGAGGCAGGGACTTTGCATCTCCACACTCCTGCCCTTTCTTGCCTCCAGATGGTACCTGCTTGACAGCCCCACCACCTCTGTGGCCTCTCCAAACTTACCAGGGGTTTGAAGAGGCCAGGAGAGGGGGAGCGGGTTGGAGGGGGAGGAGGTGCTTCGAGGAGCGTGTGTGGGGCAGGGGCTTGATTCGTACATTGTTAAAGCGGAAGGGAGCAGTGTGATCACTTAGTCTGCCCCTCCCCGCGTAACTCAGGGCACAGGACCGCCCCCACTCCCCATCGCTGGTACGCAGAATCCATCCAACCCCTTGGGAAGTTGTACCACTGGTTAATTCCCCTCACTGGTACCACGTTGTGCCTTATTTCCCATCTGAATCTGGCTAGCTTTGTCTTCCAGCCACTCGATCTCACTAGACCTATGGCTGCCACACCGAAGAGCCTGCTATTACCGAGTTTCTGCTCCCCCCATAGGTACTTGATGTTACTGTAGGTAAACACCATGATCACCTCATCCCTTAGCCTCCTCTTGGTTAAGTTAAATAGATGGAGCCCCTGTAGTCTACCATTATAAGGCAGGTTTTCTAATCCTGTACTCTTTCTCGTGGCTTTACTCTGAGTCCTGTGTATGTGTTTCTAACAGGGTCTCACAGGGACTGGCTCTTGGCCCGATGCTATTTAACACGCCCGTTCCATGGTGATTCCCCATTGACAATTGCATCAACCCCCAGCAGCCGGGTTTTAATCTGCTACACGTAGGCCAGGTGGAATTTTGTATCATTCTAGTTTCTTAATCAAAACGCCAGGTGGTAGCAAGTCAAATGTCGTACAGAATTCTAAATGTATCACACCACCACTGATACCTTTGTCAGCCAAACCAGTCATCCCCTCAAAAATAGAGACCAAGTTAGATCCTGACAACCTATTTTCCGTCAGTCCATGTTGACTGGCATTCATGGATCACCCTCCTTTAAGCCTTGATTAATTGAGTCCCATGTCAGCCTTTTCATTACTTTGGCCAGGATCCACAAGCCAGGAATTACTCAGGTTCTCCCATTTACCCTTTTTAAATATTGACACATAGCTGACTTTCAGCCCTCTGGAGCTCCTCCCAGTGCTCCAAGACTTACTGAAAATCAACATTAGCCATCCAGACTGTTCCTTGGCCAGCTCTTTTAAAATTCTTGAGTGCAAGTTATCCAGACCCGTTGATTTAAAAATGTCTAATGTT
Source organism: Emydura macquarii macquarii (assembly GCF_026122565.2). Classification (NCBI taxonomy): domain Eukaryota; kingdom Metazoa; phylum Chordata; order Testudines; family Chelidae; genus Emydura; species Emydura macquarii. Next base: position 5,132,476 of record NW_027131105.1, on the reverse strand, counting down.
AGTAGGTGCTGTTTTAACATCCATCCGAGTTACTGTTGGAGTGCAAAGTGTTTCACCACCGTATAATAGGGATACATCATATGACTTTGAGCAGTTGGGGATGTGTCTGTCATGTGCTTCAAGCACATGATGCAGGGGCGTCTGAGCAGCTAGAAGAAGTCTGGGTGTGGGAGCAGTGCAGGGAAGAATGGAGTAGAAAGGAGGAGGTCAGACCTGTGTGTGCAGTGGGGGATGTTGGGAGACTTCAGCTCCATCCCCCCAAAACCCTCCCATCATAGGTACTTCTGTAGCCCTTCACCATAATATTGGAGCACCTCACCATCTTTACTGTATTTATCCTCAACACACACGCAGTGAGGTAAGGCAGTGCTGTGACCCCATTGTACAGAGCAGTAAACTGAGGCACAGAGCAGCCTAAGGGCTCATCTCCGTGGGAAGTTACAATGGTGTAAAGAAAGCTGAGTTAACATCATGCTGACTGCCCCATGGACGCCCACCCTGGTGTACAGAGCCTTTTCCTGTTTCGCTTCTGCTGCTTCGGAAAGGATTTAAAATAACCCTTTTATAACAGAAATTAATCTGTTCTAGCCACACCAGCCGATCTTCCTGTGCAGAGAAGGCCTAAGGCCCAGAATCTCACAGGTATTTTGGTGCCTAACTCCCATCTGATTCCAATGAGAGTTAGGCACCAGTTCTGAGCCTGACTGACATGCCTCAGGTCACCTGGGCAGCCTGGGGCTGAGCAGGGGATTGAACCCAGTCTCCCAAGCCCCAGGTTAGTGTCCTAACCAAGGGCCAGCCCTCCTCACACCCCTCCTCATCCTCCCCCTTCGAAAAAGGGTCTCCACTAACACTGCGCTAGACCCTGTGTCCACGCCCAGCCCCTCAGCCCATGGGGTGACGCTGGACAGAGAGGGGAGCCAGGAGAGAGGCCGGGAATAGCTTCACATGCAGCCAGGGCCTGCTGTGGCTGGGTGTACAGGCACCGCCTCCCCTCGAGGGGCACCCCATCCTGCCTGGGCACAGCCTTGTGGGGGGTCCTTGTCGCCAGCGCCCCCTGCTGACCACTTCCCAAGCCCCAGGAGGGCTTTGTCTGGGGCTTCCGCAGCCTGGCCTCCAGCCCCCTCACCTCAAAGTTAAGTCCCCAGTGGGGTAAGAGACAGGTCACTTCTAAGCCCCACTAACCATCTAACTAACAATCCCCCCACCAGGGGCTGCCCTGAAGGGCTCTAATCCTGAGCCCTGCAGAGCTTCTCCCAGGCTGCTTCCTCCTCACAGGATCCCCCCGCTGCCTCCCCTCCCCAGGGACCAGGCCACTTCCTCCAGGGATCTCCCTAGTCCCTTGGGCACTAGCTCAGTCAGCCCCCCAGACCTGCTGCCTACCCTGCTGCTGGAGGGCTGGTCCAGCCGGGCTTCCCCAACCCTTGCTCCTCCCTGTGGCCCGTCTCCTTAGACTGAGAGTCACTAGCTCTGGTTGAGTAGTCTTCTCACTGGTCCTCCGCATCCCGGATCTGTCATTATAAGACATCTCCATCACCCACAGCTGGGGTCACTAATGATCACTAAGCTGCTGGGTGATCCTTAAAGAGCCAGCCAGCCTGTGACCCCAGGGTAATCACAGCCCAGGCAGGGGAGGGAAGTTAAATGCCCCAACCCTTCATTACCAGAGCTAAGGTTGCCGGTGGCACCTCGTGCCCTTCCATGGGGAGATCAGCGAGGCAAACCTCTGAAAACCAGGCAATGACGAGAGAATGGGGGGCACCCCCAGGCCGACACCACGCAGGCCAGGGCTATGCTTAAAACTTCGCTCAACTGAGCTGCTGGCTTGATGGAAGCACTCTTCCGCTGTCCTAGCTCCCCCAGCTCCAGGAGCTGCGCTAACTACATCCACGGAGCAGCGCAGGGAGCGTCTACACGACAGCGCTCCACTGGCACGGCCGCCCGCCCAGAGCAGTGCCGCAGGAGCCCAGAAGTAGCCTCAGTCCGGCACCACGCCCTCGCAGACACCGCAGAGCACTGGGAACGGAGCACATGAGCCCTGGGGCAAAGTACGCCGGAGGGACCTGCACCGGGTGACACGCCGAGCCTGCCCTCAGCTTGCTACGTGCTCCATCCCCTCAGCATCATCTCTGAGCTACAGCCTTCGCTGAGCCCTGAGCCCACTGGCACGTCTGCCGCCGGGCTACTGACAACCCCCTGCCGAGAAGCCCCTCCCCCGCAGCCCCGTGGCTACTGTTCTCAGGACTGAAATGATCCCTCGAAGCACACGCCCCACTCGCCACAGCGCAGTGCCAGCTCTGCCAGGCTGCCCCCCCCCCACCAATCCCTCCCTGTTCAGCACAGCTCCACCCACCATACCGCCTGCTGCTGGAGGGCACACAAGGACACGCTGGAATTTGAGTCTGTGCAACACGACACATCGTAAACAACAGCATCTCCTCCAAGGCCTTCTTCAGGGCTCCTGAGTGGAGCCTCGGAGATTGGATGGCTAGGAGGAGGTTGGATAGATCATCTACTCTGCCCCCCAGGCCAGAGAGCGTCACCCAGCCACACCTGCACTGACCCCCCGCACTGACAGCCCAGGGGTGAGAGCTGGAGAACCTGGCCCCTCTGGCAGAGGCACGTTAACCCTTGCACTGCCCTTCCTGACCCATCCCACAGTTGGCGAGTGCCAGCACAGGGGCCAGCGTTAAGATTCTTCCAGCTGTTCAGAGGTTTAATGTCAGCCACTCACCATGTTCTGGACGGGCCCGAGCAAGGCACCATGAGGCAACCTTAACTCTGCATTAATGAAGTTTGGGGGCATGTGATATGCTGAGGCCGCTCACCCTCGTTACACCTCTCATCTGCAAGGTGGCACCTTCCAGCTGCACAGCACCCCTAGTGATGCACTGGGGCACTGTGGTCTGCACTGACTGATGGCACAGCATCTCCTACTGATCCCCCACCCTGCTCCCTGCAGCGCAGCGCAGCACAGGATGGGCATTAGCACTGACTGATGGGACGCCACCATGTAGCATCCCACCCGCCCACTGCCTACAACATAGTGCCCACTAGCACCAGCTCCCACCCCACCCCCCAGGCGTCTCCTATACAAGCCCAGTTCTACGGTCCTCGCCCAGAGACTCTCCCAGCCCAGGTGTGATGGGCATCTCTCTCCCCACTCATCCCTTTCCCTGGAAGCTGCAGGTGCAAGATTGCACCCGCTGAGCAAGGAGATTAATCAAGCCGGCCGTGGAGATTAAGGCAGCAGGATTAGTGCACCTGGAGCGTGTGGGGGCGGGGGTTGGCCTGCTCTTGACTCACCTTTAAGAAGATAAGAGCCCATGATGGCCTGAGCCTGATTGATTCAGAAACAGAGCTGAACATCCTGCCCAGGGCTGTGCCTCAAGCGGGGCAGGGCCGAGCCAAGCACGTCCTCCGGAGCCGTCCTGGGCTGCTGGTTCTGTCTCCTAGTGCTCCTGACCATGAGCTTTCATTTACAAGAGAAATCAAGCCCTAGTGTTGACAGTGGGCAAAGCTACTCCTCAAAAGGCAAAGGGAGGGTCAGCTGGAGGCTGAGGTCTGTCTGAGTCTGCCTGCAGCAGCTCTGAGGGCAGCATGAACTGCGCCACGTCGTTTAAAGGACGTGTTCACACTGATACCCCAGGGCCACAATTTGCGCTGCGATTGGGGACGTCACGCTGGCGGCAGCAGAAAGCCAGTCACGTGTTCACTCTGGCCTCTACTGTGAAATTTAACAGGAGGAGGTTGCTCTTGCTGACACCCAGTGATTTAAATGGCAGCTGGGCTTTCACGCTGAAACCTAGTGGTGGCATTTTAAAGTGACACCATTAGTCATGTCACCACTGACCAAAGAGAGGAGGAAAAAGAGCACAGTGGGGCCATCTGCAGTGGGGCGTCTGAGGTGGGTGGGGCCTAGTGCATGCCACTTCACTTCTGGGGCCACGCCCATTTTCATGCCTGTGGGGGAGTGGACAAGCAGACAGCTACAGAGCCATCTTAAGGCCCACATCCATCATTCATGGTTAACTTGGGCCAATGCACCAGGTCCCTTAGACAATCCCTCTTGTTTAGAGCCCAAAGAGGCAGACACACCGGAGCAGTCTTGATCCGAACACAGTGGCGCAGCTGTAGCTGTCAGAGCAGGCATTGCTGGCCCGTGTTACAAAGGAGGAAACCTCAGCGCAGACAAGTGAAAAGATTTGCCCAAAGTCCCCCAGCAGAGCCAGAGCCAGCCCCCAGGAATCCTGGCTCCCAGTCCCCTGCTCTAACCTACTAGACCTCACGCCTCTCCCAGTGCTGGAGGTGGAGCCCAGGAGTCTCATTTCTCAGCTGCTCTAGCCACTTCATCCTACCCCCTTCAAGCTAGGAACAGAAGCCAGGAGGCCTGGCTCCCAGCTCCCCTCCCATGGCTGTGAGTAGAACCTAGGAGTCCCAAGTAGCAGGGTCGCCTCTTCTCTGCTCTTTGTAGCGTGGACATAAAATTAGAAGCACTGACCCTAGGTGCCCTTATTAGCCCATTGTTTCTATTAATACCCAGACTCATTAGAGCTTGAACAGGGTCACAGGCGCTACAAAATACAGCTGATCTGGCATAGGGAGGGTTCTAGCCTCTTCCAAGTGTCCCTGACTCTTAGGTCAGTTAAAGCTCCCATAAGAATCTGCCTGTCTGATTTCAGATTGGGGCACGATGCCGGAGCAGAGCGTGGAGACAAGAGAAAGATAACCCAAGGCGCCTGGAGCAGAGGTCAAATGGCATCTTGGCTGGTGGAGCTGGAAACCCAACCCGCCAGGAATCCAGAGCAAGCCTTAAAGGCCAGAGAGTCTGTGCGTGAGACTTGCAGCCCCCCCGCTTCTGAACAGGCAGAGGCAAGAACCAACCCCCAGCAGTTATTTGAGCCTGTTGGCAGGTAGAAAACCTTGCCAGTTGCTGGCTTGATTTACAAGGGTTCAAAGAAAGACTAGAGGGTTGGAAACTGGTGCAATCTCTGTGGGAAATCGGGGTGGGATCTGGGGTGGGCAGGAGGGGCAGATTATTTGTGCTGTGGTAGTGGCTAGGAGATCTAGTCATGCACCAGGAACCCATTGTGCTAGTTGTTGCACAGATAGACCAAAAAACTTACAGTCTAACTCTACGACAAGAGAATACAGAAAGCCAGGGGGATAGGACGAAACAGTGAGACAGTGTCAGTCATCAGGGTAGGCTGTGAGCTCTGCGCACCCGCAGCCAAGCCTCTGTCCAGTTTTTTGTAGGCCTAACGGCAAAGGAGAGTTTTGAGGAGGAACCGGAAGGAGGCTAACGAGGTGGCTTTGTGGGTATTCCCAGGGAGCTCTTCCCAAGCACAAGGGGCAGCGTGGGAGAAAGCACCAAAGAGCTTGTTTGAAAACAGAGTGGTTGGTGGGGGCTGGCATCCTGTGCTGCTTGGTGGCGGGAACCGCCAGCTCGCTAGCAAATGGCTGGGTGCAGATTCCCCATCTGTAAAGGGGAAGAAGGGTCCTTCCTCTGCCTGCCTTGCCCATGAAAGTTAACAGCTCCCTCCAAGCTCAGGGGCCTCCACAGTGTGGGTGCCACCCAAACAGCCTGAGATACCAGTCATGCCAGGTGCTGGGTAGAGAGGGTGAGAGAGAGTCCCTGCCCCAGACAGCTGGCAGTCTAGAGAAACCAGAAGAGAGTGGGAGAAAGGAATGAGCATTATCCCCATTTTACAGGTGGGAGCTGAGGCCCAGAATAATGAAACAACTTGCCTAAGGCCCCCAGGGAGGCTGTGGCAGAGCCAGGAATGGCCAGGGGCTCACACCGAGACACAATAAGGCTCAGTTGAGATGTCAGGGATACCAGGGGATTTGCACACTTGATTTCCATTAAAATCAGTTGGCCTGGGAATCCAAGTCCCTAAATGGAGCTTAGATACCAGACCTGACTTCCAGGTGCAGGGCCTACCCCCCAGATTGCACGGTCTACAATCCTGTCCTGCAGCACCAGGGCAGAAAGGAACCTCAGAGCCACAGTCTCTCCAGCTGGCTGAGGGCCCTCGTCCACGTCACAGCAGGTGACGAGACACAGCGGGTTTCCAGGGAGTGCATTTCTCAAAGCCGGGGGTCTTCTGAATGCCAAGCTCGCCTCGCTTTTTACAAAGGGCTCGGGAGAGGTGGCTTCAGTTCCTGAATCCCACTAAGAAGGGGAGTTGTTTTGCTGATCATATAAACAGCCTGTTTTCTCTGTAGCGCTTTGGTGGCAATCTGGAGTGGAATTCATCCCCTAGACTGCCATCAGAACCCCCTCCATAGGCCTCATTTACATTCCAAGTGGGGCCTGCACTTGCAAGGGCTCCTTCACCACAGCTTTCCACACATCAGTAGGTCTCAGAGCAGGGATAACAGGCAAGGGACATTTCCTCTGCACTGGGAGCTACAGGAACTTCTAGTGCACAGGTAGATTGCACTACCTTCATGGTCTGCATGCCTTCATGGTCTGCATGGCTCTACTTCTCCAGCCTCCACTTTTTGGCAGAAACCAGGAGCTGGGGAAAGCGGGAGTCAGTGCTGGCATCCCCTCCCCCCCATCAGCTGACGTCCTCACACAGGTCATGATTAGCCCAGCCTCCCATATGCCACTTAACCCTTGCCCAGGGGGAACGGCGGCATTGTCTCAGATGCTCTCCTGCACTCTACAGCTCTTCATTGCCGGAACAATTACCTCCAGAATGGCTGAACTGCCAGAGGAGCAGACAAGTTTTCACCCTCCTGTACTTAAGCCAAGCAAGCTGGAGGTGAAAACATCTAACTGAAAGAGCAACAGAGACTGTTCAGGTGGAGGTATGCCTACAGGACCTGACCGATATGGCATATGCTCCCCACCCCATTATGCAAGGCACAGCCCAGTCCCCTGACTGAAATGGGGAGCCTTGTCATGCCAGGGCCAGTCCAGGTGGTGAGAGTCCCTGGCTCAAGAACTTTACAGCCTAGACACAGACAGGCAGGATCACCCTGTTTCCAGGTATGGACTGAGGCCTAGAGACGGAAATAACTTGCCCAAAGTCACAAGAAGATTCTGTAGCAGAACAGGAAACTGAACTCTCGCACTGAGCTCCTGAGGCCTACCTCATGATTACCTGTTTCACAATAGCATCCCATGACTGCAGGACCCATTGTAACAGATGCTGCACAGAGACAGTGTCTGCCCCAGAGCTCAGTATCGGCAGGCAAGCCAACCAAAAGGTGGGAAGGAGACTGGCAGAAAGAAGTGTCTTAGCCAAGGTCATGTAGCTGGTCATTGGCAGAGTCAGGAATCAAACCCAAGCATTCTGAGTCCCATTCCTGTCTGTCTCATTTGGCCACACCACCTCTGCCACAAGATCGTCCTTCCTCTTGTAAAGCAAAGAGAAGGAAAGGACGTTTGGGCTGCTGTCAGAGTTTGGTTTTGCTTCTAGTTTTCATACTCCAAAGGTCCTGGAAGCTCCTGGCAGAGTACGTCCCCTTCTGATTGGGATTGGTGTGGCTTAGACAGAGATTTGGGAGCCAGGACACCTGCTTCTATGGGCTCTAGAAAGGGAGTGGGGACTAATGCTTAGAGCAGGGGACACCAGGACTCCTGGGTTCTATTCTCAGCTCTGGGAGAGGAGTGGGGACTCCGAGTAATCGAGCGCTGGGTTTTATTTCACAGTCACAGTAAAGCCAAGAGCTGAGTAAGATTCAAAACAAGTTGAGACCTTGATGATAAGAGCACAGTTACAGCAGAGTGTGAAGAAACTACACCAAAGGGTAATTTCAGTGGTCCTGAGAAAGGATACCAGAGTAGATGGGTCCAGAGACTGAGTCTGATAATGGCCAAGTTCCTGTCTCAGACAATTTTGCTAAAGACTGAGCAAGGGACCAGCACTAGGAGACCTTGTCCCAAGCCCAATTCTACCACTCATTCCTGTGATCTTGGAGAAAGGCACTCCAAATACATCAGCCCTACTCAGCTGCTGGAGAAACACTGATCTACCTCAGTAGGTGGGGAGGCAGGGAGACAATTCATGAGTGTTTTAGAAGTGCACTGAGATTAGAGTACCACCCATGTGATCAGAGCAGCCGATCTGTTGTTCGTAACTTTGCACCGCTGCCAATACATGGTTTCTTTAAAAGGAGCCAAAGATGGAAGAAGCTGAAGCACCACACAGCAGAGACTAAGCCAATAAACAGGCCTGGGCTGACATCATTCTGTCCCTTCATTCACGTGTGACAGTTTTTACCCATTCTGTGAGAGGGAATCTAAATCTCCATTTTTCTGAGCTGCTAAGTCACTGAAACACTATATCAGAGCTAGAGGATCAGCTGCAGTATTTATATGCAGCCACTGCTCGCTTTTCCTGACCCAAATCCACTAGGCAAACTAGCAAAATGCAGTGTTATTTTGCTGGCCCTACCCAAACAGAAATGATGCACAATGCTTGGAGGAAGGACACACAGCAGTGAAGTGGAAGAAATGCTCCTCAGGTGGACTGGTTTGAGGAGTTCAGTCATCTTCACCTACTGCTCATGTCTGGCATGTGAACAAAAATGGAGACTGTGTTAGCCGTGACTAGACGAACCAAGCCACCCAGTGTTACTGTGTGAGCTTTGCTGCTGTTTTAGCTATCACTTGGCTTGAGGGGGTAGCATAAGAGCATGAAGTGTTAATGAGTCAGTGACCCTTTGCTGGCTCAGACCATGTGACAGCAGACTCCCAACTCTGCCCCAGCAACAGGGGGTCAGAAATATCCTGCAGTTGGATTGCTGCTGTGGCACCGATCTCTCAGTGCAGCAAGGACCCTATTTGTAAGGCAGAAGGCCTCAAGAGCTGAGCTTTCAGGATCACACACTTTCCATACAATGTGCTAGGGAGAGTGGCCTAATGCCACCCTCCTAAATCCCACCTTAAAGAAATATAGCCCAGCTCCTGCAGTTGGGCATAGCACCACTTATTGGCAGCAAATGGTAACAGGCTCCCCCACCGAAATCCACTGAATTAATAAGACGTGTATAAAAAACTGCTTTTATTCATTGGAACCTCCCCTTTAATGCAGTTTTATTCATACACAAAAGCAGTAAGAAATGGCTGCGGGTGACTGAACGGAAGAGAGTTTTACACATTATCGTCAACAGAAATCGCTCCGATTTGGGGGCAAGGGGACCCCAGACCACAAAACATTCAGATGTTAAAAAAAGATTCTAGGCACATGGCAAGAGAAAAGCAAATGGACCTTGAGTGTATGCAGTAGCAGGGCCTTCTCAGTGCCAACTGAAACCCCTTAACTACCCAATTAACTGCTAACAACTCGCTACTGCCTCCCATGGGGCATTCTAATACCCATAGTAAAGAGGACAATGGACCCACCCCTTCAGCATGCTTACCACTATTGTCTGGTGTAGTAACCCCTTGACAGAAACAACTCTCACCAAGCCAAAGCCCTGACTTGGGGTGTATTAAGAGCTGGGGTTCACAAGGCCCAAGGATCAGCTCTGGTACCTTCCTGCCTCTTCCCTCTGGTATGAAGTTATGTCCAAGGAGATCTCTAAAATCCATTTGCTTGCCCCTTACCCGCATTCCAGCCTACAGGCACCATCAGTGCTGGAAAGGTCTAGCCTCAGAGAACATTGCTCTCTTTGGATGGAGTTAAAATCTAAGTCACAGAGAGAGAGAGAGAGAAAGAGGAAATAAAGTAACAAACAGGTTCACAATATGGAGCCAGCTTTACGACTGCATTCTCCAAGGAAAGTCGCGTCGTCGCTTCACAGAACTGTCCTTTTTCCCAACATGGCCACCGGCCAGCTACAAGCAGATTCCCGCTGAGGGAAGTGTCCTCACTTCATTCCCAGAGTCCTCCAATCTCGCTGTGGGAGCTCCGGCAGCCCCCGCTTCAGAAGAGACTCCGTGCTACAGCACCCTGAGAGCTAGTGTAGATTCTGCTATCAAAACACCAGTCGGACAGGAATCGGACATGGCAAAGCCCCGAGCCTTCATTCTGAATAGAGTAAGGAGGAGGATGATGTGTGTTGTCATTTCTGGCACGTTCCAGCAGCCTGGCTTCACGTGCCTCTCCCCTCCGATTCCTGGCTCCATAAGGTGAGATTCAGCATTTTATGAGACAATTGAATAGAAAAAAATCCATCCTTCAGTTCTGTGGTGGGGGCGGTGGAGGTGCAGGGGGCATGCCGAACGGTGGCAAGGCCGGCACCCCCATCCCCATCATGGTGACGAAATTAGAAGGGTCCATGGGGGGCGGGGGAGGGGGCGGGGCGAACATCATGCCCCCGGAGCCAGGCGGCGGCGGCGGCGGCGGAGGCGGGGCCCCGGGCGGCAGCGGAGGCTGGACCCCTGGAGGCAAAGGCACCATGGAGGGGTTGCCTTGCATCTGCGGGGCCCCTGTAGAAGCCGCCGCCGCAGCCCCCTGCTGCTGCCATGGCGGGATGGACCCGGTGCCAGCGCTCGTGGTGGTGGTGGTCGTCGTATCTGCGATTTAAAGAACAACAAGGTCACTTGAAAAGCTCATGGGCAAAGTTCAGAGCAACAGGTGTAAGGGATGCACCAGCTTCGCTAAAGGGACTGGATTGACATGGGATGCAGGCTTGCCGCATGCAAAGAGGACACCACTGGTACTGGGAGTTTAGGGAGCATTTTCTGGCGTCAGTCAGGGCAAAGGAGTCACACGGAGAACTCTACGTGCAAAGCTATTTCCATCACCGCTTTGACATAGTTGACAGCTAGGCAAGTGGGGTGCAGGAATGCAACTACCAAAAGGAGGGTGGTGAACTAGCTGCTATGATAGTGTTTCCCAGCCAATGGGCAGTGGACAGCAGCAACGGAGCTGGGGAAGCTGTACTACCTCTGCCTCTGCAAACATGCTGCCATGCTCCCACTTCCCCTACCCCTGCTTCTACACCCATGTAACCAAATGGGTGAGTAGGCAGTGTCCCTTTCTCGCACGCATGCGGGATGGGGATAAAGGTAAGAGAATTGCTCTTACTCACTTTGCTGCCATGGCAAGGGAGTACTGGACGCCATACTGCTGCTGGGAGGTGGCGGCGGAGGCTGCTGCTGCTGCTGCCATGGGGGGAGAGGACCAGAGGGAGGTGGGGGAGGCTGACCACTGGGCGGAGGGGGCGGTGGGGCCATCATACCCATCGGCGGCGGCATCATACCTGCAACGGAGAGGGGCGGCCGATTAGGGGCTGGGCATCCAGGTGACACTGAAATGTAACTTGGTTAAGTGCTTGAGGCACAGAACACTCACCTTTTCCTTGATGCAGGCGATAGACCCCAGAGCCCACAGGCGTATTTCCCAGGTACTGATCTTGAGGGAATGAAAGACCACAGCCTTAGTGCCAGTTAATGAGACTAGGAGATTCTGCCCCCTTCCCCTTCATGTTTCCCCACCACTCCCCAAAGCCCACCTCTGCTAGCCAGTAATCCTGTCCAGAGACAAGAGCCCATGCAGGCACAGTAAGCCAGTGATATTCAGACTGTGGTTTGAGAGCTGCAAGTGGCTGTTTAATGGGCCTTCTGTGGCTCTTTGCAGCACATGATATTAAAACACTGATTTTAATTAGTAAAAGCATCCTGAGTGGTTAATATGTTATTAATCATTAAGTTATCCAAGTGCACTAAGTTACTAACTTCTTTGCTGTGAGATAAACTAAATATTTCCCCCATCATTCACACTGCTGTGGCTCTTTTGGGTAATGCTGATGGCTAATTTGGCTCCTGAACCACAGAGGTCTGAGTATCACTGCCGTAGCCTAAACTCTTCTGCCTTGAGAGGGAACATGCTGGGGTGCATTGCAACTAAGGAGCACTTCCCCATGACCAAACCGCAATACCAGCCCCCACCCAATCCAACACCCACGTACCCGCAGTGCCTTGGAATGTACTTACCCATGTGGTGGGGGCCTGGGTGACCTGGAGGATGGGGCCCCTGGTTCATGGGTGGATGATGTGGTTGCATCCAAGGTGGTGGGCCATTGGGATTGTGCTGCATTGGATGGCCCCCATGTCCACCCATATTGGGCATGGGGTGAGGGAAGTTGTGAGGTCCACCAGGGCCCCCAGGTCCTCCATGCATGCCATGGTAGGGACGGTTATCAGAGGGACCAGAGTTCATCCATGGAGGGCGGTTCTGGGGTGGGAGGGGAGGGGAAAAAAAAGAGAGAAAGGAGCTATTCAGACATGCCTTTACATACAATCAAAAGTCATCTTCCCATGTATCTTAGAGAGCAAAGGGGGAACTTGGCTGCCAACTATTAACTGTCATATCATGGGAACTCCAGGACAGGACCAGACTCAGATGTTTCAGAGGAAGGTGCAAGAAACTACACCCCGCATCAGGCAGATATGAGATAACATGCCCTTGACATTAGGTCTCACCCTATTTCCTACCAGTTAAAGACTGGCTTAAGCTCTGAAAGAGGTGGTGTAACATCCCTGCCACAGCCTGTTAGCACTGACCACTGTAGCTCTGTGTATTCTTGATATCTGTACAACCGTCCAATCCTTTTTTGAATCTAACTAAATTTTGGCCTTAATATTATGGCAATGAGTTCCACAGGACAATCACATGTAGTATGGAAAAGTATTTCCTTCACCTTCCTTCAATTGTCACCTTTCAATTTCTCTCAATGTTCCCTTTTGCTTGTATTGTGAAGCTCCTGATCACCATTCTCTAGAGTAGACCATTCATTTAAGACTTATGTTTGCAGAACTAAACAATCCCAACCTTTTCAGTCTAGCTACACGAGAATTTCCAAGTGCCTCAACATGGCTTGGGGCACCCAAAACAAGATACAAAACTCAGGAGCTGGCTGCACAGTTGTTTCCCTCCCTATCAGCCATTCAAAAAAAAAAAAGGACTAATTCCTGTCACTACCACTGAAAAGCTGTGGGACAACACTGCAGTGCATGGAGGTGGAGAAAATGGGCCTTTTGTAAGGTCTTTCCTTCCAAGCAAACACTAGCAGGTGAAGAGGTCCAATCACTCACTGGAGGAGGTGGGTTGTTTCCTGGTCCTGAGGGTCTGGGCCCACTTGACAGAGGTGTATTGCCGGGGCCAGAGGAAGATCCCACAGATGCTGGGACTGGAGCTTCTCCCAACTCTGCCATCAGGGACAGGTATTCTTTGTCCATGCGGGCTTTGTCCTGAGCAGACTGAGGGTCACCAGGTCTGGAAGCAAAAAGTCACATGCCTCTAAGTCAGTGGTTTTCAACTTTTTCTTATTTGCAGATCCCTAACAAATTTCAAATGGTGGTATGGACCCCTTTGGAAACTTAACCTCTGGTCCGTGGACCCCTACCATAGAAGTCAGACTGAAAAGTGATTAAACAGATTTCAACTATGAATGTTGCATGTGCTTGGCACAGCATTTGATGGGCTCCTGTGGTAACAATTCCAGGTATTGACCTGTAGGTGGGGGTATGCACATACTTTTGATTGATCAGAAAAACAGAATGCCTTTTTTGGGATCTGAAACTTCATTTTCAGGTCACCTTTCGCAGACCCCTTACACAGTCTGCAGACCAACAGGGGTCCACAGGTCAAAAAACCACTGCTTTAAGCCATACACACCAGATACCAAGTGCTATGGGAGGAGAGCAGAGTCCACTGTGCAGGACAAATGGATCCAATGCTACATCACTCATCTCCCCATCTTGATGTGGGGCAAGCTGTCAAGCTAAATGAATACAGAAAACTGCTTCCACAGATTGGACCAGTGCCTTCATCTAGCCCACTTTCCCATCTCCAATAGCAGTCAATAGCAGCTGCTTCAAAGGAAGGTACCAGAAACCCTACAGTTATGGAATCATCTAGGGAAAAGTTCCTTCATCCCAATTAGAGGCAGGTTTGGACCCTCATTTCTAATCACTATTAGGTATTGTATGGGATTAATTTCTAAACTAAGTATTTCCTAAATCCTGCCCCTTCCCTGGGTATTGTGCTCTGAGGAAGACTGATTTGTCAAGTGTTTCTGTGCTGGATAGTGCATCGTTTCTTAGGGCTAGCAGGAGAATCCGCTGCAATCAAGTGCCAAAATACGGTACCCTTCTGGAAGGCTACAGCATTCCAACCACAGTGCCTATCTGCTTACACCAATGATGGACAGTCATAGTTCAGAGAAGATTGCTTGAACCAGCAAGCCTGGAAGATTTACCTAGAGAACTTGCAGTCAGAGGCAATGTGGCCAGCTCCTCCACATTTGGTACACACGGTGGTGTTGGTGATGCTGCGGGTCTCTGCACTTTGCCATGGCCGTAGGATCCTAAGGGAGACCAGTGCACAGTTAGATCAGCTTGACACTCAAGAAGCAGCAAACACATGCAACTGCTCTGACTTTGCTACTTCCAACAAGCAGGAATTTACCTGTTGTCATCTTCACGCAGTGTCCCATTAAGCCGGGCCAGCTCACGCAGCTGCATCTTCCGCAGGTCATTCTGGTCCTCTGGTGTTTCAATGCCTTGCTTCAGGATATTCCGGATCTAGAAAAGATGGAGGATGAGACATGTTGCTCAGTGGTATTAAACTTAAATATTTATCTACCTTGGAGAAGTTCAGCTTCCACATCACTATTAGAATTCCAGCTTCTCTACAGACCAATGGCAAAGCCAGCCCTCTCATTCCAATTCCTTTCCTATGTCCCTCCACACTGCTCCTATGAGTGGAGCACTGAGAGACTGAATCTTCCTCCTAAGTGCCCAAACAGGTCTTATTGATTTAATCACCGTGCCTCTTCAAAAGAATAAAGAACGTAAGCAGAGCAAGAGGCTGGCAATGGATTACAATGCAGGAGGCAAGCCAGAGCTGAGTTTCCACAATGTGATCCCATTTATCATAACAGACTGATGCTCACAGCTTGACCATCCCGAGCTTTGCACTTATACCTGTTCCACAGCCTTCTTCACATTCTCCATAGTGTTAGCAGTGACCAGAGCATGAAGAGGCTCATCTTCTCCTGGCAGCATCTGGCCATCTTTTCGGCCCACCTTCCCTTCCTTCACTGAGCCCTTGCCTCGGATCATGATCTTGGCATTGCATTCCTTCTCAATGTTCTTCAGGGTATTTCCTCTGCAAAACAAATGGTTTTATTACTCACATGCCAACTGGAAGAGTCTCCATCCTCCTTGATGCTACTTGACTCCCAATGTGACTGTCAATGCCCCAAGAACTCCCCTCCACGTGAGGTCAGTTTTACAACACACTTCCAGAGGTATGTCTACATTTAAACCACTACTGTGGCACAACTGCAGCTGTGCTGCTGTAGCGCTTCAGTATAGACACTGCCTATACCAACAGGAGGCATTCTCCTGTTGGCATAAGTAACCCATCGTCCTGAGAGGCAATAGATACGTCAACGGAAGAATTTTCCGCTGACCCAGCACTTTCTACAACAGGGGTTAGGTCAGCATAGCCACATCTCTCAGGTGTGTGGATTTTTCACAGTCTGAAGAGACATAGCTATGCTGGTATAAGTTCCTAGAGTAGACCCAGCACTAGGTCAATGCACTCCTCAAACATAGGAATATTGCTGCATTCCCAGTGAAGGCATAAAAACACCCCATATGTCAGACATACTATCAAAAAAGTCCTGTCAAAAGATAAGGCAGGTGGACTGTTTCAGTGTCAGAAGTCCTACATAACGAAGGAATGCAAGGTGGAGAATAGAACTGGCAACTGGCAAAGCTTTCAAGCATTCAGAGAACTGCAAGACACTAAATCTACTTCTGAATCTTTTGCCTTTAAAATCCCATAGTGCATTCTGCCTGACTCTTGGAGAATCATTTTCAAGGCTGTCAATTCCTCTTTGGTCTTGAAGTCACACCAGCTACCTGCTAGACTCTTGATGTGCTCTTTTCAGCACCATCTCTCAAGCATAAGCGAATAAGGCAGCACTGTCCATTACTGCCAGACTCTGACTTCGAATTTACCACCCCTTAACTGTACTCATTTCTCAGAGAGGTGTAGCAGCTCACCTGGGTCCAATCAGAAGCCCCACAAAGTTAATCTCAGGATATTCATCCTGTGGGATCATCACCTTGTCGCTCACTCGGGTCGCTGGAGGTCTGAGAGGATCAAAAAGTGAACATCAGAACATGCATATAGATAGTGAGACACATCCACAAGGAACCTGAGATCAGAACCCCCCAATTCAGAATGCATTTGACAGCCCAGGGAAACACAGTGGCTATGTTTTACAGGCAGACCCCAAAGACCTATTTACACAGCAGCACTTATGCAGGGGAAGCTGTGACCATCTGTATCAGAGCAAAATTCCCTCATGGATTTTGGGACAGTATGAAACCCTCCATAAATGACACACAGTGCATGAGCCTACCCATAACATCTGGTAGGATCTTTTCCTTCCACTTACTTGTAATCAGCTGGTGGCTTGAAGTCTGGGTTGAGGGCCACCATCTCCGTGATGAGGTTATGCCTCTCCTCCTCCAACTTCTTGCGGGTGCGGAACTCACGGGTGTTCAGGCGCTTCCCCTCACTATTGTAAATGGGCTCGGGGGAAGGGGACCTGCAGAAAACACCCATGGTTATGCTTCCCGTCGTCAAACCCAAGGGGCCACTTACAAGTACAGATTCCCCTGAACCCTAGCATAATTTAGGCAAATCAGAGCTAAATGTGCTATTAAGACCACAGGAAAGGAAGGTGTAAGTTCATTCATGCCTGTCTTATTGCTACATGGACAAGGAGGTTGTAGCAAAACATTGTCTGCCACAAGGAGGGGAAAAATGTGGTGCTTAATGGGGGTAGCAAGGCTGTAAACAGCTACAATGATGGCAACTCTGCGTAGTACAAGTGTGTTCATGTTTTTTAAAGGGGAAGGTGGAGAGAGTTAATTCACACAGAGAACAAACTTTCCAGCTTCACTACGCAATGCACCTATGAGTTTAGAGACTCCCCTAATGCAGGAGGTAATGCAGGTTAAACGTGGACTTTTAACACCATAACAGAGCAACAAGAGAGATTAGGCTTTAATCAAAGGTGACTAATCCTGCTGGCAACACCAATTAAGTCTAGTTCACTGCCCCAATGTAGAGAGACGGTCATGGCTTCTGTCCTGGCTTTTCCTTCTTTGTGCTGGCAGCTTCAAGGCCGACTCTCAACCTGTTTTCTGTGTTAAAGCTTAGAGGCTGGGTCAAACCGCCTTTTCTTGGTCCGCAGTCTGGACCTGTAAACCTCTATGGAGAGCCCTGTTTTCTCCACAGGGTTTAGATGCCCAGAAAGCAGAATGATTTTTGTTTTGTTTTAAGAGCAAAATGTTGTAAAGCTAAAATAAAAAAGTCAGTTTGATTTACCACAGCTGTATTTGCGGTAAGAAAAAAGTCACACTCCTAGAAATTTGATTAAGTTATGGACCTTTTTTAAAACATGAAGGAAAATTTAGGATTAGCTGCAAGAAGGGAAGAGATTATGTGGATCAGGTTATTAAAAAAATACATCCCAGAAATAGTCAGAAACCTACACCCTTGTTTTAGGTTAAGAGAAACTTTTTCTAGCTGGTTAGAGCGAGGATTAAAATCAAGTTGATCCCACTGTCTTCTCAGCCTAAAGTGAACCATCAACACATGGAATAAAAGGTCAGGTTTGATCAGGACTAATCATGTCTAAATTACACCTCCATTTCTAGGATTTGAATAAACGTAACACAGTCCAATAGCAGAGAGAGCAACACAAAAATACAAGATATCACCCTCCCAAGCTTGTTTTTACTAACCATCTTAAACTCATGTTAGTTAGCAGGTGGTTTAGAAACACATTTTTAAGAGTTCAAGTAACAATTAATTATTAGATGTCTTAACTTCAAAATTACACCTTCAAAAATTAATGCTAAGACAGACATTTCATGCATTTGATTCTGTTGAACTGTTGAGGAGCAATTAAGAGTTAGACTCTGAAACTGAATCAGAAACTCCAATGAGTTGATTTTTTTTTAAACCACTAACAGGTTTGATATTTGAAAGATCAGACGACTCTGGCTTTTGGGCTCTTTTGCTAAACTGATCATTAAAAATGTTAAAGACTGTTGCAGCAATGCCACACCTTCACAGGAAAAAATTAAGACATCAATAACTCTCCCTTCATCAGTATGGGTTATTGTTCACATAAGAAATGCCAAACTGTCAGTCAAATTAGGACCAACTACCCCATCTCAATCTTAAAAACCACACACAAGGGAAAAAGGATAGACTTTACATCTATTCCCTCCTGACAGTAAAAAAGAAAAAAAAATCACCTTTCAAAGTTTACCTAGTAACTTTTAATAATGGTTAAAGGTAACAGTAAAAAAGACACTATATGCAGTGGTGCCTTGTAACATAAAAAGTGCAATGGGAGTGCAAAATTTGTGTACCAAGGAAAACTAGAGTTATTGCATGGAAATAAGGCATAATTTGACTCCTACTAAGGCTAACAAAGATGCAAAAGTGAATGGCTTTAAAAGCCATGACACCATCTTACTGTGCTAATGCACCTTCAGCTGGGTAGAACTCAAGCCAAAGGAAGCTTCACTCCCATTTTAAAAGCACAACTATTTCAGTTGTGTCAAATGCTATAACACAGCAGAAATTCCAGCTGGAAGACGGGGGTTACTTCCCACCGGTAAGCAAACCAGACTCCACTGTTCCATGCTAACAACCCAATTACAAAAATAAAATGGTTAAATGCTGTTACTTTGCAGAATGTCACTGAAGCCCAACATAGCCACAGCTGTCCAAAAACCTACTGCAACATTTTCACTTCAAAAAGAATAAATGAAGCTGCAATTACCCCACCACCCTGAGTCCCCAGAATTCCCCGATGTTGGCCAATGCTGTACAATAGATGGCAGCAAAGAAATTGGTTAGAAAACTCATCTGTCTTAAAAAAACCATCCTCAACCACCAAAGGAAAGCTCTGCAACATCAGCTGATCAGAGTATGTTTCCAGGCTGCTCAAACTCAATGATGCAAAAAAAAAAAAAAAATTAAAATAAAATAGTGCTTAAAAGTTTGTAAGGTGAACCTGTGAGAAAGACCTCTAGATACTGGGCATGTGCACAAGTCAGGCCTTGAAAAAGTACATTAATTGGCTACCTTAATTGCCCTTAAAATAAGTCAGGTTAATTAAACCTACAGGCTCCGAAAATCAAAAACAATGATATACCCTTATTACCCTTTTCCCTGGGGCTTTTGTAGGGCTAGAATTGGCTCCATTCCATCTTCCCTAACAGAAAAACCCCTGCTCTCCTTCACAACATTGTTACACCAGAGCATTGCAGTCATCTGACTAGAGCAGGATTGCATTGAACTGACACATTACGATGTCACCAAAAAAATGTATTGAAAAAAGGTAAAAGTGTTACTGTCAGTTGGTTAAAACTGTTTCCCAACCTGTCCTCTGGGTTAGGGGGGATGCCCAGGTCTCCTGTGCGCAGTTTACGAGTCAGGTCTTCAATCTGCAGTTGCACTGGAAGAAACCAGGTTAGGAAAGAAAAAAGGATGGAAAAAAGACATTGTTACCAAAAAACATCTTAAATCTTAACATCAAAGCATGAAGAACGGGAGACTTTGCAAAGGACGACTGATATTGTGAATAAATCGGAGACCCCCACAAATGTTATGTCAGCCAGCTAAGTTCAGCAGGAATCCAGAAAGGCCCACAATGATCTTATTTACATCTAGCTAGCCTTCTTCAAAGAAGTTATTAATTAGAAAGCAAAGTGCTCATCTGAAAAGGGGTTAGCAGAAAACTAACTGATCTCTGAGACTACAACCAGGAAGTCACTGGAAGCCAAAACTTTCTGACTTGCAATAATTGATATTAGATCCAGGCCTAATGGAAGATGCCTTTGCAAGCAATTCCATAATCTTACTGGACTACTTCTTTCCAGAGCAGAGTAGCAATGTTTTTAAACATCAAAATAATTTTATTGCTGATTTCAGAGCCAATTAAAAATGTGACTTGAATTAATATTGCTGAAGTCAGACATACCAGTTTAGAAAAGGTCTCATTTCTTCTCCTAAGGCAAAAGCACATGGACCATGCATCTGTGCATGTCTTTATAATCTTAACAGAACTCCTTAAGGTAAATAAAAACAAACACACAATACTCTATTGGACAAAAATTGCATGCACAATACCATGCTATCTAACCCATACTATGTAGACTCCCAAATGCCTGCTACCATTAGACAAGGTAAATCAGAAAGATTCAGGGTTGATTTTCAGACGCTAAATTACTAAAATGTACAAGCAGCTAAGCTTGACTCAGTTCTTGGCATCTGAGGCTGTACAAAAGAAGAAAGATCAAGGTCTTTGAACCCTGAGCAACGTGATTTGGTTAATTTCTGGAGACGCTGAATAACACGTGGTAGAGAGGGGTGCTAATCTGGTCCACACTGTTTCTTCTCACCATTCCTCCCCAATTTCTTTTTTTTTTTTTTTTTTAATAAAAATGCTGGTGTTACATTTGCTTCTTACCTTAGCATAGACTGAGAATTCTGAGCTGCAGTTATTTCACCCAATTGGCAGTAGTTTTATGCTGGTTCCAACTCAAATTGTGTAAGATTACCTTATCAGCAAAGGAACCTTGCTTTCTTTTTTTGTGTATATGTCCTACACGTCTATCTCCCTTCAAATGATATTTAGAGCCTCAGAGAAACTGGGACACTCATTGTCCTTATCTACCAATCATTTCTCTTCTTTAAACTGCTCGATAAGTAATCCTTGCTCCCCCTACTCCCCCCGCCCCACTTCTCCTCAATTCCCAATGTCTCCCTCTTCCCAATTTGTATCCTGTGTTTTATGTTATGCACACATTATAAGCTCTTTGGGGTATAACATGTCTTAGCTTTGTTGCTGAAATAGCACGTACACAAAGGGCTCTACACAAGTAACAAAACAGCAACTTCAGAAGATCTGGAAGTAAGATTACTCACATTTACATTTCCCTCTGTAGAGCAGTAGTTGTCAATGCAGCTAACATCCAGATTTTCCTCTAAATATTAGATGTTTGTTTTATGAGAGTGGATCAAATTCAGCTTTTAAATTTCTGCCTAGAAAAGATCTTCTGGTACAGAAACTGACAGAATCAAGGGTAAAACCCACAGTCTAGAAATTGACCTAGCAACCTTGAAAGTTAATGAAAGTAATCCATTAACAGACTTAAGTAGTAACCTCAGCCAGCTCTCAGTGGTGCTCTGGATGGACAAGAGAGCTAGTTACAAAGCAAGTCAAAATTCTCAGTGGTTATGCAGAAGAAACAAACCAAGGATTATTTTCAACCCCAGGGGGATGAACTGGATCACACTGTCTTGTGAAGAAGAGCTTGCTTTATGTAAAATGCAAGGACTAGAATTACATGTGGCAATGCAAAGTCTCAGACACATTAAAAGGATTTTTTTTTGCCCCTTTTCACCCTTCTGGCTTATACTTGGTAGTTCGTGAAAAGTGAATTTAGCATCACTGTTTGCAATTGAAGGCAAAGTTAAAGGTAAACCTTGTATTTTTAAACCAAGTTACTTAAACATTCTTATTCCCAACCTGGAATCACATATTCCTAAATACAAATCTTAACCTTTGAAATTCCCAGTTTTCACAATTAACATTCCAAACCCCTTCTTTCCCATAGAACTAAGCAGTATCCCTTTCCCAGCAGTTTGTGTGCATGTGAACACAGAGCTCATTAAACAGAGCTCTAACCAGAAGAGATGCTGAAGGTTTAGATTTCTTGCCACAAAAAACAAAGCAAAGTGTCTCAATTTCCTTCTGAGAGCAAAACCAACATGACCAACACCACCTTGAACACACAAATTCAACTTCTAGAGAGATAATTTTTTAAAAATTAAGCAGCCTAAAAAGAAGTCAGAGACTAGGTTTGAGGGGATTTCTGGTGCAAGGCTGTGCTGTGAAAGAGGTACTTGCTTCCCACATAATATATTCAGTTTGAAGAGGGACTTGGAGGCAGTGTTCTCCACTGGAAAGGAAATCCTAAAGGCCTCCAACTACTGTAATGAGATTATTAAAGTAGATGTTGAGAATAGGGTCTAATATCTCCCCAAAAAGGGCCTCTCCACCCCACCATTTTCACTGTGCCTGTGGAGAACACTACTCCTGTCATAAACAGGACGGGGAGCTGCAACAGTGCTTGACTGACTGAGCAAAAATGTGTGAATTATTGATTTGAAGTTATGGAATAAGGCCACAATAACCTGAAGTCTAGAAAAAACACAGTGAATGTTCCAAACACTCAGCAACCAGAAATAGTCCAGGATCACCACTGATAGCAGATGAGGTGAAAAAAAGGGAAGAACGTGTATTTACCTATATAAGCTCTCTCTTGCTCACGGGTGAGTCCAGGAGGGATAACAGTGGGCATTCCTGGGATGACAGTCTTCTGTTCCATGGTGTCTTGGTTCCATCTGCTTCTCTTCCGTTTCTTATTAGGGAAATCTAAAAGGCAAGCATCTTTCTTTAGACACACTTTGTAGAAACACATTCATGCATACAACATGACTTAACACATACCTCTTACATAAGCAATACTAGCTGCGACACTGAAAACAAAGAATTCCCTTAAGTCAAAAATGTTAACAACACTACACATTCCTTCCAATACCAAAGCTCTCGTGGGGATGAGGAGAGCTGCACTCAAAGACAGTACGGTCTAGTGGGTAGGAACTCAGAAGACATGGACTCTAATCTTGGCTCAATCACTGATCTGCCATGTAACTTTGGGCAAATTACTTCATCTCTCTCTGCTTGTTTCCCCTCCAATCCCTTGTCTATTTAGCCTTTAAGCCTTGGGAGCAGGGACCTACTGTCACCATGTGTTTGTACAGCACCTAGCAGTGGGAGTGTTATCCCTGTTGAGGCCACCGGGTGCTACCATAATACAGATAATAGCAGCAAGGGCAGAATTTAATCCGCAAACATTGCCACATTAAGACTTATTTATTTTTTGCAAATCAGAAAGGGGCAGAACTAGTAGTGAGACTGAAGTTCAACAGAACAGTGATATCAATTACAAAGTTATGCCCCTCGATAGGGCAACACCAGGAAGAACAGGAAGATGTTTCAAGATCACATTTCCAGAGCAAAAGAACTGCTATCGAATCCATCAACTATTTTTCTAGTCACTTCAGCCACCATTTTTAAAGAGAACACTAGTTCCGATCTCCCCTCAGCAAAGCAACATGGCTGCCTTCCACAGCACCATTTCACATTCAGCCTCTCTGCACACATTACAAGATCCCTTAAAGTAACAGTAAGTGTTCTAGGAGTGTTCACATTGGACTATGTGATTGGAAACTATTTATACCTCACAGCATTTTCCTTTAACAGTAATAGAGGGAATTGTTACTGCTCCCTTTTTTTATGACGCTGAGCTACGACTAGCTTTCACATAAATACAGTCAAGAGTGTTTTGTTGTATAGTTTGAACAATTTCCAAAATAAGATCTTCTAGAAAACATTAGAAGCTTAACAAGATTAACTATCCCTAATCATCTCACTAAAGAGAGAGACTAGTAAAAACAAGACGTTTAAGAGACCAGTGCAGCCTTTATCCCCCATTTCTTCCCAATTCTACAGAGACCTCCATTTTGGTTGCACTAGTATCTGCTAACTCCTACAGACACCACCAGGCGTTGTTTTTTCCAAGAATACCCATCCCAGGCTGTTCAGTGCCTTACTGTCTGCAGTTATTTTGTGTCCAAAGCTCTCCTGATTAGCACATGCCCACTGGTGTTATCTAGAACTCCATCTACATTATCAACCCCCAAATCCAGATTCATTCCTTTTTTACCAACTGGGTTTTTCCCATCCACTTCCTCCCCCCAATCCCACTACCCCTCTCCTATTAAGAAAAATGTTCTCTTCATTCCTTCCCTCAGAAAAAACCTGAACAGCTCAACCCCATCTTGGAGCTCTGCCCATTTTCCCACACTTGGTATGATTCAGATCCCCTTCTCCTACCTTACTTCATTCCCCCCTTTACCCACTAGTCTAATAGTCTCTACCTACTTCTCCTCTACCCCCACCACATCCCACCCAACCCCCTTTGTCTGCCCCGATCTCCTCCTTCTCCCAGAGCACCCAACACCATCACTTCCTCCTACTCTCAAATCTACCTCATCCCCCCCAACCACCCCTATTACAATGTAGTCCCCGAGCCATCTCCCATCCCATGAGCCCTTAAATCCCAAATGTACCCCACTCCAGTTTCTACCCCATCCCACGATTCCCAAAATTATAACCAGCTCCAAGTCTCAGCCCCTCCAACTCCCATGGGCCATCTCAGGCCCCCTAATTCTGCGTTTCGCTGTAACTTCCTCCAAACTTGCTCAACTTCTGCTGCCACTAACCTCACAAGGCCCCATGCCTGCCTCTTCGCCCCTTAGCACTGCCCATCTCAGCGTGTCCCCTCACACCCAGGCCCCTTAGTTTCCGCAGTCCAGTTCTTCCCTAGCCCCCCATATGCCAGCCCCCCCCCAGCCACAGCTCTTCCGAGCCCCCTTTCGCCCTGCCCCTCACCGTGGTTACTGCCCCCTCCCGGGCCGTTCTCATCCTGCTGCGGCTGTTGCTGCGGCTGCTGCTCGTGGCCCTGCGGGGGTGGCGGCGGGGACGGGTACCGGTACTGCCCGTACTGAGGGGGGGGCTGCGGACCCCCGGCCTGGGGCGGCTGCTGCTGTTGTTGCTGCTGCGGGGGAGGAGGCGGGGGTGGGGGCGGCGGGGGCTGCGGTTGCTGCGGCGGGGGCTGCGGCTGGGGCGGCGGCGGGGGTGGAGGCGGCGGAGGGGGCGGCGGTGGCAGCGCGGCGAAGGGGTAGGCGGCGGCCGCCATAGGGCCCAGCAGGGCGGCCTGGGCCTGGCCTGGCGGTGGCGGAGGTGGGGGCCCTGGTAGGACCAGGCCCGGGGGACCGGGCGGAGGTGGAGGCATCGGGTAGCCGGGCTTCCCCGGCGGTGGGGGCGGATGGAGCTTCCCTAGCGGCGTGGCGTTGGCTCCAGTCGCCGCCATTAGCGTCTCCTCAACGCGGCAGCAGCGTTCGCGTTTCGCGAACCTTCCAGCCTTTGCACCTCACAAAGCTGGGCGAAGACTATTGGCCGCCGCGGTGTCAATCGCGCCCGCGCGTCCTTCCATTAGCGGCCCCTTGCGTCCATCAGCCGTCCGTGGCGTTCCATTGGCCAAGAGGCTCCAGTAGACGAAGCGATTGGAGGAGAGGAGAAGAGGGTGGGGGCAGTGACCATACGTCAGCCTAGCTGTCACTCTATACAGAACCGCGGTGGGTATGGCTAAGAGGCAGGCTGGGTGGGCAGTATAAGAGAAAGACAAGCTATGATTGGTTGACTGGGAACGTAAGACGCGGTACTGGCTGTACGGCACGGTGGGCGGGAGTGTAGTTGGGTATCCGTGTTGGGACTGGATGAAGAGACGGAGGGCGGGCGCTCGGGCTGGCTAACCGCGTCGGGATTGGCTGGGGCGGATCCATGCGCCTTAGAGACTTTGGAAAGGTCGTTGGAAGACCCCGTGCTGTGCGGGGGCGGAGGGTAGTGACGCCAATGCGGAGGCTGCTCTCATTGGGCAGTACGCAGCGCGGGCGGGTCTTGACTGGGGCTCTGGACCTTCCATCTACGGAGCGTTCTCGCACCGTGGTGTGACCAGGGCGGGACTGCCCCTCCCCCCCAGCCCAGCCTGCTGAACCCGACTCCCAATGGTCGTGTTAGCGCCACCCCCACCCCCCATACACCCTGCCGCGGGGGGGATTTCTAAGAGCTAAACCATGGCTGGGGACTGCCCCGGCGGGAGGCGGGGTGGGGGTGCAGGGCTGGCCGGGCCTGGGGCGGAGCAGGGCAGGAGCAAGCCCGTGCAGGGCTGAGAGGGGCTGGGGGCGCTCCTCCTATTTGTGACCCGGGAAGTTCAGAGCCCCGGCCCCCAGGCTGCAGGCGTGACTGAGCAGGAGCCGGTTGCCGCGGGCTGCCCTGGTGCCCCCTGCCTTCTGCGGCGTCGTCTCCAGCCCCTGCTCCGGGGCGCCTTCTCCGCGCCACTTCCCCGGGGAGCCGAGCACAGGGCCCGGCCCACAACCAAATGCGCCGCCGCTCTCTGGTTGTATTATCCCTGCCCATGATGGGGAGGGGGCGAGTTCTGGGCCAGGCTCCCCGCATGGCCAGCCCAGGCCTCCCTTCTCCCCGAGAGCAGCTGGAGGGTGCAGGCAGGGTGAAGAGCAGCCCGCACCTACTGAGGTGAGGGTATGAAAGAGGAGGCAGAACCGCTGGAACAGCTGTGGAGCTGGACAGGCAAAGGGGTCCCAGGGGCTCTCCCCGCAGTGATTCACCCCATTAACACCAAGCACAGGAGACGGGTTTAATATCAATCTCTCTTTATCTTTTAAATAGCTTTTTTTTTTTTTCCTTCAAGTTTGGTTTCTTTTATCCATAAATTCCAGCTTTCAGTTAAAAACCCCACAGAGAAATTAGCAAAACGGTAAGGGAAGCTTCCACTGCCTCAGTTAGTAGAGCCATTGGCCCCAGAATCCCGTCTCTGTCATGCTGGCAGTGGGGATTGGCACGGGTTTCCAAGGGAGCAAAAGAACAAGGCATCCCAGCCGCCAGCCAATGCAACACACTGCCCGCCAACCAAGTACTCTGGGTCATTTCGCAGCAATCAGTCATCCATCCACCCACCCATCTTTTCACACTCAAAATACCAGTCATGCCAGCCATGCACCCAACCCCTCCATAGCAGACTCACTCAAATCTCTCTTACACCAATCAGTCACCCACTCTGCCAAGCCATTGGTCTGCTTACTAACCCAGTCCTCACCCCCCCACTGCACCTGCCCCATCAACCAAATCTATATTTCTCCCCACTCAACCCAAGCACTGCCCCAGCCACTTCCACATCAACATCAACATAGCCAACCAAACTTTCTCACTTCGGCCTCAACCACCACTAAGCATTCAGGCTTTCTCAGCCACCAGCCAGCTACTCCAAGCAGCCAATATGGACGCCCAACCACCCATCAGAACCCATCCAGCCAAGCACTCAGCCCAACCACTATTAAAATATTCACACAGGTATCCCAGCCACTGATTAAATTCAATAGGTCTGTCCCACTTCAGGCACTGCTTGTTGCTCACACCTTGAACAATGAGACACAGAATTGCTTTCCCACTCTTTTTGCAAATGAAGGTGGGTGCCAGATTTCTGGACCATAAGTGCTACATAGGGAATGCAACGCACCCCACTAGAAAACCGATTGTCTTCACATTGAAAGTTGGAGGAGGTCACGTTCACACCCTGGGTCTCTGGAAGACAGCTTCTTAGGCTTAAGTCCTAGGGTGGAGGGAGGGAGGGAGGGAAGAGGAAGCATTCAGCAGGCACAAGTATCAGTCAAGATAGACTGTGAGGTGTCTTTGGACTGGCCAGTGGTCAATTATTGCAGACATCAGGGTCTCAGGAGATGCTGGCCCTAAAAGGGGAGAGGGTATCTCTCCATACACTCCTGAAAAGCAGGGATATCTCAGGAAGACTTTGGACAACAAGACAACTGGACTGTAGAGTTTATAAAGTGGAAGCCAGCTGACGTGGATTTCCACAGCAGGAGAACGGCCCCGTTCACGGGAATAGTTCTCTGAGGCTTCCGCTACCTGTGCTTCTCCACTGTGCTTCTCAGCTATCAGTAGTTTAAATATCACAGCAGGATTTCCACCTGCTCTGCATCCAGTCAACGTGGGATGTTGGAAAGGCAGCTCCACCCACTCAGTAGCTGCTCTCGTGTCCCGTTAGGATGTAGAGGTTGCTGTGAGCCAAAGGATTCTCTGTGGGTGTGCTCTCCAGGATGATATCTCTGGGAGGAGGAGTAGAGGCCAGAGCAGTGAGTGAACATGGAGACACAGATGGTCAGGGCACGTTTTGAGCAGAGCAGGAGGACTGGTAACCCAAACCTGACTGGTGACATGCTGCTCCCAAGCAAGGAACACAACCCAGCAAAGCCAGCCCCACCCATGAACATACCCAGCCGCCCAACTCAGATTTCTGTCCCAGTCCTGCAGCCATGAATGCAAGCCACCTACACACAAAACCAACCCACCACGCCACTCCAGCCCCACAACCCAGGCCGCCATGCAAAACCAGCCCCCAAACCATGAATGCATCCCAAATGCCATGCAAAACCAGCCTCTCCAACCCAACTATGCAAAATCAACTCTTGCTTCAAGTGCTGGGCACATTTCTCTGACCTCACCATTTCTAATGTAAACATAGCAGCATTTTATGTATTATATAAAGCCCAGCCAAATGAAGAGTGTGCCACTCCCTGCACACGGTTCTTCCCTGGCAAGATCATGAGAGAACCACCACTACTTTATGCTTAATGCGCTACTGGCACTGATGCTGCAATAGTAAGCACAGCACAAGATCCTATATAGAATAGAATAGCTTCATCCCAACCTTGCGAACCCAGCAGCACATCCACCATGCAACCTCCACCTAGCCCAGAACACAGCCCAAACCGTGACAAAGAGCCATGCATCCTCAAAACAAGCCTGCAAATCCACCAGTCATGCAACATCCAGCAGGAACGGGCACAGGATAGACACCGTAGAAAGTGCAAGGTGGAGACGTGACCGAGGCCCAAGGAAGAGAAGGTCAGAGCTCCTGGTCTTCCACTCCCCAGATCATTTTCCCTTCCAGCCTTGCAACAGGTTCCTATCAATCACACAGCTAGATGTGGGGTGGCCAGCCAGAGTGGGGCAGCCACACCACTTGATCAGAGGGTGGATAGAGCAAGACAAGAATCCTCTGTTGGTGGTGCATTCCCCCCGCCACGTGGTCTGACTGCATCCACACTTTGGGGCCTCACCTGTTGGCTCCTAGCACCCGAAACATCCTAGATTTATCTGTGATTTCTTGGGTCACCTGTCCAGGAGAGAAGGGTCAGATCAGCACAGAGTTCTCCCAGCTCAGCCCATCTCCATCCCACCCAAACCAGGGCGGTGGGGGAAAAGGGGACAGATCCTGTGCCAGGTGGTCTCCATCGAGAGCGATGCCACCTTCATGCATCATGTCCAAGTTGATTCCCACTCTTTGGGGGAAAATAGGAAGACACGTCCACCCAAGCCACGACCCGCACTCACCTCATTGCCCTCCAGGCTGCGGCCCTGCATGCCATGTTTCCAGAAGGCCAGCACGCTGTCTTGAAGGCACACTGCGGTGGGAGGGACAGAAAGATGGGGGTGAGCGGTGGGTGGCATGGCCAACACCCATCTTGGGGAAGCTGGCAGGCAGAGGATACTGCTACCAGGGCAGGGAAGAGGGTGCAAGGAGCTGCCCCAGGCTATGGGGCTCAGGGATGGCACCCAGGAGGGAGGAATGGAAGACTGAACAATCCCTGAGGTCACCCGGCCATTGTGTGGAGACTGCCATGCAAAGTCAGCCCCTCCATGGTGGCCTGGGTTGGGGTGCTGGAGTGGGGGGGACTGGAGCGTGGGAGACAGGCAGCCTAGTGGCAGCTCCTCCCCAGGAGACGTCCCTTCACTCACCGATTGTCTCAATGGGGAAGTTGAAGGTCAGCTCTGGGGCCAGGGATCTCTTGGGGGCCCCACACAAGTTCACCATCCTTACACCGCCTGCGGGGCAAAGAAAGGGTGAGGCTGTTAGCGCTGGCCGTGGCCAGGGCTGAGAGAACCTGGGGGCTGTGCCGGGTGAGGGACTTACGCTCAAAGCAAACAAGGACCGTGTCTCTATCCATCTGGGTCACGTGGCTGGCCACTCTAGACACCCCATCTGGAATGACAGCAGGAGAGAAACATTGAGACTCTAGGGGAGCTGGTGCCCTCTAGTGGGGAAAGGTTCCAGACCTCATTCCGCCCCTTCCGAGCCAGCCAGTTCCCCAGCCCAGGGGGCAGATCAGACCCGTCACCTACTAGAAAGGAAAGGCCGCATGTCCCATTCTTCACTTTGGGGCCAGATGGAAGCTGTTACCCCTAGAAAGGAAAGGCCCTGAGTCCCATTCCCTGCCTCCCCTAAACCAGCCAGTCAACCCCCTGTCAGCCCAAGGCCAATGTGTGCTGGCACCCCCAGAGGGGGAAGGCCCCTGTTGCATTTGCTCTTGAGCATCTCTTACCTGCAGGGCTCTCGGTGCTGAGGCTGGAGTTGGTGCTGAGCGAGAGGACGTTAAACTCCAGCTCCTGGCCCGGCTGCTCTCGGTCCACAACACACACACAGACCTGGGGGTACTCTTCCGTCTCCACCACAAGCAGCTCAAACAGATTCAGGGGCATGGGCAGGACCGCAGGGAAGTGCTGGGGTGAGGGAGGGGAGGCTGAGATCTCAACAGTGACGGGTTCTCCCATGTGGCGAGCTTCTCTAGGGCAGTGCCCGGTCAGTGAAAAGGCCCTGGCAAGTTTCCCCCACTAGAGCAGCATCCAGTCTAGGGCAAGTGTTGCAAGCTTCCCCCCCGAGCAGTGCCTGGCAGATTTTAGCTCCACGCAGGCCTACAACAGAGTCAATGGGAATCTAGGGTTCACCAGTGGCTCCGGCACCCCTCTTTCCCCTCCAGACCTACCTTCAGCAGCATGAACTTTTGCAAGGGCTCGTACCACTGCAACAGCACCAGGCTTGAGGGGAGAACAGCGCACAAGAAGGTGTTGCCGGAATAGGGGTTCCGAACTGAAAGGCAACTAAGGCAAGTGAGTAGGTTCCCCAGGGGGAGGACAATCAGCTGCAGGGTTCCCCCTGCCCCCAGGGAGACAGTGATCTGGCCCACAGGACGCACCCCAGGAGAGGAGTGTGTCCAAGAGCCAGTGGCGCATAAGGATCACACTCACCCACTTGGCACTTGAGGCAGCCCTTGGTATCTGCTAGCTTGGAGGAGAGTGCAAACTTCCTGCAGGGAGGAAGAACAGAACAGAAGGAAGGAATGAGTGGCCAGTGGAGGACAAAAGAGGGCAGGATGAGAGGAGAAAGGATTCTATAGCCAGGCATGATGCAAAGCCATCCACAGCTACCCTGAGGGGAGAACTGTCCGCCAGCTAACCCACGGAACTCTCCGCTGCAAGATAGCAGAGATGCAAAGAACTGGAGGAGGGGTGAAGGAAGGAGGGGGGAGTTTTCAGCATGGCTGCTGCTAGGATTGTGAGACTTACCCAGGCACCCCTCATGATTAGACTGACTATAACAAGGGTTATTCCGGACTCCTAGGAACACAAGATCCACTAGACTGGATCAGGCTAGGGGCCCTCTAGGCCACTATCCTGTCCCTGACAATGGCTAGCCCCAGCTGCTTCAGAGGAAGCCCCACATCTAATTGGCCATCCATGAAGGTCTCATCTTAAACCTTCAAGCAGAAGGATTTAGCTTCCTTCCAAATTTGTTAGCATTAGCTAATCTGAATCTGATTGTTCTCATTCTCCACGGAGTGCCCAGTCCCTCTGGGAAACTCACTATGTTCTTAGCCTCAGTGCCAGCCAGCGACAGAGAGTGCTGGAAGCACATCACACACTGCCCGAAAGGCAGGTTTCAGGGCGTGAATACAACCAGGGAGATGAGGAAGGTGTTTCCCCACCCAAGGTAGCATTGGACAATGAAGCATCCAGCACATGCTACAGCTGAAGACAGGAGACCAGAATAGACAGGCCTATTGGTCTGGTTCTAGATGGCAGGCATGAGGTCGGGGCGGGATACTGACCCGGATGGAGCCAGGGTGGCAGTGGGGGAGAGGGGATACCAGGTTACATGGACCCATTGAGCTAATCCAATGGGATACTGAGCCCTAAGGGAACACGAGGGGATTTCAGCTGGAAGTGGCCAATTACAGGGCCATGAGCCAATGCTCATGAGCAGGCACGGTCCCTGTCAGGGGATTGGCCCTCCCTCCCTCTGGGCTCTGTGGGGTTTCAGACGGGGAGCCAAGCACAGCACCTGGGGATGATGCGCTCAGTCAGGCGGTTGGTGGCGATGGAGAGCGGGACCTGCCGCTTCTGCAGCTGCCTCCGCTGCTCAAAGAGGCCCAGGAGGTTGTGAGAGGAGATCTGGGGGGATTTCCCTGCACAGAGAGAGCAGCATTAGATGCCTGGGATGGCGCATCCTAATGTGCTGTCTTAAGGGAACTGCACCCAGCTCTGCCGGAGCCCCTCCCACCCACAGCCCCCCTATCTCAGCCCGAGCTCCCCACACCCAGCTCTGCCAGAGCCCCTCAACCCCACCCACAGCCCCCCCATCCCAGCCCGGGCTCCACACACCCAGATCTGCTGGTGCCCCTCAATCCTCACTCTCAGTTCCCCCATCCTAGCCCTGGGCTGCCTCAGCCCTTCCATCTCCCACACCTCTGCTGATGCCCCGTGATAACTTGTATGACATCTGTGTACCTCACAGCAGCTGTAGCCAAATGAATGCACAATTTCTGAACTGCAAGGAAGCAAAGAGCCGGTGCCACTCCTACTCACTCACCTGCTAAGGAGAGCAGCACGTTGTTCATACAGTACAGCCAGGAGCACCTGTGGGGCAGGAGCTGGGGGGGGACAGACAGACACCTCACCCATTAGCTCTTCAGTCACATTTGAGTCAGCTTAATCAGGAAATTCCATGCAGCGCTGTCATTATCACTGCCCATATTGCCCATCCTTTAGTTCATTACTCTCTGCTCCCCACAGCGCCCCCTCCTGGGCGAGGCCAGGAGCTCTCACAGCATTCATCTCACCTTCTCCATGGTGTCCTCGTGGAGTTCGTGCAGGTTGAGTGTGTAAATCCCCTCCTCAGCCCCAACCACCAAGTATTGATCTGAAACAAGGCCAGCCAGAGTTAACTTTGGGGGCGGGGGCTGGATTCCCACTTAGAAGCCAGCAGTGTGTCTGCTCCCCTCCTACCCACATGCCCCTCTTCACCCCAGTGGCTGGGAGCTTAGAGCTGGTACCCGGGGCTGGAGGGAGGAATCAAGTCCCCAGATTAGCTCAGCTATGATGAAGGTGGAGGATGCAAACCCCCAAGGGCAGTAGGGAAACAGGAGGGTATAGGGCAGTGGTTTTCAACCTGAGGTATGTGAACTCTTGGGGGTCCGCTGACTATGTCTAAGATTTCCAAAGGGGTCCACACTTCCACTTGAATCATTTAGGGATCCACAAATGAAAAAAGGTTTAAAACCACTGGAATCGGGGGAAATTGAACTAGTGCATCGGTGAATTTAGTGTGGGAGGAGAATCAATCTTCTCCCCCCAGTTCCAAATGAAGCACCTCGGGGGAGATAAGGTTAATACAGACATCAGGGGGCAGAGAGCTGAGTCAGAGACAGACGGGCCAGGGGCCTACCTCGTGTTTCTGGGTGGATCCACGTCACAGCTGAGTTGATCTTTAGAGGGCAGCCGTTAAAGACTTTGGAAAAGCAAGCACCCATCTGTGAAGGAGAGACTAGGTGGGAGGTTGGCCTGAGTATCCAGGAGCTGCCCGCATTGGCTAATGCTCCTGCCCCCTCCCTACAGGACCCCCTGCTGGGAGAGGCTGAGGAATGGCACTTACATGGACTTTGGGGGTAGGGGGCAGCCCATGGCAGCTGGATCTCTGAAAAAGAGAGAAAGCCAGTCAACCTCAGACACCACCAAAAGAAGGCACCAAGAGCACCGGGGCACCAGCCAACACCCAGACATCAAGCCAAAACCCAGAAGCCCTGACTCCCAGCCCCCTGCTCTAACCACTGGATCCCACTCCCCTTCCGGAGCAGGGGATAGAATCCAGGCATCCTGCTGCATTGTTGCCTATGCACCACGACTACCACGCCTCCCCCTAACCTCTTACCCTCCGCTTTCTACCCAGCCCTGCTCCCCTGGTGGTTTGCACCTACCTCTGTCTCCTCCCTCTTCTTCATGGTGGCCCATTCAGTGGAAAGCAGTGAGGCTCCAGGCTCTGGGGAGCCAGTGTGCAGGGCGGTTGGGACATCACCTGACTCTGGGCTGCCTGGAGGTGGGGACACACACAGCACCTGCCTATCAGAGACAGCTCTGCCCTCCTGAGTGGCAATGGGGTCCATTCGCAGTTCTCAGTCCTACCCCGGAAATCCCTGCTTCTTGCCTGGGTTAGACTGTGGTGCTTAAACAGCCCTGGTATCCCCCGCAATCATCGTGGCAGGGGCTCCTCTGGGCTCCTCCATAAAGTGCCACACATATACTCCACCTTAGCACCCACCAATGCGCCCCCCGAACTAGGGTCATGGTGTGAGGGGAGCAGAGTCCCAGTAGCCCGTTCAGCCCCCTGGCCTCTCTGCCAGTAAGGTAAGTGTGATGGGGGGCCCCATCCTGCTAGGGACCAATGGGCTGAGATCCAGCCAATTCGTCTCACAGGTGGGAATGACTTTCATTCACTACAGAGCTGGAGCCTGTACACAGCTGGTGCTCCCTAGAGGGGAAAGGCCCTGTGTCCCACTCCTAACCCATGAGCCAGCGAGTCCTCCACCCAGCTGGATTGGAGCTGGCTCCCCCTAGAGGGGAAGGCCCTGTACCCAATTCCCTGCCCCCTGTGAGCCAGCCAGTCCGCCCACCCTGTGTCAACCCCAGTACCTGGTGAGGTCTGTCTCCCTATGGTCTTTGAGCCATCCTGAGGCTCCACGCCCCCCAGCTCCCAATCCATCAGATCCCAAAGTGATGCCCTCTTGATTGTTCCCGTCTCATCCTCAGGAATACAGTGGCGGTCCACAGGCTGATCCTCTGGGGTGGGAACCTGGGCAGAGAGACAGTCACAGAACTGGGGGGACTTATGCCATGGCAGAGAGCTGCCTGGGGAGATGTGTGCAGAAGAACTTACCTGTCTCGACGCTGGACGGATGGTCAAACTCCTGTAAGGGAAAGACAGAGAGAAGAGTGGGGGGAGGCAGGGGTCAGAGAGGGGCAGCCCCTTGTGAGGAAAAATGGGGATGATGCTGTGGGGGAATTCCCTGATATGGGGAAGTGTTTGACATTCCTCCCTATCATGTTCCAGACCTGGGACTGAGAAAAGGGGGAATCAAAGCAGCTGCGGAGAGTGGGGTCTATTGCCCCTACTTTCCAAAAGATCCCAAGAGCCACCCCCACCACACATACACCAGGTGCATCTCTGTGAGGGAGAGTGGCAAGGATGCTTGGGAAACTCTATTGGGGGGAAGGGAGCCTGCATTATTACCCCCCACTGAAAAAATCTGATCTCTATAGCTTGGTGGGAGATGAAGGGACCCTCCCACCCCCTCCTTATCCCAGGCACTGAGTCCCAGCTTTACCTTTCCTCCAGCGCCTCCTCCACAGACTGCAGGAGACTCCTAAAGTCAAGGACAGAGGGTGGAGATACAGACAATATTACCCGCACCCCCAACCCACTAGACTGCCCTCCCCTCCCAGTGCTGGGATAGAACCCAGGAGTCCTGGCTCCCAGCCTCCCCTGCAGTAACCCGCTAGACCCCAGTGGGCTAGTCCTTCACAACACTGGAAACCCAGAAACAGAGCCACCCCCATCCTCAGAGCTGACTAAATTGCCTGACAATCTACCTCCCTGCTTGGAGCCCTCAACCCCCTTGTTCCCACCTTATCCAGTAGGGGGCGCTGCTCAATTTCCCATGCCCTCACCCCAGGACACTGAGAACTGTGACGCTGCCAGTCAGGACAGGGAGAGGCAGAGCTTTGAACCCAAGCCTCCATCAGGGAAGCCTTGAGACCCCCTCCCCCAGAACAGATACTTACTCTTCAGCTCCTAGCAACGTCCAATCATCATCCTCTTCCCTCTGGGGAAGGATAAGACTTGTAACCCATAAGGAGTTACCTGTTCCCCACAGGAGCCCCTGATGGGAGAGGCCAGGGCTGGAGTAGCTGGGAGCTCCCCCCATTGCCAGCGCTCCTGCCCCATTCCCCACAGCACCCCCTGCTGGGACAGGCCAGGGCTGGATTAGCCAGGAGCGCCCCACAGTGCCCCCCTGCTGGGAGAGGCCAAGGTCACAGTAGCTGGGAGCTGCCCCCCCCCACCAGTGCTCCTGCCCTGCTCCCTACAGCACCCCCTGCTGGGAGAGGCAAAGAATTAATGGTGTTTCCACTCACCGGACCACAACATGGTTCCGTTTCCTTTCTCAGTGGGGGCCCGAATTTAACTTGATTAACTGAAAATCAAAATGATACAAATTGGCTCATCTGCTGATTGAGGTGCGCTCCGTTCCCTGCTGGGCTCCAGAGCAGCTTGGACTACAGGGAGGCATCAGCTGTAATTCAGGGGTGCGGCAAACAGCCCTGCGGCTAACCACTCCTGTTTTTTGAAGACCCTGTGAACCCCAGCATCCGGGCCAAATCCCAGCTCTGGGAGATTCCATTTTTCTTGTCCCTCTTCCCCCCGCCCCCACTGCAGTTCCAGTTGGATTTAGGATTCATCTTCACTTGCCTAAGCTGTTGTGCAACCCCGCTTCCCACCCCAGAAGCAGATGCACCTCAGCCCCATGTGATGGATCCCTGAATAAACAGTCTGTGGGTGGGCTGGGGAGGGTGACTGTGCAGGGGTGCTTGGATCTGGGTATACCGGTTTTGGGGCAGCAGGGATGATCCCCAGTTTGAGGTAACTTACACTGGATTTCGGAGAGAGTCCGTTCTGCCTGGCCATGTGCCCCATGGGAGTGGATTTTGTCCGGGAACATGTCATAAGCCTTATAGGAAACAGTGGGGGGGAAGGAGGGCAAGGAGATTTGGAGGGCACACACACAGACAGGATGGGGGAGAGGGGCAGAGAGATGGGGAGGAGTTACTTATAGTCCATTTCAAGCCCCCAGCTCTCATACTGCACCTCCCGCCCCTCTTCCCAGCCAGTTCACAGAACTGGGCCCAGTTGCTTTAGTGCTGTGGGGCTGGATTGTAATGGTTGAGGGGCAGTGGCGTACCATGGGTCTCCAGCGCCCGGGGGCCAAGTCTACATTTGCGCCCACCCAGACCTCACTCAGCCTGACCCCCCCAGTGTAGGACAGGAGGGGTCCCGGTGCTGCCCCCCAGCTGCCCCAGGGAGGGGTGGTCTGTACATGCGGAGGAGGATGAGGCTGGGGGGGGCGCAAATGCAGGCCTGGCTCGCCACCCGCTCCCCCGCACTTACCCACCGCATGGCGCACAACTCTCCTGCTCCAGCCCCGCTGCCCGACACCAGCTTGGATGGGGGCGGCCTCATCTCCTAGCCTGGGGAGGGGGGCTTGGGCTGGCTCTTCATGACATGCGGTGGGGGGGAGGGGGCGAGAAGTACTGAGGGGCACCCCTCAGAGCTTCCTGCACCCCCTGCACATTGTGAAGGGCCGGCCCGGCACCTCCCCACCCCAAGGCCGGCTCCCGGGGTCCTGGCCCCCCCCGTCCCCTCTCAGTACGCCACTGTTGAGGGCGGGGGGAGGCGGATTGGGGTAAGTGCCAGCTCGACACCCCCCAGGGACCCAACACACACAGTCCCATGCATCCCCAGAGCGGGGGGTAGCATCACAGGGAGCTGCATGGTGCACAGGGCTGCCCAGTCGCTGGTCAAATACCACGTCAGGATGGGGAGATTTCTACCAATCCCCCCCCCGCGCATCATCTCTGTGCAACAGGCTTCATCTTAAGGGGGGGTAGGTAGGGGGCTGGACCCTGGGATGGGGAAGTCATAGGAGCCAGACTGCCCCCCCCCACTGGCTGGTTGTCATGGTAATCGGGCCTAGTGACCCTAACAAAGCCAGTCTCAGCTGAGCGCCAGCTGCGGGGGGATGGGTCAGTGCCAGGGAGGCTAGAGGGGGCAGAGGCATAATGGGGAGTCCTAGTGTCTTCCCCATGGCAGGTACCTCAAAGTCTCCATCATCCAGGGAGGGGGTAGCCAGGTCAGGGCTGTTGACCTTGTCCAGTAACTCGATGACCAGGGCGCGGGCAAGGGTCTGGGTGGTGAAAGGGTGCTGGGGGGGACAGGAGGTCATGGCACTGAAACAGGGAAACTAGCGGTCCCCCAGGCAATTACCCCCCTGCTCAACATAGCATGCCCCATTTCCCCACCCCCAAGTCCCCCATCTCTCCCCAGAGACACACCATGCCTCAACCCCCATCCACACACAGTGCCCTCAACTCTCCCCCCAGCCCCTACACATCTCATGCCCTGATCTCTCCTTGACACATCACACATCCCCACTGCCCCCACGCCCTACACCTCCTCCCGCTCAGCACACCCACAACCTGCCACACTGAACCCCCATTTCTCTGACACACACCCTGTCCCCCAATAGCCCGCAGCTCTTCCCACCCCACTGCCCCCATTGTCTCACTCCAATTATGCCCCTGCTCAGCCACCACCCCCTTCAGCCGGTTCACCTGTAAGAGTTTTTCTGATGTGGGTCGCTTTTTGGGGTTCTTGGTCAAGGCGAGTTTGAGGAAGTGGTGGAATTCAGGGGACCTGGGGGGGCAAATGCAGATCAGCAAACCCCACTGAGTCCCTAGGGAGACCCACAGCTCTGCCAAGCCCCCCAATTCCCCATCACTTTTAAAACAGAATCCTCACCCTCCAGCCCCAGCACTCCTGCCCAGCTCCCTACAGCGCGCCCTACTGGGAGAGGCTGGCAGCAACACTCACCAATGAGCTTTGTCTTTCAGTTTAGGGGTTGGAAGCTGCTCTTGGACATGAGCATCAGAGCCCTGCAGAGAGAGAGAAATCAGGGGGCAGGGGAAGCAGACAGACAGAACCAGAACTGGAGGGTTGCCAGGGAGATACACAGAGCCAGGTGGCTGCCACGGGGCTCAATCCCAGATCTTCCCTTGCATCCATCTCTGCCTCCAATAGCCCACCCCGATTCTCCTCCACCATTGCACCCCACCCCATCACCTCCTCCCTGCTGGGGAGGGGAGAGACCAGCTGGGCTCATGCCAAGGGGGTGCTCTGCCCTTTGCCCTCTTACCTCATGGGGTGAAGATCGAAAAGTGGGGGCTGCAGCTCGGCCAGCTCGATGGCGGTGATGCCGATGGCCCAGATGTCACACAGCTGGTTGTAGCCGCCCTTCTTCTCCACTGCGGCCACCTCGGGGGCCATCCTGGATGGGAGAGGGGCCGCAGACCAATCAGACAACACCAGACCATATACAAATGGGATTCCGGCATCCCACTATATCCATGACACCCTCCCACACCAGCCACCCCTGAGATCCAGGCATTGGCTATACCCATGACAACCTCCCTCCCTACACACACACTCACCAAGCCACCAATGGGACCCAGCCATCTGCTCTGCTCACCAGCCTCTCTGCCCAATTCCCTAGCTGCTGGGCCCTCAAGGCAACCCCACGTCCCCCGGGCAGCACACCCTCCTCCATCTCCCACTCCAAACACCAAGTTGCTGCCTACCTCCTACCCCTCCCTCACCAAACCCCCTCCCCCAGGCTCCAAGACATCCCCGGATGGGGTGTCCCGACTGTCAGATAACAGGCTGGGATGCCCAGTTCACTCCACTCCCCCCACCATGTTCCCCTGGCGGCAGGAGCGAGGTGCCGGTGGGCGGGTGGCGAGGTACCAGTAGGGAGTCCCAATGAAGGATTTCCGCTTCGCCACTGATGCTGTCAGCTCAGCGGAGACTCCAAAATCCGCTGCAAGACAGAGAGCGGGAACAGGAAACCTCATTAGGGGGCGCTATGGGGAAGGGACTACATATGCAAAAAACCTAGCTGGCTTCAAAACTGAGCTTGATAAATGTTTGGAGGGGATGATATGATGGGACAGCCTAGTTTGGCAATTGACTGATCTTTGACTATTGGTGGTAGATATGCCAATGGTCTGTGATGGGACGTTTGATGGAGTGGGCTCTCGTTATTACAGAGAATTCTTTCTTGGGTGTCTGGCTGATGAGTCTTGCCAACACGCTCAGGGTTTAGCTGATTGCCATATTGGGAGTTGGGAAGGAATTTTCCCCCAGGGCAGATTGGCAAAGGCTCTGGGGGTTTTTTGCTTTCCTCTGTAGCATGGGGCACAGCTCACTTGCTGGTGAATTCTCTGTACCTTCAATCTTTAAACCATGATTTGAGGACATTAATAACTCCATCATAGGTTTGAGGTTTATTACAGGAATGGGTGGGTGAGGTTCTGTGGTTTGCACTGTGCAGAAGATCAGACTAGATGATCATATTGGTCCCTTCTGACCTTAGAGTCTATTAGTCTATATGCGTGTTATGGGTCTGTACAGTGCCTGGCACAATGGGTCATTAGTCACCACCATGGATGGGCAGACAGGTGGGTGCACACAGCTCTGCTGGTGCCCCTCAATTCTGACCCATAGCCCCCTACTCACCCAGCCCTGGGCTCTCCCCCCACCCCCTATTGGAACCCCTCAGTCCTAATTCACGGCTTCCTCCATGCCCCCCAGCTCTGCCAGTGTCCCTCAGTCCTGACCCACCCCTGGACCCCCTCCCACATACAGGGGTTCCAGGGTTACCATGGGGAAGGAGGCAACTCACCCAGTTTCACATCTCCAAAGAGGGTGAGTAGGATATTGGCTCCCTGCATCAGAAAGGGGAAAGCATCAGTGAGGGTGGGAAAAGAAATACTGTTCCACTGAAGCCACCTCCCCTACTAAAGCAGCCTGCTCTGGTGATGAACCCAAGAAGCTGGTGAAGGAGGGAAGGAATGTCACTCTGATCCTCCCACTCCCCAAGGCTTCTCCCACTACCTTTGTTAATCCTGGGAACAACCTGCTGCAGGATGTTACCACAGAGAAGGGCCCAGAGGTGGGGGGCAAACAGTCAGAGGACTGGGTTCTATTCGTGTCAACTTGAGAAGAGGGGATACAGAGATGATCCCCAGTATTGACCCAGCGATCTGATCTAGGGTGGTGTCTGTGTGGGGGGGGGATGCAGGGCTGAATGGGCCTGCGGGGCTGATCCAGGATGGCAGGGAGGATGGGGAAGGGATACTGGGCTGGATGGACCCATAGGTCCGATCCAGAGCAGTAAAGAGGGATGCGAGGCTGGATGGGCCCATGAGTCTCACCTTTATGTCCCGGTGCATCTTGCCCTTGGCGTGTAGGTGGCGCAGGCCCTGGAGGAAGAAGAATGACTTTCTGAGTGTCCCCCCTGTCCACACACGTTGCCACCCACTACCCAGTACTGATGTCCCAGACCCAGGAGAGGAGGCTGGTCCACTTGGTGTGCCAGCCCCTCGTGCCCCCTCTCCATGGCGACCAGGCTAGGGCCTGTGCTGCAGCTCACAGAGCTCTTCCTGCCACCAGGGACAGAGGAAGCTGCAGGGGAATCGACGGGAAACAAAGACTTCCTGCCTGGCCCGGGCCCCAGACACACAGCCCAGGTGTTTGGGCTCCCAGTGTCTTCCCCCTCCCCCCACAACCTCACTGTCCTCTCAGAGCTGGGAACAGAACCCGTGTGTCGGTCAGGCACTCACCCCCAATCCCACATGCCCCCAAGTGGGGGATTCACCCAGCACAGGCTTTGAACCCCCAATCTGATCCCCCAGCCCTGTTTACTCACCTGCAGTGTTTCTCTGCACACATAGGCAATCTGCTTCTCAGAGAGGGGCCCGGTGGCTGGAAGAGATGGACAGACACAGACAGACACACACCTCGGGGGTCACTATCCTCCTGCCACAATCCAACCACTCCCCAAATACGTCCCTCCACACCCTGATATCCCCCCAACCCTTTCCAATACCCAAGTACCCCACCCCCACAGCCTCCCAAACGTGCCCCCACACACAATCCAATACATCTGGCTTCTGCCTCATCACATCCCCCATGTCCTAACCCTGGCCCCAACTTCCTCCTATCCACCCCAACCCCCACAGGACCAGGAACCAGAGACGTTATGCAAACAGGAAGGGAAACAGACCAGAAAGTGAAACAGTCGCCTCTTTCTACAACATCCTGATAAGAAAACATTCTGTCCCCCAGAGTTAGAGCACCTGGGAACCAGGACTCCTGGGTTCAATCCCCAGCTCTGGGAGGAGAGTGGGACCTCATGCGTTAGAGCAGGGGGGCTGGGAGTCAGGCGTCCTGGGCTCTGTCCCAGGCACTGGAAGAGGAGTGGAGAAAAGATCCCAGGTATCCTGACTCCCTGCTGCTGCCCTCCCTCCCCATTTCTAGTTACACCAGGGCAGGGACTCACTGTGGTAGATTTCCTGCAGGGAGCCTCCTCCACAGAACTCCATGCAGATCCAGAGACGGTCATTTCTGCGTGACCAAAGGGAAGAGATGTCACCACAGCACCAAGATGCAGCCACCTCTGGGGTGGGGCCGTTTAAACTGACTTTTTGTGCAGGAAGTGAAGGAAAATCATGTAAAAGCCCCAGGGGGTGAGTGGGGGACTGAGGAATGCTGAACGGAGTGATCGGAGGTGAGATGTTACATAACGCCACTGTGGGATGCGCCCTGGCTCTGGGGGGAGAGCACTCCCACCCCACTCCCTGCAGCACAGCACCCCCAGCACGTCACCTGAGGTAGCTGCCAAAATATGCCACTACGTTGGGGTGCCCGCAGTCCCTCAGCGTCGTGATCTCCTGCTGGATGGAGCTGGTGTCATCCCCTGGGAATGAGAGGAGTTGGGGGTATGTCAGGGATAGGGGGGCTATGGGACCCCCCCAGCATCACCCCAGTGGAGCTGTGTCAGGGACATAGCAGGCTCCACAAGAGTTAACCCCTGCAAGCTAGCTGCAGTGCTCCCCGTTCACCCACGGAATTCCCTGCCACAGGGGGCCCAGGCAGCACCTGGCGCTAAAAAGGTTAAGGGAGGGTCAGGTCTGGTGATCACAGATTGTCCCTTATGGACCAAAGGAAAGCAGTGCGATGGGGGTGGGGAGAGCACTGGGGGCGATTCTGAGGTGCACCAGGGTGAGTCTTGGGGCTGATTTGGGGGTAGACTGAGGTAATTTAGGGGTTATTTAGAGACACACTGGGTGAGCTGTGGGGGCCACTGGGGCAATTTGGGGGGGCACTGGAGGAGTGATCCTGGTGGGGAGGTTCTGGTATTTACCTGGGTCCAGTTTGATGATCTTTATGGCAGCCAGCTCCGCTGTCTGGGTGTCCCGGGCCTAGGAACAGCGAAGGAGCCTCAGCATTAGCCGCCTATGCACGCACCCGCTGGGGTCGGGGGGTCGGCATCCAGTTCTTCACATCAGTGCCCCCCCTTCCTCTGGGCTGCAGAAGCAGGAGGTGGGGTGTCTCCCAGGTGCAGCCATCACACCCCTGGGGCTGGCATCCCCCCATTACCAGCCCAGACCCCACCGACATATCTTGTTGCCTGGCAGGCTCAGAAGTTCTCAGGCCCAGAGCTGCCCCCCCAGCCTCCTAGTGCAGAAGGATCCCCACTCCCCAAATAGCCCTGGGTCTATCTACCTTCCCCAATCAGCTCCCCCAAGCCCCAATTCTGAGCCTGAGGTTCAGGGGCCTGGAATCCCCTCTGCAGCCCTCCCTGAACCCCAGAGTTTGGGATCCCCCCAGCACAGCCCCCATCTCTCCTCCAACCAATCTGAGGACCTGTCTCCCCCAGCCCAGCCCCCCCACTTCCCTCTGAGTCGAGGGTACCTTTCCCTGCCCAGCCCCCTCTTGTCCCCCACACCAGCATTCTCCTCTTCCTCCCAATCTCAGGGTCTCTCCCCCTGCTCCCAGTTGTGGTTTCTGACACCAAAACAGCCTTGTTCAGGGCTTCCGGTTCCGATCCCCCCCAGCTGCCCTCCCCAGCACTTCCTGCCCCCTAACTCCACCCCATCCTAGGTCCTAGCTGCAGATGGGGCGGGAGGGGAAAGACAGATACCTCCCCATCCCAGCTGAACTCCCATCCCTGGGCAGGTAGGGCGTGTTGCAAAGTGCCCTTTTGTGCTGATGTCCAGAGACAAACAGACAGGAAGTGAACTCCCTGTGCCAGAACCCCAGGGCTGGGGGTGGCTCTCATCCCCCCTTCCCTCCCCCCAACCAGAGCACAGGCATGACAGGGCCGGGCACCTGCCCCAGCCCACAAACACAAATTAAGCTTCATCGCAGCACAGACGCCATCTCCACCCTGATGTTAAGCAATTTCCTTTTCACCCTCCCTGGCTTGTTCCATCACTCTGAGCCCAGCACCTGCCCGAGGCGTGCAGGAGGGAGAGAGGAATTCATGATTTCAGCTCTATAAAGAGCACTGGAGTAGGAAATGCTCTAACTACAAGACCCCACTTGCCTCCAGGAGCCCGAGAGAGAACCCAGGAGTCCTGACTCCCAGCAACCTCCCCACACCCTGAATCTCATGGACCCATAGGCCACAGTATACACTTGTAATCTACCTATCTATGCCCTGCATAGACCCCCTGTGTGAGATCAGGCCAGGCACTGCAAAGGCAGACTGAGCAACCATTCCTGCTACAAAGGACTCACAGGTTAATTAGACACAGGATGGGAAGGGAAATAGAGGCATCAAGAGAGGAATTGACAGGCCCAAGTTA
Organism: Emydura macquarii macquarii; assembly: GCF_026122565.2. Classification (NCBI taxonomy): domain Eukaryota; kingdom Metazoa; phylum Chordata; order Testudines; family Chelidae; genus Emydura; species Emydura macquarii. The sequence goes on along the minus strand of NW_027131105.1, from coordinate 5,088,085 downwards.
AGTGGCAAAGTGAGACATAGAACCCAGGAGTCCTGGCTCCCACCCCCATAGACCACAGTGCAATGAACTCGCCATCTATGGACCCAGGCTGGGCGTCTCTCTCTCAAAGCTCCCAGCTGTGGACCAGGCAGGAGCAGAAAGGCATCGCTGGTGGGAGTCTGCACCCAGGCTGTGTAGGCAGCTGGACTGGATGCTGGGCCCAAGCCCTTGTGGCTTTCAGACCAGAGCACTAGGGGGTGCAGGCTTCCCAGCAACTATAGGCCCAGCTCATTGCCCACCCCGGGCTCCTTGCCTCCCTCCAACCCCAAAGCTCCCTGGCGCCACCCTCCCAGCCCTTCCATTGCAGGGACTCCCTGCAACTCCCCATCCCGCAGGCCAGGGGCTCTGTGCCCCCCATGCCAGGTAACCCATTCTCCCTCCCCATGCCAGGAGCTCTGTGCCCCCTTTCCCTCCTCTCCACACCAGGGGCTCAGTGCCTCCGGTTCCCCCCCCATGCCAGGGACTCGGTGCCCTCATTTCCTCTGTCAAACAAAAAGAATTTCTGAGTCCAAGCACGGAGTGGCTCCCCCTTCACTCATGAGCCTTCTCCTGACCCTGGCAGATCTCAGCTCAGCCACGGAGCCATCCCCGTGGGCCCAGCTCTGAGCGTCGAGGGTTAAGAACACGTGGCGGGGGAAGGGACCGCATAAAGATCGGCTATTATCCAGCAGGCAAGGGGCACAGAGCCTGCCTACCCCACACAACCCGGCTGCAGGACACCTTGGAGTCGGTACAATGGTAGCACACAACTAACTGGCAGCACAGGGCTTCTGGCCACCCTGCTGCCTGGAAAGGGTGAGCCGAGCCGTGGATCCCTCCAAGGGGCCTAAAATCGGTTCAGATCTGACCAGCCACAGCTATGGCACCTCAGGGGCTGGGGCCAGGGGGCAAAGGAGGCCTTGGGGCATGAACCCCGATTATCTGCTGCAAACGCCAGCTCCTGCTCAGCACGGCTCAAGGTTGGAGCTGGCTACAGAGGCTGTTGAATCAGGGCTAATCCCCAAGTGTCGGCCAGGCTAAGTCTGCGCCATGAGCCAGTATAGAGCCATTCCCCTCCCAGAGCTGGGGAGAGAACCCAGGAGTCCTGGCTCCCAGCCCCCCTGCTCAAAGCCACAACAGGTCACTCCATGCACCAGACCTCTCTCCGGGGGGCCTTCCCTGTTTCCCATCTCCCCACACCTTCCTGGTCTGGCAATGAAATGCCAGTTGCAGAGGTCTGAGTTTCTGACAGTTCCCCAAGCGGCTCCCCCACATGTCTCTGTCCATGCACAACTCTTTCCCAGCCCCCATGCCTGTAACCTCCCCCCACACACAACATGTGTCCTTCAGACCCGAACATCAGCCTCAGAATGCCCTGTGCACCTCCCCACCCACCCCCACAAGACCCTCCACCACCCCCTGCCCCACCCAGGGATCTCCACTGTAGGCATCTGGGTCTTGCCCCCATCCCAGGATCTCCACCCCCCATACACTGCTGTCCTGCTCTACCACCCAGGACAAGAACTCCACCAGGCACCCCAACCCCTAGCTTTCCCCCAGGCACCCAGTCCTGCTCTTAGCACAACCCCATACACCTCTGACCTCCATGCACCCCCAGTTCCCCTGCCTGCAACATACCTCCTAGCTTTCCCTGACTTTCCCAATGATCGTCCGACCTCAATTCCCTATGAACCCACAAATACTATAAGATCCTTCATCCACCCTAGTCTCCCCTTGTTTCTGGGATGGCCAGGCCTTCTCCCGAGTACCCCCACCTGGGCCCTTATTTCCCCCATTTACACCCCACTGTATCCCAGCTCCTTACCCCCCAGGCTACCCCTCCAAAGGCTGCATGATCTACCCTCCAGCCCCAGCTCTCCAGTGTCCCTAAGACCCCTGGACTCAGGTACCTCGCCAAAGGCCAGATCTCGTAGCTCCCTGCTACCCTTATCCTAGCTTCCCCGTGCCCCAGGACCCCCTCTGCGCTCCACCATGCCCCCCACACCCACCCCAAGTCTTTAGCACCCTCGTGCACCTCGGTCCCAAGCCCACTCCAAGCTGCCTGTGCGCCCCTCCTCTCCGGCCTGTAGGTCCCGTGCTCCCCCTTTCCGGCCCGTGCGCCCCGCGCTCATCCCCTGCGCCCCCCTCTCCCGCCCGTGCGCCCCGCGCTCATCCCCTGCACCCCCCCTCCGGCCCGTGCGCCCCGCGCGCTCCGCTCATCCCCTGCGCCCCTCCTCTCCGGCCCGTGGGTCCCGCGCTCCCCCCCGCTCACCTTGTAGACATCGCCGTAGGTGCCAGCCCCAATGCGCTGGATCAGCTCATAGCGGAGCCGGGGGTCCAGCAGAGAAACGTCCCGCAAGAGGTTCATGGTCCCCGAGGAGCCGCGGGACATCAGGCTACAGCGCGGCCTGGACCGGCTGGGGAACCAGGTGGGCGGGAAGTTGAGCCAGCCCTGCCCCCCTGGGGGCGGGGAGAGCGGAGGGGGTCACACCCCCAAACAGGGGGAGGGGAAAGAGGAGGGGACAAGCCCTGCCGATGGGTTGGGGGGGTCACCCCCCTAAAGGGGGAGGGGAGGGAAACATCCGTGCTGGTGGGGAGAGCAGACAGGGCAAGTATAGTGGGGGGCTGACACCCCCAAAGCCTGGATTGGGGGGGATGTAGAGTCACACAGCGCTCCTGCCCTGAGGAAAGGAGACTCCCTCCCCTCCCCTTAAAAAAAACAGAACCTGCAAAGAGCAGGGCCAACCCCCCCAGGCTTTACACTCACTCTGGGAGCAGAGTAGGACCAAGTGGGGGGGTTGGGGGCTCAGCAGCAGGACTCCTGGGTTCTACCCCAGCTCCAGCTGGGAGTCAGGACTGCTGGGTTCTGTACCCAGATCTGAGCAGCCCCTTTCCACGGCGTAGCTAGGCTAGGCCATTCACCCCCCATAGTCTAGGGGTACCATACCCTGGCTACACGCAGGCATGAAAATCCACACCTACTCTCCTTGCTCTGAGCTGAGCCGTAGCCACCTCCCACCCCCCTTTCCCACCTGGGGCCAACACCAAATTATCCTCCTCTGCTGCCAACATCACTGATCGCTTGTGACACACGCTGCCCAGAAGCCTGCGGCGGGGCTGGTTCAAGAGCACCCACTCCCATGCTCTCCCCTCCGCACTGCAGAGAGCCCTGGAGGACTAGAACCAGACAATTCACGGGCCAGCCAGGCCTCGAGCAAAGGCAGGGCCCAGGAAGGAAGGCAGCAGGGAAAGGAGCTTGTCTGGGCCTGAGAGCTATGAGATTTGGGGGGGGGGAGGGGGGCTGAGGCCAGGGAGGAAGAAAGAGAGTGTCTTGCTGGGGGCCCCTGCTGGCCAGGGCTGGAGTAGCCAGGAGCTCCCCCTCACAGCCAGCTCCTGCCCCCACTCCCCACTGCACCCACTTCTGGGCAAGGCCAGGGCTGGAGAAGCCAGGAGCTCCCCCCCCAGCCAGCACCTGCTCAGCTCACAAGGAACCAACAGCTGCCATAAACAAACCAGCCACTAGGGGCAGACTTTTTAATCCAATTTTTTTATTAATCCTTCATGCTACTAAAAAAATCCATCTATTCAGGTAGATGTGACCCCCTCCCCCCCTACTTTCCCCTCTGTGGGAAACCCCCATGGCTGCTTATCTCAGTCCTGCCAAAGCTAGCAGGCCCCAGCATCATCCACCCCCTCCTCTAACAGTACAAAGCCCGCCCTACCCCCCCACCCCCACTCTGACCCCTGCGGTGTTTCAATGCAACCCCCATGTCAGCAGCTGGAGGGAGACAGTAGGACCCAGGTGGACTTGCTGCTTAGGAGGCCTTGGGCTGCATGAGTTTGCACAGCCTCAATCGTGCTCTGCCTGAGCTGTGCCCCCGCAGGCGGCACCCCTAGGGATGCATTGACCATTGCCTTCTTGGGGCTTGTTTAGCGGGAGGGCGTCTGTTCCATCACCTCTCAGCACAAACTCCACTGCGTTCCCACTGCTCGATCATACCCCATTATTTCCCCATGGCCGGGGCATGCTCAGATTCCCCCCAGCATCTCCTGCTGTCTGCCACCTGCAGCAGATCCAGCACTCTCCGTATAGAGGCCTCGGTTGAGAGCAGAGGAGAGATGGAAGGGGCAGGACCCACAGAGACGGGAGATGTGGAAGGGAGCATGACTAGGGGGAGGACACAAGACCAGGACGACAAGGGAAAGGGAGCTCAAATTTACATTACAAACTCCAGGGAGAAGGGGGGGTACAAAGCCCCCCCTGGATTCCAGAAAGATCAAAGCAAGCTGTTAATACCTCCCGCTCAGCCTAAAGAGACCCCCCCCACCACTGGCTGGGGGGAGGGGGAAGCCATAGAATGGGATGCAGCTTCCTTTTTCTCTAGGGGGCACAGGCTCTGAGCCAGCCGGTGCCCTGCCCAGGGGCTGGCTCAGGAGGGTCCATCTCTTGGAGACCCTGCCCCAGAAGCATCCCCGGATGGGGCAGTGGGAAGGGGACCCTATCTCCCCAGCAGAAGGGATGCAAAGTAGAGGGAACCCCATAAACAGGCTCCAAGGGTCCCTCCACCCAATTCCTGCAGCTCTCTAGGATACATGGAGAATGCACAGAACTCATCACCCTCTTGAACCCCAGCACTCAGGCAGGCGGAGGCCATGACAGCACCTGTCTCTGGGTCTGGAGAAGGAAATACAAATGGGGAGTAATATTAAAGCTGACCCCCCACATCGAACCCACAGAACCCCCTCCCCACAGCCATGGGGAGCCCAGGAAAGCTACAGCAGGGGTGAGGCAGCCCCTGCACCTGCGAGAGATGGGAGCAAGGAGCTTCCCTACCCCGTTTAAAGGCAACAATCACCCCTCCCATGCATTGAGCCCGTGGGAGAGGCCGGCAGGGGCAGCTCCATGCCCGGGCTCAGAGGGACTTGCGGGGGCGTTTGAGGAAGGCCAGGGTGTAGTCTCTCGGGGCCGACACCTTCTGCTTCTTCATCTGCACCTGGGACTGGGCCGTGAGCTGCAGCTTGATGGCGCTTGAGTTGATCTTGGCAGCCACCAGCAGCTCCTTCATGCCCTTCATCTTCTCACTCTGGAAGGTGAGGACAGGCCCTTCGGGCGGGAGGGCAGGGGCCCCCACCTCCTCCTTCTCCGCCACAGGGGGCTTGTCTGGACGCTGGCCCGAGCTGGGGCGCCGGCGCTCGGCGGCCTTCTTGGGCAGGGGTGGCTCCTCAGGCTTGGACTCACGGCGGGGTCCCCGCCGGCGCCCCTCGCGCAGGTCCTCACTGCCCTGCTCATCATCCTCATTGGCCTCCACCTCCCGCGCCACGATCGTCACCTTCTGGCGCACCTGGGAGGGGAAGAGGGGGATCAGGGAGGTCTGCACCCCACAGCCAGTGCCAAATCCCAACCCCTCCCAGAGCCCTCAGCACCACATCCCCCAGCTCTCAAAGTCCCTGCCCTGCTGACAACACCAGCCCTGAGCCCCCAAATACAGCATGAACCCCCCCAAGCCCTCAAACCCAGCACTGTGTCCCCCAAATCCAGCACAAAAGCCCCCCCAATCCCACTTTTGAGCCCTTTGGCTCTGAGGAATCACCACCCAACCCGCACTGCTCCCCAGATCCAGCCCTGCCACCATCACACCTGCCAGGACTCCCCCTCACCTGCCCATCAAAGCGCCCCAGCGACTGCACCAGGAAGGTGGCCCAGCCCACGTGCAGCACAGGCGTGGGGCTGCCCTCCTCCCACTTGCAGATGCCATCATAGAAGCGTAGCAAGTGGGCAAAGCATTCAGGATCCTGCAGGGCTGAGCCCCCGGCCTGCACTGGGGACCCCTGAACGTGGAGAGAGGGGTTAGTGCCCCACAGGGGCCAGCATGCCAGGGCTTAAACAGACCCGACCAACCTGGTGTCTCTCCCCCCACACCTCAGCCCAGCCCCACGGCCCGTCCAGCCTGATGTCGTCCAGCCCAGTCCCACGGCCCGTCCAGCCTGGTGTCGTCCCACCTCAGCCCCACGGCCCGGCCCGCCCAGCCCAGCCCCACAGCCCGTGCCACCTGGCATTCCCTCATCCATCCCATGCCTCACCAGCAATCAGCCCCATGGGCCCATCCAGCCCAGTTCCCCTCTCACCTCTCCTCTCTCCCCAGCACCCTTCTCCTCGAGTGGCTCTGCCAGGTTGGCCACCTCCTTGAGCAAGTTGGGAACCACGTCATTGGCCACATCAAAGAATTCCTTATAGATCTCCTCGTCCTCCCGGCAGTAGTTATAGCTGGGGGGGGAGAGAGCCAAGGGAGATGGTGAGTAGCTGGGGCCAACACCCCCTAGAGCGGAAAAGCCTCCTTTCCCATTCCCCAGATCCTCCTTCTGTCTATGAAACGCTGCAGCCTCATTTCTAGGCCATCAGTTCCATGGGCTGGTAGCCAGCCAGGCACGGAGCGAAGGGAAGGGTTTGGGGCCCTGGGGAGTAGGGGGGGAGGAGAGGCCTGTCCTGCTCAGGCGAGCTCCCGGGCACTCACTCCTGGATGACGGTTGCTGTATCAGCCCAGGCCTCCAGCGCCTCCTTGACGTTCTTGTTGCGACAGTGGTAGCCGGCCAGGTACATGTAGGGGTAGATGTGCTCGTTGTTGTAGTACTTCTGGGCTGAGCTGATGCCCTGGGGGAGGGGAGACCAACAATAAAAGGACATTCCCACCAAACTACTCAGGAACATTTCAGTTTTGCACATTACATCCCAACGGCAAATCCCTGCTACCCCAGCCCTCGGACCGTCCCCCCAGCTCTGCCGGTGCCCCTCAATCCCAACCCACGGCCCCCTGCTACTCCAGCCCTCTACCCTTTACCTTATGGTAGATGGAGAGCGGGTCTGGTCTGCCTGGTGTCGGCTCCAGCTCCTCCAGGTCGGCCAAGTTGCCCAGTGCCATCGGGTACCTGCCAGGGCAGCGGAGAAGACAGGTGTTACCTTGGGGAGACAGGCAGCTGGAATGGGGGGGTGGTGGAGGACCCTCTATCCTGACCTCTGCCCCCCACAGCCAGCACTGGGGCAGCACTGCTTGGCACATCAGGGGCAGGGCACCCCAAGGCAGCAGATGGCAAAAAGCCCACTGATTTCAAGGGGCACTGGGTAAGACCCACGCGGCCCTCAGCATGAGCTCATTAAACCTCAGGCCTACGCCGGGTCCAGGGGGCCAGCCGTACCCTGCCGCCCACAGTTACGTAGGCTGGGAATGCAGGGAGATGGGAGGGGGGAGTGAGGGGGGGGCCCAGGGGGAAGGAAAATAACCTCCCTGCTCAGGAGCATCTTGCGAATTCACCCTTGGCAGCTCTGTCCAGCCGGGAAGCTGGCTGACTCCTTCCTCTTCCCAGTACAGTGTGGGGGCTGGGGACCCCTCCAGCCAATTGGCAAAAATCCCACTGCCCTCAATGGAAAGCTGGGGCCTTTCCTGGCTTTTCACGCTGCAGAACCCGACCGAACAGAGTTCTGCCCAGGGCTGACCGGCATTGAGCCCAGCCCACCTGAGCCGGGCGGGTCAAGCCATTTCCTGACTCAGCCCTCTCCCCCCCCCCCCTCGGACTGGGGCAGCACCACCGCCTCCTGTCCATGGGGTTGCCTGTGTGCCCAGCACCTGACGGTGCCACCCCTTGCTGTGCCACATGCACTGCACCACCACTCCTTGGCGCACACAGCGCAGCGGGCAGCAGCACACGTTCGTGGGCCAGCCCCACGGGCAGGAGCAGGAGAGCCGACCTGGCCCCCAGAGGGTCCCGCTGGGCTGCGGTCAGGTTGCAGGTCGTCATCGCCAACCCTCCCTCTCTGCCAGCCAGTGCTTCCCTGCCCTGGGGCTCCAAGCTCTCTACAAAGCCTCATCATCCCCATCCTGCAGATGGAGAAACTGATGAACGAAGAGGTGACCCCTCTAATTCACTAGGCCCTCCCAGAGCTGGGATAGAACCCAGGAGTCCTGGCTCCCAGCCCCCGCCAACTCTAACGCACTAGATTCCCCTCCCCAAACTGTGGTTTCAAAAGCCCGGCAGTACTGACCTGTCCAGGTGCCCCATGTCGTACAACACCCACAGGAGGCGCTACAAGGAAAGGGGAGAGTTGAGTTACCGAGGGCACAGAGCCATTGGGGGAGGAGGGGAACCAAGTGTTCCCTGTGATAAGATCCCAGGAAGGAAGGAGCATGTGGGGTGGAGGGACAGACAAAGAGCTGGATGAACTTGGAGAGGTGCAAGGAGCACACGGAGGTGGAGCAACTTGGAGGAGCAACTTGGAGGGGGGCCGTGCGGGGGGCAGGGAGGGAGGGAATAGATGGGCTTGGGGCAGGCAGCGGGGTGCGCAGGGGGGAATGGGGACCGGACACACACACGGGGAGGGGGCACGTCCCACCTGCTGCAGCTGCAGCAGCTCCAGGCTGTCCGTGTGCAGGTCGATGGAGGGGTTTATGGCACACACCATGAAGGCCACCTCCATGTGCCGGTCACAGCGCAGGTACGAGCCCTTCAGATACAGCCAGCTCTGCAGGGAACAGGGGCAGGTGAGCAAGGGTGCTGGGCCAGGTTACTCCTGAGCCCCAAGCAGCTGCTCCTGGCCCACAGCAGGTGGATGGGGCTGGGAGCCAGGACTCCTGGGTTCAATCCCCAGCCCTGCCTCTGACGCAGGGCAAGTTCCTTCCCCTCTTGGTGCCTCTGTCTAGCCCAACTAAGAGCTCTTCAAGGCAGGGACCGTGTTTCACTGGCAGTCTGGGCAGCCTCTGGCCCGCCCACCCCAATCTCAGCTGGAGTCTGAGCAGTGCCTGGACTGATGGGTGCGGGAGGGCCAATCCTGGTCAGGGTCTGAGCGGCACTGGCCCAATGCCCCCCAATCTCGGTCAGAGTCTGGGGGGCACTCCAATTTCGGCTGGGGTCTGAGCAGCACCTGGTCTGCTGGGGACCTGTGACTGAATGCACCTGGTATTCACGCCCCACACACTACTGTAATAATCCTGGTACAAAATATGCCTTGTGAGGTGTCATTTGAAAACTAAGAACTCACTGGTCAGTAACGTCATGGAGAAAGGTGTGGAGCGGCACTATATCGAGAGTAATGAACATAAGCAGAAATTAAGACTGCAATGTGTTTACCAAACACGGCTGGGGAGAGGTAAACCTGTTCCTCAAAGACAAAGGACAAGCTGACACTTTTAGCCAGGTGCCATCATCTGGCAAGTGGCCTGTCTTTGGCAGTGAAGAGGAGCAGGAACAGATCCATCTGCATCTTAGCAAACGATACCCCCAGACCCCACAGCTCTGTCCTCTCAGCGGGAAGGAACTTTATCTAGGGGAAACCCCCAGGAAAATGCATTTCAAAGGGGAACCAGACTATAAAAGTGAGGGGCAAATACACCGCCGGATCTCTCTCTCTCTCTCACCTAAGACACCAAAGGAACCAGCCTTTGGACTTTGGGAGAGATTTTGACTGGAAAATTAGGGCAGCCCCGTTACTGGGAACGTGTGGTAGGGATTTTACCTTAAATCAAGTCCAATTTGTTAAGTTTAGTTACTAGAAAGCGCTTTATCTTGATTTTCCCTTGTAACCGTTTCTGACGTTATACCATATACTCGAACTCACGTCAAATCTTTCTTTGTAATTAAACTGGTTTTATATTTTTAAATCCAATCCAATCCAGTGTTGTCTTTAAACTGAGCTGTTGGGTAACTCCAGTTAAAATAGCAAATGGTGGCACATAGTCAGGGGCAATGGACCTCTAGTATCTGAACCGCCCAGGTGAGAGTGGACAGTGCAGAACACACATTTTGGAGGAAACTGGGGACCGTGAGTGTATTATGGTCACTCTCCTTTTAGTAACCCAGGCTGCTGGGGTCAGGACACACAGCCAGAGAATGGCTGGTATTTGCTAACATGCTGCTGGGGTCAGAGCTGCTGGGCCGGGGCTGTGGCTACACACAGACGCTCAGGGTGTGACCTGCATGCTGTCTGATCCTAACAGACAGACCCCAAACCCCACTCCCCCTGGCTCTCCCCACTACCTCTTACTGCAACCCCACAGCCCCTCACAAGCACACGGCCTCCCCTCAGTTACCCGCTCAGCCACGCCAGCGTTCACGGTCTGCCCGCGCCGGTCCTCGTTGCCTTTGCCGTGCCAGGTCACCTCAGCCGTCTGCTCGCCGTCCTGGCCGAACACCACCCAGGCATGATCCTCTGAGAGCGCCAGGTGCACATCCAGCAGCCCGAGCACCTGGCAGGCCCCCACCACAGCAAAGGCCACCCCCGAACTGTCCAGCTTAGTGCCTGCAAGGAACACACGGCACTAGGGGGTGCTGTGCTGCAAGGAGCAGAATGGGGCTCAGTAGGGGGCGGTCTCCCCTTGCAGTAAGTGCTGACCCCAATGCACCAGTGGGGTGCTAGGAGGCGCTGTGCTGCAGGGGCTCAGTAGGGGGTGTTCTCCTCTGTCAGTCCCAACTCCAATGCCCCATCACTAGGGGGCACTATGCTGCAAGGAACAGGCAACAGGAATAGCAGAGCTGAGTAGTTTCAGGCTGCCCCAGTCCAGTGTCTCACACTGGGCCAGGGCAGTACTTCCCCCACCCCCATGCTAGTGGGCCCCCTACCCGTGATGAAGCTGAAGAGGGACTGGATGTGGGCCCGGTCTTTGAAGTAGGAGCGGCTGAGGCTGTTCCAGATGACGTCCGACACCTTCTTGACTAGCTCGCGAGAGGAGAAGCCCTCAGGCCGGGGGTAGAGGGACAGGTCGACGGAGCCACGGATCTGGGCAGTGAAGCGGGCATAGAGCGCAGCCACAATGGACAGCTCGGCCACCGGGAAGTAGGTGAGACTGTCCGGCTCGGGGCCCGGCCGTGGCTCGAAGCTGATGCCTGGCACGTTGGTGGGTATGACGCGGTTCACGGCCAGGAAATGCTCCACAAAGCCCAGCACCAGCGACAGCAGCACCAGGTCGGGCTGCTCCTGCTGCAGCTCGGCCTCGAACAGCCGCACCACATCCTCCACCGAGCGCAGTGGGAACAGGGCCTTCTGCCATGGCTTCAGCCCCATGGCGGGCACACAGGGCAGCTGAGGAGAGGGGGAGAGCGTCAGGGACCTCCCAGGGCCAGGGCAGGTCCAGCCAGCCAGGAGCAGGGAGTCCAGGAGTTGGGTGTCTGTCTGTCTGTCTGTCTGTCTCCCTACCTGCTCCCTGAAGGGGGCTCCTGGCCCCCACTCCCCATCTAGGGTGGCCAGACGTACTGATATTAGGGGCTTTGTCTTACACAGGCAACAGTCCCGCCCCCCCCCCAAGAGAAAGTGTCCCGATTTTTCACACTTACTACCTGGGGTCACCCCCCCCATCTCGCTCACCCTCCCCCCAGCTCAGCCCCCCCTTACCAGAGGCAGCAGCCCCTGCTCCCCCCACCAGCTTCACAGCCCCAGCACAGGCACAGCAGCAGCCATGCTGCGCCCGCAAGGCACCCCAGGACGGAGGCGGACTGGGAGCCGCAGTTCTGCGCAGGGCGCGATGGGAAGTGTAGTCCGTGCAGTCAGCCAAGCCGCGCTACGTCCCCCGGGGCTCGCTGGAGGTTATAGTTTACAATTAACCCCGCTGCCTTATGGGAAACGTAGTCTGATGCCTGGGGAGGGCGCCCAGCGTGCCCCAGGGCATGCTGGGAGTGGTAGTCCCGTCAATTGGCTGCTCAAGGCCTCATGGGAAATGAAGTTTGGCGTTCGAGGCGGGGGGGAGAGGAGAGGAGAGGCAAACTTGCCGTGGTGCGTTCTGGGAAATGTAGTTCTTCGGCCAGTGCGTTCTGGGAAGTGTAGTCCCCCAAGGAACTAAGGCAACCATAGTAGCATGAGTCAGGATCCTCACCCATCCCAGCCAAGCCTGGCCTTTGTCCCATTGCAGGAGCTGGCTGCACTCAGGGCGATCTGGGCCTTGGACCCTTTACTGTTATTAAACCTTAAGGGCATTTGGCCACCCCCTCAAGGCACTGTGGGAAATGTAATGATGTCGTCCACCCTCCCCTGCATCCCTTGTCCAACAGGTGACCCTGGCGCTGGAGTTTCCGCCCAGCAGTGCCTGAGCCAGACTATCAGTTCCTCACGAGGCAGGTGTTACGCAGGGAGCATGACTGATGACATCATGGGTGTTCTGCATGATGTCAGGGGGAACAACAGCCCAGCTGTGTCCTGGCTTTCCATGGGGGGGTGATTTGGAGGGCATGGGTGGGCAGGGTTGAAAATATGCAGGCTGTCAAGCCTCCCTTGTCACAGCACCCACTGCTGGGGGACAGCAGCTGCCCTCCCCTCTCCCTGCCGTGTCACAGTGCCCCCCTGCAGTCCAGACAGCAGCTGCAGCGTCTGCCCTCCCCTCCCCCAACAACCCAGACCGCACAGCACACAAACGCCTTGCCCAGGATCCACTCCCACAGTTTAATTAATTCATTAGCTTCCTTCTCATTATTTACAGGGTTGCTGGTGTTTTTATACCTGGCTCCTACAGAAACGAGTGCAAATAAACGCAGCCCTAAGATAATGCTAATAAAAAATCTTGCAGGGGGAAGAAAACCCAAGAAAATGCCCCATTTTTAGCAATTAAAAAAATATTAAGTTCCCCCCAAAACAGGCTCTGAACCCTTAGCGACAGAGTGTCTCTTGTGCCAGCTGGCAGCACCCGCTGCGGGTGCCAGAGGGCTATCGGCGGCGTTGGGGGATACACATGCCCCCATGGTGGCGGGATCGGATGAAGCCCGGCTTGCAGGCACAGCGGTACGAGCCGTTGGTGTTGATGCACCGCTCATTCTTGCACAGCAGGCCTCGCTGGTTCAGCTCCCAGCACTCGTCAATGTCTGTGGGCAGAGAGAGAAAGGGAAAGGGTTAACGGGGTGGCTGTGAATTGCGAAGGGTAAACACGGTCCCCCGCCCAAACCAGCCAAGCACTGAGAGACAGGGAGCAGTAGCAGCATTAAGCAGTACTGACATTTCTGAAAGGTAAAAAGGGAAGAGAATCCAGAAGTCCTGGCTCCCAGCCCCACCCTTGCTCTAACCCACTAAACCAGACTCCCATCCCAGGACAGAACCAGGAGTCCTAATGGGGAGCACATCCCTTTGCAGTGCCTTCCACCCTGGAGCACGGCGCGTGATGATTGATAGGGGGCTTGGTCCTCTTACCCAGGCAGCGGGTGCGGGTAGCATCTAGCTGGAAGCCAGCAGGGCACTCGCAAACCACCCCATGGTAGGTCTGGACGCAGCGGCCGTTCAGGCAGTGACATTCATCTGAATCCTCCTCTGAGCTGCCAACCTCTGAGACGGGTGAGATACAAAGGCAGGGGGACACAGATGAGACCATGGGAATGGCAGGGGGCCCATTCCCATGCAGCTGAAACTGGGGGAAGGGGCATGTGGAGGAGGGATCCCTCGCCTGGCTCAGAGATGCAGCTGCCTCTGGGGTGGGGTGCAGGGACTGTTCTTCCAGGAACCCCTTGACCTGCAATGAGATGCAGCCATCTCTGGAATGGGCAGGGGGGCTGTGTATAGAGGGATCACTAACCTTTGCGGGGCTTGCCCAGGAACAAGGGGCTGGGGTCCCAGAAGGAGTTGCTCTCGCTCTGCGATGACTGGCACTGCTGCCCTGCAAGGAACCACAACAACCAGCCTGGGACACATAGCAGTGAATCACAGCCCATCAGATCCCACCCAGAGCCAGCACCCCTGAGAGGGGAAAGCCCCCGTATCCCACTCCCAGCCCCTGAGCCAGCCACCCCCCCGCCACCTTGGGGCCAGACTGTAGCCAGCACCCCCTAGAGGGCAGGCTGGGCATGTGGGCTACCTGGGCTGCGAGGGGGGCACGCACGGCACTGGAAGCCCCAGCCTTTGCCGTAGCGGCAGCAGCATTCCTCATAGGTCAGGTGGTAGCCGTTGAGCGGGGAGGCGCACATGTTGTCCTCTCCCCGATGCTGCCAGCAGATGTCGCGCCGGTCGGACGCCCGGTCTGCGGGGGCAGAGAGAGAGAGAGGGAGCCCGTGGCACCGCCGCAGCCACAGCCCACAGGAGACATTCCCACGGGGCCTTGCATGCCGGACAGGCCCTCGTACACACCACAGCTCTCACCGCACACCCAGTCAGGTGCACACACACACACGTGGTGACCGGCAACAACAGGGGCACACACACTCTTAGTAACCACCATGCTCGCAATCAGTGACACTCTCACCCTCACATGCTCACACTCGCCCTGGCTCACAATCAGGGACACATGCTGACCCCTGCTCACACTCAAGCACCCTCACTCACAATCAGTGACAAATGGTCACCCCCACGCACACTCACCCCTGCTCATGCTCAGTGAGACACACACACACTCACTGATTCACACTCACCCCCCTGCTCGCTCACAGTCCGGATCCTCCCCCACTCTCACAGGCCTGTGCCCATCTGCCCGCCCAGCGTGCCTCTCACCTGCCTGCATGTCGGGCAGCTGGCACTCCTTGCCACTGGGATCCAGCATCCAGGGCAGGCTGCATTCACAGTAGAAGGAGCCTAGTGTGTTGATGCAGCGCCCATGCCGGCAGGCCCCGGGGTCCCGGCACTCATCCACATCTGCAGGGCCAGGGGACAGTCATAGGGCATCAGGGGCTTGAGAGGGTTGCTGTGGCATTGGGGGCTGGCAGGGATCACCATGGCACCACCAGGTATTGATGGTCGCCATGGTATCAGCGGCCAGCAGGAGCCACCCTAGGCTCTAATATCACAGGCCCTACTGGGTTGTCATGGCACCAGGGGCCACAAATTGGTCATCGTGAGACCAAGGGCCAGCAGGGGGCTTCTTTGCCCTCTGCTTTCCCAGAATCCAGTGCTGGCAAGTCCACACCCCACCAATGTACCCCCCCACACCTGGGGGGGAAGGGAGCTTATTCCCCAGCCTCCCACCAGCAAAGGGACTGGGAGAAGGTAGGGCTGTGTGATGGGGCTGCCCACCCAGCCAGGGCCAAGGCTGAGACCTGGTGAGCTCATGTCACATGTGAAGGGGGACTTACCGATCTCGCTGGGTGTCAGGCACTTCTTGCGGGTGGGGTCGTGGACGGCAGGGGGGAGGCAGGTACACACATAGGACCCTCGTGTGTTCTCGCACAGCCCATTCATGCAGTTCGACTCGTCCAGGCACTCATCCACGTCTGGGGGGAAAGGACGTGGCTCAGAGCCCAGCCTCTCCCGTCAGCACCTCTGCTGACCACCAGGCCCCCACCCCAGTCACAGCCAGCACCCCCAGAGGGGAAAGGCCCCGTGTCCCATTCCCTACCCCACTGAGCCAGCCAGTTCCCGTCAAGGCCAGATCACAGCCAGCACCCCCTAGAGGGGTGCTCCTCTCTGTCCCACTCCCCCAGTTTCTAGACAAGGATATCTGCCCTCCCGGGCCGCTGCCGCTCGCCGTCCTCACCCACACACTCGAGCAGGTTGCCATCGTAGTAGAAGCCTTGCTTGCAGTAGCACTCGTAGCCCGGCTGTGTGTTGACACATTTCCCTTCCTTGCAGATCTCCTCCCCGAACAGGCTGCACTCGTCAATGTCTGCACGGAGCCATGGGGTAGGGAGGGGGGACTGTTTATACAGGAATCTTCACCCAGAGCTGAGATGCAGCCACCTCTGGGGTGGTGCATGGGGGGGTCTGTTTTTACAGGGAATCCTCACCGGGCACTGAGATGCAGCCACCTCTGGGATGGGGCATGGGGAGGTTGTTTATACAGGGAATCCTCAACCCAGCACTGAGATGCAGCCACCTCTGGGGAGGGTGCAGGTGCTGTTTATACAACAATCCTTCACCCAGTGCTGAGATGAAGCTGCCTCGGGTGGGGCGTGGGGGGAGTAATGGCCAGGTAGGAGGGTTGCAGGGTTGGAATCCCCGACTTGCTGGTGAGGTGCAGGTGGAGGTGTAGTGCAGGGCCCATCCAGGTTTGGACACGGGCCCCTGGTGCTTACCCCGGTGGGCGGGGATGCCGTAGTTCAGGATGTTGTCGTCCAAGATGAATCCTTTCCCGTCAGGGCAGAGGGAGTGGAACTCGGCTGCAGGGGAGATGTGGGGGGCGGGGGGTGACACCCACAAGGCGGGAAGAAGGATTAACGTCAAGACCAGATATCTCCTCTCCCTGCCCCCAGATCAGACCCATGGACCCATCCAGCCTGTTATCCCCCTACTTCCTCCATGGGATGGGAGTAGGGTGGGGTAATCTTTCCTGACCCCCCCCCCCCAGTTGGATTCTAATAGTTGCCTTGGCGACTGGGGGTTGGATGTTCACAGTCACTCCATGTCCAGCAGCAGGTAGTTCCCTGGGCTCCTTGGTGGCGGAGGGGTGAGGGAGGGTGGTGCGGAGAAGGTGGGCTGGGCTGGAGGCGTCTGTTCCTACCTGAGCTGGGCACAGGACAGGGGTAGATCTCGCAGTGATCACCCCAGCCGGCCCCCAGCGAGCAGCAGCATTCCTGGCGGGTGATGTTGGTGGCCAGGACGCTGTCGCAGAAGACGGTGTCGTCGAAGTTCAGGTAGCATTCCTTCTTGTTGTGGGGGGGCTCCAGATCTGGGGGAGCAGAGGGACCATCAATCCCACACTGCCCACCCTGAGGCCAGATAGGAGCCGGCGCCCCCTAGAAGGGAATGGCCCCGTGTCTCATTCTTACCCTCACAGCTGTGTTGATCCTCAGACAGAGTGTATCCCTCGTCGCACACACACATGTAGGAGCCATCCATGTTCTTGCACGCCCCGTGGGGCAGGCACAAGCTGGGGTCCAGTGCACACTCGTCGATGTCTGGGGGGAGGCCAGTGGGAGATAAGAGGCAGGGGGTGTGCAATGGCACACTTGCTGTGCCATGCCCACCTGTGCACTAACACGCATAGACACAGCCATTCGTGCAACCTGCCCATGTCCTGTAGAGTCACACCCATCACACACTCATGGACTCACACTCACTCCTGCAACACACATCCCATGATGTGTCACAAGCAGTTATGCACAATCACAGACAGTCACACCTCTTCGTATCACACACAAACAGGCCTGATGTTTCATACCCACCTATGCACACACACAGACACTCTTCCAAGCCACATATCTGTGCCCAGTGTGTGGCACTCTAGAGTAAACAAACTTACACTCACAGATACTCCCACCCAGTTACACATATACACAAACACAGAGGCTTGTACTCATTCCTTTTCCAGCGTGCCACGCTCACTCAGACACACATGCCTGGACCCTTGCACTTCTTTGTGCAACTCCACAAAATCTGTCCCTCACACACACACCCCCTGGTGTTTGCTCTTACTCGTGGCAGGCCTGGTTTGCAGCATATCAGGCCTACAGTGGGGCACGTGGCGTTCTTGGGGCCTGGTGTTCCACGTACATTCATAGCCCCCACGCCCAGACTTTCCCACCTCCCCCCCGTGCACCCTGTCCTCGTGTCACCACACACAGCTGCTCACACGTTTGTGCAAGACGCTGCCCCCACTGTGTCATGCTCCCGTGTGCTCACGCTCACACGCTCAAGTGTGGAACGTCAGACTCCTGGCGGGCCAGGCCCGCACACACAGATGCTCACACTCGTCTGTGCCACACACCCACCTCACCTTGACACTTCCTGCCGTTCACCAGCTTGTACCCGGCACGGCACAGGCAGCGGTAGGAGCCCACAGAATTGACACACTCGCCCCTGATGCAGGCAGCCGGGAAGTCACACTCATTAATGTCTGCAACATGGAAAGCCGGGGGGTGAGGGGGCCGCTCATAGCCCAAGCCCACCCAGCCCCCACCAGACATGCCCACCCAGCTCGGGCCCCTCACCCAGCCCCCCCTCCCCCTCCGGGCATGGCCACTCAGCTCGGCCCCTTCACCCAGCTCCCCCGTCCACAGACACCCCCCACCCAGCCCCTTCACACAGCTGCTCCATTCGGACAAGCAGCCCCTCCATCTGACCCCCCACCAAGCCCTACCACCCACAGGCAGCTCCCCAACCCAGATCCCTCATCCTGAGCCCTAGCCCCCAGCTCAGCCCCCGTCACCCCTCCACCCCATTGCCCAGCCCCTCACCTTCACAGCGCGGCCTGTCCTTCACCGAGTGGAAGCCAGCTGGGCACTGGCACTTAAAGGAGCCCAGGGTGTTGACACAGACCCCATTGGGGCAAAGCCCCCCATCCTCACACTCATTCACATCTGCAGGGAGAGAGCAGGGATGGGAGTCAGGACTCCTGGCTTCTATCCTCATCTCTGGGAGGGGAGCGGGGGGCAGCGGTTAGACTGGGGGGCTCTGGGAGGGGAGCGGGGGGGCAGCGGTTAGAGTGGGGGGGCTCTGGGAAGAGAGCGGGGGGTTACAGTGGGGGGGCTCTGGGAGGAGAGTGGGGGGTTACAGTGGTGGGACTCTGGGTGGGCAGGAGCTCTATTTACTGAGGCAGCTGCGAGCATTGGGCAGGGGTGCAAATCCCTCCCCACAGGTGCAGCGGAAGGAGCCGGCAGAGTTTCGCCCCAGCCATGTTTGCACCGGGCCCGGAGCTCTTATCCACATGTGGGGGACACAGAGGTGAACCCCAACCCTGTCCCCCACGCAACCTTTCAACTTCGACCTTCAACCCTTTCCCCTGCAGCCAAGGTTGGTCTGGGCCGAATGTCCCCGCAGCCCCAGCTCCGCAGGGCACCTCCCGCCACAGGGACATGAGAGTCGCACCCCAGATACTGCACCCCAGCGCTGGGGGGAGGGGGTCTGCTGGGGTAGAGCGGGGGCTGGAAACCAGGACTCCCGGGTTCTCTCCCCAGCTCTTACCGTAGCAAATCCCATTCTGGCCCCGGAAGCCCGGCGGACAGGGGCTGCATTTGTAGGTGCCCGGCCGGTTCTCACACTTCCCGTCGGAGCAGGTGCCGGTATCCAGGCACTCATCAATGTCTGGGGGGCAGAGAAAAGGTGAAGGGTGAGGGGCCTTCTGGGGAGCCCCACAAGGGGCAGAGCACAGGGAGTGCCCTTGAGGACCCCGGGGGCAAGCTGGGAGTTGGTTTGTTTTTGTAGGGTCTCTGACAGCTGCACGTGCCAGGTTGTTGGGAGAAGGGACACGCTCTTCTTGTTCTCAGGTCTTGTGCAAGCTCTGGGCCTGAACACTGGTTTGTTCTTGTAGGGTCTCTCAGGATGCTGGTTTGTTATTGTAGGGTCTCTCTCAGGAACTCTGGGGCTGTTTTTTCTTGTAGGGTCTTTTGAAAGCTCTGCCTTTCACTAGTGCTGGGGCTGTGCACACCCCTAGGGTCTCTTACGGTTGCTGGTTTGTTATTGTAGGGTGTCTGCCTCCTAGGCCATGGGGCTCTCTCCTCCCTCTCCACGCCAGCCTGGGCAGTCCTTACCTTCACAGAGGGGCTGGCGGGAAGGCTTGAGACGGTAGCCAGGGTGGCACTCACACTTGTAGTGCCCAGGGTAGTTGGCACAGGCCCCCCCATCCCCACAGATGTGGGGCTTGGAGCACTCATCGATGTCTGCCGGAGAGATGGGTGTGAACAGGTGGGGGTGGGGGTACAGGACTGTACTGGTCACCCCTTCCCCCAGCCCATCTTCCAGCCGCCTCTTTCGCCTACCCCAGCCACCCTCCCCCTATGCCCCAGTCCATCCCCCATCCCCCCTTTGTTCCCAGCCCCATCCTATTCTCCAGCTCATCTCCCAGTCCATCTGTGCAGCAGCCCCGATCCCCCCCACTCCAGCCCCTGCCCCCAGCTGCTCACCCACACAGGAGCGCACGCCCTTGTGCACCTTCAGCTGGTAGCCCCGGTTGCAGTGGCAGTTGTAGGAGCCGCCCGTGTTCATACAGACGCCTTTGCCGACGCCGCATGGCTCCGACTCACACTCGTTCACATCTGCGGCGTGTGAGGGGCCGGGGGGAGAAAGAATTACTGACCCCCACCCTGCCGGGACGCAGGCCTGCCACACCCTGACAACATGCGTGCATTGGGGGTGGGGGGGTCACAGTTGTGCACTCATTGCATCATGTCTAGCTACCAGCACACGCAGACTGGGTGGGAGTCTCAGAGGTGCAGGCATGTCACACACTCATTGCACAGACATGCGTGTGTCGCACCCTTGTAGGCAGGCTAGTGGGGGGTGTCACACGCCGAGGTATGCAGGCGTGCCCGATCCAATGGTCCCTGTCGTACTGATGCCCTCCAGGACACAGACATCCCCGTGAATGAAGGGAGGTGGGCATGACATGCCCACAGACAGCCATGCACGTGCGTGTTCCTCTGTGTGTGTTGCACGCCTACACTGGGGGTGGGGGGCAGCGTGTTACCTGTGCAGAACCTGCGCTGGGCATGCCAACGGTAGCCGGGGTAGCAATGGCAGGTGTAGCCAGACACACCCATGAAGCATTCTCCATGGCCACAGATATTGCGGTTCAGCTTGCACTCGTCCGTCTCTGCAGGGACAGACAGATGCCGCCGGGGAGGGAAGGATCAGGACGAATGAATCAGAAATAGGAGCCAGGAGATCTCTTTCTGACAGACCCCCTGGACCCTGCCCTGCCCTCCAGCAAAGGGCCAGGAGTGCCCCCATCCCTAGGGGCGCTGCAACAGCAGGTCATAGGGATCACACTGCACGAGGTACTCAGGATACATCCCCACCCCCGAAAGGACTTGGGGGGACCCTCATGAGAAAGTGCATGTCGGCTGGGGAATGGTTGGGGTTCACCCCCGGTAATTAAGGGGGGCCCCAGCAGGGAAGTTTGGTACGTGAATGTGAAATTTCTCCCAAAGGGGAGGGGAGAGTTTGCTGGCACGTGCCTCCCATCCCGCCATGGGGCTCTCACCTGTCACTTGCGTGGGTGCAATCTCCACGGCACTGCGTGTGTATTGGTCCAGCAACACCTTCCGCACCATGGCAGTTGTGGGACGGGCTACCACCTCTGGGACCCAATGGAGACAGCACAGGGTTACCAGCCCTGCGAGCTTCCCCACAGCAGTGCCCAGGCAGGGGGCTCCCCTGCTGCGAGCTTCCCCACAGCAGTGCCCAGGCAGGGGGCTCCCCTGCTGCGAGCTTCCCCACAGCAGTGCCCAGGCGGGGGGGGGGGGCTCCCCTGCTGCGAGCTTCCCCACAGCAGTGCCCTTTCTTCCATCACTCACCGGGATAGCGGGCACCCAGGGTGGCTGCACTGGCATAGAACTGGTCCACTGACTGCTCCTCTGAGTTGGTCCGATATGCCGGCAACTGGAGGGTGAGTGTTATAACAATGGGGGGCATCTGCTCCTCTCCACAATCCAGCCCGGTGCCCTATTCCTCCTTCCACGTCACTTCATTCCCTTCCTCTCATTTTCATTCGTCTCATTCCCCTTGCTCTTTCATTCATTCTTCTCCTCTCTGCCTTTCCCTCCCACCCTTTCGCCTCCCACCTTCCAGTGCTCCCTTTCCCACTCCCTCCATCCTCCTCTGCACCCTGCATCACCCGTCCGCTGCTCTGGAGGCCTGACTCACCATGGCCGTCGTGACTGCTGCAAGAGACAAATGTAGGGCATGTGGTCAGGGGTGCTGAGATTGTGGGGTTCACCCCCTGAGATTGGGGGGCTGCCCTTAGAGAATTTGGGGTCCCCGGCCTCTAGGATTCTGAGGTTCACTCAGATAACAGGAAGCACCCCTGAAAAATGGGGTTTGCCAGTAGATAATTTGGGGTAACAGCTCTGAAACCATGTGGTTTGCCCTCTGGCAATTAGGGGGTTGCTGACAAAGAAGGAGGTACATCTCTGAAAAAGTGGGGTTCACCCTTAGTGAATTTGGGGTGCTCCTAAGAACATGCGGTGCATCATAGGAGAATGTGGGGGGGTCGCCTCTGCAAGAACGTAGGGTTCAGTGCTGGGGAATGTGGGGTCATCCCTCGGAGAATGTGGGATCTCCACATTATCTATCTGTGAACCCCACATTGTCAGACAGGCTTTCACAATGGGAAAATTTGGGGCACAGCTGCTGAGAATACTGGGGTTCATCACAGGGCAATGTGGGGTACAACCTCCAATGATAGTGAGGTTCATTAGGGGAAAATTTAGGTCCCTCCATGTCCCAGTGAGCAGAGCGTCAGTGGCAGCTCCCTATCCCCAGCCTCTTCCCTGGGGGGTCTCTCACCTTCGGACTCCTGCGAGTCCCCCTCGAGGGGCGGCAGGCTGGGCAGCTCGCGCTGCTGCTGCAGGTCAGTGGTGCCGTCGGGATGGATGTGCAGGGTGAAGTCGCTCTCCCCCTGGATGGTCAGGGTCTGGTGGGATGTCAGGATGTGGTAGCCCTTCCCCGCCGGGCAAATCTCCTTGAAGGCGGCTGCCAGATGGGAGAGGAGACAGGTTAATTCTGGTGTCGCAAGCTTCCCCGTGGCAGTATCCCCAGCCTGTGACTCCAGCGCTGCGAGTTTCCCCGTGGTAGTGCCCCCAGGCAGGGATTCCAGTGCTGTGAGCTTCCCCACAGCAGTGCCGTGGCAGATACTCCCTCCCTGCACAGTATGCGGTTGCTTACCTGTGCCATCGGCTGGGCAGCGCTCGCAGCGGGCCCCCCAGGCCTTGCCCACGCTGCAGCAGCACATCTGGCGGGTCAGCTTAGTGGGCAGTGGGTGCTGGCACTGAAGCTCCGGGCTCACCAGCCGGAAACACAGGCTCTTCTCCTCTGACTTCTCTGCTGCACCCCAGGGAAAGAGAGGGTCAATGCAGCTCTGAGCACCCCCCACTGGGACACTCCCAGAGACACTGAGCCCACATCAGGTCAGTGAAGCTCCGAGCCCCCCATTCTTCCCCTGGGCCGGGACACCCCCAGAGAGACACTGAGCCCCCATTGCCCCACCAGGAGAGAGAGGGTCAGTGCAAAACCCCCATTCCTCCTTCCCCGGGCCAGAACACCCCCAGAGAGCCACCCAGCCCCTATCGCCCCGCCAGAAGAGAAAGTCAATGCAGCTCCAAGCCGCCTACCCAACCCGCCCAGCTCCCCTAGCCAGCCCTCCTGGTCCCCTACATACGGACACACTGGCTGCGGGACGGGCCCAGCATATGGCCAGGTTTGCACGCGCAGCGAAAGCTGCCCTGGGTGTTGAGACACTCGCCGTTCTGGCACACGCCCTGCATGGCACACTCGTTAATGTCTGCATGGGGAGAGAGGGGTCAGCAACACAACAGCACACAATACACAACACGCACACGCCCTGCATGGCACGCTTGTAACACACACCCCCACAAGGCGCACACAGTGTCTGCATGGGGAGAGAACACAACAACACACAACACAACACAATGTGCACACGCCCTACATGACACACACCCACAAGACACATTCGCAAGGATATAACGCACACACTTCAGTCCCCCCACTCAGAGAGCGCCCGCCGGGTACCCTGGCAGTGGGTGCCATTCAGCCTCTTGTATCCCTGTGGGCAATCGCCCCCGTGTTCCCCCCGGATCGGGCCTGTCTTCTGCACCCCCGTGTCTGCAACACACAACAAAACAGAGAGAGGGAATGAGAGGGCGCGAGAGACGCAGGGCGGCGTACAGGCAAGGGCAGGGGGCCTGTGGGGTCTAACCCAGTTCTGCCACAGACCTTGGGCAAGTCCCACTCCCACTCAATGCCTTTCTTTCCTCTCCTACTCATTTGTGTGGACACTGAGCTCTTCAGGGCAGACGTATCTGTGCAGTGTCTGGCCCGACAGGAGCCCCGATCTCTGGCTGGGGTCCTCTGGGGGTCTGCACAGCATCTGGCCCTACAGGAGCCCAGATCTCAGGCTGGGGGGGGCTATGGAGGTCTGTGCATCGCCGTTGCAATAGCAGAGACACAAAGCCCAGCGCGGGTGTGAGACGCCTGCACAGACAGCGGTTTGGACGTGCTGCCTCCTGGCCCAGGGTCTCTGGCTCCTTCCTCGTCCCCCTGCTCTGGCACCTGGCAGCGGCCCCGCTGAGCTGATAGCTGGGGGGAGCAGGGATCAGCTAGCCGGCGCCTGCGCTAGATCGCTCCCACAGACAGACAAAGCAGGGAGGGGGAGGGCGACGATGTTCCTTTCCTTCCAGCAGACGTGTGCAGCCGAGCCGCTCCTGATCCATCCAAGCTGGGGAACATCAGGAGGGGAATGGAAAGAAAGACTCGAGGAAAGAGAAAGGGGCTGGGGGGGGGGCGGGGGCGCGGCGCCAACGAGGGCGGCTGCCCCAGAGAAATTAAAATGGCACCAGAGTTCCAAGGGCCTGTGGGAAGTTGTTAACCTGAGGGACTCACCCCCGCTGGACTGTGCAGAGGGCAGGGCTGAAGAAAGGGGGGGAGGGGTTACCACAACCCACACTGAGAGACAGGAGGAACAGAGACAGCCCCCTGCTCCCAGTCGCAGCCGGCTACTGACCGATGGGGGTAAGGAGAAACTGCCCCAAACAAGGGGTGACTTAGCTCAGAATGGCCTGCTGAGAGCTCCCCACAACCAGCGCTCCGCCCGGCGCCTGCCCCGCTCCCCACAGCACCCCCTGCTGGGAGGGGCCAGGGTGGCAGCCCCCGGGCACTCCCTCAGGTAGCAACAGGTTCCATTTCCCTACCCCCCGTGCTCATGTAATTGTCTGGGGGCCCAGCTCTTCCCGCGGGGGGTGGGGGAGGCTGCAGACGGGCAGTTGCCCAGAAGAGCCTGAGCAGGATGAAAGGGAGCGGGGGGGCCCCTGCCTAGCCGGAGAACAAGGAGCCAGGCCATGAAGCACATTCTTGGCTGCCTCTAACACAAACACCCTGCGGCTCAGAGATCCTGAGCTGGAAAAGCCATTGAGCTGAAAGCGCCAGGAAGGGGGGTAGGCGCTGGGGGAATGGGGGGGTTGAAACCTGCCACCTGATGCATCCCCTCCCCATCCAAGCCAGCTGGGTACGGGGCACTGTGCCCCCATCACCCGTCACAGTGCCCTGGAAGCTCAGGGAGAGACCGGTGGCACTGTCTGGCCAGCTCCCAGGGGGACGTGCTGGAATCCGGCAGCCCACGCCCAGCTGGCCACAGCCTAGCTGTAGAACACCCCCATCCGGGCTTCCTGTAAACCCCGTGCCAGGCTGGGAGAGGTCGGTGCCAGGGCAAGGGGAGAAGTGGCAGCGCCAGCTAAGCACCAACCCACACAGATGCCTCAGTGGGTCAGTCCTGGCTCCCCCCACTGAGCAGTCCTTGGCTAGCACAAGGGCTGCAGAGCCATTAGTTGGGGGCGAACTCCCGGCTACTCCAGCCCAGCTTCTCCCAGCAGGAGGCGCTGTAGGGAGGGGGCAGGAGTGCAGGTTATAGGGTGTGGGGGGCCTGTATGGGGAAGGAGTTGCCGGCATTACTTACACTGCATGTGGGGGCATTTGTGGCACTTGTTCTGCCCCCAGGAGGTGCCGATGCTCCCGCAGCAATCCTCCTGCTTGGTCAGGCCTGGCAGGGGGTTGCTCCCGCACTGAGAAACGGCGCCCCCCATCGCCGGAGAGAGAAATGACAGGCACGTGAAACAGCGACCGCCACCTCCCCTGCAGCACAGCGCCCCCTCCTGACCCCACCCGCACCCTGCAGCACAGCGCCCCCTCCTGACCCCCGCCCGCACCCTGCACCACAGCGCCCCCTACTGACCCCCGCCCGCACCCTGCACCACAGCGCCCCCTACTGACCCCCGCCCGCACCCTGCACCACAGCACCCTGTACTGACCCCGCCCGCACCCTGCACCACAGCACCCTGTACTGACCCCCGCCCGCACCCTGCACCACAGCGCCTCCTACTGATCCCCGCCCGCACCCTGCACCACAGCGCCCCTCCTGAGCCCGCCCACACCCTGCACCACAGTGCCCCTCCTGACCCCGCCCACTCCTGCACCATAGCACCCCCTACCGACCCCCGCCCGCACCCTGCACCACAGCGCCCCTCCTGACCCCCGCATGCTCCCTGCAGCACAGCGAATCCTGGCAGGGGGCAGGCAACTCACGGATTGCTTGGGCAGGGTCTCCTGAAAGCAGCGTCCCAGGGGTTTGTGTGTGTGGGGTCGGGCGTGGGGCACATGGGGTTTCTGGCCCATGGCGCTCTGGGCCGGATGCTGGATGAGGTGGTGCTGGGCACCTGGCCCGGTGCCCTCGGTGTGGATGCTATCGATGCGGTGGACCTGCACGGAGGCATCGGGCGGGTGGTGGACGCGCACATTCAGCAGAGGGGGGTGGACCTGCACTGGAGGGGGGGCCGAGGGGGTGTCAGCACATTGACCATCCCCTGAAACTGACCCCCCAGTGCCAGCATCACCGGGCGGGGCATGGGCTCCAGAGCAGGGCAACAGCTCCCCTAAAATGAGAGGGGCCCTGGAGGGCCCCCCACCACTGACTGCCTGCCCCCATCACCCTGCTGCCCAATCACCCTTCCCCTGCCCCCCACTGCCCCACCAATAGCCCCTCCCCATCCCATCAACCCCCCGCTCCAGTTACCATCACCCCGCATTCGTCCAGTCACACCCTCCCCTGCCCTCCCACCCAGTTACTCCCTCCCCCCATGACCCCTGCCCCCTGGCAGCAGTACCTTCAGATGAGTGGTGCCCAGGCCCCAGGGGCACCATGAAGGTGGAGTGACTGACGGTGCCCTTGGGGCTGTGGCCAGCGGGTGGCTCCCCAGGACTGTGTCCGTCGGAGATCACCTGCACGGCGTAGATGGCGTGTTTGCTGGAGCCCGTCTCGCCTGCTGGGCCCTCAAGGGGCCCAAGTGCTGCCGGCTGCAGCAGCTGCTGCCCCCCCATGCCTTGGCGCCCCGCCGGCACCTGGCAGAAGCGCCCCGTAAACTCCGGGGGGCAAAGGCAGTGGTTCCGGGATGTGCACTGCCCGCCATTCATACAGGGCAGCGGACACACCACTGGGGGGAAAGAGAGAGAGGTTGGAAGGGAGACTCGCAGCCTGCCCCACAGCTGCCCCGCCTCTATTCACCCCGCTGCCCTGCTCACTCCCTCACTACTATCCACCCCACTGCCCCTCACCCTGCCATTATCCATCACCCTGCTCCCCACTGTGCCCCATGCCCTCCTTGCCCCCACCCTGGCACTATCCATCCCCCTGCCCCCTACCCTGCCATTATCCACCCTGCTGCCCCCACCTTGCCCCATCAATCCCACCGGCCCCTACCCCACCCCATCCACCCTATTGCCTCCACTGGCCCCCAGCCCTGAACATACCCCTCTGCAGCCCTCTGAGCCAGCCTGGCCCCCGCTCTGGGGATAGATATGAGCTGGCGCCCCTTAGAGAGGAAAGCCCACCCCATCCAGTGCTGGAATCTTTGTGCCATCCGGTGAACAATGTGACAAGGTAGTTGTGTAGCATATCCGCAGCAGGCCAGGCATCCGTCGGGCAAGCCAGGGCACACGCAGGAGGGCTGCTGGGGGGCAAGCCAGGGCACACATGGGGGGCAGTGTAGCTGACCCGAGCACAAGAGGCAGAGACTGTTCCTCTATGTGTGTCTTTGATTTCAGCCGGGGCCTCCAGGGACTAATGTAATACACATTTGTTAATGTCCCTGTTACTATCAAGACAGCACCAAGAGGCCCCTGACTGAGATCAGGGCCCAGTGCACTGGTGCTGTACACACACACACACACACACACGACCAGGGCCTGGTAGTCTGTTGTGCCAGGCACTGCACGGACCCATGGTGAAAGACAGGCCCTGCCCCAAAGATCTTACAGTCTAAATAGACACAGGATGGGGGGACACAGTACAGCAGGGGGAGGCGTCACCTGAGGTCACACAGGGTGTCTGTGACAGAGGCAGGAAAAGAAGCCCGGTCTCCTGGCCCCAGGGCCTTCACCACAAGCCCTTCCCCACCACATCCTTCCCCACAAACCCAAACAGGGTGAAATATCCCGCCGAGGCCATATAGCCGGGAAGTGACTTTCCTCAGATCACTGAGTGAATCAGAGCTGGGGAGAGAACTCAAGAGTCCTGACCCCCAGCCTTCCTACTCTAACCACTAGACTCCCCTCCCCAAGCCAGGAGTCCCAGCAAATACCACCATCCCTGCTCTGATTCCCAGGCTGAGGCTGGGGTTCCAGCTGTGTTGGTTTATTTTCCTGGGTGGGGAGTTTGCCGGGGCAGCTGAACAGCTGCAGCTCAAGGGAGGGAGTGGTCCATATATACCCGGTTCCCAGGCCCGCTTGGCTGCCCTGGCTCAAATGACTCAGTTTTGGAGCAGGGATTATCCAGACACTCAGGACAATAACAAGAGGACAACGAATCGCTGTGGCGGTGCTCGGGGCTTGAGATGCAGCCACCTCTGGGGTGTGGCATGTAGGGCTGTTGGTCAGCCACATGCCATGTTAGGCTAGGAAGTGAAGGAGAATCATGTGTCCAGTTGAAAAAGTGAGCTGGGATGGGAGAGGAATTACAGGGACAGAGGAAATTGTGGGTTGGGACTGTGGGGGGATGGGGAGTAGCCAGGACTGGGATAGAAGGGAGCTGCGGGTTGGGATTGAGGGGCACCGGTGGGGGGAGGGAGGGTTGCCTGGTGCCTGCTCCAGCCCCCTCATTTCCAGCAGTGACTCAGTTTCATTCCCTCCCAAGTGCAAAGTCAATAAACCCGGTGGTTTCTGGAGCCAGAGGTATTTTTAGTCTCTTTGTGTCACGGAGACAAACCTGGGGGGGGCACATGCCGGGATGGATCGAGTGAGGGAGGCAGAGTTGGCTGAGGGGAGCAGGGTGTATGTGGCTGGAGCACAAAGATGGGGGTGGGGCTGGATGGAGGAGGGGTTGGGGTGCAGGGACGGGGAGAGGGCAGCCTGGGGGAGAAAGGGAGGAGATAGGGAAGGGAAGGGTATATGGGGGAGGGTTGCATGTGGGGTGGGGATGGGTGGGCCGGCTGGGAGGGGCTCCCCGAGAGGTCTATGCCTGTGACTGGGGGTCGGGGGAATGGCAGGGGAGAGTTCTGGGTCAGACCCGCACTGGGGAGGTAGAACTGGTTCAGCAAGGATCAAAGAGTTCCCCCCACAAAAAAAACCCTCTCCACTCCCTCCAGCCCCCCACCTCTCCCTCTCCCCCTCAGGGCTGGGCGCAGGCACTGGGCCCATCCTAAACCCAGAGGGATTTTCCAGGCTGGGTCCAGTCCAGCTCTGGATTCAGTTAGCCCCAGGGGTCACTCCCCCCACAACACCAGCCCCCCCAACCCCAGCTGGAGGATGAAGGAGCACCAGATCTTTTCCCCATCTGTGGGGGGGCGGGGGTGAGAGGGGGGGTGGCACAGTGCCTATTGGGAAAACCAGCATCAGCTGAGAAACATTACAAACCAGAGAATTTGCAGTCAAAGCTGGGCCAGGCCCCAGTGAGTGCAAATGAACAAGTGTGGGAGTGTGTATCCGAGTGTGTGCTGGTGCACAGGGGTATGTGAGAGCATGTGTGGCAACCTGCAGAAGTATGTGTACGGGCAAGTGACAGTATGCGTGTATGTGTGTGTTAAATTGTGTGTCCGCACCTGTGCATTTGATTGTGTGTGGCCCATGTTAGAATGCGTGTGCTTGGCTATGTGTGAGCATTTGTGTTTGTGTGCGCGCACACACGGTAGATTGTGCATGTGCAGACGTGAGATTGTGTGGGTGTGTGCGTGCGCATTAGATTGTGTGTGTTAGCTCGTGTGCGCGCATGCGCGTGTTAGATTGGGGGGCGGTTGCCGGAGGTGCAGGCGTTGGACGGGCCCCTGGGGACGGGAGCTGGGAGAGGGCCATTCGCTGAGGCAAGATTTTCCTTCAGCCCTGAACTGCTGATGGAAGAACTGCCAGGGGAGAGCGAGCGAGCGAGCACACTAAGTGAACAGCAAGCGTGCAAGCCTGAGTGACAACGAACGCGCCGGCGAATGTGAAATGGCCCATGGGAGAAACGCACTCGTTTGAGCAGGATGGTGGCACAACGCGCAGGATCTGTGAGCGCCCAAATGGATGTGCAGACAAGGGGCACTGCCAGGCTGTGCGTGTGGATGAGGGGCTAGGGGCATCCAGTGGCATCGGCGTCTGAAAACAGGCATGTGTCAGGGCACACGTGCGAAGAGGAGCACAGGACAGGTGGAAAGGAGCCGTGTGAGCAGCTCCAGGTGTCAGGGCGAGGGTGCAAAAGGTTGCATGCAACCAATGCAGGCGGGTGAGACAAGCATGAGCCGCACAGGGGAAGGTGGCAGAGCCGCAGAAATGGGGGAGACGTGTTCCAGTAGCTCCTCAGCCCCCAGTCCCTCTGATCTGCCCCTTGCACCTTCCTCTGGCCCCAGAGGGGTTCCCCAGTGCACCCCTCCACCATCCCCAGTTCAGCCCAGTCCCGTCCTGGACAACCAAAGCCTGCCGATCCCCCCTTCCCCAGGCTCCCCAACTCCTGCTGTCCCTCGTCTCCTGCCCCGGCCCATGCTCACCCACGCGGAAGCCAGAGCCAGTCAGGGTGTCAGCCGAGTGCCCGTTCTCTCCGATCAGGGTCATGTTGCTGCCCTGCTTGCAGGTGTCCCGGCATTGGCCCTTGAGGCAGGTCCGCTTGCAGACCAGCGGGGCGAAGACCACCTTGAAGCGCTCCCGCGCCAGGGCCGCCCGCTCCGAGGCCACGGGCGCTGCGGGCCGTGTCCCGGGGACACAGAGCCAGGGCAACAGGAGCACCCCGAGTGCCAGCCCCCGCCAGGGCATCTTCACATCGTCCCCCAGCTCCGCCCTGGCAGGAAGGGGGGACGAGGGAGCCCCTGGAGCGGAGAAGGAGGCGACAGCTCAGCGGGGGGAGGGACCCTCGTTCTCCGCAGGGCTCCCCGCGGGCTGCTGGCCCGGGCAGAGGGGGACAGAGCGGGCCGGGCAGGGCCCGGGGAGAGGGAGGGAGGGAGCCGATCGGCGAAGGAGGGAAGAAGGGGACGAGGAAGGAATGAAACCCCCGCCCCGCCCTTCGGCTGGGGCCTTTGCGCCTTCCTCCGCTCACTGCCCCCGGGAGCCGGCACGCGGGGGAGGAAGAAGGACGGAGACAGACGCGCTGCCCCGCTCCGCAGCTCCCCGCTCGCCGCCCTCCGTGCGGGGCCTCGCCTCCTCCTGCGCGTCCCCCGGAGAGCCGCGAGCAGGCGGGAGGGGAGAAGTGCCGCCCGCGGGCCGGGCTGGCGGAGCGAGGCGGGGACTGGCGGGGAGGCCGGCTGGCCGGCGCGGCCGGCTGTTTGTGTCTGCGCTCAGCCAATCCCCGGCCGGGGGCAGGAATCTGGGCCGGGGGCCAGGAGCCAGGGCTGGCTCGGGGCAGCGGGGCGGCTCCAAGGGGCTGCCCCCCCTCCCCTTCCCAGGACACGGCCGCAAGAGGGCGGGATGGACAGAAGGGGGCAGCACCTGGCACGGAGCGGCAAATCGGAATGGGCTCTCCGCCGGGGGTGACAGACAGACAGCGGTGGTGTATAGGGACAAACAGATTAGATAGATAGATAAAGGTGATGTCTAGGGACAGACAGACAGATAGATGTGGTGTATGAGGATAGATAGACAGACAGAGGTGGTGTATAGGGACAGATAGATAGATAGAGGTGGTGTGTAGGGACAGATAGATAGATAGAGGTGGTGTGTAGGGACAGACAGACAGATAGATAGATAGAGGTGGTGTGTAGGGACAGACAGACAGATAGATATGATGTATGAGGATAGAGAAATGGATGGATGGATGGATAGCATGCACAGGGTCTGATAAGATCCAGTGGCTGGAAGTTGAGGCTAGACAAAACCAGCCTGGGAAGAGGACGCTCAGGGTTAAGGGGAAGCGTGGGGAACCACTGGGACATCTTACCCATGAGGCTGGATTCGCCATCACTGGCCAGATTTTCTACCAGATCTGCTCTGGGTGCACCAGGGCTCAATGCAGGGCCATCCTATAGCCTGTGTTAGGCAGGAGGTCAGACTCGCTGAGCAGTGACCCCTCTCATTCTAAACAGACACCGGGCTCTGGGTGGTGCCAGGTCCAGTGGGGCCCTACTCTCGGTTTAAGAGGGGCCATGTATTGGTTCTACGGTGACACACATAAAAGCAGCACAACCAATCTCTTGCAGTCAGAACAGATTCCTCCTCCCTACCCAAGGTCCTGATGCCAAATGCCCCCCGGGGCAGAAATTCTTCAGGGCAGGGCTCCTGCGCAGGTCATGGTGATTCACATGCATCTGAGGGAGGGGACAGCTGCTCCCGTCACAAGTGTGGGGCGGAGGGGGAGATACCTCCTGCACATCCATGTGTCAGGGGAGGGCTCGGACTCGTGAGTGTGGCTGCTGCCCCCTGGTGGGGAGAATGAACCCTGCTCTGTGGGTGCGTCTGTCTGTCTGTCTGCTTCCCCCTGATGGATGTAGGCCCAGCTGCTCCCCAAAGTGTCATCGATCCCACGTGGCTAACAGCTCTGTGAGGTTCCCCCTTTGGCTGGAGCCTGCTGCTGCTGCTGCTCCGGTGGCTGGAACTTCCCAGGTTGCAGCCCCGTTGCTGTTTGGGGTGTGTGGGCAGAATCCCATTGCCACGGTGTAAAAGGGTCATGCTTGCACACACGTGTGCAGCAGTCACTTGTGCCCCTCCTCCCCCCGTGTGCTAGGGGGTGTGGCGCGCCAGCAGCACTGCCAGCAACTTGCAGCTTTTGAGGCAGTGTCTGCATGTGCCAACGTGAGGTGTGTACACACACAGGCGTGGGCACGCAAGGAGCCTGGGTACGCAAGATGCCTGGGTGAGTGCTGTGCCCTGAGTGATGCTCAAAGCCACACTTGGCACCTCTGTGGGCGAGAAGCACACATGCACATGCGCGGGCATGCAAATGGGACTGAGCCAATTTGGTGTCCTGTGCTTCCCTGGGACTGGAGAGGGAGGCAGCCTGAACAAGCCACTAGTGAAACATGGCACCTGCAAGTGTGCAAGGGTCCTGCCTGCCCATGCGTGGGCACCAGAGCCACATGTGGCCTGGACAGTGCCATGCGCACACCATGTGAGCAAGGCGGTCAGTGCAAAGCAGCAGTGACTGGCACTACTGCAGGCAGGCGTGCAAGGGCCATGCACACAGCTGAATCCTTTCTGCACCCAGAAGCCTTTGCACACCCACAGTCGGCCCCTTCCTGTGCTAGGCTCATGCCCATACTGGGCAGGTGTGCAAAGGTGGCCAAGTCATTGGTGCCTCTCCAGGGCCTGCTTTGGGCCCAGCGCACACTGGGGGGGCACCTCTCCTACTGGCGCCCTGAGATCATAACCGGGGGGGGGGGGGGGTAGGCAGCAAGCTGGGTGGGTGACCAAAGCAGGAGCAAGAATAGAAGCAGCAGGCAGCGGCTGGAGGCAGCTGGGAGTTTATTTGGTCTCAATCCACAGGCAGCACCAGCTTTGGCTGCTCCCCAGCCTGGGGTCTTGGTGCAGCCACCCAGGACATTGACGTGGTAGGGTCTCTTCCCTGCCCTGCCTCATGGAGGGAACTCACAGCAGGAGGAAGGGACAGTGTTAACAACCCCCCCCTTCTGCTAGGGGCAGGGGAGGGGAGCAGTAGACTCCCACATTGGCAGGGCTGATGGAGGACACAGCTGCTCCCAGACACACCTTCTTCTGGCCCACGTGTGGGCGAGCGTGCCCAGCATCAGGGCCTACACACGGCACGGCCCTGCTCACGCCTGCACTCACATGTGCTCCCCTGCCTCCGGGTTCACACTCACCCACAGACACCAGCACAACAGCACTGGGACGGCTGCATGCGTGTGTCCGCATGCATGCTTTGCACACTTGCCCGAATACACAGACAGTGCCAGCCTGGCACACACCCACGCACTGATGCCCGCACGCCTAAGGACGCCCCCCCGACAGCAGCCCGTAGCCAGTCCAGGCTCGGGAATGTAGCAAAGGGGGTTTGATCCCATATTGGCCCCTCCCAGTGCTCCTCCCTCAGGATAACCCCAAGACACCCCCCCGCTTTCGGCAAAAGGGACTGCTACCTTGGGGGAGGGATGTCTGGTCCCCAACCCACACACCAGGACCTTATGCTGGGAGCAGGTGGGATCCACTGTTAGTGTTTATGAAACAGATGGGCTGAAAGCCCCAGCTCTGCTGGTGCCCCTCTGTCCTGACCTGCAGCCCCGGCGACCCCAACTCTGGGCTCCCCCCTGCCCACCAGTGCCCCTCATTCCCAAGCAGTGATCACTACCTATGCAGTGGTTCTGAGGACCAGGGTGGGAGTTTTGCAGAGATCCAACGACCTCATCCCATCTGTAGCTGATGACTGGAGATCACAGAGACCCTGGCACAAGGCTCAGAGAGCCCTAGAGAGGGACAAGGTGGGGAGGGGGGGGTCCAAGCTACTATTTGACTCATCTTTAAGGTGGGGGGAGGTGCCCCAGTTGCTCCATAGAAGCTCCCCAGAGCTCCCACACCTCTCCAGTGTATAGTGAACCCCCTGCAACGTCCAACAGAGACCTTCCCAATCTGAGCCTTGTATCTGGTATAATGGTCCATAGAAGAGGAGACTTCCTGTGTCCAGAGCTCGAGGAGGGTAGGACTTCCAGTGTGCAACTGTCCAAAAGAGGGCGGGACTTCCTCTGTGCAAAGACTGAGGAGGGTGGGACTTCCAGTTCCACCCATTTTCGTTGTAGGACTTCCAGTGTGTGACTGTCCAAAGAAGGTGGGACTTCCTCTGTGCAAAGATTGAAGAGGGTGGGAGTTCCAGT
The DNA here is from genome assembly GCF_026122565.2 of Emydura macquarii macquarii. NCBI lineage: Eukaryota > Metazoa > Chordata > Testudines > Chelidae > Emydura > Emydura macquarii. The sequence goes on along the minus strand of NW_027131105.1, from coordinate 5,053,468 downwards.
ATCACCCACTTTCATAGTAGGATTTCCTGTGTGCAACTGTCCAAAGAGGGCGGGACTTCCTGTATCGCCAGTTTCATTTTGGGACTCTGCTCTCCTCCTGTGGGGATCTGGCCACCCACCATGGCAGGGGGTGGGTCTCTTTGGTCTGCTCCAGAGGGGCAGGAAAGCCAGGAGGGTGGCGGGCAGGGGGCGAGGGGAAGGGGCTGAGCTGGCCATGGTCCAGGTGGCCAGAGGGACTGGTCAATCTGGGCACAGAGGCAAAGGGGTTGAAGGTCTCCAAGTCAAAAGATCGCAGGGAGGGGTGGGAGAAGGGGTCGGAAGTCACAAAGGGATTGCTGGAGTCGGGGGTTCCCGCCCGGCACCGGCGTGGCTCTGGCTGGGGGGACTGGGCTGGGGAGGCACGGGGCCCAGCCGACACAAAGCTCCAGGGGTCGATGCGGCTGCGTACAGGGGAGGGACGGGGCCGGGAGATGAGGCTGGTGTGAGCGGAGGGGCGTGGCGAGTGGGGGCTGCAGGGGGATGAGGGCGATGGGAGGGCCCCACCTACGGAAAGAGAGAACAGGGGACATTAGAACGATGGAGGGTGGGCACCTACTGACCAATCCAAACCCCATTCCCCAGCTCTGTCCCCTGCCCTGGGGCTCGGTCAGAGCCAGTGCCCCCTTCAGAGGAAAGTCTCTGCGGCTTGGTCACCCCACACTTACCCCACTTCTCTGCCCTGCTGCCAGGACTCCACTCCTCGTGTCGTGGGCTCTTTGGTGACCTCTGACCCCACAAGGGGGTCAGGGACCTTCTGTCACCCCCTGGGGCCAGGTTGATGAGCAGCTCCACAGACCCCGGTATCTGGGCTGGTGCCTCCTGGCCCTGCTCCGCGGACCCTGGCGTCCGAGCTGGCCCCTCCTGGCCCTGTTCCGTGGACCCTGGCATCTGGGCTGTTCCCTCCTGGTCCAGCTCCACGAGCAGGGTGGGGCAGTGCGTGTCCTTGGGGGAGAAGCAGATGAGCTCAGGGGAAGGTGGGGGGGTAGGTGTGGGTGGGGGCTCCCCCTTCTCCTCCCGCCGGGCCTGTGACAGGTCCCGGCCCAGCCCGAGAGAGGCCAACAGTGCCGTGCCTCTCATCAGGGCTCTTTGGATGAGTTTGGGGGTGCTGATCCGTTCCGGAGCTGGTGTCCGCTGCTCCTCAGACTCCTGGGTCCCACTGGGGCCTGGAGCGGGGATGTCACCTACAGGGAAGGGACAGAGCCATAAGCAACAGCACCCATGCCGGGAATCCCCCACCCTGGGTAGTAAAGGAAACAGGACACAGAGCCAGCATGTCCCACCCCCCCAGCAAATTCCCCTCCACCCATACCACCCCCTCACGTCCCCCGCATCCATCCTTCCCTTGCCGTCTCCATCCATCTCCATGCACACTCAACTATTCAGACTGAGTTCTTCAGGACAGGGACTCTCTCTTGGCATCTGTGCAGCGCCCAGCCCAAGGGGGACCCCGATAATGGCCAGGGGGAGGGGGTCTGTGTGGCCCAAGGGGGAGGCCTCTGATCACAGCCGGGGGCTCTGTGGAGCACCGGGGACGAGGGGGCCCTGATCGGAGCCAGGGGAAGGTGGTGCCGAGGGAAGTGTGGGGTGCTCAACCTGGCAGCACGAGCTGCTCTCCCACACGTGGCAACAGGTTGCATTCCCTGGGCCCCGTGCTGGGGAGTCTGGTCCTGACATCAGAGCCAGCCCGTGTCCCTTCCCCCATCGGGGCTCACCGTTCAGGGCAGGGTGGGGAGGGGGCGGCTCCAAAGGATTGGGCTCCTCCGGCTCAATGTACCAGGTCGTCTCCTCCAGCCTGGACCTCCTTCTGCAGGGAAGAGGGGGTGGTTAGAACCCTGAGAGAGACAGGGAGGGGGGACAGCTAGAGGAGGAACAGGGAACCCAGGAGTCCTGATTCCCACCCCCCGCCCACTCTAACCCAGTTGACCCCAATCCCCTCCCCAAACTGGCAAAGCATCCCGAAATCCTGCCTCCCATCTCAGGACCTGGCACAACATTATTAATATTTCTCCCCCAACCCCAAATGCCAGGGTGAGGGGTTTAGGAAGGGGAGAGGGTATATGGGGGAGGGGAAGCTGCAACCCCTACCTGCCATTTTGGGTGCTGCCCTCCCAGGGCTTGGGGGATCCGGGACCCCAGTTCTTGCCAGGGCGGCGCTCCCCATTCCAGGCCTCGTCCCCGCGGCGTGCTGCCTGTCTGCCCCAGCTCTGGCTGCTTTCAGCGGGCTCCACTGCATGGGAGGAAGCACATAACTCAGTGGAAGAAGATGTCATGCTGGGCCCTCCACTCAGGACGGAGAACATTGGTCAGAAAGAAAGGACATCATGGGTGAATATTTTATGATGTCAGCATGTCTCCCGTGATGTCATTTATTTTTGATCAATCAGAGAAGCACAAGTGATGATGTGTAATCCTACTTACATCATTTCCTTCTGGCAAATTAGAAATCACAAGCAATGATGTCACATATAATCGCTTGTGATATCATTTCCTGCTGACCAGGGAGGCCCAAGGGATGGTGTCATATGCTCTGATAGAATTTAATTTTCCTTGGTCAATGCACCTAATTGTGTCATAAGCTGTGATGTCATTTTGTCAGCCAATCAGCACAAAGCACAGACCATAATGGAACAGCAAGTCCTTGCCTCCTCCCACCAACTTCTTCATCCAATGTCATTTACTCTGGTTCAATGGGAGCTAGTCACAGAAGTGAAACCACAAGAAACTTCCTGTGATGTCATTTTTCTTCATCCAGTCAGCACCATGCTGTGTCATCAGTAAGGTTAAGATTCTGTCATGGGTATTTTCAGGGACAGGTGACAGGCATAAACCAAAATGCAGGAAGCCTGAACAGTCTCCCTGACTGTTACTAAAAATACCTTGGTGGAGGGGGAGAAAACAGAGCTGCCCCTCCAGCCTTGCTGCTCCAGCGGGCCTGCCAGCCCATCGGCTGTTCGGTGGCAGCCCCGGCACTGACAGCTGCTCCAGCCCTGCCCCAGGGTCATGGAGGTCTCAGAAAATCACTGAATCTCTGACCAAAACTTATCCTTAGTCATTAGACCCAACAGCTGATGATGTCACTTCACTCCATCCAATCAGCACAAAAACAGACATGCTGAGGTAATTTAATTCTGGCCAATCAGTGCTGATGGAAGAAGAGTGGGTGTGGGTGTGGGTGTGTGAGGGGGGGGTTGAGGGGGGATATAAAGCAACCCATAGACGATTACACCCTGCACAGCCAACCCCTGGGACTGCTTTTATTACACACAGTTATATCATGGGCAAATATTTATGAGATCATGGCTTGTGCTTCTGTGATTGGACAGAAGGAAATGATATCATGGGTGAATACTTATGATGTCATCACCTGTGCGTCTCTGATTGGACAGACGGCGACGACAGCATGGTCCCCCCACCCCAAGCAAGTATACCCCAAATGATGGGGTAAATTTGGGAAGCCCCAAGCCACAATTCCTGAGGGGGGGAGGGGGCACAGTGCAGGTGCAGAGCATTAATCCAGCTTCTGGCCCCTTATAGTTGCTGTGTCTCACTCACACTGGATGGCTCTGAAGCGCGGGAAGGTCGGGGAGCCCCCAGCCCCCACCTCAAAGACGTTTTTCCTCTTGTCCAGCCCGGGGGAGGCCTGCACTGTGATGCGGTGTTTGAAATCTAGGAGGGAGGGAGAACCAGATGGGTAAGAACAGCCTCACTGCCCCTCCCCCAAGATTACCACCTCCGAAAGATCACTGCCCCCCACCCATTCCTCCTCCACTCCAGGGGGGCCCTGACATGAGAGGTGACTAGGTTACCCACTGAACCTTTGGAGACTGGTGGCACCTCACCATTTCCAGGGCTCCAAGGGATTAATTGTAATGAGGTAATTGATGAGAGTCAAATTATACAGCAACTATCCCGGAAGTGAATTGCAGTGACACCCCCCACCCCCAGGTTAATCCAGAGTCACCCCCTGACTGCAATGGGGCCAGGGCAGGATTCTGATCTCCGCTCCCTTCAGGGGGATTCCCACACTGATGTCTGCTGGGACACTCCGGATTTACACTGGGCGACTCTGTGAGCAGCATGTCCCACCCCCCGCCCCTGCCTGGGAAACGAAGAGTAAACAAGGTAATTAACCTTGAATAACCGCAGCCTGGAGCCCTCCCAACTCCCATCCGAAGCCCAGATCGGGGCGCGGCCTGGGCAGCCCCAAGAAGAAGCCTGCCCTCCCCCCGGAGGGGAACAGGGCTGCAGAGGGATAAATGGGGGCCCTGATCATGGGGTAGGGGAGCAGCTCCCCTACTATGAGCCCTGGATTGCCCCAGCCCCTTGGCCCTGCTAGCACCCCTCAATCTCGACCCACAGTTCCCTGTTGTCCCAGCCCTGCCCGCCCCAACTCTGCTGGTGCCCCTCACTCCCGACGGCAGCCTGCAGGCCGGTACCCAGGGGCATGCTGATCCTCTCGCTGTCCCGCCCCTTCAGCTTGTTCCTCTTGAAAGTGCCCTTCCTGCGCTTCACGTTGGGGGGCTCCTTGTTCATCTGCTGGATGAGCAGGGTCAGCTCCCGCTCAAACACCTCCAGCTCCCACTGGGCCAGCTGGTGCTCGCGCTGCCGCAGGAACTCCTCGTGGGACTTCTGCTCCAGCGCCGCCCGCTGCAGCTCCTCCTCCCGGCTCAGCAGCTCCTGCCGCGGGGGGAGAACGGGGGTCATTGCGCCGCAAGGACAGGGGGCTCACGCTTCGCAGGCAGCGTGGGGCTCACGCTTCGCAGGCAGCGTGGACCACAGTGCCCCTGGGCACCACTAGGGGGTGCTGTGATGCAGGGAGGGGGCAGGGGTGGACGGGGGGGCAGGGCTGTGGGAGGCTCAGAGGGAAATGAGGGCACCAGGCTGCAGGGACGGTCAGGGGGCTCAGTAGGGAGTGGAGGGGCAGGCTGTGGGGGCTGAGTGGGAAGTGGGGGGGGGGCTGAGTGGGGAATCAGGGGGCCACGCTGTGGGGGCTGAGTGGGGGGCTGTACCTTCTCCTTGGCTCGGAGCTCATCAAACATGCCCTGGATCTCCAGCTTCCAGTCGTCCTGCATGGAGTGGAAGGAGTCCTGGGGCATCTCCTCCAGCACCTGGGCCTCCAGTGCCGTCAGCTGGGCCAGGATGGAGTCAAAGCTGGGGCGCCCATGGGGGTCTTGGTCCCAGCACTCTGAAGGGAGGGGCACAAGTCAGGGTCTGTCTGATCCAGCAGGGGTGGGGCAAACCCTGACTTGCTCAGATTCGGCCAAGCCACCCAGGATCTGAGCCAGGTGAGACACAGGTCCTGCCAGCTCTCTACCCACTATACCCACCCCACGCCCCTCCCAGAGCTGGGATAGAACCCAGGCATCCTGACTCCCTCCCTCCACTGCCCCTCCTTACCTGCCATGAGCTGGGCGAAGGGCTGGGGACAGGTGGAAGGGATGGGCAGCGTCAGCTTGTTGACGGCGACGCCATAGGCCACGGCCAGCCCGTCAATGCCGCGGTACGGGACTTCCCCAGTCAGCAGCTCCCACAGCAGCACGCCATAGCTGGGGGGTGGGGGTAAGGAGTGTTAGTGGGGAGGGGGAAACTATCCCCAGCACCCCTCATCCTCGTGGTAACCCAAGGAGCGGCAGTAGGAAAGCGGGAAATGGACATTAGACCCCCTCCATCCCCCAGTGCTGGGACAGAACCCAGGAATCCTGGCTCCCAGCCCTCCCCGACTCTAAGCCGACTCTAAGCCGCTAGACCCACTCGCCTCCCAGGTGTCCTGGCTCCCCAGTGGATGCTCACCTCCAGACGTCACTGCCCTTGGAAAAGGTGGAGGTCTTGATGACCTCCGGTGCCATCCAGGCGTAGGTGCCGGCTGCGCTCATCTTGGTGGTGCGGTGCCACTCTCGTGCCAGCCCAAAGTCTGTGATCTTCAGTGTCTTCCCATTCATGTCTTCGTCCTCGATGCGCTGGGACAGCAGGACTTGGTGGGGGGGAAATCAGGGTTCAGTGCCCCTGGACGGGAAAGGCCCTGTGTCCCATTCCCCACCCTTGAGCCAGCCAGTCCCCAACCCTGAGGCTGGATCAGAGCCCGTGCCCCCTATAGGGGACAGGGGCCTCCCCCCATGGCTGATGTGCTGTTTGCAGCACATTTCCTGGAGCTCCTGTCTGCCCCGTAATCACTTGCCCTTTTCCAGGGCTCAAGGGGTGGTCCATGCTGGGGCAGGTGCCAGTGGGGATGGGTCACCAGCAGCTGCTCCTTGGCAAAGCTGACTCAGAAGCATGTCATAGGTGGGGAAACTGAGGCAGGGACGGGGGGGGGGGGAGGGGAGGCCCTTGGGCAAGCTCCTCACAGAGTCTCAGTAGCCAAGCTGGGGACAGAACCCATGCCCTGACTCCCAGCCGCCAGCTCTAAACACTAGCCCGTACTTGCCTCCTAGACTTGGGGAGAGAACTCAGGAGTCCTGGCTCCCAGGCCCGCCCTGCCTGGGCCCAGCAGGGCTCTGCAGCCCCATGACCCGTAGGCGAAAGAGAAACATTCCCTGGGATTGTGCTGCACTAAGCGGCCCATTGTGCATGGCCGGCTGGAGAATTGGTACTTTGTCTGCTGTCTCTGCCAGCCTCCCCCAACACTGACCCCCCAATGCTGCAGCCACCCCCCAGTGTTGCCCCCACTAGCCTCCCCAGCACCGATCCCACCAGCCTTCCACCCCCCCCCAGCGCTGCAGCCACTGGCCTCCCTCTCTTCCTTCCATACAGCCATCGGCCATGTTGACCCTCCGGAAGGGAAGGGGAAGAGCCAGTAGGGTCCCCTTTCCCAGGCACCAGAGCATAGCTGGAACCCCTCCACACCATTGCCACCCCTCCTGTGCACCCCTGAATCCCTCCCCCTTTCACCTTTGCCCCCCCGTGTCCCGTGCATTTATGCTCCCTCCCTCCCTCCCCTGCTGCTGTTTTCTCTCTGCTCCCCCCACTGCCAGCTGAGGGGCGGGGGCAGGAAGCCAGGGCAGGAAGCTGCGGGCAGGAAGCTGAGAAGGGAGGCCCTGGGCCAGGCCAGACGCTCCCACAGCTGGGGGGGGGGGCAGGGGGAGGGCTGGACAGCAGCTCCAACTGCCCCCCAACAGCAGCCCGCCAATACTCCTTCTCCCACCCTAGAGCCCCCCAAATCACAGACCTCACTGTCCCCTTCCACAGCCCCTCTGCCTCTCACCACAGCTATCCACACCACAGACCCCCAAGGCCCACTGCCACGGACCCCCAGACTACAGCCCTGCAATATTCCCACCATAGCCTTCACCCAATGCCCCTCCCCAGCCTGCAGCCCCTCAATAACCCCTCCCCCACCCCAGAATCCACCAATAGCCCCCCATTGCAGTCCCCACCCAGTACCCTCTGCCCCACTCCACAGCCACCCCAATAAGCCCTCCCCTCCCCCACAGCCTCCAAACGGCAATCCGCCCCTTTAGCCCTCTCCCCCATGCAGTGACCGCCCCCCACTGGACCCTCCCACGCTGCAATGTTCTATGACCCCCACCACAGCCCCCAATACTCTTCTCCCCACCTAGTCCCTCTTCCCCACACTGTGGCCTTCCCTTCCAGCCTCCCCAGTTCAGTACCGCACTCCGGCCCAAGCAGTGTCCTTGTCCCCCGAAAGGCCACACTGCCCACAGGCAGGCCAGGCCCCTGTTAAAGTGTCCCCCTCACTGTGCGGGGCTGGATAGGCAGCACTGCCCCCCTCCCAAAACCTCCCCAGCTACAGGTGCCTCCAGTGGAGCTGGTTCCAGAGCCGGTTGGGCAGACAGGAACCAGTCTAATTGGGAAACACAGGAAATGAGCAGGGACAGGGAGGAGCTCAGCCTGGGGATGTACCCGCCCAACCGTACTGAGTATGGGGCAGAGCGACTGACACATTACCCTCCCCCTGCTTCCCAGTATGGATTAATGGTTGCTCCCATCACCAACCACACCCCCACTGATTCCAACTCTGGAAAGGGAGTGGGAGCTAAAGGTTAAGAGCAGTGGGGGCTGGGAGTCAGGACTCCTGGGTTCTATTTCTGGCTCTGACATTGCATAAGTCCCTTCCCTTCACGGTGCCTCAGTTTCCCCTCCCATCCTTTAGTCTATTCAGACTGTGAGCTCTTGGCGGCAGAGATTATCTCCCTCTGGCTCTGTCTCAATGAGGCCCTGATCCCAGTTGGGAGGGGTGGTCAGGATCTGTGAGGCACCCAGCTCCATGGGGCCTGGATCTCGGCTGGCAGATTGGGGGGGTCTGTGCAGCGCCCGGCCCCACAGGGCCCCAATCTCAGCCTGTGTCCAGTCCCCCTGGATCCAAGCTCAATGCCTTGTCCAGCAATGGCACCCTCTCCCAGTACCTGAGGTCGGCTGCAGCCCCACAAAGGGGAGGGAAGTGGGGTTGGCCTGGGAGGGGCCATTTGTACAGAGGCAGCTGTGGGCCTGCACCCCCACCAGGCATGAGCAAAGGGTGACCTGATAGCAAGTGTAAAAAATCAAGATGGGGTAGGAGGGGTAATAGGTGCCTATTTAAGACACAGCCCCAAATATCGGGACTGTCCCTATAAAATCAGGACATCTGGTCACCCTACACAAGCGCAAGGGGCAACTGGTGTGTGTCCCTGTGCCCTCCACCCAGTGTGTGTCTGTGGGTGGTTCCCCTCAGCCTCTCCAGCCTCCGTGACCCTCCCCGGCCCCATTGCCCACCCTGGGTCCTCCCAGTGCCGCAGGGGTGCTGATCCAGGCACCACACATCCTGGCCTGCCCAATGCCCACCCCTTTCCGCAAGGCATTCTGGGAACTCAATGATGACCTAGGCCAATGGAGCACCAGCCAATCAGCTCCATCCTCAAAGCCCTCAGGAGCCAGGGGGATCCGAACGGGGCCAAAGTCATGACCTCAACCTTCCACTTAATCCAATTCATTATTATTAGGAACCAGGGATAGAACCCAGGAGCCCTGGCACCCAGCCCCACCCCTGCTCTAACCACTAGACCCCACTCCCCTCCCAGAGCTAGGATTAGAACCCAGGAGTCCAGACTCTCAGCCTCCCCTGCTCTAGCCATTCACCCCCACTCTTCCTAATCCAGCTCAGTCTGGCCACAGGTGCCTTCACCAGTCAAGCCCCTAAGGGTCCGACTGCCGTAACAAGCCTGTAGCACTGAGTCTGAGCCTGAGTGGGCTCCCGGACCTCAGGCTGTGCAGCTATAAAACGGTAGTGTAGACGCTGGAGCTTGGGCTGGAGCCCAGGCTCTGAGACCTGCAAACCAACCTGAACCTGAATGTCCACACTACAATCGTTAGCCCTGCGAGCTGAAGTCAGCTGATCTGGGCCAGCCCTGGCTACACTGTGCATCTTTTATCGCAGTGTAGATGTACCCTTAACACTCCTGTGACCTCATTCAACCCAAGTGACCCCCTGAGCCAGCAAGTCCCCAACCCTGGGGCTAGATCAGAACCACTGCCCCTGGGAGGGCCAAGGCCTTGAATCCCATTCCCTGTTCCCCCCTCCCCGCACCTGCATTTTATGTACATGCTAAAATCAAACATTTTGCAAAGGCCTCACAACCGTCATCACTTCCTACAGCCCAGGGTCAGTGAGGTCAGAACCCAGCTGCACTGGCTGAGCTGTGTGAGGGGTGCAGGGAGCGGGGCTGGGCCGGGCTAGTAGGGGGCTGCAGGTCAGGACTGAGGAACACCAGTGGAGCTGGGGGGAATTCTATGGGGGGACTGCAGACTGGGATTGAGGGACAGCAATGGAATTAGGGGAATCCTGGGAGGGCTGCAGTGGAGCTGGAGGGCTATCTATGCGGGGGCTGGAGGGCGGGTCAGAGGTGCGCCCTTGGAGCTGGGAGGGATTCCCATGGGGACACCATGACTGCGGTGTGGCACTCACTGTTGTTGGACTTGAGGTCGCGATGGATGACAGGCACAATGGCCCCACAGTGCAGGTACTGCATGCCCCTGGCGATCTGCACAGCCCAGTCCACCAGCACATGGGGGGGGATCCTACGCCCAGCCAGCGCGCGGCTGAGTGGGCCCCCGGCGGCATATTCCATCACCAAGCACAGGTTGGGCTCCTGCAGGCAAACAGCCTTGAGAGCGATGATGTTGGGGTGGCACAGCATGGCAAAGAGCCGAGCCTCCTGGCGCACGCTCTCCGCTGTGGCACTGATGTCCTCATCTGGGTCCTGGCGGGCTGCCTTCACCGCCACTAGCTTTCCCTTCCAGCTGCCGCGGTATACCTTGCCGAAGCCCCCCACCCCGATCACTTCTTCCAGCCGCAACTCCCGGAAGTCGGCCTGAACCGGACCCTCGCCGTAGCCGTCGGGCTGCAGGGAGACGTAGCTGGAGGGGAAGATGCCCACCTGGCTCCGCACCCGGCCTGCCCACCAGCCCTCATCACCGGACACGGTCGCGTCCGATGACAGCACCTCCACACGGTCTCCTTGGCGCAGGCTGAGCTCGTCACTGCCTGACGCCTCATAGTCGAAGAGTGCTGTCCACACCGGGTTAGCGTAGGCCGCCCCGCCACTCCGCTCGGGCCCCCACGCACCCTTCCGCAGCAGGTTCTTCAGCGGCTCCATCCTGGGCCAGAGGCCCTGCCCAGCTGGGCTCCTTCAGGGCAGGGGCATCTTCCCAGAGAGGTGCTGCAAGGCCCCCAATTGGCAGGGCTCGGCTGAGCTAGGGGTCCCAGCTCACAGGGGTCTCACAGAATCTGGGTGCTTACGGGGCAGGGAAACCCTTCCACCTACAGAAGCCTGCTCCCATCTGGGAACCAGGATCGGCCCCTACAGCCTAATCCCCCCATTGCTGGGGCAGGAGCATCCCAGTTACAATCTATTCCCCCTATCGGGGGCCGCGATCATCCCCTGCAGTCTATTCCCCTCACAAGGGGTAGGATTGCCCCCTATCGCCTGTTCCCCCACACACACACACACGGGCCAGGATCACCCCCTACAGCCTGCTTCCCCCCACACACGGGCCAGTACTGCCCCCTACAGCCTGCTTCCCCCCACACACGGGTCAGGATCGCCCCCTACAGCCTATTCCCCCAGGGGTCCCGAAGTGCCCTCTCTGCCTGCGCCCTGCGTGCAGGATCCTCCCACTCCGATCCAATCTAGCTATCCTCGCGCCCGGGCGATCTCAAAGCACCCTGAGGCCCCGGATCCTCCCACCACCCCAGTGTGCCCAGGCCCCGCCCGCTCCCTCCACCTGGCCCGGCCCTTGCTCTGTCCCTCCCCAGCCGCGGCAGGGCGAGGAGGAAATGCCTTTGCTTGGCTGGCTGCAGAAGTTCCCCGGCTGGAAGCCGTCGCACCGCGTCTCTCCGGCAGGGTCCCGGCCGGTCCGGCCGTGGGAAATGCCTCTGTCCTTTGGTGGCTGGGAGGAAGGGAAGGAGCGGGCGGCACCAACCCCTGGCCCCCACAGGAAGCCAGCGCGCTACGGGCGCAAAGATCGAGCGTCCGCGACGGCTGGAGGTGGCCCCGTCTCCCCGCCTCTCTTGGGGTGTGTGTGCTCCGGAGTCCGGATCCTCCCGCAGCGCAGCGCAGCGCCCGATGGCCTGGCCCTGGGTCGTCCCTCCCTCCCCGCCCCACAGCGGCACACAGGGCTCCCTCTCTGGGGTGGAGTCTGGGACCAGGAAGGCGGAGCGGGTCACATTGTTACCGGGACAAAGGAAAAGGAACAAGAGCGGAGACGCAGTTCAGGAGTCCGACTGGGGGAGGGGCTGGGAGCCAGGAGCCAGGGCGCCTGGGTTCTAGCCCTGGGACTCGGAGCGGGAGAGGAACAGAGTGAGCCACGGCCTCTGGGAGGAAGTGGGGTGTAGTGGTTAAAACGAGGGGGGGGTTGGCAATCAGAATGCCCGGGCTCCTCAGAGTCATTAATCCCCTGCACCCTCCCTTCTTGCTCCTGACTCTTTGCTCATTCATGAGTTGTTCGGATTTGCTTTTCTGTGTTGTAGCAACAGTGAGCTGTCCCGTGGAGGTACCCGGCCAGGAACTCTGGCAGTCAGCTCCCCTGCAGTGCTGCCCAGCCTGGAACTCCAGAGTTGCGAGCTTCCTCACAGCAGTGACCACCATGGTCGTCGAAGCAGCAGGCTTCCCCAGTGGCAGACATCTTAGAGCAGGAAATGGCAGGGAACTCTTGTGTGGGTGCTCAGCTCACTATTAGATTCATAAACCCATCCCCACTAAAATCAGCTGAGTTCCCTTCGGAATGGCTTAGTCCCATGACCCTTTTCTGGGGGATTTTGGGAAATATTTTTGGTTTCCTGACTGCTGGGCCATGGTAAGCTCTCTGGGACAACGACTGTCTCAGACTTAGTATGTGACCCTGACTGAGATCAGGGCCCATCTCAAACTGGATGCTGCACAGACCCTGACTGAAATCAGGGCCATGTCATGCCAGACACTGCACAAATCTTAACTGAGATCGGAGCCCCCATTGCACTGGATGCTACACAGACCCTGACCCCACCATGATAGCACTTGACTGGGCCTCAGGACTCCTGAGTTCTATTTTTGACTCTGCCATTGACCTGCTGTGTGACCCTGTCCTTTCCCTCTCACTATTTAGACTGCGAGCTCTTTGGGGCAGGGATTGTCTCTCACTTAGTGTCTGTGCAGAAAGCTACTGCAGTACATATAATAAATAATCATTAACCCTCAGTTCTGTCCATCACTGCTTCCTAGTGGGGCCTGATCCTTGAGTGTCACTCCATTGACTCCTCCTCAGCAAGGTGGAGGGGATGAGAGGTATGCACCTTACTCACTCCTACCCCCACTCAATCTGACCCAGTTTTATACCTCTAGTACACAAGAGCAGCCCCTAGCCAGCCTATTACTTTAGCTGGCTAACAACTGCACCTTTAGCTTTGAGGATGGTGCCTGGAAGCTCAGGTGGGGGTGTTCAGGCTCCACTGACAGCCTGTGACAGGGCAGGGAACTCAAGCATCCAACTGAGTGTCACAGTTCATTGGCTGAAGGACAGGAACCCCTGTAGAGGAGGGCCCCATATGTCTGAGGCAGGGCCTATCCAGAAGTCTGGGACCCCGATGAAGCAGCACTGAACATCATGCCCCTATGAACCTGGTAGGGAGATAGGGAAGCAATTATCCCTGCCCTGAAACCAGCCGTGGGCTAGCCGCCTAAACACAGCCCTGGCGGGGCTGCCATCGCTGCCAGGGCCCAGTTAACTGGACTCCAGGCCGAGCAGACACCCGGAAACTTTCCCATTCCCTACTCCCGTGGAAGTTCTTCTCTAGCATTTTGGTGAGGGAGAATTCACGCCCCCAACCACCCCTTTGACGGTTCCTCATTGCTCATTGGAGGAGTATCACGTCGATCACACTACACAATCCAATAGGAATGAACAGTATCATAGTTCTGTGCAAAAAGGAGAGTCCTGTAGCACTTTAAAGACTAACAAATTTAACTTTTGTAGGCATAAGCTTCCGTGGGCTGTAACCCACTTCTTCAGGTGCAAGAAATAGGAATCGAAAGGCAGGTATACATATACATCCAAGTTTAAGGAACACCAATGGTTCTGTGCCACTCCTAGGAAAGGCAGGAGCGAACACCTGGATCAAGCGCATGCGCATTTCCCCAACCGTATCCGCCTTGGCGCGCCGTTGCCCATGTACAGCCCTCAACTGTGTGCGCATGCGCACTGTCGAGCTCCTTTAAGAACCGGATTGGGAGGGAGAATGGCGGAGATAAAATCTACTACGCATGCGTGAAAGCAGTTCCCGGAAATCTGCGCATGTGCACTGGGAAATTTTCCCATTGGGCCGGGATGCGCATGCGTATAGAGGAAACCTTTCGGTGCATGCGCAGTGATGTTTCAGCCGTCAGCGGTTTCTCAGTTGACCCGGGCGTCTTCACTTCCGCTTCCTGGCTCTGTGTGTATGGGGGGGAGGTGATTGACGCATGCGCACTGCTGCTGCCGCTGCTCCTGCTGCTCCCGGGGCTCCTCTTCCGGCCTCCCCAGTTTCTAGTTGGGTTAAGGCGCCGCGGCCGCGTGCCCCCTCCGCTCAGGGTCCCGGGCTGACCTCTGACCCCGGAAGTGAACAAGACCTAACCCCCCCCTCTTCCTGGGTGCTTGGTGGGCGCCGCTCGGGCTGGCTCCGACCCTCCCACCCTCGGGTTCCCCCGGCTGCCTGGGCTCTTCGCCCCTGGGGTTCCCCACCGCTGGCCCTACCTAGGCCCCTGCTTGCCTGGGCTCTCCTGCCCCCCATCCCTCCTGCCTGGGTCCCCATCTGCCTGCCCCCCGGCCCTGCCCCCCGGCCCTGCCCCCCACTGCGCCTGCTGCCCCCTGCCCGGTGTCCTCCCATCACACTGGCAGCCCCTCCTGAGGGGTCCCCCTCACCACTGGCCACTCCCCTTCCTGGGGTGTTCAGCCACTGAGCCCCCTCTCCCCTGGGGCCCCCATCTGCTGGGCTGCTGTTCAGTGGCAACAAGGCAGGCGTCCCTCTCCTATGTCCCCAGTTGGTCCCACCTCTAATTGAGCCTGCAGTCCCTGCCATTGGAGAGTGAGCTCCCACCCTCCCTCTCTCCTTACACCCCCCTCCACTGTTTAATTCTAATTTCCTTGTGACAGTGGAGACCACCCCTCCCCAGCAATCATAATGGCATGAGCGGAGGGGGGGGTGAATGTGGAGGGAGGGGGCGGCTTGTTGCCGGGGAGGGAGAAGAGCAGCCCGGATGGCTAGTGAGACTCCACGGCAGCGGTAGCTGAGGTTCTTATGTGCAGGTGTGTGAGGCGCCCATCCCTGCCAGAGGGCAGCCTGGTTTAACAGGGACAGAGGGGTGGTGTAGTTATTTGGGGTCCCAGCCTGCGGATCATGGGCTTCAAGTTGCCTTGATGAAGGATATTGCAGGTGCAAGCTTGGCAGTCGCGTTCCCTGAGCAGGAGGAACGGGCGGAGGGGGAGGAGGAAGAGGCACCGCCGTGGCCATGGGCTCACAGGTGTTACAGATCCTGCGCCAGGGTGTCTGGGCCTCGCTGACGGGCGGCTGGTTCTTCGATCCCCACCAGAGCACCTTCTCCAACTGCTTCCACCTCTATACCTGGATTTTCCTGCTCACCTTCCCTTTCCTGCTCTACATGGTGAGTTCATGTCAGGCCCCACCTGACACTAGTGCCAATCGTGCACATCACTCTTGGTAAACTGAGGTGTGGGGCCATGGCACTGATGCCCCAGCCTGGGGTCCTGAGACACCTGATCTTACATTCATGCCCTTGCATGATTTAGCATGTGTATTTCAGTAGTGCTTAGAGCTCTGGCTGAGATCAGGACCACTGTTCTGGCTGCTGCAAAGACACCCCCCAACTGAGGTCACTCCTTGCCCCATTTGTGCCAGGTGCTGCATAGACAGGCAGTGAGAGACTGTCCCTGCCCTGAAGAGCTCCCAGTCTAAGTAGGCAAAGGGTGGGAGGGGAAATAGAGGCACCAAGCAGTGAAGGATGTGGCCCAAGGTCACTGCATAGGTCAGTGGCAGAGCTGGGAGTAGTACTTGTGTCTTTCTCACTTGGCGTCCCTGGCCCTGCTTTGTGCTGTGCTGTTGCTGTGTAACCCGAGGGACAGATCCCCAGAGCTAGCTCTCACCTGGAGATGGGAGCTCCCCTTGCTGAAGAACTTGGCATGGAAATGAGAAACAGTGTGAAGGACTCTAGGGGAGATGGGGCTCTCTGTCCTGTGTTGTCATTGGGGGCCCCAGGGTGCTGAGCCTTTGGCGGAGAGGATGATCAGCATGTTGAGGTTCAGAGAGGGATGGTGGGCTTGTGTGTGAGGGGTTGAAATGGGGTGCAGGATGCCTGTGTTCAGTCCTCTGCCCTGCCTCAGACTGAGTCCCTTCGGGATCTCACTTTCCTTCTCTGTAAAATGGGGAGATGAACCTTTCATTTGCCTGTTTACATTGTGGGCTCTCTGGGGCAAGGGTGGTCTGTCACTGTGTGTCTTCGCAGCTCCTAGCACAACAGAGCTGCAGCCCTCATTTGGGGGGAGGGGGAGTCTGTGCAGTGGTGGGGGCTCCAGTCATGGTTGGGGAGAGAGGTCCGAGCAGCACCCAGTGCGATGGGGGCCCCTCAGTCTCAAGTTGGGGTGGAGTCTGTGCAGCACCTGGAGCTGTGGGGGGCCCCCAGTCTTGGTCAGGGATCCTTGCCCAACCTTTGCCTAGGGCAGTTGAGTGGTCTGTGCTGCGTGAGGGGTGTCCCTGATCTTGGCAAAGAGCAGGCAAGGGGTTCATGCAGTTCCTGGTGTGATGAGGATGCCCAGTTTCAGTCAGGTGCTGGGGTACTCTGAGCACACCTGGTGAGGAAGAGGAGGCTTGATCTTGGTAGCAGTTCCTAGGCACGACCGTAACACAACCAAATAATGACAGGCCTTGCCTGAGCTGCTCTTCTGAGCAATGCCCGAGGCAGTGAAAACCGAGAGAAGCAGAGCAGCCCTGGTACCGGGCCTCCCAGTGCCATTCCCTGCCCTGTACCTGCACTGGTTGAAATAGCCTGGCTGTGCAAAGGGCATTACAAGCTACATTCACTCCCTGCTTCCCCAGCTCTAGCCCAAGGCTGCAGGGGGTGCGTGTGGCAGATGCTGCAGGGGAATGCTTGTAGCCAAAGGGAATGGGGGGATGTTTCGTTAAACTAGTGCGGTTCATGTTGGGGATGGGCGCTGGGGTTCCTGGCGCTGTGGTGTTATGGGTAGTGAATAGTAAACAGCTCCACTTGAGACAAAGAAAACGAAGGTACAGGGTGCACAGTGTCACACCAGGTCGAAGGCAATGCTGGGGATTGAATCCTGGTTTCCAGCCCCCTGCTATTACCCACTAGGCTGCACTGCCCTCCCAGCACCTGTATAAAACCCAGGAGTCATGGGTCTGGTCCTGTGCAGGTCCATGACTGTCCCTTGGAAACTGACAACACTTAAAGCTGCTTGTCGAGATAGTGTTTAACAGAGGTGATGGCAGAGAAAGTGACCCCAACTTCTTTGCCCCATAGCTCTGTTATCAGCTGCCCTGAGGGGCCAGGAGACTTGCTGTAGAACCCATATATTGCATCCAGAAGTGTTACCCAGTAGTTGGAGTGTGTGAGGGGGGGTTGGGAGGCAGGACTCCTGGGTTCTGTTTCTGCCTCTTGCAGTGGAGTGGGGTTCAGTGGTTAGAGGGGAGGAGGAGGGCCTGGCAGGGTTCCTGGTTTAGCCTGACACTGTGTACGATGTTAGCCAAGTCTTTGTCAGAGCCTGAATTTCTGTGTAGCAGGCAAAGTAGGTTGAGGTGCCCTGATTGGTGCTAAAACCGTGCTGTCCTGTCTCTGACTCCTAGGTGCTGCCGCCCAGCATGCTGGTAGCCAGCGTATATTGCGCTGTTATAGCTATCTTCTTCACCACCATCAAGACCATCAATTTTCGGCTGCACACCATGTTCGACGAGGGCGAGATTGTGGAGAAGGGCGGCTCAATGGTGGCTGATGGGGCCAAGGCTGAGGAGGGCACTGCAGGGGATGACAGCAACCTGACCAGGTGGGTCTCCAGCATCTGGGGTGCATGGGGGGAGAGCAGTGAGGTGCAGGGCTGTTTACACCCAGTCCTGAGATGCAACTGCCTCTAGGGTGGGGCATGGGGGCTGTTTGTATAAGGATCCTTCCCATGGCATGGAGATGCAGCTGCTTCTCAGGTTGGCTCATTGGCCTTACCTGAAGCGAGGGGAAGGAGGATACCAGGCATTGGGCCCATCGGGCTGATCCCAGGCAGCAGGTCCTGTTTGCTCTGCATTCCCTCTGTGCTTGTGTTAACTGTGCTCACCCGTCGGTGCATGTCCATGCAGTGCTCCCTCCCTCTCTCTGCAGAGACCCGGGTGGGGGGGTCGAGATGACAGTGTTCCGAAAAGTCAGCTCCACACCCCCGGTGAGGTGCAGCTCCCAGCACTCAGTATTCGGCTTCAACCAAGTCATGGTGAGTACTGGGGGTGCGTGTGTGTGTGTGTGTGTGTTGTGTGTGTCCTCGGGGCTTCCTGTTGCCTTCCTGGGCTGGAGATGCCAACTGGCAGAGCCTCAGCTTGGGAATGCTAGGTTTCTACAACCTTCCCCAGCCTGGGCTGTTGAGGTGTGAGAGAGTGTGAGTGTGGTGGGTGAGGGGTCCATGTACAAACAACAGGTGTGCCTCACCCCAGAGGTGGCTGCATCTCAGTGTTGGGTGTGAGGCGACCTCTGTGTAGTTTGTAAAGTACTTTGGCTCCTGTGGCAGAAGGTGGAGTTGTCTTCCCTCACCCCTGGTGCAATCAGCGAGGTGCCTCGCCCTTCTGCAGCCATTGCTGCAGGCTCTGTGCACACTCAGGCTGGCACATGGATCAGTTACACTTGCATCAGGGTTTGCAGGGGGAGGAGGCTCCCCTGCAGCAGGAAGGCTAGAAAACTTGGTCTGTGCCCCGCAGGCCCCATCGGTGCAGCAGGAGGGCTGGGCGTTGGGCTGTCTGCAATGAAGGACTGTCCTGGGGGCTGGGACATGAGCTGGGCTGGCAGTGGACATTGGCATGTAACCTCCTGACTGATTCCCCCTCCTAGGAGCTGCTGCCCCACTTGGAGGATGCAGGAGCCACGAGAGGTGAGTGGATGGCTGGCTCCCCGCCCCTGGTAGCCCAGCTGGCCCAGAGCAAAGGTTTTGCCCCTTCCTGGCCCATTGGGATGCCTGCTGCACTTTGCAGCTGTGGGAATTGCCCCTCTCCAGGGTGTTCCCTGATTGGGTCTTGCTACTTAATATCCTGCCTAGTAACACTTCTTGTCCCTTCCCTTGGCAACCTGAACCGTAGAGCTGGGGATGGATATTCCATTGACTGAGCTGCATGGACTCCCCTGCCTTGGAGCCAGATTGGAGCTGGAGCGCGCTAGAGGGGAAAGGCCCCATATCCTCTTCCCCAGCCCCAGGCCGTCCCCCCGTCCTAGGGCTGGATTGGAGCCACCACCCCCTAGAGGGGAAAGACCCCATATCACATTCCTTGAGCCATCTAGACCAAAGCTTCCCAAAGTGACTCATACTTATGGGTGCTTGAAAGGGGTCAGGTACCCAAGGGGCTGCAATATCTGTATATTGGGGCCCCTGTAGGTGACTTGAGCCCCCCAGATATCAGGTCCATTGTGGATATTGAAGCCCCACCCCTGACCCTACTGCCTGCGAGGGGAACCTGCTGGTGCCCTAGACAGGTCTCTAGCCAGCGGTGTAACGTGGGGTGATCTGGGCAGTGTGGGGTGTGAAGGGAGCAGGGAGGGCAGGTCTCCCCATGGGATCAGCAGCCCCCACACCCCAGTAATGCTGCCTTCTCTCTCCATTTGCCCTTCAGACATCAAGGAGCTGGTGCGGGAGCAGGGCAGCAATAATGTCATTGTCACCTCAGCCGACCGCGAGCTGCTTAGGCGTGGCTCCCAGGAGAACATCAGTAGGTGCCCTGCATGTGGGGGGGGCTGAAGGGGGGCAAAGCTGTACAGCTTCGGAGGAGCCTGGCTCCCAGGATTCCTGGGGACAAAATGGAATGGGGCAACTCAGCCTCCAATGCAGTGAAGAGCCTGGGAGTCGCACCCAGGAGGGAACTGGGACGGGGACAGTGCGTTACTGTTGTAAAGGGTCTCTGCTCTGAGTGCAGAGTCGGGACTCCTGGGATCTGTCCTAGCTCTGAGAGGGGTAGGGGGCACATGGGTTAGAACAGGGAGGGCTGGGTGTCAAGATTCCTGAGTTCTATCCCCAGCTCCTGGCTCATTAGGTAAGCATGATACCCTGCCTGTGCCTCAGTTTCCCTGTCATGTGCGTAACCCCTGTCGTCTCACTCCCTTGCAGTTGGCGACTCGCAACAGGCTTTTCTCGCTCCAGGGTCCTGGGGCGATGCCCCAGTGTCCCCTCCCAAGGCAGAGCCCCCTTCAGCTGGAAAGAAGCTGCCCCCCTCACTGCCAGCCCAGACGTCCATCCAGAGCACTGACTCCTCTGACCAGTCCCCCCTGGGCATGGGATTGTTGTCGGGGCTGGGGTCGGGGGGCGGTGCCCCGCGTCAACTGCCCGGCAGCTGGCATGCCAGTGAGTCGGAGAGCGCGGGTGATACCCCCCTCAGCCCCTTGATCAAGAGCAGCCTGACTGAGGAACTGAGCCAAAGCTTCCTGAGCCTGGCGCTGCCGGAGCGCACCATCCTGCGCACCAGCAGCCGCAAGGAGAAGCGCCGCTCGGGCACTGACTACAGGCCCCTGGAGGGGCGGGGCGAGCCCGGTGAGGAGCGCCCCTGCAAAGCCGCCTCCTCTGACAGCTGCTTCAGCGGCACCGACAAGGAGACGCCCAGTACCCTGAGCAGCTACCGTAGTGAGAAGACCAACTCCACCCACCTGGACAGCCCCTCGCTGGGGCCGGCTGGGGACGCAGCGCCGGGCCCAGATGCCGGAGTCGTGCCAGATGGCAGCGACACGGACGCCCTGTCGGACAGCGAGCTGCTGCGCTCGCCTGAGCAGGACCTGCTGGGGGAGCTAAGCTTCGCCAGCCACACGGATGACACCCAGAACACCCTGGCCTCGCTGGAGACGGTGCAGGGCGATGTGGAACCCTGGGGGGCCCCGGCCGAGCAGGTGGTGCGGCCCAAGGACCTGGCTTTGCTGCGCCCAGGGCACAAGCCAGGGCGCAGGCGCCCATCCCACAAGCACAGCGGAGGCAGTAGTAGCTTCGACAGCGGGTACCCGCGGGACTATGCTCCCGTGCGTGCCATTCTGGACAGTAAGGCCTACAGCGAGACCTTCTTCGAGGACGAGGACTCAAGTGATGGCAGCGACTTGAGCCATGCCTCCAGCCTGCCCTCCCAGCACAACTACAGCTCCGACACCTCCTCCAGCACCTCCTGCTACTCCCCGGAGGCCGCGCCCCAGCACCCACACCACGCCCCCAAAGCTGAGCCGGCCCCCGAGAGCACCGAGCCCTCCAAGCGCCCGCACTACGCCCAGCGTGCTGCCAGCACGGCCAGCGCCAAGACCCACGCCCGCGTGCTCAGCATGAATGGGGGTGGCGGGGACAGCAAGGCTGCTGCGGCACTCACTGTCTCCAAGTCAGACCTAGAAGCCCGAATCGGGCAGCAGGACGCCTTCCCCCCTCGCCGGCTGGAGTCGGGGGGCAGCACCCGTAGCCAGTCAGCGAACCAACCTGGCTGGAGGGGGGAGCTGCTGGAGGAGGGGGCTGTCGGGGGAGGTGAGCAGCCATGGAAGGACCTGACTCTGACAGCCCAGGGAGCTGGGGTGTGGTGTGACCTGCCTCCCCCCACCTTCCACACATTGCCCCCCAGAGCCCATCTCCCCTGCCTTCCCCCTCCTGCGCCCCGCAGCCCAAGGGCAGAGTGGGGCTCAGCCTCTGTTTCCTATTCAGACCCTGGCTACCCTGCTGAGGGGCAGGGTTGGTGTGATGGGAGCCCCTGGCCCACTAGGAACCAGGTTGAGACCCAGCATGCTCGTCTCACAGATGGGGCTGATTTGTAATCATTATTGACCTGGGACTGGCTCAAAGCCAGCAGCCTCTAGAAGGGGTCCCCTTGGGTGGGGTGCTCTCAGTCCATGGTTACCGACAGCTCTCTCTCCATTGCAGCCACCACAGCTGAGGAAGGGAGTAAGCGGGAGCGGGCGAGCAGCGTCAAGCGCACCCAGGCCATGAGGCGGCGGCACAACGCGGGCAGCAACCCCACGCCCCCATCCTCGGTGATGGGGTCCCCGCCCAGGTGACATCTTGCCCCCGCGAATGAGACACCGACCCCCAGTCCATGCAGACATCTGTTCAGTCCCACCCCAAATGGCCCAGAGTCTGCTAACAACTTAGCCTGGCCCTGCGCCCCAGCCTGGCCAGGGCACCCTGATCCTGACCTGCAGCCCCTGCTATCCCAGCCTTGGGCTCCCCCTTAGCCCTGCTGGAGCCCCTCAGTCCTGACCCGCAGCCCCCTGCTAGCCCAGCCCTGCCACTCCATCTTGCTGACACTGCCTCCCTGCCCTGTGCTCTTGGCTGAGCCTTGGCTGGCGCAGCCTGATGCCCCTGTCTGCCTCTCTCCGCAGCCTGCAGGACTTGCAGCGGGGCCGCGCCTCCTCCCACTCGCGGGCGCTCACGCTGCCTTCGGCCCTGCAGTTCGCCAGCTCCCTGCTGCTGCCGCGTAGCGCCATCCACGAGGCCTGCAACTTCGACGACACCTCCGAGGGCGCCGTGCACTACTTCTATGATGAGAGCGGTGAGGGCAAGATGGGCTGGGGAATTCCCACTGGCCTGCCCATGGCTTGTCCCGCTATCAGGAGCCTTGGGGCTCGCTGTGGATGCTGCCCTGGGCTCCTGCTCCCTCCCCCCACTCTGCCAGTGTCCCTCAAACCTGACCCACAGCTCCCTGCTATCCAAGTCCTGGGGTTCCCCCCAACTCTGCCATGCCCCCCGATCCCAACCCACAGCCCTCTGCTATCCCGGCTCTGGACTGCTGCCAGTATAAATATTCTGCAGTGGGGATGGGGGAGCTGCCCATTCCCCTGGGCACCATCCACCTGACCGGCGGAGGAGCATTCCCCTGCCAAGGGCAGGCTGTCACTTCCACGGGCTCCCCTGGCTGTCGTGGCAGCTGCAGGCAGGGGCTGGTCCTGTCGCTGGTCTGTTCCTTCCCACACCATGGCTGTGGGGTTTCCCCTCCTTGCCTGCTACACAGCCTGGTCTAGCTGGCTCCTTGCCTCGCCCTGCAGGTGTGCGGCGCTCCTACACCTTCGGCCTGGCAGGCGGCGGCTACGAGAACCCGGTAGGGCAGCAGGTCGGTGTGGATCACGTGACCAACAGCGCCTGGTGAGTGACGCCCCCTTCCCCTCCACTTGCCATGGCATGCAGCTCCCTGACCCCACCACCAATGGGTGCCCAGGGAGGGGCAGGGCTCGGGGGAAATCACTAGCAGGGTCTGTGCTGGGCCGGGTCAGCGCCTGGCTGGCAGACCACTGGGAAAGCCTGGGAGCTGCGGAGAGCGGGGCAGGGACCCAGTAGGGGGTGCTTGTACAAGTGGTGCTGTCCCCAGCGTGGCCCTAGGGGCACTGTGCTGCAGGGTGGGGCGCTCTCCCCTTATGGGCAGTGCTGGCCCCAGCGTGGCCCTAGGGGGCGCTGTGCTGCTCATTGCTGCAGCGGCAGTGCTCTGGGTCCAGGACCTGGATCTGTGGTGGGGAGGGGGTGATGGGTTTGCGGGGGGGCTGCTCCCTTCACTCTCTCCCCTTCCTGCCCTCTCAGGGACCGGCACTCGCATTCCTCCAGCTTCAACTCCACCGACGTGCCTGAGGGGACGCCCGCCCTGTCGCTGCTGCAGCCTCGCCCTGTGGTGCTGCAGGGCATGCAGGTGCGCAGGGTTCCCCTGGAGATCCCTGAGGTAAGGGGCGATCTCTTGGGGGGCTCAGCGCCCTGGGAGTTGGGCTGTGAGGGGGGGCCCTGTTTGCAGATTGGAGGGAGGTTTCTTGGGGGGGCTGACCTTACATTTGATCTTGTGAGGGGGCAGGGGCTGTGGGGGGGGGTTCCCGGTTCAGTGTGGATGGGTTGCCCGTGAGAGGGGTGGGGCCTCTGTGGGGTGGGAGCCACCGGTTCATCTTTGGTTGGTTCGCTGCGTGGGCTGGGCCCTTGTCAAGGCAAGGGGTGTGGCTTGCTGGGGGTTCTGGTGCTGCCTGGGGGGCACCCCTCATCATGCAGGGGGTCTATGGGCAGCGTGCCTGCCCCCCACTGAGCCTGCTCCCCCTGGTCCCGTCCCCCCCAGTTTGACCTGCTGGACCAGGAGTCCCTGCATGAGTCTCAGGAGAACACGCTGATGATCGAGGACAAGTCCAAGCCACGGCAGTACTACAAGTATTGGGTGCTGCCCGGGCACTGGATGCGGGTGCGCTATGACCGCCTGGCGCTGCTGGCACTTCTCGACCGGTCAGTTGCTGCCCCTGCCCCCTGCATCAGCCCCACGTGCTCATTCAGCCTGATTACTGGCCTTGCCTGCCCTCCCTTCACTAGCCCCACAGGCCCATCCAGCTTGATTACCGCCACTGGATCAGACCTATGGCCCCATCCGGACCAATTTATTCCTCTTCCCCCCATCGTAACTGGCCCCTTGAGCCTTTCCAGCCTGATTTACAGCCCCCCACTCCCTGATCAACCCTATGGGCCCATGCAGCCTGATTTATCTCCCCCACCCCACCACTGGAACCAGCCCTATCCAAATGGCTGCCTGGGTTAAGGCTGAATAGACTGGGCCCTTGGCAGGATTGGGCGCATGGGGAATCCTCTGGTGCCTGCCCACAGTGGCTGACACTGCCTTGTGCTCTGGGCCTCCCCCCAGGAACCGCCGGGTGATGGAGAACATCTTCGTGGTATCTCTGGGGTCCTTAGTGGCCTTCCTGGGCTACCTGCTGCTGCTGCAGGGCTTCTTCCGCGACATCTGGGTCTTCCAGTTCTGCCTGGTCATCGCCAGCTGCCAGTACTCACTGCTCAAGGTGAGAGCTCACCTGTGCGGCCATGCCCTCCAGGCACCTCCCAGCTTTGCCAGTGCCCCTGACTCCTGACCCACAGTCCCCTACCCCCAGCTCTGCTGGGATCCCTTAATCCTGACCTTCAGCCTCCTGCTGTCCCAGCACGGCTCCTGTGATGGTTCTCGGTGCACCCAGGACTACCCCTGCCTCCATGGGGAGGGGGCTTTGCCTGTGCCTGACTGGTGCCGGCTCCCGGACAGCCCCAGCCTTTCAACCACACATGCTCTCCTCTGGCAGTGCCAACCCTCTCTTCCCCTGGCAGGCCAACAATGGGGCACCCCAGTCCCCCAGCCCCTTGGAATTGTTCCCCTGTAAGATCCAGCCCCTGACACTGGCTGCTCACAGAAATCCCAGCTCCTCAGTCTCTGGCGGGGTGGTGGCCCCATTTCACTTTCCACCCCCTGCTCTGGTGAGCACTTACAACAGAGCAGAGGAAGGTGGATTTACGGAAGGGCAAAGAGAGATCTAGCAATGGGAAAGAGTGGTGGGAATGCAGCCACAATACAGAGCAAAGCCATCAGATGCACACCTGGGTGTCCGCTCACTGATAGCGACCTCTGCTAGTGAGGAAAGGGGTTTTTCCCACAGCTCTGCCGTGTCTCTGGCCTTCCCTTTAGACAGTCACGAACTTGCTAAACCTACCGGGAGAAACATCTCGATGTGTGTGGTGTGGGGATGAGTCCGGATCGGAGCCAGTACCCCCGAGAGGGGGAAGACCCCATGTCCATTCCCCACCCCGCTGAACCAGCCAGGCACCCATCGCCTCCAGGCATCCTAGGTTTGGATCAGTGCCAGCATCCTGAGGACAGAGGCCCCATGTCCCATTCCCCAATGTATGTGAGCCCACACTCAGCCCCTGGGTGGGGCAGGCCTGGCGCTGTGTCTGGATTCCTATTGGGGACACAGGTGTTGCTCAGATCACCTTGATTCTGTTTTTCAGAGTGTCCAGCCTGATGCTGCTTCCCCCATGCATGTAAGTGACCTTCCTGGGGGGCTGCAGGGCTAGCGGGGCATTCTCCCCTTGCAGTAAGTGCTGGCCTCCATTCCCCAGCACTGTGCTACTGGAGCGGGATATTACAGCTCCAGGGAATCATTCTTCTCTAACCAGCCCTGTGCCCCACCCCAGAGGCAGCTGCATCTCAGTGCCAAGTGCAGGATCCCTGTATAAATGGGCCATGAGGTCCTCAAAGGGTTCAGTGTTAGGTCGGTGCCCAGCGCTGCAGCGCTGTGAGACGCCTGAGAGCTGGGGGTTTCTGGGAGTCGGGTGCGGGGCCCATGGAATACCTGGTCTCTCAGCTGTGCCTGGCAGCATGGGGGTCCCTTAGTGCCAGCTGGGAGCTAGGTTGCCCTGTGCTCCTGAGATGTGGGGAGGGCCAGCCCCTTGGCTGCCCCAGTGCCCTGACCCCATGCTGTCTTGCAGGGGCACAACTGGATCATCGCCTACAGTCGGCCCGTCTACTTCTGCGTGGCCTGCGTGCTGATCTGGGTGCTGGACCTGTGCGCCCGGGCTGTGCCCATCCCACCCGTCACCTTCTATGGGCTCACCCTCTTCTCAACAGACTTCTTCTACGGTGCCCGGGACGTCGCCACCGGTGAGTATGGGGCACCACGTCCCTGGACCCTTCTGCAGCGCTCCCCAGCTGCGATAGCGGGTGTTGTCCCTGCCCCCTATCCCCTGCTGCAGCCCCTCCCAGCCAGGGCTAGGAGGGGCTGTGCAGTCCCCCTGGTGAGGAGTTAGGGGGTGCTATGCAGATTTCCCCCAGTCTCCATTCACCAGTGTGAGGGGGGGCTCCCTCTCTAGGCGGGGGGGAGGGGACAGTCCTGCTCTGCAGTGGGAGCTGGGGGGGGGGGGGTCACTGATTTAACCCTCCCATTTGTGATGTCCTTTGCAGTGTTCACCCTCTGCTTCCCTGCTGTCTTCCTCTTTGGGCTCCTGCCCCAGGTCAACACCTGCCTCATGTACCTGCTGGAGCAGGTGGATATGCACATTTTCGGCGGTACAGGTACGGCCCGGATGCCTGGGTTCTGTCCCAGCTCCCCAAGCGGGTTGGGAATTAGTAGTGAGAGCAGGGTGGTTGGGAGCCAGGACTCCTGGGCTCTGTCTCCAGCTCTGGAAGGGGAGAGGGGTCTGGTGGGTTAGAGCAGGGGGCGTTGGGAGCCAGGACTCCTGGGTTCTCTAATTTAGCTGCTGTGTTGCCGGTGCTGTCTGTGTGAGTGCCAGTGCTCGGCAGCAGGTGGTGCTGCAACTTTGGTGTGCTCAGGGCCTGGAGGGGGTGCTGTGGAGGGGGCAACTGGGTGATATCCCCAGGCAACACTGACCCAGTCTCCTCTCTGCTTCCCAGCTGCCACCAGCCCCCTCACCGCCCTCTTCAGTCTCCTGCGCAGCCTGCTTGTCGCTGCCCTCCTCTATGGCTTCTGCCTCGGAGCCATTAAGGTATCTGAGCGTGTGGGGGAGGCGGGTATGGGACATGGGCTTCCCCCTAGAGGCTCCCATCCAGCCCTGGGGGTGGGGTATGGGCCTTTCCCCTCTGGGGGGACCGGTTTCAGCCCAGCCCCAGGGTGTGGGGACTGGCTGGCTCCGGGGGTGGAAGTCTTAGGACTCTGGTGCTTTGTGGGCTGGGCTGTGCTTTAAGGCACGGTGTGATGTGTGGGTGTCAACGGGCCGGGCCAGCCCTGGTGGTGGGTTCTGTGGCTGGGGGCGGTCTCCCTGCACCAGGGCTCACGTTCTCTGCTCTCTCCTTCCCAGACCCCGTGGGGTAACCAGCACGTCCCTGTCCTCTTCTCCGTGTTCTGCGGCCTCCTGGTTGCCCTGACCTACCACCTGAGTCGCCAGAGCAGCGACCCCACAGTGCTGTGGTGTGTACCCAGGGCTGGGGGAGGGCGGGGGGCATCAGCCACTAGGGGGCCCTGGGTTCTATCCCAGCTCTGGAGGCAGGGCTGGGAGTCTGGGAGGACAAAGGTTTGTCCTCTGCCCGTGGAAGGCAGATCTGTCCGTGGGAGGTCTGGGCAGGGGGGGACGCCCTGTCTTGGGGCTGCCAGGCTGGATCCCTTGGAGAGATGCTGAGCTGCTAGGTGCCCCGCACACCCCTCCGTGCTGCTCCTGTGGGGAGGGGACGAAGTCCTATAATCCTCCTGCCTCCTAGGTCCCTGATCCGAACCAAGCTCTTCCCTGAGTTCGAGAACCGAAACGTGGAGAACCCACCAGCAGAGATCCGGGACCCACTGCCCGAGAAACTGCGCAGCTCCCTGGTGAGTGGGGCAGGGCAGATGTCGGGTTATGGGGCACAGAAGGATGCATGTATGGGGGAATGGGGCACATGGCTGAGAGGGGATAGGGCTAGATAACTGGGGAATGGGGTGTAGATGGCTGGATATGTGGGGCAGGGCACAGGGCTGGGAGCACGGTGAGATTTGGGGTTGGGGGTGGAGGACTGCAGGCCTCATGAGGGGGATTGGGGAGAATGGAAGCAGCTGGTGCTTGGATTAATGTGGTTAGCGGAAACACATGGCTGGGGGGCATGAATGGCTGAGGGGTCGCATGGGTGGAGGAGCATGGGGATGGGGACTGGCCGTGGCTGGAGGGGGAAGCCCCTGCATAGCTCTGTGTGGAGGGGGTGCATGTGGGTGGTGGCTTCATCTGCTCCCTCTCAGTCTCCTCCTCCCCCCCCAGCGAGAGATCCTGCACTCGGACCTGGTGATGTGCGTGGTCATCGCAGTGCTCACCTTCGCCATCAGTGCCAGCACTGTCTTCATCGCCCTCAAGGTACCACGCGGGGTGCAGAGGGAGGGAGCTTCCAGGGCGATGGGGGCTCCTTGGGCAGCATGGGGGCATCACAGCTCCTGGTGGGAGGGGGTCTAAGAGGGACAGGCAGAGGGCACCACAGCTCAGAGGGGTCAGGGACAACTGCCAGGTCAGGGGACCCCTTGCTGGCAGCCTCTGCAGAGGCTAACAGCTGAGCAGGCAGCTCAAGGAACCCAGGAATCCTGGTTCCCAGCCCCCCAGCTCTGACCCACCAGACCCCACTGCCCTGGCGGAGCTGGGACAGAACCCAGAAGTCCTGACTTCACACCACCCTGCTTTTCTGAGTAGACCATAGAGGGAGTTACAGCACGCCGGGAGGGGGTGGGAGCCATTGCGGAGAGGCTGTGAGGAGAAAGGGGGGGAGGGGTTGCCGTGTGTGCGCAGCAGCCGGGTTGATGGAGTTGGTGGTGGGGCTGGGGGGTTGTTTGTGGGAGGGAGGCTCTAGGGAGCTGTGTGTGGGGTGGGCTGTTTGAGGGAAGAGCTCTCCCCCCGTCAGGGTACCCTGATCCGTCCGGATGCTCAGTCTGTTCTAGGCTACGTGCTGTACGCCCTGGCTGGGCTGGTTGGGCTGCTCACCCACTACCTGCTGCCCCAGCTCCGCAAGCAGCTGCCTTGGTTCTGCTTCTCGCTGCCTGTGCTGAAGTCGCGCGAGTACAGCCAGTTCGAAGTGCGCAGTAAGTGCTCCCGGGTGAGCCCAGTAAGGGGCCCTCTCCCTTCACCATCAGCGCCGGCCCCAGTGCCCCAGGATGACGGTAGGGGTTGTTGTGCTGCAGAGAGAGGAGTTGGGGGGCTCTTCCGCCATAGTCCTGGCCCCAGTGCCTTAGTGCAGCACTAGTGGGGCCTGCTGTTCTGGAGGTGTCGTCTGTTACGTGAAAGACAAGATCTCAGCGCCGGCAAGGGATCTCTATGTAAACTGCCCCCTGCGCCCCACCCCAGAGGCAGCCGCATCTCAGCATAGGCAAGGGATCCTTGCATAAAACACCCCTGCACTCCACCCCAGAGACAGCATCTCGGCATGGGTGAGAGATCACTGTGTAAAGGGCCCTGTGCTCCAACCCAGAGGTGGCTGCATCTCAGCATGGGTGAGGGATCCCTGCTGCTAGGTGTGGGGGTCATTGAGACTGTCTGTGCATTAGAACCACATGCTCTCCCTATGCTGTTGCTCTCTGATGGGTGGGGGGAGTAATTGCCTGTGCCCTGCAGGTGCCGCCCAGCTGATGTGGTTCGAGAAGCTGTATGCGTGGCTGCAGTGCGTGGAGAAGTACTTCATCTACCCAGCTGTGGTGCTCAATGCCCTGACGGTAGATGCCCACTCGGTCAGCACCCCCCACCAGGACAAGATCTGCATCTAGTAGGTACCGCAGCCCCCTTCCAGGGCTCCACCCCTGGGGCTCCCTGGCTGTGACTCCCCCTAACACTGTTGAGTCACTGCCCTGGAGCGTGTGGGGTCTGTCCCCTGCCCCTCCTCCCAGGGTGCAGCTCCCTGCAGGACACCCTGGCCCAGCCCCTGGGTCCCCCTGCCTCCCACATTCCCTTGGGCTCAATCAGCAAGGCAGGTCCTGGCCCCACCCAGCTCCCCCTGCCAGAGGTGATGCTGTTGAGACCTAGCAGGAAAAGCAATGGGCAGTGAGAACTGGCTACAGCACAGGAAAGGGGGCCTGGGATGGGAGTAACAGGCAGTGAGCTGGGGAGGGGGCGGTAGGCCTAGCAGAAGGAGAGTTTCTAGTCTCCCCCTTCGTGCAGGCAGCTGGGGAAGTAGAAACTCACAATAGAAAAGGGGGGTCTGGAAACTGCTGCTTTTTGGTTAGTTTTTAGCATCCCACTTCTGTCTGTCTAACCAATCTCGGAGGGAAGGCAGGGCTGGGGGTTGCCTGCTCTGGTGCCCCCTCCCATTTTCTCTCTCACCCCCAGCTGTCGTGCACTCCTCATCACCATGGCTGGCATGAAGCTGCTGCGCTGCTCCTTCTGCTGCCCGCCCCAGCAGTACGTGGCACTGGGCTTCACCGTCCTCTTCTTCCACTTCGACTACCAGCGCTACTCGGAGGGCTTCCTCATCGACTATTTCGTAACATCCATCCTCTTCAGCAAGGTGCCCACACACCCCTCGACTTCACCACTGCCCCCGGGCCTTGCGTAACCACCGCGCCCCACATAACCCCTGCGCCCCTGGGCCCTGCGTAACCACCACGCCTGCCACCCCTGGGACTCCTACTCTGCTCCCCAGACCCACAATCCCCTGCTCCCCCTACTCACTGTCCCACAATCCCCTGCACTACCTAGCTGGCACTCACTCCTGGTGGCTTTCCATTGATGTGCAATAGACACCAGAAATGCCCTGCCCAGCAAGATCCTGCAGTCTGAGGATCCCTCAGCATTACAGAGTCTCTCAGAGAGCCTGTGGCAGAGCTGAGGGTAGAACCCAGGCGTCCTGATTTCTAGGCCCCTCCCCTGCTCTAATCCACTAGACCCCAGTCCCCTCCCCTGGCTGGGATAGAGCCCAGGTGTTGTGGCTCCATATGGGTGGGCTGTGCTCTCTGTTGTGTGACACATCTGTTTCTCTCTCTTTTCCCCCCCAGCTGTGGGACCTGCTATACAAGCTTCGCTTTGTGCTCACCTACATTGCTCCCTGGCAGATCACATGGGGCTCAGCCTTCCATGCCTTTGCCCAGCCGTTCGCCGTGCCCCGTATCCTTGGGGAGCTGTCTGGGGGGTGCCCCAAGCTGGAGGGAGGGCTGCATGAGAGTGGTTGGGGGAGCGTGCATGGGGGGAGGGAACTACTGGGGAGGGGTACGAACCAAGGAGTGTTGGGAGGAGGGGAAACACTTTGGGGGTTTATGGGGTAGTGAGGGGCCTGAGGGGGGTATGGGATAATGTAGGGCTAGTGGGGTAATAGTGGGGGAGGCTTGGGTGCTTTTTGTCAGTTTCTAGGCCCACCTCTTTCTGTGTTTTGCACCCTGCTCTCTCCCTCACTGTGGGGAGGATGGGCATATGGCAGGGGCGAGTGGAGGCGTGGGGTGCCAGGGCTCCGCCGTGGTTGTTCAGTGGGGGGGCAGGGGAGAGTCAGGGCAGGCGGCTGGCGTGGGGACTCTGCGTCGGTTGTTGTCTTGACACCCCGCAGACTCAGCCATGCTGTTCGTGCAGGCCGTGCTGTCGGCCCTGTTCTCCACACCGCTCAACCCGCTGCTGGGCAGCGCTGTGTTCATCATGTCGTACGCCCGCCCCGTCAAGTTCTGGGAGCGTGACTACAAGTGAGTGAGAGACGCCCTCCCTCAGCCAGCAGAGCCCACCGCACCCCGTTATTGAAGGGCCCCACCATAGCCAGCCTCCCTTTCTCCCCTTCATGCCCCCCCATTGGGTCAACTACCCCTCCCCCCCACACCTGCTAGGCCAGGCTCTTCCTGCTCCAGGCTGGCCACACCAAGCCACCTTGTGCCAACACAGAGCCTGCAGGCAGCCCCCTTCTGGCCTAGCTGGGAGCTGCTGGGGGCCACCACGGGTGGGGATCCTGGGCCGGGGTCCAATGGCATACCGGGCTAATCTGGTTCTCCTCCTTCCCCAGCACAAAGAGAGTCGACCATTCCAACACCCGCTTGGCCACTCAGCTCGACCGCAACCCAGGTGCGTACCCAGGGTGCCCGCTGAGCCCCACGTCTGCTGTGTGCCCAGGGGCCACGGAGACTGGGTTCCCCACCCTAAAAGGTGGTGACTGCGGGGGGAGAGCACCCCCACGGAAACCCCTGCTGCATCCTGCCCTCTGCAGCACAACGCCTAGCACCACACTGGAGCCTTGGGACCGGCACTGACTGCAAGGGGACGGCACCCCCTGCTGAGTCCCCCGCTCCCTGCAGCACAGCGCCCCCTAGTGCTGCACTGGGGCAGCACTGCCCAAGGGGAGAGCTCCAATCCCACTGTCTCCCATCCCTTTTCTATGCTAGGCGCTGACGACAACAACCTGAACTCGATCTTCTACGAGCACCTGACACGCTCCCTACAGCACACGCTGTGTGGGGACCTGCTGC
Source organism: Emydura macquarii macquarii (assembly GCF_026122565.2). Lineage (NCBI taxonomy): Eukaryota > Metazoa > Chordata > Testudines > Chelidae > Emydura > Emydura macquarii. Next base: position 5,021,099 of record NW_027131105.1, on the reverse strand, counting down.
TGGGCCGCTGGGGCAACTACGCCACCGGTGACTGCTTCATCCTGGCCTCGGACTACCTGAACGCGCTGGTGCACCTCATCGAGATCGGCAACGGCCTTGTCACCTTCCAGCTGCGCGGCCTCGAGTTCCGGGGTGAGAGGCAGGCCCTGGCTGCGGGGCAAGGAGCCCCCAGGGTGGTCGGAGGGGAGCCTTGCGGGTTCTGGCCTGGATAGGACCCTTTTCACAGACCCCACTGACCACCAGCCCTCTCGTGATCTCACTCATACATTCATAGCATGTGCCATGCCTCCATCAGCCCACCCAGCCTGGGATCCCCCGTTCCACCTCCCCATCCCCTGCCAGCCCAGCATCAGTCTGTCTGTTGTAGCCTCATGGCAGTGGGTTGCCCTGAGGGGTCCCCGGCAGCCCCGCTCACCCCCCGCCCTCCACAGGGACATACTGCCAGCAGCGTGAGGTGGAGGCCATCACAGAGGGTGTGGAGGAGGACGAGGGTTGCTGCTGCTGTGAGCCAGGCCATCTGCCCCACATGCTGTCATTCAACGCGGCCTTTGGGCAGCGCTGGCTGGCCTGGGAGGTGGCAGCCACCAAGTACGTGCTGGAGGGGTACAGCATCAGCGACAACAACGCCGCCTCCATGCTGCAGGTCTTCGATCTGCGCAAGATCCTCATCACTTACTATGTCAAGGTGAGGGGCCTGGGAGTGGGGGTGGCACCCAGGGGCAGGGCCTTGAGGATGAGGCCAGGGGCCCAAGGCAGAGCACAGAAGGCAGACGGGGGGTGGGGGAGAATAGGGAGAGGAGGCTTAGGGGCAGGGAAGGTGCAGCTGAAGGGTGGGGGGTGGGGAAACGAGGGGCTGAGGGTTCAGCAAGAGCTAGAGGAAGTGGGGCAGGAGGCAGGGAAGGCTGCAGTGGGGGTGGGGAGAAGGCCAGGAAATGGGACCTGAGCCTTTCCTCTCCAGCAGACGCTGGCCCCAATCTGGCCCCAGGGCGAGGGGCGGCGATTCCTGGAGGTCAGTGCTGCTGCTGGTACCCGGGGGGGCACTCTGTGTGCACGCGTGCTCAGCGGGAGGGTTTAACTCTGTGCCCCGGCAGAGCATCATCTACTATGTGACGTGCTCAGCCAAGCTGGAGGAGTGGCTGGGGAACACGGTGATCCAGGAGGCGCTGCGCCCCTGCACGGCCCCCAGCTACACCGACAGTGACCCCACCTTCAACCTGAACATTGACGAGGACTACGACCCCCGCATGGCCGGCGTCACCCTGTCCTCCTTCTGCAACGTCTACTTGGACTGGATCCAGTACTGCGCCGGCCGCAGGGACAAGGTGGGCATCTGGGTGCCAGGGCCTGCACCCAAGAGCAAAGCGAGCCAGGACACCTGGGATCTGGCCCAACTCTGGGCAGGGAGTGAGGTCTAATGGGTTAGGACATGGGAAGCTGGGAGCCAGGACTCTGGGTGCTAGACCCACCTGGGTTCTATCCTTAGGACATGAGGCAAGTTCTTCGTAGTAGGTTGCGGTCTGTCAGAAGCAGGGGGTGTCATGCTGCATGGGAGGGCTCCTGTTCTCTCCTCCCTCCCCCTCACAGCTACCTCTTTCTCCCTGCAGCCCATGGACAAGGAGTGGAACTCTCCACTGGTCACCCTCTGCTTCGGGCTGTGCATTCTGGGGCGCCGGGCACTGGGCACAGCCTCCCATAGCCTGTCTGCTAGGTGAGACACCCCTTTTATTGCCCCCCTGCCCATGGCCTGTTTGCAAGGGGAGAGAGCCCCTCCCCTGCAGGCAGGCCTGCCCCTCCCCCTCCCCCCCGCCTACCTGCCAGGCAAAGTAATGGAAAAGCTGATGTGGCGTTCATTTAATAGAGAATGGGAGGCTGGGAATATAATTAACGCCAGTCAAAAAGTTCTTGTCAAAGAAATGTGGTTTTGTTCAGTGATGAGCTTGCAGGCTGGGTTGATAGATGCTGTGTAGACGTAATAGACTGTTGTACGACGTTCTGATGAAAACATGAGCAGTAGGCGGTATCAATAAAGCCCACGTTAAATGGCTGAAGCTCTGGCTGACTGACAGCTCTCAGAAAGTCATTGTCAGTGGGGACTCCTCACTCAGTTCTGGCGTTTCTGGTGTGGCCCTGTGGGGGTCAGTTTGAGGCCAGATTTGAGTCAACATTTTCATCAGTGATTCACAGATTCCCAGGCCAGCCAGAACCATTGTGATCATATAGTGAGTCTGACCTTCTGTAGAGCACAGGCCAGAGGACTTCCCCAAAATCATTGCTAGAGCAGTTTTTAGAGGAAGCATCCCATCTTGATTTAAAAGTTGCCAGTGATGAAGAATTCACCACCACCCTTGATAAATTGTTCCAATGACCGTCACTGTAAAAATGTACACCTTTTTTCCAGTCTGAATTTGTCTAGCTTCAGTTTTCAGCTACTGGATCATGTTTGACTTTTCTCTGCTAGATTGAAGCGCCTATTATCAATATTCGGTCCCTCTATAGGTACCTACAGACTGTGATCAAGTCGCCCTTTACCCATCTCTTTGATCAGGAAGTAAATATAAAATCACTGCTGATAAAATCTGTGCATGACACAAAGATGGGTGGAGTGATAAGGACAGGGCTATTGGGATCATTTGGTAAGCTGGGCCCATTCAAACAAACTGTGTTCTAGTACACTCCAAGGCACGTAGGGGTGAGGAATGCAGGCCAGACATCACAGAATTGGGGATGATGCCCTGGGAAAGGAGAGAGGGACCAACAGCTCAACATGTGCTTCCAGCGCAACAGCCTGGCCAAAAAGACCAGTGCAGCCCTTGGGTGTATGAAGAGCGGAATAGTGAGTAGGTGCAGAGAGGGCTTTGACCTCTGACGACGGCATGGATGAGAGCAGGACTTGGGGTACTGGGACTACATGGAAGATGGAGACGGTCCATGCCAGTGGTTGGAGGGCTGGAGAAAACCCCTGCGGTGAGAGAGTGAACGAGCACCATCCGTTTAGTTGATCAAAAAGCCTATGGCGAGGTGACCTGATCACTATAAATACTGTCCTGGGTGAACTCCCTTTAATCGGTGGGCAAAGGCAGGACAAGAACCAGTGGCTAGAAGCTGACCCCAGATGCTTTCCAATGAGAAACAAAATGCGTGTTTGCCAGGGAGGGTGATTGGAACAAACACCCCAGGACTGGGGTGGAGTCTTCATCTCCAGTCCCGGCTGGCTGCCTCCCTGGGATTGGGCTCAGAGCTGCGGTGTCCGGCCTGTGCTGTACAGCGGGGCAGACTAGGTGATCCATGAATCTGTGAGACGCCCCCCGCCCCACTGGCAAGACCCACCTGCAGCCTGGTGACCAGATCTCCCTCCCCCCGCCCCCCGCTGAGCTGTGCTGTCCCCACAGCCTGGAGCCCTTTCTGTATGGCCTGCACGCCCTCTTCAAGGGCGACTTCCGCATCACCTCGCCCCGCGATGAGTGGGTCTTCGCCGACATGGACCTGCTGCATCGTGTGGTAGCGCCCGGCGTCCGCATGTCACTCAAGCTGCACCAGGTACTGCCCCCGCCCACAGGCCCCGCTCCTGGGCAGCTGGGTAGTGGGCTCCCCGCCTCGGAAACAGGCAGGGTGAGCCCTAAGGGCCACGCCCAGCAGGAGCAAGAGGGAAGAAGGGAAGGCTTGTCCTGTCACTCGCCTGCCTGCCTGCAAACTCAGCCTAGGGCATGGGTGAGAGAGGGGATGGCCTCTGGGGGAGAAGGAGGAATGGCTGGGGGAGAAGGGATGGCCTGTGGGGTGGTACCTGGCTAGGGGGGAGGGGATGGCGGGGGGCCGGCCTGCTGGGCAGGGAGGGAGGAAGGGATGTTTCAGAGGGGTGGGGTAACCCGTTAGCTTGCTGAGGGAGGGGTGACGATCCTGGAGACGAAGGGTCAGAGGGTCGTGCCCCCATCTCTCTGACCCTCCCCCTCCTGTGCACCCAGGACCATTTCACGTCCCCTGACGAGTACGAGGACCCAGCCGTGCTGTACGATGCCATCATGGCCAACGAGGAGAAGATGGTGATCTCGCATGAGGGCGACCCGGCCTGGCGCAGCGCCATCCTCGCCAACACGCCGGCCCTGCTGGCGCTGCGCCACGTCATGGACGACGCTAGCGACGAGTACAAGATCATCATGCTCAACAAGCGCTACCTGAGCTTCCGTGTCATCAAGGTGAGACTCCCACCCTCCCACGACCCTGCCGGAGCCCTGGCTCCCAGCCCGCCTGTGCTAACCACTGGACCTCGCTCCCTGCGCAGAGCTGGGGCTAGAGCCCCGACTCCCCCTTACCCCATTTTCTCACCCTGGCCAGGTGAACCGGGAGTGTGTGCGGGGGCTGTGGGCCGGGCAGCAGCAGGAGCTGGTGTTCCTGCGGAACCGCAACCCGGAGCGGGGCAGCATCCAGAACGCCAAGCAGGCGCTGCGCAACATGATCAACTCGTCCTGTGACCAGCCCATCGGCTACCCCATCTACGTGTCGCCCCTCACCACCTCCTACGCTAGCAGCCACCCCCAACTGCGCTCCCTCTGGGGTGGCCCCATCAGCCTGCACAACATCTCTGCCTGGCTCATCAGCAGCTGGGAGCGGTGAGTGTTGTGGAGCGCCCCCTGCTGAGAGAGGGCAGGGCTGGAGTAGCCAAGAGCTCACCCCAGCCAGGGCTCCCGCCCTGCTGCCTATGGCGCCCCTGCTGGAGAGGTCAGCTGGCTAGCCAGGACGCAGTGCTCTCCATGCGCTGAAGCCCCCATCCCTCATCTCCCCACAGGCTACAGAAGGGCTGTGGCGCCGGGTGCAACAGTGGTGGGAACATTGAGGACTCGGACTGTGGCGGAGGCTCTTCGTCCATCAGCAACAACCCTGCAGGGCATGGGCAGCAGGGCAGTAGCGCCCCAGGCGGGCCGAGCATGGGCATAGCCACCCCGGGGGCTTCAAACCCCCAGGAGCCGCCCGTCACTACTGCCCAGCCTCAGGCAGGTATGGAGATCAGCAGCAAACCTGCCTGCTCTGGGAGGGGAGTGGGGTGTAGGGGGGCTGGGAGCCAGGATTCCTGGGGTTCCTCCCCTGTTCTGGTGGCGGAGGGGAGTCTAGTGGGTTAGCTCAGGTGTGGGGGACTCCTGCATTCTAGCCCCTTCTCTGCCCCTCCCTGGATAAGAACTGTCTGGCTGCTGGCACAGGTAAGGCCCAGCTGTGCAGTGCTGGGGGCCGTTTTGGAGGCCATGTGGCAGGTGGGATGTGATGGGGGCACCAGGCTCTCTCACTGAGGACTGGGAGCTGGAGCAGTGGAAGGGGCAGGTGCTAGTGCCATGGGTGGGCACTAGGGTGAGGCTGTGTCTGGGCCATCCCAGCTCTAACCTTCCCGTCTCCCCACAGGCCCAGAGCAGAGCCTTCCGCTGGGCCAGAACTGGCTGGTGCGGCCAGTGCCAGGGAGCCAGGTGGAGAGCCGGCGTGACGTCCCCCCCGCCGCCCCCTGGGTGCCTGCCCAGCGCCTCTCGGGCAGCCAGCTGTCCTGCACCAGTTCCATGGCCTCCATGGCCTCACAGCTGGAGGGTGCAGGGCCAGGCCGGGCCCTCCCGCTGCCCCTGCGCCCGGCACTTGGCACCTCGGCCACCTTTGCCTACGAGGGGCTGTGTGGAAAATGGAGCCTGCCTGGCCGCAAGGGGCTCAATGGGCTGACAGGGGGCGAGGGAGACGCCTCCCCAGGGACCCCTGTCAACACCAGTGCCACCCAGAGCACACCCCCCCGGGGAGCCAGCATCAGAGCACAGGTGAGACTGGGCCCCCCCAAACCTCAGCCCCCCACCCTGTCCTCCCAGGGGCGACCCTGGCTCCCTCCTCCACCCCATGTGCCCTAAGGAGAACTGCCTTTCATTCCCCTCACTCCCACACTCGGCACCACGGGGATGGCTGTCCCCACCCCCCTGCCTTAGGGGCTGTGCCCATTCCATATCAGGCATAGCTGTTTCATTGTGCGTGGGGGGTCACTCCTGGATACACCGTGCCCCCCCCCCCCCCCAACAGGTGGTTCAGGCCAGCTCCAGCAGATCCGCTTAGCGCTAATGGAAAGCCCTTAAGCTGGCTTGGGGTGCCTGTGTGAGGCCCCTGCCCACGCGAGAGGCCATTTGAAGGGCACGTGGGATTAGCTGCAGCTCCGATGTTCCCCGCCTGCACCTCATGGAGCCCCATCCCAGCCTGTCCCACACCCCCCCCCCCCCCCAGTGTCCCCTCCAGCTAGCCTGTAACCCATCTCTTTCTTTGCCCACAGCCCGCTGCGTCCCCTGAGCCAGGCCCCCTCGCCGACACCACGGACGCCGACTCTCCCCAGCAGTGCCCCCCACTGGCAGAGCCAGAGCAGCAGCCGCCCGGCCCCGGCGCCCCCCCACCGGAGTGGGGCCGGCAGCGGGAGAAGGAGAGCCCCGCCGCCCAGCCACTCCTGGAGCACCAGTACTGAGGGGGGCCAGTGGGAGCAGCTGTTGTCCCCCCCCCCCATCGATACCAATGGGCTGGTCCCGTCACAGTCCCGTCCCCTCCCCACTTCAGGACCCTGGACAGCAATAAGGGGGCCAGTGGCGGCTCCACCTGACCCTGCTTCCCCCCCACCAGACTCCAGAGGGGACCCCATGGACAACAGTACTGTCCCCCATAGTGGGGGAGGGGCAGGTAGGGGTCCCCTCCACCAGAGACTCAACTGCCCCTCGTTCTCAGTACTGCTCCCCCAGCAGTGTATTTAAGGAGGGGTGGGGGGAGCCAACTGAATAACACTATTTTTGATTTTTTTTTTTTTTTGAGGGTTTATTTTTCTCTGATCCTGGATTTTTGGTTGATACAAAAAATTAAAAAAATTCCAAAAAAAAAAAAAAAAAAAGGCAAAACCCTGCACTCCCCAGACATGCACCCCCTAACCACTGGTGGGGGAGGGGCTGGATTCCTGGGTTCTGTCCCCAGTGCTGGGAGGTGTGGGGCGTGTCTAGAGCATTAGAGTGGAGGCAGGTTTGGAGTTCGGACTTTTGGGTTCTGTCCCAGCACAGGGAGGGGGTCGAGTGGGCTAGAGTGGGGCTAGGCTTGGCGTCAGGACTCCTGGGTTCTATCATGGGAAGGAGGTGGGGGGGGGGGTCCCAGTGGGTCACAGCAGGAGCGGCTGCAGTAGGACACCTGGGTTCCAATCTCGCCTTTGGCACCTCTGCTTCAGTTTCCTCCTCTGTCCACTGCTGCCACTAACACTTTGCCCCCACAGGGGGTCCCTTTCCGGGTGCTCACGGGGGAGGGATGGTTTCAGCCCCTGCCCTCCCCATGTCTCTTCCCATGGAGTTACACCCCCCAGCCGGGCCTGCTCTGCAGGAGTCGGAGATGCCTCCACCAACCAGCCCAGCCGCCAGCTGTGCTTCTGCAGAGAAATGGGGCAGCCCCCTCCTTCCCCTTCCTCATCCACCTTGCTTGCCTCAGAGGGGAGCCAGTCCTACAGGGGGCTGGGGCTTCCTGGGCAGCCCCCGGCTGTTGGGGAAGCACACAGTTCTTAGCCAGGGGGATGCTGCAAGGCTGTTGTGGGGTGGGCCTGAGGAGGAGGGGTTCTCCCCCAATGACAGGGGGCTGGCCCAAGGCTGGTTCCTGTGTGGGCCAGGGACCCCTTGGCAGGTGAGAGGCTGGTGTCCATCTGGGCCCCCCTCAAACCCACTGTCTTGCCTGGGAAGGGGCAATTGGTGGCAGAAGTGGGAATTACAGGTGGGGGGGCAGTTTAGCTGGCTGTATCTGCTGATGGGTACACTACCCTCACCCCAAATATTCTGAGCCTACAGGCCCCCTGAAATGCTGCAGCCCCCCATCCTCTCTGTGTATGGGGGAGGGTCTCTTCACGGGGGTCTGTGCCTGCTGATGGGGACCAGGAGCAAAGGACCTGGCCCTGTCCTGAGACACCAAAGCAGGGCACCCCTCCTATGCTTGTCTGGCCCCCCCATCCCGTCCCTCGGTTTGTCTGTCCTTCCCAGGTTGCTCTGTCTGCCCATCTTCCAGTACCCAGGCTGACGAGTCAGTTGGTCTTCCCCCAGCCATCTGTCTGTCTGCCCCCTCCCTACCCAATCTCTTGCTCTGCGCTCACACGGCTGGTATCGCACCCCACGTCTGTCCGTCTGTCCTTCCCACCCCCCCACCCCCAATCCCTGTCAGTAGATCCGTTCCCACCCCCGCGTCTGTCTGTGTCCTTCCTTCCCCTCCACCCCGCGGGTCTGTCCGTCCTCGCTGCTCCGTGCGCGGCGGCGGCGCTAGGACAGCGCGGGGCGGGGGGGTCCTGTCAGCTGGGAGGGGAGGGAGCGGCCGGTGCAGAGGCTGGGGGGAGACGCGGGACGCTGGACCCGGAGGTAGGAGCCCCCGCCCCGATCCCTGACCCCAGCGCCGCCCGCCCCACACGCTGCCCTCTCTCCACCCGCCCCCGCACCCCCACCCAGTGCCGCCCCCGCTCCCCCACCCCCACCCTCCTCCCCTCACACAGCGCCCCCACCCGCCCCCCCACAGTGCCACCCTCACCCCCATTCCCCGCTCCCCCACCTAGCACCCCTCACTTCCCCACTCCCCTCACCTCATACACTGCCCCCTTCCCGGCACCCAGCACCCCACCCCCTGCTCCCCCACCCCCTAACCCCACACAGCACCCCCACCCATTCCCTTCCCAGCACCTCATCCCCTGCTCCCCCACCTAGCACCCCCATCCCCCTTGCAGCACCCCCACCCAGCACCTCTCACCTCATACAGTGCCCCCACTATCCCATCCATCCCGTTCCCGGCACCCAGCACCTCTGCTCCCACCCATCCCAGCACCCCCACCCAGTGCCACTCCCGCTCCCCCATCCATCTATCCGTCCCTTCCCCCATACAGCACCCCCTGCTCCACCACCCCTACCTATCCCCGCACCCTACCTAGCACCTCACACAGCACCCACACCCCTCTCCTGCCCAGCACCCAGCAGCCCACTCCCCCTTCACCCCACCCAACCCCTTCCCAGCATCCTGCACCCCCTGCTCCCCCACCCATCCATCTCCCCTATAGCCCCGCCCAATGCAGTGTCCCCTCTGTAGATGTCCTTCCCAGCATCCAGCACCCCTAACGTGCTGTCCCTGGAAGGGGCACCAGGTTTCCACTCTGTGGGTGAAGGGCAGACCCCCAGCAGATTGGGGTGGGGGTCATGTTGGTGCTTCTGAGTAGGGGGGATTTGCTTCCATAGGGGTGATGGAAGGATTTACAGGGGGCTGCCCCCCATTTATCCTGGATTTGCTTCTACTGAGGGGAAGGGGTGCCTGGCTGGGCATTGTCTGAGGCTATTTATGAAAAAATGGGATAAGTGGGGGTGGGGGGAGCCTTGGGGTGAGGGGGTGGAGCTTGGCAGGCTGAAAAGGGGAAGTGGGGCTCACTCCTCATCTTTTAAACATTCTTTTATTAGTATTTTAAAACTTCCCCAATGCCCACACCACACAGCCCCCCAGCACTATGCCGCCCCTCCCCCAACACCCACACAACACAACTTCCATCCCCCATCACAACAGAGCCCCGTTCGCCCAATGCCCGCACAACACAGCCCCCCAAAACAATAATCTCCCCCTCCAAATGCAATGCAGCCGCCTTCTCCACACACAGCGCCCGCACAACACAACCCCTCTAGCACCATGCTTAGCACACACAGCACCCCTGCTGCAGCAGCACAGCACCCTGTGCGCAATCCACAACACAACCCCTCTCATGCTGTGCAGCACCCCTCTCCCAAAGCACACTACACAACAGAACACTCCTCGCCCTGCCACAGCCACTCAGGAACTGCAATCGACGGGCAATTCCGATATTTTGGATTTCGTTTTTCTTTCCAAATCACAACCAAAAAGTCAGAATCTTGGGCAAACCGAGCGTATGGAAACACGGCAATTCGGTGCCTCGGCCCCGTTTTGGTTTGATTCAAAAGTGATGCCATTTTGACTTTCTCATTTTGGTCCATTTCGACTTGTCCAGTGTATTGAAATAGTAAATCGGATCCGTTCTAGAGAAGATGAGCTATTTATAAATATAACAATATTGGAATTAAGGTTGTAAGACAATGTATGTCTCCAATATTGCATATCACCATGAATATATTACAATATTAAATATCTACATCTATTTTAATATGATAAATACCCAAGCACTTTAATATTTTGATATTTATAGTTAGTAGATTTAGTATTTTCATAAAACATAAAAGTCCAAAAAAATTAATCAAAATAATAAAAGTTGAAACCGATCATTTTTCCTTCATTGAAGAAGGCAGTCAAAACAATTCATTTTTTTCCCATGTAAAATTGTGTCAGAATTGGCAAGTTCCCGTGAAATATTTCACATTCAAAGACATGGATATTATCAGCGGAGAGATCGCACCAAAAAATTCCAAGCACAACACATAACACAATACACACAACACAACACAACCCCCTTACTCAGTGTCTGGTGCAACCTGATATACACAACATAACAGCACAACACAACCTCATTGCCCACTGCCTACTGTGACCTGATACACAACACAACACAACACAACCCCACTTGCACACCACACAATGGACACCTCCTTTCACCACAGCACATCCACAAAATGCAGCATAGTTTAGGCGCAGCCCAGTCCTGCCTAGCCCACACCCCATGCACCCCAGTGTCTCAACACAGCACACCTGGCCTGTGGCATGGCGCCCCGGCTCACTGTACAGCACCACAACCCAGCATCCCTACTTCCCCATCCCCCCACGCACACACATTGTCCCGCACCACTCTTGGATGACCCACACTCACATAGCCCCATCCAGCCTACTCCCTGTGGGGCATGGGGCAGGGGCACCCCCTGCAGCCTGGATGGGCATTGGCAGAGCAGAGCAGGGCTGGGGCTGGATACCCTGCGGGAGGGGCTTTTAACAGGGGGGCCCCGATGTCTCCCCCTGCCAATTCGAATCGCCCAGATCAGGAGATGGGGGGCTGATGGGTTAACTATAGGGAAGAGTAGGAAGCTGGGTCAGCTGTGGGGTGGGGGAAGGTGGCCGCAGGGGAGCAAATGGCATCTTGGTGATGTTCTCTCTGGAGGGGTCCTTCAGGAACACAGGGAGGCGACAGATGGGCCTCTGCTGGGAGGGGCAGGGCATAGCTATGGGGGCAGCAGTGGGGGGCAGGGGAGAAGGCTGAGGTAAGTATGGTGCTGGTGGGGGAGTGGAGGGCCCCAGGGGAGGGGAGCTTATAAAAGCATTAAACTGATGCGGTTGCTCAGAGGAGTAACTTGGTGGTAAATTTATAATCCAAATAATTAATGATAATAGGTAGGAGGAGTCCAGTGGTTAGAGCAGGGGGAGCCGGGAGCCGACACTCCTGGGTTCTACCCAGCTCTAGGAGGGGAGTAGGGTCCAGTGGTTAGAGCAGGGGGAGCTGGGAGCCAGGAGTCCTGGGTTCTACCCCAGCTCTGGGTTGGGCCTGGAGTGCAATGGTAGGTGAGGGGGAGCTGAGGGGAAGAAGGGAGACGTGGGGCCTAGGCACTGATGAGCTGGACAGTGAAGGGGGTGGGGAAGATTTGGGGGGGCGTCTCTAAAGGGGCTTCCTTGTCCTGGGGTTCCAAGGCTGATCGAATTCCACCCCCTCTAGCTGGAACATGGGACACATGCTGGCTGCAGGGGGGGGAGTGAAGGCCAAGGAGCGGGCCACTTGGGGCAGGCAGAGTTTCCCGATGCTGCAGCCATGCTGGAGCCCCTGGGCATTGGAGCTAGGGGTACTGGAGCGTGGGAGCACCCCCAGCAAATACCCAGCGTCCTTCACACACGGGTTACAGTGCTGCTCAATGGCTGCCAACGCCTCTGCCACCCCTGACCCTCCTTGCGTCCCTGAAAGGCCCCTTTGAAGGAAGCAGCCTCGGGGTGACGCAGCCCAAATGGCATCCTCCTCCACCACCCCGCCGGGGGGGGAGGGGGGGACCCATTCATGGCCAGGCGAGGGCGGCTGCTTGCCTAAGCTAACTTGGGACTGGCAGAGGGTGGGGGGGACCAACGGCAGAGTCACTGGGGCAGCGCTGGGTGCTGGCCCAGCACATCCTGGCTCCAGTCATGGGGATCCCCCCAACATACATAGATCTCTGCCAGCGTCCCTCAATCCTGATCACAGCCTCCTGCCATCCTACCCCTGGGCAGCTCTGCCGGCGTCCCTCAGTCTTGACCCGCAGTCTCCCTTTATCGCCCTGTGGGCGTGAGGCACCGATTTGTGGTTTCCACTCTGGAACGGCAAGAAAAAGAGCAAAAGAGCCGTTGGTTGGGCTCTGTGCCGGGTGGGGTGAAGCAGGGAACCCAGGGCTGGGTTTCAGAGGCAGTGGAAGAGCTGGGGGTCCCAGGGTCCCGGATAGCGGGGTGTGGGCTGGGCCGAGGTGTGGGGGAGCCCAGGGCTGGGATAGCAGGGGGCTGTGGGTCAGGATTGAGGGGCACCAGCAGAGCAGGCGGGGACGGGGGCGGCGTTGTTAGGCCCAGCTGCCTGGCCAGGAAGTTGCACACCGGTTTGGGGGTGGGCTGTCGGCAGGTCAGGCTCGGGCCCTGGCTCTTTCCTGAGGATGTTGGGGGGGTGAGGAGGGGATGTGGCTTGGGCTCCTGGTTGCGCCATCACTTCCCGCACAGCAGGAAGCGAGTCAGAGCGTCCGCGCCGCCCAGCCGCCTGCACCCCAAGGTACCGACCCCTGGGTACTGAGCCCTTTGCCTGGCTTGGAGGGCGCTCCCTTGCACTGGAGAATCATGGGGGCGCGGGGGCGCCAGGGGGCTGATGTGGGTGGCTCCGTGGCCAAGGGGGGTTGTAGAGATGCAGATTGTCAGGGAGTCCCTTGCCCTGGAGCGATGGAGCAGGTCTGGGGGGCAGGTGAGGGGGGCCAGCTGAGGCTCATGGGGGGCTGGAGCCCAACCGGTGGGAGGAAACAACCAAGGGCAGCATGGGGGGGTGCGTATCCAACCATTCTTTCTTTGTGTGGGGGGCTCCCCTAGGGAGGGGATGTTTCCCCAGGGCAAAATAAATGCGATGGGCAGCTCAGGCAGCGGGTCCCAGCAGGGCCCTGGTTGCATTCCTCTGTCCATGACCATGTGGCTGTGTCCATGTGTCTGTCCTGTCCTCCCCCCCATCTCCTTAATTTAGCTGGCTGAATTTTTCTACTTCCTGCCAGCATAGCTTCCTGAGACCTGAAATCACACCCTGAAATGGAGCCCCCTCAACCTTTCTGCCTGACCGTGGGACCTCCAGACCCTGTCAAGCTCCCCTCACCCCACATCCAAAACAGCTTCCACTTTTCCCTGGGGGGAGGGTGGGTGATGGGAGTATCTCCCAGCTGCACAGATTGACATCCAGCCCCAGGCCCACCACTGCCCCCCCACTCCCCAGATAGAGGGAATGAACCCCGGTGTCCTGGAAAGGGTCCCAGCTCCATTGCTTCCTGAGTCCCCCTCTGCTGATACAACAGAATGCAGGATTCTCCAGCACTTCCTGTCCTAAATCCTTGGGAAGTGTCAATGTGCAGCTGTTAAATGAGCCCCCCAGACACAGCTGCCTCTCAGCTCTGGGTGAGGGAGCCCTGTATAAACAGCCCCCATGCCCCACCCCAGAGGCGGCTGCATCTCAGCACGGGGTAAGGGATTCCCTTTACCCCAGGAAATACTGATTTCGTGCTGTCTTTCTCCAGGTCCCTGTGACACTCCCAGGCTTAGACGTCCCTCCCCCCCAGGAGCTGGGTGAGTTGCTCTTTCCCATCTGTGGGGAGGCGGGTGGAGACGGCCCACCTGTGTGTGTGGGGCTGGAGGGCACTGTGCCATGGGGGTTAATACAGGAGTTGGGTAGGGGGTCTGGTTCATTGCTGTCACCAGCCCCACACTTGGTCCCTAATAGACACCAAGCAACCCCTCTTTTGCTCCCTCTGCCATTCAGCTCCTATTAACACTTTTTCTGCCTTCCCGCCGCCCCCAAGTCTCAGGAAATCCAGCCCCAGGAAAAAACCATCAGTTTGTCCCAAGTGCAACCCCCAAGCTGGCGGGGAGGGTAAATGCAGGATCTGTCGCCAGGCATGTGTGTCCGGGGGTGGGGTGGGGCTCGATCGTCGCCCCAGCACAATGAGGGGGCACGATGGAACCGCTGGGTGAGGGGAGGAGGGGCTGCAACAGGCAGGTACTTCGTTAATGCTCCAGTAAGTAACTAGGTTAACGAGCCCATCTGCACCAGAGACTGGGACACAGGGCCTTTCCCCTCTAGGGGGCACTGGCTCTGATCCAGCCCCAGGTGGGGGACAGGCTGGATCAGGGTGCAGGGCAGGCCATGGGTTATGTGGCCTTTCCCCTCTAGGGGGCACCAGATCCGATCCAACTCCAGGTCCATAGTGAAAGTCATTCCCATCTGTGCCACAAGTTTGCTGGGTCTCAGGCCAGTTGTCCCTAGTAGGACAGGGCACCTCCCTTTCCTCTCTAACCCCATGGCGGGGGGGGGAGGGGTACATGGTGCTGAGCAATGAGTTTGAAAGGAAGGCACATGGGGGAGGGGGGTTGTGTGTGAAGAGGAAGAGGGCATGGGAGAAGGGGTTGTGGGAGGGAGGAGATAGTGGGGGTGGGCCTCTCCCTGCTGTCTCCCCTGAACTGGGGCTGCACAAGGGTGGGTTGGGGGCTGGGGCCTCTGATCCAACAGCTCCCCCCACCATGAGCATCACGGCAGAAACCCATTTCCCCCATGCATCCGCACCTCACAGATGTGTCTCTAGTGTGCTGGGGGGAGGGAGGTAAATTCAGTGGCTCATCTGACGCATACGCAGCCAACTGTAAATAGGGAAGTGGGGGCCACCCACCCCCCCACCCCCGCTGAGAATGGCAGATGGCTTCAGTTCCATAGAATCATAGAGTCACAGAAGGGACCTCAGGAGGTCATTGAGTCCAACCCCCTGCTCAAAGCAGGACCAACCCCAACTAAACCATCCCAGCCAGGGCTTTGTCAAGCTGGGCCTTAAAAACCTCTAAGGATGGAGATTCCACCACCTCCCCAGGTAACCCATTCCAGGTCTTCACCACCCTTCCAGTGAAAACGTTTTTCCTAATATCCAACCTAGACCTCCAATACAAATCAGGCCATCAGTGAAATGAGCTTGATGGGTCTTAGCCTTGGCATTGTCTGGGCTGCAGGTCGGGATTAAGGGACATCAACAGAGCTGGTGTTGGGGGGAGACTGGGATAGCAGAGGGTTGTGGATCAGGATTGAGGCACATCAACAGAGCTGTGGCAGAAGCTGATCTGCTGCCCCTTTCCTCGTCTCTCTCTCTGCTGTTTCTGCTGCTCCCTGAACCCCTCCCCACGCCAGAATGTCACTGGGGAAGCAGCCAGCTCCCCCCTTCCCCCGATCCCAGGATCCTAGGGAATCAGGGACCGTGGAGGGGCTGGGAACGGGGAGCCGGGACAGGAATTGTTATCCAGGAGTTTGGAACTCCAGTAGTTGCAGGGAGTCATTGTGAGAGGGGCAGGTTTGGGGGAGTCAGTCCCAGGTTGGGGGGGTCACAACTAGCTTGGAGGTGAGTTCAGACGTGAGGCACAGGGTGACTGTTTGTCCCTAAGACCTTTCACTCTGCCCCCACTATCTCTGGGGGCCTGACCCCCTCCCCCACAGATTCCACTCTCTGCTGGGCTCAGCAACAGGCAGTGAAAGCAGAAGTGTGCCTGGGGCACTGGCTAGGTGCAGGGAGTGGGGGCTGGTGCAGGGGGCAGGTGTGTGTAGGGGGATATCCCTTCAGTTGGGGTCAGGGCAGCAGCTCTGTTTCTGCCCTTGGTGGACATCACTTCCAAGCTGAGAGCCTCAGTCCCTTGTGCCTGGTGTCCCTCCCCCGCAACCCCCTCCCCCCACCCCCCAGGAGGAAGCTGCTACAAAAGCAGGTACTTGTGCAAGTTCCTGTTTTTGGCTCTCTCTGTTGGTGGCTGGGCAGAGCCCCGTATCCCAAGCCCCATGTGAAGGCCCTGTAGGCCCTGTCTCCCCCCCTCTTCCCCAAGCCAGCCAGTCCCCAGTCCTGGGCCCGGATTGGGGCCAGCATTCTCTGTTCTTGGGGCCTGTGTTGGATGAGGGAGGGGCATTTCTAGCTGCTTTGCCCCAGCCATCTTGTGTCACAGACTGTGCCTGTGTCTGATAATTGCTGGTTCCTGATCCCCCCTGCTCTCCTTTCAGTGCCGAGACATGCCCCCCCCCCTCCCTCCCCAGCCACAGCCGCCCCGTCTGAGCCAGGGCAGGAAGCTGCGGCTAGAGGGGAGCATATAGGACCATTTCTTGCAGCCCTGACCACAGATCTGTGTCCTGTCTGCAGCTGCTGCTAGTGCAGTACTGCACTCTCCCACCCCCCCGCACCGATCACGTCAGCATCCCAGAATGCACGTGCCCCTCACAACAGTCATGTCAGCGTCCCAGAATGCACCTGCCCCCTAACAGTCACATCAGCCTCCCAGAATGCACCTGGCCTCTCCTCTCCAGACTGCACTTGGTATGCAGAAATAGCCGTTTCTCCCTCTCCCCCCCAACACGCTGTGATAGGGCAAAACCCCCCAACATCAGAGCTCCATGAGGCCCAGTCTACTGTTGGGGGCATCACTGGGGGTCAGAGGGGAGATGACATACAAGGGGATTCCCACTGAGGGAGGATGACGGATCCATGTCCTGCAGTACCCCAATATCAGAGAGAAAAAGGGACCCAGATACCATTGAACTTGCTCAGGAAAGTGCCTGGGTATTAAACAGGAAAGTACAGGGGTTTCAGAGCGGAAATGTACTCTGGGTACTAGGTAGATCAATGACCCAGAAAAGCACCCCAGTATTAGAAGGAAAGTACTCAGGCATCAGAGAGGGAATGGCTCCGTATTTGACAGATAAAATTACTGTAGAAATACCCTCTCCTCGAGGTGAACCCTCCCCGTCGTCTCCCTGGTAAGCAGCCCAGGTTGGCACCTGGCATGTTTCAGGGCTGCCCCCATCGCACCAGGGAAGGGTGTCCAACCATTCACCAGATCATGGCAGAAATTCCCCTGATGTTTTGGAGGTAGCTGGGGGGATGGAACCCAGCACAAGCTGCCTCAGTGCTGCGGGGAGGGAGTCCAGCATTGCAGCCTGGGCTTCTCCCCTTCTCCTCCCAGCTCAGACCTCCGCACGACTCCTTTTGCAGGAAGGTGGCCCCCAGCCCCATGCCAGGACCTGGGATTGAGCAGCCTGCTTCGCCAGGGGCCGAAAGCTGAGTGCCCTGCCCAGCATCAGTGCCTCCCCACACCCAGGCTGCACCAAGACCCCCCATTGCCTCCCAGCATGATGCGCCCGCCGGCCACGCCCCATGGCTGGATTTGACGCCTTCCAGCGCAGCATCCTCTCCCCACAAGCAGAGCCTGGACCCTCTCATCCAATGACACGGCGGGTCCCGCCCACTGACAGCCAGAGGCCATAAAGGCAAAAGCTGATTGACTGATTGAAGGGACAGAGCATATTATTGTCTTCCCAACCAACTGGGATTGCTGCTTCCTTGACTCTTCGATGTGACTGGCAGCCACGCCTCTGTCATCCAGGCCGTCTCATTCCCGTTTTCCGGGGAGGGGCCGGTGGGGGAGGCCATGCAGTCAGATGACCTCTTCGTCCGCAAGATCCGGCGCCACTCGGCCCGGCCCCCACTGGCCTCCATCTCCTTCGAGGCCAAAGGGCTCCCTGCCCCCCTCTTGCGGCCCCCCCGGAGTGAAGGGACCCAGGGGCTCCTCAGGGGGCATAGCACCCCCCCTGGTCTGGCCCTGAGGCCCACCAGCCACATCATGCACCGCAGCAACAGCGATGTGACCCTTGGGGAGGGGGTGCCTGGGGATGGGGCGCCCACCCTGTCATCACCGGTGGGGGGTGGGGAGAGTGGGCTGCACAGGGACTATGGCAGCCTGAGCTCTATCGAGAGAGGCCCGGGGCCTCCTCGCGCCCGTGCCCATAGCCACGAGGAGCCACGGTCGGGTAGCCCAGCCGCCCGGCGCTTCAAGGACCCCCTGGTGCTGCTGGGGCTTGCGGGAGATGAAGTGTGGGAAGGGGAAGGCCAGGGGGCTGGAGCCACCATGCCAGAGCTGGACAGGGGAGAAGAGCTCCCCAAGTTCCCCCCCCAGGTCTGGGTGCGCCAGCTGGCCCACTATGATGTGCAAAGCATCCTCTTTGATCTAGGTGAGGCAGCCTGGTGCCAGGGCAGCGCCGGGCGCCGAGTGCGTAACATCACCACGGGAGCCTCAGCTGCCTCGGCCGGGCCTACCCCCACGCCTGTCCCTGAAGAGTCCGATCCCGGTGATGGCAAGGACGGGCCCCTGGTGCTCAGTTGCCCCTACTTCCGCAACGAGACGGGGGGCGAAGAGGGGGGGGGCCTGGGCCGACGCCAGGCAGCAGGAGGGGGCGCTGGGCAGTTGCCCAATGCCGCCGTGTCGGTGCTGGAGGAGCCACGGGAGAGTTACCCCCCCAGGGGCAGCCGGGCCACCCACTGCATTGAGTATGCCGACCTGGGCGCCAGCTACTACCGCAAATACTTCTACGGCAAGGGTGAGCCATGACAGGAGGGTAGGACACCGGGGGCAGAGCGCATGGGGGTACAGGGTGTGTGGAGGAAGGAGCAAGGTGCACAAGACATAGGGGCATGGGGCTGGAGGGAGCACAGATGGGGGCAAAGGGCCAGCTGCTATGAATGCTCCTATGCTGGGTGAGTTGGCAGCTGGATGGTCCCGCGGGCCAAAAGCTATGGGGGAAAGGGGATGGCACTCAGTGATGGAGGAGGTGAAAGTGGGGGGTCAGTGGGGCTGGCACTCAGGGGGGTCAGGGAATGTGTGGGGAGGGTTGAGGGCAGTCCTGGCGTTGCCCATCTCTAATGCCCAACCCCTTGGCACAGAGCACCAGAACTTCTTTGGGGTGGACGAGCGCCTGGGCGCGGTGGCTGTGTCGCTGCGGCGCGAGGAGAAGGAGGGCGCTGGCCTGCAGTACAACTACCGCCTCATCCTGCGCACCAGCGAGGTGGGCACCACCGGGGGGGGGGTACTCACAGCACGGGGGACATTGGGGGGGGAGCTTGCAGCACAGGGGCAGGCCAGAGGGAGCAGGACATTGTGGGGAAGGCACTGCCCCGGGGCAGGGGGCATTGTGGGGGGGAGACCTTGCCAGGGGGCACTGCAGGGGTATAAGAATTCCCTGACCTCCCCACCCTCTCTCCCCATGGCCTCTCCTCCCCACAGCTGCGCACCCTGCGTGGTTCGGTGCTGGAGGAGGCGCTGCCCCCCACTGCCCGCCCCCCCACTGCCCGTAGGCTGTCCCCCAAGAACCTGCTGGAACACGTGCTGCCCGAACTGAACCTGCAGGGGCTGCGCCTGGCATCCAACTCACCCAAGGTGCCGGAGACGCTGCTGAAGCTGGACGAGCAGGGGGTGAGTGTGTGCGTGAATGAGTGCCATGGGGCGGGGTGGGGGACGGGCCATGGGCATGCCCACTGGCCTACTATGGGGTACCATGGTGGGGTGGGAGGGAAATTGGGGGCAAGAGGAAGGTGCCGGGAAGCTACACTCTGGGGGCGGGGCAGTTCTGGAGGAGTTGGATCAAGATGGTTGGAGAATGGGGAGTCCTGAGGGGTGGTTTTGGGGAGTCCTGAGGGGTGGTTTTGGGGAGGTTGAATCAAGGCCTTCTCTCAGGGGCTGGGACTGTTTGAGGGGAGATTCAGGTGGGCTCAGGGGTACCACCAGGGATTGCTGTGTTAGGGGTCAGGTTTGGGGGGGTTGGATCAGTGATTCCATCAGGGACGCTGTGTTAGGGGTGAGATTGGGGAAGTTTGGAGGATTGAGTTGGGGTCCCATTGGGGGTTGCTGTGTTGGAGGGTTGGGCTGGGATATTTTGGGGGGTTGGGTTAGGGTCCCATTGGGGATGCTGTGTTGGGGGGTTGGGCTGGGATATTTTGGGGGGTTGAGTTAGGGTCCGATTGGGGATGCTGTGTTGGGGGGTTTAATCGGAGCAGTTTGCGGGGATTGTATCAGCTGATGCCATGTTCCCCTAACCATGCCCCTCCCCAGGTGAGTTTCCAGCGCAAGGTGGGAATACTGTACTGCCGAGCAGGGCAGGGCTCTGAGGAGGAGATGTACAACAATGAGGGGGCCGGCCCCCCCTTTCAGGAGTTCCTGGAGCTGCTGGGCCAGCACGTCCAGCTGCGTGGCTTCACCAAATACCGTGCCCAGCTTGACACCAAGAGTGAGTGGCGAGGATGGGGTACTGGGGGTGGTAACTGTAAGCATACATCTAGGGCCAACGAAGGCTGGCCATGCTTGCAGCATGGGGGACTGTCCCAGGAAGCAGTGACTCTGAAAAGGATGAGGGCGGGGGAGACAACCACTGTACAGGATCTCCAGTGCGACGCTACAGCCAAAGGGCTAATATGATGCTTGGATGGATAATCAGGGGAATCTTGAGTAGGAGTGGGGGGTTCTGTTTCCCCTGTATCTGGCACCAGTGCACCCGCTGCTGGAGTATTTGGCCAATGCTGGGGCCCACAATTCAAGAAGGATGTGGATAATTTGGAGAGGAGCCAGAGAAGAGCCCCAACAATGACTGAGGGGTTAGAAAACCTGTCTTACAGTGAGAGAGTCCAGGAGCGCAATCTCTTCAGCTTATCAGCGAGCAGGGGAACAAGTGACTTGGTCTTTCTCTTCTTCTTCGTATGGAGAGCAACAACTATCGTTTTACATTCAGATAGTTAAGCAAGATAATTGCATCTAGAGTAGCAGAGTGTATTGCTGTGATGCCTCCTTTGGATTTATGAATCAGGCATTGAGTTGTTATATGCTCCATGGTCTTTTCTAGGTGAGCACAGTCACACACCAGAGAGTCTTTAATTTTCCATTTGTGCAGCAAGTATCCACATCTGCCATGGTTTGTGTGGATGAGGTTTAGAGTTGCTTTATGGGAGATCAAAGCCAGGGAACTTCTGCTTCAGGCCTTTTACGAGGTGTTTATTTGTGGTTTCTTTTCTCGTAAACTCCATTTGGCTTTCCAAGCTTCAAGGATGAAGTTGCATTGTTGAAGATTAAACGTGTGGGTCCAAAAGGGCTTATATGACTACAAAAGGTGGTGGGGGATGTTGTTACGGTCCTGGTGGATGGGAAGATGTTCATTTTCCACGGTCCTCTGGAATTCCCAAAGGCTTGGGCAGGGCTTCCCCTCCCCCAGTCTGTGTGCCTGCAGGGTTCTCTCCTGCCAGCGTTCTGCTCCTTCTCCTAAATCTCCTGGCACTTGACAGCATCTGGCCTGCTCACACACTCCACAACTCCAGCCACCCCCTTTCTCTGGAGGGGACGCTTTTAACAAGTCCTAGGCGGGGCCATGATTGGCTCCAGGTGTGTTAATTAACCTGGAGTAACCCCTGCTCAGCTACCAGGGGAAAAGGGACTTGTTGAGCCTGGGGCTGATGTATTGGTCTTCTAGCACTCTCCAGTAGCCATCTAAGTCTGACCCTGTCACATCAGCCACTGGAGTCCCCTGACACCTAGTTGAGGAAGAAATTCCAAGAGGGTACCATCTCCACCAGCCACCTTCCCTTTCTTCATTGCAGCTAAACCCTCTTTTACTTCATCTGTACTGATGGCGATGGGGTCTTGGGGAGGGACTGAAGTCATTGTTCAACATAGTTGACGCTGGATCTCTCGCTTGGTGTTTTTGTCAAGTGGTCCTTTTGTGCTGTCCACTAATTTGGAGGCTATGGAGTTGGGCTGGACTTTTGAGGTCCAGTGTTCCGTTGGATTAGTGGCTCCAAGATGTCATAGTAAGGCCCAGCCATGGTGCCTAGAGTGTGTGAAGTTCAGACCTTCAACACACTCAATCCACCACTGGTGTTTTGGCTGAGTCTAGAGACTCTAACAGGGCCTTCGCAACCTGTGGGCTGCCCGACTGGTTGTATCGCCAGTGCAAGTCCTGGGTCTCTTTTGTCCTGCAGGGAGTGTATTCTTCCTGGAAGCCTCAGGCGTCACTCTTCTTGGCAACGGCAGTGAGGCCAACAAACTGGTGATAACGTTCTGGTGTCATGGGGATTTGGATCCCCACTTTTTCAATGGCTTCCCTACAGCAGTCCCAGTCGGCTTTGGCCAGGTTCCATTGTGGGAGTCGTTTCGATAAAATCACGGGGATTTCGATGCCAACATGGGTGACGATGGGCCTGTGTTGGCTGTCAGGGAAGTTGGGAAGTATTTTGCAGGATGCATGAAGTGTACTCCCACTTTGATCTTTGGAAACAACAGTGAGGTCCAGGTTGTAACCAGGTTGCCCGTGAACAGAGTGGAAAGTTTCTCACAGTTTAGGATTGAAGACCAATTGCAGAACTTCCATGGACATCCAGTCTGTGAGGTCTTCTCCATCAGCCTCATTTACTTCATAGCCCCTCAGCGTGTGGTAGCTGTTAAAGTCACCAATGTATAGGGCCAGGATTGGTGCACTTGGGAGCGCTGGCTTTGGCCATTTTGAATGACTTTATATAGGTTGGTAATGTGCAGCTCCCTTATCCTTATGGTGGTGGTGTAGTGGCTTCTTCTTCAGTTGGGGGGAAGATGTCAAAATCTGTGATGTTGTTCTTCACGTATATGGCCAGGCCATATTTCGAATGGTAGAGGATAGTCATGAGGTTGTAACCATGAATACGGTAGCAGCTAGCCTGTTGGTCATTGGAGACGTGGGTTTCTTGGAGCATAAGGATGTCAATGTTATGCATCTTCATCACGTTTGCAAGATACTCACACTTCACCCGGGAAAGTCCCTCAGTGTTAAGTTGGAGAATCCTTGTTCCAGAACCTATCTGGCATGTCACTTGGCCCTGAAGAAGGCCATTGTGGTAGCTTGAGTTGTTGCTCTGAAGACTAGGAGATCATTGACTGATGTTTGGTCACCAGGTTGATGTATTAGTCAGGATTGCTCACTTAAAAGAGTGGGCCATGTGAAGGCTGCCGTCTTCCACCGACTTGGTCACCATCCATAAGCATCTACCTGGGGAATAGAATTGAGGTAACAGAGGGCTCTTCAGTCTAGTTTGACAAAAGTTGAACACGACCCAGTGTCTGGCAGTTGAAGCCAGACCCATTCAGACTGGAGATAAGGCACAGTTAGCAATGAGAGTCATTAACAGCTGTTACAGCTTCCCAAGGGCTGTGGTGGATTCTCCACCCATGGACATTTTCCAGTCTTGATGGCTGTTTTTCCAACCAATCTGCTCTAGTTCAACCAGGAATGGTTTTGGGGCAGTCCTGTGGCCGGTGTTACGCTGGAGATCACACTAAAATAGCACAATTGTCCCTTCTGGCTTTAAACTCTATGGAAGGGAGGGTGAGACCCAGGAAAGGGAAGAATCTGGAGGGAGGAGCAAGGAAATAATGTGTGGGCACCATGCAAGGCAAAACCCCAGGGGAAGGGGACCGGAGTGGGGTTGGGCTATTGGGGAGGGGCCAGGAGGGTTGAGGGCTGTAAAGAGGTTGGACTGCATTTGGCAGCAGTAGACACACTGGGGAGCTTTCATAGCAGGCTGCACCCTGCCAGCCCCCAGCCCACCACATGGAGTAGGGAGCCCAGTCTTACAGAGTCCCTCCCCTACTCCTGGCAGCAGGGGCAGGGGGTGCTCTGATGGAGGGAACTGCATTCTCCACCCAACCCAGTCAAGAGCTTTCCCTGCTACCTGCTCTCCCTGCCTCAAAGAGCCCCACCGCTTCCCGTCCCACTGACATCTCCCATCCTGTGTCTCCCTCAGCTGACTCCACAGGCACCCACTCACTGTACACCACGTACCAGGATTATGAGATCATGTTCCACGTCTCCACCATGCTTCCCTACACGCCCAACAACAGCCAGCAGGTGAGGGGGGTCAGGGCACTGGGATGAGGGTGGCACAGGGGAGGAAGTACTGAGGTTCACTAGGGGGTCCAGAGGGAAGGATCCATGGGTTTCTGGGAAGGAGTAGTCCAGAGGGTTCAGGGAGAGAATCTGGGGGGCATCAGGGAGTGGCAGAGGGTCCAGGCGGCTCAGGAAAGGAGGGCAGAAGAGGGTGACTTGGAAACGGGGGGTTCCCATCCCGCTTTCAATCCCCCCACACACCCAGCTCAGATCGCACCCTGCCCCCCATCGCACACTAACGCCATCTCCCTGGTTGCAGTTGCTACGGAAGCGTCATATTGGCAACGACATCGTCACAATCATCTTCCAGGAGCCGGGCGCACAGCCCTTCACGCCCCGCACCATTCGCTCCCACTTCCAGCACGTCTTCATCATAGTGCGCGCACATGAGCCCTGCACCGAGCGCACCACCTACAGGTGAGGGGAGCGTGTGCACTGAGCACGCCAGCTCCAGGCGAGGGATCAGCACGCTGCCAACAGGGAACGGGGGAGCGGGCGCTGTGTGTGCCACCTATGGGAGATGGGGGAATATGAGCTGAGTGTGCTGCCTACAAGAGAATGAGGGAGTGGGGGCAGGGCCCCCACATGGGGGGGAAAAGGGTACACTTTACTGAGGCCCTGGGAGGCCTGGCCCAGGCTGCAACCCCCATTACCATGAGGAAAAAATGTTCATGGCTCATGAGATTGTGTGTATGGGTTGTGGGATTGGGGTATGTGCGTGGGAGGGGGCCGTGTTACAAGTTTGTACTGGGCCCTGAGCACGGGTAGCGTGCACTCTGCATGCCACCTACAGGGGAGAGGGGAAGCATGCGCTGAGTGCACCACCTACGGGGGGGGGGGGGGGGGGGTGCATGTGCCAAGGTCTTTCCCTCAGTACCTGCTCTCTTGTCATGCCATCATACCTGCTGCTGGCTGAGTCCATGTCTGCCCCCAGCTGCCCCATGCCCTGACTCCTATCTCTCCGCCCAGTGTGGCAGTGAGCCGCACCAAGGACATCCCACTCTTTGGGCCGCCCATCCCAGCCGGGCACCACTTCCCCCGGGCACCCGCCTTCCGGGACTTCCTGCTGGCCAAGGCCATCAACGCGGAGAATGCAGCTGAGCGGTCAGGCAAGTTCCATGCCATGGCTACCCGCACACGCCAGGAGTACCTGCGGGACCTGGCATGCAGCCATGCTACCACCACCAGCCTGGAGGCCTCCTCCTCCCGCCTGCCCTTGCTCTCCCTGGGTGCCAAGAAGAAGGAGCGGGCGAAGGGTGCCAAGGCCTGGGAGCTGCAGAGTGCCGGGGCCCTGGTGTGGAGTGTGCGGGCACGGGATGGAGACCAGGGTGCCCCCGAACTGCCCTGCCTGCTGGGCATCTCGGCCGAGTTCCTGGTACTCATTGAGGCCAAGGGGAAGCGAGTCATCTTCAACTGCTCCTGCCGTGACGTGTTGGCCTGGACCTACTCCGACTGCGGCCTGGACCTTTACTACGGCTCCGGGGACTACGTCTCCGTGCGGCTCCCCGACGGCCAAGGGGATGAAGTCAAGGACATTGTGCACCGGCTGCAGGTAGGGCCTGGGCCACTGGGAGGTGCGGGATGCTGTGGGGAACACAGGCTGCAGGGAAGCTCCCGGCTACTCCAGCCCCAGCCTCGCCCTGCAGGGGACGCTGTGGGGAGCGGGGCAGGAGTGCAGAGAGGGTGCTCTGCAGGGGCACAGCCAGCCCCCCCAATGCTCTCCCTCCCCCCAGCTGGTGACGCGGGGCTGCGAGACACGGGAGCTCACACTGCTGCGGAACGGGCTGGGCCAGCTGGGTTTCCAGGTGGACAGCGAGGGCTTCGTCACCGATGTTGAGCGCTTCACCTTTGCGGAGAAGGCCGGCCTGCAGCCCGGCGCTCGCCTGGTGCGTGTGTGCGAGCGGGCACTGCCCAGCCTCAGCCACGCCCAGACCACCGAGCTGCTGCGCACCGCCAAGAAAGTCACCATCACCATGGTGCCTCCTGACGAGAATGGCAAGCCCCGCAGGTGAGTACAACCCAGCTGGCAGCACTGCAAGGCAGCTATGGGGCACTGTGAGTGGCCTGAGTTCCCAGCAAGGGGTGCTGTGGGGCAGGAGCTCCCAGCAGGGTCTCTATGGGGCAGGAGTGCTCAGGGGTATGGGTTGGAGGTTCCCAATAGGAAGCACTAGGGGGAGGGGACTGGAACTCCCAGGAGGAGGTGCTATGGGGCAGAGGAGGGGAGCACCGATGGGGTGCTATGGGGCAGGATGCAGGAGCATTGGTTGCAAGAGCACCCACAGGGGGCATGGAGGGATGGGGTGCTACGGGACAGGGATCCTTGGAGAGCGGCACTGTGGGGGGACAGTGGGGGTAGGTGGCACTGGCAGGGAGCTCCATGGGGCAGGGTAGATGGTGCTGTGGGGTAGGGTGAGGGTTCAGTGGGTGGCAAGCACTGTGGGGCACAGAGGAGGGGGTGCTGTGGGGCAGAGTGGGGGACTCAGTAGGGTGGGGGGGCTCTGGGACCCTGCCCCACTGTGTCTCTCTGACAGGAGTTTCTCAGAGCTCTACGTGAAGTCCCTGCAGGAGAAGCGGCGCAGTGATTCCCCGGCAGGGGAGGCCCCCCGGCCAGCTGCGGGCCCGGGGCCCGAAGGGGAGCTGAGACCGGCCACCCTGCAGCTGCTGCGCTCGCTGTCCCTGCAGGACAGGCCCCCACACAGCCTGGCTGAGGAGCGCACCGAATTCCTGCGCAGTCACAGCGAGGGCACTGCCCCCCCCCCCCCACCGTGAGTGCCCCCCGCCTCCTGGGACCTCCACCTCTATCCTGCTCCCCAGCCACCCAACCCGCCGTGAGTGCCCCCTGCCTCCTGAAACCCCAACCTCCAGTGCACCCTCCAGTGCACCCTCCACCATGAGAGCCCTCCCCCCCCCGCCTCCTGGGACCCCCACCTCCACCCCGCCCCCCCAGCCACCCAAGCTGCCATGAGTGCTGCCCATCACCTGTGACCCCTGCCTCCATCCCACCCTCCACCAGCCCCCAACCTGCCGTGAGTGCCCTCTGCCTCCTGGGATCCCTGCCTCCAGCCCACTGTCTGGCCCCCCAACTTGCCCCCTAGTCTCCTCAGACCCTTGCCTCCACCCAACCTCCCACCAGCCTCCCAGTCTGCTGTGCATGCCCCCCTGGCCTCCTAGGACTCCTGACTCCCTCCCAGATCTAAATCCCACCCAACAGACTGGCTGACAATCCCCTCCTAGGCCCTCCACACCAGCTGTTACCCCCCTCTGCACTCTCCCCTTTTTCTCATTTGCGTTTACCACAGGCTAATGTTCCTCTGCCCCTGCAGGACCAAGAGCAGGGAGATCCCTATATTACCTGACCCCACACCCGACCTCATCCTGGCAGCCACGCCCAAGGAGCCCCCCGAACGGGACAGGGTGAGTGTGTGTGTCTCCTTGCTGACCCCTACAGGATGCAATCAGGCCCCACAGTTGTGTGTGTGCTGTAGCTGAAGGGTTTCACGTGCACTGATGTTCTTCACGTCCATGTTGCGTGGATGTGCACTGTTATTGCAGCTATTTATTTGTGAAATAAATCTATGAACCTGTTTAACTGCCCCTGTGCTCCGTATCACATCAGGTGAGGCTTCCCTGTATAAACAGCCCCCACGCCCCACCCCACAGGTGGCAGAAACTCCAGGAGACAGGCCCCTGGCATATAGAACCCCACTCATCAATCATTGTGTTGTCTTGTTTCAGGACCATCCAGGAGACCCCACATCACTGGAGCAGACTCCCCCCAGTCATGGGGTCATGGGTAGCCAATCCCCACCCCCTGGCGAGATGGCCCCGTCCACCTTGGACATGAGTGACACCGAGAAATTCCTACCCAGGACGCTTTCGTTGCGGAACTCTATCACCAAGAGTAAGACAAACACACACATGCATCCCTGGTCTGATCTTGTCCCGTTAGCAACAGGGGAGCTTTCCCTTCTCCAAGCACAGGATCCAGTTCTAAGTGCATACCCTTGGGTCCAGGATTTTTGTGCTAAGCAAAAGATTTTTCCAATTTAAAAAAAAAAAAAAAAGGCAGGGGGATGGAAAAGAAAAATGGAACTTAAGTATGGAGAAGGGGCCGCAAAGCCGGGAACATCACCAGTTTTCACACATCATGATTTGATTCCTATGTGTTTCCTTTGTTGAGAAACCAAGCCGTAAAAAAATCTAAAATCCTTGTGACCAAACGGGGCTTGCAGGGAAGGGGAATCGCAGGTTGATAGGTTTTCCCCAATTCTAATTAATACTGAAGACGGAGATTAACGAATAGCTATGATTGAGCTGTGCAGCTAGAACCCGCTGGAGGATAACAACCTTCTAATACTTGAGCTAAAGTAGGGGGGCCTGCACTGTGGGTCTCAAGAGCCTTGCTTTGGAAAGTTGCTGGGCTCCTGGCCCTCATTCATGCCATTCTGTCTCTTGCCACACCTGCCCCCTGCCCTCTACAGTTCTGTCTGAAGCCAGTGAGTCCCTGGAGGATGAGTGGGACTCCATCTCCAGCTTGGCCACCACCTGCAACAGCATCCTAGAGGCTCTCTCAAAGGAAGGTGAGCAACAGACTCCCAGGCTGCATCATGGGTGGGGCACCGAGCCTGCATATGCACAGAGCAGGGCTGGGGTCAGAGAGTTCCTGGTGGAGGACTTGACTGTGGTCAGTAGTAATTCCCTAGGCAAAGAACTTTGTTAATGTGGAATTATAGCTGGGAAATTCCCAGGCAAAGAACTTAGTTATTGTGGGGCTAAAGCTGGGAAATTCTTAGCCAAAGAACCTGGTTAAAGTTGCCTGGAGCTGGGAGTAGCAGCGAGCCCCCCATCTGTGGAGGAGTATCTCACTCTGTCTCCCCTTTTTCTGCACCAGGGCAGCACGTGCTGGAGAGCAGAGAGCCCCCAGGTGGGAGTGGCCAGAGGAACCCAGGCCAGCAACCCCCTGAGGATGAGTAAGGAGCTACATATAGGGGTGGGAGGAATGATGGGGGCGTTCTTCTCCCCCAACCCCCATTTCACTGTATCACCCCTTACATGTTCACTGATGATCTCACAGTCATAGCAGGAGAAAAGAGCAACAAACCATCTCTGTCTCAGATCACGTCCCAGCTTTGTTGGGTTTTCTTTACCAGGAAGCCACCAAGATTACCTAGTGGCTGAATAATGAACTGCAAGTGGCTCTGCCACATAACACTCCTCATAACACTCCTCCCATGGGTGGCTGACACATTCACTGGTTCTGCAGCCGTGGGAGACTCGCCGACAATCATGAGGAGGAGAGGATACCGAGGGGGATGAGCTGTGGGGAGATGAGGGATCTGTGCTCCCCCTGCCCAATCTGACTTCAGCTTGACTGCTGCACATCATCCTTCTATGAATCTATCCGTCCCTCCATCCCCACACCCCTCTGTCTCTCTCGCTCTTTCCTTCCCTCGCTCAGGGCCCATCAGTCCCGGTCGCTGTCGGAGAAGGTCTCTCACTTGGAGTTGATGCTGAAGAAGCTGCAGGAGGATTTGCAGCAGGTGTGCTGGGGGTGCACGAGGGACAGGGAAGGGGAGCAGGAGAGGTGTGCGGAGGGAATGGGGGTGAAGGGGAGGGAAAGCGGAAGGGGAGCGAAGGGAGGTGGAGGCTGCGGGGGGAGGGCGCAAGGCACTGCCAAGGAGTTAGGGGGCAAGTGTGGTGCAAGGGGTTAAGGGGAGGTGCCAGGGGAGGGGCAGCATGGGTGCAGGGGCTGTGGGGTGGAGGGTTGATGGTGGGTGAGTGGGAGTGAGGGGTCCTGCCCCTCCCCCCACGCTGACCTCCGTGTCCCCCCAGGAGCAGGCGGCCAAGGCAGCGCTACAGGCTGAGGTGCAGCGTTTGCGCCACAA
Source organism: Emydura macquarii macquarii (assembly GCF_026122565.2). Taxonomy (NCBI): domain Eukaryota; kingdom Metazoa; phylum Chordata; order Testudines; family Chelidae; genus Emydura; species Emydura macquarii. The sequence continues at coordinate 4,991,282 of NW_027131105.1, read as the reverse complement.
CAACCAGCAGCTGCAGCAGGAGCAGGAGAGCGCAGCTGCCCGGCTCAGCCAGGTCACCCGTCTGCTGTGCGGCCCCCCCGACCAACCCCTCTAGGGGCCCTGGCCCCTCCACCCTCCCCTACCTATCCCTCCTCGTCCCTGTCACACACACCCCGCCACCCTGTCTCCCCATGGCTCTGCTTCCACTCCTGCCCGCCCTTGTCCGCAAGGGTGCTGTAGTTACCCCTGGGGAGGGACCCCGATCTGAATTGTACTCTGGGGGTCCCACTTTCTGACTGGCCATGCACAGTGGATTCTGGCTACCAGCCACCCAAAACCATCTGGGGGAGGGAAGGGAGGCCCGCTTCCCCTGGGAACATGGTTTCTCATTTCTCAAGACTTTTACCACTGGGCAGCCCAGCACACTCACCAGCCCAAGGGCTACTGCCAGGAGCAGGCCCTGATATCAACATATGGGGCACCCCCTGTTCCAGCTGGCTCGGCTCACACACTGATCTCAACGCTTTGATGATTCTGACCATAACAGGTGGGGGGGGCATAGCTTGTCAACGGGGGCGGGCACCCAAAGGGCTGGCATTGCTGAGCGGGAGTGAGAAGGGGGGACTTTAATGGAGCAATTTGACCTCCACCCCCTCAGAACAAATCAGGGACCCTCAATTCGCAATGGCCCCCAAATCCTGCTGCATTGAGCCAGGCCAGGAAAACCTTGGCACGAAAAAGAGATGCTTCCATGCTCACATGCTCGCTCACATGCATGTGATTGCACACACATATGCACACGCTCACACGCACGTGATTGCATACACATATGCACACGCTCACACGCATGTGATTGCACACACTCGTGCGCACACACATGACTGCCCACACTCATGCACACACACATAACCGTGCACACTCATGCACACCCGCTCATGCATGTGCCACACATGCTCACCCAGAAGCACTCCTCACACCAGCTCAGCCGTGCTCCCCGGCTCATACATGCCCTCACACTGCCCCAGACCCGTGCAGACGTGCTCACACTCATACTCGGGCAGGCCGTGCTCACACTCATGCTCGTTCACAGTCACGTGAGCTCACATACATGCACATACTAACACTCAGTCCCCTAAGGGTTCAGAGCCCCAGTCCCACCCAGCACTGACCCGGGCAGCGCGGGAGCCCGTCCGCCTGATGAGGGCGCCGCCCCGCCCGCTAACTGTGAAGATACTGCAAGCTGTGAGTTAATGCCCCCTCCCCCAATCCATCTGACCGTCCCACATAGCAGCAAGGAGGTAAGGGGCATTGCTTCTGGTCCCCTGCCCCCCACAACAGTGCCCCCTCCCTCTGCACTAGACTTCTCCCCTCCAGCAGTGCCCCCTCCCTCTGCACAAGCCCAGCCCCCACTATCCCCTCCCCATGCTCCATCAGAGGCACAGCCTCCATACTGTACTGGGGGGAGGCGGGGTGATACAGGGGCCCAGCCCCCCAACTGGTGCTAGGGGAGTATTTCTGGCTATGGAGAGTGTCCCCTATAGGGGGGTCCCCTGTGACATGGGGGGTTGTCACATCTCCTTTTGAGTTGTAAATAGTTTAGTGACAAGCAAAACACAAAGTATTTGTTTCAGGTTGGTTTATTTGTTTGCTAGTTTTTTTACACTGAGAATGGTCCATCTTAGAGGAAGATAATCTGTGTCTGACGTGAATGTACAAACTGTAGCGTGTCTGTCCCCCCAGCCCCTCTGTGCAATAAAGAGTCGATATGCAGCTCCCAGGGTCCGACGCCATCCTTCCTACTGTGCTGGCTCAGGGGGCTGGGAATGGGACATGGGATCTTTTCCTTCTAGGCTGTGATCCAACCCCAGGCCAGGGGACTGGCTGCTTCAGGGCTGTTTGGCTCGGGGGCAAGGAGCGGGGGACACTTCCATAGAAACAAAGAAATGTGGGACTGAAAGGGACTGGAAGGGACCTCAAGAGGTCATCTAGTCCATTGCCCTGTGCTGAGGCAGGACCAGGTATACATAGACCATCCCTGAAAGCGGTTTGTCTAACTCTAACCTATTCTTACAACCTCCATAATAGGGATTCTGCAACCTTCTAACCAGTTCCAGAGCTGAACGATCCTTAGAGTTAGAAAGCTTTTCCCTAATATCCCAACCAAAATGTCCCTTGCTGCAAACGAAGTCGATTACTTCTTGTCTTATCTTTGGTGGATGCAAAGAACAATTGATCACCATCCTCTTCATAACAGCCCATAACATATTTGAAGACTGTTAGCAGATCCCCCTCAGTCTTCTTTTCTCAAGATGAAACAGGCCCAGTTTTTTTAAGCTTTCTTCAGAGGGCAGGTTTTCTAATCTAGATCATTTATCATTTTTGTTGCCCTGTTCTGGACTCTCACCAAGTTGTCCACATCTCTTCTAAAGTGTTGGATGCAGAGTGGGACACAGTACTCCAGCTGAGGCCTCACCAGTGTCAAGTAAAAGAGGACAATTATCTCCTGTGTCTTACTTACGACACTGGTCTTAATACACCCAAGAATATTAGCCTTTTTCACCACTGTATCACATTGTTAGCTCATGTTCAAGTTGTGATCCACTATGACCCCACTATATACACCCTCCTAATTTGACAGAGAACCACAGATAATTACTCGTTGAGGATGGGCTTCCAACCAGTTGTGCATCCACCTTATAGCAATTTAATCTAGACCACATTTCCCTAGTCTGCTTACGAGAATTTCATGTGGGACTGTGTCAAAAGCCTTACTAAAATGAAGATAGATCACATCTACCACTTCCGCACTATCCACTAGGACAGTAACCCTGTCAAAGAAGGATATTGGTTTGGCATGATTTGTTCTTGACAACCCCCTGTTGGCTATTCCTTATAACCCCATTATCCTCTAGGTACTTACAAACCAATTGTTTCGTAATTTGTTCCAGTATCTTTCCAGGTATCGAAGTTAGGCTGCTTGGTCTATAATTCCCTGGGTCCTCTTTGTTCCCATTTTTAAAGTCAGATTCTATGTTTGTCCTTCTCCAGTCTCTGGGACCTCACCCACGCTCCATGTGTTCTCAAAGATAATGGCTAGGGATTCCAAGACAGTGCATACTGAGGGAGCCATGTCCCCCGGGTGCCAGTCTGGGGGGGAGCGCCAGCCAGGCCTTTGGAAGAGGAGCTGTCCCCTGCTGTTGCAGATGGCCAGGGCCCTGCGGCCATGCCAAGCGTAGTATCGATAACTAGGACCTATCAGAATTTGAGACCGCTCCAGACCTAGGTCCCAACGTCTGATAGGTCCTGGTTATTGGTACTATAGTGGCAGCCAAGGGCTCCCGCTGTGGGAGCAAGCGTCCTCCTGGCCCCTTCGCTGGGCGCAATGGAGCCGCGGGGAACAGAGCCCATTAATCCCCTCCCCCCGGGGGGGCTCCCAGCCACCCCCAGTACTCCCTCAGTGGGAGGAGTGGGGGACAGTGGGAAATGGGCCCACAGACAATCCCCCCCCTCACACAGGGCGCTGCTGCAGCTGCTGCTGATGGGGGGGGGGAGTGGGGGAGAGTGGGAAATGGACCCAGAGACCCCCCCAGTGGGGCACTGCTGCGGGTAGGGGGCGCAAATAAAAATATTAGCCCCTGGGCTCTGGAGACCCACAGTACATCACTGTTCCAAGATTGCTTCAGCTAGGTCCTGCCAACTTGAATACATCTAACTTATCTAAATATCCTTTAACCTGGTCTTTCCCTATTTTGGCTTGTGTTCCTTCCCCTGTTTTGTTAATATTAATTGTACTGAGTATCTGGTGACCATTAACCTTTTTAGTGATGACTGAAGCAAAACAAAATAGGGAGTAAAGATCTCAGCCTTCTTGATGTCAGCTGTTATTAGCTCTCCGTCCTGTCCCACTAAGCCGTGGACCTACACTCCCCATCTTTCTCTTGCTCCCAGTGTGTTTACAGAACCTCTTCTCATTGCCTTTATGGCTAAGGCCCTGCAAAAATTGCATTGATTTGGGGATTTTCTTTTTCCTATTAAAATCACAACAGAGTCAAGGGTAAGAGTTTGAATTTCATGCACTAGGCACAGCTGCCAAGTCCCCCTGCCCCTGCACGGCCAGACAGTCTCGCTTCCACCTCCCCACTGAGGCCTCAGGTGCTCGTGAGGGATGGGGAGGTGGCGAGACAGTCCCACTCTAGGGAGCAGTGGGGGAGGGAGGAGAGCAGGGGAGAGGTCCTGCCCTGGCAGAGGGATTGGGGGTGAGAGGGCCCTGCCCTGCTGGGAGAATCAGGGATGTGTGAGGGGCCTTGTCCTGGTGGGGGAATTGAGGTAAAACCGGATTCTGCTGCTTGGAGCATGAGCAGTTGTGTGAAGTGGGGGGGGGAGCTATCCCATTCCCCCCACCCAGATCCCCCCTCACACCCTGAGCCCCCTGCCGGGGGAGGACCCCTCACACCCCTGCTCTTGCGCTGAGTGGTAGATCCCAGTCTCTACTCCTTGCCAGCAAGTGTGGCAGTGTCTGTCCCCATCTGGGGGGTGTGGTACTATAGGCCAGGCCAGCCAGGGCTCCTCATTGCAGCACATTGGCAGTACTGCCCCCCACTGCCCATCAGCTGGCCAGACTGAACAGCGACAGCCTGGGCCAGACCTGAGGACAGAGCAACCTGAGCCTCAGTCCCTGCCCTCACTCTCCCACGAGCAGCCAAATTAGCCCAATACCATGATTTTTTCAACCGCCCTGCTTCTGCCTCCCCACTGCAGGAGACACTCTGTCTTGGGCTAATTTCCCCATTTCTATGAACTCCAGATTTCCACAGAGCTTATGTGCCTTGCTAGGAGAAATTCATTTTGAGCCTTAGCCTTTCTCATGTTGTCCCTACCTGCTGGTGCTGCTCTTTTCTATTAAGTCTTAGCAATTCAGCCACGTTTCCACTTTTTGTCAGATTCCCTTTTGATTTGCAGGTCGTTAAAGAGCTCCTGATGGAGCCATGTTGGCCTCTCACTCTTCATCCTATCTTTCCTTCACATCAGGCTAGTTTGCTGTTGTGCCTTTAACATGGTCTCTTGGAGAAACTGCCAACTCTCCTGAGCTCTTTTTTCCCTTACATTTTCTACTCAGTCTGAGTTTGTTGAAGTTGGCTTTTTTTAAGTCCATTGTCCTGATTCCGTTCCTCTCACTCCTTCCTTTCCTTAGAGTTATGAAATTGTATCGGTTTTTTGGGATCACTTTCACCCAAATTGCCTTCCGCTTTCAGATTTGCAAATGATCTGTTCCTGTTGGTCACAATCACATCCCCAGGGGTGAGTTACTTCCTTCACCTTTTGAAACAAGACTTCCCCAACATGTTCCAAGAACGTATTGGCCATTTTGTGTTTTGCCACATTACTTTTTCAACAGCTGTCTGGGTAGTTAACCATTACTACCAGATCTTATGTCTTGGATATTGCTGGTGTTTGTTCTAGAAATGCTTCATCCAAACCCTCCTCCTCCTACTATGGTGGAGCATGAATTTTCCAAAGCGCAGGAGCCTGCCTCTGAAGAGCCTTGACTTGGGAGAGTGGATGGCCAGGTGTTTGATGGAACGCATAGAGCCAAGAGGCAGCGCTGTACAGGGGGTGAGGTGCTGGGCCGGCAGCCCGACTTCTGGCTTCTGTTGCCAGCTCTGTTTGTCTGTTTTGTCTGTGAGCTCTCTGGGGCAGGGACTGTCTCTCATTGCGTGTCTGTGCAGTCTCCAGCATGATGGGGGCCTGATGTTGGTCGGGGTCTATGCAGTATCTAGCATGAGACGGGGTCCCCCAATCTTGGTTGGTGCAGCACCCACCCTGAAGAAGACCCTGATCGTGGTTAGTTTCTGTGCAGCACTGGACCCCCAACAGGGGGACCGGATCACAGTCAAGAGGTCTGTGCAGTGCTCCTCATAATGGGGGGCCCTTGATCTCAGTCAGGGTCGGGGAAGAGCCTGACACGATGGGGCCTCAATCTTGGTCAGGGTCTGTGGAGACTCCTTTAAGACATGTTCCCCGTCATGTGTTGCCCGCACTGGGCTGGGAAGGGAAGACACTCAGGAATTGGGGAGCAGTATTTGTGTATCTTTGTTGCATTTATGATGTAACAGAATGTTGGGAGCAGCCAGCACAGGATGGGGGTGGGGGTTAGTGCCAGGCCACCTGTGGAGTCTGGGGGTGGGGGTGCAGGGTCTGGCTGGTTGCATACAGAAACATGCCATCATTGGGACCTCTCAGATCAGAACTACAATAGCACTGTGAAATGTGGCCACGGATACCCACAAACCCACACTGTCTGCAAACCCACAGACACACTAGACAACCCCCCCAAATTAACATGAAACACACCCCGCATGCAGCAGAGGCAACCCCCCCAACCCAGATACAGAGCGCAGAGAAACACCTCCCATGCGGACACACCCACTGCCTTGCCCACACAATAACCTAACACTTTCACATATTCCTCCCCCACATGGCCCAACGGGACAGAGCTGCCTTCCTAAGCAATGCCCGGTCATACCACTGCAGTGTAGCGCCGCTCCTGCGCCACTCTGAGCGTGGCAGCACGCCTTGGGGCTGGGTGGTGCTGGCGTGCAGCCTCTCTCTGCTTGTGGGTGGCCAGGGGTTCGAGCAGCACAGGGGGGTTGTTGCAAATAAAAAACTCTTCCCGCATTGCTGGATCTTCAAGGCAAACATCTGTTTTTCAGAAGAGCAAAGCTGCAGGGAGTCTGTCTGGTCCAGATCTGCCTAGTCCGTGAGTCTGTCCAATGCACAGCTGACACGAGTGCTCAGGATTCGGGGAGGGTGGGTCCAGGCTTGGCCTACCCTAAGCAAAGCTTTCATCTTTAAAAACAGTTCTTTGTTGTGCTCAGTCCTTCATGATAAAATCTCTGTCACACAATAGGATTGAGGGATACTGGCAGAGCTTGGCACTGGCAGAGCTGGGGAGGGAGCCCAGGGTTGGGATAGGAGTCTGTGGGTCAGGACTAAGGGGCACTGGGAAAGCTGAGGGAAGGAGGGGAAGCCCAGGGCTGGGACAGGAGGGGGCAGTGGGTCAGGACTGAGGGGCACCGGCAGAGCTGGGGTGGGGGAGCTCCGGCAGAGCTAGAGAGGAGCCCAGGGTTGGGATAGGAGGGGGCTGTGGGTCAGGACTAAGGGGCACCAGCAGAGCTGCCGGGGGGAGCCCAGAGCTGCACTAGTGAGGGCTAATCAGACCCTCCTTGCCCCAGGAAAGGCTGGGGGAGACAAGCACCCTCAGGGGGCAAGGCTGGGAGCCAGCATCTAGGCCCAGAACCCTCTCCTTTGGCAAGCAGAGGGGGGTTGCAGTTGTGGGGTGGTTGCCATGGAGATGCTGACTCTGGCTCAGACCCGGCCCTGCCTGGTGCAGCAGCAGGTGTCTGTGCAGGTCGCTGCGGCGCCGGAACTGCCTGGCACAGTGGGTGCAGCCGAAGTCAGCCCGGTGGGAATCAGACCCAGCGCCCGGCTCGGGACTCTGGTTCTCCTTGGCTTCCCCTTGCTCACAGGGTTTGTGCCAGCGCCGGTGGGAGGCCAGGTTGGCTAGGCAGCTGAAGGCCTTGGGGCACTGAGGGCAGCGGTACACCACGCGGGCCAGGCCCGAGCAGCCATGCCGTGCCAGCGAGGGCGGGTCTCCGTAGGCCTGGCGGCACAGCTGGCACACAATAGCCCCCTGCCCCGAGGCGGAGGGGGAGGCTGCCGGCAGCAGGGGCTTCTTGGGCAGAGGGCAGGACGCTGGAGTCCCACTGGTGCCAGGGGGGCTCCACAGGGTGGAGGGCAGTGGCGTGGGGCAGCCTGGGGGCCAGGGGTTGGCACCAGGGGGCTCAGGTGAGGAGGCTCGGGTCCGGTAGGAGACTCGGCCTGCCTTGTGGGTTCTCTTCACCAGGAAACCGCGGGGCATTATGGGCACTGGGGGCTCTCTTGACCCGTCTGGATCTTGGTGCCAGGTCTGGGGGCTCCCTCGGCCTGTCCACACCTCGATGCTGGTTCTGGGGGCTCCCTTGGCCTGTCCACACCTCGATGCTGGTTCTGGGGGCTCCCTCAGCCCGTCTCACCTCGATGCCGGTTCTGGGGGCTCTCTCGGCCCGTCTGCACCTCGATGCCAGTTCAGTGCTTTTGGCCTGTCCAGCGTTGGTGCCGGTTCTGGAGGCACCTTCAGGCTCAGCCTGTCCACGCTTCAGTTCCAGTTCTGGGACTCCTTAGGCCTGTCCAACCCTTGGTGCCATTTCTGGGGGCTTCCTTGGCCCATTCGCACCTCAGCGCTGGTTCTGGGGTCTCACTCAGCCTGTCTGGACCTCAGCCCCGTCCCCACTCCCTTCAGCCTGTGTCTCCTCTGCCCCACATGCCCCAGCTCTGTATATAAAGCCCCCCACCCCTTTTGTGCAGCCCCATAGCTCCAGATGGTCAGGCTGGGGAAGCCAATGGCAATGGGGCTGGCAGCAGGGTTAGGGGGTCCCCAGGGAGTGGGGGGGTGCAGTGGCAGATGGCAACTTTTTCCACATGTGCCCCTTGCATGCGCCAGACACAAAAGGACCCCTATTACAGGCACAGTATGTGCCGGGGGGGTGTCCAATGAGTCATCCCCCCACCCCCAGACAGAGAGTTGACACACAGGCTGGGCTGTGGGGCATGGTGGGGTGATTAACCCTTCACTGCACTCCTGAGATGCACATGGGGAGGGCAGGAATCTAGGGGAAGGAGGAAACTCTGGTTGTTTCTACAGGGAATGAGCCAGACAGGCAGGGTTGTGGGGGACTGGTATATATCTGGGTTGTATCAAACTCAGACTCCCCCCCTTTCATCATCCAGCGCAGGATCGATCACCCCTTAAGGTTTGATTCCCCCTCACACTCTGTGGATGCAGAATCATCCCCCTACAGTCTATCCCCCATGCAGGGTGTAGGATTGTCCCCTGCAGTCTAGTATCTATGTGGAGTTGTTCAGTCAACCACACAGTCATTCGTATTATTGGTTTTCCTCATTATGTTTTACATTACTACTTTATGTTTAAATGCACAGGGATGAGCTCACTGTTCTACTTGTGAATTGTTTCTTGTTTATTGATATTACACTTGTCTTTACTGACTTTTATTTTTGTTTTATTTATTAGCTCTCCATTTTATTACTGTGCCCTCCTGTATTTTGTTTCTTCTTTGTATGCATTCCCTTTTTATTTGATTACTTTCATTTTTCACGTAGTTTCTGTTGCTTTCCCAGTTATAATATGTTTCTTATTTATTTCATTATTTGATTTTAAAATGTATCTTATTGATTTTATTCTTGTACATATTAAATTTTATTAATTATCTATCTCTATCACTGCATTAATTATTTGTTATTTTATTGTGCATTATATTTTATTAAGTTTTATCATTTAATATTATTTGGTTTATTATTATGTTGTTTTTATAAGTAGTTATATTTTATTAGTATTTTCTTCTTTCATTAATTATATTTATTGACATATTTAATAGGTATAATTACTGTATTAACAATATAGTAATAATTATATCATCATTTTATGTTATACATTTTATAATTATTAATTAATAAAATTATTTTAGTATTGGTTTATCATTTAATGCTATTGTATTCTGTTTTTAAAGTTCTATTTTATTATTATGTTTATTTGAGTTTATTATATTTTAATATAATTTTGTTATTAATATAATGAAATTATTAATTATAATTAATCACGTGGCTTTATTTTATGCTTAACTTGATCACAAAATTGTATCATTTTATTTTATTAATTTTATAACTAATCATCGAGACTATAATTGCTTATTATTTTATCCTGTAAGTAATACTTTCATGTATTATTTTACTGTTATATTTATTCGTTTAAGTATATTTATTTTCATATTTTATCATGTATGATTTGCAATGGGTTAATAATTTAATTATTTTAATAGCATCTTGATGAATTGTTTAATTCTATTCATTCAGGATGTTGTGTGGTTGTTATTTTATTGATTTCATTACAGTATTTTTTCAGTTGCTTGTTACTTCATCTCTGGATCCCCCAGGACAGCATCTCAGCGAGGGATCGTTTCCTCATTCTAAATTCATTACTGGTTCTCGACGATTCTATTAATCCTGACCTCTTGTTTCTGCACTATCCTGGGAGGAATCCTTTCATGGAGAAAGGTAGGCTTCCCCCCCACACACACACACCTCCTACACACACACTATTTGCCTGTGGGATGCATTGCCACCAGATTTCCATTCAGCCATTATTACAAAAAAAAAAAAAAAAAATCAATTCTCATATCCAGAATTAGATGAGGTAAAAAATAACATATGGGCCCATCTAGTCCAGTAGTGTGGCTGGCGTAAAACCTCCTCACTATGGGATAATTTATTCCCAGGAAAAGGTTCCTTCAGACCCTAGGGTTTGGTTGGGATCTTAGATATAGCAACACTGAACCGTGCCTCAGTTTCTCCAATTTTGGTGGAGTCTAAACTGCAGTGACACTGAGCTGTGTCTCAGTTTACCCAATTTGGGTTGGGAAGGTGCGGGTCTAAGCTTCAGCTACACTGAGTGTGCCTCAGTTTCCAGAATCTTTACCTGGGGCTAAGTTGCCGCATCCACACAATACATATATATACTGCATATATGGCCCTAAGGCTGTCATATGGACCATAACTGTGTGCTGATTTGGCTGCACGCGGCCAATGGGCCACAGGTTGAGAACTACTGGACTAGGTACAGCAATCTCATCCTGTCTCCTAGAGCAGCCATGCCCCTTGCCTGCCCCCAGGGCTTGTGCCCCACACCAGGGACCTCTGGCCACACATAGAGGCCACTTGTGCAGATGGAAAAGGTGCGACTGAGCTGGTAGCATTTCACATGTGCTTTGCACCAGGCCTGGGTTGGATCAGACCAACGGGCCCATCTAGCCCGGTGTGGTGGCTGCTGAATTCAGAAACTTAGCAGCTCTGGCAGCCCACATAACACACAAAGAGCTGCATTTGCGGCCCACGAGGGTAAATAGATTGAGAACCTTTGCCCTAGTCATTTTGCCCCTGGAGCACCAGTCTTCCCCATTGCATGGCTGCTTCCCTGGTGCCAAGTGGTTGTGAAGCATGCCAGGGCCTTTGTGCCAGGAGAGGGGATTGTGCCCCGGGTGGGAAGGGATTGGGCCCAGGGGTGGGGTGGGGCAGGCAACGTTGCCCAAACAGCCCACCCAGCTGCTTTGCCAAAGGATCCCAGCTGCCTTTTGTGTCTTTCCCCCTTTGGGTGTGGGGGGAGGAGGCGGGGAGTAACTGTTGGTCTCAATTCTATACACACACACCCCTTCCAGTCCCTGGGGGTGGATGAAAGCTTCATGCCCCACTGACCCCCTCTCCAATGCCAGCCACTTTCAATAGCCAGACACATGCCTGCCCCGACCTCCTGTGAGTGCCTGTGACCCCATGGAGCTGCTGGGACTCGGGAGCAGACAAAAGCCCCCACCCCTCCCCATCCCCTTTCCACTGCTTAGAGGTTAACCCTTGGTGCACTGGAGTCGCGGTGATTTGCTGGCTATTTTGCCCAGCAGAACCTTAGTTTCCCATAATGGGGGGGGGGGGGAAGGATTTTGTGGTGGTGGGAGGGAGGGGGCTGCTGCAGGACAGCTGGGTTCAAATCCCATCTCTGCATAGGCTCCATGTAGGATCATGGATTGATCCCTCCTCCACGCCCCTCACTTTCTCCCACTTGTGAAACAGGGAATGATCCTGTCTTCTTCATCTAATCTGGCTGGGAGCTGTTCAGAGCAGGGGCTGCCTCTCACTGTGGGTCTGTGCAGCACCTGGCAGAGATTGGGGACCCATCGCTGCACGGACCCACAGGGAGAAACAGCCTTTGTCCTGTTAGACACAGGATGAGAGGAGAAACTGAGGCACTGAGTGGGGAAGAGACTTTCCCAAGGTCAGCAGCAGAGCCAGGAGCAGAACCCAGGCATCCTGGCTTCCACCCCCCTGCTCTAACCACTAGATACCACTTCCCTCCCAGAGCTGGGGATAGAACCCAGGTGTCCTGACTCCCAGCCTCTCTACCCCCACTCTCACCACTAGACTCCAGTCTCCTCCCATCGCTGGGAGAGAGCCCGTAGGTCCCGGCTCCTAGCCTAGCACCTGCCCCGCACGGTGCTGACTCTCTTAGTTCATGGCACTCCCTGCCTCGGTTGAGGGAGTTGATTCTTCTGCAAGGTCCATTCTGGGGGTGTCCTCAGAAGCCACCAGGAGCCACCTGTTGGAGACGGGTTCGGAGCTGGATGGACTCCTGAGGCCCATCTGATCCGGGGCAGGGGAGCAAGCAGGCCTGCTAGAAGGGCCCTTTGTTCCGGCAGGCGCTGGAAGGGTTAACACCCCAGCTCAGCCGGCTGCACCTCCCTGGCCCGGGGCCCAGCCGGGTTCCACCTGAGGCAGGTGTGTCTCGGCCAGGCCAGGAAGCAGCAACCCTGCCCGGGCCCAGGCAGCTGCTCCACTTCCCGGTGCCCCGGCCTGGCTGGGAGACCCCGGGGGGCTGGCACCATGGAGCTGCCCGCGGTGCCCCAGCCCTGGCGCTACTGGCTGCTGCTGGGCTCCTATCTGCTCTTCCTGCTGCTGGGCACGGCCATCTTCGGGGCGGTCGAGGCGCCCCGGGAGGCCGGGCTGCGGGAGGCGCTGCAGGGGGCGAGGGCGGGCTTCGTGCTCCAGCACCGGGACTGCCTGGCGGAGCCCAGCCTGGAGCGGCTGCTGGAGCAGGTGCTGGACGCCGACAACTACGGGGTCTCGGCGCTGGGCAACGTCTCCGAGGACGAGAACTGGGACTTCAGCTCTGCGCTCTTCTTCGCCGCCAGCGTGCTCAGCACCACGGGTAGGGCTGCGGGGCGCGGGCAGCGGGAGCCCAGGGCTGGGGTCGAGGGGCGCTGGCAGACCGGGGGGGGGGGAAGGGAGCCAGGGCTGGCATAGCAGGGGGCCGCGAGGGGGAGCCCAGGGCTAGGACGGCAGCGGGCTGCAGGGCGGGAGTGAGGGGCCCGGCGGAGCTAGGCAGAGGCTGGGGGGCAGAGCCGAGTGGGTAGCGGGGGCCGCAGCCCGCGGGCTGGGAGTGAAGGGCACCGCGGAGGAAGGGGGGGGCGGAGTTGGGCTAGCCGGGGTCTGCAGGGTGGGAGTGAGGGGCACCGCCCTTGCCCCCCTCCCCACTGGCTCTCTCCCCCCAGGCTATGGCCACACGGTGCCCCTGTCGGACGGGGGGAAGCTATTCTGCATCCTCTACACCTTGCTGGGGCTCCCAGCCACGCTGCTCTTGGCCACCTGTCTCCTGCAGCAGCTCCTGGGGCTGCTGAGCCACCGCCCGGTGCGGTACCTCCAGGCCCGCTGGGGCATCCCGGCGGGCCACGCAGCGCTGGGCCATGCAACTGCCCTGGGGCTGGGCGTGCTGGGGTTCTTCATCCTGCTGCCAGCCCTCTGCTTCTGGGCCCTGGAGAGCGGCTGGACCTTCCTGGAGTCCGTCTACTTCTGCTTCATCTCGCTCAGCACCATCGGGCTTGGGGACTATGTGCCAGGGCGCGGCAGCTCCCCCGCACTGCGCCACCTCTACAAAATCAGCATCACCTGTGAGCCATGCGCTAGTAGGGGCGCGGTGCTGCGGGGAGGGGGCGTGGCCCAGTAGGGGGCGCTGTGCTTCGTTTGGGGGGGGCGGAGGTCAGGAGGGAGCGGTGGGGAAGGGGCTCAGGAGGGGGCGCTGTGCTGCAGAGAGGGGGGGCTCAGGAGGGGGCGCTGCGCTGCAGGGAGCGGCGGGGGGCTCATTGGAGGCCCTGTGCTTGGGGGGGCAGGGGAGCTCAGTAGGGGGCGCTGTGCTACAGAGAAAAGGGGGGAAATCCCATGTCACCCCCCTGATCCTCATCTCTCCCCCCCCCCCCCAGGTTACCTTCTCTTGGGGCTCCTGGCCATGCTGCTGGCCCTGGAGACCATCTATGAGTTGCGCGAGGTCCACAGCCTCGTCCGATTCTTTGCTCCCCCCAAGACCCCTGCCTCCCCCTCCAGTGTGGATGACGACCGCCTGGAGATCCTGAGCCACGACCAGCTGGGCCTGGCGACCATTTGCGGGCACTTCCCCTCTGAAAGCAAAGCAGAGGATGAGGCAGATGGGCAAGCGGCGCCCCCTGACGTCCCCTCTGGGTAACCACCACGGACAATGTGTGGTGTGTGTCCCCCACCGCCCATGTATCAATAAATGATGTATAGAATAGTCGGTGACTGTGGGCATGGGAGTGGGAGGTACCATTGGTCCGTTCTGGGCGTGGGACTGTGGGGCTGGATGGGCCCATTGTTCTGATCCGGGAGTGGAGAATACAGGGGTGGCTGGTTGAATCTGGGGCAACAGAGAGAGGAGACACTGGGATGGAAGGGCCCACGGGTGAGACCCAGAGTGGAAAGGGGATGGGGAGATACTGGGATGGTGAGGGGAGAAGACACCTGGTATCCTCAGAAATAAACAAGCTGCCCTCCAGTGCCCTATCCCCCCACCCCCGGCATTTCCCAGGAGCCACTAAGAGCTTTTGACCAGGAGGACCTTAATCTGGACTGTGCGACTGTCTCTGAGCCAGGCCAAGACCAGCCGTACAGCACAGGCGAGCAGCAAAGGCCACAAGGCATCTGGGCCCTATGGTCTCTCCCTACCTCCTGCCCACAGCGAGGTGAGAATCTCCCTTCCCAGAGGGGCCATCTCTGGAGGGCTGTGGTCTCATGGTTAGAGCAGGAGGTGCTGGGAGCCAGGACTCCTAGGTTCTATTGCAGGATCTGTTGTGGTCCAATATAGGTAAAAAGTTCCTAATGCCAGCTAAAATGGTGTGGTGGTTTGTTGTTTAATGGGCACTGTTTCAAGGAAGCTCACAGCGCCAGAGTCCCTGGTTGGGGGCACTGTTGTGGAGGAAGCTTGCAGTGCTGCGCTCATCCTTCTGTCCCTTCCTTTCTCAGGCGAGCACCCCCATATGCAGATCCCCCTGCCAGACAGCACTGCTGGGCCCGGAGCCACAAGGAGGGGGCAGGGTGGGGCCCTAGTGCTGGCTAGCATGCTCCTGCCCTGGATGTGAGTTTGGCCCTGTCTGCCCTGGACGTACACCCCTCTTTGTCACATGGCTCAGTACCATCTGGAACGGCTTCTTCCTTCTCTGTCCTGCTGGGCACAGCTGTGCCCCCCACAGCCTCCCCAGCTGAGACGGAGAGTGGGGGGAGGAAGGGCTAGCAGCCAGGACTCCTGGGTTCTACCCAGGTCTGGAAAGAGAATAGAGTCTATGGGTTAGAGCAGGGGTGGCTGAGAGCCAGGATGCCTGGGTTCCAGCTCGAGCTGTGGGAGGGAGAATTAACCTGGGCTACAGGCTCACTGTAATTTCACAAACACACAGTTAGTACGCTACACAAAGTCACTTCATTCTTCCTACTCCAGGCCCTGAAGAACAACTTACCCTGAACTGCAGGGCACAATTCAAAAATTCTTCTTCCTTTTTTTCCATTTGGCAAAAAATGTGGCCTTTCTTCTTTTACATTTTTCTGTACTAGGGTTTTGAAGTCCTGGTTACTCACGGGTTTTTCTGTGTCAACCCTTCCATTTCTTCCTGCATTTTTCGTTACTAGTTCTGATCATGAGAATGCAGCTGTCTTGTCAGTCCCAATGAGACCAGGGATGTGGCTACTCTCAGGGCAGGGCTACGCTTCAAACGCTGCAGAGCTTCAGTGAAAACGCTACTGCAAGAGGCATTCGTTATATCGACGGGAGAAGCGCTCGCATCAACAGAGCGCTGTCTACACTGGGGGTTAGGTTGGGTTTTTCACACCTCTGAATATCGTAGTTATACCAGTGGAAGTTTACAGTGAGGATCTACCTGGCCTTAGCCTGAATTCCAGTCATTCTTCTAATTTGCCTGAATGTTTCGCATGTCTGGGTATCTTTAATTATCTACCAACAGCACATCCTCCAACGCTCAGTCTTTGTTATTTTTAGTTCTTTGCTTTTTAATAAGTCTTCCTGCTATTGCCTTACTTCTGTAATACTTCGTTAGAGTATTGATTGTCTTTGTCTTTGTGATTGTCTACTATTGATTGTCTTTTTTGCCTTTGAATGGGCTTTGTTCCATTCTTTAACTGCCATTTTGCACCCCTCATTCCACCATGGAAGTGACGTTTTAGTTTTGGGGTACTTCAATATCTTAGGTATGGCTACTGTAGCTGCAGCTATTAATTCCTTTATGACATTGTCACTGAAATTCTCTGTCATCACTCACACAATGAACATTCACAAATTCAATACGCTTACTTGTAAAGAGTTCCCACTTAGCTTTCTTAAAATATCAGGTGGGTAATTTTCCATTACCATCAACCTCATCTTGTCCTTGAAAAGTAATACAGTGTAGAGAAATGATCACTTCCCTTTTCTCTGTCCTTACACATTTCCCAGTTGCATCCATTTGCAATATCTGCTATTATAATTCTGAGGCTAAGCAAGAAAAACTGCCATCGGCTGCATTAAATGTAGTTGTGGTGTCATCATTTGACACCACTCGAACGTTTTCATCAAGGAACTTTTCTAAGCATGCACCATTGGTATCAGCTGTTTTACTTCCCCATAATATATTCTGACTATTCACCACATATAATCCATGGTCTTTTCATATTCTTCACTATTCCTTGTAATTCTAAGTGCTCTGATTTCCTACCTGGGTTATCAATATTATAAATCCTTAAAGATTTTTCTTTGGCATTGGAATCTAAACAGCATAGCAGTTGAGACTTACTTCTTCTCTCTGTATGGCTATGTAGTGTAATCTTTTCCTTATGAAAGTACAAATACTTCCTCCTCTGCTTAGTTTTTGGTTTTGTCTAAAGGCAATATTAATATACCATGAGATTTTAAAAGCAAGCTATTTAACCAACCACCTGGATACACAGGACAGCTGGTTTAGTTCCATTTCCTGGACATTTTCTTTTAGTTCTTGACCATGTGCTATTGAACTGTGCACACGCCAACAAAAGATTGTGATCTGCCTATGAGTCATATTTCACCATTAACCTCATTGAAAATTGCATGAATATGGCAGACAAATTGCAAAGGCCTTGTCTATACTAGAAAAATAAGTTGATCTAACATAGGTCAACTTACAGCCATGTAGGAATTACTGCGGTGGCGGATGTTCACACTGCGCCCTTCTTGGGTCAGTGGTGCGTGTCCTCACCAGGAGCACATCCACTGACCTAAGGGGGGGCAGCTTGGGGAGCTGAGAGCCCAGCTTCTGGTGAGTGCCCCTCCTTCCCCGCCCGCACACCGGGAAAGCCACCCAGCACTTTCCTCCTCCCCTTTCCCAGGGGAAGCTGCCTTGGGCTTCTTGCCCTGGGGAGGGGGTCCAGCTGCCCTGGCTTCTTGCTCCCCCATGCCCGCTCCCTGCCAGGAGCCAGCAGCTCAGCTGGGAAATTGACAAGGCTGCAGAAGTGCCTGGGCTTCCCCAGACCAGCTGCTCAGCTCTTGGGGGCTGGAGCAATGAAATCGACAGGAATGACAGCCCTACAGCCAACGTAAGGGACACAGTGTCTACATTGACACTGCGTCGCCCTAACTAAGCTGATATAAACCCTACACCTCTCGTTAAGGTGGTTTTATTTTGTCGAAAAAACAGCAATTTTGTCGGCGGGGTGATTGCAGTGTTTATACCAGCACAGTTTTGTCAAAAAAAGCTGACTGTGGTCAACAAAAGAGTCTAGTGTAGACCAGGCCTAACGCACAAGTAGTTTTCCAATGCCCTTGCTGTAATTGAAATTTTTTTCTGATTTTTTTTTTCCCCTCATTTGTAGGGCCCTACTGATTTCATGGTCATGAAAAACAAGTCATGAACCATGAAATCCTCCCCTTCCCAGGAAATCCATCTCCCTAGTGCTGGGAGCTTCTGTTGCTGGGGCTTGGGGCTTCTGCTACCACAGCTCCAGCCGCCAGGGCTCTCAGCTTGGGGCTTCCACCCACCCTGTGGCTCCTGTAGGGGCTTCTGCCCCAATGGGTTCTGCCTTGGCTCAGGATGCCCATTTTTCCAGGGGCCCCCAAATAGGCCGTGGGTCCTTTGCACTGGCTGGGACTAGCAGCTAGGAGCAACCCCCCATAATCCCCTCTTGGGGCAGGATCACCATGAAATTTCAGAGGTAACCATGTGAAATCGACCAATTAAAAAACCCTCTGGCTGTGAAATTGAACGAGATGGACTGTGAATTTGGTAGAGCCCCACCCATTTGTGATGTGCAGTTTATCACTTCTATTAGAAATGCAATAAATCTTTCTTTTTCACTACTAGCACATCATCGCTTATTCCTTCCACAGGGTTTATCATATTTTTTATAGAGTGAGGTGATGTCTGCAATACCCCTTTTATTAATAACTTTTGGCTTTTGTATCTCCTTCGCTTGTTTTGCTGCAATACACTCTCTATCTCAGTGATCTTCACTATTTTTTAAGCAGGGGCCACTTTGGCAAAAAACATGCAATGTGAAAACCACATCAACTACTAAATGAACACATTGCTTGCTACTCCTTAATGATGTAATGTTACAGAGCGACTCATGGAACTAAAACTTTTGTTTGTTCGTTTTGTTATGTTCTTATCCGCTTTTTCTCCTGTTTCACGTTCCGATTTTCTCTTCAACGGAATTAAGAATCTATCCATTCTTTCCAGTAACTCGCTGGGGCCAAAAATGAATATATGACACAAACGGTTGCACGCGTCGAGTTCTATGTTGGTTTCTATGGTAACATTGCGGTTATTATACAGCGGAGATACTTATTGGCGCACATCGTACCATGTGGTCAATGTGATGTGCAAAGAAGGCAGACTTTGATAGGCTTGGTACATATTCTAATGTTAAAAATAAATAAATTGGAATATAAACAATTAGTCGGGAGCCGCCACTGGCTCCTGAGCCTTGCAACGAAGAATGCTGCTCTATCTTGTAGGTTGTGATTACCACCACAGTTACTCCACTTAGCCTCAGCTCTTTCTATGCAGGGGTCATAGAAATGCTCGCTCCTGCAGTGGCCATCCCTTACTTTTGCTTGCCAAACATTTGCTACATGCCCACAGCATTGGCATTTATAACACTTTAGGGAAGTGAAAATATATGGCTTGGTTCTAAACCCTAGTATTTCTTTCTCAGGTAGATTGCTTCCTTTAAATGTAATCAGCAGTGCTGTTGATGATTTGCCTCCTCCTCCACTAATTTACTCCATAAAGTTACTAATTAGTTGCTGATGTAATACCTGTATCTTCTCCTCTGCTTTTTTTTAAATTGCATCATTGGTCAGTCCTCATGGCACTTCATATATTACCCCCTTTGTCTCAGTCAAATATGCTGGTAGCTGGCAATTTACTTTAATTTTCCCAAGTATTTTAGTTTACCAACCTGCTCTTTGGTTTTATATTCAGCCGAAAGAGCCCCCATCTCACAACCTCCTGGCTTCTCCTATCGCTTCTGTGCTTTTTTCAGCTAGTTTCACGGGGTTAACAGCACATAATCTTATTTCTTTAGCTAGGGAGCTTTTTGTTATGACATTTTAGTTTATTTCCCTCCTTAGCTTTGTTTTTTTGCTGATTTCAGCATCATCTGCTTCTATTCTTCTTTTTCCCTGCTTTGCAGCCATTCTCCCCCTCTAAAAAACATTCTTCAGTTTCCAGGGGAACTTCATGGTGGGGGTTGTGGTGAGAAAATCTTCCCTCTCAGCCCTTCCCCTAGACCAGGTTTTCTAGGCCCTCTGGGTTCTGACACAAAGAACAGGGACAGGCACAGGCAGCTGCAATTCGCTTGGGTTCCTGCCCATCAGGAGTGTTTGAGGCAGACCCAGTCCTGCCTCTGAGCATGATGGGAAAGAAACCCTGTATAAAAGCCTTTTGCAAGTAGTTAGAGCCGTTTGCCAGTGATGCTATCTGAGGCTGATGGGGAGAGGATGTTGCAGCCTCAGGTGGTCTCATGGGGCTTTGATAATTCCCCTCCCCCCCCCAATAAGGTATTTATTGAATTTAATGTTTTTATTGCAGGGGCTGCAGCTTACTTGTGGGGCAAGGGAGGATATATTCCCTTCCAGCCCATACTATGGGGTGGGGGAGCTTTTTACTTCTGTCTTTTAAAGCAAGACAAGACAGGACTGGAAGTCTTGACTCTCGGCTCCTATTCCTCATTCCTGTGTGCCTTTGGGTAAACCATCTGTCTTGGTGCCTCAGTTTCCCTCTGTAAAATTGAGATATTACTTCCTCAGAGTGGGTTATGTTTGATTCATTAGTGCATGGGGTCTACTGCTACAAGAGTGCTGGTAAATTGACAAGCATGTGTGTGAAATTATGGAGGCCAAAGGATCCGGCTCCGCCATTTCCACAGTCAGCCACGGTGGGGCTTTGTCTCCAATCCACGGTGGGATTCCGGGGCTGGAGGTCCCATTCCGAGCCCCACTCTCATCCCCTGCTGGGCACAGGCTGAATGACCCCTGCACCCCCTCCCTACTAACCCTTGCCCCCCTCCCTCTTGCTGGGTGAGATGCTCAGGGACCCTCTCGCAGCCTGCCTGGCTGGTCTCTGGCTGCATTAACCTTGCTGCAGGGGAGTGGGCCGAAGCTAAGCTGTTCTGAGCCCCATGAGGCAGGCGTCCTGTCCAGGGGGGTGCGCGGTGTCACCACGCGCAGCCCTGCCCTGAGTCTCTTTGCTGCCCCCTGGTGGCGGCTGCAGCGGCTCTCAGTTGCTGCCTGACGGGAGAAGCGGCGCATGCGCCCTGAGAAACAGTCTCACCCCTGCGGCAGGACGGGGAGTCTCTCAGCGCGTATTGGTCAGGGCGACGGCCAATGGGGCGCAAGGGCGGGGTATGAACCCGGAAGCGTCCTCAGCGCGGTTCGCAGAGGCTGCTGTATCCGCAGCCAAAGGAGTGGAGTGAGTAGCGTGCGGCGGCCGAGCCCGCGCGGACCCTTCTCCTGCGCCTGCTGGGGGCGGGGCTCGGGGTACCCGGCCGGCGGGGCGGGGCGGGGCGGGGCGTGGGGCCCTTTCCTGACTCGCGGAAGGCTCCGAGTCCTCGCGCCCCTTAGCCAGAGCCCTGCCTGCCCTCGAGCCCCCAGACATTGCGGGGGGCGGGATTCCTGGGGGGGGGGGCTTTACCCCTTAGGAGCGTGTACTCTCGCAGTGTCACATGAGCAGCCGGGCTGGCCACGGCACCTGCGGGGCGGGACTGGGGGTGCTCCCTGCAGGCGGGCAAGAGCCGCTTGCCCACCCCACTGATCCCCCGCGGTGACGCTGAGTAAGTCTTTGCTCCCTGAGCGCTGCTACAGTGCTTGGAATGAATTGGGTCTGATCCCGCACTGGTTTCCAGGCCGTGGGTTTGTTAGTCCCTTACTACTCCACCCGGGGGTGGGGGTGTCCACAGACTATTACAGGTGGCAGGGACCAGAGGGGGTCCTCATTAGCCTGTTCTGCAGAACTGGAGCTTCTTCAACATCATCAGATTTCTTGTGACCCAATCCACCTAGGTCAGTCACTCTCTGGCCTACCTTCCAGGGGAGCTACAGAGCATTAATGAACCAGCCCAACCCTTTTGGCACTCTGCTTGTGACAGCCAGCACTACCTTATAGTTCATTCCTTCAGGACCTGCTTCATGATTTTTCCAGGGAAGCCCTGTCAGTCTTTTAAGCCAAGCTGAGTACCTACGAATTTGCTGTGCTCTAGGATTCCTCATAGCTCCCCCCCACTATGTGAAAGTCCTGGGTTGCAACTGTCTGTAATATAGTACTCTTTATTGCAAACACCCACTCCATGGCTGGATGTCATTTTTTCAAGGCACTTGTACCATGCATCACACACAAATAAATAGCCCCACCCTTGTCTGCCCAACTGGTTTACAACTCTGCCTCCAAAAGTGGGGCCAGACTGGGCAAGGAACCCGCCACCTGTACAAAACTGAAGCCTCTGGCATCTAGTAGCCCTTTAAAAGGCAGGGAAGGGGATTTAGTGCTGGCAGCACACTGAGCAAGGGCAAGAGGTGCCCGGGGCTCTTAAGTGATGCAGCACTTCTCCTTGTGGCTGTACTTGCGCCGCCGCAGTTCCAGGCCCCGCTCCAGCCGGGCATCTTCCTCCAGGGCTCTGTAGGGTAAAGCACAGTGAGCTTTAGGGTGCCATGGAGCACCCAAAAACAGAGCAACTCCACACTGTGCCCTCTATAAACAGAAACTCACATTCTCTCCTTGATGTCCAGGTCTCGCACCAGCTCATCCCTCTGGTTCACCAGTGACACCAGTTCCTGCAGTAAGAGCTGCTCCCGCCGCTGGTGGGCTTCAGTCTTGAGCCACTCTGGAGGGTGGAGAAGAAAACTCATCACACATGAGCAGCAAGGGGCCTCCCCCAAGCTAAAGGCTCCCATGTCCTGCTAAGCTACCCAGTCCCTGTTGCTCTTACCTTCAATAGACAGCATGGCTCTCAACTCCCGGCTCAATAGCTCATATCGTCTCTCTAGGTCCTGCTCCTCCAGCCTGGGGGAGGGGACGACAGGAGTGTAATCAGCTACAGGCCCTTTCCTTCCCCTGAATGGTCTGGCTGATCACCAAAAAGCCAGCCATCACCCTGCGTCTGCACGCCCAAAGGCCCACTCACAGCAGCTGCAGCTGGTCCTGGCGCCGGATCAGTGCATTCTTCTTATTGACCAGTGTGAACCACTCCTGAATCAGCTGCTCCTCCTGGACCCGATTTGTGCCTGCAATAAAAGGGGGAGGAGCACACTCCACTGAGAGTGCACTACACGGGTATGTGCCCTGCAATAGGAATCAGGCTCTCTAACATTTCTCGCCTTCCCCACCCAGAAAGCCTGGGACATTCAGTAGCATCAAAGCCCAGACAGGGTGGCCAAGCTGAGCACATCCCTGTGCAGGGGGCTCCCTTATCCACAACTGCGTCAGCAGGTGGTACCAAGAGGCTGTGTGGGGGAGGGAGGGGAGCCATGTACAGGACAGTGGCTGATCACTGCACCTGACTCCATGAGGAAGCGCAGCTCCTTCTCCACCACGGCTGCCCGGGCATCAATCTGCTTCTGCTCGTTCTCCAACGCCTGCAGCTCGGCCACCACATACTGGCTGGTGTCTTGGAAGCGCTGCCAGGAAGGCAGGAGGTCAGACCCAGCGCCCTCCCACAAGGGGAAAGGCCCTGTGTCCCAGACCCAAATTCTCTCTCCCACAATTACCCATCCTTACCGGTACCTCCTCATCTACGGTGCTGGGGTCTTGGGCAGCGGTGGCCATCTCTGGAGGGGGGGGGGGGAGACAGGAAGGGGCAGTTAGAGTTATATATAATAACGGCCATGAACAAGAGCTGCTGACAGACAAAGGGACACAGAGAGCAGCTGCTGTCGGTCAAGGACTGTGTTGGGAACAAAAGGAGCCTGGTGTTGGAAATCAGGCCTATGCAGGGGCCAAAATACAAAGGGGATGAGTTGTTCCCTCCCCCTAACACAAGAGCAACTCTGGAGGGTGGCTGGCTTTGTATTAAAACTATTGCTGATCTGTTTCAGCAGGCGACCCCAGTTTTGTATTGTGGGAAAGGGTAAGTAAAAGTTCTCTGGTCACTTTTTCTGCACCGTTCATGATCATCTAGACCGCTGTCCTATCTCCCCTCCCCCTTAGCCATCTCTTTTCAGCCTCTCGTCGTATGGAAGCTGTTTCATCCCCTTTCTTGCCCTTCTGTGAACTGTTTCCAGCTGCACAATAATTTCACAGTGTTAAAGGTGTGGGCGTACCATGGTTTTATATGGTGGCATTAGGATATTTTCTTCCATTTCCTAAGAATTCCTAACTCTCAGTTAGCTTCTGGACCGTTGCTGCGTCCCGAGCCAAAGCTTTCAGAGAACTATTTACGGTGACTCCAAGATGTCTGTCCTGGGCGGTAACAGCTAATTTAGACCCCACCATTAGAATATGTGTGGTTGGGATCATTTTTGCCAGCATGCATTACTTTGCATTTATCAGTGTTGAATTTCATTTGCCATTTTGTTGCCCAGTCACCCTTGTTTGTGAGGAACCCTCCCCGGTGACTCTTTTTTCCTGTACCTTTAATACAAGGCTCAAGGGATTTTTAATGGAGTATTTGCCCTGGGAAAAAGCAAGCTGAGGTCGCTGGATTTCACATGCTGAACCTGTGTTAACTCTGTAGTGTTGTGCAGTGAGAGGGGTCTGTTAAAATCTTGGACTCTCTGGTGCATTGTGTCAACATTAGCACAACAGCCCTGCTCCCCCTTAAGGATCCATCTCACCCCTTTGCCCCAAAGCCTGATGCTGCTACATATGGCAGACCCTACAGAACCCCTGGGCTCACCTGGGGCCAGCTGCTGCTGCTGAGTCCTGGCGGAAGCAGGGGGTCCAGTCTTGGGGGTTATGCCATCATGCTCGTCCTGGTTGGGGGAGGTGGAAAAAAGGGATGGAGGAGGAGAATTACAATAAATAAGCCAGCACCCATGAGACACCCTACAATAACAAACCAGTCTATTCAGCCCCAAAAGACCCTAAAATAATAAATTACTAGAGTTATACATGCTGTTTTGTTACCGTGAGTCTCAGGGTGCCACATGTGCTGCCTTGTTATTTTAGGATGTCCCAGGATGCACGGTCTCTCATAAATATTTGGGCTATGCATTGCTATTTCTGAGCTACTCTATAATAACAAACCTGTGCATGCAGCCCCAAGAGACCCTACAATAACAAAGCAGTGCCCTGGAGAAACTACAATAACCAAGCCCTCCCCCCTTCCCCACTCACCGCTCCCAGCCCATCAGGTCTCCTCCGTGGTGTCTCCCCTGGGGGACTGCCCACCTCCCCCTCATCCATTGACAGCGACTCGCTCTTGAGCCGTGAGCGCCGCTTCTTGAGCAGGTCAGCATCGCGCACGTGGGAGAAGCCCGACTTGCTGCCATAGGAGCGCGGTGGGGCCACCGGGCCCTGGCTGCCTGTGGACAGCGAGCGCTGCAGGGCCTCCCCATTCTGCGCAGACAGACGCTTCAGCCGCGGAGGGGGCACCAGCTTCTCACCACTGTTGGCCGGCCCTGTCCCAGAGACTGCTGGGACAGGGGGCTCTGCTGCCAGGTTTTTGGCTGGTTGGTGTGTGGTGCCATTGACTGCTGCCTTTGCAGCCTGAGTCCCAGCATCCTCTGGGGTGGAGGGCTCTGTCTCTGTTTTCTTGGCCGGTTGGGACGTGGCACCATTGGCTACTGCTCTCCCAGCATCCTTTGCAGCTTCACTCCCTCCATCCTTTGGCTCCGCCTCTGGACTCATGGCTGGCTTGGTCGTAGCATCATTTACAGTCACTTTCCCAACGTCCTTTGCATCCCCTGCCTTGACATCAGTCACAGCATCCTTTGCCAGTTCAGCTCCTCCTGTCACAGCTCTGTTGGCCGCTGCCTTCCCATCATCTCTTGCGGCAGGGGCAGCGCTTGCAGGCTCCTCGGGCCCCCTGGTCGTAGCCTGGAAGCGCTCGGCGTAGAAGCAGGCAGGGTCGATGGAGAACGTGGGGTCTGAATCGAACTTGCCCACCTTGTAGGTGCTCTGGCTGCTGTGGTTGGCGATCTCCACCACGTTCAGCTCCTGGCCTGTGAAGAAGGCCCGGATCTGGCACAGGTAGGTCATGACAATCAGCTTGTCGGGCACCGTCAGAAACACCATGTCGGCCGGCTCCAGCACCCGCGAGATGCCCAGGGAGGCAAAACCGTCGTAGGCCTGGGGGGGAAGAGGACAAATGAGGGGTGACTATTTAACCCCAATATCCAGCCCCCCCGACCTCCTCCCCAGAGCTAGGAATAGAACCAAGGAGTCATGACTCCCAGTGGTCGTCCCCCATGAGCTCTGACCACTAGGCCCCATACACCGCAGCCTATACTCCCATGGCAGGACGTTCATCACCCCAAACCCAGGACAGTTCCTCAGTCCTCTCCAATGGAGGGGACTCCTGTCATTAGGAGGAGCCAGGAAATAGTAACTGGGGATTTGATCATTAGAAACAGAGATAGCTGGGTTTGCGATGACTGGGGAAAAACCGCATGGTGACTTGCCTGCCAGGTGCGAAGCTCTCGAGACATCTGGACAGACTCGTGCAATGCTGAGGAGAAGCCGGCACTAATGGTACAGGTGGTACCAATGACATAGGGGAAGGTGGGAGAGAAGCCCTGGAGGCCAAAGTTAAGCTGCTAGGGAAAAGATTGACGTCCAGGACCTCCATGGTACCATTTCCTGTCGTGCTTCCAGTTTCCCCCACAGAGCCAGATAGATAGACAGAACTGCAGGGTCTCCATGCTTGAATGAGACGATGGTGCAAGGAGGAGGGGTTTGGGTTTAAGTTGAGTAGGAACCGGGGAACCTTTTGGAGAAGGAGGAGCCTACACAGGAAGGATGGGCCCCACCTAAACCAAAATGGAACCAGACTGCTGGCATGCACAATTCACAAGATTGTAAAAGAGTTTTTAAACTAAAGCCGACAGGTGAAGAGAAGCACACGCTTGGGACTGACACATCCCTTAGCAGAGGATCTATTAAAGGGGATACTCTATATCCTAGTAAAGAGGAGAGGACAGAAGTGGATAAAGTACAGGTAGGAACTGAAGAGAGTCAGTCAAATGAAAAAAAGAGTCCTGTTCCATCACATGAAGGCAGACAACTGAAT
Source organism: Emydura macquarii macquarii (assembly GCF_026122565.2). NCBI lineage: Eukaryota > Metazoa > Chordata > Testudines > Chelidae > Emydura > Emydura macquarii. The sequence continues at coordinate 4,964,621 of NW_027131105.1, read as the reverse complement.
ATTGACAAATTTTATAAGTGCTTGTATACAAATGCTAAAAGTCTACACATGAAGATGGGTGAACTGGAGTACCTGGTATTAAAGGAGGATATTAATTAACAGGCAACACAGAAACTTGGTGAAATGATGCTAATCAATGGGACATGGCAATACCAGGGTACAAAATATATTGGAATGACAGAGTAGGTTGTGCTGGTGGGGGAGCGGCACTGTATGTGAAAGAAGCTTGAATAATAAGAGTAAAGCAGTGGGAATATAATACAGACCACCTGACCAGGATTGTGACTGCAACTGCTCAGGGAGATTAGAGAGCCTACAAAAACAGAAAACCCAGTAATAATGGGAGATTTCAACTATCCCCATATTGACTGGCAACATGTCACCTTAGGTTGGGATGCAGAGATAAAATTTCTAAAACACTATTAATGACTGCTTCTTGGAACAGTTAGTCCTGCAATCCACAAAGGGAGATGCAATTCTTGATTTAGTCCTAAGTGATGCACACGATCTGGTCTAAGAGGTGAATATAGTTGAATCGCTTGTTAATAATGACCATAATATAATTAAATTTGACATCCTTGTAGCAGGGGGGGGGAGAACACAAAAGAAACCCACCACAGTAGCATTTGACTTCAAAAAGGGGAACTACACAAAAATGAGGCGGTTAGTTAAATGGAAACTAATAGGAACAGTCACCAGAATGAAATGCCTGCAAGCTGCATGGAAACTTTTTAAAAACATCATAATAGAGGCTCAAACTACATGTATACCCCAAACAATAATCATTGGAAAAAAACCAGCAAGACGACCAAAAAAAATGCTAAACAACAGAGTAAAAGAGGTGGTTAGAGCCAAAAAGACATCTTTTAAAAACTGGCAGTCAAATCCTAGTGAGGAAAATAGGAAGGAGCACAAACTCTGGCAAGTCAAGTGCAAAGTCTAAACAGGCAGACCAAAAAAGAATGTGAAGAGCAGCTAGACAAAGACATACAAACTAGCAGTACATTTTTTAAGTACATCAGAAGCAGGAAGCCTGGCAAACAATCAGTGGGGCACTGGACAGCCAAGGTGCTAAAGAAGCATTCAAGGAAGACAAGGCAAGTGCAGAGAAGCTAAATTAATTCTTTCCATCCGTCTTCACAGCAGAGGATGTGAAGGAGATTCCCAAACCTGAGATTCTTTTTAGGTGACAAATCTGAGGAACTGTCCCAGATAGAGGTGTCAGTAGAGGAAGTTTTGGAACAAATTGATCAACTAAACAGTAATAAGTCCCCAGGACCAGTTGGTATCCTCCCCCCACCCCCAAGAATTCTGAAGGAATTCAAATGTGAAATTGCAGAACTACTAACTGTGGTATGTAACCTATTGCCTAAATCAGCTTCTGTACCAGATGACTGGAGGACAGCTAATGTAACATTGATTTTTAAAAAAGGCTCCAGAGGCTATCCTGGCACTTACAGGTCAGTGAGCCTAACTCCAGTACCAGGCACATTGGTTGAAACTATAGTAAAGAACAGAATTATCAGACACGTGGATGAACACTGTTGTGAAAGAGTGAGCACGGCTTTTGTAAAGAGAAATCATGCCTCACCAATCTATTAGAATTCTTTGAGTGGGTCAACAAACGTCATCAAGGATGACCCAGGGGACTTTCAGAAAGCCTTTGAAAAGGTCCCACACCAAAAGCTCTTAAGCAGTAAACAGACATAGGATAAGAGGGAAGGTCCTCTCCGGGATCAGTAATTGGTTAAAAGGCAGGAAACAAAGGGTCGGAATAGATGGTCAGTTTTCACAGTGGAGAGAGGTAAATAGTGGGGGGTCCCCCAAGGATCTGTCCTGTGACCAGTGCTGTTCAATATATTCATAAATTATCTGGAAAAGGGTAAACAGTGAGGTGGCAAAGTTTGCAGATGATACGAAATGACTCAAGATAGTTAAGTCCAAAACAGACTGCGAAGAGTTACAAAGGGATCTCACAAAACTGGGTGACTGGGCAACAAAATGGCAAATGAAATTCAATGTTGATAAATGTAACGTAATGCACATTGGAAAACATAATCCCAACTACACATGCAAAATGATGGGGGCTAAATTAGCTGTTACCACTTAAGAAAGCGATCTTGGATTCACTGGAGAGTTTTCTGAAAACATCCGCTCAATATGCAGCAGCTGTCAAAAAAAGCTACCAGCTTGTTAGGAGCGGGATAAGTAAGACAGAAAATATCATAATGGCACTATATAAATCCATGGTACGCCTACACCTTGAATAATGTGGGCAGTTCTGGTTGCCCCATTTAAAAAAAGAAAATTAGAACTGGAAAAGGTACAAGGAAGGGCAGCAAAAATTATCAGGGGGCTGGAACAGCTTCCATATGAGGAGAGATTAAAAAGACTGGGAGTTACATCTTAGAACAGAGATGACTAAGGGGGGATATGATAGAGGTCTATAAAATCATGAATGGTGTGGAGAAAGCGAATAAGGAAATGTTATTTGCCCCTTCACATAACAAGAACCTGGGGGAGTTGGGTCACCCACTGAAAGCGATATGCAGCAGGTTTAAGCAAACACAAGGAAGTACGATGTCACACAATGCACAATCAATCTGTGTCACTCGTTGCCAGGGAATGTTGTGAAGGCCAAAACTGTAACAGGGCTCAAAAAGAATTATGTAAGTTCATGGAGTATCGATCCAACAGTGGCTAATAGCCACGAAGGTCAGGGAGGCAACCCCGTGCTCTGGGTGTCCCTAAGCTCCAGATGGCCAGAAGCCGGGACTGGACGACACGGGATGGATCACGTAAGAACACAAGAACAGTCATACTGGGTCAGACCAACAGTCCATCTAGCCCAGTATCCTGGTTTCCGTCAGCAGCCAATGCCCGGTGTTTCAGAAGGAAAATTACCCTTGATAAATTGTCCTCTTCTGTTCATTCCCTCTGAAACATCTGGCACCAGCCACGGTCAGAAGACAGGATGCTGGGCTAGATGGACCGTTGGTCTGAGCCAGTCTGGCTGTTCTTATGTTCTTCACCCCCTCTCCCACCCCACACCTGCCAGGGGCCCCAGCTTACCAGCTTGTTATTCTGCTTGATAGCGAGGGGGTCCAGGGTTTCATAATTGCTGGAGGACAGACAGATGTGACAAAGCTAGATCCTGCTCAGTGAATGGGGTCTCCCAACCCATATCCCCCCACTCCTCACTTGCCTCTGAGACTCCCCCTCCATACGTAGGCATGGCCTACCCTGCAACACACGCCTCTGTTGGTGCCCCTCAATCTCGACCCGCAGCCCCTGCTGTCCCAGCCCCAGGTTCCACCCACTGCCTCTCAGCCCCTCCCGGCCGGCAGCCCCAGGACTCACATTTTCTCTGGGTGGAAGTGGTGCAGGATGGCGCAGAATGCCAGCCCGTTTCGCCAGGAGGTGGTGAAGTTGGTGACCCGGACACCCCGGTAGCCAGCCGTGACATCCTGGCACCATTCCAGCAGCGACTGGCTGCAGCTGACCAGGCCTGGACTGGTTGCTGGGGACTCTTCCTAGGAGATAAGAAACAGAGGGTGGGGTGAGAGATAGGTCGGGGAGGTGCTGGGTCACCCCACACAAGGCAAAGCACCCCCACACCAGCACTGGCCACCCTTGCAGCCCCCAGCCCCGCTGCTCTCCTGGCCACACCCAGCTGGCCACGGGGCTCCCCCATTCGCCTGCCTGCATAACCCCCCCACCACCGCCCAGGCACAAAGCCCTGTGATCAGGGACCTCCATCACCCATGCGCATTGAGCCATCCCCTTCTCCACAGTAGCTGGGGGAGAAGGTCTGGGGCTGCAGGGGGACAAAGACCCAGCCAGGTCCTCACTGTTGCACCCTTCCCTTTCCCCTTCTAGGCAAGGGCATTCCTCTGGCCAGGCTTGCCCAGGGCGTGCTGGCATCCGGCCATCCCCATGCAGCAGGGTGAGCAGGCCAGATGCAGGGCAGGCTCCGTTGGCCACAAAGTGAAGGGGAGGGGTCAGAAAGGGGGCTGCAGGCCCTGGGGCAGGGCCCAAGCATAATTTTTTCAGGCCCAGTACAAACTTGTAACACAGGCCCCCTCCCACACACATACCCCAGCCCCTCATCCCATACATACTATCCCATGAGCCATGAAAATTGTTTTCCTCATGGTAATGGGAGTCACAACCTGGACCGGGCCCTCCCAGAGCCTCCTGGCCCCAGGAAAGGGTACCCCCACGTGGGGGCCCTGCCCTGTGGGGAGTCCATCGCCAGGTATTATCCCCAACCCTGATTAAAGGGAAGGCACCTGCTCCCCCACCCCAGCTCTGGGTTTTATCCCTGTAGCAATGCTGCAGGTGTCTCCCCCCTGCTCCCCCCCAAGCCCTAGGATTAGTTGGAAGCACGGGCAGGCAGCCATGGCAGCTGGCAGGGCTGGGGGCACAAGCATCCGTCCCTACCTGGGCCGCCCCCTGCCCTATGCTATCCCGGGCAGCACCACAGGGCGGGGGAGACGGCTCCCGCCCGGACGCCTGAGTCCCCTCGGTGGATGACGGGCTGGCATTCCTCTCCTGGGCAGGGCAGGCAGGCGGGAGGCTCAGGGTGAGGCAGCACTGTGAGATGTAGGGCTCAGCGAAGGGGGACGGGGAGCCCGGGATGGGCACATCCTGGGGGGCGTTAGGGCAAGGGCTGTGGCCCGTCTGCTGCTCCTTCCTGGGGCGCCGTGGCTGGCCAGCTGGACTGTGCAGAGCCCTGACGGCCACGTCTCCAGGAGGTGCCCTGTCCTGCTGGCGTCCTCCTTGCTGGGCAGGGAGCCCACAGCCTCCTCCGGCCCAGCCTGCTCCAGCAGGGGCCCAGCTGCACTAGGTGTGGCACCGCCAGGTGCTCTGCCGTCGGCTCCTGGGCTCTCCACGGTGCCCTGCGGCTGGGCTGGGGCCTCCACAGACGGGGCGTCTGCTGCTACCAACTGCCCCGCACCTCCACACGGCCTGCCAGCCGCCTTGCCCCCTGCCTCCTCCGGCTGGGCTGGGATTGCCTCCCACAGTCCATCTCCTACTCCTGCCTCCACCACACTGCTGGACACCTCTCCAGCCCCCTCGCCCATCACATCCTCTGCCCGACACCGCCACGGCTTGGGGGGGGCCACCAGAGAGGGTGCATCTCCTGCCCCCCCCTCCACAGTAGCCCTCACAGCTTCGTGCCCGGCTGCCCCCTCTGCTCTCTGCCTCTCCGGCTGGGATGCCACCCTGGGACCCTCTCCTGCTGCCCTGTCCCGCTCCAGCTCCTGCAGCGTCACTGCGGGAGCCAGGCCTGGAGCTGGGCTTGACCGACCTCCTCGCCCAGAATCCTCCTCTGCTGCCAGCTCTGACCTGGGCCCCTCCAGCAAAGGCACAACTTCTGCCACGCTCTGAACAGCAGCTCCACACACCTGCCTGTCTGCCCTGCGGTTCTCCTGTTCCGCTGGCTCCTCTGGCCTGCCAGGGATCGGCCCCAGGCTGCCTGCCTCCATCACCCCCTCACCCACCATATCCTCTGCCCAACACCTCCACGGCTTGGGGGGGGCCACCAGAGAGGGTGCATCTCCTGCCCCCCCCTCCACAGTAGCCCTCACACCATCGTTCCTGGCTGCCCCCTCTGCTCTCTGCCTCTCCACGGGGGATGCTGTCCTGGGACCCTCTCCCGCCGTCCTGCCCCGTTCCCGCTTGGGGGGCACCACTACAGGAGTAACAGCACCCCCAGCGCTTGGCCGACCAGTGGCATCTGCTACCGCCACCTCCTCTCCCTGTCTCCCCCACGGCACGGGGGGCAGCCCCACCACAGACGACACAGCCAGCAGCGCAGCAGCCGAGGGCACGCCGGCCCCCAAGTCCTTCCCAGCCAGGCCGGCGCCCTCCCCAGCAACAATGGCAGTTCCTGGTGCGTCCTCATCGAGGTACATCACTACACAGAGGCCCGGAGACACCGAGCGGGCCCGCCTGTCCCTCCGGGGCCGGGGCAGCGGCTTCGGCTGGGCTGACAGTTCTGCTGACCTAGGCCGGGCCCTGGCGGGCACTGCTGGCGCAGGCAGAGAGGCTGCGGATCGAGGACCCTTCACTGACTTGGCCGCCCCCAGTTTGAGCTGGGAGGGAAGTGGCTTGGCTTCCCATCGGCGTCTCCGGATGGGGGGTACCTCGGGGGACGGAGCCGTGGGCGCAGCGGGTTCTGGCAGGAGGGATTTCTTCCGCCGCGGGGCAGGGACAGGGCTCTCCGTCTCCGTCCGGGGCATCCAGATGTCACTGGGCCTGGAGGGAGGGACGAAGGGGAGTCGGTCTCATCCTGAGCTGCCTCCCAGGTGGGTTTCTCACAGATTTCTCATCCGCCCAAACCGACACGCCAAATCTTCTCCGCACTCAGACTGAAAGGCCCAGCAACAGAAGCCAGCCATCCTAGCTCTGTGAGCCCCTCTGCTCGAACCAGGGATAGAACCCAGGAGTCCTAGCCCCCAGCCCCCCGGTCTAACCCCTGAGCCCCGCTCTCGCTAAACCCCAGTCCGTGGAATACTGAAAACCTGCCCACGGCAGATGAGCAGTTTTGGAATATTCCAGCCAGCCGGTTCCCGGGGCCAGGTCACAGCCAGCGCCCCCTAGAGGAGACAGGCCCCGTGCCCCCTTCCCTGCCCCACCCCCAACTTCCTCCTCTGTTAATCTGCGGGGCTCAGAGGGAGCAGCAGTTTCCTGCAGCGCCAGCTGCATCCCTGCCCCCACGGGAAGGGGCAGAGCTGGCAGCCCAGCCTCCAGCTCCCTTCCTTGGCAGGGGAAGTGCAGCTTCCTCCTGGGGGGGAACCCGGCGCCCGCACTCATCGGGGGAGGAGGAGACTGTCAGAGGCTCAGGAAGGCAGAAGCGAAACCAAACACTAGATGGCTGCTCGGCTTATCCATAATTAGCTGGGCACTAACCTTGCCCCACCACACCACCATCATCCACGTCCCCCGATCCCACTAGACTCTCCCTTCCTCTCCCAGAGCCAGGACAGAACCCAGGAGTCCTGGCTCCCAGTCCCCTCCCCCCCCGCTCTAACCACTAGACCCCATTTCCTCCCAGAGCCAGGATAGAAGCCAGGGGTCCTGACTCACCTGCCCTTGGTGTCACTCCCTGATGCTGGCCGTTCCATCCGGGCTACTGCTTTCTCCTCCTCTTCAGCCCTGGGGTTGCCACCATGTTGTCCCGTCTCCTGTAAGGGGCTCGTGCCTGGCTTGTGGGCGTGGTCCGTGGCGTCGGTCCCCGTCTCCCCCTTAGTGCCTGGTTCCACAGGCCCCACAGCTCCCATCAGGTCCCTACTGTCTGCCATGCTCTGCCCAGCCCTCCCGGCCCCTGCACCACTTACTGGGGTGGGGCCCATCAGCTCCAGGGAAGCGGGGGTTGTTCCCCCCTGTAGGACCATCTCCAGGGCGGGATGGGGGGCTTCCCGCAGGGGAGCATCATGGGTGTTGGCTACTCGGACAGCTTCCTCCTTAGCGGAGCCTGCAGGAGAGCGGAGAGGAGCCCAGGTCAGAGACGGGGAGCGATGGCAGCGGGGGACAGCTGAACAGCACCTCCCCATATCCCTGCCCTGGGGGAGTCAAGAGTAAGCTCTGGGCCCTCCCCCTCCTCAGGTCACTAGACCCCACTCCCCTCCCTGAGCTGGGGCTAGAGCCCAGGCGTCCTGACTCCCAGCCCGCACTGCGCTAACCCACTAAACCCCACTCCACTCCCCGCCCAGACCTGGGGACAGAACCCAGGAGTCTTGGGGCCCAGCCAGGGCTCCTGCATCCACTGTTGATTTACCTGCCTCCCGGGGCGTCCTGTGGGGGGTTGCTCTCCCAACTGCCGCCCAGCTGCTCCCCGTGGCCGAGGGATTCTCCTCTTCCTCAGCAAGAGTGTTGAGCTCTCGGGACGTGTCTGTGGGCGGAGCAAGGGAACGTAGAAGGGGGTAGGAGGAGAAAGAGAGAGAAATGTAGCGGTTTGCTGCCTGCTCTGCACCCCGTGTGCCCCAAATCCCACTTGGCCGGAGGGTCCTACCTGTGAAATAGCCCAGCAATATGGTCTGAATGAAACCTACAGTGGGGACAGAGACAGACAGAAAGTGGTGGAGACAGACAGACAGACAGGAGAGAGGGAGAGAGGAAAAAGAGAGAACAATCCCAAGAAAGTACAGCTCCGTGTGGACAGAGTCGCCAGCCCCGGGGAAGAGACTGGGGACCTCAGTCATTGCCTAGAGAGCGCCCCCTGTTGGAAGGCAAAGAAACACTAGGAGCTGCTATCAGGAGCTGCAGCAACCGTGCGGCTGAAGGGAACCCCCCAAACAGCAACCAGGGCAAACCGCGATCACAAATGTCCCTGGGCTGGGATGCCAGGGGGCTGCGGGTCGGGACGGTGGGGCACTGGCAGAGATGACGAAGGAGCTCACAGTGGGCTGGCCCCACCTGTTGGCTCTGAGCCCTGGGCGCTCACGTCCTCCTTCCGCCCCCTCCTGGCTGCCTCGTCATCCTCATCGCTGTCGGCGAAGTCGTCCAGGTTGCCGATGTCGCTGGGTTTGACGCTCATGAGGCTGGCCAGGCTCTGCATGTCCTCATCCCTGAGGGGCAAGGCACAGTGTAAGGGGGGGACCCTCTGTGGGGCTTCAGGGCAGGGGGCTCATGGCAAGGTGGGTTGGTGCAGCCCTATTTCCCTTCCTTCCTCCAGTCTGGCATGACCCTTGCAACCATTTGAACCATTGTGCCTGAAACAAGGGGCTTTCAGAAGTAGGACCCTACCAAATTCACGGCCATGAAAAATGTGTCCCGGACCGTGAAATCTGGTCTCCCCCGTGCAATCTGGCTATTGTAGGAGAGACCAGACTTCACAGAGCTGGGCGGCCAGAAAGCAGCGGCTGCTGGCCAGGGGCCCAGCTCCGAAGGCAGCGCTGCCACCACCAGCAGCAGTGCAGAGGAGAGGGTGGTATGTTAAGGGGAGTGAGGGACATCACTGAAGGGAGGAGCAGGACCTGCCTTATGGGTGGGTGAGTGGGCGACCGCCCAGGGCCCATGGTCAGGGGGGTGCCATGGTCACCCCACACATACACACACACAGCCCAGGGCCTCTTTAACTCCTGAGCGCTGGGCCTGGAGCCGGGGAGGGGAGATGGTGCAGAGGTAAAGGAGGAGCAATGCCATGCCAGCCTCACTTCTGCGATGCTGTGGGCGGTGGTGCTGCCTTCACAGCTGGGCACCTGGCCAGTAGCTGCCCTCCGGGCACCCAGCTCTGAAAGCAGCAGTGCAGAAGTGAGGGTGGCAATACCGTGACCCCAGCACAATAGCCTTGCGACCCCCCCTCCCACGACCCCTTTTTGGGTCAGGCCCCACCCCCACCCCCCATCATTGCAACACCGTGAAATTTCATATTTAAATATTTGAAACTGTGAAATTTAGGGTTTTTAAAATCCTATGACTGTGAAATTAACCAAAATGGACGTGAATTTGGGAGGGCCCCGGTCATAAGCCATGTGCCAGGCAGCCCTGCCCTGGGCTCTGTGGCCTGTATTGGCAGGGGAGGGGCTGTTTAAACGACGCACCAACCGTGGCCAGGCGACAGGACAGCCTGCTATTAAAAACTGCCATGGTGGAGCCTCTTCCTCCAGTGGTGCCAGCATGGCTGCCCGGAGAGACCTCCTAACCAAGATGGCCAGCCCCTGCCACCCTCCTCCTCCTCGCTCATGCCAAGATGGCCGCCTACTCTACCCTCTTCCTCCTCGCTCCTGCTAGGATGGACGCCCCGCACCACCTTCTTCCCCTGCAGCCCTGGGCAGCCATCCTCCTACACCAAGATGGCCACCAAGCGCACCCAGCCTCCGTCAAGTCTTTTGCTCCTTGCCCAGCCCTTCTTTGGGCCGAGCTCCTGCGCTGCCCCCACTGCCAGGGGCAGCATGGAGAAGGAAGTATGAGCCAGAGCCCACCCTTGCTCCACCCCCTCCCACAAAGGGACACTGCTGTTCCCAGACAGGCCTGTTTCCGACATGACTCACGTGGCTTTGCCCTCCCGCAGGAAGACGCAGGACAGCGTGAGCTGCAGCGTGGCAGCGACCACCTTGACCGAGCGTGGCTTCAGCTTCAGCTTCAGCTCGGCCTGCGCAGGCATGGGGCGGGCGAAGCGCTGCAGGTTGACATCGGCTGAGGCCAGCACCTTCCGGTGCCCCTTGGACTCCTGGGAAGAGGGGGTGAGCATTGTGAGTGAAGGTAGAGAGAGAGAGTCCTGACTCCCAGTACCCCCCTGCTCTAACCACTAGACCCCACTCCCCCTCCCAGAGATGAGGTAGCACCCAGGAGCCCTGATTTCCAGCCCCCTGCCCTAACCACTAGATCTGATCCTGTTTATGAGCAAAGATCGTGGAGTTTGGGGAGGACTGAGGTAGCCAGGGGACCAGCTGCCAGCATGCCTGTGTGATGAACAGAGGGGCCCGGGCAGCCTGCTGCTAAGCACTGGGAGGAGGCTTCATGGGAGCTACGCTTCATCAGACAGGACAGCATCTTGGTAGTTCAGTCGAGGCTCGAGGAGGCGCGTTACGAGTTTATTGGACACGTCGCCGTTTGTTCCCAATACTTCCCCTCGCTGCTTCGGGAAGCTCTAGTCTTTGTTAAGTAAACTTACGCCTGCTTTCACCACGCGCCTGGCTGGGTGCTGTGTGTTATAAGCAGCGGGGATCTCAACGGGGGTGTCCTGTCCCCCCCGGAGCAGTGTATGGGGAGATGCTGCCCGTGTCCATCAGAGCAGGACCTGGGGGGGCTGCAGCATGCCTGTCGCTAGCCTGCAGAGGGACAGCAGAGGCCTGGGGGCTGCTTGTGCAGCCCGTGGCTAGTGGAGTTGGGCCCTGCTAGGCACAGACAAGGGTTCCGCACGCTAAGGGCAGGTGGCAGCGAGATGCCTCCAAGCCCTGGGTGCCCTCGCGAAGCGTCACACCACTTGGCAGCCATGCTGCTTTGGGACCCTTTGCGATAGAAGATCCCATGACCTGGCTGGCCGCTGTCGTCCAGCCCAGAGTTACCGTGCTCCGGTTATCCCGGGACGTACGTTCTCAATCACAAAGGTCCATTCCTTGTCCTCATACTCCTCCAGGTGGGGGTCCTGTGGGGGGGGACAGGGCAGAAGGTGAGAGGGGCCAAGCCACAGTTGGCATGGGGGTGGGGGCAGTTGTCAGGAGCATACCAAGGGAGGCCTGAGCGTCTGCCAGCCCCGCGAGACTGCATGGGACGGTTTGCAGATGGGTATGCGACTCTGGGTGTGAGCGCCCACTGTGCACCAACAGGTACATAGAGGAGAGGACAGGCACAGCAGTGCACGTGGGGGAAGAGGGGCGTAACTGTGAGCCGGGGACCACGTGTCGGTGCTTTTGTGCAAATGCCGGCACAACCACGTAAGAGTGCCTGCGCGCTGGAGTGCGTAGGCCAGCGTAAGACCACACATGTCAGTGCAAAGGAGCGCACGTGTGACAGGGAGATGGTGTGCTTGTGCAAGCGGCAGCGGCCATACCCGGTACAGCGTCACCATTATATCCACGTTCTCCGGCACCATCCACACGACCATCCCGCGGTACGGATTCTTGATCCCCGGCTGCCAACTGTGAGCCTGCAGAGCACACGCAGCCAGATCAGAGCTGGCACCCCCAGGGGGAAGGGTGCCTGCCCCCCAGCCACCCAGTCCCCCCACCCTGGAAGTGGAGATCCCTGAATTCACCCACCTTGGAGCAGATGCGTCGGTTCCTCCTGGTCCAAACCACAATCAGCTTGTCTGGCTGCCTGCAAGGCAGAGGGAACGAAGGAACAAATTAGGGAGGAGAGGAGAGGCAGAGCAGCTAAGCACCCATAGGCCCTCCCCACAGCCCTTCTTGCCCTGGGATCATTGGGATCATCTGGTGACCCAGGTACCAGCCCCAGCGGCTGTCCCTCATCAACCATGTCCCCACGTGGAGAAACTTTCTCCCTCGCCCCTCTGCCAACCCCCAGAACTCCCCGCTTCGTGCAGCTCCACTGCTTCGCCCACTCACTGCCCAGTCCCTGGAAGTAGAAGGAACCCATCTAACCCAGTATCCCCCACTTCCCGCCCCCTGGATCTGACCAATGGCCCTATCCAGCCCCGTAACCTCCCTGGTCGGAGCAAGAGTCAGGAGACCTGGGTTCCACGTCAGCTCTGGGAGGGGAGTTGGGGCTAGTGGGTTAGAGCAGGTGGGGCTGGGAGCCAGGACTCCTGGGTTCCATGCCCAGGTCTAGGAGAGCAGGATCCAGAGGTTGGAACATTCCTAGTTTGGGCTGCCACAGAGCAGCACGTCACAGAGCTGGGTGGGGAGAGTTTTTATCTTCCCAGCCTGGCTGCTGGGTGTGTGTCCAGGGTGGGTGTGGTATGGCCCAGCCTGAACCCCCTGCTCGCCCCACGCTGGAAGAGGAGCACTGGGGCAGAGAGAGAGAGTTTGGAGGAAGGCGCCTGGAGAGACAAATACACTGGGGTCAGCACTGACTGTGAGGGGAGAGCCCCCCCCACACTGACCTCTGCTCCCTGCTGCACAGTGTCCCCTAGTGCCTCACTGGGGCATTGCGGTCAGCAGTTACTGCAGGGGAGAGCGCCCTGACTGATGCCTCCTCCCCCGCACGCTCCCTGCAGCACAGTCTCCCCAAGCCAGGTAGGAGCAGCCCGGCCCCTGACATGGTGCAAACAAGTGAGTCACTGCAGCCCGGAGGAGATGCGTTTGCCTGGACACGGGGCAGACGGGGTGTTTACTCAGGAGGTGTGGAGGCCATGGCCCACTCCACCAAGGGGCGTGGGATCCCCTCCCTCCTCTGCCTGACGGCCACTGTCTGGGCCAGGAGCCTGAGGACTTGTGTCATGGTTTCTGAGAGGTGCTAGGCACCCTTCTCCCCCACTCAATGCCCCTGCTTCATCCTTTCACATCACAGCTTCTGGCTCCCTCCCTGTATCTTTAACAGCCACATGGGCCAGGCCCTGGGGTGGGGCTGGCTGGTGCTTGCACTCACACGCCCCCAAACGCTGCAGAGCTGACGGCATTGAGGGGAGTAGTGTCTAGGAGTTAGAGCGGGAGGGAAGGGGGTGAGAGGGAGAGAAGCTGGGCAGGAGTCAGGACTCCTGGTGCTCTCCCCAGCTCGGGGGGCAGTGGGGTCTGGTGAGTTAGAGCAGGGGGAGGGGAGCGACTGGGAACCAGGACTCCTGGGTTCCATTCCTGGCTGTGCATGTTCCTTTGCATGACCTTGGGTGAGTCCCTGTGTGTCCCAGTTTGCTGTGTTGCTAGCAGGGATGCAGACAGGGCTGCATGGTTTTATTCCTCACAGGCTGGAATTCCTGGCTGGGAGGCACCCAGGAAGAGCTGAACCCTTCTTGTTATTGCAAAGGGATGTTATGGAAACTCAGCATGTGCAGACCAGGTCTGGCCCTAGCTCGTCAGGACGCACTTGCAAAGCATGCTTGTATGTAAGAGCAGGGAAGGGAGGTGAGATTACCTCAGTTTCTCCGCAGCCTGCCGTATGTACCAGCCTGAGATGCACCCACCTCTGGGGTGGAGCATGGGGGGGCTGTTTATCCAAGGATCCCCTGCCCAGTGATGAGATGCAGCTGCTTCTGGGGTGGGGCACAGGGTATGCCTGGCTGTCGGGGAGGGTGCTGGCCAACAGTGGGTTTAACACATGGCAGTGCTGCTGACTGGACGCAGCACTCAACTCACCAGCTGGACGGGATTTCTGGCCACAGGTCAGTGGCTGGCAGAGTGGGGGTGTTACTGCTGCTCTAGGCGACTGTGAGCCCATGGGGGCAGAGAGGCAATGGCAGGGGGTATTTCTGACCAGATGGGTGGAGTTAATGACAGCTCACCCTCTTTATTGACCCAGTGCACCCCCAGCATCACCACTCACAACATGAAAAAAAGCTGGGAACATCCTGCCAACAAGCAGATACAAATGAACAGGGGCCAGCTTCCCCCACATCTAACACAGGGCCCCGGGGCTCCCCCTCAGCTCTGCCAGTGCTTCTCAGTCCCAACCCACAGCTCCCACAGGGACTGGGCAGGCTGCCAGTGCTATATCCTGGGGGTGGCAAACTTACTGACCCCCCTCTCTGCTGGGCGGAACCCTCTAGCCCCACTACCTGGCTCCAGACAGGCCAGACTGGGGGGGCTGTATGGGGCTCCACAAGCCGCACTTTAACTGTAAAAGAGCCACGTGCGACTCACGAGCCACAGTTTGGCCACCCCTGCGGTAGAGTCTACAGGCCAGCTCCCCATCTGTCTGTGTCAGTCATGGCCTCGCTCCCTCACTTCGCTGCGGTCACTGATTCCCAGGGCCCCCCTCCAGATCTCAGCCAAGGCCCCTCACCTCCCACGCAGAGCTTTTCACTCGCAAGGTCAGCAGGCTGAGCTTCCCCCTGCTGCCCCAGATCAGAGCCACGGGCCCATCCAACCTGGCACCCCGACAACCACCCACCCACCCACCCAGCCAGGAGTTTCTAAACCTCCTGCTCGGCAGAAAGTCTGAGCCCAGCCAGGACACCCAGGAGGCGCCCCTCCCCCAGCCCCTGCAGCACTGTATATAACACTGACCATCTGCCAGGTATTCTTAGCTCTCGTCTGAGGTGGAAACATAAACACACACTCAGCGTGGAGCAAATCCTCCGTCCCAGCTCGCAGCCCCCCCAGCTCAGCTGTCACCCAAATCCTGGGCTGCCCCTCACTCCTGACTCACAGCCCCTGCTTTCCCAGCCCTGGGCTTCCCCTCCCAGCTGCCAGTGCTCCTCAGTCCCCACCTGCGATCCCAGCCCTGAGCCCCTGGCCAGGGGCAGTGCTCTGAGACCTGGGCCAGTTTACAAGCACCTTCCTCCCTCCTGGGCTTGTGGCCCAGGGGCTAAATTTAGCCCTGTCAGGAGGGGGTCAGAGGTCAGAGCTTCTTTGCAGGTGCTGAGCTAAATCAGGGTTTTGATGGGAAACCTGATCCCCCCCAACCCCTCCCAAGGACTGGATGGGGCAGCCTGAGCCCGGAGAGCAGGGAGATACCCACCAGGCTAGGGAGAGAGGGGCTGCCCCACCCAAGGGTCGGGGTGGGGGAAATCACTGGGGTGTGGCAACAGGAAAGCTGGAGAGGAAGCATCAAGCTTGCAGGGTAGGGCAGGAGAAGAGGGGGGTCATGGGGGGAGGGGAGGGGCATTTGGGGGAGGAGTACTCGGGAAAATGGGAGGGGCCCCTGAGGGAGAGCGAGTGGGCAGGAACCACAGGAACGGGGGTTTGAAGGGAAGGGGAGGAGCCTGAGGGGGATGGGCAGGAGTTTGAAGGAAAAGGGGAGGGGCCTGGGGATGGACCCCGCTGGGACACTACTGCTATGCAGGGCCCCGATTTAATCCCACAGACAATGCCCCCCTCGCCCCTGCTCCACACTTCCTACAGTCTCTCTGCCCCTCTCCCCCTCCTTCCTCTCCCCCCCCCCGTTTCTATTTTTAGCTGCTGTCACTAAATATTTATCATTTTTCCCTGAATCCCTTTTAAGGTCATTTTAGTTTAAAAAAAAAAAAAAATCCCAAGAGCTCCCTCCCCTGCAGGCTCCTCCCCTTTCCATGGCAATGGTCCAGAGCTTGGGAGTGGAGGGGTCTTTCCACTTCTGGGTCCCCCCCTAAATCACAGGGGGGTGTCTCCAGCTCTAGCCACCCCACTGTCTCCCCAAAACAGGAATTGAAGAGATTCCCCCTATTTCCACGTTCTAGAGCATGTTCTAGATTCCTCCTGCCCTGTCCCAATCCTAGAGGAACCCCTCACCTATCGTTCTCCATATTGTAGTGCACAGGGCCCAGCCCCTCCTCCACTCCAGAAGAGACACCCACCTTCTGCCAACCCCCATGTTCTAAAGCATCTTCTAGATTCTCCTGCTTTGCCCCCCATCCTGGAGGGACCCCAACCTTCTGCCAATTCCTGAGCCCTAGGTTCAGTTCTAGATTCCCCTGCCTCCCCCCGTCACAAGCCCTGCATGGCCTGGGGACAACCCCCTCTCCTCCACAGGTAGCACAGTTGGGAGACCTATGGATAGTTTTCCCCTGGGCCTCAGGGGGCAGTCTGCATCAGCCAGGCCCCACAGCTGGATGGGCCCTCAGACTTCATCACCGCCCCACCACATCTACAATCACCCTCCCCAGCTCCACAACAACTGGGCCTCCCCACAGCCCTCCCACCGCCAGCCCCAGGGGCTGCTAGTGGGGCTGGGCTCAGCAGGGGGGTGGGGACTGGGGAAGGAGATTTGGAAAGGGGGAGCATCAGGGTGGAAGTAGGAACACGGGGGCAGGGGTGGGGGGAATCTCAACCACTATAAACTGGGATGTGAGGTTGACCCCTTTCCATGCTCAATTCCCCCCCAGACTCCCAAATTTCCTCACCATGACCTGGGGGGGTGTCCCGTCTCCCAGACCAGCCTTGACAGCCACCCCCACAACAACCTGCCAAGGGCTCCTCTCAGTCATCCTCCCAACAGTGTTTTGGGGGCTCCCTTCCCATGGCTAAAACAGGAAAAACCCCAATTCCAGAGTGAAACAACTGAACCCCCCCACCTGTGGCGGACCAGCCCCCCATTGGGGCTGTCAGCTGAGAAAGAGTGAATTCCTCCCCATCTCTGCCAGAGGTGCCTGGCTCCCTCCTTGATTAATGAACTAATTCGTGTTAATAAACAGAAAGAAGAGGCTGGGGGGAGTTTCCGTCTCCCTGTGACACCCTCCCCCCAGATCCTACAGGGGGGACAGCCCTTCTCCCTCCCACTCCTGACTTCCCCCATGAGATACACTGGGTGCCCCCGTGCCCACCTCTGCCCCTGAGCTCCCCTGGGGCGGGGCCCCGTGTCCAGCCCTGCTCCCCCGCCAGTCCGGCTGCGCGGCGGGGGCTGGCCCCACTCACCATTTCTTGGTGCACTCCACCATCAGCTCCTGGTAACAGGCCACGAAGTGGAACTTGGCGGCGCGTTTGCCCACGCGCTGGAGCCTCTTCCACGCGGAGCTCATCTCGGCTCGGGGCGGGTCCCGTGGAGCAGCCGCCGGCCGGGCTGGGCCGGGCCAGGCGCCCCTCCGATCACGGCTGCCCCCGCGGCCCCGGCCGGTGCCTCGCGACGCCCATCGTCCCAGACCCCGAGGCTGACGGAAAAACCACCCGAGCGGTGGCGGCTTGGATGCGGGCACCGAGCCAACGGGGCTCCCCCCAAAATCGCGGGGGGGCTCGGCTGTCACCCACCCCGGATAACTGGGGGGCTCGGCTCTCACCGCGGGGGCTCCCCGGTCCCGGGGGGCGGCGGTTGGCTCTCACCCCCCCGGACACTCGATCCCCGGGGGGCGCTTGGCTCTCACCCCCGGGGGCTCCCGGTCCCTCTCCCTGCCCCGGGCCAGACGCCGGCCAGGTCCGTTCCAAGGCGGTTCCGGTGTCCGACGGGGAGAAGGGACGAGTCGGCGAGTGCGAAGGAGGGACCCGTGCCGGGCTGCCAGCGCCTGTCGGGCCGCCTGTGTCTGTGCTTCCTGGATCCCGCACGCCCCACCCCGCGCCGGGACTCGGGGCGCCGGGGTTTCGCGGCTGGGCAGGGCAGGGCCGGGCTGGGCTCACCCCGCGCAGGAAGTTTGCGCGGAGAACGAAAGAAGAAGCAGAAGGAGGCGAAAGGAGAAGAAGAGAAACTCGCGAGCTCGGATCCGCCCCCCCAGTCAGGGGGCAGGGCTGGGGGGGGACCCTGGGGGGTAAATGGGGTCATGAGTGGAAATGCGAGCCACGAGGGTGTGCTGTTGGGCCCAGCCACGCTTCTGGGGAGGGTTGAGGGGGCAGTGACATGGGGGGAGGGGGAACATAGCAGGAGTAAGGAGTGGGGGGAAGATGGGGAGGGGCGCAGATGGGGGGGGGCAGAAGCCGGGAGGGATAAATAAAAGGGGGAGAGGGGATGCATGGAGGGGGTGGGGATGAGTGGGGGGAACTAGGTGGAGATGGAAGAGTCGGGGTAGCGGGGGAGAGTGGCATGGGGAAGGTGCAGAGGGGGCAGTCTGGGAGATGGACAGCAGCTCCCCCCTACACCAAGAGATTCACATTTGGGGGGATGCAGTTTTTGCAGGGGCGGGACAAGAGGTAAATAGAGCTGAGGTCAATTGAAAGACTCCTATTGCATCCCCATCCCCCACCTCTGGACACCTCCCCCCAAACATCTACCATCCCCACCTGGTCCTTACTTCCCTGAGGAACTGGGTTATCTCAATCCTGGGCAGGGGGAGGCGACACAGCAGCTGCAGGGGAGGGGATCACAGTGGTGGGGGGGTTACACAACTAAGACCAGACTGGAGACAGACCCTTCCCCCTGCAACTTCCCCAACCCAAGCCTTCTGCACCTCCCCCACTGAATCACATAGCTGCCCGCGGGCTCAGCGGGTATAAATACCCAGTAAGCCGAGCTGGGTGCTGGCATCTGCATCTCCTGCGCTCCAGGACGGAATATTCACCACCCCAAATTTAGAAACGGCCTGCCAGGTCCAGAGAGCAGCAAGCTCCCCCCAGCTCCGGGCAGGGGCCCCCTGCCACACAGAGCCTCCTGCAAAAGCGCACACGCCAGCACAGACATTGGCACGAGGATCCCTGCCCAGCAGGGTCACACACAGACAAGCCACCCCCACTCCCATGGCTCCCCTGTGGCCACCCATGCATGGTCACAGGCCACAGGTGGGTGCACAAGCCTGCGGCCGCACATCTGCCTATCACTTGTGTGCATGTGTCAGGACATCTGGACGGACACAGATGAAGATGGTGAGCTCACGGTCCCTCGTGCAACCGCACACTCGTCACATGTTGCTCGTCAGTGAGCCACAGGCCTGGCCTCCTGCCATGCTCCAAACGCAGGTCTGGGATGAGCCCTTTTCTCACCTCCGACCCACAGGGGTTGTGGTGACCATTCCAAAGTGGGGGTGGGGGGAACAACCCTGTGACCCTCTGTGTTCCCTCCCCCCACAACACAAGCTGCCACTGAGTCAGCGGGTGAATCACCAGCCCCACCCTGTTAACTCAGCAGAATCTGCAGCTACGCCAGGGTGTCACTTCTTGGTCCTCACTCCTGACTCGCAGCCCCCTGCTATCCCAGCTGTGGGCCTCTCCCAGCTCTGCCAGTGCCCCTCAGTCTCGACCTATAGCCCTCTGCAAGCCCAGCCCTGGGCTCCCCTCGCACAGGTCTGCCAGTGCCCCTCAGGTCCAGCCACAGCCTGGGGAAGTTTGTGTTCCCAAACCCACCAGGACTTTTTCCACAGTCAGTGGCTGGTTTCTCTTGCCAGACGCTGAGCACTCCTATCTCAGGGCTGGGCTCCTCTAGCCACGCCCGCCCCGGCTGGGAGGGGAGGATGCGGGGGGGGGGAGCATGGGCTGTCAGCTTGGAAAAAACTCGCAGTCCATTCCCAACCTGCTGCCCCTTCACCTCCGTGTAGAGGCACAAACTGGAGGCTGAGAGCAGGGCAGAGATGGGCAGCTACAGCATGCACTGGCGAACGCCGGGGGCACAAGAGGCAGGGCAGAGAGCAGATGTATTTGCTGTGCATGTGTGCCCCAAGCGCACTCAGCCCTGGGAGTCCTGGAACCTGTGGAAGTCTCTGGGCTCACTTGGGACAAAAAAATTAAGCAAAATGGGAGGAGAGCCCAGAGATCTTGGCCCCCCCATGTGCCCAGAGGTGGGAACAGAACCTAGGAGTCCTGGTTTCCAGGCCTCCTTCTGACCACCTACACCCCCACTTCCCTACCCTGGAGCCAGAGAGAGAACCCGGGAGTCCTGGCTCCCTGCCCAGCCACTCGACCTCACCATGCTCCCAGAGCTGGAGAGTTGGTATCATTTTAGCCCAGGCATCTGCCCCGCAGCTGGAGAAGGGCAGGGTAGGTTGTATTAAGCCAGGCCCAGGACATGCTGTGAGGCCCCAGTCCCTGGAGTGGGATGGGGAAGTGCTAAGGGCAGCAGGCCCACAGTGTTGCCCCCACCTCTCCTCCCCCGGCAGGCCTGCAGGGGGCTTCCTGTCAGAGCTGCTGGGTGAGAATAGGAGGAAGCGGGGCCGGCAAGGCCATTGTGTGTGGGGATCCTGCTGACTCCATCTGGCCGGGAAACAGGAGCTGGACACAGGGTAGGACTGAGGACTCAGGGACCCCACTGCCCCATCGATTGGCTGGCAGGGGGCAGGGGGAGAACCTGACACAGACTGGGCCTGGTGGGAGGGGTGGAACCATGCGCCCATTTCCCTGGGGGCCGAAATTCAGACCTACCACTCCCCCTGCTGGCTGTGAGTCATTCCTGCAGGAAATGTCAGCTCTTGGAGGGGGGCCAGGAACAATTCGCACAGAGCCCCCCAGGTTCAACCCTCTCTGACTGCCCATCCTGTCCCCAGATGGGCGGGGCAGGAGCAACGGCTGGGTTCTCTGAGGGATACATGGAGTCAGGGTCGGATTGAGGGGCAGGTGATTGCCTGGGGTGCCTCGGGACTTGGGGGGTTATTTTTGGTGTTAGTGACAAAAGGGAAAACAGAATGCTTGAAGTCAAATGTTTCAGGCATTCTGTATGTGGATCCGTTTTCCACTAACCTCCTGGATCCTAGCGTGCAAATTTATCATCTTATATGACAGGAATAAATCATGCAAACTGTGCATCAAAGGCGTGAAATGGGCTAGAAATGCAATAAAAGGTAAGATATTCAAAACCTGAACTTGGGGGTGGGGTTTCTGTGAAGACACTCCTCGCCTGGGGCGCCATTTGGTCATGGGCCGGCTGTAGGCACGGCCACCAGCCCTGAACACTCAAACACCACAAGATCAGCCCCAAAAATCATACTGTGAAAAACAAAGATGCAACCATGGTTTGGAGTCTGTCTCCTAATTCCCCTCCCCCCCCGGTTCTGCTGGGACCCCTCCTCTAGGGCTGCTCTCCCTATGCCACCCCCTGCCCCCACTGCTAGGACCCCTCCACGACCCCCCTTTGCCCTGCACTCCCAAGACCACTGCCACTTCCCCCTTGGCTTGCACCTCCCAATGCTGCTCACTCCCCCACTGCCAGGACCCCTTCCTGCACCCCCCTTTGCCTGCACTCCACATGCCACCCTCTTGCTGGGATCTGTTCTCCATCCCCCCACCCCTCCCACACTCTCCAATGGGCCCAGCTGGAAATTGGAGCGGGGAGCTGGTAACCCTTTGCTCGTGCCAGTTACCCTGTGGGGCCAGCGAGGGCGGGGGAGCGATACTAGATTTCCAGCGGATCCAACAAAACGGCTGTGGTTATGTTCCCAAGCCCGGACTCCCGGTCCTACGAATTGGAATAATCCATGACTGAGTCAGTTTCTGAGGCTTTATTCCACGGCTCCATTGGGATTTGAGCCCCAACACACTGTATATATTACATTTCACCTCTCCTGCTTTAGGAGGGGTTGGGGGGGATGGTTCCCCGGGGGCGGGGGAAAGGTTCCCCTACACGTCAAATGGTTTTAAATTGTATTTTTTAAATATCTTAAAAGTGGCCGTTTTTGGCTGGTGGCAGAGGCACTAAAAACTGCTAACACGATCCTAACCGCCCACCCAGAGCAATGCCGGAAAATGCACTGCTCCAGCCACTCCCTGCAGGGGGCAGGAGCGCAGCCTGTGGGGGGAGCTCCCGGCTACTCCTGCCCCAGCCTGTCCCAGCAGGGGGCGCTGTGGGGAGCGGGGCAGGAGCTGGCTGTGGGGGGAGCTCCCGGCTACTCCAGCCTGGCCTCTCCCGGCAGCGGGCGTTGCAGGGGGGAGCTCCCGGCTACCCACGCTGCTATGTCCAAACGGGGGGTGAGGCCCTGGCGGCCGGCGGGGCTCAGAGGGTGATGTGGAAGGAGTCCTGCAGCCATTGGTCCCGGGAGTTCTGGGGCTGAGGCAGGCTGAGCCGGCCCAGCAGTGGTGGCTCCTTACGCACATCGGGGCCCGGCGGCTCCACCTCAAAGTCTTCGTCCTCGTCCGAGAAGCCGTTCTCAGCGGCGTAGGAGCCCTCGGAGTGCAGGGAGGACGACATGTCCTGGAACAGCCCCTTGTACTCCTGAACGGACTCGTACAGCGACCACAGCTGGCACAGCAGGGACATGTCCAGCTGGCGCAGGCCCACCTGGGGGGACAGGGACCGGGAAGGTCTGTCATAGTTGGGTCCGTTCCCCCTCATGGCTCCCTGGTGCCCCTCAACCCCGACCCACAGCCTGCAGCCTCCTGCTATTCCACCCCACCAACAGCTTGGCTGGCTCTGCTGCCCCCTGCTGGGGGAAATGAGACCTGTTCTGTGTGTGTGCACATTTAAGGTGTGTCACTGCACGTACAGTTATCACCACACCTGCTTATTCTATGAACACTGTGCACATTCACACAAGCATGGCTGTGTGGGCGTGCACACGCTTTGGTCTGTGTTTGTACAGGGCCCAGCAGGGGTAAGGGGGCTTGCTCCATGATGAGGACTCCTAGATGCTACCTCTCTTCCTCTTTTTTTTGCACTTCCCTATTCAGCGTGGTGAACTTTATAACCTTCTCCTTCCAAACCCCATGATCATACGTCTGGCTGTTGTGCAAACTGATCCCTCTAAGTTCTGCTTATATCTGGTCTATGGCATAGGAACATAACAAGAACACAGGAACGGCCACGCTGGGTCAGACCAATGGTCCATCTAGCCCAGTGTCCTGTCTTCCCACAGTGGTTGGTGCCAGGAGCTTCAGAGGGAATGAACAGAACAGGTAATCATCAAGTTATCCACCCCCTGTCCTCCAACCCCAGCATCTGGCAGTCAGAGGGTTAGGGACACCCAGAAAATGGGGTTGCATCCCCGATCATCTTGGCTAATAGCCATTATGATGGACCTAGTCTTTGGCCTTCTCCTGGGTTATCTTCTATCCGCAATCATTGCAAGGGCTGTCCTACCAACATACCTCTCGGTCTCCATTGGACATGTCCATACCAATATAGCCTGGCCTCCCTCAACTTGTCTTCAGTGGGGCAACCCCCTTTAGGCCCCTCACAACTTCATTTCTACCTCATATTACTACTAATAATAATTACACATAGATGTAGAGATTTCAAGATCAAAAGGGACCATTAGGTCATCTGGCCCGACCGCCTGGCTAGCACAGGCCAGAGAATGTCACCCATATGTACACAACACACACACACTCTATACACAACATGGACATTTACATAGAAACACACGCATTTGTGCCCAGACCCAACACAATGCTACACACACACACGGACATAAACATGCACCTGTGTGCACCTCCCTCCCCTACATGCTAGGTATTTACAATACACACACCAGCACACACACTAAACAATATCCACACACGTGTGATGCACAAGTTGTTGTATAAACTCCACTCCACCTACACACACAGAGACACCAACACAAAGTTACACATGCGCACCGACACAAACACAACCAAAGACACTTTTACCCAGGTGCCAATCACATAATCAGTCGTGCCAACCCCAAACAGTTGAAAAATTGTAAGCCAGACACCCCCTCCCCCAAATAAATAATCGGGAGGTCCTGTTTCTATGCCTGATGCCTTGGAGACAGGGATGTGGGGAAGGTCATCGCGTGGCCACATTGTTGTTTTCCCCCTGGAAAGGCGAGCTAGACACTAGCTGGTTGTGTTGTTTTCAAACCCTGCTCTACACCTGGTGTTTGTCAGGATGCAACTGCATCAGTTGGGTGGGGTGACTTTACACCCAGACAGCTGTATGAGGACAATACCTAGTGTGGCTGCAGTTATACTGGGATAAAAGGGCCTTAACCTGGTTTCGTTTTTCCCCTTCCCAATCAGGAATAGCTATCCTGGGACAAGCAACTTTATCCGGTGATAGCTGCACCCGCACTAGCAAGGGTTGCAGTACTGTAACTAGCCCGGAGCCGTTAGAGTGGGCCAGCTTTGGGGTGTGGACAAGGGCTAATCAAGGAGAGCTGAGACTGTCCCACATTTCCCTGCCCAGGGCTTTGAGAGCAACACTGAAAATGGCACGACTCGCAGTGACACCTTGAGAGCCGGCAACACGGCAAACTGCCCCAGCCCGGCGAAGGTCCTGAGCTGTGGAAGTCAAGCCTTAAACCAAGAGTCCCGTCCCCCCACATACACACACGTGTGTGTACACACTGCGTGCTGCCCCAGGGACCCTGGCATGCCCACCCCAGCTAAGGGGAGCATTGGAGGCAGGGGACAAAGGGAGCTGTGCCGCGCGGGGGAGGCTAGGCCATGGGGGAGCAGTGGCGTGGTTACCATCTCCTTGCGCAGCATGGCCAGTGCCGAGTCCAGGTTGGCCGGTTTGCTCCGCAGCAGCTTCTCAGAGGCCGCCCGTGACTTGCTCAGGTCGTCCTGGATCTGTGTCTTCTTGCTGTACACTTTCTCAATCTCACGCCACGAGCCGCCACTGGAGTTGAGGATCCCGCTGAGGCCCTTAGGTAGTGGGGGGAGCCCCTCGATGGAGCAGACGTTGCCCCCCAGGCAGTCCTGGGGTGGCTGGAGACCGTTCATCATTGACAGATGGGAGAAAGAAAAAGAAAGAAAGAAAGAAAGTGTGAGAGGGGAAAATAGAGAAAGAACAATGAATGAAAAACAGAGGAAATGAAAGGAAAAATAGAGAGAAAGAAAAACCTTAAAGGAAAAAGAAGAGAAAAGGAGAAAGAGATCTTAGCGAGACAAGTCCAGCCTATCGCACAGAGGTGAGTCTGGGCCACGCTGGGTTATTCAGGAATCTCTCTCTCTTTCCCTGTCCAAAAACCTAATTCTCCGCGGTGGGTAAGACTTTTTTACTAGGCTCCCCCCAAACAGTGTCTATGGGAGTCAGCCAGAACCAAACTAAATGTGCCCCAACACAACTGTCCCAGACGCCAATGCCCTCAGGAATGTCGCTGTGCCCCTGCAGCTTTCCAACGGGCCGATTCTCCTCTCTGCAGCGCCCTGGTTAGTGCAGAATAAGGCTAATCTAGCAGCTCAGGGCAGGGGGCTGATGCTGGCTTCACTTCCCCACTCTTGGGGGCTAGGAAAGGGCCGGCCAGATCATTCCGTGCCCCTGCCCAACACCCTTGGCTAACCCAGGATCTCAGGGCATCTCATTTGTAAGCTGCCTGCCCCTTCCCCTGTGATGCAGGCGCCCGCTGCCATCCATGCTCCCGGCTCCGCTTCCCGGCTCCCTCTTTTTTCCTTTCTATTTTTCCATCTGGTGCCTTTTCCTCCTTTCTTTGTTCCACCGGATCCCGGCCTCCGAACCCACCCCCCGTCTGCGAAGCTGGAGGGGTGGGGGATGGGGGGGTTCGGTGGCGGATGGAGGGCTAGAAAAAGACTTCTTTAGCGAAAGAGTGCAGATGCTGGCAACAAGCCACGCTCCCCAGCGGCTCAGGGAGCTCGGATCTCCACTCCTCTGCAGCACTTCAAATAGAGAGAGAGACGGACAGACAGACAGAGGGGGAGTGGCAGCCTGACAACAGCTGATGGGCTCCCTCATCCGTGCCCCCCAGAGCCGGCTCTCGCTGTGCCCGTCTCCCTTTGTTTGCTCTGCCTGCTGCTACCACACCCCACCTGGCCCCTTCCAGATCCCCCCCTCCCTCACAAAAGGGGCAGGCCGGCTGCACTTAAAGGGGCAACAGCAGCTGGGGCACAGGGAAACGCTTCCTTCTCTTCCAAGGGCAAACAGGACCCTGGCCCCCCCGGGGGTGGGGGCTTTGTGATCTGACTCCTCCCTACGTCCACCAATAGGCTCTTTCCAGGGCTGCGGTGGGGCCCACTCCCAGGGAAGGCTAGCCAGGCCCGGGATGCTAATCCTCTGGCCAGACGCCTGGGGAGTGGGGTGGGGAAAGCTGCTTAGCTAGAGAAAAACAGCCGCCTCAGCTAGCGGCAGGGCGGGGGGAGGGGGTGGATGGGACACGTCCCACTACCCTCCCACTATGGGGTACAAGCCGATTCCTCATGCCCCAGCCCAGACTCTTGGGCCCAACCCAGCCTGCTCTCCCAGCACCCAGGCTCTAGTCCTCCCCCACCCCACCAAAATCAGGTAAAACAAATTATTTCCAACTGAGATCCAGGACTCCCGGGTTCTATTCTTAGCTCTGGAAAGGGACTAGGGAGTGAGAGGAGGGGGCATGATGTGGGTCAGGACTCCTGGGTTCCATCCGTGGCTCTGGCACTGACTGTCAGCAAGATCTTGGTCAAGGCCCTTTGCCTCTTGGTCTGTTTCCGATGTGTCACATATAATCCTTTCTTCGGCTGTTTCGACCATAACCTCTTGTGGGGCAGGACAGTCTCATTGTCTGTACAGTGCCCAGCCCAAGAGGGGGGCCTCCACTCTCAGTGGGGGTCTGTACAGTGCTCAGCCCCGACAGGGCCACCCACTCTTGGTCAGGGTCCAGGCAGCACTTGACCAAACCTGAGGGTGATCTTGTGCACTAGGTTGCAACGGCTGGAGCAGAGCAGGGCCTGGCCCTGTGATACAGGAGCCTCCGCTGCAGGGCAGGGAGACCACTCGTCTGGTTTCGCAGCAAGCAGTCCGTTTGTCCCCTCTCTGGTACTGAGACAAATCTGGACACAGTTTTATTCATAGCGGATGGGGGACGCCCTTTGAAGAGTGCACCACTCTGCCACGGGGTGAGGGAGGCCCAGCAGTGCGGGCGTTCTGCGGGTGTGGGGCTGACTCACTCTCCAATCCATCTCAACGCTGGGCTGGGCTGAGGTTTGTGGGGCTGGGGGAGAGGGTGCATATATGCAACGGTGGGTCACACAATTCAAAATGAAGCTGTTGGCTCACCTTAGTAACCAGTCTGGGACTCACGCTGCATTAAAGAATCACAAAGGGCAGAGTAAAAGCTCATTTAACCAGCTGGGTGTTCACATTTTACTTTAAAGTTGGGCTGGCTAATTCCAGAGTCAGCCCCTAGTCAGTTCCAATGCCCGCATCTCAGGCCCCAGGTCAAGGTGTATGGTCTGGGTGTTACACACTGGGCATGACAATGGCCTGACCTGAAATCCCCTTTGCCTGTTGTTGAGATGTGGCTGATTCTGGGGTGGGTTGGAAAGGATGTTTACACAGGGGTCCCTCACCCAGTACTGAGGTGTGGCCTTTTCACGCATTGCTTAAAATCACCAGCAGGAAGTGAAGGAGGGTTTCACTGCAAGGAAGAATTGAGGGGGTTGGGGGTGCATGTTGCGACTGTTGGTGAAACTCCAGTGGGATAGTTGTGATCCCTGACTGAGGGGAGAGTGCCCCACTGAGGTCCCCTCCCACTCCCTAGCTAGCAGAGAGCTCCCCACAGTGTGGTGCGCCCCCTAGGGGGGCACAGAGAAACATTCAGGGGGAGGGGGGCAGCAGAGCCCAAGCCAGCAGCCACTGGCGGGATGGGGGGGACCACCACCTAGCCCCACTCTGTCCCCAGTGCGAATCTGCTTCCGGCCCTCCCTCCAACATGGCCCTGGCTCTGCCCCCAGCTGTAGCCCCAGCCTCAGGCCTAGCCCGAGGTACTGCCTATGCGCCACCCCGGCAGCATCCAGATGGCCATGAGCTCCATTGGGGGATGGATAGGGCATGGCAGGCAGGAAGCCCAGCCCAGCGGACTGCACAACTGTTGTCTCAATATCACAACAGGCCTGGCAGATGCCTGCTCCACGGCCCCTGCTACAGCGGCCTGGGTGAGACCAAGAAGCAATGGAACAAAAGAGAACCGGGCTGGCCCCATCTGCTCCTCCCATCCAATACCTCTTCCTCCTGCCCCAGATCAGACCCAAGGCCCATCCACGCTGGCGTACCCCCCTCCAGGTCCAATCCAGCCTGGCATCCACGTGGATCTGACTCTTTGGGTCACCCCGACCCTAAATTATCAGATTGAGTCTCGCACAAGATTTTGCAGTTTTTATCGGAAGCTACAGACAAAGAATCGGATCTTTGCCCAGCCAAAGGGGGCTGGCAGAACAGAGTCTCTGGGGGGCATGGCTGTGCCAGGTGCAGTGGGCATTCTGGGGCCTGGCCACTGCCCGGTGAGGAGGCCAAGGTCGGCGTGGGCGACTCACTGCGGGGTCAGCTCCTTGAGGCATTTCAGGGACTCTGCGCAGGAGCGGATGAGGCTGCACAGCTGGAGGCTCAGCTCAATGGAAGGGCTGCGCTTGAGCTCCTGGCTGGCCCAGCCCAGCTTCTGGAGGATGGCGTCCTCTGCTGCAGCCACAGGGTTGGCAGGCAGGGTAGGCGTTGGGGCAGGCAGGACCTGGGGCATGGTGGCCGCAGTGGCGGCAGCTCGGAGTCCTGAGGCCGCCCCCTCACAGTGTTCTGGGCGTGGCACAGGGGGCTGCTGGTGGGCAGCCGGGAGGTAGCCAAGTGGTGTGGTTTCCTCCGTGGTGGAGGCCAGCTGGTGCTCACGGACCTGGGACAGGGCAGCCTGGGCGTTCAGCGCTGGAGAGAGGGGAACAGAGAGAGAACAGATGGGGTCAGTGCTGCACGTCCCAGAACTGCCTCCAGGGTCAGCAGTGTGCAATGTGGGGCGCAGCCACAGCCCCACAGCTGAACTCCGGGAGTGCAGGCGATGGAGCACTGCCTGGAGAGCGAGGACTCCTGGGTTCTGTTCTCAGCGCTGCCACTGACCTTGGGCAAATCCCATCCCCTCTTGGTGCCTGTTTCTCCCCCATCCTGTGTCTGTTCAGACTGTGAGCTCTTGGAGGCAGGGACCACCTCTCATGGTGGGCGTGTGCAGTGCCCAGCCTGAGGAAGCCCAGATCTCAGATGCGTTCTATGCCGTGCCCAGCACTAGATCAGAGCTGGTGCCTCTAGAGGGGAAAAGGCCCCTGAGTCAGCCAGTCCCCCCACTACTTCCCTGGCCGGCAGTGCGATGCTGGGAAGGGCCATACCCGGGTTGTCCTTGTCGATGTCAGAGTTGAGCTCCTGGCAGGCCACACAGTAAAGTTTCTTCTGCTTGTCTTGGAGCAAAATGGTCTGTAAGGGAGAGAGAGCCCGTGTGGGGCTTCAGGGCAGAGCAATGAAAGAGCGGGTAGCTGCAGGGTGGGGAGAGTAGCAACACCAGAGCTGCTCCCCAGCTCTAACTCAGGGGCAGATGAGAATCACCCCAGGCCTCTGATGAGGGACAGGGAGCAAAAAAAGGGGGTGGAAAAGAAGGGGGCGAGGCCAGGAATTGTTTTCCAGGGGGCTGAGAAACCCGTTGCTTGGGAGGGACTAGACTGCATGGTCTTGGTGGTGGAGCAGTTTCCCTTGCAGCCTATTCTTCCCTGGTGGGTGGTGGTGATGGTGTTAAATGAAGTAGGTTGGATGTATTGAATTAGTCCACATAAGAAAGGGAGGATCCCATGCCCACAGATGAAGGGAACTCTCCGCCTCACCACAGGATGATGGAAGCTCCCACCCCAGAATGACTGAGGCCCATTTAGCCAAGTATCCCTCCCTTCCCCCCCACAGTCAGACCCATGGGCTCATGCAGACTGGTATCTCCCCCCCAATCAGACCCATAGGACATGGCTGGCCCCAGACTGCTCCCACCACCCCAGCACACTCGGGCACCAGCCCAGGCTAGAAGAGATGGAGTTGGCCAAGGACACTCTTTGCAGGAATAGTGATGGATAAGTGGGGGCCCCACACTGCCCTCTGCTCGTGCATGGAGTACAGTGCTCTCTGTTGGGCTCCCCACGCAGGCCCCGGGTCATACCCCACACTCCTCGCAGCACTCTCCCAGCATGCGGTATCCCTTGAGCATGTAGTCGCCCATCACTCTGCTGATCTTATCCTGCCGCTCCCTCCGTGCCTGGATCACCTTCCGCTCTGCCTCTGAAGGTGGCTCCCAGATCCCATCATCGTTGCCTGCAGGGGGGAGATGGGAATTTGGCAGAGCCATGGAGGGTCAGAGCAGACCTTGCAAGCGGACAGAGCAGGGCCCCAGTGCCGGGCCCTGAGATGCAGCCACCTCTGGGATGGGGCGCAGGAGATGTTTATACAGGGACCCCTCACCCCACCTCGCAGTGATGCCAGCGGTGCCCGTCTAGGAAGGATGCTGCCACCGCCCCCCACGAGAGGTTGAGCTGGGCTGAAGCCGTTAAATGGGCTCTGTGTGGGCCCCGCCCCTCTACTGCCAGGTGCGGGCAGCTCTGGCACTGCTCGGGGCGGGGGAGGGGGGGGCTGCCGGCTCCCGCCAGGATCAGACCCCGGGCAGCGCAGCACAGCCCAGCCCGTCCCCACAGACGGACAGACAGACGGACAGGGCTCCCTTCCCCAGCCCCCCACCGAGCCGAGCCCATCCTCCCTCTTCCAAGGCTGCCCCGTCGACTCTTCGCCCCCCGGCTCAGCTACTGCCGCCCTGCCCCCTTCCTGTCCCCGCACAACCCCGCCCCGCCGCTACCTGCCGCGTTCAGGGCCATGCTGCTCGGGGACGCCCTTGCCGCTGCGCCGCGCCTCCGTCCGTTCAACCCCAGCCCCGCCCCCTGTGCCGGAAGCGCCTCCGAGCGGCGGGACGGAAGTGACGTTGCGGGAGGCTGCCACAGGGAGCACCGCCGCCGGCCTGGAAGCAAGGCGCAGCTCTCGCGTTCCGGGCACTTCCTGTTCCCACCCCTCCTGGTGACTGAGCCACAGACCCGCCGCGGCCCTACCCGCTCTGGTCGGAGAACGACCCGCCTCGGAGGCCCCACGGCGCGGGACCGGAACCGGCGCCGAACCCTACTGGAGGTGGCCTGGCTCCTCCAGCACCGGCCCCGTGGAAACGCCTGATCCATTGACCGGCCGCTACCTGCGGCCAGCAACGCCGGGGAGAGAGACCAATGGGGAGCCAGGACTCCCGGCCCCCGTCACCGCGGGTTACCTGCTGCTGGGGCCCGTTTACTGCTCCCCCTCCCCCGGCCAGGGGCCCCCTGACAGCCCTGCAGCTAACCCGGTGCCAGGGTACAGAACAGAGCCCATGGCCCCTGCTCCGCCCACCTGGCTCCTGTGATTTCAGTGCTTCAGCCAGGTTCTGATTCCGGGGTGAAAAGCGGGACGAGAGGCGGACACGCTGCAAGAACAAACCCAAACAAGCCAAAGCACCCGAATAAAAGCAATTCTTTAATTGCTGATGCTAGGAGCCTGGGTAACCAACAAGAGGACTTGCCGTTCTCACTGCTGAGTACTGATTTGCCCGTAATACTGAATATTACTGAAACCTGCTGGGATGATTTGTGTGATTGGAATGTTAAAATCACTGGAGAGAACCTATTTAGGAAGGGTCAAGTGGATGCGGGGTGGCACTGTCACAAATGGCATGATCCATTCCGGAGTCACTGACAGCGTGGAAGCACAGATCATGCAGGCCTCTGGATCAACTCCTAACCGATAAAGCACAAGGTGGGGTTCTAGTTGGTATCTTCTACCGCCCACCGTATTGCATCTGCAAATTGTGCCATTTCACTAACAACCCCCACTTCCTGATCAATAATAAATATATCAAACACGGGCCTGGTGTGGAACTTGGCAGGCTTTACTCTGAATCTGAGTGAAAGCAGACCATTTGTTTAACGCTGCCCCTTGTTTCCTGTCTCCTACCAAGTTTCTGGTAGATGTCAAAACTTTTGTCTCTCCCTCTCCTTCCTTCTAGCTTCCTCACTCGTGGGAGGGACTCTGCCAGGTACTTTGAGTTCAAATGAATGTGAGGAGCTGGTTCTCCTTCGCTCACATTTGGTTTGGAGACATGCACCACAAAATCTAATACACGAGCACAGCCTGACTTTCCTCGTCAGTCAGAACTCTTCCTATCACCATTGGTGAGGGCTTTGATAATTGTATTTGTTTCAAGCAGTTTAATGAGGAATGAAGTAAGATTCACTGGAGCTTTTTAAAATAGGCACAAAATTTGCTACCATCCCATAGAGCAGCTGCTTATAAGGAGGTGCACCAAAAATCTCTCTGCTACTTTTTTCTTATTAATTTGTGGATGTCTTGCTGACTTCTTGCAATCAAATTTGTTCCAGTACTGCCTCTTCTGACACCTCAGTCCCTGGTAGCACCTGGTGTTTATTACCACAGAAGAGCAGATATCTCTCAGCATCCTCTGAGCAGAGGGCTAAGGGAAAAGAACATAGTATCTCAGTACTGTCCTTATCCTCTTTGACTGCTCCCACAGCCATTTAGATGATTCATTTCTCCTCCATGCACTGCTGTGGCGTCACTGTCATGCCTTCAAAATGCTGCTTGGTAGTAAGTGTAATGAAGAAAGCCAAGTAAGGTTAGCAATGCACAGGCCCGCCAACAGGAATTCTGGACCCCAGAGCAGAACAGTTCCACCCCACCTCTTCTGACCATGGCCCCGCCCACAATCTGCCCCACCCCAGGCCTCTTTCCCCAGCTTGGCCTGCTTGCTGCCACCTCCCTCCCCCCCATCACTCAGTCCTCCTCTCTTCCACACTCCCCCTTCTCCCAGCGGAGAGCGACAGCTGGGGGGCTGAGTTGAGGAGGAGAAGGGACACGGTAAGCAATGGGGGTGAGCAGGGCTGGAGAGGAGGGATGCACACAGCAAGTGATGGCAGGGGGGCGAATGGGGAGGCCAAGCAGGGAAAGGGGTGGGTGGAAGAGAGGAGGGGGGCCAAGCAGGGAGGTGGGCTGGTGGGGAGAGACACAGCAGTGAGCGGGGTGGGGGCAGGGCCTGGGGTGGACTTTGAGCAGGGACCACGGGCAGAACAGGCAGGACGAGGAACTAGCCTCTCCAAGGAGAAACTTCAAAAGTTTCACCCTGCTGCCCATGGCCCAGTTCTCTTTTTAGATTGCTGGGCCACTGGGCAATAGCTCATTTTGCCCCCCAAGTCAGCAGGCCTGGCCCTGTACTCCCCCACTGCAGCAAGACTGATAGTTCCCCCACCTTGCCTGCCACTTGCTTCCCAACACTCAAGCTGGGCCTGAAGTTTTCAAAACCACCACAGGCATTTAGGCACCACATTTCCCTTCTAAGGCCATTTTATGCTAATCTTGTTCCACCTCCTGCAAAGCACACGCCTAGTATCTCCTGCAGGGATCCTGCACTGCAGACAGGTCATCCCGTGGGCTGAGCCAGAGCACTGCTTGATCTAGACAGACAGTCCAGCTGGACTGAAAGACTCCAAGCAATGGAAAATCTTCCCTTCCCATCTGCAGGTCACTTCTTCCACTAGGGAAATGCCCTCCCTGGGAAATACTTGCCCCTTATTGCCTGTGTTAATTTGTGTGGCATCAACTCCCAGCCCTGCTGGGTCTTTGTCTGGGACATTGTCAAGCCCCTGACTATCAGAGATCTCCCTCTGTAGGGACTGATAGACTGGGATCAAGTCACCCCTTAGCCTTGCCATCGCTAAGTTAAACAGACTGAGCTTCTCAAGGCAGGTTTCCCCACCCTCCAAACATCCTTGTGGCTCTGCCCTGAGCCCTCTCCAATTTTTCCAACCCCTGGCCTGGACATGCCGTCCCATGTGTTTCACCTATGCCATTCAGCGAGGTAACACCATTCCCTCAGGGCTACCCCAATCCCTTTGGAAACTTTGCCTCTTCTACACAAAAGAGGGGATGGCCCTACTTAAGAGCCAGGCTGGAGGTTGAGAAATAGCATGGCTTGAGATTTATGTCCAACCAACAGATAGAGTGAAGTTCTAGGAGAGCAGGGGAGTTTGTGCTGATTCTGCCCAATCCATGGGGTGGCTCAGAGCTAAGGAAAGAAGCTGTCACATTGAATTGTTCTGAGGTGTTTTACCAGCACCCCTACCCTGGCAGTGCTGCAACACAAGGATTTAAACTGGCTGGCTGCTACTCTTCAAAGTGTTCCCCTTAGGGAACAGTCCAGAAGCTGCCCACCCTGCAGAGTGTCTTTAGGAAACAGCGATGGCCTCTGAGCAGAGCTCCTCCAAACGAGGCAGATTTCAATCACCCCCACCCCCAAGCCAGACTAGAAGAACGCCGCCAATGACTGTCAACTGCATCTTTACAATGTGCATCTTGGAGACTGTACTAAGAAGGGGAATGGTTCTCAGTGAGATAATGTCACCCTTGAAGAGCAAAGGATCGGTAGAAGTGTTACAATGCAGAAATGGGGTTTTCCTTCATCACCAGAGGAAGTTAGAGTGCTGGCAAGAGATACCAGAGAACTGGGCAAGTGATGGGAACCAGGAAGTCCAGCCAGGACGGCTGGAAGCATCACAGACTGGGTTAAAGGATGGAATAGGACAATGGTGTACGGTCCAAGGCTGGAAGAGTCTATGGTGATCACCTGTTTGACCTACTGCAAAGCACAGACTACAGAACCTCACCCGGTGACTCCTGCATCAGTCCAGCTACCAGTGTGCTTCTAAACTAGCAGCCTTCCATGGAATAGCTACAGGCTGGAGAGACTGCCAGGGGAAGGAGATGTTAGTTGCACCCCATCCAGAGGTGCCTGGCTGGCTGGATTTTCTGGGAGCACCATTCCCATCCTTGAACGTCCTTTGGGCTTACCTTGCGAGTGTCTCATTTGAGTGAGACCCAAGCTCACCCCAAGAGAAGGGGAGGAAATGAGACCATTGGGCAGATGTGGGATGCTGCAAAGAGAAAGAAGCTGGATCTGGGCCTTTGGCCCCAGTTCACAAGAGCCTCCCTCTGTGCAACTGGGCATGTGCAGGAATGCCATTGCAGATGACAGGTGAGAAGGAACCATACCCATCTCCCAGCCTAACTCCCTGTATTACCCGGGCTGGAGGTTCCCCTGCAGCCATTCCTGCTCCTGGCCCAGATCTGGTGGTGGAGCCAGAGCACAGCTTTTAGAGGCATTTGGTCTGGATGTAGCATCCCCAAGGGGTGGAGTGTTCTCCCCACCATCCCAGGAGAAGCAGCCCTGCTGGGGAATCCCCCATCCTGGCAAACATTTGCCCCTTCTTGCTAGTCTGAATTGGCCCAGGGTGGCTCCTGCCTGCTGAATCTCACTCAGGTTCGAGTCCTCTGCTCTCCAGGGTCTACTCCCTGCAAAGCAGGGACCCTCATTCTGGACTCAGCACCTTGGCACAGATGGGAGCTGGATTTGCAGACGACCAGGATCACACCAGGGCTTGGCCACTCTCACCTGCAAGCCTCTGGCACCTTGTTTATACCAGGCCTAAAAACTGGCGTCTAAACCCATTTACATTAAGCCAAAAGGCTGTGCTGGAGCCAGTGTTGAGTTGCTGGATGTCTGATCGGCTGGCAGAGTTGGGCCGGGTGGCTATCAACCGTATTGCACCATTCTCTGATGTGCCATACATTGTGAGTGCTCTTCAAGCAGCAGGAGGATCAATGAGATTTAATAGGTTCCCAGCTCCCACCAGGGCACCTGGCTCCGAGGTCGGGGGTGGGTTCTGTGACGCTCAATAGGTTCTCACTCCATCCAAGTGATCTGGCTAGGAGGCTGGCAATGATGGATTCCCCTGTGCGTAGCAGGTCCTGCGCTCCAAGCACCGCCACGCTCTATGGCTGCGCCTGCCCCTCCTCCACCTCCTGGCCGGCACCACCCTCTTGTGGGCCCTTCCCGCCCTCCTTGAGGGGCCAGCAGGGCTGCCAGCCGTGCAGGTGGGTGCTCTGGTGCTTGATGAAGTTGGAGCCGTGGCTGAAGCGCTTGCCACAGTGCTGGCAGTGGTAGGGGCGCTCGCCGGTGTGGGTGCGGCGGTGCTGGGCCAGGTGGGCAGCGCGGGAGAAGGCCTTGCTGCAGTCGGGGCACTGGTAGGGACGCTCGCCGGTGTGCACGCGGTGGTGCTGCAGGAGGTCGGAGCTCAGCACGAAGCTGCGCCCGCAGTCGGTGCAGCGGTAGGGGCGCTCGCCGGTGTGGATGCGCTGGTGGCGGATCAGGTTGGAGCTGAGGCTGAAGGCCTTGCCGCACTGCTGGCAGCGGTAGGGGCGCTCGCCGCGGTGCGTGCGCTGGTGCTGCAGCAGGTTGGAACCGTGGCAGAAGCTCTTGCCACACTGGGCGCAGCGGTAGGGGCGCTCCCCGGTGTGGGTGCGCTGGTGCTGCACCAGGTGGGAGCTGCGGGAGAAGGCCTTGCCGCAGTCGGTGCAGCGGAACGGCTTCTCGCCCGTGTGGGTGCGACGGTGCGTGGCCAGGTCGGAGCTGAGCCCGAAGCGCTTGCCGCAGTCGGCGCAGGGGTAGGGGCGTTCGCCGGTGTGGGTGCGCTGGTGCCGCGCCAGGTGGGAGCTGCGGGAGAAGGCCTTGCCGCAGGCCGGGCACTTGTAGGGGCGCTCACCGGTGTGGGTGCGCTGATGCCGGATCAGGTAGGAGCTCTCACTGAAGCTCTTGCCGCAGTCCCCGCAGCGGAAGGGGCGCTCGCCGGTGTGGATGCGCTGGTGCTGCGCCAGGTTGGAGCGGCGGCTGAAGGCTTTGCCGCAGGCCGGGCAGCGGTAGGGGCGCTCGCCGGTGTGCGTGCGCTGGTGCCGGTGCAGATTGGAGCTCTGGTTGAAGCTCTTGCCGCACTCGGGGCACTCGTACGGCTTCTCGTCCAGCCGCAGCAGCCGGCGGGCCAGTCCGGGGCTCAGCTCATAGCTGCGCCCACCCTCGATGTAGCGGCACGGCTTCACGCCCATTTGTGTCACCCGGTGCACAATGATGTCACCGAACTCCTCCAGCCCGTGCTCTGGGTCACCGGAGTCGTCCGCCGCCTGTGCCTCGACGCCCGGGCTCTGGCCAGCCATGTCCCATGGGGAGCCAGGCAAGACATTGTCCTTGGAGACCTCTGGCAGCATCTTGCAGGATGGCACCATCTCATGGCCTTCCTGCTCGGAATCCTCCCCCTCTGAGAGACAGACGGCGCTGTCATCTGCTGGAAGAGAAGCAGAACACAGGTGAGAGCCACTCTGGGCATGGGAAGAGGAGCCCCTGGGTACGCTGGTGGGGAAGGAGGCACAGATAATGCCGTCAGAGATCAGGCCCCGTCACACTGACCTCTGCACAGCCTGCCCTGACCCAGGATCAAGAGACCCAGTTGCACTGTGTGCTGCAGAGGCACAGACTTGCACACGATTGACATCTGGGCCCTGTCATGTTGGGCACTGCACAGACACACAGTGAGAGAAAGTCTGTGGCCCGAAGAGCTCCCAATCTAATTAGACAAAAGGGTGGGAGGAGGAATAGAGGCATCAAGAGGGAAAGGGAGTCGCCCAAGATCAAAGCTGGGGATAGAACCCAGGAGTCCTGGCACCCACCCCAGTGCCCTGCCCACTAAATTCCAGTCTCTCTTTTTTAAGCTCTATATAATGCTTTACTCACTGCCAGATTCCGAATGGACTGACCCAGTCACTCACCTTCTCTGGCCTCCATTTCCTCCGAGCTCTGGGGATCTGGGACACTGGACTCCTCCCCTGGTTCCATTAGGGTCTGGGTCGGGGCCGTTAGCCCTGTTTGGAGCAAGCAAAGGGGTGAAGTGAAATCCCATCTGCTGTCCCATGGGTTGAACCCCAGTTCCTTCTCCCCAGAGGGGACCTTGGGGAAACTCCCCTGGAGATTTATTAGTGAGGAAAACACCTGCTGCCCCCTACTGGATATTAAGGGATTGGAGTGTCTATTACCTGGCAATTGAGGCCTCTCTTAAATGCCCAGCTCCTGGAGGCAGGAGATTGAGTGAGAGTCGCAACTTTTGTTCTTAAAAGCTGAACCCCATACAGATTATGTTTAAGAGGCTGATGATTTCTAAGACAGCCTCATGATTTTCTTAGTGCTTGGTAACAAACCAAAAATGCAGGTCAGGTATTACACAACCTCTTGCAAATCACTTTCAAAACAATAACAAACAGCCAGCGTTTATACAGTGCTTTTCACCAAGAGATCTCAAAGCTCTTTATAAAGCAGGTCACTGTTGTTGTTCCCATTTTACAGAGGGGAAACTGGGACACAAAGGGGGGAGGGATTTGCTTTCAGTTACTCAGCTGGTCAGCTGGGAATAAAATCCAGGAGTCTTGACTCTCAACCTCCTCCCCCACTGTAATTGATTAGACCACTCCTCTCCCAGAACTGGGATAGAACCCAGGAGTCATGGCTCCCAGCCCCTCCAACTCCGCTCTAGCCACTGGACCCCACTCCCCTCTTAGAGCCATGGATGGAACCCAGGAATCCTAGCTCCCAGTCGCTACTGATCTAACTAGGTCCCACTCCCGTTCCAGACCTGGGGACAAAACGCAGAAATACCCATCATTCTGGGTATTCCAGTCAAGGAACCAGCTCACGACACTCTGAAAATCAAGGAAGAAAGCCTGGGGAAACATCAGCCCAGAAGACTCAGGCTCTTGAACACTGTGGCCAAAATCCCTGACCGAAAATCCCACCTAATGAGGGGAAATTGGGGCCCCAAACCTCTCTTGGTCCTTAGTGCTCTGGAGCATCAGCTTTCTGGTGGCAGACAATGAAATCACGGCTCTAAGTCCCTGCTACCCACCTGATAGTAGATTGTTTTCTTCCAGGACACCATGCCCCATCCTAAGCAGCTGCAATGTAGTCATTAGGGGGGAGAGAGGGGGGGGGAGAGAGGAGGAGGTGCACAGCTGTGTGCATGTGGGCATGACAGAAAAGCTTTAGGATGCTTTGATCATTGTCAGTGAGACAAATACTAAATGGCTATTGAAATTGGTCACTCCTAAGGGCAGATTGGCCCAGTGGGCAGGCACTGGACTAGGAGTCAGGACTCCTGGATTCTATCCCATCTTGGGGAGAGGAGAGGGGTCTAGTGGTTAGAGCAGCGGGGGAAGCTGGGAGTCAGGACTCCTGGATTCTGTCTCAGCTTTACCACTGACTTCGGGCAAGTCCCTTCCCCTCTTGCTGCTCCTGTTTTCTCTCCTACCTCTTGTCCATTTAAAATGATAGGCCCTGGGGCAAACTGAAAAATTGATTCTCCAGAACCTGTTGCCTGACACACAGTGAGAGGAAGTCCCTGCCTCAAAGAGCTCACAGGAAATCAGTGCTTCTTGCAGCCTTCAGGCAAGTTATGAAAGACCGGTCAGCAGGCATTGCACATTTTATTACAATCTCTCTCCCGCCACACTCCCTCCACCACATACCTTGACTTCTCAAGGTCAAATATTTTCTGTCAATCTCTCAAAATACACACTGCATTATATTATCTACATTTAGCATTGTTGTCAGTGATACATGATCTTACTTTTAATTTGATGGCAAAGGTGGGGAGAGGCGGGGCGGGGGGGGGGGGGGGGAAAGAAATCACAGAAAATTTTGATTTCCAGTAAGGAGTCACTGACCTGGAAAGGTTGAGACACACCGGTGTCTATATGAAAGGTAGGATGGGAAACAAAGGCACCAAGATGGGAAAAGACTTGACCAAAGTCAGTGGCAGAAAACCCAGGAGTCCTGACTTTCAGCCACCTCTTCCTCTAACCACTAGACCCCACCCCCATCTTAATGCTGGGAAAGCTACCAAGGAATCCTGGCGCCCAACCCCCCTGCTCTAACTGCTAGATACCACTCCCCTCCCAGAGCAAAGACTGGAACCCTGGACCCCTGGCTCCCAGTCCATTGCCTCTCCATTGGCCTGTGCTGCCTTTCATCAGATTTTCTGGGGTGCATGCCCTCCAGGATGTAATCAGTCCCTGTAACTATTTGCTATACAAGAAGACCTGTACTCAAGGGGGTGGTTTGGCCCAATTCCTGATTCACAGCAGGGTCCCTCACCCAGTGCCCAAGTCATCTCTGTGACAATGACCCTGCATGATGCACAACACTCCAATAACTCCCTTTCCAGAGACCCCATAGCATTAAATTGCCCTTGTATCCTGAGCATGTCAGGAATTGACAAGGTGGGTGAGGTAATAGCTTTTTATTGGCAATTTCTGTTGGTAAGACAGAAAAGCTTGAAGTCGAGCTCTGTGTAAGCTCAAAAGCTTCACTGTCACCAACAGAAGTTGGTTCAATTACCTCACCCACCTTGTCTCTCTCATATCCTAGGACCAACACAGCTACAACACCACTGCATATAGGAATTACCTTGACTAGTCCCACTGTCCCAGACATACATACAACCAGCTCCCAAAGGACTTATATGCTCTACCTCCTTTTCTGTTTGGATCATTGGAGGTAACAGCACACACACATAATATCCTCCGAAATGCAGCTGCCTTAGGCGTGGGCAGTGTTTGTACAGGATCCCTCATCCAGAGAAGTGATGCAGCCACTGCTGGAGTGCGGCACAGGGGCTATTTATACAGGATCCCACAGCCACAGCTGAGAGACGGCCACCTCTGGAGTGAGGCGCAAGGCTGTTCATACAAGGATCCCTCGCTTGGCACTAAGATACAACTGCCTCTGGGGTGGGCCACGGGGTGGGATTGTTCATACAAAGCTCACTCAGCCAGCACTGAGAAGCATGTGCTACCAGGTGAGGCACGGGGGCTGCTTATACAGGCATCCCTTACCTGGGGCTGAGATGCAGCTCCCTCTGGGGTGGGGCACAGAGGCTGTTCATACAGCGATCCCTCGCCTGATGCTGAGATGCAGCATCCTCTAATGGGTGTTGACAGCCAAGGGCAGTGGGAGCCGATGCTGGGCACTGGGATAGGGCAGGGCTGGGTCTATTCCGGGCCATGTGGCCTGCAGCCAGGACTAGGCTGGCTCTTTGTCCCCGGCCCCTCTGGGGCTGCCCCTGCTGGGCACTCACCTGGCTCTCCACAGGGCAGGGGAGGAGGACGCAGGCAGAGGCTGGGAGGGTCCTGCAGCAGCAATAGCAACTTGCCAAGGAAGGGAGAGCGCAGCCTGGCCCCTTTGTGTGGCTTCCCCTGCAAGGCACCCTGGGAAACTTAGTGACTCGCAAAGCACTCTGGGGAAGGTAGTTCCTATGGGGAGAGGAGTCCAGAGGTGATGGGGAGGTGTCAGGACTCCAACTGAGGCGGTTGCTATGGGTGGAGTCCTTTCCAGGAGGCGGTTGCCATGGGATAAGGGAGTGGGGGTGCCGGCTGCTGGGATGGCAGTTTTTAGTGATGGGCGAGGCACTCAGGCTGGTGTCTATGTTGGGAGGGGCCTGGCCTGCCTGGAGAGATGGCTTGGGGCACAGCTCCAGGGAAGGCGGTTTGTAGGTTTGGGGGAAGTACTTTCTATGGGGGGCAGCTCTGGAAGAGGTGGTTTCTATAGGGAGGGATTTGGGGAAGGTGGTTTCAACAGGGGGAACAGGACTGCCCCTGCAGGGTCTGCTCCACCTAAAGCCCTGCCACCACCCCATGGCCCCATCCCCACTTGGCATGTTGGTGGCAGAGAGACCCCCCCAGCACGTGTCCCAGCACCCAGGGTGTCTATGTGAGTGGAGGAGCTGACCCCACTGCACTCTGCCCCTCCAACCCCGCAGAGACCCCTGCTGGGGTGGGGATGGTAATTAATACCCACCCAGAGAGGCTCAGAGCAGTTCCCCTGCTCAGAGCAATTCGCTCAGGCTCCTTTCAGTCTCAGCCAGTCACTGCATGGGTTAAACTCAAGGCAGCTCCCCTGCTCTGTGGTCACCTCAGGCTTTCTGCAGACTCAGCCAGCATCCCTGGATCGGTCACCTCCAGAGCAGCTCCCCCTCGCAGGGTAATTGTCTCAGGATCTCTGTGGACTCAAGGCAAGCCTCATGGCCTTGGTTACAACCGGGGCATTTCCCCCTTGTGTAGCGATTGGGTCAGGCTTGCTGTAGATGCAGGCAGGCATCTCGGCATCAGATCACATTTTCAACCTTTTCTCCCCAGCCACAAGGGCTGGAAATGAACTTTTTGTTTTAAACGGAAGTTGAGACTCTGATATCGCCATGGATCCAGGCACTGGAGCCAGAAGCTGGCAGCCAGTTGAGTACAGCCAGAGTTCCCAGTGCTGCTCCAAACCGCAGCATAGCATGGATAATTTTGCACCATCTAGGAGCCAAATGCACTCAACTCCCACAATACTGCATGAAGCCCCAGGTCTGTACTGGGCAGTACAAACTGGTTGGTAGCTTCTGGCTGGGATAACCTCTTGGCACCAGAAGGCAGGGTAGTGGCCAGATGGGCATTGCGATTTGGCACTAGGGGAAAAGCCCACCACAATGTCTGTGATATGATGCTGCCCTTTGTTGAACCCAGACACAATTCAGCCTAAACCAGGGTCCATCCTGGGCTGCTGCAACTCATACATACCTCAATATGCACACAAGTTGTGTCTGGAAGGAGGGTGGGTTAGAAGGCACAATCAGCACTGACCATAGGCTGTTGCTCTCCTAGCTAACTCATAGGTCCTCAGCTCCCCTCCTGCAGAGCTCAAGTTGGAAGGTAAGAAATTCCTGCTCTCTCATAAAGAGCTATGTGTCGTCTCCAGTGTGCTGCTGGAGAGGAAGCCCATCTCCACCCCTAACCTGGGCTGTAGTGACATGGGGAGCTAGCAGGATCTTCACACACTTAGTGGAAGGGGAGGCAGCAAGATCTGAATATGCAGGAGATACAGGAGAGGCATCTCTGACCCCAGGATGGGAAAGTCATTGTGGGAAGGGAGGAAGCACAGGGGCATGATTCCTTCCCCCAGTTACTTCCCCGCTCATCCTATGAGTCTTGGGGACTAAACACTCAGTTCCCACTTGCACAAGTGAATGGTGCAGAGCCCACCCAGCTAACTGCAAGTGCTCACAATATGTGAGCCTCCAAAACCTTCCTCTACCTGGGGCGGCCCTCCAAGTAAGGGGATCCCTTTTCCCTGCATCTCATTCCCATAGGAATTGCCACAATGGAGCAGACCGGTGGGCCCATCTAATCCCGTAGCTTATCTCCAGCAACTGCTTCAGAGAAAGATGCATGACTCTCTGGAAGAGACAGCACTGCAATAATCGGTGACCCCTGAGCTAAGGGTCAGTGCCTGCACAGAAGTAGGCAAGCTAAGAGCAATTCACAAGCTCTTCTTTATTGTTAGTCTTCCCTTTTCTGATTCTAGCTATTCCCAATACCCTGTAAGTATCTGATCCCGTTCAGACCCTACTCAGCTCTCATCCCCAGTGACAGCTTGTGGCAACAAGTATCTCAAACACAAGCATGAAGTAAGGATGTATGAAAAAGTATTTCATTTTGCCACTTTTCAGTTTCCTGAAGCTTTTGTTCTTGTATCATGAAATGGGCTGAACGGTGGCTCCCACCCACCTTCTCCAATCCCTTCACCAGGTCCCATCCTGTCTCCTCTCTAATGATGAACAACCCTAGTCTTTTCAATCTCTCTTAAGAGATTTCCCCCTCATGCTTGCCCCCATCTCTAAACCCAGTTTGATTCATGGACTTTAAGGCCAGGAAGAACCATTATATTCTCTAGTCCAACGGTTCCCAACCTGGGGTGCGGGACCCCTTCGAGGGGGCCCCAAAAAATTACAGTGGTTGAAGAGGTTTCAGTAATATTGAGGTCATTTAGCCCCCCAAGCTCCATGACGGCTGGAGCAAAGGATCAGCCCCCCACCCCAGGCAAGGGAGCAGCAGCCCTGAGCTCTGCTCCGGCTGGAGTAGAGGAGCAACACCCCCACCCTGCACAGGCCAGGTGCCTGGCCGGAGAGGAGCAGCCCCAGCCAACTCGCCCTGGCCTGCCTCTGTTACCCTCAGTCCATGAGGGATGGGAATATGCAGGGCCACACGGGGCGTGCGGTGGTGGCTGCGCCAGGGAAGGCGTAGCTTCTTATGCAGGTAAAACTAATTTATTATTATTTATGTAATTTACTATTATCATCACCATGTGTGTTTATAGAGGTTATCTGTGTTTATGGCCAGTGAGGGGCATGTCAGGGGGCACGTGTTTTACCCAGTATTAACTAGTGGGGCTTTCACTCAAAAAGGCAGGGAATCACTGCTCTAGTCTATAGCAGACAGTGATTCCTGTATCCGGCACCTCGCTTCTACCGGAGCTATAGCTTATCCTTTAGAAACACATCCACTCTTAAGATGGAATGAATTATACAGAGCTATGAAATGATCAGCACTAAATTTCAGGAGTGAGCAGCCCCCTCCAGTGGTACAGGCAGCAACTGGGGTATCAGGCCCAGATTCAATTCTCTGCTCCACCCCAGGCTCACCTTGGGCAAACTGCTTTAATCTTGCTGTGCCTCAGTTTCTTCCACTGTAAC
Organism: Emydura macquarii macquarii; assembly: GCF_026122565.2. Lineage (NCBI taxonomy): Eukaryota > Metazoa > Chordata > Testudines > Chelidae > Emydura > Emydura macquarii. The sequence goes on along the minus strand of NW_027131105.1, from coordinate 4,920,597 downwards.
ATGGGGACAAACAGCGCTGCCCTGCCTGCCAGCGGGGTTAAGATAAATACACTGAAAGATAGGGAGATGCTCAGACACTATGGTAAGAGGGGCCTATTAATACCTAAAATAGATTTACAGAGTGGCCTTAGTAACATCTTCAGTATTGTTCTCCACCCTATTCTTCCCTGTCACCTCTTCACGGACACCTTGTTTAACTTAACGTCCTTTCCCCACCCCTCTCCATGACTCTATGTGGATATCACCCGTCTACTGTCTGATGTGCTTTGAAATATACATCAAAATATATTCTCAATAGTTGAGAGCTCTTTGGGCAAGGACTGTCTCTCACTATGTCTGGGGCCTGATGACTGTTGGAGCCTCCGGAGTCACTCTAGTACAATTCCACTCCCTCAAGCCAGCTGTTGCATGACTGTCTCGCACTCCTGCATGGATTGAATTGAAGAGCTTGGCCTCAAAACAGACCTCTACTGTTCAAGTTGAACAATGAGGCTGCAGCAGACACAAACGCTCTAGGCCCTGCTGGGGATAGGAGATGAACCCATCTGGGGCTAAGGTATTTTCCTGAAAGAAAGAACAGTCAGGGCCCTCTGTTGGAGACTTTTATTTTGCTGGAAAAGCCATAGTCAAAACTCTAGAACAGATTGTAACATAAGCTTCTATGCAAGCACTAGCTGCTTTAGAAACAGTTTGCCACAGTCTAGCCTCAGAGGAGGAGGGTGTGCCCTGGGGTGCAGATCAACCCCGAGAGAACAACAACAAATAAATAAAGAGGAGACTTGGGATTCTCCATCCGCAAGGCTGAGAAGAGAAACAAAATAATGATGTGAACTCTATGAGTAAGTTACCTGGAAGACAATGATCTCCACCCCAACCCATGCAGAGCCTGAGCTCCGATAGGGCCACTGTGGAGGCAGGGGAAGAAAGGAACTATGCTTGCAGGTGGGGGGAAGTGCTCAGGGGCTGAAAAGTTAAGAAAAAAAAAGATACAGTGGCTCACAAGTTTACTGAAACACAAGGACCTCCATTAAAAATAAACACACTAGAGGCAGTCAATACCCGTCGCAGGCAGCGGGATGGTGTGGGAAAGTAGGACAAACTTTCCCGTGTAATGGGAGCCCGAGGGTCCGCCCGAGAATATGCTACCTGAAAGAAAGCACAATACAGTTTCAAAGGCTTACGTCAGAAGTAGCCATTGTGGCAAAAAGTCCAGAGTTCTCATGCCCACCCCAAGCTCTCACACTGGCCACGCACAGAAGCCATGCCAGTTTAAAGTCGGCAAAGTCCTGGGTGGATGCTCCTATTCTGGAGTACTTTAAATCAGTCCATAACCAATTTACACTGATATGAAATGAGCCTGGTTTAAACAGCTATAAGCCCACCCACCTGTCTTTCTTGCACTGGTTTCAGACAACCAGTTTAAAAGTCATGCCTTAAATTAAAATTGGTGCAACTTTCTAGTGTAGATAGTGCTATATCTCCATGGGAGTTGGCTCAACTTCACCCCAAAGCAGCTCCAACACCAAGAAGCATCTTGCTTAACACAATACATGAAGTGTGGCCCAGTTAATAGGGACCTGGACTGAGGAGGAGGAGAGCAGTGTTCTATTCCTGCCTCTGGGTGAGGAGTGGTGGCTAGAGCAAGAAGGACCCTGCAGGCAGGACTCTTGGTTTCTATTCCTGGCTCTACCACTGACCTGCTATGATACCTTGGTCAAGTCTTTTCCCCTCTCTGCACCTCTGGTCCCCCTCCCAACCTGGGTCTAGTTAGACTGCAAGCTCTTCAGAGCACGGACTGCACAACGGGGCTTTGATCTTAATTGGGGCCTTTATGTGTTACCATAACACTAGGGTCACTGGGCCAAATGACTAATACTTCCCAACTTTATAACACTTTAGCTGTATAGACGCTGACTAATCTCCACAAAAGCTCCTGGGTGATAAAATGACAATGGTGAAGTGACTCACAGTTTGTCTACACAGGGACACTCTGGAAAGTGAAGATGAATTAACTAACAGCGTGAATTTGAAGTGGATTAAACAACATTCAACCCTTGTGTGGATGCTCTTGTTCAGAAATAAAATGGCCTTAATTTGGTTAGTTTAATTCACTTCCAAAGTCAATTAAACTAAACTGAACTGAGGCCACTAGAGTTCTGAATAAGAGTGTCCACACAGGGATTTAATACAGTTTAACTAATCCACTTTAAAGCTGATTCACATTAATTTTCTCAAGTATCCTTGTGTAGACAAACCCTTAGTCTGCTGTAGTTTAACCCTCACTACAGCCAATTTAGACCACTTCACTTCTGAATGAAAGTGTCCACACGGGGGTTTGGTGTGTTTTTACTCCACACCTTCAGTTAATTAGCCTTAACCTCACCCAAGTGTTCCTACTAGACCCCCCAGAGAGAGCCAAGATTAGAACTCAGGCCCAACTGCTTCCCAATGCTGCGCTTGGTTCTCTAGACCACACAGCTGCTGCCATAGGCCCCACCTGCAGAAGCCAATGGAGCTACATCTGCTTCTGACTGTGCAGTACTTAGTGCACAATATTCAGCAGTGGGTACAATTTAGCCCAAGATGACAACGTCCATGGAGGTTAATTTTAATGCCAAATGAAATCCCTTCTGTGCTCTCACTCTGGTTCTGATTCAGCAAAGCACGTGCTTGCATCCATCCCCATTCAGCGAAGCACATGCTTAAGTTCCATTGACTCAAAGCACGCGTAAAACTGAGCTCATGTGCTTCACTGTCTGGCTGAACTAGGGCTGCTAGCTACTGCCACGTATATTCTGCTCACAACAGGAGCCAATGGCATTTCGGGAGGCACTCTGCCCTTGCAATGACTTGACAGCCAGAGCACTGGGTAAGTCACAGTGAGAAGTTATCGAACAGAGTGAAGGAGTTTAGGGTTTTAGCTAATCACTGCTTTGGGGTTTTGTTGCCTCCAAGGGTCACACTCTTGCTGCTACCACAATCTTGGGCAAGGCTCAGTTTTGTACATCAAGCAAACACTGACATGGCAGAGAACTGGTGCATTTGCAAATTGCCATTCACATCAGAATCCCTGCCACTCCATCTGTGGAATACTTTATGGGCTTTTACAAGACAGAGGGGGAAGCTGATATAAGAGCTCCTGTCAGAGGCAAAATGTATTTGATTCAGTCACTCCATTGGTTGAACACAGCTGTCCATATTAATGGGGGTTGATTTGCTCTGCTGTATCCAAGATTCCTTCAAGCTAAAACAACACAGCACAAACTATCTGCTCAGATCATTGCTAAAACCTGGGGCAACTGAATCAAAAGGTATGTTTTCAAAAGGATCTTGATATTCCAGAGCAGCATCTGCATTCCAGGAGTCTAGCAAACTTGAAAGCCCATGTATATAATGATTTATAAATGTAAAGGTAGAAGTATTAGTATATGTGCTGCCACTCTCATATAACACAGGCAAGAGAATGTCACTCAGTTCCCCTACTTTGAGCCCAATATTTTGTGTCTGACTAAAGCATCTTCCAGAAAGGCAGCCACCCTGGACTGGAGGCCTCAGGAGATGGAGAATATACCACTTTCCTTGGGAGTTTATTCCAACAGTTAATCAACCTCACAGTGGAAAATTTGTGCCTTATTTCTAATTTGAGTTTGCCTGGCTTTAACTCCCAGCCATTGGTTCTTGTTCTGTCTGTCTCTGCTAGATTTAAGAACCCTTTAGTAGCCTGGATCTTCTCCCCATGAAGATACTTATACACTGTAATCAAGTCACCTCTTGAGTAGGGTCTGGTTTGGGGAGATACAAGAGATGGGACTAGGATGACAGAAAAGGCATCAGAAAGCTCCCAGAATTTTCTTTCCATTTGTGATTTCTGCCATTGGACCCAAATCCAGGGGCGAAGAGTGAAGGCTAAAAGAAGCCAGGAGCACAGGAGGGGCAATGGAGACAGGAGAAAATGAGCAGGGCTTGGGAAACAGACCCCAAAAGCCCACAACCTCAAGCCAGGAGTTTGGAACAGCAAAACAGGTCAGTCCAAAAGAACTGATTTATGAAGACAAATGATCAGGATGGACACTTAGCTATGTGCCTTTGGGAAGGAGGATGACCACCAGTGTATCCATGGCATTGGAAGGGCCCTGGGCAGCACCGCGTGTCAGTAGAGTACGTGAAGGCTGTGGTGGCGACAGGGGAGAGAGATGGTTCAGAATTACACAAGGGAAAATTAGTCAGGAGTAATGGGATGGAGTTAAAGGAAATAGCAGGAAAAAAACTGAGAGAATATCCCAAGAGAAGCTGGAGACAAAGCCGTGAAAACACTCCTGAGTTACAGCTGGTGACAGGGTGAACTTGTTTCATGTTTTAAAGCTTTGCTTTGCAACCACAAGGCCTAATAACTTAAGTAAACAGATTCTCACACAATAATGACTCCAGGGGCTTGGGCTTGAATACCAAATATTGTGAGCCTTGTGATACAGCTGTGAGAGTCGGCAACACAGGGCTTCCTCCCCATATGAAATGTACCTTTAAGATTAAAACTGAGGACTTTTTAAAAATGGAATTTACTTTTGTTGCATTTCACTGAAACAGACTGGCTAACTAGACTTCGTTTAGTTAGCATCTACTGGCTCCCAGATGCCGTGAACATCGTAGGGAAAGATTTCTTTAGTAAATCATACTGGAATTTTAAAATAAGTAACAGAAATCTCTCTACTGATCCTAGCTTTTCATAGATTTTCAGGCTAGTAATCGGACCTCCTGTACAACAGGCCAGAGAATTTCATCCTGTCCTGCGTGGATCATGTTCAATAAATTGCAGTTGAGTTGAAATGTGGCTTTTAGAAAGATTTATAATATCGATATAAAGATTTCAAGGGATGGAGAATTGCAAAGGCTTGTTTTAAAATCAAGAAGTGTTGGGGTCAAGTCTGACTTGACACTGTCCCACTGATACTTTCAAATGTAGTTCAGGAACAGAAAAAAAGAGTTTGTTACCCCACAGTGTTATTTTAAAAGGCTTTTAAGCAGGAAGATCAAAATCTCTGCCAGTTTTAGAGTATGCTGAAAGGCTAATGGCATTTCCATGGTAGAAATAAGTGTACAAAAATAATTCTGCCCTCTCCTCAAGAATAAATAGCTGGTTGATTTCAAGGCCTATTAAAATAGGCACACAGACAGCACTTCAAATCCAGCACGGAGATATGGATCTTGTCAGCATTCCAATTGGGGACACAGTGACATATTCCCTACTGGCCTAGAGCCAAGCTAGTAAGTGACTGGTAAAAGTAGCTTTTAATCTGGAGTTGCTTTAAAGTCCAGATTTTACCAAAGCAAGGTTGACACTGATCCCATACCAACTGTCTGAGTACATACTGACTACCTCATATCCTCTTCATTCAAAAACATGAAGAACGAGCTAGGATTGAAAAACAAACTGGACCCACTCTACATTGGTGGTAGGGATTATTCTAAAAGACTCCATGCCCATCCCATGTGAATGCACACTTGTTCTGGCTGCTTCAGGACAGAGGCAGATCAGTGAAGTACAAGTACACCATTAATATGGTAAAGGTGTCAGGCTTTTACAAGCAACATTAACAATATGCTTTCACTGGGCTGAAGTTTGTAGATCACAGACAGATGCTAGTGGAAACCCTGGAAAATCTGTCTGTGCATCAAGCCCAATTTATACTCCTGCACCACACACGTCCTGCCACTCACAACACTCTCACCTCCAACTCAAAACGCAGAGTACCGCGCCCTGTCCGCGTACGACTCCCGCTCGAATCGCTGAACATCGTAGAGGGAGGCCCGAGTGACCGACGAGACTGGAGACAGCTGACAACGTTCGTAACCGTACGCCTCTCCGACGGTGGTGGCTGCGGCTGCCGTGCGACGCAGGGGGCTTCTATCCCGAGTATAATAGGTGGAAGATGCAGCTGCCGCAGCGGCAGTGGCAGCTGCAGCTACTGCCGCAGCTGCTGCTCCCGGGGTTGGCAGCAGCGCTCTATCGTAAGGGTCTAGGGCGGTAGTGAGGCGATTGGCGGCCATGGCTGTGGTGGCGGCCATGGCTGTGGTTTGTACTTGGGAGTACTGCGCGTACTGAGAATACTGGGCCATTGTTTGCTCTGCATAGGCGTCGTATGCAGATGCCGTAGCATAGGGCCTCACGCGATATCTTTTGTAGTAGTCGACCATTCCTCCATACCCATCATCGTAATACAGGGTCTCCCCATAGCCCACGGGGTAGGGAGTGCGCACCGCTCCGTACTGCTCATTATAGGTTTCGGTAAAGTCAGGCACTTGCCCCGTGCGATCTACTGGACACTCTTTAGACCAGTGCCCTTCTTTCCCGCACCGATAGCAGCCGCTCTTGTCTCCCATCCCAGGCACCGTCCGAAGCCGACTGGTGGACAACTGCACGCGCATCCGCTTGCCTTTAAGAAACAGACGCAAGAATGGTTGCTATAATAAACTGACGCCACATGGAAACCACAAGATTTGCAATGTGCAAGAACCAAGTAACTCAACCAACTCGTTCCTTCATCAGCCAGTCAAAACCTAGCCTTTCCACAACCTTCCACAACACTCACAATGGGGATGAATCCCTATTGGCCAGGGGGAAAGATTTTACAGTAACAATCATGCCATGAACAAAAAGCAAACTTCTCCTGAAAAGTAACATTTCAGTGGCATTAAGGTCTGATTGAGGAAGGTACTTAGGCCTGATCCAGACAGCTACTTGGCAGATGTGAACCTTTAGCCCTATGGGCTATTCCCATGCTTAAAATTACACATCTCCTTAGCTCCTATCTTGATCCAGGCCTAAGTCTTCCCCAAGGCCCTGTCAACTCCTTGGTCACGCTGGTGAGCAGCTACACGTCTATCTAGTACCTATATGAGCCTTATAGGGTCTGAGCACTTCACAAGTATTAGCATCATCACTCCACCACTGTAGGGTAGGGAGTGTGTGTGACCATTTTACAGGGATTGAGGCACACCATAAATGAAGTGACTTGTCCAAGGTCACATGAGGAGTCTGAGACAGGCCAGTGTCGTGTTAGGCCATCCTTCCTACCCTGGGGAAATCAATGGGTCTACTTACATAAGTAAGTGCTCCCCAAGGTGACTGTGCAATTCCTAGCTTCATGCATTCATTCTAGATGATTCTCTAATGCAACCTCTGCCATTTGAGATGGGGAGGTAGCTGTATGGGACATCTTGCTTAAGAGTGGGTTTCCAGAGCCTCAAGTTAGGCTCCCTAGCCCCCAGCAGAGCTTGCAATGTCAAGTGGCCTAGCACTATAACTCATGCTGTAGCTCACTCTCTCTCGGCCTGTATGCTACTCTTGTTGGCACGGGATTTGTTGTAGGGTCGCTAGCATGGCTGTTCTATGCAATGCACTTTCAGTTAGTCAAGACAGCTGCAGCTTGTATGTAGCATTTTCATTTGAAGAGGCTGCACTTTTGAACCCTTTCTAGCATCGTCAGGGTCCAACAAGAGGAAACGTGCAACAGAGAAAACTGACCCAGACTATTGTCTCTACACTCAACTGGCCTAATTCTGCAGCCAACCCACAAGCCCAAAACTCAGATGAGTCAGCAGCTGCGTTCTGCGCCTAGGAGATTGGGATTTTCAGCACGCTCAGTTCCTAGCTAACAGAGAAGGCAGCTGGGAATCTAACTCCCCTGGGCTCTTTTGAAAATCCCAGTCAATGTGGCTAGACAATTGGGCCTAAACTCCTCCTTCTCCAAGAGATAATATCAGATAGAGGAGTGGCAAAAGCCACCCGCTTAGCTCCCCAAGGTGGCTACCACCAATGCAATCCAAGGGCAGCACGCAGTGCTGGGACCAAGCAAATTATACCAGGAGAGAGAAAAGCCTATGAAAGCCAACAAGGATAAGGCAATCATGGCACAGAAAGGAGAAGGGACTTGTCCACAGTCACACAGCTGAGCTGGGACTAGAACCCAGATGATCCTGGCTTCAAGCACAGTATCCTACTACTGGGCTACTCCAACAGCCCAAACGGATCTGCCCAAGAACTTTAATGAAAATCCTTCTGGTGGCTTGATATCCATATCAGTCTATATTGGCTGCTGGTCTCTGATGCTTCTAGAGAAGGTGTTCTCAATCTGGGGATTCAATCGGACTGGGAGGGGGCTTCTGTTCTGGAAGAGGTTGAGAACTACTACTCCAGGACACTTGGACGAACACAATATAGTACCAATCAGACACCGAACACCTCTTTCAGGTAACATGCTTGGTGCTAAGCTACAATAACTCTGACCAATAGACAGGCACCAACAGATCAAGCCTCCAACATATTACGCCTGAAAAGATGATAACATTTACCATTTAATTTCTTACAAATGTACATGCTGGTAAGGGGGGGACCCACAATGTGAGGACTTCAGGCAGGTATTCTTCTGCCTGAGCCCACTTGCCTTGGTGTGGAATGCTCCCCCTCCTACAAGAACATGGTGGTTCTGTGCCCAGAAGGCTGTGCCAGCCTGTGCTCATGGGGAGAAGTGCCTGAACACACCAACGGAGCCACAGAAGATGGCCCTGGGTGAACAGCTGGCCAAGCCAACTGGGCTGCGGCACTGTGAAGTTGCTGGCAGCTTGTCAGGGAAGCAGGCAGCCAGCTCAAGACTTTTAGCAGTACAGGAGAGAGGTCTTCCTTCCCCAGAAACAAGAGGCGGGATTCCCATGGGCCATGGGAGGGAAGGAGGACAGCAAAGAAAAACTGTATCTGGGGGTAGGAGAGCCCTAATCATAGAAATAATAGAAATGTAGGCCTGGAAGGGACCTCAATAGGTCATCTACTCCAGTCCTCTGCACTGAGGCAGGACTAAGCATCATCGAGACCATCTCTGCAGTTGTGTCTAACCTGTTCTTAAAAACCTCCAGTGATGGAAATTCCACAGTCTCCCTAGGTGATTTGTTCCAGTGCTTAACTACCCGGACAGGAAGTTTTTCCTAATAACTATAAAGTAAATCACCCTGACTGCAATTAATAGCCATGGAAAGGCCTGAAGAAGCTGGAGGTAGATGAGCTGAGGATATGTGCACCACACAGCGTCTTAAAGCACCAGGAGGGGCATGTGAAGATAAATTAGTGTAATTCTGCCCCTGGGCACAGCTCCCCAAAAGCTAATCTGGTCTGGTAGATTGACAACCACTCCTTGAGAAAGCAGGTTAGTTCTCTGTAGAAAAAGACTCAATATATTTTTCTTTTGGCTACTTATTTTTCATTGACACAAAAGACAAGCTATTTGATTACACATAGAAGCAACCATGCGTGTACCAGGAAGGCCAAGCAAATATCCCTTGACTATATGGCACATACTATTCCACTCAATGTCTGCTGTGGCAGTCGAAAAAGCTAACAGAATGTTTGGAATCATTAGGAAAGGGATAGATAATAGGACAGAAAATATCATATTGCCTCTTTATAAATCCATGATATGCCCACATCTTGAATACTGCGTGCAGATCTGGTCACTCCATCTCAAAAAAGATATATTGGAAAATGTACAGAAAAGGCAACTAAAATGATTAGGAGTATGGAAAAAAAACTTCCATATGAGAAGAGATTAATAAGATTGGTACTTTTCAGCTTGGAAAAGAGATGACTAAGAGGGGTAGATATGATAGCAGTCTATAAAATCATGACTGGTGTGGAGAAAGTAAGTTATTTACTTCTTCTCATAACACAAAAAATAGGGATCACCAAATGAAATTAATAGGCAGCAGGTTTAAAATAAACAAAAGGAAGTATTTCTTCACACAATGTACAATCAACCTGTGGAGCTCCTTGCCAGAGGATGTTGTGAAGGCCAAGACTATAACGGGGTTCAAAAAAGAGCTAGATAAGTTCATGGAGGATAGGTCCATCAATGGCCATTAGCCAGGACAGGCAGGGATTGCTGATAGGATAGATTGCTTGCCGATTACATGTTCTATTCATTCTCTCTGAAGCACCTGGCATTGGCCACTGTTGGAAGACAGGATACTGGGCTAGAAGGATCATTGGTCTGACCAAGTATGGTCGTTCTTATGTTCACAGAAGTCTCTTTCAGACCTATCTTTGTCCAGCCCAATAAATCTAGACCTAGTTATGCACCAAAGACATTCTACTCTGAGGCAAAAAAGAGCAAGTGCCATCCTTTATCAAGCCACAACAGAGGACAGTGCAAAATCACAGAAAGTTACATGATATTTCTGAATGCTATTCTTTCCACCACCACACACGCTCCCCAAATGCTACTCAATTTTCAGCCCCACTCCCCAAAATATTTCCTTGAGGAGCTCCAAGTTCTAACAAGAACTCACAGATGTCATATTCCTGGCCCTGTGAAGAACTAGACTGCCAAAGAGATTCCTTGGGCGCTTTTGGAAAATTCACATTAAACTTTAAAATCCCCAAAGCAGCTGCTAAGAGGTGGCATTGAGAAGATGCTGCTGCTTTTTTAAGGCCTTTACCATTATTTTAAAAACTCATTCACAAACCTTCCCCTGACTACTGCCCTACCTGAGAGAGAAAGCTACCGGCATAATTTGGCCATCATAGATTAAGGCCTGAAGAGACCATTCCGATCACCCAGTCTGACCTCCTGCCTAATACAGGCCAGAGAACTTCACCCGGTGATCCCTGCATCCAGCACATATGCTATAGCTCAAACAGAACCTAACATTTAGAAAGACATCCAGTCTTAATTGAAAGACTTAAAATTCACAGTCCAATAGTTTGCACTTCCACCTCCAGCCAGGGATTCTCCAGCATTTGAACTCAGGATCTATAGTACTGTAGTACGCATACCTTTAGGCCAGCCATTCCTCTCAGGTGGGCCTGCTTCTGTCCTGTATAGGACCATTTGTTGGCCTCGATTTCAGTGATCAGGCCAGTATCATTGTATCATTGACACAGGCTAGTCTATTTTCATTGTCCAAAAGCAAACAGCATGAATACTGGTAATAAAGGATATTAATGTGCCTTGTATCTTACTAGCCATGGGACTGCTGGGTACAAGGGGAGGAAATAAAACCTTTTAAAGTGGTTTTTAACTTTAAGGTTCTCTATGGAGGTGCTGATTTTACCAGTAAGAGAAGCAGGGCAATCATGGAGCTCATTTCCATGTGTTGACTGTTGAGGCAGTTACATTTCACACATGCACATGTTCAACATGAGGGAAAACTGACAACTCACAGAATAAGGTGAATTTTTCTGGTAATAATTCAATTAGCAAGACGGGGGATCAAGACAGACAACCCCACCCCCACCTCAAGCAATTCACTTCCATCTTTCTCCTCTTGTCCCCAGAGGTTAGATTTGGTCCCAGTTCCCTTACTACCCAATCCCCCACCCTCCTTCAGCCCCACTACACACTCTCTCCTACAACAAAAACAACTTTGTCTAGCGATGCTGGAGCCAAGTCTCTCCAGTCGCTGACCTCATAAGTCAAGTGCTAAGTGAGGTAAAGTTCAGAGCCCATCAGGGAAAGCAAGGACTGAGACACACACAGAGCCTACTCCCTTCAGGAGAGAACGATCCTACTCAGCATGTTTGGCTCTTCCTGTTTCCCTGGAACAGCTGCAGAGATCGTAGGGAAGGCAGGTTCACCTACTCCCTCCTCCCCCTTCAAAACCCACAAAGCCACCCGTATTGTCGTCCTTAAGACTATCCTCTGCTCTGATGCCTACAAGACATAAGAATGATTAAGAGGCTACCAGGCTGGGGCAGCTGCTTATCTCACTATTATCTTGTGTTCTCCACATCTGTTTACTGTATCATTCTGCTGTCTCTTGATTTGACTATAAGCTCTCTGGGGCAGGGACTATCTTGCTATGGATTTGCACACAGCCTCGCACAATGGGACTGAAGCCTCCAGGCATGCTACTGTAATGCTCTGTAACTGAGCAGGCAATTTAAGGCCCCACATAATACAGTCTTATGAAGTAGCATTACCCAGTTAACTCCTCAGACAACACTGAGTCTTGCACTGCCAGCTGACCCAACATTTCCATCCTCTTTCAGCAATGGGAGAAACACTGGACAGGATGGAAAGGGAGGGAGGAAGAGCGAGACCCTACCAGAAGAGGGGATGCAACAAGAGACAGGGTATTTCCTACCCCCTCCCCACAAGAGTCTCCTATCCTCCCCCTCCTGCTCCTCTGGATTTCTCATTCCCTTCACACCAACGCCACTAGGGGCTGGTCCTGAAGTGAAATCTAGGACTAGCAGCCTAAATGTTCTATAAGATATTAGCAACTCAGGGTAGAAGAAACGAATGCCAAGGCCTTTGAAGAATAATGGAGTTAACTTGGTTGAACAGTGTACAAACTCAAACATAAGTCCTTCATGGACTCTCTAACACAGAATCTGGCTCACACAGTCAGCTTGCAACACTTACAGGAGTGAGAGCTCACATCTCAAGCAGACCCTCCCCATATCTTGGCTTCACACTCAGAGACACAGCCTTGCCATCCTGCACTCCCACCTGACCTGCTCTTCTGGACAGAACCTGGCGCTACCTAGTCCTAGCGAAGGCTGCACTTTTCCTGGTTCATGTTTCACCTTGGAACTCTGTGTTGTCTAGACCCCTGATGGCCTCCACCGCATCCTCAGCCCGCTCCATGTGCACAAAGGCATAGTCCTTCACTATGTCGCACTCGATCACTGGGCCGTACTCTTCAAACTTGGCCCGCAGCTCTAGGTTAGTGCAGGTAGTGCTGATGTTGCCAACATGCAGCTTGGTGGAGGCCTTGCTCTTGTTCTTGCTGGCTTCCACATTGATGCAGACGCCATGCAGCTTGTGGTGATGCAGGTTACGGATGGCATCTTCGGCAGCTGTTTTGTCTTCGATGTGCACAAAGCCATAGTTTTTGATGATGTCACATTCCAGCACCTTCCCATACTGCTCAAAGAGTGACCGGATCTCTTGCTCTGTTGCCTCCCGGGGCAGATTCCCAATGAAGAGTTTCACCATCTCAGCAGAGCCTGTGGGTGGAGTAGTTGGAGATGAGGCACTAACATGAGCAACAGTTTGACTCAGTTTCCAGTGTCCCTTGACAAAATGACATCAGCTGGGGAGAAGGCAACGAGGCACAGAATCGGGAGACACAAGAAAGGCAGGCTTGCCATGCTTATAATGCAAGGTCTCATATTTCAGATTTGTTTTTCAAGACAACAACATTTAACTTACATAATGGAACCTTCTGCATTCAAATATCAACTCAAATTATATTGACAGATTTAAGAGAACCACTTTTTATTCAGCTAGTTATTCTTTAATTGTTAGTTAATGATAAAGTAATCTGCAGTCATTTGAGTGATTATTTCCCTGAACATGCCCAGAAGGAAGGGAAGCACCATGGTAGGCAGTGAAGTTACATCTGGGATGTTCAAAGGGCTTGTCTTTACTGCCAAATTAACTCATGTTATAGTTTGAGTGTTGCCCTTAAATCGATCCCTGCCCATACAGGGCTGTCAGAGGTTTAGGTGTAAAACTCCCATTAGACGTCAACTGGAGATGAGCATCCAATTGGAAAGTCCAAGCCTAAGCCACCTGTCCAAGAAGTACTAGCCACACTAGTAGGTGACAGAGCCAGGGTCAGGACTTTGGGGTTCTAGGCTCATTCCTCTATGGCCCTCTGACCCCTCCCTTAAATGTGAGCTACAAAGGCAATAAATGTGAGTTTGTAGCTCTTTTCTGCCTTCTTTTACAACACAGGACGCCAGAAATTTTTACCCCAAAACAGAAAGAGAGAGGAGGGAAAGGGAAGTTTCTACGTGATGTTTACAGGGAAATTCAGGCCCCTCCTAGACTGGAGACTCTCTCATGGCTGGCAGAGCTGGTGCTGAGCCACTGCTCAGCCAGCAGAAGTGCGTGGGGGAGGCTGGGAGCCAGGACTCCTGGGTTCTAACCCGGCTGCGGAAGGGGTCTAGTGGGGAGGGGGAGGGGGTGTTGGGGACCAGGACTCCTGGGTTCTATCCCAGCTCGGGGCGGGGAGGGGAGGGGAAGGGACGGGGGATCTAGTGGGTCGGGGGTCAGGACTCCTGGGTTCGTTCTATCTCTGCCCACGCCCATTTGAGGGGGCGGGGTGGGGCGGGGAACCGAGGCTCCAGTTTCTCACCAACAACAGCTCCGACTCAGGCCGCGCGGTCTAGATGACGGCAACAAAATGGCAGAACCCACTGAACGGTCCACCCCACCCCGCCATTGACCTCATGTGGACCCGCCCCATACTCCCAGAACTACGCTCCTCCGATTGGCTGGCGGTCGCTATCGGCGATCCGTGATTGGATAAGACGAAATCTACGTCACAACGATGGGTCGCGGGGAGGACCAGTGGCGTAGGTACCGCGCGCTTCCCAACCAATGGTGCTCGGGGAGGTGCAGGTTCCGGTCACATGGGGAAGGATTGCAGCCAATCAGAGCTGGCCGGGGTACCGAGGGCCTTTGTGTTTGCGTCTGCGTCTGCGTCGCGCTGCTGGCTGTGGGGGGGCTGGGCTCGGCTGAGCGGTGCGGGCTCGACTCCGGGAAGAATTTGGTGGCGGCGGCTCCGTGCTGCTCGCGCGGCCTGGGGCCCCTCCCCTGGGGGTTTCCAGTCCACTTTTCCGGGGGTGGGGGTGCTACCTGCTGGCGGTACCGGTGCGCCCCGGGCGTGGGTAGATGGGGATCTCCCGGCACGCCCAGCTCCCATCCCAGCCGGGGGAAGGGCTCCTGCTTGAGGGGCTCCCTGGTCCCGGGGTTTGCTAGCTGAGCTGCCAGCCCTTCTCCTGCGGGAGTGCGGCTGGGTCTCCTCGTCCCTCTTCCTTGGCTACGCTAGGGGTTGGGAATCCCCGGTGCTAGGTGGGCACGGGGTGGCTCCCGTCCCCTCCCCTTCCTTCTCCCCCAGGGCACCCTAGGCGTGGGAAAGATGTCGGAAGCGGTGCTGCTGCTGCGGCGGGTGCGTGAGCGCAGCAGTGAGGGGGCCGCGGCGGGGGCCCGGAGGAAGCGGAGCCGGCGGCGCCGTTTCTACCCCGAGCACCGGGTATACCGAGCTCGCAGCTCCTTCCTGGACCTCAGCGAGGAGCAGGTGCTGCGGCGCTATCGCCTGGACAAGGCAGCTATCGCGGGGCTCTGCAGCGAGCTGGGCTCTGACCTGGAGAGCCTGACAGGCCGCAGCCATGCCCTGCCAGTGGCCGTCAAGGTGACGTCGGCCCTCACCTTCCTGGCTTCGGGCTCCTTCCAGACAGCCACGCGGGATACTACAGGCATCAGCCAGTCAGCCATGTCCAACTGCCTGGCCCAGTTCCTGGAGGCGCTGCAGCGCCGGGCTGCCCGCTACATTACCTTCCCAGCCCCAGGCTCTACAGCAGCGCATGCTGAGGGCCGCTTCCCTGGGGTGCTTGGCCTGCTAGGCAGCATGCATGTGGCGCTGCGGGCCCCCTCGGAGAATGAGCTTGCCTACCGCAATGCCCGCAACTATCACTCCATGAATATGCAGGTGGTGTGTGATGCCCACGGCACCATCATCAACGTGGTGGCCAAGTACCCCGGCTCCTGCCCCAATGCCGCTGTGCTGGAGAACTCTGCCCTGGCTCGGCTGCTTGATGGAGCCCGGCTTGATGGGCTGTGGCTGCTGGGTGAGTCGGTACAGGCACTGATGCTCTGGGGGGTGGGCAATCAGAGGCCTCTCCATGAAGGAGCAGCCCCCTTCTTCTGAACATAGTGATCTCTCATGCCAGGCACCTGGCCTGGTGGGATGATCTGAGTGTGACTGACAATAGGTAAGAAGGATGGTCCAGGGAATAGGGCACTGAATTCAGTTTACTGCTCTGCCACTTAACTGCTATGTGACCTTCAGCAAGTCACTTAATCCCACTCTGTGCCTGTAAAATGAACTTCTCTGCCTCACCGGAGTATGAGGGTAAAACTGTGAGGTGCTTGGATACTCCACTGGCAAGGTTCATCTAGAGAGATAAGAGCTGTAACTACTGCCAGTGTGAGTAAAGAGCAGACTTAGACCTAGGTAAGTACCTAGCACGCAGGTACCTTTCAGCCTGTGAACAGTCCATTGACTGCAGTGGGGACTAGTTATGTGCTTAAAGTTAAGGATATGCAAAGATGAAGATCTTTTTAAATTGTGTGGTCTTTAACAAAAACAACGAGAGTCCTGTAGCACCTTAAAGACTATCAAATTCCTGCGGGCATAAGCTTTCGTGGGCTGCAACCCACTTCGTCAGATGCATGACGAAGTGGGTTGCAACCCACGAAAGTTTACCCTGGCAGGAATTTGATAGTCTTTAATGTACTACAGGACTCTCGTTTTCACTGTACACAGACTAACACGGCTACCCCTCTGGTCTTTAATAGTGCACGATGGGACTGGAGGGAGTGCTTTGGTTTAACTTCCTCCAAAGAAGAGTGGGGACTCTGTTTCCAAAGGCCTGGGGGAAGTCTGTGCTAACACATCTCTTTTATTCTCCTTCTATGCCTGCAGGAGACCGAAGTTACCCGCTGAAAACATGGCTCATGACTCCGATTTTATTTCCATGTAGTCCGGGAGAGGAGAAGTACAATGCCATGCACCAGGAGGCCCTTTCGGTGCTCAAGCACACATGCACCCTCTTGAAAATGCGATTCCGCTGCCTGGATAAATCGAGTGGCTCCTTGCAGTACACTCCCCAGAAAGTCTGTCAGATCTTCCTGGCCTGCTGTATACTACACAACATTGCTCTGAGCCGCAGAATGCCTTTAGACCTGGCAGAGGGGGAAGAGCTGATGGAAGGGTCAGATGCTGACTCGGAGCTCCCAGTGCAAACCCCCTTCGTTCAGATCTCCAGTGAGGCCCGGGCAGTGAGAGCACGGATTGTGCAGCGATTCAGAGACAGCCTCACCTAGAACAGCTGCTTCTGAAACAGCTCTTGGTGGAGAAGAAGACCAGCATGCCCAGTTCTTCCCCTGAGCATCTGGTACAAGCCATGTACTTCACCCTCTCTGTAAGCAACTGGAACGTATCTTATCCCAGAGCTGGTGGCATTCCTGGCACCAACCTGTCTCAGGCAGAGCTGCCAGCAATTCCAACTTCTAACACTGGATGTAACTGTAGGGATTGAGTTTTGTTTAAAAACCTCTGTCTGATTTTTTCCATAGGTTAGTGACTGTGAGGATGACTCTATGGGCCTGGAAGATGCTACCACATTTGTGCCCCAGAGCTTTTAGGGGTTGTGGACTGGCTGTTCCTGAAGCAAAAGTATACTTGACTCTACATGTTATTGCTCTTTTAGTCTAGCTGCGGGTGAGATAATATTCGGCCGCTCACAGTTTGCTACTTGGCTGAAACTGGCAGCCTGGAGTGAACTGAATCCCTTCACCCAAAGGAGGGTGATGAATGAGAGTGGCATTTATGAGGAGGCAGTGCTTCCTTCTAGCCTGAGCTAAACTGGGGATTGAAAGTCTTCAAATTCTCAACCCTGCTGTGTCTCTGAGGTGCTCAGCAACATTGGCCAAGTTGCCCCAGTAAGTTTGGGTTCTAGTGGTAGTGATTCCTCCAGCCAGGGATGTGGTCAGGACAGGATAGTCCCTGTTCTGAAAATGGCCAAGCCCCAGCTCGGAAAAGTGCATGTCTGTGGCCTACTACACTATAAGTTAAAGAGCCTCTTCCCAGTGTCACAGACCACCCTGCTCCCTTGTCATTCTTGAGGCCACTTGCTAATTCCTTGATTTTCAAAGTGAGGTACTGTAAACTGGGAGGAGGGAGGGGTTCTGGCTCTTGGATGGCAGAGGCCTAACTGACACCTCTGCTCTGCTCTGCTGGATGCTCCATCCCCTCTAGTTCATGAAGCTGGGAATCTGGGGAGGAAGTGGTGAGTAGTGGTTTGGGGACTTGCTTAGGGGAACATGATTGGGAGAATGGTCTCTGAGTGGAGGCATGTTGGCCTGCTAGGGAGAGACCGAGGCATGATCACACTTGTTTTCAGCATTCTAAAGGTTAACTGTCCCTCTCTCATGCACTGTCCAATGCTAAAGTACTGATTGCCAAGAGATCGGTGTGCCTGTAGAATCACTTTGGTGCTGCCCATGCCACTCTAGGGCAGCTTGTAGATGAAGTGGGTGCAGGCAATGGGAAACAGAGCTGGAAACAAGTAGAGTGACCTTGGACAAATTGATAACACTTCTGTGCCCCACTTAAGCTCTTCTGCTTATTTCACCCCCAGGGGAGCAGAAACCAGAGGTACTGCCAGGTCCAAGGCAGATGATGGTAGTGGAGTTCTCACTCTGAAAACTGGCTGCTTTGTTTCCCAGCATAGCACGCAAAGCGCATTGGGTGTGCATTCCAGTCCCTGTTGCAGGTGACGCCTCTTGCAGCACAGGGGAGGAAACTATTTTTTGTGAGGGGAAAATAAAAGTATTTTCTTAGGAGAGACATTTGGGCTGTTCTTGTTAAAGGAGTGTCTGGAGGAGATGGGGGCAGGCCTGGATATGGACCTGCTTTCTGTGCTTAGCTCTGATAATGAGCAACTGCACCCACTTGCTTAACTTCTGCTTGCCCGTTTGTAAAACTGACTCTCCTTAGAAGCTGCATGCTCCATCCATGGTGCTGTACAAAGGCAGATTTATTTTCTTGGTGGGGTTTTGCAACCAGGCACACCCTACCTCTCCATCTATACCATTCTAACTATGTTGGTCTCACCCTGTCCCTTGTATGTATGTATATTACTTCCCCTGCCTGTCTCCACATGGTTACTCTGTGGGAACATAAGAACTGCCAAAATAGATCAGACAAGTGAATCCCTCTAGCCCAGTAACCTGACTCTGATCGCGATTAGCACCAGCTGCTTCAGAGGAAGGAGCAAGAAATCCTCCAAAGATAGCGTGACTGTCTTGAGCCATTCTCTCCCAGCCTCAAGAGTTAGTAGTTGGGAAATTCCATGATGCAGGAGGTTTTGGATCCCTCCTGGAACTCTTGGGAGATTCTCTTTAGCCATATACTGTCCAACCCCTTTATGAATGCTGCTAAGCTGTTAGCCTTAATGGCATCTTGTGGCTGGACTGTATGATGGCCTATGTGTGCACTTGCAGCTCAGCTGAGCACCCAAGCACTTGGACAGCCTGCCTAGCTGCTGTGTGAGAGCATCCTGGTCTGTAAATATGAGGCACTCCTATGGCCAGCTGAGAGAGAGGGGCAGTATTTATGTGCTATCCTCATCTTTCTCTGGCTGTGGAAGGGAAACTGAGCTCCTACAGGTTTCCCTGCTGTATGGGAAAGAGGTGGTCTCTTCCCTACTAATGCCATATGAGAAGGGCCCAAGATGCCTCTGACATGAGGGAACACTGCAGCCTATCCCTGTCCTCATACAGCCAGAGTCCCATCCAGCTCATTTAAACAGTGGGAATCTTTTTTAGCAAAGTAGGCTGTGGATGCTATGTGCAGGTTCTGTGCTATAGTGGATGTCTCACTGGGGCAAGGCAGCATAGCCTAGTGGATATAGCAACAGACTGGGCCTTGGGAGACCTGGTTCTAATCCCAGCTCAGTCACTGGCTTGCTGGGTGACCTTGAGCAAATCACTTCCTCTCTCTCTGCCTGGTTTCCCCTCTGTAAAATGGGGATGATACAGAGTTCTTTGCAAAGGGAAAGTTCTTTGCAAAGTGCTTTGAGATGTACTGATGAACAACACTATAAGAACTAGGAATTGCTGTCATTAATGTTGAAGGATGGTCTCTGTTTTAAGCCCTTCAGTTTAGAACATTCATTTCTGGGGCTGTAATTTTCCAGTCCCTGCAGGTGACTTTAATAGTTTGCAGCAGATGTGATTGTGCCATTTTGAATAGGGTATGGATGGGATTAATAGATATTTCCCATCATAAAATATTCTTGCTCCCTATGTTGGAAAAGTCCTCTTCAGCTGACACTGGGCAGGTGAAATTGGGTCCAGGAAGAACCCCTCACTGTGCAGCGTGATCTTGTGGAAGAGGATATCAGGTTGGAGTGACCTCCAAGTATTCAAGCAGTCTGGTTTTGGCTGATTGTGAGGGTTGGTCTACACTCCGGAAAGCTGAATTAACTGAAGGAATTAAGGGCATTAAGCCCTGTAGATGCTCTCATTCAGAAGTGAAGTGGCCTTAGTTTGCTGTAACTCACTTTTCCTTTAAAGTTGACTCCCAACTCTTCCTTCTCCAAGGAATTGCCAGTTGCAGTCCTCCCTGGCACTGAGACGTGGGTACCATTTTTATAGCTGTAAGTTAGGTGGGCCCAGGCTCATTGGATTCATTGATAAGTCCAGAAAGGCCCAGCTGAATCATCCAGTCCCACTCCTTGTATAGCATAGGCTGAAGAATCGCAGCCAGCCCATCACTTCTACCTACCATTTCACTGACCAAACTCCTCCTGCCCACTCTGGGCAATTCAGAGAACATCAGCCCTCTAAGGATGGGGTTTGCCAAGCACTCAGTGCTGGCCTGACTCTACGCCCATTACAATTAGTGTTAAAAACCCACCGACGTCAGGGGGAGCAGAGGTAGGCCAATACTGAGTGCTTTGCACCCCACCCTTATGGGGTTAATGGCCTAAAATGACTTGGTTTGTTTTCTCTCCCTCCCTCCTTCATGTCCCCTGTCTCCCCACCTTATCTCCTAATGGTGTTCTGTGCTTCCTCACATCTTCATCCCCACCTTTCCCTGCTGGAGTGCTCCATCTCCCTTCCCTCTTCTGCCTGCTGTATCCCATCTTGGGTGCTCCTAATACAGGCTTGTGACTCCCTGAGCCCAGCTTTGCTCTCTGAAATTTCTACAATGCGTGGTGTGTGAGTGATGCTGCTCTAAGCTGTGTACGCTGAGTCCAGAACAGGTGCTCTAGCCAGTAATGGATCCAGGGAATAATTTGCTGCTCTGGCTTTGTAACATATTTATTGCTCTTGTTTGGTGCTTCCCTCCCCCTCTCCTGATGATTCTCCATCACAGGGTGACTGTACAGAAAATCCTTACTTTGGCCTGGCAAGATCAGAGAACTGTCCCCATGGAGTTGTTTACTCAGCGGATCCCTATTCCTTTGCACGTTACTGGGATTGGGAAGAGAATCCCGCACTGCTGCCTACCTGAGCCAGTGGAGGTAGCTTCCAAAGCTTGGCCTCTCTCCCTGTTTCCTTTGCCAGGGCCCCAGCCCGGCGTTCCTGCTGCAGCCAGTACAGCATCTCCACTTTGTCCCACCGCATCTTCTCCAGGTACGGGCGTCCCTTGAAAGTCACAGTGTCATGGAACCTCTCTTTGATCTGGCGGAGAATGACATAGAGGTTGGTATCGCACTGGGCGATCGCTGCGTACAGGCGGCCTCTAGTCCTCGACTCCCATGTGCGTGTGGCGAAAGACTCAAGGCTTCTTTCGAAGAAGCGGTTTGGGTCAGAGGCGGCTTGCTCAAACTTCTCCAGCTCTACCAGCAAGAGCTCCCGTTCCTGGATGCTCCTTGCTGCCATCTCCCAGGCTTCGAGCATAGCTGGGAACTGGGTGTAAGACTGGTTGGAGCTGTACTTAATTGCCATATCAAGCCTCTCCCCGTCAGGAAAATGAAGAACTGCCCAGAGTCTCTCTAGCCGCTTTTGGAGCAATCTGAGGTCTTCAGGCTTCCGATCCTGGTCCTCAAAAGCCCCTAGCCCCCCAAGCATGATGGTGTTGGTGTTCCACATTCCAGGCATGTACTTCTCTCTCTTTGAGCGGACCTCTGCCACTTTCCGTTTTACCTCCCTCTGTGCTTCTTCCAGCTGTTTCTTTTCGGCTTCATCTATGAAAAGTGGCTCCTCCCCCTCATTGTACAAATGAAATATCACATGTAGATAATCGGACTCCTTGGTGGAGACATATTTCAGATAGTCGTCAGAGTTAAGGGCGGATTTCCACCACTGATACCAAGATATTTTTTGTTTACAGGCAATCATGAGGGGCAAATTTGATTGCACTGTTGCAGCCACTTTCTGGGTGCTGAACGGTCCAGCAGGCAGCAGCTTATTCAGTTCTGTGTTGATCACTTGCTCATTTTTCCTTTTGGTCAATGTGGAGGAAGCCAGGCTGTTGGATAAGTCCACATTCACAGCTGTGGGCTCTATCAAGGGTGCATGGTCAAATCTCAGATGCTCTGTGGGGATGTTTTTCATCAGTTCCTTGTAAATTTCCTGGATCTCTTCCCCAGCTGAAAGGTTTGCATCCAGGTAACTCACTGTAGCGGCATCTATCTCTCCCAGGAGATCATTATACAAGGGACCATATCTCTGAATAGCCACAGAGTCAGCAAGGACTCTGTTGGACACTTGTAGGTCAGCTGCCTTTGCTACCATGCCATGGTGTATTTGAAGGTTCACTGTGGCAGCTTGAGGGTGAGTGGGTGGTGCAAAAACTACCATTTCTCTCAGCTGTTGCTCAGCCATCTCCTCTTCTTGGAGGCATCGAAGTGTCTCCTGAAGCTTCTGGAGTTTGGTTTCATTGACTCTGCGTCGTGTCAACGCTCCAATGATGGGAGGCAGCTTTGTGTCCTCACCCTCATCTCTTCTGCAACCACTTCTTAGGATGGAGCCTTGCACCAGCTTGTGGAGGTCCTGGGCTATGGCCGTGGACTCATGGAGATTGCCATCTGTTGCTGACTCAGCATAGTGACTGGGCACTATTGGTGTGAGGGGGCGAGGGGGGAGATGGATCCCAAGTTCATCCGAGAGGAGCTGTCCTGCTCTCATATTGGGCAATGAATGACTTTTCTTGGCAATGGAACTGGTCGCATGCCTGACCCACTTTGTGTCTTCCTGATCTTCTGAGGCAGGGGTACGGAGGCAGGGGGTTCTCACTGCTGCACATGGCAGGTTGCTAAAGCAGCTGTCAAAAGTCTCTACATTAGGGATCAAGTGATAGACTCTGCTTAAGTCTAGTGGGGGAATCTCCTCGAGTTCTTTGATATCCTTTGCTATTTTCTGTCTGAATGTCTGGATGTGGGGCCTGGTCAGTTTGATGAAGTGATTGATGGTGAAGCCGAGGCGGCAGCCCCCAGTGCTTCCTCCTGAGCGCCGGCTTCTCTGGGGGGGCTGTTTTCGTGCTTTTTCTGGCCGAGCTGATGGGCCATCAAGAAAAATATGGTTGTGCGGGATCTTTAGCTCTGTGATGAGATGGCGTTGGACGGCAGCCATGTTGAGAAGACTGGAGCAGTCCAGAGAGAGCTGGGCTGCAAAGCGGGTGAGGTTGGCATAGTCTGTGAAGACAGCCATGCGCCCATGGAGCTCCATCAGGCAGAGATAATGGAAGAAGAGGTGTTCAGAGACAAGTATAATGTAGGACACCAGCTGCTGGTATAGCTCCTTGTTCTGCCAGGTGCTGAGGGCGGGGTTGGAGAGTGACTGACTGGCATCTTCCCAGGCAAATTTTACTTCTGCCAGGATGATCTCCTTGAAGACCTGTTCTGGCTGACTGGAGATGGACAACCACTCCCTGCCCAAGGAAAGATGCCCTTCAATCAGCTGGGTCAGAGCAGCTAGGGAAATGGGGATAGAGAATGCAGGCACTGGAGAAGGGGGGGAGCCAGGCTGTGGCGTGGGTCTGGGGGTCTCGGGGGTGCTGGGTGGCTCCGCAGCACTAGTCTCCTGTGTAGCAGGGAGCTGGAGCCTGGGTGGGGCCGCGGCTAGGGTTGGCTGTGAGGCTCCTTGGGGCCCCTGGGGGGGAGGCTGGAAGAGCGAGAGCGGGGCCAGGATGCCCTGGTAGACTTGGTGCAGCTTCTGGGCCACTCCCTGCGTCTCCTGCAAAGCACAGAGATCCCGGCCGCAGCCAGCCCGGCGGGGTGTGGCGCCGTCGAACCTGGCCATGGCGGACACAGCGGCCCCGGGAGCCAGAGGGGGCCCAGGTCCCTGGCCTCGCAACAGCCCCTGCGCCCTAATCCCGGGGCTCGGCGCGGTCCCCGCTCGCCACTTCTCAGAGCGGCAGGGCGTCAGCTTGCAGCAGTCTCCACGGCAACAGCACACCGGAAATAGCCCGTGCGTTCCCTCTGAAAGCTTCCGGGCAGCAGCCGGGCCGCATCTCAGCTGCTTCCGGCAACCTGGCTGGGCCGGAAGTGTCGAGTCAGGCGCGTCAGTCTCGTGCGGAAACGAGTCCGGGCGGGCCGCGCGAAACGGGCCGGGGCGATGGAGGCGGCGCAGGGGTCCCGGGAAGCAGGAGGCCCCAGCTGCCGGGTAAGGACCGGAGACCGCGCAGCTCAGCGGTGAAGCTGGCTTGTGCCGGTGCGGGGCAAAGTGCGCGGGAAGGGGAGTGGCCTGCTGGGCAATGGAGGCGGTGTTTGTTTACACCGCAGGCTCCTCAGAGCCGACGCGTCTAATCAAAGCTGGGGTTGTCCCAGTGCCGGGAGGGAGCCCGGGACTTTAAGGCAAACGCCAAACAGCAGGCGACTCGCGCTGCGTCCTCAGAGTTGTCAACGCTTGGGGGTGTGGGGGAACCTCGTGCCCTGTGTGTGTTGGGGGAGGATAGTGTGGGTCACGGGGGCCTTCCGGGGGTGGGGGCGGTGAAGTCCCCTGTGTATGTGGGGGAGAAAGAAATTTGTGTGCCTTGGTGGAGAGAATGGGGGACACGATCTCTTTCTGGAAGACGTGTCTCTGGGCAAAGTCCCCTGTGTAAGGGGGGTGAATGGAGCAGAAAGCACAAATATCTTGTGGGAGGGCAGATGAACATGGAGGGCAAAGGGGGGCACAATGCAGAATCCCTACGTGGCAGGGATTGAGAGAGGTGAAGTTGCTGGAGAGGAGAAATCCTAACTGCTCTACCCCACCCCCAAGTAGGGAGGATTGTACAGCTGTAGGGTATGAGGTGGTTGGTTGAGCCCCCTTCTTGTTGCAGTGGTTCTGGAGAGGACAGGGAACTCCTCAGTGCTGGGGTGTTGCAGTTCTGGGCTGGGAGGGGTAGGGCTGATGGATGAAGCCCCCCAAGGTGGAGAGTTGGGTTGGTTTCCCTGACAAACTCTGTCTCACATGTGGCCTAATTATCAACCAACCAGCTGGAGTTTGCTGTGCAGATGAACTGCCAAGAGTGTGTGGATGCTGTGCAGGCATCTCTGCAAGGAGCAACAGGTGAGACACACTCCAGCCCTGCTGCTCTGCCATTCTCCCATTCCCCATGCCTGCTACTGTGGGCTCCGTCTTTGGTGGGCTCATGCTGTTCTCACCATGCCAGGGGCTTTTCCTGCAGGGCTCCGGGTGCTGGACATTCGGCTGGACTCTCAGAGTGTGCTGGTGGAGACCAGCATGAGTGCTGAGAAGGTGAAGGACCTGCTGGAGAGCACGGGCCGCCGGGCTGTGCTGAAGGGCATGGGGAGCAGTGAGCCACGTGAGTGTGGACTCCCTGAGTCACGGAGGGTGGGGTGGGGGCACAGCCTGAAAGGAACAGGGGCAGCATTGGATAGCAGATAGGAGTCCCAGTCTATTGCACTGGGTTCTAGTCCTGGCTATTGCTGACGTTGGGCAAATCCCTTCCCCTCTTGGGGCCTGTGTTTGTTTATGCTGTGAGCTCTTCTCTGTGTGTCTGTGCTGCACCCAACACAACTGGTCCAACAGTCACTGGAAGGTGTCGTGGAAAAGATCACGCAGCTTCTCTTTTAGGGTTGGATCGAGCAGAACTTTAATTGTGACATACACACAGGAAGCTATAGCTATAGGGAAGCCCAGACAGCACGTCCCTGTGCTGATCTCTGGAACTTTGCCTTGGTACAAAATACAGATGGCTTATTTAGGTTTTTAAGATTCCTTTTTACATATAGATCATATACTGGAGTTTCTGATACTTAACAGTTCATTTGCCACACATAGGATACTTATAACACACAATGGGAGTCTCACAGTGCCAGCATGTCCCAGTGATTCTTCCGGTGCCAGTGCGTCCCGAGTCACATACAGTCACTTGTTATCTATCTGACAGAGTATGGCTGGGTGCGGCTACAAAGGTAACATCTTACAACATAGACCAACGATTTTGCTTTTCTATTGTAGTTCTAAGACATCCTGCCCGAATTTAGCATTTCTATCGCAGTTCCAGTTGTCGTGGAAAAGAATCACACTGCTACATTTTAGAGTTGGATCGGGTGCAGCTTTAATTGTGACACACACAATCACATAACTATAGCTATGGGGAATACTATAGCCATAGGGAAAACCCAGGTGGCTATAGGGAAGTCAAGCAGCATGTCTGGATGCTGGGCAAATGTATTTCACCTGGCTACCAGATACAAAAGACTTATATAGGGGTTGCTTAGGTTCATTTACATGTTGATCGTATAGTGGAATTTGATTAACAATTTATACTTAACAGAAAAGACAATCACAATGCACAGTAGGGCACACCAGATGCCCTCACAGGACCGCCCAATGAGTCACTTGAGTATACAATGTAGTTTTCAGGGACCCTGGTTAACTCCCGAAGATGGGTGGTGACACAATACTTGTTCAAATGCTAATTTGTATGGAGTGAGTTTCTATGGGGCCAGTAAGACAAAGGGGGCAGGTACTGGTACTTATCAAAACAGGTGAAGTCTGTTCAGACTTCAATTAAGGCTCATAACAGAGACTTGCCTCTTGGGTGTGGTTCAAAGACCTCTTGTGGGATTTTAACATCTTTATCCTAATTTCAGTTGAGGCATTCTGTTAATGGTTTAGCCTGGGGCTTCTATTTCAGTTTCAGGCTACAACATCAGGCCAGGCCTTCTATGACCAGTTTCGGACCAGGCATTCTATTAATCAATTTTATGATTAATTCTTTGATTCCACACAGTCTAAGGCATCCTGTCTGAATTTTTGTGATTCCACAAAGGGGAAAGGACATGTGGTGCCTGGCATGACAGGGGCCCCGATGTCAGTCAGGCTAGTCTTGGTGATTATATATGATCTCTCTGTGTAAGGTACTCCTATCACCTTCATCACTGTAGTATTTGGGTACCTCGCAGACTTTACTGTACCTATCATCACAGCCTCCCTGGGAGGAGGCAGGGCAGTCCTATTATCCCCATTGTACCAATGGAGAACTGAGACACAGAGAGGCTAAGGGACTTCCCCAATGTTACACAGGGAGACTGTGGAAGAGCAAGGACTT
Source organism: Emydura macquarii macquarii (assembly GCF_026122565.2). Classification (NCBI taxonomy): domain Eukaryota; kingdom Metazoa; phylum Chordata; order Testudines; family Chelidae; genus Emydura; species Emydura macquarii. The sequence continues at coordinate 4,893,519 of NW_027131105.1, read as the reverse complement.
GAACTTGGGTTTCCCAAATCCTAGGCTGGTGCCCTAGCCACCAGGCCATACAGTAGTACACAGAACAATCCCCAGGTCCATTGTACTGAGTGGCCAATATCTTCCCCTTCCTAAACAGCCTGTGCTGTGGTTTACCCTCAGCCCCTCCTCAGGGAGTTCTTGGATGCTGGTGCTGCTCCGCTTGCTCTGTTGTCTGGCAGCAGGGGTTCCACTACTGGAGGCATCTTGGTCGGGGAGTGGAGGGGAATGTGGGTGGCTGTGACCGTCTGTACCCACCTGACTTTGCGCTCCCTCTTAGAGAACCTCGGTGCAGCTGTGGCCATGATGTCAGGCACCAGCCTGGTCCAAGGGGTAGTAAGATTCCTGCAGGTCTCCCCAGAGAAGTGTCTCATTGAAGGGACCATTGATGGCCTGAAGCCCGGGTTGCATGGGCTGCACGTCCATGAATTTGGGGATGTCACGAACCCCTGTGACAGGTGAGACCCCTCTCCTCTACAGGGAGGTGTTGCTGTCCACTGTGTCAGGCTGGGGTTTGCAAAGGGACGTAAGGGAACTGGGTGCCTCCCAACTTAATGGCATTTAGTTTCAAGATCCCCATTTCACAGATGGGGAAACTGAGGCACTGAGCGATGAAGGGACCTTCCCAAGGTCAGTAGCAAAGCCTGGAACAGAACCAAGGGCTCCCAGCCCAGTGCCCTCTCCATTTTCCAGCAGATGTGAAGAGTGCCTCTGATGACACTAGCTCAGTGAGATTGGCCTCTTGGGGAGTGCCTGGGGAGGCACATAGGCAGACACAGCAAGAGGACACTGGAGCCGTGGGGAGGTGAGGGCTGTTTCCCTGTTCAGCTCCCTCCTCTTTGGCGAGTGCACACTCCCAACCCTGTGTTAAAATGTAGCATGGAGCAGGTAGTAGGTCACATCCACATCACAGCCTCCAGAGAGATCTGAGGCCTCTTCACTGAGTCACACTGGCTTCATTTGTTTCCCAAACAGCTGTGGAGACCATTTCAACCCAGATGGAGAGTGTCATGGGGGTCCGCAGGATGCACAGAGGGTAAGTTCTGGTCATGTTCATACATTCTGCCCTCACGGTCAGTGCTGGCCCCAGTGCCCTTGAGTGGCACTAGGGGGTGCAGTGCTGCAGGGAGAGGAGTGAGTGCCTCAGGAGAGGGTGCTCTGCTCTCCTCTCACTCAGTGGTAGGGGTGTTGTGCTGCATGGAGCTGGGTGCGGACCAAGAGGGTGCACTTCTCTGGCAGTCAGTGCTGACCCTGGTGTGGTCCTGGGGAAGTACTAAGGTTGATTCAATAGGGGCAAGCTAGAGTGAAATAAAGTCAATCACTTGTCCAGAGACAGCAAAGACTTCATACATGGTAGTTTCCCATGAAAAGGTATTTTTCCAGTCCTCAGGCTGTCACTTTTCTGCCTCTGATGCTCTTTGAGACCAGTGCACAGGGGTCCCCGTTTGCATGCCCACATTACTGTGCTGGCTCTTGTTTTGCCACATGGGGCCAGACACAGCCTGGCTTTGATACAAACTAAACTGAAATGCTTGTGCCCCCCCACAGCCTGATCACAGCCCACAGAGTCCTTTATCCAGCTCCTTGGAAAATGTCAATTATTGTTTTGTTTGAAAAACAAACATTTTCCCAAAAATCTTTCCATGAAAATGTAAAAAATTTTGATTTTCAAAAATCATTTTGGTTAAACATTGAGTGTGGCGCCATTTCTTTGTCAAAATTCCAGAAAACGTAAACCCAGATCTTGGTTTTAGTTGAAAAGCCAAAAAAGAGTTTGGGTGAAGAAATTTCACTTGGCTCTAGCCATGTTTGTGGTTTGAGTCAAAGTTCCCAGAGTTTGACCGTGTGGGTGGCTGCTCTGTTTCAGCATCTCGGAGACCTTGGCAACGTGCTGGCTGGCAGCGATGGAAGAGCAGCCTTCCGGATGGAAGACACCCGGCTAAAGGTGAGGTCCCCTGATCTACACAGAGGGGAGACACCAGTGGGAGCTATGTCACATTGGGGTCACATAGAGGGATCCTTCTGTTCCTTTCAGAAAGGTGAGCCCATCCAGCCCAGCGTCCAGTGTCCCACAGCTGCTTCAAAGGAAGGGGTACTGATGGGATAACCTGACCCTAAGGGACATTCCTCCTGACCCCATTTGTTATGGGTAGACTTGCTGTGAAGTAGGAGAGAGAACCCCTTTCCCTAGCTCCAGGTTCTCTAATATGGTAACTCCAAACACTTGATATAGATGAGAATGTCTGATCCTTCTCTGAATCCTGCTAAGCTCTTTTGGTCTTAGGGATATCATGGGAACAGAGGCACTGCCTGAGTAGCTCAGACCCCAGATCCATATAGCTCAGTAACTCTTCTTCCATAGGATCCAACACAAGGTGCTTCAGAGGAAGGTCTGCCTACAGTAGCAGATGTGGGATATTCTGCCCCCAGGTTCTGTCTCATCCTGGTCCATAATAAGTTAAACTAGTCCAAATTCTGAAGCAATTGGTGTAATATAACTGAGGGGGGAGGGGGTGCAGAAAGAGCATGCAGCAGCTTTGGGCTGCCTCTGCTTCCCTTGCCCCTAGTCAAAACCTTTTGTCGACTCCTCCCCGGGAGCTGCAGGAGAGGGGTCTCCTCTTCCCTCCAAACTCACCCCCCTCCGGCCAATGGTCCCCCACATGGTGCAGTGGGACAGGGAGCTGAGCTCCTGGGGAGAGGGCAGAGGCTGAGATGGCAGCAGCTGAAGGGAAGCTAGGGAGCAGGTGGCCATTGTTTCCTGAGAACTCCTCTAGAGACGATTACACTCTCCCTGGCTCCAGAGCACAAACCCCTCTCCAACGCGTGTCGTGGCTGGATCTAGACAGGCACCAAGTGGTGCCTGGCTGCACTGGTTCTCATCATGCAAAAGTCCCTCCCAGGACCGCACTGGTCTCTGCCATGGGAGGTGGGGATCTGCACATGCAATAGGAATGGCCAAATGCTGTGATCCTTCCTAGGTCGGAGACATCATTGGCCGCTCTTTGGTGGTGGATTCTGGTGAGGACGACCTTGGCCGTGGTGTCCACCCACTCTCTAAAGTCTGTGGGAACTCGGGTGAAAGGTGAGGAGTCAGGGGAAGGAGCAAGGGCCAGGGAAGGAGTTCAAGGCAGCATCTCACTGATAGAAATACTTGATGTCAAGCTGAGTGTCAGACCGGGCAACAGCATGGAGGAGTGGGATCACCTGTGAGCATGGGAAGATGGATGGCTAGGCCCAAGGGAGCTTCCGGAAGTTGAGGGGGTCAGTCCACCCTGATGCCAAACGGGGGCATGAGGCAAGAATGGGGTAGACAACAAGGGGTTAACTCCTCTTAGTTTCTTGGTACAGCTTGCCTCTAGCACTGTAAGGGTTGATATGTCTGGCCTGGCCTGGCCTAGCCTGACCTCTGACTGGGCACGTAGCCAGGCCTTGGGGCTGCCCATTCAGTCTGTAGCGGCTGGTGCCCCTGGCAGCACAGTGTCAGCTAACCCACCCTTCCTCCTCCCTTCCAGGCTGGCCTGTGGGATCATTGCCCGCTCTGCTGGGCTCTTCGAGAACCCCAAGCAAATCTGCACTTGCGATGGTGTGACGCAGTGGGAGGAGCGGGAGAAGCCAATGGCAGGGCCAGGCAGGAGGGTGTTTGGCCAGCCCGCCTCTAACCTGTAGGATTATGACCCTCTTTTCTCCACCTTGTGCCTACTGGTCTCTGCTATGTGCCAGGGCTTAGTGTGATTCTAGTGTCAAAGGGGTGGCTCTTTGGGCCTGAGGTAGGGGAGATCTGACACAAGGTTTGGGTGGGGCCTGGACTCCTCCACTGCATCCCCCTCTCATACCACCTCTTTTGCCAACTTCTGAGCAGTTCTCTGTTCTAAACCTTCCTCAGCTGGGCGCTGCCAGACTCAATAAAGATAATGTCTCACTTTATGGGGGAACTGTAAATAGACTCTGCAGTTTTTCACTGCTTTGGGATTTGTAATTTTCCCCCCATACTTTTGTTCTTTTTCAAATGGCAGGATGACAAGGCTGCTTTTGCTGGGGGAATTGGAAAGCGGGGGAGGCAGGGAGCTTGGGAGCTGTCTTGTGACGACTTTTGCACTAAGCGGATGAGTTGGGGGTTGTTGAATCTTTAATAATAATAATAATAAAATAATATATTAATAATCATTAGTTCATATCTAGCATCCTTAACTAACTCATCATGAAGTGCTTTACAAAGGGGTTTAGTATTGTCTGCCTTTTACAGATGAGGAAACTGAGGCACAGAGGGGGGAAGTGATTTGTCTAAGGTCACTCAGCAGGCCAGTGGTAGAGTTGGGGATAAAACCCAGGTCTCCCAATCCAGTGCTCTGTCTATTTAGCCCCAGGAACAGATATGACATTGTCTATAAGGATCATTAGAGTTACATAGGTATTACAGGAAACCTGCAAAGGTTTCTTTAAGCTCAGGGCCAAAGTCCCTTCCTGCTCTGCTTGCCCTGGACTGGTTTGGGAAATCTGTCTAGCAGGAGCCAAGCTCCCCTTCCTCCTCTTCCCTGCAAGTGCCATGTATTGCACGTTCTGTGGAAGAGATGCTGAGCTACCTCTACCTTGGCAAATGTTTCTGGGTGCATAGGCAGCCAGAGAGGTGGGTGCTGGGTGGGTAGGAGCCTGTTCTCCATTTAAAATCAACTGTGTGGCCTACAACACCTTCAAGCATCTATTCTGGGCTTGGAATCTGCCATTGCATGACTTTCCTGCTCTCACTGCTGCTGGCTACTGCCCACGAAGGCTGTCAACTTGCAGCATGGTGGGGCCCAGCCCTCTGCCAGGCACCTGGTGTGCAAGGCCCTGTACAAACACCGAGCTGTTGCTGGGTTCAGGGTGCCCGTGTGCCCGGCGTCTGGCTGCCGGGATGAGGGAGGTTTGGGAAGTGGGGATTCCCGGCCCTACTTCCCGAGCAGCGCAGAGGGGGCTGGGGGCGGAGCAGTTCCCTTCCTTGGCCGGGGGAGGGAGGGGGGGACCGGATGAGGTATGCGGTCTGCCGGGGGCGGGGCCTGACGGGAAGAGGGAGAACTCTGTCTGCACGTGCGCCCCAGGTGCACCATTTTATTTAGCAACGCAAGATCGGGCTTGGCGGTTACGCCCGCCCCGGAGGCCAGATAGGGGCATTCATCACTACGCAGGCGCGAGGCCGCGCTCTGGAAAGGAGACACCGGAAGTACGCAGGCGTGCTAGGGCCGGTGGCGCGGTTTGTGACGTATAAAACAACGGTTACAGGCGGTTGGGCCTCAAGTGCGCAGGCGCAACAACGTTGCTAGGAGAATGCAGAGGCGCGGATGGAGAGAGCAATGCGCAGGCGCAGCTGGCAACAGTAGCACGCAAGCGCAGTGACTGCGCAGACGCAGTTGCTTGTAGGCGGTGGCAGGTAGCGCGTGCGCATGTGTGTCGGAGGCCGGGTGATTCCTCCTCCTCTGGGTGTTCGGAGGGTCTGAGGTGCTGCCGCCATTTTGTCAGGCGCCCCGCTGCCCCCTCGGCTGCGGCCATGCGTCCCGGAGTGAAGCTGTTCGTGGGGAATGTGCCTGAGGAGGCTACGGCCGAGGAGTTGGGCGAGCTGTTCACGGGCGTGGTGGGCCCGGTGCTCGGCGTGGCCCTCATGAAGCAGTTCGCCTTCGTGCACCTGCGGGAGGAAGCGGCCGCCGCCCGCGCCATTGCCCAGCTCAACGGGCACCAGCTGCACGGCCGCCGCATCGTGGTGGAGCCGTCCCGCCCGCGGCCCACCAACACCTGCAAGATCTTCGTGGGTAACGTTTCGGCGGCCTGCACCAGCGGAGAGCTGCGGGCGCTCTTCCAGCAGTACGGGCCCGTGGTGGAGTGCGACGTGGTGAAAGGTACCGACCCCCGGCTTCCCCAGCATCCCCCTCCCCAGGACCGGCCCGTGGTGAAGTGCGGCGTGGGGGATGGTGCCGGCTCCCCACGGTGCCGGCGCACGGTGGGGTACAATAGGGTGACGGTACCGACCCCTGGGTTCCCTGCCCCCCACCCGCTACAGCACGTGATGGAGTGCGATGTGGTGACAGGGACCCCGCACATTCTTGGTTCCAGCATGTAATGGATTGTAATGTGATCAACCGCGCCTCCTGGGTTCCCCACCCCCATCAGACCATGGTGAAGTGCCGCCGAAGGGACTGACACACACACACCCCCCCCCCCCCCGACAGGGACTCTTCCCTCCCCACTACTCTTGGTTCTGTCCCGTGGTGGAGTGCAACATAGTCAACAGCGACTCCTGGGTTTCCCAACCATACCTATAGCAGCCCCTGGTGGAGTATGACATGATCAAAAGGACTGATCTCCAAGATTCCCATCCTTTCCCCGGACAGGGACCCCTCCCACTTCCCGCCCCTGGTGGAGTGCTAGGTGGTTAAAGGTACTGACCCATCCCTAGTACCAGCCTGTGGTGGAGTGTTATGTGGTTAAAGGTATCGACCCACCCCTAGTACCGGCCCGTGGTGGAGTGCGACGTAGTCAAAGGGTACCGACCGACCTCTAGTACCGGCCCGTGGTGGAATGCGACCTGGTCAAAGATAGCGACCCACACCCTTGTACCAGCACATGGTGGAGTGCAACATAGTGTAAGATATCTACCCTCGGTTTCTCCGACCCCCTCACTCCTGGTACCAGCCTGAGATGGAGTATGACATGGTGAAAGGTACCAATCCACAGGGTCCCTGATCTCCCTGAGACGGACCCCTCCCCACCCTGGTACCAGCCTGTGGTGCAACGTGGACAAAGGTTTCAACCTCTGGGATTCCCCTGCCCCTAGGATAGGGATCCTTCATCTCCAATGCCAGCCCATGGTGGAGTACGACATAGTGAAAGGTACCGACCCCCGGGTTCCATGACCACCTTGCCCCCAGTACTGGCCTGTGCTGGAGTGCAAAGGCACCCTTCCCTGGGTTCCCCGACCTCCCCAAACCCTGGTACTGGCCTGTGGTGGAGTGTGACGTGGGAAAGATACCGACCCATGGGTTCCCCTGTATTGGTGCATAGTGGAGTGCAACGTGGGCAAAGATATTAACTTCCCCTCCCCGATGGGGCAGCGATCCATTCAACCACCCTCTCTGAGGCTGGAATCCCTTTCCAGCAACCTTCTCCCCTTAGTAGTATGGGTCCATGAATCATCACTGAGTGTAACACAGTCAAAAATACCAATCCTCTCAGTGGAGCAGGGATCACGCCACAGAGCTGTGTCCAACATCTTCCTTCACCCTAGCAGTTCAAACCTGTGGTGGAGTACTGTGTGGTTAAATTTACTGACTACCCTCCCTTCATCTTTCCCTTTCCAGCAGTATGGGCCTGTAGTGGAGTGCCACGTAGTCCAAGGTACCAACACCCTCATGAGATAGAGATTCCACCAGTAGTCGTCTGATGAAGTGAGATGTTACCATAAGTACTAATTGCCCCACATTTTCCTTTGGCATATACCACCCCCAGTCCCTGCACCAGTGGAGGGCTGTGGGGCCTCTTTAGCAAATCGAGCTAACAGTGAAGCACATAACATCAAAAGTGACCGTCTTCCCATGGAGCAGGTATTGCTCCAGTCTCTCTGGTCTGCATTAGAGGGGAGCAGCAGAGGCTTTTTCAGCAACACAGGCCAAAGGGGTATCTTATCTGGGGGGCAGATACCCCTTTTAATCTCTCGTGAGGCAAATAATACCCCAAAATTCCCTCTTCTTGCTTCAGCAGGGAGTTACCGCAGTTCTTTTGGCAGTCTATAATACAATATGATATAAAAGGTACTGACCCCATTAATCATCATTCGCTGTGCGGCATTTCCCAGAACCCGCCCCCCCATACTACTGGAGAGATGTAGGGGCTGTTCCAGGTACTGTGACAGAGCACAACATTGACAAAGGTACTGACTGCTCCCAATGCCTCTTTCACAGGGCATTTATCATCTTCCACCAGCAAGTGGGTAGTCATCCACTTTATACTTCCCTTGGTTAGATACTCCCTTAATCTCTACTCTCCGGCCCCAGCAAGGAGCTGTGTGAGGCCTCTGCCATGCATCCATACTGCTGGCAGAGTACATTGACAAACGTACCCATCATCCCACCTCACCTTTACAAGGAGCATGTTCCTCCTTAGTTCAACACCTACATCTGCTGGAGCCGTGAGGTCTCTTCAGTTGGTACAGGCCTGTGATGAACTGTGACATCAAAGGTGCTAACAGCATCTAATGTTCCCCCAGTCATTCATTTTCACACTGTGGCCTTTGGCGGGAAGGTATGCTCTTCCAAGGTTTGGAAAATGCAAAAATAGGTTGGGGAAAGGGTACAACCATTGCAGCAGCCAGAAAGTTGAGTGGGAGAGTAAAGGAGCAGAGACCCACTTGGTCATTGCCAGGAGAAGGGGAGCGAGACATGGATAGAGGAAGGATAGCAACCAAAGGAGGAAATGTGGGGTCACATTTCAGAGTTCAAGGGATGGGAAAAAACCCCTACAGCTTGGGGGGGAAAGGGCAGGGTGGGTTTGTCTTTTCATTGGGCATTGCCAGTGAACAATGGAATCCCCTACCTTTTATATCAATCTGGACAATATGTTTAGTCCTCTGGCTCCTGGGCGTCTGGTAACATTTTCAAGTGAGCATGGGAATGGATGGGCAGGAGAGAATGGAGTAAGTTGGAAAAGCAAACACAGTCTGTGAAGATTTAAGTTGCAGGGCAAGAGAGGCCTAACAAAGCAGGAGAGATGAGTGACTAATATTCACAATTATTTTTCCAGTTTCACTGGCATTTGATAGACTTTATAGCAGTTTTAGAACTGATCAGATACTTGACTAGTATCTGATGATTGCTGCTGAAATTAATTGAACTGTGTATCTGAAATTACCTGCTACTCCATCAGCCCCAGTAACACAATTGTAACATAAAATGATGATTAAAGCATTAGAGCTAAACATAACACACACTGTTACTGTTGCTTTAAATTCAAATGTTATGGTAGCACAGGCATTTCTCTCTAGCTAGTAGGCTTAGCACTTGTCAGGTACAATTCTCTAAGCCTTAGATGATCACAATGTCCTCAAAAGTGGATATATCCTCGTAAACACACCCTGCAGCATCTGGCAGTTCCTGAGCTGTTGTCAAACACTGTCAAAGTTGCCAACACCTCTCTGCTTGCCCTAGAACACCAGTGATGTGGGCCCATGACTGAGTGAGGCACTGTTGAAGCCAACCACCCTACTCTGCCCCTGCATAAAAATGCGCTTTCTATCCTGCGCCATTTTCTAATGTCCCGGACCCGTCGTCACGTGTGACATTGTTATATGGGACCACTTAATGGACAAACCACCATCCCTTTTCCTCATGTAGGAAGCTATACATTGAGTGCCATGGTGCTTCCATCAGCGATGGTATCCCAGGGCCAGTAACCAATACTGCACTGTTTTGGCTTCATGCAACCTTTGAATGCTTCATTCCTTTCATTACTTGCAGTATAATCAAAGGTAATTACTTTACTCCAAGACACACAATCATAGAGCAGGGGTTGGTACTCCTTTCCCTTGCACCTGCAAAGCTGTTTCAAGTGATACGGACCTGCCATCAAATGCAACAAGGGTAACCGTCACCAGTGTAAATATCCATTCCAGGCCTAGCTTCTTTGCCTCTGAGATATGTGTCCATGCAGCTGTTCCCCAGACCTTACAGGGGGATAGCAATAGCTTTCTGTGTCAGTGCTGTCTCTTCCCCCTTTCCTTTCACTTCCTTTTAGCTATCTTTCTCTTTTGGTGCTACATAATTTTCCCTTATCACTTTTTTACTGATTTTTGTTGAAGTTTATTTGCAAGAGCTCCATGCAGTCTCCTCTTCCTCCAAATGCACACTCCATGGCACAGGCAAATATCTCTTAATCTAAATAAACCCTCTGCTTTTTCTCAGAGAGATTTAACTTCCTCTCTCTTCCAGCATGGTGTCGTGGAAGAAAATAATTTTCCTAATCCAAATATTATGGCTAAAAAGGGCTCCCTTTCTTTATATACCCCTAGCTTCTCATTCACTGTATTCAAATATTCGCTGGCAGACTCCCCAGCTTCCTGACTCAACCAGATGAGCCCTGTGCACTCAGAGTGTGGTCTGCACATGAGCAGTGTGTTCCTTCTGAATGTTATAAAACTCTTCATCCAGGGCAAGGTGATGAAAGGCAGCATCGTTCCCTGGCCCTAATGTTAAATACAACATACTCTCCCCTACAGCGTTTTGCCTATTGCTGCAGCTGGGTTACACTTCTTTCCTTGGGACCCAGCTCAGCTCTGCAGTGTCGGTGCATGCCATGGACTAATTTCAGAGTGTGATATTGTAGAACAACAGCACCTCTAATTGTATTTACCCTTCCTATTGAGGTAAAAAAAAGGCCTCTTCTACATGGGTCCTAAGAAAAAACTCTAAGGGTCACCTGTTGTGTGGGCTAGCTTTGTGACCTGATGAAATGCAACCGACAGAACCTTTGTATGCTAGCTGCCATAGGGAGGCATGGCTTATTGGGTAACAATCCCTTCGCTGTGCCATGCCTTGCACAGCCTGTGTGGATTTGAGGATGGAGAGGAATCTTAATTTTGGTGTTGCCAGCTGGGGTTTTCCCCTTCAAAGGGTCTTGCCAGCCCTCTGCCCAAAGCTCTGTTCTAAGGCTTGATGTTTTGGGCTCAGGCCTGAGCCCTAGTCCTCCATTTAGTATGACAACCCTTCACTGTGGCCCTCTGCATTTTCATACTGATCTGCTAATACTGTTGCTGAGTGTCTCACCCTCAAGCGTTGTGTAGCAATGTCATTGCTTTTTCCTTGAACTGAGCTACTTCAAGAGTATTCAGCCTGCCTTGTGGCATGCAGTTTAGGTCATTTATGCCATGTGCCAAATGTCTACCATCTGAGCAGCCTGAGTCATAGAAACAGAACAGCACAGATGCTTCCATACTGCTTTGTTCATTTGGCAATAGGGAGCCCTTTTCCAGGGTTCCAAGGTGCTCAAGGGGCTGAGCTTTGGGGTGAGTTTTAATTCAGGAAGAGAATGAAAGAACCAAACCATAAATAGCAGTGATGGCTCTTCTGTAATTACTGGAGAAAGTGAATCCTGTGTGTTTCACCTGACTTGCTTTAATGCCCTATCTTCACTTGCAGGTGGTTGATAACAGCCCAATATGGTGTAATCTGCACAGCCAACTCAAGTGTGTTGAGATGCTTGCTGGCATCTTGAGAGACTTTGAGAGATTTATTTTTCATCTTTAGCTGCCTAGATCTGAGCAACTCATTGTGATTCCTACAGCACTAGACTTGGAATAGATTATCAAGGGAGTGGGAAATTCTCTGTCAGTTGGCATCTACATCAAAATGGTTTGTCTGTTTTTCAGATGCATTCTAGTTCAGCCCAAATAGGCTGGATGCAGCAATCAGTGGGCAAGATTATCTTGCCTGTGTTATGCAGGAAATCAAAGTACGTGATTATAATGGTCCCTTCTGGCCTTAAAATCTATTAAATTAATCTATTAATCTGTTTTCATAGACCTGACCAACACACACAAACAATAGATTGTCATTCCCACTTATTGAACATGATGGCAGCATAATAGTATTGCTGAATACTACTTTTCTAGTGCAGAGTCGTTGGGAGCACCTGCTTCTCTAGGCAAAAATCAGCTACAGCATTAGTGGTGTCCAAAAAAATATAAACCACACACAATTCACCAAATATGAAGGCCGGTAACAAGAGCTGGCAAGATCTACACAACTCCTTGAACTATGTAAGGCCTTGCTGAACTCGGGATATCCTTTAGCCCTGCTGGTGATAGCAAAAGGATGGTTGGAGGTACTTTGAGAGAGCCTGTGATGTGTTTGGACACAGGCAGATCTTGCTTGCCTATACAGTCAGATGTTTTTGTAGTGTAGCTGGTTGAATCACTGGAAGCCAGCCATGCTGGTAGGACCCTATTGGGCCAAGAGAGCTCTTGGGAAGAGGGATGGAGTTGGGAGTACAGCATTGCTCCAACTCCTTCATCTACAGGTTAAATATGGTGTTTCCATTCTGTCTTGTTGGTTGGACAAGACAGCCTATTTGTGAAATAGGCCAGCAGAAGCCATGTTTGAATACTAAGATAATCCTTCCTATGGCAATTTTGAGTTCTTAGCCTACAGAACCCCTGGGAGGGTGCCCAGCAGGGACAATGCAGCCTCCTATGTTGCTGGTCCCATGTCAGCCCTTGAGTACTGGGATTCAGTACACTGGAAAAGGCTCCTGTTGCTTCAGGGTCCCAAAAAAAATAGGGCAGATGGGAGTTTCTGGAGCAATGACCTTATGAGCTGTGCTCAGTCTGCTAAGAGTGGCTAGTCCATGAGTAGCCAATTCCTTTCTCTTTCTTGTTTAGTATAAAAGAGCTGGATTCTCTCCAGATGCAAATAGATTTGAAATGTCTTGCCACGGCCCTGATTATAGGAATGGAGGAATAGCAGGGACTGGATTCTGCTGTTGTAGCAGGGAGGCTGAGTAATAGGGTTTGTGTGGGCTGATTTTCATCCCTTGAGCCATTAGTTTCCATGTTGTACTCTGTGTGTAGGGATTGGCTCTGTCTCATCTAGAGTATAGGGATCTAAATTATGAAACAGGGGTAGTCGTGCTTTGTGTTCAGTAAAATTCTAGTTTCTTGTAAGTGTATTTTCTCTAAACTGCTCTGAGACATTACTGCTGTTTGCACATTCTCTAGCTCCTGTTGTGTCATAAATATAGTAGTCACTTCAGGTGTTTTGCTGGTATAGGCTGGAATTATGCCTATAAGATAGCTATCTTACACACGGAAATCTAGACTGTTTGAGCCACTATAACTTTGAATTTGCTATAGCTATTATGTTCAACCTGAGTTCCTGCCACAAACAGACTAAAACACTTGATTATTTTTTTCAAAAACGAAGAGGAAATGTAAAGTTTCTGTGAATGTGAGGTGAAGATACCAAATTATGAATATAAGTAGACTTTAAAATAACTACACTTGGAGTGCAGAAAGGAAATGACAATGGATTTGGTTGTCTAGTATGAGGCAGCACAGAAAATGTACCTTTTTTTTAATTAAAAATAAGTTGAGAAACTAAAAAGGTTAATCTTTCTGAAATACTGAATTTTTCAGTGTAATTGGAAAGCTTACACATTGCAACTAGGATTTTTACAAGCATCTAGGGGAGTTAAAATGCTCATCTCACTGAATTTCAGGATTATTAAAGTCAGAATAGTCAGTGCTGGTACATTTTCTACTTATTTGACTTTTTAAAATATAAAAGGCACCCATTCTGGGTTCCAGATGTTCTGACATACTTGATTTTCACTCACATTTATATTGATTGCTCACTCCACTAAGACCTTGTCTACACTCGCACTTATGTTGGCAAAACTTTTGTCACTCGGGGTGTGAAATAACATCCTACTGAGCAATATAAATTTTGCCGGCATAAGCACAAGTGTAGACAGCGCTATGTCAGCAGGAGAGCTCTCCCGCTGACGTAGCTACTGCATTATGTTTGCAGGAGAGTTCTCTTCCGCTGACATAACACGACTACACTCTAGCTTATCCAGGCAAAACTTACGTTGCTCAGCGGTGTGTTTTTTCACACCCCTGAGCGACAAAAGTTTTATCGGCATAAGCACAAGTATAGACAAGCCCTTGTGTATCTTAAAGTAGACATTAAATACAGCCCTAACCCTGTTTGTATTCTACAGTGTAATATCTTTGACAAATCAGAGGATTCCAAAGCAAATTAGTTTGGATGTTTTTGCAAGATTAGCATGACCTGATGGAAGAAACTGTAGTTTATGGATGGCTAGTGATAGTTTTCTTCCTGAAATTTCAAGGAAACTGTATTGGTTGCATGTTTTTAATGGTGTGGAATGGACCAAATTCAACTCCAGTATAACTCCATAAACTTCAGTTTGGCTCAGTGTGTTCAGGCCTATGAGTGAGACAATATTGCCAAATTTAAGATTTTTGGGGACTGTTTGAGGGTTTAGTATTTGTAGGCAAATCCACAAAGCACCCGGGTTTCTTTTTGTGCTGTGTTTAGATACCAGTGGGTTTTCGCTTCTCACTTTTGTGAGAATAGCCCACAGTTTTCATAATGTAACAGCTATGGTAAATTGGGATAATTTAGCTGCATGCCTGCAGTTTATTGTGAAGGCTACAATACAGACTCTGTTTATACCCAGACTGCATTTAAGTAATAGCAGAGAGGTGCGTGCATCTGTTAAGTGTTCGATCCTGTAATAAAATGTCTTGTCTTCTTCACTGATAACCCTCTGTCTGCTTTATCAGACTATGCATTTGTTCACATGGAGAAAGAAGCAGATGCAAAAGTTGCCATCGAAAATCTTAATGGAAAGGAAGTGAAAGGAAGAAGAGTCAATGTGGAACTCTCTACTAATGTTCAGAAAAAGGGGGCAGGACAAAATGCCCAGGCAGGCACCAATGCTGACAAGAGCAAGAGAGCAAGTGTGGACTATAGAGAGAAATATCAACCCAAGATTGACGGTTATGAGCTTAGGCCTACAGACTCTACTTACCCATCAGCCTCTGCAGGATACACTGCATCCTCGCTCTATGATTATCAGCAGCGATTTGGTGGCAACAACGCTTCAAGCAAATACAACTCCTTTGACACTCAGACAAGGCAAGCATCCCCTTCATATTTTGGAAGGGATAGAAGCCCAATTCGACGATCACCAACGAGAACCGGCTTTGTCACTGTGTCACTACCCATGACAGCACAACCAGCATCCTACAGAGCTCAGCCGTCAACCTCACTGGGTGCAACCTATAGAGCCCAGCCCTCTGCATCACTTGGAATGTCTTACAGACCCCAGCCAACGACGGGACAGGCGGCATCCTACAGGGCCCAGCCCTCGGTCTCACTGGGAAATACTTACAGAACCCAATCCGCTGTCTCGCTAGGAGCTTCTAATACCCAGCCTGCAGCCTCATCACTAACTTCCTACAGTGCCCAGGCTGCTGCTTCCTACAACACCCAGGCTGCAGCTTCCCAGTTAGCCTCTTATGGGGTCCAGTCCACAGCAACACTATCATCCTATGGAGCTCAGCCTGCAGCCACACATGCAGCCTCTTATGCTACTCAGCCTGTGGCTGGCTATTCAGCCTCCTATGGAGCTCAGCCAACAGCCACACATGCAGCTGCTGCCGCCTATGCAGCTCAGCCTGCAGCTGGTCACTCAGCTACCTATGGAGCCCAGCCTGCAGCCAGCCATTTGGCTTCTTATGGAGCCCAGCCTGTGGATAGCCACTCAGCAACGTATGGCGCCCAGCCTGCGGCCGGCCTCTCAGCCTCATATGGCGCCCAGCCTGCGGCCGGCCTCTCAGCAACGTATGGCGCCCAGCCTGCGGCCGGCCTCTCAGCCTCATATGGCGCCCAGCCTGCGGCCGGCCTCTCAACAACGTATGGCGCCCAGCCTGCGGCCGGCCTCTCGGCTTCGTATGGCGCCCAGCCTGCGGCCGGCCTCTCGGCTTCGTATGGCGCCCAACCTGCGGCCGGCCTCTCAGCTTCGTATGGCGCCCAACCTGCGGTTGGCCTCTCGGCCTCATATGGCACACAGCCTGCAGCCAGCCTCTCAGCCTCGTATGGTGCCCAGCCATCATCCACTCTGGCTGCATCTTACAGCAATCAGTCTGCAGCAGCTTCCTACAAATCACAGATCTCTGCTCCACTGACCACACCCTATAGAACACAGTCTTCAAACTCAATGTCAGCTTCATATACAGCACAGCAGCCCTCCTCCGTTCCCTTGGCGGCCACTTACAGAGCTCAGCCTGTGACTGGATATGATGGGCCAACCCAGCTTGGACAACATGCAACCCCGTATTTGGGACTGTCTCAGTCTTCTGCTGCCATCGCACCACCATATGAACGCACCCGCCTCTCTCCTCCACGGAGTGCTGGCTATGATGATCCTTTCAATAAATCATCTGCTTTGGCTAAAAGGTATGCTGCTAAGCCAGTGATAATACTTTGCACATAAATAGAGCCTCTCATCCAAGGATCTTGATGTGCTGCCCAAGGGACTAGAGGCAGTCAGACTCAATACAAGTCTATTGGTCTTCGCCTTTATAAACTTGGTTCTGCTTCACCAAAAGGTGGAAATTCCCCTGCTAATACATTAAACTAACTTACTGTTCTGGAGGCAATGACGAGGTGGGAGGTGTTACTCAATACATATTAAACTGACAAAATGGCTTCCCACTCCGCCAGTAATATAGATCTTTATGTAGGTTCCTCCCCCTCATTTCTTTGCTTCGGCTGCGTCTCTCTAGGGTGAAGGGTGGGATTATAGGCTAGCACACCCCTCTTTCCGGTCTGCAGATTCCACTCAATATTTATTTACAGTGTTTCTTACAATTTCGTGCAAAAGTTGCAGGATTGGCAGCCCTGGAAACTTCTTCTACCTAGGGCGTGTATACCCCACACGATGGCATTGCAGATTTCTTGCACTCTACCCCAGACAGTGTGACTTATCCTCACTTGAAACTACAACCCCTAGGGCTAAGATGGGGAGTTCAGTTGCTGTCACATGTTGGCATCTCTGCTTAGACTGCAAACAAAAGACTCAACTATTACCACTTCTGGTGGTGGTGCAGTGTTGTAGATGCCTGCTTTCTAGGAATTGGACTGAGACCACCGTCACTGACCTGCATTGGATTTTAACCCGTGTCCTGAACCCCTAAATCATCAAACCAGTCCTCCTTGTTTTCAGTGTTTAATAAGTAAATGGGCTGCATTGGTTAAGAGAAATGGCAGACGTATCCAGCTCTTGTTTTGCCACGTGCTATTTACTTGCCTAAGAGTTGGGGGGAATTTAACATGTATATTTGAGGTATTCACCAAAGGAGGTAAAAGATAGCTAAGGAACCGTTCTGAAAAGAACTAATTAACCCACAAGTTCTTCCGGTGTGCCTTTAGTGAGACGTGTACTAATAGTGTTGCTTCATGGATATTGTCTTTGCTGGAGAGAATTCTGATCCCCTCTCATGAGGGTCTCCCCAATACACATTGCTTAACCAGGGCACTCGTTAGGGCATTATCACAAACCCTTTTGTTTTATTCATTAAATGTCTCTTTTCTCGACCAGGTACGGTTCCGACCGCCGTTTATCTGACCTCTCAGATTACCGTCGTTTAGCAGACTCGCCACTTGCGTACCGTCATTCGCCGACAAAGTCCCCGCTGGATTATCGCCGTCTTCCAGAAGCGCATTCTGATTATGCCCGCTATTCGGGCGCCTATGGCGATTATATGCATGCTACTCGGCTACATTCTAGTTACCAGCGCCGCCTGTAGATGGGGGTGGGGTCCCTGTTCAGATGGGGGCAGTACCGTTGATTACACGTTCCCCATTGGGTCCCGCTTTCTTAGCATAAAGCCAATTTGCGTCTTTACTAGGTTGGCTTTCTCATTCAGTTCTCTGTAGATTGTTACTAAATTTCTTTCCCTCCCATGCTCTCTCAGGTGGTCATTACAGCCTGTTGTTTTGGCTCTATTCCTTCATGTCACTTGAGTAAAGAATTTAATGTTCATTTGACGCGATAGTATGAGGCATCTCTGAGACATGCTACTACATACAATACAAATAGCATTCTCCTGGTCTTTACTTTGGGGGCTTTTATTTTCAGATGCCTTTTTTGTTGCATTTTTAGAATGATCTGAATTTATGATCTCAAGAAGAACCTATGCTGCAACCCCAGGAACGATGTAGATGACTGCTGCACATTGTGTCACATTGTGCACTTTGTGTTCACAAAGTTGAAGATTCGCGTTCCTTCATGTTCCAGTAGGGCTAAGAATGCCATTGCATACCTGGAATCAGTTTTTTGCTTGCAACTCCTGATGCTATATGTCTCCATTAGTAAGACATAAGCTGCTCATGCAGGATTCCTAACAAATGCAATTCACAATGACTGTTGCTCAGTATTGTTTTTATAACCCGAGCAATTGCTGTCTCTGAATGGAAGAGCAAATGCTATTTTATGTAACATGAAAATCCTTTTTCTTTTTACACTGGTGTTAAGTTTGCAGTAGATGTGATGTTCGAATCTATACATATAAAATGAGTTAGTTTTTGTATTGACTGTAAATAAAATGCAGGGCTATTTACAGTTTAGAAAGTTGTCTGGTGTTATTTTTTCTTCTAGTTTAATTGGTTTCAGAGGTAATGTCCCATGTTCTATAACTCTCTTCCTTTCATCCTAAAGGTAAATCAAAGGACTTTATGTAATATGCGCATACATGCAGCACCACTGCAAGGCAGACAGCTCTAGGGAAGAAATGTGGCAACCAACTGGTGCACAACAGAAAAGAGAGCGGGAGTTCTGGCCAAAAGCAGGCCAGATCTCTGCTCTTAAGATGTGCTGTGAGATTTGTTGTTGCATCATACGTGCGCCCCTCAACAGACATGTCCGAGATCCCTGAGAACTTAGTTTAAACAGAAAATGTGCTTGGCAGAAGAGCAGTGGGGAACTTCATTTCCTAAAGGGGGTCAATACCTCATCATAAGTCTTATTCCAAAGTATCCCTCCCCCAGACACTGCCTGGTCTCAGGGTCATCTACCTCTGAAGCATGGATCCATCCACCCTTCCAGCATTTAAAGCTGCAGTTTGAAGATGTGCCAAAACTTTGACTTCCAGTCCTGCCCTGAATCTGTTACAACATAAATTAGAACATGGAGCCTGAAACTGATAAAGGACAGATGTAGAAAAGGAGAGGACAAGGGCTAGAGCAAAAAGAAATAACTTGCCTTGAGACAATGTTCTGAATTTTCTAAGTAGGGCAGAATAGTTAGGAAGAAGCAAGTGACCTAAGAGTGTAAGGATAGACTAAAGAAATGATTTCTGAAAGCAGGGGGGGCAGGAAAAGGATGTGTCTGTATGAAGATTAGTGTAGAATCAGCAGGGAACTGACCAACCCTGGAGTGGATCGGGATGAGGGTGGATTTGATCAATGTTAGAGCTGACGAATGGTTGTGGCTTGCTGGTTTTCAGGGGGATGTTCAAAATCCCAAATGGCTTCCTGGACTCTTCCAGGTGTCCCATCTGGCTGCACCTACCACATGACAATGATTGCAGCTACAGGGGTTAGAACCTGCTCTCTCCCGTCTGATGGACGCGCAAATGGTTTTTTTTATGAGTAACAATGTTACTGCTCTCTTTCTATAAGTTCTTTGAGGTGGAGTGATATTGGTCATCTTTGACACAGGCCAGCCAGAGTGACTCATCAATGTCCTTCTTTATTTAGGATGCTAGGCATTTTCATTCTTACCCTATATTTTGTGTTCTGTAGTGGTGAGGGTTTCCTTCTTTCTAAAGGTGTCTGCTGGATGGTAGTGAATGATTCACCTTTATATTTAGTCAGTCCTCAGCCTTAAACCAAGAGGACTGATAATGTGACTCCTCATCAAGCTTCCTTGTGTAATCCATGAGTTATAGCCACCTCACCAGAATGAGATTCTCTTCCCAAATTGACAAAAGCAGGAGCTACCTCAACTTTTTTCTACCACATATATATTTTTGTACATTTCAGTCATTTAGATCGGACTTTGAAATTGGTGTGGTACACAGTTACCTTGTCTATTGGGTTTTCGTTCAGATTTTGCTTCGCTAACCATATTCACATAAATCTTTAACCTTCCAGTATGACTAAAGTGAATTTGTTGGCATTAGACTTGTCACTGCATCTGTTTCATTAACTTCTTCAAATGCACTTAAAAAAATAGACATGTAAATAATTAATCTTGAGTAGGAAAATGGTTTCACTTGGAAAACTTAATTATGGTTAAATGATTTTGTACCCAGAAAACTTTGAAATTCTGTAGTTATTGGAATTGGTGAAAATACAGCTGTGGGGGTGAACTTTTTGCAATTTTTTTAGTTAAATTTTGAACATTCTCTGCTAAAATGTTCTATCTCAAATATCCAATACCTAGTACACATCCTGTAGCTGTTGATGAAACTCTGGGTTGGATGTGAAAATTTAAATTAAACATGTTACCAATTAGAAGTATTTTTTAACCTTGGGTAATTTAGCTTGGTCACTCATGCATTTAGAAAATGGCGTCTGTCCTTTGGTCAGAATTTACATTTAGGTTATTGTACCTCTGTTCTGAATCCAATAGAATCTAGCTCAATGTGTTTAAATGCTTTTTTATCATTATGCCAAAAATCTTGATAGTTTTATAAACACTACATGAGAGTAAGTAGCTTTATACTGATTGTAATTGATTTTTGTAAGTTTTTATGTAACTAGTAACCCATGAATGATTTTTGAACTCTTATGCCAAAGTGAATTTTTTTCATTGCTGGTGTGTTTATTAAAATGTCTAGAATGTTTTCTTTGTATTGTTGTATCTGTTTGCCTTTGAATTGTAAAATTCAGTAGAAGCTAATTTATTTTTAAAGGGTTATCCTGTGTTCTAATCCTAATTTTTTTTCTTGTGGGATTTTTAAAAAGTTTTAATTTTGTTAAGTGGTTGCCAGTTTTTTCCCCTAAAAAAAGGTAAGAGGCTGAATGTGCAAGTAAGGTGACATTCAAAACTGTACAGTGTGTGAAAAAGCATTTTCTTTTATCAGTCTGTGGAACTGGGGCTATGTCTACGCTTAAAATGGTACAACAGCACAGCTGTGCCACTGTAGACACTTCAGCACATCTCCCCAAGAGGTGGTAGCTAGAGCGACAGAAGAATTCCTCCATGGACATAGTGCTGTCTACACTGGGGTTAGGTCGACATAGCTACATCTGAGAGGTGTGGATTTTTCACAGCCCTGAGACACATAGTTATGCCTATGTAAGTTTTCAACAAAGACCAGTCCTAAGTGTCCCAAGGCAGCAGTAAGAGGAAGAGTTTGAGGCTTTAAAAGGGATTTGACACTTATGGCAATCTCCATCTACAAAATAAAATATTAAAAATATAAATATTTTGGAGGGATATATAAAATTCTTCACGGGGGACATAAACTGATCTTTAAATATTATGACTCAATTAGGACTTATGTCAAAGGGAAGCTCCCTCCTATCTGTAAAGACTTGTCTACACTCAAAATGCTGTATCTGCACTGCTGTAACAAAGATGCTACCTATGCTGAGGGGAGAGCTTCTCCCATGGGTGTAGGTCCTCCAACTCAGAGACGGTAGCTGTGTCAACAGGAAAAGCCCTTCCCATGAAATAACTCTGTCTACGCTGCGAGTTAAGTCAATATAACTGTTGCTCAGAGGTGTGGATTTTCCACGCCCATGAGTGACGTAGTTATTTCGACATAAGTTGCTCATGTAAACCAAGCCTGAGGTCTGGTCTACACTGGAGTTAGACTGATGCAAGGCAGTTTACATCAACCTAACTATGGAAGTGTCTACATTTAAATTTCACTCCAGCTGATGAAACTGTCCCACTACACCGACTTAACTCCACCTCCATAAGTGGCACAGAGTGAGCGTCCTTAACTCCACCTCCATAAATGGCACAGAGTGAGCATCGATGTAGTTAGGTCAATACAGTGTCAGTGTAAATACTGCCTTGCTTATGTTGACTGTTACTGGCTTTCAGGAGCTGTCCCACCATGCCCTGCACTGACAGTACAACCCGTACAAGTGCTCCTGGTGAGAATGTGCACAAGAAGCAAAATATAGACACAATCGATGTAATTAGTGCAGTGGTTGCATGCTGATGAAAGTTAGGTCAACTTAATTTTGTTGTGTAGTCATGGCCCAAGTCTGCTTTTGCAGAGAGCAGCTAGCACTATCCAAAGAGCTTGAAACAGAGCAAGCTTCACAGCAGAAGGTTAGGGAAGCAAATAAACACGTGACATTGAAACTGAGTAAATGGCAGCACTGCATGGTGGTTATATTGAAAATGATGCATCTTAAACAGACTTTTTCACAAAGTGATATGTTCTGGGAGAATATCTTTCCCTTTTACACCTGTGCAGGGTAATGGTCTTTTTACCTATAAACCCCAAGGAGAGGGAACCCAGACCTTCCTCTATTTGGATCCGCTCACTACAGTCCTTTGCATCTAAGAAACTCATCAAAACTGGTATAGATGAAACACATTGCTAACCTAGTCACATGGACTCTGCCTAAGGTGGCTCTGTGAAGACACCTGTTGAGCTGAAATGTGTATTGTGAGTCCATGGTTTCAGAAAGCCTACTGTATTTGCACATCTTGTGGTAACAGATGAAAGATTTGCTGTGAAATGAAGGTAAGAGTTTGCAGTGGATAAACACCAAGTACATGGAAAATTAACTTCTTAGCAATTAGCCTTGAACATACAAAGGTTTGCTGTATAAAGCACTGTCTGTGCTGGCTTTGGGACTACACCAACACTAGCCTGCTGCCTGCACTTTCATAGTTCCTCCCAGCCCATGAACTAGTGGAACCTAGCCTATAAAAATGCTATTGTCATTGCCCCCTTGTATGAACTTTAATTCTATCAACATCCATTTAGATGGTCTCCAAAGGGAAAGCATGTACTTCTGAACAGAAACTTACTGAGGGAATACTTACAAACAGTCTTTAAGAAAGGCCTGTAGAAAAGAACTAGAGTCTTTGATTACTTGTTGGACAGTAGCCCTTGTGTGTTTGTATTTTATGTATACCTTATCCTAGTGGAGTATAGGATGCATTTTCTGTAAAAGGTTAAATAAGTCATCCTTTAAGTGAGATTGGTGTAGAGAATGTAGATGAGTATGTAACCACTTTGAAAGTTTTATCTGTATTTGATGAGGCATGTACAAAAGCTGATACATGTGATTACCAAATATATATTTAATTCCAGGTGCCAGGTACTTGTGTATTTATAGTAGATGCATTAATGACACACTGCAGCAAGTGGTGGCACTGAAAGAGGTAATGCTGCGCTGTAATTCTAAACTATTATCCTGCTGGCACTTTTTCATTATTCCTCAATGTTGCACAAAGTTAGTTTCTTACATTCAATGGGAGGAAAAAAAAGACAGATTTCCAGTCTTATAGCTAGAGAATGCAGGTTCGGTGCTGTTATATACCATGAAGTGCTGCCATGCAGAATCAAAGGCAACCACCTTTTGCCAAAAATCACCACTGCCCCACCCTCCACTCATGCTGAAGTCTATAACTCTTAAGTGACTGAATTAAAATATTAAAAATCCATTAACTTTTTTCACTATAGTTACACTGCCTACAGGCACTATATGGAGTTAGATTCAGTTGATTTTCATTTAATCCACCTATAATGGAGTTATGAAAAATAGTTTTAAGAACACCCCTGCATTAAGTAAGGTATACTCCAAGAAGTAGTACAGGTACCTAGCATCCCTTCCTCTCTAAGCACAAACCAAAACTTTGTTTAGTGGCTGTTTCAGTGTCATAGATATGCCACAAACTATAAACAGATGGAACTACATGTGCAACTCCAAGCTTTACTCTATTTAGCACTTGGCCAAATAGCATTAAACTACTTGCTACTACCTTTATGCTAATATCATCCCAATTAAGCAGCAGGCTTTTACCACTAAGTGACTCGATCACTACCATTCAGCTAAATCGGTTTCTTGGGAGCAGTTCCAATAAAGCAGAGTCACTGAAATAATAGTTTATAAGTACACAAGAGAAGTCAGAAAGTAACAAGTGATCAGTCAGGCTACCCAGCTTGGGTCCAGAGGATAAGGGAGAAAAACAACAGAACATAAATTATAGCAGGCAATACGCAAGAATGAAATTAGGACTATGAATTTGAACAAGTAGCTAAAGGGTGTTCTTGTTTTTTAAGACAATTAACTATAGCTGAAGATGAAAACCTGTGAAAAAGACTGGGTGGGTCTGCTGGCTCCCTGGAGAAAATGGGAGCAAATAAGGATGACAAGGAAATTGTTGAGATGTTTTATTTGCCTCAGTTTTCATCACAAGAGAGACTGGGGAGATATTTACCCTTCTGTGGTAATAAAGATGAGGTCCTGCCAGAGACTGAACTGTCAAAAGAAACAGTCCTGGAACAAATTGATAACCTACAGAGCAAGAGTGTCCAGGCCCAGCTGGAACACAGCTGAAAGGATTTAGGAATGAAGTGGCTGGGCTACTAGCAAAAATGTGTAATGCTGTATTAAATAGTGTACTTTAAAAATCAAACAAACAAAAACAAACAAAACAAAAAAAAAAAACACCTCTAGGCCTGATCTAGGGAGTTACCAGCCAGTCAGTCCTGTTTCTGTGCCAGCTAAAGTGGTTGAAAGGGTAACCTAAAACAATTCTACAACACCTGGAAGATCATACTAAGATAGACTCCAACCAAAAAAGCTTCTCCAAAGAAAAATTGTCTCACTAAGCTATACAAATTATTTGAATGTGTCAATAAAACAGTGATTGAAAGAGAAATGGGTGATATAATTTATGTTTTCAAAAGGCCTTTGACAAAGTCCCTCCTTAGAGGCTAATAAAGAAACTTGTGATGTGAGCTGTGAAGTACCATCCTGAATCAAAAACTGGCTAAAACAGAGTAGAAATGAATGGTAGTTTTCAGCATGGCCAAAGGTTAACAGTGGTGTGATCGGAGGTTATATTAAGATGGGTGGTGGCCATATATTTATAAATGATTGGGAAAAGGATGTAAGCATCCAAGTGGCAACATTTACATGTCACAATGTTTTTAGATCAGTGAAAACCAGCAAAGACTCTGAGGAACTACAGAGGGCCCTAACCAAGCTAAGGGAGAGGGCACCCTGATGAAAAGTAATGCATGTTAGATGGGGATTCTTTAAACTACTTACATACCTTACTGGATTGTAAATTAACTGTATCCACTCTCGGGAAAGTCCAGGGCATCACTGTGGACACTGAAGACCACTGGTGAATGAACAGCACAAGTCAAATAAGCAAACAAAATACAGGATGCATAAGGAATGTGACAGAACATATTGTATTGCCATTATAAATGGGTTATCTTCATCTGGACTCTAGGGTGGTATTGGTTATCTCATCTCCAGAAAGATATAGCAGAATTAGAGTGGGTTCAGAGACAGGGAAGGACAGTGATTAAGATACTGGGAGAAAACATGAAGATAGGCTGAAAAGATTGGGAGTGTTTAGTGAGACATGATAAAATTATACAAATAAATGACAGGGATAGAAAAGAGATCAGAAACTTTTAATTACATAAGGACAAGAGGATGGTTAAAATTAAAAGGTGGCAATTTCAAAGCTGATAAAAGGAAATATGTTTTCATACACACTGCACCCATTAGCCAGTGGAACTCATTGCTACAGGACAGCATTGCTGAGAGCTGAGCAGCGTTCAGGAAGAGACTCAAATTTATATGGGCTGATCCAGCCTGGGAATGCCCGTGCTGATGCTCTCACCCTTCCAGCTATGGAGAATTATGTATCAGGAAGGTGTGTCAGCATATCCTTCCAGGCTGGAAAGCATGCCCGTGTTGGTCAGCAGATGGAGCACAGCATGCAGGACCCACATTGAGTGGATAGGTGGACAGATGTGCTGGGTGCATCTTAAAACCCTCAGGGTGTCACATGACTTGTCCCCCAATACAGTGGCTCCACTCTGGTGGGTGAGGAGTGGGGCAGAAGCGAAGTCCCTTCTCTTTCAGGAGCTTGAAGAGTATAGTAGGTGAGTGGGGCAATGGGAGTGCTTAGGGCAAAGGTAACTCTCCAGGTTCTCAGGAGCGCAAAGTGAATGAGAGGTGCAGGGAGACACTAGGATATTAGGACAGGATATACAGACTCCTTTCCCACCTTCACCGTCATCTTAGGGTGGGGCTAAGTTGCACACGCACAGACCCAGGCTAGAAAAGCAAGAGTGCACCACTGATGTAACTGCCCACATGGATATTTTTGTTGGTCTTGCAGTTTGGCTTTGCCAGGGCCTAATACTCTAACCTGCCCACATACTTTTAGACGACAGAGGGAGCTTGGCATATAGGGGCCTAGCCTGCTCAGAACCTGGGACACCAGTTACCTGTCCCCATTCAGCAGAGAATTCCCCCTGCACCATTAGTTCCCAGTCTCTCTTCAGCACAGAGGGGTTCCCCACTCCCCCCTGCACCTGTATGGCCCATTTAGCACAGACAGCTCTCTGTATCCAGGTGAAATTGCAACTTCCCTGTGTACTTTAATTTCCCCTCCCAATAACAAGAGTAGTAGGATTATAATCCCATTCCCAGGGCAGTTCTTGGGTTGAAAATCTGAGTGCTTCTGAAAAGGGAGGTGCAGCTGGGAAATGGTGGGCTCCTGAGAGAGAATTTTTCACTTTGTAGACCGCTAGTGGGGAGAAGAGAGGTCAACAGTCCCTCTGTTATCTCTGGTCTTCTGGCCCTTGGAGGGGATGAATACCTAGCTTCACCTTAATGCTCCTCAGGATTGAGTTTCCCTCCATCACACAGAAGTTCACCCCATGGCCCCTCTACTCTCTAAGCCCTCTACCATTGCAGTTCAGTCCAAGGGGAAGTTAATTACAAGCCCCAACAGCTGCACGGAAGCACTGAGGCCAGTAAGGGCCACGGGCTGTCTGTCTGTCTGCCTGCCTAGATCGTTTTGGAGATACGTTAAAACCCCATCCTTTAGGGGAAAGGAGAGCATGTAGACATAGGGCCCTGCACTTCAGACAGTCATTTACTCCAGTGCAATGTCCTAGCACATTTGGCACTGGTGTCAGAGACCACACAAGCCCCCTTCTTCTCCAAATAGTGGATCGTAGAAATCAGATTGCTCCTGTGGCGTGCTCAGTTGAGAAAGGACAATTTTCACACCAAGTCTGACTGTTTTTTGGTGAGACAGCTGCCTGGTGGGAGTGAAGGCACATTTAGGCCTGAGAATAGCCTGCTGTGGATTTTAAAAATCTGTTCTGATAACAGTTAAGAGCATAAGTAGAACCGTGCATGTGTAAGAAACTGCAGCATAATCATGTTTGTAAGAAGAAGAAAAGATAAAGTAACTAAAAAGCTAGAAAAGACTGGTTTGAACTAGCATTAAACCTGTACTGATAGGGATGAGACCTTAACACAGATGCATAAGGAAAAGATAACAAAAAGTTTGTGTGACATGGAGAAGCTGAAGTTATATTGTTCAGTGCTGGAAGCGACTGATGCGATTGACCGGATAAGCTTTTCCCACTTGTGAGTAATGATCACTACTTGCTGAGTGTTTTGCCTTAATAAAGATTTGTTAGCTCCAGCTGCTGAGAAAATTAATCTTAATCCAACACCACCACGCCTAGCAATCATCATGAGAAGGTAACAACCCTTGAGAAACAGCAGAGCTAAACACCATTCTTCTCTTGGCTCAAACCAATCAGACTATGCACAAGAAACCACAAACTGACCTCTCTTGCCTGCAAAGGTTAGCAATGAGTTTACATCAAGTCTGCTCCTTTGTCAACCATGTAGGTAGATCTGTTCTGGATGCAAGCTTCTGCCAAAACAGGAAAAGGCAGAATGGGGTTCATCTAGTCCAGTATCTTGTCTCCAAAAGGAGCCAACAGCTATCCAGGGAAAGAAAATCCTGCAGTAGGCAGTGATGGGATAATCTGCCTCTCCGTTGGCTCGTGCCCTCACTGCTTCCAAAACTCCTGTTTATTTTTAATGTCTCTTCTAACTCTGGTTATTCTCATTATCTGTATAAGCATCTCATCTCCTCCTCATGGCTTCAATGATATCACTTGGCAATGAGTTACATGGGCTAATTTGGACAGACAACTAGTATTTTCAGTGGCGTACGGAGGATCTCCAGAACCCAGGGGCCAAGCCTACATTTGTGCCCTCCAGTCCTCACACAGGGCAGGGGGGGTCCTGGCACAACCCCCACTCCCAGCTGCCCCAGGGAGGGGGAGTCTGTACCTGCAGGGGGAGTGTAAGGTGCAGGAAGGCACAAATGCAGGCTTGGCTCTGCCACCCCCCACTTACCAAGCGCCCGGCCCCCACCTCTCCTGCTGCAGCCCCGCAGCCCGGCACCAGCTCGGATGGGGCAGCCTCATCCCCTGGCCCGGGGCACTCCATAGAGCCTCCTGCACTTCCCGCCTTTTGCGAAGGGCCGGTCCGGCCCTGCATCCCCCAAACCCACCACCTACGCACTGCTCCAGCAGCCCGGCGCCAGCTCGGATGGAGGGGCAGCCTCACCCTCTGGCTTGGGGAGGGGGTGCAGGCCAGCCCTTCATGATGCGCAGGCAGAGGGGCACAGGAGCAGAAGCAGGAGCAGCTGTCCCTTAGCTTCCTTTGCCCATTGCAAAGGGCCAGCCTGGCACGCCCCCTCCCCCCCCCCGCACTTACCTGCTGCTCCAGCCCGGCATTGGGTGGCACAGGAGGCTGAGGGGGGCCTGTGAAATGCAGGTCAGATTAAATGGTCAGTGGCCCCCTCTAGTTTGAACATTCATTACCGAAGCAGGTGTCTGCATGAGCAAAACCAACTCAGCTGTCACTTGTCAGGTCCTCAGCTCAAAGGCTGATCAGGATTTGGATTACCCTGAATGCACTATTGACACGCTCCACCCTCTCAAACTGTTTGGCAGTAACACACATCTGTAACTCACGCTGCTACTGTCTATAGGGTATTTGTATGGATACAAAGAAGACTTCAATCTCAAGATGCCCATGCGACCACCACTAACAAATTCAGTTGGGAAAATGATGTTTGCTAACCCTAGCGGGCTATTGTCTAATAAGCAACCTTCTACACGCAGGTGTGTGTTTTCTGCAATGGTGGAATCTCTCTTGAAAGCAAGAAACATTATTATTAACAAACATTTACACTGCAGGAGTAGCTATAGGCTAGCCAGCTCAGTCTCATTGTGCTAGACAAACAATTGTGTATTGTGGGAGCATCTAGGGACCCCAGCATATTAAGCACTGTATAAACACACAAAGAGAGGCCCTGTCATAAAGGTCCTATAAAGAGACAACAGACGGATATAAGACAACAGGGCATACAAAGCCATGATAAGCGGCATTCACAGCACCACACCTACCTAACCATTGTCAAGCTTTTTGTAGATAGCATGGCAAAGGAGAATTTTAAGGAAGGCTGTGAAAGATGACAATGAGGTGGATTTTTACAGAGGACTCCCACAGAGTTAGGTCCACATCAACAGTATTTGAGGATCCACGCCATATTTTTGTTGTTCCAACTTAGCCACTCAAGCATTGATCACAGGGCCCCAGCTGTCAGAAGGCAGTTTTCTGTACGTGTTACAGCAGAAGTGAGTTGACAGATAAGGTGACTTGACAAAATTTGGAGTGGGAGCTTTTCCCCACAGGTAAAGATAGCATAGGACAATACACGCAGGTGGTGGTGGGAAAGAGGCTATTTAAACCACAAGATAGTGGAAGAGTGTAGAAAGTTATCTCAGCTGGTCAGAGGGCAGCTGTTGAGGTTTTCACTATTTCTGATCTACTCATTTATTCACTACCCTAGATTAGGTAGCTAGAATTGAGGACATCAGGGATCTTGAGATAGCGGCGGCAGCAGCAGGGAACCCTCTCTCTCAGAGGACAACTAGCCACAACAGCCTGCTCAGCAGGCCAAAAGGAAGCAACATTTAGTAGCACAGCAGGATCGGTGCAGGCGCCAGCTCTGGATGCTTCAATCTTGCATTTCATTCTTCAGGATGGATACGAGACAGCTTTGGGTAAGTTCAAAAAGCCAACAAATAAAGTACAAGGGGAACAGTGATTGCGAATCACAATGCCATAGAATGAGGAAGAGGATTTATTTCCAGGCCAACAGCAGCTCAGCTGCTGTTTCTTCACTGAGCCGATAAGGCCTTTTGTACGGTCACCTTCAGACTACTGAAATTAACAGGCAAGCTACCTGACTGAAGGCCACTGCTGTGTACCTCCATGTACTCCTCTGGGCATACACATTGCACATCTTAGAAGCATTTCTTGTACCCACAGTATTTGTGGAGGATCTCACTCATTAAGAATTTACCCAACTCAGGAGCAATTCCTCTTGCATCTAGATCATGAGGTGCCAGTAGCCACCTGCTGTCCCTGCAGACTACAGATCTGATTATAGAGTGGAGGTAGTAAGACAGCCATAGAGTAGACTAGATTAGATGGAAACATTTGTTCAGGCACCTCCGACTCACTGAATTTGGCTCACGCCCTTCAAATTTATCAAGAGACACATACAGCAGCTTCTCCATTCAAACAGAATTTGACAGAGCCGGGCAGACAGCAGCAGGGTTGCTGTTACAGAGACCTACTTACCTCCTAGCTTTTACAAGCTGCAGCTTCTTCTCAAGAGGAAACTGCTGAGAAGAAGTGAGGTCAGCCTTTTGGCTCTTTCCCCATATAGCATAGACCATGTACAACCCTGAAGAGGGCGCTCCACATCAAAACAGCATGAATAAGGCTGTAAGTTCCTGCAGTAGCTGACTGCTGAGAAATTCCTGCTGCCTCTCAAAGGGTATAGCTTAGACCCAGACTTAACATTCAGAGGTGAACTGGAAAGTACTAGTGCACAGTACAGTAGAGACTAAGACCCTCAGTCACCATTGAAGTTCCAGGCACTGCTATAATAGTGGCTTAACTACATTGTTTTGAACTGTTTTGTTCCATAAAAATCACTCCCACAAGCTTAGACCAGTGCATCATGCATGGTCCTGGTTTACACAAGACACAAATATACTCATCTGTTACAAGTGTTTATTTTGCTGGAAAAAGAGTGGCGGTCAAACGATGCTAAACTTCAGAGAGAAGGGGAGTTACAAGTTATATTCCAAAAATAATGTCAGTGCAGAAGAGACGACTCCACAGCACAGGCCAGAACTAAGGGGAGCAGGCTTCGCAATACTACGTAAAGATATAATATTTCATACTTAACTAAAACTGGTTATTCACCTTTAAAAATAAACATACTATTAAAAAGGCAAGCTACAAACTGAACAGCAAGAGGAAGACAGTAGTCTCAAGCACGTCTCCAAAAAGAATAAAACTAGCACTGCAACTACTCTAGCTCAAAAGCTGGGCTTAGACTGTGTAAAGGGTGGCTAAGGGCCCAAAAAGCAGCAGAGAATAATGGCTCTAGGGTCATGAGAAAATAAAAGGCAAAAAGAATTATTCAAAGCAATTCCTGAAAAATAAAAAGAAAAGGAAGTTAAGTTACTTTTCACTAGACTTTGAAGAAACACAAATGTCCATTAAGAGTAAATGCATTAGCCGCGATCAGAACGCTTTGAAGCCCGGCACAGTTTGACACGTACGATACAGATTTCACGTGCAACGGGAACCCGACGTCCAGCCACAAATATCCTACCTGAAAGATAAAAAGCACAATTCATTCAAAGACCTGAAGACGGATTTCTATCCTCAAATAAACTCAGGCCACCTCGAGTTTCCTGTACAAAGAAGAGGCGCATTTCCTTGACTTCTTCTCTGCCTATCTGGTCCTGAAAGCCACAAAAATCAACATGAGAACTCCTTAATGGTTATGGCATTAATGAGGCTCCTGTTTCCAAGCTCTGTGTTAATCAGGTCCAAAACCAAAGACACAGAATTGGGATTCATGTTTACTCCTTTGTCTTGGCTGTGGTTTGGCCAAACAAGTGCAGGCTTTTGCTTTTACTATGAAGAGCAGCTCATTTATAGAATTCATTGCATTTACAGAGAAAACCACTTCATGTGTAATGATTATACTCCATTTATTTCCTCTGTTAGAGGCAACTGTATGTAAACTGACCTCCAAACACTGAATAAAACTAAAATTATATTTGTATGGGAATGGGTCCTTAATGACCAATGACTGAGCTCTGAAAAAAGTCACTCCAGAGTGAGTGCAGGCAGCCCTCCTACACTGGAGCCCGTTTCAAGTTCTTCCAGTTAAAAGATTAAGTTCCTAGCCTTTAGACAGTCTTCCTAATCTGACCAATACAGCCTATCTCCAAGTCTGCATGCAGATCCAGTGCTTCTGCTGATGCTCATCATTTACCAAGCAGCAAAACAAAATTAACTAAACTGATTCTCTTCATTGCTGCTGTTCAGAGCCCCTTAGGCAGAGCTAGGAAGCCAACAACCAAATCAGTTTCATTATATAGCTGTTTGGCAAAGCAAAGACCACCAGAGCAGGAAGTGGAGTGGCAGAATCCTCACCCTGGCCCTTCCCTACCAACAACCAGCAGGCTCTGGTGTGTGCAGAAAAGAAAGCTCCTTTTTCCAGTAGTTAGAGGGCAACAGAGCTCCAAGCTTACCAAACCTCCAATAGCCAGAGCCCGATACCGAAGACCAAATGTTCATATGGGGTCCATGGAGGACACCCTGATTAAAATCCCTGTTCCCACCCCAGCTATTGGGATGACAGGGCGAGCACAAAGGGTTTCCATCAGTGCACTGACCTGGTTCTTTATGACAGGCCCGCTCCACCAGACCTACTTCTAAGTTGCAGAGAAGATTTTTCAAAAAGGACAGAGAGGAGTAGTTCTGCTTCTTAGAATGTTCCTAAATAGCAAGTTTTAGAGACGGTATCTGCTGTGCTGTTTATTGATATGACTGGGCCAATTAAAGAATCAGTGTGCCATTCAAGTTATGGCATTAACAAAACCCTGTTCAAACATCTTCTCTGAAATGCAGTAGCGTCAAGACCTCCAGCTCATTTAGAAGCCCATGTCTAAGTTTCCAGAACATGAATTAAAAATAGTTCCTCAGGCTGAGGTCATTCCTGCTCACAATTCAAAGAGAGCTTGAATTAAATAAAAAGAGAGAATTTATCAATCAGCTAGCTCAGTCTCCAGAAGATTTGGGGGTGAAGTCTTCAAAAGCACCAAAATGACATAGAAACCCAAGTCAACAGGAGTTAGGCACTTTTGAAAATTTTGCCTTTTGGCAGTTAAACAATGGCCAAGAAATTTAGGTTTAAAAACCCCATTTACTTTACATTTTATTGATACATTTAAAGTGCCTGAGCACCCTATTTACTTGCAGAACACATCAGACTCATAGCAGCTGACTTTAGGGATTAAGGGTAAAATATTCCGAAGTGCCTAAGTGATTAGGAGTCTAAGTCCCAGCAGACTTGGTGTCTTGTATTCAGCTTGGGTGTTGTTTTGCACTGAAACTGAAACCTATTAGAAGCTTCATTGCAACCCTACATGAACCGGACAGCTAATTCACTTTTGAGAGAGGATGCAGAATAGCCTACCCTTAAGACTCAGTGGGGGATCAGTAGATAAACTCAAATGCACGGCAACAAAAGCAACCATTGGAAATGCACTGCCTGGGCCTCGTCTACTCAAGTCAGTGAAGAACAATATGCAACTGCCAAAGCAGGGTCTGTACCACTACTTGCGCTAAACACAGCCAGAGACTACACCCTCAGCTCAGAGTACAATGCTGTTATTTGTGTCAGAAGCTTTTGAAATCTCTCAATAGTTTTACATTTGAACCCTGGCCACATGCAAGAGGAGCCCTTGCAGATTCCCAGGTCCTTCCCACTAGGAGCTGTACAATGACAAGGTGAGAACCTTTCTACAAGGTGAGCTGAGTGAAGAATCCTACCTTGTAAAGTGCAGTCCCACCCACTACAACAGACTGAGGAGAAGAACTGGGGACACCAACTACACCCAAGTATGTAAGAGGGAGCTCAGATTTAAGCTACCTATGTAAGAATTCTAATCTTCCATCACCTATCAAATCCTCTGGCCACTCCTAGGTCACCTAGTATCACTAGGGGCCATGCCACAAGCTTCTGACTGTTTAAATTGAGGCAAGTTAAAGCAGTTATGGGTGAATGCTCCTGTTCCTTGGGAGCGGGCATTATGATAAACAGAGGATGCTCGTTGGCAGGAATGAACAATGAGACCGTGACTCCAACACAGGAACTCTCCTGACTCTCAAAAGACTTGCAAGCTCCAAATCTTATTTTATGAACATCATTCATGGCACTTCAGACCACAATCACAGTGCCCCTGCCCTGAAGACCTTAACTCTGACTTATCTCTGCACCTGAAGTTCCAAAGACCAGCAGACAGGTGCCAGTAACATCTTTCATCTTTGACAAGCTCGGCACATGTGCCCTCCCTCTTCTTAAATTAGACTACTGCAGCTCCCTTTCCATGCAGGCTCACATAAGGTCATGGGGAAGCTTCAGCTAGTGCAGAAGAGATTGCTCAGAGGAAATTATGTCCATGCTCCACACAATAGTTGTAAGTCATTTCCAGGTGAAACTCTTGCTCACTGCAATCTATAATGCCCTAGATATACTGGGTCACAAATATCTCCCTACATCATCATGTCACAGTGCACAAGTTTGAAGGAACATCACAACCATCTTCCATGGGGGTCAGGGTTCTCAACAATCCTCTTGTCATAAGTCCGAGCTGGACTATTCTTAAGAGTATAGTGACAACTGCACTCATGCTCTGGCCTTTAATTGCAGGAATTTGAATCCCCTTGACAATTAATCTCCTGCCTGTATCCCCACAATTCCATTTCTGGTCTTATTACTGTAGCAATATAGTAACAGCATAGGTGACACAGCACATGCTTCATTTGAGGGAAACGTTCCAAGCCCTACATGTACACCGATTTCAGTTATATGCACTAGATCCTCTGATAACAGATACCTCAGAAACACATGCAGTATTTCTGGACTTGACTCAGTTTACATTTCATCTTTACATTCTTGCACTGAAAAGTGTCTACTTCAAGGTAAAAGGCCTGACATATTATTTATTTAAAAGTCCTAACAAGGATCAAAGCTTTGTCAAATACCTGACAAGTGAAATTCGGAGTTCAATAGGTGTAAGGCACTTTTTGCTAGCATCCAGTGATACAGGGACAAATGTGCCCCTGTAGCACCAAGTGTGCTAGGTATTTAGAACCTAAGAAGAGGATCTCTGTTTCCTCAAAGTATCAGGACAAAAACCTATGAACTAGACCGGAAAGTGCTCTCACCTCCGACTCAAAACGCAGAGTACCGCGCCCTGTCCGCGTACGACTCCCGCCCGAACCGCTGAACATCGTAGAGGGAGGCCCGAGTGACCGACGAGACTGGAGACAGCTGACAACGTTCGTAACCGTACGCCTCTCCGACAGTGGTGGCCGCGGTTGCCGTGCGACGCAGGGGACTTCTATCCCGGGTATAATAGGTGGAGGATGCGGCTGCTGCAGCGGCAGTGGCAGCTGCAGCTACTGCCGCTGCTGCTGCTCCCGGGGTTGGCAGCAGCGCTCTATCGTAAGGGTCTAGGGTAGTAGTGAGGCGATTGGCCATGGCTGTAGTGGCGGCCATGGCTGTGGTGGCGGCCATGGCTGTGGTTTGTACTTGGGAGTACTGCGCGTACTGAGAATACTGGGCCATTGTTTGCTCTGCATAGGCGTCATATGCAGATGCTGTAGCATAGGGCCTCACGCGATATCTTTTGTAGTAGTCGACCATTCCTCCATACCCATCATCGTAATACAGGGTCTCCCCATAGCCCGCGGGGTAGGGAGTGCGCACCGCTCCGTACTGCTCATTATAGGTTTCGGTAAAGTCAGGCACTTGCCCCGTGCGATCTACTGGACACTCTTTAGACCAGTGCCCTTCTTTCCCGCACCGATAGCAGCCGCTCTTGTCTCCCATCCCGGGCGCGGTCCTGAGCCGACTGGTGGACAACTGCACGTGCATCCGTTTGCCTTTAAGAAACAGACGCAAGAATGGTTGCTATAATAAATTACTGCCACATGAAAAACCACAAGATTTGTAACAAAAACAAAGCACATAAAATCTGATTAAAAATGTATCAAGACAAGCTGATCAATTTATTCCCCCAGTACAGCTAACCTGATAGCTACAACTATTGAGCATTCTGCCCATGAGCCAAACCAACTTTACCCGGCAGCTTTTACAGGGTATCAGCTTCTCACTGTCTGCTAAGATTTAACCACACGAGCTGGTGCACAGCCCCAAGAGCAGACAGAGCTCCCAAGATTGTATCCAGTGATTGTATCTGACTTGGAATGGTAATTGATGAAACTCTGGGAGGAAACGCATCCTGACAAATCCCAAGATGACTTTTCAGAAGGTATCCATAGAATGATCATCAGAGCAGACCAGGAACAGCCCAACGTGAACTACCATACTTAGCCAGAGGGTTCAAGTTCAAGAAAGTTATATATATTGGCTGCCTAAGTACAATTCAAAACAGTCTAGACTCTCTGGCTTCTACTTCCAGGCCTGGTGAAAGCTGGGCATTGCCAGCACATACAATAAGCTCTCACCATAGCAATCTTACCGCAGGTGATTTTCAGAGCAGCTAAACAAATGAGCCACATGCCGACCATCAAAGACACAAGGGAGACAGGGAGCTGTTAACTGACAAAGGGCATCGGTTGCATTGGGATGGCTCCTAGCAATATCCAAAGAGATCTTTAACCCCCTTTTTAAAAATATGTAAAGCCTGCAGCACCTGATGGGGGGGAAAAAACCCAGCAGGATGGATATAGAAGTCATGGATAAAGTCAATAGATAAAGCATTGTAGAACTATTATATGTGCTTCCAGTTTTCCCATTGCTTATGGCCAGGTTTGTGGCAAAATATTTTCCTCTGACGCTGAAGTCAATGGGAGCTGTTCTGAATGTCAGGCCATTTATTTAGACGCCTTTACAACAATCTTGATATTTAAGCTTAGACTGACAACTTTGAAAGCACTGACCAAACTGCTTAAGGCAATCTTTCCATGCAAGTTAGCTATAGACCTTTGAATCATTAACAGTTTTGTAAGAGCAGTTTGCTCTTCCACACCAAATGAAAAAGCTACACACAATTTCTCACACTGAAGCACCCTGGATGCATGTTTAGTCTGGGAATCTAACCTAGAACTAACCTGCTGCTTGGTTTTCATTATCAGCAAGTCCCGCAGAACTCAGTGCTCGGTTTTTCTTTGGCAGTTGATTTTGCCAAGATGTTTCAGCTGATTGTGTGTAGGAAGTGAGCTTCTCCTTACAGAGGGGCAATCTATTCTATTTAGATTCTTATATGATGCACCTTAGAACAGCAAAAATGCTGTAGTTGCATGCTAGATATAGATGTACTACAACAAAAAAGTGAATTTGCTAGTTAGCCCAAAGCAAATGAGCATTTCAGACCAGAAACTGTCTACCTGTCACACAAAGTTTTGACTGTGGGACAAGAGACTGAATATAGACACTACAAAGAAGTTCTTGCTTTGAAACAGCCAACACTTCAAGGAGTATAATGTAGGGATCCTTCTGGTTTTGGTATAAGTTCAGATTTAAGTATAGAAATTTTGCCAGCTAACCTGAAAAATGTTTAATTGATCGAATTACTGAGTTACTTGCTACTTTCAGTATAGTATAGCTATTTATTGATAACCATTCTTGTGCTTTGCAATGTACAAAAGCAGAGCTAACAAGGTCCCTCCAATCGGGTGACACCGAATGAACTTCTGCACATGAAGCTAGAAGAAAAAAAGCACTGAAACCAAGACATAACATGCTACCTGTATCTATGACATAACATCCGGCCCTCAGCAGTATTCAGAGAGTCAGACCCCCAGATTATATCCTACATCAAGAGACACAATTTCGGTTAGATGTTACAAAACAAAAATCACAAGAGAATCCAGTAATCCTTTAGCCAGAAAGTTCGTGAACAGTCTCAGTGTAACTGCACAAGACGATGGATGATTTTTTGCTAACTTGACTTACCTTAAGTTAAAGAGTAATAGCCAGTGCTTTAGGATAACAATGCCACTTATCACTATGGCACTTACCCCAGTTAGAAGGATACCATGGCATTCTCCCTCTACGATGCTTCACATCAAGTGTTTGAGACTGCTACTAAACAGGTAAGAAAAGTGCTGTAGGCGCAGGGCTGGAAAACTATTTATATGATACTTAACCATAACAAGCTTCTGAATGAAGCCAATCCTCTGCAATCAGAGTTGAGTGGCCCTTTTTATATTCCATTTTAGTATGAATGGACTAGATTAACCCAAAGGCACTTTCCATGTTACTCCGACACAGATCAGATAGAAACCCTGTCATGCAGAATCCTTAGAAGGTTGTATATTCTGTACAGCAGTCTGCCGAGACATCACATTGTCAGAAATACCTCTTCACAAACCCAGTTAAAAATATCTATTTCTTAGACAGCTGTCAGGAACTTGTTTGGGTGTACATTTGACTGAAATAAGCATGCCCTCTTATTCCCAAACATTTCTTTGAACAAGTCCCATCTGGGCCTAATGTCTCAAACATCATGTCTGCAAAAAGGAACATGGTTCACCAGGATGCATTTCTGTGAAGATGGTCTGGATGCAATATGACTGACTTCCCCATATTCTAGATCAAGTGCAACATTTTCAAAAATGCCCATGTCACTTTTGAAAATAGGTCTTAACAGGTTCAGTGACCTCGGTGCTTTTGAAAATGTTACTCCAGTGGTGCCTGTGTTTTCAGAACCAAGTGACTTGGTCTTCTATGTATTCTGGATTTCCCACACATATTATGGTGTAGTGTACTATATTAGCAGCCCTGAAGGCTGAAGTCACTTATTTATAAAACAGGTCTGGCACTGCCGGTGCCAACACAATACACCAGCGCCCCACCCAGTCAACATGTCTCAATCCTGACCTGAAGGGGCCACTTTGAAGAGAGGCAGGTCCATTCTCCATGGCCAGTTCAATCTCTGGACTTTCCAATAAAGCTGTCACATGCAATGTTTATGTGGGGTGCACACCCATTCAGCAGGAACTGGGCTGAGACACACCAGCTTATTTCACAGGGGCTGTGAAAATGCTATGAATAGGCTTGGAAGGATTTGATTTTTAAATGAGTAAACATCTATTTCATTGTATGCACACAAACCAATGAAAAAATATTCCCATTGATAATTAAAATTACAGAAGGCAACATAAGAAAAATGCTGCTTGAGGACATTTACTTTGTATATTTTTTAATTGTGATGTCGATAATTTGTCTTAACTCTTATAGCTTTAATATTTTGAATCTCAATGCCTATCATTAAATAACTACTGTCTAACCTTCCCTCCCATAATTTCACAAAACTGTGAACATTTAAATCAATAAAAATCTAAAAAAGTGCTTAAAATAATCAGTGTTATCCACTAAAATTATATACAAATAAAAATCTAATTCTGCCAACCCTAGCTTTCGGGGCAGTAACAGCCTTTGGTCACTGAGCCTGGGACAGAGGAATTAATGGCAAGGTGCCAAATACCCTAATCAATCTGTGTCTCTCCTCACTCTCAACACCCTTCGTTTCACAATCTGAAGAATGTTACCAATGAGAGAGTTCTATTTCTGCCTGTCACTAACACATGGAAAACAAATGTCTTAGAGAAACATCTCTGCACCATATTTAGGCCATTAGCAGAAACATGAAACAAGTGATCATGCATTAATAGCAACACTGCCACTGCTTCAAATGGCTAATCAAAACTTTCCAAAATTCCCATTAATTTTTACATAGGCCATACGAGTGTATTCAAATGCTGAGTTTTGGACCCAAGTCAGTCAGGCCTCCAGACAGACACAGACACACAGATCCTTTTACAGAGTTGCCTAAAGATACACCTAGCTGCTGTTCCTAAGAGAAGACACAGATTCTGTTCTAAACAGAAGAGCAGCTGTTTCTTTACCAGAGGTTATTTCTACAAACCACTAACAAGTTAATTTTTGGGATGAGATGCAACAGCTATTGAAAGTGATGCACCAGACATGTCCCCCTCAGCTGCCCTCTCTGAGGTATAGCTTCACAGTCTAGCTCCCAAGACTGAGTAGGGTTTACCCATTGTAGGACCCAAGGTCTATGCATAGGTATAACACTAGTCTACTTGCTTTCCATATTACATTAACAGATGGCTTTTGTACTGCCATAGCAGAGATAGCTGGTGCAACCAAAACACTGGGAATGACAAAAATTGCACATCATCTTTGTTGCCACTGCTTAGTGTTGATAAGTGGAAAGCATTCCCTCCTATGTGCATTAATCTGAATGCTAACTAAGTTCCTAAATTAGCTGGATCAACTCTGTAAGAGGCCTGGGCACCTCTCTGGACAGGTCAAGGGAAACTTCTCCTTAATGTGCAGCAGCAAAGTGCTAGGGTGCATAAGAGATGGAATGAGAATACTCAAGATATAATGCCATTCTATAAATCATTGGGACACTTCCCCCTAGAGTAATGTGTTCCATTCTGGTCACCCCAACTCCATAAAGTATGTAGCAGAAATCAATGGGGGCAAAAGACAGGTGATGAGAATTATGAGCCTGGAAACACTCTCAAATGAAGAGATTAAATAACTGGGGCTGTTTATCTTGGAGACAAATGAGATAATATGATAAGGAGTACATAAAACAACTAATGGGATAGAGACAGTAGATCAGGCACTGCTATTTAGTCTCTCCTCATACAAAAATGGAAGGAATATTCCACAACACTGATGGCAGCAATGTTAAAACTGTCAAAGGAAACACTATTTCCAGACTGGGCACAATTCACATGTGGAACTCACTGCCTCAAGGTATCACCAAAATCAAAAACTAAGCAGGATTAAAAAAGTATTGACCATTTACATGGATAAGGATATCCAGAACAAGAACAGTAAGCGTTATAAACAGAATTGAATTTTGGAAGGGATTTAAACCATCCTGCTTCACGGCAAGAGCTAACCTCTACTGGGGTCTTGTAATCCCATCAATGCTGTTACAAGGTCCCTTGAACCATCTTCTGAAGCAGTTGGTATTGGCTGATGTCACAGACAGGATTCAGAGAAGACCACAGCTCTGATCCACTCTGGCAATTCCCATGCTCCACAGCTCAGAGTTCTAACAGAACAAGTCATTATCAATTTGTTCCCTACTTTGAACTCCCACTTTCTAGTTGTTTAAGTTATTTTGGCTCAGACTAAGATTGTAGGTGGATTCTTAAAGATACCAGGCAAAGGACATTTTAAACATTCAGCTGGTGCTCTTTTAGCTTCTTTACAATGCTTAAGGTATCCTGGGAGATTTTAACTAGGCTTGGCAAATGAGTCAACTGACCCATCAAATAATGTCAACTGATCCCCTAATCAGTCAAACACTGTCAAATATTCCAGCAAGATTGACCAGATGTAGGCAGTATCCTACCTTTTTTATTGCATCATGGTGCTGTTCTTTCATTTTTTAGAACTTCATTTCACTGTGTGTCACATTCTTCTGAGTTAAAATAACTCAGTTAAGTAACATCTTTTTTGTAATTAGGCTATATAAGGCTAAACCTACTGGAGACTATAACATCTTACTCTTGTTTGTTACTGGTCTAATAAATTGATGGTTTAAAATGTGTGACCAATTTTTTTTTTTAGACCAGTCAAATGCCTAACCCTGGTCTTAACCTTAGAAAGATCAGAAATGCAAGTCTGATCTTTGGTTTTGCTGGAAGACTACTAGGAAGTCTCAAAGCTGTAACAACTTAAATGAAAAATTTAATAAAGGCTTCCTTATTCAAATGGTTGACTGGTAACTTGAAGTTCAT
Source organism: Emydura macquarii macquarii (assembly GCF_026122565.2). Lineage (NCBI taxonomy): Eukaryota > Metazoa > Chordata > Testudines > Chelidae > Emydura > Emydura macquarii. The sequence continues at coordinate 4,851,985 of NW_027131105.1, read as the reverse complement.
TAGGAGTTAACACAGAGAAAGATACAAAATTATGTCTAACTAAAAATTCCTTCCCCTCGATATCTCAACTTTCACTCTTCACTTTTGTGAGGTCACCACTATCTCATGACTAGAGAACTAAACTCACACCATAAACAAAACCCAAATTTCTAGTGTAAAAAAAGAAGCAGAGTTTTAATTTAAGAAACCTGTTCAGACCAACTTTCTGTATCAAAACAAGCAGACAGACAAGCCCATTTCCACCACTTTTGCAGCTCACCTTTAGGTCTCATTTAACACCATTTACAATTGCACAAACCTTTAAATACTCATGAAGATGAGGGACCAACATGACTGGTCTTGTGCAAGCTGCCTCCACATTTCTGTTAATGCCCCCCCAATCTCAACCCTGCTATTTGAGTCCTGGGCTCTCACAACAGACAGTTCTGCCCATGCACCTCAATGACCCACAATGTCCCTTGTTATTCCAATCCTGGGCTCCCCACAACTCTGTCAATACCCTTCAATCTCCTGTAACACCCCAGTGCCTCACCTGAACAAAAGCTTTAAAAAAACATGGTTTATCCAATTCCTAAACTTCTCCCCAAGAACTCTGCATTCCTTGCGTTAAGCATCTTAATGGAAAAACTCATCCAGACAACATGGTCGGTCTCAAAGCCACCCAAGGACTCCATTATTCATTCAGCAAATTAGGACCCCATGACCAACAGATTTCCACCTGACCTGATCTTCTGGACAGAACTTGGTGCTACCTAGTGCTAGCGAAGGCTGCACTTTCCCTGGTTCATGTTTCACCTTGGAACTCTGTGTTGTCTAGACCCCTGATGGCCTCCACAGCATCCTCAGCCCGCTCCATGTGCACAAAGGCATAGTCCTTCACTATGTCGCACTCAATCACTGGGCCATACTCCTCAAACTTAGCCCGCAGCTCCAGGTTAGTGCAAGTGGGACTGATGCTGCCCACATGAAGCTTAGTGGAGGCCTTGCTCTTGTTCTTGCTGGCTTCTACGTTGATGCAGACACCATGTAGCTTGTGGTGATGCAGGTTCCTAATAGCATCTTCAGCTGCTGTCTTGTCTTCGATGTGCACAAAGCCATAGTTTTTGATGATGTCACATTCCAGCACCTTCCCATACTGCTCAAAGAGCGACCGGATCTCTTGCTCTGTTGCCTCCCGGGGCAGATTCCCAATGAAGAGTTTCACCATCTTGGAGAGCCTGGGAGAAGAGGAAAGTGATTTTAAGAAGCAGCATTCATCCAAGTGTAATGCTTTTTTACATTTCTATATATGGCTCTCCTCACCACAGTATTGCCCCCATTTTATAGATGCAGGTGTGAGGCACAGGGTAGATTAAGTGACTTGCCCAGAATCATGCAGGGAGTTTGGCTGAGCTGGGAATTGAACCAAGGTCTCTGGAGTGACAATCGAAAATCCCACCCATAGGCCATCCTTCCGATAACAGGGATAGCTAAACCACAGCTCTTTTACAGATAAAGTGCAGCTCATGGTCACTCACACTCCCCCATTCTCCACCTACCACAGCAGGGAGCTTGGGGTTTCCCCCTGCCCAGTAGGGAGGGGAGTCTTGGAGCTTCAGCCCCACAGGGCTTTGGTGATTTATCTGCTGGGGAAAACGGTGCAATATTATTCTGATTTTGGAGGTACTCAAAGTTAAGAGGAGTGTGTGCACCCCACCCCAAAGTTGCAGCATCCAATATGCATTCCTGAGCAGAACACCTGCTCTGCCATCAACAGTTTAACCCAGGTTCACCCTTTCATTCCACAACCCCAGACCCTGAGTTACCTCATCATCTGCATCCATGTCACCTCTACCCTTGTCCTAAATCCCCCCTCTTGCCCTGTACCCCCAATACATAAAACCAGGGCCCTCACTGCTACCTCTCCTGTCCTGTCTCTCCACGTACAGCACAATCCAAAACCTTCATTGGTGCCCCACATAATCCCATTTCCACATAACCCCCCATATACACACAACCAATGGCCCTCATTTTCCTTAGCTACCCTCCTTCCCCCACTTCTGGAGTCCTCCCTGTACATGAAGCTCAAACGCCACACAGCATCCATTTCCCACCCCCAGTACCTCCCCCATGCATATCCAAAGCCTCCACTGGGACCCTTCCCATCTGATATCCCTCCATTCACACAGGACAGGCTCTTATTGTCTCACCACAACCCACCCCAGTATCCCACACCAACCACGAGACACACACACACAGCCCAGACGCTCAGTGCCCCCTGCCCTATAAGCCCCACGACCTCATAGTGACCCTTACCCTATAACCCTCCACCTCCAATCTAAGCCCTTATGGTGACCCCTGCCCTCTAGCCCCCATCCTCCTCCGCACTCACACAGCACCAGGGCCCTCATTCATGGGTGGGCAGGTCCGTATAAGCTCCCCCCATAGCCGCATCCCATCCCTCAGCCCCACAGCCCTCTCGCCCCCACCCCCATATCCTTTCTCCTCACAGACCGGCGCCGCCGCCCCCCAGTACCCCTCCCCAACCACAGACCCGCCCACACAGCACTGCCCCAGCCCGCTCCCTAAGCACCGTGACCCTGCGGCCCCGAACCAACCTCACCAACGACCCGCGCCTCCCCGGCCCTCAGCCTCAGCGCGAAGCACACAAAATGTCGGCTCGGCTACAGCAGCGAGGCCCTCAGGCCCACCCACCCTACCGCTTCTTCATTGGCCAGCCGGCCCAACGGCCCGCCCGCCTACTGGGCAGCACTGTGTGTCAATCAACGGGAGAGCCAAACAGAGCCCAAAGATCTAGAACGGTGCTCCTGGAATGGGAGGGGGATCACCAATCGCGATCGAGTGTTCCAAGGATGAACCCGCCTCCCTCGTCCCCACACCCAATCACAGCACCTGATAGGAGGATTGCGCCATTGTTGCTTTAGGGAAGGGGGAACAAGTGATAACATTGTTCTAGTGAAAGGGGCGGAGTGTGGCTGTGCTCGGAGTGGGAGGGCGGGGGGGGGCTGTTATGATGGAATGTCCTATTGTGGCTCTGCGGCACGTGGGAGGCCAAGCCGCCGGTGACTGACAATGAATGTTCCATGGCGGCTCTACTTTTTTTTTAAATTTCATTCAGTCTAAGACATTTCAAACCTACCCCATGGTGGGGCCAGCCTCCGAGGAACACATCTGACACTGACACTGATGTCATCAGCCAAAGATGCTGAGGATAGAGAAATTCAGCTTGGATTTCAGAGGAGGAAAGTGCACATTTGCTATTTGGGTTGAAGATACAGAGTCTCTTCTGCAGGGAGAAGCAGCGTGTGATAGCGGTTTGTTCCATTGCAGCTCCGGACTGGGTGCTGCAGCAGTGCGTCGGTGGGCTGGAACCAAAAGACTAGTTCAAAACTGCCCTGTCCTGCTCCATCGCCCCTGTGAGGCCCAAGGCCAGTGCTGGGGGCACACACAGGGCTCTCCCACTCCTCCTTCCCTTCCCGTGGCGTCCCCTACCCCCAGCCTCCGTGCAGGGTCACCAAGCCATGTGGGGGGGGACAATTCTCATCGGCAAATCCGATTCGCCCCAACCCGCCCTACAAACATTCCATCGGCACACTGGAGGGAATTGGGAAATCTCGGCCTGGTGCAGCGCTGCGCGAGTCACTCTCAGATCATGCTGCGCGCCGCTGGCGGCAGTGCAGTATTTACAGCGCGCACGCAGCCATTCCGCGCAGCACTGCCAGGAGAACATGAAGGGCCATAAAGCTCTTTGTATCTCACCCTCTGTTGGATTCTCCCCTCCCGATCCGCACCTTACCCAAACATTTACATTGATAACAATGGAAAAACTGCTTAGAAATAAGTATCACTATTAGCCACCGACCTTGTTTTAACCCCAGCTGCCAAGCCCACCCACTGTTTGGGAGCTCTTTGAAAGGAGCCAAGATCAGGCGCTCCAGATAGCAACGGGCCACTTTGCAGTTGTTGTCGTAAGAACAGCCAATACTGGGTCATTGATGCACCGATCCTCCATTAATTTATCTAGTTCTTTTTTCAACCCCCTTATAGTCTTGGCCTTCACAACATCCTCTGGCAAAGAATGACCCGGGTTGAGACTGTCTGTGGGGTGTGTGAAGTAATACTTTCTTTTGTTCATTTTGAAGGCTTGCTTTCACACAAAGCACCACTCCCCTACCAGTACGGCCTATTCTGTCCTTCCAATATATTTTGTACCCTGCTGGTAATACTGTGTCCCATCGATTATCTTAAATTGACTAAATTGTCTGCACCACTGATGTGTGTTAACTCACAGACTGGGATCTGCTATTAGTGTGCTCAGGAATTGACACGACTCTCGTTCGATAATGACAGAAAGCCTTTAATTACTATACTTATAAACATATAAAATGAGTCCCCAAACCAAAAGTCCAGTATATTTTAGCTGCAAAAGCAATTATCCTCACCAATGCAGGCAAGAGGCGGCGATGGTTTCTTAGCAGCTTCCCCCAAGAGCCTGGATACATGGTCTCAGAAGAGAGCTGGGCAAGATGGCACTTCTTGTCAGTTTCTTGTCAAGAGTGATTCTTTTTCTCTTGAAGCTTGCCCGCTTGCTTATTTCCATTGCTTCTCTTTTATATTCTTAAATCCAATGTTTTTCAAAGCACTTTGGTAATTTACATGAGTAAACACAGGAATTTCAGAGAACAATACAAGAGGGAGAGACCCAAGTGCTTTACTTAGTGAAAAGGGTGCTAGCCACCTAGATGTGTTGTTTAGTTTCAGTGTTCCAGCCTTCAAACAAAGGGGTATTGGGGTTGTTGTGATTAAATTGAGCGATACCTGGGGTGGCATCCAGCCATTAGCTTTGATGATAAGGTATTTTGAGATGTCTGGAGCCATGGAGGTCTAGCACGCCTGGCATTTAACACATTTCTGTTTACTGCATAGATGAGTTACTCCCAGAGGATAAGTTCATTAGGGAAAATGGTCCAGACAAGAGAGGCAATTAATAAACAGTTATCTTCATGAAATACCGGACATACTTTGAGAATAGAAAGACCGCATGGGTGTGTTGCAATGAGAAACAATCACCCCTTTTCAAAAGGGACTCCAGCCACCATTTCACATACTCTGCAATATGCAACTTATTAATTTGGTAGCTTAATTTTATAAGTAGGCCCAGCCTAGCTGAAATTTCATGGTCTACAATGTGCTTTTGGCTAATTTTTTGTTAAAATACATTTTCCCGTTTCAATGAAAAAGCAGAGCACTGGAGGGCTTTCTTATAGTATTAAGCAGTAAATCACCATACACAACAATCCTTAAGGTTACTATACCCTCTCTTGACTGGGGGACCTTGCGATTATCAAGGAATGTCTTAGAGTGTTTTTTTAATGTTAAACATGTTTCTCTCATGCTTCAAGTTTTGGTTTGTTTTTTAAATAAAAATGGATGTAGCAAAGCCATACTAAACACCCTACAAATACCCATAGCTTTTAAAGTTTGATTGTTCTTACGGCATATGCTTATTTTATAAAAGTTTGGTGGAGGTCTGTGACCCCTTGACACATTTCAGTTTTGGGTTAGACCCTTGATTCTTTTTAAAAATATATTATTTTAAATTTGTAATTACTTTTAAACTTTTTAAATTACTTTTAAACTTTTAATGACCTTGCAGGTGGTCGGGGCCTGATGGGACAAGGGTTGGAGTCAACCAGATAGGTGGGCGGGGCCTGAGGTGTCAAGGGGCGGATCTCAACGTTTGATTGACGCTTCATAGCCCCTTAGACTACTTCCCTATAGTATAATTCCTTCCTGACCCTAAAAATGGTGTTCAGTTGGACCTCCAGCATGTGAGAAAAAGCATCTGTGAGAGAGAGAGAGAGAGAGAGCACCTCTGAGCATCTGAGAGAGAGAATTTGTGTAGCCATCCAGGTCAGTATACCATCTCCAGCCATGCCCGATCTCTGACATTTAGGAGCAGGAGAAAAAGCAAATCCCAGAATACACGGGAGGAGAGGTATGTCTTTTGGACATACGACACAGGACCGAAAAAGTCAGGAATCAGCTCAGGGGAGGGTAAAGATGCAGCGGTGAGACAGGAAAGAGCAAGGAAGTGGACTGGCACTGAGCATAACCGTAAGTGTCTGAGGTATGCCTGCTGGTATGCGTGAGACAGTGAAGGGAGAGCAGAGAAGAGCACAGGGGCCGTGGCATTGCGCTTGCATATTTTTTTCCGCTACCGGTTTTGCTGCAAGAGTTAACAGTGACAGTTTGCGTCACAGGCAAGTGGGTGGTTTAATGCAAATCGGGAGCGGATGGCGGCTGCCAGAGAAAGCAGCGAGATGAAGCAAACTAAGAGGCTGGAAGAATTCTCTGTCTTTGAGCAGAAGGATGTGTTGGGAGTTCTTGCTTGGAATTCTTAGGTTGGAATGGTTTAGGGGCAGTGCTCAGCGCTTAGTTTCAGAGCGATCAAAGGCTCGTTAATAGTGTTTGGTGCGTGTCTGAGCTTCTCTCATGGTGTTATTAAAAGCTGTGGGAAAGGGAGGGCTCGATAGCGTTGGCACAAGGGGGTATCGCTTCTCGGCCTTTTGGCTAAGATCAAGTGTAGTATCTGTTCTTATCAGTTTAATATCTGATACGTCCTCTATCTGAGGACTATATATTAAATGGATTTTTGGAACAGGGAGATGGAATAGGAGCTTGCTCCATCCACTCCACGCATCGACCTGGTATTGCAGTACCTCCAGGAACGGTGCACCTCCCCTTGGGGAGACTATTGTGGTGAAAAAAATAGATGAGCTTGTCTAGAAAGTGTGAATTTCTACTCTTTTGTTCTCTCTTTACAGCTCTTTCATTGTGATTTTATTCAAATGAGTGTGTGCATTGTGTTAAAAAGTAAGCTTGTTACTGGACAATTGGTTAAAAAGGTGAGATTTCACTTTGTGCTGATTGCTTTCAACAGGGTGAGTAATGAGGGTAGGGTAGGGTGGGTGTGAGGCTGTTGGGTGGAGGGTGCGGGCAGAACACTGCTTTGATCAGAGGCTTTTGCTTGTTGAACTTGATTAGCTGATGATATTATTGTTGCTGCCACCCTGCCTACACTTATAACAGTCCTATAACAGTCACTGGAGAATTGTTTAAAAAGGTGAGACTTCTCTTTGTGCTGTGATTGCTTTCAACAGGGTGAGTAATGGGGTTTAGAGAACTCGTGGGTGGGTGTGAGGGCAGAATACTACTTTGATCAGATGCTGTTGCTTGTTGAACTTGATTAGCTGATTATGTTATTGTTCCCGCCACCCTGCCTTCACTTAGAACAGTCCAACGCCACTGATCCCCTCCCTCCCACTCCACCCTGCCCGAGTAGCTGCAAAGATACTAACTTTTTTGGAATTTCCCACTGAGGGATTCTGGATTGGCAATTGTGGGGTGATCATGGGACCCAGCTCATTCCATCACTGGAGGGGAGCCTTTATAGGCTCGTTTTGAAAATTTTCTCCCTTTCGGTTTCAGGATTGATGGGACTGAGGGTGGGGTACTGACTTTTGGTTTGGCCGGGGGGTGCCCCCAAGGCCCCAGCCCCGCTCCACCTCCTGAGGACCCGCCCCCTACTCCACACTAATGCTGCGCCATGTCATGTAGCTACCATCCCCATTTAATGGGCAGAGAAGCTGAGGCACAGATGGTAGAAGGTACCTGAATTCCCTCCCCAGAAGGCTATACCCTGCATCCGTGGTGAGAGCTGGGAATAAAGCCCAGAAGTTCTGAACCCCAGCCACCTAGCCTACTGTATGCCTTGGCCCCTCCCTCCTCCTCCTCCTCTCAACCAAGCTGGGGTCCGCCTTACCTGAAAGAGCTTCTGATGTTTGGAGACTCGGGTGAAGGAATGGAGGGATCCCAAGCGGGAGGTGTGTGACACAGCTGGGAGGAGGATGGAATGAGATGTGAGGGGACAAAAGTGATTTCACTGTATTCTGTAGGTCCGTCATCAGTCACCCCCCAGGCCACAGTCACGTCTGGTGACATTTGCATTACATTCCCTCCCGTCTGGGGCTCCCCAGGGAATGGGGGGAGGGGGGCTGCGCTGGGGAGGAACCTACAGAGCCTCCCAGGGGCTGGAGCGAGCGTTTGCGGCGGGTGGGGGCGGAGGACCAAGGCGGTGGGGCCATGGGGAGCGGGGGAGGAGGGTCCCGGGAAGGGGGGAGCGGGCGCGCTGCAGAGCGGTTCCTTCCCCTCCCCCACCTCACGCGGTCACTGCGAACAAAGGACCGACGATGACACCAAGGGCAGTTCCCGCCAACTGCTCGCCTCGCCAGGCTGCGTCACAGAGACAAGCCCGAAGGCACGTCCCAAAAGTGCCAAACATAAAAGCCGAACCCACACCCTGAACAAACATGACAGACAGTCCATTTCCGGTCGCAGTTGCCCTCAGCCAAAATGGCGGATGCATCTCTTCCGGAATATCACTTCCGGTTCCTGACAAAAATGGCGGCTTTGAACTTCCGTTTCCGGCTGGGAGTCCAAAAACACACACACAAAACAGCGAGGCACGAGGCGAGAAGAAGAGACTCCGGGTGTGAATCAGGAGTGACTCCACTAGCATCAGGGCCATGACAACATGACCAAGCCCTCTGTGTCATCTCTGGGGTCGATGGGCAGTTCACACCCTGAACACACCTTGGATTTGGAAGCAGCGTTGGCCTGGGAACGTAATGCAAATGTCACCAGACGTGACTGTGGCCTGGGGGGTGACTGATGACGGACCTACAGAATACAGTGAAATCACTTTTGTCCCCTCACATCTCATTCCATCCTCCTCCCAGCTGTGTCACACACCTCCCGCTTGGGATCCCTCCATTCCTTCACCCGAGTCTCCAAACATCAGAAGCTCTTTCAGGTAAGGCGGACCCCAGCTTGGTTGAGAGGAGGAGGAGGAGGAGGGAGGGGCCAAGGCATACAGTAGGCTAGGTGGCTGGGGTTCAGAACTTCTGGGCTTTATTCCCAGCTCTCACCATGGATGCAGGGTATAGCCTTCTGGGGGGGAATTCAGGTACCTTCTACTATCTGTGCCTCAGCTTCTCTGCCCATTAAATGGGGATGGTAGCTACATGACATGGCGCAGCATTAGTGTGGAGTAGGGGGCGGGTCCTCAGGAGGTGGAGCGGGGCTGGGGCCTTGGGGGCACCCCCCGGCCAAACCAAAAGTCAGTACCCCACCCTCAGTCCCATCAATCCTGAAACCGAAAGGGAGAAAATTTTCAAAACGAGCCTATAAAGGCTCCCCTCCAGTGATGGAATGAGCTGGGTCCCATGATCACCCCACAATTGCCAATCCAGAATCCCTCAGTGGGAAATTCCAAAAAAGTTAGTATCTTTGCAGCTACTCGGGCAGGGTGGAGTGGGAGGGAGGGGATCAGTGGCGTTGGACTGTTCTAAGTGAAGGCAGGGTGGCGGGAACAATAACATAATCAGCTAATCAAGTTCAACAAGCAACAGCATCTGATCAAAGTAGTATTCTGCCCTCACACCCACCCACGAGTTCTCTAAACCCCATTACTCACCCTGTTGAAAGCAATCACAGCACAAAGAGAAGTCTCACCTTTTTAAACAATTCTCCAGTGACTGTTATAGGACTGTTATAAGTGTAGGCAGGGTGGCAGCAACAATAATATCATCAGCTAATCAAGTTCAACAAGCAAAAGCCTCTGATCAAAGCAGTGTTCTGCCCGCACCCTCCACCCAACAGCCTCACACCCACCCCACCCTCATTACTCACCCTGTTGAAAGCAATCAGCACAAAGTGAAATCTCACCTTTTTAACCAATTGTCCAGTAACAAGCTTACCTTTTAACACAATGCACACACTCATTTGAATAAAATCACAATGAAAGAGCTGTAAAGAGAGAACAAAAGAGTAGAAATTCACACTTTCTAGACAAGCTCATCTATTTTTTTCACCACAATAGTCTCCCCAAGGGGAGGTGCACCGTTCCTGGAAGTACTGCAATACCAGGTCGATGCGTGGAGTGGATGGAGCAAGCTCCTATTCCATCTCCCTGTTCCAAAAATCCATTTAATATATAGTCCTCAGATAGAGGACGTATCAGATATTAAACTGATAAGAACAGATACTACACTTGATCTTAGCCAAAAGGCCGAGAAGCGATACCCCCTTGTGCCAACGCTATCGAGCCCTCCCTTTCCCACAGCTTTTAATAACACCATGAGAGAAGCTCAGACACGCACCAAACACTATTAACGAGCCTTTGATCGCTCTGAAACTAAGCGCTGAGCACTGCCCCTAAACCATTCCAACCTAAGAATTCCAAGCAAGAACTCCCAACACATCCTTCTGCTCAAAGACAGAGAATTCTTCCAGCCTCTTAGTTTGCTTCATCTCGCTGCTTTCTCTGGCAGCCGCCATCCGCTCCCGATTTGCATTAAACCACCCACTTGCCTGTGACGCAAACTGTCACTGTTAACTCTTGCAGCAAAACCGGTAGCGGAAAAAGTATGCAAGCGCAATGCCACGGCCCCTGTGCTCTTCTCTGCTCTCCCTTCACTGTCTCACGCATACCAGCAGGCATACGTCAGACACTTACGGTTATGCTCAGTGCCAGTCCACTTCCTTGCTCTTTCCTGTCTCACCGCTGCATCTTTACCCTCCCCTGAGCTGATTCCTGACTTTTTCGGTCCTGTGTCGTATGTCCAAAAGACATACCTCTCCTCCCGTGTATTCTGGGATTTGTTTTTCTCCTGCTCCTAAATGTCAGAGATCGGGCATGGCTGGAGATGGTATACTGACCTGGATGGCTACACAAATTCTCTATCTCAGATGCTCAGAGGTGCTCTCTCTCTCTCTCTCTCTCTCTCTCTCACAGATGCTTTTTCTCACATGCTCGGGGTCCAACTGAACACCATTTTTAGGGTCAGGAAGGAATTATACTATAGGGAAGTAGTCTAAGGGGCTATGAAGCGTCAATCAAATGTTGAGACCCGCCCCTTGACACCTCAGGCCCCGCCCACCTATCTGGTTGACTCCAACCCTTGTCCCATCAGGCCCCGACCACCTGCAAGGTCATTAAAAGTTTAAAAGTAATTTAAAAAGTTTAAAAGTAATTAAAAATTTAAAATAATATATTTTTAAAAAGAAACAAGGGTCTAACCCAAAACTGAAATGTGTCAAGGGGTCACAGACCTCCACCAAACTTTTATAAAATAAGCATATGCCGTAAGAACAATCAAACTTTAAAAGCTATGGGTATTTGTAGGGTGTTTAGTATGGCTTTGCTACATCCATTTTTATTTAAAAAACAAACCAAAACTTGAAGCATGAGAGAAACATGTTTAACATTAAAAAAACACTCTAAGACATTCCTTGATCATCGCAAGGTCCCCCAGTCAAGAGAGGGTATAGTAACCTTAAGGATTGTTGTGTATGGTGATTTACTGCTTAATACTATAAGAAAGCCCTCCACTGCTCTGCTTTTTCATTGAAACGGGAAAATGTATTTTAACAAAAAATTAGCCAAAAGCACATTGTAGACCATGAAATTTCAGCTAAGCTGGGCCTACTTATAAAATTAAGCTACCAAATTAATAAGTTGCATATTGCAGAGTATGTGAAATGGTGGCTGGAGTCCCTTTTGAAAAGGGGTGATTGTTTCTCATTGCAACACACCCATGCGGTCTTTCTATTCTCAAAGTATGTCCGGTATTTCATGAAGATAACTGTTTATTAATTGCCTCTCTTGTCTGGACCATTTTCCCTAATGAACTTATCCTCTGGGAGTAACTCATCTATGCAGTAAACAGAAATGTGTTAAATGCCAGGCGTGCTAGACCTCCATGGCTCCAGACATCTCAAAATACCTTATCATCAAAGCTAATGGCTGGATGCCACCCCAGGTATCGCTCAATTTAATCACAACAACCCCAATACCCCTTTGTTTGAAGGGTGGAACACTGAAACTAAACAACACATCTAGGTGGCTAGCACCCTTTTCACTAAGTAAAGCACTTGGGTCTCTCCCTCTTGTATTGTTCTCTGAAATTCCTGTGTTTACTCATGTAAATTACCAAAGTGCTTTGAAAAACATTGGATTTAAGAATATAAAAGAGAAGCAATGGAAATAAGCAAGCGGGCAAGCTTCAAGAGAAAAAGATCACTCTTGACAAGAAACTGACAAGAAGTGCCAGGAAGGGGGAGCAGGCGCGCTGCAGAGCGGTTCCTTCCCCTCCCCCACCTCACGCGGTCACTGGGAACAAAGGACGGAGGAGCACACCCCAGGCAGTTCCCGCCAACTGCTCGCCTCGCCAGGCTGCGTCACAGAAACAAGCGCCAGGGCACATCCCAAAAGAGCCATACATAAAAGCCCAACCCACACCCTGAACAAACATGACAGACAATCAATTTCCGGTCGCAGTTGCCCTCAGCCAAAATGGCGGATGCATCTCTTCCGGAATATCACTCCTGTTCCTGACAAAAATGGTGGCTTTGAACTTCCGTTTCCGGCTGGGAGTCCAAAAACACACACAAAACAGGGAGGCATGAGGCGACGAGAGACCCCGGGGCTGCCGAAAAACCACGTTTTTCTGCGTCGTCTTCGCTTTTGTGGTAGCCTGCACGCCAGCCTACGTATCTACACAAGTAGCCGTCTCCGCCCCCAGAGCGCATGCGCACTCAGGTTCCCGCGCATTCCCAATACTTCCCTGCGCATGTGCACTCCGGCTTATTTCCCCCAAAGGCCGTTACACATGCGTGCATAGCCCTTACGCTACTGCGCATGAGTGGACATCAAGTTACCCGCCCCTTCTGCGGGCGTAAGCGCTTAGCCGCCTTTCCCCGCCCCATCCGCCTCGATCCGCATGCGCGTTCGGCTTTCCCCCTCTCCCCTGAAAGGGGAGTTTCCCAGCATGCCCCGTGGCTCCTCCTGCGTACTTAAGCCTCGGCGGGGGCAGATCTCGGCCGTTTACTCTGGCGCGCGGCGGGGTGAGTGAGCGGGGCCGGCCCTGGTGCGGGGCCTGGGGGCCCCTGTAGTGGGCGTGCTGCTGCGGGGCAGCGATGGGAAAACTCGGGGGGGGGGGCAGAGGCGACCCATTGCGGCCAGGGACACGGGGGGCCGCTCTGCTGTCCGGACACGCGCGGAAGCCCCTGCGGGGTGGGGCGGGGCGCTGTGAGGCGATGGGGCACGTGGCTAGAAGGGCCCTGCGCCTGGCTCTGTCCCAGCGCGGCTCCTGGCGCCGGAGGGGGTGGGGCTGTTCTCTCTGTGAGGAGACTGTCACAGACCTGTGCTGACCCCCTGTGAGGACCTAGATCTGTCTGAGGAGAACAGCCCTGCCCCGGGTCAGGGGTCGGAGGGGCCCTGGCAGTGCCCTGGGCCGTGGGAGAATGGGCCCGTGTTGCTGGGTGCTCTTCAGGGCCCTGCCCCCTTGCCATGGAGACGGGTGCCCATCCCCTGTCCCTAATGCTGCTCTCTGTGCGCAGGTTGTGAAGGCCCGAGTGCTCGCTCAGGTGAGTTACAAATGCCTTGTGTGGGCTGGAGACGCTTCTCTCCCGTTCTTCCTCCTTCCCAGGCTCAGCCAGCTGCCATGGGCTGCAGTTCTTCTGTGTTCCTGGTATGTGGGGCACCTCGGGTGGCCGAAGGGTCCATGGGTACATTTATAAGGCCATGGCACCCTACTGTCTGTGCTCTGTAAATGACTGAAGTTCCCTAGTATGGGGAGCTGGGCAAGCGGCAGTGGGGCATGCTACTGGGGGTGAGATGTCAGCATTACTGGAGTATGTCATGGCTGTTAATTGGGTCCCTGGTCAGGAGATGGTGGGGGAGGTGTGTGTCAGGAGCATGAAGTGCTGCAGAGATGATAAATGCTGAACTCTCTCTTTCTGAGGATTCAGTGAAGAAAATCTTTACCAGATTCTGAGTGGCACTGACCTCAGCTGGGCTAGGTGTGGATCTCGTGCATGTCCCTGCAGCCCTGCCTGGGTGTGGGACAGGCCCCTTTGGGGCAGCAACAGAAGGGAGCATATGCTTATGTTGCCTTTAACATGGTGGGCGAGGCTGTAGGAATGTTGTTGCTCTTACAGGAGCAGAGTCATTGGCTCTGCATATTAAGGTTCATACATGTCTCTTTTCTCAGGCATGGGTCTCACCAGTCGTGCATCTGCAACATCTTCACATGTGAGTAGCTGAGCTTTTTCCATCTCTGATGGGAACCATACATACAACATGGGGTGGTCTACTCAGGGAAAACCAACTGCATTACTCCAGGGCTAGGGTTCAGCTTTCTTCCCTATTTGGGATGGGAGCAGGGACACAACTCGTGCACTGCTAACTTGTGGGGCTTAAGTTGAGGTTCATCCACTGACTTGCTGTTTGTTAGGTCATCTCCTGCATGGAGAGCCTTGCCTCTCCATGTATGCATCCCTCTTAGACCAGCAGAAGGTGTGGCTGCTCGGAACGATGGCTGGGCAAGATGGAGGAGGGTGGTCAGTGCTGGCCTGGGATCTATGTATTGGACTGATCCGAGATGTTTTACCTGCTCCTTCTCGCTGCAGCAGTGCTGTCTCCCAATAAATAGCTGTGCATGCTAGGGCAGCATTTGGTTTCTATGGGGATGGAGATTTGTGGTTCCACACTGGTTCTGACCATTCTTGTGTGCCTGGCAGCTCGGTCCTCTACCCAGCCTGAGGGCAGCTGCAGTGGTTGGTCAGTGCAGGCTGCAAGGTGTGGGTTTTCCCATGGGTGCAGTCATGTTCCTGCCCCCTGCTGTTCAGTGATGAATGTGAACAGACAAGCATATGGCTGAGTGTCTGTGATGCTAGCTTAATTCTGAGAACATGGAGATCATCTCCAGGGAGGAGAGTGGAGAGGCTTTTGGTCTAGGAATAGAGTTAACCTGTCCCTCCTGTTTCAGGTTATCCCCACCCCCAGATGGAGTCCAGCCTCTCATACAACCTATACAGGTAGGATTGGGAGTTATTGGTCTCTGTGGGGCTGGAAGGCCTGCACTGCTGGGAGCAGGCTCTGTGGGTGCTGAGCACTCCACTTTGGGGTATGTCAGTGCCCAAGTCCCTCGACAGCCCTCTTGCCATGTGATCTTAACTAGTTTCTCTGAAAAGTTTTGAAGAATGCTGGTCACTAGCATGTTAGAGTTCTGATGGCAGCTGGCCCTTGGGCTGGGAATGCTTTTTATTCACAGGCATCTGTCTCATGGGGCTCTCTTCTTTCCCTCTAGGTCAACACTTCCTGGGGTGAGTGCCTGTCTCAGGTAAATGCGTCTCCTGTGCAGTGTCCCTAGCATGGTAGGGCCTGGCCACTTCCCTTCTTGTAGCTCTGGGCTGGGCCATTATGTTGACAGTTTGAAAGGATGACACAGTGTTAGCTGGACGACGCTTGTCTCATGGCATTTGAGTTACCAAAGCCCTGATCAGACTGCTCTGGCTCTGCACCTATGAGCTGTGCCCCGTTCCTGTGCTCACTGACCCTCTCCTCTTCTTCTCTATGCAGGTGAGATGCCTGGATCTGGGAATGGTGAGTGACCTACTCTTATTCTCTAGTCCTAGCTCCCCCTCTGCCCACTGTTCCGATGAGGAAACTTGTGCCTGTCTTACTGTCTGTCCGGTACCAGAACCTGCAAAGGTGAACCCACTGGTACCTGCAGCATGAGAGGAGGAGAACATGTTCCAAAAGGAACAGTCTGATGGGACGCTGGGCTGGCTCTGACACTGTTCCCTGGGTGCAATGGCTGATTAACCCACCCCTTTCTGACCCCAGAATGCTGCTCTGCACACAGCCCTCTCAGGCAGGAGCAGCGCTCTGTAATACAGCAAGGCAAGGGATGCAGTCAGAGCACCTTTATCTAAGCATTGTGGTGATGAAGCCACTACAGAGCAGAGGGAGCAAACGCTAATTAGATGCTCTGGTTCTTTTCAGGTGCTTGAGTGAGAATCTTGGCCAGCTCCTGGTCCAGCTGCACAGGTAAGGGCTCCTGCAGCTAGCTGGTCCCTGGCTGGACCAACAGCCAAGCCCTATTGGGCCTGAAACTTCCACAATGAGGAGAGAGGGTGAACTCCTGTATTAATGCTAGCTCTGTCCTGGAGCCTGTGACCCAGACAATCAGCTGCTGCTGTGTGGGGCTCAGTCCTAGCTGCCTGCTCTCACTGAGGTGATGAGCTCCTTCTGGAATCTCGTTCGGCTGAACATTGCTGTTGAGACTTGGATTCTGAGGCTTGGTGACGAACAGGCTGCAGGTTTTGCCTTATCAAGGAACTTAGTCCAGGGATGTAGGGTTAGAAATGAAGGCCTCAAGGATTCAGATCAAATAACCTCTCCTCACCTCTTCAGGTTGAAGATGCTGGAGTGGATGGCCCCTGTGCTGAGTCATGGGTAAGGGCCCTTCAGCTCTCTCCAGGGCTCTCTGCAAATGGCCCTTGCATAGAAGCATGTGCAAGAGACCAGCTGCTAGAATTGTCCCTGTGCTACTCTGCCTGTCTGGGGCAAATTGCAAATGCCACTGCCTGGGATCAGTTTCCTGCCCAAACACCTGGGACAAGGGGTGTGGAGGGAGTAGAACTGCATGGTGGTGTCAGGGCAGCCAGCTCTGGGTGGGTGGTTTCACTTTTGTGGTAATGCCTGGGAGGGGCCTGTGTAGCCCCCCCTTGTGGTAGGTACAGTGCTGTTTTGTGAGGGAGGGGATGCAAACTAGCTCACTTTGATTTAATATAAACATGAAAATATTTGAACGCCTGAGAACTGCACAGAGCTTGGAGTTGGGGTTTGGGGACATCTGTGCTGGGGAGTTGCTGACTACGTTGTCCTGTCCCAGCAGGTAGCTGGAGGTCTGGGGTCTGAAGCTGCCTGAAATGGTGAGTGATGTGCTGTGTCTGTAGGTGTAAAGGAGGCAGGCAGGCTGGCAGAGTGCACAGCTGCTCCTCAGTGTAAGCCGACTGGCAAGCTCTGCCCCTAGCGGGGGTCCTGTCCCACTCTCTGGCTTCTCAGTGATGAGACCCCTACCGCCCCAGTCTGATCCCCATGACTGAGTGGTTCCCTCTGAAGCCAGGAGCTGGCAGCCTGTGGGTTTGAAAACATGGAGGGCTGGGCGAGGAGCAGGCCACCAAGAGCTGTTTTCTCTATTTCAGGAGCCTTGGAATTCCAGCCGGGAGATGGGCATTCAGCCAGTGAAGCTGCAGGTGGGCTGAGAAACACCAGCTGGGGAAGGGGCTCATTTGGGGCTGGCAGAGGGAGGTGGTGGAAGGTGCCCCATCCGTGGGCTGTGGGTCAGAGGTGGGGAGGTGCCGTGTCCTGATGAGGAAAGCAGGTCTTGTCTGACTGTCCATCCTGGTCCAGAACCTGCCAAGGTTGAACCCACTGGGCTGGTGGAGGGAGAGGAGGAGACTCTGTTCCCAAAGGAATCGCCTGATGGGAGTAGGGCAGCATGGGTCAGGTGAGGGGTGTGCCATGGGAAGCTACTCTGCTACAGCTCTGCCTGTGTCTCATAGGGCAGGGCTACCTGGAAGCACAGCTTGCCTGAACACAGCCAGGGGTGCAGTTGTTGCTGACTTTGAACCTTGCCCCCTGCATGCTGACCCTCCCATCCCTAGGCATGAGCTGTCACTCTCCTGTGCTGGTGCCTCCCATCCCCAGCATGGTACATTCCCTGGATGTGACTTTACCCCCACCCCGTGCCCACCCTTCCTTCCCCCAGGCACGAGGTAGAGCATATGATGAGGCACTTACTGCCCCAGTCCCGTGCTGGTGACTGACTGGAACTTCTTGAAGCTGGTCCCTGGGGATCCCTGTCTGCTCCGGCTAGCACTCATCTCACTGGTCTCTCTCCCACCTGCAGGTTGGAGCGCACGGACCAGCCAGGAGCAGATGCAGCTTTTCCATCACACCTGCCTCCTGGGGAGAGCTCTCCACTCCCTGCTGAGCCCTGACAAACCCAGCAGAGCTTGGTGTTGACAGATGCAGTCAGTGTATGGTTCTGCGTGTAGTGACTGTCAAATAACATCTCTGCACAGAGCATCTGGAGTCTGTGGTGTCTTGATTGGCCTCAGCATGTGGGTCTCAAGGTTTGCCCAGGGTGGGGTGGGGTTACCAGGTGGAGTTGGGCCCTGCTCACCCATAGCTGTGCTGGGCTGGCTGAAGTCCGGGAGCAAGGGGGTCACAGCTCCCTGCATGGAGCTGGGCTGGGCCCATCATGCTGAAGACAAGGAGTCTCATTCAGGCTTGCAAACCCCATGGAGTGTTAGGGGTCTGCCAGCCAGCTGGCCCATGGGGTCCCTCCTACCCCTTCAAGGCAGAATTGCTGGTTTGTGCCCAGGCTGTCCTGCATCCCAGAGGCTGAGGCTAGTGCTCCATCCGTGCCACAAGGGAGCAGCCTCGGTCCCAGCCAACACCTGAGACAGCACTAATTGCACTGGCTCAGCCTTTCCGTGACTGCGATGGCAGGATGCTGCACAGGAGCAGCACCCAGTAACTGGCTGCTGTGTGATGGGGCTGGAGCAGGGATCTCACCATGGTGCCATGTGTCTGTCTCATGCTGAGGGGACTCCTGGCATATCCCCCATTAGTCACTCTTGTCTCCCTCCTGCCTTGGCCTGACCCCGCTCCCCCCCAGCCCTAGTACTAACCCATGGACAGACTCAGGCAGGGGGGTGTGGGATACTGCTTGTGGCTCACTCAGCCTTAGTTGAGTGGCTGAGTTGGAGGGTGGTAGCTCTGTCCTAGCTCAGCCTTCGGAGCATCTCAACGTCCTGTCCAGGGTTCTTAGGTGGCCTGAGGCTGCGCTATGCCAGTGCCCCCCTTCTCCATGTAATAACCTTCATGTCTCTGTGCATGGGCGCCTAATACAACCTACCCTACAGGCCAAAGGGGTGGAGTCATGCTGGGGTAGAGCTGGGAGAGGAGCCATGGCCCTAACTGCTCCATCTGCTCCTTGGGCCTGTATGTGGGGAGCTGTACTACAACAGGACAAGACCAGCTGCTGTGCCTCTAGCCAGAGCAGTACCTGAGCTGATTCTAAGCTCCTGGCACACGGGTGCCACCTCCCTGCGGTTCCTTCCGATGTAGGTTGGGTGCTTCTGTCTGACTGCAGGCTGGTAGCCCCCTGCAGAGCAGCTGTAAGAGCAGGAGCTGAGCAAGGCCATGACACTAGCACTTCAGCTCTTCCTCTTGGTGTGCTGCCTGCATGATGAGATGTGGCACAGCTGTAGTGGTGTTGGTCCCAGGATTAGAGACAAGCTGGGGGCGGTAATAGCTTCTATTGGACCAACTTCTCCTGGTGAGAGAAGCTTCTGAGCCCATCTTCAGGCTGAAGGAAACTCCTGACTCCTGATGTTCAGTGCAGGCCCATCCTGCCCCAGCAGCACGCAGGAGCCCGTGTCTATGATGGGCTGGTATCTTCTGGCTGGGAAGCTGTGAGATCTGTGCTCCAAGAGTGGCCTGGTGTGGCCTTGTCTAGCCTGGGCCATGGACAAGGGCTGCCCTGCTGCAGCACAGGCTGGGGTTGAAGTGTGGGTTCTGCAGCACCATCACTTGCAGAGAAGAAAGTGATGTGGGTGAGATATGGGGCCAAGTTCCACTGCGAGGTGGGATCACCCTCTTGTGGGTGCCTGTGTGCTTAGGGCTGGCTTGCCCTCTCCCCATGCTGCAGAAACTGGCTTGCAAATGCCCTAGAGCATAGGGGGTTTCTCCCTGCCCTGCAAAGGCTAAAGATGCTGGCTTAGCACCTGAGCCCATGTTGGCAGCTGGGGGCACCTGTAGCCAAGGGGCAGCCTGGGCCAGGAGGGCAGTATGGTGGGTGGGTAAAGCAATCTTCCCCCATGGCAGAGCGGAGTCACCATCTCTCTTCCTCTCCCCTTGAACTTGTCTAGGAGGCTCCTGCAGCTGGGCATCTGGCTGACTGGTTCCTGGGTGCTCAGCCCTGCAGTGGATGCTGTGAGCCGGGAGGGGGTTAACCTGTCTGGGCCTGTCACACCAGCTGCCTCCATGGCCTTGGAAAGCTCAGGATTAACCATGCAATCTCCCACCACAGCAAGGCCTCCTGCTAAAAGCTGCCTTGATAACCGGCTCATGCCTGGCTGAGTAGAAACAAGCCCTTCAGGGCTGAAGCAGAGATTTGCTCTCTGGCTTGCCATAGTGGCAGCCTGGATGGGCCTGGCATTGATGCTGGTGGCTTGGCTGGGGGGGGGCAGTGAGGTGGCTGTGCCAGCACCCTCTTCCCCGTAGCAGACACTGTCTGCCTGAGCAGAACCCGTGCTGCAGGAGGACCTGTTGTCAGTTATTTGCGTTGCCACAGTCCTGGCTGCCGGCTGCACTAGCACTGCAGACATCACAGGGCTGCATGTGTGATGCACCTGCACTAACTGCACCTGCCATGCAGGTCAGCCCCCTGGGAGGCTGTGTGAGCAGCCAGACTCTAGGCCCCATTGCTGCTGGGAAACCAGGCCGCTTGGTCTCTACGCAGACCTTTATTTCAGAGTTTCTGTCAAAAATGAGAACAGATGCCACTGCAAACACATGAATAATGCTTCCCACAAGCACAGAAAGATCATCAGGATGTGCTCCGGGGGTGTCCCAGCCCAGGGGGTGCAAGGAGCGCAGGGGCTGGGAGCCATGGGTCCAAATACAGCAGCGACATCTTGTTTCCAGGTCTCCTGCTGCAGGAAGCAGGCCCACCACCTTCCAGTTCTGCAATCCTGCCACCCCTCGAGCTCCAAGCTGCCTGTCCCCTAGGGCCCCAAAGAGGGAGGAGACTGGGCTCATTTCACAGTCAGAGGGGCAAAGGAGCCACAATGCCCTACCCTGGCAGGCTTTCTTAGACAGAGAGGGTCAGAGGAGGCAGATGACAACCAGTCATAGCAGGAAGGCACAAATCATTTCTGAGCCCCAGAGCAGGAGATAAAGGCAAAGGAAACCAGCCAGGGCTTTGTGGGGGAGGGATGGAACAAGAGAGTAGGTTGGGCAGTGGGGGGTAGGAGGGAATCATTCACTCCAGGACAGCCTATGGGTGACAGGAGAGCCTGTGCGGTCAGGGCAGTGGGAAAATCCACCGTTGAAGTGAGAGTGGATTGTTAGCAGAGACAATTCTGCTCACCAGCATAACTCTCCCTGCCCCCAGGCAACCCTGGCTGGCGGATCCTCCCCAGGGTCCCTGCTGGTGGAGTGGGAGCATTTCTTAGTGAGAGATGCCCCATCTCAATTCAAAGACCCCACACAGCAGGGAGTTTTCCTGTGGACTTTTAGTGGGGCTCAGGGGCCCACTTTGTAACTTCTCCTGAAATCCCCTGCCCTCCCCCATTTGGGGGAGCTCAGCCTGTCTGGGAATCCCATGCCCACCTGGGGCAGCAAAACTGTCAGCGTGAGAAGGGCTGTAAGAGAACTGCCCTGCACAGCTGTGTGCAGCTGGTGGTGCTGCTGCTGTTTGCAAGCAAAAAAACCCCATTCCAAAGCCAGAGCCCAGCCCTGGGAACCTCAGGCCATCCCCATCCTGTCCAGCTCAGCCCAGCTTCTCGGGGCAGTCTGCAAAGCAAGGGGGTGGGGGCCTTACTGGGGTACGGCTGCACCAGGGACCCTGCCACAGGAGCTGCTAACGTAGAGCAGCTGTAGGAAAAGGTTAGGAAAGCGCAATCACAGGAGTCTGTCTTGGGGCAGGCAGGAGAACTGAGATGTGCCCACTCCATGCCAGGGCAGCTCTGGGAGATGGGAAGCAGCAGGGAGAAAAGGTCACGGATCTGAGCGACAGGAGGGAGCAAAGCAAGTCAAACACGCCTCTGGGTGTGCCCCAGCCTCTCAGCCCAAATGCCCCTCCCCACCATGCCTGTCCTGGCAACCTATTGCCCTTCCACCCCCAGCCTGGCAGCCCAGATGCTGTTCCACCCCTGCTCTGGTGCAGATGGCCACAGGGAGGGTCCCCCGAGCCTGGCCTCCTTGGCTGATGCATTCCAGCAGGTCCAGCATGCCCCAGTGTAGGGGTGGGGATTCACTAGGGATTCCCCTGCAGCTCCAGGGGGGGCTGGGTCAAACTGTTACATTAGCACAGCTACCAAGCTAAACTGCTGCATCCCCACCAAGGCCCCTGAGTCCCACTCCCCGTCCCCACCTGCCTGGAGCCCAGCGTCTGTCCCCCGTGCAGAGCCCCTCTTCCCATCCCATGTCCTTCCTTCAGTTCCATGGATGAAATAGCTGGGCAGGGCCCCCCCAGGCAGCCTGACAGCGGCGAGCCCCACAAGCCCCTATTGCTTCTTCTTGAAGAAGCTGAATCTCTTTTCGCGGTCCTTCTCCTTGCCGTCCTTGCTACGCAGGGCCACGGGGCCCTCGGGGGCGCTGTTGGGGGATACGGGTGGCATGCTCATGGCCCGCGTCATGCCCTTGCCGGTGAGTGAGGGTGGGTCCTCTGTGTCCTGCTGGGGTGTCGGGGTGCAGGCCGCTGAGGCATTGATCACCCGCATCCAGGTGCTCATCTCGGCCTAGGGGAGAGAGGGAGCTGTGGGTCGGGACAGGAACTGGAGCTCAGAGTGGGTGGGGCACTGGCTCTGGGGGGAGGCGGGGCACCGTGAGAGGTTGGCAAGGCAGAAGGCAGGACTTTGGGGCACAGAATGGGTCTGGGAGGTGTCAAAGCTCTAGGGAAGGGCCTAGGATTCAGAGCAGATGAAGCCAAGGGACTAGGTGAGGTGAGGTGAGGCAGAGGATGCATGGGACTCAGGGTGGAAGGGGACAGGGCAGGGTGGGCAGGGATATCGGGGGAGGGCTCTAGGGCTGGAATGGGCTGAGGCAGAGGGTCTGGTACACTGTAGAGCCTGGCAGAAGGGCTGGGGTACAGGGGTCTTGTAACTCCAGTCCCTTGGTGACACAAGGAGTCCTGTAACCCAGGTGTTTGGCTGCTGTCCCCAGGTGCATGTGCAGGGAGGAGGGGCTGTGAGGTTAGCCCTCTCTGCCCCCTCCTGACCTTTCCTGCTAGAGGGGGAGAAATTACAGCTTGGCAGGGTTGGATCCCCCCGCGTGCACGCACGGACGCATGCACACAAACCAAGGAGCACTGGGAGGGGCCACGAAGCGCTCAGAGGCCAGTGTGCAGGGCGCCCCCCTGTGGACAGGGTAAGCAGCTCCCTGGTGTGTGAGGGACTCACCTCATCTTTGGCCTGGAATAAATACTCTTTGCCGTCACTCAACCTGCAGAGAGGAAAAACACACGTCATCTCGCCTCCTCACGGCTGGGCCAAACCCTGCCTTGTGCCGTTCTCCATAGCCCATCCTCGCCCCCTGGTCCCTTCCCTCTCAGGCTGACACCATCCCCTCGGCTGCGTTCCTTCCTCCCCACCCTAAGACTGTCCCCTCTGCCCCACCCATGGCCTGCAGGCCCTCCACTGCCTGCCTGGCAGCTCTGCCACACAGGTGCTCCTACCCCAGCTTGAAGACATGCTTGCGTTTCTTGTAGTCCAGTGCTACGTTGCACTGCGCCCCCTGCAGGCTGACGGGCACCTCGCCATGGTAGGGGACACCGTGGCTGGCGTTCTTGGGGTCTTTGTAGAAGCCCAGGCTGCCTTTGTGCAGGACACAGTACACGTTCTGCCAGGACCTGCAGGGGAAGCACAGAGCGTCACAACAGCCGGGGGGGAGGGAAGTGCAGCTGGGCGGGGGGGGCACAGCGCAAGGGGGCAGGGGTGGGACAGAGCCATCAGTGGTGACACCAATATGGCCCTGGACAACATGACGCAGCCCCCCCAGAGCTCCACCTCCAAGGCAGGTTGTCCCCCCAGCCCAGGAAGGGGTGGGGCCTCTCACCTGTTGGCTGCCTTCTTGCCCTGGGCTTCCATCTCCTGCTTGCGGCACAGTGCTCCCTCCATGTGCTCCTGGGCAGTGGGGTCCGGTGACCGGAGCGGCAGAGTGGCCGAGTAGGCAGGCTCGGGGGTCAGTGCTGGCAGCTTGGTGCGGGCCTTGGGCGAGGGGGCCGGGCTGTGCTCATCCGGCCGGGCTCCACTTGCCACCTCCGCCACCGCTGATATCTGGGGCCGGGGACAGACCAGGTGTGACAGAGCGCAGCTCCTGGATTCCTCCTGCCTGCTCTGCCCCACCCACCCAGCTGACCCCCTCTGGATCCCACCCCCCTCTCAGAGCTGGGGAGAGAACCCAGGAGCCCGGGCTGCAGCATAGAGTGGATGGGCCTATGAGCAGCAGAGGCTGGTATCTCCCCTCGCAACCCCCCGCGCCGGGATTGGGCCCCCTGACCCAGCTGCTGTCTGTGGGCCCTGCTGGTGCCAAGGCTGGGGGGGCCGCGTTACCTGGGGGGACTCGGAGTCAGGGTAGATCCCATTCATAGCCGGCAGCTCCAGGGGATGGCTTTGCAGAGCGAGGGTCCTGCAGGGGGAACGACAGCAAGCATTAGGAGCTTGTAGAGACCCACAGGAAGGACCCCCACCAACTGCACTGTCAGGACATACCCCGTCCACTCCCCCATTACTGGGACTTCCCCCCTGCCCCCAGCTTGCACGCCCCATGCTGTCCTCCCCCAAGGCCAGGAACTACCCACCAGCCCCCTACCCGGCTGGTGCTCCAGGCCAGGGCCAGCTCTCACCCGTCTGCGTTGCTCAGTCCTGGCCCCTGCTGGCTGTCAGGGAGCAGAGCTGGCTGCGCCATGACCTCAGGCTCCAGCGTGGGTGGTGTTGGGGGCCGCCTCTTCCTCGCCGCCTCCTCCTCGCGCCGCAGCCGCTCCTTCTCCTCCAACTGGTGGGGAGAGGGGCACACGGAGATGGAGCCAGGGCTGGGCACACAGGCCAGGGGCATGCTTCCACAGACACATTGTAGGGTGTAGGAGGGCAGCTCCATGGGACACCAACCCAGAGGGGCCAGACCAGGGGTCTGGTTCTGATCCATATCAAGATGGGCACCAAGGGGCAGAGCTGGGACCCGCCCCCTGTGCCAACGCATTCCGAACTGCGGTTCTAGTTCTGATCCATCTGGCAAGAGACAGGCCCCAGTGGCAGAGCTGCCCACAACTCGAGGGGATCCGGGGTTCTAGTGCGACTCGTACTGAGAGAGGCCCTGAGGGGCAGAGCTGGGATTGAGTGAAAGGGGAGCGTAGAATTGGGACTGCGGTTCTGATTTGCCTGACAGAGACGGGCCGAAGGAGTAGCACTCAGCTCAGACCTGCTACAAGGCAGGAGTCCAGATCCAGGGTTCTGGTTCTGATCCATTGTACACACTCCACACAGACACACCCACTGGAGGCTCCATTCACCAAGTTTGGTGGGTCTCAGGTCTTAGCTCCAATTGGCGGCCTCTGTGCCAAACTCAGTGCCACCTCTGCCCCATGGCACGGATACTCCCAGGAGACATCCCCCGCCCGGGCCAGGGCTAAGCACTGGGGGCTGTGTGGGTTGGCAGTGTCCCACCAAGGTACACGACAAGGGCCTCAGGACTCCCGGGGCAGAGCTGCAGGGGTGCGTGTGTGGGCAAGCAGCAGCACCCCCACCTCGGGGCACACACCAGAGCCCCTCCCCCCCGGCAGGGCCTCACTGTGGTGAGCTTTTCCAGGGCCAGGAAGCGCTCCTCCCAGGCAGCAGCCAGCTTCTGGAAGCCTTCGTGCCTCTTGATGAGATTCTCCACCTCGTCCACGTTGCCGCCCAGCTCGGCTGAGCGCACGATGGGCTCCTGGCTGGACAGCCAGGCCTCAGCCATGCTGGCGTCGCGCCCGAACATCAGCACCTCCATAACTGCAGAGGGACAGCCCAGATGCGTGGGGCCAGCGCCGGGGACAGGACCCCACAAGTCCAAGTTCCCAAACCCCAGCAACCCACTGGACCCACTCCCCGCATGGTGCTGGAGATAGAACCCAGGAGTCCTGACCCTCAACCCAGTGACCTCCCCGCTGCATCTCTCTCCTGCCACATCAGCTTCAACCTTATCCTTGTGCTGCTGCCCCTTTCCCTCCTTCATGCCCCCCCCCCAAAGAGCCCCTTGACTTCCCTGCCCCTCCCCCACTAACCAATCTGCAGCCAGTCCATCTTCTCCTGCCACCGGTCTCCGATCTCCTTGCGCCGCTCCTGCAGCTGGGACAGCTTCTCTGAAATCTGAGCAGAGGGGCTGGCTCAAGAAAGTGGGGGGCCCTCAGCACCCCCCGGAGGAACCACCACACTTCTGTTAGTCACCTGGTCCCCCCCGCCACGAGAAACCAGGGCCTAGTCAAATGATTGGGAGGTGAGGAATGGATCGCAGTGGGGGACACAAACTGCATGCAGGAGGGGGAGTTTTGGAGGATGCCTGGAGGGAATCCTGAGCTGGGTCCCAGCGTAGGGGTGCAGGGAACCCAAGACATCCAGCCCACACAACACCTGGGGGCAGTGTTGGGGGGACTTTCCGGAGCGGGCAGTGCTGGGGTGCACGGGCACTGGGGGGTGCTGCCTGTCTCACCTTGTCAGAGGCGTAGTGGCTCTTGTCCAGCAGTGTGGTGCCCATGGCCACGCAGGCATTGAAGCTGTCTGTCCGGGCCTCCACCTCAGCCTTGATCCCTTGGTGGTTCTTGATGACCAGGTCGGCCGAGGACACGTCCCTGGGGCAGGAAAAGGACCCTGCAGCATGACTGAGCTGGCAACCCCCCACCCCCCACTGGCCAGCTGAGCCCAATCCATATCCTATAGCCTCCAGACCTGTCCACACTGGGCCATGCTGTTCCAATCCCCTTTGGGCCATGCTGGCTGTGGCGGAGGCCTGGCTAGTCTGTCCTGAGCTATACTGGTCTGTGCTGGGCCATGTCAGTATGAACTGGGATAGACTGGTCTATGCTGAGCCGTTGGTCTGGACGGGGCGGTACTGATTAGTCTGGACTGATAGACTGGTCTGTGCTGAGCCATACCAGTCTGCTAGGCTGGGCTGAGCTGTGCTGGGCTACAGTGATCCACACTGGGCCATGCCAGTCTGGGCTACCCCACTCGGTGCACGGGGGTACCCCATTCACCTGGGCTTCTCCTGGGCATCGATCTGCAGGTGCACCCCATCCATCCACAGCAGCAGGTCTCGCACCATCTTGAAGAAGCGGAACTTGTCCACGGTGTCGAGCAGCAGGTGCCGGCGGCCTTGGCTGCTGCTCAGCAGCTCGGCCCAGGCCTCGCTCACGGCCTGCTCATGGCGCCGGATGTCATCGGCCTTCTCACCCGCGTAGGCCTTCTGCAGCCGCGTCGCGTCCTCCTGCACCTGTTTCACCTGGAGGAGCCGGAGGTCAGAGGGGCCTCCTGCCCTGCCACCCCTCCCACATGGGGGGGGGAAGTGTGTGTGGAGCGGCACACTCCCCCCCACTCCATCCTGACCTGCCCCCTTTCCCTCCTCCAGATCCTGCCCCACACTCTGTGCCCCTGTCCCATCCTACTCTCCTTCCCCTGCCCCAGACCCCCACAGATCTTGCCCCCATTCCACCCTATTCCCCTCCCCAACCCAGATCCTACTCCACAACCCCTCCCTGTCCCATCCTGCTCCCCTCCCCCTGCCACAGATCCCCCCAGATCTGCCCCCATCCCACTCTGCTCCCTTCCCCCACCCCAGATCCTACCCCACAGCCCCTCCCTGTCCCATCCTGCTCCCCTCCCCTACTCCCCACCTCACCCACCACCTTGCCCCCACCCCACTCCCCAACCCCCTGCCCCAGACCCTGCAGTTGGCAGTACCTGTGCACTGAGTGCCTGGATGTCATGCTCATAGGCTGTGTGCATGCGGTGCATGGCCTCAGCTGTGTTCAAGTCACGCCCCACCTCGTCCGGCAGCTGCTTCTGCTTGTGCTGCACCTGGGCCAGCGTCTCGCGGGCATCGTGGTAGAAGCGATGCAGCTCGTAGGAGGCTGCCAGCATCTGGCTGCGAGTGTCGATGAGCTCCAGCAAGTCGGCCCAGGCCTCGTTGAGCCCGTCCTTCCACTCAGCAATGGTGGCGTTCTCCGAGTGCCCGGACGAGATCAGCTCGTCCGCCAGCAGGTTCACGGCGTCCACGCGCTCCTGCCCGATGTTACTGGTGTCACGGGAGAACTCCCGGAACTTGTCCCGCAGCATCTGGGGAGAGAGAGCAATCAGGGAGGCTCATGGGGCCAGGTCTGGGGGAGCAGGAGAGGGGGTTTGGGAGGGGGTCAGGCAGGAGAAGGGGTGGGAGGGACATGGGGGAGGTGATGGGCTCCAGGCGCATGAGGCTGCCCCAGTTGAGCTACCTGGGCTAGTGCTGCCTGAGTCAGACACACTGGGCTACGGCCCCACGCTGCACAGCTACGCCACACTGGGCAGCCAGCAGGGCTCTGGCACCAGCCTGCACAGGAGCCATGGCACCGCCCGGGGCTGCCACCCTGCAGGCCTCAGGCCGGCCTGGCTCTCCCTGCGCTGTCCTAGGCACTCACAGTGACGTGCTCGTAGTCCTGCCCCAGCTCGTGGGAGGCAGCCACCACCTCACGTTCCGAGATCCACTGCTCCAGATCATCCACATCGCGCTTGAGCTGGCAGAGGCGCTGGTGCTCCTGCAGCTTGCCCCGCCGCTCCTCCGCCAGGTCCTTCAGGCTGGCGTACAGCTTGTCCACCTGGCCCTGGCGCAGAGTGATCCGCTCGCTGCGGGGGGAAGAGTCACTTGAGCCACGGGACACAGCCTGACCCTCGCCGGCTGGAAACGGCAGGGCTCCAAGAGCTGGGGAAGCCCCAGGGCTAACGCGCTGCCAAGAGGCTGCGGCTCCTGTGCTGTGGGGGCTGTACTGGAATGGGCCCTGCCCCACTCCGTGGCTGCGTCGAACCGGGCTGTGCCGCTCCAAGCAGGAGGAAAGGAGGCAAGTTGCTAAGGAGAAGAGCACACCTGGACCCTACAATCCCTCCCACCTGGGACAGAGGCTAGGGCCTGGGCACACAGCTGGGACCACGAGGGCTGATGCATGCACTAGCACCATCCGACCGGGCACAGGCCCAGCTGAAGGGGCAACCTGGGCTCGGCGGCGGGAGGGCCGGGGCTTCGGGCTCTCCAACCCATGGGAGGCTGTGGATTCGCTGCCCCCAGGTAGGATGGGGCCATAGGACCTGGTTCTTTGTCCTGGGAGGCAAGGGGGCCTCACCTCTCTGGGTGCTCACTGGCTACCATGTCGCGGCTCTGGTTGGAGAGCTGGTGGATGGTCTGGGCGTAGTCGTCCAGCGCCTGCTCCATCACCAGGTGCTTCTTCACCATGGCCTGGGCAATCAGCTCGTCCTGCAGGTGCCGGACACCAGGCGTCAGAGAGGGATGGAGGACGCGGTGCCACGACGCAGGGGCAAAGGGGGAAGGGGAGCGGGTGCCATAATGCAGGGGCAAAGGGGGGAAGGGCCACTGGCTCTCACAGGAGGGGGATCAGGGTGGAGCAAGACATCCAGGGGCGAGGTGGGCTCTGATCCGCGAACCCAGACTCAGCCATCTCCTGAGATGACATGCAGCTCCGGTGGCCAGCGGGGTGGTGCCCAGTGAGTGAGGGCACCCAGCTCCCATGGGTATCGGGGGGTTAAGGGGCACCCAGAGGCAGAGGGGATGGGGCAGGCTGAGCTCCGTGCCTCTCGCACACCTTTGCCTTCTCTTGAGACATCGTGCACAGCACTTGCGGATAGGGGGGAACCCAGTGGGTGGGGGGGTACACCTGGTTCCCGTGGCTGGGGGGGCTCCCTTCCCTTTGCCCCGACCTTGGCCTTCTCCTGGGACATCATGTGTAGCTCCTGCTCGCCCATCCAGGCCTCGGCTTCGGCCACGTCGAAGTAGAACTGCTGGGCAGCGTGTGCCCGCTCCAGGCGTTGGTGCCGCAGCTCCGCCTGGTGCCCCAGCTCCTGCCAGGCCGCCTGCAGCTCTTCCACCCGCTCCACGGCCCCGCTGCGCGCCAGCCCCGCCCGCCGGCCCAGCAGCTCCTCCACGCGCGGCTCGTGGCCCTGGATCTCCTTCTGCAGGGTCTGGGAGCATAGGCAAGGGGGCTCAGAGTCCAGCCATCACCCTCACCCCCGCTCCTAACCCTTCCTTCCTCCCAGCCCCTCTGACGCAGCCCCAACCTCTGCCCTCAGAGAGCGATTTCAGTAGAGTGTGGGAGCAGAGAGAGGATGGGGGGGGGGGGGTCATGGTATGTCCACCCCCTGACCTCATCACTCTTCTGCCCCGCCCCCCAATTCTCCCCTCCCGCAGCCCCATCCCCTGCCGACCCTCCATCCCTGCTCCTTACATTTTCCCCTTGCCCCCGACCGCCTCTACCCCCGACCTTGTCAACCCCACGGGAGATAGGGAGCACCCCTGGAAGTGAGTGGGGTGAGCAGAGTCCAGCCCCCCCAGCCCTTCCCCCGCCTGGCACCACACCTGGTTCTTCTTTATCAGCAGCTGGACGGTGGGCAGGTCCTTGCCGTGGTCCGTGGAGATGGCCATGGGCATCCGCTCCCTCACCCACAGCTGAAAGCACAATGTGGAGCAGGGTCAGGGGATATGGGGGCTCATGGGGGGCTGCGTGGGGGGTGCACAGGAGGGGACACAGTGGGGGATGCAGGGAGGGTTGCCCGGAGGTACGCCCAGGGTGGGGGATGCTGCATGGGGCACCTTCGACGTTGCAGCCTGAATATCGGGGGAGGGGGGGGAGGAGTTAATGGGATTTCCTCATTTAAAAAAAATTCAAACGGAACCTCCCCTCCCCAGCAAAAGTCCGTCCTGTGGCCCCCTGGCCCCATCCGTGGGTCACCAGCCAGGGTGGGACCCCTAGACACGCTGCACAGAGCCCTGTGCTGACGCTAGAGGGAGTCACCGGCCGGTGCAGCAGGGGATCAGCCACTGAACGGGGATGGAGACACTCGCTTGGCCAGGGAGGCTCTAACTATTTGTTCAACAGCTCTAGGATGCTGGGAGTCAGGACTCCGGGGTTCTACGCCCAGCTCTGGGAGGGCGTGGGGCCCGGAGCAGGGGGGCTGGGTGTCAGGACTCCTGGATTCTACCCCCAGCTCTGGGAGGGCGTGGGGCCTGGCGGGTTGGAGCAGGGGGGCCGGGCTCTGTCTCTGGTTCTGGAAGGGAGTGTGGGGCCGTGCAGCACAGACAAGCCCAAAGATCTAGCACATTATTCTGAAAGGCATGTGGCTCTGTAACTGAGGTTCAGATCTGCCGCATTAGAGACCCAAGGCCTAGTGCCAGCCCGTTAGGGACCCATCATTCAGCCCCAAAACTATCCAGGGGATATAGCAGCCTGCAGGAGAAACCCAGCCCAGATGCCCCCTACCCTGCCCCCTGGCATGGGGACGTGCACTCCTGTATTTCTAGGCTGAGGTCCATGGAGTAAGGTAAGGGGCTGGATCTCATTCCAATCTGTCCTCTCTGGGCCCCCTTTCCCATCCTCCCCCCCCCGGCACTGCCCCCAATCCCTGTGCTGCCTGGGACTCACGATCTCGTCCTCCAGGTCGCGATTGAACTGGTGTTCCTCCTTGGAGGCCAGCAGCTTGCAGCAGCGCTCCTTCAGCGGGCCCCGTAGGTCCAGGAACTTCTCCTCCACCACCCGGAACTTGCCTTCTGCCTCGGCCGTATTGGTGTCCTCCTGGCTCAGGGCCAGAGCCTGCGACTGGATGGCCTCCACCTCCTTCTCTCGCACGTCCATCTGGTTCTCCAGCATCTGAGGGGCAAGGGCAGCATTACAGGCTGGGACCCCGTCCTGACCCCAGCAGAGAGCCCCACCCCAGGGGAGCAGGGAGTCTGGCCCTTCTCCCCACTGGTATAATGCAGCCATGGGTCCCCCTCCTGTGGTCAGGGACGAGGCCAGTCTAGGGCTCTTCAACAAGGTGGCCAATGGAGCGGGTTCCCTCGGCTGGCAGATCATCAAGCCCTTGGGAATGGGAGAACAGGCTCTGGGGCCAGGGTCTGCCCATATCTCACCAGCCTTTGGGACCTGGAATTTTGGGTCTTCTTGGGGCCCCATCATCCTTCACCCCAAGAACCCAGGCTGCCCCCTCCTGGCCTAGGCTTCCCCTCTGTTGCACCCGCCCAGCCCAGCCCCTCCACCTGTTGCTTCTTCAGCAGGATGTTGACACTGGTCAGGTCCTTGCCATAGTCGTCGGACTGGAGCTGGGCCTGCAGCCCGGCCAGCCAGACCTCCAGGGCGGAGCAGCTCTGGGTGAAGAGTTCGGCCCGGTTGGCATCGAAGAGGCACTGGGCCTTGGTCTTGGTGGTGGACTCCAGCTCATCCCAGAGCCGGTGGAGGCTGCCCAGCTTCTCCTTCACCACCAGCTCCAGCTCCGGCTTCTCCGCCATCAGCTGCTGCCCCTCCTGTCAGAGACCCAGAGCGCCGTTTAGCGGGATGAGGCCTTGCGTGGGCTTCAGGGTCTTTGGGCCCCAGCAGCCTGGCCAGGCCCAAGTGAAGGCCAAGTTACTACGTGCCCTGCCTCCTGGAGTCATGTGATCACAGTCACACCTGAGTCTACAGAGACCCTGAGACCTGCCCCATTCATCTCAGTGGGGCATTAACACCAGCACCACTGCTCCAGAGCCTGGCCAGCCCTATCCCAGCAGGGGGGCTGAGTGTGGGGCAGGAGGAGCAGAGTTCAGTGGGCCCAGCTACTCTGCTCAGAGCCCCGACTAGATGGACAAGTACTGGAGGCCCTACTGACACCCCAGCATCCCTGGGAACAGAAAGGGGAGGGTCCATGGGTGACAGAGTCCATGGCAAGGGGTGGGACTGTGGGTGCAGGGCCATGGTCTCAGGGCGAGGCCTTGGAGAGGGTGGCAGAGTGATGGGGCAGGTCCATGGCGTCAGGCTGTGGCCATGGAGGTGGGTCCATGATGCTGTTCAATGGCTCGCAGCCCCCCCACTGTCCCAGCACCTTTGGAGCCAGGGCCATGGTGTTGGGGTGCAGCCATGGGGGAGGGCACAGCAGGCCTGGGTGAAATCCCCAGTTCGCCATACTCCAGCTGTGGGCATGCCCCCCTCCTGCCGGAGTGGAGCCCCCTGGCTGAGGCCCTGCCTCCCCCACCTTCTCGATCTTGTCCAGCCAGTCCTTGTTGGAAGCCAGCTCGGCTGTGAAGGCTTGGTGCTTCTGCCACTTGGTGTGCAGGTTGCGGGCCTCGTCGTACGACATGTCCTGGGCTGTCAGCATCTTCTCGTTGATCCACAGGGTGAGCTGGTGGGGAGGCGGAGGAGAGAGTGAGGACCCCCAGACCCATGGAGCCCTGGGCCGCCACCCCCGCATTCCCCGCTCCCCACCCTCACCTCCTGGCAGTCCTGCAGGAAGTGCTGCAACTCCCGGTTATCCCGCAGTCGCCGTAGCAGCTCGTTGGCAGCCTCCCGATTCCGCTTGTGCCTGGGGAGGGAAAGCAGAGGCTCATGGGACACTCAGTTGCAGGGTGAGATGGGGCCTGCCCTCTGTATGTCATAGCGCCAGCACTGCCTTGGCTGGCGAGGACTCCCCACTCCCTCGGGCACTAGCAACTTGTGCTCTCTGAGCAGGGCGAGCTGAGATCTATCTCCCAGGCTGCTTTGTCCTCCTAGGGCAGGTTGGCCTGGGTCTGGCCAAAGGACGAGCTCCTAGCTCATCACACTCATTAGTCTCCCTGTTTAATGCCAGGGGGAAGGGACCCATCCTCAGTCACACAGTAAGGTATTGCCAGAACCAGGGGTAGAATCCAGGAGTCCTGAACCTCAGCCCCCCAGCCCCTCACTGCCCTCCCAGAGCTGGGGATAGAACCCAGCAGTCCTGATTCCCAGCCCTCCCTGCTCTAACCAACTAGACCCCACCCCTTCCTAGATCAGGGATAGAACCCAGACAGCGATGACACAACGGTGGTTCCCAGAAACCCTTGGGGGCTGGGCTCTCACCTGCCATCGATGGAGTCGACCTTCTCCTGCACTTTGTCTGCATGGATGCTGTTGCCCACAATCAGTTTCCGGCCGGCGTCCATCAGCCCCTTGATCTTCTCCCCGTTGGCCTCCATGGTGGTCATGAAATCTTCATGCTTCTTAATGGAGGCCTCTGCCCCTTGCAGGGTGCCAGGCATCTCAGTGTGGGACAGCACATACTCCTGCAGGGGCGAGCCGCACACAGGCATGGCCCTAGGCACCACGTGGCCCATGTCCCATGCCCCTGCCCTGAGTGAGATGGAGACCCCGAGCGAGGAAACGTGGGGCTAGTGGAATGGAGAGGTACTGGCGCTGCTGGGCATCCCTGGGGGACTGAGGCAGTGATTGGGATCTGGGGAGGGAGCCTTGGGCAGCAGGAACGGTGGGGATGTAGGGATCCAGGAGACTGATCAGGTGTGGGGGAGAATACTGGGCTGGATGGGCCCATAGGGCTGATTGGGGAGCAGGGAGGAGGAGATTCTGGGCTGGAATGGGCCATGGGGCTGATCCAAGCCAGGAAAGGGGGTGGCACAGTGGGCAGCATGGGCCCATCCCAGCTCCAGCACAGGAATTTGCCTCCCCCCAGGCGTGCCGGCCACCCCAGCCTCACCTGGTTGCTGAGCACGCCCTCCACCTGCTTGGTGTCCCGCAGGAAGAGCTGGAAGCCACAGGCCTGGGACAGCAGGTGGTGTCTGTTCTCCCACATCTGGCCCAGCTCCTTCCAGCCTGTGTCCAGGGCCTGCAGGCGCTGCTGCAGGAACATGTACTGGGCATCAGTCTGCCCCTGGGTCACCTCCTGGCCCATGGCCCGCATGCTTTGGCAGTCATCCTCGTAGTGCTCGATCTCGTTACGGATGCTCTCGTGCTGGCTCAGCAGCTGCTCGGCCTCGGCCAAGGTGGTCGGCACGTCCTCAGAGGCCACAGCCGTCTGTGTCCGGGACAGCCAAGCCTGGAAGTCGTCCAGGTCGCGCAGGAAGCCCTGCAGCTTGCTGGCCTCACCCAGCGACTCCTCGCGCCGCCGCATGGTCTCACGCAGCTCGGCCCACACAGCCTTGATGTCCGCGAGGTGGTCCAGGATGGGTGCCTCCTGGCCTGGGTGCTCGGACGCCAGCGTGGCCGCCTCCCCCTGCAGGTCCAACACCTTGCCCTGGATGGCCTCCAGGTCCCGTTCCATGCCTGTCAGCTTCCTCTGCAGTGCCATGACGCCTGCCAGGTCATTGCCCAGCTCCTGCGTCGACTCAATCACCTTGGTCTTCTCCCTCATCCAGGACTTAGTCTCGTTGCACTCCAGGTAGTAGTTCTGGATGTTCAGAGCCGAGGTCAGCGCGGCCTTCTTCTGCTCAGCCAGGCTGCGGAACTGCTCCCACCTGGAGAATGGGACAGGGAGGTAGGCACAGAGCCCACTGACCACCCTGGAGCCACCGAGCCCACATTGGCACTACTCCCCAGAGCCCCGAAGCCTGTCGTTGGATGCAGAGCCCCATAGAGTCCTCCTCATCCCCTGGGTCACTCAGCACCACGCACACACCCCGCGCCCCTTCCAGCGCCGAGCAGCTTGCTCTCCCCGCCTGCTGCCAAGCCACCTGCCCTCCTCATCTCCCCCAGCACCGAGTCGCCTGCCCGCCTGCTCGCACCTGGTGTTGAGCTGCTCCTGCGTGGCCTGGATGCTCTCTTTGTTGCGGTGGTCGGTGCTCAGCAGCTGCACAGCGATCTGGTTGACGGCCGCGATGCGCAAAGCCAGGTTATTCATCTCAGGCTCCAGTGTCTCAAACCTGCAGGCCCAGAGATATAGGCTCAGCCAACAATGTACTCAACCCCCCCAGCCCCTTCTTGCCACAAGGAGCCAACACCTCCTGCTTCCCCTAGCACAGCCCCAGCTGTTGCTGAGCACGCATCTGCCCCAGTGCATGCTGGGAAAATCCAGGCTGCTCTCCCCCAAGTGCCTCATCATGGATATAGCAGCTGGAGCAGCATGGGAGAGCAATGCATTCTGGGAGGGAAGGGGAGGAGGGATCAGCTATGCCAGTTCCATTGACCC
The DNA here is from genome assembly GCF_026122565.2 of Emydura macquarii macquarii. Taxonomy (NCBI): domain Eukaryota; kingdom Metazoa; phylum Chordata; order Testudines; family Chelidae; genus Emydura; species Emydura macquarii. The sequence continues at coordinate 4,816,153 of NW_027131105.1, read as the reverse complement.
CATTAGGGGCTCCGTCCCCACCAACACCCTAGTTCCAGGGAGAGGCCACTGACAGGCTATAAGGGGCTGCCTGAGCGTATGTGCACCAGTGCATGCTGGGAAAATCCAGGCTGCTCTCCAATGGTGCCTAAGTAGGGACAGACAGAGCAGCACAAAGGGGGGAGCAATGCATTCTGGGATGTTCTACCGCACAGACAGCTGGCTGCAAGAGGCAGTGGTTGTGGGCCTGACAAGGCTGGGCCAGGTGGTGCATGCGGGCCTGGTCAGCCCCACTCACCTCTGCTGCACCACCTCCAGGTCCTCCAGCTTCTCGGGGATCTCCATGGCATGCAGCCACTGCTCCTTCTCGCCAATCCACAGCCCACAGGCATCAGCCTCGCTGAACATCTTGTAGAGGTTGAGAGCGTCCTGCAGGTCCTGCTTGCGGCGCTCGGACAGGGCGGCCAGCTCCTGGTAGCGCTGTTCCACAACAGGCAGGCGCACGGCCACCTCGGGGGCATGGGCAAAGGCGGGCGGCAGACCCCGGGCCTGCTCATGCAGCGCAGCGATGGCGGGCCGGTGGTTCTGGATCTCCTCTTCCACGTCCTTGTGCTTCTTGACCAGGCTCTGGGTAGAGTACTCGTCATGGCCCACTTCCGGGCTGGACACCAGCCGCAGGGTGTCCATGAGCCAGGCCTCCACGTCGTCGGCATCAGCCTGGAACTGGTAGAGGCTGGAGGCTTCGTGCAGGCGCTTCTCCCGTTCACCCGCCAGCGCCTCCAGGTGTTGCCATTGCTCCTCGATCTCCCGGATGCGCTCGGCAACCTCGCGGGCCCCGAAGTGGCCCTCGCGCACCAGGCTGTGGCCCTGGGCCATGGTGTGTTGCAGGGGCCCATAGCGGCCACTCATCTCATCGCGGAAGGCATTGTGCTTGCTGATCAGGCGCAGCACGCTAGTCAGGTCCTTGCCGAAATCGTCCGACGACAGAATCTGCTCCTGCTCCCGCATCCAGGCCTCCTCCTCGCCCATGTCCCAGAAGAACTTCCACAGGCGCCGTGACTCCTCCAGCTTGGCCCGGCGCTTGCCCGCCAGCTCTACCAGCTCCTGGTAGCACAGTTCTAGCATGCTCACCCTCTCCTGCACCAGCTGGGGGTCACATGGCTTGTATCCTGTGGGGGGATGTGGACGTTGGAGCCCACAGGTTGGTTTTAAGGTAAAGGGTAAGAACAGCATTGCAGACACTCAAGAGACCTATCGGCATAGACCTATACAAATAGTGTAAGCCATTATTATGAGCATAAGGCCTAAAATCCTGCACAAGAGTAGTTGCTTAGCAGGTTAGCGTAGGTAAGTATACCAACAGTGACCTTAAGGCACAGGATGGCAGAAGATTTTGTTTTGCTTGTTTTATAATAATCACAGGGGTTGAAAACTGCTGACAGGTAACCGCAAGAAGGCAGTTTGTACCAAGTTAGGGTGTTTCTGGAGGGAAACATCAGTAAATGCATAACCGCAGGTAACCACAGTAATGTAACTGATGTGTATGCTAATAAGTTTGAACTAATGAATATACTAACCTATAGGATAAGGAGACCCCAACATTACGAGGATGAGGAAGTCATGATAGTAAAAGAGGGCGGAGCTACTCATACATCTGCACCAAGAACTTCAAGGGCTATAAAACATCTGGTCTTCGGCAGAGCCATTGGAGTTCTCCATTGGCATGCCAGAGTCAGATTAGGATCGGTCTTGACTTCCGGAGCTCTCCCGCAGGATACAGTGAGTAGACACATGTACTGGTGCAGGACACGTATCTCACTTTACTTGTTTGGATAGTTCTATTGACTGGACTGATCATTGTGATAATAAAACTGCTACAATTACCAAAGGTCTCCCTGAGTGCAAGTCTTGTTGCTACTGCCATGCCCCATGGGGTTCCTAATCAAATAATACTTCTAGGGATACTGGGCCTGATGTCAGGACAAGAACCTATCAAATTACAGAGTGCTAATTGGGGGAAATGAAGAGATAATCAATAGATACGGCAACAACACGGGATCCCTGCTTACAGCCCCCCCTTCCCTGCCACCAGCCCCACAGAGAGAGCCACAGGGCTCCTGACCCTTGGATGCTGGAGGTAACAGGGGGCCAAGGTGACTGGCACTGGTGCCCACGAGGGTGGAGAGACACATGGGGAGCCCACAGGGAGCAATAGGGGAGGGAAGGCCCTTTTGCTGAGGGCTAGGCACAGAGCAGGGCTCACACCCAGCCAGGGAAGCAGAGGGGTGAGAGGCTGGTAGGGTGACTTCAGATGTGGCATACCCAGCCTCGGCTGTGGACCCCCTCCCAGAACCCCTGACACCCACTGGGCTCCAAGCTGCTCTCTTGAGGGCTGGTATGTGGAGGCTGGAGCGTGGTGGGGACTGGGACACGGAGGCACAAGCGTGGAATGGGCTGGGACATGGCACGTGTAGGGACATGGTGGGCCTGGGGCAGGGCAGGGACATGATGAGGGCTGGAATGTGGGAGCTGGGGCATGGTGGGGACTGAGACACGGAGGCCCAATCATGGAATGGGCTGGGACATGGCTGGGGCAGGCATGAAGTGGGGCCTGGGATGCGGTGAAGCTGTGTGTGATAGGGCTGAGTGTGGCTGGAATGTGGAGGGTGGAGTGGCGTGGGCCAGCCGTGCTGTGGGTGGAGCAGTTACCTTCTCCAGGGATGGCGAACCTCTGCGCAGCAGTGCCGACTGCCTTGATGCGCTCGGCCTGCACAGCGATGTCAGCCTCTACCAGGGCATGGATCTGCAGCAGATCGTCCACGCCGTGCAGATGCTTCCCGAAGTCCTGGGACTGCAGGCGGCCCTGCAGAGAGACGGGCAGCTGCTGACGGCACGGGGAGCCCACACGTCTCCCTCCCATCCACCAGCCCGGCCCACACTTGGGCCCTGCCCGGGGATGGGCACAGCCACAGACAGAGCCAGGCACCCGCCACACTCCACCCCAGCCAAGGGAGGAGACACAGCAGCAAGCTGCACTGGGGCATCTGGTCACAGTCCAAGCTCCCTGCCTGCTGTGCACAGGACACAGCCCTCAGGGCATCTGAACTCCCCTCTGCTCCGCGGCACCCACATCCCACTGCTCCCTCCCCCCTATTGCAGGCATTCGAAGCCATCTGCCCCACTGACCCCTGTGCACCCCAGACCTTCTGGGGTGTCTGAGCTGGCAGTGCCCCAACTTTACCCCTGCATACCCCTTATCCTTTCCAAGAGGAAGGCCAGCCTGCCACTCCACCTCCCGCTGCTAGAGTTCCTGGGGATGGGCGTACTGCCTGCAGCAACAGATGGGGCTGGCAGAGAGCAACACCTGGGGCACCTACCCCAGACAGCTGGGCCCTCTGGTAATGGCAGATGGTGGCAGCCCCAGCTGGGGCAGGCTGCTCCCATCCCCACTGACCCCCGTACCTTCATCTCCTCCATCCAGTCCATGAGGTAGGCTAGGTCCTGGAACATCTTCTGCAGGTCCAGATTGAGAAGCAGGCGCTCCCGGCGGGAGGCCACCAGCTCCCGCAGATAGTCCCAGAGCCGCACCACGTTGTTCTTGCGGGCCAGCACACGCTTGATGTCATGGTAACGCTCCGCCTCCAGCTCGGTGGCCACAGCGTTCACGGCCTGCACACGCTCACTGTAGGCCACAATGTCTGTCTCAATGGCCTCGTGCTTCCGCACCGCTGCTTCCACCGCCGAGATATCCACGCCAAAGTTATCCTGAGTGGGAGGGCAGGCGTCATGCTTGGGTAGGGCAGCCCGAGAGGTCCCGACATAGCTCCTCCCACCCACAGGCCATGGAGCCAGCCTGCACCTGGAGACACAGTGTGATCTACTGGAGAGAGCATTGGGCTGGGAGCCAGGACTCCCGGCTCTATCCCCAGCTCTGGGAGGGAAGAGGGGTCTAGTGCATGGGGTTGGGCTGGGAGTCAGGAGTCCTGGGCTCTATTCACACTGCTCAAGGGGGTCCCGTTGCTAGGCTGGGACTCACCTGGGACACCAGGCGCTGGTTTTCACTCAGCCATGTCTCCCGCATGGCTGCCTTGCGGTCAAACCGTGCTGCCAGCTGTTCCAGCTTTTCCTGACGGATTAGCTCATTGCGCAGCGCCAGCTCCCGCTCATGCTCTGCCTTCTCCAGCCGTTCCCAGGCCTGCAGGGGGAGCGGGCGTTAATTACAGTAGGGGATCCACATCTAATGCAGGCCAATAATTAATGACAGCACCAATGACCATCTGTCAGGGATCCCTCGCCTGGTGCTGAGATGCAGCCACCTCTGGGGTGGGATGTGGGGGCTGTTTGTACAGGGATCCCTTGCCCGGCGCTGAGATGCAGCCACCTCTGGGGCGGGGGCTGTTTGTACAGGGATCCCTCGCCCAGTGCTGAGATGTTTTCTGTCACATCTGAAAAATATCACCTCCAGCAGCAGAGCCCCCCAGCACTGCACTGGGGCACTGGGGCCAGCACGGGCTGCAAGGGGAAAGCGCCCCCTCCTGTGCCTTTGCCCTAAGGTTTGCGCCCCTGCTGCCTCACCTTGTTGATATCGGAGATGAGCTTGCCCTCGCGCGGTGTGTACACCTTCTGATTGTTGGCACGCATCTTGCTCTGGATGGTGAAGAGCAGCACCTCCAAGTTCCCTTTCTCCGTGAACCTGAGGGGGCGGTAGGGTAAAGGGTGAGACAGATGCCTGGGGGGATGGTCACAGAGCCTGGGAACAGGAGCAGGGGCCGGTCAGACAGAGCCCAGGGGGCATGGGCAGCAGGACATGAACCCAGAACACACATCCACATCCCTTCCCTGCCTGCGGCTCTCTTCAATCTGCCGCCAGGGGGTGCTCATGTCATGCCAGAGGCTCTCCAGTCAGGAGACGGACTCCAAGACTTATGGAAGTCGAGACGTCTAGTCCAGTCCCCTGCGCTCCAGCCAGGACTAAGTAATAACTAGGCCATTCCTGACGGGTGTGTGTCTAACCTGCTCTTAAAAACCTCCAGAACCTCCAACGCAGATTCCACAGCCTCCCTGGGCCACTAATTCCAGTGCTGTACCACCCTGACAGGAAGCTTTTCCTAATGTCCAACCTAAACCACCCTTGCTGCTTGTCCTATCCTCAGAGGTTAATGACAATGACTTTTCACCCTCCTCTTTGTAACAACTGTTCTCATGTCCCCCCTCAGAGGGAGAACCCACACACGCTGCCCTCAACCCAGCCCCATTCTTTTCCTCAACCTCCCCAGACAGGCTGGAGACCCCCAGATGCTTTAGTCCCCCTGTGGCCTGGGAGGGAACCTGAGCCAGCCAGTCCGCCCAGCCTGGGGTTGGAGGGGAGCCAGCGTTCCCTAGAGGGGCAAGGCGCCAGGTCCCATTCCCCACCCCCTTGAGCCATCCAACGGGCAGTGGGGCTGGTGCCAAGATTGGGAAGAGATGAGTTCATTGAAGATCCCTCCCCCACGGCTCGAATGGGGTAGACTCGCTGGTCACACACAGCATGGCTCTCTTGCACTTAGGAGGGCAGTGCAGACGGTGTAGGTAGCTGGACCTGATGCGAGCGCTCTTCCCATATGTGTAGGTGGCAGCTGAGTAACCAGCTTAGCCAGGCTGCCTGTAGCCAGGCATCCCCGAGTGCACTGCACCATGGCCAAAACACCCACAATCCTCTGCTCACGCCAGAGCTGGGGTGGGAGAGGAGAGCAGCAGAGATTCTCGCAGCATGCACCAGGCCAGGACTGAATGTAGTCACAGGGGTTCCCAGTGTTAGCTGTGCCAGGACTGCCACGTGGTGCCCCAGGGTCGACTAAGAGGTGGGTACGGGACTCACTTGGGGGGCTTCTCGACAGTGCGGTAAGTGTTGAAAGCCTGCAGCTGGTTCTGCACCCCGCTCAGGGAGTTGGCCAGTTTACGGTCATTGAGGGTCAGGATGGTCTGCTCGATCCACTGCAGCAGGTCAGAAGCCAGCGTCTCGTACTTCTCGATCAGCTTGTCAGCCTCAATGGCATAGTCCAGCACCTGGCGGGGAGGGGTCAACACCATCAGGCCAGCATGGGTCAAGGCTGCTGGCTGACCCATCAACTCTCTCGCCCACTCTATTTATCTAATCAACTCATCCTCCCAATCCATTCATCTAATCCATCCTTTCTTCAGCTCCATCCAACCCAATCCACCCACCCTTCCAACCCACCACCCAGTGCACCCCATGCAGCAACAGCACCCCCCACACCCTGTTTCTGCCCTTGGTACCTTCCCAATGCGCTTTCCCTCCACAGCCAGGGCTTTCATTTTGGAGAAGTAATGGTAGTAGGTGGCCACATATGTGATAATGGACTTCTCATCTGGCTGATCCACATTGACATCTGGGGAGCGAGAGCATGAGTGTCAGTGAAAGAGCCCCATCTCCCATTGCCTCCCCACTGGGGAGCAGAGGCTCAGGGGAGAGAGGGCACATCAGCACCAGGAACTTCCTGGCAACCAACACCCTGGTGCCCTGGTGTGGGGTAAATGGAAAGTGTGGGTAATTTCTGTTCTATGGGTGGGCATTAACCTGATGGTGTCCTGGAGCCGCTACTCCAGCCATGACCTCTCCCCTCGTGTCTATGAGTGCCGGATGGGAGAGTGGCCTGGATTTTCCCAAAATGTACAGTACCATGGAAACAGACAGCCTCTGCTGGGCAGGATGGGAGAGGAGCCTGGATTTCCTGGTCAGCGGATGGCTGCTGTGCCTGCCTGTCTCCCTCGGAACGGCTTTTCCCCAGGAGCATTTCCCAGCCACAAACTCCTCCCTCCCCATATATCAGGGATGGGGTCTGGGCCCCGACCCCCAACCTGGACGGACGTAAAGAGAAGGGCATTTTCCTCCATACCAAGAATGGGTCAGTGGGACTGAGACGCCGGCTCTCCTCAGCCCTCCCTCCCCTAGAGCCCCACCTTCAGGATCCAGAAGCTTGGTCAGCCCCAGCTCCTTCTCTGCTACGTTAAACGCGTTCTGCAGGTTGTAGTGGGCGTTGCATTTTTTCAGCGTGTCGATATCGATAAGGTCTGGCCTGCAGGGGACGACAAAGGATATATAATGATTGTCAGCCTGGGGGCTCCATGCTGACCCCATTCAACCCCATCCTAATGCCCCACCCCAGGCCAATGCTACAGGGCAATGGCAGTACGCCACATGTCCCTGAGAGCTCGGTGTCCCCTGCGCACCCAGAGGTGGCCCCACTGACCTGTGCTTGTGGACGATCGCGTTGAAGGCCAGGCCGTCCCTCCAGCTGGTGGTGAAGTTATGAACGTTGACATTCTGGTATCTGAAACATACAGACATAGTGGTGAGGGGGTTGGAGCTGGAGCCCTCTATAGGGGAAAGGTCCCATGTACCATTCTCCAGCCCCCTGACCCAGCCAGTTCCCCCACCATGGGGCTGCATCAGAACCAGCACCCCCTAGAGAGGAAAGGCCTGATACTCTACCCCTGATAGCTTCTCTTTGCCCCTTACCCTGCCGTCTTCATCTGGCACCAGAGCAGCAGGGCATCCTTGGCCGATTTCTTCTCCTTGTTATCCTCAGTCTCCACACTGATATCCTGGATCTGGGGGGACGGGTACAGAGGCAGTCCCAGGTTAGTCCCACCAGCGCCAGGCTCCCTGAGCACACAGAGGGCTCCCTGGCCTAGTCTTTCTAACATCACATGATGGAGGGGCTATTTCTCACTGGGTGACTTGAACCAGGATCCAAGTGCCCCCAACCAGCCCCTTGAGCACTGGCATAAGGGTGGCCCCATTAACATAGGCAACCATCAGGCAGTGACCTGCAGCTATTGGGGGTGTGACGGCTCCACCATGCCAGCAGGGACACCAGTTCTCGCCAGGGTTGACTCTCCATGAGAGGGAAAGAGGGAAAGAGTGAGGGGCTCTGAGATTGCAGAGGGGGCGATGGAGGAATTCAGGTCCGGGGACAGAGAGGGGGCCAAGGGGTGCAGGCCTGAGCAGAGGCCGAGCTGCTCCAGTACCTGGAAGCGGAGGATGATGGTCCAGATGAGGCCCAGGGTGAGGCGATGGTTGCCATCGACGATGTCATGGGAGCCCATGTTCTCCAAATGGACCTTTTGCTCTTTGAGGAACTGCAGGGCCTTGTCCACGTTCTCCAGGCAGTGGATCCGCATTCGCCCCTTGGTGGGCTTGGGCTGGAAAGCGAGAGCATCAGGGAAGGGGATCCCCATGCCCCCCACCTCCCCTGCTGCCAGGATCCCTCCTCAGTATCCTCCCCAGCCTATGCTCCCCGCACCATCCTTCTCCCCCACTGCTGGGATCCCTCCCCAGCTTGCGTTCCCCACCCCCGCCTGCCTCCGCTCTGCCCGGACTCCCTTCCCTGACCTGCACTCCTCACTGTCAGCTCAGCATCCACACTGCTCGCAGCAGGCAACGATGCAGGTGCTGGGCCAGCTGCACCAGCTAGCTCTGGCTGGGAAGCCAGTTTAAAGGGTCACCCACACAGGCCAGGGCACGCTGCAGCCTTGGCCCTAGGTCCTTACAGCTCAGAGACCAACGAGGCAGCTCATCCCAGCCCCGGGAACAGTCTGCTCTTGGTCCCCAACACAGGCGCGAAGCTGGAGTTGCCGTGGGGGTCAACACAGGAGACTGGCACTCGGGGGAGATGGGCTAACTGAGCACAGCATGAGGCTGCACTGGGAGTCACACGCTGCACTGGGAGTCAGGACGCCCGGGTTCTATTCCCCGCTCTGCCTTGGACGTTGGGCAAGTCCCTTCCCCTCTAGGTGCTTCTGCTCTCCCTCTCCCCCTGTGTCTATTCAGACTGCGCTCTTCAGGGCCAGGCCCATGTCTCGCTGTGTGTCTGGGCAGCACCCAGCACACCAGGGTGCTGATCTCGGTTGGATTCCCCTGACACCGCCCTTCCCAAAGCCAGGAATAGAAGCTGGGAATCCTGGCTCTCAGCCCACTGCTCTACACCCCACTCCCCTCCCAGAACTGTTAAAAGAAACCAGTGCCCTACCCCCTTGCCCCGGGCCATAGTGGAGTCCACTTTACAGCATGGAATTTCCATGCCTGCCCTTCCCATGGTGATGGCTGCCCTCACCCTCCCCTGGGGCTGGGTGCTGCAGGAGCCATCGCCCTGGTGCTGGGAAGCCAGGGCCCCAGAGCAGAGCAGACCTGGACAGCAGCACCTGTGGCAGCGAGGGCAGGGCCGCAGGGAGTGATGGGTCCCCTGCAGACAGGGTGGCAGGCCAGGGGCAGCTCAGACAGACACAGCCAGGTGGCTCCAGCTCCTGGCCAGTTTGCGAACCAGAAAAACCACCTGAGAAGGGCTGGGCATGCAGCCAGCCTGCCCCACCCAGCCCAGCACCTGGCGTGTGGGCAAGGAGCTGCACTGCATGCTGGGAGCAGGTGCTGAGCTTAGGGGACAGCCAGGCCATGAGTCAGAGCACCAGGAGAAGCCGGGTCTGGCAGAGGGAGACACAGAATGACTTAAGTGTGCTGGGCCCAGGGAGCTGCAGGTGCTCTTGGGATCAAGTCTGCACGTAGATAGGGGACGACCAGAGAGGGAGCAGGGGTTAGTGGTTCCAGCGGAGGGGGGCTGGGAGTCAAAACTCCTGAGTTCTACCTCAGCTCTGGGAGAGAAGTGGGGTGCAGTGAGCCAGGACTCCTGGCTTCAGAATTGTAAGCGTCAGTTGGGTTGATCCTGGCGGGGGGATCCCCCGCCCCACCCCATAGGACTGCGAATAGGCACCATGGCTGCCCGTTTCTGAGGTGCCGCACTGGTGGCTGTTTCTCTTGCAGGTGAGGGTAGTGGGGTTAGTGGGTTGGGGCAGGCAGGCTGCGGGTCAGGATTCAGTCCTGGCTCTGGAAGGGGAGTGGGGCCTAGTGAGATGACTCCAGAGTCTCCCCGGAGGAATTTAAATCAGAATCAGGCCCTGACCCCACTGGAATAAGAAGCCTCCAGCAGAGGTAGAGAAGCACACATAGCCCATGGCCTTGCCCCCCAGGGTGCCCTGCCCCCAGCCCCACACTCACCAGCTGCTCACCCGACAGCACCTCCAGCAGGCGGATAAGCATGCGCCCGTCGCGCAGGTCGTTGTACAGGTCTGCAATGCGGCAGGTGACGCGCGCCAGGTGAGAGTTCACCCATTTGGTGAAGGTTTTCTTCTGCACGGCCTCGCGCTCATCTACAAGAGAAGCAGCCACCGGAGGGCACCTCAGAAACAGGGCGTCATGGTGCCTATCCCTAACCCTACTCCGCACAGAACACGCCACTACGGAGGGTGAGGGGGCTCCCCAGACCAAACCCCAAACCCAACTGACAGCTACAATTCTGTATCCAATCCCAGCCCAGCCCCCTAACACTCAACACGTCCACTCCCGCCGCTCAGTACTGCATCCCCAGCCCCACTGTCCCCTTCCCCACCCAGCTCACACCAGTCAGCTCTACCCTACAGTAAAACAGCACTTGCAGTCCTGAGTTCCTGAGAGACCCTACAATAACAGTCCAGCCTGCTCAGCTCCAGTGCCCCAACAGACCCTAAAATAACAAAGAGGCCTACCCAGTCCCAGCACCCCCAACACCCTACAATAACAAACCAGCCTGAACAGCCCCATTTTTCCAGAGACACTACAAGTCTACCCAGCAATAGAACTCCCAAAAGACCCTACAATAACAAACTGGCCTGTCCAGCCCACATGCCCTGAAGAGGTGGGAGGGCTGGACCCCCGGGCGGCGGCCTAGTGGGGGGCACCGGGCCAGCCCTTCATGATGATCAGGGGGATGGGGGAGCACAGGAGGCTCTGAGGGGCGGCTGGACGGAGCCCAGGGGCAAGTGGGCTGGCAGAGAGCCGTGACTGACCAGGAACTCCCCACCGCTACCCCCTGGCTGGGGGATGAGGCCGCCCCCCCTGAGCTCGTGCCAGGCTGGAGCGGGAGAGGCAAGTGCCACGCAGTGGGTAAGTACGCGGTGGGGGCCCTCCCTGGGGCAGCTGAGGGGTGGTGCCAGGTGCCACCCTGGGGGGTGGGGCATGTGAGACCGGTGGGGGGGCGCAAATGCAGGCTTGGCCCCTGGGCACCGGAGACCCACCGTACACCACTGCTGAAGGGACCCTACAATAAAAAAAATGCCCTCTGCAGCCCCAGCACCCTGAAGAGACCCTACAATTACAAACATCTCTGTACAGCCCCAGTTCTCCCAAGAGACACTACAATCACAAACCAGTTTGCCCAGCAACAATGCTCACAGGAGACCCTACAATAACAACCAACACCACAACACACACCACCTGCCTCCCCTGTAACAACACTGGGGCCGGGGCGGGATACTACTACATGCAGGGGTGGAGTAGGTCTGATTGTAAGGGGCATTGGGCCAGCACTGGCTGCAAGGGGAGAGCGCCCCCTGCAGCACAGCGCAGGGCGTAGCTGCCAGCCTCCCAGCCCCAGGTGACATGAGAGGCTTCTGGGAGCAGCACCCTAAGCCTCTTCTCAGCTGACAGGCCCCCGGCTCCCCCCCCCCCCCGCCCTGTGACTAACTCAGTTCCCATTAACCACATGTTGATTCCCAAGGCTCCTGTTTATCCACAGCCCTGGCTGGGCGGGTCGTCCTGGCAGGAGCTGGGGATGGCACAATACTGTCTGTTCCTCAAGCCCTGATGTAAGCCAGGGAGATGGCGAGGGAACCACCCCAAGCCAGAGTTCCCTGCAGGCATCCCACGCCAGGCACAACTGGATACCTTCACCTTGACTCGGCTGGGGGATGGGATAGGGCAACTTCCCCCTCTAGGGGGACACCAGCTCCCAGCCAGCCCCACGGTCCCCCCTTTGTGCGCTGTTTCCCCTCCCACCCTTTGGCTGTTTATACTGTGAGCTCTTCAGGACAGGGACCATGTCAGGCAGTGCCCTGCCCGAGGGGACCCTGATCGCAACTGTAGGGGTGTGTGTAGCACCTGGCCTGCCAGGGGCTCCGATGTCAGTGGGGGGCTTGGTGCAGCACCTAGCCTGATGGGGACCCCAATCTTGGCTGAGCCTCCGTCATACACGTAACAACAACAGGAAATGCAGGTGCCGTGGGGCTGGGCCCTTTCCCTCTTGTATCTATCACAGATCTGGACCGGGGGTGGGAGGGACTGTTTGCGGCATGTGACACTGGGTGTTTCAGTTGGTCCAGGCCGGGGAGGACTGCGGCCCAGGAAACCCTGGAGGAGCTGCCCTATCTGGGGAGGGAGGCAGCGTGACAGCAGGGCGATTTCAGTGACTCCCACCCCCAGCTGGGCTCCATAGGGACTGTGCAGTTCAGGGGGAGGCCTGGCCCTGTTTGTGGGTGGCTCTGCGCAGCCTGGCTCAGCAGGTTCCAATGGCCACAGTGATGGGATGGTGATAGACCACAGTCTGGGGGGAAGAAATGGACACTAGGAGCCCCCAGCCTCACAGTACACCTGGGCATCAGGACAGCGGGGCAGGGTGGGAGTTGCCTATTCCAGAAGGTGCTTCCCCACTACGGGCAGAGCAGGGCTGGAGCAGCCTGCTCCCCTTGGGCTGCCCAGCGAACAGCAGTCATTGGAGCTTCTCCAAATGCTAACTGAGCTATTTACCACCACAGGCTGGGAAGGGAAACTGAGGCACTAAGCTGGGCAGGTCAATCAGGCAGTCCGTGACACAGCTGGGGATAGAATCCAGGAGTCCTGACTCCCAGCCCCCCTGCTCTAACTACTAGACACCACTCTCCTCCAGTCCCAGAGCCAGTCAGACAGAGTCCTTGTTGGCTGTATTTACCAATGGGTTAGGTGCATTCACAGTCTCCTTGGAGGGGTGTGTCTCTCTGTCTGTCCCTGAACTGCACATTCCCCCCACCCCCACCATGTTGTCTGATGACTCCTTGTCAGGGCTGCTGCGCTCTGAGCAAACATGGACCCAGCCCTGGGCAGCCCAGCCAAGCCCAGCTCCCTCCAGCGTGTCTGACTGCACTGGCCGGGGGGGGGGGGGGGTCGTGCCCTGGGGCGAGTGGAGAGAGTGTTTGTGCAAGGGTGAGTGGCAGTGCGTCCTGGTGGGTCGGTTCTGGGGACCAGGAGGGGCCGGGGGGTGCGTGCACATGCGCTCCCCCCCACTATGTTGCTGCCCTAATCTGAGCAACCCTCAGACCCCCCGCAGGCGTCTCATCAGTCTCGTTTGTTTGGATGCAGGTTCCAGCCCTGACTTGTCAGCAGCTGCTTCTGTCAGGCCCTTGTGTAACAGGTCAGACCTACTGCCAGTCCTCACGCCAGCCCCCACCCCACCCGGTCTCCTGCCTTCCCCATGCCCTCTGTCCCTCATTCCCAACTCACAGCGCCCCAGCTCTGCCAATGACCCTCAGTCCCAGTCTGCAGCCCTCAGCTCTGCTGATGCCTCTCAATCCTGAACCACCGCTGCACAGGCTGCCCCCTCTCTCTGTGTTGCCTCTGAGAACCCCTTAGTGGTTAATCCTGTGCCATTGCTGGGCACTGTGGGCAGAGCCTGCCTGTGGGATGCCAGTTTATCTCCCTGGGTTCTGGCAGATGCCAGAGCCCCCCCTCCCCACACCCAAGTTGGAAGCAGATGCCGGCGTCTCTTGTTTGAAGCCGCATGTTCAAAGCCAGGAGCCAAGCGCTCCCATTCCCAGCATAGGAGTGACAGCCAGTAGCTCACACAGACACACAGCAACGCACGTAGGGTAGGAGCTTCCCTGCTTTCCCCCGGCCTTGGCCTGGCTTGGAGAACAGTGGGGGAAATCCACCAGGAACTCCCTCCTCCTAGCACCACATTCACTGTTTTTTTTTAAATTTAATTTCCAGTGAAAAACTCCAGAAAAGGGAAAATGGGGGGATCTGGAGTGGCGTGGGAAGGACCTTTCCCTAGGGCAGGCGTCAGCTGCCTTTTCCCACCCCCTCACCCCACAAGCTCTGGGTAAAGCATTGGGTCATTGCACCTGGAACTGCTTGGTTGGCAGGGGATTGGGAGAGGCTGGCTGAAGGGAAGCCCACTGCATTGTTGAGGAGGGACTCCTGAGTTGTATCCCCAGCTCTGGGAGGGTAGTGGGGTCTAGTTGGGTTAGAGCAGGCAGGGAAGGAGTTTGGATTCCTGGGATCTATTTCTGGTCCTGCCCAAGACTGGCTGGGTGGCCTCAGGGGAGCCCCTTCCCCTCTCTACGCCTGTTTCTCCTGCTGCGAGGTTTGTCTGTAAAGAGCTGTGAACTCCCGCTCTGGGCCATGCCCCATCCTTCCCTGCCGGCTTCCGGGCTGGAGTCCGGGGCTGCTCCGTACTGGGGGCCGGGTCTTGGAAATAAGAAAACCTGGGCCCTGCAAACAGTGCCTCGTGCAGACGGAGCCTGGTGGGAATCCGTAGGAAGAGGAGTGGGGGATCCCGGCTGTGGGCACAGCCTGGGGAAGGCTCAGGACTGACTGTGAGATAATTTGGGGTGGGGGAAAGACAGCGTCAGTAATTGGAGGAGGGGGTGTCTCCTCATAGTTGCTGGGTGGTGAGGAGGGTGAGGGATGGAGACGTTTTCCCTTTGGCACAGCCAGAGACCAGATCTCAGGACACAAAACACCTTACAAATGCTACCCAGAGGCAGGACCACGATAATGACTCCAGTACAAAGGGGAAACCAAGCAATGGTTCAGGGAAGGGACTTGCCCTCATGGCACTCAGGTGAGTCAGGGCAGAGCCTGGAACAGAACCCAGGAGTCCTGACTACTCTTCTCCCCATCTATGACCATTAGATCTCTCTCCCCTCCCAGAGCTAGTAATACACCCCAGGAGTTCTGGCTCCCTCTTCCCCTCCCCCCGACTATAACCATGAGCCCCTCTCCCCTCCCAGAGCTGGGGAGAGAACCCAAGAGTTTAGGCAACCACCCCACCTCCTCCAGCTGCAGCTCATATCTCTCAGCCTATTTGCATGTGTGATCTGGGCTGTACCTGCCCAAACAACAGGTGTCTCAGGTGGGAGGCTGTGGGGGAGGCTCTGAGAAAGCACTCTGGGAGAGAGCACCAGTCTGAGTCCCCCACTCATAGACGGGGGGCACACTAGACTGGTTAGATGAGGGGGTCTGGGTGTCAGGACTCCTGGGTTCTAGTCCCAACTTGGCCTCTGAGCCCAGTCCCTTCCCCCCATTCATTCCTCTGCTCCAAACCCTGAACCCCAACAATGCTGACTGCAGCCCCGGCCTGTGGGATCTCCTGGCTGCAGATGGGGCTAGGTGCACAAGAGGTTCATCAGCTCCCAGGAGCCGCCTGCATAGGGCAATGTACCCTCCCCAGCAGCCTGTCAGGGCTGGCTGGACCCTGAGGAGGGGAACTTGGGCGGTGAAGGTCTAGCTGGGGCCTGAATCCCAAAGGTGCGTGGCCACAGGGATTGCAGGCCCCATGGCCTCGTCAGTGCTTCTTGCCCCCCTGCATCCCTCCCAGCTCCATCTTGTTCTGACCACCAAGGCCCCCATCTGACCCTGCTTGACAATTCCCTGCCAGCACCGCCTGGGGGTCTCCACCCACAGATCCAATGGGCTCCCCCACCCAGGGAGCCCATAGAGGCACCCACCCAACACCTGCCAGGATCCCCCCATCCAACCACCTACCACCTACCAGGAGTGCCACTCCAACACCGCTGCCAGAACCCCCCTCCAGAAGCTCTCACCCAGCCCCTGTCAGCAAAGCCCGACAGCCCCACCCATGCCCAGCTGCTGCCCCCTCTTGTGAAGAACATCCTCCAATTCCCATGTGCCATGGGCTTTGCCACAGAAACACAGCTGTTGCTGTCCCTGCTATGGATGCAGGTGGGGGCAAGGTGACCCACATGGCACTAAGAGATGGTCAGGGCAGGAAGCCCAGATTTCCTCCTTCTGCTCCGTGCACTACACATCCCCTCTGCTCTCCCACTGCCTCCCCGGACACGGACCCGCCAGCACAGCCTGTCATACTCCCTCCCACAGGGTTCCTGCACCCCTCAGAGCAGACCACGGCCACCCCCGGGGTGCCCAGGCCCCAGAGAGCAGCCGGCCCAGCCCAGCCAGCTGTTGTCATTGTTCCTTGGGACAATGAACTTGGCCAGCGGCAAACACAGCTCATTCCATACCTGCTATTAACAAGCAAGTGATGGGGGCAACCCGGACTGATCTGGCCAGATCAGAGCCAGCGCCCTCCAAGAAGGGAAAAGCCAAATGTTCTGTTCTCTGCCCCGCTGAGCCAGCCAGTCCCCCGTCGTGGGGCTGGATCGGAGCTGGCCCCTTAGAGAAGAAAGACCCTGTGACCCATTCCCCTATTGTTGTTTTGGGATGACGGACAGTTCCAAGGTTTCACCTTGATAGGCTGGCATTGCTCTGTCGCAGGCCAGCTGGACCAACTGCCCCTTGTCGTCCCCAGAGTGATATTTACATAGCCTCCCATGTGCCTGATATTTACCCACTTCTGGTCCTGCTGCCTCTGCCAAGGCCCGTGATCCTCGGCCCCATGCAGGGCAGGTTGGGGGGCGCCACCATAGTGCCTGGGGACACACTCCATGCCCTTCCTAAGACGTCAGCTGCTCCCCCCATAGCGTGTGGACATATGGTCCCCCCTTGACTCCCATTTCCCAATCTGGCGGTTTCTGTAAAACAGAGCCAACCCTGGGTGTGGTAGCCCAGCCACCTCTGCTCTGAAGCGGACCCGTAGGTGGGCAATAGGGGCAGTATGAATTTCCAGAGAGAGCACTACCCCACTGCACTCTAGAGACATCAATGATCCAAGCCTCACAGCCTGCCATGGGCGCAGGTTGCAGCGTCACTGTTTCCCATTATAGAAGGGGAAACTGAGGCACCAGGCGGGGAAAGGACTCACCTGAGGTCACATAGCAGAGCAGTAGCACAGCCAGGTATCTAGTCCTGGTTCCCAGCTCTCCTCCTCTAACCCACTAGACCCCACTCCCCTCCCTGAGCTGGGGATGAACCCAGGAGTCCTGGCGTCTGGTCTCCAGGACATCCTGAAGCACAATACAACATAAGACCCACACAGTAACTAATCTGCTAGGCCCAGATTGCAGCTACGCATCCCAAGCCCTCGACCCCCTGCATAACCTCCCCAGACACAGGAATCCAAAGCCAGCCCCACGGCAACTGGCCCCTTGTACAAAAGAGTGAGTACTGCCCCAGTCCCAAGCCACATGGCCCCTCTGGACCTCTCACCTGCATGTGTCCAGAGGGAAGACGCCCCAGCGTGTGGCACCACAGACGACTGAAGCAAGAGGCTCAGGGGCAGATGGAATTTAGGGGGAAGGACTGGGGGGGGATCAGCGGGCATACAGAGGCACTGGTTTTGGATGGCGGGAGAGGGAACTGGGTGGAAAGGCTGGTGGAGTTAGTTACATTTGGGAGTTGTTTGCAGTTTGGGGTGCTGGTTTCAGGGGGGCTGGGTGCAGTTTGGGCAGAAGGTTTAGGTGGCTTCTGGGGCAATAGGTGAGGGGGTCAGAGTTTGTGGTAACAGTGGGGTCAGTGGAGTTTTGGGACGACGGCAAAAAAGGATGGAGTTTGGGAGTGCTAGTTGGCGGTCAGTGGGGCTTGGGAGTGAAGTTGGCTGGATATTTGGGGGGTCGAGAGATTTGGGGTGACAGTTTGAGAGGAAGTGCCCGGATAGAGTTTAGGGGTGACAAGGAGGGAAGTGCTGGAGTTCAGTGGCAGATCTGGGGTGCAGTGCCTGATCCCCTGTCCCCAGCGTGTGACCCTCACAGGGGCACAAGCCGTCACTGTCTGCCAGCATGCCTCAATCCAGATTGAAAGGGAAAAAAACAGGAACTGCTGGTGCAGCTTAGAACTTCCAACAGCGAGGGGGGCTTGGAGACCCCTATAGCGAGCAAGGGGGTATCACTGAAGAGAACAGGGCAGGCGCAAAAGAATCTCAAACATGCGGCCGCTTTCCCCCTGTAAATCCCTGCGAAGCGGGAAGCTAATTCCCAGCAGCACCTCAGAGATTAAGGCTCAGGGTCTTTGATGTGGCTGCTCGAGCAGGATAAAGCTGGGAGGTTTGGGGGTGCCTGACCCCCTCAACTTCTGGCCTATTGCGGTCCCTCCCTGGATCAGCCCCGCCCAAGGGGAGCTGGCCAGGCCCATGGACAACACCCAGTGCTCCTTAGCCCCAGACTGCTGGGTGCGCTGCCCCCCATGATCTTACCTTGCAGCTGCTTGAACCGGCCCTCCAGCACATTGGAGTACTGCGCAGCATTGATGAAGGCAGCAGGGGAGAGCATAGGCGATGGAGGGGCACAGGGCACCTCCATCTGCCCCGGCTCATGCTGGAACATCCTGGGGAGGAGTTGGGGGGAAGGCACCGATCTCTCCCTAGGGGAGCGGAGGCTGGCAGGCACAGCTGGGCCCAGGTGCTGGGGGAATCAGCTCAGCGCTGAGTGTGCAGAAGGCGAGTCACCCTCCTCCCAGCCAGGATAGGAGGGCGGCCCTGGGCAATTTACATAAAAACAGGTTGGGCCGCTCTATTGTGAAAGGTGTGTGTGTGTGTGTGTGTGCGCCCGCGCGCGGGTAGGCAGGCAGTCTGCCCAGGGGAGCAACAGCTCCAGCATTAGAGGCCTGAGCGGACAAATCCCGGCGCTGGGATCAGGCCAGGGCGATGCAAGTGGAAAGGTGGCAGTGATTCAGTGCATAGGGCATTACACTGGAGCCAGAACTCCTAGGTTCTACTCCGGGCTCTGGGAGAGGGCCTAGGGGGTTAGAGCAATGGAGCAGGGAGTGTTTATCTGAGCAGAGCCTGACACAAGGGAGCCCGGATCTTAGTGCAGGTGTCTAGGTGCGGGAGCAATACAAATAATAACAAGAGGTTCCCCTCCCCTCTCCACCTGGACTCTGACTCCTGCTCCCTGCACTGAGCCCTAGAGGATGCAGGCAGAGTCGTGCTGCACTCTGCTGGGCACTAGGGCAGCAGGAGCGGTTCCTGGGGAGGGAGGGGAGCATACTCAGGGCCAGGAGAAGGTATTTGCATGGGTGGAGAAAGGCAGGCTCTGAGCCGGGTCCCCTGCAGCTTAGCCCCCGTTAGAGCCAGGGCCATGGATAAAGCCCATTAGCTCATGTAGCACATTGCCCTGACAACACAGGATTTACACCCTATTGTACACAGCCCTGGGCTTTGTTCCGCCTGGATTCAGGCAGGCCCAGCTCTGGAGCTCCCACCCCTCCCCAGTGGGTGGGATCAGGTCCATCGGGGTGATCTCCATGTGCTTCATTCTCCCATACCTCCACCACTGTATGGAGAGAGGCGTCTGGATGCTGGCCCTGCCCTTCACTATGCTGTGCCCCTCTGCAAGCCCTTGTCTCACTACCTGCCCCCCACCAGGGCTTAGAGGTTCCCTGTCTCACTGTGACTCCTCCATGCTGGTCTCAGGTCATTAAATGTTAGCTGCATTTCCTCAGCCTCCATCCTGGCCTGGCCAAGAGACCCTGATCCTCTCGGCAGGCCCCACTGCCCACTCCCGGGGCTCTGCCAAGCCAAATTTGTACAACAGGATTTCGTAAGTAAGTAGGTATCTCACCGCACTGCCACATGCCAGTCCCGCAAAACCACTGTGGTCCTGGTGGTCAGGGCGCTGGCTTGTGACACTAGAGAGCTAGGGTCAATTCCTAGCTCTGCCACAAAATCTTTCTGGGTCTCAGTTTCCTCCATCTGTAAAATGGGTTTAGACGGTGAGCTCCTTGAGGCAAGGACTGTGTCTGCATGGCACCCAGCATGATGGGGACCCCAATCTCAGCCGGGGTCTGCATGCTACCATACGTGGCTTTACAGCTCCTTCCCAGTGAAGGCTGGTTACAGGAGCAGTGCACTAGCAGCTGCCATGCTCCTGCTATTTCAGCAGACAGCGCCTCCTTCTGGGAAAGAAATGGCAGGGATAAGAGTTTTGGTGTCAGGACCAAGTATGGGATGGAGTGGGTTGGGGATGGCATTACTATCTCTCACACTAAGAGACCCTGGCCGAGACTGGCCTGATCACTCAGGGCATTGCACGGACTCACACAGAGAGACGGGTGCCGTCCCAGGAGCTCCCACTCTAAACAGATAAAGGAGAGGAAGGAAAACAAAGGCACGGAGAGGGGAAGGGACTTACCCAAGGTTAGTGGCAGAGCTGGGTATAGAACCCAGGAATCCTGGCTCCCAGCTCCCCTACTCTAATACACTGGACCCTATTTCCCTCACAGAGCTGGGCTAGCCCCCAGGACTGCACCCAGACACCAAGCCCAGGGCTTTACCCACAAGACTACACTGTGTCTCTCAGCTTTGCAGCCTCATTCTCATCCCACTGGCTCTTCTCCTGCCCTCCCCACCCAGTACCTCTCTGTCCCGGTGCCCCCTGGCTCCCAGCCCCTGGGATCATCCACCCCACACAACTCACATGTGCTTTAGCTGTATTATCTCTCCTGACTCCTGGCCAACTGGACTTTGTCCATCCATGAGCTACCCAGGCCCCGCTGTCCCAGCTCCCTGTTTACTCCTGAAGCACTGGTCTGTTTGGCCTGTGAAGTGTGTGTGGGGAGGTGTTTACTGTCCTGCCTTGGCCTTGGGTGCCCACCAAGATCAGACCCAGCCCTGTTCCTCCCCACACCTACCCAACAGGACCAGTGTGACTAAGAGCCACCTGGGCAGGGGCAGGGCTGGGGGAAGACTCCCCCTAGCAGCCCTCAATTCCAGAGGCCCACGGAGCAGAGAGGGGACAGTCCCTTCGGGCTGTACTGTGCAAGGGGGATGGGGTAGGGGAGGGTTTATCAGCCCCAGTTTCCTTGCTGATGCCCCCAGCTCTGACCTCTAATGGCAGATCTATTGGCAGGGCCAGGGGCTGCAGAAAGGAAGGAAGGTGAGGATCCTTGGGATGGGAGGGGACAGCAGGGCTGGGCTGTGCTGTGGAGGGAGGATCCCTGAAAGGGGAGGGACACCAGGGCTGGGCTGCCCTGGGCAGGGGATAGGGAGGGAGAGTGGGGCTGGGCTGCAGGGAAGGAGGATCCCCATGAGAGGAGGGGCCAGACAGGAAGATCCATGGGACAGGGAGGGACAGTGGGGCAGGGCTGGGGAGGGAGAGAGGATCCCTTGGACAGTGGGGCTGGGCTGCGCCTGCACTGGGGAGGGAGGATCCCCGGGACAGGGAGGGACAGCAGGGCAGGGCTGGTCTGGGGAGGGAGGATCCCCGGGACAGGGAGGGACAGTGGGGCTGGGCTGTGCTGGGAAGGGAGGATCCCCGACGGGGAGGGGAGGGAAGCCTAGTTCAGCCCCTCCCTGGTGTCAGGTGACTGCCAGGCCAGCGTTGCTATGGGAACTATCAGGCTGGAACGTGGTTAAACTGGTTTGGTTTTGCTGCTTGGGGGCGGGGGGGGGGGGGCAGGCAGACAGTCAGTGGGGTGTGTATGGCGAAGGATGGACAGACAGATGCTTCGGAGCTCTGGGGTTGAGTCTCAGGGGGATCAGTCTGCCCCTGTGCAATGCCTTTATCCTGTGCTGCCCCACAACTCCCCACCTGGATTTCCCACTCCCACTGCAGCTGCGTGCAGGGGGGCTGGGTTGGGAAGGCCACCTGCTGGCTCTGCAGGCCTGTGCTGCTCTCTTGTGGCCATTCACAGGGTCGCTCTGGGAGCCCTCATGTGTGGCTGAGATCTTGGCAGGGGGGTGGATTCCACAGGAGCATTGGGGGCCAGCTAAATGGGAGAGGGGAATAGAGGGGACATCTCAGAACCCCACTGCCTGTTCCCCACATGGTCACCCCAGGGCAGGCCAAGTCAGATGGAGAAGGGGAATGTGGACACACAGCCCAGCTGGCATCTCCTGCATCTCCATGCCAGGGACAGGAGTCTGCCCTCTGGTTGCCTGGCCTGCAGCTTCCCCATGGATGCCCAGAGCCCCCCAGCATGCACAGGACTGCATGGCATGAGAAAGCCCTGTTTGGACCCAACTCTTTGGAGCCACAGGAATTCAGACCATTCCCCGGTCTCAGAGACAGGAACAAACCGATCCCTGCACTCCACACTCCCTGCTGGAGCCGTAGCCTGCGCCCTGTATTCCCTGCCACAGCCATGTCATGCATCACACATTCCCTTCCAGAGCCAGTGCAGTCCCCTGCCCAAGCCAGGGGGATGCACCCACGTCACGCGGTGCCCCTTACCCGCCAGCGCCTTGATGCGGGAGCGCTCAAATAGGCGGGCTGAGCTGTTCTCATTGTCCCAGTCCTCGTCAGCCAGCTCCCACCGGTTGTTGATGTCGTTGTACTGCTGCTGGATCTCCAGGCTGTCATAGTCCGTAGGGGATAGGGTGCTGCTCATGGCGCCGACTGCAGGGTCTCTGCATCCACCTGTGGGGGGCCAAGGGAGCCATGAGCATCCTCTGACCTCTTTCCGGCCGGTTTCCCACCTGCCCTGCCAGCCAGTGCCCCTGCAGATTGGAGCCAGCGCCCCTCGGAGGGGAAAGGCCTTGCATCCTAGTCCTCAGCCCTGGGGGGCTGCGTACCCACCTGTGAGGCCAGGGCTGTGTCTGCCAACTCCCGTGCTGAGCTACAGCATGGCCTGTGCGTCCCCCAAGAACCTGAAAGCAAAGAGGCAGCAATGTGAGTCTCCCTGCAGCACTCCAGGGGAGAGTCTGCATCTGGCATAAACCCTCAGAACCCCAGGCTGGCAATGAGCGCCCCCTCCCTCCCTCCAGCAGGGTGAGCCCACACTCCCAGTGCAATCCAGCCCCCTGGCACGCAGGGCAGCGCACCCCACAATGGCTCTCGCCCACATGCTCCTGGGCATGGGGACTGCAGCCATGTTCCTCCTCAGGGCCGGACTCCCACCTCCACCACCATCTTGGGACCTACCAAAGGCAAATGGTCTCTCCTTGGTCGCCCGTCACATGGACTGAGGCAATCGGGCGGGAGGGGTGGAAGCCCCATGACAGAGAGGCAGCCAGGCCAAACTTGAGTGAGGGGTGTTGCGATCCCACGCACCAGGCTGCAGTGCTCAGAGCCCAGCCCTGCAGGACAGCGCAGGGCAGGCTCACTCTCCAGCCCCCACCATTAGCCCCTTCCCTGGGCCCTCTCCTCCTCACCGGGCCGGTATTCGGGTTGCAGTGCAGGGCAAGAGGGGCTGCTGCAGACGGCTGTGCCCCCTCAGCCCTGTAGTACAGTGCACCCACGGAACCAAAAGG
This sequence comes from Emydura macquarii macquarii, assembly GCF_026122565.2. Lineage (NCBI taxonomy): Eukaryota > Metazoa > Chordata > Testudines > Chelidae > Emydura > Emydura macquarii. The sequence continues at coordinate 4,793,009 of NW_027131105.1, read as the reverse complement.
CCACATCCGTCCTTGGGGCGCAGCGGCAGATAGCCCTGCCCTGGGGCTCAATGGTTGTCCTCAGGCTCTCGCTGCCCCCCGCCCTGCCCACAGAGCCAATCCCTCGCAGGGCTCAGAGCAGGTCCCTTGACTGCTCCCTGCTCCCACCCACAAGGGAAGCCCGGCCTGTACTCATGTGGGCCGCGACGACCAACCGCTCAGCTCCCCCTGAGCTCCACTGCGTGCCCACCCCCTGCACTGCCTACTCCTGACCCACTCACCATCCCCATCAGCCAGGGCAAAAGGGTTTAGCATTGGACTGAGCCTGGTGGACAGGAGCAAGAGAGACCAAGGAGCATCCAAACCCTCAAGCTGCCGATTCTGAGATGAGCAGTGACTAGGGGAGGGCTGGAACTCCAGACCCATAAAGGGGCTGTTCTTTAACTGCTAGAGCCCACTCCTCTCCCAGACCCAGGCATAGAACCCAGGAATCCTGGCTCCCAGCCCCACACCCACTGTAACCCACAAGACCCAACTCCCCTCTCAGAGTTGGAGTGAGAACCAAGGAGTCCTGGACCCCTGCCCTCTGCTCTAACCACTAGCCCAGCTACCCTTCTACAGCCTGGAATAAAACCCAGGAGTCCTGGCTGCCAGGCAAAGCTGGGTCTAAGATCATGGCCATGTCACACCAGGCACTGCACAGACACAGGCCCTGCCCACAAGGGCTCATACTCTAAACAGACAAAGGATGGGAGGGGAAACAGAGGTCCCGAGGGGGAAAGAGGCTTGACGGACGTTACACAGCAGGTCAATAGCAGAGTGCGGAATAGAACACAAGTGTCCTGAGTCCCCAGGCAGTGCCTTACCCACTGGACCACGCTGCCTCTCAGTTAGCTCACGCCCTGGCATTAGAATCTTCCAGGAAAAGCAGGGTGGGCACGACCTGTATTTCCAGGCAGGGTAACAAACCATCCAGGCTCCACGACTGCACTGCTGTGAAGCCAATTACAGGCCCCATATTTCCCCAGATAGCTCAGGGCCCCAGGGACAAGCTGGGAGCACAGCCTGCCTATGTCTCTATGGCAGTGGCGGTAATTGCATGAGAACAATGCAGGTTAGGTTAGCGCACACATCCCGTCCATGTCATGCCTGGCTGGGGCTGTCAGTGCTCACTGGCGTTCGGGAGGGAGACCCATTGTGCTGCGCTCAATGCCACTAGACAGTGGCTGGGCATCTAGTAATGAGCAGCCTGCTCAAGCCAAACAATGATGCTTTGGGCCATGGGGACCTCCTGCTCAAAGCTAAAACCCTGACAACCTACTGGTCTGCCCCTGCCACAGTCCTGTTCTTCTGCAGAGGGACCTGGAGTCAGAACTCCTGGATCCCATCCCAGTTCTGGGAGGGGGTGGGGTCTAGTGGTTTAGAAGGGGGTGGCTGGGGTTAGGACTCCAGGGTGCTAGGCCTGGCTGGGGCAGGGGAGTGTGAGCTAGTGGTGACAATCAGCTCACCCGGGTTTTGCCCCTGAGTCACTGTGTTTCCTTAGGCCCTCTGTGCACCTCAGTTTTCATTCTCTTTCTATGAGGGATAACAACACCGTCCGTCTCCCCTGGTTGTCGTTAATTAATGGGTACCTGCAAAGGACTCTAGGGGTCGTTGTGATACTGAGGGGAGCCCTCCAGGGCCTGCTCTGAGTCATCCAAGCCTTGGGCTGGACTCCCTCCCTCTCTGGCCTCCGCCAGTCCCTGCCCTGTTCTGCGTCTAACCTGCCCTGCCTGGTGCCAGCCGACAGGGCCCATCTATCATCCCCCTTCCCCAGACGCTTGGCGCCCTTTGTTTATGCCATTGCCGAGTTGGAGAGGAGGCATGGGCGCCATCTTGGTTCCTGTCCTGCTCTTGCTCAGAGTGATTGAGAGCTAGGCCCATGACTGTATCAACACGGCAATGCCTGGAACTCAGCACATTCTCATCACAATCTGCTGGGCCTCCTAATATACCCGGCCTCTGAACCTCTCTGCGGGTGCCCTATACTCCTCACCCAGCCCCAAGTGCTAACAGCAGCTAAAAGCAGAAAACAACTGAGGTGATCCTGCCCTGCGTCCCAAAGGTGTCCTGTCCCAGAACAGGGAGAGCAAAGCTCCACTCTCTCCAGATATGGGGAAATCCCCCACTCCACTGGCACCTCACATGCAGCTCTGGGCCTTTGACCCCAGGAACTGGGGGGAATTCAGACAACAGTGGATCTCAGTGGGGCCTGCAGGGACAGTTCCTAGTACAGCTTTGCCCATCTAGGTTCTTAGGTGTGGCCCATCCCTGTGGTATCAGATGCCCAGCCTGCACAGACCCTAACCAAGATCAGGGTCCCTTCGTGCCAGGCACTGCACAGACTGAGATAAGGGCCCCATCGTGCCGAGCGCAGTACAGATCTCAGCCAAGATCAGGGCCTCACTGTGCCAGGTGCTGCATAGATACATAGAGACGGTCCCTGCCCCAAAGAGCTTAAAATCTACATAGCCAAGATGTGGGAGGAGAAACAGAGGCACCGAGAGGGGAAGGGGTTAGCTCCTGATCAAGAGGAGAGCCAAGAATAAAGAGTCATGACTCTCAGCCTCCCCTCTCTCTAGCCCACTAACCCTGCTCCCAGCCCAGAGCCAGGGTTTAGACCCAGCAGTTCTCACTCCCAGCCCCACTTCTCCGACTGCTAGACCCTGATTCCGTCTCAGAGCTGGGAATACAGCCCAAGAGCCCTGACTCCCTGCCCAGTGTTGTAGCCAACAGGCCGCAGCCTATGAATGCCAAAGGCAACCTGCTATTGCTGAGTTGGGTGTCTTGCTGCAGCACCACGTGGTCAGGATTGCTCGGCTCTGGGGTCTCTGCTCCTACAGCTGGATTCCCTCCACAGGCATCACTCTGTCCTAAAGAACGGTAAATCTCCTTTCAATTAAAACTGCAGCCGCATTGGTGTACGTTTCCTTTTTGCTGTGTAACTCAGAATCAGAGGTTTTCAAACTGGGTGGCCCACGGAGGTGAGTCAGGGGATGCAGGTGGCACTCCGTCCCCAAGCCCCACCATGTGCAGCTAGCCCGAGCTGCCTGGTGTCACTACTCGCCCCCCCCCCCCAACATTCCTAGGGGTTCACCCCACAATTTGAAAACTTCTAGAAGCTGTTGCTAAATGGAAGGCAGAAATCTGGGAGGGCACATGAACCCCCCACATCACCTCTGCCTCTGTCAGATGGGGTTATGCGGTAAACTACCTTATTTGGAAAGGGGTACACAGCCTAAAAAGTTTGAAAACCACTGGCCTATAGGTTAGGTTGTCATTAAAAAACCCTGTTTTTAGTTTATAACTTTGCCAAACTTCAACTGTTCAGATTAAAAGTTCCCATGCCAGGACTCTGCCTCCGGCTGAAACTTCCTGGGAAGTTTCGGAAAAAAAATGGTTCAGCTGTGTCCAAGAATGAGGACAGGGAAAAATTGTTTTGCTCATGTTAAAAAAAAAAATCTCACAGCCATTTTGCTGAGAAGCTCTAGGGCCTCCATCCTTTGAAGCAAGAAGTTGAAATTTGGCAGAGGGACCGCACTGGAGTCAGGGAGATGCCTTTTGCTGTTTCCATGAAGATTCACCCAAATCTGGCCAGTGTATGAGCCTCAGAATAAGAAAATCAGTTTGCACATGCTAAGTGTTAGAGTTTGCAGCTAAACTCGTTAGAGTTTGCAGCTAAATTTTCTTAAGAATCCACCTGCACTGAACATGCTCCAGCCCTTCACATCAGAAGTGAGAGAAGGGAGATGGTGTTGCCTGTGCTCTCAATGTTCCCCCTGATGAAGAAGGAGGAGGATGCATCCTGACTGGAGTGCAGAGGGGAGCAGTATAGGTGATAGGATATGGGGAGGAGATACGGGGAGACAGGGGAAAAGGGAAAATGGTGGAGGGCAGGAGCCGGGGGGGGGGAGGGGGGGGGGGACGGGACACGACGGACGACACTGAAGCAGAGATGGGACAGGGGCAAGCATCCATGATGGAGGAACAACAGAAGGGGCTGGGGACAGGAGCTACGTACAAGGAGATAGGAGCAGGAGATGACTGGGGGTGTTGGGGAAAAGGGGGAGGAGGCTGAATGGTCTGTAACCACTAGCGAACATGCCCTACAAAACCAGGAACTGACCCCAGGAGTCCTGAGTCTCTGTATTCCACAGCTGACAGCAAATAGCCATGCAACCCACTTGCAAAGTGTATACCTCATCCCCTTCTAGAGCCTAATCTATAGAGGATAAAAGCCTACTACTCCTATCAGTTATGCTGTTAGCTCAAGTGGTAGAAGACTAAAGGACGCAGCCCTGCTGATGACCCAAACTAGGGGGTCATTATGGTTCCACATGATGACATTTTGCCTGTGCAACCTCAGTTCAACCCCCTGGGCATATACATTATGTGTGATATAGTCTTTAATTACATCACAGGACCCTGCCTCATCAGTGCACTGGACAGATGTGCTCTGGAGATGAATCAAGTAGTGTAGTGAAGGAGGCTATTGTCAGACCCCTGCTTCATTTCTTGCAGGAGCCAGAAGGTGGGCAGTTAATGAAGCAGGTGATTGCAGGAAGAGAAAGGAGGGTCTGCCATGGTTAAGGCAGCTGAATGCTGCCTTATAGAACTGGATTCTATTCCTGCCTCTGCCAAAAAGTTCCTGTGTGATACTGGGCAAATCACTTAAACCAAACTTTTCACAGGTGGGTACTAACTGTGTGGGCCTTATTTTCTGAGTGCTCCATTGGAGATCTCAGGGTCTGATTTGCAGAAGTGCTGAACACTCACAACCACAACTAGTCAAGGGGAGCTGTGCTCTGAACATATAAAGTGCTATATAATGCTACATTCTCTGAAGTGTCAGGCCCTATGCATCTCATAATCGGCCCCCAAAATCAGCTGACCCTTTTGGCCTTAATCTGTTTCCCATCTGTGAAATGGGGATAATACCACCCCCATCATCTCATTGGGATACTGTGAAGATAAATTCATTCACATCTGTGAAGCTCTAAGATAGTACAATGAGAGCAACAACAAAAAACCCAGGGGAAATGACTAATTCTGTATTAAGTGCAGAGTTTGAATAGTGTGCAGTGAATAATGCATGGCACCACACATAGTTTATGTTACTGTCCATCCTGTGCATTTTATGAGACAGGGGTCCTGTGTAAAAACAACATGTGATTATGTAATTAAAGACTGTATCATAATGTATAGACACAAAGGGGTGCACATTAAGGTTGCACAGGCAACCTTAATTCTGGCATATCCTAACTCCTGAGGGCTGTATTTTAAAACCTTAACATAATTCTTTTAATGTAGCGGTTTTGGATGTAATATTATGGTTCCATTGAGGTAACACCTAGAGCAGTGTTTCTCAATTTTATTTCCCCCCGGAACCCTTGCGCACCCATGCCATACCCTCCGCCAAAAAGTCGAGAAAATCTTCCTCTTTTCGGCGGCGCGGTGTATGGTTGATTTGGCGACGCGCTCTCTGAGCCGTTTTCGGCAGCCCCATCAGCTGTTCGGCGGCACCCAATTTTTGTTACTTTCAGCAGCGCGGTTCCGCTTCTTCGCGGAACCCTTCAACTCAGCCCACGGAACCCTGGGGTTCTGCGGAACCACCATTTGAGAAACACTGACCTAGAGACAACTGTGCTCAGGACCACACTGATTGGTGATGTACACACATGGTAAATGACAATGCTCTGCTACAAAGAGCTGACACTCGCCCCGTCACCATAGTATCCGAGTGCCTCACAATCAATGGATTTTAGCCTTTTGAGGCAGGAAAGCATCAGTCCTATTTCAAGCTAAGAAAAATGAGGCGCAAGGTAGATGACATGACTCACCCAAGGAATCAGTGGCAGACCTAGGAATAGAATCCAGGTGTCCTGCATCCCACTCCTGTGCCCTCCCCACTACATGTATCCTTCTTGCTGCCTAATCACACTGCATATGCACAGCCATGCTGTGAAATGCTTCATACATGTATCTAACACCACCCACACAAGCGTAGCTCCAACTGCATTATACTGGAGTATCAGCTGACAAGTATGTCCTAACAGAAAGGGAGTGGTGTCTAGTGGTTATAGCAGTGTAGGGCCTGGAGTCAGGAATGCCGGATTCTCTCCCCCACTCTGGGAGGAAAGTGAGGTGCAGTGGGTTAAAGCAGGGAGGGCTGGGCGTCAGGACTCCTGGGTTCTAATCCTGGCTCTGGGAGGGGAGTAGGGCCTTGAGATTAAAGAAGGAGGCACGATAGTCAGGACTCCTGAGTTCTATTCTTAGCTCTTTTACTCACTCACTCTGTGCCTCAGTTTCCCCCTCTTTTCCACCACAGGAGCTGGGAGGGTATGCAGGGTTAGTGTTTGTAAAGCACTGTGCGTGGCTGGGGAGAGCCACAGGGTTACATGATACAAAGCCCAGAGCACCCCTTGTGCCAAGTGGCAGGGGGCAGGGCAGGGTTGCCCACTGCAGTGAGAGGCATTAACTTCGCTCTGCAGGGTGCCAATACGGCCAGCCAGCATCCCTGGGTGTGCCTGGGGTCACAGGGCCACTGTAAGGATTCAGCTGTTCCTTGGATGCAGAAAGACACAAGCAACATGGTGCCAAATCCATGTCAAACAGCCACCTCAGCTGATGTGGCAGGAGTCATGGGGAAACTGGCAGGAGAGCACTGGAGCCCATGGGCATCCCAGCCTGACTCCCATCCAACACCAACAGCTGCTCCCACAGATACAGCACCATCTACAGGATGCATAGGGGCCCCAGGCAAATGATAGCCATGCAGGAGAGCCAGGGGACGGTGGCAGGTGACTGTGTGATGCCACTTTGCTGCCCAGCTTATGGGAGACAACTGCATGGACAGTTTTGTACAATCACATGCAAGATCACTCCAACATGAGGACTGGATTAGTGCAACCGCACACACAAATTCCCACTGACACCAGGGGTGGGATATGCAATTCATAGAATCATAGAATATTAGAGTTGGAATGGACCTCAGGAGGTCATCTAGTCCAACCCCCTGCTCAAAGCAGGACTAACCTCAGCTATATCATCCCACCCAGGGCTTTGTCAAGCCTCAGCTTAAAAACCTCTAAAGATGGAGATTCCACCACCTCCCTAGGTAACCCATTCCAGTGCTTCACCACCCTCCTAGTGAAAAACATTTTCCTAATGTCCAACCAAGACCTCCCCAACTGCAACTTGAGACCGTTGCTCCTTGTTCTGTCATCTGCCACCACCGAGAACAGCCTAGCCCCATCCTCCCTGGATCCCCCTTTCAGGTAGTTAAAGGCTGCTATCAAATCCCCCCTCATTCTTCTCTTTTGCAGACTAAACAAGCCCAGTTTCCTTAGCCTCTCCTCATAAGTCCTGTGCTCCAGGCCCCTAATCATTTTTGTTGCCCTCTGCTGTACTCTCTCCAACTTGTCTACATCCTTTCTGTAGTGGGGGGCCCAAAACTGGACACAATACTCTAAATGCGGCCTTACCAATGCCGAATAGAGGGGAATAGTCACTTCCCGTGACCTGCTGGCAATGCTCCTCCTAATGCAGCCCAATATGCTATTAGCCTTCTTGACAACCAGGGCACGCTGCTGACTCATATCCAGCTTTTTATCCACTGTTACCCCCAGGTCCTTTTCTGCAGAGCTGTTGCCTAGCTCGTCGGTCCCCAGTCTATAGCTGTGCATGGGATTCTTCCTTCCTAAGTGGAGGACTCTGCACTTTTCTTTGTTGAACATCATTAGATTTCTTTTGGCCCAATCCTCCAGTTTGTTTAGGTCCTTCTGTATCCTATCACTACCTTCCAGGGTACCTACCACTCCCCCCAGCTTAGTGTCATCCGCAAACTTGCTGAGGGTGCAATCTACCCCATCTTCCAGATCATTAATGAAGATGTTGAACAAAACCAGCCCCAGGACCGACCCCTGGGGCACTCCGCTTGTGACTGGTTCCCAGCTAGACATGGAGCCATTGATCACTACTCGTTGAGCCCTATGCTCTAACCAGTTCTGTATCCATTTTACATGCACACAGGTTCCCACTCACACATGGGGTGAGTTAGTGCAATCGCACAGACATTCCCTCTGCCATGCACATAGTGAGTGGCACTAGGGACGGGCTAGTGTGACCACCAACATGCAAATTATCTTCAGCATGACGGCAGTGCATGCACAGATTCATGAGGGCCAGGTGAGAGCAACAGCAGGGATTCCCTCTGGCCTCTGGGGTGGGTAAAACAGATAGGGAGACTGAGGTGACTGGGAATTGGGTGATGATTTGGAGTGATGGAGAATTTGGGGCAATTGGGATAACAGGGATTTTGGGAGGTGGGGTGTTCAGGGGATTGGAACAATGCTTATTTGGAAGTGATTGGGATCAGAGGGATGCAGGGGATTTGGACCAGATGGATTTGAGGGAAATTTGGATTGGGGTGATATAGATATGGGACAATTGGGATTTGAGGGATGGGGAGACGTGGATTGGGGTGATTCAGAATGGAACAAAGTGGATTTGGGAGGTTGGGGTGACTGATTTTGGGGTAATTAGAGATTGGGGCAATTTGGGATAGAACAAAGAGGATTTTGAGGACAGAGGTGATTTGGGATTGGTGGTGCTAGGGATCTGGGGTGATTGGGTTCACAGGGTGATGCAGATTTGGGGGATTGGGCTGATGCAGACTTGGGGGTGGTCCAGAATTAGGGGCGATGGGGATTTTGGGGCACAGGCAGTTGATGGCTGGAAGAGTGACCCCAAGGTCAGGAATCCTTGAGGAGAGTGGGACAGGCCGGAAGAGCTGGGCAATGAGGAGCGGGGTAAAGCAGTATGAGGCACAGGGGGAGAAGACGAGACAGAGCAAAAGGACCTTGAGGATGAGTGCGGCTCTGGGCTGCTGCTTTTCTCCCTCAGCTGAGAGGGCTCGGCCTGGGCTACCACGAGGCAGGTAGGGGGAACCAGGGATGGGGCATAAGGTAAAACCCAGCCCATCTGTGTAAAGCCACCTCCTGTGCCCAGCCTTCCCCACAGGCCCCGGCCTAGCGACTGTCTGAGGGAAACCCCTGGCGCTGCCCAGCAGGACCACGCTTCCCCCACAGGCCCTGGCCTAGCGACTGTCTGAGGGGAGCCCCTGGCACTACCCGACTGGGCCCAGCCTCCCCCACGGGCCCCGGTCTAGCGACTGTCTGAGGGGAGCCGCTGGTGCTGCCCGACTGGGCCCCGGTCTAGCGAGTTTCTGAGGAGAAACCCTGGTGCTCCAGCCTCCCCAACAGGGCCCGGCCTAGCAAGCGACTGGCCCTGACCATACAGGAGCCAGTGCCATATTGCGGCAGCCCCACCCGCTCACACAGGGGACCCATGCCAAAGGCCGGCATCTCACAGCAGATCATCCCAGGATTACGCTGCTGATTGGGCATCTTATTCTTAGCTGCACAGCCCCCAAGGAGGCTTATGCTCTTAAGGCCGCAGGATAAATAGCCCGACTCCCCGACAGCAGCCAGGCCGCCTCCCCTGATAATGGCATTCCCCACGCTCCCCCCAGCCGAGCCCAGTGCCAGACCAAGGTAATTACGCCAGCAAGCGTCCCTGCAAAATCCAATCAGCACTGCTATCGTTGGCACAGGCACTCAGAGACCAGCCTTCCCAGAAACAAATGAGGGGAGACAGGAACTGGGCCCCTCTGTGCTGGATAGAAACCTCCAAGAGACTGTTTGTAGGGGAGTCACAGTGGGTTCCATTCCCGGCTCTGGGAGGGGAGTGGGGCCTAGTGGCTTAGAGCCAGGATGGTTGGGGAGGTTCCTGGGCTCTACTCAAGGCTCTGCCACTGCCCTGCTGTATAGTTTTGTAGTATTAATATACAGTAGCCCTATTATGCCAGGCACTGAACACTCTGTGCCTCAGTTTCCCCTTCTATCCTTGATCTATTTAGATTGTATTGTCTTCAGGGCAGGGACTTCCACTGTGTGTCTGTGCAGCATGTGGCACAATGACAGGCTTTGATCTCAGCTGGGGATGCTGGGTACTACTTTAATAGTAGTACTTTAACCCTCGTTAGGATTATTTAGCTGAGGTTAGTCCTGCTTTGAGCAGGGGGTTGGACTAGATGACCTCCTGAGGTCCCTTCCAACTCTATGATTCTATGATGATCCCTCACACAAAACGGAAATGCAGTCATCGCTGGGGTGGTGCATTGGGGGCTATTTATACATAGATGCCTCATCTAGCACTGAGATGCAGCTGCCTCTGAGGTGGGTTATTTAACTCTGAGACCAGTGCCTCATACCGTCCCCTCCCTCCTCCATAATGTCCTCTCTTTGCTCCACTTCCCTCCCCAATCTTCATCTTTAGCCATCCCTCCCCTGTGACTTTTGAACCCTCTCACCCACAGGCCCAGCCCCCACACCCCATGACTTCTGATCTCAAAACCCTTGGGGAGCAGGGGGTCCTCTGCTCCCTCATTCCCCAGACAGGGGGCAGGAGGGGAAGGAGGTGCAAGTAGAGAGGAGATGGGTCTAGCTAGACAGCAGCTCCCACTTTCTTGCAGTAGCCCCAAGCCCTACCCCACTCCTTCACAGAACCCCCTAGTGCTGTGGTGGGGCATTGGTGTCAGCACTAACAAAGAAAAGTGCCACCTACTGAGCCACTACACCACTGCACAGCAACACCACCAACACCACCCCGCTCCGCCCAGCACTGTGAGAGCAGAGCACCCCCTACTGAAGTCCCACTCCACTTCCTGCAAAGCACCCTCAGCACTGTGCTGGCTCTGCAACCCAAATACAATAGCTTGCATCCCCACTTTAAGGAATGGCCAGCCCCACACCTCTGGGCTAAATTGCAAGCCTCACTATTCACCCCATGATCTGTGCTAACATGCCCAGATCTCTGTAGGGAAGTGCAGTCACTGCATTAGCACTGTGCCATCTGCACATGGCTAATGCCATTATGAGGGCTTTGAACCACTCAGTCCCAGGCAGGCCTGATAGTCTGGATTCAGCATCCAAGACACTTGCCCCCCACCCCCCCAGGGCTCCCTGCACTGAGGACTTCTTCCCAACATGGATCTGAACTGTTCACCGAGCTCACACAATCCACCCCACCTCCTCCCAAAGCTGTGGCTGTGGGGCTTGTATCCTCGGTATCAGGGATTCTTGACAGGCTCCTCTCTGCTCACAGCCCCCTCTCTACACTCTGCCGCCAGGGCAACCAGATTGTTCCCATAACACCATTTGCATCAGTTATTTCTGCATAAAACTCAAACCCTACTATTGGCCCACTAGGCAGCACAACCCAGCCCCTAAATGCAGTGCAGGATCCTGCCATGTAACTCTAGCTGGCAGAACCATCTTACACACACATACACATCAAAATTTTCAAAATAGGGGCCTGCAGTTCTGCCCTGCAGTGCAGATTTCAGCTCCTGAATGAAGTGGCCAGATTTCCAAAAGAGCTTGAACCCAGCAGCTCCCAGTGGTGGCAATGGGCACCCAGTGCTGAGGCACAGCATGGCCAAAAGCAGCTCACAGGTACAGAGAGCAAAACAGACAGGCATGGCTAGAGACACAGATATGTGCACACACAAGATACGCACACTGTGAAACACACCAGCAGAGCTGCATCCACAGACAACTCCGCATCCACATGCACATACACGCACGCATGGACAGACCCCAACAAATACAGAGACAGGTCCATGCACCCAGATACACAGAGGTGCACACACACAGAGATACATGTGTGTACACACACACACATACACACACAGAGCTATTGCCAAACAAGGGCACCCAGAGACACACAAAGAGCCATGCACACACCGGAGGGACCCCAGCTCAGTGAGCACACACACACACAGCCCTGCTGCTCCTCCAGCCATTCCCCAAGGAGCATGCTGGGCTGGCCCGGGCCTCCCCATCCCCCCACAGCCCCCGCATCGGGTCAGGCGCAGAGACCGGCTCTATCCTGGATGCCCGTCACCTTCCAGGTGCCAGCCTACATCCAGGTGCCCCCCACCCGCGCCCCACCTGGGCATCCCCAGCCCGACTCCCTTCCCCACCCCCAAACACCAGGAGCAGCTGGGACTCCCCCTTTCCTCCCCCGCTGCCAGGGATGCGAAGACAACAACAAGCCCCTCCATCCCCCGAAGCCCGGCTCACCTCCCGCCGGGGGGCACCCCGGGCTCCTTCCCCCTCGCCCGCGTCCAGATCCCACAGCCAAGGAGGCCCCGGCCCCACGCGGACAGGCTCGGGGGAAAGGGCTGGCTGTGACTGCCGACTGCTGTGCGGCGAGCGTGTGTGGATCTGTGTGTGTGTGAACGCGCGTCACCCGCAATAGGGAGCCGGCAGGGGAGAAAAATCACAATAGCATCCTCTGGCGCCCACCCGGCTCCCGCAGGCCGCTGCCCGCCCGCCCCAGCCGGCGGCCGGCCCTGCCGCTGCTTGCAGGAGGGAGAGGGAGAGGACAAAAGGAAGGGGCTTTTCCCAGCTGCACAGTGAGAGGGAGCGACGTGGGAAGGCTGGACATGGGGCCTGGCCAGGGAGGGGTAAAAGCCGTGTAGGAAGAGTCCTTCATCCAACACCGGGACACAGCCACCTCTGGGGTGGGGTGCAGGGGCTGTTTATACAGGAATCTCTCACCCCTGTGCTAAGATGCAGCCACCTCTGGGGTGGGGTGTGGGGGCTGCTTATACAGGGATCCCTTGCCCAGTAATGAGATGCAGCCACCTCTGGGATGGAGTGTGGGGGCTGTTTATACAGGGATCCCTTGCCCAGTAATGAGATGCAGCCACCTCTGGGGTGGGAGCAGGGGCTGTTTATACAGGAATCTCTCACCCCAGGCTGAGATGCTGCTGTCTCTGGAGATGGGGGGAGGGGGGCTTTTAACAACATACAGTAGTGCAGTAATGTTATAAAACTGTTTAGAACAGGAAGTGAAAGGGGAGGGTCCCAGGGGCATGACACCCTCTGTCCATAGGTACTGGAACTAGGTGTCTTGGGAGAGCTGCCTCTCTCCCGGCTTGAAGTGGTTTCCATCATATACAAGCTTTACAGTTTGGTTTAATGGCTCTCAGCACCCCCACTATACAAATAGTTCCAACACCCCTGCCTCTGTTCTCGGGATCCGTAATGATCCCAAATGGATCCTTGCTCCAGTTGACCTCCCCCCAAACCACATGGTCTCCCATTCCCACCTAGCACAATCACAGCCAGCTCACCGCCTAGCACTACAGTACTATGGTGCCGACTCAGAACGCCCACTCCTGGAGCACATTGTCCTCAGCTGCACACCACAAAAGGGGGCTTAAGGTGGGTGCAAATGGCACCTTAAGACTCCCACTTCCCTGGAAGGGAGCATGGCATAAGGACTCCCAGCCCTCAGCCCCCAGTGTAAGGATGGAGTGCACAGCACTCTGGCTATTCTCTGCATCCCCAGGGCTATAGGACACAGACGATAAATGATCCTTCACAACTGACACACATGCAGATGTCCAGAATTCACAGCAAACCTGTGTTCAAACGTTCCTTGCACCATAATGTTACATGTTAGAAGGGTTTTTCACTATAAAGCCTGTTTGAAAGGATCCTCACTGTGGTATTACACACCCTAGAAGCAGCTGCATCTGAGTGCCAGGCGAGGAATCCTTGTATAAACAGCCCTTGCACACCACCCCAGAGGTGCCTGCATCTCAGAGACAGGTGAGGGATCTCTGCATAAACAGCCCCTCTGCCCCATCCCAAAGGCAGACACATCTTAGTGCTGGGTGAACTATCCCTGAAAAAGCCGTCATTGTGTGAATTACACATACCAGCTGTTTAAATAGAAAGATAAGCCCCTGTTGCTTGCAACCATCACATTCCCTCTCTCCCCACAAGTCACAAACAGGGCTTGACCCCACAACTTTCAGACTGGAGTATAGACCTTAGCCACCTGAGCTACGGGAACAATTGCTGTATAAATTAGCCACTAGAGAAAGGCTTGACATACACTTTGCCCGTGGGTTACACAACTTCATTAGCACTTGTCCACACACCAAAGTTGTCCCTCTTTAACTACTCCATTCTAGTTGAAGCGGTACAACCCCTACTAGCGTGGACACAGTTATGATGGAATAAAAGGTGCTTATCCTGGTATAGTTATTCCTGTACAGGAAGGGGAATAAGCTATCCCAGGATAAGACACCTTTATATCAGTATAGCTGCTTCCACACTAGGGGTTGTCCTGGCATAACATATGGTTAAAAAAAATATCCTCTCCCCAACCAAAATAGTTATACCAGGACAAAATCCATGTATAGAGTAGATCTCAGATAGCAGTAGGCTATTAGAACACTGCATGCTAGCCCTGGCTGTGGGAGAGGAGTGGGTATAGTGCTTAGTAATGGGATGACCATGGCACATATATTTAGCACATCCATTCTAAAAGGCAGTGCAGCAGAGCGGCTCTGGCACAGCTCTGAGGTGTTAGAGTGTGAGCTGTATTCCCGGCTCTGCCTGAATTGACCTTGTATAGCCTCTCTGTTAGGTTGTTTGCAAAACGGAGGTGGGGGGGGGGCTAACCCCTGAGTGCTTTACAGTGGAGTGGAATGACATCTTGGTCAGTATGAAGGGCTGGGAAGTGCCTGGAAATATAAAGAGCAAGGAGCAAAGGGGAGATGTGAAGGCAGGAGCTCCTGGTTCTCAGGTCAGTGCACATTTCTCTTGGCTACAGGACATGCAGTGGAGCCACCTGCTGTCTCTCAAGTGTGTTGGGCAGCCTGGCTGCAAGGACTAAGTATACATTACAGCAACTCTGAGGCTGCTCTCATTTATACCACGGGCCAGGCAGTGACCTCACAAGCCCCCTTAAGCCTTTCTCCTGTATCTCTGTGCTGAGAGCAGGATTGGAGAGGACAAACCCAGCCGGGGGGAGATGCACCCCCATAGACCCGGCACTCAGCTCTGGACTCCTCCCTTTCAGAAAAAGGAGGGGGGGCTGGGAAGGAGGGGGTAGAAAGATAGGATGCCTGGGTTCTATTCTAGGCCAGAATCATGGCACTGTCAGCAGCCTGTTCCACTGACATGTCCCTTGTCCGTATTCCAATGCCCTCCTCTCAGTCGACCCCCAAAATAAGCCCCCACGCCTAGTGTCAGTGCTCCTAGACGAGCCTGCAGTAGGTTACCCTATCGCTCTCGGTTCACTACTGGATACTGTCAGCACAGAAAAACCCAACAACATCAGAACCTAACACAGCTGGGTGGCTCTGCTTAGGAGAAATCCGGGACTGGCATAGCAGGGGGCTGTGGGTTGTGACTGGAGGGCATCAGCAGGGCTCTGGGGGATGGGGGCCGCGTAGGGCTGGGATTGCACCAGGGTGACTGGTCAGGACTGAAGAGCACTGGCAGAGGTGCGGGGGGAGCCAAGGGATTGCAGGTCAGGATTGAAGGGCACGGACAGAGCTGTGTGCAGAAAGTCCATGTAGTGGGCAGCTGGAGCCAATGGTATGAGCCCCCTCCTCTGCCCTGTTTTCCTTCCCAGCAGGGAGTGGGGGGAGGGGAAGCAGGGAGCTCTGACCCTGCTGGCTGCTGCCTGGCTGGCCCCCAAATACATCACGCAGGTCCACTATGGTTTCAAAGGCCCCCGAGCCCCTCGACCATTGGCCCTCACCTCCACAGCACCCCCTAAGGACTTACCTCAGACCCAGAGACCAGCTGCTAGAGACACCCCCCTGCATCCATCCATTCATTCATCCATCCCCCCTTCCCAGCCCCACTTGGGCATCCCCAGCCCAGCTTCCCCCCCAAGCACCATGGGTAGCTGGGATCCCCCTCCCCTCCTGCTGCCAGGAATGCAGAGACAATAACAAGCCCCTCCATCCCCCAAAGCCCAGCTCACATACCTGGGGGGGACACCCAGGTCTCCTTCCTCCTCGACGTGGGCAGATCTCACTGTGCAGGCAGCACTTGGGTACCAGGGAGCTGGGGGAAGGCTGCCAGTGGGGGGCTCTGTATGCGCCTTAGGGGTGATCCGATGAGGTCCGTATCACCTTTCCCATCCCCCGTCCCTGCGGTGGGTGCAAGCATCACATATTGAGCTGGGGGAAGCCCAGCGTACAAGGGCTCAGCCAGAACAGCAGAGTCCTGGGCTGCAGAATGGTCCGGCCGGGAATGGCTGGAAAAACGCCCGCCTCCCAGCCACGAGGCACAGCCATTGGGCGCCTTCCGCCCATTAGTCACACACAGGGAGATGGGACTTGGGAGGTGATTGGGAGCTGGGGGGGGATGGGCTGCCCCATCTCATCTAGAGACTCAGAGCACAGAATGGAGGACCCCGCACCTGTCCAGGAAATGGCCCGATCCTGCTCACATTATTAACCCTGGTGTAAATCCAGAGTTGCCCAGTCAGGTGAGGATGGGATTCTGAGCTGGACATGATTCCAGAGTGAGCCCCGATCGATGGCGTTTACACAAGCGCTATGGGCTATGGCACAATCAGGGCCCATCAGTTAGGAGCAAGGGGTCTGACCTGCCAAGGGGTTGTCTGGGGCCCTGCCCCAGGAGCAGTGCTCACATCCCAGGTATCAGGAGCATGGTTTGTCCAAAGGGACCCAGTTTGCATCCTTGCAATCTAGCTCCATGGTGCTTAAGGGAAAAAGAGGCAGTGCAGCGCAGTGGGCTGGGAGCCAGCACTTGTGGGTTTTCTTCCCACGTCTGTCACTGGCCTTGGTCAAGTCTCTTCCCCTATCAGTACGTTTCCCTTCTGACACTGTTTTGACTGGGAGCTCTTTGGGACAGGGAATATCTCTGTGTGTCTGTGCAGCACCCGGCCTGACGGGGTCCTAACCTTAGTCAGGCTCTGTGCAGCATCCTACACAATGGAGGTCCCAATCTCAATTGGCATCTGTGCAGCACCTGGCACCACAAGGGCCCACTTTCAGTCGAGGTCTGTGTAATGCCTGGCACAACGGTGGCCCTGATCTCCATTGGGGTCTGTGCAGCACCTGGGACAGTGGGGGCCCCCGATCTGATTTGGGGACTCTAGATACTACCATAGTACACAAAGCAATAGGATTATGTCATCACACCAATGAAGCCACAGCTCTTGGAGAGGGAGGACTTTACCCAGGCTGTGGAATGCCTGTTTAACTCAAAAACCAGCAAACACTTGGCAGAAAAGTGTTCTCTGTTAATCACTGGGGCTCAGGTTTTCCAAAGTGACTCATCTTTTTGGTACCCAACTTGCTATGCCTTAAAGCAGAGGTCCCCAAACTGTAGGGCATATCACCTTAGTGGGGCATGCAGGAACATTCAGGGGGGGTCAGCAGGGCCCAGCCCAGCTCCCAAGGAGGTCGGGGTGGGAGTGTCACACAGCCCCACTCTGCTCCATCCGTACCCCAGCCATGGTCCCTGGCTCGGCCATGGTGTCAGCCCTTGACTAGGCTGTAACCTTGGCGCCCAGCCCCTGGCTTGGCCTCCCGCCTGGCCTCGGTCCCAGGCTAGGATGCCCAGCTGCGGCACCCGACCCCCACTGCAGTATTGGCACCTAGTCCTGGCCGCCACAGCCCTGGCCACCGCAGCCCCCAGCCACCACAGCCCTGCTCCCAGCCTTGGCCCCGACCAGCTGGGACAGGTGCAGGGGGCACAGGGTAAAAAGTTAGGGAACCACTGCCTTAAAGGCCCCTGATTTTTACTTTCCCCCCTGAGCATGTCTCAAATTGGGCATTCCAAAGATTAAGCTCCCAAATGTCCAGACACTTGGATTCAAGGCCAGAAGGAACCCTTAGATCATCCCGCCTGCCCGCCTGTGTAGCACAGGTTGGAGAATTTCCCCCAGACACCCTGCACTGAACCCGATCACTTGTGTTTGACTGAAGCATTTTCCAGAAAGGCACCCAGCGCGGACTGGAGATGGAGAATCCACCCCTGCCCTGGGAAGCTTGTTCCAGTGGTTAATCACTCTCCCTGGCAAACATGTGTGCCTTATTTCTCTTTGGAATGTGTCTGGCAGCAGCTTCCAGCCACTGGCTCTGGTTCTGTCTTTCCCCACAAGATTAAAGAACCCCATTGGACCTAGCGCCTTCTCCCCCTGAAACCTTCAGACACCACCAAGTCACATTTCAACCTTTTTTTAAAAAAAATAACAAACAGACAGAGCACCTTACGTCGCTCATTGTCAGGCATTTTCTTCAGCCCTTGAATCATTCTCGTGGCTTTTCTCTGCACCCTTTTCAATTTTTCAACTTCCTTTTGAAAATGCGGCCCCCAGAACTGGATGCAGTATTCCAGGCTTGGTCTCACTCATGGGGAATTTCAGCCCGTCTCTAATCTGGTTAGTAGAGACCCCTTCCCCTTCCTTCATTGGCTCAGGGACAGCGCAAGCCACATTGCTGAGTTACCTCCAGCTCAGAAAGAGGGGAAGTGAGGCGTGATGCTATTTCTAGGTTAAAAACCAAGTGGAGAATGCCATTCCCCTTGGTTTTGTATTGTAAAATCCTCCTAGGCTGACCCCACCCATTCAGGAAGCAAACACAGGGGCAGAGGCATCATTGTTCTCGCTTTCTCAGGTCAGCTTTACTGAGCCCCTCTGCAGAAATACAGTATGCAGGAGGGAGGGAGATGACAGCAGCATCCTCTTTGCTGGACGGGGTGGATTACATAGTGAGGGGCCCCATGCAGCCATTTGTACTAGCGTAAAGCAGGTGTGCGGTGGGGCTCAAGTCATGAGGTGGGACCTTATGCGCAGAACCTGGCCTCAGGTGTGGGGGTTTCAGGCTCTCTGCGGGCAGGGCCCCTGTTGGGGCAGCATGAAGGTGGCATGAGAGTTTAGTGAGAGGCTGGCAAAGGAAGTCACAAGTCCATCATGCAGGGAACCAGGTCCACGCCCTGATGTCTGGGAGCAGCAAGGGAAGGCATAATCAGTGGCCAGGTTAGGATGCAGGGGAAGGCAGGGGTCCATGCATTCCACCCTGGAGCTGCAGCTAGCCAACAGGGGTCACTGTCATCTGGTCCCCCAAGGAGGGAGCAAGGGAGCGCTGTGGTCCTGGCCCCAACTCCTAGTACTTGGTGGTGAAGTTTGGGAATTCCAGGGCAGAGATCTCCCTCTCATTGGAGAAGACAGCACGGTCAATGCGGGACATGGGACTCCCCACATTGCGCAGCCAGTTCTTCCTGTGGGGGTGGAAGGAAGAGCATACATGAGAATCCACAAGGAGAGCTCTGGCTCCCAACCCCCCTGCTTTAACCACTAGGCTCCACTCCCTTCCCAGAGTCAGAGATAGAAACCAGGAGTCCTGGGTCTCAGCCCCCCTGCTCTAACCAATACACCCCACACTTCCCTCCCAGAGCCACGATTGAACCCAGGAGTCCCGGTTCTGTTTACACCACTGGCATTTACCCAGCCATGATCCTGCACAAATAGGTTCAGCTTGTAACGTCTCTGCTCTGTCCATGTGGAACCTGCCCCCTCTTTTATCTCCTTCCAGGACCTGAAGCAAAGATAGGGGAGACTGGTTGCTATGGAACCTCCCCCCCCCCCCCCCCGTTATCTCGCTCATGAAAGGGGATGGGGAAATGAAGCAGACTGGTTGTTATAGAAGCGGCCCCAATTTGTTCAAGCCCTGAAGGTGGTGGAAATGGGGGGAGACTGGTTTCTATGGAAACTGTTCCACTTTCCTCTCTGTCTCCAAATGTTGAAGGTGATGGAAGGGGGACTTGTTGCTATGGAAACTGCCTCCGGTTGTCATCTCTGTGAAGGTGACGGAGCCGGTTGCTACGGAAGCTGTCCCATCTGCCCTTCCTGGTTGCTGTGGGTGATGGGGGATGGGCAGGTGGGTCTCTACGGCCCCCCGAAGAGAGAAATTAATCAGGCAAATTGTCTGGGCCCTTCTGGAGGGGATGCTAATTGGGGCCGAGCCAAGGCCCAGATTTCCCAGGCACTGATTGGCTAGGGCAGCAGCACCGGGGGAACTGCCCTAGTTAGAGGCAGGAGGGTTTCAAATGGGGAACGTGGCCCGCTATGATCCCACTCCCTGTGCCCAGGGTTTAACCCCTTCCCTCCTGCAGGAGGGGGGATCGGCCTTGCTCCCTTGCAGCCTGGCTGACACCTTGGGCCTGCACATCACTGGAGGCACCAGAGAGAACGTAGGACTTTGAAGTGGCTTTGCTCCTTCACGAAGGGATGTTTTCCACCTTGGAGATCTCAGGTCAGCTCTTGGGATCGGGCACTTTCACAGCATGGCCCAGTGGACGAGGTGCTGGGACTTAGGGTTCCTGGGTTCTATTCCTGGCGCTGCTACTGATCTTGGGCAAATCCTGTCCCCACTCTGTGCCTGTTTCCATTGCCACCATTTGTCTGTTTAGACTGGAAGTTTTGGGGGGCAGGAACAGTCTATGCAGCACTCTGCACAACGGAGCCCTGATCTCAGTCGGGGGGTCTGTGTGGCACCCAGCACAACAGGACCCTGATTTCAGTCGGGAAGGTCTGTGCAATGCCTGGCATGAGGAGGCTCTCATCTCAGTTGGGGGGTGTGTGTCTGTGCAGCACCTGGTGCAGTGGGGGACCTGATCTCAATTGGATGGGGGTGTGCAGCATCTGGCACGATGGGGACCCGCTCTAGAGGGAGAAGCTGACGGGTGGGTGGAAAAGGCTGGGAATTCGTGGAGAGGGGCAGGGGTTCAGCTAGGCTGCAGAGGGCCTTCAACACATGCAGCTTGTGCCTGCTGTACACAGGTGAGGGGTGAGTTGGGGGTGCTCGAGGAGGAGTCTTCTCCACATCCTGGGAGCAAGACTGGGATCCTTTCTCTCCTCCTTACCTGGAGTGATAACAGCAGCTCCCTCTCCAAACCACTAGGGGAGAAAGCAGCTCCCCCACCCTGAGCCTGCTGGCTGTTCACCTCCCCGGCTCTGATACCCGGAAGGGTGAGCACCCCCCAGGTTTAACTGAGCCAAATGGTGAGCCTGGAAGCCTGGCTCATACTCACATGATCTCAATCTTCTCCTTGGGCCCCTGCACCTGCCCAGTTACAGTCCCATGGGAGGTGTTCTTCACCCAGCCAACCACCCCCAGCTTCTTGCCCTGCTCTTCTGTGTACTGGAGAGGAAGAGACAGAGTTATCGAGGCTTTGCCTGGAGCCAAGGGGCGCTTGCCTCAGACCCTGGTACATAGCCTCTCCCACCCTTGGTGCTGAACTCTGAATGGCACAGCCTGGGCTGTGCACCACCCAGCAAGTAGCTCCCTGCACAGCCATGTGGGAGCGCCGTTCTGAGGGGAAGGACTCCATCTTCATCAGGTCTGCCTGGGGGTAACTTCCACCCCAGAGGGGGCCGGGACAAGCTCAGTTGTCTCCCTCTTTTCTGCTAGGCTTCCTGCTTTCCAGGTGCCCTTGCAGAGGGGTAACCACATTCCTGTCTCAGCTTGGGTATCAGCTGCCAGCCAGGGCCAGCAGCAGGAGGCACAGTCAGCATTAGACAGGGCACTGCCCACAAGAGCCTGTCGTAGGTGCTGGCCTGGAGCCTCATTGTAATTATCCATCTACTGCATCTATTCAATCCCTATAGAGAGAGAAACCAGCATCCTATGAGCTGAGATAGACAGACAGAGGGTGTGTGGGGGGATAGATAGATAGCTAAATAGGCATAGGGGTGTGTATGGAGAGAGAGTATGGGGATGGATGGCTAGAGACAGAGAGAATCTAGGGTTACTAGAATCTAAGGAGATAAACGGGTGCAGTAGATAGAGCTGAATATTAGGAGAAAGGCAATAAGAGCAGCACAGGAGGCTTGAGAGAGCACAGCGTCTGAGATCTATGATGATAGCTGGGTCACAGAGGAGCGTTAGCTGCACCATAGTTCAATCAATCCAAGCTCTCATGTTAAGAGTCGACATTTCAAAGTGCTCTAAAATCCACACGCAGAGTCTGGAAAGTTGCTACCCGCCATCAGACTTGCCCCCAAATCTGAGCTCATTCAATCCGCTTGGACCTCAGCTTGGGCCCGGCAGTCAGTTCAAGGTCCAGGAAGCAACATTAACATGATGAGTCTTTTTGGCTCTATAAAGCGGCATGCAGCATGGACGCATGCCAGAGAAAGGGATTCGCAGGTACATCATCGCGATGCATGGGGCCATTCCTCCCTTTTAAAGTTATTGTCTCAGGCTCTCTGCAGACTCAGGAGGATGCTGCTGCATCAGCTACACTCAGGGAAATTCCCCCTCACAGCTATTGTCTCAGATTCAGGCAGATGATCCTGCACTGGCTACATTTGTGGCATGTTCTGAAGCTTGTCTTTCCAACTAGGAGCATCAGAAACTTTCTTTTTCTTTAAATGGCCCTGAGATTCCACAGTAGTCAGGCTCCAATATCTGGGGCCTAACACACAGTCATCTATGCACCTATGCCTGCATCTGGCCTTGATTTGTGATGCCACCCAGTCACATTGCAGAATCCCAAGTTTCAGGGCAAGAATCATGCCAGCTGCCTGTATTCATGGCTCTCATCAGCCCTGCTCCAAAAGGAAGAGGCCCAGTCCATTGCTGAAGCAACTTCTTGGGCTTGCAGGCAGGATGGATTTGACTCCATCCACTTGATCCACACTTCAGTTATACTCATTGGTCTTTTCCCTAGTAAACGCTGGATCGGTGTGTGCACAGATCAGAATGATTCCCTTTCCCTGTATTTGCACCACACCACACGTGGGGGTTTTTTAAATGGTAAATGGCTCAAAAACCTGCCTTCCTTAACCTGGCATCTCATCCAAAACACTATTCATTACCATTCATATTTCAAGAAGAAGATGGAAGATGATGGATTGAAACACTGGTTGGTAGGAGTGCAGCAACTGACTGCATAGGACTGGATCACACCAGGAGCCCCGGTAGTCCAGTAATCCATCTTCAGCAGCAGACCAGACTCTGCTACTCTGAGGAAGCTGCATGAGCCCTGCTCCCAGGGGCAAATTCCTTCCTGACCCCAATACTTATATGTTGGCTTATGCCCTGAAGCATGTGGGTTTAGATCCCTCTCAAACTCTTGTCTATTAGTGAGTATTTACTGTATTAACTCTGGATGTTCTTGTTACCCAAGAAACAGCCAGTACTTTTGTGAACCCTGCTCAGCTCTTGGCTTCAATAAGATCTAGTAGCAGTGAGTTCTGCAGGGTAACCACACACTGAGTGAAAAAGCATTTCCAAGGAAGGTCTGCACTAGCTAAACACAGTGCCCAGAAGGGAGGCAAGGTAGCTCTGGCAGGAGGTCCAGAGCTTGTATTCACTGCACCAGGTGCCTGAGAAACAACACCGGGGACTTTCAAAACGTCTCGTAGTGTTGCATGGCCATAGAAATGCGCATGCTACTCAGCCAGGGAGTTCTCCTCTCCTGCACATGATGCTCTGTCACCAGACAGCTTTCTCCTCTTAAACCTCACCTATAGCCCTGAGACTCCATCTAGTCCCTTTCTGCCTTGGACCATCCTCTCCAGCAAGCAGCTGCTGCTGGTGGCTACCATCTCCAAGATTACTGCTGGCCTGGAGGCCCTCACAGCAGCTCCAGTTGGGTAGCACAGACCCTTAGTGCATTCATCTAGGCTGGCTCCTCCTCCCTGCTCACATCTTCTTCACAGAGGCTTGGGAAGGAGAGTCTGGAGGGGGAGTCGGGAGGGAGGAGACAGCGCCATACGACCCAGCGTGCTGCCCCCTGTGATGGGCTGTGCTCTGAAAGCTGGCTCCCCATCACACCCATGCGCGCACACACACACCTGCGCACATGCACACACGCCTTACCTTTCTAAAGAAGACACCTGGCGGGAAGAAAGAGAAGATGAGTCAGTTGCAAATAGACAGCAAATGCCAGCTCTGCTTCTTAATCATGCAGGAATCACCAGCCTGGACCAGGCCAGAGGACGATCTATCCTGTGATCCTGGTACTGGCACTGGCCATCGCTAGCTGCTCAGAGAAAAATGTAGAAAACCCAGCCCTGCAAAAAGAACCTGCTCCCAGGGGAAGTCCCTGCCTGCCCCCTGACCCCATTAGCTCATGCACTGGAGTATGATGGTGTCTGTCCCTGCCACACCTCGTTTGTTTTGTAAGATTTAATGCTCTAACTCTGGATATTCCTGTTATTCACAGGAACATCCACTCCTTGTTTGACTCCTGCTCAGCTCTTTAGCTCCTGTGGCAATGAGTTCTAAAGGCTCCCGATGAGCCCACAACCCCACAGCCTGTGAAATGTACTTTAGCATCTGAGTTATGAATGAAAATGAAACACCAGGCCCTGGCATCATCTACTTTACATCAATGATCAATCCTTCCATCTGACCATAAAGAAAACTCCATCAATTCTGAGACCATATCATTCAGTTGGACCTCCTGCAGCACCCAGACACCAGAATCTCACCCAGTGACTCCTGCATCCGGCATGAATGGAACCTCACAGCATCCAATACATCAGTGAAGCAAAATGAGTTGCCCACGGCTGCCCAGAAAGTCAGTGGCAGATCGAGGTGAATGCTAGAATCTGGACTGCCAGTCCTGTGTTCCAGTCTTGACGCTTTGCTCCCTAGAACCCAGGAGTCCTGATGCCAATCCCCCCTGCTCTAACCACTAGACCTTGCTTCTCTCCCAAGAGCTGGGTCTCTAGAACCCAGAAGTCCTGACTCAGCCCCAACACCCCTCTTCAACCCACTAAACCCCACTCTTTCCCGCATGAAAGAGCTCTTGTGAGGGGTTTTACAATGTACAACAGATGAAATCTCGGTGTTTTCTTCTACTGAAGGGCCCCAATCTGGAAATAGTAGCCCAGGTGGGGACTGCCCAGAGCTGGGCTGGACTAAGGGGGATAAGCCAACCCTCCCGCCCCCCATGCTAAGAAAAGTGTTTCTGCACATGCCACTCAAGATGACACTAGTGTGTCTGGAATTGCTTGCTGTCCCCTATCCCTGGGGTACTGGCTTTATTCAGCTCATCTGGGGCTCACTGAAACCATCCCAGCCCTGCTGCATGGTAGCAGCTGTCTCTGCTGCTAGCGAGATTTATGCAGAGCAAGGACTCTCCTTTCACGGGCTATTTGCAGCATCCTTGGCTGGAGCCAGCCAGGGAATGATCCTCTCCATTTGCAACGGAGTCAGTGCAGCAGGGTAGCTGTGCAAAATGCAGCCCAGTCCCACTTACCTTGCACGTCTCCGTAGACCTCGTAATCCAGGGCCCAGAGTCCTGAGGAAGCCATGGCACAGCATGGGCTAGGGTGGTGGGCTGCAGATGGGAGCTGGTGGGAGTGAACAAGGGTTTGCAGCACAGCATGTTATGTGATCTGCTGCAGGCAGCTCCGTCTGCCTGTTACTAAATTGAGCTCTTTGAATGAAGGCAGCATGGTGGGGACAGAGCAAACCAAGTCACTCACACCACCCCTGTGCCCTACACCCAGCCCTCTCCTTTTGCACTTACAAACCCCATAGCCAACCCCACCTCCTCCATGCTCAGTCCCCTCTCTGGCTTCCCCCCACTGCCAGCTCCCTTGCATCCAGGCTACCTGCCACCCACCCCAGTGACAACCTTCTAGTGCTGGGATAGGGCACTGGACCGACATTCGGGAGCCCTGGGTTCTCTGCCTGGGTTGGCCACTGGCCTGCTGGGTGAACTTGGACAAGTCACTTCCCTCTCCTTGTGCCTCAGTTTCTCCATCTGTAAAGTGAGGCTCATGATACTGCCCTCCTTTATAAAGCACCAGATAAGAGCTAGGTATCCTTCACACTCCATGCAGGGACAACCATCTCCTACTATCCCAGCAGCAACCTCCCGCCCCAGGGCCAACCTCCCCCAACTCCCAGCTACTTCAGACTTGCCACCGGAGAGCTAGGAGTTAGGGTCTGGAGTGGATTAACTCGGGGGGTTGGTTCTGGAGATTAGGAAGCATGGGGGGCAAGACTGGGGGAGTGGTTGAAAGCTTTGAAGGGGGGTTTCCATGAAGGATCGGGGGTTGGATTAGGGGGAGGGTGCTGGGGGGCTAGCTGTGAGGGGGCTGGGATGTGGGGGATTCAGTGAGGGAGCTGGATCTGGGGTGGAATGGGGGGGTCGGGGGGACAATCTCTGGATGGGGGAAGATGATCAGTCCTGGACAGCTGGATCTGGGGCTGAGCTGTGGGGTTTTCAGTGGGGTGGGGGGCTGACTGGGGTCAGGTGTGGGGGTGGGGTCTGGGGGGCTGTCTCTGGATTTGGAGGGTCAGACCTGGATGGCTGGATCGGAGGGCGGGGCGGGGGGGGCCGCGAGGCGAGTCGGAGGCTGAGTGACGGGGGCAGGCAGAGGGCGGTCGGCGCGCGCTCCCGCGGGGAAGCAGACGGTCGACGCGCGCTCCCGCAGCTCCCTTGGGCGGGAACGAGCGTTACCAGGGCGAGACGGCGACGGCGTTGTAATGGAGGGAGCGGTCACGCGCACGGTGGGTGGCGCGCAAGGGGGTGGAGGGTGGTGTGGGGCTGAGACGAGGGGGTCATTCGGGGGCGCGGGGGGTCAGTTGCGTTGCTGGGTGCAGGGGGGGTCAGTTGAGGCACCAGAGGGTCAGTGATGTCAGTGGGGGGGACGGGGTGTGAGGAAGGTGCCAGGGGGTGGAGGCGTTTCTCCCACTGGCTGTGAGGACAGGTCCCTGGTGTGGCCTCCCCCTCCCCGCTGCCATCCAGCACAGCACTGACCCCTGCCCTCTCTGCACGGGCTGGGGGTGGGGTATCTTCTCTGGCATTAGGCTCTAGGAAGGCCTTTCGGGGTCCCCCACTCCTCCCCCACCACTGAACCTCAACCTGCACCCCCCAGCAAGGGCTCCCCCACACACACATCTCCATCACCCCAGCGAGGCGTTACCCCCACACTCACACATCACCCCCCTGCTGCTAGAGCTGGTGCTAGCCCATTGGGGGTGCTAGGCAGGAATATTTGGGGCTCCCACACTAAAGCAGGAAAGTTCTTATAATAAAAAGCAAATAGATGGCCCCCTTGAGCTGCCCAGGGCCCTAAGCAATTCCTTAGGCGGCTTACGCCTAGCGCCGGCTCTACATGGCCATGTTACCAACCTCTCTGCTGTTGCCACCTAAATTCATCACCCTACTTCTGAAACATGCCCTGCTTTACTGCACCATCAACCTCTGGCTGACTGGCCTTGATGGTGACCATAACATGGCTCGTTGACCCTTCCTGACCGCTTCGGCCAGGCCAGGCTGGACACTATATACTCACTGGCTACTTTGGGGGATTTTTTGTTGGTCTCTTTTGAAAGCAGACAACTTTTCTAAGTGCTTTAAAATCCACATGTTTATTTGGATTGTCTTGAAATTTGCTGTGCCTTGTGAGCACCTGGGATATGGTTAGTGGTTCAAATTTGGGGTCATATGAATGAGGGGTTTCTGACATGAAGTCCCCCCATAAAAATCATGTGGTATCAAAACCCTATGATTCATACGTTTTTTCCACATACCTGAGGCTCAAACTATGGCTCTGATCTTGCCCACTTGGCATTGATCTCGGGTAGTGCATGGCACCCACTCTTTTCTGGAGAAGCAATATTGAAAAGTAATTGAGGGTAAAGCTGGGAACTCCAACATGGGTTGAGCCTGCTACCCACCACCCTAGTGAGCTCTTTCCATCTAAAATCAGTCAGTCCTAGTGGTTAATCCTAAATAGACGTGATCTGTGTATAGACAAGAATGTGATTCTAGCATCCTAGTAAGAAAGGCAGCAACAAACAAGATTCCCAGACTGCAGTGCTCATAGTTTTGATTCTGCTGACAGATCCCTTTTGTGGTCTCAGAGATGAGACAGCGATGTGACTTTTGATGGGAAAACATGATTTCTTCCCATCTTCAGCCCAATTGGAGAGAACTAGCTGTATTTTTGAAATGCAAAAGCATTTATAGACCTTGGAATATTTAGTTGGTTCTGCAGGGGAAATAATTCAGCAGGCTGGGACCAGAGAGCTGCACCTAGGCTGTGCGAGATGAGAATACAGGCTGAGATTTTTAGGAGGGTATAATGATTTTGGGGTGCCCAATTAGACACAGATGAAACAGGTTTTCAGAGGGCAGGTGGCTAGTCCAAGAAAGAGAATGGCCCTGTGGTCAGGGCACTAGCCTGGACTTGGGAGACCAAGACTTAATTCCATGCTTTGCCACAGACTTTCTGTGTGATCTTGGGCATGTTACTTCATCTCACTGATTTGTAGTCAACCATCTGTGCAATGGGGATAATAGCCCTGCCTTGCTGCTTGGGGGATGTGCAGATAAACACACTAGAGAGGGTGATGTGTTCAGATACTGCGGTGATGGAGCCATAGAACTACTTTAGACATCTAGACAAGTGCTCAGGGCTTTCTGAAAAATCAGGTGTCTTAAGCTCAGCATGTCAAACATTGAAGCACCCAAGATCATTAGTAAAACAAATATTACAAAGGCCTGGACAGATCATAATGCTCCTCCTGAGGCTGATGTAGAGGTGGCAGCTTTCAGAATAGAGGACTGTGCTGGTGCAACAGCTCTGCAGAATAACAAGGGACATAGGAAACACCCCCCCCCCCCAGTTTATTATTTCTAATGTGACAGTAGCTCCTAGAAGTCCCAGCTGAGATCAGGACGTCACTGGGCTAGGCATTGTACAACTACATAGTAAGAGAGAGACCTTATCTCAAAGAGCTTACAGTCTAGAAGGATAACAGAGGGGAGAGGAAACAGGAATCAAGTGGGAATTCGCCCAAGGTCAGTGGCAGAGCTGGGGTAACCCTGGTGTCTCCTAAGTCCTAGTCCTGTGCCTGAGGCACTGGTCCATGCTTCTTTCCTGAAATAATTAGAGCCCATAGTTTTCTTTTGCTTGTGCTTTTGTAAGTTATGAGCATCAGAGATGCAGAATCATGAAAGTGAGGTATACGTTTCCTGCATTAATAACTGTGTGTGTGCATGTGCATGTGTGTATTCATGCTGGATGGGCCTTTGAGGGTTGAGAGTAGGATTGATGCTTTTCATGGACTATCCAGGGCTTTAGCAAGTACCTGCAACCTATGGAATCCTGCTGTGTAGGCTGGCAGTGTTATACGGAGTTGGATGCCTATGGCAGAGGGGGTGCCTCTGCACTTAGGAAGGGCATACAGTAAGTAGCACACTGGCTTAAGTCTGAGTTCAGTTCCTGACTTAGCTGTGGATTCCGTATGCGACCTTGGGCAAGACCTTTGTACCTTGCTTCCCCCATCTGTAAACTGGAGAGTATATCTTCCTGCCTCCCAAGGGTGAGAGAAGATCAAATCCGTTAATGGTTGAGATACCATCATGAGTGGGGCTGTAGCAATAGGCTGCTAGCACCGTGTTCTCTCTCCTAGGGTCTATGGATCCCTGTGCCATCAGCTTGAGGATACACACGCTGCACTGACTCAGCATATGTTTGCACTTGTGCCTCAAGCAGCAACTGGAATAGCCTGTTTGGAGCTGGCTGAGCTAGTTCCAGGGAGCCTTTGCTTTTGGGACTGAGCATCTGGGTCCAATCACTGCGGTGTCTATATACACGTAACCACAGTTTATTACATGCCCACCCTGAGAGCCAAGGAAACAGCTGCTGTCTGTCTTTCTCCTCACTGAGCAGAGGGAGATCCCTTTCTGAGTTCCCAGCCCTTCTCTGTAGTAAGGCCTAGAGAAGATGTCAACAGATCCGTGGCTGTAAAGCTGCCTTCCCACTTCTCTGCATGGATTCACGCCTGGAACATCCTTTTCTTTGGCTCTGTTGACATCAGTAGGAATGTTGTCACAGGAGTGGCAGCCTAAGAGGTTGTCGCAGGGGGGATGAGAGAGAGGGCCCAGTGGAGGTTGAGGGGGGGAAGGAAACTGTGGCCTCTTAGAGGTCGCCAGCAGGGATTGAACCCAGGATAGGAAGCACCAGATCTTCCCGCTACAACAGTGGGTAAGAAGGAGGTTGTTCTAATTACTGAGACCACCATGATCACATGAACTCTGCCATAGTATTACCCCAGCACAGTGCCAGCTAAGATGGACTCCTTCCTCCCAGCACAGATCCCCAAACTCCAGGCCTTCACCCTAATCCTGTGTGGCCCCCCACAACTCAAACCTTATGCCCTTCTGTGATTAAAGGCTCAAGAACTGGCCCTTCCAGGATAAGCCAGTTGCCAAGGGGTTAATACAGCAGATCTAGTCGAATCGAAGTGGGTGTTTTGCAACCTCCTGCTGGCTGTGACATCTTCCCAAAGAGGGAGATTGTTTGTGACACTGGCAGAGGGGGGACCTGCCATGAGAGATCTTAATCCACTTTCCATCCTGCTGCAGGGGATTAGGCAGCAGTAGAGTCTGGGATGGGGGGCAGGGGAAGAAAGGAGACTTCTAATCAATGAGCTTTGCCTGTATTTCCCCCCCAGCTGCTTATTGTGTGACAGAGAACTTTTATTTGTTAATAAGGACTTTCTCCCCTTTCCAGCCCAGCATGGATTGGTGTTTGGCTGATTTCCTAGATCCAGCTGCAGGATTATGGGCATGCAGCATTGGTCTATAGTGCCACGGGTGGGGCATGCCCCTACTCCAAAGGGTTTACAACCCTACATGTGGAGCTAGCATCAAAGGGGAACAAGAGATGTGCTGTGAAGGAATAAAGTGTTGAGAGTCAAGAGCAAGAGGCAGCATGACCCTCTGGCTAGGGCACAGAGAGACAGGCAACCAGGACTCCTGGGTTCTAGTCTGGGGCCTAGGCAGGGAAGGGGGACTTCAGTAGGTTAGAATAGGCGAAGCCAGGAGTCAGGACTCCTGGGATCTATTCCAGTTCTGGGAAAGGAGTAGGGTCTAGTGGTCATAGGGGAAGGCTGGGCGTCAGGATTCCTGGTTCAGTTCTTGGTTCTGGAAGGGAGGAGGAGAGGATCTAGTGAGTTAGAACAGGTAGTTGGAAGTCAGGACTCCTGGGTTCTATTCCCAGCTCTGCCACTGACATGCGGCAAATTCCTTCCCTTCTTGGTGCCCCAGTTTCCCCTCCCAGACTGCATCTATTTAGACTGAGCTCTTGGGGGCTTGGCCTGTAGTCCTGCTCTACACGTACATTTATTGTATTAGTATAATTGTTTTGGTTAGGGGTGGGATTTTTTACTAGCATAGTGTGATTCAGTTATGCTGGGATAAAGGTATCTTGTCTTGTTCTAGCTTATTCTCCTCACGAGCTATATTGGTACAAACACATTTACCCTGGGCTGGCTGCATCCACACTAGGTAGGTTTAATGCTTTAACTAGATCAAGAGAGTTAAAGCAGGGCAACTTTTGTGTGCACGCAGGACCTTAATGTGCAGCGCCTAGCACAACTGGGCTCTACTCTCCAGGGGGGCTTGGAGGTGCTACAGTGAGACAAGTAGCCATGGTCACTCAGCTCCGCATGGCTGACTGATCAGAGGCACGGAGAGCCTGTCTTACAAAAGGAAACTTAAAAGAGCTGGTCTTGTCTAGCCTGGCAAAATGAATGAGGAGAGGGGGTCTGATTGCATGAATACATTGCGGGGAGGGAAAAGAGCTGCTGAAGCTCAAGGACAGTGTTGGCACAAGAACAAATGAAGATAAACTGGCCAGGAATCAGTGTCGGCTGAGGAAGAGAAGAAGGTTTCTAACCAGCAGAGGAGTGGGGGGTCTGGAACTGTCTTCTAACAGGAGGAGTGGGGCAAACAACCTGGTTAGTTCTAAGATGGAGCTTGAGAAGTTTATGACCAGGATTCTGGGCCAGAGTTGCCTATGTTATCAGGGGACTGGACTCAGTGACCCAGGAGCTCCCTGCTGTTATGTTCCAAGCACACACACAGA
This sequence comes from Emydura macquarii macquarii, assembly GCF_026122565.2. NCBI lineage: Eukaryota > Metazoa > Chordata > Testudines > Chelidae > Emydura > Emydura macquarii. The sequence goes on along the minus strand of NW_027131105.1, from coordinate 4,761,230 downwards.
GAAGTTAGACAAAAACATAAATACTCTTGCTGGAAGGCTGCATCACACTATGCTATTTCTTAGAGTTCAGAACAATAACAGAGAAGATCCCAAATACAGGGACAGACAAAGCAGGCTGCACCCTAAAACGGAGAGGCACAATTCACCTCACCTAGCTTGTAGCAGAACTGACTCAGGGCGGGTCTACACTACAGAGTTTTGTCAACAAAAGTCAGCTTTTGTCAACAAAAACAGTGACTGTGTACACAGAATGCTCCTGCCACTGATATAACTCCCTCAACGAGAGGTGTAGGGCTTATGTCTGTGTAGTTAGGGTGACAGAGTGTCAGTGAAGACACTGCGTCCCTTACATCGGCTGTTGGCTGTCATTCTTGTCAATTTCATGGCTCCAAATTGACAAGAAAGCTGGGCTTCTAGAGCCAACCTGCTCCCTGCTGGGCTGGAGAGCTGAGCGGATGGACTCCGCTCCCAGGGAGAAGCCCCGGGTGGCTTCCCCTGGCTCCCAGTGGGGAACGGGGAGGTGGGGGGCAGCCAGGCCTCCAGCAGGGAGCTGCCAGCAGAGCTGAGGGATGGGGCTACCAGCTCCCCACACTGCCCCTCTTAGGTCGGTGGAAGCTCTCCTTCAAGGAGGGTCATGTGGACATCAGCCACTGCAGTAATTAATACGCTTCCCTACAGAGTCCCTTGTCTGCAAGCAAGACCAGGAAACCCTCTAAAAGTTTAGAGTGATAGATCACAATTTTAACACACTTTTCAATACAGTGCCTCGGCCAGCCCTATATCCCTATGTTCAGCCACTCTGACTCTGGCACCTTGATGGGCGTTTTGGCTTTGTCGCTTTTCAGAGACAAGCTGCAGTTTGCTGGGGTTGGTTCCCTGCTCTCGTGCTTTCCCAGGAGGGGCTGGTCCCTTTTTCACGGTTCCTATCATTTCAGATTTTAGAATATCTCATCATTCGCTTAAAGAATGAGGAAGAGAGGCAGCTGAAAGGATTAGTCCTGGAAGGGATAGTGCTGGTTTCCATTGATCTCAGTGAGTCTAGCCATGGCACAAGTCAGCTCCAGTGCACGACAACTAGTGAGTAGAGTGAAACACGAGGGCTCTGCTGTGTCTGTGTTAGTCTCTTGGGTTTAACACTTGCCTTGTATTTTCTTCCTACAGTTGCTGCAGCAGGAAATTTTTGCTCTAAAATCCTCAATGAGCAGATCTGGAAAGGTAAAAAAAAAAAAAAAAAATAGGTTTCCATGGTGGATTCTGGGGAAGCTGTTCCAGTGGCTGATCCTCCTCCCTGTTAAAAATATGGTCCTTTCTACTTTGAGTTCTGCTGTCTGCAGCTCCCAGCCATCGAATCTTGTTCGGCTAATTCAAGAGCCCTCAGTGGGAATTAAACCCTTCCTTGCTGGTGAAATGATGGCTTTTCACACTCAATGGGAGCATTACAGAAGGGAGAATGAGGCTGCCAGATTGGATCAGATCAAGGTCCTTTGGGTGTAATGTCTTTGTGGCACCCTATCACATGCTTCAGGGTATGGAGTGAGAACTGTGGGATGGGCTATTCTGGAGTCACCTGACCATAGGAAACGTTTAATCACCTAGAGCACTGGTTCTCAACCTTTCTGAGCTCAAAGACCCATTTGTAAAACTTTGTGGCCTGTCATGACCCAGACCCCCCACAAGATGCCCCACAGGGGTCCATGCAGGGAATGACTTGGACCTCAGATTCCAGTTGTTCCAGCCAGTTGAATAGCTGGGGAACCACCTTCACTGGCAACTGGGGGGAGGGGTGGTGAGCTGAGACCTCCCCGAAACATATACTATCTTCTCACAGCCCATGGAGAGCAGAGGGTGTGGGGAATTTGGGGGCCTGGAGATGAACTGGTGAGATTGAGGGAGCCTGGGGGTGTAGTGAGGAAGAAGTTGGGGGTTCTTGGGGGCCTGGGCACAGCGCATGGGGGTAATAGGGTAGGGGGATTTGGGGGCAGAAGGGACTGGGGGCGCACTGAAGGAAGATCTGGGGAGCTGGTGGGCCAGAATGAGTGATATGACAGATGAGGAGTTGCCCTCTTTGGGGTAGGGGTATATTGGGGGCCCAGGCTTGGTCTGGCCACCCAAATTTGTGTGAACAGCATTGCGACTTGGTGCATGGGATTGCAGCGCCTCTCACTTAAATTGGACCCAGGCAGCCGGCCTCCCCGTCTTTATGATGGAGTAGTGGCTGGGCCAACCTGAGCAGGGCTGTGACCCCGTGCATCAAGTCACAATGCACAGTGCGTGGAATTGAGCCTAGCTAGTGCTACAACCCTTTGATGCGTTCTGGTGACTCGATTTCATGTCATGACCTATGGGTTGAGAAACCCTGATTTAGAGCTTGTGCCCTAAAGCTAAAGTGTCTCTACACCTAATTTATCTGCAGTGAGATCTGTGTTAATAGAGCACAAGATTGGGCGTCAGGACACTTAGGTTCTGTTCCCAGCCTGCGGTTTGATCTTGGGCAAGCCCATTCCCTTCTCAATGTCTCTGTGTCCCCTCCCATCATGTGTCTACTTAGCTTGCAAGCTCTTCCAGGCAAGGACTGTCTGTCACTGTGCGTCTGTGGAGCTCTCAGCACAATGGAGTCCTTGTACAGTCATCTAGCGAGAGACAGGCTCACAGGCTGAACCGACACAGGGCATGAGGGCAAAGAGAAGGACTAAGAGGAGCAAAGACTTGCCCAAGGTAACACAGGAAGATAGTGACAGCTGGGAATAGAACCCAGGAGTCCTGGCTCATGCCCTACTCACAAAGGCACCACTGTGCCTCTGTGGGAGCCAGTACTTTTAATTGGTTTCGGTAGCATGGAGCGTTAGATTGAACTAGTTTGTTCTGGCACATCTGACCCAAAATCTCTCCCTTGTGCAGAAATGGACGGGATGCTGGCTGAGCTCTCTGTGCCCTGGACCAGGACTCGGACAGCCGGTGGATGTAGCCACGAGCCCCTGAATTCTACCCCACTCCAGCTGGCCTTCAAGGTTTGACTTTCCTGCTCACTTGTCAACTTCTCAGTCACTTCCAAGTATCCTATTTGCACCCAAAGTGGCGCCTGACCTTGCCAGGTGCTGTATGCCTCCTGGGAGACGCCGAATACCCTTGGCTTGACTCCTGTGGAAGTTGATAGCACGTCACACCCTGCAGGATTGGGCCCCCAGAGATTAAAGACGAGCCAATTATTTGTATTAAGGTAACACCTACAGACCTCAACCAGGACTGAAGTCCTTTCATGCCGGGCGCTGCACACACTCTGATTGAGATCAGGGCTCCCATCGTGCCGGGCACCGCACACTCCCCAACAACTATCTCATTTGGGATTATCTTCAGTGCCCGGCACAGTGGGCTGCCGATCTCAGCTGGGCCCTCGAGGTGTTACCATAGTACAAATGATATCTTTCCTGAAGCAAATAACCACTTTCTAGTGGAGGTAATCTCGGCTGATGAATGTGTGACAATGGTGCTAAGACTGGAACTGGGACCCCTATGATACGCCCCACAACCAGCAGCTCCAGAGTCACAAGGCACTGGAGCTCAGCTGTTCTGGAATCTAGGCCATTTATTTAGGTCCCTAAATATAAATGGAGCAGACTGATTTCCTGTGGCAGTCAGTGCTCCCAGCCCCTGCTGTCATCAGTAGGAATTGGGGGTGCACAGAAATAAGGCCATGGGTGCCCCACTTCAGGCACCCATCTGAGAGCACTGACCCACATGTACATGGCTCTAGCACAGCTTCGACTGCTCTTGAAGACACTGAAATCAAGACTTAGAGCCAGATGCTTGTTCCTGATCCAGCTTCATTCAATTGGCTAGATTCTGGCCATAACTCTGTCAACATAAACCAAGCAGTCGCCGCGCCAGCCAACCCTGGCATTGGGGGCAGGCTATAGACACGATGGAATTGAATGAAATTATGCTGACTCCTCACTGGTATATGTTAGATCTGTTCTCTTGGTTGCTCTAACTGATGCTGGAGCTGGGCTGACTCTGGATCAAGAAGCTGATTATGGTTGCCTGACTCTGTGCTGGCTTGGTCCCACAGAGCTCAGACTCAGGGGAGAATTGAGCCCTTTTATTAATTAGGAAGCTTATTTTGCCCGCTAATGGTGACGTCCCTCTCATTTCGGTCCCCCCGTGCAGTGCTCCTGTTTCTATCCCTAGCGGTTTTGCCGCAACCTTGCAAGAAGCAGTCAAAGCCACGGTTGTATTTTAGGGCATGGAAAAGCAGCTTCTTTGTTTTATCCTCAGCTCCATGAAAGGCCTGGGGTTCTGATGATGGACTGTCTGGCAATAAAACAGCTCATGCATAAGATCAGCATGGTGCACCCAAAGGTAACGCCACCTTTCAATGCTGGCACTCTGGTTTGCAATGACACTAAAGCCCCTTTGCGCTGCTGTGGGGAGAAACATTCCCCTGAAAGCCCCCTCTGACCTGTGCAAAGGGCTCCCCTAGTTGGCATAAGGGCTTACTTTTGGCCCGACCCCCCGAGCAGTGGGAATGTAACTGGACCTCATTGTACAATGGGTATTCTGGGAAGCAGAGCAGCCCTGAAACTACTCTAACTTCCAGGGGTTGAGCTATACAGCCTCAGAGTACAGGTAGAGCAGCTGCGGTTTAAAGCTCCCTTCCCTCCACACCTGGCAAACAGGGCCTGTTTTAATTGCTCTTTATAGCATATGTGTAATCCCTGGGCAAATTTACATTCGTTGGTACAGCTCCATCAGCTCCCACACAATTATTCCCACAGTGAACTTGCCCCACTGCCTGTCTGTTGGGCAACGCCCCTTTGGCTTTGTCATTTCAGCTGGTTTCCCTGTTCCATGGCTGGTTTAATTGTTGTTCATTACTCTGTCGGAATGAATTCTCCTACAAGCTTGTGTTATAGCCCATCATTATCCCCTTCCCTTTCCCCAGACTACAGTCCATTCACTGGGCCTCTGTGCTAGACTCCTCTTTTGCACAGGGATGTATGCCAGTTTCTGTGACTGCACCAACCTTGTCCTGGCTCTTCTCCCCTCAAACGCAGATCTCTTGGGCTTCCTCAGATGGGCTCGCAGCAGCAGGAATTGAATCCTGCACCTTGTGCTTTGCAAGCAAGAACTGAACCACGGCTTTTTGAGCTGAAGGATCCAGTTCCTAGTGCCAAAAGGACATAGCAGACTCAAACCCCTCCACAGGGCTGCAAGAAGAAAATGGGAAGTGGAGGGTACACAATAGGCTGCCTGCCATGTGGTCTGGCCCTGCTTGGATCAGGTCTAAGACATGCAGGGTTCCACATGCCCACACAGGGCAGCAAGGGTGCCTAAGGAATGCTTTTGCTCCCCTGTGTAGGCTACTCATATTGCTGGAGCCCACCCAGCTGGGGAGCACTCAGCCTTGTCGGTGCTTACCATGCCAGTCAGTAAGTGGGCAGAGCAGTGGCTAGCACAATAGGGGTCCTAATCTCACTCAGGTCTTTGTGTCACCAGGCACAATGGGGGGACCTGATCTCAATTCTGGTCTGTGCAGAGGCCGGCCTAGCGGGGTCCCCCAGTATCGGCTGGGGTCTGCGCAATGCCCAGCATGACGTGCTGACTCTCCTGTTACCTTGTTAATTTGCAGATCAGATTCCATTACTGCGTGAACGTGAATGGCGCTGTGTCTGCGGAGACGTACTGGTGAGTAAGCGAGTGATTGGCATGCCCGTGTGACAGGTGGTGGAGCATTTACGAGACTGGGCTACTTGGGCACTTCATGCAGGCCAGCACTCATAGGCACATAGGCATTGCCAGGTCATGTAGTCCAGTATCCTGTCTCTAAGTGCCCAACGCCCGATGCTTCAGAGGAAGGTCTAGCTATAGTGACTATGCGTGGGCAGGACAAGCCAGGCAATGTTTCGAGGAAGGTGCAAGAAATGCACAGTAGGCACATGTGGGACAATTTGCCCCCAAACAGCTGGGCCATGTCTACACTACGGCGACTATAACGGCATAGCTGCATCGCCATAGGGGGATTAGTGTAGGAACACCACCTCCCAAAGCAACAGTAGCTAGATTGACAGGAGCATTCTTCCATTGACCTAGCTGTGTCTACACTGGGGCTCAGGTCAGCATAGCTACATTGCTCAGAGTGGTGGATTTTTTGCAGCCCTGAATGACATAGCTATATTGACCTAAATTTTAAGTTCCAGAGGGGTAGCCGTGTTAGTCTGTATACAGCAAAAACAATGAGAGTTCTGTGGCACTTTAAAGACTAACAAATTTAATTTTTGTAGGCAAAATTTTGCCTACAAAAATTAAATTTGTTAGTCTTTAAAGTGCCACAGAACTCTCGTAAATTTTAAGTATAAACCAGGCCTTGTCTCACCTTGATCTCTAGTAGTTAGAGATTGGCTTAAACTCTGAGAGAGGAGGTTTAAATATCCCTGCCAAAATTGTTGACCTTCTCTAAGTCTGTGTCCGTGTGGATCCTGCTCATGGTGCATATGTGTCGCATGTGCGTCAATGCACCATAAGCAGAGTCAACATGGACTAAACATCTGGAAGAACCACAGTTTTGCAAAGTAAGCAGGCATTCTTTCTCCCTTACAATGTGTACTGGGTATATTCTTGATCTCGTTATAAGCATCTGATCCCTGTTTGAATCGCGCTCAGTTCTTAGCCGCAGCACAATCCAGTGGCAGTGAATCCCACAGGCTGATCACACGTGTGAAAAAGGATTTCCTTTTATTGGTTTGAATCTCCCACCTTTCACTCTCACCAAATGTCCCCTTGTCCCTGTATCATGAGACAGAGAGAACAGAAGCGCCTGTTCTCCCTTCCCTAGACCAGCCATTATGATAGAATTTTCTCATCTTTGTTTCCTTTCTGAGGGCTTGTCTACACTCGCGGTTATGCCGGCAAAACTTTGTCATTCTGGGGTGTGAAAAAACCCACCCCCGGAGCGATATAAGTTTTTCTGGCATAAATGTGAGTGTGGACAGCGCTATGTCGGCGGGAGATGCTCTCCGCCGACATAGTGGCTGCCACTCGTTGAGGTGGTTTTATTATGTCGGCGGGAGAGCTCTCTCCACTGACATAACATGGCTACACTCATGCTTATGCCAGCAAAAGTTACATCGCTTGGTGTGGGGGCGGGTTTCACACCCCAGAGTGACAAAGTTTTGCCGGTGTAACTGCGAGTGTAGACAAGCCCTGAGATAAGGGTGGGAAAAGCTGAGTGAGTTGCCGTATTTAAAAATTATTTGGTGATACTTGAAGGTTACTGGGTTAAAATCCTGTCTTTTTAATTTCTACTCTTTAGTGGAGAGAAGAGAGAGAGTATGTGTGTACTGAATGGAATAAAGCTCCTTACTGACCGGAGACACTATGTAAGGTAAGAGACAACTTGATCACAGCCTATAAATACCAACCTAGGGAGATGATTTCTGGTAGCAGACCTCAGAGACAAAGGCAGAATAAGTTCCAAAGGCTGGAATGAGGTGCACATTTTTAACAGGGAAGGAAATTAACCATTGGGAAACCTGACCTACAGACAGAGTGAATTGTTTATCAAGACTAGATGTCTTTCTGAAAGCTCCACTGTAGCTCAGCCACCAGATCTGGGCTGGATGCAGGAATCACTGGGTGGGGTTCTGTGACCCAGGATATATAGGAGGTTGGACTGCACTACAGGCCTTTTTGGCCTTCAAACCTCTGAGTCTTTCAAATAGCCCGAGTGCTGTGTTACGTCAATTGACATACTAGTTATTGACTGGACTCTGTCTCGATCTTGATTCAGAGCTCCAGGTGCTGCCATAAAACCAATAATGGTTTAAATGATAATATTTCTAGTGTCATCATCCTACAAGTTCTACATTTGTCCAGAGAGGTTTCCTGGAAAAACTGTTATTATTACAGTAGCACTTACAGGTCCCAGCCAAGATCCTACCAAGATCCGGGCACCCATTGTGCTGGATACTGATGGAGATCGGGGATCCTGTGATACCTGGCACTGCACATGCACATGGTGTGAGACAGTCCCTACATATAGAGTCACAGCATATGAGGAAAAGCAGAGGGCAGAGATGGGAAGAGACTTATCCAGGGTCAGATCACACAGCAGGTCAGTGCCTGAGCTAGAAACAACCCAGCTGTCCTGAATCTCAGTTCAGTGCCCTCACCACTAGACCACACTGCCTCAGACAAGACCTGAATTTCTAATGTGAAGATACACACACACACAAGAAGTGTTATTCCTTCTGTATTTAGATTCTAAACTCTTTGGGGGCATGGATCATCTCTGTTGTGTATTTATAAACGCAATGGCATCCTGGTCCATGATGGGGACTCCTAGGTGCTATGGTAATACAAATAATAAATAATCATAATGTATACATTAGGGAGAAGCAATCTCCAGAAAGGGAACAAAGCTGTGTTCTTTTCCATTGGCCACTGCCTGGGTGCACAGTGGAGCGGGGTTGCTATCACCATACAGATGGCCTTGCAGTGTGGTGAATTCTCCATCTTGTGGAGTCTCTAAATCCACAGTGGGCATCTCTGTCCATGATACTCTCTAGCTCAGCTGCAAGTTATGGCCCATGGGAGTTGGGACGCAGGGGCTCAGCCTAGATTATCTAATGGGCTCCCTATTGCCTTTAAAATCGATGAGCTTCCACCATGGGCAGAGTTAGGAGTGAAGACCAGGCAAAGAGAGGGTTAAATCAGCAAGTAAACCAGCAGCACCACAGGTCAGGAGCCTGAGCCCTGGCTGGAAGCTAAAGAGCTGTGTGCTTTAATCAGCTAACCACAAAACCTCACAGACGCCCAGGTTACCTCACTGGAAAAGTACTGAGTTCGAAAGGACTGGGAACAGAGGAATGTTAGTTCTTCTTCGACTGTGCACGTGTGCATTCCACTCTAGGTGTGTGCACACCCTGAGCACAGTCGCTGGAAATGTTTTCACTCAGTGGTACCTGTCGGGGCAGCTCAAGCGCCCTCTGCTGCCATGCACTTATAGCGCCAGTATAAAGTGCCCAGCTGATCCCGTGCCCCCTTAGTTCCTTCTTGCTGCCCGTGACGGTTGCTGGAACTGCTATCCTTGCTCTGGCAAGCTCGCTCAGCTCTTGTATCTGTACATACTTAGTTGTGGTCAGGTTTAGTGACGTTCTGTAACTTGGTGTCTTAGTGGAGTTTGGTCTGTTCCCCAATGCTGAGGCATGCCCTGGTTGCCGGATTTAAGCCCTGAGCTTCCTGCAACAAGATGACCCGCACTCAAGCTGCCTGAAGTGCCTGGGAGAAGCTCACGTTGGGAACGGTTGCCAGACCTGCAGAGACTTTAAGCCTTGCACGAAGAAGGACTGGGAGGCCAGGTTGAAGATTTTGCTCAGGGAGGCGGCGCTGAGACCTCCATCTGAGCCAGCCCGGTTGGGCTCGGCACTGAGTGCTTCAGCGTTGGTAAGGAGTTCTGCTCCTACCGTACCGGAGTTGCAGCACCCATTGCCAACGCCTAGGAAAAGGCACAAGAAGCAATCAGCCGAGAGGGGACAATCCCCAGCACTGAAGATGGCCTGTAGAGTAGAGTGCGATCTAAATCAGAGCACACCTCTGTCTCAGTACCGCAGAAGTCAACACCATTGACACTGGCACCTGCACAGGCACCGCTGACTCCAGTTCCAGATGAGCTGTCTACATCTGCGGCACAGAGCAGCACCAACGCTGCCAGAGACCACCTCTTGCTGTTGATACCAGTATCCCGGCAGTACAAGAGTTGGTGTTATCAGTGCCAGCAGTCAGGAGGGAGCCCATTGGTTCTGGTCAGCGTTCAGCACCTGCCCTTCAGTACCATCAAAAGGGAAACTGGCTGTGCTTGTCTCGGTGCAGACATCTCCATCTTGGCACCAGTCTCCGCCACTAGCGGGAACTGCACCACTGTGGTCACTGGACAGAGAGTCGGAGGTCGAGTTTCACTCCTCCCATCTGAAGAGTCATTCCTGCTACCCCCCCAGGCAGTTCTACCCTTCCGTGAATCTGGGCACAGGAGTACCATTGAGTGCATGGCCAGGAGGTCACTGGGGACCTATGCCGGTTCAGTGGCCCTTTTGGAACCTGTGGGTGTTTCTCCCAGTTTCCAGGACTTGTTCCAGGCGCTCCTATTTGGTGGCCTCAGAAATGGGGGAGCGACATCATCTCATCGGGCAGCACCGGGTCCAGACTCCGGTATCGAGCCCCGTACCACATTGCAAGACTAGGCTCAGCGGAATCCTGCAGAGGCAGAAAGGGAGGAAGAGCTTCCACAGCCAGTGCTGGCCGTCCCCTCCTCCCCCGACGAGGCAGTCTCAGGAGGAGGCATGTCGCCTTCTCCAGATGACTATAAGGCTCACCAACAGTTGTTGAAGAGGGTAGCCTTAAATCTCGGCATACAGGTGGAGGCAGTGAAAGTCCTCCCATAGCTTAATTGACCTTTTTAGCTGCCGTGGGCCTGTAGCCCTGCCTCTCAATGAGGCCATTATGGACCTTGTGGCAGACCCCTGCATCCCTACCGCCCAGGTCAAAAAGGGCCAAGTGAAAATACTTTGTTCCTGCCCAGGGTCAGAAGTTCCTTTACACCCAGCCCCTGGGATCCCTGGTGGTATCAATGAGAGAGAAACAGAGTCATCGGGTGCCACCCCAAAATCAAATGTCTCAAAGAAATTAGATTTGTTTGATAGGAAAGTTTACTCTATTGAGGGGTTACAACTCAGGATTGAAAACCATCAGGCACTGCTTGACAAGTATGATTTTAACATGTGGGACTCTGGGCAGAAGTTCAAGGACTTGCTTCCACAAAAAAACAAAAACAAAATCCCAAAACCCTGACATGCCTGGTTCTCCAGGGTTCAAGCGGTGCCTGACCTGCAGGCTCTCCATTCCACTTTCAGATGGTCACGTTCAGTGGGTCCGTTGCCTGGGTGTATCATATATTCCCCAGAAGTGCTCATATTGCCCCAACTTAAAGGCGAGAGCAAGGAAGGCTAGAGACCTTCAACTAAAACTCCTAATGATGGAGAAATCACTGAGACCCGCATCGGAATCTGAGCCAAGACCCCCTCCTGGCCAACGGTCACCATCGGCAGTCTCTGATACAGGGCTAGCCACCAAAATGCCTACCAAAGAGCCTGTGCTGAAAAAGACTACAAAAAAGCTCCTCAGCTTCACCTCAGAGGGAACTGACCAAGAAAAAGTGTTCCTTGGCCATGGAAACTTCATTGGTATCTTTGGTACCAAGCTCTTGGGACTCTGAGATTCCGGGACCATCAGGTACCGCCAGTACCCAGACAGCGAAAGACCCTAAGAGGGCAAGCTCTGAGAAGAGCACTAAGGGCAAGGAGAAGCCCACAGCCTCAGTACCCACAGAGCCGAAAAGACACTCAGCACCGAGTACCTTAACTGTACGGCAGTTGATGGCACCACCTATGGTACCAACAAAACCCTCAGCACTGACAACAACTACATCAGTACCACCATCTACACCAACAGCGATACTGTCCCTCCCGGTACTGCAACAGTTTCTGAGACAGAGATGTCTGATAGTCTCAGCAACTCCCGAGTCCCCTCTCTTTGATATTGATGTCACTCCATCGCACTTGGTACTGAGCCGCATCATCACACCACCCAGCTCTGTCCTCCACTATCCAGCGATGATGAGGAGGAAGGACAAATATACTCACCTTGTCACTCCTCCCCCACTCATTCATCCAGACCAGGGCCATCTTATCACACCACGTCTCGAGCACCCATTTGGCATGGGCATCCATGCATGCCCTCACCATACCATTCCCACCCCAATGGCAATATTGGGATTCCTGGACCATGGACAGGGCTCAACATCCAAAGACCCTAAGCCACCAAGATCTAAGGAACTAGACTCTCCAATAATAACTGCACCAGTTCCCTCAGAACTACAAGAGGAAGTAGTTGAAGACACTGAGGAAGTCTCTGATCATGAAGATTCCTCTCCACTGGATTTGTCATCATCTTCCCCGGATGAAACCATAATGCCCACTACCACAGGGGATGACTTCAAGCAATTCCAGGACCTCTTCAAAAAGGTGTCACGGGCTCTCGACATATCCCTTGAAGAGGTACTTGAGTCATGACACAAATTGTGCGACATACTTCAGACTGCTTCCTCTTCCAAGATAGCATTGCCCATTAATGAAGCCATCATGGAACCAGCCAAGATGATATGGCAGATAACCGCAACAGCACCCCCTTCGTGCAAGAGGTCAGACAAAAAATATTATGTCCCCTTCAAAGGCAGTGAATTCTTGTTCTCACACCCGACACCAAACTCTTTAGTAGTGAAGACAGTAAATCAGAGGGAGAAACAACACCATAGCAGGACAACCCCATATGATAAGGACTGGAAGGGATTAGACCTCTTCAGCCGCAAGGCATACTCTTCCGCAATATTACAATTCTGAATAGCCAATTATGAGGCTCTTTTACTGAAATACACTCACACAATCTTTTCCAAACTGGTGGATTTTATTGATAACTTGCCAGAAGACAAAAAAAATCAATTCAGGGCCAACATCACTGAGGGCTGCCTCATCACCCCCATTGCATTGCAGGCCTCACTTGACTCCGCTGACACAGCTGCACGTTCCATGGCCACATCAATAGTCATATGTCAGGCATCATGGCTTCATCTTTCAGGTTTTCCCAAAGAGGTACAGTTGACAGTGGAGGACTTGACAGTGGAGGACCTGCCATTCAAAGGCCCAAAGTTGTTCGTGTTAAAAACAGACAAGTCTCTTCACACCCTCAAAGACTCATGGGCAATACTAAAATCATTAGGAATTTACACATCTGCAAATAAAAAGAAACAAGGAAGGTTTTATACTCAAAAGATTCTGCCCACCATATGCACAACCTCACAGGCAGTATGGCCAGAGGCATAAACAACATCAAATCAGGAGACGCCAAATGCCAAACCAATCTTCGACACCTCAGCAATCCACATCTAGACAACAATTTTGAAGGTGTGGTCAAGAACATGAGACAGCCCAAAATGCTACCACTGGAAACACATATAATCTCCACACATTTGGAGACCAACTGTCATCGTTCCAACAGGTCTGGAAAAACATCACAGCATACAGATGGATTCTGGAAATTATAGAGACTGGTTACTCCATTCCCTTTAAATCAATCAGGATTCAAACGGACAATATGACATGCATGTTTTACATAAACTGCCAAGGGGGTGCAAGATCGCTCTCCCTATGCAGAAAAGCAGTACATCTCTGGAACTGGTGCATCAGCCACAACATCTACATAACGGCATCATACCTTCCAGGCTGCCAGAACACAACAGCGGATGCAATGAGCAAAGCCATGAATGGGAAATGGACCCGGAGTCCTTAACACGATATTCAGCCAATGGGGATTCCCTACAATATACCTGTTTGCAACAGTACAAGTACAAAACACCAAGTGCCCACAATTCTGCTCCAGAGCAGGACTGGGTCCAAACTCCTTAGGTGATGCTCTATTCATCAAGTGGGACACACCCCTAATATACGCATTTCCACTCATACCACTATTAGCCCGGTCCATTCACAAAATCAGGAATCGTCCCGATAGCTCCTACGTTGCCCAGACAAACCTGGTTTCCTTACCTTTCACAAATGGCAGTGTGTCCACCAAGAAGCATCCCTCAAATATCTCATCTCCTCTCTCAGGATGCAGGACACATCCATCATCTCAACCTGACGGTCCTGCACCTCAACGCATGGTTACTTCATGGCTCACAGAAAGCGAAATAGCCTGCTCAGATGAGGTAAAAGACATCCTATTAAATATCAGAAGACCAAACACAAAAAAGACATACATCCACAAATGGAAAAGATTCTGCACATGATGCCACAACAAACAACGTATTTCAAATTCCTCCCAGTTACCACAATTACTAGAATACATATTGGAACTAAAAAAACAGGGACTTGCCACAAGTTCCATTAAAAGTAGACTGAGCAGCTATTACAGTGTTCCATGATAAGGTGGACAGGACCACCATATTCACCCACCCACTAACGCAACGATTCCTCAAGGGCATCAGAAACACCTACTCAGAGACCAAAACCCCAATTCCAATGTGGGACCTTAACTTGGTTTTACACAAACTCATGGAACCCCCTTTGAACCACTTGCCATGTGCTCCTTGCTACATCTTTCCATGAAGGTTGCCTTTCTCACTGCTATCACATCATCTAGAAGAGTAGGAGAACTGGGTTCACTAATGGCTTAACCTCCGTACACAATTTTCTTTAAAGTCAAGGTCACCCTGAGACCACATCCAAAATTTCTACCCAAAGTTGCATCATCCTTTCACTTAAATGAACCCATTCAATTACCTGCATTTTTCCCAAAACCTCACGCGGATAAGAGAGAAGCCATGTTCCACACTCTCAATGTCATAAGAGCACTATCCTTCTACCTAGATAGAACAAAATGTTTTAGAAAATCACCTAGACTCTTTATCTCTACAACAGAGATATCAAAGGGAGAGACTATCTCAAAACAGAGGGTATGTCTACACTGATTCCGCTGCGTTGGGCTCCACGAATCGATGCAATGGAGACCCGCACAATCGATCCTGGAAGTGCTCTCCAGCCAACACAGTAAATCCACCCCACCCCTCAAAAAGAGAAACGCTGCGTCGACCAGAGGGTGTTTCCTGTCAACGCAGTGCAGTGAAGATGCTGCAGTAAGTGAAAGTTAGTAAGTTGACGGGAGATACGCAAGTCTTAATACATAACTTGCATATCTCCCGTCGATGCCTCCGGCAGTGTAGACCAGGCCAGAGACTATCCAAGTGGATATCAGGATCTATTCACTTCTGTAACCAAAAACCTCAATGACAGGCCTCAAAAGGGACCTGCACACATTCCACAAATAGCAGTCAACATCCATGGCCTTCCTCAACAGTGTATCCATTTCGGACATTTGTAAAACAGCCACTTGGGCATCTACCTACACGTTTTCAAAACACTATGCTATAGAACAGCAATCATCCTCAGATGCCCTATTTGGACTCACAGTCTTATCAACCATACAGAGCACAACTCTGAAGCTCCTCCCTTCCAGTGAGGGGCACTGTGCAACAGTCATCTAAAGTGGAGCACCCACAGAGACACTTCTCAAAGAAGGTTACTCACCTTGTGCAGTAATTGAGGTTCTTCAAAATGGTTTTCCCTGTGGGTGCTCCATTACCCTCCCTCCTCCCCTCTATTTTGGAGTTATAAAAATATAATGAAATACGCACCGCACTAGAGATGGCACCGCACTAGAGAAGGAACAGAGAGACGGTTGGTTGCATGGCACTATGTAACCACCAAAAACAGCACAAGGTGGCGACAGCACATGTGCAACTCAACCGGACACTGCTAATGTAAATCTCCAATCTCACGCTCAGGGCGTATGGACACCTAAAGTGGAGCATCCACAGAGACAACCATCTCAAAGAACCTCAGTTACTGCACAAGGGTGAGTAACCTACTCTTCAGTCTTAGAGCTCTGTGCCCTCACATCAGAGCCTCCATACACATTCTTTAAAGATAAGGTGTATTTACATCCTCAGCCCAGTTTCCTCCCAAAAGTGATTTTGCAATTTCATAGCAATCAGGCAGTCTACCAACCTGTTTTCTACCCGAAGCCACATGCAAATAGGAATGAACAATGCCATCACTCATTGGACGTTAGATAGTCCTAACTTTCTACATAGAAAGGACTAAACCATTCTGAAAGTGCACTCAACTGTTCATAGCTGTAGCTGACAGGATGAAGGGTCTCCCAGTCTCTTCACAGACAATTTCATCCTGGATTACTTCATGTATTCGCCCTTGTTATGATCAAGTAGGTGTTTCGCCATCAGCTAACTTGACTACTCATTCCACAAGGTTGCAAATCAACCTTAGCAGCATTCCTAGATGGATCCCTATTCAAGACATTTGTGAAGTAGCGACCTCATCATCGGTGCACATGTTCTCCTCCTATCACTCAACAGTCCAGAGATAATGCCAAATTTGGTCAAGCTGTTCTGCAGTCAGTGTGTCCATGCACGCTGATCCCTCCACCTATTCAACTGCTTGGGAGTCACCTAGAGTGGCAGCACATGTGCAATCACTTGAACTAAGAAGAAAAAACAGTTACTAACCTTCCGTAACTGTTGTTCTTCAGGATGTGTTACATATGCCCATTCCACGACCCACCCTCCTGCACTTCTACATCGGAGTTTTCTGGAAAGAAGGCACTGAGGGGGTGCAGGATCGGCTGGGTGCTTTATACCAGCGCTATAAGTGCATGACAGCAGAGGGTACTTGAGCCACCCCAATGGATACCACTGAGAGAAAAAATTTCCAAGGACTGTGCTTCCACCTAGAGTGGAATGGACATGTGCAAGATATCTGGAAGAACAGCAGTTACAGAAGGTTAGTCTATTTTTATGCTATACCTACTATGCTCTAGCGCCATCTAGCCAGCTACTAAGGTAATGCTCTCCCTCTACTGGAAGCCCCAATTTAGCAAAGCACTTAAATATGTGCTTAAATCCTATTATGGTCAATGGGACTTATGCACACACTTAAAGTTAAGCACTTGCTTAAGTCCTTTGCTGACTGCTGGGCCCCATCCTGAAAACACCTATGCATATTACAGAAGTTGTGTGTAAAAAGCAATATCTATGTGTGTATGTGTGTTCACACAGGAAGAGAGCTGGTCAGAAGCCAGAATTTCTGTTCCATGTGAAATGGAGACATTTCTGGAGAGAAACTCACTCCAAATCTGAATGAGAAGCTGAAATGTTAAAACTTCCCATGAAAGAAAACTTCTGAATCAGGACCGTCAGCAAGTTCTGTTTGCATCATGTCAAATTGCTTCATTTTATAATGTCAGAGTTTCATTCTGATAAGGTATGTCATTTTGACTTTATTGCTTTGATTCATTTTGTTTAGACTTTTGTATTATTTTAAAATTAATGTATTTAATATTTTAATGTAATAGTCAAACAAAATGAATCAAAACAATAAAGTCAAAATCACACATTTTTACTGTATTGAAAGAAAAGGTTTTGTTGTTGGAATGACAGGAGAATACCATAAAAATATCATTGAAATTGACACGCTGCTGCAAAAACATTTTGATTTCAACTAAACTGCATGTTTCAACAGAAAACAATTCCATCAACAAGATTTTGACCAAGTGCTATTGTCTAGTTAGTACATATATGACGTTTGCCACCTAGTGGTATGTATGAATTATAGCATCGGTTGTATTGTTTGTCTGCTTATTATGGGTTCAATAAAGATGTTGTTATGATTGTGAATGGCTTCCATTCCTGCAGGCCAGTTTATAATGCAGTACATGCTTAGCTTTACCCATGTGAGGCCTACTGATGTCTAAGGGCTCATGGGTGTAAGTGTTTTTATGCTCAGAGCCCCAGACCTGTCCATGCCCAAACCAGAGCCCTGCATGCTCTGCCCAAACCAGGTGGGTTATGGGAAGCAGTTGCCTCCCTGCCTGCAGGGACTGTAGTGGAACACAGCCTCCTGCGAAAGCAGCCAGATTGGATTCACATTATAAGCCAAATGCCTTTTAAGGAGTGTGCACTGTTCTGCCTGCAGGAATGGGAGGAGGCTTGCTGTCGCAATCCATCTTCCTCAGAGGGGATGCAGCTCAGATGGCAGTTATTTGTTACAGCATCATTCCAGAGGCCCAAATGAGATTGGGCCCCCTCATTAGTGCTGGGTGCTGCACAGACTCTGCCTGAGATTGGGGCCTCCCCTTGTACCGGGTGCTGGACCCACCCCAAATTAATATGGGCCCTATTATGCCAGGTGCTATGCAGATCCTGCTAATCTTGGTCAGGATCTGTGCAGCACCCAATGTGATGGGGTGCCTGGTCTTGGTACAGGAACCTGCACAGCACCTGGCACAACGGGAGCCCTGAACAATACAGGTGCCAGTGTAAAATCAGTAATAACAGCTGGATCATTGCTCCTTGTCTGGTGAAGACTAGAGATCAGATAACAGCGTAGATGGGTTATTGATCTGGTCTGTTGCAGCAGTGCCTCTGTTCTTGTTTCCTTTTGTTTATTTCTGTCCCACATAGGGTTGTGGACCGGTTGGTGTCCTGTGGAGCTAACTTGCTTTGTGACAAAATCCACCCTGTGCTGGGCAGGACTGTCCGTCTCCTGATTCCCCACGAAGTTGCTGAAACTGGCTTCACCGGGGAGCTGGAAGTCACGCCAGCTGCCGCACTGTGCCCCTGCCTGAAGCTGTATCCCAATCAGCCCGCTAAGATAGCTGCTGTCTCCATATCCTTTACCAGAGGAAATATTTCCACATGGGATGACCAGGGCTTCTGAGGGCCTCGGGCCTGCTGCACAGCAGTGAATTGCACCAGAGAGGGATGCTCGAAACACAGAAGTCCCTTCAGCAGGAGCCATTGTAAGAGAGCAATCTAGCACTCAGCTTTGTATTTGTCCAAAGTGCTTATCTGGCCCCCATCACTGTAGTGTCAGAGCACCTCATACTCTTAAATGTATTTATCCTCCCAATTCCCATGGAAGGCAAGGCAGTGTTATTACTCTCCTTGTACAGCTGGAGAACTAAGGCACAGAGAGGCTAAATGACTTGCCCAGGTCACCCAGGGCATCCATGGCAGAGCAAGAACTTGAATGTGTGTCTTCCAAGTCTCACATTAGCTCCCTCTCCACCGCATTGTTCTTCCTCTCAGACAGGTTCCTGAGCCACTTTGCCCTATTGCAATTTGCACTGGTCACAATTAATGGAGAAGTCAGTTTTAGCTCTTGTGAGGCTCTTGAGAGGCACTGAGTTGTGGATCCAGCATCCTTCAATGTTAGGCCCCAGCAGAAGAGCTGCCACAGAGAAAATATGCTGGGTGAAACTCTCGTGTGCTGTGCAGCAGGCTAGATAAAGATGTAAGAATGGTCCTTTGGGCCTTAACGTCCACTATGATGTAAAGGGCCAGCAGGTCTCCAAAATCACACTGCTCCTGGAAACCACTTTACCTTGTAGCACCTAAGAACACCAGGACTGAAAGATCAGAAGGAAAATACACGTCTTTACAAGGGGAAGCCTCTGGCATATACTGCAAGAGAGTGCTGATTGCTAGTGGTTCTGACTTGCAGGAAAGAGAAAGGTGTTTGCACTCAGATTTCTTTGCCTTTAAGCCTCACAGTGTTTTTTCCTTAGCTGGCAATAGATATTTTTCTATGATCCCGCGGGTCTGCCCATATCATTCTATGCAAAGGGGAAATCATCTTTGTTCTTCGATGACCCATCAAACTTAGCAGAGTGGGACAAATACAGCTATTGTGCAACACTGGACTCAGATTCAGGACAAGAAGAAGGTACTTGTCATTCTCAGAGGCAATTATGTAGAGTTCACAGGCTTCTTAGAATCTAAAGATCCCTGACCGAGATCAGGGCCCCGTCACGCCGAGTGCTCCACAAAACCCAACCAAGATCGGAGCCCAGTTTTGCCAGGCACTACACAAACCCCAACTGAGATCGGGGCCCCCTTCATGCTGGGTGCTGCACAGATGCGTAGTTAGAGTTTCCCAGATTGGTTGGCTCAGATATCAAGACAAATCAGAATTTGTCTGTTGCCAACAGCACAAGCATCTGAAAATCCAGCCGTGTCCTTCCTGACTTGTCACAAAGGATCCACTGAGACTGAACGGGCGATTTTGTGGCAACACTCCAGTGTTGTCATGTCAGTTTGGCCGCGCAGCCAGTGGTAAAGACAGAGAAGTGACGGAAGGTACGTCTACACTGCAAAAAAAAATCCTGTGTCAGCAAGTCTTAGAGCCTGGGCCAACAGTGGGCTTGCACTACAGGACTAAAAATAGCAGCGTAGGCATTCAGGATTAGCTGGAGACCAGCTGTGAAACCCAGCAAGGGTGGGTAGGTCTCAGAGCCTGGGCTCCAACCCAAGCCCAAAAGTCTATACTGCTATTTTTAGCCCCTTACCGCAAGCTGGTGTCAATCAAATTTGGCTCTGAGACTCGCTGCAGCAAGGCTTTTGTTCCAGGCAGATGTACCCTCGGGGGCAGGGCTGTGGAATGAAGAGGCAAGCACAGGAATGGGACTTGGGACTCTTGGCTTCTAATCTGTCTTCCGCTGCTGACCTCGGGCAAGTCCCTTTCCTCCTGGTGGCTCTGTTTCCCCTCCCCACCTTTGGCTTTTTGAGGCAGGAATTCTCTCGCGTGTCTGTGCAGGGCCTGGTATGGCAGGGGCCGCAATCTCCATCAGGGTCTGTGAAACACTTGGCGTGATGGGGTCCGGATCATGAATGGTGTGTCTAGGTGGCACTATGCTATTAAATAGCAGTGATGCCCAGTGGCAATTATTAGAGCCTCTGGTTTCCCCATCACGTCCTTTTGTGGCCCTGAGAAGCACCCTTTGGCAGCAGGATCCTAAAGCTCTTTTAGACACCTAAACGAGAACCAAATTCTCCTAAATGCCCATCCCCTAAAATGCTGAGCAAACCACGCAAGTCTCCGTCGCCCATTTGAAATGTTTCCTAGTACCTTGGATGTCCCTCCATGCTGCCACTTAATGCATGGCAGGAGCTACCTGTGAACATCCTCAAAGCCACCTTGCTGTCCTTCCACACCTGGTAGCCCCCCTTTGCCAGACACTGCAAAACATTCCCTACGGGCTGTGCAGCTAGTGAGTTGGGAGTGCTGCTGAGTGTGTTCAGATTGGAAGCATTTCAGTGCTTGCTCATGTCCATTCCCAATTAGGTGTGTGTGCGCCACATGCACTGGTGCTGGAAATTTTTCCCCTAGCGGGCTAGTGGTACCCATAGGACTGGCTCTAGGGCCCTCTGCAGTGGCACATGAATGCATCCATAAAGAGGGCTCTGCCAGGCCCCTCGCTCTCAGTTCCTTCTTACCCTCTGTGACAGTGCTGGAACATTCTCTTGCTGCTGCAAGTTTCTTCAAACATAGTGGTTTTCTTATTAGTGTATATAGTTGCTGCAGAGTTAATTTGTTTAAGTGTTGGTTTTAGAGAGAGTTGATAGAGTAGTAAGTGACCCAGAGATGGGGCGTGCCCTGATCTCCAGGTTTTAAACCCTGCACTTCTTGCAAGAAGCCTATGCCACTGAGCGACCTGCACCAGAGCCACCTGAAGTGCTTAAGAGAAGCTCACATGCGGGAGAAATGCAAGATCTGCAGGAGTTTCTGACTCTGATCTAAGAAGGATCGGGACATTAGACTTAGAGCCCTTCTAATGCAGATGGCTCTTGACCTGCGTCGGAACCGCTGTCGGACTCAGCACCGAGCACATCGGCCTCGACATGGAGTGCTCCCCCGGCACCACCGTCTTCTCGGCATAGATGAAGATCTCCTGTGCCAAAGAAAAGACAAAAGAAGACGCATGCCAAATGGGGGCTGCTCGTCCCCTCACCAGTACAGACCTCAAGCCTGGTCCCGGACCCACCGCTGACTCCGGGAAGCAGCAAGGGCCCTTGATACCTGGCGGTGCCGACTACGCCTGAAGCTTTTCAGGCAAGGAAGGACCTTCTGGTGATTCCCGTGCTGCCAACGCCCATGCAAGGGAGGCCTCCATACCGGGAACCGATACCCATGCCCTCGGTGAGCTGTTCTAGGGGGAAGCCCCCACTAAGACAGCAATCCCCGTCCCCAAGGTGTTACTGTCCAATGCGGCCCAAAGTCGAGCAGGAGAGGTGGGGCTCCTGCCTGATCTCTGGATACCTGGCGCCGGTCTCCAGAGCAATGGCACCAATCCTTGGAGCACCCGTCGATCCCCAGAGGCCCAGCACCATTCTGCGGCTCCCTTCACGGATCCCTGGAATTTTGGCCTGGCTCACCAAGTACTTTCAGAAAATCAAAGGACACAAGTCGGCCATGAGACATCCAGTACCCAGATTTCCAGCACCGTTCCCCGGTACCAAAGCACCGGCACACATGGCATGGCACAGAGGGGCAGTAGGCGTCAGAAGTCCTATGGTCACCCTCCACCCCCCCAGACTTGGAGGGAGAGGAAGTGACCTTACCGAGGGGCCAGTCCTTGAATCCTGCTACTAGTTTCCCCATGATGCCCCCAATGGGGGCATGACTCAAAGTCAGTGGCCAGGACCATGGCAGTGTTGGAACCCATGGGGATTCCCCAAAACCATGGCCCTGCAAGCTCACTTATTGACAGGGGCCTCAGTGACATGGTCTTCGGTGGCCCAAGACACAGCACCGGACCTGGATGTGGAGTCCGACCAGGAAGGGGCACAGCTGAGAGCCTGGAGGAAACTACCCCAGCCAGGGAAGAGGACCCCAATCCCCCACATTTGCCAGCCTCCTCCTCTTCTTGACCTGATGAGGCAGTGGCAGGACCCTCCACGGTCCCTCTAGATGATTTTTGGGCCCACCAGGACCTGCTCAAGAGTGTGCAAGCAAATCTAAACCTCAAGGTGGAGGAGTTGAAGGAACTCGGTGATGAGCTATTTGGCATCTTGGTTACAGAGACTCCATCCAGAGTGCCTCTCCCAGTGCATGAGGGAGTAGTCAAGCTGGCAAAGGCACTGTGACAGACCCCAACTTCTCTGCCCCCCACATCCAAATGGGCAGAAAAGAAATATTATGTGCCTGCCAAAGGATTCGAATACCTATACACTCATCCCTCCGGGGTCGCTGGTAGTAGCAGCTGCCAGTGAAAGGGACAAGCAAGGCCAGATGGGTTCTACCCCCAAAGAATAAAGTGGCCAAAAAGCTTGATCTTTTTGGACACGAGATTTATTCAACAGCAAGCCTCCAACTGCGTGTGTCCGACCAGCAAGCGCTGTTGGGAAGGTACCACTTCAACATCTGGCAGTCTTTGGGTAAATTCTGACTCCTCGCCACAGGCCTCCAAGCAGGAATTCGAGTCCATCCTGGATGAAGGGAGACCAGTCGCTTGGGCCTCCTTTCAAACAGCAAGAACTGTGGCATTGGTGGTTTCAATGAGAAGGGCTTTTTGGCTCCAATCTTCAAGCCTTTCAGTGGAGAATCAGCAGTCCATACAAGACCTCCCTTTTGACGGCACAGCCCTGTTCGCTGACTAGGCTGACACCAGGCTACATGAGGTTGAAAGACTCGAGGGCCACACTGTGATCCCTGGGCTTGTACACTCCTTCATTTACCAGGCAGCACTTCAGGCCACAAAGGTTCACAGGACTGCCCCGCAGAGAGCCCTACGAACTAGCCTCATATAGCAACGTCAGGGAACTCAGGGCGATTCAACTGGCCTGTGAGGTGTTCCTACCTCAACTCTCAGACAAAGTTGTTCAGGTTCTCACAGACAACACAGCATCAGTGTACTATACCAGCCCTTTGTCAGGAGGCCTTGTGCTTGTGGAACTTCTCTCTGAACCATAGCATTCATCTGGAAGTGGTACACCTGCCGGAATCAGGAATATATTAGCAGACCACCTCAGCAGATCCTTTTGCTCTCATCATGAGTGGTCCTTGCACCCAGAGGTGGCCAGGAGCAATTTCCAGAGGAAAGGCAATCCCCGAGTGGATCTTTTTGCCATGAAGTGGAACAGGAAGTGCAGTCAATTCTGTTCCCTACAAAGACTCGACACAGGCTCTTTGACTGATGCCTTTCTCTTGTCCTGGATGGGCAGTCTCATGTACATCTTTTCACTGATCCTGCTGATTCACAAAGTCCTCATAAACATCAAGAGAAACAGGACACAGGTTATCCTGATGGCCCCAGCATGGCTGCACCCACACTGCTTTGGGATGTTGCTCGATCTGTCCGTAGCCTGCCCTTGGATGCTGCCTTCCCAATCGGACCTTCTCACACAGGACCATGGTCATCTGCTCCCCCCCCGACCTGGCCTCTCTGCACCTCACGGCTTGGTTGCTCAATGGCTGAGTCTAGAAGAACAATCCTGCTCGGCACAGATCCAGCAGGTCTTGTTGGAGAGCAGAAAGCCTTCCACCAGCTCATCTTACCTGGCCAAGCGAAAGTGCTTCACCGGCTGGGCTGCCCACCGTAATATTTCTTCAACTAAATCACCCATTCAGATAATCCTGGGCTATCTGCTCCACCTGAAGCAGGGCAGTTTGGCCTTTTTGTCATTCAAGGTGCAGGTGGCAGCCATATTGGCTTTTCACCTTCCCTATACAAGGGAAAATAGTCTTCTTGCATGAAATTTCAGCTAGATTCCTCAGAGGCCTGGAAAGACTCTTTCCACCGGTATGGGACCCGCTTCCCCAGTAGGATCTGAACCTCGTTCTCTCCAGACTCACTGGACCTTCCTTTGAGCCCTTGGCTTCCTGTGTCCTGATGCCTCTATCCTGGAAGATTGCATTGCTGGTGGCAATCATATCAGCAAGACAGGTCTCGGAAATTAAAGCCTTGACCTCAGAGCCCCCTTCTACAATCTTCTGTAAGAACAAGGTCCATAGAATCATAGAATCATAGAGTTGGAAGGGACCTCAGGAGGTCATCTAGTCCAACCCCCTGCTCAAAGCAGGACTAACCTCAGCTAAATAATCCCAGCGAGGGTTTTGTCAAAGCGCAGCTTAAAAACCTCTAAAGATGGACTGCACCCAGCTTTCCTGCCAAAGGTGATTTCCAACTTCCATGTCAACCAGGATATTTTCCTACTGGTCTTCTTTCCAACACCTCACAATTCTAATGAGGAGAAACGTCTCCACACTCTTGACATCAGGTGAGCTCTGGCTTTCTATATGGAGAGGACTAAGCCATTCTATCAGTCCACACAACTCTTTGTTGCAGTTGCCGATCGGATGAAGGGACAGTCAGTGTCATCGCAGTGAATCTTGAATTGGGATTACAGCCTGTATTCAAGCCTGCTACGAGTTGGCAGGAGTTGTGCCCCCCACGTCTATGACGGCCCACTCCACAAGGGCTCAGGCATTTACAGCGGCCTTCTTGGCACACGTTCCCATACAGGACATGTGTAGAGCCGCTACTGGGTCCTCGGTGCGTCCTTTTACATCCCATTATGTCATCACGCAGCATGCCTGGGACGACGCACGTCTGTGAACTCCTTCCCACCTCTGGGGGTACTGCTGGTAAGTCATCTAACTGGGAATGGACATGGGCATGTGCTCGAAGAAGAAGGAACGGTTACTTACCTCGTAACTGTCGTTCTTCGAGATGTGTTGCTCATGTCCATTGCACAACCCGCCCACCTTCCCCTTGCTCAACAGTTCGGTATGAAGGAGCTGAGAGGGAGGGGGGCCAGCAGCACCCTACATATGGGTGCATTCACGCGCTGCTGCATAGGGCGCTAGAGCTGGCCCTACAGGTACAACTAGGGGGAAAATTTCCGGGACCGGTCAAGTGCATGTGGTATATACACACCTAATTGGGAATGGACATGAGCAACACATCTCGAAGAACAGTTACGAGGTAAGTAACTGTTTTTCCCTGTGCTCTTCCTGGTTTAATTCTGCCAGTGTCTGTGATCTAACATCAAGGTTTTACCTACTCAGCCAAGTTATGCTGTTTTAACTGTGCCTTTGTAGTTAAAGTGGTGCAGCCCCCTAGTGTGGACATAATTAGACTGGGATAAATGTGCTTTAGACCAGTATAGCTATTCCCTAAGCTGTACCATGATAAGACACCTTTATCCTGATATAACTGCATCCACATTAGGAGCTGTCCCAGTATAACTAGATCAGTTTAAAAAAAATCACTCCCCTGGCACTGCTTATACCAGGATGAAGACTGGGTGTAGACCTGGCTGCAGACTGGGAGCTCTGTGAGGCAGGGATTGTCTCTTTGTTATGTTTGGACAGCGCTCAGCAGAAGGGCACACTGGCCCCTTGGCAGTACCACAGTGCAGCCTAAGAGGGATCTGAGCTGTGGGCGTTGTGGATGCTGTGCGCCATCCTGGCAGCACTGCACTGACATCGTGAAGCTGTTTGCTTGATCAAAGATGGCAGCGGTGGCCATGTCTCTTTGTATAAAGATGCAGCTTGATGTTCCATTGCCCCCCAGATCGAGTGAGCCCGGACGTCAGATATAAACTTCAGCAGGACGGTGGAAACCAAGAAGATGATCCAGATGCTTGGGAACAGACCTTGTTGCTCTTCCTCTTTCTCCACTACTCAGACCACTTTCAAGATAAGCCATCTTACGATTTCTGTACGTATAAAATCAATTGACTGTTTTCTAGGGTAACACGCCAGTCCAGTGCCTGGGCTTGTCTCCCCCTAGAGGCAGGGAACAAAAACTGCAGTGTTGTGTATTACAATTACAGGAGAACCTCAGTTACAAATGGCACAGTTACAAACTGACCAGTCAACCACACACCTGATTTGGAACCAGAAGTAGGCAATCAGGCAGCAACAGAGACCCAAAAAAAAAATACAGCACAGTACTGTGTTAAACATAAACTACTAAAAAATCCGGCAAGATAAGGGAACAGTTTCTGTGCTTATTTCATTTACATTAAGATGGTTAAAAGCAGCATTTTCCTTCTGCATAGTAATGTTTCAAAGCTGTATTAAGCCAGTGTTGAGTTGTAAACTTTCAAAAGAACAACCGTAACATTTTGTTCAGAGTTACGAGCAACCTCCATTCCCGAGGTCAGGCTCCAACTGAGGGGGGGCTCCTGGCATGGCAACCACTGCACAGACTCCAGAGTGGTGCTGTGGGACTCTATGCTGCAGGGAAGATGAGAGACCTCTGTCACTGTTGCAGGGTCTGTGTAGCACCTGGCATGACATGGTCCTGATCTCACTCAGAATCTGTGCAGCACCTGGTACACTGGGGACCTAGTCTTGGTTGGATCCTTGGGCACCCCTGCAACATAAATAACTGATTTGCCTTTGGGATTTGACCTGTTTTTTTACTCCTTGGATCATCATTGCGTAAAAATGACTCTTCCCCAAAGCCAACCAAATCCAATGTAAATGAACCCTGAACTGTTGTGACTCAGGGGCCCGGCGAATGATTGAATCCCATATGGACCAGATTCTTCTGTGCAGCCGGCAGGCAGTGAAGCATGGAGTCCAGGCTGTCATTGACGCAATGCTAGAGGAGCACTACAAGAGAGAAAAGGTAGGAGCTTGTCCTGGTGTGTGTATTAGGCAGCACAGAACCTGCGATCATAGGGTCAGCTCTTCTATCTGATGCCTGGGCTCCTCTCTGCATCCGCTCCGCACCTGCTGTCATACCAGCATGAGTTTGGCTCTTGCCTGCTCTTTGTTTTCATTGTTTTATGACTGGGCTAGTTGGCTTCACTGTGCATCCTGCAGCCAGACTCCAGTGATCTGTGCTCCCAGGAGATTTTGCCAGCTCAGCAGCGTGGGGTTTGGAAAGTCCTTGGACTTGAAACGTCTGCGCCAAACTTCAGGTTCCACAAGAAGTGGAGCGGATGACTCAGCAGGAGCTGCTCCCTTTTCTGAGTCAGTGAGCTGCTGAGGGCACTGTGCTACAGAGAGGGGTGTGGGATCAGCAGGGGACACGCTCCCTTTGGAGTCAGTGCTGAGCCCGGTGTGATGTTAGGCGTGCTGTGTTCCATGGCATGTGCCAGGTGCTCCGGAGGAGGTGCTGGCTTTTTGGAATTAGTCCCAACCCTACTTCTCTAGGGCTGTGCCAGGGGATGCTGTGTGGCTGCGGTTGACACCATCCAAAAGAGACACAAACCACTAGCTGGCAGGGTGCTGAGCCAGTTCCAGTAGGTCTGTCCCATTCTGCCCGCCTAAGCTCCCCCGCCACAGGATTCGCCTTGGTTTTCTGCCTGCCCTTGGTGGCTGGGCGGAGGTGTCGAGATGTCACCCCACAGTTGGACGGGAAGGGAAATGTGCAGTAAAATGTTCTCGGTCCTTCCCAGAACCAGCGGAGGTTGAAGCTGTCCCTGCCCGTCATCCTAGATGCCATTTTCAGCGTGGTGTCTGGCAGCACCAACAGCCGGTTCCGAAGGGAATGTCTGCAGAGTTTGCAGGTAGCTATTGTACGTGGTGGGGTTTTGGGGATATTGTTATGATCAATTCTCCATGAGAAGCAGCATGGTCCAGTGACTAGCCGCACTGACTCAACTGGAACTCAAGGCAGCTGGGGTCTATTTCTGGCCCAGCCACTGACATGCTGGGGGATCTTGGGCAAGTCCCTTACCCTCTTGGGGCCTCAGTTTCCTCTCCCACCTTTTGTCGATTTAGATTGTGAGCTCGTCGGGCAGGGACTATCGCTATGTGTCTGTGCAGGCCTGACACAATGGGTGCCCTAGTCTCACTTGGGGTCAGGGTAGCTCCTGGCAAGTTAGGGGCCCTGATCTTGGTCAGGGTCTGTACAGCATCTGGCATAATGATATCCTGATCTCAGTTGAGGTCTCTGCAACACCCGACACAACTGGACGCTGATCAAAGTGGTAGCCTTTAAGGGCTACTATAATATTAATTATGTCCTGACAGGAGTCACCAGATGGCGCTGTCACACAGTCTTCCAAGTGCCTGTGAGCAAGTTTTTAGTATTTGAAGAAATGCTGTGATGTTAGTGTTGTGCTGCCATGGTTCTTGGAGAGATGTCGTGGCAGGTGGCAGTGAATTTGCGGTCTGCTCTATTCTCTGGATTGGGAGGCAAATCTCAGAGCTCCGTTGCTCCCCCCAGAATTCTGCTCCCCCTTGGATATAGGATGGACACATTATCTTTAGATTATGTGGTATTGTAGTGCTTGTAGGGTAGACAAAGCCTAACCATGGAGTGTGAGAGATTTTCGAAGGAGAGGTCTCAAGAATCCAAAGTACCTTTCCCCAGGTGACTGGATTGTGTTAATGTGTGCAGGTTGCTGATACCCCGGAGCTAATGGCAGCCATTCAAACAGCCTTTGAAAATGTCACTCAGAAGCGACTGATGCCCAGTGGCACATGCAACATCACAAGAGTAAGTCAGTCTCACCCTGTGCCTCCCTCCTTGAGGTCTTGTGTGCTGATAAGTGTCTACCTGTCTCTGTACAAGTTCACCCACCAACACCATGCTCACCACCATGGTATGTGAGCACCTTTTAGTGTTGGGTCATCAGAGACACTAGAGATGGAAAGCTACTACTGAGTCCCATGTGGCTAGAGTCCCCTACAGACTATTCAGCAGAGATGAAGACATCCCACATCAGATCCCCTCTAACCCATTCCTCTCTGGGCCCCAGGGCAGGACTATCCTTCGTAGATTATCCCCCATGGCTTTGTTCAGCCCAGTTTTCAATACCTTGTCTTATATTAGGAAAATGTCTTCATTCTGCTACTACCTGCTGCTGGGAAAAACCAGTTACTTGTACTGTAACTATAGTTCTGCAAGATGTGAGTGCAGACCTCTGCTCCGCTCAGTTGTGTGCGCGCACCCAGCACACCAAAGCCAGAGACCTTTGCCTAGTAATAACCAGAGGGGCAGTGCCCGTGCCCTCTGGCCCCTTAGCCCCTCCCCAGGCTGTTTAAGGGCTCCAACCCCCCTCAGTTACACTCCAGTGCAGAGGGGATGGAAGGCGCGTCATGGAACACACATCTGCAGCCACATCTCAAAGAACAGCAGTTACAGTACAGGTAGGTAACCACTCCTCTTTAAGCGGGTGCAGACTTGTGTTTCACTCAGGGGACTCACAAGCCATACCATCAGAGGACAAGGTTCAAAGTCTACTTAAAGAATGACTGCAGCACTTGCCATCCCAAAATTTACATCTGATCTAGATGCAGTCCTAATAGCATAATGCTTGGTAAAAGTAGTAAGGCAGACCAAGCAGCTGCCCTGCAAATGTCCAGTATCAAAACAGCATTGAGGAATCCAGTTAATATCGCTTGGGCCCTCTTTGAATGAGCTCATAGCTTCTGTGGAGGTGAAGTCCGAGCTGTCACGTGTGCCATTGTAACGCGGGATGTTATCCATCTAAAAATGGTTTGTGCAGAGACCACTTGGCCCTTCTTCAGAGCCAAATAGGAAACAAGGTAATGAACAAAATGGCTTTGTTCTCTCCGAACAAAATGCCATGTGTTGTCTTGCATCCAAAGAATGAAGATGCTGTTTGTCTGCATTGGAGCGTGGCTTGGGAAAAAACAGGTAAGTAGATTGTCTGGTTAAGATGAAATTATGCCTCCACTTCAGACAAAAACTTAGGATGTGTCCTTAAGGCCACTTTGTCTTTGAAAAACAGAGTATATGGAGGTTCTGCCATTAGGGTCTGCAGCTCACTAACTCCCCTCGCTGAAGTTATGGCCCAAGAAACACTCTCTTTTGGCATAGGGGAGGCAGAGACCAAGATGCCAAGGGCTCAGACAGAAGACCCATGAGGACACCCAGCACAATACTAAGGTAGCACAAAGGAATCCCTGGTGGAAAGGGCGAAATGACACCACTCAAAAATCTCTCTACCATGAAGTCTGAGAAAACTGGTTTCCCTTGGACCGGAGGATGAAACAACAAAATCGTCACCAAGTGGACCCTCAGCAAAATGAGAGAATACTCCAAAATGGCCTGAATGCAGGCTTGCATTAGTTGAATTCCCTGGGCTAGGGATCAAATAGAAAAATATTTCCACTTAGCCAAACAAGTAGCCCTAGGAGAGGGATTTCTACTAGTAAGTAGCACCCATTGAACAGCTTTGTAACAGAACTCCTCTTCCTTATCTAACCTTGCAGTGAGATGCACACTGCCTAGTGCTGGATGTGAAATCTGACCATGGTACTGAGTCAACAGGTAGGGATAAAAAGGAAGAGGAATGAGCGGATGAACCGAAAGACTGATGAATTTGGAGAACCGACATTGTCTCGGCCAGGCTGGTGGAATGAAAATCAGTCTGACATGATCCAGCTTCAGCCTGAGGATGATCTGAGGAACGAGTGGGATTGAGGGAAAGTAGACATCAGCGCTGATCCCCAGTGCAGATGAAACGCAGCAGTTAGGGAGCCTGGACTGAGACCTGCTCAAGTGTAAACTTGATGGCACTTCTTTTTGTTCTTAGCTTCAAACAGGCGATAGCCAGGATGCCCCATTCTGCAAAGATGGTACCTCAGCACGCTGGTCTTCAGAGACCACTCGAGATTCTATGAGAAATTCCTGCTCAGGTGACTGGCCAAGTGATTCTGGCCCCTAGTATGTGAATGGCTGTGGGAATGACACTCTCCTAGATGCAGAAGTGCCAACATCTTATTACCTCCTGACAAAGCTGGTTGGAGCAGGCTCTTCCCTCTAATTCAGATAACACATTGCAGTGGTGGTATTGCTGAGTAAATGAACCTCTGTGTCCTTGATCTGTGCCCAAAAAGCTCGGCATGCATTGTAAATGGCTCAAAGGTCCAGGATGTTGATATGAAAGGAAGTTTCCCATTCTGTCCACAAACCTTGAACGTTCAATGTCTCCTGATGCACTCTCCAATCTCGTGTGGAGGCATCAGTAACTGTGGTCCTTCCTGGAGGGAACATTCTCACTCATATTGATCTGACCTGTCCACCACTCTAGGGTCTTGTGGATAGGTCACCTAGTGACTGACAATTTAGGAGATATCCCATCTTCAAACAGCCTTAAAGAGGATGAAGGTGAAGTCTTGTTTGCTGGACCGTGTAATTGCATGCGGCCATGTGACCTAGCAATCTCAGACTTACACATATCCTAGCTAGAGCAGAGAGACAGGCACAGGCAATGAATTGTATGAAATGATTTGCTCAGCAGAAGCACCCTCACACTTATGGAGTCTAGTAGGGGCCAATGATGTCAATTTTTTGCATTGGTATTAATGTTGACTTCCCTTTGTTCAGAATCAGACTTAGATGATTAAAGAGACACAGTGTGAACTGGCCATGACAGAGGACTTGGTCTCTGGACTTGTCCCTCACTAACCAGTCATTCAAGTGCAGAAAGACATGAATTCCTCTTTTTCTGAGATATGCTTCTACTACAGTCATGCATTTGGTAAATACCCAGGGAGCCAAGGACAGACCAAAGGGAAGCACAGTGAACTGGTAATGCTGACCTGCCATTACAAATCTCAGAAACATCCTGTGGCTTGGGAAAATCACCACATGGAAGTAAGCGTCCTGAAGATTGAGGGCAGCAAGGCAGGCATTTGACTCAAAGCAGGGAGAATAGCAGCTATGTGGCTATGGGGAATCTCATGTAATTGATGTGCTTGTTGAGACGGTGGAGATTGAGGTTAGGTCTCACTCTTCCCTTGGACTTGGGGATCAGGAAGTACCATGAGTAGAATGCCTTTCCCCAGTTCTGAAGGGGAACCTCCTCTATGGCCCCTGAAGCCTGTAAAGTGTGCACCGGCGGAAGGAGCAGAGAAGTGTCAGAGGAGTCCCTGAAAAGAATAGGGTAGGAAGGGGGAATGGACAGGAAATGAATGGCATAACCCAGTCCTACTGTGCTTAGAACCCACTTGTCCATAGTAATTGATTCTCAAGCCTTGCAGAAGTGGGATAGCCTGACCCCAAATGGAGGAGAAATGGCTTGAAGCTTGATGACTGGACTATCCCTTTCAGAGAGAGTGTCAAATTGACTGCTTGCCCAAATGTGTTGAAGGACGAGCTGACTGGTTGAAATAGGGACCAGAAGACCTTCTCCTACGAGATTTGTGAGCCCTTCTGGAGATCTATTGGGCTCTATCTAGTGGGATAATTCTGCCTAAAGAGCCGCTGAGGACGATATTGCTGCCCTTTGAAGTGATTCCTCTTTACCGAGTGCAGCGTAGCTCACGAGTCCTTAAAGGAGTGTCAGGTTTTACCGCAAACAAAAATTGACCATCAAAGGGTAAGTCCTCAATTGTTGGTTGGACTTCAAGAGCTAGGCCAGGGTTCTGCAACCATTTAGTCCTTCTCATTGTTATTGCAGAGGCCATAACTCTAGGGAAAGTGTCCACCATCTTCAAGCTGACTATAGTGACGTGGAGGTCCCGAGTGCTGGAGCAGGCCTCACAAGCAAGTCTTTGGCCACCTGTGTTCTCTTCTTGAATGACTTGCAGATGGAGCACCTTTCTTTAATGTGCCCTTCCCTGAGAGACAATAAACTTTGAGTGCGGGGATTGCTACTGGGGATACCTACCCGACACGATGGGCAGTGTTTAAAGCCCAGTGAGGACGTCACATGAGGCAAAATCTTATCTAACTAACTATTAATAATAAACTAAACCTAAGGGTACTACTAAACTAACGACAACTACCAAGTCTATACAGAAACATCGCAGACAGCATTGTGAAACAAGCTCTGAGGTGAAAACCACTCCGACTCAAGCCGTGGAAGGTGAGAAGGAACTGGGGAAGGGAACAGTCGAGGCAGTGCTGCCCTTAAATAGCCTGGGGTAGGGCTAAGGGCTCAGAGGGTGCAAACACTGTCCCATGGATGCTGTTAGGTAAAGTTCTCTGGCTGCGGTGCACTGGGCATACAGACACCTGAGCGGAATACACATCTGCCACCACTCTGTGGGACAGCTACCCAAAATGCACTTGTGTTGCCAGCCGTGCTGAGAGCATCATGCATGGCAGTCAGTTCAGCCTGGATGCTGGGGACATGCTGCACGTTTGCATCAGTTCAGCCTTCCCTATGCAGTTCTCCAGTGTAGCCCGCGGGGCTGAGCTGTCCCTTGCTCATCAGACTTAATGAGGGTAACTTTCAACAGCAGGCACCTGACGAGGCCAGTCCAGCATGGCTCACTGCGTGCAACTTATCAACAGCCAGCCAGAAGCTGTCAGAGGAAGAGGCATCTGACAGCATCAGTTCTGTCGATTCAGAGCCAGGTAAGGAAATGTACAGAGGACGCACATTCCTCCTGCGCGCACACTGCTCCCCTAGGTGATAGATACCCAGGCGCCCCACAGCTCGTCTTTCCGCTGACTGCATTGGAGCTTGGATCCAGGGCCTTTGTACTAGAAGAGTAGACAGGCAGACCAGCAGTTCACAGAACCACCACAGTCATATTGCCTGTGTTATTCTTTGCATGACGGATATTAGGGCCCCTATTGTGCCAAGCGCTGGACAGGTCCTCTCTGACTGAGATCGGACCCACATCACACTGGGCACTGCATAGACCCACAGTTAGAGACAATGGGAATAGACCCAGGGTGGGAGGGGAAACAGAGGCACCAAGAGGGGAAGGGATTTGCCCAAGCAGCAGGCCAGTGGCAGAGCTGGGAATAGAACCCAAGAGTCCTGAGTCCTTTTCCCTGACGGGGCTATCTCTACTCTTAGCACCCTTTAATTTCTTATCCCTTTCTCTAGCCCCCTCTGCCTCCCCCCACCCCCAATGGCTCTGAGTTCCTGTGCAGTCAGTATTTCAGTTTACACCAGCACTGGGGTTGTTTGAATGACCTGCTCTTCTCTGGATTTATACACACTCATGGTGGATTTTGCCCACCATTCATCCAATGATTTCAAGGCCAGGAGGGACCATTCTGACCATCTGGCGTGACCCCCTGTATCAAACAGGCCAGAGAACCTCACCCAGTGATTCCTGCATTAGCCTAGATGGTGAAGCTAGAAGGCATCCGGGGAGACATCTGGTCTGGATGTAAAACTGCTAAGGGATAGAGAATCCCAACCAGGGGGAGCTGTGCTGACAGGGAATCTCTCCCAACTACACATTTGCCCCTTATTCCTAGTGTGAGTTTATTCAGCCTTCCAGCTGCTGGCTCTGCTCAGTCTGTGTCTGCAAGATTTCCAAGCCCCCTAGGATCATATGAGGCCAGTGCTGAGCCTGGCAAAAAGGTCACATTCACCTACAGTATCGTCTGGTGTCAGGCACTAGGTAACTAGCTATGCAGCGTTTCCCAGCGGTAGAACAGTGTAAGACAGTTATTGCGAGGGCATCATGTTCATTTTACATTTATAGCCTCTCAGCTGGATAGAGCTGACTTGTGGGGAGAAATGAGGGAAACAAAGCGGAGGAAGACAGCAAACATGGAGAACGATGCAGGTGGGGCCCCGGAACGAGAGACACTGGCTGGCTCACAGGAGAGGACAGATGAGCGCATGACGGACTTTGGCAGCCAGCTGAGCTCTTGCCTCTGGTGTCCCAGAGAAGGAGCAGATGCCAGCATGTTCCTGGGTGAAAAAGATGAGGGTTTTACTGCTGTATCAGAGGACGGAGCCAGGAGCAGTGAGAATTTGTGGCAGGTTGGTAAGGGAAGAGGCTCTCCAGAAATCAAACTGTGCTTGAGCAAAGGGATCGTACCCACAGGCTGTTCTTCAACACTGAGGGATGGTGTGGCCTGGAGGAAGGAGCATGGGCTTCAGAATCAATCCGTGCTGACTTCTCACATGGGCTTTGCCTTCCCTCTCTACCTCACTGTCCCTGTCTGTGAAATGGTGATAACATTGACCCAACTGCCAGAGGGAGCTTTGGCTACAGGTACGAATGTGTGTAAAGTCTCAGATTTGTGTGTAGAGCCTCAGATAGAAGGGCTAAGGATCATCAGTCATTTTTAATACATAAACATGGCTATGGGGATTTCTTTTTAAAAATCTTTCTAAATTATGCAAAAGTCTTGGTCTGGATTTCAGATGAGAGCAAGATGGTCTGGAGCTCTGGTGGGGGCGTGTCTAGTGGGTTAGAGCACAGGGATGGGACTGGGAGTCAGGACTCCTGGGTTCTATTCCCAGCTCTGGGAGGAGAGTGGTCTCTAATGGTTAGAGTGGGGAGGGCTAGGAGCCAGGATTCTGGGAGCCCACTGAGATCTGTGGGAATCACATGCACTTAAAATCTTGGCCAAAGGGGTCCTTTTAGCATAAGGGAAATACTGGACGTTCTTTGGGGCAGAGACTTCCATTTACTGTTGGCAAAAGGCACCAGTCATTTATGGTGACAGGCTCTTGATAACCCAACATGAAAGCCCTGAAAGGGGCCTGAATTTGAGGGCAGGGTCCAAGCACTGTCTGGAAATCAGAGTCCTTACAGCATCTCTAGTTGGATGCTTAAAAAATGAGGTACCTGATGTGACTCTGCTTTGGAAGAGTTTGGCTGGGAGGTGTGCACAGCACCTGGCACAGCAAGACATGGCCTCCAGGTGCAGCTGTGACCTCCCTGGCCAGTGGGGATGCTTCTCTGCTCCTGTCTAGTCACAGACCAATGCCTGTTTGTATTTGTCCTGCAGGACGACCACTTGTGGCTCCAGGAGATTTCCAACCTTTCTGAATGGACGTCCTGAACCGGAGATACCTTCAGCTGAGGATGGGAGAAAAACTGTGCTCCCCCATGCAAACAAAGCCAAATAAAGACCATCCATTCAATGGGTTTCTTGTTCTTTATTGTTGGATGGCAGTAGGGACTAGGAACCCCGATCACACACTAGGACCCCCACTGTGCTAGGCACTGTACAAAAATGGAACAAAGATTGTCCCTGCCCCAAAGAGCTGATACTGCTGTATTAGGAGGGAGGGCGGATGGCTTTGTTGTCAAGGGACATGACAGTGGGGCATGACTCCTGGGTTCTTCTTTGAGTATATGTCCCTGTGGAAGCTCCACCATAGGATGTGCACGCCTGTGCGCCCTTGATTGGAAACTGCAACGTAATGCTTGTGGGCCTGTGCTTGTGCAGAACAACACCGCATGCTCTGAGTGGTGGTGGGCTCGGTTCCTCCTCAACTGCCTGCAGCTCAAGGCAGAGGTTTTGCTGTGAGCTTCCACCTTTATTTCATCTTGGGAAAGGCTTGCTTTCTTTTTGTTTCATAGGGATTTACTTTGCTTTTTTTGTGCTCCTCCTACAGGTGGACCTTTCTTTGTGCCTAAAAACCCTGCCAGACCTGCTACAGGTCTTTTCCCAACAATGATGGAAATTCGAGTTGCCTGCAGTGTTTGGGGGACTCCCATATCCCCTCAACGTGTAAGTCTGTCTGGGATTTAAGGGCCGGTCCAAAAAGATCGCATTATGCCATCTCACCTGCTTCCAGAGCTGACACTGCCTTTGGTGATGCACGTCTCCGAATGGTTCCTGACTTATCTCCCCAGTGCCCACCTCTGATTGGCAATCTTGTATGGTGGGGCACCCATAGGGACATGTACTCGAAGAAGAGGTTACTTACCTCACAGTAATTTGAGTTATTCAAGATGTTTTTGTCCCTATGAGTGCTCCACCTCCCACCCTCCTTCCTTTCTGCTGTGGAGTCTCTGGCTTTGAGGCTGAGAAGGAACTGAGTGGCAGAGGGTTTGTGCCTGCTTATATCCCCTCATGTGGAGCATGCGATGTTGTTCTGCATAGGTGCAGGCCTGCAAGCACTACTTTGTGGTCTCTGATCAAGAGCATGCAGGCACGCACATATCTTATGGTGGAATACCTAGCAGGACAAAAACATCTAGAACTCAAGTTACTGTAAGATCTGTAGCCTCTCCTTCTCCTCCCAGATCTGCCACATGCTGAGTGTGGCCTCTGTGCCTTGGCTTCGTCCCACTGCCCCCAATAACACCGGGACAGCGACCCCAAGTCCTCTGCCAGAAGGGTCGTGAGTAGCTGTAAAATCCACAGAAGAAAGGGCTAATCTAGTGGGTGTATTTTCCTGGCATGGGAGGGAGGGAAGCAGTGGGGGGGAAGTTATAGGAGTGTCAGAGAGAGGTGGTGGCGGATAGGTCCTAGCCTAACAGTGCTGTGGGCTTGGACTGAGGGTGGCTTTGTGGAACACAGGAGAAAGGTTTGGGGTTGGAGAAAGATTTGGAAGACTCAGTAGGGCACAGGGGGAGGTTCTGGGGGCTAGTTGAAGAAGGGAGATCATGGTGCGGACAGAGAGGGAAGTTATTGGAGTCAGCAGGGAACATCATGGTGGTGGTAGAGGAGCAGGGTACAATTGGGGGGGGGGGGATGAAGATCTATGCCCAAGTTAGGGGGCAGAGCTCAGGGGAGTCAGTGGGGGTGAGGGAGAACTAGTGTCCAGGTCTGGATGCAGTGGAAGATTTTGGAAGCTGTGCGGTCTTGTTGGAGAAGGGCCAGCACTAGGCTGAGGGATGAGGTGGTTGGATGTGAGAGTGCCATAGGGGAATGGGTGCAAATCTGGGGATGCTGTGGTGGGGTGTTCCTGAAGGGACGCAGGGTGCTCTGGTGGGTATGGGACCAAGGCTAGGGTTGCAGGAGTGGAGGTGCCATGGGGATGGAAGGATGGGCCTGTGTTTGGGAGTGCTGTGGTGTTCCTGAAGGGATGCAGGGTATGGCCCCAGGGCTAGGGTTTCCTGGAGATGGGTGTGCTGTGGTGGGGAGCCGTGGGATGTGTGGACCCAAGGCTGGGAGTACTGTGGTGGTGTTGGAAGAGAGGGGACATCTCAGCCCGGGTCTGGAGATGAGGGGGAACCAGGGGCTATTGGTGCCAGAGCAGGGTTGAGGGGGCGCTATGATGGGGTGACTAGGCAATGCCATGGGGGATGTCCAGGGAATGCTGGGGGGGGGGGGGTACTGGGAGTGTGGGGGATGAGCAGGAGTACGGGGCTAGTGTGTGGGGGGGTGACCGGGAGTGCTGGAGAGTAGTGGGGAGGCTAACTGGGAGCGCTAGGGAGGTAACGGGCTGGGGGGTGAGCAGGAGCGCGGGGGGTGGTTGGAGAGCGTGGGTGGGGGTGAGCGGGGAGTGCTGGCTGGCGGGTGCTGCGGGGGTGACCGGGGGTGGCTGGGAGTGCAGGTGATCCCGGGGCTATGGGGGTGTCTCGGCCCGTCCCGGTCCCTCCCTCGCTCCCGCCTCTCTGCTTGTCCCGTCACGGGGGGCGGGCCGGGCCGGCCGGGCGATGTCGGCTGCGGCGGATGCGGCCCCGGGCGGCCCGGAGGCGCGGGGCCCGGGCAGTTCTCCCTGGGTCCCCGCTGCCGGGCTGGCGCCAGGCCCCGGCTCTTCCGCGCTCTGCTGGGCCGCGCTGTTCGCCTGTCTCAGCCTGGCCTGCGCCTACGTGGGCAGCCTCTACGTGTGGAACAGCCACCTGCCCCGGTGAGTGACCCCCCGTACCGCCCCTGCCCGGTGAGTGACCCCCCAGCCCCCGGTACCGACCCAGCCGCCGCCCGCCCCGGTGAGTTGCCCTTCCCGTCCGTCTCCCCCCCTCCGAGCGACCTCCCGGAGTCACCTGCCCCCACCCAGAGCTGGGATCTGCTCCTGGGATCTCCCCTGGAACCACCCCAGTCCTGGGATCTCCCCAGAACCTTTTTCCTGTACCCCCCTCCCTGGGAACAGGTGCCCCTAACCTGGGATACCCCACACACCCAGAACTATCTGCCTCCAAGAGTGGGCAGAGCCCCCTGCATGACAGTCCTCTGACTGGGATCCCCACCTGCTCCAGTGAGAAGCCACCCCCACACCAGGGATCACTCCCCCATCACCTGTACCTCTGGACTACAGCTGTCTTCCCAGATGAGGGATTCTGGGACCTCGAGCTTATCTCATGGCCCTTTGCCCCAATGAGAGATGACCCTGGCAGGTCCTGCCCAGTCACCTACCCAGGTGAGGAGGAGACTCCAGACCCCTTCTGTCCCATACTCCTGGGATCCCCTGCCTCCCCAGCCAGCCAGAAGCCCTGAGGAAGGAGCAGGATCCCAAGGTATTAATCAGATGGGAGGGGGTGTACCCCACCCTGAGAACCTTTGCCTCTAGTGTGTGGAAAGATGTGGTCAGGAAGGGGTAATCCCTGACCCACCTTCTTCATCTCGGTTTGTTTCCGGCTTTGGGAGGCGGGCGTTAGTGGGTTAGAGCTTGAGGGGGCGGGAGTCAGGATGCCTGGGTTCTATTCCCAGGATTGTGAGAATGGTTACAGAGAGAGTGGTGGTTTGCCAGCACTGGGTGGTTTGTTTACACATATATGTATATATAATTAGTAGAAACATTTCTCTTGCTGTGAGGATTTTAAAGATTGTGTGCAGTGAAGGGCTTAATGGTGACCTGATTCCCACACCGGGGGGACATGATGCAGGCACATAAAATAATGACTGGGGGGTTGAGGATAGAAAGCATCAGGCGCTGCTTTTCACCCCTCATCATAAAGTAGCTATTAGAAGGGTGCAGTGCAATTGAGAGGTAGCACACTGACATCTGATGAGAGGGATTGTTAAAAGTTATTATTCAGTGCACAGCTAATCTGTGGAACTCATTGCCACAGGATATCAAGGCCAAGAGTCCAGAGAACTTCCAGATACACTGAAAATAGCAGGGTCATGCTAAAATTCTTGCACACTCAAATTCAGCATTCTGTTTTAAACCTCCAGTGGGGGTTAGGGAGAAATCTCCTGTGTGTGTATTGCAGTAGTTACTGAGATCAGGGGTTCCCTGTTGGGCTGGTCACCGCACACGCATGCAGTGAAAGGCAGCTCCCTATGCAGATCTGGCCCGTATCTGTGTTGCCCATAGGACATGTTCAGATTGTAAAGAATCTCAGCGATCACCTTTTTTTTTTAAAAGAGAGCCATTCTAGTCCTTCTGCTTCATAGAATAATTGGTTCTGAGACCAGAAAGGACCATAGTGATGGCCCATTCTGACCCTCTACAGCATCCAGGCCATCACTTCTGGTTGGGAGAGAGTGTCCAATGCTTATATTGGACACTCTTCGGGGCAGAGGAGCTGTCTTTTTGCTCTGAGTTTGTGCAGCGCTGGGTGCAATGGGGTTCTGGTCCATGACTGCAGCTCTTTGACATTACCACAATTTGCATACTAATCATGGGAACTGACATAGTGTTGTCTTCCTGAGTCTGCAGAGAGCCTGAAATGATGGCTGGAAGAGGTGTGAAGGCCTCAGCCCTTTATGGGAGCCACCCCTTAAATGCCAGCATCAACTGTTGCATGGCCAATAAGCAGATGGAACAGGAGAGGTGGTGGGAACTGGCAGGAAAATCATTAGATGGGAAGGGACTCAGGCTGGGGAAGGAAGTGAAATAAAGGCCACATTAACAGTGGGATTTAGCTTCCTTCCCCAAATGAGCTCAACACCCCTGACTTACACACAGCAGGGAAGAGCCTAGCAAAGCCACATGGCGGGTTGGTGGCAGTGACAGGGATAGAACCCAGGAATCCTGAGGACCAAGCTGCACAACAGAGCAGCACTCACAGTTCCTCTGTGCCCTGAAGGTCTATCTTAATTTGCAGAGACCACCCGGCTGTGATCAAGCGGCGATTCACCAGCGTTCTGATTGTCTCCAGCCTCTCGCCACTCTTCGTCTGGCTTTGGAAGGAACTGACTGGTGTTAAGGTAAGACTCCTGTCACAAGCTGGGACAGTCATGTGGCTGATGGGGTGGTCGCAAGGGCCAGGCTATTATGTTGAAGCATGGGACTCTCTTGCAGCCAGCCTAGCCCCTCACATCACCCTGGAACCTGTAGGACAGTCTGACTAATCCTGTCAGGGGAGAATCCTTAGTGCTGTGCCAGCCACTGCTTCACCTTCAGCTCTGAGGATTGTGTTACATGGGTGCTCACACACCCTCATCAGGGGCCCATCATGCTGGGCACTGCGCAGACACACAGGCCCTGTCCTGAAGAACTCACAGTTGAAACAGATGTGCACTAGTCACTGGGCTGGGGGAGC
Source organism: Emydura macquarii macquarii (assembly GCF_026122565.2). Lineage (NCBI taxonomy): Eukaryota > Metazoa > Chordata > Testudines > Chelidae > Emydura > Emydura macquarii. The sequence goes on along the minus strand of NW_027131105.1, from coordinate 4,719,747 downwards.
TGGCTAGGGGTGTGTGGGGTGACAGTGTCTACATGGTCCTGATCCATGGGTGTTTCTGTTTTGCTCAGCCAGGTATATCCCTACTAGCTCTGCTGGGCTTCCGGCTGGAGGGCATCGTGCCAGCGACTCTGCTGCCTTTGCTGCTCACCATGGTATGTGTGGGACTGCTGCCCTGCTAGACCAACTCCCCCGCATCCCCCCTTGAGGTTCTGCTGGGAGCAGGTGCCTAGTAGCTCCTGGAGGTGGCAGGGCCTCCATGATCAGTTAAATGCCAGGGAACCAGGCGCCCAGCTCCATTGAATGCTCACTCAGCATCTCTTTGTCTGTACCAGGTCCTGTTTCTTGGACCACTCATTCAGCTCTCGATGGACTGTCCGTGGGACCTTGTTGATGGACTGAAGGTCGTGTTTGGTAAGGCCTTGTGCTTGAAATCACAATTGTCCTGTCAGGCTGGCTGCTGCACAGACTAGCAGAGCTCTGCATCCCCTGGGAGTGTGAGTTTGTGCTTTTTGCTCACGGCTCACCTCTATTGAGATGAGCTGCCCCAGTAGCACTGGAGGAAGGGCAGTTCTGTGCTAGCCGCATGATGCTTCTCCCTGCAGACCATCGCTTCTGGGTGCTGTGCCTGAGCGACATGCGCTGGCTACGCAACCAGGTGATCGCACCCCTGACAGAGGAGCTGGTGTTCCGGGCCTGTATGCTGCCCATGCTCATCCCCTGCACCGGCCTGGAGCCAGCCATCTTCACCTGCCCGCTCTTCTTTGGTGTTGGTGAGTGCCCAGCCCTGGTCCATGGCTGCCTTCCCCACCCGCCCCCCGCAGTCCCACGGAGTACAACTGGCCACATTGATGGGCATTTCCTTCTTCCAGCTCATTTCCACCACATCATTGAGCAACTGCGGTTCCGCCAGGGCAGTGTGGCCAGCATCTTCCTGTCAGCAGGTAAGCAAAGAAACAGCTGGGGGGGGAGGGGGGAAGCAAGTGAAACAACTAAAAAAGATTCTGTTCTTCTGCAGCTTTCCAATTCTCCTACACCTCTGTCTTTGGAGCCTACACAGCATTCATCTTCATTAGGACAGGTCAGTGTGACAGCCTGCCACACCGCACCTTCAGCGCCCCCTCCCCCCAAAGCTGTGGTGGTTTAACTTTGATTATTCATTCATTCTCACCCAGGACATCTGATTGGCCCTGTGCTGTGCCATTCCTTCTGCAACTACATTGGCTTCCCTGCTGTCTGTGCAGCCCTGGAACACCCCCAGCGCCTCACTGTTGTCATCTTCTATGTGCTGGGCATGGTGCTCTTCCTCCTGCTCCTGCAGCCCATGACTGACCCAGCTTTCTTTGGAGATCTCCCTGTTTGCAGCCTGTCTCATACAGGCTCTGATGCCTCCATCTGCTCCTGACAGTTGGGACATGGGTTAGGGACCCAGCCCAGGAACCCGACTAGATTCCCCTCCCTGGCACAGAGAGATATATTTTTTTATGATTAAAGGACTTTAAAGGCTGCTCGTGCTGTCTTCTTCTGAGGGAGCTGACTGCCGTGTCAGGGCAAGACGCAGCGCTCTGTTTGCCAGCCGCACCGAGCACCTAGGTGGGGCATTGGACCCCGTGGTTCTAGGAAGGGCTGCTAAGCCCAGAGACACCACGGAAAGGCCAGGCGGGACAGAGCGGAACACCCCGGCCAGCAGCAATTCCTAGTGCCGGCGTCCGGCGCCGCTGCTACGGACCCGCCTGATTTACTGAGCTCCTCGTGCAGCAAATAGAACTAGGGCCCGCCCGCGCCAAGCGCGTCCCACCACAGCATTAGAAGGGCGCCGGCGGCGCACGCTGCTCACGCCTCTCCTTTGGCTCCGGATGTAGCAGCAGCAACAGCCTCTAGGCCGCTTCCGGGGTCATACCCGGCCCTTGAGCCCCATTGGCCGTCGCCCTGACCAATACGAGCTGAGCCGCGTCTCCAAATGGGCGGGGACTCTCAGAGCGCGAGCTCCCGAACGCATTGCAAAGGCCCGAAGTGTAACCAGCTGGCTTCCGAAGGATGTAGGTAAGTTCATGAGGCTCAGTCCATCGTTAGCTATTAGCCAAGATACCCAGGGGTGCAACCCCCTGCTCTGGGTGTCCCTAACCCCCCAAAATTGGGACTCCAGGGGCGGGATCACTCGAATTACCCTACTCTGCTCATCGCTTCTGAAGCATCTGGTACCAGCTGCTGCTGGAAAACAGGCTACTGGGCTACAGGGGCCATTGGTCTGAGGCAGTATGGCTGTGCTAATGTCCTAATGGGCCGATCTGGATCCCTGGCTAGAGTCACCAACACAGGGAAAAGATTCAGACCCGAAGGGGCTTGAGAATCCTTCAGACAAAGGCCAAGTAGGGCCATGAGCGGATCCCAGCCAAATCCACACTGGGAACAAGAGGCAGACATTTAGCAGGAAGGGTGATTCCCCAGGGGGGCACATCCCCCGGGACTGGGGGGCTATGCTTCATTCCTTGGGGGCTTTACGTGTAGGCAGCATGGCTCTACCAACAAATCCTCTGCACCCCCTCCCCCCCCCATGCCCTGCAGGGGGTCAGGCTGGGGCCTCCCAACAGGCCCCTCTGGCCTTGGAATCCCTCCTTGCACTAGCAACAAACAGCCCTACTGTGACTGAGACACCAGGCTCAGAAATGTAAGAGGAGGATTCTCCAGTTTCACTAATCTCATCCCCTTATTTTTCACTGCTTTGACACTCGTTTATCTATCAGCATTTTATCTTGTAGCACTAGGGCCACTCCCAATTCACTGTCTCCCCCATGTGGTAATGAATCAAACACAACATATGCAGGGGAGGTATTGGCTTAATTTCTCAGAGAGAAACTGAGATAACAAGCAGAGGGTGGCTTCCCCAAGACCACACAGGGATGAGGGCTAGAACCTAGGAGTCCTGGCTGCCCTTTACTAAGCACTAGCCAAAACTCCCCTCCCAGAGCTGGGGCTACAAGCCAGGAACCCCAGTCATACCACAATAAAGCAAGGATTTAAAAAGCCCCCTTCCCTCACCACAGCTTGGGAAAGGGAAGGGCAGACACTCTTCCCTTCCCACACCCCAAGGCAGCTACACTAAATCCACCAAAACCTTAATTGGCAGAAAAAGTTAGGGACCAGCCTGCCTCAGTCTCCTGTCCCTCCACCACATGCACCTCAAGGAACCACACAGCCAAAAAGCCAGCTACTGCTTGCACAGGGGCTTTTGTACAGGGATCTTTTCCCATCATGCTCAGCAGCAGGGATGAGCCCACCTCACTTGTCCCTGATGGACAGAATACCCAGCCAATTACTGCAGCTTTCAAGTATTTTTCCCACTGCCAGGCTTTCCTTCACCTGGAGACAGTTACAGCATCTGATTGTTGTGGCACCAGTGAACACAGGAACGCCTCCCTCTCCATCCTCAGCACCTGAGGAGCTGGGTTATGCACCAAGCCCTGCAGGAAGTGAATCACACAGAGCTCCTAACTCCTCGCCCCTGTAATTCTCTACATTCTCATACACACCTTATGAGTCAGGACTTCTGGGTTTTATCCCAGCTCTGCTCTGCGGGAGGTTCCTTTCTGAGCAGACACCCCCACACGCACACCGCATGGCTGTTTAAACACCACCTAAGCTGGCGCACACGTGACATTTTACACCCATATAAAGTATTAAGTGGCTGGTCATCACTTGCAAAGCCCTTCACAGCCTCACCCCAGCATCTCCCATTCGCTAGCGAGAGGGTGACAGCCCCCTGCCATTCACCTGTGCTGCCAGCCTCCATTGTCACATTTGTCAAACAAGCCCCTGGGTGCTTTCGCCCACACTTGCCTACCTACTTGGGAGGAGCTCCCGCTGCCTTCCAATCCTGCTGTAAAACACTCCTCTGCCAGCCACTATGTCTGCCAAAAACTAGACACAGGTCAGGCTACTGGTGTGCAGAGATCACAGCCTGTCATGCCAACCAGGGGTGTCTCTTTGTTTCCTGGTGCACCCATCTGCCTCCACGTGTTGGCTCTTGTAGTAGGTTGTTAGCTGTCTGGTGGGTGGGGAACCACCTGGTTGGGCTGTTTGTTCAGCACCTAGCAAAATGGGGCCCTGCTCCATGAGTGGTGCGCACAGGCACTACTGCAATACCATCATCAATGATAACAACCGTGACCCTTCTTTTGGGGGCAGGGGTTTTGAAGTTGTATGTAGGAGTTACGAAGACGCTGTGACTCAGAGCCACAAAGCCACTGAGGTGCCTAACTCCCATGGACCCTAGACCTCATCCCACCCTTCCACCCGCTCAGTAATCCGCTGTATTCTAGTCTCTGATCTCGGCTTTACAGGTCTTAGATCCGCGCAGAGTGCTGGCACGCTTACTAGTGGTGCGATAAACATGACCAGGGTCTGGCCCAGGTGGCTTGCTCTCTCTCAGCCTCACCTCTGGGGCCGAGCTGGGAGGACAGTGTTTATACTGGCAAAGGCTGGGCAGAGATGCACACCAGCATGGGGCTGACAGGCAAGGAATCATGGGACCAGGAGGGTTTGATCTCTGAGTCCTGTCACATTTGCAGTGGAAGGAGGCTGCCGGTCACCGTGTCCCTGGGCAGCAGAGTGCAAAACTTTACCAGGAAGATCCTTGCAGAAGGGCACGTTCCGTTGTGGCTGGCGCGCTGCTCGTAGCAGGACAGCTACAGGCGCACCCCCACTGGCTCATGGGCACCTCACTCACCAGTGCTTGCAGCCAAGGGGATGCAGTTAGGCCTGTCTGCATGACAAGTGCCACCCAGCAACACTTGTAAAAAAACCTGGGAACCAGAGACTGTCCCAGATCTGCTCTGCCCCACTCCCGCCGCACCAGTTCTCTCCACCAGGGGGCAGCATGCGCACCTGCCCGCTCCACTCCGGTGGAGGGAGGGGAAGTTTTTCTCACACACACTGTACAGACAGCCAGGGGTTGGGTGGGTCTCTCTGGTGTGTTTCCTTTATTAGCGGGTGTAAGGAGCGCACCTGGCCCAGTTCCTCCCAGCCTCTTTCCTCGTGTCCCACACCCAGCGTGCAGCTCCCTGCGCTGGCACCACAGAGACGTTCACACCCCACAGGGGCCACGTGACCCTGGGTAGTGCCGCCAGCCCCTCGCTGGGGCAGAGAGGCTGAGAACTGGCCCCACCTCCTGCATTTTAGAGACTTGGAGCGGGGGGGGGTCAGGTTAGGGTTCAAAGCCCCCCGTGACCAGAGGGGGAAGGGAGATGCTGAGACTGGGCACTGAGGGGGGGGCTGAGCCAGGCTGGGGAACACACCTCTACTGGGGCAGCAGCAAAGACAGAGATGAGGCGGCTCCTAGCTAAGGCTGGGGGTGGAGGGGGTGGGGGAGGTCCTAACCCAGACAGATCCCGATCCATCTGTCCAGGCCACGTGGGGCTCCAGCGTATCGTCGTTCCATGGGGTAGGCAGGGGGGGATGAATCCAGGGCGGGCAGGTTCCCCCCTCCGATCGGGAGGGAGGGGGAGTGTTGATCCTCCTGGATGCAGCAGGGGGCTCCCAGAGTGAGGGTCACAGGTCGCTCTCCCCGTACAGGGCGCTGGAGAAGGAGACGTAGTCCAACGCGCCCGACACCGCATCGGCCCCGCTGTACTTTGCCATGCGACTGATGCAATACTCGGCCTGCTCTGGGGGCAGCTCCCGCCGCAGCTCCTCCACCGTGATGTAGTTCTGACAGGTGGGAAGGGAAATGGTCAGAGGGGCAGGAGCCCACCCCCCTCCTCTCCCCTGACTGTCCCAGGCCCCGCCACGTGGAGCTGGAACCGGGGGAGACGGGCACAGGGCACTGCGCTGCTGGGGTAATGGCTTCATTGCTGGCCTGCATTTGCCCACGCCCGCGGCGCTGCTCTAGCCCCAGGGCCATCCCCACTGGTGCCCCCTGGCCATGCGGGGCGTCTAACTGCATGGGCGCAGAGAGCCCCGCGCAGACAGGCCAGATCCAAGGTGCACTGAGATCCTGATGCTGCATCTGAAATTGGAGGGGGAGACCCTCCTGAAAGGCACCTAGGATGAGCAGATGTCCCGGTTTTATAGGGACAGTCCCCATGTTCAGGACTTTGTCTTACATAGGCGCCTATTATCCCTCCTCCCTGTCCCAATTTTTCACACTTGCTGTCTGGTCACCCTAACCGCACCCTGTGACGTGGGGTCCGTGACAGGCTGGAGGCCAGTGGAGGCAGACTGCAATAAAACCTGCCCCCCAACCGAGAAAGCCGAGGGAAACCCCAGCCCAGCCGTGGGAGCTGGCTCGGCATGGCTGCGAGAGGCTACCAATCCCAGCATGCACTGCAGCAAGGCCAGCCCCATGCCCTTCAGAAGCTGCTCCCCTAGGGGCCCCGGGGGGTTGAGGCCGATGCTCCCGCCTCAGCAGAACCCGCCCAGAGGTGTGGGTGAGGCACCTGGCTGGACTGACCTTGTCTGATGCCAGGATCTTGAAGGAGGCCACGACCTGCTCGGCTGTGTCGGTCTCAGCCGTCTCGCGGGTCATGAAGTCGATGAAGGCCTGGAACGTCACCACGCCCGTGCCGTTGGGATCCACCAGCGTCATGATCCGGGCAAACTCCACCTCGCCCTGGGGGTAGGAATGGGGGTGAGGCTGGGGGCTGACCCCACTGTGGCCATAGGGGGTGCTGAGCTGCACAGAGTGGGGCTGGGGCTCAGTAGGGGGTGCTCTCTCCTGTAGCCAGTACTGGCCCCCCCGGGGGGCGTGTTTCTTACCAGGTCATAGCCCATGGAGATGAGGCAGGCGCGGAAGTCGTCAGGGTCCATCATCCCGTTCCGCTTCTGTGCGGGTCCAGGAGTGGTGGGAGGCGGGGAGGGAAGAGCAGACGTCAGGCCGGGAATGTGCCCCAGGGACCAGACTCGCCTGGCATGGGCCCCTGCAGCCAGTGTGTGCCCCGCAGGGACCCCAGCTAGGGAGGAGAGCTCCACCTCTGTGAGCCACTCAGGCCCCCCTCTGCTGAGCTGTCGGCAAAGGGGGGGCTGTGGGTCGGGATTGAGAGGCATCAGCAGAGCTGGTGGGGGGAGCCCAGGGCTGCAGGGTGGGACTGAGGCGCAGGCAGAGCTGGCAGTGGGCACCAGTGGAGGAGAGTTGGGGTGTCAGCGAGGTTCATCGATCTGGGCGGGGCTATCCAGGCAGAGATGGGATTATTGGGGTTGGGTTATCAATGGGGGCAGGGCTATGCCGGTGGGGGTGGAGTTATTGGTGGGGCGGGGCTATGCAGGCATGGGTGGGGTCATCAGGATGCAGGGGGGCCGTGTCTCACCCTGTCAAAGTGGTTGAAGGACGCCCGGAACTCGTTCATCTGCTCCTGGCTGATGCCCTTGGCGTCGCGTGTCAGGATCTGGTTCTCCACCTCGTTGATGGTTCGGGCGATGGTTGTCAGCAGCTGCTCCCAGCCCACCCGGACGTGCTGTGGGGACAGCAGAGAGGGTCACAGCATCTGGGGGATCACCCACCCCCTGAGGCCACCCTGCCATCACCCCCCATAGTACCCTGAAAATCACTCGCGGAGTGCACCCTGCACAGGGCCCAACCACACATTCCCCCCCCCCCCCCGATTCACGACAATCATCCCCCTCCCGAGTCCCGCTACCCCTCTGCACCCCATTAGCCATCCCCTTCCCTGAGTGCCCCTGCCAGCCCCTGATCCCTGCTTTGAAACCCCCTTTCCCGCCCCCTCAGAGAGCCCAAAGCCCGTCTGGCTTCTCACCTCCATGGTGTAGCTGGTGTGCTTGTTGTCAAAGACCAGCGCCTCCTGGATGAGCTGGTGGTCCCCCTCCAGCTTGTCGATGTTGGCCTTGTAGTTAATGATGTTCTGCTCGTGCTGCTTGAGATGGTTCATCTGGTCCTCGAGGGAGCCACTGATGTCTACTGAGATGTGCCCGATCTCCTGCGGGGGGGAGGCTGTCACTGGGTGAGGGCACTCCCTGCTCTCCTCACTGGACCCCACTCCCCTCCCAGAGCTGTGGCTAGAACCCAGGAGTCCTGATTCCTACTCCCCCGTTCTAACCATTAGTCCCCACTTCCCTCCCAGAGCCGTGGGTCTCACCTCCATCTTGGTCTGGATCCAGGGCCCCAAGACGTTGGCCTGGGCAGCGAATTGGCGCCGCAGCCGCTCATTGGCCTGTTGCCGCGCCAGCTCCTCCTGCAGTGTCTGGTCTCGATGAGGCACCAGCTGCTTCACCTGGGGGGGAGGGGGGGGAGAACAGCGGGTGAGATGCTGTGGGCCAGGGCTCCAGAGGGGGTGGGAAGGTGGCGCTAAGCGCAAAGACCTGGGACTCAAGGGTGGGGATCCCAGTGTGGGCATCTTAGTGAATCTGTCGCTACATTTAGCAACTTTTTGGTTTCCCCAGCAAGGAAATAAGTGTCCAAGCGACAAATCCGTTGACTTCCACTGCTGCTCACGGGGCTATTCAGGGACAGAATCGCCAATCTGTGTAGTCACAAAACCATTCACAATAAAATCCACGCCGTGCTCTTCTTACGGCGTTCTGCAGCACACCAAGCTACCGTCATTATGTCTACGCAACCTTAACCAGATGCGCCGGGCGCTGGGCATGTCTTCTCACCCGGGCAGGCTGAATGCAAAAGCTAGTAATAGGGGCAGGATCAAATCCTCAGCCCAAGCCCTGGCATGTGTTGCCTTCCGAGGACATGCCCACGTGTGCCCTTAAAAGCTCCATGACAAACACCGTTAGAATATGATTTACAAACGTTGGCAGGGATTGGTGAGCCCAGCCAGTCTCTCTCTCCTGTTATTGCTGTCCTAGGTCTGTAACCTTCCTGTCTATACGGATTGATCCTTCGCTGGTGAATTCTGTGGAAATTTGGTTCAGCGACATTTTGGATGTATTTGGGATGCTGAAAGAGCAACATCTAGCGACTTTGGGGCAGGGCCCAAGAGCAATGGGGCTGCCGAGGGGCAGGGCTGCAATAAGAGAGCAGGGCCAGACAGACAGCCGGGCACTGACTGAGTGCCACACAGGCAGGGGGATGAATGTGGGGTGGGACAGACACACAGTCGGGGTGGGACAGACACACAGTCAGGGGGATGGACGTGGGGCGGGACAGACACGCAGTCCAGGGACAGCAGGACACGTGGGGTGGGACAGACACATGGCCGGGGGTGGGGGGGTTCAGCTGGGTGCCCTGTAACAGCAGCCGCCCTGACTGCCGCACTCACCGTGTCCCATTTGCTGGCGATGTCGAGGTGCGAGAGGTTGGTGTAGGGGTTCACCCCGCTCAGCTTGATGCCGTAGGTCTGGGCAATCTTCTGGATCTCGTTCTGGATGCCCAGGATGGCCATGCGCTCCTTGTCAGCCTCGGGCAGCGTTGCCTTGAACTGCTCATGGGCCGTGATCAGGCTCTGTGGGCAGGGAGGGACTAGTCACCAAGGGGGGCATGTGACTCTGAGAACCCCTCACTGCCCACTGGCCGAGGGCCCGCCACCCTGGAACTCAGATGAGGCCTGACACACTCACTCCTCCAACACACAGGGGTCAGAATGGGTCTGGCGAATGTGTCCTGAGAGGTACCCTGTACAGCGGTGACCCGCTGGTCCTAGATCTCCGCGGGACGTGTGCACAGGGCATGTCCCGAGTTACAGACAGGCCGGAAGTCTGTTTGTACAGCGCGTTTGGGGGGCACAGCTCACAGCCAGCCTAGACAGCAGACAGGGCAGGGACCTGGCCGGCCAGTCCGCAGGCAAGGACAAGGAAAGAACATTTACATATAAGGCAAACAAAGCCATCGAGCATCGAAAGAGACAACTGAGCAATCACGCCGGGAACAGAGCCGGAGCCCCAGGCAGGCTGCCCGTCTAGCTCTGGTAATACAGGGGAGCAAAGAGACCTTCTCATTACCCAACACTGCGGGGCCAGAGAGTGCAAGGCCTGCAGTGCGTGGCAAGGCGGGATCCCCTGGCCGGGACAGCTGGAGCTACGGGAAACTGAAGCTAAGTGAGAAAACTACCTGGGCAAAGGCTGGCGCCTGCGCCAATGACCTTTGTCAGCTAGAAAGCGTTTCCTGCTCTCCAGCAAGGCTCATTCTTGCTGAGCCGAGGTAACCCTGTGGCTTACGGTCTTGGGTGCACTGAGCAGACCGTGCCCGACTGCCTGCCCCCACCCTAGACCCCCCTGGCTGTAGACAGCAGGGGGCTTAGGGAATTACACACACAGAGGAAACAAAGGCACAGAGCAGGAAAATGACTTGCCCAAGGCCAGAGGCAGAGCCAGGACAGAACCCAGGAGTCCTGGTTCCCAGCGCTCCCTGCTCTAACCAATAGACCCCACTCCCCTCAGAGCCAGGGATGGAACCCAGGCGTCCTGTGGCTCGCACCTGGATCTCCTCAATGCTGTGCACGATGAACATGTCCTGCAGGTCCTCGGTGGCGCCATCCATCCAGTTGTTGAAGGGGGCGGCTCTCTTGGCAAACTCCAGGTACAGCTGGTCGATGGTCTCCAGCAGCTTCTCCACCCGCTGGGCAGGGGCAGAGCCCAAGCGTTAGAAGGGAGGGGGCGCCTACGGTCCCCATGGCCCCTGCATCGGGGCAGGCCGATTGCCCGGCCACTCCCTCCCTGCCCCGGCAGGCAGCAGAAGCCCCTCCCACCTGTGACCCGGGCAGCACCAGTCCCAGCTCACCTCCAGCGCGTCCCTCCTCTTCTGGGTGAGGGTGCCCAGCGTGTCCCACTGGTCACAGATGGCCTGGCAGCGGGAGTTCACCGAGGCGGCATCATGGTAGTCCAGCTCGCTGCAGGGGAGGGGGAGAGATGTGGGCGGGCGAGGGCACAGTGCCATGTGGCAAGGAGCTGAGCCGTGGGGCAGGGCGTCGAGCCACTGGGGTGCGGCAGGGCAGGGCAGAGAGCCATGGATCCTGCCCAGGCACTAGGAGCTGGGTGGGGCTGAGTGATTAGAGCGGGGAGCGGGAGGCAGAGCCAGGACTCCTGGGTTCTCCCGCTGGCTCTGGCAGGGGGATCCTGGCAGGGTCTGTCTCAGGCCCAGCACCTACTTAAGCTCCTGGGCGATGGCGGCGATCTGCTCCACACGGTCCTGGTGGGCGGCCAGGTCGCTCTCAAAGGCCTCGTGTTTGCGCATCAGCGCCCGCACCTCCATGAGCGAGGCCGACTCGTAGTCCCTCTGCGAGAGCATCTCCTCCTTCCCTGCGGGGGCAGCGTGCTCTGAGCCGAGCTGGCCCTGGCTCCCACCCTCCCAGCCCCCACCCCGAGGGGCCTCTGGGGCTTGGAGCAACAGCAAGGGGGACCGCCCGTGTGGGGGTCACTGAGGGCAGAGGCCCCCCCCATCCCAGAGGGTTGGGGGAACCTCAGAGTAGGGGGTCAGGTTCTGAGGGGTGGTGCTTTCCTGGGGCGGGGACAGGAGCAGTCCCTGCTGGGAGATCCACAGTGGAGGCACCCCTGTAGCAGAAGGGGGTATCCCCATAGGGAAGGGGTGGAGGTATCCCCATAGCAGAGGGGCTGGGGGATCCCCGTGCAGGAGGGGCGGGGGCTGATACCTCTGGTCCAGGACTCGTGCAGCGTCGCCTTCTGCTTGAATTTCTCGGCCAGGTGCTCCAGGCGCTCCAGGCGGCGGATCTCGGTCAGCAGCCATTCCTCATAGCCCTTCTCCACCTGCTCCAGCCCCTTCCAGGCATTGGCGATATCCTACCCCCGCCCCAGGCAGAGACGCATGAGCCTGGCACTGCCCCCGCCCCCCCACAGTGCCAGAGAAGCCCTGGCGCTGGCCACCAGCCCCACCCCACTCCACCCGGCCCTTAGGGCAGCAATACCTAGACCAAAGCCACCCTATGCCCGCCTGGGGGGCAGAAACACATGGCAGGGTCGTGGGCTTCACTGCCCCACGGACACACCAGCCTGGGCCCACGCTCTGTGTGTGTCCTCACCACTCTCAGCACGCATGGCTGCCTGCCCCATTGACACCGGCAGCCAGGCACACGTGTCTCCCAGCACACGATTCCCTGCCCTGTGGGCACCATCACAGGCCAGGCACTTGCAGGCCCCCTGGTCCCAGTGGACCTGTGCCCCACAGATGTGCCATGCCGGCCCCATCCTCGCTCAGGGCAGCGGAGGCGGTGTCACTGGACAGATGGACGGCAGATCCGCCCCCGCATGCCAAGGGCCCCGTGGCAGCTGTGTGGTCTCCCTGTGCCAGGCTCACCGAGACCATCTTGCCCTCGGAGGGCATGAAGGCAGGCCGGTTGCTGAGGCGCAGCTTGGTCTGCAGCGTGTTGAAGTTGATCTCGAGCTGGCATTTCTCCTGCACACGGGGCGGCTTGTGGACTCGGCGATAGTCCCTGAAATCCTCCAGCTTGCGCCGCATGGCGCTCATGCTCTTCTCTGCCACGCGGTTCTCCAGCCAGGGGATGGTGCGCCGGATCCACTCCAGCAGCTGCAGAGAGATGGGGGCGGCGGGGCCGCCAGGGGACGGTGCTGGGTGACTCTCGGTCAAGAGCCCCAGGGCCTTAGCCCGACCCTAGCTCCTCGCTCCCCAGCCTGGCCCTCCCATGCGGCTGCCTCTGGTGGGGGGCCCAGCAGCTGGGAATGCAACACAGCCCCCCCTTCCCGTACCCCTCAAGCATTAATGAATACAGCTGCACCCCATCAGGCCAGTATTATCGGCCCCTCTGCACAGGGTCAGAGCCAAGCCTGGAACCCAAGAATCCTAGTTCCTGGTCCCTAATCACTAGACCCCACTCCCCTCCCAGAGCTAAGGTAGAGCCCAGGGGACCTGGCTCCCAACCCTGCCCCCTGCTCTAACCAACTAGATCCCCCTCCCCTGCTGGAGCCAGGAGAGAACCCAAGAGTCCTGAGACCCAGTCAGTGCCTTGCCTAACAAAGCCACCCTTCCTCTGCCCCGCACGCCCAGGTCTAGAAGCGCGCCCCCAGCAGGTGTCGGGACCAAGGGGCCTGGCGTCTCCAGGGCAGGACAGGTGCTACCTCGCTTGCCAGCTTCTCATACTCCTCCATCAGTTTCTCGTTCTCCTGATTGACCGCCAGCACCTTGCAGATCCTGTTTGCGGCCGTCTCAGCCTGGAGAGTGGGGGGGAGAAATACCACGTTACTTCTCGTTGGAGGGGGAAAGAGAGAACAGCCTGGGAACAGGCCTTCCCTTCCCTTCCCCTGACCGAGATCGGGGCCCCCCGTCAAGCATCCCTGGGGCCTGAGGGAATAGAGTTGTGCTGGGCCCTGCACAGCTCCTGAGCAAAGTCAGGTCCCCAGTTGGGCTGGCAACACCCCCACAGCCCAGTCGAGATCAGGACCCCTGTTGTGCCAGGCACTGCATGGACCCCCATGGGGGCAGGTGGCGCACAGACCCCGACCGAGATTGCCCCCACTCCTAGCTGGGCTGGGGGCACACACAGGTACCTGCTCGGCTCCAGCGAAGGCATGGTAGAAGCAGGATACGTAGGTCATGATGGCTTTCTCGTCCGGCTTGGGCGTGTTGACAATGTCTGTGGGGCGATGACAGCAGCTCAATGGGGGTCGGGGGTGACCTGGCCACACACCCCTACCCTGCTGCCAAAGGGCACGTAGGCATCTCGACTGCTTCCCCTGACCCAGTGCCCTGTGTGACCTGCAGGCCCTGTCCCTCCCTCTTCCAGCCCCCCTTCCCTTGGGATGTGCCGGTGACAAAGTGGGAACTTCCTGTAATATTGTTATGAAGCCTTTGTGTGCCTTAGTTTCCCCCTTACTTTGCATGACTACCCAGTGGAAGAAAAGGATCATGTCTGCTCTTGGGGCCAGTCTACACTAGAAACTTACATCGGCATACCTGTGTCTCCACATCCCCGAGTGATGTAGCTAAACCAGCCTAGCCCCCAGTGTGGACAGGGCTAGGGGGACGGAAGAATTCTTCTGTCAGCCTAGTTACCGCCTCTCGGGCAGGTGGATTAACTACAGTGAGGAGCAAAGCTCTCCACTCAATGTAGGGAGCATCTATAGTGAAGCGCTGCAGTGGTTTAAGTGTAGACGCCCTGGGAGACGCAGGGGTGCGTGTCACCGCCCCGCTCCGATGGAGTGAACACAGTCCTTAAGAAACTGGTTGAAGCCAACCCCAATCAGCACAAGGTGGCCAGCAAAGCAATGCAAGCTCCCTCTCCCCGCCCGAGCTGGGACAGAACCCAGGAGTCCTGTCTCCCAGCCCCCGACCCTATTCTAACCCACTAGATCCCCCACCCACCGAGCTGGGACAGAACCCAGGAGTTCTGATCTACAGAATCAGGTCAGGGGGCTGACGCGGGAGCTTGGAAGGAGGAGGGTGTATGACCAAGTCTCTAGGGCCACGCTGGCCCAGCCCTGGCCTGCCCGGGTCCCAGGAGACAGGTCAGGGTCAGGGTTAGGAGCTGGGAGTAGAATTGGGAAATCCGCACCAGGATTAGGAGGTCAGGGCTGGGCAGAGGGCCAGGCCAGAGCAGTGGGGACCCAGACCCCTCTGTGCAGCTCTCGGAGTGCAGCGCCTGCCTCTCACCTTCCGCGTCCAGCATCTTGGGGATGTCCAGGTACTTCTCAGCCACCTCGAAGGCGGTGTTGAGGTTCCCGATGGGGTCATCCTAGGCACAGGGGACAGAGCTGTGAGGACAGGTGGGGGGGAGGGAGACTTGGTGGCAGGCTGGGGCTGAGGGGATGGGGTAGCAGGCAAAGGGGGCGGTGTGAGCCTCTGGCATGGGTGGGGGCACCATGGGAGCGACGCAAATCAACAAAGCAGAAAGGGGGCCCTGGCCCACACAGTGGGAGGCGGGGTGGGGGCATCGGCAGTAACGGGGCGGGCATTCCTGGGGGCAGAGCTTGGATCTTGGGTGTGTTGGGGGGGGAGCAGGGCGGAATCTGGCCAACAAAGCTGAACATCCTTGGGCAAAAACAGCCTGGGCGGGGGATGGAAATGGGAGGCTGGAGCAGTGCCTGGAGCAGGGCGAATGCCAGCAGGGCGGCAGCCGGGGTGAGCTGGGGGGAAAGCACCTGCCTTAGGCGGTGTCTACACCAGCACTTATCCTGGCAAAACTCCTGTCCCTCAGGGGTGTGAAGAAACAACACACCCGAGCGCCATACGCTGTGCCGGCGTAAGCATTCGGGTGCACAGCGCTGCATGGGCGGGAGACGCTCTCAGCCCGTACAGCAGCACCACTGTGCATTTGAAGCGTAGACTGGCTGCGACGTCTCAGCTCTGTCCTGTGGTAGCAGCAGGAGCTGGGAGGGGCAGGGGGCTGGGAGGAGGGAAGAGAAGGAAGCGGCAAAGCAAGGGTGGGGGCTGGGGCCATGGGGGGAAGGGTGGGGGACAGAGCAGGGGCAGGCGGGGTTGCGGGGGGAAGCCGTCGCACCTTTCTGAGCTTGGCATAGTCGATGAGGTCGGGCCGGTGGCGGTGGATCAGGGCGCACAGAGCCAGTCCGTCCTTCCAGCTGTGCCACATCCCGGGAGAAGGAGAAGAAGTCAGGTGATCTGCGGCCGTGACCCCTGCCAGCAGCAGGCTGTGCTGGGGCCCGGTACTACCGCCCAGGCACCACCGCCCTGGCGCACCGTGCGTAGCACGGACACACCCCAGCCCTGCCCTGCGCTCCCTCCTGCGGCCCAGCAGCCCCTTCGAAGCTGCTGTCTCCTAGGAGCGGGGCTGAGCCCCAGCCAGCTTGACTCATGAAGGCCGCAGGGTGAGGGCGCACCCGGGGCCTGCCCCAAAGCCCCAGCCCCAGGGAAGCCCGCCGGCGCCCCCTACCTGATGTGGAAGTTCTGCACGTTGACGTTCCGGTACGGAGCCGTCTTTCTCTGGCACCACAGCAGCAGCCCTTCCTTGGCCGAGGTCTCTGCAAGAGACCAGGCAGCGCAGCTCAGAGCCGGCCCGGCTGCGCGGGGGGCAGAGGAGCAGGAGACAGGGGCGGGGGGCATGTGGAGTGGCCCCTGGACACTGGCAGGAAGGGCCTGCTGCGCAAGGGAGAGCCTGACCCACAGCCGCCTGGGGGGTGGGGGCCCAGGGGCAGCAGGGGGTGTCTCAGATTCATGGCTATAAGGCCCGAAGGGGGCATTAGATCACCGAGTCTGCCTGGTCAGCACAGGCCAGAGCCTCCCCCAGACACCCCTGCACTAAGCCCGGCCACCTGTGTTTGACTAAAGCCTCTGAGACCTCAGGAGACTGACCTGTTGTCAGCCCCAGGCAGAGAACAGCACATGCCCAGAGGCCACCAACGCCCTAGGCCCTGTGATGACAGGGGCTGGACGTGGCAGGGCAAGGCAAGGCCTTTTGATCCCAGCAGGTGACCCACACCCCGTGAGGCAGGGGAAAGTAAAAGGCCCCTGCCAATCAAACTGAGGGAAAAGTCATTCCTGACCACAAATCTGGCCATCAGTCAGACCCTGAGCATGGTGTGCAGGAGATATATGGAGTGTGTAGTGTACAGGGGTCCGTGTACAGGGGTTTGTATAGGGTGTATGAGTGTGTAGGTAAGTATGTATGGGGGTGTATAGGGGCTGTATGGAATACCTAGTGTACAGGGCTATGTATATGGTGGGAATATGGAGTGTATAATCTAATGTATGGGGGGTATAGGAGTGTGTAGTGTACGGGGTGCATGTATAGGGGCGTTTGCAGATAGTTAGGTATGGGGTGTACAGAAGTGTTTATAGGGGCTGTATGGGATGAATAGTGCACAGGGGTATGTATATGGGGTGTGCATGGAGTGTACAACTTATAAGGGTATGTATGGGGTGTATGTATAGGGGCGTATAGTACGGACTGGCTGTGTAGTTTACAGGAGTTATATGAAGTGTGTAGGGGTTAGTATAGGGCGCATGTGTGTGTAGACGGGTGTATGGAGCATACAATGTACAGGGGTACGTATGGGTGTGTGTAACGGGGCAGAGCCTGGCTGCCGCACTCACCTTCTACTGAGATGTCCTGGATGGCAAAGCGCAGGATAATTGTCCAGATCATCCCCAGAGTCATCTTCAGATTCCCATCCACGATTTCTGAAAGGGGGAGACAGGGTCAGGGTGTGGGGGGACAGAGCGACAGAGAAAGACAGACGGGTGGACAGGGCTGGGAAATGGGATGCATGGAGATAGACAGATAGACAGATAGATAGATGGGGATGGACGGACAGATGGGTGGGCAGGCAGAGGAGGCACATGGGGGTGGAAAGACAGACAGAAGTAAAGCCAGGCTCCCTGACCCCACCCCTCACTGTTTGTGCTGATCAGGGGCCCAGGCACCTGGCAAGGGATCCCCCCAGAGAGAGGGCAGCCCACGGGATGATAGGAGAACGTGGCCCAGTTCAGAGCCGCATGGGATTGCTCAACCCCAGCCCGACTCCCCCAGCCCCGCATGGAGAGCACTGCCAATGCCTGTCCCCACCTCGCCCGCCCAGACAGGCCCAGCACCCTCCGACCAGCGCCAGAGCATGGACCTGGCATCACCCCGGGGAACGGGGCATGCAGGAGGAGGCTGCGCCAGTGCCATGGGCCTCATCATGCCAGTCTGGGCCGCTGCCCCGCTCACCCTCAGCCCCGATGGAGACCAGCTTGACCCCCTTGCTGGCAATGAAGTCCAGGGCCTTGTTGACATTGGCAATCTTGTGGAAACGCATCTTGCCCTTGTCCGGCTTTGGCAACCGCTCACCTGAGGGGAGGAGAGTCACCAGTCAGGGTCCAGAGGCCCCCCCCCCCACATGCACCTCCCCACAGTCACATCCCCACAACTGGGGGTCAGAGTCAGTGATGGGGTGAGGGGGGCACTCAGAACCCCCCCACACCCATCCTGGGCTCCCCTGCACACCCCCATACACCCTTGCCTGAGACAGAGTCAGCAATGGGGGGAGCACAGATTCCCCCACACACATGCTCACCTCTGGGAGCAGAGTTGGTGACAGGGGGATCGGGGGCACACCACCCCCCCAACTCAGCCATGCAATCCATACACACCCCACCACACACACACACACACCCCACCAGTGTGACACACACAAGCCCCTATCACATAACTCCTGATCCAGACCCTACCCCCCCAACTGCAGCTGGGATATGCCCCGGTGACTGCAACCCTTGGCTCCCCCTCTGCCTCCCCTTCATCTTCCATGGATTCTCTCCCGCACACCCCTACATGTCCACTGAACTCCCGCCAGTGGCTCCCCATGGATTCTCACACCCCTACCCAGGGCCCCTCGTCACCCTGACATGCCCCTCCATGGATCCGCCCCCCCCGCCTTACCTGAGATCACCTCCAGCAGCAGCATGAGTTTCAGCCCATTGCGGAAATCCTCCTCGATGTTCTCAATCTGGGTGCCCGCCTTGCGCAGGTGGGAGTTGCACCAGGCTGTGAATGTCTGCGGGAGAAGATGGGGTGGGGGGGTTAGAGAGAGCCCACACCTAACCCTGGGGCTGGCCAGTCCCACCCCAACTCCCCCACTGCTGAGCCCTCACCCTCTTCTTTTAACTGACCCCCCCCAACCACCAGGGACCCCAAAACTGCAACCCCCCCAGCTCTCCCTTAACTCAATGCTGACCCCGCGCCTCCCACAGCCTCTGGGGCTCCCTGCCCTCTGCTAATCACACACACACACATACACACACACACACGCCACTGGGCCCCTTCGCCCCACACCCCACCCCTCCTGGGCTGGGTGCGCGCAGAAGCTGCAGGGAAGGGGTGTCTGTGTCACTGCTCCCCCTGCTGGTGCGTGTGTGTCCCTGCTCACAACGCCGCCCCATATTTAGCCCCAGCTTGGTAGCCTGGATTGGCGGGAGGGGGTGGGGGGGGATTGTGTGTGTGCGTGCATGAGTCAGGCCTGCAGCAATGCATCGACTCTGCAGATCTAGATGGCACACGACACCGTGCCTGATGGGGGGCGGGCTGTACCCACGCGTCCCAGCGGGGTGAGCTCATGATCTGCAAGGCACAGCCAAAGGGCACCGGCTGGCTGGCTGCCACAGCCCCCCACCCCGAGAGGGGACATGGGAATCCTGGCCCACAGAGCAGACCCGCCTCCCCTCCTCGGTGCGGACCGGACTGCTCCTGCTCCCTTTGCCGCCCAGGGCGGGGCGGGGTGGACGGGACACGTCCCTCCCATCACGGCCTCATTCCTGGCATGGCTAAGAATGGAGGGTGGCAGGGGGAGGGAACAGCTGTTCTAGCCCCGGGCCCCACCTCCAGCCACCCTGAACGGAACGGCTGCTGGCGTTCAGCCTCTGGGATGTCCTTGGCAGGGGGATGGGCTAGATGGGACCTGGGTGGCTCTAACCATGGTCCCACTAGCCTTGCACCCCTCCCCCTGAGCAGCAGAGTATCCCAGAATGCATTGCTCTCCACCCCCCCCCCCCCACCCTGTCCCAGGAACACTCATCCTCTGGGTTTAAATGGGAGCAGAGACTCCCAAGAGCCCGGGAGCTGGGGATTGAAGGGAAAGGCCAAACCGCGGGAGAGCTGCACTGAAACTGCAGGGGTTGGCAGCACGGGCCATGGGAGGGGGCGGCTGCGCAGCCCCACTGTAAAGCACCTGGAGCACGTGGGGGGGTGCGTCTGTGTGTGCACACCTCTTGGTGAGTGGGGGGAGTGGTGAGTACAAGGGGCTCAAACGACACCAAGCCCCAGGCAGAGCCGGTCTAAGCAGAGGCTATTTCTCTAGTGTGGGTCTGACTCCATTCAGAAGGCGCAGTGTCACCCTCTTTTTACATCCCTGCTGCCATTCTCTTCATGGAAGGGGGGGGTGACCCCCCCCCACACACACACAGATCTGCTTCAGTCCAGCAGGGCAATGACACACTGACACACACACTCACACCCTGTAGTTTTAAGTCCCTGTCAGAAAACCGTCGCTGTCCCATGCTGGGGGCTTGTAGGACAGAGCCAGGCTGGCAGGAGGTGGGATGGGTGAGGGGCAGGGCAGGATGCCCCCATCTGGCTGGATTATCTAGCCTCATCCTAACAGTCCCCTGGAACCACCCCCCACTTTATCCCATATTCCTCACCCATCCCGCAAGGGGCAGGATCGTCCCCTACAATCAATTCCCCTCTGCCCCCATTCCAGCTGTGGGAGGTGCATCATTGCCCCTTCGACGGTTTAAAACCCTCTCCTGTACTGATGACACAGAGGATGCCCTGGCCCTGGCAGCACATCACCACAGCCAAGCAAGAGCTATTCCCAGGGGAAGGAAAGGGAAATCCTGAAAATTCCCAGCCAGGAACAGCACAGTGGGAAACACTCAGCTCACACCCAGCACAATCTCCTTAGGAACCTGCCCTCCTCTCCCCCCCCTCCCCCCCCCAGCCCCCGGAGCTGGCTGAAGCGTCCCAGCAATGGGAGACAAAGGGCGCCCCTTTCAGAAGCATAAAGAAGGTTTAAAAGATGTTGTAAACTCAGGGAGACTCTATGGCTGATGGGAGAACTTAGAGGATTGTGGCAACCTAAGGGAGCTGGAGTGAGGGGGGAAGAGTTTCTAGCCGGACTGATTCACGATCTGTGGGACTTTGGTATCTTTACAGTTACCTGACCACTCCTGATTAACTGAAATGACCAAGCAAGGTATGGGAGAAGATGCCTCGTTGTTAAGATATTGGCAGTACCACAGTAGCATTTAGGGGCTCTGTCACGTTGGCTGCTGCACAGACCCACAGCAAGGGACAGTCCCTAGACAGCTGACAAAGAGCGGGAGGGGAAACAGAGGCACCGAGAAGGGACAGGACTTGCCCAAGTTCAGCAGCAGAGCCAGGAATAGAACCCAGGAGTCCTGGCTCCCAGCCCCTCCCCGCTCCTAGAGCTCAGGATAGAACGCTGCCGCTCTGGCTCCCGGCCCAGCAGGCTACCTGCGAGCCCCTGGCCCTGTGGCGAGCCAAGCCCCCTGCCCAGACAGACCCAGCTCTCGAGACGCACCCGGATGTTTTATAAATAGACGCTCCCTGCATCATTGTGGCATTTTCTCCAGCTCAGCCACAGGGCTATTTTTAGGGGGGCCCTAGGATTTCATAGCGTCACCCGAATGCCGAGCGGCCGGCCCTCCCCCCCCCTCCAGCCAGAGCAGGCCTGCAAAGAATGACCGCGGATGTGCGCTCCCCCTTGGCTCTGCTGGAGGGCTCAGGGGATGGCTCAGAGATGTGGAGCCGTCTCAGCCACAGGGCCTGGGCCACAACGACTTTTAAGGGACGCAGCAGGGCCTAATGGCTTAGGCATTGCACCGGGCTTCAGGGCACCTGGCATCTACACCCAGCCCAGCCCCCGGCCTTGAGCAAACCCCATCCCCTCTTGGTGCCTCCGCTTCATAGATTTCAAGGCCAGAAGGGACCATGCGATGGAGAATCCACCCTACCCCGAGCGGGTTTGTTCCAATGGCTAACCACCCTCCCCAGGAAAAACGGGCCTGATTTCTCTTTTCAGGTTGTCTCATTGTCTGGCTTTTACTCCGAGCCTCTGGTTCTTGTTCTGCCTAACTCTGCTCGATGAAACGCCCTCTCGTGCAGGGTTCTCAAACTGGGGGTCGTGAGGTTATTACATGGGGGGTCATGAGCTGTCAGCTCCCGCGCATGCCGGTAAGGGTGACATGGCATGGGGGGAGGGTGATCACTTTTGTGGGGGGGTCGTCACAGCCTGAAGTATTTTCAAAGGGGGTCCCAACTTGAGAACCCCTGCTCTAGTGCCCAGGATTTTCTCCTCGGGCAGGTCCTTGTGCCCCAGGATCAACTCACCTCACAATCTGCTTTTGGAGACGCTAACCAGACCAAGCTCACGCACTTGCTCACAATCAGGCTTTTTCTCCAGCCCTTGAATCATTTTTTGTGGTTCTTTCCAGCGCCCTCTCCAAGTTCCCAACATCCCGTCGGAAAGGCGGGTCCCAGAGCTGCAGGCCGTCTCTGAGTGCCACTCTCATCGGTGCCAGGTCCACAGGGAAAATCACCTCCCGGCTACTCGCTACTCCCGTTTATCCGGCCTTTTCTGCCGCAGTCGCGTCACACTGGGAGCTCCTGCCGAGTTGTCGGTCCACTCTGACCCCCTAAGTCTTTTTCAGTTACTGCTTCGCAGGACACCATCCCCCATTCTGGGGGGCTGGCCTGCACTCCCTGGCCCTAGGGGTATAACTTTTGCATTTGGTTGTATTAAAACACAGGGGTTTTTGAATGGGCCCACTTTACCCAGCCATCGGGGTGGCTGTGTTGGACTGGCCTATCCTGATGGCACCACCAATCTTTGTGTCATGGACAAACTTCACCAGCCATGATTTTATATTTACTTCACCATCACCACTGAAAACATTCAACAGCGCCTGGCCTAGAACGGAGGCCCTGAAGCACCCTCCAGAAACACGCCTGCCTCGTCTGCGCCGGAGTAAAATGACTCTCCATTCCTGGAGGCCACTAGCAGACTCATAAACCCCTATAGAGGGCCCAGCCCTACCAAGGGACTGTGCTACACGAGTTTCAAGCCACCAGCTCTCAGAGCAAGGGCTAATGTGATCCCCGGATGTGCTGACCGGGCAGTGGGCGGTGCAGGGAGGGGATGGGGCCTCTGTGCATATCGTGGCGGAGCCCAGGGCTGGGATCCCAGGGCCACACTGTGGGAGGCTGGGGAGGAGCAGAGGAGCCATGGGAACGGCCCACGGGCTGCGATCCTGCCTCCTGCTGAGGCACTAAAGCAGCCCCGCGATTCGGAGGGAGCGGGGCTGGATCCCAAGCTAGTGGCACCGAGCCAAGTTTTCAGACCTGAGGAGGCTCATGCATCTCGCAGACAAACTCTGAGCCGCGCCAGTGGCCGGGAGCCAACACTGGACAAATCCACACTGGGAAGAAGGGGCAAATGTTTAGCGGGGAGGGGGATTCGCAGTGGGGCAGCTCCCCCTGGAACGGGCACTGACCAAACCCTGACTGGGATCAGCCTCTGTCAGACTAAGGCACTGCAGAGACGCAAGGTGTGAGACACACCCTGCCCCCAAGAGCTCCCAGTCTGAACAGACAGAAGGTGGGAGGGGAAACAGTGGCATCAAGAGGGAAGGAACTTGCCCCAAGGTCAAAGGCAAGGGTGGGAAGAGAACCCAGAGTCCCAGCCACTTCTCCTTCTCCAACCCCTACATTGCACGCCCCTCCCAGAGCTGGGGATAGAACCCAGCAGTCCTGGCTCAGAGCCCCTCTGCTCTAACCACTAGACCCCATTCCCCTCCCAGAGGTGGGATTAGACGCCAGGCATCCTGGCTCACACTCCTGCGTCCTAGCTAGGCAACACGGAAAAGTGACATCAGCAGAGTGACATCAGTCAGAGCTGTTAACTACCCCCCGGCTGGTGCAGCTGTGGCGAGCAAACCCCCAGAGCAGACACAACTCTGCGGATGGAAGAGGGTTTATGCTGATGTAACCCTTCGTTCGGGGAGGCGTTCCTACCCCTTCCGTCGGCGTAGGCTGCATCTACACTACGGGGTCGTGCCGGAAGAATCTCCCTAGTGTAGACACACCCACCGCCTGTGGGCTTTGCTGCCTCACAGGAGGCTGGCCTGCGTGTCCCTGGGGAAGCTGCTTTTGCCCCCAGCCCTACCCCACTGTTCCCCCCAGCCATGCGCTGGTGCTCGGCTGGGCCCGCTGTCATCCAGCAGGGAACTACCCGGACAGCGGGAGCCGCAGCACGGCCGGATTTCCGCTGGCACTGGCAATGGGAAACTGTGTCCTGTGCCTGGCAGCAGGGCTGGGATCCCCTGGGGCTAATCCTTCATTACAGCAGGAGTATTTGTGGATCATTCCCCGCTATTTACACGGGCTTAAGGGATTTGGCTCTAGCTAGCACAATAGTCTGAGGGGCTGCCCTCCCTGGGGTGCTGCTAAACACGGTGGGAGTGAATGCAGCAGGAGGGGTGGGGGGGCTTCCTCACTCCCAGCTCGGCCCGACACCCCCTGTGCTCATCCATCCACACCCACACACATCCCACCAGCATCTGGCCATCGAGACACCCCAGCATGCAGCCCTCCAGAGGTCTATCCTTCCAGCCATGCAGCCAGCCACACCTGCCCCCTGGCCATCTATCCAGCCAGCCCCACCTGCCCTCTGGCCATCTATCCAGCCAGCCCCACCTGCCCCCTGGCCATCTATCCAGCCAGCCCGCCCTCCTTCCCTTCCCTGCATTCCTCTCTGTCCAGCCATCCCCACACACCCCTTCGTGCAGCTTCTGTTCCACTATGGGGCCAGGGAGAGCTTTGTGCTCCTGGCATGTCTCCGGTTCCCCAGCCCACCTCCTTCTCCTTGCCCACTTCTTGGCCAAGGCTGCTTCCCCCCGAGACCCACCCAGGTTCCCCTCTCCAGCTCTCACCTCCACCACGAGGATCACTCCCCTGATGCTCAGCTGCACAGACCTTTCCCAGCCCCGTCCTGCCCATTGCTCCAGGAACTGCGTGGCTACAACTCAGCTTCCTCCAGCCCACAGACCTCCAAGCAGAGAATCCCTCCCTGGTCCTTCCCCAGTCCTGGCAGTACCCACAGCTCAGAGATCCCCCCTTCCATTTCCCAGCTGAAACCGAGGGCTGCATGGTGAAAGGCCAGGGAGAGTGCACAGACAGGCCAGCGTGCTGGGAGCCTGTCTCCTGGCCAGAGACTAACGCAGCCCCCAAGATTCAGCATGATGAAGGGGTGAGGTTGGGCCTTGATCCTGGTCTAGAGGCACCAACACAGGAGATTTCTGACCCGAGGGGACTCCTGAATCTCACAGACAAAGGCTTAGAAAGCCAATGGCTGGGAGCAGATGTTTAGAAAAAAGGGGGATTCTCCAAGGGGGCAGCTTCTCCTTGGATGTGGGTGTGGGGGGGATTCTCCAGTCCTTGGGGACTTTAAATCTAGGTCAGAGATCTCTACGCTACGGTTCTGTTACCGGATGTGGGCTGGGGGCAGGAATCGCCTTGAGGGAAGGTGCTGCAGGGGGTCAGACTGTATGATTCAAAGGGCCCTTAACATGGACAGGATGGGAGCTCCTGTGCCCGAACAACAACACATTCCCACCCCTGCCCCACATGCCCCACCCCTCACGCTGCCCTTTACACTGGTCTCCTTGTGCTCGCCACTGAGGGGAGGGAGCGCACAAGAGCAGAGCATTCTGGGTAGAGCAGGGCTGCGGGCAGGCTGGGGGGGGCCTATCGCCCTTCTCCCTGACTTGTCCCAGTGGGGAAACTGAGGCAGAGAGACCCACCCAAGATCACACAGCAAAAGTGGAAAGAGAACCCAGTAGTCCTGAATCTCAGCCCCCACCCCCAGCCCCGCTCTAACCATTAGACTCCACATCACCTCCCAGAGCAGGGAACAGAGGCCAGGAGTCCTAGTTCCCAGTCCAATGCCCTACCACTAGACCCCACTCCCGTCAGCCCCTGGTGCTCACCCCCCCACCCCTCCTCCTTCCCGCCCCACAAGCACACACCCACCCACACAGTATCCCTTTGAAGCCACCTGCTCTGCCCATGGGAGCAGGTGTACTCCCCCCCCCCACCCCATCTGTCTCTGTAGTTGATTCACAGCCCCTTGCAGACCTCTTTAAATAGCCTCTCCTGTAGGAGCCCAGCAGTGTGGCCTACCCAGGCTGCGGGGCTGCTGCAGCCCCACCAGGGCCATAGCCTAATTAAGAGGTGTCCTCTTCCAAAATATCCACATGAGCTCACCCCACCCGGGAAGCAGCAGGGGGCGGGCGGGGGGCAGTTTATTATAGAAACCGCCTTACAAGGGCAAGGCGTCTGGAATAGCCACAGCCACCCGATCCCCCTTCCCAATCCCCCAAAACACTCGCATCAGCAGGAACAACTTCCCAAGCGCACCGTCTGCCAGCCCTTTTAGTGGGAGAAACTAGCCTTGGTCTGCTAACGAGGGGGCAGCGGGGACTCGAAACAAACAATCCCCTGCTCTGCTCAAATCTGTATTCTTTGTATTGGGGTAGCACCTAGTGGCCTCCATCATGGGCCAGGACTCCACTGTGCTAGGCACTGCACACCAGAACTGAATGGCAAGTCCCTGCCCCACACAGCATACAAGTTCATCAGACACTTGTGGGGAAAATTCAAGAAACACAGGTTCCTCCAACAGGCTGATTGGGGGACAGGGACCCCAGCGATGGTTTTAGA
Source organism: Emydura macquarii macquarii (assembly GCF_026122565.2). Lineage (NCBI taxonomy): Eukaryota > Metazoa > Chordata > Testudines > Chelidae > Emydura > Emydura macquarii. The sequence continues at coordinate 4,693,654 of NW_027131105.1, read as the reverse complement.
TTCTCAGAGGGAACAACCAGGCAGGTCACCTGCCTGTGTCATGTAGGCACCCTCCCAAGCACTGACACAGTGGGGTTCATACACACACGCACCCCACTGACACACCAGAGTATGCACACAAAGAGCACTGATATGCACAACACTGGTACACCAGGGTACACACACACTGATGCACACAGCACTAACACACTGGGATCCACACACGCACACCCTGTGCACTGAGCCCTTCTTTGACAACTTAACACAAGTCTAAGAAAGAGCCGGTGCAAACTCCCGCAGGAGTGGCCCACCTGGGTCAGCTAAGGGGCCCATCTACCCCAGTATCCCGTCACCCTCAAATACCCAGCACTAGCTGCCCAGAGGTAGGAGTAAGAGCCCCGCAGTAGTAGGATAACCTTCCCCCAAGGGAAGCACCTGCCTGACCCCAATTGCTAGAGTTCAGGGTTTAACACCCAAAGCAGCCAGGTCACAACTACTCCCCCAGCTCTCCTCTGCTCTTTCAGTCTTTGCTCAGACTCCAGACAGCCCTGTTATTCACCTCCTTTCTGAACACCCAACTTCAGTGATATCCAGTGGCAGTGAGTTCCACAGGCTGACAGGATCATGGGTCAAAGAGACAGCAACTGACCAGGGATAGGCAAACATCTGTATGGGGAGGGTGGGGAACAGTGGCTCAAGCCGTCCAGTGGAAGCGGATGATGTTTGTGGAGCTCAGTGCAGGACAGTGTGGGAAGGCTGAGGGCAGGCAATACCCAGAGGGCAGCTCGACCTAGCAGCGCCATTCCATGGGGGCTCAGCACAAAGGGCTGAATTCTGATCTCCAAAGTCACACCCTGACTGCAATGGGGCCAGGACCATCTGATCTTAGCTCCCCCAGGGCCAATCCAGAGTCACCCAGTGAACCCAGAGTTGTCCTGGCATAGGGAGGACCTGGCCTGGCCCTACATCCTAACCTTTACATTGGGGCAGCTCCTTGGCACGGGTGGGGGGGGGCATTCTCTCAGTAATGTGCCCCCTGCCAGGAGTGGCAGCCTTGCTGTCCCCTGGCCACAGGGGCTCTAATAGCTTTTCCCATCAGACGTGGCTGTGCCATCTCCCCGGGTACAGGGAGCCGGGTTAGACCTGGTGTTCTTGCCCCAAGGGGCACCGGTGGAGAGGATCCTGAGGGGCTGGGGATCAAGATTAGGACTGGTGGGAGAAAGGAACATCTCCCTCTGCCCCATCCCCACCTGCCCAAAGCTCCCCGCAGCAGTGACCGGCCAGGGCAGAAAGGATCCAACGGTGGGGACAAAACCAAAAGGACAGGGGCGGGGAGGGGACATGGGGCACCCTTGCCTGACGGAGAACAGCAATGTCCACGCCTGGCCTTAATGCAGCCACCTGAACCAAGAGTTCTGTGGGGCTGGGACCAGGGACTTCGGGTTAGCATTCTGGGTTGTGTCCTGGGGCCAATCCACCCTAGCCATAAGAACAGAGACATCGAGAGAGGTCCCTGGGGAAGGGGGGTAGAGTTCACTGGGCCTGCTCCTGCTCCCACTCACCCCACTGGTACTGCATCGATTGCAAGGGAGACAGTCTGTATTTGCTGCGGGCTGAGATTAGGATCAGGCCCGCTGTTGTGTGTGTGTGGGGGGGGGTTGCCTCGCTCTGAGAGACAGAGACTGTTGTGAATCAAGACATGCAGGGGTGGCTGCATGTGAGAGTTTGGGAGGCGGGGTGTGTCAATGCGTGCGTGAACCGATCACCGAGACTGCCTCGCACCCAGGGGCCGCTGCCCACGTCTTGGCCACAGGCATGGGCCCAGGTTGGCCAGCATGTCACGCACACCTGGAGGAACCTGCTCCCAGCCCCACTGCACAGCCCACCCCAAGGCCAGATCGCAGCAAGGCAGGTGGGTATATTTAGCCCAGCAGGCCTCTCGCATCCCCATCATTCCTGACATAGCTTGGACGCCACACAGACTCCATTCTAGGACACACGCAGCCGCCTCCTCGGACTCCCCCCTGCTGGCGTCACCCATCTGGGGCTGGGAAGGGGCATCCAGCAGTATCAGTTACTCCTGCACAGCAGCTGCCTGCTCCAAAGATCATCTCTCCAAACCCGCCACTTCGGGGCTTGGCTCCTGAAAACCCTACAAGCTCAACCGCTCTAACCCGGGGCACTGCTCGGCCGGGTGCCCTACACAGAGGCGGGGGCTTGTATCCACCCCGGTAATCCTGGGCACCTGGCACTGCTTGGAGGCTGCCCTTCGCAGAGATGGGGCCCACCCAGGTAAACCCGGGCACCACTGAGAGGCTGCCCCCACCCAAAGCCACAAATCTCTGCGGTGATGGTGCCCTGTACCTGCCCTCCAGTGCCCAACCTGGCCTCTCTCCTGCTCAGGATCCCCCCAGCCCCCAGTACATCCAACTCTCTCTCATGCAGAGATGGGACCCTGGGCCGGCCTCTCCAAACCACAGTGCCGGTACCTCTCTGAGGTTCCCATCCTGACTGGGTTTCCCCCATACCCCCCACGCAGCCCCTTGCCCAGCTCTCCAAACCTGCGCACCCTGGGTACCCCAATGCTCCTCTCCGCAGCTCCCATCCTGCTCGCCCTGCCCGTGCCTAGCCCCCATAGCCACCCACCTTCCTCTGCTGCTTCTCCCAGGCGGGGTCCAGCAACAGGTCCCGGTCCCAGTCCTCCTCCTGCTGCATGTACTCTTCCGTCATCATGTACGAGTGGTTGTACTGCATGTGGCTCTCTACTTGCGTGGTCATCGTGGCTTGTCCTCTTGTCCCCTCTCCCCCGTTAACACCCAGTCTTCTCTCTCACAGGCCCTCCTAGTTGCTCTGCACTGCCCCTTGCCCAAGGTACCAGCTCCCTTCTTCTGGAGGTCAGATGCCCGTGCCCGTGTCAGAGCCCCCTGCCCCTGGCAGCTTTGCCCTGTCCTGAGCTCCTGGTCAAAAGCCACCCACGTGACTGGTCCCCATTAAGTATTATCAGCCTGCGGGAGGGGGATCAGGTTCCACCTTTAAAAGGCCAGGGGGAGGACACGTAGGGGCTGTCCCCACCAACCAAGGAGGGCCAGGACAGCTGCTGGCAGGCTGCAGGCCCCCTCCCCCATCCTGCAGGCTCTTAAAGGGACCCTGTACCTGGAGGGGGGTGGCTTGCTGGTGGTCTGGGGACAGGAAATGCACAATAAGCCCCAACAGGAGCTGGGGGGGCAGTTCCCAATGAGGAACAGAGGCGTCAGACCTGGAAAAGGCCATTAGGTCATCGGGACGGATCCAGAGCCAAGGGTTAAGCTGGGAGCATGGATAGCGTCAGTGGCAAAAATCTGAGGGAGGCAGCACGGCCAATGGCTGAGCCTGGACTCCTGGGTTCCACTCCCAGCTCTGCCAGTGCCCTGCTGTGTGACCTTGACCAAGTCCCGTCCCCCCTCTGTGCCTCAGTTTCCCAGCTCTAAAATCAAGGAACTGACACCTCCCGCCGCACAAGGCACTTGGAGATACTTTGCAAGCATGAGTCTAACTGCCATTCTGCAAGGCCCTTGCAGAGAAGAACATGTCACTCTGACACCAGCGCCATACACGTGCGGGACCTCTTACCACCTGTAGAGAGTGAGAGACCCCGGTGGGCCAGCCTGTATTCCACCATGGCTCCACATCCCGCCAGGGATATCGGCTGGCGGCGCCTTCACAGAGCCATGAGCATAGGGGCGTATCTGGCACAGTTCAACCCCCGTCCCAAAGCTTGTCCCTTCTGTGGCGTGAGGGAGACCCTGGCGCACATCTGCCTGGAGTGCGCCAGGTTGCAGCCCCTATGCCGGCTCCTCCAGAGCCTCCTGCTGAGGTTCTGGCTGCACTTCTCCTCACATCTCCTCATCTACGCGCACCCCATCCACGGCCCCACAAAGTCGCGGGACCTTCTTGTCCTCCTCCTCCTCCTCGCCTGGGCCAAGGCGGCCATCTGCAACACCAGGGAGATGAAGTTGGCCAAGGAGGTGCTCTGCAACTGTGGGGCCTGCTTCCATTCCTCCATCCGATCACTTTTCCGAGCAGAGTTCCTCTGAGCTGCATCCGCTGACTCCTTGGCTACCTTCGAGGAGCAGTGGGCGCTGTCCGGGGTTCTCTGCTCGGTGTCCCCTTCAGGCTCCCTACGTTTAGCCCTTTGACCTCCAGGCCCATCCCTGATTTTTCATTCATTGTCCCCCATAATTAGTTGAGTCCAGGTCCAGAAGTTCCTCCCCTTAGACTGGGGGCTGGGGCTTTTAGCTGTGGGCTGGAGAAATAGTACCAGCGCCATACATGGGGGCGTATCTGGGAAGGCAATATGATATCTACCAGCCAGCACTTGGCAGAAAGGCTGTGACCTGGTACCTCCTGTCCTGTTCCAGCAACACATAAATGCCCCAGTTGTCGGGGGGGGGGGGTGTTACAGGAGTGGGGATTGCCCTGGGAAGGGAAAGCTGGGAGGGACTGGGGAAGCTGGCTTAGAGGACACAGATTCCCCCATTGCAGCAGCACTGGGGGACATGTCAAAGATGCTGTGGCTCCAGTTACACCAGGGCTATTATTAACAGCCAGGCCAGCAACATGGGCCAGGAGATCCCAGCAGTGGCTAGTCATTTGGGGGGTGGGGGCGGGACCTCAAAGGAGGATCCTAATTTTCAGGGACCCACCCCTGATCTCCCACCTTTTGCAAACCAGGCCCATTGAGGGAGGCAGCCAGCCCCCAAAAAGGCAGTCCCTCCCCCCACAACACTAGCCAGGAGGCTCAGGCATTTCAAGGCACTATCCAGCACAGCCCCGGCCCGGCAGTGTGTGTCCAACCCCAGGGAATGGCATCCCGGGAAAGCACCTGGTGGGGGGGGGGTTGTCTCCGGCCTGCACTTGGCACGGGGGGGGCGGGGGGCCGGTGCCAAACCAGCAACCCAAAGGCGCTGCCACGGACTGAACCCCGGGCCGGGCAGGGCAGGGGCTGGGCAGCACCAAGCTGAGGCCGTGGGACAGAGCAAGAGCCTGGGACCCCCGGGGGGGCACCTTGGAAAAGGACAAAGCTCTGCCAGTTGGATCTGAGACCTACGGGCACCGTGACCCCCCCGGGCACCGTGACTCTCCCCCCGCCCCAGGGCACCGCGACCCCCCAGGCACGTGACCCCCCGGCACCGTGTCACTCCCCCCCACCCCGAGGGCACCATGACCCCCCAGGCACGTGACCCCCCAGCACCCTGTCACTCCCCTCACCCCCACTGGGCAGCATGAGTCGGGCTCGGGCCCGCTCCCCCCACTGGGCACCGGCCCGTGACGCCTGGGGGCACCGTGATTAGTCGCTCTCGGTGTCTGTCAGGCGGAAGGTGGGGCAAGGCGGCCCTCCCCGCTCCTGATTGGCTGGGCGTGGGCGCCCGAGCGGGAGGCGGAAGCGGCTGGCGGCCCCGGCTGGCTGCCATGGCGGCGGGCTGGGCGCTGCGCCTGCCCCTGGCGGTGACGGCGGCGCTGGTGGCGGCGCTGGCTGCCGAGGTGCTGAGCCTGCTTCTCGGGGCCGAGGCGCCCCTGGCCCTGCACCTGCCCGCCCTGCTCTTCCTGCTGGCCAACGTGCTGGGCAACGCCGTCCTCTTCGTCACCACCAGCCCCAGCGTCCGCGGCGTCGTGCTGGCGGGAGCCGTGGGCCAGGGCTGGGAGTGAGTAGGGCCGGGCAGAGCAAGGGCTCGCACCCCTCCGGGCCCCGGCCGAGGGTCCCCGTGTGAGCAGCCCCTGCGCCCCACCCCGGGGCGGCTGCAGCCCAGCGCCCGCAAACTTTGCTTCCTTTAGCTTTGGGCGGCGGGGTGTTCCCAAGGCCGGGGGGTCGCAGTGGCCTGGGATTGGGATCGGGATGGGGGCAGCCTCCCATTGGCCTGTGCGGGGCACTCCCAGCTCGGGGCTGCCACTCGATTTCCAGCCCCCGTCCACACTAGGCGGGGGGAGAACGAGGAAACATTGAATCTCCCCCGCCCCCCCTGAGGCCCCTGTTTCCCTTCCAGGTACTGCTACACCTGCCAGACCTACGTGCCCCCCCGCTGCCACCATTGCTACACCTGCAACGTATGCGTGCTGCGCCGGGACCACCACTGCGTGCTGCTGGGCCAGTGTGTGGGCTACCATAACTACCGTCACTTCCTGTGCCTCCTTCTGCACGGCTGTGTGGCCCTGCTCTACGCCAGCCTGCTCCACGCCGACGTCTTCACAGGCCTGCTGCGGGAGGGAGTCACCCTGCACAGCGTCGTTCTCCTCCTGATGCCATGGCTCATGCTGCTGACGGGTACAGCCGTGGCAGGACAGGGGAGGGGTCCAGCCAAATGTGGGGGCAGAGTTCCACTGGTTCCCCTGGGACTGAGCTGTTCTCAGCTGGTTTTATTAAGAAACCTAGGAAATACCCAGATAAAAACCTTCATGAGTTCCAGCCAAGCCTCGGAAATATCAGACTGAGATGTGGTGATTTAGGGCATCAGCCTGAGGCTCCATAAAGGGCCCTGATTTTATAGGTTGCTGAACCTCTACCCTCTGAAAAACAGACCCTTTTAGGGCATCTCCCTGGAAACTGAGGTACCCCCAAACCATAGGTTGCTTTTGCAGATCGTGGCCTGAGTGTGCACCTGGGGGGCTCTTCCAGCACAGACAGCTCCTTAGAAACCCCCCAGCCCATTCCCCTGCCACCTGAGCCACCCAGTCCTCCATCAGTCCTCACAATCCACCCCAGAGTCAGCTGTGAGATCCCTGTACAAACCGCCCCTGTGCCCCACCGCGGAAGCAGTCATATGTCAATGGAACAGGGAGCCAAGCAGGGTTAATGGACCCTTGGACCATGCCAAGACCTGGTTGTGTCTGGGTGATGCTAGGTGCACCTTTGGGACATGCCTGGTTCCTTGTTGCCCTAGCACTGACAACACTCCTTGTGTTTCCCCCAGGCCAGGTCAGCCCCTCAACCTTCATCTACACTTTCGTGGCTGACACCTGTGTGGTCAGCTTCCTCTTCTGCTCCGGCTTCCTGTTCTTCCATGTGCTGCTGAGTCTGCGTGGCCAGACGATGAGGGAGTGGTTTGGGGAGAGCCGCCGCTATGACCTGGGCTGGCGCCACAACCTGCAGGAGGCATTGGGGAACAGGTGGCACCTCGTCTGGCTGTGCCCGCTCCTGACCTCCTCACTTCCTGGGGATGGAGTGGCCTTCAAGAGCAGAGCTCCCGGCACAGAGCCCTCTGCCAAACCCATCGTTTTCTGAAGGTATTGCAGAGAGGCTGGAGGGGGAGGGGCAGTGCTGCTGGGGGGCACGTGTCAAGCTGTGTCCCCTGCACTGCCCCAGGGGTTACCAGCACCCCCAGCTGACCTGGGTCCTGACGCTGCCCGCTAGGTGATCCCATGCCCCATCTGCACTGGACTCTGCAGTTGTTGGGATTGTCATGTTAGGCACTGGAGAGACTCCAGCTGAGATTAGGTGTGGGGGTGTCCCGTTGCACTGGGCACAGTGCAGTCCCTGAGCAAGTTCAGAGACCCCCATTGTTCCTGGGGCAGTCCAAATACAGACTGAGACATAATCTCTGCCCTCCCAGTCTTAACAGATGCAAGGCAGAGGGTAAACAGGCACTGAGAGGAAAAGGGGCTGCCCAGCTCAGAGCAGAACCCAGGAGTCCTGGCTGCCAGCCTCCCCACCTCTGTTCTAGCCACTAGACCCTGCTCCCTTCCCAGAGCTCAGGATAGAACCCAAGAGTCCTGGCTCCCAGTCCAGTGCCCCCACCCCACTGCACTAACCTTTGGTGGCTCAGTTCTGCTCCCTTTAAAGCACTAGCTGCACAAGATGGCCAGAGCCCAGGGCTAAAACTCCCAGAGTGCTGCTTGTCTTCTGTTTGCACAGATCTCCCAGGGCCCAACCAAGCAGAAATCCCCACCCAGGCCAGAGCCGTCATCTTACCCAGCCCCTCCAGTGGGGGGGGGGGAGGGGGATCCCCGTCCCTCTGGCTGTACACCTCCACTGGTCTCCAATAAAGGCTCCAAGCCCCAGGTGCACGGTGCCTGAAGATCAATGTGTGATTCTGGAGAGGCCCGTTTGGAGCCCCAGCCTGACCCCCTGCAGCCTTTCCTGCCCCCAGCCCAAATCTGGGGGTGGAAGTGAGCGTAGCGCGTAGAACCATGCAGCCTGGATATAAACCCCAAGAGATGGAGCATTCTCCCATCCCAGGGGGAGCCGCCCCACTACTGAACCTCAGCCCCTCATTCCTTGTCTGGATCTGTCTGACATCCCTCCCGGCCACTATCCTCAATTGGCCTCTGTCCATGGAGTCCTAAGGCCCCTAGGACCAGCTCAGCAGGGACCTCTGGGCAGCTGGTGCCCCCCTCTCCAGGGGCAGGCACTGGGTTGAGTGGCTGCAGTGCTGTCCCCTGTATGTGTCTGCACAGGGCTCAGCTGCCAAGGCCAAGGGCCACAGGGCCTGTGCTCGGGGGAGGCCAGGAGCCACTGTACATTAGAGCAGCATCAGAGCTGGGCACAGAACCCAGGAGTCCTAGCTCCTACCCCTGCTCTGACACACCAGATTCCCCCACCGTTCCAGATCTGGGGGGAGATCCTAGGAGTGTGGGGTCCCGGCCAGGAGAAGACATGGCTTTGCCTGACGTTCTTTCCCGTCACTGTCAGTCTGCAGACACAAGTTCCCCTGCATCCCTGATTGCTAGGAGCCTTTAATACGTAGCCAGGAAGTGTCTGGGTGAGGGCTGGATGTGGGGCCTGGCCGAGCTTCATGCCTGCAGTGCAGGGGCCTCTGGGCACGTCCTTCCCCCACAGCGTGGGGAACCTGGCCTCTTCAGTGGCGGGGAAAGTCCTGCTCAGCTGTCTGCAAAGAACAGAGGGGCTGGAGGGAGGTCCGTAGAATGGACAGCAAGGTGCAGTCTGCAATGGGGTGACCTCTGCTCTCTGCCTCATGGGATCCTCCATGCTGAGTCCCACCCTGGGGGGAGGATCTGCCCCTGGATTGCTGCCTTGGGCAGCACAATGGCTGCTGACCCATCATGCCCAATGTCTCCTCCACTCTTCCCTGCTACTCAGAATCAGACCCACTCAGCCCAGTATCCCCCTTCCTGCTGCCTTGGCTCAGACCCCTGGGCCCACCCAGCCCCATATCTCCCCTCCTGCCATCCTGGCTCAGACCCCTGGGCCCACCCAGCCCCATATCTCCCCTCCTGCCATCCTGGCTCAGACCCCTGGGCCCTCCCAACTCACTTCCCTGCACCCAGTGCCAGTATCTCCCACCTCAAAGAAGCTGTCGACAATCTTGTCAGTGGTGGCAGCCTGGGAGCGGAACTGCTGCTGGAGATGCTCAACTGATGCCATCAGCTGCAGGTAGGTGAAGAGCAGCTGCTTCTCTCTGGTGGGATGGGGCACAGTGACTTCCCCAGTCCAGAGCTGGGCCCCTTGGGGGTCAGAGCCTGCTTCCCTCAGGGATGCTGCTATGGAGTCCCCTTCTGGCAGGGCCCCTCTGGGTACACGCACCCATGGAGCTGGATGGGCGCAGGAGGCTGATAGAGGGGGGGATGTCAGGCCAGATGGGCCATGGGTCCAGTAGGGGGGACACATCGGCCGGTTGGTCCAATGTGGGGGGGATACCAGGCTGGATGGGCCCGTTACCCCATTGATGGCCCTGTTGTCTCCCACGGGTGGAGAGGAGAGGCTGTGCTGTGGGGCCCCCCTCACCTCTCACTGCCGTCCATGTGCTCCAGGAGCTGAGCCAGGAAGGTCTCATTGTCCTCTGGTTTCATGGCCTTGTCCCCCTCTGTAGGACAGAGCTGCCTGTGGGACTCCAGCCTGCTGGGGGGATGCCAACCCCACAGAGGAGACCCCTACCACTGCCAACAGTCCACACCAGGGGGTGGCATGTGGGTGAGATGAGTTTGCTGGGGCTCACCCATGGCCTGGAGCCCTCCTGCCCCATAGTGCCTGGGGGCTGAACACATCATGGAGGCAGAGAGCCCCCTAGAGGGGGTTTCCCCCAGCAGGCACTTGCCAGGATCAGACCCATGGGCCCATCCAACCTGGCACACCCTCCCTCCCTCCCTCCCAAGCCATCCTGAGGCAGGGAGTGTCAGGCTTGTCATGCTGCCCCTTTGATCTGTCCCCCGCCAACCAGAGCTTGGGGGTGGGGGATCTTACCCTGGGCTGGCTTCCCTGATACAATTTCCTCTAAGCTGCTCTCCTTGAGATGTGGCAGATTCTGTAATGCCTGAGGGGGGAGGAACAACCTCAGCATTAAACACAGGCCTGATAGGGGGAAAATCCTTTTATTCCCATTTTTCAGTGGGGGAAACTCAGGCAGGGGCAGAACCAGGAACAGAATCCAGTAGTCTTGACTCCCAGCCATCCCTTACACTAATCACTAGAGACCACTCCCCTCCCAGAGCTGGGAAGAGAACCCAGGAGTCCTCGCTCCCATCCACACACCCCTGTTATAATCCACTAGACGCCCCCCCATCCCTGCCCAGACTGGAGTAGCTGGTCTGCTGAGACACCTCCATCCCATGCCTACCACCCACCTTCCTTAGGATGTGGGGAGAGACACCTGCTTGTGCAGCTCTTGGCGTTTGATCAGGGCCAACTGGAAATTGTCTACCAGGACAGCGATCACCAAGCTGAGAGAGAGAGCGGGAGAAGCTGGCACACTGGCTCCAATGTCCCGGCTCAAGCGAGGGGATATGGGGCCATTTCCTTCTCTGAGGGCTGAGTGTCGGGGTGGAGGAGGTGTGGGGAGGGGCATAGGGATGTGGAGGTAGGATGAGGAGGGTGTGGGGATGGGGGAACTGGGGCAGGGGGGACCAGTGTGCCAAAGGGGCTGAACTCACTTGAGGAAGGTGAAGTACTCGATGAGGATGTAGGCCATGAGGAAGAAGATAATGTATGAGGCACCTGCGAAGGGAAGGATGAGCTCCTATTGGGCATGGAGCAATGGTAGAAATAAAACCCAGGAGTCCTGGCTCCCAGCCACTGCTACTCAAACCCCATAGCCCCCATTCCCTTCCCAGAACTGGGGCTAGAACCCAGGAGTCCTGGCTCCCAGCCCCTTGTCCTCCTTGCCCTACCCATTAAGACCCTACTCCCCTCCCAGCACAGGGCTAGAACCCCAGGGTGTGGGGGATGATGTCTCACCCCCTCGGACGCTGTCCAGGTAGATGAAGGACCAGTCATCTAGCGTGAAGAGCTGGAAGAGGGTGAAGATGGTGTTGAAGAGCTCACCGAAGCGCTGGGGATCGGAGTTCTGGAACAGGTCATGCAGCACGACCGAGAACATGACTGGGGGTGAGGGGTAAGGAGCAACAGCACTGGGATCCCAGAGCCTCCTACTGCCAACTGGGAAGGGGGGGTGCAGAGGGGTTACAGGAACCTGCTAAGTCGGACATGTCCAGTCTTGTTCACCAAAGAACATCCTGTGAGGGCTCAGCTAAAAGCTGGTAGCATCACATTGCTATCATTGTGGACGGCACATGCGGCTGTTGTGTAAGGAGTTCTGTACACACACTGACAGCCTGGGCTGAAAGCCTGTGTCTGGTGGGTTGGCAAAGGTGGAAAAACAGGTTCTCTGTCAGACATGGGCCATACAGCCATCTGTGTGTCAGTCAGACATGGGCCGTACAGTCATCCATCTGTCAGACACAGGCCGTACAGCCATCGGTGTGTCAGTCAGACATGGGCCGTACAGTCATCCATCTGTCAGACACGGGCCATGCAGCCATCGGTGTGTCAGTCAGACATGGGCTGTACAGTCATCCATCTGTCAGACACGGGCCGTACAGCCATCAGTGTGTCAGTCAGACACTGGTTGTTCGGCCATCGATCTGTCTTCATGTTGACTGAGTACACACCAATCTGAACTGACTGCAAATGAAGGAGTGTGAGAACTTCAGAAAGAAACTAACAGGCAGAGAAAAACAGGCGGCAGGGGGAACCTTACCTTGAGGTGCACTTCAGAGGTTTGCTTGACTGTTTTGGGAGGGCAGAAAAGTTAAATGGGCATCCCTCACCTAGAAGTGAAGGGGCTCTGGGTTTGCTTCATGAACGTGGAATCTCAACCAGGCTTGGTGCGCATGCTGGAGGGACTTTGGGTGAGAGATGGTTCTTCCAACAGGAGGCTCACCAGGGAGTTGAGCTGTGGCGCTAGAATGCGGGCGACGACATTGTTTTGTGCGTAACCGTTTGTTTCCAATATCCTTACTCGCTGTCACTTGCAGCTCTGTTCTCTGATAATAAACGTACTGTTTTCACTATCAGTGCGAGTGCTGTGCTGCTAGACTAGGCCATTCCTCTTACCAGCTGTGTGTACAGCTCCTTTGGGACCAGCACGCCTGGTGATTCTGGGCGTGTCCTGTGACTAAGGGGCTAGACGCTGCCGCACATGCCTTGGAGACTCAGGGCTGGAGTGCACCTGTTGTACCTGGACAGAGAGAGCAGGGCCTGCGGGGGCCTGGAAGGCCAGGCTTGTGCTGCCAGCGACTGGTGGGTTCAGGGAGCTGATCTATAGCAGTGGCTCCCAACCTTTCCAGACAACTGTACCCCTTTCAGGAGTCTGATTTGTCTTGCGTACCTTAAAAACTACTTGTGTACAAAATCAACATAAAAATACGAATATTAGTGCTGACAAAGGGCTTCTGTCTCCTTGTTACCATATCATTACACAATACATCAACTGGAAGATAAATATTGTACTTACATTTCAGTGCGTAGCGTATAGAGCCGTGTACACAAGTCATTATATGAAATTTTTGTTTGTACTGACTTCACTAGTGCTTTTTATGCAGCCTGCTGTAAACTGAGGCACATATCTAGCTGCGTTGCTGTGCCCCCCGGAAGACCCCTGTGTACCTCTGATTGAGAGCCACTGAGCTGTAGCAGGCACAGACAGGGCTGCTTCACGCTTAGGGCAGGTGGTGGCGAGGTGCCTCACAGCCGTGGGGAGCATCAGGTACCCCCATGGAGAGAGTCTCTGCTGCGTCCGTTCCCCCCTAGGGAGAGAGTCCCCACTGCATCCCCTACCCCCCACATTCCAGCACCCCCCCCCCATCTATCTAACTGCACAGAACGACAGCCCCGGCCCACGGCAGGATACAGAGGCAGGTGAACATCAGTAGCAGGATGGCCCCAATGGACGGCCCAGACAGCGCAAAGGTGCTTGTCAGCTCCTGCAGGCTCTGCAGCACCCTGGGGGCAGAGACAAGGGCTTTGAGGGGAGGCCTCAGGGCCCCAGGGGATCTGCTATGGGTGGGGCAGTGGCCAGAAAAGGACCCACTCATAGGGAGAGGTGTCCCAGGGCATATAGGGGGGCAGGGTGAGGTCACCAAGGGGGATGGGGATAGCACTGCGGTCAGCAGGGGCATGACAGCACCTGGGGGACGGAGAGAGCAAGGGGGGGACCCAAGTAGCAGAGCACCCAGGAGACGGAGAAAAGGGGCATCCAGGGAGCGTAGTGGGGAAGGCCACCCAGAGGGGCAGGAAAAGAGCAAGGGGACATCCAGGTGTCACACCAGGGGAGGGCCCCTGAGGGGGGCAGGGAGAAGGGGTCATAGCAAAGGTATAGCACCCAGGCCTGAGCAAAGACCCAGCTCCATTGCCCAGTGCTTTGTTCCCTGCCCCCCATGCCCACCAGGCACTGACCGCAGCGTGAACAGCAGCCTCAGAACCTGCACGGCCCGGACACCCTTGAAGACACGGAGCATGCGGAAGATGGTGCCAGCATCGCTGTGGGCAGCGTGGCCTGTGGAGATGAGGAGTGGCAGCATCAAGTCCAGCGCCATCATGATCATGATGAAAAAATCTGCGGGAGAGAAGATGGGGGGTGAGGAGGGAGCAGCAGCAACAAGGGGAGCCACCATTACAGCCCCCCCAACACCCACGTCCCCTGCATCCCCAGGCAGTCAGCTCCCGCCCAAGCCCCAAGCTGCCCTGATCCCCAGGCCACGCACGTACATGTCCTAAAGGTGGCTTGTCTTGGCCTCAGAGACCCTGCCACGGCCACGCTGTGAGCCCCAGCCCCAGGGAATCGCTCTGACCCCAGCTCCCAGTCAGGGTTCCCCTGGCTCCCGAGTGGGGTGACGCCTCAGGGTGGGTTCACCCACCAATGTCATTCAAGGGGTCACGGAAGTAGTCGAGGCCCAGGGCGATGAGTTTCAGCAGCGCTTCCAGCATGTACACACACAGAAAGACGGCCTCCATGGCGGAGAAGAACCACTCTGAGGGGGAGACGGGGCTGACGTGAGGGCACATACCCACTGGGCTGGGCTGCCCTCTCCATCGGGGCCCTTACATCACCCATACCCAGCCTAGAGAACACAGCCTATTTGACAATGGGCACCCACATGCTGGACTCAGCCCCTTCCTGAATGCAGACAGCATGGCCTAGTGGGTATGGGATCCTTAGGTTATCAGGGGGCAGTGGGAGAGCCCACTGGCTGGGTGAGAGGGAACTGGGATGTCCCAGGGTGGGCAGAGAGCAATAGGCCAACCTATGGCTGGGTGACAGGGTGTCCTAGGGAAGGTGTGGGGCAATGAGGCAACCCCAGGCTGGGTGAAAGACAATGGAGCTGGAACAGGATGGGGGGGTGTCAATCCTCATGGCTGAGATGGGGGAGCAATGGGGTGCTCACAATGGCTGGTGTAGAGTGCAGGGGCAATGGGGCAATCCCCATGGAGGGGCAGAGTGGAAAAGCAATCAGGAAATCCCCATGGCTGGGGCAGTGGGGACGATGAGGCAATTCCCATGGCTGAGGGCTGCGGGGCTATGGGGCAAGTCCCATGGCCAAGGTGGGATGGGGTGATCCCTATGGCTGGAGTGGGGTCGGGGGCTGTAAGGAGATTCCCATGGCTGGAGTAGAGGGGAGGGTGATGGGGTGATCCCCATGGCCAGATCATGGTGGGGGACACTAGGGTGATCCCCATGGCTGGGACATGCGGGGGGGAAATGGGGCAGTCCCCATGGCCAGACCAGGGCAGGGGCAGGCCTTACCTCCACGGACCTTCACCATGGCGAAGGTCTGCGCCACCAGCACAGCCGTGTGGAGGCTGACCACAACGAGGATGAAGAGTTCAAAGGCCAGCAGCTGAGTGAGGTTGCTGATGATGGCCCGCAGAGTCAGCAACTGGGGCACCGTCTTCTCCCACACCAGGTGCAGAAGGGCCATGATGCCCATCCGCTTCCGCCCTTGCCGGGGATCCTGTTTCTCTGGGCACAGACACAACAGATCAGCCATGGTAGGGAAGAAACAGGATGACTAGTTATGGGAGCTGGGGAAGGAGAAGAGGGGGCAGGGCAGGCTGTGGGTTGTATGGGGAAGGGGGACCAGGACAGCTTGTGGGGTGTATGGAGTTGGTTTAAGGGGCAGAGGGCTGGGGTAGCCTTTGGGGTGTATTGGGAGGGCTTTTGGGGTCAGGCAGTGTGGAGCAGCTTATGGGGTGAGGCATAAGGGAGTGGGGCAGGCTGTGGGGTATTTGGGATAGGGGAGTGCAGGGTCAGCCTATGGGGTGTATGAGGTGCAGCGCAGGGGGCAGGAGCGGTGTATGGGGGCAGTATAGGGGACAGGTACAGCCTGTGGGTGGATTGGGGGCATTATAAGGGGCAGGGGCAGCTCATGAAGTGTGTGGGGGTAGGAGAAGCCTGTGGGGAGTTTGGGGGTAGTGAGCTTTCACGTTCCCTCTGGCTCTCCTCAGACAATGGTACTGGACCTTGAGGTGGAGTATGGGGTGTTTGGAGGGCTGCAGGATGAGGGGTGCGTTGTGGTGGGGGGATCCCCATTTTACCTTCGGCTCTCAGGGAGTGGTGCTGGGAGGGGGGTTGGGAGCTGGGGTGGGGGAGTGTGTTGAGGTGTGGGGGTGTCTGCGGAGCACCCCGTTACCTTTCATTCTCTTCAGGGAGTTGGGGGGACCGAGGTGGCGAACAAGGAAGGCTGGGAGACAAGGGGAGTCTCCTCCTTGTACGGAGGCTTCTCCATCTGGGTGCCAGATGCAATGGGCACGGTCAGATAGTCCATGGTGCCTGTGTGCCCCAGCTCCCCCTGCCTGGGACCCACACCTGCTTCCCTCAGTGAGCCCCGAATGCACTTCTCCTTCCGCTGAGCCCCGGTCCACAGGAGCCAGCCGAGCCCCTGTCCCTGACTGATTACTCTGGTGGCCCCAGAACCCCGGGGGCCTGGAGGTTCCAGATCAGAGCTCCCCGCTTTGTAATGCCGTCACTGTGGTGACCCCTAGGCACCGCAGTGTGGGAAGGGGACAGGGAGGGGGCCCTGTAGGGGCAGGTTGGGGCCTAGTAGTATGGTGGGAGTCTGGGTTGGGCCCCAGGAAGGAGTTGAGGGACAAAGCACAGTCTGGGGGGGCCTAAGGCTGTAGGGAGGAGTTGGGGATGGGGGAGCTCTGAGGAGAGTGCAGAGTAGGAGGTGGAGGGAGGCAGGGGGTCTGTGGAAAGGCAGGCGGGGGCAGAGCTTAGCAGTCTGGGGTGTCAAGGCCCAGGGTGGGGGTGAGGGGGTGTCAGGAGGCCCAGGATGGGGGGGGGGGTCTGTGTGGAGGAGTAGGGCAGGGAGTTTGCAGAGTGGGCCGGGGGTGGGGGCCAGGAGTGTGTAGAGCAGGAGTGGGGGGCACTATAGCCCCTGGTGCTTTGACTTCCACTCCCCCCTGCTATGAGGTCCCTCACACTGGGATGATGGGTCCTATCCCCCCTCCCCTCCCCTCCGCTGAATTTGGGCTGTTCACCCAGAGAACCTAACCTGGGTCCGAGTAGGACAACTCCAGCCCATCCCCACTGCCCTGGGGCTGCCGACCCTCGCTACACCCAGCTGGGAGCAGTGACAGGACAGGTCCAGTGACGTGCGTGGAGAGCAGGAGCTGGCTCGGATGCCAGTTGGGGAGGGGGTGACTCCAGTTTCACCCAGGGGATCTGAAATCAGAATCGGGCCCTGATCCATTGCAGTCAATGAGTGACTCTCGATTGATCCCAGGCGTCAGGGGGTCACAGGAGTGCCATGAATTAAAGTCATTGGGGGTGGAGTTAAATGACACACCATGTCCAGCACCCCCATCTCACCGGCTGAGCCCCCTTCACCAGGACCCAAACTCGGAGTAAGTCATTAGCATCTGGATGTTGTGTAGGTGGGGGAACACCACAGAAATGCCATTATTAACACTAGCAGAGATGCGACTAGGACTCAAAAGTCCTGGGTCCCAACCCTCCCCCACCCCATCTAACTCACTAGACCCCTCTCCCTCTCCCTCTCTCCCCCCACAGCTGGGGACAGAACAACCCAGGAGTCCTGGCTCCCCACCCTCCCTTCGCTAACCCACCAGCTACGCTGCCTGCACTCATCATTACCAGCGGACAGCTCCGTCCCTCGGGGAGCAGAGAGTTAACACTGCATTTCCTGCAGCTCAGAGGAGCCGTGGGGCGGGTGGTGCAGGGAGCCAGCGTGGGGACTGTGAGGGGGAGCAAGACGGGACCCCTCGCTCTCCTGTCTCCTGCCCTGCCTCATCCTCATGTGAGATCTTCAGGAGGTGTCCCCTGAGGGTGTGGATCCAGCACAAGATCCATCTTTCCCAGGCACCTGCTGCTGCCCATGGCTCTGGAGTGCCAGGCCCTGGGCACGGTGTCCGTGCGCCTGCAGATTGGGTTGTCCCGAGAGGCGTACATGCTGCCCCCCGAGGAGCTGGGTTACAGGCACCTCCAGCACCTGGCAGTGAAGCTGGTGGAGAGGAAGGTAATGGGCTCAAGCTGGAGGGGTGTCGAGGCGGGGAGAGCAGGCGAAGGGGCCAGGAGCCAGCGTGCAGGGATGGGAAAGGGTCCCCAGAAGGAAGCACAAGGGCCGCGTTCAGATGCCCACGGAGGGTCACTGAGACACCAAGGAGGATCACGCCACACTCACCACTCTGCGGTTTGCTCATTGCCTGCGTCGTGTTGGGAATGTGGGGTTCAACTAGTGGGGGAGCAGCACTGGAACCCAGCAAAGTCCTGCTGTCCAGCCCCCGCTGCTCTAACCGTTAGTCCCCACTCCCCTCCCAGAGCCAGGAATAGAACCCGAGTCCTGGCGCCCACCCTCCACGCTCTAACCACTGAGCATTACTCCCTTGTATCCAAGGGTCCTGCCTTCCAGCACCTCCCCTGTTCTAACCACTAGACTTCACTCCCCTCCCTGGGCTAGGAATAGAACCCGGGCATGCTGCCCCCCGCCCCTCCAACCACTGTTCCACCTCCCCTCTTGATGCCTGGAGATTGATTTGCTGTTCTCCTGAGACAGATGAAATGAAACGCAGCCTAGGGGAAACACTGTGCTGGAGACTGCAGTGCCCCGTGGTAGGCTGGCAGATGGGCAGTGCAGGACTGGCAGGTTGCGGGGGGCTTCCTCACTGGGGAACCTCATGGCACGCAGAGCTCCTGGATAGCACCCGTGGGAGAGCAGGGGGGGGTGCACGGGGTGGGGCAGGCGTCTGATCTCACATGGGTACCTACAGATAGGATTCAAGGTGGAGGGATGCTGACGTGACCCAGGCATAGGATGGACGGGGGGATATAGAGCCCCAGTCCAGGGCCGGAGAGGGGACACCCTTAATATTGTGGAGGGGGGGCCTAAGCCAGGACTCCTGGGGCTACACCCCTGCTGCAGACCTGCACTATCTCCTTCACAGGAGGGAGGCTATTCTAAAGGCCCCTGGCTCCCACACATTCCCTCTGCCCCCCCTTCGTTCCCCCCAGTTCCCATCACAGGCATGTCAGCACAGCACAGTGGTCAAGGAAGCACACGGGTAGGTGGGGGCGCTGCAGCAGCCATTGCTGAGTCAATCTTTCCACTGCGGCTGGGGTCAGCCATACCTTGTCCTTCCTACTGGTGCTCTGAGGGCCTGCTCTCTCCCCGGTCCCCCAGACAGAGGAAACCGCCCCAACCAGCAGAGCAGCTCATTTGTTTCCGCTCCCTGCTCACTTACTGCATTGCTGGGGGGGGTTGCCTTGTTGCAGAGGCGGGGAGTCTCATACAGCTAGCCCTGTAAAAACAACCTGCGCGGCCCACCCAAGAGGTGGCTGCATCTCAGTGCTAGATGAGGGATCCCTGTATAAACAGCCCCTGCGCCCCAGCCCAGGAGCTGCCTCTCAGCACTGGGTGAAGGAGGTTCTGATGGGGTGGCAGACGTTACTGTCTGGCTCCCCCATAATTCCCCAGAAAGAGTCCTGGCTTCTATGCCTGGCTCAGGGAGGGGAGTGGGGTTTAATGGTTAGTGCGGGCCAGGAGGCCTGGGTTCTAATGCTGTCTCTCCCCGAGTTCCCTGAATACGGCTTCCTGGGGGTGTCGGAGAAGATCCTGCTGTTCCGGCATGATGCCGCGTCAGAGAACGTGCTGGAGCACCTGGGGCCCGGTGACGTCGCACATGCTGGGGACCTGATTGAGGTCGTGCTGTCGGGTGAGATACTTCTTAGGCACCAGGTCCTGTGAATGCCAAGCAAGGCCTAGAGGGGAAAGGCCTCAGATTCCCCTCCCTGCCCCACCCCACCCTAGGGTGGATCGGAACTGGTGCCCCTTAGAGGGAAAAGGCCCCATGTCCCATTCTCCCATCCCACCCAGCCAGTCCCCCTGCCATGGGGGCAGATCTGAGCCAGCACCCCATGGAGGGGCAGGCCCCAGACTCCCATACCTGCTACCCGCTACCAAACCCACCCCCTGCTCACTCTGCTCTGTCCCCGCAGCCTCAGTTTCCCTGGATTTCATTATCCGGCCCCATGTGCTGCTTGTTCACTCCTACAAGTCCCCAGCTTTCTGTGACTACTGCGGGGAGATGCTCTGGGGTCTGGTGCGCCAAGGATTAAAGTGTCAAGGTATGAAGCAATCTGTGTCCATCCCTCCCCCTCCACCTGACCTACCCTATCTCCCTCCTGACCCCAACACACACAGCCTGGCCCAGACTGGTCTCCTAGGTCCCTCTGGTGCCCATACACCCCACCCCATTTCTGCACTTGACCTCATCTCCTGGGTCCCACTGGGCACGACTACGAGTACTCTCCCTCCAGGACTCCTGGGTCCCTTTGGCCCTCATCCCCCCTCTCCCCAGGCCTACCTGGTCTGCTCAGTTCTTTGGGCCCCAATAGCCCCCTCCTTCCAGGCCTGCCCAATTTCCAGGAGTCCCAATGGCCAGGGGACCCTGCTCTCCCCATTCCAGAGCTGGCAGTGGGTCAGTCCTGTTCCCTACCTCACTCTCCCCTCCCCCCAGGTTGCAGGCTGAACTATCACAAGCGCTGCGCCTTCAAGATCCCCAACAACTGCCGCGGTGTGATGAGGAGCCAGCTGGCCAGTCGCTCACTGGGTGCTACCACCAGCCCCAAGCTTTCTGGCCTTGGCCAGAATGTAGGGGGCAGCCTGGAGGAGGTAGGAGCCGGGACCCACACCGCTGGGGGCAAGGATTCCAGAGGGGTGGCCCTTGGGTGTTGGGAAGGTCAAGGACCTGCAAAGGAGTAGGATGTCTGCTCTAAACACTAGACCCACTCCCCGCCCAGAGTAGGGAGAGAACCCAGGAGTCCTGGTTCCCAGCCCCCTGCAGTGGTGGCTAGATGGGATGGGATAGGGAAGGTCAGGCAGAGACCCAGGAGAGATCAGAATCGGGGGTGGCTGACAACTTGGCCAGGCCCTGGAAAGTGGGGAGCAGCGAGGGACAGGGACAGTGCGGAGTTGGGGGGTGGGCGGGGACACTCACCACGCTCTAGCATCCGTTCGTTGGGTCCCCTGCAGATCAGTCACTGGAAGTGGAGCCAACGGGCGCAGGGTCCTGCGCTGATGGGCCGCCCACTCTGGAAGGACTGGATGGATCTGAACCGGGTCAAGGTGCCACACACCTTCCAGGTCCACTCATACACCCGCCCAACCGTGTGCCAGCACTGCAAGCGCCTGCTCAAGGGACTCTTCCGCCAGGGGCTGCAGTGCAAAGGTACCTCCAGCTGGGACCACGTGGCGCATCGGGGTACAGGGCTGACCCCGGGCTGGAACCCTGCCAGGATTGGGGTGAGGGGCCTGATTGCAGGCTGGAACCCTGCCAGGACTGAGGGGGGTTGACCTCAGGGTCACTGAGGCCGCACTGGGGTATAGGCCCTGGCAGTCCAGCTTCAAGGCTCTACTGCCCTTGCTTCCCCATTCAGCACTGGAAGCTCCTGATGGCATGTCCCAGCAACCACCCCCCTCATTTCCCTACCCCAGGGAGCTGCCCCCTTTAACTGCTGTCCACCAGCCCAGGCAGGCTGCATTCACAGGGGGCCCCTGGTCGAGAGAACCCTGTACAGAGTGCTGGGAGTCCCAGTCTCCGTGGCTTCTCCCCACCCATCTGGGGCTGACAGGGGACCAGCAGAAATGGTCGCACAGGCCAGGGGAGCCCACATCACGGGTACAAATGGAGAAGACCTTCGGAGCCCTAAGCCAATTGCTTTGAGGGCCGGGGGATCTGGGGCCTAACACCCAGCCCCACTGTTCCGGGGACCCCAGCAGGAAGGGAAGCGCTGGATCCTGGCTGGCACGCTGGCTGTCCTAACACTACGGTCTCTCTCTGCTCCCCCCACAGACTGTAAATTCAACTGCCACAAGCGCTGCGAGCAGTTCGTGCCGGATGAGTGCGTGGGGGAGGGCCTGGCCCCTGGCACGGCAGGTAAGGATGGGGCCGCATGGGGCAGGGAGAGGGGGGGACACATCCCCAGCACCACCCCATTCCTGGTCCCCACCTTAGCTTGCCCACTGGGGAAACCTGGCACATCCCCCTCCTCCCACCAGAGCTAACCCCCTGGGAATGCCATGCCCCTCTGCTGCTATCCCACAATGCACTGGGCACAGCCCAGCTGTGACCCTGCCTGCTGAGGTTCCCACTGCTCCAGGCTTGGCTAGGCCAGAAGCCCCACCCTTGCCTGCGCTGGGGATAGACCCAGGAGTCCTGACTCCCCACCAGGGGGCAACCAGCACCTTCCTAGGGAGAGCCGCTGCGCCCAGCCTCGTGCTCGCCCCCCATGCCCCAGCTCTACACACGCTCCCCTCCTCCGAGACGTGTCCCACCCTTGCCCTGAGCTCTTACCCAGGGAGGCTAAAGAGCATCACTCCCCCTGGCAGTTGAAGGAGCCCCGGCTCCATCCTCTTGCTGCATCTCCTCTTTCCCAGGAAGCACAAAAAGTCCAGACCCAATCTTCCCGCCCTCCTGGGGGGCTGGGGGCGCCCGGTGCCCATGGGTGCCAGAAGGATGGGCCCCGCTCTAATCCCGATACCCCCCTGCATTACCCCGCTTCCTGCACGGCCGGCCGGGAATTCACACTCTCTCTTCACCCGCACAGAGGGCGAGTGCCCTTCCAGCAAGCCAGAGCTAGGGGAAGGGGAGGCGGACGGTGATGGGGAGGGCACCAGTGCGGACGGGCTGGCGGAGGAGGAGATGGAGCCCAACTCTGGGACCCCAGAGGCAGAGCTGCATACCAGCCTCAGGTAAGGCCCCTAGGGACAGGTGTGCAGGTAAGGCCCCTGGGCCCGCCGCTCCATAGTACAGAACACCGAGGGGATCACCCCTGGGGTCAATGAACCCAGGACCCTTGGCTCCCAATCCCTGCTCTAACTACTAGACATCACTCCCCTCCCAGAGAGGGGGAGTAGAACCCAGGAGTTCTGACCTCAGGGAGCCGGTTGGGGGCTGGGGAGTCCCGTATCTGAGTCCCTGTCTCTCCTGGCGCCAGCCCCTGCTTCAGCAGCTACATCCCCTTGATGCGGGTGGTGCAGTCGTGCCGGCACACCAAGAGGCGGCGCAGCGCCACCCTGCTGGAGGGATGGATGGTGCACTTCACCAGCAGGGACCCCATGGTGAGTGAGTGCAAACCCGGGGCTGGGCACAGAGGGTGCGGTTACAGGAGGGTCGGGGGTGGAGCCTCAGGCAGGCTGGAACGGGGAGGTGGAGTCACAGGTGAATGGAAAGCAAGGATTAGGGATGGGGGGGTGCCGCTGGCGATCAGGGGATGGAGGCACAGACCGGAGGGGGACGGCTGTGGGGGGAAGAGGGTCAGGGCTGGTTATGTGGGGAGCCGGCAAGGGGGATTATTGGCCAGAGGTTCATGTCAGGGCAATGTTGGGTCATGGGTGGGGGACAGCAGAGGTTTGGGTCAGGGTGTCTCGGGGGAGTTTGGTATGGGCTGGGCTGGTGCCTCCCCCGATAACATCTCTGTGCCCCCAGAGAAAACGCCATTACTGGGTGCTGGACAGCAAGAGCCTGAGTCTCTTCCACTGTGAAAGCGGAGGCAAGTTCTACAAGGTGAGAGGCCCCCCACTCCCTGTCCCCACCCCAACACAGCCTGTGCTCTCCCTGCAGGACCCCCCCACACTCCTCACCGCAGAGGAGCCCGTCACTGCCCCATGGTCTTGCTCTTCCTGCAGGAGCTGCCGCTGTCCGAGATACTCCAGATCCGCCCCTGGGAGGGGCTGGCACCCCTAGACCCGAGCAGGAGCCCCCCCTGCTTTGAGCTGGTGACGGAGGCCCTGGTGTACTACGTGGGCGAGCACAGCAATGAGCAGGAGCCAGGGCAGGTGTGGGCCAGGGCCATCTGCCAGGCCCTATGGCCCGTGAACCCTGAGCCTGAGGGCTTTGGCCAGGATTCCAGTGAGTAGCATGGGGATCCCTGTATAGGCAGCTCTGCACCCCACCCCAGAGCCAGCTGCATCTCAATACTGGGCCAGCAATCCCTGTATAAACAGCCCCTACACCCCACCCGAGCAGCCACATCTCAGTGCTGGGAAAGAGATTCCCTGTGTTAACAGCCCTTGTGCCACATCCCACTGCCAGCAGCATCTCAGTGCTTGGCGAAGGACCCCTGTATCAACAGACCCTGTGCCCCACCCTACAGACAGATGCATCTCAGGGCCAGGAGAGGATCCCTGCATAAACATCCCCGGTGCCCCAGAGGTGGCTGTGTCTCACTCCCAGGAGAATGGGGCGGTGGGTCTGCATGTGCCAGTCCCAGCTGGGCTGAGTTCTGCTCATGTCTCCTTTAGGTCTTGTCTCTGGAGATTCTGACGAGTCCCCAGCCGAGACGGTGAGGTGGAGATGATGGAACTGGAGGCTGGGGAACCCTGGGGGTGGAGGAGTGCACGGTCTGGTACAGGGCAGGGGAAGGGGATGATGAACAACATGGGGGCTGGTGCTGGGGTGAGGAAGCCAGGCATGGGGGCTGGTGGCGGGCATGGCAATAGCTGGACCATTAGGCCTGGCTTGTCAGGGATTCACCCCCAGCAGGCACGTTTCAACCCCCCCGATCCTGTCCTTGTCTCCCACCCCAGGACATCAGCCGTTCCTACCAGATCTTCCCTGACGAGGTGCTGGGCGCTGGGCAGTTCGGGGTGGTGTATGGCGGTAGGTGCCCTCCCTCCCATGTCCCTCAATAACTCCCCCTCCCTCTGTGCTGATCCCTCCCCCTTGTGCACTCGGAGATCCCAGCTTGCAGGTGCCCCCTCCCCCTGACACACGTGTTCACTCCAGCTCCCCTGCCACCACAGCTGTGCCCATCCCAGCGCTGCCGTGCTTCCAGGAGCACAGCTCACCTACAGTGTGCCATCGCACATCTCCGCCTCAGCCCTGACGTCCTGCTCTGCCCCCCAGGGAAACACAGGAAATCTGGCCGGGATGTGGCCATCAAAGTCATCAACAAGCTGCGCTTCCCCCCCCGGCAGGAAAGTCAGCTCCGCAATGAGGTCTCCATTCTGCAGGTGAGCCCCCGGGGGTGGGAGACACAAAGACCCTGGGGAAGGTCATGGTGGAAGGAGGGGTTGTGTGGGCCCAGTGGATGGGGGATATGGGGACTCCCATGTGGGATGGGGAGGGGCCGCACTCAAGGACCCGGAGGTCTCCTCCACGGATGGGTCTGGCTGTCTCTGCCCATGGTGGGGGAAAAAGGATGGCAATGGCTGGACAGGCCTTGCTCCCTCCCACAAGACACAGGCGGCTTTGCTGGGGCTCTGCCCCCCTGGAGAGAGCTCTAAGGCAGCCCAGCACCAGCTACCGGAGAGGGCCCTGCGAAGCTAGGGGCAGGGTTCTCCGGCTGTGTGCATGCCCCGGGGGCAGAAGAGGGTCCCAGACTGGAGAGGATCCCGGTTCAGACAGCTCCTTCCCCTCCCCTGCCAGAGCCTGCACTGCCCCTGCGTGGTGCACCTGGAGTGCGTGTTCGAGGCCCCCACCCAGCTCTTCGTGGTGATGGAGCGGCTGCACGGCGACATGCTGGAGATGATCCTGTCCAGCGAGAGTGGACGGCTGCCCGAGCCCCTTGCCAAGTTCCTCATCGCGCAGGTGGGTGCCCCACCTCCATCAGCCTCACAGCGGCTCACAAAACAAACCCTGCAGCCTGGCACCCCCCCTCATCCCATCCAGGATCACGGCTTGCATGCCACTCACCATACCTGTGAAGATGGGCACGCCCCCGGCACTGCCCCCGCAGTGCACCACTCTCTGCCCCCCCAGGCACTGCTCTCCCGTGGCACATGCTCGCCCTCCCCTCGCCCACTGCTTCCAATTGCTGCTCATCCCCACTGTGCAAATGCTCATGCCACCACTGTGGTCTTGTCACCATTGCATGCCACACCCGGGCTCACCTCTCACGCCGCTCAGCACCGCTGTGTCCTTGTGGACATCATCGCACGCTCCCCATCACCACGCACACACGTGTGCCGTCTGCTCCCCGGTGCCTGGCCACGGCTGGGTCACGGCTCACGCAGCACTCACCAGCACACGTGAGCATGCAACAGCCCCCATGCCACACCCAGTCTGTGTGTGGGCCGGGCAGGTACTCCATGCCTCCCCCCCTACCCCACACATGGCTGTGACCCCTCCTTTGCTTGCAGATCCTGTCTGCCCTGCGTCACCTGCACACCCAGAATATCGTGCACTGTGACCTCAAACCAGAGAACGTGCTGCTGGCTTCGGATGAGTCCTACCCACAGGTAGGACAGCACCTGAGCCTCCCCCCCACCCCAGCCAGGACAGCGCCTGAGCCCCCCCCAGCCCTCCTCCCTCCTGTACCGCCCCCCCTGTTCCATCTCCTCACCCCTCCACCTGAACACCCATCCCAGCTCTTGCCTTGTCCCACCCACTCTCCCTTCCCTCTTCAGCGCTCACGCCCCGTGTCCCATTCCCCAGCCCGAGCCAGCCAGTCCCCCCTAAAGGGAAAGGCCCCGAGTTCCCCCCACCAACCCCTCACCTTTCAGGTGAAGCTCTGTGACTTCGGCTTTGCCCGCATCATTGAGTCGGCGTCGTTCCGGCGCTCCGTGGTGGGGACCCCGGCGTACCTGGCACCGGAAGTGCTGCAGCACCACGGCTACAACCGTGCCCTGGACATGTGGGCCGTGGGCGTCATCATCTACGTCAGCCTGAGTGGGACCTTCCCCTTCAACGAAGAGGAGGATGTCAACGAGCAGATCCAGAATGCAGCCTTCATGTACCCCCGGCAGACCTGGGCCAGCATCTCCCTCGAGGGTGAGAGCCCCCCCACCCTCCCAACGTGGCCTTCACGTGCCCCTGGCAGCCCTCAAGGGTTAGACCCCTCCCTCCCCCCACAAAACCCCACGCCCCCTTGCACTGTCCCTGCACCTCCAGATCCAGAGCATTAGGCTGGCACCTCCCCCACCACGGGTGCCGTCTATCTTCCCTCTGACCAGCTGGGGGCCCTCAGGCACCGCTGGGAAGTTTGGGTGTTGCAGGCCACTGGTAGCCAGCGGCTCTGCTCCCTGGGGAGAGTATCGGGGGGTGGGGGGGTGTTCTGGCCCATGTAACCCCCTCATCCCCCCCCAGCTGTCAGCCTCATCCACAACCTGCTGCAGGTGAAGCTGAGGAAGCGATTGAGTGTGGACAAGGCACTGAACCACCCCTGGCTGCAGGTACCTTCCCTCCCCCAATCCACATACCTCTTCCATGCCTCTGCACTCTGGCTCCACATAAGCTCCCTCCACCCCTGGACACAGCCCCCTGCTCGCCCCTGCCCAGCTTCACCCCAGTCTCCAGCCCCCCTCCCCACTGTAGATGGTTAACACAACCCCCTCCCTACCTCTTCCCTTCCCCAGCACATGGGGCATCCCTGATCCCTGCCAAAGGGAGCCTGGACCCCTCCCTCCTCCCACTGATGAGACCCCACGGCCCCCCGTGGACATCAGTTGGCGGCTCCTTCACAGAGCCATGAACAGGGGCGTGTACTTGGCGCGGTTCACCCCTCTCCCCGACACCTGCCCCTTCTGCAGTGAGGGAGACCCTGGCGCATTTACCTGGAGTGCACCAGACTACAGCTCCTCCAGAACCTCCTGCTGAGGTTCTGGCTGTGCTTCTCCCCGCACCTGTTCTTATATGCACACCCCATCCATGGCCCCACAAAGTCGCAGGACCTCCTCGTCAACCTCCTCCTAGCCCTGGCCAAAGTGGCCATCTACAACACCAGGGAGCGGAGGTTGGCTGGGGGGGTGCTCTGCGACTGTGGAGCCTCCTTCCGTTCCTCTGTCCATTCACGCATCTGGGCAGAGTTCCTCTGGGCAGCGTCCGCTGGCTCCCTTGACACCTGCCGGGAGCAGTGGGCGCCGTCCAGGGTTCTCTGCTCGGTGTCCCCTTCCAGTTCCCTCCGTGTGAGCCTCTGACCCCCCCACCCGTTCCCATTTCTTCATTAGTTGACCCACAAATTCAGTTGTGTCCTGGGTCCAGTGACTCCCCCACTCAGGCTGGGAGAGGGGCCTTTAGCAGTGGGCGGGCAACTACCAACAGACCCATTGATGAGCTGTCTCCACCCCCCCAGGATTTCCAGACCTGGTTGGCCCTGCGGGAGCTAGAGACCCGCGTGGGACAGCGCTACCTCACCCACCCAAGTGACGATGCCCGCTGGCAGCGCCTCACTCGTGAGCAGGGGCTGGCCTGGCCCCCAGGGCTCCCCACTCAGCCCAGCCTGGAGGAGGAAGGGGACAGTGACAATGCAGGCGAGGGGAGCTGACTCTCAGGGCTCCCGCTACTTATGGGGGAGGATGGAAGAGGGGCTGGGACCCCTCAGCACCACATCACCTCCATAAACTGATTTCCCCAAGCTCGGTGCCATGTGGTCTGTGCAGGGTGCGTGTGCGTCTCACTGGAGCCTGTTCACAGCTGGGGGCATCACAGGCTCAGATTCCCCTGCTGCCCTAGCTCAGACCCTCCAGCGTGGTTCCCCCCCCCCCCCCCAGAACTCCCCCTGGCCCCCAGGCCCACCATGGTACATACCTCTCCATGCCCACTAATCCCATCCAGGCTAGTTTCCCCCTCCTCCCTCCCAGCCCATTGCTCCTTCACCAGCTGCCCAGCATATGACCAACACCTGCCCGGCCCTGCAGAGAGCTTGCTGTCCCCCCGCCCTGGCTGGCAGGGAGTTCCCAAGTCCTGCTCACAGCAATTGCTCCACAGTTTCACTTTTATTTCAAAAGCACACAATGGAAGCCCCATCCCCCCAGGCCACAGAGCCCCCTTCAGTGAGGCTGGGCCCTGCTGTCCTCAGGGAAAGCCAGGAGGTGGATGGGGGTGGGGTGAAACTGTCCATTGCCCCCTATTTGGGGACTTTTCTCTACCTGTCCCGGCCACCCTCCAGGATCCTCCAGCAGTGGGAGACACTCACTCCCCCCATCACAGCTTCCTGTAAGTCCCCACGGTGAGGTCGAAGAGCTGGGAATTGTAGATCTGGCCCTGCTTGTCCAGCAGAAAATAGAAAGGTCGCCCCTTGACCTTAAGAGGAATGGAAGACACCTCAGAACGATGGGCCATGCAGGAGACCTGGCGCAGGGGCACTGTGAAAGATGAGCTCAGCCCAAAGAGGTAGTAGGTGCTGAGGGTCACATCCCGGCCCCCCTGGCGCAGCACAATCTGCCCCACAGAGCGGCGTGATAACATGAAGCAGACAACCACGATCAGTGAACCTGGGGTGGGGGGAGAAAGAGGAGAAATGAAACTCTCAGATGCCATCCACCACATCCAGGCTGGGATAGAGGGGGATGTGGGTTGGGATTGGGGGGCATTGGCAGAAGTGGGGGGAGCCCATGGCTGGAATACCAGGGGACTGCAGATTAGGAATGAGGGACACCAGCAGGGTTGGGGGTACAGCCTCCCCATCTCGCAGTAGCACTTTACTGTTGAATTTCAGAAGCGGTACCTGCGGAGCGGGTTCAGGCAGGGAACAGGGAGAAATTCCCATTACCAGTGACTTTGGTTCATGGTTCCCCAAGGGTGATCATCTCTTCCCCAGCCTCCAAGGACTGGAGTCATCACCTCCCACACCTAAGTCCTGGGCTCCCCAGAAAGAAGGGATCCCCTGGCCCCCTCACCCCTCCTCCTGCATGGAGGGGCCCCTCCTCCTGGTCCCCCCTCCAGGGCCTGCTCTAGATCGGGGTACCTCCTCCCAGCCTCTGCCCCCCTCTGGACTGGGGGGTCCTCGCCCCCCGAGCTCGCTCTGGGTTGGTGGGTTCCCCTCCCGGCTCTCACCGAAGGTCAGGCAGGACACGGTTAATCCGTAGCGCCACTTGCTGGAGACCAGGTTGATCGAGACGCCGCCGGGCAGGGTGAGGGCGGGCCGGGCGCTGCCTGCGGGCCGCCCGTCGGGCTGCAGCTCCTTGAAGGCCAAGCGCGCCAGGACGGCCCAGCACGCGAACTGGCTGGCGCAGAACAGCCCGAGCAGGCGGAAGAAGGGGCGCCGCTCGTGCCGGAACAGCAGCAGGTCCCGGGTCACGTGCGGATCCAGCGGGGACGCCAGGCCCCGCGCACCGCGGATCCGGGCCCAGGGTCCCGCCGCCCCCCACGTGCAGCGCAGCCCCCACAGCCAGCGCAGCGGCCCGGCCCCCACCATCTCGTCCCCGGCCCCCGCGCCCCGGGGAGCGCGGGCGCTTCTGGGGGACTTGTAGCCACGCCCCCTCCCACGGTGACGTTGGGGGGAAGCCGGCGCCTTTGTAAGGGCGGGCGACTCGCTTCCTCTAAGACTGGGCCCTTCCCCCTTAGGGCGCGGCGGGTGAAGGGGGACGCCCTCCCCTCCAGGCCAGGGAGGATCCCCGGGGAGGGCCTGGAAGGGGCCGAGGGGGCGCATCCAACAGAGGCTCCAGCCGAGATTCTAACAAACATTTTATTGAACACGCGGGTGCCAGCACGTACAGCCACGGAAAGAGGGCGGGGTGCCCAGCGCTGCCCCCCACCGTCTACTGCAGCCCAACAACCTGGGGGTGACAGTGCCGCAGAGATGCACAAGCAGGAAAGGATGCACCAGCCCCCATGGCAACTGCAGGAGGGTGAGGTCAAGGCCCCCCTAGCCCCATGGCTCATGGGTGCAGAGTTCCTGGTGCCTGCCACTCCCCCGCAACCCTGAGCACACAGGAGTCTTGCAGGCCCCTCCTCTGCCCCAGCTTGGGGAGTGGGGGGGAGAAACGAATGACTGCTCCTTGGCCGAAGACACCCACTGCTCCAGATCCCAGGCAACCCCACCCTCCCCTCAACACCCTAAGCGAAACCTGTCATCTTCCTGGGGCTGCAGGCTGGGCCCCATCTTATTGCAACAGCTGCTGCGTGGGTGGGAGCCAGCAGGTGGCAAAGGCCTGTCAGGACCAGGCAGCTGCTCTGCCCCTGTCTCTCAGCATGCCTGCATCTCCATGGCCCTTGGAGCTGCCTTTCACCAAAGAGAAGTGCAAATCCATGGGAGGGCTGTGAACATCGCTGGGTTGAGGTATGAGGACAATTTGGATCCTCTGCTGGGAAAGTGAAACAAGCCATAGGTGGAGGGGGCTGTGAGCGGCACATCCAGCATGGCTTACTGAAGCCACTTTTAGGACTAGTTTTAAAACATACTAAAAAAAAAAAATCATTTCCCCCAGGCCAAAAGCCCCAGGGAAGGGATCCTGGTTCTCTCCTCCACGCTTCCGGGTGCCCCACAAACACCTGCTTCTCAGTCTTGGTTCCGCTGGCGCTGAAGCGAAGCAGCACGGCCAGGACTGTCTGTATCACCACCTGGCTTCCATAGGCCTGCTGCAGGGCCTCCCTCTTCCACAGTGTCCAGGCCCCATGGTTGCTCCCAGCGATGAGCCCCCACCTTGGTTATTTTAAACAACTTTCATTTATTTACAAAAACTGTCACGGAAAATAAAACATCAGTGGTGGGGGGACTGCGGGGCTGCTGCTCACTTGAGATCCGCTGCTCACTTGAGAAACGCCACCTCCGGGATCTTCCCCTCAGTCTGAAAGAGGCCAGGAACCAGTCACTAGGAGTCTAGGCATTGCACCGTGCCCCGTGAGAGTCTGAATAGAACCCAGGAGTCCTAGCTCCCAGCCCCACACCAATCCACTAGACACCACTCTGCTTCCAGAGACAGGGATAGGATGCCCAGTGTCTTCTCCACCAGACTATCCTTTCCTGTACCCCTGAGGTGCCTGGGGACAGAAAATTATGCAGCTGGGCCCCCTGAGACAAGGCAGCCCCAAAGAGACAAGATCCTTGTAGGGATAGAGAAGGGTCAACTTACCCAAGGTGGCTCCTGGCCCCATCCCACCCTTAGTCTCTGGGCACTGAGGCCACGGATAGGGAATGAACATGCCCCTGGCTCTTCACCTCTCCCCTCTAGTAAAGAATTCTGGGAGATCCCAGGCACTGGCTCACCTTGAGCTGGGTGAACACCTGGGCTGCCTGGCTGTAGTCCCAGTCGTTGTCCTGGAGGCACCTATGGCAGAGGAAGAGTGTCAGTGAGCAAGTGAAGGGCCATGGGGAGCATCAGCCCCACCCCACAACCTCCCCGAGGGCCTATTTACTTTTGGGACCACTCGAGGTTCATGCCCGACTGCATGGCGAAGGCCTGTAGCATCTCCTGCTGCTCAGCCGATAGCGTGGGCACGGGGCTGGATGAGGGTGTGGGTGCTGGCATCACAAAGGCCTTGCGGATCTCCTCCGTGTTTGCTTTGCGCACAAACAGCTGGTCGTTCACGATGCACAGTCTGGCGGGGGAGAGAGAGACAGTGAGGCACTGGAGGAATCCCCATCCATCCCCCACTCACGCCCAGCCTGGGAGTGAGGGGAAAGAAGGCAGGATTCCCATCTTTCCTCCACGCAGCCTGGAGGGGAGAGGAGGGGCACTGGGAGGATTCCCCCACACAGAGGGAGGGGGAAAGGAATGGGGAGATTCCCATCCCCCCTTCACACACCTTGGGAGGAAGGGAGAAGGATCTCCATCTGCTGCCCTCTGCACACACCTTGGGGGAGACAAGCAGGTACTAACTAGGGGGATCCCCAGATCCCCATCCAACCCTCCACCTACCTACACATACACACAGGACAGATGAGGCACTGCTAGGGGGAATCCCATCCACCTCCCCTCCACACCCAGCCTTGGCAAGGGGAGGGAAGAGACAGGCTATTGACCCTCCCCCTAAGCAGCTTCCAGCCTGTTCTACTCCCCTATGTCCAAGGGGATAGCTGCTGCCCACCCCACCCTCCCCCACCCCCGGTTCCCAACCTCCCCTTCCCCCACTTACCCTGTAATGCCAGCGGGTACAGCAATGAACATGCGGGTGAAGCCTCTCACCAAATCCCGGGACTTGCCATCCACTGCACACAGAGAACAGAGCCCAGTGAGGGAGTATAGGGAGAGGGGGCCTCTGCAGTGTGGGGTCTCTTAGCAAGGAGAGGTGCAAGGAGCTCCCAGCAAAGGGAGGTGCAGGAAGATGAGGGGCTCAGGGAAATGGAGGGTAGGGGGCTTCCTGGCACTCACCTTCCTTGAAGACCCCATGGACAGCGAAGCACAGTAGGGTGTTCTGCAATATGAGAGAAGGGATCACTGCACTGCCAACCCCTCGGCAACCCCATGACCCTATACTGCCCCCACAAAACCCCAATGGCTTTCACCTCCCACTGCCCTGCCACTCCCTCTTTGCCCCCTCCCCACACCTCACATCACAGCCCAGCCCACCCTGCCACTCACCGTCTGCGCGCAGACATCCACCACAAAGGAGTTAATGTCATGCTGGGTCTTGGGCAGCTCGTTGAGGAAGGCCACCACGTTCAGCCTCGTGTGCTTGAGCAGTTTGAAGCGCAAGCCTGGAGGGAGGAGGGGGAGGTGAGACACTTCACACAGCCTCACAACCCAGTCACAGCACCACCACCCTCAAGTCTGCCCTGCACATCAACCCAGCCCCGAGTCTGAGCTGGTCGCTCTGGGGCAGGGAAATCTGCCCTAGCGTAACAAGTGCAAAAACGCTGCCTCAGTCTGAGGAAATCTAGAACTGATCACTCAAGAGGGGAGAGCTGCTTTGAGTGTGATAGGTGCAGCTCCCCAAGCACTTACTGGGGTCCTTGAGTCTCTTCACATTCCTGCTGCCCTTGAAATATTCACTCAGGATGCTCCTGTTGAGAAGAGATGCCCGGTGAGTAGCTGGGAGCTGGCAGTGGAACCCAGAGCCCTGTAGCTCCCACCCAACCAGACCCACAAGGAAATGCAATGAAAACCCTCTTCCCTTCCACAGCTCTGAGCCCATCCATGAGCTTCACAAATGGGATCAGAGGGAGTCTCACACCACTAGCAGGGGAGGGGTGAGTCCCATTTAACAGAGGGGAAATGGGGCATGGAGAGGGGAAGGGAGCTGCCTGGTGGCATACTGTGAGTTGGGGTTGAGCCAGAAATAGAACCTGGGGTCCAGGCTCCCAGGCCCCCTGCTCTAGTCACTAGCCACCACTCGCTTCCCATAGCTGAGGACAGAACCCAAGAGCCTGACCCCCAGCCCTCCTCCTCTCACCCACAGACCCCACACCACCCTCCTGTGCCAGGGATAGAACCCAGGCATCCGAGTTCCCCGTGGTCCCCCTGGAAGGCAGTGATTAACGCACCTGGAGGGGTTCTGGGAGAGGAAGGGGATGCTGAGGGAACAGCAGGCCCCATCGTGGTAGGCATCCAGCAGCCCCTGCCTGTCACCAGAGTCATAGACAGAGTAATACCTGCCAGGAAGACAGCGCGTTAGCAAAGCAGGAAGGAAGGTTGTGCTGCTAAGACAATGCTTCGTCATCACTGCCCCTGTGCTCTCCCCACACCTGGTCACTCTGTGCCCTTGCCCGGGACTCTGGAGAACATGACTCGCCTGCCCCCTCCCTTCTAGAACCCTCAATGACTCATCTCCCCACACCAAGGTACTTACTGCTGCAGGAAGCGCAGCACCAGCATCTTCAGGTCATCAGAGCCGAAGTAGCTGCCCTGTGCGTCAGAAAATGTGCCAGTTAGTGCATTTGCTCAGAGTCCTCCCCACAAAACACCCTGCCTCAGCCCCAGCCCCGGGCCTGCCCTGGTGGCAGAGCAGTTAGCGCCCTGGCTCACAGTCCGTTTCCTCTCCACGCCCCAATGTGCCTTTCCCTTGCCTGGCCCCTGGGCCCATCCAGCTAGCAGCGTGGTTAGTGCGGTAGCTCAAGGCCCCCACTCCCCAGCCACTTTACCTTGCAGGGGGGGAGAGTGGTGGGTGCTTCCACATCAAAGACAATGGGAGGGGGGAGCTCGTGGCCATCCTGCAGAGAGAGAGAGAGAGAGCAGTGAGCAGAGAGTGCCCCCGCTGGTGGGTCCTGAACAGGGCAGCCCCAGGTTAGCACAACTCACTCACCAGGCGCAGCAGCTTCGGGAACCGCTCTCGGATGGCGCTGTCAAAAACGGGACATGAATCAGCGATGCAGCAGGGCCAGCCAGGGGGACTTCTTCCCTCTCTCATCCCACCCACCGCTCTGGGCCCATCCTCCACGCCCTTGGCACTGACTCTGCAGGTCACAGAATGGGGCTGCCCCTGTGCCAATCACACTTCCCCTTCCCCAATGCAGTACCCCCTTCTCACCCCAGCAGGGCAGGGACTTGGCACTGGGGAGCTGGGTGTCAGGGACAGAGCAGATGCCCTAAGATTCTTCATCATGGCGGGGGGAGGAGGGGAGAGACCAGGGTTGTACTGTACCTGCCCCCTCCAGATCTCAGAGCCTTGGCAGATTTACAGGCCCAGAAACACTATGGGCAGGTGCCGCATGGCTGAAGGGCTCCACACTTACCTGGCTCTTACTCACCTATGTGGCTAGTCTCCAGTGAGGAGAGAGTGGGGGTGGGGAGGGTAAGACAAGGGCAGGATGGTGGGGGGAGAGGACATGGATTCCCACTGATCATGAAGCCTGCTGTCATTGCAGCCAACTTACAGCTGGGGGAAGCTTCCTGCATCAAGGCCCAGATCTAATTAATGTCCACGCCATGACCCGGGGGCAGGGATGACAGAGCAGAGGAGAGGGATGCAATGGCACAGAGGAAAGGAGGACAGAACAGGAGAGAGGGGCCCGGGAGCCCAGGGGCATAGCCTCTTCCTTCCCCGCATGGCTCCCCACTCCTACCCCAGATGCACTGGTGTTGCAGAGGCTCCAGGGAGATTCACTCTGGGAGAGCACAGCATTCTGGTCGATCAAAAGCCCAGGCCTCCTGCTCCTGCATGGAGTCAGTCCTAGTCACACCTGCTGCCGTGGCAGGGCCAGGGGCCGCTGATGGGCTTGTGTGCAGCTGCTCATGGATAGCACAAAGGAACAATGCAGCATGTGCCAGGTCCTGACACCAGGAAGGGCCCCTCTGCGCTGACCGCCATGCGGTCTGGTTTGGCCACTGCACGGCTGTGCCTGTCTTAGGTTGTTCCTCCCGTGAGGAATCTTACCCGTCTCTGGCTAGCCAGCCATCGTTGAGGGCCAACACGGGGCGCAGGGACCAGCAAGCACAGCACCTCCGTGGGTGTCTGGTGCACAGCGATATGGGGGGCAGCCCCCTAAAAATCCATCATGAGGCATAGACAACAAGCCCCTCCCCTGTGTGCGACTGGGGAGAGCAGGTGGGAAGAGTGGCTCTCTCATGGCCAGCAGGGGAGCAGGGATGCTAGGAGAAGAGGCTTTGCGTCCTGGAGTCCCGGTGCCCAGGATGGGGAGGAGGAATGGGGAGAGGGGGATGGGAGAGGAATGTAGAGGCAGAATCTAGCTGTTACTTTAGGGGAGTGCATTGTGGGGAAAGAGGACAGGGCTCCAAACTGGCTGAAATAGAAACCACATCATCAGACACTCAGCACTTCAGCACCCGATGGGGCCCAGAGCCTCAGCACAACCAGCGACAGGTACGGGGAGACAGACACCATCACTGGGGCCACTGGCAAGAGGGGC
Organism: Emydura macquarii macquarii; assembly: GCF_026122565.2. Taxonomy (NCBI): domain Eukaryota; kingdom Metazoa; phylum Chordata; order Testudines; family Chelidae; genus Emydura; species Emydura macquarii. Next base: position 4,657,487 of record NW_027131105.1, on the reverse strand, counting down.
TGGGATCCAGCTCCCAGCAACGGGAAGGCATCTTCATTCTGCTGCACTGCCTCCTGCTGGGCAGAAGAGGCCAAGTGGGTGGGGCCAGGCAATCCACAGGCCTTAGGGGCTGCCACTGACCTGACATAGGTGGACTGGTCCCGGAAATTGTTGCACAAAGGGTTCCCATCCAACCACAACTCCTCCAGCTTGAGCCCCTTCACTTTGTCCAGTTCACGCTCAGACTTCAGCTGTGGCAGGAAAAAGAGCAGAGGGGCACAGCATGAGCACAAGGCCTGGGGGACCAGGCCTGGCCTTGCCAGGGATGGTGGCAGCGCCTACCTCATTGCTGGACAGGTTGAGGATCTTGAGATTGGTGGCTTTCTGCGCCAGCTCCCCCAAGTCATCTAGCTGGTACAGCTTGTTGCCAGTAAAATTCAATGAGAGCAACTGCAATTGCAGAGGGGACAGAGGGTCAAAGGAGTCCAAGGCAGAGCTCCCTGTCCCCAGCGGGGTGGGCAGGGCCCCGAGCATCCAGACCAAGGATCCAGGAACCATCCCTAATCCTTACCTCAGGGATGTTCTCTTCAATGATCCTCAGCACGGCCAGCATGCAGTTCCGCCGGTTCAGCACCGCATCAATGTTCTGTGCCACCAGGTCTGGAAGAGATGCACAGGCTGAGTGCCCAACACCCTGGCCCCGCCCCCTCCATCAACACCGCTTCCCCAGTCCCAGCCCCCACACCTGCCAGGAGTACACGCACCTGGGTCCGTGCGAAGGTTCTTCAGATCCAGGGCCTGCTGGGAGCCGTCATATCTCTTACTCATGGTGACCTGAAAGCATAGAGACCCTGGGTCAGAGGGGACTTGTTCTGCAAAGTCTGGCAGTGGAGGATCTGGGATAGGCAGGCAGGCAGGCCCCTCGCTAGCTCACCTGATTGCCATGGGATGCAGTCCTGGGCAAGTTTTACCCAGCCCCACTGCTGTGGGGCAAGCTCCTCTCCCCTATACCCCCACCCCATGTGCACCAGGAAACCCCAGAGCTGATGCGGGCTTGAAGCACTCTCGCCCCGCCATGGACCTGCCCTGCAAAGGCACCACGCTGCACCACTCACCTTGAGTTGCTCAATCTCCTCCGGTTTCAGCTCCTTCTGGACAGACTGGGGTGGAGCCGAGCTGTTGACGATTAGCACCACCTGGAACACAGGCAAGCTGGGTCACAGAGGGGCAGGAGCCAACACTGGGCAAGAAGCCCATGTCAGGGCACTGGGGGTGGAGGGTGAAGGAAGACCACAGTGCAGAGAGGTGTCTGTCAGGCTATGTGGGGACTGGACACAGAATGTGTTCCTGTGCTAATCCAGTTGGAAGAGCAAGGACCTAGCCCTGCCCACGGAACCCCTCAGAGAGAGGCAGGCACAAGGCCAGTTCTAGGCATAACACGCCCCCTCATCCTTGGGGGTCCTCCCCAGTTAGGTGCTAGGCCCAGTGGGGGGAGGGGAGGGGAGGAACATACTTTGTAGTTTTCTCGATCTGTGATCTTGCGGGACAGCTGCTTGAGCGCATTGGCTATCATGTGACCCTCGACATAGAAGTAGGCCCGGCTCTGGTCACAGTGGAACTGAGGGGAGAAGACAAGCAAATCAGGGAGTCCTGGTATCCCTGCCCTAGCAGGAAGAACCTGGCTGAGCTGCACCTGGCTACAGGCACTCCCATCCCTGCAGCTCCATAGCTGGGGAAGCTGAGGCAGACTGACTCACCCAAGATTGCACAGCAAGCCTGTACCAGAGCCAGGAAAAGAGCCCAGAAGTCTGGCCTGACTCCTAGGGCCCCCTGCTCCAACCACAAGTTTCCACTTCCTTCCCAGAACTAGAAATTGAACCCAGGAGTCCTGGCTCCCAGCCGTCCTGCCTCCCTCCCACTATAACTCAGTAGACTCCATTCTCCTCTAAGAGACTGGGACAGAACCCAGGAGTCCTGACTCCAAAATCTCCCTCCCTCTCCCAGAAACAGGGATAGAGATCATGAGTCCTGACTCTGTCTCCCTGCCCACAGCCTGCATGACATCCACGTGCAACTCTCACCTCCACTGGAGTAAAGGGGACACTGGACAAGTTCTGGAGGGAGCTCAGAAGCCATGACTTGTCATACTTCTTTCCATAGGGAATCTAGGAAGAAAAGTCACTTGCAAGACAGCGTACAAGCTGGCAGCAAACTTTGGGGCTAGGACCAAAGGAGGTCTCAGGGAGCAGCCCTGTGGGCTAGGAACCAGGAGCATCAACCAATGAGCAACAGAGTCCCTCCCCTGTGCCCAGGGAGCTGCCTGCTCACCAGACACCTGGCAGCCAGGCTGGACATTGTGAAGGCACAAACTAAGTCAGAGGGGCAGGGCGACAAGGTGACCGGCAAGGGATGTGCCAGGGCTGTGGAGTAGGGGCTTTGCCACATTCCCTGCTCCCTCCCTCACCCTCCGGCACTCACTGTGACCTTGAACCACCTCTTCCGATTGCTGTTGCGGCTGACACTGCCACTCCGGTCCTGGGTGGTAGGTTCTCGTTTCACCGTGACCTGGATGTTGGTGGCACCTCCCCGGCCCCGGTTGTGCCAGTCATCGCCTCGCCTGCTCAGTCGCGGCCCATAGGGAGAGCTGTGAAGCGGAGGAGCATGAGCTCTTAGCAGAAAAGACATGGGGGGAGGCACATACTTTGAAAGCTAAGGGACCCAGAAACACCTGACTGAACCCTGTAGTCATGGCTGCATTGGGATGATATCTCTGCAGCAGCCCTCAGACATAGAGGCCCTAATTATCCCCAGCATAGGAACAATGTAGCCTTCCCCGGCCCCTCAATCAAGGGCTGGAGTGGAGCTGGTGCTCCCTGGAGGGGAAAGGCCCCATATCCCATACTCTGCCTCCCTGAGCTAACCACTCCCCACCCCTTGGGGCCTGACTGAAACTGGCATCCCCTAGAAGGCATCCCACCACCCTGAGTCACTGGCACACCACAATGCCCAACAGCACCTCTCACTCACTATCTGGCTCGGACACTGTCATGGGCATCGCTCATGGGAACATCTCCATCGCCCTCCTCCAGCTGACCACAAGGGCTGGGCCCTGCTACACCCCGGTTCCACGTGCGGTGGTTCATCTCACTGTACATCTTGCCTCGGAATGGACCCCGGCCTTTCTTCCTCCTCCCAGAGAAGCCACCTCCGCCACCCAGGCGGTCATCGCCCACACGATCATCGTGTTCTGTGCAGAAAAACAGAGCATCAGACACTGTCCAGAGACGCCCCTCCTTGAATGCCCGACACACGGCAAAGTGCCTACATGTAAGCCTTTGACCCTGCTCAGCTCATGGGCTCTGCATCATGGGGTATAATAAGAGATGAAAAAATCCATCAGGGTGTCACCCCCGCCCCAGTCCATTCTGTGGGCTCCCAGCTCACCCCCTCCCGGGAGCATTTCCACTGTGCCCATCCCCCGCAGCACCCTGCCCTGCCCCCACACTAGGCTGGGAGATGGGGGCAGGGATCCCCTCAGGCTTCTCCAGGAGATAGGGAGACCCCAGTTAGATGGCAACAGAGAACACCCCCCCACAGGCCCCACCCCGGAGACTCTGGAGGACCCACAGAACCCACCCCCAAAGCCCCTTCCACAAGCCCCGCCCTGAAACCCTCTTCCCACCAGCCCCCAGCCCCTCAGGGCCCCCGCCACAAGCCCCGCCCCCAGGACCCTCTCCCCACCCCGCCCTCACGAACGCCATCTCCGAGTTCCTCGGCCACAGCCCCCTCACCGCTGTACCCCCCTTTCCCTTCCTCCGCCATCGAGGGGGGGGGCGCTCCGCGCGCCGCGACCGGGCGGGGGAGGGGAAGGAGAATCTCGCTAATTAGCCGAGCGGGGGAACCAGGCAACCGATTCCACCGCTCGGCTCCGCTCCGCGGCCGCAGCGCATGCGTGAAACAGCCTGCCGGGAAAGTGCGCATGCGGTGGGCGTCGCGATCGAAGGCAATGCGCATGCGTAATGCAGCCGCTCATGCTTATTGCCAATCGGACGCTTTCCGACGGGAGAAGTTACGCGTGCGCCGAATTTCGCGTCCCCCAATTCGCCTCAGAGGAGGTGGCGACACTGCGCGTGCTCAAAAAAACCGACGCTCAACTGGGCTGAGAACTCTGCACTGCGCATGCCCAGAAAGCGCTCCCCCACCTCCCCGCCTTTCTGTAGTGTTACCCGCTACGGGGAGGAGTCAGGGAAGGCGCTGCTCCCAGGCTGCAGGTTCGAGTCTTCCTCTGGGCGCTCTTCCACCGGACCTGCGTTCAGGTCACATCCTAGCAGAGAATGTGGCAGAGGGCCCATGGGACCCCTTTTCTCACCCTAGCTACCTAGAGAAGGGTTTCTACAGGTACAGTAGCAACTAGAAGGTGGTCAAGGAAAGTGGGGGCCCTTTATTGGGTGGGGCAGGCAACCGAGTGACCGATGATGTGGGAAAAGCTGCAGTCATCAATGCTTTTTTTTTTTGCCTCTGTCTTCACGGATAAGGTCAGTTCTCAGACTGCTGCACTGGGCAGCCCAGAATGGGAAGATGAGCAGATGAAAGAGCTGCTGAAAGAAGACATAGTTCAGGACTATTTAGAGAAGCTGGAGATGCACAAGTCCATGGGGCCAGATGCAATGCATCTGACAGTGCTGAGGGAGTTAGCTGATGTGATTGCAGAGCCATTGGCCATTATCTTTGAAAACTTGTGGCAATCGTGGGAAGTCCTGGTCAATTGGAAAAGGGCAAATATAGTGCCCGTCTTTAAAAAAGGGGAGGAGGAGGATCTGGGAACTACAGACCAGTCAGGCTTACCTCAGTGCCTAGAAAAATCATGGAGCAGGTCCTCAAGGCCTCCATTTTGAGGCACTTGGAAGAGAGAAAGGTGATCAGGAACGGTCAGCATGGATTCACCAAGGACAAGTCATGCCTGACCAACCTGATTGCTTTCTATGTTGAGATGACTGGCTCTGAGGATGTGGGGAAAGCAGTGTTGATATACTTTGACTTTAGTGAAGTTTTTGGTATGGTCTCTCACAGTATTCTTGCCAGCAAGTTAAAGTAGCATGGGTTGGATGAATGGACTATAAGGTGGCCAGAATGCTGGCTAGATCATTGGGCTCAACGGGTAGAGATCAATGGCTCAATGTCTAGTTGGCAGCCAGTATCAAGTGGAGTGCCCCAGGGGTCGGTCCCGGAGCTGGTTTTGTTCAGTATCTTCATTAATGATCTGGATGATGAGGTAAATTGCACCTCAGCAAGTTTGTGGATGACACAAAGCTAAGTAGAGAGAGGATACAGAATGACCTAGACAAATTGGAGGATTGGGCTTTCACACTGGCTGGATTGGGGGGGGAGGAGGGGCTTTATTATATTGTTTAACATCAATAGGTCAAAATAATAGTGATTCATGTGAGATATGCCATGTTAGGTACTGTTAGAAAGGCTATAATGTGCTAAATAAGATGATAATGTTTGTTCATGTGTTTATATGTGTAATGGAAGTTTATGGATATGTTTGATATATCAGTATTTCAAATTGTGCTGTCTGGGTAACACCTCAGACAGGATGGCTGCAGAACAATAGTCAGCTTAATGGCCCATTGAGACATTCACAGGTGCAAGGCGCCCAGGGAGAGAAGCCAGGGATATACCTGATGAGTCACCAGGACTTGTTCATGTGACTTTGGACTCCATTTTGGTACCTATGAAATTCCACAAGCAGCATGGCAAGGGCCAGAGGACATAAAAGACAGAGCCCCCGGATCCATTTTGTCTTCAATCCTGTTCAGCTTCAGCCACCTATCTACCTCTGGATGAACTCATCTATAACTGAAGCTGTGAAACAAAGGACTGAGACCCACCCAAGTACTGGATGTATACCAGAGGACTATACAAGCCTGCTAACTCTACAATTCTCCTAGAAACGTGATATATATGGACTTTCAAATCATTTGTATGTATCTGATTGCTTTAATCCTTTAACATTTCTCTTATAGTTTGTTTCTTTCTTTTTATAATAAACCTTTAGTTTTAGTTACTAAAGGATTGGCTGACAGCGTGATATTTTGGGTAAGATCCAAACTTTTATTGATCTGGTACTGTGGCTGACCCTTTGGGGTCAGGAGAAACCATTTTAGTAAAGAGCATAGAGTTTAAATAACTGGTCTCTTTACTGGACCTAGTGGTTGATTGGGAGCCAGAGACTGAAATACAGTAAAGGGGGCTGTGTGTATTTGTATTTTGACTTCTTGATAACCAGTGTGGGGAATCAGAAGCACTGTTTGTGGCTGGTTGGGAAGTCTGACTTCAGTGTCATCCACCAGTGCTGGGAGACTCTGCTCTCCTTTTACAGCCTGCCCTGATCTTGGCATTTTCAGGTGGCTGCCCTAGGCATGGACAGGTTACCTGGGCCATAAGAAATCTGATGAAGTTCATCAAGGACAAGTGCGGAGTCCTGCACTTAGGATGGAAGAATCCCATGCACTGCTACAGAGTGGGAATCGCCTGGCTAGGCAGCAGTTCTGCAGAAAAGGACCTGATGGTTACAGTGGATGAGAAGCTGGGTATGAGTCAACAGTGTGTATCCTTGTTGCCAAGAAGGCATACTGGGCTGCATTAGCAGGACCATTGCCAGCAGATCGAGGGAAATTATTTCCCTCTATTCAGTACTGGAGTGTTGTGTCCAGTTTTGGGCCCCCCACTACAGAAAGGATGTGGACAAATTGGAGGGAGTCCAGCAGAGGGCAATACAAATGATTAGGAGGCTGGCGCATATGATTTATGAGGAGAGGCTGAGGGAACTGGGCTTGTTTAGTCTGCAGAAGAGAAGAGAGGGGGGATTTGATAACAGCCTTTAACTACCTGAAGTGGGGTTCCAAAGAGGATGGAGCTAGGCTGTTCTCAGTGGTGGCAGATGACAGAACAAGGAGCAATGGTCTCCAGTTGTAGTGGAGGTTTAGGCTGGATATTAGGAAGAACTTTTTCACTAGGAAGGTGGTGAAGTACTGGACTGGGTTACCTAGGGTGGTGGTGGAATCTCCATCCTTAGAGGTTTTTACGGTGTAGCTTGACAAAGCCCTGGGTGGGATTATTTAGTTAGGGTTGGGCCTGCTTTGAGCAGGAGGTTGGACTATGAATCTGCCTTTCCCTTTGTCCCCTCACCCTCAAAGTCCTAGGTTCAAGTCCCCCCAGGGGATCCTGGGCCACCTGTGGCCTACAGCTCATTGTGCAGCTGCTCTCTTTTGCCCCCATTGGCCTCAGTCCCTGGTACTGCCCATGTGAAGGGCCCAAGCTTCAGCAGCCATGGGGACCTTTATAACCCCTTCACCCCCTTGCACAGCAGGACAGAAACCCCAGGGGGTCCACAGCTGTGCCAGAAGGTCCTGGCTGCCTCATGGGCAACATGGCAGACCTGTGACCTACTATCATTTAGGACATGAACCCGTGCGCTGGGGATGACATACATCAGAGGGCTGATAGTCCAGCAGCCAAACCCATCTTCAGGGGCAAAGCAGGCGTAGAAGCAGGGGGAGCAGAAGTAGCCTACCTCCTCCCCATGCCATGTGCAAAATGAAGGTAAATGCAGCCAGGATCAGCGAGCACAAACTCAGCAGTCCCCTGCTTGCCATTTCACCCTGTGTTTTGCACTGTTTCTCTTGAAGTCCCTGGAGGCAGGCAATCAGTTAAGAACTGCAGCTTTAATTTAAAATAACCCACAAGTTTTTAGCCCCCCATGTTCAGAGAGAAAAGCTGGAACCTGCATAAAGCAGACCACACAGAAATAAAATGATTTGGGGGTTTGATACATAAATCTTGTGATTTTTTTTATGGGGGCCAACTCGTGATTTTTTTTATGGGGGCCAACTCATGATTTTTTTAACCCTTGAGACCAGCATATTGCAAGCTCTTTGGGGCATAGGCTGCCTCTGCTCTGTGCAGTGACGGCACAACTGTGCCATGATGCAGATAGAGCTCCCACCCACTACCACAAGCCAACTAATGAACTAGAGATGGAAAGTGGGAGGCACTGAACCTGGAGAGGAGCAGCTGGTGGGATGGACACACTTTCTGTCTAGGGTGCTGAGAGTGCACGATTCCCCTCAATCATCATCCACACTCAGAACAGGCATTCCCCAAAAACATGCCCCATGCAGTGCCTTTTGGGCTCATGTTGTATTGAGCATTTGAATGGTTTATGCATCACTGTGGGCCAGGGACTGTATGCACTCCATGGGAGGGAGGATTACTATAGCTCCGCCACGAACCAAAACCCATGGGGGATGAGTAAGGCGAATTACTTTAAGTCTTAGATTATAGACAGAGGTACTAGCCCATAGGGAGGGACTTGAATATCTGGTCCAATGTGGCTTTTCCAGAGACCAACCAAGAAAGGGTTTTTGCTCTAAAACAGTGAAATGACTCAGGGCCTTGTCTCTGATCCAGCAAACAGACAGGACTTTGTGTCCAAGGGGGGACCTGACCCTTGTGGAACAGTTGGAAAGATTTTACCCTCCTGGGGCCCAATAAGACAATGGGTGATCTCCACTTTTCGTATGTCTCTAGCATCTTCCTTTAAAAAAAAAAAAAAGTTCTCTTATGCTCTTAGTTTAAAATTCACATGCTTAAAGAGCTGTAGGGTGACTTCTAACTGCTGGTAATGTGCTGATCATAGCCCTGCGAGGGAAAGCAAAGCACAGGTGCTGGCTGGCCATTGGGCAGACTGGCTTGCTGGGGCTATCACAGCTTAAGGCTAAGCAGCCTTAGAACCCCAGTCAGGAGGGAGTGGGACAAGGGTCTCTGCCCAGAGACCAGTAACAGCTGAGTGGGCCGGGGGTGGGGAGGAGGAGATACACCTAGTTACCCTGAAACTGTGGCACCTGCTTTGCCTTGGATGGTGTGGCTTGTCACAACACAAACATGTCCGTGAACTGGAAGGAGTTGGGGGACCCATCTCCTACAAGGGCTGTCTCCCTTCACTTCTGCTCCGAGAAGGAACTGAATTGCTGACAGGAGCCCTAGCTCTCCACTGGAGCCCAATACTCAGTGACCCAATCAGCACCTGCTAATTATCCTACTGGGAGCAGCCCTGTTGCCTGCATCCCAGCATGCGGTCAGTATACATCCTGTCACTGGCAGCTCAACCCAGGGGAGGACCTGGTGTTCCCCTCCCTCTGTCCTCGCTCCTGGAGAGCAAGTAGCAGGTTCTAGCTGGAAGAAGCAGCACAGCCCAGCCCCCACTCCCTTTCCATATGAACCCCAGTTGATCAGAGGCAGCTGACTCCAGGTGGTGAGGTAGGGCAAGGCAGGCTGAGCTCAGTGCAGGGGGCTGCATAGCCTCAGCTTCTCCCCCACTCCCTTTCTCAGCCTGAGGACCCTAACCAACTCCTCGCTGCAGGAGGGAAGCTGGTTACAGTTCAGAGTCTCAGGGAGAGGGGAGCAGGCTCAGCCCAGGAGCCAGCAGGTCACTCCCAGCAGCTTCCTAGGTAAGAGGAGACCAGAGCGTAGAGCCTGGGGGTGGCAGCTGGGCCTGTGGCCATGACCCTCCTGCTCTCCTCCCATGCCCAGCCCACAGGAAACACACAGCCGGCAGTAGGCTGGGGATACAGTCAAGCTTTAATTTCTTTTAAAACCGTTTCTGCGCCCACCCCTCCCAACCAGGAAGGGGCAGTTTAGACCCCTCCTCTGCCCCCCGGGATACAGGTGTGGGCCTCTCCCCTCACCTGTCTGCAAAGGGACTTTCATCTGCTAGAAGGGGCAGCTCTCACCTTGGAATGTTAAGACCCAGATGGTTGTGGGGAACAATCGTGGTAGGCCAAGATCACAACTGGGTCATGACCAGGAGTCATCTCAGCCATCCTGACCAGGCCCCGGCTAGGCCTGGGCAGGGTTATTTACATCAACTATTGGATAGACCCTTGTGTGAGAGACCAGCAGAGGGAGAAATAAGGCCCCAGCCCCTCCTCACTCTGCCAGGAGGGAAGGGGCATCAGTGCACAAGGTGTGGGGGTTTAGCAAGACCATCAAGATGGTGAGAGGGGCACCATGGCACCACCCCTCCTATGATCTCAAGGGAAGGAGCTGCACAGAACTCACTGCAGGGAGTGCAGAGGTGGGAATTAAGCTGACACAATTGCAGCCCAGGTGCAGGGAGCCCAGTGCTGCCCCCCCACTGGAGGGTGCTCAGAGCACCTGTGACAGCTGGAGATTCACTGAGGAACGCCAGTGAGTGGTGCTACTTGGCAATGGCCCAGGGGGTGGGATGGGGGGGAGAAAGACAAAGACACAGCCACATCTCCCTCTGCACTGAGAGCCATACGGAGGGACCCATCCAACTTCAGGGCCAGCCCCAGCTGCAGTGGCACCCAACTGGGCGAGGAGGGAGCAGGGAGGGGAATCCTGTGCTTGGGGGCAGCCCCACATCTATGGGAGAAGGGAGAGAATTAAATACACAAAATAAAACTAGGGTTGGGGGGCATGGGGCTAACCCGTCATTCAGCCAAATGGCCCACAGGGCTGGCAAAGGCACGTCTGGGGGCAACTCCTTCTCCAAGCACCAGGGAGCTGCTAGGTGATAAGTGTCCTTGGGAGGAGGGACAGTCAGTCCTGGGTGCAGGCAGCTCGGGAGCCTCTGTGCAGAAGGGGGGAGGGGTAGCCCCACATGAGGGGAGAGGTGGGCTCTGGCAAGAGTCCCAGTGCTAAAGGCTCCTCCAACACTGGTGTCAGCACCCCACACAAAGCGCCCTTTGCTGCAGGGTCCTGGCGCTATCACAGGTGAGCCTAGGCACGTGCCTGCCCCCATTCAGTTCTGGGACAGCCAGCCTAGGGTTTCCCAGAGCTGTAGCAGAGTCCACAGGTCACAGTATGAGGAGGGAGAGCCCCTCTGGCGCCAGGCTGCCCCACCTGGGAGAGAACTAAGAGCCCGGTGCGCACACATCCATGAGAGGCTCTGCCAGAGAAGGTGGGAGCTCCAGGTGCTGGGGGAGGGCAAGTGCCAGGGGACGACTCAGGCCAGGAACACAACAAAGATGATGAAGAAGACGATGAGGATAAGGAAGATCTTGACCATAAGCCAGCGGTTGGAGGTAACTGACTGGAAGTACTTGAGGATCTCGGAGTGCGCAGCCTCCACGTTCAGCTGGGCGTCCTCCACGTTGGCATCAATCCTGGGGGGGGGGGGGGGAGGAGAAACAATTGAGTGACAGGTCCTGGGCTCCCCCACTCACCAGGCCTAACCCCAGAGGATGAGCTCTAGGCTTGGGGGGAGATGGAAATGAAGCTGGCCGCCAGGGCCAAGGTGGGGAGAGCTGTTCCAAGCCTCAGGAATGGGAGTGCAGGGAAGTGACCGGGAAACTGCCTAGCCACACCGCAGAAGCTGGTACCTCTGGATAGTCTCTTCTTGCTCCTTCACCATGTGTGCCAGCTGCTGGAAGATGGAGCCCAGCTCCACGATGGTGGATTCAATGTTCTGCATGGTGTCCGCCCGGCTCTGGATATATGAATCCTATAGAGGAGAAGGGGAGTCAGTGCCTGGGGCAGCCCTCATCCCCTCACCCTGTCTCTGGAACAGCCCTCCCTATCGCCCCCTGCAGCACCTGCTCGTCAATCAGTTGCAGCTGCTGACTTGTCCGGCTGTCCATGTCAATGGCCACATCTCCCGCCCGCCGGGGCTCATCCTGCAGTATCGCAGAGCCACCTGTGGAGAGAAGCCAGCGCAGTCAGGGCTGCCAGAGACTGGGGAGCCCCACAGCCAAGCCCCAGGCCTCTGCACGCCAGGCTCCCAGAGAGGAGAGAGCCAGCCCTGCCTCTGCAGAGGAAGTTAGACCAGCAGGGATTGGCAGGTAACTTCCTTAGAAGATAGCACCCACACCTCCTTCCCCCCCGGGTGCACCAGGCCCCTCCCACACGCTTCCACCCAGGATAAGGGGCTCTGGACTCACCCAAGTTGCTGGCGGTGAGGGGCAGGGAGGACATTGGGGCGTGGGAGAAGTGCTCGCGCCGGCTCCGCTGCTGCTTCAGGTTCTAGGGGAGCAAGGAGAGATCGGAGCAGGGGTTAGATGGGGGGCAGGCGGGATCTGGGCTTGCTAGTTCTCCCCATTGGGGGAAAGGACTGGGGGATACACTCAGATCTTACCTCCGTTCTCACCTCCAGCACTGACTTGAAGTCATTGGACATTGAGGCCAGTCTGGACTGAAAGGGAGGAGGTGAAAAGTCAAAAGGCAACTGGGAGCAAGGCCAGACTCAGCTAGTCCCACCCCAGTTCCCTCTGCAATCCGCTCCCCCCACCAGCTCAGAGCCACTCCCCTCCCCCCATTGCCCTCATCAGCTGCGAGCACCACCCACTCCCCAGGTCCCTCTCTCCCAAGGCTCCTGACAAGCCGCTGCCCCTCACCTGCAGCGACACCACAATGGTGTTGGAGTGGGTCTGCACGTGCCGCCCACTCTGGCTGCCCTTGGCCCGCACGAACTCCTGCAGCTGGGCAATCTGCTTGTTCAGGCTGTTGATGTCCTGGGGGAGGGAGAATGTTCCAGTCTCAGTTTAGGCCCACGCCCCCCAGGCTCCCACCCAGCTAAGGCTGCCATTTGCAGGCTCCAGGTCCCTTTGTTCCTGCATGCCCTACCCCCCAAATCTCTGTGTCTGCCACCAGGAGATGCTAGCCCAGCTCCCTCTAACCTGTTTGATGATGTACGTCAGCTCCTCTATCTCCACCGCCTTGTCGTCAAACAGGGACTTCCGCTTGGCCACTGGGGACAGAGGGGGGGTGTCAAGGGTGCATCCTGCTGTGAGGGCAACCCACCTGGCAGGCAGTAGGGAGGGGGCCAGCCCCAAGGCCAACTCACAGGAGTCTTGGCTCCTTCCTTCCACCGCAAGGGCCCTGCTGTAACAGTCACAGGGAAGGATGCCCCCAGGATCAGAGATAACCGCCTCCCCCACATACACCAGCCCAGCACCACTAACCTCCCTTCCTTGCCACTCCCTAGCAGCCCCATAGCCCATCCCAGCTGAGTGAAGCGAGTCTGTGTCTCCAGTTCATAATGGCTACAAAGAGGTGAGAAGCATGTTAACCCCCAGTGCCACTGGCAGCCCCTCCATGCCTGAATCCACCCCCGCAGACAGCCCCCTCTCACACACCCCCACTCACAGATGGTCAGCTTCTCCAGCTTGGCAAAGGTGTTGCTGAGATCTTTCCCGATGCGCCTGGGTGGAGGAAGAACAGGAGAGCAGAGTTATGGGTATGAAGAGGTTTGTTGCTCCCCCAAGAGGGGCCTGCTCACTAAATGCACCAGCAGGGCACTCCTTCCTTACCCCAGCCCTGATCCCCAGGACCCAACCTCTTCCCACCCCCATCCTAGACCAGCCAGCCTGCCTCACCTTCCCCCAAGGTCCCCTCCCTGCCCATTGATCCTGAGCCAGTTTCCACACACTCCCAGGTTATCCAGCTGCTGAGTCCCCTCCCCAAGCTTCGGCTGACCCAGCCCTTCCCCAAGACCAGCTTGCTCCGGCCCCACTCACTTGGCCATGACTGTGAATTCACTCCTCTGGCGCATGGCGCTCAGAGCGGGTTTGTTCATCTGCAGCCCATTCTGAAAGGAGAGAGACAGAGAGACTGACCACAACTGTTCCAGAGCTGAGCACCCCCTATACTAACAGGGAGTGGGCCTGACACCCCGCAGGAGACAGGGACTTACCTGTCTGCTCTGCAAGGACTTGCAGGCGGAGAGGAACTCCTGAGTGCGATCGCGGCACGACATGGTGTCTGGCAAGGGCAAGGACGAGGCGACAGTGGTGGCAGCAGGTGGGGGCAGCTCTTGTGTCTGCGAAAGTCCCAGATAAACGCCCTGATCTGTGTTCTTAGAGCCGTGGCGTTTTCTCGTATTCATTGAGGCTCATAACCTGGCGCTAGGGAAAGGGGAGTCCATAGGCTCAGGGGTCTGGTTAATGGCAGAGAGCCCACGCCCTCCTCTCCTGTCCCCATGAACTCTCTGCTCCTCCTCAAGCATGCTCACCATCACATCACATCACATCACCTCCCCACATCCATTCATCCTTCCTCACTCCAGCAAGGAGCTGGCAGCTCTAAGGCAGCCCTGCCTGCCCCATGCAGGAGCAGCTCGGGAGGCAAGATGCAGACAGCCCGAGGTTCCCATGAGCTCAGAGGGGGATGGAAGGGGCTTCCCAAGGGACTCATTTGCAGTTCAGACGGGAGGCGGCTCTGTGGGGGAAGGGCCAGGCATGTACAGCCGGGAGAGACCCCCCGCCCAGCTGCAGAAGACCTCCCGAGGAATCAATGCCACCCTACCCAGGTGTCGGTGGGCTCTGGTCCCGACGGGACGGCATGGGTGACAGACACCGGCAGCGCCCAACCCACCAGGCAGGAGCTAACGGCAGGACCAGGCCATTGGGATTAGAGGCAGGAAGGGGGCGGAGCGGGGTCCCCCGGCGGGACCGGACCGGACCGGACCGGACCGAGGGTAAACAAAGATGACGGCGCTGGGGGCCCCTCCGCCCATAGCGCACCCCGCGCCGGTTCAGACCCCTGCTGAGAGCAGCCCCACGGCCCGCTTCCGCCTCCGCCAGCCCCTCGCCCCAGTGAGCAGCCACGGGAAGGGGGGCACCGGGCGGCGGGGGGGGGGAAGCGACTTCCAGAAACCAGCAAATAACGGCTCGGGCGGGCCCGGAGAGAACCCAGGAGTCCCGGCTGCCGCCCCCTGCGCGCCGCCGCGGGAGCCCAGCGCAGGCAGCCCGGCCAGGGGGCGCCGCGGGGGAAGGGCCGGGCAGGGTCGGAGACGGGGGGAGAGGAACCGATGGGGGTGGGGGGAGGGGCTGAGAAAGTGGCTCCCGCGGGACGCGCGGGGGGGGGGGTGGAGCGGCCCCAGCCGCTGCCCGCCGGGACTCACCGAGACGCGGACTCTGCGCTGGTCGTTACTGCCCCTGGTCTGTGTCTGGAGCCCACCGGCCGGGAACGACGTCACTGCCACGTACACCTGGCGTAACGCGTCAGCGCGCCACGCAGCGACGTGCCACGCCCCTTTTCCCGGGAGCGGTTTCTTAAAGGGGCCGCGGCACCGTCAGCGACCACAAAGTCACTGACGGGGCGTGTCCTAGTCCCGGCGCGTGGGTGGGTGGGTGAGTGAGTGGGTGAGTCCTCTCTTTGCGAGGCGATCCCTGCCCGCCTCCGGGGGACACACAGCGCCTCCCACCCGCCGCCTCGGGCATCCTCCGCCAGGCCAGGCCAGGCCCCTCCCCCCGGGCACCGGCCCCCAGCGAGCCCCGAAAGTGGCCGTGCGGAGGGGGCCCTGCTCACAGCCGGGGCTGGGGAGAGGTGGCTCCACCCCGCCGCCACTGCGCAGGTAGCCATAGCAGCGGGGGGGGGGGCACGCTGATCCGAGACACGGCCCCCTCCCCCAACCCCCTACATCCATACCCTGCCCGGGACATTGCCCCTCCCCCAACCCCCTACATCCATACCCTGCCCGGGGACATTGCCCCTCCCCCAACCCCCTACATCCATACCCTGCCCGGGGACATTGCCCCTCCCCCCCCAGCCCGTACCCCCTACATCCATACCCTGCCCGGGGACATTGCCCCTCCCCCCCCCCAGCCCGTACCCTCTACATCCATACCCTGCCCGGGACATTGCCCCTCCCCCAACCCCCTACATCCATACCCTGCTCAAGGACATTACCCCTCCCACCCCAGCCCATGCCCCCTACATCCATGCCCTGCCCAGGGACATTGCCCCCTACATCCATACACTGCCCAAGGATGCTTTTGCCCCTACATCGATCCCCCTGCCCCCCCCCCCAGGGCCGTAAGCCCAGCACAGAAGCAGCTCTGAAAGTTATGTTTATTCCCCATCTCTGTTAGCAGCGGGGTAGCTGTCTAGGAGTGGAGGCTTTTCCTCCAGGGCCTTGGCCTCCTGCGGGCTGCTCTCCAGGCCAGAACTGCTGGGCCCAGGCAGGGTGGTGACAGAGGTAGTGCTCTTGGTGCTCCTTATGGAATCACGCCGGTTACCAAAGATGGACACACGTCTCCAGATGATCCGGATCTTGAGGCTTTCTGTTGAACGCACCTCAGGGGCAGGGTCCACAATCCGCAGCTGCTTGCACCTAGACATGAGCTTGCTGTCTGAAATGGAGGAGTGTAGGCTGTCAGCATGTTGCCCAGACCATACGCATACCCCAGGCCTCACCCAGCCTTAGACATCATCCTTCCCTTCAGTTGCAGTTATTATTTATGGAGGATATTATCATGACACTGATTTAACCATAAATTCCTTTATTAAATCCAAAGACCAAAGAGTATTTATACAATTGCTCTAAACATGCCTACAACGCCTAAATACTCAGCAACATACCACATTCAGACAATAACAAAACAACTATAAACATTTGATCATGATACTTACAAATGGGGAAAAGCCAGTGCTGCTTAGAGCCGCATTGGTCAGCTCCAAAGTGGCCAGGACACTATTAGCAATGAACCCTTTAAGAGTTTACTTTTTTCTACCCTTTAACAAACAAGGGATGTCATTGCCTATTACTGACTTCAGCTAAAAACCAATTGGAGACAGTTCACTCTTATTCCCAGTCTCAATCCAGCTAAGATTTACAACTTTCTTTCTGCCCCAGGCCTTTCCTCCCTATCTTCCTGCTGACCAACGGTTTTTCCTTTGCACCTGGGTTCACATGGGCCCTAATTTTTGCGATAACACTGGAGTGGGAAAGGCCATGTTGGCTCCCTTTAAGACAGATTCTCTTTGTCTTACTCTTTGACCATCTGCACTCACCCCTATCAATCAGTGGCCTTCTCTTCAGAAATATCCCCTTATTTTACTAGTTATTCATTGAACCAGACATCCTCCTTACTTCATTTCTTCTGGCCCTAGAACTCGTTACTTTCAAGGCCTTTTTTTTTATTTGCTATTCAGGGCCTTCCTTTACAACACATTTTTTTAACCAAACTTATTAATTTAATTCTCTGATTTTATATTTATTCTACATTCCCTACCTTAAACCCCTACCTACTACATGGGTTTTACTACACTAAGCACTTCAAACATACTTCTACAATTTTGCAAAATTTTATACAACCACCAAACTTTGCAATACAGAATTAACAGAATAATTACCAGAATAACACTGATAATTACCAAAACATTAAATGACCACCTTTACCATGGATGTAGTCCCACATTTATAAGCTTGCTCTGCCTTTAAAACTTGCTCCTGCAATTTTATCTTTGCCTATTTTTCAATTACATTACACAAAACTGGTACAAAATATAAAAATCTTTCCATTTATCACCACCAGAAATTCAGGCGTGAAACAGAACATGGGCCAATTAAAATAACACTCTCTGAGTCCATACCTGAAGTGGTTCTTTCCAGCCACCACACAACACTTGCCATTACCATCATAGGCAGTTTTTACTTCACCAACTTCCCAGTATCTCAGCTGTACTGTGCAATTTGGAGACTTCTCCCCCAGAATGAACCTATATGCTGACAACTCTGAAGACATTACACCTGCCCATGTAAGTGTCCTCCAACTCCAGGTGCAAACAGCAGCCCAGGTCTGGGGTTTTCCAGACCTTGTCATTGCCATGCAACGGTATTTGAGGAGGGAAAACAAACTTCTCCCACATCATGTGTGTTGCAGTGCTTTCCAGTGCTTCCACTGTTACATTCTGACTAAGGCTTTTTTTCACAGACTTCATGGTATTGGACTTTGTTCATTTCTTACCCTTACCAATCAGGATTACCTCCCTTGTACCAAATCTTTAATTTTTCTGTGGTGATGAAAGAGGGCAACTTCCTTGTTCTATGTCCTTTAAGAGGTTTGTTCTTTATATAGCATGTATTTACAATATACTGTACGTTATTGCTTTTGCTTTTTACCTTTCATAGTAGCAAATTAACTTTACTTTGTACATTTAAAAAAATTACGACATCATGCTTATAAAACAATTAAAAGCTTTTTATCAATAAATTATTTTCTTTGTTCATTTTTAAGATACAATACTCTAGATGCTAACTTCTTGCTGAAAACGCTTGCTCAATTAATGGACGCAATACCTCTGCTTCTGTCAAAATGCTTGGTCATGTTCCCACAGCGCTCTATGTCAGCTTGGTTTCAGAGTCACCTACCAGTCCCAAACAGTTTAGCTTGTATGCCAATCTTATTCAATTCCCTCCGGTTTCACTGCTGCCCCCACCTTGGCAGGTTTATGCATTTTAAAGTTTACATTTTTGTCCATAAAGTCTTTAACCATTTTTGACCAAACTCCAGTGACTGCAGATTACTGAAATTCAATAACACTGGTGCATAAATCAGCTAAACATTATTATACAATATTTCCTTAATAGATTTAATCCTAAGCCTTTATTTGGATTTGTTTTCAATTTAGGGCATTTTAATCGTGTATACAATTACTTAGCTTTCCATTTATAAAACACTGTCCTGTAGACTTTCACTCCCTTAGTAACATTGACTTTACACCACAATTAAACAAAACTTTTGGACAGATTTTTAATGGCTAAACTCCGTTTCTTATAGTCACTGATCTTCCTTGGTTCTGGGTTGGCTTCTGCTTCCAAAGTGCACAGCCATCTGAAAAAGAAAACACAACCTATTCTGGCTCCTCTTTGGAGCTCTTATAGGATCTTAATGAAATAAGTCATTTACATTTCTTTTATCCCTTTTATAGTATACACTGCATATTCCAAGAGGGGAATGCACATTCCTTCCATGTTTTAACTTCCACTTTTTATTTGCTATAACATTATATTAGGCATATTAATTTTCACATGACATATAATTGTTTTGTGCTTACAGAATTTCCATGTACCCTTATCAAAGTGACTGTCTGATTACTCAGAGCCACTTTGAAGGTCCATGTTCCTAACATTGTTTCTTTTATACTCCTTTCCCCTGCTGTTGCCCCAGAGATGGACTGTCTCTAATTTTTCATTCTTCTTCTGCAGTTCTTTTAGCTGCCATTTTATTACTGAAAAAGGATCAGGGTCTCTGCCCACTATCCTAGTTCTAGCCACCCCTGCCATGTCCTCTAGTCCTTATTTTAAAAGACCTTTAACTTTATAAAAGCATCAAGGTACCCAAAGGTATAAATGCTAAATAGCAAAGCCAAATAACACTAACTCCTGAGTTTGGCAAAAAGTGTCTGTCAGTTTTGCAATTTTGAATGAAAGATTCAAATGGATTTTTAGTGAAATCTTTTAAAAACCAACTCATTTTAAACATACAAAATAGGCTTCTACAAACCAGGAGTGCTGGTTTAGGTCCTTAACACCTGACCTAATTATACACATATATTTACATTTAAAAAAACCCATTTTTGCTTAACACTCCTTGCATTGCTTCAATTATTTGTACACAGCTGTACCCAGATTACATTCCCTACTTGTACATTAGGAGGCAGTTGAATTCCAGTGGAAACCCCTTTTTTCCATTTAGTGATTTTGACTAAATCATCCATAGTCAAATTATTCAAGTCAGATTGTCTCTGCCTGCAGAAGTCATTTACAATTGGTTATTTCCAGACCATCCCTTTGGGAAAAGGCCCGTTTTCCTTCAGAATGGCTGTAAAGGCTTCTGGGGACAAAAGCAAAGTGGTAGTAGTTGTCACCACCTAAGCTCCCCTTCGCATAATTTGTTTTACTGCTAAGGGTTTCACAGGGCATGCCTGCACTGAGTTATACTGCCATAACTAGGCTTTATCATCAAACCAAGCCTTCCCTTCTTTAGCACTTTCACTCTTCAACGTTTCACACGGCCCCAGAGTGTTTAATTCCCTCCAAACTCTGCAGTGTTAATTTGTGCAACAGCTCATTTTAACTCCTCAGTCTCTTTCCTTAAATCACTTATTTCCCACAGTGACACATTTATCGCCTGCTTGGAACTTATCTTTGTGCTTTTTTGCACCCATTCTTTAGCCAAGACAACTGTTCTCTTCATGGTGTCCCTTGGGTCTTACTCTAAAATTCCAGTGGCATTCAATGGACCTCTGCCTTACCCTACCAATATTTTATGTATTTACGACGTTCAACAAACCTTTGTGGTGCTCTGCCAGGAGTTTATTTGTGATATTCATAAGAATGGCCATATTGGGTCAGACCATTGATCCATCTAGCCCAGTAGCCTGTCTTCCAACAGTGGCCGGTGCCAGATGAATCAGAGGGAATAAACAGAACAGGGCAATTATCAAGTGATCCATCCCCTCTTATGAAGTCCCAGCTTCTGGTAGTCAGAGGTTGAAGGACACACAGAGCATGGGATTGCATCCCTGACTATCTTGGCGAATAGCCATTGGTGGACATATCCTCTATGAACTAATCTAATTCTTTTTTGAACCCCACTTTTAGTTTTGTCCTTCACAGCATCCTCTTGCAAGAAGTTCCATAGGCTGACTGGACGTTGTGTAAAGAAGGATATCTGCCATGCTCTGCCAAGCATTCTTTTACAGAAGTATCCAAAGTACTTCTCTCTATTACCCTTATATTAGTGAATTTCTCTTTAGGAGAGAATTCTATACTGGCAATATAGAATTATAGACTTATTACTGTTTATTTTATAAACAATAAATAACCAGGACCAGATGGTATTTCTCCCAAGAGTTCTGAAGGAATTAAAAAATGAAATTGCAGAACTACTAACTGTGGTATGTAACCTATCACTTAAATCAGCTTCTGTATCAGATGACAGGAGAATAGCTAATGTGAAACCAATTTTTTTGATGACACCAATTTTTCCTGGCTATTACAAGCTGGTAAGCCTAACTTTAGTACCAGGCCAATTGATTGAAACTACAATAAAGAATAATCAGACATATGGATGAATGCAATTTGTTGGGGAAGACAACACAACATTTGCAAAGGGAAATCATGCCTCACCCATCTAATAGAATTCTTTGAGAGGGTCAACAAACACATGGACAAGGGTGATTCAGTGGCTATAGTGTACTTGGACTTTCAGAAAGCCTTTGACAAGGTCCCTCACCAAAGGGTCTTAAACAAAGTAAATAGTCATGGGATAAGAGGGAAGGTTCTTTTATGTATCAGTAACTGGTTACAAGACAGGAAACAAAAGGTAGGAATAAATGGTCCATTTTCAGAATGGAGAGAGATAAATACTGGGGTCCCCCAGGGATCAGTACTGTGACCAGTACTGTTCAACATCTTCATAAATTATCTGGAAAAAGGGGTAACCAATGAGGTGGCAAAATTTGCAGATGATACAAAATTACTCAAGCACACTGCAAAGAGTTACAAAGGGATCTCACAAAACTTGGTGACTGGGCAACAAAATGGCAAATTAAATTCAATGTGGATAAATGCAAAGTAATGCGCACTGGAACACATAATCCCCACTATGGATACCAAATGATAGGGTCTAAATTAGCTGTTTTCACTCAAGAAAAAGATCTTGGAGTCACTGTGGAGAGTTTTCTGAAAACATCTGCTCCATGTGCAGCAGCTGTCAAAAAAGCTAACAGAATGTTCGGAACTATTAGGAAACGGATAGATGATAAGACAGAAAATATCATAATGCTACTATATAAATCCATAATATGCCCACACCTTGAATACTACATGCAGTTCTGGTCACCCCAGCTGAAAAAAGATATATTAGAATTGGAAAAGGTACAGAGAAGGGCAACAAAAAATGATAGGGGGATGGAACAGCTTCCATATGAGAAGAAATTAAAAAGATTGGGACTGTTCAGCTTGGAAAAGAGATGACTAAAAGGGTATGATAGAGGTCTATAAAATCATCATGTGGAGAAAATGAAGAAGGAAGTCTTGTTTACCCCTTCACATAACACAAGAACCAGGAGTCACCCAATAAAATCAATAGGCAGCAGGTTTAAAACAAACCAAGTTACTACTTCACACAACATATGGTCAACCTGTAGAACTTATTGCCAGGGGATGTTGTGAAGGCCATAAATATAACTGGATTCAAAACAGTATACAAGCTCATGGAGGATAGGTCTATCAATGGCTATTAGCAAAGATGGTCAGAGATGCAACCTCATGCTCTGGGTGTCCGAAACCTCTAACTGCCAGAAGCTAGGACTAGACAACAGGGGATGGATCACTTGATAATTGCCTCATTCTGTTTATTCCCTCTGAAGCATTTGGCATTAGCCACTGTCGGAAGACAAATGGATAAACCATTGGTCTGACCTAGTATGGCTGTTCTTATGTTGGCCACAGAAGATAGGCCACTACCCCTTCACCCCAGGGCTTAGGACAGCTGAAATTAGTGTCATTTGTCTTCCCATGGGTGCCAGAATGTTGGAATCATTATTATTTATGGAGGCTATTATCAAGACACTGATTTAACCATAAATTCCTTTATTAAATCCAAAGGCCAAAGAGTATTTATACAATCGCTCTAACTATGCCTACAACGCCTAAATACTCAGCAATGTACCACATTCAGACAATAACAAAACAACTATAAACATTTGATCATGATACTTACAAACGGGGAAAAGCCAGTGCTGCTTAGAGGCACATTGGTCAGCTCCAAAGTGGCCAGGCAGCTATTAGCAATGAACCCTTTAAGCGTTTACTTTTTTTACCCTTTAACAAACAAGGGATGTGATTGCCTATTACTGACTTCAGCTAAAAACCAATTGGAGACAGTTCACCCTTATTCCCAGTCTCAATCCAGCTAAGATTGAGAACCTCCTTTCTCCCACTACCTTTCTTCTCTATCTCATCCCCTCCTTCCTGCTGACCAAGTTTTTCCTTTGCACCTGGGTTCACATGGGCCCTAATTTGTGTGATGGCATCGGTGCGTGGGGTGGGAAGGGCCATGTTGGCTCATTGTAAAACTGTTTTATTTAAAGCCATCTTCAGTCATTCCATCAGTCAGAGACCTTCTGTTTAGAAACATCCCCTTATTTTATTAGTCATTCTTTGAACCAGACATCCTCCCTACTTCATTCTTTCTGGCTCCTCTAACTCATTACTTTCAAGGCCTTTCTTTTACTTGCTACTCAGGGCCTTTCTTTACAACACACATTTCTTTAGCCAAACTTAAACAAACTTTAATTCTCTATTTTTATATTTATTCTACACCTTTACAGCTCTGTGGTAGTGCAAATGAGGAGCCAACAAGAAGTAGTATAGGCCAGTGGTTAGAGCAGGGAGTCGGGGGATCCAGAGCCCCTGGCTTCTATTCGTGGCTGTAGGAGAGTGGGGTCCAGTGGGTCACAGCAGACAGCTTGCTGGGCAGCAGGATGCCTGGATTCCACTCTGTTCTGGGGGGAGCAGGGCTCTGAGTTTCCCCAGAGAATAAACCCGAGGACATAGAGGGCAATATGCACTGGGACCCCAGATCACCCAGGGGCAGGACCTGGAGGCCGATGGGGACACCCCCAGACTGACGGATAGACGGACAGAGTTTCTGTCTATCAGGGAGAAGCATGAAGGACCCAGCATCGTTCCCCTGTAGGGATTCCGCCCCCCACGTGTAGCCCCCTCCCCCCGCGGATACCCCACGATCCCCTCTCCCAAATGCAGGAATCCCACCCCCGTGCAGAGCCTTCCCCCCATACACCACCGGGATCCCCCCACTTGCAGACGCCTCCGGCAGGAGCCCCCCGCGCCTGCCCGGCTCTCCCCACCTGCAGCGCCGCTGGGCCCCTCGGCCCCCGCGGCGCGGGGCTGGCGGCCGGAGTGCACGCAGCCCATGGGTGCGCTGCCGCCGCCTGGAGCCCGGCGGCTCCGAGTCCGCCCGGCCCTGTGGGCGCTTTGTGAGGTCAGCGCCCGGCGACGCCTCCCTGCCGCGGTCTCCAGGCGAGGGCTTGGCCCGTCGCACGGCCCCGGTCTCGGGCGAGCCGCCCACAACCCCCCCGGTACGGTAACGCAGCCAGCACCCGCCCCGGCCGAGCGAGCCCTCCCCGCCGCGCGGCCGCCGCTAGCACCAGACCCGCGGGCTCCGCCTCCTCCAGGACAGGCCGGGCAAGATTCCCCGGCCGCTGCCCCAGCGGAAACCCTGGCCAGGACTCCTCGGCCGGCTGCTCACCCTGGGCGGGCCACGCACAAGACCCGTTGCCATGGGGCAGGCACGCAGAGGGGTGCCAGTGCCTGAGGCACAGACTATTGCATGTGGAGGGAGCTGATTGGGAGGAAGGGGGGGCCCCTCTGCCAACACCCACCTCGGGGGCAGTCTGCCCCACAGGCACCGCCCCCGTTGGTAACGTGAGATGGGATAGTGGCCAGGCCTGCCTGCTAGCCCCCCCGCCCCACACATGACACGGGTGCTGCAGGCCAAGGCCTGGCTCTAGGTTCTTTTTACAGTGCTCACAGCTGGGCACCCAGGGATAGGTGTCCCGTCCCCCCCCTCCCACACCTGCTCCCCTCCCCTCCCCCCACAGCATGGCCCATAGAATGAGTCTTTATGGAGCTGGGGGGGGCTTGGCTGCCCCCAGCCCCAGGCAGCCTGCACTGGGAGGTTAGGGCCCTGCCAGCCCCAGCTAGGGCTGGTGCATTCCCACCCCCATCCTTTTCAGCTGCAGGGGAGAGGCTGGGGCTTCTGAGCAGCGGAGAGGTGATGCTGCCCCCTCCCCTTGTCCAGGAAGGCATTGCTGTGGCTGGGGCAGAGAGCAAGTTCATCATCCTTTCCAGCCAGGGCACAGGCTCCCCACTCGCCCCCCTCAAGGCCCAGTGCTCGTTCTCTTCTGCTTCTTGGGCCGCTTGCCCAGCTGGGGCTCCTGGTCGTTGGGGTGCGCTCTGCGCTTGGGCCCTGCTTTGGTGGCCACCGTCTCCATGACATCCCAGAGCTCATCTTCTTCCTTCACATCAGCCTGGGGGGCTGCAGGCTCAGGCTCCTCATCCTGGGGGAGAAGGCAGTCAAAGCAAGCGGCACCCCCCTCGCAATACCTGTGTAGGCAGAGGGCCCCCATGGAAGGGCAAGGGAAGGGTCTCTGCTCACCCCGTAAGCAGGTTTAGAAGAGCAGGAGGGCATCTCCCCTGCTCCCCGCCATAGTAACTGGAACCAGCCCTCAGCCCAACACCACCACAGCTAGGAGAGAGGCAGCTAAGGTGTAGTGACCCAGAAATGGAGCTCCCACCCCAAGAGGTAACCTCCTCTGCTCCCTCCCTTCCCACCACACTCACCTCCCACTTCTCACAGCTGGTCAGCAGCAGGCAGTTCAGCCTGGACTTCAGATACACCTGAAAACAATAGGGAACCCCGTCAGAGACCAGGATGCAGAACGGGAGAGGGAGTCACTGCAGCTCCAGCCTCTCCCAGCAGGGGGCACGGTGGTGAGCAGGGCAGGCACAATGGCGGGGGGGGGGGGAGGCACGTCTAGCACGGGGTGGGCGAGGACACAGCTCTCACCTTGTGCACCAGGCGCTTGTCCTCAACGTGATGCACCCGCAGGAAGCGGTCGAGGCCACAGGAGGCCACGAGCGGGAGGGTCGGGTGACACTGGATGCTGCGCACACTGCCGGCAAAGCCCTTCAGGCATTTCACCAGCCGGCCTGCCACGGAGGGAGACAGATCATCACTGAGCCAGCCCCCAGCCCCCACCCGATCCGAGCCAGAGGGCCAGTAACATCTCTCTACACTGACTCAGCCCCGACCCAGCCTCCACCTCCACCTCACAAAGCTCATCTCCACCCCCACAAGGTAGACCTCTCGCAACCCCCCCAACCCAAAATGAACCACCGTCCCCCTCCCCCACAGAACCCCATACCCCCTCCCAAGATTAGCCCCCCATGCCCTGTGGCTGGCAGCAGCAAAGCTCTGTGGGCTGCAGCCACCCCCCAGCCCCTGCTCACCTTGCCGCAGGTCAATGAGGGCCACGTCCCCGCGCGAGCTGCCTACCACCACAGAGCTGCCAGGAGATGAGTGTCAGTCACGACAGGAGCCACTGCCCCAGTCCCCCACCCCCCGGTCACAGGGACACCCACTGCCCAACCAGGCGTCTGCCCTGCTCCCTCCCTCCCCCCGCACTGCCCAGCCAGGTGTCTGCCCTGCTCCCCTCCCCACTGCCCAGCCAGGCGTGCCCAGCCAGGCGTCTGCCCTGCTCCCCCCCCCCCCGCAACCCAGAAACATCGGCAGCTGCTTTCCCACCACCCCACCCTGCCCCACTGTCCACCCAGATCTGGGAACAGAACCAGGAGCCTGGACTCCCCAGCCCCCTGCTCTAACCCACAAGGTAATGCTGCCTCCCACCACACAGAACCTGAGGGAGGTCCAAAGGGAGCCCTGGTGCTGAGCTCAATGGCTGCTCAGGCTGCCTGCCCTGGCATTCGTAAGCGGCACCTCACCCCAGGCCACAGAACTGCTGCTGCTCTGCCCTGCCCTCCCCCAACGCGGGTTCAGTGCCCCCCTCAGCCAGCAGGGAGAAGGACTCACTTGGCACCAGGGGTGAGGGAAAGGGCTGTGAGGGGGTACTCCCCGTAGGTCACCTCCAGCATGGGGCGCCGCTGTGGGGAGCTGGGGTCGTACAGCCGCACCTGGGAGAGACAGAAGGGTTCAGCGTGGCCTTGCTCACCCCCTCCCTGATGGGCAACCACTAGGCCCCAAGCAGGTGAGCTGGGGGCACCAGAGGCCAGCTACCATAAAGGTACAAACCATCCGAACACCCAAATGTCTCCCTCCTCCCACCCCTCCATCCTGATCCCCCTCCCTTAGCCCCTTCCCTCCCCGAACATCCCACCCTT
Organism: Emydura macquarii macquarii; assembly: GCF_026122565.2. Taxonomy (NCBI): domain Eukaryota; kingdom Metazoa; phylum Chordata; order Testudines; family Chelidae; genus Emydura; species Emydura macquarii. The sequence continues at coordinate 4,630,765 of NW_027131105.1, read as the reverse complement.
CCATCCTCTGGCCCTCAGACCCTGATCCCTCTTCCCTCCCCCCAGCTCCCCCACCACTCCATCCTCTGCACCTCAGACCCTGACCCCTTTTCCCCATCTGCCCCAACCTCTCCAGACCCCAATCCTATACCACTCTCCCCCACGCTCTTCCCGCCATTATCCCAGCCGCACCCTCCCCCACTTGGCCCGCTGTTTGCACCACCGACTGATCCCCTTCCCCATCTCCCCCTCCCCAAACACCATCCTGCACCCCCATCTCCCCTTTCCCAGATCCCACTCCCTATTCCCATTCTCAGACCCCAATCTGCCCACCCCTTCCTCTGCCTGCACCCCAGACCCTGATCCCTTTATCACCCCTACCCATCTCACACCCCCACCACCTCCCAAATTCCTCCCAGACCTCCTCTAGACCCCAATTCTCCCTCCCCACTACAGACCCCAATCCCCGCACTGCATCCCAATCCACCCCTCAGACTCCCACCTGGTGGTACCCAGTGCAGGTGACAATCTTCTCAGAGCAGGGTAGGAACTGCAGGTCACGCTCCCAGACAGGCACCCGGAGACTGAGCCAGTCGTTCCGCACCTGCCGAGAGGGGCGAAGTGGAGTAAGCGGAACCACAAGGCCTAGGCTGGACTTGCTCCTGCAGGGCCCAAGAGGATGTTGGGCTCCAGGCAGGGGCAGGAGATGAAACACAGATCTTGGGAGGGGCTGGGAGGAAGGATGGAGTGTGTATGGTGGGACACAGGAACAGGACCAGGGAACAATGGGTAGGGTCAGGACAGACTCTCAAGACTACCAAGGAGTAGGGTATAGTTTTAGGACCAGGCCAGGGATTTCCTCCCCCAGGGGCAGCCAGGGCAGATGCTGATAGGAGACATGATCAGGTGCGAGTGTGGCTGGGGCTCCCTAGGAAAGGGGCATGGCCAGGTGGAAGACACAGCCCAGGCTCCCTGGAGCAGGGACTCACGTTTTTGGCACGGAAAATGGGTTCCTCAGGCCGGTGCAGGTCCCAGATTTTCAGGGCGTTCTCTTTCCCACCTGTCCCCACACACTGAGGTTGGGCCAGGTTCTGGCGCATCCGGCACACGCCACCCCCCACTTGGGTTTCCGCCTGAATGGGGCAGCAGAAAGGAGGAAGTTATAATACCCCCCAGTGTGGGGGCCCTGACAGGACTAAGCTCCACTGCATTTCCCTCTTCCCACAAAGCAAATGGGAATTTTCCCCACACAGCTTGACTTCTTGGGACCAGCCTGGGAGAAAACAGTGTTAACCCTAATCTGGCATCAGATTCCTTCTTAATGCAGCATCCCCCACTTAGCTGTACCCTGCCACGAACCCAGCATCCCCTGCCCCAGGCCTCTCCCCATGAGAAACTTACGTTTTCAGATGAGGCATCCCGCCAGACCTGGAGGAGACCAGACTCCACACAGGTGATGAAGGAACTGCAGTTGTGGACCAAATGGTGGTGGGATGGAGAAAATCAGGGTGTGGGGGAGAGAGACAGAAATCATTGATCGTTTATAAAAACAGGCACAGGCCATGCTCACTGCTGGAATTAGGGGGTGAGATGGATAGGCAGACAAGGAGTGAGTGTCACAAAGGGGACCTTGAATTCCCTGCGTAAAGAGGGTGAAAGAAATGCTCCCCCCCACAGGATGGGTGTATTCCTGTCTGTGAGCAAGGCAGATCAAGTCTCTGACGGAGACATCCAACATTAGCTGCTATAAGAAACAGGACAGTAGGCTGGATGGGCCCATTAATCTGATCCAAAGATAGGCGTTTGCATGCATGTGGAGTTAAAGGGTCTAATATGGAGTGGCAGGGAGTGGGAAAGGGTAGATGATCTAATCCAGGGGGAGGACGCATGAGACCCGGGGATAGACGGACCCATGGATCTGATCTTGGGAGCAGGAAGAATGCATGAGACCCGGGGTTAGATGGGCCCATGGGTCTGAGAGGAAGATGCAGACAGGCTTGGGGGGCAGCTGAGCGGTTCTGCCCGGTGTGGGGCGCGGGACCCCACCTGTCGTGCACGGCCAGGCCGCAGAACGAGCCCTCCCCACCCGGACACTGCCGCGACTCCGTGAACTTCCCCTTCTCGGTGCTGAACAGCTTCACCGACCGATCCAGGCAGCCGATGAGGATCTGGGGAAGGAGAGTGGTCAGGAAGGAGAGTGGTCAGCGCAGCCCCAGCCCCAGCCCCGCTCCCGCCGCCAGGCGCCCCAGGCCCCTCACCTCGGACTCGGAGGGGTCTCCCCAGCACATGGCGCAGATGCCCTGGTCCCGGCGCAGCGCCGAGGCCGCCAGGTAATTGGTGGCCTGTCTCCGCCGCAGGTTCACGCCTGGGAGGGAGACGGAATTGGTCACTGCGGGGGGTGGGACAAAGCCTCCCCTCCCCCATCACCTCCCACCGGTACCTTTCAGAACTCCGGTCTCGGATCCGACCCACACGTGATTCCACCGCGCAGGAGACGCCATCTTGGCCCTAGTGCCTCTCTCTATCCGCTCCGGCTCGCACCCTGGCCTCTGCACCTATCTGTGGGATGGAGGGGACTAAAAAAGAACGGAAGTGGTGTGGGGCCGGACCGATTACAGTGTTACTCTGCAAGCCGGATGTCTGTCAGAATGCGCGAGTCGTGATAGGTCCGGCCGAAGCCACTTGCGGTTCTTGGTGTCACAATGAACACTTTCCTGCCTACATCTAGTCCTACTCTTAACGTTCCCCTCTGCTGCCTATTCATTGCCCCTTCCAGCAAACCAGGTTTTGTGTGTTGCTTGAGCAGATGCTATGCACACTTGTAGCCTGGGGGTGATCAGACAGGAAGTGTTGAAAATCGGGACAGGAATGGAGGATAATGGGCGCCTATATAAGGAAAAAGTCCTGAAAATCAGGACATCTGGTCACCCTAGTTGCCCCTCCCCACAGGGGGAGGGACCCCATCTCTAGGCCTCCTCGCACCAGGAACAGGAGTCATAGCAGTAAGGGAACCATAGCAGTTGATGAGAGTGGAGATGCACTAGGGGAACCCGTCCACACATGGTCACAGCTTGGAAGAGTAGCCCTGTGTGATGCAAAGCAATGTGAGGCATCAGGTTATAGCATCACTATGAGCAGGGCCCACACTCTCATGGGAGCAGCCAGGAACTGGAATGAAGGAGCTGAGGGGGCTCTTTGTACATCCCCTCTTCAGTTGACTGCTTAGATTCTGACCTCATAGTGGGTCTGACCTGAGGACCCAGTCTCAGGCAAGGTCTGTGCAGGGCTGGCCTGCTGGAGTCCCTGATCATAGTTGGGGTCTATGCAGCACCAAAGATCCCACTTTCTATTGGGAGGCTCGAGGCCCTCTTGTTGTACACATAATGCTCACGGGCTACCTGATTTTATTTTTATATTCAAATATAAATGAATAATTATAACAGGAGATTCAAACCTGCTTTATTAAACTTCTTTTAAATGAGCATTTGACACACTCATAAAAACCTTTATTTACACTAGGGTTGCAAGATTAATACAACTACTCAACTGATGAAATGAGGCAGAAACAGAAGAGAGTCAGACCAGCCTGCACCTGACTCTGACCTCCATTGCTCAACTTCCCCACAGGCAGTAATGCCCCAAAGAGTCACAAAAAATAACATCCATAAACCCGTGGGAGAACACTTTAATTCCCCAGGGCATTCTGTCTCTGACGTGAAAGTTGCTGTACTTTTTTTTTTTTTTGAAAAACACCCACAACTCCAAAAACAGACTTCAGAGAGAAACTGCTGAGTTAGAAATGATCTGCAAACTTGACACATTCAAACTGGGTTTAAACAGAGACTTGGAGTGGCTCTCTCACTATGGAAGGTAAATCACTTTGCTCACCCATTCTCACCTCCTACTCAATGGTCGTCATTAGGTCTTAAGTACCGGACTCCACCTCCCCCATTGTTCTCAATGCACCTGGATATCTATAAGATGCCTCGGTGTTACCTATTTTCTGTATTACTGCATCTGAAGAGCTGAAGTCTCTCAAAAGCTTATGTCTGCAAATATTCAATGTTAGTCTTTAAAGTGCCACAGAACTCTTGTTGTTTTTGCTGTATACAGACTAACAAGGCTAACCCTCTGGAAGTCTTCTCATGTATCTTAGCAGAGTAACCCCTTTGCCCCATCCTGCAACCTCCCATCCCCTGCTGATGGGCAGGAAATTGTGGCTTTTCTGTATTTTGGTACTGGAGACAATGCCTCACAGATACAAATAAGTCCACAGAGGACTCTGCTGTAACTAAAATAGAAGGTGCATCCATATCAACAGGATAACAGAGCCTAGGAGACTATATAAGCCAGAGTTCACCCACAGCAAGAAGGAAAAACAGAGCAGCTGACACAATGTAGGACAAGGGATAGAAGGGACATGATGAGCCAGCTGGCTGGCAGACCAACAACACTCTATGGGGTTTGCAAGACAGAGACTTGTCTTCAGCATGACAGGGCCCACCCCAGCTCTCTACAGGGAGCTGTGACCCCTCACTACAGGACTTCAGACAGCCCAGCACAGCTATGTTGAGCATGGTCCAACTCCACCTGATAATTCCACCCCTTTCCAGACCAGCCACCCCACCCTCCCAGGCAGGCCTTGGCAGGTTGCCAACCATCTGTAAATTTAGTCAGTAAAAAAGTGCAATTTTAATACTGTCCATAAATGAAAATGTCCATGAAGTTGGGTAGAAATAAAGCATTGTATTTTGACACTGCCTGTTTTCCACTGCCCACACTCAAAGAACCTGATTGATCAATGACTAGCAGCTAAGAGGGTATGTCTGCCAGCCCGTGCCATCAGGATGCCTGCATCGATGAGCTGGCTATGGAGACCTGCACATTCCATGCACAAAGTGCTCGCTAGCTAACACTGTACCCCTGCCAAGTAACTGGTGTTAACCAGTGAGCATTTCCTGTTGACACAGTGGTGGGGCTACACCACTGTAAGGGACATAACCTGAATAGCCAAGTCAGCGGAGCAAGGGGGGTAGCTAGATGTGCAGGTAGGCAGACACTCCTGCAAGGGGGGCTGATTGTTCATGAAGGGGTAACTGCACGTGGCAAAATCTCCAGCATAAACTATTCAGTTCCTTCCCATGGCCTTGGCCAGGTACCTAGTGAAAGCAGAAGAAAACCCGTTCTTTGGGCAGAGGGGGCTGCAGCTACCTCAATCTGGGGAGTCAGGGTAGCCCTGGAGAAGAGACAGTTAATCGCCCCTTGAGGAACCCAATAACCAGTTCACCTTTTTGTTCTTCCCCTCCCTCCATGTGACAAGCACCCACACATACTGTGATTTCCCACCCCACTAACCATATGCTCAAGAGGTGATGGGTGCTAGTCCATATATAAAAAAGGCAGGAAGACACCTGTTACGAGTAGGGCACATGAGATCACAGGAGGCTGAGATCTGTCCCCACTAGCCATCTAACAGTTTCATAGAGAGTGAATACATTTGTGACATTATTTTATTATTTATGGTATTTTTAGTGATGTCAGTAAAAAAACAAATCAACTTCAGCTCATGTTAGTAAAAACTAAAATGCCAGGCTGGCAACCCTGCATGATGGTTGCGACCCACATACTGAGGCCCATCAAGACACCACAGACTCCAGATGCTCTGTGCAGAGATGTTATTTGACAGTCACTACACACAGAACCATACACTGACTGCATCCATCAACACCAAGCTCTGCTGGGTTTGTCAGGGCTCAGCAGGGAGGGGAGAGCTCTCCCCAGGAGGCAGGTGTGATGGAAAAGCTGCATCTGCTCCTGGCTGGTCCGTGCGCTCCAACCTGCAGGTGGGAGAGAGACCAGTGAGATGAGTGCTAGCCAGAGCAGACAGGGATCCCCAGGGACCAGCTTCAAGAAGTTCCAGTCAGTCACCAGCACGGGACTGGGGCAGTAAGTGCCTCATCATATGCTCTACCTCATGCCTGGGGGAAGGAAGGGTGGGCATGGGGTGGGGGTAAAGTCACATCCAGGGAACGTACCATGCTGGGGATGGGAGGCACCAGCACAGGAGAGTGACAGCTCATGCCTGGGGATGGGAGGGTCAGCATGCAGGGGGCAAGGTTCAAAGTCAGCAACAACTGCACCCCTGGCTGTGTTCAGGCAAGCTGTGCTTCCAGGTAGCCCTGCCCTATGAGACACAGGCAGAGCTGTAGCAGAGTAGCTTCCCATGGCACACCCCTCACCTGACCCATGCTGCCCTACTCCCATCAGGCGATTCCTTTGGGAACAGAGTCTCCTCCTCTCCCTCCACCAGCCCAGTGGGTTCAACCTTGGCAGGTTCTGGACCAGGATGGACAGTCAGACAAGACCTGCTTTCCTCATCAGGACGCGGCACCTCCCCACCTCTGACCCACAGCCTACGGATGGGGCACCTTCCACCACCTCCCTCTGCCAGCCCCAAATGAGCCCCTTCCCCAGCTGGTGTTTCTCAGCCCACCTGCAGCTTCACTGGCTGAATGCCCATCTCCCGGCTGGAATTCCAAGGCTCCTGAAATAGAGGAAACAGCTGTTGGTGGCCTGCTCCTCGCCCAGCCCTCCATGTTTTCAAACCCACAGGCTGCCAGCTCCTGGCTTCAGAGGGAACCACTCAGTCATGGGGATCAGACTGGGGCGGTAGAGGTCTCATCACTGAGAAGCCAGAGAGTGGGACAGGACCCCTGCTAGGGGGCAGAGCTTGCCAGTCGGCTTACACTGAGGAGCAGCTGTGCACTCTGCCTGCCTGCCTGCTTTACACCCACAGACACAGCACATCACTCACCATTTCAGGCAGCTTCAGATTCCAGACCTCCAGCTACCTGCTGGGACAGGACAACGCAGTCAGCAACTCCCCAGCACAGATGTCCCCAAACCCCAACCCCGAGCTCTGTGCAGTTTCTCAGGCGTTCAAATATTTTCATGTTTATATTAAATCAAAGTGAGCTAGTTTGGCTCATCATTAAAACTGCAGCGAGCATCCCCTCCCCCACAACACAGCATTGTGCCTGCCAAAAGGGGGGGCTGCCCAGGCCCCTCCCAGGCATTACCACAAAAGCGAAACCACCCGCCCTGAGCTGGCTGCCCTGACACCACCATGCAGTTCTACTCCCTCCACACCCCTTGTCCCAGGTGTTTGGGCAGGAAACTTTGATCCCAGGCAGTGGCATTTACAATTTGCCCCAGACAGGCAGAGTAGCACAGGGACAATTCTAGCAGCTGGTCTCTTGCACATGCTTCTATGCAAGGGCCATTTGCAGAGAGCCCTGGAGAGAGCTGAAGGGCCCTTACCCATGACTCAGCACAGGGGCCATCCACTCCAGCATCTTCAACCTGAAGAGGTGAGGAGAGGTTATTTGATCTGAATCCTTGAGGCCTTCATTTCTAACCCTACATCCCTGGACTAAGTTCCTTGATAAGGCAAAGCCTGCAGCCTGTTCGTCACCAAGCCTCAGAATCCAAGTCTCAACAGCAATGTTCAGCCGAACGAGATTCCAGAAGGAGCTCATCACCTCAGTGAGAGCAGGCAGCTAGGACTGAGCCCCACACAGCAGCAGCTGATTGTCTGGGTCACAGGCTCCAGGACAGAGCTAGCAGTAATACAGGAGTTCACCCTCTCTCCTCATTGTGGAAGTTTCAGGCCCAATAGGGCTTGGCTGTTGGTCCAGCCAGGGATCAGCTAGCTGCAGGAGCCCTTACCTGTGCAGCTGGATCAGGAGCTAGCCAAGATTCTCACTCAAGCACCTGAAAAGAACCAGAGCGTCTAATTAGCGTTTGCTCCCTCTGCTCTGTAGTGGTTTTCATCACCACAATGCTTAGATAAAGGTGCTCTGACTGCATCCCTTGCCTTGCTGTATTACAGAGCGCTGCTCCTGCCTGAGAGGGCTGTGTGCAGAGCAGCATTCTGGGGTCAGAAAGGGGTGGGTTAATCAGCCATTGCACCCAGGGAACAGTGTCAGAGCCAGCCCAGCGTCCCATCAGACTGTTCCTTTTGGAACATGTTCTCCTCCTCTCATGCTGCAGGTACCAGTGGGTTCACCTTTGCAGGTTCTGGTACCGGACAGACAGTAAGACAGGCACAAGTTTCCTCATTGGAACAGTGGGCAGAGGGAGAGCTGGGACTAGAGAATAAGAGTAGGTCACTCACCATTCCCAGATCCAGGCATCTCACCTGCATAGAGAAGAGGAGGAGAGGGTCAGTGAGCACAGGAACGGGGCACAGCTCATAGGTGCAGAGCCAGAGCAGTCTGATCAGGGCTTTGGTAACTCAAATGCCATGAGACAAGCGTCGTCCAGCTAACACCGTGTCATCCTTTCAAACTGTCAACATAATGGCCCAGCCCAGAGCTACAAGAAGGGAAGTGGCCAGGCCCTACCATGCTAGGGACACTGCACAGGAGACGCATTTACCTGAGACAGGCACTCAACCCAGGAAGTGTTGACCTAGAGGGAAAGAAGAGAGCCCCGTGAGACAGATGCCTGTGAATAAGCAGCATTCCCAGCCCAAGGGCCAGCTGCCATCAGAACTCTAACATGCTAGTGACCAGCGTTCTTCAAAACTTTTCAGAGAAACTGGTTAAGATCACATGGCAAGAGGGTTGTCGGGGGACTTGGGCACTGACATAACCCAAAGTGGAGCGCTCAGCACCCATAGAGCCTGCTCCCAGCAGTGCAGGCCTTCCAGCCCCACAGAGACCAATAACTCCCAATCCTACCTGTATAGGCTGTATGAGAGGCTGGACTCCATCTGGTGGTGGGGGTTACCTGAAACAGGAGGGACAGGTTAACTCTATTCCTAGACCAAAAGCCTCTCCACTCTCTTCCCCAGATATGATCTCCAAGTTCTCAGAAGTAAGCTGGCATCACAGACACTCAGCCATATGCTTGTCTGTTCGCATTCATCACTGAACAGCCAGGGGCAGGAACCTGACTGCACCCATGGGAAATACCCACACCTTGCAGCCTGCACTGACCAACCACTGCAGCTGCCCTCAGGCTGGGTAGAGGACTGAGCTGCCAGGCACACAGGAATGGTCAGAACCAGTGTGGAACCACAAATCCCCATCCCCATAGAAAACCAGATGCTGCCCTAACATACACAGCCATTTACTGGAAGACAGCACTGCTGCAGTGAGCTGGAGCAGGTAAAACATCTCAGACCAGTCCAATACATAGATCGCCGGCCAGCACTGACCACCCTCCTTCATCTTGCCCAGCCATCGTTCTGAGCAGGGCACACACCTTCTGCTGGTCTAAGAGGGATGCATACCTGGAGAGGCAAGGCTCTCCATGCAGGAGATGACCTAACAAACAGCGAGTCAATGGATGAACCTCAACTTAAGCCCCACAGGTAGCAGTTCATGAGTTGTGTCCCTGCTCCCATCCCGGATCCCAAATAGGGAAGAAAGCTGCACCCTAGCCCTGAGGTAATGCGGTTGGTTTTCCCTGTGTAGACCAGCCCATGTTGTATGTATGGTTCCCATCAGAGATGGAAAAAGCTCAGCTACTCACATGTGGAGATGTTGCAGATGCACAACTGGTGAGACCCATGCCTGAGAAAAGAGACATGTATGAACCTTAACATGCAGAGCCATTGACTCTGCTCCTGTAAGAGCAACAACATTCCTACAGCCTTGCCCACCCGCTCACCATGTTAAAGGCAACATAAGCATATGCTCCCTTCTATTGCTGCCCCAAAGGGGCCTGTCCCACACCCAGGCAGAGCTGCAGGGACCTGCACGAGATCCACACCTAGCCCAGCTGAGGTCAGTGCCACTCAGAATCTGGTAAAGATTTTCTTCACTGAATCCTCAGAAAGAGAGAGTTCAGCATTTATCATCTTTGCAGCACTTCATGCTCCTGACACACACCTCTCCCACCATCTCCTGACCAGGGACCCAATTAACAGCCATGACGTGCTCCAGTAATGCTGACATCTCACCCCCAGTAGCATGCCCCACTGCCGCTTGCCCAGCTCCCCATACTAGGGAACTTCAGTCATTTACAGAGCACAGACAGTAGGGTGCCATGGCCTTATAAATGTACCCATGGACCCTTCGGCCACCCGAGGTGCCCCACATACCAGGAACACAGAAGAACTGCAGCCCATGGCAGCTGGCTGAGCCTGGGAAGGAGGAAGAACGGGAGAGGAGGCGTCTCCAGCTCACACAAGGCATTTGTAACTCACCTGAGCGAGCACTCGGGCCTTCACAACCTGCACACAGAGAGCAGCATTAGGGACAGGGGATGGGCACCCATCTCCATGGCAAGGGGGCAGGGCCCTGAAGAGCACCCAGCAACACGGGCTCGTTCTCCCACGGCCCAGGGCACTGCCAGGGCCCCTCCGACCCCTGACAGGGCTGTTCTCCTCAGACAGATCTAGGTCCTCACAGAGGGTCAGCACAGGTCTGTGACAGTCTCCTCACAGAGAGAACAGCCCCACCCCCTCCGGCGCCAGGAGCCGCGCTGGGACAGAGCCAGGCGCGGGGCCCTTCTAGCCACGTGCCCCATCGCCTCACAGCGCCCCGCCCCGCCCCCCCCGCAGGGGCTTCCGCGCGTGTCAGGACAGGAGCGCGGCCCCCCGTGTCCCTGCCTGCGCCAGCCCGGCCCAGATGCAAGGCGCTGGGCGCCCCCAAGGGGCTGGTTCTCCGCCCGGCGCTGGCAGCGGGCGCAGCGAGCGCGCCACGGACCAATGGGGGGGGGGGGGCAGGGAAGCAGAGGCGACACGGGGGGCGGTCACGTGCCCCCCCGGCCGCTACGGGTCGCCTCTGCCCCCCCCCCCCCCCGAGTCTCCCCATCGCCGCCCCGCTGCAGGGCCCCTCCCAAGATCGCCGCAGCCCAGTAGCCGCACGCGCACTACAGGGGCCCCCAGGCCCCGCACCAGGGCCGGCCCCGCTCACTCACCCCGCCGCGCGCCAGCACAAACGGCCGAGACCTGCCCCCGCCGAGGCTTAAATACGCAGGAGGAGCCACGAGGCATGCTGGGAAATTCCCCTTTCAGGGGAGAGGGGGAAAGCCGAACGCGCATGCGGATCGAGGCGGATGGGGCGTGGGAAGGCGGCTAAGCGCTTACGCCCGCAGAAAGGGCGGGTAACTTGATGTCCACTCATGCGCAGTAGCGTAAGGGCTATGCAGGCATGCGTAACGGCCGTTGGGGGAAATAAGGCGCAGTGCACATGCACAGGGAAGTGTTGTAAATGCGCGGGAGCCTGAGTGCGCATGCGCTCTGGGGGCAGGGGAGGCTACGTGTGTAGGTACGTAGGCTGGCGTGCTGCCTACCACAAAAGTGAAGACAACGCAGAAAAATTTGGTTTTTCGGCAGCCCCGGAGTCTTCTCCTCGCGCCTCGCTGTTTTGTGTGTGTTTTTGGACTCGCAGCCGGAAACGGAAGTTCAAAGCCACCATTTCTGTCAGGAACCGGAAGTGATATTCCGGAAGAGATGCATCCGCCATTTTGGTTGAGGGCAATTGGACCGGAAATGGACTGTCTGTCATGTTTGTTCAGGGTGTGGGTTGGGCTTTTATGTTTGGCTCTTTTGGGATGTGCCCTCAGGCTTGTCTCTGTGACGCAGCCTGGCGAGGCGAGCAGTTGGCGGGTGTCATCGTTGGTCCTTTGTTCGCAGTGACCGCGTGAGGTGGGGGAGGGGAAGGAACCGCTCTGAAGTGCACCCGCTGCTCCCTTCCCAGCACTGGTGGGTGACACTGAAGTCAGACTTCCCAACCAGCCACAAACTGCGTCTGATTCCCCCAAACCGGTTATCAAGAAGCCAGTCCACTAATACACCCAGTCCCCTTTGCTACATTCCAGTCTCTGGCTCCCAATCAGCCCCTAGGTCCAGTAAAGAGACCAGTTATTTAAACTCTATACTAAAAAGATTCCTCCTGACCCCAAAGGGTCAGCCACAGTACCAGATAAATATAAGTTTGGATCTTACCCATGCTGCCAGCCAATCCTTTAGTAACTAAAACTAAAGGTTTATTATAAAACAAAGGAAACAAACTATGAGAGAAATGTTAAAGGATCAAAGCAAATCAGACACATACAAATGATTGCAAATCCATATACATCAAGATTCTGGGAGAATTGTGGAGTTGCAAGCTTGTACAGTTCCTCTGGCATACATCCAGTATCTGGATGGGTCTTAGCCCTTCGGTTCAGTTGCAAGTGAATTGATCCAGAGGTAGGTGTGTGTCTGTAGCTGAACAGGAACAAAAGACAAAATGGTTTCCCAGGCCACCGCCTCCTGGCCCTGGCCCCTGGTGCTGGCTATGCTGTCTTGTGTAATTTCATAGGAACCAAAATGGAGTCCAAAGTCACATGGACAAGTAGTCCAGAGTCAGGGGTGCAAGTCCTGGTGACTCAGCAGGTGATGCTGGCTTCTTCCCCTGAGCCCCTTGCACCTGGGAATGTCTTAATGGGCCATTAAGCAGGCTATTGTTTTGCAGCCATCCTGTCTGAAATGCCACTCAGCCAGCACAATTTGAAATATTGATATACCAAACATAGCCATAACTTCTATCTCACATATAACACATGAACGTAAGTATTATCATCTTACTTAGCATATTATGGCCTTTCCAAGAGTTCCTGACATGGCATATCTCACACGAATTATTATGATTTTGACGTACTGATGTCGAACAATATACTAAATTCCCCCCCCCCCCCCCCCCCCCCCCCCACACACACACACACAATACAGCCAGCATGACACCCCCAACACAACACTGGTGTGGAAGGAAGTAATCAGAGCTCCTGAATACACCTCAATGGCCCCCCTGATCCAGCCAGCGTGACACACACACCTTGCAAGCAGTAAATGATGGCCTTAGATGCAAGGTTGGGATTAATTCAGAGCCCAGCATGATAATTCAGATCTTGCTCCTGCCTGGTGTGACTCAGAAGTGACTCCACTAGCATCAGGGCCATGACAACAGGACCAAACCCTCTGGGTCATGTCTGGGGTTGATGGGCGGTTCACACCCTGAACTCACCTTGGATTTGGAAGCAGTGTTGGCCTGGGAATGTAATGTAAATGCCACCAGACGTGACTGTGGTCTGGAGGGGTGACTGATGACAAAATCACTTTTGTCCTCTCACAGCTCATTCCACCCTCCTCCCAGTCATGTCACACACCTCCTGCTTGGGATCCCTCCATTCCTTCACCTGAGTCTCCAAACATCAGAAGCTCTTTCAGGTAAGATGGACCCCAGCTTGGTTGAGAGACGGAGGAGGGAGGGGCCAAGGAATACAGTAGGCTTAATGGCTGGGGTTCAGGACTCCTGGGCTTTATTCCCAGCTCTACCATGGATGCAGAGTATAGCCTTCTAGGGAGGGAATTCAGGTCTGCATTGCTGGTCGCTGCTCGTTCTGGAGTGCCACAGCGGTGGGATCGGGCTGTGACCCCTCTGGGAATTCCCACCGCCTTCTACCACTCAGTCCCAATCGGGATGGGTTTCGTGCCCGTAAGGCCGTTCCCGAGAGCACATTTGACCAATAGGGAGAAGTTCTAGGGCAGGAAGAGGATCCTGTAAGCAATCTGAGAAGCTACTCCCACCTCCCTTTCTCAGATGCTTGGCTGGTGTGTCATTCACATGATCAGGGTCAAAGTCAACACCATTTTGGGGATGAAGGAGGAATTTTACTATAGAGAAGTAGTGGAAGTGCCTACAATCAAATGTTGGCCCCGCCCCTTGATTCCTCAGGCTCTGCCCACATGTCAGCTTGACTCCACCCCTTGACCCATCGGGCCCCCATCCCTTAACCATAAGGCCCTGTCCACCTATAAGGTTGGCCCTGCCCCTTGACCACTCAGGCCACACCCACTTGTCAGTTTGACTCCATCCCTTTGATGCATCGAGTCTCGCCCACGTGTAAGGTTGACCCTGTCCCTTGGCAGAGGGTGGTGGGAAGAACTCAGAGATGGCTCGCAGACGAGTTACAGAATGCTGCTAGGGAAAAGGATAGTTTGTAAGAAAATTAAAAGCATTAAGTCAGAGAATGGTGAGGGACAAATGCAATATAAAACTTGGTAGCTGTAAATAAAAATATCTCTTGAAAAGGGCTTTGTGACTATCTTTGTTTCTGTCAGAAGGTCTGAGTGGCCCTTAAATAAGATAAAAGTTTTGGTGGGTCACTTTTGTTTTCGAGGGGCGGTATGTCTTTTAAATAAAAATAGTTGGTGAGAACCCAGCTACTGTGTCTTTGAGAAAAGAGATCTATCTACAGCAACAGCTGAAATGCCTGTAGTAGAATCCCGGAGGGGTGGGGGACAGGGAAACAACCTTTGTTTAATATAAATCAAAAAAGCTCCTGTGTTCTACAGGAATATAGAATACATCCTATAGGGATGTTTAAGAGGGATTTGAGCACAATAGAGCTGACACCCTGCTGAACTGATGGTTTAACTACCCCTACTGAAATAGCAGGGGTCAAGGAACATTTAGTTATAACACATCACTGGACATCAGCAATACCAGGAGAAATAAGCTACAGTGCCAATGAGACATGAACATGGGAAAATAGCCTAAACATTCTCTCAGCAACCATATTTATTCAAGGACAATCTACTCTAAATTCTCAATTACAGAGGGCAATCTACACATTATGGTATTTATTTTCCACAAGCTACGCCTAGTATAACTTCCCATGAGTAATGTAACTGAGTAATTAAATATTGATACTTCCTGTGCTGTTACATTTATTACCCCTAATTCAGAATACTGCAGAATTATGTATGTTCATTTTATGACTTTAGAACAAACCTGCTACCTTGGGATAATTTTTGCATTATACGTGGATGAACAGCAACTTCTTCCTCAACCCCTGCTTTAGACAATTTTAATGTAAGGTTTAATAAATCTGTTCTTATGTGATATATTTTCCATCTGACAGCTGCATTTGTATGGATCCATACTTAGTCTATACAGGTAGTCTCTGTCTACCACTGCATTCCAGGCTTGTGAATACCATAAATACATAGACCTACAAATCAGGCACAGACACAGACTGAGAGGCAGCCCTTGCTCCAAAGAGCTTAGTATTTTTTTTCTTGTGGGAGGGGCAAGGAGACATAAAACGAAATCCTCCATTGTTGTTTTCAGTGTTGTTGTAGCTGTGCTGACTCCAGGATACCAGAGAGATGCGGTGGGGAAGGTCATATTTTATTGGACCAACTTCTGTTGGTGAAAGAGAGACGCTTGCGAGCACCACAGAAGTGAGGTGGGAGGTGAAACCAGTCCGTCCTCTGGTTTCTTTAAAGAGGACTAGGAGCGTAGGGGGCTCCCACATCTGTTTCCTCCAAGCTGCTATTTTGATTTTACACAAAAATGGCAAAAAGGTTTTGTGCTGCCATCAGACCCTGCAATCCCATTCTCCCTGTCTCCAATCGTGGCCAGAACCAAACGTTTGACAGGAAGGTGCAAGAAGTCCCAGCATGGGCAATTGTTGAATAAGCTGCCCCCAGGGGAAGTTTCTCCCCACTCCCGACTCAGGTCTGCTGAGAAAAGTCCCAGGTTATAACCTGCCAAAATGTCCCTGTAATCAACAAGAACCAAGTTCCTCTGATAGGTTCTGCACCGCCATGTTCATAGCGTTTGTGGATGAGGCGGCAATCAGTGCCTGCAGACTAGGGGACTTTTCTCGGGTGCCTGGCATTCTTCACTCCTGCCTGACACACTTGGTTTCAAGAAAGAATCTATTAATTCCTCCCCATCCTCCATTTACCGTCATCTGAATTCAGCCTAGAGCAGATAACTCAAGTACCTCTAAATTGCAGCCACAGCTCAGTCAGAGCCAGCCACAGTCCTGCCAGGAGCTGCAGATCTTTGTTTTGTGCAATCTGAGACCATTTTACATTAATTGATAGATTCCAAGGTCAGGAGGGACCATTCTGGTCATCCAGGCTATGCTCCTGCATAACACTGGCCAGATAATTTCACCTGTGTTTTTTTTGCATCTGGCCCATCACGTCTGGTTGGGCTAAAGCATATCTTGTAGAAAGAGACAGCCAGATTTGATAAACACTCCAAGAAATGGTGGATCCACCACATCCCTACGTCAGTTGTTATGATGGCAAATTACCTTCCCTATAAAGTATGGGCACCATTTTTCCACCTGTAGCTTCCAACCATGGGATCTTATTCTGCCTTTGCATGTGAGAGTAAAGAGCCCTGTGCCATCAGAAATCCACTTGCCATGGAGAGACTTATAGACTGTAACTTATAGTCACCTCTTAGCCTTTTGTTCATTAAGCAACATGGATTGAGGTTCTCTAGTCTCTCACTGGAAGACAGATTTTTCCAGACCTCAAATCGTTCTGGTAGCTATTTCCTGAACCCTTTCCAATTTGTCCTAGCACAGTATCGCCCAGCCACATGCTGGCTTGGCTCAGCCCTGCTTACAGGGTGAAGTCTGAGGAAATCAGAGCCAGCAATGGAAGGGCTACTTAGTATTTAAAATTAGGGAACAGGTCTAGCCCTCCCTCTTGCTATTCCCTGTGGCAGTAGGTGGGGGGAAGGGAGGATGGTTCAGGAAGATGAAATGCCCGTTTGAACACACACGCTGATCTGGAGAAAATCATCATTTTAATACCCATGTTTAGTAGAAAATGAAAAGGCACAAGAAACGGGCCCCGCTCCACACACAATAACGCTGCAATGTTTAGTGCAAGGAGGAGATCCCTCTC
The DNA here is from genome assembly GCF_026122565.2 of Emydura macquarii macquarii. Taxonomy (NCBI): domain Eukaryota; kingdom Metazoa; phylum Chordata; order Testudines; family Chelidae; genus Emydura; species Emydura macquarii. The sequence goes on along the minus strand of NW_027131105.1, from coordinate 4,614,072 downwards.
CCCAAGCACGAGGGGATCCACAGACACTTTGGCATGACTGGCAGAGAAGTCAGGTCCCTCCCCTTTACTGGGATCTTCATACACACAGCTGAAGGCACTTGCTGTCCCAGCAGGATCTCATGCACTTAGGCAGTTAGCGTTAATCTCTTTGGCTCCTGAAATGAGGTGCCCTCTCACCAAGACGGCATGGCAACCAGCTTTGGACAATAGGATGCCCATCCCATGGGCACTTGGGTTTCAAAGGCTTCCCCTGGCCCCATATCCTGGAACTACTGTCACAGGGCTGCTGCTGGGGCCTGTCTCTCCCACACTGGATGGTTAGGTCTCCAAGCCCTCCTTTCCCTGCTCCCCAAGAAAATCTCTCTGCCTCCACTGAGCTATTTCTGTAATTACACAAGCTCAGTTGGGATGGTCTCATGCACTCCCAGTGTCTCCGGTATCTAAGGCAGATGCACCTCATGGTCTGACATAAAGCCCATCACACTGACATCAGAGAGCTTTGGGGGTGGGGAGAATTGGGTGTGGCAGCCTGTGTCCGCCAGATCCAAGGATCCAAGCAGGGTCAACAATAGGTTCTGCTGTGGACGTCTGGAGCGCTGCACAGCTCACCTCTGCACACAGATCCTCTCATATCCATAAACGTTCTCCCCCAGCAGGGTGAAACCCCAACCCTAGCCCACCCTCTCTGTAGCAGTGGAGTTGGGAGGAGATGTATACTGGAGGTAGGGCACCTATGCCTGTGAGCGGGATCACTCCAGACGGCAGGATCATCGGGGAGACCATTGGCTTCCCTCACGATCAAGAACCAGAATAGCCAAGGGAGGACAAGCCTTCAGACCACGACTGACGCCAGAGGAAAGACACTAGGGGGTGGGAGGGACAATTTTAGTCCTGTTCTCTCCCCAACTCCCCCCCCTCTCTCTCACACACTCACACACACACTCACTCACACTCACACCTTGCCCAAACCAGGGCTGCTTGTCCCTCTGGGTCTCCTCACGGCCTCTGTGGCCGGGCACCAAAGAGGGCATCTGTCTCGGCGCTCCACTCGGGGTCGTTGCGCTGCAGGAGCTGGAATGGCGCCTCCCTCCTGCTCTGCACAAGCAGCAGGACCAGCAGCAGACACCAGAAGAAGAAGTTCACCCAGGCGGCCGCCTGTCAGAGCAGGGAGAAGCACAAGCAACGGGGGGGCGGTGGTGAAGCATGACTATATACTGCCCTCCCTGCCCATCCCCCTCAGGCCCTTCCTCCAAAGCCTCCACCCCAGGAAGAGGCTCCGACCATTAGCGTGTCCAGCTGACTGTCCTGCCTGCTGCTTCATAAGCCAAGCCCCGGCCATAATGCACTGGGCCAACGTGGGGTGGGATTCCCTCCTTCCCATGCTGCCCCAAAGCATGAGGGCGTTCGACTGTGTTCTTAGCTCAACTAGACAGACAGACATCGGGGTCACCAAGATACTCGGCTCTTCCTAAATCCAGCTGCCCCCAAGCTGCCTTCACTGTGGCAAGCGGAATTTCCTTACATTGATTGATTACAAAGGGCCCGGCTGTTGATCAATTACAGCGCACCCTCTTCCCCTCCCCCCAATCTCCTGTAACCGGGGAGCCGGGGTTCAAACAAAGGGTTTGAGAATAATGGGTCTCACAAGCCGGTTAAGCTGTGTTGGTGCTGCTGGGCTTCTGTGTTTCTCATAGCAACTGCCAACCCATTTTGAAAATCCTGAGGGCAGGGGTTCTGCTGTTCCCCCATCCCTGTCAGCCGCCGCCCCTGCCCCCTGATTAATTCTCACCTCAGCACTGTAGAGGTTGTCGTAGAACCTGGCTGCGTTATACTGTGGGGACCAAGCTGTGTGTTGGGCCTCTTGGCAGCTAGAGAGGAGTTAACAGAGGAGAGAGCATGAGGAGGAGGAGAAACCCCAGCGGAGCCGATCCCCCCCCATGCTGAGTCTTTGCACCGAGACAGAGCCTGTGGCTGCTGGGAATGACGCGATCCTGTTTGGGCAGGGAGCCCGTCTGGACATGGGGAGTGCAGGGCCCCCCCAAGAGAGGGAAGCCCACCTACCTCTGCACAGCTCCGGTTTTGAGGATGGACGAGCAGAGTGTGTCCATCCCAACCCGGAGGACGCAGGCCGAGACCAGCAGGAAGAAGAGGATGACAGCAGAGACAGCCAGGTTCACAGTGAGCCAGGTGCGATCCCTGGAATGGGATGGGTGGGAGATCAGTGTGACCTGCCCATGGGACCAGCTCTAACCACCCTCCCTCCCCCCGTACGTGCCCGCTGCTCACCACCGCCCTTCCTCCATGCAGCAGCTGTAGATGCCGTAGAGCAGCACGGAGAAGCAATACACAGCGATGAGGATGGAGATGGCAGAGACGAAGTAACAGAGGGAGACGTTGCTGAAGTGAGACAGAGCGAGGGCTGTCCCATTCTTGTCTACAGACCCATAGAGAATACACCGGCCACCAAACTCCCCCTGGGAACGAGAAAACAGAGACGGCATCCATGGCAGATTCTACTGCGCAGGGCACGTGGAAACTTCCACTCGGCAGCATCTCAGCTGTCGGGTTTTTTGTTTTACAGCAAGGCATCGAGGCCCCAGTGTCCCTGACCAAGATTGGTGGGGGGGTAGGAGGAGAGAACAGGAGGGGGCACCACCAGCATCTGTCTACGGTATGGTCCCCTTTACTGTAGTATAAATTGGGGAATGGAGGCCCAGCTCCTCAAAGGTATTTAGGTGCCTGACTCCCATGGGAAGGACTGTGCTCCCCACGGGAGTTAGTTGCTTACATACTTTTGAGGCTGTGAGCCAGAGACCTAAGCCATACATGTGCACCCGTCTCCTGGCACACACACATTAGCCCAGCCCCCCCGCTGAGAGTCCACACCGCAGAGCCGCCGCCCATCTCTCACCATGCTGGTGCTGCAGCTCCATGTTTCTGGGCATCTCCTAAGGCACTTAGCACCTCACCACCTGCAGCTGCTTGAGGAGTGATGTACTGTGGGAGAAGTGTTTGTCCTTCCCAGACCCCTGGGTGGAATTGGGTCCAGCCTGTGTCATGGAGCCCCTGGAGCCGAGCTACCCCCCCAGCTTTGGAACAGCCTCGAGGAAGAGCCCCTAAGGGTCTTGCTTCCTCCAGGATAAGCCATGCGGCCTCCCCGCCTCCTTAGACCAGACCTCTGGGCCTGCAGCACCTGAGAGCGCCATTCAGCGAGTCCCGCTGAGACAGAGCCAGAGAGAGACTGGGCCACTCTTCCGGGGTTAATGCACCTCACCGACCATCTGTATGACACCAAACAGCGTCCAGCCAGCGAGGTTCATTGCGTCAGCAGAACACAGCACAGGAAGTACTTTGGGCAGCAGAAATGTGAAGGTTAGAGCCCAGCCAAACTGTAGTGAACCCCTTGGTTCAAGCTGTCTGTCTCTGCATCTGATCCCTTTAGTCAGACTCCACGTGAAAGCCCTGGAAGGAGTCAACTCTTCTCTCTCCCCCTCCCTCACACCTTCCCAGTCCCTTATTCTCCACCTGGGGCATGTTTCTCCACTTCCCCATGAAGAGGTGGGGAAATCCCTGTCCCTCTGGGTCTTTGGTTGCTAGGCATCAATCTCTGGGTGTTTAGATTTGCCCTTGTCTTTTCAAATGCTCTATTGATATGGGGGACCGAGCCCCAGGCACCTAGGTCACACCTACAACTCCTAGCCAGCCCTGAAGGCAAACAGTTCCTTTTCAGCACTGGATAATAGTGCAGCACACAGGAGAAACAGAGGCACACAGAACTCATAGAAATATTACAAAATATTCCTACTTTGTCACAGCCTGCCAGTTTTGCTGAGGCAGTTCTGTCTGTGCACTGCCTCCCATCTGCCTGTTCCAACTGGGGGACATGCTACAGAGCCCTTTGATGAGCTCACCCACTAAATAACTCACCCAAGGTCACACAGGAAGCCAGTGGCGGAGCAAGGAGTATAAGCAAGTCTCATGCTAGCTGGGCCATCCGCCCTTCCTCTCTGCAGCAGACATGGGGGGAGCAGAAGGCTGGGGCATTTTACCAGCAGGTTCTCTAACCCTGCTTGAAGCAGTTCCCAGCCTGGCTAGCACCTCCTGAGGCCCTGGGTGCTGCTGGGGGAGAATTTGTTCAGCTCCTCAGTGCTGACCAGGCCTGAGAGCCCCCCAGCATGGCTCGGTCTCTTGCCTTCTAAGCTCTGGAGCCCCAGGCTTGACAACTTCCTGTGTGGGTGTGGATGGAGCTGAGTAGGTGCAACCAAATGGCAAATACAGTAAGGGCCTCTCTGGGCAGAATGGGGGGGGTGGGGTGGGGGGGAGAGCAGTGGCAAGGAAGGGCTGGGCTGTGTCCTGTGAGAACAGAACCCAGCGCCCCAGAGGAGAGTGGGGTGAGGCCTGTGTGTGCACAGGGAGGGGTGGGTGGAGGGAAACTCTTAACTGCTGGAGCTTTCCTGCCTCTCCGCCAGGCAGGGCAGGGGCCCCGCTCAGCTCAGCTCAGCTGACTCGCATTAGCTCCAGGCTGCAGCTCACATGCCATGTCAGGGGCATGCTGCTGTGGCTGAGTGCACGGGGGGGGGCACAATCTAGCACCTGGGGGGGGGGGGCGGGGCAGTGCTTCCACAGCACCTGGCTGGGCTGGGCAGCGACGGCCGGTTTCCGCGGGGCGCTGCTGGCTCCCGGACATGGAGACACCCGGGGCCGGGGGGGATAGTGGGGCCGGGCGGGCCGTTTCCCTGCCTGCCCCCCAGGCCTGGGGAGTTTCCCTGCTTCCCTCTCCCGCCCCGGCCCGGTACCTGGCTGACGGTCAGGGCTGAGGCGCAGATGACCCCGCAGAGGAAGGCAGCTCCGTGCAGGGCCAATTCCGCCAGCTGCAGCGCGGACAGCGCCATCTTCCCCGCCCGGCCCGCCGCGCAGTGCCCAGCTCGGCCCGGCCCGCCCCCGAGGGAGGGGAGACCCGCCCCGGCAGCGGGGGGCGGGCTGGACTCTACTCACGTGTTGTTGTTTCTGTTTGTCCTTCACCCCCGCCCCACAGCTCCCAGCACCTCCCACCAGCGCCCCCCGCGCAGCCCCGCCCCAGCCGATCAAATCCGGGCGGGCCGTGGCTGGCTCGGCCGCCTCCGGCCGCTTTGTGCGGGGCCTGCCACTCCAGCGGCGCAACCGCAACCTCCCTCCTTGCCGGCCGGCCGGCCGGGGCCAGCCCCTTCCTTCCACACCCACAGCTCGATCCTGCTATGAATGTGGGCAGCGTGTAGCGCAGCCCCTGGCCAAACCGAAGCCAGCACGAAGGGGATCCTCTGGAAATGTTCCTTCTATTAATCATACAAGTCACAACCAAGAGCTCCACTGGGTCCCTGTGGGTGGGAATCATTTGCCTTATTCTATTCAACATGGGTTGATAGCTGCACTCATGACCGTCCTGTCCTGTCCTCCAATAAACCAACTCAGCGAGGGGACTCAAGCCTGATCTCTTGTCCTCTCCCCCGGGGAGGTGTTTTAGGTTGTTTTCTAGACATATCTGCAGTGATGCGTTTCAGACGGCATGGCCTGGTTTGCACTACCATGAGTGCTCATGCCACAGCGCTAGGGTGGCCCTGCCTCCCCTCCACTTCTCCCTGGTATTTTTCAGATGTAAAAGACCCATTTGTTTCCTCAAACTCCTCACTGGCTGTACATGTATTGGGTGCTGCAACCGTGGCAACCCACTGTTTAAAATGGGCTTGGTCCTGGCTCTGTCACTTTTCCATTGATTTCATCTCCCTTGCTGTTCACGTTGGGGAACTGGACTTTTTCCAGAAACAAGCCTCAACTCACAGTTGTGTTATGAACTAGTGTCCTCACAGGTGAGCTAAATCACCTTGGCTTCCTAGCCTTCAACTCGTCTTGTCAGTTTCATGTTCTGCCCAGCACCTTTGTATCTGATCACCTGCCAGCTCCTGTTTTGGAGAGAAATGAGCTCTGGGGTACAGGGGTGGAAAATAACAGAGGGGGTTCATTTTTGCTCTGGTCTCATCTCCCAGTCACAGGGATGACTGGCACTGGCTGATGGGAGCTGTGCCTGGGAAGCATAACAGAAAAACATGACATCACAGCCCTTACATCTCAGTGAGTGCTGGAGAGCCTCAATCCCCAGCCCAGCCCCGAGCCTGTGCTAGTCTACATCTTTCCCACAGTCCATAAACACTTCTGAAATGCCACTGGGATGGGGTGATTTTAGCCAGATCCAGGGCTGAACTCCCTTTCCCACCTCAAATATCAAACAAGTGATGAACCCTGGGATCTTTCACATGCTCAAAGAGCAGCCGGGTCCTGCACTTTAAAGCCATCTTTAGAAAATCTCAAGGGCCTCCATTTATCGACAGGCTTAGCCTGCCAGGCTTTGACTCGGGGCTGGGAGCAAGCCCAAGCTTTGAGAGCAGGGAGCGAGGGCAGGCATGGGGATAGGGCCCCTTAGTTTACAGTGATGAGTTAGAAAGACACAAGCAAGTCCCTCAGCTCTGAGAGGCAGAACATCCTCCCCATTCGTCTTCCCTTGGGCAGCTGCCATGAGCACTGGCCCACATCCCAGGGGTGCTTCTAAGGGGCAGCCTCAGCCCGGGGCAAGGCAGGAGGTGCTAGTTTCCCTCCCCAGCACCGAGGGAGAGGTTAATAAGCAAATCCTCCATCCCCAACAGCAGCAGCATCTTTATTAAACAAGCAGGTGTCACTACAAGGGCTGGGCAGTTAGACAAATTCTGTGGCGCTGTCAGGAAAACATAGTTGTGGGGGAGTGCTGAGTACACACGGACGTGGCCATCATCCCTCAGGGGAGGAGATGATTTGGGGCCAGGGAGACTAAGATGTTTCAGGTAGATGGTGGATTCTGCTGCTGTGTACTGCACCTAGAGCTCACAGAGACCCTGAGCCCTGCAATCACCTTCCCTCTCTCCTCTCAACACCACCCCCACAAAAGCTCAGCCCTGACCCAGCAAAAAACCCTGGCTGGCCATTTGAGGGGGGCAGAGATTGAAGAGGCAGGGACAGCAAGTGGCAAGGTCAGCCTGACCCACAGGAGGTAGAGTATGTCCTCGACCCCCACTGCACAGTCCAGAGGCTGGGGGATAGGCCCCCTCCACCTGGAAGAGGTACCCCTCTCCAGAGGGTTTTGCCTTGAGGGCAGTGGCATACTGAGAGGGAAATGGGGGGCCCCAGCCTGGCCATTCACGACATGCAGAGGAGGGGGTGCCAGCCCCTCCAGCACTCCCCCATGGGGGCCGGCCTGGTCCACCCCCCACGCTGGGAGGTGAGGCTGCCTCATCCAAGCCAGCGTCAGGCTGGGGGGCCGGAGGTGTTGGGCTGGCCCTTCACACTGGGCAGGGAGTGCAGGAGGCTGAGGCAGCTGCTCCTGCACCCCCAGCATGTTGTGAAGGGCTGGCCCGGTCCCCCCTCCCTCATGGCCGGGGGGGGAGGGGTGTGAAGCTGCTCGTGTGTGAGGCAGTGCTGGGCCTGGAGTGGGCAAGGCAGGTGCGGCAGCTATGTGCAGGGGGCAGGAGGAGGAGCCAAGCCTGCATTTGCGCCCCCGCCCCCCAGGCCTCACATCCTGCCCCGCACATACAGACCCTGCAGCTGGGGGACAGTGCAGAGACAACCTCCTGCTCAACACAAGGGGGGTGGATGCAAATGTAGGCTTGGCCCCCGGGCCACTAGAGACCCACAGTACGCCACTGCTTGGGGGGGGCCCCCCTGATTTCATCCACACAGGACTGCTCAGTGGTACAAAGCGGGGCTGAAGGCTCCACGCTGGGTCTGACCACGAGCTGAAGTTCTGGAGGGGAAGGTCACTCCTCAGAGAGGCAGGTAGAGGGAGTACTCGGAATGGGCCCACTTCTTCACAGGCTTGCTGGTCCTGCCAATCATGGGCAGCTTCTGGGCATAGCGGGAGATGTGGCTGGGGCCATGGTGCTGGGGGAAGCAGGTCTGGAACAGTCGGCCCTGGCACCGCCGTCCCACCTGCCGCCCGGCAATCACAAAGCTGAAGTGGGGAGGCCCCTGGGGGGAGAAGCGGCACTTCTGGAAGACGTCGCGGACCCCAGGGCGGTGGCCCTGCTGGCGTGATGCGCTACGAGAGCGGGGCACACTGGCCGAGCGATGTAGGGCTGGCCTGCCTGGAGGATAGTCCGCCCGGGGGCTCTCCTCCTCCCTGGGGCTCACTGTGGCGTTGGCTGTCAGCTGGGGCATCTTGCGCACCACGTCCCCTGTCCCAAAGGCTGGCTGTTCTTTCTTTGTGTCCAAGGCCTTGGGGCCAAGCGGTGTCGGCTCGGCTGAGTGCAGCCCCGAGCCCGTGCCAAAGCGGGTGGCCAGGCTGTCTCCAAAGAAGTCGTAGAGCTCCCGGTAGGTCTCGTGCAGGGAGACGGCAGGAGGGTCAGCAGAGATGCCAGTGCCCAGCTGGGGGCCTCCACTGCCCAGCTGCAACAGGTGGCTGGCAATGCCAAAGCTGGACTCCACTTGGGGGTCTTGCAGGGGGCTGAGCCATGGAGAGCTCTCCCGCCGACCCCCATCCCTACTCGGCCTGTCCCCCTGGGCCGACACCGACGCCGATACCGACTGTGCCTTCATCTTCAGCAGGCGCTCCACTGCCACCTGGCAAAGGAAGAGCTGCTTAGGTCAGAGACCCCCGGCCACTCGGCTCCTTCATCCCAGCCGCACACAGCAGGAGACTGGAGGTTGCCTGGCTCAGCTAGACCTCCGCACGAGGCTGCTGCTCACACAGCCCTCTCTCCACATCCCCATCTCTGACCTAAGGGGCTCTGGGGAACCCCCTTCACCCTAGCCAAGGAGAGTCTGAATCAGCCCCATCCTTCGTTTGGCAGGGCCCATGTCTAGTCTTGACCAGAGCCGGACGTGCTGCTACTGGGAGACGGGAGATCAGTGCCTTCCCTGCCCCAAGCTGCAGTGATTGTGGGGGCCCTGCAGGCAGCGCCCTGGCCCAGCCCTCTCCCTGGGGGCAGAGTGGATGAGACTCACCAGGATGGCACCATACACCTTGTGCCCGTCAGCCTTCACCTGAGCATTGGAGACGGAATAGTCATCCAGCACAGCCTGCAGGTTCGCCCAGTATGTGGAGAGATGGGGATAGAGGACTCGCTCCACAGCCTGGGGAGGAGAGAGCAAAGAGGCAGCCCAAAGAGGACCATTTACTGACTGGGCCCAAGAACCAATAGCACAGCACCAGCCTGGGGGGCTGAACCAGGATCCTCCGCCTTGTCTGTACGCAAAGAGATGGGAGTGGAGCACAGAGCAGCGTTACTAGCCCCTACAGCAAGTCCCCACTTCTTCCCATGCCCCCCAGCATAGAGGGACCCAGCACAGCCACCTTCCTGGGACAGCATCACGGCTTCAATCCACAGCCAGCGCCCCCCCCCCAGGGAAGCAGAGGGTGTTTGCCCTGGGCACCATCACTCTTCGCGCTCCTGCCCCCTGCCCAGGGGATTTCTATGGCATCAAGAGCTGTCCCTTACCTTCCACCCCAGGGCATGCAGCCCCACTACTGCCCCATAATGGGAGCAAAGCGGGCGCACCGGATCAGCCAGCACCTTCTGGAGGGACAGCAGGATCTGATGGTACAGGCCACTGACCAGGTCCCCATGCGTCCTGGGGGAGGAGACAGAGCAGAGGCTAAAAATCCCTGGGGACTCACCGTGCAACCCATCCAGGCTCCTCCCGTCAGAGCTGCGGACATGGAAGAAGGGAATGGTATACACCCGTGGGGCACAAGCCGGGGCACTCTGCCCTGGCTGGGCACGCAGGGGCAGCACTGGACTCTGAAGGAGATTCCCACTGACAAGACATGCTGGTGACTCCCTTTCCTGGGCCATGCGGGGGTGGCGGTGACTCCCCTTCGTCCCCTCCAGGCCAGGCCTCACCAGAAGATGTGGCTCAGGAGCATGGCGGCACAGTCACGCAGCGTCCAGTGGTCATTGAGGGGGTTGATGGATGCAGCAAGTGGTTCCAGCACGCAGTACATGACGCTGGCGATCAGGCTCTTGACATAGGAGCCCAGGCACAGGTAGGGATTCTGGATCAGGCTCTTGGCTATGTGCAGCAAGCGGTTCAGCTGCTCCAGGTCATGGCTGACTGACTTCACCTGCGGGGCAGGAGAAAGAAGAGAGTGAAAGCCTCAGCGCTGCCGGAAGGAGGGCATGGGCTACCCCCCAGGGCAGTCAGACGGTGGCATGCTGTGCTGTCCTGTCCTGTCCACCCCACCCTGCTTCTCAGCTGGGCTACATGCTCTGGGGCCTCCTGCTCCACTTACCCCACTGACCACGTAGACAAAGTAGGGCAGCAGGGCTGCGATCTTCGAGTTGGTCTGCAGGTCCTGGAGGGCAACCTGTGTGGGGGAAGTGTCAGAGAAGGGTCAGAGGAACAGGGGTGCCCCAGCCTAGGAGAAAGGGGAGGGCACCATGGTGTGTCATGCAGCCAGTCTCCCTTAGTCACGCTTCCCCCACAGGGCAAGTGACCCCTGGTGCATGTTCTCCGGAGCCACTCGAGCCAGCTGGAGCTGGTGGGCTGTTCTCCAGCTGGACCACTGGTGCCAAGGCTTTCAGGGATCTTTTCCCTACTGGGCTGAATCAAGATTGGAGCAAAAGTAGCCTCTGTAGAGGCCAGGACTCTGCCGTCCTTGGAACACCCCCCAGCCCATGGCAGGCCAGTCTGAGATAAAGGCACAGATCCCCAGCCCCTCACTCACCTTCATTAGCTGGGGGTCATCCCCAAGCACAGCTCGGGTCACATGCTGGTAGTACTTCAGCAGGTCATCCGTGAGTGTGGAGACAGCACTGGGCACTGCAGGAGAAGCCAGGAAGGTGATGGTTACGGGAATCCAAGGGGGACCCCTCCGAAGCATCATGTTCCCTACGAGAGCAGCAGCAGCCCAAGCCCTAGTACAGAGAGGGACCTGCCATGGGGCATCGTTCAGGAAGGAGATGGCAGAGCCAGAGGGGTTCAGAGAACGATCAGGGAAAAACTCTCAGATGAAGAGACTGAAAAGACTGGAATTGTTTAGAGGAGACAGGAGAAAAGTTGATACAATGACTGGGACAGAAGAGAGAGATCTGGAGCTTCTGTTCACCCAATCTCCTAACACGATGACAAGGGGACAGGCATGACCAAAAGGTGGCAAAATTCCTAACTGATAACAGGAAACACTTTTTCACACAACATGTTGTTAGCCTGCAGGACTCTCTGCCACAGGATGGTGCTGAGGCCAAGAACTGAGTGAGATTTCGAGGGACTAGAAGTGTGGGCATAACTAGGACAAGCCAGACGGAGTTGGGTAGTTAATGCTAGCAAAGATTTGGGAAGGGAGAAAAAACCTCCTGCGTCAGGGCTTAATTTGAGATCAACTTATCAGGGAATAGGATGAGGTCATCATGAGGGGCAGGTTGCCCCACATCTGTCCTGGGTGAGAGTTCTTGCACCTTCCCCTGCGGCATCTGGTATAAGAGACTGGACATGGGGAACAGTCCCTTTGCTTGTGGCTTTCTTACATCTTTTTGGCTCAGGCTCCCAAGCTCAGCCCAAAAGGAAACAATTACAAGAAAGTTTGGGGCAATTGCTGTGTGTGCATCCAGAACTAAACAGCTGAAGTCTCCCGCCTCAGACTCAGGGTGGCAGGGGACGAATCACACCAAGGGGAGGGAAACTGTTTTTCCAACGTTAAACTCACCAATGTCTGGAACCGCGTGACTAGATTTCAACAAGGGCTGTGTGGGCCAGATTGCAGGAGTTAATATGGATAGTGCAGTGGTTTGGGGCTGAGACCACTGCTCTGCCAGACTCCAGGTATGACGCTGGGCAGATCACTTAGCCTCCCTGTGCCTCAGGTCCCTGTCTGTTCAATAGGGAGAAGAGCACGGCACTGGCTCACGGGGAGTTGGGAGAATAGATATCGTGAATACAGATATATTGGTTGTGAGGAAGGTTTCAGTCTCTGTTCCTCAGCTGTAAAATGGGGAGAATCCTTCCTCCCCCCCCCAACCTTTAGTCTGCCTTGTTTACTTGAATTGTGAACTCTGTCAGTAGAGCAGGGCACAATAAAGTTCCAGTCTTGGTTGGGGCCTGTATATGCAGCTTGAATACAAAATGTAGACAGGGCCAGGGGAACGCGTTGCTGCACAGTTCTTACCTACTCCCTGTGGTTCCAAATTTCCTTTCCCATCCAGGTAAGAGACGTGAACTACAATACAAGCACAGAGACTGTTAAACAACCTGGCTGGTCCCTCCAGCCTACCCCTGGGCCAGGATGTTCACCTTCTCATGAGGCAGCATAGGAGAGAGTTCTAGGTACCCTAGTCACAAAGCAGGGGGGCATCAATCCCCATCTATCTAGTTGACTCTCACTTGGGATAGCATGCTCAGGGCCAAGCTACTCATTAGGTGCAGGTCCAGTGAAGAACCACTAGTCCAATAGCTTGGATCTGAGTGCTGGAAGAACCAAATTACAGGGGAAACTACATGTGTCTTGCCTGGCTGAGCAGTGATTAAAGGAGACTAGTGAGCAATCCTGACAGAGAACCATCCTCCCCCTGGGGCCTCCATTGTTCCCTGCTATGGGACAGATGGTGGTGCAGAGGTAATTGTCCCCAGAGGATGTCCTGTTGCTTGCAGGCAGGGGGAAGGGATGGGGCCAGGGGCTCCTTCCCAGGGGAAGGGCTAGGAGCCCTTTCATTTGGAACATTCAGAGCTAGGCTGCCCAATGTAGGAAGAACCTGGATGATGGAGCAGCGTCCCCTGCTAAGGAGGCTGACACACACCTCTCACCGCTGTCTCTGCGCAGCCCTTGGGGAGGTTGGTGGCCAGGGCCAGCTCCACCAGATTGATCTCACGGTCCTCCTGGAAGTAGAGCTCCCCTTCCTTGATAGCACGGAAGGGAAGGGCATCCTGGGAGCCATAGCCACACACCACCTGCAATGACATCAGCCGGCTGAGCCTGCCACCAGCGTCAAGGTCCTGGGGGCAGACAGCTGGACTGGGCACTCTCCGGACTCCAGCCAGCCAGGAGAGACCAGCCACAAGCAGCCAGTGTCCCCCTGCCCTGGCTGGCCGCCCGCCCGCCACCCCCTGCCCTGCCCTGCCCTGCCCGCTCACCTCCACGTTGCTCCAGCGAAGGGCCCTGTTGAAATCCTCCACCATCAGTTTCCGGCGCTTGGTGTGTTTCATGAACTGGGAGCTGTTCTGCGGGAGGGGAGAGGGAGGAATTAGGGGGGCTGGGGCCATCCACCCCCAAGGCGGGGGGGAGGGGCAGGGCTCAACCGGCCCCAGGGGCTGGCTGCCCAAGGCCCGGAGGCTCAGCCCGGCCCCGCAGACGGCGGGAGCCGCACAAGCCGCTCCCCACGGCCGGGTCCCATCTCCACCACTCCGGGCCCCACCTGGGCGGCCTCCCGCAGGCGGTAACACACGTCCTCGGCCAGCAGCGCGGCCACCTCGTCCGTCAGCTCCAGCCCCGCGCTCTCCGCCATCAGGCGCACGGACTCGCGGGGCAGCTCCACGAAGCGCCGCTCCTCGCGCTCGGACATGGCGGCGGCGAGAGGGGCGGGGCCCCGGCGCTGCCCCTACCCCAGGCCGCGCAGGGGGCACCGCGGGGTCGCGCTAGGCCAGGGCTCGGCCGGGGGGGGCCGGCTTCCCGGGACGCGGCGGAAGCAGCTTCACTGAGTCCCACCCACTGCGTCGCTAGCCCCGCCCCACCCCGCCGCCTCTCAGCCAATTAACAGCACCTGTGCCGCGCTCCCTGGCATCCCACGCGCCTATTGGCCGCCGTGATCATCCAGCCAGGCTAGGAGCGGACGCGGGGGGGTTGGGGCCGCTTTCTGCCCCGAGGAGGGGCGGGGCTTGGGGCAGGGAGGAGCCAAAGCGTCCCCCGCCCTCTCCCTAGGAGTGCGCCTCGGGGCTCGTGCCATGGGGGCTGCGAGCCCTGCACGTGATGGGAAGCGCTTCCAGCCAGGGTGCGCGGCAGCTCCCCCCCCCCCCCCCCCCCCGGAGGAGAAACACACGCGGGGGCCGCGGGGAGAACGGCTGGAGCTTCATTTTTCAGGCTGCTGCTGCTCCTCCCCTCCCTTGTTCCCCTCTTTGTAGCAGGCTGGCTGCCCTTTAACTGCACTGACCCCGTGAAACTTCCCTGCTGCAGGGGCTTGTCTCCAGGTGACAGTCCAGCTGCACACCACCTGGGGCCAGGGCCAGGCTGCTGTTTAGCTGCCCCCCCCCCCCCCCAGGGCCCTACCTGCTCCTCATCAGGACTAATAGCAGGCAGTAGCTGGGGCCTGTTGTGCCCACCTCGGCACTCCCTGTGCTTTGCCAGGGCGAGAAGGGAAGCATCAGATCTTCCCTGACCTTTCCTTCAGTGGCAGCGTAGCGCAGCCCCCTCCCTAAGGTGGGGTTCCCAGGACCATCACCAGCCTGTCAGCCACTCAAAAAATGGTCCCCTCTGACAACCAGGCCCTGACCCCCTTCCTTAACTCCCCAATTCTTAGGCCTGCCCCTCCCCACAGCAATGTCTCTACCCCATTGTATTAGCTTAACCTTAAACTCCTGCTCCAGCAACTGTAATGCACCAAAAGTTTTATTTAAGAAAACAGATTCCACTAGCAACAAGGGAATGGTAGAAACACATGGTTACAATACAAAACATAATAAAATGCAAACGAGGGCCTACACATAATTACACTGCACAAGGATCAGGAGCCCATCAGTGGCCTTTCTCTGATGTAAGGGAGACCCTGCTGCATGTCTACCTCGAATGCACCAGGTTGCAGTCCTTTTTCTGGACTCTCCAGTTCTGGCTGCACTTTTCCCCACACCTCCTGATTTATGCACACCCTATCCACGGCCCAACACAATCCCAAGACCTCCTCGTCAACCTCCTACTGGCACTAGCCAACATGGCTATCTATTCCACCAGAAGGATGCTGGACGGAGAGGTGCTGACATCCTGGCAGAGTTCCTGTGGGCCAGGTCTGCTGGCTCCATAGATACTTTGAGGAGCAGTGGGCACTGTCTGAGGTGTCTCTGCTTCGTGTCCCCCTCCAGTCCCCTGCTTCTGATCCTCATTCCTGATCCTGTTTGTCATTAGTTGTCCCTCAGATATGCTTGGGTCCTCGGTGGCAGCCAGACCGAGCAAGGAGATAGGAGCCTGGCTTGAAGGCAGAGCAGGCAGTTCCCATCTGGATGCAGGCCTGTCTCCTAGGCATCAAGCAGCAGGACAGACACAGCCCAGAGGGGCACCTGGCTAGGCCCTTTATTCCCTTCCCAACCACATGGTACGGAGCCAGCAAAGTCCATTTAAAATAGCATCGCCCAGTCTCAGGCCACTGGCTTGGCCTCACTGAGGGTCACTGCCCACCCCTGGCTGCTCTGCCCACATACCGCTCCACCATTCTGGGCAGAAAGCCCTGCAGGAAGTGATAGAAGTCCTGGAACAGGGGAACCTGCTGGGGCTCTGGAGTGAAGCAGAGGAGGGTCCGTGTGTCCTCCTGGCCCCCGCCCACTCGGGCGCAGGCAGTGAACCTCAGCAGTGGCTCTGCCCCCCTAATGTCTCCCTCTTGCTGGATTATGGCCTCTGTCACTTTTTCCTCCACTTCCTGTGCCTCGTCTGGCTGGGGGCTGCCCAGGTGCCGGAGTTGGCGCCGGACGCGACGTCGGCCCATCCAGACATGGTGCCACACAGCACAAGTCCAGCTCACACTTTTCTCCTCCTCTGGTGCGGAGCCCTCTGTTCTCGGCCGCTTCTTGGCTGGGGAGACAGCAAAGCTTCCTCCTTCCTCGGACCGGGGGTGCTTGGACCCCACTATGGGCTGCTCCTCTCCACCCTGCTCTGTGGGCTCCTGCCCCAGGGGCTCTCCCACATGCTCCGTGCAGCTGCACCTCAGCACGTCCTTCAGCACAAAGGTAATGGCGGCACACACCTTCCCAAACCAGCAGTGCTGGAAGTCCTTGGCCTGGCACAGCTGCTCCCGGCTCCCAGGGGGGAGAGCTGTCAGTGTGAAGGGGATGGTGATGAGGAGTCCGTCGGGGCCCAGCTCCCCAGCCTCTGGCACCCCTGGCTGGAAGAGCCGTACCAGCCCCCAGGCCTTGCCCTTGCTGGATTTGCGCTGGTACTGCAGGCTGCGGCAGTACTTGGCCCCATCCAAGCAGCAGCGCTGGAAACGCAACGCTGTCTTCTCATTGACGTTGGCTGCCACATTGTGGCTCAGCTCAAAGGGGTCCTGCACGTTGAAGGGACCAAGCTTGAGCCTAGCACCCATCTCCGAGAGCAGGAAGCTGGGCAGGGACAGCGCCCGGCCCTCCCGCAGCGAGATCACGCAGCCGGCAAAGTCGTGGTCCCCAAAGACGTGAAAGAATTCAGCCAGGAGAGAACCTGCAGGGAGATGCAGATGGATCAGATGAGGGTGGCCATGGCAGGGGAGGGTGAGCCCAGGGTGGCTGCAGGAGTCACGTAGGGGAACAGCGGAGTGAAGGTGGGGAGACAGGAATCCTGTGCAGCCATGAGAACACACAGGGGCTGGGAACAGCTTATGGGGCTCTCAGCCGCAGGACATGTGGGGAGCTGGGGAAGGAGAAATTCTCTTCTCTCCCCTCCTGCCACTGGCACCAGGGAACTGCTTGCACGGGACTACCAGCAGGAGCCCAGGCTGGATGGACCATGCTCTCCCAACCCCAGGACAGGATAGGAAGGGAAACCACTCCTGAGAACTGGGACAATCCCTCACATCCTTGTGCCCACTCCCTGGGGATTGAGACCACCCTCCCTGTGACCCCACAGCCAGGCAGGCAGGGTGAGCTCAGCTGGGTCTCAAGCAGCAGGCCTGTGTGTATGTGGCGTACATGGGGCGGGAGGGATGAGGGGCACGTCCTGCAGACCATGACCGCCCCCCCACACACAGCACTCACACAGACTCTCTGTGTTGGCGCTGGGCTCCAGCCGCGATGCATCCGGAGGGAAGCTGCAATCCCAGCCGTCCACAGTGGCCTGATCCCCATCCCCTGGAGAGGAGACAAGGGGGAGGGTGAGATAAACACTGCCCCAGGGGCACAAGGCAGTAATGCAGCAATGACTGCTGGGTGCACTGTGGGGGTGACTCCTACCTGTCAGTTCCCTGAGCTGGGCCAGCGTGGGCAGGACTGGGGGGCTGCGCGTCTGCAGGAAGAACAGCACCAGCAGGGTCAGTGCGTAGTTGTTGAGGAGGGGGCCACCCCCAAAGGGGTTTCCTACAAGGAGAGGAGGCCATTAGACAAGGAGATTGGGTGTGCATACCCCCAAACCTCTAACTCCAACCCCCCAGCATGATTTCTCCAGACAGGAGCTCTAGCACCGTGTGGGCCAGAGAGGAGGGGGAGTCCTTACCTGCCAGGGTCTGCTGCTTTGCCCAGTAGCGCAGCGCATAGACCAGGGGCCGCACCCGCTCATCGGCCTCTGTACAGAGCTGTAGGAAGCGCGTGTTGCAGAGTGCCAGCCTGTCAAGGAGATGAGATGCATTGGGAGGGGCACCCCGAACCCATGCCCACCCCCACCCTCATAAAGGCAAGGACAGCCCCATGTGGATTTGGAACTGGTAAACAAGTCTCTGCCATGGAACCAGAAAGCTCAGTGTCTCCCCAAAGAGGGGGCAACAGCTCCCTACACACCCTACCCTGGATGGATGCTGTAGATGGGAGAGGTCCCCCACCCCTCCTGGATGGAGCTGGCCCCTACCCCAGACTCAACATGCCCTCCCACCCCCACATATACACCCTGGGCTCTGTACCCTGCCTCCCAGGCTCTGCACCTGTTGTTGATGGAGATGTCTCCCAGCAACCCCGAGTCCTTGTGGCAGAACTTGACGACGGGGCGGCGGGCACTGGGCACAGTCTGGACGCTGTGCACACCTGGTACGCACTTCCGTAGCACAGCTGCCACCAGCTCGAGCACCTCAGGCACCGTCGCAGTTGCCAGATCAATGTCACTCAGGATGGAGTCCTCTGAGTCAGAGTCTGGCCCTGCCCCCTCCTCAGCCTGCAAAGGGGTGCACTCAGTGGGGGGCACTTAGTGTCCAGTACCCATCATGCCCCCCACCTGCAAAGGTCCCTAGTACCAATCCCCACCCTGCTCTCCCTGTCACCATCCATCCCTTCTCACCTGTGCCCCCTGGAGTCCCCTTGCAGATGCCTGGAAAGTTTTTGTTTTCTCCAGGTCCAGGAACAAATCCAGGTCACAGCCATGGATGTCAAATCCGTTCACCGATGAGCCAAAGGGGAGGATGGCACACCCTGCGCACACACAGGGGACAAAGGTCACAGCAGTAGTACACGGGGCAGGAACAGACAGACCAGTGTGTGTACACACACAGGGCTAGGACTTACCAGGGAAGAACTCTGAGAAAACCTCCTGGAACAGGGTGACCAGTAGGTGTCGCAGCCGCCTCTCTCTCTCCGAGAGCTCAAACAGCTGCACCAGCTGTGGCATCTGGGCATCCACCTGTGGCCAGGGAGAAGGGGGAATGAGGCGGAAAAGGGAAAAACAGTTAAAGAACACCCCTCCAACATGTGCCTGGGATCACATAGCCCAAATCCCCACTCTGAATGGGTGCATCCCAACCCTAAACAGTTCAAAACCTCCCTACCCTCCTTCCTTCCCACCCCCAAACTCTGGGACCACACAGCCCAACCTCCCACTCCAGGGATCGTCGCAGTCCCAGGCAGCTCAGAACCTCCCCTATACACACACTCCCCCAAACCCTTCCCTGCTTCACATAGCTCAGCAGTCACCCTTGCTTCTAGGCACCAGGATTACAACACAGACCCCAAGTCCCATCCACACTCACATCATCAGCCTGGCACAGGGCCTGGACCAGCTTTTCAGGGCTCAGTTGTTCATGCTGTGTGGACCCCTGCTTCTTGGGGGGCATGTACTTGAATTCCTTCTTCTCCCGGGGCTTCACCCGCAGCCGCTGCCCACCTAGGCTATGCTGAGGCTGGGCCAGCACCTTCTCCAGCACCTCCTGGTCCTGCAGCTCCACAATAGCATAGACCCCCTACAGGCAGAAGTCACAGGCTGTTAGTGCCAAGGAGGGGTCTCATCTCCCCAAGGGAGCCACTAGCCCAGATGATGGGACTCACCTTGTCTTTGTCCATGACCACGCTGGCCACAGCCCCGAAGGCCTGGAAGTACTCATTGAGCTCAGAGGCTGAGGTGCCCTTGTGGAAGCCGCTGACAAAGACACTGCGCAGCTCCTGGTCTTGGCGCTTGGCACGCAGGCTCTCCAGCCGCTGGTGCTTCTTGCCCCGCAGATGATCATGGAGGCTAGGCTCTGCAAGAGAGGCACATGCAGCTAAGGCGTGATGAGGAAACGCAAGGGCAGAGACAGGCTGGTGTTGAATGTCACACTTCCTCCAAAACTGTGACTTCCCCAAATACTAGCATCCCTGAGGACAACCTCTGACCTGACACCAGACCCTCCCAGACTGTGACCTTTGACCTGGATGGAGACCCTGACCCCCACAATGCCCCTTTGTTTGCTCTGACACTAACCCTTGCCCTCCAAAACACCCCACGTGTGATGATCTCGGACCTGCTCGATGACCTGACAACCACCCATCCAGACCACGGCTCCAAAGTGCCACCTCCGCCGACCGACTGTGACCTCTAACCCCAGGAGCAGACCCCCCCCCCCGACCTGAGCGGAGCTATGAGCCTCCGACACCCCCAGCACCCCCCGGCTCCGCAGAGCTCAGTAGCGCGTTAGTCGCTCTCCCCCCGGGGACTCGCCAGCCCGGTTACCCCTGGCCCCCCCTCACTGTTAGCAGCAATCACGTGACAGAGGCGGCAACGGAAGCCCCCACGGGGCAACGACTCCACATCCGGCTCCATCCCGGACCCGCACTGCGCGCCGCCAGCAGCGTTCCGCTCCCAACCCCCCACTCCCCACTATGACCTACCCACGAGGAAGCACTTCCGCCGGAAGTGCCTAGATCCCGCGCTCGTTTCTCTCGGAAGTGGCCTGACTTCACAATAACTTCCGCCGGAAGTGGCCCTTCCGTTCCCGCTCCCCTGACGTGGGCGGAGCTAATTGGAATCTGCCCTCTTGGCCGCGGAGGCGAAGGGGCGACGCCTCATTAATAGTCACGAGTGGGGCGCGCTGATTGGCGGAAGACGGGGCGACGCCGCTGGCAGCGGGGACCCCTCGCTGGGATCGAAGGGAGGAGCCGCCCCAACCAGCGGGGGGACCCTAAAACCGAGACACCCCGGGAACGGCCGGGGAAAGTAGGGACACACCTCGGCTCCACGCATCCCTGGCCGGGGAAGTAGGGACCCCCCTGCTCCCCTCCCTTAAACACCCTCCTGCTCCCCAATCTCCAGCCCTAGACATCCCCCCCCCCCCGCCAATCCCCAGCCTGGCCAAGTGGAGACCCCCCTGCCCGATTCCTCCTGCCTCCCCCAGGCCTGCTCTCTGCAGGTGCAGCTGTTCCCCTCCCCCGTGTGGCTGCAGCTCCCTCATGGCGCTCTACCTGCTGGCCCAGCGTGCCCACACCCGCCGCCGCCGGCGGGTGCCCCAGGAGCGGGTGTTTAAGCCCCGGATCCAGTTCCTGAACATGCCAGAGGAGCAGGTGATGCGGCGCTACCAGCTCAACCCTGAGATGATCCGAGACCTGTGCCACGCGCTGGAGCGCGACCTGCAGCCCTCGACTGGCCGCAGCCACGCTCTGCCTGTCTACGTCAAGGTGACCGCCGCTCTCAACTTCTACACCTCTGGCACCTTCCAGACGCCAGCGGGTGATGCAGCTGGCATCAGCCAGGCCAGCATGTCCCGTTGTGTCTCCCAAGTCACAGCTGCCCTTACCCGACGTGCCAATGCCTACATCCGCTTCCCCTTCCAGCCTCAGCAGCAGGCCCGCACCAAGGAGGAGTTCCTGCGCGTTGCTGGCTTCCCCAACGTGTTGGGCACGCTGGGCTGCACCCACGTGGCCCTCAAGCCGCCCTCGGATCATGAGAATCTCTACCGCAACCCACGGCGCTTCCACTCCATGAACATGCAGCTGGTGTGTGATGCCCACGGCATGATCACCCATGTGGTGGCAGAGTTCCCTGGCTCTGTGCCGGAAGCCCACATCCTCAGCCGCTCCAGCCTCAGGGGCATCTTTGAGGGGCAGCGGAACATGGACGGCTGGCTGCTGGGTGAGCCATGGCCTGGGGGCCCCTCACTCCTCATTGGGCTGCCCCGCCTGCTAATCTCACACCCCTACTGCACCCCTTACTTGGCTGTTCCCACTTCCCAATGCCTCCGCTGTCCACACCAAAGGAGAACTCGGGTGTGAGCAGAGTAACCTGGATCCCACCCCCGGCCCATCCTAGCAGCGAGGGAAGAAATCAAGGCTATCTGCACCAGCCCTGAACCACAGGCCAAGTTCAAGTGGTGAGATTACCCAGGGTGGTTCAAACACAGGGTGTGGGGTGAAGGCCCCATGACAGCTGCTGGTCAACTGCACCCCTGCCCCCTCAGCCTGAATTCTCTGCTAAGTGCAGGGGGCCCTGAGGGAGTGGCCCACCTACCTGGTCCTTGCACCCGCCCGGAAGAAACCCTGTAAGGGAGAGGGGCACAGCATGTTTTGATAGGCCCTTACTCCTGCATGAAGCATCATGAAGATTTGCAGGCTGCCTAGAGAGGGAAGGGCCCCCATTATTCCTTTCTCCAACCCTCAGAGCCTGCCAGTTCTCCTGCCCAGAGCCAGCTTGGAGCTAGCATCCCTTAGAGCAGATAGACCCCATCTTAAAGGGTGGAGCCTGCCCTGGGGATGGGTGGAAGCCTAGGGCCAGCCCATGAGTCACTGTGCATAGCATAACCCCCATGTCTGATTCTCCACAGGGGATGGAACCTACCCCCTGAAGCCATGGCTGCTGACACCGGTGGAGGCGGCAGGGACGGCAGCAGAGCAGCGGTACAATGCAGCACACATGGCCACACAGGCTGCGGTGGGGCGCACAGTGGGGGCACTAAAGGGCCGGTTCCGCTGCCTGGACCGGGCAGGGGGGGTGCTCCAGTACAGCCCTCTCAAGGTGTGCCACATCTTCGTGGCCTGCTGTGTCCTGCACAACATGGCTGTGGGGCGGGGCATTGCCATGCCTCAGGGGGTAGAGTGGGGTGCCAAGGCCCCTGCCCAGACAGAGCCCCACCCCGAGCCCCTCTCCCAGGAGGCCCAGTGCCTGCGGCAAAAGCTCATTGCTAGCTACTTCAGCTGAGAGGGACCCTGGGCCTGACTTACAAGCGTGTGGGGGGAGGGCAGGAGGTGGAAGCCAGCCCATAGACTTGAGGAGGGGGGGGGGGGGAAGAGTATGTGGAGAGGGAGGGGTAAGGCTCCCTGAGCTGGAATAAGGGCCACAGCTGTTAGAGGCACCCCCCCACCCTTGGACTAATGGGGAGCACATCTCCCCATGGCAAACAAACAGCAGGAGGCCTTGTTTGTGGCGTAAGCAGCAGCAGCAGCAGCTAGGATCCTGTACCTGCAGAGTGGACCCAGGGCTGGACCAGGCTGCTGCAGCCATTTTCCCCCACCCAGCCACCCCGGGGAGGAAGCTGGCGGACAGGCAGTGCTGTAGAAGGGACGGGCTCTCTTGCATAGCTCCAGACACAGCTGATAGCCCCTGGCAACCT
This sequence comes from Emydura macquarii macquarii, assembly GCF_026122565.2. Classification (NCBI taxonomy): domain Eukaryota; kingdom Metazoa; phylum Chordata; order Testudines; family Chelidae; genus Emydura; species Emydura macquarii. The sequence goes on along the minus strand of NW_027131105.1, from coordinate 4,591,417 downwards.
TCCTCTCCTAGGACATTAAACTGTCTCCTCCGCTCCCAGACTGTGCCTGGTGTTGAGTCGCGCCTCAGATGGTGGGGACCTGTCACCCTGAGCTACCCCTACGCCCACAAGCTGGCCCCACTGCCACCGCTCCCCCTCCACAACTGGGACACCACAGCCCAGGCAGCCCTGCGGACGAGATGCAGCCCTGTGAACAGCACCACAGTGGGCCAAGGCAGCAGCCGAGTGTGAGAAGCTCCCCCTTGCAGCCTACGTGAACTGAAGTCTCAGTCCATCTCCCCTCCCTCCCCCACCTCCCAGCAGTGGGCAGCTGAAGAAAAGGCATTGGTTTATTTCCTGGTTGCTATAAGAACTGGTTACAAGTCAAGTTAAAAAAACAGACAGATTCTCCTCTGTGGTCATGTACAAAAACAGGCTCAACTGCGGGGGTGGGGGACCAGGCCCGAGTGGGGACACGGGCTCAAGGGGGTCCTGGAACTGTGGCTTATGGGAAATGAGGAGCAGAGACAGCAGAACTGACACAGGGAACCAAAGAAAGACAAGAAGTAATTGCATTTGGAGCCCCTGGCCCCTCACTTCAAACCCCCCTCTCCAAAGATCCTGACACAAACACCCCAGCCCTGAAGGGGGAGGGGGAGTTTGTGGAAATAAAAAAAATATTAAAAAAGTGGAAGCCACACCCCTGTCCCATCCCCCCCACCATCAGGACTGGTCCCTCCAGGTGCCAGGGGGAACCCTCCCAGGGGTCACGTGGAGCCAGGGACTGCAGCCCAGCCTGCCACACCCACAGGCAAGGGCCAGGGGAGGCGCAGCTCTGGGATGATGGGCCAGCCTCAGTCCTCCAGGATGATGGGTTCACTGGTACTAGCAGGGTGGGCCGGAGGCCCCGGCATCAGCGGCGCAATCACAGGCCGTACGGGCAGTGCTGGCTTCACCTTGAGCGGCAGGTTGGGCCTACGGGCTGCTCGGCGCATCTCCAGGTGTGTGAGAGCTTTGCGCAGTGCCCTGCAGAAGACAGACAGCAGGTCAAAGTGGGACACCCCACCAGCAGGGGGACAGGGCCCCTCCAAATACAACCCCCCCCCAGGCAGCTGTGGGTCCAAGCAGGCATGAGCCAGCTAGCCCTGGCTCCACACACAACACACACAGCCCTCAGCTGGGAGAGGGGCAGCAGGTCAGAGAAAGAATGAGGCCACAGTCCCTGCTCTCCCCCAAAGGCTTGGGGTGGGGGGAGAAGAGAGATGGAAGCCCCCCCCATTCAATGGCTAGTGGGTGGGAATGGGGATGAGACTAAACTATCCCCAATTTTTCCCCACCCAACTGGGAGCTGAGAGTCTCCAGTAGGCCTTGGGGTGCACCCCCAATAATTTCCTCCCATTACCCAGTGTCCCCTCTGCCTGTTCCCCCCATTGGCCATAATTCCCCCATTGCCTGGTAGGACCTGTCCTCCATGAGCTAGTGACTCCGTTTCCCCCCCATTACCTGGGGCCCCCTCAGCCCCCCTCCCCCAAGGTACCTGGTGTCCTTAGTGGCCACGAAGACAACAGGGTTGGGGGCATCAGCTGGGTTCAGCTTCTGGCGCTTGACAGCTGGCTGGGCACTGGACCGCATCCCCGAGGTCATGGGCCGGCCATTGGCTGAGAACGGGACCCCGCCCCCTGCCACCTGCACCAATCACAGACCAGAGCCATCAGCTGGGCCCCACCCCCTACACCAACCACAAACCAGAGCTATCAGCTGAGCCCCACCCTCTTTGTAGGGATCCACTAACCTGACTCCCATAGGGCTGCATGAGCAGCACCCCCCTTGGGATGGGGCTCTGGGGTCTGGGAGCCCAGGCCGGGAGTTATGGCAGCGAGCACCCCCCATGGGCAGGGATCCCCCGCTCACTCATACCAGCTCTGCACCCCCACTGCAGAGTGTGGGCATGTGGTACTCACGCTGTCGTATGCCCTCTTGCCCACGATGCTGGCCAGGCCCCGGTTCTGGCTCATTTGGGTCCGGTTTATGGGTGTCTTGGTGCTGCGTGGCGTTTTTGGTTTCAGAGGGGCCTGTGCAGCTGGAAAACCAGACAGCATTGTGAGGGCTGCACCGCCTACCTCACTGCCCTCCCCGCCATCCTACCTCTCCATGCACCCCCACATGGCCTTCCCAGCCCCCGCCCCAAATGCCCCACTGCACCCCCTCTCCCCCGGAGGACTCCTGCACCACTGCCCAAGGCCCCTACAATGACTGACGATTGTCTGGTGAAATCTCTCCCCGAAAAGGTATGCCATTTATTAACTGGGTGTCAATCAGAGCTCCTTTGAACCATCTTTAGAGGCATGGTTTGCTGGAGTTCATCATCAAGACGGGAGAGATTCCAGAGGACTGGAAGAGGGCATATACAGTACCAATCTATAAAAGGAGGAATAAGGACAACTCGGGGAATTACAGGCCAGTCAGCTTAACTTCAGGACCCAGAAAGACAATGCAGCAAATAATCAAGTAATGAATTTGCAAACGCCTAGAAGATAATGAGTAACAGTCAACATGGATTTGTCAAGAACAAATCATGTTTAACCAACCTAATAGGGTAACAAGCCTTGCCTTGTGGGTGGGGGAAAAGCAGAAGATGTGGTATATCTTGACTTTATAAGGCTTTTGACACTGTCTCACGAGACCCTCTCAAACAAACTAGGGAAATATAGCCTAGATGAAGCTACCATAAGGTGGGTGCATAACTGTTTCGAGAACTGTTCCCAGAGAGTAATCAGTGGTACATAGTCAAGCTGGAATGGCATATCAAATGGGGTCCCACAGGGATCGGGCCTGAGTCCGGTTTTGTTCAAGATCTTCATCAATGACTTAGATAACAGCATAGAGAACACATTTATAAAGTTTGCGAACAATACCCAACGGGGGGGTTGCAAGTGATTTGGAAGATAGGATTGATACACAAAATGATCGGGACAAACTGGAGAAATGGTCTAAAGTAAATATGATAAAACTCAATAAGGACAAATGCAGAAGTACTCCACTTAGGAAGGAACAATCAATTGCACATATACAAAATGGGAAATGACTGCCTAGAAAGGAGTACTACAGAAAGAGATCTGGGGACTAAAGTGGATCACAAGCTAAATATGAGTCAACAGTGTAACACTATTGCAAAATAAGCAAACATTCTGGGATGTATTAGCAGGAGTGTTGTAAGCAAGACTTGAGAAGTAATTCTTCCGCTCTAGTCCACGCTAGTTAGGCCTCAACCAGAGTATTGTGTCCCATTCCAGGCACCACATTTCAGGAAAAATATGAACAAACTGGAGAAAGTCCAGAGAAGAGCAACAGAAATCATTAAAGATCTAGATAATACGACCTATGAAGATTGAAAAAAAAAAAATAGTGTTTGTTTAGTCTGAAGAAGAGAAGACCACGGGGGGAACGTAACAATTTTCAAGTACATAAGAGGTAATTACAAAAAAGAGGGTAAAAAACTGTTTTCATTAATCTCTGAGGATAGGACAAGCAGCAAGGGGCTTAAATTGCAGCAAGGGCAGTTTAGATTGGACATTAAGAAAAGCTTTGTCAGGGTAGTTCAGCACTGGAATAAATTGCCTAAGAGGTTGCGGAATCTCTGTCATTGGACGTTTTTAAGAGCAGGTTAGACACACACCTCTCAGGAATGGCCTAGTTATTACTTAGTCCTGCCTTGAGTGGAGGGGACTGGACTAGATGACCTACTGAGTTCCCTTCCACTCCCACACTTCTATGATAAGACTGAGCTTCTTGAATAGGCCAAGGACAGAGTATAGGGAGACTTCCTGATGGAGCTGCCTAGATGTCCATGCTCTGGCTCCTCAGATGTGCGGCCACCATCCCATTGTGAAGACTCTCAGCCCTCTGAAGAGACCAAAGGTTAGCACCTTGCAGTGATAATAGTTGGCCCCGTCTGTCAGTCAGAGGCGCTTCCACAGCACTATCGTTCTGGCCCACAGGAAGTGCACATCTTGTACATATGAAGCCACAAACCAGCCTTGAGCCAGGGACGAGGGATGCTAGCACTGCCATACAGGATGGCGTGTATGTGCCTGTCAGTCTTCTCAAGTCAAGGATGGGATGAGGACCCCCCTTTTTTTCTCGGAATAAAGAAATATCAGGAGTAGAAACCTCTTCCCTGCTCCTAGGTAAAGCAGGGAGGCCACTTGCAATTGGTTTTCATGAGACAGGTCCCTGGAGAGGGACAGGAAAGGGGGCAGAGGCTGGAATGGGAAAATCCTGGGAGATGACTTCAAGTAACCATTTATCAGTAGTTTACTCCAATCCACGCCACAGAGAACAAAGGTGACATCCCACAGTAGGCTTGGGGAGAGCAGCTCTGGATTGTGACTCTCAACCTGTGTGTCAGACCTGCTCCCTGGACGATGAAGTAGGATAGCTAGTGGCAGACGAGAAAACCTAGGCTACTGCTGAGAGCAGATGGATGTTCCTTGCCTGCTCTGGCTTCCTTCTGGAGGTCGGGATATAAATGCCCAATCATCACAGCATGTCTCTGGAATCCTTCAGGAAAAGCAGAGCATCATCAGTAGAGGTCCTAAACCTCTCTCAAAGGGCAGGTCTAGAATGGTGTTCTGCAACACCTTTGGATGCCGGGTGCTCATAGCCATGTGGTAACTGCCACAGCCGTGGATCTAACTCCATATCCAAAGCATCCATGGCTGCTTGAAGAGAGGTTTGCACCAGTGACAGTCGCATGTTACTGCCTTTAGATTGTCTAGCCACTTAATGAAGTCTATTGATAAAGGGAACCACTTTCTTCCAGGTTAGAGTCTGACTCACAACAGTGCTCAGTAATTGCTATCTGCACCCAGGGCAAGACAGAGGAATAAGCCTCTTTCCTCTGGAGAAGTTGAGCTTTCTACTAGGGGCTTTGTCTTTGGGAGCAGACATCAGTGGACAAGGCTGTCTGGCTCTCTCCTCCCGAGACCAGCAGGGATTCAGGGACCAGCTGGGAGTAGAACTTCTCAGATCCCTTCTGCAGAACTTGGCCTCTCTTTTCTAGGCTTGCTTTGAAGTTGAGGTGAAGGTATCCAGGGGCTTCCAAAGATCTGTGGCTGACTCCACTATGCCCTCCTCAATTGGTATCACCAACCCGTGCAGCGTGGAGGATATCCAACAGTCTGTGAGAGGCGGGGTCTTGGATAACGGAGGTTTCAATTTCCAGGGCATCATCCATCTGAATAGATGGCCCCTGAAGCCATCCAGAGTATAGGAGACCGCTTCCTCAGGCAAGATCAGGAGGGATCTCTAGGAGAGGCTGGGGATAGTGCTCCTTAGTTTTGGAACCTGTCTCTCCCTCCTCGCAAGAAGTTCTACCTCATCTCTAACCCTCCAAGCATCTTGTGGCCAGGCTGTTTGGATGGTCTCTGAAGGGGACCCCGCAGTCGAAGCTGCAGAAGAGTGGAACATCCTTGGCTTGCCAGTGAGCTAGAGGGAGAGCCACTTGTGGAGGGTTTTCAGAGTGGGGCCCAGTGGCAAGCTGTAAGAGTGGGGCTGGTCAGACCACTGCCATGTAGGTGGAGGCCAGAGGATACAAAGCGCTCTGAAACAAGTGGTGCTGGCCTGATAGGAACCCTCCCCAGATCTCGGTAAATGGGCAGGGGGAGAAGGTGGGGTCTGGAGCGGGAGAGGAGATTTCGCCTCACACAGCACTGTGACCTCTGGGCTGGTGGTGTCAGTGCCGAGAGCTTCACTGTTTGAGATTGTGCCATGTGCCGTGTCCTTGAGAGCAGAGAAATAGCAACTCCCAACACCAGAAACTGTTGGTGCCCACAGCTCCAGTGCTGAGGAATCTGTCATTTTAGTACCAACGGATGCTGGACCTCTCGATCCCTTGTCGTTTGCCCGTCTTACAAGAGGGAGGGGACCAAAGGCAAATGACTTTTCTTAGGCCTCTCAGCACTTCCCAGTTTAGAGAAGGTAGACGGGTGCCTGGACCCAAGGGGGGGGGGGTCTGGTGTTCTTGGCAAGTCTGCTTCAGAGGGTGAGAGGCGGGACCCATCTCTAGCACCAGAGCCACCAGTGATGCAAAGCTGACGTGGCAGCTGTGGCTGGCCCACTGGTATTGTTTCAGATCCCCCTCCTGGTACCGGTCTCAGGAGCTGCATCCCACCTGATGCACTGATTGCCAGGGACTAGAAGTAGAAGGTCTTGCTTGGAGCCAGGTACCATTCTTCTGGGTTCAAAACATCCCCTCCCCCCACCCCGGACTGCTGCAGAAGGAATCATTTCAGCCGAGTGTCCCCGGGTTGTCTCGTTGACTAGCAGGACCAGCAGAGCGCACCAATCACATACAGAGCTCTGCCTAACCTGACAGCTAAGAGCCACATCCATGGTGAGGGGGACATGCACAGGGCGGGAAGCCTGAGGACTTTCAAACCACAAAGCACCAAAGAAAAATAAGGAATTCGATGGGGGTGTGATTGTTGAGAAAACTAAGGGGAAAACGTTTAAGGGATGAACGCGACCTGTCTACCACACGGAAATACACGGAGGGAAGCAGGCAGCTCAGCCTGGCTCCATCTCGCTGCCAGTGGTAGCAAAAGGAACCGAGGGCTGATGGCATCCACTCTGCCTTTCACGCCCTCAGCCGAGAGACATCCAAGGACATTCAGTCTTGTGCAGACGAACCTAAAGTGGGATCTACAGACAAGCACCCAAAGAAGCTGGAGCAACAGCACTGCTCAGGTGAACAACAGTGCTGTCCTCCAGCATGGGAATGGGGCGGGCAGTGGGGCAGAGGAGTCACCCCCTATCCCCAGGAGGAAAGGGCTGGGGGGAGGAATGAGGAGCCAGGCAGGTGTCAATCCTGCCCAGCTGGGCTCTCCCTGCCGTGCCCAGAGCTCTATGCCCATGGCCCTTACCCAGCTCCTTGACAATGGTGGCCAGCGGCAGCCGCACCAGGGGGTGAATCTTCAGGGGGGTCTTGGCTGCCTTCGGTAGGCGGATAGAGCCTATGGAGGGAAGCAGAGAGCGAGTGTGAGACAGGGGAGCCCCTGGTGTCCCTCTGGTGTCCTCCCTCCCAGCCCTGCACACGCACATTCAGCCTTGATGGCATTGGCGTTGATAGGGGCGTAGGGGCGCCGGGCAGCACGGCGCGGCTGCAGGATGTCACGACACATGCGGCGGGCAATGCGGGTCAGCTTGGTGGTCTGCAGCAGGAAGGTCTGGCGGTTCTTGGCCAGCAGCTTGGCCCGGTTGGCGCTGGTTGTGTAGGGAGAGAGACTCTGGGCTTCCGGCCTTGACATGTGGCCCCTGGAGTGCGGCTCCTGCAACACAGAAGGGGAGGTGGGTCAGGGCCGACATGGGGTACTGGGAGAGCCCAGAGAGGGGAGGGAGGTCAGGGCCCATAATGGGGCACTAGGAGAGACTTGGGGTAGGAACACAGCCCACCACAGGGAGGACAGAGGAGCCCAAGGCTCAAGTGTTGGCAGTCCCCAGCCCTCACACGACAGGGTATGCAAACCCACCGGGGCCACAAGGAATAAGGGTCCCCCCAGTGCAGTCTAATACCCCTGCCCCCACACACCTAGCCCCCAACATAAGCATTAACCTCCCTCAGCAGGGGTCACCGTAGCACCAAGGGCACCACTCATGCCCATCCTGTCCAGCAGGTGTCACTGTGGCACTGCACACAGCTCCCTCCATGCCCATGGGCAGGGATTGCCAGGACACCATGGGGCCCCCTGTGCCCATCCCCCTCAGCGGGCATTACCGTGGCACTGCGGGCAGCTCCCTCCAGCTGCGTCGGGGTCTTCAGCCCGCCGTATTTCTTCCAGTAGATCCAGCAGGAGGCACAGAGGCGGCACTGCATGTTGGGCGGGCCCCAGGCGTACCACTGCGCTGACTGGGTGGCTGTGGACAGGGAGACTGTGGCATTAGGGAGAGAGGGCTCCACAGCTGAGCAACCCCTGAGCAGGCAGGCCCAGGGAACCCATTGCCCCTCCCCCAGGACAAGATCAACGGGAGCCCCTCCATGCCCCCAGGACGGGCACAGACACCGCCACCCCTTGGAGCCCCACGTCCGCACTCACTGTGGCAGCTCTCGCAGGTCAGCCCCTTCTGGAAGCCAGCCCCATTCATGCCAGGCTTGGAGCCCACGGAGATGATCTGATTGGGGTTGGGTTTAGTGCTGCCGGGGGAGAAGAGATGAGGTCACACCCAGCTCCACCCCTACCCCCCAACTAGGGGGAGAGCAGGTGGCCTGCTTCCCACAGCATCATGGGACAGGCACCTCTTATCCCAGCCCCCCCACTAGGTAGGGATGTTGCCCTTCCCCCAGCCCTCCAAACTCACGAGATGGGGATACTGCCCTTCCCCCAGGCCCAGCCTCCCAGCCCAGCTCCCCCCATACTCACACTAGGAGGGGTGGCCAACCCCCGCACCCATACTCACTAGGTGGGAATGTAGACCTGCTTCAGTTTGCTGTCAGCTTCTGCGGCCTTCAACCTTTTCTGCAAGCAGAGACACAGCCTAAGCAGGGGAGGAGATGCTGCCTCTTCGCCCCTCTCCCTCCACCCTCAGCAGGCCCAGGCCCAGAGCCCTCCAGCCCCTGGGCCCATACTCACCTGCTGGATGTAGCGGTCGGTGGTTTTCCACATGTAATAGAACTGCACGATGCTGGCCAGGGATTTCCAGGGCAGCTGCAAGGGCCAGAGAGGTGTCAGCCAGTGCCAGGAGAGCCCCAGGAGTCATGGGGGCGGGGGGTGGAGAGACAGCAGTGCTCCAGCAGCCCCATGCCCACCTCAGCCAGTGCAAGATCAGTCACTACAGCTCAGTCTCCAGGGCTCCCCACCCCCACCCTGGGATCTCTCCCCCAGGGATGGAGGCCATATCCCCCAAGATGGAGCAGCCCAGTTTGGGTACCAGGGAGGGTCTTACCAGCCCCCAAAGGAGGGACTCCCCCCATCCCCCACTCACGAAGTCCTGCCGGATGTCATTGAAGTCCTTGCCGTACTTCTCCAGGGCCTCCTCAAAGAGCATAGCTTCCGAGGCCGACCACTCCTCCATCTCATCGCGACACAGCACGGGACCCCCCTGGGGCACCAGCGTCGACATGGCCTTGGCCAGGTCATAACCATTCCGCTGCAGCGTGTCCATGGCATGGAACTGCGGGGAAGGGGGCTGTCAGCAGGCTGCCGCGGGGAGACGCACGAGGCCACGAGCCACCCCCTCCGCACCCCATGAGAGGAGCACGATGCTTCCAGGGGTGACAATGTCCCACAGCCCTCTGGGCAGAGGGCAGCCCAAGGCCATCCAGCTTGGGCTCTAGGGCCCCTCCAGTAGCCAGTGGGGATAGGGGCACCCCACAAACGGACTGTTGCACTCAGCCAGCCACACGCCCCACCCCCATCTCCTCCTCACCAGCGTGATGTCCCGGGAGGCGGCAGCTGCGCTCATGTGCAGGCTGGGCTGCCGGATGGAGCTGCTGCAGTCCAGTGCGCGAGCAAAGGTCCCGACAGCCCTGGAGGGAGGAAGGGGGGACAGCAGGTTAGCAACAAACCAAAGCCCAAGGGACACCTCCTACCGCCCATGGAGCACCAGGCCCCCCACCCACCGCTGGCGTCTCACCGAGCCACCACCAGGAACTGGTCGATCTGCCGGTCGGTCAGCGGGTTGTCGGGGTCCCAGACCTTCATCTCCATCTTCTGCTGGTTCCGATTGTCCGACTCGCCTGTGGGGAGCGGCCCAGTCAGGAGAGACAATGCTGCATCCCCTACTCCCCCTGGAGAGGGGCAGGCAAGGCACGGCCCCCCTGGGAGATGGGGGCCCTCCCCCCAGGACGCAGCTGGCCCAGACAGCAAGTCTAAGCTCCCCCAGGCCACAGATCAGCCCAGGCAACGTCCCCCCCTCCATCACCTTCAGCCAGCCGGTCGGGGATCTCAGCTTGGTACTTGCAGCCGACCCGGATCTCCCCCTGGTCGGCCAGAAGCGTCTTCTGGACAGGGTCAAAGACCAGCGAGTAGAAGAAGCAGTCCTGGGGGAGGGGCAGAGGGGTGAGGCAGGGAAGCCCAGCAGACTGGCCTCCCCCAAACCTACCCCACCCGGGACAGCTCTTCCCAGCCCCCCAAGAGAGCTCTGCCTTGGCTTCAACCCTTCCCCCTTCTCACCTATAAACCAGAGGGGGCGAGTCCCCCTTCCTCCCTGCCCTCACTCCCGACCTGTTCCAGGGGGCTAAGTCCAGCCCCTCAACCCTGCAGGTCCAGCCCTCCTACCCCATCCTCTCCACAGGCCCAGCCCCTCACCTCTTTCTCCAGATACTGGCTGAGGATGTCAGTCTCGTTGAGCAGCGTGACACTGCATTTCCCCCTGCAGGAACCACACACAGGGCACATCACAGGCTGGTCCCCCGGCTCACTCTGCCCCACATCAGGGCCCCGAGGGATCCCTGCCCCTTGCCGGACCTGGCAGTAGCACAGAGCCAGCCCTGCCGAGTTGCTGCCCCAGGCTCACGCCCACCTGTGCAGCTGGCCAAATTGTCGTAACGGGACTGGGCCGCCCCGGAGAATGCAGTTGGGAGATGGCAATGGGGAGGCGGGAAACCCAAGCTAAGGACCCCCTGGCCCAGGAAGGCCCTCCCCCTCAGAACAGCCCTAGCCCCCCACATCCCAGCAGGGCCCCCCCGCGCACCGTATGTGGGTGGCTGGCAGTGACTCAAACTGGCGCGACAGGAAGAGCTCGCGATGCTTCAGCTGGTGCCGCTGCTGCTCCGACACCCCCGGCTGCTTCGACTCCTCCTCGAATTCGCCTGCGGCAGGACAGGAGGGTCAGGGGCTCGGAGAGACCCCAAGCCCCCCCCACCTCTCCCCGACAGAGACATCCCAGAGACTCCAGCCACCCCACCCCACGGAGATCCACCCAACAGATAGCTCTATGGAAACTCCAGCCCCACCACTTCCCCCTGACAGATAGCCCCCCAGAAACCCCACCCCACTAAGACCCCCTCAGAGACCCCAGCCCCAAAAGCCCCTGACAGGCCCACAGAGAACCCAGCTCCAGGGCAGCAAGATCAGAATCCACCCTCCCACATCCCAGCCCCAAGACTGCTGCTGTCCATCCCATCACTCACTGCCCCCCAAGTGCAACCCCTCCCACAGCCCCCAGGAGCAAAGCCCTGTTGGTCCCATCCCCCGCTCTATCTCCCTGGAGCAGAAATGTACTGCCCTACCCCCATTCAGCCCCCAAGCTGAACCCTCCTCTTCCTCCCCCCATCACAGGCTCCCAGCACACTGCACTGCCCAGAACAGGGCACCCCCGCAGGATTAACCCTCCCCAAGAGCAGAGCGCCCCCCTCCAGGGAACCCAACCCTCCCCTCCCCACCCAGGAGCCGACCCCCCCAGAATGCCTCGCTTCCCCATGCCCAAAAGCAGAGTGTCCCCTCCCCCAATAGCCCCCTGGAGCACAGGGTGCCTCATGTTAGCCTCCCCTGCTGCCCATGAGCAGAATGCACCCCCATAACTCCCCCCAGCAGAGCATGCTGCCCCCCACCCCCAGAAGCCACCCCTCCCCCTCCCCACAGCAGGAAGTGGCCATGCAGCAGCCACCACCAAGCAGCTCATTGTTCTCCCAGCCCCAGTCTCCAGCCCAGCACTTGGCACTGGCAGCAGGGGGTGGGGGGGAGCACGGTGCTGGTTCCACCCCTGCTCATGTGCTCAGGAAGCCCTGTGGGGTGGGGGCGGGGGAGTTGGGGGCAGCCCCCTGGGACCCAGCCCCACCCCACTTGGGCAGACTCAAGGGCGGCCCCCACTGAAAGGCCCGGAAACCCCAAGCCCAGGCAAGCAGCCAGAACAGGCGCCAGCCGGAAGAGCTCCCACGGCCTGTTAACCCTGCACTGCCCATGGCCTCCGCACTGCACTGGCCACACAGATGGAGAGCTAGACAAACTCTGCTCCCAGCGCCCCTCACTCCTGACCCGCAGCCCCCCGCTATCCTAGCTCTGGGCTCCCCCCACCTACAGCTCTGCTGGTGCCCCTCACTCCTGATCTGCAGCCCCCCGCTATCCCAGCTCTGGGCTGGGAGATGAACATCCCCTCCCCAGCTGTGGGTCTGGACTGGAGGTGGCATTTGCTGATTGTGCTCTGGGGATGAAAGGTCAAAGCCTTGGCACCTCCAAGTCCCTTTGCAGATCCCTGGGCACTGCCCAATGCAGGGGAATAGGTGTGTGAAATGGAGGACAATGTAGGACCCTGCCTGTACTGTGTGCTGGGGGGCTCCACCCCAGAGACACTCCCCACTCGGCAGCCCTAACATAGCACCTGCCCCATACCAGGTGTGACAAGGATTAGTGTCATCCTTATCCAGGGCTTGCCAGTGCCGTGGAAGGGGAGGAGACAGGGTTGGGGAAGGCACGGGCAGCTCTTAGAGCCAGGCAGGCAGGGAGCTGCCCAGGGAGGGGTGGGCGGGGCGGCCTTTCACCCACTAGCTCCGGGCAACAGCAACTCTGCCAGCACATCTATCCTGCATCGCAGGGATGGGGCCATAAGCTGCCCCCAACCAGCCTCATCCCACACATGCCTGGCTCCCTGCCCCATGTGCACCCCTGAGAAAGACCCATAGCCCCCCAAAACACCCCCCGCATGCCCTCCGAGATAGACCCCCAACAATTGTACACATATTCCACTGCCCGAGACAGACCTACTATTCCCCAATGACCCCACACTCGAGACAGTCCCACTGCCCACAACAACCCCCCAACTCCAAGACAGTCATGGCTTCCCAACAGCCCAAGACTCCACCCCCTACACTACGCATGCTCCTACTACTCCATCCTCAAAGACAGACCCACCCCATGTTACCCTGAGACAGACCTAATCACCTCTCAAGACCTCGACCCCATCTCACGCACCCCCCAAGACAGAGCCAGGCCCGGCCGTAGAACCACAGGGACGGGCCCCAGCACTCACGAGCGTTGCTGTCAGCCAGGCTGTTGAGGCTGCTGGAGATGTCCCGGCGCCGGAAGAGACACACCACCTTGGCCTCCACATTGCCATTGGCTGTCTGGGGACGAGAGCGAGACACTGCCTGAGAGGAGGGGCTGGCACTGCTGTATCCCAGGGAGCTGCTCCTCAGCACCCCCAGACCCAGCACTCGCTGCAGCCCCCCAGCTGGGGCACTGAGGCGAACGCCAGAGGATCCCTGCTCCCTCCTGCACTTACACATGGCCTTTGGGCTTGGGAGGTGGTCGGGCTGCAAATCCCCAAAGATGTGCAAGGGGGTGGGTCTGGCTGCAGATCCTCAGCCTTTCGGGGGGGGATGTAGGTGGCAGGGGATGTCTGGCTGTCGGTCCCAAGCCCAGTAGGTGGTGCAGGGCAGGGTATCTGGGAGCAAGTCTCTGGTGTATGGCTGGTGGGGGTGGGTGTACAGGTGCTAGCTGTGGCCCTGCAGCCGCAGGGGTCCATGCATGGGATGGTGGGGATCTCTGGCTGCCGTCCCATGGCCCCTCACCTTGTTGAGTTCCTCAATGCGCCGGACGAGGTAGGGGTTACTGGAGGAATTCTCAAAATAGACGTAATCTGCAGACAGAATGGAGACCCAACCCGTCAGTGGGAAATTGGGGGGGACAAGCAAGGCCCCCAGGAAGGACAGCTGAACCCCCCGAGCCATTTGTCCTCTGTGCCACTCTCCTACCTCTAGTCTCCACCCCAGTGCCACCTTCTACCAACGGGGCATTCACCTGCTCCTTCATGGGGCTGCCGCACCTAAGCTGCCCCAGGTGTTTTATATTCACCTGCCAAACACCCTGTGTATCCATGGGGTTTCCTGCCCCGCCAGGCCCGGAACAGCAGTAGACAGCAACACCCAAAGGGGTGTCCCTCTCCTGCTCTTTATCTCCCTAGGCAGCAAAACAGCAGGCACCCAACCCACCCACTTACCCACATGAGGAGCGTTGCCAGGCTACCGCCACAGGAGCCAAGCCCCTACCCCACCCCCACAGCACCCAGATTCTCCCCCTGCAGCTCTCAGTTACAGCCAGGCGCCAGGCAGCACCCCCTGCTGGCACCACTTGCCAAACGTGCTGGGACAGGGCCCAGCCTCACCGCAGCACTGCCAGAGCCGAGTGGTAGTTCCAGCCTGAAGCAGCAGTAGCTAGGCATAGGCGGCATTTACGAGGCTGGGCACGGTGTCACCAGGACAGGAGACAGCCCCGCCACCCCCCAAAGTAACGCAGCTGCAGGGGGATCTCAGTGCCAGCTCGGCCCCGCCTTGTGGGACACACCCCAGAGTCAGAGCGCTGGAGGAGGGGCCAGGGAAAGGGTTGCAGGGGGAGAGCCCACCCCCTCAAGCACCCTAAATCAGATTCCCCCCACCGCACCCCCACCTGCTCTAAAACCAGATGCCCCAAACTGCCTCCCACCCCGCTCGCCGATTGCTCTACACACACCACCCCCAGACCCTACCCTGCCCCAAACATAACCCACCAACCTCCACAACCTGCCTCCCCATAGCCCCCCCAACCAGACACCCCCTCCCACAGCCCATAACCCCCTCCCCAAAACTGCATACACCTCACCCAGCCCTCCCACACACAATCCACATCCCCAAACTGCCTCACACACAACTTGCCCCCCAGCGTGCCCACAACCAGATTCCCCCTACTGCCCCCTCTTACACGCCAGGAGCAAACTCCCCACCCCATAGAAACACTTCACTGACCCATATCCCAGCCACTCCTCCACAGCCCACCAAGTCCTGTACTCCACATAACCAGCCCATTGCCCCCCAGGTGCTCCACACCCCGTGAATTCCTCACCCCATGTAACCAAGCTCGCTGGCCCCCAAAGGACTCCCCCAACCCATAACTTCTCAGTTCCCTCCCCAAATAACCAGCCCATTACCCCGCACCCGACCCCCACCTGCCCTCTTTCCCCACAGCCTCTGAAGCTCCTCGCACCATGCAACCAGCTCCCGACACCACAGACCCACCCCAGCCCCCCATAACCAACCCGCCGCCCCCGACCCCCACCGTCCACAGCCTGATCCCTGCCCCACCGCGTCCCCGCCCCCCAGGAGCGAGCCCGCTGCTCGCCACCCCCCACAAATCCCCGACCCCGACCCCGGGGCGCAACATGGGGCGGGGGGAGAACAGCGTCTTCCGCCCGCCGCCGGCGCCTAGTGCCCGGCACACTCCGGTCCGCCCCACAGCGCCGCCTCCGGCCCAGCCTCTGCGGCACCCACCACTGCGGCTCCAGCCCCCCGGCGCCCCGCACTGACCCCCCGACTCACCCCCCACCCGGTACATGTTGGCCGCCATGGCCCCGCCGCGCGAGGGGGGAAGGGCGCTCTCCGTCCGGCTCCGCTCGGGCCCTCCCCTCGCTAGCCCCGCTCCCGGCCGCTCTTCATCTCCCCCAGCCAGCCCCAGCGCCGCCGCGCCGCGCCGCGCCGCCTCTCCTCCTCCTCCTCCTCACGCAAGGCCGGAGCCAGGAGGCTTCGGGCGACTCCGGGCGCGCTTCGGGGATCTCCGGGAAAGGCTCGGCGGCTTCAGGTTTCCCCCCAGCGTGAGATCGGGTCTTTCCGGAAACGTTCGGGTCTTTCCGGAAGCACCTGGGGAGGCGTCGGACGTCTCAGACGACAGCGGCCTCCTGGCGATCGGGTCCTTCCGGATCCGGACAGTGACTCCAGATGGCCGGCGCCAGGCAGAACTTCGGGGGAATCCGGAGCCGAGACCGGCCACGACTGCAGCGTTCGGCTATTTCCGGACAGAGTCTGCCCCCAGTCGGGCCTTTCCGGAAGGAGACCTCAGAGCTGGCTTTTTAACCCTTTCCTCTCCGAGGGGCTCTGCAATGAGGCTTGCCCCTTGTTCCAGGGGCAGTTCAACTGCCCCAGGGGTATTTGCATACATATACATATGCACATTTACAGCTGTGCAGCCCGAAACAGCCACTCATTTACCCCATGGCACCCAGGAATTCACGGGTTGTGTGGGGACCCTGCACCCGGAAGTGAGATGCAGCCACCTCCAGGGTGGGGCACCATTGAACTAATGCCAGTGTCCTGCTCCCTATGAATTACAGAGCCCCAGCCGAGAGCTGGAGATGTTCGCTCTGGGCCCCAGTGGCCTTGGGGAGCTAAATGACCCATTCCCCCCCCCCCCATCCCACCCTGGAACCAGACTCAGTACACTGTCCCCCCCCCCCCCCAGCCCATGTACTGCACTATCCTAACAGGGGCTAGTGCCACTCACTGCCCCTAGCATGCCTCCCTCTCCCCACCCCCACTCCTGTGGCCTCTGCCTTATAGGCCCCCCACCCCCTCCTGCTGCTGGGTGCCCTCTTCCCCGCCCCCCCAACACCAGGAAGGAGACAGGAGCCCAGCCCCTGATGCCAAGGCTTTATTGCTGCCTCTCACAGTGTTCAGCGTCTTGCTGCTCCGGCGCAGCCAGGAATGTAAACGAAGGGGGGGAGCAGTGTCCTGCTCCTCCAGGCTTGGTCCCAGAAATGGGGGCAGCCCTCAGGCCCCTGGGGGAAGAGGGCATCTCCCCAGGGAGAGGTCCCATCATACAGACGTTCTGGGAAAAGGGATGTTGCCCCATCACAGGGAGTGGGGATGGGGACAGCCCCCATCCCAAGGCCTGGCTGCCTCCATTAACACCCCATGGTTTCCCTAACACCATGGGCTCCCCAGCCAGATACCTGCCCCAAGGCAAGAGCCCCACTCCCAGCACATCTCCTCCCCCATCCTCCCTGCTGGGCCCCAGTGCCCTGGTGGTGGGAGCTGCCAACAGGCCCTTGGCCCTGCCCAACCACTCTGACCTGTGCGGGGCCCTGAGCAGAATCTAGGCCTGCCCCCCAGTGTTAATGAAGCAGGTTGCATTATTAGCACGTGTTAGTGCCATGGGGTGGGGGAACCCTCTGGCTGGGCCTCGCTCGCTGGGGTCCATGTGCCAGGGCTGTCCAAGCCCACAGGCAATAAGGCTTGGTCCCTGCAGGGTCTCCGGCTCAGGCGCAGCCCCCGGCCTCCTGGGAGGAGAGGGAGGCAGAGGAGAGTGAGCGGCTGCGGGGAAGGCTGCCCCCCACCACCCGCCACTGGAAGATGCTGGTGTCCTTGCCCCCCAGCGAGAGCAGGTGGCTGTCGTCATTTGTGAAGCGCACATTAGTCACGTGGCTCCCGTGGCCCCCATACACGTGGCTGGGTGCCTGCGAGAAAAAACAAGGGAATAGGGTCAGGGGTAGGGGCTACCCTGGCAGCCGATGGCCTCCCAACTCACCCAGAACCTGCCGTGTGTTCCCCAAGTCCCAGGCTGAGATGCCTGGACTGTGCCGCTACCCTCAGGACCTCCCAGAATGACCCTGATACCTCAGTTGAGACCCCCCCCCCCTTCAGAACCCCCAGAGATACCCCAGTCCCTGCCCAAGATCCCACAGACTCCCTGATGCCCTGGGATGTCCCCCCCACCAACTCCCCAGAGGCCCCAGTTCCCGGGCCAAGACTCCTGGCATCCCTGTGTCCCCTCCCCCCCCCACAAGCCCTCAGGGTAACCCCCAGCCAATGGGCCGACAAAATCCCCCGTTAATCCTGCCCCCTCACGTGCCCACTCTCCCTGCCAGTCTCACCTTGGCCCTGGCACAGGGGTACTGGAACAGATGGACCTTGCAGAAGTCATCTGCCACGGCCACCACACGCTCGTTGTGGGAGCGGCACAGGGAGTTGATGTCTGTGCCATCCGAGCCATCTGGCCACACGCCTGCGGGGCAGTCACATGCACACACAACCGTTAGTGCCTCTTCCTGACCATCGCTCTCAGAGCCTCTGGGAGCCCCGTCACCCCTGCAGCTACACCCTTCTCCCTTCCCAGGCCCTCCCCATCCCCCCCATACTCCTACACTCCCCCCACGCCCCAACCCTCACCAAAAACATGGAAGCCCAGCACGCAGGTGTACGATGCCCACTCCCGGTCACGGCTCTCAAAGCGATTCCTCAACAGCTTGCAGCCGCCAGCCACATCCCCTGCAAATGGGCGAGAGACACTTGGGGTTAGGGTCCTGCCACAGCAACAGGCACTGCCACATGAGGGCGCAGCTCCCAGCCACAGGTACTCGGGGGAGGACGTATGCACTTGCCCCAGGGCCCCAGAGCCACCTCCTCCCATGACGGAGGCTTATGGGCTGACTCCGCGGGGTCATGGGAGGAGGTGGCTCTGGTCGCACCAGGGTGACACGCCCAGGCCCCGGTGTGACCAGCTCCCGAGCCCCCTCTTCCCTGCACTCACAGTAGAGGATCTCGTAGTCTCCCGAGTTGGACATGATGAACTTGCTGTCCTTGGACCAGTCCAGGTGGGTGATGAAGCTGGAGTGTCCCTGGGGGAGGGGGAAGAACAGGGGCATCAGAGCCAGCTACTCAGGGACCCTCTGCCCCAGCCACCAACACCTCCAGAAGGACACAACCCAGGGGCCTGGAATCACACCCCCCCAACACCCAGGACCCATCTCCCAGAGACCCTCTCCCCTTCTCCCCCTCCTTTGGTCCAGTGACGCCCAGTAGCCCCATACTCCCCAGCCTCGGCCTGGCAGCACTCTCTCCTTGGCCCCCCAGGCCAGTGGCCCCCCCTCACCGTGCAGCGGCCGAAGCGGCTGTACTTGCGCTCCCCCTCCCCCACGCTGTAGATGTAGATGAAGTTGTCGTGGGAGCCAATGGCCAGGAATTCACCGTCTGCAAGGGGGAGAGAAGAGGGTGGGAAGGGGCCGCGTGCGTGAGCCTCGCTGTCCGCAAACCGGGGGCAGAGGAGAGGGTGGAAATGGAGCCACGGGTAATGGGGCAGAATGGGAGGAGCCGGCTGTCTCTGCAATGGGGAAGAGGGGCTGGGAATGGGGCCATGGAGCAGTGGGGAAGGGGAAGAAAGGGGGATGGAGGGGACACAGCTGCAGTGGGAGAGGAACCTGGTCCGAGTAGGGGGTGCAGGGGAGGGGAATGGGGCGGGGGGACGTGGGGTCTGACCTGGTGAGTAGCGCACCACTGAGAGCTGCTCGTTCCCGTCCGAGCCCCCCGACAGCACCTGCCGCGTCTCTGTGTCCAGCACCAGCCACCTGGGGGCACAGGGGGAGGTCAGAGCTCCCCTGCAGAGACAGAGAGAGGACCCCACCCCAGGGAGCATGGGGGACAGAGAGGAGACCCCTGTCCTCAGCACAGGGGCAGCAGGGATCCCCTACCCCAGGGAGCAGGGCCAACAGAGAAGAGATTTCCTACTCCGGTGTGAGCCAGGGCCGGGGGCAAACTCAGTGACCCCTTAACCTTAGGAAGAGCAGACTCGGGGGGGGGCACACAGCAGCCCCAAAGCTCAGGGTGCTGCTTGCAGGGGTACCAGCAGCCTCTCAACCCCCTCTGGGTGTGATTTCAGTGGGGTGGGAAGGGCTGCCCAGCACCCCCTGAAGGGCCAGAATGGGGGCAATGTGGGAGGAGGGAGGCGAAGAGAGTTACCGTCCAGTGTTGAGTCCTACAGCCACCACCCGGCCACTGGGGTGGAAATCAGCGCACAGCCCGGTCTCCTGCGGGAGGGGGAGAGACTCTATAAGCACCGTGAGCCTCCTTCCCTTCCCCTCCCCCGGGCGGAGCCTCCAGGGTGAGGCTCCAGGCCAGTGCATCCCCCCTCCCCTCCCCACGGCAGGACCTCCAGGGCGCCGTGTCCCCCCCACCCCCTTCCGGGCGGTACCTCCAGGGTGAGGCTCCAGGCCGCCGTGTGCTCCCCGCTGTCCCACATGCAGACCTGCCTGTCGTGCCCGCAGGTGAGGAAGAGGCTCCGCGAGGGGTGGGTGGCCAGGCCCCACAGCTCGTCCGTGTGACCCTGCAACCAAGGAGAGCCTGAGGGGGGCAGGGAGGGCCTCGCTCACCCCACTGCATGCTGCTCCCTGTGCCCCCAACCCCATCCGCCACCCCACTGCTCCCCTAGGCCCCCTGCTCTCCCCAACCCCCCCACTGCTCCCACCCCAACCCCATTTGTCACCCCTTGCCACTTCACAGGGCCCCAGCTTTCCCCACCCTCCCCCTGCACCCCCATACTCCTCCCCAGGCCCTCCCACTGCACCCAACAACTCCCCCGCCCCTCAGTGTCTTCAGCCCCAGCCCCTGCTCCCAGACCTCCAGCTCCCCTCTCACCTGGATGATGGGGGTAAAGCCAGCAGCCAGGCTGCCCCTGAGCAGTGCGTTGCGCGTCGTCCCAACCAGCAGTTCCTCCCCATGGCCCTCAGCGATGGTGCGCACGGCCCCAAACTGCTCCGGGATCTGGGGGGCACAAGGGCTGACTGAGCAGGGATGGGACGACAGGACCCACAGGTGCCCCTGCCCACCCCACAGACCCCTCCCCCATCCCCCAAACACCTCTGCCCACCCCACATCCCTCACCCTCATCCACTACAGACCCCTCCGCATCCCCCAAACACCCCTGCCCACTCCACATCCCTCAACCACTACAGACCCCTCCCCATCCTCCAAATACCCCCTGCCCACCTCACATCCCCCACTCTCATCCCCTACAGACCCCTCCCCCAAACACCTTCTGCCCACTCCTCAACAGATCCCGCAGGCAAACCCCTTTCCATCTCCATATCCATCCCCAGATCCTCTTGCCCATCCCCTGCATATGCTCCGACCCTCCCCACAAACCCCCTTGTCTATCCTCCCTCCAACACTGGCAGATCCTGACCCCACCCCCGCCTCCTTGCTCAACCTCACCCCAACCCCATGCAGATTCCCCCCCTGCTGCCCGAAGAATCATCCACAGCCCACTGCCCTGCCCCCACTTTGGATCTGAGCCCACTGGACTCCCTACCCCATGCAGTTTGGGGTCCCCCCTCACCTCCACTTCCTGAAGCAGGGCAAGGCCGGGGCTCCAGTGCACAAGGCGCCGATCCTTCCCGCCCCCACTCAGCACTGAGCCGTCGCGCCGCAGGCAGAGCGAGAAGATGCTGCCCTCGTGTGCCCGGGTCTGACGCCCAATCTGGTAGGTCTCTGCAATTGGGGGTGGGAGGGATCATTGCTGGGCCCTTCACCCCCACCCCTCCCAGCCCAGAGGAGTTCTACATCTCCCCCATTCCAGGGTCCACCACCACCCTCACCCCCCCAGCCCATGGGGGTCAGTGGTAAGGTTCTTCCCCATTCACAGCCCCAACCCAGAGATCCTTGCGTCCCCCTCCTGCCTCCATCACCCGGGGGGGGGGATCACAATGCAGGGTTCCCTTCACCCCACCTGAAGGGGACAGACCAGGGTCCCGGCCCCCCCCAGCCCATGGGCCTGTGCAGGCCTCCCTCATCCCATGGGCCCTGCCCCCAGCCCAGGGGTCTGTGCAGGCCTCCCGGCCAGGCACGTGCCAGCCTCTGCCCTGCCCCGATACCTTTGGCGCCCTTGCCCAGCGTGCGGACATCAGCGGCCACGCGCGCCCAGGTCAGGATGTTCCCCTCTGAGTCCCCAGTCAGCACGTCCCCGCTGGCGTCGAACACAAAGCACTGGATGAACTTGGGCTTCTTGTACTTCTGGAAAAGTGGGAGAGGGAAGTGAATCAGGAAGGGGGGAGCCATGGGGCAGCCAGGCCCCGCCCCCTCATGTGGACAGCAGCCCAGGCAGGTCTGAGCCCAGACCCGCTGCCCAGCCAGGCTCAGCACAGGCCCCTTGCCCCCGGCGGGGCTGAGCGCTGCCCCCAGCTCCCTGCCCCACTCACCCCGAAGATGCCCTGCTTCTTGCTCAGGGTGCTGCCGCTCCAGGTCCAGAAGTAGACATGGGATTTCCCGCTGGTGATGAAGTTGCTGCTGTCCTGGGGGTTGAACTCCACCGTGAACACGGACTCGTTGGTGCTCTGGAGAGGGGAGAGCGAGGGGGGCGTGATGGGACAGTGGCGGGGCCTGAGGGGATTGCAGGTGCCCAGCAGGATTCTGTGTGGGGATGGGGAGACCCCTGCATTGCTCCTTTCCTACCAGCGGATGGCGCCAGGGAGCAGAGGCAGGGGAAGCTCAGGGATTGGAGGGTCCCTAGGGGCACCTCCACCCCAAGGGTGTCCTCCTCCTGCAGCCAGCTCCATCCCCAGGAGAGCAGGATGGATACGCACTGCAGCCGGCCCAGGGTCCCTGCTTGGTGGGGAGCAGCACGGTGACTTCAGCTCCCCAAGTATTTACAGCAGTGGTTCCCAACCTGTGGCCCAGAGGACAAAAGTGGCTTGGGGGGGGTGGTCTTTCAAAGTGGCCCACCGCTCCCCTCCTGCTGGCTGCAGAAGGGAGCCGCCGCCTAAGCTTGTTGCCGTGGGGCTACAAGACTGGTGCAGGCTCCGTGCTGCAGCCCAGGGGATGGGAGATCAGTGCTCCCCTCCCCCTGGCTGGAGCAGGGAGCAGGGCAAAGCGCTCCGCCAGGGTCCATAGGCGCTGGGGTCCCTGCTGGAGCCAGAGGGAGGGGAGCACTGCTTTCTGATCCCCCCGGCTGCAGAAGGAAGCCACTGCCTAGGGACCCAGGTGGAGCGCACAGGGCTACAGGACGCATGTGGTTTCCCTGCTGCAGCCAGGGGGACGGGAGATCAGCAAGGAGGCATCCTTCTGTCTGGCTACAGTGGAGGGGGGGACACTGCTGGTGGAGCAGCCAGGACCTACCAGGCTCGAGGAGGGGCAGGACTCTAAAAATCAGGGCCTTCCGGTTTGGCCTGCACTAAGCAGGCCGCCCACCGTGACTTAGCTGCCAGGCCATGTGCTTCAGTGCGTGGTGACAGTCGCGCACCGACACGAGTGCTTCGCCTGCGAGCGTGTGACACACTGCGAGTAATGTGTCGGTGTAAAATAGTGAATGTAAAAATGAGCACAGCAGCATCAAAATGTTCACTTTAAGTACGTAGTGCTTTGCAGTCCTTAAGGGCGTGTGCGTCGATACGTTTTCTGTGGGTTGATAGACTGACGGCCTTTCAGGGCTGTCAAAATGGTATTTGTGGCCCTTGAGCCAAAAAGGTTGGGGACCACTGATTTACGGGTTGCCATGGAGACGGTACCCATAAAGCAGGAGCAGCACAGGCCCCACCCCACCGGAGCGCCACCCGGTGAAAGGAGGTGGGAACTGCAGCTTGGACACCTGGGCTTTAGTCCTGGCTCTGGGAGGGGAGAAGGGATGCGGACTGGGAGTCAGGGCTCCTGGCTTCTATTCCCTGTGCCCCCCACGCCGGCCCAACGCTGCTGAGCCCTGGGGTCAGACCCCGGCTTACCTTGATCTCAGCCTGCTTGGTGCCGCGGGCGCAGTCCCACACTGACAGCATGTGTTCATTGGAGTCATCCACCACGCACAGATAGGTCCCGTGGTCCTGCAGATTGCAGCGGGGAAGGACAGTTGCCAACGGGGGCTCCTCAAGGAGGAGCACAGGCTTGGGGGAGGGAATATTGGCACACAGGGGCCTGGGGGAATATGCAAGGAGTGTGGGGGGGGCTGAACAGGGGACATAAATTCATCTCCTCCCCGACTGCACAGCCCAGGCCCCCAAGCCAGTCAGGGCTCACAGGGACCGGGATGGGAGGGGGAATTGGGGATACTCCAGCAGGTTCAGCTCCTGTCAGGCTGTCCTGATGGAGCCTTGCCCCCACGGGAGCCCCAAGAGTCACAGTGCCCAAGGGGGCAAGGATCCAAGCTGGGGTGGGGGCAATGGGACAGCGTGGAGCAAGGATTTGAGTGGAGGGCGGAGAAAGGGAGGGCAGGGTGATGAGACAACGTAAGGCAGGGAACCACGGGGGGGGACTGTGCAGCAGGGATTTGAGCTAGGGGGACGGACTCGTGCTTGGACTCACAGCAGTGGAGAAGGCAAGGGAACCAACCCCCCGCTCGAAGCTCCCCAGGCCGATCTGCTGCAGGGTGAGCAGGGTAGAGGAGTCCCAGATGTGCACAAAGGGCTGCAGGGGCTGCAAGAGAGGAGCTGGGTCAGGACAGGGACAGACACAGGAGCTGGGGATGTGAGGGACCAGGGGACAGGTCCCAGGAGACAGGGCATCCTGGACAGGGACCCTGTGGTAGGTCTGGCCTCCTGTATTGAGACCCCGTCTCTCCCCACCCTGCTGGGCCAGAGCCCAGGGCATGGCAGGGTTTCTCACCCGGCTCTCCAGGAAGCTGGCTCGGTGAGACTCCCCTGAATTCCCCTCTGGGGCAGCCCTGCAGGATCCGTCCCCCCTCGGTGGGTACCTTGCCATCCTTGTCCACGCCAGCAGTCTGCCCAGTGGCCACGCGCACTCTGTCGGGATGCACGGCCAGGCTGCAGGGGAGAGATGGGGGAAGGGGGTTATTGGCTCAAAAGCTCAGGGGTCACAGCTAGGGTGGAGAGACCAGCCTGGGATCCTCCCACGTGCCCTTGCCCATAGTCGGTGCCCTCTGTGCCCTCGCCCTGCACATCCATCACAGTTGGTGCCCCCCAGCTCCACTGTGCCCCCCAGGTACTGCCCTTCCCTGTAGTCAGTGGCCCCCATGCCCTTGATCCACACACCCTCACGCACGCCCCCTCACACGCCGCTGCTGCCGCCCCGTGCACTCACCATCGCACGCAGTCAGTGTGGCGCAGGTAGTGGCGCTGGCTGCGGCGCTGGATGTGGTACAGCACCACCACGCAGGCAATGAAGTAAACCAGCTCCCCTGAGGCCAGCACGTAAAGATTGGAGCGGCTGTCCCGGCCGCGATACCCATAGCTGCGTGGGGCCCGTCAAGGAACACAACGGGGAGCAAGGGGGCTGGGGCTTGGGAGAGAGAGGGGGACAGCCCCTCTGGAGGGGGAGCACAGCACACCTGAGGGGTGCAGGGAGGGCCTCTGTAGGGAGCAGGGCACAGAGCTCCCTGGGGAATAGGCTGTCTGGGGCAGGCGGGGAGGTGCCAGGCTGTGGGAGGTGGGGGCATCGCCTTGCTGAAGGAT
Source organism: Emydura macquarii macquarii (assembly GCF_026122565.2). Classification (NCBI taxonomy): domain Eukaryota; kingdom Metazoa; phylum Chordata; order Testudines; family Chelidae; genus Emydura; species Emydura macquarii. Next base: position 4,566,538 of record NW_027131105.1, on the reverse strand, counting down.
ACACCCAGTCAAGCTGCAGGTGCTCGGCGGGCAGCTCCGAACGCAGCTCCTCGTAATGGGAGATGCCCGATGGGATGTACATAGTGATGGGCCGGCCCCGCAGGAACATCTTGATCGAGAGGCCCTCTGGAGGGTACGGGGATTAGGGGGAGAGAGGTCACAGCACTGCCACCCCCCCAGGCCCATCTCCATCCAACCGCCGCCACTCCCACCCCATCCACCGCATTCCCCATTGCCGCCACGTTCCTGGCCCATCCCATCTACCCTGCCCACACCCACAGGCTCCACCCAACCCCTATCCCATCCTACCCAATGCCCCACAACGCCATCCCCCGCGCCACCCCTCCCAGCACCCAGCTACATCACCCCACAAGCCCCATCAGAGACATGCACAGGGTCCCATCCTCCTGAGGTGTCAGCCACCCAGCAGCCTCACCGAGGTTGTAGGTTCCGCGCCGAGATCCCAAGGGCCCTGCAAGGAAACAGGGAGCATCAGGAGATTTTGGGGCATGTGTGGCAGGATGAAGGACCAGGACAAGGGGCTGAACTCCCCCCACGCCTGCCCTCCCCCCACTGCCCAGGGGGCTGCACTAGTGGAATGACATCCACAGGCACTAATCCCGCACCCCCGCGCACCTTCCCCATAGCTCACCTGGGCTCAGGTTAGGGTCCTTCATCCGGCTAGAAGGGAAAAGCAGAGCATCAGCAGGGGCGCTGAAGGGAGTGGGCTCTGGCTCTAATGGGATAGGTGGACAGGGGGAACTCTGCACAACCAGGTGTGCGGGGCCAGGATGTGCATGGGGGCCTGTTCCCAGTGGGGATCGCTGGGGGGCAGGGTGTGCATGGGGGGCTGTTCCCAGTGGGGATCGCTGGGGGGCAGGGTGTGCATGGGGGGCTGTTCCCAGTGGGGATCGCTGGGGGGGGCAGGGTGTGCATGGGGGGCTGTTCCCAGTGGGGATCGCTGGGGGGGGCAGGGTGTGCATGGGGGGCTGTTCCCAGTGGGGATCGCTGGGGGGGGCAGGGTGTGCATGGGGGCCTGTTCCCAGCGGGGATCGCCACGTGGGGCAGGCAGTGGGGTGTTCCAGCAGGGAACACTGATTGTGGGGTTGGAGTGTCCCTACTTCTCCAGGCTGCTGGAGTGCGTGAGCAGGTTGGCGGAGGATGCGGCCTTCTTGCTGAGGCGCTGCCGGGCCTTGGCCTTGTCGGGCTTGTCGGAGGAGCTGTTCCTGCGCAGCCTGAGGAGAGAGAGGGAGTCACCAAAGGGTTAACTACATGCACTGGGGTGCCAGCATGGGCCACCCCCACATGAACCCACCCACCCACACCCCAACTCAGGCAAAGAGGAGAATGAGGCCCTTGGTTCAGCGATTCTCCCTGGGGATCTCCCCAACCCGGCTCCCCCAATGTGGGGGGCAGAAGACACAGACAGGGTTTAATTCTGCAGCCTGAACTGCGAGGTTGCTTCGGGGGATGCGGCTGGGTGAGAGTGCGGGGGAGGGGACATCATCTGGAAATAGAACCCAGGAGTCCTGGTTCCTGGACCAGACGGCTTCCTTCCCCCCCCCACCCCCTGTGGACACACACTCACCCACTAGACCTCACTCCCCATCCAGAGCCCTGGCTCGCACCCCTTGCTCTAACCACTCGACCCCACTCCCCACCCAGAGCAGAAAGTGCAGCCCAGGTGTTGTGGTGCCCCACGCACAGCTCTTTCCTGGTGCCTCTCAGGGTGTGGACCGCTGGCACCGGGGAGGCCGTGGCACTGCTGCTGCTGCGCTCCTCGGACGGAGGCTCCGGGGACAGCATCTCCTCCCCATGGGGTGGGCTCTCACGGGGCTGGCCGCCATCTGCACTGTCCTGCAGTGAGGAGGCTCCTTCACAGTCCTGGGGGGACCCTGCTCCCAGCATGTCAGGGGCTGGAGCTGGCTGGGCCAGGTCTAACGGACTGAGAGGCATCTCCAGGGCGTCCAGCTCTCCTGCCTCGACCCCTGTCCCTGGGGGCATCCCGTGGCTGAGGCTCCAGCCCCACTTCACGCCCAGCAGGGCCGACTCGTCCGTCTGGGTACCGGTGCTGATGGGGGTGCCCCGCAGGCTCCCTGTGCCCAACTCCTCATGGCACACGACTCCTGACGTGGGCGCTGGGCTGTGAACCAAAGTGACACAGCCTTGGGTGACATGAGAGGCCCCTGAAGTGCCCCACAGCCCCGCACCCCCAACCTGCCCACACTGCCCTCCCCAAAACCTGCCCCCACCACCTCCTTACCTCTCCAATCCCCTAGACCTGATCCCATGGCCCCCGTCCACCTACTGCTCTCCCCAAAATACCCCCACTGCCCCCATCCCCTCTTCAGTCACATCTGGGGGGCTTGGCCTGGGGTCCCCCCCACAGCACCTGGCATTCCCACCCCCCTCAGCAGTGATCCTGACCCTCAAGGTCTGGCCTGTCCTGGCCCCCCTCCCTGGGGTTCCTGTGCCGGGGTGAGGGCACAGTCTGAGTGGTACCTGCAGCTGGCAGTGAGCGGGATCCAGGATGTCCTATGGTCCTGCAAAGGGTCCAGGCACAGCCGTGAGTCTGGGACAGCATCATTCACTGCAGGGAAACGACAGGGAAATGTCAGCCCCATGGGAAACCCCGGCTCCCACTAACGCTGCCCAGGGCTGGTGCAAGCACTAGGCAAACAAGGCAGTCACCTAGAGCGGCAAATTTGGGGGGGCAGCAGAAAACTGAATGAACCATTCCTGAAACTGCCTCAGTACAGAAGCAGGCTTCAGCAGCGGGAATGCAAGTCAATGAGACGGTACCACCAGTGCCACAATATTCTCTCTTCTTCACGTCAAATAAATCTGTCATTATAAATGGAGGGTTTTTATTCATACCAAGGCACAAAAGTTAATTGTGCTAAATGTTCGCCTAGGGCGCCTAATACTCTCACCGGCTCTGATGCTGCCCCCCATAGTGTCCCGCCTGCTCTTGCCCCACTGTACCCTCTACTGGGAGAGCCTGGGGCTGGAGTAACCATGAGCTGCCCCACAGCCATCGCACCTGCCCTGCTCCCTAGAGCGCCCCTGCTAGACTCTGACCCCGTAGATTCCTAGCAATTCCACAGCCCTGCATGTCCCACCTGCCAGTAGGTGCTGCGTGAGGAGTGGGATCTGCTGGTCATAGAGGCTGAGTCTCCGCAGCGCGTCGGCCAGCGCCGATTTCACCAGCGTCAGCTCCTCCTCCTGGCTCTGCAGCCGGAGCTCCAGGCTGGCCAACCGGTCGGGGCGCAGGGCTGAGATGGTCTCATCTAGCAGGGGCAACACCAGAATTGTTAGTTCCAGCCACTTGGGCAGGTCCCTGCCCTGCCCCCCCAAAGCAGGTCACCTGCTCTAACCACTAGACCCCATTCAGAGCTGGGAGAGAACCCAGGAGTCCTGACTTCCAGAGTCCTGCTCTAACTCCCTCGATGCCACTCCCCTCAGAGGCTAGGGATAAAACCCAGGAGTCCTAGCTCCCATCCCCCCTGCTCTAACCTCCCCACATGGAATGGAGCCCCATAGACTCCTAGTACTCAGCCCTGAGACAAGGGGAGGTTGACACCAGGGAGGAGGGGCTGGACAGCACCTGATCCCTGGGGCCGTCCCCTCCCAGACACCCCTTGCTGCATGGAGCAAGGATCAGAGCGTGACTTCCACCCAGCCCAGCCCCAGCCGCTGAGCACCCACAGGGAGGATTCAGGCGAACAAGGGCCGTGGGCTCTGCACAGGGACAGAGGGAAGGGGGATCCTGCCCCGGTGGGTGCCCCCACACACACACTTGGGGCAGCTCTGAGCAGACTCTGCAGCACTATGTGCTGACGACATCCGCCCCCACCCCCAGACAGGCCCCACTTTGTCCCCAGGGAGCTGCAGTGCCAGAGCCAAACACAAAGCCGCTTTCTCAATGACCTTTACAGCTCCTCCTCTGGGCGCCAGCCCGACAGCCCAGCGGCCAGCCCCAGCCAGACAGGGGAGGGAGGGGGCAGCCTGGCAAGATGCTGGTCAGGAAAGCCAGGAGTTGGGCAGGCCAATTACTGGAGGGGGAGGGGCAGGCACACTTGGCTGGGAAGGGCACCACGGGACCCCATCACTTCCCTTCCAGAGCTGGAACCCAAGAGCTCTGGCTCCCAGCCTCCCCTGCTCTAACCACTAGTCCACAGTCCCCTCAGAGCTGAGGGGAGAACCCAGGCATCCTTGTGTCCATCCTGTGCCTTAAACCACAGGCTGCTTTTTCTGCAATTCCTTGCCCTAAGCCGCACCCCTTCCCCGGGAAACACGTTGGGTGACATTTTTGGGTGAGGTGCTCAGCTGGGAATTAACCCTGGTGCTCCCTTGCCAGCTGCAGGGGGAGGTGTAGGGCCCGGTGCACTGCTGGGGAAGAGAAGGGCTGCTGCCCTGGGGTCACCTAGCACTCGGACACTGCTCAGTTCTGCAATCTCTGGGTCCACAGCAGCCTCCTCCCTGCTGGGGGCGGGGGGAAGGGGAAAAAGAGGGCAGTGCCAGGGGGCTGGCACTGAGCACAGCTGGGGTGGAGGATTTCTGGTTGGGGACATGGGGCCCTTATCCCCACCTCTTCCTGCTGCCACCTGGCTGGGGAGATTCAAGATTCGAGTCCCAATGGGAGCAGGGGCCAGGCCTGGGGGATGGACCCAAAACTTGGGGTGTGAGGGGAGAAGGGGTCAGCTTGGAAGATGGGTCCAGGAGCAGGCCTGCAGGAGTGTGGAGCTTTCCCTTCTCCTGGCTTCCCTCCCCCAGCAGCACATCTGTTTATGTGGGGCCTAGGCTGAGCCCAGCCTGGGTTTGGTGCTGGTCAACAAGACAAGCTGGTCAGGGAAGATGGGACTTGGAGGGAGGCCTGAGCTTGTGGACCCAACATCCCGCAGCCTGGCCAGCAAAGCCCCTGAACTCAGCCCTCAGCCCAGGTCCTGCCCCACTGCGGTTACTCCCCCCCCCCAGGGGTTCTGTTCCCCAGACCTGGGGACTTCTGGCTGGGCAGGGGGGTCAGTCCTGCGAGTATGGGATCTGCGCTACAACATGAACCCCCACAGGGACAGGCTGGAGCCATGCAGGGCAGCCCCATCACTGGGGGACAAAGGGCCTACTAGTTCCTGCACCCCAGACTAGACAGAGCCCTCTCCCCCATCAGGCCCCAAATCAGTAACCTCTGCACAGAAGGAGGGGAGCAGGATGGGGTGGGGTTGAGGGAGCACCAGACCCCACAGCAGCTGCCAGCAGGGGTGGGGAGGATGGGAGGCAGGAAGCCAGGACTGATGGGACCTTTGGACGCGGTACAGGATGCTCCCCAGCACAGCAGGGACCTTTGGACTCAGAGCAAGGCCAGCCCCAGGCCAGGAGCCCCAGTGCCTGATGCCCCATAGCAGGAGATCCCTGTAGAGCAGCAGTTGGGGGAGGGGCATAGAGCAACTCCACCTGAACTCCCTCCTCTGCTCCCCCCAGCTCTGACCTGAGACCCCCTCCCTCTCCAGTCTGCCCCCTCCCCCATGCCTCCGGGCTGTGTTGCTGTGGCTCTGGCTGTTGCAATATCTGGGCCAAACTCAGTAGCTTCCTCCTGGCTTCAGGACGAATAGGAGGCACTGACGCTTCCGGGGACGGGGGAAGCTATGGGGAGCCAACAATCCTGCCGGGAGGGGGCACCCCCCACACTGCAGATGCCAGGCCAGCCTGTCAAGAGATTGAAGGAGGCCAACTTTCCAGTTAAGGGGCTGGACTGGGAGCCAGGATGTTTGGGTTCGACCCCAGGCTTGGGGGGAGGGGGGGTTGGAGGAGTGCTGGGAACCAGGACCTTTGGGGATCTCATCTATTCCCAGCTCCCTGTGTCCCTAGGAAAGTTTCTGGGTCTCAGTCACCCCATCTGTGAAATGACTAAAGCCACAGCAGTTCATGAGGCTGAGTAACAGTGGCGTGAAGGGGGGTAGGGGGTCTTGGGGGTCAGAGGGAGGGCGGCCCTAAAGCAGGAATTTCAATCTCTGTCCTAGGAGGAGAAGCCCTCCATTCCCACCCCCCAGCATAACATACACCCCACACCCCCTGCCACTCCCCCTCCCCTCCACACACACACAGTGCCCCCCAATAACTGAGCCCCCCACGCTGCTCCCTTCCCTTCCTGTCAGCGCATTCTCCTCCCCACAGACCCCTATGCGATGCACACCCCTTCCACACACACCACAGCGTGCCCCGAGGGCTCCCCACGCCCCCCAACATCCCCATCCCCCCTGCAAGCACAGAGCACCCTCCAGCTGCCCCGTGCCCCCGGCACCCCCCCCGACAATGCACCCAGGGACTCCCAAACACCTGCATCCCACTCCCCCAGGCCATGCTCCCACTCCCCACAACGCACCCCATGGACCCCCAAACACCTGCATTTCCCACCCCAACCCCCCCTGTATCCCACAGGCCCCCAGCCCCCCGTGCACAGCGCCCCCTCTGGCCCCCGCTCCGCTAGCGGGCCCCAGCAGAACACGGGCCCCTGCGCGGTCCGGAACCGCGCCTGGGATCTGGCAGCTCAGCTCAGCCCAGCCCAGCCCGTCCCTGGCCGGGCCCCCCACTCACCCGCGGGGCTGTGGTTCGAGCACCGGTCCATCGCGCCGCGGGCCATGCGCCCCGGACGCCCCGACTCGCCGTGTGAGCGCCAGGGAAGCAGCTAGCGCTGGGGCCGCGGCTCCCCCACCCCAGGAAGCGGCGCGCCGTGTCATTTCCCCTCCGCAGCCCGGGTCCGATCCCGGTGTGACTCCGGATTCACGCCGCGCCGAGACCAGCTCGGGGCAGGGAGGGGGGGTTTAACGCTTCGCTGCCCGCAGCCGGCAACAAATCCGGAGGCGACCACCATGGGATGAAGGGTCCAGGAACCGAGAGTGCCCAGAGGAGAAGGGGACTCAGAGAGAGAGGGGCATGGTGGGAAGGGAAGGGAAGGGAAGGGAAGGGAACCCAGGAGTTCTAGCTCCCTGCACCCAACCACCTTAGACCCCACAGCCACTCCTTCTCCAGAGCAGAGGATAGAAACCAGGAGTCCTGGCTCACAACCCCCATCCCCCTCACATGCAAACTAGAGCCCACTCCCCACCCAGCACCAGAACCCAAGAATCCTGGCTCCCAGACTCCAGCTCTAACCACTAGACCCCACTCCCCTGTCTGATCTGGGGATGGAGTCCAGGCTCCCAGCCCTCTTATCAGGGTGAGGGGTGACAGTGGATGGGAGGAAGTCTGCCCATGTTCCCCCCAGATGGGGTGCAATGGATCCTCTTGGCACTGATAATAGTGTAGAGGGACCCATCGTCCATCCACCTCTGGACTAGAGGAGCCGAGGGATGGGGGCAGTGGCGGTGCCTGCCCATTGGGGGCCCTAGGCAGGAATATTCCACCCTCCCATACTAAAACAGGCAACTTCTTATAATAAAAAACAAATAGGGGGGCCCTTACACTGCTCAGCACCCTAAGCGATTGCTTAGTTTACTTATGCCTAGCACTAGCTCTGGCTGGGGGGGGGGGCTGGGTCATTGTGTGGGGGGGTGGTCTCTGCCACCAGAATCTGGGACAGCTGATTTAGGGTGGAGCTGGGGGCAGGGTCCTGGGCAGGGGGGCTCTGCAGCCAATATCTGGAGTGGCTGGTTTGTGGCCAGGCTGGGCGGATGGCCCTGGTCCCGCCTGAGCAAGGAGGTGGAAAATCCCCAGCTGGAGCAAGTGGCTCCTGTTTTCCTTGGCCCCCACAGCGCTGACGTTGCTGTTGCCAGGGCCTGGTTGCCTGGTGGGAAGGACACACGGTCACCCAGCCTGGCCCAGGGGTCACGGGCAACAGTGGGTAGAAGAGTCAGCTCAGGAGTTACTGTGACCCCAGCTGGATCTGTGCCCTGGGGCACTAGTGCAAGGATTCACACCCCAGTCCCACCTGGGTCACTAGTGCCTAGATTCACACCCCCAGCGGGATCCATGCCCTGGGGCACTAGTGCAAGGATTCACACCCCCAGTCCCACCTGGGGCACTAGTGCCTAGATTCACACCCCCAGTGGGATCCATGCCCTGGGGCACTAGTGCAAGGATTCACACCCCCAGTCCCACCTGGGGCACTAGTGCCTAGATTCACACCCCCAGCGGGATCCGTGTCCTGGGGCACTAGTGCGAGGGTTCACACCCTCAGTCCCACTCGGGGCACTAGTGCCAGGATTCACACCCCCAACGCCCTCACCCAGCACAATGGGATGAGAGGAGGCAGAGACCCCATATTACACCCCCCACCCTTGTGCTGTCATGGCACCTGGCTTCTACTTCAGTGTGTCTAGCTCCCCTGTATGGCCAGAGGAAGGCATCGTGCTGCAGCCCCCCGATCCTGACATCCTGGGGTATCGGGGGTCCCAGAGAGACCGGGCAGAACAGAGCTGGGATGAGGCCGGGCTGAGCTGGACAGCCAGGACCCCACATCGACAGGTGGGCCTCTGGTTCCAGGCACAGGACAGAACGGAGCCCGGGGGCTTGGAACAGCCCTGCCCCCACCGTGGGGCATTGGACCCTAGCACCTGACGCACACAGCCTGTGGAGGGAGGGGAAATCTCGACTGGGGAGAGATGGGGCACTGAATGTGTGTGACGGGGGCCTATGGGGGTCCGTGTGAATGATGTGCAGGGAGATGGGTGCTGTGTGCGGGGGTGGGCAGGGAGTTGGGGGTGTCTGTGATTTGGGCACGGAAGGCCCCGAGCCCATGGTCTCACCTGGGCCCTGCATCCCATTCCCCCAGCCCCGCTCTCCCTCTGAGTCAAGGCAAATTTCCCCTGTGCAGGCCCAAAACCACGTTAGGGGCCCCGTGGGTGGCTGCTCCCGCTGCGGCTGCTCCCGCTTCCTGCCCCCCCCCCACCAGTGTCTCCGTCAGGGCCGGACGGGGCGGGGGTGATTCAACTGGAAACCCAGCGCCCTGGCCTGCCAGTCAGAGTGCGACTGCCTGCCAGGGGCGGCAGCGGGGCTGGGGGCGGGAGCGGGGGAAGAGGATCGGGGCTGGGTGGGGCATGGCAGGAACTCCCTGCTCCCAGCCTCAGACCCTCCTCACAGTCAGGCTGCCCTTCCTGAGCCAGCAGGCCAGGCTCCTTCCCTGGGCTTCCTTCCCTTCACCTGGGGTGGTGAGCTGAGCCTGGCACAGGTGCAGCTGAGCCCCCCTCCCCTGCTGCCCACTCCCTTAAAGGGCCAGCTCACCCTGTGATGGGGGCATTGAGGCAGGAGCAGGGACTGAAACGGGGACAGGCATAGGATCAGGACTGGGGTGGTGGTGAATCGGTGCAGGACGGAGGACTGGGGTTGGGGCAGTGGGGCGGGCATCTGTAGCAGAGCCCCAGGCAGGCACGGTGGGGGGTGGCAGGCTGTGGCTGCACTGTAAGCTGTGGTTACAGTACAGGAAGCCGGGACGCCCCATGAAGTAGGTCAGAGCCACGGCACTGGTGCACAAGAGGTTAATGCTCCCAGCCCTACAATGGCTGCTCAGAGTGAGACTGGCAGCCCCAATGCCCCCGCCCCAGCCCCCAATGTCCCTGCCACCTTCCCCAGCCAGGACCAGGATCAGGGATGGGGCCCTGCTGCTGACACAGCGGAGAATCCAGCAGTCTCATTTCACACGCATGGGGGATACTGAATCTGGATCCTCCAGCCCTGCTGGTGCCCCTCAGTCCTGACCCACAGCACCTTATAGCCCAGCCCTGAGCTCCCCACTCAACTCTGCTGGTGCCCCTCAGTCCCAAGCAGCATCCTGGGGTGGGGAGCCGCCCTGGACTGGGTGAGACGGGCCTACCTCTCACAACAGGTTCACACTGATCTGGGGGTGGGTCCTGAAGTGCCTCTGATGCACTGAGCTCTTTAAGGAGCCTGGCCTAGCATCCCTGGCCTGCTCCCCAGGAAGCTGGAGACATGGCCTCTCCCTGCACAGTGGGGACAGACAGGGCAGGGCCCTGAATCCGGCGCTGGGGGAGGCGTGGTCAGAGGAAGGCTGGTGTCTGGGCCAGGTTGCAATAATGGCGCCCACACGCCCCGGTTTCACAATGAATTGAGGCCGTCAGTCCCAGCACCCCAAACCCACAACAAAGAGTGACACCGGTCCCAATTCATCCTGAAAGTGAAACTCCCCACGGGCTTCGCGGGAGCCGCCCCCCGCAAATGACAGACTGGAATTCACTGCGTGGCTGGCAGGCAGTGGCGTAATTTATCTGACAGGCTGAGATCAGGGCCAGGTGCTGCATAGACCCCGACCGAGATCAGGGCCCCCGTCGCACCAGGCGCTGCACAAACCCTGACCGAGATCAGGGCCCCTGTCGCACCAGGCGCTGCACAGACCCCGACCGAAATGAGGGTCCTTGTCATGCCAGGTGCTGCACAAACCCCAACCGAGATCAGGGCACCTGTCGTGCTAGGTGCTGCACAGACTCTGACTCAGGCTGGGGCCCCCCTCCTGATGGGAGCTCACACCTAGTCTCAGCCCCATAGAGCTCACAATTTTAACAGTCCCATTCCTGAGCCCCTTGCTCCCCTCACGGTCTCTCCTCTCTGAGGGCAAACCTGAGCCCCCCATTGCTCCCCCAGTGGAAGGTGTGAACCAGCTGGCGCTGAGCCGGATCCTGCACAGTCATAGCGCGAGGGCCCAGCCCCACTCGCATCTCATTGGGTGACGGCCTCCCTGCTCGAGCGAGGCCACGGTTCCCACACAGCCACTCGGCCGGGACCACGGAGCACAGGCGGCACCGCAGGTAGGGTCCGGGCAGGGGGGCAGGGCTCTGGCTTTGGACCCCTGCAGGGCACATCTCCATGGGGCTGGATGTCCGTCCAGAGTCTCTGGGCGCGGGGATCTGGGGCTGGCGCTTACACTGGGGTCTGCACCAGGCCCTTGGGGCAGGGATCCTCCCTTCCTGGCACACAGGGTTGCACCGAGAGCAGAGCCCGGCAGGGAAGTGGGGAGCCTGCTGTCTCTGCCTCTATTTCCCGTCCCGCAGGCCCTGGCATTCTCAGTAGGGGGAGCTTTAAGGCGAGGGACCCCCCTCCACCGCACCCCAGACTCATAGGCAAATCACCCGCTCGGGAGCCGCTGTCCTGTTGCAGGGAACGACAGGGAATGGGTTGAGGGGATGGGGACTGGGGGGAGGACAAGAGGTAGGGGGTGAGGTGTGGGACTGGGGAGGACAGGGCATAAGGAATGGGACTGGGGAGAGGGGGCACAGGACGGGGGGATGAGGAGTGGGACCAGAGGGGGGGGCAGGGGGCGGAGTGGGGGGTGAGGAGTGGGACTGCAGGGGAAAAGGGGCAGGGTGGGGAGCAGCTCCAGGTGTTGGCAATGTTTCATACTGAGGGCCCCAGCCATTGCCAGCTTGTCACCTTCCCCATCGTGGCGCTGGGGCAAGTCCCCCATTATGGGGAGGGCACCAGGCCTGTCAGGCCTGAGAGAGAAACAACCTTGCACCCAAGGGCAGCGAGCACGGGATGGGGAGAATCCAGACCCCACCCAGGGCGGGGTTAACCTAGCAGCCGAGTCTGGGCTGAGCCAAGCCCCCCGCCTCCCCAGGATCAATAGCCCCCTCTCAGGCCTAAGTTCATTGCTGCGTTTGCCCGGGCTGGTCTTTCCCCCAGATCTCAGGATTGGGCCCTGGGTGTGTTGCTGTGGGTGCCAGAGGGAGACAGGATGCTGCCGTGCTCCGTCCCCCCCATCCAGAGCCTCCTCCCCACCCCCCCAGTCACCTGGTAATGTCGGGGGGGGGGGTACTGGACCTCGCTGGGAGCCTGAGGGGTTAAGGAAGAGGTCGGATCAAGGGTCAGGTGAGGCCACAAGGGCTCGGCATTTAGGGTTAGGGGCCTAGAGGTCAGGGTCATGGAGAGGGTCAGGAGTCAGGTTCAGGTCAGCGTTTACGGTCACAAGGGGGGGATGGGAGGGAGATGGCTCCATCCTACACCCCCTCGCCCCAGACTCTAGGCCCATCTGCCCCACCCGGCTGTGTTCAGGCACAGTCACAGGGAGCCCAGCGCTCTCAGGGACCCAGGTGTTGCTGACTGGCCAGCTCCCCCAGGGTGGGGGGGCCCCATCGGGGCCAAGCTCTGCCCACACCCAGTGTGACGGACCCTACCCCAAGGGCACTCCCCCTCTGATTGCCTGGCAGGGAGCTCTCACCAGAAGCCGGGTCCAGCAGAGCCGGGGGATCAGGGCACCGGGGGTGCAGCACTCTCCCAATAGCTTCACCAGACACGGCCCCCAGGGCTCTCTCTGCCCCCTGCCTGGCGCACGGGCAGCCTCTGATCTCTCCCAGGAGCCCCTCACCCCAGTGTCTTACCCCATGGCCAAGGGGAGGGGTCGGGTCCCAGGGCAGCTCCAACTCAGGGGTGAGATGAGGCAGGGGTCAAAGGGAGACACAGAAACCTCTGGTAGCTGGGGGCAGGGTGACCTGCCATGGCCCAGGGCAATCGGCGCATTCTGCCCCGCCTGGCCTGTCCCTGCCACCTGCCCCCCTGCCCGGGGACCTGCCGTCACCCAAGCTGGGCCAGTGGTGGGCTCTGAAAAGCTGCACGGCCTAACGTGGGGAAGCGACCAGCAAAGAGAATCCCACCCCCACGCAGGGCCTGGAGGCAGCAGCACAAGGGGGTGGGGGCACCCCTAGATTACAGCCCCCCCACACAGCAGAAAACAAACTTTTACACAGACAGGGACCCCCTGGCTCCCCAAGCCCAGCTCCCATTCGCCCCCTGCGTCCTTGGCTGCCGGCCCAAGAGATCGCTCCTCACACGGGGGAGCCCCCACCGCCCCCATCGGGACTCCACTCTGCAGGGGATGAGGGGCTCAGACCTATGGACCCCAAAGAGTCCCAACTCCACCCTGAACAGCTCAGGCCCCTGGGAGCTGGAGGTCCCAGAAGCTACAGAGGTCTGAGCCCCATGGAAATTGGTCTCAGAACGAAGCAGCTCATCTGGGGATAGTGGCCCAGGCCCTGGACACCTGGCCTGCTCTCTCTGCATGGCACCGTATGCATGAAAGACTGGAAGAGCAGCTGTGGGGGGCTGGGGGCTTTTGCCCCACTGGGCCTGGCCTGGATCATCCCCCAGGGCAGAGCAGGACCAGCCAGATGTGGGGGGAAGGCTCCAGAGGGCAGTGAGCTGGGGAGGGCGGGCAGGACAGCTCCAAGGCCCTTGGGAATCAGTTTGAGAAGATGTTACCAAGCTGATGAAGTGCGAGGACCCCCAGGGCTGTGTTGGGGGTACAACCCTCCCCCCCGGTGGGTTCCCATGCTGCGTGGGGGTCTCTGCCCTGTGTGGTGGTTCCATGGCACCTGGGTGTGTGTGGATGTCTCTGTCTCTCTCCAGGGGCAGAGGCGACGTCTCATCATCCATTTTGTGTTGGGGTCTCTGGCTCTGTCCTGCCCGCTGCTCTGCCCCAGCTCAGACCAGGCTCCCCTGCATGGGCTCAGTGCTGGGTGGGGGGTGTTAGACCGGACGGGTCCAGGCGCCCAATCTGGGTATTGTAACAAAAAGAAGATGAACAGTGACTGGATCTGAGGACCACACCAGGAACAGAACTGGGGTAACAGCGAGCTCGTCGGTCTAGCAGAGGAAGGTCTAACGCACCAATGGCTGGGAGCCTGAGCTGTAGCTAGACAAATATGGTGTAAAAGTTAACCGCGCGGGTGACGGCCCATCTGACTGTTTGACGGAGGGAGTCTCCATGGCTGGGCAGCTTGAAATCTCCAGGGATGTTTCGCTAGCAGAGCAGATTGCTCTAGTTCAGCCAGGAATTTGTGCAGGGAGCTTCTCTGGCCTGGGTTACACAGGCGGTCCGGCTAGGTGAGCACTAGGGGCCCCTCTGGCTTCAGAACCAAGGAGTCTGTGGGTTTGGAGGTCTGGGCAGCGCTGGGCCAAGCTCAGAGCCTGCAGTGTGCATGAAGGGTGAGGCAGGGCCGTGAGGAGGGGGGGTCACTGGGACCAGTTCAGCTGGGGTGGGGCAGATTCTCCCAGGGGATATGTTTATGTGTCACATAGGACAGGTTGCAGCGATGGACACGCAGCCCCTGCCTGGCACCTGGTAAATTGGGGTGGGGGGACTCCAGCCGTGCAGCCCCACTCCTTCCCAGCGGGGGACTCTCCATGCAGGGCAAGCCCCTCGGTAGCGTGGGGTTAAGTGTTTCAAACTCAGCCCGGTCCCAGACCCACCCCAAGAGGAGCCCACTGCCCGAGCCGTGAGCACAAGACCCTGTGGCGCTGATTGCTCCGGAGCAGTGACGGGCAGGAGCCTGGCACCCGCCACGGTCTCAGGGTGCCAACGTTCCCAGCCGCATTATCCTGCCCTGGTCCCCATCCGCAGGGCTCCCCACTCAGATCCTGAACAGCACCCGGGGCCGTGAGGCCCATTAGCCAGGCGCTGCTTTGAGCAGAGGCAGAACTGGGGACAAGGTCAGGGCTTAGATCAAGATCCGGGCTAAGGTTGCTCTGTCTGGTGCCTGCCCGTCTGGGCCCCCGGCCCCTGTGCCTGTTGTCTGCAGGGGGTCTCTGGACCTGGCGGCTCCGTGTGTCATGCTGGTGGGGGAGGAGACCCTGGCAATCCCAAGTGTCCTGTGGGACCCCTGCCCTATGGTGCTGCCATTTGTTCTGGAGCAGCGTGGGGAGATATGGGGCAAGTGGGGTGCAGCCCCCCACTGGGGTTGTGCTGGAGGAAGGGGAGCTGGGCCCAGTTCTGTAGCCTTGCTGGGCTCCCCGTGGCCCACAAGACACAGGGAAAGGAGACGCTCTTTTGCCCCACAGATGAGAGGAGACTGGCAGCCAGGACTCCTGGGTTCATCTCTGATGCTGGGAGAGGAGTGGGGTCTAGTGGTTAGAGTGGGGGGTGCCAGGACTCTTGGGTTCTGTTCCTGTCTAACTGCGTGAGTTGGAGGGTGGATCCCTTCCCCCGCCCCACGTTGGCGCAGCTAGAGCCCTATGGTGCCCTGCATGCGTTTGTCTGTGTCGGCCCCCCCCGCGCTCACACAGGATATTGGGCTGGGAAGGCGCGCGGCGAAAGCACCTGTTTTCCGTTCGTTCGCTCGCTCGCGCTGGGAGATAAGCAGGCGTCGGAGCCGCCGCGTTGACAGGAAGCGGGAGGGGGGGTCTCTGCGGGACCAGCATGATGTGCCGCAACGCTGCACTGAGCCCTCTGCAAACAGCTAGGGACCTGGGCGGGCGTCAGCCAAGCATCTGTGGGTACTGGAGGGGTGCGGGGGAACCTGGACTCCTGGGTTCTATCCCCACTACTAGGAGGGAGTGGGGTCTAATGATTAGATTGGGGCGGGGGGGGGGGAGTAACTGGGAGGTTCCATTTCCAGCTCTGGGAGGGGAGTGGGGTCTGGTGGGTTAGAGCTGGAGGGTCTGGACAGAGCATTAGAATGAAAATACAAGCCCAGGGATTCTATTCCTGGCTCAGCTATTGGCTCGCCAGGTGACCCTGGGCAAGGCACGTCACTGCTCTTTGCCTCAGTTTCCCCCTCTGTAAAATGGGGACAACGACTGCTGGGTTCTATTCCCAGCTCCAGAAGAGCTGTGTGTCCAGCAGGGCTGGGGGCTCGGAGCCACGACTTCTTTGCTTAGAACCGGCCCTGTTGCTCCGTGGAGGATGCGCTGCCGCCCTCATTTCTCTGTGTCTCTTTCAGCTCCGTATGGGACTCGCCATCACAGGCATGGAGCCCGAGATGAGCACCTATGGCCCCTTCTATCCCCCTTACAGCATGGAGTCCGGGGACCCTGCCAGCAATCAGGGGCCTTACCCCATCCTGGGCCAGCCCAGCTGGGGCCCTGAGGGGAACCCAGCCCAGCAGGGCCAGCTGCCCCGGGCAGCGGGGGGGCCCTACGGGCTCTGGCCCCAGAGGATGGAGCCAGCAACCCGCCGGCTGGACCCCTTTGCCCAAGCCTTCCCCAACCCGCCTTTTGGGAAGCCGTGGGTGCTGGGGATCCACGCATCCAGGACCCAGGGCTGCAGCCTGCAGGAGATGATGGCCCAGCAGCCCCATGCTGCCCTGCAGGAAGGATACCCCCCTGGCAGCCCCCTGCTGCCACAACTCCCTGGCGGCCAGCTGGATGGGACAGGGCCTCCTCTGCCCTACTGCAGCCTGCCAGCCAGGCAGGGGCAGGGTGGGGGTGTGTATGGACAACAATGCAAGGAGCCCCCCTTTCCATGCCTTTACCAGGAGAACCAGCCTCCCTGCTACACCCCCTCAGGGGGCTACCAGGGACCCGGTGAGTGACAGGAGGGGAATGGGAGGTGGCCCCGGTACCCTCAGGGGATGGGGGGCCAAGATTGGAGGGGCCAACTGAGAGGGTTGGAGGGGGACCCCGGTTTGGGGGAGGCTATGGGATAAGAGGATGCTCCAAGGGGCTGTGGCGGGGGGAGAGACAACAACTCAGGGAGGGGGGGGGCGGCAGGGAGGAAGGACTCCAGCTTGGGGAGTTACAGGATTGGGAGGCACCCCTGGGATGTGTGGGTCCAGGAGAATGGGGGGGTCATGGTCACAGGGGTATAGGCTGGAAGGGAAATCCTGAAGGCTGTGGGGCACAGGAGGGTGATACCTGGCTCATTGTGGTTATGGGGCAGGAAGGGGAACTCATCTCACGGGGGTTATGGGGTCAACGCTGGAGGTTACGGGATGTACAAGGGAGGGCCCCCAACTTTGGGGGGAGGCTGCTGAGAGGGGAGGGGCTGGGATGGGACCCCTGGCTCTTTGCTGTTGCAGCCTGACCTCCCCTACCTGTGTCAGTTCCCCAGGGGCTCGCAGGCCCTGAGACGTATGCCGGGCTCCTGGCCCCCTCTGACTGGCCCCCTGATGCCGCCCCCAGCCTCTGCTGCTCCCAGGTGGGTTGAGCTGAGGAGCATGGTGGGGAGGATGCTGCTGAGGAGGGGAGGAGGTGGGGAGAGTCCCACCATGAGGGTAGTGGAGTCTAGTGGTTAGAGTGGGGCTGGTGCTGACAGCCAGGACTCCTGGCTGGGGGCAGGGCGACCTGCCATGGCCCAGGGCAACTTGGAGCGTTCTGCCACTCCTGGCCTGTCCCCGTCCCCATCACCTGCCCCCCTGCCTCGGGACCCTGCCATCGCTCTAGCGGGGCTGCACGGCCTGGGTGGGGGGAAGGCAACCAGCCCAGAGAATCCTGGCAGGGCCTGGAGGCAGCAGCACAAGGGGGTGGGGGCACCCCTGGATTACAGCCCTACCCCACCCCAGCAGAAAACAAACTCTTACCCAGACAGGGACCCCTTGGCTGTGGGTTCTGCCTCCCTGCACTGAGCCCCTGTCATCCCCTGCAGGACACTGAGTGCTACTGCAAGGGGCTGGAGTGTCTCCCTGCTGGTTTTGCCCCATGGCTGGGGGTCTCCCCTGGGGAGCCAGACTCAGAGGTTGCTGCTGCCCGGCTGGGGCATGAGCAGAGCCCCCCACAGGCAGGCCGCACTGCCACTCCCCAGGTGAGAGTGGGACGCTGGGGGAGTAGGGAGTGCCTCAGCTGAGCCCTCAGGGGAGCATGAGTGGGGGAAGGGGGTCAGCGAGCCAGCCCAGGGAACCCCCCCAATATCCAGCCACTTGACCCCACCATGACCCACAACCTTGCACCCCAGCTGAGTGCCTGATCACGCACCAAAGGGGGATATTCAGGGAAGGAGGGGGTGGGGGATGCCTGGGGATGGTGTCTCGGTGGTTAGCCGGGAGTTTCCCAGTACTGGGGGGGAGGGGTTGCTAGGAGTCCTGCCTCCCCAGGACCCAGCAGGGCTGGGGCCCCATGTGCCCCATTCCCCTCATCACCCCTCCATGGGGTAGGCCCCTACAGCCTCTGACCCCCTCTCCTCCCCACAGCTTTCTGAGAGTTCCTTGGCCTCCAGCTATCGGGGCACTCCCTACTGGAGCCGGATGCACTGGGCTGGGGGCCCCCGGCACTACACGCCGCCCCCCATGCTCAACCCGCTGCGCCAAGGCACGGGGCTGTTCGCTGAGTTGGGCCCCTCGCTGGGGGGTAAGTGCTGATCCAGGCCAGCCCCCACCTTCCAGCTGGGCTGGGTTTGGGGAGCCCTTGGGCGGGGTGGAGGGGGCTCAATTGGTTGCTTGGGAACTGGGTCTCCCTCCCAGATGCTGACAGTGTTGCAAAGCAAGGGGGGGGGGAGGCGGGTGTGAGGGAAGGGCCGGGCTCTCTTCCACTGAGCCACATGGGGTGGGGCCCAGGATAGGGTGGGAGAATCCACAGAGGTTTGTGGGAGGGTACAGAGCCCCATCGAGGGGGATCCCGCAGTTTTCTGGGGCTGGGGTTGGGAGCTCTGTCTCATGGCGGGCTGGGGGGGGCCTCTGTCTGTGCCAGGGCCCTTCACTCCTGGACTCTCCCCTCCACAGGTGGCAGCCCCGACTCCCTCCAGCGCCTGGACCCGCCGTAAGTCTTGCGGGGAGGGGGAGACCAGGCTGCATGCCCTAGGCTGGGGCAGGTGTCGCAAAGGGGGTGGCTCCCAGGGATCTCCAGGAGGAGGGAGGACTCTGCAGGCGGGGCTGCCTGGGGGGCAATGTCCGGTGTGAGGGTCAGCAGCAGGGAGGGCGCGTGCCTGTGATTGAGGCCCCCCTCACCTGCCCCTTCCCCTGCAGGCAGATAAACATAGGCCCCGCGTTCCAGCCCTCCCTGCCGGTGCTGCGAGACCCACACCTGGCCCAGCTGGACCCCCCGCAGGCCGAACTGGCCTGGAGGCCCTGGCCAGGGCTGGAGCAGGATGCAGAGACCCAGTGCCAA
The DNA here is from genome assembly GCF_026122565.2 of Emydura macquarii macquarii. Lineage (NCBI taxonomy): Eukaryota > Metazoa > Chordata > Testudines > Chelidae > Emydura > Emydura macquarii. The sequence continues at coordinate 4,547,782 of NW_027131105.1, read as the reverse complement.
GGTGAGGGGCAACACTGCGGGGATGGAGCTGGGGCACAGGCTGGGGGCAGGTAGAAGTGGGAGCCTGAGACCAATATTTCCCTTCCAGTGGGGGGAGGGGCAGCAGGCTAAGCCCACCTCTGGGGCTCAGTCTGCATGGGCCATTCAGCCCCAGCCTCTTGGGGGGAGGAGGGCATCTGTGATGGGGACACTCACCCCCACCCGCCCAGGGGCTGGGGGCTCTGTGGGTGCAGCAGCGGGTGTACTGACGGCTGCTCTCTGGTTGCAGTGGAGAAACTGCTGGACGTGGCTTGCTCTAGCGCCCTCCCGGGGGGTGGCACCAACCGGGAGCTGGCGCTGCACTGCCTGTCGCAGGCTGGCGGCAATGTCATGGTAAGAGACCCCCCCCGCCCCCATGGCCTGGGCCTTGGTGCCAGGTTTGGGGGGCTGGTAAGTAGCAGCGTCTGACCTGAGGCCAGGATGGTTCTGGCAGGGGAGCCCCCTGGGGAGGGGAAGGGTCAGGCCAGCTCCCCCCTCTCAGCTTCTCTTCCCCCCCAGGTTGCCTTGGAGACTCTGCTGCTGCAAACCCCAGCGTGGCCCAAATCTCACCCTCTGGCCAGTTACCACTACACAGGTAAAGGGGGCGGGGGCGGGTGGGGCAAGGCCAGGGGAGGGAGCAGGGGCTGGGGGAAGAAGGGGAACAGGGTTAGCCGCAGCTGGGCAGGCCAGGATGGAAGAGGAGTGGGGGCAGGAGGGGGACAGCAGATTGGGAGCAGTGGCAGGGTGAAGAGGTGGGGCTGTGGGGAGCAGGAGCAGGAGCATGGGGTAGGGCAGGGCTGGGTCTATGAGGGGGTGGAGAAGAGAGGGAAGGAGTGGGTGGGGCAGGACACCCTCTCTCAGGTCCCTCTCCCTCCCCCAGGCAGTGACATGTGGAGCCCCCATGAGCGTCGCCTCTTCTCTAAAGCCTTCGCCCTGCACGGGAAGGATTTTGTCCAGATCCAGCGTGCGGTGAGAGCAGCCCCCGGCCCCATCCCAGTACTCACTTCCAACCGCCTTCACAGCCCTAGATCCGGGGGGGGGGGAGGAGGCTCCCAGCTGCTCCAGCCCCAGCCTCTCCCCACAGGTGCTGGCTGCAGGGGGACAGGCTCCTGGCTACTCCAGCCCTGCCCTCACTCTGCAGGGGGTGCTGTGGGGAGCAGGGCAGGAGCACTGGCTGACCCAGCTCTCCCCGCCCCCCAGGTGCCCTCCAAGCAGCTGGCCCAGTGTGTGGAGTTCTATTACCTGCACAAGAGCCGGCTGCGGCGCAGCCACAAACGAAGTGGAGCCGGGTCAGAGATGGGCGCCAGCGGGGGCAGGGCTGGCCCCGGGCAGGTATGTGAGACCTCAGGGACTGAGCAGGGCGGGGGGAGCCCCTGCCCAGACAAGGAAGCAGCCCCCTTTGTAGCCTTGGTGGTGGTGGTGGGCATCTGTGATAGGGACAGAGCCCTCCAGTGTCTCCCCCTTTCTCTCTCTCCCCCAGCCCCCACCTGTCCCAGAGCTGCCTCAGGACTCCTCCCCCAGCTCCAGCTTCCCCTGCAAACGCTGTGGCAAGTAAGTGGCTTAACTCTCAGCTCCGTGCCCACCAGAGCCGTGGGGGGAGACAGGCTCCAGGTGGGAGCGTCCCCCATGCCCAGGCCTCTGGGGCGAAGCAGCTCCGAGGTTGAAGGCTGGGTGGCTGCGGGTGCCTCACTATCCCCCTCCCCCCCACACTCTGTCCCCAGGACCTTCCACAAGATCAAGAGCCGAAACGCCCACATGAAGATCCATCGGCAGCAGGACGACTGGGGTGAGCAGGGGGGGCTACTGGGACCCAGCCGTCTCCCTGCCCCTCACACTGGGCGCCCCCCATGGGCCAACATGGAGCCGTCGGAGCCTGGAGCGGAGGCTCTGGCCTGCCCTGGACTGGGGCTGCTCTATGGAAAGGACATGGAGCAGTTCTTCATGTGATGGGGGGCAGGACCCCCACCTTGGCCTGGTATGGAGGGCCCCACCCTCCAAGAGTTTGCCCCACTGGGGGCCAAGGGGCTGTTTTCTTCCCATGGGAAGCCCCAGTTTATGGGAGCCCCCCTGCCATGAGGGCAGGACCTGTCCCTGCCCCTGGGAGAGACTCCAACCAAGCTGAGCCTGGCCCCTGCACACCCCCCTCCCACACCTGCTTGGAGCTTTAGACAGGGGAAGTGGATGGGGCAGCTCTGACCCTGCCTGCTGGGCCAGCATAACTGAAGGGGCAACGTGGGGCAGCGGACCCAGAGACAGCAGGGATAGTGGGGGATGGGTGCTTTATTGAGTATATAACATGCTTATTGCTGTAACAGCCACCACGTTCATGCAACAGCCACACACACAACATGGACGTACAGGGCTCCTAGGAGATGGGATTCCTGCCCCACTGGTGAGTGGGGTGGGTGTGGGGAAGGAACGTTGTGTCGCACTCACTCACAGCTCCACCGCCCTAGGGAGCCCTACTCCACGGGGCCAGGACCAGCACCCCCATCCTCAGGCTGCCATGCAGCGGGGCTTGGGCCCCTAGATCTGCACACAGAGCTTCTGGGGCAGGAGGAAACGAGTCATGGAGAGGTCACTGGGAACAAATCCTGGAGCAGCTGCCTCTCTGGGGGCAAGGTCTGACCTCCAGGCAGTAGCAGCTGAGGATTGTGGGGTGGGGGCAGCGCCCCATACGTCACAATAAATAAAGCAGGCTGGAGCAGCAGTCCCTGAGTCCATTGCTCTGGCAGCCGCCCTGAGCCTGTCCTGTCCGGGGCTCTGGCCATACACGGGCCTCTCTGTGCCACGGCTCCAGGTGCCCCTCACACCTCGATGCTTGGGTCTGAGCCCAGGCCCTGTTTCTGCAGCAGCTCCTCCTGCTTCATTTTGGGCTTCTCTGTCCGCGTGTGCCAGACCAGAACCTGCAAGGGAGGTGTGGGGGGGTCAGAGGTGGGGTCCAGAGAGATCTCCCCACACCATGCCTCTCCCCCAACCAGCACCCCCAGCCAGCCAACAGAGCCGGGAGGACTGAAGAAACCAGGGACCATCCTACCTAGAGGCAAAATTTCACATTCCCCAGCCCAGAATAGAACCCAGGAGTCCTGACCCCCAGCTCTAACCCACAAGACCCACTGCCATCCTAGAACCACAGATAGAACCCAGGAGTCCTGGCTCCCAGCCCCCCTCCTCACCTTGGTGCAGTTGTCAGCTCGGGGCTCCAGCTCCTCGATGGAGACCAGTGACTGCAGCAGGCTGCTCTCCAGGTAGCCACGCTCGGCCAGCAAGTCAAACCTGGCTTCGCGATTGGCTAGCAGCAGCTGCAGAGCAACAGCGAAGCCGGCCATGTCCATGGGGAAGGGCCGGTTGGGCTTCCAGGCTGTATAGAAGCCCACTACCCTGCCTTTCTCCACCAGGGGGCGCTCGAATCGCAGGCCACCCACCAGCCCCACCGGCCAAACTGAGACTCGTTTGGTGGAGCGGATCTGTGGGGGAGAGACGGGGGTGTCAGCAGCAGAAAGAGACCCCCCAGGTGAGGGAGGCGAGACAAATGCCTCCCTGTGCCCTGATACTTGGCATCTAGTGCCCTACTTCCAGCTCCCAATCCCCTCAAACCCTGCTTCCAGTGCCCTGCCGCCCTCCAGCACCCTGCTTCGACGAAGTGGGAATTTTTTGTAATATTTTTATGAAGTTTGTATGTGCCTCAGTTTCCCCTACATGCTGCACTGTTACCAGGGGTGAGGGGGAGAGGACTGTTTGCTCTCAGAGCAGGCTAGGAGACAGAGGTATGGGTGTCCCTGACCCGTCTGGGCCATAATCCCCATATCAGTGGAGCACCTCAAAAGAGGATGGCAAATCCAATTGCCCGGACATTGATACCTAGCAACCAAGGACACAGAGAGCTACAGACTTCCCGCCTCTCAGCAGGAGGGCTGAGCAGGTTCCCCAGGCTGAGATCCAAGGACTGGAGAGATGTGTGGGGTGGGGGGTGGATGAGAGTTAGAGGTGGTCCGGACTCTCACCTGGAGTCTGAGATAGGAGATCAGATGGAGGGTCAGACAGAGCTGGAACCAAGGGGCTCACTACAGCCTGGCTGGGCTCTGGGCTAACCAGACTGGACTGTGCTTTAGCTTCTGTTCTCTGCACTAACCTAAGGACTCCCGGTGCTGGTTCCGGAGGACTAATAAACCCGACTGTTTTGACAATGCTGTGTGAGTGTCACTGCAAATGCTTGGCAAGCATCAATCCCCAGTGAGGGCAGCAGTCTCCATCCAGGGACGGTCTCAGCTGGACTCGCTGAACAGAGCTCATGGCGTGAAGCGGGAGGGCTGCAGGCCCAGAGGTCCAGTTTCAGGAGGGGTTGAAGCCACGTGGCTCACGCTTTCTCTGGGGTGAGACCCTCTAGGGTGTCTGGCACACCAAGGGGGTTCCTCCTGGAGACTGTTCCAGAGCTGGGGGCCTGGCACCGATCCTGTGGATCGGTGACACCTACTGCCCTCCCTTCCCCATCACCCCCCCACCCTACCTCCAATGACCTGTCACCCTCCCACTACACCTGCTCTGTCCCTGTCCACACTCCTTCCCCCTACAGCAGTGGTTCCCAGCCTTTCTTCTGCCACGGCACACCTTGATACCTTTCTTTATTTTGAGGCACACCACCATAGAGCTCATGAATATTCATGAGCCAATCCAGCACTCAAGTAGTTTTTCAAAACATTCCCTGGCACGCCTGCTCAGGCCTGAGGGCCCACCAGCGTGCCACGGCCCACCGGCTGGGAAACTGCCCTACAGCGCACACAACCCACCTCGTCGAAGAGGTGAAGGCTGTAGGTGTTGTCGTCATCGGCGAAGTAGACCACGCCCTCCTCACTCAGCTCCCGGTTCTCCCGCAGCCACTGCAGGGCCAGGTTACGCTGCTCCACGCCACGTGGCTTCAGCCAGTTGGGGTCGCTCTCCTTGCGCTTGTGCTCCTTGGGCGTCTCCGTGTGCAGGTGGGTGAAGCGCAGGCCACTCTGAGCCAGCAGCTCCGACACCAGCTGGGTCTTCACTGGGGAGTCCTCCACCACAATCCAGTGGAAGTTCTTCACGTGCAGGAAGGTCTGTGAGATGCGCACCAGCTCAGCCTTCTGCACCAGCCTGGGGGAGAGGGGGAAACAATAGAGAAAGGTGCCAGCTCAGCCTGGGAGGGAGGGGGGACAATAGAGGAATGCACCAGCCTGGCCTGGAGGACAGTAAAGCGGGAGGAAGCCATAGAGAAGTGCACCAGCTAGGAAAGGTGGGGCGGGGGACAGAAAACAGGGACGTGCCAGGCTTCAGGAAAAGGGGTGGTGATGAGGCAGACCCGAGGTGGGCAAGGGGGAGCAGTCTGTGGTGTTAGATTGTCCCTCCAAATGGAGGGGAAGCAGTCAGGGCCCAAGGGGCACCTCTTGGGCAGTGGAATATCCAGTTCTGGAGTTCCCAGTGCTCAGCACTGATAAACCTGCTTTAGAGAAATCTCAGCTCCTCCAGTGCCAGTGGCTTCAATTCTAGCTCTGGCTGCTAGAGCAGCGGTTCTTAAGCTTCCTTGCACCGCCACCCCTTCTGACAAGAAAAATTACTGCACAACCCCAGGAAGGGGGCCAAAGCCTGCGCCCGAGTCAGAGCCCTGCAGCCCCAGGCAGGGGGGCTGCAACCTGATCCCCACTGCCCTGGGCTAAAGCCAAAGCTGAAGCCCTCGAGTCCTGGGCCATGGGGCTCGGGTTTTGGTTTCAGTCCCAGGCCCAGGAAGTCTAACGCCAGCCCTGGTGGCCCCATTAAAACGGGGTCCCGACACACGGCCTGAGAACTGCTGTATCAGAGCATATCCTTCTCCTCAGGCATGGCTTATCCCAGCAAGGCAACTGTAACTGATAGGGTGGAAACCTACGCTCATGATCTCATCTGAAGAGGATGGGAGGAGGCAGGCCAGTCAGTTACTGGGCAAAATGTCTGAGTAGCTTCTGCAGAGGCTGCTACCTTAAGTGCTTGAGAGCAACTGGCGTGTTTCCCTGAATACTGACTGGTGCGGGGCAGGGACGCAGGGCCCCTTTCAGCCACATGGCTACTAACCTGCAGTAGTGCCTGCGGGCAAGTTTGGTGGGTGCCCCAGGGCTCTAACTTGCTCTCTGTGCTCCTTGTGGCTGGGTTTCAGGCTGCTGAATCCAGCCCTGGAGTCATTTCTGTTCCTAGTACATGGAGATTGTTCCCATCCCCAGCACGGCACAGCCCCCCACCTCCCCAACCAACCTCCCTCCAGCTCCCCGCAGCAGGAGCTCCCACCTGGCATAGGTGGGTGTGATGGCGTAGATGATGGGCAGTGCCTGTCCCTCTGGCTCTGGGCCCTTTCCTCGTGCCTGCAGCCGCTTCACCTCACTCAGCAGCTGGGAGATCTTCTTGTCCTTGCCATGCATGAGGTCACTGGCTGATCTCAGGTGTTGGGAGCAGTCACAGGGCTGCCCTGGAGCCGAGCACAGGAGCAGTCAGACAGGTTAGAGAGCTTTCCCTGCCTGACTTGAAATCCGCTGCTCCCAGCCCTGCCTCGTGTCCCTACTGGAGAGCAGCGGGCTCCCAGCCAGACGCACCCCCCTGCCAGGGAGCAGCATGGCTCTGGCCTCTCCCTTGGGGATGATTCCCTGGCTGGACCAGCCTTGGTCCCAAATCAAGGGCCATGCTTCCTCCTAACCCACCCTCTGCCCCTCGAGCATTCCCAGGACTCCCCGAGTTTCTTGAGACAGGGTCTGTGCTCTTCCCTCCAGCCCACTCCCTGACTCTGCACCTCTGGCTGAACCGCTGGCTCTCTAAAGATGCCCAGTGGAGCTGGAGCAGGGGCTGGCACCCAGCAGGACGAGGGCTGGCCCTAGCACCCAGATCAGCTATGCAGTACATGCCTGCAGGCTCCACCCTCTCTGTCTGTCCTCTTTCCGGCTAGTGAGACGGACGGTCAGGGGCCAGTGAGTGCTCCTGGCCCAACCACGGTGTAAGTCGCTCAGCGCTGTCCGGGCCCATGAAACTGCTCTGAGTTCAGCCCCAGCACCACAGCTGCTGCGCTCAGCCCACACTCACCCAGCTGCAGCAGCGCATACATGAGCCCAATCACCGACACCAGGAAGTAAATGACAAACACATTCTTCAGCTTCACCTTCATGGTGCCACTCTGGCCCCTGGGGAAACAGGGAGGGAAGTGGCTGGTTATGGGGGTGTCCTGCTGGTTCTGGTGGAGCCGCAGCGCCTCCAAACTGCTAGGATGAGCACGTCTGGGGCACATGGACACGCAGCTCTAGCAGTGCACTCCCCACCTCGGGATCACGTCCACCCCGGACCTCCCGGCACCCGCCACAATTGGGAGTGTCTCCAAGCAGGGCTCTTACTGTGTCTCTCCACAGCCCCTGGCACGACTGGGCCCCCGGCCCTCACAGGAGTCCTCGAGTGGGGCTGGGCAACACAGCAGGAAGTGGATAGGGATTTGGACCCATGTAAACCTCAACCCCATCATGGCCACTGTGCACCACTGGGGGAAAGGAGGATGTGGCACCATCCCTGGGAAGATCACACCACAGGGATGGGAACGACATGACGACATGGCTCCTTCCCCAGGTAGATTGTGCCATGGGGACGGAGGAGGATGGAAGATGTGCCACTGTCCCCGGGGAGATCACACTGGGAGGATGTGGCACCTTCCCTGTAGACCTCATATCATGGGGATGGAGAGGATGGCTCTGTGATGCAGTGGGAATGTTCTGTAATATTTTGAATGAGCCTCAGTTTCCCCATAATGCTGCATTGTTAACTAGGTGACAGGAAAAGGTTGTTTACTCTCTGCAGAGACCCAAGTGTAACTGATGCCTGCCTGCCTGCCTGCCTGCCTGAGAACCGAAGATGACAATGGCCACTACAACTGCCCAGACATTTGGTACCTACCAACTAATGCAACCATGGATGGCCCACCCCTCTGCAGAAAGCCAGCCAGGATGTTTGCCCAGTAACAAGAACAAAGGACTGAGGAGGGCCCTGGCCACCCACCGGGGAGGGCCAGCAGGTGGAGGTTGTTAAATGTAGGCTGCTGAAACTGGAGACTCCTAAACTGGGGCTGGCCAAGATGGACCATGCTGTATGTAGCCTTCTGTTCTCTGTGCTACCCTGAGGACTTTGTATGCTGCGTTCCACTAATAAACGCTCCCTTTTACAGTGCTGGCCCATGGCTCTCCCTGCAGATCTCTGCAGCAGTGCGCTGCTCCCTAAGATTGCACAGGTCTCCTTGAGGGGCCCTATCCCTGCTGACTGGCTGAGGGGTGCTCGTGGTGTGCATCAGGGGTGCTGACAGCAGAGGTCCAGCCTAGGAGGTGGGGAAGCCAAGCGACTTACCCTGGAAGAGAGGGGTCTGGCTGGCACCCTGAGCCGGGCCTCCCAGAGGCTGTTCCAAAGCTCGGGCCATGGCACCAGACCTATGGATCCATGCCACGGGGATGTAGCACCGTCCCCAGGAGATCGCGCCGCCGGGCTGGGGGCGGGAGGAGAGGACAGGGGACGTGGCTCTGTCCCGGGCACATCGCACCACAGGGATGGGGGGGAGGGGACGTGGCTCTGTCCCGGGCACATCGCACCACGGGAGCAGAAACGTTCCATCGTTGCTATAGAGACCGAACCACGGGGGAGGGGAACGTGCTGTGGTTGCCACGGAGACCGCGGCTGGTTACTCACCGCGCCGCCGGCCCGGGGGAGGGGGGGAAGCGGCCGAGCGCGCGGGTCTCAGCCCTGCCTCGCACCTCCTTCGCACCCGGCACCTTCCGGGCCGGGTCACGCTCAGCGAATCCCTTCGTGCTCCGCCCCTTCCGGTGCGCTCCGCCCCCTTCGCTCGCTCGGCAGCTCCCACTTCCGCCCCGCCCCCCTCCCCTCCTGCGGACTGGAGCCAGCCTCGCGCCCCTCCCCCCAGCTCCTTCACCGGGCGGGGGAGGGGAAGCGCGCGCGCCTGGGCCTCGCTGGGGAATAGGCACCGCCCAGCCAGCGCCAACGGCCGCGGCCAGCCCCGCCTGCCGGCACGCGGGGGGTGGGTCCCGAGCCAGCCCCGCCCCCCCAACGGAGCCACGAGCAGCGCGTTTCTTTCTTCCGTTTATTCGTTTATCAAAACAGGGCTGGGGGCAGCCTCGCCCCGCAGGGCCACAGCGGCCTGGCTCGGTCCGTCCGTCCGTCCGTCGGTGGGGGAACAAAGACACCGCCCGGCCCGGCCCCCCGGAGAGCCGGCGTCCGGGCTCCTGCCAGGCGGGGTGGGAGGCCCCCGCTGGGCCGGTTCCCCCCAACCCCCCATGATCCAGCTGCTTCCTGCCCCTGCACACCACGGAGAGGGTCACCCCCGCCCCCCCCGCACCACCTTCCCCCCGCCACTGGGGGGGGGCGCACAACAGCAGGCCCCCCCCCCCCCCCCGTAGGGCTGCAGGGAGGTGGAGGCTCAGGGCTGCAGGGGGAGGGGGCGAGGAGGCTGTTCGGGACCCCCCTGCAGGCAGGAGCCTGTGCGAGGGGCTCAATGCCCCGGGGCAGGAAGGGGGGGCACAGGATCAGTCTACCCCCAGCGCTTGGTCCCACGGGTGTGGCAGGGCCACCGCCATGGTTCTGGACACGAGCTTGGTCACAAGGCAGCTCGGCCCGCCTGGGAGGGGCCCCGGAGCAGCACTGGCGGTGGGGCTGTCACCCCCCCAACCTAGCGCCCGCCCCAGGATTTGTCATTCACAGCGAGGAGCAAACAGTGCTAGAAATTAGTCTATGAAGCAACTCAGAGACAGATAAGGGGGTGGGGGTTGGGCATTCCCAACCCCCACCACTCCAGCCTAGGAGGGGAGCAGTGAGAGGGGGGATCAAGACTCCTCTGTCTGCCCTTTACAGAGGGGACCAGCCCTGAGACACGAGGGGGGGGGGAGATACTGCTCGCTCAGGGCCCTGTCCTGGCGTGGACATAGTGAAAAGCTGAGGGAAGGGGGGAAATAGCATCCCCCAGTCCAAACCCCGTCTCCCCCATCCAGCTCCACCCCCCCCACACGGCATTATCGCAGGGAGATGCTCCAGTCTGCTCCGATGTTGACGCCAGGTTTGCGCAGGGTCAGGACAGACGTCTCCGCCTTGTGCTGGAAATCCAGGCGTGTCTCGGCCAGGCCTGCAGGCAGACAGACAGACAGACGGCCGTTACAGAAGAGAGGTCCCTGCTGCACTCCCCCTCTCCCCCCATGACTTGGACCCACCTCCCCCAGGACATTTACTGCCAACCACACCACCAAACCAGAAAGCCCAGAGGCCCCCTGGCCACAGCTCACACTCACCAGGCTGTTGGAGGAAGACGGCGGCTGGCTTCCCAGCTCCCAGGATTACCACCCGCTCAATCCAGGCCAGGCTCTCAAAGATGCCTTTGGAATCTGCCGCCCTAGAAAGGGGGAAAGAGCCTGGGCATCAGAGGCTGCTGGCAGCACAAGGGAGGCAAGGGGATGGTGCCAGGCTGGCACCAGCAGGGTGATGGGGGAAGGAAGAGGGGCAGACTAGTGTCGAGGGGAGACCAGGCTGTCTAGGGCTGGGTAAACAGCCCTGCGCCTGGGGGTGTGGGGGTTACCTGGCAATCTGGAAGGGACTGTAGGGACAACTCTGGGCTGGTGTCAATTGGGAAGGGGGTGTCAGCATAGTGCTCGAGCAGCGTGGGTACCCAGCCATGTGGGGGGGTGGCCAGCCAGCACTATGCTAGGCCAGCACCAGGTGGGTACCTGGATGTCAAAGTGTTGCTGGCAAAGCTGAAGTGGCGGTGCAGGTACTGCTCTTTACTCTCAAAATTGTACGTGTGCCCATCGTCAACGAAGAGGTCTCCTTCTGCCGTACCCTGTGTGGAAACAGGAGCTGGTCAGTGGGGGGGTGGGAGGGAGTTACTAAGAAGAAAAACCCCCATTCCTGGGCCCTGCACCACTCACCTGGGGGCTGAGCGCCACGTAGAGTGTGTACGGGTCATGGTGCATGCACTCTGACGAGCGGCGTACCCGCTCCTTCCGTGGCACAATGCTCCCGCCCCGCTGGTACACAGGGATCTGCATGGAGAGGAGTGGTCAATGGCCCACCCTGAGCCAGCCAACCCCTAGAGGGGAAGATGGCCCCATGTCCATTCCCCAGGGAGGATGCCCCTCCCCCCACGACTCACACTGCTCATGGTGACAGGCAAATAGAGCGTCTGGGGAGCGTGGTGCTTCTGGTGCGAGTGGACATCGTACCAAACCTGCCGAGAGAGGAGAGGTTACAGGGGGTGCCAGTAGCCCAGAGCTCTCAGCATCCCGCTACCCTTCCACCACGGTCTGCCTCCCTCCGAAGGCTCCTCAACTCACCTCTCCTTTGCCAGGCAGGTAGAGCTGCACGCCATGGGCTCCCTGCTCCGTCACCGGGTGGACCAGCAGTGCGTTACCTGGAGAAAGGTCAGAGCAAAGTCAGCAGCAGCAAGAACACATGGGGCAGCACCTACCCCCCACCCAGGGATCTCTCTGGACTGGACACTCACCGATCAGGAACTGATCGTCCATGCTGAAGGTGGTGACATCATCAGGGTACTCCACCCAGAGGGGCCTGGAACAGAGCGGGGCATGAGGGGGACCGCACCCCGACCCTCAGCCCCTGCATGGTGTTCCTAGCAGTGCCCCAACCACTACCCGGCAACACCTCCCCTGACTCCATCCCCAGCTGTGCCACTATCCCAAGAGCCATGCACTGCCACCCCCCAGCCATGCACTCCACCCCAAGAGGTCCCCCACTCTGACCCCGGTGGTGTCCCCCAAGTGCTACCCAGCAATGCCCCATCCACTTGGTCTCCAGCAGTGCTTCCCCTCTCCCTAGAGCTCCCCGACTCCATCCACAGCCATGCCCCTGACCCAAGTGCCCCCCAACTACCCAGCAATGACCCCCCCACACTAAAGACCACTCCCCAGTGATACCCAGGCCCCAAGATCTCCATCCCCCAACCCCTGCTCACCTCATGACAGGCTGGCCAGAGCGGTAGCTGTGATAGAAGGTCGTGTACCAGTAGGGTAGGAGGGCATAGCGCTGGCGGATGGCGGCACGGATCAGGGCCTTGTTCTCCTCCCCAAAGAGCCAGGGCTCACGCCGCACAGTGTCCAGGTGGGCATGGGCCCGGTAGAAGGGCTGGTAGGCGCCGAGCTGGTACCAGCGCACCAGCAGCTCCGCATCCGGGCTCTTGAAAAAGCCACCAACATCAGCTGCAGTAGGACAGACACAGCTGAGGTGAGTGTGCAGTCTGACCCCAGGCCTTAGTGCCTCCCACCAATCTTCCTCCTGCCCCCTGCAAGATGGGGCTGTGGAGAGAGCCCGGTGTCCCCCTGCCCCCTGCTCCACCCAGCACCAGAGGAGAGCGCACCTGGCCTGATTCCAAGGTCTCCCAGCCCCAAGGCCCCCCCATGAGACGATGCCGAGGTGAGAGCACCCAGCCCGACCCTAAGCCCCTCAGGCCCTCAACACCCCCACCCCACTGAGAGACAGTGTCCCCAGTGTGATCCCCACTGCCCCGTCCTGCCACCCCCCAGACACAGCCTGGTAGGAGCTGCCATGGACAGATGTGCCCCATGCAGGTCATGCACACAAACTCACCACCACAGAAGGAGATGCCCACCAGGGCCAGGCTCAGACACATGGGGATGGAGATCTTCATGTGATCCCACTCGGCCGCGTTGTCTCCTGTCCACACCGCGCCTGGGGGGGAGCCATAGAAAGGGGTGAGGACCCTCAAAACCCTCCATGGCAGCCAATAGGCAAGGGGTTACAAGACTATCCTGACCGTGGGACATACAGTCAGGTTCACCGCCGACCATCGTGTGAGGTCTTAAATGAAAGCCAGGATCAGGCTGGCCATTGAGATTGATGTGAAAGGTACGGACAGATACTATGGGAAGTACCTACGGATACTGACTGCACCTTCCACCAGGCTCTACCAAGGCAGAGCTGGCTGACAGCTTTCCACCAGACATAAGATGTGCATTCACCTGTCTCTTGGGCGGCATATAAATGGAGCACTGTAAGCCAATGGAGCGGAGGCCCCGTTTGCATATGAAGTCAAGGGTGGAGAGGGATGTGAAATCAACAGGGAGGCAGCACACTGCCCTGTGGTGACCCTGGGGACAATGAACTTTGCAGGAAGTATGAAGTCAAAAAGACCCCCTTCTCTGCTGCACCTAGGAAGTAATCAGGCAGTGCACTTACAATAATGAAAACAGGATCCCAACCAGCCTTGGTTGAAACCTTGCAAAGGACATTGAGGTGAGCAAAAAGTCTTTTGCCAGGAGATCAGCCTGTGACGTGAGCCTCCCAGGAAGTGCATAATGATTCTGGTTTGTGTGTAACCCTTGTGTCTCCATTATCTTTGCTCAGGATCTCGTGAATCTCAAATCTTTGACAAAATCCATAGTCACTTTCACTAGCAATCTCTTGCAGGGCTGTGGTGTTATACAAGGGCTGTATTGCACAAGGGGTGCGTGCACTGTTCCGCCAGGGGCAGCAGCTTTGCTATTACTGCGTGTTCAGTGGAGAAGGAGCTGGACGCTACAGGGGAATGCTTCAAAAGGGCCCGGGACTGGGGCACCGATGATAACTTGCAAAGCAAAGGAAGGGCTGGCACAGCTAGCAGAGAGCGTCTGGGTGGTTGACAGCCAGATAAGAGCAACTCTCAGTTCTTCATCCCCTGAAAATCATCACCCCCGCCTTACCCTCCCACGTTCCTCCCCACTAACCGCCCAGAGGGCACTGGGGGGCAGAGCACCCCACCCACTCACCATAGCGTTGGGAGCCGGCGAAGAAGGCACGGCTCAGCACGAAGGGACGCTCGAGGCCCCCCGAACGTTGTAGCTGTCCCTGTGCTGTCGCCATTTGCTGTCGGAGGGAAAGGAGACGCTGTGAATGTGACAGGCAGAGCCTGCCAACCCCTTCCCTCAGGCCGGACCATGCTGCAGGGGGGGACCTCCCGCCTTGGGGCAACCCCATCCCCCAGGGATCCCCAACCCAGGTGACACTTCTCCCACCATGGGGGTGACGACTTCCCACGTCCTCTTGAGCTCCCAGCTCTCCTGGTGCCTCCCCGCAGAAGGCTGTGCAGGCCGTGGTGCCTCCCAAGGGCCCCCCCCAGCCTCCTTACCACGTAGAAGCCGTAGAGGTTGTGCAGTTCGCGGTGCTCCCAGCCGCCCTGGTGCAGGGCATCCTTGTACATTGTCACCTCGGGGCCATTGAACACAGATGGTTCGTTCATGTCGTTCCAAGTGTACAGGTTCTCCATGGAGCCCTGGGGGGGGGAGGGGGAGGAAGGCAATGAGACACAGGCAGCACCCCCAGACACCTGCCCCACCTGGGAGAAGCTGCTGAATCAAGAGACAGGGACAGCCCAATGCTGGACCCCCAACCCCAGTGTGGGGATAGCTCACCCCATGGCTATACTCCCACCCCACAGCTCCACTGCCCCTACCTCGTACTGGTCATAGGAGAACATGCTGGCCCACCAGGTGCGCATCTCAGGGTTGGTGAAGTCGGGGTAGCCAGCTGAGCCTGGGGGGAAGAGGAGGGTTAGTGACACCCCAGGGCCCACCCCAGCACTCTTCCTGGCATCCCCTCTTCTCGCACCCCACCTTCACCCAGTCACTTGCCACAGCCCCACCCCATCTCATCAGCTCCCTCAAGTCACCCACCCAGCTGGTGCCCCCAGCTCACCTGGCCAGCACCAGCCCTCGTAGTCACTGCCATCCTTGGTTTTTACATAGAAGCCACGGGAGCGGATCTCATTGTGGATATGGTATCCACTGTCCACCTTGATATGTGGGTCCACAATGGACACCATCTAGGGGGAGAGATCAGAGACTTGAACAGGGCACCCCCCAATCCATGGAAGGGTCAGAGATGGGGCAGGGCACTCCTTGCCATTCGGGCTGGGAGGTGAGATTCCCAGAACAAGTTGAGCTCCTGGCCCAGCAGTTTGGGGTGACGGGGATGTCTCACCTCTCTCTTGGCCAGTATGCTGTGGGGCGGGGGGGACTTGGTGAGGTCCCCAGTGAAGTAGCACTGGGGAGTTGGGTCAGCAGAGGGGAGTGTTGGTGGGCGCCGGAGGGGGTCGGGGCGGGCAGGTGGGCACCGGAGGGGGTCGGGGCGGGGTGTGGGTGCCGGAGGGGGTCGGGTCAGTGCGGGCAGGCGCCACAGGGGTTCTCACCTTGCGTCTCTTGGCAGCCAGGCGCTCCAGCATGCTGCGGGGATGGGGGAACTTGTTGGGGTCCCAGGTGAAGTAGCGCTTGCCGTCAGTGTGCTCGATGTCCAGCCAGATGACGTCATAGGGGATGTCGTGCTTGTCAAAGCCGGCGTCCACAGTGTCCACGTCCTCCTCGTCATTGTAGTTCCAGCGGCTCTGGTGATAAGCCATGGCAAAGAGCGGGGGCAGAGCCTGCGTGCCTGGGGGGAGGCAAATAGGATCCAATACCTGGAGCACCCCACCCACCCCACGAAGCCCTGCTTCCCTTTTCCTGGAAACAGCACCCTCACATCCGCCCCAGCCCCCGCCCCACCCCGTACCTGGCAGGGCCACGTAACCCCACCCCATGTCTCTGTATCCATCAGGGCTCTGTGAACTCCCCACTTCCTGTGAGGGGCACATACTCCCCTCCCCTCCCCACCCTGTACCCGACAGGCCCTGTGTCCATCAAGCCCCACCCCAGTCCCACTTCTCTGTATGCACCAGGGCCGTGTAACGCCCCCCCCCCAGCACCCACCCAGGGCCATGTTCCCCCGTTTTCCCCACTGCCCCATCTGTACACACCAGGACCACCTTTCCCCCTCTACCCCCCACCTGTACCCACCAGGGCATGTACTCCCCCCCGCCTGTACCGGTCAGGGCTGTGTACTGCCTGAAGACATCACTGGACGCAGGCCCCAGCAGCAGAAAGACATCGATGATGCCACTCTCCGACATCCAGCGCACGTCAGTCTGGGGGGTCTCGCCACCCCCCTGCATGTAATCTAGCATCTTCCCAAACAGCGTCTGCGGGGGGAGCCATCAGCAATGGGGGGGAGCTGGACAGAGAGCCAGCCCCCACACCCACACAGACCTCTCAGCACCCCACTGGAGCAGCCCCTACCCAGGCCATGACCTCTCCACACAGTATCCCCCGCAGAGCCAGCCCCCCCCTTTGGAGCTAGGGAGACCCCCGTGGGGATTTCTGAGCCACTCTCCTCCTCCCCCCCCCCCGCCCAGCCAGTGGCAGACAGCGCCCCCGTACCTTGCCAGCCGTGTTGGAGCTGATGTCGACCCAGGTCTCAGCCGCATTGAACCAGAAGATGCCCACGGTGCGCTGGGTGTTGTGGGCCAGCAGGACGGGCACCGAACCATACAGCGCCATGGGGTTGTACAGCTCGTACTGGAACACGTCCAGGTTGTAGAGGCGATAAGGGTCGCCCCCGCTGCGGGGACATGCCAGGTCACTGCCCCTCCTCTCAGCAACCCCGAGAGGAGCAGCACCCCTCCCCCAACACTCCCTCAGCCTCCCCTCCTTCTTCCCCCCAGCCCCAACTGCCCTCAGCCCCTATGGGCACAGTGCCCCCTCCCTCGACAGGCACAGATGCCCCCGCGGTGCCAGCGGGGCCCCTCCTCACTCGGTGGTGCGCAGGCGCAGGTTGTCAGCGTGCTCTGGGATCCCATAGACGTGCTCAAAGCCCGGCAGCGAGAAATCCAGCCCCACCGAGGTCGGCCCTGGAACGAGGGGGTCGTGATGACGCTGCAGCTCCCAGCAGCCCAAAACGGGTCCCTCACCCCAGCTGTCACGCCTATGTCACTCCCACTGCCAGCGCCACTGCAAGGGCACTGGTACCCATCCAGCCCAGTAACCCCACCTCTCCAGATCAGCGCAATGGGCCCATCTAGCCTGCTGTCCTCCCCACCAGAGCCGCACAGATCCCCCGGCTAAGCTCAGGGCCCCATCACGGACCAGGCACCACAAAGAGGCTCCCCAGCCGAGACGCCCCTCTCAGGCCACGCACGGCAGAGATACATGGCGAGTCCCTGCTCTGACAAGTTCAGTCTTGACAGACAGAGTAGGAGCAGAAACTGAGGCACCACGAGGAAGGGACGTGCACAAGGTCGGGGCAGAGCTGGGCTAGAACCCAGGAGTCCCAAGTCCCAGCCTCACAGTCCAATCCACTAGACCCCCCTCCACTCCCACAGCTGGAATAGAAGCCAGGGGTCCTGACTCCAGCCCAGCACCCCACATTGCCCCTCCTGTGACCCAGGCCCCCTGCACAGTCTGTGTGGCTGCCCTAGGTGCCCTATGCAGGGAGGAGGAGGGGGGGTGCGCAAGGATGGCTCTCACCATTTGGCTTGCTGTCCGTGTGGGTCTTGAACGTCTCTTCCCAAGAACCCAGCTCCTCTTCGGCCTGCTCTGGTCCATCCGATACCTCCTCTGACTGAGAGCCATGCAAGTTAGACAGGGGATCTGCAGGGATGAAATGGGGTGCCCCTGACCCCTAACCCCCCGTTCCCACCCATGCACCCAAGTGTGGGAGCAGGCCAACACCCAAACACATGGAGGACAGTAGGCAAGGCCTCTACTGACCTTTACACCAGCTACTGCTCACCCCCCCTCCCGAAGCTCTACCCCCGCCTCCATATGAATCCCCCCAGTCCCTGCACAGGGACCTACCCCTCTCTGCCCAGTCCCACCGAGTCCCTGTATAGGGACCCCACCCCCTGCTCCACACGAGTGCCCTTATGCCTGCACAGCCCTCTGTCACACCTTTGTGCTCTTCTCGCTGGACTCTTGGTCCCCAGGCACAGCTGCCTCAGTCTCCTCCCCGGCTGCCCCACCCTCTGGGGCCGGGTCCTTTGGCGCCTCCCTGAAAGAGACAGAGGAAGGAAGAGAAGGCTCAGCACCCGCCCGGGCACCCCCAGGGCACAGCAGCAGCAGGAATGACGCCCCAAGCTGGGCACAGCAGCATCTCCAGGGCAGGCAGGCACCATTAGCCTCTAGAAGCAGGAATCACTCACACGCAGGCGAGCACCACGTTAGTGGGGACAGAGGGTGAGGGGGAGAGGGGACACCCCAGCCCAGCCACCCCCAGACTCCTCAAGGAGCCCCCGATCTGACAGCTTCTCTCTGGGTAGAGCCTTCCCCCCATGCCAGGCTCCTCTGCACAGGAGGGTGCTGCCCCCACCCCTGCCGCTCCATGGTCCAGGGGGGCTGGGTCCCCCGTGCTAACACACCTGGGAGAAGGCCTCATCGCCCAGGGAGAGCAAGCGTCCCAGCCACCTGCAGGGAGCTACAAGGCAGACGTGGGCAGCTACAGGGCTGGGGCATCAGTGACTGCTACAGAAAGAGAGGGGCTGAGACCAGAGTAAAGGGGGTTCAGAGAGTCTCATACTGGGGCTACAGTGAGACTGCGGGGGAGGGGACAATGCCAGGTGTCTCCCCACCAGTATTCATTGGAAAGTTGGATTCGGTCTGAGGGAGGCAGGGCTCGGCTCCGCACCTGTACCTGCCACCCTCCTCTCCCTGCCTGGCCCCCCATAGATTCAGCCTCTCCTCCTGTGTGGCCTTTGGGTTGGGGCAGAGCCCCTCTCACACCTGATCTCCATTCCTTCCCTCCCCAGGGGACAGAGTCCCTCCTTCCCCTGGCCCCCACCCCTGTCTGGCCCCCAGGGGGACAGAGCCCCTCCTCTGCTCCCTTGGGAGGAAATGACCAAGAAACAGACTACCAGTCCATGTTCACACAGCCCCGTGTCATCCTCCCCCAGCTCCTGCAGAGGGGCTGCCCAAGCAGGACCCCTGCCCTGAACAGCTAGGGGTCCCCATGCACCTGCCAGTTCCCTCCCCGTGTGTGTCGGGCCTGCCTGGCACAGCCTGCCATGGGACGGGAGCTCCCTGGGGCACTGAGGGTCTGGGCAGCGCTTGGTGGGGGGGGAACCACTCGGATGTGACCTACAGCAAGGAGTCATGAGGTAGGGGTGAATGCCATCCATCTGGGCCTAGAGGAGCGGGAGGGATCAGTCCCAGGGCTCCCTAGATCTGGCCATGGGGGAGGAGGAAGGGATCAGCCCCCAGGGCTCCCCAGCTGTAGCACTAGAACCCCCGGCTATGGGGCAGGTTGTGGAGGTCAGAGACAGTAGCAGAAGCTGTGGATTTACCTATGGAAAAGGCTCTTGATCTTATCCCACAAGCTACCGACCGAGCTACTAACTTTATCCGAGAAACTGGGGCCAGGGGAGGCACAACCAACAAAACAGAAAGAGCGAGTGAGTGCATGGAATTCCAGACACAGAGATCCCCCCCACCCTTCACCTGCCCCTCACCAGGCCCTGCGCCCCCCGGAGAACAACGGATGCAGCAGGGACTGCTCCCTCTCCCGGCTGTGCCTCCTAACAGAGTCACAGCAAGGGGCCGCGCCCCAGCTCCTGCCCCCTCCAGGCCACAGCCACCAACCCTGGGAGCGAGCCCCCAACAGTGGCCTCCAAAGAAACCCAGGGCTTTGGGCTGTTCACCAACAGCTTGAACATGGACTGTGCCTCACTACAGCGCCTCCTGCTGGGCAAGCTCAGGGCTGGAGTAGCCAGGACTTCCCTCTGCCACCTGCGCTCCTGCCCTGCTTCCTACAGCGCCCCCTGCTGGCGTGCTCCGGCCCAGCCCCCCCCACACCTCCTGCTGGGGCTAAGTGCACTAAGCTGAATGGGAGCTGAGGGACAAAGCCGCTCCTGCGGGGAGGCACTCACAGCTGCCGGGCTACCGGCTGGACCGGCCCAGAGCTCCCCTCCCCCCAGTACTCACGAGTCCTTCCGCTGCCGCAGGTGCTCGAAGTGCAGCAGCCCGCGGGGGTTGACGCTCAGCACCAGCTCCCGCCCCTGCAGCAGGTCCATGCGGAACGGCTTCCCTGTCAGGATGAGCTTGTGTTCGGAGTCACCCAGCGAGAGCTCGACGCTGTTCTCATCCCGGCCCGTCACCGCCAGCCTGGGGGCAGCAGAGAGGGGATGGGACACAGAGACATGGCGGGGGGGTGGGGAGGGCACAGCTCCGGCCCCAGCCATCCTGGGGGGCAGCAGAGAGGGGAAGGAGGGCAGAGACATGGAAGGGGGACACAACTAGCCTGCAGGGCCAGAGCCATGGGGGAACCGCTCCCCATCCATCCCCCCTCACCTGCTTACACAGGGAACACAGCTGGAAGAGCAGGCCCAAGGGCCCCCAGGTCCTCCCAAGCACGGCAAAGGCCCCCCTTCCCCACCAAGCCCCTTACCAGGTGGTGGGTGGGTCGCGCACCAGGACGTCGGGCACCTCGTACCGTGGGCGCAATGGATTCAGCTCGTTGATCTTGATGCGCGCCATGTCCCCCTGCAGCCCATACAGCTCCAGCAGGAGGGGGGCCTGGGGAGAGTCAGTGTCAGCCTCACACCAGTTCCAGGGCCTCCCCTCCCCCAGCCGCTGCCCAGGAACCAGCATCCTCCACCAGGGGACACGCCAGCCTCCCTGGCCACAGGGAGCCCTGGGAATCACTTCACGGAGCTGGGGAGCCACACATCAGCCTGCTGTGCAGAGGGGAAAGGGACATCGCTGGGAACAGAACCCAGGTGTCCTGGCTCCCAGCCATCCTGTGCCAACTCACTGGTCCCCTCACCCCTCCCAGCACTGGGAATAGAACCCAGGAGTCCTGGCTCCCAGCCAAGCCCCATCCCCTGACTCACTAAACCTCACTTCTCTCCCAGAGCTGGAGGCAGACCCCAGGAGCAGTACTGAACCCTAAATCTGCAGTTACTGTAACGCCAAGAAGATACTGATTTTCTTAAATAAGCATTATTAGATGAAGTCACTTTTTAGTTGTATGTGTAACGTGTAGTGCAGCGATCCATGACTAAACCTGGCCCAGCTGGGGATGGGCACATTGTCCGAAGCAACCAGGTGTCCGGAATAAAAAAAACCAAAAAACCCACAAACACTTATCGGGGGTGGGGGATACAAAACCTGCGTGGATCGGAGGGAACTGAACTAAGCGACGTCCCAGGACTCCGGAAAGGTCTGTCTGCCTGTCCCGGCTGCTATAGGGTTACCCTGCTTACGTCCTTTCCAACAGGTTTCCTGCCAAGCTCTCCACTGCAGCTTGCCCAGCCATCCCAGTCCCAGTTTAGTAACCAGCTGTGGCCTCAGCAGCCTTTAGTCTCCAGCTCTAATACAGCCTCCTTCCCTGGACTCACCAGCACAGTGTCCTGCCCACCCCAGGGTGCACAGACCCCCCCACAAACCCCAGCCCCAGAGCTGAGCTGCCCAGATGTGGCAGCTCACGTGACCCGGCCAAAGCGGGAGCCGAAATTGTAAAGCAATTCCCCATTGCTGGCTGCTGCCCCTGGGGGAAGGATCCGCTGAGCCCTGCCCCAGACAGTGAGGGTCACATATCCCTGCTGGCTGCGCTAGACGCTACCGCTCACTCTGAAGCTTTGCGAAGCCCAGCAGGGCAGAGCCCGCAACATGCTGCTCATGATGGGCGAGCACGTCCTGCAGCGCCCAGGGAGGCTGTGGGACTCCAGGGCCCAGGCCCCCTTATGGCTTGACTGGCACGACACCACCACTGCAGAGGAGTCCTGACTCCCAGCCCCTGCTCTCATCACCCTGGAGATGGATGCCAAGGGCCCCGGGGCCCTAGCTTAGCCACAGGCCTCCCAAGCCCCCAGCCGAGCTGGGCCCCCCTCACCTTGTTTACTTCGTTGACTAGCTGCAGCTTCATGGAGTCCTGGCTGAGCTGGAGCGACTCCAGCAGTGCCCGGTAAGGGGAGCTCCCGGGCTTCAAGCTCCTCTGGCGCCTGGGGACAGGGGGAGGGTTAGAGCAGCCAGCCGCACGTGTGGCCTCCAGGGGAGCAGCTCAGCCCGGCTGCCTGCTCTCCAGATCCCAGCAGCAGCACAGCTTGTTTGTGTCTCTGTTTCCTACCCTGGGGAGTGCTGGGGGGAGAATCTAGCAAGGGAGCTGCCCAGCAGCCAACCCACCCCCACAGGAAACCCACAGCCAGTGCAAGGGGATGGACAGAGACAGCAGCAGCTCCTGGCCCCAGGGGGGGCCATGATCCCCCCCCAGCCCTGTCCCCTCTGCCCCTGCTCTTCCCCCCGGCTTGGTTCAGTCCCAGGCTCCTACCCTGCTACTCACTTGCAGAAGGCGCTCTGCTCGCAGGTCTTGAAGTTGCTCTTGTCCACAGCAAAGGCAGCAGCAAGGCAAAGGGCCATCCAGATGACAGCTGCCATCCCCAGCCTGGAAGAGAGCCGGGGTCAGCACAGGGTCATGGCTGGGTGGAGGGAGGCAAGCTTGGGGAACTGCCAAAGGGGGCAGCTCTGGTTTCAGGGTGCCCAGCACCAGGCCGGAGCCAGGGACAACATTAGCCCCCTGCCAGGGTTAACTCCAGTGTATGTGGGAAGGGGGAGTTAATGCGCTTGCTCTGTGTCAGAGTTAACCCCAGTGGCAGGAGAGGAGAGACAGCACTGACCCCCTTCAGGGGGCCACATAGATCTGGGGGGCAGTTCAGATAGGCCCCGCCCAAGGGGACCACCCCAGCACTCAAGACAGGGCTAATGTGGCTGGCAGACCCCCTCATCCTGCCAGTTCCCCACCCTTCCAGAGCCAGAGCCTCAGGTGAGCCTGGTGACTCATTAAAGAGTCCTTCCGCCCCACCAGCTCCTGGGGCTCCTCTGACATGCCAGGAAGGGGCACTGGGAGCAGTTCTGCCTGGCAGTCACTCTCAGAGGGGCAGCTGCTGACACAGCAGGGGGCACAGGGTGAAGGCAGCTTCCTGCAGGAAGTGCTTGCGACACAGGCTGCAGGGCCTCACAGCACCCTGTGAACTGGGCTTGCTTCTCAGTGCCAGCTGGCCAGCCTTTAGGGCATGAATCCTCCCCCGGGCACCACAGCAAATCCCAGCACCTGCTGAAGGGCTAACCTCAGCTTCTGCTGCCAGCACCCACGTTTTACAGCTGTGGGTATGGACTGAAGGGCACCAGCAGAACTGCGCATGGGTGCCCAGGGCTGGGACAGCAGGGGGCTGTAGGCCAGGGTTGAGGGGCACTGGCACAGTAGGGGTCAAGGAGGGGCTCTGGCCTCACAAGCCTGCCCTGTTCCTCCCTACCAGGCCCCACTATGCCCCTGGAGTCCAAATATCAAGCCCCATGCTGCCAGGGCTAATGCCTCCCGTTACTCTGGGGAGGGGAAATGACACCCCCAGCCCCCCACTCCCAGGGCTACTCCCCACACAACCTCCCTGCAGGAGCTGGGCCCCAGCCTCCCTGTGACAGGGATTTACAGGTAGCGGAGGGAGCAAAAGGCAGACATGGCTCAGGGAGGGGATGCGAAGACCTTCGGTAGCTTGAAAGCACCATGCCCCCCGAGGGGAAAGGGCGGCCGTAGGGTATGGTCAGCCCAGGCTCTGAACTGGCTGCCCTAGGCCCTGCTAGCCAGTTCTGGCTGGGCCCCCGTGGACAGGACAGGACCTGAGCTGGTACCTAGGGGGCAGCCGGAGCTTTGGCTGGGGGCAGGGAAGGTGCCGATGTTCGGCTGGAGCAGGGAGTTGGAGGCTGGTATTGGAAGGGGGTCGGGGCAGGTGAGCTGGGGGTCACTGGAGAGTGTTTGGGGGGGAAGGGCTGATTTCTGAGGGGGGTTCTGGGGGCTGGGCAGGGAGTACTGGGGATGTGTGGGGGGAGGGGCTGGTGTTTGGGTTGGGGGGCTCTTGGAGGCCAAATGCAGGGTAGCTGGGGGGGCTGTGGGGCAGGGGCAGGGCTGGGAGGAAGGGCCAGTATTGGGGAGGTGAGCGGAGAAGGGAGGGACCGGTACGGGGGGGGAGGGACCGGCAGGAGGGGGAGGTGCCGGCACTGGGTGGAGGAGGGGCCGGTGGCGGTGTCCGGGCCGAGCGGGGGGGGAGGGACCGGAACGGGGGGGAGGGGCCGGTGGCGGTGTCCGGGCCGAGCGGGGGGGGAGGGACCGGAACGGGGGGGAGGGGCCGGTGGCGGTGTCCGGGCCGAGCGGGGGGGGGGGGGGGGGCCGAGCGGGACGCGCTTTCTGAGCAGCAGCGGGCGCGGGGCGGATCGCTGCGACTCGGGCCCGGCCTCGGGGCCCCCCGCCGGGCCCCGCGCTCACCTCTCCGGCGCCATCTTGGATCGAGCCTGACCTGCGCCGCCAGCCCCCGGCCCGCCCGCGCGGCTCGGCCCGCCCCGCTATTGGCCTGGCCCGAGCCCCGCCCCCGCTGCCTCGTCACCGAATTATTCGTGGCAGGGCCAGCCCTGATCATGAATATTCATGAGCGTCGGGTCCCGGCCTGCACCCGGCGCTGGTGGGGTCCCGGCGCTGCAGGACCCCCGGCCCCAGGCGACGCCCAGGGCAGCCCTCGGAGGCCCGGCCTAGCGACCTTCCCCCGCCAGGGGTGGCTGCGGCCCTGACATGGGATCCTCAGCTGCAGGGCAGGACACAGCCCTGGCTTCTCCCGCCAGCCCGGTGCCCGCCCCCCCCTGCAAACCCTGGGCCAACCAGAGGCAGAACCAGGCATCCTGCCCCCCCCATCCCACGTGCACACCCCCCCTACTCAGACCTCCCCCCCCCCACACACACACACTGCAGGGGCCATGTTCCCTTCTGAACCTTTATTCCACAAAGGGGAAGGAATTGGCAAAGGCGACAGCAGATTGAGCTGGGGGCCGTGGCCCCCATGGGGGGATGTGGCACTGGGCACCCCCTTGTCTCACTGCCAGGCAGCACTGAATAGCTGGGGGCTTCAGACACTTCCTGTTCCACTGACCCCAAAGCAGGACGCAGCGGTCGGCCAGGACAATCGAGAGAAGAGATGGTGGCCCGGAGGATGACCGAGTCAGGCTGCCCGGCACACGGCCCCTGCGACCCATAGCGGAGCCCATCCAGCACTGACAGATGGTGGTAGAAGCTGCTTTCGGGCCCTGGTGTCTGCCCTCCTCTGGGGAGACTCCATTGTCCACAGCAGCCCTAAAAATAGAGCAGGAGGAGAATCCATCCAGGCCTGGCTCAGCGGCACTGGGGAGCAGGGGGAGAAGCTGGGCTGGAGCGGAAGTGCTGAACATGGCTGCATCCACCATTTCCTACCCACGGCCAGTTTCTGCAGCTGGGTCCCAGGGCAAAGACCTGACCTTGTGGCTCTACTTGTTTCCGCAGTGCCAGCTGCACCAGCTCCAGCCTGCAGTTCCAAGGGCTGAGTGGGATGCGCTGTGACCCCCTCACTCTCAGCCCCCCGACTGAACCTTGCGGAGAATTTTACAGTTATTCTTAATTGGTTTAAAAAAAAAAAAAAAAAAGAGTCAAATGTCCCATCCCCCCACTCAAGCAGCCACAGCATTGTTCTAAGAGTGGGGCAGGAGCTAAGTCTGGGACTGTCCTGAGATGGCAGGGGTGGCCGTGCCCTGGGAGGTGGGGGGAGTTAAGGGGTGAGGCAAGGAGAGAGTCCTAAGATGGGAGGCAGCGCTAGGTCTGGAAGCGTCCCGACAGCAGCCCCAGGCGGTCGATATTCTTGTGCAGCACACTGTGCAGCACATAGAGGTATTTCCCAGCGTCACAGTCACGGGAGAAGTCGCGGAAGAAAAACCCCTTGTCTGCCTGGAAGGTGAATTTCTGGGGGAGAGGGCTGTTGTCCCGCATATAGTCCCAGACGCTCAGCAGCAGCAGATGCACCTCGAAGGGCGCCAGCTGGTGGAAGATCTCGTGCATGTTGCCAAGCACAGGCGGCAGCAGGGAGCCCTCGGCCATGCAAGCCACCAGGGCACAGGAAGCATGCAGGTGCCACGGCGAGCTGGTGGTATCATTGTGGCGGGACGCCTCCCAGTGGGCCATGAGGGTGGCCAATAGGCCACGCAGCAGCACGGAACAGTAGCACAGGGCCGGTGGGCCGGCTGCCACCAGCTGCAGCAGCTGGAAGAGCAGCGGGTTGTCACGGAAATGCCGGCAAATCTGGATGTCGCGCTCCACCGTGCTGCGGGTGTGTTCCTCTGGCGGCCAGCCCAGCTCGCTGTTGGTGACATCAGGGCAGACACTCTCCACCAGCACCACAGCCACCGCCTTGGCTGCCTCGGGGTTGACAGCTGCCATGTGGGCCCGGGGCTCAGGGGCACTGTGGCGCCCACCCCGGCAGCAGCGCAGCAGCAGACTCAGGAAGTTCTGGACATTGTGCACAATCTCCTCAGGCTCCTGCCGGCGGGCAGGCTGGGGTGGCTTCAGCCCACGCCCAATCACCCCGGCATGAAACACTGACCACACGCTGCCAGAAAAGTTGACGGCAGCCGTGAAGCGCCGGTTGATGTCCAGCAGGGAAACCCTGGCGCCCTCAAGGCCAGCGTCATCCCCAGCAGGCGGCTCGGCCAGGCCTCCAAAGAGCTCGGCGTTCCCCGGGTGCAAGGCCCCCTCCACCAACTGCTGCAGGATGGCCTTCATGGCGGCTGACGAGGCCCCGCTCAGATGGAAGAGCAGCTGGCTGCTGTAGCTGAGGCCTGTGGGGCACTGGCGGTGCAGCACCAGGAAGAACTGGTGCACAGCCGAACGAATGATGACAAGCAGGTGAGCTGGCCGGACGGCCCGGGGCATGGGGCAGACGGAGAGCAGCAAGGATGCAGACTTGGCCACTTCAGGATTGCGATGCAGCAGCAGCTGCCCAAGGTCGTAGAGGTGCAGAGAGAGGACAGCCCCTAGCTGGGCGCTCATGGAGGCAGGGCCTTCCCCCTCCCACTGCACAATCAGGGCCAGGTTGTGGAACAGCTGCACCATGTGTTGCTCTGACAGTCCCCCTGTATGGATTTGGCAGATGCACTTCTGGACCGTGGCAGGAAGCAGGTCACTCATGCAGGAGCTCAGCACAGCGTAGAGCTGTGTGGCCAGGCCCAGTTCCTCCTGGCTCTGGGCCAGCGTCAGCAGGTAGAAGAGGGCATCAGTGGCGCAGCTGGGGGGGCAGTAGACTGATAGGAGCCCCAGCAGCTGGTGCTGCCACAGGAAGCGCTTGCGCTCTAGCCGCAGCGTCTCTACGCACAACTCCTGCACGTGGCCCTTCAGCTCATCCAGGAAGGGCACAGCCCGGGGCGGGGCATCCCCCAGGCTGGCCGAGCCCCGGTTGTACACCAGCTTCTGCAGGTTGAGCAGCAACAGTTGGATGATGCGGTCGCAGGCCTCGCGCACGCTGTCATGGACGGCCAGCCCTGGCGTGGTAATGACAGAGGCTGGCATGGCCGTGTTGACCAGGAACTGCAGGATACGGTAGGCCCCTGCTGACGTCTGGCAGATGAGATGCACCACGATGCTCACCATGTTCTCCAGGTCTTCGCGGGGCAGCGCAGCAAAATGCTGGTGCAGCTGGCTCAGCACACTCGGCTTGAGGGAGTCCACCAGCTCGGAGGAGATGGTGCCCAGCAGCATGGGTGACATGACAGCCAGCTGCAGCAGGAAGGGCACGGTAGCTTTCTGCTGCTGATCACGCATGGGGCCCAGGCTCTCGTGGAACATCCGCAGTAGCTCCTGCTTGATGCTGCCTGAATGGCGTGAAGCTAGGTGGCCCAGGATGCCTACAACTGAGGCAATCTTGGGCACCCGCTTGTCAGCAGCAGTGGGGAAGAGCAAGTCAACAGGGGCTGCCCCGTGGACACAGAAGTCCTTGAGGCCGCAGGAGAGTACGCGGCTGATGATGGTGTTGGGGAAGGAGGAGCCAATGTGAGCCACCACCCAGTCAAAGTGCGGAGAATGCTGCACTGAGGTGTCCAGCAGGGCATCCACACAGGCATCGGGGCAGGTGCTGATCATGGACGACAAGCACTGGGTGTAGATGTCCATCAGCGTCCGTGTGGCCTTGCATGACATCCACAGCTGCAGCAGCTCATTGAGGCTGGAGGCGTGGGGCACGCCATGCCGCCCTGCGTACTTGCTGCTCAGCTGCCCCATCAGGTCGATGGACCAGGCTGAGACCACAGGTGCCCAGGCCTTGGGGTTCATGCGGACAAACTCGGACAGCACATTCTGGATCTCCTGCACCACGTCGTCCAGGTTGGGCCCCTGGGCCCGTCCGGCACCAAACCCCCCCTCACTGCTCTCCAGCTCCAATAGGTAGGTACAGACGTACTCATCAAAGACATTGCGTAGATGGTCCAGCACAGCACTGCGCGCAGGTGGCAGGCTGCGCAGCAGCAGAATGGCACAGCGGGCATGCTCCTTGATGGTCAGCTTGTTACCATGCACAGGGTCCACACCACTCAGGAAAGCTTTGATCTCCTGGGCCAGCTCCTGGGAACTGTGAGGAAGAGGGGGAAACACAGACAGCATCAGGCTGCAAGTAGGGATGGAGGCTCCAAGAACCCTTGAGGCCTGGCTCTGGAACTGGGTAGGGCACCCAACTCAGAACCAGGACACCTGGACTCTGTTCCTGGCTGCACTGGGGATGAAAAGGTGCCATAAGGATGAGTGAATGTGAGGCACCCAGATATTGCAGAAAGGGAGAGTATATACATGCTGAGATAGCAGCCTGACACACCAGAAAGATTTTGAGTTCCAGAGCACAAGAAGTGGGACCCCAAAACTCATTCCCACATGGTTTTAGCACCTGGAGAAATGGAGGGTCCACAGCTCGGGAGGGTGGGGGAAGGGAGCAGGACTCATGAAGGGGAGGCTAGCCCATGGAATTCTGGAGTGGCCACCAGTAATTCATCATACGGAGGGGTCGCCAGCCTGCATCTCCCTCTCTCATGCAGTACAGAGCCCATTAAAACATGGATGGTATTACACAACCCACTGGGGCTGGGCTTTAAACCTTGCTCCCACAACACCTAAAGACAACAAGCACCTGATGACTCAGGAGAGAGCAGACTTGCAAAGCTGTCCCTGCTCCTTCACTCCCCCATCCTCAGACCGTCGGCACCATGCTTCTGCCTCCCACACACATCCTCCCCTTTGGGCTCTGTACCCATGACTCTCAGGGTGGGGGACAAGGGGTGTCAGCAGGCTGTGGAACTGTGGGGCTGGGTTTCTCAGGGCTGGAGGGTCTGGCCAAGAAAGAAGGTCCCAGGAGGGCATGGGGGTGTGTGTGTTTCCCTGACTGGGGGAAGAGGACTGTAGTACTTCTGGTCTGGGGGGCACTAGCTAGGCTGGAAGGACCCCTCCTTAGGTGAAAGGACCCTGGGTGCTCTGCAGGAGAAAAGGAGGTCATACTGAAGGAGGTGCATCTGTGTAGGAACTGCAGGGTCTCAGGACCCAAGCAACAGAGTGGAAGGAGGTCGTGGGGGCCAATGGGTTCTAGTTGGGAGCTGGGGCTCCAGGACCCAGGGAAGGTGGGGTTTCAGGAGGGGGCTGTGACTGGACTCTAGGGGATGGGGAGGTACCTAGCTGGGGCAGTTGGGTTGTGGGCCTTCAAAACCCGGGGAAGGGGGAATTTCCCGCTTGGGCTGGGAGGTCCCCGCCAGAAGGGGAGACGATCCGTGCAGATTCCCAGGGTCGGGGTGGGGGTTGTGGGGCTCCAGGTCCCAGGCGCAGGGGGTGGTGGGGATCTCCCATGGGGGGCGGTCGAAGGAAAGGGGCCCCGTTCCTGGGCGGTGGGATCCTGGTCAGATGCGCTCGGGGGCAGGAGGGAGGCTGAAGGGCTCAAGACCCAGAGGCGAGTCCCGGGGGGGGGTCCCAGTGGCGGATCCTTGTCCCGGGGGAGGGGCTGCAGCTCTTGGGGAGGTCCCAGAGGCAGGGCCGGGGGCTCTCTGGGAACGGGGGGTCCCGGTACCTGAGCGGCGAATGGGCCCCGTGGGCCGGATTCGGGGGCGGGCCGGGCGGCGCCGCCCCCGGGGGGTCGCACAGCGCGGACATCCCGGGCCGGGGGGTCCCTCCCGGTGGCAGCGCTCAGGCTCGCTCCGCGCCTGCCTACTGGGGAATGGTGTCACAGCGAAACGGTCCCGCCCGCACTCGCTGCCCGGAACAAAGGTTCCTCTCCCGTCCCGCTACGTTGAGGATGATGGAGCTCGGCTGGGGAGGGTGCGAGGTTGGAGGAATGGGCTGGGGGGTGTCTCACTAGGGAAGGGATTCGGGACTCGGTCTAGGGCCAGGCTGAAGGGTTGGGTGCAGAGCTGGGGGCCAAACAAGAAGGGATTTGGGGGCTTGGTTGGTGGGTGGAGCCTGCACTGGAGAATGGCCAGGCTCTGAATTGTGGGGAGGAGGATGTGAGCTAGGTGGGGAGTCTGGACTGGAGAGAGAGATCTCACCTGGGGCAGGTGGGTTTGGTCTGGGATAGAGACTGAGCAGGAATCCAGGCTGGCGCAGCCTAGGCCGTGTTAGGCTCCCAGTAAAAGGATTTGTTTTGGGTGGCTCCTCCCTCCCACGGAGCAGGAAGGTTTGTTACAGCTTGTACCTAACACTAGTGCTGGATCAGGCAGCAAGGCTGGAACTGAGGGACAGTCCAGAAGCCAATAGGGCAGCCCTACCTCCCTCCAGCCACTGCAACCCCTCTGGTACCCCGGAGCAGCCACAGTAGGTGCCTCCCATCCCCAGGCACCTCAGGACATACTGCCAAGGGGTCTGCCCTCTAGATGGGGGACAGGAGGAAAGGCATGTACTTTATTGTCCCAATGGGAGACTTGTCCGTGACTTTAATGAGAGCAGGAGCAAGGCTGGGGTTGTGAGCGGACTGATATGGCCCCTTCTGACCTGTGTCCTGCCTCATTCATGCATCAGTAGCGAGACACCAGACTCTTCAGCAGCAAGATCCCTGCTGATTTAGATGGTGCATAACATGCTGTGCCTGCTGGGCAATCCTGCCCCTAGGCTCAGAGGGCAACATCTTGGCACTGCCCTGACCCAATCTGATTCTGTTACTGACAGTAACAGTACATCGGCCCCTCTTTTCCCTAGCAATGACGTTTCAGCCACACCCACCACCTTGTACAGACTCTGCAGGCAAGCAGTAGCTGTAAGGTAACAGTTTCATTGGCCTCTTCCCCCAGTTCAGCCGGACTCCACCTCACCCCTTAACTGTATGATCTGAAAGGATCCCTCTGCACCCAAACAGCATCCCCTCCTGCAGAGGAAACCATCACACCAGCATGAAACTCAGCACGTTCCCTAAGCCTGCTCATTGCTAACTGGAGCTGGGGAAGGTTCCCCTAGCATTCAGCCAGCAAAGGGAACAGGCTCCCTGCTGCACCCACTCACAACCGCACTAAGGCAATTGGGAGCTTTCCTAGAGACACTTGCAGCACAGTCAGCCCCCCTGTCCCAGAGGGAGCCCTCCCCTGCTGGCTAGCGGTTAGCTGAGGAGGAATTACCCACCACAACCGCTGCCCTTAGACCCACCTACCCCAGCTCACTTCCTACCTCCCAAAGACCAAGCATGAGGGGAATATTCATTACCAAGAAAGCCTCTCCCACTCTTGCTTGTCCCTCAAGGGGCTGGCCAAAGGGAGAACAATCTTTGGAGCTTATCATCATTTCACACATGGCCACTGTCCCCTTCCATAAACCAAGCTCTGTTTCTCGACCCTGATGTACAGATGCCTTGCTGAGCACAATCACCTGGGGGTGGGGGAGGGAGCACAGTGAAAGAGCCCCAAAAGCAGCAGCGCAAACAAGCTCAAATGCCAGGTGCCTCTGGCCCCGCGGGGGGATCAGCCATGGTTTTATTTATTTCACAGGATACCCTCAAGTCACACATCAAAGCCCCAGTTCGGCCACTCATTTCCCACATAGATGGAATTGGTATTGCTTCAGCTCCAGCAAAGCAGGTAGATGCCAGAGATGTTGGGAGCTGCCCGTTTGCCGAGTGATCTGGCATAGAATAGAGCCAAGGGAATGAGAACAAAACACCATCTGCCCCAAGAATCCTGGAAAGGAAGCTGGAAAGTCACAGAGCTGCAGCACCAACACAGCAAGCAGGAGTGGGGTAGATTCCAAGCTTTGGAGCAGTTGGTTCAGCTGTCCAGTCCTGGCCCAGCCTCTGGTTCCTTCATCTCCACGTCTTGGGAAGCTGCGGGTTTCTTCCTCCTCCCGCTGCTGGTCATTTTATTTGTCTGTGCCAGCTTCACAGCTTCAACTTTGCCCAAGAGAGAAGAAAAATCATTAGTATGTGTATTATAGTAGTGTAATCCTTGTCACACTGCACAGAGTCCAGCTTTGATGTGGGAGGTCCCCATCGTACCACACACCACGCAGACAAAAGATAGTCCCTGCTTCCCATTTAAATAGGGTGGGAGAAAGGAAGCACAGTTATCTCTATCTGACAGACTGGGAACTGAGGCCTAGAGTGACTTCCCCAAAGCCATACAGGGAGTCTGCTGGAGGCAGGAATTCGATCCCAGCCTTCTGTGGCCCAGTCCAGCACGATGGACACTGGACTAGCCAGGAAGCTCCAGGAGGTTCTGGGAATTGTGGGGTGTCATGAGATTTTAGGAGCCAGAAGACATCAGGATCTGATCTCTGCCCGTCTTCCAGAGCAGAGACTCTCCATCCCTGCTCTTAGCTTTACCTGCCCTGTTTGGGTTACTCACCCATCACAACACCCTGACCACACACACCCTCCTCCAGATCCCCATTGGTCACAGCCAGGAAAGGGTTACCCTGCATGCTGGATTTCTCCTTGGCGGTGTGACGGATCTGCTTCTTCAGCTTCCTCCGCTTCTTCCCTGAGAGAGTGATGTTGGCTCGTGAGCTGGAACTGTGTGGGGAGAGATCCAAAGCCATATTACATCCAGAGACATGAGCCAAGCAAAGCAGCTGAACCAACAATAACTGCTACCTCCCACCTGCAGATGCTCACTGGAGTCCAATGGTAAAAGGGAGAGCCGCATCTTAAAAACACAGATCCCACTGCCTTCCCAGAGCTGGGAACAAAACCCAGGATCCTTGGCTCCCAGACCCCCCTGCTCTAATAACTAAACTCCACTCCCCAAGCTGGGGACAGAACCCAGGTGGCTGAAGAGATGTTGAGGCCTGGATGTTTCTAGGGGCTGCTGAGCCTGTTCTGAGCTGGGATGGTTAAATGCCCTTCCCTTGGCTTTAGACTCAAATCAGCATCTGGATTCTCTAGGGGGACTCACGCACGCTTCTTCAGGTGATGGATGGTGATCAGCCCCTCATCCACCACAGCTCCTGTGATCTGGTGCTTCCTTCTTTTCTCTTTCCTTAAAACCCGGCGTCTTTTGAAGAGGTTTTTCTTCAGCTCCTAAGGGAGGAAAAGCATAAGCCTCTTAACCCCCTGCCTGGCACCAGCAGCACCCCTGGAGGAGCCATGGGCTGGAAAACCCCAGGGGAAGAAGGGGTGCACAGGACGCAAAGCCAGAGACCCAGCAAAATGGTACAGAACACAGGCCCTAACACTTAGCAAATGACAAGGCAGGATAGGAAGCGTAGGAAGCGGACTGATGGCCCCCACCCCGTTTTCAACCCAGGATGAGCTGGGAAACCCACAGCAAATTCTCCTGTGAAGATGCTGCTCAGTCATCACCCAGTGGAGTTGCCCCAGTCTCTGTACTGGGTTGGGGGAGGCAGGGAGCAGAGGGCCTGGTGCTCACCCCTGTAGAAATACCATAGATCAGAGAAACCTATGGGGGAAAGGGGCAACGTGGCTGGTGTCTCAGGGGGACCACGGGGTTCAGAAGTAGGGATCAGGGAGTGTGTAGTAGGGGGAGGAATCTCAGAGACAAGGTCACGGATGGGGGAACCCGCCCAAGAGGATCTGAGGAAGGACTGGGCACGACGCAAGTGGGGAGGCTGGGATGAGTGACGGGGGCAATGGAGGGGCCAGGGCGAGGACCCCAGGAGATGGTGTGAGGCCATGAGAGGGATCCCGGAGGCGGCCCCAGGAGGACTGGGTTGAAGCCCCCTGGGGTCGGGGCAGTGGGGAGCGGGAGGGCCCCTGGCGGGGAGAGGCGAGGTACCCTAGGGGTAGGGCTGGGGGGCAGCTCTCAGTCACCGTTCGGGGCCGGTTGATTTTCCCTCCTGGGGTCCCCATGCTGCACCCACGTGTGGCCTTAGCTTGGTCTCCTCCGGCCCCGCCCCGCACACTTCCGGAAAGGTTACGCCCCACGTGACGTGAAAATGGAGTGACGCTTGTTTTCCGCTTGGTTCCTCCCGCCTCCCGCCAGCCAGTGCCACGTGGCCCACCTGCGCCCGCCCGCGCTGGGAATTTGAATTCGCCATGCGTCTCTGATTGGGTCGAGCCGAATGCAGCTCCCTGATTGGGCGGCCGGCTAGCCAGTCACAGCGAAGGTGCAGTCCGTGGCGCACTAGATCACGTGACGAGTGACGTCCCTCCTCTTTGACCCTGCTCTGTCCTGTCGCCGTCGCGCGCTGTCTCAGCTGCCTGCCTCGTGGAGCGAGTCTCCCACCCAGGCTCTCAGCAGTCGGTGGGGTGCAGCGTGGGCTCCGACTGCGAGGTTAGCGTGGGGGCTGGGGCGCTCAGAACGGGGCTGGCGGGGAAGGGGTCCTTAGGGCTGGGGGAAGCCCAGGGCGGCGCCTCCTTTTCTTGGCAGGCCCGGGCGGTGCGGTGCCCGGCCCTGTAATGCTCCGGAGGCAGAGGAAGGGGGATCCCCCCGGTGTTCTGTCTTCGGTGCCAGCGGCTTCCCCGTCTGCTGGTTCTATCCTCAAGCACCGGGACACGCGGCTGGGTGTCCAGCTCGGGGCCCGTGGGCTCGGCAGCTCTCCCGGCTGGTGGGGGGGTGAAGTCAGTCCGCCGTAGGGGGTGGGGCGAGGCTGGCCCTGGTGACCGGGCGGGCACGTTTAAAGCAGGGATTTCTATGAATCTCTTCTTCCTTCTCAGGCTCCCGACGGCCCGAGGACTTTGCCCTGCTCCTGCCGCCAGAGTGCACTGAGCCCTGGGCTGGGCAGGAGCGGTGCGGCTAGTGCAACAACCCTCTCTCTAGATCTGCGCCAGGAGACAGACTGTAGCGAGGGCAGCTGAGATTCCCTGCTCCTGCGCCGGCTGTGGATGTCTTCCTCTGCCTGGGGCTGTCAGCTCCTGGGGTGGGGATTGGGGAACCACATCCCCTCTGCAGTGCCTGGCCCAGTGCAGTCTTAATGCAAACAATAACACCTTGCTTGGTTTGCAGCTGGCCCATGCGGTTTGGGCTCACAGTTCTGCTCCATAAAGGGGTGGAATTAATACCCCTCAGGGGACTGATGTGGGGGGGTAGGGGTGCTGAGCCCCCGTGAATTAATGGTACAGTGGTTTTTAAGTGCCCAAGTAATTTGAAAATGGGTTATTAGGCTTCTGAGTCACTTAACCCTTTTGGAAATGTGACCTAGGTCCCTGTGTGGAAGAGGTAGTGCCGGAGTCAAAGATGACACACAGGAGGGGCCCTTTAGATGACCCTGGGGGGCTTATCTGCATGCACAATTTAGTGAGTAGGCCGAGGGACTTAACTTGCGTTTAACCAATTTTGTTTCAATTTGAGGAGTTAAATCGGTTAGGCCAAGTGCTATGTGAAGCTGTTTTTAAATGGGGGTGGCCTGCTTTAGTTTGAACTAGAGCGGGGTTGGGGCAGAGGAGGCAGTGCAGCCTACTGGATGGACTGCCTAGGCTGTCAGGCAGCCTAAGAGGCCTTGGTTCTCTGCCTTGCTTTGCTGCTGGGTGATTTGGGTAAGTCCCCACTCCTCTCTCCCCACCCCCCCTCATTTAACTCTTCTGAGACTGTAAGGGGGCAAAGCAGCTCTCAGGCTCCTGCGGTAAGTGCTGGGGAGGAGTGATCTGAACACGTGGCACTAAAGCGGAGTGTGCTCTGTGCTAATAAAGTCTTGGATGGAGTTCCTGCTGTGTCTTCATTCGGCACGGGGGAGAGGGATGGGGTGTGGGGGGCTCAGGTTAAAGTGGTGGCTGGGGTCAGCTGCTTCTGCCTTGAGACCTTGTGGTGGCGAGGAGAGGGGAATGGAGAATATCCCTGTGGAGCAAAACCCTCCTTTCAGGCCGTGAGCCACACACGTGCTGAGGGGCGCCAGTGCTGTGGGGCAGAGAGCAGGAGGCCTGGCTTCTGGCCCCAGGACCCAGCCTCGCTGCTGCTCACTGAGCAAAGCTTCAGCGCTGGCCTGGCTCTCCCTTCTCCTGTCCCCAGCTGTCACGGGGCGGGGCCTCTGTGCTTACCCTCGCAGGGGCAGCGGCTGGCAGGTGACTGCGCATGCCCGAGTTACGGCAGGGGAGGGCGGAGCCAAAGCCCTGCCCCCGCGTGCGGGAGGGAGGCGCTCGCTCGGCTTGGGCGGGTGGGGGTGGCGCTGGCCGGGTGTCGTCGCGGTCCGCGCCCTTCTCTGGTCCCTTGGCGCCAGCCCAGCCCGTGGGCCCCGGGCGGAGCAGCACAGCCGGGTGCAATGGCAGGGCGGCGGCTGCTGTTTCCCCCGCGGGGCAGCCCGGCCCTGGGGATCTTGCTCCGGCCGCTCTGCTCCTGGGCAGGTGGGTGCCAGTTCTCCCCACGGATGGGTGGAGGGGGGGGTCCATCAGTGGGTGCAGGATCCCCCGGCAGGGACGGGGGGTGTCACGGGGGGCAGTCAGAGCCCCTGGGGGGCCTCAGACGGGGGAGATAGCCTCAGACGGGGGAGAGGGCCCCGGCACCGTGGGAAAGTTGGGGGGGGGGGGCGGCTCGCAGCCCTGGAAATGGAGCAGTCAGTCCCACTTACCACGTCCGCAGGTGCAGCCTGTGTCCCCGACGCTGAGGGCTCCGTGGGGGGTTGCACCCACTGCATCACCCAGCCACTCAAGGAGAGTCCGCATGACAGCAAGGGCCAGGAGCGTGCTTGTGGCCCCCAGCCCTGCAGAGACATGGCCCCATCCATCATAACTCCACAGGGCTGGGTTCCCCCCAGCCTGGGCCTGAGCTGAGACTATCAATCAGCCAGGGTCTATAGTAGTCCAGACCCATCCCCATGGGCCCTGCTGGGATCCCCCAGCCTGTAGACTGACCCCTCCTTCCTCCCCCCAGATGACCTGCTCCATGGCATGGCCCAGCCCAGCACATGGGACCACTTCTACGCGCAGCGGGACACAGCCAGCACTCCCAGCCATTTCGACTGGTTCTTCAGCTACTCAACCATCTCTGGGTTTTTGCTCCCAGCCCTTCAGAGGTGGAGCTCCCCTGAACCTACTCCCACTCGGGTGCTGGATGTGGGCTGTGGCACTTCGGACCTGGGCCTGGGCTTGTACCAGGACTCCCCACACCCTGTGCACATCTCCTGTGTGGACATGTCTCCTGTGGCCATCAGATCTCTGCGCCGGCTGCTCCGGAAGGTCCCCCCACCCCGACACCCCCTCTCCCAGCTTCACCTCCATGTGGCTGATGCCACTGACCTTGAGGGGACTGACTTTGGGGATGGTTCCTTCCACCTGGTGCTGGACAAGGGCACGTGCGATTCACTTCTGCGCTGCCCCCAGGGGCCAGGCCAGGCTAGGCAGCTAGTGGCTGAGTGTCTGCGGGTCCTGTACCCTGGGGGCAGTCTGCTGCAGTTCTCAGATGAGGACCCGGATGCCAGGATCCCTTTCCTGGAGCAGGCCGGGGGGGCTGGCGTGACAGTGCAGGAGATCGGGCACAGTGGTGGCATCTGCTACTATGTCTACACACTAAGCCGGCCACCCTTGGACACACCAACCAACGGGGCACCGGACTAGGAAGGCACAGGAGACCCTGGGCCATGGATATATGGGGAGGAACAGGGCTTGTCTGCACTTGGCAATTGACCAACTCGCTATTTTGGGATAAGCCCCATGTGGACACTGGCAGTGGATTGAGCTAAGCAGGATCAAGGCCCTCTCACTGCAGAATTTCTGAGGAGCTATTTTGGTACATTTCCAGGGGCTGACAAGCCCTCACCCCACACCCTATTTTGCCTCCTCCAGCAGCTTCCCTCAATGCCCCAGCACCCCCAGGCCCGGCAGCCAGCTCCATCCCCTCCACACCCCCGTCGCAGCTTGACCATGGCTGACTCTGAGCTGCTGCATGGAGATGGAGAGCACTGACAACACCACAGCCACACCCAATCCCCTGATGGCCCCATAGACACACTGAATGGGAGAGTGGCTCCTGTAGCACACTCCTCACCCCCACCCCACCCCAGAGTTTTATGGGGCCACAGCCCCCTCCCACTGGGGCTCTCTCACCATGGAGGCTGGAGAAGCCCAGATCCTAAGGTGCCTGCAGAGCAAGGGGCTCTTTCTGTGCCCCAGTTCTGCCCCCAGATTCTCTGGGCTGTGGCCCTTCCCTGCCCCCCAGACTCACCGGGTCCTGGCCCTGCTGTTTGCTCCTCTTCATCGGTGAAGAGCTCATCCTCGCTCTCCAGCAGCAGGAAGTCATCTGGGGGCCAGCGCAGCTCCCCGCTCTCCACCTCACCCGCCTCTGTGGGCTCCACCACGATGGACGGCAGCCGTGCCTGCCCCTGCACAGCACTTCCAAGGGGGCCCTCGCATGGTGTCCTGGCGGGAGGATCTTTGCACATCTCCTCGCACAGCCCTTCACATGGCTCCGTGGGGAGATCCCTGCATGACTCCCAGGGAGGGGTGTCCTCATGCTTCACACTCGCCACCTCGCACGGCTCCCTGGGGGGATCCTCACACATCTCCTCTGGGGGACTTTTGCACTGCCCCTCACACAGCCCCCCAGGGGCATCTCTGCCCATCTCGCATGGCTCCCGGAGGAACTGGGCACAGAGGATAATGGGGTTGGTTTGGGTGCTGGGGCAGCCTGGCTGCCCAAGGACCAGAAATAGTGCAGGGAGGGGCAGGATGCTGGGCAGTAGAGCCCTGATATGAGGATGGGGGGGACGGGATCTGATCCATGGAAGGTGGGGGCAGCAGCGCAGGAGGCTTTGTCCTGGGGGGCTCTGTCCCAGGAAGAGGGTATCTCACCTGACTCTGTGGGGGGGGCTCTATCCGGGTGAGGCTTCTTCTCGCTTCTGACAGCCATTGCATCTCCTGGTCAGTGCTGTGGGGCCGGGCCAGGCTGTTCCGCCCTGAGGTCGCCATGGATAGCTGGATGGACTGCAGACCAGGGTTCAGGGCTGCATGAGCTTGGGCACCCCCACAATCCAGAGTCCCCTCAGCTATGGCAATGCTGGGGTAGAAACTGGGGGGTCAGGGCCAGGAATGGCCCCATCTCCTTCCCCCATCCAGCCAGGGTTATGACCCATGTCTATTTCCCAGGACCTGGGCCCTTCAGACATCTCTGCACTGGGAACTCAGGTCCTTCACACAGACATCAACACACATTCGCTGGGGCTCCCGGTCCTTCCTCTGTCCGGATCCCCAGCCCCACAACGTCCCCTCCCATGAGAGCTGTCAGCCCTCCCCCCGAGGGCGGCATTTCCCTGCCCAAAGAGCCTCTGACTGTGATACCCCCAACCTTTGTGAGGGGTCATCTCCCCACTTCTGCTGGACTATCACCCCTTACCCCCTGGTCAGCCCCACTGTGGGAACAGAGGGAGTCCGTGCCTGGGCTGCATCCCCCACCTTAGCCCCGCTCAGCACCTCGGTCGGTCACTCACCATCAGGCGCTGCCCTGGACCATCCCAGGGTGTGCAGGGATTACAGCGCCCAGCAGCCCCAGGGCAGGGAGCTGACAGATGCTCCAGGCGCCATAAGCGCTTTGTTCTGACACCCGGCTAATCCCATGAGCACAACAGCCCCACAGTGCCTGGGTGGGGCAGGGGGAGGGCTGAGATAAAAAGATGTGGGGCAGGGTTCCCCCAGTCAGTGCTCCTTGCTGGGACCCCCCTGCACTGTCAGTGCCCCACCCCCCAACCTGGCAAAAACACCCCTGTTGGCCCCCCTGTACTTCCAGTCCTGGGATCCCCCCTGCACTCAGTACCCCAACCCCAGGGAGAGTGCTCTTCTCTTGGACCTCCCCCACCCGCACTCCCAGCCCTGGGCTCCACCCTGCACACACACTATTTGGGCTGCCTGCTCCAGGGAGATGTTCCCATCCCCTGCACCTACAGACTGAGGTGGGAGCCCCCAGCCAGGCCAGATCAGGGAAGACGCTTGAAAGGCAGTGAGTGGTGATGGGGCAGCTGCTGCCCTGGACAGGAGTCTTCCCAGGCCACAGATACGTGAGGGGAGGGTTGGAATCAGGGCTCCAGTTAATCATCTAGTGAGCTCCCAGAAACTGCCCAAGCAGCTAACTGGCTGACCTGGAGGTGAGGGAGCCAGGAGCTTCTCAGCTTCTGCCATGAAGCTGATGCACCCCAGCTAAGGGGTATGGGCACTGGGTCCCCGGGGCTGCTCCAACCACTGGGGGAAGGGGAAATGGAGTCAGCAGATGCTATTGACACAGGCTGGCTTTCACCATGAACTGGGTCAGGTCAGGACTGGATTAATTTGGCAGCCATGGAGCAAAGACCAGGGCACTCAGAGCCCCTGGAAAGGCCCCACCCCCACTCCAAGCTTTGTCCAGCTGCCAGTCGTGTCCCCCCCCCCCCCCCCGCTCCCATGACCCCATTTCTCTGTTATGTGAGGTCTAAACTGGGCTGATTACATGGCTGTCAACGTTTAAAGGGCTCTTAACGGGATTGGGGCAACAAGCCGTGCCTCTGGGCAGGTTAGACAGGGCACTGTGGAGCACATCCAGAAGGCTGGTTGCCCCCTGCTCCCACTTACAGGTGGCAAGGATGCTTCCCCAAGAGGACCATGGCACAAATTCCCTCAGCCAGTGGAGAGATACTACAACAGACAGAGCCCAGGATTGATCAAGGGAAATCCCTTTGATTCCTTCCTATCTCTCTCGCACACCGCCCAATAATGCAGACCAGAGCGGACCCCTGATGTAGGGAGCATAGGGGTTGTCACGCTGGTTGGCGGGGGGGGGGGGGAGGGGGAGATTTGTTATATTGTTTAACATCAATATGTCAAAATCATTTGCTCTGATCCCTTAGACAGAGACAAACACCTACAGGATCTCTATGAAACATTCCTAAAACTACAATACCCACCTGGAGAAGTAAAGAAACAAATTGACAGAGCCAGACGGGCACCTAGAAGTCACCTACTACAGGACAGACCCAACAAAGAAAACAACAGAACCCCACTGGTCATCACCTACAGTTCCCAGCTAAAATCTCTCCAGCACATCATTAAAGATCTACAACCTATCCTAGCAGATGATCCATCTCTCGCTCAGGCACTGGGCGGCAGACCCATCCTGGCTTACAGACAGCCCCCCAACCTGAAGCAAATACTCACCAGCAACCATACACCCTACAAAAAATCCTACCCAGGAACCTATCCCTGCAACAAACCCCATTGTCAGCTCTGCCCACACATTGTCTCTAATGACATCACCACTGGTCCTAACCACATCAATCACACCATAAGGGGCTCATTCACCTGCATATCCACTAATGTTATATATGCCATCATGTGCCAGCAATGCCCCTCTACCATGTACATTGGCCAAACTGGACTATCACTACGCACAAGGATAAATGGACATAAATCAGACACAAAAAATAACAACATCCATAAACCCGTGGGAGAACACTTTAATTCCCCAGGGCATTCTGTCTCTGACCTGAAAGTTGCTGTACTTCTCCAAAAAAACTCCAAAACAGACTTCAAAGAGAAACTGCTGAGTTAGAAATGATCTGCAAACTTGACACATTCAAACTGGGTTTAAACAGAGACTCGGAGTGGCTCTCTCACTACTGAAGGTAAATTACTTTGCTCACCCATTCTCACCTCCTACTCAATGGTCATCATTAGGTCTTAAGTACCGGACTCCACCTCCCACATTGTTCTCAATGCACCTGGATATCTATAAGATGCCTCTGTGTTACCCATTTTCTGTATTACTGCATCTGAAGAAGAGAGCTGAAGTCTCTCGAAAGCTTATGTCTGCAAATATTAAATTTGTTAGTCTTTAAAGTGCAACAGATCTCATTGTTATTTTATAATAATTCATGTGAGATATGTCAGGTACTGTTAGAAAGGCTATAATGTGCTAAGTAAGATGATGTTTATGTTCATGTGTTATATGTGAGATGGAAGTTATGGATATGTTTGATATATCAGCATTTCAAATTGTGCAGATAAGATGGCTGCAGAACAATAACCTGCTTAATGGCCCATTAAGACATTCCCAGGTGCCCAGGGCCCAGGGGGAGAGGCCAGGGATATACCTGATGAGGCACCAGGACTGACCCATGTGACTCTGGACTCCATTTTAGTTCTTGTAAAACTTCACAAACAGCATGGTGAGGGCCAGGAGGTATATAAGGCAGAGGCCTGGGGAATCCACTTTGTCTTTCAGTCGGGATTCAGCTACAGCTACCAACCTACATCTGGATCAGTTAATCTACAACTGAACTGAAGCTGTGAAACAAAGGACTGAGACCCATTCAAGTACTGGATGTATACCAGAGGGCTATACAAGCCTGCAAACTCCAGAATTCTTCTAGAAACCTGATGTATATCGAGTTTCAAATCACTCATATGTATCTGATTGCCCTAATCCTTTAACATTTCTCTTATAGTTTGTTTCTTTTATAATAAATCTTTAATTTTAGTTACTAAAGGATTGGCTGGCAGCGTGATATTTTGGGTAAGATCCAAACTTATATTGATCTGGTGCTGTGGCTGACTCTTCAGCATCAGATGGAACCTTTTTAGTAAAGAACATAAAGTTTAAATAACTGGTCTCTTTACTGGACTAGTGGCTGATTGGGAGCCAGAGACTGGAATGCAGTAAAGGGGGCTGTGTGTATTTCTATACCAGTTTCTTGATAACTGGTTTGGGGGAATCAGAAGATGTTCGTGGTTGGTTGGGAAGTCTGACTTCAGTGTCATCCACCAGTGCTGGCAGAATCTGCTCTCCTTTTACAGCCTACCCTGCCCTTGGCATTCTCAGGTGGCTGCCCTGGGCACGGAAGGGTCACAGGGGTGTCTCAGAGGGAAGCTTGGACTGGGGAGGTCCAGTGCTAGGGAGAGGTGGGGGAGGGGGGGAAGGGGACAGTGGGAGAGGTGGGGGAGGGAGGGTTCAGGAACTAAGCCTCTGTGGGTGCCAAACATGGGAGTAGCCTGGGCAGAGCGAGACTCCCGCACCTACCTCCCACCCCTCCCCACAGGGACTGACCGCTCTGTGCCTCGCCAGCGGGGGCTGCCTGCGCAGGGAAAGCTGCCCCCCCGCCCTCGCAGGAGACCAGCTCGTTTGGGGAGCTGGGGGCTGGCACTGGGGAGCAGCCTGGAGCCCCCAGCCACACCCCCTCCATTGCACAGCCCCAGCGAGCTCTTCGGTGGCCCTGACTCCGCCCGGCCCGGCTCTGCAGCGCCACTTCAGCAGAAGCGCAAATCCTCTGAGCTCTTCTCTATGGTTGCAAGGACGGTCTGGCCCACACCAGCACCTGCTTTCTATGGTAGCGGAAATCGAACGTTCCCACCCACCGTGTCTCTCTCTCTCTCTCTACTAACAGGAGGAGGCACTCTGTCCATAGCGCAACGCGCTCTCTATGGCCCTCACCACCCCTCTATGGTAGCACGAACACAGTAGAAGGGCGGGACGCTCTGCCCGGCTACCTCCCCCACTCTCTATGGTTACGCAGTCGCAGACCGTCCCCCCCGGCGACTTGCGAGCTCCTCTTATCTCAGCCCAAGCTCGGGCGCTATGGTGCTCTTAGGACGCCTGGTGCTGGGGGGCCTGATGGTGGC
Organism: Emydura macquarii macquarii; assembly: GCF_026122565.2. Classification (NCBI taxonomy): domain Eukaryota; kingdom Metazoa; phylum Chordata; order Testudines; family Chelidae; genus Emydura; species Emydura macquarii. The sequence goes on along the minus strand of NW_027131105.1, from coordinate 4,504,140 downwards.
TGGGACCACGGGGCTGGGAGTCGTGCTCTTGGCGCTGGCAACGCCGCGGGAGCAGCTCAGGCAGGAGTTAGCCAAGGTTGGGGGACCTGGAAACAACCCCCTGGGATGGGTCACGTGGGGAGGGGGCCTGGAAACTACCCCCTGAGGGATCCCGGGGTCTGTGAAACCATCCATGGCTCCTTTCTGGAGAGAAAGAAAGGAACTGAAACTGCTGCTGGTCCAGACTGGCCTGTCTCCTTTCAGGGAAAAGGGGGAGGTCTAGAAACTACCAACCGCCCCCCCCCCCCCCCACCTCACCTGACCATTCTTTGTTGTTGCCTCAGGAGCTGGAGAGAAACCCCCTACAGTGGGCAGAGAGGCGACACCAGAATGAGCTGGTAATGGCAGCGATCAAAGAGGCAGCTGAAACAAATGAGAATGTGGCCTTGAGACAGACACCCTGGCGCAAGTAACACCTGAGCACCCCCTCCAAAATGGGGGCCAAGGCATCTGGTATTGAGAGAGATCCCCTCCCCCCCAGAGGTGGATGTGTAGGCCATATTCTCCATCCCTGCTGCAGCCTGTGACCTCCCACCGGCCAGAATGGGATGGACATTCTCTGGCTGTCAGCAGCAGCTGTAATGATCAGTGACCACAAAGCTACTGAGGGAGCATCTGTCACACCCACGGGGTATAGGGCTATGCAGATCCTTTCCCCCTGCTGTAGTTGAAGCATTTTCAGACCTTTAATAAACTGACCTGGCAACCTGGTTTGTTACTGTGGTTAAGGCAGGTGGTGCACGGTGGTTGCTGCCTCTTGTGCTAATCAGTGCTCCCACAGAACTGAATTTTGATAACATCCAGGCAGCTAATAGGGTGTAGGTGCTCCTCCCAGGATGCTAAAAGCTGCACAGGCTGATACTGTTGTTTCTCCACCGTTCCTAGTCTTCTGCTTTGCCTTATCACCCTGTGAGGGCTTGACTTTTGCAAGATCTTTGGGGATAGGGTTCGTCATTTGCTCCAAGTCTTTATAGCCCCCAGCACAGCAGGATCCTGGTTTGGTTGGCCTCCCACAAGAGAAACATTAAATAATTGTCTCTTTATGCTTCCTGTCATCAGTTTGGTGTATCCACCGCTCATGGTATACTGGAATTGTGTATTCTTTAGGACAGGGATAAGCTCTTTCCTATAGGTCCCTGAGGAGAGTTTCTAGATGTAGAGAATGTTGCAGTGCCTATTCTCAGCAGCACAGGCTACCATGAGTGTATCACACCTGCCTCCTGCCCTCTATGCACACCAGAAGCGGAGACAACTGGACTACCACTGGGAGGGCTGGGTGGATCCCCAGGTGCTTAGTCAGCACATGGGGCTCTCCAACCTTTGAACCCCCCAGCAGATACTCCAGAAAGTGAGGGTTGTCTTTCTGCTTGTCTCTCAGGTTTATTGTGTGCGGGTCCTGCAGAAGCATGCTCCCTGCCCACCCCTCACCTCCAGACCTTTTCACCTGCACTGCGAGCACCCCCAGCCGCCCCTCTGCATACCCTGAGTTGCTTGCAAGACTTGTAGCCAGTTTGTTTCTGAACCATACCGAGGGCACATCTGTATACACCCATGCTCCATACTCTCCATTTCCTCACCCTCGTGTCCCACCCTAACACTAAGTGATAGGACTTTTTGCCATCTGTTGAAGGTGAGGCCTCTATTCCACCCTGGTGTCATAGCCCATAGGGAATATCAGCTGGCAGCTCCTTCATAGAACTGTGAGCATGGGCGTCTACCTGGCACGGTTCATCCCCTCCCTGACACCTGCCCCTTCTGCGGTCTGAGGGAGATCCTAGCACATATCGATATGGAGTGCGCCAGGCTGCAGCCCTTGTTCCAGCTCCTCTAGAACCTTCTCCTAAGGTTCTGGCTGCACGTCTCCCCATGTCTTCTGATATGTGCACACGCTATCCATGGCTCCACAAAGTTGCGAAACCTCATCAGCCTCCTCCTAGTATTGGCCAAAGTGGCCATTTATAACACCACAGGGAGGATTTTGAATGAGGAGGTGCTCTGTCACTGTGAGACCTATTTCCGTTCCTCCATCTGTTCACACATCTGGGCAGAGTTCTTCTGGGCAGCGTCCGTGGGCTCTCTAGCCACTTTTGAGGAGCAGTGGGTGCTGTTCGGGGTTCTCTGCTTGGTGTTCCCATCAGATTCCCTGTGTCTGACCCTTTGACCCCCCACTGCTGTTCCTGTTTTTTCATTTCTTGTCCCTTGTAATCAGTTGAGTCCCAGGCCCAGTGGGTTCTCCCTTTAGGTTGGAGGAGGGGCCTTCAGCTGTCACATCCTGGGATTCCTGGAACACAATAGGGCCTTTTATGCTAGCTTCCCATAGGAGATCAAGTCAAACTCAAGGCCTGGTTCTTATCTTCAAGGTGCTCCATGGCTGAGCCCAAGCTACCTAAAGCTCCAGGACAAGAAGAGCAGAGCACTCTGCTCCTCAGGCACAACAAAACTTTCTGCCATCAGTTTGTCTGTGTTGGAGACAGCACTTCCCTGGGGACTGGTCCCAGACTGTAATAAATTCCCTCAGGAACTAAGAACCAACCCAAACCATATCACCTTCTGCTCCAAGGGACAGGGCCGCTTCGTCAACCTGCCTTTGTTAACATGATCACATAGAATAGAATTTATCATCTCAAAAAAACAACCATAATGCTAGCAGTAAAAAATCCCCCTCACTCCTCCTAGAAGAAAGAACAACCCACATGTGACAAATGTTAGTCATGTCACTTAATGCATCATTGGAAAAGGACTCAGATACCACAGAGAGTAGGGCTGTATAAGAACCTGAATGCAGCAGAATAGGTGCTACTGCAATACAAGGAAATAATGGTAACTCTGAAATAGTTAATACAATTAACAGAGATTTTTATATAAATAACTAAACTACTTAAGTCTTCTGTTGCTTTGTGCCCCCTTCTCTCATCAATTCAGACTGTTCGGAAGGAGCCAATTTTGATTATGTATAGGATAATCCCAGCAAAGGGTGGGAACTGTATCAATAATATACACTATTAAAAAGGGCAAAGTCCTTCCAACTGTAGCCTGTGCTCCCCATAGCACCTTGCTGGGAGAGGCTGGGACTGGAGTAGCAGGAGCTATCCCCCAGCCACAGCCCTAATCCCAGATGACTGTGGGGCTGGGCTGGACCTGGGTATGTGTCATGGTTCTACCTCACCACACAAAGGGCTTGTCATGGGGACCCAGCTCGGATCCTTCCTGCAGCACAGGCTGGGCTCCAGCTCTGCTAGAGGCAATGGCAGCTGTCCCAGGAGGGGCGACTGTCTCTTGCCTGGTCTGCCCGAGGGGGCGCTGGACGGAAGAGCTTGGGGTGGGGACAGGGTCTTCAGAGCTCGGAACTATCAGCGAGTGGACGACGTTGGCAGGCGGACACTAAACGCTCTGACACAGCGCGCTCACAGGACGCGCTTCTCCTTCCGCTCCCGGGCCCCCAATGGGCTGGGTCACTACTTCCGGGGGCCTGGTTTTGCGGTGGTGCAAATGTTTGTACTTCCCGTTTTCTGGCTATCTGAGGGAACTTCCGGTATCCGTATTTCCGGTTCCCCAATGGGCGCCGCCATCTTGGGAACCGGCTTCCTCCTCCTCCTGAGCCCACCGCCATGTCAAAGGCCCCGGAGCGGCCCGAGAAGGCCGCGCCCCCCCAGAAGCCGCTGTTCGGGGGCTGCTGGAGCTGCCGCGCGCTGTCCGGGGCGGGGCTGATCGGGGCCGGCTGCTGGGTCTATTTGGGCTCGCGCAGGGCCGAGGCCCGGGGCATCGCCCCCGCCCTATGGAACGTCTTCCAGGTCGTCTTCGCCGCCAGTGAGTGAGTGCGCGCGCGTCAGGGGTTACGGCGGGGTCAGGAGCGGGCAGCGCGTGACCCCCAGCTCCATGGCACCCGCCAGTGAGTGCTGCGGTCGCGGCTCGTATTGGCCGTCAGGGATCTATGACGTCATTGACCTCGGACTCATCCTAAGGTCAAGGGTCACACAAGCTGCATGGGAGCAGCCAGGCCCATCACTCCATTAGGGGCAGTGCAGCCTGGGGGGGAGGGGCAATCACTGAAGTTGGGGCAAATGGGAGCTTGGCCAAGGGGCCCCAGGTCACAGAGGGGTTAGGGTGACTTCCATGGGCCCCCACCCCCTACTTCTAGGGGAAGGGTCACGCTGGCTTTAGGGAGCATTTGGGATCATGACCCATCAAGTCCTCATCTCCATGGAAACTATAACCCGCCTGGTGACCACCTGCTTTAAGTTCCTGGGATCGTCATGGGGGTCAGTTCCACACTGTCATCCCCTGACTTCTTCTGTTCCCCCTTAGGTCTCGCTTGCTGGGGTGGCCTAGTCATCCTAGTCGATCCAGCTGAGAAACAGAAGAGGAAATATCCATGACAAGGCTGCTGCCTCCACCGGAGCTGGCCAAGTCAAACAACCTGCATTTGGAACAATACAATGAATCCAAGTGAAAACTGTTTGCTTTTTGTTACCATGGTAACCCTCCCCGTGGTAACCTGGGAGAGAAGAGACCCTCTCACCCCGCTCCCCCTTTGCTGAGTTCCCCATCTTCTGCTCCTCTGAGCCCCAGCTGCCTGCAGCTCTGCCCTCTCTGCTTGCCTTATGCGATGGTGACTCCCCAGACTGCCTCCCAGAATAGCTCCTTCTTATGGGATGAACTGAGACAGTATTTCTCCCCCCTGCCTTGACTGACCCTGTTCATTCCACCATCCAGTTCTAAATTAACCTCCTGCTGCTTTGAAACCCCCCCCCACACACACACACCTTGGTCCAGATAAGCTCAGCTCTTCCACTGATCAGTCTCATTCTCTAGAACAGGCCTCTTTCTGCACAGTCTCTCCCCTGCACTCTCCCTGCCAGAACTCAGCAGAAAAGAGTTTGCCTGTTATGCTCCCACTTCTCTATTTATGGTAACCAGAGATGGGGGAGGCAGCTTTTGAGGAGAAAAATTTGCACAAAAGGACAAATTCAAATAAATTCTGCACCTGAAACGTCCTGTATCTTTTCTCCAACAAGTTACTGGCCCCATGGGCCCAAACTCTCAGCACCAATGGGAGTGGCTAGAATTACATTTCAATTACCTTAGGAAACAGTGACTTTGAAAACCTGGGGGCAGAAGGATAATCAACTGAGTAGGAGCTCTTAGTGTAGTGGTCCAGCCAAAAGGGCTAATGTGATCCTTGGCTGTTTGAACAGGAGAATCTCTTGTAGGAATAGAGAGGTTTTATTCCCTCTGTAGCTGGCACTGGTGCAAACAGCGCTGGAATACTGTGTCCAGTTCTGGAGTCCACAATTCTGGAGAGGGTTTGGAGAAGAACCACAAGAATGATTCGAGAATTAGAAAGCCTGCCTTGTAGTGATAGAGGCAACTTGGTCAGCCTAGAAGTACTGATAGGGGGAATGAACATTTCACAGAGGTCTTTTCAATCTAGCAGATAAAGACCTAGCAAAGATCCACTAGCTGGAAGCTGAAACTAGACAAATTCAGCCTAGAACTAAAGTGCAGATTTAACAGTGAGGGCCACTAACCATCAGAACAGGTTATCGAGGGCTGGGGTGGATTCACCACCCCTGGACGTTTTTTGGCCAAGTTTGCAAATACTTCTGGCTCAACTTGACAGCATTTCTGTGTGGAACATGATCACTTTTAACTGCCACATCTGGGGAAGTCCAAAATTTTAGGGCATCACAGGCCAGCAAACCAAATGAAGCCCTTGGCTATTAATGCTTCTCACATAAGCCCCCATCTCTGCTCACCCAGTAGTTTAATGTTGGCACCCTGAATGAGTTCTCTCAGACACAAATGATGGGGGCACACACAGCCATTGGTATAGGATGCTGATGTGAGGGGAATTGGAGACATGCCCAGAATTCTCCCTGCCTGGGAGTTTCAGAGCGGGATGGGAGGGTGGAACCCAGGCTGCTTTTGAGGGCACAGACGAATGCAAGGAGCCCCTGGCCTTGGCAATGTACTCAGCCCACACAAGCTACAAAGTGGGCATCTCCCTTATTAAATCTGATGGGACGCTTTCCTCACATCCCCTCTAATTTAAACAGGAATGAATTCAGGGATGATCTAGGGCCTGCCGTCAGGTCAGCCAAGTGGTCTGCTTGGTCTTGCACTAATCCAAACGGTGGACCCAGCCCACGGCTGAGTGGGCTTTCCCAAACCAGCTGTACTGGAAGAGTTTGGGATTCAGCAGCTGGGGAGGTGGTAATAACAGATAATGGGCAGAGGATCAAATTCTGGGCTCCCCCACCTATGCTTACAGCAAAGGGCTCCTGGGATTTATGGCTAACTCAGCACATGACCACAGGGAGTGCTGCTGAGCCAGAAAACCGGGGAGGGAAGAAGGGATGGGGAGAGTAAGGGCTCCGTCCTGGGAGCAGCACCTACTGTTTGCATCCTCAGCCCAGGACTCAACACATCCATCAGCCCCAGGCAAGGACTGTGCTGCTGCCTCCCCGCCCAGAGTTCCCAGCCAGGCTCGGGGGGGGGGGGGGGTGGGTGTGTGTGTGTGTGTGTGTGTGTGTGTGTGTGTGTGTGTGTGTGTGTGTGAGTGTGAGAGAGAGAGAGAGAGAGAGAGAGAGATGATGGCGGATGGCAATGTTGTTCCCTTCACACTGGGATTGGATCATGGAGGCTCCCCACAGCCCAACTACAGGAACAGCTGCTCCAAAAGGGCCCCCATAACTTGAGCTACCCAGAGAGGGCAGGTGGGACCCGCAGGCCCAGAGCACCCCATGGGCTGCTGCTCCTTCAGGGAGGGGGGAGCCCTAGGCCACAGGCCCCTTCTCACCTTCCCTCTGTTAAATTACCACATTCAGCACCAGCTTAGAAACCCCATTCCAAGCCCAGGCCATTGGGGCAAAGCCTCACCCCAACCCCCAGGGGTATCAACAGCAGCCTGGGCCCCCCACACCCACTAATTCCACAGTGGAGTCCACCCTCTCGCTCCCTTGTGCTCAATGGGGGCGGGGTGGGGGGTGTTTTCCATTTGCCTGTGTGGTAATACAGCCCCCACTGGGGGGGACACACAGCACTGTGCACCAGGGAAGAAGGGGACTCGCAGCCCATTCCAACCCCAGGCGTGCACCTCAGGTTCTTTACTGACCACGGACCAGGGCCTGGTTCACGTCTCACCTGAAAGATGGTCTGGCCCAGCACAGCAAGTGCCCCCCTCTACCCCTGCCCCTCTCCCTGCAGTACCACACCCCCTACTGCTGCACTGGGGCCAGCACTGACCGTAAGGAGAGAGCAGGCAGGGCTCTGACTTTTTTTTGCACCTTCCCCTCCCCATCAAGCACATGGGATAGGACATGATTGCAGCAGAGGGGTAATGAGAGCAGAAGTCTCTCTTCCTGCAGACTCTGCCTAGGGCAGGGCATCTTCCCTACCCAGACCCGGCCTGGTCTTTCCCCCTCTGACTGCTCCAGTCTCCCCTCCCAGGCTGTCTGTGTAGCACCCATCCTGACAGAGACCCCACTCTTGGCAGGGGGGTCCATGCAGCACCTGGCGTGAACGGGGCCCTGCTCTCTGCTGCCGCATGGGCTGGCGGTGTTGTGGGTGCATCATTTGGCATAACACATCTGACTATGGTGAGGCCACCTCCTGGCTGAGGGGGGGCCACCCAGCACCCATCCTGCAGCCTGCCCTCTCCAGCTGAGCTGGGGCCTCCATACTGTCAGCTCACCCCGAGCAGGCTGGGGGGAATAACGGTGGTGACGGCGGCGGCAGCAGCAGAACAGATGATGTTTATTAATGTCCCTGGTGCTGGGGCTCGCGCTGTGGCGCTCCCCCAGGGAAGCTGGGGACCCACCCCCTAGCAGCCGCTCTGCTGGGTTCCAGTCCTGGGCTCAGTTGGGCAGGGGGAGGGGCAGTACCACGGTGTGAAGGTGGCAGAGGGAACCACAGGAATCCAGGGACGGACGGACGGGTGGGGAGTGAGCTCTGGTCACAGCACGCATGAGCCGGGAAGGTCTTCAGCTGTTACACTTCTTGGCCACGATGAGAACAGCCGAAGGCACCAGACCTGTGGGAACAGGAGACAGGCTGAAGCCAGGGGCAGGTGTATATGGGGCCTGGGAGAGCAGTGTCCACTCACTGCAGGTCTGATCCGTGGGAGTCATTCCCGCAGGGGCGGGCACTGTACTGAACTGGAAGGGCCTTGGGTGCTCTGTGGTTTGCATCCCCCTAGAACCTTGTAGTGGCTGATGATGGCAGCGGGTGCAGAGATCCTGCAGGGCCACAGCAACAGGGACATGGTTGTCTCCTTCAGAGGGATCTCTGCTCAGAGCCCTGACTCTCTCCCTTCTCTGGTGGGGGGCCCCAAAGCAACAGTTGGATGGTCCTGCAGTCAGGAGTCCCCAGCCCAGATCTGTTCTCAAAGGACTCATTGCTGTTGCTCAGTGGTTAGAGTAGCAGGGGCTGGGAGCCAGGACTCCTGGCTTCTGTTCCCCAGCTGTGGAAGGGGAATGGGATCTAGTGGGTCAGAGCAGGGTGGCTGGGAGGCAGGATTCCTGCTTCTATTCCCCAGCTCTGCTGCTAACTGTGCCCTCAAGCCAGTTGCTTTGCTTGGCCCCAGGCTCACCCAGCTCCTGCAAGGGTTTCTCCATGTCCTCATCAGTGAAGATGCGGCGGGGAAAGCTGGTGAGGAGGTGGAAGGGCTCCCCGCCATCCTTGCTGTTCAGCTCTACATACAGCCGCACGGCCGCCAGCTGCTCCTTGGCCTTGAAGGTCTGCGTGAGCGACGTCCCGTCCAACAGTCTTACCTGGAGGGAGGGCAAGAGGGGCTAGGTACACCCCATGCCAGGGTGGGGCAGTATGCTGGGATAGGGAGCCTGGGGGCAGCCTCGTCCCCCTGCATTAAGAGGAGAACTGCCCCCGCTCTCCTTTTCTCCTGTCCTCAGGGCACCCCTGGGTGTGACCCCACAGAGAAGGGGCTTCCTTCAGACCCGTAGCAGCAAGCCAGATCAGGCCAACAGCCCAAGGACTGCCTGTGACCCAGGCAGAAACCCCCCGGCTTCCCCAGCAAGGCCTGTTGTCTGCACCCATCCAGCAACCCCCAGCAGGGTGATGGGGAGCAGACTGGCATGTGTGAAAGGAGCAGATGGACGAAGCACAAGGGTCCGAGGGGCCGCTCCCTTCTGCCCAGGGTACCTGTATTCGGCATTGGTCATACTCTCTCTTCGTTGGCGGTTCCTGGCTGGGGGAAGAGGGCACCAGTGTCATCTGGACTGGCTCGTCTGGGGCCTGGGAGCTGCTGCCACCTCCAAACTGGTTGGGAAAGTTATACAGAGTGTGACAGGCACCAAGACAAGAGAGAGCTTCCCCCTCTAGGCTGCCCCAGAGACCCACCCATGCGCTCACACAGCCCCCCACACCCGGACCCAGAAGCCACAGGGGAAAGCCACACCCAGGGCATCTCCCATCTCCCTCCCCACATATGGGGCACTGGGCATGGGATCTCACATGGGGAATGAGAGCCACCACAGCCCTCCCCCCACCAGACCTCCCCCCAGTTCCCCTCACGCATACGTACACCCTGACTTAAGGGATGGCAGTGGCAGGGGTCATCATGGGGGGCCTGGATCCCATCCAACCACTGCTGCTCACCCACCTTCTTGGCTCGCTCTGCCTTGTCCCGCTCGATCTTCTCACGCACCCGCTGCCTGCAAGGAGAACAGGCCCAGCTAGAGACAGACTCGCAGCATGGCGCAGGGCTGTGCTTCTGCTGCAACATCATGGCCAGAGCAGGTTCCACAGCCACATCCACCCTTTCCCAATGCACCTCATCCCCACTTCTTCCACCCAGGCACCTACTCCCTCAATCTTCACTTGCTCCCCATGCATCTGCATCGCTCTCACTTGGCCAGCTTCTCCTCCATCTTCTCCCTGCGCCTCTCCTCTGCCATCTTCTTCATCTCATCCTCCTGCAGCTTCTGGCGGATCATGGAGAGCTCCTGGCCCTGCTTGCGCCGCTGCTTCTCCCGCTCAATGGTCTCCCGTTTCTCCCGCTCCTCCCTCTCCCGCTGCTTCTGCGCAATCAGCTCCATCATCCTGCAGGAGGGACAGGAGTGGGGACCACTCTTCCATGCTCTCTCCCTCCCCACAGGACCCAAATCTTCCTTGCACCAAAAGCTATGTTCCCAGCATGCCATGCAGCTGGGGGCCAGGTCTCTCCCTGCCAGCAGGGGACTCTGGAGGGGAAAGGCGAGGGCTCTTCCTACCTCTTAGTCTGTTCCCTCTTTTCCTCCTCAGTCAGGGGATGCTTGTCATCTCCCTCAGCCGAGCCCTCCGCCACAAGATCTGTAGGGAAAAGCCTGTTACCCTCTGCTCAGAGGCCAGCACCCCCTGCTGCCCACAAGGGATACATGAGTAATGGGCAAGCACCTGGGTATCAAGGTGGGACTAGGATCCTTCAGTGCCCCTGTCACGGCAGGTTTCCCCACATGGATGTGGAGGGGGGCAGCAAACAAGCGAAGAGGGAGGGGCCAGACATGCCACATGCCCGGGGTGTGAGCCTGGACTGCAGCAGGGCAAAGCCCAGCCCACTGTCAGCTGGGTCCCAATGCAGGTGGAGAGGGTTGTTCCAGGAGGGAACAGCCAAGGAGGAAGCAAGACCCTGGTGTGAATGGGCCACAACCCAGCCTAAAGGGTCCCACAAGTCAGGGTGGGCAGCTTGCCCCCGCCCCAGGCAACTCCTCAGGGCTGTTCAAACCTGCTCTGGCTTCCATAGTCTCAGGGGTACATCCTTCGGGGGGCTCCTCTGTGCCCAAGACGTGGCCCTGGGGAGGCACATATGGCTCATCCACGTCGGGGTCATTTTCATGCTCCATGAGCCTTTTGAGGGGGTAGAGAGAACAAGCATCAGCAGAGAGAAGGCGGAGGCACTAGGAAAAGCAGACAGATATAGGGGGAGGAGAGCGCCAACACACCAGTCCATGGCCTGCTCGATGCCCTGGTTCCCCGTCAGCGCCAGCGCCTTCTCCCTGAAAGAAATGGACAGCCGTGGCTCAGTTCCACCCTACAGGAGTGGCACAGCTACATCACCGCCCCACCCCCACAGCAGCATCCTCCTTGTGAAACGCTTCACAGAGTGAAAACAGATGGGCAGCTCCATGGGGCAACCCACATTGCCACTAGCCAGGCCACAAGGCCAAACCTCTGGCAGATTGACAGAACATTACCCAACCTGCAACAGATACCACAGCCGCCAGCAAAACATCAATCTGAGCACCAGGGATGAGGGTGGAATCAGCAGGAAGCACAGAGGGGCCGTGCGATAGGCTGGATAACCAGGGTGATAATAGTTCATGCTGGTGGAAGCTCTGGAAGGGCTAGAATATGGTCTGCTTCAGGGCTGAGCCAATCACTAGATATTGGGGGCTAAGGTGAGGCCTCCGTGGGGGTACATTGTCCCGTCCCTCCCCCCCGCTTATTCCTGTGGGTGCAGGAGCACAAAAAGCTCCCTCCTCCTTCCCCCACACAGAACTGGTCCTTCAAGACCCTCCTACTTCCTAGGAAGGCCTACTCCAGAGCAGGGAGGTGATTTCCCTTCTGCTTATGGCCTTGGTGAGATCAAGACTGGAATCCTTGCTGAGATCTGGGAGCTACCTTTTAAATTAAGTATTGAGCAATAGAAGAGGGTGAGAAGAAGAACCACAAAAACTATTCAAGGGCTGGAGAAAATGCCTCACAGTGAGAGACTGAAAGACCTCAGTCTGTTTAGTTTATCAAAAAGAAGACAGAGATAACCTGATTAGTATATACGTAGCTTCACGGGGAGAAAATAGCAGGCACTAAAGGGTCTTTAATGTAGCAGAGATAGGCAGAACAAGAACCAACAGCTGGAAGCTGAGGCAAGACACATTCCAATGAGAAACAATGCATGCTTTTCCCAGGGAGGGTGATTCACCACTGGAACAAGCTCCCCAGAGCAAGGGTGGATTCTCCATCTCCAGTCCACACTGGCTGCCTTTCCGGAAAATTATTCAGTCAAACACAAGTGACCAAGCTCAGAGCAGGGGGAACTGGGCGACATTCTCTGGCGTGTGCTGTGCTGCAGGGCAGACAGATGATCTAATGGTCCTTCTGGCCTTACATTCTATGGCAGCATCTATGAATCCTCTGAAGCACCATTGGAGACAGGACTAGAAGGACTCTAGATCTGATCCAGTTGGGCCATTGCTATGGAACTGATGCTGCCAACCACTGCATCCAGCTTTGACACATGTAGCAGACTTGATTTCAAAGAGACCCTGCTTTTCGCGCTCGCTGGCCGGTCCCGCAGTGCTGCTCACAAGGGGGTACCCAAGCTGCTGGGGTTGTGAATTCAAGCTAAAGAACATCAAGCTGGCCCCAGTCCCTGGTTTGATTCAGTACCACCAAGGCGGTGTGGCACAGGCATCATTACACAGAGTCTCTGGCTGGTGGCACAGCTAGTCTCCAGCCCCATTCGGGGTTGGGGGGAGGGGACATTTTAGAAGCATTCCATATTTAGCCTAAAGAATCGCGGGGGGGGGGGACGGGGACGCAGCGCAGGGGGGGCAGCAGCATTATCCCTGCTGCGCTGGTGGGGAAATTGAGGCACAGGGCAAGGACTCCCAGACCCCATCCTATCCGCCACGTGACCCCCCCCCTCCCAGCACGGGGATAGAAACCAGGCGCCCTGGGCTTGGCACTAGATCGTCCCTTCCCCACATTGCAGACCCCGCCGTGACGCAGCCCCTAGACCAGGACCCCCGGGCGGGGGCGGGGCACATACGCTCTGCCCTGCGGGAAGCCCATCTCCAGGAGGCTCTCCAGCGCCGTGCACTCCATGCCGGACCCCGCCGCGCCCTGCAGAGGGAAGAGGGAGAAAAGGTTCCTGCGTCTCCCCGCGGCGTCTCCCCCGCGCCCCGCCCATCCCCCCGCCGAGCCCCCCGCAGCGGGCGGGGTCCCGGGGACTCACCGGGTCCGACCCTGCCTCCAATGGGGGCTCCCGCACCGGGCCGGAAGCAGCGAGACTCGCGCGGCCGCTCTGTTTGGTCACGTGAGGGCCCGCGGAGTCGAGACGGCAGACGAAGACGGCAGCCGCACAGGGACAAACGGCGCCGTCCCGCGCTCATCCTTAAAGTGGAAGAGATCCCCAAATCCCCTCCCCAGCTCTGGGAGCGGAGTCGGGCCCAGGGGTTAGAGTGGGGAAGCCTAAATTACATCCCTAGCTCTGCCAGGTATTCACTAGGTCCCTCGGGATAAGTCACGGCCCACTCGCTGCCTCAGTTTCCCCACATCCAAAGTGAGAACCAACCATTATTCACACTCCGGACAGGGGGGCAACACAATCACCTGGACAGAGAGAAACATCCAGAGAGGCTCCCCTAGAGTGACCCCTTTCCCCCCTCAACCACTGGTTCTTATCCCAGCCTCCCCACCACAGGATCTGTCATGTCCCAGGCAGTGTCTATACCAGTAAGACTGTGCCAGCTTAGCCCCCTAGCCTGGATGCAGCCTACATCAACAGAAAGGGTTTGTCCGATGGTGTAGGAACACCACCTCTCCATACGCCCCGCATTGGCTGTGCTGACAGAAGCCCTCCTTCAGTGGACATAGCTATGTCTGCACTGGGGTTAGGTCAGCAGAACTACATTGCTCTGGAGTGTGTGTGTGTGTGTTTTTTTTTTTAACATATCTTGATCTCTACAGCTCTTCAGACCAAACCCTCATTGTGCACTAACTGGCAGGACTGACATCTGTCCCATGTGACTCCTTTTCTCTCTCCACAAGGGAACAACAATTTTGTTTGGGTAGGGTCTTGTTTATTGTCTTTTTTATTTTCCATGTTTATATGGGAGAAGGCTGGTCAGAGCAGCAGGCAGGGATGGTGCTTCATTCCTCTGGGAGTTCATCTCACAGCTTGGGACCAGCCCCAAGGAACTGTGTCTATTCTAACGTACCTATCTGCTCCCCATCACCATAGCATCAGAGTGCCTAACAGACTTTACTGCATTTACCTCATACACCCCTGGGAAGTAGCCCTAGACTATTATCCCCATTGAACAGAGCAGGAACTGAGGCACAGAAAGGCTAAGTAACTTGCCCAAGGTCACACAGGAAGTATGTGGCAGAGATGGGACGTGAACCCAGGTCTCCCAAATTCCAAGCTAGTGGCCTGACCAATAGATCATCCTTCTTCTCTTGTGGTAGCAAGTCTCGTGGTGCTGCGGAGAGGAGCTGTTGATGCTGGTGGCCGTCTAAAGTATTAGACTCTTTTAGGGCTTGATTGCACAGTAAAGTTATTCTGGTGTAAGGCAGGGTGTGAATTCAAAGCGTGAGGGCTGTTCTGGAGCAGCTCCCCACGTGGCTGCTTTTACTCTGGAATAGCTGTTCCAGTCAATTCCCCCCAATCAAAGTGGGGTCAAGCCCTTGGGTATCCTGGGGCTAGGCCACTGAGTATCAAGGCCATGTGCTGCTGAGAAGACTGTGCTGCAGTCCATCTCCAGTCCCTGGGGGATGCACATTGCCCAGATCCCCAGCGATGAATGGATACAGGGCTAGGAATACAACTCTGGCCGTGATCGCTACAAACTCAACTCCCCCCCTAGAGTCCTCATAGTCTCCTTTGGTGTTGGGGATATTTCACGGGTCCCAGCTGTTCTTACTCCAGGACAGATGTGGAGGGGTGACGGCCTGATCTTACCCACGGAGATAGGAGCTGAGGGAAGGGGCCTGATCTTACCCTAAGGGGTGGGATCTTGCGTGAGGGGTGGAGTCTCTCTGCGCCTCTCTTGGTCTATGGGGCAGATGGAAGAGGAGATGAGTTTGCTTTGAGGGCATGTGTGGCATGAGATGGGGCAGTGAGAGACAGCTCTCTAACTCAGCATGACACCGCTCAGGTTGGAACATCCAAGCTGAGACCACAAATGTTTCCTTGGTGATGCCCTGGACCCGGAACCTACACACACAGGCAGAACCTTGTCATCCTTGGGCCCAGCACCAGTGGGGGGGCTGGAGGAATCTGGGCTCCAGGATGGTGAGAGGCAGTGGATGGGAGGAGTCTGTTGTGTGTATGTCAAATGGCTGCCCCACCCCACTTCAGAGGTGTCTGCATCTCCCCACTGGATGAGGGATCTCTGTATAAATAGCCTCTGTGTTCCCACCCCCTGAGGGTTTGCATCTCAGTGCTGAGCAAGGGATCCCTGTGTAAACAGCTGCCATGCCCCACCCCAGAGGCAATTGCATCTCAGTAGCTGGGGAAGCAGTCTCTGTATATACACAATCTGCAGTGCATGTTGGGATCTCACTAGAGAAATGCCAGGTACTGTCATACTGAGTACTGTAGCCCCTTTCATCCCCCATCTGTCTGTTCATCCTCCCCTTGCAGCAGCCCCCAGAAGGAGGATCACATCCAGGCCTCACGCCCAATGGGCCAGGCCCAGCCTTGCTCTACCCAGCATGGCCAGCGCCCAACATTCCCCCAGCCCTGTGGGCATCTGGGAATATTGTTGCACAGGAGCACAACTACTGCAGCTGGCCAGGCGCTGAAGGTAGCATGCGGACAGCCCCCAGCTCGGAGAGAATGGAGCCAGCCACAGTCAGAAGGAGCCGGCAAACACATAAGGGCCCCAGGCACAAAGCGAGTCAGGTGAGTGGCTGGGGGCAGCAATCCTAGTACAGCCAGATAACAGTTGGGGGTCAGGGACCTGGGGGATTGGCCCACAGCCACAGCCCACTGGCCAGGCCAAGGCCCCCTATGCAGATCAGTGATCCTTAGCGATCCTACAAGAACAAACACGCATCTTATCTAACCCTAGCAAGGGATCCCTGTATGAGCAACCCCTGAACCCCACCAGAGAGGCACCTGCATCTCAGCATTGGGCAAGGGATGCCTGTATAAACAACCCCCACTCCTTATCAGAGGCATCTCCATTTCAGTGCTCCCTATTATGATTCCTTCCAGGTGGGGCCAGTGAATTACTGGGTAAAAAGTGCTGAGACACTCCGATGAAGGGGGGCCTCTAGGGGGTGCAATATGGCTGTTATTATATGGCTGACTTATATGAGGTGGAGGACCCAGTACACCCAGCCTGCAGCTCTTGTACAAAGCAGGGACAGGATTGTTGGCGGGGTGGGGTGGGTGCGGAGAGCAGCTCTGAATCCTGGTTTGGCCCCTCACTCTAGCTTTGCCCACTCTCGCAGAGATCCAGGGCCTCTATGCCCACCGGACCCACAGCAGCCAGTGTCTTCTGCAGCCACCAGCCCCTCAGGGTGAGGAGGAAGAAGAGGGTGAAGGCCCAGGCTGTCCAGCTGCTCCGGATCCACGGCCTGTCCCTGAGCCAGTACCGGCAACTGTTCCGCTCACTGGTGGAGCAGGAGCTGGGTCCAGCAGAGCCCGCAGCCCATGGGCTAGAGTGGGCCCGCAGGATCAAGGAGCAGCTGTTCTATGCCGTGGGCTGCCCCCGCTACCGGCAGCTGGTGGGGCCCAACGGACGTGTCCGGGTGGTGGAGTATTTGCCCCGCTCTGGGCACAAGCAGGCCCCACCCCACTACGACATCGACACTGGGGATGAGGAGCTCCCTGGCACTGAGGAGGCCCCAGGCCCACCTCAGCCTTTGCCCTAGGAGGCCAACTCTGCAGAGCCCAGCTGGGGCCAGGCACGCCCCGGCAAACCTCAATTACAGTCAATTATACTGTGAACCTGGCAGCATGTGATCTGTGTATTAATGGTATCACTGTGGTCCAATGCCTGTCTGTTGTGAAGGGACCTGGTGGAGCTGGGTCTGGGTCAAGCCACGTCATTGTTCCCAGCCCTGGGTTTCTCAGTTGCCCTCCCAGGCATTGACCCCATGGAACTCCGCAGTCCAGCTGCCCCTGCCCCCAGAACCGATGCCCCAGTCCTCTTGAAACCCTGGTCACTTACACTCACCTCCTCCTGGCTATGGGCACTCTGGGCCTCTAGTTTAACCTCTTGAGGGACAACACAGCAGGAAGGCAGGGAACACAGAGTTAGCAAAAGCGGCTCTGAACCACAGCCACTTTACTCTTCAACAGCGCTGGAGAGTAATGAATCTCTGGAAAATAACCAAAGTCCAGACACTTGCCACCCTGCTGGATCTCCCCCATCCAGTGCATGCAAGGCCTCTGATGTTGTTTCAGGCCATTCAGCATCCTCCTATTCTTGCTGTCTTGTTTCCATGTGGCGATGGCTGCCCCCACTCAGAGTAGCACCCTGCTCTCTTCCTTCTTTGGCTTGGTGATTGGCCGGACAGCTCTCGTCCTCTCCCCCAGCCAGGCATCTGTGCAGGAGAGGTCCAGGTGTGTAGCCCACCACTCAAGAGTCATTTGACCAGGACAGCTGCAGATTATGAGTCCTGGAGAATTCTCCATGTTGGGCTTTTGGCGAGGTGCTATGTCGCTGGGCTAGGCAAGGAGGCTGGCTGAAGGCATTTAAATAGGTTCACCTTGGGCAGGGTTACATCATACAAAATGGACTTCATAGTTTGATATAGACATATCCCATTGTCTCACATGGGAATTCCCAGATACTTTGGTACAGAGTCCCCCTAGATGGGGCTGGGATTCCCAGTTGCCCCAGTACAAACTCCCTCAGATGAAGCTGGGATTCCCAGTTTTCCCCAGTAGATATAT
Organism: Emydura macquarii macquarii; assembly: GCF_026122565.2. NCBI lineage: Eukaryota > Metazoa > Chordata > Testudines > Chelidae > Emydura > Emydura macquarii. The sequence continues at coordinate 4,486,472 of NW_027131105.1, read as the reverse complement.
AAATATATAAATCAGAAGTTTGGCATTGCAGAAACTTGATAAGGGAAGCAAACAGACCCAAGAAGAAATCTATGGCCAGCAGAGTTAAGGACAATAAGGAGTTTTTAAAATATATGAGGCAAAAATAGAATCCTGACAATGGTACTGGGCCGTTATTAGAACTATCCATAATAATGCAGAAAGGGCAGAAGCATTCAATAAATATTTCTATTTTGTATTTGGGGGGAAAAAACAGATGATATAGTCCCATCATATGGTGATGATAACAATTCTACTTATATCTTTCCACTATACTAGTATCTCTGGAGGATGTTAAACAACAAATATTAAAGTTGGACATTTTTAAATGAGCAGGGTCCAGATAACTTGCATCCAAAAGTTTTAAAAGGGCTGGCTGAGGAGCTTGCTGGACTGTTTCTGTTAATTTTCAATAAGCCTTGGAGCACGGGGGAAGTTCTAGAAGGCTGGAAAAAGCGAACATTGTGCCATTTTTTAAAAGGGTAAATGGGATGACCTGGGTAATTATAAGCCTGTCAGCCTGGTATCAATCCCAGGCAGGATAACAGAGCAGCTGATTCAGGACTCAATTAAGAATTAAAGGAGGGTAATGTAATTAATACAAATCAACATGGTTTTACGGAAAATAGATCCTGTTAAACTAACTTGGTATCTTTTTTTGATAAATTACAAGTTTGGTTGATAAAGGTAACAGTGTTGCCATATTATTATACACAGACTTCTGTAAAGTGTTTGACTTGGTACTCACACAGCCCAACATTTTTATGAAAAAACTAGAATGATATAAAATTAACATGGCATGCATTAAATGGACTCAAAAACTGGCTAATTGATAGGTCTCAAAATTTAATTGTAAACAGGGAATCATCAAGCAGTTGTGTTTCCAGTGGGGTCCTCCAAGGATTGGTTCTGAGCCCTATGCTAACTGCTTCATCGATTACATGGAAGAAACATAAAACCATCATTGATAAAGTTTACAGATGACAAAAGCATTGGATAATGGAGAGGACAGATCCATGATTCACTACAATCTGAATCTCTTGATATATTGGGTGCAAGCAAACTATATGTTTTAATACAATTAACTGTAAGTGTATACATCTAGGAATAAAGAATGTAGGCCATACTTACACAACAGGAGACGCAGGGACTCTGAAAAAGATCTGGGGTTTGTGAGGGATAATCAGCTGAACATGAGTCCACAGTGCAACTCTGTGGCCAAAGGGGCTAAAGGCTAATCCAATCCTGGAATGCATAAACAGGAATCTCAACAGCCCGCTGCTGGAATACTGAGTCCAGTTCTGGTGCCCACAATTCAAGAACAATGAAGATTCAGAGAAGAGCCACAAAAATGAAGGAAGGATTAAAAAACTTGCCTTATAGTGACAGACCAAAGAGCTCCCTCTATTTAGTTTAACAAGAGAAGGTTAAGGAGTGACTTGATCATAGTCTATAAATACCTACATGGGTAACAAATATTTAATAAAGGGCTCTTCGATCTACAAGAGAAAGATATAACATGATCCAATGGCTGGAAGTTGAAGCTAGACATATTCAGACTGATAATTAAGTGTACATTTTTGACAATGAGGGTAATTAACCCTTGGAACAATTTACCCAGGGTCGTGGTGGATTCTCCTTCACAGACAATTGTTAAATCTAGATGGGATATTTTTCTAAACAGGAATGAATACAGAGAAGTCTTATGCCCTGCATTATACAGGAGGTCAGACCAGATGATCACAGTGGTCCCTTCTGGCCTGGGAATCTATGAAGCCTCTGCCGGTGCTGGGATTCCCAGTCACCCCAGTATAGCAGCCCTTGGGGATCCCATGTCTGAGCTGTCCCATGTGGACCCTAGGATTGGGGGCATCTGCCCACTCCCACCCCAGTTTGCAGAGGGAAGAGGGGAGGTCTTCCTGCTCTGGGTTGGAGGTCGTGAGAGCAAACTGTGTGCTGTGCTTGCCAGCTGGCAGAGAGCTGGACAAGCAGCCACAGGGGGAGGGAGCCAGCGCTGCCCCTTTAAGGGACCACCAGAGACCGCGGGGCTGTGTGCACCGGCCACTCTGAGTGCAAACTCCTGGCAACAAGTGCAGAGCAGCAGGGACAGGACGGAGCCCAGAGCCCAGAGAAGGAGGAGACTGCTGGGGTAGGGACAGGATCTGGGACAGGGGCAGGGACGAGGCTGCCAGGAGAGTGGGGCGGGGTAGAGTAGGAGCCGGTTTGGAGCCTTGAGCTTAGACAGGGCTAGGTGCCCAGATGGGGGTGGGGGCTGCTGGGGCAGGGATGGGGCTGCCCAGGCTGCTGATGGGGATGGGGCACCCAGGCTGGCTGGCAGAGCAAGGGCTGAGGGGGCACCAGGGATGGCTAACTGCCCAGCTCGGTCTTGCCCTCGGCCTGTTCCTGGCGGAGGTGGTGGCGAGCCGGGTCACGGGCTCCCTACTGGCTCTCTCCTGCTCACTGCAGACACTGGGGATGGTGCTGGCACTGGGGGTGGCTCTGCTGGATGCCCAGCTGGCCTGCAGGGCACACCCTGGTGACAGGAACACCTTCGGATGGATGCGGGCCCGGGTGGCAGGGACCCTGGTCTGTGGTGTGTTCCTGACAGCACTGTGCCTGGCTCTGCTGCCCGAGGCACTGCACCGGGCAGGGCACCCCCAGGTGACAGAGCGGCCCCTGGCACTGGTGGGAGTTGGGGCTGCTGGGCTCCTCATCCATCTGGCTGAGGTGAGGCTGGATGAGCAGCACTGTCCTGCCCCGGGAAAGAGGCATCGCAGCAGCATCCCCAGCAGAGGGGCTGCAGCCACAGGCAGCTCTGCCCAGGAGACACAAGGTGAGTCCTGCCAAGCGGGGTGGTCCTGGGCCAGGCCTGTTTCTCAGCTCAGGAGGGCTGAGCTGGGGGGCGGTACCGGGCCAGGCCTGCTGTCTCAGCCTGGGGAAGAAGGTGGGGGGAGGGATGTGGGGGAAGGGGCGGGTGGGAGAGTTTGCTAGAGTGAGAATTGAGTTTGCCCTTTGACCCCTAAATTTTTGCTCCTTTGCCCCCCAGTCCTGTGACTGCTGCCCTTTACCCCCATATCTCTGCTTCTTTGACCCCCACCTTGCCCTTTGACCCCTGCCCTTTGCCCCCAAGCTGTGGCACGAGATGTTGCCCCCACACCCCTTTCACGCCTCTTCCTTCCCCCTTACACAGACCTGCTAGGGAACTGGCAGCACTGGCTAGAGGACGGGTGCTTGCCCACAGAGGAGTCTGGTGCCCGGCTGGCCCTCTGCCTTCGCCTGCTGGCTGCCTCGTTGGGCCCTGCTGCCGTGCTGCTATATTCACTTGCCTTCCACCTGCTGTGGCCCCCATGCACAGAGCATGCGTCTTGCTTGCCCTCCTGCGCTGGGATGCTGTGCCGGCCCCTGGGCACCCCTGCGCCAGCCCTGGCAGAGCTGGGGCCCTGCTGGCTGCTGTACTTGGACCCCGGGCTCTGTGTGGCTGTGCTGCTGGCCTTGATCCTTTTGGCTGCCCCCTCACTGCGGGGCTCTGCCCTCGTGCTGCTGCAGGCCGTGCCCGACCATCTGGACCTGTGGCGACTTGAGTCACATCTGAGGGGCACGGAGGGGGTGGCAGCCCTGCGTGAGCTCCATGTCTGGCAGCTGACCGGCGCCCACAGCCTGGTGGCCACGGCCCATGTCTGGTGCCTGGACCCCACCTCCTACGGGGCCGTGGCCAGGAGGATCCAGCAGGTGTTCTGGGAGCATGGGATCCACGCAGCCACGGTGCAGCCTGAGTTTGGGGCACCTCAGGGATCGTGCTGCAGGGCAGCAGCCGGGGGGAAAGGCTGCATGGGGGGTGGTGAGGCCCACAGGAAGAGGCACCCGTCACTCCCATCCCCCAGCCCCACAGTGATCCTGGAATACGAGACCACGGTGTGAGCCACGGGAGCCGCCTCTGAACCTAAAGGGGGCCATGGTAGCGACTGCCTGAGCCACATCTGCTGCCCCACTCCTCAGGCAGGCCGGGGAGTGGAGAAGCCCTGAAGACTGAGACTGAAGTGAGGAGCCTCCAAGGATTAGCCCCATTATGGGGATTTGGAACCTGTCGTGCTATGGGACAGGGCTGCCTCCGGGACTCAGGACTGGCCATGGCACGGGACACCACTGCAAACCAGCACTTGGGATGTGCCATGCCTTGGGACAGGGCTGCGCCTGGACTCCACACTCAGGATGGACCGTTGCACAGGACGGGCTCCCCATAGGACTTCGGACAGGATGTGCCATAGGACGGGGCTAATGTGGGGCCTCTCCTTTTAGAGTGCTGCATTCCCTGTAAGTAAAGGGCATGGAGCTGCCTGCCAGGATGTTGCTCTTTATTGCTTGGCGACAGCCACAGGGGTTGGAGCACGGGGGGAAGGTCGGGTGCCAGCCTGGTCTGTGACTCCTTTTGGCTGATTCCGTCATGTGCTGCCCTGGAAAGCACAGCACCCTGCGTGGAGAGAGGGGAGATGGGGCAGTGTCAGCTCCAGGGGTGTTCCTGCCCCAACCCCACACGGGCTGGAGTATATCTTCCTCCCCACAGCACAGCCCAGGCTGGGGTGTGTATCCCGCGACCCCGCATGAGCTGGGGTGTGCCCCCTCCCTACAACACTGCACAGGCTGGGGTGTGTATCCCGCAACACGACATGGGCTGGCGCACCTCCTTCACAGAGCCCCAACCCCATGTGGGCTGGGGTGTGATCCTCTATTCCACATGGCTCCCTTCCCTCCCCATCTACCCCTCAGCCAGGGTTCCCTTACCCAGTCCCTGCTCGCTACTGTTTCAGGACCTTGCTGATGCCTTCACAGATGCGTTGCACCTTGGCGTTACTGTCCACGTAGCCATCGCCATTCTGTGGGGCAAAGGGATGGGTCAGTCTGTGTTGCCCAGGAGGCCCCTGCCCTCCTGCCCAGTCCCCCCAAAGCTGAAGATGTGTCCCCCTACTTCACCCTTCCATAACAGCATGGTGCCCCCCAGAGCTCCCTGGAACTGGGGATGTGTCCTCCTGCCCAACCCCGCAAAGCTGGGGATGTGCCCCCCGCACAGTACCCCCCACACAGTACCCCCCAGCCACCCCAGAGCCGGGGATGTGCTTCCCGCACAGTGCCCTTGCCCAGCCCCTCCCCGCGAGCTGAGGATGTGCCCCCAACATGATGCCCCAGCCCAGCCCCCCCAGCCGGGAGGTGCCCACATGCAGTGCCCGCTAGGTACTCACGATCTTGGAGTGCAGGACTTGGCTGCTGTCAGGGAGAAGAATCTCGAAAGCCCCAGAGCTGGGGGCCATTTCCCCTGTCTGGATAGAGAGCGAGGGTGTGGTGACCTGGTGGCGTGTGGTGGGGGAAGCAGTGACTGAACAGCGGGACAGCGGGCCCTATGGAGAGCTGTCCCAGAGCGGGGGTGAAACCTTGAGGAGTCTAGGGCCATGTGTTCCCCACACAAATCTGGGGGATGCCCTTGGGGGCTCAGCTGAGTGGAGTGGGGTGCCCTGCTCTAACCCTGCTCTACTGGTGATGGGACAGCCCCCAACCCTCATTCCCTGTCCCTCCTAACCCCGGCCCCAGCCCCAGCCTGACCCAAGTCACTCACGATCTCCAGCTGCTTTGGGAAGCGTTTCTCTAGGAACTCCTGCAGCTGCAGGAACTGGAAGGAGCAGAGGAAGAGACAGGGGGTCAGTGACCTGGAGCGGGGGAAGAGCCCACCACTGCCCCCTTTTCCCCAGCCCCAGGGAGCCTGTTAGGCCCTCGAATCCCCCCTGCTCTCTGGCATTACCCAGGGCACCTCACTCCTCAGAGGGGGAGACACCACAAGCCGGGCGGCCCAGCTCCATTCTGCAGGGGGAAGGGCTGGGAGCCCCCAGGTACCATCCCCCACAGATGAAGGCTCAGTGAAAGCCAGGGTACACAGGGGCATTGGGGGGCACACAGAGGGCATGGGGGGCACACAGGCCAGGCCTCTTACAGAAGGTGGGGGCACATGAGGGCTGTGTCTCTCACAGAGGTGTGGGGGACACGTGGGGGGGGGGGGGGGGTTCTTTACTCACCCGGCTTCTGTATCCTCAGCTGCCACTACAAGGCAAACAGAGCCCAGCATCAGCACGGCGCAGCCCCATGCGGAGAGGGAGCGAGGGTGGGCAGGAGTGCTGGGGTTTGGGCAGAGGCCCAGTACCAGGGAGTGTCAGAATTGGGGGGGTCAGTGAGAAGGGAGGCTAAGGCAGGGACCCAGCGCTTAGGGTGGACTGTGCCCTTGGGGGGCAGTGCCTTGGGAGGCAGTGTTGGTAGAGGGGGCTCATGGGAGGGGACGGTGCTGGATGAGGGTAGCCCATGGGTGGGTAGGGCTTATAGGGTGTGCCCATGGGAGGGTGGTTCTGAGTGGGGGGCAGGTGGGGTGCTTATGGGGGGGCAGTGCTGGGTGGGGGGTGTCCATGGGGGGCAGGGATGGTTAGGAGGTACCGGGGGTGCTGGGTGGGGGGGTGCCCATGGGTGGCAGTGCTGGTTAGGAGGTACCAGGGGGTGCTGGGTGCCCGTGGGGGGCAGGGCTGGTTAGGAGGTACCAGGGGGTGCTGGGTGGGGGGTGCCCATAGGGGGCAGGGCTGGTTAGGAGGTACCAGGGGGTGCCCACGGGGGGCAGGGCTGGTTAGGAGGTACCAGGGGGTGCTGGGTGGGGGGGTGCCCATGGGGGGCAGTGCTGGTTAGGAGGTACCAGGGGGTGCTGGGGGGGTGCCCAAGGGGGGCAGTGTTGGTTAGGAGGTACTGGGGGGTTCTGGGTGGGGGGGTGCCCACGGGGGGTAGGGCTGGTTAGGAGGTACCAGGGGGTGCTGGGTGGGGGGGGTGCCCATGGGGGCAGTGCTGGTTAGGGGGTGCTGGGGGGTGTGCTCATGGGGGGGCAGTGCTGGTTAGGAGGTACCGGGGGGTGCTGGGTGGGGGGGGTGCCCATGGGGGGCAGGGCTGGTTAGGAGGTACCGGGGGTGCTGGGTGGGGGGGTGTCCATGGGGGGCAGGGCTGGTTAGGAGGTACCAGGGGGTCCTGGGTGGGGGGTGCCCACGGGGGGGCAGGGCTGGTTAGGAGGTACCAGGGGGTGCTGGGTGGGGGGGATCTCTGCCACTCACCAGAAGATGATCTTCACTTGCAGGCGTGGGGCAGCCATGGCGATGCCCGACCCAGCCGGGGGCAGGGTGGTTAATGGCTCAGAACCAGCCTGGGCCGGAGCAGCCCATTCACCCTGCCATGGGGGAAGTGAGACTCCAAGGGCAGTTTCCGTCCCCCCCCCCAAACCAATTCCTCCCGCCAGCCTCCTAGCAGCTTTTGCCAGGGCAATTGGGAGGCGGGGGGTGTCTGAGGTCAAAGCCCCTACCTGCCCCCCTATGGATTGGTCTGGGCCAGGCCCATGGGGAATCCCAGTTGCTAGGCAACCTCCTGAAAATTCTGCGTGGGGGTGATGCCCACAAGCCCAGCCCCCTTCCCCTCGCACAACCCTGCCCTCTACCACTGCCCCCCATGCCAGACTGTGCTGCTCCCCCATGGTCCCTGCCCCTCCCCCCAGATCCCACCCCAGCATCCCTCCCCTCTCCCATGCTCCCTCTCCCAGTTTGCCAGCTCTGTGCCCTGGATCCTGCACCCTCTGCCCCGCCCAGACCCTGCTCCATTTCCTGGCTCCAGCCATCTGCATGGCTTTAACCCCCCGACTCTTGCAGAAAATCTTGTCACAGCCTGGCCTTGCCCCCTCTCTGAATGGGCACTGCCCCTCCCATGGGTTGTTGTGAGGGGACCTAGCTGCCAAGCCCCCTGGGTCTGGGCTGAACCAGGTCATTGTTCCCAGCCCTGGATATCTCAGTGCACTGCCAGGTGCAGGTCTGAGCCCTTCCTAGAGCAATGGAGACCCCACAATCAAGCTGCCTTACACCTTGGAGCCAGCACTCCAGCCCACCCTAGCCCCAGGTGCTTGGACACGTCCCCCCAGAGTCCCCTGGTACTCCCGACACAAGACTCTGGCAGGTGTCTTGATCACTTGAGCTCTAGGAGGGGAGTGGGCTCTGGCGGAGTTAGATCAGGGCAGGTTGGGAGCCAGGACTCCAGGGCTCTTTTCCCAGCTGTGCCCCTGACTGCGTTTGTGTCTGTAACATTTTCTGAGTTTTCAAGGCAAAGGGAAGCATCTGTGGGGTGTGTGTGTGAAGTGCCAAGTTCTTTCCCCGCACCCATGGCCACTGCCCAAGAGAATGGGACAGACTGGGGGGTCCCATGGCCAAGGAGCGGGGTAGCTGAGGCTCAGTGTGTGGGCCTCAGGCCGGGCAGCCTTTCCACCAGGCTTCAGGGCCAAGCGGTCGGGGGTTTCCATCTCAGCACGGGACACAGCTACCCATCGGTGATGGAATTGGTCTGTATTGTGTGTGTGGGGGGGTGATTTGCTGCCCTGAATGCCGTGAAGCGCCTTCCCCAGAGCAGGCCCATCATGGGAACTGGCTGGGGCTGATGCCTCCCCCCTTTTCCGATCATGGTTCTTCCTCTTCCTGTCCCATCCCCTCCTCTGCCTCAGCTGGACCCTTTCCTTCCCTCCCTTTCCCACAGCCCCTCCTGACACTGCTCCCCCACCCACTTCACAGCTCAGCTAAACTGCCCCCTCCCATGCCTGCTGTTACAGAGCCGGGGGCCTTGGCCCGGGGCCCAGGACAGTGTGGGGAGGTATGTAGGTCAGACAGGAAACACTCCAAGCAGGGAATGAAAGAGGCTTTGTTCCCCTCATGGCCCCCAAGCACTGGTGCCACCCTTAACCCTGTGTGTGCTGGGCTGCAGCCAGCATTGCAGGGCACCAAGTCATGAGCATGAGCACACAGGGTGTGTCCGGACAAGCCAGGGGCAAATGCACATGCAGGGGATGGGAGTGGGGGTGTGACAATGAGTGTGTCTCTGTGTGTGATGTTTTGGTTGTGTGGAGGGGGCAGGTGGGTGTGTTACAGTGAACATGTGTCTGTGTGAATGTCTGACAGTGAGTGGGAATGACGTGTGTAACATGGTGTGTGTGTTACAGTGAGCATGTGGATCTGTGTGTGATATGTCAGTGTGTATTATAGTGAGCATGTGTCTGTGTGTGTGAATGAGGGAGTGTGTGTGTTACAGTGAGTTACAGGATGTCAGTGTGTGGAGTATGTGTCTGTGTCAGTGAGCATATCTCAGTGTGCATGGAGTGTGTGTGTTATAGTGAGTGTGTGTCAATGTGTGTGTGTCAATGAGGGGTGTGTGTTGCAGTGTGCTTATGTTGGTATGTGTGGAGTGCTGTGTGTTACAGTGAGTGTGTGTGTCAATGAGAGTGTTTGTGTATTACAGTGAGCGTGTTTCAGTGTGTGGAATGCATTTGTTTTACAGTGAGTGTGTGTATGTGTTACAGTGTGTCAATAAGTGTGTGTTACAGTGAGAGTGTGTTGTTGAGTGTGTGTATTGCAGTGCACGCAAGTTGGTGCATGTGTCAGTCCCAAGGCATTCACAGCTTTCAAGGCTGGAGATTTTCCCAAAACACAAAGCTCTTCCTAAGTGGGCCCTGCCTGGGAAATCACTGCGCCCAACTGAGCGAAAACAAAGCACAGCTCAGCTCAAATCGCCTGAGTGGGCAGCAGTGAGAGGCCCAGACATCCTCGCACTCATCAATAGCCATTCGCCCAGAGTGCCTGAATACAGAGGGGCAGGTCCTGGGTTAGCACCCCAGCCTGAGCACTCCCAGCCCCGCGGCCCAGTGGCAAGCGAGTGCCTGGCTCCGTGGCCTGCAGGGGAGTGTGTCAGAGCAGTGCTGGGATGCCGTACCAGCTCAGGGGTGCGCCGTGTCTGGCATGCAAGTGACTCAGAGCTGGGCTCACTGCCACCTTCGGGACCGGGTGGCTACCACGCTGCAGCCAGCATGGTGAGATCACGGCAAACTTGGCCGGGAGCATGTGTGCGAGTGTGTGCGCATGCCACTGTGCTTGTGGGTGTGTGAGTGACACTGTCTGGCAGCCAGGGGCCAGGAGGGGAAGGAGCTGGGATTTGGCCCATGTACAGTGTCTGCATGTCTATGTGGGTGTCACTCTGCGTGTTTCTCTGTGCGTCTGTGTGGGCACGTACTACTCCGGATGCCTGCGTATGTGTGCGCCCAAGTGCCAGGAAGGGAAGTGGCTGTGAGTTAGCCCCATTATTACACTGCGTCCCATACCCGCGGTTTCCTGTGCTGGGGGTGATCATGTCTCCCCAGGTTACGCAACCTACATCAGAAATGGTCGAGTCCCAACATTACAGGAGCAATCCCTTCTCCGCCCCCTCTCAGTGCCAATCCACTCCCGGCTTCCCTCTGGCTCCAGCACAGCTGGGCCCAAAATACTGAACTAGACAGAGGCATCTCCCCACCTCCATGCCCAGCCTAGCCCCTTGGCACTGGGGTGCCCAGCCCCGAATGCAGACAGTGTCAAGTCCATGTATTCAGCCCTGGTGCCTGCCCCAATGAGGCTGAGTTCTGCCCCAACACTTCCCACCTGCCTCTGTCTGAGGCCTGCAGAGCCATCCCTAACACACTCCAGCTGTGCTTGGCTGCCCCTCACATACCAGGCGGGGCACCATGGCCTCCCCAGCAGTCAGGGCAAGGAGCTAGACCATCCCCAGAGGTAGGAGGGTGGGGCTGTTCGTCATTCCCCTCGCCTCCTGGGCTGGGGCCCTCTCATGCACATCTGGGCTGGGTCATGTTTTCCAGGCTGCGGTTCAAGGGCCCTTGTGACACTGCTGGGTGCGGCTGTGTGTGGAAAGCCCAACAGAGCTGGGTTCAGACAGCCCGTCCAGGAAGGCGGGGAAGAGCCCTGCTGGGGGCTCCACGATGATTCACAGTTCCAAGCAGCCGAGATGAGCTGAAGGATACGAGGGACAAACCTGTGGCCAGGACATTGCTTCTGGGCTTTATTCATCTGCAATTCATGCTCAACAAGCTTCCATTGCCAGCAGTGCAGGACACCCCTGGCCTCGCCGCCATGGTGACCAGCCCCCTGCCATGGCTCCTCCCCCATCGCATGACCCCACGTTGCCATCCAAGCTATGGGGAGAAGATGGTCCCAGGGTGCAGTCCCAAGGCCAGACATACAACAGCAAGTGGGGTGACTTCCCCCCACAACAAGCAGGGGGAGCTCCAGGCAACCCCCGCCCCCACTGGAGCCAGCACAGGGAGTATGGAGCAAGGTGTTCGCCTGTGGGACCATTACTCAGAATAATTCATACTGGCTGCCAAGAGCCTCCACCTATGGGTTCCTCTGTCCCCTCGTGGGGCCTCCCCACAGCCCTCGATACTTCAGGACATTCCCCCCCCCCATACACATCCTTTGCATAAATAAATAAATAAATAAAAGATGGGGGGGGCAGCAGGACCTGAGAGGCCTCATCCCATGTGGCATGGGGGAGGGCATCATGCCCTGGGTGGGTCAGGTGGTGCCCCCCCTTAACTCCACATCTCCACCAGCCCTGCTCCCCACTGCATGGGGCCGTCCGTGGGGCTGGCTCTGTGGTCCAGGCCAGCAATGTACATGTCCAGGGGCTGGAGGCTTCAGGGGGCCCCTACAGCTGCTCCTTGCCCTCGTATGAGCCGTTGGCGACCCCATCTGGTCCCACCTCTGCATCCAGGATATTGTCCTGGGAGCCATGGAATTGCCGTCTCCTGGAGCGCAGGCCAAAGTGCCAGGTCAGCGCAGCTATCACCACCAGGCCCAACATGGCCGCCAGTCCTGCCGCCACATATGCGTAGAGCAGCTGGGGGACCAGGGTACGGATGATGCGGCATGGTCCATGGGCCCGACTCCCATCGTCGGTGGGGCTGGCACCGGCCCGGTTGGCTGCCATGATGCACACCAGGTAGGAGGTTCTAGGGCGCAGCCCCTCAAGCACTGCCATCCGGAAGGTGCTGTTGAAGATGGGGCCAACAATGGGGGGGTCCCCGTCAGCCTGGTACGTCAGCCGATACTCCCGCACTGTGGAGGAGGGGGCACACCACCGCAGGCTGGCCCCAGACTCGGTGACATGCACTGCCCCCAGCTGGGGTGACTCCGGGGGCACATCTGGGCCAGACACCCCAGGGCACAGGCAGCCAGTCTCCCTGCTCAGCTCTGCACAGGCTGGCTGCAGGTGGCGGCAACGGTGGTAGTCACAAAGTTGATGGGGTGGATGCTGGGAGCCGGGCATCTCTCTGGTATCTGGTGTGGAGAGATCCTCATAGCTGTAATAGTCTGTCCCCGAGTCATCCCATGGTGTGGGGGAGGCAAGGGAGCTGCTCCCTTGGGTGTGGAGCCAGGGCCAATGGCTCTGGCCCTTTGGGGGAAGGGGTAAGGAGCCCCCCATGCTTGTCGGAGCTCCCCCTGGGCACAGAATCAGGATGCAAGCAGCTGTGAGGATTGGGGCTGAGATTCTCAGGAGTATGGTCATGTTTCCTGGACGACAGAGAGAGAGAGAGGACCGGGTGAGTGTCTGAGGTGGGATGAGGCTACAGGATACTGGGGAGAAGGTATGATTCCCCCATCAGAGCACTCTGCTCCACTCCTGCCCCCTTTCAAGATCCCAAGGAGCTATACAGTGCTTGGGAACCAGGGCAAGGTCATTGTCCCTACTTCACACAAGAGGAAACTGAGGCACAGACAGGAAGGAACTCACCCAAACTGCCAGTCAGTGGCAGAGCTGGGAACAGACCCAAGGGGTCCTGACTCCTGCCTCCCGCCACCCCCGCTCTCACACACTAGACCCCACGCAGAGCTGGGGACAGAACCCAGGAGTCCTGGAACTGAAAACCCAGCTATCCATAGGCTAAAAGTCTCCATGTGCCATTCGGGGGCTCTCTCCACAGGCCCTTCCCCAGTGCAAGGCCCCTCACAAGGAAACACCCGGCGGCTGTGAGGGCCAATGGCCTCCAGGCAGGTGTCCCAGGGCTGTGGAGATGGGGCTCCCCTGCCCACACTGACCTGGTGCCTGCAGATGGAAGAAGCTCTGGAGCTCGGCGCTGCTGGTCTCTGCTTTCCCAGTCCAGTCTCGTCTGTTTCGCCCCAGCAGCGCAGCGCAGCGCAGCGCGCTTTATGCAGCCCGGGAGCTGAGCTCATCCCCCGCCCACAGCCCGTCCCGTCCAGGCCCGGCCCAGCTTGCGGGGGGGCTGCCAGGGGGCGGAGCACCCCGGGGGCTCCTGAGGGAGTGGAGGGGGCTGCAGGTGGCTACAAAGAAAATAAAACTCTGCCTTATAAGGACATTTCGTTCCCTCCCGGCTGATCCTCCCAGCCAGGGGGCCGCAGATGGGGCAGGGCAGGGACGGGGGTCTGGCCCTCTGCCTCCCCCGCCCAGCCCTCGGAGTCACGGGCGCTGTCACGGACGGCTCCGGGCAGGACAGATTCTTCCTGCCCTGGCCTGGCCCGACAGTCAGGAACCAGACAGGCCCCAGGGACCCAGCCTGCCTCCAGTCCGGAACATAGGGGCGAGGGCGGGGAGCCAGATCCCCCGGGGTTCTAGCCTGGGCTGTGGTAGGGGAGTGGGGGCTAATGGTGAGAGCAGACAGCCTGGCAGTCATTGCCTGGGTGCTCTCCCCAGGGCTGGGAGGGGAGAGCAGTCTAGCGGGCTAGAGCTGGGGGAGGGCTGGGAGTCGGGAACCCTGCATTCAAGCCTCAACCCTGGAAGTGGGGGTGGTTAAAGGTTAACCCTAATGGTTAAAACAGGGGGCACTTGGGAGCCAGGACGCCTGGGTTCTATCCCAGGCTCTGGTGGGAACTAGCGGGTTAGAGCAGGGGGAAGGGACCTGGGGGGCAGGACCTGTGGTTTCTGTTCTCTGCCACTGACTCACTCTGAGCTTGGATGAGTCTCTGGGGCTGAGATTCACCCTCTTTACAATGGAGACCAGGCTCCATTCATCCCTGTCTCTAAAGCAGCCACCAGCTGGTGTGCTGACAAGAGGCGGGTGGAGCCAGCCCCCCCCCCATAGACAATGCTGACCTCCGCCTCCAACCCCAGCCTCAATGAGCTCAGGGGGGATGAGCAGGAAGTGACAGTCTGTTCCCTGGATCTCAGCCCCTGCTGGCACCTGCACAGCACGGCCTGGGTGACTCATGTGGGGCAAAGGGAGCAGGAGTGGGTGGGGGGCTCTGTTCAGACAGACACTGTTAGGTCAACAGAGCTGCCAAGAGCAGTTTCTTCACGCCTAGGGAAACCCTGGATCCTGTTCAAAACCATGCCTGCTTCAGGAGAGGCCTGGCTTGTGGCAGAGCTGGGGGTTCCCCACTGGTTCTCAGGTGTCCCAGGGGGACATACACTAAGAGGGGGGTTATTAGCAGCTGGAGTTGCCCACTACTGGGGGCTGGAGTGGCATGGGGGGAAGGGACTGGTGCCCATCTCACTGTCCTGGGTCCTCCCCCCCTCCTCCAGCCAGGGGCCTTATCTACAGCTGCAATTGGCACTGGCTTAAAAGTGACAACACCCTGCATGGATGCTCTGAATTTAATTTACACCCAGGTTACGGAGCTTGGCTCGTACCTAGGACTCTGCTGAGGCAGCTGGCAGCAGCCAAATCTGGTTTAACACAGCTTGAGGGAGATGGAGGAAACACCACACTGTGACAAACTCATGAGTCAGGCCCCCGAAATCACAAGATTTAAAAAGACAATAAATGTTGCAATACTGGAGCCCCCATGTCCCTCCCTAGAGGTGGCTGCATCTCATCACCAGGCAAAGGAGCCTTGCATAAACAACCCCCTTGCGCCATGCTAGAGGCAGCTGCATCTCGCTGTTGGGCAAGGAATCCCTCTATAAACAGCCTCCGCACTCATCCCCAGAGGCAGCTGCTGAGAGAAGCCAGTTTTGCACCTAAGGGAGCTCATTCACTGAGGTTTCTCTAGAGCTTTGTGTTCACTTGCTGGAACAGGTGGGAGAAGCATCATTAGCAGTGTTTGGTGATGTTTTAACATAAAACCAGGCTGCTTTGGTCCTTACATTGTTTAGGGTTATTAATTACTTGGTTTGCACTGACAGCAGGGCCCCATCCTGCCTCAGCACCCCCTGTGCTGTTCAGGGGTCACTCATTGCTGAAGATGTTTGCAAAAGATCAATAGTCTGTGTCCAGCCCCAGACAAGGAGAGATTCCCCGTGCCCTGCCCAGTTTGGGAAGCTCAGCCCTTATAGGGGCAGCCCCTACTGACACAACCTCTATGCTAGGTGCTTTATGAACCCAGAATGACAGCCCCTGCCTGAGGAGGGGGGGCAGACAAGACAAAAAGGCACTTGTTTAAAACACAGGCTGGTGCTGTGAGCAGGGGCTGGCTGCTGTACCACCATTGGCAAGCCTGAGCGGCTGGCTGCTGACCTGGTCTAATGGTGTTGGGGTGGGAAGCGAATTTACATGGCTATAATTATACCACTACATGCCCTCCTATGGATGCTGCTATCCCAATCCAGCCATCCCTAGCTCTTATCTAGCACATCTCAGAATGCTTTGTGGGAAACTGAGGCACAGCATGAGCCCTGGCTTGCCCCAGGTCACCCAGGAGACCGTGGCCAAGGTGGGAGTAGAACCCAGGTCTCCTGAGTGTCAGCGCAGTGCTGAGCCCTCATCTTCTTTGCCATGGGACACCTGCCCCACATCGGGGGCAGTGCCCGTCAACGACATTAGCAGATTCAAAGCTGAACTTCATTGGTGCAGAGATAAAGCCTGTTTCCAAACAAATTTATCACCGAAACAACCAAGCTGAAGCAGAGAGATTGCAAGTGCCGAGATACAAACATGTCTGGGGTGGGACAGGGGAGGTGTTCATAGACAGATCCCTCACGCCCCTGCACCCACCCCTCCAGACATGCTTGGATTCTTCCCTTCCCCCTACCTATGTATCACCCCTGCCCCCCATCTCCCTCTATTAGAGGATACTGCAAAAAAACAAAATTCCCCAACCTCCATGCCAAGGGCTGTGTGCCCACACTCACTGCCTGCTGCCCTTTTCCTCCCCTGCCAGGGGCTGTGTGCACACCCCATTGCCCCCTTTCTCCTCATGCCCTGTGTTCTACATGCCCCCCCATTGCCTCCTCCCTCCCCGTTAAAAGTTGATACAATAACGACAGAGAGAAGGGAGATCATGGCCTTCTATTCGCCCTGTCTCCTAACCCAGGGACAGCCACTGTGACTGCAAGGTGGCAAATCCCGCTCTGCTGGATGGTCACACAAGGTGTCATTAGCTGTGGGACACTGCCACGGGATCGTGCTGAAGCCAGGAGCAAAGAAAGACTGAGGGACTGGCTGCATACGTGGACAAGGATAAGCCAGTGTAGGATACTTACGGCTAGTGAAGATTTGGGAAGGGGGAGAAGAGCTCCTATGTCACAGCTCAAGATGATCTCAGAGGATGCGAGCTAACCTTGAGACAGGATCCTCTCCCTCTGCTGGGGAGCTCTTGCGCCTATCTCAGCAGTAGCTGGGGCTGAGTAGTTAGCTAGGCACTGGGGGCAGAGCCAGCCTGCCCCTCCGACCGGTCCCTGCTGTTAACGGGCTGAGCCGGCTGTGCTGAAGCCGCAGTGCGTATTATTCTGTACAGGCTTGCCTACAGTAGACAGATGGGCCATTAGCGACTGCCCAGCCCCATTGACTCCTCAGGTGGGCATGGGGAACATTCCCAGAAGTGCCTCACTGGCTTTAGCAGCCCCCATTACATTTACAAAGGGGCCTGAGTCCCCGCACTTGCAAAGAAAAGGGGGGTCAGGTTTCTATACCCCCCCAGGCTGAGGGGTGAGCATCCCCCAGCAGGATGGGGAACTACACCTCCCGCTCCCTCCATCACAAGCCGCCAACCAGCAGCACCCTGGCCTTCCCCACAAAGAGGACAGGACAGGAAGGAGGGCTGGGCCATGCCCCGGCTGGTGGTCTGGGGTCTCTGAGCTGGGGGGGGGGGGGGGGGGGGAAGTTCTTGCCATCAGTCACAGCAGAGACCATGCAAGGCTGAGGGAGAGCAGAGGGTGCAGGGAGCAGCCACAGCCAAGGCAGCCTTCAGCGCCCCCTTCTGCTAGGGTTGAATCCAGCTAGGGTGGACGGGGCTGATGGCCCAGGCCACGTTTGCCCTGAACTCAGAGCAGTGAAGGCTCCTGTACAGTCTTTGTTGAAGGGATGGGCTGCCCCTAGCAGGGACCCAGAG
The DNA here is from genome assembly GCF_026122565.2 of Emydura macquarii macquarii. NCBI lineage: Eukaryota > Metazoa > Chordata > Testudines > Chelidae > Emydura > Emydura macquarii. Next base: position 4,469,304 of record NW_027131105.1, on the reverse strand, counting down.
CTCTTCTTGTCCCCCACTAGCTCTGCCACCCACAACCCAGCTCTGCAGGGGCAGAACTTCCCCGTGAAGCTTCTCCTCGAAGCCTGCAGGCCCAAGGTGGGCTGGGGGGGGGGGGGGGCCACTGGAGAGCAGAGGCCTGCCTGCCTATGTGCAGCTGCTTACCTAGGCTGAAGGTGAAGCAGTCTCAGGTGGGGGCCTACAGGAGGGCAGCCAGAAGCTCACAGTTGGTTTGGAGGCAGGAAGGGGGTAGGAGCCTGTTTCCTGCATTGGCCCCCCAAGCACAGCTGGGCTTGGTGGAAGAGGGGGTGCAGCTGGAGCTGCCCTGAGGAGCTGCAGGTGGATGTGCCTCCACAGGCACCCCCAGCCCCTCACAACATGAGAACAGGTGCAGCTCCCACCCTGGGAAGGCACCATTGCATTCCCCCCTCCCCAGCTCCCAGCACAAGCCCTGCATGGACAGATTCTAACACAGGGGAACTCCCCCACAGCTAGCACTGCTACCCCACTCCCTACCCTGTCCCCTAGTGGGGGCTGGAATAGCCAGGAGCCCCCACAGCCAGCGCTCCTGCCCCACTCCATACAGAGCCCGCTGCTGGAAGATGCAGTCAGGCACCTACAATGTTCTCCTAACACCCCTAGTAAGAGGGCAAAGGCTGCAGGGAGCTTGTAGGGTGGCTGGATGCGTGGGCTGGGCTCAGGAATCAGGCTCTGCACCATGCATCACTCACTACAGCTGCCAGGTGCCCACAGGGGAAGGAGACAGGTGAAGGCAGCGGCATACCAGGAGCAGACAGCTCCACTGCCAGGCTTACAGCCCTCTCTGGAATCCAGCCCCAGTTACTGAGCCCTCTGGAATGTAGACACCACAGGAGCCAGGCGGGAGTGATCACGCCATTTTCCGGCTGCAGTGAGCTCAGCTCTGCGGGGGGGGGGGGTTGGGGGGGTGGTGTGTGAAGCCTCCTGTCTGGCTTTGCTGGTCAGGCTCCCTGACAGCAGACAGGAAGGGGTGTGGCTGTGGAGAGACAAAGCAGGTGCTGAGGGACCCCATGCTGCCACCAGGGGCCCCCTGCTTGGAAGAAGAGGGGCCAGGGGCACACCAGCCCAGCTTATCCTGAAGGAAGGGGTTGAGAGGATAGGAGACAGAGCACAACTCATTTCAGCCCCTTCACCATAGGGACCTAGTCCCTGCCCTCCATGGAGAAGTCACCAGCATTGCCGTGCCGCACCCAGACCCCACACCCCAACATTCAGGCCTGCCCACGCCCCACCCCCAGGCGGCCATTTGTGCCTTGCTTTCCCCAGCAGCCTGGCTCTGTTAGCAGGTCGTTTATTAAATTACAGCAAGTCCAAGTGAAGGGTCGGGAGGCTGGAACGTAAACATGAGCTGGGAGCCCAGGGAGCAAGGCCAGCGCGGCTTGTTTTTAGCGGGGGCATGGCACTCTCAGGAGCTAGCGCAGACATGTCTCTGCTGGATCTCAGCCCCGGGGATGGGCTCAGCCCCGTCTCCCAGCTGTGGTAGTGTGAGGGGCATCCCTGCAGGGGGCGGGTAGTTGGCATCTGTGAGCAGGGAGGACTCGTCCACCGACTCGAACTCCGTCTCTGCGGGAGGAGTGGGGAGACAGTTAGAGACCCCAGAAAAACAAGATGGGGGGAGGGGTAGAGTGGCAGGTACAGACCCGGGGGGGAAAGGGGGGGGAAAAGGATTGTCATGGGCTCCAGTGAGAGGAAGCTGCAGGGGTCCTGCAGGGCGCTGCAGACATATCCCGACCTTCAGGGGCCAGATCATGGGTTACCCGCCGAGCCCACAGGAGACAAATCTATCCCCCACGGACAGCTTGGGAACCCCCTAAAGGGGCAGGCCAGGCCTCTCAGCCCATTGGGGGGACAGCCCATCCCCCCAGATATGTCTGTTCCCAGCTGCATACCCCCCCCACCACTGCACGGGGGCAGGGGGAGAGGAGGTTTCTAACTTCCTGCCTGGGTACAAAGGGGGGCCCTGCTGGATGCTGGAGCCTTAGGCAACACTTCAGTGGGTAATGAGTGGGGCTAGATGGTTAGAGTGGGGGAAGGGGGGGGAGGTGGGGCTGAGAGTCAGGGTACCTGAGTTCTATCCCCTACTCGGGGGGGGGGGCGGGGAAGAAGAGATAAGGAGCCTGGAAACCACTTTACCCACCTTCGCTCATATCTGGCTCCTTAGCCTGGGCCATGTCTCCTACAGGGCCAATCGTCTCCAGAGACTCGCCTGGTAGCGGTGGGGGGGAAGCTGCAGGGGAAGGGAGAAGAACAAGTCAGAGGCAGGGCCAGATCCCGGGGTCCTGCCCTCTTGCATAGCAAGGAGAAAGCAGCAAGACAGGCCAGGTCACAGGGCCTTGTCCCCTGCTCCACCCCTAGTGTAGCCAACAGGCAGCACTGGCAAAGGCTTGATTCCCACCCTGGTGGGCTCAAAGGATCCTGCAGCAGTGACTGGGCCTTCCAGCATACCCTCTTTGGAAATTAAATATGAGTTTATAAACCGTCCCCCTAATTGATAGCAGTAACTGGGCCTGGGAAAGGGGCACCAGGAAGGCAGACTCAATGAGTCGCACCAAGGAGACCTACTGACGTGACTCAAGATCAGCATGAAAATCATGCCTGAAACCCAAGCATGGGACCAAGAATCAACCAACCAAAGTTAGGGCATCAGAAATTAGGGCTAATTGGTAAACACAAAAATGTAAGGGGATGGGCTGGTACCACCCACCATTGCCTTCTGGAGTCCTCAGGAAGAGACTCCGGGGAAGGGGGGAATTGGTAGAGATGGACGCTGGCTGACTAAGACAGAAGAGCAGGAAAGAGGGAGCTTCACCACCATGGCTGTCACCCCACTGTTTCCTGGGAGCCCCAGATCTACCCTGACACCACTGGGCCTCTGACCTGATCCTGCGAGATGCCCTGACCAGACTGGGCTAGAGAGAGGGATCTAGACCACATCACCACCTCCACTGGCTTTTGCTGAATCTCAACCACCACCTGGGGTGGGAGACTGTCGTCCACCCCCTCCCCCCATCCTTTCACAGGTCCCTCTCCTTTTTCCTTCTGTCTAATAAGAGTCTGGCTTAGCCGGCCAAGACTGCATATTCCACAACACTTCTGTAAGCCTGTGACCACAGAGCCAGCTACAAGCACTACTCCAAATAGCCCAACAATGGTACGAGTTCACCAGGCCTCAGAACAGCTGACAGGAGCGGGTGGCTGTGCCCGTGCCTGTGTTTCCCAGCAGTAGATGGCAGGTGAGGATCAGGACCAGAGGCAGAAGCTGCATTTACTGTCCCCTTTCTTTCCCCTGTGTATGTTTTTTTTTCCTTCTAGGAAACAGGATCGGACTTTAACACCAGCAACAAGAGCTCCAGCTTCAACAGAACAGTCTTTTCCTGGAGGACAGTTACTGCCATCTAACATCGTGGCAAGGATTGAGAAGGATTTGGGGGGACTGAGGAGGGTGTGTGTGTGGGGGGGGGGAGGGGGTGTTCAAAACCTCTCTCCCGTTAGAGAGGGGGAACAAGAGATGTTGTCACAACGCAAGCCTGACTTAACATTTCCATTCTAAATCCTATCCCTGCTTTTCCTTTCTCTGTATGGTCAAGGCAGGGTTACAGGGGAGCTGCAACGGCTGAGGTCTCTGTACTCCAACCTAAGCCTTGGTTCACACTATTTAATGCCAAGCAGTGAGAGGGTCACGTTAACACCTTTGTCTCTTTGGGCCCATTTATTCCATCTAAATTAATACAACAGTCCTGCCTCCCTGCCCTAGTCCCACCTCAGTGGGAAGGGAACAGACAAGCCCGAGGCTCATGAGGTCCTGCCCCCGCCCCCCTCACCCCCCCGTGACCGAGCTGGAAGAGAATCATAGGTACCTGTGCCCTGGGGAGTCCTCTCCTGGCCACTCGCGCCCAGCCCCACGGCCTCAGGCTGTGGTGTGGTCAGCTCCTCTCCCTCCTCTTGGTCTGCTCAGGGAAGGGATAGGGCAGAGACAAGACCTGCTCAGCACCAGCCCTACCAGGTGAGAGCAACAGAGCCCGCCCCACCCAACAACAGACAAACAGGAACCCCCTCCAACCCAACACAGCAAGTGGAAAGCCCAGGCCCACCCCAGACTCCCCTCCAGCCGCCCGTACCTGGCCTGGAGGTGGCCATGCGCAGTTGTGCCTCCTCTCGCCGCTGCTGCAGGCTTCCATCCCGTGCGTTCACCTAGAGGGTGGGGGAAGGGAGTGAAACCAGGTAAGGCCCAATCCCCAATATGGCCACCCCCATCCTGCCAGAGCCTCCTACCCCTGACTGCATGGAGGGGTATAGCCTCCTGTCTCAACTCCCCCTCCCCATTGGCACCATCCCCTTGACCCTGCTGCACAGACCCCCCACTCCCTGCCCTTCATTCGCATGGGCTACATCCCCTGCTCCATACTGCCCAGAGGGGCACCCTCTCTCTCTGCTCCACGGCCTGCCCCCCCGATTTCCTCACCCCTCTGCCCCATACTGCTCCCCCCCAGGGAACTCCCCAGAGCCACCCTCTCACCTGTACTGAGAGGGGCTCACGGGGCCACACGCTGCCCCAGATCCACTGCAGGTAGCTGAAGAGGACGATGACACTGAGGAAGGTGAAGTTACTGGCCACGCCCAGGATGGCCGAAGTCACTGGGAAATTATAGAGCAGGTACCTGAGACAAGAGGGGATGGAGCCTGAGCATTAGGGGGCTGCAGCCTGGACCCAATCCCCCCCTCCCAGACACAGGCTCCTCCTGCAACCTGCCCATGGGGGTCGATTACAGGGAGCAGCTTGGTGGGGCTGCTGAACTGAGCCCACTGCAGCCCCCTAGCACCAGGAACTGCCCCCAATGCTGCGCAATCCCTTCCCCTTCCCACCAGAGGCATCCCCCTTCCTCACCGCAGGCCTGTGAAGTGGGCATGGATCCGCAGCTGTGCCCCATAGATTTGGATCCGCTTGGTCTGGATTTCTATCACAGCTCCGACGGTCGGGACATACTGGAGGGGACAAGCAGGGTCAGAGCAGTCACCCGCATCCCTAGCTAGCCAACTGGGACAGCAGAGCGCGTGCCTGCCCCCTGCTTTTCCCTCAGCCCAACCCAGGCAGTGGGGTAAGTGCCCACCTCCAACAGCGGGACAAGTGTCCCCATGCTCCCAACCCACACAGCAAGGGGAGCCGTTACTTGCAGCGAAAAGGGAGAGTCTCTGTGCTAGACACCCAGGACACCTCCTGCCGATCAGCTCCCATGCTGGAGGTTCGGAAGCAGAGGCTCTGGCCAGCCCAGCCCCAGTGATCCAGACAACTAATGCAGTAGAGGCCTGCCTGCCCTGCCCCTCACCGAGTCCTCCCTGTAGTCCGAGTACAGCTCCACCTCGACCGTCTGCTTCTGCTCAGCAAAGCCCAAGAAGAAGAGCCCAGCGAAGACCAGAGTGTCCAGGGTGTGCAGCAGACCTGAGCGGTAATGCAGCATGGTCTGGGGGGAGCAGAGCCAATGTTAGCATTGAACTTGAACTCACCCTGGTCCACAGCCACCAACACCTCCCACCAGCGCTCCAGGGCCATTAGGGGCTCTGCCAGCAGGGAGGTGCTTCTTGCTTAAGGATCTCCCAGGGTTTCAGCCCCACTGCACAAGGAGGAAGGGAATTGCCCAAGAGTGTGCAAGGGCAGAGCATAGAATAGAACCCCAGTGTCCTGGTTCCCAGCCCTAATCCACGAGACCCCACTCCCTCCTAGAGACGGGGACAGAAACCAGGAGTCCTGCCTGCCTCCTCTCTTTGCTCTACTTCCCCAAGAGTCACTGCAGCCCCTGGCAATGGGTGGAGTAGCTGGTATGAGGAATCCTGCCTCAGCCTCCCTGGACCCTCCATCTGAGGCAGGGAGGCCAAGATTGTAGGTGTCCATGGCACTGAAACAGGGGAAGTGGGTGGCTCAGAGAGGGGGCTGGGACAGACCCTGGACTCACTGATCTGGCGGAGGAGGAGATGATGCGCCCACCCTTGGTGTAGCAGGACATCACCACCATGAACATGCCCAGGTCCTGGTTCACAGGCGACTCAGGCAGCTCCAGCTCCAGGGAGATGCGATAAGGCTGCCCGTACATCAGCACCTACAGGACAGCAGGAGGTGTCAGACAGAGGGGTGTGATGCCTGACCCCCCAAACCACCCCAGAGGCCCTACAGCCTCCCAGAACACACAGCTGTGGGGAGAGCACATCAGAGATAAAGCAGGGAGGCTGCCCCCTAACCCCACCACTGCAGGGAAACCTGCCACCCCCAGTGCTGCTGCCAACTGGCCCCAGATAACATCACCACACCCCTTGGGTGCCCATGGGGCCAGAATCCCCAGGCAGCTGACAACCAGTGGCCTGCCTCATGCCCACTGGCACTTACCCTGTCCCGGCTGTTTTTGACCAGGGAGATGTTGGCAGTGGGGAAGGAGCATAGGTCAGGGCCTGGCGAGCCACAGTCTGTCCTAGGAGACACAAGGCAGTGGGTCATACTCAGGGATCACCAGCTCCTCCAGACCTCTTCAAACCCACCTCCCTCCCCAGCAGCCCAGACCCTTACTCTTGGGAACAGGTCCCAGCTCAGAGGCACCCACAGCCCCAGAAAGTGGGGGTGGGGGGCAGGCAGCCAAGAGGGCCCCAATGCACTGCCTGTAGGGGCCTGTCTCAGGAAATCTGGCCCAGAGCTGTGCTCAGAAGGTGCACAGAATCCTAGGGTTAGAAGAACTCGCAAGGCTCATCTAGTCTAACCCCTGCCAAGATGCAGGATTTGTTGTGGCTAAACCATCCAAGACAGATGACTATCCAGCCTTCTTTTGAAAACCTCCAGCGAAGGAGCTGCCACAACCTCCCTAGGCAGTCTGTTCCCTCCAGCCACCCCACTCACCTGAAGCGGTAGTGCACGGGGCTGACGTAGCTGACGGTGGGCATGTAGGAGTAGTAGAAGCTGCCATAGAGGAAGACGGCGACCCAGAGCAGCAACAGCAGCACGCAGAGCAGGATAGCCGTCTGCAGCACTGTGCGCCGGACCCGCAGCAACAGCAGTGCGGCCACCTCCTGGGCCCACTGCAAGAAGGGCCCTGTGCTGCCGCTCATGGCACAGGGGCCTTGGGAGTCCATACACAGGTGCCTGTGGGAGGGGGAAGAGAGGGAGCCCCCAGCTCCTGTGTTGGGGAAGGGGAAATAGAGTGGCCGTGCCTGCTCGAGTGCTTGCAAAATGGCTCAGGCTGCTGGAGATGCCCCGTGACCCAGCTGGAAAGGGCCCAGGCTGAGGGGCTCCTTTACAGGAAAAAGGCTCTGGCTCAGGGCAGGCAGGCTGGCCAGTCTGCGCCGCTTGGCCTTCCAGTAGTTGTCTCTAGCCATGGGAGAGGGTCCCAGGGGAGTCACTGGCACGTAGGCAGGTCCATGCCAACAGGCTCGTGGCAGGGCTTCCCCGGAACTGGTCACACGCTGGAGTTGTGCCTCAGGGGCCAAAGACCAGAACCAATCTGAGGAAGAAAGGACACAAATAACGGGGTCAGCAGGGAAACCACATGGGGGAGTCTAGACTGGGCAGCAGGATTCCTGGGTTCTGGTCCAGCCTAGGGGGGAAGGGATGTGTTCGGTGTCTGGATGCCGCAGCCTACCCACAGCTTGGAAAGGGGGTGGGGAGAAGGGCTAGATGGCTGAGGCAGCCCCCAGCTAGAAAGGAGGGTTGGGAGTTAGAACTCCCGCTTCTGCTTGTGAGAAACACTATAAGATCGGACCCGCCTCTGGAGGAGGTGATGTCTAGTGGTTAGAGCAGGGGGCGCTGGGAGCTCGGGCTCCTAGGTCTGCCCCAGTTTTAGAGGGCGCGGAAGGTCTAGCGACCAGAGCAAGGGGGCGGGGGGCGCTAGGAGCCCGGACTCCTGGGTTCTATCCCAGCCCCGGGCGGGGCGGGGCGCCCCGCGTCCTAGGCCCGGGCGGGGTGCACCAGCAGCCAGGCCCAGGGTCACTCGGCGGGAACCGCTCTCACCGACCCGGCCGCCCGTCCAGCTCCGTCTTGGCCGCCGCGCCGCCGGCTCGGTTCGGCTCCACCTCTTCCGGGCGCGAGACCGCCAGGCCCGGCAGCCTCCGGGAGCTGGCAAAGAGCGCGGCGGCGGCGGCGGAGCGGGGTCGGGGCCGGAAAGAGCTCCGCCCACTGCAGGCACCATCCGTCACGTGATCAAAGACGCGCCTCTCCCTGTCTCCATGGCGACGCGATCTCTGAGAGCAGCCCCCCCCAAACTCCCCTTCCCCCGAAGGCCCGCCCCGCCCCCCCCAGACACCCTGGCGATCCCTGCCCCCCATCCCCTCCACCCCAGGGTCCTTGCCCCCCCCCACCGAGAGACCCCTCCCACTGCAGCGTCACCCGGGACGCTCTGTCCCCCAGCCCCGTGTCCCTGTCCCCGCAGAGCAGCACCCACGGTCCTGCCCCTCCCCCCCGAGAGAGAGCGAGACCAGCCCCCCCCAGACAGACACTCGCAGGGCTGATGGGCTCCCACCCAAACCCTGACCCAGACACACCCCCGCCCGTCCATGCCCCCCCGCGGCCCCCCTTCACCCCGTATACCGGCTCCCCCCCCCCAGGGCCCCCGCCTACTCCGGGACTGCCCCGCAGAGAGACCCCCCCGCCCCGCCCCCCGGACAACGCTCCGGAGTAGGAGGGATCGGGGCGCGGGGCGGCAGGACCTGCCCGGGGTGGGCGGGTGCCAGGTGTCTGCCAGCCCCCAGCCCAGCTCCATGGCAGGGCACCGGGAGTCCGGACGCCCGGCTCCTGTCCCCAGGTCGGGGAACGGAGCGGTGGCTGCGGGGCTGGGAACCAGGAGCCGGGGGCTCGATGCCGGGAGCGGCCCCGATCCAGGCAGGGCGGCAGCCCCCGTGCCCGGCGCTGCCCCTGATGTCAGATTTCCAAATGAGCGTGGTGGGGAGACGGGTCCTCACTGCAGCTGCTGCGGGCCTGTACCACCAGCCGCTGTGCAGGGGTGCCCGGAACCCAGCCCCTGCCTGGCCCCGTCTGGGGCGCTATGCCCCGCTAGCGCCCGCTGGCTCCCTCCCTCCCGCCCTACCGGGGCTGTGCACCAGGGGCCCCTCGGGGCTGGGCAGGGAGCCAGCGCTCAGCCGGGCGCCGCTGGGCGTGCGCTCCTCCCCCCGCAGCAGGCATGGTCCGCTCCCAGCATCGAGCGGCTCTGAGCATCCTTAAGGTACCAGGGCGCATTGAATTAGCTGCATCCCTGAGGAGGCAGAGGGAGCGGAGCCGTCTGCAGGGCGCTCGGGGCACCTGGGTGCACAGGGGAGCCCATCCCTGCGTCTCTCCAGCTCCGGCAGCGACCGTCGAAGGTCAGTGCCCAGGGGTGCCCTGGCCAGCCACTGGGGCATGCCAGATACCAGAGGAGCAGCCAGCCTGGATGGGGGGCAGGGGGCACCGGGTGCTGCTGCTGTACTGGCAGGGCCCATGTGGGGCTGGCTGCTGGATGGGGGCCCTAGCCGTGCCACTCCCAGGTGGGCAGGGTTAAGGGGGGTTGGGGTAGGGTTCTTCCCCATCTGGGCTCAGAGCTGCCCCCCAAAGCATATTGCCGAGAGAGAGGGCGGGAGCAAAGGGACGCTGCATTTGAGGGCTGGGGGCAGATGCAGTGGGGGGAGCAACCTGGGGCAGGCCAGGGAGCAGGCTGCTGGTGCTGTCGGAGGGGGAGCAGAGTGAGCAGCAGCCCCTTTGTCTGCACAGAGGGCTGGGCTAGTCATCCTGCACCCGCGCCCAGCACTGTGCAAGGGGGCAGTGGGTGCCCCTCCAGGGGCTGCAGCGAGGGGTTGGGGGCTGCAGGTCAGCTGGGGAAAAGGGACTCAGTGAGGGGCGGGGCGGGGGGGTCAGAGATGGGGTAGAACTGAGAGGAGGAGCTCAGAGAGGAATCAGGTCTGAGCAGCTCCTGCCTCCCAGCCGGGTGCTCAGGCCAATCTGAGATTTGGGGCCCTGAGGGGGTCTCAGTCCCACCGAGAGACAATCCTGGGGGGCAGCACAGGCCCTCTTGTGCCTGAGCCTGAGAATAGAATGGGAAGGGGGGCTCAGGGATGGTCCCACTCGCTCCCTTCTCCCTGGGGCTGAGCTCTGGCTGGCACAATCCCCACTCAGCCCAGGCAGGCGGCTCCCAATGTTGAGTGACTATGGGGCAGGACAGTCTGTTCTGCATCTACTGCCACCCCCTGCCTCAAAGGGGGGCAGTTAAGGTACTTATGACATAGGACAATGCCCCTAGCCATGGGGAGGCAGGCCCAGCCATCAGATGGTACCTTGCTACCCATTGGCAGAACCCCCCATGCATGGGGAATGACCCCCCTCCAATCTCTCCAGGGCAGGAGTGGCCACACTGGAGCAAATTAGGGCTGTCATTCTGGGGTGGGAGCACCCCCCTTCCATCCTCCCCCACGATCCCCTCCCCAATGCCATGCCCAAGGGGACTGGGCTCCAACTTGGGATGCTTGGGCTGTCTGGACAAGCTCTAAAAGGCGCCAGTTGGTCCTGAGCAGCCAACAGTGCACCATGCAGCTGGGAGCTCTGGGTTGTAGGGGGAGCACTAGACAGCCAGAGTCAGGGATACAGGGCCTGGGCCAGGAGGAGGTAGGGCAAAGGGGGAAGCTGGGCCCAAGAGCTGGAGTGGGGGTTTGTAACTCCCCTGGTAAAGCTCAGCTGTAGCCACCCCCCCAAGACCCATACTGCTGGGGAGAAACTGAACCCACAGCAGCAAGATTGGAGCCCCCTGTCACCAGCAGCCTGTGGGGACAGTGGTGAGGGGCTAGCATGGCCCAAAGAAGCTGAGAAGCAGGGGCGGTTGTCTAGCGGTCTGTCCCCAGTCCACTGGTCAGGAGGCTCCAAGACATGGGCCCCCAGGTTCCCATTAACTCTTGCCCAACCTCTGCTCTCCCTCTACAGGGTCCCCATGAAGGGCGAAACCCCCGTCAACAGTACCATGAGCATCGGGCAGGCCCGCAAGATGGTGGAGCAGCTCAAGATTGAGGCCAGCATGTGCCGGATAAAGGTGGGGACTGGGGTGGCATCTTCACTGCTACTGTGGTGGAAAAGGGCCCCACCCACCTTCACTGCTACTGTAGTGGAAAAGAGCCCCACCCACCCACTCCCAGAGCTGGAGTAGCCAGGAGGCTGGCACTCCTGCGTCGTTCCCTAGAGTGCCCCTGCTGGGAGAGGCCAGGGCTGGAGGAGCTGAGGGCTCGCCCCACAGCCGGTGTTCCTGCCCCACTTCCTACAGCATCTCCTGCTGGGCCCACCCTGCAACGTTCTCACGCCCCGCTCCCTGCAGGTATCCAAGGCAGCAGCTGACCTGATGACATACTGTGATGCCCACGCCTGTGAGGACCCGCTCATCACACCAGTGCCCACCTCTGAGAACCCATTCCGCGAGAAGAAATTCTTCTGTGCGCTGCTCTGAGCCCTGCCTGCCCCACCCCTCAGCTACAGCCCCTGTATAGCCCCACTCCCAGCCTCTTCCCTACCCTTCCCCGGTGATTGGGCAGGACTTCCCAGGTAGGCCTGACCCCCCGCAAACCCTCAGGTCCTCCTAGGGCCAGCTTTGGCGCTGGCTGTGCGGCTGGGACCGCTACTCCCACCCGCCCAACTGAGCTTCCCCAGAGAAGGCACCTGCCCTGAGCCAAAGCCCCTCCCCCTCAGGGGGAACCAGCCCCACTCTCGCTCCTCACACCCCAAGCAGGAGGGAGCATCGCACCTCACCCTGGCAGGAGTCACTCCAAGCCCTGCTCCCCTCTCCTGGCCTGGGGCAGCTGAAGCTGCGGGACCATCCCCAGCAGTGTCACGGCAGCCACAAATCCCCCCATTTCCATTAGAGGGGCAGGCCGTCAACTCCCAGTCTGCTGCTCCTGGGCCTGAGGAGGCAGAGGGGGAAAGAGGCCCATCCCCTTCCCCCAGGGCTGGAGGGGCAGCACTCAGACTGCAGGGCTCAGCTGCCCCACACACTGTAAACTGGGACCTCGAGAATAAAGTAACAGGAGGCACAGATGCTGGGCTGGCATCAGTGTTATTGCAGTGTGGCAGCACAAGGGGGCGCCAGAGGCAGTGCCAGAGGGGTTCATGGCACTAAGGGGCCTGGGTTGGGGGAATGGGATGGGCAAAGGCAAGGTCAGTGCCAGGACACTGCTGCCATCAGAGGAGGCTGGCTGGGGGGTGGATAGGGGCATCAGCGGGGGCTTGTTTGGGAGTAAGCAGGGGGGCACTTTTGGGATGAGGGGCCTAGCTTGAGAAGTGTGTGGGGGAGAGGGGGGCGCTAGGCACTGCACCAGGAGCTTTGCTGACAGCTGGAGTCCCAGCCCAGTCTCTATGTGCAGTGGGCAGCCTGCAGCCCTGGAGCCCGATGGTGGGAGCCACCATTCCCCCATCCTAGTGCAGACTGGCTCAGGGACCCCGGGAGGAAAGGGAGCAGCCCAGACAGCCCCTAGCTCACAGCCCACTTCCCACCCCTTAGGGAAGCTGGGTGGCTTCTACACACACAATAATCCACCCAACTGCAAACACGGCACCCGCTGCCCCTCCGCCAACCCGTGCCAGGGCATGCATGGCTCCCCCCACTGATAGTGCCAGACAGCACCCCCCCCCCCCCCGGAATCACCTCCCCCCCACTGACACAGCACAGGGCTCCATTGTGAAAATAAATTGTAGCTCTTTATAGCTATTTCTATACAGTCAAAAAGCAGCTGTGGGTGGGGTGCCTCTCCGGACATGGAGAGAGAGGAGACAGCAGTGCCAGGAGTGACGTGGAGCAGGATCTGGGGTTGGGCTGAGGCCCCCAACCTGGAGCAAACACAGCCTGCTTGGCACAGTGCTGGAGATAGATGATGGGGAGCTGCACAGCCCAGCCTCCAGCATGGGGGAGCAGAGCGTGGCAGGCAGCCTGTGAACTGCAGGCGGGGGCTCCCTGCTATGGGCAGCACGGGAGTGGTGGTGAAATCACAATTCACTCTTTCCCGGGAGGGGATGGAGCCCTCCACAGCACAGGGGGGTGTATGGCAAAGCAAGGGGCATGTCTGCAGCTGCTCCCAGCCTTTGGTCCCTGTGATCCTTTGCTGACAGGTCTGTGTGTCAGGGGTCAGAGCCCCCTGGGAGCGACGGTTGGCCAGGGAGGCTCAGAAAATCTTGCTGATGGATTCACCGAACTTTCTGACGCCGACCCACTTCACTGCAAGAGGAGTGGGAGGGGGTGAGAACTGGGAACCCCCAGCCCTGAGAGGCAAATCCCCCTCTCCCTTCCCACAAGCAGGGCAGATCTCCTCCACGCACACTCCCACCTCCCCTCAGCAGAACCCTCCCTTCTCCGGCGGCTTGGCTGGAGGCTCCAGAAACCTCGATGAAGGATTTGTGGAACTTCCTGACACTGGCCCACTTGAGCGCAGGGGGAGAGAGGCAGATCCCATGGCATCCCCTTCCCAGGGACCCACACAGCACCCCCAAGGGGCGCCCAGCGTTCCTATTACCAGGCCCTGATGCTAGGGCTGTGACCTGGGCCAGCAGGCAGCTCGGTGGGGCTGCGGATGCACCTGGCGCCCCAAGGTAGCCTTCAAAGAGAACGTAGCTCTGGGCCTGTGGGCGCAGCTGTGGGCCTGCTCTGTGTGGCACTGCCAGCCTCTCGTAGCCCACTGACACCTTGGTCGGCAGCTCCTGGGTTGCTGCAGGGAGCAGAGAGCCTTACTGGCTGCTGCACGGCCCGAGGGAGCCCCTACCCTGCTAGGAGCCCCATCCACCCCCAGGGCAGCTCAGCCCCTTCCCCCTCCCCACACCCAGGACTGTCCTCAGGTGGCTTGGCCCCCTGAACACCCGGAGGGACTCCTGTCCCCACCTGGGGATGGCTCAAGTCCCTCCCCCCTCTGCTGGAGACCCCAGGGAGCCCTGCACCCCTCCCCCCACAAGCTCAGGGGATACAAGGCCTCACTCCCAAGGCCACTGCCCTCCCATTGTGGGGAAGGCAGAAGAAGGGGCAATACCTCCCCTTCACAGGGTAACCCCACCTCTGGCTCACCTGGAAAGTACGTGATGGGTTTCCCTTCCAGCCATAATCTCTGGGAAGGTGCCCAGGACATCTAGCTTGGGTGAGTGCCAGGCTCCAGCGAGAGCAGGGGGCGGGTTATGCAGCTTGATGAGGGCAGTGTGTGTGTGTGTGTGTGGGGAAGTGAGACCCGAGCACGTGGGGGGCAGTGACTGACAGCGAGGGGCGGGTGCATGAGGTGAGAACAGGGGTGGGAAAGGTTAGAGAATGGAGGGGAGGATTGGAGAGCAGGGGGCTGGTGAGGCTGTGGGGTGGGGATGGGGGAGGAGATGGGAGCGTGGGTATGGAGGCAGTTATTGAGGCTGTGAGATGGGGCAGTGGGGGAGGGGATGGGGGGCTCAGTGAGACTGTGAGGTGGGGGGGCAGTGGGGAAGGGGACAGGGCCCTTATGTGCTGAATCTGTTATGGGCTGCCCATAAGCATCAGGACAAATGGGGGGTGGGGGAGAACTTGTCTCACCTGGCCATTCAGACCCACACTCACATTGTCTACTCCACCTTCACCAGCCCATACACCTTCCCAATGTAGTACGGTGGGACCTGCAGGCCTGTGCAAACAACCTCCACTGTGCAGTTTGAGGATGTCACAAATGGGTATGTCCCTGGGGAGAGATGAGAGGTCAGGGTGGCAGCAAGCGGGGCCTTCAGAAATGGGGCTTACGGTCCCCCATCTCTAACCCACAGTCCACGCTATCCCAGCCCCGGAGTCCAGCTGTGATGAGGACTCTCCCTTCCCAGCCTGCACTGTGTTGACCAGGACGCGAGGCTGTTGTTTGGCTGCTGCTGCTTTTGCTGTGCAGAGCCCCACGGAGGAGAGAGGGGTGCAAAATGCATGCATTTTGGTGCTGTTTTTAGGAACGTGTGACTCAGTTTCCCCATTCACTTTGTGTGGCTCCCTGCTGGGGGTGAGGGGTTAACTCCTCCTTTGGGGAGGGTGAGAAGGGATGGCTGGGTGTCACATAGCCATATCTGGTTCCAGCCCAAACCAGCTTATCAACAGCTGAGTGTTGTCAGCCCAGATGAATGAAGGTTCCTGCAGAGACAATGGAAGCTCCCAGGAAAGCACAACAGCAAGGCAGTAGGGCTGGAGCGAGGAACAAAGGAGCAGGAGTGGTGAGGAGAGAAGACAATCTCGGCAGCCCCAAGCACAGCACACACAGGGTCAGAAAGACAGACATGGGCTCCAGGCCGCCAAGGAGAAAGCAGGGCAGTTGCTTCTGCCAACACAGGCTTGGATTTAAGTCCTGCTTTCCCAGCTAACCCAAGTCTTGGAGCCGTGCGGCTGCCCTAGGAAAAGCTCAGTCCAGGGCTGGGCGCTCCCTAAAGAGACTGCAAATAGACAGGGCAGGGGCCTCACCCACTGTTCACCCGGCATGGGGAGTGCGCCACACTTACCGAAGTCCATATCCAGCAGGGCAGCACTGGCTCCTTCCACCAGGATCTTCTTGGAGGACCTGAGCAGGGCCTGGTGCATGAAACAGACACCATACTTCCCCAGGGGCTGGATCTTTTTAGCATAGACCTGGGGCGAGGTGCTGGGATCAGACAGATGGGTGGGAGGGGAGGTGCTACCACACAGTCTCTGGGGCTACTCAGGGACACTGGGAGTTCTCGGCCAGGTGGGGGATCAGGAGTGTCTTTCCAGGGGGAAGTGGAGGGCAGTTCCTGGAAGGGGGGTTGGTTCTCAGCCAGGTGGAGGACCCCTGGGGACAAGGGAGTATTTCTGGGTGATTCTCAGGCAGGTAGGGGATCCCCAGAGGGGAAGGAGGTGTTTCTGGAGGGAAGATTGGTTCTCAGCCATGTGATGGACTCCTGGGGGAAGAGTTATTCCTGGGGCAGAGGGGAGGGTTGTTTGCAGCTGGGGGGGAGAGATCACTGGGACCCTTACCCATCTAGAGCTGTTGCAACTCCGCCTCTGTGTCAATATTGGGTACATGGCCTTATGCTGCAGTCCAGCTAGCATCCTGACCATAATGACCCCACAAGCGCACCCCCAACCACCACTGGGCAGGGACTGCAGGGAGAGGAGCTGCCCTGTCCCCAGGGAATGTGAAACCCATAGAAACAGCCTCCCCTCCCCTCAACCCCAGGCATCCTCAAAGGAGATCCTCCCCAGCCCAGCCTCTGCCATTAGTAACCACGGGGAACCCCTCTGGAAATACCCCAGTCCCAGCTCCATCCCTCTTGCCCCTCCCAAATGGAGACCCAGCTGTTAACCCCACATCACTTCTTGTCACCCTCCTGCTGCTGCTCCCAGATCCGGTCCACAGCCTGGTGGAAACCAAACACTGGAGCAACAGAGAACAGGAGATGAGGTGAGAGGGGAGGGACACCCCCATCCCCTGCTACCACTGCCCCACCAGTACCCTCCCCATCTGCTGCCAAACCCCCCCGACTGCCTCCACCAGTCCAGCTGCCAAGTCATCCCCTCCCAGTGAGCCCAGAGCCCCCTGGTTCGTGATAGGAGACATTCCCAGGGCAGGAGGAGAGGTCCTGAGGATGCAGACAACACCCCTGCTGGCTGCTGTGAGCTCTATCTGAGATCACCGGCCCCGACTTCCAGCCCTCCAGGCCTGCAGGGAAGAAAAACACATTACTGTGGGAAGGTCAGTCAGGATCACCCCAGGCCTCCCCCATGGGACCCTCACAGCCTAGCCCACGCTACACGCCAGGCCTGAGCCTCCCCTCCCCGTGCAGGGGGGTCATGACAGCCCTGCTACAAAGAGTGGGAATTGCGATTTACTTACCCTGCCTTTATGTAACCAGGGGAAGGTGGGGGAGAACAAGAACCCAGGAGTCCTGACTCCCACCCCTGCTCTAACTCACGAGACCCTACTGCCCTCCCAGAGTTGGGGACAGAACCCAGGAGTCCTGCCTGCGCCCCTGCCCACCAAACCCTCTCTCCGAGGGAGGGGACAGCAAGGTGGCTGGGATCAGTCACTCACCAGGCCCTTTCTTAAGGTTCTTTTCAGCTTCTTCAAAGAGCCCCAGCAGGTGACTGACCACTCCACTCCCTGGACAGACACACAGCAGCAGGCTCTCAGGCTGGGGTGCCAGGGGCTGAACGAGGGCCAAAGGGCCTAGAAGAGATGCGGCATGGGGAGGTGGCATTGCAGGCCAAGACCCTGCTGAGCATTGGAAGCAGGGCAGCATTGGGGGTCAGGGTGGGGATGCAAAGGGATACAGGTGTGTGCACGTGGGGGGTGTCACTCAGCAATGAGGAGCCCGCAGGGCACTGGGGAAGATGAGGGTGTAGGCAGGTAGATGGGGCCGTAGAGAGGTCTTGCACTGATGAAGGAGGCAGCATGGCAGTTCTGGACCCTGCTGGGGGCCAGAGGGGGAGTATTGGGGGGCTGAGGTGGGGATACTGGGGTACAGGGAGGATTCTCACCGATGGAGGAGGTGACATGGTGGCTCAGGAACCCTCTGACCTTTGGGGGTGGGGATAGAGGGGGATACTGGTGAACACTGAAGTCACTCTCCCATGCAGGAGGTGGGGTGCTGGGGTGGGGATGCGGGGGGCCATTGGGGCACATGGGGTCACCCAGCGATGACGGAGATGGGGCGGTGGTTCAAGACCCCGCTGGGGAACAGGTAGAAATCGTACTCGACCTGCCCCACGGTGCGCCCCGCGTTGGTCCCCGCTGCGGTGCGGGGCCAGGCCGGTCGGAGGACGGGGGTGGACGCGGGAGCCTGGGGCTCTGGAGCAGCCATCGCAGTGAGCCCCACCCCCCGCAGCGCAGCCACCCCCCGGCACCTGCTCACCAGGGCAGCGTCCGCAGCCAGCAGACCCACCACCGCGCCCCAGAACCACGTCACCCCGGGGCCGCCCGCCCCCCGGTCCATCCCCGTTCTGCTGGCCCTAGCCCGACCCCGTGCCCTCTGCCCCAGCCACGTGCAGGCTTTAGGCTGCACCTGCCAGTCCAAGACATGGGGCGGGAACATGGCGGCGTCCAGGTCGGCTTCAGCACCCGGAGCCAACATGGCGGCGCCCAGGGTCGCTCAATAGCTGGAACCAACATGGCGCGGCGCTGGGGCTAAGGGGCGGGCGGGCGCGCGCAGAATCTCTTCCCACCGCCGGTCAGCCGCAGAGCTGCGCTCCAAGCCTCTCCCATTCCAGGATTCAAGATGGCGGCCCCGCGGGTCGCTTCCAATCCAGAGTCGGAGGTGGCGATTCCTTAGGCAGCTTCTATTACACGATCTAAAATGGAGGGCGCTTGAGCAGCTTCCATTCCAGTAACCAAGATGGCAGCACCCAGAACAGGGTCTGTCCCAGCAGCTAAGATGGCAGCACCGTGCATCAATGCCTGGCCACAATAACATGGTGGTCCCTCAGCCAACCTCAGTTCCAGAAACTAACATAGCTGCACCCACAGGCGTTTCAGCCACAGGCCAAGAGTGGTTTGTGTTATGGCAGCACCCAGAGGCTCCAGTGGAAGGTCCAGAGGCACTGAAGGCCTCAGACTAATCCTCTCTGGCATAGCTCAGGCTCTAATCAGAGGGAAGCATGCACAGCGCAGCCCAGGTCCTGCAGTCCCAGTCCCTACTCCTCCAGCCCCACATGACCCTCTCCCCCCAGCTACGTACCTGAACACATGGGCATACATGAGGCTGATACCACAGGGATTGAATCAGGGCCTCCAGAGCTAAAAGAATGAACAGCTACAGCTTGAACTAGAGGCAGGCTCCCTAGCTGGCTGGGCCTGTAACAGACTCACAGCCTGTGGGGGTTGGGGATGTAACACACCAGCCAGTCAAAATGCACAGGCAAAACACCAATCACTTCGGTGCCCAGCAAGGGAACCTACCTTTTGCTGCACCTACCATACCCAATGCCTCTCCCAGCTCAGGAATCCCTCTCCAAGAAGGCCCCTTTCTCTGTGTGATCCCATAAGCTCATAGCGGGGCCCATGACTACCCCAGTGACTTTGGTTTCAGTAATCAGGAAGATGACCCCAGCCCACCACAAGGGAAAAGCAGCACATTAGTGGTGGTGAGAGAGGCATTACTGCCCGGCACCCAATACCACAATATCAAGAAACAAGATGAGGTCAGCTGTACAACCAGCGCTGTGGCACTTGTGAGGGTTTTGCCCATCCCACAGCCAACATGGTAGCCCCAGGCGAGGCAGATGGTGTAGTGGGAGTCACAGTCACAGGTGAGCTGGATGTCAGGGATCATGTCTCATGTTTATTATCTGTGAGAACAAAGAATGTCTGGGAAATATGCAAGAGTCATGGGGCATAACTGCCACTCAGCACACAAAGGTGTTCCTAGTGTCCCCATGAAGACTGGGGATAGGGCAGCGTCCCCAGCTGGCAAGAAGCCAGGATGTCCTTGGGAAGCTCAGATCGCACTCTCTGTCACGGGGCCCCAACACATCTCTCGGAAGCAGAAGGCTGTGGTTGCAGTTCTCTCCAGAGTGATCCCACCAGCTACTTTGATTCAAAGCTCTTCTGGAAGAGAGGACTGAGGGTAAGTGAAGGAAGAATCATGTGCCTGGCGGGGCTCCTTCCAGAAGCCTCTTCACCCCTCCTGGTCTTCCTCTCCATCATCCCAACACCACCCTGTGTCTGCAGCAGATGGGACATGGCTCCCAGACCCGCATGGAACAAGGCACCTAGGCACAACACAGACTCTACCAAGGCACAGGGAACCTGGGATCTCATGGTGTTGGGGTACCTGGGAGTGCCCTGGGAGGGGGAGCCCCAGCAGAGGGCACCCATTCCTGCCTTCACCCGTTCCCCAGGGCTGTTGGGGATATTAGTGTCAGTGCAGCACGAGATGAATGCTGTTAGCCCAGGCCCCCTTCCCTGACAAACCAGCATTTGCTCCAGCTCCTCCACAGTGGCTTTATCCTCCAGAATCCTGGGCAAAGGGGAGAAGAGCTTCCATTACTGATGTGGCCTCTGACCCAGCATCCCCACACTCCGAAGTCCTCCCCCCCAGCACAAAGGGTCGCTAAGGCTAGATGGATAATGCACCTGGCAAAAGAACAATGCTGAGATAGGGAAGGTAGATAGTACCTGTGCCGCTCCCACCGGCACTACCTGACCCTACAGTTCCTGCCCCTGCTCCCCAAGACTTGTATCCCTGCTGACTTTGGACCAGGTCCATTCTGCACCCACAGGCTGATTCCCAAATCCACCACCCCTGCATCTCCATGCTCTTCACCCAGCTCTCACCACCCCTGTATCTCCATGTCCCTCACCCACCGACCCTGCACCCATTACCGCTCCATGTCCATGCCCAGCACCCTCTGACCACCCCTCACCCCCAGGAATGGGCGACAGTTTCAGCTCCACCCAGCCCAAGGGAAGTTGCAGGCAATCGGGAAATTAGCGGCTGAGGCTGGGTCCTGGGACAATTTGGGGTGGGCTCTTGCCCACTTCAGGCGTTCCCTCTCCGGTGCTCCGAGGAGGGGGTGTGCGTGTGTCCGTCCCCGGGGAAGGATCCCAAGAAGGGAAGTAGGAGGACGCGCGGTGGGTCCCGGTTGCTCCATCTCCAGCCCCCAGACAGGGATCCCAGCCAGGCGCCGGGGCAGGGTCTGACGCCCGCGCCCCGGGGAAGGGGCCCATCCCAGGCGGCGTTCCCCGGCTCGTTACCTCTCCAGCGCCCCGTTGATCCGCCGCACGTTGGCCGTGATGGCCGCAGTGGTCCCGCTCAGTCGGCCGAGCGCATCTTCCAGCACCTGGCCGTCGCTCCGCGTCTGGCCCGGCCTGGGCAGCAGCAGCCCAGAGCTCCGGCTGCGCCGAGCGCCGCCCGGGAGCGGAGCCGCGGCCTCCATGGCCGGGCAGGGACAGGAGCGCGCAGGCAGCAGCGTCTGGAAGCGCCCACGTGGGGTTTCGGAGAGCAGCCCGGCCTCTGCTCCCTCCCAAGGGGCAGGGCCCCTCCGGCTGTGGCTCCAGGCGGGGGTCGGGCCCAGAACCAGGCGCTGATCAAAGACTCTCCCCAGCCCCTGCAGCCACTGGGGAGGCGCCTAAACCTTCATTCTCCCACCCCACCCCACCCCCAAGAGCACGATGGGGCAGGCACGATGGAGGGGGGGCAGGTGGAGGAGGGAAAAGCAGGGGGTGGGTGCGGAAAAGGGCTGCTGATCATCAGCCAAGGGAGGGCTTTTCATGGAGCACAAGCCTCCAGCCTGTGGTACGGCTGATTCTCCTTGGGGAGGGATACTCCCCCTCCCTCCCCCCAGGCGGTGGAGAAGTCATTTCAGCTGAGGGGAAGCGCTCCCCCATGTGCTAGGGCCCTGACCCGGAGCCTTCCCTAGGACCGCCTGGAGCAGGCAGGGTGAGCGCAGGACAGCTGAATAAAGGAGCCTTATGAAAAGAGCAAAATTAGTCTGGTCGTTTGAGTTTTCTTTTTATTGGAGAGGGGAAGAAGAGCCAAAGTATAGAGACACCTACGAAGTCAGTGCAGCAACATAAGGATGTTAAGTCAAGCCAATGGTTATTTATTCTAAAAATGGAAGCTACTGCCTACATTTGCCAGAATCCGAAGGAAAGTTACAGATGTAAACAACCACACACTTACATGTTCAATGGTAAAACCCTTTTACTGGCCACTTCAAAACGTTTTACAGTTTGTAAAAACATTTACAGCCTTCATGTTCTCTCAAGCTTTCCATCTACAGCAACTAAGACGTACAATCATGAAACACTAACAGATCTAAAACAGGCTGCATTTCCTTGTTTACCATTTAATTTTTTCTTTTTTTTTTTTCCTCTTTTTTTTAACAAAAATGTGCAGAAAAAGACATCTACTGAAGTCGCTAAGATCTCTTGGTCTTACAGACAAGGATGTGGCAGTTCTAGTCATCCCCAGAAAAACAGGTTTTATTTAAAAAGGACTATAGCTTCAAAAATTATTCTGTTAACGATGACAGCGCCTCCTGAAGTGATTTTAGCTTTCCTGGCTCCAGTGCCAGTTACTCCATGTCCCCCAAACCCAATGAAGCTGTGGAGGATCTGCACACTGGAGGCTGCCTGTGCCCCACTAATTGGAAAGCACACCCCAAGAAGGAACTTTTTAAAAATACCAAAGCATCAAACACCCTTGCCAGCACACAGCTACTGCAGGCTTCTGCTCTCTCCCCTTTACCCCTGTCCCAAGAGTATTTTCTAGTGGGCTGAAGCATCATTTAAAATACCAGTTGCTTTGTTATAAAAACGGTCGTCACACAGTCACACGTTCAGATACACACATGCAGCACCACAGCTGGAGACAGTAGAACCCTGCTTCTCACTAGCTCCTGCATTGGGAAGTGACACAGGGATGGGAGATCCCAGCAACCTGTCATCTGTGCTCTCCGGCGCTGGCAGAGCCATGTCTCACCATGTCCTGGTCTGGATGGAAGGATTAGTCTGGGCTGGGATGTGACAATGGGCAGTGGAGACAGGGCAGCTTGCAATGGTAGGCAGAGAATAAAAAAATTGAATTTTTAAAACAAATTAAAATGTTTGCATTTCAAACAGCAAATCACAGGAAGCAGAAGGTAATTTTCAAGCTGGGGAAGGGAGAGGAACAGAGGGACTGGACATAATTAGCTCCCTAGCCAAATCCAAGGCTATAGGACCAGAACTAAGAGTATTTACAATTCACTTCCTAAGAATTCACTTCCTGTCCTTGCTGGGAAAGAAGGATGGGGGGAAGAATCACAGGATAGGAGACAAAATGATGAGAATGAAACAAAATTAAAGATCAATGCTAAATCTCACAATGGGAAAATAAATCCCCCTCCCCCCCGCTACAAAAAGATACAAGCCAGCCGCATCCAGTTCTGCCATGAATGCACTCCCTATGCCCTACAGAAGCAGCTGCCCCATTCTCCCCACACACAACCATTTGCCTGGGAAAGGAGTAATTTCTGAAATTATGCCCCCTCCCCAATCTTACAGAAATTCTGAAGACTGAGGAAATCCAAATTTTATACTGGAGCATGCCCAAGCACTGAAGGGATCCTCCTTTACGCTGTGTCCTCAGGAACCCCCTCCCCTCTTCTGGGATTGACTTCAGAGCTAAGAAGTGTGTCAAAGTCAAAACCCTATTGTTTTCAAGCTTGGGGGGGGGGGGGGGGCGCGGGATACATACACACACATACACACACACACTCACCCACTTCAGGCTGGTTCACTACTGCACTCAGTTGCCTTCCCTAGTTTCCTATATACACGCTCTACCAGTTTATCAAAACCACAGGAGCACGTTACCAACTGTGCCCTCTTCTTACGGTATAAAATTGTTGCTATTCTCAGCACTATCTCCTCACAGGTGAAGGTTACACACTGCATGGGTTGCCTATATACACACACATTACGCTCTAATGAAGAAAAGATCCAGCAGAAACCCTGAGAAATGTTCCTTCTCTTCCACTAAAGAGGACAGACACTATACAGAGATGATTCAGCACCTGGGCAAGCCTGCTAGCCTCGGGGGGTGCGGTGGGGGGACGAGGAGGACAGAGTCTCACCGAGAGTCTGCTTTGGCCAGGGAAGAACGAGAATTTAGGGACTGGCAAACCAAATTCCTGCGCTTCCTTCTGCCAAAAAACAGGTCATGATACCACTTACAAGCTTTCGGGGTAATTTAATAGCCATGGGGTGAAGCAAACTGCTTGGCTAAAAATCACAGCCTTAGGCCAGGGATACGTTACATCCAGCCAGCCTCCCAGCACAGCACTGTCAGACGAGACAACAGCAGGAACGTGGAACTCTGCCAGGTTTTCCAAGGTGGAAACAATCCCTTCACCAGTCATCGAAGAGCGCTAGACTCCAGAATCACTGTGGCCAGAGCCCCACACATCACCCCAAAGCTAGAGCAGCAAATGATAATCTGGAAGGAAATTAGTTTTGCAAGTGAATGATCAGTCAATAATTAATATTGCCTGCCCTCCCAACCCTCCCTCTCCCCCCAGGGGATGCTGGCTCCTCTACTCTCACTCATCTGTACCTCCCGGTTCTTACATGTTCAGTTCCCATCGCTGAGCGCGTCTCGTAAACCCCGTACCTCCTTGCCTGGCTGCCAGTCCAGCTGCTCTAGAAAGTTGTTAAAGGGTACGTGGTTTTCCTGCCCAATCACAGGGTACAGGCCAGGCAGCGCTAAGTGCTGCACTCTCTGCGCAAACATTTTGATTACAAATATCTAACTAGGTTTGAAATGTTTTATAGAATAAGACAATATTCTTTTCAACAAACTTTTTTTAAAAAAAATTTACAGTTTTTTTCCTCCCCTCCCACCCCTCCCCCCACCGCCGCTCTCCTCCCAACAGCCCTGTTTCCATTGGTTGTGTTTTGGGAAGTGGCAGACACCTCCGCAGATTCAGCTTCTTGGCTGAAGGGTGAAGACGGCTGGGATTTCACCGATATCCTTGGTATCCATAGTAGTTCCTGTAGTATCGGTCTCGGTCTTGGTAGTAGTTCTGCCACTGAAAGGAAAATAGAAGCAGTTTGTATCCGGAGGCACTGTACTGGAAAAGCCAGGATCCTCCATAACCATACATCTATAGCAGTGGTTCTCTATAGCAGGTGTGTGCATACCCCGGGTTTTCCAGGGAATATATCAACTTAATTAGATATTTGCCTAGTTTTACAACAGGCTACATAAAAAACACTAGCGAAGACAGTACAAATTAAAGTTTTATACAGAGAATGACTTGTTTCTACTGCTCTATATACTACACATTGAAATGTAATTACAATATTTATATTCCAACTGATTTATTTTATAATTATATGGTAAAAATGACAAAGTAAGCAATTTTTCAGGAATAGTGTGCTGTGACACTTTTGTATTTTTAGGTCTGATTTGTGAACAAGTAGATTTTAAGTGAGATGACACTCGGGAGTACTCAAGATAAAACAGACTCCTGAAAGGGGTACAGTAATCTGGAAAGGTTGAGAGCCACTGATCTACAGCTTCTGCCCAGCCCCGTCCTTCTCCATAAATGTCCTAAGAGAGCAGCTCTCAAACTGTGAGCATGTGATGCTTGCTTCCACACATCTCCTACAGGTGACCAGGCTCTTCATTGCAATGAGAGCCCAGAGATCTCTAAAAGTGATTGGAACAAGGAGGTGCCAGCCTTGCTCCCAATAAATAAAAGCGGTAAAAGGAACTGCCTTCAACAGGACAGGTAAAAACAACCAAACACTTTCCTAATACCTCTCTTCCATATGGAAAGCTGCTATAGTAGCTAGAGGGATGCTGGGATGATCCTTCTACAGGTGGACCAAAGCAACAGCAAATGGGAGGCGAGGTGTCCACAAGACATGCACTCTAAAGGTTGAGAAGCCCCTCCTAGAATTATTACTGCCCCATGGTGTGTGGCCACTCACCTCCCGGTTGTACTGCCTGTAGTAATCTCGGTATCTGTTGTAATCATACTCGCGTCCGTAGAATCGGTCATAGTCCCCTCTGTACCGGTCATAGAAGTTACGGTAACCCTGTGAAAACAGAGGTGATTACCTAAGCACACCAAACAATGTGCCCTGTAGGAAGATATGGCACTGTGGGAGGCAGAACCCCATCCTATGGCTGCAACCCATACCCTCCAGTAATTCTTTGAGCTTTTATAGTCTCTTCCGCTCAAAGCTCTCAAAGCATTTTATACAGAGGTAGGTGCATATCCCTGCTTTAGAGATGGGGAAATAGCAAATCAGTGACAACCAGAATTAGAACACTTAGGTGCAGGCAGCCAGCAAGATGCAGCACATGGCTATTTTCAGGTAGATGGTGGCTGTCGATACCCTAAGTATAAGCTATGGTTCAAAGTTAAGGCATGGTGCAAAGGTTCCCAAAGGCTACCAGAAAGGACTCTCAACAGTACAGAAGTTACATTTTTAGAGTCTCCTTCTCATGGGAGGCAGTATGGCCTACTGGCTAAAACATTGGACATCTGGGTTCTATTCCTGGCTCTGACACTGGACTGCTGGGAGTCCTTGGGCAAGTCACATTCCCTTCTGTGTTTCTGGCCTCCTTTGTAAAGTACTTTGAGATCTATGGATAAGAAGCACCATACAAGAGCTAGATATTATCATCTCCTTCTCCTCTTGGGAAGAAAATGGAGCAAGAATCACCCCCCAAAACTCCCCTTTTCCCTGTAGAGAAAAATTAAGAAGGCCACAGCACGCCACATCCTCCTGCCTGTGTTTAGTATAAAGTAGTCAGAACTACTGCACTCACTCCTCTGTTTCCAGGCTGCCCCCAGTACTGCTGCTGCCCATAAGATCGATTGTCATAACCTCGGCGCTGTCCCCCAACTAGAAAAGAAACAAGCAAGGTGTCAGACAAAGCTACAGAGGCAGTACCTGGTAAATATGAACAAGAGTCAAGCTGTTCCTGAGTTGCCATGTGACTTGCAATCCCCTGATGGCAGAACCCAACAAGCAGGGTGCCAGAGACTTTCTAATCAGAGATCAGCACAGTAACTTCCTCCAGGTTGCATGTTTCCCATTTTGGTGAGTGAGAGCAGCAAACATCCAGTACAGAAGAAACCAGGACTGTATAAGGAGAAGGCTAGACTACGTTTAACTTTTCTGTTAAAACAGCTTGAGCCAGAAGGCGAGAAACGAAACCACAGATTATGAAGAAAAAAAAGCTTCTGTCAGGAGATACTAGCACAGATTCATGTATAACAGACTATACCAGATTTTACACCCTCCAATAAAGTTACAGGACAGAGAAAATCCAACAGCAATCCCATTTATCCCAGTCTCTGTAGCTCCATAGCAAAGTGAAAGAATGGTGTCTGGATAGGTAGAACACAGCATGAGAACATACCATAAGCAGAGGATAAAACGTTAATGGAGTAACATCCCACTAGGGAAAGGTGTCCAGTAATGCCATGCTGCAGTCTGTACTATGACTAGGATTAATTCATACAGATATTGACAACCTACATGAAGTAAAACATATATTGGTATTTGTCAGGGATACTGAACAAGTTAGAAAATTGTCAGCAGTGGAAAGCAGAGGTAGAGAGAAACTGCAGGATGATCTGGAAAGCTGAGAGAGAAGGGGAAATGGGATGAAACTCAATTCAGATAAATAAGGCAGCAGGAGGAAGCTATCTCCAAGCAGGAGACTGGGGAGTTGAGACAAGTGCTTACATCATTGTGATGCTGCAGCAGAATAATGCACATTTAAGACTAGAAACAAAGTCATGGGATAGAAAGGACACATGCAAATTAAGGAAAATGTTTGTCACCATGTGAGGGTAACAAAAGCTTCTGGGAACAGAGGACTCTGTATAATAGAGATTTAAGATGGTTACTTCTGCAATGACGGTAAGAATTAAGGACCTGGAGGGAGCCCAAGTTTCACTGAAAAGTAAATGCTTTTGAAAATCTCAGCCCCATAGTAATCAGTGAGCACAAAACACAAGAACAATTTAGGCTCTGAATAAGGAAGCGGAAGTTAAACCATGAGGGCAACTAGGCAAGGGAGGTGCTTGAGAAAAGAACTAGTAGCTGGAAAGGAGAGAAAGTGCTGTGCTTTTGCTGAGGCCTGCAATGAGAGACTCAAGTCCCTTCTTCAATATCTAGGGAGTAGAATCCTTACAGTTTGCTTTGACATCAAGAGAATATGGCAAAAGGAGCCATAGACACAAAAGAGACGAGAGAAAGTGCTGCCCAGCCCCTGCAGAGCCTCACCATATCCCTGGCCGCGGTTGCGGTTCTGACGGTTGCGCTTGTTGCGGTTATTGCGACGGTTTGCCCGTTTCTCAGATGGAGGGAGCAGTTTTCTGGCCTCCTCCTTGTATTTGGTGACCAGTGGCTGAGCCTCCTCCTTCACCAGCTCTTCATACATCACCTCATCTAAGTAATCGCTCTTCTCCGGGAGTGAGAAGTTAGCTGCGTTAAAATGGAAACAGCAAGAGAGTTCAAAAGATCAAGGCAGCTTTCAGTGGCTCAAGACCCTACTTCCCAGCAGAGAAAAGATTCAGGAGATTAATAGACTTCCTATCCCATCACCCTGAAGGGGCACATGGGCTCCTACCACGGCCCAAGACTGTTTGGAACCAGCTAGTTTCTCTGAATTATTTAAAGATTGTTAGAGATGCTACAGCACAATGCAACAGGCTTGGTTGAGCTGGTCTACCTTTCATTTCCAGCATCACAGATTCAGGCACATCCTCCCCCTCAACCTCCTTCCTCAGCTCCAGCCTCTTCTTCCAGTCTTCTTCATTGGGGACAATCACAACCACCTTGCGAGAGAAACCCTTGAAGGCAAGCAGCTTCCGTCGCTGGCCAGAGTTGTACACATTACACTGAAGGGGGAAAGAAATGGGCTTCAGAAATACATCTGCTACTAACTCAGCCCAGTCTGGATCCCCTCCAATCACAATGGGACATGACCTGAGGAATAAGCTCAGTGTGCCCTGAAGTCAAGGCTACTCAGATCAGGAAGTCGCTGGGGTTTAATAACAATACCTGATCAAGAATGTAGTTTCTCTTTGCCCTGGGAGCAATCTGGACCAGCTTGCTAAGGCACTGGGCAGCTTGCTGGATTAACAGGTCTCGGCTCTTGGGGTCCATCTCTTCCTCCTCGAGGCCCTTTGTCTGGCAAGAGGAACATGGATATTAATAAGAGATCCTTCAGATATGCACACAGTGTTCTACCAGTGCTGTGATCACTCGTCTCTAGCACAGGTGCCAGTATAAAGGTGTCAGACACATGCTACTGGTGCAGAGACAACCCAGAACGCAATTCCTACAGCTCAGTCACTAGTTCTGCCTTCTGGAACTGGAGCCTTCTTCAGCCTGGAGTCATGTACAGATTGGTTTTAGAAGAGGGGCAAACCCACCCCTTTTTGCTGTTATCAGAGGAGCCCCCTTTCCCTTACTGCTCCACTAAGCTATTTTCTGCAGTGTCACAGTTATAGCACAACACTGGCCATGGAAGATAAAGCCACTGTACTTTCTAGGATTGTCCTGCCAGCCCAGACCTGGGAAAGCTCTCAGTAACACGCCTCTACCTGAGGGAAGTGCTTACCCTCATTTGGTAGAGAACAGTCTCTGTTCCCAAGATGTTATATCGTTTCTCTTGATTTTCCTGGGTGTACTTCTGTGCCCACTGGGTCTTCCCAGACCCTGGCAGTCCAACCATCAGCAGTACCTGCAGGAAGTACCACACAGAGAAGGAAGAGCTGAAATGATTATATAGCTCTGAGGAGAAACAATAATAGTCAACACCATGCTATGCAGTGAATGGCTCTCTCCGTATGTACTTCAGGTTTTCCATTAAAAAAACAGGCCCATAAGCCATGTAACACAGTCTGTCTCACTCCTTACAAGCAATAACTGGACCTATCTAGAACGAACCCCATTACCTCACACTCCTCTGTGGTTTTGGGGGGAAGAGGCGTGCGCACTCGATCCTCAACCGGGATGGCATGGATGAACGTGTATTCCTCAGGAACTGGGAAGAAGGGCTCCTCCTTCTGACCGAAGTTCAATTCAACCACACAGATTTTGCACAGCACGTGTGGGAGGAGTGCTCTGTCAGCGAGAGATTCTTTACTGATCCGGAAGGCCACGCCCAGGTCCTCCCCATTCTTGGAGAAGGACAGTTCCACCTCTTCACTCTCAAAGTTCTATGACAACAAAGAACACAAGAGTCCTGTGACCAGCAAGTTTTGAGGGGTGGCCATTATTTTTCCCTCCACTGGTTTTCCTCCAAACCCATCTCCCAATAGGTTCCTGCATGAACAGGAGGAAAGCCGCTTCCAGGCTTTCCACTGTTCAGTACCTTAATTAATGCAGCCAGTTAGAGATATACCAGAGAGGTGCTTTAAGTCAGGCTTCCTGTCTGCAGACAGAGCATGGCTGTTTCCCTTACACACAGGAGAGGAGGACGACAGGCTTATGTTAACACATACATTTTGGTTACAAGGATAGAAGTCTTCCCCCCTCCTGCCCCTCTGAGATGGCAACCACAAGCCTTATCTACAGCACTTACAGCAAAGCAACTGATCACATCATTCTCCCCAAAAGGCTGACCAAACTCTTCAAACTGCCCATTTTCTGCCTTCAACCCTCGTCCATCGTAGCCATAAGAGAACTCATCCTCACCTGGAAAAGAGCAGTTATTACACACATGGTTTCCCAAACTGTCTCTGCTGTGCCAAACTGCCCACTGAAGTTCTTAGAAAATCCCAGCTCTGGGCTGCAGCACCTCAATAGCTCCTTAACCTGCCTCAGCTCATAGCTGACATAACAGAAAAAAAAGCTGTTACCTAGCTGGGAACGAGAGAAATCCACAGACCATCCAACTCGAAGAAGTGGGACCTCCGTACTGCCTTCCTTCACTGGGAGATTCTGTGTGACCTAGAGAAATTGAGAAAGAATCATTCCACATGTGGTGTGCAAAGCTGGAGTATCAGGCCTCTCGGAGACTATAATCCTTCTCCAGGTGCTAGTCACACCAGGATTTACACAAGCTGGAGGCATGCGCAGGTCACAGGTCTCTCTCCCAAAGCCACAGGTTAATGGGATATTTCCCCCATTTTCCCTATAGTCTACTCAAATACAGATCTCAACTGCTTCCAGGAGACAGGCACTCGTGTCAGATACCCTAACAGGCACAACACAGCAGCAGCACCAAACCACCTCAGCCATTTAAAAGTTGATTCCCCAAGGCTTAGAACAAACAATATTTCTGGAGTCTATTCCTTTGGTGCAGAGCCTAGTGAGAGCCTGACCAAGGTATGCTCCCCCAGCCAATCCTTGGCTATACTTGGATGAGAGACTGCACTGGTATACTCACTTGCTTCCCTTTACAAGGCTCTACAGTCTCCATCCACCCATTATCTCACAAGATCAGAGACAGTACCAGGAGTGGAAGACAGCATTGGGAACCTGCACCACATAGAAACTTGTGTTGCAATCTTGAGTGAAAGATTTTGGCAGCCTGGCTTGGAAATAGGATGGACAGATTTATGTTCTGAAACCCATTTACCAGGACTGCCAAAATCTGGGCCTCAACCAGCATCCTCATGATTACTTCTTTCCCATCAGAGATATGAGATCCATCAACTCGAAATTCTCTCAAATGGGAGACTGAAGTGATACAGGTAAACCTAAGGAAGAATGTATTCTGTGCAAAACTGGTTCCTGTCAGTTTATGGGCACACGAATACCCAGGAGAGCAGTTAACGGTGAAACAGTGGGGATTCTCTTTTTCTTAAAAAACAAAACAAAACAAAATTATTGCTTTATATGGGAAATTCCACCACAGAAAGAGATATGTTGTGACATACACCCACAAAAACTCAGCATTTAAATATAATTCGCACAGAAAAAAGAACGAGCTCTTTTCATTTTCCCCAGGTAGCATAATAGCAGCCTGAAAGGTGTTTAAGAAAAGCTTTTACACATTAGATATTCAGGACTAGGTTAGAGAGAAGCTGCTGTGAATGAACAGCTAATGGAATTAGTATCATAAAAGATTGACAGATGAGCAATGAAGAAGAAAAGGGAGTTTTACCTAGACTGATTACAATTCTGCTTTTGAAACACCTATATGACTGGGATGCATAACCGACACTTGTAAGAAAGGACGTCTTTGTTAAAGATTATACCCTCCACCTTAACACTTCAATTAAGAACAGAAAACTCACAAAAACAACCAAACCCCTTCCCCTCCCCACCCCCCAGATGCCCTCCAGCAAACCAGGGAAGCCCATAATTGACAATCCCGATATTTCTAAGGTAAAACATAAGCATGGAAATAAAAACCCTAAGAATTTGCAGGCCTTCTCTATATACAAAACAGCAAAAGAGTACAATTAAATAATTTTAATCAGAAATTTGGCTCTAACTGCCACAAATGTAGGCTTGTGTTTGCATTTTTAAACTGAAAGCCAAGGCCAGAAAGTCAGTATCGACAGATTGCCTCTCTTTGCACTCTGGGAAGGATCTTCTCAGAACCAAAGCACCTTATCCAGCCCTTGTTCACACGCACACATCCACAAGGTAAGCCAGGAATGAGTCTTTCATGAGCTGCTCTATATTTCAATCTCTGTTAAATTAAATACACTACATGCCAGATTAAATTAGATTGGCTCAGACCCAACATCTCATTCAGTGTTGAAAGTGCCAGTGACCCAGCAGAACACACATGCCACTTCCCTACACGCAGACTCAGCACATCCATCTAGCAGGTGCCCCACCTTTGCCTCAAAGCAGACTTTCCCCTTTGTCACTCCATGAGTACTTCTTGCCCCAGACCAAAGGGAGGGGAACTTCTCTGAGAAGAGAGGCTGTCCTCCATAGCGGTCCTTGCTCGCTTTGAAGTGGAGATCAGATGTATCTGTCAGAAAGAAGAGATCAGTTTACTCTAAGGGCTTGTCTACACTCACGCTTATGCCAGCAAAACTTTGTCGCTCTGGGGTGTTAAAAAACACACACCTCCGAGCAATAAAAGTTTTGCCGGCATAAGTGCGAGTACAGACAGCGCTATGTCAGTGGGAGACACTTCCCACCAACATAGAGGCCGCCGCTTATTTAGGTGGTTTTATTATGTCGGCAGCAGAGCTCTCCCCCGTTGACATAATGCAGCTACATTCGCGCTTAAGCTAGCAAAATTTATGTCGCTCGGGGGGGGGGGGGGGGGGTCCCCCATACACTCCTGAGTAACCAAGTTTTGCCTACATAACTGCCAGTGTAGACAAGCCCTAAGTTCCTTTTTCAGATTTTACTCAAAAAAGTATTAAACCCTACAAGTAACAGTCTGCCTCATCTCCAGAGAGAAACTGACATGTTAGAAGGCAGTTTTTTCAACCTTTTTTCCTTTGCAGATACCTAAAAGATTTCAAATAGAAGTTCTTTGGACATCTTAGTCAGTCTGCAGACCCCAGGTTGAAACCCACTGCTCTAACACTAATGCATTAATGCTGCACTTATTCAAGTACCCCCAAATCTGCCATATGTCACTCAAAAGATTATAAAGGATTAGAAATGTTCCAGCTGCAGAGTTCCACTTATACAAGTCCACATAAACTTTGTGATGGCTGAAAAAGTGGCCTCTGTCATTCTGACACACGCACCCCATTAGCTGTGATGATTTCTCAAATTATATACCTGATGATTAAATCTCTGAACTTTACATTTACTATAAATCAAATAACCACCACGTGGGCCCATACATACGTGTGTCCAGGATCACAACACTTTCATCATCTTCCTCTCTCGGTTCCTCTTCTGGTGGTGGTGGAGACTTAGATCTGCGCAGGAGTGAGAGAAGAAACAAGTAATCAGATATCACAGAACATCCAGGAATAAGAGCAATTTAGAATAGGAAAAATAGCAGAATATAACAAAAAAAGAAATTCCACCTTATAGTGCCAAACCAAATTCTATTCTTCCCCATATATCCACAGACAATGTCTGTCTAACCCGAGTCAGCTGATCAAAACTTGTTTCATTCACTCCCTGGAAAGTGACTTGGGTTGCCAGTGAAAACAGAACCAAAGATTCCCTTCTCCTCACCGGCTATTGTAAGCCTCCTCTCTGAATTCATAATAAGCACGGCCATGTTCTTCTTTTTCTTCACGTTGTCTCTTTAACCCTCGCCGCTCTCCATCTGAGCCTGGTGGCTTTGATTTATCACCATCCTCTTCATCCCCTTAGGGAGAAGAAGAAAAAGTCAGCAAGTCTTACTGAAAGTGACACAAAACCTAGGGAATTCAACACCAAAGCCCTGTGGGTCCCACCTGCCTGATATGTCCTCCTGGGAATGAGACGACACTTACAAGGTACTTCTCTCTCATAGACATGCTATAAAAATGTGGTCATTCCATTAAACTTAAAAAAACCTGTTGGGAACACCATCAACTTAAAAATCACACTTCTGCCTGACTTTCACCTATTGTAAAAATGACAAGCTAGATCGCTAGAATCAGAAGAGTTGAGTACAAGATTCTGCTTTTCAGTTTGTTTAATTTGTGCATTTAATAGTTCTGCTGTTTCCCCTCTGTAGTTAGTCATTTCTCATTTTACTTATGTGCATCTTTCACACAGCAGCTTGGGAGAATACTACATTTCAGAAAGGATATTATAAAAATCCAAAGATTTACAGATGTACTCAAAGGTATGAGTAGTACCAGAAACTACTTTTAACTTTTTAAACTGACTAGACTTCAAGTTGACAGCATTAATTATTTTGAATCAATCAGTAACACAAATACACACTGAAGAACTACAATATCCTTAGACGCAAAACATTTAAAATTCAGTTTCTCCCTAACTTACATGCTGAAACCTGGATTCAGTGTTCATTAGTAACATTTGTAATGGTCTGAGAATGAAAAGAGCCATGTAAGCACTAAGTATCTATATTAATATTCCATGTTTCTCCTACAAATGGCTGAGAACATGGATATACCCTAAAGAGGGCAGGAAAAAAACTCTCTCTAGAGAAACAATCCTCTTCATTCTGGTCTTGCAAGGGAAATACATGAGAAGATTTGTTTTTAAATGTATTCTAAATTTTTGATTTTGCATTTTCATTTGTTTCCTACTTTTGAGGCCCTGCCATTTCTTTTTTAAAACACACTTTTCCAGGCTTGGATCCTGCAAACATTTATGCATGTGCTTAACTTTGAGTCCCCCTAACTCAAAAGGGGGTGGACACTCCTGGTGGTAAAGTTAAACATGTGTTTGCAGGATCAGGGTCTCTGTTTGCAGTCACATGAATATATTTTGTAGAGAACAATCCCAGCTGTTACTATTAAAAGTACAGCTTCATTTTGTAATATATATCAAAGCAAACCAGAACCCAGAGAAAAAAAAAATCCAGTTATTTCTTTTTAGGAGGGTTATGGTCAGATTCCCCCCCCCAAAAAAAAAAAAAAAAAAAAAAAAAAAACACCTTGGAAACCAACATAAGGGAACAGAAAGGAATGGGGAAATGCCCAAGTGAGGCTCAGATTTTTATTAATCAATATTTTCTATCACTCATTGTTTGCATTTGATACGTCACAAGTTCATTTTCATTAATGACAA
Source organism: Emydura macquarii macquarii (assembly GCF_026122565.2). Taxonomy (NCBI): domain Eukaryota; kingdom Metazoa; phylum Chordata; order Testudines; family Chelidae; genus Emydura; species Emydura macquarii. The sequence continues at coordinate 4,434,222 of NW_027131105.1, read as the reverse complement.
ACAGCTAGCAAGTGGAGTGATTAATCTGGAAAGTCTCTTAAAATATAAAACTTTGCAATTAATTTTTTTTTTTTTAAACTTTCTATTGTTAAAAATAGCAAAGACCACTATAACGTAAGTTTAAAGAAATTAGAGAGACAAGGTAGGTATGGTAATATCTTTTATTAGACCAACTTCTGTTGGTGAAACAGACAAGCTTTCAAGCTTATACAGACCTGAAGAAGAGCTCTCTGTAAGATTGAAAGCTTGCCTCTTTCACTAATATACGTTGGTCTAATAAAAGATGCCCACTTTATCACTCTAATATCCTGGGACCAACACAGCTACAACTACATTGCAAATAACAATGGAAAGTTTAACAAAATTGTTTGCTATGGATATTTGACAATGGTTTGTATATGGTCGGTTTCCCCTCCCTCTATTTTTTCTTTACCATTCATGGGAAGATAGAACAAAAACAGGAAAGTGTGTTTGTTAAATCACTAAAACTGGCAACAGACTCAGTGGCAAATATTGGTACCTGGAACTACTTTCAACCTAAAATGGATTTTGATTTTATCCCAAAAGGACACCAATAAAGAGAACTGTCAAGCCATTACATTTGTGGTAATAGGGCTTTACCTTCACATCCCATTACCCCTTTCTGGGGTTTATAGCCCATGCATGAAACACACAATTTCTGAACCAAAAGCCATTGCACAGATATGTTCAGAACAAGTACAGAAGTGAATAACGTACAGGGGTGTTATCACTGAGTCTGGAAATCCCCTTTCAGGAGGCAGGGAAGCTTGTGCCTTCAAAACTGAAAAGTTTTATGGATTTCCTCTGATTTTGCATATGCACCAGGTATTATATAAACAAACTTGGGACATTTAAGATGATATACCACAAGTTTACAGAGACCCATTTATCTAATATATCAGAAACTGGAAGCTCCCAATCCTCTGGTCTGCTCCTCCAGATACCTGCTGCAGTGGTACTGGAGGAAGAGAACTGGGGAAATAGTAGACAGCAAGGGGGTAAATGGACCCGGATGTGTGAGGGTAATGTGAGGTAACCTGTAGGGTGTTTGGATGTGAGAGATGGGGGAATGGTCCCAGATACTCAGTGTAAGAAGAAACTGGTGGGTGCTAAGGGATCCCCATGGGAGATATGAGAAGGAATCTGGGTGTGTAAGATAAAGGGGATGGATGTAGGGGGCAAATTAATCCCCTGGGAGATGTGGGATAGGAACCGGATGTACCAAAAAAGGGGATGGCGGAACTAAAGGATTCTCCGCGGGTAGTGGGAGAATTGGAAAAAGAAACCGGATGTGCGGGATACAACCTAAGGGGTAAAGAGGTCCCCGGGGGGAGGAGGAATCGGCGGGGGTGATGGGGGTCACCTACGGCAGATGTTCCCTCCACCCCGTCTAGGGCCTCACCAAGCTCCTCGCCCCCCTCTTTGGTCTCGGTCTCGGCCTCGGCCGCCGCCGCCTCGTCCCCGCTGGGCCCCTCCTCCTGCGGCCGGTCGGCTCCATTCACGCCGCCCCCGTCGCTGCCCTCGGGCTGGGGCTGCGCCTGGGCCTGGACCGTCTCTTCCTGAGGCCCGGGCTGGGGCTGGGGTTGGGCCTCCCCGCCCAACCCTGGGGCCGGCTCCTCGTCAGCCAGCAGCGCCTCCTCGTCCTCTTCCTCCTCCTCTTCTTCCTCCTCTTCCTCGTCCTCTTCATCATCGTCGTCGTCGCCCTCCCCACGCGGATGGGCTCCGACCGGGCCCCCCGCGGGCCCTGGCTCCACCCCAGAGCAGGCCCCGGCAGCGCCGGCCTCCTCGGGCCCCGCCGCCAGCATCTCGGCGTCCAGGGCCTCCTGCAGCCGCTGGGCAAGCTCCACCTTCAGCCCGCGAGAGTCGAGACCACGGCGACCCAGCTCAGCCCGCAGCTCAGTCACCTTCAGACGCTTCACGTCCATGGCAAGGGGGGACAAGGCAGCGAGCGAGCGAGAGACTCCGACCGACCCAGCGCCTCGGCCGCCCGCGCCTCTACTGCGCTTGCGCGAGGCCCCGCCGCCGCCTCGCAACACCACAACGCATGCGCGCCCACCGGACGGACGGAGCACCGCGCAGGCGCGGGTGCCTTGTCCAATCAAGGCGCACGCGCGGCCTCGGAGCGTCGCTTCGACTGCTCACTGCGCAGGCGTTGACTCGAGGCCGCCCACGCCGTCGCGCAAGCGCAGATTGCAACGGCTCCTTCAGCTCACCAATACGCAGGCGGGGCCGCCCAACGGCCGCCGAGGTCCGCCATAGCGCACGCGCGTCCTTCCCGCTACCCACGCAATTGCACATGCGCACTTCGCAACCATCACCTGGGCCCGCAAAAACGCACGCTCCCCCTCCCACTCATTGACGCTGTACGCAGACTCCAATTGTTTTTCCTCAGCCGCCGCAAAAAGCGCATGCAGCGTCTTTGATCTGACCACCTAGCTGCGCACGCGCAGCCTCCCTAGCACATAGCGATCGGTTTAGGCGGGCGTTTGCGGTCTCTGGGCCTTAGCCGTGCGGGACGCTGCTGAATTTTCTGATTGGCTGGTTTTCTCCAATCCCAAAGAGCCGAGGCCTCTAAGTTGCCTAGCAACTGCAGGGCTTGCTTTTGATTGGGTGGACGCCGCTGAGTTCTCTGCTCAAATGCTCCCTCCCCCGGCTCCCTCCCATCCTGCCTGCTATTCCTCCTTCCTCAGGCGTTGGGGTCGCCATTTTGTGTCTTCTGTACCCGAGTCTGAGAGGAAGGAGACGGGGCACAATCCCCCGGCCCCCCCCCAGGCTCGCTACCCCTCCCGAATGTAGGGGGACAACTCCCCATGCTAGTATCCTGTCCCCCAATGTCTCAGGGGACAATTACCCCCACCCCAGTGTACCTGACACCCCAATATGTAAGGGGGCAGTTACCTTCCCGGGATATGTCCCCAAATAACAATTACCCCCACCCCAGTGGAACTGCCCCGCATCTATGTGAACAGACTACAACCCTGAAGGCCTAGTCTGCACAGCTGGGTTGGTCTAAGGTGGTGTGTGCCTGTTACGTCCAACCAAACCCCTTCACACTAGGAGCCTTGCCTTTTTTTGGTTTAGTAAACTGGGAAGAAGTTTAAACTAAACCCAAAGAAACTGCCCTTAATCTTAACAAAGGTCATCCACGCAGGGCTTTGCACCCATTGAACTCAAATTGTTTAAAAACAATTCCATTTAAACCGGAGCAGCTTTCGCATGTAGACAAAGCCGTGTGCATTTAACTTGTGCATCTTAGCACCTACATAGATTCATAGCCAGACAGTTCCATGGTCATCACTTAGTCTGAGCTCCATAACACAGGCCAGAGAACTTCCCTGAATTCATTCCTGTTTGAACAGGAGCATATCTTTTAGAGAAAAGATGGGGAAAAGATTTCTGATGGCAGAAGGCTCTTCAATTTCATGGACAAAGGTAGAAACAAGATCTAGTGACTGTGTGCTGAAGCTGGACAAATTCAGACTAAAAATACTGTGCATGGTGTTAACAGAGAGGGGAATTAAATTTACCGGGATGTGGAATCTCTATCACTTGAAACCTTTCAAGTCTCTTCCTAACAGATACACTTTAGTTTAACCATAAAATATGGGCTGGATTCAGGAACCAAATGTGCCCCAGGTGCAAACAAAATGTTTGAAAACCAGATGAATGGAGGGGAAAAGTATTCTTTAAAATAAAATTAAAATACTCAGATTTTTAACCCCAGAAGGGAACATTAGATCTTCTGGCCTGCCCTCCTGTATCAAAGAAGCCAGAGAATTTCACTGCATTGAGCCCAATAATTTGTGTTTGACTAAACCATCTTCCTGAAAGGCAGACAGCCTCGACTGGAAGTCATCAAGAGATGAAGAATCCACCCCTTCCCTTGGCAGATTGTCCCAGTGGTTAATCCTGGGAAAAATGGGCGCCTTGTTTCTAATTTGAGTTTGTCTGGCTTTAACTTTCACCCGATTCTTGTTCTGACTTTCTCCATTAAAATAAAGAGCCCTCTAGTACTTGATATTTTCTCGCCATGAAGGTATATTATAATCAAGTCACCTCTCAATCTTTTTAAGAAGCTAAACAGATTGAACTCTTTAAATCTCTCACTGTAAGGCATATCCTCTGGTCCTTGCATCTATTTGTAGCACTTTTCTTCACCCTCTTCAATTTTCCAACATCTTTTTTACATCATAGACTTTTACATCATTATACTTTTACATTATGCCCCTTTTACCCATGAACAATCTCCATCCTCTGCATTTATGACCTTAAAATACAAATGTAGGGTTTCCAGGGTTGCCAATCTCCAAGGTTTAAAAATACTAATTCAGCCCACAAAAAATTAATATAGTAGTCTTAAAAATAGCAAGATTGATACTGGAAAACTGCATCCAGTTCTGCAGTTTTCCTCACTGAGTATGGGTTGTAATTATTTAATGATCCCCAGTATAGGTTCCAATGTGGGATGGTATGTGACAACTAGTTTATGTGCACAGAGGGGTGTTTGTTTGTTTTTTTTCCTTATGAAGCAAGTTCTCTTGGTATTTGGGTGGCCCATTCCATTAAGCAATCTACTTCTCTGGTGGAGTGTCCTTCTTTGGAGAAGGTTGTTTTAAGAGTGCTAAGGTGTGCATCCCAGACTTTCTCCTCGGAACATATTTTGTAGTATGTGAGTGCCTGGCTGTAGATAGATTTCTTGGTGTATTTGGTGTATTTAGTGGATCTGTGAAGATAAATATGGTGATCTGTGAGTTTCTTGTATATAGTTGTCTTTAGGGTTCCATTGCTTAAGCTGAACATGGTGTCCAGGAAAATGATGCTGGTGTGGGAGTGTTCTAGAGAGAGTTTGGTGCCATGGAAATCTATGAGGGAGCTTAGGTTGTCTGTCCAGAGGATGAAAATATCATTGATGTATACCATGGGTTTCATGGTGCATTTGTCCAGAATGTTTTCCTCAAGGTGTCCCATAAAGAGGTTGGCATATTGGGAAGCCATCCTAGTACCCATGGCAGTTCCTATGGTTTGGACAAAGTGTTGAATGTAATGTTGTTGTGCGTGAGGATGAAATGGATGAGTTTGGTTATGTGTTTAGGGTAGCTATCTGAGTGTTGTCCATTGTCTTGTAGGTATTTGAGGCAAGCAGCGACATCATCATTGTGCGGGTTGTTGGTTTACAAGGAGGTGACATCCATTGTGGCAAGGATAGTGTTCTGAAGGAGGTTATTAATGTTGTGGAGTTTCTGGAGGGAGTCGTCTGTGTCCTGGAGGAAACTGATCCTTTGTATGGTAAGTGGTTTGAGGATGGTTTCTATGAGTCCCAATACTCCTTCAGTAAGAGTGCTGTGGCCAGATATGATGGGTCTGCCTGAGTTCCCTTGTTTGTCTATCTTGGGAAGCATGTAAATGGTCCCTGGGGTAGGTTCATGGGGGATGAGGTTGTAGAATTTCTCTTGAAAGTGTTTGGGGAAGGGTCTGATGATATCCTTAAATTCCTGTGTGAATTGTGGCGTGGGGACTTATTTGAGTTCTTTATAGTAGATGGTGTTGGAGAGCTGTCAGTTGGCCTCACTGACATAGTCATTACGGTTGAGGATCACAGTGGTGCCCCCCTTGTCTGTTGGTTTGATCAGTATCTGGTGGCTGGATTTCAGGAACGGTTTAGTTGTCCACTCAGGAGAGATTGTGATGGATATGATGTTTGTTAAGGATTTTACAGTCAGTGTTTTTCCTGAAGCAATCAATATAATGACCAAGTCTGTGGTTTCTCTTTCATAAATTCAAAGCAAAAAAGGATCCTGAGGACCCAGTCATGCCAAGGAATCCTTGGAGGCAATGAAGGGCGCCACGCACAGGTCCCTTTACAGGTTTGTGGCCTAGGGAAGGAGCATCTTACATTTCAATGGCCCAGCCCAGCTTCCACAGGAGAAAGTGCTTGAGATGAAAATTCTCTGCGTTGGGGTGCAGCAGGGAGTACATGGACCAAGCATGGATCTTTGTGTTGTGACACTAATGTTTTGTTAGTTGCTAAGGTACTACAGAGCTTAGAGTGGCATAAGTGCTTAGTGCTAGGGCTTGTCTACATGGGGATACTCAGAAAAGTTAATCTGACTAGTTAAACTACATTATTAAACCCGTGTTGACACTCTTATTCAGAATTGAAGTGGCCTTAATTTGATTTAGCTTAATTCACATCCATAAGACTGAATTAAATGGGAGATGCCTCAGGTCTCAAGCAGAGTTTGTTTTTTCTCAGGCCAGTCTGTTTCTTGCAATATTGGCAGCTATTGTTTGGCTCACACATTATAGAGAATGATGCATAGCCTTATGAATAGCAGAGGACTTGTCCCAAATAGTGACAGCTATTTCTCTTGCCAAGCTTTCAGCATCCTTCTGCTGATGCAAAGACATTCTTGGATGTAAACCATAGCTCTGTCTGGGGAGAAGGAAGGGTGAGGTGAGTCTACAGCTGCTGACCTTGATGAGAATGTTTTTTCCCTTGATTTCTGAGACAAACTGTATTTGAAGGTGGCAAATTCAAAACTGATAAAAACACACAACACATCATTAGTCCCTGGGGTTCATTGACACAGGAAGTTGCTGAAGCCATGAATTTAGCAAGATCCAAAAAAGGATTGGAAGTTTGTATGAATAACAACAGTTATAATGGCAACAACAAAAAATGTGGCAGAGATATTAAACTTCCTGCTTCAGGGTTTGAGCCACTCTAACTGTTAGACACCAGGAGACCTAGTGTTGGGAGACAGATTATCCTACATCTGCTATGCAGGGTTTTTGGATCTTCCTCTAAAGCATATGATATAGGCCACTGTCACGGATTCTGCGCTAGATGGACCTCAGTTCTGATTCAGTCTGGCAGTTCCTGTGTGTAGAGACTGTGCTGTGTCACTGTTACTACTGCACATTAATAATTCTTGAAGAGACGGTTAATCTCTTTGAACTAAGAAATGACTCAAGGACCTGCAGCTATGTACAAAATTTGAGGGTGGGGATTGTGTTTGATATCTGTCAATGCAATCTATGTGCTCAATGGCTTTCTATTATTTAAGCGACCCTAGCATAATAATAGTAACATGCCATGCAATAGTAAGATCGCAAAACAAAACAAAGGATCCAAATTCAGAACATTCTAAGAGGGTCATGTTTTCCTGCAAGAGTAACCTGTCCCGTTGCTGGGTGAAACCTTCATCCCATTGAGGATTTCCCCTTTGGCATTTGATATATAACATTCAGTAGTACCAAGGAGAACTGTAATAGAAAATTCTAACTTAGTGCAACACAGCTGAGTTCATGTCATGGCGGATCCTTCGCTTCTGGAACGTTCTGATTGTTGAGTTCTGATGATGATCTGTCTTGTGGTAGCACCTGGAAGCCTAACTGCTGTACAAACATATACTTTAGATGGCAAGCTCTTTGGGGTAGGGACTGTCTCTTTGATCAGGTTGGGGCTTTTTTGCACAGTGCCTAGTAAAATGGGATCCTGGTCCACAGAAGCCCTGAGTGTGGTGGTGGGGAGATTGAGAGAGCTTGGTATGGGAGAAGGTGGACCTAGAGCCCCTGCCATGAAGGGAAAGGTTGGAATGGGGGAGGGCACACACGGAAACCCTGCCATGGAGGGGAGAATGGGGGACTCTGCTATGGGAGGAGGGGGGAATGGGGAACACATAGAATCCTTAGCAGGGGGAAAATTGGGTGAGTTGCAGGGGGTTCTTGCAATAGAGGGATATAGGAAGGTGTCACTAAGGCAGCTTGTGGGAGAATGGAGAGGTGCAAGAAGCCCCTGGTGTGTGCGATGAGCTTGGCCTCTACAACTACGGAGGGGGTGACCCCCAGTACATAATACTATAACAAAGAGACGGTCCCTGCCCCACAGAGTTTATAATCGAAATGAACGTTTGGCTGCTGAACTGTAACGTTGCAGTAACAACACTAGTCTTTTTAGGAATGGCTAGTGATGTTTGTAAATTCCTCAAATACACCCTATGGCCTTCCACACCTCCCAGCATATGTAGCAATGGCCACAGTGGGTCTGTTTAGTTCAGTGTGCTATTTCCACCAGAGCTCAGTAGCTTTAGAGGAAGGTGTCAAATCCCCATGGATGACTGTGCAGAAAAAGGCACATGAAGATGATTTATTTCTAGTCCCTGTCATTTTGGCTTGGTCTACACTTAAAACTTCTATTGGCATAGCTATGTCAGTCAGAGTGTGAACAGCCGCCTGCCAAGCTGACATAGCTGTGCCAACAAACCCCAGGGAAGATGTAGCTATGTTGAGAACAGAGGGCTTCTGCTGCCATAGCTAACATCACTGCAGGGAGCGTGTGCCTACACCGACAGAAAAGCTGTCCACACTAGGTGGCGTCCACACTAGGGGCTATGCTGGCATAATTATCCCAACATAGGCTTTGTCGTGAACCTTCGTGTCTGCTTTATGTCTGGAAATATGAGGCTTTATCTCCTTTTTGGGTGTTGATTCTAGTTTTAAAAACCTCGTATGTTCTTATTCATACAAGTATATCTTTCTTAAAATAATACCTAGCACTTTTCATCAGTAGTTCTCAAAACACATTTCAAAGGACATCAATATAATTTTCCCCATTTTACAGCTGGTGAACTGAGGCACAGAGAGGGAAAGTGACTCACCCAAGGTAACCCACATCTGCCAGCAGTACAGCCAGGAATAAAATCCAGGTTTCCTAAGTCCCAGGCCAGTGCTCTATCCACTAGGTAATATAATGTAGCAAGGAGTTCCTTAGGTTAACTATACATTGCATTCAAAAAATCTCTTCGTATTGTTTATAGATGTGTTGCCTTTTAATTTCATTAGGCAGCTCCCTGTTTTTGGATCACACACAAAGGTAGAGGAACCTTATCTGTGCCATTAATTACTGTCTATACCTCTAGCAGCTCACGTCAGGCTTGTCTTCACCCACAGCACTGCAGCTGAGCCATTGTAGCACTTTAGTGAAGACGCTACTACGCTGATGGGAGAGCTTCTCCCGTCAGTGTCGTTAATCCACCTCCCTGAGAGGCAGTAACAATGTTGATGGGAGAAGCTCTCCTGTCAACATAGTGCTGTCTGTATGTGGGGTTAGGATGGTATAAGTACGTCGTGCAGGGAGGTGGATTTTTCCAACTGATGTCGTTTTACCAATATGTCTGAAGTGTAGACCTGGCCTTCTTATTCGTCTCCTCTCTAAACATCCCTACAGAAATTTCTCCACATCCCTAGTAGTTACTGTTTCATTTCCATTCTCTGGATATTTTCTGTTCCTGCTCTTTGATGATCAAAACTGAGCACAATATTTCAGAAAAGTTCCTGCCAGACATTCCAATATATAGTGTAGTATATTACAATATACAGTATTCTCAGTATTCTCTGCTATTTATTTAGATTTACCAAGTCCTCTCTAGGGACAAGCCTATCAGGTGGAGTGTACCCTAGAAGAGAAGACAGCTGTTCCTGCCTCCACACATTAATGAGGATAATGCCCCAAGCAGAAGTTTTGCCCCCAAAATGGAGAATGCCAGAGATTTCATGAAGCCCACTACTAGGGACTTAGCTATTGCTTGTGAGTTTACCTGGAAGGTGCTCAGATAGCAGGGTGATGGGCAGCTGTATAGAACAGATGGGTGGTGAGAGAGAGAGAGAGAGATTGTATGGGGATGAAGGGCTAGATCATTTAACACAAAGCTTCTCCAATCCACAGCCTTCCCCAAACTCCTGGGGCAGAAGCGGTCTTTGCTGCATCCTCAGGTCACTCAGTCCTGGTGGACGGCGGGCAGGGGAGAGCGCTCCAAGTTGAGGCACCGTGGAGAATGCCCGAGCAGCGCCCCGCCGGCCGCCAGTTCCTAGGGAGGGGACCCCTGTCCGAGCGCCTCCCAGAGCACGGGTGCAAGCCTTGGAGGTCTGCGGTGGGGGAGGCGCCCAGACTCTCAGCCTAGATTCTGAAGGCTCCCGGCTGGGACAGGGGCTCCCCCAAGGTGTCCTGCACACCCCAAGCCTCCAGAGGAGAGGCCTGCCGGTGGTTCCGGAGTCCTGCAGCTCTTGCACCAGTGGGGGGCGCTCCCGGCATGCAGGGTGGCGGCTCCCTTGAGGCAAAGCTTGCCCCGACTCCCCCCGCGGGATGCGATTGCCCCGAGCGCCTAAGGCCGGGCGGCCTCGCAACTCAGGAGCGGGAGAAGTTCGGGGGCCGCCTCGCTGCACCACGCCCAGGGCGGCCCCAGGCCATGGCACCGGCCGGCCCCGCCTGCGCCGGGCGCGCCCTGCTCCCTGGGGCAGGGCGGCGGCTGCCACCCCAGGGGCCTGGCTGGCTCCCCTCGCGGGCCCGGCGCTGCGCGGCGCCCAGGGACAGTCACATGGTGCCTGCTCCGCCGAGTCCCTCCCTGCCCGGCTGGCTCGCTGGTCGATCGCGCTGCGCTTCCTGCGCCGGGCAGGAAGCAGCATGGAGCCCGGCCGCGGCTGCTGAGGGCGGCATCGGATCGGCCTCTGCGCCCGGGGCCCCGGAGCGGCTGCCCAGATGGCTGCGCAGGTACCTGCCGCGAGGCAGGGCGTGGAGCCCCGCGCCCCCCTTTCGATAGCCCCAAGCAACGCCGCGCATGCCCCCTTCTGTAAGACTGAGCCCTGCGCCATGCACCCGCCCCAGGGCTCTGAGCTCCAGCAGCCCTGCGCCGTGCGTCCCCCTTTACAGCACCAAGGCCTGGCCCCCTCCCCCCGTCCAAAGCGCCGAGCCATGCACAGGCGGGGTGGGGAGGAGAGAGGCCCCCCCCCCCCCGTAGTGCTGAGCCCTGCTTCTTACCTGCGATCATTAAACACCGCAGGGCGCTCGATGCTTGCCCGGATGTCGCTGGAGACCCTGGCCCACACACGCCTCCCTGCAGCGTGCAGTGCTGGCTGCTCGCTCACCCCAGAGCCAGGTGCAGAGAGGACGCGGTGTGTGGGCAGGGCAGGCGGGAGCGTTTGGGAGGACCCGTCCTCTCCTGGGGAGGGTCTGTTTGCAGCTGCACCTCTCTGTGCAGGGCTCTCCAGGGGAGGCCATGGACCGGCGGCTCCAGCAGGCCCAGAGGTTCAAAGAGGACGGGAACCGGTGCTACAAGGAGGGGCGCTTCCGGGAGGCAGTGGGCCGCTACCACCGGGCACTGCTGCAGCTGCGAGGACTGGACCCCAGTGTACCCTCTCCCCTGCAGGCCTTCGGCCGGGAGCAGCCACCAGTGACGCCTGAGCAGGAGAGGGCACTGCATGGCACCCAGACTGACTGCTACAACAACCTGGCTGGTGAGGGGGGACTGCCTTCTTGTGGCATCCGCACTGTATCCCCCAGGGGTGTCCTAGCCCCCCAGTGACATTGCTGTGCCCCTGGCTTCTCCGTGACACTCTGCCATACCCTCTGCCCCGCTGGCGCCCTGGTGATACCAGTGCCATCACGTGCCCTGCTTGTGGGCTCCTTCAGCCTCTGGTTGGCACCACCACCGTCCTCCCCCTTGCCCTCCATGGGCTATTCAGCCCCTGGGTGCCACTGCCACTGCCACCTCTCTCCACCCCCTCAGCCTCTTGAGCCCTGGTCCTGCCGCCGTTGTTCGCATCTGTGCGTGCCAGTCTCGTGGTAGCGATGCCACTGTGCTGTTAGGACAGTGACCCTTGCTGCCCCCTTGCTCTCTCTCACTGGTGCCATTCTCCCCCTTCCTCCCCACCCCGCAGCCTGCTTGCTCCGCATGGAGCCCGTGAACTACGAGCGGGTGAAGGAGTACAGCCTCAAGGTGCTGGAGAGACAGCCGGAGAACCCCAAGGCCCTGTACCGCGCTGGCGTGGCCGCCTACCACCTGCGGGACTATGACCGGGCCCGGCACTATCTCATGGCGGCCACGTGCAGCCAGCCCCGAGGTGAGAGCTGGGGGGCAGGGTTGCTTGTGGCATGGGGGACACTGGGAGAGTCACCCTTGATTGGGAAAAGCCAAGACCTTGTTTCCACGTAGCAGGGGAACTGTCCTGCACGCCACCCTCTGAGGGTGACCCCTAACCTGAAGGGCAGGAGCAGTGGGGGTGGCGGGACAGCTGCCCAGCAGTGGTGGCAGAGACACCTCTCTGGGGCAAGCAGCAGAGACATTTCTTGGGGGCAGAGGGCAGCAGTCCAGCTGCAGCAGCGTTGGCAGCAGGCAAACCTCTGGGGGGATGGGGAGAGGGCAGTGCTGATATCTCTGTGGGGAGGACACCTCTGGGGGCAGGGGCAGCTATTCGGCTGCAGGGGCATTAGCAGCAGGTGTGTTGCTTTGTGCTGGTGGAGGATGCTGGGGTAGGGAGTGCTGGGAGCTAGATCTGGGCACAGGAGGAGGCCCGGTTAACGCCTCAATCCGTGGGAATGGTGCAAGGGGGATAAGTTTGGGCATTCAGCTCACACCTCAGCCTGTCCTGCCTCTCTCCCCACTTCCATGGAGATGCCAACGTCAAGCGGTACCTGCAGCTGACAGAGTCCCAGCTCAGCACCTACCACCAGAAGGAGAAGCAGCTCTACATGGGGATGTTCAGTTAGAGAAGTCATGGCTCCTCCCACCAGTCACCACCAAGGCCACCTGTATGCACCCGCCTTTCCTGGACTGAGCACCAAGGTCACATGGATGCACCCCCCTTTCCTGGACAGACTGCTAGGGCCACCGGGACATGCCCACCGACAGACCACCAAGGGCATGGGGACATGTCTGGCCTTTCACTGATGGCACGAGGTCTCTTGGAACCTGGGTTGCGGGAGAGGAAACCCCAGGCTGGTGGCAAGGACCTGCCTGGGCTGCTCTCTTCCCCCTTGTCTGCAGAGCAGTGTCCTCTCCGTGGCCTCCAAGGACCCAGGCACACCCAGAGTCACAGCTGCACAGGCTCAGCCACCCCAGAGACAGGCAGTGTGGGCTGGATCATTGGCTCTGTCACCCCTCCCGCCCTCCTCATAAAGGGACCTGCCTCCCTGCACTGTGTGTGTGTGTGTGTGTCTGTGCCCATCCCTTCCCTGCCTGGCTCTCCTGCAGGGAGCAGGGTGCTATTTTAGAGGTGTCAGCCCCAGCTGGGACCATGTCAGACCTCTGCTGCTATTGGCCCCTCATTTCCTTGGTGACCGTAGCTAGATCATAGTGTCTGATCCATGCCTGGCGTCCTGAGCCACCTTGCCCCACTGGGACCCTGGCCCCCTCTGGCCCTTACAAACAGAAAGGGAATTTCCATTCCCCTCACCCTGTCTGCAGCCAGCTGCCTGCAGTGCTGGGGCTCGTGCAGTGACTGCATGCATTACACTGGACATCACCTGCATGCTGCAGAGGGGCCTGGATTGTACGGGGACTGCGCAGGGAGGTGGCTTGTACCATGGACAGGGCACACACTGCATTGGTGCCTGCAGTTCACCCCACAGTGCAGAGGTGCATGGTACCCCTCCCCACACTCTGCACCCCTGAGGCCCCCATGACCACTGTGCAGATATAAAGGAGTGGGGTGGGGGCAGCTGCATGTCAGGTCCTGCCATTTTGGCTGCTTTCATCAGAGCCCGGCCTGGAGTCAGCACTGTCTAGCTCATTAAGCAGCCAGCTGGAAGATGGGGGGCTTCTGTCTCCTGAGGGCTCCCCAGCCGGCCCTGGCATGTATCCTAGCACCCCCTTTGGCTCTGAGGTTGTGCATGTTCTCCCAGCAGTGACTCGTGGTGTTAGGGGCTGAGAAACCCAGACCTGAGGTCAGCCAGCAAGGGGGTTTTAGCAGGTCCTGCAGCAAACATCCTTCATTCCTGCCATCCACACACCCTGCCCCAATGCTTAAGCAAACAACCTCTCAGGCTGCCGACAGCTGGGAGATGGGGCTGTTGACTCTTCTCAGCTCCCCCCCCTTGCACTTTTCCCCTCCTCTCCCTGCAATGTGCAAACACCCCCAGGCTAAAGGACACTAAGGTGAACTCAGCGCATGGGGCTGCTCTATCTCAGAGGGTGACCTCAACTACCTCCGTCCTGGTAGCTGCGCTCACCTCCTGCACAGCCATGCCTGGTGCAACAGGGTGCACAAAGCTCCTCCGTCTGGTCTGCTGGAGTCAGCCCCAAAGGTTGGAGGGAAGAGGGATCAACTGCACGTGGGAAGTGCAAGCTTCTCAGAGGCTCTGTGGAGGGCTGAAGCCCTTGCGGGGGAGGCAGTTTCCCCTTCAAGTGCCAAGCTGATCCATCCCAGCCAGGACCAGGGACCTGCCCCATCACCCCTTTGCCTTGGCATCTGCCTCAGGCATCTGCACAGAGGCATGAGGCTGTGACTGGGTTGTGGCTAAATAACGTGAAGCCCAAGTCCTGGGCTCCCAGAGGCTAGATAAGGCTGTGGGATTGCCTGGTGGATGAAGGCGAGGGGCCCCGGGAAGATGCTAGTCACAGCTGGCGCAGGGATCTCATTATAAACTCACACCACAGGGACATAGAGTCTCAGGTTAGCTGGGCCAATTGAGCTGCCAGGCTAGCACCTGGGTAGGACTCCTGAGGAAGGCCCCCTCCGAGCATGTCTGTGTGGACGGCTACATCAGTGAAGTGAGACTGGTTCACCTGCAGAGCCCTGTGTGGACACTCCAGTTTCAATGCAGCTGAAGCAGATTAGCAGCTGGCAAAAGCACCCCAGCCAGGGTCTTGCCACATTTTAATTCAACCAGTTTGTGTGTAGACAAGGCCTCACGCTTGTAGCTCAGCTCTGACTCTTTGCCATTGCACAACCCAACCCCTGCCTTCATTGTGCTCAGTCTGTCCTGCCCAAATCAGCCTGGGAAGTTCCTAGCTCCCTTCCTGATCGGGTAAGCGACTCTCCTGCCTGCTGTGGCACTGTGGAGCAGGTGCCATGGCTCGTGCCAGGGACAGCCACACAGGGCTAAGGTCTCCCCTTCCCCCCATGGTGTTGTGCGGAGCAGGACAAGCCTCATGCAGGAGAAATAAACGGCTGCCTGGATAAGTGGATGTCTTTCTAGCACCCTGCAGCCTCATGAGTCCTGCAGACAGTTGGAAAAGTTACTGCAGCGGCAGCAGAGCCCGGCCAGTCCTTACACAATCTCTCAGCAAGGCCACACGCTGCCCCTTTATACGCTTCACAAGCTGCCTGGCTTCGGCCTTGGGGAGGCCGATCTGAGAATGCTGCACCCAGTTGTGAGGTCCACATTTTAAGAAGGGTGTTGGACAGTGTGCAGGGAAGAGTCCCACACCCTATTTGAGGGCTGGAGAAGTGCTTTCCTGGGAGAAACAGAAGGAGATCAATCTGTTGTTTAGTAAAGCAAGAGGTGACGTGATTAAGGGCCACGTTTTTCCCAGGGAGGGTGATTACCTCCTGAGGAAGGGGTAGATACCCCAGCTCCTGAGCTTTTCAGACTCTCCCACGCTGCCTTTCTGGAAGATGTTTTTGTCAAACCAAGAGGTATTGGACTCACTGCACAGGGAACTGAATGAGGTGCTCTGGCTTGTGCTAGACAGAAGGTCAGAGCTGATGATCCAGTTGCCCCCTCTGGCCTTAAACAATCTATGACTCTGCCTCCTGCAGCAATGGGGTCCCACTACTTAGCCCTTTCCTATCCCCCTTGCTCATTCCCTTTTCTCCAAGGGCAACAGCCAATCCCGCCCCAGGGAGGAGACGTGCAGGTGAGAAGGTCAGGGAGGGCAGCACCTACGGTTGGTGGGTCTTTCTCCTCTCCCTCCTAGGGCCAAAGAATTAATGCCCACGCAGGACAGGGCACCAGCAGGAGTGATGAAGGGCCAGGAAGGCCAAGCCACTGGGTTCCAGGCACCTGTGAGAAAGCAGTGGGGGAGGTCTCTCCTGGGCCACCCCCTGTAAGCCCCACTTCTGCATAGCCTGAGGCTGGTGAATTTCACCTAGAGAGGCACCTTCCAGCTGAGGTTTTGTCTCTGGTGCTGGGCTCTGAGGGGGAGTTATTAGCATGGAAGCAACAGGCATGGGGTTCATATGAGCAGCAGCAGCATGAACAAAGCAGGGTTCCCAGTTCACAGCCCCCAGCTGTCATTAGCGGCTGCTGCCTAAACTTACCCTCATTGCAGCATTTAGAATAAGTCCTCCCAACACGCCCTTCCCCCTCACGGCAAGCTGGGGGCATTAAGCTAGGGAATGCACAGGGATTTTGCCCCCAGCAGACTGGGCTGTTTGCACATAGCCCCAGCCGAGGTTAAGGGCACAGCCACTAATTAAGTGCAAGGACTAACAGCCAGGGAAGGGTTGCATTTGAGCACCCATGCAGAGTCTGCACTAACAAAGCAGCCTGTCCATGGGCAGAGGGACCTCTGAACTCACCCTGCGACAGGCTGCAGGAGGTGGAAGGAGCCATGGTGCACAAGAAGGGGGGAGGGGAGGCGGGAAAACACCAGATGTACAGCGAGCCAGCTATGCTCTGCCAGAGAGACAGACAGATCCGCCCCTGCCTGGCCAGTATTTAACGCCGTGCACCAGAGCAGGGGGCTGCAGGGGGTAGTGAGGTGCCACCCCTCCCACAGCAGCAGACCCCACACATCTAAAACACCCTTCAACGCCCTTCTCGTTCCGTTTTTATTTTTTCCCACTTCGAATTGACACAAGCAGTTGAGGCTCCTCGCTGCAGCCAGAGCGGGGCAGCTCCATCCACAGAGACCATCCGGTCACCCGGCCCAGCTGTGCGCGCCGCAGCACGCAGACACACCTAGAGTAGGGGAGACTCAGGGCCCCTTGGCACTGGTGGAACATTTGCGTCCAAGCCCACACAAAGGCCCCCAACACAGTCCCTAGAGCCCAGTTTCGCTCCTGCCCCCTCCCATGCAGAAGGCTGGTCCGACGTGTCCACGCTGGCGGGAGAGGGTGCCCTCGTGCCAGCCTTGTCAGTGCAGTTCTGCCAGCGTGGGGGCAGGGGCTGATTCTAAGTCCCCTCCCCAGCTCGTGGCTGATTGGGGTGGGTGAAGCACCAGGCTCTGCCAATTCCAGGTGGTTGTGGACCCAAGAGAAGAGACCCACAGAGAGGAAGTGGAGATGGTGCAGACCCAGTGGGGAGGAGACAGGCAGAGTCTGCAGCCCCACTAAACGGGATCCTGGCCTCGAAAGGATGAAGCCAGCTAGGGGTTTTGCCCTGTGGCTTGCAGGAGGAGCTTGCAGCTGGAGGAAGTCATTTGGAGGCACTGCGGGCCTTGGGCGCCAGGGGCCGGAAGGAGCGGCTCACCATCCTCTTCAGCTCCTTGAAGGAGCGGGCCCTGTGCAGTTTGATGCTGGCCACGGCCAGGTTGCTGGAATCCAGCGTGGCAGAGGCATGGAGCGGGCGGGCCCCATGTGGGCCCAGCTGCCGCAGCCGCCAGTCCCCGTTCAGGCTGGCAGCATCCACCTCGCTGAGGCTGGAGGCACTGCTGTCCTCCGCCCGCTGGGGCTGCAGCTCAAGCTGGCTGCTGCTAGGGAAGCAGGAGTCTGTGGAGAAGGCCAGCTGGCGGCTCGCTGGGGGGAAGGGCTCAGCTCTTGGCCTCCCCAGGGCCTGGCTGGAGATCTCCAGGACGGACGCCCACTTGTGTCTGCCAGGGGGCTCCAGGCAGCGCTGGGAACTGCAGCGATACACAGGCCCCGGCGTGCGGACGTTCACCTCTGAGCTGCAGCGGTTCCCTCCCTCCGCCCGGGCAGCTGGCCTGCGCCGGAGGCTGATCCTGCGAAGCAGCTCCCGTGGGCTGAGCCAGCTGCGCGCCGCACCCTGGCCTGCCTTCACCAACTCCCGCGAGGCGTGCTGGCCCTGGTACAGCCGCTCCCGCTCAGCGCCGAGGCCCTTCCTGGAGGAGGCCTTGACCCTGACCACGTGGGGGTGACGGGACAAGACCTCAGCCCAGCTGGCTCCTTCTGGCTGCTCCCGGCACAGTGAGAGCTGCTCCAGGAGCGTCCCCACCGAGCGCTCGTTGGACCCCACAGAAGAGGCGGTGGAGCCCCGGCCCCCCGGGCCCTCCAGGGCCTGGAAGTCGCGGGAACCGTCGGGCCCCTCTGGAGAGCGGAGGTGGGAGCAGGTGGAAATGCGCCTGCGGATCTTCCAGCCAGGGAGCGGCGCAGCCCCCAAGGGGGAGCTGCAGACTGATGACATGGACTGGCTCTTCTGCTGCCCTGCCAGGTGGCCAGGCTCTGAGCGGCTAGCCGCCGACCGACACCTGTACCGCAGCACCAGCTTGGCGATGTAACGGTCCAGCTGGACCCGGTGCTGCCCCTCTGACGGGGCCGGCCCACTCCAGGGAGAGCTCTCCTGCACAGCGGGGACGGCTGCCCGCTCGCTGAGGTCCTCCTGGGACGGGCCCCGGGACAGGCCGCTGGTGAAAAGCGGACTCTGCAAGGCCACGGCATGCAGCGGGCTGGGATAGTGGTAGACCTCGCTGGTGCTGCGGGACACCAGGTCGCACTTGTACCGCAGGAGCTGCACGCTCTGGGGGAAGGCTGGAGAGAGCTCACCCAGGCTCCGCAGGAACTCCAGGTCCCCTGCAGAGAGAGGAAAAGTAGGTGCCCTAGATGAGAGAAAGGCTGTGGCCTAGCAGGGGACGCCAGGTCCTGGGGCCAGCATTCCCTGTGTGACATGGGGCTTGGCTAGTTGGTGACCTAAGGGCTGTGTCCCCCTGGGCATTGGCAGGGGGCAAGGGCCCCAGGGCAGCAAGTGGGTTCAGAGGAGAGCTTGGGGAACAAGTCGAGAGCTGAAAACCTGCCTCACTGAGACCAGGGCCTTGTCCACATTAGGAAGGGTCTGTGGTACACATACACAGGTGTAGCTACCCCGGCAATCCCTCCTAGTGGAGGTGCAACGTAGACCAGCTTCCCCAGCAAAAGGCCTTTTTAGCTAGTATAACTGTGTCTACACAAGGGCTTTTGCCAGCACAGCTCTGTCAGTGAGGAGGGTGGGAAAAAAAATCATCCTCCGACTGACACAGCTGTGCCAGCAAAAGCCAAAGTGTAGCTGCAGTTTTGCCACCCAAAAAGACCTTTTGCCGGTAGAGCTGAGTTTGCTCAGTGGGGCTGGAATAAGCTACGCTGGCAAAAGAGCCATTGTGCCAGTCTAAGCTGCGGTCACACTGGAGTGTTTTGCCGGTGTCATGCACAGGGATAGCCTATGGGTATAGCTCCATTGGCAACGTGCTCCAAGCACAGACCTGGCCTTGGGCTAGACATAAATATTGTTACCAGGGAGGGTGATTCACCACTGGGACAACAGACCCAGGGACGTGGTTGATTCCCCATCCCAGGGGAGGGTGGGGTGAGGTCTGTAAATCAAACCCAGGATTCTAAGGCCTTGGCTACATGGGAAAGTTTTACCATTGTAGCCACAGGGGTGCAGTTAAAATGTACAGCCTCCCTTCCCCCCCATGGCAGTGCTATTATACTGGGACAAACGTGCTTCTACTGGTCTAGCTGTTCCTGTATAAGAAATGGAATAAGCGCTAGTGGGGTGAGGCACTTCTTTGCTGATGTAAGTGCAGCTGTACTAGGGTGAACTACACCACGTGGGGTGGGGTTTTACACTGGTGGGACCAGGCCTTGAAGACACGCTCTAGCTCAACTACGAGTGGCAAGCTATATGCAGGAGTCCCTGGGCCAGGTTGTCCAGCCTGGCCCATCAGAAGGGACCTTCCTGGTCTCGAGATCCGTGACAACTCAAAGCAATGCTACTGGAGGCAGTGGGGTCCCCGGGGAGCAGGTGGGCCCCGCCTCTGTCTGGGATGCAGAAATCAGAGAATAGGCCAGCGGGAACAGTCCTGCGCTGACTCTGGCATGGGTCCGGGGGCATCAGTGGCACCTGGCTGGGTGTCTGGAGCCCCTGTGGCAATGGGGAAGTGAGAACAAGTCGATTCCCCCCAGCCAGGTTCAGGGCCACGTCCCCACCTTGCTATTCCCAGGAGCCCACTGGCTGGCAGCAGGGCTCCGCGCCCCAAGCTGGCCGTCTCCCACTTACCCGTTGAGACTGGTCTCCTGGCAGTGGCATGGGGGCTGCTGGGAGCATTGGGGGCTGTTACTCGCTGCAGCCGGAGGTCGAGAAGCCGGACGGTGGCCTCGTCAGTGGAGTGCGGCCGGGCACAGCCGCTGTCCCGCAGGCCTGGGAGGTGGGAGAGGGAACTGACGCTGCAGTGCGAGCCCCCCGGGCACTCGCTGTGCATGGACGTGGAGGAGTCGGATAGGGAGCCCATCTCACTGGTCTCGTAGAACCCTGGGGCAACAGGAAAGGGTTACTGCAGGGACCGGTCACCCCTGTCCCCCTCCCCCACACCTGGATGGGTGCCCCCCCCCCCCCCACCGGGATGGGTCCCCCCGAACTCCCCACTAACAAGCCCCAGGGACTCTGGGTTGTGGAGTATGATGCCGGGCAGGATACATGGCCCAGCTCGGAGCCTCTGCCCTCATCACACTCCACCCAGGAAAAGCAGGGCCTGGTGCCTTGTCGCTCCCAGCTGCCGGGGCCCAAATCCCAGCTGGACATACCCGAGCTGGGCCTGGAGTCAGCCTCGGAGGTCTCTGGTGCAGTGAAGCTGGGCTCTGCCTGGACCCCAGGCTTCTTGTGGAGCAGCAGCTGCTCGTTGGAGCCGGCAGCTCCCAACGCCAGGCTCGTCCCTGGCGCTCTGCTGTCCCTGTTCCCGACCCGGCACCCTGTGACGATACTCTCTGAGGAGCAGTAGGAGACACATGGCTTCTCAGGGACGCCCAGCAGGTCCTCGGACTTGCTCCGGTCCAGCTTGGCTGGGGGCAGCGGCTCCTTAGCTCCCAGGCTGCCCCGTCCCTCCTGTCACAGGAGCAGGAACAATCAGTCAGAGAGATGCCAGCAGCCATCAAACCCACCAGCCTCCCGGGGCCCTGGCGTCCAGGGCCAGCCCCAGCCCTGGGCCTGTGTCTCTGCAAGGAGCTGGGCAGAGACGCATCCCCAGTTAAAACTGGGTCTCCATGGCACTGGGCACTGCACAGCCTCCCCATCCCCCAACCCAGATTGCTTTCCCCCATTGTGCCCCCAACGTGACCAAGATCAGGGCCCCCATCACACAGAGAACCCTCCCCCCCATTGAGGGGGCTCCCCCAACCACTGTGCTGGGCACCACGCAGACCCCGCAACCCATCAGAGACCAGGGCCCCCGTCGCTGCAGAGGACCCTCCCCCCCCCCCATTGAGAGCAGGCCCTTCCCCCTTGGTGCGGAGCACTGCACTCCAGTAAGGTCTGGTCCACACGGGGAGTTGCACATGTTGAACTACGGTGATTTGGTCCCGATTTCTGCCACGGGCATGGCCTCCCCCTGATCCAGACCCGGCTCAGCATGGAGTCACTACTGGAGCAGATTTACAGGAGCAGGCTGAAGTGACAGAGCCCATTTGCTGCTGCCGTGCAAGCATCCGCACACCAGCGGTGCCAGTTGAACCCCATCAAACTGCAGCTTGTGTGGCAGATCTAGGCTCCAGCACCCCAATGGGCCCAAAGTGGGGCCCTGCCCCACAGAGCAGCCGCCCACTGGAGAAGGGATCTACACCCCGCTGAGTGAGCAGCCTGGTGCTCCGCAAAGCTCCTGTCGGCGCTTCCCGGGCTCAGAGCACCCTGACCATTAACCCGCACAGCTCCCAGGGATGTCAGGCAGCATCTTCCCCGCTCCACTCCCCTTCCAGTGACAGGCACAGACAGAACCTGCCCAGAGTGGCACCACCCAAGCAGCAGTGCACCCAGGAACCCAGGAGTCCTGGCACACAGCTGTGTGCTCAGTCCACTAGGCAAGGCTTCCTCCTCCTATCCAGCCCTCCTGCAGCAGCTTCAGCTGCGTCCCTAGCAAACTGCTCCCAACCTCTCCCCTGGGGCGGGGGCCATTGCACCCTCCTCCCCAACAGAGATTGTCTGCAGAAGGCAACTTCTTTGCCCAACCCCCCCCATCTCATTGCTCTCTCCCAGCTGGACAGGGCTTGGCTGGCAGGGGGCCTCCCTCCCTGCCCCAAACAACTGGGAAGCAGCAGCAGCAGCAGGCAGGTGAGGAGTTCAGGAGGCCGCACCTTGACCCCGGGGCAGTGATCAGAAGTGCTGATAAGAGCACAGCCCACCCGGCTCCCTGCCTTCTGCCTCTCCTCCAGGGGCGGGGGAGGGAGCTGACCCTGCCATTCTTTCCCTCCCTCTCCCCCCCAGAGATGTTTGCAGATCTGTATGCGAGGGCTGACGTGGAGCTGGGGGCCTCGTGGCTCCCCCCAGGAGGTGGGGTTGGTGCAGGTTTTATTGGACTCTGGGGTTCAAGAGGGTAAAAAACAGTGAGGCAATATGGGGTGGTGGAGAAATCACAGTGACAAACGGATGCTGCTCCCTCCAGCCCACGGCCCCAGACACAGCCAGGCCTAGCCCCCCAGCCTCAGCCAGGGGACTGGCTCCATTAGGGAGCATGCTCCCTCGCCTAGCGTCACCCCCACTGCCCCACACGCCTGGCTTCCCCCTCAGGACCTGAGTCCCGGGGGGCAATGGGAGTTCCCCCAGCCCCACTAACTGCCAGGCTAGGGCAGCCCTCTGAGGAAGAGGGGGAGAGAGCCCCAGAGCCAAGCTGGCGGAAAGAGTGAAACATGAGCCCAGGGGCCCCTCTCTGCCTTTGAGCTCAGCTCCATCTCTCCCAGGCAGGCAGCTGTTGCCTTTGTGTGAGTCTCTTCCCCCCCCCCAATCTTACCTACTCAAGCAGAGAGATACACCCGCCACACAAACAGAGCGGAGGGGGCATGTACAAGATTTCAGGGAGTGGGGGTGGGCATGTGCATGCAGGGGTTTGCTGGGGTGTGTGGGGGGGAGGGCAGGTGTCCACATGCCCCGTTAGCCTTGGAGAACAGACAGGCCCCACTGACACTTCTGCCACCTGCCCCTGACTCAACACCTCCATCCAACCTATTTGGTTATTCAAAGCATCTGCTGGTGTTAACCAGGCCCAGCCTCACTGCTGTCCCCTGGGAGGGGGCAGGTCACAGGCTCCCAGCTGTTCAGACACCCTCTTCCTCCCAGCACAGGCACAGCTGTGTGCATCTCTGTGCATGAGCAGGCATGCCCCAGCCATGCTGCCCTGGGGCAGCTCCCCCCCTATTTCCCCTCCCCCTGCAATGCCAGCTGTAGCTCTACCGCCAGGTGTGCAGGGCAGGGACGGAGGGAGCGGCCTCCTGCCTGTCCCAGGGTTAGTTTCCACTGGAGCTGGCTAGTCAGCGCTTCCCCCAGTTCTTAGCAGAACTGGAGTTTCCTCCTCCTAATATTTGCTTTCAGGCTTCACCAAAGGACACCAGGAAGGGGATGGAGAAGCTGGCACTGCCCACGCCAGCGCAGCAGCCAGGCAGGAAGTGAGAACTGTAAACAACAGGTGGTTTGTTTTCTTTAATACACACACAGGCCCAACCAGCCAACGCCCACTTCCCTGGAAGCCAAATCCACCGAGACCAACCTGCCAAGGCCAGGTCACCAGCAGCCTAGGCCTGCATCGCCTTCCCTGCAGCTCAGCTCCCAGCCCCGGGACAAGCAGAGTCAGGGGAGACGCCAAGAATTCCCCCAGAGCACCACAAGGCTCCAACTCCCCCTGTCCTGGAGCTTGGAGTGTATAAATGAGGGCACATCTATTCCAAACAAACCAGGCTGAGAAATGCAAACAGTCAGAGCAGCCCCTGGCATGACAGAGTGCACACAGCCCCTTAGGTACCGTGGAACAGGGCAGATGAGGGAAGCACAGACCACTGCCTCCTATATGATGACAGACAACGTGGAGGAAGAAATATCTTCTATTGGACCAAATTCTGGTGAGAGAGACAAGCTTTCGAGCTACATGGAGCTCTTCTTCAGGTCTGGAAAATGTACTCAGGTCTGGTCTACACTACAGAGTTAGGTCAATGCAAGGCAGCTTATGTCAGAAGTCACTTTACATTTCACTCCTGTGGACGTAACTCCACCTCCACGAATGGCGTAGAGTCATAGTCGATGTAGTTAGGTCAATGTAGTGTCAGTGTAAATACTAAGTTGCTTACATCAACAGTTACTGGATTTCAGGAGTCACCCCACACGGACAGCATCAATCCATACAAGCGCTCCTGGGGAGGACATGCACCACTGAAACAAGGAACAAAGTGTAGACACGCACAAGCGATGTAATTACTGTGGCAGCTGACGTAGGTTAGGACGACTTAATTTTGTAGTGGAGACATGGTCTGAGAGTGTCACAGCTAAATACAAGCTCCAGTTCCACCCTGGACACATTACACGATCCATTGTCTACTGCCAGGCCTTAAGATACAACCGGATTTGCTCTGATCCCTTAGACAGAGACAAACACCTACAGGATCTCTATGAAACATTCCTAAAACTACAATACCCACCTGGAGAAGTAAAGAAACAAATTGACAGAGCCAGACGGGCACCTAGAAGTCACCTACTACAGGACAGACCCAACAAAGAAAACAACAGAACCCCACTGGTCATCACCTACAGTTCCCAGCTAAAATCTCTCCAGCACATCATTAAAGATCTACAACCTATCCTAGCAGATGATCCATCTCTCGCTCAGGCAGTGGGCGGCAGACCCATCCTGGCTTACAGACAGCCCCCCAACCTGAAGCAAATACTCACCAGCAACCATACATCCTACAAAAAATCTTACCCAGGAACCTATCCCTGCAACAAACCCCATTGTCAGCTCTGCCCACACATTGTCTCTAATGACATCACCACTGGTCCTAACCACATCAATCACACCATAAGGGATTCACCTGTATATCCACTAATGTTATATATGCCATCATGTGCCAGCAATGCCACTCTGCCATGTACATTGGCCAAAGTGGACTATCACTACGCACAAGGATAAATGGACATAAATCAGACATAAAAAATAACAACATCCATAAACCAGTGGGAGAACACTTTAATTTCCCAGGGCATTCTGTCTCTGACTTGAAAGTTGCTGTACTTCTCCAAAAAAACTCCAAAAACAGACTTCAAAGAGAAACTGCTGAGTTGGAAATGATTTGCAAACTTGACACATTCAAACTGGGTTTGAACAGAGACTTGGAGTGGCTATCTCACTATCGAAGGTAAATCACTTTGCTCACCCATTCTCACCTCCTACTCAATGGTCGTCATTAGGTCTTAAGTACCGGACTCCACCTCCCCCATTGTTCTCAATGCACCTGGATATCTATAAGATGCCTGTTACCTATTTTCTGTATTACTGCATCTGAAGAAGAGAGCTGAAGTCTCTCGAAAGCTTATGTCTGCAAATATTAAATTTGTTAGTCTTTAAAGTGCCACAGAAAGCTCATTGTTTTAGCTAAATACAAGATGGAACAGACTGAAGCATAAATCGTTAATAGGCCACTTCCCCTTGAAATATGTAACTACTTATGCTAAACCTTGTATTTAGCTGTGACACTGAATAAGTTTCCCAGACCTGAAGAAGAGCTCTGTATAGCTCAAAAGCTACTTTCTCTCACCAACAGAAGTTGGTCCAATAAAAGATATTACCTCACCCACCTTGTCTCTCTAATATTCTGGGACCGATGTGGCTACAACATAGCGTACATCCTATATAATGAGAGTCTAAAAGGGATATTGGATTCTCTTTCCCTTTCTCTCCTAAATTGTTTGAGCAACATTGCGATGTGCTGTTGGATAAGCTGCCTCAGCCCACACCAGATGTGGCAGCATTCAAGTGGTGGCTAAAGAGAATTTGTAAGAAAGAACTCACAACATAGACTGTCCAGCATCAGGCTATGAAACCTCCTGACTCCTCACTGTGCCAGGGAGCTGCTACAGAAACTTTATGCACAAAAAGGAGAAAGTGGAATTGGGAGGGGTTCAGACACAAAGCAGAATTAGAAGACAGGTAGAGACCGGGGTTGTTTAGTTCAGAGAGGGGACATCAGAGAGTTACACAAAATAGTAACTGGCATAGAGAAGGCGACTGGGATGCACAAACAAGGGGACATTGAGTGAAATTAAAGAGGCAATAAATTTAAACGAGAAAGGAAACCAGCACTGAATTAGTCTGTGGAACCCACTGCCACAAGATATGGCTGGGGACAAGAGCTTAGCAGGATTCACAAAAGGGCTGGACACGTATGCAGATAATGGGAACATGTCCAAGTACGTCAAACAGGAGAAGAAGCTATGCGGGATGCAGACGCCCCAGCCCCAGGGCGCAGCCCAGCCCCTAATGGAGCAAGGGGTTCCTCATGGGCAGGACATTCTTCTCCACTCTGAAGTCTCTTGTGCCTTCCCTTGAGCTAGCTGCTGGCAGCCACTCTCAGAGGCAGGGCATGGGGGCCGAGAGGCCCTGCTTGGGTCCAGGCTGGCAGCCCCCAGGGCTGCTCCACGGACACTTTTCAGGCTTGTTTGCTGCAGAAAGAATTATTTCCTTCAACTGGAGCATGCTGGGGAGAGTCCTGGGGAGGCCAACC
Organism: Emydura macquarii macquarii; assembly: GCF_026122565.2. NCBI lineage: Eukaryota > Metazoa > Chordata > Testudines > Chelidae > Emydura > Emydura macquarii. Next base: position 4,407,801 of record NW_027131105.1, on the reverse strand, counting down.
TGCTCAGAGCCCTGCAGATCCCCTACTTGTACCCTGGCCCCCCACCTCACACCCCTCAGCCTGTACCCAACCCCCAATGGTCACAGCAACTATTGCCCCCTCCCTTTCAGCATACACCCTTTACCCCTCCTTACCCACTCATACCCTAGCCCCCACATCGTACCCCCAGTCCTGCACCATCACACTCCCAACCCCACCATAGTTACAGTAACCATAGCACCCCCCCACCCACCTACTCCAGCTCCCAGGCTCATCCCCCCATACTCCTAGCCCAGGACCACCACCAGCCCCTCAGCACCCGCCCTGTTCCCCTCCCTCTGTCCCATCCCATGCTCCTAGCTCACATTCCCCTGCTTGTCCCCCAGCTCCCTAATCCTCGACCCCCCTGCTGCACTGTCCTCCCCCCACTCATAACCAGCCCCTTCCATAGTCACAGAGTTTAAGGCCAGATCATCTAATCTCCCGTATATCACAGGCCACCAGCCCTGCACACGAAACCCAACCACCACTCCCATGGCCCAGGCCCCCCCTCCCCCGCCGCTCTCACCTGTCGCTGCCCCCCCGAGCCAGCTCCCGCCGACTCCCCGATGCCCAGGGCGCTCTCCACGGTCCCCTTCTGCGTTTCTCTCAGCAGCTGCAGCTCCAGGATCCCGGCCAGGCTGGCCTGGAGCCGCTCCCCGATCCGCAGCCGGTCGCTCCCGGACCAGAGGGAGGGCGGCGCGGCTCTGCGGGCCATGGGGACCCCCGGGGCAAGCGGCACTGATCAGCGGAGGGCTTGCACCGGGGAAGGGGCAGGGACCCGGGGGGCGCATACACCGGGGGTAAGAGACCGAGGGAGCTACGGGCAGGATCGACTGGGCGGGGCGGGAGGCACAGGCAGCCAGGACTCACCGGCTCCAGCAGCTCCAGGGGGAGCTGTGCACCGCGAGCAGGACCGGAGTAAGCTGCATGCCGGGCGGGGGGTAAATTGCATGCACGGGGGCAGGGCGGGTGGGAAAGTAAATTACAGCCGCCGGCGGCAGCAGCAGCAGGGGTGCTGGTAAGTCGCACGCACCGGGGGCAGGCTGGGGGAGGGTAAGTGGCACGCGCGGGGAGGGGGCGCTGGATGCACCGGAGCATCTGCCAGAAATCGCCTCGCCACCGGCTCCGGGCGCCGCTTGCCAGTGCCAGGGACCCGCACAGCTCAGCAGCGCACACAGCAGCTCAAACAAAGGGGCCGGTTTTGAAAGAGTCACGTGGGGGCGGGGCCAGAGGCTCCGGGCTCCTGATTGGCTCCGATCCTGGCAAAACATTTCGTAGGGCAAAGTTAGAATCGGAGGGGGAGTGGACGGTAAATATCCCCGAGCGGGAGGCAAATCCCCCCTTTGGGTCCCCGTGCACCACGGGGGGGGGAACCTTGGAGCCCCCAAATGCACCATAGGGTGGGGGGAAATACCCCATGTACCCCCTCAAATGCACTATGGGGCAAATTCCCCCAGCCAGATCCCGAGAGGGGTAAAATAACTCCAATGCAGCCCCAGAATACAACTTAGCGGGCACAGACCCCCCCACTCCACGGGAGGGGTGAAATACCAAATCCCATGGTGGGCAAATGATCCCAAATCCTTCCCCCTGAGGGGCAAATTCTCCCCCCAAGTAGAGCCCCAGCTCCCTGGGGCAGGTCACTGCCCCATGCCCCAGACCGGCAACACCTCCGTCCGCCACCTGGGAGTGACTGTGGGTCCCTGCCGGGGCTTGTTCTTCCATTCGGGCTCCCCCTCGCCAGTGCCTGGTTTGTAATGAAAGAGTTGCCAGGGCTCAAGCAATTTCTTTATATCCGCCACTGCGGGGACAAGAGGTGCCCGGGCTAAGAACTGCCCAGAGGTGCCCGGCACATTCAGCACTGCCCGGCCCTCGCCCAGCCAGGGGCCCAGCCACGGGAGCGCCTGCTTGCAGCTCTGTTGTAGGGGATTCAACAGCGATCCCCTCCGGCGCTGGGAGGGGGGGGGGCAGGGGCAACTAACAGACCCCCCTCCATGGCGGCCGGGGCAATTGACAGATCTCCCTCTACCCCATCACAGGGGGCAGGGGCAATTACCAGATAAGCGCTTCCACCCCCAGCATGGGGGGAGGTACAATGAACAGGCCTCCCCTCCCCCCTTCGCATTCCCTGGGCCTGAGCAGAAGCAAAATCAGCCCATAGAGAAGGAAAAACCCTCCCTGCGCCGCCAGCCGTGCGCCCCTTTCCTCTCCGGCCCGCTCCGCGGCCAGGCCAGGCGGCCCCAGGGCTTCCCCCGCGGGGCGGAGTTGCAGGGGGATCCTGGTGGCGCGGCGCCAGCGGCGCTATTTAAAGGGCGGCCGGGGCCCTGCTCAGCTCCCGGCAGGATGCTGCCCACCGCCGGCCGCCGGGAGCCCCGCGCTCCCTTCAAGCAGCGGAAGTGCTTCGGTGAGGCGAGGCGGGGCGGAGCTGGGCCGGGCCGGGCCCTGCAGAGAGGGCCTCGGGGCGGGGATGCCCCTGGGAGGCTCGGGGGGCGCCCTGTCGCCTTTCCCTCTGTGGGCTTTGAGGGGGGCACTGGAGAGCCCCAATCCCACCCCAGAAGCTGAGCAAGGAGGCTGGAGCTGCCCCGGCGGCTGGGCTGCGGGGCCCCGAGTCCAGGGGCCGGGTGGTTCCTCCAGGTCTCGGGCTCTCTGTGGGCGCGGGGTCTCCCCCCTTTCCCTCGGGCTCGGCCCCGGCCCCTCCGGCTGTGACCCTCCCCGATCCGCTTCTCGTTCCAGCTACCAGGAAACACGAAGTGGCCGCGATCCGCTCCAAGTTCCCCAGCAAACTCCCCGTGAGTGTGGGGCTGCCGCTCGGTGGGAGGGGGTGCGGGGCGCTCCGTGTCTAGCCCGGGGCCAATGACAGCAGCAGCCGCTGGTGGGAAATGGGGGTGACCTCTTCTCTAGGGAAGGGGGGACTGTGCCCATCTCGGCAGTGCGGCCTGGGGGGAGGGCTGCCGCCTTCTCCCTCTTCCCACGTGCCTGTGTTGCAGGTGATCCTGGAGCGGTACACCAAGGAGAAGGTGCTACCAGCTTTGGATAGGACCAAGTTCCTGGTCCCCCAGGAGCTGAGCATGGGGCAGTTTGTGACCATTATCCGGTAAGAGAGGAGGTGTGTGTGATCTGGGTCTCGGGGATCTGCCTTGGTATCACGTCCCTGGGCTGTCTGTGCTCCAAACCCTGCTGACTTCTGCTCCCCTCCCTAGTATGAGACAGCAAAGGGGGGGTGCTGTGACCTGGGCAGTCACTAGCCCCCTTAGGATGCCCCTGGCAAGGGCTGTGGTTCAGTGGATGCCATACAGTTTTGGGGACCACAGGCTAATGGAGACTGCAGCTCTCTGAACAGGGTCCCTGAGTAAGGGACCCCTGATCTCCATCAGCTGCCATTGTGTGTTAAGAGTGGGGGTGGCTAAGAGCAAATGCAGGCAATGCCCAGGTGGCCCAGTCCCTCTGGGCTGGGCAGGCAGTGGGTGCTCTCCAGGGAGACCATTTAGGACTTTTCCTTCTGACGCTCAGGTGGGACTCAGCTCTTCTGCCTTCTTACTTCCCCAGGAGCAGGATGTCCCTCAGCTCCACCCAGTCGTTCTACTTGCTGGTGGATGGCAGCCGGAGCCTGGTCAGCATGTCGCTTACCATGGCCGAAGTGTACACACTGAACCGAGATGAAGACGGGTTCCTCTATATGACCTACGCCTCCCAGGAGATGTTTGGCTAAGGCCGCAGGTTGCCTCGGACTCTTCCTCCTGAGAGGAACCATCGTTGCCCATTCTAATGTTGCTGCTTGGTGATCCCACCCCTGCTGGTCAGAGTAGGAACAACATTCCTGCATGGCCAGTGGGGCATCTGCTCTCTGGTGTGCTGAGACACCAAGGAACCTCTCCGTTTTCTCCCTTCCCCAAGTGGGTGCCTGGATAGACTTGGAAAGATCTGACTACAGAGTGAGGGCCCCTTTGGCCCAAAGCAGGTCCCTTTACCCTACAGCGTGAAGTCCCCTGACATGGTCCCTTTGGTGATGCAGGGATAGTGACACTTGCTAGTCACACAGGTGTCAGTGTGATTCACCCCAGCAAGAGACCACCAGGACCCCACTGCCTAAGGGTGGTATTGGAGGACACTGCTCGGTGCTGGCTCTGGGTTCCTAATCAGTGCTGCACCACCTGGGTCTGGGAAGGCCCACCCTAATTCCTCTGGCCGTGGGGTGGAGCTCACCTGCTGGTAGCTTACTCCCTCTCTTCCAAAACGATCTTCCAGGGACTTTCCTAGCCCCTCTGCCAGCCACTGGCAACTCTTGTCCTCCCTGAGCAGGGGTGAACCTACTCCTCAAGGGCAGCCCTGGCTGGGGGTAGGATTGGCTCTCCTGGTAGGGAGGGGCTGAGTTCTGCTCAGAGAAGGTAACCAAGCACATGGAATAAGCCTAGTCTTTTCTTTAGGCTGCATGGCTGTTCCCTTTAAAAGCACACACCGAAGCCACTCATTAACCGTGTTAAACACATTGCTGTAAATGCTGGTCTCTGAAATGGGCCTGGTAATCCAAACCAGCATAGCTGAGCCACTGCAGCTGCTAAGTGATGATTGCATGGGACCTTACGGAGAGAGCCAAGGAAACACACCTGTTACAGCTGTATTTAGCGCACAGCCTGGGGCCTGTTATCCTGGTGCAAATAAGCCAGTCCTGGGTGGGAGGGTGTGTGCTGTGGGGACCCTCCTGGACCCACAACCACTTAGCAGGTCCTAGTGTGAGGGTTGTTTAGCTGGTGCTGTGCTTTCTGCTCCAGTGCTGCTGGGTTGGTAAAAGCTCCCTCAGATCGCAGGGGGAGGAAGGGAAGCCCTGCTGGAGCCCGTCTTCATTTCAGACACGTTGTAGGCTGCTCTTTTTCCTCTGGGGGCTGTCACTGACTGAAAAGTGGGCAAAGGAAAGCTGGGTTAGACAAGCCTGTGTTGCCTAAGCACCCAAGGCTTCTAATGGCGTAGAGCAGAAGGGGACTAAGATGGCACCTTGTATCTCGCCTGCTCCCTGCAAAGTGAGTGTATGTACCATGGGCTCTGCTTCCAGTGCTGCTGGGGAGATTGATTTATTGCAGGGAGGGGAAACATCTGTTCTCATGTGCTGGGAACATGCCTGCTGAGGCAGAAGCTTCAACTCAATAGCCAGCTCCTGCTCTGCAGTCCCAGTGTGTTGACCCCAGGAACTCCTGCACCAAACAAATGTGAATAGGGACAAGGAACTGTGTGTGACTTTTTCCTCCCCACTGAGTCGAGAGGGGAGTAGAAAAATCTCTTCCTGGTTCTCTCTTACTCACAAATGAATTCTCGCCTGGCTGGGAGTTCTTCCCCTGGCACAAAGCACCTTGGAGGCCCCTCTTTCCATGGCACAACAATATGCCTCTGCTACTTCTGGTGCCTGGCTAAGCTGGGGGGGGGGGTGGGGTGTGCACAGGTGTTTGAACCTGGAAATCCCACTAGAGAAGGGTTTGGGGGGGAGGGGGTGTCTTTTTGGGAGCTGGCCAGAAGTCTGGGTTTGTCTTCTCCCTATGCTCAACTGACCCATACACACACAGCCCCCCCTGCCATTCTTAGCAATGCTGAGCAAACTGCAGGATCTGGCTTCAAGCAGCCCTTGTGAATGAGAGATGGAGGGGGTTTGTGCTGTTCATTTCTAAGGCCCTGCTCTGACCCCCTCTATATGACACCACTCTACCCGGGGGGTCACTCTAGGCCAACTGCCTGTGTAACAGTGGGAGCCACAGAGACTGAACTCCCCCTCCACTGTAGGGTGAGTTGTGCAGTTTGCATTGCTGCAGCCTGTCTTGTGGATAAACGCAGGACTTCGGTCTTGGTCTGAGCCTGAGCGGCCAGGGCTGCAGCTGAGCTGACCCCTGAAACGACACCACAAAGTGCTGGAAGTAAGAGACCACAGTCCAGACAGCGGAAGCACTTGGTGCTAGTTTTACTGTTGAACTTATGTCCTAGGCATTGACCCCAACTCCCAGCTTTGTACAGAAACGACTCCTAGAAACACTTTCAATCTGGGGTTTATATTGAGACGATCAAACGGAACCTGATGAGTCAGAGGACAGGTGGCTGCTCTGGGCTGTTGGCTTTGGTAGCAGGAGGAGAGGGATTGATATGAGGACAATTTAGCAGCATGGCAGCTTGGGGAGACTGTCCTCCTCCCCTGGAGGGAGCAGGACCCCTAATGCATTCACTGCTGGGGCAGTGTGAGGGGACAAAGCTGTAGTGACTGGCAGGGGCAACAAGCTTTATGAGCAGCTGGCTAGGGCTGTGAGCTGGGCTAAAGCGGTCAGGAGCCCAAATGCTGCCAGGACATTAAAAACAATGGGTGTCAAACTCTGGGCCTGGGCCCCTAGATGGGTTTTCACAAGCAAGTTTCCTAGAGTGAGGTGTTTTCTACCAATCTGCCCTTGCCCTAATGGCTCCAGAGTCAGCAGCACAGACAAGACTGGTATAAGCCACCCCCTGCACATAATCACCCTTCACGTTTTTGTCCCTTCTGGGGTGGTTTGCAGAAAGGCTAGCTAGCTCTACAGCCCCATAGCTGCTGGGAGCTCACCCTCTGGGATGGTGGGCTGCTCCCATTCCCTGGAAGCTCACTCCTGGGGTGCTGGAAGAGCCACCCCAAACGGTGGGAAACCATTTCTTAAAACTAATTTTATATTCTCTTAAAAAGAGAGTCATGATTTGCTTAAAAATAAAATCCTAAAAGCAGGGAGCCTCTGTCTAAGGGGGAGTGAAGTGAATGACAGTAACTGTCAAGGAGGGAGTGTCTGGGCATAAGCAGATCTGCCAAGCTTAAGAACAACCAAGAGAAGGGGAAGCACTGGGAGTGGATGGTGGGGGAAGAGGCAGAGGGGAAGCAAAGGTTGTGCGTCTGCTCAAACTCACTCTGAAGCGATTGTTCTAAACCCCACTCTGCGCAGAGCTCCTGCCCAGGGCAATAATAACCCCTGACAGATGCTGTCCGAGGCATGAGCTCCTGGCTGCTCCGACCCACTCTGAGCATAAATAGATGTGAAAATGTTCCCTGGTTAGAGTTTAAATTATTCCCCTCGCTGCAGCTGCTTCCAAACTATTTCCAGGAGCCGGTAGCAGTCCAACCGGGAAAGGCCAGTGTAGTGAGCCCAGCACAGGACTACCCTGTGTATAAGAAATGACAGCGACTCCTTTAGGCAGGGAGGGAGGTGGGACATGTGGCTTGGACAAGAAGACAATTGATCAAGGGCACAAACCAGAGCAGCTGCTGGTTTGGAGTGAGGCCCCTTTGCCCTATGCCTATGGTCACTGTGGCTCCTGATTAGAGTTCAAAGTTCCCTGCTAGCATCCAGGGGGGCCTTATCACACCCCCAACCTATCTTTACAGGAGAGAATCCAAAGGCTTCCCCTGTAGCGCTGGGGAGCGTCCAGCTTGTCCTACATCCCCCGGTGGGGCAAATGTGGGCTCACTACGAGGGGTTCTCCACGTCCTGTTTGCAGCGCTTGGCTGCCAGGTCTTCATTGTGGGCCTTGCGGATGTGCCTGTACAGGTCCCCAGACTGGGTGTAGCTGCGCATGCAGTAGCGGCACTCATAGGGGCGCTCGCGTGTGTGCACGGTGGCATGGCGCCGCAGCGTGTAGGAGCAGGAGAAGGTCTTGCCGCATGTCTTGCAGGTGGGGACGTCCTCAGTGAAGATGCCAAAGTTGGGATGCGCCTCGTACTCGGGCAGGTACATCTGTTCATGCAGCGGCGGTGTCACCATGTTGGAGTAGCCCTGTCCACCTGGCACCGGGATCATATGGTAAGGGAGATGCTCCTGTGGAAGGAAGCCACCCTCTGAGGACACCTCCTCCATGCCGCTGGGCTCCTCGAAGCCATCAGGTTGGCGGCTGCAGCCCCCGGCTGACCCCACCTCCATTGTGGGCCTCTGGAAGATGCTCTCCATCCTCATCTCCATGCTCCGCCTCTCCAGCTGCTCCACTGTATCCGGCTCCTCATCAGAGATCACAATGGCTTCCACCTTTACTTTGATGGGGCCCCTGTCCAGGTCCTTGGGGTAGATGCCATCTAAACTGCTCACCCGCGGCTCCACAGCTAGGCTCTCAGGTGTAGCCTCTAGGCCACATGGTGCCTCTGCCACATTGCCTGGGGGGAAGTAGCTGTGGGGGATGGTTTCAGTGGAGCTGCTGGGGCTGGACAGGGAGACATCTGCAGGGGCTGATGGGAGAGGCCTACCCAAGAAGGGACCACGGGGGGAGTCGCCCTCCATTCCCGGCTGCGTAGTATCTGCCATGTCCGCAGTTGGTGCTGGAGGCTGCTGGAGGACTGCTTTCTCCAAGGGGTTACTTTTCCACTCCTCCTTCTTGTTCTTTCCTGCCTCACACTGGTGCGGAGGTGGTGGCAGGGCCTCAGGGCTCTGCAACTGGCACTTAGAGGTGCTCGGCAGGAACTCAGAGCTGGCTGGGGAGTCTTCCTCCTTCTTGGTGCTGTCAGCCTCTGCCAGTGCCCGTGCCTGCAGCTTCTTCTTGCAGACCTTGACAATGTCGTTCATGTGCAAGTAGCTGGCAGCAGCCAGCACATCCTCCACTGGGGTGTCGTTGAAGGCCAGCGTGCCCTGGTACATGAACTCCAGCAGCAGCCCGAAGGCCGGCGCTGTGACAATTTCGTTGTTGATGCAGACCAGGTCCCGCTTGTCCAGCCGCTCCTTGTAGAACATGTGGAAGAAGGTGCTGCAGGAGGCCAGCACGGCCCGGTGTGCTAAGAACTGGGTGCTGCCCACCATGATGGTGCAGTCACAGAGGAAGCCCTGGTGCCGCTGTTCCCGCAGGCTCTGCAGCAGGTGCTTACTGTGGTCAGGGAACTCCATGCTGAAGGGTCATCAGGAGAGTGGAGCAGCAGCTGGCATAGCCCTGAGCCCCTTGGTGGGGGGGGAGAGTCAGAGTTACCTTGGAGATGGAGGGGCTGAGGAAACATTCCCTCCCCACCAGACTGCCCCATAATGGGCCCCCATCCCTCATACTTCATTATCTGTCTCCCTGCTGCCTCAGCCTGGCTCCTTTCCCTCTTGGGCTCTGCTAGCAGGTAGCCACCGCCCATTCAGCGTGGTGAGCCTCTCTATCTGCCGTCCTACTCCTCTTCCCCTGTGCCACGCCAGCCAGAGACCCCTGCTTCCATCACTCCTCTATGCAGGGGGCCCACCTGCCCGCCCTCTGGTAGGACTGGAAGTGGGGGGCCCCCATTATTCCCCAGCATTGGGCCGTCCCGAGGGCAGGCGTCCCCCCGTCTAGCATTGGAGGCGTGGCCCTGTGTCCCCCCTTCCCCTACGTGACCCTGCGATGGGAGAGGAGCCTGCAGAAGGGTGAACGTGGGAGGGGAGAGGGCTGGGTCGGGGGCTCCCGGTCCAGGGATGGGGACTGAAGGGGACGGGGAAGGCTGGGCAGGGAGGAGATGGGGACGGGGAAGGCTGGGCAGGGAGGAGATGGGGACCCCCCATTACAGCCCAAACTGGGTGAGGGGCACACGGGGGCCCCAGGGGAGGGGGGTCTCAGGCGGGGGCACGGATGGGGGGGTCCCGAAGGAGGAGCCGAGCTCAGGGGATCCTAGTTTAGGGGCCCGGGACCGGGGACGGTTCCGGGGGCGCCGATCCCAGTTCGGGGGAGCTGGGCCGGGTGGTCCCGGTGTGGGGGGCGGGGAGGGCGGCTGATCCCAGTTCGGGGGGTTCCTTCGCCCTGGGGTCCCCACTTACCACAAAGCCGCGGCCTGAAGGGATCCGCCTACTCCCGCCCCCTGCTGCCTGCCTTTGCCACCTCTCCAATCTCTGCTGCCTGATTGGCTCGTGTTCACTGTCACTCTGCGGTTTTCGCCGAAGAGTGGATACCGGCCGCTGTCATTCAATCCCCGTGACCGTCGATTAGTTTGAAGCGTCTGTCACTCAACTCGACTCCTCCGTTGATTGGTTCACCGTCTACTGTCACGCTCAAGCCTAGCTCGCTGACTGGCCGCAGAAACCTGTCCCTCTCCCTACCACCCTTCTCAACGGGCACAGGTTAGACCCGGACCCTCCCATTGATTGGTCAACGCCTGGTGTCACTCCACAGGTCCCGCCTGCTGATTGGTGGAATCATCGGGCCCACCGTTTCATATAGGGCGCGACTTTGGTCTGCCTAGTTGAGGGGGGGCGTGCGGGGAGTCGGGGGAGGTGGTCGCTTGTGAACGGCCCGCCCCTTCTGTTATTTGTTCACGGCGCTCGGCTCTCCGCCGGCCGGTGTCCCCCGCCCCGAGTCCTTCCCCGGCGGGGTCCCCCTGAAAGTCCCGCGGGAGCTGATTCCCGGCGGCAGCGGCTCCAGTCCCGGCCCGGCCCAGCCCAGCCCAGCCCGCCGGGCGATGCCCGGGGCGGGATCCCACCGCGTTCCCTGCGCGCCCGACGTGTCACGGTCCCTGCGTAGGGGGCCCTGCTCCACCGCCGGGCTGCGGCGGCCGAGGGGCACCTCCTGCCATGGCCCGCCCAGGGCTCGGCCCGGTGCGGCCCGGGCTCGTTTCCCCAGCGGGTGTGGGCGCCTGGTCCCCGGAGGGAGGGGAGGCGGCCGCCAGGGGGAGCCGCGGGGACAGGCTGGCCCGTTGCCCGCTGTCATTTCAAACCAGCCCCGGGGTTTGAATGTCAACGTGCGCGGGAGCCGGGCCCGCCTCTTCCTTCCCCGCCACTCGCCGCACGCTCGCCCGGCATGAGGAGACGGGGGTCGCTGCGCGCGGGGACTCCCGTGAGGCGCTCCACGCGCCTGGCGCAGGGCAGCGCGGAGGAGCCGGTGAGAACCTGGGGCGCCCCGACGGGGCCGGGTCACAGCTCGGCGGAGCCGCGGGGGGCCGGGTCACGGCTCGGCCAGGGCGCCCCCGGCTCTGAGCGCGACCGCTTCCGCCCTGGCCCGAGGCAGCTCTGCCCCACGCCCTGGGCGGGTTCTGGGGGCGGCGGGGCAGGCACTGGCCCGAGGGTCGCCCCCAGCGCAGCCAGCGCCACGGCCCCGGCCTCTGCGCCCCTGGGCAACCTGGCACTCCGGAGGGAGGGGGAGACCCGCCCTTTCACTACCTACCCCCCAGCCACTGCTTGCCCTGCTGAGAGGTACTAGGCCGAGCGCGGGGGTTCAGAGGGCTTGGTATGGCGCCGGGCCCCCCTGTGCTAGGCGCTGCACACTGCGGAACAAGGGGGAGGGAAGCCGCTTTAAGCGGCGGCTGCACTACACTCCAGCGCACAGGTGCCGCGGTCGCCCAGTCGGGGTTCCACCAGTGGCTGGATCTGTCGCTGTAGTAAATCCAGTCCCTCAGGCTCCGTCTGCCTAGTGGCGGCTCTACGAGGGTTAGGTCAGTTCCACTGTGTCTCTTCCCTGTGGATTTTTTACAAGCCTGGGCGAGGCAGCTAAATCAAGCTGAAGTTTAGGTGTGGAGCAGGCCTTAGTCTTGGTAGAAGATTTTTTTAATCCGAGAGAAAGTTGAGGTGACTTGATCACACTGTAACTGCACGAGGAGAGCTCTGACGGCAGAGGGCTCTTCAATCTAGCTGGCAAAAGCAGAATAGGATCAGGTGGCTGAGAGCTGAGGAAGAAAGGCACTTTTAACAGTTAGGGTAATTAACCATTAGAACAACTTATGTTATGGTCATGGTGGATCTCGCATCACCTGGAGACTTTGACTGGATGATTTTTCTAGTTCTGCTTTAGCTCAGTTAGAAGTTATAGTGTACGGGTGGGTGGGAAATGATTTTCCCATCCCTTGACAATTTTCAACTTTCAGAAAGCTTTTTCCCTCTTAGATCAGGCCAAAGTTAAAAGGTCAAATTTCCGTGAACTGAATATTTTTGCTTTGGGTTAATCAAAATGATTCCTTCTGAGAATTTCGCTTCCTCTAACTTTTTTTTCCAGTTTAAATGAAGTTACTATATAAAACAGAAACCAGATTTGTTTTGAAAGTAGGACACTTCAGCTTCAAAACTTGTTTTCCTCCATAACATTTTTTTTTCAAGACAGGAAATTCACCAGAACCTTTTCAGGAACAGTTTTAGGTTTGACTTTTTTGGCCAAAGTGTTTTGACAAAAAATCTCTGACCCGCATCAAGTCTAGAACTAGAGCTGGAACTACAGGGCAAGGTTTTCTGACCTGTGCTACATAGGAGGCCAGTTTATGTGATCAGAACAGTCCTTTTGGGCCCTAAAATCTGTGACGCTGTTGCCTAGACTCCAGCCAAAATCAAGGCCCTGCAGCGAGAGGTGCTTTGTCAACACACAGCGAGAGCCGATCCCTGTGCTGAAGAGCACACGATATAACTACGCAAAGGCTGGAAGGGGAAACGGCGATCTGCCCAAGATCACATCTTTGGCAGACCCAGGACTAGACCCTAGCCCAGTGACCTATCCACTAAAGCATGCTGCCTCCCTATACCTTAGAGCTCCCCTCCCCATAGTGTTGCAGTGAAAAGTGTCAGTAATCCATTGAGGGTTTTAAACAGCCTGAATAAAAATACTCACCCTGCTCAGAGTGTCAGGTTTCACTTCCTTGCCGCTTGTGGTGTCACAAACCCACCAGCTCTTCCACTGCCTATAGAGTACCTGCAGTTGGGTTGCAGCTAAAGTTTGAAGATAAAATAAATTAACAAGCTGCAAAGAAAAGTGGCCAAAGTTCATCTCGCAAAGAAAACACCTCTCTGTGCTAAGAACAAGCTTTCATGCCAAAGAGGCAATTTCTCACCTAGGACTGGGAGTTACCTTGGGGGAGTCTCTCATCCAGCACCATTAGGCAGCTATACTGGGGAAGGCTTAGGATACCATCTGGTGTCTTCTCCCTTGATGCTTTGTTATGCTGAGGCACAGGGTCTCACTGTTCTAAAACCAGCATTGCTAACCTCAAACACAAATCACTCAAGAGGCAGGCTGAGTAACATGGCTCTGCAGTTTAGTTTCACGCCCTGCCACTGTCTCAGTTTCTCTTCCTTCTCACATCAAACCACCCACTGCAGCTGGTGTTTTCACAGCACTGCACCTTTTCTGGGGGTGGTTTAGTATTCTAAAATAGCTCCCCCAAAACCTCCCCCCCAGCTTCTTTCAGTTTAGCAGGGATTCCCTTACTTACAGCTAGCTCAGCCCTCTCTTTACTTCCTGCAGCTCAGACTTCTCCCTCAACATACACATACTCCTTCACCCAAATACTCTGTGGCTGCCCTTGTGTTCCCCAGCAGGCCTGGTTTTTAGTTACATGCCCTGGTTTCATTCCCTTCGCCTGGGGAAGTGGGCTAAGTTTGGGGGGCACACCCTCCTCCCCTTTAAAGTGCCAGTTCATCTGTGACCAGCCCCAAAATATCATGAGATTGGTTGAAAAATCATCAGATTTAAAAACAAGAATAAATATTTGTTCCTTTTCATTTGATTCCTTAGGGTCATGCCTGGGTCACATCTATGGACAGTTAGGGGCATATCTGGGTCATGTTTTCAAGCTTTTCTCTGCAATCACAATGGCTAGAAACTTATTTTTTTAAGGGCAAGTTGTGATTCTTGCAGAATCACAAGGCTCCAGGAGCTGAGGCTTTAGGTAAAGTACCACATGTCACAAGGGTTGACAATCCCTTGTTAATTTGTAATCTCTGATGAGATTGAGTCTGCAGATGTGGGCAGCTCAGAGATCCTCCCAGCTTCAATGTCCAACTCCTGTTCTGCCTGGGAGAGGAATACTTACCAGGGCCCCACGCTTCTCCACAGATCCCAAGAGGGGCTCCCAGCACTGAGGGAGGGAGCATTCCCCTCGTCCTGCAGCCCCGGGCCAGCATCAAGGCCCACAAGCTGCATCTCACTCCAGCCCGGGATCCATCTCCCACTCTGGCCAGCGACCCTACCCCCATCCCAGCCATGGAGCCCTCGGCTGGACCAGCCACGGAGCCCTTGCCAACATTAGCAAGGGAGCCACCACTGCCCCAGCTCAAAGATGAACTCACCAGGAGCGTGATGAAGAGAGGCCTCTCCCGGAAGCAGACAGCGAGGCTGGAGCCTTCCAAGAGCAGCAGGTGGGCGGCACTGGAAGAGGATGCCCAGTTGGTGAGTTATTCTGTCTTGTCCGTGCTGGATTGATCCCTTGTCCCCAGGCTCCAGCTGTTACTGGTGGGTTAGCCCCTCACAGTGCTCCCCAGGGATAGGAGGTTTGATGCTGTGCAGACCCACATGGATGGGCGGCTGTCTCCATTAGCCCCAGGCAGCATCTCTCAGGAGCTGTGCAGAGCTGACATCTGGCTATTTCTTTTTCCCTTCCAGTCACCCTATGTGAAGCTGAAGAGACTGCAGGTCACAGAAGAGGATGAAGAAAAGGAGCAGCCTTTCCCCACCCAAAGAGAGAGCTCAGCGGAGAAAGAGGTAATGTGGTCCCTTCTCTAGCCCCTATGCCTCAGCCCTCCTGAGCTCCCCCTAAAGAGAGAGCAGTGTTCTGTGTCCACTGTCCCATCTTCTGAGGCTGCCCAGAGTGGGACCAGTCAGGGACAGTTGTGCTGGGGACACCTGCCTGCTGGGCTGGGGTCAGCAAATAGCTCTCAGATTAGACTGGCTCTCAGACACTACTGATCTGGGGCTGGGTCAGAGCCAGTGCCCCTGAGAGAGGAAAGACCCCATATCCCATTCCCCACCCACCTGAGCCAGCCAATCCCACCACTCTGGGACTGATCAGAGCCAGTGCCCCCTGGCAGAGAAAGGCCCCATATCCCATTCCCTGATCCCTGTAGCCCCATGGACAGTCTGGCCCTGCCATGAGTAATAGGGGTCCTGGGTTGTGGTCATATTAGCAGCCAACCCACTCTAGGTGGGGCGTGGAGCAGCCTCACTGTGGCTGCGTAGTAGACCCTCGCATTAGCACAGGTAGTGGTTGATCCCAGGTTTCATGCTCTGCAGCCTCCCCAACCTGTACCCCTGTATTGCCTGAGGGATAGTGCTTGAGGGATGGGAGGGTTGCCTCTCTGTTCAGCCAGACTAAGGACCACCCTTTGGCTTGGCTGTCTCCCACTGCAGAGGCTGAACCTGGACTGGCATGGGTTCAGAGATGAGAGAGCCCAATTGCAGGTGCTGGAGACTGCGCTGTCTGGCTTGGAGACAGCCCCAGTCGTGGAGATCACTGCCCCCAGGCTGCAGGGCAGAGTGGCCAGCAACACACCCAGGCTGCAGGGCACGGCCCTCTGGCTGCAAGGCGGGGCAGCCAGTAATCCCCCTAAGATGCCTGGTGGGACCTCCCAGTTGCAGGACAGGGCGAAGATCAGCACCCCCAAGTGGCAGAGTGCAGCTCCCAGGCTGCGGAATGTGGCACCGGGGACGCCAGGTCTGATAGAGACCGATCCTCCCAGGGTACGGAGCATGGCCGCTGGGACACCGGGCTCAGCACTGTGGACAGAGACTGCAGCACTCAAGCCACTAGCCCCTAGGCCCAAGAGCCCGTGGAAGCAGAGCAAGGTAAAGGAGAGATCTCACACCTCTGCAGTAGAGTGTCTGGACGGTCCAGTTGCTGAGCTCCCTGCTCCGTGTCTAGTTATAGCACCAGGTTTCCTTCCTTGTCCCAGTGCCTCTCCCAGCTGGATGCCTAGCAGAGTCTCCCTTTAAACAGCTGCCCCATTTCCTGACAGCCAAGGCAGCTCCCCTCACAGCCACACCCTAACGCCACAGGCAGGGAAGTAAGAGCCCAGAGTTGCCTTCTCACACTAGCTGGGGTTGGTCTCAGGGCCTGCGAGAGGGCATCATTGGCTCAGCCATGGCATGGCGCCCAGCAACCTTTCCTTGCAGCATTGGGTACTGGCCACTGCTACTTGAAAGAGAGCAGAACTGGTCCAACCCACCCCTGTCCTGTCCCTGGAGGGATTAGATGGACACAGATTTGGGTCCTTGTCTATGGGGCTCCTGGAGAGGTGTCCCTTTGTTGTGTCGGTTCTTGCCCCAGGCAGGGCTCCCCACTAAATGCTTTTCTCTTTCTCATTAGCATTTCCTCTTCTCTTCCACCTGCTGCATCCTTCTTCTCTTCCTGCTCATCCTGGGCTTCTCTGGCTGGTTCCTGTGGGAGCACGGCAGCCCTGTCTCTGTCCTGGGGCTGATGGGCCAGTGGCAGCTGGGCTGGAGCCACGTGGCCAGCCTGTGGAGAGAGCCGGAGGAGGAGTGCAGCCGGCATTGCAGGTAAGGGATCTCGCAGGGGGCATTAGCAAGGGCACAGTGACAGCAGAGACCCTGCAGGCCATCATACAGAGGGAGTGGGCACTAGTAGATAGCTGTGCTTGCCCTTGGACACAGCAGATGCTCGGGGAGGAAGGGAGCTGGATTTTGCTCTAGTCTCCACTTGTCCTGGCATGTGTTGCTGCCTCTGTTCAGGTGTCCATCTCCTAACCCTGCCCATCTCTCCTCTCCCTCTGTGACCGCTGCAGTTTGGTGCTGGTGGAGAGCATCCCTGTGGGCCTGGATTACAGCCCCTCTAGCCCCCACCACCTCCCCGTTTTCCAAGCCTGGATGGACCTGCTGGATGTAGCCAACCACTCCGTGGACATCGCTGCTTTCTACTTCACCCTCCGGGACTCAGACACGCAGGTGGAAGAGTCCTCGTCCTGGCAGGTGGGGCTCGGGGCAGGGGGAGGGAGCCCTTGTCAGCTTCTGTCCTGGGGCTAGCGGGAAGGTGTTGCTAAGCCATAACACTCCTGCTGCTCCCTGCAGGGCGAGCAGGTGTTGGAGAAGCTGCGGGACCTGCCCTCTCGGGGGGTGAAGCTGAGCATTGCTGTGAACAGCCCCCAGAAGTCAGACCGAGACACTGAGGAGTTGGCCAGCAAAGGTACCATAGAGGTGGAGACAGCCCCAGGAGTCTGTGTGGGACTTGGGCTGTGACTTTCGTGAGGGGAGGTGTTAGCCCTAAGAAAGGAGCAGACAAGACAAGATTGAGGGAAATGTTTATTTCCCGCTATTTGGCACTGGTGACGCCACTGGTGAGGCCACACTGGTGTGTCCAGTTTTGGGGTCCCCACTAAAGAAAGAATGTAGACAAATTGGAGAGAGTCCAGCGGAGGGCAATACAAATGGTTAGGGGACTGGAGCACATGACTTATTAGGAGCGGCTGAGGGAACTAAACTTGTGTAGTCTGCAGAAGAGAAGAGGGAGGGGGCATTTGACAGCGTCTTCAATTGCCTAAAGGGGGTTCCAGGGAGGATGGAGCTAGGCTGTTCTCAGTGGTTGTAGATGACAGAACAAGGAGCAATGGTCTCAAGTTGCAGTGGGGGAGATCTAGGTTGGATATTAGGAAAAACTCTCACTAGGAGGGTGATGAAGCATTGCAATGGATTACCTGGGGAAGTGGTGGAATCTCCATCCTTAGAGATTTTTAAGGCCCGGCTTGAGAAAACCGTGGCTGGGATGGTTTAGTTGGGGTTGGTCCTGCTTTGAGCAGGGGTTGGACTAGATGACCTCCTCAGGTCCCTTCCAACCCTCATCTTCTATGATTTTCTAAGACACCACCCAGCTGGGCTGGGATAGCCAGGGCTGAAAGAGGCCCAGGGCAGGGAGCGATGTCTCTGGGGTGATGTCCAGTGTTTTCTGCTGCTGCCTCCTGCAGGTGCAGACGTAAACTATGTGGATTTGGAGCGCCTGACTGGAGGGATTATGCACACCAAGTTCTGGGTGGTGGATGGCAAGCACGTCTACATTGGCAGTGCCAACATGGACTGGCGCTCGCTGACGCAGGTACCACAGCGAGTGGATGGTGGGCAGCGGGGAGGTGTGCTCACAAGGACTGGCGCTCACTGACACAGGTGCCGCAGGGGCAGGGGGGCTGAGTGCATGCAGGGACTGGGGCTTGCTCTCCTAGGTCCCGGGGAGCAGAGTTAGGACTGGAGCTGGGCATTGGGCAGTGAGGCTGGCTGCCCGCTGGGGCTGCACTCACTCTCCTGGGTCCCAGGGGTTGGCATTCAGCCTGAGGCTCCTGCTAGAGCTGGAGCAAGGCCCCGTTTGCGGCGTGCCTGTTCCCGAGCACCTCTCCCTTGCAGGTGAAGGAGCTGGGTGCTGTGCTCTACAACTGCAGCTGTGTGGCCAGAGACCTGCACCGGATCTTCGCCATGTACCGTGCACTGGGAGGGCAGGGGGCCTTGCTCCCCACAACGTGGCCAGCCGACCTCTCCGCGCTGTCCAGCCTGAGCCGCCCCGTGAAGCTGCAGCTCAACGGCAGCAGTGCAGAACTGTACCTCTCTGTAAGTGTCCATGTGGCTCATGGGGGCCGCTTCCTGGGCTGCTCTGTATGTCCTGATACCCACTCTGCCACCCTGGGGTGCGCAGCTCAGCCACTGTCTGCTGGCACTGCTAGGGATTGCACCATCCTGGCATAGGGGCTGGATCCACAGCCCTGCAGATGGCTCTTGAGTGCATGGGGGGCTGCCACCCAGAGCTCCCTGCCAGGGGCCTCTTCCTGCCCCAAGAGGTCCGTCACTCGCTCCCCAGGTTCTGTGCTGTGACACGTCCTGCCTGTCTCTGTACCTCTGTGTATTTGGGTTGCAGAGCTCCCCTCCTGCTCTCTGTTCCATGGGCCGCACCCCAGACCTCACGGCCATTGTCAGCACCATCCAGGATGCCCAGGCCTTTGTCTACATCTCGGTGATGGACTACGTGCCCCAGTGCACCTTCTGCAAGCCCAAAAGGTGGGGGCCAGGGGCACGTGCAGGCTGGAGGTGGGATTCAGACAGCCACTGTCCCTTCTAGATGCAGCCAGGAGTCCTGTGCTATCCTCCCGTGAGGCTGGTAACAGAGACACTGCTAGGCTCTGCAGACAGTGAGGGTGGGGAGGAGAGAGGGAGGGTCAGACATAGGCTGGCACTGGTGAATCAGTCAGATAAATGGCTAGGGGGTCTGTCACCGGGGAGCAGGGCAGTTGGGAGACAGGGACCCAGGGGCTGGGCTGTTGGGCGCGGAAAAGGGCTGGTTGGGGAGATGGAAGGACAGTTGAGGGGCTCTGATCCAGGGGGTGGGCAGTTGTGGGACCATGGCCAGAGGGCTAGAACCCAGGTGCTGAGCAGTTGTGGGGCTGTGGCCCAGGTGCTGGACAGTTGTGGGGCTGTGACTGGGGTGCTGTTGGGTGTGAGGTGCCCTGTCCCTGACCCAGTCTCCTCGGGCTGCCCTACAGGTTCTGGCCAGTCATTGATGATGCGCTGCGCGCTGCAGCCTGCAACCGGCGCGTGAAGGTGCGGTTGCTCATCAGCTGCTGGCAGCACTCAGACCAGTCCATGTTCCTGTTCCTGGAGTCGCTCAACATCCTCAGTCAGGAGCCCCTGGGCTGCCCTATCGAAGTGGTGAGTTCTGGAGTTGGGAGTGAATGGGGGGCTGAAGTGCCCGGGGCTGGGGCTGGCTGGAACCTGAGGGGGCCCTCCCTTTCCATGACTCACCTCAGGGGGCCAGCTGGTAGGAAGCATGGATACCTGGGGAGAGGCCTTTTGTGTGGAGAGTTCTCCCGGCCTCAGTGCCCTGCATTAGCCAGGGATCACAGAGCACCTGTTGTCATCTTTTGTAAGCTTTGTGTTGAAAAGTTCCCAATTAATATTAAGTTGTTAAAGATAAGGTGCAATAAAACCCATCTTAGTTTTCAGGTTTGAGCCTCTAGGTCAGGGGTGGCCAACCAGTCAGAGACGAAGAGCCAAAAAAAAAAAATATAGATACCGCAAAGAGCCACATTTACCTTACCCTCCGCCAAAAACTTGTGCTGTTTTGTGCTGATTTGTCAATAGCTTATCAATTTCACTTTTCCCCTCCTCTCTTACCCTCCCCCGAAAACTAGTGCTGATCTGTCCATTTTGGGGCAGCTTGTCAATTTCACTTTGAGGCCCATACAATGCGCTGAGCAAAGAGCCGCAAAGAGCAGCATGCAAAAAGCCGCATGTGGCTCGTGAGCCGCATTTGTATGAGCAAAGAGCTGCATGCGGCTCTCGAGCCGCGGGTTGGCCACCCCTGCTCTAGGTCAATTACCGAAGATTTGTTTAGTAGAGAACCACTAGGTGACACTTTGAATGCTACAATCAAACTTTATTAAAAAGAAAAATGATTAGTTAAGCAAACAGGCATGCAATTATCAATTACACAATACTGCAATCTTAGGCCAGGGTTCTCCCATCGGCGTAGTAGTGTTCACTGAAATGCTACAGCGGCGCAGCTGCATTGGTGCAGCCATGCCATACAGCATGTTAACTCTAGACCTGCCCTTTCTTACACTCAAAGATGAAATAGTGTATCAGTGGGCGATCAGTCCACTGACAACAGAGCCGAGTACAGCCTTCTAATCCTGGAACATAACAGCACCATTTGGATGTTAATCGGAGCTGTCTTGTAATTTAGCAAAGCTACTCCTTTTATAATCCATTGTAATACTAATTAACATTAAACTGCCCTTTACCGTAATTTGTTCTTCCACCACCTCCTTATTGGCTCTTTGCATTACACATTACGTAAATTAACATCTGCACCAATGTCCTTCCCATACTATCAATATAGATTTACAGTTATTGAAAACATGCATTACAAACTTTGCTCAAACCAGTTATAAGCAAAACATAATGGAACGTAGCCCTGGGTCATGTCTTTGCTAACTCTTACTTTCTCTCAACGCTGTATCTCCAGCTTATCTCTAACTTTCTCACACTAGCAACATCAGTTTTTCATGCTCATCTACACTTAGGGTTTTGGGCCTAACTTAGCTTAACTTCTACTTATTTCTTAACCTAAACCATCCATTAGGCTACACCATGATGTGCTGAGCCTGTAGGCTCAAAGGTGACTTTGTTTGTCTCTTTCAGAAACTCTTTGTTGTCTCTGCCACGGACAAGCAGAAACTCATTCCCTTCTCCCGCGTCAACCACAATAAGTACATGGTGACCGACCGCCTGGCCTACATTGGTGTGTGCCTCCCTGGCTATGGGGTGGGGAGGGGATCAGCCCTGGGGCCTGGAATCATGGGCTAAGGGGGCTAGAGAAGCCACCATTGGGAACAGTTACAGGATCTCAAAGTCCAGTGATGAGTTGGAGTGGGAGGGTTGGGAGCCAGGACCCGTGTGTTCTATCCCCAGATCTGGGAGGGAAGTGGGGTTCAGTGGGTTAGAATGGAGGAGGGGTGGAAGCCAGGATGGGGCCCCTGAATGAATCACTGTTGATTCCCTGCAGGCCTGACATTTGCTTCTCTTTTGGCAGGTACCTCAAACTGGTCAGAGGATTACTTCATCAACACTGCAGGGGTAGGGCTGATCATCAACCAGAGCGAGGCTGCCCCCGGGGCTGTCCAGCTCACCCTGCGAGAGCAGCTAGAAGCTGTGTTCCACCGGGACTGGAGCTCTCCCTACTCAAAGCCTCTCAGCCCCAAGCCCAGCTGTGCTGCCAGGAACTGAGGGTGGCTTCCAGCCTGAAGGCTGGGCCAGAGTCAGGACCTGGTCCCCTCCTCAGCTGGACATACATATGCAGCCTCCCTTTGAAATCCAGCGCTATGGCAGCTTGCAGCAGACTTCTTCTGCTCCCCTCCACGCTGGGAAGGATCCCACTAGCCAAAGAAGGACCAGTGCAGGCAGCGGCAGTAAGCCACCTGAGAAGGCCCTGGAGCCCAGCATGTGGCTGTCAGCATTAGTGCCTTGGTGCTTTCCTCCTGACTGCATTCTGAAGCGGGGGTGTGGGGCTCTGGTACATGGCCATTAGCTGAGTCTCAGGGTCTGAAACCCTCTCCCAGAAGGGATGGGCACCTTCATGGGGAGAAGAGCTAACCTTACATTTGATTTGGGAACTGAAGTTTCCCTGTTTCATGATAGGTATTTTTTGTAGGTGTGCCCCACTCATGGTGCTGGACTGGAACCTGGCTTCCTGCACTCAAGACTGAGGGGAGGGGGGGGGAACAGGTCTTGGTGAAGTAGCTGAAATAAATAGGAACAAAACTAGTTCATAGGCTGCCAGCCAGTGCAAAGTGGCGCTGTGCTGCTCCTGGTCTGAATTGGTGGCCCGTTGCAGCTGTGCCCCATGGCTAGAGGTGGCTTGCTGTATTGCAGGGGCCTGGCTGGGCCTTTGTCCTGTGGCCCTGCAGGCTACCAGTTGTGCTGTTTTAGCTGCTGAACTGATGCGGATATTTCTAGATAGGGGGAATACAGTGGGTGTGTGGAGAGAGATACAGACAGCTCTGAGCGCTGAGTGCCACAGCTGTGGCCATAGGGGCTAAAGGAACAAAGCCACCTACAGGTACTTAAAGTGTTTGGGTTTAATCTGTCCCTTGACCACAGGGTCTTGGTCTCAAAGTGCTAAGGGCTGCAGGCCTCCAAGAGTCTCTCATCTCTGTGAGCTGATAGGGCTCAGAGAGGGTCTGCCCTGGGGGGGGGGGGGGGGGGGGGTGGTGTAAGGCTCCGACAGGGTCCCTCTGGGGCAGGGGTTATAGCTCAGAGTCTCCCGGGCTGGGGTATGGCTCAGAGAGTATCTCCCTCTCTTTCCAGGGCTCTGGATTCATTTATTGTGTTCTTTATCACAGAGGGTATTACGTTGTTTAGAGCAATTGGTGTCTGGCTCAGAGGTGCTGTGGCTTAGGGGGCAGAGGGTGTGTGTTTCGTGTGGGGCAGGGTCCATGCATGCATGTGGATCTGAGCACTGTCTGCTCTCAGGCCAAGCTGTGTGTGTACTGGGAAGTGGGAGGCTCTATACGGAGTGGGGTGTGCTGGGGAGGGGAGGGCACAGGGAAGCTGGGGATAGCATGGGGGCAGCTCCCAGGAGCTACCATTGGGGATTTGTCGCAGGGGGTCGCATGGCCCCCCTTGGTGGGTGAGCTTCAGGGACAGGGAATGGTGGCTCCCTGTGGCTGGGGATTGAGCGGCGGGGGGGAGGAGGTTCTGTGGGGCTGGCTGGAGACAGATGGGCGGGGGCGGGGCCGTGGAAGAATTGCAGGTTCGTGGGGGCGGGGCCGGGCTGCGGGGCGGGAGCTGCTGGCTCAGGCGCGTGGATTCGTCGCTTTCCAGAGTTTATTTTTGTACCTGACTGCCCAATAAAATGGGGTTTGGTGTGACTCGCCTCCTGTCAATTACCGCGCCCCGCCCTTCGTGCTGTCAATCACGGTCTCCGTCCAGCTCTCGGCCGCCAGAGCCCGCGCGCCCCCTGGCGTCCTCGGGCCACTCGGCAGCCGCTCGCTCGCTCTGCGGCGCCTTGCTACTATTCTAGGCGCCGCGTGTCGTGGCCGCAAGGAGCATGCGCAGTGCGCGCCCAAGCCCTGCGGGGAGGGGCTCTGTTTCATTGAGGGGCGGGGCTGCCGCGGGCCGGTGAGGCAGGAGCTCGTGAGGAGTGGGCGGGGCCTGCTGCGGCGGGTTCCTTCCGGTTCTGGCGCTGTCCTGGACCTGACCTGCTTGGAAGATGTTTTACCACGTGAGTGACGCGCCCCCCTGTCTCCGGACAATCCTCCCCGCTTGGGGGTCAGCTCCCCCTCCCCGCCCTCAAACCTCTTTCCAGGCATCAGTTGCTCTTCCCCCTCCTCCCAGGAGCAACCCTCTGGGTGCATCAGCTGCTGCGCTCTGCCCGCTGATGCGGGTTTCCGCCTGCATTGCTCCCTCTGCCCGGGGGGGCTTCCAGGACCCCAGCATCCACCATCCCCTGTGCCTCACGGGGAGCCCCCCGCCCAATTCAGGGGTCTCAGCAGCCACTGTTCCTTCTGCCCCATCGGGCACTGCTCATTCTGCCCTGAGGTGGGGGAGGGAGGGTTTGGCTTCTGGCTGCGCCCCTTCCCTCTCGGTGACAGGCCTCTCCTTTGCCCCCTCTCCCTTTTTTCCTGACCCCACAGATCTCCCTGGAGCACGAGATCCTTCTGCATCCGCGCTACTTCGGGCCCAATCTCCTCAACACTGTCAAGCAGAAGCTGTTCACGGAGGTGGAGGGGACCTGCACGGGCAAGTGAGTAGGGGCAGAACTGAGTGGGAGAACTGGAGGGTGGAGCCTGCGGGGGGGAGGGGGTGTTGGTTGGGAGGGAGGTAGCAAGAGACTGGGGATGATGGGAATGTGAGTGTGGAGGGAATGGAGGGATGGGGTGGGAGATCCAGGGCAGGTGCAGATGGATCAGGAAGGTATGGGGGGGGGGGGTTTTTGGAAAAAGAGGGGGGCTGCTGTTCTGGCGGGACCCTAGGATTCTAGCCCTGGGGCTGAGTGGGGGAAGCCCTCTCCGTAGTAGGACTTTGGAGTCCTGCTCTGTCTCTGGCTTGTTCCGTCTGCCCCGGCATGCTCTTAACAGAGCCGGTTCCCACCCTTCCCCAGGTACGGCTTTGTTATTGCAGTCACCACCATTGACAACATTGGTGCGGGTGTCATCCAGCCAGGCCGTGGCTTCGTGCTCTACCCCGTCAAGTACAAGGCCATTGTCTTCCGGCCCTTCAAGGGGGAGGTGGTGGATGCCGTGGTGACACAGGTCAACAAGGTAACACAGTACGGGGGAGGGAGAGGTGTGCGGATTCATGGAGTGTAAGGCCAGAAGGGACCATTAGATCATCTAGTCTGCCCCCCTGTATAACACAGGTGAGAGAACCTCACCCAGACACCCCTGCCCTGCATTGAATCCAGTGACTTGAGGCTTTCGGAGACTCAGGGCGAGTCCACACTACAGAGTTTTGTTGATAAAAGTCAGCTTTTGTCAACAAAAAGTGGAGGTGGACACATTGAAATGCTCCTCCCGCCGATGTAACTCCCCTGCTATGCCGACATCATAAAGCCACCTCAGCGAGAGGTTGTATGTCGGTGTAGTTAGGGTGACACAATGGCAGTGTAGACACTGCGTTTTTTACATCGGCTGTTGGCTGTCTGGGCAGCTAGAGCCCAGATGCCCCCTGCACCACCGGAGAACTGAGCAGCTGGACCCTGCTCCCCAGGGGCGAGAAGCTCCAGACGGCTTCCCCCGGCTCCTGGAGGCGAACAGGGAGGGGAGAAGCCCTGGACAGCTTCCCCTGGCTCCCAGCAGGGAACAGGGAGTGGCAGGAGGCAGCCCGCCAGGAGCCTGTGGGGCAGCTGGGTTCCCCACAGGGAGCTGCCAGTGGAGCTGAGAGATCAGGCTCTCAGCTCCTCACACTGCCCTTGTTAAGTCAGTGGAAGTGCTCTTGGTGAGGATGCACACCAGCGACCCAAGTAGGGCAGTGTGGACATCTGCCACTGCAGTAATTAATGTGGTGGCTGTAAGCTGACCTAACATAGATCGACTTCGACAAGGCCTAAATTGTTGGATATCCCAGGCAGAGAATAGGAGAGACCAAGTGGCCACCAATGTCTGAGCGCCCTGCAGTGGCAGGGAATTGATTTGGCAAGACATGCCTAGATGATCCTAGCAAGCGACCCTCGCACCATGCTGCAGAGGAAGGCAAAAAGCTCTGAAGGTGTCTATCAATCTGACTAGGGGAAAATTCCTACCTGGACCACAGTCTGGTGATCTGAGCATTTGAGCACGCTGTCCCAGCCAGGCAATTAGAAAGAGGATTCTCTGGATCACCTCAGAGCATTGGCCCACCACACCCAGTGTTCCATCTCCAGCTGCGGCTGATCTCTGATGCTTCAGAGGAAGGTGCAGAGGAGGGAACCAGCCCAGATTGTGCACTGGGAGGAAAATGTTCCTTCCTGACCTCTGCAGACGACTGGCTAAAGATCTGAAGCATGAGATTAGATTATAGTCATTATCATGATGTTGAGCTACAAGGGTTGTGAGCAATGCAAACAATCCTGGTTTCCTTAAGGCCCATGAAGGAAGGGGATAAACGGGGATTCATGGAGCTAAGCCAGGGGTTTGGGTTCCTGGCTTGGGACCGTGGGGCATCTCCTGTGCCGAGTGTCTAGAAGCCCCAGAGTAGATCTGGGAGGGATGTGCGAGGGTTCTTTTTTCTCTGACTGGGGTGTCTAGATGCCAGGGTGTGATCAGGGGGTGTCTCTGGGCTGGAGGGGTGTGTGGCTGCTGATGGGGGAGTGGGACTAGCCCCCATGTCTACATGCTAATGGAATCACTGCTTCCGCTTCCCACAGGTTGGCCTCTTCACTGAGATCGGGCCCATGTCCTGCTTCATATCTCGCCACGTAAGCAGGGTGCTGGGGAGGGCAGCTTGGGGAGCAGGTCTAGGTGGGGTGATGTTTGGGGAGCTCCTCCCTCACTGACCCGTGTTCTCTTCTCAGTCCATTCCCTCCGAGATGGAGTTCGACCCAAACTCCAACCCTCCCTGCTACAAGACAGTGGATGAGGTAAGTCCCAGGTGGATGGTGCCTCGTGGGAAGATTGGGGTGTAATGAGGTTGTCTGGAGAGGAAGAAAAACCCAGCTGGAGGCAGGGGAGACTCCTGGAGCAGGCTCAGGGGTGAAGGGGGAGAATTTTGCTTCCTCCATATCAGATACACTTTACTTGTTAGAGTTAAGCTTAGCTCTGTATTCAGCCTTTTCTGCCTCTCTCTGAGAAGGGGGAAAGCTCATAAATGGGTCTCACGCTAGTGCCGCATGTCTCTAGGACATCGTGATCCAGCAGGATGATGAGATCCGGCTGAAAATCGTGGGGACCAGAGTGGACAAGAATGACATTGTGAGTCTTTGGTGCCTCCTTCAAATGTGCTTTGTGCTTGCTGTGTGTGTGCATGTGCAGATCCCCAGCTGTCCGCAAGGAACAGGGCAGGAGCACCTGGCTAATCCAGTCCCAGTCTCTCCCAGTTGTAGGGAGCAAGGCAGGAGGGCCGGCTGTGCAGGGAGCTCCCGACAGCTCCTAGCCTGGGCATTGTAGGGAGTGGGGCAGGAGGGCTGGCTCATTCATTCCTAGCCTCTCCCAGAAAGTGATGCTGGGATGCTGGGGGCTAACAGTGGTGTGCAGGCAGGGGATGACTCACATGGTCTCTTTGCTGGGGCACTAATCTCTCTGTTTGGTTTGCAGTTTGCCATCGGCTCCCTCATGGATGATTATCTAGGTGAGTGTCCTCTTTGGTGGTGGGGGAGTAATCAGATGGGCTGGGCTGACTGAGTTCACATTGGGCTTGGGTGGAGCTTTTACTCCAGAACATTTCTGCAGTGTTGGCTCTTGCATTAGAAGTGTGCACTCTCCGTCTCTGCCATAGAGCACCTGACACATCCCCTGGGAACGGCATGGGCTCAGAGGGGGGAAGGGGCTGAGCTGCACCCCCGGGGGTCAGGGCTCTAGCTGCTCTTGGTTTCAACCTCCCTCTGTGTTTCTCACTCAGGTCTTGTGAGCTGAAATATGAATCCCTTTTTCTCGGTGCCTACCTGGCCTCCAGTTGGAAAGCATTCGAGCTGCACCCAAGCGAGACCTACTCTCTGCACCTCCTGCTGTATTTATAGTGTATGGATCCACTGTCTTCCTCCCAGCAGCTAGGAAGGGGCGGGTGGGCAGCTGATGAACCAGACCTTCCTCCTTCACCGCCAATAAAAGTTCCTTTGTTTTAATAAAGCAGCATTTTGTTTCTCACTCCTCAGAGCAGAGCCAGCTGGCTTGGCTGGTGCTCATGGCTCTTTTTCCTTAGCGGGAAGGGGGCTGCCCTGCTCTCTAGCACCCCTGCTACTTGTACCTCAGCTTTTCATGTGGGTAACAAGGAAGGCACAGACATGCTTCCAGCTGCTGTTTAGATTATGCCATGTGACCTGTTGCACAGCTGCCAGTGTATCTTTCCCCAAGGCCTTTGCTACTGCTACTGTCTGTATTCTGGCTGTGCCAAGCAGGGCAGGGCACCTGCTGTATCGGGCTGTATGCACACAAGGCAGTCCCTGTCCCGTCAGCACTTACGCTCTAAAAGGCAAGATGGACACACATACAGGCAGACCACAGACCAGTACTGAGGGCTGGGATGTTATAATCCAGGGACAGGGAAATAGGGCTTTCCGCTAAGTCAGTACCTGGATCGTGGGTCATGCACGCATGGCCTTGGCTAACTTACGTGTCCCACATACAGCTCTCATCAACCTGCCCCAATGATCACTGTGATCTCTCTCTGCTGCAGGGGTAGGGGCTGCCCAGCAAGGACAGGAGGGGTGGCAGTGGGGCCAGGCAAGGTGCAGGGTGGGGGGCCAGCCCTGGTGCTGGGTAAGATCCTGCATGGCCGAGAGTGCAGGGTCCAAGCACACACCATAGAGCCAGCAGTGGGGTCTCCTAGTCCTGCCCCCCAGGCAGATCAGGGCTGCCGGCTGGCCCCCACCCCCGCCAGTGCAGCCCCCTGGGACCTTTTATCGCCAGGTGCACAAAAGGGGCCCCTGGGGGTATCAATAGGGAGGGGCCCAATGCTGAGCTGTGGGGTGGGGTGGGGGCACCCGTGTGGGAGGAGCCAAACTGGGGGGAGGGGCTTGAGGGGCACGGCATGTGAGTTAACGCGGCCTGCGACTGAGGAGCCGCCCGCACCTGGTCGGAGTTCTCAATCAATTCGGCTGTCGTCCCACTGCGCACGCGCGGAGCTGCGCCCGTCCCTCCGCACGTGACCCAGTGACGTCTCTCCTGTCGCGCGTCTATGGCCCCGCCTCCTTCGTGACGCCCTATAAAGGCGCTGGTCAGTGGTCTCATGTCGTGCTGTGACTGGGTGCGCGGCGTTTCGCTTTGTGGCTCTTTCCCCGCTGCTTTACGGCGGTCTCGCCCCAGACTCCTCCCTTTCTCTGCTCGCTAAGATGGCGGCGGCCGGGGTGAGTGTGTCGCCTCTGAGGGGTCCCCGCCCCTCTGCTGGGCAATCCGTCTCCATCCGCTCCTGGGCGGCCTGCTGGGACCTGGGGGAATGGTAGTGCTGGGGCGGAAGTGGGCTCGTCTCCCTGAGGGTGGTATTAGTGGGGGGCGCCCTTGGGGGGGCCTGGCTGGGGGGCCCGCTGGGGCTGACCCGCGAGTCGAGACCCCTCCAAGGCAGTGGTGGGGGAGCTTAGCTGGTGAAGGAGAGGTGGGGGGCTGGAGCTGGGGGGGCGGGTGAGTGGCAAAGGAGCCTACAGCTGGGGGAGACGGCCCCAGGGACCTGTGGGGATTGACTGGGAGGGGAGACAACTTGGTGGGCATCCTGAGAGTCGTGTCCCCCTATGAGGAGGACGTTGGGGAGGTCTCTGCCTTGTAGACACTATTTCTTGGAGAGGAGGTGGCTGTTTTAAGATTAAGGTATTGGAGGGAGGGGGGTTGTGGTGTTGCTGGGGTATGGGAGAGGAGTCTTTATGGGTGTATGGGGCGGGTCCTTGGAGGAGACCTCTGCTTTTGGATTCTCCTCTTCTTGCATCTCCCTTGGCTAGGATAGCTCTTCTCCAGCCAAGGGATGGGGTGTTTTGGCTTAGGAGTCTGCCCCCACCCAACTGATCAATGGTTGGGGGTTGGCCCAAGGTGATGGGTCTGTACAGAGAGAGAGGGCTTTCTGGTGCACGATGAAGCTGGCAGTGAAGATGACAGTGGATGGTGGTGTCTGGAGTGCTTGCCGCTGAGGTGGTAGCGGCCTCTGTGTATGTACAGGGGACCAGGAAGCAAAGGGAGCATTTGATCTGGGGTGAGGAGAAATGCTGGGATATGGGTGGAAATAAGAGTGGCTGTGAGAAATGGTGACATCCCTGAACTGGTGAGGGGACCTGTGAGGGGTGGATGAAAGGAGCCACTGTGAATCGGAGGGGGGGTGGGTAGCCAGGGGTGACTATGGCAGATGAAGGGGCAAAGGAGCTGGGTCATTCTGAGTGAATAACGAGGGTTGGTAAAATCAGGGTGGTGGGAGCTCTGTTTAATGAGGAGGTGGTGACAGAGGAGTCAGTGAAGGGAGGTGAACAAGAAGATTGGGATCTTTGTGATCTGATCCTGTGTTTTGCATCCATTGTTCATTTTCTGTGTTCTACAGACTCTCTACACCTACCCTGAGAACTGGAGGGCATTTAAAGCCCTCATTGCTGCCCAGTACAGCGGGACTAAGATCAGGGTCCTCTCCACCCCACCCCAGTTCCACTTTGGGCAAACCAACAAGACCCCTGAGTTCCTGAAGAAATTCCCCCTTGGGAAGGTGAGTAATATTGATGCACAGACTTCCTTATATTGAGTGAGGAGCAGGCTTGGGCAGTGGATATTTCTAGGGGCAGTGCCAGGTTTGCAGAAATGAGTCATTCAAATTAAAGAAACAGAAGTCCTGTGGGGTCACTCCGTCCTTCCCTCTTGCCTCCATGTGTTAGGTATTTGGTGGCTGGAGAGGCTTGGTCTGGTAGGGGGCAGGCCAGCTGCAAAGTGTGCTGCATTGCATCTCCTGGTGTGGAAGGGAATGTTGGTAGCTAAGAGTGTGTAGGAGCTGCTCATGTCACCTTACCCCTTGGGTGGCCCACAGGAGACAGCTGTGCACTGACTGCTCACGGTATTTGGGAGATGAGGTGTGAAAGGATGAGCCCTGAAGGGTCCTTGTAAGGCATGCTTCCCCTGTAGCCTGCCTCCCTGCTGCTAGCACTGCAGCCTTTGGGTTGGTGGATGCAGGACAGCCAGGGATGGGTGACTGTGGGGGAAGGAACCAGCAGAGGACTCCCTTGGTGCCTGCTGGAGGGCATGAATTCCTCCCTTCTTGCCACCCTGTGATTTCCTGGCAGCGGGGTAGGCCATCTGAGAGCTGCTGCTGTGGAGTGCTAGGTGACAGCAGGCCTGAGATGCCCTTTGGGCCCAAGAGAAATTGGCAGCCCATCAGCTGAGAACTGGCTGCGTTCTGAGGGCTGGTGGAGTTAGCAAATGTGGCTGCGGTGATGCCACGCAGGCTGGTGAAAACCTTGATTGCTCAGTAAAGGGTGAAATGTTGCTTGCTTTTTAGGTTCCTGCTTTTGAAGGGGACGATGGGTTCTGCGTGTTTGAGAGTAACGCCATCGCTCACTATGGTAATGGACAGGGGCAGCCACCAGCACCTGTTGGAATGGAGGGCTGGGTGGGAAGCTTCATGGGAAGAGCATACCCTGTCCAGCTTGCACTTGGCAGTGCTGATGCTGTAAAGCTGGGGTGTCCCCACCCCACTGAGCAGCTCCTGCCTGTGCTGCTGTCAGTGTGGGGCTTAGTGGAGGAAGCAGTGCACTGGCCAGCTCCTTATTGTGTTCAACATACCCACAGTTGGGTCACTGTCTGCCGACTTGCTAGTCCCATTTTCTTGGGGGCTGGGCTTGGCTCTCCCCGTTGCTGGCTCTGCCTTCCCTTTCCCTGATGGCAGCCCCACTCATAGGGCAGGTAGTGCTGCTGCCGGGTGTGGGGTGGGAGGGAGGGGGGAGCCCAGATGTTGGAGTCTCTGTTGTGGGGGAGGGTACGTCTGGGATGGGAAGGGGGACTCTGCATTGGGTGGACAGGGCTTGGCTGGGGGGAGGGGGGTGTCTGCCCATCCCAGTGACCAACTGGCTCTCTGGTTCTAGTCAGTAACGAGGAGCTGCGAGGATCCACAGAGGAGACAGCTGCCCAGATCATCCAGTGGGTTAGCTTTGCTGACAGCGACATTGTTCCTCCTGCCAGCACCTGGGTTTTCCCTACACTGGGCATCATGCACTACAACAAGCAGGTCAGTGGGGGCTGGGACAGGTAGCTCCTGCTGGAGTTGGTGAACAGTCACAGCCCCAGGACCAGGTGGGCTCCTTGCTGCCCTCGGTGCCCCATGTGTACAGAGCAGAACTGACAGTGGGAGCCCTGAAAGTTTCTGCCCCTGATACTGCTGCTCACTAACATCCCGTCCTGGAGGATCAAAGGGGGCCTTGCTACTTAGTTCCTGGCTGTGAAGCAGGGTTGGGATTTTAGGGGTACACACCACTAGCTACATTACGGTAATGCTCAGTGACCTGTCCATTGGGGTGATGCAGATGCATGGGGCCATAGTCTATGCCCACCATTCCAGCATCTCTCCAAGGGCCGGGGGGTGAGAGCTTGGCCTGAAATCTCTGAGGAGAGGCTGCAGCTGTTGAGGTGTCCCTGACCTCTCTGCCATCCGCAGCTAAAAGAATGGATGCTTCTTCCAGCTGGCTGGGTGCTAAGCTCGTCAGCCGCTCTGTCTGGTCTGCTATGGTGCAGTGGAAGCCTCTGGCTGGCTAGGTAGTGCAGTGAATCTCCTGGCATGGCTTCCCCTGTCTCATGCAGATGAGCCCATGCCAAGGAGAGTCTCTCTGGACTGCCTCTCTGCTCTGAGATGTGCCACTGGAGCCTCTACAGCTGGGAAGGCAAATCACCTGCTCCAAGGCTGCAGTTTGAGAGGAGGTGTCGGCCCTGTTGCCTCTTCCCTGAGGGTCTGGAGGCGCCATGAATACAGGGCTCTGTGTGGTAGCCTGTAGACCTGTGCAGTCCAGTGAGAGCAGCTTCTCTCTGCCCTCTTTCTGCTCAGACTGAGATGAGTGGGGGGCAGGAAGGCCCACGCTGAGTTGATGATGAGCTTCTGACTCCCCTGCTGGGATTCTGATCAGGAAACTGCCCCATGGCCCCACTTGGCCCAAGGCTGCTTGTCTGAGACATGCTCCAGCTTTGGGCATTGGGTCCCATCCCACCTTGGGATCCCATTCTTTTCTTGCTGCTGCTTCTTTCCCAGCTTGGCACCATCTCCTGCCAGCTGTGGGTGGAGGAAGGGAGCTGATGCCTGCGATTGAGAGCTTGTGCATCTCTCTGCACTTTGGCCTGGGAGTTCAGAGGTCTTACAGGATGGGCAGGAAGGGATTAGCCTCCTAGACAGGAAAGGACTCTCCCGAAGTCAGTGGTCGAGCTGGGCTTATATCCCAGGAGACCTGGCTCCTCTGCTCTAACCACTGCACTGCACCTGTCCTATTTTTTCCATGGTTTCCTGGGGATGCTGAATAGGGGAGGGTGTTGGTGAAGATGTTTCTTGTATGCAGTGGCACAGTGTATAGTAGCTGTGTGAGCATCTGTCTGTCCCCTGCCTCAGTGGGGCTGACCTGGTCTTCTTGATCTCCAGGCCACAGAGTATGCAAAGGAGGAGGTGAAGCGGATCCTGGGCATCCTGGACTCTCACCTGAAGACCCAGACCTTCTTGGTTGGGGAGCGTGTCACGCTGGCTGACATCACTGTCGTGTGCACCCTCCTCTGGCTCTACAAGCAGGTGCAAGGGGGATCGGTGCTCTGCCGCCTGAGGCTCCATGTCAGGAGGATTTGGTTCTGGGCTGTAGCTTCCCTCCAGAGTTCCTGCTGTCCTGGGGGCTGTAGCTGTAGTCCCATGTGGTGTGGGAGGGTGGGGCATTGAGGGGGCTGGGATTCCAGTGTGGCTGCAAAGGCTTGGGGAGCGGCTGCCTGCCGCTGGGGCAGGGGTAGATGCCCAGGAACCCCCTCTTCGGGTCTGTGTCCTGAGCCATGGGTGGGGCTGGCTCCAACTGTGCTGATCTCTGACCCCCTGTCCAGGTGCTGGAGCCGTCCTTCCGACAGCCCTACAGCAACGCCAACCGCTGGTTCATGACCTGCATCAACCAGCCACAGTTCAAGGCTGTGCTGGGTGAGGTGAAGCTGTGTGAGAAGATGGCTCAGTTTGATGGTGAGCAGCTCCCCGGGCAGGGCACTGGGGCACTGCCCTGGTGATGTCAGCCCTTGCCCTGTTGTGAAGTGATGTAGAGAACAACTTGAGGTGGGGGGGAAGGGTGGTAAATCCTGCTTGCTAACTCTCTGGGGTGACTGCTGTGATCTGTGTACCCTGATCTATTGGCTTCTTCCCCCTATGGGGTCTCCCAGGCTTCAGTCTGCCTCGCTCTGGTTCTGGGGGCTACTCCACCCTGGGTGCAAGAGGAGATGCCACATTTATAGGAAGCAATCAGAAGTCCTAGCAGGGAGCCATGGCTCTGGGCCTGCTCTTGTTCTGGGCTAACAGTAATTGGATTCCTGCTATTGCTAAGTCTCAAGGTAGTCTGCCAGGGTCTCTTACAGGGTGTGAGAGACCTGGCCACCCCCCATAGGCTCCTTCCTCCCCTTGCTGCAGCCAAGAAGTTTGCCGAGAACCAGCCGAAGAAAGACATCCCAAAGAAGGAGAAGCCGACCAAGGAGGAGAAGAAGCAGGAGAAGAAAGAGGAGAGGAAGTCGGAGCCTGAGGAGGAGCTGGATGAGTGTGATCAGGCCCTGGCTGCTGAGCCGAAGTCCAAGGACCCATTTGCTCACCTGCCCAAGAGGTGCTCACCTGTTCAGCTGCCTGGCACTGGGCTGGGCCAGCCCTGGCTGGTGGGGGCTCCTGTGGGGGGGAGGGGAGATGGGCCAGATCCAGGTGGCACAACACTGGTTGGGCTCAGTGCAGGGTGCACACAGGACTCCCCCATAGCAGCTGACTGCACTAATCTGGCTCCTCTGCTGCTGGTGGGCTGGGTGCTGGGAGGGGCCAGTTCCTATGCTCTGCTCCCCTTCTCCTCTGGCCTCTCTGGGCAAGCTGCCATCAGCTCTTGTTTTCGCCAGACAGTGGGGAGGCAGCCAGCCCCCTCCTGCTGCTCTGGGAGGGCCTCTGGATGGGAAAGGGCAGAGTGGCCTTTCCAGAACAAACAGGAGTTGGTTTTTGGTGGGAGCAGGGTCCTGCCCCTCCCTGCCTTGTGGAGGGATGGCATTCCTTCCCCTCCCCACCCCTTCCCTCGGCCTGTAGGGGGAGGGAAGCAGCCTGTGTTGGGACCTAGCCTGAAATCAGACTCCCCTTGCTCCTGGCTTCTCTGCTGCCTCCCCTGGCCACCAGGGGGCAGTGGCTGCACACTGGCAGGCAGGGCCTCAGTGCTGCTGAGCTGGAGTCGCCCCAGTCCCATGCCCTGCTGCATGCCTGGGATAGCTTCATTTGCTGCTGCTGTGGGTGGCTGGGCCCCTGGTCCCTACTGGGACGTGGAGCACGTGGCCAGAGACATGGGAGCCGGCCCTCCTCAGTGCCCTTCATTGCTCTTGGCCATGGGCACTGGCTGAGCTGGGAGGCGAGCTGTACACGGTCCTGGCCCCTGAACAGGTCAGTGATGGCTGCCTGGCCCCCCAGCCCAAACACCTTGGAGTCACTGCTAGGCAGGAGTTGGAACAGAGCCAGCCTTTCTGGGAGGTGGCTGGGGTGAGGGCAGCTGCCCCCCTGCCTGTCTAATGGAGCCACTCTGCCCCCAGCCCCTTCATCATGGATGAGTTCAAGCGGAAGTACTCCAACGAGGACACGCTGACGGTGGCACTGCCCTACTTTTGGGAGCACTTTGACAAGGACGGTTGGTCCATCTGGTACGCTCAGTACCGCTTCCCTGAGGAGCTGAGCCAGACCTTCATGAGCTGCAACCTCATCACAGGTCCGAGCCCGGTGCCCCTTCCCTTCCTTCCTGGGGCTTGGCCAGACTCTCCCAACAGTATGTGGGGCTGGTCTGGCTCTGGTCCCGCTCGGGGGTGCGGTGTGGCAGTGACCATTCTTCCTCCTCTTCCCACCAGGCATGTTCCAGCGCCTGGACAAGCTGCGGAAGAACGCTTTCGCCAGCGTCATCCTCTTCGGCACTAACAATGACAGCACCATCTCTGGTGTCTGGGTCTTCCGTGGCCAGGAACTGGCCTTCCCGGTGAGGCTCTGTGTGGGCTGTGTGTGCAGGGCATCTGTCTATACCCCACTAGCTGCTGCTCCCCTCGGGTGAGCTGTGTCTCTGGACCCTGGAAACAGGTCAATGTTCCTGGTGCAGCAGCAGCTTGGGAATCTTCTGGCTGCCCCCAGGCATTAGCTAATGTCTCTAGGCAAAGGAGGCAGCCTGCTCTCGTGGACCTCTCTGAGCAGTTGGCCAGTGACAAGAGCAAAGGGTGGCCCTTACCGGCTCTGGGGTTGCTCAAATCTGCCAGCCCCCCTTACTGTGGGAGCAGCTTGTGGTGGCTGCTGAGTGCCAAGAGAGTGACTGGTCCATGTGGAAAGCGAAGCCTGGTGTGAATGCTGGGCTGTGAGGGAGGGGCCTGGTATCTGCAGCTGAGTAAGCCCTGCCCTGTGAAGGGGGGACTCCAGCACTAGTGGAGGGAGAAGGGAGTGGCTGCGCTTGGTGCGGTGACGGGGGTGTAGAGGATGGCCCCTTGCGTGCCCACTGCTGACCCCTTCCCCTCTGTTCCCAGCTGAGCCCTGACTGGCAGGTGGATTATGAGTCCTACACCTGGAGGAAGCTGGATGCGGACAGCGAGGAGTGCAAGACCCTAATCAAGGAGTATTTCATGTGGGAGGGCGAATTCAAACACATCGGCAAAGCCTTCAACCAGGGCAAGATCTTCAAGTGAGGACGCTGCCTTCCCGCCAGCTGGGACCGCACTGACTGGCTAGGGAGGGACACCAGCCTCCCTGCAGCAGCCAGTGGGAGCATGGGCTGCTGAGAACTTCACTGGGGGCTGAACATCAGCAGCCTAGATTAGTGACACGAAAAATAAACCCCCACACGCTGGTATCCTGGGGTCTGTCGTTCCTGGGCAGGGGGCTGTGTGGCTGGCTGGAGGTCTGCTGGTGTTCCTCAGGTGTCCTGGGACTTGCTGAGGGCCTGTTTGGAGGGTGCTAGGTGAGGGGCATCAGGTGGGTTGTATGCAGTTGGATAGGACTCCATTTATCTCTCCCCTTTTGCAGGGACAGACAGTGAGTCTCCTGTGGGGGAGGACAGGAAATCTTGCTAGCAAGGGGGCAGCCGCTGTGGGGCAGGTCTGGGCTCTTGCTGTGGGCTCGATGGGTGCTTTGGCTGAGGTATGAGGGGGATGGTGTTGGCCTTTGTTGCCATCTGGACCAGCTGTAGCAGGAAGATGCTCTGGGTGTGGAGTGCTGCATAGTCCTCTCTGCCCAGCAAATGGCCCAGCTCCCTGGTGCTGAAGCTTCCCCAAGGGGCTGCGCCTGCCCTGGCAGAGCCTTTCGTTTCGGAGGGGCAGGGTGTTGTGCTCCCTCAGAGGTGGGTCGTGTGGGTGTCTGCTGGGGCTGGAATGGGAGCCCAGGGCTGCTGGCTCTGGGTGCTGTCTTTAACAATGCCTGCAGCAAGCTGCTGTTCCTCCTTCCTGCTAAAGGTGCTGGGGCCCATTCAACCTCCCCTTGCCCCCCAGCCAGCAGCTGGGAAGGGTAAACAGGTGAGCAGTGGTCTGTCAGCACAGCACAAAGGAGGGGGGGGCGCTGGCCTCTGGCAGAACCATCTCCCTTTCATTGTGCGGAGAGGCTGAGCCCCAGGCCCCAGATCAATATTGAAGCTGAGAGCAGGGCATGGGTCACTGCAAGCCCTTGCCTTGCCCTCCTACCTACTGCCGATAACTTACCGGTGACATCTGGCAGGGCTGGGCCCCTCAGCCAGGTGGGGAAGGGGCTGGTTTACCATGGGAAATGGGTCCCAGCCATCCCATAACTAGCTTGTTGGCTGGGGTGGGGGCGGCCTCTCCCGGGGACCCATCAAGCGCCTTGCTAGGCTGTCCCCTCCCCATCTGAGTGTACAGCCTTGGACCTGTGCCCAGCTGCCAGGCAGGCCAGCCTGCTTACCACACCCCTCCCGAGCCTGGGATTGTGCAACCCTGGCTCGGCTAGTGCCCCACCCCTGCAAATGCTACAGCATGGGGAGAAATGGTGCTCCTTACCTTTGCCACACGGGGGCAGGTAGAGCTCCTAGAGGCTGGCAGCTGTCTTGGCCCTTTTTGGCCAGTCACAGCAGCTGGGCCCTGGTGTCTTTCTCCCTCAGCTGCTCTTTCCGAGGGCTCTTCCCTACCCCGTGTGGTGGGGGCTGCCAGCTGCCTCCTGTGAGCCTTCCCAAGGGTTTTGCCCTAGCCTGCCTAGCTGCAGGGAGGAGTGCAGCCAGAATCCCCATGCCTAGGCCTGCTCTCCTTTGTCTCTAGGAGCTGGGAATCCCGAGCAGCTGCGTCCCCCGGCAAAGGGCTCTGTTCCCAGGGAGCAGCCTGGACTGCGGGTTTGCTGCTCATAGGGGCCCAGCATGCTTGGGCCACTGCTGAGAAGTGACTTACAGCCTGGCTGTAACAAGCATGGCCTGGGTGGCAATCAGAGTGGGCATCCCTGGCCCTGAGAGGGGCATGAGGCTCTAAGGGGGGCAGCAGGAGCTAGTCCTGCACCCCCTAAGCTCTGCTGAACTCTGTCTGAACTGGCTGCACTGTGGAGGCTGAGGTAGTCCACGTGCTCAGGGATCCACAGGCCCATGGCTGGGTGAAGCTCCACGTTAGGTGGGGAAGAGTCCACGCTGCCGCAGGATGGGTGAAGGGTGTGAAGTGTCTGCTCCGTAGCCGCGAGGCGGCTGTCCCACACTCCCTGCTTATGCTGCACCGTTGTGCGGGCAGGGCCTCCTGCTGCTGAGGCCTGGCCCATGTGCAGAGAAGGGATGGCCTCCTTGAGGGCTGGGGCCCTGACTCTGCCACGGCCGTGCCTCCCCCTGCTCTGCCTTGTTGACCGCTCTGGCACTGCATTGCCTGCTCCTTGGAGCTGGCTGCCTGTTTTCAGGGCCCAGCTGCCTCTCCGGCTCTTTGCGAGCTGCAGTTGTGGTGGGAGGCAGCGCTGGGTTAATAGCATCCATCTGGCTCTTCGGAGGCCCTCAGGAAGCGTGAGTCACTTTCGCATCCTGCTGCCCGGCTGCCTTGTTCCCAGCAGGCGTGGTTTGGCCACACGAGAATGTAGCTGTCCTGCCATCTGACAGCAGGATGGGGGCTGGGCAGCAAGTCACTGGTGTCAGCAGGGCTAAGACTAGGGTGTGAGCCTGGGGGGTGGGGTGGGGTGGGGGGCAGTGATCTCACTTCTAGGTGCTAATGTAGCCCCACCATTGGCTGCTGTAGGAGCCCCTAGCCCCAGGGAGCAGTCCCTGCCCTCTGGTGGCTGCCATGGGGGGCCATGGTGCCCCCTCCCCCCCCCCCCCCCTGAGGCTGGAAGCCTGGGCTGTGGGAAGGGGGCGCCTGGGGAGAGTGGCGTGGATGCTAAGGCAGCTGTGGCAGAGCGTTTTGTTAAACGGGGGTGGGGTCAGCGGCTCCCAGCCAAGCCCTTGGCTCATGGCACATGGGGCGGGGATAGTGTCTGGTGCACAGGGCCCTGTGCCCTCCTGGTGCTGTCTGACTAACATGCCTCTCACCTCCTGCCCCCCTGTGGTGCTTTGGGCTGAGTCAGCCCTGCCCTGCCCTGCCCTGCCCTCTCTGTAAATTCCCTCAATCCTGCTGCCAACCTGCCTGCCTCCCTCCGTGCCTGCCTGAGACAGAAAGGACTCTGTGCAGCTCCTGTTCTTTGCATAACGAGGAAAGGGGTTCTATGGCTTCATGGGTCAGGTAAAAGCAGTACCCCAGCTCTGCCTGCCCCCAGCTGCAGCCAGCCAGCCTCCTGTCTGTGGAGGGGCAGCTGCTGCATAAGCTGTATTGTGGCAGAGCGTCACTGGCTGGGTCCTTAGAGCCGTGTTCTATCATCACCCTGCCTCTTCCTCCCTCAAATGGTCTAGGCAGCAGGGAACTGAGACCTGGCTTCTGCCCCGGGCTCTGGGCGAAGAGTGGGGTCCAGTGGGTTAGAGCAGGATGTGGGGCTGGGAGTCAGGATTGCTGGGGTCTGTTCCTCTCTCTCTGCCTCAGTTTCTGCATCTCCTTTTCAAAGCAGCAGGCGGTCTAGAGAGGGAGGTGCCAAGTGCTCATTTTATACTGGAGCCAGAGACAAACAGTTCTAGGAGGTATGGTGAAACTAGGGGGAGGACTTGAGCATGCAACGAATGGGAGTTTTACCAGCCTTTTGTGCTTGGAGAGCGTAGAACAAAAAGTGTGTGTAAGGTGACTCTCTCTCTTTGGTGGCGGGCGGGGGGGAGATCTTTAAAGTTGCCTGCACCAGCTGTCAGCCTGGGGCAGGCTATTTTGTTTAAAAGCAGGTTTCTAAAGAACCTTTGAAAAGCGCCTCTGCTGCACTGGCAGCACATAATTGGCTGCTCACCATTTATCAGCACCATGCACGTAGCAGAAGCACGTGCAGGGCAGCACACGTCCCTCAGCCCCCTCCTGCGCTGCCCTATCCTCTACAGAGCATGGAGGGAGGGGTCTCTTTTCTTCTAGGCTGCTGCAGCAGTGGAGCAGAGACCATGCTGCTCAGGGTGTCAGGCTTTGCCCATCGTGCTGGTGCTGTGAGGTCATTAAATGGCTCATTGGTGTAAATGCCCCAGAGCCATTCTCTACAAACCCACCCACCAGCAAACTAGAGGCAAATAAATTATTACAGGGATGCCACGGGCCGAGTTCTAACCTCTTCCTGAGCCGGGGGCTTCTGGGACCTGCCAGACTCCATCAGAGCAGGAGCACTTCTACGCCAGTGTCCTGTCTCCCAGGGGAGCTTACCCTACAGTTAGGGGACAGCCTGTCTCCAGGGAGTGTTTCTGTACAGGCCTCATTAGCAGTGGGCTCATGCCTGGAGCTTGTGTGTATTTATTGCTGGCCCCCACCCCCAGCTGTAATCTGGCACCGTTGTGGCACACGATGATCTCCACTAAAATATCCACCTTTGCCAATGTCTTCCACCCGCTTCCTGCAACCGTCTGCTGTGCTAAAGCTGTCTCCCCCCCTGGGGCTTTCCTCACTGCTGCAGCTGCAATCCCTTCTTGTAGGCACTCTGCATTAATGCACCAGCAGCGGTGTGCAGCGTGTAGCCAGGCAGCTACACTGGAGCTAGTAGCCCCACAGCTAAACCCCAGTGTAGACGAGCCCTTAAAGCCGTTCTCTCCGCGCACTAAGGCCAGCAAATCCTGGCTTGCCAGCAGCTGCTGCGTTCTGCCATCTGTGCCAAACTGCCGCCGCGGTGCCAGAGGGCAGCTGTAGTGACGTGGGCCTGGCCACTCGCCTCGCGCTCGCCTGTGTGCAGCTGCTGCCCTGGCGGCTGGGGTTGTGGGAAGTTCCCTCCGCGCTGGGGCTCAGCTCGTTGCACTGCGCTGTGTATCCTATGGCGAACGAGCCGCCGCTATAAAGTGCAGTTAGGGAAGGGTTAGGGCCCTGCACTGCCCTTGTAGCAGCATATTTCCTCCCAAACAAACTCCGCTGCCTCAAGATGGCTGCCAGATGTGGGGGAGCAGCCACAGCCAAGGCTGGCGCCGCTCCCGTTTGCCCGCTCGCACATCTGGCTTGAGTTTTGTTCTTGCTAAAGCGGCCCCACCCAAGCTCTCGGGGGCGGCTCTGTGCACTGACTCATGGCTCCCCTCTGCTTGCAGCCTGCTCCCAGCCTCTGAGAGGAAGCGAGTGCACCCGGCAGCCCCAGCCCACTTCCATTTTAGCTTCTTACAGCCGCTTGCACAGGAAAGCACAATTGCCGCACTGCAGTGCAGGGGCTGCTCTGGCGGGAGCCTCTGGCTTGGAGGCACAGGTCAGAGAGCAACCCCTGCAGCTAAGGGGGGGTTACTGCTGCCCCACAGGTCTGGCCCTGTGAGTGAGTGACCCAGAGCTCTGGGGCAGAGGGAAGCCAAAGCCTGGCTTGTGATTTAAATAAATCTCAGGGATAGTCTGACTGGAGAAAAAGCCTCCTCCACACTCTGCTGCCCCCTTTGCCCTGCCCTGCCCTGCCCTGCTCCACTCCCATTCCCCCCCTCCCATGCTGTGGTCTCTGCCCTGCCCACCCCCTGCTGCCTCAGTCTCCTGAACTCCACCTGCCCATCCACCCAATGCAGTATGGGGGACACAGCATACTGGAGTGGGAAAAGATATAATGGGAACAACCACTAGAGTGGGAGTTACATCAAGATGCAGCATGTATAGGTGGACAAATGTAAGGGGGGGATATGAAGTCTGAGGGGGGGCAGATAAAAGGGGGACTCACTGTATTGAGGAGAAATATAATGGGGAAACAGTATATCAGGGTGGGGAGATATAATGGGAATGCACCTATGTGAGTGTGGGGACACACTGCATGGCAGAGAGGGTGTGTTTTAATGGTGGCACACCATTGTTTTAGGATGTGGGAGCAATATTAGGGGGGACAACCCCTGCCCTTGAGGCCAGGCTGGGGGCCTGGCAAACTTGCTGGTTCTGTGTGCAGGATGTATCCTCCACTAAAGACAGGACCAAACCTGAAAATAACAGCCTACTATTGCTGCCTGCTAATGGAGCCACCCCCTTTAGCTGAGGTAGAGACCCATGCTCTCAGCAATGAGGGTCCTGAGTTAAAGCCCTGCTGGGGAGCAGGGAAGGGGGGTACCTGTGCGCTAGCTAGGTTCCCTGTGTGGGGGTGGGGAAATGTTTGGGCCTTGGGCAGCACCTTGCACATACGGTTTCCGTTTATTGGGAGTCAGGGCAGGTTGGATCAGAGCAGTACTGACTGGGGAGCTATCTAACCCAGTGTCCCAGCTCTGCCAATGCTCAGAGGAAGGTGTAGGATACCTGTAGGACGCAGGCTACCTGCCCTAGGATGCTGCGCCCTGGGATGTGGCCACCTAACCCCCATTAGTTAGGGGGCATCTGCACACAAGTGTGTCTCAATGGATTCCCTTGGTGGGTGCTTTTTTCTTGGTTTGGATTTTCACACCCATTCCCACTCACCCAAGTAAAGCAGATTTAAACTGACATGACTGCCTCCATGCGGCCTTTCCCACCGCGTTAGTGAAAGGGGTTTAACATCCCCCTGTGGTTAAAGCCGGGCGGCTCTGCATGGCTCACGGCCCAAGAAGGGGGGCCTAGATCCTGTGCTAGTCTAGCTGTGGAGGAGGCGATGGTGGGAGGAGGGGAGAGCTAGCCCCATGGTGTCTCCAACTCCCTGCGGCTGGTTCCCACGTGAGATTGTGTTGCTTGCTGCGCTGCATGCGGAAACCAGGGCCGGGTCTGGAATGTGGGCCTGGAATGTTATCTTGGTGGTGAGCTGTTTTCCTTTTGCTCTGAGCTTGGGTGGAGCCAGCAGGCGATCCCAGAGCTGTCATCTTCCCCCCCATTGATCTCGAGGCTGGGCTCTGGGCTGGAGGGGGAGACACAGTGTCGTGGGGGTCACCAGACAGGCTTAGCATAATGCTGCACCTAGAAAACAAGGCTGTGTAGCTTCTTGTGGTGTGGGTGCCCCAGGGACCAGGCTGGACATGCACAATCCCAGCCTGACACGGCGTGGGAATGGGGGGCACAGCACGTGGGTCTGGGCAGGGGGCGTTTGCAGGGACAAAGGCTTAGAAACAAGGTGGTGTGTGTGTGTGTGTGTAACTACAGCCCTGCCGTGGCACTGGGGTGTGAGTGTGTGTGTGTGTAACTACAGCCCTGCTGTGGCACTGGGGTGTGAGTGTGTGTGTGTGTAACTACAGCCTTGCCATGGCACTGGGGTGTGTGTGTGTGTGTGTGTGTGTGTGTGTGTAACTACAGCCCTGCTGTGGCACTGGGGTGTGAGTGTGTGTGTAACTACAGCTTTGCCATGGCACTGAGGTGTGAGTGTGTGTGTAACTACAGCCCTGCTATGGCACTGGTGTGTGTGTGTGTGTGTAACTACAGCCCTGCCATGGCACTGGTGTGTGTGTGTGTGTGTGTGTAAAACTACAGCCCTGCCATGGCACTGGTTTTGTGTGTGTGTGTGTAACTACAGCCCTGCCCTGGCACTGGGGTGTATGTGTGTGTGTAACTACAGCCCTGCCCTGGCACTGGGGGTGCGTGTGTGTGTGTGTGTGTGTATATAACTACAGTCCTGCCATGGCACTGGTTTTGTGTGTGTGTGTGTAACTACAGCCCTGCCCTGGCACTGGGGTGTGTGTGTGAGCTCTTTGTAACAATTCCTGCTCTTCTGACGCCTCTTTCACCTCAGGCTTTCCCTGCCCTTTGCCAGTGGTGAGTGCAGCATGGCGTCTTCCCGAGCCTGACGGGGAAATGGAGGCAAGTGGCGGGAAGTGGCTTTGCCCAGGCTGGCGGGTGGGAGCGCAGAGCCAGTCCCTTGCCCTGACTGCCCTCTCTCCTGGCACTGACCTACCTGAGCCCCGGGGGCCGTACTGCCTCAGAAGCAGGGGGCAGCCCAACCTCTTGCAGTGCGGAGCAGGCGGGCAGGGGTATTTTCTGACCAGTCTCTCTGCCCTGCATCCAGCCCAGCGTGGGAGGCAGGCTGAGAGCCAGGGGAGGCGCGCGCGTAACCCATGGTCCTAGGCCAAATTCCTGTTTGTTTACTGGCGGGAGGAAGAATGCAGGGAGGTTGCTGCTCAGCCTGACTCTGAGCCCAGGCCCGCCAGCGCCCCAGGGAGGGAACAGGGAGAGGGAGGAGGCGGGAACTGAAACCAAGTGTGAATTCCCAGCTACCAGCCGGCTTTGGCAGTGAGGCGCCGCTTTGTGGAGGCCTCTCCGAGCTGGCAATAGGGAGGACGGACGGGGGATGGTCTCACCAGCTGGGTCCCAGCTCCTGGA
This sequence comes from Emydura macquarii macquarii, assembly GCF_026122565.2. NCBI lineage: Eukaryota > Metazoa > Chordata > Testudines > Chelidae > Emydura > Emydura macquarii. The sequence goes on along the minus strand of NW_027131105.1, from coordinate 4,363,612 downwards.
TCAAGATCAGGCCCCATCTGGGGGTGGAGGGGGGGGGGGGGACTTCTGGCCAACTCAGCCCCGCCCTTCTCACTCACAAGCCAGACTCCCTGAATAAGACATTTCTCAGTGCAAAGGTATTTCCCTTCTTGTGCTGGGATGCAGAGTGGGTGGGGCAGGCCCCAGCTTACCTGGGAGGGGCAGGGGGCGTGCTGCACCCCCGACCCCTCCTCTAGGGACGGGGCTGATGTTGGCTCCAGAATATACACAGGTCACTCAATTAAAAAGTGCAGCTGCTGCCGCCTGCCGTACATCCACGTGGTGTTCCCTTCACCCAGAGAGTCTCCCAGCATGCCTGAGCTCATGCGCCCTCCGTCCTTGTTCGGGGGGGGCTAGAGGTCTCTGCTCTGGGCTTTCGGCACTGGCTGGCATGGGGCAGCCGGCAACAGACGTGCTTGGCTCCGCCTGGCCAGGGCCAACTTACTATGCTTGATTTGCATGGCATTCAGTGCTTTGGCCAGGTTGGGGCCATTGGGCTCGCATGGTACACCCTCAGGAACCAAAGCTGGCATGACACGGTACCAGGAGATAAAGCTAGGTGCTACCCGTGAGAGTAAAAGGGTGTGGGAGGGTAATGCAGGGCTGCAGAGACTAGCCATCTGCACCCCCTGCCTGGCCAATGCCACCTGTCACCTTCCTGGGGGCAATGCTGGAGAATCATGGCTGCAGGAAGGATTCCAAGTATATTAACGTCACCTGCTGTAACAGACGTCCGGGGAGGACCTGGCTGGGGTGGTACATTCTGCATCTGGAGTCCTCCCTCGAGCTGGGCTGGTACGTCCTGCGTAGGATCCCCTCTCTGTTGGGCTGTTGCATCCCTGGCTTGGTGTCTCCTGCCTCCCTGGGTCCTGGCTTCCTTGCAGCTGGGCTGGGTCAGTCCCTGCCTTGTGCTCCATCTCCCCTGTCCAGAGCCAGATCCTGTCTCCCTGGCACTGGGATTCCCCAGCTGGTACTACCTGCATCTGGAGTCCCTCCACCCCACCCTCCGCAGGCGGGATCCTGTCTCCCCAGCCTGGGGTCCCTGCACTGATTTGATCGAAGATCCCTGCACCCTCATTCCCCCCTGATGGTGGCTCTCCCCACCTGGAAGCCAGTGGGTGACTGAGGTGGGGTCCGCAGTGCTGGTAACCCGGATGCGGCTCAGCAGCGCGCTGGGGCTGGCTCGCGGCCAAGCTGCCTGGGTGGCAGGTTGCTCTAGTGGAATCCCAGTGCCAGGGAGGGGCCGCCAGGTGGAAACTCTGAGCTTCATTGTTTGGGAGGGAACTGCAAAGCCCTCAGGAGCCATCTTGATTCTGTGGCCAGAGAGGCTGCACCATGGCTGCCAGAGCCCAGGCTTTTCCTTCCCCTCGGCAGGGGCGAGCCCCTCCACTGATAGGCAAGGCCACGGGGGCAGCTCCCAGCTCCAGGCAGAACCAGGAAACCTCTGCCTGTGACAGTGGCTTGTGCCCTGAACTCCCTCCCCAGCCTGCCTGCCCACAGGTGGCCTGCTGGTGAGAGGCAGGATTCGGGGGATGGCCCGCACTGGGGACGCTGTCCTGCACGGGGGACTCTCCCAGCCCCCCCAGGGGAGAGCTCACATGGCGAGAGAACCCCGCTCTTCCCCCTGTACCTGCTGCCTGGGGTCCTTTCCCTGCTCCGGCACTGCCAGGCCCCTGTGGGACCCTGGCGGAGTGTGGAGCCCGGGGCTACTTCCTGATGGGGTGAGCGTGGCACAGCCAGCGTGTGTGTGTCGGGGTGGCGAAGCAGTGCTGATTTGTGGAGCCCTGGCTGCTTCCAGAAGGACCCCCAGCTAGGGCATGGGGCAGGGCTGGTCCTTAGGCCCGTGACCACTGTCCTCCTCTGAGTTGCGGGCAAAGCCAGCTCCAGAGACAGCAGAGAACAAAGCAGAGCTCGCACCACCTCCCTGCTGCTCTCCCCCAGCTGGGGCGGGTGCCCGGGGGGGGCCAGGTGCCAGGACATGGGACTGCAGGGCACAGCGCGTTCCCCAGAGCTGAGCGCTCCTCCTCACTCGCCCCCTAGCGCCGTAGGGGGAGGCCAGGCAGGGAAACCCGACACTTTCAGGGCTGGGCTGGGCCACCCTGCTTGGGTTTTGCACACGGTCCCATTGGTGTCTGGCCCAGCTTTGATGTAGGTGACATTACATGTAAACAGGGGGCTTGGATCCAGGCAGTGCGCCCAGGCCTCGTAGAGAAGGACCTGAACAATGGAGTGAATTGCAAGCGGAGCTGTATACTGAATAGAGACTGGGGAGCTCCAGGGCAGAGCTGCGGGGGAAGGGAGGGCTGTATACTGAATAGAGACTGGGGAGCTCCAGGGCAGAGCTGCGGGGGAAGGGAGGGCTGTATACTGAATAGAGACCGGGGAGCTCCAGGGCAGGGCGGGTGGGGGGGCGCTGCATTACTGAATACAGATTGGCGGGAGGCTGCAGGGCCGAGCGATGTGGGAGGGGCTGTTGGGGGCTATAATGGATCATCTGGGTGGGGTTTGCAGTGGCATGTCCCAGAAGGGTGTGGGGAGCATGGCAGGGGCCTTGTTCTGCTGCAGTGACTCTTACAACAGTTGGTAAGTAAATGTCCTTGCCTTGTTAACCATGTGGACAGGCCCGGTGCGCATTGGGTCCCAGCATCAATACCAACAGAGCCAGTTCCACTCTCCCCCGGTGGCTCACAGTGTCCCCGCTGTCTAACCACTCCTACAGTGACCTCAGTGCTGTCTGTCTGGTGTCATCCTATTGTTCCCTTGAACTCTTGCCATCTGTCTCCCCTAGCTATAGCCCTTCCCTTCTTATAGATGGAGCTACTTGAGGCACAAGGACAATTTTTTCCTCACAGCGAAACTTTCTGTGGGAATTTTTCAGGTTTTACCCCCACCCCCAGTTTTTCTTCTTTTGGCTCAAAGGTTTTGGATGAAAAAATGAAACATTCGCAACATACTTTCTGCCAAAGACCAAATGAGCCAAACCCCAGCTTTCCATCGCAACCAAGCTGCGAGAGAGGCCTTGGTCTCCAGGCCTCCCCCACTCCCTGCCCATCCTTGCAGTAATCACCCTCTTCTAGGGCCAGGGGGAGTTGTAGATTCAAGTGCATGGAGTAGCTGAGAGGCTCCCAGAACCATAGAGGCCACCTGGGGGTGACTGCGGGGGCCTGCTATGGTCTGCGCAGCGCCTGACGACAGGTATGCCTGCGATGCACTAGGGGACAGAGTTTGTCTGGAAGGCGCCATGCAGAATAACCTGCGGATCCCTCCTCATGCTCGTGCCGCGCCCATTCCCGCCCTAATGAGCCCCCAGTGGGATGGCTCTGCAAGTGCTAAGGGTGTGCAGCTGAACGCCAGGTCTCTGCACAGACAGGGACATGCTCAGACAGCCCTGGGCCTGCAGGAGATGGGGCAGCAGCCTGCTGGGTTGTAGCTTTTAAGACTCTTAAAGAGGAGGAATCTGGCTGGGAGAGGAGGGTTTGTATCAGTGCCAAGTCTGCAGGAGGCGTAGCTCTGCCTTTGCCCCTAATTACTGAGCCAAACGCCCTGGTTTAGCCCAGGCTCCGGGTAGAAAGGCACACAATCTGCCCCACGCCCTTGGCGTTTCCTCCATCTGGTCAGACACACCCTGGGCTGTGGGCTCTTGTCACAGCAGCTAGCACTCCTGGAGCAGCAGGGAGGACATGGGAATCCCTCCCCAGCGAGAGCCAGCCCCAGCCAGGCTGTGGTTGTGCTTTCTGGGCCCACCCTGCCCATGGCCCCAGCTCTTTGTTTTACTAACAATGGTTAAGGAGCATCTTTGCCAGGGAGTTTTTACAACCCAGCTGAGCCTCCTGCTGGGAATCCTTCCCCACCCCACCTCCTCTCTCTGCTTGCCCTGGCCTGCTGGCATCAGGCTGCAGGGCGCGATTGCCTGTGAAATGCCCTTGTTCTTTCCAGAGAGGAAGTGCTGCCAGGAGGAGGGAAGCGTCATTTTCAGCGGACTCTCTCCAGTTTATTGCCAAGGTGTGAGAGCTTCCAATTAAACCAAAGAGCTTTGGCAGGGTACTCTCTGGCAGACAGAGCCCTCCAGAGAGATGGACAAGTTCTTTGGGGCAGGGGCTGTCTTTTCACTCTTGTGTTTGTCCAGTGCCTAGCACAATGGGGTCCTGACTGGTGACTGGGGCACTATTGTTAACACAAATAACAACAGAGGGGCCCTGGGGAAGCCAGGCCCTGGGGTAGCAGCTTCTATGGGACGGTGCATGAGCCAGCCCTGGTGGTGCAATAGGCATCACTGGAGTGGATGCAGCCGGTAGCCGGGACCTGCATCTGAGCCAAACTTCCAGAGTCTGTCTCAACTGGCTGCAGATGCAATGGGTTGCAAGTGCAGGCAAGGCACACATTTGCTGACTGAGTTGAAGCCAGGGGGGTTGGGTTAGGTGAGCCAGGTCTCCCACTCTAAGGAGAGCCCTTCCCCTCCCCCCATTGTTGAGATGGCGCAAGCAGGGTTGTCTGGTTTTGCCTAGAGAGGGGTGAGGCGGCACCCAGCTCATGCAAGGCACTGCTGTGTTCTAGCCCTGAGCTGGGACGTGCAGGCCCAGTTGTTTTTCCCTATTGCACCATCCTGCACTGCTAGGGAGAAGGTTTATCTCCCTGATCCTGCTCTGGGTTGCTCAACACACCCAAAATTTGCACGTTGCTCCCCCCACTCCCCACTCCCAAGTCCCAGCCCCTTTCATTACATGCTGGGATGTGTATTCATGTGTCATGATCCCCTCTCCTGCCACCTCTGTTTGTGGCTCTGAGGCCTGAGGTGCCATCTGGGCTTGCCTGTCTTATACCCCACAGTTCTCCCTGATGTTCTCTGTGGACTAGGTGTCTTTGAGGTAGGGACAGAGGCTTGGGGAGGAAGTACTGCACCTGCTTTGGGTACCAGCCCTGCCCCGTCCTGATTCCCTGCACCCCCATCCCCCATCTTCTCAGATGCAATCCCCCTCAGACCTGGTCTCCCAAGCAAGATGGACACCTGGGTCACAAGGAATGGGGGTCTGGGGAATTGGAAATGGGGTGCTGGGTCTGGGCAGGGGCTTGGGGGGTTCTGGGTAACAGAATGAGGAGCTATGCTGGGGCCAAGCAGGACCTCAGGGGGTTCTGGCTAGCAGGGAATAGGGTACTGGGGCTGGGGGGTTCCCTGGGGGTATTCTGGGTAGCAGGGAATGGGGTGCTGGGGCTGGGGGGGTCCCTGGGAGGGTTCTGGGTAGCAGGGAATGGGGTGCTGGGGCTGGGGGGTCCCTGGGAGGGGTTCTGGCTAACAGGGAATAGGGTACTGGGGCTGGGGGGTTCCCTGGGGGTATTCTGGGTAGCAGGGAATGGGGTGCTGGGGCTGGGGGGGTCCCTGGGAGGATTCTGGGTAGCAGGGAATGGGGTGTTGGCGTTGCGGGGGGGCCTTGAGGGTTCTGGCTAGCAGGCAACATTGCCAGCTCTCTTTTCGTGGGTGCTGGGATTTTGGCTGACCTGGAGCCCACCCCGGCAGCCCGGACTCTGCCCTCTAGTGAACTGAGCCGGGTTGTGTGGGGAGCCCTCTCTCATTGGCTACTTGCTGCCTCCTGGGCTGAGCTCCCAACCCCGCTGGACCCCCTTGTGACAGGACAGGTTACAGGAGGGCAGGGGTAGCCCCACTGCTGTGAGTCTCCACCCCTTCCCCTCTTGTGACCAATGAGACAGCTCCGCCTCCTCTCCCCCTCCCCCGCTCACCCCTGGGCTGGGTGTGAGGGGCCCAGGCCCCTGGGGCTGCCCCATAGCGTGGAAAGGGGCCTTGCTGCAGCAGCACCAGGTCTGCGGTGGGGAGAGGGAGGTGAGGCGAGGCGGGGGTGGATTCATTGCTGGGGGAAGAGCAGACGTGGGGCGAGAGCTCCTGCAGCAGGGCCAAAATCACCCCAGCCAGTAAATGTGGGCGTGCGGGTGACGCTGACCGTATCACACTGGGAATGGGAGATGGGGAGTCCAGCAACCACCAGATGGACTAAAAAAGAACCCACATTTGGCCTCAAACATCTTTGTATTTATTTGTGTATTTCCATCTGATGGTTTGTGGGGGCCTGACTCCTGATTGCAGCTGTTCGGAGGTGGGGGAACTGAACAGGGAAGGTGATGTTGGGGCTGGGGGTGGGCGGGTCCTGGGGGATTCTGGGTAACAGGGAGTGAGGTGTTGAGGGTGGGCAGGACCCCTGGGGGTGCTGGGTAACGGAAGGGGGCGACAGGGAGCGTTTACTGAGGGCTCTGGGCTTTAGGTGCTGAGTTTGCTTTGCATCCAGACGCCGCCCCAGGCCACCCCCAAGAAGATTCTGTGACTGGCAGGGATGCCCACTGCCTGCTCTCAGATGGAGAGGCGGGATCTGCAAGGCAGCGTGTGTGAGGCTTTGGCTACTGCAGTGGTTCCCAACCTTGTTGTGTGAAAGTCCCACTAGTTAAGTAACTACTAAGTAACCCACTAGGTAAAACACGCGCCCCCCACATCTCACCCCCTCACTGGCCATAAACACGTATACCCCCTATAAACACCTACAATGTTAATAATAATAACACTAAACTACATGAATAACAATAATAATTAATAACAAATGACTCTTTCCTGAGTAAGACGCTGAGCCTTTCCCGGCGCAGCCGCCACCGCATGCCCCATGTGGCCTTCATGGACCGAGGATAATGGAGGTGGGCACTGGTGGGTTGGCTGGGGCTGCTCCAGGCCCCCACGGGTGCAGGGCTGCTCCTCTCCGGCTGGGTGGCTGACTGGTGGGGGGCTGCTTCTCCACTCTGGCCAGAGTGGAGCTCGGTGCTGCTGCTCCCTTGGGGGTCTGCTTCTTCACTCCAGCCGGGCACCCGGCCAGTGCAGGGCTCTGGGGTGGGGGGGATTGTGCCTGGCCAGCGCAGAGCTTGGGGGGGACCTAAATGACCTCAATATTACTGAAGCCTCACAGACTCCTGTAATCTCTGGTGCCCCTCCAAGGGGGTCGGGCACCCCAGGTTGGGAACTGTAGGGCTATTATACACACCAGTCCTCCGCACCCTGAGAGCTCCCCCTCCCTGCCATGCAGGGAAGACGTGTCCGTTTGTGACAGAGGCCTGTCCCAGTGCAGGACCTCTAGGAGACACCCTGTGCTGCTCCTCTGCCCAATACCAGCTGCTCGGGGGGCAGGGGGAAGGCTTGTACTTGGCAGGTGAGCCCTTTACCCCTCTGTTCATGAGTGCTCTGCAGTGACAGCTCTGTAGCTTTTGCAGGGGATGGAGGCATTTGTGATGAGCCCAGATATCCAGAGGGATGGGCTCCCCCATGCTGCACCAGTTCAGCGCAGGCAAAGCAGGATGTAGCCCAGAGTCCCCACCCCAGTATAGTCCCTCCCCATTTGGCGCAGGGGCTCACTGGGTGTCAGGAGTCTCAGGCAGAACCATGTGGGAGCACAGCATGTGTGCGTTTGTGCATTGGGTAACTAGGGCACTGGACAGGCTGTGGGAGCCAGAGCCAAACACTGAGAAGCTCCCATGGGATTCTGGCCTCCTGGGAGGTTGGACTGGGGGCTATTTTCCCCCACGCAGTGCAGGTGTGCCCTCCCTGCTCACCTTAATGACAGGCTGGGATAAGTCTCTCCACCCACACAAAGGCCCCAGCAAGTCTCATGCTGCGTGAGCTTACCCCACAGGTTCTTGATGGTGTTTATGAAGGATGCAGATGCAGAGGCGAAGAGACGCCAGGTGCCGACCAGAGGACTAGGCTTTGGGTGGCTGCAGCAAACTGCTCTCAGCGCCAAGTCCTGCTAGGGTGTTAGTTGAAAGGGGAGAGCCAGATGGCTCCACAGATAGGTGCAGACAGCCCTGGCCTGGGTGCCTTGGCTATGGAGCCTTCTCTCAGTGCCTCAGCAGCTGGAAGGGAACCTGGCTTCTGAGGGTGGAGCTGTTTCCTCTTTCTGGCATAAAGCTGGAGTCTGCAGTAGGATCCCCCACCCCCCGTGTCTCTCAGGGTGAGCTTGGCCTTGTCCTTTTGCTGCCGGTTTTTGTGGGGACAGTGGATGAGGCTCAGCTGTCCTTCGGGAGCATTCCCTTGCCTGTGAAAACCTGGTGTCAGCTAGTCTGCCTGGTGCCCTGCTTTGTAGCTTGAAGATCAGTTGGGAGAGTTTTCCATGTCAACAGCTCAATGGCAGTGGATGACTCATCGTGGGGTGTCCGGAGGAGCTTTTATTTAGACACAGCGATTGTTAGCTGTGTAGAAAGGGATGTTCCGTGGGCAGGAGGTGCTGGGCGGTGCCCAACCGGAAATGCAAGGGGCCTGAGCCTCCTGACTGCAATGCCAGCCAGGAATGGTTCCTCTATTCAGTGGAGTCACATCCATGTTAGTGAGGGGAGAATCAGACCAGCTGTGCCATGCCTGGGGCCAGAGACGCACAATGAATCCACTTCCCCAGTCCCTGATGTTCAAAAGTCATGAAACGGGCTCCAAAACCATGAGATTTAATAAATAAATATCTGTGTTGGTTCTTTTAATTTGCCTCCTGGTTTTGGAGCATTTGAGTAGCACCCGGGTCATGTTTTCAAGCTTTCCTCTGCACTGAGGCGGCTAGAGACCAACATTAATGAAAACTGGGATTTGCCCAGAATCTCGTGACTCTGAGCGTGGAGGCTTTAAAAAAATAGCTGGAGACTCATGATAAAATCACAAGCGTTGGCAACATAGGACTTGGCCTTTGAGTCACAGGTGGGGAAATCGCTTCCTGGCAGTTTGAGGACAGTCTCCTGAGCGAAAGGGGTGTGAGCTAGGATGGGGAAACTGCCCCTCTCCCAGGGGGATTGGGATTGACCTCTGTTACCATTAGAGCTCAGGAGAGGTCTATCATCCAGATGAGGTGCTTATCTAGCCTCCATTTTTCTAGTATCCAAGCACATGACGTTCTCTAATGTATTTATCCTCCCAGTCCCTTGGGATCATGTTGAGTCACAGAAAGGCTAAGTATTCAAGATCACACAGAGGTGTGGGATAGAGCAGGGAATGGAACCCAAGCCTCCTGAATCTGCAGCTCACACCCCATCCACTGGACCATCCTCCCATTTCCAGTTCATTGCAATGCACAAGCTCTGTCACCAGGACCTTTAAAATTAGCCTGGACAGAACATTCCTGCATTGACCTCCAGGCAACATAGCTGCTGGGACATGGAGCAGTGTAGGCAGATGGTGTCTGACTGACAGTGGAGGTGTTAGAGCTTCAGATGGTTACAGAAAGGACAGCACAGAGGGGGGAAATGATTTGCCCAGAGTCCCAAGGTGAGTCAGTGGCAGAGCAGAGAATAGATTCTCTAAGCCTGATTTTCCTCTCGCTGACTCTGGTGCCGGTGTCAGATTCCATTGGAATCAGTGGGGTCACCCTGGTGTGGGGTGAGACCCATGCCCCAGAATCTCATGCCCCTGTTCCAATCACTAGACCCCTTCTCCCTCTCCCCCCCCCTCCCCCAGTGCTGTCTGTGACTCACTGGAGGTGACAGATTTTCCTTCCTGGCTCACCAACTCATTGCAAAGTGATTTGGCAACGAAAAGGCTGCAAACACCCCTTGTATCCTCTGAACTGGTGACATGCTCCCAGCTGCATCACGAGGCAAATGATACATGCAGCAGCCTCTGCTAGGGTAAGGGGGACAGGTGGCTATGCCTAAACTGGAGAGGGGCTGGGTGCTTCTGAGACAGGGGCAAGGCAATTGGGCCTCCACTAGGGTGGGATGGGTGCCCTTGGGTCAGGAAGAAAGAAGCTGTACCAACACTAGGGAGCGGGGCAGCAGTGGGTGCTGGTACCATGTCAGTCTTTTAAATGCTGCATGGAAGCCTGGTCTGTGAGCCTCTTTCTGCCTCTGTTCTGAGGAGAGGGTTGAGTCTTGGCAGGGGGGAGGAGGGCAGGGCGGTGTCATGGAGATGTCCAACCCCCTTGGTGTGGCCTGGCATGGCTGCAGCCCTGTGGCCTGCTCCAAGCCTCCAACAATGTGTAATTCTGCTGCCATTGTCTGGGGTAAGTGGGTGGCTGTGCTAGCACAGGCATCCGGCCTGCAGTGACTCAGACGGACACATCACTGCTGCTATTCGAATTCTTTGTGCCCTGTTGCTGCAGCAGGGAAAGCCTCTAGGAAGGATGCAAGGAAAGGGACACAGCTGCTTTGGGTTTCCATGGGAACCAGCAGCTGTACTCACATTTTTCCTGGGGCTTTCCTAATCTTTAAATCCCTCACTGCCATGGCAACTAAGGGTGGGTTCTCTGCAGCCTCTGGACCTGCATCTGGCAGGGGATTGACTTGGGACTCTGACATTCTGCTCTGAGTGATCCATTCAGGAGCCCAGCGCATCCCATTAAGACTTGGGTGGAGGCATCTTCCCAGGGGGATGGTGACGGGGTGTGACTGAACAAAAACCCCTTGGGATGATGGAGGGTTCTGATAAGAGGGATTTGACACCAGCACCTCAGCATCTGAGAGTGCAACTCCACTACAAATTCCCTGGGTGACCTTGGGCAAGTCACTTAGTCTTTCTGTGCGTCGGTTTCCCTCTAGCTGTATTGCCCTGCCAATCACAGGGAGGTTGTGAAGATAAATGTTAAATGATTACAAGGGGCTCAGATACTATAATGTAAGGAAAGGGACACGGCTGCTTTGGGTTTCCATGGGCTTTGTATATATAATTACATGCAAAAAGACGTGGTGTCTAGTGGCCTGAGCATGGGACTGGAAGCCAAGAATCTTTAACTCCAGTTCTGCCACTCTGTGCACTCTTCAGCTGATCAGCTCTCTCTGTCTTAGTTTCCTCTGCCCTTCTAAAGGGTGTGGGTACTGTGAGGATTAATGTAAATGGTGTGGGATTCTTATTAGTATTGCTGTTAGCTAATTCAGCCTGAAGTAGATATGAGATTCATAGAAGGGTTATTTCACATGGTGCTGAGATGCAGCCACTTCTGGAGTGGGGCGTGGCAGCTGTTTATAAAGGGATCCCTCACCTGGTGCTGAGATGCAGCTCTTCTGGGGTGGGATGCAGTTGCTGTACGTGGATCCCTTGCTGTTCACTGAAATGCAGCTGTTTTGAGGACGGGACGTGGCAGCTGTTTAACAATGCACAGCAATGTTGCACAACAGTTTAGGAGAGGAAGCAAGGAAGAATCCTGTAGTCAGTGAAAGCTGCTGGGGGAATTGAAGAGCTCAGGAAGCAATGACCAAGACTTCCAAGTTTGCTGCTGCTGGTGCGCTTGTGTCTTAACGCCTGTGAGATGCGCAGAGATTCGGGGCTGTACATTTGGGCTTATGTAACAGGGAGGCTGCCTTAGGTGCCGTTTGCAGAGCCTGGCTTCTGACTCCAAAGCCAACAATGATTCTCCAGGGCTTTTTGGCAGGGCTGAGCTTTCCTGACTAACTTCAGCCCCTCTCTCCCTCCCATGGAGGAGGCTTCCCCCATGCCAGGAACTGAAACCTGGCACTGTGCTTGGCGTGTAGCTCTGGAAAGGCCATGGCTGAGCACCAGCTTGGAATCTGAAAAATCCCAGTGTGTAGTTTTACTGCAGAGTCTGTGCTGGGGCCGTTAGTCACCCTCCCTCCCTCCCTCCCTGTCTCTCACATGTTACCGGTCACTGCCTGCTGCCGTTTGCAAGGTGCTGCTTGCCCTGCATCTCCGGCAGTCCCCTTTAGTTTTGCAGGGCTGGTGGAAGCAGTTGCCCCTGCGTAGGTTGCTGCACAAATGCCAGCGGCTGGGAGATGGATGGAGGGATCAAATGCACATGCTCTGCTCACTTACCAGGAAGAAGTGGAGGATATGCCTGCAGGAAGCTGAAGCCCTAAGTTCCTCCACCATGCTCCCCCCCAATGCCCCAGGGATCCCCTCATCATCTTCTCTTGCAGCTTCCTGACCAGCTGCTGAGCCTCTTCCACATGGCCCCAGGAAGTTGTGGGGGTGCCGCTGCACTGCACAGAAACAGTGAATGTGCCATTTCTCATCTGCGCTTTCGTTGTACAAAGTGGGGTGAGGGGAGACCATCCATGACGTGAAAAACTGACTGACAGAGGGATTTCCGGCCCTCCGCGGTTTCTGTGACTGCAGCCGCATCTGGAGTAAATACAGCTGTTGCCAGAGCAACGAAACCTCTCTAACATTCCAGTGTCCCTGTCCTGATCCCGCCTGTAGCTCACTCAGCAGCAGCTTTGAGTGGGGCTGCTCTGACTCTGCCCCAGAACAAAAGCATCATTATTTCACCGAGGACAACCTCAAGTGCTCTTCTCTGACAGCTGGGACTTGGCAGAGTGAGCTTCCCCACAGCAGTGCCTTGTCTGCCAGCACTGACCCAGTGCTGTGAGCTTCCCCACAGCAGTGCCCATTAGTTACAGCAGGGTCTCTGGCTGTCTGAGCTCCCTCCCTGCGGCATGATGGGAGCTAGGACTCTGGCAAATAGGACGAGGTTGCATTTCTTTTGGATGCTGTGCTGGTTCCCTGACACATCTGTCTCTGGTTGTCAGTAACAGGGCGCCCTGTTTAACCTACGAGGAATTCAGGCGCTTGGCCTGTGGAATTCCCATCCCTGCCCCTGCATGGCCCAAGAGAGACAATGTGGGTGAGTTAATATCTTTTATCGGAGCAACTTCTGTTGGTGAGAGAGACAAGCTTTTGAGCTTACACAGAGCCCTTCAGGTCAGAGCCAGCTGCATCTTCTCCAAGGGTGAGCAAGAATCGGGTGGCAGCCGCACAGCCAGCTAGCTGTGCATTGTTGAGAGGAATGAAGGGATTCCCAGGGGAATGCATGCCCTGAGGTGGGAGCTGTGTGTGTGAGGTCTGTGCTCCCTATCCTGCGGGCCCATGCACATACTTGCCGCATCTGAGACCGACCCCCTCCTGAGAAGAGGCTGCTTGAGCATGCAGAGAGTTAAATGCCCAGGGCTGGGCCTGCCCAAGGGTGAGGAACACAGCTGGGTGGCTGCTGAATGAGTGACAGCAGGAAGCCCAGAGCAGCACGTGCACAGGGCTCTAGTCTGTACTGATGCAGGAGCAGCACTCTGGTCAGGGAGGGAACTGGGCTGACAGTGGCAGGCTCAGGCATGGGGTGTGAGGGCCCAAGCACCAGCTGCCTGTCCTTGGCCCGGCAAGGGTGTGCATGGGAGGGAACCGTGCAGCTCTTCTCAATAGGCCAAGAGGCTGGCTCTCAGCTGTCAGATGCCGCCCGAGCTGTCTGTCTGTCTACCTATCTAGCCTTTTCCATACGCCCCTCGTGATGGTCTCTGACTCTCAACTGGGTGCTGCAGCCTGCCCCACCATTTCCGAATCGCGCCTGCCCCCGCCCGCGTTGCAGTCACCAAGTTGCCTGCACAGAGAGCTGCATTTTATAGCTGGGCAGGCTTGTTTACGAAGCACTGGGGGACTATTTCTGGGGGCTGGCTGTGTGTGAATGTCCTTCTTTGTTGGAATGTGCCTGGAGTGGCGTGCAGCTGTCATGTGAGGGAGCATCGATTTCCCAGCTAGCTCAGCCCTTTTGAAATCCACTGCCTTTGCCAGGGACCTCGTGGGGCAGCTAAAAACTGCCCGAGGAAGCTGAGTTGGGGTAGGGTGAACTGGCAACCATGGGCCCTGGGCTCTCCCTGCCAGGTCGCTATGGCAACACGAATTTTCTTTTAAGAATCTCTGATCAACCTCTGCATTTCCACTGACTCACATCGGGTAGAATGGGCCCTTCCTGCCAGGCCGCTCCCATTCACGCTGTTGGCTTCTGACTCACTACCTAGTGGCAGCCAGAGCCGCTTTAGAGGAGTCAGCAAGAAACGGTTCCACGGGAGCCTAGGCTGGGGCCAGCCCTCAAGAGCCTCCTCCCCTTTCCCTTTGCTTTTGCAGCCACCCAGCCTGCGTGGAAAATCCGCTTCCCAGAACTAGGCCCTTAGAGAGTCTCCTGGGAGGCAGGCAGCAAGCCTGGAACCAGGCCAGGGAGTTACAAAGTCAGACTTTACTGTGGGAGCAAGCTAGCAAGATCCTGTGTTAAACAGAGCCACAGAGGCCTGGAGCCAGAGTGAGTGAGCGGGACCACGCAGCCTGTCTTATCTCCCGGCAGACACAGCATCCCGCAGGTCGCTTTGCAAATGTTTGGGCCTAGCAATCAGCTCCCTGCTCCTTGTGCAGTTCAGAGAGTGGAACCTGCCGCTGCCAGCTCCCTTCCTGCCGGGGACTTTTTCTGCCTCAGGTGTGACAGATTCTCTTTCCTGTGTTAAGAGCGCAAAACGGTTGCACCAGGGCCCTACGCATGTCTTGTTCTGAGTGTCTGAAACTTGCCTCCCTGAGCCCATGCTCCAAGGAGCCATCGGAAAGCACCAGGGACTGGCCAGCTTGCTTCTCATGGGGATATTGGATATTGTGTGTGTGTGAGAGAAGGGGCAGGAGAGCGTCCCTGTATCCCCTGTTGGCGTCCTGGGCATTGGGTCTGGTGCTAGCCATGCCCCTTTCTCAGGCTGTAATATCTCAGGTGGATTCCACTGCAGATGCTGGGGAAGCCACATGGGAGCCTGCCTTAGAATGGCCTTTCTGCCCCTTTTCTGCCCTGCAGTCTTGCCCCGCGCCCTTTGCACGCTCACTTCCTGAGAGCTGCTTTTAGCGACCCCCATTTTGCTGCCCGTGTTCTCCAGTCGAAGAAGCCGAGTCACTCTTCGGGGTCAGTTCTTCCGGGCAGGGGACAATTCCCCACGTGGCAGGCGTCTTGCTCCCTCCCTGGCCGATGGGATTGTTGATGCGAGCGGGCGGCAACGGCACATCGCTCACGGTGCCCCAGAGGGGCTTGTCCAAGTCAGACTGCTTCCCCACACCCCACACAGCACTTTGCTGCTCCCAGTCCCCACCCGGCCCTCTCCATCAATCATAAACAATCTCCGGCATCTCCTCACCAAACCAGTTCTCTGACTCTCGGGGGGTGGAGGGCAGCTGGGGAGTTCAAAGTGCTGCACGTGTCAGAGAGGCAGGCACCCTTACCAGGTCTAGCTCGGCAATGCCACCCCAGGCCAGCAGGACTGACACAAGAGGGGGAGGAGGCCTGGGCAAGACAGGTTACGGCTCAGGCCTGCAGGCCAGGTGAGCTCCATCAGGCGAGTGTGTGTGGCTCATGGCAGCTGTGCTTGGCACCTGCACTAGGGGCTGTGAGGAACCTGGCACCTGGGTGTTAGTGGCGGCTGCTGTGCCCAGTGACTAGTGTGGCTGCGCTAGGCGTGGTGCAGCCTGGAGGGAGGGTGGACAGGCGACTGTAGGAGCCGGCAGCCCCGGGATCAGCTCCAGCTTCCTGTGAGGACCAAGGCTTGCTGCGGAGCCATGGAGGAGCCCGCCCAGCAGAGCTGGAACACCGGGGCCGGACCCTCGGCTGCCCTCTGCATGTGTGTCAGGGGACTGAAATGCTCCCAGTCAGAGCGGCAGCACTTTACAGCCACAGCAGAGTGGGAATCGGCCCCAGTGTGCAGTGGCCATGCCCCCGAACTGCCCCCTCTTCTCCCAGGCCGTGCCCCTCCATGGGGCAGGGGGATAATGCAGGGTGCAGTGCAGACCGTACCATGCAGCTGGCACAGTGGGGCGCCAGGGAAGGCTGGAATGGGAGCTGGGAGTGTAGCCCCCAGCGCTAGCGCTCTGGGGAGTGGCTCCGCCGGCGCTCGGGGTGGCAGCTGGCAGGTGCTGCACGTGGTGGGCCGCGACACGGCACGCGGGTGAATGATGTCGCCGAGGACATGCATGCCCTTTAGCCACATGCAGAGAGGGGAACTGATGCACCCACGGCCACAGCAAGAGCAGGAGTTAGTGCTCAGGTTCCCAGCCCGGTGCAGGGCCCTCCGCCCCGTGCCCAGTCCCCCCACTCTGCTGGGAGTCACCCCCTCCTGGCGGGGCCCAGGGAGTGTCACAGCCCAGCCAGGCCTAGGGCTCCTTCTGCCAGGGCTGAGGCTGGGGGAGGGGAGGCTCGGCGTGTCTCCTTTCAATGAGCCATGCCTCAGGTATGTGGTGCTGGCTGGCGGTACAGCCGCGCTCGCTCAGAGCAGAGGGAGGATTCATTGGGGGTGCTGCAGTGGCTGGAAGTGCTGCTCACCAGGGGCTGGGATTGAACCAAGGGGGCCTGGCCCTGCACCCCATGGCCTGCCCCTTTCCCTCACAGGGCTTCTGAGCATCAGTGGCCCCTCCAGCCTGGCATCCCCTGGGCTCTGCTGGAGGGATTGGAACCCCGAACCCCACCCATGTAACGCGCTGGGTCAGGGTGCAGCACCAAAGGGACTGGGGCCTTCCCTAGCACAGGCCAGGGACCCGTTGGCACTGCACTGGAGCTGGGGGATGGAGAGTCCTTGTAGCTGCAGTGGCTGGTATCTGTGTGTGTGTGTGTGTGTGTGTGTGTGTGTGTGTGAGAGAGAGAGAGAGAGAGAGAGAGAGAGAGAGAGAGAGAGTAATAAAAGTATTTCATAGCAGATGGAGCTTACGAGGGCCAGTCAGATAAGTGGAAATAAGTGTTTAAGAGCAAATGTCTGATTGCATTGAATGGGGTCACGTAGCCGGGGAGACGTTTTCCCAGAGATGTCACAGCACTGAGGCTGGCCGGCACCTTGGCGGGCTGAGGAGCTGTCCTGGGGAAAGTCAGAGCAGTGTTGCGTGTTAGGGATGTGTGAGGAGATATATATATATATGATGTGTGAGGATGTGGGCACGTGTGGGCTGTGGGTGTGGTGTACCTATAATGAATGTGCGCTGGGGGGGGGAGGCGGGGGAGAGGCGCGTAGGGTGACCAGATATCCTGATTTTATAGGGACACTCCTGATATTTGGGGATTTTTCATGTATAGGTCCCTATTACCCCCTACTTCCTGTCCCGATTTGTCACACTTGGTATCTGATCACCCTGGGGGCTGGGGGTAAGGTGTAGTGTGCGTTGTATGTATATTGTGTGTGTGTATGGTATATCTATAGTGAATGTGTGTGTTTATATGTGTATTAGTGTGTGTTGCCAGGTTCAGCTGACTGAGGGGGCTGGTAGTAGCAATGGAAAAAGCCCTGATAACAAACCAGGTCTCACAAATTCATCAGTGAATGATCCAAAAAACCCACAAATGAGTCATGTGCCCAGACCGCAGGGCTCGGTTTCTCTCTTGTTCTTATCTTGGCCAGGATCATGTGTGCACTTGGCCTGCATCCACTTGCTCACCAGCCGGATGCTGTGCCAGGGTCTCGTGGCAAGAGGTGCCACAGAGAAGTGGCACCATCCTCTGTTCGCTCTGCACTGAGCCCCAGTCACCCCTGAGCCCCGGGCTCCCTGTGGGGCAGAGCAGGGAAGGGCAGATGCAGAGACAGCACGCTGACCCCTCATCTGTCTCTTCTGCACCAGCAGCCTTCCACGGTGGAGATTGGGCGGCTCCCAGAATGCTCCCGCCCCACGGGGGTTAACACAACTCATCTGGGCCCAGAGGGCAGTGGGGCCTCAATCTCCACACCGGGCTGCCTGCAGTTCAGCTCCAGCGTCCCCATCAGGCACCTAAATAAAAGTGGTCTGATTTGCAGAGGTGCTGAATGCCTGCACTGCCCATGGGGGCCTAGCAGAATCTCACTGTCTGCCCCTGTTTCTAAGCGCTCTGTGATGGCCCCTCTGTAGTATGTGTACGGGTGTAACCCCTGGTCCGTGTGTGGAACATGCACAGAAGACAGGAGTCTCTTACATTCCCCCACCTACAGAGGTTGGCTCTTTAGCAGCTCATGGTGGTGCAGAAACCCTTGCTGGGCCGGGCGCTGCAGCTCTCGTGATCCCTGGCTCAATCCCTGCGATGGCCAACACACTGTGATTGTCATATGAGTCTGATGGGAGGGCATTGGCACTAGCTGCAGTGTTGAGCATGGCTGCAGAAGGCATTGCGTACTGTAGCTCTAGGGACCTGCTCCTGTCGACTCAGAGGAGGAAGTGTGTGTCTCTGGGGGGTGAGCTGGCAGCTTTTCAGATCCCTTTGAACCCCACTCAGCAGCAAGCCCATGGGATTGTGGGCCTGGGGACCTCAACAACACTAGCCCTGGCACAGGAGGCCCTGATTCTAGGGACTGAGGGAAGTGTCTCTTAATACGCACCTGTGCAGTGCCCAGCACAATGGGGGACCCTAGTCTTGGTCAGGGTCTATGCTGTGCCCACCCTGCTCTCAGTCAGGATATGTGCAGCACCTGGCGCAATGGGCCCCCTTATCGCAGCTGGAATCTGTACAGCACCTGGCATGACAGGGGCCTCTGATCTTGATGGAGGCACAGTGGGGCCCTGATCCCTGATTGTGGCCTCTAGATGTTACTGTGATAACAATAATAAACGATGGGGCCTCAGAGCCCTGTCTGTGTGTCTCTCCTGTGCAATCTCTCCTTCAGGATTGCAGTTGCTAGGCGGAGGGTGGGCCGGGCCCAGCCTCACCTCACTCTTTGTGTTGTCTTTGATCAGAGAAACCTGTTCTGCAGTCTCCCTCTCCACAATACTGCAGGCTCTTACTTGTCATCTGCCTCTTTTCCCACTGACCCGCCTGGAGAGCTCTCTCTGAACAGCAAGGACTGGCCAGACGCTTCTCCCCTCCCAGCAGATTGTGGGGTGGGGGTGTGTGGAAGGGGAGGGAGTGTTAGGGTCAATTTAGCATTAGGGCTTGTTTCCATGGAGATGGGGACAACACAGCCCTGTTCTCTTGTCCCCCTAGAAGGACACACTTGGGCTGAGCATGTCCACATGTGGGACTGACATACATGAGACATGACTGCTGTGATCGGGCTGTTTGTTTGGGGCTGGGCTTTCCCCATTAGTGCTCCAGCGCCGTGGCACTGGATGGGGTCCCAGAGTGGCTGGGGCCATGTGAGACAAGCCTAAGTGAAGCTGGAGGGGGAGGGCAGGGACATGGAGGCCCCACTGGGCCTCCCCAAACTCCTGCTCTCTCCTCAAGTGAGTCAGGCTGTTTTTATCCAGGTCCTGCCTGGTGGGCAGTGGAGGGAGGCAGCCATGTGCACCCACAGCTTTGTTTGAGAAGGTGGAGCCGTGTTTTCACTTGGATTCTCCATCCCAGCCTGCCCTGAGCTCCTGCAAATCCCTGCCTGCAGGATGGGACCCATCACCCGGCTTCCCCAGCAGAAGTTTCCCTGCACTCAGAGTGGGGAAGCCTCATTTCCTCCTCCCACCCCATTGGCCAGGGAGAAGCATTGTAATGCTGGTTGTCATGGATACCAAACCATAATAAA
Organism: Emydura macquarii macquarii; assembly: GCF_026122565.2. Lineage (NCBI taxonomy): Eukaryota > Metazoa > Chordata > Testudines > Chelidae > Emydura > Emydura macquarii. The sequence continues at coordinate 4,344,373 of NW_027131105.1, read as the reverse complement.
TGCATATAGTCACTGGGCTGGTATTGCCAGGCAACTGCAATGACAGCTCCAGACCCAAACCGGGAAACCCCTCGTCTGAGTGATTCAGCTGCTGACTGACGATGCAGACCTGGGCGATAAGGGTAAGCCCCCGGGAGAGCAGCACAGGCTGTGATGTGCACTGCGCGCCTGGGACCTGAATGTGTCACTAACAGCGTGCTGCCACTCACAGACGCCGAGGGGAAGGCTGAGAGCTGGAAACCACTTGGGAATCCTTTCCACAGAATAAAGGTGGCCGAGGCCCACCACCTGGCAGCCAGGCCTCCTGGTTCCAGTCTCAGTTCCCTTTGTGACCTTGGGCAAGTCATGTCATGTCACTGCACTTCCCGTGCTGAGTGTCATGGATGTGCTGTGCCCCAGCCTTTTGGCAGTCTCCTGGGAGTAACCCCGGTTGGGTGCCAGACCCCAGGGGTCCATACTTTTTACAAGGGTGAGTTCTGCAGGTTTCCAGCTCTGAGACTGAGCCGGGGGGCTCTAGAAGCCCTATTTTTCATCATGAGCTCCTGCAGTGAGTCCACCTTAGCTCAGACGCCTGTAGAGACTCTGTACCTTTGAGGAGCAATGCGAACAGTGAATATCCGCAACGGTACAGGGCAGCCTTTTCAAACGAGGTAGCGGGGATTATTCCACTGGAATCCAGCATCTGGAAATCCTTAAGTTAGCATGGGAAAGCCAGGTTCAAGTCAGAGTCCATATTGGTAGAAGCAATCGGCCCAATGTGCCATGCTCCTCTGAGGTCCATCTTGGCTCCTCATCTCTGTGTCTGTTAGCCCAGTTCTTAGCCTGGGCCTGGTCTATGCTACAAAGTTAGGCCAGCATCAGTCACTTTGCACCAACCTATTTGTGAATGTGTCTATACTCAAATTTGTCTCTGGCCAGTGTAAGTGCCCCATTACTGCAATATAGCAAAACTATGTCCCCAATTGGTGTGGAACCTACTGAGGGCCATGCAGTGCGAATGTAGACACTGAACGACCTGTGTCGACCCTAACAATCCGTCAGCAGCTGTCCCACAATGCCCCAGTCTCAGTGACAGTGACTTCTCTGGTCACAGTTTTAAACTCCATTGCACAGGGGAGGGTCACAGCCACCTCCCCTCCTCTTTAAACCCCTCCTTGTGCATTTTTAAATGCCTTTCCCTGATTTCCCACCTTGGTGAGCACCCACAGTGGATCTTCCTTGTTGTGTGCAAGTGCCCAACTGACCATGCCAGCTCTGTGCACACAGGGGTCCTGCCTGCATAGCTATGGACCAGCAGTAGAAATGTGGACATCTACAAGCAGATTGCATGGGTGATACAGGCGAAGGGGTATGACAGGGAACGGCAGCAGTGCTGTGTGAGAGGGAAGGAACTTTGCCAGGGTATCACAAGGACAGGGAGCATGACAATAGACCTTATGCCGTGCCACAGACCTGCTATGTTTCAATGACTTGCATGCCATACTTGGTGGAGACTCCACCAGCACCCCACAGAGCACTCTATACCTCGGAGGAGCCTCGTTTTAGCTGCTTTGTCGCCTGTCCAGTACAAGGACAAAACGTGGTTCTGTCTGGTATCACATGGGACGCCATTTTGAAGAGTGCACCACTGCACCCCCACCAGCCTGACCTTGCACGTGTGCTGCATGCAAGGTCAGACTGGTGGGTGGGCAGAATCGGAGTGGCGCACTCTTCAGAATAGCATCCCTGCTATGACAGGACCATCATGCCAGCGGGGGCAAGGTCACGCAGGCGGCGGAGGGCTCATGCCGTTCTCAGCGGTGCCGGAATGTTTGGTATTCCAGCAATGGGTAAGTGGCCACCTGAGTCTGAGACTGAGCCCCTGCCATGAACAGTGAGGAGGAGGAGGAAGAGGGGGAGATGCACTGAGGGACTCCAGCCATGCTGTGAGCCAGGACCTGTCTGAGCAAGTCTCGACCAGAGTCTAGCTAGTCTTGCCAGGTGAGCACGGATGAGCTTGATGAAGAGGAAGGGAAGTCAGATACGTGTGCGCCTGCATTTTCCTTACAAAGTTTCAATTTAAAGATGGTGCCCGGCTCATCTCCAAGTTAACAAGACAAAGGTCTCGACTTTTCATTGCTTTACTCGTATGAGACGAGGTAGAGATACAACAAACAGAGGCAAAGTTGCAATCTGCTTTTCATACACCTCTGGAGTTGGAGGGGGTATACAGAGCACTTTGTTGATGTACATAGAGATGTCCTGTTTATCCTCCGGAGAGATCTTGATTAAACTTTCATGCAGATACTCCGCAGTCCTCTCCCAAAGGTTCCTGGGGATGGCTGCTGTAATGTCTTCATCTGCAGCAGGACGCTTTCCCACGCCATTCTGCAAAGAGCTTGGCTGGAACCATTTCAATAAACAGGCTAGCAGCATACGGGCCTGGGCGGCTTTGGGATGCCAGTTGCATCTCTGTGACTTTGTGATCTCAAGAGTGAGGTATCTGCTAAAATCCCCCACTGCTTGTGGAAAATAGTGTCAATATTCACTGCCACTGCCCTATACTCAGACCCATGGAATAGGGACCAACATTTTATAGCTCCATGCAACAGATCAGCCTTTTCCCCCTCGCCCCATACTCATTGGGGCAGGACTGGGGAGCAGTGTTGTGCCAGGGTACTTCAAAGCCAAAGTGTCAATAAGCATGTCTTATTAAAAAGGTTGATGGGAACGAGGGAAGGGAAAAGTGTCTCTCTCTTTCCGTTGTGACTATAAATCCAATGGTGCATCTATCTCTTTTCAGCAGCACCTTCTGGCATTGGGGCCCTGAAGGGTGCCCCCTCCACACTCACAGAATGCCAGACCCTGATGAGAAGCAGAAAAAAGACTAGGGTGGATCCTGAAAGCCAATGCTGGATCAGACTGTCAACAAAGGACCTGGAGGGCCAATATGACTGATAGCATGGAGAAAGGCAGATAGGACAGGAAAAAGGCCCAGGAGTCCCAGCAGGACAAGGAGTGGGAAATGCACCAGGACACAGTGGGTCTTCTCAGGCAGCAAACCCAAATGTTGCAGTCCCTGGCTGACCTACAGGTCCAAAATCCCAGACTTTCCACCCTTTGCATCCCTGGAGAGCTCCATGGACGCCACTCCTACATTCCCTGACATACCACTGGGAATCATAGGATGCATTATTATCTTTACACTTGCACTCAGGGGACAGCAAAGAAAACCACAGCTTCAGATGCCAACCGTGGTTCTCACAGGTCAGTGTATATGTGTAGCCAAGCAAACTAGACTTCTGCACTCAAATGAACAGAAACGTTTACTCCCTTTCTACTTTTAAATTTTCACCTCATTAAGTTATGTTAAAAATGTGGATAACATTGCACATGGTTTGTTTTGGTTTTTGCACATTGATTTTATGCACATAGAAATAAATTATTTTTGGAGAATCAAATGACCTTTATTACTTCACAACAAATATTGCAGAATGCATAGCGGTACTCAAGGCAAATAGTACTTGTCAATGCACACCAAGCATCACAGAATTTATAGCTTCAGGAAAACTCCCAGCCATATTTATCAATGTACAGCAGACACTACACTATTCCTCACTGCACGCACAGCTTCAGCCCAGAGTTCACTGCTGTGGCTGACTGTTAAAGTGCTCTTTCCAAGCCTCCCTTAACCGCATAGCTTCATGTTAGGCTCTTGTAATAGCCCTTGTATCTGGCTGTTCAAAGGCAGCTCACACTCCATCCTGGCAGCAGCTTTTCCCCCTTTGCCTCCCAGATACTGTGCAGGTCAGGCAGCTATAAGAGCCAGAGTCCCTGCAACCTATCAAAAGCACCTCCAGCGGTCATTCTGCACCTGCCGAGCCAGGAGTTGAATCTTTCCCTGGTGCTGTCGAGGGGGCCAGTGGATGGCTTTATGAGCCCAAGGAGCAACAGGTAGGCTGGGTCCCCCAGAATCATGATCGGCATTTCAGTATTGCCCGTGATCATCCTCTGGTCTGGAAAGCATGTCCCTGCTTGCAGCTTTCTGAACAGTCCTTTGTTCTTAAAGATGTGAGTGTCCTCCACTGTCCCTGACCAGCCCACATTGATAGTACTCAAAATTCCCACATTCCTCACACTAAGAGGGACCAGTCTCCCATGGAGGCTCAGTTCATGTTTGCAAAGCCCTGTAAGATGCTTGGCTGGAAGGTACCTTATACTATCAGTGTAGATGATTATTTATGGGCAAAGAGTTTTATTAACTTGTAACAATTCTTTGCATCGACAGCACCAGTAACTCAAGGGTTTCAAGGTGCTTTGCAGATATTTGCTAATTGAGCCTCCTGTGAGCTATGTAATCATTATAATAACATTTTGTGCTTTATGGCACTTTTCATCTGATGCTCTCAAAGTGCTCTGGACACCGTGATTACTTGTGTCACACTCCCCCCAACCCCAGGGTAATGACTTCTTTTTTTTTTTTTTTTGCAGCTAGGTAAACTGAGGTTAGGAAAGATGAACTGTCTCATCCCAGGCCACACAATTAGATGGTGGTAGAGCTGGGAATAGGACCTAAGCGTCCTGATTCCCAGTCCCCACTGCAGTAGCCTACTCCCCTCCCAAAGGTGGAGATAGAACTCAGAAATCCTGACTCCCAGCTGCCCCAACTCTAACCCACTAAGCTTCACTTCCATCCCAGAACCGGGTAGAATCCAGGAGTCCTGGCTCCCCTTCCAGGGCCAGGATAGAACCTAGGAGTCTCTGACTCCCAACCCCCCCGCTCTAACTCATTGGATTGCACTCCCTCGCTAGAGCCAGGGTTAGAACCCAGGAGCCCTAGCTTTCAGCCTCTCCTGCTCTAATCCCTAGACCCTACTCCCCTCCCAGAGCTGGGAATAGAATCAAGGAGTCTTGATTCCCACCCCCCCATCCCAAGCTCCAACTTCTAGGCCACAGAACTGGGAGTAAGATCCAGGAGTACAGGATGTAGCCACTGGAGATAGCTCTTCTCCATTCATTAGCTGACAAAACTACCCCAGAAATGCTATGAAGCAGTGAGGTGAGAAGCAGATAATGAAGCTGAATCCTATATCAGTGTCATGGCTGGGACTGTATGGAGTCCTATGGACTAATCTGATGGGTAGAATTGCATGGAGCCCTATGGGTTGGCTGATGGCCTGAGCTGCATCATGTTTAAATGCACTGAAGAGACGATTCCATTATCCATGAGATGAGATGCGGTGAAGCCACTTGTCAAATATGCCCTGGTACCTGCCTGACTTTAGAGGAAGAAGACACAGTTCAGCCTTGAGAGGGACTGTCAGATTTGGACTTTATTATCCCACAGTCAGAAACGACTTTCTGCTAGTAAGCTGGAAATGATGAGCAATCAGTGCAGCCGTGGTATCATGTACGATTTGCTGTTGTGGGGGGACCAACAGGTCCTTGTCATGGACCAGAGCCCCGGTGTGCGAAGTGCTGTACAAACACAGATCAGAAAGACAGTCCCTGCTTGGAGGAGTGGACGGTCTCCCCAGTCATGGCAGTTTGGGGAGTTCCTCCATTTTGAACCTACACGTCAACAAGCAATCTGCCCTGCCATGGCGACTCCAAACTGCACCTCCACCCCTCCATGTTTATGCAACACAGAGCCTCTCTCAGGTGTTCCCTGAGCAGCGTGTTGCAGTGAAGGGGCTCCTGGTACTGCTAGTTTCTGTTTAGCATGTTTATTTGTGTCAGTCACGAGCCACAACATTAACATCCTCAAGAAGCACTGGAGGCTCGGTGTGTCTGCTTTGCGCTGTGTCTGTAAAGTGCCTAGTCAGCAGGCCTCCTTCCAGGCCCGGCCCTCTGATCTGCCTCTGTGTTATGGCGACAGTGAAACCTCCCGATTGTAATTACAGCCTGGATCAATGACAATTCCCAGTGTGTTCAGTCAGACTTTGCTGGGAACAATTCTGGAAAGCTGCTTTGGAATACCCGATTCCTGCTTTGGACAGACAGACTGACACCATGGGACAAAATGGGCGCAGAGAGAATGAGCACAACTATAGGGTGCAGAGGTGCATGTGCTGGAGACGGAGGGCAGCCCTACGTGGGGTAGTGGGATTGAGAGATGGTTCTGCAGATCCTTCAGAGGACCTTGCACCCTGATGAAACCAGCACCCTAGAAAGAAGGTGGATCATGTGACTCAACAATTGCTTCCCCCCTCTGGCCTGCTCAGCAGCCTGTGTGTGAAAGGAGTTGGGGGCTTAATTGAATTTCCAGAGGACATCAACAAAGTGCAGCATCATGATGCATACCCCTTGTTGGAATCTTTCCTAAGAGCATCTTTACCCCCTCATCCCAAAGTCGCAGGTGTGCTCTCTGGGACTCCAACCTGAGAAGCTCTATGTTAATGACAGGACTTCTTGCAGTGCCTATTGTAAGTTGATTATAACATTGCCAGACACTTAACCATTTGGGCTGAACTTGCCAGGTGTCTATCTCAGGCAGGATTCTTTTGGAAAATTTCAGCCAGACCAATTCTGCCGTTTCTGAGAACGAGGCAAGGGAAAAATAGATTGTTTTGCCCATGCTAACAAATTCTGGTGACCTTTTCTTTGACCAGCTTCAGTGTTGCCTCGCTATGGAGCAGGGACTTGAAATGTGACAAGAGGGTGGCCTTTGTGTCCCTGTGAAAATCTGCCCAACATTGGCCAAGTTACAAGCCTTTGAAAAACTGCAGTTGACACATGCTCAGTAGACACTTGCTAGAGCTTTGCAACTAAAAACTTTGAGGATTCCACCCTGCTGTGCATGCTCCAGCCCAGCATCGAGCAGGGCTTTCCCAGCAATGGCAGCTTTGGCGGCTGCTGCAGGCTGTGCTGGGGCTGGGCACTGGAACTTGTAATTGCAGTTACCTGCCTGCTGGGCCCAGAGACAGTGCAGAGGAGGCAGCTACCTGATTGGAATGCAGACAGGATCAGAGCTAGGCTTGCGGGGCGGGTCCAGAGGAGAATAGATTGGGGCAACAAGCCTGGTGGAGGGACAGGACTGGGACTGCAGGCTGGATGCAGGAGGGGAGAAGGAAACTGCTATTGGGAGTGGGGGTGAGGGGAGACTGGGCCTGTCTGGGCAAGGAGACTGGGAATGAGTGAGTCATGGGAAGGGAGGGGGTGGGGCGGGGAGATAGAGCTGATGAGGAGCCAGGATGCAGGGGGAGAACAGGGACATAGAATGGGGGAAGAGGGAGAAACAGGAAGAGATTGGATGAGGAATCCTACGGAGGAAGGACTGGGACTGATATTCAATGGGGTGACTGGAGGTGGTGGTGGTGGGGTGAGGAAGAGTACTAGTTGGATGAGGAGCTGGGAGAGGGGAAACGGGGCTGGCTGGGAAAGGAGCCAGGGGCTGAAGGGATAGGGGAGGAGTCAGGGTAGAAGGGGTAAAGCTTTGGGGGATGGGGAATGAGCAGAAGAGTCTGTGCCCAAGAGAACACTCTCCTCTGCAAAGCCTGGAATGCAGCTGATGACTCCCGTGTCTCACCATTCCTCTGCTGTCAGCAAATCACTGTGAACTCCACTGGCAAAGCATGAGGCTGATCCCCCTCTACTGCTGGTCCACATAGAGGATGACAACCTACTACTGCTATCTGTTACTCCATCAGTGGCAGAGGTCAATGGCTAAAGGTTCTGTCTCTACTGATGACCCATGTGGGTGTACATATGATGGAATTTTGGTTTTTTTCAATTTTTTTTTTTTTAAATCTAGGAAATTACACACAAAAACCTAAGTAAAAAGAACATTATTATGGTTGCACATTCAAAAACTCAAAAGTTAAGAAATGCCAGAACAAAGATTGCCTGTGCAACCCTAATGCAGCCCTCCCATGCATATGCATTATGATCCACTTTTAATTTATATGATCATGTACAATTTTTTTTCGCAGAACCCCTGCCTCATCTGTAAGACCTCTGCTTCATTTGTCACGGAAGCTAGAAGGTAGGCAGGTAGGGTGGGGGTAGTAGGCGCCTATATAAGAAAAAGCCCCGAATATCGGGACTGTCCCTATAAAATCGGGACATCTGGTCACCCAATATGGTTCAGGCAGCTGAATGGTGCCCTGGAGAACTTGATTCTCTTGCTACCTCAGCCACAGAGTTCCTGGGTGATGTTGGATGTCACAGATCCCCACTGAGGGCGCCCTCTTGGCCACTCACTAGACTACTGTGAGGGGTTCCTCCTAGTAGGTGCCTCCCTGGATGTTTTAAGCTTCCAGATCCTGAACAGAACCCAGCCACTGCCCCAGTCCTAGGATCCCTAGGCACACTCTTGGGGCACAGACCCTCTGTCTGGCACCCCGTCCTGAGATCTGGCACCCACTGTCCAACTGCTTAGCCCCTGGGCTCAGTACTGACCCTTCAGACCCCCCAGTAAGTTAAACATGCCCTCCCCCCAAACTCCACCCAAAGGTATGAGCCAGAGTTACCGTTTAACTCTCTCAGGAGGCCCGTCCATGTAGCATATAACACATTCAGACACTTTTCACAGCCTCATGCCATTATTCTTTTACTTAGCAGATAACGCATGAGAGTTCAGATCATACAGAAAACAACAAACATCCTGACTGCGATGCCCCTCACTAGCCCACACTTCCCTTGGGGGACCAGCTGTGTTCAGGTAGGTAGGCATTCTACATGCTGGTTTGCCTCTGCTCTCCTTCATCTTGAGCTGGAGAAAAACTGCCCCAAAAGAATAGCAGCTCCTGCCCTTTTATAACTTTTAGCTCCCTCTGTCAGGTGATGATGTCCTGCTCAGCCTTCTCAGGTGATCACAGACCCCTGCCAGGTGACTTTACTGCCAAGGTGACCTCTCCCCTGACAAACCAGTTCTCCTGGTTGAGAGTCAGATTATTGATTAGAGTTATTCCATTTCAATGGAAGAGCACTTTAAGTCAACGGCCCTCTTTTGTCATTCTTTTGCCACTTGCCTTTGGAATTTCAGCCCCAGAAGGGAGCAGATAGCCAATAAAGAAGGCAAAGGGGCTTCACATTCAAAATGGACTTTGCTTCTTGGTAAAGATCCAGATTGCGAGAGTTCCATCATCTCACACAGCATTCAGAGCTAGCCCAGACAGAGTCCCCAGTTGTCATGCTGAGCAAATCACTTTTCACGGTGGCCACTGATTGTGTGTTCCTTATTTTCTGGGTTCCCAATTTGAGACTCTGGGATCTCACTTGCAGACGCACTCAGCTCTCACAGCTGCCACTGAAGTTAATGGGAGTGGGGCCTTGAACCTATAACATGGTGTCTAATGCTAAGTATTCTGAAAAATCAAGTCCTAGGTGTCTCAAATTGAATCCAGTGGATACTTTTTATCTTAATCTCTCTGTGCCTCAGTTCACAACCTGTAAAATGGGGATAACCCCCTCCAAAGATGTTGTGAAGCTACTTTTATTAATATCCATGAAGCCCTCGTATATTATAGTTATAGTGAGCTACATAGAAAAGCCCATGAGGAAATGAGCAGTTTTGTTTTCAGAGCAGTGTTTGAATAGTGTGCTGTAAATGAGACCTGGAGCCACACATTGAGCAATGAGGAGAAAACAAAATATTGAATAGGTGATCATTGAGTACTGTCCATCTTGGGGCAGGGGGCCTGTGGAAAAATAGCCTGTGATCATGTAATTACAGACCATATCATAATCCATGTGCATAAAGGGGCTGAATGAAGGATGTACGGATAACTTTAACTCTGGCATTTCCTCACTTTTGAGTGCTTGGTTTTGCAACCTTAACAGTATTCTTTAAATGTAGGTTTGCATGTGACATACGGCAGCAGCATTGACCCCTTTCACAGATGGAGAAACTGAGGCACCGAGGAAGGCCTGAGGTCACCCAGTGGGCCAGTGGGAGAGAGAAGCCCAGACTGCAGGTTTGCTGACTCCCATGACAGTACCCCACTACCTGGGGAGCACAGTACAGCCAGCTGATGTTTCCACTGGCTCTGGGACTGGATGAAAAATACCCACAAAGTGTCATTTAACTCCTGGGCTCAGGGAGTAGCTTCCCAGTGCTGTGCTCAGATCCCTGGGTTGCCTCACCCATTCATAAGGAAGTGAGGTTGACTTGATCGCTGGAGTGATCTTTACACCTTGAGCTTCCTGAACCCAAGGACCTGCCATAAAGTGAAGGGATTCCTCCCTGCCACCACAAACTGCCTAGCTGCCGTAGAAAGCCGTGTGGCTACCCCTCTGGGGTCCCTTTGCTGGGGGACGCAGAGCCCCGCATCTGTTTGTGACCCACCTACTTTCTTCAGCTTCTCTCCTGGGTGTGAATTCCAGCGGCTTTCCCAGCTGGATTCCTGGGATTGCCCTGCAGCAGCTGGGGGCTGCCCTCTGGTCTTTTAAAGGCAGACGGTCAGTCGCTTAAGCCTCCTCTCCAGTTCAGTGAGGTGGATTACAATAAACAACCCCTGCAAGGTGCAACAGCCTACAGGGGATCCCTGCCAAAGTAAGGATGCTGGATGGTTTGTAACTGATAAACAAAGCTGGGTGTTTGTAACGGAGGTGGAGCTGGGCTCATGTGATATTTATAGTATCTAAATAAACCAGGATCTCACTGGGTCATTATAGCTTGTAAACAAATGTGGTTGCAGGGGCTGGGGGGGAAGAGCTGGTGGCTGAAGCCACAGGCTACTCCGTGCCTGAAAACCACAGGCTCCTGCTGGGGGCTCAGTAGCGGATCTCGCTCACTCCCAGCTTTCTCCTGCAGCCTGTCTTTGCTGTCCTTTGGCTCAGGCACGAAGCACCGGTGGCCTGTGAATGGAACTTGGGCTGGAGCCAGGAGCTTTGGAGTTCTCAACCTGGCTTCACTTCTGACCTGTGGCCCAATCACTTACTTCAGTGCCTCACAAGTGGATCGTGAGGGTTACTGAGCTCGCTGGGGCATGGGAAATGTCGAGCTCTGTCTAGGTGTGAGATGTGATTGTGATGTCACTGTTAAGGGTAAAGTCACCAACGCAGCGGTTCCGGGGAGACAGGGATGGAGACCCTCGCAGGCACTTTCACAATACCATGGTTCAGCTGTAGAGGGACCGTCCAGGGGAAGCCAGATCTTCCCTGTGTTATGGAGAAGGAAGGGTCTTGTAGCTAAGGCAATGAAGTTGGGTTCAGTAGCTGGTGCTGCTAAGGCTACCTCTGTCAGTGCATGGAGGGAGCTGTGCGGGGTTCAGGTGTCATGGAGAAAGGGGCTGTGTATGTACCTAGGCTGAAATAAAAAGGTCCTTGGTGGCTTGTTTATCTTCCTGGTCTACAGGCATGTGTGCTGCACTCGCCATCTGATGCCCCTGATTGCTCGTTCGTGTTAGCAAACATCTTCACCCCGTTGCCAGCAGAGAGAGGGGAGTGGGGAAGGCAGGTGAGAGGTGGGAAACAGGAAAGGGGGGAGGAAATGAGCTTCTGAGAGAAGTCAAGAAGGAAGCAGCAGCACAGCAGAGCGATCTTCTGGCGCCGTTCTTACTCCAGGACACTTGCTGGGATATGTAAGGCCATAATTAGGTGTTTAACATAAAATGTGAGGTGTAAGACGAGCCATGGGAAAGGGCTATTAAAAGCCAGGCTGGCCCCAGAATGAGAGCAGGGGCTTTCCAAGTCATGTTTCAAATTAAAAAACATAGCAGGATGGTAGACGCAGGGAGAGACGTAAACGCCAGGTGCCCTGTGATTTTGAAGGAATATTCTTTGCTTGGAAACCATGTTACAATACTGAGACGCAGTCGTGTCTGGTGCGGGAGGTTCCCGGGTGCCGTGCTGGAGCAGAGGGGACGCAGTCGTGTCTCGGTGCGGGAGGTTCCTGGGTGCCGTGCTGGAGCAGAGGGGACGCAGTCGTGTCTCGGTGCGGGAGGTTCCTGGGTGCCGTGCTGGAGCAGGGGGACGCAGTCGTGTCTTGGTATGGGAGGTTCCTGGGTGCCGTGCTAGAGCAAAGGGGACGCAGTTGTGTCTTGGTGCTGGAGGGTCCCGGGTGCCGTGCTGGAGCAGAGGGGACGCAGTCGTGTCTTGGTGCGGGAGGTTCCTGGGTGCCGTGCTGGAGCAGAGGGGACGCAGTCGTGTCTTGGTGCGGGAGGTTCCTGGGTGCCGTGCTGGAGCAGAGGGGACGCAGTCGTGTCTCGGTGCGGGAGGTTCCTGGGTGCCGTGCTGGAGCAGAGGGGACGCAGTCGTGTCTTGGTGCGGGAGGTTCCCGGGTGCCGTGCTGGAGCAGAGGGGACGCAGTCGTGTCTTGGTGCGGGAGGTTCCTGGGTGCCGTGCTGGAGCAGAGGGGACGCAGTCGTGTCTTGGTGCGGGAGGTTCCTGGGTGCCGTGCTGGAGCAGAGGGGACGCAGTCGTGTCTCGGTGCGGGAGGTTCCTGGGTGCCGTGCTGGAGCAGAGGGGACGCAGTCGTGTCTTGGTGCGGGAGGTTCCTGGGTGCCGTGCTGGAGCAGAGGGGACGCAGTCGTGTCTCGGTGCGGGAGGTTCCTGGGTGCCGTGCTGGAGCAGAGGGGACGCAGTCGTGTCTCGGTGCGGGAGGTTCCTGGGTGCCGTGCTAGAGCAGAGGGGACGTAGTCGTGTGTCGGTGCAGATTGTTCCTGGGCCATGATGTAACAGATATTTGCAGCCCCTTTTCTCCCCGTGTGCAGCTTTGAAGCCCAGAGGAGGGGAGCCCAGGGAGTCTGATGGGTTCTCAGAGCTAGGCAGGGAGAGTCAGACTGTCTCAGCCAGTTTTTGTGCTTCTTGTCCAGCCCTCAGATCTCGGGAGGTGGAGCCTTCGGGGCAGGAAGGGCTGCAGCAAGTGTGCCCCCTGGCCCCCTCGCTCGGGTTTCTCAGGGGGCCAGGCGTAGGCCCCCAGCGGGAGGTGCTTTTCTGGGGAGGTGGGTGCCCGCAATCTGGCTGTGGGAGGGGCTCTCAGGCCTGGGACCCGAGCAGGGTGCTGTCCTGGTGCACGCCAGTGCGATGGCACACCTGGGCATGGGAGGGGAGCTCGGCCAGGGGCTGGCCAGGGGTGTGCGCAGCCGGGCACGGCTGGGACCCCAGCGCGGCCCGGCTCGGGAGGGGGCTGGTGACTCGCTCGCGCTTCTCGAGGCTGGCTCGGCTTGGTCCCTCCCTCCCACCACCGCGGCCCTGGGAAGGGGAGAGAGAGACACACCCAGCCCGGGCTGAGTTACAAGAGCCCAGCCCTGCGCCGAGAGGCGTCCACTTCGTGCGCTCCGCCGCCGGGACAGCACCGGACCCTGCGTGCCAGGGACCGGAGCAGCCACCGCCGCCAGGAATCCGGGACCGGGAGCGGGTCTGGGCAGTACCGGGACCCGCCGGGCATGGCCGTGCCTGGGCGCTGAGAGCTCCTGACCCGCAGGTACGGACCAGCCGCCCACTCGGGGGCTTGGGAGAGGGACCCGGGTCTGGATCGGATCCGGCTGCTGGGCTGGATCGGTGACGGGGAGCTCGGGCGGGGGCTCGGTTCGGCTCGGTTCGGGCCAGGCCGGGGCGGGGCGGCGGAACTTTTCTGCCTGCTCCCGCGGGGGATGTTGGCTCTGGGATCTGAGACTTCGCTGCTCGCTGGGGCCGGGGGACCCGGGTCGGGTCTGGCGCTGAGCCTGGGGGGCCGTGTGTGAGAGAGGGGCTGGGTGTCTGTGGGGCGTGGGGTTGTGGGGCTGCACAGCGGGGGGGTGTAGCTGGCGGATGCGAACGGGGTGTGTATATAGGCGGGGTTGTATATGAGGTGTGCATACTGTTGTGTGTATCTGGGGTGTATATAGGTGTGGGGCGTGCACACGCCTGTGTGTATGGGGTGTGTCCAGGCGGGGGTTGTGCATGGGGTGCGCACACGGGTGTGTGTATAAGGGGTGTGTACAGGCGGAGGATGTATACTGGGTGTGTGTATAGATAGTGGTTGTATATGGGGTGTGGCGAAGTTTCCCTTGCACCAGGCTCAGGTTGGGTGTGGTTAGGGGGGCGGGGGGCTGGAGCCTGTCCAGCCTGGGATCTGCTCTGGGGGCTCGGGAGTTTGCCCAGTGGCCGTGCAACCAGGCGCTGGAGCTGTCCCGAGCCCCCCTGTCCCCAGGGTGGGGTGGGGTGGGGACCAGGGACCCCCCCACTGGCCCTGCTCCAGCTGCCTGTGGAATGCCGCGGTTGGAAAGAGTGACTAATTCAAACCAGGCGTCGCCAGTGGCAGGCTTGTGAGAGGCGCTGGGGGGCGCAGAGCCCAGTCAGGGTGTGTGTGGGGGAGTGTGTGGACGTGCGTCCCCTTCACTCCCCCTTCCCCCCGTGCTGCAGTGCAGGGTGCCCTCGGCTGGGGGACGCGTGTGGCCCTGGGGTAGGGAGCCTGCAGCACACTGGCGAGCCCCAGCTCAGTGGTTTCCTGGCGCTGGGGGCTGGTGACTCGGGCGCTGTGCTCAGTTGCGCTCAGGGTGTGGCATCTTCTGCGCCAGTTTGGAGGCAAGCGCTGTTTTGCCTTGGTGCAGCCCCTGGGATCGTCGCAGTCCCTTCCTGGACACTGACCCAGCCCTTGAGTGAAGGGCCTGTCCCTTTGTGCCCCACCCACAGGGAGAGAAGGACCCGGGCCCCTCTCCCTTTCTGCTGCTCTGGGCCTGGCAGCTTGTTTTGGGCTCTGCTCGCCACAAAAGTTTATTTGACTGGAGCTGACACTCAAGATTAACTCCATGTTTCCTGTGGCAAAGGGCCCAGACTGCCTGGTAGCAGGCTCCAAGTTCAATTCACAGGGACCTGTTTTCTGTGCAGAGAGACAGTTCTGTTGGGAAGCCAGGCGTCAGTTTGGACTTGGGCTGGGAAACTGGAGAGGGGCAGGAGACAAAGGCCTGGAGAGACGGACAGACCAAAGCATAGGTATCGGACAGACAGAAGGACTGATGTGTAAGTGTTAGATGGAGAACTCCTCCTAGGGCAGTCAGGAGTCCGGGGTTGGTGCTGTGGTCCCGTGGGTTGTCAGCTGGGTCCCCTAAGCACTCAGGTGCTAATTTGTGTTTCGGCTGTCACTCGCTATGGGGAGACAGCTCTTCCCTGCAGGGCAAGATTATGGGGTGGAATACTCTGTCCTGTCCTGTTGAGGTCAGATTAGAGGGGCAGTGTGGCCTCTGCGGGTGTGGAAATCTTGGCATCTATAAATGACAATCTCTTCTTGCGACTGAGGCTTTTGAAGCTTGGGGAGATGTAACTTCAGACTTGTGAACGCCGCCGTGTTTGCGAGGGGGGTGGGGCCTAATGGATTAGAATGAGGCTGGCACCCAGGACTCCTGGGTTCTTTCCCCTGTTCTGGGGGGGGAGTGGGGTCTAATGAGTTAGAACAGGGGGTCTGGGAGTCAGGACTCCTGGGTTCTTGTTCTCAGCTCAGGAGGGGAGTGGTGTCTAGTGGTTAGAGCATGCATCTGGGCGTCTGGACTCCTGGGTTCTATTCCAAAATACATCAACTGCTCTGTGGCTCTGTTTGGCCTTTGTTAAAATGAGCAACTCTGCACTGGCTCCCACGTTGGGGCGAATGAGGCTTCGTTAAGATTTTTAAAGCGCCATTAGGACTGTGAGTGCAAGGGGCGGGTGAGATGTTCTTTTTACTCCAGGGACTGTGGATGCTTTTCCAGAGGACATGCTGGTGCTGAGCGGAGGTGTAGGGACGCGGAGGGGACAAGCAGACAGTCCCCCACCGGGCAGTGAGAGAGGTGCAGAGAGAGCAGTGGGGACAGTGGGGTGGAGTCCGTGACAGAGAAGGGCTGGTGCAGAGAAGCTTGACTTGTGCCCTGAGCAGCTCAGGGTCCCTCTTCCAGCCGGGCATCCCGCCCCCTGTAATTGGAGCTGGCCTGTTCCCTGTGGTCTTGTGACACTGAGGCTGTTTGCAGAGTGTCAGGAGGACTGTGAGCCTGACAGTGTGTGTGTGTGTGCCCGGGTGGGGTGGAGGGGAGGGAGAAGGAGGGGTGAGGCTGTTAGAAGTTACAATATGTTTCCATGATCCCCTTGCAGCTCTTTTGTGCCTCGGCCTATTATTAGGCAATACCCTTATTTACAGAGGGACTAAGGTAGCTACATGTATAATCTTGTGCTTGGTCTTTGCCGGAGTCAGGGCAGCTTAACTGTCCCTGTGCCCCATTTCAGCGTGTAGCAGACTGATGGGGGTGAGGGGGGGCAGCGTGTGTTCCCTCCACTGGCACGAGACCCGCCGGAGAGTCTCTGGCATGTGCTCCCCAACTTCCTTCTCCCCTTCCTGCAAAGAGCAGCGACTCCTGCAGGGCACAAGCCTGAGCTTTGCAAAGTGGCAGCGTGTGCAGTCAGAGAATGGACCCGCCACCCAGGGACCATGCCTGAGCTACGTCCTCTGTGATGGCAGCAGCATTGCTCCTGCCTGGCTGCCTTGTGTGCCCCATTGCAGGCGGCTGCAGTGAGGAGAAGACTCTGGATGCCCCGGCAAAGGTCCAGGGCCACGGCCTGCCTGCGTTTGGCGTGGAGACTTGTCTGTAAATCCTCTCTCCTTGTGACAGACAGAGCACGGCTCGCTGAGATGCGCATTTGAACTGTCTGGATGACACACACGGGCTTTTTGACCTAGTCACAGGAGTCTTCCCCAGCGCTCCAGGTGGGGCTGTGGGGGAGGGAAGGGGGCTGTGCGTAGGGGAGCCATGTAGCGATGTTAGATGATGACTCTTCGTTACGAGGGCAGCAGTCTGGGGGCACGGGCCGCTTTACGTCAGGTGAGCTGAGCTTGAGAAGTGCCAGAGAGCCGATGCGGGCAGCTGCCCAGTGGGCACAAAGGCACCACAACAGGCCATGAGGCAGACTCAGGAAGCCGCCTGGCTCTCACAACTCATGGAAAGGGAGAGGATAGGGCTGGGTGGGTGGGAATTCGGGGGCTCTTCCAAGCAAACCGAGCAGTGTGGCAAACAGCACCGGAGAGTGATAGGAGAGAGACAGATGAGATGGGATGGAGCGTGGTGCACAGGAGGGGGCATCAGAGGAACCAGGAGTCCTCTCCCGTCACCCCCTGCTCCCTCTCTGGCTCTGGGAACTTGGGCGTGACAAGCTGCTTCACATTCATATTACACGGATCTCTCTGCGTGGGCCTGCCCCAGTGTTGCAACATGGTTAGATAAATAGCTGGGTGCTGTGGGAAGCGCCAGCCCCATGAGCAATTACTATGGTTTCTGCAGCACCCATAAGCTCACAAGGTGTTGCCCAGACAAATGAAATAAAAGCCCATTCCCTGCCCTGGAGAGCTCACCATCAAAACGTGAGGCAAGCTGAAACAAGTGAGAGCAACAAAGTGTAAGTGTGTGTGTGTGTGTGTGTGTGTGTCTAGGTACCTGTCACCAGAGCATGGGTGTCTGTCTCTCACAGTAGTGTGTGTGTGTGAGGAGAAGGGAGTCGGTGGTGTTCATCTGGGGGGAACTGGCAATGGTATTTGTGTGGGAGGAGTGCGCTTGGAGGTGTGTGCATTGGTGGAGCCTAATGGTGGTGGTGTGTGTAGGGGTTTGCAATGTGTGTTACTAAGGCTTCGGGGTGTGTGGAGAGACTTGGGGGTGTGTGTGTGGGGAGTTGGGGTGTGTGTACATGAGGTGGTGGGGTGTGTGCATGGGTTTGTGTGTATAGGAGTTCGGGGGACATGCACACAGAAGGATTTGGGGGGTGTGTGGAACCCTTTTCTCATTTCAATGCTTGAGGACCAGTTGCGTGTTAGCCCTTGGGCTGGCCAGCGCCCTGCCCCCATTCCCAGGGTCTCTGGCTGCCCGTTCCTAGGTCAGGAGGACGGTGACCAAGAGGCAGAGGGGCAGCTGAGGCCTAGCAAGGCCTGGTCAGTGGTCACTCTCTGTGCCCAGCACCCCCACCCTCCAGCTCTCTGAGATCAGGAATTCCTCCCCCAGTTCCCGCCCCTCCAGCTCTTTGGTGACTCGGCCCTGCTTGCAGCTGTTGGAACTGGCTAAGGTGGTGGCGTTGCTTTGGCAGAGCCGCTGTGAGCTGGCTCCAGCAGCCTGTGCTCTGTGCCCCTCTGTGAAACAGGAAGCTGGGTCTTCGGCACGGGCCTGCGGGGAACCACACACTCAGTGTTTGCGCATAGGGTGGAGTTTCTCTCTGAGCCTTTCCTGCAGCCCGGAGGATCCCTTCTCTTTGGCGGCTGGTCTCCTGTTGAGACCCCTCCATTCTGTCCTCCCTTCCCCATTCTCTGTGGATGCAGAAAACTCCACCAACCCCTAAGCAGCATTTTCCCCCACAGAGGGAGAAGGGCCCTTAGAGACTTACCTGGCCCTCGTTGCTGTAGCATCAGGGCGTCTCAGTCCTCATTGTATTTATCCTCACGCAGCCCTGGGGGCACGGCCTGCTGTTATCCCCATTGGGCAGATAGGAACCAAGGCCCAGAGAAAACCATTGGCCAAGTTTTCACAGCAAGTCTGTCGTGGAGCAGAGATTTGAGCTCACTTCTGCCATGTCCCAGGCCCAGCACCCTTCACCATTGGCCCGGCCTTCTTCTCCAGACGCTCCATGAGGCCCACTAAGGTCTTTGCTAATCACTTTACGTGGTAGGTGCTCAGATAGCAGGCTGATGGGCAGCAGCGTATAACCCTTAGTGAGCGAGTTGTGTGTGGGGTGCATGGATGGATCGATAGGTGGAGGGAGGTGTAATGGGGATAGATAGGCACATAATGAGGATGGATGGACGGATAGATAGATGGGTCTGTATGGCGAGAGAGAGAGAGAGAGCGAGAGAAAAGCAGAGGTTGATTCGTGATTCAGATGCTGATGTGGTTGGAGCCAAGGCGCTGGGCTGGGCCTATAACTGGGTTTTGCAGGCGCTCACGTGACCGCATGGTTTGTGGTTATTTAACTCGCCGGGGACGTGGTGTTGTTCCAAGGGCTCTGGGGAGGGCTGCTGCTCTGCCGCCTGCACAACTCCCTTTTCACTTACTTGGAAAGAGCAGTGTGCCCCTGGGGAGCACAAGCGCCCACTTGTTCATGGAGGCCAGTCCCAAGCCGAGAGCAAAGCGGCACATTGTTCTCGGCTCAGACCCCCTCGCAGTCACACCCAAAGAGAGGTGTGTGAAATGTGCAGGATGCTGGGCAAAGAGCACGGAAGGGCTTTCTCATGCCTTCAGTGGGGCTGGGCAGGAGCGGACCCCGCAATAGCCTGCCAGTGCCGGTGGGCGTCAGAGCTAGAAGTGTGTCATTGGTGGGCAATGGCAGGTGCTCCCTCCTCCCCTTGCTCCCGTATGGGGTGTTTTTGCAGGTGTCAAGCGGAGTCATCCTGGCTCTTTCTTTCCTCTACACCAGAAACAGCTTCTTCAATGCTCTCCAGCGCCCGTCTGGGCCCTTCTTGGCCTGTCCTCCTCCTCATTCTTGGTCTCATTCTTTATTTTCCTTGTGCCCATTTCTGCATGTGTGTGCGTTAGTCTGTGTGTGCGCGTGCACACATCTGTGTGTATGTATGTGCATCCGTCTCTGTGCGTACATCTGTGTGTGTACATCTCTGTGTGTGTATGTGCCTCTGTATGTTGGTGCATACATCTGTTTCTGGGTGTGTGTGCACGTGTGTACCTGGGCGTGTGCATGCACATACATCTCTCTGTATGTGTATCTCTGTGTGTGGATGCATACTTCTGTCTGTCTGAGTGCATGCATGTACATCAGTCTGGGTGTGCATGCATGTGTCCCTCGCTCTGTGTGGGTGTGCACGCGTACATCTCTGCATGAGTGTGCATCTGCCTGGATACAGGTGTATGCCTACGTCTATGAGTGTGTGTCCACATGTGTACCCCCGTGCATACGTGTGATGTGATGCAACCACCCACGGTGTAGCTGGAGGAACTTTCTGGGGAGGCGACGGATGGAGAATCTCCTGAGAACTGGCTGCACAAGCCGTTTATCTGTTTGCGCTGTCATGTACAATTAAGCTGGTATGATGCAGAGCAAGTCTGCCAGAGGAAGCGGCGTTCTGAGCTGGGCTAGTGCCAGGCCCCACAGATCAAACAGAGACCGTGGGGGCAGGGTGTCCAGAAGAGGACTCCGGGTGTCTGGGCTGACGGTGTCATGGGGCAGCGTTCTAGTGCACAGGCAGTGTCACTTACTGACCGGCCTGGGGGGAGTCACCGGTCACCTGCCGCCACCGCAGTAGGTCTGGCAAAGGGGAGCCTGTGTCCTTGCTTGGGGCGGCCTTGCGGTGTCGCACCCCTTGCCCTGCAGAGCCTGTGGGTTTAGCCGGGCGGCGGGGGGCGGGGTGCGCAAGCACACCCAGTGCCTCTTGGGGTTCCGTCCACCCTGGTGTGTCTCCTTTAGCAGCTAGCGCAGCAGCTGCAGGGCTCGTTGGGTGTCTGGCAGCTGCATGTTATTGCTGCCACAGGGTGGCCTTTATGCCAGGTCCCTGCCCCGGAGCCCCAGCGTGGCTGGGTATTGACGTCGAAGGGAGGGCTGTGGCCTGGGCCTGTGAAGCTAACTCAGAGTCCCAGGGTGAGTGTTTTGTAGGCCCGGCTGGTGAATGGCTAGTGCCTCCGGGACAGCTGGCCCAGGAACATGCTGGGCGAGTTGCTGCATGCACTGTGACTCAGCCGGCTGAGGGCCAGCAAGTCCCCCCCCCGCAAACACTGGCAGCGCTGGCAGAGGCTCAGCCTGAAGGGGCTGCACAAGAGGACTGAGGGGGGAGCAGGAATCTCCCCAGGAATCTTTCCCCAGCTGGGAGGCTGCAGAGTGGGAGCTCTCGGGGAAGGTGGCTTGGGTGCTGGGTGTGTGCACAGTAACCAGGCGGGAGTCTGGGCTAATAAACCCAGCTTTGCAGGATTCCCCACTCCTCAGTGGGGCAGGGGGAGTCCTGAGCAGAGGCGCAGTGCTTGGTTGTAGCTGCCTTACGGTTAGGTGCATGCTGCCACAGGGGTGTTGCATGGAGGCTTCTGCATTCAAGTCCCGAGCACAGGAAGAGTGAGAACCACAGATCCCTGTTTTAAAGGTCTCAAGGTGACAGTCATGTGTCTAGAATGTAGATTAACAGTGTGTGTGACACGAGGGAGGGGGTGCTGCCATGTCTGGCACAGGAGGGCCCCGGGTGGCGTGCTAGAGCAGGAGGGACACAGTCGTGTCTCAATGCTAGAGGTTCCCAGGTGCCGTGCTAGAGCAGAGGGGATGCAGTCGTGGCTTGGTGCTGAACATTTAGTCTGCCTCATTCACACTGTGAAATCCCTGCTCGATCTGCACCATAGCGGGTGCAGACCACCTGTCTGACTGTGCGCTGGCCACGGATTTTCTGAGATTAGCTGTCTCTGCAGGCCCAGCTTCGCTCAGCAGATCTTCCCTTTGTGTCCTGCCTTTTTTGGAGTGGAGGTCTGGGATTGTGTCAGCCCGTTGTCTCTGTGCACCGAACAGTAATTGACCGTGTCCGTTGGGCCTTCCCCACCCCACAGCGTGCAAACCGCTGACCCGCTGGTTTCCTTGGAGCTCCAGGAGCTGCCCCCACCCCTCATCTGTGCTTCTCCTCTTGGCATTTGGGAACCCAAATTGGACTGTCCAGACAGCACCAGGCGAGGAGTAAGATCCGGCCTCTGTAGTGCTCACTTGTGTGTCCTGGACACCTAACTGTCTGGCCTGCCTCCACTCTCAGTCCTCCCTCTCCTGGAGATGGTTTGGATGGTGATGGCAGCTGATGCTCCGGAGGTGTCTGCTCTGGCCCCTGCCTGATTGCAGACTGGAGGCTGGTGGTGCTGACTGGTGGCCTGGGATCATAGATGATCCCCAGTGTACAGCGCTTCCCTTTCCGGGGATGATCACCTCAGTGTGTTTGGAGCGAATTGCAGCAGGCAGGGTTGCAGCAGGTGGAGGTGCTGAGGGGAGGCTGTGAAGGCTCACTGAAGTCTGGAGGAAATCTCCAGAGTAGGGATTACTTGGGCCCGGCTGCAGCCTCTCTTGTTTGCCATTAACCAGCTGTGAAACCAGCTCAACGGATGCACAGGGATCATGTCACCCAGCTGGGAAATGCAGCTGCCTCTGGGGCAGGGTGGGGCAGCTATCTTGGCACACACATAACAGTGCTGCAGAACAGCTCGGCAGCAAGTTGCTCCCTTTCCAAATGCCTGGAGATGGGGAGGCGTGGGGGTTGCAGTGGAACTGGCCCTTGTGCTGACACTCGAGTGCAATAGCAGAGAAGTGCTGAGGCCGGGCTGGGCTGAGTCTTGTGTGTGCCTCTAGGTGAGCGCAGGGAGTGGGACTGTGCAGTCTGCACTCTCCGAGCCATCTCGGGCCCAACTCTGCAACGGAGGGAGGAATAATCACCTGGGTCGGGGTGCTGGCGCCCATCCCATCTGTCAAATCCTGCAGGGAAGTCACAGCTTCTCCTGTGGTCTGGGCTGTGATGCCACAGCAGGGGTGACAGGTTCATCTCCCTCGGCCCAGAGGTTCCTAGCTTTGCTCCCTGCCTCTGCTTCTCCAGGGGGTTGGAGTCTGTATGACTGGGGACACCAGGATAAGTGCTCTGCTCCTGCTTTCAAGTTCTCTTCTGGCTGCTTAGAATCTTTATGTCCATCGCCTACGGAAGGAATTCCCAGGGCCCTTCCTGGACTACCAGGGAGCCATCAAGAACTTCAGCTGTCTCTAGGCCTGCTGCTGGGGCAGAGACCTTTGCCCTGGCAGCGAATGATGGTTGTGGCCAATGGGGATTGCACCTTCTCAGCCAGTTTTCTCTCAGTTTGAAATCGGAGGCTAAAACAGACTAGTAACTGCTGAAGCATATTCCTGCTTGCAGCCTCTCCTTGCTGGAGGTTTCATCTTTATTACGTGTGTTGTGGGGCAGCTGGGAGCCCTAGTCGTGGGCCGGGACCCCATCGCGCTAGGTGCTGTACAAACACAGAGCAAGCAGATGGTCCCTGCCCCAGAGAGCTTGCAACCGAAGTATAAGACAGGAGACGAGGTGGATGCAGACAGACCAATGGGGGAACACAAGGGAACGATGTGGGTCAGGCAGCATGATAGATAGTGGTCTTAGCACACGGCTGGTTTGCTTGGGACCTCTCCTTTTCTATAGAACCCCGGGGGTTTCTTTGGAGTCTGACCATTCACAGCCCTATGTGGAAATCAAGGCAGTCGCTTGAGAGTTTCTCCAGGTTTGGGACTTGTGGAAGGAGGAGCTGAAATATCTGACATACGCACCAGAGCCAGGGGAGGCCTGGCTGGAGGCCAGGGTTAGGTGCTCAGCCTTGTCACCTTTCCTGTGAGGCAGAGGACTGCAGCATGCCCAGGTGTGTGTGTGCGGGGGGATAGGGCCAGCTGCAGCTGGAGGGACTGAGACGGTGCCTTTGGGAAGCCCACGCAAGGCTCCGGGAGGGATGTTTTGTTTCACAGCTGCTATGTGCACTGTTCACCTAGGGGAGGGATAATGCCCTCCTCGCGGAGCCTGAGCATGCCCAGCGAAAGGCCTGTGTGTGGGGCACATGCATCTAAAAATACCAAGAGCTGAAGCACGTGGTTAGCCTGAGAATAGCACCAACGGCTCTGTGACTGCGTGGCTGGCATTGCTGGGCAGGACAACGGTGGGGTTTCCTCTCCCGGGCTGGAGGGGCTAGTGCTGTTGCGCTCCCTGGAACCTTTCCCCTCTTGCAGCTTGGCCTTTGCCAGGTCCGTGGTGGAGCTGAGGCGAAGTGAGCGCCCCGTGGGGGTTGGACGCTTCTCCGCCGTGTTTCATGGAGAAAAGGGCTGTGAGCCCTCAGGTGTTGGTGCTACAAGTGTTGCCCGAAGGCCTTCTTCATGCTGGGCTCCCTGGGGAAATCTCTCAGGGTCCCTGCCGGGGCATGGGGCATCCCCAGTCTTTTCCCTGCCATGTTGTCTAGAGCTGCCATGAGTAGGATGCGGTGCCATGACGTGGAGGTGCCCTGCCTCCACTAGGGTTCCAGCGCCAGGCTTAGCGTAATGCTGGGAGAGCGGAGTGCAGGCACAGCCGGGGGTGGAGGGGGACAGCAACTGTGGGGTGGGGCTGGGAGGTAGCGTGTGGCGGGGGAGAGAGGAGGGTTAGGCACGCAGTCCATTGGGGCCTTTCCTTCAAGCAGGCAGAACAAGCTGGCTGTGCGAGTCTTTCTCTGCTTGGATCCTGGGTGGGCCGGACTTTGGGCCCTCTGGTGGCTGGCACCTGGGACTGAAAGGCCCAGGAGTGGAGGGCTGGCTGAGGCTTTTGGCCTCTCCCTCCATTCACAGGCAGCCCTGGTGCACGCTGAGTCATTTTGGAGGCCTCCCCACCCACCCAGGCCTCTCTCGCCTGAGCCACCTGAGCGGAACAAACCAGTTTGTTCTCCATTTTATTGCCATTTTCCCAATTACTCAGAAACCAAACAAGCCGAGTGTTTCCAGCCTGTGGCACCCTGTGCGGAGCAGACATCTCCCCTCGGCTCAGGGCACCCTGCAGGCCAGCGGAGCCCAGCAGGCTGCTTGGGGTGAGCCTTTCCGGGGCTCTAGAGCATGGCATGGAAACCAGCCAAGGTGCCAGGCCTGGCCACCCTGAGGTTTCCTGTCACCTTTGGGCTCTGCAGGAAGCCGAAGGGGGAATGGTGCAGCTGATCCTGATTTACAGGATGATCTGAGAGCAGACACTGGCTCCATGGCTCCTTGCAGACCAGACTGCTTTGCATTTCAGCTGGGCTCTCCTTCACCAGCTGGGCAGGGCTCCCTGAGGGGCGCTTTGCTGCGTGGTCAACACTTCTCCCGCAGGAAGCTTGTACCAGGTTTGAGCCCCTTACGGGGCAGAGCACCATAGTCTGTTAACACGTGTGCGGCCGCTGTGGAGTAAGGTGCTGCACTCTGTGGGGGTGACAGAATGGAGATGAGGCGTAACCATGGATTGCGTGCAAATTGTTCCAGGCATAGGTGGGTGTGCACACGCCTTGTCAGTTCACAGATGTGTGGGGGTGAGTGCATAGGCACACGCCATTCTTGTTCCAAAGGGGGCCTGACACATTATTGTGTGCGACCCACTAAAATTGTTTTCATTTACTATTTTCCTGCAACAATGCTATGGATTTGCAAAGACAACCCACGTCCCCAAGTGTTTGAGAGGCTGGAGGACTCCCCATTTGAGTTCTAAGCCCGGGAGGTGGATCCAGTGTGGGCCTAACCTTCCTGACAACATCCCATTAACTTTTCTTTAACTTATTGTTTTGAAAAATGTGCAAATCCTGGAATGGGCCTTGTGGTGCCACTGTCCCCCTGCCATGAGCCGCCCTTCCCCTGACTTGAGAGTGCATTGAAAGTACGTCTGGACTAGAGACCTCGGGACTGGTCCGGGGAGCTGGTAGGGGGCTCAGGGTTAAGCAGTTGCCTTTACAAAGATGTGCAGTGGCTCTGAATATTACCTGGGAAGCTCCCAGATCCAGCTGGTCAGTGGCCTTGGCTGGCAACAGGTGTGCAGCAGGTAAAGGAGAGGGGCTATCAGAGTTGTAGAGCGTGTTGCATAGGTAGCTGCTCCTTTCCCTGTCATTTCTGAACACTTCAGGTCGTGTTCCTCAGGGACAGCTGGGGGTGGGGGTGGTTTGCTTTAAGCACAGAGGTAGGTTAATCCCCAGACTGGGGATCTGGGCGTCGGTGGCACAGACTGGCTCCTGCTGGTGGCCATTTGGGAGCTGTGGACTCACAGGGCCGAGGCAAGGAAACACTCTGGGCCCGATTCTCTGCAGCTCGGGCAGTTGTTTCCACCCGTGCAAAGAGGCTACAGAGCGCTGCCAGCCTCACAGATGGCGACAGGGGAATGGGGCGTCAGGCCCAGGGCATGCATCTGGGGCTCTGAGCCAGAGTGGCGCCGCTGTGGCTCTGCCGTGCCGGGGGAGGAAGGAGCATGCCGTGGATTTCATGACTGAGCGCACGGTCACGGGGGCCTGCATGCTGGGACAGCTCGTTGGCAGCAGCACATAGCACCACCCAACATCGTGGGCCTGGGAGCAGATTCTGTGGTAGGCGAGCTCCCTGCACGTGGTTATTGACACGAGTGCCTCTCTTCTGATTTTAAGCAAAAGGTGCGGGCTGCCCTTTGGTTTAGTCAATTCCACGGTCTCCTTCAGATTTGCATCTTGGCAGCAGCTTTCCCAGTGCAAGTCTCCTCTTTAGCCCTGCGTGCTCCCGGGGCAGCCCCTCGCACCAGCTCTCAGGCTGCATCGTTGCTTCTATTGATTCCTGAGCTCTGCAGCAGCCGCTCAGAGATTTTACAGCCAGCAGAGGTTTATGCAGGGCTGTGGTCTGCAGGTTGCAACCTACATTCCCGTCTTGTGTTATGCTCCTGGCTGCAATTTTGGCTCCTGAATTCAGACACCTCCAATTCTGCAAGAGCCGTCAGGTCCCTGAGCACTCAGCGCCTCCCAGGGTCGGGTCCCTTGTCGCATTTCCAGCCTGGGACCTGTGCGGGTCTGCAGTTGCTAGAAATGGAAAAGTTTCTTTGCCTTGCTCCCTAGGGGTGAGGAAAGGTGGGGCTGGTCAGCTGGCATGGGTGGTGCCACAAACTCCAGCCAGGCAAAGGCACAGCGCCCCCTGGTGGTGACAGTCTCACAGCAGCTGGACCCGAGCAAAAAAAACCTGTGACCTGTTAAATCAATTCTCTTTCCTCACCCCTTGTTAATCCCTTCTTGCTCAGCAAAAGCCTCTGACAAAGGAGTGATCTTATAGACCATTGTGGTGGGGTGTCTAGCTACTCGCATTGCCCTGGTTAGGAACAATTAATTAAGAAACCTTTTCTTTTACTGAGCCCCTCGGTGCTGGCCATGCACCGTGATCCCTGCCTGGGCTCTCACGTTCTCTGACGTGTGTCATTCACATACTGCACTCTGTGCTGGGAAGCCCTGGCTGCAGCGTGGTTCACAAATGCAAGGCATGCAGGCACGGGCTGGTCTCAGGAATTTGGGGTGAGACTCTGTGGGCATAGTTAAAGCTTCCAGAAGACCTTAACTTTGTAGTTCCTTCCTGTCCAGTGTTGGAGTTTGTTTACGTTTCACTGTGATGCATGTCTCTTGGCTTTGCATCTTATTTTTTTTTAAACACCTCAATGTTCTTTTAGGGTGAAATCCATTGAAGTCAAAGACAAAACTCTCACTGATTTCAGTGGAGCCAGGATTTCCCCCCCCCCAGTTTATTTTCATCTTATTAATGTGGTCAATTTTAAACAATAATATTTAGCTCTTCTGTACAGCTTTTCATTCCCCACTGAAGCAATTAAAACACTGGCAATCAAACCTCAGTGTCTTCTATGTTGGATCATTTTCTGTCACAGCACGAGTAGCTCAGATACCGGTGTCTTTTTCATTAGATCCTACAGCTGTCCTACTGGGCTCATCCTTGAATGGACCAGAAAAAGGTAAATAGAAAAAACATACAAACAGGTGGTTAATTAAGAACTCTTTGAATTCTCTGCTAGGCTGGGAAGTTGAAACGAACATTACCGAAGGGTCAGCAAGTGAAGAGAGGAATTCCTGGGGCGGTTCCAGCCAGGACCAAAGTCCCAGCAAGGTCAGTCAAATGGGATCGGCGCATTCATCCTTTATCCCTACAACCATAAGATGTGCTTGATTCTTGCTCTCTCTGTTACACCTCCTGCAATATCCATGCTTGGTGAAATCCAGCCCTGTGCAGACGGCCAGCACTAAGCCTGTGCAAGTACTTACATCTCCACTCTCCAAGCTCTCTGCATGGGGATGACTCTCACCCTCTGCAATTTCTGCTTTGTGGTTTAGGGGCATGGAGACTGTACACACACCAGGTCCATCTTTGTCATCTTCCAAAGCTAAATTACAGAGATAAACAGGAAGACCCTGTGTTGCCCTGGTTTAGCCCCATTGCTTTGACCCATGGGGCTGGAGTTCAGTGGGCAGCACCCCAATAACTGAGGACAGAACTGGGTCCAAAGCTTATGGCTTTGGCCTTTAAACTTTTCTGTCCATGTTGTTTTAAGAACGTAAGAATGGCCTTACTGGATCAGACCAATGGTCCGTCTAGCCTAGTGTCCTGTCTTCTGACAGTGGCTGGTGCCATATGCTTCAAAGGGAATGAACAGAACAGGGCAATTATCAAGTGATGCATCCCCTGTTGTCCAATCCCAGCATCTGGCAGTCAGCGGGTATGGGACACCCAGAGCACGGGGTTGCGTCCCAGACCATCCTGGCTAATAACCATTGATGGCCTATCCTCCATGAACTTATCTAATTCTTTTCTGAACTCAGTTACAGTTTTGTTTCATTTAGATGGAGAAGGAAGATGAGGGAACCCGGGAGATCCTGCTCCCCAACTGGCAAGGAAGTGGCTCTCATGGAATCACCATCGACCAGACAGAAGAGGGGGTCTTCGTGAAGCAGGTGGTGGAGACTTCCCCTGCTGCCAGAACTGTGAAGGAAGGTGAGAGCAGCGCACCAGCCCGGGAGGCAGCACGCGTTGTTGGGGGAGGGTAGAGGTGGGACTGTGCTGGGGAGGGAACGAGGCTTATGGGAAATTCTGACTCTACATCCCTTGTTCCTTTGCAGCCATTTATTTATCATAATTCTCTCTCTGTTGCATCTGTAGCTTTAAGGCTGCTGGTTTTCCCTCCCAGCTCCTGTGGAGACAGCTCCTCCTGCTTGGGCCTCCGTGCCCTGTTTCTCTGCTCATGGAGACTCCACTCTACATCTCGCCCCCTCTGTTTGCCTCTTCCCTGAGGTGGGGGTTTTCCCGCCACCTCAGCTTCTCTTGCCTTCGGCAGCGCAGCCCACAAATTATCTGCATTACTGTAGCACCTAGAGGCCTCTGCGTGCAGCAGAGACCCACAGTGGGAGACAGGCCCTGCCCCAGTGAGCTCACAGTCTAAACAGACACAGGGTGGGAGGAAACAGAGGCACTGAGGGGGGAAGGAACTTATCCCAGGTCGGTGTCAGTGCTGGGAATAGAACCCAGGAGTCCTCTTCTCCAGCACACCCTGCTCAAACTGACTAGATGCCACTGCCCCGACAGAGCTGGGAATAGAACCCAGGAGCCCTGTCTAGCCCCCTGCCCTGCCCATTGACCAGTGCTGCCTCCACAGCCTTTTTGGGGCCTGCTCCAAGGTGCTGATACTCCCTTTCTTGCTGTCTCACTGACTTTCTGTGCCTGGAGGTGGGGATTCAGCCACTCCATGTGGTGCTGCGAGGGGACAGGGGAGAGCCCCCAGAGACATGTATAGTAATAGGGTGTGTGTCCTTCTTCCAACCAACCTGGGAATGAAACAGGGAGTCAGCAATCCGGGGGGCAGCAAGACCTTCCAGATTAACCCCTCTAAGCACTTGCCAGCAGATCACAGCTACGGCCAGAGTGCTGGAAAGCATTTAGCAAAGTTGCCCCTGCTCATGGTGCAATGCTGTTGAAGAGACGTTTGGTTATTGTAATTAGCCCTGTGTGTAACAGAGTGTGATTTATTTGTTGCTTGGGCCATGAATGGCCAGTGCCGTCAGCTTGCCTTCACTCTCTTCTCTCTCCACCTGTAGGGGATCAGATTGTGAGCGCCACCATCTACTTTGACAACCTGCAGTCTGGAGAGGTCACGCAGTTGCTGAACAGCATGGGCCACCACACGGTAGGGCTGCGGCTGCAGCGAAAGGGGGACAAGTCTCCACTGCCGGGACAGTCATGGTCACACGATGTGTTCTCACCCAGGAGTCCAGAAGTTGTTCTGGTGAGTGAGGGGGTGATGCAAGCTCCGAGCCTGGGGATGATGGGAGCGGGAGGAAAGCAGCCTAGGATTCCTGCAGACTGCTCCACATGGAGACCGGAGTGGATTTATTCCACTGCGGAACCCTGGCTGCCATCCCTGATGTCAGGAAGTTCTCCAAGCCAGAGGGGGCATTGCAGAAAAGATACCTGCTATCCCTGTGAGCCTGGAGTCAGCCACTGAAGAAGTGGTCAGGGATGGGGACAGGCCAGGTGTGTTGAGTCAGCATCTTCGTGGGGTAGCAGCTCTTCTGAATGTAAAGCTGCTCGTAGCAAAGAGCAGCAGGGCCCGGGGTGACTTGACCCGCTGTCACAGCAGCACCCCTCAAGGAAGAAGATGTAAATTGCAACCCTCCAGGAGGGAGTCAAGTCCAGTAATTATTATACACACTACTTTACTAGCCAGTCTCCCCCTTCTCCTTCAAATCTCTCCTTGGGGCATGCTGGTGTTAACCAAAGTTTCTTATTTCCAGAGTGGGGATGATGAAGAGTACAGGCGAATTTACACAACAAAAATTAAACCACGTCTGAAGTCGGAAGATGCAGCAGAAGCTGAGCACACAGAAAGCAGAACCATTACTGTTACCAAAAAGGTCACAGCTTACACCGTAGATGTCACTGGACACGAGGGAGAAAAAGAGATTGACATAAGCAGTCCAGAATTTAAAATTAAGATTCCAAGACATCAACTCACCCATATAACAACAACAGATATTGAAAAAGAATCTGGGAAAACCATGATCAAAATACCACAGGTGGATTTGTCTGGGAAAACAACCCAAACAACAGACTTCAGTATGGGGATCAGAGGTAGACCTAGTGGCATCTCATATTCTGGACCAACAGCTGAATCATCTACCAAGAGATTAGACTTTGGTGCCCCTGATGTGCACATGAGAGAGCCCAAGGTAGGAACTGATATAAATGTCTCAGGACCTCAAGTCACAGGTGTTCACCTGAGAACTCAGACAGACTTTAAACCAGCCGAAATTCAAGTTCCAGGTGTGGACGCTGGCAAATCAGTTAAGGTTTCTGGCACTAGAGTCAAAAGCCCAGAGGGAAGCTTTCCCAGAACTGATGCAAATGGACAGATGGGAAACCGGGATGCAAATATTCACATTACGGGCCCTAATCTAAATGGAAAAATGGGTGTTTTAGGCATAGATGTTAAAACCGAAGTTCCAGGAGGCAAAATGCCACAGTTTGATATTTCAGGTCCCAAGATAAGAAGTGATATGGAAGGTCCCAAAGTTGATGTATCATTTTCAGAAATCAAGGGTCCTTCAATTGATATTTCTGGCTCTAAGATTCAAAGTGATATCAAAGCTCCAAAGGTGGACCTTCCTCTTTCAAGCATTGAATGTGATATGCAAGACATTAAAGCTCCAGGTGTTGACATTGAGAGTGCAGGAAAAATAAGAATGCCTGCCATGAAGATGCCTAAATTTGGCTTCTCACCTTCAGCTTCTGATACAGCTGTTCGAGCACCACAGGCAGGTGTAGATATTTCTGTGCCAAAGATACAGGCTCCTCACCTTGATATCACAGCTCCATCTGTTCATATTGAAGGTCCAAAAGGCAAACTGAAAGGTCCCCAATTTACAGTGCCTTCAGTGGAAGGTGCTAAAATTGCAAAGCCACATGTGACTATGGCTCTCAAAGGACCTGAGTTGAAGGGAGAGGTGGACGTGTCCTCTCCAATACTAGAAGGTCCCAAAGTTGATGTCAAGGGCCCCAAAGTTGATCTTGCGGCTCCTGACGTTGAGATTCAAGGTGGTGAAGGAAAAATAAAATTGCCCTCAATGAAATTTCCTAAATTTACTTCATCAAGCTTCAAAGGGGAAGGCTCTGGTGTAGGTGTGACACTTCCAAAGGGGGAGTTTGCTACTGCAGGTCCCAAGATAGACTTCATCACTCCAGATGTAGATATTGTAGGAGAATGGAAAGGCCCCAAATTTAGGAAGCCTGAATTAATTAGTCAGACACCAAAAATCTCTATGTCAGATGTGGACCTGAGGGTGAAAGGCCCTAACCTGAAGGGAGATGTGGGTATTTCAGGACCAAGACTTGAAGGGGATCTGAAAGGACCCACTGTGGACATTAAAGGCCCCATACTAGACGTTGAAGCTCCTGGCATTGACCTTGAAAGTCCTGAGGGTCAGTTGAAAGGGCCCAAATTCTCAATGCCTTCTTGGAAAATGTCACCATCAAAAGTATCCATGCCAGATGTGGACGTGAATCTGAAAGGGCCTAAACTGAAAGGAGACATGGATGTTTCTGTCCCACAAATAGGAGGTGACTTGAAGGGACCACAGATTGACATGAAAGGCCCCAAGCTAGGTATAGATGTTCCTGACATTGACATCGAAGGGCCAGAAGGACATTTGAAAGGTCCCAAATTTAAGATGCCTGAAATGCACATCAAGACCCCTAAAATATCTATGCCTGACATCGACTTGAATCTGAAGGGCCCTAAACTGAAGGGAGATGTGGATGTTTGTGTGCCAAAGCTGGAAGGAGAATTGAAAGCTCCTGGAATTGATATTAAAGGCCCCAAAGGGGACATTGATGTACCAGACATAGATATGCATGGTCCAGATAGTAAACTGAAAATGCCTAAACTGAAAATGCCAAAATTCAGTGTTCCTGGACTGAAAGGGGAGGGACCAGATGTGGATGTAACACTTGCAAAGGGGGAGGTGGATATTTCCGGTCCCAAGGCACACATTGGTGCTCCAGGTTTGGACATTGTAGGACCCGAGGGAGAACTAAAAGGTCCAAAATTCAAGATGCCTGAAATGCACATCAAGACACCGAAAATCTCCATGCCAGATGTGGACCTGAATCTAAAAGCCCCCAAGCTGAAGGGAGATGTGGGTATTTCAGGACCAAGAATCAAAGGGGATCTGAAAGGACCCACTGTTGACATTAAAGGCCCCAAACTAGATGTTGAAGCTCCTGGCATTGACCTTGAAAGTCCTGAAGGTCAGTTGAAAGGGCCCAAATTCTCAATGCCTTCTTGGAAAACATCACCATCAAAGATATCCATGCCAGATGTGGACATGAATCTGAAAGGGCCTAAACTGAAAGGAGACATGGATGTTTCTGTCCCACAAATAGGAGGTGACTTGAAGGGACCGCAGATTGACATGAAAGGTCCGAAGCTAGGTATAGATGCTCCTGACATTGACATCGAAAGGCCAGAAGGACATTTGAAAGGTCCCAAATTTAAGATGCCTGAAATGCACATCAAGACCCCTAAAATATCTATGCCTGACATCGACTTGAATCTGAAGGGCCCTAAACTGAAGGGAGATGTGGATGTTTGTGTGCCAAAGCTGGAAGGGGATTTGAAGGGTCCTGAGTTTGATATCAAAGGCCCCAAAGTGGACATTGATGCTCCAGACGTTGATATTCATGGCCCAGAAGGTAAACTCAAAATGCCTAAATTCAAGATGCCCAAGTTTGGAATGCCTGGGTTCAAAGGGGAGGGACCAGACATGGATGTAAATCTTTCTAGAGGGGAGATTGATATCTCAGGTCCAAAAGTAGACATTGACGCTCCTGATTTGGAAATTGAAGGGCCAGAAGGAAAAGTGAAAGGTCCTAAATTTAAGATGCCTGAAATGCACATGAAAGCACCAAAAATCTCCATGCCAGACATCGATTTTAATTTGAAAGGTCCTAAACTGAAGGGAGATGTGGATGTGTCTGTTCCGAAGATAAAAGGGGATTTGAAGGGTCCTGAGTTTGATATCAAAGGCCCCAAAGTGGACATTGATGCACCAGATGTGGATATTCATGGCCCAGACGGTAAACTGAAAATGCCTAAACTGAAAATGCCTAAATTTGGCATGCCTGGGCTGAAAGGGGAGATGCCAGACGTGGATGTAAATCTTCCAAAAGCGGAGATTGATATCTCAGGTCCGAAAGTAGACATTGATGTTCCTGATTTGGAAATTGAAGGGCCAGAAGGAAAAGTGAAAGGTCCTAAATTTAAGATGCCTGAAATGCACATGAAAGCACCAAAAATCTCCATGCCAGACATTGATTTGAATTTGAAAGGTCCTAAACTGAAGGGAGATGTGGATGTGTCTGTTCCGAAGATAGAAGGAGATTGGAAGGGTCCTGAGTTTGACATCAAAGGCCCTAAAATTGACCTTGATGCACCAGATGTGGATATTCATGGCCCAGAAGGTAAACTCAAAATGCCTAAATTCAAAATGCCCAAGTTCGGTATGCCTGGGTTCAAAGGGGAGGGTCCAGACGTGGATGTAAAACTTCCGAAAGGGGAGATTGATATCTCAGGTCCGAAAGTAGACATTGACGCTCCTGATTTGGAAATTGAAGGGCCAGAAGGAAAACTGAAAGGTCCTAAATTTAAAATGCCTGAAATGCACATGAAAGCACCAAAAATCTCCATGCCAGACATTGATTTGAATTTGAAAGGTCCAAAATTGAAGGGAGATGTGGATGTGTCTGTTCCAAAGATGGAAGGTGATTTGAAAGGACCCAGCCTTGACATTAAGGGGCCCCAGATTGGTGTTGAGGGTCCCCAAATGGATATTGACGTACCTGATGTGGAATTGGAATGTCCGGAAGGCAAACTGAAAGGCCCGAAATTTAGAATGCCTAAACTGAATATCAAGGCCCCTAAAATCTCCATGCCGGATGTTGATCTGAATCTAAAGGCACCTAAAGTGAAAGGAGAGATGGATGTTTCTGTTCCAAAGATAGAAGGTGATTTTAAAGGACCCAGCATTGATATCAAAGGGCCCAAAGTTGACGCTGATGTTCCTGATGTTGACCTTGAATGTCCAGAAGCCAAACTGAAAATGCCAAAAATGAAGTTTCCAAAATTCGGCCTGCCTGGATACAAAGGGGAAGGCCCTGACGTGGAGGTGAAACTCCCTAAGGGAGAGGTGGATATTTCTGGTCCCAAAGTGGATATTGATGCTCCAGGTTTGGACATTGAAGGACCGGAAGGAAAAATAAAAGGTCCCATGTTTAAGATGCCTGAAATGCACATCAAGACCCCTAAAATCTCCATGCCTGACATTGACCTAAATTTGAAAGGTCCCAAACTAAAAGGAGACATAGATGTTTCTATTCCAAAGCTAGAAGGTGGTTTGAAAGGTCCTGATCTTGACATCCAAGCCCCCTCAATAGATATTAATGCACCAGATATTGAGCTGCAGGGTTCAGGTGGAAAACTGAAAATGCCCAAAATGAAGATGCCTCAGTTTAATGTGTCAGGTCCTAAACTTGAAGGCCCTGATATGGATGTAAACCTGCCAAAGGGAGAGGTTGATATTTCAGCTCCCAAGGTAGACATAGAGGCTCCAGAGCTAGACATTGAAGGCTCAGAAGGCAAATGGAAAGGACCTAAATTTAAAATGCCTAAACTGAATATTAAAGCACCTAAAATCTCCATGCCGGATGTAGACCTGAATCTCAAGGCACCAAAAACTAAGGGAGAGATGGATGTTACTGTTCCAAAGATAGAAGGTGATTTGACTGGACCTGAAATTGATATTAAAGGGCCAAAATTAGACATTGATGCACCTGATATGGATCTTGAGTGTCCTGAAGGAAAATTGAAAGGGCCGAAATTCTCAATGCCTTCTTGGAAAATGTCACCATCAAAAATATCCATGCCAGATGTGGACTTAAATCTGAAAGGGCCCAAACTGAAGGGAGACATGGGTGTTTCTGTGCCAAAGATAAAAGGTGACTTGAAGGGTCCTGAATTTGACCTCCAAGGCCCCAAAGTTGACATTGATGCACCAGACGTGGATATTCATGGCCCAGAGGGTAAACTCAAAATGCCTAAATTCAAAATGCCCAAATTTGGCATCCCTGGGTTCAAAGGGGAGGGCCCTGATGTGGATGTAAAACTTCCAAAAGGGGAGCTGGATATTTCTGGGCCCAAAGTAGACATTGATGCCCCAGATTTGAACATTGAAGGTCCTGAGGGAAAGCTGAAAGGGCCCAAATTTAAGATGCCTGAAATGCATTTCAATGTTCCTAAAATCTCCATGCCAGACATTGATTTGAATGTGAAAGGTCCTAAATTGAAGGGGGATGTGGATGTTTCTGTTCCAGAATTAGAAGGTGATTTGAAAGGGCCTGTGGTTGATATCAAAGGCCCTAAAGTGGATGTTGATGTTCCTGGAGTTGACATACAGGGACCAGAGGGAAGATGGAAAGGTCCTAAATTTAAAATGCCGGAAATGCACATTAAAGGGCCTAAAATGCCAGATTTTGATTTGAACCTGAAAGGCCCTAAAGTGAAGGGGGATGTGGACGTTTCTCTACCAAAGCTAGAAGGGGATTTGAAAAGGCCTGATGTTGATATCAAAGGTCCCAAAATAGACTTAGATACCCCTGATGTGGAGATTGAAGGTCCAGAAGGGAAATGGAAAGGTCCTAAATTTAAGATGCCCGAAATGCACTTTAAAGCACCCAAAATTTCCATGCCAGATTTTGATTTGAACCTGAAAAGCCCTAAAGTGAAGGGGGATGTGGATCTTTCAGTTCCAAAGGTAGAAGGTGACTTGAAGGGCCCGGACATTGATATCAAAGGTCCCAAAGTGGACATAGATGTTCCAGATTTTGATATTGAAGGTCCACAGGGAAAGCTGAAAAGTCCCAAATTTAAGATGCCTGAAATGCACATTAAGGCACCAAAAATCTCCATGCCAGACATCGATTTGAATTTGAAAGGTCCTAAACTGAAGGGAGATGTGGATGTGTCTGTTCCAAAGATAGAAGGAGATTTGAAAGGTCCTGAGTTTGACATCAAAGGCCCTAAAATTGACCTTGATGCACCAGATGTGGATATTCATGGCCCAGAAGGTAAACTCAAAATGCCTAAATTCAAAATGCCCAAGTTCGGTATGCCTGGATTCAAAGGGGAGGGTCCAGACGTGGATGTAAAACTTCCGAAAGGGGAGATTGATATCTCAGGTCCGAAAGTAGACATTGACGCTCCTGATTTGGAAATTGAAGGGCCAGAAGGAAAAGTGAAAGGTCCTAAATTTAAGATGCCTGAAATGCACATGAAAGCACCAAAAATCTCCATGCCAGACATCGATTTTAATTTGAAAGGTCCTAAACTGAAGGGAGATGTGGATGTGTCTGTTCCAAAGATAGAAGGAGATTTGAAAGGTCCTGAGTTTGACATCAAAGGCCCTAAAATTGACCTTGATGCACCAGATGTGGATATTCATGGCCCAGAAGGTAAACTCAAAATGCCTAAATTCAAAATGCCCAAGTTCGGTATGCCTGGATTCAAAGGGGAGGGTCCAGACGTGGATGTAAAACTTCCGAAAGGGGAGATTGATATCTCAGGTCCGAAACTAGACATTGACGCTCCTGATTTGGAAATTGAAGGGCCAGAAGGAAAAGTGAAAGGTCCTAAATTTAAGATGCCTGAAATGCACATGAAAGCACCAAAAATCTCCATGCCAGACATCGATTTTAATTTGAAAGGTCCTAAACTGAAGGGAGATGTGGATGTGTCTGTTCCAAAGATAGAAGGAGATTTGAAAGGTCCTGAGTTTGACATCAAAGGCCCTAAAATTGACCTTGATGCACCAGATGTGGATATTCATGGCCCAGAAGGTAAATTCAAAATGCCTAAATTCAAAATGCCCAAGTTCGGTATGCCTGGGTTCAAAGGGGAGGGTCCAGACGTGGATGTAAAACTTCCGAAAGGGGAGATTGATATCTCAGGTCCGAAAGTAGACATTGACGCTCCTGATTTGGAAATTGAAGGGCCAGAAGGAAAAGTGAAAGGTCCTAAATTTAGGATGCCTGAAATGCACATGAAAGCACCAAAAATCTCCATGCCAGACATCGATTTTAATTTGAAAGGTCCTAAACTGAAGGGAGATGTAGATGTGTCTGTTCCGAAGATAGAAGGAGATTTGAAAGGTCCTGAGTTTGACATCAAAGGCCCTAAAATTGACTTTGATGCACCCGATGTGGATATTCATGGCCCCGAAGGTAAATTCAAAATGCCTAAATTCAAAATGCCCAAGTTCGGTATGCCTGGGTTCAAAGGGGAGGGTCCAGACGTGGATGTAAAACTTCCGAAAGGGGAGATTGATATCTCAGGTCCGAAAGTAGACATTGATGCTCCTGATTTGGAAATTGAAGGGCCAGAAGGAAAAGTGAAAGGTCCTAAATTTAAGATGCCTGAAATGCACATGAAAGCACCAAAAATCTCCATGCCAGACATCGATTTGAATTTGAAAGGTCCTAAACTGAAGGGAGATGTGGATGTGTCTGTTCCGAAGATAGAAGGAGATTTGAAAGGTCCTGAGTTTGACATCAAAGGCCCTAAAATTGACCTTGATGCACCAGATGTGGATATTCATGGCCCAGAAGGTAAACTCAAAATGCCTAAATTCAAAATGCCCAAGTTCGGTATGTCTGGGTCCAAAGGGGAGGGTCCAGATGTGGATGTAAAACTTCCGAAAGGGGAGATTGATATCTCAGGTCCGAAAGTAGACATTGATGCTCCTGATTTGGAAATTGAAGGGCCAGAAGGAAAAATGAAAGGTCCTAAATTTAAGATGCCTGAAATGCATATCAAAGCACCAAAAATCTCCATGCCAGACATCGATTTTAATTTGAAAGGTCCTAAACTGAAGGGAGATGTGGATGTGTCTGTTCCAAAGATAGAAGGAGATTTGAAAGGTCCTGAGTTTGACATCAAAGGCCCTAAAATTGACCTTGATGCACCAGATGTGGATATTCATGGCCCAGAAGGTAAACTCAAAATGCCTAAATTCAAAATGCCCAAGTTCGGTATGCCTGGGTTCAAAGGGGAGGGTCCAGAAGTGGATGTAAAACTTCCGAAAGGGGAGATTGATATCTCAGGTCCGAAAGTAGACATTGACGCTCCTGATTTGGAAATTGAAGGGCCAGAAGGAAAAGTGAAAGGTCCTAAATTTAAGATGCCTGAAATGCACATGAAAGCACCAAAAATCTCCATGCCAGACATTGATTTTAATTTGAAAGGTCCTAAACTGAAGGGAGATGTGGATGTGTCTGTTCCAAAGATAGAAGGAGATTTGAAAGGTCCTGAGTTTGACATCAAAAGCTCTAAAATTGACCTTGATGCACCAGATGTGGATATTCATGGCCCAGAAGGTAAACTCAAAATGCCTAAATTCAAAATGCCCAAGTTTGGTATGCCTGGGTTCAAAGGGGAGGGTCCAGACGTGGATGTAAAACTTCCGAAAGGGGAGATTGATATCTCAGGTCCAAAAGTAGATATTGACGCTCCTGATTTGGAAATTGAAGGGCCAGAAGGAAAAGTGAAAGGTCCTAAATTTAAGATGCCTGAAATGCACATGAAAGCACCAAAAATCTCCATGCCAGACATCGATTTTAATTTGAAAGGTCCTAAACTGAAGGGAGATGTGGATGTGTCTGTTCCAAAGATAGAAGGAGATTTGAAAGGTCCTGAGTTTGACATCAAAGGCCCTAAAATTGACCTTGATGCACCAGATGTGGATATTCATGGCCCAGAAGGTAAACTCAAAATGCCTAAATTCAAAATGCCCAAGTTCGGTATGCCTGGATTCAAAGGGGAGGGTCCAGACGTGGATGTAAAACTTCCGAAAGGGGAGATTGATATCTCAGGTCCGAAAGTAGACGTTGATGCTCCTGATTTGGAAATTGAAGGGCCAGAAGGAAAAGTGAAAGGTCCTAAATTTAGGATGCCTGAAATGCACATGAAAGCACCAAAAATCTCCATGCCAGACATTGATTTTAATTTGAAAGGTCCTAAACTGAAGGGAGATGTGGATGTGTCTGTTCCAAAGATAGAAGGAGATTTGAAAGGTCCTGAGTTTGACATCAAAGGCCCTAAAATTGACCTTGATGCACCAGATGTGGATATTCATGGCCCAGAAGGTAAACTCAAAATGCCTAAATTCAAAATGCCCAAGTTCGGTATGCCTGGATTCAAAGGGGAGGGTCCAGAAGTGGATGTAAAACTTCCGAAAGGGGAGATTGATATCTCAGGTCCGAAAGTAGACATTGACGCTCCTGATTTGGAAATTGAAGGGCCAGAAGGAAAAGTGAAAGGTCCTAAATTTAAGATGCCTGAAATGCACATCAAAGCACCAAAAATCTCCATGCCAGATGTTGATTTACATTTGAAAGGTCCTAAACTGAAGGGAGATGTGGATGTGTCTGTTCCAAAGATACAGGGTGATTTGAAGGGTCCTGAGTTTGACATCAAAGGCCCTAAAATTGACCTTGATGCACCAGATGTGGATATTCATGGCCCAGAAGGTAAACTCAAAATGCCTAAATTCAAAATGCCCAAGTTCGGTGTGCCTGGCTTCAAAGGGGAGGGTCCAGACGTGGATGTAAAACTTCCGAAAGGGGAGTTTGATATCTCAGGTCCAAAGATAGACATTGACGCTCCTGATTTGGAAATTGAAGGGCCAGAAGGAAAATTGAAAGGTCCTAAACTGAAGAAGCCGGACATGCATTTTAATGTTCCTAAAATCTCCATGCCAGACATTGATTTGAACTTGAAAGGTCCAAAAATTAGGGGAGATGTTGATGTTTCTGTTCCCAAATTACGGGGTGATTTGAAAGGTCCTAAAGTTGAAGTGAAAGGACCAGATATTGATCTTGAGGCTCCAAAACTTGATATTGAAGGAAAAACAAAAAAATCAAGATTTAAACTTCCTAAATTCAATTTTTCTGGCCCTAAAGTTCAAACCCCTGATGTGGATGTGAAACTTAAGAAATCTGATATTGATATATCTGGACCTAAGGTGGATGTGAGTGCTCCAGATGTGGACATTCAGGGGAAAGCAAAGGGATCCAAATTTAAAATGCCTTTCCTAAGTATTTCATCACCTAAAGTGTCAATGCCAGATGTGGAGTTAAATTTGAAAGGTCCTAAACTGAAAGGAGACCTAGATGTTTCTGGCCCAAAGCTGGAAGGGGATTTGAAAGGGCCCGAAGTTGACATCAAAAGCCCGCAAATAGACATTGATGCACCAGACATTGATATTCATGGCCCAGAGGGTAAACTCAAAATGCCCAAATTGAAAATGCCTAAATTCGGCATGCCTGGGTTCAAAGGAGAGGGACCAGATGTGGATGTAAAACTTCCAAAAGGGGAGGTGGATATTTCAGGTCCCAAGTTAGATATTGATGCTCCAGATTTGGACATTGAAGGTCCTGAGGGAAAACTAAAAGGCCCCAAATTTAAGATGCCTGAAATGCATTTCAATGTTCCAAAAATCTCCATGCCAGACATTGATTTGAATTTGAAAGGACCCAAATTGAAGGGGGATGTGGACATTTCTGTTCCACAATTAGAAGGGGATTTGAAAGGCCCTGAGGCTGATATCAAAGGCCCTAAGCTGGACATAGATGCCCCTGATGTGGAAATAGAAGGCCCAGATGGAAAATGGAAAGGTCCCAAATTTAAGATGCCTGATATGCATTTTAAAGCACCTAAAATCTCCATGCCAGATTTCGATTTGAACCTGAAGGGTCCCAAAATGAAAGGAGATGTGGATGTGTCAGTCCCAAAACTAGAAGGTGATGTGAAAGTCCCTGAGTTTGATATTAAAGGTCCAAAAGTGGACATTGATGCTCCTGATCTTGATATTGAAGGTCCTGAAGGGAAATGGAAAGGACCTAAATTTAAGATGCCTGAAATGAATATCAAGGCACCCAAAATCTCAATGCCTGACATTGATTTTAATCTCAAGGGCCCTAAACTGAAGGGAGACTTAGATGTTTCTGGTCCTAAGATAGAAGGAGATTTGAAGGGGCCCGAAATTGATATCAGAGGTCCCAAGATGGACATTGAGGCACCAGATGTGGATATTCATGGCCCAGAGGGTAAATTCAAAATGCCTACATTCAAAATGCCTAAATTCGGAATGCCTGGGTTCAGAGGGGAAGGCCCAGATGTGGATGTGAGTCTTCCGAAGGGGGAGGTTGATATTTCAGGACCTAAGATAGACATTGATGCTCCTGATTTGGAGATTGAAGGTTCAGAGGGAAAATGGAAAGGTCCAAAATTTAAGATGCCTGAAATGAATATCAAGGCACCTAAAATCTCCATGCCTGACATTGATTTGAATCTGAAAAGCCCTAAGTTGAAGGGGGATGTGGATGTTTCTGTTCCAAAATTAGAAGGTGATTTGAAAGGCCCTAAACTGGACATAGATGCCCCTGATGTGGAGATTGAAGGCCCAGAAGGGAAATGGAAAGGCCCTAAATTTAAAATGCCTGACATGCATTTTAAAGCTCCTAAAATTTCCATGCCTGACTTTGATTTGAACCTGAAAGGCCCTAAAGTGAAGGGGGATGTGGATGTTTCTGTACCAGATTTTGAAAGTGATTTGAAAGGCCCTGGAGTTGATATCAAAGGTCCCAAACTGGACATAAATGCTCCAGATTTTGACATTGAGGGTCCTGAGGGAAAGCTGAAAGGTCCTAAATTTAAGATGCCTGAGATGCACATCAAGGCACCTAAAATCTCAATGCCTGACATTAATTTGAATCTGAAAGGTCCTAAATTGAAGGGGGATGTGGATGTATCTGTTCCAAACTTAGAAGGGGATTTGAAAGGTCCTGAGGTAGATATTAAAGGCCCCAAGTTGGACATAGATGCCCCTGATGTGGAAATAGAAGGCCCAGATGGGAAATTGAAAGGCCCCAAATTTAAGATGCCTGATATGCATTTTAAAGCACCTAAAATCTCCATGCCAGATTTTGATCTGAATTTGAAGGGTCCTAAAGTAAAGGGAAATGTGGATGTTTCTGGCCCTAAACTGGAAGGGGATTTGAAGGGGCCTGAGTTTGATATTAAAGGCCCCAAAGTTGACATTGATGCACCAGATGTGGATATTCATGGCCCAGAGGGAAAACTCAAAATGCCTAAATTCAAAATGCCTAAATTTGGCATGCCTGGGTTCAGAGGGGAAGGCCCAGATGTGGATGTAAAACTTCCAAAAGGGGAGGTGGATATTTCAGGTCCCAAAGTAGACATTGATGCCCCAGATTTGGACATTGAAGGTCCTGATGGAAAGCTGAAAGGGCCCAAATTTAAGATGCCTGAAATGCATTTCAATGTTCCTAAAATCTCCATGCCAGACATTGATTTGAATTTGAAAGGACCCAAATTGAAGGGGGATGTGGATGTTTCTGTTCCACAATTAGAAGGGGATTTGAAAGGCCCCAGGTTGGACATAGATGCCCCTGATGTGGAGATTGAAGGCCCAGATGGGAAATGGAAAGGTCCCAAATTTAAGATGCCTGACATGCATATTAAGGCACCTAAAATATCAATGCCTGATGTGGACTTCAACCTTAAAGGCCCTAAACTGAAAGGAGATCTAGATGTTTCTGGACCCAAGTTGGAAGGGGATTTGAAAGGTCCGGAATTTGATATCAAAGGTCCCAAATTGGATATTGATGCACCGGATATAGATATTCACGGCCCAGAAGGAAAACTGAAAATGCCCAAAATGAAGCTGCCTAAATTTAGCATGCCTGGGTTCAAAGGGGAAGGCCCAGATGTGGATGTAAATCTTCCAAAAGGAGCTGTTGATATTTCGGGTCCTAAGGTAGACATCGCTGCCCCTGATTTGGA
The DNA here is from genome assembly GCF_026122565.2 of Emydura macquarii macquarii. Taxonomy (NCBI): domain Eukaryota; kingdom Metazoa; phylum Chordata; order Testudines; family Chelidae; genus Emydura; species Emydura macquarii. The sequence goes on along the minus strand of NW_027131105.1, from coordinate 4,301,082 downwards.
TATTGAAGGTCCAGAAGGAAAACTGAAAGGTCCTAAATTTAAGATGCCTGAGATGCATATTAAAGCACCTAAAATCTCCATGCCAGATTTTGACTTGAATTTAAAAGGTCCTAAACTGAAGGGAGACATGGATGTTTCTGTTCCAGAATTCGGGGGGGATTTGAAAACTCCTGAAATAGACATTAAAGGCCCTAAATTGGACATAGATGCTCCTGATATTGACATTGAAGGGCCAGAAGGAAAATGGAAAAGTCCCAAATTTAAGATGCCTGAAATGCACATGAAAGCACCAAAAATCTCCATGCCAGATATAGACCTAAATCTAAAGGCACCTAAACTGAAAGGAGATCTAGATGTTTCTGGACCCAAGTTGGAAGGGGATTTGAAAGGTCCGGAATTTGATATCAAAGGTCCCAAATTGGATATTGATGCCCCAGACATTGATATTCATGGACCTGAAGGAAAACTGAAAATGCCCAAAATGAAGCTGCCTAAATTTAGCATGCCTGGGTTCAAAGGGGAAGGCCCAGATGTGGATGTAAATCTTCCAAAGGGGGAGGTTGATATTTCAGGTCCTAAGATAGACATTGACACTCCTGATTTGGACATTGATGGTCCAGAAGGAAAACTGAAAGGGTCAAAATTCAAGATTCCTGAGATGCATTTTAAGACACCTAAAATCTCAATGCCAGACATTGACTTAAATTTGAAAGGTCATAAAATGAAGGGAGACTTTGATGTTTCTGTTCCAAGGATTGAAGGTAATCTGAAAGGTCCTGAAGTTGATATCAAAGGCCCAGAATTTGAGGTTAGAAGTCCTGAGCTTGATGTGGAGTGCCCAGATGTGACCACAGAGGGCCTTGAGGGAAATGTTAAACTTCCCAAATTTAAGAAACCAAAATTTGGGTTTGGAATTAAAAGTCCTAAGGCAGAAATCAAATCTCCTGGCGTGGATATTGCTGTCCCAGAAGGTGAACTGAATGTGGAGTCTCCTGATATTGGCATTTCTGGTAAAGGAAAGAAAAGCAAATTTAAAATGCCTAAACTTCATATGAGTGGCTCTAAAATTAAAGCAAAAAAGGGTGGATTTGATGTGAATCTACCCAGTGGTGAGATTGATGCAAATTTGAAAGCTCCTGATTTAGATATGAATGTAACTGGCCTAGATGCAACAGTAAAAGGAGATATTAATGTCAAATCCCCCAAGGGAAAGAAACCAGTGTTTGGGAAAATCTCCTTTCCAGATGTTGAGTTTGATATTAAATCACCTAAGTTCAAAGCTGATGCTTCTGTCACAGTTCCTAAAATGGAAGGAGAATTTAAAGCACCCAATTTGGAAGTTTCTGCACCAGGTATCAAAAGTGACATAAAGTCATCAGGTCTTGACATTACAGCCCCCAGCGTCAGCGTAAGTCTTCCTGATGTTAACGTTGAAGGTCCTGATATCAATCTTAAGAAACCTAAGTTCAAACTTCCAAGTGGAAATGTTGATATAACTGGTCCAAAAATGGATGGTGACCTGAGAATCCCAGGCATTGACGCAAACATTAGTGCCCCAGACATCAAACTGAAAGGACCTACCGTGAATCTGCCTTCGGTGGATGTTTCTGCTCCTTCATTCTCAGCACCTGATCTTGATGTTAACTTGAAAGGACCAAAAGTAAAAGGTGATGTCAGTCTTCCCACAGTTCAGCTGGAAGGTCCAGAAGGAAAACTAAAATTTCCCAAGTTTACATTGCCTGAGATAGGGAAACCAGGTCTGAGTTTGGAAGGAGCTAATGTGCAGCTTCCCTCGGCAAGCGTGGATGTTTCAGCTCCAAGTATTGAAGGAGGTGTAAGTGTTCCTGTAGCTGAAGGACTAGATGCAAAACTGAAGGGAGCTAAGGTGACTATGCCATCAACAAATCTTTCAATGCCCCAAGTCTCTGGACCTGATTTTGATGTAAACTTGAAAGGACCAAAACTAAAAGGAGACCTGGATGTTTCTAGTGGCCTTAAAGGTCCAAAGGTGGACATACATGCACCAGATGTTGATGTGAGTGGCCTTGGAGGAAAGCTTAAAATGCCCAAGTTTAAATCTCCAACTTTGGAGGGACCTCAAGATGATCTAAATATGAAAGGGGATATTGGATTTTCTGCCCCACAAATCGAGGGGGGCATGAAAGTGCCAGGCATGGATGTACATCTCAGTGCCCCAGACCTTGATATCAGAGGGCCTACAGTGAAAATGCCATCAGTAGGTATTTCTGCCCCAGATTTTGATGTACATTTGAAAGGACCAAAGGTGAAAGGAGATCTTGATGTTTCTGGTGGCATTCAAACCCCAAAAGTATCTGTCAATGCACCAGATGTTAACTTGGAAGGTCCAGGAGGTACGATTAAACTTCCTTCTCTGAAGCTCCCCCAATTTGGCATGTCTAGTCCTCATGTTAAGGGGTCTGACATGAGTGTGAATATTGAAGGACCACAAATTAAAGGAGACCTTAGTGGCTCAAGGATTGATGCAGAATTGAAAGGGCCTACATCTAAAATGCAACCACTTAAAGTTTCAGCTCCAAAAATTTCTGCACCTGACATTGATTTTAACTTAAAAGGACCAAACCTAAAGGGCGATGTTAATATTACTGGTGATGTTAAAGGCACAAAAGTTGGAATGGAAGCACCAGATATTGGCATCAAAAGTTCAGGTGGAAATATTCAAATGCCTTCAGTTAAATTGCCCAAATGTGACATTTCAGGTTCCCAAGGCATGAAGGTTTCTGGGGTGGGTATTGCTGCTGATGCTCCTGATGCCAGTTTAACAGGTCCTGCCTTCAGCATGTCAACACCAAAAGTTTCTGGGTCAGATTTTGATGTAAATTTGAAAGGGCCTAAAATCAAAGGAGGTTTTGGCATTTCTGGAGATGCGAAAGCGCCAGATGTAAATGTGGGGGCACCACACTTGGGCATTGAGCATTCCGGTGGTGAATTCAAAAGGCCACAGCTTTCATCTTCTGGTTTTGGTGTAGACATGAATGTGCCAAATGTTGCAGGGGGTCTTCATGTTTCTGGACCAAAGATAGAGGGCGGTCTGAAAGGTCCCAAAGTAGGAATTAAAGGTCCTGGCATAGATGCAAATTTGCCACAAAGTAACTTAGAAAGTATATCAGGAAAAGTGACATTCCCCAGAATGAAATTGCCTAAATTTGTTTCTTCAGGACATGAGTTAACGGGAAGAGAAGTAGGGGTTGATGTTAATTTCCCTCAGCCAGATGCCAGTCTCCAGGCTGGTGCAGTGGAGGCTGAGTTTGAAGAGCCAGATGTCAAACTTAAGAAATCTAAAATTAAAATGCCAAAGTTTAATTTTTCCAAAGCTAAAGGCAAAGGCGCCAGTGTTGGCTCGCCAGAAGCCTCAGTGTCTATTTCAGGGTCGAAAGGAGATTTGAAAAGTTCCGAGGCAAGTCTAGGTTCTATGGAGGGTGAATTGGAAGGAGGGGAAGCTGCTGCCACTTCATCTAAAGGGAAGTTTTCGTTATTTAAAAGCAAAAAGCCACATCACAGGTCGTCTTCCTTTAGCGATGAACATTCCTCCCAGTCAACCCCCACTGGCACCTTGGAGTTGGGGTGCAGCTCAGAAGCAGAGAAAGGAAAGCAGGCCAAGATGAAATTTGGAACGTTTGGAGGGATAGGGTCAAAAACTAAAGGTTCTTATGAAGTAACAGGCAGTGATGACGAAGCAGGAAAGATGCAGGGGAGTGGGGTCTCATTAACGTCCAAGAAGTCCCGCCTGTCTTCCTCCTCGAGTAATGACAGCGGGACGAAGGGGGGGCTCCGAATGCCAGCAGTAGAACTGACTGTTGCCAAAAAGAAAGAGTAAAGAGTCCGTGTATATATGTCTGTGTATATATATATATCTTCTGTGTGTTTGTATATAAATTTCATAGCTTGAAATACTTTCAACCTCAGCAATAAAACGAATGGCGCCTACTGAAATGTTAGACTTCACGTTGCCTCCCCAAAAGAGAGAAGAGTTTTAAGGCAAGTGATCCTGGAGTTGTGCCATGGTTCATCTGACGTAGTTGAAAGTTTCTTTGTGCTCATGATTTTGGTTTGCGCATTAAATGCTGAGAGCTTAAGTTTACTAGCAAGCTATTTTTATATCATTTTCATTTTACTGAATATTTTCAGTGTCGGTTTATGGAAATAATGTTTCCATTTTAATTATCTTTTGGCTTTTATTTGCAGGGCTTACATTTCTATAATGAGAATGGATATATTGAAAACACTGTAAAATATATAGATACAACTGAGATATGTCACTTTCCCTTCTAATTTGGGGTTTAAAACGACTTGGACTGTTTATCACAGAAAGCTGTGGTTTCTATTAGCTTTGATAGTGTGCTGGTGAGAAAAGTACCCCCGTTTAATTTAAGACTAGAGAACCCGAGTTGCTTATGACAAGTGTCATGAAGAAAAACAGAATTTACCAATAAAAAGACTAACCATGTTTTGGGTTGGATTTGACTGACACCATCTTAGTTGTCTCCATATGTTTGTTTCTTTATTTGTATTATAAGAGAGGACTTTTTCTTAGTTATGGTGCGAAAATCTGTGACTGCCACTTTTCTGATATTTGTTATAATTTCTGTTAACAAATGTATCTTGATTTTAAAAAAATCTTTCAGCACTTTAATGGCAAATTAATTGAGAATGTAAGAAGATTGATCTTGTAAAATGCAAATAAACTGTTTATTAACCTTGCTCCTCTGTCGCTTTGCTGATGTAGGGTTTGGGGGTTCAAATGCTCCAGATGTGCCTCCTCCCCATCCCCCAGGACAGGTGCAAAAGCTTCCCAACACCCAGCTCTCTGCTCCCCTCCTCTGGATGCAGTTGGAACAGACAGCAGGGACTCCTTTCCCTCCTCTGCCCCACCACCTTTGGACACAGGTGCCCTAGCTCAGACACACCTCGCTCCCCTGCTTTTGCCCCCTTGGATCCCCTCCAACCACTTTACCACTCTGCCAAACACAGCCACTGTAGCACTCCCATCTTGCAGTCACAGTGGAATAATGCCTGATTCCATGTTCCCTTCCCTTCTGGTCCCTTGCCACCTGGACACAACTGAGATCACTCCTATGTAGGGATGAGAGGATAACCCCCAGTGACTGCCCCCAACCCAGGATGGGCAAAGGGAGGCGACCCCTCAGCAAATACACCTCAGACACAGTAAGGATCAGGATGGGGAAGACCCCAAGCAACTTCTGGAGTAGAAGGGGAGTGTGAAACCCCAAGCGAATCTCTGCCCTATCTGATGTGGGGAGGGCAAGGGGTAAAGACCATAAGAATGGTCATACTGGGTCAGACTAATGGTCCATCTAGCCCAGTATCCTGTCTTCTGACAGTGGCCAATGCCAGTGCTTCAGAAGAAATGAATAGAACAGATAATCATCAAGTGATCCATCCCGTCAGCCATTACCAGCTTCTGCCAAACAGCAATCCCTGCAAGTCCTGGTTAATAGCCATTGATGGACCTATCCCCCATGAACTTATCTAGTTCTTTTTTGAACCCTGTTATAGTCTTGGCCTTCACAACATCCTCTGGCAAGGAGTTCCACAGGTTGATTGGGCATTGTGTGAAGTAATACTTCCTTTTGTTCATTTTAGACCTGCTACCTATTAATTTCATTTGGTGATCCCTAGTTCTTGTGTTATGAGAAGGAGTAAATAACACTTCCTTATTTACTTTCGCCACACCAGTCATGATTTTATAGACCTCTATCATATCCCCCCTTAGTTGTCTCGTTTCCAAGCCGAAAAGTCCCAATCTTATTAATCTCTTCTCATATGGAAGCTTTTTCATACCCGTAATCATTTTAGTTGCCCTATTCTGTACCTTTTCCAATTCCAATATATATTTTTGAGATGGGGTGACCAGAACTGCACCCAATATTCAAGATGTGGGCATACCATGGATTTATAAAGAGGCAATATGATATTTTCTGTCTTATTATCTATCCCTTTCCTAATGATTCCAAACATTCTGTTAGCTTTTTTGACTGCCACTGTACTTTGAGTATATGTTTTCAGAGAACTATCACAATGACTCCCAAGAACTCTTTCTCGAGTGGTAATAGCTAACATAGACCCCCATCATTTTATCTGTATAGTTGGGATTATATTTTGTAATGTGCATTACATTGCATTTATCAACATTGAATTTCATCTGCCATTTTGTTGCCCAGTCACTCAGTTTTGTGAGATCCCTTTGTAAACTATTCACAGTCTATTTTAGACTTAACTATCTTAAGTAGCTTTGTATCATCTGCAAATTTTGCCATCTCACTGTTTACCCCTTTTTCCGGATCATTTATGAATATGTTGAACAGTATTGGTCCCAGTACAGACCCCCTGGGGGACACCACTATGAACCTGTCTCCATTCTGAAAACTGACATTTATTCCTACCCTTTGTTTCCTATCTTTAACCAGTTACTGATCCAGAAGACCTTCCCCATGAAGAAGACCTTATTCCATGACCACTTACTTTGCTTAAGAGCCTTTGGTGAGGGACCTTGTCAAAGGCCTTCTGAAAATCTAATTACACTATATCTACTGGCTCACCCTTGTCCACATATTTGTTGCCCCCCTCAAAAAATTCTAGTAGATTGGTGAGGCATGATTTCCCTTTACAAAAGCTATATTGACTTTTCCCCAACAAATTGTGTTTATCTGTGTTGTCTGATAATTTAGTTCTTTACTATAGTTTCAGCCAATGTGCCTGGTACTGAATTTAGGCTTACTGGCTTGTAATTTCCAGGATCACCTCTGGAGCCTTTTTAAAAAATTTGGCATCACATTCGCTGTCCTCCAGTCATCTGGTACAGACGCTGATTTAAATGATAGGTTACATACCACAGTTAGTAGTTCTGCAATTTCACATTTGAGTTCCTTCAGAACTCTTGGGTGAATACCATCTGGTCCTGGTGACTTATTACTGTTTAATTTATCAATTTGTTCCAAAACCTCCTCTAATGACACCTCTATCTGGGACATTTCCTCAGATTTATCACATAAAAAGAATGGCTCAGGTTTGGGAATCAACTTCACATCTTCAGCTGTGAAGACTGATGCAGTGAATTCATTTAATTTCTCCGCAATAATCTTATCTTCCTTGAGTGTTCCGTTAGCATCTCGATCATCCAGTGGCCCCACTGGTTGTTTAACGGGCTTCCTGCTTCTGATGTACTTAACAATTTTTTTTGCTGTTACTTTTTGCGTCTTGGCTAGCTGTTCTTCAAATTCTTTTTTTGGCCTTCCTAATTATATTTTTACACTTCACTTGTCAGAATTTATGCTCCTTTCTATTTTTCCTCAACAGATTACCTGCCACTTTTTAAAGGATGCTTTTTATTGCTTCTTTTACTTTGTTGTTTAGATACAGTGGTACTTTTTTGGTCCTCTTACTATGTTTTTTTTTAATTTGGGGTATACATTTAAATTGAGCCTCTATTATGGTGTCTTTAAAAAGTTTCCATGCAGCTCGCAGGGTTTTCACTTTTGGCACTATACCTTTCAATTTCTGTTTAACTTCTTCATTTTTGTGTAGTTCCCTTTTCTGAAATTAAATGTTGCCATGATGGGCTGCTTTGGTGTAGGCAGGGAAATTGAGGCAAAGGACGCTGCCCGACATACTGTAGAAATGGGGGTTTTGCTTAGTATTAATTCAATGTGTAGTTGATTTATTGTTTCCCGTATTAATGTTGTTTCTTTTCTCTTACAAGTTTTCTTTGTTTCATATGCAGTCACAGAGGGCTTGTGAGAGAAGATTTGCTTGTTAAAGGTGTCCAGGGAGTGGGATTTAGATTTCCCCAGGCTTCTGGGTGGGAGCTTGAGCAGAGTGATTTTTAATTTCAAGAGGAACCCCTAGCTATTTGAACCAGGCCCTTGCTGCTACATCTGGCAGAAGGACTTCAAGAGAGTATGCATGACTGTGTTCCATCACTTAATTAAAATGAGAGCTTTCATTTGGGACTAGTTCTGTTAAATAGATTGATTAATTATATAGTTAAATTGATATTACTTTCCTTGTGTCACCAAAGCTCTCATTAAAACCATGGGGAGTCTGAAGTGCAAAAGTAACCTGGGTCTGTATGCCCCATGACTGCAAAGGTAGTGCCATGCTCGGGGGGCTTGCAAGAGAAAACTCAGAACTGCTGTCAAAAAGAATGATTTATTTGTCTACTGTTGTGTTTCTAGACACAGGACAGCAGAAAATGGTGACTATTTATGCGACTGAATTGATTTAATTTATTTTAAAATTGCTACTTCGGCTCTCTTACAGAAATAGCAGCAAACTGCCCTTGTACTAACTCTTGTGAAAGGTTCTTGTTTCGCTTGACCAGGTTAGTTCAGTTCAGGGGTGATTGTGTGGTTTTGTACTGGTAACTCCAGTGTCCAATTTAATGAATTTGTCCAGTTGATTCTTCTCTGGAGTGTGCATTGTCGTAAACTCTTAAAGAACAAGTTAAATACTGAAGTGTAGCCTTGAAATAAGGTCCAGATACACCTTGAACAGAGTTGCTTGAAATACCTGCTGTCTTGCAATCTTAGACCTTGCAGCACTGGATGACACCAGCTGAAGTGATGAACAGTGTGGAAAGTAAGAGCTCAGGAAATGTGCCTGCCTGTCCAAATATCACAAAATCATAGGATTGGAAGGGACGGCGAGAAGTCATCTAGTCCAGTCTCTGCACTTACGGCAGGACTAAGCATTATCTATATCCATGCCACTGTCTTATTATTTCCAAAGTACCTGCAGATTTACTGTCCCTGCTGTGGGCTCTGCATCTCTGTGCACAGAGGCCTCCTCTGTCCCTCCTTGCCCAGATGGTTGTTCTCTGGCTGTATTAAATTTGTTCCAGGGGCTGCAGAGGTCTGGGGGGCAGAGACTGCAGTTCCTCCAGACAGGGCAAAGCCCAGCCGTGGGTGCTGCCCCAAGAAAGAGAAACCTTCCTGCATGGTGGAGAAAGAAGTTGGGATGATGTGAGCCCCTTGGCTGATGGCTGGACAGCACAGGAAATTATGCAGCCTGGCAGTGGAGGGAGGCTGGGCTCTGGATGATAGTCTATTTTGGGGGGAGGGGAGGAATATATAGGGAAATGGGGGCCTCTCCTGGAAAGTCCCTTTTCCTATACTGGCATCTCTTATGTTGAGCCTATGGAGAGATATCTTCTCCCACCATGTAGATGGATTCCTACCCACCCCAGTTCCACTATCCTGGTGCACTTGCAGATGCCCCTGCTCAGTATCCTATGTGATGGCATTCATGCTTTCCACTGGAGAGGGATTCTCCCCACGCCCCACTCCCCATACACTAGTGTGGGTAGTCCCCATGCAGAATCCTACTGCTCCCCCATAGAGGGAGGGTGGGGTCCCCAGTTTTTCCTATATAGAGGGTCCCCCGCAATATCCCCTATCAGCCCCCAATATCTCTATCCCCATACACCCCAATATACGCCCGCCAATATCCCCTATCAGCCCCCGAAGGAGAGGTCTCTATAGTCCCTTTGCTGCCACCTGGTGGTCGCGGAGGTTCACAACAGACACCGGGCCAGAGAAGCGCATGCGCAGCACGCTCCAAGAACCGCTTCACACAAGCAGCCGCGCACAACCAAGGCTTGCGCCACCCCCGCGCGCTTTGAAACCGTTCCCTCCCCTTTTTCGAGCCAGATGGGTGCTGAGCTCCTATTGGTCCGGGCGGCGGAGGGGGCGGGGCACATCACACCCCACCCGAACCCTTGCCGAGGGGGCTCCGGGCCTCGGTCGGCCGCATTCGCGCACGCGCCCTGGGTCTGCGTCCAGTGCGAGGCGGGTGTGACTGAGGCTGTGGGGATGGGGGATGTGCCGGGGTCGGTCGCTACCAGTCCGCCCCCCCCCCCGCCTCTCGAGGAGAGGGGCCGGGCCGGGCTAAGCCAACTGGTCTCCCCCCGTGGTGGCTGAGCCCCAGGCTACCCGCCCTTCCCCCAGGGCAGCTACCCTCCTCCGTCCCCCCAAGAGACCCCTCCCTTGGGGGTGGCTGAGCCCCAGGCTACTCTCCTGAGAGGCCCCCTCCCCTGGGGGTGGGGAGCCCCATGTTACCCCCTGCTGAGAGACCCCCCAGACTATGCCCCACACGAGACCCCCCCCCCCGGTGGCTGCGCCCAGGCTATCTCCCTGAGACGCTTCCATCTCCTGGGGGGGTGGGGCTCTGGCTGACCAGCTGTACCTGTCTGCAGTCCAGAGACCCCCTTCTTACTGGAGGGGCAGAGCCTGGCTACATGGTCCCTGCCTGGAGCCTCTGCCCTGAGAGCCGCTTTGGCTGTTTGAATTCTCCCTTCGGAGAACAGGGTGGGGGAGGTTAGAGCTCTTATTGGGCCAGCTTCTGCTGGTGAGAGAGGTGAGCTTTGGCGCTTACACAGAGCTCTTATCTTCCGGTCAGGAAGAATTCTTCAAGTGACTGGCTGGTGCCTCTTGGGAAGCTGGATTAACTACAGTGAGGGGAGAACCGTTCCTGTCGCTGTACTGGGTGGCTACACTTAGTGCTCCCACGGTGCAGCTGCAGTGGTTCCATGTAGATACAGCCTAAGAAAGGAGACTTGTGACTGGCTCAGAGTTCGTTCTGTTTTCCTTCAGATGCGAAGGCCAATAAGGAAATAAATCCTATTACCTGGTCACAGATCCTGGGTTGTCTGTAATCCTGGGACTGCAGTAAGGAAGCCAGGTAAACATCAATTAGTATAGGTTCTTATGTGGCTTACAGACTTTAAGGATAGAAGGGGCCATTGGGATCATCTAGTCTGACCTGCTCATTGCAGGCCACAGAACCTCACCCACCCATTCCTATAATAGAATACTAACCTTTGGCTGTGTTACTGATGTCCTCAAACCATGGTTTAAAGACTTCAAGTTACAGAGAATCCACTATTTATAGTAGTTTAAACCTGCAACATGGGGCCTGGTCACTTGCAGAGGAAGGTGAACCCTCCGGGATCTCTGCCAGTCTATCCTAGGGGAAAATTCCTTCCCAACCCCAAATATGGTGACGTTAGACCCTGAGCATGTGGGCAAGACCCTTCTAGCCAGACGCCTGGGAAAGAATTCTCTGTAATAACTCAGAGCCCTTCCCTTCTAGTGTTCCATCACTGGCTGTTGGAGATATTTGCTGCTAGCAGTTGCAGATTGGTTACCTGCCATCACAGGCAGTCTCATCATACCACCTCCTCCAGAAATTTATCAAGCTCAGTCTTGAAGCTAGTTAGGATTTTTGCCCCCACTGCTCCCCTTGGAAGGCTGTTCCAGAACTAGACTCCTCTGGTGGTTAGAAAGCTTTGCCTAATTTCAAGCCTAAACTTGTTCATGGCCAGTTTATATCCCTTATCACTACAGTATCTCTGCACCTCATGATTATTAAAGGATTCTATCCTTGCAATGCTTGTGAGGTAGGGAGGGCTTATCTTTATTTTACAGAGGCCCTGGGAGATTAGATGACTAGCCCAGGGGGACATGGGGAATTTGGCCTAGATTCTTAATGGTATTTAGGAACTTAACTCCCATTGAAATCAGTGGGAGTTAAGCACCTAGATATCTTTGAGAATCTGGGCCTTTGTGGTTGAGTTAGGAATTGAACCCAGGACTTCCCTGGCCCAGTTCAGCACCATACCCACTAAACCTCTTTTTCTCCCATTTAAAATGAATCCAGTAATTACACCAGGCTCCGTGCTAACTTTTATGTATGGGCACATCTTTCCAGTCACACATGGATCATGAGTAGGGTTTAAATCCACATCTTCAGATCCATAACCAAGACCTGTTCTGTTTAACTACAGGCCCAAAATACCCAGGGATACAGGTCCCAGTTCTTCCTCCTAGTGCTGCTGTCCTGGAAATGAGCTGATATGTCCGTTCTACCTCTATTTATGGCTGTTGTGGCCCACCAAGAGATGCTGGGAAAAGGGGAAGAGCCTGGGGCACTATTTAAACTGGGTTTCTCCCTACAGATGAGGTAATTAAGCCTTTGGCAAGTCTGGGGAGTAGAGGGGCATGAACTTTGAAAGATAATGGTCCTGGTGAGTCTCCAGAGAGATGTATGGAAAAGGGTAATAGTCTGGCTGTAGTTGGTGGGGTGTGTATATTGTTTTAAGCTCATGTTTCTGTGTCATGTATGGTTAATTTCCCCCCTTATTTTGGGTGTGTCATGCTGGGTAGATGGGGGGAGAGCATTTGTTATATTGTTTGACATCAATATGTCAAAATCATAATGATTCATGTGAGATATACCATGTCAGGTACTGTTAGAAAGGTTATAATATACTAAGTCAGATGATGATACTTATGTTCATCTGTAATATGTGAAATGGAAGTTATAGATATATTTGAGATATCTGTATTTTAAATTGTGCTGCCTGGGCAACACCCCAGATAGGATGGCGGCAGAACAATAGCCTGCTTAATGGCCCATTAAGACACTCATGGATGCAAGGGGCCCAGGAAGAAACTAAAGGCATACCTGAAGAGTTACCAGGATTGCCCCATGTGACTCTGGACTCCATTTTAGTTCTTGTAATATTCCACAAGACTGCATGGCCAGGGCCAGGGGGTATATAAGGCAAAGCCACAGAAACCATTTTGTCTTTGTTCCTGTTCAGTTACTGACATATACCTGCCTCTGGATCAATTCACTTGCAACTGAACCGAAGGACTAAGACCCATCCAGGTGTTGGATGTATACCAGAGGAACTGTACAAGCCTGCAACTCCACAGTTCTCCCAGAAACTTGATGTATATGGACTTTCAATCATTTGTATATATCTGATTTGCTTTGACCCTTTAACATTTCTCTTATGGTTTATTTCTTTCTTTTTATAATAAACCTTTAATTTTAGTTACTAAAGGATTGGCTGGCAGCGTGGTATTTTAGGGAAGATCCAAACTTATATTGAGCTGATACTGTGGCTGACCCCTTGGGGTCAGAGGGAACCTTTTTAGTAAAGAGCTTAGAGTTCAAATAACTCGTCTCTTTACTGGACCTAGTACTGATTTGGGAGCCAGAAGCTGAAATGCAGTAAAGGGGGCTGTGTGTATTTGTATATTGGCTTCTGTGGGAATTCAGCAGCACAGTTTGTGACTGGTTGGGAAGTCTGGCTTCAGTGCCACCCATCAGTGCTGGGAGAATCTGCTCTCCATTTGCAGCCTGCCCTGAACTTGGCATTTTCAGTTGGCTACCCTGGGCACGGGACAGGTCACAGGGTGATTTAGATTTCTTTCTTTTGGGGCGGGACGGGGTGAGTCGGGAGAAATGTGTCAAAAATAAATGGTTAGTGCCAACAGTGTATTTAGCGTGAGTTGCATTGGCATAAGCAAATAAGAGTAAGGCCAGGTCTACACTACAGATTGATATCAGTATAATTATGACTGTGGAGCTAAAGCACCACCTACTGGTTCTGATTTCAAAGGTTGGTGGAAAAACAAATAACTCCAAATAGAATCCCAGCTTTTTAAACAATCCTCTGGTAACTGAAAAAAGTGCATTTTATATACTCACACAAAATTACAATAGAAAGTTATAGCAAAGTTTCATCATAAATAAGCAGACCCTAAAGGACTCAGAATAAAACTGTTGTAAGACTGCTTAAGAGAAGCAATACAAAGACAACCTCATTAGAGAAACACTGTTAAACTAATTCTATTTTTTTCGCCACTATAGTCTCCCTGAAGGGAGGTGCACTGGTCCTGGAGGTACTGCAATACCAGGCTGATGTGTGGAGTGGATGGAGCAAGCTTCTATTCCATCTCCCGGTTCCAAAAATCTATTTAATATATAGTCCTCAGATAGAGAACATATTGGATATTAAACTGGTAAGAACAGATTCAAAATTTTTATTAAAGATAATGTTTAAAAAAAATGGTCAGATACAGAGTTTAAACGGAAGAGTTCCTGGACATCCAGGCATAATGTACAGATTATCAGCGGGTACAGAGTTTGGTTGGGAGTCAGGGAGTACAATGAAAGGATAATCTGTGGTATCCTGGATGGGGGGTAATAGGTTTGACAGTTAACAAAACATGCAATCAGTAATTCGGGAACATCACGTATTGCAGGGGTTATATAGGATGTGGTTAATGGGGAGTAGGTATTACCATAATAGTGGATTGTCCCTCATTGAGTCATGTGGTGTAGATAGTCCTTTAATTGATATGTTACTCAATGTGGCGCTCCAGCTTACTCATCCTGGTACTGTCTGTGCCCGGTGATGTGCTTGATGTAAATCTCTCGACCACCGGATGGTGTCAGACACCATGAGGAGCTGCATCAGCCTGGCGTAGCGCTGACCAACACCGCAGGCCCGCAGCACATGCTCGTTTCGGGGATCCCAAGCGCCCAGTGCTCCAACAATCAGGGCGGGGTCTGAACCTCGTAGCCCTTTACTCTCAGGGTGTCGGCCAGGGGAGCGCATTTCTCCTCCTTATGAGCTCGGGCTGCGTGAAAGGTCGGGGTCCTGTTTTCTAATGGGACTGTGATGTCCACCATAACGATCTTTTTCTGGTCCTCGTTGGTAATGTCCGGCCTCCGCGGGCTGTTGGATATGGGGACGGCGGAGTTCACGGTGACCTTTCCCAAGTGAGGCAGGATGACTTTCATGAGCTGGCTCTGGACCGCGTTGTGCCGCAGCTGCCAGGCTCTGGAGTGGGGCTTGCAGCTGCAGAGGATGCGGGGCCAGGTTTCGTTGTTGTACCCGCACTTCCTGCAGCGTTTGTCCCGGTTCCCATGGCGGATGGCCCCATTCAGCGGGAGGCAGTTGAGTCGGGCACAGTGGATGAACCGCCAGTCCGCGAATCGGGTGAAACTGCCCCCTGCCAGAAAGTGGTTGCTGGCGTCCCACTTGCTGGTCAATTTGAAGGTCTTTCCCCGGTCATGTTTCTTCTTCAGATCCTCCACGTACAGTGCATGATGGCAGCCTTCAGGGACCTCTCCAGCATGCCCCAGGCACTAGGGGTGACGATGGTGTGGTCGGTGGCTCTGATCCGCGGCACCAGGACCGACAGCTCCTGGTGCTCCTTGCACCATGTCCAGCGGCAGCTGATGTGTTTTTCCAGGCATTGCGTTGCAAGCGCAGGTCCAGAGCGAGGGGATGTCGCCCCCGTCGCATCCAAATTCGCCATCCAGGGAGTCATTGAGGTGGTGATGATGTCTTGGCTGGAGGGGGTTCTGCTGATCTGCTTTTTGACCACCTCTCCCAAGGCGTTCGCTGCGATGTTCTTCACGGTGGCTTCTGGGCAGGTCAGCAGGCGGAAGGCCTGGGTGATGACCGCGATGTCGCAGAGGTCGCCCATGCGGGGGACATTGGCGCCTCCCTGTTTGTGCCCGATGTAAGTCAACTCCTTGCTGGCCCTCTGGGGGAGGAACAGCCACCCCTTCACCAGCTGCCTGATGGCGCTGTCGGCCTTGTTGAGGGGCACTTTTGCCACGGCTGAACCCCGCAGGACGAACGAGATGCAGGGGATCAGGAAGGTGTTTCGGGCGTTGATCTTTTGCCAGGGCGCCAGCAGGGAGGCGTCGACCTTGGTGCCATCCTGTAGGATCTCCTTGATGGTGTCCTCGGGGGTCTGTCGGACGCAGAAACCTGTAGGCGTGCCCAGGTGCTGGTACGCCTGATCTTTCTCAAGGGGGCTCATGGGCTCGCCCTGAATGTGGAACGAGGTCACCTGGACCAAGTCCCTTCTGCTGCCGTCAGTGTGGAGGGACGCGCATTTCTTGTTGTTGAAGCACAGTCCTATCCAATCAGCAGCCTGGCTGGTGGCGTTGAACATTCCTCGGAGGCTCTCGGGGTCGTCTGCAATCAGGACCAGGTCGTCCGTGTAGGCCAGGATGTTTACTCTCTCCCCGTGGAGCTCGAACCCTCTTGGGCCATTGGAGATGGATCGGATGAGCAGCTCCATGGCGAGGTTGAAGATGATGGGGCTGAGGGGACAGCCCTGCTTCACCGCGCTCCGGATCGGGATCTCCGTACTCTCCCTCTCGGTCGAGCGGGTGGTGGTGGTGCTCCCGTCGTACAGCTGCTGGAGCAACTGGAGGAAGCCTCCGGGCATCCCAAATTCCTCGAGCGTGGAGAAGATGTTTTGGTGGGGCACAGACCTGAAGGCGTTAGCCAGGTCCAGCCAAGCCATAGTGCACCGCTGCCGTTCCCGCCTAGCTGTTTGGATGTTGGTTTGTAGGATGAAGTTGTGTTCGTAGCAGCCTTCACATGACATGAAGCCCTTCTGGACGGAACTGATGGCTCTCCCGTTCACGGACCAATCTGTGATCCTGGCCACTAGGCAGCTGGCATACAGATTGTAGATGGTGGAGCAGAGAGAGATGGGTCTCCAGTTACTGGGGTCATCTCTCTCTCCTTTCTTGTATATCAGCACCATCATGGCCTTCTTCCAGGAGGTAGGGGTCCGGCGGAACTGTTTGCATCGGTTGAAGAGGGCTGAGAGCACCAGGCAGCCAGGATCTCATTTCTTCAGGATGCTGTCTTTCCCTGGTGCCGTGTTCTTTGTCCTGGAGAGCCTGGCCATCACTTCTTGGGGCGTGAAGTCGGCCTGCAGCTCCCCTGCATTACCAACCTTGGGTAGCGGATGGAGGCACGCTGGGCGCTCGGTGATGTTCAGGTCTATGCGGTCGAACACGCTCTTGAAGTATGCCAGCAGCCTTTTGGAGGGGATTGTGCAGTAGGACGAGGGCCCATCGAGGATCTCTCGGATGGCCTTGGCGCGGTTCGCCCAGAACATCTTCTGGATCCTTGAGGCTGCAGCCGGGTCATAGCGGTGGCTGGCGT
Source organism: Emydura macquarii macquarii (assembly GCF_026122565.2). Classification (NCBI taxonomy): domain Eukaryota; kingdom Metazoa; phylum Chordata; order Testudines; family Chelidae; genus Emydura; species Emydura macquarii. The sequence continues at coordinate 4,284,248 of NW_027131105.1, read as the reverse complement.
TCCTCCTTCCGGGGTCTCTCCTGTTGTTGTTGCGGTGTTCTGCTAGAGGCTGGGGTGGTCTCCTGGTTTGACCTTCTCCCTGCTGCGATTTCTGCAGGCAGCTCCTGGGTGAGCCTGTTCACGAGGAGGTCGAAGTTGCTGAAGGACTCTGCTGTGTCTAGCTTCTCCGTCCAGGTGAGCTGCCAGGGCGTGGCAGTCGTCATTGCCGGCCGCTGATCGTCTTGGTGTGCCACAGCGGTGGGCTCGGGCTGCATGCTTGTAGTGCAGGCGGCCTGTGGTCTCTCTTCATCCGAACGCTCAAGGTTCCTTTTGCTTGGGTGGTGGGTTAGGACCTCTGGTGGCGTGGTGGTGTCACAGGGCACCTGGTCTTCTCTTGGCGGTGACTGGGCAGTGCTGGTCCTTTTGTGAAGGACAGACTTGGAAGCTCTCGCTCCGGTCCTCAGCGGGACACAGTCCAGCTGCAGGGATTCTGTGATGCCGCTGGTCCTTCTGCGGCTGGGTTCTGTCCGGGCGGACTCTGATGGAGCAGGCAGTGTTCTGGGGACAGGACCCTTTGCAGTGGTCTCAAGGGCTGTGCTGGGCCATTTGGGGGCCTGGCACTGCGGTCTTGCGGCAGGGTCGTCTCCACCATTGGCTGGCATTTGCTTTGTGGCCTGGGGGGCTATGCTGGCCTTCCTGGAAGCAGGGTGGGAGGCAGCCGGCCGCAGGAGTGCACTGATCCCTCCTGGGACAGGGTGACCGCGGATGGATAGCTGCCCTGGGGTACTTAGCTGTCGATGGAGTTCTCTCTGGTGATCCACAGGGGAGTGCTGGGCCCCTTGTTGACGGAGCCCTGACTGGAGGACTTTGAGATGGTTGTTGTCCTGTCAGCTGCGGCATCGTGCTTTGCTAAGCCAGGGACGGTCCTCGTGATGGTAGGTTGGTGAGACATGCTCCCCTGCTGTGGGTCCGAAGCAGATGGCTGGGGTGCAGCAGTGGAAGCAATGGGTGGGTTGGGAGCCTGAGCTAGGGTGTGTGGTGCTTCCATGGTCCGAGCAGGGTTGGGGACCATCCTTTCTGGTGTGGGAGGCCCATTGCAGGTCACTTGGTGTGACCTGCATTTCTTCTGCGTCTCGAAGGGCATGCCGCAGAGCATGCAACTGAAGGCTACTCGCTTGTTGTGGATTCTCTTCAGGGGCCTCGTGACGCCGTCCAGGAGGTGGAATTCTCGGGCCGGGTGGCAGATGGGGCAGGAGAGCGCATCTTTGGTGAATGGATAGCGAAAGTAGATGTAGTCCTCCTTCCCTCCGGCCTCTTGCCTTGGAAAGGCTTCTACCGTGTCAGTGGTTCCTGGGGACAGGCAGTACCTGTCTGTGAGGGTGTCATCAGGGAGGGTGAGCGGAGCAGTGGGAGTTTCGGGATTCTGGGCAGCAGGGCTGGCGGTAGTAATACTCTCTGGGGCATCGCTCCTTCGAAGATAGTTGAGGACATTGGTGACCCTGGTCGCGATATCCTGTGAGGTTGCCCTTGCAGGGCAAAGTCCTGTTGCAGTAGCATTTTGGGGTCGAGGAGCTGTTTGTAAGGAGGTGCTGCTGGCCTTCTTTGATGTCTCAGGGGCGCCGACGGTCTTCTTGAGAGTCGCCATCCGAGTTACGTTGCGTGGGGCTGATGAAGCGACAGGTTCCCGGGGAGCATTCCTCTCAGAGGGAGAGGCAGATACAGCCATTGCAGAAGTAATGGCTAGAGCTGCGCCCCCAGAGGAATTTCAAGGGGGAGCAGCAGTGGCAGCCGCTCCTTGGGGGGCTCTCTGCAGGGCAGGGGGAGCAGGAGGGTTACCGGTGCTGGATGGATTCGTTTCCTGAAGGGCGTCCCGAGCATCAGGGACAGCCACATCCCGCGGGTGGACCTAGAGAGAGAAGGAGTAGAATCATTAATGACAGTGGTATCTAGCAAAGCTGAGTCCCGAGAAGCATTGCAAGGGGGGACAGCAGAGGTGGTGGCTCCTGGGGCGGCCTTCGGGAGAGCAAGGGAAGGAGCCATCATAGGAACGCCAACCTAAGCTGCCTCCCAGCAAGGGTCCTGAAGCGGAGCCGGAGAAGCGTGGGTCGAAGCTGCATCCTGGGAGCTGTCCAGAGGCAGAGGAAGAGCAGCAGTGCAGGCAGTGGTCCCAGTCATCGATGAGAATGGTGATGGGGCAGCTGATTTCCCCAGAGCAGAGGCAGCAGCGGAGCGAGCTTTGGTGGAAGCAGCAGCTCTTTGAGGGGCATCCCGGGGAGAAGTGGGTGGAGTAACACAGGCATCAAGTGCCGATCCCCTGGGCACCGAGGAGGGTGTTGCTGCTTCCTGACGATCTGGAGCAGTCACTGGAGCAGCAGAGCAAGCGTGGGTTGAAGCCGCTTTGCCTGATTCCCGAGCAGTGGTCGCTGAAGCAGCAGCAGGGCAAGCACTGGTTGAAGCAGGTTCCCGGAAGGTAGCAGGAGCAATAGCGCAGGAACATGGGGCAGGCTTCCGTGGGATCATCGGCGGTGCAGTTGATTCCCAAGGAGCAGTCCCTGGAGCCAAAGCGGCAGCAGGACGAGTGCTGATGGAAGCATTTTGCTGGGAAACAGCTTGAGAAGAAGCAGGAGCAGCCTGTACAGCAGAAGTGGCAGCGGGCTGAGTGGTGATTAAAGCAGCTCTTCAAGTAGTACCTCTGAAAGGAGGAAAATCAGCAGCATGGGAAGTCCTCTGCCAAATTGGCGCTGGAGTGATCATCTTCTTGGTCCTGGTGAAGCTTCCAAATATAGCTGAAACAGCGGAATCCATCTTGAGATCAGGAGTTTTCTTTTGGTGGTGTAATTCAGCTCTTCTGGTGGTGCAGGCATCTGCCTCAGTGATTAATCCAAATGAATTGAATTAAACTGATAAGAATAGATTTAAACATTTTATTAAAGATAATGTTTTTAAAAAATGGTCAGATACAGAGTTTAAACGGAAGAGTTCCTGGACATCCAGGCATAATGTACAGATTATCAGCGGGTACAGAATTTGGCTGAGAGTCAGGGAGTACAATGAAAACATAATCTGTGGTATCCTGGTTAGGGGTTGTCATGCTGGTTAGATTGGGGGGGGAGAGGGAGGGGGCGTTTACTGTATTGTGTAACATTAATATGTCAAATCATAATGATTCATGTAAGATATGCCATGTCAGGTACTGTTAGAAAGGATGTAATGTGCTGAGAAAGATGGCAATACTTATGTTCATGTGTTATATCTGTAATGGAAGTTATGGACATATTTGATATGCCTGTGTTTCAAGCTATGCTGTATAAGACACACCCCAGACAGAGAGGCGCCAGGACAATAGCCCACTTAATGACCCATCAAAACCTTTACAGAGGCAAAGGGCCCAGGAAGAAACTAAAGGCATACCTGAAGATTTACCAGGATTGGTCCATGTGACTCTGGACTCCATTTTAGTTTTTAACGTTCCACAAGACAGCATGGCCAAGGCCAGAGGGTATATAAGGCCAAGCTACGGAATCCATTTTGTCTTTGTTCCTGTTCCTCTACAGACACATACCTACCTCTGGATTAATTCATTTGCAACTGAACCGAAGGACTTAGACCCATCCAGGTACTGGATGTGTACCAGAGGAACTGTACAAGCCTGCAACTCCACAATTCTTTTAGAAACCTGATGTGTATAGACTTTTAATCATTTGTATATATCTGATTGCTCTAATCTTTTAACAGTTCTCTCATGGTTTCTTTCTTTCTTTTTGCAATAAACCTTTAGTTTTAGTTACTAAAGGATTGGCTGGCAGAGTGGTATTTTAGGTAAGATCCAAACTTATGTTGATCTGGTGCTGTGGCTGACTCTTTGAGGTCAGAGGGAACCTTTTTAGTAAAGAGTATAGAGTTTAAAGAACTGATCTCTTTACTGAACCTGGTGGCTGATTTGGGAGCCAGGAACTGGAATGCAGTAAAGGGGACTGTGTGCTTTTGTGGACTGGCTTCTTGATAACCAGTGTGGGGAAGTCAGAAGCAGTTTGTGGCTGTTTGGGAAGCTTGACCTCAGTGTCACCCATCAGCGCTGGGAGAACCTGCTCTCCTTTTACAGCCTGCCCTGACCTTGGCATTTTCAGGTGGCTACCCTAGGCACGGATGGGTCACAGGGGGTAATAGGTATGACAGTTAACAGTACAAGCGATCAGTAATTCGGGAACATCACTTATTGCAGAGGTTACATAGGATGCAGTTAATGGGGAGTAGGTATGTCCATAATAGTGGATTGTCCCTCATGGAGTCTGCTATGTGGTGTAGATAGTCCTTTAATTGATAAGTTCCTCGTGGTGGCGCTCCGCATGCTATCAAAGGCCTTCAGAGCTAAAACAAATTCCGACGTTCTCACAGGAGTAGTGAAGGATTCCATGTTTCCTGTCAGCATTTCCATGATTTCTGAAACATGGGGCTGGGTGTCCTGGTGCCACAGGTCAAGAACACTGAGCACACAATAGTCACTCAGAGTGAGGACCATGCTTGAGAGGAGCCTGAAGGATGCCATCCATGGGCAGTACATAGAAAACCTGAGACAGAAGCTGGACCAGGGCAAGGCTTTCGAAGTGACATGCAAGTGGGATGTCAGCAACCACTTCCTCCCCAGGCGCAACTTCACCTGATTTGGAGACTCATCCACAGGGCCCAGCTCAGTTGCATCATGCTGAACGGAGCTATCGCCCATGGGAATTGGGACAAGTGATGCAGAAAGTGTGGCTATGCCAGCAAGACACTACACCACGTCTTGTGTAGCTGCAAGCCTCACTCTAGAGCCTGGCAGCTGCACCACAACGCCATACAAAATTGCCTAATCAAGGCCATCCTGGCACCCATGGGGAAGGTAGCCGTGAACTCCATCATCCCTGGAACCAAGAACTCTGAGTTTAAGCCTGGTTCTCATACATAATACCATAGTGCATTGACACCATACCACAAGGCAGAAGAATTACACTGCTTCTAGGTTTCAACTCTGCCTGCAACTTGCTTATGTACTGAAATGCTTGAGCAGTAGGTTTTCACATGCCTCCTCCCCAGATCCACCCCCCTTGCATACTATAATGAGATTTTTTCCTCAGGACAAAGTCCGAGATATCTTTAAGGAACCTTGACACTCAGATAGGAAATGATTCTCATGCCTGGCAAGATCTAATATTCATGTAGGATTATCTGTGAATATCTGATATTATTATGACATATAGTCAGCTGAACATGTAGCAGTAATTAAGGATAATAGAACAATAAGGCAATACTGAAAATATATATTGAGTAAATAAGAACTGCTATTCTGCTGGACTGTCTTTGTGCACCATGAAAAGACACAAAAGAGAAACTAGTTAGTGGCTTTTTTGAGTTCAAAAGACTTGCATTCAGACACAAATCCTATTAAAAATAACTTAAAAATTGATCTCAGGCCTGCAGAACAATGTATCTTGTTAGACATGTAGAACAAGACCTTTGGGGTTGTTTTATAGTTAGTCTGAAGCCAGGCTAGCTTTACTTGTTCCTGAAAGAATGGTTGGCATCCTATCATGAAGTGCATTAACATTTCCTGCTTAAATCAAGTTGGAATCGATACCCCCATTTGGAAGCCAAGGTGATTTTTTTTTTTTTTTTTTTTTTAAAAAGCATCTTCAAGTTACTGAATCTTGCTCTTGGCAAACTTTTATGCTTTTTAAAGTTTTTGTGTGGCTGAACATTCATATGGGTTTGGGCTGTCTTTTCTCACCTGAAACTGCTGACTTTCTGTCTGCGCCTCCTTGTATAATGATTCCCTTTTGATTGCTTAAATGTACAGACACTTGTCCATCAGACCTGTCATATTTAGTCTGACCTAACTCTTGTGTCTTGTATTGTTTTATTTTGTAGCATCTACCCTGAAATGTGTATGTCTAGGAAAAGTTCACAGTAGTAGTAACTACCCAATTTTTGCTTCTTAGCATTTCCTTCCTAGCATGTTTTTTTTTTTTTTTAACTGTTGACTAATATTTACTTAAGAGCAGCAGCTATGCTGACATTAAACTAGGCTGCATGTGAATTGTGAGTAGGTATCTTTTGACTAACAATGCACATCCTGTGGTGCTTTGGGGAGAATGCAGACTGCAAGATAATTGTGTGGTGTGTGCGCGTCTAATCTTACATGACCAGCTTTTGTAAAACTGCCATTTTGTTGTTGGCTGAATTTATGGCTTAACTTTACCTCATTCCTGTTGAGGTGCATGAAATATTGAACACTATTTAAGAGCTCTCTCATCAAAATACATATCTTCTCACTGGTCCTTTTCCCAAAAAAATGTGTGCAAGACTCATACAGAAGCCATACTACAGATTGAATACATGATAATTTAGAGGAAGATACAAATCTCTTCTGTGACTAGAGGAATATTAGTAGATTTACACACAATGCACTTTACTGACTGGAAAATCCATGTTGGCAACCAAATGACTACTGTTTGGTGTTTATAAGTCAAATAATTTTACTCTTATTCTCTAAACTTTTATGTGGAAGAGATGAGCTTTACTTAAAATTATGTTTTAAATATTTTCAAATACATTTGTTAAAGCTACTTCACTTTCTTAATGCTTTCCATTGAAATTGACATCTGCACCTTCACTTGCTGTTCAGAACTAATATATATTAAGCATAGTTCAGTAAATTTCTTGTCCTAAATCAAGAAGCAAAATGGTACACCGATGATAACATAAATGACCCTTCTTTGTGTGTGATTTTCTAGGATCCTCTACAGACAGTCTCATCACATTTCTTGAGACTCTACCACAATCAGCTATGCAGGTCCACTGCAAGCTAGCCAGAATAACACCAAGAAAGGAATATTCACAGATGATCTTCATGACCTGGTGGATCAGCAGACAAGCCAAAACTGTGTTGGAGCGGCACAGTCAAAAGCTTCTGTAAACCAACTGGAACAGAACCAAAAAAGGCAAGACGTGGCACTGAAGGCTAATTTCATGCTGACACAGAAGGAGACGTGGAGTAAGTAGCACTCCTTGAAGAACATAAATCTTGCTGTGTGTCTGAAAGCCATTGTGGAACTCATGTGGAGGAGGACATAAACTAAAACACTCCAGGGAAGTGTCCATCTTGTTTCATTAAGTACTGAAATAGCCTAACATTTTGTTGTTGTTTGGAATTAATTTGGGCAAACTCTGGGCCCATATATTTAAAATGAAGAACTGCTAATTAATAGTTGATTGACGGTGTGATGGAGAGTGCTTCCAACACAGGTCCTGGAAGAGCTGAAATGGGCCAAGTGGGCCCAATCAGTTAACTAGGCTGCAAAGAGGGGAGCTTTAGGCTGGAGTCAGCTAATTGAAAGGACGGTCAGCTGTGCAGGAACAAGTGGGGCCTGTATAAAGCCAGATAGCTGGCAACAAGCAGAGACTGCTGGGGAAGGCTTCATGAAACCAGGCAGCAGCTGCCATGGCTGGGAAGGGGGAGGAGTAGTGTTTGGGGTCTGCAGGGAGAAAGCCTACAGTCACTCCCTGGTAAGAGGTCATTGGTTTGGAGCTGGTACTCCCAGAGAAGGGGGGCAGAACCAAGAAGAGTAGGAAGCAGTAGGGAAGGAGCAGTGAGGGCTGAGAGTGTAGAGCCTAGAACTACTGAGCTGAGGGTCCCTGGATTGGAACCTGGAGTAGAGGGTGGGCCTGAGTTCCTCTACCAGCCACTGAGGACGTGGCATAGAACTGAGGCAGTGAATGGGAAGACTGCCTAGGACTGCTGAGGGACTGTACCGCAGAAGGGGGGAACGCTGAGTGACCTGACTGGAGGGCTGAATCTCACAGAGGACCCTGTGGGTCCTGGAGCTAGAGGAGCTGCAGACCAAAATCTGAGTGATGGTGTGCAAACTGTGGATGGGGATGTTTACCTCTAGAGCTAATCCCCAGAGTGACCCAGAAGGAGGTGCCAGTGCAGCGGTGAGTGGTGCACCCTGTGACAGATCATAGAATCATAGAAGATTAGGGTTGAAAGGGACCTTAGGAAGTCATCTAGTCCAACCGCAACTAAATCATCCCACCCAGGGCTTTGTTAATCCGGGCCCTAAAAACCTTTACGGAGAGAGATTCCACCACCTCCCTAGGTAACCCATTCCAGTGCTTCACCCTCCTAGTGAAAAAGCTTTTCCTAATATCCAGCCTAGATCTCCCCCCACTGCAACTTGAGACCATTGCTTCTTGTTCTATCATCTGCCACCACTGAGACCAGCCTAGCTCCATCCTCTTTAACCCCCCCTGCCCCTTTCAGGTAGTTGAAGGCTGCTATCGAATCCCCCCTCACTCTTCTCTTCTGCAGTCTAAATAATCCCAGTTTCCTCAGCCTCTCCTTATAAGTCATATGCCCCAGGCCACTAATCATTTTTGTTGCCCTCTGCTGGACTCTCCAATTTGTCCACATCCTTCACTTAGTGAGAGGCCCAAAACTGAACACAATAATCCAAATGTGGCCTCACCAGTGCCGAATAGAGGGGAATAATCATTTCCCTTGAACTGTTGGCAATGCTCCTACTAATGAAGACCAGTATGCCATTAGCCTTTTTGGCAACAAGGGCACCCTGTTGATTCATTCAGTTTCTTGTCCACTGTAACCCCCAGGTCCTTTTTTGCAGAAGTGCTGTCTAGCCAGTTGGTCCCCAGTCTGTAGCAGTGCATGGGATTCTTCCATCCTAAGTGCAAGATGCTGCACTTGTCCTTGTTGAACCTCATCAGATTTCTTTTGGCCCAATCCTCCAATTTGTTTAGGTCACTCAGTATCTGTCCCTACCCTCCAGCGTATCTACCACTCCCACCGGCTTAGTGTCCTCTGCAAACTTGCTGAGGGTACAATCCACCCCATCATCCAGATCATTAATGAAGATGTTGAACAAAACCGGCCCCATGACCACTCTGCTTGATACCAGCTGCCAACTAGATATTGATATCTAGATATCACTACCCCTTGAGCCCGATGATCTAGCCAGCTTTCTGTCCACCTTATAGTCTATTCATCCAACCCATGCTTCTTTAACTTACTGGCAAGAATTCTGTGGGAGACTCTATCAAAAGCTTTGCTAAAGTGAGGTATATCATGTCCACCACTTTCCCCTCATCGACAGCCAGTTATCTCATCATAGAAGGTAATTAGATTGGTCAGGCATGACTTGCCCTCGGTGAATCCATGTTGACAGTTCCTGATCACCTTCCTCTCCTCCAAGTGCTTCAAAATGGATTCCTTGAGGACCTGCTCCATGATATTTTTGGGGAGTGAGGTGAGGCTGACTGGTCTGTAGTTCCTTGGATCTTCCTTCCCTTTTCTAAAGATGGGCACTATATTTGCCTTTTTCCAATCGTCCAGGACTTCCCCTGATTGCCACAAGTTTTCAAAGATAATGTTCAATGGCTCTGCAATCACATCAGCTAACTCCCTCAGCACCGTTGGATGCATTGCATCCAGCCCAATGGACTTGGGCTTGTTCAGCTTTTCTAAATAGTCCTGAACCTGTTCTTTCACCACTGATGGCTGCTTATCTCCTCCCTGTACTTTGCTGCCCAGTGCAGTAGTCTGGGACCTGACCTTGTCTGTGAAGACAAAGGCAAAAAAAAGCATTGAGTTCTTCAGCTATTCCCACATCATTTGTCACTAGGTTGCCTCCCCTATTCAATAAGGGGCCCACACTTTCCCTGACCACCTTCTTGTTGCTAACATACCGTTGAAACCCTTCTTTTTACCCTTCACGTCCCTTGCTAGCTGCAACTCAAATTGTGGTTTGGCCGTCTTGATTTCATCCCTGCATGCTCGAGCAATACTTTTATACTCCTCCCTAATCATCCATCCAAGTTTCCACTTGTAAGATTCCTTTTTGTGTTTAAGCTCACCAAAGATTTCTCTGTTAAGCTTAGATGGTTGCCTGCCATATTTGCTATTCTTTATGCACATCCAGGTGTCTTGTTCCTGCACCCTCAATAAGGTTTCTTTAAAATACAGCCAGCTCTCCTGGACTTCTTTCCCCCTCATATTAGTCTCCCAGAGGAGTCAGTCTGCTTTTCTGAAATCCAGGTCCACATCTTGCTTTTCTCCTTTCTTCCTTTCCTCAGGATCCTGAACTGGACCATCTCATGGTCACTGCTGCCCAGGCTGCCATCCACTTATACTTCCCCTACCAGTTCTTCTCTGTTTGTGAGCAGCAGGTAAAAAGGAGCTCAGCCCCTAGTTGGTTCCTCCAGCACTTGCACCAGGAAGTTTTCCCAATCACTCTCCAAAAACTTCCTGGATTGTCTGTACACTGCTGTATTGCTCTCTCAGCAGATGTCAGGGTGATTGAAGTCGTCCCCCATAAAAACCAGGGCCTGTGACCTGGAAACTTCCTTTAGTTATCGGAAGAAAATCTTGTCTACCTCATCCTCCAGGTCTGGTGGTCTATATCAGATGCCCGCCATGACATCACCCTTGTTGCTCTTGCCTCTGAACTTCATCTAGAGACTCTCAACAGGCTTTTCTCCAGTTTCATGCAGGAACTCTGAGCCTTCATATTGCTCTCTTACATATAGTGCAACTCCTCCACCTTTTTTCCTCTGCTTGTCCTTCCTGAACAGTTTATACCCATTCATGACAGTGCTCCAGTCATGTGAGTTACCCCACCAAGTCTCCATTATTCTAGTCACGTCACAGTTCCTTGACTGTGCCAGGACTTCCAATTCTTCCTGCTTGTTTCCCAGGCTTCTTGCATTTGTGTATAGGCATTTTAAGATGACTAACAAATAGAAATTACAGATAGAAATACACTTACAGGTAATTCATATGCTGCTTGACTTAATCAGGGTTTTACTATTGCTGAAGTTCTCTTTAATGTTTAATATTAATTTTCCTCAAATAATTTGGCTGCTGGGTTAGTGGCGTGGAGGCAGCATGCTGCAGGCCCTTGTTCTGCCAGAGGCTGTGTGAATACTGTCTGGGAAAGGAAAGTGGGTAACAGCTGGGCATTTTTCTTACCCTTGCTAGTTGATCTGTACAGTGGGGGGGCTGGAACAATTTTTATAGTGTGGGTGCTGAGAACCATTGAAACAAACTGTAAACCCTGTGTACAATGAAAACCACTTCAAGCCAGGGGGTGAGGCAGCACCTATGCTGTACAGTTCTAGTCACATCTGCCGTACAGACTAGCTGCCCATTTGAAATGTTCACTTCAAAAATAGTACCAGGGTGACCCAGAATAAAATGAGGAGTGGAAACACTAGCATCTTGTTACCCATTAATCCTCTCTGATGTTCAGTGATGGAACTGAATATCCTGACTTGCGTGTATATCTGTGTATATGCGAACACCCATACTTCATAGCTGGGTGACGGTGCTGAATGAGAACTTACGCTAAATCCTTGCCAGCACAGATATGAAGGAAAGAGACAAACATTGAATCCCAGTTACACCACACAAAAATCCCACAATTCTTCCTGGCCTACAGTGCTTTGTATACTTCTGGACTTAATTACTTCTTGCCCAATCGTTTTTGCTTTGGCTCACTCTTCAGGAGGCTGAAAATTGAGTCTAGGAGAAAGAAACTAGAGAGCAATGAAGATGAAAAAGAAAAAAATGAAAGAGAAAACTGTATAGTTTAACAGAAATAACTAGATGTTGGTGGGATAACATTGCCCTTTTAAAAACAAAACAAAACAACTTATTTAAAAAAATACATTGCAGTAGTGTCTAAAGCCAAACAAGTCTGGATCCCATGGAGCAAGGCAGTGAACAAACATATACAGAACCTGCTGACTTCCTTACATGGAAAAATATACATACAATACTGTTAAAAATGACTAGTTTCAATTCAGTAGTCATAGCCTAACAAAAAGGAGGGTACTAAATCCCCTACATAGCAATGATGTGACCACTGTGTGCAGTTCTGTTGTCCAAATTCATAATAGGTGAAGATGTTTCACAACGATACATATGTCTGTAGATCCTGAGAGTTATCACAAGCTGAGCAAACTAGTTCTTGGTCAGTCCTTGGATGGGAGTTCTCCAAAGGTGGTGCAGAAAGTGGTGTTGGGGTGGCATTCTACCAGTTCTTAAACAACACCCCAGAAAAGGGGTTTTGCAGTTGGAAAGCTTCCTTTGCTGAGATTTCAGCAAAAAGAAGAAATGTTAGTCCAGGTATCCTGCTCAAGTTCCAGTGTTGGTAATTTCAGTATATTTTATCTAACTCTCTTAGTAATATCAATTGAGAAGCCATCTTTGTTTCTTACCCTGATCTGTTCAGTGTTGTGCACTAATTAAGAGCTCCCATATTGCACCCCGAGAGTGGCAGAATATTTTGGGATGGAGGGAAGGGGAAGGAGTGTTTTGCATACTTTACATATGAAAAGTGTTGTGGATTTATTGCATCCTAACATAAGATTATTGTCCGAGGAAATAACACAAATGGTTGAGGTTTTAGAAAAAAATGACTAACAAGGAAAACTAAGCACGCAGGGAGGGATTCCCCTATGGCCCCATATGCCAGAACATTCACGCACCGGGACTGTGAAAGGCAGGGCCCAGGGCCAGGTGGCAGGCAGTAGAGCAGGCCATAGGCAGCTCTTGAGAGGCTGACCATAAACTAGATCAATCAAAGAGTGCTCTAATTTATACTTGGATCCACAGTGGCTTCCAGAACAGCCTAAAGTCCTCGGGGTACAAAGCTGGCACCCAGCCACATTGGCCCCACTTCCCTTTGGGTTTTGCCTCTCTGGGCTATGCAGCCAGAGGTGCAACCCAGAATTCCAGCCATAACTGGCAAAAACATGGCTACAGATGTGATTAAAGAGGGAGATTTTCAATGGCACAAATGGCAAAGGCATTAGGGACCAAACTGCTATTTGTGCCTTTGAAAATCTTCCCTAAATCTACAAATGCTTGGCTGGATTTGAAATGAAAGGAGAAAAGAATGGTTTATGTTGATGATCAGAGAAGAATAACCAGATGAAAAGGGATGAAGTTGAGCAGAGGGACACTTAGCCTAGACAGCACGAAAAATGTGCCATCAATGTCAATTACAGGAGCAGGGAGGTAATTCTCCCTCTGTATATGGCATTGATGAGACAAATCCTGGAACACTGTATACAGTTCTGATGTCTGCTTTTTAAAATTTAGAGGGAGTGGAGAAAAAAGCCACAAAAATGATTTGAGAGCTGGAGAAAATGCCTTACAGTGGTAGACTTAGGCTATGTCTACACTGCCGGTGAAATTCGGTGGCAGTCGATGGGAGATACGCAATCTACTCTATGTAGCTTGCATATCTCCTGTCGACTTCTTAACTTCTACCTACTATGGCGTCCCCACTATGCTGTGCCGACGGGAAATGCCTTCTCGTTGACGCAGTGTTACTCTTTTTGATGGGGGTGGATTAGTGGCATCGACTTCTGGATTGATTGAGTAGGTCTCCAGTGCCGCGCAGTCGATCCTGCAGAATCAATCCGGTGGCACAGACAGTGCTGTCGTCAATGTAAACATAGGCTTAGAGCACAGTCTGTTCATCATTTCAAAAAGATTGAGAGGTGACTTGATTAAGGTATGCAAGTACCTTCATATGGACATTAAAGCCAGATAAACTCAATTTAGAATAAGGCACACGTTTTTCCCAGGGAGGATGATTAACTAGTGGAATTAATTTCCAAGGGAAGTGGTGGATTCCCTATCTCTGATGGTTTCAAATTCAGATTGGATACCTTTTTTTCTTTGCCAGACATAAGTTATTTGGCTCTGTGTTTCTCTGGCCTGTGTTTTGCAGGAGGTCAGACTAGATGATCTAAGGGTTTTTTTGGCCTTATAATCTAGAATCTATATAATATCTATATATATTATAATATCTGTATAATCTAGGATCTATATAAAATCTCTTTAAAATAGCTGTGGCAGGCCTGCCACTTGAGTCAGTCTAGTTTTTTAGTTTTGTTTTTTTAACTGGGCAAAGCAATTGTAACCTTGGAACAAGTCTCTTTCGTCAAAATCTGCCTATCGTGCCCTTATTCTGCACACAACCTTCATTAGTATTAGTAGGAATTGCATGCATGGTCTTAGGGCTTAGTATGAACATACAGTCTGCTTCTCTCTCATTTTGCAACTTGGGCAGCATACTTCGTATCTCCTATAAAAGAACATTTCTGGTGTTCTTAAGGTTCTTTGTATTGCTGTTAGGCAAACTGCTTGCAGTGTGAGTGCAAGGTATTACAGGTAACTTTTTTTTTTATAATGACAGCTGGGCATGAGGGAAAATCAACTAATAGCTTCTTGGAATGTTGATAGCCATGCTTGGCCAGTTGCATAAAGACTTGTAGTGGTTTTTCTTTTTCTTAATTTCCCTCTCTTCCATAGTTGGGAGCAGTGTAGACAATACATAAGACTAGGCTGGAAAAAGAGCACTTTAACTTCTGCTTTCCTGGGGCTTTCCTGGAACAGCTTTCCATTTTGTTCCTATCAAAGTGAGAATTCCTACAGTAGTATATGCTACATTGCCCATCAGTTTGGCTATGAAATATCAATAAGTTTTACATTTGAAAAAAATACCTTCAGATTTTCAGTAGAATTATGTGAGCACTCAAATACAAGTAGATTCTTCATCTAAACCTGCACATGAAATATTCCCTTTCAAACAGGAGATATGCATGAAATCTCATCATCAAACAGAATGTGTCAAAATATAAAGGGAAATAATTAGTAAGTATCGATGTCAAAGCACCAAAGAAGAACATTTTTCACTAATGCCTATCCATGTTGGACAAGTATGGAAATAACCATCTCTTGCAGGTAGTTGTGGGCACCATGAAAACAGGAATTGACATCTGCTGTATGTGGAGAGTACTTAAAGGTGTGTGCCGCATATCCTGATATGAGGAAAAAGTGTGGCAGATGAAATAGACATTCTCTTACTGCTAAAACAGAAGGTACTGTGTATCACACTCCTAACTGGTGAGTCCTCTGAATCCAGGTGTCAATTGGGATTTGGCAAAATGAGCCTGCACCAGAACTTCACTCCAAATTAGGAATTTGCACTAATGGACATGACTGTCAGCAAAGCTGACAAAAAGTTAGCCAACAAAATAGGACATCTGGTCCAGCAATCGTCTAATGATCGAAAACAACTCATTCTGTCATCAGGGAATTGAGATGAAGATGAAATAGTGACAAAATTCAACCTAATCTGTGAATTTAATCCTGAAATCAACACCTGGACAATAAATTACAGGACTCCTACTCCCCCTCCCAGAACTGTTTGCTGTATTTTTACAGTTCACGAGGGGGGCTTATCTGATACAATTCCAATAGTGCTTTGCTATGTCTTGAGTCTGGCAAAATTCTTCAAGTGTGCTTCAATTGAAATAGCTATCTGAACATCAGTCAGATCTAGTGAAATACCCGCTGATCTTAATTACAGCCCTGACTTTGATCCTGATATAGATATTCAAATGGTTGCTCTTGGACAAGTATTTCAGATCAAGCTGAGTTTTGCCTTGAATTTTATGAACTAAGTGAGCAGAGAGACTTAAAATCCATGGTTTTACTGAAACTAGTAAATCCAGGATCGCTTGCATCATGCCATGGCACTGTTTTGAAGGCCCTAGCTGTGATGCCACACTCAGATGCTGAGGGAGGTAGGAGTGCTAATAATCTGCTGAAAACTTCTGAGGTAGTCTTTAAAGATATTTACTAAAATCATGTCTTTCAATCTTCATTCAGTGTGGTTGGAGAATCACAAAAAGGTCACTGAAGAGTAGTAACCTACATCTGTCGTGACTTTTACAAGATAGAGCCTGCATGCGTGTGTATTTTTTGGGCACCAGATAATATTAGGGGTATTGTCTGTAAGAAGCAGCTATGCTTAAGTGTGATTTAGTAGACATACACCAAGGAAGAACCAGACTTTTATCAGTGACGTTCTCAGGATCTAAAAAAGCTGGATCACAGCTGACAATAAGCATTTCTCCACATTCTAGTTCTTCTATCTTCAGAGGATAAACAGAGCTAGCAAGAATATTTGCAATAGTGCCATCTAGTGACTTGCAGTAATGTTATGTAGTCTATTGCTTGTTGTGGCAGTACAATAAACTGTAAATTGAATGAATAAGTATGTAAACAGTACATCAGTTGTCAGTTATTTAGAACAGTGTATTTAGCTTGAAAACACCACTTTTAGAATCTTAAAATATGGGCTTAAATAACAATTTTGAAAAATTATCCTGTTTTAGATATATGTCCTCCAATCATGTGATTTTTGCTTCTCAGTTTACTTTAGTCTGTTTGCTACAAAATATATTAAACACTTGGGCAAAAATATCAGTGTAAAAGCATAAGAAAATTTGAAAGAATCCTGGTCCATGCCATTATTTTAGTGGCTCTATTTCTGCATCACTGCTCTTAAAGCTAACCATACAGGTATTGTGCATATATATTGATACACTGTTTAAAAATTAGGGTTTTGTTTTGGAGTCAAATGATCCATTCCCAAAAGCAAACAGTCCCTGTGCCATCACTGATATTCTTTAAATAAAAAGAGCTAAAACCAGATACCACACCAGACACATACTCTCACCACACATATTCATACTTGCTTTTTGTCCTTAACTCCCCACTTAAACCAATTTTATCAGATTGACCTAGTCTATGTAGTTTAGTTTGGAAGTCTAAAACACACTTGTATCTCTTGCAGGAATAGGTGCTGACTTGGTGAAATCACTGCAGGAATTTGTAAATGCTGTGTGGAAAAAATCAAAATCCTGCTAACCTAGTTTTGAAGGGGTGTATCAGGTCCTTTAAGATCCCCTGCTGGAAAAGAATCCTTCCTCTCACCCACTGTACAAACTCCAAATATTTTCAGTGAGCAACGAGGTTGAGCTACTTAATGCAAACTCTTTTTTAAAAGTCATGCTGGAACTTTTAAAAACTTCTTTTGGAGGGGTGAAGGAACTTTAAAATGAGATTGGGGTAAGGTTTTGTTTGTGGTCAGCAGGAGTGGTGGATCTTTCAGATCACTTTTCACAAGGAACTGCTTTGGTGGCATTATTGTGTTAGGTTCTCACATCTGTTCAGTGGTATGTCCTGGACTGCCTGGCCCTTTAGACTAGGTAGAAAACTAGCTATCATATATACAGGAATCTACACTTCTAAATCAAAATTAGTTTTCAATTTCCTGCACTTATCCTGTCCCTAGAAAGAGTCTGAATACATACTCCCTTCTTGCAGGTTCTGAGAGAATAATTTTAAATGGTTCAGAGGCTACCAGAAGACTTTAAAAGTAGCTGTTTAATAGTGGAGAGGCCAAGGACCTTGGTGTGAGTTTATTCTTTACACTCATTTCCCATCTATGTCTCACCTCGAGGGGTTTTGATTCCTCAGTGCAGGAGGGGTGAGGATATGTTCACCTGTCATTCAAAGCCTTAGCCACTGGAGGGAATGAGACTGACATAAGAGCTGAATCATTTGCCACTGTTGAGTTGAAAATGACTAGTTCTACAATATCTTAATAGTTCAACAAAATAAATAGCACTTATTGATCGGTGAGGAGAATATAAGTTTAACAGCTATGCTTTGTTCTTTTTCTTTTTGTAGGTTAATTCACTAAGACCAGAAATTAGGAAAGTGCATTTTCTGGTGTCTTGTTCTATGTCTGTTGCATTAACTCCTGGAGTTTCACCGTCCATGCTAGGTGCTGCTCTTTCAGGCACTGCAACACCTTTTGTGATGCCTCTTGGTCAATATGGAGGAGTTTACCCTCCACCATTTTATGGAGTACAGGGGACGGGCACAATCTGGGATTGTAGGGGGTGAGGGTGTCAGAGCAATGCACACTTCCTAGCTCTTGGCAAAACTGGCTTGTGTATGTTTCCCGTTTCATGATGGCAACCTGCTGCCAATCCACTTGAACAAGAATAACATGCTCTTTTTTGCCTTTGGATAGATTGTAATGCTGAGTATTTGAGCCTATAGATTCCATATGTGTTGAAGAGGTGTGACTCTACTGCTGGCACTGAGTTCAGGCCTAATAGCATACACAGCCATATACTGCATCAAGCAATCACTGACACTTTTTCACAAAAGAGAGTTTGTTTATGGAGATATTTGCTTACATTTCATTGCTAATAACACTTCTTTTTGTTTTACACTTGCAGTCTTTTAAGTTAATGTACTTGAACTGATGTCTAGAAAATCATATTAACCCCTGCAGGAGTACAGTGCCTTGAATTTAAGCTTTATGGTTTCAACTAGAAAGCAATGCAAAAATATTTTTACAGGTGTATTTAAACTTTTATTTTGAAAAAATACCAAAGGCTTACAACTGAAGTGCTTGATCAGTTTTGTTCAAGTTTCTTCTCCAAATGCTTTTATTTTAATTGATTAATTGTATTTAAATTTTTAAAACTTTAATCGGTTTGCAAGATGAGATTTGTTTGGTTGAGACACTGATCTACATATTAGTGAAATATATAAATTATAATTTTAAAAACAGGAGCAATGAAAGTAAGTGGTATATAAATACAGGTAATAGTTTCAGGAAGTGCAATTTATTCTGTTATGCAATTTCTGGTAAGATTGTAGATGACAATTTTTTTTTTTTTGTAACAGGGACCTGGCAGACAAATACTGCTTTCTTTTAGTTCAAACTGATTAGACTTCCTTTCCTTTAGTGGGCTTGTGTAATTTAACTGATTTATACATGAATTCATGTTTCATAAGTGAGAAATCTAACCAAAATCTTGGTTATAGGAGAACACTTCTTTAGCTGTCTAAACGAACTATGTAAGTACAGTACTTGCATGTACTCTGCCTTCAGTTCTGTCAGTAACATTGGTTAACACTGGTCTCTTGTCACTGAAGTGCTAACGTAATTCACACTGCAAGGAAATGAAATGAAATGTAAAGTTCTTATGTTTTCTTATGTAACCAATGCGTTATTCAGTTTTGGTATTTGTCCACATTTTGTTTGTATTTTTTTTAAAAAATTGCACAGTAAGTAGCATGATCACCTCTGTCCCCTGTTTTGAAAGTTGATTTTTGTCCATTTTACTATATGTCAATTGCATTGTCAACTTTAGTCTAAATGCACAAGGTAGTCACTCAAACTGACATGCTGATGGTTAGTTTCATTTAAAAAGAAAGTAGAAAGGGAAATCATTATGGGCACAAGTAACAAAACATTAGGTGGTCAAACTTGAAAGTACATTGTTTCATATCACTTTACTGCAATGAAGGGTGCAGATGTCTTGGGCTGTCAAGCTGTGAATTGTAGTATAGATCTTTTGTTCTTTGAGTGTTATAACTGTCTAAAATATTTTATTTGAACTCTTTGAATATATTCCATCAATTCAGCTAGAATTGAATTTTATAGCAATTATTCAGTCTTCTGACTGGGCAAAATACTTAATGTAGTAAGAGATTTCTGTTCTGTAATTATGTACCTTGTTTGGTTTTTGAGATTCATGCCTATAAGCTTCATGCGAAAACACAGAAAATATGAATCAGTGAATTTTACAGTTTGTTTCTATTGCCTGTTGTATAGGGCATCCCTTGTACACTGACAAAGTCAGTGGCACTAAACCCTCTAAGAGACTGTGTACATTAAAAAGGAACAGTAAACACGGACTTGAAAACTATGGAAAAAATCTGGTGTGTTTCCTGAAATTTCGAAACGTATTGGTCTCTAGTTGCATTAGACAATTTCCTCTGTTCCTTCCCTTGCTTTTAAGGAGCAGATGCCGCCTTCCCCAAGTCTCAGCTGCTCTCTCTACCTGCTACTGTCCCAGGGGATGCAGCTGTGGAAGTGAGATTGTGTTCAAGGAGTCTGCAAGTGCACACCACTTCGGTCATGTTGTTTGACATCTTGCTCGCCTCAGTATTTCTGGTGCTACATTAACTGTGTGCTGTGAAATAAACTCAACTGGAACTTCCAGTTGGTTGTCTTAAGTGAATTGTGCCACTAGCAACACTACTGAGAACCAATAAGCTGCCAAAGCTAGGCAGGTGGTGGGAGGGCACTTTACATTTACGTGACTCTCCTGTGATAAAAGTATCAAAGCTTCTCTTGTAACTCAACCCTGCCATAATTTAATTTAAATGTGACAGATATAGAGAGAAAACTCAGCCCTGATATTTGTATAGTAACTTGTGCGCACCATGGCCACTCTTGGAAGACTCTTTGACTCATTACATGTAGTATTGTAGAGATGGATGGATAGTAACTGCAGGGCTGATATTCAGTGCTTTTATTTAATTTTTTCAACTTTCCTATATGTCTAAGGGTGGAGCCCTTAAGGCATACACTCTCCTGAATTCAATTATTTTTAAAGTTTTACAATATAAATCAGCTAGCCCCAGTCTCTTGTTTCCAGAAACCACAACACACTTGAGAGAACAAGCAGTTGCTGCATTATAGTTGTCTACTGAGTATCCAAGAGGAGTCAGTAATATTGTGGATAATACATGAAATAATTGATTGAGGTGTAGGCTGTTCCACTTTGAGATTTTTGGAATGATTGTCACTGATTCTTTTCAAACTAGAGAGTTAAAAATTCTGGTCTCGTCAAGCTAAAGATTCTCCAGTGCAGTATTCTAAATTTGAAAAACAGTCGTATATATTAAACCTACAAAACATTGAATCAGATGTCTCCACTTTGAAACTTTGAGTCCAATGTGACATTTTCTTTTTCAAAATAAGCAGAGGTTCCAGTCTTGTCCAGAAGGGCTCAGAAACCATTTGCACACTAACAAGTATGACAAAAATCTGCTCAGTTCAGGGTCATTAGCAGCTGACTACTACCCAAGGTCAGTTAGATATTTCTTTTTGAAATGATTGCCTTTGAGGCAGAGTTTACAAACTAAATAGTTCAAGGCAGGATCCCAAATAATAACTTGTCAGGTTTCTTGCATCCTCTGTCTGACTCCTCTTCTTCCTTCTTCAGACCTAGACTTAGAGCTGGTCTACCCTACAGATATTTGTCAACCAAAGTCAGCTTTTTGCGCCAAAGCAGTGGTGGAGTACACACTACAATCTCCCCCCACCCACTGACCCAATTCCCCTGATTTTGCAACAAAATAAAATCATCTTGATGAGAGGCATAGAGCTTTTTGCACTACACTTTTAGCGACAAAACGTCAGTGTAGACACTGTGCTTGGTTATGTCCTGGTAATGGCCTCCAGGAGGTGTCCCACAATGTCCAGCCTGATCGCTCTGGCCATTGGTTTGAACTCTGCTGTCCTGCAGCCATCTGCCCCTCCCACTTTAAAGTCCCAGGAATTTTTGAAATTCTACTGCCTGCCGGGTTGGCGTAGAGCTTACATCATGTCTTCCCGGATAACCATGGAGGCTCCATGCACCAAATGCTTGGAGCACACCAAAGCACCTAGATCTGATCAGCATTTGGAGAGAAGGAGGCTGTGCAGTCCCAGCTCTGCTCCAGCCAAAGGAACTTTGATACCTATGGTCAGATTTCTCGTGGCATGGTGGAGAAGCGCTATAAATTGGACATGCTGCAGTGCCATGTGAAAATCAAGGAGCTGCGGCAGGGGTACCAAAAAGTTAGGGAGTCAAACAGTTGCTCTGGTGCAGAGCCAAAGACCTGCCACTTCTATAAGAAGCTGGAAGCCATCCTCAACAGCGACCCCACCTTCACCACCAAGAGACCCATGGATACCTCCATAGGTGGGCCCAGAGACAGCAGACACTGGAATCAGCCCCGACATGGATGAGGAGGTCGAGTTGGAGGACGATGCGGATTAGGGGACTGAGTCATTTGGTGATGGGGAGCCAGGACCTCTTCTCGATCCCTAAGGGTTTGAACCAGTCCCAGCCCTCCAGATCTGGCATGCAGGATGCAAGAGAAGGGGGCTCTGGTAAATGATTTTTTTTTTGAGCCGATGCTGCTTGGTTACATGAGGTATAGCTGTCCTTTGCTTTGTTGCATTATACAGCTGGTTGAAGTGATAGAAGTGCACAAGAGGAGCTGTGTTTGCATATGCCTCCCATTTCCCTATTCAGCTAGGCAGTGCGATGGAAAACTGTCTTAATGCACACTAAGATTTCATGGGAATCCTCCAGAGAGATCTGTAAGGAACTTTTCCTGGAGGTACTCGCCAATCCTTTGCCGGAGATTCCTTGGCAGAATTGCTTTGTTTCTTCCCACATTGTAGGAAACTTTTCCCGCGCCAATTGGCAATCACTTGTGCAGGGACCAAAGTGACACACAGGTGAACAGCAAAGGGATACATGGAGGAGATGCACCCTAGCATCCCTGTTTACTCTCAAGAATGAGATATCGGCTTCTATGGCCCCCGCCTGTGGAAAATGGTGGCACAATTTGAAATTTGGTCTCTATCTACCTGCATCAATACCACAGACAACCACCCAGAACCTTCTCCCCAGCTTGAGTGCCCACTCCCTCCAAGCACAACTCACTATGCTCTGGGTGATCACCGAGCTGTGCGCTTGCCAGGGGCCAGTGAGAAAGAAGTGTATTTTACAGTATTGAATCAGTGCTTTTAGTGCACTGATAATCATGCTTCTGTTAATTATTTATTGTGCTTCTACAGAAGTGCCCATTAGGGGAAATGCCTACACACCTGCCGAGGCCTGCAGCTGATAAGAAAACGCCTGCAGAGAAGCAAAGAGGAGATGTTCCAATAACTCTTCCAATTCTTTGAGGTGGGAAAAAGAAGAAAAAAGGGCATGGAGACACGGTATGACTGAAAAATAAAAAAATTGATAGGCAGGAGCAGGGAAAACCAGGTGCGAGTGATAGCAGATCACAAGTGCATGATAAAAGGCATGGAGGAGCAAACAGAACTGCTGAAGTCACACATAACGCTGCAGATTGAATTCATGTGTGCTCGCTTCCCCTTGCAGCCAATACAGAATTGCTTTCCATGCCCTCCCAAACTCCACCCACACATTCCTACTAAACTCCTGGCCCATCTTGGTACCCTGTTCACTCCACCCCTTCAGACAGCTTCCAGGATGATAGCTGGACTTACAGCCAGCTGTCATAGCTCACACTGTCCCTCACTGCTTTCTCCCCTCCAGCTCAGCTTTTTGTGTGAGTTGTGAATAATTGTTATTTAATAAAGACATACTCTATGAAGGATAAGCAATCTTTATTTGTCTTTTGCACACAGTTGTTGCAGCTGGTATTGATACACAGTACAAGCTGGGTAGCAGTCCGAGCATGGCACAGTGCTGTTTACAAAGACACCTTATTGGTACTTATTGTCAAAATGGTTCCTCAAGGCCTCCCTGATTCGAATGGCCCCCTGGTGTGCCCCTCTAATAGCCCTGACATCTGGCTGCTCATAATCAGCTGCAAGGCGATCCACCTCTGTGCTCCACCCAGGGGGAATCTTTTCACCCTCAGCTTCACAAATATTATGGAGCACACAGCAGGCGGCTATAACCATGGGAATATTTTCCTCCTTTAGGTCTAACCTGCTATAAAGACATTGCCAGTGAGCTTTTAATCTGCCAAACACACATTCAATGGTCATTTGGCACCTCCTCAACTGGTTATTGAAGCGCTCCTTGATGCTATCCAGGTGCCCATAGAAGGCTTCATGAGCCATGGTAGTAAGGAGTATGCTGGGTCACCCAGGATCACTATGGGCATTTCAACGTCCCCCCCTGGAATCTTTTGGTCTGGAAAGAAAATCCCTGCTTGCAGCTTTCTATACAGGCCAATGTTCCTGAAGATGTGTGTGTCAGGCACCTTCCCTGACCAACCTGTGTGGATGTCAGTGAAATGTCCATGGTGATCCACAAGCACCTACAGTACCATGGAGAAGTACCTCTTTCTACTGACTGTGTCGCAAAATGATCCGGAGCCAAAATTGGGATATGTGTGCCATTTATTGCCCCACCACAGTTAGGGGATCCCATTGCTGTAGAGCCATCCACTATTTCACACACATTTCCAAGTCTCGGTCCTTTTTAGCAGAATGCGATTAATGGCCCTGCACAGTTGTGATAACACATCTCCAACAGTGGACTTCCTGATTCCAAACCGATTAGTGACCAACCGATAGCAGTCTGGAGTTGTCAGCTTCCACACAGTGATTGCCATGCACTTCTCCTCTGAGATGGCGGATCTGGCATGTACAACATTAGAGATCTGGCTGGTGGTCTCATTTTATGAATTAACTGGTCCCTCTTGCTTTTTTGGAGTGCCAGTTGTAACGTACCGGAGATGCACTGGCTATCCATTTCTAGAGCCAGTGCTGAACCTAGAGCTTTTCCCCGGAATGACTTCCAGACTCCTACTCTGAAGGCCTGAGTATTTTAAGCGTTTTGGATCTTCTACTTGCTAAGCCCTCAGCGAGCTTTAGGTTTTTCTTGCTAAATATGCAAGCACT
Organism: Emydura macquarii macquarii; assembly: GCF_026122565.2. NCBI lineage: Eukaryota > Metazoa > Chordata > Testudines > Chelidae > Emydura > Emydura macquarii. The sequence continues at coordinate 4,259,877 of NW_027131105.1, read as the reverse complement.
GTGCATGCGAGGGAAGCTTCTAGCAGAATTTGGTTAATCTCTGCTGTAACAATGAAATCTCTGAGAGCCTTTCTTGTTGATTTCAATGCCTGGAACTTGGATTAATTTATTTTGATACACTGTCCACTGATGTATTCACTGCATGTTCATGAATTCACACATTAAAAAGGGCGATATGCCGGACTGATCTCATGGGATTTAATCTCCAGGATAGATTTCCACCCTGTGAGAAAAGCAAATACCATGCTCCTCTCTCCAGCATTAGGGTCTTACTTCCAGCCTCAGGATCAGACCTGTAATATTGACTGTTAGCAAAACAGCTCCTTCATCCTATGAATGCAGGGTCATAGTGAGGATTTTTGACTACTGGACATCTTTCACTGGGATTGTTGATAGACATGAAGAAACTTACAACACAATGGATTGTGCCTTTAGCACCTCAGTGCTAGGTGGTTCTGTCCTAGTTACTCAGAGCACTGAGGCTGGGCTTGGCTTTTGGAGACTTTTGAACCTTAACAGCTCAACAAACTTAACCTGAATGGCATTTTCTGCTAGAGAATGATTTGCAAGTCTCTCTGCAAATATACAAATGGTGAAGCAGTCTGTATTTGCTGAGTGACTTGCATAGTATTTTCTGCTACAGAGCTAAAAGAGTCTGATAAGGTCAATTGCAATGGTTACTAAAGTTTACCTTGTATGTATTCCCAGGAGGCCTGTTTTTCACATGTTGGCCATACAGGGCAGTGGAAAACTGGGCTCTCTCTAATGAACAACAAGACTTCAATGAATCTAAGGCCAGGTCTACACTATGGGGACTACACCAGCATAGCTATGGCACCATAGCTATGCCAGCATAACCATGTAGTGTAGATGTAGCCTACACCAATGGAAGGGGTTTTTCCATTGCTATAGAAACACCTCCTCTCTGAGCAACAGTAATTAGGTCAACAGAAGCATTCTTCTATCAAACTACCAACATCTACAGTGGGGGTTAGGTTGGCATAGCCAGGCCACTGTGGGGCATGGATTTTTCACACCCCCAAGTGACGTAACTATATTGACCTAAATTTTAAGTGTAGCCCAGGCCTTAGGGCAGTTCATGAGGGCTGTCACAGAATGCTGGCATAATCCAGGTTGCCCCCCAACCAACCAAACATAGAGGAATTGTGGAAAAGACCAGTCTGCAATAGGCTATCCAGACAGAAAGTTAAGATGTTAGCGAAGATCAACATAAGTTGAGCAGGACAAATATGTTTTAAAAAATCATTTAGCTTGCTATTGGGATTTCTTTTTTGCAGGGTTGACAGCTTCTTTATGAAACTGTCTAATATCCCTCTTCACTGTTAACTTCCTTTTTCATCCAGACTGTTAGTGGCTACTGGATATTGTGTGAAATAAAATCAGTTTCTCTAGGGTTTTCCCCCCCTTCCCACCAAGGACAAGGTTTTGGGTTTAATGATTTCCCTGTATTCCTCTATGCAGTTAATAGAGACATAGTCAGATGCTGAGGTCTCAGTCTCTGTCCTGTAGAAATTTCAGGCTGGCTTCAGAATTTAGAGGTGTTCTGGGGATGTGGAATAGGTTTCAATTAGTGGTTAGTGCAGGAATCTGGAGGCCTGGATTCTATTTTTGATTTTGTAGCTGACTCATTGGAAGAGGAAGATGTGAAATGTCTTGTGTGAGAAATTCTGATCCACTCTACATAATTTTATACCTTCTTTCTAAGCTTTTTTATTTATAGTGGGAAACACAAATGTTATGCAAAATTAAAGGGGGGATTTGTTCAAAAAATTGTTCCCTTCTCAAGTGGACTTAAGAGTTGAGCTCCTATGAGCAGCTTGCAGAGGAGAAGGGGTGGGAGACTGTCTTGTATTTGCCTTAACCAGTGGAGTAGTTCGCAAACAAACTCCTTGTAATTTTACAGCAGTCAAACTGATGCGTCAAGGTGGCCATCTGGGCTTTACAGTCCATGCTGTAAACAAAAACAGCCTTTTGGTGATTCACTCAAAAGGTGCAGCCTCAGTTAGGTCTCTAGGTTTTTAGGGCTAAGACACGGATATCCTTCCTCCCTTGTCCCAGCTTCACCCAGTACTGCCCCATTGGAGGACACAATGAGCCTTTTTTACCATGTCTCTTGGTCCCTGATTGGCTTTTGTCCACACCCAGCCCTGCTAGCTGCTGGAGGACTAATTCTCATTGGTTCTGCTTGCAGCTGATCCTGGGTGGCGTCCCTAGGCAGCTCCTAATGGTCTAAACTTGCTGCTCTTTTTTCCCAAAAGAACACCTGGTGGGGTGCACCAAAGTGTCTGGGCTTCCTGCAGGGGGCAGCAAATGCCTGGTACAGTACATCCTGTTACAGATGTATTTAGACCTGACTTCAAGTTTTTCTTATGCATACAATCATGGTTTAAGTAGCTTTCAAAAGGCAAAACTAGGCTGTTTATTCAAATCCTGATGGAATGAGAAAAAATTCCAGTTCCATTTAATTTTCTCCCAGTTGTAAACAAATTCATTAAAGGCAATATTCTTTTTTAAAATGTACTTAAATCCAGTAAGGGAAACCTGAAGAGAACTTCAGTATGTAGTATGCTTGTTACTTGGCATTTTTTACAGACTAGCCACGTTTTCTTGCCAGAGTTAAATACTGTTGTCAGGTCTCTTCCACTTTTAAATTTAAAAATGTTCTGTGGGAGTAATTGGAGCAATTCTTTGTAGACATTTTAAAAGTGTCTTCAATGGGGACAAGCTAAAATTACGTGGTGGGTGATTTTTCTTTCTTGATTCACTGAAGACAGCTTTTGACTGTCCCCTGGGTTGAGATGATATAGAAATGAGTTTGTAGCAGTAATCTCATGAGTGTTCTTTCACTGCAGATAACCGTTTGAGTGCTTGGGGAATGGGCAGCTTTTTTAGTGCTGTCATACCTGAAGGGGGAAGGAATGGCCACTATCCCTGCATCTTAGATTCTTCCAGCATCCAGCTGTTATGCAGCCAAAGATTCAGTTGCTTTCTTTCTATCCAGGTTCTGATTAGAGACCCATGATCTTTCACTTCCGCTTCTATGGCTACATCTATATTACACACCACTTGCAGCAGTGTGTAGGCTGTGTGTAGCTACATGCCTCAGTAAAAGCAGGCCGCATCCACACTGTGGTGTGGGGCTACATATGTCAGTGAAAGGCTTTGGCAGTGGGGAGCCTGTCCCTGCTCCCGGAGCCAGTGACTGGCAGGGAAAACTGCAGTGTATACGGGGGAGGCACTCTTTGGGCTTTAGAAAGTTGTGTAGGGCAGCGGTGATCACTCAGGGGCCTGAGGCCCCCTGGTGGGCCATCAGCAGATTTCAGGAACCAGAATAAACCAGAGAGCAGGCCAGCGTTAGACTTGCCCTGCTTGCTTACCCTCAATGCCGACCCTAGCTTTTAATCTATTGGATATGCAGAAAAACAGTTGTGGCACAGATGGGCTGTGGAGTTTTTATAGCATGTTGGGGTGGGCATCAGAAAGAAAAAGGTTGAGAACCTCTGGTATAGGGTGTATATTCAGATACATATCCACAGGGTTCAGGTGTGTCTTTACTCATCAGACCAGTGCCTCATCGTTTCTACACTGCAATTCATATTTGTGCAGTGTATGTCTGCTACACGCTACCAACAGGAGTGTGCAGTGTAGATGTACCTTATGAGACCATGACAGTAGGAAGTCCTGTTTCTCCACAAACCTTGCACTCTCATTATCTCCTCCTCCCAAGGCTGGAACGTGGCATGATGTTGTGTGAACCATGGTTTGCCTGCCATGTCTGTCTCTTCCAAACCTCAGTTCTAAACAATAACATCTTATGTGGGATGCTATTGTTCACCAATTCACTACTTCCTTATGCTCAAAGCTATAATATGTTAGATTCTTTTGCCTCCTGCACATGTGTATGGAATAAGGATAGCGTGGGAATACAGAAGCATAAGCCATACATTTTAATCAACCTGCATTTAATACCCTGATGCAATAAACCATGGCAGCCAAACGCCGCGTCGTACATGCAGTAAAAGTCTACACAGATACAGGGTCACAAATAACCACTTTGTAGACTAAGCTGGAATTGAAATACAGCTACATGATGGACTGTTTGGGTGTTCCTAATGCTTAGCTATCGTGCCGTCCATTCTACCCCCTGTGTAAGGGAATCAAAGCTGGTCTAACACACACATCAATGAGCTGTGAGATGCTGGGTGCTACTTCTAAATGACACATTTGTATTTGCTTCTGGCTTCTCTCCATGTAAAGTAGACAAGCGCTGTTTCCCTTGGGTGGTAGGTGTAAATAGGTTTGTGAGTATCTAACTGAATACCAAAGGGGATCTAACTTACACTTCTTCTTTGAGTGCTGTGCCTGTGGGTGTTCTACTTCAGACGTCAGTGTGTCCCGGCACCGTCAATCAGAGATTTTTAGCAACAGTGTCCGTCCGGGTTGTGCATGCGCAGTGGTTGTTTTGCAGTGCCATTGGTGCCTCACCCGCCATGCGTATGAACCGACCCCCCTCAGTTCCTTCTCAACCTTCCCCTGCCTGAGACAGAGCTTCGCAATACTCTCACTCACAGACATAGAAAACAAAAATAGTTTAAAATAGTTTTAGACAGCGTTAGAGTAGTAATAGTTTAGTCAAAATAAGTTAGTTTTAGTGTAATTTACTTAATTATTTTAAAATAAAATCTTTTCATTTCTTTTCTTAAGTAGTTTCTCATGCTCAAGTGAGAAACTACCCAAAAATGTCTGGTTCACCAGGCTTTAAGAGATGTGTCTTCTGTAGAGACGTGTAGTAACTGTCTCTGTGTTAGATGCCTCAGAGAAGGGCACATACCACAGAAGTGCACTCATTACACAAACTTAAAGGTCAGAGCTAGGCAAGATAGAGACCTCCCACCTCAATATGATACTTATGGAAATATCCCTCAGACCAGCCTCTGGCCTGGGACAACAAACCCCAAGAGACTTCCTGGGGAAATCAGACAGAGACAAGACTAATTCCTCTACAAAAGCAAAGAAAAGAGCCCCAAACTCGCTTCTGAGAAGCGGTCTCCTGCCAGTTTGCTGTCCTTGTTGCCAATCACCTCCCAGGTGAGCACCTTCAAGGCACCGGGCACATCTGGCACCATCTGCACCGGGACCTCTGCCATGACCCAACTGAGAAGAAGAGCTGACATGCAAGTCTGACTCCACTTCCACAGCACTGTTGACTCTGGTGAAAACGGCACCGAGACCTTCTCCGGTGACCATACCTCCACCGCCAGTGCTGATGGCTCCTTTGGCACCAACCGAAACAGCGCCAAGCAAGTTAGGGTGGAAAGCACCGGCCTAAGCCAACCACATCGGCACCAATGGCACTGAAGCAGAAGGCACCACAACAACCATTACTGGAAACCAAGGACATTGGAGTACCCTTGGCACTACACTCACCACTCTTTGGCACCAATGGCTTCCCAGAACACACGACAATGGAGCAGCCACTATCATGCATCACTACTCCATTCTCAAGCAATGATGAAGATGACTAATTAGAAGGTGCCTTTTCATTGCACCACTCTTCCCCCATCCAACACAAGTCTGCATCAGGATACACAAAACCAAGACATCAATATGGCAGAGAGATGCAGCCATGGTTCGGCCAACCATGGACGTGTCCACCAATGCCGTTCCCAAAGCAATGACCACCATGGGACCTATGGGCAGCACACAGGAGTAAATTCAGCCACCCTGTGCAAATTAAGATCACTGCCATCATTGTCCATGCCTGAAATTTACAAAATCCATGAAGAGACAATGGAGGAAACAGAAGAAGGTCGGGAACAGAACAAGACACACAATTCTTCATCATCACTTGACAAGGCCATAATTCCACCATCTCCCACCACAGCAATTGACTTTAAACAATTCCAAGAATTCTTCAAGAGGGTAGCTCAGAGCCAAGAGAGTCCCCTGGAGGAAGTTCTGGAAAGCCAGCATAAATTACTTCAGATACTCCAGACATCCTCCACTACCAAAATAGCGTTACCAAATAAACAACACACTCATGGAGCCAGCGGAAGTCATGTGGCAGACACCAGCCACTGACCCACCAATGAGTAAAAGAGCTGATAGAAAATACTATGTTCCTGCTAAAGGCATGGAATTTTTATTCACTCACCATTCTCCAAACTCCCTGGTGGTAGAGGCAGCGAATCAACGGGGAGAGCACACCCAATATATATCCACCCCACACGATAAGGAGTGGAAGAGACACAATTTATTCTTCCGCAACCTTGCAGTTCAGGATAATTAACTACAGCACGCTACTAGCAAAGTCCGATTATGACAACTACAATAAGTTTGGCAAATTCATCAATGACCTGCCAGAGGATAGAAGAGAAAAATATAGAGCCATGATAACTGAGGGTGGCAGTATGTTGCCCGTATGGCTTTGCAAGCATCTCTGGATGTTGCTGACACAGCAACATGAACAGTTGCCACAGCTGTAGACATACACAGGGCATCGTGACTGCAATAATCGGGAATACCAAAAGACCTACAAATGAAAGTAAAAGAACTTCCTTTTGATAGGGAAAAAGCTATTCTCAGCTAAAACTGATGAAATCCTCCTTTCCATGAAGGACTCCAGGGCAACCCTAAAAACCCTCAGCATATACACATATGCATCCAAGTGCAAAAAATATCAACCATACCAACATAGGGAATCATCATTCCATTGCCAACAGAGACAGTTTGATGCCTACAGACAAAGACAGAGGTCCCAAAGACAGAGACCACCGCGGACACAGCCATCTTCTTTGCAACCGACATCCGTGAAACAGTAATTATGAGGTTTTAGTCGAGGATCTGAAAGGCCTCCCCAAGATTCGAAAGTCAATAGCCATCAACACAAAACTCCACGGAAACTGACTACACCCTTTTTACAATATATGAGTGTCAATTACCTCAGACAAATGGGCTCCAGGAATCATATGAGTTGATAGAAAATCAGCTCCATCCCTTTCACATTGATTTCACCCACCCAATCCCCCTCCCAGTCCCTGTTCAGGGACCCCACTCACAACCACCTTCTGCGACAGGTACACCATCTTCTACAGTTAGGTGCAGTGGAACAAGTTCCTCCACAGTTCAGAGGGAAGGGATTCTATTCCCACTATTTCTTAACACAGAAGAAAAGCGGAGGTTGGAGGCCCATTCTAGATCTCAGAAAACTGAACAAATTTGTGCAAGTCTAAAGATTCAAGATGGTCACATTAGCTATGATAATCCCAGCACTGGAACAAGAGGACTGGTTCTCAGCTCTCGATCTACAAATACACACAGCTCACAGATGATTCCTTCATTTCACAGTTGGCACCCCTCCCGCTAGTTCTGGACTACATACTGGAACTAAAAACCTTGGGACTCTCCATGAGCTCCATCAGGATACATCTTGCAGCCATAAATGCATTCCACCACAAAATTGAAAGGATGTCATTATTTACACATCCCATTATCAAACATTTCCTCACTGGTTTACAGATTATATACTTGCAAGTCCATGATCCCAAAGCAATATGGGACTTAAACTGGGTACTAAAAATTCTCACGGGACCCCTGTTCAAACCGCTGGCTACATGCTCAATACTACACCTATTGATGAAAGTAGTGTGTTTAGTCGCTATCACCTCAACAATATGAGCAGGTGAAACAGGAGCCCTCATGGCTCACCCTCCATATACCATATTCTTTAGGGATAAAATCACACTGAGCCCTCACTCTAAATTTGTACTAAAAGTAACATCATCCTTTCACATAAATCAACCCATCCATCTCCCTTCGTTCTACCCAAAACCACATGGGAGCAAACAGGAAGCCAGGTGGCACACATTAGATGTCAGAAGATCAATGGTATTCTACCTTGAGAGAACTAAGCCTTTCCATAAATCCACAAGACTATTCATCTCTACGATGGACTGATACAAAGGCTCCACCATATCCGCACAGAGGCTCTTCAAATGGATCTCTAACTGGATCCATCTATGCGACGAGCAAAACAAAATAAAACAAAACCACCTTCTGGGATCAGAACCCACTCCACTAGGTCAATGGTGACTTCAGTCACTTTCCTGAACAATGTGCCACTAACAGACATTTGTAGAGCTGCAACCTGGGTCCCTGAACATACATTCTTAAAACATTATGCAATCATGCAGCGCTCAGGTGCTGACACCTTGGTAGGCTCTACAGTGTTAACATTGGCCACTCAAATCACTCCGAAGTCCTCTGTCCACAATGGGGCACTGCTCTACAGTCATCTGAAGTGGAGCACCCATAAGGGCAGACCTCAAAGAAGAAGAGAAAGTTACCCACCTGTGCAGTAACTGAGGTTCTTTGAGATGTGTGCCCTCGTGTTTACTCCACTACTCCCCCTCTTCCTCTCTACTTCAGGGTTCATTTAGGAACTCTGTGGTAGAAAAGGAACTGAGGGCATCAGGTCATACGCATGGTGGTTGAAGCACCAATGGCTCTGCAACACAACTACTGTTCATGCGTGACCCAGATGGACACTGCTGCTAAAAATCCCCAACTGATGGCGCTGGGATGCACCGACACCTGAAGTGGAGCACCCACAGGGGGACACATCTCTGTTACTGCATAGAGTGAGTAACCTCATTCTATGCTTCACTTCTGATTTTCACCCCTTGCTTCTTTCTCTTCGCTTCTATCAAGCACAGTGAATAAGAAATTCCCTCCAGTGCGGTTTTATCAAGTAGCTGTGGGAGTAACCAGCACACTCCACAAAGAGGCTGAGTGTATGTCATATCACTGACACACTCTTCCAGAGGTGACTCGGCTTTCCAGTGAGCATGGCAACAAATTATAGCAACGTGCCTGGGTATGTTTACTCTCTTTACAATTTTAATAGGCCCTCTCCCTGATGGCTTCACCACTGGCAGCTGGACCTTCCCCCCCCCCCCCCCCCAGCAGTATGACAGACCTTGCTTGTGATTCTTCCTGTGCTTCTACTGCAGCATGTTTCCTGAAATATGACCCTCTTTAGTCCCTCACAAGCCTTTTTTGACCCTTTTTCATGGTCCTACTGAGCTGAGCAGGGCTTCTCTGTAACTCTCTAGGGGGAACCGCTGGACCGATAGCTCCAGATTAGCTGGGAGAGCAGGAGCATTCCTACAAATAAATCATTAATATTCTTATATGTATCATATAATAATACAATCTATCAGGATGATTAGGAATGGTGGAGGAGCCCTAGTTTTTCTGCAGAATCTTTCTGGTGTTTGCTCTAGTTTGCTCTACAGAGACCTGCTCATCCCACTGAGCTTTTCAGGGCAGCTCACATATATGCTGTTTTTATTACAGTATAAAATGAGATGTGTTAAAAGTGCCAAATGGAGACACATAGTTGAGCTCATGCCATCAGATTCATTGCATGGGATTCTCTGGGAGGGAAGAACTGTTTTCTGTGTCCTTCCTATAGGACCCAGAGTCCTAGATTTCTCTGTCCTGTGCAGACCAATGTGAATGTTCTCCCATAGGTTAGACATGAAGAGGACATACTTGTTTAGAGTTTCATCAGAAACATTTCCCGCTGCCCACGGTAGACTCCAGTAGACTTTGGTTACCCAACTCCAACAGTTAAAATGATCTGCATCGATAACTGGATTCGAAAGCAGGGTGCTTCAGACAGACCTGTCATATTCCACCAGCTTCATGAGCTATATTAACAAATAGGTGTTTGTAGCAATCCATACCCAGACTTTTCTGGTGCACTCCAAATGGGATGTGTGGCTTGTGATTTTTAGTTTTGTTTTCTTTTTGTTTCGCTTTGACCAGTACTTGTGTTAATTTCTTAGAGAGCAGTGTCTTTTCCTGTATGTAGTCCAATATTAGGATGAATATGCTTTTCCACACACTTTTCACTGAGTCGCACAAATATAAGCAAACCCCATGTACCTGAGTATAGACATGACAGGGTTTAACATGACAAATAATGCATGAAGGAGAAACAGTCAGAAGCACTGAATACAAACTGAGCACTAAAATGCAAAGTGTAGTCCCTGCACAGCGAAGTAAGTCAAAGAGTGTTTTCTTTCAGATTACATAGAAATGGGGTTGAAATGAGTATCCTCCTGTTTATGCAAATCACAGGGACCATATAGGGTGATGGCTAGAGCATTGGGCTGGAAGGCAGGTAGTATGGGTTCTGTTCCCAGCTATACCTTGGACTCGCTGTGTGATACTGAGCAAGTCACTTAGGGTATGTATCTGCAATGGAGCTAACAGGTGTAATTCCCAGCTTGAGAAGACATACCTGTGCTAACTCTGATGATGCTAATGCACTCAAAATAGAAATGTGGCAGGAGGAGTATGTACCTAGGGGCTTGGATTGGCTTATGCTAGGGGCAACTAAGTGCTTGCACCACGGTGGCTACACTTCCATTTTTAGCATCCTAGTTCAATCAGAGCTATTGCAGGTAAGTCTAGAGCTGAAAATTACACCTTCCAGCTCTTGTGTAGACATACCTTTGCTGTTGCTGGGCCTCCTTTTAAAACATGGGGGTAATGACTACCTAGGTTGGTTAAGTACTTAGAGCTTTGCATAAATAGCTCTATGCTTGTGTCAAGTATTAATTAACACTAGCAAAGAACAAATGCCTAGCGTGTTTTGCTATAACCCTGTTCCCTGGAGGGGTAAATGCTTTCAGCTTGGCTTGGAAGAGGTAGGAGAGGGAGAACCACATCTGACAGCCATTGACATAACCTGCGAATTTCCTTAGTGTAAACATCTTAGAAATTAACCTTCTTCTATCAGCTTACTGATTGCGGTGGTCTTGAAGTACAATTCAGTTACTTGACAAATGGAGACTTAAAGCAGGTCTCTTCTAGTGTCTGTTGCACCAATGGGATTCTTTGGAGGTTAGGTTATCATGCCAGCTCTCCTCAAAAGTCTGCTCTGAGCCACGGGCAGGCTCACCAACCTCCTGTGGCTGAAGAGCCACCCCATAATCCCTGACCTTTATTTTCTTTCCAACATGCTCACCGCTCCAGAATTCATAACCCTAAACTGAAGCTACCATGACGTATTATGTTGCTTTGGAGCGCAGTGTTTTTAACAACCTACATAATCGATTCAGAAATGCTCAGTCTGTTCGCTCTGGGTCCAAAACTGACAGTTGTCTATCAGACCGAGGCTTCTTTTCTACTTGTAAGCAGCAAAAACAATCTGTCTCAAGGGCTAAGGCTTGTGGGGGCATATTTGGAATATTACATACAGACGGGCTCAATGAAGGAAGACATAAGGGCAGTGGGATTTTGTGACACTGACAGACCAGCCAACTAGAGTATGAGCATAACAATTTACCAAGAGGCATTGAAATGTAATCAAGATACTCTACTTGTATGTGATTTCAAAGAGATGTACTAGACTAGCAATCATTGACTTATTTATTTGAGTAGATCAAGGGTAGATGCTAAGTGTATTTGTTTGTGTTTGTTAAACTTCTAACAAGATATAAGTAATGTAACCAGATTAGCTTGTAGATGCTAATTCTCTTTCATGTCTTAATTGCTTTATATTATGCATGTGGATGGTTGTTAACCTTAAAATCAAAGATGTAAGACACTGCAGGAAACTAATATTATCTACATTGTCTTCAGTTTATCTATCTGTGCTATAATGAAGTGCCAGCTAATTGCCTTCTGTGAATGAATGCAACTAGTTTATCTGTATGTGCGTAGGAAATAGAAGATTATCTTCAAAGCAACAGTCCACAGACAATGTGCACTGCTATTCTTCTTCGGAGGAAGGTGCTGCTGTGGCAAGAGGCTTGTCAGCTTGTTTGAGAGCTACAAAGGAAATCCCAGGCCTGATTCTGCCACCTCAGGTCTGCTTAAACTTTGAACAGGGAGAGTACAAGTCATAAGATGGAGATCTTCGAAATAATGATTTGGAATAACCTGGAAAATGCAAGGAAAGGGTTTAATAGATTTTGCATCTAAGATTCCTTTGGAATCTGATCTGATGGGATGATTCCAGAGAGACTTTTACAAGCTAGCAGCCTCACCATCTCTGCTATGAAATTGACCTAAGGACTTTATATATTTGTATGTACATTGATTTTTTAACCATTGCAACTCTTTTTTTCCTTTTATTATTAAACCTATAGTTTTTAATTACTAAAGCACTGGCATCAGCTTGGTTATTGGGTAAGATCTGAGACTCATATTGACCTGGGGATCAGTGGCTGGTCCTTTGGGACTGATGAACCTCACAAATGGTGAATCAGATTTTCAGTAACCCCTCACTATATTAAACTTGGCTGCCTAGGTGGGAGTTAAGGGCTGGATTGCCTAAAGGGGACTATGTATGGCTTTTCAATAACCAGTGTGGTATTGCAGAAGCTGGTTTGTTACTGGCCTGATTAATCTAATTATAGAATAAACCACCAGTTTTGATGATTTGTCTGCCCTCATTCTTGCAGTCTGCCCTGAGTGAGGCATTCTCAGTGTGGCTCATCCAGGCACCCGGTCACAGACTTACTTGAGGGGATTCATTTGGACTGTCTGAGGAAGAGACTGCTAAAACACAACCATGTTTCACCTTGAGGGGAAGGAACAAGGGACCAAGAGGAAAACTACTCCCAGTATATACAGTAAATACTTAGCTACTTCTGAGAGGTACCATAGGAGAGAGCGGCTTGGACTTCAGAGACAGACTCCATTGTGTCTCTTTCAGTTCTGATACATTTATACTAAAGATAACGGTAGAACTAGGTAGTATTAGTGATTCTAAGGCAAAAATTAATGTCCATTTGGAGCTTGGAAAGACGCCCATTAGCTTCAATGGGCACTGAATCAGGCCTTTAATATATTGTCCTGAAAAGCATGTAAGAAGTCAAGGGAAGGACTGAAATGGACATATGGATAAATCTCTGTTCCAACCTACTTCGGCAACTTGTCATATAACCAAAAAGTTAAGGACCTGGCTTTCATAACTGCATGTCTAATTTGCAAACACAAATTGTGTGCACATGCAAACTGGCATAGGAAGCTCAAATGTGCTTTCTGACTGCTTGTGCATTTATGAAAATCAAGCCCTAAAGGTTCCATAGGTATGGGTAATAGAGTGGTCTAGGGGGCTGTTTGTTATGTAAAAGAGCCAAACGGTCTGTTGCTGATGCCTGGTGCACTGCTTTTCAGGAGCACCTGGACTCTCTTGGCCTTGGTTTCTAGTGCCTATTGAACTGACTGAAGAGTATTGCAGCTGTTCTTGATTGAGGAGCAAAGATGCAGATGTGTTTCATAGGGAGCTCCCAAATGGAAGGATGAGCCTTGGACTTCAGTGGGGGTTATAGGTTAAAAATGGGAGTGTGTAAAGCTCTATTGGGCAAAGACTGTTAGCAAAAGAACCATAGTTAACATTTTGAAAATGGTGCTTTGTTATTAAGAGGAGTTTCTTGCCTGTCTCTTTGGAATTATGTGGTTCTTTTCATTACTGACCCAGTGAGTGAGAGCACTGTGTGTAATTCCACGGCAGAGGAGGACTGTATTGGGAAGACTCTCCATATGAATTTGAGAGAGAACTTATTTTTGTGACAATTAAGAGGAGAAATTATTTTAAAACCTTAATAAACACAAGCTCGCTTCCTGTTGCAAGGCCCGATTCAGCAAAGCACTTAAGAACATGATTAAATCCCACTGTTATAAGAAAATATTTACTCAAAACCTGGAAAATAAAGGCTTCAATCCCCTTTTGGATTTAAGTGGTACCTGTGAGATTTAGCTGTGTATTTGTCTTTTGCTGAATCAGGCCTATTCTGCCAAAATGGAACATTCTAATGCTGATAATCTGCTCTAGTCTTGCTAGGACTGTTTGCAGGTACTCCAGCGCACTCAGCAGAAGAAATTTCCTGGGAAAGGGGGTGAATTGCTGTGGCCTGGGTTGGATTCTGGGGAAGAATGTGAAGATACAGCCATGGAAAGGTAGATATTTAACAATTACTGCCTGGGTTGTTGGCACGCGCGCGCACACTCACACACACACTCACTAAATTAAACTGGACTGTCATAATCAGTTTTTAAAATGTCAAGATAACAAAATAATCCTCATGTTTGTACTGATTGTCTAAGTGTCTAGACTATCAAGATAATTTTATGTTTGCAGTTTTGTTTTAGCTGTCTTGGTCCCAGGATATAGCGAGACAAGGTGGCTGAGGTAATATCTTTTATTGGACCAGCTTGTGTGGCTTGGCAGCAGTGTTGCGGAGAAGGATCTGGGACTTGTGGTGGATCACAACTTCACCGTGAGTCAGCAATGCGATGCTCAATTTCAACTTTCGTTTTTGTCTCAGATTGGGCCGAAATGTTGAAATGTCAGAAATTCTCACTTTTTTTGCACAGCACTTCAGACAAACAAACTTGTGTAGGTGCAGGGACAGGCTGGGGAAGAGGCTGAGAATGGGCAGCAAAGACATGACTGTGGAGAAATGCGTAAGTAAAGATCGCTCTTGATCTGCCTCTTCGTATGGAGGCACTTCCCATTCTGACCAACCTGCTTCTACAGGTTCTACAGCCTGTGTTGACATGTAAGGATGCTAGAACTGATTTTAACTAACTTTAACCCACTTGAACATTGGGTCTGATAGGTCAATTGATATGAATGTTGTGAAGGAGGGAGCTGAGACACAGTGGAAAAGAAATTCCAAGCATACATACTATCTCTGTACCACCAAAGACTTGTGCTAGCTTTGCTTTTTGTGCTCTGACTCCCTCCTTGGTGTGGTATGCACCGGTATACTCCTGGTATTCCATGATATCTGTCTTCACTTTAGCAAGGAAATGGTTTTAAAAAATGTAATTGTATGAGGAAGAAATGTGAGTGTTGGAGGTTCACACGTGTATTGGCAGGGAGACAGACCGCATAATCTAATGGGTCTGTTTCATTTCTAAATTCTATGGTTTGGGGATTTGTGAATGCCAAATAATTCTGTGCATCCAAAAAATACATTGGAAGGTTTACACATCCCTTGTGATGTTGATGTCTTTGTAGAATATTTTATTGTACCAATTGGAACTGATCTGCTTTCTAGCAATCCAAAGACAGTGTTCCTTGAAATGTCAAGATCAAAATAACTAATTATTAAACAGCTTATTCATAGAAATGCATAGTGTTTTTTTAAAAGGGCTCTTATCCGATCAACTATCAAAGATCAAATGAACCCACAGTGAAAAAAGGTGACATTAAAAGATTTCCCATGTATTGTCCAACCCCATCAGGAACAATTCACAGGCAGTAATCCTTGATTTCTAATGCATTTGGAGGAAGATGGGGATGGGAGAAATACAGAATAACTGCAGTGTTTGACTGTGATGTCCCATGGGATCATCTGAACTGGTTCCTCTTTCCATCGCACCACTTAATAGTACTGTAATTTGTCATGTATTTACCCAGGAAAATTGTTCACAGCATCTGTTTTTCAGTGAAGCCCTGTTCTTTAGCTTATTATTTTGAACTAAGATAAGTAAAGCATGTGGAAGTTAACTGCCCAAGGTCAAAAAAAAAAAGTCAGATTCTCAGCAAAAAACTAAGGAACATCCTGGCTCTCAATTCATGATTTATTCACTTAGGCATTCTGCCATCCTAAGAACAGCTTTCTGTTTCCACAAAGAAAAATCCTAGTCTAGCTGTTCACACCTAAGCTCCAGAGAACCTTGCAACATGCTTTGGCAATTAACCAGTCTTCATAATCTTCCACTTTAGACCTTTTCAGACATTGTCATATAGAGTGGGAGAAAGGGAAGACATCTGGGTGGTCAGTTTACATTCCTGTGAATTACAGATAGCATTGTAATCTTTGCTGCTTTTTTGTTGGAGATGAGACAAGACCATTTCAGATCCAAAGACTTCATTTTCTTTAAAACAGTATCTGTTCTGGGAGATCACTATAGTGCTACCCCTTTTGGCCCAGTGGTTAGCCATTATTCAGGGTCTTGCAGGTTGTTCCAGTTAGGAGGAGAAATGAATGGTAGTCAGGTATTTCTTTACAAAGAATGTATACAAAGTCCTGTTTTCTTGAAGACAGTAGGAAGTAAACAGCTGAAGACAGTTTCTTTGCTCATTATTACAAGCCTCTCTGCAGCCAGCTCTCTGCCCAAACAGTTCTTGTGACAGATAGGGGAACTTCCTGCAATACCTTTGGAAGACCGTGTTATATGAAGTATTTGAATGGTTTATGTATCATTGTAAAACAGGGATTGTATGCAGTCCCTGGCGGGAGGGTTACCACAACTCGTCAAAGAAATGAAAACAGTAGGGGATGATTATGGCTAAGGCTAAGATTTTGTCACCGTTATTTTTAGTAAACATCACGGATAGGTCATGGGCAATAAACAAAAATGTACGGAAGCCCACGACCTGTCTGTGACTTTCACTAAAAATAATGGTAGGGGGGTTTATGGGGGATGACTGAAACCTGAGCCCTACTGCAAGAGGCGGGGTGTTCACCATCTGCCACCTGTGCTGGCTGGGAGCTCTGGCCCGGGTTCCCCCAGGCTGAAGTGAAAAATGTCACAGAGGTCTCTGAAAGTCACAGAATCTGTGACATAGTCTTATCCTTAATTATGGCAAATTACTCAGGTTATAACACCTCCAGAGAGGTAGCACCTCCTGGGGAGGCTTGTATATTCTGGTTCAGAGTGGATTCTACAGAGCCTAACAGACAAAAAAGGATTTTTGGATAAATAGCCTGGCCTTAAACTGACTTCAGGGCCTTCTTCATGATCCAGCAAACAGATAGGACCTACTTGTGGAAGGGTTGGAAAGACTTTGGCCCAGGGGCCCCATAAGACTGATGGTGATCTGTGGTAACCTGTTAACATGCATATAGGAACTTCAATGGTTTTTGATGTATTTTCTCCATAATGCTTCTACCTGAAGAATAAATGTGCTTGCTTAGAAGGAGCTGTGTGGTAATAGCCCTCTGCTCATAGCTCTCAGAGAAAGCAAAGCACAGGGGCTGGTCTTTTTAGGCAGACTGGCTTGCTAGGAATATTGCAGTATAATCCAGGGAGTTGTGTAGCCTTAAAACCTCTGTCAAAAGGGAGTGAGATGATGGTCTCTGCCCAAGAGAGGTGACATCTGGGAGTCGGAACCCTTTAAGTGGGTGTCTTTGGTGGGCCATGGAGAGGGAAATACAGGTGCCGTTACCCTGAAAGGGTGACAACTCTCAGCTTTTTCTCCTTACAAGTGTGTTGCTGGCTGCTCTTAGCTTTCTGCTACCTTCTCTGTCTGCTTCTATAGTGTTTCTGGCTGCTTCTTCTCTCACAGAGACACAGACAGACACACACAAAGCACCACCAAAATACTACCAAGCCTTCTGTGTTTGCATCAACCTGCAGTCATACTCCTCTGCCCACATAGCTCAACTTCTGACCAACCTTGCAGGTGGCCTGTGATGACACCTATTGTTTCAGTTATTTTACTCCAAAAGGAACTGAAATGCTTATTGCATTTATTCTGAATGAAGCCTGGCTATTGCTCCCACTACCTGTCCTGAGGTTCACCCAGCTCCCAGCATAACAATGTAAATGTCATATAACAAACGACAACTGATTTGTTATGACTGTTTCCTTGCTGATGTGGAGAGACATCACCACTTATTTGTGAGTAAACTTCCCCTTTGTTTTCTGAAGATAAATAACAGAGGAGCTCACCCTAAAAGAATTAGTGAAACATCGACAGGCTGGATCAACCCTTATGACTGGAAAAAGAACAAACTTGCTTTTCTGTTTAAAATATCACTCACAATGCACCCTAAGATGATGTCTGAGTGAGGCACATATTATACTGTGATGCTGATGATCTCATTCTCAGGCACATCCATATCATGATGTTGTTGTTTCCTTCATATTAATGCAGTATGGCTAGGCCCATCTAGGCCTAGATGTTATGAGAGTACGAAACCACTGTAACTGACTGAAATCCTATTCTGGTGTCCATATCTTCTGAGTATGCTATATCGGGGCTGGAATGAACTTTTATTGTATTTATATTTAGTCAAAGTAAAAATTCTAGGGCTGAACCTTCAGCTAAGCCTATTATACACTGAGTGTAGCTGGGGAATCAGTGCCGCAAAGGGTCTTTTGTGGCTCTCCTGTCCTGGAGTTGGTAGTATTGGCTCGGGCATGATATACTAACTGGAAACTGCTGGAGCACAGCAGCACTCTGGCCATACCCCCACAGCATTAGGTGGGATGGGTGATACAGAGCCACTATGCCAGCTGTACACTGCTAACGGAATCCTTGGCTGGTTCCAATCTGGACTTGCGGGTAGCTGCAGTCTGATGTTATGGAGAGAAATGGTATCAGAAGAATGAGCTATGGAGTGCAGAGCCCTAACACGTAAATTAACCAAGTGACATCATATCCTTATCTGTTACCATGAAAACTCTTGTGTGTGTGAAGAGGTCCTGAAGCTAGGATTGAAAAGTACTGATGTTACACAGGCCACAAATCGCTGTCTGTAATTATTACACCATAACTAAGCCTCCTGCAGATTCTGTGCTAGTCATACCAGGAGCTGCCTTGCTCTGTCCATTTTCAGGTCTGTCTCTTATTTCTTTCTTTCAGAAGAGAGAAATGGTTATGTAATTATCCTGTCATTACAAGATATTGTTCTCGTCATGCAATTATGATCAATAGTGATCAAAGGAAAATACATGGTCATGAGAGCTCTGCACAACAATGCAATACAAAAATATTTAATGGCCAGTTTTTAGTGTTGCATAAAAATAAAGTAAAACAACAATTGTAGTGGTCCTCCCCCACCCCCATTTGTGCATTTTGATTGGCTCAAGCTGGCTTTTATGTAGCAGCAGCAATTGTCTCCAGTTCCTTGTCATGGTAATTCAGTAATACTTTACTGTTGTCATGGCTGCAGGTTTACAAGTAAAGCCATAGCGATGGCAGCGCTGTTTTTATTCATAGTTTGAGTGTATAAACTAATTAAACTAACAACAGCAGTCTATTTGCTAGGCCTTGTTTTTGTAATACTCAGTTTCAGAATCACTCTATTTTTATAATCCTACTAAAAATCAAAACTCTGTAGTGCCTGCATCCCCTTGGATAATTCTAAGACTGCACAAAGTTCACTGATTATTTGATTGCCTGAGAAATGTCCTCTTGGAATTGCAAAGGCTTTTGGAGAATCTCTTTTGAAGAGCTAAAATAAAGCTGTTAGTCCATGCATTTCAACCAAGTTGCATTCCATGTTGCTGCTCTGCTCATGGCAGGCACCCAATCAAAATGTTTGGTTTCTGAGTTCATGCTTTGCTTTGTAAAAATAGTGGCAAAATGATACAGAGAGGATCTTATCCCAGGCTTGTCACTCCCCAACAAGCAAAAGGGTCTGGGAGCAAAGGAGTGATCAGTATTTTAATAAATAGCCAAAAATACCAGCTTGAAAGTAGTGCACAAAATATTCTAAATCTGGACAGGGTCAACTGATTCCACGCTATGATGTGCAAATGTATTTTCTATTAAAAACTAGCATTAAAATAAACAGCACCAAATGGAAACCCTGATATTGACACTGGGAGGGACCAGCAGTTGGGGTGTGCCGAGAATGATAGCTATGGCATGCAATAGAATTTTGATGCTATATACAGGTCTTTTAAAAACCACAAAGATTAGTGAGGGGCAATAATGACACAGTGCTTTTTGCTTAACTAAATGGTCAGGAAATGTGTGCTTTGGTATGGAGTTTATTCAGCAACAATGATTTTAAAAAAAAGTCAGTTGTGTCCTGTGGACTGACCCCTCTTTCCAAATGCACTTGGCAATTAGCCCTGTGCGCTATTGGCGATACACAAACACGAGAGAGGACAAAGCTAGTCCTGCCTGGAGTGCAAGGGACTGGGCTAGAAGACTTCTCAAGGTCCCTTCCAGTCCTATGATTCTGGGAAATGCATATTTCCTGCTGAAATAAGGTAAATGCCGTAGGCCATGTTTATACGAACAGTGCTGCAGAGACTTAGCTGTACCAATACAGCTGCACCGCTGCAGGTGTCTGGTGAAGATGCTGTGTCAGCGGGAGAGCTTCTCCCACCAACATAGCGTTGTGCACATGATTACTTGTGTTGATGTAACTTACATCGCTCAGGACGCTGGAATAATCACAACTCAAGTGACGTAAGTTTTGCTAACAGGCTGTAATGTATTTCTACTGGTATCACCCAAAACTTGATACAGCTCATCTGGTCGCCAGTCTGGAATTAAGCACTGCTCTGTAGAGTAGTATTTTCCCTTTTCTCTCTTTGCTTGTAAACAGAGCTACAAAAAGAGAGTGGAGTATGTGGAAGATATTTTGCCCTTTCTTAATTAAACAGCACCTGAAGGGGTAGCTGTGGCCAGCTCAGTGGAGAGCTCTCTTGAGAAGTCAGGGGTAGGGGAGATTATGTAGCTTTTGGGCTAAGCTGTAGCCTGTTTTCTTGTATCAAATTGAGCCAGTTGACTAGGTCCCCACAGCAGCCGCATTTACCTGATGTGGCACTGAGAACAGGCCTCATTTGGGGAACCAGCATTCTTCTAGTTCCATTCAGTGCTCTGTAAAGACACACATCATTTAAGATCTGGGTTTGTGCAGTGTCCTTGTCCTCTATATCTGCATTTGTTAATGCGCTCCTAGAGCAAAGCTAGCATTGTACTGGTAGGGCACTGGTCTGTCTATGTCTGTCGTCCTGTCTATGAACATGTATATAAATATTTCATTCTTTTCTGAATTCTCTTAGGCTCTTGACTTAATGATACCTTGTGGCAATGAGTTCCACGAGTTAATAAAATGTAGGCTTAACCAAAAAAAAAAAAAAAAAAAAAGTCCTATCACTTTTGCACTTGCTGGCTTTCTATTTCTGAAAATGCCCCCTTGTTTTTATATTATTATGAAAGAGTAAATAGGAGTGTCCAATATATCTTTCCTATGGTATGCATTATTTTGTATATCCATATCACTTCCCCTCTTGCTTTATTTCCTTTTAAAACTAAACAGTCCTATTCTCTTCCCACACGGAAGTCTTTCCATACAAACAATCATTTTCCTTGTCTGTCTCTGAACCCCCATTATTTCCAATATATCTCATAGGAGTTGTGGTGACCAGACCTGCACACAGTACTCCAGATGAGGGTGTACCACTGATTTATATAATGGCATAGAATATTTTTAGTGTAACTCCCTAACCTATTCTTTAAACATTCTAACACTTTGCTTTTTGACTTTCACTGCCCATTGCTTAGCTATGACACTCAGATCTTTTACCTGAATGATTATAGTTAAAATAGAAACCAGCAATATGTGTTTGGTGTTCAAATTATTCTCTCCCATGTGTGCTACCTTGCATTTGTCAGCATTTAATTTAAGTTTTGACAGGTTTTTCTGGAGTTCCTTGCCCAATCTTGACTAACCTAAATATTTCTGTATCCTCTGCAAATTTTGCCACCTCACTGTTCTGTCCCTTGTCCAGGTCACTGATAAATCTGTTAAGCACAGAACCTAGCACAGGTTCTTGGAACACCTCAGTGTTACCTTTTTGTCACATTGAAAACTGACTATTCATGTATATTTTTTTCTTTTTAATCCAGTTTCTAATCCATGACAGCATTTTATCTCATATCCCAGGACTGCTCAACAGAGTGTACTTAATTACTTCTTGTGAGAGACTTTGTCAAATGTTTCATGAAAGTTTAATTACTTTGTCTATTATGGTTCACCTATATACTACCTGTTGACATGCTTAGAATTCTAGTAGATCAGAGAGTCACGTTTTTCCTTTGAGGAAGCCATGCGTTTATCCTCCCAAATTGATCTAGGTGTTTTATAACAAATAATTTTGCAATTCAAACTATTTATCTAGTACTGAAATAATACCTATTTCTTATATAGCACTTCTCATCCATAGAGCTCAAAGCACTTTACAAAGGAGGTCAGTATCATTTCCATTGTACAGATGGGGAAACTGAGGCGTAGAGAGGGCAAGTGACTTGGTTACTTAGCAAGCCAGTGGACAAGCTGGAAATGGAATGTAGGTCTCCTGAGTCCCAGTCCAGTGCTTTACACGATAGGCTGTACTCCCTGAAGTTTATTAGTCTATAATTCCCAAGACCACTCCTATGTAGTTTACTTTGGAAATTGATGTCATGTTCAATTTGTTACTTGCGAGTGAATTTCCTGGTTTTCCTTCTGTGGTGTCATCACAATGATGTGCACTTCGAGTTGAAGTTTCCAACAGTTGCTGGAGTCCCTATCTCTGGTGATCAAAGCTTGATATTTGCCATGGTGAGTTTTCTTTAGCTCAGCCACCTACTGGGAAGCTGTGAAGAAGGAGCATGCCTAGGAACTTTGATTCTGTATAAAGCACACAGACCAGCAGAGTCTGGGCATTTGAAAGGATTTTGACTTGAGTCTGCTCTACACTAGAAAATCTGGTTGGTTTAATTATATCAGTCAGGGGTGTGAAAAATCCACACCCCTGAGTGGTGTTTTAAGCCAACCTAAATCCCCGGATAGACAGTGTTAGGTTTATGGAATAATTCTTCTGTCGACCTAGCTACCATCTCTTGGGGGGATGGATTACCTATGTCGACAAGAGCATCCCTCCTGTCAGCATAGGAAGTCTCTGCGCTGAAGTGCTACATCGGCACAGCTGTGGCATTTGAAGTGTAGACAAGCCCTTTTAAAAATTACTCCTTGAGAAATGGCATATGTCCACGTGTTTGGTTTTGTGCCACGGGGGAAGAAGGGTTGCTAGAGGGGGAACTGTACTTTCTTCAAGTGGAAGTGTGATTAGCATTGCTGCTGCTGCTGGCATTCTCAGGGTTGGAACAGTGGCAAACCCTCAGTTCTCTGCTGTTCTGCTGATGCCCACTTTCACTGGCTTTCAGTATTCTGCATCCTTACCTGGTTTGACTAGTACAGAGATTTTATCTTTTTATCACTGTCCAGCATGTAAAGGGAATTTGGGCCATATTCTTTAAAAAATATGCCCTGCATGGGTAGAGATTTAGTGGGGTCCTAGGGTTGAATTTTCAATGGGACTTTTGTGTTTCTAAAAATCAATTAGTTTCTCTTGAAAATCACCCCCCTAATGTCACTGCTGAGAATCCCATGTTTGGGGCACTCTTAGGTGATTATTTGGAAGCTGAAGGCCCTTTCCGCCCACACACACTTAGGCCCTAGGTCATTTTCATTAATCTGGCCCTGAAGAAACTGTAATATATCATTATTTGCCAATTAGATAATGTTGTGAGCTGGGTTAAATCTTGTTATAGGTTGAAGTAAAACCTCATTAAAACTCATGTGTGAACATGCTCTTCAGTCCAGATAGTTCTGAGCCACAATTAAAACAAGGCCTAATAATCTGCCCAGAAACTAGCATCATGAAGGCAGAGGATTTGACAGGGTATTCCTTTGCTCAGGTGGGGCTGTGTGTGGAAAAAGACAAGCTGGGATGAAAGAAACAGATGATCAGAGAGTAAGAGGCAAAAAGTGCATTAGTGAAGATGCTACTATGCTAATGGGAGAGCTTCTCCCATCAGTGTAGTTAATCCACCGCTATGAGAGGTAGTAGCTATGTCAATGGGAGAAGCTCTCCCATGGGTGTAGTGCTGTCTATACTGGGGGTTAAGTCAGTATAAATACATTGCTCAGGAGTGTAGATTTTTTACACCTCAGAGCGATGTAGTTATACCGAGGTAAGTTTGTAGTGTAGACTTGGCCTATGACTCTGAAAAAGTGTGTAAGAGAGAGCTTTTGGGTCTTCTATTGGCTAAAAAGACTTGGGGCTGTAAGCTAAATAACTATTCTTTTGGTTTCTGGTTCCTCCTGCATTCAGAGAAGCAGGACCTTGTATATCCCTTGCAAATAAACAAGATTGCATAGAAGAAAATACAAGACGCTATCATCAATTTCTGCTCCCAATTGCAACCTTGCCAAGACCCCAGACTTCGAGTAGCCACTGTCCTGACAACTGAGTGGCCCTGTAAACAGATTAAACCATTATATATCACAGGCCTTGGGTGCTAATGGGGAGACTCTCTGCTTATTAGTATTGGGCTGTCACTTTTTGGGGGGGAATGAATTGATAGTTGTCTACTTCTCATTAGTCTCCCTAGCTACATTTGCAATGTAATGAGGCGACCTATGAAGCCCTATTAAATGCTTGCTGTGACTGCTCTCCAGGGATTCTTGGTGCTTATAGGCCATGAATTAAATAATACACTATTTCTGCCTCTTTTCTTTCCTTCTGGTAGGCGAAGGTAAGAGTTTTTGGCAGGTTCTTCTGCAGTGCTGGACTGCGAACCAGGTTAGTGAAGAGACTGCCAGAGCTTTGATGCAATTACTTACACCACCACCTTAAATATGGGCCTTTCTCTCTCCTGCACCACGGCACTGCAGCAGGACAGGAGACTGAGAATGGATATCTGGGACTGTCCCACTGGGAATGAGACATTAAATGTCTTTGTTGTGCTGATCTGAATGCATGATGTGTGGCAAGGCCTGAATGCCTGTGTGACGCACCGAGTTCTACTCAATGCTTACATCAGATGCTTGAGCAACATGATATCCCAAAAAGATGCTGTGCCCTGCTTTTTAAAATTGCCTCATTCAGTAATCTACAGCAAACCAGCTCCATTTAGATGTTCTTCAGCAAGTAAGGAACACCAGAGTATCTCAGCCAATTAGAAGGCCCTACATCTAGAATTGGAACAGTTCATGAATCCCACTATCTGTTACCAAATCTATATTAATAGGCCAACAACCAAGAACCACCTGGATTAAAAGGGGTAGCTAAATATATTTTTGTAAGTCTGGATAATGACTTGCCAAGTCATATTACCATAGCATTTCTTGTTCAGCTATGGTATATGACATTAGCCAAAAATCAAGACACAGCTGACACCTTCCAGTGCACTGGGCTATGAAGTTGCTGGATTAGAGCCAGGTTTCCCATCTGAAGAGAATCAACTCTTTAGAGAAATGATGGCTATTCTAGAAGAAGGTAGTTATACTGAGTCAAAAGTTCCTGGTAAATTGCTGTAATTTGAGGAATGCCATTATTAAACTAAAAACAATCCAATCTGGGCTTAATTAGATTAAATTGAATAAAAAGCAATCAGTGTTTTCCATCTTAATACTGTTTTCTTTATGCCCAAATTTGGCAGAAAGCTATTTTAGTCTCTTAATTGTATTTGTTTTTGTAGCTCTGCATATATACTGAAAGTATTTAATTTATTCTGCAAAATGTATCAGTTTCTCTTTGACAACCAAAGTGATCAATTTTCTCTATTTGGGCAGGATACTGGGCTGCCAATACCAGCTGCAGTTCTGACTACAGCAGAGAATATGCGATCGCTTTCCTTTAGTGGTAGATGCTGTTGTACGCTTGCTACAGAGACATACTTGAAATGGCATTTCATATTTTGTTATCACCAACTGAGGTTTGCTTGGTGACCATAATCAAACACATAATATCATAAATGACTATCTAGATTGTAGTGATATTTAGGATCAAACTTTTGAAAGGTACTAAATAATCCCTATTTAAATAGTGTAATTATAAGGAGACAGTACATGTAGAAAGCTTTTTTTCCTAATTAGGGTTACCTACAGTTTTTGTTACCTCTACTTGACAGCTGTCTGGTTTCAGAAGAGATTCCATAAAACCCAAAAGCAATTTACTCTTGAAGAAATGTCCTAAACTATAGAAATACTTAGACTTACCTCACTCCCTAACACAATGTTCAATAGTTGGTTTTCCTTGAATTTGTGTACATATTTCTTTAGGGGTCTATTTACATTCTATTTTTATAACTGCATGTTTGCAAGAAAAATGACTCCATGAAATATAGAATCTGACTTGAGAAATGCAGCATCCAGTTTTTCAGACTCCGTTTTATGCCTGCAATTAATTGTGAATGTAAAAATGCCAGCTTGAAACTGTATTAAAAATCAGCCTATTACCTTGTGTCACTAGCTATAGAAAGAAGAGATTCAGAAGAATAACCTCAGTATCAGAGGCATTACTGTCCCAGGATATGTGAGATTTTTGTACTAGTATAATATAGTTAAATATTAATGCTTTACATTGTAACTGTAGCAATGTTTATCTAAGGACTGTAAAACACATTACAAACATAAATTACCTCCATATATCTCTGAGGTGGAAAGTGAACAGAGCTTTGTGAAAAATTCACAACAAACAAAAGGTTACCTCGGTCTGTTCAAGAATAGACTAATTTTCTATAATTGTTTATTATTGTTTCTCTAGTTTATTATTTGAAATTATTTGCTGAATATTTTTGAACATGACTTGTTGCAAGTATTCAATAACTGAAAAAGGTGGGATACACAGGGCTGTTGGTAGGTTTCTGTTCCCTAAATTGACAGCATAACTCCTAGAATCTGATTTCTGGAGCAAATATTTGCAATTGCATTTCTGAAATTGCTTTCCACAAATATTCTGGAATATGCTTTGTTTGCCTTTTCAGCAAATGTTCTTGACACTAAACTCATTTTCTAGAATTCGTTTGAAAAGTAAACACAAAAGGGGGCACAAATGTAATCCCGATGCTCGTGCGTGTTACACCTCCCCAGTACAGCATTGGGGCTCTGTTACAGCTGCCAGTTACAACACTTAATCCTTTAACTCAAACTGTAGAGCTCTGGAGGTCCTACTTCAACTCCTGTCACTGCCAGGAGATGGGGTTCATTTTCACAAAAGGGAGATTCAAACTGCTGTGGACCTCAAACGGTCAAGCGGTCTTCTTCTGTTTAGAAGATCGAGAGATATGGGCTAGCCACTGAGGAGTCTGTTTCCCCCACATATGGCGTGTTTCCCTAAGTATGCTCTTAAGGAATTTTTTTATCAGAAGTTTCCCACTGCTACAGCGACCTACTGGTATGAAATGTCCATTTGCAAAAATGTAAGTCTTTCTCTAACTCTGACTTAATTTTTAGTTTTTTTGTCCACAGTACAAGCATGGTTTTGTGTTTGAATATTTGTATGGCGAGGATTGTGTGTACCAAAAAAAGAACCTTCTTTAGAAACAGCACTGATAGAAGCAGCATTGTTGTTCTGTGCTTCTCTATACAGTTTGTAGGGACCCATGCTGCGAGTGCTTCTGGGATAAAGCACAGCAAAGGCCTGTGCGTAGCAATAACCACAATGAGAGACTGTGTCCTGCTAACGTAACTCATTTGTCAGGGTGAAATGTCTGGGAATACAAAGTGATCATTAAAAATGAGTGCATAGGAAAACTGTTTCTTTGCTTGTGGTGTTTATGAATACTCTGACTATGCAGTGGATAACTAATGTTTAATATTCTTGTACTGTCAGCATAACAAGACAAAGTAAGAGCCTTGTAGTTACATGTGAAATAAATTCATTATTTAAACTTTGACCACAAATCAATTTGCCAACCCATTTGCACTGTTGTTTCAATGACCCACTACCTGCTCCATGGCAGCCATAAAATTAGCTGCATAGGCCCCGGGTTGTCAAATATAAATGCCAGAAATTAGGTAAAACAAACAAAAAACCTGCAAAGATCTTGATCATTTGTGGTTCCCTTTGACTTCTATGGGAGTTGTGGGTGCACAGCATCTCTGAAAACAAGGTCATTTCATTTAGTACCTAACTTTAGACACCTACTTCTGAAAACTTTAGCCATCTTTCCAAATGCAATCACATCTTGATTAAACAGTGCAACCGCTTAGCAGCACAGAGCATTGTTACATCAATTTAGGAAGAGAAGAATGCTCTACCTATCTGAAATTATATGAGGAACTCTTGTAGGTAGAATGTAGTTACTCACATAGGCCTTTGGGGAAAAGCCTGGGACCAATAGGCCTACCTTTAGCTCTTGTGTTTTTCATTTGAAAGACAACCTCCAAAAGCAGAGTACCCCCAAATGCTATGCAATGGAGTGAGTACTGACTCTGAGGGAAGAGTGCCACTTACTGAATCACTCCAACTACTTAATCACTCTGGGTTTTAACCATCCAAGTACAGAAAACCCTGCTTTTGAGATCTGCCAAGCTCACTCACAGCCTAAGGTGGTATTATATCTAATTATATCTTTACATGGATGTTCCCTCCTATAATCAAGGAGATCATCCTCTTAGACAGTGAGGCTGTTCCATTTTCTAATAGCTGCCTCTGTGTAGAGGTACAGTGTTTATATGTCCTTATCTCTCTCGTGTATATAGTGGAACAGTACTCCTCTTACGCTGAAAAGGAGTAAAAGTCCTGAATTTCTTCAGTTCACTTCTGTGGACTTAGAAAATTCAAATAGAGAAGATTCATTTTACTCACAGTGAAGTTTAACACCACTCTTCCCTTGGAATGCAGTATACAATGCTGCAATGTATCTACCATTGGGTACTTAGGGCTAGTCTACACTTGAAACTTACAGCAGCACAGCTGTCAGTACAGCTGTGCTGCTGTAGGAGCTCTTGTGCAGCCATGTTATGTTGATGTGACAGCTCTCCTGCCCACATAATAAAACCACCTAAACGAGCGGCACCAGCTGTGTCAGTGGGAGAGCATCTCCCACCGACATAGCGCTCTCCACACAAGCGCTTACACTGGCAAAACGTCTGTTGCTCGGGGGTGTTTCACACCCGTGAGTGAAAAAAGTTTTGCCGTCATAAGTGCTAGTGTAGAAAAGGCCTAAGTGCCTTCCTCTTTCTGTGCTGCTTGAACAGAGGTTAGAGGGGAGGAGGAGAAAAATTGCCACTGTTCAGTGGGAATGAGGAATCCCTGCTTTGGATGTGCTGCAGCTGCCCCAATCAGGAGTAGGGACAGAAGAGTGGTCAGTCTTGCGACAGCTGCTCCCTATTGTGAGTGATACAATTTTATTATTATTTGTTAATCATTTTTATTATGGTAGTGCCTGGGGGCCAAACCAACAGCGGGACCCCATTGTGCTGGGCACTGTGTAAACACAGAGTTGCGGACGGTCCGTGCCCTGAAGAGCTTACAATCTAAATAGACAAGTCAGACACAGGGCAGGGAGCAGAGGTAAAACACATATGCAGAGTGAACAGTGGGGTGTTGGCAAATGTACATTAGTTCCATGATTGTTTAAGGTGGGTTTAGTTAGGAAGGGACAAGCAAATTGGGGGGAAGGGGAAGGAGACGATGTGAAGGGAGAGGGGAAGTTGAAGGGATGCCGGGGCATGAGGGAGACAGGGTAGAAGGTAAGAGGGGCAGAAGTGGAGTGAAGCTGAGGTGAAGAGACTGGGTATGTCTACACTACAATCAGGAGATGTGATTGCTGCTGGTTTATGCGTACTGGAGATAGCTTTGATCTAGCTCAAGTAACAATAACAGTGTAGTCACGGCAGCAGGGATGGCGGCACAGGCTAGCTGCCTCGGTACGACGCTGCCTGTGTGCATACTCGAGCATGCAGGCGGCTGCAGCTTCATTGCTACTACTTTAAAGCAACTTTAATTTAGCTAGCTCAAAGGTAGCTCAGGTATGTGCTATGATTACATCTCCTGACTGCAGAGTAGACACATCCTGGGAGGGAGGGGGAGAGAGAGAGTTGGAGCAAACATCCAATCAGCACAGGGCAGAGAAAGTCCAGTCAAAACTGTAGAAAGTCCTCTGAATGTCCAGAGGTCCCTGTTTTGGCTGCTTCTGCGACTAGTCCTACTGGCTGGAGTCTTAGGCTGGTTTCAGCAATTTTTCCCCAAGGCCATATGGCATGGCAGACACCATGGCCTGGTTTCAGAGTGTACTATAACTGTAGGAGGTGAACTGAGACTATGCCATCACTCCCAGATTAAAAAAGATGGAGATACAGTATATTGCTCTCTTGTTTATTGTTGAATTCTGCCAAAAGAAACTTTTTTGTGCTGGGGGGAAATGGATTATAAAAATGTATTCAAATGTAACCTTCCGGTCTGTGTTCTTTCCTTGGCATTAATTAAGTGTCCACAGGTATCAGTGCTACTTTGTATTGCAGTAGAACCTCAGTGTTATGAAAACCAGAGTACGAACTGAGCAGTCAACCATACAGCTCATTTGGAACCGGAAGTACACAATCAGGCAGCCACAGAGACGAAAAAAGCAAATACCGTACAGTACTGTGCTAAATGTAAACTACGAAACAAAAGGGGAAAGCAGCATTTTTCTTCTGCATAGTAAAGTTTCAAAGCTGTATTAAGTCAATGTTCAGTTGTAAACTTTTGAAAGAACAACCATAATGTTTTGTTCAAGTAACAAACAACCTCCATTCCTGAGGGGTTTGTAACTCTGAGGTTCTACTGTACATTGCACAAGTGTAGTGAAGATTCAGAAGATTTTTTTATGTTTTGAGACTTATGCAATGACCTTTGCAAAGCTGTAACGTTTTTAGTGGGAAAAAGTTTGGAGAGACTAGAGGCTGTGGGGGAAGAGTTCAGATGGCTTGTAAGAAAGATTTCCAGTACTTATTTTGGCCAAGGATTATTCAAGAAGAAATAAACTACCTGGTGGATCACCAGTTGGTCAGTATTTATTCTAAAGCAGCAGCAGTAACAAGCCTGTAGAATGTCACCACATTAGAG
This sequence comes from Emydura macquarii macquarii, assembly GCF_026122565.2. Taxonomy (NCBI): domain Eukaryota; kingdom Metazoa; phylum Chordata; order Testudines; family Chelidae; genus Emydura; species Emydura macquarii. The sequence goes on along the minus strand of NW_027131105.1, from coordinate 4,229,253 downwards.
CATGACATCTCCTCCATCATCCTAATTAATCACATTGTGCAGATGGTTATTGTGGTCTTCATGCTCAGCAGACCCAGAGAGCCTAGCAATAAAAAGAATTATAGCAACTTACAAGGCAGGCCCGCTGTTACTGGCTTGTAACTGCATTTAAAGGTAATTGAATGGATTTTTTGGCTTCCTAGGCCTCACAAAAATAGTCAGCAGGAAGGAATGCTGCATAATGCCTTGAAAAGCTAGACTCTAATTGATAAGTAACTGCGCAATAAACAATGTAGACTTGATTAAATAAACATCCTTTGTCAGTTGCAGGTGAGTGCTGCTTTATTTGCTTAGAGCTAAAACTTTCAAGCCATTATCTGCAATATTGTATTCCCTTAAAATATGGGTCTGCAGGATAAGGAGCCAATTCAGCTATTAATGTACCTGGAACCCCCCCTGCCTCCCATTAATAATAAATATCAGCTTCACGTGCATGTGATGCAATGAGTATACATCCCCAGCCCTCAAGTACTTGTGAACTCTGACCCAGATTGCCAGAGGAATTTAGGTGCTTATCTCTCCGTGATGGGGTGTCCACCCCACCCAGGATTGACACAGGCTAAGGTGGCTGGATAGGCCAATGAACTGCCCAGGCTGCACTTGGAGGTGGAACCAGGGAGCAGAGAACTAAGTGATTGCAAGCAGGCCCATCTGGGTAGGAACAGGTGGAGCCTATAAAGCCAGGTAGCTGGCTGTAGGGAAGTAGGCTGCAGTTACTCCGTGAGTGGAAGGAGTTGGCAGGCTGGCTGGCAGGCAAACCCGAAAAGGGGGAAGTCCTGGGAAACAGCAGCAAGGGGTAGGCTGGTACAGAGATGGTGGCTGCTCTTTATAGGGTCCCTGGGCTGGAACCGAGGGTGGGCGGGCAGGCCTGGGTTTCCCTACTAGTCACTGGGAAGCAGCAAGTGTGTTGGAGACACCAGCCAGACAGCAGGTCTGGAAAGATTGTGAATTCCCTGGAGGAGGGGAACATACTGACCTGGCTGGAGGGCCAAGCCACAAAGAGGAGACAGCAGTTCCTGGAGTGAGAGGGGCTGCACGGTGAGACCAGACTGGGAAAGACATCAGTGGAGAAGGAGCACAAGCTTGGCAGAGCTGATTCCTAGAATAGCCAGCAGGAGATACCACTGTGGTGGGAGGACCCCATGACACTCCCATTGAAGTCAATAGGATTTAAATGTCTAAATACCTTTAGTGATCTGGGTGCTTGTGACAGGTGACACCAACTTCCAGTGATCCTTCAGTGGATGGTTGGTCAATAGCAGAGATACTTTCTAATAACTTGGGGGCAGAGGGGCAAGGAAACCTGGCCTAATTTTCATTGGGGCCTTATGTCTGATCTCTGAGTATAGCTTAGTATCCTGTCCACGGGCTTGACAAACTTTGCTGCAGATTTATGTAGGGATGCCAGAGCGCACATTGTGTTAATGAATAAATTGAAACCTTCCAAGGATGAGCAGTACATGGGCACATGGAAAGTATTTGGAGGATCCAAATAAATAAATAAATTTAACAAATTCAAAGGAAGGCTTGGACAAACTCTTTTCAGCCATGTGGAAGGCTGACTCACAGCTCATTGTTATATCTAAGCAAGTGTCCATGTTTCCTCAGCAAAGAAAAGTCCCAGGTAGCAATACTGGAGAGCTGAAACATCATAAATCTTCCAGCTTTCTTGTTCATCTCAGTGATGAACCAAGCCTTCTAGCATCTCTTTAAGTGCTGGTTAAAATCTTCCTATCCATTATATCACCGTCTCAGGAGTTTTTGGTGGGCTCTGTCAGGTAGCCATTTTGTCTCTTCAAAGCTGAGTTGCTTCCTCAGTGTTATGTGACACAACCCGCAGCATATTTACTGCATTATTTCAAATGACCCTAGCCACTCTAGAGAGCGTCATTTGCAGGCTAGAAAGTTGTCATGGAGGGCAAATTTATCCTGCCCCCTTCCCCACCCCCCTTGAAAAGGAGTAGTAAAATATGTACCAGATCCTCAATTTTGTAAATTGGTGTCATTCCAATGTTTTCAATGGAGCTATGCCGGTTTACACCCGCTGAGGATCTGACCCAGTTTGAACTGGAGAGGAATGTGGTAGTGAATCTTGTTCATAGTACTTAGTATGAGGTTGTCTAATAGATTTTTTTTTAAAGACTGTTTTGGGGGGGGGGGGGGACTGAGATTGGTGGTGCTCTCAGACTATTCAAGTTAATACTGTTAATTAGTTAAACAGAAGATGCAGTTATGCTCAGAGCTCTTTGCATGGTTCTGTGAGTCAGTGATGACAAATGATCGTTAACTTCAAGGTTAAATGGCAGGAGATAAACACACATTATGTGGATGGTAAGCTGTTCGGGCCAGGGACTGTCTAGTACTCTGTTTGTGCAGTGCATAGCATGATGGGGCCCCGCTCTTCAGTTAAGAAAAAGTATCATAGATGGGGATTGAAGCATGACATTTCCCATAGTTGAGTAATTACTAACTTAGTCCTGGGTTACTCAATATTCATGAATGTTAAATCTTTTACTCTGCTTGATGATCAAGGTATTTTGATTCCTGTTCTGTAAAGGGATTTATATTTGTAGTGAATTCTATTTAGTAATAAGCTCAGGGGGATGTTGCCATTTAAACTAAATCAAATATCCTGCCAACTAACTACACTGACATAGGCACCTGTCAGTTAGGTTCCTAAATCCATGTTTGGACACCTGCCTGGTTTTTAGCTTAGCAGTGAAGGGGATCCTGTTGGGTGCCTGGAGGCTGATGATGATTAGAAAATGTGCTTATAATAATGCTGCAGAGATGTGCAGCACAGAAAGACATAAGTTCAGCCTAAGTTTTCAACAGTGAGTAGTGATTTTGGGGTGCCATAATTTTAGTGTGTCTAATTTAAGACCCTCCTGCTGGACACCTGCTCCCTGAAAATCAAGATTCTTTTGGGCACCCAAAATCATTAGTCATTTGTGAGACCTACATGCTTGATCATAGAATGTAAATTTAATTAATCACTTTGTTATACAGTATAGATCAAAAAATTCTTGCTGCTCAGATATGGGGAAGATATAATATCTTGGTAATATTCTAAAGGAATTATGAAAAGACTATCTAATTTCATCTTCTACCAGCAAGACCATAGTTGTTTAGTTTGGAGGAAATCTTTGTTTTGAGGATGTTTCCATGTTGGCTGAGACAATGGTATCCTAGGAAGATCATAAGTTTAAAAACCTGTAGCAAACTACACTATTTCTCCTTACAATCCTTCCTATGCAAACATCTTTATCTAATGCTAAATTCCTTTGTTGGAATATTTTTCTTGAGAACAAAGATTCTTTGAAAAGCAGCAGCCTGCTGCAGTTAAAATGCTTCAGAATTAACTTACCAATTTTCACTTTGCAAATTCAGAAATGGTCTCAGATACTTGAAAAGTATGAAGAAGTGAGAAATTTCATGTTAACTGCTTGATTTCTTTTTCTAATTAAATTCATGGCAGTTAATAATCTCCACAGCTCCTTAGAATTTCACAATTTTGCACAGGATCGTTTTTCCAAATTCTGTTTTGCTTTCCTTTTTTCCTTGGGCCAATCCCTCCCAGTAATAACATATTTTTCATATCTGTGGAAATGCCCTTTGTTCTAACAAATGCTCCACTTCCAATTTTCTCTTGTGAAAAGCTCTTTCACAAGCCTTTTATTTTAATGGGAAAAGTGAAAAATTTGAAGAAAAGCTGTAAAACGATATTTCCTATCCTCTCCCTCTGCTGGATTTGCCAATTCTTTTTTTTTAAAAAAAGCACACTACTCTGAAAGCAGCTCTTTGACCCTTCTATAAAGTACGGTAATTTATCTTCCTGGCTCTTCTTTTCAGGGATGATTAAAAACCCACTTAAGGAACTTCCGTCCCATTTAAATATTGTGGGTTTGAAATTCCCAGAAGAACCAACCTTTTGAGTTTGAAGGGAAAGAGCATTCCCTTTTAGGCTGGTTGGTGTGGAGAAGTATTTGGCTGTTTGCTTGGTGTCTCGTCAGCCAGATAATCAGATTATGGTATGTGGCTCAGCAGCAGTGAAGGAAAGGAAGTAGCAGACAGGCTGTAGTAGCAATATCTGTCTTGTTCAGAATGCGGTGGTTTAATGGCACAGGGAAAAATCAAAGAGCAGGAAGCAGAATGTGTAAATGGAGGGGAGAGATGGAGTGGTTGCAGCAGTAGAAATGAGAGTTTGGCAGATGAAAGACTACGATTATTTGGATCCCAGCAACTCTGTCCCTGAAATCCAAGAATTATTTTATTTTTAGGTGTTGTACAAGCACAAAGTAAAGAACAGTCCATGCCCTGAATTGCTCTTAGAAAAACAAACAGACTTCTTTGCAGAAAGGGGTACAACATACAAATAAAGTGGGTCTGTTGATGGCTGGCCATGTTGCAGTACATGTTTTTAATAAGGTATGTAGGCTACTCGCAGCTGTCCCTCTACTTCTGAGAAGATTGCCAGAAGAAAGATTTAAAAGGCTGAATAAGGGAGACAGAATGTTGGTGAGAGAGATGAGTAGTTAGGAAGGGATGAAGTTACAGGAACAGGTGGATGGGTTAGCAGGCAGCAGGCAAGAAACTTCAGTGTTAATCACCAAAATGATCTCACTATGGTAGAGAGTAAGAGGGAAGGCCTGGGGCCAAAATCCAAGAAGAAGGTGGATGAGGGAGTAGATAACATCTGGCTGGAGTGGTCTTTGGAAAGAGAGAGGGGATGGAGGCAGCAGGGATCTGAACATTCTATCCAGGGGTCCCCAAACTTTCAGCTGCCAGGGCCACATCCCTTAGTCTTGCTCTTATGGTGGGCCAGAGGGGCTCCTCCTGGCCAGGGCGCTGGGCCTACGTCACGTGGGAGAAGGGTGGGGGGAAGAGGCTGGGAAGGGGGGAGTGGCCGCCGCATGGCGCTGCTTGGGGCCGGGGGCGGCTCCTGGCCAGGGCACTGGGCCACGTCACGTGGGAGAGGGGTGGGGGAAAGGGGTGGGGCCGGGAGGGAGGAGCGGACTCAATTGGTACGTCAAAATGTGTTGGCAGGCCAGATGAGGCCCTCGGGCCATTGCTTAGGATCCCTGTTCTAGTCCTTTTGTGATGACTCTGGGGAAATGGGGTGAGAGGGGGAGAGGCTGCTATCAGAGAAAGTACCTGCAGAGGTAGTGTCATAAGGGATAATCCAGGTGTAGGGGTTTGCAAGGAGATGAAGAGAGTGAAGGGACTTTATGAAGTAGAGTAGGGCAAAGAGAGAGGAACAAAGTCAAGATATTTTGCTCTTGGGGTCCCTAGATAGCTCAGCGGGATGTGATCTTTTCTGTGGCAGGGATTCACTTTCTATGTTAAAAACAAGTTCTAGCAGGTCTAACAATGATTTGAACAAGAAAGAACCAAACATTCTTGTAATAAAGATTACAAGAAAATGATTGGGATATGGTATGAATCAAAGCAGTTTCTTTTATTCATTTATTTAAAGATGTCTAATATTTTAGTACAAAATCTGAAATTCTGTGACCTACTTTGAATGCCAGAGCTGATGCTTGTTGACCAAGACATTGTTTCACTTGACAGGTGTGTTCCTAATAAGGCCACTCAGCATTCCTTAAAAAAAAAAACGGTCAACAATGAGCGATGACCTTCTAAGGTCAAAACTTCATTAATTACAATACAAAAAGGAGAGCAATTCTCAGTAGTGCTATAAGTGATGCTAATAAACACTGGTTACTCAGTGGGTCAGAGGATGCTTGCTCGTAGGTGTGCAAACCAGACACAGGATGGAAACAAAAAGAATAAAACATAAATCAGGAGCGTACCTTAGCTAGGAGATAATGAAGATACACTGCCTGCATAACAGCAAGGAAAATCCTTGTTCTCAACACTTTGAGGCATCAGGAAACGTTAACTAATATTTAAGAAGGTAACCAGATATGAGGTGGTTAAAGCAATAGCCACATTTGAGGCAAAAGGCTAATCTCTTGGATCTCTGGTAGCATCACCTGGTAATTAGGAAGGCTCGTCCAACAAAGAGAAAGTGGAGCTAATGAGTTCTAAGAATGATAATTAACGCTTTTCAGATTAAAGTACTGTGCAAACATCGATCATAACATCACTCTGATACAGGTGGTATTGCCTGTTTTACAGCATGAGGTTAGTGACTGGCGTCACTGAGATAGTCAATAGCAGAGAGCAGATTAAAAGTTGGGTGCTTCTGATTCGCAGACCTGTGCTTAAATCCCTTGACAAGGAGGCAAAGTTAGAAATGGTCTGAGAAAGTGCAAAATTGAGGAAAGATTGGATACAGCAGGCACACTTGCAGGAATGATAGAGAAAGTGCAGGCAGCTGAGAAACGTTGAAACAAACTGAATTTACTCGGTACATTTAGTTACTTCACTTTTTTGGCAGTAAAGCATCACTTAGAAAATAATATAAGTTAGGTTCTTCAGGCCTGATGCTGATTTCCCTTCACGTTTATATCAGTAATTACGTTGATGTCAGTGGAGTTACTCCTCTTTCACAGTACTGTGAGACTTGTAGTGTCCCTTCATCCGGGGTTCTGACTGTGATGATCTGATACCAGCAACACCCAAACTACATGTGAAAGGCATGTCTTGCACAGAGCAGGTCTTTAGAATTCCCATGAAAAAAGGCATCCAAGAGAGAGAATCTGGTGACACGGCCTCTAATCTGATTTCTGTACCATGCCCTTAAGATAGGGTCTGTGTGCTGAGAGCAACCCACTCCTCACTCATTGGAAAATATTGAATATAAGGGGTAGAACACTCTTTTTGCTTCCATCAGTGATGCAAGGTATAAGGAAATGGCACTTCTACAAAACATTTTTGGGCACAGGTCCCCCAAAGAGTGAGCTCAATGGGACTACTCATGTGACAAGCTAAGTATGTGCAAAAGTGTAAGCAGTTAACTTTTGTCAAGTTTAAGTCCCACACAATGTATCAAGCTTTGTTTCTGGATCAGACAATACATGTATGTACCTACACTGGATAAAAAGTAAAGTGTAGATGAGGCAGAACAAGGAATCTGATATTAATTTGTGAACGAAGAACTTCTCCAGCTAACGCTGGCTGTGCTAGGCTAAAGATGCCCCAGCCACTAGAAGCCTACCACTTTCAGACCAGCTAAATCACTGAAAGAAAAGCATGGAAGCATTTTGAAAACATCAGAGCTAATCTGATAATGACCTCTTGGCAGGTGATGAGCTGCTAGAGTGTGTCCCAAGCACATGCAGCTCACTGTGTGTTTCTAAGGCAGCAGAAATTACTACCTCCGAATTTATATTTGAGTAGGCATTGCTAATGCACCCATTACTGCAGTTTCCCAGAAAAGACTGTGTTGAAGTGATTCTTGCATGACACCAATGAAATTAATACACTTCTGAAAATGACAAACTGTTTCTTTCTCTGCTGATGACTATGGCATGTTAGGAAATGGTCTTTATGTTTATACTTTCAAAAGAAAGATGGCACTGAAGGTTGGAGCTGGCTGGAAAACTTAGATGAAAAGAAAATTTCAACACTAATCGGAAACACTTTAAACATCTTTTTAAATATTTTTGTCTTCCGTATTCCCTTTGAGCCAGCTCTACTGGAGAAGTATATAGAACAAGGAGCTTTTTCAGAGTGTCTTTCTAATTGCAGTTGGCCTTTGATTGGTTTGCAGTTTGTAAACTGTGTTGTCAAGGGTAAGACATGAACAACGTTTGGCGGTATCTGTGCCAGAACCAGCACAGCCCATGGCTCAGGTCCTGGGTCTTGACATAGCCTCTTTGTGCTGCTCCAGAGGTACAAAGAGACTGTGAAGCCATCCCATCTGGGCAGCTGAGACTGAGGACAAATCCCTGGGTGGCAAAGGGCCGGTGTATTCAGCTCTATGCAGCACCCTGGCAGCTGCTGTTGTAGAAGGTGTGTTGGGAGCATAGCTGGAGAAATGGTATGCCTAGAGTGTTTGTGTGCGCACCAGATGGTGTGCTTGCCCCTGGGCAGTGTCCATTTCCAGCTGACACAAGTTAAAGCAGCTCTGAGGTTGCTTTAAATTGCACAAGGAGATGAACCAGTGCCTGGCTAGCCCCAGAGATGGGGGTTGTGGGGTGACTCAGCAGTGTCAGCACAACTCAGCTGGACCCAACTCAGGACCTGTATTCCCCCAAACCTGTTAAATGGTCTGACTAGGTGTGGAGAAGGGACTATGTTAACTTGAAATTGTATGTGTCCGCTGTTGGTATAAATGTTAGGTGGAATTGTATGATGGGGTTTGTTATGAGATGAAGACAGAGGCCTGGTCTATGTTGCCAGTGAAATTCGGTGGCAGTCGACAGGAGTTACGCAAGCTATGCAGGATCACTTGATATTCACAGGCAAGTGTTGTAAGGCCATGTCTACCAGTACAGTGGTGCAGATGCAGTGCGTCTGGTGAAGACTCTCTATGCCGATGGGAGAGAGCTCTCCTGTTAACTTATGCTGCTTAAGGGTGTGGTTTTTTTTTTTCATGCCATGTCAGCAAGAGAAGCTCTCCTGCTGACATAGCGCTGTGCACACTAGCACTTATGTCAGTGTAACTTAATCATTCAGGGAGGTGGAATATTCACACCCCTGAGTGACATAAGTTTTGCCAACGTAGGTGTCAGTGTAAACATAGCCTAAGGCAAAGCTCAGAGTGGGGTAAGGGCTATCCTAGTGATCCAGAGACCCTGGGATGAACAAGGTATGTACTCTGAAAGGGTCAGATCATGACTCCAGGCAGCCATCCTTCTCTTGCAAAAAGTTTTCTTCATTTTCAAAGTCAGAAGTATCTTTCCTTTCCTGAAATGATTCCCTAAAATTGTCTTGTTGTAGAGACCCAGGCATCTCTCGTATTCCCTTTCAGAAGCCAGGGAAAAATATTGGCCCTGGTAACTCTCTATAATAACATGATAATCACCCCATTCATTTGTATTCACTGTTGTAGTGTTAGTCATAATGAACTCATTTGGCTCAGTGTCAAGCCAAGAGGGGATAACCAATTTTTGGCAATCAGCATTAATGGGGATTCACATATCTTTCATTCAAAATGGTTATATTCTTTAATTAGCATCAGAGCAACTCATAAACTCTCTCATTTTAATGTTAATAGAAGATTTAACAGTGTTGGACATAATTTGTCCTAGTGATTTCTGAGGGCACTTATTTATATCATTAGTATTGTAAGTCACTTGTGCCGTACAGCAGTAGCAGCTGAAATGGGGTTCGGCACCTGGCCAATCAGGCTTTGGCTCTTACGTCTTGTCCTAAACCCCACCCCCACCAGTCATCCCCGCCCCCATCAGGCCTGAATGTGTCTGTTCATTCTTCATACTCTAAACACTGGATTAATAATGCAAGTTTCTGAAGTAAATTAAGAAATCTGAGTAACACCTTCGTAATACTGGAGGATCCTCCTTGTGACTTGGGCACAGAGAGGACTCTCCACAGGTGGAGGATGTTTTGATAATGCTAACACACAAATAAGTGAGACTGATTTCCAGCTATGCAACTTGTAAGTGTTCAGTGATGCCTAGGGAACATGGCATAAGCTGGCACCTGGTCTGCCAGTGTCACAGTAATTCTTCAAGTCTGCTTTGGACTTAACTATCTTGAGTAATTTTGTATTGTCTGCAAACTTTTCCACCTCTCTGTTTACCAGCTTTTCCAGATCACTTATGAATATGTTGAACAGCACTGGTCACAGTACAGATCCCTGGGGGACACTACTATTACCTCTCTCCACTGTGAAAACTGACCATTTATTCCTACCCTTTGTTTTAACCATTGCTGATTCATGAGAGGACCTTCCCTCTTATCCTATAATTGCTTACTTTGCATAAGAGCCGTTAGTGTGGGACCTTGTCATTGCAATCTCATTCTGTCTTCCTTACTGGGTCAAAACAAGAAGGCAGCCTATAAATTAGATGTTGAATCCTTTGCAATATTGCAATGGGTACAGAGTCCATCATTCTTTGTGCCCCTCCCTCCTACTATACAGGCTTCCACTACCACAAAAATTGGTTGTTGCCAGCACAGCTGAGTGAATACTTTGCAGTTTCATATTTGTTTGAGCTATTTCCCCTCTTCCTCTGTTCATTATTTGTCCATGAACAGATTGATTTTCTTGAATTTATGTTTGAAAATATGTGTAGAATAATTTCAACAAGTTATTCTGTCTGTAGATCATTTGGAGCAATTTGTTGTCAGAATTTGTGCTGCATGTGTTGGTTTTGATTGGACTTTCATCACATGGTATGTTTCTGCTTCCTAGTTGTGTGAGCAGAACTGAATAGAATCCAAGACTCACTTAAGCAGATGGTTTCTGAGAACATTTCCATGCATAAATTCATTTGCTAGAATATGTATTGAAAATGAATACAAAAAGGGTTTGAACACACTTGAAGTTAATGAGTTTAAAACCTCAAATAAATATTCACTGAAACTTTCGCAGTCTTCACCTAGCTGTAGTTACAAACCCCACATGACATAAATTATAATAAACATATATTTCCCCAATCCTAAAGAGATTATTATTTTGGCAGTTCACATCTTGAATCTATTTGTAGTTCTCTCTTCTTCTGTCTCATCCCAATTAACTATAATTTCACAAGAGGTGATGTGACTTGCAGGAAATAGGAGACAAAGTGGTCAGGTTGCAAAGGATGACCAAAGCATAGGGGGCTATTCCAAAGCATGACTTTCAGCATAGGGGTCTATTTAATCTCCAGAAATATTTCCAGAACCCCACTGAAGTCAATGAAAAGATTCCCATTGCATTCAGTAGCCACTCAGTCTCTAACTGCAGAAATTGATTATCCTGAAGTTCTTTTCATCATCTAAAGATAAAGTATCTATCTCTTTGAGAGCAGTTTAAACCAGTGATTGTAACATCTACAGGGGTTTGCACGCTTCATCAGGAGACCTCTTTTGAAAGAAGGTATCAGAATGGATATACAGGGTGGAAAGGTAGTTAAGAAGTCATCCCAAATGCACAGTGTAACTATAACCAATATTCAGATCACAGCCATGTACATTAGCCAAACTGGACTATCATTACGCAAAAGGATAAATGGACACAAATCAGACATAAAAAATAAACCAGTCGGAGAACACTTCAATCTCCCAGGACACTCTGTCGCTGACCTGAAAGTTGCTGTACTTCTCCAAAAAAACCTCCAAAAACAGACTTCAAAGAGAAACTGCTGAGTTAGAAATTATCTGCAAATTTGATACATTCAAACTGGGTTTAAACAGGGATTTGAAATGGCTCTCTCATTACAAGTAAATTGCTTTGATCACCCATTCTCACCTCCTACTCAATGGTTGTAATTAGGCCTCAAGTACCTGGCTTTTATCCACCTACCCCATTGTTCTCTATGCGCTTGTATATGTATATAATGCCTCCTATATATGTTACCTATTTGCTGTATCATTTCTACCTATTGCATCTGAGGAAGTGAGTTGAGGCTCACGAAAGCTTATGCCTGCTGAAATTAAATTTGTTAGTCTTTATAGTGCCATTGAACTCTCATTGTTTTTGGAGATCACAGAGGGGATTTCAGATATAAGGATTTGCCTTTCTTAAGTCATCTGAGGCACAAATTCCCAAACCGGGGTCAATGGATAACTGTTGTTGTGCGGAGAGCTGGCTGATCACATGGAGCTGGTTCCCCATCCTTGTTTCTAGCTGCTAATCTGTGTTAGACAATAAAACGTTCACTTAACATTTTACTTTTCAGTGCAAGACATTGCTGTACCTGCCACAGACATCTCTTGTGATTCTGAAGGGGAGAGGAGGTGGTCCACGTGCTCTTGATTTGGTGAGGAGATGGTTTTTGTAGATGGGAAGTGTCTGAGAGACCATCTCTCTATTTACATAGGATCCACACTGTGAAAACCTGAAAACCCTAGTCTTAGGGAACAGGGCAAATCTCAGCAATGAATCAGAACTTTGTGAAACAGACAAATTTCATATTAAAGGTATTTGTGCAAACATCTCATGTGGGTTCAGGCTGTATGGGTTTTTGGAAATTGATTTTCACTGTGAGATGTTGGGGTCAAATATCCAAATCAAAACTGTTAAAATTAGTGAGTTTAGAACTGGTAAATTTTTCCCAATTTTGGTTTGAAACCCCCCTCTGGAAAAAAGTTTTGTATGTTTTTCAAATATAGCTTTAGAGCTGGTCAAAAAATTCCAAGATTTTGACAAAACAGATGCATTTTTTTTTTTTTTTTTTTTTTGCATAAATCGTAAGAAAATTTCTGCTGTCCAACTAGCTGTAATTTTGGAGTTGCCTGGTTTTGCATTTTTGTATCATAACCATGCAAAACCTTTATCAACAAGGTATCTATGCAAAATCAGAAGTTAACTCAGTTTCACTCAAAAGATTTGTAAAACTTTTAGCAAGACAATTTAACTAATCTGTTCTGAATGTTATATTAATCACTGCAGGAAAACAGACTTAATACACTTCAATCAGGGTCACTTTTGTAATAACTTCTACTACTACTCCAGTAAAACCCTTCTGAGATAGACTGAGAAGTTTAATTTTCTCTCTCTCTCTCATACACACAGACAAAGCAAGTCTATTATATAAATGAATTATTGGTGCTAAACATCACTACACATTACCAGTTATTCTTGATGGTAGTGCTTATTTCTTAAAGGCATATAAACAGTCAGGAGTTCAGAACAGGATCTTGTATTGTGCTACTGTTCAGGGATATGGTTGGAGTAGGGATGGGAGCACACTTTTAGGAGAACTCAAATTTTAAGAGAGATGGAATTTGTCTTGCTCTACCATAGTTTTTTCCTCAAATGTGGCCATGGACATTGCTAGATGTATTGCAAGCCAGAAGTTAAAAAAAAGTTATATGTCTGAGAAATTACTATTTATATACATGTGATTTTACATCCTTCCCCCCACCCCGCAATGAAAATTTGCTCCACAGCCTCCAAAGGTGAGTGCTTTATCTGTCTCAATAGACTTTTACTCAGAAGCAATTTAATAAAAGCTTAGGAAATGTCTGAAAAGCAGAAATTAATGTATTTTCTCTCTTTGTTAGGTCACCAATCATTGTTTTTTCCATTTTGTTCTCAACCATTCATTGAAACCAATCTCTAAATACCCATTTTAGGCCAATTTATATATATGCCAATTTGAGCACCTAAATTTGGTACCCAAATTTTTTTAAAAAGCCTCAGCATGCACTGGATGTGTGCCATTGCATAGCCAGAAATTCAGCAATCTGAACGTTAATTTAACTTAAATAGGTGAGCCACATTTTTCTACTTTCCCAGCTAAGATATATTCCTAAGTGATCTCCAACCAGGCAGAACAGGCTCTCAACTTACAAGAAAAAGTTATAAAGGAAGGCAGCCCCAAATGAGTTACCAGTAGCAACACTGAACCATAGCAGATAATTAACAAACACCACCCATTTCATGGTTTGGATTGTGAGTTCACCATTTAACAGTAATAATTCCAAATGCAATGACTGCAAGGGAGTCAAAATTTGAGTCTCATCAATTAGCATAAGGCTAGCAGGTGAAGCCAAATGGTTTAAGTGGCTCGTAAGAATTCTGAGCGTGTTTGCTGTGATACAACACAGTTAGGCTTGAAATGTCTGAGTAATTTGCAATATATATGTTTAAAATCACAATAAGACATTATAGTGTGAGAGTTATATGAATTTGCATCTAATTTTGGTGATGGGGTAGCACTCAGCCAACACATTAAGTAGGAATTAGGGCATGAATTATATTGTACTGTCATGTCATATTGCTGGTCTTTGAATGAGCTTTTTGATCTTTGCTCATAAATCAAGTTCCTCTAGACAGAAAAACTATTGTGAAGCGGAATAATAAGAGCTTACATTTCAGAGGGCTGCCCACCTTTTCCTCCACATTAATCAGATCAGGCTGCCCTAAGACCATTCTCCTATGGTGCTGTTAAAATGTTGTATGTTTGGCAATGACAAATGAAATCAACACTTCTATTCAATTATTTAGTTTCCCAAAGCAATCTTGTATCCATCTTCTAAGAACCATTAGTACTATGTATGAAGGGCTGAACTCCAACAGTAAGGACAAGTCTTTAAACCTGCTCAAGGTAGATATAATTTTATGAATACCTAAACATCAAAATCAGTCATGCTACATAGCTTAAAAAAAGTGGTGTTTATGGGCCTGATCCAAACCCACTGAAAGCAGTGGAGGTCTTTCCATTAACTTCAGCGGGCCTTGGTTCAGGCCCCATGTCTGTTGGAAGGCTACTTGAGGAGTATTTCCTCTACACCCAGATCAACAGGTTTGAAATCAATGGGAGCTAGGCACCTAAATACTCTTGAGGATCTGGGCCGACATAATTAACACATGTTGGTATGTGTCCTCCCATTTTACTGTCTGTCCCTATTTTCACTGCTGTTGAGAATGAATACTTTAAGGTGTAATTGAATGCTCTAGGCCATACATAATATACACACAGCAAAGTAAAGGTAGCTTACTCCCTAAAAGGCTGTGGGGGAGGGGATGGCGTTGGTGGCAGTTTTTATAAACCAAGTCCCAATTTAAATAAAAACATAGAAAGAACTTTAAAGCACAAGCAACCGATTTTTATTTATTTATTTATTTCTTAAATTGTGTACATTGGTTTCAGGGTCAAGATTTCCAAAGTGGCCTCTCTAAATGTATAGCCTCAATGCTGCAATGCCCAGGTTTTGTAATCTTGTTGGCATGGGTAATTCTGCTTGCAGAAATTAAAAGGCTGAGATATGGCCACTTCAGAAAATTGGCCCAGAAGCTCATTTAAAAAAAAAAAAAAGTCTCTTTTTTTCACTAGAAGTGGACTTCAAACATAATATACTATGAAGTAAACATAGTATAGTAGTATAGTGTGTTATAGGTTGTCTTTACTCATAGTTCTTAACACCTAATTAAATAAAAGGATAGTTTAATTCAAAGAAGCAAAGCAATAGATTTCCTCTTGTACTTCCCATGTTCAGCTGGATTTTTCCCCCACAATGATTAAATTACACATTTCATTTGGCTTTCTGATACTTATGAACTTACAGATGGTAGAAATTGTGATGTGGGTGAATGGACAGTATTTTAAGAATTGGCTAGAGAATTGCTTCCCCTCCTACTTGCCTCTGTTATATAAATATATTTTTTAAAAGTGTTCAAACTAATTGTAAAAGAATAGCATATGTGAACAGTAATAGTATAGCACAGTGAAATATATCCTGAGTCCAAGGGAATAAAAGATAAGTAGCCAATTTTTCTCACATGAGAGGAAAAGCACTTGTATTTAAAAAAGAAATTAAATCTACTACAAATGAATCTGTCTTAATGTTCATATTCAGAAACTGCGTATCCAATTGCATTTATACTTCTCTGAGGGCTGCAATCCAAAACAGAAACAGCATAGGCTCAAAAAGCAGTGTTTCCAACTTGATTAGCCAGAATCCATGGAGATAATTTAAATAACAGCATTGTCTGCAGATTCATATGCAGTTTCCTACCTGTGGCTCACATCTACCTACAGCAAAAATGAGCTCTTTGTTAAATTGCACTGCACCGTGCTGTCTTTCAGTGAATCAAGTGATGTGAAATAGTGCAAAATTAAGTACGTTGTACACCATGTCCACTTATTCTACAGGGTAGATATAATCTCTGTAATTATACTATAACCACATGGCAAGTACCATGTAAATACATAGTAACAGCATGTTTCTGCAGCTTGCTTGTTAATTATGCATTGTTACCAAGTAATTCAAAGATAAATTACCATGGAACTTACAGCTTTTAGCTGTTTGAGGGCTCCTAACTTTAGAAACCTGTATAATAAAGTAGTTCATACAGCTACATTATTTTTTTATCAGTTCTGCACTGGAATGGGGAAGGGACATAGTCTACTTTTTCTCCCCCGAAACACCAGAGATTCAATGAAGTTACCTTATTAGGTATCTTTAGTCATGTCTCTATGGTACGCTTGAAAGGCAAAGCTACTTTGCAATTTCTGTTTAGGGGTCTGGAGGAGTTGAGCAAACTCCTTCTTCTAACAAATGCATTTATATCAGTTTGAAAACTCTATTTATTAGTCATCCTAGCAGATATCTTATTGGAAATCATTCACACTTGTATCCAGTGAAACTAGCTATGTTTTTCTGACCAAAGACTGAGTTATGCAGGCTAACAGGAAGAAATCATGGTCCCATTGACTTCAGTGACGCTAGCATTTCACCCATGGAGTTGACTATCAAGCAGCTCTTTAAACAGCTTATATTGAATTACATAGGAAATATATGGAGAGGCACAAGAACACCTAGGTAGCCCACCTCAACTCTACTCCATGGGCAGAGTTACATTATTCCTCCATTTGTAGACTATACTGTATAATTGAATGTCTTAATGGTATTTGTTCAACCAAGAGAAAACCATCTTTTCTAGAAATTTGCTCTCCCCAAGGCAAAGCTTGCTTCTGAGCTATGATTTTATAATGGTTTGGTTGGGCTTGTCCTTTGTTATAGGACTAGTGTTTGATCTCCATGACTGTTTCTCTTTTCCTACTTCATTACATTCATTTGTCCAGGTTGAACCTAGAAAGGGCTGCTGATGGGTAAAACTGCTGCTTTAATTCTGAATAGTCTGTCAAATTTAATTTTCTCCCTGGCAACAGGTACTGAAGTTTTGGTTATTTATGCTGCAGAATTTAAGCTTTAAACCATCCACTGACTTAACAGTAACACACTTTTAAAAGAACTGTATTAACCTATTGCAAGGAAGAAGTTTCCTTTTCACTGATAATTTTATGTCTCTATATATTGAGTTTAATACTGACAGGAACAGTAGGCCGTTTACAGTTTGGGGTTTTAAATAACGTATTTCTTCTTCTTACTTATTATTTGTTTTATCATAGTGCATAGGAGCCGTAGTTATGGACAAGGATTCCATTATGCTACATTCCGCACAAACACAGAACAAAAAGATGGTCCGTGTTCCAAGGAGCTTGCATTCTCAGTATAAGACAAGAGTCATCAGATGGATACAGATGGGAGAGTCCAACGAAACAATGAGACATTCTTGGTCAGCATGATAAATTGTGATATCAGTGCATCAATGGCTGACCCATGGTCTAGTTTTTTGTAGGTATCATGGAAAAGGAGAGTTTTAAGGAGAGATTTGAAGAATAATGAGGTATCTTTGCGGATGCTGAATTATAGAATATTAAGATTGGAACGGACCTCAGGAGGTCATCTAGTACAACTCCTGCTCAAAGCAGGACCAACCCCAACTAAATCATCCCAGACAGGGCTTTGTCAGGCCAGGCCTTAAAAACCTCTAAGGATGAAAATTCTACCGCCTCCTTAGGTAACCCATTCCAGTGCTTCACCACCCTCCTAATAAAAAAGGTTTTTCCTAATATAAAACGTAGACCTCCCCCATTGCAACTTGAGACTATTGCTTCTTGTTCTGTCATCTGCCACCAATGAGAACAGCTTAGCTCCATCCTCCCTGCCCTTCAGGCAGTTGAAGGTTGCTATCAAATCCCCCCTCACTCTTCTCTTCTGCAGACTAAACAAGCCTAGTTCCTTCAGCCTCTCCTCATAAGTCATACTCCAGCCTCCTAATAATTTTCATTGTCCTCCGCTGTACTCTCTCCAATTTGTCCACATCCTTCCTGTAGTGGGGGGCCCCAAAACTGGACACAGTACTCCAAATGTGGCTTCACCAGTGCCAAATAGAGGGGAATAATCATTTCCCTTGATTTGCTGGCAATTTTCCTATTAATGCAGCCCAATATGCCATTAGACTTCTTGACAATAAGGGCACCTTGTTGACTCCTATCCAGCTTTTTGTCCACTGTAACCCCCAGGTCCTTTTCTGCAGAACTGCCGCCTGGCCAATCTATCCCCAGTCTGTAGCAGTGTATGGGATTCTTGCGACCAAAGTGCAGGACTATGCACTTGTCCTTGTTGAATCTCATCAGATTTCTTTTGGCCCAATCCTCCAATTTGCCTAGGTCACTCTGTATCCGATCTCTATCCTCCAGTGTATCTACCACTTCCCCCAGCTTAGTGTCATCTGCAACTTGCTGTGTGCGCAATCCACTCCATCCTTCAGATTGTTAATAAAGATGTTGAATAAAACTGACTCCAGTACCAATCTCTGGGTCACTCCATTTGTTACCAGTTGCCAACTAGACATTGAGCCATTGATCACTACACCTTGAGCCTGATGATCTAGCCAATTTTCTATCCATTGTGATATGGTGAAGGCAGAAGGCAATAGAAGAGTGCTGGATGGGAGATATGTGAGCCCCAGAATGCTCCGGGCTTTGTTCCCTGCTGATTAACTCAGAGCCCTGGGGGCAATTAGGAGCAGCTGAGGCTGATTAAGGATCAGCCAGGTGCTCCATAAAAGGGCTCCGCCCCAAACACACAGGGCACAAGTTAGAGGAAGCAGAGGTGTTGTGCTGGGTGGAGTGGAGCGGAGCGAAGTAGCAGCAGCAGCAGATTGGAGAAGCGAAGTGGGGGAGAGCAGAAGAACCCCAAAGGAGGTACTGAGCCCAGGAAGGGGCGGCAAGGACATAGGGCCGGAGAGGCCGGAAAGACTGAGGGGGGAAAAGTAGCCCAGGGGAAGAGGCTGCAGCTCAAACAATACAGAGCCAGCAGTATACCGCTGTGGTTCATAGGGCCCCTGGGCTGGGACCCGGAGGAGCGGGTGGGCCCGGGTCCCTACCCCTCTCCCCCAGGGAAGACGGGGTGACGGGCAACTTCCTGGCCCACTACAAGCAGGAAGGTGCGAGACCCACTGAGGGAAGCCGGCCATCAGCCACACCATCTTATAGTTCATTCATCCAACCCATACTTCTTTAACTTGCTGGCAAGAATACTGTGGGAGACTGTATCAAAAGCTTTGCTAAAGTCAAGGTATATCACATCCACCACTTTCCCCACATCCACATAGCTAGTTATATCATCATAGAAGGCAATCAGGTTGATGAGGCATGACTTGCTCTTGGTGAATCCATGCTGACTGTTCCTGATCACCTTCCTCTCTTCGAAGTGCCTCAAAATGGATTCCTTGAGGACCTGCTCCATGATTTTTCCAGGGAATGAGATGAGGCTGACTGGTCTGTAGTTCCTCAGATCCTCCTTCCTTTTTTTGAAGATGGGCACTATGTTTGCCTTTTTCCAAACATCCGGGACCTCCCCCAATTGCCATGAGTTTTCAAAGATAATGGCCAATGCATCTGCAATCACATCAGCCAGCTCCCTCAGCACCATCGGCTGCATTGCATTCGGCCCCATGGACTTGTGCATGTCCAGCTTTTCTAAATAGTCTTGGACTTATTCTTTCACCACTGATGGCTGCTTACCTTCTCCACCCACTGTGCAGTAGTCTGGGAGCTGATTGTGTCTGTGAAGACAGAGACAAAAAAGGCATTGAGTATTTCAACTTTTTCCACATCATCTGTCCCTAGATTGCTTTCCCCCAATCAATAAGGGGCCCACACTTTTCCTGATCATCATCTTGTTGGTAACATACCTGTAGAAACCCTTCTTGTTACCCATCATGTTCTTTGCTAGCTGCAACTCCAGTTGTGCACATGCTTGAGCAGTATTTTTATACTCCTCCCTAGTCATCTGACCAAGCTTCCACTTATTGTAAGCTTCCTTTTTGTGTTTAAGCTCACCGAAGATTTCTTTAAGCCAAGTTGGTCGCCTGCCATATTTGCTATTCTTTCTGCACATGGGGATGGTTTATTCCTGCGCCATCAATAAGGTTTCTTTAAAATACAGCCAGCTCTCTTGGACTCCTTTCCCTCTCATATTAGCCTCCAGGTATCCTGCCCATCAGCTCCCTGAAGGAGTAAAAGTCTGCTTTTCTGAAGTCCAAGATCCATGTTCTGCTGAGGGGAAGTGCTCACAAGTGCAAGGGGCAGCATGGGAGAAAGTGTGAAGGTGTTTGTTTAAAAATGTACAAAGT
Source organism: Emydura macquarii macquarii (assembly GCF_026122565.2). Classification (NCBI taxonomy): domain Eukaryota; kingdom Metazoa; phylum Chordata; order Testudines; family Chelidae; genus Emydura; species Emydura macquarii. The sequence continues at coordinate 4,209,203 of NW_027131105.1, read as the reverse complement.
GGAAAAGTGGATGTTTGTAGGCAGATGCTGACATCTCAATAGTGAAAGACAGATGGTAGTTAGGGCAGGATAGGCTGTGAACTGCCTTCAAAGTGAGGACAAGTAGCTTATGTTTGATGTGATAATGAAGAGGGAGTCAGTGGTGGGATGGAAAGAGAGGGGGGTGGCATGGCAAAGTGACAGGTTAGGAAAATTATCTTTGCTGCAGCATTCTGAGTGGGTATGAGCAGGGCAAGATAGCATTTGTCAAGGCAAGGAAAAGGAGGTTGCAGTAATTGAGATGTGAGATGGCAAGAGCCTGGATGAGAGTTTTAGCTGTGTGGTTGGATAGGAAAGGCCACATCTTAGAGATGTTATGCAGAAAGAATCAGCAAGTTTTAAACATAATCTGGGTGTGAGATCCTAGCGAGAGGTCTAAATTGAATATGAACACCCAGATTACAGGCTTGAGTGACAGGAGGAGGAGGTGTTGTCCGCAGTAATTAAGAAAGGTGGTAATGGGGAGGACTTGGAAGGGAAGATCAAGATCGATATGGCTAAAACAGAATTCTTAAACTGTTGGTTAAACATCCACAAGGAGATATTAGAGAGAGAAGCTGAGATTTTAGTTTGGACCAAAGGAGACAGGTCTGGAGTAGAGAGACTTGTGAGTCATCAGCATAGAGATGTTAGTTTAAACTTGTGGATGAGATTACCTGGAGATAAGGTTTAGAGAGAGAAGAGAAGGGGACCAAGGACACAGCCCTGTGGGACCACAGAAAATTGGAGGTGGGATGAGAAGGATCTTCTGAAGCGTACGCTGAAGGAGTGATTAGAGAGGTATGAAGAGAACCAGAAGGGGACAGAGTCATGGAAGCCAAAGGAGGATGAAATATAAAAAAGAAGAGTATGGCTGATGGTGTTGAAGGCGGGTGGCAAGTCGAGGAGGCTGAAGATGCCTTACTGGTTCTAAGATTTGGCTAAGAAGTAGTCATTTGAGACTTTGTCAAGAGCAATTTCAATAGAGTGCAAGGGGTGGAAGCCAGGTTGGAGTGGTCTAGTGTAGAATTGAAGAACAACTCCAGACAGTGATTGTAAACAGAGTTTTCAATGAGCTTAGAGATGAAAGGGAGGAGGACAATGGGATGGTAATTGGACAGGCAAGTGGGGTAAAGAAGTGTGGTGTTTTTTAAGATGGGAGAGTCTAAAGAATGCTTGTATTTATGAAGGGAAAGCACCAGAGGATGGTGGGTGGTTAAGGAGAAGAGTAAGGGTGTGGGTGAGAGGGGCATAAGGGTGATCGGGGATGGGATGGGATCACTGGGGCATATGGAGATGCTATAGGGAAAGAGTAGATGAGAAACTCTGGCATCTGAGATACAGGAGAAGGAGGAAAAAGTTGTAGGGGTGGAAAGGGGGAGAGGGAAGTTTACGTTGTACTTCGACAATTTTCTTTTGGAAGTGGAGCTGGGGGACACTTTCTCAGTGAATAGTTTGTCATAAAACTCAGTTCTGGGCTGACCAAAACTGGTTGCGAGTTCAGTGAATAGTTTTGGTTTAAAAAAAAAGGGGGGGGGGAAGAAAATTCCAAAAAAGTAAAAAATATTTTGACGTTTTCTAAATTAAATATTTTTTACTTTTGGTTTTTAAATGTTTTGCTTAGAAATTTAGCAAGATATAACCAAAACACCCTAAAAAAGGGTAACCATCCTCCCCTGAAAACCAAACAACTTTTAATTTCAGGTTGATCTGAAATTTTTTTTGGGGGTGGGGGTTATTTTAGCAAGAAAAAATTGTTTTAGGTCAACCCAAAACACGTTTTTTGGTTTGGCCACTGAACTGAAAAATCACTTCTCTTTCAAGCAGAGCTGAAGGAATATCAGGGAGATTCTGCTGAGAGAGAGAAGTGGAGGTTGGAGGAGGGGGAGGGTTTGAGGAGTGAGTCAAAAGTGATGAAAAGGCAGATGGGATTCAATTAAGTTGAAGTAGAATTATTTAACTAGGAAGGAGGAGAGAACAAATTTATAGTGGAGGAAATCAAGCTAATGTAAATTGTAATATTTATGATCCAATGTGTATCAGGTATCCTTAAACAGTGAACACATTAGAGGTGATAATTTCTGAGATCCCACCCCCTGAGGCTACTCAGTTCTTCAGTGAGAAAACTTCATCATACACCAAATCAAACAATATGTCATTTTTAATAGCAAAATTGTTTTTCAAGTAATCATTATATGGGTTTAGAATGAAGAGGGGCTATACATTCTCAGCTCCCCACTGTGTGAGATTAGTGCAGATTGAGGCAGATGAGTCCAATGGTTAGGGTTGGTACTGACTTGTCTTTGAAGATATCCTGGTTTGGAGGGGACAGATACCCTGTTCTTGGTTTACCCATTTTTAAAAGTGTTTTTATTGCCTCATTAATCCCAGTAAAGCACCAGAGAAATGCAGGAAACTGGCAGAAATTCTTAGAGCTTTTCTAATTGCACAGAGAAGAACCACCATAGCAATACAAAGTGAAATGCAAATGGTCTTTCTTCACACTTGGGGACCTGATCTTGCTCTTACTGAAGTCCATGGCAAGACTTCCACTGACTTCAATAGTAGAAGAATCTGACTCTAGCATCAGTGATGGAAGTTTATAATTCCTCTAATGCAAATGAAGGCTAAACACAGTGAATGGAGAAAATACACATTAATACCTGTTTGTTTTAGAGGGACGTTTCCTCTGAAACACACGTTATTTTGAGAGTTGCCTTTGCCAAAACAAAAAAAGGCTGAGATGGGAGAATCAATTAAAATAAAATCAGAAATCTCTCATAGAAATAGACAGCAGAACACTGCATTCAAGATCAGGACAGCTGCCAATTAAAAGAAATGTCAACAACTCAGTGGCAGCGATTTCAAAGAGGAACCTTTTTTCTCTCTCATATGCATTCTTCATGAGCAACATCAAGAAGTGTAACATGCTAATAGCTAATAACACAGAATATGATTCACTAACTGAATAATTTAATGCATATCAAAGGAATTATTTTCTCATTTTTCTTTTTTTAGATCCGATACTAAGCTGGGTAGTATCAAGTGATTGCAAGCGCATAGAATACGAGTCATCTTTGAATTTGTCCTTCCTGTAACGTAGCTTTGTTGTTTATATGGATGTTTGTTCATGGTTTAATGAACCAAGTATGTTCTGTCCTCATTATAAAGCTTGTAGTAACTGGTCTCTGATAAGATTATTGTACTGTAATGGCTATAATCTCCATTAAACTGTATTCCAGTTTCCCTGACTATAATATTACCACTTTAGAACACTCAGATGTTTGGCTCTCCTAGAATCTCTTGCTGTCTATCTTTTGTTCTATTTCTGTAGAGATATTGCTGTCTCTGGTTACCATTCTATGGTGTCTTGGTGCATCTGTCCACTATTTTCATTCCAAATATGGAGTGCAAACCTCTCAAATTATGTCCATTCTGATCCCCTGTCTTCAGGTGCTCAGACTTTCTGAAACATTGACCTTTTCAGGCAGTTTTTTTTAAAGGTGCTCCGTGCCTGAAGATTAGTATTTGCGTAACTGCTGCTCCAAGCAATAGGGTCCTATTTGTGCTAGGAGCTGTACATGCAATGTAGTATGAAACAATGCCCACCATAAAGAATTTACAGTCTAAATAGACAGGACTGGGGAACTGAGGCACAGCAAGATAGTGACTTGTGCAATGAAACATGAATTCTTTGAATGAGCTGGGAAGTGACTCCAGATCATGAGTCCCAGTCCTGTGCTTTAAGCATAAAGCCAGCCTTCCTCCCAGATAATTTAAAGCCATGTATTTCTGCCTTTTTAGGGAGTGAGGAAACTTGGAAAAATACTTTTCTTATTCATGTGCATGTGCACATGAGTATAAATATTTAGAATGTTATTAGTAGCTCTAGCAGCTAAATGACTGGATGTAGAAAGTTGGACTCTTTGGGAAGTACCTTTGAATGTTCTAGTGAAAACTGGATTTGATTTGGCTGAATCATAACCCACTGAAAATAGCATTTTATGTATGCTCAGTAAATGCTGAATAGCAATACCTAGCTCTGGAAGTGCCCAGCATGATGCGTGGCTAACTTTACTGTGTATTGAAAAATATACTAAAGGTATGCACTGAGAAACCCCATCACAGTGCATTTTAAGGCATGATTTTGAGTGGTGCACATTTGAGGAGCTCTTCTGATTTCAAAGAATACTTTACTTCTTCTACAGCCTATTAATATCTCAAATACAGTTTCACAATGTTCTTCAGACAGTTGATTTAGCTGATTGCACAAACTATCAATAGTTTTTTTTTGTTTCAATTTTTCACATTGTGTGTCAATATCAGTGAAGCCTCATCCCAATGACTAAGATTAGAGACCATGATAGTATGAAAGATTAGCCTAAAGGATGTCCAGCACAATTAAATTAAAACTTCAGTCACTATGTGGAGGAAGGGAGAAATTTCCTCCATTTTCTATGGGTTCTTCTGGCTAACAAATCAAATTGTAAACAGAGCATGGTACTGTAATGGGCTACACGTTGACTGATGTTGCTCTTCTCTACTGAAATTCAAACAGTAAGCATAATGTTTTAGGTGATGTCCCTTTAACAGGAGACGACGGAATGTTGGAACCCAAGGTTCGGTGGCAGATGGAGCGACATTTGCAATTGGGAAGAAACAAGGATAGGCTGCCAAAATGTTAACTAGGGGCTCCCTCAAACGTTCTGCCTCAGTCAAAGATGCATGTGAATCCCTCAAGTAATATACTATTCCCTCCAAAAGAACTGCCATCATTCTAATACTCTTTCCCTCCCACATCCAAAATCCATTAATTCTATGCTCTCTCTTTCCCCCTCACCCACCTCCAAAATCATTAAATTAATTTGCCTAAAATCCTTTGACCCCACCATGTCTCCAATACCCCAGTACCTCACGGAGACTCCTCTGGGTGGCTCTCCTGCCTGCTGGTGTTTCTCACAGCAGTGGAATGGTGATATGGAGCAGGTTGTCTGGCAGTCTTTGGCTCTGGAGTGGTTGGTCAGGTGGCAGACTTCTGGCTGTGGATTTAAATCAAATGGGGAATGAGCTCCCTTTGGTTTTTGAGGTGAGTAGGTCTCCGTTGACCATTGCTGAGAATGCCCCCTTGTCCTTATATTGTGAGATCCGCTCAGGAACTTCTAGACACCTATCTCCTCTATCCCATTTGTTATTTTGCATGCTTTTGTCATGCCCCCTCTTATTAATTTCCTCTCTAAGGTAAACAGACTCCATCTTTTCAAACTCTGCATATTGCTTTAGAGCACTTCAGTGAACTTCCATCCCAGGTGTAGGCCGTACTAGATTTTGGGCACACAGTTCCCCACTGGTGAAATTGTGCTAATGGTTAAGATGCCTTATCCCTGTCTTTGCTACTGTTTTCACTGATACAGCTTGAGACCATTGGTGGAGTTGCATCCATGGTGAGTTGTTAGTCTGTTTGTTTTTTCTACTGAGGACCGGACCTTGGATATCAGAGAAGAACCTTCTGCTGGCATTTCCCCTTTGGTGATGAGACAAAGGCAGGTTGGTCCTGCTTACACTGGTAAAGATAAGATAGTCCTTTCTGGTTTTAGCAAATCTCCACTTACTATGGAAGAGTTTTGGAGAACAGAGAGGGATGGCCATTGTAAGCAATTTTATCTTTAATTTCAGTTCAAACTTTTCAAGTCAGAAGTGAAGGAGGCTGACTACTCTTATGTTTATTTAGGATAAAATTATAATAGAAAGAAGGAGTCTCATCTACTTTAGAGTAGAGACTCTATCTCGAACACAATCTGTTAAGGAGTAAGGATATCATTATAACTAATGCCAGAAAACACGGAAACCTTTTTTCTCTGTAGGGTGACCCTGATGTTGGCACTAGCTGCTGGCTGTCCAGCAAATAAATGCTGAAGAACTGGAGTGCCAAATAGACAATTAGACTGCATGAAGGACACTTTGAAGCATTAGATTAGCATCCCTGTATCAGTTGTTGAATTAGGACAGGGAGATATGAGGAAAGTCCACCTCGCAGTCAAGTGTGTTTATGGTAATCACAGCTCTCAGATGAGCACTTCTTATGTTTCTGTATTTTCATTCTCCATCTTCAGATATATTTCTAGGCAGTGATTTTCTGGTGACAAGTTTGTGTACCTGACACCTGATCCACATTCTTTTTTTCAGGTATCCTCCTACTCAGGTAACTTGATTACCACTTTAATCCAAGCATTGTATTATACTATCCTCCAACCTATATTTGTATACTCCAACATAGACAGGTTAATGTAAATCTCATATGATCCAGCTATATTTGAAACTCAGTCAGCCTTTCAAAATTCTTTGCCTGCTTGAACAGACAAGGATGTTTAACTTGCTTTTCTTTGATGGGAGTCAAGTATTTTTATTTTTAAATGACAGGCACAACAATAACAATCTCAGCTCCATAGATACCATGGTATCCATCCAAACTAAGCACCATAAAACACCTATATACATAAAAAGTACTATAAATGCAGGCCCAGGAAAGAGTTCTACTATACATGGGCTGTGTTGCTAGATACATTTTCCCCCTAAATTTCAGCAGTCAGCAAAACAGCTTATTTGGTATTAAATGCTACAGTAAAGAACTATAGACAGTATTGTGTCTGAGAGCTAAGATATACTAGGGTCAATGGAGTGTGCCTCAGCTAGCAACACTTCAAACAAGCCCTCTGCTTCTCGCTGCCTTATAAAATCCATCTGATTTAAAAGATGCAAAAAATATTTCAGTAAAAATGAAGTTTATATAAGCTTCTTCCATATAACTACTTATTGTAATGATCCTTATTGGGTTAGTTGGGGACCTATCAGATTTGCTTGGATATTTTTATCTACCTTTTCTTTGTAATTTAAAAGTTTCTTTGGAACACTATACAAACCAAAGTTAAGTGAGAGGGGGAAAATGTTATAAAACAATATATAGTACATCAGTCTTTGCCTTCTGGTCTGTGGATGGAAGTGGAATCTTTTCATTCCTTTATTGAGTTAAGGACTGTCAATGCTGTAAAATGGGTACTTGTTCTGCTTTCTCCTCTCCATAACTTAGGTTTCACACCTGTAAACATGAATAATGAAATAGGATGATTAGAACCACTGAAATGACTTGCCTCTTAGAATTTAGGCTCAGCCCTCTAATTTTGATGTGTTTGCGAACTTAGAACACTTATACAGTGTTATTACATTTGAATTAAATATCCCTACAATATCATACTCCATAAGCCATTGAGAATATGGAAAACACACTGTCAAAGGCCAAGGGTGAAATCCAGGCCCCACTGACGTCAGCAGGGTCAGGATTTCACTCCATATCTTTTCCATGATGAGAAATCCTCCTCTTAGTATTAAAATCATTAATGTTCATGCAGTATTCTTGAAGTGCAGTGTCCCAAGAAACTTAGCTTTTAATCAGGTTTCACAGTGACATTAACTCTTACTTCTGTTACTGCATAAGCAAAAATGAGCACTGCTTCCAAAAGACAGTGTCTCCCAATTTTGCATCCTAGGCTAATCTTTGTAATAAGAGGAACTGGGATAGGCAACGAATTACTGACAGTGAAGGTGATTCTTTAATTTGTGGATATAAAGGTAGTTAAGTGCTCTAATCAGTTTCTGCATTCCAACCCAGAATGAGATGTACAGCAGTGCCGGGTGAATTATGTATAATTTATAAAGCAGTTAAGGTCCTTCTGAATGGTATGTTGAGTCCTAAATCACAGACAAATAGAACATTAAAGAAACATAGGTATTAAGAAATTTCCAAGTAATCTTTTGAAGTTCAATACTACAAAATACAGAACATGGCAAGTCACATTTGCCATCAGTAGCAAGACATACATTATGTTTAAATGATCTATGCTTAAGCCATTTCTAACTCTCATCTTCACCATATACATTTTTTCAGCAGCTTCCTTTATGTATAGGGCTAAATCATTAGGGACAGTGTAGCTGCTCTGTCCTGCACTGCTGTCCTAACTTGGCTGTAAACCTGGCTCTGCAGGCCCAGTGAGGATCACCCTAGTTAAAGGATGATTGTGCAATGGCATAGAGTCTATATCGGGGCTCCATCACACACCCTCCTCACTGATGACATAAGAGAAGCACAGGGTGTGATTATAGAAAAGGGGGCATGGTCAGTATGCCCCTCAGCGATGCCAGTCCTGGGCTGTGATTTTTAGTATCTGTTAGTCATTAAAGGCCAATGTCAGCTAGAGCAGTTGTACAATTGCTCTAACATAACATCGGCCATGGCATGTGCAAAGGAGCACCAGGATCAGAGCAATCCAGGCGAGTACTTCAAGTCACCTACTGACATGGGGCTATTGTCCATATGGCAGCAGATCTAAAAGCACCAGCCTCAAACGTAGCAGACTCAGACCTCTGAGGACCAGCCACTAAAGTGGGACAGAGCCATGCTGTTAGCGTAAGTTACATGTGGCATAGTTGGACTTATTATGGAGATGTCAGTAACTCTATAGTTAATACTTTTCCTAATTCATATCTTTACTCATACTACCGATGATGTTTTGCATCTAAATATACAGGGCATCAGTTAGACTATCTGGGTTCTTTTGACAACTCTTCCCCGACTCACTATTCGAGTTTGGGCAAGTCACTACACCCCCTCCACCTCCTCCATACTTGAGTTTTGCAGTCTGTAGAATGGCTGCACTTCTCTTTCTCTTTAAAGTTATTTGAGATCTATGGATGAAAAGTGCAATATGAATCAACTTAATTAGGATTAGATTAGTCTTGACTATATTTGCCCAGTTTAAAAATAAAACTACGGGTTCCCTTCTAGTACAAACCTTTGCTGAAGCCACTTAAACATGCTCTGTCTGTCCCAGGCTTTTTTTCCCTGACTAATTTTAAGTTATTTGTCAATGGAACAGAAATAAGAGTAAGATTGTGTAATCCTCTAAATCCTTTGATTTTGTCTGTTTTTCCAAAGAAGTTTTCTAGAGCTTTATTTTTTCATACATTGCTGCTTCTCTCTCCCCCTTTTGTAATTTTGGACCATTCATCCCCTTCTCGCCACCCCCCCCCCCCACTTCCCTGATTTCAACAAGTTCCATTCTACTGCACACTGTTGCTTAGCAACATGTTCTTCTCTTCTGTACTTTACCAGAGAGGAGCAGATCAAAGACACCCACAGTTCTGACTTATTTTATAAATTAATTTAAAGAGACACTCTCCAATGTTGTATTACTATTGGGGAGATCAAAAGTTGGCCTATCTGCTGGAAGTGTCAAGAAAATTAAGTTGTGCTCTTAAAAAAAAAAAAAAAAAGGGGGGGGGGGGTACTTTGATTATTAAAAACCAGGTAATATTTACATCTGAGACTTTTTTCAGAAACTAGAATTGATTTTATGCTAGTTAATTTCATGCTATGAAGTTAAATGCAGGCCTATATGTTAAGATGATGTACACTTATACTCCCTATCGGAGGCAATGGCAGCATTGTTCACCTACTCATCATCGTCTAATGACAGTTTTTTTTAAACTTCTTCCACTTGTTGCAAAGAAATACCACCACCATTTGGAAATATTTTATTTCCTAAACTGTAACTAGCCTCTTATACTGACTAAGAGGAAAGCAAATCAATCACAAGGTTATCATGTGATGGGTCTTTATAATAATAAAATGAAGGTGAGAAAGTAGTCCATATTAATCTATATTTGATTTAGCAGTCCTCAGCTGAAAAAGAGAAATTAATACCCTTGTGAAAGGACTTAAAAATGTAAATTAAAAAAAAAAAAGTCATATGGGAATATTTGATCTTAAAAAGGAGGGTTCTTTCACTATGCCAGCCTTTCTCTGACATCTGATCAAACTTACTTTTCAGTACAAATTGTGAGATTTTTCAAGAGCATGTTGGCAGGAAAAGTCAGGACTTCATGAAAGGTGAGAATTATTTACTTTCTCATATTTACTCAGTTTACAACATCATCAGTTAAAAAGAAAGAGACTTGATAATAAGAATAAGAATTTCCGAGATCTTTCACCTGATAAAATATCTCTTTGCAAACCCCTGGGGAAAAAGGAAGGGGACACTAACATACATAAAGCAGTAGCCAGACAACAGAAACAGACCATTAAGTGGAACACAAATCTCAGTGGCAAACTGGCTGCTGAAATTGCACTGGTGAAATTGCATATACAAATCTAGCGGTTGTGTGATCAACTACTGAATTTGCTTTTGAGCCCAGATTCAGGTTTGGTTTGTGAGAATGGGTGCTTGTGCAATACTACAGGCACAAACTCAGAGGTCTCTCTAGAAAAAATTGGCCCCAACTGTGAAGTTTACATTTTTGATCACATGCCATGAGCTTTTTTTCAGTGCCCAGTGGTTGCTTTGCTTTTAACATTCCTTTCAGTGAAGTGATTTTGCATGCAAAACTGAGGGTAGATTGCAAATTACAGTAATATTTTTGAGATTAACTCCTAATATACTAGAAGATTTTTAAAGGTCTTATTCTCATATACATAAATCTACACAAAATGCAAAATCTACACAAAATCTACACAAAATGCAATACCAGCAAAAACTCATGTTCATCCTGTCTCTCAATGAGAAAGCAAGTGCAAATCTTTAATTACACCTAACAAATCAGTAAACAAACAAACCCCCAACAAAACCAACTCTTCAAAGTTTTATTGTTTATGTTCTACATTTAGATTATAAGATGTTGTGTTACAGTTTGTGTATTCTGAAGGACTCGGGGGCCACGCTCTGCTCCCTGGGCCTTTACATGCCACAGACCTCTAGGTGTCCGGCACGTCCCCAGGGCCAGCAGCAACAGAGGTATCAGCCGAGACGGCTCACACCCTATAGATAGAAGGACAGAAATAGGGGTTCTAGGAGACATCATCGCCCCCAAGTTCCTCCTCAGCCCCACAGCAAGGGTCATCTAGGTTGTCGGGCAATCAAAGGAGGCCATTTTGATGGTGCGCCCGCGGGCGGTGTCCCAGCCTGTTTCCTGGATCCCTCCCGCCCCTTTTTAAACCGCCTAGTCCCCTTCTGGTCCAAATGGGACAAGATTACCTCAGACCGCTGGGTCCTTGGCATAGTCTCGGCGGGCTATGCCCTCCAGTTTACGTCTACTCCTCCCAACAACCCTCCCTCTCCGTCCCTCTTCAGGGACCTCTCTCACGAGCACCTCCTCATTCAAGAGGGAGAGACCCTCAGCCTGGGAACAGTGGGAAAAGGTCCCTTAGGACATGATGGTAAGAGGGTTCTACTCGAGGTACTTCCTCATTCCCAAAGTAAAAGGGGGTCTACGGCCCATACTAGATCTGCATTGTCTCAACAAGTATCTCAAGAGACTCAAGTGCCGCATGGTCTCCCTAGCTTCCGTAATCCCATCCCTGGATCCAGGAGACTGGTATGCCGCCCTCGATCTCAAGGACACATACTTTCATATCTCTATTCTCCCCAGCCACAGATGCTTCCTTTGCTTCATGGTGGCCGACTCCCACTACCAATTTACAGCTTTGCCCTTTGGCCTGTCCTCGGCCCCAAGGGTGTTTACAAAATGCATGGCAGTGGTGGCTGTGCACCTGAAGTGCAAGAGGGTTCAAATTTTCCCCTACCTGGACGATTGGCTAATCAAAGGTAGGTCCAGGTCCCAAGTTCAGAACAGTGTGAGCCTGACACACGCTGCCGGCTGGGCCTGTGGATAAACCAGCAAAAGTCCACGTTAACTCCTGTGCAGTGGATAGTGTTCATCAGCTTCCCAGGCCAGAGCCTTCCTTCCCCAGCCATGCTTTGAGATGATGTCCTCCATTATTGCTCACCTGCACCAATGCCCTACGACAACAGCCAGACATTGCCTACAGCTGTTAGGCCACATGGAGGCCTGCACCTACGCGGTGAGGCTGGCTTGCCTGAAGCTCATGGCTGGCCTCAGTTTACATTCCGAGCTGGCATCTTCTGGACAGGGTGGTCATGGAATGGACATGAGCAGGCACTCGAAGAAAAGAGGGTTACTTACCAGTAACTGCTGTTCTTTGAGATGTGTTGCTCACGTCCATTTCATGTCCTACCCTCCATCCCTGCTGCTGGAGTTGGCGGAAAGAAGGTACCGAGGGGACGTAGGGGCGGCAGCACCTCATATACCGCAGCATGTGTGCAGGACTCCAAGGGGCGCTGGAGCTGGCCCTACAAGATCTGCTGGTGGAAAAAAGTTTGGGTAACCGTGTATGGAGGCATGCACACATTTCTAATGGAATGGACATGAGCAACACATCTCGGAGAACAGCACTTACTAGCAAGTAACCCACTTTTTTTAATGCGGGTAGCCCCGGTACTGGTGTGAGTCAAATCATTCCAAGTTACAATGCTCAAGATTGAGTATAATTGTGTCAACTAACTTGATGTGAGATGAATGGAGCCAGACTGGAATACCATATTTTGCTGCAGAATAACGGGGTGCTAAAATTGGATGATTGGAGAGTTTGAGTGTTTGTTCCCCATAAAGTGTGGCCAATTTGTTTAGATGGTTTTTAGGCATCCTGACCAAAGTTTTCCTCAGGTGGTTAAGATATGTTGGAGATCTATATAGGGTTACTCCAAGATAGGCTGCGTGGGATTTGTGTTTCAGGTGATATCCATTAAGAAAGATACTCAGTTCTTGGTCTGCTCTGGTGTTGTAAAGATAGAACACACTTGAAACTGTCTTGGTCACACTTGGCTGTAAATGCCCACTGACTACAATATTTGGCCTTCTTAATCAAGTTACTATTTAGAGCAACTTCAAGTTTTGGGAATGACTGTGCTTGATAGATATGCTTAATGACATATATCAGTATCTATTGGTCCCATAGAAATGGTATCATGGTTTGTTATTGGCACTGCTGCTCTGAAGCACTTGCAGAGCACATACCATCCTCTACAATATAGCCTTTGTGCGTGTTACACAGCTATGTATTAATACCAATGGATCAGCATGCTGCTGTTTCCTATTTTCTCCCTTATAAGAACTAGTGACATTGCTTCCTAAGTTTCTCCTTTTTATTTCACATACCTGTATTATTTACTCTCTGCTCTTGGAAAATTGAGTTATTTAGAGGTTAATTGGTGCTTTATTTAATGTTTTTGGAAAGCCTTCTTTAAAGAAGGCAACGTGACCTGATGTGACTTGTGTACTGTGTGCCCTGGCTGAGTTTCTTCTTGCAGTGAAAGCAGTGTGTGTTTTCTAGGAGTCAGTCATTCTTTCAGACAGTATCATTTTTACTCCCAAAAGGCTAGTTTTCTATGGACAAAGCGGAGTACACATCAGGGTTGTTCTTGCCCTGACTCTGTTCTTGGGCCAGGGGCTGCCATTTATGAGATGTCTGTACAGGTCCTAGCACAATGGGGACCTGAACACTGTGGCCTCTAGACACAATGCAAATGTTAAACAGTAAGCTTAGGTAAAACACGAGGGGCCCAGCAGGCCCTTAGCATCACTGGTGTCAGGCAGCTCCTCCAGGTTGCAAGGGCCAGGTAGTTCTGGCAGGTCCTCAGCACTCCAGCCAGTAGGCAGCCCTGGCAGTTCCTCCGCAGGGCTGCAGTCAGGTTCGGGTCCCACACCAGGGGGAGACGTCCTTCTTTGGCCGCTGTCCCTCTACTGAAGTGCAGGGCCCACCCTTTATACTTCCTGTTCCTGCCTTGGACCTGCCCCTCTACTTCCAGTGTGGTGGGCATAGCGTCTCCGAGCCTGCCCTCTGGGGTTTGAGCGGCAGTTCCTCTCTGTCGGTCTCGAAGAGAGGCCACACCCCCTCGCTACAGCTTGGAATAAAGCTTTTGGATACAGCTCCCTTCTTTTAAGATCAATAGAAACATTGAATGCAAACAGGAGAACATTAACAAAGAAATAAGACTTTCTTCTGCAAGACCATCACTGTTCATTCTTTGTATAAGAGATAATTGAAAGGAAACAGACCTCCTGATAGTCAAGATGGATCCATTATTTGTCATAGGTATGTGAAATAGGATTTATTGCCAGGAAACATGACTTGTGAAATACAAAAGCCCTATTATAGGAGTTGTTGGAGGAGAATGAAGTGATAGAGTAACCCAAGTGGAGTCAACAGTATATTGTGGGTTCTTTGCAGACTTTGCTAATAACAAGTCTTAGAGCCAAGACAAATGCCTGAGATTGAAAGAAATGGAGAACTTGAGTAAGGTGGAAATTCAGCACTGCCAGTCCAACAAGATGACAACTAAGACTCCAAAGTAAGTAAAGACTCTGCAAAGTGATCAAGGTTCAAATGGATTACATTGTCAAGATCAATGAGAAATTGCAAAAGTATTTATTAATGGGGCAGAACAGTCTCCTACCAGAAATTCAGAATTGCACTGAATCAGACTGCAAGCTGTTGAGCAGGAGCGAATCACAACCAATAAGAAGATGCAACTGCTGTACTCCCAGAACACCAGCCAGATTCATTGGACAATGGTGCAGTCAGATTTCCCACAGTTGCAAATTATGATGAAGAGAACTGGAATGTTGGAGTGCAGGAATGGTTGTTAGGCAAGGGTAGATAAATAGAAATGGAAACTTCAGCAAGATGCACTACAAGAGAAAGTGGATGGTATAAAAAAGACCATAAATAACTGCATATAAGATTGCTGGAAGAGTATTCCTCCTTTACACTGTGGAAATATTTAGCATTTAGCTCATATAAATCCATTTAAGTTGACTAGTAATCTGTCAGTTGTTGCAGTCTTACTTCTTGCAGCAAGCTGGAAAAGACAAATAGCTCCAAAAATAGAACAATGAAACTTATCTGGGAGATAACACTGCTGGAGAGACTGACAAGCATTAAGATGACTTAGCTGAATATCCCATCATATGAAAATCTTTTCCTTTCTAAGGGGAAAATATTCAATCATCATAAACTATTATAGATATTTGGAAGACGTTGCTGCATATTAAAACAAAGTAGTGTCTATGGATCTTTTTGAAAAAGGTGATAGGAAAGATTAGATTTGCGAATTTTATATGTATAATACATTTTCAATTTAAAAAATTGTATTAGTATTTAGATTTCTTCCTAAGAAGTCCTTTAGTTGGGTAACTTTCTTCTGTTATACATATTGTACATAATTTAGCTGTATAAAATTAAGGAAAGAATTTAAGCTACAAGGAAGGTATACTTCATCATGTAGCAACAGCTGTGGCACAGAGTCAGCACCAAAGGTTACAGGAATGGACAAAACTTGAGTGGAAGTCTAAAGACAAAACAAGAAAAAATTAGGAAGAACACAAATTAAGTTCAGCAAAACGAAGAGTAGGTATTCATTATAGTTAAAAAGTGAAAGAAAAGCACTTGAAATAACATGCAGATTGAGAACTGTGATAAGCTACTGGAAGAGGAGTCTAAAGTAGAATGTTTGTTTATTTCCTTTGCCTTTGTAATTGTATATGTCTATAGTTCCAAATGATGATTATTTCAACACCAGCAGACATTTAGTTTGTATTAGAAGCCTTGGTATGATTAAAAACAATCTAATGGGAAAACAACGTGTAATTTCACTGCTACCTGTTGACCTGGTATTAGCACTAGGTAAGAACAATGAGAGTAAGAACATCAATAAACAGGATGCAAGACCTTATAGAGTGGTTAAGAGCCAAACTCAGACACTCCAGTTTGTGGGCACACCAGAAATGGACAAGAACACAGAGTACAACACAGGGATCTACTGAGAACTTGTTTGTTTGACAGAATATTCAAAAGAACAGGCAAAAGGGTTAGATACAAAGTCTTCATCCAAGTCAACTGCAGCAGAAAGCAAGGGTCACTAAGAACTTAAAGAGGACTGCTGTACAGACCCTTAAAGATTCCCTCTACATGTTGTGCTTCTGTATCAGTTTGAGAGGCAAATACCTCAAAGATTGCGAAGGGGGAGCGGGAGGCAGGGGGGAAGGGTGATGGTGGAGAAACTGTGGTAATCAACGACTAGAGAACTGTGCAACTTATGACCAAGGGCTGGAGACTATGGCTACAATTTGAAGATCTTTGAGAGTTTCTGCATTTTTAAATTAATGTAGAAAAGAATGGAAGGCTTCATTTTCAACAGTGAGATAAAGCATCAAAAAAAATCTACCCACAGAGCAGTGCCCTTATCCCATTTGGTGTGGGTACAGATATAGACCGGTAGGGCTGGGAGATTTTCCTGGAGAAGGGACAGAACATCTGTGGCAGTTGGGAGAGGCAGTTAGAGGTTTGAAGAAAGTACAGGGAGCAGTAGGCCCACACACATGCAGAAGAGAGAGCTGAGGGAAAAAACGTTAAAGGTAGCCAGGTAAAGTATATGAGAATATAAGAACGGTCATACTGCATCAGACCAATGGTCCATCTAACCCAGTATCCTGTCTTCAGACAGTGGCCAATGCCAGGTGCTTCAGAGGGAATGAACAGAACAGGTAATCTTTGCTTTGGACTTAACTAGCTTGAGTAGTTTTGTATCATCTGCAAATTTTGCCACCCTGTATATCCCATTTATGGATATGTTGAACAGTACTGGTCCCAGTACAGACCCCTGGGGGACACCATTGTTACCTCTTTCTATTGTGAAAACTGGCCATTTATTCCTACCATTTGTTTCCTATCTTTTTAAATCAGTTACTGATCCAGGAGCGGACCTTCCCTTTTATCCTATGACAACTTACTTTGCTTAAGAGCCTTTGGTGAGGGACCTTGTCAAAGGCTTTCTGAAAATCTAAGTACACTATATCCATTGAATCAACTTTGTCCACATGCTTGTTGACCTCCCACACCCTCAAAGAATTCTAGTAGATTGTTGAGGAATGATTTCTCTTTACAAAAACCATGTTGATTCTTCTCCAACAAATCATGTTCATCTATGTGTCTGATAATTCTGTTCCTTACTATAGCTTCAACCAATTTGCCTGATACTGAAGTTAGGCTTACTGGCCTGTAATTGCCAGGATCACCTCTGGAGCCTTAAAAATTGACATCACATTAGCTATCCTCTGATCTGGTACAGAAGCTGATTTAAATGATAGGTTACACACCACAGTTAGTAGATCTGCAATTTCACATTTGAGTTCCTTCACACTCTTGGGGGGATACCATCTGATCCTGGTGACTTATTACTGTTTAATTGATCAATTTGTTCCAAAACCTCTTCTAATCACACCTCAATCTAGGATATTTCCTCAGATTTGTCACCTAGAAATGGCTTAGGTTTGGGAATCTCCCTCACATCCTCAGCCGTGAAGACTGATGCAAAGAATTCACTTAATTTCTCCACTTTACCTTTTTCTGAGTGCTCCTTTAGCATCTCGATCATCCAGTGGCCCTGCTGATTGTTTAGCCGACTTCTGTCTTCTGATGTACTTTAAACATTGTTTGCTGTTATTTTTTGAGTCTTTGGCTAGTTTTTCTTCAAATTCTTTTTTGACTTTCCTAATTGTATTTGTACACTTACTTGCCAGAGCTTATGCTTCTTTCTATTTTCCTCAATAGGATTTAACTTTCACTTTTTAAAGGATACCTTTTTGCCTCTAATTGCTTCTTTTACTTTGTTTAGCCGAGGTGTCATTTTTGTTTTGGTCCTCTTACTATTTGGTCCTCTTACCCAGTTTCTGAAAAAATACCTGTTTGGCACGAATAACACCCTCACCTGGGAATCAGTCCTGTTCCCTCCCTTATTCAAAATCTACAGGAAGCCACGGGAGAGTTTGTAAGAGAACATGCTTGAAGCTCCAGCAATTTGTAGATGACACCCTGTTTTAGACCAGCTTTACTGCAGATTTTAAAGAGCACCATTTCCAAATCAGCACCCAGATCTCCTGTAATCCTTCTTTTTTTTTTTTCTTATGAAAACAGATATCAATTTCACAGTGTTCTTACTCCCACGCATCTACCTAATCTCAGTAGGGGGAGGTGCTTTTAAGTAGTTTCTTTTGAAATATATAACATTCATTTTGGTTCATGGTTTTTGGGTATTTATTTCTAAAAATGGAATAACCATAATCATGGCTTATTTTTGTAACTGATTAGAACGGGGAGCTCTTGCTTTGTGTGCATTTCAGGAACTGGTTGGAAGGTTCTAGGGCAAGGGTCAAAAACCTTTTGGAAAGTGGTGTGCCAAGTCTTCCCCTCCCGCCCCTCTGCCACATGGCATGGGCCCCATGCCTTGGACAAGAGCTGCTCCCAGCTCCAAGCAGCACCACGTGGTGGCTTCCCCCCCCTACCCCTCTCCTATGTGACGTGGGCCCAGTGTCCTGGCCAGGAGCCGCTCTCGGCCCCAAGCCGTGCCGTGTGGCAGCCGCTCCCTCTTCTCAGCCCCACCCCTCTCCCACATGACGTGGGCCCAGTGCCACCAAAATTATAGAACCCTGACGCATGCTGCTCAAAATCATCTTGTGTGCCACGTTTGGCACATGTGCCACAGGTTGCCGACCCGTTTTAGAGACTAAAGCAATTCATGCAGCATGAAGGGGCAAGGTGCAGCATAAGACCAGTAGTAAGCGGTTTTCAATTAAACTACCTTTACCTTAGAGAGCCAAAAAGCTTTGAGCAATGGTAATCTGGCCCTTTCTGACACTAGGGCCCAGATCTTCAAAGGTATCTAAACTCCTAACTTCCATTTATTTCAAGTTATGCATTTTATTAATATTTATGTAACTTGCAATGTGTAGAGTACAGAGTTTCAGGCAATTATAAGAGAAAAGATTTTTAAATTAAGGGCCAATGTTGGCACAGGAATAAATGGCTATAAAATAGCCATCAACAAGTTTAGGCTTGAAATTAGATGATTTCTAACCATAAGAAGAGTACAGTTCTGGAGCAGCCTTACAAGAGGAGTAGTGCAGGCAAAAAACCGAACATGTTTCAATACTGAGCGTGATAAATGTAGAGAGAAGGGGATGGTATGACAAGCTTGCCTATGGCACATGGCCCCTTCATAACTGCTATTAGCAAATATTTCCAATGGCCGGAGCTGGGATACTACAGTGGGAGGGCTTTGAGTTGCTACAGAGAATTCTTTTCCTGGTGTCTGGCTGGTGGGTCTGACCTGCATGCTCAGGGTCTAATTGATCATTATATTTGGGGTCAGAAAGGAATTTTCTCCTAAGTCAGATTGTCAGAAACTTTAGTGGTTTTTCACCTTCCTCTGCAGTGTGGGGCATGGGTCACTTGCTGGTTTGAACTGGTTTTAAATGGTGGATTCTCTGTAACTTGAATTCCTTTAAATCAAGATTTGAGGACTTACTCAAATCAGCGAGAGGTTGTGGACCTATTCCAGAAGTGGGTAGGTGAGGTTCTGTGGCCTGTGATGTACAGGTCAGACTAGATGATCATGATGGTCCCTTCTGGTCTATGAGACATTGGCATTGAGATAGTTATGTAACATTGGGCAAGGTTTCAGTGGTGCAGCCATTACTACTTAAATAGGGTATTCTGGGTCAGTCATCCTTAGTTATATATTAAACCTGATTGCACCCAGTGTGTCTTGTGGATGCTTTGACCTCTTAATAGTTTTCCATGCAAAGAAGATATAGAATTTTTACTCTTCTGGAGTTGGGGCCACCTATGGAAAAGTTCTAAATTGTGGAAATACTCATTGAGCAGGATACAGTGTGACAGATCCTCAGCCAGGAAGTACATTGAAGTCAATGGAGCTATGAAATTTACACTAGCTGAAGATCTGTCCCAGACTTTTCCTGCCTCTCATTGCTAATTGGGTGTGCTGAATCCTTATATTGTTCAAGTTTGTTCAGAATGCTGATGGGATCCCCAATTCACCAGTCCTGACAGATTTTCATTGGTTTGTGGCCTGAGATTAGATTGATTGATTGATTGTAATCTTCTCATTAGTTGTTTGAGTCTGAATGATCTGTCATAAAGTTACATTAATGATCTTTTGGGTGTTCTTGATCAAACTCTGCATTCTTCCTGGGTTGGACCTTCAACTATATCTCATGTGCTGACTTTCTTGATCATTTTCTTTTAAATGCTCTGCATCTGTGGCATTAATTGTTCAGTTAGTCAAGCTCTGCTGAATCCTTGGATACTTCTAAAAACCACCTGAAATCCTCTTTCCTCTGTCAAATCGCCAATTAATTACAATGTTAATTTAGTGTCATATTTTGGAATAATTTGCAATAGTACAAGGTATTGTTATAGCATCCTTAATATTATAAGAAAATTTAGTGACTGCACTGTGAGGGAAGAATCCCATTAAACCTTGGGCTGAAGGCTAAAATAGGAAAAAGCTCTTACCAAGTACTCATGAAAACCTTCGGAGAAAGTTAGCTGAAACCGTGCTGCCTATTTTCTTCACTGATATTTTAAAAAATATTTTTCAGGAAACATTTTTTATTAGGGACTTCCACGTTTTCTGTGTACTTTATTCTTTCATCCTTCTGGGCCATATCAGTAACTTTTATATACAAATGTCCTCCAAGCAGGGTTGAGTTAGTATTGCTCATGAGGGAACCAACTCCCTAGAAAACAGTCACTGCCAAGTGAGTCACAAGAGAATATTTATTTTAGGTGCCAATCTGGCCAAACAACTGAAATCTCATTAAAAATAAAATGTATCTTTACCAATAAAATAATAAACTCTGTATAAGGCATCTGCAGTGTTTGACAGGTGCCCAGCATAAGAGGAATACTGAGACACTGTTGATATTTCAAAGATAATATGTATGTTCTGCCAGGAAACATCTAAGGCTAAAATCTGGACCTCTTGTTTCACTAGCTGAAACTGGAGTGAACAAATCATCCACCATAATAATGAAGGCAGTTTAGAAGAGGACAACACATCTTATTCTGGCAGTTCCTATAACACTGACTGCATGTTGCCATGCCTTTAAATTCATGCCATGATCAGTAACCAGTTGTACTTGTCAGGCCAAAATGTGCAGTTTCTGAATACAATTACTTTTAATATATACTCTTGTTCAATAGGCCATGAAAGATACTTGGGTAGGTTCTCTGCTAGTGTAAACCTTTTAGCTGTAGGTGAATTGAGGTTCATTTGTTACTGAGTTTATTTTTCAATAAGTTATTGTATTTGTGTGAAGAGGAGAGAGCAAATTTTAAATCCTTCTCATTTGTGCCAACTTTAGAAAAACAGCCTTTATGCCCGTTTTTATATTGTCTAGTGTGAACATCACACAAGTCTGGTGTGGCACAGTGTCAAGCAAACTATTGCTTGATGGTATCTCATGTCTTATTGAACTTGTATATTGTAAGCTGAAATCGTATAAGCCAGCACAATCAAAGCAAGATGGGAGGATGGTCCAGCTTTTTAGAGGCGGCAGTTTTAAAGAAAATGTTTCCCCTTCTGAGCAATGATGTTCAAAAAATTAAGCTTTTATTTTACTTTAAATAAAGATGAAAAAACTACTTCTAAAAGTATTGAATTCACCTGAGAGTTCACCCCTAATACTTAAAAAAAACCCCAAAACCTCTTGCATCACTTTATATCAGGTGCGGTTAGTACTCCATGTCACATCCACCATTCCTAATGTTCTGGGTCAGTGGTTTTCACCCCTCCCCCCCCCGGGGGTGGGCTACAGCCAATTTTCAAAGAGGTCTGCACCTCCATTTGAAAACGTTTAAGGGTGGGCAAAAGAAGAAGGCTGAAAATCACGGCTCTAGGTTAGCATTGATTTAGTTACAGGGTGTGCTGTGGATTCAAATTCAGGGAAAAGTGCCTAGCAGACAGGAAAAGCCGATTTTTACAAGGGGATTTTTATCCACTTCATTGCCACTGTTCTCCAACGCAGGACAGAGCGAGAGCTTTCCAGCCGGCGCCCATGATCTCTAGCCACTGCGGCGGGGGAGCATTTCTGTCCAACTCCAACCTCGGGCCGCAACCGGCCCTGCCCCAGCCGCTCCTTCATGCGGAAGTTAGGGAGCGCTCAGCCTGCTGGGCCCGGGCTGTGGACACAACGTGCAGTTCGCCTCTCGGGGGCTGAGCTACGTGCAGCAGCTACCCGGCTTTCCTACTCAGCGTGTGCAGGGGAGGGATCAGCGCTGTGTAACTCGCCGGGAGGCGGGATCCGCTCTTCTGCTCCTATATCAACGTATGCAGCGCTGACGGGCAGGCCCGCCGGCTGCTGGACGCCTCTCGCCCAGCAGAGCCTCCCTCTTGTCCCCCCGCCCTCACTGCAACATCCCCAGGCCGTGCCCTGCCCTGCGCCTCCCCTCCTGCACGCGAATGCCAGCGCTTCCTTGGCACGGCCCGTTGCACAGGCGCTGCCGTCGAGCCCAGCCAGCGGGGCAGAGCTGCTGCTCTAGAGGCGGCTTTGCAGCTCCGCCCGGCCCGCCGTAGCCATTCCCCCTTCCCCTGCCGCCGCGGCCTGCCAGGCCCCAGCGAGGGAGCAGGAGCGCCGCGCGAGCCGCCTGGGCCCGCAGCCCCTCCCGTCCGAGCCCCCTCCGCCTCCTTCCCTCTCTTCCAGCCAGCCCAGCCGCCCACGTGACCCGCTGACGTATGCCTCCCCCGCCAACTTCCAAGCTCCTCCGCGCGGCTCAGCACCCGACTCCCCCCGCCCGCAATTGCGCATGCCTGGGACTTGGGTTATGCAACAGCCCTGCTGCTGCCGCCGCTGGCCGCCCAGGCCCCGCCGCCCGAGTGCCGCAGCCGCAGGCCAGGGGTGCCGTCACCGTGTAGGTGGCAGAGGCCGGGTCGGTGGGGCGCGGAGGCGGCCCGGCCCCCCGGGTGCTGCCCCTGAGGCCAGTGTGTGTGCGCCGCGCGCCGGGCCCGTGAGTGGCAGCGGGGGCCGCCGCCAAGTCCCGCCTGTTCCGCTCTCCCTGCTGCAGGCGGCGACGGCGGCGGAGTGGCTTCCTGCGCGCGGTGTCGCTCCCCCTCCCCCCGGCAGTAGGAGCCGCAGCGGCAGCAGCCCGGGTCCCTGAGCCATGGCTCTGTGAGAGCAGCACATGGCGGCCGCAGCTGCCATGAGCCCCCCACTAATCCACACAACTCCCCCCTGAACGGCCACCTGCAGCAGCAGCGCCTCCACCGCTCCCACCCCCGCCCGCAACTCCAGCCACAGCCCATCGCCCGGCCAGCACCCAGACCCCGCCGCCAGGCCTGCACTCGCCCGCCGCCGCCGCCGCCCGCCCGGTCCTCGCCATGGGAGTGCAGGGATTCCAGGACTACATCGAGAAGCACTGCCCCAGCGCCGTGGTGCCCGTGGAGCTGCAGAAGCTGGCCCGGGGCAGCCTCGTGGGTGGGGGCCGCCAGCGGCCCCCTCAGACCCCGCTGCGCCTCCTCATCGACGCCGACAACTGCCTGCACCGGCTCTACGGCGGCTTCTACACGGACTGGGTGAGCGGCGGGCAGTGGAACCACATGCTGGGCTACCTGGCGGCGCTGGCCAAGGCCTGCTTCAATGGCAACATCGAGCTCTTCGTCTTCTTCAACGGGGCCCTGGAGAAGGCCCGGCTCCACGAGTGGGTGAAGCGCCAGGGCAACGAGCGCCAGACCGCGCAGCAGATAGTCAGCCACGTCCAGAACAAGGGCACCCCGCCGCCCAAGGTCTGGTTCCTGCCGCCCGTCTGCATGGCGCACTGCATCCGCCTGGCCCTCATCCGCTTCCACATCAAGGTGAGCAGCGGCCTCTCCGCCTCCCCCCGCTCGCTGCGCCCCTAAGGCCCCCGCCCATGGCACCGGCGGCCCCTCTCGCTGCGCGCTTTGGGTCCCCCATCTCCACCATGGCACCGGCGCCTCCTCTCGCTGCGCCCGTCCCGCCACCCCATCTCCACCATGGCACCAGCGCCCCCTCTTGCCGCTTTCTCCAGTCCCGCCGGCCAAGCGGGCCATCTCCCGGCGCCAGGGCCTCGGGAGCGCTGCGGTGGCTGGGGAGGGGGAGGGCGAGGGCTCTAAGATGGCAGCGGGGTTGCTCTCCCGGTAATGTCCGTACCGAGTTGAGCGAGGGGAAGGGGAATTATGTATCTCCCTATCCGCAAAATGTCGTCAAAGGCCGGCCGTGGCGGCTGCTCGGGCCGGGAGAGGAGCTCCCTGGGAGCGGCCTCTGCCTCACCGCTGGCCAGCGAGCGACAGCTGCACGACGCAACGCGGCCAAAGTTTATGCTGCTGCCTTCTCCGCGGACCCCCTTGGGCTGGATGGAGCAAAACTAAGTAGCCTTGCTGTCACCTAGGAGCAGCAGGCCCTTAACTGGCAGAGTGAAGGGTGTAGCGAGCACCCCCCACGCTGGTGTCCTCAATCTCCGCTGGGATTTTCTATTTATACATATGTCAGCCAATGGAAGCAAAATGAAGGGGATTTACAGCCTCCTGAGAGAGCCCCTCCCCAGCCGAACTGCTCAAATGGGCGACAGACAGGACAATCACTGTTCCAGCGTGGGTTAGAGAGAGAACTTCATCTTTCAAAAACAGGACTTGCTGTTGCTTTCCTGCTTTAACTTTTACCTGTTCTCCTCTCTTTCTTTCAGTGCATTTTACATAATTTGTTCTTTCTTTCTTTTTTTACTGTCAGAGTTTTCTATCCTTATTTCTCCTTTCTGCTGTAGTTTCTACTTTTTACCCCTTGATTTGTATTTCCGCTCCTCTACTGTGCTTTCTCTACTCCTCTCCATGTTCTCTTGGGATAAGAATTGGAGAGCATCCTGTTCACCCATCAAATGTGGCTGATGATGGTGTTTTGGAGGGTGACTGAGAATGGGCAGGTATCATCCTCCAAATGCTGATTAACTGGCAGTCTGTTAATAAATGATGTTGGGTAGTTTATTTTGCTCTACAACTGTGTGCAGAATTCAGTGCTAGATCCTCTGCCTCCATGTTCTTTTGGGGGCCATTGTTCCATTCATTTATCGACTTGTAAAATGTCCCTTTCTGGCCAGAGTTCCCTCTTCTTAGAAACCAACTTAGGTGATTTGTTCCACAGGTAACAATATACTCTAATTTCTGCACCTTCATGTGCAATATTAGATACTGTTTGCCAAGAGTTTAAATGGCATTATAAAACAACAATTACAAAAAACAGTAAAGTTGTATTGTACCTGACAGGCAAGCAACAAGTTCTACCATGAGGCAAGATGTTAATTTACATTTAAACTGAACATGTTTTGCCTAAATGAAGTGCATTATCAGAGGCTAAAATGCAGATGTTCAGAATCTATGGTAAAAAGCTAAAAATAACTTGTCAAATCTAATGATGCCCAGAATACTTCCATAAAGGGTTTTCAAGTAGTTTAAACTAATTCATCCATTATTCTACAATAATTAGCACAAAGGAGTCTCATAACCTATTTCTTTCTTGTAGACTAGAACTGTTTAACAGATAATCAATTGTGCGGTTGTAGTTTAAACTGTTTTTATTTCAAATAAAAGTATAAATTTGCTGATAGCTTTAATTGCACTAGGGAATGTCTTTAAGGCTTTTTATTATAATCTTTTTACCCTAGCATCCAAGAGATGATTTTGAAGGTTGCAAAACATTTTAAATACTTTTTATCCAGCTTTCAGGATTTGTAGTAATCTTTCAGTAATGTTAATTTAAAAAAATTGTCACAATGATAAAATTGTGATAGTTGATATTGTTTACTATGAAAAGAAAATTTTGTTGCTAAAACCTGGAATGAAAATGTGTAATTTTCCAGAATTTATTTGTTTAAACTTCCATTATGGAGAAAGGAACCGAAGGAGTTGGAACACATACTAAATAGTTGCCAACTTTATCTATTACTCTGTTTCATAGTAAATATTATGTGACCTTAAGAGTTGTGCCACTGATCGGTAATTGGAGCTTAACATGATCAGCCTTTTGTACTGTCCGTTTTGGCAGATCACACCATAGCTGTAACTGGGCCAAAGGATAACTTTGAGATTGGGACAAGATTTTATAAAGATTGCTTTCTTGAAAGAGTTTGAAGAAGTGATCTTTTGGTTAAGATTTTCTGTGTTCAGCAAAAGGGAGAAACAACAAAATAACTTATTTTCTGGAGTTTTGTGTGGCTTAGGGAGAGCATGGAATAACAGAGGAAAACTTACTATTTTATTTTCTATCTGGGACTTAAGGTTGAAAGGTCCAGCATTAAAAATCATCCTACATTTTAGAGGCAGTTACAGCTCAGCCTAAACTAATGGTGGAAGTCCCACCCCTTGATCCCTTTCTAACTGGTGAGAAATTTTTTAACTTTATGGGTTAATGTATCTAGAGTAGTGATTGGCTAACAGGAATGACAGACGTACAGTGTGTTACTATTATTGACAGGTTAGTGTGAATGATTGTCCTGTTCCTGTGTGTACGTAGGTTTAATTTTTTTTGTATGAGAGCCTGAGGCTAACAGAGGAAGATGGAATCTCACTTCCGTTAATCAGATGTGACCTAGAATAAACTAGATATCCATCAAGATAGACTATTGTAAAAGTGAGTTTCTATTATATTCTGCAAAACACTGAGAGGCCTGACATTTATTTAAAGGTAAGATGGTATGGTTACTTTTGTCATGATGGTAGCTACTCTTTTCCCACCCACACTGTACTCTTTTTCCCACGTAGTACCTGGTCAGCATGAAATAATTTGACTTTTATATGATTGCTTTTAGAATGTGAATGATTAGTCCAAGTCTGGTTATGTAATGTGATTATATTAGTATGTTTTTGCAGTTTGAAAAAAAATTTGTAATGCTTTCTAAATAAAAGGGCATTAAAGATCACCTAGTGGAAGTATCAAGTCTGATGTGAAATTTTGGTTAAAGTATAACTGTCCTGTTGTTTTTTCATGACACAGATATTAAGATTTTTGTTTTGATTATCTCCTAAGTTTCTGGAACTCCTACGTGCTGCTTTTGCTAATGTTTAAATGGATACTCTGATCTGATG
Source organism: Emydura macquarii macquarii (assembly GCF_026122565.2). Classification (NCBI taxonomy): domain Eukaryota; kingdom Metazoa; phylum Chordata; order Testudines; family Chelidae; genus Emydura; species Emydura macquarii. The sequence goes on along the minus strand of NW_027131105.1, from coordinate 4,182,330 downwards.
TCAGGGTATATAATGTGCAAATTCTGGGTGCTGAAGAATATTTTTTGCCCCTTAGTCCCAGAGACCTGAGGATTTCCCAGCAGTAAAATAAAGGTTTTTTTTCTTCTGACTTAAAAAAGAAAAAAAAAAAAAGATGAAATGGATTGTTTTGGCATTGATAGCTGTCTAACATGCAGCAAATTTGTGGTATGTTTTAACTAGCTATTAGTAGCTGTTTTTTTTTTCTTAGTCATGTAAGCAATATGTAAACTGGATTTGTTTTATTTCAATTTTTTTTTAGTACATTTAATGTATGTAAAGTTGCTGAATTTGACGGCTTTGTTGTCTGAAGCCCTACATTCACAAAAAATAGGAGTCGCAGCATGTAGTTCCCTGCCAATAGCCTCCCGCTTGACCTGGAGGAATCAACTTTAGTGGGGAGAAGAAAGTTCATACTTATTGAATCCTCGGCCTTTTTGCTGAGATTGTGAATAAAGGATCAGTTTTGGACACGTGCCTCTCAAGGAGCTGGATTTGCCCCCACCAAAGCACTTGGAAATTATCAGAGAGGGTAATCCATTTTTAGTCGCTGCCAGTGTTGGAGAGATTCAAATTGCTAACCCGAAGGTGGGAGGAGTCTCGGTATTGCTCTACTTCTTTGAACTGGTCAGCCCTCTGTGAAATGGAGAGAATTTGTTTGTAATCCTAATTTATGATCAGTTTATACAGCCATCTAGGATGTTGTGTAGATAGCAGTATATCTAGATAATTTTAAGATTATAATTTTAAGATTAGACCATAAACTTCCTGATTTTTCTTAATAACTTTTTTCAAGAATATCTATTTTTAAACTCAAAAGTAGCTACTTTTTTGTTCTCACACACTATTTTCTTTTATGATCATAGTTCTGCTGTTCTATTTTATAGTTCTCAAATGTATGTTTCTCCTCTCTAGCGCTTATCCCAAATCCCTACATATTCTCTTTGACACAGTTTCTAGCAACGTTCTGGGTGGGCAAGAGTAAATGGGAGTTGCATGTTTAATTTTTTTTGCATGTGCATGAGCCAATAAAACTTCATTGCAAAATGGAATGTCTTATTTTATTTTTATTTGGTGTTTCAAGAAGGCTAGTTTTGAGAACATGGGTAACAAGTTTTAAATATGAACTAATCTTCAGAAATCTTACTGGAAACATTTGTGATTTAAGGCCTTTCTGCACTCTTACAAACTGTCAGCTAGCTCAGTTTATTGTGCTAACTAAGAAAAATGTAAATGCTTCCTACTGAGAGCAGTTTTAAAGAATTTGTAGATTACTTCAGCCCAACATAAGATAAAACAGGTTTCTCAGAGATATTAAATGTTCTATAGGTCCTTATTTTTGTAATGAACTTCTGTTTATTGTCCATTGAAAGAAATGTAATTCATGAAACAGAAACTTGTTTTTATGCCAAGCACGTTTGTTAGAATTTAAATGATTAAGCAGTGCATGGTCCTAGCATTGTTAGTGCTTTGGCAGAACCTCATTTTCTTTTCTGTGTGTGTCAGATAGTAAATCTTAAATTATTTTCTCTTTTCCTGTTCTGGCATCATTTACACAAGACTTAGATTTAAGCTTAAATTTTTGTCTTTTTAAGCACTGAAAATTGTTTCATGCTACATTGCTTTTTTCAGATTATTTCTGATTTTCACCTTTGTGCTTTATTTTGGCATAACATGCATGTTCGAACTAGCTTGATTTGTACAACTTTTAGAGCTCTTATCCCTAGCTTTTGTACCTGTTTTGTGGCTCTTATATCCAGCTTGGGTTTTGGTAAAGTTGAAAATTAGTTGTACCTTTACAGGCAGCCAGTATAGCTCTTCATAACAGCTCAATTATTTGTGTTACTTAAACACAATTGTTCAGTAATATGAGCCCAACATGTACATGATACATATAACTTGCTAGTACTTAACTCCACTAAATTTTTCATAAAAATTTTGCTAGTAACCTTCCCAAGTTAAAACGTTATAGATCTAATTTTTGAACTCTTGAATTTTTTTTGAGTGACCACTGTGCTGTATCGGATCTCTGACAATTTGATAACCTGCTACAAGGAATTTCTCAGTCTATATTGGATGTGAACAAAACAGCCACACACATTACACCAAATGGTGGTGTAGCTAATTAAATACCTATGAAATGACTTAAGATGTTACTTTTGTGATGGGTACTTTGAAAAGCAAGGGAGAGCATTGAGAAGCTTTGTGCATCATTGACCTTAAATGCAGATTGTTGCAACCAGAATAACTTTGACATGGAGTTAAAAGATGAAAATAGAAAAAGTGAGATATAGAAGAGCATAACCTTTTCCTCTTCTCTTGATATTTAACAAACATACCAAACATAGTTTCCCTAAGAAACTAGGTAAAAGTTTAAGAAAAACGTATGTTTTAGCAAACTTTAAATTGACTATATAAGCAAAATACCAAGTAAGATGCTGACTGTCCAGTAACTTAAGACATGGTTTTTAAATATGAATCAATCATAAAAGTACATGTGAAATGCTGAATTTATACCTGGGTATCCCTACCAGCAACTTGAAAGTCAACAGAAGATCAATACAATGTGACTGTAGGGCATGCAGATAAAATGGAATCATATTCAGAGCACAAAGGCTGCTTTGTTTAAACAATTTTTAAAATTTGCTTTTAGAACTAAAGCACCTTTTTTACTAAGTAATAAAGTGTGTGTTTAAATAATTCTGGTTTGATTGAAAGTGATAGAACTATTACGATTATTAACTTTTATTTTTTATATTATCATAATACATGGGAGCCCTGGTCATGGACCAGGACCCTGTTTTGCTAGGTGCTGTAGAAATGTAGAACAAAAAGACAGTCCATGTCCCAAGGATCTTACAAACTAACATTTAAATTGGTTAATTTATCACTGTCTAAATTTATAGGTATATAAACATATGTGTTGTGGTGAATGGAACTGCTGTTTTACCTTTGTTGTGTTTGTTGTTTTTCTTGGGTTTGAATAGGTATCTCAAGGCATCTTACTATCGATTGCTTTTAAATTCAGATGCTTGTTGAGGCTAGGTTATACCAGCATGAAAACTTTCGGTAGTTGTCCAAATCACTGACTAATAGTTTGGGATGTAGGTAACAGCAGAGGACAAAGGAGTAAGCTTTCATAAACACACAGCATTTTATTTTTTAATTTGTTTGGGGCTTGATACTGCAGTTACGGTTTATGTAACTTGTCGGAATCACTGGAAGTTCAGTGTGTGGAAGGGCAGACTGTACAATGTGGGATACTTATCTGATTATTTTAAAAATTATTATTATACAAGTCCCTCATTGTCTTATCAGGGAGTTTACTTATTTTCAATGTCGGAAGTTGGTCTTTATTTGACTGACTTGAGCCCTCTGTAATTATGCCTCAATTGGGACCGCTCTATTTCAGTGACTAGAAAAGTACATCCTTAGCCAATCTACAGAAAAAAGATTCTCAACATTGATTGGTGTAATAGAGTATGTGTGTATTATGAGAAAACCTGTTAAAATGTAACATAATACAATAATACTGAGCTGTCCTTAAGCAGTATCACGTCTGTCTGAATACTTTTCAGGTCTTAGTGTTTTCACAACCTTCTACCTATAGCATTGTAGGAAATCTCTTCTCCGAATATGTTCTTTGTATCTTTGTTTTATTTTAAACTTTCTTCAAGTGTTCAGGTTCTCCTTAAGCAATAGTTATGGATCTCAGTGTATCATACTAAATATGAAAGACTATTGAAGTTTAATAGTGCATCTAATGCTTTTTTCTCTTCTTTTATAGGTTGCACAAAGCATTGAGGATCACCATCAAGAAGTAATCGCTTTCTGCAGAGAAAAAGGTTTCCATGGTTTGGTTGCATATGACTCCGATTATGCATTGTGCAACATCCCTTACTATTTCAGTGCCCATGCCCTAAAACTGAGCCGTAATGGGAAAAGTCTCACAACAAGCCAATATCTGATGCATGAAGTTGCCAAGCAACTGGACCTAAATCCAAACCGCTTTCCTATTTTCGCTGCTCTGTTAGGTAGGTGAAGTAATAAGAGAATTTTACATAATGTGATGAGTCAAACTTACAACTTATATTTCTGTTACATCATTTACAAATCATTTATTGTTATGTGTATAAGATCTTTAACAAAGCTCTTTCCTTGTATGACATATTTCCCTATCCATTGTTTTTGAGCTGTTATATTCTGTCACTCCATGCTCACAGCAGCTTTAGGTTCCTTTGTGTCACTAACATGTATGTCTGTGAATGCAATCAACTTTTGAGTCTGGAGAGGTGCTCTGTGAATAGCTACAAAGGTTGTGAAAGAGTAATGCAAACTGTACTCTTCTGGAAACAAAGTAGGAGTTCTGCAAAAGCTCTCACTAATCAAAGCATTTTAGTTCATGAATGGAACAAAATTTTCAGACAGCTTTAGTTATATTAATACACAGTATGTAAGCTCTACTTTTAATAACCATGTTTGTCTTAATAAGTTTTCACATAGGCAGATTCTCTATGCATTCAGGTTAAATAAGTCAAAATTGTGTTGTGTAGGTATCTTGCACTTCCAGAGTACTGTTTATCTCAGCTGTAAGTGTCGTACAAACATTAGTAGGCCTCAGTTGCCTTGATCACTTCTCTGTCACTGAAGTGGATTGGAGCAGCTGTCTCACTACACAACAATTTATGTACAGAACTGAAAAGAACTGTATTCAATTGAAAGTGCAGGAGAAGTACTGGTAGGCAGTATGTAACTCTCTCAGCTGGAGACTGGCTAGGATACTTAGATTAGCTCCTCTGCCTCTGATGGTAAATGCCATGAGATCTTTAATGACCCCAAATAGTGAAGACCTCGGTTCTGTGTCTCATCTGAAAGATGTCAATTCTAGCAGCACAGTACTGCCAGCACCATTCTAGGGCTTTGTTCTGTTACTGACTTGCCATTTACTGTATCAGTAGTACCATTGCAGCACTAAGGTCTTCTATGGGAGATCTCCAAAGAATAAAACTTACATCGACTGGTATCCTAAATTCTTTCTGGGCAAAAGGTATTAAATAAATGTTTTCCCTCAAGGTATGCCAAATAGAGCACCAGACTAGGTTGAAAGACCTGGATTCTATTCCCACCTCTCCCATTGACTTGCCATGTGACCGAAGGCAAATTACATAATCTCTTTGCCTTAATTCTTTCTCACTGTAATAAGAGTATAATACTTCAAGTGCTCTAAAATCTACAGATGAAAAGGGCTATGTATTACTTCCTTGGCATGCCAGTTCTAGAAAACACTAAAATTCATATACACACTTTGTCATGGTTAATATTTCCCTTATAAAAAGTGAAATCCTGCTTTACATAAGAATGGGAAGAACCATATAGCAGTGAGTGATTCAAAAAAGACTTGCAGTGTGTGCTACACAGGAAATGGATAATATTTCTGGTCCTGTCAATTCATGTTTTCTTTCTGTGTCAAGAATAGTTATCATCACCACTCCCCAAGTAGTTAAATGGTTATTAAATGTGAAGTACTTGTAAAACAGCTAGTGATGCTAGAAGTTTTATGTGGGTGGTGGTTGCTAGAATCTTTCTAAACTGTGATACTTTAAATAACAAAATAGTCCTTAAAATTTGTTTTTAACAGAGAAAACCTGGTTTTTCTGTTTAATGTTTTGAATTGCTTGTAAGCTTCTTAAAGTGTATTCCACTGAAACTTATTTATAAAATCATAGACACTAGCCCTTTGAGACCAAAAAAAAAAAAAAGTCATCTGGTATTTTTGTGGCTTGCTTCATATTGAATAACCATTGAGCTAATATCCTGATTGGTTTTATTGTTTTCTTATTTTGTTGAGTCTGAGTACAACATAGCTATAGAAAAGGTTCTGTATGGTCTCTGGTCATTTTTATGGAACATAGACTTGAACTCTAGGATCCTGCAAGCTTATCAGTACTATGCTGTATGCTGTTTGTCTTTGAATATTGTAATGCAAGTTACTGAATTTAGGCATTGCAGTAATATAAATAATAAACTTTTATAAAGGTTTATAGGAAGGGATGTTAGTTTATTTGGGCTTAGTGTCACTAAGGTCATCTCGGTATTTTGAGATATTGTTCTTGAAAGATAGTGTATAATTCTAATAAAATCTTAAATACAGGTAAAGTTGTATGTAATCTGGCACATGTTTAAAAGCAGCACACTTCAGGTAACCTGAATAAAACTACAGGTGAGTTGCATATCTTGACAGATTGCTCAGACTTGGTTCCAGGGGCCTAGAGGGTGTCCTCTAAACCTCATAGGGCAAAGGCAACCCTTAGTGGTAAGAATGCCTAAGGATTTTTCTACACAGAGAAAATAAACAGCATCGCTATAGTGGAATAATCATTCTACTATAGCTATGCTGGTATAACGCCCCGGTGTGAACACTCTATTCTGGTATAACTGGAATATATTCTGGAATAATTATAATTGTTGTTAAGATAGTATTTAACTGTAATTATTCCAAAATAGTCACTTATTTCAGAATAGTGTGTTAGCATGAGAGAGTTATATGAGCATAGCCACAGTGGAATAATTATTTCACTATAATTATGCTAGTCAATTTCCCTGTTTAGACGAGCCTTGTTTTTTTAGCTTATGTTTCTAGTTCCCTGTAAAGTTCACCTTTTGGGTTGAAAGTTTTTATACCTGGTGCTACCCAAAGGTGAATTGTTATTGAAATTTTGAGTGTGAGAAAGGCTCCATTGTTATTGAGTATGAGCAGATTGAAGACAAATGGTGACCTTTCTTTAAAAAAAAAAAGGGGGGGGGGAGGCGGCGCAATATGGCTGGGGTTAAAAACTTGGCAGGGAAGTGCTTTTGAGTATTCCAGTATTTGGATCAATTTTGGAGGGTTTTAAAAATCACAGTCTATGATGAAAGTGTGGATACAATTATTTTAAAGCTCCTCCTGAAGTCTTCCAAAACTAGATAAGACAGGTTTAACTTAGCTGCGTGTTGAAGGAAGAAGAGTAGGAAGTGAAGGTTTTGGGCAGATAAGATGCTGCCACGGACACTCTTTTTTGCGCAGTGTATGCACTTAATGGCATCTAACCCAACTCGAAAGGAATTTGGATCCCTTCAGTGGGTATTGACTTGTACACTTGAAAACATTGTGTGACTCTTGGTCAGTGGAAAACTAAGCGCAATGTGAAGTGGCTCTTATTCAGCATACCCCTTACATGGGACAATGTCTTTAACTGGAATCTCATCCTTTTTTTTTTTTTTTTTTTTTAAACGCTAGTAAATGTCATAAAAGTGGAAAAAAATACAACATTGAGGTTGCATAGTTAAGCACTCAGATCAGGAAACGCCGGAGCTAAGGTTGCTTGTGTAACCGTAATCTCTTCCCCATTGTGCATGCAGTATAAGAAGTCTAATTACACATTCATATTCTATTTATGAAACAAAATACATGTTGTTTTTTTAAAAAAGAACTTCAAGTACACTTCATAATATGTAGTGTCTTCTACTCTGGTATATCAGACCTACTGCTTAAGTGCAGTAGGATCTTCTACTGTGTATCTTTAATTTTATTTAAAAATTCTATACTTGAGAAATGATCATGTGCATATATTCTTTATAGCAGTTTGATTACCAGTGGACAGAGTTAACCAGAGTGACACAATGGGACGTGACAGGGTTGACTACCAGGCCCAAGGGCTTGAAACGTAATTATTTAAAAATGAAATCTTAGATTCTGCTAAAGTTGATGGGAATTACCCAGGAAAGCTTCCTACTTGTCTACATTGAGTGGATTTTCAGCCCTGAGCTGAGGGTTACTGATTCTTCCTTAAACTGGACTCCAGTGACCTAGAGGTCTGTAGTAGTGACGTAATTGCTCTATGAAAATTGTTTGATATTAGTCTTGTTCCTAATGGATACACAGCCACATGAGGACAAATAACATAATTTCTCTCCTTGGTGGCAGTCTCAGCTGGGAGTGAAGAATTTGAATGGGCATTTAGACTAAACTCCTAAAGTTTGTGCATTTAGGTAAGGAGTGAGATTTTCTGATTGGTTAGTTTGAAGAATTTTGAACTGCTTTTGTCTCTGCAGTTGTTCTTAAAGTAGACAGTTCTCAAACTGTGATCCAGAGGGCATCCTCTAGTGGTCTTGTGGGAGAGGGGTGGCTAACAGCATACTACTGGTTTCCCTCAAGTCAGCTAAAATACATTACTTTCCTAATACTAATTTTCCTTGTAAACAGTTGCAGTGGTTGCCACAGCAATATGTGATTTGTGAATAGGAAGGAAGGCTAAGGCCTGATCTACACTGAAAAATTAGTTTGACCTAGCTGCATCGTTCAGGGCTATGAGAAATTTCACACTATAATTAGGTTGATCTAACACCCAATGTATATACAGTTCGGTTGATGGAACAGTTCTTCCGTCGACCTAGCTACAACCGCTCGGAGAGGTGGATTAACTACCTCAGTGGAAAATCCCTTCTGTTGGAGGAAGCATCTATGTTACGGCATTACAGAGGCACAGCTGCAGTAGCAACTGTAATGTGGACATCCCTAATATGCTGAAGCTGTGAAAAGGTTTGAAAAACCCTGCTTTAAATAAATTGACAGCACTGGAGACTAAGTCTGTTGCTTTTTACAAACTTTAAATATGGGGGGAAAAAAAAACCCTTAAATTTAACTGTCATAAATGAAGCAACAGAGTCTGTAAGGATTTCTTCTCGTGCTTTGTAAAATCTGTTTTCAGAGATGCTGTAATCTATTGCTTCATCATCAATGAATCATTTTCTTGCTTTATTCAAGTTGTTTCCTCCCATTTCTTCAGTCCCTTTTTTTATTGCAATGTACTATGCTTTGAAAGATCAAAATTATTAAAATAACTTTCCACTTTGCTAAAGTGGTTTAGGTGGTAAATGATCAAGTAGCTTGGTCATTACTTGCCATCCCTTTTCATTCTCAAGCTAACAAATTGACTGGAGGTAGTACTTACTAAATAATTAGTAGAACGTCATTGCTTTATAAACTATCATAATAGTGCCCATATTAAAATTAGCAAATATAATGAAGCTATGGGGAGAAAATAGTTTCAGATGGTGGCTTAGTTACATTTTTGTACGTAAGATTTTATGTTAACCACTTGTTTACTCCAGTATTGCCAGACTAAGCCAATTTGCTTGATATTTCTCATGCATATTATTTGCTGAGGGCAGACTTCTGTTGGAAAGGTTTTCAAAGCTAATTGGATAGGCCACTTGGAAAATACAAGAGCTTTAAAATGAAGAGTCCTCAGTATTTCAAAAGTTTCCTAACAGTTTTCTGCAACCTTATCTTAAAATGGCTTAGCCTAGTTACTTCCGATTTGTTCTTTTTCTATTGGCATCAGTGATAGATATCTTTGACTATTTTTGGAAAGTGTCTGTTTTAACTTGAAGCTATTTGAGGCGTATTTACTAAATCTAGGAGATGGCTGCAGAGTTTGTTAGGTACAGAAGTGCATCACATGGCATTCAGAAAGGATCAGTAAGGATGGGAGACAAGGTTGAGTGTCTGCAGCTGAAGCTTTAAGAAGATGTCTTATTGAATTCTGTAGTTGCTTCTCTCACAGGAGTCCCAGCTCATTCTCTCTTCTGAATTGTGATGACTCCAGAGATGAAACTTTAAGACAGATTTAAAATAGTATAGGCAGATGAATTACTTTGAAAAAAAAACTCATTAGAATGCTTCAGCTATTAAAACTAAGATAATCTAATTATTTCTGAAAATTCAAAGTTAAGGTCGGACTTGAAAAATATGGAAATGCAGTTTTAAAATTTTGCTCTTAATATAGGACCTTTAGGCTTTGAAATAATTGCCCTTTTATAACAACATTTTAATTAGGTTTTATAAAATAATGGATTTTTGTTTACAAATTTAACTCCTCCCCTGCCCTCTAGGATAAACATATATTTACTTGGGTTTGATTGCAAATCTCTTTTGCTGCATCAATCAATTTTGCTGTAGAATCAGTTTATACAAAGTGTTTGGTTTTTAAAGATGTACTTTTTTAAAAGTTCTGCATGTTATATATTCTAGGTAATCACATTCTTCCTGATGAAGATTTGGCTTCCTTTCATTGGAGTTTACTTGGTCCAGAACATCCACTAGCCTCACTTAAGGTACAACCCTAATCTAATTTCTAGCAGTTAAACATTATAGACCATTATAGCAACAAAACACAGCAGTATGTGCTTAATAGGCAGCTCATTCACACCTTAGGTGCTTTTTGAGGTATGATGATGAAGAGTAGGCACCTTCAGCTCCTGAGAAATATACCAATAGCTTTCTAATGAAAAATGGATGCAAGGTATGGTACTTTTAGACTGCACACCCTTTAATGATCTACTTAACTGTCATTTACCTCAATGCAAAAATTGGCCCCTTATCTGTAATAAACCATATTTAAAATTTTGTATGCAATTTAATAAACCTTTTAAAATTACTTTGGACTTCTAATCCCTCTGATTTCCCAGGAGTTTAGCTGCCCTGTCTGTAGCAATTCATAGCTCAGTGACCACTTTAATTCTTTCTTTCTGTTGAATACTAACTTAAGGACCCTTTTCTGTTGAGAGTTAGAAGTGGTAGTAAACCAAAAACTGCTGCTTAAAGGGCAGCTGGGCTCACTGGAGGATGAGATGATGGCAGCAGTCCAGAACTATCTTTCTTTCCTTCTCTTTACCCCCAGTTTACTTAACTTTTTCCCCTATCCTGAACTTTACAGCTTAAACACCCAGCTTTCTGACCTAAATTTTAAATTAAAAATTGCCTGGCTATTTTTGTGTCAAGTGTAGCCTGAAAAATAAAGTCAGAACTTTTAACTTAATGAAAAACAATTAAAATTAGTAGCTTTGACTGTCTCTTGAAAACTGGGACTGGGTGACAAAGTAATAATTTGACATGCCAGTGCAAGAGAAGTAGCAGTGGCATTTGTAAGGAAAACAGTCATTTCCTCTACCATCCCAGCTAAATGTGGAGGTGGTGGAGCACTTTTAAAGTTAAATCTTAATTTAGTCATTTGAATTTGGAGACAAATGTAAGGCTCCCAATTCAGTTATTAAGCTGGAAAGTTTAGGGGAGGAAAAGAGGCACACCTTTCTCTTAAGAAAAACCTTTAGTCCACTGGTTCTCAAACTGTGGGTGGGGAACCACCAGAGATCCATAAAGCTCTTCTTCATCTCTTGAATTAGGTTGTTGGGGAGAGTTATTGATCCATGAAATGGTCATTCTGTGATGAAGCCTATGGAATGGGGAAAAAAAAGTAGAATCAGCAGTTAGTTTAGTGAAAGAGAAATCCTCAGAGTAGTATAAATCCATCTATGTTTTCTCATTTAATGGGGCATAGGGAGTTTCCTTTTTGTTTGAAATCCCAGATGTCCACTAGTAAGAGCTGGTTTACAGATGTAACATCACCCAAAGGTCAAAATAGCCGATTCAGAATATGGCTTTGAATAATACAACCACAGTCATGTTCCATAAGATACCTGCCAAATATATGCTAAATTTTACTTGGATATTATGAAAACAAAATAATTTAATTTAAGATGTATTCTGCCTTGTTTGCCTTTAAATTCACTTTATTCTTTATTTAAAAGATCCTGGGCAGATACTTCCTAAAGAGGTTTTTTTTTCTTTTACTTTTCTGTATCTTTTGACTGATTTTTTTTTTTTTTTTTTTTGCTTTTTTTTCCATTTGTCAGATATTGCCTTCCTGAGTTACTTAATAGAACTAACGTAAAATGCCTTCATATCTTCAGTTTTGTTTTGGCATAGTATCATCGATGATGTCGTTGCAACTCTGGCATTAGTAGGTTTTCAGTTAACTGCAGTTCTGGCAAAACCAAAACACAGAATATACATTTTTTTCCCCAGACACTCCAAAAAGAAACAAAAATTAAAAAAAAACCTCTGCCAGGCACATCTTCAAGTCATAGACATGATGAGTGGGGAGAGGGGCTGCTAGGCATCATCTAATCCTGGAGCAATGACTTCGGTGAAAAGTCTGGTCTCTCTTTCAGATGCTGGAAGTGGGAAGGTCCTGTGATTCCAAACCAGGTCATTATCCCGGGACTCTGCTTGCGAGCTCAGTTTTTTGTGGGTGGGTTTTTTTTTTTTTTTTTTTTTTTTTTTGCCATCAGTTTATGGTCACTAGGAATTTGATTATTTGCACCCCCTACAGCTGCAAGAAGCAGGAACCTCTCATTCCTGTCCCTGAAAGTTTGGGATTTTGAAAATTTCCAGTCATTTTAACAGTGCAAAGACAGTATTGTCCTGATTTTTAGAGGTGCTGGTGATCATGAGTTCCCATTGACTTAAGTTGGAGTGCTTCAGCACTTCAGAAAACTAGAACCTGTATTTTTATGAAGAAAAACAGACTTGATGAATTAGGGTCCCTCGAATTGTTTTCTTTGTGACTTTCTTTGCCCTTTTTATTATGCAGTAACTAAGTAATGGTTCTATAAAGAGAGAAGTTTTGCTTGTCAGTCCACTCCAATGTGTGGAATGGGGGCAAAGCAAGCACTAATGCTGTTGCATAAAATTTAATAATTGTACTTTTCTCCAGTGTGCCCAAGTATTAATTAGCAGGGGAAAAGCAAAACTAGGATAACTTTTTTCCCTTTTTCAAAGGGTTAACTAGCCAAATCAGCTCAATTAGAAGCATCCTGAGCAATAGTTTGTGGGGAGGCAGGGGAGAGGAATCAAAACTCCAAGCAGTAACTTTCTCAGAGAGAGAGAGCCCCCAGCTTCTCTTGGCTCTGTTGTTAGCTGTTCACTCCTAGAATGTTTGAACCTTTCTGTTCTGACTTTGCCCTCATTCAGTGAGCTAGAGACAAGTGGACAAAAAACCTTGCCCTGCAGAGGGCCTTAACAAGAGCCACCTTCTCCTTGGAAAAGGTGTGGAGTATTGTGGTTAGCTTTAAGGTAAGAGATCTGAACTGCTATTGCTGACACAGAGGAAAGAACCTAAGGAATTGTTTAGATCCTAGGCCCCTCTAGGCAAGGGCTTTGGCTGTTTGTGTTTGTAAAATACCTGGCACACTTGCAGTACTACAGATAAATAATTATGTTTGGAATGAATGAGATTAAGCATCTTGCTAATTGATAGAGAGCAGGGGCCCCTGGAATGACTTCCTAAATGGCCTGTAGAGCAGGAAGCTGTTTTCTCTAGGTTCAGAATGGGGCAGAAACCACTAGAGACAGAGAAAGAGAGTTCAGCCACTGTGCCTGCCTCAGAAGGCTAGAATCATACTACTACATCTCTTTTTAATCAAGTAATCTAGCATATTTTGAGTACAGACTTCTTTTTGATCAGATCTTTTGCGGGAAGTAGAGAAGAAAAGGGCTCTTATCTGTGCAAAGACAGTATGTAGCACCCAGTGGTCAGTCGTAATAAGGGCCCTTTTTGTGCAAAGGCCTGGAATGATCACCTGATTAGAGGATGGAGGACATAGATCCACAGCTCTTCATGTTGAGTTGGGGTCAGGGGAATTGGCACCTTTTCCTCCACTGGACTGATCATTTTGCTCTGGAATGAGTTGGACTGGACAATCCAGGAGAATTTGGCACCAGTGAATGGCAGGCTCCTTGTAGGTCTGTAAGGAATGTAGTCCTAGAATCTAGTCCCATTGTCACTTTGCTTCTGAAGCTATTAGCCCCAGGGTGGATCTGGTAAGGCTACGCTAGAACTGCCATCCTCATCTGAGGTAAACTGTCCTCCAGTTAAGGCAATTCTAGAGATCAGCTTACCAGACTATCTGCAGCCGCAGGGCTCAGTAGGCAGAGACTCTGATTACAAAGTTTATATCCTAACCCAAGATAAATCTAAATGAAAAGTATTCTCTGATGACAATTTCTGTAACTACTGTAATAAAGCCATAGCCATTGAAGCTGAATAAACATCTATCTGAGCAGAATCCCTGCCTTACAGTCCATTTGAGTCTTTATGGTCCATTGGAATTCTATGTTGAGAGTGGTCTTGTCTACCTGGAGATGTTGGAATCTCTTGTGGATTAATAATAATAATAATAATTAATAATTAATAAAGTCCTACAGAAAGGCCTTGAAGTGCCTAAGGTTCCTGAAGAGGCTGTGACTTAGCATATCCAGGATGTTTGGCATGTCCTTAACAGTCTTTTTTGGTTCTCCAAACTCTTCATCTTTCAGATTAAGGGTTCAGGTCACCTGTTCGATTAGGGTAAAAACAGCATATCTGAAACAGCCTGATCTCCAGAGAATCAACTTTTCTTATTTGGGTTGATGTATTCCATATCATACTGTGGGTGTTATGCACTTCAAACCTCTAATATTAAGTAGATTCAGTTTGAGACAGGTTCCAACGAGCCAGGATTAAGCCCTCTGAGGGTATTTTGTGGTCTAAAAATTACTAAATGACAAAGAACAGATAAAGTAGACTCTTCCTGGCTGCACTCTTTGATGACAGGAAAAGTTGAAGATGTATGAAAACCAAGGGTCGTGTGTTGCATCTTAATTCAGTTACCTGTAACTTGAGCATCCAACAGTCCAAGTGTTGAAAAGGGGAGACCCTTAACTTGGGGCCTCTTTCTTATTCTCTGCTAACTAGAAAATGAGAGCGATCACAACCTGGCAGTTTGCTTCCCCATGGAGTGCTCTAATGGAATGGAGAGATGTGAGGGACAGGATAAACCTCTCAATTGCAGCAAGCATTAAACTAAATCTATCCGGATTGGGGGGAAATTGTTCCCTCCTCCAAAAAAGAAAAACCAAACAAATGTCAACTGACCAGAAAACTCCCTGATCTGATTAGGAACATGGGTACTGCCATGTATGATCAGACTAGTATTCTGTTTCATACAGGATCCTCTCTGTGACAGTGGCAAGAACCATGTGCATACGGAATAACCAACCATAAGGGAAATTTCTTTTATAAACTGTAAGTTTGAGTTTGGCGTAGATATTGAAACATGTAGGTTTATTTTCCTTAGGGGAAAAAAATCAAATATCTCTAGATGTTCTCCTGATTCATATCAATGTCTAATTTTTAAAAAAAAAAACCTGATAAATGTTTTGTCTCAGTATCTTGTGGCAGTAAGTTCCATTGGTAAATTGTGTATCATATGTTTGGGGGAAAATGTTTTCTTTTTATCATATTTAAATATCTTTTTAATTCCATATGAATGCCTCATTGTTCTTATACTTTGAGTGCTTCTATTTACCCTCTCAATTTACCTTTGGAGCAACCACAGGATTGCTGCTGAAGGATGTAAAGCACTCTTTTTTTTTTTTTTCCCCCACTGTGGAACACTTTACTTTAAAGGCCACCAGTTTTTAAAAGGACACTGTGATCTTAAAAATCTGACTATCTGCCTCCATCTCATAGTTCTTTTTTATCAACATAATGAGATCTTTTTCATGCATCGCTTGCCATACAACTTCTTAGAGTCTCTCTAGTAGAAGTGGTTTTTCCCCCCTCTTCTTTCTCTGCCTTCCTCCCACCACATAGGTGCCATCGGAGGTTTTCTTTCAGCTGCTGGAGGGAGGTCTTCATTTCTTTCTTTCCTGTCCCTTTTTCTACTTGTTGGAAAAGGTGATTTTTCTCACTCCTTTTCCTTCTCTTCAGGAAAAGAATGCTTATTCTCATCTCTGAAAGCAGGCTGAGTAAACTACTTACTAGTTAGGCCTGGTCTACACTTAAATTTTAGGCTAATATAGCTACATCAGTAATGGGTGTGAAAAATTCACACCCTTGATCAGTGTAGCTATGCTGACCTGCATCCCAGTATAGATGCGGCTAGGTCCACAGAAGAATAATTCCGTCAATATAGCTACTGTCACTTTGGGAGGTAGAGCTTTTATATGGATGGAAAAAACCCTTTTGTTGTTGTAGGCTGCATGCTTGTATAGTCCCTGCAGTGTAGATGTACCTTTTAAAGAGTGGTGCTGAAGATGGGGGATAGTAGCATACATGTTTTTCATGGGTGCTCAGCATGTACTTGGAACGTGTTCTGGGAATCCTTTGGTTGTAAACATCAGCCTAATTTTTCCTCTCTTCTGTTGTTTACTAACTTCTTGACTATTCTATTCTTCAAAAGTACTTATTAGTAAACTTTGTATTTAGAAATCTTACAATTGATCTTAAAATATAAAATTTCTGAGTTTGAGTTATAATGAAAATTATATTGATGTTTTGAAAAAGTTCTTGGTGTAGAACAAAGCAACTTGACCATTTTTGTTAAAGATGAGGAAACTTAACTTTTATTTATATCTAATTTTGAGAGAGATCTGAATTTTTGTTCTCATATGGCTTTCTTAAAAGCTGGTGAAATATTAAATTCACTGTGTATGAATAACTGTTTTCTGTCCCCATGTATAGACTTGATGGTTATTGAAATAAAATCCAGATATCTTCTGGTGTCTCTAAATTTGCAGTATATATTTATAAGGGACTCTCATTTTGACATTTAAAATGCTCCTGTGAACCAGTCCTGCAGTTCAGAGTACTTGTTAACAAGTTACTAATATCAGAATGACTACGCGACTGAAGTACTTGTGTTAAGCTTCTGAGCATGCCCAGTGTTGTGAACTAGCTATTTCCAGAGTCTGAACAGGGTGGTTGTGTACTTAAGTGCTGTTCCCATCCAACAAATCTGGCTACTTGAAACTTATTAAATATTACGGTGGCTTGGAAGTTATATAGAATTAAAGATGGATCTCTTGCTTTCACTCAGCCTGATGAATTTGCAAGGAAGCATTGCAGAAAAATGGATGTCAGTTTAAACAATACTTTGAATTTTTTCTCATCACTAGGAGGCTTACAGGAGTTATAGGCGATGTCAGTGCCATATGGGGTCTGGCAGCATTATTGGTGTACAGTTCTATTACATGGACAAGAAAGATGATAGAGGATTATGGAAAAAACTACAAGTACTGTAACCCAAAGAAAAATAGTTCCTTATGATACTTTATCTGTAATCAGATGACTGTGTGACTGGAAGGTGCTATGTTACTCCTTAAAGATATACTCATTTGGAATACAAAATGATTCTTGGAGGAGCAGACTCACACAAGCTAATTTAACCTTGATTCAGGCCTTTGAAATGTGGACATGAGTCCTTCATGACCCTAGTACAGATTAAGCAACTAGTGTGTGTGACATTTTCAGAAAGAGAACTAGAAATTAAGAAAATCAAAATTAGGAATTTTGCTTCTCAGAAAATGATGTAGTCTATGCATTAAGTATAATTAACATGAGCCAAAAATTGCCTAATATTTGGTCAAATATGCCATTAGTGCAAGGGAGAAAGTAATGATTTTTTCAGAGGTATTTTGCATATAAAAGCAGAGTTTCCTCATCCTTTAAAAACAGCAAGACTGTGATAGAGTGCAAAGCAAATAAACATTAGTGATAGACATGTCTCTTAAAGTGGATGCTGAAGCACAATGGAGTATTATTTCAGGAAAAATGTACAATACTATCGCTAAGAAAAATATAGAAATCGAACGGTTTTCACTTTCATGATAAAAAAAACTGATAGAAAGGCCAGTTTAAAATTCAGTATAATTTAATTTTGCATATAACATCACTGGGTTCAATGTTAAGACTAAAAACCTGCCTAGCTCTAAAGCTGTTTAAAAAGGTATTTGTGTTAAATACTACAAAATGGCATGTGAAGTGATTTCTCAGGTGCTTTCCAAGATTGAGGACCTCTAGAAAGAGAACAACTTCTTAAGACAGACAAACCAGTAATTTCCATTTGACTAGAGTAAAAACTGAGCTTGATATAATTCTGGGAGTTACTGAAAGAAAAAACCCACAGATTAGTTAATTCTGTGATTGTAACTGTAAACCCAAATAAAGGTTACTCACCTGTAACCGCAGTTACTTGAGTTAGATTGTCAGCATCAATCCATGTTCTTGGGGATCCACTTATGCACCTTTTGGAAAGCATTGACTTTTATTTGCCTACACAGATTTGGTCTCAAGATATAAACTGTTCTAGGTTTGGTCTTCATGCATCCTTAATTCTTTCATTTTCCTTGGAATCCAATATAAACGCTGATAAAGCTGGGTTAAAGTGTGTGGTGCTGGCTTTGTTATGAGAGTCAGCTTAAATATCTCCAGTTTACTGGTAAATATCCTGTTTCTCCTTCAGGTATTGTTTTACAAATCCTTACTCTGGGGAGATTGAGAATATTAACAGATCTTTAAAGAATAATTCAGCAAATCACTTAAGCATGTACTTAAGTCCCATTGACTTCAAAGGTTACAAAGGGCTGGTGCATAAGCCAGAATCTAGCCTATTATCTCTAAATTTTTAGTTTTATCAGAAATTTTTTTTTTGCTCAAACAGCTCTTTATTCTAAGAGAAAACAATTCAATACTTCTGTGGCATATATGCAACAGTTATCCTTAGGTAGCAAGTGTGTTTTAAGACTACATAAAAGTAACTGTGGCTAGTAAGTAGTCAGAAGTATATGTAATATATTTAAGATAAATTCATAAGATACTAAGTATAAAGGAAAGCATATAATACTTTTTATGGTAAATGATTAATACATTCAGATTTTAAGGCGATTTCAAGGCAGGCAATAATTTTGGATGCTAGTTATGTAATACATGATACACACAAACAGTGTGCCATACACAGTGACCTGAAGTTGTTTGATTCAATAGAAACTATTTAAAACACGCTCCTCCTTTTCCCTCCTTTCTTATGAGAATCAGGAGATGTGCTGAACTCAGATAATTAGCATAAAATAAAAAGTGTCCAACTTAGCAGTCAGCACAGTTGGTGCCACAAAGGACTATAACAGCTCTGCTTAGTTCACAACTTTTTGTGTTCTGGTTTTGGGTCCGAAGGGGACTATGTTTGGAAAGCTCTTGGCAGCTTATGTAGCTTTTTCTAGTTACAGCCACCCCCATTTGTTAGGCTCAGCTGGAGGATCTTTAATAGACCTTTTCTCAGATTTTTGTTGTGAGTGTTGGAGACAGGTTACATATTTTCTTTTTGATTGGTTCTGTTATCAGACGTGATTTTCAGGTGTCGATTTTTAATTCTTAGGTTCAGAACTGCTTTTCCTCTGGTATCCAGTAGATGGCACCAGTGTTCAACAAATGCTCCTGAATCCATTTTTTGTCGGCAGAGATGCCATTTCTGTTCCCAAAAATATAGCTGCATCAGGCTCCCATGTATAGTTTGTGTTCCAGGTTTACCTTGTGTATATCAAATATTTAACAACTTTTTACTATGTTTGTGCTTACACTAGAATGAAATACATAGAATTAAGGTGGCTTCATATTACAGATACTTCCAACCTTTCATTTGAGTATACAGGTTGGTGAATGTGCTTTAGGTTTGCTTTAATGATAGTTTAAAAAAAATCAGGTTCCGAATTCTGGGGCAAATCCTTTCGAGGTTAGTAGTGCTTACTACTCAATGACTCCTAGTACTACAGACACTGACATGGGTAGACTAGTCATTGTTACCTTGTCATTTAATCTGAATTCGAGACACAACATCTATGTAGGGATGTTTTGGCCTGCCTAATTATACTTTATATAATTTATAATAACTATAATTTAAATATAATTTATACATTGATTTGCCAGAGTTTATGCTACTTGCTATTTTCCTCAGTAGAATTTGACTGCCAATTTGTAAAGGATGCCTTTTTGACTCTAATAACCTCTATTGCGCTGCTATTTAGCCTTGGTGAAATTTTTTGGGTCCTGTTGTTGTTTTTTTTTGGGGGGGGGGGGCACATTTAGTTTGAGCCTTGTTATGATGTTTTAAAATAGTTTCCTGGCAGCTTGCAGGCATGTCACTCTTGTGACTGTTCCTTTTAATTTCTGTTTAACTAACTTCTTCATTTTTGTGTTCCCCTTTTTGAAAATAAATGCTACTATGGTGGGTTTCTTTGGTATTTCCCCCCTACAGAGATGTTACATTTAAGTACATTATGGTTGCTATTGCCTAATGGTTCAACTATATTCACCTCTTGGACCAGATTCTGTGTTCCCCTTAGGACTGCATGTGCACATATATGAGAGAGAAAGAGAGCACTTTAGACAGCCAAGCACATTTCTTTACTCATTTTTATCTATAATATAAAATCATGAAGAAAAGAACTTGCTTAAAAATCCTTTTGTCTTTACCATCAACTGGAATTCAGTTTGAGACACCAAGCTGCACATGAAGAGTGTAGTCCAGGTATATTGCAATACAGGATCCTTGATATTAAAGATTGAGAGAGTCTGGCTGCTTTTAAAATTTTCTGTATGTCTGTCAGAAATATGTTTTCTTGAAGAAGGTAAATGCCTAGTTTCTACAAGAGAAACTGATACAGCTGAAATATATTGGGCTAATAAATCATTTAGGCCCCTCAGTCTTGTAAAAACTTACTTGCATGCTTAAAATCAAGCATGTGAACAAAGTTTTTACAGGATCAAGGCCTTAGCAGTGTCTGAAGAATTCTTCAGAACAATCTTAGGCACATCAACCAGTTGTAAATGGGTGGCTCATGTTTTATTATTTAGTGTTTCACCTTGGTTTTTGAATTCTGAATTACTCATCGTACTAGTAGCTATATCTTTCCTCACACCTTTATTTTCAAGAACTAGTAATATGAATTTTCACTCCTAATAATTAAAAAACAAAATTCCCTTTGTCTTTGAGTATTGAGTGTCCTTTATCCCATCCAGTCATCTATACTAAGTCCAAACTTTTGGTGATTGTGATTTTTGCATTATTTCTATTACAGTAGCATTTACAGGGTCCCAACCACAATTGGAGGCTCACTGTGGTGTACACAGTGTGAACAAAAATGATTTAAAAAAATACGCTCAGTCTTCAGAACTGGTCATATATTTCTGTTTACCATATATTCTAGGCAGTCAGCAAGATCACTTGAAATCTGTGGGGAATTTTATGAAATTCTGTGGACTTTTCTCCTCTCGAGATTTGGTGAAATATTTTGAAGATTTCAGGGAAAAGTCTCTGCGAGTTTGTTTCAAAAAAACCCCAAAAACTTCCCTACAAAATATGAAAACATTTTCTAGCAGTTTTAAATAAAATATGGCTTTATTTCACAGTCTTGTCATAAAAAGAAATATACTTCCCTGAGATCATTTTTTCCTTTCCTGTGTTTCAGTTCCTGTACCCAAGGAGATCTTCCTGTCCCTCTAGGCTTTCTCTTGCTTGTTCCTCTTAGGCTCCTAAATTGAGTACCAAACCTTGTCAAAATTAAATGAGCTTTTTAAAATCTTGAAACCACGTTCCTTTGAAAGATCCTTCAAATGAATGTAACCATGTTGCATAAAGTACACTAGCTGGGCATTTCTTTTAAAATGTTAAGCAGTAAAATAGTTAGCAATTGTTGACATTTTAAATGTCTATCTTTGTTTTAGGGCTAATCTTTCATTGAATAGTATGGGACAATTAATACCTCCTTAGAAGTATTGTTTTTATCACTTCACATTTGGAAGGTTATTCTTGTGACACAAAGGGTTTGTGTCCTAATTAAAAAAAAAAAAAAATCTGCAGAAAAGTTGAACTTCCAGAAGTCCACATTCTGAATCTGCCCTATAGCATGGAATTTCTGTTTTATATATTTATAATGGACAGTCAGATTTATCATTAACTACAAAACTGAAATATCCTGGAGCTGTTTTGGAATTACTTAAGCCAATTGGATGTTAACATGTGTGTTTTCATAGGTACGTGCTCACCAGTTAGTTTTACCACCTTGTGATGTAGTGATCAAGGCTGTAGCTGACTACGTCCGCAATATTCAGGACACCACTGATTTGGATGCCATAGCAAAAGATGTTTTTCAACATTCACAGGTAAAGTAGGGCTGACACAAAAATACATGTTTGATTCAGCTAAAATTATGTTGTGGATCTTTGTTGAGAACAAATCAAGTTTGTTCCTTGTGTATGTATAATGTCTTGATTGCCAAAACTTAGCATTCAGCAGTTTTGGAAAAAAAAAAAAATTCCTTGTCTGCACTTACAGTTGGGTGCGCATTCTTGTCACCTTGTCTGTTAGCTTTATTTTATGTTCATTGTCATTATGAACCTATTCTTAAAATTTTTGCTTTTCCAAGCTCTAATATGCTTTGTTGCTATGGTAATTGTTAATAAAAGTAGATCTTATATCCACTCAGTCACCATGATGATTATTAAAAATAATTTTCAGTACCGATGTGCCATAGAGTAAGATGTTTGTTGATCCAGAGACACTATTTTAAATTTATTTTTATATGATGTGGCATAGGTAACCATGTTACAATATTGTGCCATGATATGTAGGTCACATGGGTATATTTGTTTACGAAGCCTATTTTAATTTTTATTTCAGTCTAGAACAGAAGACAAAGTTACTCGATTTAAAAAAGCAGTTGCATATTATTCAGCGACTAATAAATCTATGCCATTTCATCCACCACATTACCTAGGTAAGTGTTCTTAAAAAAGTCTGTCTATAAAACAATTGACTGAGATAATCCTAAATTAAAGATAGCAATGTTGGGGAGGTTGTCTTTATATTTATTACCTCTATTTTTATCAGATTACCTTTCAAAACCCAGTATTCACTGCAGTGGTTTCATTTCTTTTCAAATAGGGTGAACAGAGAGGTTGAGTTTATTCCCCAACTTGAGTTTCCATTACAGCAACAACACTAACTGGCTTGCATCCTAAAAAGTGCCTAATTCATTTCTGTGTTGGGAATCAAGATGCTTAAACAGTTAATGATTGAAAACTGGTCAGTAACTCCAGCAGGAAAATAGGTGTACTATATTTTTTTCACAAAACAGAGTTCCTGTTTCTCCCCAGCTTTTTCTGAGAGAGATTCCTCCATTGTATACATGAGCAAATAAAAGCACTGAAATTACATGTCTTATACATGTGGTAGTAACTTGGAAAACATTTTACTCCCAGCTTCTTATATATGCTTTATTATATATGAAGGGCTAGATTAAAAGAATGCTAAGGTTGCAGAGTCAGGTACTCAAAGGTTTACTTGAGCTCAGATACATTGTGCATTTTTTATCTCTTGTGCTGAAAGCTGAATGGCGTTGGCAGTCACGTGCTACTACAACTCTTCCTTGGAGCCCTCTCTTGACTTTGTCCCCATTTATCTATCTTCATTCCTCTTTCTCTGTGCAGTTAACACGCAGGCACTGTGGTCTCCCTGCATACAGTTGCCATATTACAGTATAATATCCTATCTTGCATCCTTTTGAGGAAAATGTAAACAGGTTTGTTTCTTGACAAAGACAGCATGCTGCTACTGGCCAACAGTGTTTTTCTTTTTTAAATGCTTGTTGGTCAATCAATATCCTTATAGTTAGTGTCTAGAAACTTAAGACTTCCATTGCTTCTCCTATATTCTAGTGGAAATGCAGTGTGTTTGGGAATGTCAAGCCAATTTCACTGAAGGGTTGGTTGTATGGATAGAGTTCTGGATGTGATGGGATTTGTAGAATAAAAGTAGGCAGACTAATGGAGAGAGAGAGAAATAGAATCAAAATGGAGAAGAAACAAAAACAAGTTAAAATAGACTTAACAAACTACAGAATTGGAGAGAAAATTATATAGTAAAAAGAGGAGAAACAAGCTCATGATGGTAAAAGTAGACACAGGAATAAAACAATAAACTAGATAAAATAGACACAGGAATAAACAATAAAGAGCAACATAAATAAAATAACCAGGTCAAATGTAAAACTTAGTGAAGTTTGATTTTTTTTTTTAACATTAAGATTAGTTGCTTAAAATACGCACTGGACAACTGCATGCGTGGGGATGAGTATATAAAATGAGTTCAATCGTGTTTTTTCACATTTTGATTTCTACCCTTTTCCCCTATTTGCTAATTAAACAGCCAGACCAAATCAGTTTGGAATGCCTGGTATAGTGCCACCGTATGTTCCTTCTCAGATGCTCAACATTCCACAGCCCTCTCTACAAGCAAAACCTGTGGCAAGTATTTTCTTCTGCTTTTACTGAATTAATAACTATTAGAAATGTGGTGTGCTAGATCCAGGAAAATCTAGGTAAGGAGATTAAAGACCTAGCCTACTTTTCACAAACAGTGTTGGTTGATAAAACTCATCTTGTAATTGCAATGACTCTACAGACTCCAATGAAAACATTTCTCACGAGTGGCCTGGAGGGCTTAACTAATATGTTAAGAAAATATAATATATTTAAATAACAGGATTCATATTATAACATCAACTTTTTTGTTGTTACCTTTTTTTAAAAAAAAATATTTTAGGCCCCACAGATGTCCAATCAGGGGGGAGCCCAAGGTTCGGGTCCATACCCATATAATCTCTCGGAGCCAGCCATCACCTTGGAAACAGGTGGGAAAAGTCTTTCTGAGCAGAACAACTACAGTAACATTCCTCATGAAGGAAAACATACTCCATTGTATGAACGATCCTCTCCAATAAACCCAGCTCAGAGTGGGAGCCCCAATCATGTAGATTCAACCTATTTTCCTGTCTCTTCTACATCATCATCTTCCGACAACGATGAAGGCAATGGAGGTGCTGTGAAGTAAGTAATGGTTGAGATAATATCATTTATACTTGACATATTTTGAAATACTTATTCATTGGCAGAATCTTTTATCAATATTTTGTGAGTACAGGAAAACTTGAAGTAGTTTTCAGTAGTCTTTCAGAAATGTTGTACTTCGTTGGTTCACTATGGTTGCCAGTATATCTGTGTACTCTAGCCATTTTTCTTTAAAAAAACGAAACAAAACCACAACCTAACAAAACACACCATTAGCAGGGTTTTTCACCCCACACTTTTTCATTGTGCCTTAAGAAGAAAAATGATGCATTGTGAGATCCTGATAAATTTGAGAACCTTGTCGCTTTAAGTTCACATTGGAAAAACAGCCCCACAGTACTATGTATTAGCGTTCTAGTAGATTAAAAAATATAAAACCCTGCTGGGCTGAATAGTTTTTTGTACTTTTATAACTTTGGGAAAATGTAGTCGTGCAATAAAATTTAATGTTTATGTGAGGATTACCAATTCTAGAAAGTGACTGATGGCCCTCATCCACAAAACAGATACAGCACAGAGAGTAGCTTCCTCTGAAAACTTCCTTGTTCTGCCCTACCATTGTGCCTTGCCCATTGTTTGGAGTGAAAAGGTAATTCAGACTAGTTCATATGTTCATGGTTTATACTAGATCATACGTCCATTTTTGATAAGACAGTTGTGGAATCTTTGATTACTACTTACTGATTTCCAAGGGGAAATTTGATGGGGACTATCTGCATGTAACCTTAAATAAATGTAGACCTGATGCATGCGCCACAGCACATGACCCTACTTATGTAGTTATGCCTTTAGAAGTTCAGATCTGTGTTGCTTAGTATGAGGTTTTGAATACATATCTTCATGGCTGTGAATTTTGAGAATGTCTGCAATTAACAGCAGTAACAGTACATTTTATTTTTGTGGTATAGTTGACACACACAGGATACCTGGACCACATTATGCTTGCTTTGCTTAATGAACTAGGCACAATTACTTATTTTTCCACAATGAAAGTTTTCAACTTACAAAATTGGTATATCTGTGTTTAACAAATGCACTAGAAGAAAAACATTTTTTTAGTTCTTTTCTCTTTCACAATAAAGATATTTATGTGTTATGCAATAAATTCTGAACAAATTTAGAAATTGGCATCCAAACGATATCACTATGTTTAGAGACAGTCTCTTAAGTGGGGAAACTGGTAAATTGACAGACATTGGAACTTCATTCAAGATGTTTTTCTATATTAGTAGAAGATAATAAGGTGATAAGTAACAGTCAGCAGGGATTTGTCAAGAACAAATAGAGTCAGACCAACCTAATAGCTTTCTTTGACAGGGTAACAAGTTTTGTGGATAGGAGGGAAGCTGTAGATGTGGTATCTTGACTTTAGTAAGCTTTTGATACTGTCTTGCATGACCTTCTCATAAACAAACTAGGGAAATACAGCCTAGATGGAGATGCTATAAGATAGGTGGTTGGAAAACTATTCCCAGAGAGTAGTTTATCAGTGGTTCACAGTCAAGCTGGAAGGGCATATCAGGTGAGGTCCCACAGGAATTGGTTCTGGGTCTGATTCTGTTCAATATCTTCATCAATGATTTAGATAATGTCAAAGAGAATACACATAAAGTTTGTGGACAATACCAAGCTGGGTGGGGTTGGAAGTGCTTTGTAGGATAGGATTAAAATTCAAAATGGTCTGCACAAACTGGAGAAATGAGGTGAAGTAAATAGGATGAAATTCAATAAGAACAAATGCAAAGTACTCTACTTAGGAAGGAACAATCAATTGGGAAATGGGAATTGACTGCCTCGGAAGGAGCATTGCAGAAAGGGATCTGGGGTCAGTGTGCATCACAAGCTAAATGAGTCAGTAATGTAACACTGTTGCAAAAAGGCAAATATAATTCAGGGATATATTAGCAGGAAAGTTGTAAGCAAGACACAAGAAGTAATTCTTCTGGTCTACTCTGTGCTGATATGGCCTCAACCGGAGTATTGTGTCTAGTTCTGGGCACCACATTTCAGGAAAGATGTGGACAAATTAGAGAAAGTCCAGAGGAGAGCAACAAAAGGTCAAGAAAACATGACCTATGAGGAAAGATTGAAAAAATTGGGTTTGTTTAATCTGGAGAAGAGAAGACTGAAGGGAGACATAAGTTTTCAAGGACACAAGGAGAAGGGAGAAAAATTCTTCTTCTTAACCTCTCAGGATAGGACAAGAAGCGAGAATCTTAAACTGCAGCAAGTGCGATGTAGGTTGTGCATTAGGAAAAGTTTCCAAACTGTCGGGGTAGTTAAGCACTAGAATAAATGTCTACAGAGGTTGTGGAATCTCCATCATTGGAGCTTTTTAAGAGCAGGATAGACAATCACCTGTCAGGGATGGGCTAGCTAATACATAGTCCTGCCTTGAGTGCTGGAGACTGGACTAGAAGACCTCTTGAGGCCCCTTCTAGACCTACAATTCTATGATTAACATTTGATCATTGTTAATATTTGGATTGCAATTTTAAAAAACTTTAAGATTCTTTTACAAATTTAAATGAACAAGTATGGGGATGTTGCACTGCTTTCAAGACACTTCTGTGTATTGGCATTTCTAATTTATGTGGTATCTTTTAAAATTAGAGCACTCACTAACATAAAAATCCTCAGTGACTATTAATAAAGCTATTAAGATGTATCTTATATTTTGCATTAAATACTGTGGTTTTTCTCTTTATGTATTTATTCAGCCATGTCAGTGGGAACAAAATGAGCTGGGAAAAAACAAGAACCCAATCGGAAAATCAAGCACGTGGAGATCCAGGAGACCAAACAAAGGTAATAGCTTAAGTTCCAAACTTCTACATTTATTGCTACAGCCTCACGAGCATATGAGTAAAATTTTCAAAGGCACTTATGTGAACCTTTTTTTAAAAGGTAAACTTTAATATACAGTGAGAAATGACTCAAAATATGTTGGGATATGGATACAAAATTGTAAACTAAATAGACTAGTTCACCATGTCATTCTTGGATGTTACTTCACATTTGATATGGTAATATATTGTGTTGATTTCAATATGAATGCCTTTAGTTGTCTTATTCTAGCATCTACAGGATATTTGCTATGTCCATCAAGCTCTACGTGGTTCTTCTGTCTGTTGAGAGCAGTTCCAACCTGGATGTTTGAAGATAGAGCATAAATGCACACTCAGAGCTGTGTAGTCATTGTTATCAATTACAATCGTGTTTGAATTCTCATGCAAAAATACTATTATTTACCAGTTAGAGATTTTACTTTTACAAATGGCTGGGGTGAATTTCACAATGAATTGCAAAGTAGTTCTATGAGTTTGAATGGAACTATTCAAAATAAAGTATTATTTAATGTAAAGGTGGCACAGTTAGTACCTTAAGAATACAACGTTGATTTAAAATTGTGCTAGTAAAAAGCAAATTCCAACACCATTGTCAATTTGAAGTACGTTGTGGAAAATGTGCCAAGTTTCAACTATATTTCAGGGACAATGAACAAGTTTTAGACCTCCAGTATAAACCAGGTATATAATAGAAATGAAGGCTAACCATTTAATTTATTCTCAGGCAAAAAATAAATTAAGCCAAAACAAACTCTGGGAGTTAAGGTATAAAGACCTTATTTCCTTAGTTAAAACCCTTATGAGAATGTGTCAGATAACACTTTGGGTCTGCCTCTATAGTGCCAACCTGATAACAGCCAAAAACTCTTTAGGCCACCCAGATTTATCCCTGTAAACCATTCCCTGTGTGATAGCCATCTGCATCTGGACCATTCACAATTTGCAAAATGTCCAGAGGGCCATACAATTTGCAATGTATACAGAGAACTGGTGTGTAGCTAATCAAATGGACACGTATATACTAGTACCTATGTACATTTTAAAGTGTATACTTTGTGTTTATGTGATAAGTTTTAAATGTGTAATTGCTTTCTTACCCTCCCCAAACCAGTTAAAAGCAATTGTGTTTATTAAGCACTACAGGAAAAGCCAAGTCTGGAGTTTGTAGGTATATTTATTTCACAGAGAGGTAAGTCAAAATGTTGGAAAAATCTTTGAAAGGTGAAAAGAAATTTTTCAAGTCCAGTTTCTCTGAAACTTTGTGTGTGTTCAAACTTTCCAGAATAATTTCATATTGGAATGAGATGTGGCATGTGAAGTTTTAAGGTAAATCGTTTAGGGAGTTGAAAATCTGGCCTATAACATGAATCTAGTGCCAACTCTGATGATGATTCTTCCTTTCTCTTATCCTTTGTTTCATTTGGGTAACTTGCAAGCTTTTGGGGCAGGGACTGTGTTGCTATGCGTTTATACAGTGCCTGGAACAATGGGCGTCCCATCTCCGTTAGGCCCTTTAGGTATTACAGTAATACAAATAAATAGTAACAATAGTAACACTCCTAACTATGAAGGTGTACTGGTGGTCTCTTGGATCAGTCACTTGGATAACATTGTGTTGGGTGCATTGTGTAGGGTGGATTGATTTAAATCACTGATTCTAATCATGTATTGCAATTGTACTTTTTATTTATTTTCCTAAGAACATGTTGACTTGCAACTAAATATAGCCTGTGCGCTTAATTTGGTGCTGATTTTTGCTAACCAGGAGAATATAGTACGTCTCCTTAAGCATTTTTGTAGCTTAACTGACATTTATTCAGATTCTTAATTTTTATGTTTCTTCTTACGTTAGAAAATGGGAATAATGCATTTCTTATTTATCAGATGATTGATTTTTACTTGTGATTTTGTATCAAGCTCTGTCTGGATGGAAATTCACATTCAGTTAAAAATGGACAAAATCACATAGTTTTATTTAATAACAAAATTACAATCTTAACTGCTGGAAACATAAAGTGAAAATGTTTATCAAAACATGTCTTTCATTTAAAACTGATTCATTAAACAGAGGAAGTATTAGCTGTAGTTAGCTAATTGAACTGATTGTTTCTGATAACTGTCATTAAGACTTTAGAACTAGTAGATTTAATTTTTTCACAACTAGTTTTTAATTCATAGATGGGGAGCGGAAAATCAACTTTCCTTCTTTTTCTACTTCCAGTTGGTTTCTTAAGCTTGAATGTACTAGCCATTGAACTGAAATATCTAAATAAACTGAAATGAAGATAATACTCTCTCTGCACCTGCAGAAGATGTTGTTGCTGTCAAAAGCTTGCTTAACATTTCAACAAACTCTGGTTTCAGGTGTGAGCTTAGCCAGTGACTTCCACCAGTTCAGTGGTGTTACTTTCTTTAAAACTTACCAGCAAATATGTACTCCTTAATATTTTTCTATTTAATGTAAATGTTATTAATAGATTCTAAGTTTAGGAGCTAATCTAGGTTGTCAATGTCAAATTTATTTTTTAAAAATAAACCTGTATTTAACTTTAAAAACAATCAGATTTTAAAAATTTTTCTAAACCACTTTTTTTTTTTTTTCAGCCTCATAATAACCTAGACAGTGCAACTAGAAGGAAGCCTTGTGGTAATACTTTTGTAACTAGATTCTTTTCGCCCTTCAGTAGCAGCACGGTGTTTTGCAAATTCTTATTTATAGTGCCATTTCAGCATCTTTTAAATACATTCTTACAGCTACTAGAGTTGGGGATAGGAATCTGTTTACAATAATTTAAATCTAAATAAAAATATACCATAAATATGACACTTCAGGGCTGACTAGTGTTCTTAGAAAAACATTTTATATCTGACAGCTATTTGCTTGAAAAAAAGTCCTTTCACAAATTGTTTTGGTCTAATCAGTCCTTTTGTATCTAACTTTTTTTTTAAAGTCCAAATCTGCATTACAAGTGGTCTAAAGTTATCTGAAAGGGGCACTGCCCGCTCCATTTTTTTTTTTTCAAAACGGTGTTCTATATCAAAACACTGAATTTAAATAGTGTGCCGTGACTTCTTTAAAATAACCCATCCTTTGTTTTTAATAAGGATTTTTCTGCTTCCTTTTTGATATTTAGAAAGTTCTTACGGGTGTGCCTGGAGACTGGGGCCCTGCACATATTTCTGTGTGCACAAAGCCTGCTGCCTCTTCAGTATCAGCTGTACTTTACTGTTAAACTCTCTTGAAATGTGTGAAAGAATGTTCACATCTGCAAAACCATGAAACTGATTAATCATTGAGTGCTGTCAGAGTTAACAAACTTTAGTCTTTCAGTTATAGAAATCTTAGGAATTACTTGTAATAGTAACAGGTATCAAATTCAGATGAAAATGTGACTTATGGTGTCATCCTAAACTGAGAGATGACCAGACTGTTAGTAGTGAGATTTTTATGGGTTTCTTTGCTTTTACTTTTAAATATCTCTGAAAGCAGTTATCCAAGTACTTTTCATTGTTGGATAAGCTTAACAGGATGTTACTTTATGCCTCATGTTTTGGCTGTAAATTTTAACACTGAATTGAATTTCTAGCAACAGAATTAAATGCTATACTAGCAACCTTAACCAGAAGAGGTATCAGAAATCTTTACTGCAGTCCTCTTAACACAGGAACATAAATTTCATTTATAATGGGGGAAAACCATTGGTCCCTCAGGAACAAGCAGCAAACTCAAGGTGATTGAATATTTTCGCATTTTGTTCAAAAAATAAGCAGGGGAAGTCGTGTGTGTTCCGTCCCCGTCCGTCGTCCCCCCCCCGGTTAGTATCAGGCTGGAGACATTGAAGGTCCTTTGTTTTACCTTTGCCCAGCTGGTCAATAACTCCCCAGAAATGGTTAGTAGAGGTTGTTATGGCTAGTATATACTGGGAAAATATAAATGTAAAGAAAAATTACTACTTTTTAATTTGATGAAAAGTTAAAATTTAAACTGCCTGATAACATGAATAGGGTATCCATTTTGTAATGGTCATTTTCAGGCAAATAAAGACTGGTACAGTAACCACGGAATGGGGAGACTTGATTCTCAGTATTCTGTTGGAGTTATCATTTTGATTTACTTATGAATATAGAATCACAGAAATGTAGGACTGGGGACCGGACTGAGACAGGACCGAGTATACATAGACCATTCATGGCAGATGTTTATGTAACCTATTCTTAAAAAACCTCCAGTGATGGGGATTCCACAACCTCCCTTGGCAGCCTATTCCAGAGCTTACCAATCCTTATAGTTAGAAAGTCTTTCCTAATATCTAACCTAAGTCTCCCTAGCTGTAGATTAAATCTGTTACTTCTTGTCCTACCTTCAGTGGACATTGATCTCAGTCCTCTTCGTAACAGCTATTAACATATTTGAAGACTGCTATCAGGTTCCCTTTCAATCCTATTTTTTCAGGACTAAAAAAATCCAATTTTTTCAGCTTTCCTCATAGGTCAGGTTTTCTAAACCTTTTATCACTTTTGTTGCTCTCCTCTGAACACTCTCTCCAATTTGTCCTCATCTTTCTTAAAAGTTTGGCACCCGGAATTGGACATAGTACTCCAGCTGAGGCCTCACCAGTGCCAAGTAGAGCAGGGCAATTATCTCCTGGATCTTACATGTGACAGTCCTGCTAACACACCCCAGAATATTCGCCTTTTTCGCAACTGCATCACATTGTTGACTCATATAGTAGATCAGAAATTGAATAACTACAAGATCCGGGTTGTTGGCAGACAGGATTGAACCTGGGACCTCTGAAGCTTAGTGTATGAGCTTCACTGCATGACCTAAAAGCCAAACTTCTCTTAGCTAAGGCTGTAGCAGACTCATTAATCTGTAGGTGGTTAGGTGCCACGGGAGGGAGGACGGAGCACCACATCAAGCAGACATGGGTTATACATGCACTACACAGTAGCTCCAGTGAAAGGGTCAGGCAGCAGGGAAAAGCTCTGGTGATGCCCTGCTGCCAGAGTCTTTCCCTGTGGCAGGGAAAAACTCTGACAGGAGAGAAGCAGTGCTATTTTTAATAGTGTAGATGTGGGAACACTGCTTGGGCATGTGGAGAGCCCATGAAGGGTATATACTTGGGGGTTCAGGCATGTAGGGCATTCTACCTGCCTAATCTGTGCTTCTCTGTCTACATTGCTGTTTATACCCATGATAGATGGGTGTTTGGTGTCTATACTCTACACACATAAGTATAAGTATAGATATACTTAAGCCATAAGTATAGATATACCTTAAGTGTAGTACTTTGCACTGTTCGTGTTTATAGCTTCTGTAGCTGCCTTTGGGTAAGCCATTCTACATGTTCACATTTTTGTAAAGTCAAGAAAAAGATGAATGTCGTCATTTGTGGGACAAGATTGGTGAGTTAATATCTACTGTTGGACCGACTTCTGTTGTTGAAAGAGACGGGGCCTGGTCTACACTAGAAAATAAAGTTGGCTTAACTACTTTCCTCAGGTGCTTGAAAAATCCAAACCCCTGAGTGCAGTAGTTAAGCTGACCTAACTCCCAGCATAGACAGTGCTAGGTTGACCAAAGAATTTATCCATTGACCTAGCTATCACCTCTTGGGGAGGTGGATTACCTCTGCTGATGGGAGAACTGCTTCTGTTGGTGTAGGTAGTATCTACAGTGAAATGTGGCTGCTGCTGCAGCAATGTCGCTGTAGCATTTCAAGGTAGACAAGGCAAAGCTTTCAAGCTACGCGGAACTCTTTGTCAGGTCTGGGAAAGGTACCCAGGGCTCGTCTATACTTAAAATGCTACACTGGCACAGCTGCGCTGCTGTAGCACTTCAAAGTAGACACTACCTACGCTGACAGGAGGGATTCTCCTGTTGGCATAGACAATCCACCTCTCTGACAGGTGGGTAACTAAATTTCTTCGGTCGACCTAGCATGGTCTACACAGGGAAGACTTAGGTCAGCTTACCTGCGTCGCTCAGGGGTGTGGATGTTTCACACTTCTGACCAATATAGTTAAACTGACCTAATTTTCTAGTGTAGACCAGGCCTCAGAAAGTATGTCTACACGGCAAAGAAAAATTCACAGCTGGCCCATGTCAGATGACTCGGGCTCTTGGGGCTGTTTTATTGCTGTGTAGACATCTGGGCTCCAGCCTGAACCCGGAAGTCTACACAGCAATGAAATAGCCCTGCAGCCCAAGGTGTGCGCCCGAGTCATCTGACATGGGCCAGCTGTGGGTTTTTCTTTGCTGTCTAGACATACTTTCAGTGTCACAGCTAAGTACAAGGTGGAACAGATTGTTTAGTGTGAGTAGTTAACACATTCTAAGAGACCATTCAAGGTAAAGTGGCCCATTAATACCTCTGCAGTCATAGGACAAAAAAGAGGGTAGTGGGTTACAGATTGTTGTCATAAGCCATCAATCTGGTGTCTTTATTGAGGCCATTATTTTTAGTGTGTGGCAAAGTTATGAATTTATGCTCCCCTTTGTGGGTGCAGAGAGAGACATGCAAAGTGCCTTTTTCTGTGAATGTGCAAGTGTACTTTTCTATGTACTCAGTAAAAGCATATTTTCTTTTGCATGATGTATTACAGGCAGAAGGTTCCTCGACTGTCTCTTCAGGAAGCCAGGTAGCCGAAGTCAAAGGGAATCAAGCCAGTAGTCCACAAATACCATGTCTGTTGTCAATGCCCACCAGGAACCATATGGATATTACCACCCCTCCATTACCTCCTGTAGCACCTGAAGTATTAAGAGTGGCAGAACACAGGCACAAGAAGGGATTAATGTATCCCTACATCTTTCATGTCCTAACCAAGGTATGACTCTAAAACTCAGGTACTGTGAAATAGTGATTCTGTAAAGGTATCCATACCTAGATATTAGATCAGACAGTATCATCACGGGTGATGCACACTTGCTCTTTCTTAGAGCTCTGGCCAATCAATAGTATGTCTAATGATTGGTGAAAAAGGAGCTCTGGATGGTAACTGTGGTGCACGACAGGCATCTGATCCTCATTGTTAAAACGGCTTACTCACAAAATATCCAAATTTTTTTCTGAATTTTCTCTATTTTTCCATATTATTACCCTTTTCTATTTTAAAAAAGTTTGGGGTGTGTGGTGCTGCTTAAGGCTTTGGCATGTCCGCCAGTCTTTCTCTCTGACATTAATTGTTTCTAAATAGTTCAGATATTGATATGATTTGTTGCCTGGCTCTCTTGTTCCCCTCACTGTTTCTTTCTCTTGGTGTACCTGAAGAAAAGCAGCCCGGCAGCTTTAAGAAATCCCTTCAGATGTGGCCATAAAATGTTGATTATGGACAAACATGATTGCTATCTTGAACAGCTGGCAAATGCATGGCAAGCAGTCAGGTCTTAGGGGGTTCACTTTCAGGCAGTCCTGAACATCTCTGCTCTGCTCACGAAGTCCAACAGAAATCTGTCTGGATGGTGTTGGAGAGCAAATCTTCAATGGCAGTGGAGGAGAGTTCCTCATCTTACCACAAAGAAATGCTGTTAATGCCAGTTGATTCAGGATATTTTTAATGGATTTCCCAAAGCTGTGTGTTTTGGAGCTATCAGAGATCTGCACTATCAGTCATTAGAGCCAGTGGGATGCCTCAAGGCAATGATGCCCTTGGCACAGCTCCTTGGTTGTGCGTAGCATAGATTCAGAGAACAAGATTCAATCCAAACCTCCCTCTAAGTGCAGGCTGAAAAAGTCCTACAACTTGACTGTTCTTACCCTGTCTTATCTTCCCACGCTCCTGTGCAAAGCAGCTTAAAGCCTCTAGTAAGTCCATGTACAACCATTGTGGCCGCAATGAGTCAAGTTACTGGATTATTAAACCATATTATATTATTCTCATTGAGACCCTTAATGCCACTATGTCACTTTAATTTGCAGATGCACATACCATGTTCTCTTTGAGGCATGCACTCCGTACTACAGCAATATAGATAATATATGGACTGATGACATTTTTTTCTACAGTGACGTAATTTGAGGCTTTTGATGTCTGTGATTTTGCACTTTTGATGCACTTTGTGTTAGTTCTTGGCCAGATACAATTGCAGCAACTCTTGTTGTCTGGAAGAGTGATTTGCAGGATTCCTCTGACACATTCTAAGGCCTTGTCTACACTATAAAGTTTTGTCAACACAAGTTTTGCCGGCATACTGCCACCATTGTAATTAAATTGCTGTTGCATGTCTTCACTGTCTCCTTCTGTCAGTGGAGAGTATTCACACTATCTGCTCTTTTATCAACAAAGTGAGCAGTGCACTGGGGTAGCTATCGCACTGTGCAACTGCACGCAGGGTGTTTTGGGAAGTGTTTGCAATGCCTCATGGGGCAGGCAGTGTCACATGATGGTTTCTGAATCCCATCGTTCCAAGGGCCTCCTACTAGTTTGACACTGCTGAACACAAGCACAAGAAGCCCATGGAAGCGGGGGGAGGGTGGAAAGTGTGTGTGTGTGTGTGTGTGTGTGTGTGAGAGAGAGAGAGAGAGAGAGAGAGAGAGAGAGACGGAGAGAGACAGCCTGTGTTGGGGACAGTGTGTAGTATGTCTGCACTCGTCCTATCTCTTTTAACTTCAAACAGCAGCAGCTGGAGGCAACCAATCCCAAGGCAGAAGCTGCTACACAGACAGCTCTTAGGTGGTGTTTCCCATTCCCCTAACCCCCAGGGAAGGGAGAGGGACACAGCCCTCACCTCCCTCCCTGGCTCTGCATGGCACAGCAGGAGTTACACCCCTCTCCTGTAGTTTAGGGCAAGCAGGACAGAACTGTGTTTGCTGTGCTCTGCAGTGAGCTCTCCATGGTGAGTTAACTTGAAAACTTCCTGGGGCTTTGAAAGGGGAGGGGCGGAGGCAGGCAGCTGGGCAGCTGATCTCAAACTGTTTACCAGAGTGATCTCATGATGGCATGCTGGGATAATTGGGAAGCTATTTTCAGTGATATAACCTAAGGGCAGTGTCTATACACATACTTTTTTGTGAAAACTTCGCCGAAAAAGGCTCTATGCTTCTTGTCTAGGTGGTTTTATTTTGTCGACAAAACAGACCAGTTTTGTTGTCAAAAGAGTCATTGCAGTGTGTACACCAGGATTGTTTTGTCGACAAAAGTCTCTGGTGTAGACCAGCCCTCAATATTTAAGTGTCTAAATAGAGATTTATGAGCCTAACTTTAGGCATCTTATTTTTAATTCCTGCATTCTGCATTGCATCTGAGTGACAATCCTCTGATGTGTACTAGCTCAGCGTCATTCCAGGGTACATCTGCAGCGAAGATGGGCCTTAAATTCCACAGTTTCATCCTGCCCAGTATGGGGAGCCCACACAGGATTCCACACAAGGCATTTGGGGAAAGAGTTTTAAAGGCATTGAGGTGCCCAAGCACTTTTGAAAATCCCTCTAGGCAACTTTCTGTGTCTTTAGGTACCTAAATGCCTTTTAGAACTTTGACACTTGGTCCCTCCGGAAACAGTAATTAAATCTAAATGTGCTCAACATGAGGGCAGCCCTCTCTTCATTAAGGGCAATTTAGAGACTTGTGAGATCTCATATTGCAAAAGGTGACCCTGATTCAGATGAACTAGAAGATATCTACATTTACATAAGCAGGCAGGGAAGGATCGGATCACGCTTTCTGTGTCTAGTTATGAGGCTAAACTCAGTGGCGCCACAAAACACTCAACTGGCATTTATTTGGTAAGAAAAGGGAACAGAATAGACATGTAAAAGTAATTTACCTAGATGGGAGTTGTGGCCTGGGTATTTCTATAAACTGAGACTGTCTAATAATGCCCCTCCATGTGTTAGCAGCACAGGAAGCCATAGGGTACATGGCTGTCCAGCTCCTGCAGCCAATTCTAGAACCAAGTTGATCAGATTTACTATGAGCAGGTTTGTGACATGATGCTTAAAATGAGTCCTGGGGCACTGGCGTATGAGTGATGAAACTGGAGTGCAAATCCTTTAAGCATGCTTATAGCTTTTTAGATCCAAGCGAAGTGGCTGATGTAATTATACCTGCTTTTAGAGAAGAAAATGTCTTGCATCTAATTCTTTGTTAAGAATTAACATAGTCACTGGAGAGTCACACTTGCTTATCTTTCTTCTAGAATTGGGGAATTATGTATTTTTCATCTAATTAAATTGACTTTTCAATATTAGAAACTCTTAGTGTCCAGGACTCCAGCAGAGAGACATGCACATTGTCGTGCTATTTGCTGGCAGTCAAGAATTTTGTAATTGGACTCCTCAGTCACATAAGCCACGCATTCTGAAGTGTGGATCTGTTGTGACTGTTAATCTAAGAACTAGAATTACAGGTGAATGGTTTTTTCTTTTGTCAGTGGTTTTAGGATTGTTATGAATGGTTGTAGAGTTGATTCAGTATTTTTGTTTCACTTCCCCATTGCTAGAGGTTTCTTGTTTACCTAACAAAATAGATACTGAAAATCCGTTTTATAAAAATGTGCATCATCCTCTGTTGTTTGAATGAGGATTGGAGAAAATTATGTAAACTTGCTCCTTCTCCACACATGTGATATCAACTGTACAAGTAAAACCTAGTACTTGACTTCAAAATCACTGCTAAGCATTTTTGTGGGTTTTTTTGGTTTTTTAAAAAAATCACTGAGGAGTTGTGGCTAACCACGCTTGACTGTCAAAAACTAAAATTTTACACATTTCTCTTACCTTGTGAGCAGGGATCCTAGATATGTGTTTGCCATAGAAAAATGTGGAATTTGCATTTTTACAGAGAATTGCTAGTTTTTACGTTTTGTGAAAAAATGAAAAACGTATTATATTAACTAAATTTTTATTGAAAGCACCAATGTCACTTATTCAGTGCATGCAACCACCTCCTCTTGTGGTTGATTTTTAAGTGCATTTTAAATTTACAGTGGAACCCCATTTCTCTGATCTACTGGGTCCAGATGGCAGATTGGATAATTAAAAATTGGCAAAGAGCTTTCTATCCCTTATTTTAAGATGGGGGAGGGGAGAGCTCGGGCGGTCAGCCCTGGGCAGCTGGGGTTTGGGCTGAGTGCTGGCGCCCCTGCCTCCTGGGGC
Organism: Emydura macquarii macquarii; assembly: GCF_026122565.2. Lineage (NCBI taxonomy): Eukaryota > Metazoa > Chordata > Testudines > Chelidae > Emydura > Emydura macquarii. Next base: position 4,143,759 of record NW_027131105.1, on the reverse strand, counting down.
TGACTGCCAGAGCCCCCACCAGGTTCAGTTAATATGGACAGTCGGATAATGGAGGCTCAGATAAACGATGTTCTAGTCGTTTATCTCAATAAAGCATTGTGTTCAACTGATATCTGTATATATTGTGGCTAAGGAAATTGAAGTTCAATGTTTCATTTTAACCACGGAAAAATGTGGATTTTTATGGGTTTTTCTATCGTAGAATTTTGTTTTTTATAATGGAAAATTAGGATCCCTGCTTCTGAGTTTGCCTCACTCCGTTTCTAAATTATTTGAATGCACAATGAAGTTTAATACAAATTTCTGTACTGACTTCAAGTATCTACTATATATCGGTTAATTTCGATTTTAACTACTTTGTAGCAGAATATCTCCCATCAAAAGCTTTGGCTACTCTTGATGATCTTTTAAAAATACACTAAACAAACCCATCAATTATCCTGGCAACAACATAGATGCAATTTGCGTAAGTCACTGTACCAAAATTGGCATACCAGAGACTTAATTATGAGTATCCAAACCTTCTGCTAATCTTTGCATAGTTTATTTTTTTGTCATGGAGATCTCTTCTGCCAAATACATGTTTTTAGCCATGTACTTCAGTACAAAAAATGGACAGTAATGCAATGTAATGATTGAGAATTGAAATGTGTAAAAGTTTTCCTGCATCAAGGTTTAGTTTTGTATTTCCTAATTTCATTGTGTTTCAGTTCTCAACCATAACATTGCATTGACACACTTTTTCCTCCACTGAATTTCCTTATCTGTAAAAGGAAAACACAGAAGCAAAGGTGGGTGGGGCAAATGTCTGATTAATTTCATTATGCAAATAGTAAAATGCTGTATTTGATGTGTTATTTAAATATACTATCTGAATATGTGATCATAGAATGCAGAAAAGTATCCAAGCAATTAAACATCAAATGAAGAATTATCCTAAATTTTGAGAAATTCATTCCAGAAAAAAAAAAAAAAAAATCAAACATAGGCATCGAATACAGAAGGGCAATCAATGGTTAAATAATCCGTTTTTTCAGTGAATAGAAATTCTGTTTATCATCTGTAGACAAGGTCCAATGTATAATATGATTATATTGCTACATAAATTGTTGCATGGTTGTGGATTATTTTTGAATTGCCACATAATAGGTTTCCAGAATGTAAAGCTTTCATTTGTCTCTAGCCCATAAACCTGTCTTAGGTGTGTGGGAAAACCTTGACAACATGAACTAATGAATGTAACTGATGCAATGTTTTCTGAGTTTGCAGAGAGCCTATAATAAAGTTCTGAGAAGTGAGAACCTCATTGTTCATCTCTAGAGAGCGAACATTGAAGTCTGTTGACAGTGTAAATTACCATTTTTTCTGAAACAGTGAACTAATTTGCTTATTTGTCAACGTTGGATGTAGTGGCCAATATTGGGGAGAGAGACAGTGGAGCAGCTATTTGCTACCAAGGATTATTATTTCCCAACCCCAAAATTAAAAATACCTCTGCTCCTCCCCTAAATGGAAAGGGATGAAATGTACACTCCCCTCCAAGTATCAAAAGCTTTGTCTACTTCCTGGGTACCAAAAGCAACTTTTCATACCTTCCTGGTTACCAAAAGCGTCAAATACACCCTCCCCAGTTTCAAAAAACCTCCTGCGTTTCCCTGCCAATTTCTACAGAACAGTTCCTTTGTCAATACAACAATCTGCCGCACACTGGAAACTTAAAATTTGAGAGAAAGAAGATTGAGATAACAGTACTGTGTCATGTTGGTTACCTTGCCGTGTGACTATCAGGGTGGTTGCTGCTGCTTGGAATATAGTGTATAAGGCATTTAATTCAAAATAAAAAGACAAATAAAGCTTTAATTGTGGGTAAAGTACATGAGTATATAATAAAAAAATTGAATACTTGGAATTGATGTTTTTGTATAATATGTAATACTGCAGAGAATATTGGGATTTTAACATCTTAATTTGAGACTCTGTAGGGGAAAGGCAAGTATAGTAGTGGATACTTCTATTTTCCTAAGAGGCCTTTTGATGTAAAATTTAAAGGGGGAAAAAAAAGCCGGGGGCGGGGGAGGGGTACAGATTGGGGGAGACTGCTGGAATCTTACTAGGGATATATACTATTCTTGATCCATTTTTGCAGTTCACATTCAGGATGGATTGATTTAAATCAAGACAATTTAAATCATGATTTAAATCACCAAGAGAAAATTATTGATTTAAATCAAGTTTCCCACTGATACTTCTTCACATATTTCTTAAACAATGGTGCAAATCTGATCACTAAAACATGTTAATTTACAACTCAGTACAGCATTTTACAACATCTAGGGAGGTATACTTGTGTAATTTTTTAGATAACTTGATTTTTATTAATTTAGGAAATAGTACATAATACTCTTTACCTGTGTCAAGCTGCAGATGCAGCAGCAGTACATTAGGAATGGTAAGAACTAAATCATACACCCAAACACAATAGCACTTATATGTTATTAAACTAAATCTTAAATGTTACATAAATGCTTCACATTTGTAATTGCAGCAGTCTCCTGAGTTGCTGGTTGATGGCTGTCCTTAAACTTTTTTTTTTAAATTTTCAGATTTTATTAACTCTAACAGACAAGTCATCACAACACTAAACGTACGCTGTCCTTAAAACTTCTACAATTAGCTCTCATCTTCCCCACTCCCACTATCACTTGTATTTATAGACTGAAACAGAAATACGAGTTTTCCTGCTTTTTCAATTCCCAGTCGATTTCTTAGCTTTGAGTGAATAATAATACCAAACGATGAAAATATTCTCTCTCTGCCTGCAGAGGAAGCTGCTGCTGTGAAAAGTTGGCTTAGCAATTGAAGGAGCTCTGTTTCAAGGTGCCTGGCTAATGATTTCCACCAATTCAGGAGAGTGACTTTGTTCAAAACATCATCAGTAAACGTACTGTTTAAATGGTTCCGCTCCAGCCCTGAAATTTATTATGACTGGCATAACTGAAGGGTGATTTTGAACGCCCATGCTATGGCAGCATCATCTTCAGAAGTTAGGCATCTACCTTTATATCGGAGGTCGAGAATGTTCACAAGAAAATTAGGTGCAATTAGTGTTTAATCCATTCGCTTCTTTATTGCCTTCAGTTTAACTTTCTGGTGAGGTATTTCTATCTTCAGTGTCTCTTGAAGTGCCTTCCAAATTTTGACAGCATCAGCAATGCAGGAACAATTTCTCTGAAGTTTGTTTAAGGCTATGGATATAGGCTTCAGTATACTGAGCATATCCTCTATATTCTTCTTTAATCCAATGTTAGATGCTTTTGGATGAGATACTTCCATCTATTTTATCATGGTTTTCTTCACAAGGTTTTATGAGAATAGGCCAGTTCTAAATAAATTGTTCAAAACAATCAACCATTGAACATCTTGAGGGAGAATTAGTTTGAATCCTCCTTCTCTCTTCAGTGAAGCTGAAGCAAAATGGTTGTTATGGAAGTATTTTGTGACTTCAACAACATTTTCTTTTATTCCTGGAGAAGACGTAGTTAAGTCTTTGGCTAAAAGATGCATTAAATGGGCACTGCAGCCATGTGTTAAGGAGCATTCTTCCATTTCTTCTTCTAAGTATCTTCTCATCTTTGCCATGTTTGCAGCATTGTCTGATAAAACTGTGCACGTGGCAATTGAATTTCTGTTCACAGTTTATTACAGCTTTCACTGCCACTTCTTTTAAATATTCTGTTGAGTGGGCATTTCCCAATGTATCTATTGTTTCTAAAATATATGCAACCCCATCTTCTGTTGTCACACAGGCACATATTACTGGTTCATTGTGTATATTGTTCCACCCATCAAGGCTTAAACTGGCAAATTTCCCCTCAGTATTTCTTGCACACTGTTCAAGATCCTTCTCGTGCACTATATTGAGCAACTTTCCACCAATGTCTGTTCTACCAGGTGGAGTGTAGCCTGGTCGTAAGGGCTCAACCATGTCAATGAAGTGTTTATTGTTAACAATGTGAAAAGGAGAATTTGTGGCATAAATGAATCAAGCAATCTTTTCATCTATGGTGTCTTGTTGGTATTTGGTGGTACTTACTACTGACCCATCCATGGTGATGGTTTTACTGGATGATTGAAATCTTTTGCTTGCTACTGACACTTTGTTGTCTGAAATACGTTTAGTTGCAGCACTGCTGCTAAAAGTACCAATGGATGACTCTGAAATTGTTACAGATAGTCACAGTCAAAGTCTCTTATGCTTAAATGAAATCCTGAAACAAAATTCAAAAATGATTTAGAATAGTCATTCTTCTCAGTTCTTCTCACTCTATTATTCAGTTAATCATTTAAATGTTTCTCAGCAAGGATGCAGATCTGATTCCAAATTACCAAAAAAGCTAAGACTGACTGCACTTAGAGTGCACTTAATTTTGGAGTAAACCCCATAGATCTCACTGGCACTTCTGTTTTTTCAGAAAAAAAGTATAGGATGGGGTTCCCTTGGTAAAGCTGAGTTATGCTGAAGTAAAATAAAGAATAGATTTATGGCATCACCATTATGGTCTGTGACCATGATGTTCCAAATAAGGAGCATGTATTATGTAATATAAAATAAGAAAATGACACCCAGTGGCAACTGGCAACTCTAGATTTCTCTTACCGCAGCTTTCTGTACAATATACTTGGGTGATAGATTCTAAACCTAGTTACCTAATTAAACAAGGCATAAGGATTAGCTAAACTAAACTTTTTCTAGCAACATCCAGCATAGCAAACAGCGTGGGAATTTACTTGTTAAATCATACTTATACTAAAAGGCATCGAGAGAGTCTTGAAGAACGATGCATTGCAAAGTGAATTATTTAAGTTACTAATCAGTTGATCCATATTGTTCTTCAGACATATCCACATCTTCATCCACCTCATTTTCTCTGAATAAGCAGTTTTCATTATGATATTTCATTCTTACAACTAGGCCTTGCATCTCCTTCTTGCACTGCTTACACTTGACATGTTTTCCTTTTTTTACCTAGGAAAGGAATTTCTTCAAAATATCCCCAGATAGGGTCTCTCTTATGACCAAAAGCCTTGACAGTTTTTCTGTGGCAAAAGTGTGGGGGAATATAGGAAGCTGTGTGTGTACTGAATAATGTCTTCCCTTTTTCTTTGCAGTCCACTCCACTGTTCCTTTCTACTCTGCCTCCGTCTTTTGTGTCTCTGTCTTTTTAAGACAGTGTCCTAACTAACCCCTCTGCCTTACTTGGCTCAGCTCCACCACCACATAAGCACAGAACAATAAGAATCCTGTCCAGCCTGTGTCTTTCTTTGCACATGTGACTTTAGTCTGCTGAGAAACTGAAATAGAAACTGAAAACCCAGAACTTTCAAGAAGCAAGAGCTGGTAGTTAGGCTGGACAGATTAGAGCCATTAATTCATTTTTATGAGACTGTAAGTGGAGGTTTAGCATGTTTGTGATGAGATTTAATTGTAACTTTTTTAAACGAGAGAGAAATTTAGTATTTTATTGATTTTTAAAAAAAATTTAAAAAATCAGATTTTAAATTAAAAAAATTGTTTATTTAAAAAATATAATTGATTTTTATCCACCCTGACATTGGTATTGGTGGCATCTCTGTTAAGTGTGCTTGACGGACAGTAGATTATGACCCTACAGAAAGTATTTGTGAGACTCTTGTCAGAATAGAATAAGAATAAGGAATAGTTAAGATTTAAAATTTAACAGGTAGAAAGAGGTGTTGGTTGTTTGCCTGATAATTTTAAATTGCCCACTTAGTTTTAAGTGGTCTCCTGCTGCACGTGACCTGCTTATGCTTAACAATTTGTCCCAACTTGTATTTAGCTTAGACACTCTGGTAACATTCCCCGGAGCTGAAGAAGAGCTCTGTGAAATTCGAAAGCTTGTACCTTCCACCAGAAGAACTGGTCCAATAAAAGAGATTACCTCACCTACCATTTCTCTCTCAGTAAAAATAAACACAATCAGCCTTTAAATCCATGGGGGTGGTATAATTTGTGGTAAGCAGAGAGAAGTTTGCAGTTGAGCCTCTCAAAACATACATTAATATCTGCTTTGCTAAATTTAACTTACGATTGTTCTTTTAGAAGGGAGGAGTAACTTTTGTGGTTGAAGAGGTTAATAGAAGCTTATTTGATAGGTCATGTCCTTATTATTTTCCCCATAAACCTAAAATAATCTAGTGATCTTCATCCTTCTGTGTGTAGCAGATTTTAGTTTCAGTACAGTTTCTCTAATTTCAAAATCTGAAGATTAGGTAACATGCATGGGCTAATTTAAGGTGCTGCCTTATATAAATTACTTCCCAAAAACTCAAAAAATCACACTATGGTCCTTGGAATGGAAGACTGATTTTTTTTTTTTTTTAAATTCCTGGTGTTCAAACACTTTATTGATGCAGTGTATTCATAATTAGTTATACAGGACAGAGTAAGTCTGAATCAACACAGTCAATGACATTGCAGCTGATGTCTGGAACTAGAGTAATGTAGCTTGGGCATTCCTCAGTCTAACTTCTACTTGTATTGCTAGTAAATTATTTACAAGACGAGCCTTTGTGACACTGGAACGGTTTTGACAGCAGGGACGCAGGCACTACTATTTCTGATAACTTTGAGACATTGGAAATGGCCAAAAATGGCAGCCTTGTTCACTATGGAAACACTTAACATTAAAACAAAACCAGCTTTCAGTAATTGTAATATTTGTAGGATGAGCTGTTACACACCCTGCAACTGTGCATTCACGATGATTTATTGAAAGAACGGATCAGTACAAGTTGGTGGTGGTTAAAGAATTTAGTAATTACTCAATTACACCCTCCAAAATCTATGACTTACTGAGGGGATATAGGATTGCGTATGATTATTTGTTCAGGACATGGTCAGAAAATAGAAATCTGCCTGAATTGGAAAAGTACTTACCTTGTAATTCTCTAATGATATCAGCAACATTTGTCATGTATAAAACTCCCCAAGTTCTTAAGATTTTTAGCCTCAAAAAGCATTTATTTACTGGCATGTGTGCTATGCCTTACTCAGCATAGTCTAACCGTAGGTATTTCAGGAGGTCCAGAATATTTTCCCCAATTTATTTTAAGAGCAGGAAGCAAGAGCTCCACCCTAATTTTCTAATTACACAAAAATTACAAAAATTATTTCTTCCAAGTGACTAGCATCAAAGATCAGAAATGGTCAGTGAATAAGCACGCATACAGTGGGTAAATCCAGAACATATTACTTTCTGTTCAAAACCCACCAAACTCTTGAGGAGATGCATATGGGTGAGTGTCTTGTAAGATACAATCCTTAAAAAATCAGAATTACAAACAGGTGGTTTGGCAATTTTTTAAACCAGGAAGGAAAGAGCATCTCTTAGAAAGCATCAGATATAACCACTTAATGGCGTGTAGGATTCATCCCAAGAAATGAATGTACTTTGTGATTCTCTAGCTTCACACTAATGAGGTCATTCTAATATGCAGTCAGACAGCCATGTAGGCATGATCCTTAGGAGAAACCTTGATTAGGGCATTGATGTCAAATGAAAGTAGAAAGTCGAATGGACTTCCCAAAGCTAAAACTCATTTATACTTGCTTATTGAGCCAAAATGACTTTACACAGGAGAAAGTATTGAGACATCTGGTATACAGTGGCTTGAAATGGGCATTTTTTAGTTTGTTCATTACTCCATGAAGAATCCAAGGCTTTAAGAGGGAGTTGAAAAGTGACAAACCCTGTAAAGAACCTGACTCAAAAGGTTGGGGAGACACTGATCTAGGTTTGTGTTCTCCAAGAGCCCCCAAATGTACCTACAGTAGGAGGAAGTTAGTTTTATGTGACAATTAGGGTAAAGAAAATAGTCCATGAATGGGTTAGTAAGTGATCCACCTGGACCCATTTGTACTACACCACAAATCTGCTATAAAAATTCCACCAGGTTTAGTTGTAGAAAGCAGTCAGGTTGAACTGCTTGCACAAAAATACCATGCTTGCAGAGTTCTGCCCTGTCAAGAGCCACATTGAAATGGGGGGAGAAAAAATATTAACATGACAGTCTTGTAAGGTAGATAAGTATTATAGTGAGCAGAATAAGACAGAGAAGTTAGGCATCCTGCCCAAAGCCCAGTGCATGCAAGAAGTCTGTGGAAGGGAGTAAAGTTGGGATTAGAGAGTCCTGGCCCTCAGTCCTGTACTCAGTGCTGCCTTTTCCCAACAGTTTTGTCTACAAGAAGCGCTGTCTGTATATAAAGATTAATTGTATTAATCATTTTGCATAGTGAACAAAAAAGTAAGCTATGCACTTTATTTTTATTGTAAAATTATTGTATGTACATTATATGTATCTCTTCAGTTTATATAGCATTTTAAATCAAATTGTTCACTTAGTACTTAGTATTTAAAACTTAGTACAAGCCACACGACATTAAATGCATCACTAAATAGCTTTATTTATAGCATATTTTAATTACATATATAATTCTAACATGTTACAATAAAGCAGCTTTTACTGATTTTCAAAATGTTGTTGTATCTGACTTTTCCTATTAAATCTTTGAATACAACTGGCTAATATTTGGGATTCATTTTTAATTAAAAAAAAATGCAGATTCACCATATCCTTACCTGTTTCTTTACTGGTAAAATACTCAATTTTGAATATTTTTGCCAGTTTGCTATATTAATAATGGGGATCTTGGCTTTTTAAAAGGCTTTGCATCACCTGCATAATTGTGTATTGTTTCAGTGACTGAAAAACACAAGATTTATTTCAGACTCGGGGGAATTATTGGGAAGATTTTCAGAAGTCCGTAAGGTATTTTAGAAGCATACAATCAGTGAGATTTGTGCTGCTAAATCACTTGTGTACATTTGAAAGTAGTCCCTAAACTTCTAGCTTAACTCTTGACATCTGTTCTTCAAATATATCTTGCATGTTGATTAAATGACTGAAATGGTTTTAAAGCAGGTTTGTGTTAGCATACTTGTATATAAATTTTCTGTTCAATATAAAAATGTGCAATATTATTCTGCTTTCTTCCATGCAAAGGGTGAAATCAAAATTGCTGTTTCTATTGAAGATGAAGCCAACAAAGACCTGCCTCCTGCTGCTCTGCTTTATAGGCCAGTTCGTCAGTATGTTTACGGAGTCCTGTTTAGTTTGGCAGAAAGCAGAAAGAAAACTGAAAGACTTGCTTTTAGAAAGAACAGACTTCCACCAGAATGTATGTACTATACAAGCCATTGTTTTTCTTTTCAAAACTGTGTAATGTTATGCATATTTTCAACATGATCCAAAATGAAAGTAATTATTTAGGGTTTCATGAATGTACATGAGATAAAATTTTAATGTTTTGTCAGGACAAAAGTGACAGATTTTATGGGTCCTTATAAATCAATTACTTTATTTTTTTTCTTACTAAATTGATTTCCTGTAATTGAAATGGTAGCATTCAGTCAGCAGGATCAGAGGTTTATATTTTATAGTCAGAACACTGACATGAAAAAATATACTGTCTAGCTACTGCCTGGCTTTTGGTGATAGTGTTGTCATTTTGGGTCCTGGTGTGCTGTTTAGATTCAAAGTATTAAGTTAGGACTTGAATGTAAGACATTTCTCTTTCTCTTTCACACAAATACTAAAATAGTTTTCACAGAAATGTTAAATGCATATGTCAGCTTTCCCTATTTTTCCCTCTGCCTTTCCGAAGCATTGTCTAGTATATTTCCATGTAATTTACAGTTTTGTCTCTTGTTTTAGCTTTCAAATGTTGACGCATGAAAATTCAATGTTTATTATACTATAGTGGGCTTCAGATATAACAACTTAGTCATAAACCAACTAACAACTTTAAAAGTACGCTTTTTTGTGAGCAAATGTGTTACAGGGGCTGTTTGCTGATGCAGTCAAAAGCATGAATGCTAGTGCTGCCATTAATTAGGTATACACATTTTCAATTCTGTAGCTGCCAGGGATTCATTTCATATGAGAAAATCCCAGCTCCTGGCATGAGGAGTCAGTTCATGTACAGAAAGGTTTTCTTAATGTCAAATATATACCAAGAAATGGTTGAACCTCTATAACAAGATCTTAGAAAGGTTAGGGAAAAGCAAAGTATTAAATAGATGATTGTTAACAGGAGAAAAGGTAACAACATGTATTGTAGGATTCTGCAAAGCAAATATTTAGACTTGTTTGTTGTGAAGGTGTCATTTGCAATCTGTGTGTCTGTTATATATAGAAAACATTTGTAAGCCCTCACTAGTCCCTTAGTACTACTTTGAGTGATTGTCACTATGTGTAAGGATCTGGGGACTAGAAACTGGGTCTGCAGAGCCTGGGTCAGCTGATGTTCCCACAGTACCACAAGGAGGCCATGCTGATGGGGAGCACTGTGGAATGTAGGCACCGCAGGAAGTATCCACGCAGGAGACAGAGTGACGTACGTTGTGGCCTTCTGATTGGCTAATCATAAGAATGGCCATATTGGGTCAGACCAGCAGTCCATCTAGCCCAGTATCCTGTCTTCCAACAGTGGCCAATGCCAAGTGCTTCAGAGGGAATGAAGAGAACAGGTAATCATCAAATGATTCATCCTTTTGCCCTTTCCCAACTTCTGGCAAACAGCAATTCCTGCCCATCTGGCTAATAGCCATTGATGGACCCATCCTCTATGAACTTATCTAGTTCTTTTTCAAACCCCATTATAGTTTTGGCGTTCACAACATCCTCTGGCAAGGAGTTCCACAAGTTGACTGTGCATTGTGTGAGGAAATACTTCCTTTTGATTGTATTAAACCTGTTGCCTATTAATTTCATTTGGTGACCCCTAGTTCTTGTGTTATGAGAAGGAGTAAATAACACTTCTTTATTTACTTTCTCCACACCAGTTATGATTTTATATATCTCTATCATATCCTCTCCTTAGTCGTCTCTTTTCCAAGCTGAAAAGTTCCAATCTTAATACTCTCTTCTCACATAGAAGCTTTTCCATACCCCTAATCATTGTTGCTCTTTTCTGTACCTTTTCCAATTCCAATATATCTTTTTTGAGATGAGGTGACCAAATCTGCATGCAGTATTCAAGATGTGGTCGTACCATGGATTTATAAAGAGGCAATATGATAAATCACCCTATTTAACCGTAGGAGTTGCCCCAGGAAGTTGTCTGGATAATGACACAGACGTTAGCTGCAGCTCCAGGTTTTGCTTGATCTCCTGATCCCAGCCTGACTCTGACCCTCATTCCTGCCTCCTGATTCTAGCCTGGTATGCCTCTGATCTCCAGTCTCTGACTCCAGCCTGACTCTGACTTGCTTATGATACCTGGCTCTTGCGATTCCTCCAACTCCTGCTTGGTGACTGCTGTCCCTTGGTGTGCAGACCTCAGCCCAGCTGTGACACTGGGCCACTCCACCTATGCCCCAGTTCCTTACAGTATGGGTGCATGTGCCTTTGATTGGAGATTTTTGCCAGCAGTGTCTCTTATTGGTCTGCACATGCAGCCTGACTATCCTCCTCCTCCTTATAAGCCAGTGCCAGACCAACTGCCAGTCCAGTTCCTTCTCACTACCTAGGCTTGAGACTAGAACTGCAGTGTCCACTTTAAATAGCCTCATTTATGTACATGGTTAATACTTAGATGAATAGATAGTGTGTAGCTTAGTGCTTAGTGTAGTGATTAGTCTTGTTTGTATAGTTAGTGTAAACAGCTTTAGAGAGAGTTTATTGAGGCTTAGGTTTTATTTCCCCCATGTCTTCTCAATTCTTTAGTCAGAAGGAGGAGTTTAATTTTCTAGGTTTACTGTTTTCTTGATGGCAATGCCTAAATCCCCTTGATTTAAATCATGTGATATCTACAGGGATACTATTCGAACAACAACCACACAAATTTTCTTTATTGTTTAGTAGAAGTTTATGTTCTTCAAAGTTTAATATTTGTAGATCATTTGGGAGGATAACTAAAAAGATCAGAGAAAATCAAATAAGAACTGTTTCTCATAGATTGATCTGTATGGGCCTCTTGAGGTCCATTCCTCTCTGACCCCATCTGTATAAGAGGATGCAGAATATCAGTTTTTATCAGGATTTCATGTCTTGATAAGGACACTGCTGAGGCTCTAGGAGATTTCAATACCGGTGCTTCGTCACTGATCAGGAGAATCACTACTTTAGCACCAAGTGCTAAATCCATCAGTGCACATGCCAAGGTGGTACTGACTTTGAAGCCTGGCTCTATTAGCTTAGTACTGATTAAACTTTTAACAAAGAATAGATTCAATGCCTTTACAAATGCCTTATGGTACTGAGCACATCTGCAATGTCTAGCAAATAAGTGATACTGACTGTGATTGCTCTAAATAAATCTATGGTGCCCATGAAACATTTGGCTCTGGAGGACCATTTGGTACCATACTATGGCTCTTCTGGTACTGACAGGCTCATAGGGGAGTAGCTTCCAAGTTGCTTCCTAAATTTTTGTGACCTGTACTCAGCAGATTTATGTTGCCTAAAGACTTTAGTAATTTCAGAAGAACCAGAATTCTCTCTTCTAGTAGAGGATATAGATGTTTTGGTATTGGACACACAATTGTCTCCAGTACCATCTTATTCCCCATTACTGTCCCAGTCTAGAGTTCTGTCTCCAGTCACTACCATCTTTGACTCTCCCATTTGAATCTGATGTTTGTGTTGATCAGATTCTTACATGTGTGTGGAGGGCTTACCAGATTACTCTCCCAGGGCTTCCTCTCCCAAAGTTTCACTCAGATAGGGGATCTGTAAGATCTAGACAGGACAGATACATAATACCACCCTCAAATGACCTGGTACTAGTCCTCTTGGGGTCCTCACCCATACCCATGACACTGTTATGGAACTGATGAAGCTTTTATAAGGAGTATTATCTCAGAATAACCAGCGATTCCGAGAAAGTGAATCTGTGGAGGCAGCCAGTTCTACCATAAGATCCTCGGCATCAGTCTCAACAGCCATTTGAGGAGGAACAACATACAGAAAAGGGAACTTTAGTTCCAACAAACATATTTTCCTTGCCTGATGATGTCTCCACCACTATTATATGCAGGCAATTGTAAGCAATTTCAGGACTTGATGAAATAGGTAGCTGAATCACTACAGATCCTGTTAGAAGAAATCCAAGAAGCTCCAGACAGTTTCACCGAGCTTCCACACTTCAGCCACATGGCGAGTAGGTCTGCCGATTTAACAACGCCCTGTTGGAGTCAGCTAAGACCGTCTGATAAACTCTAACACTAGCTCCAACATATAAAAGAGCTCACATGAAATATTATATACTGTCACAGGGATCCAAGTACCTTTTTTCCCATTCAGTACCTAATTCATTAGTGGTGATGCAGCAAATGAACATAACCAACAGCATTCACATGAGAAAAATGTGCATGTGCTGCTCTGTCCTTTACGCCTTCACGTGGTGGGGTGTGAGGACATACACAGCTATTCAAAAGTGAACAGTGAACACTGCTATTCAAAAGATTCTAACTATACATATGTGGGGCATGCGTGCACATAAAATGGGATCCACACAGGTGACATCTTGAACTACAGTTACTGTAAGATAAGCAACTGTTCTTGCTGTGCTAGGCTTCTAAAATAGCAGAAATCTTAAAGATAATGAGTGTCTGATAGTCTCTTACTCCAGAAATGTGTTTAAACTTGGAAGTCTTAAAGCTCTCAATGAAGAAGGAAATTTGTCAGAATGTTACCAATGTGGCAGTACAGCAAATATAAATCTTCTCTGTGCTTACTGAAATTTGGTTTGACTGGCAAAAATAACTTACATGGGCACTGTCTATTTAGTTTTAAAAGATTAAGTATATCTGCCTCTGAATCTTCTTTATAGTTCTTATTGTTTTACATCCATGCTTTCCTTTAAGTTTTTTTTCTCCCCCTTTTTTGCTGTGTGAAAGACCCACACAAACAGGGAAATCTTGATTATGGTTAAACAATATACAGAAAATGAACAAAGTGAAAAAATAGATTTTTTTCCCCCCAATAGCTTTCATTTACAATAATAGGAAGTTTGGCATGCGGGAGAAGGGGAAGTAGTTGACTGTGTCCCATTTTAAAGCTCTGAGAAAGGTATTATTCCTTTGCAGTAAATAGTAATGTTTATTGTTGAGCCGATGCAGAGAAAAACATTGCTTTTTTTCAGGAAGAAGCAGCCTGTTGGACAAGCAAAATCTTCTTGGAAATTAGAGTGAAAAATTATATGTAGCTATTTTCCTGCTGGCAATTAACTTAAGTTTATTCATATGGAATATCCAATTCTAGTGACTAATTCATCCTACATTAAATTTACCAAGATGATAGTATTACCTATTTATACTTTGAGTAAGGGTAGAGTTACACTGCAGTCATTTAGTCTCCTGCCAAGATGTTTCTTCATTGTTCAGAGCTAAACAAGGATGTTTTGTACTTCACAAATTTAATTTCTGAATGCCCTTGGGCTTCTGTCTAGGGCAAGGTCTTAAGTCCCACCAGTTCTTCCCATTGAATATCAATTTAATTCTAATTGTACATAAGAACTTAAGTTGTCTTCCTTGCATATCTGAAGTGGAATGGACCACAGCTTATCCTCTGTTAGTGAAACAAATTAGATGGGAGGGAGCTATAATTTGAATCTCAGCCACTGTTTTCTTCAGACATATTCTTTTGTGCCAAGGAGTCAGATTTTCTAATCACATTGTCCATTACAGCACAGAGATCATACAGTTAGAAAGTACACAAAAATGCCCAGTCCTGGCCTTGTGCATACACTGAATAAGTGGTAAAAAGATTAAACCCTGCAGCACCCCGCACAGGAATGTCCTTAGTATTGATGATACAAATACAACTTTCTGGGGCCTCTGTGAAGAAGGAACAAAACTGCTCAAGGAGCCCCATCCCAGTCTCATATGTAACTTCAGGCAAGTCAATATTACTTCTTGTTCACTCATATTGAAGACAGCTGATAAATCTAATGTCAGCATAGACATCTGATCACTATTCATTGCTGGGATGAGATTGTTGTCCAGTGTTTCTGTGCCGTATCCAGATCTGTAACCAGATTGTCCTGGGCTAGGGAAATCTAAGGAACCTAGTTATTGTGACTCTCTCTACTTCAGCCTTCTCAATTACCAATTGTGGCAACTTGAGCAGCTGTGTATTCATGTTATATATAGTATTCTGTCTGTGAGAGATTTTATATATAACATATATTGCACACACCTGTTTGTGTGAATATATATTTCTTCAAGTATGTGTCAGTGTCAATCTCGCTGTAGGTATGCATGACAGATAGGAAAGTCGGCATCTATGCCCACTCAAAGGGGACATACTCTCGCACAGCAAGACTGAGCTTATAGATAGCTCTTAAATTGAAGGAGGTCACAAAACATCGCTCCTCCAAAGACAAAGGCCCTAAGCAATCAAACAGAGCAAGAGATCAGACACCGATCTAGTACTGATACCACTGACTGAGCTGAGTATGGGCCCGAGATATGCCCTGGGGGAATGTTCCTAGTACTGAAGAAGTGACCAGAACTGGCTCCATATTTCCCCATGGCACCACCTTCTGAAGAAGAGAAATACTTCTCATCATCACTGCCACTCCTTGATAACATCAAGCAGTAATCCATCTGCTGTGCCATTTGAGGATGATCCCAAGGAGGATATGAGAGCCCCCTTCAGATCACTGCCTAAAAAGGTGTGAGAATGGGTCTCAGTTGGCCAGTCTGAACTATATGGGTACCTGTATGGAATCCAGCTTGGCCATATTGGCCTTACTGAGGGCCTTCATCCTGTGTGTCAAAGAAATCACTCTCATGTGCTTCGAGGAGGAGGAGGAGATCCCTCTCTCTGACACTATCATTGGTTTGGTCACCCACATTGGAAGCAGAAGTGGGGCTGCAGGAGATGACAGAGGGGCTACCACAATGATCCCTGTCTCCATCCAAAGAAACATCCTAATCTCTGGATGAAGCAGTGACCCCAGGTTACCCCCACATCCATGATCAGTGACTTCAAAGCGTTTCAGGACATCTGGTCCAGAATTATGGAGATCCTAGATCTTGAGACCAAATTCATATAAGAAAAGTCTGGTTTTTGATATTTTGAGTGTGATGATGCTGACCAGGTTCACCCTCTTCCTGATTAATGAGTAGGTAGAGGAACTGAAAGGACCGTGGTAGATCCTGGCCACTTCTCCGCTCACTTGGAAGTGGGAGGAAAAGAGGTATTAAGTGCCCTCGAAGGCACGACCCTCTAAAAACAGGGTTCCTAGTCACTTCTGCAGTACAAGAAAAATTGAAATTTACTAATTTACGCATATTGACAAGAATCCTAGGAAGTTAGACCTTTTTGGATGCAAGGCATATTCATCAGCCTCACTGCAGCTTTGGATAGGCATTTCCAGGCATTATTCACCAAATACAGTTGCTTTACATGTGAGAGGGTCACTTCTTTCCTTTCAAAAATCCTTCAGGAGTACAGCGATGAAATGAAGGAAATCATTAAAGATGGCCGGATGGATACAAGGACATTGCTGTAGGCAGCCATAGACACATCTGATACAACCGCAAGGTCAGTGGCCATGGCTGTCACAATGAGATGGGCCTTGTGGCTCTAGACATCAAGTATACCATGATAGAGGACCTACCCTTTGAGGAGATGGAGCTGTTCAATCAAAGGACAGACAGGAACTCCATTCCCTCAAGAATCACACTGTAGTACGTGGAAATTTACACAATCTTCCTACAAAAAGCCGTACAAGTACCCGCCAGCAAAGGGTAGAGGATGTTTTCCTACTCCCAGGGTTGATAGCCAGAGTACCAACAAAGAAAAACCCCGCGTATTGCAGGGGACAACAGTCTTCTGTCTCCTTAACCAACCCAGTGTCTTCGCAGAGAACAAATTTGACAGAAGAGTCCATAGTTAAATCAGTTTATCACATTGGAGCTGATCTGAAGCCTGTTTCCGCGTTTAGGAACAACCTTGCCCCTTTCCACCAGGCCTAAGTGACTATCACAGCTAAAAAATGAGTATTAGACATCACTGCCCAAGGCTACTACCATTTACATTTCGACTGCCTATACACCACTTCTTTCTAGTCCTCCCTTTGTGTTTTTAAGGCTCTGCCCCCGTTCATCACCATTAACTGCACCATATTTTGTATTTGTGCTATTTTGGGAAATATTCTTCATTTTACATCCTTCTAATTCTTTTATCAAACATGTAAGACTTAATTTAGTGAATATATGTGTAGAAAGAAAAAATAAATAGCTTATCTTCTATTATGCCATTATGGTAGAGAAAAATACTTTGGGTAATAAACTAATTGGATTATTAAAAAATGGACAGTAATATTTGTACTATATATTTTTGTTTTTATGATACCCTTACATGTTAGAGAATGTGCTGAAGTGAGTGCATGTGAAAGAAATCATCCTTCAGGAACTTGCTGGTTGGTTACTAGTCATGCAAATTAGCATTCATGATTCCAGAATTTCTACACCTAACATTATCTCTAAACACCACCTAGGTTAAAACGTCCTCTTGATTTAAATTGGGAGGCTATTTATATATGAAGTTTAAAACACACACTTTGAATTATTTTCTTCAATTGTTTTCATTTTGTAGTTTCACCAGTGATAATTAAAGAATGGGCTGCTTACAAAGGAAAATCTCCCCAAACCCCTGAACTGGTGGAAGCGCTTGCATTCAGGGAATGGACCTGTCCTAATCTGAAGAAACTGTGGCTGGGAAAAGCAGTAGAGGACAAGAACCGAAGAATGAGAGCGTTTTTGGCCTGTATGAGATCAGATACACCAGCAATGCTCAATCCAACTAATGTGCCCACTCATCTTATGGTGCTCTGTTGTGTATTAAGGTGAGGGTTTATCACAAGTTAATATAGCGTGAAAGAAGTGTGTTTTACTAAACTATGTAATGTATTGCTCTATCAAGTCTTTCTCTAATCCTATATTAAACCATAACTTCGAAAATCAATAATTCATATTGCAAATATTTTGGGAAGAAATGACTTCCTCACTTCTGTGATTCTTAAGTGTGCTAGCCACTTGTCAGTTTTTTGACTAATTCCATAGAGAGTTGAAAGAAGAAGAATTGCCTGTCTTGTCTCAGTTGCTTCTTTGCATTTGAATTGGTTTAGACTTGTTATACTTAAGGCCTCTAAGTAGCCAGACACAAACACTGCCTTTTGGGTGTCAAAAGCTGGCACTGTACATTCCCAAAGAAAAACCAAAAGGTGCTACAAAAAATAGTAGTTTATGGGGTTGGAAAGCTCATGTAAATTATTTCCCACTTACCAGGTACTAGGATTTGCTGTACTAGGCATGCTAGTTCCCTTATTTGATTTGATGGGCCACATGAGAGGTACAGAATTAAGAAGGAAGAGACTAACCTTCAGTTTCAGAGCTGAATTAGGAGTGGGAGCTGTATACCTATAGGAAGGGGGGGGATCCCTAGTCTCGTAGTGAGACCCAGCTATTGCTTCTAAGTCTGACAGGACCCAAGATCTTAGACTTTAAGGCTGTGAGATATATATGAATAGAAAAGAGATTTTTAGGTAAATTTTTGAGATGATAAATGTAGGTTTGCCTCCAATTTAATATGAATTTTTCGTGCCTTTTGAGCCTTGTATGGTGGTTCTTCAAGTGATGATCCCTATTGTATTCCAGTGGGGGTTGTGCCACACATCTGGAGCCAGAGCTTTTAAAAGAAGTAGTGTCCGTTGGTCCATGCATGCACCCTTGTAGTGCCTCATTGTTTCAATTGAGGTGATAAAGGGCGGGGAGGAATTATAAATAAGGCACCTGGCTTTGTAGGAGTAAAATGCAAATAGTTCCAATAATATTTTATTAAAAACCCTTAGCAGATTTGTAAAACAGATTTTCTGTGATGTGACATATATAGTTTGTAAGGTATAAAAGTTTTATTGAAACTTGTTTGGAATGACCTGCGTAAAACTTGCTGTGACTTCACTTCTGAGTAATGTGTTCATCTCAGACTCATGTTGATGAAACCTTTACACTACACCATTGTCGTATGTTTATATGTATCATCATGCACTTTGGTTTTAGGTAGTATTTATGACCTATCCTACTGTTTCTTATTGAAAACTGTGTGGTGTTCTGTTGAGTAAGTTCAGAGGCAGCATCTTATCAGTATGTTTTGCTTGTACATTTGCATCAAATAATGGATGTTTTCCTAATTTGTCAATTCTAAGGAGCCAGCTCAAGGGGTATAATGTAATAAATGTGGTCAAACAACATTGCTATTTTTCTTTCAGTAACTTTGGCGAAATACATAAACTATAATTAATTTAGATGAGGTGGGTGAGGTAATCTTTTATTAGACCAACTTTTGTTGGTGAAAGAGACAAGCTACCAAGCAACACAGAGCTTACCTACTGTTTTTCTCTCATGGGATCAACAGAGCTGTTACAGCATTGCAAACAGTTATTAATTTGTCATGTATAATTAGCAACATTACCAAAATATTACTCTGGCATTAAACCCTAAGAAATCACTTCAGTCTTTTTATTTCTGTCTTATTTTTTAATTTGAAGCCTGTACAAAAAGATTTTTGGTTTCATTCTGGTGACTATTCTGTTCAGATAATAATGCCATTTACTTTAGCTGTTAAAGGGAGGACTCTGAGTAAGTTGTCTTTGAGTGATTGCACTTGTCTCTTCCGCTGTAGGTATTAGTGCTCTCTAGTGCACAGCTGTCAGAGTTTTTACTTTTAGCAGTACCCGTCGGGGTAGCCTGAGCATCCTTTGCTATCTTATGCACGTTGGGCAAGTATAAAGGGCTGAGCACCCCACCCCACCTCACTTCCTACCACCTGTGATGTTTATTGGAGCTCCCTGTCCTTGCTTCTGCAAGTCTTTCTCGATACCTATATATAGTACCTACGTATAGTTAGTATAGTTTAGTAGTTACTCAGTTTTAGTTTTTAAAAAAATTGATTTTGTTGTTTGTGTGTACCAGCCCTGGTACCAGAGGTGTCTCCCACACTCCTGATTTCAAGTCCTGCCGTTGTTGTGGCAAGGCTATGCTGAATAGTGATCCTCACCTCAGTTGCCTTAAGTGCCTGGGGAAAGCTCATGTGAGAGGGACAAGTGCGGTATTTGTAAGGACTTTAAGCCCTGTTCGGAAAAAAGACAGGGGAGTCATGTTAAAATATCTGCTCATGGACTTGGCACTCTGGCCTCCATCTGAGCCCTTTAGGGTGTTATGGGTACAGAGCACCTTGGCATCAGTCAGTAGTGCTCCTTCCATGCTATCAGTGCTGAGAGGCAGATTGGCTGTACTGAAGAAGAGGCATCAGAAATCGGACTTAGTATAAGGGCTGTCAGAGAAATCAAAGCTGAGCTCTCATAAAAACTCGGGAGAGTGGTCTAAAAGGAAGCACTCCCTGGAGAACACCTCTAAACAGGGGAGTTTGGTGACTCCAGAGGCCAATCTGGGCCTGTCAAGACTGGCTCCCTAAGCATCTTCATTGGCATCTCCTTGACCCATCATACCACAGAATATCTTCCCAGTACTGTCTACTCCTGAGGTGTGAGAGTCTGCCAAAGAGTTGTTCAACTTCGGCGCTGCCATCACCAATGGTTCAAGAGTCTCACCTGGCACCAGTGCCGACAGTACTACCTCTGGTGCCTTTCCCTCCACACTAAGCAGCTCTGTCAGATGTGGCGTCAGGGTACCAGTGAGGCCAGTATCATCCAGAGGAAAGCCATAGATTATATCCCTGTCTCTTCTTCAGCATCAGCCTTCCTCTCTGGTACCAAAGAATACAGCACTGCTTTGGTCTCAAGAAGAAGCTTCGTCCTTATCAGACTCTGAAGTGGGTTCCTGTGTATCCCAGCCTAGCTGGTCCCATCTGGAAAGAGATGCCACGTATCTGCCTGGGTTTCTACCCTAATACCAACAGGGAGTATACAGGAGGGATCCTTGGGCTACACATAGCTGTAGCCAAGGGATATACTAGTGGCCCTTTCGGAACCCATGGGTTCCCCACCCTGGTCAAGAACATCCCTGCAGCCATCTCAGCTTGCTCCTATCTTCTGGGTGTCAGGAGCATCATTGCCACAAGCGCTGTAGTGTTGGTGCAGAGTCCAGCACTGAGAAGACTTGGCATCTCTCTTGTAAGCAACTGCAGGAACTGACCCGTTAGTATCCTCTTCATCTGATGAGGCAGATGTGGTGCAGCCTATTTCTCCACCACTGGATGACTTATGTTAAGACTCATTAGCAGCTGTGAGGACGATGGCTATGACTCTTGATATCCACCCAGAGGAGGTCTGGGAAAAATTTAACAAGCTAGTGGATGTTCTAATGTCTGCAGCCTCATTTATTGATAGCGCTATCTTGAGAGCCTACTAAGATTCTCTGGCAAACTCCAGCTTCCTGACCTCTGACTGCTAAAACAATAAAGGAAAAGGTACTATGTTCCCTCCCGAGGGTTTGATCACGTATAACCATCCTCCTCCAATCTCCCTTGAAGTTGCAGTGGCCAATGAAAAAGAAAGACAGGGACACCAGACTTCAGCTCCAAAGAATAAAGAGGATAAGAAGTTTACTTGCGAGGATAAGACGTTTACTTGAGAGGAAGCTTTATTCCACAGGTGGATTACAGCTTCACATTGTGAACCAGCAAACTGGGCTGGGATGCTTTTATTTCACTCTGTGGGGGACGGATTTGAAATTGAAAGACAAGCTCTCATATGAGGCAAAACAAGAATTCTTCACTTTGATAGAAGAAGGCAGGTTGGTCACCAGTATAGCTCTGTAGGTGGGTCTCAATGCAGCTTATTCTGCTGCATGCAGCATGGTCTCTGCAATCACAATGAGGTGCTCATCTTGGTTGCACTCTTCTGGCCTCCTTCCAGATGTTCAACAGACCCTTCAGTCCTTACCCCGTGAGCGGCTATTCTTCTCAGAAGAGACAGATGAGACTGCGTAGTCTTAAAGATACTAGAGCAACTCTGAAGTCCCGAGCGTTTACACCTCTGCAGTGAAGCAGAAGACATTCTGTTCTTATCAGTCTCAGCATTTTCAGGGATTTATTCCTTCAATCCAAGAGCTACCAATGAGAAGGAGCAGAGGTTACAAATGATAACCTCCACCGCCGCCATTTGTGTCTGCAGCTGCTGGTTCATCAAGGCAGGCGGCATCTTCCAAAACTCGTTTTTCATGGACACAGGTTGAGAGCAGTCTTACCAGTTCCAAGAGTGCCATACTTTATTGTTCTAATTCTTGCAAACTGCCTGTCGCATGTCAGTTGTGCTTGGGCTGGGCCCACATTGCAACAGATTGGTGGGTTCGAAGCATGGCAGAAGTGGGATGTTCGCTCTGTTTTGTTTTTGCCCTACCTTTCCATCTCCCTTCCCCATCTCTCTTCATGGACAGCTCTCATGAGAAAGCACTTTTGCAAGAGATATAGTTGCTTCTTGTTAGGCACTGTAGAGGATCCCTCCTTTTTTCAAGGGAAAGGGGTTTTATTCCTGATATGCCCTTATCCCAAAGGCAAAAGGAGATTTCAGGTCTTTTAGATCTAAGGCAAGTTTTCAATCAGTAAATCAATCAATCAAAATTCTGGATGATGACTTCAGCTTCCATTATTCCTTCCTTGGAGCTGGGGCACTTGTATGCTGCCCTTGACTTAAAGGATGCTTGCTTTCACATGGCAATCCAGCAGGAAAACAGTAAAAATGTCTAAGATTCACCATTGGCGGCCACCGTTATCAGTTTACAGTTCTCCCCTTTGGTCTCTCGGCTGCCCCTTATGTTTTTACTCCCCATAATCCGGTCCATTTTTCAACTCACCGAGTCTGCTAATCAGCACCGACAAGTCAGTCCTGTCTCCAGTACTGAAAATGGAATTTATTGGAGTCATTCTGGACTGGACAATGGCTAAGGCGCTGTTACCACAGACAGGGTTTTTTGCAGTGCAAAGCCTTATTCTGAACGTGAAGGTTTATCCTCTCACCATGCTGAGGAACTGTTTAAGACTGCTGAAGCACGAGGCAGCATGCACTTATGTGGTCCGGTATGCCAGATAGTGCCTGAGACCCCTGCAGGACTGGGTGGTAGAGGTCTATTCTCCAAGAAGACACCACACAAATATGTTAGTACACATGCCAAGTTGCATCATATGCTCCCTAGATGGGTGGTTAGTGCCGACCAGTGTATGCAGGATGGTTCCTTTCACCCCACCTCAGCACTCGCTTACCTTAGTCAAGGATGCCTTGGATCTGAGATGGGAGGGCTCACTTTGGACACCTGCAAACACAAGGTCTTGGTCTCCCCAAGATCTCAGTCTGCACATAAACATCAGGGAGCTGCAGTTATCCTTTTAGTTTGCATAGCATTCCTTCCCCACATCAGGGAGTGGACATATTTGTGCTGACCTTCAATATGATCATCATGTTTTATATAAACAAGCAGGGGGGAAGCCCAGTCTCCACTACTCTATTGGGAAGCAGTCCTATTCTGGGGACTTCTGCGTCAGCAACTCTACATTTCTGAAGAGGGCCCACTTCCCAGAGGCTCAGAACACTCTGGCAGACTGCCTAAGCAGGTTGTTTATCAATCACCAGAAGTGGTCCCTTGCCCCAAACATAGCAAGGTCCATTTTCCAGCTCTGGGGAACTCCCCAAGTGGATCTGTTTGCAACAGAGCAACATAAAATGTCACCAGTTCTGCTCTAGCTCACAGCTCTCAGTCAGTCCCCTTCTGTTACTGCCACTTTCACACTGATCTAGTTTTGCAGAATCATGGCTGCTTCCTTCACCCCAACCTCCAGGCCCTTCACTTGATGGTCTGGGAACTTCATGGCTGACATCTGTCATGGCTGACAGTCTTGCTCCAGAGAGGTGCAGGAGGTACTGCTGTATAGTAGAAAACCATCTATGACAACTTCTGGCTAAGTGAAAGAGGTTTTCTGTCTGGTCGAAGCTGAAAGGGGTCTCCCCAATTCTTGCTTCTAGTCAGCAAGTGCTAGACTATCTTTTGTATCTGAAACATCAAGGATTAGCTCAATTAGGGTACATCTAGTAGCTGTATCAGTGTTTCACTCTCCTCTGGATAACCATTCTCTTTTTTCCCAGCCCAATGGCTGTAAGATTTTTAAAGGGCTTGGACAGGATGTTTCTACATGTACAGAGCCCTATTCCACCATGGAGCCTGAATTTAGTCTTAGTACTGATGGGTCCCCACTTTGAGCCTGTAGTGAACTGTTCTCTGTGCACCTTTCAGTGAAAGTAGCATTTTTAGCAGCCATTACATCGGCCAGGAGAGTAGGGGTGTTGAGGGTGTTAGCATCACATCTTCCATATATGGTTTTTATGTGGATAAAGTCTACCTTCATCCTCATCCAAGGTTCCTTACGAAAGTGGTCTCCTCTTTTCACATCAGTTAGGCAATTTACTTAACGTCCTTCTCAAAGCCTCACAGTAACAAGGAAGAGGAGTCACTGCACACTCTAGAAGAGATTAGTGTTTTATCTGGAGCAAACTAAGCCATTCAGATTTTCGTCTCAATTGTTTGTTGCATTTGCAGACAGAAGAAAGGGCAGTCCAGTTTCCACACACAGGATTTCAGCATGGATATCCAGTTGTATTAGTTTGTTACCAGTGGGCTAATGCAGAGCTGCCGGATAGAATATTGGATCATTTGACTAGATCCCAAGCAACCTTTGAGGCATTTCTGGCCCATGTGCCATATTGGACATTTGCAAGGTGGCAACCTGGTCATCATGTCACAAATTTGCCTCTCACTATGTAATCTCAGCAATCCAGAGAGTAATCTGAATTTGGGTGAATGGTCCTCCAGTCTTTGTTCAAATAGACTCTGATCCTGCCTCCAAATTAGAACTGCTTTTGAATCACCTTCAGTGGAATGGACATGTGCAATCACTCGAAGGAAAAATGGTTAGTAATCTTTCTGTAAGTGGTGTCCTTCGAGATGTGTTGCACGTGTCCATTCCATAACCTGCCCTCCTTCCTATTTCTATCAGAGTCATTCCTGTAGGAAGGAGCTGGGAGGGCGTCTGCGGAGGCTTGGCCCTTTATGCCTGTGCAATGCGCGTGAGATAGCAGAGTGCACTCAGACTGCCCTGACAGTTACTGCTAAAGATAAAAATGCTCCAACTGTGCATTGGAGTGCACAGACAACTACATGGAATAGATGTATGCAGCATATTGTGAAGAACAGCAGTTATAGAAAGGTAACTCTTTTTTGTTTGCCTTTGCTGTAGGTATATGGTGCAGTGGCCAGGGATCCGTATACTTCGTCGCCAGGAACTTGATGCTTTCCTTTCTCAAGCATTGTCTCCAAAACTCTATGAACCTGACCAGCTACAGGAACTTAAGGTAATTCTTAATCCAGCTTTCTTCACTAGAGAAATCTGGCCTCAACTGATCCCTGATATTAACATGAGGAAATGGTGTTTTTCACTAAAGACATTAAGGCCCAGTTTTTTAAAGGTGTTCCTGATCTGGTATCCAATGTCCCTCGTTTGTGCTGGGAAGCTTCTCCAGGAACGTTTCATCTACTATGTTCTGCATATTGTACAGCTCTTCAATGTATTTTTTTCCATCGCTTATTGAGATCTTGATAAAAAGTTTGAAGAAGAAAAAGGCACTGGGAAGTGACAATGCCTATGTCTTATTTTCAAAACGGATTTAGGCACTTGAAAGTCAAGGGATTTTAGGCTCCTAAATCAGATGTTGCAACACTAAGCACAGTAATGCCTAAATTCCTTTAAAAATCTGGTGTGTCCCTTCAACTGATGTCACTTAATATGTGAAATACAAACTTTTTTTAAGTGTAGCAAAGAGTGGTACTTACTTAGTTGTATTGTTTATATTATGTAAATAAAATTGTAGAGGATTGTTTTGGTGAGATTTTATTCTTACTATTTTATGATAGCACTTTGGAAGCTTAGCCCAGAAACCTGTTTCTGAACAGATCTTTATTTTCCTTCTTGTGAGGCTGTTTTTGAATGATCATCTTGCTGATTTAAGTAAATAGATTTCTTTGTTTTGGGTCAAAGGTTGCTTGTAGCATTTATTTTGGGTGGAGAAACTCACAAAGAAGCTTATGTAGACTTAAAAGTGGTGGGGAAAGCAGTCTTAAATTTTAACTTGCATGATTTTAAAAGACTGTAGCAGAGATGCTTATCTTTCTAGATACAATTACCTATTATGGAGTAAACATAACTAGCTAAACAGTGGACTTTATTTACTATATGGATACTGCACAGGACAAAGTGTTGATCAACCTGTGCAACATCTTGGCATTACTGTGGGAAATCTTTTCCTAGACCTTTGTATGTCCAGCTCTCTTCACAGTGGCACTCTCTTAGAACTCCTACCAGAATTCTGTGCCTCAGAATGGAGAAAATGGCAGGGTTTAGTCTTGTATTTATAACAGACAGCTGGTTCTTGAGCCCAACTAGTACTCTGCTAACTGAAACAGAAGAAAGCTTTAGCTTGGGACAGAGAGTTGATGACCTGGAAGCAACCCCCTCAGTCTTTTCCGTTGTTGGAAGATGGTTGGTTGAGAGAAGGAGACAGTGAGGAACAGAAGTGTTTCACTTCTGCAACCTCACACTAAAGGAATGGTTGTATGTAGTCTTCCAAAGTCCCCAGTATAAGAAGTAGAGCCCAGCCAAACCAGAGAAGACTATCTTCCTACAGTGACTCAAAGGCAATTGCTCTAAGCCAGTGCACGAGCATGGGCAGTACTGAACTGGATGGACAGACAGCAAAAGCACCTCTTTTTCCCAGGTTGAGGTCCACAGTTAGAAGAAGACACTGCAAAGAGCAGGGAGAAGCAGCAGCCTATGGTACTGCTGTCTGTAGTAGCTGGAGCAGATGCAGCTCACCTAGATTTCAACTATCCAGGCTCAGACAAGTAGAGTCATTGTGGTTCCCCCTGCCACCAGGATCCAGCCAATAGGAGTGCTCCAGAGGTCATGCGTTGTTTATATGCTTTCCTTTGGTGACAAGTAGGCTATATCTTGCCAGAGCCTTACCTGCCTGTGTTTATTGCCAACCCCAGCTGGATATTTTCTCTGTTGAATCCTTTAAGCAAGTCAAATGTCGCCTTTAAGAAGCCATCTCCTATTTCTCCCACTCATTTCAGGAAGGCTCTTCAGGCTATCATTCAGCCATAAAAAGAAATTGCATAAAGAGAAGCATATAAGACAACTAAATGAATTGACCACAATGAATCCCACATTTTAAGCATAAAAGAGCTAATAAATCCCATAAATGGTCATGTGAAAGAATCATGTGGAGAGAATCAGTTTCCTGGATTCTTGCAGCCCAAGGTGCCTGAAAAGCCCAGACTTAAAATTTAAAAAAAAAAAAAAAAAGGGGGGGGGAATAAGGGGAGAGAGATTCTTCATTGTCATCTTCCTCTTCAAGCTTTTAATTACTGGAAGAAAGGAGATAATGAGACCCAGGACAGAACACAGTCAGCCAAAATGCGCGCGTACACAGTTCTTGCAAGACTGCTCATCTGTTGCGCTCAAAGCGAAAACTCTCAAGAAACGTGTTTCAGCCATTGTGAATGTGATCATCTGCAGAAGTCCTTGACTGATTGCTAAACAGCAACATATCAGATTCCTGGAAGTGGCATCATTAAGTCCTCCCATCATTCACAATTGCCTCTGTGGAGCCTGAACTGAGTCCATCAGAAGAGTTGCTGAGATCAGTGTGTCTGTATTTTCTCACAATCAGTTGTGGTTGTCCTCTTTTTAAAGAGAGTCTTAAAAATAAATGCTTTAACCATGCAACTACAGTATGTCACCTTCCTTCCAGATAATGTGGTTAACGGAGCTGACTCAGTAGTCTGAGCAAAGGATAACTCTTTTGCATGGCCTGAGGGGTAGTGCACATCTCTCCAGGAAAACGCATAGCCAGCTTCTGTCCAAATCACAAACGTCCCTTGAGTGAGACACCCTAAATATTTAGAAGTACGATCAAAATATATTTGCACGTGTCTGAGGCCTACACAAGTCAACACAAGTACTTTATCCTGCAGCAGGCTGGGGGAAAAAGCCATATTAAGTCTTAATAGCAGGATGGATCTAGGCATGTATCTCAGGGTCTCACAAAGCTAACTGGGCAACCCTACCTGTAGATATTGATGAAAACTCAAACAGCAACTTCATGGCCAAAAAGGTGGAATGTGCCATATGCAGAAATCTGCAAGGCAATAACTTGATCTTCATTCCTTACATTTTCATAACTCAAAAGTTTAGACATCATGTCCTCTGCAGATTTTGTTTTGCAAGTGTTAATAAAGTAAACAGTCTTGTCCCCGTCTCCAGGCTCAGTGGGGAGAGGAGGAAACCCCACTATGAAGACTGCTGGACACAAAGCTTCTGACAAAAGAATTCCTAGAGGAGAATAAATTTTTTTTCATCTCTGCAGAAAAATGAGTGGCAGAGATGTCTACTGATAAACAGGATATTTTACCTTAAAAGTGTGTGTTTCTTGATGGAGAATTTTTTTTCTCCATCAACAGTTTTATTTTTAGATTGTGTGTAGGATTAGTATGGAATATTTCCATAATACTTGTTGGTAACTGCAAATGTAATATTTGATGCTTGGTTATTATTGTCTTCACACATGGTTGCTGCTGCTTTCTGTTGAAGTCTGGCACAGAAGGAGCAGCTGAGTTTGAACACAGCTGCATATCTGTAAAGTGATTTAGATCCTCTTTTTTTGATCTTGCAGATTTCTGATTATGTGTATGAAAAAATAAAGCAATGTAATTATTATTGAAAATTAATGGCAAAGTTCTCCTTGGAAATATTTTCAAGAAAGGAAGGATTGACATCTTCATGTGTCAATGGAACAGGCAGAGTTCTCTTGTTTCAAAAACAAATGCTACAAGCAAGTGCTCCTTATTTTCTTTCCATTATCTCTTCTTATCTTTCAACCAATCTATTCTTTTACCGTCACATACCCATTCTGCATTCTTTCAGCTCCAATCCTTGTATTCCTAACATTTGTTTCTTTATGATACAAGACTGCCTTTCCTGAATGCTTCAGGTGCTGACACAATTTTTTCAAAGATGGCAACCTTCTTCTCGAGAACTATAATTTTGCATGCACAGGTATCAGACTCCAGCACCTGCACACAGTGGTGGTTGTACGTACAAAGTTGCTGACAAATAAAAGTCCACTTATTGCAAATCAGACTCTTAACAGTTCTATTTTCAAAATAGACATGAAAATAATGGCATAAAATAATAACTTGAAATTCTTTCTGATATTTTCTCTATGTTTAACTGAAATTTAATTTTTACTTGAAGATTGAGAATCTAGATCCCCGAGGAATTCAGCTATCTGCTTTGTTTATGAGTGGTGTGGATATGGCACTTTTTGCAAATGATGCTTGTGGACAGCCAATCCCATGGGAGCACTGCTGTCCATGGATGTATTTTGATGGGAAACTGTTCCAGACCAAGCTCATCAAAGCAAGCCGGGAGAAAGTTCCTCTCATTGACCTCTGTGATGGTCAGGTATGTAGTTTCTGAAATGCAATTTTCTCTTGTGTTCTGAATTTTCTGTAGTTTCTAATACAGTTCATTTGGTAGTTATCCTGGATTTACGAGGGTGTGGTCTTTCTATCTGGAATATAGATACATTTGGGATAGGAAATGGACCTTTAATTATTATGACTCTGAGTCTATCCCCTCTTGCGGAGGAATAGCATTTTAATAGACTTTGAAGGAAATAGAGTGGCTTCATTTTTCCTCTGTCCTGTAATCTCAGCAGACACTCTAGAATTCACTAGTTACTTTGAGGATGTACATTAATTCAATTTATCAAAAGACTATTATGCGTACATATGTAAGATACTTATCTGGAAATTGAAATCTGTGTACATTCTCAAGGTAATGAGCAAATCAAGTAGAGTTGGCAGCTATATCTGTGTTACGTCTCAGCAGCAGCATTTTGTTTTGCATCAAGATTGCAATGCTGTCAAAAAGGGCTAAGCTAACGTTGTTTTTACAAACAAACACAATCCAATACCTAATTTATTTGACAGAGAATTGAAAAGAGTGAAGTCAGGCTTACACCACCTATGCTCAAAAACCTTTAATTTCTTACAGAAAACAGGTTTTTTAAAAATAAACAATATATGAGTATCACAAAATATCACTAAGTGACTGCATGTAGTAGTTTATTTTACTTCAGTATTTCTTTTTCTGGAAGAGGAAATATTGCAGTAAAGTCAATAGTATAACAAATGCTAATCACCTTCTTTGACTTGTTAGGAAATCTAGAGTGGGAGGAGTTGGTAAGCCCACCATTTGCTTGTATTTGTTTCTGACTCTTGGAAAGTTGGTTGTAGACTACTGTATTAATTTGAATCCTCTCCTTGGACCGCTACCTTGTGATGGAGAGGCTTGTGTGTCCCAGTGACCTTGAGAACTATGTCGTGGTGTGTCATCACTCAGACTAGAAACAATAAGGTGCCAGGTCCAGATGGCATCTCTGACAAAGTTGATGGAATAGCACTTGTGCAAAAACTTCTTCAACTTCTTGTTAGAATTTGGATTAATGAGATAATTCCACCTAGCTTAAAGAGTGCCAATATTCTGACCATTTTTAAGAAAAGGAACAAGTCAGTGTGTGGGAATTACTGAGGTATTGCCATCCTTTCCATTGCCGGAAAGATCCTTGCTCACATCCTGTTAAACCATCTCCTCCCTCTTGCTGAAGATGTCCTTCCGGAATCCCAATGTGGTTTCAGACTGTCTCGCGGCACCCCCTATATGATTTTTGTTGCATGACAGATCCAAGAGAAGTGTAGAGAACACCACCAGCCATTGTTTATAGCTTTTGTTGACCTAACTAAGGACTTTGATTCCATCAATCGTGAAGCATTGTGGAAGATGGTGTCTAGGTTCGGTTGTCCATTGAAGTTGATTCGTGTTCTCAGGCTACATCATAATGGAATGACCACCATCGTCCTCTGTAATGGATTAGAAAAGGACCCGTTCACCAACTGAATTAATGTTAAGCCAGACTGCGTTGTGGCCCAACCCTTTTCTGTCTGTCTTGCCATAATCTTGATTCTTATTTGTGACTGCCTTTCCTCTGGAATTGGCATTGAGTATCACATGGATGGCTAGCTTTTCAATCTGTGGCATCTTCATTCTAAAACTTAAGTCACCAAGACTGTTATTAGTGACCTTCAGTGTGCTGGCTGTGCTTTCCTGGCACACAACAAGGCTGACTGGCAATCCACACTGGATCTGTTCTGAGGTGCCAGTCATACTTTAGGACTCTCCCTCAACATTGGGAAGACTAAGGTGCTCCACCAGCCTGCCCCAGCACAAGTTGACCCCCTTGTCCCATAAATTGTCATGGGCAATGACCCTCTGGAAAACTGATTATTTTCCTTTTCTGGGTAGCTAGCCTTGCTCTCCCAGGCAGCCAACCTTAATGTGGAGATTGAGCATAGGATCCATTGTGCCAACGCATCCTTTGGGAAATTGTTCCATTGTGTCTTTATTGACAGAAATCTGCAGATGGAAACCAAGATTCTGGTCTACATTGCAGTAGTCATCCCCACTCTTCTTTATGGGTGCGAGACCTGGGTGACATACCGAAGCCATCTTAAGTATCTGGAGTGGTACCAACAGCGCTGCCTTAGGAAGATTCTCTGGTTTTAGGGAAGACGGTTGCACCAATGTCAGCGTTCTCTCTGTAGCTAACATCACCAGCATTGAGGCAGAGATTATGAAATGTCCGCTTAGCTGGGCTGGTCTTTGTGGGTGGATGGCTGATACTTGTCTTCTGAAGAAGTCTCTCTTCTCAACTTAGTATGGTAAGAGGACCCGTGAGGGACAGAGGAAATGCCACAAGGATGTATATCTTAAGAAGGGAGGCATTGACCCCACGAATTGGGAAGAGTTATCTGGCAATAGACTGCAATGGCATCACATCACATATCAAGCCTCAGCCGATTTTGAAGAGAATCGCCTTACCCACGAGACTGACAAACGGCAGAGGAGGATGGAAAGTGTACAGCATCCTAGCCAGCAGTTGTGCTTTCTCCAAGCAACTACCTGTCACGTGTGGAAAAATCTGAAAATCATGAATTGGATTCTTTGGCCATCTTACATCTCATCAGTGACTTCCCTGGCAGATATCCTCATATCGAGAGATAGCCGACAGTGACGGATTAACTTGAATATGGGAATTTGTTGTGAATCAGTGAAATATGGATAGTATATTTTTACCCACTATAGCAAATTGTGATTTATCCATTGAAAGCCAGCTTTATTAAGAAATACTGGTGTGTCCCAGCACCAGTCTACGTTTAGCATTCCTTCAGTCAGGTTTATAAACATAATTTGTATAGCACAAATCCAAGATGTTAACATTTATTTGTGCCTTTTTGTTTGTTTGTAGGCTGAGCAGGCTGCCAAGGTTGAAAAGATGCGACAAAGCATCCTAGAAGGATTAAATTTCTCCAGGCAGAATCATCCACTCCCTTTCCCACCTCCACCTGCCATGCCTTTCTATCCAGCTTCTATGTATCCTCGACACTTTGGGCCAGTCCCACCACCTCAGGGCAGAGGTAGAGGCTTTCCTGGTAAGTGAGTGGTTGGCAGTACCTGTACATGGATTCAAATTGGTATGAAATAAATACTATCATGTCATTCATATTCCAAGATTGTGTTTTGATTCATCAGTCCAACATCATAACAGTAGTGCAGTAAAATAAATGGTCAGAATGTGGTCCAGTATGTCTGTTGCTGGAAGTATCATTTTTATTAGTTGTGCCCAAGTAACCGAGGAGCCTGTAGTAATACCATTTGTTTCTATCAAGATTGTAAGTAGTTGTGCCCATGCAAAATGCCTTGGAGGAATGTTTGTATGTGGAGGAAAATAGAGGAATAAATCAGCATAAGAGTATAGGAAAAGTACAACTGATAAGACCGACTAACTTTAAAATGTTCACATTCATAAATGTAGAGTATGAATGAATGTCTTAATTTAAGAAGGGAACAGGGCAGTTGTTGGGGCTGAACACAAGAATAACCTCCTTTACCCCCTTTAAAAAAAATTAATTTTGGTACTTTCATTTAATCAGAGGCACGTCCTAGAGTAAGCA
This sequence comes from Emydura macquarii macquarii, assembly GCF_026122565.2. NCBI lineage: Eukaryota > Metazoa > Chordata > Testudines > Chelidae > Emydura > Emydura macquarii. The sequence continues at coordinate 4,110,526 of NW_027131105.1, read as the reverse complement.
CAGGAGATCACTGAATGATCATGCCATTCTGGATTCGATTCCCTTCCTCGTAGCAGTAACCCCACACTCAAAGGGCTATGTATAAATTTATATTGAACAGTTGGGAAGATTAATAGGTGGTGGGTTTTTTTGGTGTGGCAAATGCAATCATGAAGGCTTATTGCCTCAAAACTTGTAAGCATGTCAACACCACTTACGCCCTGGAGCTTCAGATCTCCAGATTCACAAGTATGTTTCCTACCCAAATCAAGGGTTACACTTAGTGGCTCAGAGACACATAGGCCAAGGTTACAATTACTTTGGATAGGGCCCTCTAATTGGTGGTGAGTTGCTCCTGCATTTCATCAGCCTCTGATCTGGCTGGGCAGTGGGGCTCCCATGTCCCACTGTCTGCTAAACCAGCAGGCTTTCTCCTGCCTTAGATGTTGAATGGTGGTAGTCACTGTGATGCTAAAAGGAACATGGCAACAGCTTATGTTTCAGGGAATTCCCATATACCCGGCCCCCTGACAGCTTTTCCCCTGTCTTTCTTTACCCTGGGTCTAACAGGAGTCTGTGGCTTTGGAGGCCCTTATGGGGAAACAGTAGCAACAGGCGCTTACCGGGCCTTCCGGGTGGCAGCAGCAGCAGGACACTCCGGAGCCTTCTCTGGCAATGACAACAACAGGACTAGCAAGTTTCAGGGCGGTAATTATACCAAACCCCTTTTCTTAGAGCTTCTGGCAACAGCTTCTTTCACTTCACAGTCTGGTCTCAGGCTTTCCACTGGCTGCCAGTTTTCCTGTCTGTCTAACTGTCTCCAGCAATCACTCTTCTAGAACCTTCTCGGGTTACTGTGAAATCCCTCACTGCCTGCTGTACTCTACTGGAATCTTTTCCCTAGGTCCCTATGGCAAACTGGTCTCGGTGCCAATCTGCCTGTTACGTTAGCATAACATTCTTATTTAAATACAAAAATGCTTTAACATTTAAGTAAAAGTGTTCTGCCTTTTGTGCTTCAGAATGTTAGGGTGTGTTATAACAAGCTCCGCTTTGCTTGGACATGTTAAAGATTTCCTAAAATTGGAGAGCAATAAGGCATCTTGAAAAAGTGACACAGTAGAAGTTCTTATATTTGTGTTACTGCTAATCCATCCTTCATTGGTGCCTCATGTCAAAGTTTGGATTTCAGGCTTAAGTTAAATGTTTAGATTTCTTTGTCCATGGTTTTTCTCTTTGGTAAAGGGGGACAGTAGAAATCCATGAATTCCAGTTACTTACTTGAGCTACAAGTTTCCCATATATGTAGCTGTATTCTCTAGCATCTAAGCTTCTGTTTAAAAAAACAAGCAAATATTTCTAACACTCTATTGCAAAAATAACCTTGCCAGTGTAAACAGTACACAATTAAAGCTGAAAGAATAGCAAAGAGAAGCATGAACTGTCTGCATTAACCAATGCTGTAGTTTTAAAGTGTATTAACCTTTGAAAACTAACTACATCTTCATAAATCCCATAATTGTTAACCCTTTCATTGCTGACAGTCTTAGAGTAACATCTAGCTCTATTGTGCTTACTTTGATTTCTGGAAATATATTATGCTCTGATCTAGCATTAATTTTTAAGGACACTACTAGACAGGTATAAAAAAGCAAATTTTGAATGTCAGTAGTACTGATATTCCCTGTTTGGATATTCTGATTTTTGCTCCTGTCTCTAAAAAAGGAGGGTAAAATAGTGTTTAAAATTGTCAACTAAAATACTATTTCTATAACATAGTCCAGCTTTAGTAATTTTAATGACCTTTCTTGTGCATCATGCTGATGAAAGTACAATAGTAAATGTAGGATAATTGAATATAAAAATAATTCCTTCTTAGTTACTTTCATGCTACCACTTTGTTTAAAAAAAACAAACAAACCTGACATATTTTGTAAAATTTCCCTTCAGACTCTTAGTATCAATCTAAACATTATTTCAAATGACTGAAACTGAAGTAGTCACATAAGCATATTTATTTTTAATTCATGATTCATTTAATTGAATAAAGGGCTTCTAGACTCAAATTTTAGCTACAATTTCTTTAAACAGCCACATCATGGAAATTAGTTTCACAGTATCAGAAAAGGAATCTCTTTGTATAATGAAGATTGACAGAGCCTATTTTTGCTATTCATTAATAACTTCAATTTAATGATAGTAAAGAACAATTTTTGGTTTTGCGTTTATGTGCAGGAGTCCAACCTATTCCTTCTCAGGGAGGGAAACTTGAAATAGCTGGCACTGTTGTTGGCCATTGGGCTGGAAGCAGACGTGGACGTGGGGGTAGAGGGCCATTTCCTCTACAGGTAGTTTCTGTTGGAGGACCAGCAAGAGGGTAAGTGCAATACCATAGAAACTGTTCTTAACAAAATGCAATAATTTGATGCGTTAGAGCAGTGGCTCTCAACCTTCCCAGACTGCTATACCTCTTTCAGGAGTCTGATTTGTCTTGTGTACCCCCAGTTTTCACCTCACTTAAAAACTACTTGCTTACAAAATCAGACATAAAAATACAAAAGTGTCACAGCACACTATTACTTAAAAAATTGCTTACTCTCTCATTTTTACCATTATAAATATAAAATCAATTGGAATACTTACATTTCAGTGTATAGTAGATAGAGCAGTATAAATAAGTCACGGGTCTGTATGAAATTTTAGTTTGTACTGACTTTGCTAGTGCTTTTTAATGTAGTCTGTGGTAAAATTAGGCAAATATCCAGATGAGTTCATGTACCCCCTGGAAGATCTCTGCATACCTCCGAGGGTACATGTATCCCTGGTTGAGAACCACTACACTAGAGAATCCAGGTGACAGCAGAGGTTGCATAAAATATTATGCTTACATTTCTTTCTGACTTGCATGTGTAGTGGACTAGGTGACAGTAATGCCCTTATTCAGGAGTTCAAGAGCACTTGTATGTTAATTTTAAGGTGTTGTTTCTCTGTAATTCAGATAAATTAAAACATTTCTTTGCACAAAAATACCTCATTCTGAATCTAACTACGTATGTTTCACTGGTCCTGTAGCAGGATATGACTCAATAGCATTTCAGTTGCAAGAACATAAGGAACACATTTGTGCCAACCAAACCCATCCCTGCATTTTAAATTTTTTTCTTGATGATGATAAAGCGCTGGTGGGGGAGGGAATACCTCAATGTGGAGTTTTAAAGGTGTAATGATGCCCAGATACTACGGTGATGAGGAAAATTACATGCAAAAAAACTAGGTTAAAAGGACATTAAGCACCGTCAGCTCCTATTGATTTCAGCTGGTGCTATGGATACTCAGCAGTTCTGAAAACCAGAACCGTTGCCAAATAAAGATATGAATTGATTTTTTTAGAAGCTGATATTTGTTCCCAGAGATTTATTATCATTATTTGTGTTACGTAGCATTTAGCAAACTTAATAGGGATTTTAACTCCATTGTGCTAGGCACTGCATAAATACTTTAAATCCCAAAAGTTAACAGGAAATTAATATATTTTTTGTATCTATAATTATTTGCAATCAGATATAGCTTCAAAGGAGTGGAATAAAATAGGTGTGTTAATGTATCTCTTATTTATTAACTTCTTCCCCACCATTTACAAATGCCTGGCATGTAGGCCTCATCTGGTCTCTCTTGGTATGTTTATGTGGCCTGCATGATACTACTAGATCATGCAAAATCTAAGCTTTCATTTAAAAAAAAAAAAAAAAAAAAGTTTCTAGCCCCTCAGGGTTTGAAAATAGCTCCTCAAATGTGAAGTGAACGTAAATGCAGCCATGTCTTCCTGGGTCTGCAGGCATCCTGAAACAATAAGTCTGGGAGACATGACTTCCCCTCCCCCCATTAATCTAGTTGAAATATAAACTGTAAAGCTCAATGCTAACTCTTTATTGTCATCGACTGTTTCATTGCTGATCATTTTATTGGCCAGAATAGGGTGGCAGTGAAGCCCTTGAGTAGTTTGAGAAAGAATTGGAAGTTGCTGCAGGGAGGGAAGATCAGAAAAAAGACGGGGACAAGGAAGAAGGAAATAAACAGAAAAGAGGATAGGAAAGGAAGAAAAATAAAGGGCAGAAATAATAGTGGTGCTAAAGGGAGAGGACTTAGCTATATATAAAGATGTATTCTGTGTTGCTTCTTTGTACAAACAATCTGGTGGACTTCAGTGGGAGTTGAGCTTTGAAATGAGAATAGTATGTAGATATAAATTTATCTCACAGTTTTTTATCTTCCTTGGACACCTCTTTCCACATGGCTTCCCAAGAACTCAGTTCAACACCAGGTTTTGACACTTTAGCTCAGGGGTAGTCAGTTATTTTGTCACTGTCCAAATTTCTTGGTCAAGGTCCAGACTCCAGAGAAAATAATAAAAAATAACAATAATAATTATAATAAGTAAATAAAAAGATTTCAGAGTCCATTCAAAAGCATCTGGCAGTCCAGATTTGGCCCACAGTGGCTTATTGACTACTCCTGCTTTAGGTATTTTTATCTGGCGTGCAGCAAAGTGATGGTGACTTGATTAGACTCAAACTTAAGGAGTGGGTATAGAAAGTACCACACATCCAAAGTTACACAGAAACTCTTCCTTATATACATTTACACATTACATTGCATTTACTATGCATTGCATCACATTTTGAGATTGGTTGGGTTATTTTGTAGGAACCAATCACTGCACACCATGCTCTGTCCATGCATGACTTACTTTTTACCTCATCTTACGTTCCAGACTTATCTTGTCCATTGTAAATGGTTTCCTGGGTGTTCCCCCTTTTCTGGGCTAATACAGACATTCTGTTTCTTAGCTTACTGACCCATTTACCTATTTTAGAACAGACATTCTGTTTCCAGCCTGCTGATCTATTTACCTCCCTAATCCTGTCTCCCAAGAAATAAGGCCTCATCTATGTCCAATTACTCATGTCAAGCCACGCCTAAATTCCACTGCTTTTGCTTTTCTTCTTTATATTACTATTTGTTTTATTTGCATTATATTCCTGGGTTTTTTGTGCTTTTTTGTAAGTTTATTACACAGCAACACATTATTAAGACCAGAGTAGTTGTAATTATTTGAACTATCATTAATACTAGGCTTTAAGTATGAACTAGGGGTGCAAACATACCTTCTATGGCATAGCCTACCAAGGTGTAATTTTACATTATAAGCTTGCTCTGCCTTTAAAGCATCCTTTTGTAATTTTAACTTTGTTTTTATTTTAATTACGTTATTAAAAACTGATACCAAATATATTTTTTTTTCATTTATTACTTCAAGAAATATAGGTGGGAAACAGAACCTAGTCCAATTAAAATAGAATTCCCTAGGTTCATACCAGAAGCGGTTCATTTCTGCTGTTACACCATAGTTATTACCAGCATATGAGGTTTTTACTTTACCAACACTCCAGCATTTCAACCGTACTGTACAATTTGGAGACTGAGTCCCCAGAGTGAACCCAAATGATGGCAACCTTGTCTGTAAGAGTTTACATTTACACCTGCATATATAAGTCCCCGAGGTGCAAACAACACTACATGTTTGGGGCTTTTCTGACCTTGCATTGCTTTGTGGCAGTATTTGAGGAGGAAAAACCATTTTTTCACATTTTGTGGGTTGCAGTAGTTTCACAATTAGCTTTATGGCATTGGATCATTGTTAATTATTTTACCATGCACCTTTTGCTGTCACCTTTTCTGTATCAAATTTTTAACTTTTTTTGGTGTTGAGGGCAAGTTTTCATGCTCTGTATCACATAAGTTCCAGAGGGGTAGTCGTGTTAGTCTGTATATAGCAAAAGCAACGATAGTCCTCTAGCACTTTAAAAACTAACAAATTTAATTTCTGCAGGCATAAGCTTTTGTGGGCTGTAACCCTCTTAGTCAGATGAAGTTACGAAAGCTTTTGCCTGCAGAAATTAAATTTGTTAGTCTTTAAAGTGCTACAGGACTCTTGTTGTTTTTGCTGTATCACATAAGGCTGCTTTTGCTTTGTATAGCATGTATTTTTAATATTACACGTTGTTATTAGAACACAATGACTTAATTTCATACTTAATATTTAAACCCTTTTAATGCCATTTCCCTTTTTATTAGATAGTGACCCTTAGAGTAAGGGGTGTGTATTTAACCTATTCCAAACGTAGGGATTTTGCATTTACTTCAGGCTTGTCGCTGAGGTTACTTTACCTGCTCCAGACAAATGGCATCCAACTCAAGCACCACTATTTGTTGGAGTTTCCTCCAAGACCTCTTTCAAGTCTGCTTCCCAAGAATGCCGTTTAACTCCATATATTGTCAGTTAGGTATTTTTATTTAGCATGCAGCCAAGCAACACTGAGTTGATCAGACTCAAGAATATGGGATGGGTATAGGGCGTACCATACATCCAGAGTTACACACAAAACCACCTTCTTTTATATCAGGGGTGGGGAACCTTTTTGTTGCCAAGGGCCTGATGGTGAACCTTTTTGTTGCCAAGGGCCTGATGGTGGCCCTGGCGGCGGGCGGGGATTCGGCGGCAGGGGGGGGATTCGGCGGCGGCACAGTTACGTGTGGGGCGGTGCTCGCCGCCGAAATGCTGCCGCCGTTTCCGCCTTTTCGGCGGTGCGGTTTTGCAGTGTCCGCAGGGTTCTGTGGGGCAGTAACCGCCTCCGGACTCCACCCGCCGCCGAAAATGGGCAGACGGCGGCAGGGTTTTGGCGGCAGGGTTTCGGCGGCGCGCACTTCCCGCCCGCCCGCGAGCCGGATCAAATTCTTTCTCCGGCCCACGGGCCGGAGGTTCCCCACCCCTGTTTTATATACTTTTACATATTCTGTTGCATTTACTTACATTGCATCACGTTTTAGGATTGGCTGGGTTACCTTGTAGGAACCAATCCCTATACATGCTCTGTCCATGTACGATTTATTCTTTCCATCACCTTAAATTGCAGACTTATCTTGTCCATTGTAAATGGTTCCCTGGATGTTTCCCCTTTTCTTGGCTGGTGCAGGCATTCCATCTCTTAGTTTATTGACTCATTTGCCTGTCTTAATTAGCACAGACATTCTGTTTCCAGCCTGCTGATCTATTTACCTCCCTAATCTGTCTCCCAAGAAATGAGGCCTCACTATATCCAGTTACTCATGTCAAGCCAGGTCTACACTCATGCATGTGCATTAATTAAAAGGGGAATCTGGCCTTCTCCATAGAGTAAGTTCAACGCCTCTGATTTAAGCTAAATATAGTACTTCTGATTACAACAGGGAAGGGTTCTGACGATTGTATATTGCCACTGTCAAAGGGGGAGGAGTCCAAGATCAGAACATCTATGCATATAATGATGATATGTAGTTGCTAGGGCATTACCATTACTTCTTTGAAGGCACCCTCACATATCCACTGTTTCTTCTGCTCGTCTTAAGTAATTCACTTCGCTCATTTGCATTGGAGAGGAGCCCTTCCATTTTCTGGATACTAGAACAAGCAAATGTACAGTCTCTTGCACCTGGAACCCTATAATCAAGATGCTAAACTGACATCCTAAATAGGGATCACGCTGTGTCTGGGAGCAATCGAATTGCTGCAAGTATGTAATCGTTCCCAGCAATACCTAAATGGAAAAGAGATGTAGAGAGATGCTCCAGTGGTAGCTTGCCAGAGAGAAGATAAAATCTTTCCAGGCTTCCCTACTTCAAAGATGCTATGTTGGGTAGGCATTTTAGTTTGGGAGATTTGTTACCACCTCCAAAAGCCGAAATTCTTTGCAGTGCCAAATCTGCTCTACTCCAGCCAAATCATAATGTAAACTAACCTGTCTGTATCTGGAGCTACTAAAAATGGATCATTCAGAGGGGGAAAAAATGTCATTCACCAGAAAGTGGCAGTCCGCATAAAGGGCTGACAGGAAATACACCCTTGTGTCAGAGTCCTCTCAAAACAGGCATTTGAATGATTGAAGATTTCATCTGTGGACTTAATTTGCTACCAAAGAGGAAAGAGTTATTCTCTACTGAAAACTGGAAACAGGGACACCATTGTCCATCCTTTGTCACTTCATCCAGCTCACTTTTTCATCTCTGTCTTAACAGAGAGCAGATCAAGTGAGGCTTACCTTCATTGTTCTGTCTTGACTCCATGTAACTTAATTCTCAAATGTCTTCTCTAAGCAATCCACTGATCTTCAGTCTTCTCCATACCATTAAGTGTGACCAGCAGACATTGATTAACTTTGATCCTTCAGTATCCAGTGAGATGTGAATCTGAATTGTAAAAACCTATTTTTCAACTACTTAGAGGGCACAGTCACCTAATCCTAAATGAAATTAGTTAATGGGATGGCTCTGTCTTATTTTTGTAAATTGAAAAATGCATACCAGATTACAATGAGTAGTCAGATGTGTAAAGTATCCATTTCATCTTTGTTTCCTTCTAATTCCATTTACTACTACTTATTGCATTGAGGGTGTGCATACAAAGACTGAGGTTGGTACTTGAGGTGATTCAATCTAAAATAGACGTAACACAGAAAAGATGATAAATTCTAGGAGTGGAATAAGTGGAAACATTGGACCAGAACTTGGCTCCTGCTTTGTTCTACTCTGGCAGCACAAAGCAGCCTTAAAGCTAGCAAAATCAGCTACTTGGAGACTCTCCTGGCATAGGGGAATCTTCAGGTTGCATTAGAGACAGCTATGCAGAAAAGGAGGCATGGGTCACGAACTGCAGAAATCACCAGTTTCTGGAATGGCTCAGTGGGGGCTGGGGTAACCAGCACAGCATAGAACAGCCCTGAGACTGCTCTAACCTCCAAGGGAGGTTGTGGCAGCTCCTTCGCTGGAGGTTTTCCAGCTGGATAGCCATGTGTCTTGGATGATTTAGACTCCACAAATCCTGCATCTTGGCAGGGGCTAGATCAGTGGCCCCAGCCTTTTTGAGTGAAAGCCCCACTAGTTAAAACACGTGCCTATCCCACTACCTCCCCCCACTTCCTCCCCCCCACTGGCCATAAATACATATAACCTCTATAAACACATATAATGATAATAACAAATTACTGTTACCTGAGTAAGAAGCTGAGCCTTCTCTGGCTCAGCCGCCATCACACGCCTCGTGGCCCTGCCTCTTCCCGTTCCTCATGGACGGAGGATAATGGAGGTGGTGGGTGCTGGCGGACTGGCCGGGGTTGCTCATCTGCTACAGCCAGTGTGGAGCTCGGGGCTGCTGCTTCCTTGTGGGGGCTGCTTCTTCATGCTGGCTGGGCGCCCACACGGCTTGGGAGGAGGGGGCTGCTTCTCTGCTTCAGCCGATGCAGGGCTCGAAGAACTAAATGACCTCAATATTAATGAAACTTCACGGACCCCCTGTAATCTTTGGCACCCCCCAAAGGGGTTGTGCACCCCAGGTTGGGAACTGTTGTGCTAGATGACCCTTGCAATCCCTTCTAACCGTATGATTCTAAGTTACTCCTTTGGACCTGATCAGCACCAGGCAATCCTATTTCTCATTCCTGTTCTGTGCTAGGAGAACTAAGGCTCTGGCCCCCTTGGTTTGATCTACATGCTTGGAGTAAAGTCAGGAGTAGCCTGTTGCTGTTAGTTTCCAATACTGAAAATGAAAACTATTTTATAAATAAAAGGAAAAAAGTCCCTGATATCGTGGTAGAGTACATTAAGGTTTCTCTATGTAATTGCTTACTTTAAAGCATATTTTTGGGGAGTCGTGGGTCTTTCACCCCTAGAAAACTGGGTTCAAAATTGGTAATGAAGGGCAAATGAAAATCTGTGTGGGTCTCGTCTAATCCTCATTTAGATAAATTGAAACCCTGCTGTATGATTTGGTATGATTGGAGCTCTGCTCAAGAGCACCCCAAAACTATGTCATAATTAAGAAAGTGTAGCAGAACTGTGTTGATAAGCTTTCACAAGGTTCAAGCCACTCCTTCTCTTTCATAAGCACTTAAATCACTGACCAACTTCAATATTACATCAGCTTTGTGTTGTTGAATCATACTTTTATCTGAATTCTCCTGAGTTGCACATTGTGGGTGTGAAGTATTATTAAATAGAAAGAATGGTCTTATGAATATAAATAAATAGTTAAGATTGACTCTGTCCTTTGCCAGGCTTTTGGTGTATATGCTAACCACTGACTGAAAATTTTATATGCATTTTAAAGGAATTTTAAGGATAACTTGATAAGAATTTAAAGAATTTCCACAGAGCTTGAAAGTACTTCTTCATTGCTTATTTTGAAGTGAAATGGTGAAATAGCCATTTTATTGCTAGGAAAACAAGATTTTAGAAACATAAATCATCGACTTTACACTCATAAGTAGTAAAAATTCGGAATGATTTTAGGATCAGGTTGTTTCTTGGGATGCAGGCGGCGGAGTGTGAAACTTTTCTATAGTAATTAGATAGCATTACAAGAACTCTTTATTCTATTTAGTTTAAGGTATTTTTAAACAAAGTTTAAATGCATTTGTTGTTTGTTTTTCTTTAATACACATAGGCGTCCTAGAGGAGTTATTTCCACGCCAGTGATAAGAACATTTGGAAGAGGTGGAAGGTACTATGGGAGAGGTTATAAAAACCAGGGAGCAATTCAGGTAATAAAGTGGTGTGATTTACTTCCATAACTCTAGTTTACAGGCTAGGGTGGTCACAGGCTCTCTAGGCCAGCAAGAATTGACGATGAAAGCTCTTGGGAGAAGGACAGGATAGAGTGCTTCCGGCAGCTACTGTGGTATCTCCTAGTCACTGAAATAATAAGCAGTGTGTACAGCGATGACAGTTCACCCAGTGTTGTTCCATCTCATGCAGAAGCAAGCTTTGGTTATCTGATTAGAGGAGAAAAATGCACCCTGCTATGAAGAATATGTGGACAATCCTGATTAGCTGAAGGGGGGTATATGGGGCCTGAATTGAAATCAGTGAGCAACACTAAAGAGAAATACTGTGTGAAGTTGAAGCAAATTGATATTTTATATCCCCTGACCCCGCCCAACCGCAAAATCCCCCATATTTTGTTTGCTTTCATTCTGGTCCCCCAATCCCTTTAGGCAATGCTAGGATTTTGCCTCTAGAAGAGAGTCACTGTAAACACGCATAGGAAATTATAGAACACCCTCTGTCCTAGGTGAACATGCAGTCACATCTTTCGGCAATGGTACAAAGAGTCCATAAATCATCGCTTCTAACGTTTCCATGGTTCTTTGAAACCAGGCAACTGAAGCAAATTGGTGTTATACATTTAATGCCAATTTTTTCGGCTTCAAATTGCCCCCATTTTTGCTCAATCTTTCATTCCAGCTGCTTAGCAGTTTTGAAAGTTAGAGTCCCAGGGGAGATGGATTAGTGGGCAGTTAGCAGATGTGGTGGACGAAAGTACATGATAAACTTACCACACGACTTTGCATCGTATCTCATGGATAGTAGCATATAGGAGTTGGAGGGGTGGGATGCTAACAGCTAGAGGAGTACTTTCTTGTGCGTAATGAGGAAACTCTTAAATTCAAGTAACATTCAATGTTTTCTAGATGTAAATAATTCAAGCTTGTTCTATTTACGTCTTTGTAGTGAATACATCTTGTCAACTTCTATGGACGTTGATCTAAATTTCAGTGTGTGTGATGTCTGCATGTTAATTTTCTGTATTTTAATGCTTTAATTCTCATTCCCAGCACCCCAATTTAAAATATTCTGCTGGAGTTCTGTACTGGATTTACAGGCCTGGAAACGGAGGGCCTATGTTTGCCCATAGAACCAGTATAGCACATGCAGCTGCAGTCCAAGTTTGCTAGTGTCATAAATCTCTTTCACAGGGAATATCTTTGGGATTGAGAGGGTTGACCAGTCTCCTAAGTATTTCAGTCCTTGGTTATGAAACAGCACTTAAAAGCAAGGAAATGAAAATCGTAAATCTTCCACTGGTGATATAGGGCCAGATTCTGATATCCTTGTTTATAATTAATCATGTTTATTATGGTAGTACATAAGGGCTAACCAAGAATAGGGCAGCATTATGCTAGACATCTTACAAATACAGTAGCAGATGGTCCCCACCCCGAAGACCTTACAGTCTAAATAGACAAGACAGACACGGGGTGGGGAAAAGTGTAGAATACACAAGCAGAGTGAATAATGTGATGGCTGCAAATGTCATGTTAGTTCCACAGTCTTTTTTTTTGAGGGATAGGTTTAGTTAGGAGGAGTTCAGCTAAATGAAAAGCAAAAGCAAGGAGGGGATAGGAACAGGGCAGGGGAGAAGAGGGTAAGAGGGGCAGGGGTGAAGTAAAATTGAGATGTGACGACTGAGGGAGAAGGGGGAAGGTTGGCGCAAACAGCTAGTCAGCACAAGGCAGAGAAAGTACCCACAATAAGTAGCACCTTACCCCTCAAAGAGGGGTAACCTCATTCAGACCATTAGTAAAGTAAGATGCTATTCAGCAGGAGTGGAGGGGACAAAGAGCTGGTCTATAATGAACACTTTCTTATGACGTATAAAGAAATATATATTTTGTCACAAGATAACACTAACTCTGATTCAAAATAAATGCTGTGCTTTCTTCAGTAATCTCAAATTATCAGCACAGCACAAAACAATCTGAATAGGAAACATAAAAAGAGTGTGTGAACGTTGGTGACACAGCATTGATCAGCCTCAAATGCAGGTCTACATAACATACATACATTCACTTCGTATTGATATTATACACTCCTAGCTAGCCACATGCAACACTAATATTAAGGAACAGCAATTTAAATATTTTACCAAAACCAAAAAACTGCAGCAATTCAGAAATATATTGTCCATGGGTCAGAGTTAAGATTGTTGTGAAATTGGATGCTGTATGACTTATACCATGTCTTTAACATATTAATTTATTTGCTTTTTTGCTTTAATCTATTCCTGTATCCAAGAACACTGAGGGGGAAGATAGGGGACTGCTGGTGTTCTTTAGCTGGGTCCACAAGAACACTTCATGCCTGGCAAGCTGGGGCGGGGTAGAGTTATGCTCCAGCTTGCCATGAACTAAATGTTCGTGTAGACAAACCCTAAGTGTTCAGTATTTGTAAATAATGTGATAGGTTGTCACTTAGCAATCTTAATTGTTGGGTTTTGGAATTGTAAGATTTATTACTGCAGCTATTGAAAAGTTAAATGTTGTAGTTTTAATTTTAAAATCCTGTAAGTTTACATTTTCAAGATTAGCTTTATGGCTCTTTTTCATCTGTAGTATGTGTTTTGAGTATTGCATGTAAGTCATTTTCATGGATTCTCCCTTACATATGCATAGTACATGGTATTACATGACACTAGTCACATCTTTGTTAAAATATTTTATATTTGTGTTTGAGAAGTAGTATGTAATCATATCATTAGACTACATTGCATGTAAACAAGGATGCAGAGTTAAGGTTGTGTTCTGAATCTTAATTTTAGCATTTCCTGACTCTTGTTTACTTAATTATACATTTATTTCACCTGGGGCAAAGAGCAACTGGGCTGAGCTAAAACGTGTTCACATTAATTTTCCTTTAAGGACTGAAATTCTTTGAATGATGGTAATCATAATTGTGGTAGCCAGCTCTGCCATTTTTGGTTCTTGGTCATAAAAAGCCAATTTTGTGACTGGTTAATTTAAAAAAAATAAAATATCTGTTTCTTTACTGCATAAGACGGGAAGCCCAGATAGATTTTTCATTGTTCTTCCCCAGAGGTGAAATTGGCATTGGATACTTTGATCTTGTACAGCCCTTCCCCACTGGGGTAAATGTCATGTCTGCAGGTTCATATGTTCAGTCTTTAAATCAGTACTAATCTGGGGATTTAGTACTGCATGCCAGCTCTTGCAACCAGTAGATCATGTTTGGAATATTCATAGTTAACAGGTAGTACTTCTGTCTGTCTGTCTGTTTTCACGTTATCAGAAATATTGTCAAGATAAACAGTTACAAATATACAGTAGTAGCTTCTTTAATAATATATTCTCTTTTTTTAAAATAGGGCAAACCTCCTTATGCTGCTTCAGCAGAAGAAGTGGCCAAAGAACTTAAGTCAAAATCCGAGGAATCTAAATCCTCAATTATGTCTTCAGATGGATCCCTGGCTGAAAATGGAGTAGTGAATGAGGAGAAGCCAGCTTCCCAGATGAATGGGAATACAGGAGACGTCAGGGGTTCCAACCAGTCTGAAAGTGCCTTGAGTAATGACTCTAAAATGTGCAATACAAATCCTCACTTAAATGCACTAAATGCAGACAGTGTTTGCCATAAAGATGATACTCTTGAGGCTGCTGTCTTAAAAAAAGAAGAGTAAACTTATTTTTTATAGAGGGTGAAGGATGTTGGGAAGGGTCAGGATTAGGAATATCTGGAGAGAAAGAGAGCCTACAGTTACGTACATTTTTTCCTTTCCGTAAGAGAAAAATGAGGACTTTGGAAATTCGGATCCCTCTTTGATGTCAGAGATTTAAACAACACATTTTTAGTTTTAACCAGTTGTAGTCAAAATGCTACAATAAAACAAAAAAGAAAGAGAATGAAGAGCATTTGACTCCCGCACTTAAAATGAAGTATACATAAAGTTTAAACTGGTTATGACAAAAGCTTGTAGTTTTGTTTCTTGAAATATAAGGAAAACAAATTTTGGCAGTCTTTAAGTATATATAGCTTAAACTATAATTTTTAGTACTTGGCACCATATGTATGCCATTATATTTGATTTTGCATTACTGTGTCACAATAAAGCTTCCTTAAGGCTTTGATTTCATGATTATGGGGGAAAAAGGCACAACCACAGTTTTTCTTTCTTAAATTTCATCACTGTTGATGTGGGTTTTTTTGTGTTTAAAATGTGCAAACTATCGAAACTAAAAATTAGAGTAATATTGCAGTTCTGCTGATTTTAAATATACATCATACATACTTTACAAGGAAGTTAAATGGAGATAAACTTGAAATCATAGAAGATACAAATGACCTTTCAAAATAAACACAATGTGTTCTGAAACTTTTTGTGACTAATACCATGCATCCGTGATCAATGAACTATGTGGTTTTGAATCAGACGTAGACCATTAGTACTACTATTTGAGCTAAACTTCTGCATGGTTCATAATTTTTAAAGTGTGTAGTTAATATTATGCATGTTATTGTCCTCTTTCTTCCATTCTTACAAGTACTGTGCCCATTTGCAAAACAAAAAGCTAATAATCAGTAATAGTCCTATAAAAGATGTTAACTATGTTTAGTCATTGACTGATCTTGCTCTAACCTTAAAATTTTGTGATTATTGACCTCTGTTGCATTTATTCTAAAACTTAAAAAAAAAAAATTATCTAGCCGTTTTTTGAATATCAACGTTACCCTGGTGTACTCATTGCTGTATGCATTATTGTTCTCTGTTGCTGTTTTATGCCTTCATATTAGCAAATATGAAATTCTGTGAAAAACAAAAAAAACAAAAAAAGCTTTGATCTTCAAAAAATACCCCCTTCTGTAGCAGGAAACAAATGGCTTGTTCTTGAGAACTTTCCCATCAAGAATTTAGTATAAGCGAATATACCTGTATCATTTTGATGTTTTTGTTAGTGTTTCCAAACTTAATGTACTTCAAAATCAGAATCATTTCTTTATATTCGTTTTCATATAATTCTCCTGATGCTCTTCATCACACATTAGTGATCAGAAATGAGGTGTAATTCCCCATTCCCTGCCCGCAAGAGCTAAGTAGGTATCTTAATGTAAGTTGAAGGGAGTTCTGCCCCAACTCATGGATTGTGCAAGAATGAACTACTGTTGGGTTTGATTGGTTGTAGATGGATTGTGGTGTGGTGTATTTGAAGGCTATTGAATGCAACTTACAATGCTTAATAAAAATCTTTATTCTTTTAGTATAAAATAATGTATGCCTTTTTTATTGTCACATAGATCCTTAATTGAATATACAGTGAATAAGTTTTCATGTGCACAAATAAGCTGATTGAGTTAGTGAATGACATGATCTCTTACTAACAGGTAGAAACAGGAAACAAAGCATTTTGTTATCATTCCTATGTAGGGGATTGTTGCCCTTAATGAGAACAATGCGCAGTCCTGTTCATTTTGTAGGACAACACAGGTTTCATGACCTGGTTAATAAGTTGCAAGTGTTCAACTTAATTCTTGAGAGCAGCTAGAAAAATAAAATTGGTCTGAAATTTGAAATTTGATTTCTGTGAAATATGACATAAGGTTAGTCATCAAGACCTGCAATTCATGGCCCTTTTGGCAGAGAGAATAAAAGAACGCAGTAAATAATACAATTGAAAAACAAAACAATTATTGTTGTGGTTACTTCAGAAACTACCATATTTTTGTATTCGCAAAAAAGGGGTGAAACATCAAAAAGCAGAATTTCAGGAGCTAGAATCTTCCCGAGGAAAAGTTTTTATTCCTCAAAGAAATTTCTGATCAGTGCCCTGTTCTGGTTCTCTGCAAATTGAACAAATACCTAAGGAAAATAAATTCTATGTGGCTTCTCTGGCAAACATAATCCCTGTTCTCAGCCTTCAGAACTGATTTGGGTTCCTTGATCTTCAGGATGCCTTACTACTTGTGGTTTTTGCCTTATTGAGAGTCTCATGATTAGCAGCAGCCACTGCCAGTACAGTGTTAGGGTGACAGCAGTGCCCAAGATATTCCCCAGTGCTTGTTAGGACTCGGCTACACAAGAAATATTTCCAGTTATATCAGTATAGTTATATCACTATAACTCCTTGTGCAACTACTCCTATTTTAGAATGAGAGACTCGCCTTGGTTTAACTTAAACCCCTTGCCAAAGCAACATAAACTAACCCAAAAAAGGCACTCTAATTCTGGAATAAGAACGTCCACATAGGGTTTTACAGGTATAACTGTATATTGACTCCTTAGTTCATACCACTACAACTTTCCAGCATAGACAGTGGCTGCTGCTTCTGTCAAAAATTATCTATTGTTTTATTGTCTGGCGTGAATGCCTAAAGGCCCTGTTAGAGCTCGATACACGTTGTAGGAGACGGTCCCTGGCTTGAAGAGTTTATAGTCTGAATAGACAACACTTACACAGGGTGACAGAAGGGGAGTATTCTCCCCGTTTCACAGTTGGCCGTGACCAACTTACACACACACAGGTGTTAAATCCTGTCTTAAACTCTGATATTTTAAAAGTGTGTTAATTAAAATATTTATCTAACAGTTTTACAACATCATCTATTTTCTTACTCTGACAGGGTCTATGTGAAACCTAGAAATTTATCCTAGCCCTAGGCTGCTGCATCTGTGTCACAGCAAACAGCTCTTCCCAGCAGCTCTGCTCTGAGCTCAAAGATTCAGGCTCCTGTTGGCAATCCAGATCCAGACTAGTTTGGTGTTGAAACCAGAATACAGCACCCTGGATAAAGGTGTGGTCTCTTAGCCAAAAATACAGGCCACCCCCCTGTCTCAGAGTGGATGGGCTGAAGCCAGCTCTTTGCCATATGTGGCTGTCATTGATGAGTAACTAGTCAAGTCCCCACAGAGAGCAGAAAAAAACTGACGTGAACATGTCCATGGACAAAAGCAGGGCTTGTAGGGTGTGTGGACAGGCTGGAGTTTTTCTTTCTTCATAGCGAGTGGTGAGATTAGGAAGACTACTGTCCCTGTCGAAAAGCAGGAATAGATGTTGTTCTTTAATATGTGTGTGCTGTGTCTATGTAACCCCTCCTTGTTTTAATGAGCAACTAAGACATCACTAACCACCTCCAGAATGGGAGCCAAATTGAGTGAGTTTTTGCTGTCTTCATTGCACAAAGGTGTAATTTTTACATAGAGATAACTGTCCTGAGTTTGCTCTCCTAAGGTACAGTCCTTATGGAGACAAGGC
Organism: Emydura macquarii macquarii; assembly: GCF_026122565.2. NCBI lineage: Eukaryota > Metazoa > Chordata > Testudines > Chelidae > Emydura > Emydura macquarii. The sequence continues at coordinate 4,092,635 of NW_027131105.1, read as the reverse complement.
ACAGGTATGTTCTACCTTGATGTAGCTGGTCAGAGTCGACCCTATAATTCCCACCTGCAGTTGACTTCAACTGGCTACGTTGAGGAAGAAACTACAGATTATACATTTACGTAGCTGACTCCATTTTTTTTCAGTAAAGTCAGAGCCCTAATGACTCCCTTACTTTTCAAGCAACTAATGTAAAATGAGACAAGGTGAGTAAGGTAATACCTGTTGTTAGAACAACTAATGTTGGTGAAAGAGACAAGCTTTTGAGCTTCACGGAGATCTTCTTCAGGTCACTTTGTCTTGTTCACCAACAGAAGTTGGTCCTAATGTACTGGGACCAACACGGCTACAACAAAACTACAGATAACGTAAAGTGTTCCTCTTGGAAGTGTTAAACTGAAGCAAGTGATGGAGCCTTCCTATAAGAAGCAATAAAGCAACAGGGGTCCTTATGTGATCTGACTGGAATAAACTTTGCTGCCTTATCTGTCCCTCTGCTTTTTTGTTCTTTATTTGTAGAATTAGTTGCTAATCATTTTAATTGTGTTGTTAATAATGATCCATAATGATCTAATAATGATTCATCCATGCTCTGGTTAGTGCACTGTTATATCTAATTTTTCATGAGGTAGATGGATAATTACCGACAATAGGGCAGATTTAGAGCCTTCAATGAAATGCTTTGTGTACTGGAGGGCTCAGAGCCTTGAATGGGTGGGCTTGAAGGGGTCAGAAATTTGTGGAGAGCGCCGATTATGGAAGGATAATATTGATACTTCCCACTTGTATACTGTAGCAGTTTTCATCCTTAGAGCTCGCACAGTACTTTACCTAGGTACGTGTGCTTTATTTTCATTTTACAGATGGCAAAACTCAGGAACAGAGAGGCTAAGTGACTTGACAAGTGACACAGCAGGTGAGTGGCAGAGCTGTGGGTAATCTCTAATACTCCTGACTCCCGGTCTGATGCATTAGGGTTATTCAGGAAAATCCTGAGTCTCCTGCCCCCTCCCGCCCGCCCGGCTCATAGTTGTGTTTAAATTACATCATTTGATTAGATTATGAAGATATTAGCTTGTCTCACCCTTAGCTATATTGTACTACTGCCTCTGCCCCCTTATAATAAAAGTGGATTTCTATAATGGTTTACAGTGTGTTATAGGATTGTTGTTGTAGCAGCAGCTAAAGCAAAGATTAGCTTGGGGGATGCTTCTATCAGTTCATCTGGTAACACTCTGCCACTGTTCCTAGAATTCTGTCGGTAGTGAGCCCCTGGTTATAGAACATACTTTCCCTGGTGGGCAAGGTTTGGTTGCTCTCCAGAGGAGTTTCATGGTTGTATTTTAGTTTTTATGGATATGTCATTCAATGTGTATGTGCGATGTGGGTGGTAGTCTTTTGACTTTTGGGGGTGCGGGAGAAGCAGGAAAGCTTTTTACTCTTTTACAAATACCTGCATGTATATCCCTATGACCTTCCTCTTGATGAGTACAGTGAGAATGAGAAAAATTGCATGCAAGTTTTTGCACAGCTAGCGATCCTTCAGGAGTATGGTTACCAAGGCTTGAGCTAGATGATAGCTCCTGTGGTAAAAGGACTGTATGTTTGCTGTGAGCAGAACCCTTGAGCTCCATTGCTGGTGCTTTGTTGATGGAAGCAGGCAGCAAGATCTAGTGAACTGGTCCATGGACGAGGAGGTGAAATCCTGGCCCTATTGAAGTCAATGGAAGTTTTGCCATTGACTTCAGTGGGACCCTGGATTCTATTCCTGAGTGTCACTGACCTTTTGTGTGACCTTGGGCAAGTTACTTTCCCTCTCAGTGCCTGTCTCCCTGCTTCCGCCCTTTGTCTGTTTTGTCTATGTAGTTTGTAGCGCTTTGTGACAGGAACCGCCTCTTCTTGTGTGTTTGTACAGCACCTAGCGTAATGGGGCTCCAGTCATGGCTGTTGCCTCTACTTCCTACTGTAATGTGAATTAATAATTAGAAAAAGAAAGCTTTTTGCATTAACCATGCACTTATATGTCTATAAAATAGTCAATAATCGATATTAGTTAAATCTGTCTGGTGGTTTTGATGTGCTCACTGGTAATTGTGTTTGCTTAATTCTTTTTCTCAACGTTTATATTGTGTGTGTTACTCTTCTCCCCTCTGGAGGTAGTGTCCCCTCCCCACCTCCCTCTTTTTTTTTTTCCCCTTGTCCTCATCTGATATAGGATGCTTCTTAATCTGTTCTGAGGGCTAAATCCTGCTTAAATCAGTTTGGCAATATATAGTTGCAGAAGGTGTGACAGCTGGAAAAGAAGTTTAAAAAAAAAAAAAAGTTGAAAGGAAAGTTTGATGAGCTAGAAGGGGAAGAGAGAGCTTTTCTACCAGAGGCAGCCTTCTATTTCTATCAGCAAGAGAACATTCTGCCTGTGAAGTCCACTGGACCCAGTCCCCCCTTTGCTGCCTTGTTATCCTGAAATTAGGGGCATCTTTGTTTTGATCATAAGAACCTTGTGGGAATATACTGATTTTAACTTTAAAACCCCTCTTCCTGCAAAATAAATGATTTCTGACTACTTCACAGGAAGAGAATTTACAATAAAGTGGAGAGGGTGGAAACAACTTTTATGGTAAAATGAGAAGTCACATTGTATGGATATACAAGAGGTAAGCATCTTTGTTGTTAACAGACATATGCAGATAAAGGAGACGTCAAAACAAAATTCTCTAATGCATTTCCCTGGGGATTTCAATTGCCCTGATGATGAAAAAAGTAAGGGACGAGCAAAGGTGCCTGGTATGAAGATAAATACCACAGGATGTTAATTAGCAAGATTAGAAATCATTTTGGGTTTTGTTTTTTTTTCTAGAGACCCAGCTAAGTATTGTTTAAGATAACGCTGGTGAATGTATAGGCCCCCTTGTCACATGAATTGCTTGCGATGCATGTGGGGTTGTACAGCCCAATCCAGGAGTGGAGAAAGAATGACCAGAAGGTGAAGCAAAGGTCAGTGAATATACTGTAGAAAAACAGGGACACATTAAACTGGCAACACTTTTTAATTATGTTGTTTTATAGCTGTTGTATTATAAAAAAATCTGACTCCTTCTGGCACTAAATAGATGCCATCAGAGCCTGTCTTGCAATCTGGTAGTTGGAGAAAGCTTACATGGGCTCCTGTGCCGAATTTCTGAATGGCCATGTATCCTTTGCTCCTTCATTCACTGCCAGTGTGAAAAAGCTAAAGGGGGAGAGGGATGGGACTGTGTATCTGGGAAGCTGCAGAAGTCTCAGTGGCACTGGGAAAGAATTCAAATGAGATGTGGGTGAAGACTGAGGAAGGAAGGGGTTTGAGAAAATTCTGTGCTGAACTCAACACCTGGAGGCCATTTCTTTTTTGCTTTTCCAGAGGTGATCCTGTCCCGCACAGCACGCAGGGAGCCTAGAAGCAGCAGAAATGAGAGGAGCGTGGAGGGGAGGGTGAGTGCTGGTTGGCTTGTAGGTGTAACTCAGCAACACTCATACAAGGTTAGCGATGCCAAGTGAACTTTGTACTCCAGAAGAACGCCTGTGAGGAGTGTTGCTGGGGTGGCAGAGGTGGATCTGATCAGATTCCCTAATTCCAGCCCTCTGGTGTTCTCCTGTCCCTAGTTCTCGATGTGGTGAGTTCTACTTCGAGTGATTGCTCACATCCATTCCAATATAGGTGAGTGCACGCCACCGTGCACTGGTTCCTGGAACTTTTTTCCCCTTAGCAGACCCCGTAGGATCGGCTTAGGCACCCCCTGGAGTATTGCGCTCATGCCGTGGTATATGAGGTACCGCCGACCCTGCAGGCCCTCAGTTCCTTCTTTCCGCCCGTGACGGTTACTGGAACGTCTCCTGCCTCTTGCGTACAGCAAGGTAGCAATCCCTTTATTGACTGTGTTGATTGTTGTTAAGTAGTTGAATAGTTAGTGTTTACTGTAATTAAGTAGTTAGTTAGTGTAAGATAAGAAGCCCTTAGGGGCTTAGGGCTGGGCCATGCCTGGCTCACCCAGTTTCAAGTCCTGCGCCACTTGCGGCAAGCCCTTCCCTGTAAGTGACCCTCATGAGCGCTGTCTCAGATGTTTGGGAGAACAGCACAGGAAGGACAAATGCAGGATTTGCAAAGCCTTCAAACCGAGGACCCAGAAAGAATGGGACGCTCAGCTGAAGGCCATTCTGATGGAGTCGGCGCTCTGCCCGGACTCCGAACCGCCATGTTCCCCTGTGGCACCGAGCATCTCCTTGGTGTGGAGCGCTCCACCGGAGTCAACCCGCCGCCACCAGTCGCCGGTACCTAAGAAGAAGAAGCGACAGGGCACCGAGCACCAAGGCTCCCCTGCACCGCCTGCATGGCCGGGGTCGAGCCAGGAGATGCCCCAGCCGCGGCCCATTGAGCTCACTCCGGTGTCGGCATCTCCACACAGGGAGCCTCCCCCGACCCCTGGGGGTGGGGAAGAGCCTCTGTAAGGACCGTCGACGCCGGAGGCATACCATGCAGCACAGGCCCTCCTGGCCACGCCAACACCTCTATCCTCCCCTTGGCCGAGGGTGCGGAGACTGGCGTCCCGAGGTAAACCCGCGCTGGGTGCCTCAGGTGGGTGGTCGAGACCCCCATAAGGGGCAAAGTCTCCCTCCAGACGGCCAGAGGGGGTAGAGCTGGCCGGCTCCCCTCATAGCTCCGACTAAGAGTCATCGAGCTTTTCCCCATCGTGGCACTGAGGGACGGTCCACGGCACCGGAGGCTTCGTGTTCGAGGTGGTGTCGATCTTGGTCGGCCTCACACGGTACAGGCGGCTCCCGCACCCTGGCACTGAGCCCTTCGCCACAGCACTGGCCCTGATCCCCGGCGCGGAGTCTGGCGTGGATCCCAGTGCTGAAGGACCCGGCACCACCGGCGCAGACCTCCTACATGTCACCGAGCCCGCTCTTCAGAGTCTGGCTTGGCATCACGGCGCCGTGGACGGCATGGCTCCAGGTCCTCAAAAGGGAAGCGGCGCTAGAAGTCCTTGGCACCAAGACAGAGGTCGTCTTCCAGCTCGTTGAGCCACATGTCTGCCCGTCGGCACCATCCATGCCGGCACCGACATTCATTATCTTTGTTGGGATCATTGCGTGGCAGGTCCCGGGCGAGAACAAGCAAGAGCCGTGGACACTGTCGGCACCGCTCCAGTGGCTCAGGGTCCCACAAGGGCAAGTCCTGTCCCGAACTACCGCAGCCGGTACCGAGGCCAGCACCAGGGTGGCCACAAGGGCCCTGGCAGTGGCCTTACTGGGGTCCATGGGGGGGGGGCGCAGATGGGGCAGGCCATTGTCTCTATCCCATCATCGGTGGTGCAGCCAGTAACCCCCCTCACCAAGCCAACACGCTAAGGGCCATTCCTCTGAGGGGGAAACAGACCCTGAGGAAGGACCCTCCACGGGGCCCCTTCCACAGTCGTCGTCCTCTTCCCCCGATGAGGCGGCCGCTAGGGATCCCAGGGCGCCCCTCCCGGACTTCCGGGCCCACCAGGAGCTCCTTAAAAGGGTGGCCAGCAACTTAAACATCGACCTCAAGGAGCTCTCTGAGGAGGAGGAACCCCCTCTTTGGAGTGACTAGATCGGCGAGACCATCGAGAGTGGCCCTGCCGGTCTATGAGAGTGTCATCAAGCTAGTCAAGGCTCTCTGGCAAACCCCCGCCTTGGTTGCTCCCACCTCAAAGGGTGCAGAAAAGAAATACTATGTGCCATCTGAGGGGTTTGAGTTTTTATACACTCACCCAGCCCCGGGGACCCTGGTGGTTGACGCGGCCAACCAAAGGGATAGACAAGGTGACCCAGGCAACACGCCCAAAAACAAAGGTGATAAAAAACTAAACCTGTTTGGCCACAAGGTCTACTCCACCGGGCCCTGCAATTGCGGATAGCAAACCACCAAGCGCTCCTGGGTCGCTACAATCTAAACCTGTGGAACTCAATGAGGAGGTTTGCAGAGGGGTTGTCCCAAGAACAGGCGACAGACTTTGCCACGGTACTGGAGGAGGGTACCACGGTGGCGGCTTTGCAGACTGCCAGCGACGCCGCGGACACCGCCAGCAGAGCCATGGCCTCCGTGGTTGCCATGCGACGGTGTTCGTGGCTGCAGTCTTCCGGGCTGTCCCAGGAGGTGCAGCAATCCATCCAAGACCTGCCCTTCGATGGGGCAGGCCTTTTCTCTGATAAGACAGATGAGAAGCTGCACGCCCTGAAAGATTCAAGGGCGACTCTCCGATCGTTGGGCCTTTACACCACACAGGCCTCGAGGCGCCAGTCTCGGCCGCAGCCCCAATGCCAGGTCCAGCTGCCCCCTAGACCATCACCTAGACCATCTCAGCCCTATAGGGGTCATAACAAGAACAGGGGGTTTGGGCGTCGAGACCGCTCGGGATCCTCCATGGCCTCCCAGCAAGGGCCCTCTAAGGGTCCCCACTCCAAAAAGCAGTTTTGATGGTGCACCCGTGCGTGGCACCGATACCCTTCTCTTGGTTCCACACCTCCCATTTGCGGAGAGGCTCAGACCCCACTACACCGAGTGGCAAGCTATCACATCAGACCGTTGGGTCCTCGGTGTAGTTCTCAGGGGTGTGATATAGCGAGGGCAGAAAGCTGTAGGAAAGTGATTTATGGCAGATACGTAAGCCTCAGAATGCTCAGAGCTCTGTTCCCTGCAGATTAGCTGAGTCTTGTTAGGGGGCAATTAGGAGCAGCTGAGCCAATTAGGGACCAGCCAGGTGCTCCATAAATGCCCTCCGCCCCAAACAGATGGCACGAGCTGGGAGGAGTAGGAGTGCTGTGCTGTGTGTAGGAGGAACAGACCAGAGTGCAGAGATTCTGTGGAGGAACAGGCTGGAGAAAGGTACCAGGCTCAAGAAGCCAGAAGGAGGGGGAAAATTAGCCCAGGGGAAGAGAAGTGCAGTTGGGAACACGGTGCCAGCAGCACCTAGCTGCTTCTCATAGGGCTGGGACCCGGAGGAGCGGGTGGGCCCGGGTCCCTACCCCCTCCTCGGGGAAGACGGGGTAACTAGAGACGCCCTGGCCCACTACAAGCAACCAAAGCGTGAGACCCGCTAGGGGGAAGTCGGCTGCCTGCCACAGGGGATATGCCCTCCAATTTACGGCCTTCCCCCCTAGATTTCTCCACCAATCCGTCCCTCTTCAGGGACCCCTCTCATGAGCAATTCCTTTTGCAGGAGGTGAATTCCCTCCTCCTCCTTGGGCTGTGGAAGCAGTCCCTCCACAAGAAATAGGGAAGGGATTCTACTCCAGATATTTCCTCATCCCCAAAGCAAAAGGGGGCCTGAGACCCATATTAGATCTCCGCCGTCTGAACAAGTTCATCGGGCATCTCAGGTTTCGCATGGTCTCCCTAGCCTCCATTATCCCTGCTCTGGATCCAGGAGATTGGTATGCCGCCCTTGATCTAAAGGATGTGTACTTCCATATTTCCATCCTTCCCAGGCACAGGCGCTTCCTCAGGTTTATGGTAGCTGCCTGCCATTACCAATTCTCGGCCTTGCCCTTTGGCCTCTCGTCTGCCCCCAGGGTCTTTGCAAAGTGCATGGTGGTGGTGGCGGCCCACCTGCGCCGCAAAGGGGTTCATATCTTCCCCTACCTGGACGACTGGCTGATCCGAGGCAGGTTCAGGGCCCACGTGAGGAACAGCCTGGCACTCATCTGCGCGACATGCACTAGCCTGGGGCTGCTCATAAACGAGCAGAAGTTCACTCTCAACCCACTGCAGCGCATAGATTTAATCGGGGCCACCCTGGACGCCACCCAGGCCAGAGCCTTCCTCCCACAGCCTTGCTTCAAGGCGATGGCCGCCATAATTGATCATCTCCACAGGTCCCCCACGACGACAGCCATGCACTGGCTGCAGCTGTTGGGACACATGGCGGCCTGTACGTATGTGGTGAGGCTGGCTTGTCTCAAACTCAGGCCTGTCCAGATGTGGTTATCCTCAGTGTATGCACCAGCCAGGCACTCCTTGAACAGGGTGGTCACGATTCCCACACAGGTCCTGACCTCCCTGAACTGGTGGAGGACTCCTGGGGAAGTACTGAGAGGAGTTCCGTTCTGAGATCTGCCCCATCGGTCAACCTCATTACGGATGCTTCGGACGTGGGGGGGCCCCACATCAGCACCGATCTGAGCACCTAGGGGCTCTGGTTGGAGGAGGAGAAGAGTCTCCATATCAACGTCCGGGAGCTCAGGGCAGTCCGGCTGGCCTGCAAGGTCTTCCTCAGATTCCTGAGGAGCAAGATGGTGCAGGTCCTCATGGACAACACAGTGGCCATGTTCTATATGAACAGGCAGGGGGGAGCGTGCTCCTCAGCCCTTTGCCAGGAGGCCATTCGACTTTGGGATTTTGTGGTGAGGTACAACTTCCATATATCTGCCTCTCACCTCCTGGGGGACAGGAACAATGAGGCGGATTCCCTCAGCAGTTTCTACCCCGTAATGACTGGTCGCTACACCTGGAGGTGATAACCTTTATCTTCCGCAAGGGGGGTGTTCCCCCAACTGGACCTGTTCGCATCGTCCTGCAACAGAAAGTGCCCGAGGTTCCACTCGCTCCGGGGTTGCGAGCCGGGCTCCATCTCCAACACATTCCTCATAGACTGGATGGGGACCCTCATGTATGTGTTCCCCCCCCCTCCCCATTCCGCTACTGCCCAAAGTCCTCTTGAAAATCAAGAGGGACAAAGTGGATGTCATACTGATTGCCACAGCCTGGCTGAGACAGCACTGGTTCAGCATGTTGCTGGACCTGTCCATCGCCCCACCAGTGCCGCTCCCGAGGCGTTACAACCTGCTTTCCCAGGACCAGGATCTCCTGCTGCACTTGGACTCCCTCCACCTGATGGCATGGTGACTCTGTGGCTGATGGAGAGAGAGAGAGAGGCTGCTCAGTGCAGGTCCAACAGATTCTGCTGGGCAGCAGAAAACCTTCCACTCAGGTAGTTTACCGGGCCAAGTGGAAGTGGTTTACCTGTTGGGCGGAGTCCCGGGGCATCCCACCGAGCTGCTTGCCTATACAGGCGATCCTGGAGTATCTGCTGCACCTCAAACTCCAGGGTCTAGTGCTGGCCTCCGTGAAGGTGCACCTGGCGGCCATCTCAGTCTTCCACCAGCCGATGGTAGGGAGGTCATTATTTTCCCACCCTATGTCAGTTAGGTTCCTCAAAGAGGTGGAGAGGCTGTACCCGCATGTCCGTGACCTGGTGCCTCCCATGGGATTTGTACCTGGTCCTCACCAGACTAATGGGACTCCCCTTCGAGCCCATGGTTACATGCCCGCTGCTCATCCTCTCTTGTAAGGTAGCCTTCCTGGTGGCCATTACATCGGCTAGGAGGATCTCCGAGATAAGAGCTTTGACCTCGGAGCCCCCCTACACCATCTTTTATAAAGACAAGGTGTGGTTGAGACCCCACCTGGCCTTCCTGCTTAAGGTGGTGTTCCAGTTCCATTATAACCAGGATATCTTCCTCCCCGTGTTCTTTCCAAAACCACACGGGTCGGAGGAGGAGCGGAGATGGCACTCGCTGGACATGAGACGAGCCCTTGCCTACTACATCGAGTGGACACGGCTGTTCCGGAAGTCGACACAGTTGTTCGTGGCGGTGGCAGACTGGATGAAGGGCTCACCTGTCTCCACCCAGCGCATCTCTGCCCGGATCACCGCCTGCATCAGGTGCTGCTACAAGCAGGCGAAGGTGCCGCTTCCAGGAGCTGTTTCAGCGCACTCAACCATAGCCCAGGCCTTGTTGGCAGCCTTCCTGGAAAGAGTGCCCCTGCAGGACATCTGCAAAGCAGCTACCTGGTCATCGGTTCACACCTTTACGTCTCACTACGCCATCGTGCATCAGGCGAGAGAGGACGTGGGCTTCGGCAGGGCCGTACTGATGAGAGCAGCTCACCGTTGACTCCTACCCACCTCCAAAGTATGGCTATTTAATCACCTATATTGGAATGGATATGAGCAATCACTCGAAGTAGAAAACAGGGTTACTTACCAGTAACTGTTGTTCTTCGAGATGTGTTGCTCATATCCATTCCACACCCGCCCTCCGTCCCCGCTGTCGGAGTAGGCAGAAAGAAGGGACTAAGGGCCCGTAGGGTCGCCAGTGCCTCATATACTGCGGCATGCGCGGTACTCCAGGGGGCGCCTAAGCCGACCCTAAGGGGAAAACAATTCCGGGAACCAGTGCACGGGGCGCACACTCACCTATATTGAAATGGATATGAGCAACACATCTCGAAGAACAACAGATACCGATAAGTAACCCTGTTTTTTCTGTGCCATTTGCAGTGATGAAGCAGCATTACATCCTAATGCAGTACATGGGATACAGACTGAAAGGCTTGGTGGCTTTCTGGAGGATGGGATTTAAGAACAACTTGGAAACCATACAGTTCTGGGGACCTGAGAGTTAATTCAGACATTCCTATAACAGCCTAAAATCCATTGGACTGAGCCCACAGATCCCCAAGGCCTAACAGCCCTCCATGCTTGGAGAAATTTGTTGCTGCAGAAGTAAATGTTGATCACTTCCCTGTTCGGACAGACTTGTCTGAGATGCACAGAAGCTCAGGTCCCGGGCTGCCATTGTGTAACAAACCACGGTGCCTGGATGTGCGTGTGGGCACAGCCAGCTTACATGCTTATCAGAGAAGTAACAGATTAGTTGTGGAGGTGACTGTACAGGCCCAGGCATTCCCATGTGTTACTCTTTGACAGGTTTAGCACCCCAGTGCAGCAGTAGGTGGCTTCATGTCCAGGCATAGGAAGCGATTGGCTCAGTCAGGGGTAATTGCCTTGGGCTAAAGTCTCACCTGTAAACATTATGCCACTATGGTGCCCTTTTGTGCTAACCTGGCTACATTTGATTGCCTCCTATGCCCTCTGCAGTGATCTTTGCAGTCCTGAGGATTGTGGGAGGCTTTATGATGATTCTGTTGCCCACAGCAAGTAGATCCCGAGTAGAGGATTTGCCTTCTTGGGCAGCCCTGCTGATCAAAAACAGCGGTGAATGACACAACAGTTGAGCAATCAACTCCATTACAGTCAAGTGCAGCAAACATCTGTTGGAGTAGCAGATTTTTGCACCTAGATATTGCTTGTCAATGTCCCATTGTTTAACCAGTATTTGTTTAGGTGGGCACAGCTGTCTTAAGGAAATAGATTTTGGCTTAGAGAAAATGTATTTATGTCAGATATTTTTTCTTTGTCCTACCAACGGGTCCTTTAAGCTCCTTTTGGAAACCCAGAAGATTCTGCCCCCACTTTCCCATTTATATGTTCCCTCTCCTGGGGCAACCATCCTTTCTGCTGAGAATAGCTGGATTTCCCCTCACCTCTCCTACTGGACTGAGTAGACTATCTCTGGAATTTACCCAGTTTGTGCCGGCCAGGATTGAAAGAGAGTTAAAGCTTCAAATTTGTATTCCCACATAATAATACATGCAGGTCTCTCTTTGCAAGGAAATCTCCTTTAGTGATCGTCACTCTTAAGTCTGTTTGACTGTCCAGGCAACCTGCTGGACCTCACTGAAGAGATTTAGGGTACTTGGCATTGAAATCTGGATGTTCACCCTTAATAGACTAGGCAACAACAAATATGGAACATCTCCCTCTCTCTGCAAGGTTGCACTGGCACCATATCTTAGGCCTCTCACTCCAGGTCTCTGAAACACAAGAGCAGCAGCTATGGCTGTCTAAATACATGTGTAAAGAGATGTCACCTTCAACAGGTTCATGCATAGGAGGTGCTCCTATTGCCACTGAGCATCTTTGTTGCTAGGGGTGACTTTTCTTGATTTGGACAAACACCTTATTCCAAATTGAAAGTGTCAAAGAGAGGCAACCTGGTCCAGTGAGTGGATAGAGACTCAGGAGGTTTGGTTCAATGCCTCACTCTGCCACTGACCTGCTGGGTGACCTTGTATAAGCTGCCTTGCCTTAGTGTCTGAAATGGAACCAGACAGCAGCTCCTGGTTCCCACTCCCCTGTTCAGACCACTAGACTAAGCATGGCGCATTGGGGGGGCCCACAAACCTGGTCTTCTCAGTGTTCCCTTGTGCATCAGGGTGAAAGCCTGTCTCCCCAGGCGTCCATCCATGGGAGATTGGCCATTGATTTCAGAGGAGCCAGGATTCACCCCAGCAGTGTACAGCTTGTTCTTTTAACAGGTAGATCCCTATATCCTGTTCCTGTAAATATTGATTTTTATGGGTGCGGGAGTGGTGGTGTTTTTTGCTGTGTTGTGCTGCTTTGGTGTACAAACCAGCATTCATTTAACAATCCTTTATGCAAATACCTACCACTGTACTATAGTGTACTCAGCAAACAGGAAAACAAACAGGTTATAATAGTGGCACTTCCAACACTCTGAAACCTCTCCAAGGTGAACTTCTGCCTTCCTTGTCTTTGTAGTGAATGAGCCTCTCATTCCTTCAGAGGACCCCCTAATAAAAAACCCGAGGGGGTTAAATAAATACTAATTACACCAATGGCAGAGGCTGACTCCCAGCCTCTTTCTTCCTCCTCCCCCATTGTTAAGATGCAAGGTAGAAGGAATTGGAAGGACCATGGTTCCAGTTGAGTTCAGCTTCAAAATAACCAGTTCTACGTGTTTGTGAAGCTTTGTTGTCGTGTCATCATTCCCTCCCTCCCCCCCCCAAATCTAGCCTTTGAATTAAGTCTAGTGTTTGGCTTTTTACAGCACTAGCTAGATTTGTGACAGTGTGCTTGCTTGTGGAAGACAGTTAACAATAAGACTTGTGAAACAGAATGGCACTCCAGTTCTTGCAATTCTGTTGCGATTCATGTGATAGTTTGGTGATGTTTAAAAGGCCAGTTCCTGCATGTACTTGATGGTTCCTACCTGCATCACTCTCCTGGATTTTTATTCTGTAATAGCAGGCTCCGTCTGTTTTTAAAACTGCACTTATACCCTTATATATTTAGGTCATTGTTCACTAGGCTTATGAATGACTGTAGATGTGGCTAGGGGATGCAGTGTACTGTATAGCAGCAGATCATGTGAGATCTTTGCAGGAAAGGAGATGAAGGAAGGGAACGGATTTCTCTCTTCATCTAGCAGATTAATTCTGAGAGAGGTCTCGTTGTGTGTGCTGTTTCCACCTCTATGTAGGTGGCAACCCTAAAGCATTTCAATGGCTATTGTTGTTTGTGGGAATGCTGCAGCTTTCCTCGCTGCATGTGAGCTCATTCACAGTTGTAGTGGAGGTTGTTATGATTTACCAGGGGGGGTTATTGTACCTGCTAATCTGGATTCACAGCTGTTGTGTCTTTTGTCTAGGTTGGCTGTTGCTATAGAAGACGGAAACCCAGGTTGACTGGCATTTACCAAAAGAGGTGATGCATAAGGCCAGGGAAGGGTGAAAGAGAAGGGATACGCTGACATACTAAGCCTTAGGTTTTAATTTTCAGAGCAAAACGAATGAAAAATGGTACTTGAGAGAGATGTTACATTTGCCTGCAGAACCTGAAGAGGGCTGCCTAGCATAACTGGATTGTTTTACAAGGAAGAGTTATTGACAAGAACGCTGATAGAGAGAATTTCTGTGAAGAAGAAACTATTGCGGAAAACGGGTCACTCAGACAAATGTTCCTTTCCACTACAACTGGAGCTGTTATTAGGAGCATTTCACAAGCACTAGGGCTATTTTAATCAGAATAGAACTCAGACATTGAATATGTCATGTGAATGGCATGATACATGTGTTAGGAAATGACATGGCTACCCACTTGGAGACTGTTTATGGTAACTGGTAAGTGAACACTTCATACAATGAAGCCTTGAGCTGGTAATGGTTTTGCATGGGAAAGGAGTGCATATAATGCAGGCTGTATGGGTAAGTGAAGCACAGGAACTATGCTTTTGTGAATGTGATTCACATGATTGCAAGTGTTTTGCTTATGGTGTGACTGGCTGTTTCCGACTTGATGTCAATTACTTCAGTCGGTTACTAGTAATGCAGTCTGGAAATGAGTTGTAAAGAGGACAGACCTAAAAGATAGGAAAGAAGGAACTCAGCATGGTTAACTTCAGAGCGAGCAACCCTGTGATGACCCCTCAGGTAAATTCTGGGGTTCTCCTTTGGGCAGACCTCCTTCCATTTAAATTGTGAGCAAATAACATCCCTGTGGGACCTACAGCAATTACTGTCCTATTATCACCTTTCCATGTGAACATTTAGTATATTTTTCACTTTCAGTGAACTTTACAGCTGGAAACTCTGTTTAGATACCTCTCTGGCCCTATCACTATAGTATCGGAGCCCCTCCCAAGTATTTAAAAGTGGATATAACAATCTCTCTGTCTTCCTAGGAGGAGTAACTTGATGAGTTTGTAGATTGCTTGTTTGTCTCTATAAGAGTGAGTTCGTAGGTTGAGTGTCTGTGTGAAGGAATTATTGAGGGAAAGCTAAGCCACACTGATAGATTTTTAACTGATAGGTAGTGAGGTGCCTGGTCCTTTTTTTGTCTCTTGCAGGAGTGAGTTCCAGAGTCTAGGTCCACCTCTGGTGAAAGTCTGTCTCCTTCATTCCTGAGCCTGCCCCTGGAGTCTGACAGTTTTATCACTCCAGTGGAACACAGCTATTGTGGTAGGTCAAGTTTACAGAGCGAGAGGTGGTCACAAGTAGTTAGGGCCAATGCATGAAGGAAACCAGCACTGTGTCACCAACTAATTATCAGTGGACCATCAACACATTGCTACGTGCACCGCCAGAAATTCATGGAGAACACTGTGGGAGCCATTGACACAGAGCATCCCTTTTCCTGAGGGATTTAAATCCAGTTATGTTAACCAGCCTCTGACATTGCTGTAATTCACCTTAACACTTCAAATAGCTTGAAAATAAACAGTTTTTTAACATGTAGAAATACGTTTCGAACTAGAGGATGAGAATTCTGTAAAAGAAAACTAGTTTTGGAGTGGGTGTTGTGTGCATTTCTGAAAATTCCCATATACCATCAGGCAAACTGCAAAGTCATAATCTGGTGTCTGGAAAAACCTGTTGTAGGGGTTTTACATTTTCCAGGAGTAAAGGTCATGTCTCTGAAACCTTCTCAATTCTAAATAGCATGCTCCTAGACCAGACCCTAGTCTGTCTCTGTCCTGCACGCACTCTTTGTTATTTAAAGTAATCTCAAGGTAGAGGAAATCTGATACAAAATTATTTGCGCAATCTAACAAAAATAATGAGTTAAATACACACACAGGAAAAGAAAGTTGAGCCAGGCTTGAAAGAATATCATCATCATGAAAAAGACCTGTAAGAACACACCCTTATCATTTGCTTCCGTATACAAGAATTCTAAACTAAAAATATATGGAATTGTAAATATGTGCCTAGCTAAAATTAACTAGGTTTCTCTTACCTCCATTATATGTATTGAGAATTAGAGATGCTACGTCTTTGTAGCCTTAGCATTCAAACCAGCAACCTCCCCTGCTATTCACTTCCTAACCTGAACAGCAGCCTTTCATCTAAATACTCTCAGGTACTCAGACCACTCGCCAGATTGCTAAACCAAGTTCCAGGCTATCACCCAGATGCCACCACCCCACCCTGGGCAGAAAATCTGGATTATGCGTTTGTTTCCGTTGATATCTAGAAGATGCACTTTATGAATTTGCTTGGCAGATGGCATGCAACAAGCATGATATTCATCACAAAACAATAGTCTGGAACTATTTCCACTGCAGAAATAAATGTCATTGCACCTAGCACAATGGAACCATGTTTCTCACTACAGCAAGAGTTTTATTCTGAACATTAAATACATTATTTTTCTACTAATATATACTTTAAATACACAACTACAGTTGTCAGCAACCAGCAACTTTGTTAGCAGCTTCTGCACAGAGGGCAGGGAGCCCTAACTTACCTTGTACCATTGGAACTGGCCACTCTAGGCCAAGATGGAGGCAGATACGTTGGCTGGGCAGAATGGGGAAGCTTGTTCTGCAACTGCCTGTGCCGTATCATAACAAAGACCCTTATTCTCCTGGGCTGCCAGTCCAGCCACTTTCATCGGCACTAGAGTTCATACACATGCAGCTCAAAAGAAATGCACCTATTTCAACAAAACAAATGTGTTTCAATAATTGGAAAATAAGGCTCTTTATTTATACAGTAAATACCCTACAGCTTTTCAGGAATAGACATTGACTAAGTGATTGGATAAAAGGGATTCTCATTTGGAATTTGATACTCCAGATCAATAGGATGGATTTCAACTGGCTGACATCATGATGCCAGCTGTTCTGTAGTCAGCTGAAACAGGTAAACTGAAAACAGCTTTAAACAACAGTGAAGTCATTGGGAGTTTTACCTATAGAGACTGCCAGACAAATGAATATGAGGAGTGAAGAGACAGCAGGGATCTTGTCATCAAGCCTGGCGCTAACATGTTTAGCACGCCGTTGGTGCTGCACAAATGAATATTAAGCGTATGTGCTGTATAGGATATAACCAGTCTCCCAAAACTTTTACTGCAGAAATAATCTTAATCACCCAGGCTAGTGCGGTGCAAACGATTCATTAGACACTCAATATGAAAAAAAGAAAAGTGGTGTGAATATTTTATAAGCTGCCCAGTGCATGCACTTATTTAAATTCTGCACTTGTGCTCACTAGAGTTGGGATGAGTTGCAGAGCATTTGACCGGATGTAAATATGACACACCAGTAAGTTTTCTAGTGCTTTAGAATATAGTATGATGTTTGCTTGGGCCCACTCTCTTTGTTGAAAAAAAGGGCTCTGGTTTTCTGTATGGGGAGATAGCTAAGACTGCTGACCTGTTGTAATTCATATATACCGGGCTGGAAGGGAACTCAAAAGATCACCTAATCCAGCTGTGTGCACTGAGGCAGGATGAAGTATACCTAGACCATCCCTGACAGATGTTTGTCTAACCTATGTTTATAATCCTCCAGACTGGTCACAGAGGTGGTGCTGGCCTACTGAGGGCCCTAAGCAAGAATATTTTTGGTTCTCCCCCCTCCTCCCCCCCTGCACACACACACAACACATTCTAAAAAAGCAAATAGGGGGCCCCCTTGAGTTGCTCGAAGCCCTAAGCAATTGCTTTGTCTGCGTATGCCCAGTGCCGGCTCTGACTGGGAGTCCACACCCTCTCGTCCCCCAAACAGAGAAATGTGTAATGACAAAAAGGCACAACCTGGAAAAAGAGAAGAATATTAACCGAGAGCAGCCCATTAGCCACAGTGTCTGTGGCGTGCTTGCTTACCATTGACAATTTTCATGGCTCAAATCTATTAAATAGAACTGGGTATGTTGCACTCAGAAGCAGGGAGTGTAACAGTAAGTTCCTGGTCTTTCCTTTACCTTTTTCCACTTCACTATAGTCAGTATGCCAAATGCCTCTGAAATTTCTGTGCTCCGGCTTCCCCAAAACCATCTTTTCCTTTAACAGAAGCCATATTCTTTCCCTTCCCCCATTTGTTGCACATCTCCAGAGGTGCACCAAAGAGAGGGACAATGGAGGGCCATAAGAAGTGTGCTAAATTTACTGAATTGCTAGAATTTTGTGCACAAATGTAATTGAACAGTTGGCGTCTGGTAAGAGAGAATAGTAACTTTTGGTGATTCCTGACATGAAGGTAAAGTTCAAATTTGGTATATTCTCTCCTGCCCTCCCCACCACTATTCTTCCCCCCATGTTCTCAATGGCCTTTAGAAAATTATTTTATGAAATTGTAATGGGAATATGGGACTGCATGTCAGTCAGTCATCCTGTTACAAGCTTCTGTAGTCTATTTGATTGGATATATTCTTCAGGTGTGCTGAGACATCAAGCACAAGAAAGAGGTCTAAGCAAGTGATAGGGTTTGTATAGGGACTGATGAAAGCAGACTTTGGTACATATTATGTTTATGAAATAGATACTTTAATTTTTTTAAAGTTGCAATCAGTTTGGTGTGTAAAAGTCCCTTTTAAACCACTCTGCTGCTTAATGTTTAAATATTATTTGCTTAGGAATAATGTGTAAAAATCTTAAATGCTTGTTTTCAGGGTGAGGAGGGAGTTATTTTGTTTTTTAGCGAGGCACTCGGACTGCTGTCTTAGGCCCCTACTCAGGACAGCGGCCCTGTTCAGGAAGAGTGCTTCACAGTAAACACATGCTTTAGTCCCTGGAAAGCTAAGCATTTGTGTCACAGGCTGGCCCTTTAAGGGGAATTGGGCAGTTATCACCCAGCTGATCCTGATCTAGTGCCTTAATTACAACTAGTGATCCCAGCTATGAAAGGGAGAGAGTAGAATTCTCTCCTGGGTGCCCTCTCAGGCAAGGGCCTGGTGAAGGCAGGCTGGAAAGGATCTACAGGCGCCAGCATGGGCTCCTGAGGGAAGCCCCGAAGTAGGGCCTGAAGAAGCAGGGAAGGCTCTGGGAGAAGCTGCCAGCGTCCCTCTGGAGGGGAGGCAGTGGAGAAACCTGCTGGGAAGAAGGGACTCTAGGGAGAAAGCTCTGGGAAGCAGTGGTCAGTTTACAGTGCCTAACGGAGCCCTGCAGGGTCTGGGAGTAGGAGCAAAGGCTTCGGAGCTTCAGCATAGCCCAAGAGGAGCAAAAGGAGCTGTTTGCATTGGTGCTTATTTGGATTTTCAGCTGGACTTTTGTTACCCTGGAAGAGGATTGAACTTAAAAGGTGACTTGGCTGGAGGGCTGGGCCATGGAAGATGGAGACAGACAGGCCACTGCAGGGCCAAAGAAGTGGTCCGCAGGGAGCACTACAGGTGAAGTCCCTTGCAACTGTGTGCCCTGATACCTGGGGGCATTATAGAGGTAAGTGGAACCCCTGAAAACCTGCCTAAACCGAAATGCTTTCCTGAATTGAAAGCACCTTAATGCTACCGGGAGGCTCTAAACCCAAATGCTTCCCTGTGACCTCACTCATCCATCTACTTCTCTAGTGTGCGTCTCCCTGTCCTGGGGTCTGATGAGCACAGGCAATTCTACCCCCAACATCTTTTAGTGCGTTAGAGTGCTGCTCTGCTGTGAGCTGCTAAAATGCTTATTTAAAAAGCAAACATTACGTGTCCCACAGCAGCCTCCCCAAACTCAAAAGCCAAGTGTAACCAGGAAATCTGTTGCCTGCTATTCAGGAGGGAAAACTGGAAAAGAAGTATTCTGCCCCCAACTAATCCCTGTTTTGTTTAAGTTCTTGAGGTTAAGGGTTGCCTCTCTGTTCCCTATAGTTTTCTTAAAGAGCAGACACAGATGGAGAAAAAGGATAAATCTAGTTTCTTCTTAATGTTAAAAACCCCAGAGAGGATAAGTGTGTAAAAGGAGTTCAGAGGTTTGAGTCTGTCTATATACACACCCCAACAGAGAGAAAATACTCTGCATCTGGAGGAAAAATGCTACAAAAATGGCATTTAAAACCCTCCCAGAAAACTCCTCAAATGATTACTAGTCCTTATCTGTGTAACAGCTGTGCTGGGGCTTGGCTATGGGGATTGAATCTGGCTCGAAGAGCATGAGACTCTCCTGGTTGAGCTAACAGTCTAGGTTTGGGTTTTCAGATGTGCCCAAGTAGCAAGTCCTCCACAATGTGATTTATGTTTCTAGATCACTTGGGCATGTTTGGAAATCCCACCTGTGTCTAGGAGCTCAAAGACAGTAGCGGACTCCTAGACCTTGACATGTGGCGTAGGTAGCAGGGTGGGACACAGAGCCACACAGTGTTAG
Organism: Emydura macquarii macquarii; assembly: GCF_026122565.2. Lineage (NCBI taxonomy): Eukaryota > Metazoa > Chordata > Testudines > Chelidae > Emydura > Emydura macquarii. The sequence goes on along the minus strand of NW_027131105.1, from coordinate 4,072,872 downwards.
CATGGGTTACAGCTAAACCTAGTCCAGTTATGTCTGACTAGAGACTCAAGTCAAGATACTCTCTGGCTATCTGTTCTGATGTTTTTTTCTGCTGAATTTTCTGTACTTACCCTTTGCTCCAGAAGAATCAGGAGGAGATTGAACTCAGTGCTCCAATCTGCATTATACGGATTAAGACGTCACATCTGAACCCTACCACTCCTTCCCCATTAATGAGAGCAGTCTCTTGCTGTGGCTTATAGGTCTAAATCCCAGTGAGAATGTTAGAACAACTAGCTGACTTAGCAAAACTGAAGGCTGTTGGGTACAGCATTGCTAAGGGTGGCTCAGGATACAACAGTTGAGATTCCTAGCAAAGAAGTCTAAGGTTCTTGCCTCAGCTTGCTGGAAGGTGGATATGTCATAGTTTATCCTCGTTGTTGCTGCCAAAGTCCCCTCGATATTAAAAGGGCCTACTTTGCCGGTTGAGATGTGTTGGCAATGGAGCCCCAGCCAGTGCTTTGGAAATAGGGCTGCTTGCCTGGAGATGCTGGTGGAAATTATCTAAAGGAAAATAGGAGGGATGCAAAGATCCAGTTTTTCCCAGATCACATGGGGTGGGTTTGGCTCAAGCAGCCCCTGAAGCATTTAGGAGCTTGCGCAAAGCACAGAACATGATGTGATGAGCTCCTACGTTTGTGAGTGCATCCACACAAACTGGGAAATATGTTTGGTTTTTTAAAATTAAAATACCAATGGTACAAAAAGCAAGAATAAACTCTGGAATGCAGATGTATCAGTCAATATACACATGCATTCAGCATGTCCATTTCTGTAGTCCTTTCTCATGCCAAGCAGCAGTAAAGTCAGTGAATGTTTTGTCTGAATATGTCCTACAGGATTTAGGCCCACTGACTGATAAATACACTCTGTTGTGAGTTGTTGCTTTTAAGACCCATCCCCTACAATTTCACAGTGTAAATAGATGTTCCTTTTTAACTGCAGTCTAGTGTATGCATTTATAAACTCCCTCTCTTCATTTCATCCAACCCAGAGGGTGGTGCATAGCTTGGTGTCTCTGTTTATGGTAGCAACTTTGAGGTGTGGACGCGAATGCTCCGGATTGACTGAATCCAGAGAAAACTGGTTTACTGAGGAAGCATCTGGGGACTATGGAAAGGATTGTATCTGCCCCTCTGACTGAGGATGTCTGTCTACTCAGTGTCAATCAAGTTACTGGCTTAGGGATATTGTTGGACTTCCAGCAGCTGTTAGATAATCATAGCAGCAAAGACTAGTATGGTTTTATTCAATCTGCATTGGGTCATAAATCTGTGATCTGTCCTCTTGGTTGTAGACTCCCATCATCCATGCCTTTGTCATTTCAAGATTGGACTGTTGCAATGATCTTTGCATGCCCCTATGCTTTAAATCAGTTTGGAAACCGAAGCTGGTGCAGAATATGGTGGTTTGCTCATTAAACAAGAACCTGTCGCCATGAGCACGTGACTCGAATGCTCTGTGATCCACACCGGCAGCTGAGTGATTTCAGAGGGGTAGCCGTGTTAGTCTGTATACAGCAAAACCAACAAGAGTTCTGTGATTTCAGAGGGGGTTTAAGGTTTTATTTTTTTCCCATGAAACCCTAAATATTCTGGTATTCACCTGCCTGAGACGTCGTCTTTCTTTCTCATACTGCAGTAGCTGAGATTAGTGGAGGTGTTTGAGCTGGTGCTTCTTTGGTATAAACAAGAGGGAGCTATCTGGATTGGCCTCTTAGTGCAGAGGAAGTCTGTTAATTTGTTATGGCTGTTTGTCCTTGTTGCGCTGTGTGTTTAATTATTTGTCAAGAGTGCCCAGAGCCCAGAATAGGAATTGTTTTATGTCTTGTAAGCTGAAATCAAATCTAAAGAATACAATAAAGAAATATATGAACTGTGAATTTAGGCTACGTGTTATGCGCTATCTATTGTGACCAATGAGCAAGTCTTAAACCTCTGTATCTGACAGGATGTATACAGTGTATACAGTGGACAGGATGTATACCTAGCTCTTATGTAGCACTTGTCATCAGTAGATCTCAAAATGCTTTATGAAAGAGGGCAGAATATTTATCCCCATTTTACAGATAGGGAAACTGAGGCACCGGACACAACCTGCCCAAGGTCACCCATCAGCTCAGGATCAGAGCAGGAATAGTGCCCCACTCTCCTGAGTTCCAGTCCAGTGCTCTATCCACTAGACACCACTGCCTCTGTACTACTTTTTTCCCCCCACATAAAAACAAACAAAAAAAAAAACTTTTTTACTACTATCTTTCCTCAGATCCACGTTGCTAAAATCTAAAGCCCAGGCATTGAACACTAGCGAAATGATGAACTGATGTATCCATGGTTACATCAAACAGCTGAGCTTTTCTTTTTATCTGTGTTCTGAAATGAGTACACAGATAAAGTAATAGATGCCACATTCCTGGAGCAAATTCAAATGCAACAATACACATGGTAACATTATTTATTGGGTCATTTGTGATATTGTTAACCTGGAACAGAGTTGTCTTTTAATCAGATACAGGTTAAATACATGATATATATGAGATTAGATCACTGCTAAATATGATCTCATTTAAAAAGGAAATGTATGGTTTTATTTTAAAAACAATTAACTTTCTTGCCCTAGGTTGTCCAGATAAATGTTGGAAAGTGACTACTGTAGTGCTGTCGTTTTGGCATTGTGAGCAGGCTGAAATGATAGTTCTGACAGTTGTGAACTGCTCCATTCATTTCAAAGCCTACTGACTCCAGTGTAAATGTTGACTTCACATGAAAGCATGTTAATGGAAACATCTTGCTTCTCTGGGATTGTAAGAACACTGCTCTGTTTCACCCTATGGGGCCCCTAACTAAAGTGCTGGAGCAAGCTACCAACTTGACTCTCAGTAGGGGTGGACTCTTCAGCCTCCTTAAACGTTTTGGGCTTGGTCCTACTCCCATGAAAATTGATAGGAAAAGTGCCTTCAGTGGGAGCAAGCTCCGGCCCATAGAGTAAGAGGACAATGTTTGCATGTGATCAGATACCTGCATTTCACACTATACCTATCCTGTAATTATCACAGCCAGATTTTGATACTTTTCAGCACGTTGCAAACTATATATATTTTGAAAGGACACTAAAAAATGCAGTTACCATGTTCAAAGGAAAACAAAATGGCACCTGCTGAGCTGTCTCTGCATACACATTTCATCTCAAGACCAAAGCCAGGTGAGATCATTTGCGTCTATTTTTTTCTTTCCCTTACTAAGATTCACTCCAGGGTAGCCCCACTAGCTTGTGGTGGAGGGAATTACATTTTGGCAAGGTCACTGAATGTATTATTTGTTAGACCTTTTTTCCTGCTGCTATCATTCCCCTTCTCTTCCTCCCCAATCTGGTTTCATGTTTTTCTGGCTGGGGCACTATAGGTTTTGTCTCCTTTAATTTTCAAAAGTGACTAGTAATTTCGGGTACCCATCTTGAGACATGCTAAAAAGGATCTGTGTCTTAGTGCTTAACACCTTCCCTCTATCTCAAGGTGTCTCAATTTGGCACCCAAAAAATTGGAGGGACCCAAAATCACTAGCCACTTTTGAAAATGCAAGCCTCTATTACTAACCCTGTTGGATTACATCATTAGTAATCTGAGTTTGTGATGTGCATACAATACCGTGTAATACGTTGACCTCTGTTTTATGGGAACATTTGAAACCATACATTGTTTACAGAGGAAAGTTGTCATCAAATATTTAATAATTTGCAAAGTCTTCTACAACCAAACAACCCCAGGGGAAGTAGATGGCTCAGGATATTGAATGTGGGATAGAGACTTTCACTTCTAACACTACAGCCAGCATGGCAGTAACTAAAAGCCACTGCTGTCTCAGTCAGTAGCCTACATAAAATGACTTGTCAGTCTCCCTCCAGTCTTGGGGGACACAAGCTACCATGATCCTTGCCACTTTTCCAACAGCAGGAATCTGCCAGCTGGTAAAGAGGTTTTCACCTTTCAGAGAGAAGTATCAAGTTCAAACTGAGGTTCCTCTGACCCGGCTGCTGTTGCTCCTTTGTGCATGAGGGTTGCAATTTTGGGCCGTACAACTATTGTATTCCTGAGCCGCCCTTAGCAATGTGTACCCAATATCCTATAGCTTTGATTTGGCATTTCATAGGCACAGTGCATTTATTTTCCTCTTTTAAGGGTAGCAGACCTATTCACTCCATTTTTAACGTGGGTGGAGGGGACTGGTTTAGGTAGATTAGATAGCTTTTAAGGAAATTATACATTGCAAAATATCTTCATCAAATACAAGTTTTCCCTCTTAAAATATGTTCACCTTTCATGCAGTCCACCTTGTTTAGACACCTGCTAATAATTCTATAGAGCCTTTGTTTCTATACTCATCACCGTGCAATTATTGAGTTACAATCATTTTACTTCAAAGTTTAACCATCTCTCCTTTGGATATAGAGTTGGTTGTCATTAAAATAAGGTTATTGTGTTTTAGAGCTACGTGCTATGCCTGAAAATTGTTTATGGGTGTATGCATATTCACATATTATACATGTTGTACTTAAAATTATGTGTATATGTGTACACACACAAACATATCTATAGTATAGTTTTATTACAGCTATAAGTGTACTTCACAATCTATGGCTTTGGACCATGCTGGACAATATGTTAATAGCTGTGGGAAGGCTTATGACAATTTGAATCAATTAAGTGCGACTCAAGTTGGGAATTAGAATGAGGAAAAAGTGACAAGTGACACTTTCAAAAAGTTTGAACCGGCAGCTAGCTTTCAGTAGACAAGGCTTATTGGAAACAACGTTGTGTGTCACATCCGTTGAAAATCGAAACTGATCATACGGGACGTATTTTATTTCTCGTTTTCAAACAAGCTGGCGGAAAAGAAAGGCACCGCCAGCTGATTCACGCGGAAAGCTTGTTTTCCTTTAAACTCGCTGTGGGCGATGGACACTGCACCCAAGCAGACTAAAACAAGCCTAATCTTTTCCTCCTCAACACTTTTTGGAATAGATCTGCCTGGAAACTTTGTGTGTCCTCAGAGGCGTTTTCCTTTAGAAAGGCTGCCCTCTCCTACGCCTCCCTCTTGCAGAATCATTTTCCAATTAAATATAAATCTTGTGTTATGGGTTCCTTGTTTGAATTCTTTCTCGAGTCCCTTCTCTGTAGGGATCACAGCACTGGCCCTTGGCCGTCCTATGCTGTGTGCAACATACAACGAAATAACTTTTTTTAAAGCCCTTATTTGTCTTCCTTAAAACCGGAGTTGCTGCCCTACTTTTAGGTCCCCCTTTGGACATTCCCGCGCTCTGCCTTGTTATATTAACAGCTAGGTTCATTTCAGTTCCTCCTTTTATTCAGCCCTGCTGCCCCGTGGCACTCGGTTGGGAGGAGTGGGGTAGGACTCCCTCTCCAAGGTGGAGATTGATGTTTGTTTTTAAGGCCAGTTTTGTTTTTAAAAACAATTCTCCTGGCGGGGCGGAAAGATTTCGAGATCTTTGCTTCAAAGCCGCCCATCTCCACTCGTCGTTTTTCTTTTAAATCTCCCTCCCTTTACTCGTCCCCGTTTTTACACCCAGCCCTGTTTGTTTTTCTCAGCGAGGTCGGTGCCTCCCCCCCCCATCCCCGCTAATGTTTTGCCCGGTGCCAACCAAGCGGAGTTTTCAGATTCGCCTCCCCTTCTGCAGCCTCCCTCCCCAGCCCCATCGGAGGAAATATTACAATGTTGCAAGCTGACGTAAGGACACTACAAGGCAAGGGCTACATTTCGGAGTGTTTATGAAAAGCCGCGGTACTGTACTGTCACCAGGGGGCACGCACTAGAATGCATTTCGCCAAACATTTGGGCTAATAATCGTTTACCACCACCACCAAAAAGCCCCGGTCCGCCTGGAGCTCGCAGAGCCAGAGGAGCCATGCAGCCAAAGTTTGGGAAGCCCTTGGTTATTTTCTGACATTGCTAGCTCGCCCTTGAGGAGCTGTAATTGCATTATCTGATTTTTCTTCCCCCCCCCCTTTCTGCTCTCTTCCCCCCCCCCCCCGCTCCGTCTCTGGACATTGCAAATTTTGCTCGCGTTTTGGAAGGAGAAGCCGCCAGCTACCTAGCGGCAGGAGCCGCCGCCAGCCCTGCTCGCTTGCCGGGGAGGGAGTCCGCTCGGGTGTTGTTTTGAAGGGAGCTCAGCTAACATGGCGACGGTGCCCGTCTATTGCATCTGCAGGCTGCCCTACGACGTAACCCGCTTCATGATCGAGTGCGATGCCTGCAAGGACTGGTTCCACGGCAGGTAACACAAAGGGCTCGGGCCTGCTCCCCTCACCCCCCCCGGGCGGCGGTCGCCCCTTCTCGCCCGCTGCCTTTCGCCTCCCGTCCCGGGCTCTCCGGGGCAGACGGAGGGAGGGAGGCGGCGGAGCTGCTGCCGCCGCCGCCGCCGCTGCTGCTTGTGCAGTTTTCCAACAGGCCTTTTTGGAGAGGAGGAGGAGGAGCCAGGCTGCCCCCGGCTCGCTCGCCCTCGCTGCTGCTGGAGCTTTGTGTGGTGTGTGTGTGTGTGTGTTTTGTTTGGTAAATGTTCGATTCTCCGCACAATGCCCTTCCCCCCCGGGCGCGGTGTCGTGGGGGGCTATTGTCCCGGGGGGCGGCGGCGGCGGCTCTCGCCTGCTTTCCCTGGACCATTGCACCTCGGCCGCGCGGGCTCGGTTTGCGGGAAACGAGGCCGCTGGCGGGGCGGGGGAGAAGCGGCTGCACCGCTGGGCTGCCCGGTTCGCAGAGGCAGAGAGTCTGGCCCGGCTCGAGGGAGCGTGTCCCGGGGAGATGGCGGCCGGGCCGGGCCGGGCGAGCAGGGCGCCGCGGTGGCGCGGTTCGCTGCTCCCCGGGGTGTTTCCCGTGTGACAGGGGCACAATGGCCGGACTGGCCTTAGCGGAGCGCCGGGCCGGGCCCGCCCGGGCAGGGGCACATGGGCGGGGGAAGGGGGCTCGAGTCGGAGACAGGCCGGCGCGGGCTGCGAGCAAGACCCGGAGGGGCGGGCTGGGGGCCTCTGGCTGCCCGCGGCAGGCAGGAGGAAGTCCACGGCCGCTGCGCTGAGAGCCGGCCCGACTTGCCCCGGGAGCCCCTCCGCGGCGCGCTTGGTGCCCGGCCGACCGGCCGGCGCGGGAGGGGACAGAGTCAGACCCGCCAGCCCAGAGCCCGCCCCTGCCGGGCAGGGCCCCTCCGCGAGGAGAGCGGGGAGCCCGCGCGAGTGTCTAGGGTCAGGGTGGGCGAGACACCGAGAGCAGCCCCCCGTGACTGACACCCCATAGCAGCCCCCCAAGACACCCCCACACTCCCAACTGCCCCCGTGGCTGACACCCCATAGCAGCCCCCCAAGACACCCCCACACTCCCAACTGCCCCCGTGGCTGACACCCCATAGCAGTCACCGTGACTGACACCCACACCCCATAACGGCCCTGTGTGACTAACACCCTTTAGCAGCCCCCTGTGACTGGCACCCCCACAGCCCCTAACGGCCCCCTGTGACTGGCACCCCCACATCCCATAGCGGCCCCCTGTGACTGGCACCCCATAGCAGCCCCCCTTCGAGACACCCTGTAACAGCCCGCTGTGACTGACACTCCAAGGTTTTCAAAGGGGTGCCCAGAGCAAAGGGAGGGACTTCAGAGCCGACTGACAATTAGCAGCCTGCTAACAATTTAACAATAAAACTAACCAATTGTCATCATTTCACCCTGACGGTCAGTGCAACTTTGCAGAACAGTACTGCCACCCTCCCCCACCCCTCCCCCTGTCCTCTCGCATTGTATGGCAACTGGGGGAGCATGGATCCCTAATACAGTGTTTTGCCCCTTTGTCATGTAACCACTAAACTGCATTATCGCGGAGTCAACAGCATTGCTCTGATCTTGGTGTCACAATACAACAGTAAGTTTCTGGGATCACAGGGATTGTCATAACAAAACAGAGCCCCAGGTGACTTACTGCTAGTTAGATATAAATTGACTGAACTTTATTATATCCCTACAACTTTTGAGGGGATGGGGGAAATGTTGTTTGGGAGTCTGGGAGAGTTGGTTTAGGAGCAGACAAAGGGAGAGCCTTCTCTTTTTTTCTTTATTTCTAAACCATTGGTATAGAAAATATCGTTGAGGTTATTAGTGGCAATGGGGAGAGGAGACAAGGGAGATGAGGTAATATCTCTTATTGGACCAACTTCTGTTGGTGAGAGAGACAAGCTTTGGACCTTACACAGAGTTGGGCGGGGGTGGGGCGGGAGGAGATATACAGTAATCAGACTTAAGCTAATACTGTGAAACAACTTCAAGAACATGGTTTTTTTTCTTGTAGGAATGGGGAAGTTAGTTAAAATGGCTTGAAAGGAAAGTTAAGGGATTAAAATTAAGAGGATCTCCTTGGAAGTATTTAAAAATAAATTTAGAGTCATAAAAGGTTTGCGTATTCCAGGTAATCTGAAATCAAAATAAAGGGAAACATGGAGGGGGGATGAACAGCAAGGTACCAGAATTTATTAAAACTAAAATGGTGTCATTTTAAAAATTACTCACTTAAGTGATACTAAATAGAATGGAAATCATCTTCAGTATTTATTTGAAAAACCAAGAGGAAACTTGAGAAATAAGTAGTCAGAGATATAAAAAATAGTAAGATACTCTTTTAAGTTTATCCAAAGTACTATTGGAGGCCCTCAGGAGAGTCAATGTGTCTGCTAGTTCATCAGGATGTAAACATGGACAAAAAACCCAATTCTTTACAAGTAGTAAAGCTCAGATACCATGAGAGATAGAAGTATCAAAAAAGTGAAATTAAAACAGAGTAAACCACCAGGACCAGGTGTAATTCATCTATTAGTTCTAAGAGAATTAAAGAAAAAAGTAGCTGAGCTAAAAGCTATCTGCCAGATAGGCCAGGAAAAAAATAGGAAAATCATTTAAAGATTGTTATAAGCACCTAAACTGAGTGCATACAGTGTGATAGGTATTCTGTAAGGGTAAATTGTGACTGTCTCCTGTTAACTCTTTTTGAAGAGTTCTCACAGCGTACCACATAAAGGAGATGGATTGGAGCAGACTAAGGGTCTGTTTGCACTGTCACTGGAGTCAGTGGGTACTGGTGCAGGCCCTAAATGGACTAATGGAGACTGAGCAGAAATAGTTTATAGAGGTATTTCAAAATAATTTTGATAAACTTCCTTGCAAGAGGCTATTATAGAAACTTGTTAGCTGTGAGGTGAGAGGTAAAGTCTCATCATAGATTTAAAAAGTGGTTCAGAAATATGAAGCAAAGTGTGTGAATGAGTGGCCATTTCTTACAGGGGAAAGTGTTAATAGTGGGGTGCTCTAGGGTTATGTACTAGACAAATTTCCAAAGTGGTGTGCAGTATCTCATGTTTGTTAAGGATTTGGAAGAAAGGAATGGACAGAGAGGTGTTAAAATTAAATAGCCAAGACTAAAGAGGATTAAGAAAATAAGAACGGCCATACTGGGTCAGACCAATGGTGCATCTAGCCCAGTATCCTGTCTTCTGACAGTGGCCAATGCCAGGTTTTCAGAGGGAATGACTAGAACAGGTGATCCATCCCCTGACACCCATTCCCAACTTCTGGCAAACAGGATATGGACACTTCAGAGCATGGTTGTGCATCCCTGCCCACCCTGGCTAATAGCCATTGATGGACATATCCTCCATGAACTTATCTAGTTCTTCTTTGAATTTAGTTATAATCTTGGCCTTCACAACATCATCTAGTAAAGAGTTCCATAGGTTGAATGTGCATCATATGAAGAAATACTTCCTTTTGTTCACTTTAAACCTGCTACATATTACTTTTATTTGGTGACCACTAGTTCTTGTGTTATGAGAAAGGGTAAATAACACTTCCGTATTTACTTTCTCCACACCAGTCATGATTTTATAGACCTCTATCATATCCCCTTTTAGTCATATTTTTTCCAAACTGAAAAGTTCCAATCTTATTAATATCTCATCATATGGAAACTGTTTCGTATCCCTAATAATTTTTGTTGCCTTTTTCTGTACCTTTTTCAATTCCAGTATATCTTTTTTGAGATGGGGTGACCAGATCTGCATGAAATATTCAACATATGGGCGCACCCTAGATTTCTAAAGAGACAATATGATATTTTCTGTCTTATTATCTATCCCTTTTCTAATGATTCCCAACGTTCTGTTAGCTTTTTTGACTGCTGCTGCACATTGAGTGGATATTGTCAGAGAACTATCCACAATGACTCCAAAATCTCTTTCTTGAGTGGTAACAGCTTATTTAGACCCCATCGTTTTATTTATATCTATATCTATATATATATATATAGATATAGATAGTTGGGATTATGTTTTCTTATGTGCATTACTTTACATTTATCCACATTGAATTTCATCTGCTATTTTGTTGCCCAGTTACCCAGTTTTGTGAGATCCCTTTGTAACTCTTTGCAGACTGCTTTGAACTTGACCATCTTGAGTAATTTTGTATCACCTGCAAATTTTGCCACCTCACTGTTTACCTCTTTTTCCAGACCATTTATGAATATGCTGAACAGTACTGGTTCCATACAGACCCCTGGGGGACATCACTATTTATCTCTCTCCATTGTGAAAACTGGCCATTTATTCCTACCCTTGGCTTCCTATCTTTTATCCATTTACTGATCCAGGAGAGGACCTTCCCTCTTATCCCATGACACTTTACTTTGCTTAAGAACCTTTGGCAAGGGAGCTTTTCAAAGGCTTTCCAAAAATCTAAGTACACTATATCCACTGAATCATCCTTGTCTACGTGCTTGTTGACCTCCTCAAAGAATTCCAGTAGATTGGTGAGGCATGATTTCCTTTTACAAAAAACTGTTGACTCTTTCCCACAAATCTTGTTCATCTATGTGTCTGATAATTCTGTTCTTTACTATATTTTCAACCAATTTGTCTAGTACTGAAGTTAGGCTTACTGGCCTTTAATTGTTGGAATTGCCTCTGGATCCTTTTAAAAAAATTGGCATCACATTAGCTTTCCTCCAGTCATCTGGTACAGATGCTGATTTAAATGATAGGTTACAGTTAGTAGTTCTGCAATTTCACATTTGAGTTCCTTCAGAACTCTTGGGTGAATACCATCTGGTCCTGGTGACTTATTACTGTTTTATTTATCAATTTGTTCCAAAACCTCCTCTAATGACATCTCTATCTGGGACAGTTCCTCAGATTTGTCATCTAAAAGGAATGGCTCAGGTTTGGTAATTCTCAGCCATGGATGCAAATGGATATATGGATGCAAATAATCCATTTAGTTTCTCTGCAATGGCCTTACCTTCTTTGAGTGCTCCTTTAGCATCTGGATTGTCCAGTGGCTGTTTAGCAGGCTTCCTTCTTTTGTTAAGAACTCAAGTAGGACCTAAAAACTCAAGGTTTTAAGACAGAATGTTGGCAGAGTAAAATCAACATAGACAAGTAAATAGGAAGGGATTAGTTAAGATGCTTGTGTACACTGATGGGTTTGGAAGGTGATAACTGCTCAGGAAAATGATCTCTGCATGACCGTGGACAGCTCATTGAAGGCATCTGATCAAAGCTCTGTAATAGTCAAATTGGTTGCTCCATGCTGTATTAGAAGGGAAAGAAGATAATAGCAAATCTATAATGACCTTATATAAATGGGTGGTGTATCCTCAACTTGAGAACTGTTCAATTTTAATTATCTTAAATAGAAATAGCAGCAAACGAAATGGCTCAGAGATGAACTGTAAAAATAATTAGGGGCTGTGAGAATGATGGGGCTTCCACACAAGAAGAGATTAGAGACTTGGTATTTACTTTGGAGAAGAGAAACATAAGAAGTGGCATTATAGAAGACAGAGGCCATTCAGATTCTCCTACTTGCCTTTTTTTGTAACACAAGCACAAAGGGGTACTCAACAAATGAAACGTACCTCATGGATTAGGGTTTTTTTTTGGTTTTTTTTTTTAAATCATGGTTGTCTCCTAGAGATCTTAATCTTGCAAGTTTAAGTGTGTGTTGTACACTTCTACCACTGAAAACTGTTATTTTAAAAATAATGTAATTTGTTGGTTCAGTTAGTTAAACTCATGTCACACATTGTATGCCCCTATGATAGTCACAAAAAGTTCTTCATTTTATTTCTGAACTATTTCCAAACCTAACAAATACATTCAAACTTAATATTCAAACTAATCAATGTACAAAGAAGCTCTTTAAAACTAATAATCTCTGAAGGGGGAAAACTTCATTATTTCTTCAAGTTACATGATAGGCTGTGGGATTTCTTAATTCCATAATCCCTATTTTGTTTTTATGGAAATGGCTCAGGTGTTTACCTGATTCCTCTGTGGTGGGAGTTTCCAAACTTTTCCGTAGCGTGCACCGCATCTTAATAGAAAGATTTCATGGGCTATTTCACATCACATTCTTATCTGCCCTCTTATTTGACATTGAATAACATCTCTGTAGCAACAACAACGATTACTTATATAGGAAATTAATATTAGAAAAGTATTTAATGTATTTTAGGCTTTCATTTAATGTATTTTATCAACTGGAAATGAAGATGAGGAGCAAGTGCCCTATAACTAGCCAGCTCTCTGTAGACCACCAGGAAGTGGACAACAGCTTGGAAACCATTACTCTGTGACATTACCTGACAAAATCATGTGTGAGACCGATCAGGTTTCTCATGCCTGGTGAAAGCCAGTCAGAAACCTTTTGGGTTCCTTACTGATGGGGATTGTTGTTGTCTTCTCTTGGGAAGACCGAGCGAAGCACCCTTAAAGAAACAATGGTGAGATCTTTCTCAAGAGGCCATCGCTTAATGTTAATAATCTTTCTGGTTGCCAATTATTACTGTGTCTCAAACTTTCCATTTCTGGGGAAGATTACACTTCCCTAGGCATCTTTTTATTTCCCAGATCCCTATCATTTTGGTTTCAGGATCGGGTATGTTAAAGTGACTTGGTTGATGACCTTCTGGCCCTGGACAAAGGTCAAGAGTCTGTGATGATTTTGTTAGAACTATAGCTTTTGATAATGTTGCCAAGGTGGTGTTCCTGATATGCTGGCAGGGTCGAACAGGAGAGAGTGGAACTGTTCTTCACTAGCTCTGCTCCTTCCTTTCAGAAAGGTTTCCGAGGGTCTGTGAGGTCCTTCTCATTTGTGGTTCCATACTGTTCCCCCTTCTGTTTAACATGCACAATGCCTGTTTGAGAGTGTTTGTGAAATGTTTGGGCCTGTGGTATCGCCAGTATGCAGATGACCTCCCTGTTTGTGGCTTCTCATTAGATTGAGACTGAACAGTTTCTTTGCTTTTGCAAGACCTGGACAGAACAAGTTGGCTGAAGCTCAACCTACAAATGATTGAGGTGATGCATGTTGGCTAGGGAAAACAATCTGAGTAACTGCTGATAGGGGCTTTGACTGCTCTATTTGTTAACAGAGAATGTCCATCCTTTGCCAAAGAGATTCACTATCTTGGAGTACTTTTAGGTTCCCAGCTGCTCTTGGCTCTCCAGATAGTAGTGGTAAGTCATGCTGCTGTTTTTCATCTGTGATTAGTTAAAAGGTTACAGCCTTCCTTTAATATGGCACTGTCACCTCCAGGTTTGTCTATTGCAGTTTACATTTAAGGAAATATTTAGATAATGTAGAATGCAGCGTGTCTCCAACTTTGTGGAGTGGTTTGGTGGCTCTGTGAACCACACAGGCTGCTCATCTGCTTCCAGGAACAATTACGGATGTGGTTTCTAATCTATAAAGCTATGTATGGTTTGGTACCTGTCTGCCATAGGGAGAGCCTCCCTTCCTGTGAACTTAGGTGATCTCAGTTGCAACACAAGGTGCTTTGACTGACAGTCTCTGAATGCAAACCCTTAAGGGCTGGAGGGAGACCTATTCAGTGGCAGGACCCAGCTATCATACTTGCACATTCTGGAAGTGTGCCAGAACGTAAGTTTTATGAACTTCAGAGCAGGGCAAGGCAAAGCTTTTTGTTCAAGTATTTGCTTAACTATGGAACAATAATTAGGTTATTTATTATGGTTGATAGGTACAGGAAAGTGGGTTGTTTATCCTCTTTGCTGTGGGAGTTTAACATGGTGTTTCATTAATTTATATCTGGCACCCAGTTGCCATAGTAGGGGTACATAAAATCTTTCATTAAATAGAAAGAAAAAAGGGGAAATACTTTTTTTTTTGCAACACACATAGTTAAGCTGTGGAACCCACTGCCGCAAGATGATATCATGGTAAATAACTGAGTAAGATTAAAAAAGGACTAGCTATTTACAATGATAAGAATAGCACCTGCAGATCCCACAGGTAGCATAAAATTCTGAGTGCCGTTAAACCTGATGCATTGATATTTAATATGAACACCATCTGTAGTATTGACCATTATTGGCAAACAGGTCTCTTCTGGTATGGAAATTCTAAGTTCCTATCAATGTTCTGTCTAGTCTAGTATCTTATCTCTGACAGTGGCCAATTCTGGATGCTTGAAACAAAATATAAACCCCTCATAATGCACTTTGGTTTGCAATACCATACGATGGAAGATTGTAACTACTGATATAACTCCTATTTGTAGAAATATAAATCCTGTTTGAATCTTACTGACCAGTTTGTCTCAATATTGTCAATGTGTTCTGCAGATTTACACTGCATGAACAGTGGTTCATTTAGTGAGGGGAATTAAAAAATAGGAAAAAAAATTGTTGCATATGTTATATCTTAAAGATTGTAGGTGTTTCAGAGTACCCTAAAGGAATAATCCACATTAAGAGCTGGTCTACACAGGGAAATTTACTTGAATAGCTTTTGTTGAGTAAACTATTCCACAAAGCACAGTAATTATTTTGGAACAAAGTATTCACATGCAAAGCTGTTCTGGAGTAGCTATTCCAGTCATTTTCCCCATGTAGACAAGCCCTTAGTGGGAATTGTCTGCTTTTTAAAAAAACAACTTGTTTGTTTGAAACCTGGTGCAGCAGTGTTTGAAACTAATATAAAACTATGTTATAAGCATGCTTCTATGGAAGTCAATGTGTGTCTTATCTTTAATTTCAAGGGGAGTAGGATCAAGCCTTTACATTATTCTATAAGTTAAAGAGTTTAAAGAATTTAAAGTACTACTTAAAATTCATATCCATTTGGAATCTCTGTACTTCCTCTTATTGCAATATTTAAGGGGAGATCAAATTTACATTGGCTTTCTAATCAGATCAGGAACTCCACACCTAGCCTTCCTTCATAAAAATAGGATTCAGAATTAAGCTTCTATGCTAATTATCAAAACATAGTTTTCAGTTGCAGAGCAAATGAGCTTTGACCAGCAGGTAAAGCAAAACAATATTGTGAAGCCCATCAGTGTTGAGTTCTTGATCCCTGTGTTAGAGTGGATAGAATGACCCAGAGGTAATTGTTTCACCATTTTGCATGTTTTGAGATATGTGGAAATAAAAATTTACAGTGGAAATTAGAACAATCTTAACATGCTGTAGGATGTAACATGCTTCCGATTGATACTCCAGTATCTCCAGAGACCTTGCGATGTCAGTCATAATATCAAGACTACTTTGAATCCGTTTATTAATAAAAACAGTGTATATTCTCCACATACACTGTGAATTGTCAAATATTAATAATGCATCCTGTTTTATTTTCTCAGAGAAAATTGCCAAAGGCTGAAAACTTGGTGTGAATGAAAAAGGTTGAATTACTCAGCCCTAAAAATAAAAAAGTTTACAATGGAAACTGCAAGTTGACCTGAACTCTGAGGTGCCAGAATTCTAATACCGACAACCCCAGGCAAAGCACTTCAGTAGTTACACAGCACTTTATTTCTATAGTATGGGCTCCATGTTCAGATATGCATGCAGGGAGAAAGTGGATTAGCTTCCTGAGAATAGTCAGTTCTTTTATCTTCAGGTTTTCTGTTCCCTTTTGGAACACTGCCTAGGTATCAAACTAGTAGTCAGTAGCTGTTAGCATGATATCTAGAGCAGTAATGCTGACTTTTGAGCTGAGTGGGCTTTTTCACTCCTGAACAGCACTCTGTTGTAGGACTCAGCATGACTATTGATTAGAAAGCTCACAGGTTTTCAGTGCATGGGTTTTGGAGGTTCAGGTACTGTAACATGGTGAAAAGGAGTATTCCTTATTGACTGGTGTGGGGATTGGATGTGTAAAGTCTTGTATTTAAACCTGAGAGTTAGAAAGCATCATGGCCCAAATTTGCAAAAGGGTCTAACATGAGACCGTTTGAGCCTAATTTTCACAGTGCTGAGTACCCAGTTTTGATTCATAGCAAATTGGGTAATGAATACTTAGCAGCTGTCTGAAAGGCAGGCTGTAGTCTCTGGTCTTGGTAGCCCAAAAGCCAAGGAACCTCAAATTAGTGGATATTTTAGAAAATGTAGATTACGTGATAGTAACTGTAGACACTTGTATGATAGGAATAGGCCTACAAGTGTGTTACTGAGATACTAGCATCTGACAGCCAGTAACAGACATATCTAGTTGAAATTAGTATGTGTGAAAGTCCTTTAAATTTGAAAAGATTTTACAACCGAGAGTAAAAAATCGTTCTGAACATTAGACACAATTCAGGTTTAATTTAAAAAAAATCTATCAAAAGGCTCCAGTGCACACCATGAACCAAAAACTTGTTGCTGAGCCACGTTTAGGGCCCAGTTCAGGACCCATTGAAATCAAGGACAAGACGCCTGTTAACTTCAACGAGTGCAAGATTGGACCCTTAACAGCTGGTGGTTTTTAGCTAGAAGAGTTCAAACAGCATCATTTTCCAGATATGGTTAGTAAAGGGAAATCAATTCTGCCAGTGAGCAAGGAGGAGATATTAAGAACTTCAGTTCTAATCTATGGCTATGATGGGGGAGAATAGAGATTTCTTATATTTCTGCAAAACCTGTTAAAGCAATTTAACCACATATGAGAAACAATTGCTGCTGGACTGAGAAACTTTAGGTCAAGATTATTGTAACACTTTAAAAATGATTTCCCTTTATTTTTAACAGCTACCTTAATCCTTAGAGTTCCTTCTCTAACTAATTCATATGCACACTCTTCCATTAACCTTGCCACGATTTGTTGATCTGTTTGAACTGTGTAATTTGAATGGAACTGTTACGGTTCTTCCGGTATCCTTATGATTATTCCAGCTTTTATATAGGGGACTAGATGGCTCGGGAGATTGGTAATGAGGGTATAGAGCCTTTTACCACCAGGTTGTTGGTTTGCCTCTGTTTAAAGTTGGCAGAGGTCAGATGTTATTACCACC
Source organism: Emydura macquarii macquarii (assembly GCF_026122565.2). Lineage (NCBI taxonomy): Eukaryota > Metazoa > Chordata > Testudines > Chelidae > Emydura > Emydura macquarii. Next base: position 4,055,497 of record NW_027131105.1, on the reverse strand, counting down.
TCTTGGCTGTTCAGTTACCTTTTGTGAAATGAGTTGGTGGCTCCATTTTTTACCTAGGTGATAGCTAGGCAGCCCATCGCAAAAAACACCCTGGGCAAAATTCTGTCCCCATTGAAGTAAGTAGCAAAACACTCATTGACTTCATTAGGGTCAGGATTTCACCCCATATCTGCTGGCAACATTTTGAAAGTCCCAGTGGAGAGGGCAAGATTTGGATGCGTAATGGAGAACAATCTACTGTCTTACCCCTAGTGTTGCGTCTGCTATCAAGATAATAATTTATCAATTATTTTTTGTCAATGTCCTGATTTCTTGGTCAAAGTCCAGACTCCGGAGAAAATTAATACAAAAATAACAACAGTAACGATAACAAGTAAATAAAAAGATTTTGCAGTATGTGTAAAAGTATCCGGCAGTCCAGATTTGGCCTGCAGTGCACCTATTGACTACCCCTGGTGTAAGGGAAACTTGAAAATGTTCACTGTCATTCTCTGCTGCCTGCCAATGTTCTGGGCACAGATAACTTCATTCTCCAGTGCTGTCAGTCTTGTGCCTTGCATGAGCACTACATGCAATTCAGTTTTAAAAGTGAATGATCTTTTTGCTGGAACTTTTATTAGCAAAATTATATTACACTTCAAAATGACATTCACATTCTGTGTGAAATCTCAGCAAATATAAAATTGTACTAGTAGTGCGATACTCTTATTGCAGTATAATCCCAGTTAATACAACTACCAGTCAGCCAAAGGGCAGTAACTTTCCCTGATGTAATAACTTCCTTTACTGTTAATCAGAAACTGAGTTTATTCAAAATGTTTTGCATCTATTCTCTACATTTAGATAAACATGATTGAATGGTATTAAAAAATCTGGTACAATGATGCATTATAATGACTCCAGAGACTTTGCTGCAATGTAAGTAATCTAAATTTTGTTTAAATCAACTAGATTTTTCACAGTAGCCATTTTGTGCATTTTAATCTGTGGCATGGAACACAATGTACGTGTTCTAAAAATTCTTAGCCCTCACTATTTTACAGGTGAAGTATCTCCTTTCTCAATTTAAACAACTCAGCTATTTCTAAGTTTGTTTTTGAAAATGGTAGAAGTGTATCATATGTGAAGTGATTATTCCCCTCTATTTGGCATTGGTGAGGCTGCATTTGGAGTATTGTGTCCAGTTTTGGGCCCCCCAGTACAACAAGGATGTGGCGAAGTTGGAGAGAGTCCAGCGGAGGGCAACAAAAATGATTAGGGGGCTGGAGCACAAGACGTATGAGGAGAGGCTGAAGGAACTAGGCTTGTTCAGTCTACAGAAGAGAAGAATGAGGGGGGATTTGATAGCAGCCTTTAACTACCTGAAAGGGGGTTCCAGGGAGGATGGAGTTAGGCTGTTCTCAGTGGTGGCAGATGACAGAACAAGGAGCAACGGTCTCAAGTTGCAGGGGGGGGAGGTCTAGGTTGGACATTAGGAAAAAGTTTTTCACTAGGAGGGTGGTGAAGCACTGGAATGGGTTACCCAGGGAGGTGGTGGTATCTCCATCTTTAGAGGTTTTTAAGCTGTGGCTTGACAAAACCCTCGCTGGGATTATTTAACTGAGGTTAGTCCTGCTTTGAGCAGGGGGTTGGACTAGATGACCTCCTGAGGTCCCTTCCAACTCTATGATTCTGTGAGTCTATATCAGTTTTTGGTATGTTATTTTTATGTTGTTGTTCATCTCCATAATATCTGAGTACCTTCCACACGGGATATGTCTATGTTTGGAGCTGGAGGTGTGATTCCCATCTTGAGACATACTCTGGCTAGCTCTCCTCGAGCTAGCATGCTAAAAATAGAATGTAGCCATGGCAGTGCTAGCTGCCCTGAGCGTGTGTCCATCTGAGACCGTCAGCATGTACTCAGCATGGCTAGTCTGTCCCCCAGCTTGCACTGCTGCAAGTACATTCTGTTTTTAGCACACTAGCTCTGCGAGAGCTAGAGTGAGTGTGTCTCTTCGAACTGGGACTCACACCCCTGGCTCGAAGTGTAGGCATGCCCTTAGAATAGATCGGCACTAGCAGGGTCCCTACCTTCATGAAATCTCTGACTCTTTTCCCTTTTCAGGGCACAAAAAAGATATTTATTAGTTTATTTAAAGGATTTTAAAATTCTATTTGTAAAGAGGTAACTGTTAAATGTGCAGAAAGTGTGGTAGATATTTTACAATCAAATCAATTACAGACCAATCATGTTAACACTTTTAAACAATACATTACTAGACTGAGAATCTATGCACTAAGTGTCAGCTCATTGTGTTTTGGAAAGGCCATGTAATAAGCCCCTGTACACACACAGCTAAAAAACAGTGATATTATCTCAGCAATGTGTTTAGCCTGTAGGGTTTATAACACAATTGCTGCTATATCTGTATCTATGATGTTACTGTTATAATAGCAGGATATGTAAAAGGTTTACCTGACTACTGTAATTGGAATCCTCATTGCCTCTTTCAAAGAAGGTAAATTACCAACCACTCCAAAGAATGCAGCGGTTCAGTCACTTTTCAAGAAACCCACTCTGAACACCGTCACTTTGTCTCCAGCCTCCCTTAACTAGAAAAACTCATTTAGAAAGTGATGACCAAACTGCAATGGTTCTTCACCTTTGCTGGTATCCTGTACTCTTTGGAGTCAGGCTTTTGGTAGGAATATGGCACAGTTCACTGAGGGATGATTTTCTCTTGGCCTTGGAAAGCAAACAAATCTTCCTGATTATACTATTTGATCTCTCAGCAGTCTTCAGTACATGCATAAGAGACTTAGCAGAAGTAAATGGCATAGTCTTCACTGTCTGACGGGCCCCCAAAAACATGGACATGCATTTTCTAAACTTAGTCCCCAGTCCAGCAGAGCACCTATGTAACTATAAGTATCTGAGTAGCATATAGAAATTAATGGAGCTGTTCACATAATGGAAGCTAGGCACATGTTTAAGTGCATTACTGGATTAACTCTAAGGCCTGTCACATGTGGGATCCAGCAGGATTCTATGCTTTCATCCGTAATTTTCAATATAAATGTCTAGGGATGAGCAGAAAACTAACAGGAAATATGTTCCAGTGAAAAGCAGATCTTGTTTTCCAATGAAAATGTTTGTAGAAGATTTTCCCTCCCCAATTTTTCAGCCCATTCTTATATTTATTAGAGTTAGCACATGGAATCATTTAGGGAACTTTAAGTGTTGTTACATTATAAAGTGTCATTTTTAGTTGCTTATAACTTTCTCAACATTTAACTTTTTCAGCAAAAATTTGGTATTCTTACTCTCAGATAAGGAGCACATTTTTTAACTAAAATTTTCATCAAACACATTTCAAAGATGTAAGGATTGAAAAAAATCAGGTTTACTGCTAAGAAACAATGTTTGTGACTTATTAAAAAAATCTTTGTTTTTTAAAGCTGTTAGCACCTCAGTGGAAGATGATGGACACTTGAAATTTGACAGAGCTGTAGTCCATATGTCATACATGCCTTTCATTGGTCTGAAAAAGTGGGATTTGATTGACCAAATTATAATAATTTAAAGAAACCCATACTTAATGCATGCTCACCGTTAAACATTTAATACTAATAATCTGCCAGTGTTCCACTGGCGTAGTAGATGATATGTGTTATGTGTATACTGAATGGGAATTTCCATGACTAGATGATGTCTCTGAATTTCATTGGATTTGCACGTGTGTTTGTCAAAGTGTGCAAACACTGAACGGGCATTTTACTTTGCACCATTTATGTTTCTTTGCCTGGAGCTTTTTGTATGAAATATTTTTATATATACACATGCGATTACTGGGAGAAACTGAGAGTTACCATGGACTGCAGATGACATGCACTAATACTTTTCAAATGATGCAACTTCCTTCATTTCAAGATGCCCCAGTGTTGGAAAGAAATAAGCAGATGGATGAAAATTATTTAGCTCAATCATAATTTAGAGAATGCGGATGTGATAATGGTTGGAAGAATAAAACACTTCCAGGATACCAACCCCACTATCTATCAATGCTTCAAAGTAGTGCATAGCTTTGAGGTTATGTTGAACTCCTCATAGCACCTGGATACACAGATTGCAGCAGTGACAGGGAACACTTTTTCCATTTCTGTCTGATCAGTTGAGGACCCCAAGCACTGATCCATGCGTTCATCAGCTGCAGGTTAGGCTACTGCAGCTCTCAGTATCTGGGGCTGAATGTAATTCATATATAACTACAACTCATATAGCATGCACCAGCTCACCCATTAAGGTAGTAAGCTGGTGTGAACATCTCACATGGGTGCTTTTCATATACCACTGTTTCCCTGTCAATTTCTGCACAGGATTCAAAATTCTAGTCTTACTTTACAAGATGCTCAATGAGTTAGGATCCCACTATCTGACACCCGCCAAGACCACTGCTCTCCATCTGGATGCTACATCTAGAGAAGCTTAGAATAAGAGTCTCAGGCACTAGCCCAGAGATTTCTTGGTTGCAGACACGCTGTTTGAAGAATTCCTTGCCAGAGGAGACCAGTTTATTTTACAATGGCCTCTCTCAATACTGAGGAGGGATGACAAAGACAGAAGGACTGACTGATTTCTTAGGCAAAATACAAAGAGTGGGGTCAAAGGTTCACAGTGAGGGATCCAGAAGAGGATATTGAACAGAGATCCCTAGAGAGCATCCACTGCTTCAAAAAGGAGCCAAGCGAATCAGTGGTTGCTGCCCAGAGGCTTTCTGCCTGGATGTGTTTTAACAAGTGTTTGGAAGAAGACCCCATATCCACCGAGAGCTTCCCCATCCAGCTTCCTCTTCCCGGACCGATGAATGGACATTTTAGCCAGTACCAGGAGGAAGTTACCGGGGTGATCAGACTGACTGCTAGGCCTAACATCTTCAGATAAAATGCAAGACCCACTGTATACTGGCTTACCTTTCCTCCATCAGGTCTGGCCACTCATTTGGTTTCCCTCTTGCTGATTGGCTAGTTAGTTTGAGTCCTTCCAGGGAAATGAAAGTTCAACCTTTTTGACGGGTTTAGAGGTGAGTGTTACAGGAGGACAGGGTAGTGTCTGTATGGCCAGTTTGGGAAGGGCCGTTGCAGACATCCAAGGGGCAGCATGGAGAAAAGTACAAAGGGGCTTATGGGAGAAGTGGGCAAACACATGAAGGATGCCGACACTGTTGGGAGAGAGAGGGAGAACTTGATGTGATGGAAGAGCAGGGACTTCTAGGTAGATTTGGGGGGATATTGTCAGAATTATAGGTCAGGCAGATGATTTTAACAGCAACATTTTGAATGGGCCTGAGTGGAGCAAGCTATCAGTAAGGTCAAAGAGGAGAAGGTTGCAGTAGTTAAGATGGGAAAGAATAAGGGCCTGGATGATAGTTTGAGCAGTGTGGACAGATAAAAGGCTTAATCTTGGCTAAGGTTCAGAGAAAGAAATGTCCAGATTTGGAATTAGAGCATTTTAGCAAAGTGACTCTTTAACTTCAAAAACAGTTGCCTAGCTAATATTATACCTTACATAAGGCTTTGAAAATGTCCCTTCTAATAAGGTCAGTTCAATAAAACTGCTGTTGTATCAAAGATTAGAATTTAAATCACAGGCAAGGGAGGAGGAGACCCCTTTGTGTAAATACTATGGGAAAAGTACTGTACTAAAATGCAACTAAATGAGTGAAGAATGTGTTCCTGTATGTACCTGTATAGTCAATAAATGTGAGTCATGTGGTTAAATCCTACAGATTTACCCTTTCAGTTCAAGTCATTGTCATCAATACTAACGTAATGTAAAACAATATCTTATTTTAAAGTTCTGAGAGTGGGTACAGCAAAGTCTTCAAGGTTCTGATGCCAGATACAACAACAATGAATGCAAATGTTTTTCATTATGTTTTTGGATGACTAGAGGATAACGTGGGAGTACATCAAACAGTGAGTGAGCATTATGCCAGAATACAATCCAAACTTCAGAGAAGTCCCTTTAGAATCCAGGCAATATTTAGTTCCTTTTCATGGAACACATCACCAAAGCCTCTATTCCAGGGACTCAAACTTTTTTGTAGCATGGACTGTGTTTCAATGCTGAGAATATCTCCTGGACCACTACCCCTCCATTTGTGATGCCATGGACCACCTTCTCTCCTGTTTATGATCACTAACCATCCCTGGGGCAACTACAGTTGCTTAGGGAAGACCTCAATGTATTTTTTTTAGGGTTTTTAACATAGTTCAGTAGCGGAAAACAAGGAGGGAGTCAGCGTCGTCAGAGCAGCCAGCGCTCTGCAGACCAACACCAAGCATTGCATGAGGCACATGTGGAATTGTTTCCCCTGTGGAATTATAAAAGGCTGTCGTGGTGAGGGATCCTGCTGAATATCAGAGCAAAGTCTAATCAAGACTAGAATGGAAACCTATAGTGCCATAAATTCCCTTCTCCTTTGCCACACCAAGCAAAGTCAGAGACATACCATGAAAAGTAGAAAAAACCATAAAACAACCCAATAAGCTAAGGTTATGGACCCACAGCATGTGACCTAAGTAGAATAGAGGGCCACAATGGAGTTTGGTGCCCTCCTGTCCTAAATAGTCCCTGCTGACTCATCTTTACTATGGAAAGTGTAGAGGGTCTCTCTTATCATGATAATGATTCTTTGCTGTGGATGAATTTTTAAAACCTGTTTTCTTCTGTGGCAGGATGTGTATGTCCCACATGCAGCTGGAGAGTGAATGGATCAAGTCATGGTAAAGGCTGCATTAGCTTCCAGTTGTGGAGAGAAGGTCTCTCAGTTAGGACTTGTTAATAGGCCGTCAGAAAGAGGGTGGGGGGTTTGTTCGGCAGGACCTCCTGGAGGGAAGGGGTTTCATTTCCTTTCAGCTGAGCAGAGAGGACACATTACTTTGTGCTCTGGAAGCGGTGGTCTCTTTCTTGCTTAGATGTCTCAAGGGGGTACTTGAATTGTTCTGCTGAAAAGAGGGCATTCCAGATTTTAAGGCCACAAGGACACCAGTATGATCTCCTACTCTGAGCTCCTGCATAGGATGTCACTCAGAAATTCCTGCATCAAGACCCTAATTTCTGGCTGAACTAGAGCATATCTAGAAAGACATCCAGTCTTGAGGAGAATCCACCAAATTCCTTGGCAAGTTGTTTCAATGATTAATTACCCTCACTGTTAAAAATCTGCACCCTATTTCCAAGTCTGAACTTTGTCTAAATTCAATGTCCAGCTGCTGGATCTTGTTTTGATTCTGTTTGCTAGATTAAACAGCCCCCTGCTATTGGAAATCTCTTCCCCAGGTAGATTCTTTCTTATATGCTTGTCTGTTTAAAAAAGGGAGAATCATGAAGGCTCTGCTGGACTGTGACAAATAGAGAATCCCTTTGTTTCTTTCTTTAACTACAAGGAGATAGAATTGTTTGTTTGGGCCCTGGAGAGGAGGAAATTGACCTTTCAAAATAATATTTTTAGACTCCTGTGTTCCCCTCCCCTTCAAAGAGTTAGCAATCCCTTAGTTCCTAGGGTGTGATAGCGACCATTTTCTTGCCTTTCACTCAACAGTAACTTGCCCCCACTTGAATTCACACTATAACTTCAATTACTCTTGAGCTCCTTAAATCAAACCATGTACCTTTTTCATGCGTCTATATTTCCAAAACAGCCAAATGGATTTTTACCAATTCTTTTTTGAAACGCCTTAGGACTTAAAAATGCCTTTTTGTTATGGTGTCAGTGCACTGTTGGGAAACTGTATTCTGCACTTGTATGGGGATAAACTATATGATTCAGTGGGTTTTTTTTCATCTGTAATACTATGAACTTGCATGAATAAATGTCAATCCAGAGTATAATTACTGAAGAAAGTGCAAATCACTTGAAAATATGGGCTCATAGTGGATTTAATCACAATTGTAGTGTCACTGTAATGCAGCCCAAACTAACAACTTCCAATCAGCACCACAAAGTATTTTACACTTCTCTGTCAAATTTGAATAGTCATCATGATTCTCTGCAGCCATCCTCCTCCACCTCTCTGGAACTGCCTGCTTCTTTTTAAATATAAAATATCATGGTGGATTGGGAATATATTTATTAGCATAATGGTTCATATAATCAAATATATTTGTCAGAAATCAGAACCTGATGCTTAAGAAGAAGGTAAAAAATGTGCATAAAAACCTCATAATGCTTAAGGTCAATGAAGCAGTGCTGTAGGAGAAAAAAATCTTTCCTGACCATTCAAAGGGATCCGCAGTGCCCTGAAGCATAAGTGAATATTGTCCTTGGGACATTTTCTTAATTTTTGTAAGAGTCCCATGCAAGAAATTCTCTTGATGGCTTTCTTGGGAAAAGTATGTGCTGTAGAGGGAAATGAAATTAATTTTCCCAGAGTACCTGCTATATTCATTTAGAAAATAATACTTCAGTCTCCCATGTCTCTATGCCTTTGTGAACCCTGTCTAACATGACGCTACCTGTTCTGAGCTCGTCCTCAAGGTCATCAAATTGATTTTTCAATAGTTTACACTCTTACTATTATAAAAAAATAATAGCATTTTGGCCAACTGTTATTACCTTCAAGTCCTCAATTTTCTTCTCAGTCTCCTGCGGTTTTATTCCAACATCTTCAAGCTTCTTATGTGTGGCAGCCATAGTGGCCTAAATTACATCCAAGTTTGGATTGGTAACTCACGCACTCTTTTCATGCTGCCTCAAGCTATGGCCTTGTAAGATCTCAGAAGCTGAGCAGTCAAGCCTAAGCAGTACTTGGATAGGAGACCCACAGGGAAAATCCAGAGTGCTCTTGGAAGTGGTACTGGGGCTTCAGCAAGTGACATCCTGCCTTTTGAGTCACTGTTGAACCAGTGCCCCATGTCATGTTAGTGGGAACTGTACCATTGGAGGTGGTATCCTCTGAGGCTATGCCTACACTACCACTTAGGTTGCTCAGGGATGTGAATAAGCCACCCCCCTGAGCGACATAAGTTACACTGACCTAAGCACTGGTGTGGACAGTATTATGCTGGTGGAAGAGCTTCTACTGCCGCTTGTTGGTGATGGATTTATTAGGTAGATGGGAAAGCTCTCTAAGCCAACAGGAGGGAGGCTCCACTAGAGAACTTACAGTGGCGCAGCTGCATCAATGCCATGGTTAAACACAAAGCCAATGTTCTGGCTGCTTGTGATCATCGAGCACTTTTTGCAAGAATGAGGATGTTAGGCTAGGTGATATGACCACATGATAGTTGGGGTTATAAAATTCTGCCTGTCTATATTCCACAAACAACTTCAATTGGACAAGATATTTTTCTCTTCCTGTTCGTGTTATGTGGTATCTCCCGCCCCACTAAAATGCAGCAATATCTGTATTAACAACGAGAGTCCTGTAGCACTTTAAAGACAAACAAATTTAATTTCTGCAGGCATAAGCTTTCGTGGGCTGTAACCCACTTCATCAGATGTAAGGAATAGAAATCAAATAGGAAGTATATATATACATATCCAAGGGTAAAGAACAACAATGGGGAAGGTAGATATAAGCAAAGTCCATTCAGTTAGAGTAGTTGAGGCCTATTCACAACCACTGAATAGGAGGTGAGAATGTGTGAACAGTGACAATTACTTCTTGTAACGAAATAACCATTCCAAGTCCCAAGACAGAGACAAACACCTACAGGATCTCCATAAAACATTCTTAAAACTACAATACCCACCTGGAGAGGTGAAGAAACAAATTGACAGAGCCAGATGAGTACCCAGAAGTCACCTACTACAGGACAGACCCAACAAAGAAAACAACAGAACACCACTGGCCATCACCTACAGTCCCCAGTTAAAATCTCTCCAACACATCATTAAAGATCTACAACCTATCCTAGCAGATGATCGATCCCTCACTCGCTCAAGCTGTGGGAGTCAGACCTATCCTTGCTTACAGACAGCCCCCCAACCTCAAGCAAATACTCACCAGTAACCGTACATCATACAAAAATACTAACCCAGGAACCTACCTCTGCAACAAACCCCGTTGCCCACACCCCACCCCCCGTGTGCCCTCTGCCCACACATCGACTCTAGTGACACCAGCACAGGTCCTAACCACATCAGCCACACTAAATGGACACAAATCAGACATAAAAAATAACAACAGCCATAAACCAGGTGGAGAGCACTTCAGTTTCCCAGGATACTCTGTAACTGACTTGAAAGTTGCCATATTTCAACAAAAAAACTTCAAAAACAGACTTCAAAAAGAAACTGCAGCGCTAGAAATCATCTGCAAACTTGACACAATCAAACTGGGTCTAAATAGGGACTTGGAATGGTTATCTCATTACGAGAAGTAATTGTCACTGTTCACACATTCTCGCCTCCTATCTGTATTGATATCCACAAGTTCTTTAACAGTGCGTTGCAGCTTTATATACATTTTGGTGCATGTATATGTATATAGATTTTGTAAACCCTGTAGACTGGTGGATGAATGGATTACAGGTTCTGCATAAATTATTATATTCAAGTCTCTATACTGAATACGTCAGCCGTATTAATAAGTTTATCTTTATTCGATATATTGGTTAAACAAGAGGTCAATGCAGAGGACAGTGAGATTGGACTCTTGGAGTCTATTGGTGGCACAGCTTCTACCTCACGAGGAGACCTGGTGGAAAGCAGGTCACCTCTCCTGCTTCAGTTTAATCATCTCTAAAATGGATATAATACTGATCTGTCTTACAAGTGTGTTGTGAGACTCAATGCTTAGCAAATACTTTGAGATTTTGGGATTAAAAAGTGATTTTCACTTTTCATTTGTAATTTCATTGTAAGTAAGATTAGACATAGGGGGGAAAGCTAATTGTTTACACCTGGAAAACAGATGGAGTGAGGACTGCTCTGTCAGAAGGATAGAATTTGCAAGATGGTATAAAGACCTATTATACTAGTGTCTTCATAGATTCCGATTGGTCTACTGGATTCCATTTTCATAGTATTCCATAGTAGGCTGAACATCAAGATCACACTTGCTACTGAAATATGCAATTATCATTGTAGCCATTTTTATAGAATGTCTCCTTGCTTGCACTGATTTGTACTATGAGTCTGGTGCACGTTTTTGTTCTGTGCTGGTTTTAAATGAATTTGCTTTTTGTGGCAGCCTTGCAAGTTTGTAATTCCTTGGAATCTTTTACTTGTTGCAGATTGAATGCATATTAAATATCTTAAGAAAATGATTTTTTAGGGGGAGCATGTGCCTTTTGAATGTACTCTGCTTCAGTTCTGTTTGGCAGTGATATGGTATAGCAGATAAGTGACAACCTACTGTGATTTTCTGAACATGTGTTAGAATATTTAGCTTTAGTTATACATTCTATTTGAATCAACAAACCTGTGTACATTTTACAGCTTCTGGAATGGTGCTGTCATAATCCTGGGTAATGTCATTTGCTCATCTTTTCTATTTTGGATTTCAGAAGTCTTCCAACCCAATTTTTTTTTTTTTTTATTCTTTCATTTTCTTATTCAGTTCAAGGATTTGGCACTGATCATCTTTTTTTCTGCTTACCATATTTTTAATATTCACCCCAATTAAAAAATATAATAAACCAGATCCTCAGCTGCTCTATACTGGTTTAGCTCTATTGACGTCAGTGGCACTATGCCAGTTTACACCAGTTGAGGATCTAGCCCAATGTTCTCATTGTGCATTGTAGATACAATTCTCCTAAAAGTCTTTGTGCGAAATTCACCTTTGATTCAAATGGTTTTGCAAGTTACACTCAGTGGTAAAAGGGTAAGGAAACAGGTGTCAATAGTACGGTTGTGTAAACTGCCCCAGTTTGATAACTGTCAGGGGCCAGATTCTTAGCTGTGATACACAGAGGAGGTTGGAGGAAACGGTGTGAAACTCACCTTTGCACTTCCCTGATTTTGTGCAAGCTATGCTCCAGTCTGGTTTCCAAGTAAATTAGAGCAGCTCTAAATTATCATAATCATTTGTGGCAAATCCCAAAGGGATAGGGCAGCCTTGTAGATTGAGTGCCACCTGGATCCATCTCTGGCTAAGTTGTCAGGTTCTAAGGTTATCTGATTGGACATTGCTAGTGATGGATATAAACTCAATTTTATCACTCCACTGAAGTTTTGGTGCCCAATTATGTCAACTGCCAACAGCACCCAGGGATAGCCTGGTCATAGGGGTGTCCTGGCTGTACTGCTCCCTTTGTTATGGGTGTGGCAATGGAACGACCCTCCTAAGGCCAGATACTCTGGATGTCTGGACAGACTCCACCAGTAGCATGGCACCAAGCAGTGTCTCCACACCAGAGAATCTGGTGGTGGATGTGCAAAATGAGTGTAACTCTCAAACTGAGGGGCAGGAAGAGAAAGCATAGCTGGATAAACAACAAAGACAGAGTGTGAGATAAAGACAACAAAGACAGAGTGTGAGATAAAGCAGTTACGTTGGCTGTATGACTAGTCTGTCAGATAACCCACTCACCAGTACATAGGTTTTACAACACACTTATATCTTGCATGTAATTACATCACTGCTGAATTTGGCCCAATTTGTTGTAATGAGATAATACGTGTATTAGTATTGCTGAAGTAAAGTAAAACTGCTTTGATAGTATTTGAAATCAGGTAAAGAGGAAAAAAATACAAGGTTATTAATAAGCAGCAATGTTCACTGTCTCTTTGTATTTCAAAACTAGAAGTAATGAAGAAAGGGATGGATGGGAAGAGAGAAGTGGATAAGCAATATAGACATATTATTTATATTAAGGGATACTGACCAACTCTTTTTAAACGCATTATAGGCTAGATTTTGTAGTTCTCACTCAGGCAAAGATGGAATTGGCTATAATAGGAAGCTTTTTGTGTATAGCCTGACAGCCAAATCCTTCTCTCTGAAGACAGTAAATTGGTAGGGTGGCAGGATTTGGACCTAATTTTGTCCATCAACCTAAAACCTTTATTTTAAAGAAGCCAGTTTGCAAAGGTTGCCATTGCAGGCATTGATGTCAGAAACTGTTGTTGATTTCCAGTTTGTTAATATTAGCTTTGTCACCATAAATGGTACTTGAAGTAGTCAGTTATTTCCTGGGAGTCTGTGGTTTGAGGGAGAGAGAGTTGTCAAAATATGTTAGACAAAGAAGTGCGGGTCTCAAGGAGGCGTGATGTTCAGAATGCGTTCCTGAATAACTATTAATTTGAATCCAGCAGCAAACAAAGATGTATTTTATTTTTGTATTCCCTCTGAGTGTTTACAAGCACAATCTAAAATCGTGTTGAAAATAGTCCATGTCTTGTGCTGTTTTCTTAATGGTATTTTTTCCTTCCATTCTCAGAGCCACCAAATTCTGTGTAAAGCAGAACTATTTATTCTAAGTGTGAAACACAGCTGAAGGCACTTGCTGCATGAAAGGTTCAACTTCATTGGCTCCTTCTTATTCCCACGGAAGTCAGTGGGAAAAATGCCACTGTCTGGAATTGGGCTACATTCAGTCTCGTTCAGGTTACAGTTCTTCAAGGGGTTAGGAATAGCCTGAATGAGAGACCAGTGACCATGGGCAAGTGTCTGTCTGTCGATGCTTACAGTTGATTCCCTTTGAAATTTCTGACAGCTGAGTATGCACTCAAGAGCAGAATTTGGCCTTAAATTAAACTTTCCTACTTGCTGTGCTGTGCTGTTGTCTGCCTGTGCTCAGAAAAGGGCAAGAGTGCAAAAGGCTAGACTGTTCAACAAGATTTTTGGTTTAAAAATAAGCTGTGTGATTTCAAATAAACGCTGTGAGTAAAACCCCAGAATTAAAGTAGATTTTAACTGTCAGTACTCACCACTGCTGAAGGAGGTCGTCACGCCACAGACTGATTGTGTATTACAAGTCCACAAGGGCCTTCATGTTTAACAGGGAAAAAAAAAATTTTTTTTTTTTTTTTTTTTTTTTTTGGCAAGCCAAGGATATACCTTAATCCCCAGGATGGAGGGACATCCCTGAGCATATTCACTTGAACTGTAGGCAGTACTAAGGAAAACAGTTACACGTGCGTATCTCCCGGAGTGGAACTGAATCTATATTCTTGACAGCTGTGTGTACATCATCCCTTGTCCTAACTAAGATCTTGAGTCTGCACTTAGGCTTCACTGAGAGTTTTGACGGCATAAGGAGAGCAAGACTGGTTCATAATCTTATATTGATTAGTATTATTTTTCTACATTTGGCTAAATAAACTTGGACTTGTTCTGTCTGTAAGACTGCATTAAAAGTGACTTAAGAAATAAGAGGGAATTTATTACTTGCCATTTGATCATTTAACAGTTTTGTGAATTTGATGCCCTTGGTAATACAGTTTTCTTCCTCGTATAGTTTTCAGATATACTGTATCAAGTAAGTGTGCCCTCTTAAAACTTGAGCATTCATAACTTTGAAACATAAATATAAAAACAAGCACTGGTCACACACATAAAAATCAGAGCAAAATGTTTCATCTAAAGGTTTGTAGGAACCACCCCCACAGTTTGTCAGAAGTGGGAAGGATTGTAGACTGAAAACACCAGAGATTCCAGGTGTGTGAACAATCAAGCCATTCAGTGTGTTTATTGAGACATTTAATCCGTGTCTCAAAATGTAACATGATTACATTTTTTACAGTTCTTTGGTAAATGGAAATCTGCTTCATAAATTGAGTGCAGTAAGTGTTTGTCAATTTGCAGACATCTGAATCAGTAGAAGCAAATAGCAATTTACTACCACAAGCACCAACATACATAACAATGTGCAATCTCAAGGGCATCCTTCACTTACTAATGACAATGCATGTTACTAGGTATTTTAAGTCCTATTTACTTGAATGTGCTCGTCTGCAATTCAAAGTAATGTCTCATTAAAAATATTTAGAGGTTTTCATGCCAGCTTGAAGAAAATAAGTTTCATAGATGTTAGAGTAGCAATTTCTAAAGCATAGAATACTTTGTAAATACATTAAAATTACATACTTCCTGGTGTAATCAAATTAATATACTTTTTATTCGGTAAAACCAAAGGAGAACTTAATGTTGTGTTTTTTTTAAATAATAGTCCAGATTTACTATTGGATACCAGATGAAATCCTGGCCCCACTGACTTCACAAGGGCTAGGAATTTCACCCACACTGTCTTTTACTAATGACCTCACTTTTCTTAGAGAAATGAGAGAAGTATTGATCCTGTTGCTAAAGAGTTTGTATCTTGTCTCAAGTGTTAGTGCCACTGAGGGTAGGTTTACATGGCCATTGGAAATGTGATTTGTAGCTCATGTAGACATACCTGCGCTAGCTTTAATCTAGCTAGCTTGCTAAAAATGGGAGTGAAGATGCTGTGACATAGGTTCCAGCATCAGCTAGCAGTGCAAGTCTGTACCAGGTTCTGTGTGGTCTTGTACAGCCTCTGCTGCCATGCCTTCACTAGTATTTGTAGCTGTGCTAGCTAGATTTAAACGAGCACAGGTACGTCTACACGAGCTGCAAACTACACCTCCGGTTGTAGCACAGACATAGGATTTGTTTTCACTGCAGCGTTAGTTCGAGGTAGCTCTAGTGTTGCCCCTAATCTGACTTCCAAGCACCCACAAACAGCCACTAGTTTGAGTTAAATGGTGCTTTAAACTTGAGCTAGTTGATCTGGCAGCAGTTGAGGGTTGAAGTGCCAGTGTTGCTGACGCTGGAGCTTGCAATGCAGTGGAGACTCCGCTACTTTGTGCTGCTGATCCAGTCACTCTGCAACTAATCCAATCACGCTGTGCAGCTGGAGTGTAGTATATTGCGGTGTGACCACTCTCGCTGGAGGTAGGCTAACCGGAGTGCAGGTAACATGAGCTAACACTGTGGCGAAGGTGAGCCCTTAGATTGGAATTCAAGGTGCTTTTAGGATGTTAATTGAGTATCTCTTAATCATTGAAGGCAGCATTTTAAACATTACCCACTATAGTAACTGGGTATTAGGGGATGTCAATCCTTCTGAAATGGCAAATCAGGTTTAATTTCTGAACCTAGAGTTCTGGTATTTGGGGTGAGGGTGGTGACAGGTGTTACACTGATTCATTTTCCTACAGTCATTAGGGGCTTGATCCTGTTGCCTCTGAAATCTGTGTTCCTGTCGACTTCAATGAGAGTAGTGCAGTGAAGTGGTCATGATAGGATTAACTAGGTTGGTTACTGAGTATTATGGGATGGAGCCATGCTTCACCCTCCCTCCCTTCCTGTTTAGTCAATTTCCCTTACTCTTGTGATGCACAGTTAAACAAAGCATCAAGTTCCCAATCCCAGTTTGCAGCCTTGTGAGTAGATTTATTTTTGTTGCACTGAGTGGTCCTTTTGCAAAGTGTAGAAGCAGGCCCAGGTGAAGAAATTCTGCTGCATTGGCCTGCCAGTTTTAATCAGATAGATTGCATAGTCTAAAGGCTAGAACTCTGGACTGGGACTCAGGAGACATGGGTTCTTTTTCCAGCTCTGCCATTGGCCTGGTGAGTGACCTGCGGCAAGTTACTTCCCTTTCTGTGCCTCAGTTCCCCCATCTGTAAAATGGGGAATTGTGATACTGACCTTCTGTATAAAGCACTTTGAGATCTACAGATGGCAAGCACTGTCTAAGAACTAGGTGGTATTACTATTAAGGCCTGCTTCAGCAGAGACTTCTGCCTGCACTTAACTTCAGGCACACCGAGGAGCCCTCCTGAAGTCATCAGGAGTCCATCCGGATCAGGGTCCAAGTCAGGAAAGGAAAAATTCAGAATAACAAAGATAACGGCATGTGTAAAGTTTTCTGAAAACAGATGAGATTTTGTCCGATAGTAAAATTAACTAAGGAAATGCAGCAGTCCCTTTAAGAGGAGGAGTAGTTGCGGGAATTGGATAGTTTTTCCATGACATTTTAATTTAATTTACATTATTTGTTACTGGTTTGTTGCTGCAGTGTTCACAGTAATGTGGGTTTGGGTTATGTTGCCGGGGTGTTGGTTTGGTCTGATGCACGACACGAGACAAGACATCTGCAAACTCTTATTAAACACACTCACAATCAGAGAGAGGGGAGAAACAATCAAACAAGTTAGCTGAAAAATGGAGTAGCTTTGTATTTCTACAAAAGCTTTACATTTTAAAAATGTGTAAGAATTTTCAAGGGAAAAATCCTTGAGTGACCGCTTTTAAAATGGCATTCAATGCTTTTGTTGGAAAAAAAGAGAGAGAATGAATCAGTTTTAGCTAGGTGCTTTTAGATTTTTTTGCTGAAGTTCAGTTTCAGGTTTCTGTCTTTTTAAAGAAACTAAGACAAACTCACCCAAAAGAAATGATGAGAGAAGAGAGGAAAGAACAGCAAAAAATAGGTGTCATAGTTACAGGATGACCTGCCCTTTAGGTCCCTTTCAGTTCCCCTCATTCATCCCTTGGATGAAGGGCCTGGCTTCAAGATAGGTGCTGAAACTAGGGGTGCTGGGAGTGCTGCTGTACACCCTGGCTTGGAGTGGTTTCCATCATACAGGGTTTATAGTTTGGTTCAATGGCTCTCAGTGCCCCCACTATACAAATTGTTGCAGCACCACCTCACTCAGTGATCCACGTGGATCCAGGAACCATGTGATCCAACCATTCTTAGCCTTATCTCTGGGCCACCACTGGCCCCTGTTTACCAGCTGTGCCAACCTGAGAGGTCCAGTTGTGTTTGGCATTTGTAAGCCCTTTTCCTCTGGGACCCTGAGACCAGCGAGCTGATTGAAGTGAATCCAGAGCAGCTTCTACAAAACACAGCATTATTTAGTCTTTCACCCAAAGATACAGTGCAAAGGTACAAAACAAAAGGGCCTATGTGCATACCTATCCCTTACCTGTCACTTAATCATTCCTTGCAGTCTTTTACCCCAGTTACCCACACCTTCGGGTCGGGCAAAGCAGACTGCATTGTTGCAGCATGTGAGTCTGCATTACAGACTCCCCTCCAACTGCTGCTGACAGCTCATTCAGCTTTCCTCCTTCCCCACTCTGCCCACCTAGGCTGGCATCTTTAAGGTTTGGCATCCCTTTGGATCCTAGGTTCAACTTAGGGAAAGTAAACTTTGCCAGCCTGACAAAGGAGCAGCCGCCTTGTTCCATCAAAATCCCCAAAGTCAAGCATGTTTTGACAGCAAATATACGGATACTTCTTTACGTATTTTCAGAAGATTTTACTTCAATTTTTGTAACTTTACCAAAAGTCTTGCAAACCTGTAACTAGCTATTGTGGCTGTTTTCCTTTATTTTTGTTATTGAAACAAATCTAGCTTCCATAATGTTTTTACTTTATTTTGGTGGGGTTTGTTTAAATAGTAAGTTTACACAACATGTGGAATTTCCAAAAAGCACTATATTTTGCCCCCACTCTTCCCTGGCAGCAGTCAGTGAAGTGGGGAAACTCCCGTTGGCCTTTGTGGGAGCAGAATTAGATGCACTTCTTGCTGAGCGGTTTTGGAGATGCCACCAGTTGGAATAGGTGAAAATGACAGTTAGGCACTTTTTACTCACTCTGAACAAATTGAGACCCCAGTCCTGCAATGAGTTCTACACTCACCTTTCTCACATGAGCAGTTCCTATTGACTTTAATGGATTACTCACATGAGTAATAATGTGTGTGTAAGCATTTACAGGACTGGGCCATAAGACTTTATGCAAGGATAGGGTCTGCAGAACATAACAGTTCTAAAGCATAATGCATGATTGGTTTGGAAACAAGTGTATCTCTTTGCAGTTTTTATACAGCATTTGTGAGCTCACACTGCTGCTGTATCTAATATTCTACATCTCTCTTTGAAAAGCATTGTGCCATTGTCTCTGTTGAAATTCTGGGAGTCGTAATGAATAACCTGTCACAATGTACAAGAAGAGAGTGTGTGAATGTCTGCCTGCTCTGGAAGATTTGGTAGATAATGGTCTTGCAAGGCAAGAGAGATACCTCATGGTTAGAAACATGAAGTGTTCAGCCATGATATTGAAAGTATTTTGGACCTGATTCTGCAAGTAGAACTTCTGTTAAAGTCAGTGGGAGCTCTGTACACAGACGGATTGTAGAATCGAAACTTTTAGTTTTATGTGCCTACTGTTTTAAGTGTCCGTACATATTTTACTACTAATGCTACATTAAACCACTTGCTGTGTTGTCAGTTGGATATCACCAGTAGGCTTGGAGGCAATGATCTTTAGCTGCAGGTGTGTATTTATCATGTATTTAATTACATCATTTACACCATTTGCTTGTAGAGAGAAAAAAATAACTTTTCAGTGTTTTAATACTCATTGCCATCATGAAAATGCTTTCTCTATCTACGCCCATGGTGACATTGACCTTAGCTTCAATATCTTCCTTTAAATCTATTATCGCCAACTTGCTTGTCTTTGTCACATGTAAAATTTAAATATTTTCTTTGCAGCATATGATAGAGACCTGTTGTACCAGTTAATCAAGGAGGACACTATATTCAGGGCTAGATTCTCAGTTGGAGTAAATCAGCACAGCTCCATTTAAGTCAACAGAGCCACATTAGTTTATGCCCACTGAGAATCAAGCCATCAGTCATGTTATAAGTGTCTGATATAGTGAAAACCACTGGCTTTGTGCCTTTGGGAAGTGCAAATATCACCAGCATGTTTTTCTTTTTAATGGTGCATTTCCTTCTTAATTTTCTGTGTCTGCCATCTGATCTCTGTCAGACATGAAAGGGCTCATTGTGATACAGCCTATCCTATGTAGTGGAGGAGAAAATTAGCTGCCTCCTACAGTGGATGCTTGCTCTGATCCATTTAGTAAGGAGGATGTTGTGTGAGTAGAGCAGCCATACACTGCCTTACTAATAAGTAGCTTCTGAGTTCAGTCTGTCGAGGATGTAGAAAACAATGAATGAAAGACATGGACATACACTGATGGATAAAGCCAATCCTCTATCTTGAAATACTATAGAAAACAAAGACTGTACATCTGTAATCACTTGTTTTTAACTGAATATTAATTTGCCATTTCTAATACATCAGTATTTTTCTAGGCTACAGTAACTGGCAAATATGATGAATGAGTCCAGTATTTGCAGTAAAAAATACAATCATCTTCTGATTTAAGGTTTTGCTTAATAAGGAATGTCTCCATGAACCTAATCACAAATAATTAACCTACCAGTCCATAAAGAAAAACTAGCTTTGCGTTAGGATAGGCAGTTAAGATGCCACACATTTATTTTGCTGCATTGAGACTGAAGTAAGTAAACGTACCTGAATGAAAAGAGAATATGAAAATTTCCAGTTTTTCTCTGATCAGTATCAGTACATTTATTTGTTGATATTTATTACATCCAACCAAACGAAATGTCAGTTTAGGATCTTAAAAGCATCTCGTAATAATGGTCTTTTCATAAGAATAGCAATTTTTCTCATCATTTCTTTCTGATACTTCTGTGACAAATTAATTCTAGTGTAACCAGTGGCATTCTTGGATACATGGAGCTCTGTTGTTAAAAGTGGTAAGATTTGGTATTTCCAGTAAGCATGGCATGAAGAAGTGGTGAAAAGAAGACAATGTCTATTTGAAAGTTTTGAAAATGACTCCTTGTGGGGCTCTATGAGTTAAAGATAAAATGTAAGAGCAAATGAGGAGTGGGTTGCAAAATCAAACGTAGGGAAAATGAGAAGTTGGGTCAAATTTGCCAATCCTTATGGCTTTGATTCTCTGCTGTTCTGCATGGTGGATGAAGAGAGGCCACCAGAAGAAAACTGGAGTAGTCTGTGGAGAACATAGGTGCCTTAGGGCATGTCTATACTTAAAATGCTGCATTGGTGCAGCTGTAATGCTTTAATGAAGACTCTCTAAGAGCTGATAGGAGAGAGCTCTCCTGTTTTGGTGTAGTTAATCCACCTCTGAGTGGTGGTAGCTATGACAGGGGGAGAAGCTCTCCCGCTTACATAGTGCTGTCTACACTGGGGGGCTAGGTCTGTATAACTGGGTCACTAGATTGTTCACAACGTAGTTGTACCAACTACCGATATAGGTAGTTATACTGATATAGGTCTGTAGTGTAGACCAGATCTTAGCGTAAACAAAACTGCTTTGATTGATTGTGCAGTTAGGACGGAGATGTAGAAGAAATTTAGTACTAATAGATGTGACTTGGCATCTGCTAGCACCCTCTCTCCTGGTGTCTGCCCCTTCTGTACACAAGCGCAAAATGCAGAGGGTAGAATTATGGTGTCTCCAGTAGATGGGTTCTGGAATTTTTTGCAGTGGTGACATTCAGGGTCACACAGCTCTCCTTTTCACCCTGGAAGAAAGGCCAGTGGTCATCTATGCTGGGGCTACCCTGTGGCAGATGAGCAGCTGGCACTAGACTATATTGTGACGATATGAAAAAGGATCTTGAAGTAATGATGAATGTCCATTTAAACACATCCCTACAGCCTGCAGAGGCAGTTTAATAAGGCCAAATCAAGGCTCAGCTGGAACAGGAAAGTAGATGCTAAAGAGTTTGTGATGAGATTTTTTTTTTAAGTTCTCTGGCTATTTCCAGGCTGGGGTCAAATATTCAGTTTTGGTAACTCCATTTTAAAAAGATGTTGCACCCCTTTGAAAATACAGAGAGAAGGGAAAGTAAGTAAGGTGTGCTCAGGACTGATAGTGATAAGATACAAGATTAGGCTACACAATGGAGAGAAATATCCATGAATAGCTATGGGAATTGATACAAAAGGACATTGCTGAGCTATTTTTCTTAATGTTTAAAAATAATTATCATTTTAACTGTTCTTTAGTGAAAAATGGAAGAGAAAATGATTTCCTTACTAAATACCTTTCTGGCTTCCCCTCTTTTTTCATACTTTATTATTATTATTTATTAATTTTATTAGGGTTTCCAGTGTGTGTAGAGCTGTTGGCTTTAACCTTTATTTAATGCAAAAAAAAAAAGAGAGCATGGAAAAAGCCTGTATGCTAGAAAGCAGGTGCACGTAGACTCTACAAATTATGTAACAAAAACAAACAAACAAACAAACAAAAAAAAAGCACGCTTCTGTGGGTAAAATCTGGAGCCAACCAAACACTGCAGTGTTTTTTCAAGTAAAATTTTAAGTGGATAATGCTTATGGAAATTATGGTTGTTAGTCAACAGATTAAGGAACAAGTTGTAAATGGGCATTGGAATGAAGGCAAATCACAGATACATCATATCAGAAAATCCTCACTTGGACATATATATACACATACATATGTCCAGTGTGTGTGTGTGTGTGTGTGTGTGTGTGTGTGAGTGAGAGAGAGAGAGAGCGAGAGAGAGAACTTACCTGTTTTTGAATGTTTATGTTGTGTAGAATGTCAGGAAGGTACATTTTCCCCCTGTGTCTAGCGTTGAAGAATTAGATGCATTATGCTTTTCTTTTCCACCTTCCAAAGTAGTGTCAAGTTTTACCCATGGCTGGTGCAGAATACTTGATTTGATGGATTGGTGGTCTGAGCTAGTGCAGCAGATCCTGTGTTCCTAAAGGAATGGCTCTCTGTGCAAATTACAGTATGCAGAGGCTCTTGAACAAATTACAGCTTGCTTAAAAGGAGGTTGGCTGGGGGACCTAGCTGGCAGCGCCATGCAATCTCACCTTGGGGGTACGTGTTTGTGGTCGAAGTGTTGTGGAAGTAGCACACTGGTCTCAGTGGGGAGGGAATGCCTTATGAATTTGTTGAACAATTTCTTCCGCTTGATGCACAGAGCTGCACTGACAATCTGCAGTGGAGAGTCACTGTGATGCTGAGCATTTGAAGGGGGCAGTTTATCTTATCTGAATATCTATTGATTTCAACTAATCTGTCTCTATATGTGTGGGGCACTGATAACTAAGGTATCTAAGCATTTATGCTTAGGTGAGAAATGTGGGAGGTCCTCAAGGACCCTTCTCTCCTTAAAATACATCTAAAAAAAGGAGGTGTGGTCAGCCATATTTGCTTTATATATTCTGCTGCTCCAAGCACTCTAAATCTTCCATGCTTGAATATTTTATATTTTTCCCTGTCACAAAATCAGTGTTTTTAAACTTCAGTCTGAACATTTTTCAAGTTCTCGCATGTGTGAAGAAAGGAGGGATTCTTTGGGGCTCTAATAGTATCTTTAAATTGCTTTTTCATTTTTACCTTGGGAACAGTTACTGTTATGCAAAATGTTAAATGCACACTATTCCCAGTTGTGGTGTTTGTTTGCTGCTGCATTCTGAATGTGCTTTTCCATATTTTTTTTTAAGTGCAATGAGTGTAAAAGAGTGAGTCTTCCTATGGTCTTAGCTATTAGGGAGATAAACTCCTAAAAAGTTGTAGGAAATACAAAAAACTATGTTAAAACAGGGCTAAGATTTTATATGCACAAATGTATGGAAATTTAAAGTGCAATTTAGCAATTGCGTGATCAAACAAAGCCATGTTTGACTGTGTGGTCAACAGATGACACATTCACTTTAAAACTTGAGCACTCCCTAAGGCTCTGATTCAGCAGTCCGTTCCTGTTCAGCAAAGCCCCCTGAAGCAAGTTCCTGGCCTTAAAGAAATGCTTAAGTGCTTCACTGAATAGGGATGGACTTAAGTGTGGGCTTAAATGCTAAGTTGAATTGAGGCCTATGCATCCACTCGGCTCCGTAAAACATATAACGTGAAATTCATGATGCCAGGGTCCTGAAGACAAGGCCTGCTAAAGGCTTCTCTTACCAATTTTAAAATAGGAGGCGGTTAGACTAGCTTGTCGGAAAGTGCGATGGGTCCAGACTCAGAGTTTCAAGAGCTGTGTGCAGGTGGTTGTGTATAGGTGCATATTAGCATGTGCATGTCTCTGATATCTCTCAGTGGCCAATCCTGTACCCTCCTGTGTGACTGAGGGGGACACTCAGGAAACAGAACCGAATGGTTTGGCTGTGTGTGCATAGGAGGGCAGAGCCCAGTATGAGTAGTTGCTGCAGGGGACACCCCCCGTGTGCCACAGAGCTATTCAGGGTTACTCCATGAGTGCTTGGAGCTGTTGGATTGTTAAGAGGGGGCAGGGTGGTCCGCATCAGGATTGGAGTAGGACAAGACAGGCTTGCTGTCATGCAGATCTACTAGACATAGCTTCCCACAGTGTGGGGTGCAGGAGCAATGGGATTACTGTGATCCTAACACTGCTGAATGGCTTGGTGGAAAGATTTCTTCTTCCCCGTTCACTAAGAGCTTATCTACACAGGGAAATTTACGGCACAGTAATAATAGTATAATTATACTGGTATAACTCCCCACGGGGGCACACTTATTCTGGAATAAGGGGAATCATATTGGTACAACCACAGCAGTATAACTATATGGGTAAGTTTTTTCCATGTAGAGAAGCCCTCAGACTGTGATTCAGGCTTGGTGTGAAGGAGATAGAGGGAGGGGAATTATTTAGCCCTCAGCACCCACTTAAAATAAGGTAAATAAACCTGGTACGTGCAGCTTGGTTAATTCTTAACTTTCCTTTTTCAAACATACCCAGGTATCCTCCTTCACTGCAGATATCAGACAGGCCAAGCTTGGAGTTTAAAATCGAAACCAGTTTTGTTAAGTGTGCACAGGAGAAGCATCTGATCAATGTTTTATCATTGGGAAAACACCAGTTGTTCTCACACAGAAAACAAAAATCGCCTCCAAGCTGGAAACAAGAGTGAGAAATGTCAGCCCCTGGCAAAGTTGTAAGCCACTGAAAATATGGGTGTTAGTCACAAATACGCTTGGTAATTTGTCACAGAACAAGATTTATTGGCAAATTACTTTCACTGGTTTTCTTGCAGTGCCCATAATGCGCATAGGCACACTGTATGTACAGGAAGACCTGGTCCCTGCCACAAAGAAGTCACACTCTAAGACGTGCAAGATGTTTTAAAATAGTGGTAAATATATTTTTCCTATACAGCTAGAGGTTAAATCACTACTCTCCATGTGGTCTGTCCAGGGGAGACAGCTGTTTGTTTTACACAAGAGCACGTCTTACTGCCAAGCCAAAGAGCAGCATTTCTGTTAGCTTCGGAAGCAGCTGTTTGCCCATTTCTGAGCCAGGGAAATGAAGCTGGAGGGGTGTATGTGCATGCAGTGGGGATTGTGGTGGAGACTGTGGATAGGAAATGAAATGGGAAAATGATTGAAGCTATGGGGCAAATCCTCCATGAGTGTAAACTGCCATAGCTGGCTTCAGTGGAGTGATGCCAGTTTGCACCAGCGTGATAATATGACCCATGCTTCTTTAAAATGAAACAGGTACTTAGAGAAGAGCTGGAACATAAGATTGTCAGTGAAAGCAACTACATTTGTTTAGCAGGGAGGCCTGTCCTAGAATGGTTATTGGTTTAGTTGTCTTATGATGAGACCATTCTCTCTTTTTTTCAGCCAAGAGCTAATTAAGTAAGAAGAGTGAAAGCATAGGGTTATGTGAGTGAGAGCACTAGTGATGATGGTGCTTTTCAGATTATAGGTGCTCACTGCAAAAAAGGTGAAGACAGAAGATAGCCTTTGCACGTAGCAGTGATCCTAGCGTTAATAATTCCAGCATTCTTGACTTGGATAAGGTATGTTATTTCACACAAATAGCACCGCATAATGGTGCAGCAGTTTAGCCTGGAATATATCTTAATGTATGCTTTCCTATTTCTGTTTTGAGCTATCTGGAATTTCCCTTAAAATCCTTGCCAGCCTCCTAATGGCTAGGCAGAGCTGAAAAACTGCAACTTTCCTGCCATTTATCAAAGTTGGCCAGTTGCTCTTAGACTCAGCACATGGGACTTCTTTCATGGCTGATGGAAGTATTACAGACACTGTGATTTTCTCATCTCCCGCCAGGGGCTGATGCCTGTTTGTAGCTGAGAACGGAAACAAAATGTTAACTTGCTCACCAGTGAGACCAATATCTCTAGGAGTAAGACAGTCCAGTGTGTACCTACTATCACTACTCTGCTCAATCACATCATAGTAATTCTGCATGATTTAGAGCATATATTGGCACAGTTAAAGGGAACAGTGTTACCCTGTGCAGTGTTACTGTTAAAGGGCTGTTTATAAAATGAAAATCACTAAGGAATCTATCAAAATTGCAGTTGTAGATTTATAACATTCCTAGGTTATGGGCAGTTTTATAATAAGTCATGGGCTTGTGTGACTGTTTTTACTTCATCATTTTACGTTGGCAAAGTGAGCCTGTTGCAGTGATGTTGACCATACGTTTTTGTGACATGCTGGTTTTGAACAAAGAAACGAGGTGTAAAGGGGCTCCCAAAGTTGTACCTAATCTTTTCCCTACCAATTTGCAAAGCTCATGTAAGGCACTTACCTGCTCCTTTGAATTTATTTTATTTAAAGTTAGTCTCAGCGGTTTCACACGCTCAGTGATGGAAATGCACAGCCGCACCATAAATGTTACACCCGGGATGTTTGCTCTGTTTAAGTGGCATGGTATTATAGTGTTGTATTAGAGATACAATTCAGGAGCTCAGTCACCTACATCCAGTAAGCACTGGTGCAGCTCCAGCTTGTCACGCACTGACCATAGGACCACTTCTGTGCCATCCTTGTGCTTGGGGTAATTTAGACCAGCCTAAGGACTGTTCTAGGCTGCAGCGGGGTGAAATCCTGGCCCCAATGAAGCCCATGACAGAACTTCCATTGATTTTAATGGAGTCATGATTTCATCCCATGTAACTATGGTCCAAGGGCACAGGTCTTTGATCGGGGATTACAGAAGCACAGTATTGTTCTCATTACACCCCATTTCTCCCAACACCATCCCTAGGACATGGGGCTTGGAGAGAGGAGGTACAGGACGCAGTCCCTAACATGGCTTCTATGCCAGCCAGGGGAAATCCCCAGCTGGCCAGCTATGCTGGCTTTCCAGTCCCTTTGCATCCCTGGAATGGCATAAAAAGACTGGTGTGGAGCCAAGGATGTGGCCCTATATGTATCAGTCACTCATATTGTACTATGTCCTGCAGCCCTTACTCAGCCAGAACTCCCATGTAAATCAGTTGCTTTAGTCAATGGGAGTTTTGCCTGTGTAGGGACAAAATGCTGGGATCATCCCCCCCACAGCCAGTTTTACATCAAGAGGGCATGTTCTAGCCCAAAGTAGGACTGCAGGAGTTGGCCCATCCTAAAAAAAGACTTTGCCAATGATTATTTTGGATGACAGGTCAATTCTTGTGGTTCTACAGAATGAAAACTAAAATATTACATGACATAATAAACCAGTCCTTCAGAGCTGTGATCTTCTGCTGCGGGGAATCAAGAAGCAGAATATTGCTATTATGGCTGATTTTGAGTGTCAGACTTTTGGCTCTGTGATTTAGCAGCCTTACATATCTGTGTGACTGATTTATATTTTTTCATACAATATATTATTTCATTTATAAAAACATATAATTTTTGTTCCTGTGTGGAACTAAAAGCCATTTGCGGCATAGTATATAACACGTTTCTTCAGTAATTCTGACCTGTACTCAGTCAAAAAGTGTTAATTTGAGGCAAACAAACGAAAGTTGAATCACAGTCTTTCTTCCTATCCTTCCCTGTAAAGAACTGTGTGTTATTTTTGTTACAAATTTGTAATACAAGAATATCTTGCATAGTACCCTTCATACAAACTGCATTCCAAAGCATTTTATTGAGTAATTGGAAATAACACACTTGAAGAGTTAAATAATAAATAATAGCAAATTGGAAGATGTATTGGTAGCTGAAGGGAAAGGAAAGATTCTTCCTCTGAGTTTCGAAATGAGTTGGAAAGCAGATCAGGCAGAGAGACAGAGAGGTGGTCCAGATGGCAGGGGCTGCAGGGGAGAAGGTTCAAGCACCAACAGTGCTTTTTATATAAATATTCATGTTACTTTTCTATTCGTTTTGGGGGTGGTGTTACATATTTCTTCTAAAACATCCATTTAAAAATCAAATGTTAAAGATTGCTGCGTGATTGGACTCTGAAGGCGGTGGCCAGCCTTGTTTACTACACAAAGCTTTTGTCAGGTAGCCTGCAGCGTGCTAGTGGAGGGATGTGGGTTGGCTGCAGGGAGGCTGACAGAGCTAGTCTGTCCGTGCAGGGTGGGATGAGTCGGGGTGGATTGGGGGCCTACTTAGGCAGGCTTTCCTTACTGCTGCTCTCAAAAGGAGCAGTTTGGCTCCCGGAGTCTATCCTCATGCCATAGTGTAATTGCTGGGGCTCCCCTGCCAGCAGACCACACACCTGTAGAGCCAGTGTGTGCACTGGGTGGATTCATAAACCAAGCCTCACTCCTGCTGCCCTTTCGAGGGTCAGGCAGGAATTCTGCATTGCTGCTGCCCACTGAAAACCACTTTCGTGCACTCACACAGCATGGGGTGGATTTTGGCTTAAGGGTTTTCAGCAGGTAGGTGTGAATGAGCATATGTCTTATACCTTTAGCCAACTCTTGACCAGCTCTAAATACCCATCACTGCTGGAATTGCAAAAGCACTTCATCCCTTAACTATTGAAAGCTGGGGAAAAGTTTTTTTGGGGGGGGGGGGAAGAGAGAGTGAGTGAGTGTGAGAGAGAGAGAGAGAGAAGACACATGCACAGGGTTTTGTGGTCATCTGACAGCTGCCCAAGCACTCTGATGGAAAGTCGGAAGCTGCGGGCAAGAGGGCGGGGGATGATTGTGTCCATAATTCCACGTTTGTAATTTAGCGATATTAAATTAGTGTCAAATTCAGGCCAAGACCGAAGGTCATTACTCAGCTGTCAGTTGTCCCTTCCTGAAGCAAAACTCTCAATTGACCTCATTGGGAATTTACATGGAGAATGGCGACTCCAAGCTTTGCCCCGTTTGTGATTCTGAAGGACAGTTACGTAGATTGTTACCACACCACCTTATTTCCTTTTCAACAGTATTCTCAGGTGATGTCTTTGGCAGCCATGAAAGTTTGTATATTTCAATTACTTCACTGAAATTTTGTCTGTGGATCAAGACACTTTATGTCTTTGGCCATCTCCTACTCTTGGTGAGTCCAAGTCTATGTTAGGTAGGGAAATGAGCACTGCCATAATGATATCTGATATTGGTGTTATGAGAGGTACTTTCTGTAGAACAGCGTGAAAAGGAACAGAGACCTTTATTAAGAGTATCCAGAACTCTGCAGGTACCTGGAGTTTGCTCTTTCATCAGTATCAAAAGCAGTTCATGGTCCAAACTCTAAGTGATCTGCTTTTTGCGAGTTTGGGCTTGAAAGGTGGACGAAGACCTGTGACCAGTGGAGACTGATGGTGTCTGACAGTGAGTAGGCAAAGCTGACTTGTGAAGGCGTAGACTTGGAACCAGCAGGGAAAGAGATCTGACTCCAGACATGGCAGACAAAGTCTCTTCTGCTTACCCTGAGAAGCCTTTACTAGCTGTCATGGACAAAACTTGCGAGTGTACTGCATCGTGCGCACACAAACTGATTGCAAGAGTAGAACTGGGTAGTAAACTGCTAACGATTCCAAAGTACATACTGGTTTAAACACTGTGTGGCTGCTGAATTGGTTTAGGATTAAATAATGTGGGTAAACAGACACTCCAGACAGCTGTTATTACATGAATTGACCCTTCCTTGAAATAGACTGAGCCTTTCTTCCATTTTACAGTGTAGAAAACAGCTTCGTCAGTGGCACATTTCCAGATTCCAGGACAGATGCTCTACATCAAGCATATTTACCATCTCAAGAGTATCTTCTGAAATGACTTCCCTTGCTACTTTGTGCTGTGCCATCCTGAGGGGATTAATTGCATTTGATCAGTCAAACTCAGCTATGGTAGCAATGTCCGGTTGAAAGTCATGCATTGGGAAGACCTATATAGTTGCAGAGATCTGCCTATGTGTGCTCAAGAAATAAATTAAAGAGAGAGACGTGTATCTGTGGTAAAATATAAGTTGTTAATAGCTTTACAAGAACTTTCCAATATGCACCAATTACTTGTTTACATTCCATATGATTATTCTTTATAAATTATTGTAACGGGGCGGCCTGCCCCTTTAAAGGCAGGGGGCCCTGGGAGCAGCCAACCCTGTTCTGGAGAGGAGCCCGGCAGGTGGCTGCCAGGAATCATCCAATCCACCTGCACAGCATGTGGTGATTGGGTCTGATGATTACCAGGCAGGATTTACAGATGAGGGCTCCTGCTCCATGAGGGAGCCTAGGAGCTGGAGAGCGCTGGGAGTAATGCTCCTGTGACTGCAACAAAGGATTGCAAGGGAGTGAGAGGCCCCCTGGGACCTACCAGACTGGGGAAGGTCTTGACCATTAAGCTGCCAGAGGCCAGGGGGCCCCACAATCTATGTTTAGAACAGGACTGTTGCATCATTTTGTCACTCCATCGTTTCCTTTATTTGTGTTGGAGAAAAAACATTGATGGGGTGGTGAACTGAACTGGGCATGGCTGATTATTTTTTCCAGGCTGTCGGTTGAGTCCTACAGTTATATTACAGTTGCACCTAGAGGTCCTAACTGAGGTTGGGACCCCATTGTGCTAGGTGCTGTACATGCACATAATAAAAGACAGTCCCTACCTCAAAGTACTTATAACCTACATATATGGGATAGATCAAAGATAGAAGAAAGTAAATATTAGCCCCACTTTATGAATAGGGATCTGAGGAACAAGATATGAAGTGATTTACCCCAGTAGTACAGGAATCCAGGAGTTGAGTCCACATCTCCTTAGTCCCAGTCCTGTGTCTTAAATACAAGAATATTCTTCCTCTCTGTAGTGTGCTTATCACGAGTGTTCCTCTTTCTGTGCTTCTCCAAATAGCAGATGAACCACAGATGCAAAAAGAAAACACCCAGTGAATATTTAAGAGGAAAAGAAAGCTACAAATAATTTGCTTCTTTAGATATTCAGACTTCCTCTACAACTGGATTCAAATGGTTGGAGTATTATTGTGTTTAAACAAACAAGCTGGGCTCGTTTCGGAAAAATTCTCTGGGAGCTAGCGCAGTTGCCACTCACGACAGATGTGCTGTTGGAACCCACACAGAAACACTTCTGTATTGACAGACATTCCAGACTTGCTGAGGGTCTCAGTTATATAGAATACTAATGACCAGGCATTGAGCTATCTTGCCTGAACAAAACATAAACATATTTCACAAGTATGGTGGAGTTTTATATCCCAGAACCCATCTCGTTGTTGGTTCAGTCCTTGGCTTTGCAGTGTTCTGGGGGCCTCTCCTCCAGAACCTTGACCAGGACTTTAGAGGAACAGCCTGTGGAGTGAGGCTCCACCCCAGAGTTACTCTGAGCTTGGTGCATCCTGGGATAAGATTTTGGAACTTTAGTCGGTGCTATGTAAATGCAGATTTGATTAATGAACCTTATAGGATATGGACTTCACTATCAAGTCTCAGTTCCTTGATTTGAGGAGCTCCCCCGTAATCTAGAACATAACAGGTATCACTATGTACCTTTTCAGAACACACCAGGCTCCTTCAGTTTACTGAAGGAATATATATATATATTTACATTGCTTGTTTCATTGCATCGTTTGACTGTATAGTAAAATATGCTGATTTTGTTTCCTATATAAAATATAGAGATAAAAGGAGGTCATTTTAGGCCACTTTTTAAAATGAAGATTATGTTAGCTGTTGGTTTTGACTGCCAAGGACCTGATCTAGCACCCACTGAAGCCAGTGGAAAGATTCCCATTGATTTCAGTGGCATTGGATCAGGCCTCACTTGCAGTCTTTGAATTAGTACAGATTTTCTACTGTGGTTAAGGAGAATTTTAATACCACAAAGAGTGTATTGTTGTTGCAGGTGTGCCATTGATACTTTGCATTAGCATATGGCACTGATCCATCATGCAGGGGAAATTCCATATTTCTTTCTTCCCTATTGTGTGTTGCAGTTTGTAAAATGGTAACGCTGGGCAAAAGCGGCTGAAGGATCTAAAAGATCCGCACCAATGCACTTAAAATGCACCTTTCCTGTTGAGTAGTGCTGCAAATTGAAGGCTTTATCCTGTGTCCCATTGACACAAGAACCACTTCAGGTAATATGAAAAGGCCACTTCTCCAGACGCTTCGGAGAGACTTGTAAGGAAAGATGAGATTAGGATAGTCTATTGTGGGAACTTCAAGAAGATCTCTGTGCCTTGCTCAGCAAAGACTTGTATAATTATGTAGCTTTCAGGGTAGTGACCCACAGCTCCATGCAGGTGTCTGCTCCCTTGTGATGCTTTGGCACTCTCAATCTGGAAAGTACAGAAGCAAATGTGATGGTGTCTCACGTCCTCTACCCTGCCCCGGCTCTGCCTCTGCATAATTATGTTGCTCCAATAAAGTACAAAAGGTCTTTTGAATATTGCTGAGTCTGTTTAATGTTAACTGCATTACACAGCATAAGAACATCACAGTCAGACCAGGCCAGATCATTAGTCCATCTTGTCTGATGCTTTGTCTCAATGACATTGGCCAGTCCCTGGTGCTTCAGTAGAGGATGAATCAGTAAACTGTAAATTCTTTACTGACACCTGTAGGCTATCGGCTCACACTTTAATGCATGAGGCTCTACTACTCTCATCAAAGTTTCATCTTGCGTAGCTTAGACATGATGCAACGTTATTAATGGTTATGTAATAGTATAGTCCTCCATCCAACTCGATTGTCTCTCTGACCTCCTGCAACAATGAATTCCAGAGGGTGATGATGGGTATTTCTGCACTTGCCAGTATTTTCTTTACACCAAGATAGCCCACCTAAATGGAAGCCAGATTCTTCCTTGGAGCAACTTTCTTTTCATTAATGGAGGTGCACCAACCATGTGACTTTTGTAGAGGGATGATTTTTTTTTTAAAATAATTTTGCTTTATTTTACATTCTTAGTTAAATGTCCTTTTTTTCCTTTTGAGTGCTTTGTTTTTAATTTGTCCTAACTTCGATTATTTGTTTCCTGCTTTCCCCTTGTCTTTCTCCATTCTTTTCCCTCTTGGCTTATTTTCCTGTGTGCTTCTGGACAACCCAGAAAGGGAGAAGGGGCAGAACAAGAACCAGCACAACTGTAACCTTATAGGCAAAGTGGAGTGGATAAACTTGTCTGCCAAGTATGGATAATGGTATCCAGACCACAGTTTACAGCCCTGAATCTTTGGAATGCATTCCGTGTTTAGCCACACCTCCCTCTAAACAGGTGTCTACACAAGGGCTCTGTACTGAGAGCAGATATCATTTCTGGGTAGTATCTGGCACAGTGTTTGCTTCAGACTGGAGCTGGCAGAAAGCTAAATGATTGTGCAGTAACTAACCAAGCAAAGAAAGCCAATGACAAAACGACTTAATTGTTGAGTGGTCTTGCATCCTGAAACTTAGAGGTCCTGATTCTGGTGTCACTTCATTCACTTCAGAAGTGGTAGTCCTGACATACTCACCAGTGTGTGCGTGCGTGCGTGCGTGCGTGTGTGCGCGCGCCCCGCATCAGCCCTAAATTGCCACAGTAGAAGATGATGAATGTGGAGCACAGATAGTAGTAGGTTATTGTTCAACCAAATGCATAGACA
This sequence comes from Emydura macquarii macquarii, assembly GCF_026122565.2. Taxonomy (NCBI): domain Eukaryota; kingdom Metazoa; phylum Chordata; order Testudines; family Chelidae; genus Emydura; species Emydura macquarii. The sequence goes on along the minus strand of NW_027131105.1, from coordinate 4,021,907 downwards.
TTTTGCCCCGGTGTTGTCTTTATTAAGGATGACATTTTCAAAGCGTTGTCCAGCATTTTAGCTGGATGACAGACGTTACAATCAGTGGGAATTGTGCGGCGAATGGCCAATGCAAATCTTTGAAAACTTAGCTTTAATTCCTTTTTAAACAAATCATAACTGTAAAATTAAGCAGGATTTTGAAGGGAATTAAAATGATGAGTGAAAAACTGCATCGCTTCTGACTATCCATCCTGTGGCACTTTTGTGCTCAGACATAGACCAGCTGGTCAAAATGGGGCTCAGTCCCTACGGCAAACAGCTTGCTGCTGTGAGTATCAGCACTAAGAAGTAGAGGCAGAGGAAGATCTTTTGGCCAGAGCACTAGAATGTCTGAGGATTGTAAGGAAAGAGACGTTTTTCATCCTTTCCTTTGACACTGGATGTAGTGAAATACTCTTCATTTTTTTTTTCTTTTCTTTTCATCTGAACTTTTGCACTGCTATTTTATTAAAATCATGAACAAATAAAAATACAGCACCAAATCCTGCCCCTTGTTTATAGGACTGGTATACGGGGACAGCAAAGGGGATCTGACACACATGGGTCAGGACCTGCAATCCTACTTAGGGGTGGAACTTTCATGCAGTTGAGCTCCTTGAGTCCCAGGCAAAGCAGCGCTGTGCAAATTGTGACTCTCTTTCACCTCTGCCCTTCCTGCACTGGCACCAGAAAAGGGATGGGAGAAGGAGAAAAGGTCAGAGATATTATTCCAGTCTGCCAGTCAGTGTTACAGGCTTTGGTGATGTCTTGAGGGACTAGGGACGTGGAGCCTAATTTATGCATAGTTCTTTGAGACCTTTAGAGGAAACATCCCATAGAAGTGGGAAGTTTGATTAGTTATTTTGATCCTTTCCCTTTGTAGCAGTATCAGTGCTATCCAGGACTAAGGAAAGCTGGGCTCAGTTCCCAGCTCAGCCAGAGACTCTGTGTGACTTTGGGCAAATCATTTCCTTGTGTCTCAGTTCCCCATCTGTAAAATGGGAATAACAGCATTGCCCTACCTGATGGGGGGTTTTGTGCAAATAAATACATGAATGGTTGTGAGGCGCACAGATAGGAGAGTGTTGAGGGCCATATACATAGAGAGAAGTCAGAATGTAATGTAATGCAATGCCCTAGATGCTGCCTGATTCTCTGTAAACCTTTTTAAATATAAAGTGTCTACAACACATGGCAACATCTCTACTGGACAATACAGGTGCTTAAAATAGCAGCCTGCAATATGTGATAAAATGATATGGTCAATAGTTCCCTTGTGCATACGTGTAACTTTACATGTAGAGAGTCAGGCCTCAAATACAGACAAGCACAGATGGCCAGATTCATCCCTGGCGTAACTCAGTGGAGTTTAGTCCAGGGATGAATTTAGCCCTTTACATGTAGCAATAACATCCATGGTATACTTTTGCTTTCTCATCATCATTAAGACCTTTTGAGGGAACAGCTAGTCCAAAAGTGTTTCCTTAATTAGTTTGTGCCCTTAGTGATATAGAATAAACCACAACAGCTTTAAACCGGGAACATCTCATCAAATTGACATCTTATTCTCTTTTCCTAAATAATCCTTGTTTAGTTACACCCAACCCATGATTCTGTGTTTGCTTTGTTTTCCTTCATTTATTGCCACCCATCCCAGAAAATTACACACACACACTACCCTCTGCATTGTCTCCTAAGTAGTAATATGATGACTAAGGAGAAGCTTTGCACTATAATGAATTTGAAAAATAGCAGGAACTAGCCAGCATGTGATGTATTGCTTCAGCCCATACATTGTATAAATGAACTTGTTGGGGTTTTTTTTATGATGGAGGGGAGGGGAGGAGGGAAATAACATCCATCTAAAACTAACCAGTAAGTCTTCCTTCAAATTACTTTTTAATAAGAAAGGGAACATCTTGGATAGTCTTTGATTCAGATGTACTGTATTTTAAATGTGTCCTAATTATAGCACTCATCGCTTAACATTAGTTTAATGAACATCCTCATTTATAAGGACAAGGTTGGCAAATAGAAATTAGTGCTGTTAAAACCACAGATCTCCTAAAGGGAGGGAAAAATCCAAAGCTCTTGAGAAGAGAATTTAAGCTTATTATTTAAAACAAGGAGAAATACAAATTCACCAGCTGTACATTTTTATAAGTGGCACAGGGGCACTGAACATATGCGGTATCGAAACCACTAACATCAAGCTGTCTACAGACCGAGATGTGAGGTGTTGGTCTCAATCCAGTTTCTAGCTGACAGGTGTCTGTGTCACAGAAAACACTATCGCGTTTGACACTAATTGGCAACCTTGTTAGTAGTCTCAGCATAGGGGCCAAAGACCAAATGGAGACTGAACCCTAGAGGGAGGTTCTCTAGGTCAAGGTGGTGGTAAATAAATTTGCTTCTGTTGTTTGTGGTGTACCTGTTCTGTGGACAGAGGACTTTTGTCTTGAGGTTTGTCAATCCAGCATTGTTTCTGAGCACTAAAATTATCACGTATATAGGACCAAATATAGCGAAAGGACACATGCTCTGGGTTACTGTGATGCACCTCTGAATTATGGTTCTTGTATGTTGGGGCACCCCAGTATCTAAGTGGGTTTCTCTGTTGTATATGAAATGTCATACGTGTGCATGGGACTTTACAGGGAAATAAAACACAAGAGGCCAAATTCTGATCTTAATGACTCCTCTGGCAAGTGTAACAGGAGAGTAGAATTCGGCTCAAATTCCCTATTATGAGGAATTTGGAATTCAAGGTCCTGACCTTGCAACTGAATTCCTGTGGGTGGATCCTGGATTCTTGGGCCCATAGATTTCTGTGCAGGCTCAGGGTTCATCTACCTGGATCCGATACCAAGATAAAGGGCTTTAGACTAAATAAATGACACAGGAAATGACAACAAATGATGAAAAAAGGCCCAACAGTAACCTGCAGTTGTTTAGAGATGTTGGAAAAACTTTATGGTGCATATCTTTGCTTTTCTCATTTGATTGCTTACTGCTGACAGAACAGCTGAATTTTAAGAGACAAAACCTACCTGAAACTTGGGCCTGTCATCCAGACTGATTTTCTTTTCCATCTCCTCCCCCCCCCTCCACCTTCCCCCCACACACACGTGTTTGATTTTCATATAACATGAAAACTGGCTTATTACAAGCCTTTTGCATCCAGTCTCCATTAATCTAGGGCTCGAGTCCAGTGTCCCTGAATGTGGGGCTCCGTTCCACCAAAGTTACAGGAAGACGAATGAAGTTTAGCGTTTTGCCTAAGTAAGGTGGAGTAAATTCTTAGGGCTAGATTGTGCTAACAGCTCAGAGTCCATAATAAAGGGGCAGTGTGGAGTCATGTGCCCCTAGCAAGCAGCAGAAAGCATTCTGCTTCAGGGAGTCCGAAGTCTCCCAGAGCTTTTTGGAGGTGTGTGTGCTCTGTGACTCCCATTATGGGCTGCAGTATATTACCCAGTTGGGATTGGCTGGTGCACAGCGGGGTGAAACAGTTGTTGTACCTGTTCCCACCTCCCTCCTTCAGGGAACTACCCTTGCAGCAGACCAAGGAAAGGATCTGGGGCCCCTCTTATATGGGCCATGCAAAGTGAAGGGGAGCTCCTTACTTCCTCCCCTATCCCCCACTACAAAGCCATGTAAAGGAGTGGGGGTGCAATTGGGCACTAAATAAAGATTTTGGGAGTTGGCTCTGGAGAATACTGTCTTCATGGCCAATGGGATTCAATAGCAGAATACTATAATTTAGGGCCCAAAGCCTGTAAACCATCAACCAGAACTCTCACTGAAGTCCTGTGTGAAGTCAATGGGAGAGCTATGCACTGTGGGCGGGTGCGTGTTGGGACTCTACTTAACAATAGCTGACTTATATGATGCTTTTTTCTTGGATCTCTGATGTCTTCCACTTTAAACCGACCAATTCTACCATTTTGCACAAGCTGTTTGTTAATTTGCAAATTTGAACTGGCAAATCCCACTAAGAGTTTTAATTCTGTAATACATAAGGCGGTGGCACTAGCTGGTCCAAACTTAAAGTTGCAGCTGAGTTGCAATTAAAAGCTTGATTTTTTTCACTCCTCTTCTAAAATACACAAATATAGGTCTCAATTTTGGGCCTAAGGTAGAATTTTTTTTACCAAATTTAAAATTTATTGGACAAAGGGGATCATGAATTTACAATATCCTAAAAATAAAGCTCACGAGAATCTAAAAAACAATCTGCCATTTTATAGTGCAAAAAAGAAAAGGGGGAGGGAGGGAGAGAAAAGACACCATTTACTGGAGTCATCTGGATGAGATGGTCCAATGAGATGCTTGCATCACTTTTTTTTTTTTAAACTATTTTTGCTATTTTTATTTTATAATTCACTTTTAACTGAATTTTCATACATTCCAGTGTTTGGTTGCGTTGTAAATTTACTTCTGAATTATCTGCTTGTTTAATGATAGTGTCTTTAGCTCCAAAGTTCCTGCACTCTAGCCTTTAACTTCACCTTAGCAAAGAATTTTGTCTGGGCATTTCCATACATTTAGGCACTTACAAGAAAGACTAAAGCAAAAAATGTATGTTATCAGGACCATCTTTTTGTTCTGTGTTTGTACAACACTTAGTACAATGGGGTGCTGCAGCGTGACTGGGACTCCTGGGTGTTTTGGTATCTCTGTTGATAATTTACTTTTCAGTGCTACATGGCTTCCGTGTAATTTTGCAGCAATCTTCCTTTCTCGCCAGTTGCTTTGAATATGGCATGAATCTCTCATGTTTCAGAGCTTTCTGGAGCTTTCTAAAATGCCAGGTAGATAAGCTTTGGCTGTTCCCACAGATAGCTCTGAGCATGGTCATTTAGTGATATTTTTCTTATTTCTTGTATATACAGTGTTATTTGTTTTCAGATAGAGACAAACTTGATGAAGGATATTTTTTTTAAAACCTATATGGCTAAATGTTTATTTTAAACTGACAGAACTGGGGTAACGCAGCACAGTTGTTGCTCTGTTCTTAATCTGATGTCGGTGTCTACGTTTGATTCTGCTGTGATACCGCACTGTGTGTTAGAAACGTGCGTGGTTATGTTTGCCAGAGACAATAATAAAAAACAGTTAGGGGACTTATTGCTTTGTTGTAAAGTCTGCTGAAGCCACCTGTTTTGCTTCTCTTTTGTAGTTCACTCTACTCGGCTGCGACTTCTGCACATCTTTCCTTTTCTTCACTCTCCTCTTCTCAGCTGCCTTTTCCTCTCTGTTCTCCACTGTCCCCTCCCCTTGTTGTGCTGACATCCCCCTTCTCCACTGAACCACTATGCTGAATCCCCTCTCCCACCTGCCCAGATCCTTTGCATTTCTCCTCTGTCCCCCAGGAAGTGAGGCCTGCAGGAGAAGTATTGGAGCACTTGAGGAGCTGCTGAGCAGGGAGGAGGAATCCCTGCATTGTGTGCACTACATGAATCTATGTAGTTTCATTGTTTCTCACTCTGTTTTTTAAGCTAGGATCTGGCCAAAAAGTGTTCAGAGATTTTTTTTCAAACAGCTTGTCCCATTAAATACCATTTTTGCTGAAGAACTTCTCTAGGAATTGGGTTATATTTTGAGATTTTTCTGCCCAAGGAAAAGGGCAAAAGACTCAGGATTTGGGTTATTTTTGTTTTTGGGTTTTTTTTGTAATGAAAACTTACTTCCCCAGCAGTCATTTGATGCCCTAGTTAAAGCTCGTTGGAGACAATGGGGCATTTTGTCACCACTGCTTAAAATCTTAATAATTTAAAAAAATTAAAGTTTAATCAGCTAATCCTGGGTGCTGGGCTCTAGATTGTGAAGTGAAGTCAGTGAGAGTCTTTCCGTTGACTTCAGTTGGAATTGGATCAGCGTCTAGATAAATTGCAGTAAACAGTTTAATCTGTCTATCTGATCCTAGGCTTTTACACTGGTATCCAATCACCTTCCATGTAAAATCATTAATAATAGTGAAGTCCTGAGCAGACTGCAAGGAGTCTCTGGCATTTCCCCCTAATCACGGTCAAAACTCTACTTGGGAGTATGAGGGTATTTTTGTTTTGTTTTGTTTTGTAAAGGTTTCGGGACATTAGGGGTTAATCTATTTTTTTTTTTAAATCTTCTTCGCTGTAATGTGGGGCCAGATCAGACATTTGACAAATTTTGCCATTGACTTCACTGTGCACAGAATATGGCCCATGATGCTTTATTCTGTGAACTGAGGGTTCCTTACAATGAAATTGAAAAGAAAAAAAATGGTGTGACTGAATCACGGGCTAAATTAAAGAGTTAGTATTTAGACTTTTAGTCCCTTTCATTAAGGAAAGAGATAGAACTGTCTCTGACAGCTGAGGAAAAAGATTTCAGAAGAAATAATATGTCTAATTATGAGGAGAAGTGGGATAGTTTGCTGATATTTGTGATGCACTCTAATGGCCTTAGTTCTTTTAACGAGTCTCTGTATAGGATTTTTTCTTTTCATTTCATTATTCATATTTAAGTCCCTTTAATTAATAAGATACAAACAGTTCCAAATTCCACTCAGATCTATGGAGGAGGTTTTCTTTGAAGTCAATACATCTGAGAGCAGAAATTGGTCCAAAATATTGCATTTTCTTTGTGAATTACATTTTGCATGGCATTATAACTCCATTTTTCACCACTTCAGTAGTAGAGAATCGTATTGTTTTTAACTGTACCATGGCAATTCCTGTGTCACATGATAGGTATTCAGCCTCTGAAAAACAGAGCACTTTCAGAAACACATACCTCAATGTGTAATGTGAATTGCTATGACTTTTATGTTGCTGTGAGAGGACCCACTATTGTATAATAAATGTGTTTTCCCCAGTTTGTTTATGCTAATTTTTAAAATACTTTTTTTCTGCCTGTGTTTTCTGTTTTCTTGGTATCATTTTTCCTTTTTAAAAAATTACACATTTTATTTAAAGGAAAGGGTAAGAGAGAGATTACTTCTCTGTTTGTCTCATGACCTGTTTACTGCTATCTTGAAAAACAAAGAAGCAGAAACGTATCTCTTTGCTTTGCATGGAATAAGAACACAAGAATGGCCATACTGGGTGAGACCAATGGTCCATCTAGCTCAGTGTCCTGTCTTCCGACAGTGGCCAATGCCAGATGCTTCAGAGGGAGTTAACAGAACAGGTAATCATCAAGTGATCCTTCTCCGGTCACCAGCTTCTGGCAACAGAGGCTAGGATATAGAATAAGATATTGCTCATCTATCCAGTCACTAAGCATGCAGGGACAACTGCTGAAGTCCTTATATGCAAATTTTATTCACTCCTTACTCGGGAAAAGTAATTCAAAATTGGTTTCAAGAAAAACTTTGCCTGAATTAAAATCTGAGTCAGGACTTTAGCAACTGTATGAGCTATTCAGTGAAATGGTTTATTAGCATGGACTGCTAGATAAGAACATCTGTCCCTCTGCCAGACTTGGTTTTTGAGAATTTGTTGTCCTTTTTGTTGGAACGGCTGGAGGCTGGAGAAACGTTGGAGGCTACAGCAACTAAGAATCAGTGGCCACTAGCATGTTGAAATGAGCAGGAAGACACTTGTGTCCCAGGCAGTTCTGTGAATGTGTACTATCGACATTTCTGCTTTTGAATTAGGCACTGAACTCTCCCTATTGAATGGAGGGTGGCTTGTTGCAGTGCCCATCAGAGAAATTGTTCTTCTCATAGAGCTTCAGAATGCCTGTGTTTGTTTCTAAACAAAAAAAGAAAATAGCAGACATTGATCTTTAAAATACTTTCTGGTTAAAGACTAGGAACTTTGGGTGTATGGGAGAGGGGTGTAAATTCAACCTTTAATGTAGGAATGGTGAAAGATATGTCACAGAAGAGTACTAGTTTCTGTGCTCTGCATAGACTACTGAGAGATGTTAGTGAGTGGGCTGCATTGGTGATGTTTTTAGAGGTGGAACTGAACAAATAATTCTTAGAACAAATAACTTAGTTGCTGAATCTTGTCTTTGTTACTGTTTGCAGGTTTCTTGTGAACAGTTTATAATTTTCTCGGATTTATTCATTATTAAAAATTATTTGCAGAATAATTCCTGGGACTAAATCCTGATTTGTCGTTGGTTTGTGAATGATAGGTCAGGCATAGTTATAGTTCAAGGTATGTTGGTTAGTTTGATCAGACGCATTGCGCTGCTCACATAGTAAGTTTGTGAACTGTGATTACATGGATGTGCCTTGAATCAGGCTTCTTGTGCAAAAACTCAAAGCTAAAAATTTATGTTCCAGGGATATTCTCTAACATTCATCTAAAGTGAGCTGTTTCAGTGAATTTTCTAGTCACTAAACTCATTCGCTAGAATGTTTACAGGAATTAAACATAAAGGCAGGGTGTAAACACAGTATCAGCAAAATCATATTTTTATGCAAGCCACGGTTCATCAAATATTTACTCAGCTTTTCTTAGAAGATACTTTGTGCTAACTGGGCAAGAACAGTGATATTGACGGACTCCTGTAGTGAGAAGAGAGTAGGAGTATAAAGGAGAAATAGCAGGCTCAACACATGGACCATGTCATGTGTTGATTACCAAGAATTTAAGGACCATGTGTTGATTGGTATTCACGTGTGAGGCAGCTGCAGCAATGGAGAAGTAATCTTGAGATGACTGAGGAGAAAAAAACTATAAAATAAAATCAGTAAAGACAATTATGAACCTGCAATCTGGATGCTCTGTTATAAGGGGGAAAAACTATCTTAAATTTAAATGTAAACACTGACTTTTAAAGTTTAACTCGTTAATAGGAAGTCCAGTTTTCAAACTTTAGGCCAAATCTTTCATTTTGGCCACCAGATTGGCATCTAAAATTAGCATTTGTGCCAACATGAGCATCCAGATCCAGGATTTGAGGCCCTATTTGGGCGCACAACTCTGAAAATTCGGCCCAATCTTAAAAATGTAGACAGCCACTAGTATGAACGGTGTTATCCAAACTGAAAATTAAGCCCCCCATTCTCATCTGCGTTGAAGCCACTTTATATTGCACGATTCATGCAAATCTGCTCAAAAGCCAGGCTTGTCAGTTGTAGAAGGGTCACAAAGCATAGTGGGATCTAGTGGTATAACCACTGTGCAGCCAGTAGAGGGGGAATGGGGAGTAGCTGGGGCTTCTTTGTGTCTCAGTTGTTGTCATTGCCCGTAGAGGCTATTGGCATCCGGTGTAATTTAGAGCAACTTTCAGGATGCTCTAATTTATCCAGAAGATTGATTGAGTGAACAGCTAGCCCATATTCATAGGAGCGCAGGGATTGGTTTAAGTTATTTTTTCATCTCGTTCTGAGTTGCATTGTGCACTACTTGTCCGCATCCTAATACTGGGCCAGTGAGCCTACTAATTACATTAATTAACAACTATATGAGTTGAAATGGATAATTTCTTTTTTTATAACAGCCCATAAGGGCTCTGGTCTTCTTACATTCTGGTACATTAAATATGTAAAGGGGATGATTCTTTGCAGTTCACCAGCTGCAAGAATTATGTATTTGTTAAAGATGGGTAAATTAAATGAATCTTGCTTTTGACACATTTTTTCGATGTATTATTGTTATTACTTGTTGTGAAGTCAGGTGATGTAGGCTGATTCTGTGCCAGCCTGGAATTCCTCTGTGCTGGATGAAACCTCAGCTGCCCACTTTGGGCAATTTTCCAGTTCCTTTGTGCCACTGGAGCAGCCCAAAGGGGCCAGCACAGGATCCAGAATCTGGTTTAGAGGTTAAATGACTAATAGTTCATTCAAAAATGAAAAATTAAACCAAACCAGTGCTATGGTTTATTAGGTCTCCAGGTCCCTACTTTGTAAACTCTAAATTACATGAGTAATCTTTACTTATGGGAGTAGTGCCAAATCCATGGAGCAACATCCATAAGCACAGATTTGTAGGATCAGGTCCTGAGAAACTTCTGCCGATACGACATTAGCAATTAATAGGAGGGATGGAAGCTACTAGGTAAAATGGGCCTGACACGTGCAGCACCTCGGCTTTACAAAACATCTAGGATTGTCTCTTTGCACAGATACCTCCATCACTGCGGCCTAGAGAGCTTACAGTGGCACAGCTGCATCCATCTAAGCCCAGGGGAGAGAGCTCCCCTTCGACATAATTAATCCACCTCCAAAGAGTGGCAGTAGCTATCTCGGTGGGAAATGCTCTCCCGCCGACATAGCGCTGTCAACACCGGCACTTATGTCGGTGTAATTTATGTTGCTCATGGGTGTGGTTTATTCACACCTCTGAATGAGATAAATTACTGGCCTAAGTGGTAGTGTAGACATAGCCTGAGTCTCTTGTGAAAATGTTTATGCTACAAACGGCCTTTTGCAGGAAAGCTTTTATTAGGTAGAGATGATAAAACACATTTTAAAAAGAAACACCTGATAAAGATCTCTTTAGAAACTGGAATTTTCTCCCCATCTCATAACACAACAACAAAGGGGTGTTCAGTGAAATTGAATGGTAGCAAATTCCAAGCTGATGAAAGGAAATACTTTTTCGCACAGTGTGCAATTAGCCTGTGTGACTCATTGCCACAGGATGGCGTTGAGGCCAAGAATATACATAGTGGAGAACAGAAAAGTATTTTAATTCTCATCCAGTAAATAGACATTTCAGAAGAACCTGTCACTTATGGCATATTGAGCCTAAGTCACTTGTGAAGCCCTCTTTCATAGAGGATTAGATAAAAGCACATAGGCCTCAGCGGGGTCCACAAAACAGGCTAGTGTGGGTAGATTCGCACCCCAGCTGGCCGAGAACTAAGTGTTAGTTTAGGTTCCTAAATCACTTAGGGCCTGTCACAGATTGGACTGGGCTGTTGAAGAGGGAACAGGTCCAGCCCAACTGTGCCTCATTAACAGTCTCTCCATGAGGCCTAATGCAGGGCAACTGGTCTCTATAAAGAGCCTGGATAGGGCTGAAAGTGGAGTTCACAGGATGGGCAGAAGAGTCCTTGAGTTAGAAGAGGGAAGACAGACCCCTCGGGAAGAAGGGACTGGGCCCGGTTTGAAATTAGCATAAAGGCTTTGTTTGCTTTGGACCTTTATAAGCTGGAAGTTGTGGGCTTTTTGTTAATGGCTGAACCAGAGTGCCAAGGGAAACTGAGGTAGGGATGCTGTAAGGAAACCCTGTGCAGTGAGGAGGTGCTTGGGCTAAACTTTTAAAGGTATTTAGGCATCTAACTCCAATGGGAATTAAGCACTGAAATACCTTTAAAAATCTGGCTATAGGCACTGCAACATTATTTGCCTAAGAACAATAACAATGTAAATATTAAAGCTAGAACTTTCTTTATAATGAAGTAAACTCTGGTTTCCTTCAAAACTGAAACTTGTTCTGAACAGGCCGGATTCAGCACTCACAGAAATCAACGGAGAGACTTCCAATGAGTTTTGGATCAGGCTGTTAGTGTCTGAAAGGCTTTTCCCACCATGACTAATATGCTAAAAAATATAATGACTGGGGGAGGATTATGATGAATGCTATTGAATATAATGGAGAGGGTGATTTCAGGAAAAAATATCCTGTAAGAAGGGTTGGTAAATATAATCTAAATGGTGTTTTTTTAGCTGGTTTTATGACTCAGGTTTGAACAATATGGATGTTGTTGACTTATATAAAACATGAAATTCCATCAGTGGAATTCAAGGGCTTGTTGGCAGCAGTGTTTTGATCCTGTATCTGCTGTTATTTTAACTCTCCTCATGGCTTGTATTGCTCCTGCTGAGAAATGCTCAACCCATATTTTTCAAAATTATTATTGTGATTTTTCTGTAGGGACTATTTATTGTGGGTTATCATTTTTAGCAAATCAGTAAGAGCAGTTGCTGTTCTTTCAAGCTGTTTGGCATTTCAGAATTCACTGGGTCTCAGGAGCTTAATATTTAGATCTTCCTAGGTATGTCTTTATTCAGGATACACAGTTAGATATAGACAATAGTGTGTATTTTAGTGCTTGCATACTGTAGTTATGGGGTCTCTACCAATGCCAGAAATAGATCAGATTAGATAATGATAATTATGATAATAATGATAATGATATCCCATTTTGCAATTTTAAAATAATTCTTCAAATAGTGTAACTTGGTTATAACGGTTGTTTTCCAGGGAGGTCCTGATTTCACCCAGTCTTACAAATAGTTTTATAGAGGTCAAATGATTCATGCTGCCTCCCAAAGGGCAGTTACACGCTACAACTGCAAGCAGGTTTTTTTTTTTTTTTTTTTTTTTAAAGTGGTGTAGTCAACCAAAGAATAAAGTGTATCCAGGACAGCACAACTTGTACAACGGGCTGAAATGCATGTGTCTAGGAAGAAGCAGCACAAGCAGCTCCTCACTGTCATTCATGCCAGCTTCCATTTCTGTACATAACCGTGACATGGCTTTTTATTAAGTTAGGGTTCTAAAATGAAAAGGGGAACTTATCTTATGCTCTAGGCATCCCAGACAATCAGCTTAAAACACAGCTGCAAACATGAAAGAAAGATGGCAGCAACTCAACAATGCATAACAAAATCCCCAATAAATCTCACAGCACAGATCAAATAAAAATGGATCAATATCTCAACTGCCCCACCTCTGTTAAACATCCCCCCCTTGGACAGCATTTCCTTCCCCAAAGACTTCTTCAAAAATGAGTTTTACAGGGTGCTTGAAGAGTCAACAGGTACAGACTGTTTCAAATAGAAGGAGGAACATATTCCAAAGGAAAAGGATCCCCTGCCCATTCAATTTTGGTTGTATGTCACAGGGAGAGAGGCAGGCCTCTCAGATGAGTTAATCCCGGGCTGTTGAGGGGTTGGTAAATCAACACCAGCACCTTAAATTCCACCTGGAAACCTACAGGCAGCCGGTGCAGATTACAAAGCACTGCTGGATGTTCTCATGCTGTGGTGCTCCATTTACCAAGCAGACTGCTGCATTCTGACTAGCTTGACTTTCTGAATATGTGTTGTAACACACACCTGTATTTACCAGGAGGAAACTACGGTAGCAATAACATTGTGCCTCTTTACACAAACGAGACGTGCCTACCTTTGATAGTGTGCGCTGGAGACAAGGAACGCTTCTTAACGGTACACCTGCAACTTCCATTGACTTTGGTGACTGTAGTGGTGCTTAGAGCCCCCCAGGATTTGGACCATGGCTGTTTAGCTCAAAAGCATGTTCCTTGTGTAGAACGTACGCTATCAGGGTAGATGGGACGTATTTTTAACCACCATTTTGCTTAGATATGCTTTCAACAGGTTTTATGAAAATAATGCTAAAAGCAGGTCCGGCCGCCAGCGCCCTGTCTACGTCATGCTTCCTGCTTGTGCTGACACCGGCCCAGCTGGACCACTCCATACACTGGTGGGAATTTTTTCTGGAAATGTCCACAGCGCAGACCCCAGTTTGAGGTTGATCGGTCATAGTTTATGCTCCCTTAGACACTGAATAGCAACAAATAATGCACGTTGGTTTTACATTATCCTGGTTCTTCCCTCCGGCCCCTGTACTAAATTTAAAAAATAACTCAAAAGGACATTGTCAAAGTTTTTAAAGCAAAAAATGAATTCCTTTAAAGATCTTATAATCTGATCCGAGGGAAATCCTCCCAGGTCCAAATACCAAGTATGGTTGTTTTAAAGTTGCTATTATTGCTGAGCAATTACAGAAAATAAACAGCCATTAAGAAAAGCAGTGTTTGCTGCTCTCTGTGCTGGCTGTACAATAAATATACCTGGTTAACACTGGGCGACGCTGACATCATTTGATGGTTCCAATGAGCAATTGAAAAGGCTCTGTCCCTACACAAATCAAGGGCTAGATTATGCAGCTGCTGAAAATCTTATGAAAAGCTGAGGATTTGTGCAATGCAAAAGGACAAAATGTTTTATTTACAAACTCCTACAAGAGTATTCCAAACAGTGGAGACCACACTAAAAGAAAGGAATTAAAAGAGCATTATTCAGTTGCCTCACTGAGCATTTACCTAGAGCTTCTCATCGAAGCCCTACACAAATATTAATGAATTAACTTGCACAGCACCCTTTGAGGTAGGCAGGTAAGTACCACTGTCTTGTAAATGGGGACGCCAAGTCAAAGAGGTTAAGTAATTTGCTTGGGACCACAGTGGGGGAGTCAGTGTAAAACAGGGTAGGAACTCCTGGCTCCTAGTCCTGTGCTCAGTGCTGTGAAATAGTTTCTTTTTATCTCCCCATCTCCTCTGGGTTCCCTGCTGTGCTGCTATAACCCCATCAATGTTCCATTGAAAATAACAGGCTATGACGGTGACCCTGGATGCATTTTGCACTCCCCCGGAATGTTTGCCAGAGGACTGATGTTATCATGTGCACGAGAGGTGGAGTGCACTGTCAGAGTTCAGCGCTTTGTGCAAAAAGATGAAGCAGCAGACAGCAATGGCATTAGAATCTTAAAAACATCAGACCATAGAGGTCACCTGGACATTGAACCTGCTATGCTAACTCTTTTGGAAATCCTGCCTGTCAATTTTGTTTTGATTAGTACATAGGAGACTCAGATATTGCAGATTTTATGTGCTTTATATGGCTTTGTTTTAGCAGGTTGTTGAAGCAGCTGTCTAGCACAAACATTGACAGGTGGATTCAGAGGATAGAGTTTGTTTTGAAATGAGGGAGTTACAGAATTCTGTCCCTCTAAATGTATTTTCTCCCTACACTGGTTCATCTGTAAGATGTATACCTCTTCCAGTTAAGGGGAATTTTGATTACTTGGTACACTGAGTTGTCATTCATTTAGGCCACGATTCAGCAAAGCACTTAAATAAATTTAGCTTGCTTATGCACTTAAAATTAACATGTACTTAAATACTCTGCTGAATTGGGTCATAGTTTGGATTTTCTGTTCTCTTACCCTCATTCTTCTTTCCATTCCATAACATCACTTGCCTCCATTATGGTATTTTGACATATGGTTAAAGCATATCCACCCACATATGGACTTCCAGATGTCATTAATTTGGTCACACAAGAATCAGAGTGTCAACCTGTCTGTTAAACTGGATAAAAAAGCAAAACCTTGCTGAAAATGTTCTGCATCTGAGCAAGTTAGAGCTTTCCCTAGGCTGACTAGGTATTCAAGTAAATGCTTCAGTTTTGCTGAAATAGCATGCAGTGTCAGATCTGATCAAAAACAGTAATAAAAGATTGATCAAGTAGATGCAGTGGTGCTGGATAACCATAAAACGTGGGAGGATATATAATAATTCTTTCTACTTCTGAGAAGTCCTGATTTCTCTCCACTCTTCACAGTTCAGATGGAGGCTTCTGAAATTGGGATACGCGTGTGGTGTTCTAACAAAGCACTGAGGGGCAAGCGTATCCTATCTTTCACATAAGCTACAAGTTGTTGCTAAAGGAAGAACATTGCTGCTCAGTGAATCATAAATGTCTTGCAGGGAAATTGTGCCGTTAGCTTCTGTTTTGTTATTAGGTGGGAGGTGAATTCAGGTGAATTATGGATCATCACCTTTACTATGAATAAAAATACCACATGTCTGTTTTGCTATAACTTTTCTAAGCCATGTGGTTAGAAGCTGTATCCTCAGCTCTCATGCATCACACAGTGATCAGTCTCTGCTGCTCAGTATGGACCCTGAGCCCTCCCACTGCTAGGGAGCCAACGCCAGGCCCTGAGCAGCCTGCCCACGTGTGCTGTCTTCACAGCCATGTAAAGTAGCCAGATCTGAGAGCCATGTCTCCTCCTGCAGCAGATGGAAAAATGTGTCCATCAACAGGAGACCACTCACCTCAGTCTGCCAACTCTGGGGCAAATACACCCCAAGGTGCCATCCTTAGCCCCCACTAAGGTAAGAGAAAGATTGGGTGGCTAGGTGAATGAAGGGCAAAGAGAGGGAATGAGGAACTGAAAGAGGCATCATGGAATACAGTCTGGAGGGCAATTATTTCGAATTAAGTCCCACTGCATCCACACTCACACTAATGTGAATTAACTGATGCGCTTCAGGCGCTAATTCACTCGCAGAGGTGGTTTTATTAATTAGATTTTAAAGGCTCCTTAATTCGAATGAACAATGAGCAAGTGTAGATACGGGAGTAATTAATTCGAATTAAGGGACTTTAATTCGAATTAAGCCACCAGTGTAGACCAGGCCTCAGTTTCCCCATCCATAAACTGAGGGTAATACAGACCCCACTAGGATGTGGCTGTGAGGATTGATTGATGTTCATAGAGCACTTTGGATGAAATCTTGGATGAAAGCTGCTATTGAAGTGAAAGTATTATTATATTGCTACTCATCTGTGCCATGCTGGTTTATTCCCAAGGTCTGAGGTGGAGCTCAGCGTTACTACATGGGGGTGGAGGCTGAATGAGTGTGAGAACAAGGCACCTATATTTCTGGAGTCCTGTGAAATACAAAAGTGAAGTGGCTGTTCTATAACAGTGTTAAAAATCTAGGCCTTTCACTCTATTTTGGTAAAGCAGAAAAGCGCTAAAAAGATGTTTTAATTAAATTAACAGCATACAGACCCAGCAGGCTTACATTGATTTATATATCTTGTGCTAGTCAAATTAAAAAACCATGTACAATTTATTCAACAGTTGATGCAATGAATACTGCTTGATCAGCTTATTGAGCTCGTTGAATAATATGACAAAAAAATTCCCCCCAAATTGTCAAATAAAGTAACTATTTGATAATTATTAGGTTACCAGGGAATAGGAGAGTGTTATATAATATGCATCAGAGGAGACTGGTCACAGCTGAAAGTGACCAGGTGAAAATGACACACATAAGTGTGTTTTGAGGCAACTTTAATATATCCGGTTCAAAAGAGAGCAGTGACTGTCCTAAAAAGCCTCACTATTTCTTTACTATTTTGTTTTATTAGAATGGGGGTGGGGTAATAAAACTCCCTTAAAGGCTCACTTCTGTGCTAAAAGCTCTAAAATGTAATGTAGCTTTGCAGGTTTTGTTCTCAGGGTGGATAAAAATATGAATTTGTTTTAAAAAATCAAGTTTTTAGTTTCAGTATTTTTTTAAATCTGACTTTATGTTGCTAAAATTGCTAACATTTTTTACTTGTTCCTATAGTTCTGAATGAATGGTTAGTAGAAGATCAGATTTTACGTATTTTTTTAATTATTAAGAAGTTTCACAGTTAAAATGGTTTTATGCTGAAAAAGACACGTCCAGGGCTTGTGAGAACACCACAAACTCAAAAAATTGATCAGCAAATTGCCCATGCTATATTTGCAATCAACTTCACCTTCCAGGGCATTGAAATTCCTCGAGTCAGGAAAGCTGAAATGCTTTGACTAGAATATACTCTTCTGTCAGGATTGCAGTTTGAAGTCAATAGGACTTGTGCTTCTAAATCACTTTAGTGCTTTTGAAAATCCCATACATAGGTGCCTAAATATGAGCTTAGAAGCCTAACTTTAGGCTACTGTTTTGAAAATTTTGGGTCTGTATAAAAAAGTTCACAATAACATTGTTATTGTATTGAAAATCTAAATAATTTTTTGTTAACACTGAAGAATTTTGTTTTGAGGTGACTAAGATTTTATTCCATTAAGAGAAATGTTTTAAATTAAAATACAATTTCAGCCCGTGATCCTGCAAACACTTCTGCATCTGCTTAACTTTAAGCACATGTTATGTACTTGCTTAAATGGTAGCAGGATCAGCACCTTAGTTTTCTCTGTTTTAGTTTTTGCCTACAGCAGTTTTGTAAAATTCAAATAAGATACCCTGCCTATAATGGCATTTAAATTTTAATTGAAAGATGCAATAGTACAAATTTCAAGTAAGTTTTGCAAAGCCTCTGTTTAGTTTAAACATATATTTTTTTAAATCAAGTGATTTATGTCACTTATTTAAATTGCCTTGATTTAAATCACCACACCCTGGTTGTCCTTCATACTAGAGAAGACTGATTTAATAAGAGAATGTTTTGGACACTTAGATGGTTAATGTCCATTTCCATCTTTTCAGGCTTTTCTACCAGTTGAGCAAGAAAATGGGATAGCATTTTTAGTTGAATGTATAAGATGCTCACTCTCTGCTTGGAAAGAACTATGTTGTCTTGTTGCCTGACTAGCATGTCTTGCATCATCATAACTTTGTGCACCAGATGTTTCCTTGGTCCCCAACTGACATATTTACTGCTGTAGCTTCTCACATGTTAATATCAATATCACACTGAATGAGGTTCTTTTTCAGGACATCTTGGGAGCATTTTCTTTCTCTCCTCTTGATCCTTTGCCAGTTAAAAATTCACTCTTTTTGCATTTGCTTTGGGAACCTGGTGCCTTCCAAAAGGAAGAGATGTCCAGTCTGGCAAATCTTCATAATTATCACCATGTCAAAAATGTAGCAAGGGGGACAGCTCATAAGCCTGAGAAATGGGGACTGCCAGGGCATCTACAAATACCTTATCAGGGTACGCAGTCATGGTGATTGTGCTCACAATTGTAGGTGACTAACCGCACGCGTAAGTGGGTTTGTGTGTGATAATTAGGTGGACCTCCGTGTCTGAGGATTGCAAACAGTACCACACTTATAATGGTCTCTTTCAAAAGGGTAATCTGTATGGTGCTGTGTGTGTGCTTTGGAAGCTGAGAGAATCCTGCTGAGATGTGAACATATTGTTCCAGGGCGTCTAAAGACTTTTAAAACCTGATTCTTAGACCACTAACCCAAATGAATCAAATAAATCTGTTGTTGCCCAGAGTGCTGCTTCCTAGCTCCACCTCCTGCTGCTGCACCCTCTGTTACTTGTTGTTCCCTTAAAGGAGCAGCACCTCAGAGGCTGCTCTGCCACTTGCTTCCCTCCCCAGTTCTGTGAAACAGCCCTTACTCTCTCCTCCCTTACTCTCATCTACCTCTGCTGTCTGCTCCCTCCCTGAATCCCTTCTGAAAATCAGCTATCCGCTCCTGGGCTTCTGCTGCAAGCCTCCCGTGCGGTTCAAGGAGCAGTAGCGCTCACAGTAAGGAGAAGCCAGCTTGTGGTCCCCTTGCGTCATTGCCTCTGGAAGTGGGGAACAGACAGTGAGGAGGCTGGCAGCTGCTGTGGTCCCAGGATATTGGCTGGGATTCCAGTTCCCTGTGCTGTTTTCAGCTTTGGCTGTGCTTTTATAATTGTTGTTTCAGTGCTGGATTTGCCATCGCTTTGCAGGACTTCTTATGGATGATTTGATTGCATCACTTCACATGCATAATAACTCTAAGGTGCCACTTATAGCAGCAGTTCTTTGTGTTGGCGGTATCATGTCCAGGTTGCATAGCGACAGACTAATGTGGGAATCACCATTGCATGGCCTTTGTCTGTAGTTTGCTACCTCACTTGATACATCTGATCTCACTTTGTCTAACACTGAACCCACTTGATCATTGTATATGTGTTGGTCAAATATTTGACCCAAGCCCTGAGAAGTGAGTTTTTCTCTTGAGAGATGGAGGAGGTGGGTGGGAGAAGATGACAAATAAATACAAAGAGACTGCAAAAAGGAGCAGAGAGGGGCAAAGAAAAGATACTCATGACAAAATAAATACACTGCACAAGGGGCGCTTAGGCCATCTCCATTTTAAGGGGTCTCCTCTACTACAAAGCAGAGGGTTTTCTTTAGGTAGAAAAACATTTTTTAAAGAACGGAATCACCCTTGAGAAAAATATCGTGTTAAAAGGGAAATCTGTTAATGAACCTATGTGAACTTTGCAAAAAGTTTGAAATCTACATGCGTTCCCCATCCCTACAGTCGAGTTCTTTAGCCAAAGTCAGTGCAGCTGAATTGCTGGCAGCACTGGGGGGAATTGTTTTTAACTAAACTTCTATAGTGTAGATGAGATTTTAGGGAGTGGCGGTATCTGCATGTCTTGAATGGAAGACTGGTTTGTGATACCTTTCTTCATGTTGAATAGTACCTTCCCCCATCAATAGTCCAGTTGAAGTCAATGGGATTATTTGTGGAGTAAGGTACTATTCAGTGAGAGGGAAGGCGCTCATAAAGTAGCCCAGGCTTTGGATAAAGATTGTCTAAATCGTGATAGCAAGGCACTCTGGGACTTTAGGACTAGATCCTGCCCCCTTTGTCACTAGTGAAACTACTCTTGGAGTAAGGAACTGCTCCACATGATGACGGCGGCAGAATCTGACCATTAGTAAATATAAATACACAGACCTTGTGCAGAAACCATACTCTAGGCCAGGGGTAGTCAATGGACAGGCCGCAAGCCAAATCCAGACAGCTGGATGCTTTTGAAGGGACTGCAAAATCTTTTCATTTACTTATGCTTACATCCCCTGTTGCTGCCTTTGACAGCCCAAACAGGGCTGGTAGCTCGGGCTGTCAAAGGCAGCATCCAGTGATATAAGCGCAGGTCTGACTGCTGGAACCCCACCGCCCAAGGGCTGATCCTAGCTGTTAGCCCTGTGTGGGGCTGTCAGTGCCCCATCCTGTCAATTAAGTCATAAAAACGTAAGAGCAGCTATACTGGGTCAGAGCAGTGGTCCATCTCGCCCAGTATCCTGTCTTGCAACAGTGGTCAGTGCCAGGTGTTTCAGAGGGAATGAACAGAACATGTAATCTTCAAGTGATCCATCCGGTCATCCATTCCCAGCCTCTGGCAAACAGCAATCCCTGCCCAACTGGCTAATAGCCACTGATGGACCTATCCTCCATGAACTTACCTAGTTCTTTTTTGAACCCCGTTATATTCTTGACCTTCACAATATCCTCTGGCAAGGAGTTTCACTGGTTTGACTGTGCATTGTGTGAAGAAATACTTTTTTGTTTGTTTTCAACCTGCTGCCTAGTAATTTCATTGGGTGACCCCTAGTTCTTGTGTTATGAGAAGGAGTAAATAACACTTCCTCATTTACTTTCTCCAAACCAGTCAAGATTTTATAGACCCCTATCATATCCCTCCTTAGTCATCTCTTTTCCAAGCTGAAAAGTCCCAGTTTTATTAATCTATCCTCATACGGGAGCTGTTCCATGCCCCTAAGCGTTTTTGTTGCTCTTCTCTGTACCTTTTCCAATTCCAATATATCTTTTTTTGAGATGGGGTGACCAGATCTGCATGCAATATTCAACATACAGGCGCACCCTGGATTTCTAAAGAGGCAATATGATATTTTCAGTCTTATTATCTATCCCTTTCCTAATGATTCCCAACGTTCTGTTAACTTTTCTGACTGCCACTGCACATTGAGTGGATGTTTTCAGACGACTATCCACAATGACTCCAAGATCTTGAGTGGTAACAGCTAATTTAGACCCTATATTGTGTATAGTTGGGATTATGTTTTCCAATGTACATTACTTTGCATTTATCCACACTGAATTCATCTGCCATTTTGTTGTCCAGTCACCAAGTTTAGTAAGATCCCTTTGTAACTCTTCATAGTTGTAAATCGGTGAAAGCGCTTCTAGTAAGGATGTGCACTGCCAACAGAGGGAGCGTTGTATGGACATGAAAAAATGCAGTCATTACTGCTATGACTGTATGTCGACCTAATTTATGTTGACTTAATTTTGTAGTGTAGACACTTGCCCTTCTTATTACCATTATTGTTGTTGTGGTGTGAAAAATGTTTCTCTGGAGTGTGGACCTTGACCAAGAAATTTGGAACTTGTCAAAAATAATTGACTATGCCTGCTCTAGCTGAAGCAGTTGAACCGACTAATACCTTTGTGAGGCAACGTGACTGAAAGATCATCAGGTACCCTGTTTTTCTGGGGTCAGTGTGAGGGTGAAGCCTGATCCTGTTTATTATATATTATTCTTATTTTCCCGTTTGATTCCCCTTAAATGACTTTTCTTGCCATAAGAGCATCAGGTTTCCTCCATACAACATGAGCCTTAGCCCCATTATTAGTAGCTTTTCATACCTCTTCATATAGCAAGATAAATAATGCCCCAGTTCTCAGCTGCTTAGCATAGCTAAATACAGACTTTTCAGAGCACCACGTTAGAGCCTAATCCATACCTTTACTAAGCTTGACAAGTTGAAAACAGTGGCATAAACAGCTGATGCAGCTTTTTGGAGATATGAATGCTACAATTCTGTTTTACTTGTGCTAATTTATTGGGTTTGTTTAAATTCTCTGATGGTTAATCTGGCATTTTACTGTCTGTAAAATTTTTGACCCCAATTATCTGGATTGCTGTGATAATTTTCCTGTCCTTTTTTTTCTGTAGGTTCCAAGTCAACAATTTAGAGAGATCCATTTCTTTTGTATTTGTTGACGTATTAGAACAATGCAAACAGATACAGCCAGATCTATATTTTTACAGAGGAGTCAAAAGATTTTAATTGCCAATCTACCAGTTAATGCTAGCAATATAACTTGGTGGCTGGACCTTCAGAAGTATGGGTTTGACACTCTGTGTGTGAAAATAACCCCCATATTCACCAATATCATGTAATTATGATATGTTCTGTACAAAGTATGCCTTGTTTGGTATTATTTTAAAAGTCTTGATCTGCTTAACATTAATATCCTGTTGGACTGTATGTGCTACCATAGTATGTGAAGTTATGAAAAAATGTTGAATGTGCTATTAGAACATGTTGCAAGGTGGAAAACTCCCACAAACAGCCTTTCAGGCACAACAATGGAGTGGCCAGACAGCATTAATAGCTATCTCTAACCCATTCAGGAATAGATCCACTAACAGGAATTGTTTGCAGTGAAGGCTTCACTCACTGTAGGAATCACCTTTGCAATGAGGCTTGACTGACCAATGAGGATGACCCTACAGGTCACACAAGCCTGATTGTTCTAGCAAGCTTAAACAGATTATATAAGGGGGAGAGTGACATCTTCACTTGGCTCCACGCCCATACAACTGAACACCTGAAGCGTTGTCTGGAAGACAAAAGGATTTTGAAGGGGAGGGGAGTCCCAGGCAGGGGAGGTTGTCCAGCCTGCATTTAAGAAACTCCTTGTACCAGCTAACAAGGGTGAGACATTGCTAATTCAAATTCTTGTTAGTATGTAGAACTTAGACTACAATCTTATGTTTATTCTTTTGGCAACTACTTTTAATCTCTTTACGCTTGCTGCTTATAATCACTTAAAATTTATTTTTCTGCAGTTAATAAACTTATTTAATGTTTTATCTTAACCAGTGTGTTTTTGAGTGAAGTGTTTAGCCAAAGTGCTCAGTAACAAAAGCTGATGCACGTTTCTTCCACTTTGAGGGTAGGATGGACTGGATAATAATCTTCACTGGTCAGGCTTTTTGGATAATAATCTTCACTGTCAGGCTTTTTAGACAGTATAGACCTGTGGCCTGGGCTGAGGAGCCAGCTGGAGTTTCTCTGTTTGTGAATGGCGGGAAAGCGTTCATTGAATTGAGCTGGGTGTGGTCCCTGCCTGTGGAAGGTTGTATAAGTGCAATACCTGCCAGGGGTTTGTGGCTTGTCACAGCATCACAGTGTGAGAGGGAGCCCACGCTGGTCAGACAGAGGGCTCAGTGGTATCCAAGCTCCCAGGTGGTACCCCAGGGGTTCTGCATACTGTCACAGTGGGCTTACATGGTAGAACTTGTTTTGCACTGATCCACTTCTCCTCTCACTTGCACCATTGTAGCCCTATTATAACTTTTAGCATTCACATTATTTATGGTTGTTTCAGGAGAAAAGCATGGTTTGTATTATTTTGGTTGCAGAACCTAGATGAACATATGCAATTCAACTCTGAATGAGCTTGGGCTACTGTCCACACAGTGAGTAACATTTTGTTAGCTGCAACTTTGTTGAAAAACAGTCCAGAAGATTTCTGGCAGAAATTGGGACAGCATGTTTTGAGATTGTTGTCAATAACCATGTTAAAGGAAGCCATGCTATAAACCGCCTCTGAATGCAGGTGTTTTTTACCGTGGCAGTCAGAGGATTTATAATCATATTAGATATGGATGCAAGTTTCTTATAACTGTGTTTCAAAAATGGTTTCAGGCACACTCTTTTGCAAACACTAGTGTGGTCAGAGCTTTAGTGTATTTCAAGAGTCAAATATTTCTCCATCCAGGTTTTAGTAAGATTCTCCTCCTTCCCCAGACATATACAAGGATATGGTCCATGCTGGTACGGATGCAGCTGAGTGACTTGAGGGAGCATAACTTTATTGGCACAAGTGGCACTGTAACAAACCTCTGTTGGCTGTCTCTGTGAAAGCAAAGTTCATTCATTTTTATAGCAGAGGAACTCACTCAGCTTTACCAATGGTCAGTTAAAGATTGTGGATCAGATTCTGACCCATGATACCCTTTGCACCACTGGAGCTGTGCAGCTGAGGAGTTCCCTAGCCCATCCTCCTCTTTCTGGCACATGGGGTTTGCTGGGGGCATACCCAGCAGAAGGGGTACAGTCAGGGCACGCTGGCAAACCCTGACTGGTGTAACAGCCTTTTGGGGCCATTGCAGCTAGTGTACATTAGAGCAATCTCGAGACTGTCTAATTTATGTTGGGGACTGAACTAGACCCTGGCAGCCCAGGGGATCAAGGCAAAGATGGTATAGATCTACCTTTGTTTCCCCGTGCCTTGGGTCCTATGCTGAGCACAACTGCTATGGAAGAAGGAATGGGGGTCTGTATCCTAAGGCTCACAGATTCATGGAGGACTGAAGTTCTCTTTTCTGTTCTTCAGATTTGCCTTACGCAATCTGGGCTGTTTTAGGCAGAACAAACATGAACCAAATCCTGTTTGTCTTTGCTTCTTGTGGATTTTGATTATTTGGCTGGCTGCTCCCTACTTTGACTGTACAACAACTTCTTATCTTGGGCACTTCATTCCTTTGTAATTTAGTTTTGTTTTCCCCCTAGTGCTCTGGTCTGCCATTGGATTGCATTCACACAGCGTGCCCGCAGGCTGCACTGTATTGTTACATATGTTGTGACATCCAAAATAATCTCAGTGGGTGTTCCAAGCAGCTGCCACAATACAACTGATTTTGGCAGCCAAAAGTGCTGTGAGCTGTGTGTCATCCTTTCCTTCTCTTCTTCATAACATTGTAACGGAGATAGGATCTAAGTTGTGCATGTTGTATATTGTATCCCTGCTCACTTGCCAACGTTACCCTCCTGTCTAACAACTGTCCATAGGTATTTGGTAAAAGGGTATGTGTTTTGTTAATTCATCTCTGGGCTGGATTGAATTTCAAGAACTATATGTAGATATTAATATTATTTTGTCCCAGCCAGTTAAAGTGGTCTTCGTGAATGGAGCAAAAAAAGTTTCAGGCAGAGTCTCTACCACTTCCTAAGGAAGGCCCACATTGAACAGGCAAACAGGCTTCCAGGTGACACCTCTTTCAGCACTAGACCAGCAGCATTGGCTGCAGTACCGTTTTGCCTGACCTTATTCACACAGAAGGGGTTCATAACGTTTTGCCTTGATATACCCTTACATGATTAACATGGTTGCCTATTAAGTGCAAAGTTAAATTTTTTTTATCACTTTGTATATTTGCACCTTTAGAATCAGACTGCAGATGGTCTATTTTTTTTTAAATATTCCAGTTGTGTTGGCGTAGAAGAGGAGGAAGCACCAGATATTGACATCTATCATTGTCCGAATTGTGAGAAAACCCATGGGAAGTCTACTTGTAAGTATACCTGCTTGAGTCCTGCTCCGTCTCAAGTAGCTTCTGTATGTTTAAGCAATGACTGGTTTCTCAGTTTTTGGTTATAAAAAGATATATTTTAATTAAAAGGTGTTTGTTTCTTACTGTTATATATGGCAGTCCTGCTACAACCGGATTCAAAAGACAGTCAGGATAACAAAGATGGGGCATTTGGATTGGGACTAGAGAGATGTGAATTCATTTCCCTATGTAGCCTAGCCATTGGCTCCCTATGTAACTTAGAGTGCATCATTTCATCTACCCTGTGCTCAGTGCCCCATCTGTAAAATGAGGATAACACTTCTCTGCCTCAACAGGTTGTTGAGGATAAAGTTCATTAATGATTGTGAGGCACTTAGGTACAGGCCGTGAAAGTTCCTGGGTGAATAGGTAGATCTGATACAGTCATTTTTAGTAATTACACTATGGCTTTTGTCATCTGATAGCAAGAATAAGAAACACTGTATTATGTCTGGCATGCACAGATGGTAAAATGGCAATTTTGGAGATCATTGAAATTTTAGGGTACATTGGGGGAGCTGGTTCCTGCAATTCTTTCTCAAGCAAAACTCCCATCAATAGAAAAAGATTGCTGATGCCAGTGGGAGCTTTACCTGACAAAGAACTGTGGGATGTTTTTGCTTTGGTCAAATGAATTAAAGAAGTCTGTTTACAAGAATACAAGAATATCCTTCCCCCCCAATCATTGTGAAAGATGAAATGCTTAATTTAAAAGCGTTTTATTATAAACATGCCACAAAGTGGCAGAGATTGTCACAGTTATGCAACAAACTACAATTAAGAACAGGTAGAGGAAAAATATTACACTCATTTCCCTCTAGGTGGATTTTGAAACGTCACCCTGTGTGTTTCTCAAATTACCAGTGACAGTCAGGTAGGTCAAACAAATAACTACAAATCATCTTCAAAGTGAACCGTTTACCCACAGAATGGCTTGTCTGGATAAGAAGTGGTATCACTGAAGACACTCTGGGTCAATAATGGCCTCGTTGTGGGAGATAAAGCATGATTTTTCTAGACTCTGAGTGAAATTCTTGTCACATTAAAATGTGTTTGGTGCTTTTCTTCCTTCCACTTGGGTGTAAATTATGAATGATGGAAGATACTGCGTCTGCAATGTGCGGGAAAAAATCAGGCAGAAGAAGCAAAAGTCTGTAATCAGGAATTAAATATACATTATATAAGAAAACCTGGGTGCATAATCATGTAATTCAAGCACTGGCTGTTTCAATAAGAAGATTACAAGAGTAATGTACCAATTACGACAAGTAGAGTTGAAATAACAACTAACTTCTAATTCTTTAAGCAGGTTCTTGGCTTTTCATTCCTTAACAAAATCTGCCTTTGGCAATATGTCTCTCTCAGTCAGTGTCACACAGTATGGTAATTATAAAGGTGCTGTATCAAAACCATTGTGATTGCAACAGTCTTATAAACATATGTGGTTACAGCTGTGGCAGAAGTATACTGTCATACTACAACAGGAATGGTATGAGGGTTTTTTTCCTATTGTTTCATCTAAGATACAGAATATCGTGATTTCACAAAATCATTCATTAGCGTGGAACAGTGTACTGAAAGTGTGCTGAAACATTAGCTTATTGCTGGCATATTACACATTGTTTTTTCTTGATTTGTATGTTATAGTTTCTCAAAATGGACAGCAATTTTCAAGAACATTTTAAAAACCCCACAAATAATGTAGGTTATTATAGCCATAAAATAAAAGGGTTATAAATCACATTGCAAAAATGAAATGTGAGGGTGTGATTCTTTCACCATTTCATGTGGTGTGTGTAACTGCAACAGACTGGAAAAATTAGGGGCCAGTCTTCAAGTGAAAGCAGGAACAGGCCCTGTGTTAAGTCATTCTGTCAAACAGTTGTATGCAGTGTGTTCCGGACTTGTATGAGATTATCAGTTTCAGTTGTTGTTAACTGTTACAGTATATGTATAAACTAGCTGAGTTATCTAGCAGTATCAATTTTGTATTAAATGAGTAGGTGTTGTTCCAGATACGATAATTCACTGCCAAGATTTAATTTATTGTAAGGCTAGCAAAGAGAAGCATATATACACCGATTGTCTCTGTTATGCAGCTTGTACAGATCTTAAATATATTTATTTTTCTGGTGCATGCATTCCGTGATGTATGCTCACCAGCTGAAAATGATTTTTAAATTTAACCTTTTCTTACATTTTGCACTTTACCGATGTCATTTGGTGACTGCTATTTCAGAAGGTTACTGCTTCTTTGACTGCTGGTCCCTAGCTGGATTCCAAACGCAGCTGGAACTGATTGTAGCATTGTTTGTGACCCCCATGCGTGTTGTGTGTTGGCCACGTGGTACATCCGAGGTCTTATGAGGCTGTGCGGATCAACGCCTCTCCAGTTCCCTCTGGCCGCTGCATGGCCACAGTTGGAACCCTCTTCCTCTCTCCATATTGATAGATTTCTAGTATTCTTGTATACAGTTTACAACAGTTTTACCCCATGCCAGGGCATGCCACCTGCTTAGGGGGATTGTGCCACAACAAGCCGGCTTTAAAAGCTGTGTGTTGTGTCTACGCTCCTTTTCCATGAGCGACGAGCACCAGTGTTGCCTGCGTGTGCACTTGGCTGGCACACACCGGTGGACCCACTGGAGCGTTTGACCTCACTGCTGGTGAATGCTTCACTGGCTCTGTCCAGAGCAGCGTCCTTGGCTCCGGTGCCTCCGTCAGCACCGTCGAAGCAGCACTGGGCTCATAAGAAGCACATGCATGGGCACAAGGGTGGCTCCCTGAGAGGTACCACCTCGAAATGCAGCGTTGCTTCCCCGAGCCAGGCCAAGTCCAGTGAGAAGTGATGCGACTCCTCCACCCAAGAAGTCTCTGACGGAGCACAAATTAAAGCACCGTCAAGACAAACCAGTGTTGTCCTCGACTCCTGCCGCGGAATTATTGCCTCTGCCACTGGCTCCATCGACACCGTCAGAAATCCCGCACCCAGTGCCACGCACACCTGGCTGCCTGTCTCCACTGACACTACGGCTGAACATATTCTACCGTATGCTAGTTCCCTACCGTGTCCCGGACTCTCAAGCACTGTGTGCCCTCCATCAGTGGCGGATGAGTCGCTTCTACTAAGTCAGTGCACCGAGTCACTCCTCTTTGCACGGTCGGAACAACAAGCTAGCACGTTCTCGCAGAGCTGCTCTGCACTGGCCCCAACCGTTCCAGTGGCACTGCCATTTTCGGACCAACCCTCCAATTCAACGTGGTCTTTGAAGCCTTTTCACTAGTGCACGCCTACAGCCTGGAGCAGCGATGCCTGCCATACACACTGGTGTAGGGACCCACTGCCGATGCATGCTTCTGGTACTATTGTGGCCCACCAGCTTCGGCAGATCCATATTCTTGGCCTCACTGGTACCATTGGGCCATGGGGCACAGCTACTGCCTCATCACTGCCCTTCTCTGGTCTATATGGCTCTTCCCTTGGTTTACAAGGAACCCTGAGATACTGCACTGTTGGCACCATCGGTACTGCGGAACTGATAGAACCACCGATCACGGCAGCGTCTTCCTCTCCAGATGAGGAATTCGTTCCGCCCTTCCTTTCTCCCCTGGGCAACCATGGTCAATACCAGGATTTGCTTTGATGCATGGCAAGGGTCTTAATTTCCAAGCGGAGCACATACAGGACCCCCAGAACGAGTTCCTTGACATTCTGCAACCAGCAGGACCCTCATGCACCACTCTTCCCATACACAGTGCACTCCTCTAACCAGCAGGAGCAATCTGGCATGCCCTTGAGTCCTGTGTGCCAACACCTAAAAGAACAGAACACAGATAGTTTGTCCCGGCAAAAGATACAGATTTCTGTTCACACACCCACCACCCAATTCATTGGTGGTCCAGACATCAACAGAGAATGCTAGACAACAGCATTTTGTCAACCCCTCCGGATCCAAGAAATTTGGCCTAATAGGATGCAAGGTCTCCAGTTTCGCATAGCCAGCTACCTGGCTATACTGGTGAA
This sequence comes from Emydura macquarii macquarii, assembly GCF_026122565.2. NCBI lineage: Eukaryota > Metazoa > Chordata > Testudines > Chelidae > Emydura > Emydura macquarii. Next base: position 3,992,175 of record NW_027131105.1, on the reverse strand, counting down.
ATACAATTTCTGCACCAAACTGGCAGACTTTCAGGCCTCTCTTCTGGAAGACAAACGGTCTGAGTTCCAATCTTTGGTTGAGAAAGGCAAGTTGGTAGTTAGTCACCCTCCAGGCCATGGTGGATGCAGCAGACACAGCATCCCACTCATTAGCCTTGGGTGTGGTACTCTTCAGAGACTCATGGCTACCGATGTTGGGGTTCCCGAAGGAGGTACGGACCACACAGGAGGACTTCCCCTTTGATAATCAAAAACCTTTCAGTGATAAAATTGACAAGAGTCTGCACTCACTTAAAGACTCTCACGCCACTCTGCGGTCCTTGGACATTAACACACCAGCCCCAACCCGCCACCAGTACCGGTTCTCTTTCTGACCCCGATACCCTCCCCATCCTGCCTACCAACCTTACCCTCCACGCCAGCAGGATCAACCACACCGCCATCAATGCTCGCAACAGCCTCGATACCCTGCTGCTACTACCTCATCTGTTTTTGTCCTTGCCTCAACACCAATCCAAGCATCCATTTTGACTCCTCCCTTGAGACCTATGAATCACCTTCCCCATCTCCTGTAGTCTCTCTGGTCATCTTCAGGGGCCATCTTGCCCAATTTGCTTACAATTGGAGCAAGATTACCACCAATCGCTGGGTGTTAGACATCGTACACCAGGTGTATCTCATAGTTTCTCTCCTTTCCTCCTCGGCATCCTCCCCCCGTACCACGAGAGATCCATCATAACACACTCTCCTCTGAGAGGATTCAAACAATCTCCTCTGGAAGGGCGCAATAGAACGTGTTCCACATCAACATCATGGCTGTGGATTTTACTCCCCTCTGTTTCCTCATACTGAAGAAAGGGGGCAGTCTTCGCCCCATTTTAGACCTGCGAGCTCTAAACCAATTAATCCTCAAGTTCATATTCCACATGATTACACTTCCCCAGATTCTCCTTTGTCTTTCCCCCAGAGCCTACTTTGTGTTTCTCGTTATAAAAGATTCCTGTTTTCATGTAGTCATACATCCTGCCCATCGCAAATTCCTTCGCTTCACGGTAGGCCACTCACGTTATCAGTTCTGAGTTCTCCCATTTTGAATAGCCACTGCTTCATGGAAGTCTTTGTGGTAGTGGTATCCTGTATGAGACATCTCGGCCACTCATTTCCATATCTAGACAACTGACTCCTAGTTGCGTTGTCCCAGGAATGCCTCCTGACCACCATCCGTACCCTACAAAACCTCTTCACAAGCTTAGGGATCTGCGTCAATGAGGACAAGTTAACCCTCATACCTACCCACAAACTCACTTTCATAGGAGCTTGACTGAACTCCCTTGTAGCATGGGCCTTTCTGCTGACGGATTTCTTCGCAGCCCTGTCTTCCCTCATTGCACAACTCCTCTGCCATCCCCACACGTCTCCAACAGTGCTTCTCCCTCCTAGGTCATATGACAGTCTGCACCTGCGTCACCCTGCATGCACACTTAAACATGCAATGTCTTCAACTATGGCTGTGTATTGTCTACAACCCACAAATAGGTACTTCTCCCCCCCTCAGTTTTAACTTCCCTTGTTTGGTGGTGTGACTCGGCCAGGGTCATGGCCGGCACCCCCTTCAACCTTCCCATGCCCAGTACCTCCCTCACAACAGATGCTTCACTTGTAGGATGGCATGCTCATCTAGAGGGTCACACTGCCCAAGAACTATGGTCCCCCAGAGAGGCCAGGATGCACATCAGCATCCTGGAATTATGTGCAGTCCGCCTCACGTGTCAGGTGTTCCTACCCTTCCTTTGATCCAATCATGTGCAACATCTCTTGGACAACATGAAAGCCATCATCTACATAAACAAACAGGGCGGGGCCCAGTCTCCTATCCTTTGTGCAGAAGCCATTCATCTGTGGAACTGGTGCCTCAGGCATGACATAACGCTCCATGTGGTCCATGTTCTGGGCACCAACAATACCCTTGCGGATGCTCTCAGTCACTTCTTCCACGACAACCACGAGTGGGAGCTCCATGACCCCACTTTCTGATTCATCTTTCGCTAATGAGGCACACCATGTTGGGACCTCTTTGTGACCCCTAACAACCATAAACTCCCCCTCTTTTGCTTCAGGGGTGTTCTCGGACAAGACTTGCAGGGGGATGTGCATTCTCCTCCCTTGGTCACCCAAACTCTGGTACGCACTCCCACCTATACCTCTCCTTCCACAGATCATCCGCAAGATACGACGAGACTGTGCAGTTCTTGTCTGCATCACTCCCTTCTGGCCTCGCCAGTACTGGTTCACTGACCTCCTTCATCTCTCGGTTTACCTGCCAATTCACCTTCCTCCTCTCCCATATTTCCTCACACAGCAAAACGGCTGGCTCCAGCACCCCAAACTGTAATGCTTTACCTCACGGCCTGGTATTTGGATGTGGCTCATGAGTAGACAACACGTGCTTAACACCAGTACATGACATCCTTTCATTTATGCCCATCCACTAGACCATGTTATCAGGCGAAGTAGAAATGCTTCATGGTGTGGACAGCCCATCACCCCCTCAACCCAGTCTCTGTCCACACTATCCTTGACTAACTTCTCCACCTTCAACAGTCAGGCCTTGCCTACTCCTCCATCGGAGTCCCCCTAGCAGCGCTTAGTGACTTCCTCCCACCAGTTGATGGGTTTTCCATCTTTAGGTACCCTACGTTGACTTGTTTCCTCCGTGGTCATCTCCACATGTTCCCGTCAGTCTGAACCCTCACCCCACCCTCCAGAACCTGAACCTCATCCTCTCGACACTCACCAAGCCGTCCTTCGAACCACTGGCTAGTTGCTCCCTCACCCTTTTCTCCATGAAGGTAATCTTCTTGGTGGTAATCACATTTGCTCAGCGGGTTAATGAACTGGGTGATGATGATGGCTGACCTATGATGACTGACCTGCCCTTCATGGTCTTCCATAAGGACAAGGTGTCCTTGCGACTCCATCTCAAGTTCAGTCCCAGACTCTCACTTCTGGCGAGCCATCACTCCCACCTCCATGCTGAGTACTGCTTGCTATGCTACCCATGTTTGGAATCTGCATAGGGACCAGCACTCAAAGAAGAAATGGAGGTTACTTACTGTAACTGAAGGTTCTTTGAGATGTGTGGTCCCTATCTGGATTCCAGTCCCGTCCCCCATCCCCTCTGCTACGGGCTCTGTGCCTGTCGGTTAGAAGGACCTGGAGAGGTGTCAACCTGCACAGCCTCATAAGACCTCGGACGCACCATCTGCCAATGCGCACGCGGGTTGATGAACAGTTCCATCTCTGGCGCATGGCATGCATATGCACCCATGTTTGGAATCCAGATAGGGACCACACTTCTCAAAGAACCTTCAGTTACAGTAAGTAATCTCCATTTCTGACATTTAAAGTCATTTTGATTTAATGAAATTTGTAAACACTTCTGTTTGGGAGAAATAATGTACATGTCCACAAATATATTTCTGATGTTATTTAAATGTAAGTGCTCTATTTAAACAAACTTGGTTCATTTTCATAACACAGTGGAAAACATTTGTCCTGGTTTCCCTGACACCCTTAAAAATCAGGAGAAATTCCACTGAAATCAGTGAAGTTACATTGATATAATAAAAGGGTAATTAGGCTCAAATGTTTGAAATCATATGACTCAATAGATAACAAACAACGAGCTTAGAGATGTCCTTTTGTTCTAAATATATTTATGTACGTTTAAGTATACATCCAAAGCCATGGTGTGAATTCAGCTAGAGATAGAAGTGGGAAAATATAGTTATTAGAGTTGGTTGAAAAATCTGATATCTTGATGACAATTTTTTTGCACAAAGTTTTCTCCAAAAAATCTTTTTTCCAACCAACTTTTGTAGTTATGGAAATTTTTTGAAAATTCAAAATTTAGATGGGCAAATTTTGCAAAAAAAAGTCTGCATTCTTTGCCAAAAAACCCCCACAACCCTGCATTTTTTTGGCCAGCTGTAGTAGTAGTTTATTTTAAATTATGTATTACATTTCTGCTGCAATTGTTCCCAGAGGTTCCAATCAAATATCCCTCATGGTGGTACGCATTCTACAAACATGTAGTAAAGAAATTGGCTGATATTGGTTGCATAATTCCTGATAGAATGCTGCACTACATGACGTAGCATGTAAGAGAGAGATTTTCAAAGAGATTTCAAATGGGAATTAGGCATCTATAGATTTTCAATAGGAGTTACTTGCCTGTTGTGAAAATATCCCCATCAGTTGCAATGTTATTTCAGTGTGCGCTGATTGAAAAGAGTTGCAGTGTGTGTTATAATCTACTGTTTCATTACTTTTTCTATAAATTTATGCAGTTTTGAGGAAAAATAAAAGAAGGGTTATGATATACTCCCTTTAGTGACACACCTGTTTAATTGGGCCAGTTGATACGAAACAGAATCAGGATGTGGGGAGAAGGGTGGGGTTCATGGGAAGGGAAAGTGGTGTTCATGTTGGGGTTGATTCCTATGTTACTAGAAGTATTGAACTAATACACTAAGCCTGCGAGTCATTAAGATAAAGAACTAGCAGCTTTAATGACTATATTCAGCTAGGCTTGAGAGCAGCATGGAACTAATAAAACCAGTGTGTGTTGTACAAAACCTGGGATGGATTCTTTGGTAGATGTCTCTACTTTAGTTGTTCCAAAGTCCTGGCCAGCACACAGAAGTGACTTTTCCAAGTCTCCGAATGTTGTAGTTTGGGCCTCCCATCTCCTCAGCTCCTTTGACAGTCAAAGCCTGCGTGTGTGGAGGTAGGAGAGCAGTGGAAGAGCACATGTCCAGTCATGGTGATAGTGGTGCATGGCTTTCTTCCACAAAACTGTTCTGAACATAAGAAAAGTGTGGGTTTGCTTAGAGGTTTTGTGAAGTCTCAAGTTTCATGTTTTAGCCTAACCAGCTTGCCCACCTTTAGGTACAGTATGAACCAAGGGACACATGAAAATTCCGAGGGCAGAAAGTTTAAAATGATGGGAGACTGCATTTCCGATGTCAGTAATTCCTATGCAATAAACACCCGACGTGAGTCTAAAAGAAGTAGCAGCTGAGAGATTTAATGCTGATTACAGTTAAAAACTGGAACAGTTCTTCTTGGCGAGTGTTAAGTGGCTGTTGAAAAGAAAAATCAGAACCAAGTTGACATTTGACTTGATTTGACTGTGCATATTTCAGCTGACCCCCTTTTCCTGACCAGCTTGCCTAAACGTCTGTCATTCACTGAGCTCATGAACCAGAGGCAGTCAGCTCTGTCCCATCAATGTTGTGTGAGTCTGGCCTGCCTTTCAAAGCATGGTAATAAAAGGGGCGCCAAAAATTTGACTGGATGTGAAGGTGCGTCTTTTTACACTGAACATGGATAGTAGACTTTCTTGCCAGAACTCTGCATTTTGTATTTAGGGCCTGATTCAAAGCCCTTTGAACTCAATGAAAAGACTGCCACTGACTTTGGATCAGGCCCTTAGAGAGGTGCGGCGAATAGAGAGCATGTTCATAATGATCTATGCTGCAAATTGAGAGAGCAGAAGAGAAGATTTTTGGGAGGCTTACAATAAAAATGAAGTGTGTGGTCTGGCAAGTACAAAATGTTATCCAGAGCCTGCATTTGCTTAATGCTTGTGATAGCCATAGAGCTCAGTCATTATCCGTCTGGTTACCCTTATGTTACAAACAAAAATGGTTCAGTATGTAGCAGATCTTTGGGCTACAGTGTAATTGTCTAATGGTGAATCAGAACACAAGTGGGCTTCTCTTTTCTCGGTTTGCATAGAAAGTCCTGCTAAGATCTTTCTTTCACAGAATGTCTTAATAATGATCCCTACTTAGCATCTGGTGCTGTCCAATTCACTCTCTTTCAGTGAAAAAGAAAAGAAATTGGCATAAACACGATACCGGGCAGTCAACAGAGGTCAAACCCGTACAGAATGGGAGTCAAGTCTTTATAAAGGAACTTCGAAGTCGAACTTTTCCAAGGTAGGTTACTCAGCTTTGTAAGTAAATGTGCTATTGCTGTGACACACACGGCCAGTTATAATTTGTGCTCAAACTGAGGAGGAACTGTGGTGAATATAGTTTTCTTTGCTAAAAAAAAAAGTACTTGGTTTATATATAGCATAGGGAGAGGAGTGAATGAAAGAGATTCCCCATGTGAATGTATGCCACGTAAAGACCTAGTTAGTTGGGTCCAGTTCCCTGCTAACACCTGTAAAACCCGCTCTGCGGGGGTCCTAATCTAGTCTGACCTCCTGCATAACACAGGCCAGAGAATTTCACCAAGTGGTTCTTGCAATTACTAGGTGAAATAAAATAGAATATTTGACAGATTAATAATATCAAGCAATCACATTTAAACTGCTAAACTGGAGCAGATTGACAGATTCCTTCTCAAACTTTTTCATGGGGTCTTTGCTGGATCTCTTGAACTGCTAGTCACTCCAGAGGGAGTGGGAGGTGAAGGCACTTGGCACCTTAAAAGGAGGTGATCAACACCTTGACGGATCGGGCAGTGATTTATTTGAATCAGGAGTCTGACTTTCACACAGTCCATGTGCATCCACACATGTGCTCCCAAATCAGGGAGGTTTGCATGTAGTTGTAGATCTTACATTTGCATCTTTCTTGGCTCTGAGTCATTCTCCAGCTTTTGTAAATTTGACCCTCAGTTTGTTTTCAGAGGTTTTGACCATTTTCAGCTTAAGATGGAACTTGCACAAAAGAGAATCCCCAGTGCTGAAGCAGAGGTTCAAAGGAGGAGTTTGCAAACAGTTCATCACGGGATTTATCCCTCTGCCATCTATAGTTGTGGTATTAGTAAAACAAAAACCGTTTGGGGCCTTTGCTTTTTTAAGACTGATTTAATAATGAAAATGATTGGTGCAATTGAAACCTGCAGACATTCCCAGACCAAAACGCACACTCAGATAGCTCTCAATATCTGACAAACCCACAAAAGGGCTTTTTGATTTTTAAGTTGAAATCTCTTGCCTGCTTCATAGCACACAATTGAGGTGAAATTGTGTCACTTAAATCCACAAACCCTGTAGTCAAGGAATCCAAGGACCAATTGAGATTAGAGGAAACTGAGCGGAGAGCCAAAAAAAGAAAAGGGGACAAAACTCAAATTCCATCGTGTGACAATGTGCTCATTTCATTTCCTGTGTTCCAGGCATAAGGAGAGTTAACTTTGTCAACTTGATTTTACACTTTTATTTTGGGTCTTCACCTGTTTCTTTTTCCCCCTCAAACAACTAATGGGTATCTCCCAAGGGCCTTAAATTCAATACATGAGGACAAGTAAAACAAAACAAATAAAACACTTTAAAAATTACATTTAAAATCAGCCCCTTAGTCCCAAAATATACATCAAAATGGCACGTCAGGCAGTGAGGTTGGGTATCTGGGCAAAGCCACTCTAGAGTTTGACAGTGGAGTCAGGGCTGGTGGCAGGGAGAGGTAAGTGATGAGTTTGAGATGTTTGGAGCCATATTTTGGTACTCAGTGGGGCATTTAGGGAGGAGAGGGGCAAGAGATTATTCCTCCAGGGCTCTGTAAAATGTGTCAGGACTGGCTTATCATGGCTGACTGCGTAATTCAGCTCCCACATTGTTAATACCAAAGTAGCCTCAAAATGGAAAAATGTAAATCCCACAATTTTCAGGTGTCTCAACCTAGCTGACAAGGTCTCTGTTTCTGAATAACAGCTGCCAACTGCTCTAGTGGATATTGAGCTCCTTTTGCCGGCATCTGTAATTCTGTGGGCTCTTACGGGAGCAAATTCATTGGTGACTTAAACAGATGTATGAGTTATGTGTGGGGTGTCCCTGATCTGTGAAGTGAGTGTAAGGGTTTAAGTGATAAACCAATGTAATTTGAACCAATCTGTCATTCATTGGATGAATAAACTGAATGTAATTTATATGCTGAGTGGCAGAGCATGGTATAGCAGAAAAGTGACAGGAGGATTTAAAAGAAGAAGAATATAAAGCATCCAACCCATATTTTATCTGGCAGTTTTCTGTTAGTTACTATTCCTGCTACATCTCTCCCAATTCCACCTCTTTAACATGTAGATTACCCTCATTTTCCATTCCTAGATTGGTGCAAGTTGCACTACTTATATCTCTTACACTCCTTTTATGTCCCATTTACAAATATGGTGTAATTTACATCACCAGTGAATTTATCTTAGAACTTTTTATGGGACCTGCACTTGCTTACACCAGTGACAGATGAATTTGGCTCATTCTGTTTAACACTGTCCTGTAATTTAATGGCTCCACCCCTTTGCTCCTTGTTCCTAGTTAAATAGTTCCTCTCCAAGCCCATGGGTTGCATAAAGTTTAGGTGAAGCTCATCTTTAGCTAATTATCTTTCACCTCAAGAGATATCCTTGTTCCTTAAAGCGTAACACCCTCCACTGGGATGCCAGATATCCATCTAGGACTAATAGCATGTGGCAAGCACTTAGTTTCTCAGAAGGCCATCTCTGAGCATCTGCTCCTTGGCTTACTGTTTTCATCCTTAAATTGATCAGAATCTCAAGGCTGACTCTTTGCACATTAACAGCACCCACGTCCATGAAGAGCCCTGTCCTTTCTAGCCCTGGCGTAAACTGTATATACCAAGGAAGTAAGATCTGCTACATGAACATGAACCATATGGATCTGGTATCTTCAGAACGCAGGCTTTTATGTGTGTCTTTTTCTGTAAAAATCTTCTTCCAGCGCCACTGCCTCTCTGTGTACTAAATCTCTCTTCCTCCTGTGCTATTCCCAATAGGAATCATTTATCTTACCTCTTCATCATCTTCCACCAATTTACTCAGTACTTGGAACTGGCTAGAAGGCTCCAGAAACAGCCTAGCCCCTTAGAATGGTTTCCACTTGCTTCATCTTTTTCCTATTTGTATCTAGTCTCTTTTTCCCTCCAAGCATCCACTCCTGAGGAGAACTGGCATGGCCATCTGGCTAAAGAATGCATCAGTGAACTTCTCACATTCTCCAGTGTGAGGCTTTCAATCTGATTCATGAATCCTGGGGAAAGTGAAGAATTCCAGAACTTCATTCAGAAACGCACCCATCTGACATTGAGTGCCCTGGCTCCTGCTTCAAACTGGTGCTAAGTGATCTTCAATTGAGCCTGATCTCAAAATCCACCCACCCACACACAAAAAGCCCCCAGATCCTGGTATTCAGACAGCTGCATCATTTGCACTTCGGCACCTCATTACGAGTATCCTGATTAGAGCGATAAAGAAGGGTGCTTTCCCAACCACTTGCCTGTATTCAAAACAAACACACCTTTCAGCATAGAACTCCATGCAGGACTATGCAGTCGTTGTATCTCATGCACTAACACACTGAAAAGCTAGTCCTGGAGTCTGAGGGTTACCATGTGAAAACATCAGCTGTTACTAACACAGTTAGCTGTAGTTCAGAACTAACACAGAAGAGGGCAGTCAAGCATTAGTCTCAAGTGTTTCTGCAGTTGTAGTCAAGGGTCTGTTATCCCCCCCCTCAGTGCAAGTGTGAATCTCCCATTTGTGTTATGGCCGTTGCTGCCTGTATGTCCACTGGATGTGTGGGGAATAGATCTCTTGCTATCTGTAGTAGTGTACCATTAAAAATAATCTTCATACTTGGCCAAATAACTAATTTCCCCATTTATCTAGGTAGACTCAGAGGAGAAAATAACGTTTGTTAGATACCTTTGCAGGAGGACTGTTACTATATGGGGACTTGTAGTCATAGAATGTTTAATCATTTTCACAGCGATCATACCTTTGAATATATTTGTTAAAATATTTTAGTTGTGAGAAGCTTCCAGAGGTTGGATTTCTGAAGCTTTTGAGTTAGGTTTATCTAACTTTGGTAAAACTACAATATTGTATCAGTTTTTATTAATTTATGTAAGACCTTCTTAGTGTTTGACTATGAATTTTTAAAGAGTTTAAGTGAATAATTTATTTAAGGTTATATAACATTGTGCACCTGCCATTGGCCACTGTAGGAAGAGAGGATGCTAGGCTAGATGGACTATTAGTCTGACCCAGTATGGCCGTTCTTATGTTCTAACATTTTAAATGTCGATTTCTTTAAATTAGAATATTTAACACTGTAGTGGTGTCTGCATTGATCACTGATAATGGACTGTTTTTCACACCCATTGAAACTGGCTCATTAACATAAAGTGTGACTTTTGTTGCTTCCAGCAGTTTGAGCACATGAATTTATTCCAGGAGATTTTAGCATGCTTCACATATTTTGCAATAAATTGTTTTATGATTTCAGTCTTATGCATCTGTTTTGCATAGAATTGGAGTGTTGCAATCAAATGTGAACCTGAACAGAGTTCAGTGGAATGCAGTTAGTTATCTAGTCACAAAGAGACCTGATTCTCCACTACCTTGCACTTTGTATTGTCACTTAAATCTGTTCAGTGTGGATGTAAAATGCTATTCAATCAGAATGGCAGCATTTAACACCCTGCTTGAAAAGGTGTAATGACTACACAAGGTGCTAGGAGTGGAGATCCAGGCTTCCAATTTCTAGCTGTTGTGAATTAATTTCCAAAGACTTCAAGGTTTATTACTATTCCTGCTTTGGGCTCCTCTTCTTCAGTTTCCATGTATGGCCTGATTCTCAGAGACCCTGTGCACATACAGCTCTCATTCAAGCCTGGGATTTTTTGAGTCCTTGGGAACTCTTAAGATCATGCCCTTAATAAGAAAAGAAATAATAATTTTAGAAGAAACATGCAAAACTCCTGTCTTTTGTGACCAGTGAATAACTCTGACTACTATTACTGGGCAGAATTATACTCTCCCCTGGAACTGAAAGAATAGGTCTATTAAATTCACATTACACTACTAAAGGTGCCTAAGGGTGTTAGGTGTTCAGTTCCCATTGAGTTTGAATGGGATTTAGGCACCTACCTACCATATGCTCCTTTGAAAATCCCTGCATTTCGCCAGTAGACGTAGAAGCCAAATACATTGGTTTGGATTGCTTCAAAAATATCAAGCCACCCGAATAAACAAAGCAAGAGGCACAAGGGATCAATTATTAGTGGCACCTTATTGCTGACAGCAACTTATATAAATTGTGTGGTTATCTTTTCAGTAAAGAAATAAAAAAGATGCTGAATTTGGGTGTGAAATATCTCAGCATGGTAACTGTGAAAATTAATTGTGTTTCTAGTGCTGAAGACGTGGTAGTCAAAGTGACTGGAAGCCAGCTAACAACTGAGTACATGGATGAAAATGGATTCACAGAGCCCATCCTGGTTCCGAAGAAGGATGGCTTGGGCTTAGCAGTACCTGCCCCTACATTCTATGTCAGTGATGTTGAGAACTACGTTGGTACGTATTTGTCTAGAGATCAGCGTAATATTGGTTTGCTGCTTTTCTGACATGCATACAACTTTGATTAATGCTCAGTCATGGCATTTTAGCCTTGCCCTGTGATGGGCAGAGCTGCGCAGCCCGGTGGGACAGTGCCAACAGCTGCTCACTTCCCAGGATCAGGCGTACTCCTCTCTGACCGCTCAGCCAGCTCTGATGCCCAGCTCAAAGGGTGACAGAGCAGCCATGGACCATTCTCCCCTCCTCTCTCCACCCCCATTGTACAAAATCAGTGCAGTCGCATCTGTCTAAAATTAGAAGAAACCAGCAGGGAATCAGGCCTCTTTGGTTTTTGTTTGCTTTTCCTGATTCTTATTTAAATCACACTACTGACCAATGCTTGGGGGAAGAACTCTTTCAAACACTCTGATCCTTCAGCTCAGGGCTGAGAGACAGCCCCCGCCCCTGCTTCTCTGAGGGAAGGTAAGATTTGATGGACCAGATCTTTAGTAGGAGTGAATCAGAACTGGAAGGGCCCTCATGGGGTCATCTAGTCCAGTGCCTTGCCCTTAAGGCAGGACCAAGCATTATAGACCATCCCTGACAGGTGTTTGTATAACCTGCTCTTAAAAATCTCCAATGTTGGAGCTTCCACAACCTCCCTGGGCAGTTTATTCCAGTGCTTAACTACCCTGACCGGAAGTTTTTCCTAATGTCCAACCTAAACTGCCCTTGCTGCAATTTAAGCCCCTTGTTTCTTCTCCTATCATCAGAGGTTAAAGAGAACAATTTTTCTCCCTCCTCCTTGTAACAACCTTTTATGTCCTTGAAAACTGTTATCGTGTCCCCCCTCAGTCTTCTCTCCAGTCTAAACAAACCCATTTTTTTCAATCTTTCCTCATAGGTCATGTTTTCTAGACCTTTAGTCATTTTTGTTGCTCTTCTCTGGACTTTCTCCAATTTGTCCTCATCTTTCCTGAAATGTGGCGCCTGGAACTGGACACAATACTCCAGTTGAGGCCTAATCAGCGTGGACTAGAGCGGAAGAATTACTTCTCGAGTCTTGCTTACAACACTCCTGTTAATACATCCCAGAATGATGTTTGCTTTTTTTTTTTTTTGCAACAATGTGACACTGTTGACTCATATTTAGCTCGTGATCCATTCTGACCCCCAGATCCCTTTCTGCAGTACTTCTCCTTCCTAGGGAATCATTTTCCATTTTGTATGTGTGCAACTGATTATTCCTTCCTAAGTAGAGTACTTTGCATTTTCCTTATGAAATTTCATCCTTTTTACTTCAGACCATTTCTCCAGTGTGCCCAGATCATTTTGAATTGTAATCCTATCCTCCAAAGCACTTGCAACCCTTCCCAGCTTGATATCATCTGCATCTTTATAAGTGTACTCTCTTCTATGCCATTATCTAAATCAGCAGTTCTCAACCTTTTTTTCCCGAGTACCACTCGGGGAAAAAAAAAAGGGGGGGGGGACTTGCGGCGGTGGCGGGTTATATGGGGGGAACAATGCCCTCCGCCGAAACCCTTCCGCCGTTTGCCCCTTTTTGGTGGCAGGGTTTCGCGGGGGTGGGTGGTGGGCACTTCCGGCAGTGGATTCGGCGGCGCGGTACAGCTCGCGTACCACCCAGCCTTCTTTGAAGAACCACCGGTGGTACGCGTACCACCGGTTGAGAACCGCTGATCTAAATCATTATATAAATCAGGCCAGATATGGCCCACCAACCTTTTTGGTCCGTCCCCTGGCGGCAGTGTGCGCTGCCGTGAGATCTGGCGGCATCGCGCACTGCCGCCAGAGAGTACAATGCTGCAAGATGTCGCACCAGCGCACGCTGCCACAAGATCTGTGTACTCTGGTGGCAGTGCCTGGAGCGCTGTGTGCACGAGACACGGTGCTCCAAAAGGCGGGAGAGGGACAGTGTGGTCTTGGGGCATCGCGCAGTACTATCATTCTTAATCATGGATCGATTCTTTTAATCGTAAAATAGTAGTAGTTGTAGAAGTGAATTTACTGCAGTTTTTATATCGCTGATATCTAGCAAATAAAATAAAATACTACATAAAAATGGTTGTGCCTAGTATTTTGATTTATGGTATGTATGGCCCCTTGAAGTACATTTAATTCAAATCTGGCCCGCCATAGCAAATGAGTTTGACACCCCTGATCTAAATCATTGATGAAAATATTGAACAGAACTGCACCCAGAACCGATCCCTGCGGGACCCTACTTGATATGCCCTTCCACCTTGACTGTGAACCACTGATAACTATTCTCCTCCTGGGTCACTTTCCTCCTCCTGGTTATTCAGACCTCTACAGCACACATCTTGTCAGAGGTGATCATGTTGAGCCATCCTGAAAAACCTCCTCTGGGGAAGGAACTCTGTAATCATTGCAAAATTTGTTCTCCTTGCCATCAAGGCCCTTATTCCTCCATCCACCTCCAGAAACTGGTGGGCCCTTCCACCTCACTCAGTTCCTCTGCTTCACCACTTGCTTCCTTTCCACCCTCTCCTCCACCAGGACTCCAGTTATTAGCCACAGTCTGTCTAGCCCCCTATGCTGCACTGACTCTCCATCCTTCTTTATAAATACTGCAAAATCTGCCCCATCTCCACTTGTTCCCCAAATTAACGTGTACTGTTGCTAGCCCTCGGGTTTATCCTTCTCTGCTGTCCCTCCCCAGCCTCACACCCTCTTCCTGTAACATTTCCGTTGTTGTAATGGTTGTGTAGAGTGAGAGAGTTCCATAAACAATTGTGTATTAAAATAACCTTTAGTTTACTGTAATTTCCATCCTCTCTAGCCTACTGGAAACATATTTTTGCTTGTCCATCTGTTGTCCTTAGCAGATTTTATTGTTGGCCTGAGTGCTCCTTAGCATCTGCTGGCTTTCTCCCAGCCTCTAGCTAAAACAATCCACCCTCCCTGCATACAAAAAGCTCTCTAATAAAAAGCCAAAGAGGAGAGGAACATGGGCTATTTAATGTGCAAGCTGGAACTGGTTTCTAAAGCGAATGGGACAAATAGATTTCTGGTGTAACATCTCTAGTGTAACTTGGCTTTGACGGGGTTATGCCAGGGAGGAATTTAGCCCATTGTTCTTAAGGTTTTCCATAGGGCATAGAAGAGTCTATTAAAGAAACAGCAGAGAAAGTAGTTTGTGCAAACCAGAGAGCCAAACAAATTGTTACAGTGCTGGCATTATGCACTAAAAGCCGTGTTGTAACTAAAGAACTGATTTATTCTATATCTGCCAAAATGTGAAAGCTATGAACAGGGACACTGGGAGAGAAAATTAAGGTTACGCATTTAAATTCCACTGATATAGGACAGTAGGGTCACTTTTCAGGGGAGAATAGAGAAAATGGTAACTTGTTTGCTTAAAAATGGACACTCAATAAGGATTGTTACAGCTCCTGGGCCTGATTCTTTCCTTCCCTTACACCATTTTTACATGGGTGTAGCTCCACTGGCTCCCGTTGAGTTACTTCTGGTTAGCATTAGCACTGGAGTTCTAAATCAGGCCCAGTTTCTTTTAGACGAAATGCAGAGTGGAGGTTCTGGTGACTTCTTTTCTGTGTTCAGGAAAAGATGGATTTTTGGGTAGTTTTAACTAAAATAATTAGACAAAGTAAGACTCTTTTAGGTGCGCCTATTACTCCACATAATGTTAGAAATGGGAACAATGGTAAGTGGCCGATCTTCGTTGATAAATAACATTTAATTCAACTTGCCAAATTAAAACTATATTAGAAAAATAATAGGAATAAGAAACAATTGGAAAATCAGTTGTGCTGTATAATATCCCCAGTATCCATGTATTATATACAGTATGATAGGAAAATGTAAATGTTAGTCAATCGCATAGGTTTGGTTTTGCAGAATTATTTCATTGTGGATTTTCATGTGATTTTGATTATGCACCTGTGGAAATTACACAGTAAAATAAGTAGAGAGTTTAAAACGAACCTAGCACTAATCTTTTTCAGATACAATATTTTAAAATAAAAAGCACAGAGGAAGTAAGTACAAAACCTATTGTTAATGTAACATTAAGATTACACTTGTAAACATGAAACAGTCAGGAAATGCATAATTTAAGGTGCCCTTAGAAACTTTAACTCACCCATTCATTGTACATAATGGGTCCAGTCCTGCATTCCTACTGATCTAAAACTCCCATTTTCCCTTGCATTGATTTCTTAGGACCAGAAAGAAGTGTTGATGTCACTGATGTTACCAAACAGAAAGACTGCAAGATGAAGCTAAAGGAATTTGTTGATTATTACTACAGTACCAACAGGAAAAGAGTTCTCAATGTAACTAACTTGGAATTTTCAGATACAAGGTAAGAGGGAATAATTGACCAGCCCACTCCACAGACCTGGAACAACTCCCACTGTAGAGCATGGTGTTCTAAAAGCTCCATGAGATTTGCCTACTGGAGTTTTGAGTCCCTTCTGGCCTCTCCCGCAGGTTTCTCTGCAGGAGGAGGTGCTGTGGCCTCAGCATACTGATTTCACAATGGGACCGATTCTCCACTGCCTTGCCCCTTGTGTGGTCATTTAGGGCTTGTCTACATGGGAAAGTTTTATCAGTTATGCCAGTAAAATATAGTTATGCTGCTATAACTCCCCAAGTGGACACTCTTCTGGTGTATGAGTGGCTGTTTTCAGTGTAGCTTAATCTCCTTCCCAAATGACGTAAACTAAACTGAAAATGACATGGGGAGTTATATTGGTCTAATGATGATGTCAGCTTAAATTCATTCCTTCAGTCACACTGAAATGTTTCCCCATGTAGACAAAGCCTTTCACCATGACATGCTACTAGATAAGGACAGGAGCATTACACAGCCACTTTCCACAGGCTTAAATGACTACACAAGGAGCGAGGCAGCAGAGTACCAGTCCTGATGCATTTCTGACATCACATCAGATACTTATATATGAAACAAGTCAAATACTGGTAGGAGGACAAAAAAGAGATAAGGCAAAGGCACAATGAAACTGTAGAGAGATGTGTAGAATAACACAGTCACTGACATGATCTTCTCAAGGGATTGAGGTGGGGGTGGGAAGGGAAAGTCTCGTTTTCCAAGCTCTGACAAGGTTGGAATCGTTTGTGATATAAAAACTGTAATTAGAGAAATATTACAAATTTAAGATCTCTCTTCTGGACAGGGCTCTGTTTTTGTGTCTAGTACAACACCACGCACATTGTCAGTGTAAGATTAATAAACAACATTAATGATTAGTGATAGTTTGGGACGCATCATTTATCAACCATGTGGGTCCTTACAGGGAATTCTTCACTTAAAAACCAGAGCTCCTGGACTGTTAATAAAGTGTTTTATAGTTGAAGTCTTTTTGCCTCTTGAATTGACCTTAGAACAATACTGAACCTTTCAGAAGCAAAATGCACTTCCTATTTCCAAGCCTTTAAGACTTTTTTTTTTTTTTTTTTTTTTTAAATTAACAAAACTGGAATAAAAGGGGCAAATGTCTTAGGAAATCTGCTATAAGATAAAATTATGCATAGCACCCAAAAGTCAGTGGAACTTGGACTCCTAAATCCCTTAGGCACTTCTCAAAACTTTGCCCTCAGTCTGTTTTCCTTGATGATATATTTTTTGTGGTCACCAAGAGCACCGTTCTAAAATGGTGGGTAGGCGAGTCCGTGACAGATGTTAAATAAGGCCGTCCTAGGTACCTGGTGTTTGTTGGACCAGATTCTGATTTCAGTACACTGGTACAAATTCAGTGCAACTCCACAGAGATTAAACAATATACATTGGATTTATTTGGGTTTAAATTAGTTCAGGGTTTAATGAGAGTAGGTTTAAAGTGAATAGAGTCTGGGGATTTCATGGAGTGTGTGAATGCCTCTGCTTCAATGTTTGCAGGTAATCTATTATCTCTTTGACTCCAAGCTGGTCCTGACATTGACTTTATGTGACAGTTACACTGACTTGAGCACAGGTGTTTGTTCGTTGTCTCTGAATATGTGCCTCTGCTATAGCACTGATTTGAAGATACGATACTTTAGTGATGCAGTGAACCAACTGCAAAATTAGGGATTGAATAAATTCCAGTTTTATAAACCCACGGAGATGGGGAATCTCCCATTATCCACCATGTTTAATGTTGTATTTCAGGCTCTTAACAGTCTCCTCTGTACCTGAAAGGACAAATTACTGTTTTCTGCTTTCTACAGTGAGTGAGATTTTATCCCAAGCGTAGTTTCAGTGGGGGAGATGGATTTATGCTATCCTGAACCTTATGCAGCCACATGAATCCTTTAGGTTTGCCTTGTACGCCTTCTGGATAATCTAGACATCAAAAAATCACAGGGGAAAGGACTTTTTATAAAGACCACATTGCTACAGAGAAAATGATGAGCTCCAGCAGAAAAATAAACAGTTATGATTTTAGAAGAACATTCCATCTTGCTGAAAAGAAAAAACCCCAACAATTAACTCAGACTAGAAAAAAAGCTGAAAGATAATTGCAAGTTCATTTCTTTTAATATCCAGAGCTTTCTAGCCTGTGTTCCTTGTATTTATTATTTTAGTGATTTAAGCTTGTTTCCACATAAAGAATCTGAAGTAATTTCAGAGTTCAATGATTATACATATTTTCAATAGGGATTTTACAGCTTTCTACTTTTGAGAGGCAACAATGATGGGAGGTCTTTTATTCTCAGGATTGCTGGAGCCATCACTCATATGCTGCTGATTTAGACATCAACTACCAAATATTTCATTTCTTAACAAAGACATATTTTAATTGAAAGTGGCACTCCATCTTTCCTTGCCATTTTAACTGGAACTATGTTATCAGGCTCTGATGGTGAGCATAAATGACACATGCATGGGAAATGGGAGCATATAATTTTAGATTGATGTACAGATGCTCTCATTTAAGTGACATTTTAAAATGCCCTGTGTTGGAAAAACAAATATTTGTCCTAATTATTGACCTGGTTTAAGTAAAAGGTTAATTTAGTTCCAGCATTAAATAGTCACATTTCCAGTTCGTCATGTCAACCTGTGATTGAATATGCTTGGATGATCTTCCTGAATAACATTTTCTCCTCATTTAAAGTTTTTCATTTAATTAAACAAACCTAACTATGAAAACAGAAATCACTGAGACCACCAGAACTGGCTCAAGCCCTCATTAATTGTATTAAGAATGGCCAGCTCACTTTGCTAAGAAAAAGGCTGATTGCTCAGCCCATCTGGACTCCTGTTAGTGACATAAAAAAGTAACACGCCCACTATATGCCACTGTACGATCACTAAGCCTAAACAGTGCAAGACTGATGCTGTAAACCAGGAACTAATTAAACAACATAAATAATGCTAGCAGCACAAGTCACAGGTCAATAAAAGATCAGCATTTAATGAAGAGAATTAAATCCCGCCAATTTCTGCTTGAGAACACTCTTCAGTTTATTGTAAATGCATATTTTCCTTATGCCTGAAATATTCCAGGTCAGGTTCTGGTCTTAATTACTTTGATCTAAATTCAGATTAACTTCACTGACAGGTATGGAGTTACTAGAGATTCAGATTGATGTAACTGAGATCAGAATCCACTCCTTTTCTGTACATGAAGGTTATTTTGATCATTATTTAAAAGGTGTTTTTTTTATCCCCTCTGTTAAGAATGTCCAGTTTTGTAGAACCGCCTGACATAGTTAAAAAGCTATCCTGGGTGGAGAATTATTGGCCTGATGATGCTCTGCTGGCAAAACCGAAAGTGACAAAGTACTGCCTGATATGTGTGAAGGACAGTTACACCGATTTTCACATTGACTCCGGAGGAGCTTCTGCTTGGTACCATGTGCTGAAAGTAAGGGTTTACATTTTACTTCCCATTTTATAACAAATTCAATTCTTAGACCATCTTGAAACACTTCTCAGCTCTTTGGCCAAGATAAAGAGTAACGGTAATGAAAATATAGGGCCAGGTCCTCAACTGGTGTAAATCAGTGTAGCGCAATTAGTTGATGCTGTGCCAGTTTACATCAAGGATATGGCCCTTAATATATAAGTTGTCTAAATCTTCTCTTTCCAAGAGCTCTAATAAGGATTAATTAGTTAATGTTTGTGCAGTGCTTTCTAAATTTAAATCTCTCTATAAATGCTAAAATATATTTTTAGTAGTATTATATTCTGCTATTGCAGAGGGATAGACTTTGATATAGTAGGTCTTTTCCATCTCTCATTACTCCGATCCTAAAGTCTGAGCAAGCATCTACTAGTAATGAGCTTTGTGAAGGTTTGTATATAAACATATGAGCCCTTTTAATAAGCTTCTAGACTATATGCGATTCTGTTTTCTGTCATGTTTCTGTACCAGGATTCTATCCAAAATTGCGTAGGGAATCAGATGTAAATAGTGTTACAATATGTGATCCAACTGCCATTCTATTGCATTATCATTTGTTTTGAATGTTTGTTGCTACCTGCATTTTTTTCAATTTAGGGGGAAAAGATATTTTATCTCATCAAACCGGCCTCCGCAAACATTTCCCTGTATGAACGCTGGCAGTCGGCAGCAAATCACAGTGAGATGTTTTTTGCAGACCAAGTGGATAAATGTTATAAATGCACAGTTAAGCAAGGACAAACGCTCTTCATCCCATCAGGTGAGTCGGTTGCCAGAGCTGATGTGTGTAGAGGGTTCCCCGGAATATTAAAAACAAGTGCTGCTTTATGCCTTCAAACTTTGCCTAATTATAAATTATTCTTTTCTCTAGGGAAAAAAATATTATTTTATGTGCTTACTCAATTTAGGCCCCAGTGCAGGAAATTTGTCTATTTTAGACATTTGTCTGGCCCCCTTTACTATAGTATCTGAGCACCTCGCACTCTTTAGGATATTTATTTTCTCACAAGATCACTGTGAGCTCGGGAAGTGTTGTTATCCCTTTTTTCTAGATAAGGAACTGAGGCACAGTGACTTCATAACTCACCCAGGGTCACACACACACAGTCTGTGGCAGGGCTGGGAAGTGAACCTGGATCTCCCAAGTCTAAGGCTAGCACTCCAACCACTGGACCATCCAGGAAAGTTCTCTGATTCAGAGCAGCAATTAAGCATGCTTTCCTGACTCAGGGTGGCAGGTGGAGAAGCAGAATCTCCATGATGCACACAATCATTTAGGATGATCTAGGAATAATTGAATTGAGTTAAGCACAGAAGTGTTTTGTCTGAAGATCGGGAACATTTTTCTAATGGTGAAATCTATTAATATGTTGAAAAGCCTTGCAAAGGAAGTGATGGAAGACATTTGAAACAGGAGTGGACGAAGCATTAAAATATATACCATAAATCCTGCACTTTTAAGGGGATGGACTTAAACGATCTATTAAGTTTCTTCTATCACTAATTTGTACAGTTCTGTGAAACAGAAATATTCAAATTGAAAAGAGATATTTAGAGGCCTTACTTTCATTAATAAGGATTTCTGTAAACACATAGCAGCTCTGAAAAAACCTCTTTTTAATATAATAAGTAACGTTAGTATTTATATTACACATTTTATACATACTAAAATGAGTTATGTGGCATTCTGTCATGAATTAAGACAACAGATATTATTCAAGATAACATTAATAGACTCAGAGTGTTTATGAAAGGTAGAAGAGAACATTAGATCATCTAGTTTGACCTCCTGTTTAGCACAGGCCATTACATTTCTCCCAGTTACCTCTGTATTGAGCCCAATAACATGGCTAAAGTATATCTTCCAGAAAGGCATCCAGTCTTGACTTGAAGATACAAAAAAATGGAAAATCCGTCCCTACCCTTTGTAGAACTTTCCAGTGGGTAATCACCCTCACTATTAAAAATTTGTGTCATATTTCTAATTTCAGTTGGTCTGACTTGAGCTTCCAACCATCAATTTTTGTTCCACCTTTCTCCACTAGATTAACGAACCCTTCAGTACCTGGTATTTTTTCCCTGTGAAGGTATTTACACGTTGTAATCAAGTCATCTGTCCATCTTCTTTTTGAGAAGCTAAACTGATTGCCCTCTGAAAGTCTCTCACTGTAAGGCACTTTCTCCAGCCCTCATATAATTTCTGTGACTCTTTTCTGCACCATCTCCAGTTGCTCAATGTCCTTTTTTAAACGTGGACATCAAACTGTGGTCAGTTTTCCAGTATTGGTCTTACCAGTGCCGTGTACAGAGACGAAAATCACCTCCTTACTCCTCCTCCATTACTTCCCTGCTTATACATCCAGGGTTCCCATCAGCCCTTGTTGCCACAGCATTGTACTTGGGAGCTCATGTTGAGTTGCTTGGCCACTGGGCTATGTCTACACTGCTGTAAAAAACTTGTGGCTCCGAGTTTGTGTCTGGGTCAGCTGTCTTGAGCTTGTGAGGCTAAAAATTGCAGTGTAGACATCTGGGCTTGGTTGGAGCCCTGGTTCTGAGACTCTGTCCCGTCATGGGGTCCCAGAGCCCAGGCACCAGTCTGAGCCTGGACGTCTACACTGCAATTTTAAGCCCTGTGAGCCTGTTCCCTGCGAGCACGAGTCAGCCACCATTGCCATGGGTCTTTTTATTGGAGCGTAGACATACCCTTAGACTCCTAAATCCTTTTCAGAGTCCCTGCTTTCCTATGATACTGGGGAATTAAGTGTCTGTGTCTCTGGCCATTGCAGGTGCCTGAATGCTGCGCTATACATTTAAACCCTAGCTGCAGGTTGGGGATGATAGATTTTTGCTTTTTCAACTCTCATATTCTCAGCACTGGCCTCTTTATAGAGATGCAGCCTGATGAGAGGCAGGACGGTCCAGTGGATAGGACACTGCACTAGGTTTCGTGTGCCGCTTCCCT
This sequence comes from Emydura macquarii macquarii, assembly GCF_026122565.2. Classification (NCBI taxonomy): domain Eukaryota; kingdom Metazoa; phylum Chordata; order Testudines; family Chelidae; genus Emydura; species Emydura macquarii. Next base: position 3,969,921 of record NW_027131105.1, on the reverse strand, counting down.
TCTCTGTGCCTCAGTTTCCCCTCCCCCCATTTAGACTGTCAGCTCTTTGGGGCAGGGATTATCCCTCACTCTGTTTATACAATATCTAGCATAATGGGGCTCCTATCTGACTGGGAGTCTCTAGGTGCTGCATCAATACAAACAATTATTAACGATATTAATCCTGGTACTCATGCTTTATAGCCAACATCCAGAGTATCTCCATTTCTGTCTCCCTCTGTGTTCATTCAGAACTAATTACACACTTGAATTTTACTTTGACCATAAGAAGTGGAAAGTAGGCGTTTTCTTGATGACTGTATGTGTAACTGTCCGGTGGAGTGTACACTGAACGGTTTACAGGGTACACTATGTGAGAGGGTTCGAGTGGAAGTAGATTTTTGTATGAAAAAGTATTTGGAAAACACCTGTTCCTAGCACAATTGAAGCCCTTATCAGGAATTGTCAACACTTGGGGCTTTTTATGAAGGTCTGAAAACAAATACTATTCTGTTGCTGCCGCTGCTTTGCAGAGTAAAAATAAAACAGTAGCTCTGTGAACAATCTGTGCAACATCTCTCTCTCTCTCCTTCTCTCGCTGCAACTGAAGTCAGTAGCAAGACTCCCATGGGAGTTGAAGGTGCTCAGCACCTCACAGGATCATGCCCTTATGTGTAATGTAAGCAGTGGGGGCAGATTCATCCCTGATTTAAACAGGAGCAGCTCCATTTATTCCAGCAGAGTAGCTCTTGCTCACTCAAGGGTTGAATTGAGCCTGTGATCTGGATGGCCACACAGGAAGTCAGATTCTACATGGACTGCAGCAGCATGCTGTTAACAAGTTACCAGTGCTGATAGTTCCAGATTTTATTCAAAATCTCCTTTCTTTCCCTCTCTTTTACAGGTTGGATTTATGCAACTCTCACACCTGTAGACTGCCTAGCGTTTGCAGGACATTTTCTACATAGCTTGAGTGTTGAAATGCAGATGAGGTATGTTGTTGTCTGTTTCCAGCTTTTCCTTATCGATTTTCTCTCTATTTTGATTTCAGATTGATGTTCTGCATTTGCAATAATTTGTTGATTTAGGATCTAAAATTTTGGTTCAGGCCTATTTTTAGTTGTAAGGAATTTAGATTTCCTTTACAGGTCCAAAGACCATGAATTGAGCCAAACTCTCTTCTAAGAATTAGCTTGAGTATTTAAGAATTGTATCTATGTATGTTATGGTCCAAATTCAGAAGCAATGCAAAAGTTACACCTCTGCTTTCTTAAAGTCACTTGCACTTAGACTCCCCGAGACATTACTTACCCTTACATTTGATTAGAATAGGGGTTTCTCAGGGAATTCCTGCACTTTAATTGTGGGATGTAGTTGCAGCATGTGTAGACATATCCAAGCAAGCTCTCATCTGACTCAGTGGTGTGGTAAAAAAAGAAGTGGGTGAACTAACCTAAACTGAACTCCATATTCCCCAAATGAGAAGTAAGGGGATAAACTCCCTTTCACCATGTTTACTCTTGACTGTGCTACTGATCTAGCTAGCTTGGTTCCAATAGCGATGCGGCTGCCACATCATGGACTTCAGTCGGAGCCAGCCGCCCAAATAATTACCCAGGGTTCCAAGTGGGCTAGACAGCCTGCTTGGAAGTGTGTGCTGCCACGGCTTCATTGCAATCAGTTTGTGAGCTAACTAGGTATGTCTGCACCTGCCGCAGTCACAGTCCTCCATTGCAGTGTAGACATACAATACATTGTTTTAATTTACACATGAGGGCACCAGAAGAAAAGATATACCTGTATGTCAAATCACTGTGGGAGATAAACCTCACAACACACTGTGCAGCCTTCTAACTGCCCGGCTGGGAATCTTACCAAAGGTAAAACAAAGTCCTTTTCTGAGGTCAGATAAATCATGCAATGAGACCATTTCCCATTCTTCATTTACTGTTTCTTTTTATTGTGTTATTTTAATGTTGTGCTTTTAGCATTGATTCCAGCCTAGTTGATTAAAAAAATGCAAATCTGGAAAATCAATCAGTAGGAGGTTCACATTCTAAGGTGTCAATGAGCGATACTTTTCTTTTTCACTTGTAATGCTGTTTGCAATCCATTACACTTAAAGTGCATTTTTGCTTTGTATCACAGAGCGTACGAAGTGGAAAGGCGGTTGAAAATTGTCAGCCTAACCCAGTTTCCAAACTTTGAAACTGCATGCTGGTACATGGGAAAGCATCTGCTAGAGTCGTTCAAAGGTAGACCACTGTTTCACGCACTCTGTTTTATAGAATCATAGAATCATAGAATATTAGAGTTGGAAGGGACCTCAGGAGGTCATCTAGTCCAACCCCCTGCTCAAAGCAGGACTAACCTCAGCTATATCATCCCAACCAGGGCTTTGTCAAGCCTCAGCTTTTCTTAGCCGTGATTATGTAAGGATAGAGTTACCATTATTTTGTGTTGGTGTCCGAGCCAAAAGATGGACAGAGGCCAAAATCACCAGTTTTTGATCTAGCAGAATCAAATATTTGGGATTTTACCTAAGATATCAACAGAAGGTAAGGATAAATGTGCTTAGTTGGTGTTTAGGCTAAAAAGAACACACACAAATTTGGAAAGTACTTATTAACATTGATCCTATGTGACCTACCAGTACAACCATGTCAGGTCACCACCTCATAATGCAGTAATTCCGCCCCCCCAAAAAATTATTTAAAGGTATTATTACATTTTGTAGTGCAGAAAGGACCTTTACTCTGTCTCTTATCTGTGCTAAAGCCTCCAACGGAGCTGAGGTCCCACCAGCACTATAAAATGTATCACGGGACCCAACAGAGTTGTAACTAAATCCCACACCAAGGTAATAGAGCTTTCCCAGAGAGTATGAATGCCAGATTTGCCGTCATGTCCCATGATCTGTCTAAATTAATGCCAAATTCTGCCGACCTTACATTGAGTGGTGCCTCATTTCTCAAGTGCGCCATTGATTTTTAATATAACTACTTCTGCAGTCAGGTACTAATCACATGGTTGTAAGGCAGAGGTCCCCAAACTGTGTGGTGCACCCCCCCAGAACATTCAGGGAGGCATGGCTGGGCCCAGGCCAGCCCCCACAGGGGGTGGGGAGGGAGTGCAACCCAGCCTCGAGCTCTGCTCTAGGCCTGGTTGCAGCCTCCGTTCCCTGCTTGGCCATGGCTTTGGTCGTGGCTCTGGCACCCCCAACAGCCCCCAGCGATAGCCACCCAGCCCTAGTCTTGATGCCTGGCTCCTGGACGTGGCCTTGGCGTCTGGCCCCCCACCTCAGCCCCCGGTTGTGGCTCCCAGCCTCAGCACCCGGCCCTGACTGTTGCCCTGCTCCAAGCCCCAGCTAGAGGAGGGAGGGCGGGGGACGTGGGGTAAAATGTTTGGGGAGCACTGTTGTAAGGGCAGCAGAATCTGGTCATTTGGTAACGTCAACGTGACTTTCGGAGGGTAGAATTTCTTGTCACAGCATTGGTCCTGAGAGAAAGAAACACAGATTTTTAAAAATAAATAAAATAAATGGATATAATTAAATAAGTAAGACCAAAGTTTCATCTGAATGTGAGCTTCAGGGGGGCCTCCTTGTGACTTAACTATGAATAAAACTACAATGAGCAGAATTAGTTGGAGTACCCTATATCTCCCAAAGAAAAGATCAATTGTTTGCCTAATGAAAATGGTGTGTTACATTATAGGCATCTAGTCTGTTGCAGCCCTCTTTAATGAAGAATTTTAGGTACCAGTTTTTGACTGAGTGACCAGAACTGTTGACAAATTGAATTCTAGCAGAGGTAAAAGAGAGCAGCAGATATACAAGGATAGGGCCTGATTTAAAACCCGCCGAAGTCGATGAGAGTCTGACACACTAGGGTAAACCACAAATGTGTGTGTCCTAGGACCAGTGTTTGTGGAGTGTCCAGACTAGCATGTACAAACTTGGTAGCTAATTTAAGCTAATTGGGAACCGATGCCAGTTATAAACACCAATGGGAGACCTAACGCACAGAAACAGAGCAGGTTGAGTAATGGGTTGAGGCGCAGTAAATATACTGTCTATTACTATAGAAGTTATAGTCATGATTTGTTTTCAGTGAGTACATCCTACTGGCTCCAAATGCCCCTCCCCCCGCCTCAGTCAACAGCCAGACGTTTTTTAATAAAGAATTTTAAATAGAAAATGGGCCACCATGGTTGAATGTTCTTGAATATTTCCTTTGCTTAGGTTTGCACAAAGCTGGCCAGCAGCCTCCTTCCCATTTAGTCCAAGGGGCAAAAATTCTTAATGGTGCTTTCAGGTCGTGGACTAAAAAACAGGTAGGAAAATGTCTTTATTTTTTAAAAAATATTCTGTTTCATTGGTTTATATTGTAGCAAGAACAAAAAAAAAAAAAAAAGAAGACAGAAGAACAAAAATAGCACCCATGTAGCAAAATCAGTAATCCTAGTTTCTTGGAGAGGGTGAGGTAGGGTTTCACTTGATCCAGTGGAGCAGCTGTAGCCTGAGATACAAAAAAAGTGAGGCGAACAATTGTGTGTGCAAAAGTGGAAGTTGTCCCTGCTTCTTGCAAACGAAGATGAATTGACAACAATTGGTTTGCCTTGGAGCTAGAGAAGACTTCAAAAGATTTGAGACCTTGCAGCCCTGAATTTCCTCTCACATTATGCCAGTGTAGCTCAATTGACTTCAGTGAAGTTACTCTAGATTTACACCAGTGTTAAGTGAGAGGAGAGGAGCTTTAGTGAGGAGGCAGAAATCTTCTTGTTTAATCACAAAACAGGAACAATAGAAGCACCAGCACTGCAAGTTTCCTCAAATGGTATGGTCTGCTCAGCCAGGTTCGTTCAGATCTGACGGAGTGGAACCACTTGCAGAGGTAAATGGCTAGTTCACTCTCCATACTCACTGCTGAGTCTGCCAATGGTGCATCAGTTGTGCTGATGGTGTTGTGATGAAGTCTACTGAGCAGAACTAACGCCACCATTCCTTGCACACAGACCACCCAACAATTGTCAAATGGAGGTAACTTTCATAAACTACTGACCTGGCATATATTTGAACCATATATAGAGGAAAAAGGCATCAGAGTCCATTATCAATCTGCTGAGCCATTTAGTTTCTCAAGGACACCCTTTTTAAAGGAGAACCCTGTTACGAGTGATCACAGTAATCACTGTTTTCTTCTTTTAATTGGCCTCATTCCTTTTTGGTTTTGAATTTTATGCATTTCTTTCTTGGTGTGAGTCTCATGGCTATTATCAGAAGTACATAGATGTAAAAACTACTTGACAGTTTCTGACATCTTTCCTCGACTGGCATAAATCAGAGCAGCTCCACTGAAGTCAGTGGTGCTACTCCCATATACGTTAGCTAAGCATCTGACCTGATACCTTCTTTTAGAGTAGGAGTTAAGGATGTCTGCCATACTGCAAACTTGCCAGGAGGAGAGTATATGTGCAAGTGGTGCCTATAGGCAACATCGAGATTTGTACTGAAGTTACAAATGTTTCTGAAGAGGCTACTAAAATGTTTCTGTCTGTCTTTGGAAGTCGTCTCAACTGGTGGGAACTTCAGGGGGCAGAGCACTCCTCTTCTGAGAGAGAGAAGGCAGTGGTGCCCACAGGGACAAACAGTTAGAGTGATGCAAAGTGAAAAGGAGATGGAGTGATCAAGCCAGAGAGCAATGGCATTTCTAGCTCCAGTCAGTTTTTGTTTTCTTCCGCTTTGGCTTCTTGCTCCTGACTGAGAAAAGCAACAGGAATTGTAATCAGGAAAGTATGTTTGTCAGATCAATTCTGCCTCACTTGTATGGCTGCAACTCATTAAAGTTCAGTTACGACTTCGTGGATCACACTCTATAATTGTTTCCATCTATAAATAGTTTATAAAGGGTTAATGAATGATTAATTGATGTCATAAGCATGTCACAGCCATGAGTGGTACATTAGTGTAGGTGGTTATAAGCATACCAGTAGATGTTGTTAATGTTTTAAGCCAGGGTTGTAATCCATCTTTTGATCTGTTAGCTTAATAAATTATTATAGAATCCGTCATTTACTCATTGATTTATCCTTTAGAACTGCTTATTAATGGGACCTTAATATAAAGTGTGACCGTTTCATAATTGTTCATACATAGAATTGATTTGCTTGTTCCATGTCTCTCAAGAATAGCTGCTGAATTTTTAAGTACATCACAGCACATCTGTATGGTCACAATTAGGGAATCTGCTGCAGGGATTGACAGATGTAGAGTCAGATTTTCAGACCCTGGGCAGGCATGAGCAATGGAGGGCACACGTTTGTATACACAGTTTAGATCACTTAGATGTCTGTCCCTTATTTGTGTGCAATCCAAGGCTTAAATGCACCTGCAGCAAAGGAGGACTGCTTAAGATTGAGCTCAAACTTTGGTCCTTAATATCCTGCAGTTCATGTCCTCTGGGTGTCAGAGTGGCCATATTATTGTGTCATGAAGAGTAGACTCTGGTTTCAAAGCTCTCTCTTCACTGTCACCCTATTCATTTGTCTACCTGGTAAGCAGACGGGAAATAGTGGGACAAAAAAAGCGCAAGCAAGAAATAATATATAGGAGTCTGGTGCAGTTGGTGACATCAGAGCTTGGGATGTTGTATGATGGCATGTGAGTGCAAATTCATTAGGGAGCTTGCAACCCACTCTGGCAGCAAGGGATTCACCTATTATCATCAATTAAGAAACTCTTCTGAGATGTTCTCTACCCTGTCTTCTGGGTGAAGCTGTAGGAAATGAACTTATCAAACGAAGGCAGAGAGGGAGGAAAGCAAGGAAGTGTTACAGTTGTAAAATCACACGTTAATATCTGAAAAGAGCTATTGATTTTATAAGTAGTTATTCTTAGGGAGCAGAAATAGCACACGGACAGGGTAAAAACATATTTGTCCCTTATCTAAACTGAATCGTCTAATAATGTTTGTGTTACTTGAGTTGAAGAAATAGAAAAAAATATAGATGGGTCAGTTGACAAGTGTTTTGATGGTGTGTGAAAATAAATATTAAGGATGTGAAAACAGCACAGTGGTTTTGTTTTGTTTTAGGCTCTAGCAGACCATGAAGATGAACTCCCAGAACATTTTAAACCAGCACAACTTATCAAGGACCTTGCCAAAGAAATAAGATTAAGTGAGGTTTGTGTTCTTTCCATAATATTAGCTACATCATGCATTTTCCATAAGCTGCTCCATAAAATGGAGGAATATTGAAATAAATGAATTCCTTTCTCCTTATATTACTATAAGGAAAATGAATGGGCACTTTTGGACCAGGGATGTTGTGAAGGCAGGCATTCTGTCTCCTGTGCTGATTGTCTGTTTGCTCCAAACGCCCTTTTATCCTCCCTTTCAGTCTCTTCACCTCAATCCATATCTGCTCCTCCTTATTCTCGTCTTCCCTCCCCTTCCCTTCTCATCTGCTCTGTCCTGTTCACCCCTCTCCCTTCACGTTCTCTTTAGCTAACCCTCACCTAACTAAACCCAGTCCCCCACCAAAAAAAAAAAAAAAATCGTGGAACTAACATGACATTTGCCACCATCCTATTGATCACTTTGCTTGTGTGTTATACCCTTTCCCATACTTTCATTTGCTCTCTCTGTTAGGATTGTAAACTCTTCGAGGCAGGGCCTCTCTATTACTACTCTGTGTTTACAGTGCTTAGCCCAATTGCTCCCTAGCCACTATTGTAATAAACATGATTAATAATGTGCCATCCAAATGTACAGTTCCACAGGCCATGTACAGTACTCCTCTGAATACACTTGTGTAATATCCATTGATATTGGTGGGAATCCTAAAGTAGATCTAGAGTGGATAGCCCCATATATTTAATGATAGATGCACTATAGCACTCTCTATGATGTTCTGAGGCAGACATTTCTCCACCTCTTTCCTAACCATGCCCTAAGTCACTGACACTGAAATCTATCTCTTCCTTTTATGCCTTTGATGTAGAATCAGAATGGCAATTTAAGCAGAAAATAATTTCTTTTTAATTAGTCAGAAGCTGTTAATTTTAATTGTGCAGCTTTTTACTGCTTATTTTACCTGGAGGTGTGAAACATGGTTCTGCTGCATTTATCACATCTGAATTAATTTGAAATGTATTCTGTTATGTCTGATTAGTATTTTAAACAAAAGACCATCTAATTTCACAAGATTTTTTCCAAATTTGATTTCTCTTGGGGGGGGGAAGGAAAAACAAAATCCAGAGACCAAACTAGGGAAATATTGACTCTGCATCTTAAAATATAGTTAGTTGATATTAGCTTCCTTGATATGAAACCAGCCTTTCTGTTTATGGAAGTATAGCTTGTGTGACTGGCTATTACTGTTCGGAACAAGCATCCTGATGCTTCAGAAAATCAGATGCAGCTTTACAAATAAGTCTGATAATTAGTCTGATTACCCAGAGTGGCAGTGGAACACCCCGCTGGAGTCCCTAATGTGGTGCATTTTTTAATGGCATTTTTGCACTACTATCCCTGGAAACCTTCATAAGCAGTGTAGTCCCTGGTGGAGATCAAAGCAGCTGTAATCTGTGCCTGCTGTCAGCAGCTCCCAAGGGTGGTTCTGGTACGTGGGGATCAGCTTGGTGTAAGGAACCCCAGTCTCACCCCTTTTACCAGGCCACACCCTCTACACGAGTAGCTGGGAGGGAACAGTGCAGGAGCTGCTGGAAAGCTGTAGGCTCCCTGAGGATTACCGTATGTTGGGAGCTTCCAGCGGCCGGATCTGCCGTCTTTAGGGCTGCTTTGAGCCACCGGAGCTGTACAGAATAGCTGCTGGGCACCAGAGAAATGGCACCAGTGAACATACACTGTGGATTTTCTTTGAGGATTTTACAAACACGTTCATTGGGTTGTTGGATAGGAGACCTCAATGGCAAAGCCAGTCATTGCAGGAAAGGAACCAGAGTTCCAACATGGTCTTATTGGGGGTTTTGGTGCTGGGGATACTGAAGAGGCATAAAGGGTGGGATTTTCAAAAGTGCTCAGCACTGGCCTAATTTTGCTCTTGTTGCAGTCCATGGTAAAACATCAATGGGAGCCGAGTTAGGCTAACACTTAAATGATGATCTCTTTGGGGCAGGAACAGTCTTTTTATTATGTGTTTGTACAGTGCCTAGCGCAAAGGGTCCATGACAGTGGCTCCTACTGCAATACACATAGTAAATAATAACACTGAGCACTTTTGAAAAACCTACCCGTAGCCAGCTGTGTTCATTACAGAGCCAATGGAACCTCTTAAAAGAGTTGGTCTTGACCAGACTTGCAGCTTAAATAATCGCTGAGGAGGACTGGGGAAGATTTTAGGCAGGCACAATGTAGTTTCAGCAGGTTGCAGTATCCTTCATTTCCTGTCCAGCCTGGGCATGTGTAACCTATCTTTATAAGAAGGTGTTGGGGTTTTATTGCCCACAAGAAAGAGGAGATGCTGCAGAATAACTAAATGTCTGGAAGCTGGAACTGAATCTGTTTCCATGTTCTGCCAAACTACAGAATGCTTTTAAAGTCGTCAAAACAGAAGTGAGTGCCAATGTGAAAGTAGAGGAAATCTGTCCTCTGGAGAAGGAGGAAATGCCATCGCCTGTACAAGTGACACCCCCTCCACCACCCGTAGAAAAAGTTCCCAAAAAAAAGACTCCAAAAGCTGTGAAAACCCCCAAGCCGCCCAAGCCCCCCAAGCCCCCCAAGTTGCCCAAAACTCCAAAAGTCAAGGGAGAAGGGAAGAAGAAAGGAAAGAAAATGAAGGAAAGCCCGCCGCCTGCCATTCCAAATCTGGACCTGCTGGAGGCGCACACAAAGGAGGCTTTGACAAAGATTGAAACACCAAAGAAGGGGAAGGTGCGTCACATTGTTCTAATTACTCTGAATGATTTTTCAGTAGCATGGAGTAAGACTTTCCTTATATTCCGGTGTCTCATGCAGGAAAAAGAAAAACACAGTGGTTGAAATCCTGGTTCCATTGAAGTCAGAGGGAGTTTTGCAATGGAACCAGGGTGCCATCCATTTAACTTAATTGTTTTAATTTGGTTCTATACGAGATAAGATTAAGGCTTTTAAAAATGCTTGTGCATTTGTTAGTAGTTTGTACTCAGTTTGTGAAACATGCCTATGAATCAACAGGTAGGAGTTCAAAACATTTTGACCTTGGCAAGGGAGAAACAAAACTCATTTTCTAATTTATCTGAGCATTAATATTTGATTGAATCCCGAGTTATTGTGTCAAAAAGAATCAATATTAGTGCGATTTTTTTTGTGTGTAAAATATTTCTATCTTCCAGATGATTAAGATATCTGTTTATAAAAGGAGGGGTAATTAACTTGGGAAAATTGGACCTCATCTCCTTCCTGCTGAGTATGTGGTGGTTTGTTTTTTTTACAGGCTGCAAAGAATGTTTTAAGTGTTCCCAATAAGGAAGTTGTTGTTAAGCAAAATGAGGTGGAGAAATTTGAAATTCGAGAGCACAATAAGAGTAAAACGGAAGCCAAATGGAAATATAAGGTAAAGTCTGTTCTTAACTTGGCTGCCACACTGGAGTAGCACATAGCAATGCGGAAGCATTAGAAACTGCGGAAGAAGCAGTGTATGTTCCAGCAGAGTATTGTGCAGATATAGGGACTAATCCCAGTCTCGCTTATTGGTTTCACAAAGTGTAACCCCATTGATTCCTTTGAAGTTACTCTTGATTTACACAGATGTAAGCACACGGTGAATCAGGTCCACAAAAATCATGGAAAGATTTTAGAATAATTAAAGAGAGATTTTCAGTCTGAAAATAATTGTAGACATGTAGAATGGGATTTTCCAAAGCACGCAGTGTTTGCCTACGCAGTTCATATTGAAGCCTACAAGAGTAACAGCAATAGAGTAGAGTAATATACTAAGAAATTCTGATCCGAATTACACCAGTTTAAATCTGCAGTAACTCCAGTGAAATCAGTAGATTTACAATGGCGTCAAACCAGACAGAGTGAGAGAGATCCAAATCAGCTTGAGACAGACTCCTGAGATACATAACCTAGGTCAAATTCACTCCTGGAGTGCAATAATCTTATTCCAGATCATTTTAGAACAATACACAGAATTTAATCTATAACATTAATTCTGTAATAGCTGCAGTCTTAATTTCCATCTATTCTACAGGCTTCTTATGAGAGAGGATTAATCATTCTTTAAAATGAAACAAAAATGTTCCCTTTACTTCCCCCTACTTCTCCCCCTCAAATAAATACATAAAAAAGAGAGAAGAACCGTATCTTCCTGTTATTCTTAACAAAGAAGCTACCCTCATAGAGCCAGGTCATCAGATGATGACTGGTGGCAGTAATCTATTTTACTATACACCAGTTGAGGATAGTGCCCATACAGTTTAGAAGAGAGTATGGATGTATTAAAAAATAAAAACAAAAAAAACCCTCTAACTGATTTGATGTTAAATCCAAAAATATAAAACATTTAATGTAGTAATTATCATTTCTTCTACTGTAGATTAATGGGCAAATTCTGAAACTTCCCATCCAGAGAGAAAAGGAAGTATTATCACAGAGTTGTAGGATTGGAAGGGACCTCATGAGGTCATCTAATCCAGTCCACTGCACTTATGGCAGGACCAAGCATTATCTAGACCATTGCTGACAGGTGTCTGTCCAACCTACTTTTAAAAAGCTCCAATGATGGAGATTCTAGAACTTGCCTAGGCAATTTATTCCAGTGCTTAATTACCACGACAGTTAGGAAGTTTTTTCTAATGTCCAATCTAAACCGCCCTTGCTGCAATTTATTGCTTCTTGTTCTCAGTGGTTAAGGAGAACAAATGTTCTCCCTCCTTCTTGTAACAACCTTTTATTTACTTGAAAACTGTTATGTCCCCCTCAGTCCTTTCTTCTCCAGACTAAACAAACCCAATTTTTTCAGTTTTCCCTTATATTTTCTAGAGCTTTAATCATTTTTGTTGCTCTCCTCTGGACTTTCTCCAATTTGTCCACCTCTTTCCTGAAATGTGGCATCCAGAACTGGACACAATACTCCAGTTGAGGCCTTAATCAGCACGGACTAGAGCAAAAGAATTACTTTTCGTGTCTTGCTTACAACATTCCTGTTAATACATCCCAGAATAATGTTTGCTTTTTTTTGCCACAGTGTTACACTGTTGACTCATATTTAGCGTATAATCCATAATGACCTGCAGATCCCTTTCTGCAGTGCTCTTTCTTAGGGAATCATTTCCCATTTTTTATGTGTGCAACTGATTGTTCCTTCCTAAGTGGAATTCTTTGCATTTGTCCTTATGGAATTTCATCCTATTTACTTCAGACCATTTCTCCAGTTTGTCCAGATCATTTTGAATTTTAATTCTATCTTCCAAAGCACTTGCAACCCCTCCCAATGTGGTATCATCCACGAACTTTATAAGTGTGTTCTCTATGCCATATCCCATCCTTTTAGAAAAGGATACCTGTAACTGCCAAGTTGTCAGATATGTGATGCAAAAGTGAATTCTCTAAGTGAGTAGGTCTCAGAGACTTGCAGTTCGAGGGAGCCAAAATAAGGGTTGTTTCCTGTTGCTTTTGACTCACTGGATCCTTGAAGATCCCAGTTTCCAAATTTCTTCTATGTAACACGTTTAAAATATTGAAAATGGAGGAAGGCATATTCTCCTTTTAAAATGTATTTAAAAACAGTTTGTGGCAATTTAATTCTGCCTCAAAGACAGCTTCTGCCCGTGGGTAATCCCAAGGAACTGTCTGGATTAATGGAACTGGTGCAATGGAATGAACTTGACTGTGGTGTCTTTGATTCTTTAACCTCTTCTACTGCTGATAGTGTGTAAAATGTTAGTACTTTTGATTTTTCACATGTCTAGGTATGGTTAAAACCCCTTCCCAAAAAATGAAACCTAGGAAATATTGTTGAAAATTTTATGCATGTGCCTCTTTGCAAGATCATGGACCCAGGACTTAGTTCTGCCCTTAGTTTTGTTGGGTACAATTCTCATCAACTTCATTGGGAAGAGCACCTGGCTAAAGGCTTGATTCAGGAATGCACTTAAGCTCATGCTTAAGACCCTCCCCATTTAGGACAGCACTTAAGCACATGCTCATCTTTAGGCAAGTGTTTAACATCCATTGTCTTCAAAGGGATTTAAGCATGTGCTTGGAGTTAAACATGTGTTTAAGTGCTATCCTCAACAGGGGTGCTTTCCTGAATTGGGGCCTAACTAAGGTGAAAACGAAACCATTTATCTACCTACATTTCTGTGTGTGAGCGCATGCCTATGCACACGTTCTGTGTATCCTAATCATTTAGTAATAAACACTTGAATTTGCTTAGAAATCAAAAAAATATTGATAACAGAGTAACCTAATTTTGTAGCTGTTTTCATGATTTTCAGAACAGTAAACCAGATTCATTACTAAAAATGGAAGAGGAACACAAATTGGAAAAGACGCCTTTATCAGGAAATAAGGACAATAAATTTACATTTTCTTTTTCTAACAAGAGACTGCTTGGGTAAGTAAAAATATGGCAATACACATTGAGTTATAAAGGATACAAAGTACTACATGGTTTGGGGTTTTTTAGACAGGAAGGTGACAAACTTGGCCTTACTTTCAAAATTAAAAATTGTGTTTACGTTTTTATTATTTTTAAGTAAGCAAATTCTTTTTACAATATACTTAAAATATTTCTTAGTTATGTAAGAAATCAAATCCCTTCTATCCATTCGAGATATAGTAGCAGTTCAGATTATTTTGTATGTGTATCATTTTACATAGGTTCTTTAGTTAGGAATGTGTCAATTATAAATCTCTGTTACCAGTACTTTATATGTTGGCTGTAAAAACTTGCCCTGGGCTACAACACCAGTATTTTTTCATTCATGCTTTTTTTAAAGCCATCTTTTCTCAGTAATAAAAGAAAAAAATCCTCTGTTTTCTAGCATGGTTCTAATATTTACCTGATTAAATGTGACCTGGATAACTGAGTAATATGTTCAAAAAAATATTTAAAGTGGTAGACTAGGTGCAGCATTTCACTGGAGCTATTCCAGCCTTCTGTATATGCTCTATATACAGACACATTCTGGACTGTGATCTATTCCTGGGTTCTGTTTGTAGTTAGCCAGGTGCACGTGTGTTGCCCTTATCTCTTCTCTCCTCTCGCTTTGTCCTCCTCGTCTCCCTTTCTTTTCCTCTTTTGTGTTCTCCTCCTCCACAGTTCATTTTATTGCAGGCCTGTTGGTTGAAATGAGAATGAGTCAGTGGTAGGTGTGGTTGGGACAGACAACCAGGTGTACTGGCTGCTACTGTTCTATTGGAATCAATATTGGGGAAAAATTTCCACTGTGGTCAATGAGTAAAATCCTGAGCGGTCCTGGCCCCCTGCAATCCCCATTGGCTCCATCAACATTTATCTATTATGAGTAAGTGCTTGTGTTGCTCCTGCCCTAAAGATCACCCCCTCCCATCTCAACAGCTGAGATAAACTGGCACGCATGCTAATGGAGAGCACATCTGAGTGCTTGTTAGTTGCTCTGTTTCCAATCCAGGCAGAGCACTCTCATCTCTAGAATTTGATCTGACAGAGCCCCGATTTATTGGCCAGAATGGCAATTTGGAAGGTTTATCTGTTCACTCTGGCAGTTGCTTAAGGATGGGCTTAAATGGAGTAAGCTTTAATTGCAGGCTGGAGGGAATTTTTCTGATTTGACTTCTTGTCAGTTTGCATTTTTATTTGATATTGAATGTAAGTATCCACAGAGGTTAAGCTGGGAACATTCTAAATAAATCAAATAAAAACTGGATGCAAGGATTTCCTGCGGTATTTGTGTATTATGTATATATCGCTTATACTATGACCTAGATCCTCAGCAGGTACAAACTGATAAAGCTCAATTGAAGTAAACATAGTGCGTATTTGAAATCAGTGGAATAACTCTGATTTGCACTAGCTGAGGATCTGGTGAAATCTGTGCAATGCAATACATGTGCAAACCGATGTGAACTGCCACTGTATCTTTAAAACTAACATGCTCTGATTTCCTACATATATTAGAAATGTTACCTTGATAGATGGTTGTGTGTCTCCTTGGCACATTTTCCATGTGAAAATGTTATCATTTCTGATTTTATAACATTTGTCTCGACAGTTCCAAGGGAGTCAAAACCCACTTGAATCCTGGTGTGTTTGGGTCATTGCAAAATTTCAAAGAAGATAAAACAAAACCTGTGCGAGATGAATATGAGTATGTGTCAGATGATGGCGAACTGAAAATTGACGAATTTCCCATTAGAAGAAAGAAAAACACTACGAAGAGAGATTTACCTTGTAAGACTGCCTCCTGTTTTGTCTGTATCTAGGCAGTTAAATTGTATTAAATTCTTCAAAACTACTTTTTAAAGTTATTATAAGTTTTACAATAAATAAAGAGCATGCACATATTACTTGCAGCACAAGCATTAAAATAAATACAGGGGACTTGAATTGTATTCTGAGGCTGTACATATTGTTTCTGCAATTAATGAAAGGTCTGTCTCAACTTTAACTTTTTTTTTTCTCTCCAGTTTTATCAGATAAAAAAGAAACGCTACAACACACACCGGTTAAAAAGCCAAAGGTGGAGTCAGTATTGTATAAGGTATTATATTATTACTGTACCTATCCCTGTGCCACTACACAAGTTTAGAAATGCATTAAGGGCTTGATCCTGTGAGGTGCTGGGTCCTCTGACCCTAATCCACTTAAACACATATAAGTATGTGAGTAGTCTCAATAAGAATAGTCTTTGAATTACATTTACTGCCACTCTAAAGCCACTTCATATTGCCAGAGTGATGTAAATGAGAATCAGATCCTTAATATACTAAAGACTTTAATTTATTTGCATCCAACTGTAATGTCTTGCCATTTACCTAACTGGAGGTGACCTGCCATATTTGCAGTGGATTGCATTAATGTATTATAGCAGATCGGGGTTGTTACTGTGGCTTGATTGTTCATCTATTGTCCACTGTAGTGGTGAATGTAAATGAAGTCTAGGACCTGTCCAACATTCTGCAGAATTTTCTCACTAGCTTCCCCCCCCACTAGAATGAGTTGTTATGGTCCAGTTCTCTTGCCACATTGTCTCCCAGTGGTGGCAGGATTGGTACTTGGTGTCCCATAATAGGCTGGCAGAAGCATGCTCAGTCTCTGTGGGGCAGGAAGATGCTGTGTGCCACTAAACCGCAATCTCTTTTGACAGTTAGGAGCAGCATTCGTGTCCTGTCCATTTTTCTTTATCCAGACAGATGGTCCCTGCATTGTCAGAACTGAAGATTGTGGGGAAATTAGGGGGGTGAAGTGTTTTCAGGGAGTTGTGGGGCGGGGGTGGTTGGGAGGAGAAAAGACAAAGAAATGAATAGGAAATAACTTTACAGGAATAAAATGTTGTCACTTTCCTTCTATTTCACTGGGAAAAGGAAAGTAATACAAAACAAAGACATGGCCAGGAATGCTGGACAATTTTGTAAGGTAACAATGAGCGAAGGAGACAGAATGTGAAAAATAATGTCCTTCTCTGGAGGGTCAGTGGGACCTGCTCTGCATTGCTCACACCGGCACTGCATTGCTGGCACAACTTGGGCTCTGTTCCAGGATTCTTTCCTGGCCTGCAGCAGTAAATGGGCTCCCCTACTTCTCCATTTTCCTTGGACACTGGTCAGCACTAATCCATTTTTACACAGTACTTTCAACAAGTTAATTAAAGGAATAAGAGCAGTGTGTTAGCATAGTTGGTGTTTTATATTACAGGACGTCCTCAATACCTGTTATATGATAACTAAAGGCTTTATTTACGGAGTACCTAAGAGGAACTTTCTTTCCTTGTCATCTCTCTCACATCTGTAATGCCCCCAATTCAGCAAGACATTTAGGCACAAGCCTAACATAAAAGCACTTGAGCACTCCGCAATGAGACTGTTTATGGCCTGAGCTCAGGAAAGCTCTTAAGCAGAGGCATAAGTCCATTCCTATTCACGATAGCATTTAAGCATATTTAGAGATAAATACAGGACAATATGCATGGATATTATATAATCTCAATCACTTGCAACAAACAGTGTAGAAGACTGTTGACATAAAACTGTATCTATCCAAGACATTCTGATTTCATGACTAGTGTAGACTTCTTTAATCGTGTTTGGGGAGACACGATGGCTCAAAGAAATTTAAGGGCATTACAGCACTTCTCACCTGTACATTCATGGTTAAAGTCCAGTAGTGACTCAGTTGTTACCTTAGATCTGAATGAATAAATAATTTTTTTTTTTTTTTTTTTTGGTTCAGTGGTTGAACTGGAAAAAAAAATTGTTTATAGTTTCAAACCGAAACTGAAATTTTTCCAAATGAAATGTCCAAACGAACCATTTTAAATTTCTGTTTAAAAAAAAAAAATAAAGAATTTTTATTTGGCTGTGACGGATTCGTGCACGCACTGCCAGACTAGCGCCTCCTGCTGGTTGTCTGGGGATTAGCTACAAGCTGACGCCCACGTCCATGCACCACCACTCTTCCTCCCAGTTTGCCTGTGGCCCTTCCCGCAGCTGTTAGGACCTACAGTGTCTTCTTCCCGACTCAGCCCTCTGGCCAAGCCTCAGTCTGTGTCCCGCTCTTCCAGGGGAAGTTTGGCTCCTCAGGACTCCACCCACTTTCCCTAGGGGCTACTGCAGTATCTCATTTGTCACTTCCTCAGTGGCGCCTGCAGCAACTTATTCTGCCACTTCCCCAGTGGCGAGTGTGGGGAAGGGACCCGGGCTCACCCACTACTCCGGGTCCTAGTCCAGGGGCCCTGTGGATTGCAGTTGCCTGCTGTGCCTTGAGTTCCTCTCCCTCCTGCTGTCTCCCTGGCCCACTTCCTCCGGCCCTAGAATCGTGTCTGCCCGTCCTCAGGGCCTGCTACTACCCACTCGGAGCAGTAACACTGTCTCTCGCAGGCTGAGAGGCCTGCGGTACCTGCGACACAGCCTTCCCTCTGAGCTGCAAGCAATGATTGCCCTGCTCTGCCCTGTAGCTGCTTTTAAATGGGCCTGCTGGCCTTCGGTTGGCTGTTCCTCCCAGCCTGTCTCCTATTGGCTGCCTCTCATGCAGCTTTCCTAGGGCTGCTTTTAACCCCCTAAATGCCGTCACATCGGCCAGAACTATTGGCTGAATTTGTCCCAAATTCACAAATAGTTTCAATTGTCCCAAACTGTATTTTTGGCAAATTTACTATTTGACCAAAAAAATTCTCCCAACTCTCATTCCTGTCTGATGTGTCTGCCTGACTGATGTGAAATGAGATGACAGTCTCAATGCAGTTGCTAGAGCACAAATGTCCGTAATACAAAACCAAGGTCATAATTAGTAAAAACGGGCACCCTTTCTTGGTAGTCTTAGCAGTGACACAAAGAACTGGCTAGGTCTGAAGAAAGAACACTCCATAGCTTGTGGGGGTGGGATTGTTTCCAAAGAAGACGGAGGCAGATTGGAAAGGCCGTATGGGGAAGCTTGCATTATTGTTGCTGCCTAAAGTCTGGCACTCTTCAGAAGCATTAAATTGACCCTGAAAAGATAATGTAACAAGAAAGCCGTAATGAGACCCCGGTTCAAACTGTGCCCCTAACTTTTAAGGTGAAAGCAAATTAACAGTTCTGTCCTCAAGCTTTTGGGGGGCTGAAAAGAGTAGCATCAAAACTATTTGATGGGTTGCTGACTAATGTAGCTTGTTTCAATTTTTTGACCTTTTTCCTTGCTTTCATAGAGTGATGATTCATCAGATGAAGATTCACTTCACATTGACACAGAGGCAAAGCCAGGCCGCAACTCCAAAGTGAAGAAAGAGAGTGGAAGTTCGGCAGGGATTCTAGATCTTTTACAGGCGAGCAAGGAAGTTGGGGGTTTAGAGTATAACACCAACAGGTAGGCACACCTGGCTGATTATCCCTCTCTTAAAGCTGTATTTCATGTGTGCAATTAACACAGGACTTTGCAATTTAGTAATCACTTTTTCACCAGTAAACAAGCGCCTTCTGTTTCCCATGCCCTGGAGGTGAGCAGTTGGAAAAGGTCTGGGTGGTATAATTATAAAATAGAGGCATTCCCAGCTATAAATGCTGAAAATCCACCTAAGCAATAACAATGAAGTAGATGATTCATTCAAAAGGAGACAGCTCAGTTCATGCAGCTCAAGGACAGCATTAATTTATGTACTAAACAACTTGCATTCATTTTATAGTTCTTGGTAATGGGCACAGAGTCCCAATTATTGGCTGTTTGGAAGAAGAGACTAGAAAATTGTCTTTAAAAAAAATCAGGAAGTAGCAAATAGCTCTAAGAAGTAATTTCTCTAGAGGGCATTAAGCATAAAATGGGGTTTATGGATCAGTTTGGGGCCTTGCTCATCTACAATGCTGTACATGTGCTGGAAATGTTTTAGCAGAGGCTATTGTAAGTGGAATATCAGATTTGATACCAAAGTCTTTGAGGGCTTGCTAATAGTGAGAAATGCTGGGAAGTTTTTTTAACATTGTAGTGCTAAGCCAAAAACTCGAAACTATTAATGGGAAAGGAAAATACAAATTAGAGCTGCAAAATGTGGATCCAGATCCTAAATAATGCAGACTTAAGGGCAGTTTGGGACTGGGACTTTATTTAGTTCAGGCTCATCTCAATTAAAACATACGTGTTCAATATCCCAAATCAATACAAGGCAAATCTGATCTATCCTCTGGTTCAGCAAAGTATTTAAGTGCATGCCTGATTTAAGCACGTGAGTAAATCCTATTGAAGTCAATGGGAGTGCTCGCATACTTAATACCTTCTGGATCTGGTGCCCGGTGAGCTCAGTCCAGGGAATATCTGACATGATAGTGCCTTACAGGGGAGCCACAGCTACTAGAGATTGTGGAGTGAAGTAGCAGATGCAGAGAGCTGTGCCTTCTCCCCCAAGCTCCCCAGTGAATCCATATAATGCATACTCCTGGCCAGGCTGTATTTCCTCTCCAATGGGAAACCACAGAAATCCACTATGGTGCTCTAGTCTGACACAGTGTGTGTCCTACCCCCTTCATGGCAGCCCTGTTCATCAGCTTTTGACCCCAATGAGCCTGCTTGAGCAGGTACAGGCTTTGGGTCTCAGGCCCATTGACATCAGGAGGGGGCCCCTTCACTTCTCCCTGCACAATCCACTTCCTCTCGCTCTTATGTCCTTGAAAAAGAGCAAAACAAATAACTGTCATGTACAAGTAAGAACAATTCCCCCTTCTTGCTTTCTCTTCTCTTTCTCTTCCATCACCTTTATGATCATCCATCTAATCTGGGTCCACCCCTGCTTGTCTTACTCACAATTGCAGTCCCGCTGGGGCCAAGGTGAGTAAAGAGAGCAAAATGTGGCTCTTCATTTCTAACCTCCTTTCAGCAAAGGATGTGTCTGTAAAAGGCCATGCTGGCTAGGACCTACAATCTAGGTAAAGGAACTGGGGTGCTGTACAAATAATAAAAAATGTGAATGCCTAGCACCGTGCAGGAATAGGTGGTACTGACATCCTCTGATGTTTTCAGCAGAGAAACAGAAACTTGGACTCAAATCTTGTGAGGGAAATCAAGGAAGAAGAGATTTCCCAGTGTTTTAGTTTAAAATGACCTTGTATTGTAATTAGTAACCATACTGCTGTGTTGTGATAGGGATTTGGAGGTCTCACATACATTTTTAAAAATAATTCCTCAAGGGGCTTTATAGTTCTTTTTTTTTATCTGCACGGGACTGGAACTGAGGCAACCTGGGTTCAGTGCCTGGCTCCGTCACAGACACCCGTTGTCACTTTGGTCGAGTCATTTAATTTCTCTGTGCCTGAATTCCCCATCTGTAAAATGGGGATGGTGATAATTCCTTTCTCCTGTCTTTTGTCTGCTTATACTATAAGGTCTTCAGGGCAAGGGCTGTCTATTAATATGTGTTTGTACAGTGCCTAGCGCAATGGGAGTCCTGGGGCATCTAGGTTCTACAGTAAAATAATGACAGTGTAAATAAATGTAAAAATATAATTCAACAAAAAGAGGAAGTGCATGATAGATGACTCAGTCAAGTGGTCAAATTTCCTGTAAAAGCCTTCAGGTGGTTAGAGGACAGTCCTGCACAACTTATTCAGGCAATGTCTACTGAAATGAGTGGGAGTTCATGCCTGATTAAAAGGGGAGTGTACAATCTGGTTCTTAGTATGGGAGAATCTAGGAAGCTATTAGCCCAGATGGCTTCCTTCAATAAACAGGATATACTGACCCCGGGAAAGAAAGCAAATCAAAATAAGTAGTTAGGCTTCAAGAGTGCTTAACAGTTGTAGTTAACAGGGATATAAGGATCTAAAACATCCTGGCTATGCAAAAAAACTGAAAGAACTGAACTTGGTCATTCAAGAAAGGCAGACTTGATGATGTAATAATACAGTGAAACCTAGTCCCAGAGGCCACCCATGGTAGGCAAACTCCAGTCTTGAGAACACCCCAATGTGTATTTCAGATTGTACTGAGTACCTTTTGTTCCACCTCTGTTAGTAGACCAACTTCATTAATCCCTAGTTCTTTGATAGCATTTAGCAGCAGTAGATCTTGAAGTGCTTTACAAAGGACCTCAGTATCATTATCCCCATTTTACAGATGAAGCAATGGCTTTTTGTCAGTTACTCAAAACAGGTTTCACCCTCATCACAATTCATAAAGCTCATTAGTTCTGTGTGACACAAGATAATCACAATGTATTATAAGCACAAAGCAACTTTCCAGACCTGGCACACCTGTGTTGGAAATGTCAGCTCTCAGACTGGATCATTGGGGAACCCTCCATCTGTAGCATTGTCTGTTTGCAACAGTCGTTCTCTTTCCAGTCCTCCTTCTATTACATGTTGCCACAGGATCCATGGCTGGAGTAAATATGGTTGAGTAGGACACAGGGCTTATGGGAGAGGTTGGAGCATGGAGCTCAGATGGTGCAGGTGATCAGTGCTGTCACTGTTATCCTCTCCTTCCTTCCACTGGGTGTTCCATTTTCCTTGGCCCAGTTGCTAAATTACAGCTTGCAGTTATGAAAGGGCCTTGGTAAAGTCAATGAGCTGTTTCCCTTGGAGGTTCCAAAGCAGAGGCTATTTTCTAAACATTAAGAAACCCTGGAAATTAAGAGCAATGCAGAGAATTCCACCAGAAATGTTTCACACTCAGTAGTGAACACATGGAATAAGTCACCACCTGAAACTGTAGTAGCAAATAGTATCAGTGAGTTTAAAGAAAACGAGTTTGCTTTGTGATGAGACGGGAGTGAAGTGTACAGTGCTAAGGAAGGAGGTAGAGCTACAGATAAACCTGAAGGAGGGAGACTTGTGGAGCGAAAGGACCTTTTACCCTTCAAGAGCTCATTATGTGACAGGCAGCTGTGTGAGATACAGAAAGGAGCTATACAATACAGAACAGCTCTTTGAAAGTTACATGTATCATTTGAACTTGGAGACATTTTTGCAGTGTTTTGGGGGAAACCTTGTCACTTGACTGACCAGAACTAAATTTGCAGAATCATATCTTACCACTGTAACACCAGTGCATTCCAGGGGTACTGGCAGTGGTGGGATTACAACGATAGACAAGGCTCAGCGCGGGGCTACAGAACTCAGTTGTAAAAATGCCATGACCGTGTGTACTCGAGTTCTATTTTTTCAGTGCGTGGGTGGGTGGGTGGAGGGGAGGGGGAAGGGAGCACAGACTAGAGAAGGCTGATATTTCCTGGAAAACAGACCTAATGTTAGCTAATTATTACTTTTGCCTAGGTGGAGGCAATTACTGCTTACCATCTGCTAAAGAATGCTTTTGCAGAATTGAGTAACAATCTTTTAAAAGACACTTCTTAAGAGGATGGGCCTGAGTCACAAAGTTTAGATCTGATTCCAAGTCTGCATTTTCTCAGAGTTTGGTTGGGTGTGTTTGGATATGGACTTTTGTTTTGATCCAGCTCTAATTTCTTTACAATTAGTATTAAATATATGCCTTTTAACCTGTAACTTGTTTTATTTCTTGCTCTTCCCCTCAAAGACATCTCATATCTCAGTGATCATCATCTGATTAGAGAACAACTTTAGCTAATTCCATTTTCATCTAGCATGCTGATGTAGTTTTGTCTCATTTTCATATTTACACTTAAATTTCTCAAAATTACTAAATATATCCTACTGAGATGTGGGCATCATGTTACAGTGGCTTGCTTACAGCTGTGTTTGCAGTCGGGTATGACAACAGAAGAGAGTTTATAAAACATCATAAGAATTATTAAAATTTGGTTCAGCCGTTGTTGTTGCATTAGGTGTATGACATATAATGAGGCTGGCTGCTTGTTTGCAATGTATAAAAAAGAAACATTTGTGAAAGTTACAACAAATAATCCTCAAAGACTGGCCGCATTGGTGTTATTCCATTGACTTCCATGGGTCACAAAGCTGTTCAGTAAAAGAATAGGAGTTAGCCCTCTCATTTTTCCTCCCCTTATCCCAGGCACTGTATTCAGTGCATTCATAGCCTCTATGGCTTCTGAAATCTAAGTCTAAAATGCAGTAATAACTAAATTCTGCATGCATTACTATACTGTGTGTTGTAGCTTTGTGGGACGGTGTAGTATCACTTTTGGCTCTTATATAAACAATTGGTATTGTGGGTAGAAGCTTGATTGAAAAAAGCTCCTGATAAGTTAAATTACTATATTTCATTTATAATTACCCTGTTTTTGATTAAATATATATAAACACACTTTTTTAAAAAATAGGAAAGAAACCTGAATACACAAATATAATACAGTGCTGCACAATGCAAATGTGGTACTCTCTGGTTTTCCTACCATGTATTAATAATTCCCATCTTTCAGAGGTTTGGTTTTTCTTACTCACAAAGCAGCTAAAGTGGAAAAGTTTTTCTTGGATACCACACACTTAGTTAAACTGGTCTTGATCCACTGGTCCAGTGGGAGTTGGATCAGACCCTGGACCACAGCTGTGCCTACAGTAAGTTGGGCTAACTTTGGAACTTAAAATTTCTTTTTCGGTGTGAGAATTCCCCCACATATATCATTTTAATGAGCTGTGATGTTACACCTACTGCATTGATACCCTTTTGTCAGTTTGAACGTCTCCTTTGCATATGGAGTGTGCAATGGCTGAACCAAGTTTTACTAAATTTTACTATGTTTTACAGATCAAGATTCTGTGTGAGCTGACAGTTTTCAGTGCAGTACCTCTTTCGGTTGCTGAGATGTAAGCAGCTGAAAATCACCAGATGCTTACTACACAGTGAACAGTTATTGAAGTAAGCTAATCCCCCTCCGCTCTCAAGGGTGACAACCTTCCAAGCACTAGTAAAGTATCTTTTAAAGGGGGAAAGAAAAAAGTACAGCAGAGGAAGTCACAAAAATGCAAAACCACTTGCAAAAAGCATTAATCCAGTAAAATGGCACAAAAATATCCTTTTCTCTAACCCTCCCCAAATCCTTTCCTTTAATACAAGTGAAACAACAAGTGAACAGGATGCGCTCAGTAACAAAGCAGCAGCTAGGTCTGCACATTGCTGCATATTATAGTTGCCCCGTCCAGGTTGGTGCCAGTGCAATTGTCTGTGAGGTACTTTGTTCCCATTTTCCTATAATTTTCAAGGTGGGTTTGTTCATGATTTTCAACTAACAAAGTTTAGTTTTATAAATGGTACTTCAAAAACAAATCTCTGGCTTTCCAAAGGTTAATAATTGCTTTCTGTTTCTTGTTCTATGTTTTGTCTGGCTTAGAAAGCACAACAAAAAATGACAATGCAAATCTGCAAATCCATGGCCTAATGAGAAGCACTTTGCCTTATATTTAACTGTCTCTTTAAGAGGTTTTACACACATGTTGAGTTTGTGGTTTGACTTTCAGAACTGCTGCTTTTGATCAGATTCCACAATTTATTTGTTAAAGCATGTGCTGCTTTAGGCAATTCCTTTCTAATTCTCCCATTTGGTGGACAGGTTTTGATGGTCTGTTTCCACTGTTTTGTGGGTCCAGTGTTTGAGGCAACTGCTGAGCAAAATGGGAAGAATATATGTTTGTAGATGGTGTGCAACATGCATGCAACGGAGAGAAAGCTAAGGAGTTTGACATGATAATGGGAGGATTAAAGTGTGCTTCACCAAATAAATGTCATAATGTTCTTTTTCATTGATTCACTAGCTGCTAAAACTGGCTTAACTCATTTTTAGAATTATTTATGAATGTGACTAGTTTCAAGAAACTCACTGAATTTGTTCTATGTTACTAGATCTTGAATCTTAAAAGGGGATTAAGTTCGCATTGAATAAGAGATTGTGACATGCTGTTGCTAATTTGCCCAGGAAATATGCGATGTTAGTGGTTTCTATTGCATAGTGGTTTTAAAAAAAAAACTCACGCAACTTCATTTTGTCCGTGGTTTTTGCAGTTTGTTTGCCTGAGCTCTAAAGTGTTGTCAGTACTTAAGTCTACAGTAACTGCTGTTTCAGAAATTTATTTCTTGTGCTGACTGAAGAGATTAATTTTCTTCTGCATTCTAGGGACCCTGTTTTTCTTCCCTCATTAAATCTACGTGCTATGTAGAACACTTCCTTTTTAGCCTACTGCTTTTCTAGAATTTTTACATGCTGTTTAATATCAACCTCTCATTGTTGGAGTCAGACTTTTAGAAAAGCTACATTTTTGTGGTGAAATGTTAATCCTCTTGTTTAATGTCACTCAGAGCTTGATTGCATTTTTGAGATCTATGAATATCTGTCAGGGCTGGTCTAGGTTAACTTGGTTCTTCCTCAGCGCATGGGGCTGAACTTGATGATCTCTTAAGTCCCTCCCAGCCCTACATTTCTGTGATTGTAAGCACAAATATAAAATACATTTTGGGTGAAAAGCTGATTCTGTTTACAGGTGTTCAGTCGCTAATCTCCATTTTCATAAATATTGAACAATATATGCTACCCTGATTCATGTGTGACTCCCTTTGACCCTCATGGGATTTTCACACAGATCCAGGATTGTATTTGGCTTTTTATTATAACAATCCAATTTCACTATGTGGTAGAATTTTTTTTTACAGAATATTATTTTTATTTAAAGGTAACTTGCAAAAGAAAAATAAAATAGAGTTGTGCCTTTTCTTTCTTCTTTATCATGTCAAAACCTGAAAAGAGGGATTTTTTTGTATTGTTTTGTTTTGTTTTATTGTTTAGGGTTTTTTTCTGCTTATAGTCCACATTAGACATTCATGTCTTGTCTGCCCTGGAATGCTCTGTGGTGACTGGAGAACATCAAAAGAGTCAAGAAAGTGAAAATAGAGAAGAGATGGGATTTTCAGTCAGGCTATTTAAACTTTTTATTTTTGGTTAACACCTATTTAACTGCAGAGGCTAATGAACACTCTTGATAAAGGACACTTTTGTGAAAGATTCATCACAGCCATCCCATCAATTAAGGGGTGAGAGCTAATAATAAATGTGCTCATAGACCTCTTCTGCCCCCAAAATGAGGTAAAACCAGACAGGACATTCCTGATACCTCTAAAATAAAAACAAGCAGATTTTAAAAAAACTTATAAAAAACCTTCTAGGTCTTCTTCATACATCATTGAAAAGAAAAGGTTGGACCCCAATTTTCTAAAATTCCTTTGCAGGTTAAATTCATCAGTCCATACATACTGGTGTATAACTGTACCTGGCTAGCCTGCCCATCAGACGCCAGCAGTAATGCAGAACCAGTTATAAATGCAGAACTCTAGTCATATTTCAACTTCCCTGAACCTTTCTTCCCCCCCTCTCAATTTATCCTATTCTTTGCCTCTGTTGGCATAAGTCACAAGGTCTAGCAGCTTATTCTGTTTCCTGAAGTTCTGTTCTTCTGACTGGCCCACAAGGAAGAGGGTAAAAGGATGTGAAAGGATGCCCCATACAGTAGCATTAAAACTTGGACTTCTTTTGACCTTCCTATAAAATTCCTCCAATTTAGGTCAAAGAGGGTAATTGGATAGTCTTCACATTTTTAAGCAGTTTCTGTTGCTCTCTGAGGAAGGAGTGGGTCTTGTCCTCTGTAAATATAGGGGTATAACTAATTCCCTTTGATGCTAATGAGGGATTCAATATGGATGGAGAAACAGATTCTTGTATGACTGCAGTTTACTTGCAAACGTGTAGTGAAAGGGATTTCAGGCCAACAGAGTCAGAGGACAAGAGAGATTGCTTCTAAGACCTGTGAGCACTCAGAGTTAATATTCCACCACTTTTTCCCCCTAACTGAAACATCTCATTTATCTGGAAGTACTTAGATCCCACCTCTTCTCTCTTCCAAGCAACTCTAGATGCCAGAAGAGCTTTTAAGTAATAGTGGGACTGGGCAAGTGACAACACTTTTTGAAAATGGCTTGCTGTAAGGGGAAGGGTAGAAAATGTATAGGACTTTAGCCTAATGACCCTTGTATTAGAAAGAGTAAATGGGATGGAATGGGTCCCTAATCTTTTTTAAGACTAGAGCCCATTCCACTAGGGTGATAGCTGCTCCCTGGTTTGAAAGTGGCTAGGTTCAGTAGAATACATGCATAGCAATACTGTGTTAGGTGGCATCATCATCTCTTTAAGAACACTTTGCCCAATCTTCTGAAGTGCTGAGCACTTTCTAGGTCATAGTGAGCACTGTCAACTCCTATTGAAGTCAATGGGAGTCAGCATCTTTCAGGAACAACTTGGTGATGTTCCGAGACTGGGGCTTACATGTGGAATTTTTTGTAGTTCAGAGGGACTGTTTTTGGTGGGTGGATGGATGGATATTGTATCATGAATAGATTTCTCCCCAGTGCCCTATATCCTTTATTCTCTGAAGAAATACATTTTATCTAGATTGACCAGTCTGAGATCAATAAAAAGGGTAGTTCCTTACCGGGACATTAGGTGTCTGTCCAAGGCCTAGCAATTCAGAGGACCTCCTTATATAGCTTTCATATAGTCCTTTCAGTGGGCACTCAATAGTAAGGAAGGCCTTCCTTCCTCTTCCTTTTCAGTAGGCCGTGACTTCAGTTCCAGAAGCGTATGTTGGGAGCTGGGGAAATAAGAATTCCATTGCAGTCTAAAGATAGCAGCAATTCTGAATCCCTGTTTTTGGCTATTGAGAATAACAGAAATTGGAGATGGAAAAGGTCATCTAGACCATCCCAGCCAGTGCTGGGTTTGTCAGTACTCTTATTAACTGCAGCAAAAATAGTTACTACTGATCTTTTAATAAATGTGTTTACATTTCTTGTTTATGGTAGAAATCTATAAAAATCCCTTACATTGGGTGTTAGCTGTGTAATTTTAAGAGGATGTATTTTGTCGTGATATGTATCTAACTGTATCATTGTAAGGTGTAGTTTGAACAGCACTCTGGGGGATGGGGTTCAGGGAGGAGGGCTATTTATAAATATTAAGTTGTTGTTATAAAACCCAAGCCAAGGTAATTATCTGACAGTAGATTTTTATCAAACCAAATACCTCAAATACCTGAAATTTGCAAGTTCTGCAGTCATGGAAATCATGTGTGGAGCTGGTCAACAGAACTTATTGATCTCCTACGATCCTTAGTGTCCTGTCCCAGCACAACAGTTATGTGTATGCTTAACTTTAAGGAGTGAAGTCAGTGGGACTTCTCACCTGCTTAAAGTTAAGCATATGCTTTACTATCTTGCTGGCGCAAGGCCTAGGAACTCATCTCCAGGAATGTGGGGCTTTTAGATTGGGCCAATGTTTTATCCAATTAAAAAAATATTTCAAACACCAATAACAAATTTTACTCCTAAAAAAGAACCAGAATGTCTAAACAAACACACAGCACAAATGAGAAAGCCATATGTTATGTTCTAGTGCAAAATATCAGCTCTGAACATATGATCCAGGCCTTACACTATTGAACAGAATTGTCATTGTATTCATAGAGCTGCATCTGCATGGTCCCCTAAATGCTGTTATACTGCACTTGTGACCTGCAGGATTGAGCAGTGGTCCTGCCTTGTGTATGACAGGTGTGTAGGAGGTGTTTGGAACACTGTCGTCTCTCAGTCCCTTCATTGGATAGACTCAGATGCTCAGGTGTCCTTGCTTTGGTGTAGTGATAGTGAATGAAAATGAAAGATGGGCAAAACCCTTTTCATTATCTTGTTTAAGATTACGGGTGAAATTTTCAAAAGCAGCTCACTGATTTAGGAGCCCACTGAGTCCCACTGACTTTCCATGGGGCGTAGACTCGTAAGTCAATTTGAAAATAGGACTTGGGCTTCTAAGTCACTGAGGCTGCTTCTGAATATTTTACCCTCATTTTTTTGTTCCTCTCGTCAGCTCCACTTATAGAAGAGGAAGTAAAGTACATGCCATTATGTTACTTGTCATGAGTTTGGCAATAGACAAAACTCCAAGCACAAACTGTGGACACAGGGATGGCCATTTGATCAGTGAAAGACATTGCTGAGTCAATTCAGAATAAGATCAGAGGGCCATATCCTCAGAGAGTAAAACTGGAATAAGGCTCTTGACTTCAGTGGACCTATTCTGATTTTCACCAGCTGAGGATCTAGCCAAGAAAGATTTTGTAGAAAGTCTCCTGTTTATTTCTTTTGACTACTAGATGTTGCCCCTCATTTACTGTTGGGTCTCTGCTCCCCCACCCTGGAACTTGGCCTATCCAATCCACAGGTTGATAAGTATCTCATGATCATTCTCCTCTAAAACAGGTACTGGAGACATTACTTTGTTCCTTATACCATCCTTGGTTACCAGCTTTTTGTTGTGGGGAGAGTCACTTATCTACTTTCCTTACTCACCCAAAATATGACTTGGCAAAAGGTAGTCACATAACTAAATTTTGGAAGATTTCCTGATCTCTATTTGCTCTTCTCACTTTCAATGCTTGATGGTTCTGTATTGGTGCACATTTATTTTACATTCTGCACACCTACACAGTGGCGAAGGCATTAATCCAGAAAACAAATTGAGCTGTATTTACAGTGAATATTGTTTATTTCATGTTGATTTTATAATTAGCTTAAAGCTCTTTATTTTGCTAATGTTTTCCCTCAGTCAGCCACCTGCATCTCCCAGCACACAGGAAGCAATCCAAGGAATGTTATCCATGGCAAATCTCCAATCTTCAGACTCCTGCCTGCAGACTTCATGGAGTACCAACCAAGCTAAAAATAACTCTGTTTCAGCCCAAAACTTGAAAAAAACTGGGAGCAGTAACAACAAAAATACAGCTAAGCACTTACCGAAGAAGAGCACAAAAAATAGCATTGACACTGAAGACTATGACGACCAGGACCATTTAGATGCCTGTTTTAAAGATTCCGATTATGGTGAGAGAAAACAAATGTATCTCTGTAACTATGGCTCCAATTCTGAAAGTACTTATGCATGTGCTTAATCAAATGTTTATTGTTAATCCCATTGAAATCAAGAGGACTGCTTTGGTGCATACAGCTACTCACAGGATTAAGTGTTTGCATGTTTGGGGGGTTTATATTGCTAGATTAGACTGGATAAAGTAGGCAAGATTAAAGAGAGAGATTAGATTAGCCAGGCTAGATAGACAAGGGTGAATAGATAGATTAGAATAAACATATTAGACACATGAGATTAGACTCATATTTTATTCAGATTGATCCCCAACATATTACATTTTTATGTCATATAGGGAAAGATTTTAACACGCACAGCAGTGGAGTTGAAATCACAACAATTAGCTAAATCCTAAATTTTTTTAAATTTAAAAATAAAACTTTTATGCAGTGTACCATGAAACTGTGAAATTTATATGTCAGTGAGATAGAATGACATGAATATCAGAGAAGCTGTCAGTAAAGAACCCCTGAATTTGATATGATGGGGTCATGTGGTTAAGTTTTAATGCCAAGAATGCTAAACTCTGCACTGATAGGAAAAGAGGATTATTTGAGACCACTACCTCAAGTTTCCTATATTTTGGAAGAAAGTTTTTTAATAATATAAAAAAGAGGGGAGGGAAATTGAGCAGGTAAAAATATTAACTCTCATGGAAAAATAAAACCACATAGTCATGCAGGGCTCAAAAAGTGTATGCAGCTATTTAGCAACATAATAAAAATGTTATTTTAAAATGCTGCTGCTGGCTGTGACCGTTTAAAACATCAGTGAAATTTGCTTTCACCATTAGGTACAAATATATAAAAGTTCAAACTGAAATATTCAGAAGTTTAATGAAAACAAGACAATTCCATTTTGAAAATATTGTACGATTATAAGAATTTAAGTGCATGTTGCTGGTTTGCAATTACAGCACCTTGTGGGCATATCAGTCAGAATAAATTACATGAAACATCTTATGAAAACGTAATTTATAGACATGATCTACATGTGAAAATGGATAGGGTGATATTTTAAACCCCAACGTTCTTGTTAATTATATATTTATGCTACTATTTAATGGGTTTTCTTTGTTGTAAGCAGCCTGAGTTTATAATGACTCCATTTGTACTGCATCTGGTCAGCAGATTTTCAATTCAGTGGCTGAATTAAAGCAGTAACTTTAAAACCATACATTGCTTTAACAGACAGACTCTGAAATCAAAATTAAATGCACTTTAAAAAAAGAAGGAAAAAAGAAAAACCTCTATCAAGGAGCCTCAGTATATATATAGGATTGAATAAAACTCAACTGATATTGTTACCATTCACCCAAAAGGACTATAAATGTCCCTGGAGAGAACAGTTCAGCTGGCATGTGGCTGCTAGCATATTTTAAAGTGCAAAGAAAACCATTTTCAAAGGTTTCCATAAACACCACCTGCCCTCTCTCTCTCAGTTCATTTAACTCACTACCACTGAGTTATTTGTGGAGCCTCTGGAAGGGTTTGATGTTATACAAGGTATTGATGATGACATTTAGCACTTTGATAGCACCTGATAAGTTCTCTTGCCCTTCCCCTCGTGTGAGGTTGGTCAATAATTATCCACATTTTACTGATGGGGAAATGGAAACACAGAAGGTTTAAGTAATTTGTTCCAGGCCACACAATGAATGAGTGTCCAAAGCAAGCCAGAAATTCCAGGTTCCCAGTCCCATTTTCTGCCCACAAGATCCTGCTGCCTCTGAAGGTTTCGCAAATGGATCTATTTGTGAGCAAAACCCAATGAAATGTAGTGAAAGTGAAACAAAATGTGGAAGCCAGAGATATTGTGTGTTTCTGAATGTCACACAGCTGGTTCAGCCAAACATGAACCAGGATTCTCTTCATGTGTTTAACGATAACACACCTGATTTTAAAGTATGATTTGACTGGGAAAAAACAAAACTTAAATCTGATTTTTTTTTTTTTTTTTTTTTTTGGTGGGGCAGGATTAAGACAAACTGGGAGCCTAGACATGCCACAACACAGGTCATCATGCCTCCGACCCTGTGGCCGTGTCTCTGAGCCCACCCCTGCTCCCCTCTCCACACACACGTAGAGAGGCAGAGGTTCTCCATCCTATCTCAGACTGATGGGTGGTAGCCTGGGATCTGCTTCTGCACTTTAGGAATGGCAATATCCCTTGGGAGCAACAGGGCCTTCGCACTCCCCAGGAGCTGCCTGGATGGGTAGGTGGGCCAGGCCTGCTGCACTCCATACCTCCTGTGCTACACTGTAGTTGTGGGGCTCTCCAGAGTGGCTTTTAAGAGTTAATGCCCTGGTTCACTTCTCTCAGAGGTATTGTTTCAGGCTGCCTGCAGGCTCAGGCAAGCATCACTTCATCGGTTACACTCGGGTCATATTTTCAAACTGTTTTCACAACTGGAGGGGCTTAGAATGTACCTTTTTTTAAAATGAAAGTTGAGATTTTGATGCCATCACATCAGTCCAGGAGCTGGGGTCCTATGGCATAGGCCCTGCATTAATCCAGCCCTGTGTTTTTTCCCCTTCCTGCTTTAGTTTCTGCTGCTCTGTCTCTTTGTCATGTTCAGTGCTCAGTAGCACTGATCAGTCACCAATTAGTAGAGAGTGACAGGGATGAAAGGAAGCCAAAGAATCAATCAGATTTAACCTTTTAAAAATACCAAATCCCATTCATTATCTAAAAGCAGGCTCTCTCCCCTGAGAAGTGGAGGGACTGATTTCTCTGATTCATTAGCAAGGGTCATTCGAGATGGAAAGTAAAACTTTGGGGATCAAACTGGGGAGAAAAAACCCCCAAACATAAAAAAGAGCATGTCTCTCCACTGACCCCCAAAGCCTTTCCATGTGAGAGCTTCATGGCTGGGGAGCTGTGGATCCAGAAGGTGGAGGGAGCTGGGAATAGCTCTGTGTGTCTTGGGGCTGGATGGGAGTAGGCACCAGCAAGAACCAGAACCGATAGCCCTGGCCTGGCCTCGGTCCAGAGATCTACCGTGAACCTGGGATACACACAGGCGTAGGGGCTCACTGAGTCTTGTCCTCACTGAGAACTCACTGAGTCTTGTCCCCTATATTGTTTTTTCTCGCAAGGGGAAAATTTTTATTTTGAATCACGCTCTAAGACGTGCGTGGTTTCAACTGAGCAGAGAGAGGGGAAGAAGTCTGGAGGGAATGCGCTGTATTAATGCCATCCCAGCATTGTTTAACAGAGCAGCATTTTATTGAGTACAGTGGGGGATTTTATTGAGTAATAATTTTATTAACTAATAATCTGAGACTAGCTCTGCATTTTGGCCAAGAGCCTCTGCTTGTGGCATAATCGGGCCAAATTCCACACGCCCCACACAAGGCCTATTAAAATCAGAGGGAGTTTTTCTTGCAGACCAAGATTAACACTGGGCCCATGTAAAGTCAAGTCCACCGCTCTATTTACTCTGAGAAAGGTCTAAGAAGTGGCATTAATCACATACCTCTCACCCAAAAGTGTGGTCAAAATAGTGCTATTTAGCAAATTGGCAAGAAGCTGCCTCTACTCGGGGGTATCCCATGGCCTCACTTTTACCGTGATCGTTGATATTAAATGCCTTCCTCTCCTAAGGATACCATGCTCTGCCTGTGTTTCTTAGAAATGTAGGAAATACTATTCCACACCATGGGAGGGGCACCAAATGTCAATTGAGATGACCGATACGCAGATTTATCCAATCGGGGAGAAATATCCCCCCCCCCATGCATCTGATAGTTAAAGATACTCCAAATATGCCAAGTTCTAGGTGAGGGGAGGACTGGCTTTTTAAGCCAAGAATAACGTCACGTGCTGTGAACCAAAAATTGTGGTGGTGTTATTTTCACTACAGTAGCACCTAGAGGCTTCCAATCAAGATTAGGGTCCCAATGGTGCTAGACTGTGTATAAACATAGTAAGAGCCAGTCTGTGCCCCTAAGAGATTGCAGTCTAAACAGACAAGACCGGTAAGGGGTGGGAGAGAAAACAGGAGGACAGTGAGGTGAAGTGACTTGCCCATGGTCACACAGCAAGCCAGTGGCATTGCTGGGAGCAGAGCCCACATCCCTTGATTGCTAGTCTAATGCACTTATACCCAAGACAACAGTGCCTCTCTGACATTTCCCTCTGAATGCTGCCCTTGGTTGCAGTGTATTACATAGATATTCTAGGACTGATTCACCACTGTGCTTGTCCAGCTCTATACTGCTGTGTACTGGGGTGATGCATACATACCTCATACTCTTGTTTAATACTGTGTAATTAGCTGCTGCAATAAAAGCTGTTTTTTGTTCCTGGTGTAGTTTACCCTTCTTTGGAATCCGATGAAGATAATCCAGTATTTAAATCACGATCGAAGAAAAGAAAAAGTTCTGATGATGCCCCCTACAGCCCGACAGGTAAATCCGTTACATCTTTGATGTTCAGACTCAGGAAAATATTTCAAATTGAAAATCTAGAAAAGAACAATGGGATTCATTATTTATATCATAAAGATTGTGCTTGTCTAGATCTGGCAGATGAGAGACTAACTTTAAAAGAAAATTAATTTTTGTGAGTGCTAAATTTCATTTAACATGTTATGGGCAGTGTTTATCTTCAGCCACCTTTTAAAAATAAAAAGTAACCTCCTCTTGGTTGTGGGCACCTTTTACATCCTGATGGTGAAATCGATGATGTATTGCTAGCATTGCGATAATGTAGTGAAGAAATCTAGCAATGCTAAGGCAGCCCACAGCTTATATATGAAAAGCATTAAAAAAGAAAATGGTGTATATAAACTATTCCTGCTGTTTTCATCAAAAGCTCAATAAAGCGGAATAACTGCTAGGGACAGTTTCTGTGCTGTGCCTCACAGGAAGTGCCACCTTTTACAATGCCCAGATTGTGGGCCCAAGCAGCTCCTGGTGTATCTTAGAGAGCTCCGGGGCTGTTCACATTTACAGCTGTCCGACGTGGGCTGGCTGTGGAGCAGCCCAGAGTGTACATAGCGTTCAGTGCTGCCTGCTACACTTGTGGGGCTAGGATGGAGAGGACAGTGCAGCGTTGCTTAGGTGCTCTACAAGGCTCCCATGCCCAGGAAGAATTCTCCCTTTGTCAGCTGTGAAAATCCTTCTGAAGTATTTTGCCAGTTCATTTGGAATAAGTTCACATTCCCTGAATTTATGATTTTTCATTAAATGTGGTAAATTTTACAAAATCTGGAGGAGAATATGGGTTTCCTCCCAAAAGCTACATAGTTATAGAAAGAGAATTCAGGACTCCACTATATCTGTCATGCAGTGGCCTTAATGCCACTTGGCACTTACAGACATTAGCCCCACTGAAAGACTGTCCATTTAAAAATAAGCTCTCCCTTTTACTTGTCATCCCCTTACCCGTCATTCTGTAGGAATGTAGTGCTCCCCCTACACAGAGAGAGGAGCTATTATACTATATTTTCATTTTGCTCTTACATTTAGCAAGAGTTGGCCCCTCAGTACCCCGGCAAGACAGACCTGTCCGAGAGGGTACAAGAGTTGCCTCCATTGAAACTGGACTGGCGGCAGCAGCAGCCAAATTATCCCAGCAGGTGAGTTTGTGTGCTAGATAGCTTTCCCTTGGAAAATAGTGGTTTTTCTCAAATGGAGCCATTGCACTTCCCCATCTTCTCCTGTGGCTTGTTGAATGTTAACTATGTTTCATAAGAGCTCAAGTTTAATTGCTGTACAAATCCAATCCCGTACTCATTGAATTCAATCACAAAAATCCCAGTGGCCTCAACTGAAACAGGACCAGGTCCTAAATCACACTTGCAGATTTCCAACGATACTGCAAATTAGAGGTTTCTAGTTCAATTAGGTGCTTTAAGAAATTAGCCAACATTGGAATGTTATAGAAAGGTTCGTAGCAAGTGGCTGCACGCTGACAAAATTATCAGCTGGGCAGATCAAGCAAACAAAGAAGTATTTGGGGGAAGCTTCAATGTGAGCACCTTTTACTTGAATGAGTAAATTTACAAAGGGGTAAATTTACAAAGGTATTTATGTGATTTAGGAGTCTAAGTCCTATTTTCAAAATGGCCCCAGATTTTCAAAGCTAGATGCACATAGGCACCTAGTGGGATTTTCAAAAGTGCTTAAGCAAGTTAGGCACCTAAGTCCCTTTCAAAAAATGAGACACAGACACAAAGGTTTCTTAAGTGTTTTTGAAAATGTTATTCTAAGTAATTCAAAATTGAGAATTATACCAGATTTTCATTGCCTTTTTTAACTTAAATTTTTATGTTAAAATCTGAAAGCTGCGATAACATTTTTTCCTATCCTGGTAACTTAAGTTATGAAAATGGATGTTTGTATACAAACGTGCTACAGACATGTACGTAGGCTTGTGCTCTACGCTGGCACTGCTCCCAGCTAACATCTGCATGGTGGTTAATTTTTCTCCGTGAGATGAAAAATATTGAGCCTGATTCTGAGTGTCTCTGTTCCTATACTTGGATCAGGAATGGAGGGGGGAAAGGGGACTTTAAGCTATCTTTGTTCTCCCATTTACTGGGACTGTGCAGCCTTCCGTGTCTGTTCAAGCAACTTCAGGTCTACTCTGATTTGTCTTCTGTAGCCCTCTGTATGTCCTGGGAAACAGAGAATAGCTATAGAGTAGTGCACCCAGACCATTCCCCTGGCAGGCATCCTATACAGGGAGCTGAAGAAGAGCCAGTTTACAGCCTTACCCCAGCTCTCTATTGGCTGGGGGGCAGACCACCTGCTCTAAGAGTGTCCTCAGGGAGCCAATTTTGCCCACTCTAAGGCCTTGTTATACTGCCAGAATGGCATTTGTGTAGTTGAGAATTAGGCCTGTTATGTTCTTTGTAGCATTATTATTCGTATTACTGAAGCACTGGGGGCCTCAGACATGTAGCAAGGTCTCATCATGCTAGGTGCTGTACAAAGACAGTCCCTGCCCTAGAGAGCTCACAGTTTAAGACAAGAGACACAGCAGGTGGATGCAACCAATAGACCAGGAGACAATGCTGTTGTGATCATTTCTCACTCTGTGTCTTTATCCACTTCTGACAATATCCTCATTCATGACACGATACACAGCGTACCAATGTTAATAAATGCCACTGGTTGTCACAGTAGTTGAATGGGGATTCTATGCTTTATTGAAAGGAGGAACAAAAAGGCAAGAAGAAAAAGAATACCAAAAAGAAGTTGTCACCCAACAACACAAATAAACTCTCTCAGGAGGGCAGCTCTCCTGAACCCAAATTGGAGTCTCATTCCAGTAGTCTAGCAGATCATGAATACACTGCCGGAGCAAGCACGTTTGGGGTCGCCCAAGTAAACAGAGGCTCTCAACCGATGGCACCTGGAGTTTTTCTCACCCAGAGGAGACCATCATCATCGTCACAGAATAATGCAGCTGCCAAAGGTACTGTAAATGTTCACAGTGGAGATGATAAAGATCCATTCAGTCCATCTCCCTGACAGGGCAAGCTTGTTCCCTACAGTATAGTCCTGCATCCCTTCTCCATTATGTACTTGTACATTTTTCAGAGGAGCTAGGCTTATTTCCATCAGTTAAGGATCTGGCTATGAGTACTGAGTGGAGTTAGGCCAATAATGCTGTGTGTCACATTATGTGTGGGTGTTTTATGAGGTAAACAATCCCTAGCACTTGCCAAAGTGAACTCCAGAGGTAGTTCCCTGTTTTAAAGGAACTCATATCAGTGTCACAATCCAGCTCATCTACTATCTACAAAACTATTAGCAACGGAGCCGTTCTCCTATCACATTTTCCCCTTTGCTTATTCAGAAACTCCATGTTTTTCCATTTTCTTCCTATACATTTCTTCCATATACAGACACCCACACAGTTTTGCTATTGACTGCAATATGGGCAGGATTTCACCCATAAACCTTAGTACAGATAAAATTCCAAGGCGTATGTGTGCATAGAATATTTTAAGTCACAAAGTTGCCTTTCCTACATTGGAATGCTTGAATTTCAACAGTGCAAATATTTAAACTACTTTTAGGAATTACTGTGCTTAAGGAAAGAAATCAACAACATCAGCAACAACAAAACAACCCCCACACAAACCAACTTGTTTTTCAATATATTTGTTTACTCTCTGTAAATGGAATTTTATTTTTATATCCAAGAACAGCTGGAATCTTAGAGTCCATTTTTTCCCTCCCGTCTTCCACTATCCATCTCAGAGCTCACATGGAAGTCAAGAAAAAGTTAGAGGGAGGGAGGAAGAGACAGTATGTGTGTGAAGTCAAATTCCATAAATATTTACAGTGGAAGTTGAGCATTGAGCCCATCAACAGATATAGTATGTGATATTTTAAGTGACTATATTTCCCATGATTTTATAACTGTATGGCATACAGCAGAGAGAGCATGAGATTTCACGTAGCCCTGTATGCCATGTGCTTAATTTGAAAACATCTGTATTGCTAAATGTGCTGTCAGTAACATTTTCTTAACAAGCTATTTATTGCAAACTCTAGATCCAAAATATGAAGCCAATTAAAAGTAAGAAATATGCACAGGAATTTTTGTTCAGGCTTGTGGCTGTTGGCACAAACACCACTAAAATTAAATTAAACATTTCATTCAAGTTAGGTCTTAATATGTTCACATTGTGGCAGAAGTTGATCTGTTGAAATGAACTGGGTTATATAGTGAAATAAGATATAGCTCAAAATACAGCTGTCAAGGTGTACAAGCCTGTCCAAACTTTGTGATCAGTCTGCCAAATAAGCAAATGCTTTACCTCTCTGGGAAAGGAAAAAGGAACGAACAGCTCTTTGTGACATCCCTGCCTGTTTGTTAGGAGGAGGCTTTAGGACACTTTTCTAAGATTGCTGTTTGGGGTCTGGTAAAACAGGGCCACCTAGAAAGCTGAATGTAATGGGGATTTCAGGGAAATCTGAAGGAGGCAGCAGTGTTAAGCAAAATCAGCCCAGCTTTGGGCCATCACTGGTGTGCTGGGGATGTCTGAGAGAGCTCAATTCAGTCCAGTGGTGAAGAGAGAAAATATTTTTAAAACAGCAGCATGAGTTCCCCTCCCTTCCCTCCCCCCCTTTTAAAACCATGTAGACACTTTTCACCTTCAGTTAAACTCAGTAAAAACAGTGCACTGAGGGTCACTGCTTTCCTTGAGGCCTGAAAGCCACTGAAATCAACTGAAAGACTACCATTTACTTTAATGGGCTTGGATCAGGCCTTTCCTGGAGACACATGTATAAATACATGAATATAGACACAGCTATTCTCCCTTGTACATGTGTGTGTATATGTATGTTATATACACACAAAAATAAGAGAGCACAGTTCGCATATCTGTGTGTCTGTGCGCAGCAAGGGCCTGATCCAGACTCTACACACACTCTAAGTGGTAACTGTCTGTTTACTATTTATTAATGTACCTTTTTGACCAGAAGGTATACAGTAGGTGGCAAGACATGCAGCTAAGATCTTAGTTACACTTCACTGTGGTTTCTTGAGGCAGCTGAATACGTGTCTAGCAAAAAAATATGCTGGCAGCATAAAAAAAACCCAGCACCTGCAATTTTATACATGAATGGGTTTTTAACTGCAACTTCTAACACATGATTTCCGTAACCTGACTGCTTGGTGCTGTTTACTTCTATAGCCTTTTAAGTGTTCAGAGTGCAGCTTTGTTCACATTCGAGCAGAGCTGTTGTGAAACGGTGTCCGATGATTGCGTAGGAGAGCAATGTGTAAAGGATACCTTTGTGCCCACTCACTGCTTTCTCTACCAGCTGGGTGAAGGCAAAGGTGATCAAGCTGCAGTAGTTTCACTGCTGAAAGAGAAGGGGTGAGCAAATATTATGCTTATGTGCATTTATGAAAAGCAGCAATGTTGGTCTGGTGGATCATGTGCTGGACTGGGAGTTGGGATGTGACTTGATCTGTCCCCAACTCTGCTTCCGGCTCAATGTGGATTTGAACAAGTAATAATTTATTTGTTCCTCAGTTTCCCCTTCTGTCAGTGTGGACAATGATATATTTCTGGTTCTGAGACTGCCCAGGAAAAAAGGCACCACTGTATCAATATTATAATTTATTTTGAGTAAAGTATGTAACTACATGGAGATGGGTGCAGTCTTTTGTGCAGCTGAAACTTTCATTCATTTGAGTAAAAGTCTGCCAGTGAAATACTGCAAGACCAGAACCTTGGCTCAGCCCAAGCCTTCCTGCCATTTTGCCCGCTCAGGATCACATCACCAGAGCACAGCTGGGGACATGGGCAGAGTGCCTGCACTAGTGCATTCTTGTCTGATTGTAAATGGATTAAAAGAGGAGTTTTTGTCCCACCGAGGTGAGAGACCATAGGGAAGTAGGTTACACAGAAGTGCAAGCAGAAAGCAAGTACATGACAGTGTGCTGGGCCCTGTGTAAAATCCTGGGCAAACCTGCTGTATTTCCTAGATCTGTCAGAGTGAACATGTCATGATATGGTAGCAGATGAATAGGGAACAAGGTCTACCTAGGCTGCCAGAATTTAATCAAAAGCTTCTAAAACAGAATATGTTTGTAAATCATAAACATAAATAAAAATTAAATTAAATTAACCTCTCTTTGAAACTGCACAGGTCTTTTTTCTAACTAATGCAGTGAGAGAGACAATTACAGCCTTCGCAGCTCTTCAAGTGCACAGTTAAACTGTGTAATCTAGATGGATTATTTTTTTAAACTTACTTTCTTGTGACTGCCTCCATTCCAACTCGCAAGGGTTTAGTGCTTTGCTTGGAAACCATCTTACATTCATTCAAACCCAGCGAGTGAGTTTGCACTAATCTTGCTGTCTTGCAGTGAGCTTTAGATGTTTCTTGGACAATTGAAGAGAGCCCCCTTCAGAATAAATGCATGTATGCCTTCAAACATCTCTCTTGGGTACTTTGATTCATCAACAGTTACATAGGGAATGGTATAGAATTTTTGTACCAGCTTAGTTTCATTCTTAATTAAACTTGGTTAAAATCCATAGTAAGGCAGTCACCAGGAGTGAGACAATAAAGTATAGATTGGGCTACACAGCACAGATTTGCAATGACTGGAAATGCTTGGTTTTCTTTAGAGCATTCTGTTTGATGATATATCACATGCACCATGTTAACTGTAATATACACATTCAAAATGTAATTACTTCAGATGGAAATCAGACGTGTGCTCACACCAGGGCTGAATTTAGCCATTCTGCTTTTGTACCCAGGCTGCTTCTATATAGCTGTGGCTGCTGTTACTTAATTTTTTTCTTCTTTTTTCAATTTTCAGGAAAACGTACAAAAAAGGGTATGGCAACCGCAAAACAGAGGCTTGGGAAGATTTTGAAAATCCATCGGAATGGGAAACTTCTCCTTTAATATTTAGAAAACTGGGACTTGATCAAAGCTCAGTAATTCCTGAGCTGACACTAACTCTTCAACTCTTGAAGGATTCACTAGTATTGTGCATCATTTTAGGGACAATACCAATTAACTTTTTGCCACCACTTTAATAATTCTTTTTAACTTTCAGCAGTTAAAGTGTACAGAATACTGCTATAAATATTTTTAATATAGATGTCCTTTCTCAAATTGCTGAGAGTGACTAGTTCGCAAAAAGTTAATGATAATCCAAGAAATTGAGGATCATTCCAATTTTAGGAAAGTATCCCTTTAACTTGTTCATAAGTGGAAACCATCTGTTTTAACAGAATGAACATCCATTTCAGTTACATTCACTTAAGAAAAAAATGTACCATCTTTAAAGAGGTATCTGGTCAAGGAGCAGGAGATTAAATTTTAAAATTCTGCATTTGTCTAACAAATAATATTAAAAGGTAGGGGACCGTAAGTTTGACTTCTGGAGACATTTTCTCATGCTGTAGCGAATGCAGACGGAAAACTGCATGAAGTAAAAGTTAATGATCTCACCCTGATCCTGATATAGATGTGTTGGTCAACAGGAAGACCCATGACTGCACTTGAGCACTACTCCATGCCTCTCAGATAGTTAGTTGCTGGTTGAACAACACTGGGTGCACCAGGCAGTGTTTGTTATGCACAGTGGGAGCTGGTTTACTGGGGGTTCATAACTGGTTGGGAGTTTTAGCTAGGTCTTTGTTTTAATTCTATGCCTGCGGGCCAGTGTTTTTAGCTAACTGACACACATGATGGTACGTAGCTTGTGTCAGAGTCAAAATCAAAGCACATAAAGATGTGTTGCAGACTTTGCAGTCACTTTAACTGCAGTACATGAAGTCAAGCTCTGCTTCTTCATGTGCAGCTTTTGACGCTTATATCAAAGCACTTCTTAACAGATACACTTACTTTGGGAATGAGGGCTGCATGCACCCAGGTGTCAGATAGTGGGGAAGTTTAGCTTATTGACAATTTGACTGGATACTTTTTTGTCTTTTAACTCTTTTAGTGTTTGGTGTAGAGTGCATTCTTTTACATTAAACTGCTTGTCTGCATATAAACACTTGAGGGGTTAAATTTGTTTCTCAGGCAATCCCGTATTTTAATTTTTAGATGTGTTTACTAAGGCATATTTTTCATAGAATGTAGCTTGTAAATAGCTTTTTAAATAACTTCTTTTTTATAAAAGTAAAGTATCTTTAGACATTTCTTTCTATAGAATACTTCATTAACATTTATACAAGCTGTTGCTGAGTATTATCAGTTGTATTTTAGTTTGATTTTAAAAGGGTTGGGGGGTTTTTCACTTTTTTTTTTTTTTTTTTTTGGATTTGGGCGTTGCCTGGAAAACAAGTAAAAATTTGTGCAGCCTTATAAAATGTCTTATACAGAATTAAATAGTACAAAATAATCTATTTAAGACACATTTTGAAGAATAATCTTCAACTTTAATACCAGCTCTTTGTTTTAATTCTTGTATTATGAGGGGATACAGTTATTTTACTAGCACCTTGTGAAGTGTTTCTGTGTTTTGTGATGATGTAATTTATTAATGT
This sequence comes from Emydura macquarii macquarii, assembly GCF_026122565.2. Taxonomy (NCBI): domain Eukaryota; kingdom Metazoa; phylum Chordata; order Testudines; family Chelidae; genus Emydura; species Emydura macquarii. The sequence continues at coordinate 3,926,443 of NW_027131105.1, read as the reverse complement.
TTGTAGCTTTTTATATTTGTACATTTCTTATGAGCTTTGTTTATATACACATTACCTGGATGTGATGTCCATGAAAAAAAAAACAGCTACAGGAAACAACTGAGGCCTTATTAACTAACCTTTATACTATTATAGTGGGACATGGATTCTGAATGCTAGGAGTCTGAGAAAGTTAGTTGAATAGGGCCCCAGATTTATGCAGAGCAGGGTTTTTAAGCTTCCCTAGTATACTGTTCTTGTTGAGGAGCATTTATATAATATAACCCAGACATCATGCTGTTTTTTTTTATTATTATTTTCGCAACATGTACATTTCTAACAAAGTTTATTGTGGCTATCTATTACAGTGTTTTATTTACTGATTCATATCAAATGCTCTTGTATCAAGTCCATGAAATCTAAGTAAACTTAGATCAAAGTTTAAAAAAAAGTAAAATATTTCAGGTTTTGTATAGCATTGTGTTTGGTGTTTTTGTAGGGGTTTTCACTTTAATCTATTACATAGTAATAGTTATGGGCCTACTAAACTTGCCACCTTACTGTAGGATGAGACAGATAGATGGGCCCCCACGTGGGAGGGAAAAGGGTACACTTTACAGGGGCCCGGAGGCCCTGCCCAGGCTGCAACCCCCATTCCCAGGAGGAAAATTTTTTTCATGGCTCATGAGATTGTATGTATGGGATGAGGGATTGTGGTATGTGTGGGGGAGGGGGCCTGTTTTACAAGTTTGTACTGGGCCAGAAAAAATTATGCTTGGGCCATGAATACTACAGAGCAGAATGTGGTCCTTTGTTTCATCCTGTTAGACAACAGTGGTGCTTCATGCGTTAGAGAAGGCAGCCACAACTGGGGTGGAGATAGTCAGAGGAAGATTTAGAATATTGTAGTATTTCATAAGGTTGGGAATGCTTATACTGACAGACGGTGCAGATGGCCTCAGTCATGCAGACTGCTGCACACGGACACCTTCCGCTTCACCCATGCCTGCAAGGAGCTTTGTTAAAGTCACTTACCTGTGAGTTCTTATTGGGCTCTACGTCTGTAAAACTGGGTTGAAAAATCTCCTGGGAACAGGCTTTCCCATACTTTCAGTGCCCATCCCAGTCTAGACAGTTTTGAAATAGGGGGCTCTAATTTTTCCTGAACCAGTTCACCCATCCCTACTTGAGTACTAAAAATATCAAATGTATTTTTAGTCCAAAACTGGCATAAACCCAGAGAGACAAAGGTTAGTTAATAAATGAATAGAAATATTAGAAAGAAGATGGTTTGGGTGCTCCAACATTCCGCCCGAGATAAACACAAGGTTTGCTTCCAGCACAGATATAACTCCATGGGGAATGAGGCAAGACTGAAAGCAGTGACACGGCAAAGCAGGAAAGTCTTATTTTTCCTGTGTATACCAGGTCTATCTCCCAGCTTCAACTCGTGCTGTTTTCTAGCCAGTCTTCCCTGCAGTGGTAGATTGGAAACCATCCCTGAGCTCAATATCACATCTTGCCCCTAAGCTGTGTATTGCATCCCAATCTCTGCCCACTGCTGCCAGCACCATCTTTCCCCTGGCCTTCCCCGACTTGGACACGAAGGCGCCCTGCTTTGTCCTGGCCTCATGGAGTGAGTTAGGAGACAAGAGTGGGTGAAGAGCTGGTTACATCAGATGTACAGGCCAGGAGCTGGAGGACAGTTTACAGCGGCATGGAGGAGGGGGGGGGGAGGGGTCTTGGTTGAAGCAAGTGCCCATGCTGCATTGCCTTTTGCGCCCAGAAAGCCTCACTCACCCCTGAGCTACTTCCCTTAGCGGCTCCCTCTAGCAGTTTCTTAGATACAATCACCACCACACCATGATTCCTAAAAGTTATAGACACAAGTGGGATATCTCAAACATTCCCAAAGAGAGAGAAATGAATGTTACCATTTCCATAATGGAATTAATTGTTTTCTGTCCCTTATGGGACCCCGCTGATGGAGGCATCAGTGATGGGCTTGCTTTTCGTGCAGCTTCTCCATTAATGCGGTTCATTTTTTTTAACAGCATCCAGCCAAAACAATAAAATGTTTGCATTTAATGTTTTAAAAAACCTGCACCCTGATAAGCCCAAAATGTGGCACAGCTAAAAAGGCTAAAAACTGCCCTAATTTACAATTAAATCAGTAAGGAAAACTCTGCACAGTTTATACAGGATTTTCTCATATGGGCTATGCGCACTAAGAATGCATTCCTGAAAAACTAATAAAGGAGAGGGGCAACCTTTTTAGTCTTGAGCCAGATGCCCTCCCCTTTCATCAGAGACATGTGCAGCTAGTGCAAGGTTAAAAAATACAGAACACCAAGGGCTGGTAACGTGAAAGAGAGCTGTGCAGAAAGGAAGGCTGGCCTCATGCATGTTATAGAATGTGAGTTTGTGCTGCAAAAAGATACAGCAATAGTTCTGCAACATGATGCAGATTTTTGGCCCTGATTCATCAAGGTACTGAACCACATTTAAGCACGAGTAGTCACTGGCACCATTCAAGATGTGGTTAAATACCTTGATGAATAAATCAGCACGTGTTGAATTTCATTGCCCATTTGCTTCAATATGTGGTGGGCTAATTTGGCTCTTTAAATTAATGTAACATTTTAAAGGATACACTTAGATTCTGAGTCTTCTAGGGTCAGAAACCTTTTCCTTTAATTCCACTAAACTCCATAAACACACTTATTTGGGGGGTGGGGGAAAGGGTTTAGTGAGGTTTTTTTTTTTTAACCATAATGCCTTCCTATTCATAGTTGTAAACTACACATAAATTCATCCCATTGACTTCCATGGAGCAACATCAGAGGTAAATTTGGTCCCATGTGTTTTGATGTCAGGGTAGCATATTGTTTAACACTACTTTTAACTTCTCCAGGGCTATACATTTGAAGATCTATCTCGCTTAAGTAAGTTTTGCATCAAAGTCTTCAAGCACTTTACTCACATTGATTAACTAAGTTCTCTCTTCAAGTGATTGCTCATATCCATTCCATTATAGGTGTGTGCGCGCCCCGTGCACAGATTCCCGGAACTTTTTTCCCTTAGCTAACTCCGTAGGGTCGGCACTGAAGAAAAAGAAGTGGCTAGAGGCTGCGCACATAGACTCCCCCCTGCTACCAGGACAGCAGGGGGTACAGCGGGAGATGCCCCAGCCACGTGCCGTGGCGAGTACTCCGGCACCGGCATCTCCACGTAGGGAGCCTCCCCCGACTCCTCAGGGTGGGGGGAGTGCCCCTGCAAGGGCCGTCGACGCCGGAGGCGTTCGCTGTGGCATGCACCCTCATGGGCATGCCCACGCCTCTGTCCCCCCCTTGGCCGAGGATTCCGGGACCGGTGTCTCGGGGTAAACCCGCGTTGGGTTGCCTCGGTGGGTGGAGGAGACGGGAATCGAGGTCTCTCCCCAGACAGTCGAGGAGGGTTGAGAGTGCGGGCTCCCCTCCTCGCTCTGACTCCGAGTCTTCGAGCTCCTTGACACCGCGGCCGGTCGAGAGACAAATGCTCGAGGCGAAGACGGTACAGTTCTGCCTCAAGCGGGGACATCAGTTTGGGCTCTGGTACTCCAGTGTGGAGCCCCGCTCGGCACCAATCCCCTACGCTGCCCGCCTTGGCACCGTGTGCCTCGGCACCGCCTGACATGTCGCGCTCACGATCTACATCGCGACAACGTAGGCATCACCGCTCCTGCTCCAGATCCGGGAAGTGTCGCCGTAAGTCTTTGAGACGGAGGAGGCGCTCTGCCTACAGCTCCTCCCCTCGCCAACGCCGGCACCGGAGGTCGTCGTCCCGGAGCCGCTCCCCTTCCAGGACCTAAAAGCATAGGTCAAGCGGCTCGGGTTCCAAGGGACGACGCATGGACGTGACTCAGCAGGCTCCCCCGCCTGCACCTAGGTGGCCCCAAGGCCTCTGGTAATGGCAGTATTGGGGGCCGTGAGATACCCAGATGGGCCAAGGGACCACCTCTATTCACTCCTCGGTGGCCCAATGAGTGCCCCCACCAACCGGTCCACAGGAGGGTCACCCTTCTGAGGAGGGGTCTGACCCAGAGGAAGGCCCTTCTGCAGGGGTTCTTCCACAGTCATCCTCCTCCTCTCCGGATGAGATGGTGGCCAGAGACCCTAGAGCCCCCCTCTTTGACTTCCGGGGCCACCAGGACCTCCTGAGGAGAGTGGCTGACAATCTCGGCTTGGAGATTAAGGAGCTGTTGGAGGAGGAGGACCCCCTCTTTGGGGTCTCTGAGGCAGCAGGCCCATCACGTCTGACCCTGCCTGTTCATGAGAGGGTTATGAGGATAGCTAAGACCCTCTGGCAAGCCCCCTCCTCAGTGGCCCCCACCTCGAAAGGCGCTGAGCGCAAATCCTATGTACCTAAAGAGGGGTTTGAATTCCTATATGCACACCCCGCCCCAGGTTCGCTCGTAGTGGACGCAGTGAACCAGCAGGACCGCCAGGGTGGCCAGGGCAACACCCCTAAAGATAAGGACAGCAAGAAGCTGGACCTTTTTGGTCGCAAGGTGTACTCTACTGCGGCCCTACAGCTGAGGGTCGCGAACCATTAGGCCCTCATGGGAAAATACAACTTAAATCTGTGGTCCTCTCTGCAGAGGTTCTCCTTGGGGTTGCCCCCGGACCAGGCCGCAGACTTTGCCACTGTGTCGCAAGAGGGCGTGGCGGTGGCTAAGGCAGCACTCCAGTCGGCTAGTGACGCAGCGGATGCAGCCAGCAGGGCGATCGCTTCGGCCATCGTCATGCGCCGCTGCTCCTGGCTCCAAGCTTCTGGTCTGTCACAGGAGGTCCAACAGTCCATTCAGGACCTCCCCTTTGACTACACCGGCCTCTTCTCTGAGAGGACGGACGAAAAGCTCCACGCCCTAAAGGACTCACAGGCCACCCTGAGATCCCTAGGGCTATACACCCCTCAGGCCTTGAGGCGCCAGACCCGCCCTCAGGCCCAGAGGCAGCCGCAAACTCCGCTGAGGCTGCCCCCCAGACCCACTCAGCCCAGGAGGGGTAGGGACAGGTACCGGGTGCCCAACCGCTGCGACCAGCAAGGGCCCCCTCCGGGTCCTAGCAAGGCCCTAACAAGGGCAATGCGCCCAATAAAAGATTTTGACGGGGTGCACGGGGGTGGCACTCCTCCCTTCCCACTGGATCGCTCCAAAATTTTCTCCCACAGGCTTCGGCCATATCACGCTGAATGAGAGGCCATTACCTCAGACCAATGGGTCCTTGGCATAGTCCGCAAGGGCTATGCCTTACAACTTACGGCCTTCCCCCCGAACTCTCCTCCTACCCAGTCCCTCTTCAGGGACCCCTCTCAAGCCCAACTCCTCATACAAGAGGTCAACTCCCTCCTCACGCTTGGTGCAATAGAGGAGGTTCCTCCACAAGAACAGGGAAAGGGATTCTACTCACGGTACTTCCTAATCCCCAAGGCCAAGGAGGGCCTGAGGCCAATTCTGGACCTCTGCCGCCTGAACAAGTTTGTCAGGCACACCAGGTTTCATATGGTCTCCCTAGCTTCCACCATTCCTACCCTAGATCCAGGGGACTGGTTTGCCGCCCTCGACCTGGAGGATGCGTATTTTCATGTCACTATCCTTCCAGGTCACAGAAGGTTCTTAAGGTTTATGGTAGCTGGATACCACTACCAGTTTTCTGCCCTGCCTTTTGTCCACGCCAAGGGTGTTTACAAAATGCATGGCAGTGGTAGCGGCCCACCTGCGCCGCAGAGGAGTCCAGATATTCCCTTACCTGGACAACTGGCTGATTCGGGGCAAGTCCAGGGCCCATGTGTGGAACAGCCTGGCTCTTACCTGCGCCACATGCACCAGACTGGGGCTGCTCATCAACGAGCAGAAGTCTACTCTCACCCTGGTGCAGCGCATAGAGTTCATAGGGGCCACCTTGGATGCCACCCAGGCCAGAGCCTTCCTTCCTCAGACTCAGTTCGAGACCATGGCTGCCATAATCAGCAATCTCCACAGGTCCCCCATGACGACAGCCAGGCACTGCCTTCAGCTGTTGGGACACATGGTGGCCTGTACTTATATGGTGAGGCTGGCTCGCCTCAAGTTAAGGCCTCTCCAAGGGTGGCTGGCCTCAGTCTATGAACAAGGTGGGCAAGGTTCCCGCCCAGGTATTGTCCTCCCTGGACTGGTGGAGAGACCCCGGGGAGGTTCTGAGGGGCGTTCCCTTCAGAGACTCGGCTCCCTCAGTTACTCTGATAACGGACGCCTCAGACGAGGGTTGGGGGGGCCCACATCAGCAAGGGCCTGAGCACCCAGGGTCTATGGTCACCAGATGAGAGGGCTCTCCATATAAATGTCAGAGAGCTCAGGGCAGTCTGCTTGGCCTGCAAAAAGTCTTCATCAAATTCCTGAACGATTCAGGTCCTTACAGACAACACGGCGCCCATGTTTTATATAAACAGACAGGGGGGAGCGCGCTCCTCGGCTCTTTGCCACTTTGCTGTGAGGCACGATTTTCACATGTCTGCCTCTCGCCTCCCGGGGGTCAGGAATGACGAGGCAGACTGCCTCAGCAGGTTGTTCTTACCCCACCAGGACTGGTCACTGCACCCGGAGGTGGTGACTTCAATATTCCAGAAGAGGGGGGTTCCCCAACTGGACCTGTTCGCGTCGTCCTGGAACAGGAAGTGCCCGAGGTTCTGCTCGCTCCGAGGTCGCGAGCCGGGCTCCCTCTCCGACGTGTTCCTTCTAGACTGGACGGGGACCCTCCTGTATGCATTTCCCTCCATTCCGCTCCTGCCCAAGGTCCTCTTGAACATCAAGAGGGACAGAGCGGATATGATACTGATTGCGCCAGCTTGGCCACGACAGCATTGGTACAGCATGCTGCTCGACCTGTCAATCGATACGCCGCTCCCGACGTGCCACGACCTGCTCTCACAGGACCAGGGTCGCCTGCTGCACCCGGACCTGGACTCCCTCCACCTGACGGCATGGAGACTCTGTGGCTGACGGAGGGAGAGAGAGCCTGCTCGGCGCAGGTCCAACAGATTCTGCTGGGCAGCAGAAAACCTTCCACTCAGGTTGTGTACCGGGCCAAGTAGAAGCGTTTTACTTGTTGGGTGGAGTCCCGGGGTGTCCCACCATCTGGCTCACCCATACAGGCGATTTTGGAGTACCTGCTCCAACCGAAGCTCCAGGGTTTAGCACTGGTTTCCCTAAAAGTGCATCTGGCAGCTATCTCGGCTTTTCACCAGCCGATGGAAGGGCATTCCCTGTTCTCCCACCCCATGTCAGGCAGATTCCTCAAGGGGGTGGAGAGGCTGTACCCCCAGCTCTGTGACCCGGTGCCTCCCTGGGATTTGAACCTGGTCCTCGCCATGTTGACAGGACCCCCCTTCGAGCCCATGGCTACATGCCCGCTGCTCATCCTCTCTTGGAAGGTAGCCTTCCTGGTGGCCATTACATCGGCTAGGAGGGTTTCCGAGCTCAGAGCTTTAACCTCAGAGCCCCCCTACATGGTCTTTTATAAAGATAAGGTCCAGATGAGGCCCCACCCAGCCTTCCTGCCTAAGGTGGTGTCTCAGTTCCACTATAACCAGAATATCTTCCTCCCCGTGTTTTTCCCCAAACCACACGGTTCGGAGAATGAGCGGAGATGGCACTTGCTGGACGTCAGACGAGCCCTGGCCTTCTACATCGAGCGGACCAGGCCGTTCCGGAAGACAACGCAGCTGTTTCTGGCAGTGGCGGACCGGATGAAGGGCTCACCTGTCTCCACCCAGCGCATCTCCACCTGGATCACCGCCTGTATTAAAACCTGCTACGAGTGGGCGAAGGTGCCGCTTCCAGGAGCTGTGACAGCGCACTCAACCAGAGCACAGGCCGCATCTGCTGCCTTCCTGGGAGGAGTGCCCCTGCAGAACATCTGCAGAGCAGCAACCTGGTCGTCGGTCCACACCTTCACGTCCCACTATGCCATCGTGCAGCAGGCGAGAGAGGATGCAGGATTCGGCAGAGCCGTGCTGATGAGAGCAGCTCACCACTGACTCCTACAACCTCCAAGGTATGGCTATTAAATCACCTATAATGGAATGGATATGAGCAATCACTCGAAGAGAGAAAACAGGGTTACTTACCAGTAACTGTTGTTCTTCGAGATGTGTTGCTCATATCCATTCCACACCCGCCATCTGTCCCCACTGTCAGAGTCGGCAGAAAGAAGGGACTGAGGGGCCGCAGGGTCGGCGGCGCCCTATGTACCGCGGCATGAATGCAGTACTCTAGGGGGCGCCTGAGCTGACCCTACAGAGTTAGCTAAGGGAAAAAAGTTCCGGGAATCTGTGCACGGGGCGCGCACACACCTATAATGGAATGGACATGAGCAACACATCTCGAAGAACAACAGTTACTGGTAAGTAACCCTGTTTTTCACAGCACCAACAGGAGATAAGTCTTTGTCCCAATTACCAGATAGGGAAACTGAGCCTCAGAGAGGTTGAGCTGGGACTAGAACTCGCACCTCTTCCGTCCCAGTCCCTTATTCTATTTATTAGGCCTGAGCCCTCCTTTCATGCAAAATGGGTTTTGATGAGCTCTCTCTCAATTGCTTTGAACAGATAACTTTATGTTCAGTGCTTGTGGCTAGTAATAAAGCAGAATATTTGTGTTAAAGAATTAAAATATGGGACAACGTGGCTGTACCTTTGGCTCTTCTCCTCCCTCCCACCGCCCCCCCACCCATTTAAAGGTTTTTAACCATAGTCTCTCTCCCAAAACATAAATATGGTGCAAGCTATGAATAATGGAAATGGCTGTTGGGGAGCACCAAAGCTATGAAATGTGTGTAAATTCATCATTTCACACACATCGGACTACAGCGATCAGTTCAGAAATCTGAACTTATTCATAGCTGTGGTGATTCTAAAAATAAGCCTGCCTATAGCGTTTTATTATACCAAGAAATGTAACTAGCCACTAGATGGCACCCTACGTCTTCATTAGATGCACCACTTGAATTAGAGTGACCCCTTTGATTTAGTATATAAAAACGTGATATAATCTTATTATTGTTTAACCTTTTTCCAACATAGGCAAGTGAACATAAAAGGAGGGGAAAATATCCAACATCAAGAAAAAAAGATAAAAAAAATCTGGAAATGGAATTTAATCAAACAGGATTTTGCTGTTTCAGCTGATGCTGTATTGCCGTGAATGGTCATGAACACTGCAAGACCTTTTGGTTGATAGAGAGGATCTGTGTGTTAAATTAATTTTAAAACATAAGCAGTTAAGTTTGAGTGGTGATTACTGAACTGCCAGCCTCAAATGTCACAAAGTTATGATCGGCTTGAAAAAGTATAATAGAATTTTGGCCTTTTTGAGTTTTTTCTCCCCAAAACTTTGCCAGTTTTCTATTTGGGGAAAAAATATTCTCAGGCAGACTCTTGCAACAGGTGGCCCTTTCAGAAAAACACCAACTCTAGGCAAACATCAGAAGAGTTGGCACCCCTGGGAATTGTACAAATGATTTTGAAATAATCACAATGGAAATGATTGCTCAGTGGGACATGAACGGTGAGGCTTAGCCGTCAGAATTCAGGTCCTGCTTAGTCTCTCTCCTTCTGAGACTTGGTCCCTCTGACACTTCCTTCTCCTGCCAAGCGCATTGACTTGGAGCAAGGATGGGCATGTTACATGATCACAAATATTTATTTTACAAGTATACTAATAACTCCTTCAGTTGCCTTGTCGCATGCTTGCTGGGCAGCCTCAACAGGTGACCTTCCCGTTGGAATAAATATGTGGAAAACCAAGGGCTGGCGCCACAAAAGATTTTGGCACCTAAATGCCATTTTATAGCCAAAATGTAGATTCCTAAAACCCCCACACAGCTGCCTCCTAACCCTGTAGCTACCCTGAATTTCTGCTGATGTGCATGTGGCCAGCTGCCCCTATCACACCTAAACCAGGCAGCATCCTTATTCCCTATGGTCCAGTGGTTAGAACAGCCAGCTAGGAGACCTGTATCCCAACTCTGTTTGACTTAGAGCAGGCAACTCCAGCAGGTTGTAGGGGACAAATCCCCACTCAGCCTGATCCATAACAGGGACTGGTACCCAGGTCTGCCATTCGTCAGATGAAGGCCCAAACCCTTGGGCCCCAGGGTATTTTGGGGACTCACTGGCTCCTGTCAAAGCTGTTCCACTTTGTATAAAATAGTTATTGGAACAGGGACTTGAACCTGGGGCTCCTGAATCTAGTAAGATTGCCAGAACCACAGGACAATAAAGTCATTCTCTCGCTTTTGCTAGTATAATTATTTTTTTCAAGTATTTAATACGAAGTGAATCAGCTTCAGCAGGAGACTTTGGGAGGAAAAGTTCTCCCCAAAATAGCTTGTAGCTCAACATTATTAATTCATTATTATTATTATTATAACCCTTCATTATTAATGACAAAGGATAGGACCTTGGTTAGGTGCCTACACCAAGGAGAAGGTTCGTGGCTGAGAATTCCCAGCAGAGGGAGGTGTAGCCGTCCAGCCCAAAGTCAGGTGCCTAACTGCCTTCAAGGGTAGGGATGAAGCCACAACTGTCTCCTTAGCATTGCCTAGTGGCAAACTTAGGCACCTCTCCATGCAGCATGCTGGGGTTTGTGACTTGCCCTGTGCATATGCAGGCAGCCTTGACAGGTGACAGTGGGTTTCACAAGGGGGCAGCACACCTAATGTTAGGCATTGCAACAACTGAGCCTAAATTCCCTTTGGGGGTGCTAGCCCTGGATGCTGATTTTAAGTTGACCTGAGCGGGAGATCTCAAATAAAACCAGGATTTCTCAGAGAGGAGGAACTAGACCTGAAAACACCTGAACTTTTCACAGATGTTCAGTTCTGCTCCCAATCTCTAGTTTCACATGAGATTCCTGATACTTGATGCCACCTACGCAGGAAGTATGGCACGACCCAGCTTCTTTTACGGTCCTAGTAGAAACCCAGCTGGCCAAAAGAATGTGAACATTTAGAAACACCAGAAATTTCCACAACAATTAAAAAAAAGGTCCCTGCAGAAGGTCCTGAAGAAATGGAACCTCTACAACCAACAAAAACTCTCTACCATGGAAGCCATCAAAAGAAGTTGATTAAAATAAATCAACATGTGGCTGATTCAGCGAGGAATTTATTACATAGTGTGAGGAAATGTAAAACCAAAACGATGATAGGTTGGGAGAAATGACAAATGTGCCAATCCATTTGACAAGAAGTAGTAGTCTATAACTCGGAACATCTGAGTATTTAAAGTCCAGGCAGGAATAACAAAAGGTTTGTTGGCAAATGTAAATCCCATTCACAGAGAAGAATTCCTAGGGAAAATGTGAGACAAAACACGAGCTACCAAAGAGGCAGACCACCCAGTATCATTGTGTGTGTTCAGCTAGGCTGTGATTCAGCAACACACATACTTCAGAACATCATAAGCGGCTAAAACCATGGACTTCAATGGGCTTACTCAGGCTTAAATTTAAGCACATGCGTTCTGGATTGGGACCCTACTGCCTTACAAGAAATTGCCACAGGAGGTTCATGTTAGTCTTATGATAATTCAGATCCTGACTCCAAGGGCATACAACCTAAACCTGTGATGAACAAACTTTGCTAAAGAATTGCACAGGTAACAGCCCCCAACTGGCAGTACAAAGTACATGCCACAAGTGTAATGAAGTCGAGTGAAGTATGTCAACTACGAGATACTGGAGCTGGCCTATCTTCACATGGAATGGAACTTCAGGAAGTACCAGCTTTACCTGCCATGTGCATCACTGGGCAATAGACTATCACAAAGCGGAATATATTTCTCTCTGAGAAGAACCAGCTGGCGAAGTTACTACTGGATAAGGCAAAAGTTGCTACATCTGCCAGTTGGATGTGTGCACCTCCCGTTACTATTCTGCTTCACATGGCAGCATTGGCCAAAACCAACCTCTTAATGGTTTTCCTAACCCTTGTGTCCAAGCCTGTTCAAAAGTAGAGTAAATACCACACCTGCTCTTTGTGGTTTGTAGGGGTGAATCCCTCTATTTGTTTGCTGCAGTATCCTGAGCCACGGCCTCCCCCAGCCCACTAAGTGTGTAAGGAACAGTGCTTATTCTAACTAATGTTATAAGCCATGCACAGAATTTGTCTGTGGTTTTCACCAGTTCCCCCCTGCATTTCTTTTTAAAATATACATAAATTGGATTATGACACGGCAACCAGATGAAGTACTAGGACCTCAGCATGGTACAGCAGCCTTTAATTGTGAATTAATTAGAATAGGAGTAAGTGAGCACATGCCTTTACCTTGGCAGTATCTGTGAAAGAGAACACTTCTCCCTGAGCCAGGGCGTGGTTAGAAGGCCTTGGCTGAGTTTCCTTTCAGAAATTCATGTAAGAGTGAACCTAAAGGGGCCCTCCTGGGCTGAAGGCATGTGTAGAATGTACAGGAGGGTTCTCTTGGCTCTGCTGAGATAGACTGAATTTATTTTTACAAACATTAAAGGGTTAGCTTCATTTATGTGCTGCCAGCAGGCTTGGCGTAGGATCTGAGCATTTCTTCCAGACTTATTTGCTTACTTAGATTATCCTAAATGAGTGATCTTCATCTCCTCCAGGGAATCCTAATCTATTGTCTCCTAATCAATAGAAGTCCCTAGCTCTATGCTGAAAGTTACCATGTTTTCCTCTTGCAGAATAAAAAAAAAACCTCCCCAGTCACTGTAGCCGCGAGTCATTGAATTGAGTGTTAGAAGCTGTTCATGCTGACGGCTGGGCCACACTGAAAACGTACGCTGGCAAAGCTGTGTCTCTCACGGATGTGAAAAATCCACCCCCCTAAGAGACCTCTATGCCAGCCTAACCCTGGTGTAGACATTATTCCGTCAACCTAACTACTGCCTCTCGGGCAGGTGGATTGACTACAGTGATAGGAGTAGTGAGTGTCTACACTGAAGGGCTGCAGCTGTGCCACTGGAGCATTGTAAATATGGACAGACCCTGAGTTTCAAATGCTAGAAGCAGCAAAGTCCCAACTCTCATCTGTGCAATGTGCCTCCTGAATGACTGACTGCCCCGTCACGTGAGCGTTTAGGGACCTGAGTACATCTCAGGAGTGGGTCACGATTACGTATTTTGGCCTCAGTTTTAAAAAACGACCGAGGGCCAGACCCTCAAAGGCATTGACTTCAATGGGTGCTGAAACACCTTTGAGGATCTGGCCTAAGCCATTTTGGGTACTTCAAGCTTTGAGTGCCCAGCTGAAGCCAAATTAACTGATTTTCTGCAGGTGCTGAGCTCCTGCCTTCTGAAAATGAAGACCCTTTATGGGGGCTCAGATTGGGCACCCCAAATTACTACTTTTGCCACTTTTGAAAACCTAGCTCTTTGCATTTTTGCTTCGTCACTGTATTACAGTTAGGAATGAATGAACCACTGGGAATAAAACAAGACCCCACAGGAATCTTCAGCTAGATCTAGAAAGGAACCAGAATTGAAACTTCTCTGAGGTTCTAAAAAAAACTGAGTCACCTCCCCCATGCCCCTATGTTATTTTTACTGGGCTATTCACACATCAGGGTTTGGCCCAGATGCAAAGATATGAGCATGGCTATTCTATAAGCATTTCCAGGCCAACTAGAAATAGGAAGGATGAGAAATCTTACCAGAGTCACAGCCTTGGTCTGGAAAAACTTCACATAAGGAATTGATTTTTGGACACTTACCTAAATCAAACCTCTGAACCCTCTTAATGTTTCCTCATCACTTTTTACTATATAGACGGCTTTCTGGATTTCACAATTAGTATAAAATTGTCATTTACTGAAAAACTGACTGATGTACACACAGGTATTTTACTTCTGCCACATTTTTGTTCTGGTTTTAGGCTGCATTACTAGTAGGTGAGAAGGATGGTCCAGTGCTTAGGGCCCTCGCCTAGGACTTGGAAGATCTTCCTTCAATTCCCTGCACTGCCACAGACTTCCTGGGTAACCTTGGGCAAGTCACTTAGGATGTGTCTGTGCTGTTTTTAAAACTCACAGCAGATCTCAAAGCACTTCACAATCTTTAATGTATGTATCATCATCCTCCTGTGGTTTAAGGAGGTATTATTATCCTCATTTTATAGGCATGGAACTGAGGCACAAAAGGTACGTCTACGCTGCATTTTAAAACCCACAGCAGAGAGTCTCAGAGCCCAGGTCTACAGACTCAGGCTACGGTGGTAAAAGCAGCAGCGCAGACATTGTGGCTTGGGCTCTGAAGGTCTGTTTTAGCGCTGTAGTGTGAGCCCTAGTCAATAGACTGGCACAAAGCTGGTGCCATGCAGGCCAGCTGTCATAAAAGAGCTTGTTTGCTGGCACTACTTGTGTAGCATCATTGCTTAATTCAGAAGTTACTGCTACTATTCCCTCTGAAGAGCAGAGATTGGTGTGTAGTCAAAAACACACCACTGCTGTGGATTCTACACTAGGAAACTGAAGGAGCATTCTCATCTTGTTAGATGGAGATTTCAGCCTGCCGCACCCCTGGCTATTAGAGGTGATGCTGTCAAAGCTTGCAGGCCAGAATTAGATTGCAGCTGTGCTTTGGTTTGTTGGCATGTAGTTGTCATGCTGGGCCTCTCTTTTCAACCAATGTGCTCTGTTCTCTGAAGGCAGAATTCTGGTACATGCAATAAACCTGTCCACATTCAAGGAAGCACAGTACATGTGCTTGTGTATAAACCTGCCACCATGGAGTTGTTATTGTAGGGTCCCTCAGCAGACTGGCCTGTTTATTTTATTTATAGGGCAACCCTACTTTGGCCAAACATTTCAGGAGGTGAGAACTTTTTTTTTTAGTACAGCAAGTTAAAATTTTGGACTTGTCAAACTTAATAAGTCTCCTTTAAGAGGCGTTTCATACAAAATACTTGTGTAGAAGAACATATGTGCAGAAGTTCCTGAATAATGAGATAAGACTGCATTGCTTTCATTTTAAAGAGTAAGTTGTAAATTGTGTAGGTGCTGGATTATCTCTTGTTTGTGAATGATCATTTAAAATGTTTACAAATAGTTTCAGTTAGGGAAAATTAATGAAGCAATCTTATCAGGTTGTAAAAAGCCAAAGAAGATACAGTGCCATATTGTCAGATGGAGTCAGTGAGAGAGGCCAGTATGGCTCCCTCAAGGGCTCTTTAGGGACCTGAAAATCAAAAAGGAATCCTACAAAAAGTGGAAACATGGATGAATTGCTAAGGAGGAATACAATCAAATAGCACAAGCACGTGAGGACAAAATCAGAAAGGCTGAGGCATAAAATGAGTTACACTTAGCAAGGGACAGAAAAGGCAATAGGAAGAGGTTCTTTAAATATATTAGGAGCTAGAAAAAAAAACTGGACATGATTAATCTTGAGAAAAGATGGGGACGTGATAGTCTTCAAATATGTTAAGGCTGTTAATCAATCACCGTCCTCTTTCTATGTCCACTGAAGCGAGAAGAAAAAGTAATGGTCTTAATTTACAGCAAGGGAGAGTTAGATTAGATATAAGGAAAACCTTGCGGACTCTAAGGATAGCTAAACTCTGGAATAGTCTTCCAAGGGAGGTTGTGGAATCTTCGTCACTGGAGGTTTTTAAGAACAGGTAGACAAACCCTTGTCAGGGATGAGCTAGGTATGCTTGGTCCTACCTCAGTCCAGGAGGTTGGATTTTGACCACCTCTCGAGGTCCCTTCCCCACCTACATTTCTATGATTCTATGAACTGGTGTGGTTCCACTGAAGTCAATGGTGCGACACTGATTCACATCAGCTGAGAATAGGCCAATGGTGTGTGTGTGTGTATCTATCCATCAGATTATGATTTGGGAAATACTACTAATGCTCCTGAGAAACCTACAAAGATTGCTGAGGTTCATAGAAGTCCTGCCTTTACAGCACATCTGAAGCAATAACATTCCTGAAATGATAATGCAGATCAGATGTCACATGTTGCCCTATTCTGCTTCAAGAAAATAGTCAGTTTTGTGCACAATAGCTAAGATGTTCAGCGTGATACTGGACAGAAAGCATGAAATACAATCTACTGAAGATGACGACAATATACTTAGGCTCACAACACGAACACTTGCTCTCTGTTTACCACTATTCAGAAGAGAAAAGCATTGGGTTCATTCCAGAAAAGCATAGCATTACCTCTGGCAGTAGATATCTGTCATGGAGTGACTACAGAAGAAAGGGAGCGGAGAGCATACCAGAAAGTACAGTACCTATTTATAGAGGTGAAAATTCCCATGAACATCATTAGGAGTTTTGCCTGCTTAAGGATGGCAGGAATTTGAAGATCTCAGGTGAGAAAGAATAGGCAACAAGAAATCCAATATCATAGAAAAAAAAGGACATACAAAATTCTGAATGTATGAGCTACACAGAGAAGCCATCTTGTCTGCACAAGAACTAAATACCAAACTGTCTACATTCCAGGAGACTTCCCCCAACCCATACACACTGCACTTGCCTATCACGTGCAAACTTTTCCCAACAGGGGAGTTATGGGATTTAGGGCCTGAAGCAGCTGAGTGCTGAGCACCTTCAAGTCTGTGGATTGGACCATCTCTCAAATCATATAATATTTAAGCTATAATATCAGGTAAGGGACATAGGGAAATAAAATAGAAAGTGGCAGGTCAGTTAATGGAGATTATTCGTCCATTTTTGACAGCACTTAAAACATGGCACAAATGTGAACTATTTCTCCTCTCTGATCGGAACTATAAATCTCTGTTGCATACTCTGCATAGTTTCCTTGAATGGACCTCCCCGTGATGTCAATATACAGTTTCCGTGTATTTCTACAATAATATTCATATACATAAATAAATATAGCGAGAGAGAGACGCGCAGGCACAGGTAGTACCTGATTTAAGGAAGGCTGAGGCCTGGTCTATGCTGCTGGCGAAATTCAGCAGCAGTCGATGGGAGTCATGCAAGCTACGCAGAGTAGGTTGCGTAACTCCCGCTGACTTCATAACTTCCCGTTAGCGCGCAGTCTCCACTGCGCTGCGCTGACGGGAAACGTGTACCCGACGACGCAGCGCTACACTTTTTGGGGAGATGGTTTTATTAGATCAACTTCCAGATTGAGCAGCAGTGAAGACACAATCAAACCGGATAAAACGATCTGATGGGGGCGAAGATCTGATGGGGGGGAAGAGAACCAGAGGAAACCCAGAAATGAACAAAAACACAAAAGGTTATTCTTCAAGAGGAGCTTACAAACTCTGCTGGCTTTGGCCTGGAGGTATCTGAATTTCATTAGGGTTAACAGCTTTACCTCAGACTACGCTACAGTATTTTAGCTAGAGCTGTCTATTCTTAAGTTCTTTAGCAGTGGGTCTATATAAAATCTGCATGGGAGAGGGCTGCTACATAGGCGTGATGGTGACACAGCACTGCAGTATAGCACAGCTAAATATGTCTGGTTCAAGGCATTTATACAAACTCCACTGACAAAGCTAATGGACCTTATAAGAGCCTCAAATTAAATGCTTCTATTTGTCTTTTTTTTTTTTCCTTTCATTAAAAAAAAAGTGGAAATATAATGCAAAAATCCTATTTAATGAAGACTGGCAGCTTTAGGAGTGAAAAATGAAGCAAACAAAAGTCAGAAAATTCCTGGTGTTTGTTGAAGTTGTTCCCACAGCATTGGCGCGTTGCAGATACACATTAATTCTGAATCCTGTTTACTGAAGGTAAAACAGTTTTATTGTTGGATACAGATTGGACTTTTGAAGTGCTTGATTTTTTTTTAACCTCAGAGAGAAACAAACTAGAGGCCTATGTATCTGCACAGTATGCAAAGATTAGTCAAATCCATGAACATACATTTACAGCAGATGTCTCCAGCTCTTTCTCTCTGCCCCTACTGGGAGGTCATATCACCAGGCCCCAGCAGACCCCCTGCTCAGGGCATGACCAACATGACATTGGTGCTCTTCCCCATAGCAAAGGCATGAGAATAAGCAAGAGCAAAGGTGTGGCCAGCCTCCCTTATGTGAAATTAACTCATGTTACATTGCAGGTAAGTGAATCATCTCCCAGAGTTTCCATAACTCTTGGCAGCAGGAGATCGTCACCTAAGAGGTGTGAGAAAGACAGTGCACAGCCAAACTATCCTGGCATGATCAACACATGGTGGGAGTCAGCCTGCCTGCCAAGAGGCACATAAGCTCTTTCATTTATATCTCAGATCTTCATTTACATGTTTCAGTTAAAAAAAAAGCAGCTCTAATCACTTACATTTGCGATTAACACACAACATTCCTTGTGGAATTTGTGTTGTGTTTGTTTTGTTTGTCCATGAGGCACTCACAGAAAAAGAAAGGCTCCTTGCGAGGAAATTCAATTTCTCTCTGCATCAGCCAATCATCGTTAAATGGTCTATAGTGTGGGAAACACTCATGTTCATTCACATGACGGACTGGATGCCAATACTTAAAAACACAAGTAGGAATGGAAAGAGGGCACTGATGCTGACAGACTACAGTATTCTGCTGTAGAGGAGACCTCTTTGTTAAGCACTTTTATGGGCTCGTACCCTCTCCATTTACCCAGTGATTTTGGTCAGTTCCTTGAATAGTCAAACTTTTTCATGTGAAAAATTCTATTGTTAGAAAACATAATTTTGTGGACATCAGCATTTTTCTGAATGAAAATGTCAGTTTCAACTAATTTTCCATTCAAAACAAATTTTCAAACATATTTTGTTTTGAATCAACAAAGTAAGTGAAATTTTTTTTTGTTTCATTTCGAGTTAAAATGTCTTTTTTTTTTTCTTCTTCTTTTCAGTTTTTGGAAACCAAAAGTCAGTTTTCTACTTTTGATTTTTTGAGTTCCCCCCCAATTTTTCCTCCCTACTTTAGTCCATTGGTAAGAGTGCGGGTGGTGGTACTAAAGTGTGCAAATTGGGGGGGGGGGGGGACCACTTTGTACACCTTTTTTATGGTTTTCCAATTAGAAAAAGTTGGAAAACACTAAAAGTGTGAGAAAATATGGAAGAAAAAAAATACTTTCACACACTTTCTTCTTGTCTCGCTGTTTTTACTTTCCAGTAATTGACTAGGAATTAGGAGAATCCTGTGTTCCCTTTCAACTGACAGGCAGGCTCACGTTGTGAATTAGGCCTAGATCTCAATGCTTCCCAGTTGACCCAGCTGCAAAACTGGATAAGAAGCAAGACCCTCAGTGAACACTAAATGTCTCATCTGAGCTGGACTTCCCTAAATAAATAGACATACATTAAACTTCTAAAGCCCTTGTGTAACCTTCAGCTAACTTGAAAACAATGGCAGGCTCATCCTATCATATGGGAGAGGATTGTGGAAGAGGAAATCTTTAGGGGGACTCCTGCTCTGAGATAGCGTCGTGCTACCCTGCCAGGGGTTCAGTTTACCTTGCCACTAAAAGGGTTTCAGGACCTACCCAAACGTCACAGATCTCCAGGGTTACATACAGATCCCAGAGAAGCCATAGAAGACCAGGGACATTTGCCTGGAGGTTCTGTACCTCTTCTCTGGCTATGGTCCCCAGCAACCCTTTCATCCAGCTTTGAAGCATCCTGACTCCATGGATGAGCACAGGGGAAAAGAAAATGCAGCTGGGGCTTTGCTTATTCTCTTCTCTGTGGAATCTCCATGGGGCAGACGGCAGGATGGTGTGCAGCCCTTGGCCCCTACAGCCTCACTCACTCCTTTCATCAATGTCCCCCAGTCTCCACCCCCTACCCAAGGGAGGATCCCAATCCCATAGTGAGGCCCACTATGATGGCTGCTGCCATAGAGCAGGGAAGACAGTCCAGCCCAATGGATGGAAGGCCTGTTGGATGAGCTGTTCCCTTGGCAAAAACAGGATGCTGCCAATCAAGTGTACCAGGCATGAATTTTTACACCCTAATTCAAACGCTGATGTGCCTTATTACATGAGGGTTTAGATTCTCCTGTACTATGATTAAAGCAAATAATCACAAGTCACTGATTGTGTATATACAATATGGTACAATAACAAATTCAGTCACAAAACAAAATACTTTAAGTAAGTCTGTGTACATATAAAAGATCCTATCCTTCCATCAAATATTTACATGGCATATATTCCTGTGGGTCCTGGCTTTTATATGAACTAAATTGGTTCCCTGGGTTTAATAAAGCTCATATACCAGTCATTGTAGTGTGAGAGCTGAAAGACCAAATCAGTATGTAATTTGCCTCCCAAGGTCTTTATCCTGTTTTATTATAACTGACAGCATTGCAAGAGCACATTGAGATAGCAAACTCACACGTGTTTGGCACACGTTTTCCTAATCGACTGCTGCAGCATTTTCCTAAAAGTGATGACAGAAGGCATTAATATCTTCTGGCCAAGATACATCGTATCTGCCCAGTCAAACAGTGAAATTCAAAGAGAGAACAATAATCTACTAATAACTGAAATGAGAATGGAAACATCTCAGGAGAACCTGACTTCTGATGTACTGAACAAGTTAGTAGGACATCACTGTCCCTATTTTTATATCGGGAGTGGTATTTATTAGCCACAGGAAAAGGCTAACATCTAGTTTTACACAAAATCACAATACAAACTATTAAAACGTGACCATATCTTTAAAAAGTCAACCACACACCCCAACAGTTACAGCCAGACTATACCAGCGTGATCTAGCACAATAACAAACCCAGTCATCAACAGCCAGTCACCAAGGTCCACTGAAATCAGTGAGAGTCAGGTGCCTAAATACTTTTAAGCTCTGGGCCCTACTCACTATCCAAATGGGCTAAGCTCCCTGCCAGCACAAGGAAAGGACAAAGCAAGTACAAAAATGCAGGGGAATGGGACTCCAAATCGTCAGGACTAAAGGACACACCATAAAGACAGTAATTGATCACCTCTGGGAGCGCCTTCACTGAGCATGGCTGTTCCCATTCCGGTTCCGACTGAACATAGGGGAGAAGAGCAGAATCAACCCTACAGAGCACGATTACTACATGGAGTAAGAGACAATCACTCAAGTCTCTAGGGCCTAGCTGTATAAAGACATCGAATAGCATCATTTTGTGACCTAGCAGCCAACAGAGTTCATGGAAGGCAGGTGTAGCCCTTTATGGAACTATCATCTGCTAATGCATCTCTATCAAATCACACACGCACAGGCATATGCATATTATAGACTACACGGACAAGTCATTTAAGAATTTTTAATAGTCAAACATGTAAATTGAGAGAATTTTTTTTCATTTTACCTTCCAACTAAACTAATGGTTGAAAGGTGAGAATGGAAACTGAGTAAGCAAGACATCAATGAATTGTGGGAGTTGTTTTACTGCCTGGATCTGAGTAACACTGCTATCCTCTATGATGAGTAAATTCTCATCCATGCATTTCTCTCCCCCTCTCTCTTTTCTTTCTTTTTAGATTTTCTAAAGCAAGAGATGAGCCTGAGCAGTGACATTTGGATTCAATCATCTCTGAAATTCAAGCGATTTGGCGTCTGATATTCCATTTGAATCTATCCCTAATTTCTTTGCATTCTTTCACCTGTGTTCATCTTTAATTTGTTTGTGCAATATCTTTCCACATTGGTAAGCAGATACCTGCACAAGTGGTACAGTTGACTTTTCTGGAACTACTCATGTGAGAAACTGCTCTACAGTGTGAGTAAGGAGCTCACAATCCAGCCCTTAGGGAACATATGCTGCTGAGTGAGAAAAAGGGAACTCCTTTCATTTGTATTTTCTTTGAAGTATTTTACAGCCCATTACTATTACTAATGGCATAAATTAAGCTATTTGGGACCACATAGTTAAACTCTTACTTCCACTATTGACTGTTACTCATCAGCCCACTTGACTTATACTCAGGATCTCAAATGACTTGAATAGGGTATAAGTAATAAAGGGAAGAATTTGTGTGGGCATACTTAGGCCAGTCTACATTTAAAATTTAGGCTGCCATAGCTACAGAGGTGTGAAAAATCCATGCTGACCTAACTACCAGTGTAGATGACGTTAGGCTGCCTGAAGAATGTTAGTATATAATTGGCAACAATCTGGAGAAGCACATGCTATGCCTTCCTACGAAACTCTTTTACAAAATCATCACATTTACGTTCTACTGGAGCATATGCTTGAAGATGTGCAAAGTTTGGGATCCAGAGTGAAATATGGATCTGAAGTGAGTAGAAAATCAGCTCCTTGAACTTCTAAAACTTTCTCCCTCTATGTAAATGTATTTTTTATTTTGAAGAACATCTTTATTAAAATAACCTTGGGAAATAAGACAGCTCCTTGTAATTGCAGATGGTAGCCAGCTGAGGGAGTTCTCAATTAAAAAAAAAAATCAGTGCAGAAAAAAATATGAAACATAGTAATGAAAATATTAACAACACTGAAAGAGAGTGAAGATTCAGATTTCTGGCTTCACATGAGGATCTGCCATAGTCTAAACAGATTAATATGCTATGTTTTAATGGGATTTAAGTTTTGCAATTGTGGAGACACCACTAATTTTTCAAAAACACAGAGCTCCCCCATCCCCAAATTTAAAAAAAAAGGAACCTTCGCGGAACAGTCTGTTTAATCAGATGTAAAAGACAGACAGACCTAAACTGGAGCACAACTTAGCAGCTCTGGGGTCCACAGACCCCGGCTTATTTTAATCATGTAAAAATGCTATAGCTCTTACCAAATAACTGTAGATAAATAAAAGTTCCATGTGAACTCTGAATTAAGCTAAAGTTAGTGCTGGATGAGGTGCTGTGAAAGTTCTTTATTAATGTTCACTGAAAATCTGCCAAGAATAGCCTACGTTTACAAGGTTTGTTTTGGACATGGAAGAAACCCAGAGAAGAAAGTAAGATCAATAAGGAACAATTAGAAGTACAGAAGGCTTTGATCTGGCATAGTTCAAGAAATACAGATTTTCCTGGAGACTATTTGCAGACAATGAAAATGCAGCAATAACGGAACAAACCAATCAAGGGCAACTACCTTACTTTGGCTTCTTCCAAGAGACACTAGTCATTCTATAGTCTCTCAACTAGTTGTGTAGTAAGAGAAATTCATGGAAACAACAATAAAATGGAACAACTTTAATTATCAGATAGATGGAGTTTCCAGGTGGAACTAATTGGGTGAATGTCAAAGCTGGTCAATTTGAAAGTCTCTTTATAATTTCAAAAGCTTTTCTTATCTTCCTTTGTCTGTAGCTGCTTGTAAGATTTCAACACTGGCGTTACAAATGTCCATTACATGGCTTTCATCAGGTAATTATGTGATGACATTTTTGGTCAAAGCAGGCTAGTAGTCCTGCTGTGGTGTTAAAGGGTTGACTGATGTTCTTGTAGTCTTTTATCTTATGCCTTTCCATCTCTGCCTCGCTATACACTGGGCTAGAAGAGCACAGGATACCCCCAAGATTCCAGCTTGTTAAAAGCAACCAATCTTTCTTTTTTCTTTCTGAACATTCCATGGTTTTAACAAGTTGCAAATATCCCATTTGACAATCACTGTGAAGTGATTCTTCATCTGCACTCTTCATCTGCACAGCAATAACTCTGAAAATCTTTGTTTTGTTCTGTTTTGGTCTTAGAATTTTGACCACCATATGTTGCTAAATGTTACATTTTTTGGTATTCTATATTTAAATATCAGTTCAAAGCATGAAATTCATTTCTGGTATTCACTCCCAATGTATCTGACTGGAGTGGTAGAAAAACTTGGTGGACTGGTTATTGTAACTGTGCTATTAAAACTATCGCTAGGTGGTTACTTTTATATATCCTTTTCCCTGCCATTAGCAAGCCCTAGACTTTGTTGCAGCACTAGCAATGGATTTATATTTTCAGGGCTATCTTCATAAGGAAAGAGGGCTTTTTAAAAATGAGATCCTGCAAATGGGTTGATGAAATAGCAACAGGCTTCATGTGTCCCAAAGGCAGTTCTGCTGTGCAGTGAGGTGTGCACCCATTCACATAACACCCACACACTGACAGTAGAGATAAAGAATGGAGGATGCAGGACACAGCTCTCTCCAACTACCTGTGAGGCTGTAAGCCAGGCCTGTGGAGGAGCACAACTACCCCTGGGTGCCAGTGGATGAGGAAGTAAATTATTTAATGAGTTTAATTGGTTCAGTAATCTCTGGAGTCCAATCCCAGTTATCACAGCAATAGGCACACATCATCCAGCCTTCCTGTGTCCTGCTAACTCTATAACAAGCCCAGGCTCAGAAGGGTTGTACGTTTATAGTCCATGAACTACAGAGACACTCTCAGCAACCTCCTCAAAACTAAATGCAATGACAGTATGTACAATGATAACTCTATCCACTTAAGTTATCCGCACACTTCCAATTGAACAGCCATTCTTTCCTGACAAGGCCTGCAGTTATGTTCTATCCTGAGTGGGGAGGGAGAAATAAAAGTTGTCAAATAACATCTACATCATTGAATAATTGTTCATACATGTCCTGTGAATGGATACTTGGAATACGAACAATTTAAACAAAAAAGAACAATTGTGTCATGCATACTAGCCCCCCAGATAGAATAATGGTTTTAAGACAGCAAAAGACGAGACAGATTTACTGAAAAAGACAGGAGAGTCTGTGCTATCACAGGCTCTTGCAGTGATGTTATTTGGAAGACAGAAAGGTCAGTTAATGCAAGATTAAAAAAACATTGATCATCCCCCTTCCACAGCAGGCTAAGCATAGTATATCTGCTTTTGACAAGCATGTCACCAAACCATTATCAAGAAGGGTCTTGAGCACTTTCCTCTTTATAACATTAGCTGTGCATTTAATAGAGCTGGGAACAATAGTTTTATTCACTTCCATACAGAGGATACAGAATTTCTGAAAGCAGAGCTATTATATTAGAGGAAACCGAGTCATCATGCAAGCCAATCAGGAAAATATCATGTTAGAAAACTAAGACATTAACCCGCTTTCAGTTCCAGTAGACTCTAACTCATGATAAAACCTTGCTAGAACAAGAAAATATGTTCACGATTATAGCAGATAGACAGTTGCTGGCCTTTCATGAAATGATTCCTCCAGTTCCTTTAACTTATTATGAACCTGAAATATCTTTACAGAGACACTGACAGTAATTTCACTCAATTCTAGATTTTCTTTGGGTTCTTACCAAGACACAGTCCCTTTCTGTACTAGGCTTCATATCACCTTTGCAGAAGTCATGTTTCAAATCAGTTCTTTCCTGCAAGGTTCTACCACATACTAGTCTGTAACACAGATTTTTAGGTCATGTGCTGTTCTGATTCAATCCTGTCAACACAGGCCAGGGAAACAATGTCAACATGGTTCTGGGTAGCAAATCCTCATTATGGCATTCATACTTACACTGAGTAGCACCTTGCTTCACAAGTAGTCCCACTGGTTTCAGTGTGAATAAGCATAACAAAATATGGTCCCTATTGAGAGGACTAGTGTGGCTGGCACATGTAGTTACAGAAGGACCCAAGATGCAGATTTCAGCTTTCCCAAGGGTAGGGGAGGGAAGTCAGATGTGGGGTTCTGGTTTGGTCTATTACAGGGAGAAGGACCACCTGCGAAGTTCAGATCTGGATCTGCAACTTCTCCCAAAGTTTAGGGGCATTTGGACCAGAGATTCTAGTTTGGCACGTCTCTATTTATGATACCTAGTTTAGCATCTATTTGGCAGTCAGCTAATATAACGATTAATCCTACTTATGATTGCTTGTTGGAGCAGAAGCAACATTGAACTGCAGTGACCACAAAGCTTCCCCAGTTTTAAGCTACAGAAAGAGCAAAATTGTGTTAACTGTCTCTGCTGCAGAACAGTCATTTGCCCAATCAAAGCATCCAATATACTAGCGCGGTTATGATTCAGATGATGGAAAATATTAATTTGGCATTTAAATAGTCAGAGAAATAAATATTCATTAATTATTTGCTAACATGGAACTTGCTGTATTTGGGGAAAATAAGTACACTTTACTTTTATGGTGACCAGCAACTGGAAACACTTCATAAATTCGCTGCTTTATAAACAAAGGATGCCATTACTGAGGAGGTAATTTCTGTAAGGATTATATGTGGTGAAGCTGTCAGTTGCTCTTGATAAATGATCACTAATAAAATTTTTGTTTCTACTGTTTCTCTATTTAAACCAATGAGAGCCTTTCCAAAAATGACACTTGGCACGGTCCCACATAAATCTTGCAGACATTACATTCATCTCAAATCGTTGCACAGTCCAACTGAATTAGAGAAAGCATGTTTGTTATTTAAAACAATGGCATGTTGCCATCTTGACATAAAAATGATGTTATTTCCATTAACATCTGACATGGATTTTTAGTACTAAAACAGCAGAATTCACAGCGTTTGTGTAAACAATTTGAAGTTGTTCTCTGTACATTATAAGATAGTCTGCTTTTCTTCTGCTCTTAAAAGTATAATAATTATAATTAATTAGATTGCCTTCTGTTTTTAATATTCTGCAAAGAGGTGGTGTTGGGCCAAATTTTAGGCCAATGTTATTTCAAACTTTAAATAATTCTTTCCCCTTGCTAACTGTATTTACTAAACATTTAAATCCATTGTGCACTTTTCTGATAAGGGCATGTAGAAATACTCATAACAAATGAAGCTTGACTATAATTTCCTTTATACTACTGTATTTTGTGCACATAAACATATCATACATAAAGAGTAGCTTAAAAAAAAAGGACTGAAAACATTTTTGTACTAAGCTATCATATTATTATCCATCTCTCACTTTATGTGACAAGAATACACATTTTAAAAGGCCTTGTGTTTATGCTAGTCCTTCACGTACAATTTGAAATGCCTTATCTGGCCGCCTGAAGAAAACGATTCACCCTTTTCATTGTGAAGTCAAATAGGAAGTGTTTTGCTTATTAATCTAGTTTGTCCAAGCAAAAGAAATGCTGTGCACTCACAATTCTTAGTGCTTTGTGTTGGCACTCAGAACCACTCAGGATCAGGCCTTTATTGTTGTTGTTATACTTCTGTTACAGTCAACAATTTAAATTAACGTGGAACCCTGAATTTACTTCAATAAGTGTTTGAACCTGCACAGGAGAGTTCAACAAGACCAGGGTGCGTCTTCGCTGAAGAGTTAACTTGGGCTCTTCTTCAGGTGTTGTCCCTAACTGTCCACACAAAAAAGCTTCTACCCCGAGCTGGGAGCACAGGCTAGAGCTTGGGTGCCACTTTTGCTAATGCTGGCAATCCACCCACTTTGCAATAGGATGCAATACTCGTGTCCCTCCAGCCCCTTCCCACATTTACCTTCATGTGCACAGGACAAGCAAGTGCGCCCGCAATTCACTGGAGAAGAATCATAGAGCAGCTCAGCTTACTGTAGCACAAAGAACAATGGGATATGCCGGCAGAAGTCCTAGTAACACACACAGGTTAGTGCAACACCAGCGAGGTAGGTGTATGGCTATGCAGTGTGACCACTCACGTCTAGGGCAAGTTATCCTGGATGCTCAGACTTGGGTGATCAGCACCCATGTTAATGCTGCAGTGAAGACATACCCCAAGGGAAGTGGTTGAATTACTATTTTTTGGATGGTCAAGTGTCAGGATAAGAACACACCCTGAGGTTTGAAGAGATGGAGTCTGATATGATGAGATACTACATTCTCCAGCTTCCCTTTGACATTACATTTTTATAAACAAATCTAGGGCCATCATTTTCAGACTTGATTCCTAAAAGTCGCTTGCCATTAACAGATAAGTGCCAGCTGCAGGAAATCAGCACTTTCTGGAAATCATGCTGATTTCATGTCAGTGCCCAAGCGTCACTGCAACACACTACTATTGCTGCAGAAACAAAAGGCCAGTTATGATGACTGGCAGGACCATTCAACTAAGGTTCTCCATCCATCCATCCACTGTTCATATCACTTTCATTTCCCTCAGATACTCTTGAACCAGCTTAAACAGGAGCGATCATTTATTTTTGGGTAGATTTTCTTCCCTGAGTTTGGGGTGTGTGATAAACAACTCTTCCCCTACAGTCTATGATCCCTTTTTTCTTTGCACTACAAATGGGTCTGCACTAAGGCCTCCAGACCTTAATCTCTGTTTCTGCCCTTAGACTGGATTCACCTTTACCATTTATCTTGTATGTATAATTTTCTGATAAAGCCTTGTTATTTCATCACTAGACAGACACATCCACCCACCCATTGTTTACAGGCAGTATCCTAGCAAATTGTTGTATGAAATACATAGTCTCTGTATAGTAATATAAACATAGAAAATTATTCATAACAGATTGGGGAAAAATTCATAAGAATGGTAGTTTTCAGATCAACCTCTAACCAGGAATTAGAGGCCATTTTTCCAGTGGGGCCTAATCAGATAAGAAACATCTATCCTGGACTCAGACTCTGTATTTCCTCCAGCCTAGGAGTTTTAAAGTCTCCAGAAATCAATTTAGCTCTTTTGAAGCAAACACAAAAAAGATAAAAATGGAAGTTTATTTTCCTTTTTACCTCCTTAATGACTCAAAAATGGCTTCAATTTTCAAATTTAATAATTTGTACAAGGTTTGTACAAAAATGCATCAGCGTTGTCCATTATGCTTTTTAATACACACCTCTGTATTATCATAGTGTAATGGTCCATACTGTTGTATGGCATGATCAGATACTCAATTTATGCAACAGACAATCAGCGCTCCTTTAAAGGTTCATCTAAAGTTTATTACATTCAATGGAAGTGTTCCACTGACTTCAGTAATCTTTGGATCAGGCCCTGAAAACACTGATGCTATCAGTGAAACTGCAAGTATTCTATGCACTGGTTATTTAGAGCTCTTCAAAGCCAACACTCATTTTAATAGCTGTTGAGCTGCATATTTGTGACTGACACCATGTTGGTTGACAAACCAGGTGACTAGACTGGGGATCTCCAGAGTTAAAAATCACAGTTTGCTACGGATTGAGGTAAAGAGCCCAGGGTCCCTAGGTGGGGTTATAAGAGACTCAGATCATCTGTGGACAGGGCACAGAGGGGGACCTATAACACACTCACCAGGAGTGCTGCATTAACACTATTTAAATGACAGATTGGGGGAGCTCCCAAGATCTCTTGCACTAATGCTGCTATTCCTGGAGGAAATTAAATTACCAAGTAGAATGCTCAAAAAATGTTAAGGACTGATTTTTCAAAAAGAGAGTCTAAATTTGTTCCTGTAGTTTGGTGGATATGCAAACAGCAGAATTTCCTTTCTAGTACACATAGGGGCACCACACGAGACTTGTGCCTCACAAGTAAATCCCACTTCAGTCTTCAAACGAAGGCTTCAGTAGGAATTATGTGGTACATAGGCCTTGTGAGAGGCCCTCTGCAGTGAGCTGTACTTCAGCCTATCAGATGTGCAGCCAGTCAGGTAGCTAATGGCTAAGTTCTGCTATTGATGTTTGCAAGCAAATAATTGCACACACAAAAACGTCATGTGCAAATGTAGACCCCAATCTCCTTTTAAGATGCTCTTGGTTTACAAAAATGACAAGCCAAAAGAGATTCCTAAACACTGATGAAAGGAGGATATTATTCACTCTCTGTCTGCACTTATTATGTGTTATGTACTCTGAAAGAAAATGGGTCCAAGTCATCTGTGGTGTAGCTTCATTGACTAATGCCATTACACCAGGGATGAACTGGCTGCATATGTTTGTACAAAACACTAAAAACCGGGCATAGCATCCTGCAGCATTAAGTAGTTAGTGACTGAGTAAAGAAACAAAATCAAAATCTAAACTGGCCAGATGCTTTGATATGTAGATCAAAACTATACAAACACCAGATTAATTAGAGTAATTAGGCAATACTAACATTAACATGAAGGATGGCTTTAGAATAAATAATGCTTCAGATGACATCACTGAGGGCCTGTTCTTTGAAAAAAATACACACACAACTTTGTGCATGTGAGTAGTGCCATTAAAGTCAATGGGATAACTTACGTGAATAAAGTTACTCACGCATATAAGCGGGGGATTGGGGCCTGCATTAGTAAACAGATCATGTTTATTTTTCATGCTTATGTTAAATTACTGAAACATAAATTTCAACCTAAGTGTTCCAGTTGCCATAACACAAGGGGCTAATGTAAGCCAGTGATGCATTAGAAGGCGGTGATTCCATCAAGAGATCCTGGTGATATCATCAACCATGAGAGTGAAACAAGTGGTACATCAATGTCACTGGAGCCATTAAATGGATTAAATGCCTTTCTCTGCACAACAGCGGCATGTTTTATTTTTGAATTAAACATGATAAGCTCAGAGGTAAACTATTCAATAAATACCGATGAAACTGATGTAATCATTTGTCTTAACATACCTGCAGCCTTTTAGATCTGGTACAAATAATTCTCTCCCTGCCCTACCAGCTGTCTCCCAAGAGAGTCCAACTAGGACCTAAGTAGTAAGTGAAGAAGCCACTTCCTGAAGATATCAGGTGGGGAGGAAAGCTGGTAAGAGAGGGGTGGGCCTAGTGGATAGAAAACCACACTGCAAGTCATGAGGTCTGGGTTCTATTTCTGGCTTTGGCACTGACCTTCTGTGTGACCTTGGACAACTCACTTCACCACTCTGTGCCTTGGTTTCCCCTCCTACCCACCCTTTGCAGGGAGTAGGGAGCCTGGCCCTCTGCTGACAAGGGGATATGTTTGGGGAGTACACAAGCATTTGGGTCATGACAGCGCCAGCAGTGAAGAACATTCGCTGCTGCTCTAGTGGATGTGGGGAGAAGCCCAATTACTAACCCAGAAAGATCTCCCATTGGATTGGCAGATGGCCTGACCTGGCAACCCCACACCGAAAGAGACAGTAATGGAAGGAAGACTGACTATCTGATGTCCCCTTAGGATGCCCAGCAAGGGTTTGTAAGCCCAAGGGCCCTGATGCCCAGATATTTTATGGATAATCATCAGGTTACTCTTGACAATGAATGTGGCAGATAGGACTATTACCACCTCATCTGGAAATCCCAGCTTCTACCAGAGCATTCAACACATCTCAAATTCTGTAGGTCAACAGGACCATGCTGCCATAGTGTGACGAAATCACAGGGCAATTCCAGCCCAGAAAGAACAAGTTGGTTTGAACCTCCAGCCCAGAAAGAACAACTTGGTTCTTTCCTCACTCAGCTGCTTCTTTCCTAGACTCTCCTATCTTGAATGTCTGAAATGCAACATTATTTAGATGCCTGCAGGAAAACAACGCTCCCACTCATTACTGTGCTGTGATTTTTTTTGTTACAATAAAAAATTACTGAATGACTATAAGGATACACAGCACAGTACCCAGCTTCTGTAAGCCTATCACAGGCGTCCCACATATAATAAAGCTATTTGCCACAGAGGGTAACTGACCTGTCAAACAGTTTTATCTAGACTCCTCACACGGATGGTGACAGTGTAAACATTTTCCCTCTGTCCAATTTTTAACCTCACTTGCTGAACTCAGCTGCTCTAACCGCAGAGCCACTTTGTTTTATTGCTGTCATAAAATATATTCAGTGGGTTTGGGTAGAAAACGAACCCCTCAACAGAATATGAAATATGACACGCCCCAGCCAAGAGGGACTGGGAAGGGGAGGGTTGTGTGTGAATATTTCTCAGCAGCAGTTTCATTATATTGGACTAACTCATAAAATAGGACATTGAACAAGTTATAAAATAAAACACTTTCACACAGCATGCTTTACCTGTCCCTCAACCAAGGTTAAAGAATATAGCAGCTCCCTTTAATACAATCCCACCAGCCCAGTTACTTTTCCTTAAAATGTGCAAATCTTTAACTTATCTCAAGGGGTTACTTGAACCTTGTGATGGGAATGAAGTATTAATTAGAGAAAAGAATCTTACTGTAAGCTTCACCACTGTGTGGCCTCTGTGAAGCAAGAAACAACCTAGACATTTTGCAGAACTAAAGTGCTCCTATTGTATAGAACCTTTGTTCATTGAATTCCATTGATTCTTCTCTGTCACATCTGATAATGGCTCTTGATTCTACTGAAAGAAAACTGTCATGGCTAAATGTACCTTGCCCACTTAAAGGGAGTATAAGCTATTAACAAGCTTGTTATCCTCAAGAAGTTTGTAACTGAAATTGTTCCCTGTCCACTCTTCAGCATAAGCAGTGATGAAAACTTTTCAACAGATGCTGGCAAAAAAAAAAAAAAAATAAAAAAAAATGCTGTGGCTTCCGACCATCTGCACGGATTAAACATTCATCAGATGAAGGAACTTTTCTGCACTTGAAACAAAGGGAAAGTTTTCTTTCTCTTTATCTAAAAACATTAAATTTACCAAGATACCATTTCATTCCCAGCTGTTTTCATCATGTCTTGTCTGTCAGAGAGTCATTTGGAAGTCATTGCTAATTCACTATTTTTTTTTAAACAAGCTTCTCTAGATT
The DNA here is from genome assembly GCF_026122565.2 of Emydura macquarii macquarii. Classification (NCBI taxonomy): domain Eukaryota; kingdom Metazoa; phylum Chordata; order Testudines; family Chelidae; genus Emydura; species Emydura macquarii. Next base: position 3,893,938 of record NW_027131105.1, on the reverse strand, counting down.
AAATCAATGTGAGGATGCTAGTTTATTTAAAAAAAAATAATTTGATAGAATTTCCTGCCTGCTTTTACAGTACTGTCTTCTCTCAATTGGGGAAGATGGGAAGGTTCAATAGCTGCCTAAATCATCTTTCAATGATCAGGGAGGGCCCAAGTATCTCTGAGCAGATTTCTAAAGGATTCTCATGTCACATTATGGTTTACACGATAAATGATTAAAAGACGACATTATGCCTAGATATGTGGTAACTTTTATTTCGACACACCTGATACAAGATGATTCACAAGCACTGAACTGGGGCTTTGCAGCATGTCCTGAGTAAGGGACAGTGCATAGTTGCGCTGCTTCAGGAATAGACCTGGAACCAAACTGTGACTCAAAAAAATGAGCAGCGGGAACTGGAGGTTCAGGCATCCAAGTCTGCCGCTCAAGTACAGTAACTTGCAATAAGAAAAGTGAGTTGTTTAAAGAGACACTGACAGATTCATCTTACACAGAGATGTCAGTTTGAATGAGTTAATTGACTAGAGGTAAGTAAAACTAGGATGTTAACCTTGACAGTATCCTTTCAAAAAGGAATACAGATTGGGGACTGCACAGAGGCAAAGAAGTTAAACAAAACTTGCTGGCTGGGGCAGAAATTCATAAGCGAAGTGGGAGAGTTGTTATCCTTCATTTCAGAGTGTAAAGGCAGAGTTTTTGAGTCTTTTAATAGGATAAATGCTAAGGAGAGGAAATGATCCACTGAGTTTTCTGAGTGTATCCCAAGTGCTTCATCTTAAGTACAGAGAGTGAATTTCAAGTGCTTACCTTCTCAGCTCAGCAGGTGCCTAACAAATGCTTGCTTCAAATACAGGATTTTGGAGGTGTGACACCTGGTGGAGAGGCTATTGATGGGAGTAACACCCTCAGACTGGGAAAGCCAACAAGTCTGATGACTCAACTCTTGTCTGAGTTCAATTGACTAATTTGATCCAGCCCCAGAAGCTTGTTTCATAATTCATACGAGATTCACTGATCTGTGGTGTATACTAGTAATGCAGTATGGGAAGCCTTGGACTGGCTTCAGAAATCAGGCATGTATTGCAATATCAGCCACTATACTGAAGTTTTTAATCGAGTGGTTTCACTTTGCTTTGAAGACACTAAGGATCAGTTCCAGCTCTCTTGAAGTCAATAGAAAAACTTAAACAGGAGCTGGACTGAGCCATAAACACCTCTTCATTCGGCAGATTTATATCTGCTGAATGTTGCAAGATCTTTGAGTTCTTAAAGCTTTCAGCTTCTCGTAGCCTGAGAAGTTGAGTTATGTAGAAAGCACCACAGATTACTCATGAAATACTAGGGACAAAATAATCAAACTCACTACCAAGTTACCATAGTGGCTTTCATAGATTCTGGACTTTTTGCTATGAAAAATGCGAGTGTGTTATACAGTACATTATGAATAACTATTACACAAGCAGTGTCATAAAAACAATTATAAGAAAAGAAAGGAGAAGTTTCTATAACAAAGATGTAACTGGGGATAAATTGTTTAACAATCAAAACTGCATTGCTCAGAAAATAAAAGCCATCCGAGCATAGCAATTAGCTTAGCTGAGTAACTATTTATTTGCTTCAAAAAGTGTTAGCTATGTGCAGTAACATCTGAACAGGAAATAACATCAGATGGATCCTGTTTATATGGTGGTTTATCTCATAAAAATGACTTGGCCCTAACGTCTGATCCTTCTCTGAGAAATCTGGCTTTTTCCTTTTTCCCTAAAAGAAGCCAACCCTAATCTGGAAGATTCAAAGTCCTATTTCTGGGATTATGTCCTTAATTGACAGAGCATTGGGTTGTATTTCTTTTAAAGAAGTCTGCTGGATATTTTTAAAGAGAGAATGCAATGTGGTTAAACTGATTCCTCCTGATTTAAACCATCTCAATAATGAGCATTTGCAGGAAGCATAATCACAAGTATTAAACCTTTGCATGTCCTTACTGGTCAAAACATAAACCCCCTTTGGAAGTGCTGGACAAGTGCTTCCCATTTATATCAGTAAGTGTTCATTCAAGGTGAGGAATGACAGTCCTGCTGGATTCTTCCACAGCCAGTTACTGTGCTCTCCACAAGTTTGTGCATAATGCAAATATACCACAGAGTTATGCTCCATACAATTGCCCTGTCACTGCAAATGCAAACAACCTCCACTGGTCTGGAGTGCTGTCCAGTGTCCATGCTGTGTGCTCAAGCAGTCTCTTGAAAGTGAAAGTGCATGACGGATTGTTTCCTCCTTAAGGGAGAAGGATTGAGGAAAGGGATGCATTCACCCTACCTACGAGACTGTTCAAGCTGGAGACCAAGATTTAATAGGATGCAATGCAATACAAATAGTTCTTCAAAACGTATTTAGTGAGGATTAACAACCGTGGCATACATATGTATTGATTACATGAATATTAATGTTCAATGTGGGCTTAATGATCAATTGTTGTTTTACTGATGGTCATGGTAGTAATTCAAACCAAAAGAGAAAGGGAACTCTATTATCACAGCCGGTTTTGGGCAGACTGGCAAAACGCTTTGGGGGCAGTGACAAAATTAACCCCAATTCATACCCATCATTACTACACCACCACGCACAATGCCAATCTTAGCATTTGGGAGAGAGAAGAGTTTTCTATCAGATTCACCACAAAATTAACTAAGACTCATTTATGCAAGAAATATTTAAGTTCCCCCTGGTTTCCTGCTGCAGGACTGAAGCCTGGCTACTTGTTCTGTTCAACTTAGACAATTGCTTTACACTGCTTTGTGTTGAGGTAATAGTTCCAAAACAAATGGCCAGAAACTTAGGGCCTGCTCCAAAGCCTGTTGACATCCATGGAAAGTCTCTTCCATTGACTTCAGTGGCTTTAGGAACAGGCCCTTAGTATTTAAAAAATAAAAGCAGAGAGTCCCCTTTACATTCTCAGGACTCCTTTCTGAGGCTGTGGGATTCATGGGATCCACAGACCTGCTCTGTTTACAGTAATTATCTCTACAGAACAACCCCTAGGAGGGACTGTCGATCATCATCTTACCATCATCAAGCACAAAGTTTATTCTTTCCATGTTTTTGCATAAACCTATCATTAATTATCAGATACAGAAACGCACATTGACCCAAGTCACCCTCTGCTGCAGAAATATTATTATTCATCAGTGGCATTCACACTGTGCTGGATGTGGTCCACACAGACAAGACACAGTGCCAGTCCCCAAAGAGCTTATAATCCTAAAAACCTAAGAGGAAATATATTTTAAAAAATGCTTCATCTATATTCAAACTTTCCATTATTAGTTGGCCAATATCTTATAGATGTCATGACAGAAGTGATTCTTGGGTAGAGATTTGGAGGAGGAGAGGACGGGGGCCATACTGACTGCTTTGGGGAAGTCTCATTCTGCATAGGAGGCATCATGAACAAAAACATGAAGACTGTTGTGGGAAAAAACAAACAAAAGTGTATTCAAGGTTAGTTATTGTTGGCAGAGTGGAAGGATGGAGAGGGAGGAGTGCTGGGTGAGAGATAAAACTGGATATATAAGGAAGGGCAGAGTTACGCAGTGCCTTGAAGGTGAAGACAAGTAGTTTGAGGTGGAAAGTACTCTAGGGGGAGGAGCAGAAAACCCAACAAGAATCTCCTCACACAGTTTTCCCTGAATCATTCATTGGTTGGGAGGGGTAGGCAAGGTAAGGTCCACCCCAGTTTGTGATGGGCAGCAGCTCTGCCCCATATCTACAGCTCAGCAGAGGAATCCATGGAGTGAATCTGTCCCAATACCTCTAACGGCTGTTAGCTAGGCAGTGAATATCCTCATGGATAAAGGAGTAGATCGTCACAGAAGGCTTGAGTTCAAATCCTGATATCATTTTTCTAAAATTTCTGTAATCTGTCTCTACTGAGGCAAATCTAAAGCTACAAAAACTGAAGTGATAGTCGATCTACTACAATCAGATTGTAGAAAACTATTAGAATGAAAATTGTTCGACCATACAAGAACCTATTAGTGTTAATGCCTCTCCCCTAACACAGAACTACCTTGAGTGGGATTATGAATCATGGCGGTGTGGTGGAGGGGAAATCATTGGAAGGGCAGTCCCAGAAGATCAATTAAATTCCCTTGTGACAGGTGCTCAATGAGCACTATGACAGAAGACAAACATTTGAAGTACTTTGAAATAGCTATGCCTATTGTGATGAATTACCAGCTGTGTAGTACTGAGCCCCTCCTGTAAGGTTCTAAGTACCCTTAGCTCCTGTTGAAATCAATGGGAGTGGAGGGCACTTAGCACCTCACACCATCTGGCCCTGAAACAGAGCAAAGGATTCAGAGTAGAACCCCGTGCAGTGAATATCCTTTTCAGTTCTTCTGACAGGTCTATGCTGTCAAACTAAAACCTCTCAAGGATGGAAAGAGTGATAACAAGAAGGCAGTGCTCAATTTGCAAAGACAGAGGTGCCGGGGCTCAAAATGCTGTACCCTGCACAGCGTGGCCTTGCGTACTATACGTGCAAGGTTGTGCCTTGCACCACTGACGGAAGAGGTGCTGGGACTGAGCTGCAGCAAGCCCCAGTACAAATTAAGCTCTGCAAGAAGGGTAAATTCATACAAAAATACAAGTCAAATCCTTCAAGCAAATGCCTTATTATACAGAGAATTGACTAGACACTAGAGTATAGTGAAATACACACTTTTTTGGCATGCAGAGTCAGTCATAGAGAAACTAGGCTCTCTACTCCTAAAGACTTTAGGTGTTTGCTTTCTTTAAAAGAAATGTAGTGTTTGCTTAAGTGTCACTGACATTGTATATCACTATGGGGATAACTACCAAACCTTAAATAGACCTTTCTGCAATCCACTGAATGACTATAGCACTTTCAGAAGCAGAATGTTTTTGACACAGACCATGCTTAAATCTCCTTTCCCCAAGGGTTGGAGAACCTGCAAACTCATGACACAGAATACCCAACCTAAAATATTTTTGACCTTGCCTGTTGATCTTGTATATTATTCAGTAACAACAACACAGGCTTTAGTCAAGAAGCAGAGCATTGCATAAAATGTTTATCTTTATTTTAACAACCTCAAGCTGCTGAAAGAGAGTGGGGGGGAACAAAATAAATCTGTCACAAAAATGCACGCAAAGTGGTTTTTTTATTCATGCTCAACTAGCAATGAAAAAAGGGCGTATGTACTGTTACCTTAAGCAATGTTAGTACATCTCTTTCTGTTAGTGCAAATAGATCTCCTTAGGCATCTGAGCATTGACAATGAGCCAAAAATCATTTGCTTCAAATTGTTGACGACAGGGCTCGTTGTCCTGATGATGGCAGAGCATGATAATAAAACTTTACCTTTTCACCTTACCAGTAACTTCCTTATTGCAAGGAGTGCTGTGTGTTGAATGGCAGACTTATGAACAAAAAGAAATGCCGGGGCTTGATCCCAAAAAGCTCCCAATAACATACACATTTGTTTCTTGCAAATACGACATTGGAAGTTAACAAAATTCTGCATAGAAATGATTTCCAGTATTAACAGCTGTGCCAGGAGCACCACAGCCAGCCCACTTACAGCCTGGGGAGCCCCAAAGTGCCAGCTGGTTTGTGGATTTGGAAGAAAGACTCTTGGGTGGGCGAGATATGGCAAGATATGGAGTAACTGAATAAGGATTTGAATAACTGTCAGGCCACCGTGGCTGCTTCATCACCACCCCATCAAATTAAGAGATGAATGGACATTTGGCCTGCTTGCACCTGAATCCAGCAGGGCTCTGCTAAAGAGAGCAAAGAGCACTTGGGATGATTCTGGTGACCTCCCAGCCACACAAGGGCCAGGAATATCACGTAAAAGGGGAAGGAGCCTGTCCTTTGAGGCAGCTGTGAAATGGTTTATATTCATTTGTTAAAGGCAATAATGCTAAGAAGAAAGGCTGATCGGGACAGAGCTATAGGAGGGGAAGGCAAACAAACATAAATAATATAAACAATACACAGTGAGCCCAGCGGCACTTTTTCTAGGAAGGGAAGGGATGTTAAAGGAGCACCAAGTTGCTGCATTATTAGTCTATGGAACCACATTAAGTGTCGATGGCTGCAGCGCTGATTTAGTGCCATAGTGGAGACAAGCCCTTCATCATCTTTATTCGATGGCATCTCATGCACGGTCACCATGAGTGGGGCGCTAGAGAGTAATACACATCATTGCATCCTCTTAGAATGCAATTTTCTCCCAGTTTATGAAAATGCATACTTGAGATCTCTGCTTTAGATACATTGGTAATAGGGGCCTTAGTAATACTTAAGATATTATGAAGTACAGAAAAATAATTATACATTCATAACACATGCATACAGTTGAACACGTGTCAGTTACTGCTAATAAAAACTCCTCAACACAAACCACCAGTCAGGCAAGTCTGCGTAAACGGATAAGCCTTCCAACATCCCCTGTACTTCAACAAATAAACATTCCGATCTTAAATTCACTGCAGTTCTTTTAAAAAATTATTTTGTTTGCCAGAACTGTGTGTCCCTGCTTAATTAATAAATCTTTCTGTGCAGTCTCACTTCTGCTTAAAATAGAATGGAACAGTTTTGAATACAACAGGACTCAAGGGATTAAGAGGTGGGATCAGAAGTAAGCCACCTGTCAGACAAGATCAGAATTTAAGGATTCCCCCCCCCCCCCTTTTCCTTGGATTTAACCAGTCACTTTAAAAAAAAAAAAAGTTTCATATGCTGTTATATTCCCTGTATAGTCTTGTTTTTGAGCATGTACACAAAGAAAGGTGGCCTCATGGCTTAAAGGCATATTTTCAGAGTCATTATCTCCCTTCTTAGTGCCAGCCCAGTAATGAGAAGGATCCAGACTCAACTACAGTTCATTCTTTTCAGCAGTGATTTATTTATATGGGGGAGCCAGGGAAATTTCCCCCTCTAATCTCTCTGTTCTCTGGCTCTAAATGTTCAATAACATCTCAGCCAGGAAATATATGTCCCCTTCTATAAATTTTCTGGGGTTTACATTATCTTTTGCTAAATGTACTGTATTGTGGACTTGTGTATACACCCCCGACTCCCACCTCTCAGTCTGTGGCTCTGAATTAATGTGTAGCTTTGCCCCTTCGATAGAGTTCAGATATCACTGCTTGTTCATGAGATGAGCCGCCTTGGCAGGAGCGTGTGCAGGATTGAAATTTTGATGACTTTTTGGGTGGCCCATTCTGTGCTCCCCTGCCCCGCACAGTCCCAGGAACAGAGGAGCAGTCACCTCTCCTCCCACGGCTGGTGGAGCAGTCAGGTCCCACTAGGGCCGCAAGAGTTCTGTGCCCCTGCTGATTATTGGGGGGCCTGTGTCCCTGCTTGCCCCCCCTTAAATCTTTGGCCTTATTCATCTTTGAAGGCTAGACTGTGACTTGTACTACATGTTAGTGCAGAGTTGGTACACGAGTCTTTGGTCTGGGCATATAGGAGCGAACAGTTACATACTGCTACTGTAGTTGCTTATCCTAACTGTAGTATGTAACCTATTGCTGAAACACCCCTCTGTACTAGATGACTGGAAGGTAGCTATTGTAATGCAATTTTTGAAAAAGGGCTCCAGAGGCGATCTTGGAAATTACAGGCTGGTAAGCCTAACTTCAGTACCAGGCAAACTGGCTGAACCTGTAGTAAAGAACAGAATTATCAGACACACAGATGAACAGGATTTGTTAGGGAAAAGTCAACATGGCTTTTGTAAAGGGAAATTATGCTTCACCAATCTATTAGATTTCTTCGAGGGTCTGAACAAGCATAGATCCAGTCGATAAGGTGTACTTGGATTTTCAGAAAGCCTTTTACAAGCTCCCTCACCAAAGGCTCTTAAGGAAAATAAGTATAGGATAAAAGAGAAGGTGCTCTCATAAAGCAGTAACTGGTTAAAAGATAGAAAACAAAGGGTAAGACTAAATTGTCAATTTACACAATGGAGACAGGTAAATAGCAGAGATCCTCCAAGTAGCTGTGCTTGGACCTGTGCTAGTCAACATATTCATTAATGATCTGGAAAAAGGAGTAAACAGTGAACTGCAAAAGTTTGCAGCTGATATAAAATTATTCAGATAATTCAGTCCTAAACTGACTGCGAAGAGTTACAAAGGGATCTCACAAACCTGCGTGACTGGGCAACAAAATGGCAGATGAAATTCAATGCAGATAAGTGCAAAGTAGTGCACATTGGCAAACTAACCCCAACTATACATACAAAATGATGGGATCTAAGTAAGCAGTTGCAACTCAAGAAAGAGATCTTGGAGACATCATGGATAGTTCTCTAAGAACGTCAGCTCAATGCACAACAGCAGTCAAATGGGCTAACAGAATGTTAGGCATTATTAGGACAAGGATAGAAAATAATTCATGAAATATCATAATGACACTATATAAATCCATGGTGCACACACTCCTTGAATACTGTGTCTAGTTCTGGTTGGCCCATCTCAAGAAGGATACAGTGGAACTGGAAAAGGTTCAGAGAAGGGCAACAAAGATGATCAAGTGTATGGAACAGCTTCCAGACAAGGAAAGACTAGAAAGATTAGGACTCTTCATCTTAGAAAAAAGTCTTAGAGGTCTATAAAATCAGGAATGGAGTGGAAAAGTGAATAGAGAAATGTTTATTTACCCTTTCCCACAGTACAAAAAAACAGGGATCATCAGATGAAATTAATAGGCAGCAGGTTTAACACAAACAAGAGGAAGTACTTTTTCACAGAATGCACAATTATCCTGTGGAACTCATTGCCATGGGATGTTGTGAAGGCCAAAAATATAATTGGGTTAAAAAAACCCAAAAAACTAGATAAGCTCATGGGTGACAGGACCATCAATGGCTATTAGCTAAGATGTTCAGGGATGTAATCTCATGCTGGGGGCGACCCTAAACCTCTGACTGCAAGAAGCTGGGAGGAAAAGACAGTGGTGGATCACTGTATAATTGTCCTGTTCTGTACTCTCACCCTGAAGGTCTGGTACTGGTCATCGTTGGAGACAGGATACTGGGACCATTGATCTGATCCAGTATGGCAGTTCTTATAATAGAATCGGGACTGCTAAGCACTGAGGATGGGGTGGAGGCTAAAAATAATCTAGGCATGGCTGAATATCTAAACAAATACTTTGCCTCCATTTTTAACGAGACTAATGATGATCTTGGGGATAGTGGTAGGATGGCTAATGGGAATGAGGATATGGAGGTAGAAATGACCACATCTGAGGTAGAAGCCAAACTTGAACATCTTACTGGGACTAAATCAGGGGGGCCGGATAATCTCCATCCAAGAATATTAAAGGAACCAGCACATGAAATTGCAAGCCCATTAGCAAGGATTTTTAATGAATCTGTAAAGTCAGGGGCTGTACCGTATGACTGGAAACTTGCTAACATAGTTCCTATTTAAGAAAGGGGGAAAAAAAGTAATCCAGATAACTGCAGACCTGTTAGTTTGACCTCAGTAGTATGCATGTTCTTGGAAAAAAATTTGAAAGAAAAAGTAATTAAAGACATCGAGGTTAATGGTAATTGGGATAAAATACAACATGGCTTTACAAAGGTAGATCATGCCAGACCAACCTGATCTCCTTCTTTGAGAAGATAACAGATTTTTTAGATAAAGGGAATGCAGTGGATCTAATTTACCTAGATTTCAGTAAGGCATTTGATACGGTTCCACATAGGGAATTATTAGTTAAATTGGAAAAGATGGGGATTTATATGAAAATTGAAAGGTGGATAAAGAATTGGTTAAAGGGGAGACTACAGCGGGTCATGATGAAAGGTGAACTGTCAGGCTGGAGAGAGGATACTAGTGGAGTTCCTCAGGGGATCAGTCTTGGGACCAATCTTATTTAACCTTTTTATTACTGACCTTGGCACAAAAACTGGGAATGTGCTAATGAAGTTTGTGGATGACACAAAGTTGGGAGGTATTGCCAATACAGAGAAGGATTGGGATATCAGACAGGAAAATCTGGATGACCTTGTAAACTGGAGTAACAGAAATAGGATGAAATTTAATAGTGGAAAGTGCAAGGTGTCATGCATTTAGGGACTAATAAGAATTTCTGCTATAAGCTGGGTACGCATAATTTGGAAGTGACAGAAGAGGAAAAGGACCTGAGCAGATTGGTTGATCACAGGATGACTATGAGCTGCCAATGTGATGTGGCTGTGAGAAAAGCTAATGTGGTCCTTGGATGCATCAGACGAGGTATTTCCAATAGTGATAATGAGGTGTTATTATACAAGGTGCTGGTGAGACCTCATCTGGAATACTATATGCAGTTCTGGTCCCCCATGTTTAAGAAAGATGAATTCAAACTGGAACAGGTACAGAGGAGGGCTACTAGGATGATTTGCGGAATGGAAATGCTGCCTTATGAGAGGAGACTCAAAGAGCTTGGCTTGTTTAGCCTAACAAAAAGAAGGTTGAGGGGAGATATGATTGCTCTCTATAAATACATCAAAGGGATAAATACCAGGGAGGGAGAGGAATTATTTAAGTTCAGTGCCAATGTGGACACAAGAACTAATGGATATAAACTGGCCATCATGAAGTTTAGACTTGAAACTAAATTCAGGTTTCTAACCATCAGAGGAGTGAAGTTCTGGAATAGCCTTCAAAGGGGAGCAGTGGAGGCAAAATACCTAGCTGGCTTCAAAACTGAGCTTGATAAATGTATGGAGGGGATAGTATGACAGGACAGCCTGGTTTGGCAATTGATTGATCTTTGACTACGGGTGGTAGATATGCCAATAGCCAGTGAAGGGATGTTAGATGGATGAGTTCTGAGTTATTACAGAGAATTCTTTCTTGGGTGTCTGGCTGGTGAGTCTTGCCCACATGCTCTGGGTTTTACTGATTGCCATATTTGGGGTTGGGAAGAAATTTTCCTTCAGGGCAAATTGGCAAAGGCTCTGGGGGTTTTTTGCCTTCCTCTGTAGCATGGAGCACAGCTCACTTGCTGGTGGATTCTCTGTATCTTTAAACCATGATTTGAGGACTTTAATAACTCAGTCATAGGTTAGAGGTTTATTACAGGAGTGGGTGGGTGAGGTTCTGTGGCCTGCATTGTGCAGTAGGTCAGACTAGATGATCATATTGGTCCTTTCTGACCTTAGAGTCTATGAATCGTAGGACTGGAAGGGACTTCGAGAGGTCTTCTAGTCCAGTCCCCTGCACTCAAGGCAGGACTAAATATCATCTAGACCATCCCTGACAGGTGTTTGTCTAACGTGCTCTTAAAAATCCCCACTGGCAGAGATTCCACAACCTCCCTAGGCAATTTATTCAAGTGCTTAACTTCCCTGACAGTTAGGAAGTTTTTCCTAATGTCCAACCTAAACTGTGCTTGCTGCAATTTAAGCCCATTGCTTCTTGTCATATCCTCAGAGGTTAATGAAAACAATTTTTCTTCCTTCTCTTTGGAATAACCTTTAATGTACTGGAAAACTGTTACCGCATCCCCCTTCAATCTTCTCTTCTCTACACTAAAGAAACCCAATTTTTTCAATCTTCCCTCATAGGTCGTGTTTTCTAGACAGTTAATCATTTTTGTTGCTCTTCTCTGGACTCTCTCCAATTTTCCCCAAAATGAGGTGCCCAGAACTGGACACAGTACTCCAGCTGAGGCCTAATCAGCATGGAATAGTGTGGAAGAGTTACTTCTCATATCTTGCTTACAGCACTCCTGCTAATACTTCCTGGAATTATGTTTGCCTTTTTTGCAACAGTGGGATACTGTTGATTCATAGTGAGCTTATGATCCACTATGACACCCAGATCCCTTTCTGCAGAACTCCTTCCTAGGCAGTCATTTCCCATTTTGTATGTGTGCAACTGATTGTTCCTTCCTAAGTTGAAGTGTTCTTAAGCACCTGCTTATTCCACCAGCACAGCACCAAAGGCATCATTTACTGTGGGGTAAGGAAGGCAGTGGTCCCTCATTGTAATAATTGGGCCTACAAATATGCCCTAATTGTGAGCTCAAATGTAAAAAGTAGGTATAAGTTCACAAGATGTCACAATAACCTGTAACAACAAATGTTGATGGGGAAAGGTATGAAAGGGAGACAGACAGACTGAATTAGTTCAAACAACAAGGCCTCCTGATAAAACTCAAGAGTAGTGTTAAGATCAGACCTGGTAAAACAAAATTTCTGTCAGACCAGAAATCAGTGAACCAAAACTGGTGTGTCAGAAACTAGGCCTAATTAGTGGACAAAACAATGAGACAATGGGTTATTTTGTCCACTGTTCCCTTTGTAAGGCCTTAAAGAAAGAGACTTTGGGGAGAAAAATTGACTACTGGAGTGAGCTTTACCATCATGACTACCACTCCCACCATTTCCTGGGATCCTGGACCTTCAACCTTCTTCATTCTAACCCTGAGAGTTGCCCTGACCAGACCATCCAGGGAGAGAGACCCAGATGACATTGCCACCTCTACTGGCTTCAGATAAATCCCAAACACCATCTTTTCCTTCCCAATCTTATTTCTATTCTTTCCTATCAGTCTCTTTTTTCCCTTGTGTCTAAGTGTCTGGTTTAGCTGGTCAAAACAGCATATTTTACAACACTGCTGTATGCCTGTGACCAGAAAGAGGCAGCTAAAAGCACAGCTGATCCTGCTACGAGCTTGCCAGGTCTCAGAATGGCTGATAAGAGAGCATGTGTGCCTGTGTTTTTCCAGCAGTGGGATTGCCAGTGAGAGTCAACATCAGAGAGAAGCTGCATTTTCTCTCTCTGCTGTTCTTGTGTGTGTTTGTCTTGTTTTGTCTGGTTAGGAAATAGAATTGGACTTTAACAATAGCAACGACGACAGTGCCAGCCCATCTCAACACACTTCTTCTCTCTTCCCCAAAAGGACAGATAGTACTATCTTTAATATCCTGTGAGAGACTGTCAAACTGGGCGTTTTCTGTCTAAAAACTCTCTTGAGCTAAAGGTATAGAGAGCAAGGGATTTTTCTTTTCTGTATCTTTAATAAAAGGTTAAAAGGATTTTCAATGGTGTGTTTGCCATGGTACTAAGCAGGCTGAGGCCTCTGTACAATAAACCTCAAATCTGGTTTAACATTGGACAGTAACTGGGTTATGTTAACACCTTTGGCCCTTTTATTCCATCCCCTCCCGATTTTCAGAGGTCTAAATGTGCCATTATGTCTTCCATTCTTTGCCCCACATTTGGACACGGTTATTAGGAAAGCAAAATTTGCCACCCCTGCTTGAAAGGAAGAATGTATTTACGCCAATTAAGTTAATACATTGTGATGTACTTTTGTTTCTTTAAAGGAGCAAGCAAACCTTATTATTTCTCTGAGTGTTCCAGGAGAGGGCTGGATGCTTCCTGGCACATGGTGTTGCGGAAATTCAGGAGTGGGAGTATGTTGGGGTCACTCTGCATAAAGTAACTGAGCGATAGAGACTAGAGTGGGGCTGTCCTGTTGTAGGCAGGCTGATGGGGTCAGAGTTCTGAACTGAGGCTGCATAGAAGACAGACATTCAAGGAACTGCATGTGACTGTCTGCTTGCTGTTGGCGTCCGGCTGTGAGCCATAGCCACAGAGCAGTTAAAGCACCCAGGATTACAGGGCAGATAATGACAACTCCTTGCTGGTCTGGATTGCATCCCAGAGCATGACACTTTCCATCTCTAGCAAAACTTGTCACATCTCTGATTTCAGTTAGTGCTGTTATGACTGAACAGCCCTTATGCATGATTGGATACTGCAGCAAGACTGTTAAACACACCTTGGAGAATGTCTTGAGGGTGTGAATTCCAAGACAACCAGACCTAAATTCTGGTTATCGATGGACAATACACATTATAATATTTTGTTTTCAAAACATTTTTAGTAATGTTAGGATGCAAAATCTTGAAGAGTTAATTTTTATTGGGAAAGACATAATTTGCCCTAGAGTATAGTCCCTATAATTTTCTTAAATTACAAACTAATCTTAGACATAACAATAACTAAAAGCCATAGTTCAAGTTGTTGCTCACTGTTATTGCTATTAAACTGCTGTTATTCATAGTATAAACCTACTATGTTTTGGACCCTATCTCCTATTGTAGTGTGCAATGGTCCAAACAGCTGTTGAATTTGAATAATTGTAAACATCAGTTTGAATAACTATAAACATCCCATTTCTTTGAAAACAAACGTGGCATAGAATATGATTTGGAGTTGCCTAAATTTAACATCAGAATGATAGAGTTCCTATATTTAAAAAAAAGTGTTGAAAAGTTTGAATTTTATGCAGACTTCAAAGCTGCCATGTGATACAGCCATTATCTTTGGTATCCACCAAGCCAAAAAACAAATGTGGAAGATTTAAAATTCATATTTTTACACTGATGCTGGTTAAATAATCACCCTCATGTTATGCATGTATTCTGAGTCCGGAGGCTTAGAAAGATTAGAATCTCTGCTATTCTTAGATTGATTCCAGCTGGCAGAGTTTAGGCAGTTACTGGTTAGATAACATAAGAGTTTGCTGTTCTTATTTAATTTTTGTATTATTATATCATTGGGAGTCCTTGAACAAGTTTAGGGACCCAATGTGCAAGGTGCTATGCAAATGCAGCCTGTCCAGAAGAGCACTCCATATCTACAGATGCAAAAACAGCAGTAAAACTGAACGTATTAAAAGTCTTCAAAAGAGGAAGAGAGTGATCCCTGCAAGTCCCAGATGGAAAATCTAACTTCAATTCCTAGTAAAATGAGGAGACAAGAAGAAAAATCAGTGATGGTCTAAAGCAGGAGATCCCAAACTTTTTCACTGCCTGGATCACATCTTGAGTGAGTGAGTGAGAGAGAGAATGTCTCTTGGACCACTTCCCTTCCCATTGCCAGTTGAGTAATGTCCTGTGGCAGTTACAGCAATTGCTTGTTTGGCAAAACAATAAGGCTATTTAAAAGTAATTGCTCAATTAAAAAGCTTTCATAAAAGGCTAGACTGTGCAGTTTAGGCCCAGCCCAGTGGCAGAGCTACAATAGAGTGGCACCTCCCTCAGGGGAGGTATGTTGCTTTCAGAAGCCAGAATACTTCCGAGAACTCCCAGGCATTCACAGGCTGCACTGCCATGATTAAAACCTCTCCCTTCAGCAGGCCAGGCCCACGTCATGGGTCAGGGTGGAGGAGTGTTGCCTGAACATGGCCCTGTCTTCTCTCTGCCTTTCTTAGGGTACCGGACGCTCACCTTGGCGAAGGGACTGCAACGATGCTTGGCCTTTATAAGGGAAAAGGACCCTTCTGCCCTACCTGCAGGTTCACACATCTGAAGTTCAGGAGGAAGCAGATCCTAGATAATTTAATTGATAATTTTCTGAAGATTGACAAGAAAGATGCCATTTAGGAAAAGAAAAAAAAAGTGATTAGCACGATGTTTTCAGGGTGGCCCTGCTGAGTTCCCTTCAGGCCCCCACCTCCACATAGCACAAGTGCTTGCTCGTGTTCTTATGGCCATTTGAAAGTGACAAACGCTGGAGGGAGGGGAAGATCAGAGAAGTCTGGTCGTAACAAACAAAAATGCTTTCTCTGTTTATATTCAGGAGTTTTAAGCTAATCAAAAAAATGTTTTTCCTTTTTGAAGAGCAGGGCTGATTTGAGCACATTCATATTTCTGCGACTCTCCGTTAGTTTCAACCATTAACGGACGGATGCAAATCATTCAATTCAAGGACAACCAGAAAGGTGGATTGGGATCAGATGTGACGACGCCTGGGCGGTAATGCTGACCCCCCTTACGTTTTTCCATACTCCATTCACTTTCAGTCTGCACTACTTCCTTGTTTTAGATGGAGGGAAACAGCAAGAAGAAGGAACAAAAGTAAAATATCCATGAGAAAGCACATGGGTTGCATGTGTCTGTTTGTAACTGGCTACAGGAACGCAGAGCAAAATGACTGCTATCCCTAGCCAGGACTTGAAAAAACTACTCATCCAGAAATTTTGTCCAGCCAAGGTGGCTAATACAGGCATAGGAGCCATTGGTCCCTCCTTGGAAGAGAAGGGGCAGACTGGCAAACATGTTCCTACTTCTATAAGCAATGAGAAGTGGAGAAACAAAAAGTTGACTTATAGGTGCTGCAGCGTTGTTGCACAGGTGCCCTTGCTCCTTCCACAGGAGGGAAGGGAGGCAGGAGCAGAGCACCAGGAACACTTGCTGCTATTCCCTGAAAACAGATCCATGCAGAGAAGAGTTGCTAATATGGAGGATTTCCTACATGGCCTATAGCCCCGGAAGAGTCCAGTGTTGGTTTATTTATGAGAGATAGAAAGACCCGAATTAGTTAGTGGGGATGAGGGAACCAGTCATTAATTAAAGATAGTGGTGGAGGAGCAAAAGTCCAGATTTCACTAATGAGGGCAAAGGAAGAATCAAAATAATACATCTGGGAAATAGTATTTCTCTCATGCTTGAGCTAAAAACTTATCTCCACTAGAGGTCATTAGTCATTGCATTTCATAGCTCCATAGAGTGTTAGGCCAGAAGGAACCATCCGATCATCTAGTCTGATCTCGTTTGTATCACAGGTCATTAGTTTTAATCCATATACCCCTATATTAAGTCTAAAGACTTTAGTTAGACTAAAGCATTTCAGTCCTCAGGAGACTAAACTGTGCGTCACTGGAAAGAAAAGACCAAAATGCCACCGATGTCGCAGCCCCTGGAATGGAGGGAATTGATTAAGTGAGATATCCCCAGATGCCCATTGAAATTTGCCCCAAGCCATTAGCCACCGATGGGCAAGACCATCACATATTTTCTCTAGGGGTGTTTTGTCTATAGAAATGAATGAATAAACAAAATCGCTGCTCCATCACAGTACATACTTGTCATGCACACTGCTCCAACGTCTACTCAGCTAAATCATATTTCCCTACAAGGGTTTCAGGTTAGGAAGTGGATGGCAAATATACATAATCAATCCCTTCTGGGACATGAATCTTGCTTGTGTTAAAAGGAGAACCTCAGTTGAGTGCTAAAAGTAGCAGCATTGACTGATACTATGGCAGTCTCCGTATCATCCAAGAGAAATCATATCTGATATACAATGAAATGATGGAATATTGTAATTTTAAAATTGGGACTATAGGAGTTCCAATTTATCTAAACATTTGGACCAATTCAGTAAATCACTCCGGAAGAAGAAAATTATCAACCAGTAGATTTTATTCTAACCATGGCATGCAAAAAGTTTCTGTGCCTTTACCTAACATCAATTCAGGTTGAAGAGTCCCTTTCTAATGTGATATGGTATGTGAGAGGAAATTCGAAAAATATGGCCATATGTTAAAAAAAAAAAAAAAAAAAAAAAAAAGTTAGCTTGCATTAAATATATAATGGTACCTTGTGCCATCAGAACCAACCTGCAAATTTTACTCCAAATTACTGAAATGAAGAATTAACATTGTATATGCATAATGATACCTGTCTAAACTGGTAATACCAGATATACACTCTAAAAATGAAAGGAGTCAAAAGAGTCTCACCCAAGAAGGAGATATGGAGGAGTGATGGAAAGGGCATCAGGGATGGAGAAAGCTGAATCTCTGAGTCTGGGAGAGCTTCCATGTCAGAGAAAAAATGACTCACATTCTGAGTTGCTAGGAAACAGAGCTAGGAAAAACACAGGCACTCTAGAATGAGACTTAACTGTCACTACAAGACTGCCTAGCTAGTGAGATTGCTGCCAGTCCTTAGACTAGATACTTATCTAGACACACATCATTGATTTTTCTCTGTTTTCTTGGAGGCATTTCTTACTGTAAGATACTTTTAGAATTAGGCAATGATTGTGCAATTACTGTCGGCTATTCTTGGATACAAGAAAAATAACTATCTGACTGTTGGCTAGAGGGGGTGGATTTACCTGACCTTCAGTCTTGTTCAAAGGTGTGGCAAAGGAGGGTCCAGTCCCATGGGTGCTGCCAGATGCTGAGAGCCTGGGGACAGCCGGTTATTGTGGAAATGGCAGGAATTCAGGCTACAGATATCTTTGAATAGGCATCTAACTGGTGAAGGGCAAGGCCATCCCAACCTTTTCACCTAGAAGTCAGTAATTTATCAATATGATGGTTCTTAGATAATGGAAATTAGATTGTGAAACCAAAAGAAAGGCTAAAATAAAGTGCACTATAGTATCAAGCGAATATATTCTGTTCTTGGCTTGGGAGAAACTCAGTGATTTACTGGATTCTTTCCATTTTTAATGACTATGATCTGATGAGAAGAGCAAGCAGCAGGTTATGCCAGAATAAAGTGGATTAAAAATCCCAGTGCATCTCCTTATTTCCTTTCTAACACTGATCCTTTACCATTAGGATTTAAATCTTACTCTAAATGAGTTAACTAGAACATTCATAATACCTTGTAAAACAACTTATCCCCTGAATCCCTACAGAAATACTCATATTTGTATTTATAAAATACGGCACTTTACAAGTTTATTAGGACACAGGAGTTCCTGGCTTCCAAACTGAAGTTCGTTTCCCTAGATCTGCGGCCTCATCAAATAATGGGAAACACTAACCTTTAGAGAAATGTGCAAAATATTTAATTGCTATAGGTGCTATTGTTATGCACCTGACTGGCCAAGTTTTCGAACAGGCACATGTAAAAGTGTGTGCATTTTTCATGCATACAGTTTAGGCAGATACCCCAGTGAGCATGTGCAAATCAGATTTTCCAAACACACAGTTATGTCCAAATCCCAACCTGTGCATGCACATCAGAATATTTGCACAGAAGAATTTTGCAAGCATGCACTGCTAAAACTTTGGCTATCAAAATAACTTCTAATAGGTGATTAAATTGTGTTCTAACTCCAGCGGTTTACTTTCAATGACTATGCACTGGTTTTTCAAATACTGGCCTGGTGAGCTGTACTTATTCAAAAACAGAGGTGCAATGCCATATAACAATGCAATGTATCCTGTTTACAGTACAAGAGAATTAGCCAATCTGTTTGTTTATACATGATGTTAGCTGGCCTACTGCTGTAATGGGAGTGCAAAGATTATGGTTTTAGTTTGCAATGTGTTTAATTTGTTTGTTTTGAGGCTAAATTACCAGACCTTCTTGTTAAAGAAGAACCATTTGTAATTGGCCTTCTGTAATATGACACTAAAAGTTAGACATCCTTTAAATATATCTTGAGGCAAAGCTAGCTACAAGTGTTACACTTGAAAGAAACTTTGTAGTGGCCACTGAAAAGAATGCTAGTATGACAAAAGAGTTTTTAGTAAAAGTTGCTATCTAGTGATACCACTTAAAGCCAAAGCAATGCCCATGCACAATGATTTGTGTTTGTGTGTATTAGGAGAAACAACTGCACTTGATTCAGTGTTCGGCTTGGAGAATGTATATAGTCTTTAAATTCAGGTAAGCAAGATGACGTTTTAGAATTATACAGTTATGGTAAACTACAGCAATAGTTGAATACGATGGCCATACTCAAGTATGTATATCTAAATGAAAGCATAGCTTTTCAAACCTTCAGAAAATCAGCTGAGGGAACATTGAGTTTCTGAGTTTCCATTCTAGATTTGCTGCTTCACAGGAGCAGATCCCTACTCTTGATTTGAAAGGTTCACAAGCTTTCGCCCAGATTCTGATACCTGATCTGTCTCCATGCTGAGCAGTAGTTTACTTAGTGAATGTGCCCATTAAACTCAGTGGGACTTGTGGCATAAGGTAAGAATCATTGCAAGTAAAGGATAGAAGAATTTCTGCTTGGAATGCACATTTGAGCACTGGCAATGATAAAATGAATACTAACAAAGCTATGGGCTAGATTCAGCTGGTGTAAATCAGCATAGTTCCAGTGGCCTTAAACTTTAAAAAGTCATTGGAGGGGATTTGCTTCAAAGAGGACTGAATTCACAATGGCAGCCCCTCAAGAACTTGTAGTTTGTCCTGAGGGAATACAACGGTGTAAGTTAAAGCAATCTCATATGAATCCTCTTGAAGGGATTCAGGAGGGTTAATGGAGGGAAAAAGTGGAATGTATGATCTTTGGAAGAAAAAATTATGCATTTAATATAATGGCCTCACAATGCATAATGTTTAGAAACATGAACCCAACAGAGTCGGTAGGTTTTTTATTTTAATTAGGAGTGTAGAGTTTTATTATTTAAAAGGTTTTATAAAAGTGTTCTAAATAGACCATGGAATTGCTATAGCAATTCTGTTCTGTTGGAAATTACTCAGCCATTTGGTTTTTATTTTTGCAAAAAGAACAAACCTTTTGTACATGCATTTGATATGCTTGTTGATGCATCACAAAAAGGAGATATGCTTTGAATTCTTCTTAAAAACCCATGTAAACACAAGGCTTATGTATAATTGCAACAAAATACCATCTCCATATAGAGTGCTTTCACATGTAATTTCCTCTCTGACTACTGCATGTAAACATAGTTATTGTATTTGGGGAAACTCCCAGACCTTAAGCAGTGCAACTGGGATCGATATCTTAACAAATGCAAATTATATTTTGAAAAGTCCCTGTTTTGCAACAAGATGCCTGGATGGTAACAGAAAAAGAAACAGTAACAAATGAACTTTCAAATATAGGAAGGTTCAGAGGTATTTGGCCAACGGTTCCACTCTCCACTGTTTTGTGTCACAGAATTTCTCCACATATAGCCATTGCATTTTCAAGATTAAAAAAAGAGAAAGATCTATTCCATAATCCAAAGAACACAACTTTGGCAACAGGAGCACAGAACTTAAACTGTCATAAAAATGTTCAATATGTATCAGGCTTTAAAGATGACAGGCTTGCAAGGCAAATTTGACTGACTTCCATTTATTTCATATGCAGCATCTACTGTGGGAGGACTTTTTTGTTTATTTCTTAATTTCACTGTTTATCTCTAGAGGAATAAAGCAACAATTATGGTCACCTCTACAGAACTGTATCTATTGACCCGCTGAGAAAGAAGTCGCATACTTCTTCTCCTGAGTGATGTGATATGAAGAGATGAATTTCGTTGAGGGCTTCAAGAAAACAAGCAGCATAAGGGGAACATTTTTTGAAGCCCAGAAAAATCCTTGTGTCCAGGTGTTAACGAAACACCGACAGACCCAGATAAACAGGATCAAAACAGGAACCTCAGGGTATGAGCCTTTACTGCATGAGCTAAAAGCCACATGCTCCTTTAGTTAAGGCTATAGCAGATTCATCAATCTCTAGCTGGGCTAAGTGCCACTCTAGAAGGACAGAGCACCACATCAAGCAGGCATGGGTTATACTAAGTGAAGAGGATTTCAGTAACTCTGAATTCTTTCATGTCGTCATGACACAGCAAGGACACATAGTCCCTATTTGGAAACTATTTTTGCTTGTTTTGCATAAAAAGGTGAAAGCAGAATGTTTGTTGAACCACAAATGATTTAAATAATTTAAAACGTGCACACATGCTGTAATGCTGCTTTGAGAAGAGCTCTCAAGGGGACATCAAAAAATGATAAGCAAGCGTGCATTCAATATGTCAAACTTTCTGACGGGATGCCAAAATTCTTAACTCCACCAAATTATTTTTGGTCACAGAAAACAACATACTACCATTCACCAAGTCAAATTCTCCTCCCCTAATGTAAGCATAACATAGGTTTAGAACCAACCAGCAGTTGATGCTGCTCCCCATTGATTTCCTCACAACTGTCGGCAAGAAGGTCTCTTGCGCTCTATAACCCTAACTGACATCTCACTAACTGGCTGAATCCAAGCAGCAGAGAGAGGGGAAGGACTTGCTGGTAGCCATAGAACTCCCTGGTCTTCTTAAACACAGAACTCCTTATAGCCACCAGCCCTTCCTGATATTTGTCCTAAGAACAATACTATCCTAAGAGCGACAACAAAGATACAGTTAAAGAAGAAACAGGACAAAAGAATTAGTTCAGTGTTACGGCATGAAAAGAAGCTGAACATCTTGCATACTGTTCAGATAGTGACATTTTTTCTGTGGAAATATACTGATACTTTCCCTTTCCATAAGAAAAGTATGTCTCAGGCTGTTTCCATTTTCTTATCTTCAGTGCTTCTTGGAAGACCTCCAAGGAATTTACAGGTTATTACTTACACCACTCACCTCCTCCCCCCTTTTCTTTTTAGCTCAAGGGTCCAGCTTTCATTCGAGCACATAAAATTATCTGAGTGGTTCTGATGTTCGATATTCTCTTCTTTCCTTTAATGTCATCTTGTGCAACATCCACATATATGTGAGGGAAGGGGAATTAACATTTTGTTCCTGGGACTTAATAAACGAATAACCAAAAGAGCCATATTTTAGATCGTTTATGTTTTGTATGAGGATAAATTATATGATGGGACCCTCCCATTATTCTACATTGCAAGAGCGTCTGTAAAATTTGCAGAAAGGCCATTTAAATTCTATTGGTTTCTAGAATAATAGCTGTAAAAACCATTACATTATTTAGGAATTTTATAGGACATAAGATTGTTCTGAAAAGGAGAGGGAGGAGGTGAAGGGGAAACCTTTGATATAGTAAAATTTAGAAATCTAATGATTTCTAGTGCAATTGCTTCAGGGATAGAGTGAAAGTGGCAACATGGTAGAATTCCAGCCAATACCGTAGGATCATTTCTTAGTCTGAACATCTGGCACGTGCTCATGTTTCGCTGTCTGCATGATCGCTTAAAGTCTGATACTGAAATATCAGAGTACACTTTGATACATATAACAGCCCAAACACACTTGCTGCCACAAACCTCCTCTCTGTCAGTGAGCCTTCGAGGGAATAGCACAACCCAAAATATGGGCAACAGTGGCCTGGAAGGGGCATAGCTAGGGTATGGGATTCCCTAGTTTAGTGCATCACCTAAACAGTCTCTACTGGCAAAGTGCTTATATGTTCTTGACTGCTACTTAAAGCTCTTTTTCCTAGTGGAAACCCCATAGGAAGACAGGCAACAGGAACACCACCTGCTCGCCCTTGGCTTGAATCCCACTCCCTTGAGGGTGCAGGGGTATCAGCTGATACAGGGAGGCATAATTTATATTATCCTGTACAGACCTAGTGAGTCTATCTCCTGGTTTAATTCATGTATTTTCAGTATGAGGATTTAAATTGCCTCTCACTATACAACGTCACCATTCAATGTTTATTGGCCAAATGCGGAGTAACTCCACTGATCTCACTGGTGTAAATAAGAACAGAAATAGCCCTATTTCTCTCAGATACATAGTAACGACTTCCCAGCTAGCACAATGAATTTGGGATTTCGAACTCCTGAAACATGTCCAATATACATACCATAAAGAGCACTGAAGGCCAAGGGTGACTGAAAGTGTTAGGCTGCAATTATTTTAGAAGATAAATAATGATGGCTGCAGGTGAAATAAAGTAATTATGTCAATAAATTGGACTGATTAACATAAGGATATATGGTTTGGTTAAACCGATAAAAGAAACAAAAATACTCAGACCCCCCAAAAAATCAATAGCTGTTTATCAATTCCTCAGTACACTAGAAATACCTCAGTCCTCCCAAAGTTACTATTCTCTCTATCTACATATTTAGCACTTTTTACTTCTAAAGGGATCCCTTAAAGTAAAAAAAAAAAAAAAAAAAAAAAAAAAAAAAGGAGGGGTGGGGGGTAGGATTAATTTAATTAGCTGACCAAACAATGACCCCAGGATAATTACGACGGCCTCCGAAAAACAATCACTGTTCCCTTCTATTCTATCTGAGAGGTAAAACATCATTGACAAGAGCTTTTCCTGTCTGGTTCCAAAACACAAATTTAAATAAAATTGGTAACAGTGGACTATAAAGTAAATTTGAAGAGTTAAAAACGACAATTATCCTCTGATAGATTTTATACTGGATTTTAAACCAGTGACACATTTGTTCATAGTCCACATCAGCCTAATACTGGCTCCTGCACCTGAAAATCCTCCTACTTCCCATATATCAAACTACTTTGCTCTCCTTGCAGGCCTGGCACTCAAGGGGTTAATATAATCCTACCTTCTTTTATAAATTGCTGGTGTTATAAAGCAGCCGTAAGTTTATATTTTAGCTTTCTTTACATACCTTTGAACATATGACTAATTTTTATCTAGCTAAAAAGCTACCTACCAGCATTATATTAAAAAAAAGTCTGAATGACAAGATCAAAACCAAATTGCTTTTTTTTCCTTCAACTATACATATATTTTTGTTTTCAACATTTGTTTCTGCTATGCCCCAATTCATCAAAGCAGTTTAACATGTTAAAGTCCCTTTGCAATTAAATTTAAGCACATAGTTCAGTGTTTTGATGAATCAGAGCCATAAAGAAGAAATGATCAGCTTTCCAAATCAAAGACTGAAATATACTAAGAGCTAGCAATTTGTACTTTACATGATCACGGCTGCATAGTTCATACTACTCCCTCTCCCCAGTTTTCCCACCTGAAAGAAGAGAGGAGAATGGTTTGAGGCGGAATTAAATATACATAGATGTAAAACAGACACACACCATGTCTCATTCCTTGGAGCGATAAAGACATAAGTAGCTACATTGCTTCTTATTAGAGATAGATCAAACCAACACCCAGAATTACACACCTCAGATTTTGGCACTGCCCAGATCCAGTTCAGACTTTTGTCTGGCTTTTCACAAGCCCAATGTAAATGTAGCTCAAAAAAAATTAAAAATTTGCCTATAAATATATATGATTTATTTGTGAGTGGAAGGAGGTTAAATGAAGGCTTCTGGATGTCTCATATCTTTAGATGTATTTTAATAAGAATGAAAGTAATGCTGCATGAGTAAAACTCCCATGGAACATGCATATAATGTTGTCTTTGCTAGTCTGGGGAGACCCTCTCCCTTCCTTTATATCTGACACTTTCCCCTCTGATATTCTTTATTGGAATAACAATATTTTAACAGTCACAGCTTTCAAAACGCTTGATTATGATCAAGCATTTCTCCCAGGCAATTGCATATTGACAGAAGGGAAAAATTAAACTTCTCAGGAATGAGGTTATTTAGGGCATAACATGCAAGGAAATAGGTATTTAGGTAACTGTGTGCATGGTTTTTATTTTCCCTAATTTTCAGATTACTTTCGATTAGGGCTCTTCAGAGTGGAAACTTCTTGATGTGAAATAGATACTATCTAAATCATTACAGCTCATTCATTGCCATGTGCCACCTTTTAGGGCAATTAAACCTGACCTCAAGGTTACCTAGCTGAACACTTGCTGACCTAGGGCATTTCCTCTGAATATGAATAAGCTTGTAATACAAATACAGTCAGAAAACAGAATAGCTCCTGGCACAGATAATGCCCTTGTTAAATAGAACTGAAACTCTGATGTGAGCCTCATATGCTATTAGAATTGATTCAGAGCATTCTCGGATCAGCTTGGAATTTTTTTTCCAACTGACATCTGGAGTCTATCCCTTCTAAATCTCCCTCAGCCCCCAATCAAAAAAGAAAACAGAAAAGAAAAAAATTGGACTAAATTCTTTCATAAATTTTGTGCCAGAAAATTTTTTGGCATTAATATTTTTGTCAATCACTAACATTTGCCAAACGAAAATCAAAGTAGTCTCAAAAATATGTCATCAACTCTCCCTGAAGTGAACTCTTTTTACTTTCAAGTGTTGGATAGTTGTTCCTGTGGTTAAAATCTGCAGCACCTGTGCACCAAATTTATAGCCCTTTGATCACAATATATTCACTAGGCGGGTGACTGGTTTCCCTGGAAATATGTGGAAGACTGAACAGCCCAGCATCCTTATTTCAGTGGCTTCTTGATTTGGAAGAACAAATATGGTAGCTGCCTGTACTTATCTTTAAAAAAATAGGAAATGCTAGTAAACAATTGTGAGGCTGTGTTTATGGAAAATCTTTTCATACACTGCCAAAATATGTAAAACAATAACTTGTCAATTTCTGTTAAAATGACAGAAAAGCTGTATTGCACTGTAAAAAAATAATTATTGCTAGGGTCTGTTCATAACTGCATAGTACAATTACAGTTATTTACCTCTGCAAACTCTCAACAGTTCTGAAAAATTCCAAGGGATGTTTTTCTCAGTTTTCATAAAGCGTTAAGTAGGAAAGAAGTGACATATGGAATTCTTTAGCATGGCAAAGCAGCTAGCCATTAAGATGCTGACCTGAAACATAATCTCCCTGGTGACCTACTTGAGAAATGCCTGGGACCCACCTGCGATGTAAAAGCCTTCTTCAGAGAAATACTGCAAGATTACTGATATCAAATGCTTTGCAATTTATCTTTAGGAACATGTGTCAATTACATCTAGTTGTGTTTGTCTGTAGACAGGATGCCAAAGGGAATATTTTGCATGCCGATGACCTATCCGGCAATCTTATTTCTATTTTCCATTAGATTTGACAATGGCTGCCATGCTTAAAGTGATTATTTGACATGTAATGGAAAAGCTTGCACTGGAATAATTCTGTGCAGGGTTTACTTCAAATCACAAATCCACTGCCTCACCTGAAGGTGATTTACATGTCTGTGTGAATTGCAAATGAGATTTCAACGGTGTTGGTTTGATTTCAGGCAAAGCACAGAGCAAGCAGTTAGAAAGGAACACATATAAAACCTTCTGTCAAAAAGGGTTATGTCTTTTTAATTATTATTATAAATGGTTAGTGGAGAAAAAGCACAAAAAGTTAAAATTCTATCTGTGAACACCAGGGCAATTATATCTCTATTAAAATCAGACATAAAACCAGATTTGGTTAGCAATGAAATGTGAAACTTTTACTCTCTGGCTGTTAAGTGGCTTCTGAAGTGAACTGATGACCTCAGTCCAGTCACTAGTGGACATGCATTCACATCACAAAAAAGTCTACCATCACAACTGGCACCCTCAAATCCCAAGGACTGGTTGGACACCAAGAGTGAACTGTGCTCTCACCATATAGGCAGTCCCTCCAGTAATCGACTGAGGCCTGGTCTACACTGACCGGGAAATTCGGCTGTGGTTGACTTCCTAACTTCTACTTACCGTAGCATCTTCACTTCGCTGTGCCAATGGGAAATGTGCTCCTGTCAGCGCAGTGTTACTCTTTTCCTGGGAGTGAATTTATTAAATAAACTTCTGGATTGATTGAGTGGGTCTTCACTTCTGCTCAATTGATCCTAAAAAATCGATCTGACAGCAGCAAATTTGCTGCCATCAGTGAAGACATACATGGGGACATAAGGAAGGAGGGAGGTGGGGAAGAATGGTCCAATGTTTAGAGCACTAGTTTAGGACTTGGGAGACCTTGATTCATTTCCTGGATCTGCAACACACTTACTGTGTGACTTTGGACCAGTCATTTAGCCTCTCTTTGCCTCAGTTTCTTCTCGGTAAGATTAATGGCACTGTCCTGACTTGCAAGAGTATTGGGCAGGAGAAATACATTAAACAGAGTGAGGAATCCAGATAATACAGTGACGAGGGCCATAAGTACCTTACATAGACAGACTTTGGATATGACTGAACTGCAGCTGCCTGCGGTGTATGTGCTACAAGGACAGAGGACTTCAATGTTGTCAATCGTCATGAGCACTGATTCAATAACAATTAGTAATGCAGACAGAAATCTGTTCTCCAGTCACTGTCCAAAACAACAGCTTTCCCTCTTCCATTTAGCATCAGAACTCTGAGAGGACACTAGGGGCTTGTCTACACTTACCTCCGAGATTCTGTGGCAGTCGACCGGAGTTACGCAAGCTACGCAAAAAACTTGCACAACTCCCGTTGACTTCTCTGCTTATGTTCTCCGTGCTGTCTTCACTGCACTGCGCTGACAGGAACCGTGTTCCCGTCGACGCAGCACTACGCCACTTGAGAAGGTGGTCTTAATACATCGATTTCTGGATCGACTGAGCGGGTCTTCATTGACCGCTCAGTTGATCCAGAGAATTCGATCTGACGGGTGAATTTGCCGCTGTTAGTGAAGACGTAGCCTAGGAGAGGTAAATATCCAGAACCACACATGCTTAGCATACTTTTGTTAGCTTCTTAAGGCTTGTCTACACAACCCTGCAGTGAGGACTATGAGGGGTGAGTTGCAACGTGCACTGAAGTGTTAATGCCCTGTGTAGACCCTGCTAATGGAAACAAAAAAGTACCCAGTTCATGTTAACACAGTTCCATTTGAAATTGAGGTACCTTTTAGTCTGTGCTATCAAGATCTACACAGGGTAGTTACAGCACAACGTGTTAGCGCATGCAGCAATTCACACTACTGTTAGTCTACTGCAAGGCTGCTTAGACCAACCATCAGACTACCTCTCTCTCAGGTGCAGTTTGCAGTTGTGAGCAGAGAAGAGCAATAGCAGGTAGACAAGGAGACAGCAGAGTGCAAAGACCTAAGGGTAGAAGGAGATGTAAATGGCAATAGTTTCTGAGAGTATGTCTAGATTGCAATCACACGGTATGTTTGTAGCTTGAATAGACGTTCCCAAACTAGCTTTCATCTAGCTAGCCTGGGTATCAGAGCAGTGAGACTGCAGCAGCACGAGCTAGGCCGGGGTTTCAGGGTGGGCTTGTACAGCCCAAGCTAGATAGACTAATGCTGTCTTGAGTACGTTTGCACAAACTGCAATCGTACCTCATGATAGCAGCACAGACATACCCTGAGTGGGGCACTGAGAGGGACTCTAAAGAGTTAACATAGGCCCCAGTCCTGCCTTTGGTTCAATGCAGGTGAACTGTTGCACCTGTGCAGAGCCCCATTCTTTTTAGAGACTTTGCACAGTGTAAGGGCTGGCCCAGGTAGATCTGATTGCAAGACTGAGGTAATAAATTGTCTGTGGGCTTGAAGCTCAAACTCCCTGCAAAGTCCATGATAGTACAGCATTCCCGAAGATTACCTAAATAAACATGGTAAGACTGCCATCTTGTCAGTGTTTGCGTATGTTAGAGAAGCAAGTCACGTGCCCATGAAATCACCAACGCTTATGCCTTGTGTCTCTTGATTTTGGACCATTTAAATACCTCACTCAAATCACAAAATACACAGTTTTACTGAATCAAAGTCCCATCACTTTTGAGGCAACATTCAGGCTGTGGGAAAGGAGTGCTGATTCAGAAGTGGGAATGGACAGATATTGCATGATTCATTCATATTGCATTACAAAATGTAATTTTCTTATTAACAAGTAAAATCAAATCACTCATTCGCCTCTTTTCAGATATAGAAAAATTTAAACCGTTTCCAAACAAACAAAACAGAATACAACACCATGCAATGAAGAAAAAATTATTCACCCAATTTGGATAAAATGAGAACTAAACCGAACTTTTCAAAACACAAACCAAACCACCCAGAATGAATGTTTTTAAGGTTTAAACTGGTGCTGTTATGTTACTCAAGTTTTACACCACTGCAACTGCATTGAAGTCAATGGATTTTCACCAACACAAAACTGAATAACAGAATGGCAAACCAGGCCCATTGTTTTCATTTTCTTGCGCTTCTACACTGCAAAGTTCCAAATGGGCATAGAAGTGGAATAAATAAATAATTATGAGAAATGCTATTCTTATATGCCTCTAGTCTTATGATTCCAGAAATATCACAATAATAATTATTCTTCCAAGACGGCCAGACTTAGGAAATTCAGAGTAGATTCAGAAAAGCACTCCAACCTTTGATTATTTAAGCAAACCTCCAAGCCATTTGAAGTGTGCCTGTCATTAGTTCTTAATACATTGATTTGACTACAGTACCCAAATCTTATATTCAAAGAAAGATGCAAGAAAGTATAAAAACTTCACGTTATATTCATTTAGATAGATGACCAGATATTTCAATGAAATCTACCAGGAATTGTTATTGCACAGATGTACTTAATTGTTATATTTTGCAATTTTAATGGTGCTTGACATACATCTTTAACCAATGATTTTATTGTATTATACAACAGTAATAACTGACTGATTGTTACAAGATTATGTGCCTGAAGGCTGGAACTCTTATATGTTGACCTGTCTGATTAGGACCATTTTGTTTTTCTATCCCATTTAATTGTGTATGTTAATGTAAATATCATGCCATAAATTATATACTGTGTAGTGGGAGATTTCCTTCATCTATATTTGTACTGTAGTATATCTGTATTTAAAAAGTCAAGGCATTGAGCATACCAAATTGCTCCAGTGACTTATCCTTTTGCTCTGGCCCTTGCCCAGATGCGGCATGGACTCATGATTGGACTGTTGCCTTTTGAAATCCAGTCTGCATTTTAATCATCTGCATGGTCTGTGCAATGGCATTTCCAATAAAGAGGCAAAACAAAGTGAAAGATACTGTGAGAGAGAAAAAAGGCCAGCAATTTCTATAGCTCTAAATGTCAAAGTAAGGGGAAAGTTATCATTGAGCTTGATCTAATAAAGACAAAACAATCACAATTCCAGATGGAAATCTTGCCATATAATCCAATTGAAAATGTATTTTTCAACTGCAGTGGTTGCTAATTCCTAGGTGATTGCAGTAGTAATTTTGGGATTCAGACTGTGCTGTATATATGAATATATAAAGAGTCAAAATACAGACTCCTCGTAGTCATTTAGAAATTGAAGGTGATTTCATATATCGCTGGAAATGCTGTTGCCCTAAACTTTGAATAAGATCTTGAAACTAGTGTGTGACCTTGGTATCTTAATAATTTGGAAATTTTAGTACTTGAACAGTTGCTTTGGACACAAACTATTTAAAGGTGAGGGTCCTGCCTTATATCATTTGAAAAGTAATTTTCACTAGATTTGCAATATGTCTTTGATCTATAATCTTGATGCCTTAATAAGTCCGGCATTCTTACTTAGAGATGTGTATAAGCCGCCAAGTTTGGATATGAACATAGATAGACCTCTGCTTCCCCCAAAGTTTATGCGTGTTCTGCTCTGAGCTTGGTTCAAGTTGGTACCAGTAGTTCTACACATACAAGTTAAATGAAACTTCCCATTCCTACCTTTACCCAAGCTGGTACACAGTAAACCCAGACACAGAGTAGACTCTGATAGTAATTACTCACAAGGAGATTTTATGCTAGAATGCTGTTTGTTATTAAATATTCAAAGAAAAGATTGAAAATCCTCCCTGCTGTTTCCTATAACAAAATACCTGAGAAAATAGAATCGTTATGGGAGAAAAAAAAGAGCTGTGACTAAATAGATTCCAGGTGAATACTCCATACCTGGCCTGAGAAATGATCCATTCACACTGTCAGTTAGCAAGATTAATACGTAACGCAGGAACCAAACTGATTCACTGTATAAATTAGCTAACAGAGCACTGAGAGTTATAAAAATCATCTCCTTCTCTTAAATTGTGTTCAGGTGGAATTTAATACAACTTGGAATAACCTTACAGGCCAATACTCTTTCTTCATCCGTAAAACTTTTATTTTGGTGAAGAAAAGAAAAAAAAAAAAAAAGACTATATTGTAGTTGGTACAAAAAATGTCATCCAGATTGGGATTTCTAAATTAGGGTGAGAGTGAGAGATGAGAGTCCTTGTACTCAGAAGGCCAATGAGGTTCAAAAACACTGATGCTGGAATTTTCAGGCTATGCTATATTTAACTACACTACTTGATCACTTGCTTATATGTTCGCCACGGCAAAGGCTGATTAACAAAATGTAAAGTTACACGTTACCCATTAAATACAATAATAAAATGGAAAATCTGTCACTTTAAAACAGCAAGTACATTCTAAAGTTTCAAGTTGTGCAAGAGATAAACTGATTAAAGGTATGAAAGGGGCCAGAGAAGAGTAAAGAGGTTGATGCTTCATATCCAAACCATATCAATAATGTCAGTTAATGAACTACTGGACTGCACTCAGATACTACAGTGATGGGTGCAGCATACAAACCTATACAGAATAGAAGAACTTTCAGTCTATTCTATCTGATGACCATCTGGTAGGGAATGTGAGGATGAGTTTGATGGGCACAGTCCAATTCCTAGTAATCAAGTAAGTGGGCAGTTTTAGGAGAGAAGCCAAAGATTTCATGTGTATAGAGAAGAAATTATCCTTCCTCCACAAAAATGGTTTCCTCAGGTCAGAGGTTGAGGTACATTGGCCGGGTAGTACCAGGAAACTTGCAGTGACCAAACTATACCTACAGTGATAACGAACAGTGATAATAAACAGAATTCTCCAACCCCTTTCATAAGCACGAAATTAATATGAAAAATTAAAAGAAAAAGAGCCTGGCTAACTCCAACCCACTTTTAACAGTGTCTAGATGCTTAAATTGCTCACTGGCAACACTCTGGTCCCTTCTGATCATATGGTTGGTGAGAATCGGGTGAAGCATATGGACAGGTGGGGGATTAGCAGCAGGAGTGAAGGCAATATTGCAAATTCTATTACTGTCATTGGCAAGAGTAATTTGCACAAAGTCAATCTGGAAAGAGTTTTCTCAAACTGCAGTAAAACTTATGGAACTGGAAGTTCCCTCCCACCCCCACTTTTTTTTGTTTTAAATTAACTCTGATTTCTTTATACAACACTGAAGAATATAGCTGAGCACAAGGAAGGTTTTGATGGAAACAGTAAGGATTTGGCAGCATAGGACTGATTTATGTGCACAGGGCTCAGATACCATTTTGAGCCTGATTCAGGAGTTTTTAAGCACTTACATTGATGTCAGTGGGATCTGCAGAAGCACAATGTCTCTCAGGATCGCGTCCTTCATTAATAGGAGAAAATTAAAAACATTTAGGTTTACATTTAATTCACTGAAAGTTCAAAGACAAAAAAATCAACACACAAACAATGTAAATTTTGTATAAAAATGAAGGAGATTTTGACTCAACTGCATCAGCAGGGTTAGATTTCAGTAACAGAAACTATTGAAGGGTGAGAAATGCACTATTGGATGACCTCAACAGTGCAGAAATAGTTTATGAAATGAGTGAAAATAACTAAGCTAAGCGGTTGCTGACAAAATGTACCTTCTGTATTAATTAGCAAGGGCCCATTCCATTACATGAAATAATCAATAGATCATAGGCCAGTGGGGGCAATTTGCATGTCTAGTCATATCTCCTATAGAGTAGTGACCAGATCATTATAAATTGTGCATGTGTTTTTCTTGGGGTACCTTTCCATTTCCTCTGAATTGATTTAAGAGCTGTTAACTGATTAAAACTGATTAAAAAAAAATCAAATGTCATCTGTTTCCACCATATCAAATGATGGAATCAAGAGAAAACTACACTTGCTATTCCGTTCTTTCTGCCATATTTATGACTTTGTTCCAGAAATTCAGCATCAGGCAAATTGCATGAAGTAAACAAAGTGCCTTCCCAGTAAGAAATCTGCAGGATGTGTCTGTAAGTACAGCATTAGCCCTAGTACCAAGTAACAACTAGATGATCAAGCTGGGGAACAAGCAGAGAATCAATAAATACATGGAGTAACACATTCAGCTTTTTTTTGCTTGCCCTTCCTTTAGATCAAACACAAAAATGGAATTGCACTTTATATAAAAGTCAAAGAACTGTGGAAACTTTTGCACACTGTGGGTCAGATCCAAAGCCCATTCAAGTCAAATGAGTATTTTCCCATTGGTTTCAATGGGTTTTAGATCAAACTTTATATCCATACAAAAACCAGAATCAAAATCTCAGCCCATTAAGTTATCAAAAATAAAAGGAAAAAACATCTGCTGAAACATTCATTATCTTTGGACTCAAAATAGGAGCCAGTGAGGGATGAGACTGCAACCATGGGAGAGGTTTTCAGACTTGGCCTTTTAATTATTTAAGCAAATGGACCAGCTTTAAGAGGGCTAACTTTTTTTTTTTTTTTTTTTTTTTTTTAAAGTGTTGCCATTATATCAGTGAAAAAATACTTATATGTAATCAGTGCTGCTTAATCCTATTCACTCCCATCTGTGTCTCTTTGTAGCCTGACACCTCTCCTGTCCCGGGGCCATGGAAAGTGAGCATTATTATTAGTGTAGCAGGACTCTACAGTTCAAGGCCTCTGGGGAGCAGCTGTCCCCAATCATCCTGCCCAGTGCCCTTTCATTCCACAGATTACATCTTGTACCAACAGTTTGTGTGTGGGAAAAATCAAAGATGTCAACGGCTCCTCCCTGGATCGTGCACTCCATGTAAGGTGCCCAATCACAGAGATCTGTGCTTTTGACCTTTGAACTTGTTAAGCATAATTAATTGGGGGCCAGTTTTAGGAAAATCACTGCCTCCAGCGGGTACCTACTGTCATTATTCTGTCTCCATCAAGGCTCTGCATTAGAATAATCACTGACATGCCAAAGCAATGAAAGAAATCTGTTGTTAACAGGCTGAATTGGTTTGTTCCAAGACTAGAGACTTCCTAATTTCTGGCATGTTACTTAGTGGTACAATTTCTCTTTTTAAAGAAAAGAATCCTGGCTAAAAGATAGTAGCATTTCCCCACCCCCCACTTCTCTTGTCCAACCATTCAAGAATGGTTGACAGAAAATCTAAGAATGAAATTCCAGAACAGCGTAACACATGGGAATGTAACTATATACAATAATGAAAGTTAAATGCCTGAATAAATCCTAACAGACTAGAATGATTTGATAGTGAAAAGAATTCCTTTACTATTAGCTCTTCATCCCAATACATCAAAATAAACCTATCAAATTCAGTGCTCTAGGAATGCATCTCAGCTTTTGGTTATGGCTGATGATGAGAGTAGCATGGTATGGTCTGATATTTGAACGTCTTTTGTGGATGCAACTTTGCACGCACAATTCATTGCGGACAGAAAGGTAGGTATTTAGGTGTCTAGCTATGTGACTGTACCTGCAAAACAGGAAGCAGAGCTGAAATCTTGTTAAACTTTGACCATTAATGGTCTAGTCATGTCAAAGAACTGATTCCTAAAGTGGCAGCACTATTCTTCAGTAGCATCAACACACTCCAGACTTCTCCAGTCAAATGAACCTCTCTGTGCACCATCCAGTAGTACTGCTAGTCCTAATAGCTGCTGAGTCTACTTCAGCTTTTCTGACCTTCCCTGATTTGCTGACACTTGTTCATTAACCTTCCTTCTTGGCTTTTGCTCAAAAATGCATTATTTATATTGCTTATTCATGGACCCACGGATACCTGCCTTCCCATCGATGTATCCAGGACAATAATGGGGCACTGAAAGAAATTTCTCCTTATGACACTGTCTGTGCAAAAATTGTGACTGATCAGAAGTTAGAGGCAAGGGCCAGAATTCTTTAGGTGAGTTAACAAGTCTCTATTCACTCATATAAACTGCCGCAGGTCACTACAGCTAAGGCAATGGTAGTTTTCTTTATTTGAAATCTGATGAAATTAAGTGTTCAGGAAAGCATGATAGCACTGAGCTAGGTCCAAATAAAGTGCTGGTAGGCTTTCTGCAAACTTCTCCAGATAACTGCTAAAATACAGAACCTATTCCACTCTGGGGCCTTTCCTGGGTTGTTTGTTTTTAGGGGCGTATATGGTCCTCATCACCATGATATCTGAGTGCCTAACATCATTCATGGATTTATCCTCACAACATGCCTGTGAGCTAGGAGAGAATTATTCCCATTTTACAGATGGTGAACTGAGACACAAGGTAGTGCCCAAGGTCACACAGCAAGTCTGTGACTGAGCTGGGAAAAGAATACACACTTCTTGACTCCCAGTCCAGTACCACATTAATTAGGCTATCCTTCCTATCCTGAAGAATGACAAATAATGGAGATTAACTGTATAACAGCTTAAATAGGGACAAATGGGGACACAAATGAGACAACCAAACTCATTTCATTGGGATGTCAGCCCAGTTAGAACAGGTCTTTGGAGGTGTAAATTTAGTTCACCAATGCTAGCTATTTGTTCTCTTTTTCCATAGCCTAATTTTGTACGACGGTGCTAGAAAGGAGTCTGATCCAATTCCCTTTAAAGTCACTGAGTGTCTCTCCATTGGTTTCCATGGAAGCTGGAGTGGTCCCTATATGAGCAGCAGTCACGTACTTCTCATTCCATTCTTGGGACAGTAGTTTACTTTCAAACTCCAGCTGAATCACCTTTTTCCTCTCTATTGTTACTCTAATTCTGAGCTAAAACCTTAAAAGATTATATACAGCTCTCTAAATAATACCCTGTACTTGCAGGCAAGACAGAGGTTTTAGTAATAGCAAATATTCAGAAGTGGTTAAAAGTTCAGAAGAGACAGCATGAGAGTATCATGTCAGATTGTTATTAATGCCTTAAATAATTATATGTCCAACTGCACATAAAAGCCAGGTTCCCCCCCCCCCCCCCCTTTTTTTTTTTTTTTTTTATAAACTTAGAGACACCCGTTGTTGAAGACCTCAGACATAGTACTAGATAAACCTGCCAAATTCAGGTAATAATTTAAGAATGATTTAAGCACTGTGTTCCAGTTTTTAAACAAAGGCTTCTTTTACAGTTTGGCTAGTAAAATGCCACTTACTACCTAGGTCATGTAAAAATAAATTTATTGTGCTTTTATGAACAGAATGCTGTGATGCTATCAGTTGATCAACATTTCAGCAGCTTCCTGTTACTGACTTGTTAGCAGGTATTTTGAAAGATTTAATGGCTTGATGTTATCAAATTGTAGTACAGAGCTCTGCATGTTGTGACTGATTTGATTTACTGAAGCACTGTATCCTGGTTTCAGTGCTGAGAGAAATAATCTTAATTTTTCATACAGCAAACTAAAAGAAGTTGTCAAACTAGAACAAACAATGAAAACAGATATTTTGAAAGGGAAATTTAAGTTTTTGTCCCTTTGTTTTGTCTAATATACTAATGTTTTGTCTATCGTATTGTAGGTCTCTTAAAACAAGAATAAAATATACTTGGCTATTATAACTTGCCCGTTGAACAGTCAAAATATTTATTTCACTATGGCAATAGTTAACTGTCACTATTTTGAAACTACATTACTCTTACTTAGCTAGAAGGTCTTCTGCTCTGTCTAGTGAGTGTGACTGTTTTGGAGTCTTTGCACAGGCTGCCAGAAAACTACTGAATGAATTGACTTCTGACACAAACCTCTGCATAGTGTGAGCTCCTCCTCCAGGTCTGATCTGATGTTTCTGTAGTCTGATCCACACACGACCAACGTCTGCAAAGAGGGAGCAGGAACTATCAGGCCTTTGTGGCACGAGAAAGTAGCTGTGGCACTAAGCAGATGCTCTCTGGGAATCTGGGGTCAAGGAGGGCAGGGGCTAAGAGGCAGTGAGGGAGCCTACAAGGGATGAATTTGTGAGTTGAAATAGGTACACACATTATAAATAGATGAAAACTTAATTAACTAAGATTTCTAGTAGACATTAAATCAAGGAAGGTTTCAGGTGAATAAAACCTACACTAAATAAAACTTAAGCACTAAACAAAGGCAGATATATATTCAAATATCCTCACAGTTCATACAATCTCTAATAGCTGTACACATGTGAAAAAAACAAAAATCACATGCACTTTCCAAGAATAACCTTAACTTTGACTCTATATCTTTGCCCCAGTCTCAATTTACAGCCACCCAAATTGCATTACAAATAAGAGCTACATACATATTAATACTGACCCAATATACACAGGGCGAAAGCCATCTTTCAGTTTACCTGTCCATTATAGACTAGAAGCAAGCACCAATATTTCACTGATAACCGGAGATTCTGCTCTTTCCCAAACACAATTCTAATTTCAGTGCAAAGCACAACCTGCCTCACCCACCCTCCCTCTACAGATTGGAAATCCCACTACATCATCCGCTCAATGCAAATCAGAGACCCGACCCTCCAGATATAGATCACATGAACTGTATCCCCTTTTACCAAATCCATGGCACACAGATAAGCCACAGACTTCTGAGTGCTCTATACATTAAAAGAGGCTAATTCATTACTTATTTACTAAAAAACAACGAGAGTTCTGTGGCACTTTAAAGACTAACAAATTTAATATTTGCAGGCATAAGCTTTCGAGAGACTTCAGCTCTAACACGGCTACCCCTCTGGAACTTATTTACTAAGGAGGACAGAAAGTGGGGGTAAAAACCTGGCTCCACTGAATTCAATGGCAAAACTCCCATTGTCTTCAATAGGGCCCGGATTTCACTCTGGTTCTTTTGGTCCAAAGGAGAAGGGAATTCCAGAGTCAAGAGCCCCTCACTGGGAACAGTCTCTATCAGTTCCCTGCCCCTTAAGCCTCAGAATTGTTAGCTTAAGGGCCTCAGCTGAACTCCAATTGTGGTGGTATGTACCTAAGCAAGTTAAATAGTTTATATAGGTATCTCCAGTATTGGTTACAAAGTTGCTAATCCTCAACAGCTTTTAATAATCACTTACTATTTAGTGAATATGCTGTACTATAAATGTCTTATTAAATCTAAATTAAATGCAGAACTGGAACATAAATGTGTTACTGAAATTTATGAGGGATCTTGGCAGAGAATAGAAAAAAGGACATTACTGTGATGCTTGCAGAATATTGATTTCAAAATTAGTATAAAATACTGTGAATTGTTTGACAATATGAGAGGGTACCTTTTTAAAACAAACAAACAAAAAACCCCATTCATTTTGAGAACTGGGATTTCCAGGTCCATAAACAGAACCAGAACAGGAGTGTGGCTCATTATCAGGGCAATAACCTGTCATCCTGGAAATCCAGATCAAGGCTCTAGGCTGGTAGAGCTCAGGCGTTGTATGAATAGAGATTGGGTCAGGTGGCAAAATTCAAATCCAAGTTATGCACATCCCGAAGTCTGAGAGCATTCTGATCTGAGAGGCTGGTTCAGACCATTATAAAGACAAGGTCTATTTCCAAGATTTGGATTTTAAAGTTTAAAATTCTGGGGAGTCAGAATCCAGGAATTTGGTCTTAGTTCTGTGAAATGATGTCTGGAGATTCCAGAGAAGAATGAGGTGCACTGAATCTGTAGTTCATTGCTTCTCATCATTTCCTTGCTTAGCTATTAAAGCATTAAGACCCTGAACCATCAAAGCATTTAAGCACATGCTTAATTTTAACCCCTGTGTAGACCCACTGAAATCATCTGGGACTGCTCATGTGCTTAAAGTTAAGCTTGCGTTTAAGTGCTTTGCTGGATCTGGGCCCCAGTCAGATTTTTATAATGAATCCTAGGTTTAAAATTTCTGACACCTTTAAAGAACCTTTTAGATGCTAAAAATCTAATGCATGTTAAATCAGCTAATTAGCTGGTCAGAGAGCCTCACAACTTTACTCTCAGTCCTCAGAGGGGGGGCAAGGGGAGGAGAATGGGAACTGTGAAGTTAAAAGGAAGAACAAAGGAAAGAGCACAGCCCGTGTCAATTACTCTCACACTCTGGTAGTTGACTGTGGCATCTGCTAAGAAACAGAGGTCTGGTAATGTGTCTAAGCATGGTGGATGTGGTTAAAGGAGTTGTGTCAGCCATGTTAAAGTTAAACAGGGATGAAGCGATTTGAAGGAAAAGAACTATTTCCTAACTGTTATTGGGGTACAAGTCTAAATTTTCAGGTAACAAATTTTTTTTCATGGGTTCCTGAATACTATGTATAATATATACACTATATTGTATATATTATATCACACACACACACAAAAAATAAATATAAATCAATGGATAGTACTATGTATGTCTATATGACATTGTTAGAAATTATGTTAGCAGTATTTCACAGCTAATTTAAGATTCCGAATTTTTAAAAAACCAACAGGCAAATATATAGATTTCAAAAGCCTTACAAAGAAAGCTCTTAACAACCTTACTTCCAGAGCTGCTCCAAATACAGGCCTTGTCTTTGTTTTGCATGCTTTCCTGAGTTTAATTAAGGACACATCTCAGAGAGTGCAGCAAGCTAAGTGGTGCAGTTTTAGATGGTCACACTGGAAGAAAGCTAGAAATAAAGCCTAAAACCAATGCACTGTTTTTACCATCAATACAGAACTGAAAATGAGATAGGCTACCATATCAGGAGTGGCTGATGATATTGCTACTGATGTGGTCAACAGTCGTACATAATAGGCAATTTCTATGCTGGAAATTATGTTTGTCATTGTCTCTCCTCTTCTCGCATTCTACTAAACAAGATACCAGACAACAAATGTTACACATCAACCAACCAGGAAACCAAAGGCAAAAAAAAACTATTCTCAATAATTCACTCATGTCCTCACAACTGAGGAGTAATCCCAAATTCATGCCAATAAACTTTATACCACATTCTCCAGAACTCTCTGTGTGGCATATATATTACAGAAAAACTATATTTTAGGAATGTTTTAGAGAATGTTCAAAATAATTAATTATTGAGATTTAAAAATAATCCCTC
Source organism: Emydura macquarii macquarii (assembly GCF_026122565.2). NCBI lineage: Eukaryota > Metazoa > Chordata > Testudines > Chelidae > Emydura > Emydura macquarii. The sequence continues at coordinate 3,853,514 of NW_027131105.1, read as the reverse complement.
TACCTCTAAAGCAACGTGCCTTTGCTTCATGAGGGCACAGAAAGGAATAAAAACATCTCAGAGTGACCTAAAATAGCTTTTCTATGCATAGAATTGTCACAATTTAAAATCTGACATCTCGGGGTTTCCCCAAGTAAGGGGTGCTGGGAATTTTCCCTTTCCACAGATATAAAAATGTGCCTAGCTCTGTAGCGTCACAAGACTTTGGACTCTGAAGTTAATGTTCACCTTGTATTTGGCTATGGTACTCTGAGTATATTTCCCAGGCCTGAAGAAGAGTTCTTTGTAGCTCAAAAGCTTGCTCCTCTCACCAACAGAAGCTCGTTTAATAAAATTTATTATCTCACCCACCTTGTCTTTCTGAAACCATGATTTTTTAAGTACAGTAAAGCTGTCACTGGCCTAGGATTGAATACTATTCAGGTTCCGCCTGAACCACCCAAATACTAACTGGGCAGGTGTAATTTGGGACTGGAAGAAGGAAATATTTCCCTGGCAGGCTGAACAAAACAAAACAAAACAAAAATGTGTTTAAGATGGCTCAGGAGTTTGGAGTGTTAGAATAAATCCCAGGGAAAACAGATTAGTGGGTATATCCAGGGTTCATGATGATGATATTATATGGCTCTACATTTTATTGCATGATTCTGCATCTACTTACATGACTATGCAAGGTATCACATGACTATCATCTCCATATCTAGGATATGAATGAGACAGAATCAGCCCTCTACCCCTCAGTAAAAAGCAAATTAAAATCTCAACAGAATTAGAGAATATATAAATGTGTGTGGAAAGGGATGGATAATACACGCAAAAGGAAAAGGACGAGAAAGGATGATAAAAGCAATGACTGAATCCACAATTTCCCCTAGTTGGTCATCACCCCCTATTCTCTCATCCTACAAAACAAAATTCTATACTGCAAGCTGAAGTGGGAAGAAATAGAAATAAGGGGACAGTGGTTGTGTGAGTGAGGAACTCTCTAACCACTCTAGGAAAGAGTTTATATTGTCTCAATATTTTCTATGATGAACTCAGTTTGATTACCTATTTCCCATCAATTATGAGATTGATACAGCTACAATTTCTACCGCCAGCCCTATATTCGATTAAAGGACAGTGCATGTCCGAAGCAGTGTTGTTCTACAGAATGCCTATGTTACAAAAAAACAATAAATGAACTGTCAAAATGTTGGATCAGGATTTAGGAATTTAGGCAGTTATAGCATAGAAACTGAATGTATTGCTTTGAAAAGGTAGCATATTTTATTGTACAATTGGTAGATTTCTCATTTCTAGGTTAAATATAGCTGGAAAATTAATAGTCAGATCCTTAACTAGTGTAAAACTGCACCACTACATTGATGTAATTGGAAGCTACACCTATTTATACCAGCTGAGGATCTAGCTCAGTGTGAGTGTTCTTGAGAACTAAGGCTTGAGTCTCCTCTCATTTACACTGGAGTAAACCAAGAATAACAGTACTGAAGTGAGTGGAGTTCCACCTAGGTTAAACAAGTGTAAGTGAGATGAGAATCAGGCCCTTGGCCTTTAAACCACAGCTAAATAATTTCATTAATAAATTGATTGTTTTATATGCCACCCAAATCCAAGCATGAACAATAGAACAGTACTTTAAACTGTAAAGGAATTGGTACAAAGGATCCAGGGCTAAATTCAGAGGTGAGTGCTCAAGCTGGTGTAATTTATACCTTCTTCTGGCCACCTCAACCTGCATATTACATGATCTTAGCATACACTAGATGTTCATTGTATCTTTAGACACTCAGCCATTGCCCAACAAATAACTTTCACCTCTCTACACATCTTCTCTGAACTTGCCTCACTGAGGCTAGCGGAGCCTAAGGGAGCCTAACACGAGGTAACCCACAGACCAAGGGACTGAAATAAAAGCATAAGCAGAAAAAGCAACTTATTTACAGTATGTTTGAATTGAAGTTGGCCACCTCCTACTTTAACGTTTGCTTTTATCCACCTCGTTAATGTGTAAAATCAACTTAGACTCCTTTGGACTCAGATCTGTTAGACACAGACTTCCTTAGAGCAACTTACTGAAGTGTAACCTGCACCCTCCAAATCTGACCTAAAACATCAAGCAAAAAGCCCCAAACCTAGTATGGAGGTTCCCAATGATTTTCATCCATTAAACCTGAGGGCTTGTTTATGTGGGAAAGATATACCAGTATAAGCTAGGCTGTGAATTTAAACCAATATAGTCATACCACTCTAACCTCTGTGAGGACATTCTTGTCTTGGGATGAGAATGCCTTTTTTCAATTTAGCTTATGTCACCTGGGAATGGATTCAAGCTAGCCTGAAAAAAGGCACACTTAAATGAGCATAAGCATGTCCTCACTGTGACTTATATCAGTATCACTATATAGCAGTGTAACTGATAAAACCTTCCCCTGTAGACAGACAAGGCCACTTTTCCTCTGACAAACCCACCTCACAGAATCTTTAGCATTAGATCTCACAACGCTTCAAGAGAAGTGGCAATTTCCTTATCATTTCAAAGGATTCCTGGCTGCATGGTGAGGGAAGACCTCATCTGATCAGAACTCATCTCTTTGTCGCATCTAGCTGCTTGGACTGGGCTGAGAACCACTGTCTCTCGTTCCTCTTGAATCCAGGCGAGCTAGCTTATGATGAGGAGCAGTTCCATTCCTTCCCTACCATTGTTCCTAGGTCACTCTCTTCCTCCTTGTTGCTAGAAAAGTGACTCTCTTTCTCTTCCTCTCCTTCTCTACAGGCTCCTAGGAGGGAGAAACCATGCTATACTTTTTCCATCAACCACAGCTGCTAGGAAAGGGAACTCATTTGTACCAAGTCACTCTTCTCCCACTTCAAGGTGTCTTGGCAGCTCATTCTCTTAGTGTGAGGTGATTACTGGGCTCTGGGATAGGTGCCCTAGGTCTGTCTACATACACATGAGAGCAGCATTTTACTTTCTCTGGCTAAGTTCAGGCACAGAGCTGACAGCAGGTCTAGGAGTGGCCTTGCGACTCCAAGAAAACTTGTTAATGATTCATCTTAGAATCACAGAAGATTATGGTTGGAAGGGACTTAGGAAGTTATCTAGTCCAACCCCTTGCTCAAAGCAGGACCAACCCCAACTAAACCATCCCAGCCAGGGCTTTGTCAAGCCAGGCCTTAAAAAACTCTAAGGATGGAGATTCCACCACCTCCCTAGGTAACCCATTGCAGGGTTTCACCTCCTCCTAGTGAAAAAGTTTTCCTAATATCCAACCTAGACTTCCCCCACTGCAACTTGAGACCATTGCTCCTTGTTTTGTCCTCTGCCACCACTGGGAAAAGCCTAGCTCCATCCTTTTTGGAACCCCCCTTCAGATAGTTGAAGGCTGCTATAAAATTCCCCCTTCTCTTCTGCAGACGAAATGAGCTCAGTTCCCTCATCTTCTCCTCATAAGTCATGCGTATAAAAGATCTACATGTTACACTTCTACGTGTGTACAGGGGTTATCAACCTATGGTCACAAACAGGTGTCAGAAGGACACAACCATCCTGCCCTTCCTATATTGCTAAATGGAAAGGATGTCCCAGGTAGATGGGAGAGGGGTCCCAGTATGGAAGAGAGCGGCCTAGTACGGAAAAGGTTATAAAGTACTGCTATATGCATAAATTCCTGTGTTCTTCTATTCTAAGAGATTATTTGGATTGACACAATATTATGTGGTTTAGGGCCAGATTGTGACTCTCATATTCTTATTGGTGAGCTGTCACTTATAAGAATACTCCCATTGACTTCAGGGGGAAAACATGTGCAAGTAATTGCTCATTAATGGGATGAAGGAGTTCTGTCCCTCAGCGCTGACAGACAGGAGAATCTTGGTTCTTCATTCCGGCTGAGTCACAGACTCAATATATGACCTTATGTCACTTGGTCTCCTTATGTCTGCATCAGCTCAGCTAAGTTAAAAATTAGCAACACACTGAGAACCAGATGCTGTCTATGAGCCAAGATTTCCTGGGTAAATATACTGCAAACAATACAAATCATATTATTTCAAACTTTTCAAGAATGTGTATATATTAAAATATACACAACATTCCCCCTATATGTCCTGACAATTGGTTCATATTCTAGAAGAAAATAAATCCAGCAGATGGAAATTAATAATGCATTAGAACAAACACAAGTACATTGTTTTCCATGTAAGGAATTGACTAGATATAAAAAATTGCTTGCTCAAATTCTGTGATTTAAAGAAGAGTCATTCTTAACTGGGATAATGAATGATGCTTTCAGAAAAAGAGCAAATACAAAGTTGCCTTCAAAGGCATAAATTCGGATGCACATAGTAATTAGTACGGAAGCAGCCAGTGTATGAAAGAATATTCAAAAGATATGGGCTTAAATTAATCCCCTGGGCCTGAATGCCCCCTGAATTTTGGAAAACTTCTGATCCGGATCAATATGATGAAGCTTGAAGCCATTTAATGCTTTTTCCAAGGGACTGGTTTTTTCCCAAGGAGCATAATTCTGCTCTCTACATACATGCAAACTACCACATGTGCCAGAAAGCGTTAGAATTTGTGCAGCCAAATATCTCCCTCTCTGAGAGAAACAAGGTGGGTGAGGCAATATCTTTTATTGGACCAAATTTGGGGGTTGGACTAGATGACCTCCTGAGGTCCCTTCCAACCCTAATATTCTATGATTCTATGAACTTCTTTTAGTGAGAAAGACAAGCTTTTGAGCCACACAGGTTAAGTCTACAAAGCAAAAGAAAAACCCAAGGCTGGCCCATTCTGGATCCCAAACTCTGGGACCCTCCCACCCCGCAGCCCACATCCAGAAGTCTATGCAGCAATGAAACAGCCCCCAACCCAAGCACCATGAGCCTGAGTCAGCTGGCATGGGCCAGCTGTGGGTTTTTCTTTGCTGTGTAGACATACCCACAGGGCTCTTCTTCAGGTTTGGAAAGCTACTCCAGCATCACCACAAAATGCAAGGTGGAACAGATTGTTTAACATAAGTAGTTAGCACATATTGTAAGAAATTGCGACGTTATCCAGGGTACAATCTGGACTTTTGAACAGCTGTGTTCCCTCAATTCTCCAATCTGGGTACTTTTTACACTGCTTCGCTGTGAGAGCAAGCACTCCTGGTCTACTGAGACACAGCCTCCAGCATTTAAATTACTCCCAGCCATACTGTTTGAGTACTATAGCAGCCACCCATGAATTACACAGCAGCAAATTACATAGCAGTAATTACACCAGCAAACTCTCAGTCCCAGAATTTCCCCCAGAAATGTGAGTCTTGTACTGTCCAACCCTCTCCTGGACAACATAAGCTATTATTAATAGAAGACTATAAAATGGATAGAGAACTGGCTAGAGCATAGGGCTCAACGAGTAGTGATCAATGGCTCCATGTCTAGCTGGCAACCGGTCACAAGCGGAGTGCCCCAGGGGTCAGTCCTGGGGCCGGTTTTGTTCAACATCTTTATTAATGATCTGGAGGATGGGATAGATTGCACCCTCAGCAAGTTTGCGGACGACACTAAGCTGGGGGGAGTGGTAGATACCCTGGAGGGTAGGGATAGGATACAGAGTGACCTAAACAAACTGAAGGATTGGGCCAAAAGAAATCTAATGAGGTTCAACAAGGACAAGTGCAGAGTCCTCCACTTAGGAAGGAAGAATCCCATGCACAGCTATAGACTGGGGACCGACGAGCTGGGCAGCAGCTCTGCAGAAATGGACCTGGGGGTAACGGTGGATAAAAAGCTGGATATGAGTCAGCAGTGTGCCCTGGTTGTCAAGAAGGCTAATGGCATATTGGGCTGCATTAGGAGGGGCATTGCCAGCAGGTCACGGGAAGTGATTATTCCCCTCTATTCGGCATTGGTGAGGCCGCATTTAGAATATTGTGTCCAGTTTTGGGCCCCCCACTACAAAAAGGATGTGGACAAGTTGGAGAGAGTGCAGCGGAGGGCAACCAAAATGATTAGGGGGCTGGAGCACAGGACTTATGAGGAGAGGCTGAGGGAACTGGGCTTGTTTAGTCTGCAAAAGAGAAGAGTGAGGGGGATTTGATAGCGGCCTTTAACTACCTGAAAGGGGGTTCCAGGGAGGATGGGGCTAGGCTGTTCTCGGTGGTGGCAGATGACCGAACAAGGAGCAACGGTCTCAAGTTGCAGGACGGGAGGTCTAAGTTGGACATTAGGAAAAAGTTTTTTACTAGGAGGGTGGTGAAGCACTGGAATGGGTTACCTAGGGAGGTGGTGGAATCTCCATCCTTAGAGGTTTTTAAGGTGAGGCTTGACAAAGCCCTGGTTGGGATGATATAGCTGAGGTTAGTCCTGCTTTGAGCAGGGGGTTGGACTAGATGACCTCCTGAGGTCCCTTCCAACTCTAATATTCTATGATTCTATGATATGCACAAATCTTGTTATCTTGTTCCTCAGTGGCTGCTCTGAGTAGAGAGAAAGGGAGGAATATTTTGGGGCACCTGTTCCCCATCCTTACACATTTTTTTCTACTTTGAGAATCATCTCCAGCTGGGATTCAGGACACAGAAAGTCTGTGGGGATGGGAAACTCCAGCTGTTTTTTTTTTTTGGCCAATATGTAAATTTCTCGCTCACACCCTTTTTCCTATCAAAGAATGTCCACTTAACCAAGGGATGGTCTATTTGATTTCACTGACACCTGGCTGAGGTGTTAGTTTGCCTTTTGTCTCTGAGGAACTGGTTTGCGGCTACCTCCCCAGATTTGGAATATGTCTTAGTAACTTCATACAATAGAATCTTATAACTTTACATACAATGTTGCCACACATATTTTACCAGGACAATAATGATCAGCAAATCATGAATTTTCAGATACCTTACAAGGCATAGTTCATACAAAATTTATCATAATCTTGAAAAAAAGAGTGGACATAGGGATAAAGACTGTCACAGGAACCATTCAAGGTAGAGTGGCCTGTTACCACCTCTGCAGTCATAGGACCAAAAAAAGGGGGTTAATGGGTTACAGATTGTTGTAATAAGTCACAAATCCAGTGTCTGTGTTCAGTCCAGGATTTTCAGTGTCCAGCAGAGTAATTAATTTATGCTTCCAGGCTTGTTTTTTGAAAGTGTTGTGCAGATTTCCTTTGAGGACTAAGATTGATAGGTCAGATATAGAGTAATCGCTTTGTGAAAAGTGCTCACCCACAGATAATGGGGGTGTTTTTGTCTTATTTTCCTGTGTGAGATTATTTGAGAGAGTAGTGATTGTCTGCTTTCATCCAATAGTTGTTATTGGGGCATTTAGTGCACTGGATAAGGTTTACCACATGTTGTGATCGCCGTGTATAGGATCCATGGATCTTGAAAGGTATGTTGTGTGGGGTATTGATCATTGTAGCAGTGGAGATATGTCTGCAGGTTTTGCATCTGTTTTTCTGACAGGTTCTGGTGCCACTTTGTGTTGGTGTGTCCTGGTCTGTGGGGAGCTTGCTTCTGATGATGAACTTGGAGAGGTTGGTGATTTGTTTGAAGGCCAGAAGTAGGGGTTCAGGAAAGATTTCTTTCCAGATGATGTCTCCACTGAGTATGGGCTGTAGTTGTTTGATGATACCCTACATGGGTTCCAGTGGGAGGTGGTGGGTGACAGGTAGGCATGTGCGGTCAGAAGAGGTTTTATTTCTGTATTAAAGCAGGTTCTCTCAAGGTCTTTAGGTGGCCTGTTCCATGATGCAATCTACTTTTCTGGTGGAGTGTCCTTGTTTGGTGAGGGTGGTTTTGAGTGTGTTAAATTGTATATTCCAGATTTCCTCCTTGGAGAATATTCTGTGATATCTGAGTGCCTGGCTGTGGATGACAGATTTCTCTGTGTGTTTGGGGTGGTTACTGGATCTGTGATGGTAGGTGTGGTGATCCATGGGTTTCTTGTCTGTAGGGTTCCATTGTTGAAGCTGATTGTGGTATCTCTCTCTCAAAGACACATTTTGGCTTTTACAGGATGCAAATGAATGTGTGAAACCATTAATGAAAATTTAGAGGTTGTTATCAAAAGTTTGGTCCAAACAGTCAACAAGTGTCTAAAAAGGTGAAAAATTAGAGATGGAACCCATGCCACAGAGTTTGGATGTAAATCCAAACATTCCCCGTATCTGGATCGAGGGACTTAACTTTGAATTTTTACCCAAACCCTTTCTAAATTTGCAGACTTTGGGTCATATACTTGCAGAAAGCTGAGGATAGGTTTTCTGAATCAGGCCCTTCAATCAGGCCAATACCCAGCTGGGTTTGCAAAGTGCTCAGCACCATAGCTGTGAGAATAACTGATTGGCTTTTTGTTTGTTGGCCATTAAAAAAATTGACCCAAAATGAAACGTCTTGTTTCAATTTCAAGCGTTAAAAAAATTTTTAAATAAAAATGAAGGACATTTTGAAATTAAAAGTAGCTTTAAATTGAACTTTTTTGTTAGAAAATGTTGAAACAAAACTTTTTGATTGTTTCAGAACTTTAAAAAAAAAAAAAAACTTTTTTGTAACCAAAACAATTTGGTGAAATTGACATGAATTTGTGAAATGTTTAAGTCAACCTCAATCTGCAGCTGAAACTTTTTGTCCCTCCAGTATAGTGTGTACTGAGCTCCTGAAAACCTGACCCTAAATGTGCGCACTGAATGTCTTCGAAATCTGGCCTTCTGTGCATGCCTGAGGCACAGTGCTTCTGAGAGAGGCTGCTAGAGTTTAGGTCTCCGTAGATTCCCAGTCTCATGCAGCGGCTCATACACCATAATCTAACCGACAGGAGCAGTCATTCAGTACATAAAAATGCGAGGATAATCATCTTGTATCACAGCAAATCTAGTGTACAATATAGCTCAGTGAAAAACTGACAGATTATTTGAGATGCTTGTTTAGAATGTATCAATCTCCAACCTAACATTGTGTTACTGATCAATACCATTAAGGTGGTGAATGGTCTTCATTCTAAACCACTAGCACACAGCTATGGAATCAACGCAGTTCATGAATGTTTAGATTCACCAGTCAATGGGTAACAATTACTGCAACCTTTGAAATTTACTAGAATAACTCAGAGAAACACTGGAGGAAGAAACTGTGCAAAATGTTAAAATCTGAAAGTTAAACAAAGAGACTGCTTTAATTACTATGTGTACAGCCCTGAAAGTGTGTGTGGTGCTTTCCAGTCTAATATAAAGCCAAGGTCCTTGTCCCCTGGGGGTTTATAATCCCATTAAGAACAAGAGGAAAAGGCTGGTTGAATGGTAGATTTCTAGTTTAATTTTATTTTAAATTGTGAAATTTAAAAGCCAGACCACTTTATGACAAAGTTAACTGTAGCACATGCAGCATTTGGAATAAATGAGAAAAAGAACAGATCATAAAATATTTTCCTTTGTTTACATTCATGGTTCATGAACACAATTGTTTCATGAACAAATTATTCTAAGAAAACAACATTTTATTAGAGCATAATACAGCAAACTGCTCTTATTTCCAATTTAATTTTGCTACACTTAAACAATTGATTTCCTTTTTATGTGTGAGAAAAACTATAAAATGATGCAATTACCCTCTGGTATTTTAGCTTGTTTAAATGCTGAGGCTTTACAAAAGTCATTTATCTTTCATAGGAACTTTTTGCTAGGCAGCAAGTCAGCTCTGAGGTATAAATGTGTTTAAAGGTTCTTAGCTAATTGATCATTTTAGAGATGATTTAAACACAGGTGAAATACCGACAAAGACTTTTAAAGTAAGCTTTCTTAATGGATGAATAACTATCCATCACACTGCTTACTACTTGCCCTCCCTTCCTCACCATCCTGTTAAATCTAATAAATTCTATTAAAGCTGTTAACATGTGGTGTCTGTTAATGGAAAGTGTATAATACACAAAGAATGAAGGGAACCTGAAGCCCCACAGAAGTAAAGGTTTAGAAAAGAAACATGAACTCTAGTCATTTAGGAGGTCAATACAACAACAGGTCCAATGTTGTGCTTCTGACTTGGGCAAAATTCTCACGTAAAATTTTGCTTGTATAAAGACAGCAGGGCTAGGGTTTGCCAATGTACTAAGTCGGGGCTCATAGATCTCAAATGCTTCCTAAAACAAAAAAGTTAGAGGCTGAAGAAAAAGATATTTACTCATGGCTTCGGAAGATAACATGACGTATGACAAGGCAGGATCTCTTTTTGATAGTCTACGTTCTAAATTGTTGAGATTATGTTTAATGACTCATGAAGAAACATAGCAATCCTGAAACCTGTAAGGCGAAGGCTGTAATAGGTGCTCTCAATGTCTGCTGTTAGCTGATTACGGACATCTTGAAAGAATTGCTCAAGCAAGGCCTTCTTGCAAGTCTGAAGTTAGCCTTCTGTCATTTGGGTGCTGCTTCAGAACTCATACATGCATACTAGAAAGTGGTTGATTGGACGCTTCAAGGAGCTGTGTGTAATCAAAAGCTTTGAACTCTTTGTAGCTTGTGGAACTGCTTTACTTGTTGCTGCGGGGACTATCAGAACATATTATAATGACCAAAACCAGCCTATGTAGTTACAGCTGTGAGTGTAATCCATAAATTAGCTCATTAATTCAAAGGAAAATATTTTCTGCTTTTCTTTCATTACAGATAATGTGTCTGCTAGTTAGTGAAATCTAGAGCTTTTATTGGAATAATATGAAAATAAATGTTTTTAAACAATATATGTATGCTTTTCATGCCACTTAGTGGGACTCCTGTTGAATGTATTCTCTAAAATCTACTTATCAGAAGATATTAAGAACTATAATGATGAACATAAATGGAACACTTGGAGTAAGACTGAGTTACCAATCCACTCCTTGGTCCAAATCATAATTTGAACCTGAAATCAGTTTTTTTGATAACTTCCCACTCCCCCCCCCACTTGACCTTTCTAATTCTTGTCAAAATATACAGAAAATAGAAAGATCTCGATGTTATCTGTTAGTACTCATTTATTATACTAAACATCCTAAGTTTAAACTAAAGTTTAGAAACAACCAGAGAGATAAGAGTTATTACGGAGGTGTAAGCATGGTAGAACTGTGAAACTAGCACTGAGCCCTACAGTGATAAAAGACACAGCTTTATTTATTATTATATTATTTATATTATGGTAGTGCCTAGGAATCCCAGCCATTAGCGAGGGCCCCATTGTGGCAGGCACTGTACAAACACAACAAAAGCATGGTCCCTCCCCTAAACCATTTGCAAGCTAAGTAGATTATAAAATATAAAACAAGGATATGCTCTAGTAGCTTGGGTTGAAAAGAGCCAGTTTTTAGATTTCTGGGTGGCCCAGCACAATGCATTCTTTGCCCCAGCCCAAAACAGGAACACTTTTTGGTCTCCTCAAACTAAAAATTGCCTTTTAAAATAAAAATAGAAGATGGAAGAGTAGAATGTTGGGGACACAGAAAACTTCCACTGCTGCATGAGAAGCAGAGCCAGCTGTTTGTGCTGGAGTCTATGCAATGTCCCCAGTGTTTAAAATAGTCTTCAAAGAACAGTTCCCCAAATAAGGCAGAGGTCTGGGAGTCCCTAGGCACCCATGCCCCAGAGGGCGCTGTTTGAATAATGGTAAATCCCACTCCCACCTCTTCCCTTATTCATGGAGGGCCCCCACTCTACACTTCAGCCTGCCTCTCATTCACTCCATTTCCTTTTCACAGGTTATGGGGGTACTTGTGCAGCCCCCAACCCATTCCTCAGTTCCTGTTCATGGGGGAAGCATATTCCCAACCTGTCTCTCATTTCTGTGGTGACACCTCCCCCATACAAATGCTAAAATAACCTTTAAAAAGTCTCTCAGATTGGGTTTTGGATCCACGGAGATCTTGCAGAGTTCCATAAGTGCTCCCGAGCTCAGAACTGCAGGTCTGCTTGGGAAGCCTCCATGGAAAAAGGCTGGGGGCCAGCCATGACAGTAGCAATGAGGATGGAACTACTTTTCACACAGTTATTTCTGGTTTATAACAGAGGCTCATTGTCATGTTCTTTGTTCTCTGAAAACAAACAGCTGAGCTGTTAGAAAATTCAGTGCCTTTCTACTTACCATTTAGCTATAGGCTGCTGACTACAAGATTAATCTCAGATATGACAATGTCATCACTATGATGAACATGTTGAGCAATACCCGCAAACATGACAAGATTGATTTTCAAGACAACGGCCCCAATTCAGCAAAGAACATACGTATGTTCAACTTTAAGCACTATTGAGCTTCCCATTGAAGTCAAAGCTCATCTATTTAAAAATTTTGATGAATTGATACCTATAGTTATACAAATATAAAGAAACTAATTAAGGCAAGAGAAATGCAAACAAAACTAAAGTTGCTTCAAGCACTTGGGTCCCGATGGTCTGCTCAGTTACACTATCTTAAATAAGGACTATCTCCACTGAAAATAGTGGAGTTAATCTGATATCAGTGAGTGGTGAATCAAGCGTTGTACTCCTGTTTGGGCTGCATCTAATGCAATCAAGTCAGATGATAGGTATACAGGAAAAACATACATCTGCTATTTTAATTTTAAAACGCGTTACTACATATTTATCTCCAATAAAATTAGTCAGACCAATGTTGCATAAACATAGTGAAATACAAGCCAATAAATCTTTGCAAACTAAAATAACTGGAATCATTGGCTTTAGGATCAAGGATCATGTGGTCAATATTTTCTTTGTTTTATAATTTAACATAAAAATACATTAAAGGCACCATAAGTATATTTTGGAAAAAAAACAGGCTGAGAACAAATGAATTTAGATGATGAATTGCCAGCCATCTGCAGAAGAAAGTTGTCACTAAAATAGAGTGTTTAGTATCATTGGAACAAATGGCACAACTGAGAAATGACTCTGCAAGCTAAATGTTTACATAGCAAATACAAATCTCCTCCACTTTATGGAAATTACCGCACCAAATTTTTTAAAAATTTGAATGTTATGTTATATAAGATGTATACCTTTTCATAACATTCCAAATTATATGATCTTTCCACAAAAGGAGAAACTCATGAACCCCAGTAATCACAGATATCTGTACATTTACACTTGAAAGAGCAGTAAAGTGTAGTCTGGTTGCCCTGTTCTGCCACCAGCATTGCTGACAATATAGGAAACAAGTCATAGAATCATAGAGTTGGAAGGGACCTCAGGAGGTCATCTAGTCCAACCCCCTGCTCAAAGCAGGACTAACTTCATACCCAGTCATTTTAGTTTATATTCGATAAAGGAGGTTTTATGCCTTACATTTCATACATGTATGTGAATGAATATCAATTATTTATTACTAATTGCTGCAAAGATCAATCAACACTAAGCAAAATGTGAACCCAGCCACTGCTGTGCACTTTTGTGGTACTGAACATAACATTCATGGCTTGATTGTGCCTTGAAGGGGCATCCCCACATTGTGGTTCATAGCTCCAATGTCAGGTCTACATAGCACTGCACCTCTGACAAAAAGCTCCCGGGAATGCAGATGCTGTGCCACTCTTAGAGGACACAGCATGCACGTGCACACACACGCTCTCCTAAGGGCAGCTCCACTCAGTGGTATTGAGAGGAGGGAAGATGTTGTAACTCCACCCCTTTTCAACGCCTTCGGGAGGCTTATATTGGGTTCTAACCATAAGCCATCATAATGCACAGAAAAGTAAAAATAATATATTTAAGTCTGTAACCCACATGAAAATGCAAGTGGGGAAGACTCCTTCAACCCTCTTAAGTATCCAGGCACAACCTGCCCCCAAATAGTCACATATGCATTCATGCAACCATTCTGTATTCATTGTAAGTTCTCCCACTGAAATTAGTCAGAGATACGGACGCGCTAGGACTGCAGGATCAGGCTCTCTGAAGTCAGCTTAATACTTAGGCTTGGTCTACACTACAGAGTTAGGTCAACATAAGGCAGTTTATGGCAATCTAATTACATCAGCGTACGCTCTGCAGTCTTGCTTCCACCGAGGTAAGTACCGTACTACACCAACATAACAAATCCATCTCCAGGAGAGGCGTAGGGCTTATGTCAGAGTAGTTAAGGTGACGCAGTGTCCCTGTGGTCACTACCAGTTACTTACATTTGCTGTTGGCTGTCATTCTTCTCAATTTCACGGCTCTATGCTAGAGCCGTGAAATTGACAAGAAAGCTGGATGGGTGAGTGGCTCCAGCTAAACACATTGGATGCCCCCAGAGTCCCCGCCAAGCTGCTGTCCAGACTTCCCAGTTGGATTTGGGTTGCCCTCTGGGGCTCCCCGCTGGGAGCCGAGGGGCTGCCCGGGCTCCCTGCCCCAGCTCCTTGCTAGATTGCTACCATGCTCCTGGCAGGGAGCAGGGAGTGGGAGCCTCGGGATGCGCACTACCGACAGAAGAAAGGCATGACCCACTGCAGTAATTATCCTTACTGTGGTAGCTGTCAGTCAAAGTTTTTAGTGTAGACATGCCCTTAGTTCCGGTCTGCAAAAGATACACGTTAAAGCTTCAGCTGTTAATGCTATACCAGCCACAGAATACAAAGCTGTTAATAACAATTAGCTGTATGCAGTTCTTAGTCAATTATCCCTTAAGTGCCATGCTTCTACCACAGCATGCTCAGGACCATATATTCCTTAGGCACTACAAACTTTTTAACTCATGGAATGGTGTGATGGATGACATGTGTCTCTGGGTCAATAAGCTGCATGCTACCATAGATGTTACAAAATGATTTATGGGTGGGTGGAGAGAACTTTGTTAACATTAATGCTGCATTGTTAAAAGGGAAATTGTCAACTTGAAATTAGTAAATTAAAAAAATTATGTAGCCAATGAGTCTACAACTATGTCAATCCATTGCTTAAAACATCCTAAGCATGGGAGGGCCACTGTAGACACTCTTACAGCCATGGGTTTCACTAGTAGCTACACCCCCCTTGGAAGTCCCCTAGTGCAAAGCCCACTTATTCAGGCTTTCTGTGGCTGATGACACTGGGCACAAAGTATGAAAGCCTATCACATTATTCCCAAGTTACATTCATGCATAGACCAGGAGTGAACAGCAAACATGGTAGGTCATTTCTCTGTCAAGTGTAGTATTAGTAAGTTGGCCCTGCAGAAAGAAATGATAGTAAACAAATAGTATTCATATTGTATGTTTATTCAGAGATTCCAAAAGAGCTCTAGAAAATTTACAAAACTGATTTGGAAGAGCTCATTTTATCCATTACTGAAACAAAAAACATTGTACCTCTCTAGTACAGGGTAATGCCCGTTACATATTTCACAGCAATACTGCAGAACGTAGGGCTGAAGGCAAAAAATACGTTATTCAGTTCACATTACCCCAGGAAGCATGACGTTATCCATTTGAAATTTGGCAGAGTCTGATGAAAGAACAAGGTATGCACAAAGTGCAGTAGTGCCAGGGTTCAGAAGAGGTTGATTGACAACAGCAAAAGGGTTTGCAAGTTCCATGGAGAGAACCAAAGAGCAGCATATATACAAGGGGAAGGGTACTGAACCTAAAGAAACATTGGGTAAATGAAAGAGGAGGAGAGAAAACATTTATTGCAACACAGAGTGGACAGGGAGAACATTAGTGCATTAATGGAGTGACAGTTGGAGGCCAGGGTAGCATTGGAGCTACTTCCACATACACAAGAGGTGAAATTCTGGCTCCATTAAAGTTATTGGGAAAATTCCCATCGACTTCAGTGGGACCAGGATTTCACCCAAGCTATGGAGAAAACATGGCTGCCATGACAAACCAATTACATTTTAGTTAAGAGAGAGAGAGGGGGGAGAGAGAGAAATGTCATGTACTGCTGTACAAGTTGCATCTAGGGTGGGATAGTTTTACATACGACATTTCTGTTCCCCACGGTTGGGTTCCTGGATCTCATGCTCCAACCTGTAAACTGACTGTGTAGGAAAGAGGTGGAAAAAAAAAAAAAAAAGACAACTTATAAATAATGGAAGGACCAATGCTGATTTTCAGTAATCCAGTTCTCAGAATAGGAAGATAGAAACACAAAAATGGGATTATGATGTTTTGACGAAACTATTGACCCACACTTAGTGGCAGCACTTCTATCTATTAATTCTACTCACAGGGTTGGTTTTTATTTTCTACAATGGTCTGCAGGAAAAGTTGCCACTGGAAAAAGTGTGAAAATCTAATTGGACTCTGCTTCCACTCAGGCATTCTGCCCTATGGAAAGTGTAGACATGGTTATTATGCCTGTTCCAAACCCATTAGCTCAGTCCAGCTGCTTGGAACACCACTGTGGCCAAAAGAAAAGCACTTTTAGGAGCAGTGCATTGTTTGCAATACATGTTGAGCCAGCTCTGGTGGGATTTTACTGCAACTTCTAATGATGAACAGGACAGTAATACTTGTTGTTCAGCTTGGTTACACCAGCAGTGTTGCAGAAGCTGTGTACTATACATTGCAATTAGGAAAAAGACTGCATTCATTAAAATGCTGTATGCTTATGGCAGAGTAAGCACTTCATCATCTCCTTAGCAGCTCTCACCTTAAGATCATGAACACTCTTGCCCCGATCTAGCAAAACACTTAGGCACATGCCTAACTTTAAGCAAGTGATTGGTCCTATTGACTTGCGCCCTGAAGGGTTGAACGTGCAAACACTCACTACTGAGCAGTAAACACTTAACTCAGTACTAAGTATTCACAGGATTGGGCTGTATGGCCCTGATCCAGGAGACTGAGTAGCCAGAAAACTTTAATAAGATTTTTAATATGAAAAAATTGTTATTTATCGCTTCCTTATGGATTCTTCACAGTAATTTGATTTCCATCTTGTAAAGCATGCAAAATTCAAATTCTGGGACTACAGATGCTATTGCAGTTGGATTCCCTTCTGCAAACTTCAGTTTCATCTTACAAAGCTGAGACAATAGGAGCTTTTTGGAGTGGAGCTCTTTTGAAAAATATTGGGTAAATTGTCCTGGGTCCACTGATTTCCAACTGAAGATCTGTTCCATGGTGCTCAGTCTCTGCTCATTCATTTTAGAAAGTAAGCAAAAGTTTGACTCCAGTAACAAAATTTAATTCAAAGATAAAATATAATACTGCAAGCCGACAATATTTACATTTAACAGATTGTAGCACTTTGGTTTTCAAAAGACTCAGTCCAAGGTAATTAAGACTTTGGTGGCCTTTCAGTTTTTAAATTGCAAATAAAGGATAACAAAACCTAGAGAATTGGAGTCTTTCTCCAGCACATGTGGCATGAAAAGTCCATGCTGTCACAGTTTGACAGGTGTGTGCTTGTGTGCTGCTAGAACTGCTGTTGCGCAGAGTTACTCATGAAATTTGAGAGTGTTTGTAAACAGTCTGTACTTTCTCAAAAGTACCCTAGAGATTTGTTACAGGAAGTCAAATTGCTCAAATCTACCTAATTTGGCACGATACGTTGAAAGCATGCTTGAGTGATCATAATTGCACTGGGACTGACTTCATTTAGCAATCTCTGGGCATACCTTTCCAATAACAACTGCAGGCGATATAAATTCAATCTCTTGTTTGTTTCTGAAAGTGATTAGCCTAAAAATTTGGAATTTAAACACTCATAATTGCAAAGTGTTATTTATATTCAATTTTGATTTATTTTAAAAAAATGACCCCCCCCCCCCCCCCTTTCTCTTCGGGATTCATTCAAGTTGCTTTGGAAATTGAAAATATCAAAACAGAAATGTGATGATGAAGGGAGAAAGATAATTCTCACAGGTGGTGAACACTGATCTTACAAAAGCGCTCTCCCCTGAAAGGGTACACTGTAAAATGGCATTTTGCAAAAACAGCATAAAAGTGGCTAATGTTGCTCAAACATAGACGTTATGCTATTAAATGTAAGAACTTATGGTACACTGATATAACGTTAAGGCCTGCTTTAATCTACCCAGAAATAAGATTTAAGGCTGAGCTAGCACTCCAGTCTTAATTCATGGTGCAGTGTAACAAAAACCACACACAGGGCTAATGGAGTGTTACTTTAATACTGAACACAATTACAAGTATTGCTTAACATTATGAACAAAGCTGGATGAATGCTGTTAAACATTTTAAATGTGATTTTACCAAATCACTTCATCTATGGTTGTCTCCTTTTTGTACTGATTTTCTTCAGATACTTTAGGAGTAAGTGTATAGATCCCTCCAAATCCGCAGATAACTGCTTTATATCTGCGGATCATTTTTTGCAGATAGTGGATCGGATGCGATCTCAAAGGTGGGGAAGCAGCTGTCTGCAGCTCATAGCCTTTGAGATCCAGGGATGGGGACTAGCCATCGATCAGCTGTTCGACACCCCTCCTTCCCGCGGGACGCCGGTCAGCTATTCGGGGGGGGGGGGCTGATCGAACATCTGATTGGCGGTGGTGGTGGCTGTGGTGGGGACTGGCCTCCAAATAGTTGATTTTGGGGGCCAAAGGCTGCGGGTTCCGTGTGGGTGCAGATGCCATAGAAAACGTAGACTACGGACGGTGGGATGGATATAAATTGCTTCTCACAGATGTGGATCCACATTTTTGTATCTGCGCTATAAATGTACTGAATGGCAGGAATGTTCATGGAGGCAGTGAATTTAAACAGAATATTGGAAAATATTTTTAATTCATAAATGCAAGCGTATGCACAGGAAGCCTACTCTAAAAAAGAGTCATGCTCATCCAATCAAACACTAGAAACAATATCACTGAAACTGTACCACTGAAAAGTGCTAGAATCTCAAATATAGAATACTTACTATGAAAATAAATAAATACAGTCAAGGCATTTGTAGAGTGCTCACACAGAATTCATAAAGAAAGAGGCAAAATTCAATAAAAATGGTGTTTGCTAGAAATTATTTGCCGAGCTCTAATCATGAACTGTTCCATATTTAATTCCCTTATTTGTTTTAATTAAAAGAAGAAATATATTGTGGTGTTCATTTTTCAAAGGTTATGAAATGTGTACTTATTACAGAACCAGACAAAACTAGGGGTGGCTTTGAGTTTGCAAAACTTTAACAGTCAGGTATCTGGGTTGGGAAACAAGAGCCAGGGATGTGAAGATGAACGGTTTTGGACAAAGTCCAATTTTTTGTTCAAAACCACAATTCTGTATCTGAGATGTTCCAGAGCTACGGACCTTCTTGAAAAAAGAGGTAGAGAGTTGGAAGACATAGGGGGCATCTCTGTTCACTTTAAGGACAACAAGGTTTATGTGCTCTCTGTTTTGGTTGGTCTGTGTATGACATTCTGGGGTGCAATCCAGACCAGAGAGCCTCTGTGTCACCCTGCCCTGCACTCTAGTGTGCCTCACAAAGCTTTGCTGATGTAGCTCCCACCGGGACCACTCACAAACAGCATGCAGGTAACGCTACGTGTCACACACTGGCTTCCACCAGCGTTGGTTACCACATGCAGGGTAACCCAAACACACTTCCAGCTCTGGATTTCCTCCCAAAAATGTGTGTTCTACACTGTCCAGCCCTCTCCTGGATAGTGCAGATATATTAGGCCCATTGCCCCTCTAAGGGGACAATATACAACAATTTGCCACTTTAAATGTAATTACCAACACAGTTCATAACACTGGATTAGTATTGATGAATGAATAAAACAAGTTTATTTAACTACAAAGAGATAGGTTTTAAGTGTGTACAAGTATTAAGGAATTAAAATCAGAAATGGTTACAAGAAAAATAAAGATAAAACACTTCCTAGTACTAAATTTAACGAAGTAGACTTGGTTCAAACCACGTTTCCAGTACACTGCTATTTCTTTTGTCTTCTTAAGTGAAAAGAGAGATGGACAGGGAGCGATAACTTGGAGTGTTTTTGCCCCCGACTTTTCTAGTTCAGTCAACCTTTGAAATGCATTTTTCCTGAGAGTGAGCCCTAGATAAAGTGCTTTCCAGCTGAGAGCAAAGAGACATGGAGTCTGGTGGGGAAGAGTTGTTATGCTACTGCTTTTCACCACTGTTTGTTAAGGTGCAGATCTGTTTGTCTCTTGCCTTCCCACACTTCCATGCCAAAGAATGGGCTCTTGATAGGTGATGGACCATCAGCTTTGATGACACCTGGCTAGGTACGTCAACTTGTCCTTTGTCTTTGAGAAACAGGTTTATCCACTTCCCAGACTTGTCTGGTAAGCATACTTCAGTCACGATTTCAGCATATGTTCATAACTTTGCATATAATGTTGCTATATACATGTTACCATGATATTATTGACCAGCAAGTTATTAGTTTTCAAATGATACCTTTCAATGCATATTTTGTACAAAGATTAGTACAATAGTGCATAGGGTGTGAATACAGGGGTGCATTCGCTCACTGCATGTCAGGCTGTGTGTAGGGTTCTCATAGCTGTGCTTCTCGTATATTGGATGAGCACTGGCCATATTTGTATTATCAATGTGTAGCTTTCAATCTCTCCAGCTGCCCAATCCAACATAATTTGGGGACTACCGTATTAAGCCTCTCCCCTGTCTGGTAAGATATTTTGTTTGCTTTGTGATATCTTTAACTGTACAGAAATGGAAAGAGTTTGTGCAGCACTCCAGGCACTTCAAGTTGTGTCATGTTACATACTATAAAAACAACCCTCCCTGTCGTTCTTACAGGTAGGACAAAGGGGCAGAAAACACTGCAGGTTACCTCAATTTCCCCAGCACTGGTCTGTTGGGAAGGGCTAAGTTTCTACCCAAAGAACAAGTTGTGGGGCCATCTCCCAAACCCTGTGGATCCTGGAGGATCTGTAGATGGTGAATAGAATGTCTGTGCCACCTCACAGGCTCTGGGACCCTGCAGAAACAAATCTGTCCTCAACCAAGCTCAGCCACCGCTATAGTTAGTGAGGATTTTTGCCCCAGGATGGACCAAAGCATTTGGCTCAACCTCATTTCAACGTTAGTGTGATTAGCATTATGTCAAGAATAAATATTTAGTTGAATCTACTGAGACTTGTCAGTATATTCAGCATGTGAATGAGCAGGAAATGCAACATGGACATTATATATAGAATTTGTAGTTACTGTTCAAATCCCAGGGTACCTGTAGCCCAGCAATACTAGGTAACTGGCTAGCAATGGGCAGTCAAGGTTGTGGCATTTCATTTATATGTAGCCTGTTTCTCAGTCAAGCTAGAGGCATTTTGCCTGCCCACTGGCTTTCTTTCAGTGACATGCCACAATTTACATGGCTCAATAGAAACACCCAATGAATGTGTGACTTGCCCTTGACTGCATTGAGAGCACACAACATAACGTTCCTATATCTTTTCACAGGTTGGATATGCAATTTCCATTCAATTATGTTCTCCGAACAGGGTGATTCTGAAACATACCGATATGAGCAAGTTATAGGATCTGAGGACTCAGTCATCCTTTACTCAGGTACTAGAATATTGAATTCAAATGCAAAGCACTTTCTGCCAACTCATGACTGCAGGTGGAGCTTGTTAGCTCCAACCAGGATAAAAGAAGGTTGTAGAGTTTCTAAAGGGTTAAGGGCGGAGGAGTCCTAGGAACAGCCAAGCCTGAGGAGAAAGTTGAAGGTGCAATTTATTTTATGGTATTTAAATTACCAATAAAATCCAAACCCCAGGAAAAGGCTATGTTTGGACTACAATTGGTGTGTGTAGATTCTCTTTAGAACAGGGTGGAAACTTCACCTTCAGCTAACCAAATGAATACTTCGCTGCTATAATTAGCCATGTTTCCTTCCCACCAATGCCATCTTTTACCTACAACATGAATTAGAGGGTTTCATTTATTTTTTAAATCACCAAACACATTTTATTCTTGGACTCGTGGGCAATGGCAGATGGAGGGAGCCATCCTGAATGTTCATCGTTGTTGTTTATAGTACTTGAAGAACACTGCCAGATTACTGTTATAAACATTTTACATTTGGCTAAATATTGTTGGTATAAACAAGAATTTTACTTGTTATTGTAATCTGGTGCAGTATAAGAAAATACTGATTTATCAGGAGAAGTAAATAAAGGCAAATACTATTTATAGCTCTTTGCATCTTGTAGATACTACAGTGTAAACAATCCTTTAGTTAAAATTAAATTACCACTAATCTTGCTGAGCCATATTATAATAATTATTAAATATATACCACATATGTGGCCATGATGTCCATATTCTAATTTGGAGCCAAGTTGCCATGGAATCCTGAGCTAGCAGCTGCCCTGAGATTTCAGGTGAAGGAGGGGAACTTCACAGAAATTAACTTATCTTTGTTTAGAGTGCATTAATTTATATTTGGATCTGGATTCCTGTTTGGGTTTTTTTATGAAGGGGTAGGAGAGGAAGATTCACGTTCCTCTCAGCCTTCCCCCACTACCCTCCAGCCCATCCCTCACTCCTCCTGGGCGTGAGAAAGAGATTAATGAAGGGGAAGGGAGGAGTTGGTCTGGATGAGTCACAGAGAACAGGCCCCACAGAAGCATTTTTAACATTGTCTCTGGGCCTGGACATTGCACCTTTCTGCTTAGGAGTGAGACATGGATTCAGATCAAATATCACCCAGATATGGAAGAGTCCAGATTCAGAAATCTCTCTCCTTTTAAATAATTCTTAGTTTCCAATCCATGCTTCCCAAATTCATACATACTGGCTCAAATTCCAGGATCCAATACAGGAACCTCGAGGCATGAGTGTTTTCTTACCTGTCGTCTAGATAGTATGCTTTGATTAGAAAAGGTGATCAGTTCTAGATCTGACTTAGGCAGAGATAAAAGATAAGAGGAGGAGTCCTGGACCTGGAGTAGGTGGAATTTGGAGAGCAAGAGTTCCAATTTAAATCCTGTGATGGAATATATTTGATGTAATAATCAGCTCAATGGCTACCAACATCTCAGAGATTTAACTACTTCCTATTAAAAATGTAGATAAAAAATTGCCTGTCTTTCCTTTAATTAAACTAAAATAGATATCCCTTTACTTAGGTGTGGTACCCACATTTTCTTTCCCCAGTTTTAGGGAATCAATCCTGTGAGATGCAGACTCTCTTCAAATCATTGATTTTAGTAGGAGTTAGAGCTCAGCAGTTCACAATTACATCCCCAGAGCTAGCTAGATTACTCATTCAGAATGAGAGCCTTTAGGATTTCTACTTTAGTTCCATAACAACTTTAAAGGAGAGAGATAAGGAAATCTAGAGGACTCTTCCTTTCCCTTAGCAGACAAATAGATTAGTGGTTATGGCTCCAGCACTGGTTAAAGCAAAAGACTAATGTGTTCATGAAATATGTCTTAAATCATTTTGATATATTTAAGTACCACTCTAAAGAAGATCTAGAGAAGATGAAGTATCACTTAAAAACAAGATATTTCAAGTAAAAAATTTAATTAATAGCTTTAATTTCTTTCCCCCTATCCATTTGGTTACTATAGTTTTCTTAATGGTTTCTTAAATGGTTCTTTTTTTTTTCTTTAACAAGAGTTTACACAATTTCCTTAAGTGAAATAATTTCCAATTAACCAAACTAAATATTTTTTTCCAATTTTAATACTCAATCTCCATCACTAAAGTCTAGAAAAATATCTTTCATTTTTGACAGGGCGCATAGCAACTCAGAGGCTTCATCAGTAGGTGTCCTATGCAATGTATGCAATGTCAGAGAAAATCTGTAAGTAGTGACATGAAAGAATGTCTCCGCCCCCAGGAAGTGGTGTGCATGCGTTCTGTGAATTCGGGTGAAGAAAACATTTCTATACGCACATCCTAGCTTCCCATAGATCCTAAATCCCAAATAAAACATCACTCAGCAAAACTCTGAAACCATCTTGTTTGTCACTGAGCCTGAATAGCTCTGCAAATAAGGGTCATAGAACCATAGAAATGTAGGTCTGAATAAGGCCTCAAAAGGCCATATAGTGCACCCACCCCCACACTAAGGCAGGATTAAGTATATCTGTCATCTGGGGACTGGGTCACAGAATTTAAAGGAGTTACAAAGCCTTTTTAAACTGTATGTATTTAGTAAAGGCTGAGTGGTAGTAGTTGTGGCCACTAAGGGTTGGGTAGTACTTACTTGTTGCCCTCTGTTTTAATTTCTCAGTGAACAGCAGGCACCATTTAAAATGTGTGCATTTACTGCATCACGGGATTTGCAGTATTCTTAGTAATTAGAATGGGGAAATGATTGTACATTTATCTACAATGAACATTGCATAATAATATTTTAATGTTCCTCTCAGACTTATTTACAGTGATATCTGAGCTGCAGTTCTCACTGACTTCCTATCCAAAGCAACAGTAGGGCTGTTGATCTTTAGAATGGTTATATTTTTACTTTGATGATAATGTTATTAGGTGAAGTCTCACTAAAGTAACACCTATAGGCCTCAACCAAGATTGTGCTAGACACTGTATATACACATAGTAAGAAACATCTATGCCCTGAGGAGTTTACAAGTTAAACAGGCAACTGACAGTCCAAAGGGTAGGAAAATATGTACATTTATCCTCACTTTACAGATGGGCAACTGAGGAAAGCAGACATTAAGTGACTTCCCCCACATCACACAAGAAGTCTGTGGCAGAATTGGAATTTGAACCCCCGATCTCCGGAGTCCCAGTCTAGTGCCTGAACAACAGATCATCATTCCTCTTCTATAGCCATTATGGAGAGTCCCCTTTCCTAATCATTATAGTATAGGTAATGTATGTAATAAACTCCATCACATATTCAGAGATAAATTACAGATGGTACAACAGCTAAGGGACAGGAAAATGATGGAAAATTCCTTTTAGGAAACATTCATCAAAAAGTGATAACTAATTCCTTGGGATGCATTTCAAGTTCACACACACAGCTTAAATGTTTAGCACTCATGGTTATTCATTGCACTTCAGATAGGAAACCAAGATTCAGTAACTTCCTTTGCTTCATGCAGACACATACTGCAGAGAATAGCCTTACAACAGAATATTTGCACATTGTTTCAAATTTTTGACATTCATTCAAATAAAAGATGATTTATCCTGTAGAAAATGAGCAGATCCAGAAGCCCCATTGTTCCCACTCCATTCATAGAACTTAGCTGTCAACAGCCCCATTTAAGTGGGCTGCACCCATTAAGGTGACTGCAGTTGTCAGCAAAGTGAGATAGGGACTTATTTGACCATAACTACCTTTCATATTCTGTCTGCAGTTCAGTGTCAGGCTAGCTCATTAGTGAACAGCATGCTGGGAAAAGTGTGCACTGGCAGCTCAGCAACACACTGACTGTTACACTGAATAGAGCTTGTGGGTTAGTTTTGTTTTTTAAACAATAAATGAAATATTTTAACTGTCTACAGTCGTGGTAAGGAAGAAAGACAATATCATGCACTCTTATCTTGTCAATAAATGGCCTCCAATACTGTAGGACAGGATGCCAGACACCTACACTTTCAATTAAATGTGGGCCCAAAACTGAAGGGAAAATTAATAGCTCTCAAGTAGATGGCTAAATTGGATTAACAGCAACTGCAAATAAATGTGCCTCCAATTTTGCACCTACATTAAAAAAAAAAGTCAGTAAGTGAGCACATAAAAACACCAGTACAGGATGATTATAAAATACAAATGTTTACTGTGGGGGGTGATTCTTCTCTCAATGCACCTTGGGGGGAGGGGGAAAGCAGGAGAAATTTCTAAAGAAGCCATAGCTGGAGTTTCCAGTGTTGTAGTTCTCTGCTCCAGTGGGCTGGTTTATATCAGCCTCTGCCCTAGCATGAGTTTAAAGCAGTCTAGGGACTAAAGGACCACAACACCACCAAGAGATGATTTGCAAAACAGAGCCACTCTGCTTATAACATGACCCCTATGAGGGGGTGAGGGTGGGGCAGTTGGCACACAGAAGTTCTCCTCTGTCAGGGAATTATCTCCTGGAAAATTCTGACCAGAATCTGGTCTCTCTGAGGTGCCTCAATTGTGCAAAAGGACTGGTCATAATAGTGTCACATTGTAAATATTTCTTCAACAGCTTTAAATAAGCTTCTTAGATTCTGTTACTGCTCTGAGAATTTGGGGGAAGGGTGTTTTGTGGGTGAAAGTCACTCTTTGTATATGCATTATTTGGCAACATGGAGGAATGGGTGGAACATCTACTAAGAAATAGCCTGGAAGTGGATGGTTGTGAAAGAGAGAAAATGCCAAAGGAGCAAACATGTTTTTCTCTTTATTTTGATCTGAGAATGCTGAGTTTCTCTGACTGTGTCAGAGTTTAACATGCTAGCACCCAGCACAACCAGGATTATAAAATGCTGCCTGCGTTCTGTCTGCACACTGAGTGGACAAGTATTTACCATTTCATAAATCACCTGTGATTTGCTGCAGTGGAGTGATTCCACAGAGTCAATACTTTTCCTTCCTTTAAAGGTGTGAGGCCATTCATCATTTTCAGGAGAGTACAAAACATCACATACATCCCCCTGCCCTTCCCTTACCAAAATCAGGGCCGTATTATCCATTAGGCACAATAGGCACAGTGCCTAGGGCCTACAAAACTTTCATGGCCTACGAAAAATTTTGTGAACTAAAATAAAATTTATCCAAACATTTGAAAAACAAACAATAAAATCAAAATTCATATCTTCTTAAATTAAATATATTTATCTAAGGTACAAATTACTATTATATTATTACATATATCCATTGTAAATTTAATTCTGTGACAAGATTTAAAATTTTCTAAGCTTTCAAGGAATATGGTTACAATATTAGCAAAAAGGGAATGCATTAAATGCAGGTTTCAATTTCGAACAATTTTTATTTGACATTTTGCTCAGAATGGCATAACGAGGGGCCACAAAACCTCGCAATTAATGTGCTTAAATTAATAGCTTAAAATCAAATTAGTTATTTCGGTCAGGGGCCTACGAAGGCAAGAGTGCCTTGGGCCTACGAAGGTCTTAAAACGGCCTTGACCAAAATGACCCAAAAAAGAGGCTATCATGGAAGAAAGGTACATATGCCATATTTTGTCCTGAAAATCCATATTGCAATCCTCCATCCTAAAAGGGAGAAATGTGTTTTGTTTTGTTTTTAAAAACCATTGTCTATAGCACAATTGTTTTGACCAACAGTACACAGACCTAACATTTCACTGAAGTACTTAGTACCTCATATGCTGTATAATCAAAACTTAAGGGAATTCCTCAATTCCAAGGAAGAATTTCAATTTGCAATTTCAGTTTCTCACAGTACTTAGTTTGTTCTATCTTTTGAAGTCTCATGAAGCCCAACTAACTGCAAATTGGTGGCTGAACTCACCAGCAAACTCGTATAGGAAGAAAAGAAAGAACAAACTTACTTCTATGGGCCAAAGACCCACAGGTTCTAGCCTATCAACCAGCCCCAAATTATTGATGCATACCACCACCATTTACTTCTGTTATGTCCAGTGCCACTGGATTTTTTGGGGCGCTTTAGCACAGTTAAGCAATATAACTAAACACTGTTCAATCCCCCGTATGCTACAACACTCAACAGTGTTGTAACTGTCCCCAGGGACTCCAAGGTTATATAACTAGTTCCCGTAATATGGTAAGATTTACGCTGTAAATGGAACTTAACAGGCAACACTTTTTAAATAGTAGTTTAACCAAACACCAGCCTCTCATAGAAGAGGGAGGTCATGCAACAGACAAAATAGCTCCATTGCCGTCTACCGCATAAATACACGCATTTGATTCTGTATTGTATGAATCCATAAAATACCTGTGTAATAAAGATGAATTTTTCCCAACATGGTCTTCTGCAGAATCTCACTATTCCACTATTGTCAAGTTTCAGGGCTTGTGTTTATGTACAGTGCTACAACGGAGCAGCTGCACCTAGGGGAAGGGGGGTTAAGATTTATTGGGGCCCTAGGCACAAAGAACATTTGCGCCCCACAGACCCTGGTGGGCTAGGGTGCTGGAACTGGGAGGGGGGGCCACACATGCCCTTTTAAAAGTGGGAGGGCCATGCCCACCCACTTTTTAACATGGGCGTAATAGCTTTGGGCAGACATGGAGCAATAGTGGTAGGGGCTGCGCTTCACATCAGGGGAGCTGATGAGGTGTCCCAGGGGGCTCAGAGCAGGTGGAGGTTCTAGGGAACCCCACAGCTGTCCAGGCTCATTGGGCAGCTCTTACCACAGCCTGTTTCCAGCTTCTGGCCTGGCCAGGGGGCAGGGCCTCGGGGGGAAGAAGAGGAGGGATCGGGGCCACAGTGCCAGCAGTGATAGTCCCCCCACCACTTCTACACAGGTTCTGGTGCTCCTGCAGGGCCCCCCAAATTGGCCAGGGCCCGTTCGTTAATCCGCCACTGGCTATGCCACAGTAGTGAGTTAGTAAAGACACTCCCATGCCGATGGGAGAGCGTCTCCCGTCAGAGTAGTTAATCCACCTCCTTGAGAGGCTGTAGCTGTGTCGACGGGAAAGACATAACGCTGTCTACACCAGGGGGTTAGGATGGTATAGCTGCATCACTCAGGGGTGTGGATTTTTCACACCCCTGAGGGACATAGTTATACCAACAGAGGTCTGTAGTGTAGACCTGGCCTCAGTGTAAACAATAAAGCAGTTTTAGGTTATCAGAGCATGAAAAGCACTATAACTAGTAATTTCCCACCCCCAACTTTAATTCAACACCCCCACCAAAATCATTATCCTCTGGAAGAGAGGGCTCATTTAAAGAAACTGCAGCCAGCCTTAGTAAGGGAGAGAGCATGTTGCCTGACATTAATAAGGTGTTCTCTGCCTGAAAGACCATAAAGGGAAAACGTTAACTAGGTGTTATAACGAGGGGATATGAGGTGGCACAAGTTGTGTAAACATCAAATGCTCTCTAAGAGGCCTCTGCATTAAAAGTCTCTCTCATGCTCACCTCTCTGGATGGAGCAGTCCCCCCGCCCCTTCCTTCCTTTTAAAATATGTTGATATCAAGAGTGAAGCTGATCATTCTAACATGCATACAATGGCGGTATGGTATGGTGACAGCATCAACAGTGGCCGTGGAAAAGAGAAGGGGAAAAACTGAGGCTGGTGAGTGCCACAAACACAGCTTTGCAAACACAATATGAGGCATTCTCTTCCATGAGAATTTAAAATCAAAGGGCCCAATCCTACACAAGTATATGAATGTGTTTAACATTATCCACATAAGTAGCTCAATGGAACTGCACTTAGTGGATAAGCATCTGCAGGACAAGGGACTGTGGGCCCAATCCTTCAAGTGGTTGTTACCCTCTGTGGCTAATCACAGCACTCAATAGTGATTGCAGGATGAAGCCCTAGGGCAGACCAAGTGAACACAAGACATGGGACCATGGCTCATGTGAGGAAGTATTTCTGACAGAAGTGGATTTTACAGAGGGATCTGAAGGGAGAGAGAGAGAGGCAGTCTGATAGAGAGGGAATGGGTTTAAACAGCTGGAGATGGGAATCAGAATTGCATCTGGCAGATGAGCTAATTTCAGATTTAAAATACAGCCCTAAAGAATTGACTGCAGTCTTGTGTATAGGGGCAGATTTTAAACCTTATTCTCAAAAGACTGGATTTTTGGTAGTAGTTTTTTTATATAGTATTTTAGTTGCCATTCCATGACATTTCTTTCATGACAAGATGATTTTATTTTAAAGATATTTTTTCATGGAAAAAAGAAAGATTTTCAATGAGCCTCACACACCTTTCCCTCCATATGCCCTTATCCTGCAAATGCTGCTGTGAATGGGCTTTGTGCAGGGCTCCACTCATGCAATGTCACATGCAGAAATGGAGCCATGGTTTGTATTTCAAAGACTAGATACTAGAACATAAAGGATGCCAGGACAGGGAGCTCAGTAACAAACCTGTGTACATTTATATTAAGACAGCAGGCAACATAGATTTATTTCCATGTTTTACATCCAGTCTGCTATCTCTGCCTTGGACAGCAATACGAATCACTTCAAATGTTTTTTTTCTTAATGAAAAGAGTGCACAGCTAAAGTGCAGAGTATCCCCGGGGCTTTGACATTGTCATTATAGCCCATGATAAATTAGGGCTTTGCTTGAACCCAGAGACCGGCAAATTAACAGTTAATTAGGAGTTGATAAATAGCAGTCGCCCAAGCCCTCTGATTTAGCTTGTTTTCAGCTGCTGCCCTTCTCTCATATCTCGAAACAGCAAGTGTTTATGTGCTTGTAACAAGTGCCTGAGAGGACTGTTATGTCTGCAGTTTGTCATGCATTTGGATTGCTCTCATATGTTCCCCTCCCACTCCAGTTCTTTAGTACACTTACAGATTGCTAGTTGCCAGAGTAGATTTATCAATATTTATCCACAAGATAAAGAGATGCGGTTGTGTTTTAAGGGAGGAATTATATTGCTATTTCTTTAGGGAGAGGGGATATTTTCTACTCAGCATCTTGGCAAAACTTGTATTGACTTCAGTTGAAGCAGGCTTAGGGCCAAAAGATCCTCTTCCTTGCGTTCAGGGACAATATCGTCATCAAAATACAGCAGGTGAAATCCTAGCCTGATTACATTCAATGAGAGATTTACCATAGAATTCCAACGGGGCCAGAATTCCACCTACCCCCTTGATAAGGTCACTTTCTTGGTACCGATCCTGCTCCTACTGAATTCAGTGAAAAACTTTGAATGGGAGCAGAATCCAGCTCTTACCTTCAGCACAGCAAAGCACTCAGGGTCAGATTTTTAAAGGTATTGGGGAGGATGAAGCAAACATGAGTGTCGCATGGCCTCAGTGGAGAGCATTCTCCATAGGCTTTTAGGGGGATCTGTTCTCCACAATGAAGTGGCCTCACAGTCAAAGACAGCATTCCCTGATTGACAGTTTGGAAACACAGCTCAGTCAGGGAGATGTGACAGGAATCCTGCTAAGGAAGAGCGATGCACCAGGATAGGTGGATAGCTGTGGGGGAAGCAGGGGGCTTATTTACATGAACCGCACATCCCTGAAAGGCTCTGCTCCAGCACTCCACATAGCCAGTACATCCCCTTCTCTTCCCAGCCCAGACCCAACTGGGTATGTCAATTCAGTATGCAGCCAGGGTATGAGGCCTTCTGGCGTGTACAAACCCTATATTTCCACTTCCACAGATTTCTGGGTTCAGCCAATGGAGAGGGGAATAGATTCAAAATATTTATCCATAATCTGAAGAGTTTTTTTCATTCATGGAAGAGAATTCAGTGGTTAGAGTTGGTGATTTAATGTTTTGTCCATAAAGAACCCCTCTGTTTAAAAACAAAACAAAACACAAAATCCCTTAAGAGCCCTAAAAACTATTAAATATACCTTTGGTTGCAAGTACTCAGATTAAATTAGAATCACTGTAGCTTTTACACATATGTTTAAATGAATTTAATAGATTTGTTTTCCCTTGGAAAAACTAGTGTCACATTCATATGAAAACATTACTTCTCTCATTAAAGGCCCATTCAGTTAAGTACAGAAACTTACATTTAAATAACCTACAGCTCTCCAGCTTAAACCAACAAAAGCCAGAAAAATTCAAAGTGAGGGAGCAACACTATGTTCTTAGATAGCCCTGTTTTGCAAAGGAAAAATGGCACCGCTGTTAAAAACAGAACATCAGCTTTAACTTGTAGTTCTGTCTGGGGCTTTCGACAGCTTATACCGGGCTCTTAATGCTATGTAAGCTGTTTATTGTATCAGACTTCCTTGCTTGGATGTGAGAAACTGTAAGGAAAAACAAACTATTTCAGAAAAATTATTAAAAACAGTTATCAACCTCTAAGGTAAACATATATTTGTTGCTGTTAATATATGCCAAATAATCAGCATACTGATTATTGGTATTTGGTGATTAACAAACAGTTTCTTTTTTAGAGCCATTGCTATTTATTTGGCAAATCCAATTTTTTGTATGCATATGATTTCATGACAGGCTAATATTTTAGCCATTAAACTATACTAGCTGCATGTGTAGTCTCTCATACAGATACAGTTTAGGTCATTTTTTACATATAAACAAAATCTACAAGACAGACTTCTGGTCCACCAAGTCCATCTTGGTTTTGCATCCAATGTGAAAAGAGGGAAGTCTGGGAGCCTAGTAGCGGTGAGTTGGGCTCAGAGAGGGCTAAGGACACAGCCAGTGGGTCTTATATCACACAGACCAACCCAGCCCATGTAATGGGAACATGGGTGCTACTACAGCCCTCAGGCTTTGGTAGCAGCTGTGGAACATCTTCACTGGTACTCATTGGCCTGGTGGGGAGATTTCTGGCCCCTGAAGAAAGCTAATTTATTCAGGCACAGCCCAGTGATAGAGGATTTGTCTTGAAGTGAATGTGTGTCTTGACTCATCATAAAATAATAATCCAATAGTGAGACCTGAAAGATCACGATTTGTTCAACTGGGGTAGAGGAATTCAACCGCTGAAAACAGTAAAGCTAATTTGCACGTATATATTTCTAAAAACGTTTTGAAGCACTTCCTTTATGGAGAAATATGTATCAGTGGCCTGGAAAACAAAGCTGATAAGTAGGTCCCCAACCCTGCAACTGGCTTCACCTGCAGCAACAAAGAACCCAACTGAAGTCAAGAGGGCTGCCTGTGGGCCCAGAACTCCCCTCCTTCCTCCCTCCCTCCCACAAAGCCAGTCACGGGACTGTTGCCTAGATGTGAAATCTACGTACTGCATGGGAGCAAGACAAACAAGAAAAATGGAAGAAGAGATAAATGTTCTACTTTACCTGAAAGCACGAACTGAGCAAGGAGAACACCTCGAGAAAAAATCATCCTCACTCATAGTGGACAGTGAACTGAAGAGTTGGGGGAAAAGACTATTAGAAAGGAACTTCTCTGTGATGAAGTGGAAAAATTACTAAATAGACTTCCAGGGGCATTGGATATGGCCCTAAATTAGTCCCTTATTTCAAATGAATGTTTTGAATCAGTGATCTGGGATCCACCCACAGTAAACTCTCAGAAAAATAAGAATTAAGGGCCTGACACAAACCCATTGCAATCAAACGGGCTTTCGATCAGACCCTTTAAGAACTGAGCAAATAATGCATAGATAATTTTTAGCCTGTTTTGCTGCTCACAAATTATGATTTTCCCTGTTTTGGGAACATGTGATAGTTGAACTGTGTCCCCAATAAGAACTAATCAATGCAAATAGCATGATATTATTTTCTGCTATGCAACTGGATATGAGTCTGTCTTGGAATCATATTTCCAGTGTGAATTTATGAGTTCAAGATTCAATTTCCACGAATACTCACAGTAAGGTCCCAATCTTAAAAAACATAAAAACATATGAAAGGCCATACCGGGTCAGAACATTGGTCCATCTAGAACAGTATCCTGTCTTCTGACAGTGGCCAATGCCAGATAATTCAGAGGGAATGAACAGAACAGGGCATTGATGGATCTATCTCCCATGAACTTATTTAATTCTTTTCTGAATCCAGTTATACTTTTGGCCTTCACAATATCCCATGGCAACAAGTTCCACAGACTGACTTTGTGTTGTGTGAAGTAGTGCTTCCTTTTGGTTGTTTAAAACCTGCTGTCTATTAATTTCATGGGGCGACTCCCAGTTCTTGCCTTATGTGAAGTAGTAAATAACACTTCTCTATTCATTTTCTCCATACCATACATGATTGTATAGACTTCTATCATAGCCATCCTTAGTTGTCCCTTTTCTAAACTGAACAATCCTAGTCTTTTTAATCGCTCCTCGCATGGAAGGTGTTCCATACTCTTGATCATCGTTGTTGTCCTTCTCTGAACCTTTTCCAATTCTAATGCAACTTTTTGAGATGGGGTGATCAGAACTATTTGCAGTATTCAAGGTGTGGACATATCATGGATTTATATAGCAGCATGATGATAACCAGACAGTATATCTATCGCTTTCCTAATGATACCTAACATTCTGTTAGCTTTTTTTTTTTTTTTTTTTTTTTTTTTTTTTTTTGACTACTGCTGCTCACTGAGTGGATGTTTTCAGAGAACTATCCACGAAGTCTCCAAGGTCTCTTTCTTGAGTGGTAACAGCTAATTCAGAACCAACATTTTGTATGTATAGTTGGGAATATTTTTTTCCAGTGTGCACTCCTTTGCAATTATCAACTATGAATTTCACCTGCCAGTTTGTTTTTCAGTCATCCAGGTTTGTGAGATCCCTTTGTCACTCTTTACACTCAGCTTTGGACTTAACTATTTTGAGTAATTTTGTATTGTCTGCAGATTTTGCCACTTCAACATATTCATAAATGATCTAGAAAAGGGGGTGAACAGTGACCAGCACAGGTCCCAGTACAGATACTTGGAGGATCTGCTATTTACCTATCTCCATTGTGAAGAATGACTGTTTATTCCTACCCTTTGTTTCCTATCTTTTAAGCAGTTGCTGATCCAGAACAGGACCTTCCCTCTTATCCCATGACAGCTTACTTTGCTTAAGAGTTTTGTGAGGGACTTAGTCAAAGCCTTCCTGAAAGTTCAAGTACAGTATATCGACTGAATCACTCTTGTCCAGATGTTTGTTGACACCCTCAAAAAATTTTAGTGGATTGGTGAGCCATGATTTCTCTTTACAAAAGCCATATTGACTCTTCCCAAACATATCATGTTTATCTATGTGTTTGATTATTCTGTTCTTTACTATAGTTTCTATCAATTTGCCTGGTAATGAAGTTAGGTTTACCGGCCTGTAATTGCCAGAATTGCCTCTGGGGCCTTTTTTAAAAAAATCATTGTTACATTAGCTACCCTCCAATCATCTGCTACAGAAGCTGATCAATGCAATAGGTTACATGTCACAGTTAGTAGTTCTGCAGTTTCATATTGGAGTTTCTTCAGAACTCTTGGGTGGATACCATCGGTCCTAATGACTTTTTACTGTTTAATTTATCAATTTGTTCCAAAACCTCCTCTAATGACACCTCAATCTAGGACAATTCCTCAGTTTTGTCACCTAAAAAGAACAGCTTGGGTGTGGGGATCTTCCTCACATCCTCTGCAGTGATGACCATGCAGAGAATTCATTTAGCTTCTCTGCAATGGACTTGTCTTCCTTTAGTGCTCTTTTAGCACCTTAATTTTCCAGTGGCCCCATTGACTGTTTGCCAGGCTTCCTGTTTCTGATGTACTTAATTTTTTTTTGCTGTTAGTTTTTGTGTCTTTAGCTAGGAGCTCTTCAAATTCTTTCTTGGCCTTCCTTATTATATTTTTAACACTGGATTTGCCAGAGTTTATGCTCTTTTCTATTTTCCTCATTAGGAATTTTTAAAGGCTGCCTTTTTGCCTCTAACGGTTGCTTAGCTTTGGCGGCTTTTTTTTGGTCCTCTTACTGGTTTTTTTTTTATTATTATTATTATTTGGGGTATATATTTAGTTTGAGCCTCAATTATGATGTTTTTAAAAAGTCTCCATGCAGTTTGCAGGCATTTCACCATTGTGACCATTTCTTTTAATTTTAATAGCTATTTACAATGTGTGGGAGGACCCCCTGCACCTGTGTGGGAACCTCCCTCCCTCCCCCCGATGCCATTGGAGTGCCATATGGGCACGAGATCCACTTGTTGTAACTTGCAGCATCAGGGCCTAATTCTGGTGTTTTCATAAACTTTCTTTCTAGTAAACTCATTTGTTACTAGAATATTCATGGAAGGGGAACACAAAAGAAGAACACAGTAAGGAAATTCCATTTTTTCAAATTCAAACAAATATTTGTAGATTATATTTTGAGATACTCATGCAGTTATTGTAATTAATGCACAGTCTGTTGAGAAGAATGACAAACTCATGCAGACTGAGAGACTCCACGTTGTCAGCTATGCTCAGCTCCCATAAAATCCTGCAATCCTCTGTGGGATCCCATGTGTTTCATCTGGCTGGGATTTTTGCACACTGTCTACCCTTTTTCACTTCTTCCTTCTCTTTGTGGAAAAGCAGAGGACTTCAAACTCTGAAAGCTCTCCAACAGGTACCAGTCACAATTACTACATTGACATAGGGCCTGATCTAAAGTCCCTTAAATCAATTAGGAGTCTTTCCAGTAATTTCAATGAGCTTTGGATAAAACCTCTAAGAAACATAACTGCAAATAAACAAAGCCAAACCCTTAGTTGAAGTATATTTCATGGGACCTTTCTTCCTAACTTCTGCAGATAATCAATTAGTGAAAAGTCATTTCTAATAAATATCTACAGCAAAAAAAAATAAAAAATCCTGTTGTCAAATATCTGTTTTGCTTTGAATTTAGCTAATCCAACTTGTGGAAATGGGGACATTTCTGAATTTTCAGGCAAATTCATCAAGTAATTTCAAGATTATATTTATTCTTCAGATCCCAGGTCATTTCCTTGACCCCTTTGTGAGATTTTCCTTAATTATATGCCTGCAGTAGGGTGTGATCCTTTAAGGATCAAACTGTCTGTCAGCAGTGAACTTAATCTAGAGTCACTGTATTAATTGTGTATTCTCATGGGTTTAAGACTCTTCTGTAGTACAGGCCTTAAGTGTGTGGGGAGCAACTGGTGGTTACATTTAACTATATAATTTGGACTCCCAATTTAAGTAAATTAAACAATAATGGTGGCCTTAATTGCAGAAATTACCACAGTTACTTTGAGTTTGACATGTGCTTAATGACTAGGCAGATGGAAACACTAAACCTAATGCTGCTTGGCAGACAATTGGAACTGATAATCACCTCTATAAAGCTATTGATGGTAATCTGTTATGAACAGATTTGGCTAATTCCAAGCAGAAGTGGTTTATTATGCACTCTTAAGACATAGCCTGCAGCAGCAAAACAGTAAAGGAGATGGTATTCACACACCATTTTTCAAGAAAAACAAGTCCCAGAAGGGAAATCACTAATAGAGACAACATTGCTTCCATCACCATTATTTTTACAGGAACTGCATATTTTCAGCAATGACACACCACATCATAGATAGCTGTGTTTTCCCCAAACTCGGACTGGATACCGTATCACCACTATCTGTGCTACACATCTGCCTCCTGGTGTGTCAGCCTAGCACTCTTCACAGACATGTGATGTTTTTAAACATAATACACTCAAGCATAACAATCAGATTGTTTCCCCTCTCGAGGGTGAGTAGTGCACAGCAGGGGTAATTTACTATATGGCTGTAAGAGTGCCATTGGTGAATGGAGAGAGGTAGAAGGTGGATTATAATTGTGAGGTTGAAATTAAATGGATAAACATTGATACAAGTTTCAAAGTAACTTCAGATGTGAAAGGGCATGTGTGTGTTTGATTATTCCACTTTCTTTTCTTCCTAACAGGCCAACCAACCTTTTTTTCTAATTTCTTTCCAAAAAGTCAGCCCTGTTTGCTACAGATCTTGGATTTCCCTGATGTACAAAAAAATTTGGATACATAACCTTGCCTCCCCAAACCTACAGCTAATTATGATAACTGGGTGCTCTGCAGGGGTGTGTCCCAGCTGTGACATATTAAAAGAAAGATGTGGTGACTGGCATTTTTTCCTCTTCATTAAAACTGACAGTTAGCTCCAATTTTATTGGGAAAACTAGAATTCCCAGGATTGTAACATATTTCACCATGCTAGACTTGGATTGCACTATGTATCAGAGAGGAAATAGCTGGTGAAGTGCTCGCTAATTATGTGGATGAGGTGGGGTGGGATTGGGTGAATTTGCTCCACCCACTTGAAACAGGTCATCCCACATACAATCATTGAAATACCCTATCATGAAGAGTTGTACAAGATGCAGACAGTTAGAAAAGAGCAGTGGTTTGTGGTTAATATAGGAGAGAAAGCACCTGCTGTATTCTGCTCTGAAAGGGCAACTGGGTTTCCCTTTCCTAGCAAAGGAATGTCCATTCATTACTGGCTTGTTTTCCAGAAGTGTTGAGGGTATGTCCACATTGCAAAACAAACCAACCAACCAGCCCTGCAACAGCAAGTCTCAGAGCCCCTTGAGCTTATGCTACATGGCTAAAACTAGCAGCGTAGACATTTCTGGTCAGGTTGGAGCCCTGGTTCTGAAGCCCGGCGAGGATGGAATGTGTCAGAGCCCAGGCTCTAGCCTGAGAGGGAATGTCCACACTGCTAGTTTTAGCCACATAGCACAAGCCCTGCAAGCCTGAGTGAGTTGACCTTGGCTCTGAGACTCACTGCTGTGCGGGGCTTATTTGTGGTGTAGATGTACTGTCAGTCAAGTGCTGAGCACCTTTGCTCACTCAGGCCATATGGAATCAGGTATGTAGGTAAAGCACTGACCAAAGGCTTAATTACATTTCCGGGCCCTTCCTTAAACTTTTGAAATGATTCAATAAATACTTTGTCAGCTCAATGTGTTTGTATCACCAGGGACATGTTCCAGTTTTCTTTGCCATTTTATGTTACTGCTAGTGGTATATTAGGTACATGAAATGACCTGCAAAAAGCTCGTCTTGACCTTATACTTCACAGCAGAAAAACACCACCATTTAGCTCTTGTATAGTGCTTTTCATCCACCAATGTCAAAGTGCTTTACAAAGGAGGTCAGTATCATTATCCCCTTTTACAGATGCTGAAACTGAGACAAGAGAGGGGATGAAATGATTTGCCCAAGGTCACCCAGCATGTGAGCAGCGGAGCCAGGAACTGAATGTAGGTCTTCTGAATGCTCTATCCACTAGGGAACACTGTCTCCCCCTATAGTCAGTAATATTGGCCCTGGAGGTACAAGTAGTTAGTAAACCACTGTTTCTAACTGCTATGCCTGGATCTGCTGGATCACCTTCTGGTAATTTAAATAACTTAAGTGAGAGCAGGAGTAGCCCTTTAGGTACAGACAAACAGCTGAAGTCCCATTCAAGTCAATAGAACTTGGGCACCTAAGTCATTTAGGTGCTTTTGAAAATGTTACCCTCTCTCTAAGTTTGTAAAGTCTAGATGGCATAATTGGATTGGGGGCAGGGAAACAGCCACATGGTAAAGGTTAAAGTGTTTTTTGGGATGAAAGAATCAGTACAAAGCAACACTGCTGAGGCTTTAAATGTCCAGCAGAACCAAGCACCTTATATTAAAACCAGGTAAAATTCCATCCAACCTTAAGCGGATTGTAAATAGTCAAACCAGTGGGGCCTCAAAAAGCATGCCGTGATGCAGAATGTGTTGTAAAAGTGTGGACAGATGCTCTGACTTTTAAGGAATATGTTTACTACATTAGGCAACCCCTGGAATTCCCTGTATTATGGCAGAGAACCAGCACTGCATTCTGTTACATAGTGACTTATTTCAGTACATTCCTCCCCCAAGACACTACAATCATGTGTTGTGTGTCTCCTTCTGAGTCTGAATGAATGGTACCCGGCTGGAGGAGGTTACTGGATCCAGATCAAGTAACAAAGGGGTGACAGCTCTAAGTGAAAACGTTAGGTGGGGAACTGGAACCCTCTACAGCAGCATATGTACACAATTAAGGCCACCTTTCAACCACCTCTCAGTCCTTTTCTGTGATGTGCAGGTGCCCTCAATTTAAGTCTTTCTGCTGTTACTGTAAAATTCTCTGTTGGAATGTACACTACATAAGGTGGGCTTGGGAGCAGCTGTCTAGAAATTGATCCTTTATCTCAAAGGCTAGGACACCATGGGGCTGATTTTCAAAGGCACTGAAGTCAGTGGGAGCTGTGGGTATTCCAAACCTCTGAAAATGGGGTTTGAAGCTCTCAAATCAACAGCTATGTTGGACACACAGAACTGGAATGAAAGTATGCTTAGGTTTGATTTTATTCTCTCATTTTTCTGGATGGGGTCACTGTCTTAGGAATTGGGGAAAAAAAGCAGGAACACCCCAGCTGCAAAATGAAACGTGCTGAAG
Organism: Emydura macquarii macquarii; assembly: GCF_026122565.2. Lineage (NCBI taxonomy): Eukaryota > Metazoa > Chordata > Testudines > Chelidae > Emydura > Emydura macquarii. The sequence goes on along the minus strand of NW_027131105.1, from coordinate 3,813,634 downwards.
AGCAAAGGCTACAGTGAAAGTGAAGTTAAACAATAAAACACCATGCTAAACACAAACGTTCTTTTTGGGGAAACGAAATCACACTTCTTAGCAATCCAAATTTTAATTAAAGGAGAAGAAAAGGAGTTTTCCTGTCTCCAAAGCACTCACTGTTCAGGTATATAGCTGAAATCAATACTGGAAAAGACAACAAGAAAATTTGCTGAGGATAAAAACAAAAATTCCTTATTTTGATGGTTCTGCAACCTGTCAGCAAACATTCTGGCTGGTCCTCTTCTTGGTGTGGCTTGGAAAATACTAGGGCTGATTTTAAAAAGGAAGGGATTTGGGGTTGATTTTCTATCTAGCCCCCTATACTCCTCCTGTTCCGATTAAGCTCCTTTAGTATTAACGTGCTGGGAAAAGTGAGAGTAAACACAACTGCCACTAGGAGGCCTGGAGAAAAGGACACACTTGTTTTTCTGGCAATAGATTTCACTTTAATAGGTTTAAATCAAAAGCAGTTTTCCAAAGTAAAAAAACCCTTTTTTCCACAAAACGCCAGCACCCTTCACAATTATCTCCATTAGAGACACAAGCATTGGCAGGTCCAGACCAGCACACATTCCAAATAAAGTTGGCTGGCAACCTACCCCTCTCCACAGGAACCCACCTGGTTGTCTTCAAAAACTGATGAGCAGAGCCAGTTCAAACAGCTTTTGAACCCTTTGCAAAACTTGGAGACCTGACTGCAAGTTTCAGAATTCATTGCAGAAAACCTGGCCTGCCTCAAATTTCTCTGCTACATCATGTGGGGGGTGGGGTGGCGATCAATTCCATATGGGAGGTCTGAATTGTTGGGGATGGGAGAATGGGTAGGGAAGAACTGAAAAAAAACGGGTCGTCCCAGCTTTACCACTCATGTAACAATATGGAGACAGTCATAATAAGTAAGGTTTTGTCTTCTTCAACTCCCCCCTCCCCACAAAGTCAATTTCCCTTCATTACTGTACCCTATTCTGCTGTGTCTAAATTTAAACTTATCAGTAGCAGAAATGTTTACACTGAGATGTTGGACAAAATAGTCTAACTCCAGTATCAGAATAGATTCAGCATGTGAATACACATATTCTCTTAGAATGTATTATTTACCCACTCAGAAGATACACAGATATTGAAGATGATACAGGACCTGTATTTGAGCTTAATTTAGATACAATTTCATTTGCTAATATATTGTAGTGCTTATAGCCACTACATTGTAGTGCTTGACCATATAAAAGTTTGGTTACCCAAGTACATTTATCACCACTGTAAAGGCTCCTCCATTGCCGGATGACTGCCTCCATCCTGTGCAGTGGTTCTACCTCTGAGCCCTTTCCCATCAGACCTGGTGTAAAGCAAGGTTGTGTACTTGCACCCACCCACTTCTCCATTTTCCTAGAAGCTTTGAAAACGCTAATCCAAGACTGTCTGCCACTAGGCATTGGCATCCAATATTGGACCAACGGCAACCTTTTCAACGTCTCTCGCCTCCGTGCCAGAACTAACGTAACATTGGCAATAATAACGGAACTCCAGTATGCAGATGATTGTGCTGTAATTGTGCACTCTTTGGAGGATTTACAACAGCCCTTAATTACTTCTCTGAAGCTTACAAAAGCCTAGGGCTAACTCTGAACATTGGGAAAACAAAATTCCTCCACCAACCTGCTCCTGGTCACTCATCTGACTAAGCAAGGAAGATCTACGTTGACAGAGAGGAACTGGAAAATGTAAAACACTTTGCCTATGCTGGTAGCCATTTCTCACGGAGGGCAAATATAGATGTTAAAATTCAACACAGAATCCGCTGTGCAAGCCTTGCCTCTGGCAGACTCTCTCACCGAGTGTTCAATAGCCATGATACTAGAACACACACTAACTAGATGCTTGGTTTACAAGGTGGGGGCAATTCCAACTCTCCTCTATGGGTGTGAGACTTGGGTGACCTACAGAAAACATTTGCAAAACCTGGAACGCCAGCACCAGCAATTTCTCTGGAAGATCCTCAACATAAAGTGGGAGGATTGCCGCACTAACGTCAATGTCCTCATGGAGGCTAACATCTTTGGTGTTGAGGCCCTGCTTATTCAGCACCAGCTCAGATGGAGTGGGCACTGTGTGCATATGTTTGATGCACATCTATCAAAACTGTTGTACGCCCAAGTCACCAAAGGAGAAAGGAAATGGGGAGGCCAAAAGAAACACTTTAAAAACACTCAAGACAAACATCAAGAGATATGGTATCAACATCATGCACTGGGAGAAAGTTGTCCAAGACAGGACAAATCTGGTGAAGACTTGTCAGAGAAGGAATTGCTGCTTTTGAGGAAAATCGGCATGCCTAGGTCTCAGAAAAACACCAAAAAAGAAAGGACAGACAACTGTCATGTAGCAATCACAGCCTAACTCTGCCTTCCAACACCATCTGCAACATCTGCCAATGAGTCTGTGGCTCACAGATCAGACTTCTCAGTCATCAAAGAACCCACATAAAACAAAACCTGTGAAAGAGATCATTCTCGACCAAAAAGGATCGCTGACGATGTTGTAGTGATTATAGCGTAATTATTACAAGATTTTTATTTCAATCACCTATGAATGAGCATTATTTATACATGTTTATGTTTTATAAGGAACATTTTGTGTGTTATTTATTACAATAGTTTTGTTTAAATAAATCAATAGTTTCCTATTAAGTTGCAAGAGTTGGGGACTTGTTGAGACAAAGAGGGAGACAGTTTGATTATTAGAGAATTCATAATATCGTACTACCACACAACTCCCAATCTATAAACAACTCTTGCCTTTTCCATACCACGAGTCACTAAAGTACATTATTATATTATTTATTATTTGTTTTGCAGTAGCACCTGGGAGCCCCAACCATGGCCCAATCCAATTATTTGTATCCAGTATCCAGCTGTTGTCTCTTGCCTTATACTTAGATTGAAAGCTCCTTGGGGGTAGGTATTATCTTATTGTTTTGTGTTTGTCTAGTGCCTAGCACAATGGAGTCTTGGTCCAGGACTAGAGCATCTAGGTGCTACTATACTAAATAACAACAATAAATAAGACAACAACAGACTATAGTTGGATACAGACAAACAGGTGGTAAGTAAACGATCAATTTTTACACAGAAAAAAAAACAAAACCAACAACAACAACAAAATCACACTGGTACTGAAACCTCCAAACTTGCTAAGGAAAGAGCTACCCCACCCTGCCCTGAGCCCCTGCAGCCACAGATATAGCAGCTTGTCTGAACCAGCAACGTGATGACCTCATGACAATCACTTTCTCTGGTTTCTTCTAGAACAAAAACAGTTTTCACTGGCAAAACTACATTCCCCCTTTGTCAGGAATGGAAGTTATGCATGTTATGCATCACTGAGGGAGTAGCAGGTTACAGATCAAACTCAGAGCACTGCATCACACTCAATCTGAATGTTATCTGCAAGCGCTTAAATGACACCTGTTGATACTCATATCCCAGAAGGAATACTTGAACAGTGGAGCCATGGGAGATGAGGATTTCACAGGCTCTTTCAGCCAACTGTAAGACAAGTCAGAATTGCAGACCAGTGTTTAGGTCACCAAAGAAAATCATTTTAATATAGAAATATGAATATAAGAAAAAAGTCAGTAAGCGGGAATGGGTATACTGAAATAAAAAGTGCCAGCGAATGCAACAGAGCCCATGATCTAGGCTGGATTTTGCTAGCTTCTGAGGTTCACCTGCTTTAGGTCTAGATGGACCTTTCAGACGCTCTCCAGCTATACAAAGTATTAAAAAGACCAAAAGAAAATTCCCAAACCCTACGTTAAATAAAATGTAAGACTGCTTATAAATACACATATTGCTCTAAAATAGCAGCTCTCATTTATGTGCTCTGGTATAGCCCTTTCAACAAACAATACGGACTTTGCGTAAAATTCTTTCTTGTGCAGAGGACCAGTCCAGGCCTATGAACTGTTAAGTCCTAGTTAAACCCTAATTTGAATGCTAACGTGGGACTAAAATGATGCATAGGTTTTGTGCTGTCCCTCTGCACCAGGGTAAATTTCAGCCCTACTGCACACAGAACGAGGCATCAGTTCTCCTGCCCAGCCTAAATTACAATCCCACGTAATAATGGTTTGTAAATGGTCAGGTAATAACACCCACCCACTTTGGTTTTGTGATATTGCAGCAGTGTATATTTTGTGTAATGCAATATATCACCTAAATGTAAATCAGGAGATGTACATAAATGTTAATTTTACATATTATTTGAATGCGGGCATCTCTTGTATTCAATGGGATCTGTGCGTGTGAAACTGAGCTGTACGTGGCTCTAGTTTTCTAGTAACAATAAGTTTATAAACTGATATAGCTGGACCTGGTACATTACTCTTGCTTATTTTACAGATACTGGATTTACTAATCCAGAGAGTAATTAGATTTACTAGTAATTAGATTTACTAATCCAGAGAGACATAGGTACCTGAGGCTGCTTTCAGGACATGATGGTGTTACAATCAATGACTGTTAGCAAGTACAGAACTGTGAACTAGAGGGTTTGAGGCTAGCACTTCCTGTGGTGCAGTGACATCTAGAAGGTAGGACTGCTGTTTGGAGGAAACAAGCAATATAGATAAATACATACATTTCCCAAAGATGATTTTGGAGATACCTGGAGTTTCCTGAACCATTTAGCTTTCACCAGTTTCAGGAGAATTCAGAAGAATCTGTAAATGCTATATCTGCAACATATTTGCCTATTGCTCTTAAAGACAATAATGCGCACAATTTCTGAATGTCAATTCATATCTCTCTGATTCCTCTAAGTTTTACTATGGCATCAATACTGTATTGCCAACTCCAAGTGTTCAAAAATCATAACTCAGGCCCCCCAAATCACAAGAAGACTTAAAAATCATGAGATGTTAAAAATAGGTTAGAAGGGGAGATGCTTTTTCTTTCCCTTCTGGTTTCTGAGCATTTAGGGTTCATGTTTTTAGACATGTCTCTGCAACCATGAGGGGTAGCAACTTGCTCCTTTAAAAAAAAAAAAAGAGATTCTCACATAAGTACTTGCTTCCAGGAACTGGGGCTTTAAGACAAACATGAAATATTGTCGATAACAATAACACTATGAGAGTTGGTAATGCTGCCAGCTTAAAAATGTCAGCATGAAAGGGAGGTATGACTTTTTGTTTGGTCCCTGTGTGTTGGATTCACAGCAAATCATCCTTAAATGTCACAGAGATTCTTTGGCCAGCACTACAGGAGTCCAGCCCCGTGATGAACGTAGCCAGTGGGATTACATACTTTACCTTTTTATTATACACAGAATGCTAGTATCTATAATGTTTTAAAGTACTTATATACACCATAGTCTGATATGATTTATTTGGTTATAGCAATAACATTTTAGTGCCATTTTATCTGAGAGTTCATGGAATGTTTTAAAACCCAAGTCTAATGGAAGCCAATCAATCATCACATTTTCAAAGCACAAATTATTTAAGTTTTTGTACTACATGGGCTAATCACTGCATAGAGATATGTGTATCCTATTGTTTTGACTGATGTCATTCATTTTTCTTTAGGCTGACCTGATTGATAGTCTAAGTGCTGCAGTTAACCAGACAAATGGATGTGTACTTCTGGGATATTTCCAGTCCAGCTGCCTTTTTAGCACTAAAAACTTCTTACGCCTGATAGAAACATGCAGCTGCTCCTGCTCACATAATTGAAATTACACTTTGGAATGGAAAGTGACAGCCTACACTTTTTCTCTTACATTAAGGATTTTGTTAGTCATGTCTTTAGGCAACTGGCAATTATAAATGAGCTGTATTAAACATCCATCTATATTTGAATGTGGTGACTTGGTTTCCAAGGTCCCTATTAAAAAACACATTACTCGCATTGCTGAAACACCAAAGGACTGTCGTGTCCATTTGTTGCTGTTCTATACAAAATGGAAGCCAAAGTTGTGTCAGGTTAAGTCTGTTGCTTTTAATAATGGGAAAAATCCTCAATGTGCCAAATCTTGCTTGACTAAGTGAAGGGAGTCACCCAATCAAAGTAAATGGGCTGACTCTCCTGATTTAGACAAGCAAAATTTGGCTCATTATTTGCAAAAGTTTTTGTAGAATGCAGGCTTCTCCTTGCAGTTCCCCCAAAGCATTTGAAACCTAACTCAGACTGTTCTAGCCTAAACCACTGTCTAGATCACTTTGCTCAAATGCTTTACATTAATTCTTCATTGGCTGACATGCACTTTGAGGTTCTAGATAAGGTTCACATGAAGAATTAAAGGGAAAGTTTTCATATCCAAAAATTTTCATTCACACAGGCCAAATAGATCTCCGGCATAAAGCCATTAAATTCAGTGACGTTAGACCAGGAATAAATTTGGCCCATAAGCTATTATATAAGGCATATGTAAGTGTTTAGCTGTTCGACCTGAGTTTAGTTTGTGCAGTACTGTCCCTGTGTTCACAGGAATACAGCTATAAGGACTAGTCTTTTTTATATTTGCAAATAATGGGGGAAATTTTCAGCTACCCAGCCTCTACATGTACATATATAAAACTACCAACTCACATACGTGAGCCCACACTTAGCAGACAAACTCCTGTGGTACTCAATTAAAAACCTTTAACACCTATGCAGATGTGTCAGAATTTATAAACAACAGATTAGTTTACATCTGGCAAAGTGTACATAGGTATGTATGGGTAGCATTTTCTATGCAAACTGGTGAAAGCCATTGAAAATGGAACCATCAGATCCAAAACTTATATATATTTTGCAAAAGGACACATGTAAATACATTTGGGAGGAGTAAAAAAGATCCTTTTTGAAATCTCTTTTTAGCCACAGTGTTTGCTTGATCCTTCACTACTCAAGAAAGAACAGAATCCTGTAATAATAGCAGTTACATAAGAAACAATCCTATTTTAATAAGTAGGTTCAATTAAACTGATGAATTATACGTTGAGAAGGAGCTTTGTTTAATTTGTGCAAAGCATATCATCCTGTGTAATGATTTTTTAAAGAGCTGCCTTTTCGTTTAATAGTGCACATTTCTGGTATACAGCTGGGAAGCTGGAAATTAACACATGCTTTTTATAGCCACATCTTTTATGTAAGCATGGTTGGCAAAACTAACATCCAGGAAAGACCTGGATGCTTTAATTCACATTTACATGATGTATAAAAGGGTGCATTACATTCAGTTAATCTCTCACTACCTATAAGCAGTAAGTTTATACTGTAAGGTGCCATCAATGCCAAATAATCTGTCTTTTGCTAATGGAATTCATCAAGTCCCTATCTAGCTGACATCTGATAGAACTATTTAAATTTGGCTTGAATGCTAATTGTGATATTATTGTAAGAGATCTGCCCTGTCAGCTGGGATCAAATGATTGTTGATATTTTATACGCATAAAAAAATAGCACGAGAAGACGAGCACACAGGAGCAATCCCAATAAAAACATATCCATCATAAATGATGCGGAGAAGTCGAATTTAACTGCCACCACTTTATTTTACTATGTCTGATCATTTAAAAAATTTAAACACAATAAACCAGAACTAATGCAGTCCAACGCTACGATTTGTACAGCAGAACCTCAGAGTTACGAACTAACCAATGAACCACACGCCTCACATGGATCTGGACGTACTCAAGCAGGCAGCAGCAGAGACCAAAAAAAAAAAAAAGTGTAAATACAGAACAGTGCTGTGTTAAATGTAAACTACTTAAAAAAAAAAAAGTAAAGTTTAAAAAAATATTTGACAAGTTAGCTGTTTCTTGCTTGTTTCATTTAAATTCAAATGGTTTAAAGCAGCATTTTTCTTTTGCATAGTAAAGTTGCATTAAGTCAATGTCCAGTTGTTATCTTTTGGAAGAACAGCCATAATGTTTTGTTCAGAGTTACGAACATTTCAGAGTTACAAACCATCTCCATTCCTGAGGTGTTTGTAACTCTGAGGTTCTACTGTATAACTATTTTATCACAGGGCAATTGACCTAGAATTTCATTAAATTTCTCAGATACCAGACAGGAAGTTTAAATCCTGCTCACCTTCCTGACACTAGATTCGGTGAGCCTCAGAGGGACTATTCACATTAGCAATGAGAGCAGGACACAGCCCAGAATGCGTTTGTTGTTGAGTCATTCTAAAGGCCAATCCTGCTCCTCTTGGAGTCAGCAGGAGTTTTGCCATGAATTCCAATGGGAGCAGAAGCAGGTTCTAGTGTCACAATTTTGACACATTGTTCCTATAACCTAAAAGTTATTTTGTCACGTTGCAGTTTTATTAATTCACTTTTTGCTAAAGCTCAGTTGTTTTTCCGCTTTCTGAAACAGAAATACAAAAATGACAATGAATTGCCACAGATTGGAATTACCAACAGATTGGAAAAGTGATTCCCATCACTAACTGAGTCTAAACCTTTGCCTGAACATTCAGTTGAGGATTGACATCTAGCTACTGAAGACACCAATACATGTCCTAACACCTCAGGCATTTCAACAGGCATACAGGCAAAATACTGGACTAAGGTTTATTTATCCAAGAATTCAAGGGGAAAAGCCCATTCCCTTTTAGAAACAATGGAGAGAACAATGGACTGATATCTTTCACAGTAGATTTTTTTAAAAAAACATAACTTTATATGAGAGTTAACTTTAGAAATTTAAGCTCATTTTCTAGCAAAATACAATGCCTAGTAGGGAAAAGTGGGTCCTCAAATTTTTGAGATGAGGGGAATGAAGACCGTGTCATTCTAACTGCCAGGGTCTCCGTTTTGTTTTATTCTTTCCTGTTTTTCTAGTTCACAAACAAAAACGTAACCTACTGACGGTGAAGAGGCTCTTAGAATAGGCACTCTTCTGACAGCACACTCAGCAGGGAGCAATGGATATGCCATTATGCATCTCAGTGCAAAGGAAATTCAGAAAGTAATTTCAAACTGCTCAGCTTGTAGCAATTGCTGCCCTCATTCCTACCCACACCACTGCCATGCCAATGGGGCCAGCAGGATGGCATGCAGAGGTGCTGGAACGATTTGTATAGTGGAGGTGCTGAGAGCCATTGAACCAAACTGTAAACCCTGTGATATGATGGAAACTGCTTCTAGCTGGGGGTGCAGCAGAACCCCCAGAACCCCTAGTTCCAGCACCTATGGTTGAATGGGGTCAAAAAAGGATAGAATTCAGACCATATGAAATAGTGGTCTAAAATAAAGTTTCCATTGCAGCTTCTGAAAATGAGAGAGCACCGCATATATGAAAGCTAAATACGTTAACATTTTAGTATATTTGGCTGATATATTTTCCAAGGATCTAGATAGATTACACAGAGACTTTGATTAAGGGTAGATCAAAATAATTAAATAAGTCTGAATAAATTGGTAAAGTGCAGTTCTGTTATAACCAATGAGCGGGTTTGGAATTTGAGCCTAACTAAAAATATTAGAGCAAATCAACAGACAATCGGCATGTCAAACAGCAACTATTTGATAGGCTTTAGCTTAGCCTTCCACCTTTGTATATGTGCATGGGAAATTAAGGGCATGATTTCATTCCTACATTACTCCAGTTTTACACTGTTGTAAGGAGTGAGGTAGACAGCTAATTACAAGCCTAACTCCTTATTGTAATTGTACAAAAACCATGAAGCAAGTGCTGCTAATACTGCACTGGGATGAGAGGTTGTGTGAAAAGCATATTCAAGTGACGGATTGTAAAGCACAACACACAGGGCTGAAAGTAACTTTCAGTCTAGCCTACAATTATTAAAGTACCCATTTTATAACCTATCTTAAAAATTCCATTTAAATAATCAAAGCTTTTGCTACACATTCAGACCTTAAGTATAATGTAATGCTCTACAGGGCAGATAGCTCAGCTCTTAACATTCTTTAAAGGAAATGCCTATTTAAAGCAGATCTACCCATTTCACTGACCAGCAAAGAGCTTTGTGGTTACACAGAGCCAGACTGTGGCCTGACCTGCATAATGTCGTAGCATTGGGGAGAGTAACAGCTTCCTTTTCTGCATGGCCTCACATCTGTGCTTGCCTCTGACTTCCACGCTTAGCAAGCTAGCCAAGTTGATCTGACACAAGAGGGTGCTAATGATCTGCCACTGTTCAGAGCTAGATGTGATAAACCCAAGGTGATACCTTAAATAAACAAACAGGTGGTTAGTGCGCAGATTTACAATTTACAACCGGTGCCACCTCCTGAAGCTAAGGGACGGTATCTGCTACCACAAGATGAGAAGACAAACCACATTTGTGGTGGGTTTTTACCTCTTATGGAGGCTTTTGAGGCTCAGGAAGTCCCCAGTGTTGATACAACAGCTGCACAAATAGGAGTCCGCTCTGTTTGGTGGCCATCTCTAGACTCTGGTCTCTCACAGCACTTCCCATTTCTTTCCCACTAGCTGGAGCTGCAGAAGCAGTTCAAGGATTCTCTCAGGCTTATTAGGAGATGTGTTTATTTCTAAGGTGTCAATCATCATAAGGCCCAGGGACCATGGAAGGAGTTTAAAAGTACATTGAATCCCCCACAGTGTGCAACCCACATAATCAAGATGCTTACTTATGTGGAAACAATCCAAGTGAGCTGTGACAAAGACAGCACACTTCAGGTCTCTATGTCTTTTCTCTCTCTCTTTATAGGGATGACTCCTCTTTCTCTCTGCTCCCTGGCCCTCTTGCTTTCAGCTGCTGCCAGTCTCTATCTTTTCATTACAATCCTGACATCACTGCCCTGAGTGCTCTCCGGATACTGAGGTCCTTCCCATTCTTCCACCAACATTTATTCATTTGTGAGAAGCTGAGTTTTATCACAAGAGAAAATGAGGTCCGATAGTCTTAGCGTAGTTCCGACCATATAATTATCAACCTCACAGAGGCTAGATTCTGCCTGCCTGTCTCACAAGTAGTACCTTCTTTTGTGGCTAGCCCCACCAAAGAAGATGGGAATACCCATGGTGTGAGGTACTAATTAAGATAAAGGTGGCAGAACTGGCAGGATTGGCATTAATTTCTCAGCTTTGCAGCTCAATGACAAGACCCTTCAAAGGGTCAAAACTGAGGTACATCGGTAGAACTATGCAAGGACGTTTCATGGCACCAGCTCACATTTTATGGCTGGCTCTAGCTAGCATAATTATAAACTGAGCCTCCTTAAGTGTCACCACTCAGAAATTTAAAATAAAATGACAGGAACATACTAGTTTAACTTTAGGGGTCAGATTTTGATAGCCTTATTAAGGCTGAGTAGTATTCTTATTTTCTGAGAAATCCTACTGATCCCTCAGGGCTACGATGGCATAGAGAATTATTAATGAATCTTCTCCAAGTGAAAAACACTGCTTGTTGAAGAATCAAATATCTAAAACATAACTTTATTTTACGCTTCTGTATCAGTAAACATCCTGTCTGAATTATTGCTTAGTTCAATGCTTACGTGACGGTGAAATACTTAGAAATGTGAGAAAAATATTTCAGTTCCTATTCATTAGGTGAAACACAGTATTTAGGCTGCAAGAGCTATAGGGCAGTGACTGTCTCTTACTGGTTCTATGTATAAAGCCCAACACAATAGGGCTCCAATCCTGACTGGACGCTAAAATAATAATAGTAGGGTAGACGTAAGTGCACTGGTCTGAATGTAATTTTCTAATACAGTAAAATAATTAGACACATTTTAATTACATTTATATGCACCTTCCTGCCAGTGCTTTACATGTAACAGGTACTACATGCTTGGCCCAGAGGTCATGTCCACAAGGTGAAATATAAAGTTTAATGAAAATCTCCAAGCCACTTAGTGCTACAAATCGTAACAATGCTCTAGCTCTAGATGAGGGGAGAACATCTCGGATCTATATATAGACATGGCAAACAAGAACAAATGGAGCCGTGATTAGTTGGTGTTAGCCAAACAGCAATGTAATTAGGGATAGGTGAACTTGATTTGCCTCACCTTATCCCCTGAGAATGTCTTGCCATATGAAAGCTTGCTTTGAATTTACAATATAAGTCTCATGTTCTGCTTGGCAAAAGCTGTTAAAAAGAGGAACATGAAAAATAATCTCATTAAAAGGCTGGGTGAAAAATGGAGCAGAAAAGACGAGAAAAAATGTTTAGCGTGTCATAAAGAACATTGATTTGTGCCAGTTCAAGGGGTGAGGAGTAGGCTCTTCTGTCCTTATTACATAGCACAGACTCCCCTTCAGCTAGAAAAATACATTTTGTTTTTTAAAAATGTGAAGCACTCTTGGGAAAAATAGGTTTAAATTACAGGGAATTAAACTTCAAGAGCCAAGACTCTTTTTGTGAACCCCAAAAGTATTTGAGATCTTTGCTCATCTCTAGTAATATGCTATATTTGCCATTTTAAGAGATAAATGGTCTAGTGGTTAAGGCAGTAGCCTAGGACTTAGGTTCAAGTCTGTGCTCTGGAGTAGACTTTGGGCTCAATTCACAAAAGCATTTAGGTGCCTAAATCCCAGAATCATCAGGCCCCACTGGGGTTCACAAAATCCCTGGTCAGCAGCTGCTGAATCCTCTAGGCATCTATGCTTCTGCCTGGGTGCATGCACACTGCAGCCTCATGCCAGATGTCCAGATGCTTAAGCCCCAGAATGATGCATGAATTGGGGAACAATTGGCATTCCCTCCACCTAAATCACTTGCACTGCCCGATCTGGAAGTACGCTCGAAGATCACCTATTGGATCAGGCCCCTATAGGCGATCTGACACAAAACATCTGCACGGTGGGGAGGAGGATCTCACTCATAACCTTTAGCCCAGTGATTTGGGCTTCCACGGGGAGGTGAGAAATCCGGGGTCCAGCCCTCCTGCTTCAGTCTCTCTTTCGTTATTTCTCCACAGTGGAACAGCTTTAACAGAAGAGATGGAAAGAGCTCCGCAACAGAATATTCCATAGCCCTCACCCAAGAGGTTGCAGATCCCTGTTCAAATCCTTTCTGCACCTGAGTTCTCCCATATCCCAGGTGTGTACCCTAACTATTGGGCTGGAAGTTAGGGGAGGTCCTCCTCACCCATCCCAGCTTCTTGCAAAAACTGTGTAGGTGCCTAACTACAAGAGAGTGTTTGCAGCTGACAATCCCAAGCAGAGGGAGGCACCTCCTTGCAGCCTGGATTTAGGGACTGCACTTGGTCTTCATATCTGCCATTGGCTAGTATGCTGGCATTTGGGAGTCCTATTTTTGGGCACCCGTCTCCCCCCTCAGCATCTCCATGCCTAAATTTCTTTGTCAATGTAGCCCTTCCTGCATGACCTTGAGCAAGTCACTTAGCCTCTCTGTGCTTCAGTTCCTCATCAGCAAAATGGGTATCATAGTAATTCCCTATCTCAGAGGTTTGTGAGGATAAATACATTACAGATTGTGAGGTGTCAGATACTTGAGAGAGATGGATAGCTTTGAGTTGGATAGAGAAGTAGTTGACTAACGATGCCTGACTGAACAGTGGCTGTGTCTCCTCATTTCATAAATATTACAGTTGGCAGATCAGCATCAGCAGATCTCATGGGAAGTCTAAGCACACAGGGCCAGATTCTTAGACAGACCGAATAGTACCTTACTTAAAAAATAGCCCTACTGAAGTCAATTTGAGATTGTTTGTGGAGTATAGTGAGTAAGGCCAGCACAGTCTGGCTCATAGGATAAAAGAGCTGAAATCCTGGTTTCCCTGAAGTCAATGGCAAAACTCCCAATGTGACCAGGATTTCAATGCAGCCAGGATTTCACCCAATTGGTTTAAAAGATCTGTAGTTAAACAAATGGGGCCATATCCTGACATCTATAACATCTGAGCATTAACTTCAGTAGGGCAGCATGGGTGACATGCAAGGGGAAACATAGGAAATGCAACATTGTGATTGATATGTTGTTTAACAGGGAACTAGTATAAATCTTTCATCACCAAGGAAATATGCTTTGAATGTTTACTTTCAGTGATAAGTCTTACTGATGCCTTTTGAACTGGCTTGGCCCTATGAAGAACCTTGCCAAGAAAGCCATTGAGCATTAATGTAACAAATAGTCAAAAGACCTGGACTACACCATTTCTGTTTGCAGCTATAAAGGTACAGTTTGGCAAAGTGGTAAATAGAAGATTTAATTAATACTGACCAATGAGCTGGAAAAATTATATTCAAAGTAACTATGAGCCAGATCCTCAACTGGTTTAACACAGCATAGTACCATTGATTTTGCTGACTTACAGAAGCTGAGGATCTAGTCCAAAACTGTTTGAAAGTTACAGAAGTATCAAAATAAAACTTTAAAGTGATATACTTTGATCACTTTTGCACTTTTTTTTATAATAAAGATAATTTTGTAGTAATATAATGTAGCTATTAGTCCTAATGGACCATAATTGTCAGTAAGAAATAATTTGGTGCAACAACTCTATAGATGACTGAAGCGTTTTATTCCTGCTCCGTACTAAAGGACATGTTGGAAAGTTAAAAAAGATGTTTCCAGATTCCAGTGTAATTGGGTCTTCCACATCACATTGATGAAGGTTCACCCAGTTGGAGTATGGAGGTGACTGCCACTGGTTTAACAGTCCTTTATTGCAATGTATGAAAAGTTTTGAACTCATGCATATATAGTGGAAATTAAGCAAGTGATCATCTGTTAGTTACACCAACATACATCCAGAATAACTCGAGTGAGATCAGAGTAGTGGCTCCAAATTTCCATCAGTGCAAGGGGGCAGAATTTGGCCCTGTGTCCCTACAAATCATTTTTTTGAAAAGAAGAAATGCTTAAAACTCCTCCATAACATGTGGGACTATTTCATCATCAATAATAAGGGCTATATTGTAGAGTTACTACGAGCCAAAAGTAAGATGCAGACCAAGGAAAGAATTGTGACTCAGAGTCACAGTCCAAGTCCCCCTGATTTCCTCTTACCCCATTTGGAAGCAAGCTGTACTAGCCCGATACCTGACACTGCTTATTTTCCCCTTTGCACTGTGTCAGCTGTGCTGGCTGGCATGTGGTGAGTGGAAAGGGAAGACTCTGCTCACATGCCACCTCTGCCCACCAATGCCCTTTGCCCACCTACATAGGAGGGTAAAAGGTGTTTCCATGTAGTTACATGACTGTGACCAGACTTGATGGAAATATAAGAGATTCAAACTTCCTTCATTCAAAGTAATGAACAACTAAATATTCTGATATGATAGGTATGATAACTAGTCAAAAATATCACAGCCCTGCAACAGTCTCTATCCTTTGTAAAGAAAGGAATTGACCAAAATGTAGCAACAGAGCACATGATTAACATGAGGTTGCTGATTTCTTTAGTTGGATTCTACCTGCAGAAACAATAAGCGGGAAACTGCACCACTAGATGGCATTGCCTGGTGAAAATGCAATTATTTGTTTGGTTTTACTGTTACTGTGCTGTGTCGTGTTGTAATCTATTACATATTCCTGACAATAGCATCAAAAACAAGCATGTTTTTCCTATTGCATCATGTAGACTTTTTTTGGGGGGTGGGGGTGGGGGGGGGAAATGGGTTTAAAACAATGTCTAATGATAGAACAAGGATTTACTTGTAATTTGGAAACTGGTAATTGTCCTTTTATATAAATAACCAGAGAGAAGCACTAAAGCAGTACAGTATCTACAGTAATAATAAACAACACATATGTCGGGCTTTTCATCATCAAAGAGCTTTACAAATATTAATTAATTCACTCCCGTCACATTCCTGTGCAGGATCATTAGCATTAGTAGTAATAGAAGTACACATGGGGAGAAAGAGGCAGACTGCTAAGTGACAGGGTCCCAGATCCTCAAAAGTTTTTAGGTGCCTAATTGATTTAAGTGGAACTGAGATTCCTAAAAACCTTTGGGATCTGGGCCCCAGTGAGACAAATTCAGAGCTGGTATTAGGACTCCCTATATTGTACTTATACCACTAGGCCATAGAATATATGACCAACAATAAATCAATCGTTACTGTACCTATAAACTTGCAAGCAGACAAGTGTAAAGGAGTGATTAGTATATTGGATATTTGCTGTACACATGGCCTTTTTGATTTTTTTTCTCCTTGGAAACAGAATTAATGCTCTGGATTATTATTCTGATAGTAATAAATGAACATTTCTAAAGCCATTAATGGGGGTATGTGTGAAGGGATGTTGAAACTATAAACTGTTCCCTAGATGTAATTTTTATAACCATATTTATGTGAACTATCTACTTACCAGCAATTATTTCTGCAAATAGTGTCAGAAATCTCTTCCTGAGTGACTTCCTTTGATTTATATTGTCATCTTTACTCTGCTATGTAAATACATTAATTCCATCAGAGGCTGTCTTCTGCTCAGGCTGGTGACACCTACCTTAAACTACAATATAATCATGACGGCTTTTGCGTCTTTCTAAAAACAATGTTGGGACTATTCCATAAGTGATTGTAATGTGGCTTTATTAGGCGAGGATGCCACTTCATAGCAAACTAAGGACCAGATCCAAAGCTCATTGAAGTCAGTGAAAAGACGCCCATTGACTTCAATAGTCTGTGGATCAGAGTCTAGGTAATATTAATCCATGCCACAAGAAAAGTAGGAATAATTTAAAAAATGAGTTTGTCTGTCTGATGTCTAAGTTAATGTTGGTTTAACTTAACTTTTGTTCCCATATGCCATAAGTGCAGGGACTGGCCTAGATGACCTTGCAAGGTCCCTTCCAGTACGATTCTATGAGCACGTCAAACTGGTCCCCCCACTGTACACTGGCTTCCTGTAGAATACTTTTCAAATTCAAGGCCTCGGGCCCGCATTTTCAAAGTTATTGAGGTAACTAAAGATGCAGACAGGCACCTACAGGAACTTTCAAAAGTGCCTAAGAAGATTATGCACCTAACTCACATTCAAGTCAAATAGTTAGGCACACCATTTTAGTAAGGCACACAGTCCCACATGACATTCTCATAAGAAAACTAGGAACATGTGGTCCAGATAAAACTACTATCAGGTGGATACATTACTGACTGAAAGATTATACTTAAAGAGTAGCTACCCATGGTTCACTGTCAAACTGGGAAGATGTATTTAGTGGAATCCTGCAGGGGTCTCTTCTAGGATTACTACTATATGCTTATACAAATTGTGAATGACATCAACTGGAAAGAATTAGTAGTAGTACTGGTGAAAAGAATCTGGGGTTGTAGTAGATCACAAATTAAATATGAGTCAACAGTGTTGGAAAAAAGGCGAATATTCTGGAGTGCATTAACAGGATTGTTGTATGTAAGATATGGGAGGCAATTGTCCCATTCTATTCAGCACTGCTGAGACCTCAGCTGGAGTATTGTGTCCAGGTCTGGGCACCAAACTTTAAGAAAGATATGAACAAATTGAAGGGAATCCAAGAGAGAGCAAAAAAAAAAAAATGATAAAAGATTTAGAAAACCTGACTTATGAGGAAGGTTAAACAACTGGGCATGTTAAGTCTTGAGAAAAGACTGAGGGAGGACATGATATCAGTCTTCAAATATGTTAAGGGCTGTTATAAAGAGGACTGTGATCAGTTGTTCTCCATGCCCACTGAAGGCAGGATAAGAAGTAATTGGCTTACTCTGTAGCAGGGGAGATTTAGGTTAGATATTAAGAAAGACTTTCTAACTATAAGGGTAGGTAAGCTTTGGAATAGGCTTCCAAGGCAGGTTGTGGAATCCCCATCACTGGAGGTTTTTAAGATCAGGTTAGGCAAACACCTGCCATCGATGGTCTAAGTATATGGTCCTGTCTCAGTGCTGGACTAGCTGACCTCTCAAGGTCCCTTCCAGCTCTACATTTCTATGATTTTGCAATAGGTTTTGTGGTTGTAGCTTCTTAGAGTTCAGCACCTGACAGCATAGAGGGTATATTTTCAAAGTGCTATATGGGGATTTAGACACATGACTCTTATTAATAGTAATGGGGCTCACATTGTGAAATTTCCACATACCACTTTGAAAATGGACCCCAGGTGTCTAGTAAAGAAGTCTAGTGAGGAACATAGTTTCCTCTTTCTTTGACACACAGAGTTCCCATTGACATTAAAGGCATTTCTCCCCACAAATCCAGGGAAGGATAATATAAGACCTCTTTAGTCCTTCAAAACTGGGATCTTTAAGAACCTTCTAAGTAATTAGTTCCCCTATTATTATTTTTATTTGTTACTAGCACAGCACCAGAAGTCCCAAGGAACATTCAGTGCTAGAAACCTTTCCAGTAAATTCAAAGTAATAAGAAGTGGTTTGGCCTTTTAAAGAGAACCCTCAGTTAAAAGTATTTTCAGCATAACCCAGGACACTAAATCACTGGTCAAATAAAAACATTTGCTGACGGCTTTAATACAAATTTTTTACGGTGAAGAGCAATGAATATAACGCCTAACATTTTAGCCCCTTGGCCTGGCTAAACAGCGTGGTGCTGGTGGTGGGTTAATATTATAAAAATGTCATTTTCAGGGCTAAACTGATGAGTTACAAAGAAAACAGGAGAGCCACCAAGCCTAATAAATTTTATCATTATGGGGCAGATTGCAATACCCTTATTTGCTTTGAAGAGTGCCTTGCCCCATGAATAATCCCACTAATGTCAATAAGGCTACTTGTGGATTAAGGTACTACTCAGTATGAGTAAGAGTATCAAAGTCTGGCCCCATTTGGATAAGTCATTTCATAGTTTGACAAACAGGCCAACCAAAGGTCTCCCTCATGACACACACTGAGGCAGATCCAGGTGTAAGTTATTAGCCTGTTTTGAAAGTTGTAACCTATTTTCATAAATTGTAATTTTAAGATGAATAAATCAGGACTATCATTATTTTCTGATGTATAGGCTTACTGCTCCTGTTTTGCATTGTATATTTTAATCACATTGTATATTTGTTTGTTCAGTGCCATTCTTTTTAAAAATCCTTTGGTTGTTGTGTTTTTAAGGAAATTCAGGCCCTGTCCTTTCCCTGAGTCATTTTCCCCCATTCTCTACAGCCCCCAGCAGTTAAAAAAACCCAAAATCTTGTAAAGCTATTTTGCTAGTCGTTATGACAATGTAGCCCTACTCTCACTCACCAGATGTTTGAAGACCCTATAATCATAGTCTCTTTGCCTACAGGCAGCAATTCAAGAACAGCAATACAAGTTCTACTCCTTCAACAGCCAATGTTCTGGGAATAGGAACAAGGGAAACTTCTGTTTAGCCACTTTACCATGACCTCCTGCTTCTTGTATTAAAGTAATTGTGTCAGAAGGCAGGGTCTCCCTGTTGCCCTAAATAGCCAACTTTCTTGTGTAACCAGTGTTCAGAGACTGGGATTCCAGAGTCCAGAATATTCTGTTGAAACTGCTGAAGGACTTAATTGGCCTTCTTCTGAAGGCTGTGTTCTAATGGTGGCTTCCTGCAGCCTGATGCCCTCTATCTGCTTTCTAGCGGTTACCCTGTTTTAGGTGCCTGTTTGGCAGATATGGGCTTCCACCCAGACTACTGCTCAGAGCCTTCTCAACAGAATTCCTGCTCAGTTCTAAGATGGAAAACTATCAAGGGACCTAGTGGAGGAAACAGAATAGAGTTCTGTCTCAGTTAAATGATATAATTTTATTTTACATATTAAGCAAGGACTATTTCTTAATCCACAATAGGAAATGTGGTTATTTCTTGCTTAGCAATACTCTTCCTCGGTCTTCTTCCTAGCCACTACTTTTCTCCTTTCCTCCCCAAATGATCACAATATCACCGTATATGTACTTAAAAGGAAGAATAAGTGGCTAATAACTCATGTGACCACCCATATTACTCTCTTTCTTGCTCTGGCCCGTAATATTTTTGTAGCTTGAATGACATGACTAAAGTTGGTGAGATAATTATCTGTTGAGAGAATACCTGGTATATATAGTTTTACTTTTATTTCTTCACTACAGTATGCTATTAAAGTAGCTTTGCATGCTGTTCGCACTACTGTTTTTTCTACCTTGAATACTGCTAAGTTAAATTTGTACACCCACAAAGGAATCTTGAGAAGATACATAATCATTTATTGCATTGCATTTCTGAAACTATAGTGAACCAGAATTATGAAAAAGTGCATGAGGAGAGAGCTTATGAATTTTATTTTATGCACAGAATTATCCATGTGTGCTGAGTGAAAGAGTTGCCACGATCAGTACACCTATTCACTGAAGAATATAAATTAGTAAGCAAGAAAGAATGCATTACTTGCCAGCATTTAAGTTAAGGCTGCCTGAGGCCAACCTTTACCTATGCACCTTCCTTTATGGTAGATTTTCATTTTTAACATATATTTTAAGCACTGAAGCATAGCACACTTCTTATTGGATTGATTCTATCTCAGGTTTGAGATGTGGAAAAAAGTATAATGGAAAGTATCTTTATCTAGTGGAAATTAGTTTGCTGGTTTCAAGTCCAGGTCCTAGTACCATATTCAGCACATGCTTAATTTTATGCATTAACTTGAAGTCAGTGTGACTTAAGCAAGTACTTAAGCTAAGCACATGCTTAAGTGCTTTACTGAATCAGATCACACATGACAAAACGTGGAATCTGGTTCAGTATGGGTGGAGATGGGGTCCATCTGACCAAGCAGAAGAAGAGCAACTTCATGCACTGTCTTGCCAACCAAGTGAGGAGGAATTTAAACTAGATTCAAAGGGAATATCGGGCAAAAGCCCAGACATAAGCATAAAATGGCAAACTTAACAGAAGGCTAGATGTTCGGGGGAAAGCGGAACAACGAAAATTACAATAGGGTCATTGGAGCAACAAGAGAGAAATCAGTGAGGGATCTACTCAACATCTTACGTGTCCATACACAAATGCAAAGAATATGGGGAAGAAATAGGAAGAACTGGAAGTATCAGTCCATAAGCTAAAGTTATGCTTAGTTGGCATCACAGAGACTTGGTGTGATAAGTTTCATGACTGGAATATTGGTATAAAAGGGTATGGTAGTTCAGGAAAGACAGGCAGGATAAAAAGGGAGAAGGTATTGCATTATATATCAAGAATATATAAACTAGTTCTGAGGACCAGAAAGAGGTGAGAGGCAGATTAGTTGACCATCTCTGAGTAAAGATAAAGGGGTTTAAAAAAAAAACAAAAAACAAAAGAGGTGATGTCATGGTAGGGGTCTACCAAATCAGGATGAGTAGGTGGATGAAAGATTTCCAGAACTAACAACAGAAGTATCCAAACACAAGATCTGGTAGTAATTGGGGGACTTTAATGACCCAGATATCTGTTGGAAAAGTAATATGACAAAACACAAAATTTGCAATAAGTTCTTGGGATGTACTGCAGACAACCTCTTTTCCCCCCAGAAAGTGGAGGAAGTAACCAGGAGGACAACCATTTTAGATTTGATTCTGACCAGCAAGGAGGACTCGGTTGTGGATCAGAAGTTGGAAGGCAATTTGGATGAAAGTGACCATGAAATGATAGATACCATGATACTAAGGAAAGGATACTCTGAGAGCAGCAGAGTAAGTACAACAGATTTAAAAAAGAATCAGACTTTAACAATCTCAGAGAACCTGAGAGATCTGGAGAGCAAGCATATTCTCAAGATGACAATATCAAAAGGCACAACTGCACGCTATCCTGATGAGAAAGTAAGATAAGAAAAATAGCTAAGGGCCAATATGGCTCCATCAGGAGCTCTTTAAAGACCTGGAAATCAAAAAGGAATCCTACCAAAAGTGGAAAAATGGACAACTTGCTAAGGAGGAGTACACAAGAATAGCATAGGCATGTAGGGACAAAATCAGAAAGGTTAAGGAACAAAATGAGTTACACCTAGCAAGGGACATAGTAGGCAATAAGAAGAGGTTCTTTAAATATATTAGGAGCAAGAGAAAGATGAAGGAAAGCATAGGTCCACTGTTTAGTGGGCAAGAAGAGCTAATAATTGATGATATCAAGAAGGCTAAAGTGTTTAATGCCTATTTTGCTACAGTCTTCACTCAAAAGGTTAATGGCAAACAGATACTCAACACAATGAATATTAACAAGGGGGAAGGAATGCAAGCCAAAATGGGGAAGAACCAGTTACAGAATATTTACATAAATTAGATCTAGTGAAGTCAGCAGGGCCTGATGAAATTTATCCTAAAAAACTTAAGGAACTAGCTGAAGTGATCTTGGAACCATTAGTAATTATCCATGAGAACTCATGAAGGATGGGTGAGGTCCCAAAGGCTTGGAAAATGGTAAACATAGCACCTATCTTTAAAAAGGGGAACAAAGAGGTCCCTGGAACTTATTAGACTAGTTAGCTTAACTTAGCTAGGTGGAAAGATCTCGAAGCAAAGTATTAAACAAACAATTTGTAGGCACCTAGAAAATAATAGGATAATAAGAAATAGCCAGCATGGATTTGTCAGGAATAACTCATGACACACCAACTTAATTTCCTTCTTTGTCAGGGTTACTGACCTGGTGTATAGGGAGGAAGCATTAGACATGATATATCTTGACTTTAGTAAAGCTTTTGACACAGTCTCATATGATATTCTCATAAGTGAACTAGCAAAATGTGGTCTACATGAATTTACTATAAAGTGGGTGCATAACTGGTTGAAAGACAGTACTCAAAGAATAGTTATCAATGGTTTGCTGTCAGACTGGGAGTGTATCTAGAGGGGTTTCTCAGAAGTCAGTCCTCGGTCTGTTACTATTCCATATTTTCATGAATGATTTGGATAATGGAGTGTAGAGTACACTTATGCAATTTGGAGAAGATACCAAGCTGAGAGGGATTGCAAGCCATTTGGAGGGCAGGATTCAAAGTCAAAACATCCTTGACAAATTTGAGAATTGGTCTGAATTCAGTAAGGACAAGTGAAAAGTCCTGAACTTAGGAAGGAAAAAAATCAAATGCACAACTACAAAAGAGGGATTAACTGGCTAAGTTGTATAAAACTGGTGAAAAGGCTCTGGGGTTATAATGGATCACAATTGAATACGAGTCCACAATCTGATGCAACTGCAAAATAGGCTAATAATCAGGGGATAGGAGGTGTTAACAGGAGTGTCATATGTAAGACACAGGAGGTAATTGTCCTGCTTTACTTGGCACATGAATGGCCTCAGCTGAAGTATGATGTCCATTTCTGGGCACCACATTTTTGGAAAGATGTGGACATACTGGAGAGAGTCCAGCCCTAAAAAAGAGAAAAGCTTTAGAAAACTTAATCTATTCTGACCTATGAGGAAAAGTTTAAAAAATGGGCATGTTTAGTCTTGAGTAAAGATGACTGAGGGAGGAACCTGATAACAGTCTTGGAATATATTAAGGGCTCTTACAAAGAGGATAGGGATCAATTTTTCTCCATGTCCACTGGAGGGAGGACAAGAAGTAATGGGCTTAATCAGCAGCAAAAGAGATTTACGTTAGATGTTAGGAAAAACTTTCCACCTATTAGGATAGTTATGCTCTCAAATAGACTTGCAAGGGATGTTGTAGAATCCCCATTATTGGAAGTTTTTAAGACCTGGGAGGTGGCTCAGGCACACAGGCAGAATATGAGGAAAGTTGCCCTGCTACTGTTCATGCAGTGTCTCCTCTGTGGACAAAAGCATGAAGATCTCTTTGGCTGGGGATGTGGTGCAATGTGACATCTTTAAGTGTGGTGGTGAATTGAAAGGTGAGGAAGAAAGGCAGACCTCAGAAGACCCCTCTTCTCCAAAAAAACAATAATCATTTTAGGACTTTAGTAGCTGCATCAGGAAACTCTGACCTCCTATATGGAAACACTGAAATTGATGCTAAAGACAAAGGATGGCAGTAGATATAGTGTCTTGTTAAAGGTCAAGTCTGTGTTCATCACTTGCTTTTCTCCTATTTCCATAATCTCTAATTAGGTTGCATAATGGAAGAGGATAGAATCTCATCAGGAGGATTCTGACAACGGAGGTTGGGAACTGGATTGTATCATATATAGGCTCTTCTGTACAAATACTGTTTTCGTGCCTGATTAAGGATTTACCTTTAATATCTAATATCAGATGCGAAGTCTGTCAGCAGCAGATTTAACTGGTTTAGCAGATTGAGCCAGTTTAACAAGAGACATTCCTGGAAAAAGAAATACATTGAAGGATGAGAATCAGATGTTCTGGATTTTATAAATAGGTATTTCAGTGCTGTGATATGACATGTTACAAGAATGAAGAATGGAATACTTTGCTTTCCAAATGTCATGATGGCAACTATCTTTGTTTTATGTAATGATTTAAATATCATAAATGGTCTCCAGTAGGAGTTAAACACCAGAGACTTCACTAGAGTCTCAGCCTCAAAAAAATATGCATCAATATTTCATTATGAATGTTTTCATATAAAAGGGCCTTTTTAGACTTTATAGACCTGTTTAATTCCTGCTTATGGAAAGGTATGCACACCCTCAGGGGATCTGGAGTACTGCCTAATAAATATTGGAAGCAATTAGGTTAGATTGTTAGCAAGTATATCCATTTTGAATCACAATTATTTACACTTCATACTACAAAGTTATGAATAAGCACTGATGGGAGAAGACTCAGTTCTGCAAACAGAGGGAGACTACATTTTCTTTGGACTTGAAAACTAGACCTTCCTTGGCCATGACATCAGGTGCATGAACAAGGAAAAGCTTTAAACTCAAAGGGCTTGCTTTTCAATCTCTTGATTGCAAAGATGTGTGGTTGGTAGAAGATTCCCTTGCAGCATCCAAGCAGGTCAGGAAATGAAGGGGGAAAAAAAAAAATCACGGACATTTCAATTTTTCCTTTAACATTTCATTTGTCACATTTTTCTCGCTAGCTCTGCCTTCCAAGGTTTGAACACTTTTAGGTAGAATATTGTCTAGAGATTTATCTGTGCTTTGAGGGAAAGTTTCTTATTGTGTCAAGGATGGTTGCTTTTTTTTTTTTTTTTTTTTGTTCAATGAAGGACCTGTTTGAATTTAGCATGTCTTCACTAATTCAAGATTTTAACTACACATTTATTATCTCAAACTCTCATTTTAATGGAAATTTAGATAAAAATGGATCCGCAACAAACAACTAGCAAATAATTACTAATCTTGGATGAATCCTGATACTGATTATTATCTAAAGCCATTCATACTTCAGCCTCCTTCCAACTGTCCCCCTCCCCATTCTTTGCTCCCCCATCTTCCTCACCTCTCTTCCTTTCCCCGCCAGCCTCCCCTTTTAGCTAAACCCTTACCATCATGAGTCGGTTGCTGGGGGGACAATTAACTTTTGTTTAATCTTCTTCCAGTGCTTTCATATTAGATCTTGTTACCAAATTTAAAAGCTTGAGTATGCTTCTGTGTCTAGAGTGTGAATGTATTGGCTCTTTTAGTCTAAAGACAGTATTCTCACACTAATTTTGCAGTTTGTTACAGCTGAGTTAGGAACCTAGAAATTTACCAATTTGGGAATGGAAGATATACACGGGGGCCTTGGTTCCGCATTTCCCTGTAGCTCCCGTATGCTGGCTCTGCTGGTGCACAGGTCCACAAAGACATCAGATTTTTCAAACAGGGAATATCCCCATCATAAGGAAGATACCAGGTAGGGCCAGCAGAACAGCCCTACGCTGTCCCCTCTCACAAACCCTGATTTATGTTGGAGGCGTATTGGAGCTGGAGAGAAGAAGCTGGAGCACTACTCTGAGCTACAGAAGTGGCCCATACTGAGCAGTTGCAACACAGCATAAACTAGAGCAGTCTCCAGCGAGCCCCAAAATCCAGGAGTGCCAAAGTGACAAAGCCACCTTTACCGTCTCCCATTGTTCCATTCTTGTGCCTAGCATGAGAATAGAGCAGCTGAGAATCAGGGTTTGGACGGAGCTAAAATGAATTAACACAAACAGCTAAACTCTTTCAATTCATTCACTAGACAGACTTTTAGGACTCAGAAGTAAGTGTATCACATCACGAATTCCATGTCTCCTAATGCTGCCACATCCTTTCTCCAACCCCCACTCTGTGTCTCAGTCTGAGGCCACGCTACTGCATAAAGTTTAGGAACACTAAAAACCAACTCTTTTAAAAGCCACATGTTAGTAAACCACAATTATGCCCAACCCTGGCCCAAAGCTGATATAAAACATCAACACACAAGCAGCACAGACAATTTATATAATAAAGTCACATCATCTGTGAGAAGAATGTAGCCACTCATCTATTTTGCCTTTGCCTCCACACTTGGTAACATCCTGATCTGCTAAGGCTTATTCCAGAAATCATCTCTCACCATCGAGTGCAAGTAACAATTTCAGCTAATTGCATTAAATTGTCTTTCTGCTGAAGCTTACTGAGGACTTTTCCAGCTTTAATAAAAACAGAGATGCCAAAGATCTATGTTCTTATAGCATGTTTTTAATGCTGCATTCATCAAGATGGAAGTTAGCAATGATTAAGTTAAAGAAGCGTGGTGGTAAGCATCGTATATATACTTATTGCCTTGTAGCCACTATCTTTAACTCTTATAGAGGCTATTTGCTATGAGAAAATCAAGCCTGCACCAACTCCAGCCAGATATCATACAGGGATATGTGTGCTGTGCATGCCCCCCACAACTACAACTTCACTGTTATTCCAGTCTTTGGTCTCTCCTAAGCAAAGGCTGGCCTGTATGTCAAAATTTTTGAGTCATTTTGTGATGTGGGCAATAATCCGCAAGGGATGAGGTTGAAACCAAGCTAATCCATGCTAGATTTAAGTCCAGGCCTCTTGAAGTGAGAGATATGAATATCCACTACGTTCTATGATTCCAAAAGCAATCTGATAGCTGCATGACCAAGGAGGATTCATTAACGTGTTCCCAAACTCAAAACCCACCATTAATTGAAGATTGGCAGGGCACTGTGAAAAATACCTCTCGCCATTAAACACAATAGGAGCAAGTAGCTGATATTCCTGTTCCAGTATTTTTATAAAGAAAGTATATTAGGGAGACCATGGTGAAATCTTTTGACAGAAACAAGGTGGGTAAGGTAATATTTTTTTATTGGACCAATTTCTGTTGATGGAAAGTACAAGTTTTTGCACTTCACAGAGCTCTTCAGGTCTGATAAAGGAAACCAGAACCTCTGAGCTAATTACAAATTGGGAGAGATTGTTAAACATAAGGGGTTAACATGTTGTGGGAGACCACTTAAAATGAAGTGAGCAGTTGAGAGTTAGATTGTTAAGTATAAGGGCTTTCCATATGCTGTAGGAGACCACTTAAAAACATGTCTCTCTCATATCTTGGGACCAACATGGCTACAACAGTGAAATCTTATGAGCAGATTGAGCAATTTAGCAGGATTCTAAAGAGGATTAGACACTTCTATGAGATGCAATGAGAACATCCGCATTACACTGGCTAGGTGAAAAAATGTCAGGGATATAAAACTTCATGCTCAGGGCATAAGTCGAGCCCTAACTACTGGAAGCTATCAGATTATGGGCAGAATATTCCAAATTGTCCTTTACTGAGATTCTAACACCTTCATCTGAAACGTGGTACTTACAGGACACTATCTGAGAAATTACTGGAAAACACTCTCCACAAGCCTGACCCAGTATTACCTCTTTTGGGAACAATGTGACATATAAACGTTTTTAATTAACTTAAATTTTGATAACATTTTACTGCAACTAACAATAAGGTGAAAGTCAGACATGCAGCTCAACCACTATGCACAGAACTGAAAATGTAGATTTTACCAGTGTAATTGACATTGAAGTCAATGGAATTTAAGCATGTGCTTAATGCTTTGTTGAATTGGGGCCTAAATGAATGACCATTGGAAATACATAATTATTTACACTTTTAACTGTAGTATAAACATAGCAAAATGACACCTACCATTTATATGGTACTCAGCATTTTTAAAGTGGTGTAAAGATATTAATCAATCTTCACCCTAGTCATGAGCTAGGTAAGCAGGGAACACATACAGTACTTAGATCAAAGTAACATTAGGCTGAGACTATAGACTCTCTTTAACTTAATGAATTTGAATTGCTAGCAATCCTGGATGTTAACTGAGTCCGCATTTCCAAGTTAGAATTCATAGCTAACTGAAGTGACTGGCGAGCTCCACTATGTACATTTTAGCATAAATAGGATTCTTTTAAAAATAGTAGACTAATGTGATGTCAAACCCCCCCTCCTCCATGTTATTTAAAAGATACATATCTAAGAATCATCATCATAGCCTGTTTTTCAAGGGTATCTCCCCCCCCCCCGACCCACATACTGCATTTTTG
Organism: Emydura macquarii macquarii; assembly: GCF_026122565.2. Lineage (NCBI taxonomy): Eukaryota > Metazoa > Chordata > Testudines > Chelidae > Emydura > Emydura macquarii. The sequence goes on along the minus strand of NW_027131105.1, from coordinate 3,785,285 downwards.
TATTTAGTAATGCTGGGCAAAAAGTCAAACATTTGATTTTTTACTGCAGTACATGAACACTGCTGAAACTTCTCACACTCTTGCTACTGTCTTAAAAGGGAGCAAGTAAGAAGCTCTCCCAATATTATGTTTTAGATAAGGAGGAACTAAACTGGTATTTCAGTCAAGAACTATTTAGCACCATGAGCAATAAACAGCCAAAGTGCAATTACATCGTCTGCAAATGCCCTCCTTTAGCACTGAGCACATTCCAATTTACCATAAGTAGCCTATCATTCTATGCTAATGGCACTTGCATGCATGAATGGTTTTAATGGATCCAAAAATATTTTTATAGGGGTCACTATTAAAATCCTCTATGAAATATTTTTCCTCTATGAAATTATTTTATTACAGTTCTAAAAATAAAACCACACTGTATCAACACAGCTGTCTTGCTGGGCAATGCAGAAGAAGAGGGGATGGAGGAATATCGAGCAGTGAAGCAGATGAGGCCTGGCACATCAAAACACATTAGCTCGGAATTAAAGCCTTGGATTTGATATTTTACCACATACATTTATAAAGAAAGTGGATAAAAGCTAATTAAGTAAAAATACCACTATATTGGATAGAAATAGGTTAAAAAAACCCACAGAAACAGAAGAATCATTTATGGAAGGGTCCAAATGGAGACCCTTAGTAAGCAGGGTAAATCAACACCGTTATAAGTATTCTGATAAATATCATATAAGAAGATTGATTGGGGAATCTGAAAGAATAAAGTAAATTCAGTGACACCAAAACTGGATGAACAACAGACATTTCCAGTGGAAGTTGACTTGGAGGGATCCTAGCAGTGGTTTGTACATATAGGGGTGAGATTCAGTATTAATTGATGAAAATGCACTCAAATAAGGAGAGGAAATAAACAGATACAAAGCAATGAATCTGAAAAAAAAAAAAAAAACAGAACTAGGAGTGACAGTAGGTAGCAAATTAGTGTAAATAGGAGCTTTCAATACTTACACTCAGCACTATTGGGAATCAGGCCAATGCGGTTCTTGGGAGAGCATATGCCAGAGGAGATACAAATATAGAGCTAGCGCTAAGGAGGGCAACTGTGACATTCTGTAGTGTGGTCAAATGTGGAATATGATTTAGAGTCTCCAATTTAGGATGGATTTTATTTTAAAAAGCGAAAGTAAATTTAAAAAAAAGCAAAATTAGTCTAAGGGTGTTGTGAGATGAGACTGCTGAATAGTACCTTGTGCCATGAGCAGTCTTATTTTCAGCCTCAATGGGACTACCTGTGGAATCAGGGTACCAGAAAATGGCCCATTGGAAGAGAATCATTTACAGCCTCAGAAGTCACTAGGGCAATGGCCTGAAGCTAAAGAGGAAATGTTTAGGCCTGAGATTAGGAAACTGTTCTGACCATGAAGACAGATTGACAAGGGAAGGGATAATGTACTAGTATTGCTAGCATCAAAGGACAGGTGAGAGAAGACATCAGTGGAAAGTATTCCTGCTGGTTGGCCACAGGTCTTTTCTATAACTGCCAGCTATTGCCATGTTTAGGAAGGGTCATTTATCTTTATGGGGAGGTTTTGTACTAGGATTTCATTGAATTCTAAAAGCAAAAGGGAAAGTAATGGAAACTATTGAGACCAGATTTACTAATTCTGTAGACTATTCAAATTCTACAGTGAGTTGTGATATTAACATAGCCTGCATGCACATGTGTAAAAACATATACTGACTGGAGATGAGGTTCTAGGCTAAAAAGGGGACTGACAATGGATATAATGCTGAAGCTGCCTGACAAGAGAGTTATATTGGCCACACTTAGGCCCCAATTCAGCAAAGCACTTAAAGCATGTTCTTAAGTCCATCCCAACTCCAGTAAAGCACACAAGCCTATTCTTAACTTAAGCCCCACTGAAGGCAAGTACATGCTTACGTGCTTTACTTGAATACGGATGGACTGAAGATATGGGGTTGCCAATCCTCCACAATTGTCCTGGAGTCTCCAGGAATTAAAGGTTAATCTTTAATTAAAGATGATGTTACATTATGACACCCCAGGAACACGTCCAACCCAAATTGGCAATCCTATAAGTATATGCTTAAGGGTTTCGCTGACTTGAGACCTTAGTCATTTTTTCAACCTAAGGGCAGTAGTTTTAATGATGGTAAATACTCTTTTCTTTCTGTCTCTCTCTGGGACAAATCTTGCTGGCCTCTCTCATTGCTCTTTGCTACATGATGATACCTAGACTCACTTTGAACAGTAACTTGCTCTCAAGTAGTCTCACTGACTACAATGGGAACATGCGTGGAGTGAGATACTATTAAACATGAGTAAAAGTATCACGATCCAAGTCTCAATAAATAAGAGGCCAACTAAAGGTTAAAGGGAATATTTTACTGGGTACTCAGGAGGTCTCAGTCAGTTCAGTGACCTTGGTCAAGGACAGGTGCGCCAGGAGCTTGGGATCACAGAACTGACAAGTCCTACTGGCAACTTCTAATCTTTTTCTTTCTTAAAAAGATAACCAATTAAAAAGAAGGAAATTATATGCAAAAAACCTCTAGTGTTACTGCAATGATACATTTGAGAAATCAAACACGCTAACGTTTGGAAATGCAAAGTTAGGTTGAAAGATCAACCTTAACTGTTCTCCCTCGTGATCATATATTACATGATTTCACTTCCTCCCATAATGGATATAATATAGAGAGTAATATATCAAGTGATTCAAATTAGTTATAAAACAATATATAAGTTGTTTAATTTGTTCTATAAATCCCTAAGTGGCTTAGGACCCATCTACATGAGAGGCTCCTACCAACTGCATCTGAGGAAGTGGACTGAAGCCCACGAAAGCTTATGCTTGCTGAAATTAAATTTGTTAGCCTTTAAAGTGCTACAGAACTCTCGATGTTTTTTCCCTCTTACTAAGGCTTTTAGGGAGGAAAGTATACAATAGTTCTTCACATGGGGAAGAAAATATTGTTGGATTTTGGTTTGGCTGGATTGCTGGTATAGATCTGAAGTAGCCACAGGTTATACTTTTAATTTTATTGTGATTTTAATTTTGGTAAAGATGCCTGCTGCCAAAAACCATTATAAAAATAAATACATGCATTGACATAGCAATAGACAGTGTATACCAAGGGTGAAAACCTTATCTCCACTGAACCCTTAGCAAATCTCCCACTGATTTCAAGGGAGCCAGGATTTTAGCCCACGAGTTTTTAACTTGGGGGTGGCAAATAGGTGTCAGGATTGTAACCACTCTGTCCTTCCCATTTTGTTACATGGTCCCTCTATAGAAAAAGGGTCACATTATGGACAAGGTCGAAAACCAGCATATTCTAAATGATTTCTTTAACAGTGAATAATGTCAGACTGCCTTGCTAAAATAACTGTTAAGCTGTTCCTAAAGGTTTTCCTCTTTTTGCTTCACCTTACTGGATGAATACATTTTCCACTCACTGGTATGAAGAAATTTCAAATAGAACATAAAATTAAATGTAAGTTATCTGGAAGCATGTTACAGCAAAGGATAAAAACAAATAATTCCATCAAGGAAAAGAGTTGCTTGTCAAAAATCTAACATGCAGAGTACAAATGAAAGAGCCAATCTGTTTTTTTTTCATGTTTGAAAAATGACAATAATCCTTTTAGCGTTTTTTAAAAAATGTGTGGAGTACATTAGGCTGGGTTAACTGATGGTGTTTATCAGACTTTGTATTGTGGTTTCGGGAAATATTCTGGCAATGCTGGGTTTCTACAAATGGATTTAAAATTAATCAACATCTATTTATGAGAAAGTTTAAACCATTATTAATACACTGTAAATACAGATCTCCTTAGAGCTGACCCCAAGTGTCTACCATCTGCTGAAATGTTGTAAAGAGCATGGTCCTCCTTAACGATTCTTCTCAAGAAAGAACATCCTTGACTCCATCAGCAACATTTTAAATTCCACTTGTGCAATGCAATAATTTCCTACTGCCCTTTGTTAAGGAAAAAAGCACATGATTGTGACTAAAAGCCAATGAAGCAATCTTTACACTTACTTCAATTGTTGCCCGGGCTATGGAGGTGTTGCTTTTTTTTAAAAAAAAAAAACCTACAACACTGACTAAAAGTATCAGAGTTAAGAGTAAACACTTAAACTTGCTTTAGTAAAGTATGTTCGCTGCTAATATGCATGTATGAGACATTAACTACTACAGTAACTTCAGGATTGTAATGCACATGAATTAAGCCTCATTTTAGCAAATATAGTGAAATCAAATATAATAAATCCAGCACACTATTGAACTTGAGCTACTCTGCAAAATCCTTTCTAAACCTGACAACATTGATCCTGGTTAATAAACATGGTAAAAGGCACCAGTTTACAGATAATCTATTGGCCCCATACTGTATGAGTGGAAACTCAGGAACAATTTGTCTTGTATCCAGATTATTTACATGTAAAGGACAGGAAAGGCTATCAGTTTCCATTTTACAGAATTTCCTTCAACTCCTTTCTTTGGATATTGTTCCCAGACCATGTCTCTGTTAAAATGGCAGGTGTTTGGCACATGGAACTCACCAGTCTTCAGGGGTTGCACCAGAGGTGACAGCCATCTACATGGAGTCCTTTAACAGTACATCTGCACTGCCTCCTCAGTCACCCCAAACTGCCTCCTGCCTATTCCCATGGAGAAGCTCTGAAGGGGCTTTTGGAGGGAAAGGTAGGAGGGGAGAAGGAACTGAGGATGAAATGCTATCTGCTTTCTGTGTTCCTCCTCCATGTAGTCACAAGAGTTGTGCTCCTTCTACCTTTCAAAATGAAAGGCACCTACTGGCCCATAGTCATTATACAAACAACAACATAGAGGTAACTTTTCCAGGTCTCTAAAACTAATTAGTTAAAATTTTGCTTTTTTCCTAAGCATTGTTCAGTTGAGCGCTTGGTAGGAAAATCAACAGTCCTTGTGGGCAGAGTTTTACAAATCAACAGTGACAATACGATATGAAAAATATTCTGAAGCATCTCTCAAATATTTTTCCATGAAATGAGTGGCATGTATACATATGGCACATAATAGCATGAGGTGGTTGAAGGGTTTCATCAACATGAGATGCATAACTCACTCCTGGCTTCCCGTTCTGGGACAAATCCAGCCAGCATTAATTAGCATAATTACATCGGATCCAGCAGATTTCAATGCTTTACGCCAGCTGAGGATCCAGCCCTTTGTGAATAATGCAACCATCCCAAATCAATGCTATTAAAACCTTTATTGCGTACCATACCATCATGTGGTGGGGCTTTCCCCCCCCCAAATGATCTCCATACTCATCTGTCTGTTCTTTGCTCTTTGAGTGTGGAAATGATGTTACACGACTTCAGACTTGGCACTAGCTCACACACAACCTTATTACACAGAATGATTTGAGCTCTTCCCCTTGTTCCAATTAAGCTCTTTTGAGCTGCTTACAATCTTCAGAAGCTGATCTTTTCTGCAGAACTTGGCTGCATCAGATTATTCTTTCTATATTTGATCAAGGAGAACAAAGTCAGCTGTGCGTCTTACCTCCTCCCATCCCCATTCACTTATTTAATTGTTATTAGGATACCAGATGTTGTTTATATTATTATAGGATATATTCCAGCAGTAATTAGCCCTCCTTTCTAGATTTCTACAGATTTTTTTTTTTAAATTGAGGATGTTAATCAATAGAGCATTTACGATTCCATCTGAAGTTTGAAATTTAAACAAGCTTTTCATTTTTATAAATTGAAAATATTTTTTTGGAAGTAGATTAGGTGTAGCTTTATTCAAAACTGTGGTCTATGCACCGTCATTATATTGTGTGGTACTCCCACTGTTATCCATAAGATTTATGTTTATGGAATAAGAAGAGACAAACTTCTAACTACCGTTAAATCAACCCAGCAGTTACTCCTGATTTAATATTTGTTTTTATTTCCTCAAATGTTACTATAAACTACTTTTCTCCTCATATTTAAAAAAAAAACCCGAAGAGACTGAATGACGCAGAGAATTGGTAATAAGATATGGAGTTTTTCAACTGTAGGCCATAGGGTCAAATCTATCAACAGCTGGCAGTGACTGAAAATGGTTATCATGTGGTGGCTGTATGAGAAATGAGTGTGTGCTGTCACAACTCTGCAAAGTTTAGGTTTGCACGCCCACTCTGTTCAGTTGAAACCATGTGCTTTGTAGGACTTATCTGGCAAGTGTGTCACTACATGGATCCTTGGGCCACTCATTCCCAAAGACAGGAGACACATTAGCTGTGTGGCATGCTAAATGCAGCTGGAAGACTACAGTAACAGCTTTGGAGCAGCTCCATCACAACTCTGCAGCTTGAGGGTATGGGGGAGAGGGAATTCCCTATAACAGAGAATCTAGTTCCCCAGCTGGTTCTCCTTGCAAAGATAGAGTGGACATACAATCTTGGTAACCTAAAGTCCATCTTCTCTGCAATGACTGTTTTGTTTTTTTAAATAGGAACTCAGTGGAATTCAATCAGTGGGGAAGGAAGACTGAGGTGGACATAATTGTAGCAGAGTCCTTTGAAACACTACCAGCAGCCTGCCAGTATACTATTACTTGAACTGAGTACTTCAATAAATGGCTAGAATAGCCTGTACTTCCCAGGTTACTTCCAGGGCAGTAATCAAACCCTTTATTTTCAGTCATAAAGGAAATCCAAATGAACTAGTCTTTAACATGGACATCAACTCATATCCATGGAATCTGCTGAATTTCCAAATGAGAGAAATCTTAGTTACAGACGTTCTTCCACCTATTATCAAGTCAGTGGAGGAAAATAATATTTTAAAGATGTTTTGAAAGTCTCTTTGCAAACTGCTGACCTAGAAGGAAAGCCATGGCAATAATTTTCCATTAATTTCTTATCAAATTACCAAGGAATCCAAAATGCAACAACCCAGATGTCTCCTGCAGAGCTAATGAATGGAGAAAGTATGCACATGAAGGTAAAGTGGTAGTTTAAAAGTCTTACGCTGACAGAAAGGTACAATAATGTACAAGACACTGTTTGACAGAAGAAAGAAAATTAAATGGTACACAGATGTAATATATCTAATGATGATTATAGAGCATTACATTGCTTTTCTTTTGTTAAACCGTCATTCATTTTTTAAAAGCCCACTAAGTTTAGTGATCCACTTCATTTTGTGGAACAGAAAGGGCCGAACTGCATATAAGTTACTAGATGAGAAAATATGGAATACTTTTTCACTTCTTAATTGGGAATAGGGGATCCCAATTCCTTAGCTGGACTGGAGAATGATGTCTGTTTATCACCTACACATTTTTTCCAATGAAATGAAAATATACCAAATCACCATGGCATTGAAGAGCACTTGTATGATCAGAGATTGTTTTGTGACAAAAATTGTAAGTGCGTATGACTTCTGGTTGATTTTTTCTGTATTCATGTTGTGTTTGCTGCTGTATTGTGATACTTTAGCATGAAGAAATATTAATATTTCAATACCAGGGATACAAGTCTATACCAGGAGAGTCTAACTCCCTTTGGGGAGAAAGATGAATTCCATTTTTAAATTATGATCCGTAGGCGGGGATACACAGTTAGGCTTTACATGCTACCCCCAATCTGCAGCAGAATTCCCGCTCAAGGGTATAAATATAACTAAACTTTTGGCTGTTATTATTTTTGTAGTATTGTACTGCTGCATTAAGCATCAATAGGTGAGAAAATATATTCTCTTTTAGGACCAACCCTATTTCTGCCTTCTGTTTCTCTGTCTTCTCTATGCTCCTATTTCTGTTGCTGTTACATTAGTCTCATCACAGCGTATGGCATAAACTCTTTTACAAAATAGCCTTCAAATTAGATAATGGCTTTTTGCCAAAATACTTTTCTAATCTGATTTCTACAGGCTTCCCTGAGGCAGCAGGCAGTGGCATGGGGAGCAGGATCCAGACAGCAGCAGTAGTGTGGAGGAAGCATCTGGAACCAATGATCAGACAGTCAGCAGTGAGAGAGACCAACTGGAGTTGCAAGACCGGACAGAGCTAGGAAAACGAGAGCATGAGGGCTGAGGGGAGCTGGAAAAGGGGCTGGACCAGGCTGGGGGAGAAGAGGAGAGAGCAGTAGGCAGAAAGGCTGAGCAGGAGGGGGTGGGGAAGATCAAGGGGCTGGAGGTGTCCCCCCACTTTAAATGGCACCCCTTAACCCCGCACGACATCTCTGAACAGAGAATAGTAGTTTGCTTATATAGCTACTATTGCCTGTTATTTATAAAATATGTAATGGTGGATCCCCAAAAATGACAAATGCAGTTGGTGGGTCTGCTCAGTAAAAAGTTTGGGAACCATTGATCCTGAGCATACTTTTTGACCCTAACTAGAGGGAGCCATTAACAAGATGGCTACAGGTTTGAAAAAATTTGCAATATACAGAATGTTAAAAACGCATTTGCCAATATGTCTTTATCATTGTGAAGAGTAGAAAGTAACTAAAGTGCTTTCCTTTACTTGATACTTGGTACAATTAATACCTTGTCCCTACACACAGGATTATGCAATAACTTCAGAGTGCATGGCTTCTAGTACAGTAATTTACTTACACACCCCTTCCAATGCATTAAAGGGCTAAACAGCATAGAAGCATTACATTATATTAAACCTCTAAAGGCCCAGATCCCCAAAAATACTAAGGCTCCTAACTTCCTCTGATTTTGAGTCCTAAATGAATTTCAAGTTTGCATAAGAATAAATTCACACCTGAAGTTCTGTATAAGCGGTTGTGTCACTTGCAAAACAAAGGGAGCTTGTGGTTTTTTGGTTGGTTGGTTTATTAAAATAATTTATCTTTTGGGGAGGTGGTGGTGTAAGTTTTGCTTGAAAATGTTTAGACCTAATTTGCGTAAAAGAAAATTACTTTAATAATATTTGAGGTGGAACTTTTTTCACAAAGCCTGCTATTCTGCACAAAGTCTCAAAAAAGAAAAGGTTTGTTGTTTGGTTTATTTTGGGGAAGAGAAGGAAGAACCCTTACGTTACCAGCCCTCTATCAACCACAGATCTGGGTACAGTGATGACTGAATCATGCATCCTCTCCCCTTGCTTGCTCAAGCTTTTGCTGCTAGATATCTGGCATTTTTTTTTTTTTTTTTTTTTAAAAAGACTATAAGTTGTCACATGAAGTTAAGGGCACCATGCATAGTATTTTTTCCTGTCAGTGGGAATAATTCTGAGATTTTGGCAGAATGCAGGATCTGGCACTTAATAGAAAAAATATGGCGGCATTCTGTTAAGCATTATGTGACAAACTAGCTGCAAAAGCCTCCAGAGTGAATTTGTTTTAGAATCTATATTGTCACTGCCATGTGAAAACTATATTTACCTTTATGACCTACTATATGTATGGTATCGTTATTTAATACATGACAATTATTGTGCACATATTGAAAAAAAGGCACACACATTTGATTGCAATTGTTTAGGAATCTTAGATCTAAAAATGGGCCTCAACCTTCTGTTCTTTTTCGGGACCAGAAAGTAACTGGAATAAAACTCCTTCCCTCATCAAAATAGGAACTGGTTCTACAGTACCCATTCACAGAAGTGGGTTGACTTCTTCTTTTAAGAGGTTTTCATGAGAGAGGTCCTTGAAGGAGGACATGGAACGGAGGGGGAGGGGGATAGGTATAGGGAAGGGAGGTAAAATGGATGGTGTTCTCTGATCTTGTAACCTCCAGCCCTCATTTGTCCAATGTGATTCTCTCCCATGAAGAAAGAAAGTGGGAGAGATGTTTTCCTAAGGGTGGGAGGGTGGGTTAAATGGTTCAATGTTGAGGGACAGTTCCAGGCCCTTGACCAGAGCATCAAAACTAACAATTGGATGACAATGGATGTTTCAGTAGCGGGCACACAGGGAGTAGTTGGTCTTTTCCTCTGGAACCTCGACTTTTTCCTGAGTGGTTTGTATGGTATCTGGAATCCTGAGAATGAAGCCGGGAAGGATCTTTGAACAGTTTGGAATCTACTAAATTTTCATTTGTAGGCACGTACATTCCAAAGGATCTCAATGTGGCTCTGGAATCCTTAAGGGTACACAGTGGCCCATCAGTGGATTGAGCGAACAGTTTGAGGCCATTAAAGGGAAGTAATTTGGGAGTGATTTGGATCACTCTTGGGAATCCAAAAAGCTGAAGCCAGTCTGCCCTCCGTATGACTATTGCCACAGAGATGGATTGAATGGCAGTGTTGGCTGCATCCAATGAAGCCTGCAGTGATACTCTAGTTAACAGCTGACCCTTGTTAACAATAACCTGAAACTGATCATGCTGATCAGCCAGCAGGTGGCTCAATATAGGTGGTGAATTTGGCATAATGGGAGTGATTGCGTTTAGCCATGATAATTTGATAGTTCACAATCCTAAATTGAAGAATCATGAATGAGTAGGTCCTTCTGCTGAATACATCAATGTGTTTTTGGTCCGTATCACATGATGTGGCTTTCGCATGATGTCTGCCACATTCATTCATTGCCTCCACAACCAGGGAGTTTGGCATTGGATGGGTGAACAGAAGGATTCATCAGCCCATTGATATGTTGATGGAATCTTTGGAGCCTGCCAGGGATGGCATTGGATGGGTGAAATTTCTTATCAGCCCATTGATATGTTGATGGAATCAACAGTGGAGCCTGCCAAGTGGATCTGGCAGGATCCAGCAGGGTCTCATTAATAGGCAGGGTAACTCGGGTAGAGGGAGTCCACTGGAAGATATCCAGGAGCTTATGTTGGGACTTCCTGGCCTTTTCCAAGGGGATCTGGAGGGAATCTGCAACCTGCTTCATTAACTCTTGGAAGAGTTTGAAGTCATCAGCCACAGTTGGTGGGGGAAGCAAAACTGCTTCACCTGGACAAGATAAAGAAATATTTGTTTGGGTAGTAGCCTTTTTATCTGTCCTGGCCTCCTGATCCTTAAACAATTCTTGTGCCTGAGGTGATGGAGGAGGAAGAGGCACAGTTGGAGCAAGGGAGTGTCTCATCCTGTATTCCTCACAAGAGAGACTAGAAGCATGGGAAAATTGCTGACAATATGCAATCCAAGGATCTGAGTATGGCCAGTGCAGTCCGAAAGCCATTGGAGATAGCATCCACTGGTGCTTGAACCAGGTCAGGGGAAACACAGACCCATCTTTGGTGCAACTCCCCATTCTTATCAAAAGTGTCAGGATGGAAATCCTGCCATCAACATTTGATTATGCTGTGAGTTGTTCCCTCTCATCTTCTAAACACATTAACTGGGAAAAATCAAACCCCCAGGCATGGAAAATACATTAATTTCAAGTATTTAGGGTCTTCACAACTTTTTCTGTGTTTTCTGGCTTTGAAAATTGCAATTAAAAAAATGAAATGAAGTTTTAAGCACTTCTTGTCAGTATAAAGGAATGATATGTTGAATTGCGGACTTTGCATACTTGAGCCCTGGTCTACACTTACCGGGCGATTCGGCGGAAGTCGATGGGAGTTATGCAAGCTACGCAGAGTAGCTTGTGTAACTCCCATCGACTGCTGCACTTCCCTTCTGTGCAGCATCTTCACTGCACTGCGCCGATGGGAACCACATTCCTTGTCGACGCAGTGCTATGCCACTTGAGGTGGTGGTTTAACTGCGTCAACTTCACTGACCGCTCAGCTGATCCGGATAGATTGATCTGACAGCGGTGACTTTGCTGCCATCAGTGTAGACATACCCTCACAGATGGTAACAAACACCCTATGTACACGCAAGTCAGATGTTTGTTTGTTTACATGGACCCTTAAGAGTCTAAATGGCAATGTATATTCACATATACATTTGCTATGTGCATGGAATTGCTCATGTATAATTTTGAAAAATCTGACCAATATGACTATAACAACAGAAATATTAAAAGCAATGATTCTCCCTTGCTCACATGAACTTAGCCCTTGAAACAGAAGGTCAATTGCCCAAAATATCCTTTGGAACCTTCCAGGTAAGTATGAACAGAACCACAGAAAAACGATTGATGTCCACTCCTACGAGCGTCTGTGGCTATTCCAGTAAAACCCAGTTGTCAATGGTACCAAAGATAGCAGTCAGATCTAATAAAATTAAAACAGAAACTTTATCCAAAATCCTCAGTAGGAGAAGATCAACCAGTGCACTCAGTGCAGCAGCATCAAATCCAAGTCTAAAAGTTAAATGATTTGTATCTAGAATACTGAAGTTCAAGCAACTGACAGAGTTGACCTACTATAACCTTCTTACTAATGTGCCTCCAAAATGAGAGATTTGATTGAGATCATTAGTTGGCAAGACAACCAGAGTTTAGTGATAGTAATGCAGATGCCTTTGCTCCCCATCAGGAAACATTAGCAACTGGACCCTCAACCCAGAAAAATCTTTAACTCTATAACAGCACATAATAAGCTCCACTATATTGAGAGGATCCATTCCTAGCAGCCCAGGCAGAAAGAAATTGTAACAATCCTTATGAAAGCCGTAGTATTTAACAGTGTTTACATAATTATATGGCTTTTTTTTTTTTTTTTAAGTCTATTTAGGAGTTTACACCTGTGTTTGCCCATGAATGCATATTTGTTGACAGAGCCATGACAAACGGTTATTCATCCTTACATAGGTGTTAATGTCTGTGCAAAAGCAATTACCATAAAATTTGTCACATCTACAAAACAAATTAAACCTCAAACTTACTTTGTTCGCAAAGCTTGTCTGCTAGGTATAAAGAAGCATTCAGAACTGCTCTTCGTGCATTGTCCTTTGGTTCTGCTAGAGTTACCTCTCCTGGGAAGAAATTAACATTCAAGCCATCTTTCGACACTCTATTGTCACTCCTTCCTTTGCATTAGTTCACTTGCATGCCTTTACCATTAGTAGCATCCTTTTCCTAAGACCTGTTTGCTCAGCTTTGCAGGTTAATAGGCACCTGGTCTATAACAGTGTATGACCTATTATGGTATTCAGATGAAGATACTGGGGGACACACTTTCCAACACGAATACCTAATTTCTATAATCTTTTGGTTAACAGTTGTTAAAACAAACCTTTGTTAGCTATGCACAAAAATGATTTAAGTTATAGAACGTGCCTTACAACAGCATTCAAACTTTAAGATTACCAGTGCCTTCAGGTGGGGAAGTTAATTCTTTTAGCCCTAATTGCTATCATTAAATATATATGATAATCATAGATTAGGAAAATGGGATTATGGAGATTTGAATTTCAAGTGAGCAAAGACTGGGGTTATTTGGCTCTAAAGGTTTGATTTGCTCCATTACACAAGAATACAGCATGAAATTCAGATCCTAAATGCAGGGATATTTTAATCAGGCCCACTATAAATACATATATACATACACACACACATAACAGAGATGCCTGGCAGCAACCACACAGTTAAGGTTGCATTATAAATAGAGCTTAACATGCAGTAAAATTCCTCTAAAAGTAGGTGAAATTTCACTCTGGGTTACTTTTTATATCCTTTAAATTCTCTATGTAGTCTTTGTTCAGATTTTCTACATAAAAATGTTTAATGGAAGCCAATTGACTTTGGGTTGTGGCTAAAAATATTCATTGGCAGTTCTACTTTTCATTGTTGACTTATATCTCTTAAAAATATATGGTATACTTACACAAAACTCAGATATGGACCTTGAGGAAAATTGATACGATGGGGAGACTTTAAAAAATCCCACACAACAACCAAAACCCAACAATCTTGGATTTAGGGTCATTTTAGTCATTATTCACATTATAACTGAAAATGAATGTGCTGTGCATGCAAATTTGACTGACAGAGATGAGGTGCAAACTAACTTGATTAATGAGGGCTTGGTGTATACAGGCCTGATTGATTAGGGCCTAGCGCATTCAAAAATGATTGATGGTCAGGGCACATGCAAGCTTGATTAATGGAAGAGGGTGGTCACAAAGAAATCTGACTGACAGTGATGGTGGAATGACGTAGCACCTGCAAGACTGATTGGTTGATAGGGAGTGGAGGAGGGAGAGCAGGGACATGTGCAAGGCTGAATGGTTGATGCAGAGGGAAGAGGGTACACACAAGCTTGACTGATTGGGAAAGGTGCATGGGGACCCTGATTGATGGGAGCTGGATGCACAAATGGAGAATACCTTATGCCAGTTTTATACCATTCAGTGATGCCCCCTGTGCAAAGGGTAGTCTCAAAGGATTATTTCTATCCCCTTTAAGGATTTTTATGCTGAAAGAGTGGTATCAAGAGGCCTTATAATAAAAGAGAATCATTCCCAATGCATTTAGTGCAAAACTTATCCCTTTCTTAGAATTGGATTTTACTGGAAACTCAAACAAAACCCATAAGTATCTCAGATTACATTTTTATCCTAAACTAAGCAGTTCCTAGGCTTTCTCTTCATGGACCTTTGTCTGCCAGACTCTTCTTCCCTTGCTGAGAGGGCCACTCCAACTTCCCTTACGTCCAAGGTGGAGTTAACAAGCCACATGACACAATGACTCAGCAGGAATCTCCTTGCTGGGTTCCAACACCTGATAATAAGATGAGTCAACAGAAGAATCAGCCATCTCGTTTCAGTCCCAATTTTAGTAACATCCTTTTAGGGGATATTCCAGCACTAATGATGTTTGAAGTGTGTAGTCATCCTAACATGACTAAGCATAAAAGGGCATCCTGCATCTGTTAGATTTTTGGAGCAGAGGCTGCAGCTAGCCCCTTCCAACAGAAGAGCAATTAAGACGCAGATCTCAGTTCAAACTATGATCCATTAAAGCTTAAGATTCCTACATAAATAAAACTAATTCATTTATGTGGGTAACAGAATGATTAACAGGATGACAAGTCCTAGTAGATGAAAAGAGAATACTGACAACACGGGAAATGAATATTGAAACACGCTTTACAAATAAAAAATAATTGTTGAGAAACTAATCCCCTAGCAATATAGTCTAGGATTTTAGAACCACTCTATAAATCTAGGCTGATACTTCAGTCTTTACTTAGGTAATAGGCAAGAGCCACTTAGAAACAGCCATATGACCAAACACATTTTAAACACTAAAATAAAGACACAAGTTCCTTAATACTGACTTTCAGACAGGCTTCAGGATCAAGGAAATGAATGTGTAAGATTTAGTCCTTAAGAAAGCACTCTCTCTTAGACCTTGCTTACAGGGGGATTGTATTTAACGGTCATGGAAGATTGAATGTCAATGATGCAGAAAATATTTGTTAATTTAGCATGTAAAATCTTCTCACGGTTATTGCTTAAAAGCTATGGGTGGGTATCTGTCAGAAATTAAACTAAACTAGTTTATTACATGGTTCGGTCAAATTAGGCAAGGCATGGGATAAAAAGAATAGAATACAGAACCTTCAGAAAAGTGCTGTAAGTCAAATGCATCAATTAAATAATAATCCTTTTCTCTGAAATACTATGATTAATAGAACATTCCTAGGTGAGAAATTGCTATTTTTAAATAACTTCTAAAATTCTACAACAGGGAACAGAGTTCATTTTTGGCAGTGACTGCATCATGCAAAATAAAGATAAGAAAAAACAACTTTGGACCAGAATCTCCATTGTCCTGCACTATTTGCACCTGTGCAAAGTGAGTGTAAATTACCACCATTCTAATTTACAAATGTTTTACACTCATTTTGCAATAGTATCAATGACAACACAAGGTGCAGGGCAAAATGGAATCTGGCCCATTGAATCAAAACAGATTCTCTTTTATTTTATCTAATTGAATCGCTTATTTCCCAAATGTAATGTACATGGATTTATTGCATAAGCAAAATGAGCTCATTTTATGCAATTCAGATGTCAGAACTTTGAATTTTAAAATATGTTGTGTCTATAAATGATATAACTTGAAATGAAGGCAAAATTGTTTGAAGATTTAAATTGAGAGGAGGCACTTTTGGGAGGGAAAATGAATGTTAAACAGAAATTATTATTTTAAGAACTATTATTACTGGGACAGATTTCTACATAATAGATTTTTAAAAATCTGAAATGCATTATTGCCAGTGGCATCTATGTACAAAACTTTGAAGGTTCCTGATTGCTAGAGGTAGAGTCTTTGATATTAATGGTAGTGGAGGCTGAGAGGGTTAATATTAGTCCATTTCTGGAGCTGTGGATTCCAATTTAGTCCAAGTCAAAAGTGAAAATAAGTTTGGTGGTCCCAAATCTCAAAAAACAAAGTCTCTATATAGTTTGGCATACATCTGCTTGATTGAATGTTTCTGTTCAAAAGGCCAGAACAGAAAAGGCCGTCACGTTGTAGGTTAGTTTTGGGGTGCGCCAATAGGAATGTGCGGGAAAAATATCACTGCCTATCTGTGCTATGCATAGATCTTGCAGTATTATTAGTTTCATGTAGTGCTGTCCAACTTATACTACAAATCTCTGAATAGTAAACAAGCAAGCAAACAAATTATTCCCTTATTGGTGACACACACAAATAAAAAAACAGGGGGCTAGCATCTTGTGAATCTGATTCTTTTGTATTCAATTTGGTATTGTTTTGGCAGCTAAAATACTGAAAAATTTAAAAGTTCTTTTTCAAAAACGAGTAAAAAATATATTTAAAACTAGAGGTGAAATCTTGGACACATTGAAATCAATGGGAGTTTTGCCATTGACTTCAGTCAGGCAATGATTTTATCCTAGTTGTTTCATTTGGTCACATTTTACTTGTAGGGTCTGTATTATAGACATTATAAGGAGAGAGGGAACCTGTCTTTCTTCCTTAAAAAGAAATAGCAGTATTTGATTTAAACAAAATAAAATAAACATTTTAAAAGAGACTCTGAATACAGAGCCTGAATATTTAAAAATTGGACCTCTGTATGTGGTTAAATATTTTTCTTCTGTATAACAATACTTACATTTGAAATATTGTCAAAAAACAGAGCAATTTTTTTTATAGAGCATTCAACAATTTATTGACAATAAGAAGAGAAATGCTGGGGGGAGGGGAAGGCAAATCAGCCAAAAAACTAAAATGAGAACAATACTGAATACTTCTGAAATATTTCATTTTAGAAAGTTCTGCTCCTAAAAATATCACTTGAGAAGAGCGAAGTGTGGGGAGGCCTCTGTCCTATTCTCAGAACTGCAAATAAATTCTCGCCAAATCCTCTAGTAAGAGAGTAGAGGGTCCCAAAAAGTACATTTGGAACAAAAATATAAATAAATGACCCTGGCCAAAAGGGAGACATTTCTAGTTGTTTTTTCCTAAACTCTTTACTCTCTCTCTAAAATATCACTGACACGCCAAACATCTGCAAAATAGCGAACCAGTCAAAGGCACTTCTATCATAATCCCATTTAATCCTCTGTGTTACTTTTCAGCCACCATGCCAGTGACTATAGTTCTTTGGAAACTACATATGGGAGAATACTACTAAATGTTTTCCATGCATATCTGCCTGAGTTTAAAAATTAGCTTGCTTTGGCCATACTCACCTCTCTTTGGTGTTTGCTTCCTGTGAATGTTTGGCCAATTGTATTTGACTCACACAAATGCTTTCAGGAAAGTGATTTTTTCATCAGGCATATAGGAACATTTGCATCAGAAATGATCTATTTTATAGAAACAGACTTTGTTTGACATACAGTGTGTTAATGGGAGCATACAATTATAGAGCTAAAATAATGCTATTGCAATGGAAGGTTCCTATTAATGGAGTATGGAGAGACCCCAGAACACCTCTTTATTTTAGTTCACAAACTTATAGCTCATGCAAAATGACACCAGCAAAAAGAGAGGAAAAAAATAAAGAAAGGGCCAAATTCTGTTCTTTCTAAGATCCCATCTTGCAAACACTTATATGTGCTTAATTTTAAGGTTGTGAATAGACACGCTGAAATTAGTGGGCCTCAACATAGACTCAGCAGCCTTCCACATATCATCATTTACAGGATCAGAGCCTTAGAAAATATTTTGCACAAAGTTTATGCATAGTAAAGCCTGCATTACCACATGAGTAAACCTTGCAATTATATATATAATCAACATGCAGATATCCCCAAATGTTCAGTTCCTGGATGAAAAACACAGAGAGAAATAAAATAATATAAAACCTCACACCTGAATGAGTGGGGTCAGGGCTAAGAAAAGGTATCTGTATGTCATCGGTCCACAAGAAACCAAGTCCCCATTCTTGTGGGTCTTGGCCAGACTCATAAAAGGCTCTCCCCTGTGTGCTCCCTCCCCCTCCTCTACTCCCCCAGTCTTCTCCTACGTAATTGCACCACCATCACTGTCTGCCCATGTTCTACTAGCTAGCAGACTAATTGCAATGGCCTGTTATAACACTGAATGAATCACAGCCCATGCAGGTTGGGGTTGGGTTGTTTCTGTAAAACTCTGGGAACAGCATTAACTAATCCTAGGCTTCTGCATGGATTTTAGTCCCAAGAGCCTGGGGCACATTCAACTTACATTGCTCTCCTCCCTCCATTCATTCTATTTTTTGGCGAGGTTGGTTGGCCATGTAGATCTGTCACAGGAATGTGGGGAACATTCTGTGCATCCCCCTTTCTCCTGCACCTGGTCTAACTATAGCTTTCTCCCCATGGCAGATTTTTCTAAATTTAGAAAACGTTTGCAGCCTTTATAAGCTTATTTTGTAGTTGACATCAGCAGAGTTCTGCTTTATTAATTCTCCACAACACAAACAAGCTGCCCATTTATTTAACTCTTACTTTACATTTGTAGCCTCCAATATGGAAAGGCAACCTGGTTTTACCCTTTAGCACATGGTATGCTGTGAGAACACAGCTATCCATAACAATATACAAAGCAATCACGACTGCATTTAAGTGGTGTAAATGGCAAAATTCCCATTGAAATCAATAGGGCCAGGATTTCATCCACCGTGACAGCTGAAGGTTGGGGGATGGCTTGGGGTACTAGGGGAACAGTTGGTGCTCCAGCCTTCACTAGGTATAATCAAAAACGACGAGAGTCCTATAGCACCTTAAAGACTAACACATTTTTGCGGGCATAAGCTTTCGTGGGCTGTAACCCACTTCGTCAGATGCATGAAGTCATATAAAGGTATAATCAGTATCCCTAATTCTGAGTGTGATATCAGCTCTCTACCATACTCTAGGTTAAGTTATGACCTGTTACTTTCCAGCATGATGCATGACTGATGAGAGTCTTCTGTTCTTGTTCTTTAGGGAATGCTGTAACAAAGAGTTGTCTATATGAGTTGCAGATGGGGAAGGGAAGGATTCTCTCTCACTTCCTGTGGGAGGGTGCTAGGGAGTTTTGAATCTACTGGTCCCTTGAGTATTTGAGTTTTCATAATAAAGTCGCTGGGTTGGATCATCAGCTGGTACAATTTACACCAGCTGATGACATGACTGTGTGTGTGAAAGAGAAATGTATTGGTTTATTTTAGAACACATTAAGTAAACATAACATTTATAACATGAATTATATGGAATACAAATGAAATACTGACTGTAAAATGCTGCATCACAAACATTCACGTATTAGAAAAAATTATCAAATCAATTTATGCCCCACTACTGCAAATATTTACACTCATTTTACACACCTGAGTAGTCCCATTAGCTTTAATATAACTACTCACATATGTAAAGCACATGTATAACTCTTTACAGGCTTGAGGACCCATTGCTCAGACTGAGCAATCAAAGAAAGCTAGATGAATAATAAATTAATGGATTTCTGAAGCACTTTTTAATCTGAAGCAAAAGCCAAAGCCAATGCTGGAATTTCTAGGCAAGCCAAAATTGGATTTCTTAATGTAATTTTAACAATCAACACAGACTTAAATTGGAATGTGTTGAATGAATGAATATATATATATATAATAATGAGCTGATTATGATCAGTGCAAAAATATAGGGGCATGAATAAAGACAATAAAAAGATGCTGTATTTTAACCCAGTTTTATTAATTATAGCATTTGCTATATAAAATCTGTCTGGCAGTTGGTAAAGGAAGTTAAAGCCTGAAAGTTACTTGATGCAGATGTGAAGGATTTGGATAGTATTTCTTTTTTAAAAGGTAATTTTATCTATTAGCTGCAATTTATAGGACTTTGAAAATAAACTCATCTCAGATATTAAGAAGTGAAGCGCACATGAGGTAGCCTTTGAAAGGTGATGAGATTTAAAATTAAACTTGGAGTATATAAGGTATCTAAAAAATCACTGTAATTTCCCACTGAGAGACTTGGACGCTATCTGGTTCCTACATGTTCTAATTTTTGGGAAAATATTTTTTTGCAAATGATGGGAAGTCAGTAGTTACCGTTATTGCTTATGTTGACATTAGGTGACTGTTCATATGCCCAGAATACCACCTACCTCAGCTAAAAGGTGTCTTTATTAAATTAACAAAATAAAGTTACAACATGGGTATAAAAAAAAATATTAACTTTGAATTTGGCATTATAATTGGAAAATTGACCTTTGTAAAGTATGTTACCACTACAGCCCTGAACAATACTGTGAAATGACAACTTTAGGATATAGAAGAATGGCTGTATTATGTAGTGTATAAAAGAGGGTAAAAGTAGAAAGTTATGCTTTTTTATGCTTCACTTAGATTCAAAATTAAAAAGCCCTGAAGCTTTCTATAGCCTTCTTCATATACAGTAATTCATATTATCTGTCCTCCAGCTGTCAAACACTTTAAAATACATTCAATAAACTAGAATTTTGGTTCATTATATTGGCAGTCTCCATAGGCATTTATGACAGGTATTGTAAATAATAAAGCTTTTCTTAGACACATCTCACTGTCATGTTATTTATCAGCTACACAACCCAATCTGTTATTCTATACTGGAAAATTAGATGGAAAAAACTTTGAAATGTGTACAGTTAAATCCCAAACTACCTTACACTGGTAATTTTTGATGAGTTTCTAAAACATTAATTTTGAAATTAGAGATTCAGTTTCCTTTGGCTACAGTCTACCTTAATCAAAAATCACTATTTTTTTAATTGAATTTCAACCTTGTCATTAAGCCTATGTACATTTTTCTGTGTGTTACTTTAATATACAGGCCAACATTTATTATTGTGTATATTGCATGTATGCTTCTCTCTAAGTATTATTATTAGCTGAATATCTAGTATTACTTCCTTTGAGTTTAATGGAGTTTCTCCAAGAATAAATTTGGCCCTCCGCATTCACAGCCTGATACAGAATGCAAAATAATGTTTTTACTCTATGGACTGATAATGAATATTTCCAGTTTGAACTGTACCTCTATGTAGCGATTGGTCTGATAAATAAATCAGACGACATTATTTTTGTTCACAGAAAAGATACACAAACAAGCACTTCCACATGAAAATTTGGCTGTGCAAATTTTAATTAAAATTCCATGAATTCTTGCACAGACAACTTTGAGATTTGCTTTCTGCAAACATTAGAAGTGCCAAGATTCCTGCTGGAATTTGGTGGCTCACTTGAAAACAAATACACGTGGATTAGTTATATTTCATCTGAATGTTTAAGGAGGGTCAAGTTCATTTGTTCGATGCCTGGGGGGAGGAGAACCAGCATTTGGCTATGGAATGTAAAGGGATGGGTATAGCACAGATGGGGACCAGAGAGGTGAATGGAGGCATAGCTCAGCTAATCGCTAGTGCTAATACACATGGGTAGAGTAAGTGGGAAACCATCTCATGGAATCAACTTGAGTATGAGACCCAGGAGTGACTGGCACCAAATTGGGATGCTTTGGAACCTATGTAGACTTGAGTCTCACACAGACTGAAGCACTCTCTTAGGCACCATCATCCCCCTACAAGGGGAGTGTGTGTGTAAAGAATCCCAGCAAGGACTGAATCCTGAGTTGAGGGCTTGGCGTTTAGGCTAAGTTTCATCTTCTCTCCTTCTTGTTTAAATTTGAGAGTGTCACTGTTCTGGAGCCAAATAACTGCCTAGCAGTTAAGAGGGTGGGAGGAGGGAATGAGTAGCTGTGAGCACAGACACACATCCCCCTGTATTGTTTTGCAATTATTTTAATAGAATTATGCCTGACATGGTAAACCTATTCTGGTTATCTGTGACCTATGTCCTCCCTGTCCAGCAGGAGCTGTGAATGTGGGTGGTTCAGATAACATAAGGAGTGACACAAACCAAACATTTATGACACACATTAATTGGTAAATATTTTTAAAAGTTAGATTTTCCTCTTCAGAAAGGCTGGTCCCAAAAATGAAAACACCAATATATTATGAATAAGGATTTTCCACCTGAACAGAATACCTCAAATCTCAGGAGAGTTGATAGCCATATTTGAGGTCAGGAAGGAATTTTCTCCCAGTTGAGATTGACAGAGAGCCTGGGGCATTTTCACCTTCCTCTGCAGTATGGGGCATGGATCAGTTGCTGGTTTAAACTAGAGTAAATGGTGGAGACTCTGTAACTTAAAGTCTTTATATCATTCAGTAACTCAACCAGCGATTATGGGTGTATTACGGGACTGGGTAGCTGAGGGTCTGTGGCCTGTGATGTGCAGGAGATAAAACTAGATCACAATAGTCCCTTCCAGCCTTAAAATCTATGAGATTTTCAAGCCAGTTCTACAGGCAGAGAGCTTGGGTGATTTCTATCGTATCTAAAATTCTGGATGCTTCTCTGATCCAAAGTAAGCTCTTAATCTTTGGATGCTCAACCATCTCTAACTAAAATAACCGCTCTTCTTGTGCATTTGGGCCTCAGTTCAGCAAGATGCATAAGAGCCTACCTAACTGTACACATGTAAAGATGTGATTGTAGTACGTGTAGGAACTCCCATGTTAACTTTGGTGTAGCTAGCATGGGCAACAATAGTAGTGTAGATATGGAGAGAGAGGCTTCAGCAAAGGCTAACCACCACAGTACAAGCCTGCCACAGACCCTGCGGTCATATGTGACTTGCTAGCCCTTACTGAAGCTGTACTACCAGATCTATGCTACTTTTATTACCCATGCTAGCTAGATTAAAACTAACATGGTTGTGCCTACCCCTGGTAAGATCACATCAGCACCTGGGTTATGAGAGGTGTAATTCACAGTGCAGGTAGACATATACACACAGCTCAAGCAGAGCTAGTGCCTAAAGTTAGCACTGGGGCTACTGTGGCAGAGACAGTAGCTTTGGCTACCAGCTGGAACACAACCCAACCTGACCCCACCAGAGTATGTAGCTGGCTTGAGCCTCCCTGGCCCCACTACTATTTTTAGGCACTATCTCAAACAGAGCTAGCATGTATTTGTCTACCCACACTGGGAATTACACCACCTTAGCTGCTATGTTGTCATACCACTGTAATGTAGACATACCCCATAATACAAGTGATCCACTTGGGGAAGTAGAGTACCCAATGTTCTTTAAATCATGAGAGGGGACGATCCAACCCTAAAATGTATTCTAAGACTGCTGTCTAGTTTTCTGAACTGTACAAGAATGATTTAACAGAACTCATCCTTGTTTCATTATCCTACTCCCTTAGCAGTTTGTATGTTAAGTGTTAAACTATATCTTCCTAATAAAATATAAATCTCCCTTCCTCACCTGCTGAATAATCTCTCTTCACCTCCCATTTAACAGTACAGTTAATTTTCTCCCCATCCTTTAATTAAAATCAACATGTTAGTAGCGTATATTAAATCAAGTTGCATTACAAGTTTAAACTTTCAAAAGCACCTTTAAGCCGCTCATATTTTGGTGAACCTAATTGCTTTAGTTTTAGGTAATATTATTTGCAGAAGTGCCAGAAATAACCTTTAGCCCTGGCAAAATCTCTCTCTACAAGACCTCAATCACATAACAAACAGCTATAAAAGAGGGCTTTTTAAAGCTTTATTCATAATATGTAGCACATGCATGTGGCATTGTGTATCAGGTCATACAGCTCTGAATGGAATATGAGATTGATCCATGATGTAAATTAGGTCAACATATAGTAAATTAGGACTAGTCATCTGAATTAGATAATTTGAAGGAGGGGAAAAAAAGATGATTTTTATTAGCTTTTACATAAAACATTTAAAACAAAAAAAGTGCTTTTTGTTATTATTTGTATACATCTGATATCTGACTGTAGCAGAATGTAGGATAATGCAACTAATCTTGACAAAGATGTAGCAGGAGGGGTTGGCAAAGGAGAATATCCTTGATGGAAATAACTGACTTGCTCTACATTGGGGAAGGCAGATATTCAGTTCTGAAACCTAACAGCAGGGAGGAAATAGGTTTTAAGTTTGCAACTGTATTAACATCATATGAGAATTTGAAAGCAAGGCTGGAAGAAAGGGAACAAAAAAAAAATCCTAACTTATAACATAGCTGTCTCCCTCATACTGTAACCAAGGATATTGTCAAAAATTATATGTAATGTATTAGCTGTATTTTCAACAGGTCTTCAATTTAGCCACTAAATTTGGGCATTCACATTCAAGTTCCCCTCAGGCAAGGTCCCCTCTTCAATATAGTGAATACGGTGATTTAATACTGATGTGCTCAGCATAAACAACTTCATTTAATTTCAGGGTATTTCAAGACAATTTGTCAGAAGAATATGCCACATGCAGCAGCTATTTCCTGATCAATGAGAACAAAGAGTTGTAGTGGTCTAACCTGGAGGTAAGCACATGGATTGCAGGAGCAAAACCCTCCAATGAGAGTAAGAGGCATAGTCTCTTACATAAAGATGATAAACATTTCCTCGCCATGGATAAAATCTGTTTGTCTTGGAACAGTGAAGATTCTAGCCAGATCCTGCAGTTTTGTACTAGCTATTTGATGACTGGTGGTCGGTAAGTAAGGCAAGTCTTTTCAAAAGATACCCACTATTGTACTCCAAAATACATCACAATATCAGGAGGTAGTTTTATTTTTTTCTGATTGCGAACATTACATTTTTGCTATTTTGCAATTTTGGGATGTGTCACAAAGGATTTACTGAAAAGGAGAGCACAGTAATTTGAAATATATTACAGAACACTGGAAGACAAGAATGCTACTCTGGAATAAGGAAGATAAAGAAGATGCAAAATCACTTGGCCTTTAAAAAGGATAAAGGGAGACAATTGGACTCATTCTTCATTTTTCATGTTGACAACCATTCTACAACTCCAAAAATGTGAGAATGAAGGAAAGAACACAGTGTGTAGACAGAAAAACATTAGGTCAAAGATCCCTAAACTTTCTTAATACAAATAATTCACTACTCCAATTCAACAAACACTGGCTGAATAGAATGCATATAAAGTGAAAAATCTATAATCACGAATGGGAATGTGAAAAGGCCATAATTCTTAAGTAACCATCTCCTATAAGAGCATTACTTATTTCACCAAAATATTCGCATTTCCTTAAGCCAAGTCTTTTCCAAAAGGTAATATAATCCTTCTTCAAAGAAGCAATTGCCAAATGCAATTATTTGGGAACATTTGAGAAGTTCATCAGAATATTATGCATACAAATTTAATTTGAGAAGTTTTAAGAAATTTGAAGTCATTAGGAAAGGCTGATCATAACTGAAATGCAATTTGTGACTATGTCCAGCCCACTTATGAATGTTTTCTGATCCTTGAAATGAAATGTTTACTTTGGTGGTAATGAAAACTGATCAGTAGCAGACACTGTGTTCTCTAAATATTGAACAACTGTTTACATTTAAAAAAAATTATACCAGAATCAAGGAAAACCTTAAATAATCTAATTATTTTCATGATGAAATATATAGCCTAATCTTTACTCTCCATGCTTGCTTTTGCTACCTGGGACAATTTATAGCACCTGATTTAGGCCTCAGACCTTGAAAGATTTACACATATGCTTAACTTTAAGTATACGAGTACTCCCATTGAATTCAATGGGACTAGTAACATGCTTCATATTAAGCTGATATCTAAATTTTTGCAGGATTAGGGCCTTAATCATATAAAACAGATAATTTTCAAACCATTATCATGTCTAATTAAAGTTTATGTTTGTCATCCACACCCACTAATTATGCATAATGAGCCAAACCAGGAAGTCCTTATTCAAGTAAAACTTCCAGTTACTTCAACAGGAGTACTGCTCAAGTCCTAGAGCCTGCAAATTAATCCACCCAGGCACATACATATACATGTGTGCAGGATCTAGCCCCAAGTCAGGACTGAGCAAGGATTTTAAGATTTGGCCCCAACTTTGCGGAGATATACTTTTCCAAGCATCAAACTTCCAAATGGGCACTAAGACATACCTTAACTGTGGTAATACCTAATTTGAACCCAGGAGATTTGAAGGGTGTTTGTATTTGGAATCCCAGATACAAACCCATCATTATAGTTGGGGTTCCTGAGAAAAGGATTTATTTGACATATCTAATTTGGATGCCAACCAAGATGGCAGAAATCCCATGGGAAACTGAACTCCTGAGATTTTTGCCATTTGAGTTAAAAAAAATCTCACAAGAAATACAAGATTTCAGCAACATCAAAGCCTGGAACTGGTCAACCTCAAACCTGTATTTCAAGATCTAGCCTAAACCTAACCCAGATTTGTATGTGAACACCATAGCTCATCTTTTCTGCCTACCAACAGACTCACTGAAGAGTCTTTGTAAAGATTATGAATAGTCTATTGTGTCCCCACTCATCTAGCTGTATTCCCTTTCCTATACCAGGGAGGTATAGAGACAGTCTTTTCCAAACTATTGCCAATGCCTCTCTGAGGATCAGCTGAGAAAAGATTCTTATAAACATCGCTGCTCTCCTTATCCTTCCTGAGGAAGAAATGGTTTTCATCCCTCACTTCCTTCTTTTTAATGCACTACAAATTTTAAATTAAGATTTCCAAAGGGGGACATCTAACCCGAATCATCACTGCAGTGGCTATCTGAGAAGAGAACGTTGGTATATTTACTCATGGTGGAATTTTGCATCAAAAAATTAAAAGTTTGCAGAAGCCTGCATATTTTATTTGTCAAAATAACACACTATACTCACGCCAGTTTCAATTATTTTGCTAATTTATTTCAAAATACCTGTCAGCAAGTATGACTAACAATACAAACCAAAAATATTCAGGAAATGTTTTTCGACAAATAGATTCCTTATAGGCATATTAATATAGAACTTGTAGTTTAAATGAATTATTACTCAGATACAGAAATTTATTTCCCACACCTCTCAGAAGCAGAGCAAAGGCTTGGGGGAGTCAGAGTTAACGGAGTAGCGGAGGGAGAAGGTAATAATAGTGAACTTGGAGAGTTGTTGGGTGTGGGTGGGAGAAGTATGGAACAGTTTTTTTGGGTGGGGAGAGAGAGATTGTTAGGGAGCCACTCCCATGCAGACCCTGTCTGACCCCTAGCCTCTCCCATTCAGGCATATCTGCTCCTGTCCCCATGTATCCCTGCACCCCTGCTTTGCCACCCTCCTCCCTCCCCATGTGTCCCTACATCGCCACTCCCATTCAGCCAGTGTCACACCACTAGCTCCTGTGACCCCAGCCCCACCCATCTGTCACCCCCACTAACCCTTCTGAACCCCAGTCTATGTAACCTC
The DNA here is from genome assembly GCF_026122565.2 of Emydura macquarii macquarii. Classification (NCBI taxonomy): domain Eukaryota; kingdom Metazoa; phylum Chordata; order Testudines; family Chelidae; genus Emydura; species Emydura macquarii. The sequence goes on along the minus strand of NW_027131105.1, from coordinate 3,757,665 downwards.
CAGCAGCCCTGTGTGCCCCACTCTGTCCATCTGCCCCCATACTCTGTGCCCCTCATCTGGCCGCATGGGCAAGGCTTTGAGGAACACAGCCTCTCCCCATCCCTATCCGTGGCTGGCTGCTTCGGTTGGTGAGCCAGCTGCCCTCTGTTCTGGCAGCACAGCAGACCCTGGTGGGAAAAAGGTGTAATTGCAGCACCTCTCTGGTGGAATGCATCTTTAGTGGGGGAGAGGGGGAAATCTGTGATGGATATGAATTCTGCACATGCACAGTGGCGCAGAATTGTCCCAGGAGTATGTATTGCTTTATATTACTGTTCAGTTTGAAATAAAAAAGTTTGTTTTAAGGCACAAAAATCGAATCTGCAAGAACATACTTGAGCTAAACATTTGAGGGTAAGCTCGTTTTACTTATTTACCTTATAGACAGTTTGTGGGGGTTAGTTAATACTTTCAAAATTTAAAGTGTTAGGGTCTTATTTTATCATTGCTTTATTTCAGAAGACAAAAATGATGCTTAAAATAGTTTCTGAAAAATTCATTCGCAGTGATAATCCATAGCTGATCTGGGGCATGTCTACATTAACACACTTAAAATTAAAGGCACCAGAGAAGGAAGATATCCATTCACATGCCTAATCCATGTCCCTGCTCATGCACAGTTCTTTCCTTCAGTGTATTTTGTCTAGTATTTATTTGTTCCTCAGTTTGTAACCCTTTTCTTTTACACAACAATCAATAGTAATATTATTGGTCCAAATCCTCAAATAAGTTTGTATTGCTCAGCTGAGGCAGGTGTTTCTCTCTCAGCAGGTGCAAAACTCAACTTGTTTGCAGGGACTGTACCCAGGGTTTGCTAGACTGACTGGCTGAGTACAAAAGTGCATATACACTTTGGCATGTGCACTTTGGAAGATTTGGGCAAACACTGGAAAAGAACTTTAATACACAATACATAGGGGATATTTCCTCCTAAATTATAGTTGCTTTTTACAACACAATGATTAAAAAAAAAATCTTTTCTTTTAAAAAAAATTATCCACTTTTATCAGATCATAGAAAAGCATTTTCCATCTTGGGCCCTGAACCCAGAGTGCTGCACCAGTGTGGAGTCCCATTGATGTCACTAGAGTTCCATGTGCACGAAAAAATCCACCTGTGCACACTATTATCTGCAGTATTAGGAGTATTCCCTAGCTGCACTGCACTGACTAGAGTAAGCCAGCAATTGCAGTAATGTTTCCTAAAGGAGAATTCCTTAGAATAAAGTGGGAGGAGACATACAAGATTAATAAAAACTAAAATATTTTCTCTTTGAGCCTTTACATCATAAAAATTGACATTCACAACATTACCATCACTCCTTCTACTCTTAAATCCATACTGCCTCTCCAAAAATATCCCTACATTCTCCCTCCTCCACACACCCCCCCCAACAAAAACCCTAACTGACACTCCATAGGATTTTGCTATTAATTTTGCTTTGATGGTACCCAGATGCTGTGGTGATTGGTGGCAGTATAAAGCCCTAGAGGTAGATAGAAGATAGATTAAAGAAACAAAAAACAAACAAAAATAAACAAACCCCACACCAAACTCCAGGTCTATATTCCTACGTAATATTTGGTAGAAAATACAATTGGACGATTAACATTGTAAACAGAACATTTAGTCTTGCATAATATACTTAAACCTGAAATCCCCTGACCTACTCTAAATAGAAACTTCCATCAGTTTCACCAGATATTTCTATTCATGATTATTTTGTTTTGCTTACATACTTTTAGAAACCTGTCAACAGTACTCCATTTAAAGATGCATCTGACAATGTGGGTTGCAGCCCACGAAAGCTTATGCCTGCAGAAATTTGTTAGTCTTTAAGGTGTTACAGGACTCTCATTGTTTTTGCTGTATACAGACTAACACGGCTACCCCTCTGGAACTTCTAAAGATGTGTAGAATACTATAAATTAATGTGCCTTGTTTAAAGAAGTGGTCTGTCTTCATTTAATTTTTTTTTATATTTCATAATTATGTTTTATATTTCATAATTATATTCATTTCCTCAAGGGAAGTATCAATAGGTTAAAGATTAGTTTAGCTTCTGCATCAGATAATGAATTGAACAGTGTTCAGAACTATAAAAGAGACAGCTTTATACTTGTTATTTACATTGCACAACAGCTTCACCTGTAATTACAGAAAAGTTTTCTTTAGCAGAGCCTACAGCAACTGGAAACCACACTAAGTTTTGTCAAGAAAACCACTGCCCATTCCAGTTGATTACTACATGTTTCTTTGGCAGAATTTTATCTTTGCAACCAATTTTCACATTAGCAGCTTACCCAGTTTTTTCCCCTAGTATCCATCTGTGTTCACTATCATCTGGACACAAAACAGCATAACTGGTGCACTAACATAGATTAGAGGATTTACTTCAGGGGCCTTCAAGGAAGCTGGATGTTTTGGAAACTTTTTTACATTTGTACTCAGTGTTATTGATCCATCTAGCCTTGTTTTCTGCCCTCCCTGACAGTATCTCACGAAATCCGATGGATACGACTTTTTAGAGATTGAGCAGATTATTTCCAGAAGTACTGGATTAAAGGTGGCACTTTTGGAGAACGATAACAACACTTGGCCACACTGGCCAGAGGCATTTCAAGGACATTACAGCTCTCCATGAATACTGGAAATCAGATTGTAAATGGGGGTAAAATTGGTGTAGTTCTGTCCATTGATTTACCTGACATCGATCACTGTCTGAAGACAGGATACTGGGATAGATGGATCATTGGTCTGACCCAGTAAGGCCGTTCTTGTGTTATGTTATTATGACTTAACATAATTCATATGACTTAAATAATTCTAGGTCATAGAAAAACCTTCCTATCTCCACACAAGTATAAAACAAGGATCCTTTAATTACCAGGCTAACCTGATCTGCAAATTAAGGGAGAGATTTGCAAAGACACAAATGGGAGTTGTGCACCTAACTCCCATCTATGACTTTGAAAATTTCACTGTAATATTAATTTCCATAGAAATATATAGAAATAAATAATCAGTAGACAAGGAAGGTGACACTACCAAGTGGCAAACACCATGCACACCAACACAACACTGTTTTTTAAAAACAAATTAGTCTTGATCCTGAGAAAAGCCAAGAACTGAGAACCTACCAGGATCAGTCCTTCATTAATAAAATCTAGCACAGATCTAAAAAACATGGGTATGCTCATATTATTTTTAAGCATCACTTATTTGAGCATTCATGTCACATTGCACTATAATAAGCATTTAAAAAATTCCTAATTTACCCACACAAGGCCATAAACGATTTCCCTCCCCCTTTCTGCTCTCTACTACAATCGGTTTCTCAAATTTTACAGGTTTTTTCCTTCTTTTAACTTGATGCCTTGCTGCAATATTGTGTCTGGTGGCCAGAAACACATTAACATTTCTATTCTCATCATAGGCTAGAAACAGAGAGTCTGTACAAAAAAGGGACTGGACCTTGATTATTTACAGTGCCTCCTTTTTGCAGATTTCCTTTCCTGATGATTTGCATAAAAAGAGAATTTATGGTAGCTCTAACCAAACTGTTGCAAATATTTAGGGAACATCTAAGTCATGGCAAATTTAGGAGTCTTAAAATGTTACCCAGAATGTTTCTTAGATTTTACATAACACAAACTCAAAGGTCCTGTGAATGATATTTAATGTACATTGTAACTCTGGTAAATTTAGAAAAATATTAAAATAAAGAATCATTTAAAAAAATTGCACTGCACACCAAACACGACATTGTAATTGAGCATCGTAATCAGGAGCTAGACTGCTTAATCACTTCTATATATCTGTCATTGTAATCCTCCCCTGATTGGCACGTGCTAATAAATCCCAGGCAGATTACTCTCTCCACATAAAAAAACCATGGCTAATGGCTAGAACTCTCCTATCTAGGAAATTAAAAAAGATTTCCCCCCTAAGATTTATTAGAAAAGTGACTTACTTACAGCCTTATTAGGCACTAGGAATTTACCTGTGAACCAAGATAATGTCACTGGCTGTTAGTTATGTATAGTTTTCACACTGCATTCATTGATACATGGTGAGGAAAAGTTTAACCACTAATACATTCTTTTCTGGAAGAGTAATTCTACATGCTGTCTCGTTAAGTGCTAACCATATCTGAAATTAAACAGAAGTAAGCAGGCTGAAGAAATATGAGTTAGCACTGGCCAGTAGCCTCCCACGCCAAACTAAACGATCCCTAAATAAGGTAAAATAAAGAGAGAATCCAACCTTGCCTTGACTCACAGCATAAGTAATTTTCTTTGTTTTTTTTTAAAAAAGGTTTTGCAATTGAAGATTATTTATTAGAAGTCTTACTCAGTGCCATTTCAGCCTTACGTAACTAATGATTGTTGAGAGTTCCTGTTCTTATAAGCATCAAATATTTTTGTCAACAATCATTACTAGATTTTCTATTGTGCCAGTCTCTCTGATAGCCAGCTACTCCACTTTGGCAATTAACACTTGGAAAAAATTTTTTATCAACTGCAAAGGAGCAAGGGAGGAAGGGTTACTTAGGGTACAAGTGGGCCCTGTGATTTCAAAATACTCCTAAGTCTATCACATTTAAAATATACACTCAAATTTTCAAAGTGAAAGGCTCAATCCACCTCATTGAAAGCAGTGAAAAATGCCTATTGACTTCAGTTGGAGTTGAATCAGGCGTCCGATGCCTGATTTTCAAAACCGTGGATGCTCTGCACTTCTTATTTAGGCTTCCTAATATAGGCACCCAAATTTGAAATATCTTGCCTAATATTCTGGGGGATGCCAGCAGAAAAATGACTGATCAATATTGAGGGATGCTTCAATGGTGTTTTCAGAACTTATGGCACGGCTATTGAAATACACGAAAAAAAGAGAGTTTGGAAGAAATGCAGGGCAAGTATCAAGAAAAAAAGCATAGAAATGGAAACTTTTGGGGAAAGACAGAGACAGACAAGAAGAAGGTGGTAGTGAGTAAGCGAGACCAGGAAACACACAAGAGGAAGTTATTAGCAGAAATTAAAAATGGCCTCAACCCGCAAAATTGCAATCCAGATCTAGTTTTAGATTTCAAACATTCCCAAGGTTTGGAGGTGTTTCAATCTGGGCACTGGTTCTGTCTTTCTCCAGCAGAAATTACATTATATTTTAACATTTTTTTTCACTTCTCAAAATACATCAGAAAAGGGTTGGAATTTTTCTAGAACTATTCAGGATACTAAGGTCCTAAATGAGCAAAGCCCTTAAGCACATGCTTAAATTTCATTGACTTCATATGGGACTTGAGCAGCGATGAAGATTAGGCTTAAATCATGAAAACAAAAGGTTAGAATCGAATGCTGACATCCAATTCAGATTTGGTTCACTGAAATCAAGAGATATATTCCCATCAGTAAAATTAAGTACCTGACTAAATGTCTACAAGATGAGGATCTTAAAATTGTAAATTCCTTGGTGCAGGCATCAGCCCTTTAGCACATCCTGGGCACAACTAGAGAAGAAATAACTGCAGCAGCTGCCACAGGAAAGAACTATTTTAGTGAAAGAAAAATGTTATACCCCACAGAGAACCCAGATATCAGATTTGACCAAAAAAACTAAAATGGTGATATAAGAGGCTATCATATGGAAAACAAATTAGAACTTGAAAACATCTGGAATAGATGGAGATAAAGTTCAACAATGCATTTAAAAAGCAAACCAAGACACAGGAGAAATATGGAAACCAAGGACAGGAAGCAACATTTTAGTGTACCACATCATTTATGAATGGCCTCCATCTAATTAATATAATAGATTAATTGTTTTGAATAGCTATAGTAGTACTAAATGTTATTTTGACTGAATCCTTTCACCATAAAATATCTATAAACTATTTTAGTTGTACAATGTTTTGTCAATTATTTTATTTTCCTTATTGCCTAATTTTATATATACATACCTAAAATTTTGTGTTAATAGAAAAAACACTCAACCTGAGCTGTGTTTACTCAAAAGATATACAATCAAAATTTGAAAAATAGTCCACATTTTAAGATCTACAAAATACATAATAGCAGATGTTTTAAATATCAGATAAAATAGCTACTTTGACGATGTTTTGAATGGTATATTGTATTTTACATAATGTACAGTACAATATATGTTCTTCAGCATATAACCTACATATATTTTTCCAATTGGGTCATTAGGATTTTCAATTGCATTTCCAGTTCTTTCTGCACAGTATGGCTTTAAATCTCTGGACTATTTTGAAGGCCCAGAGAAGCCATTACAGCACCTCAGCTTCCCAACCTTTACAAAATTTGTCAATAACTCCACTTACTCTAGAGACTTTTCCCCTCTCCATCTGCTTCATATCCTGTTCTGCTTCTCTACCTAGCTTGGCTAAGGCTTCTCTTCAGTCTCTTTTTCCCCTCTCTATGCTCTGGGAATCTGACAGCGTCAGCTGGTACCTCCTAGCTCAGGATTACACTAAGTCTTTCACATATACACAGTCTCCACTTCCCATTTCCCTCCCTCTCTTTGGTATTCTCTCATTTCAAAGCCATATTTGTTTCACTGCAAAGTTTAAAAACATGGAGCAGCCTCTTATGGTTAGCTCCCCTCTTTTCACTACTTGTATTTAAACACAGTTTTATTTCTAATCAACAGTTAAAAGGAAAAAAAAGATTGGTAACTTTATAACTTAGGCCCCAAGCTGCAAAGAATTGAGCACACACTTAACTTCATGCCCGAGAACATTCCTCCATTGACTTCATTGATAAGCATGTACTTAAGTTTTTGCAGGGTTTGGGATCATCATTAGGATGGTGATGTTGAATTATTTTCTTCTCCCCTATTGTTCAGTACGGCAAGTGAGTAATCAGATTTTCCCCTCTGATCTACATTGCAGATCATGACTGCATATTCCAACACTTCTTCTCTAGGTGGATTTGCCATTGATACTAACTCTAAACCTAATACTATCTCGCCTGTGGTGTTAGTAGCATGTCTAAAAGTACAGTACCATCTTTAGAATGACACATGAAGCAGAGATTTTGCTTATGGCTATTAAAGAATTAAAATAAAGGAGTCTTCATGTATGTAATTATATTCTGCCTACTTTGAAAATTCTCCCAAATACTTAATTTACCTGAGTAATCTTCTTCATTTCCCGTCCTAATCTTTCTATAATGCATTTCAAGTGATGGTTTGGAAATAATGGTCCATTAGACTCCAGAGCATTCGCAGCAATTTTGCACCTTTACAGAACACTGCAGTGTTTAATTTCTCATGGCTTAACTTGTCTTGCAATTTTTCATCCATTTGTTTTCCCAATCATTGCTGAGCAGGTTCCACAATTTAAAAATTAACTTTGTTTTTCTAAGCGTGTCACTGTTTTCACAAATTTAAAATCATATCAGAGGCCAAGGCCACTTTTCTGCTGTTTGAGATAGCACAAAGCATTTGGAATGAAGCACAAATTGCCAAATCCAAGACATTAGAGAACAAGGTACTTTAGTGTTATGGTGCCTTCCAGTGAAGCCAAATCTTTGCCAAGAAGGAAATAAGGCCACTGTCTTCCTGCTTGTTCCTACCACTGAATCAAGCCCCTGCGGACTTGTGTTACTGCACTGTGGTTGAGATTATTAACATCTATAGAGGTTTTAGCTAATGCTTTTTTAGCATTTAATATTAAGGAATTGGCTCCAAATGGCCATCATTCTTTGCTTAAATTGCCGCTTACATTTTAGGTTTTTTTTTAGAGCATGATTGTGTCTGGCACAAAAAATGTTCTGCTAACGTTCCTCAAACATGGGAAGTATATGGACTCTAGTGAGTGCTAACCACAAGAGGCTTAGCTTTCATTAAAGCTGTGTTTACTCTAGCTGAGTAATTCTTGGGAAGTACAGAGATGCAAAACAGGGAATATAACACAGAAGAAATATTGATGGAAACAGAATGTTTGCATCTAATTTTCCAATTGTTTATTGCAAAAACACATCAATGGGAGGGTTTCCTGAGCATTATATTCTCTATTGAAGAATATATTTGTAGGAGATGAATTGTGCCTGAATTAGGATCTGCAAAAATTCAAGTCACTAATTGCACTCTGCCTCCCTGAGATTTAGATGCAAGAGACCAGAGAGCAATCTCTCTACGAAAAATCTTTTACTTCTGTTCCTGCTTTATTTTGGTTTCAGATGACAGACACTACTAATTTGGTGAAGGAGTGACCCCTAGACCCTGTTTCTTCTCCCCAGGGGAGCTCCAATCAGTCAGATTTCTCATTGCCTCTTTTGCTACCAATGTATTTCAACCGGTTTCCCTAAATTTTTCTGCTAATTCCCATTTCCTTCATAATCACAGGCTTTTATGTGACTTGCTGGCCAAGCGATTTTCAGGGGAGCTATAATTGCTGTAGGTCTTAAACATTAACCCTGCCAGGTGTCGCTGCATGGACTGCTTATGCATTTGATTAATGATACCAGAAGAAAAAAAATTGTTTTTTAATTGGCTGTCATGTTTTTTCCCCCCCCCTTTTCTTTTCTTAAACTCAAGTGCTTCTGAAATACTCTGATGGTCTCAGGCACTAGTATTCGTGGGTCTTTTCTGTGATAAAACCAGCTATAATAAAGTATTTACAAGTTAAATACAAAAGCAAGAGAATATGAACTAAAAAACAATTCAGCAGCTCATGCTTCCCCTGAAACATCCACCATTTTGATACATGCTTCAATGTTTGTGTGCCTTCAGTACTGCTCAACATGGTCATCTCATATGAATCAGGACACAATGGCAATGAATAACTCACAAGCTGAGATGTCACTAGCTAGCCACTTTAAGACAGGCATACAGCAACAAATCAGTGGTAATTTTGGCATTACTGACTAACCAGAGAATTTTTATTTGCCTCAGGTATTCTTGTGTGTTTCATTCTTATCACTGATTAGAATGAAAACTTATTAAAACTAAGATCAATATTTTGCCCCTACAAAAATGTTGTTCTTCTAGTTTGGCAAAATTGCAGTAAGCTGTACCCCAGGTGCTTAACAGAGAGATAGGTCCCCATCAGTTTCTGAAGGAAGTGGGGACCCATGATTTATTATTTGTATTACAGTAGTACCCAGAGGACCCTACCAAGATCACCACCTCATTCTGCTAGGTGCTGTACAAACACAGCATGAGACAGTCCATACCCTGAGGAGCTAACAATCAAAATAGAAAAGATCTCCTAATAGGCTTAAATATCCTCCAGATCACAAATTCACCACCGAGGATGGATGAGGAGGAAAGGCAGAGGAATATCAGGTTCTAAATGCTGTGCTTTCTCGGGTGGGCAGGCAGCTGGGAGAATCTTGTGAGTAATTCTGCAGCCTCTGTACTTCAGGAACCAGAGTGAGGGATATAAAGTTTAAACCAGAACTCTATTAGGTACATGACAAGATTGCTCCTACAGACTCTGAGCATGTCTGCCTCATGTGAGAGGCCCCACACAGTAAGAGGCCCTCAAGTTATTACAGATGACTAATTTTAAAAAGAGACAACACCACACTATTCAACATCTCCCTTTCCTCATGGTTAAAATCCCTCCCAATAAGTAACAACTTTTCAAGCAAACAATGTTCTTGACACCAGGCCTAAGGCATGAGTAGAGCACTACAGCAGTGCAGACTACTTGTTGTTAAATCTACATCTGCGTGGATCAGAGATTGTTAACACTTAACCGCTGAAGCTCAGTCTTTACCATTGGCTCAGGCCTTGTGTCGAGGACATTGTCTGTCCTCTACCCAATGTATCTGTTCTATGAAACATTGATTTTATTGTCTGACTTGTTCTCTCAGCCATTCCATTCCATTGTAGATGTCGAGGACTGGAGTGTGTTTCACTCCCCAAGATCTTGCGAAGTTACTCATTTCTCTGCTTGCAAATGGAACACGGTCACACAATAACTCTTTAGGGATTCTAGGTCTTGCAAATACAGCTCTCAGTTTAGCAATAACAGAATGTGCTGACTTGTCTGGCAGATGCAGAACTTCTAGAAATTTGGAAAAATTAGTCCACTAGGAGTAGATACGAGTGTCTGACAAAGTAAAAAAATATCTTTAGCTATATGGTAGATCAGGAATCTCATGAGACCATACTGATTCTTTTTGATTATTTGACCAATGTTCCTGACATGTTCTGCATCCTTCTATAAGTTGTTCTGTGTGTTGAGTCATACCTGGCCAGAACATTATCTGCCTAGCTCTTGGTTTAGTTCTCTGAAAGCCTTGATACAACTTATGGAAGTGGTTAAGTATTTCCTGCCTTGTATTGTTAGGAATAATTATCTTGTCGTCACCAGCCATTAACCACCCTTGATATAATGAAATAGTGCTTTCCACAGAGTATGGCTGCTCTGGAATTCACTCTTCTTCTTCTGCAAGTCCAGCCCTCACATACAAGGTTGTGTAAAGCTTGTATTACAGGATCTATGTGGGTCTTCTTTCAGTTTGTTTAACAAATCTGTGGGGAGGGTCAAGGTGGCCTTAGCTGCATAGATGACCTTTTCATCAGTCATTTCATCATCTGGTTCTGTAGTATGTTTCCCTGCATCTCTTGAGAACATGTCTGGAATTAACATTCCTTTACCAGTGGTATGTGTGACTTTAGGATGACATTTCTGTAACTGAAATAGCATGCATTGTAGCCTATCAGTTGCTTTTCTAGAAGATTTGGAGAATATAGCCTGCAGTAGTTTATGATCAGACTGTACCTCAACTTGTATTCCATATATGTGCTGATGAAATTTCTTTGTGGAAAACACAATAGGTATAATTTTGTTCTGATTCTGTCAGAACTTGTGGTGCATATAAAACAGAGCAGACAAAGCTCCTAAACAATCTTTGGATGAGTATGCTTGAATGGTGATTGGCGTGTTGGGATCATAGAATTTGAGTACTGATGCATTACAGAGCTCTGGCTTTAGCTGTTCCAGTGCCTTGTCATATTCCCAATACCATTGCCAAATTATGTTTTTATGTAGCAATGGTCTCAGTGGAGCAGTTAAAGATGTTTCACCTGGGATGTACCATGCAATGAATCTAATCATCCCCATGATTCTCTGTAATACCTTCTTATCCTATTGTTTAATGGTCGCTGTGACTTCAACTCTACTGTCACCTGGCCTGAGTCCTTGTGGTGAGAAAATGTGTCCCATGTATCTGACTTCTTATCACGATCTAGATTTTATCTGGGTTGAACCTGATATTCTCTGCTTGAGCCATTGCTATCATTTTCTTCAGGGTCTGATCATGTTCTGCTTGAGTTAATGCTGCAATTATGATGTTATTGGCCATTTTATGGACATCTGCAATATCTCTGAATCTTTCATTATTCTTTTGTTGAACCAAATTCACTAGCTGACCTTATTCCAAAAGATAGGTGGAGAAACTTGTATCTTCCCCAGGGTGTACATAAAGGGCACAGTTCAGATGATTCTTTATCTAATGTGACTTGCCAATATCCGTCTATTTCAGCTAAGATACTGAATATGCTTTTACCAGCTAGCCAACACTGAACACCTGCTGGTGTGGAGAGAGAGCAATGCTGTCTCATTAAGGTTTATCCAAATCCTAATCTTCCAATTTTTCTTTTCAGTTATGACCATGCTGTTAACCTATGGAGAGAGTTTGTCTATAATGCTTTTCTTTTCTAACTGCCCAAGTGCATTGCTGAGTCTGTCTGTCACTGCAAAAGTTATATTTCTGCAGCTGTGTATGACAGGGCTGACCGATAGGTCCATGTGTGAGAGATGCTTCCCATGGAACTCTCCTAGTCTCCTGAAAACTTCCGAGTGTTGTGCAATCAATTCTTTAACACCGTCTGGGTGCCTTGGTATGTATTAGGTCTCATATGTGCAAGCTTCTCTGCCTAACAGCTGTGTCGTAGATGCCTTAATGATGAAGAACTGAAGACTGAACTTAGCCTTGGCTGTTGCTGCTGTTAGGGTGACATCTCCTTCAGGGTCTATTCTGGAACTGCCACATGCTGTAAGCACAACATCAGACTGCTTTATCTGGATGGGACTTGGTATCTTTTTTAAAAAGGTGAATTGGTAAAACATTAGCTTCAGCCTGAGTGTCAAGCTTCGACTTTATAGGTATATTCCTGATATACAGTGTACTCAGGTGCCGCTGAGTGCACAGTACCCATTTATTTCCCTGCGATACTGTATGTACAAGAAGAGATTGCTCACATTCTAATTCAGCCAGAGATTTGTGGCTCTTTCTTTTGGGTAAGTTTGTTGCTCTGCACATTGAAGAACAGTGATTTAATTTTCCACGTTTGTGATATATTACTCCAAAGGCTGGGTGTCTTACTATAATGTGTACACAGTTTCTTTGTCTGAGCTGTTGGTGAGTCTGTTTTGCTCTCTCAGGTGACTGTGCCCTGCCCGTGCTGCTCTAAGTGCAAGATCCTGTTTGAGCTTGTCAGGATGTGGCCCAGACACGATCTCTATTTTGGTCTTTATGGCTTGTGAGACTCTGCAAATATCCACTGCTTTTTGCAAGCCCAAACTGGGCTCCCTCAACAACCTTACCTTTAGTCCTTTGTCAGTGACACTGAACACAATTTTTAATCTAAGCATGTCCTTTTCATATTTTCAAACTCGCGATTTCTTGGTTTTTGGCCTCAGTTTTGTGGCACACTTGTCTAAACTGCTCTTCCCCTCGGCATGGGTGAGACCAGAACCCATTGTTCAAACACAATGTTTTATTTAGGGTTACAACCATTCCTAAGACCTCATCCAGAGTGGAAGCTAGTTCAGTTGGCTGCTGTCAGATTGTTTTAAACTTCCAGGGTCTTCTCTCTCTCACTATATGCAGTAAAATGGCTACTTTTTTCCTCTCATCTGATCCTGAGGCTATCGTGTAGATGTGGAAGCATTGTTTCCATCTCCTTCAATTCTCAGCAAGTTTACCTAGGAAAGAAAGACAAAGGTGTCTTGCAACTCTCCATGTTCAGGGTGTGTGTTTGGTTTAATACTGTTTTCTAGTTTAACTACCTTAATTATTTTTTCACTTTTGTGTGTTCACAGTGTTCCGTGTCTTGGTGCTTCTGTATTTCCTGTTTGGTTCCTGCTGGTTTCTTGGATAGCATTTCTTGTCTATTTGTAGCAGTTTGTTTGCACTATTTGATAATCCATTGTGGGACGGACAAAAAAAAAAAAAGCCACCTTCTTGCTTCAGGCAGAACATGGTCACTTGTGACACCATGTCATGCTTTCTAGTGTAGTCAGGCAGCTGAGTGTCTTCTTTGTGACTATGCTGCATCGCCTCCACTCCAGGAACCAGAGTGAGTCCAGAGATATGAAAGTAAACCCGAACTCGCCTTATTAGTTATAGGAGTAGATGACATCCTACAGACTCTGAGAATGCAGACCCTAAATGTGTTTGCCTCATGTGTGCAACAGACTCCTCACAATGGGAGGCCCTCTGTTGATTACACACGACTAATTTTAAAGAGACACTACTACAATATACTACATGAAATAAGACAGAAGGAATTGTAACAGATGACAAGGACATAAGAAGGCAAGGGGAAGCAACAGAATAATGGAAGGCTGTTTTGCAGTGAGAACAAGGATCCACATTGCTCAGTTTGAAGCCAGTGGGACTATTCACATGCTTGAAGTTAAGCACATGTAAGTCTTTGCTGTGGTGAGGCTTTACATTTGGATCTGTAAGATATCAATGAGGGAGTCATGGGAGTATGGCTCTATTTCCCCATTTTAGGGCTGGAAGACTCTTAGTCCAGATGAAGTTATTTTTCTTGAATACATTTTTATAAAATTCCTTTCACTTTTTTGTAACTGTTTAGAAACAGAATTAATTTTAAAATAAACCCTGAATGCTGATTAAATAACCTTAAAAGCCTAGCTGAAACTACGAAAAGCAACCAAAATACAGAGTTAAAACAAACATACCATCCTTAATCTGCTGCTGTGGCTACTCATTGAATCATGATACTTTATAGAATTTATTTGAGAGTGGAATTTAAGCTACCGCATCAAGCCAGCCTGCAAGAAAACCTAAGAAGTCAATGCTTAAATAAGAACAATATTTTAAGAACGTTAGAGGTTAGAACTCTATTAAACATATTGTTCCAGTTTATTTGTTTACCAGTGGCTGTACAAATAAGTAACTATAAGAATGCTGTACCTTCACAGAGCAATAGCCAAAGCAATCAAAGCTAAATCAGATCATCATAACCTGTAACATAATGATTCAGTGGATTAAGCCTTAAATAAAATTGACAGGATGTTTAACAAAAAGGCCTCTTAAGTATAGTTTTAGGATAATGAAGTTCTAATTAGTTTCTAACCCTACATGCAATATTGCCAACCACAAGCATTAAAAAATCATGAGTCAAGCACCAAAAACCATGAGATTAGCCTAAAAATCATGAGATTTCAAAAATATGTTTGGGTTCTTTTTATTTGTTTTCTGGGTTTCATGCCTTTAGGATTCATCTTTTCAAACCTTTCTCCATCTTTCTTGACTTTTGAGTAAATAATTTCTCAAATAATGTTGAGAACCTTTCCCACTTAATTCCCCCTTTCTTAAATGAACTAAAAGTGGGTGAGAATTAGACTTGGCATCCTTTCTGGAAGTGTCATTGAAGTCAGGAGTTCTTGCAGCATCTATGAAGTATGCTCCTCCAGAACGTCAGGCACTTAACAGAGTTAAACCACTTTAAGTATTTAAAGCATCTATTTTGAGTTAAAGCAGTTTAAAAGGTTAAAGTCTATACTTAAAAAATTAGATCAATCTAGCTACATTGCTCAGGGCTGTGACAAATTTCACATCCTGAGCACCAGAGTTAGGCTTACCTAACCCCCTTGTGTAGAATTCTTCTGTCAATTCAGCTACTACCTCTCAGAGAGATGGATTAACTACATCCATGGAAAGACCCCTTTGGTCAATGTAGGAAGTGTCTACACTACAGTGGCACACCAGCAGCACCATAGCTGTGTCACCGTAGCAGATGGATTGTAGATAGTTGTTAATTTAAGGTGACCAACTCTTCAGATGTCTCATCTCAATTAGCTGCTTTGAGACTTTAAACTGCTTTAACAACCAAATCCTAGTCCCACTGACTTCAATGGGTGCTCAATTCTAACACTTTAACACATCTTAAAGCATTTAAACTGCCTTAAGCCTTTACGATGGCACATAATTGTGTGTACACAAACCAAACTTCAGCATCAGGTGCTGTGCAGAAACTTTAAAAAATGGTGTCATTGGGCCACCAGCACTTCTCGTTCCCTCAAAGCATAGTCAACAGTCTAAGTCACTTGTAGGATGTGCCAAAACATTTTTCTTCTAATTTTTAATTTGCAATTTTTCAAAAATCTCTCCTTTGGGTGGAAATCAATCTTGGTAAAAGCTCACCCACAAGGGATCTTATCTGAGAATGTTTTGAGCATCTGAAAATAGGGGTTAGAATGGAAGCTGGAATCTGGAATTTAACTATAGAGATCACTAGGGGTGATCATTATTATAAGTGTTTGTTTGAGACACAGTTATTATATATTACTTAAATATTTACTTGGCCAAACCTCTGATCAACTAAAACAAAACCTACACATGCCAAAGAGCTAGTACTAAACTGTGGTAGGGGAACTCAAAGCTGGCACTAGCATTGAAGAAGGGACAGAGGTAGGGCGAGAGACATAAAACCACAGAAAGTGATCTCATGTCTTTAAGCTGTCCAATGAATCATAATAATAAAGTTCTAGATGAGTGCTGAGGGGGACATATGTCATTTCAAGGAAAAAAGTAATAATTTTAGATGACATTTTGAAACACTCCATGGAAATGCATTTGAAATGTAATATGGGGACTCCAATAAAGAATATGCTTTTAATACATTGCAGATTACATGTGATCATCAGTTTAAGACGTCCCCTCAACAAGCAAGATAATTCAAGTAGACATTTAGTCTGTCTATACAGTTTGGCTTGCCATCCTTTCAAATGCAAAACTCTAATGTTTCTTCATAGCTGAAGAAACAGAGGGGGTATGGTTTTAATTTTTCAAACTCTTCTGCAAATAAGCTTAAACATTTTACAGTTAAAAGGACAGAATTTACATTTGCTGCGTCTGGTCAGTTTTAAAATTGTATCTGTTATGAATCATGTTCACTTTTAAAGTTCATTTAACTTGGCTTATGGTTTACTTTTTAAAAAATGTTATGCACCATTTGAAGCTGCACTCCCAACCGCTATTAGTAATAATAAAGGCATGCAGGTTCCAGCTGATGGCCCTCATGTAAACTTAGATTTTCATAGGAAAAAGCAAACAGGAACTGTACAGCCTGTACTAAATCCCACAGGCTCGTGCCATTATGAATGCCAGGAGTTTTAATCAAGGTACAGCCATTTATAAAACTTCTTGCAGCCTCAACGAGATGGTTGTGTGGAATTCATTAGAAAAAATATTAAGAAATGTGGTTTTTAGCTTTGAATTCTAACAGGAAAACATGGCTGCCACCTATCTCCCTATATGATCAGATGAAGTCATGAAAATAACTCCAGTGAGACTTGAAAGCTTTGGGCACCTTGTGGGACTGGGCCCTTATTGACTACATTTCTAATTCTATACCTATGGATTAATCAATTTTGTTCCCAACAATGGCCAGATGAAAAGAGCATCTATTTTAGGTCAAAATATGATTGACTTTCAACAAGAATGGAATACACACACGATCAAATGAGAGCAGTGTGATATAGTGGTTAGATCATTGGGATAAGAAGTCTGGCAGAGTGGGATTTCCAAAGGCACAAATAAGAGGAGGTTAAGTATTCAGCATCCATGGATTTACATTGTTGAGTGTCTTTGAAAGTCCACCCTTGAGTTCTCTTTCAGGCTCTGTCCCTGGTCTTGCTGTGTCACTTTGGATAAGTCACTTAAGCATACAAGGTCCAGGATCTCTCTATACCTCAATTTCCCAATCTGTAAAATGGGGATAATACTTATTATCATATTGTGATGCTGTTAAGCTTAACTCATGCATGTTTTTAAGCACTCTTAGCTCTTCCGCTGGCAGGTGCTGAAGTGCAAAATATTCTCCAATGTGACAATGGTATTTAACAGAAAAAAAATGTTTACCTTGATGTCGCCTTTAAAACAGAACTACTTATTCACTATGCATGTGGTGGGGGGAAGGAGAAACCAAAATGCAGTCCATTTGCCATATCTGTCAAGCCTAAAAGTTTACCAGTATTGAATGAGTAATGTAAAGTTTGGCTGAGACTAACTATAGCCTACTTAATAACTAGAATTCATAACCAAATAATTTATTGCATGCACTTAGTGTCCCTTTCCATTTGCAGAATGCCCCTGAACATACTATGCCTTTGTCAAATACCTTCTGGAGTTTTTTGGTGCAAGCATTCAACATTCCAAATGCACTAGTCAGAGGAGCAGAATTTCCAGAATCAGCTTTTTGGTACCAGTGCTTATAGTTAGAACCTCTACATTTTATTACTGGGAAGACCTTAAAATGCTTGCTTAAAATTTCCTGTTTTGGTGAATTTTCCCACAAGTAAACTCATTGGCTAGAATAGTTTCAGAAAGCAAACACAGTTGAAGGGTATTTCCTTACAAAGACTACTGAGTATTAGCTGCAAATTGCTTGCAGCATTCACCCAGCTACACCAATTATTCTAAGATATTCTCAAACTCTTGCTTGGACGGGCCCTATAGAGACACTGGGTTAGTCTAGATAGGGAAAGGCCTTTTGCACTGTCTGGTTTCTGTGATTCCAAGACAAGAATGGCTCTGGGGGAGGAATTCTTAAGGTAGAAGAGATTAAGTCAGGAATAATTGGGCAGCATTGTGTCAGCACCAGCAGCCTCGTTCTTTCCCAAGTGCAAGATTTGTACCCAAGCATACGCTGCGCTTCAATGAGCCGAGAGAAGTGCCACTCCAAGCAGTTTCAACACTTCAAGAAGAAAGAGTATTTACTTTGGAACAAAAGGATGATGAGCTCATTAAAAATACATGGATATCATCAATATTCATGCCAACTGCTTTCCAGTCACTTAATTGGAGAGGCTGGCTTAGTGGTATAAGTACCAGCTTTGCACCATAAGTCTAATCATCCTGTCTTCCCTTCACAGTGGATAAACTTAATTCCACGCAGCTTAATACATATAACTCTTTCAAATGAGACCTTAAAAAGTGCTGTCCTGCATGCTTACCAGAGACATTAAAGGTCACGTGGCATTGTTAACGTAAGAGGACAGGTTTCCCAATATCTCTGTCCAAAACCTCTATTTCTAGTGCACTTATACAGTCTATTTGCGTTATGTGCTGGAAGCATAGTTTGGGATGAAAGGTGCTATATACATGCAATACTTTAACATTAAATAATATACCTAATTATACAAGTACTACACTCACAAAGAGGGAATCTTAATGGTCCAGTTCCCTCTGCCCCCCCTCTTTTTTTAAACAAACACACACACACGTTTTAAATTGTAGCTCTCATCGTTTCTGATTCCCCATTTGTCAATAAGTAACCACAAATAAAAATAAGGATTTGAGTCAAATCAAAACAAACATTCCAAACTTGGCTTTTTGAGAAACTGGTAATTTACATGAATAAAATATTTAATAGTGCAATTCACAAGTGATCCATCCCAACCATGTTTTCAGACTGGAGAAAAAATATTGACATGTACAGTACACCAAACAAGCTTCTGTGGACTGTGATCATAGGACAGGATCCAGGCAACTGAACACGCTAATTGCCCAGTGGTTAGAAAAAGCACAGCTATATTGGGATGATCTTCACAGGTAGGACTTTATAAACCAGCCAAACTTCCTCCACCTATTGTATAACAAGACTGATTCACTTCATAATCATAGTAAGCTACCTAATTCATGATTCCTGGATAGTAGAAAGCATGCAGCCTCAGGTTTCACAATTACTTAACTTGCACTTTACCATTTAGACACTATTCATCTTTTTTTCCCCCACCCAGCAGCTGCTGATAGCATTCAAAAGGTATCAAAGTATTTTATGCAATGCATGCATAATATCACATATGCCTTCTTAGAGGTCTGAATCCTGGAGAAGGCCATGGAAAGACTCAAAGGCAGCAGTTAAATTATTCCTAGACACTGAGAGGCCATTCAATGGGACTCTGCTCCTCTTGTATTCTGTAAATCAATGTTCGGTAGCACCTTTTGCTGCATCTCTGTGGAAGGGGCCAGAGGATATGGGGCGACTGGGTCCATAATTATATGACCTGGGGAGAGTGGCACTGAATTCCATCTCCCACCAGGTCCCTATGCAAATTCAGTGTACTCAAGCTTTAGGCAGAGATCACAATTTGGCCCTAAAATTAGTCACAGGTCATACATGTCCACAGGGGGAAGGTCCATCCATGATTAAAGAACAGAACTGACCGTCTGAATATCTAGGTTCTATTCCTTACTCTGTCACATATTTGGCTGCATCACATTGGATACATTATGTACCCCCACTACCTTGACTACCTTACCTGTAAAACAGGGATAATACTTCCCTATCACGTCTGTCATGCCTCATATACTACAGTGATGAGCACCATAGGAATGCCCATAATAATAAATAGCTATGCAGTTGGCATGCATGCTGTATACACACATTATATGTTTAATTCCATTTGGGGTGCATTCACCTCATTGAACTGGAATCTTAATAGATGAAAACTTTCCCATCTCAATTTAAACCATTTTGATTAACATATTTGTATGCAATGACAATCTGAAAATCTTAATGTCATGTTATTGAAGCATTTAAAGGGATAAGGGCAAATGACTGAGGAGGAGAACTTTTAATTAAGTAATGCACTTCTCACCTTTGCTCTGCTTCCCAAAATAAAGATTTAAAAGGACCCAGGATCCAGAACAGATGCCTACAACTTTCTATATTCTGAAAGGACTCGGTCCTGACTTTGATTAAACCCATCCACTTCACTGGGAGTTTTGCCTGCATTAAGACCAGAAGATCAAACCCAGTATTTGTAAGATAAGTAAATTCCTTAATTGCTTTCAAATTTCATTACAATATTCGAGATCAAACACTTCTAAAGGGGAAACATTAAGAAAAATGTCTATTGGGTTGTGTGTGCACTAAGTATAGTGTCTAGTACATGGAATTTGGTACTTGACATAGCCGTCTAAAACAAGTATTTTAGGAGTAAACATTGCTCCAACTGCCCCATGCACCACTGTGAGTGGAATTTAAAAGTTTTAAAATAATTCCTGTGATTATAATATTGATCTCAAATGGTTAGCTCACACACACACTGTGCACGAAGACAGTAGTTACTGAGATCTGCATGACCAGTAAATTTCTTCTCAGGCAAAAGTGCTTTTGACTTCTTGAAGCCTCTGCCACCTGTTATAATACAGGTTTATAATCACAGTGATTTATTGGGACACTGCAAGTACCAACTCCAGAACACACAGGTAGCACTGAACTTCCAATTAACCCTCCAGGTCAGATCAACAACAAAAAAAATATATAGGAGAACAACTTAACATGAAGATAATGACACAGCACCATCTATTGGTGGAGGTGCTATCAATACTAATCATTACAATACTGAAAATTGCTGAAAAAGCTCAATATAAAGTTTACTTCAGATATCCCTGGATTTAGTAGTACTCAAACACTTCTTTAAAAAGGCACCAAATACAGCCAAAGGTCCAGAATTAGCAGTGCTGTTGCAGGGAGATATGATCACCATGTGGTTTCTGTTGATTACACCCTGGGCTCTGTTCAGAGAGGCTGCTGAATCATTGCATCCAGGGCTCCTGGATCATCCCCATTCTCTAGACCCAATTGTAGGACTGCACTTTTCCTTCTGCCCAAGTGAGACTATGACCCCTTGATGCCTCTGCAACCTATTCCTAGGGTCCTGTCTGGGAGCGTACACTGACTTAGCAGCATCCCAAACTCTACACTCAGTGTGATCTAGAGTACACATAGTGCATCATCATTTACGTTACCATCTATCCTTGGGTCTGGGTGACATGTAAAAACCGCTAAACAAAAAACACATACTATTATGCACTCGGGTTTATAGAGTTACCAGAAACCCTCTGTATAAATCAAATCCTACAGCATACCATGGAGAATACTCTATTCTCTCTCTCAACCTGGTTTCTAAACATGCCGGTGACACCAATATCCCCAAAAGAAGTGGCTGCTGACTCTATTTCTGATATACCATCAACTTTGCAATAAGCACATTAGAAACAACATCTAATGAAAATGACTGATGAGAAGTGCTATGTAAGAGCAGGGTATTACAAGGATTAATTTGGACATTATCTGAATAATATTTCTGCTGAAGTGTATACCACATAACCATAACATACATCAGTACTGCAGTGGGGAGAGAACTCTTAAAGGACATCCAAGGAAAGAAATTTCAATTTGTTAAAATGGAAGTAACTGTAACCGGACTGAGAGTGACAAAGATGAGAACCAAAAAAAGAATGTCACTAAGAATTAAAAAAAATATATATAAACATTTTTAGGTTTTCTTTCCCACATGCACGGTTGAAAATTATTTTATTTCAACAAGATATTCTCTGTGTTACATAACATTTTGACTAAGATATTTAAACTTCTGGTGTCAAGGTTCTCTAACATGTCAAAAAAGATTTTGCACTAGATCCTCAGCTGGTATAAACTGGCGAAGCTCCACTTATATCAGCCTAGGATCTGGCCCTTTATAGAGAGATTTGGTATGATTGACAGCTGTTTTCTTAGACAGACTTTTAATTTATTTTAGAATATACTTTCAGAAACATGATTTCTGTTTAAATAAGAACATCTTATTCTGGAGGAAGGAAGATCAGGTTTAAGACGAAGACGACCTAGCAGTTATTTAGCACTTTTTTTACATCTTCAAATTGTTTCTTTAATGATGGCCAGGACTCACCTAAATCACAGGATAGTTGTATCTCTCCATTTTACCCACATGGCGAGTAAGAGTGCTACAGTCATTATGGAATGGAAGACTATGAATTAGTTGGGGACAAGTTTATCATGACAACACGGGTGAAAAGATAAAACCAATATCCTGCTTTGCCCCCATTGAGGATTAAAATGGCTGTTGACTACACACCCGCTATTGTAAGAGGAGGTAATATATTGCTATGATACAGACACAACAATGCTAAACAAAAAATAATGTTTCATTGAAATATATTACTTTAGGATTAGCTGGCAAGGGAATGTTATATTTTGTGGTTGACAAATCATATCTTTGTTAAACGATTGCTAACATACCAGATATCCAGACACCATTATGAAACAAAAATAAATCAAGAAAAAACTGAGTCAAGGAGATTAAAGATTAAGGCTTCAGTTTTCAAAGGGGCCTAAAATAGCCACTCCCACTGAAAATCAGTGGCAGCTGGGCCTCTGACATTTAGACTATTTTGAAAATCTCATCCTAAAGGAATAGATCCAAATTCTATGTGAAGTCACTCCAGATTTAACACCAGGGTAAAACCAGAATTTAGTCCAATGCTGCAGGTTTCAAGGGATACTGAATATGGGGAGTACCCAAAACTGAACTACAGGGCTAAACATTTTTTTTAATAGCAGAGACACAAAAAAGGAGCCACCCCAGGAATACTGTACAAATAGGGCCTGATTCTCCTTTCATTTCCAACAGCTTTATACCAGTATATCTCCAAAGACTTCAGTGGATTTACTCCTGGATTACACCAGTGTAAGAGAGAGAAGAATCAGTATTTAGTAATAGCACATCATTTTCAATATCACCATGACCATTGTCACAGAAAGAAGAATAAATATAATTGACTTTCTCCTTTTGTAATAACCTTCATTTGGATTTGAATGAACTATGCTGAAATCAGAATCCCTGAAAGACCAATTTCTTAGAACTTTGCCATTGTGCTTAGCATATGACAGAAGGAGCCAGGAACACAAATATGGCCCCAATTCTGCAGAGATGCACACAGGTGGACCCCTGCACCCAAGCAGAGCCTCAGTGAAGTCTAGACAAGAGGGGATAGTGTCATGGATAGCTGTTGCAAGGACCCATGCCAGAAAGCAATCTGATTCCTATCTCCAACCCAGCCGTAATGAATAAGTAGTATTACAGATCACCATTGCTCTCTGACAATCCAGAAACAATGCCTAGGCTAACAGGATATCTAGACCACAAGGCATTTTGTCACAAGATACTAGGCATCCTAAATAATTGACACAGACACTATCACGATAGATTAATCTATGTGCTTCCCCCTATTGACAAGCAACGCATCCATCTTAGGGGCCTGTGGCAGCCAGTTCACTTCTGTGTAGGCTTCTATCCTTGCAAAGCACTAAGAAAGGAATGAGGGTTTCAGTGAAAAGGAAACTAAATGGTCTGATCCAAAGCCTATGGAAAGGC
Organism: Emydura macquarii macquarii; assembly: GCF_026122565.2. Classification (NCBI taxonomy): domain Eukaryota; kingdom Metazoa; phylum Chordata; order Testudines; family Chelidae; genus Emydura; species Emydura macquarii. The sequence continues at coordinate 3,734,141 of NW_027131105.1, read as the reverse complement.
TCCCATTGATTGCAGTGGGGTTTGGATCAAGCCCATAGAACACTAATAAGAGCTGATGTAAAGAGTTTCACAAAGGAAGCTGGTTTTATTGGAATGATAAAACTTAGGAACTATGCTACACATTCCTGTGTGCCTTTTATGGGCACTTTAACATATACAGATGACACTTAGCTCAAAACATTGCACCGGCTGCTCTCATAGCATTACATGCATATGGACAGGGAGGCTGACAAGAAGGGACCAGTTAGAAAATCCCTGCGGGAGATAAACAGTTGCCAAGCAGCACTCTCTGGAAGAAGGGAGCAAACCCCCTACAGTGCCACTCTACAGAGTGAATCACAAATCTCATGTTCAGGGTGCCTAAAGCTGCTGATAGAACAAACTAACTCAGTGCACACACTTTACTTCCTCTCCAGATCATCAGCCCTCAATATTAAGAGCAGACCACCAGGGATCTAGGTGCCTGTGGAATTTGGATGTTACAAGCATACCACACTACTATGTTCTCAAGAACCTCTCCAAAACCAGGCAGTTTCATGTTGGTGCAGTAACTAAACGGGGAGTGAGTTCAGGAAACTCTTCTTGGATCTTTAACAAGGGCCTTACTTACCATTTGCTTAAACATGGCAGCAGCACTGACTTCTCCAGGCACTAACTATTTTTGTTATTACTCAGTCCAATGGAATCTCCACTGGCTTTAACCACCCATGTAGGACAAAGGTCTATCTCGCAGCAAGATGACTCCATCTCTATAAGCGCATACAGACAACATCAGCAAAACTGGGTGAAAACCTATCACTGTGCTTTTCACACCTCCAACTCTGGTACTTTCCCCATAGGAGCTGCCAGGCTGTTTTCAAGGTCAATTAACATAGTTTGTGAAATTGACAATGTATTACAGCAAGGAAAATTCTGCTCTGTTACTTAGTCAAGGCAGTCAGGATTAATCAGACTGCCTGATTTGGAACAGTTCCACTTGCCTGGATTTCACAAATTTAATGGCTCAGTTTCTTCTCCTACCTGAGTCTCAGCCATAGTGGCATGACACTTCTCTGCAGTAGTGTCAGTCAGTTGCCACCTGCACTCTAGCTTTCTCCCCTACCATTTCACATGTTCCAGACTATCTGTAAGGATGACGTAAGGCAGTCAGCTTCCGATGCTGCGGTGTCAGCCATGGGCAACAGATACTAATAATGTTCCACTTGCAGTGTGGAGCAAGAGGAGAGAAGCATTCTGCTGAGCCCAGAGCATTCTGGTATCTCATTCATGCCCTTATGATCTGAGGGTGTGGCAGGTTTACCACTCTGACAGTATCAAGGAAAGGCCATGATTTCAGCACCACTCATGTTGATTGGATCATGTAAACTGTGCATTTTTAACGTTCCTTTATTTACGCCCCATCGCAAAAATCTCATTCAGAGGTGGCTGAAAGGATTGCTGGGCCAGCTCATAGGGCTATGCCCATTTACACTGGCTGAGAATTTGGCTCCCAGAGCATAGTTTGTCTATCAAAGCATTTTCACCCAAACCAGCATTTTTAAAACGTTCACTAACCAGAGCTTCCTTATCCTGGGATGGGAACGTGACAGGTATTATAACTGCATGCAGTATCTCTGGGGGACCACACTGTATTAAGTTTATGAACGGTTTATGTATCACTGAAGGCCAAGGACTGTGTGCAACTCCGGAGAAAGAGGGTTGCCAGAGCTCGTCTAGGAACTAAAAACAGTGGGGAGGCGATTCAGGTGAATCACTCAGATTGCAAACACCAAAGAATTACCACCCCTGGGAGGCTTGCATATACCGATTAAAACTGAGTTTTCCAGAGATCAACAGAAAAACAATGGCTTTTGGCATAAAAAGCCTGCATTTAAACTGACCCAGTGCCTTTTTTCTGATCCAGCTAATGGAGAGAACCCGCTGTCCAAGGAAGGGGTCAACACTTAGGGAAGGATTGGAAAGATCTTGGCCTGCTAGGGCCTGTAAGGTGATCTCTGGTGAGCTGTTAGCATGTATATAAGAACGTCTATTGTTTTCTCTGCAATGCCTTTACCTTAAGAATAAATGTACTTGGTGGGGAGATCACTGTGTAAGGCCAGGAGCTATGCACTATTAAAACCAAGTCAGGAGGGAGGGAGATGTGTGTCTCTGCCCAAGAGAGGCAGGGAGCCTGAAAGCTTAAGTGGGTGCTCTTAAGGGACCACAGAGGGGGAGTACAAGTGTAGTTAATGCTGAAACTGTCACAGGGAGAAAAGCAAATAGAAGAGATCTCACTATGCAAATTTCATCTACCTTGGACAGGTTGTTATGACTGAAAAGTGCTTTGGGATGAAAGAATCTCTAAAATGTAAAAATCATTATCAGTTAATTTGCCTTGGAAAATGGGCATCTCTCGGTCAGATGCCTGGGTATAGCTGAGCTGTTATGTCCACAATTCAAGAAGGTATTTAAATACCTACCTAATTTTAAATCAGTGGGATTACTCATATGTTTAAAGTAAGGCATGCATTTAAGTATGTTGCTGAACTGGGGGACTAAGCCAAGTGCCAGCACTTTCTCTTCTCTCCATTTTAAAACTGTTGGGCAGACGGGAGCATGGTGTATTTCCTCTTATTTGGAATTTCGAGTGACATACTCTAAACCATGAAAAGTGCATGTAGATCACTCAAAGATAAGTGCCTTATTAAACATGTGTTGCAATAATAAACTAAAATCACAAATAATAATATGCACCTAATCAATTTTATTCAATAGTGGAGCCGTTATGTAATTTGGATTCCTGCCACCAGCATAAAACAAAGGAATCTGCTGCTTCAGCTGTCATTGAAATCTGCAGCTGATCAAATGGTGGATTATATATTAAAACCCCAGCAATTATACATGAGCCAAATGGTCTCTCTGTAATTTGAATCTTGGTGCTTGTGGCCATAAGCCTGGTAGAAGCTGTTCATTTATATTACAATAAAAAGAACACTTAAAACTAGGGGTACTGTCAAAGTTCATTTGGGATGAGATGTGGGGGGGGGAAAAATCTATTCTGGAATTTTTCTGTCACTGGTAAAAATAACACTGTGAAGTACTGAAGAGAGAGAGAGAGATAAAAGGCTCCCTCACCACCTATTAACATATGAGCAAATACTTTTCATTTGTGACAGTGGCAATTAAATCAAAGTATTTTTGCTCTGCCCCCATCCTAGAAGTGAATCTGGCAATGCAATTTTGCATACTAAGCACACATTATAGCATGCTGGAAGCTAAAATCCAAAATTCAAATATTCTGGCATCATTTGAGATTATCAGCAGGGCCATTGGGTGCTGCAGTAATATAAATGTTTCATGTTTCTTATAAAATCATCTATGGCTATGCCAAAAGGCTCATGAAAAATATGTGGTTCTCTTTGGGCAAGTGACCAAAAACAGAGATGCGCTGGAAGTTTATTCAAACTTACAAGAACTTCTTTGGGTTGAAAACCTCATAAAAATCAATCTCTGATGTTTCCAGTAGTTCCTGGTTCAAACTGGGCCAAAAATACCATGAAAGATCATCCTTTCGTAATGTATCTGAGTCCTCATATCAATTTTGACTCAATCAATAGCATAATTGCTCTTTACAGAGCATGGTGTATGTGCCGATGAGTTCTTTGATGGCTGCTGAGTCTGATGCGCAAGTGACAGTCCCATCCACAAGTAGGGCACACCGATGCACTAGCAATGCTCTGAATCCAAGCAGCAGATGCCTTCCTCCTCTGACACTGGTCATCACAAAGCTTGATCCAATCCACCTCACTCCATCTACAGGCTGATTCCGCCAATTAGAACGGCATGCTGCACTCCCTTCCCAATCATCCCCAGAAATTCCAAAGGTTACTAAAATCATCTTTGCAAGCATATCAAAATCTGCACAGCATTCTGCCTTTTTTTTTAGGCCCATCATGAGCTTCAGAATATAGCACACTCTTCGGGATCCTGTAATCTGGCATTCACTTAACATGTCCAAGCCAACCAAGTCTTTTCTTATTTAAACAATGTTCCCATAAGTGACATACCAACACGATTTAACACTTCCAGTTGTCACCCGATCTTGCTATCTTACTCGAAGAATTTTACGCAGGTATCTGATATGAAAGCTGTTTAGGATTTTGGTATGTCTGGTGTAAGTTGTCCAGGTCTCTCGACTAGTCAAAATATACAGAGAGGAATTTAAAAATGAAAGAGCAAATTTTGGCCAAATTTTTATTGATTTGAAAATTTTGGTAAAAAATTCAGGTTAGTTCTTAATTTTATCTTGAACTATTTCACCCAGCTCCTTCAACAATTTGTTGTGCCGCAGCATTGCAGAGCTACAATACAGTATGTTATATACTAACTCACCTAATGTCCAAGGAAATGCAACAGCACATAATGATCTGGCGCTAAGTCTTCTTCCTATACAAAAGTGGGATAGCACCTGCCCTATGGTTTTTGCTGTTCTATACAAAGAAAGAAATGTCCATTCACGGCTTGTCATGTTTACATAAAAAAGTCAAAGGGCCATATTGTGGTAAGCCCTAGCACAGGATCTCAGCTAAGGGGAAAGGTGCGAAAAGTCTTTACTCTCTCTTGCTCTAGCATGCAGGCATTAGCCAATACATGCCTGGGTGGCAAAAACACTGCTCCCTCTTAGCACCCCCATGAAAGCCAGATGTCTGAAAGAGGAGAGAAAGTATGGGGGTCCTGGCCATAGCCCCCTCTGCACTGGCCAGGGACAAAAAGACCCTGAACAAGAGCCTGACCCAAAGCCCACTGAAGTCAATGAAAAACTCCAATTAACCTCAATGGGCTGAGGACTATGCTCCAAGTGTGGTGCAGCAGCCATGCTTCTCTACTGCTGCCTGGGAACCAGTAAGAATTCCTCCTGTGGACTCTGGCAGCAGCATAACCCTTCCAGGGTCCTTCTAACACACCCAGGGGAACTAGCTCTCTATACATTTCGAAGCTCTTAACGGTGTAGAACAGATTATTTTCATGTGCTGCATGCTATGCCTTGAACCCCGGAAAATATTTTCCCAATGAAAATTTAAGACTCCTTTAGCCCCCACAGGAAAATAAACACCCATGAATATATAGGCCCAGTGCTAGCACAAAAATGATCATATGGGAAGTTAAAAAGCCCTCAGGCATTTTGTTGTACTCAGTAACTGCCTGCTCATGTCCTAGCAGACCAGCCTGCCTATCCTTGAATATGGCTATGCACTATTTTAGCAACCTCGCCATTTGACTGTCCTCTACTTTGCCTACATTTCATTTCCCAGCATTGCTTGTTAATCTTATAATTAACCTATCCCTTCTGCTCATAGATTTTAAGGTCAGAAGGGACCATCGTGCTCATCTAGTCTGACCTGCTGCATATCGCAGGCCACAGAACTTCACCTGCCCATTCCTGTCATAGAACACTAACCTTTAGGTGAGTTACTGAAGTCTTCAAAACCATGATTTAAAGACTTCAAGTTACAGAGAATCCACCATTTACACTAGTTTAAACTTGCAGGTACCCATGCCCCATGTTGCAGAGGATGGCAAAAAAAAAACCAAACAACCCAGGATCTCTGCCAATCTGACCTGGGGGGAAATTCCTTTGCTACCCCAAATATGCTGATCAGTTAGACCCTGAGCATGTGGGGCCTTCATCCCATTACCCCAGAAGTTTTTCCATTGACTACAATGGAGTTGGCACGTGCCTCAGATGATATCTCATTTTAGAGTTAGGGACATTATAATTCACTATTCTGGATGTTACTATGGTTGTTATGGAATAATTTAATAAACCAAGCAAGAGGAGCAGCCTGATAGGAAAGTTAAGAGCTTGTATTTACACACAAAAATCTGGATAATTAGCATTGATGGGAAGCAAATACAGAAAAAGAACATGACAGATAAATGGGAGTTTGCTAAAATATGATATTTTTTAGAATTGCTTGAGTACAGTAGGAGCTCTTCTAAATTTACTGAAGTGTCACAATTAATTTTGGTTGTGGAATTCATGTATGTTTTTAGTTAATCACTAGGATGTGCTGTCAAGCTTTAGTCCTTCTCTCTGCCTCTCATATTTTTCAAGGACACATGAGGGTCCAGAGTTTATTGTATTTGCAAAATCTAAACAGTTATAGAAAATCCAAGCAAATAAAAAAAAAAGTGATTTTATTTCAGCTCAGGGATCAGAAAGGAGGAAAGCTGGGGATCATTTGTGCTGCTTAGTTACTATACACAGCTACTTCACACTAAGTACAAGCGAAGGATGTGATGGTCCCGACCCTAAGGTGTAAGTCTATGAGTCTATCATGATCATCTAGGCTGACCGCCTCACATCGCAAGCCACAGAACCTCACCCCCCCCTCCAGTAATAGATCCATATCCTCTGGCTGAGTTACTGAAGCCCTCCAATCATGGTTTAAAGACTTCAGAGAATTCACCATTTACACTCATTTAAAACCGCAAGTGACCCGTGCCTCATGCTGCAGAAGAAGGTGAAAAAAACGAGGTCTCTGCCAATCTGACCTGGGGGAAAATTCCTTCCCAACTCCAAATATGGTAATCAGTTAGACCCTGAGCATGTGGGCAAGACCCACCAGTAAAATACCTAGGAAAGAATTCTCTGTAGTAACTCAGAGCTCTCTTCCTCTAATGTCCCATCTCCGGCCGCTGGGGATTTTTGCTACTGGAAGTCACCAAACGGCCAAAAGGCAGTCCCATCATACCATTCCCTCCACAAATGTAGCAAGTTCAGCCTTAAAGCCAATTTGGTTTTTTGCCCCCACTGCTCGCCTTGGAAGATTGTTCCAAAAATTCGCTGCTGATGGTTAGAAGCAGGGAGGAACACCACCACCTCCCTCATTCTTCCTCCATGATGCGTAGAAGCACTCAAAGCAAATTTTGCTTCCCATGATGACTATTTGGACAGCATGCTCAGTTGCCCCTTCCCCTGCTAACAAGCAGGGTTGCATTCTGTGTTGGGATGCAGGGTGTGGAGAGGTTGTGCCAGGGGATGCTGCACCCCACGAATGCTAAGGAACAGCACTGGGGATTGGAGAGTCGGGAAGTAGCCGGTGGTTCCACTAGCCAAACTTTGGAAGGGAGCACAGTACAGGGGATGTTACTGCAGCCCTGACAGGTAGACCTGGTCTACTCCTGGGAAACCTCTGTACACAAACTTTCACTTGCACTTTACACAGAGAGGAGAGTATCTGGCCTAAACATTGACTTGAACTTACACTGTAATGTATGGCAAAACTCTACAAACTACTCAAACAAGTAAAGGCAGTCAGAAAAGGTCAGGAAAAAGAAAGGTACAATATGGATTACAACCAACCATTCCAAGTAAAAGGTTTGTGATGGATCACTTTCCAAAGGATAAAATATCTGATAAAGTTCAGCTCAGGTCTCAATCAGAGCCAAAAGCAAAGTGGCAAGTATATTTGTGTTTCAGAAAATCCAAACAAAAGGCAAAGCAAGCTACTAAAGCTATAAAACAAAGAGAGAGACATGCTTTCCACAGACAGGATGGAAGTGAATTCAAGAGGTCTGTAGTAAGGTTTTACCATGAATTCACCAGCTTCCACTGCAATATGTTCTAAATCTTTCTGCAACATGTTTTTTCTGTTCCATCCACCACCAATGGAACGTGAACACTACTAATCTATTGTTGTCCAGAAACCTGTAAAGAATTTGCAGTCAGGAACAAGGACAGACCTGCAAAATGTATATGGGATGAAAAAAAGGTCTAAATTCTATAGTTGGTTTCAGAATAGTGCACTTGAAGTGTCCCCCCCGAAGAGTTGCTTCAATGACTCACTAGCCAATACAAGTGTGCTGCTACTATCCTGTCATGAGGAATCATGAAGTATTAATTTAGACATTCGACTTCTGTGATCTCCTTCAGCATCATGAAGGTCATTGGCTGACTGTCCTCTCTTTCAAAGTACTTGACATATTTGATATTAGAAATAAAATGTTTTATATACATGATAGATTTTGGCCTGATAAAAGAAAGTACAGCTGTGTGCCATCCACTTGGTGATGGTACCACATCCCAGACTGCCTCACTGACTCTGCAAGCGGTCTCACACACTCATTGTACAGGAGGGGTGACAACATAGAAGCATGTGGTAGGCACTTTTACCCATATGCTGTACTGAATACAGTTTAGAATTGTATGACAAAGATTCCTTGTTATGACAGATGTACTCCCTGTTGGGCTATAGAACTCTGTGTGCACGCACGCTATATCTTCAAAAAATGCATTACTATTACAGTTTTCTCCCATAGAGCTGATGACTTAAATTTAATGCAACATCAAGCTTTGTGCTAAATGAATCAGGGTCATGCTGGACCAAACTATGAACTATATATATTTAACTGGAAGAAACTTTCAAAATGCAAGCCTGCCAGATGTCTTGAAAAGCCAAAGACATCTTTTTGGCAGCCCTTTCATCCTGGCAGTGGTGCTGGAGCTAGGGGTTCTGCGGATACTGCCTGCACCCCCTGGCTTTGAAATAGTAATAACAAACATCAAATACATGATTTCTATGGATTCCATCATCAGCACCCTCACTATAACAAAAAATTGTTCCAACACCCCGGTACCCTGGAGAACAATCATTTTTTGCACTTCTACTGCCTCATCTCAACACTCAGTGATGTCCCAAATTTCTACATATGAAAGATGGCAGTCCTAACACGAGACTGTTAGAACATCAGAAAAAATTACAGATGAAAGTAAAATACAGTAGCTCTTTGGTTTGAATTCAGCATTTGATTTATTCTCTCTTTTAATCAGTACAATACCGTAAGGCTTAACTGTTAAATGTTTGAATTTGCCTTCATTTGAATGTTTATTTGCATTAGGTTGATTGTACCACCTCTTTCTTTGAAAGTTTGCTTCTCTTTTATGGAATGGAGTTGAGTTCTGGAGTTTATGAAAGACTTGGTCATGTTATCCTTCAAACAGGTAATTAGAAGAAATGAACAATTTTAGTCTAACAGAATTCCTTAATTTATGGCTAGGTTACATTGGTCAAATGCAGTATGTGATCTACAAAGGAATGTAAAAAAAGCAAAGACCAAAATGTGTTTCTGGAAATAACCATTCTCTGCATAATGGAAGAACCTGAGATCATTTCAATATGAATGTTGGGCATTACGTCAACATCACAGTTCCTGTAGCTCAGTAAATACAATATACAGTTGTCTAGCAGAAGAGCCCTTAAAAACAGATATCTGAACATTTCTGAAGTTATTCAAAGAATGCAAATATAGATCTTTATGTTTAAGTTATTCCAGTCCTTAGTCCGGTCATTAATCAGCCAGTGCAACTACAGAGCCAAAATAGTTATGATAATATCTATGATAAAGAAGTCACAATGGGAGAGAGAGAAATATCACAGTTCGCTGATGAGTTTTAGGCGGCGATGGCAAAAAGAAACCTCATTGTTTCAAATTCTTTCAGCTAGATTTCGTATCCTGATTAGTAGTTAACAATCCACTTAATTTCCCCCCCCCCTCCCCTTTATTAGCCTACCAATTTTCCCTTTTTCAAAAAACAACCACTTGCTTCTGAACAACACGTCCCAGGAAGAGCCTCAAGCTGATGGGACCCTTTTGTCTCCATCAGGAATTTGTTAGCAATGCCTGTCCTGCTCATTTTTATTGTGCATCATACAATTCCTCACTACTTGCTTTTTTTGAACACTTAATGGATTAAAATCTAATTCTGTCAGCCAATGGCAAAACAAATGCAGAATGACAGCTTTGGAAGCATTGTATTGTTGCTAAATACTTACAGCAGGTTCACCTTGACTGGGTGTCATAACATAATGGGATGCTCTGTCATACAAGGATCAACCAATGCTGTTCTTACGGAGGATGAGCCCAGGAATGAAAGTAACTTGACAAGCTGTGATATGCCCCAATCCTTTCAAATATGCCATGGTGGAATGCAGAAAAGAAAGCCAAGAAGGAAGAGATGAAAGTTTAAGGCAACAACACAGTCCTTGAAGACAGCTTGTGTTTTTTTAACCGTGGTTGATAGACACGGCATGACTAAATAGCTAAATATGAGGTTAATTAAAAACAAATAGTTCCTTTCTAAAAAATGTATTATTGACCAAAATTATTATTATCTCAAGAGCTTGTTACATGAGCATTATTGACTTGATTGAGCATTATTAGCATGTCAATCACTTCCAGGCTATTTTTATAACCTTGTGCATGTTGTTTTATTGCAATATATACAGATAGAAATGTAGATATACACGGTACATAGGGCAGGAATTCATAATCTCTACTGACAATATATTTTTTGTAGTGGCTGGGGCCAGAAAGAGGTTTTACAAGGGTTTTTGTATGGAATGGAGATGGGAATTCAGTACTGGCCTCCCTCTCTCTCTTTTGTTACTCCTGCTCTTCATAATATCAGAACCGTTTATCTCTGATTTCAGAGACACTGTCCAGTAAGCATTATAGTCTTTGTTGTTACAGTTAGATGCTCCAATGTGAAATATTAACAGAAGTAGGCAAATCAAAGCGATACATGTGTCTTACCTTGATATAGATATATAAATGGAGTGAGAATGGCTACAAGTCAAGCTGGTTAGATTAGCGTCTATGTAGTGTACTGAGCAAACAAATCAGTGTTCCCATAAATATATAGAGAACATATCAATTGTCTCATTTAAAAGTACCTCACAAAGAGCTTGTTGAAAATTTTCAAAACTTTGATTATAAAAAGAGAAAACTGTTAACAAAATAATATTACCTGGGTTTTTTTTGTTTTTGTTTTGTTTTGTTTTTTAAATCAGCTCTATCCAAAATATAAACAGAATAAGCCAATATATTTCCAGGAATTTTATCTGTTTATTCAATTACAATGTAAGTACTTCACCAGATAAAATATAAAATGTATTTCAGTGTGATATTATATTTACAGACACATTTATATGACCCAGTTTTATAGCCCTTTAGTATATTTATTATATGCCACACACACACACACGCACACACAGAAAGATTACATATATCCGTATACTCCTGGATCAAGTAAGTTTCCATCGTATATCTCAGAGAAGTCCTTTGATCAATATATGAAGAAAAAAAAAAAAAAAAAACCAACCCATTTTCATTTTTGAAGTCAATGGAACTACACCATTTTGCACAAGGTGAGTTTTTCTTGGTTCTTTGTTTTTCTGAAATTCAGTAAACTGCTTTTTTGTTTTATTTTGTCTGGAGTTATGAACTTTTTTGCATTCAGATTGCTGGTCACATAGTAAAAAACAAAAGAGGGAGGTTAATATGGAAGTTTAATACTATATTTGCTTTCCTGTTTTAGATTTAGATGCATCAGCAGCTGAGTTATAAAGCCCTATTTTCATAGATTTACAATGTACGTGGGTCATATTTTTCTCTTGGCAACATGCCATCCTAAGTCTCAGTTTAGAAGCAATAATTAAAAAAAAAAAAAAAAAAAGTTTATAAATCAATTCAGCCCTTATGAAACTTGCCAGATTGACAGCATTGTAGACTATCGTTTACCTACATAACAGAAAATACAGGCATTTGCTGTGCATGATTCCTCATACTCACCATAAAACTGTGCAGGAGAGATCATTTCTAAGAGTAAACAAATAATTCACATTCCCTACCCGCTCAGTCTTTGGTCACCCTGCTATCAGTTACAAAAGGTGCTGATTAGGGTAGCAGTTAGCAAGATGTGGATACATACTCCTAGGAACTTGACAAAGTCTCTGATAAAGAATTCTCTTTTTAAAAAAAATTAGCTACAGATATCCATTCTAGTAACCAAAACTGCCTGCTTTGGCATTCACAAAAAGTGTGAAATGCAGAGTACTGTAATTTTAAAAAAATTAGATTTAAAAAAAGTCTTGTATTATATTAGGATGATTTTAAAAAATTGTGGCAAATTTCTGCATGACTTAAGCACATTTTAAGCTAGGTTGTCCGGTTGCGATTGTCCATCTAGTCACATAATATTGGCTTGGGTTTCCAAGATCGGATGAACCTTTTTATGTGGTCAGGAGGGTGAGCATAAGCCATTTTGCTTCATTTTATCAGAGGAAGGGGCTGCATTTTGTGTGCTTTCCCTGAGACTGTCAAGAAAAAAAAAAAAAAAAAAAAAAAAAGACTGTCTGCAGCAGAAACAACTTTGTACTGCTCCTGCTGCACAGTTGGAGATGAAATTGCTTATCACTTCCCTCCATAAAGACTATTAGACTTAGAGAGAGGCCTAGAAAAAGCAAAAATAAAGTTATATGGCATTTTAGCTAGGTCATGCATGGTTTTAGTGGATGCATCACAACACATGTAACAAACACAAATGTGTGTCTACAGACACGTATTATATATAACGTTGTGCGAATGAACACTCACGCACACATACGGCACACCCCCCAACTGACGGGTAGTTTCCTCAGGCAAATTTTCCACTGGAGCCAATAGTTCTCAGTGCACGATTGAAGTCCTATAGGAAATAATACACAAACTACTCCAGACTTTAAGGTAAATACAAAGGCCAGCTGAAAAGCTTTTGTAAAGCTACATCCATCCCTGATAGCATCTACTGGTTTCACGTACATGCGTGCGAGCGAGCGAGCGACACACACAGACACGTTGGCCTCCAGAGGAGCCATGCTGAGATAGCATAAACAGGGCAAAACTGCAAAGAATGGGGCAGGTAGACCCCATAAATACTGATGGTTTTTCTTCCATAAGTCTTCATACACCAAGTCAGTAACAAACAGTTTCTGATCACCTCACTGTCATTCAGAAGACAAAAGCAGTTTCCTTAAAACTATCCAGCCCTTTGGCTAGCACCCAGACAGCCAAGTCCAATATGATGGGGATTACTGAAAATCTTTATCCATTCTATGTAAAAAAGTTCTACGAATCCCAAAGGAATGGGCACATTACCAAACAGATCAATGAGTATTTCAGATCTTACCCAAATACACGCTTAAAGCCAATGCTTATTAACTAAACTAATATTTATTTAAAAAAAGAAAGAGTAATGGTTAAAATATCATTATACATACACAGATAAAAATAAAGTTCATAATTCAGTTTCAAAGTATAAATGATAACTGAGTTGCAAAGTTCTTAATTTCCAAAGTCTCTGGAAATACCCAAACAGCTTGGGGGTCATCAGTCCTTGTTTAAAGCTTCCTTGTTAGAAATGCAGTTCAGAGAAGAGAAGACTAAATAGTCCATGTTGGTTCTGGACTAATGACCAGGACCAGAGTTGGTTCCGCTTTGAGTGCTGACAGTTCATTGAAACTCAGCATCACGTGGATGGCAAATAAAAAAATAAGATGAACCATTTCCTCCTACAAAAAAGTCTAACCAAGAGACTAAGGGCTAGTCTATGCTTAAAACTTACAGCAGCACAGCTGTATTGGTACAGCACTTGTGTAGCCACGTTATGTCGACAGGACAGAATTCTCCTGCTGACATAATAAAACCACCTAAAAAAGAGTAGTGGTAGACATGTCAGTGGGAGAGCGTCTCCTGCTGACATGGCGCTGTTCAGACAAGCACTTATGGCAGCAAAATTTATGTTGCTCAGGGGTGTGTTTTTACACCCGAGTAACAAAAGTTTTGCCAGCATAAATGCTAGTGTAGATAAGGTCTTTGTCAAGCTACCACCAGGGAAGAGATCGATCCTGTTTCTACTTTGGCATTGGATGAAGCAGAACTCTACCATGCAGCTCTACTATTTATTTACGTTGTGAAGCAACCCCTCAACATTCCTTTCATTTCACTCTTTTAGAGTGCTTGGTAAAAACTAGAGTAGAGCTGTATTTTAAAACAAAACTGAATTAGAAACAATCAGTGATTCCTGCAAGGAATTGTAAAACGTGGTACCTTCAAGCACAAAAAGCCTTAGTAGGTAGCTTGAAATCCTTAGTTCAATGAGCTACTTCCATCAACTGTTTCACATGAATTTAGTTTATACAGGCTTGAGTAGTCAAAATAGAAAAATATATAGGATTACAGCTCTATTTGTACTTTTAGGAAACTTGAGGAACTTACTACTCTTTGGATCCTGAGCCAGCAGACTGCTGGAGGCTACTTACATCATAAACCGATAAGTCTCATGCTGTAAATGTGTCTAAACTACAGGGCTTGGTGACCATCTAAAAAAAAAATCTGAACTTTTAAAAACACAGAGAGGAAGGAAGCCAATGGCAGGCTGAACCTTCAAACATAATTTTTACTGAAAAAGTAAAAAATTGGTTTCTCGTGTTATTCCACAGTTTCCAAATTGTATCACCATCACATATGAGATCATTCCATTATGTCAGTTTAGACAGGGGAAGGCCATAAGACAAAAAAGAATATGGAAAAAGAAGAGGAGTAATTTCTTGCATTGCAACGAAGAACAGAGATGTGATCAGATGAAATAGAAGAGATCTAAAATGAAATTTACCCCTGTGTAAAGGGCTAGCACAAGACTTAGAGTTTGTCTACACTATAAAGCCTTGGCCAGTGTAGCTATATGGGATTCTTGTTCCAGCATAGCTATACCATCTCTCTGAATGAAATTAGCTCTTTGCTTTTCTGTCTGCATAGCTGTATCTACCCTGGAGGCTTTGTCAGCAGGTGTTGGCTAAAGGGGTGATTTCCCCCCCATATTCCTAGCTGACAGCTATACTGGCAAAACTTTGTAATATAGACCTCACCTTTTCCAAAACTTCAGCCCACCTAAAGCCTTCTGCCCAGGTATGAATTTCAACTCCAGTTATGTAAAAGATTGTACTAGTAAGGTTTGATGTGGCTGAAGAGCACCTCCCCAAGTTACGAACACTGGGACATTGGAGCCTTTCCTACTAAAAAGAACAGAACTACTCATAAAATGAAATGGATTAAAATCTGGTTAGATATCGCACACGCACGCATGCAAATGGGTTTCATAAGACTGCATGCAGCGGCCAAGCATATTTATGGCATCCCAGTGAAATAAAACATTTTACATAACACAAGAGTATGGCAACTTTAGAAAAGATAAATACTGTAATTTCAGAAAGTTGAAGTAAACCAGTGTTGCGTACCAGCCTTCAACAACACAACCAGAGCCAACACACAAAACATTTTTTTTCTAATTATAAAAGAACGGCACAGATTTGAAATGTACAGTGCTATACTTAAGAGAAGAGCTATTGGGGTGGGCATTTGCATAAGGTGAATTTTTTTCTAACCAAGCCTTTTCTGCTTTCTCAATGGGATAGTCCATGTCCCTCCCCATGCTGTCATGTCATTCTGCAGACATACTCATGCTTAATTATTGTACAGGCGTAAATACCTGCCCTTTCCTGGTTACTATGTGGCCAGTCCGCCGTCCAATCTAGTATTCAGTAGCTAAAATAATCTAAAATCAAGATCTAACCTATAATATTTATTATTCAATTAATTAAATTAAATTACATGGAAGAACAGTTAAACATAGCCAACGGGTCAATAGTATGAAAACTAAAGCCCATTGATAAAATTTAAAATATGGAGAATAAATATATCTAAAATATATCTAAAATCCACAGGATACATGAAATGAACATTCGGGTTCACTGTTTATCGCTAAAAAGAGCCAACATATCCGTCGTAGCATACATAGCAAGTCTGCACACACTTTCTTTAAAACTTTTAAATTTATCAATACCTAAAATTTTAAAAATTTCATCATTTCTTTCACTCCATTTACCTCTCGCCCCAACCACAAATCCAAGGAAGTGGATGATCTTCCCACCAGTGAGCTGCAGCACCTCCTCCTCCAACTCAGAGTAGTATGCCTCCTTCTCACTGTGGGCTGCCTCCACACTGTCAGCGTTGTCTTCCCATCCAACTGTGACATCCACAACGGCTACCACTCCTTCCTTTTCAATAATGAGGTCGGGTTTTCTCAACTTCCCTTCTTTATTATGAAGGTAAGGTTCAATCCAAATTTTACATCCTTTATTTCCTACTTTATCAATTAGTGCTTTAACTATTCTATTATGTCTTTTAATTCTTGCTTCTTTCATTTTTATGCACTGACCAGAGATATGAGGAATTGTCTCTTTGACCTTACCACACCATCTACATAACCCTTCCTCCGTCTTCCGTCCTCTTGCTAGAGCTTCCCTGGTGGGAAAAACATTCGCTCTCGTTTGCAATGCTGCAATCAGAGAGGAAAACCTGGCCAAGCAAGGATATTTTAAAAACGAATTACTAATACAATCATTTAAAAAATATTTAATACCAATTCCCTGACATCTTAAATTGCTCCATTTTAAAAACTCTTCATCTCTCCACGTTTTAGGATTAGCTGTTTTAGCACTATATATTAAAATTTTCTCCACTAAATTTTCCCCAGCATATAAAAACGAGAAATCTATCCATTCATCTTTGGAGACAATATGTCTCCTCCATTTACGAATTAACATGTTTGGAATTTGGGTACTAAATTCTGTAACTGCTAAACCCCCATCTCTAGTTCTAGCATAGAATAGCCCGTCAGTTGTACACTGGGGGAGATAGGAACACTTTTAAAAAGATTTTATAACTAAAACATCTAATTCATTTAACATATAAAGTGGCAGCTCGATTAAAAGTAATTCATAAAAAACTCTCGTTAAAATGTAAACTTTTAAAATTATCAATTTCTGCGCAGGTTTTAACGGAGCCTTACATAAACTTTCACACCAATCAACTAATTTTTCCTTAGGGGAATTATTAGCCACTCCCACCCATGGATCTATTCTTGCACCTAGATATCTTTCAGACTCACCAGGTTGAATATAATCAATTAATTCATCACCTAATCCCCATTTATCTTTTGGGTTGATAACATATGTTCCCATGCTTGGGAAAATATGAACGCCCTTTGTCTTTTTAACATTTACTTTTAAACTTGAATTTTTACAAAACTGATTAAGAATTTTTAAATTTTTAACCATCCCCTTATTGGACCTACTTTAATATAGCGATATCATCAGCAAAGGCCAGTGAAGTTATCTTTCTACCCTGCACTATAAAACCATCTCCTTCATCTTCCAATTTATATAAAAGAGGGTCTATGGCTATATTAAATAAAATAGGGGAGAGCGGATCACCTTGCTTAACTCCACTCTTAATTAAAATAGGTTCTGTCTTATCCTCACCAACACTAATTTCAGTGTAGCAATCTGTATACAAATCCTTTACAATATCAATAAAACTCTCTGATATCCCAAATCTCTTTAACCCCTTTAAAATGTGACCATGGCCAACCAAATCAAATGCCTTAGCAAGATCAATAAAAAACAACAACAGTTATTTCGTCTTTATTTTTCTTGGCCCCTTTAATTAACTTTTCTAAAATCGATATATTTTCCTCACAGCCAGGGGCTGCGATAAAACCTTTTTGTCTGGGGCATAATTTAACAGCACTTGATAATCTTTTAGCTAAAATTTTTGTATACAACCTAATCCAAATTGAACCAATTTGTCAATGGCCTCCAAGATGATATTTTCTTCAACTCTTGTGGATCCTTGACTTTAGGAATTAGGATCGTACGATTGCCTTTAAAACACTCTGGAATCTGTCTATTTAAAAACCAAATATTAAAAATCCTTACTAAAATCCTACTGTCTAAATTATAAATATCCCATAAATCCTTAACCTTAATTCCATCTGGTCCAGGAGCACTACTATTATCAATCTCTCTTAAGGCTTCTCTAATTTCATCAATTGATAAAGGCCAATTTAAAATTTCATTATTTACCACTTTTTACTTTTGGCCATCCTCTGGTATTCCCATGTCCTTCTCTACCCAAAATTTCTTTATAATAGGTTTCAATCTCCTTAACTGCTATTTTACACGTCGCTTTTTCAGGTTCTCCC
Organism: Emydura macquarii macquarii; assembly: GCF_026122565.2. NCBI lineage: Eukaryota > Metazoa > Chordata > Testudines > Chelidae > Emydura > Emydura macquarii. The sequence goes on along the minus strand of NW_027131105.1, from coordinate 3,716,239 downwards.
ATAATGATCCTAGCCAACCTTTTCTTATCTTTTTCAAAGAGGGTTTGATAGAATCTAAATTTAGCTTTTCTCCCAGCATATTTTCTATTTCTATTATATTTATCAGGAGGCTTACCCACTTTTCTTCCTTATACAGAATGATAATGGGAAACATTATTTTCTTTATTATTTTCCAAATTCTCTACATCTTCATGAGGAGAGTTCATCAATAATTTACATAATTCCTCAAATAATCCCCAACCTTCTGCTACAGTGGCAGAAGCATTTAATTGCTGTTCAATAAAATCCAATTTCTCTAAAATACGAGCCCCATTACACCTAACTCCTGTTAAAATCCTATCAATTAAAATTTTATCTTTTAAGGGTTTAATTTTCTCACGTGGAGGAATATCTTCTAAAATATCTCCCATCCCGCCCTCTCCCCCTAAAACCATAAAATCTTCATCCTTTTTAACCTTATTCTTGGCCAGGTCCCTCCTCTTATCTGATATTTGCTTATTTGTTTTTAATTCACTTTCTATACACTTATTAATATTTCTAATCCCCGCATATTTTATTTCAAGCTGAATCAATAATTCAATTTCCTCTTCTGTCCATACCTGAGAGCGACTTGTTTTCCCAACCACTTTAGCTTCCTTTCTTTCCTCATTCCTCACCGCGGGATGCCTATGTCTGATGTGTTGACTCCGCCCCGAGCGAGTGTAGAAGGCAGACCCACAGACCATGCAGGCATACTTCTTCTCTGAGTTATCCACCTCCTTGGGCCTGCACTTGGGGCAGTGGCAAGCTATGTTATGGAACTGCGAATGTTTACCACATTTTTTGCAAATAACTCTTATTGAAGTGCTTTTATGTACATTATTTATATGCTTCGCCCATTTACTGAAACTAGCTAAAATTTGTGAACATATAGGACAATTAAAACAATCTACGGGATATTCTAAATAAAATATTCCCTCTTTAAATAAACTACTCTCTTTAAACTAGCTATATTCATAAAATTTGTATTAAAATTATCTCCTAAAATATTTCTTCTATTTTCCATAGAATCATGTGAAAATTATTAAAATTGGTATTATTATTATTAAGATTATTAAATTCTATCAAATATGGATCATCAAAAGAATCTAAATATTTGTCATAAAAGCTAGATTTAGAATCGATTATCTTAAGGTCACTATATAAAACATTCGTAAAAGCCATCGGTAAAAGATTAAGATCTAAAACTTGGCTCTCACTAAAATCCTCTTGTTCCTCCCAAACAACACTCTTCTCTCCAACTTGGAGATTAAAATCATCCATAAAACCAGCTATTCCATCTTTTACTCTATCTATAGCATAAGGAGATAGCATCGGTCCAGCTCTACGAATAATACCCCTAATCAATTTAACACTACTAGCCGGGGCATCGAAACTAGTAGCGGGGGCGTTTTTAACCCAGTCCAGCGCCAATCCGGTATGAAATAAAATTTCTGTTTTCTCCATAGATTTAAAAGATACTACCCTTCACAGGGGGAGGCTTACCCTTACCAGGGGGCACGTGAGTGGTCCCATGGACTTCATCGGGATGCTCATGGGCATAAAGCTACTCACAGGCTTTAACGTTCTTTGGTACTGAAGTCTAGCAAACCTAATCAATGAAACTATGCGTATTTAAGCACTTGCAGACTCAGGCTCCTAGTAAATGTAAATACAGCTTAGTAGCTCTGGCAGCTGCATACCGAACTATGTGTAGGTTCGGCAATGCCAGCAAACAATGAGCTGCTTCTAAAATTTAAAAGAGCTCATCTTAACATCCTTCAACATGTTAGCATCATGCCATGTTAATGCCATTCATAAATGAACAACACTTCATTTATCTGTATTGAGGTAGCACCTAGCCTAGAGACACCAGACCCATTGTTATATGTTTGAACAGTGCCTAATGCAAAGGGACACCCCCTGACTGGAAGAGCTAATTTAACAACCTAAAATGACAGAGCTGAGTCCATTATTATTCCTACACTTTTGACAATATGAGAAAAACTAATTGTCATGAATAATAAATATTATTGTAGTCTGAAGAGTGGCCCAATCTGATGCAACACAAAGACTAATATATATTTCTCTGACCGTCTGTGCCTGACATGCATGGACTTGCAAAACCATTTGTTTCATTGTTTTAAACATGAAAATGTTAACATTTGTATTGAAATAATTTATACATGGGAGGGATTATATTGTGTTGGTGCATGAAAGCTATATTCAGTTTTTTCTATATTCAATTTCACAAGCACAATTCTGAAGACAATATAAGAAATCAACATTTCACCTGGCCAGATTTGAATCCAACAGCATATTCAGCCCAAGAGATGGGCAAATACAGAACATTTTTCTACTAGTACTTACTGTGGTCATTTGGAAGCATGGTCCAATGGTTAGGAGATAGTCGGGGATGTGGGAAACCATGGTTCAATTCACTGCTCCATCGCTGACTTCCATGTGATCTTGGGCCAGATTCCTCATCTTCTTTTGCCTCAGCTCCCCAGCTGTAAAATAGGGATAACCATAACAGCACTTTCATACTTCATAAGAGTGTTATGAAGATAAAAGATAATGAGACGCACAGATACTCCAGTAATGGGGGGCCATAAGAGTATCTAAAATAGATATTCCTTCTAATCTAAGATGGCAAGGGAAATTGAAAGCATATTTTGAATGACAAAAAAAAGGACTTCTTGAATTTAGTCAACTGCTAGAGCTCCAGGTGAATAAACTAGTCCATCATCTGCTTTTAAGGTACTTTTCAAGTCTTATTATTAGGAATTTAAAGCCTTCCATAGTAATTACCACAACTTAGTAAAGTTGTGCTCTCATTTACATCCCCACAAAGTGCATGAGTCAGAACAGGTGCAACTGAGATCAGAATTTGACCCACTAGCTAACATCAGAACCATTCTATTCATATTGAAATCTGTAGCTGCTTTGGCAACATCTGACTTGTGGAAGCATCAAGGTAACATTGCTCAGATCAAATTCTTACATTTTTGCATATAGTACAATTTAGCTTTGAGTCTTTTAAGCTGATTGATCCCTGCTAAGACTGGGTCAGCAGAATGGAATTTAGACATTTTAAATGTAATGGGGCATAACTCTTTTAGATTAATCAGAAAACAGCACCTAATGAATTCAACCAACCTACTGAAAAATTAGAATGTTGACAAATTAGTTTCTGAGATCAATATTTTCACTGGATTTCTGCATCTATTGCCAAATACACCAATGGCAGAGTCCTACCTGAGGAAGGGGAAATGCGTTGGTATCTAGATATGCAGAGACAGTCACCACAACTGTATGTACAAATAAGTGAAAACAGCACAAAGATACGTATCTACCTACCTGTCAGGAACTCAGCTGCCTCTGGGCTTGATTGCTAGCAACTGAATGAGCTCAGCTGGGCCTGATAAACCCTTGCTAAGTGACTGAGCTCCCTGACAGATTGTGCTGCCATTGCTACAGGGCTTAAATGGCAGTGGATCCGCAATAGGTTCCACACCTGCTTCCTGTCCAGCCCTTGCCTGCTCTGCTTCAGCCTCTGATGAGGTGGAGTGGCCTCCCACTGACCTAGAGGGAGAGGGACCACTTTCTGAACCCAGGTGGGCAGAGCCAGGCTGGGCTTGCCTACCCCACAGGAAGTCAAGGGGAAGGACAGGAAGTATAAAGGCAGGGCCCCGTAGCTCAGTTGAGCAGAAACTGCCAGAGGAGACAGATGCCCTCTGCTCGCTTCTGAGGCTGGAGCCCCAGGAGGACCCCCTACCATGCCGAAGACTGGCCTGAGCTGTTGGAGCCAACCACCACCAGAGACACCGTGGAGCTGCTGGGACTACCACTGCCTAGTTACCCTGGGTAAATGGAGGACAGCCATGGAGCAACGTACCCTGAGGGGAGGGGAGGAAGTAGCCCTGGGGCAGCCAACCAGTCAGGCTGCATTATTGCTGGAAGGCAGGTCAATGTGTTGTGGCTCTTTCCCTGCTAGGCCAGTGGTGGAACCCGCTACCACTGATAGGGCTGGGATGGAACCTGGTGGAGTAGCATGGGCCCAGGTCTCCCTACCCCCTGCTGCCAATCCCACCCCTGGGGTGGCAGCCACCCCACCATGAGGCCTGATTGCTGGCTCTGCCCTGCCACAAGGCCAGAGCCTCTAGACTAGTTGGTGCTCTACCCTGCCTGAGGGCCAAGGTTTTCTAGACTATTTGCCACTCTGTGATGCCTAAGGGCCAGAGCCCCATAGACTGACTCCTGAGTGGCTAATTCCCCTGTCACTCAGGGGAGCTCACAGTGATGTAGGGAGGCGGAGTGGCCTCCCACTGACCCACAGGGGGAGGGACCATCATTAACCCACTACACAGACCTAGTCCTGCCTGCCTTTTAATTCCTGATTTGTAACTCCTGGCTCCAACCATTGGTTTAGCTCCTGACCACCTTTCTAGCTCAGCCCCCTGATTCTGCTCTGACCACTAGGTCACACCGTCTACCCTTGGTGTGTAACACCACTGTGTGCTCATATTTTCTTGTGTGTATACACAACTGTTGTAATAGCATCAATACAAGGATAAATTTTTTTTTTTTTTGCAAACACCTTCACAGTCATTTCTAGGGTACAATATCATATTCATAATAAAAGAAACTCTTCAGCTGGACCACTTAAGCAGAAAAGACTTAGCTTCTAATTCATTGTAACTGACAGGATTTTTGATGTGTCTGTATCTCTTTATAAAGTAACTGCATCACATAAAGACACATTACTGGGAATCATTGGCAAAATGGTCCTTCAAAGCCTCTATGATTCAAATAGCCTATCACTGCACCCCTCTGATTGCCCTTGTATCTGGCTGCTCAAAATCAGCAGCCAGTCGATCAGCCTCAGCAGTCCACTCCTGGAGAAACTTTCCCCTTCTATTTGCAAATGTTATGGAGAGTGCAGTAGGCCTCAGTGATCATGAGAATATTTTCCTCATTGAGGTCAAACTGGCCAAAAAGATAGCACCAGCACGCTTTTAATCACCAAAGGCTCATTCAGCACCTGCTGAGTCTATTGTTGAAACACTCTTTGCTGATGTCCAGGTTCCCTCTGTAAGGCTTCCTGAGCCATGGGAGCAAGAGGTGGGCGGGGTCTCCCAGGATCACTATGGGCATTGCCATGTTCCCCATTAGAATTTTCTGGTCTGGAAAGAAAGTCCCAACATATAGTTCTCTCTACAATCCAGTATTCCAAAAAATGCATCATGTACCTTCCCTGACCACCCTGCACTGATGTCAATGAAACGGCCTCTGTGATCCACCAGTGCCTGCAATACCATGGAGAATAGCCCTTTTGGTTGATGTACTTCATTGCAAGATGGTCGGGGTCCAAAATTGGAATATGCATCCCATCTATTGCCCCACTGCAGCTAGGAAATCCCATTGCTTCAAAGCCATTATTTGTTTCCTGCATATTACTAACAGACCATCCTTCGTAGCAGGAGGTGATTAATGGCCCTGCAGACTTGCATCATGGCAACACTCATGGTGGACTTTCCAACTCCAAATTGTTTCACGATTGACTGGTAGCAGTCTAGAGTTGCCAGCTTCCACACAGCATTCACCATTCGCTTTTCCACGGTGATAGCAGCTCTTGTTTTGGTTTCCTAGTGCCACGCTACTGGGCTCCACACACAGTTACAGGAAGATAGATTTGCCTATCTGAAAGTTCTGCAGCCACTGCTCATCATCCCATATGTGCTTCATGATGTGATCCCAACACTCAGTGCTTGTTTTACAAGCCCAGTACCAGTGGTCCACCATGGCAAGATGTTACATGAATGCCAGCAGCAATCTTGAATTATTTGCCTCCATGGCAGACATCAGGGCAGGCATTACCGATTCACTCTTTCTTGCAGCTCCTGAATACTGCAGGACCAGCCATGCTGTGTTCATAACCACAGTGGCCAGCAGCTCAGGATCCATGCTGTCAGGCAGAGATGGCACATTTTACAGAGGCTGTTCAAAAATGGTGCGAAATGAAGTCGGAAGCCCATGGACTGATGGGACTGAAAGAACTGCATCATGGAATGGTGAGCACATCCCCATGATGCACCGCGATCCGTTCCCATACCTCCAAATGGGAGAGGGTGGTGAATTGCACAGTGGGATAGCTACTCACAAGACAACGCTCTCTGTAATTGCAAGAGAAATGAGTGTGGATGTAGACAGCCAACAAAATGAGCCATGTGTGAACGTGCTCAACTGATGAGTGACTTATGATTGTTGACATAACTTAAGTTGACTTAACTCTGTGGTGCATATAGCCTAAGACAGAAGCTGTGGAGCCAACTTCTGGGCCTGCCTTGTGATTCCAGCCTTTATGGCAAAAAATATATTCAGCAAGGAAAGAAAGAGGAAATAGCCTTTTATGGGCAGTACTGGATAACTAGACACTTAGAATGAGTAGAAGATATATTTAACCTGCTTAAATTAACACACTCTCTTTTCTTCAGATAACTGAACAGACTGTGTAGATTATGGATACTAAATGTGTCTTCAAAAGAGAGAGGACATTTTTTCCCCTCAGTAGAATGGTGGAAAATTCAATACACAGGAATTTGTTGTACTTGGAAAATTTTAAAGCTAAAAGCACAAATTGTGCATCAGAATGACAGGAAATTTTGGACTAAGGGAGAAACAAAGCAGCACATCTGTAACAGTTTCATCCAAGTTCCCTAGATCATTTCAGGTTATTGCTACCATCACCATTGTGTGATGTAACTATACCTGCAGTACTTACAGACAAGATTCATATTTCTTTGACAGTAAAAGGACAAATGTTCACCCAAGTCTCACATGGGAGGCAAATCATCATCATATACATATTTGTAAGGCATGCATCACCAAAGGCACACTTTAGATAGCTCAAAATAAAACTTAGCAACCTATGAAATGTAGGCTGTCACATCGCCTCTGCAACTGACATGACAATGCTAAAAATGACCACAGACATAAAACACCCCAATAGATTAAATGCCAAAAAATTCCCACAGGTTTTTATGTTTGTTTTGCACTAACCATTTGATTTTCTGTCTCTCTCATTTTTTCATCTGGCTTTTTCAGAAACAACTGCCCCTCCTTCCATGAGGGCACAACTAATCCGCCGAACCTGTTGAGTTAAGCTTTTTTCATCCTTGTCTCCAGCAATAAGACTCTGTTAACTTGGACCATCTACAGGGATCACTTTCACTATATTATGAACAAGCCCTAAATGTAATGTGTATTTCACAGGCAAATGACCCTATGGGAGTAAAAATGTATTTTATATTTTGAATAACTTGCTGTAGCTGAACCATGCACAGGAAAACGATGCATCGCATTATGTCATATGAAATTTAAAACTGGATTCTTTGAAGGCACTTAAAAGCTGGCTTAGGACACCTGCAACGTACATGGTTTTGAGAGTCCCCGGACTCCAGAGGGGCTTCAGATTGCCTACAATGGAGAAATCTTAGCTTTGCTGCAAAATGTTCAGAATGTGGTGCAACTTCTCCCCTCACCCCAAAATGGATGGTATTTAAAGAGACACCACTGATTTGCCAGCTTCAGAAATAAGTTCAGGTATTATACCTGCCTGTTAACCCTTCAGCTAATTTTTTGGTTTTAAAATCACATTCTGTTATTTGCAAAAAAAAGACCCACAAAAACAACATTGGGAAAAATAACTAACTATATAAACAAAACAGTGAAATTTACTAGACACAAAGCACTGTCAAATACAAAATTAGACAAACTGAAAAATAGAGGAAAATTTTCTCTAGCCTTTCAGTTATAATAATTGTAGGTCTCACTTGCAACAGCAGTAGGTGCAAGATGTTCATACAAAAGTATGATTTTTATACTGTGTCCCTGTAATAAGGTTGATTTCAGCAATGGTTAAATGTGAATCCTGCCATTACCCTCAATGACCCTACCTGAGTAAGATCTGCTTGCAAGAATAAGGGAAATTTACAAGACAGAAAGATAGAGGACTCTTATTGCGTGCTCTTTCAGCTTTTCAAAAAAGAAAAGAAAGAAGAGTCCATGGGATACATAATGTCTCCCCTAAGAAACAAAACCAAACCATATATTCTGGGGGAGGGGGAATATTTTCTACTTTTTTTTTTTTTTAAATTACACAATAGATTATAAGGAAGGGACCTTACCCAAAATTTTATTTATTTTTATTTATATATATGGTTTTCAAAAATATCTACATCACATTTTCAAAAGAGGCTTAGACATTTAGCTAAAATCATTTAGGTACTTTTGAAAATGTTACCTTCTACATTGAAATGTATTTTTCTAATAATAATAATAATAATAATAATAGACTAAATAGGAAAGTTTTCCTCTAAGCTGCAGTTTTGAAATTGATACACTAACACAGTTGTTCTAATTTTTACTCATTCATCCTTAGAGATTTTATCCAACTTTCCCTGCATTTAACTGAGTTTACCCATCCAAGCTACCAGTAATTCCCTTCTCTTCGCTTGCCAATAGAGAAGTTCCTCACTTTCCTTTACTTAACTATACCCATATTTGGTTTCTTTCATTAAAACTAGTTTTGCTTAGATCCTCTTGTGCATAGAGATATTCTAATATGCAAAGATGTTGTTGTTCTACAGAAATAACTAGACTATCCATGCTGACACACAGGGCAGGCTCTACATTATAATGATGATATTTGTTGGGAGTTATATCAGCATCCGAGGGGCAGATTTTGTGGTTTGTTTTGTACAGAATTCAGTCCGTCTGTTGGGGGAAGCTGCTGTTTATTTTTGTTTTTGTAACTTGTCAAGGGTGCCCAGAGCCCTGGACAAATGCCCCCTTTTTTATTAGAGAAAGCCAAATAAATCATTATTGTATTCAATTTCAGAGATCTTTATTCCAAGCAATGTTCTTACACTGCCAGGAGGCTGCACAGCCTGCTATATGCACATGAACAGCAGGATTAAGAATCATGCTGGCATGTAGAACTATACAAAGTTAAAAAAAAAACCAAAACAAAAAACAAACAAAAAAAACCAAAAAAACAAACAACTTGTTAGGATTTCAAATGTACTGTAAACCCAGACAATCCACTTGTCCTAACCAAGGGGAAGAAACTCACTGTGTCCTTCCAGATGCCTTGCCCTCATGAACCCACACAAAGCCAGTCACAATCTGTCGGAGTTTTTAAACCACATGACCGTATTTATGTTATTCTTTATATTATGAATAGGAAGGTACCTCAAATACAATGGTAAATACAGAGGGTGACAAATGTGCATTCTTTAATAGCCCTCTCTTGATAATATAAACCTCTGTATTTTTCTATACAAATCTCTCTCCCAACATTGTTTTTCTTTTTTATAGCCTGTCCTAATCAGAATTTGAACCAATGACATTTGCATTTGAGTCAAACCTTCAAAATGGATCGCAATCAGCCCAATCCTCAGCTGGGGTAAAACCGTCACCGTTCTACTGACTTCAACTGAGCTAGACCAACTTGTGTAAATTGAAGATCTTGCTCACAGAGTTCACCCATTTCACCTACCAGGCATCCTCTCGGTTTGGCTAGCCAGTACAGCAGATTTTCCTCCCTCAGCTGAGCTCATGCTCGGAGGAATGCATTCCCAGAGACCATGAGCTTTGGAATCAGCCCAGGAGGGTCTGGGAGTTTCAGCTGAACTTTAATTCTTCACTGGATAATGATATGAAAATGTAACCCACAGCCCACTCAGTGTAGCACTCTGTCTGCCTCTAGTGGTGGCTGGGCCACATATAGTGGTTTGCTCTGCCAACAATCAAGCCACAGGCACGGCATAACAAACACAATGTTCTATTCAGGCATCAGAATTACCACTACTTTCCCCCCAACTTTAAAGGGAGCAATCATGGGGCACATTGTACATAGGAAAACCAACACAGAGGAAAGGGGGACAATGACATGGTAAAAGCATTTTGTAGTGATCATATTTTGTCCGTGTGGGAAGAGTTTACAGAAAATCAAAGACTTCCCACAGACAGATGAGCCTTCCTGCAGCTTCCAAAAAGCATGAGCATTCCATATGAATTATGAGCTCCTTGAACACCCCAGAGTCCTACCAAAAATAGTCATTTGCACTCATGTAAAAATCATTTCCAGCTGCTGAGCAGGATATGTCCTATGGTAAATTATCAACACACTATTAGAACATAAGAACGGCCATATTGGGTCAGACCCATGGACCATCCCGCCCAGTATCCTGTCTTCCAACAGGCACACCTTGTCACAATGCAGTGATAGAAGGCGGCAAAAATGTAACAGTCTTCTTAAACAAACAACAAGAAAAAAGTCCCAAAGGTTTAGCCATAGTTGAGCAAAATATCCTAGTATTTCTCTGATAGTAGTTTTTTTCTGTTTTATTATAAGGGAGTGATGGGACACGGCCTCATCCCAAAGACAGCAAGCCTAATGAGCGTCCCTGCTCTCAGGCAGTGAAAATTAGGCACACCCGCAGAGCATGTGTTACCTTGAGAAGGGGAGCTTAAAAAGGTGAAGTTGCCCACAGAGCAGGGCAGCTTCAAGAGGAGAGGCTGTTAGAAACTGAGAGGAGCCCAGTAGCCAGGGGAGCCTAGCCCAAGGGAGTCACTAGTCTTCCCTCCCCACACCTTGTTTAGGCAAAACAGACACTGCAGCCCGAAGAGGGGCTCTGGACCTCTGCTCTCTGTCAGTGCCCTGTAGCTGGACCTGAGGAGCAGCACCAAGAACTGAAGGTAATTGGAAGGGACCTCTGGGAGTGAGCCCAATCCCACAGGGCAGAGTGATTTTGCCAAGGAGTGGTGGTTCCGGAGGGAACCCAAGGACAAGAGATATAAAGAGATGATGGCCAAGCCCAGGCTGAGAGTCAGCTGACTACAAGGGGGTGGCAGTGTAGTCTAATGGAGTAGGCACTGGATTGGGACTCAGGAAACCCAGGTCATTGCATGATCTTAGGCAAGTCATTTAACCTCTCTGTGCTTCTGTTCTCCCACTTACCTATTGCCGGTCTTATTTTAGAGTGAAATTATTTGAGGCAGAGATTGTCTCTCACTGTGTGTTTGACCAGTACCTACATAACTGGGCCCTGATCTCCATTGGCTTCTAGGAATTACAGTAATACAAATAATAAATGTTACAGGAGGAGGAGTCAGTGCTTTGTTTTCCTTTGCTTTGGTAGAAGAAGGATGATAGAGGAATTTGAGATTCCCTTCTCTCTGTTGATAAGGCTAAGGGAAACAACAAGCTCAAGAAAACGACAGCTGGCAGGATAGGAAATGAATGGATCAGCTCCTACCCACCAAAGCTTCCTCTGTACAAGAGGAAAAAAAGATGCACGAGAAAGAGGCAGGAGCAGAAACAAAGGCAGACGAGTCCCAGACACAACCACTTCCTTGTCCCAGTATGCGTTCATCTTATTCCCCAGAGGACCATTTTTCATCTCTTCGGTGATAGAGACAGTGAGAGTGTATAAGCCCTGTGCTCAATAATGGCACATGAGCAAACAGCGGTGAGAGAGAAGCAGTCATTATGCTCTGGAATCTGAAAGCAGAGACACTGCTAGTATGTGTTTTCCATTCAGAATGTTATATTTGAAGAGTGAATAGAAAACTCGTGACCCTCCCGAGAACATGACACTTTGCTCTCTACGTTTATAGTTTGTATCCCTCTCTCCTTTTTGATCATATTTTTTTACTAGTTCTTACTTTTAAACAGCAAATTTTATGGACTAGAACATTAGTTATAAAGAAGCATCACCCTCTTTGCCCTTAAAATCTGAATTTGTTCCTGGAGAGATTGTAATTAACATGACACAGGGGCCTTTAGCAGATGTGAAACCGGATAGATTGAGCTCTCACATGAATAGCTTCAAACAAGGTCTGCCTTGCATGGTCTGTAGTAATGGAGAGGAAATTGAGCATTAAATACAAATCAACAATCATTCATTTCACTGCAGCAGTGGAGCGACAGAGCTAGTGAAGTCACTCTTTTCAGCACCTTGCATCCTGCTGGACTTTATTTACGGCACTGAACTTCCCATCTTGGAGGAAGGCCACCTACAGGGTAACTCAAACAAAGGATGATTAAGGGAGAAAGCAATTTAAGACCAATTTTTATACACAAACATCAGAGAAGTGACTTTTCTCTGCTGATAATTTATGGCAGGCCTTTAGATACATTCATTAAACTAGCACTCTGTCAGCTTTAGCATAGGTTAGGGTAGTACAGTTTCTCAAGCCATGATAATAGTCAATGCTAGCTGAAAGCCTCTACAATAGGTCAGAGGATTTATGATTTTTCTAATCCAAAGACTGACCTGACTCTCCATTTAAAAGCTGAAGAGGAAGCTGAAAATCCCCTCTAATGTTTTATGGAGGTGCCAGGAGATGTGGAAAGCACCTGCAAAGCATCACTCTGTTTAGATTGAAACATGAATTGTTGGTGGCATTGGCTGAGTTGGTCTCCTCAGCAGGCAATAGGATTCAGTTGGCTCACCGTTCATTATATCTTAACTGAAAATGAAGCTCCAGCTGCCAAAATACCAGAAAGAGCTATTGATCTAGAGAACCAAATAGGCTTAGATGAAAAGATCTGCTTTGAGCTTCAAAGAGGTCAAGATGATATCTAAATGTTATCATCAGCCTTTGCCCAATTGAAAAAAGTTAAAAGATAGCTATTTTACAGACATTTCTACTACTCAAGGGAATGGCAACTACTGGCTATTTAAGCAAACTAGTTTAATTAAACGTGGAATAGAAAATGTACTAAATAAGTTTGATTGTATGTTGGAGTTCTCTCAAGAGAGGTTTCCAAAATTAGGTTGGCTTCTTCAGCAGCTTTCATTGTATTTGCCAAAAGCATCTCCCTGCTACTGCAGCTACATCATAGATATTACATTAAATAGCTATACTACTATCAGTTGCTGTCTTATGTTGTCAGCTGCCCTATGGTGACTTCATATTCTTTTACAACATGTAATGCAATATGATAAATACTTTTCTCCTGTTATTCTATTCCCACTTGTTTGCGTTGGCACTATTACAGCCCAGTCCCTCTTTCCATCATTATACACAAAAAGACTGACATTCAAGTTTCTCCTGTCTCTGAAATACTCCAGTACTGGTACTCCAAGTCACAGTAAGTAAGTAGCACTGCAGAAAGCATATTAAAAGGCACTGGTGTGTCATTCAGAAAGGCTGAGTCAAGAAAGAGGACTATCCAATTCACTTTCTAGTTAATTGGAAGAGTCGGGGGGTGGGTGGGGGGAAAAAAATCACAATTCACTGTTTTGTCAACTTGATTACAAGTCAGTACAGAGTTAATGAATCCACAAACCAGTGCCATAAAACCTAAACCATGAAGTCTGTATTCATGTAAATGATTAATGTCAGAGATGCAGTGCATACAAAAGTTTCCAGGAAACTAGAACAGATGAACTTGTTTAAACAGAACTATTTTAGAAAATAAATACTAGAGTAGGATGGTAAATATAAATATTTCCACTTTTATTAGAGCTATGAATTTAATAATTCTATACCCAAAAGATTTTTAATTTGAAAAAGCTATGTACATATCAACACTATCATTAGGGGTAATAATATCTTTCTTCTTTAAAGAACATCCACATTTACTGTATAGTTTGTGGATTTAGTCTATGAATCATGATGCATGAAATTTATTCCAAATTTTTGTGTTGTATTCTGTACACTATTTGTTTTCACAGATAATGAATTTTATTTTAGGATATGCCAGTCACATGATTTCCCATATTGCTTTACATACATCAACAAACAACAGGCTATAAACAATTTAAAATGTGATTATAAAGAAACAGTCAAGCAGCTAGCATAGGCTTAATACACAGTTACCGGGAAATTTGGCGGCAGTCGACGGGAGTTACGCAAGCTATTCTGCATAGCTTGCATAACTCCCGTCAACTTCCTAACTTCCCTTTAGTGTGCGGTCTCCACTGCGCTGCACCGATAGGAAATGTGTTCCCGTCAATACAGCCCTACGCCTTTTGAGGAGCTGGTTTAATTGAATAGACTTGTGGAGCGATTGAGCAGGTCTTCACTGCCGCTCAATTGAACTGGAAAAAAATTGATCTGATGGCAGCGAATTTACTGCTGTCAGTGTGTACACACTCTTAAAAACATTCAGTCTTCAAATGAGTTTGAGACAGTGACACTGTCTCAGAATTTCTGATGTGATTTATGAGCCTAGGCCCATCATTAGACAGTATCCCCATCCGCCAGCAACTACATTTGAGCAGAGAGCTCTTTCATAGTCTAAACTTAGTATTTAAAATATATAATTTATATAATTATCAAATCTGGTCAACTGTGAAATGTGTAATTTCTATTATGACTTCATTTTACTTCTCATTTAATTTTACAAAACTAAAGATTAACCTGAAAAAATATTCAAATGACCAATGCATTCACCGTTAATAAGGTAAATGAAAAAAAACATAGGTCAGTCATTCAATAATGGAAATAGGAAGCCCTTGATTTTAAATCTTCCAGCCCACGAACAACACAGCACAAACTAAACTTTCCATTGATTTCAATCGGATTTAACTACTTGCTTAAGTGCATTGCTGAACTGAAATGTAAGAGGGAAACAAGTTTGCAAAAGCTTAAAATTAAATAAAAACTGAGGAAAGAAAATCATATTCCCTGTTTTTTATATAATTAATTGAACTGTATGTTCATTTAAAGATGTAAATAATGTAATTAAAATTATATGTAAAATTCATTTTCATGGGTTAGTGACTCATTTGTGGTTTCTGAGAGTAAGGCTTTTTGCTGTGCCACTTGACCATCTTAGTAAATTTTTGGAAATCATAGGATTAAAAAAAGAAAAAATTCTCTCTTCCATTGGTGAAAAAACAACAGTAATTCCACCAAAGTCAGCTGAGTTTCCCTGGCATAAAACTGGCATTGCAGGAGAACCAGGCCCAAAATATTAATAAGCCCATTTTTATTAAATGTAAATATTTTAATTTCTTTCCCCTCACATAACCATAGAAACTTAGAACTTTTTTCAAGCAGCCAAACATTTAATTTGACTGACAACAGTTCTTCTCCACACAGAATCTATGCCAGTAAATTTGTAGTAATGCCACTCAACAGAAGCAAAGATTGTAAAGCAATGACATGAACAACAACTTTCAAGTCAGGAACAGCCTTTTACCTTGATAGTGGGAACTACATGATCCCAGCTCAACCAGTAGCCGATTAAACCATGATCGCTTTTGTAAGCCAGGAACCCTGTCTACTTTTTATGACTGAAAAGGGTAATCCAAAATTATTTTTTCATTCTTGGCTTACCCAGTACTCATCTACATAGAACCATAGAAATGTAGGGCTGGAAGGGACCTCAAGAAGTCCAGCCCCTTGTGCTGAGGCAAGACTAAATAAACTTAAACCATCCATGAGAGGTGTCTTTTGAATCTGAATTTAAAAGTCTATAATGATCTTTATTCCACAACCTCCCTGGGAAGCCTATTCTGGAGCTTAACTACTCTCACTTAGAAACATTTTCCCAATATCTTACCTAAATCTTCCTTGCTGCAGATTAAGCCCATTACTTCTTATCCTGCCTTCAGTGGACATGGAGAACAATTGAGTCCTCTTTATAACAGCCCTTAACATATTTGAAGACTCATTCACTTCCCAAGCCCCAATTTTTAATCTTTCCTAATAGGTCAGGTTTTCTGAACTTTTTTTTTTTTTTTTTGCTACTCTCCTCTGGACTTCTCCAGTTTGTCCACAGCTTTCCTGAAGTATGGCACCCAGACTTGGGCACGGTAGTTTAGCTGAGGCCTCACCAGTGCCAAATTGAGCAGGACAATTACCTCCATGTTTTACACCAGAATGATAGCTTTTTTCTCAGCTGCACCACATTGTTGACTCATAGCAATTTGTGATCTACTATAAACTCACAGATGCTTTTCAGCAGTATTACCACCTAGCCAATTATTCCCCAATTTGTAAATGGGCATTTAATTTTACCTTCCTGTGTGAAATACTTTGCACTAGTCTTTACTGTGTTTTATCTTGTTGAATTCAGACCAATTCCCCCATATGTCAAGATTGTTTTGAACTTTCTGAAGTTTTTGGAACCCCTCCCACCTTGGTGTCACCTGCAAATTTTATAAGCATATTCTCCACTCTATTATCCAAGTAATTAATGACAATATTGACTAGTACCAGACCCAGGATTGACCCCTGCAAGACCCCACTAGACATGCCTGCTCAGTTCGACAGCCAATCATTGATAACTATTGTAAGTTGTATACCCATCTTATAGCAATTTCATATAGACCACCTTCTCTTAGTTTGCTTATGAGACTATCATGTGGGACTGTGTCAAAAGCCTAACTAAAATCAAGACACAACACATCTGCTGTTTCCCCCATCCAGTAGGCCAGTTACTCTGTCAAAGAAGGATGTTAGGTTGGTTTGGCATGATTTGTTTCTGACAAATCTATGCTGGCGATTCTTTATAACCCCATTATCCTCTAGGTGCTTACAAATTGATTGTTTAATAACTTGTTTCAGCATCTTTCCAAGTTAGGCTGACTGGTCTAGAATTCCCCATGTCCTCTTTGTTCCCCTTTTTACAGGCAGGTACTGTGTTTGCCCCTTTCCAATCTTCGGGGACCTCTCCTCTAGGAATCCTTAAAGATAGTTGCTAATGGTTCTGAGATTGCTTCAGCTAGTTCCTCAAGTATTCTCAGATTAATTTCATCAGACCCTGTTGACTTGAATACATCTAACTTATCTAAATATTCTTTAATCTGTTCTTTCCCTACTTTGGCTTGCATTCCTTCCCCCTCCTTGTTAATATTAATAGCTTTAAGTATCTGCTCACTATTAACCATTTTAGTGAAGACTGAAGCAAAATAGGCATTAAACACCTGACCTTTCCTAATGTCATCAGTTATTAGTTCTCCTTCCTTGCTAAGTAAAGGACCTATGCTTTCCTTTGTCTCTCTTGCTCCATGTAGTTAAAGAACCTCTTCTTATTGTCTTTATGTCCCTTGCTAGGAGCCATTTTGGCCTCTTACTATTCTTCCTATCTTTCTTTGCATTGGGATAGTTTGCAGTCGTGCCTTTAATATTGTCTTCTTGAGAAAATGCCAACTCTCCTGCACTCCTTTTTCACTTCAATTTTCTTCCATCGGACCTTACCTACCAATTCTCTGAGTTTGTTAAAATCTTTTTTTTTTTTTGAAGTTCACGGTCCTTATTCCTTTCACGCCTTTCTTTCCTCAGAATCATGAAATCTATCATATCATGATCGCTTTCACCCAAATTGCCTTCCACCTTCAGCTTCACTACCAATTCCAGCCTGTTGGTCAGAATTGAATCTAAAATGGCTGTCCCTCCAGTTACTTCCTCCACTTTCTGTAACAAAAGTTGTCCCCAATACATTTCAAGAGCTTACGAGAAATTGTGTTTTGCCATCTTACTTTTCCAATAGATGTGGGGGTAGTTAAAGTCCCTCATTACTACCAGATCTTGTATTTTGCCTGTTATAGTTATTTGTTCTAGGAATGCCTCATCCATAGCCTCTTCCTGATTTATGGGTTTACAGTAGACCCTTAACATGAAGTCACCCCTATTTTTTACCCCTTTTATCTTCACCCAAAGACTCTCAATATGGTTTGCTTCCTACCTCCTTCTGGACCATGTATATATTCTTGATGTATAATGCAACATCTCTTCTCTTTTTTCCTTGCCTGTCCTTCCTGAACAAGCTATACCACTATACAACAATAGCCCAGTCACAAGACTTATCCTACCAAGTTTCTGTGATGCCAGTTAAGTCATAATTTAGCCTATGCACTAATACTTGCAGTTCTTCCTGTTTATTCTCTATACATTTACATGTTGGCTTTTGTTGCCTGCCCCCCTTGAGCCTATTTTAAAGCCTCCTCACTAAGTTGGCTAATTAATGTGCAAAAAATGCTCTTCCCCCTTCTTGATCAAGTGGCGTTCATGACTTCCAAGGAGATCTTCCCAGAACAGTATCCCATAACCAAGAAAGCCAAAGCCCTCCCATCGACACCATCTGTATAGCCAGGCATTTGTCTCCAAGATGCATGTGTCCATCTGAGCCTCTTACCCCCCATCAGGAGGATGGATGAGAACTCAACCTGCTCCTAGAGTAGTCATTGCTGATCTGTTCAGGGTCAGACCTGACAGTATCATTAGCGCCCACATGGATGAACAGTGTGGTCAGAGGGATAGACGAGCCTCAGACCTGGGCTCCAGGCAGGCAGCATCCCTCCCAGGACATCATGTCAGGTCGGCAGATGAATGCCTCCATTTCCCTCAGAAATGAATCCCCATCGACCAGCACTCTACATCTGCTCTCGGATGCAGTGGCCGTAAGCCTCCCAGTCTTGGGGGGCAAATGCCTCCTGTTCCTTAGCCATTGGAGTCTGTGCCTCACCTCCTGTTGCTAGTACAGCATACCAGTTTCTTAACCTCGATGGACAGGAAACCTGAGTGGGGATGGAGCACGGTCTACTTCCAGAGGTGGCCAGCAGCCAGTCTTCCCCTCACAGAGCAGCCAGTTCTCCTTCTTCCTCTGGGGTTGCTGTTATCTGCAGTGGGCTAGCATCCTCCATCCCAAATGTCTCCATCTGCATCCTATTGATGAAGCCCTCACACTCCTGGATGCATGCAGATGAGCCACCTTCTCCTGCAGTGTACAGTGACACTCAGAACAGCACTGGGACCAGCAACCAAACTACTATGGTTTGCTCCACTTAGACTTGAGGTTTTGTTGCGAGGTCATTATTTTCTGTCCGAAGAGCTAAAATACAGAGTGCAGTCGTCAGTAGCTCTTTCACCAACTACAAGATCTTCACTTAAGCAATGAGATAGCATTTAAAAAATGAATTCCTTGGAAATTCTCATATCATGACCATGAAGAAAGCAATTGTTGAGTAAAAAGTGACACTCCCAGAGCTGTGCCCAACTGCATCTGCCATAATGCTTGGTGCTATACAAGACCACAGAGAACATAAGAATATAAGAATGGCCATAATGGGTCAGACCAATGGTAATAGGATTAGACACAAATTTACATAAGTAAATGCAGTGTTACACAAAATTCCTACTTTTTATTTGTGTTTGGTGCTATATAAATATAAAGTAGCAGAATTATTATTCTCCACTCGGTTAATGTAGCTGGGGCTATCAAGAGAAAGTAGCTTGAAATGGGTGATCCAACAATTGCAATCTAGTAGTACAAAGGTAGAAGACGACCACAACTGATCCAGGCCTAGGTGTAGAAACTACACTTCCTGTAAGTGGAACATGTGCAGTACTGTACATCTAGGTCTGAAATCCAGACTGACAAATCATGGAAATCTAAGGCATCTGGGAGTGGGAGTTGTCTTGCCACAAGCTTCTCAACAAGAATACTTGAAATACATTAATATTGTACCAGACTAAGCAACAAGCGATGTGTGGCCTCTATCCAATAAACTAAGTTTTTCCTTAAAGAAAATTGAAACCCTGCTCTCTTTGAAGGACGCATTGAAAATCACCAGTAAGAACAAACTCAGTATTTCCCCACTACACCTTTTGATAGCAAAGAAGAAGAACATGGACCCATATCAAATCACATATGATGAGAAACGTCTCTCAACATCTCTACAACAGTGAATAGCTCAGGTGGAAAGATGAAATTGGGCATTTGTCCCTTCAGCATCAAGTTCTAACACCACAGTTCTGTCAAAGATATTTTATCCACAAAAATATCAAAATAATTCCTTACAAAGGATTAAATTAAAATAAGTCATGAATAGGCAACACCACAGATTACTCAGGATGTCCACCACCCACAACAGTTCTGCTGACAGACTTCACAGAGGTGATAATAGGGAACTTTTAGTAGCACTATCAAAGCAATCTGCAAAATTGTTTAGGAGCCAATTATCTCTTTGTACTCCTCCAATCCTAGGTCAGCTCTGTTCCAGGCTGATTTCTGGTGTAAATTAGAGCAGTCTCAGGGATGCTGTAATGTATGTCTGCTGCCAATGGCTCCCAGGGTGCCATTGTCACAACTGCATATTGCAGGGGCACAAGGTAGGTACTGGCCATTCCCCCTTTTCCTTAGCAAGGCCCTTGCACAGGCTGCAGTTTTGTTTTTGTTTGTTTGTTTTTGGCGGGGAGAAGGAGAATGGAACAATAGGGATGGGTGTGGAGGTTAACAGGAGGAGCCACTACAGTCAGTCAAAGATCCCTCTGCAGAGTAAGAGCCTTGTATGGCCAGATGAACCAGCCCTAGGGCAGCTTTGTGTTGGTAGAGTGGCACAAAGACAGCTGAAGATCTGGACCAAGATATCGGCAAGGTATAATCACAGGCCACCTTTTTGTCAACAAATACACACGTTCCTGATACACTGCACAAACAAAGCCGTGTACACTGCACAAACATTTCATAGAAAGTTAGATAGCTTCAAAAGGAGAGCTTAAATTTGTACTGCTAAATGATTGCCAAACCAAGGGGAAATAATTGCTTACACAAGAGGGTAGGATTAGCCAAGCACCATTAGTAAGGACAGTCTTTGAGTTTGGCAATCACACAGATTTCTCATTCTTAAAGAATGCATCCCCCCACCGCCCAACAAAATACTGGAAAAAAAAGCAGCCAAATCCCATTTTAAATCTCATCCTTCCAGACCCACTGAAGTCAACAGAATTGCAAGAATGTACCAAGACAGAATGTGGCCTATTATTAGGTTATCAGAGACCATGATGGTGAGCATGGCACAACAGACCTGATAAATTAGATATCCTGAAGATAAGAACTGAAAGAATGAAGTTATGTGCTAGCCAGTAAAGTTTGACATTCGTATTCTGTTAATGTCGGACTGCAAAGGTACTTGCAACATTGTCACACTCTCTCTCTCTCCTACTCTATCCCCATGAAAAGCAGTTTCTTGGTGTTCTGGCTTTCATGCTTTTAGCAGGAAAGAAATGGAAAGGGTATTTTCCCATATTATTGTAAAGTTATCAAGAATGTACAATTTCCTACAATTTTCTGTGAAAATTAATAGGTCAGAACCTCAACTGGTGCAAATGTCTGTCACTTTATACCAGTTGATGGTCTAGCTCAATAATATGAAAATAGGTAGGGTATTAAATAGCAATCAGTCAGCTTTTCAAGACCTCTGGAAGTCAATAGGAACAATGTTTGTTTATGCTAGGGTTGAATTTGGTCCATTAAGTATTCCACCAGTACCAAATGGAAACCCTACAAATACTATACGAGTTGTCTCCAGAAAACAAATATAATATTGCATCATGGCAAGGTCAGAATAGCAGCTAGTAATATACGGAGATCCATTACGTGTTACTTGTAAGCATGTAACTATTGTGGACACACCATTCAAAAGCAGACCATATATCATCCTTATGAGTTGTGGTGCACGTGTATGTTTACAACACAGAGACGCTCACAAACATTTGCTTAAAAAATGATTTTTTCCCCCTCCTTTCCAAGTTATGAACTACCCCAAAAATTGAGTGCTCATTTTGGAAACTTAGCAGTAAAGATCATTATACTTGGTACTGACACCTTGTATAATTTGAAAAATGATGTGACTTTTGAGCAAACACGAACATGCTGTAACGGAGGTGTTCTCACATTAGTTTAAAAAAAAAAAAAAAAAAAAAAAAAAAAAAAAAGGAAAGAGTCAAGTCTACAGGCTGAGTAATGAGCCAGAAAAAGGGCTGGATTTTTAAACCAGGCATTACAGGGCATGAATTATGTCCCTAGCTATTTGAAGGTATTTATTGCCTGCATTTAAAAAAAAAAAGAAAAAAAGAAAAAGAATCAAAGGCTATCTTCAGAAAGTCAATAAAATATAGGATAGAAATTTTTTAAAAGGGAGTTTATAAGTTAAAAGATGAATTTTAGCATCAACTTATTTAAAAATAGTCATATTTATATATATTTATTATTTGTGGGTTAGAGGCCTATTGAATTAATGGGAGGTTTTCCATGGACTTCAAGGAGCTTTGGATCAGGCCACAAACCCTTGAACGTAGTCCTTACTTAGCAAAACTCCCCTTGGCTAAGTAAAAATATCAGATCCTGAAAACCCTTACACAGGCACAGTCCTACTAAGTAATTATTTGCAAGATTGAGCCCTCCACATGGGCCTCAGGATTTGGCCCTGATAAGTGGCAATGACATCACTTTAGAAAACTATTGCGAAATAACCATGAAATTGGATACCACAAGTTACTGTATTTGTAAGCTTTACAGTATATCTATTTGTTTAACTTGGGTGAGTTTTCAAATAACCCAGGACCAAAGTAATGCTAACGCATGTTGGGCACAAACGGCACGAAGGAAATACGGAAGTTAATGTGCCATATACCCTCCATTGTAGCTGTGGAAATGTAATCCATATAAAGTGTTTGAGGGCCTATGCCACACTAGTATATTGTTGAGGTATATTTTCTTTAGATGTGGTTATTCTTAGCACGTGTAAATACTACTACTAACAATCCTAATACACTAAATTCAAAGGACATTGTTAAAATTTGTTTAAACTCAAAATGAAGTCTCTAAAATAAAATAATTAAAGAAGGGGTAATAAAAATAAAATGGTTTTGGCTTTAGACGTTCAGGACAAGACAGTGGATTTTTTTTTTTTTTTAATAAAGTTAAGCAGTTATAATGCACGACAGTCTGAATTCAAGTGTACCAGACCCAGCCAGTGAAAATGACAAGTCTAGTTTCATTTTCCCAATGAAATGAAACCACCACCTGAACTCCAACTTCCCAACCCCACATTATTAAATAATTTAACAATTATAATCTTAACCTCTCCATATACCTATATCAAGAGGGCCATATCCCTCAGTGGTGCATGCGGGCTTTGCACCATTGATGTCAACCAAGCTACATTAACTTACACCATTTGCAGATCTGGCCCAAAGTGATAATGTAAAGTTGCAATATACTGAGAACATCTCAGCTATTGAAAAATTTCTCCTGCATCTCTACAGTACAACTTTCAAAACAGAGTAACGGTACAATGCACATCGCTAAAACAAAATTGACAAATATTATGGAAATACACACACACACACACACACACGACAAAAAACAACAAGCTAACAGATTGGCATTAAGGTTTTTCAGTGTGATATGATTTCCAGTTCTTTGAAGTCTGAATTTGACGGTACAATGAAAGATGCGTGCATTAAAACTGTCCATTACATTTACATATAAGTTATTTGCTTATAAACTTACAAAGACAAAACTAGACAGGTCAGTGGGAATAGAAAGCAGCAGTAGTGTGAGGAGCAGGGTATAGGCAAAGGGTTTTTTCCAAGGTCTGCCCAAAGAACCAAAATGGAAATTCCCTTCCTGTATGGGATGGAAGTGCTTCTCCTGTAGACCCTAGGAAATCAACAGGAGAACAATGCCCTCCTGAAGACTTCCCAGATGTGCAGGAGGTCATCAAAGCCAGTGGGTCATGAGATCCATTTCTCATCATATGCATTTTATCATGATCAGGACATAAACAAATGGTTATGACTAATAGGTCTCATACATTAAAATGTGTATACAAAAACAAAAAGCCTTTACCAGTAACCTATATCAAAGATTTTTTTTAATCATTTACAAGTGAGCCAATTTTGAAATCTCCACCTTTATAAATTTGTTTGTAGAAGCAGTGGTCCACAAAAACTTTTCCATAGTTTGGACTACATGTTAACATGGGTGACATTAAAACCACTTTCCTACCATTCACAATTGCACAAATCACCTCCTTTCCCATTCATGATGATTTAACATTCCTGTAGCACCTACCACAAATGCTTATACAAAAGTAATTTTATAAAAATGTCTGTATCTTTAGCTTTTTTAGCAGTAAGTCTTTTATCCTTTTAAAAAAAATTTATTGATGCTATCTCCTTCTCCCATCTGGAAACAGAGAAGTATCCACTATAGGGCTACCAGACCTCCACTGTGCCATGGATCACAGTCTGCATATCTCTGTGCTAGAAAGAGCTGAAAAGGGTTAGATTCACCCAAACAATTTTAAAAATGGGGCTATTTCTAAAATACTAAACTCCAAAAATCACTCAGATTTACTTGTTCATTCTAAGGTAGATTTCATACTTAGTGTGTAAGTGCTATATGTATCTCTGGAGAATTCTTATATATGAATAATAGAGTGTAACAGATTTAATATCCAAAAAGTGGAAACCACAGGGCAACCTGACCTCTGGAACCAGTATGGTGACTCCATAATATATGCTGCCAGAGAGAATCAGTGTAAAAACAATGAGAGATGATAAAGTGATCTTTGATTTGATTACATGGTACTTTCCAAGCCTTAGCCTAACTTATACAATATACAACTTTGAGAATACAGACAAATTAGCCAGAAAATACCTGTTATCTGGCAGTGCATAAGAGTAAGCCCGAAGTCTGTGCAGACCTGTCATGATGACAAACACTGTGCTTTTATCTGATTCCCTGAAGTAGTTGCACTGGACGGAATGGAATGATATCACAGTCAAATTCAAATGGCACGTTTTGTACTGTCGTTTCTTTTTTCTACATGTTTCAGAGAAAATAGTTCTACAACAGGCATGGCATGAAACACATGGCAATGCCCGCTACAGTGAGGTCAGGCTGTAGGAATCAAAATGCCTGTCTTTACCTGCAAAGGATTTCTCTGCCTACATTTCTCAAGAAGCATAATTTTTGCTCAAACCGTATCATCTCACCTTTGTTTTCAGGTATAATAGTAATTTTTTTAAAAGACGGCTGTTGTACAAACCACCAATCCATTCTATTCTTTAAGTAAGAGGCTCATTTAAAACATATGATTTGCAAAGTTTTCCATTTCATCAAGTCCTGTTAATAGAATTCTACAATCTAGCAGTTTAAGCTGCAAGTTAGAGAAAGTCAGGGAAACATTTGCTTTGGCACCAGTGGGTTCTCAGATTTTTCCAGTTGGAACAATGATAAATGACTTAACCCTGATCGTTTTTCTGAAATCTGATTTTTTTTTGTTTGACATTTATTTACAGTTTCTATAAACACTAACACCTATAAAACATGGTTTACTGTTTGATTGCTTGGCGGACAAGCAAACCTTAAATACATAAATTATGAGCACCTAGTTAATGAGTGACATGACGGACATGAAGTTTTATTTACCATTGGCATGAGCCTTCATATAAAATTAGTGGCATAAGAAAGCCAGGTTTTGTGAATGCACATAGTCATACCTATTCATGGCCCTTTTTTTTTTTTTATTTAAAAAAAAGACTTGACATAAGACTGTGGCCTATGTGTAATTTCATTGCCTGGAGCAAGGTTAGGGGAAAGCCGCTCCATCTGGCAATTTCCCTTTGACTGGCACATAGTTAAACAATGATGCAGTTTGACAAATTTCAAACCTGGCTTATGAAAAAATAACATAAACACAATAGTCACTCTGAGTAGATTGTCCACCTGTGCAAGCGGGCATGAAGTGTTAAGTAAAGGCTGCTGGTAATGAATAAAGATGCAGTGCTAGTTGGATTAGGTCGTTCCAAATGTAAATCACTGTCAGATAAAGCACTTGTGTTTACATGGAGCATTAATATTTTGATCAGTTTGTTTAAGAGAATTAGCTTCTTAATGCAGATGTTCTCATTTGGACCTTCACACCCATAGCTACAGCCAACTCCTTTACCATCAATTATGTCAACATGTCATAAATCTTCAACTGCTTTAAACTTCTATTTTAAACAAAGCTTTGTTGTAAAAATTGGAGGCGTGTTTCCTCAGAGTTTTATTTTTGGCAAATTTCTTGTTATTTTGTTGAAAATCTGACACATTAATGTCCAATTAACCATCTTTGAGTATCTTACTGACAAGGATCCCAGCAGCAAGCCAATGCCTTTTTATTGTGAAAACCCCCTAACCCCATCCAACCAGTTGTATCCATGACGTGAACAAGTAGTCTTTATCATTTCAATGCACTTTGGGAGGGAGTAACAATAAAGGCTTTACATTCAGTGGAAACAGGACATATGTCTCAACAGCCATCCACTGACTGTTCAGGCTACATGCTGTAAAGGTAAATACATACACACACAAAAAATGGGAAATAGTGAAATACCAGCCTCAGTGAAGTGTGAGGATTCCCAGGCAAGTACACAATGTTTGAAGAGGAAAAATGTTTTAACATACATAAGCTGCTTTAATGCCCGTTTATTTATTCAGGAAAAAAAGAAATATTATAACAAATGTCAGCCTTGTGCACAGTACTCTGATTTCACTACTAAGCTGTTCGCTGTAAGATTACAAGTGTGGTGACAGAGCTGGGCAAAACTTCAGTTTGTGTTTCACAGAATTTCACATGATAATTGTTTATTTTTTGCCGTTTTCCATCCCCTCAAATTTCACTTTATTGCCTCAAAAAAAAAAAAAAAGGGGGGGGGGAAAGAGACGAATAGGGCAATTTTTGCCTGAAAACATTTTTCACAGGTATGAGCATGATTTTGCACAAAAACAGGCATACCTTAATGAAGTGGTCTGCCAAAAAAAAAAAAAAAAAGGGGGGGGGGGGGGAAGGACTCTTAAGCGCCGAATTAAATCAGAAAAAAAAATAGCATTTTGGGTGGTTTTGTGTTTCATCAAAAATATTTTCCACAGTTCTATGTAATAATATAACGCTAAAATTAAGTGACATGTACCTGACAGCATAGTTTGCTAGCTGCACTTTAAAAATAATAATAGATAGTTATCTACCATAGATTACCATTCACCTGAGTAATTGGCATGCAGGAATTCACACATGCTCATGCCTACGCAGTCCTGGTTGGGAAGAGTGTGGTCTGATACCATAATAGCCTCCATGTTACAGCTCTGGTCAATGATCTGGAGGAACATTTCAACATGTGTCTTTCTGTTTTGTTAATTAATCATTGTTTAATGTTAATTAACCATCTCATTGGCTTTCAACAGACAAAGAAAGATCTGCCAATAAGATATGTTTAGGTCCTATGCAAATTTAGAGACTGTCCTAATATGGCCACCACCATCACAACCTGGAATTTTTGGTGTTGGCAGACTAAAGCAATCTGCTTCACAGAAATGAGCCTGTTTGTGCACACTGACAGGGAAAAGCAGACGGACAAGGCCTAGGGGTTCAATAGCCTTTTGAATAGAGAGGATGTGGTGTAGGCTCTTATCCATTCACGGAATGAAGCAGAGGAGGTCTGAGCACCTGGATAGATATAGTCCTCTGATACTGGTGTTATGTTTTTCCTTCTGAGAAAGAAGAAGAGCTAACCTGGTATCAAAAAAAGGAATGTGAAGATTGCAGTGGGAAATAGAAACAGAACAGAACAGAGAAGGACAACAACTTGGGCAAGGAGCAGGACTGTTTGAGCAGTTAAAGAATAAATAAAAATATCTACTCAATAAAGTACAGAATGCAGAAAACCTGCCACAGGCTGTTATCGTCATAGACGGAACAGGCTGTCTTTCTTCACGAGACTGGGAGGAGCGAGAGAAGAATTTGAGTTCCATCAGTCATATGAAATGAAGTACAGAAAGAGAGAGTGAGAGAATAGCCTAAAGCAAGAAGCTAATATTTCTGGTTCCAATCTAGCAAAGCACATGATTAACTAAATACCTGAGTGGCCCACAGAAGTCTATTTACCAGCAATGTGCCTAGTATTTGTAAGAAGGCACTTGACAGACATAGGAAAGAAGAGAACCTAGCGCTAAATATAAATCAATATTTCAGAACATTTTCTCCCTCTTGGTATTTTTATTTGATTACAGAACATTTTATTTAACTGCATCTTTGTATCCACACATAGGTAGATGAATGGGAATAGACCCTTTTTCCAATTTATCATTCAGTCTTAATTTAAGTGTAAATGGATTACAAAATTTGCAGTTAGAAATCACAGTATTCCCCTGAACATCTATATCCAGTTGTGAAAAAGGACAGCATGTTTGCCTAATTTAATGTGCTATGCCATGATCTTCCTGAGCAGCAGTACCAGTCATCTGTGGGACAAATAGGAAGCTGTGACACCCTGTAGATGAGATGATGTGGAGGATGCTTCCACTTATGCAGCTGACACAGTTCTATAGCTCTGATGTGTTGCTCCTGGTTTAACTTACTGTATCATCCAACAGCATCACCATGTTGTGCAACATACATCTTGTACCTGGGAAGAGGAGGACTTAGAAGAGGTTGATGCTGCTATCTTAGTTTTATAGTTTAGTGTATGGGTTTTAACTTGTGATGTAAGAATGTGGACATTATGTCCTATAATCTTGTTTGCAGAACACAGTTGTCTAACTTCTATCCTCTGCATTGGTAGAATGCAAGACACAGAAGGAAATCTGGCTGCAGCAACAGTCCTTGCTGCAGAAGGAAACTTAAAAGAAGGAAAAAGGTAAGTGACATTTTGGGATAGTGGAAGTTCTTCTTTACCTTTCGCTTCATAACTCTAAAAAAAGGTCACAGACTACCAGCAAGATAGCTGGAAGAATGTAACAGAAGCTCCAGCACTCGAGAGACCTCTATCTTAATAAAAAAAATGCTCTGTAAAGCTGGACTCCTCAAAATGTTTTAAGAAAAAGACCTTACCCACTGCAGAATGCAGCAGCGTTCACCCTGTCTGTCACTATTTCTGGGGGCCTGTTCCTTATGCACACTAAAGTTTCTTTACACTGCTCTACAATCACATTTCCATGCACTTGAAGGCTCCTTTACATTATCGAGAGTGGCATAAAGGGCCCTTAATGCAACAAGAATCAGGCCCTGGATGTGTTAAGAAGGTTCCTTAACCCTTAAAGTCATTTTAGTTTCCAAATGATTTTAGCCAACTACAATCCAAAACTGAAATATGCTCCAATCTGCTCCTTCCAGCCAAACTTAGGCTAGGTACACACGGATGCTGGCAAATTCGCTGCCGTCAGATCGATTTTTCCGGTTTGATTGAGCGACAATGAAGACACGCTCAATCAATCCGGAAGTCAATCTAATAAAACCACCTCCCCAAAAAGCATAGCGCTGTGTCGACAGGAACACATTTCCTGTCAGTGCAGCGGAGACGGCGCACTAAAGGGAAGTTACGAAGTCGACGGGAGTTACACAAGCTACTCTGCTTGTGTAACTCCCCTCATTGACTGCCGCCGAATTTTGGCGGCAGTGTAGACCTGCCCTTAGCATCCTTCCTCAGGTGCTCCTGGAGAGTAATCCTCCTCCCCTTCCAATCAGCTTTAGTGCCACACACTGCTAACTGAGAGGGAGGAGGTTACAGGAGTGGCGAGGCTGCCCATTCCACAGCTAGAAGATTCTACAAATAGGAATTGAGCCAGACCTTACCTAATAAGCCCTTTCTCAGAAGATCCAATGGGTCGGGGGGGAGGAAGGAGGAATGCGTCCATCCAGCATACGCATGCGCACACAGACCACTGAAGAACCAGCTGGAAGGGGAAGGCAATGAAAGCTCCCTTGCTCAAAGACATTAAGGGTTGGGATAGAATCCTGGGGGTTGGAACATGCAGAGGCCTGGGAGAAACCAGGAGCAACTGGTCCTGTGAATGACAAGGAGAGGTAGCACTGAGTCTTAAACCAGCAAGGAACAAGCACTGTAGGAGTTGAGAGTTGCCTTCCCACGGAACCAAAATTAGACCATCCTGATGTTTTGTCAACATCCAACCGAAAACAGATGCAGAGTTTTGTTTTTATATTGGAATGAACCCAAAATCCCAGAGTCTAGTGGCACCAGCTCTCAGTCATCACCACACATTTTGCACAACTTCTAAATCTTTCCCTCATTTTCTTATTTCAACCAATGCTACTGCTTGAATTTGGCTTTTCCAAGGATTTAATTTTCTGACCTTTCAGCTGCCCATTGGTCTTTTTCACTTTGTAGGTATAGATATTGCATTATTTCTCAGTATTATGTGAATTCTTTATGGTTGTTTTAGACATTATTTAACTGCCCATAGTTTTAATTTAGCTTTTCATCTCTTGGCTGCTTTTTTAAGTTGATGTTTTAAGTGATCCGATTTATGTACAGAACATTTTATCCACCTACTTTTCTTTTCCTTGCTGAATCTGTGGTGGTTCCTAAGAGGGGATAATTTCTCTCCAAATTTATGAATTTTTCAAATTCTAACAATAAACAACTAATGAAAATCATGAAACTTGAAAAATCAAGACAAGCTACTTCTAAAAAGTGGGTGCTGTAAATTTAAAAAAAGAAAAAAACACAAAAAAAACCCATTCTCCCACATTTTATATTCCAAAGGATTCGAAGTTCAACATCATATTGATTTTTTCCTCCCATATATGAGATAAACACAGACAAAGTGTTTTGCAGAATTCTTATGTTGCATGATGTTCTAAATGTTGGGTCCTGCGTTCTCTCATTCCAGGAATCATTTAACACTTGTTATTGGTTATGCTAATCCTTTAATATTACTAGGTATTTCAGCAGAGAGAGGGCTAACCCAGCTGTTCAAAAAGTCAGTATTTTAATGTTTTGAATGTTGGTGTAATATTTTATCACCTATTCTTTATGTACTGTGTCTTGATTCATACATAAAATTCTATGTCAGAATTACTTATGGGGATAGCTATCATTTTACATGATTTAAGACTGCAATAAAAAATGCACAAGTCTAAACAGATATGAAAATTATATATCACCGAGATTTTACGTCACCCCTTCCAACTAAGGTAATGGGATAGCCTCCCTAGAAATATCTGTAAAGCTGAAGGACAGGATCTGATTTAAAAAAAAAACAAAAAACAAAACAAACAAACAAAACCCACACAGTATTATGTAGGTGAACAAATTTTTCCAAAGACCATTAATGTTGAAGCTGGGCTGTCTGAAATTTAATCTGTTTTATATTGGTATAATTCCACTGACCATAGTGGAATTACTCCTGATTTACACCCAGGTAACAGAGGAGAACCAAGCCCAGGGGATCTTCTGCACAAACGATTAAAAAATTAAAGCACTTCGATATTGGCATTGATGTAAGTATACTAGACTAAGACATACGATTCACAGCAGTATCACCAGCTCCTTCAATATCATAACTCATAGAATAGGAATGTTGATTGTAAAGATCTCTGCACAAGACACCAAATCAAGAATCAAGGCAGGCTCTAGAACACATCTGTCCTCCTAGGCAGCTATGGCTTTACTTCATTTTTCTTGCACACAACAAACCTTAAAAATTATTTTCTATTACACCAGGTCCATGGGACTTGGTTAAATCAATCTCTTTATACAAAAAGTGAACGCTAAGTGAGCAGTGAGTCTACCCATATGTATCCTAAATTTTTATACTAGGAACAATTAGTTTTGAGATCAGTTATATGGGGGCCTCCTAACCCCCAAACATGTCATTTAATGAAGAGGAGAACTGAGCCCTTTAACTTCTCAAATAGTAAGAATAAACAGTTTGTAGAAATAAAAGCATCATGTAAATAACTGACTAACTCCTAGACAAGTTGTGTCATTGTTCAGCAGTACATTTCAATTCCCTGCTCTGCCATAGACATCCTATGTCGTAGTCATCATGGAAAAATCCCAAAAGGGACATGGCCTCCTTTCAGATCAAGCACCACCCAGACTGATCTCACACTAGGTGGTCTGGCTGGATATTCAGTTTATATCCATCACTGACAATCTTACTACACCACTGAAGCTTTTGGAGCTCACATGATTGCTGGCCATGTATCAGCATTCCTTGGTACACACATTTTGGAATTTATTGGTCTTCCATGCTATTAATATTTCCATATGAAGAAAACTACTGAAACTTAACCAGTGGTAATGGAGGCAGTTGCTGGGTTTGGCTTCAGGTATTATTTCTGACCTTGTCCTGCCACTGATAAGACTGAGCATCTAACGAAGATCAGAATAAAAATGTCAGTCTGCTGTGTCTCAGCCTTCCTTAATGCCCACATTTCAACAGAGATGGTATATCTGGGGGTCTATAAATTCACAGCAAGTTTGTCATTGCCAAACCCCCAGAGAGATCTCTGAAGAGCCCAAAACATAGCAGCAGCTGCTCCTATGTGTGTCCACATTTTTCAAGCATCCTCAACCGCCCTCTATGACATTGTCCCCAAATATTTGACACTTACCACCTCCTTGATGTCCCATCCAGACAGCTAAATTCTAAGCTGGTTGTAGTCTGGACCTGGAAGCTGCTTGATGGTAATGGCCAGAGCCTTAATTTTATGGGATAAAAGTAAATTAAAACTTCCTGTATGAAGCTGAGCAAGTCACTTAGCCTTTCTGTGCCTCGGTTCCCATTCTGGAATATGGGGATAACAGCCCTTCCCTACCTCACAGAAGTGTTGAGAAGATACATACATGAATGGCTGTGAAGCACTTTCAGATCTACTGTTTCTTTGACAAGGTTACTGGCCAAGTGGTTAGGGGAAGCTGTAAATGTGATCTCTCTCAGTTTTAGTAAGACTTTTGACAGTCTCATGAACAAACTAAGGAAAGGTGGCCTAGATGAAATTGCTAAAAGTGGGTGCAAAACTAGTTGAAAGACTGTACTCAAAAGGTAGTTATCTACGGTTCTCTGTCAGACTGGGGGAATGTATCTAATGGGCTCTGTAGGACTCTGTTCTGGATCCAATACCATTCAATATTTTCATTAATGACTTGGATAATGAGTGGAGAGAGTGCTTATAAAATTTGCGGGTGACACCGAGCTGGTGGGGGGTCCCTAGCACTAAGGAGGACAGGATTAGAATTCAAAACATCCTTAAATTGGAGAATTGGTCTGAAATCAACAAGATGAAATTCAGTACAACAAATGCGAAGTACTACACTTAGGAAGGAAAAAAAAATCAAACAAACTATAAAAATGGGAAAAAACGTCTAGGTGGTAGTACTGCTGAAAAAATCTGGGTGTTTATAGTGGATCACAAATTGGATATGAGTCAACAGTGTGATGCAGCTGAGAAAGATATATTATCAGGAGCGTCATATGTAAAATGTAGGAGATAATTATCCTGCCATACTCAGCACTGGTGAAGCCTCAGCTGGAGTAATGTGTCCAATTCTAGGCATCACATTTTAAGATAGATACATGCAAACTGGTGACAGTCCAGACAAAACCAACAAAAAATTATAAAAAGTTTAGAAAACACAACCTATGCAGAAAAGTTAAAAAACTGGGCATTTTTAGTCCTGAGAAAAGAAAATTGAGGGGGGACCTGATAATCTTCAAATATGTTAGGGGCTGGTCTCAAGAGAACAGTTATTCTCCGTGCCCACTCAAGGTAGGACAAGAAATAATGGGATTATTCTACAGTAAGGGAGATTTAGGTTAGATATTAGGAAAAACTTTTTAACAAGGATAGTTATGCACTAGAATAGGCTTCCAAAGGAGGTTGTCGAATTCCAGTCACTGGAGATTTCCAAACAGGTTGGACAAACACCTGTGAGGGATAGTCTAGATATATTTGGTCCTGCCTTAGTGTCAGGGGCTGGACTAGGTGGCACCTGAGGTCCCTTCCAGCCTTACATTTCTATAATAGTATTATATAAAAACACTATAAGTATACCATACAAGGGTAGAATGCACATCTGCCCTGTGTAAAGGACAGCGTTTAATTACATCATCCCAGGAGCAGGACTGAGAATAAACAATGACTTTAAGAGTCACAATTCCTCCCCTGCTCCCACTTCATTCTGGGGGATAATTATGTTAATTCACCCCCTTTCCATGGAGTAGTTTACCCCTCTATGCATCTAATGAGCTACTCTGGCCAGTAATTAAGAGGAGAGGTTGCCAAGACTCCTCCCACCGCTCTCCAAGACCACTGGCTTGCACCAGGGAGCAGGGAAGTAAAGTGAGTACTCTCTCCTACCCCCTTGAATGACCAAATAAGGGCTGTTACAAATCAAGCCCAAAGATATTTGCATGTCCTGTCCTGTGTCGCTGTAGTATTGCATGTATGGTTTTACTATGCCATAAGTATCTTCATTATTTATTATGCCTATTTTAACATTCCAAGATATACACCGTTTTTTCACAAAAAAGTAATTTACACAGACAATGTAGTTGACTCTTCAGAGAAAGAAACAGATAAGACAATCACTGAAAAAGAATGAGATTTTTCTTTTAAGAGTTGACTCCACAAAAATGAAGTTATTCAGACCTCTTGCATATTGTTGAGCTCTCAACCTCTTTTTTAAATTGCACAATAAAAGTGCTGAATTCATTGCTTTTATTCTAGCTCATTTCTGCTCAAGAGTCATGTCAAGCCACAAGTGAAGAATAATGGATACATGCAGTGAAAAGAATGAGAGATCATATCTAGCCCTCTGAAGTAATATAGCTAAAACCTAGTTTGTCAGGAAATGCATGATCCTGGTTAAACTCATATCCAGCCTTTTTACTCTTGAAGAATACGTCAAAGTCAATTTACTACACCACCATGTCAAGTTAGTATGACTGTGGGATTTGTAGAGCCTGCTTTTGTGTTCCTATAGTTTGCTAAAGCTTTTAATACACACACAGTTTTAGTGATGTGTTGAATTCCCTTTGCCTGACTATCCAAACACTAGAAACAAAGGAATACATTTTCACATGGCTGAAGATATCATACAGATATTCTGGTTACACTGAATAGGTAGCAGAATTGTCCTACTCCCACTGAATTCATGGTACCTCCATCATTACTATTACTGATTCACCATGCAACAGTAGCCAAAGGCCTCAGCCAACCCTGGAGCCCAATTGTGTTAAGTACTTTACACAAATCAGAGGAAGAGGACCAAATGCTTTTCATCTTACTCCTGGGTATAGGCCCTTTGATTTTAACAGGATTATTTGTGAATGTGAGTTTAGGTAGGATTTGCCCCTTACTGTTCTATTAAGTGAGAATGCGTATGGATGGGGCACTTGCATGTCTCATAATAAAATAAGACCTTCATTTCAGACCACTGGTATAATTTCTCTCATTCACTTTCAATAATTTCTTGGGGAAAAATCTGAATACTTCTAAAAATCCTGCCATCAAAACAACTTTATTGCTATGGGTCAGCTTGATTTCTCCTCAGATATGTTTCAACACAAAGACCTGCACCTTGCTTTTGGCAACAATATATTTGCAAATGCCTTCCAACTATGACTCCCTATTGTTCTCTCTCAGTTACCACACCACCTGCATGCATCTGCACAGATTAGTAAGTAAATGTAGCTACCTAGTTATCAGTATTAAGGAATGGATACACACACTACATTACATTTATGCAAATCAGACTCTGCCATATTAATTTCAGAGATTTACTTCCATGACTGTTGTCAATGTCATACCTCAAAACACTGGCTATAATACTCAGCAACATGAGTTTTTCCCCAGTCGGAAATTTAAATAATGGATTAACAAAACAAATGGTTTGTTGAACTAATTTAAATGGAATAAATGGGCCCAAAGAGTCAAAAGGTGTCAATTTGACCCCTGTACATGGGCAACTTTAAACAAGTTAAACAAAATTTGGTGTAGAAAGATCTTAGCCAGCTTAGTACTATAGCAAACACCATTAAAAATCCTTTAAACCTTTTTTAAAAAAATACAGAAAAATAAGGAAAAATATTTTAAAAGCTTTTGAAAAGTAAAGTAATAAGTAAGGCTTTCATTTTGACAGCATTCTTTGTTCCACTTCCCTTAAGTGGTAGAGAATATTCCAGGGTTTTTTCCTTTAACAGCAACAACTCCTCCAGCCTGTGTCAACTAACTTCTCTTTTCTTCAAAAAGAATGGTTTTTACCATCTTTGATATCATCTAAAAAACTGTCGATGTCTGATCCTGTTTCCTAGAAGATAAAATAAGACAAACACAAGAGAGGAGGAAAAGACAGCAAAGACAGAAAACGCAGCTTCTGTTTCTGGTGACTTCTGCTGGCAACCTCACTGCTGGGAAAACAAACAGTCACTGCAAGTGGTCTTAGATACCCTAAGATGTGGCCTACTTCTAGTAGTGTTGGGCTATTTAAGACATTGCTTTTAGCTGCCTCTTTCTGGTCACAGGCTTACTGCAGTGTTGCAAAATAAGCAGTCTTGGCTGACTAAGCCAGACTCTTATTAAACAGAAGGAAAACAGAAAAATAAAGTAGAGAAGGAAAAAGGACACATTTGGGGGTAGGAGGAACAGCGACAAAGTCTCAGGTCCCAGCTGGTGTCAAGATTTAGCCAGAGCCAATGGAAGTGGTGGTGTCATCTGGTTGGTCTAGTTAGGATATCTCTCAGGATTAGGATGAAGGAGGTCTGTGGTCCCAGGAGATGGTGGGGGTGCAAACATGACAGTGAAGCCTGCTGTCTCCCCTTCTCTCATCTTTCAGTCAGCGTCACAGCAGCCAGCTTTGTCCCCAAAAAATTTCTTTCAGAGGACTCCAAAAGATAGAGAAAGGTAGAACAACACACGCCTTCATTTTGTCATCCAATTTCTGACACCAATTTTGGCTCATTGATTTCCAGTCTCTCACTGTTCTGTTTACCAGCCATGAATTCAGCAGGCTTTTTTATTCGGATTAATTCAGCCCTTCTCTGGCACCTTCTCCTATCCCTTGCCATTACCATTTATTGTTATTGCTTATTATGACATTTAGCAAAAAGGAGATATATTGTCACTCTTCTTCTAGATCTGAATAAGTTACAGACTTAGGACATTTTATGAACTTTCACTCACATTTCACAGTTGAGTTCACAATTAGGGTAAATCTGGTAGGCCCAATTATCACAACACGCTCCTAGTCTAAAATAGAACTTACTGAAGAGTCTGAAAAATTCTCTGTGGTATAGCTCATGCCATCTGCTAACTTTTTTAATAGAGAGAGCAATATGGAAACTTTGCCAAAAAGAAGTCTGGCTTACAAATACTTTGCCTGGTTATCCCAAAAGCGTTTTGGAGAACTTGAAGATAATTAACCCAGATACATAAATGTCTAGCCTTTTATTGCATTTTTTTTTTATTTGTTTTCTGTCTAACCTCACCCATTAAAAAGGAAGTTTCCATTTCCAGAGAGTATTTCATTCTTTTGGGGAGTGGGGCAAGATTGTGACTCATACTGCATAGCTGCACAAGAGAAAAGCGGTGTACTTCTAGCTTCCCTTCATTGCTAGTCTATACATGAGTGGAGAGTAAGGTTCCATTGGACAGCTACGCTCCCCAACCCCATCCATGAAGAGGTGGCTCATCCTCCTCAATGCATTGACCAATGGAGACAAAGTCTGGGCCAGTAGCAGCCTGCTTCCCTCCTATAGCAAGGGGGCAATCTAGGGAAGGAATTGTGACTCTCTCCCCCTTAACGATTGTGATGAAAAACTAGAGGTTTTTTCTTATCAGCACGTCAGCCCAATCATAGAAAACTGTTCTGGTGAGTTCAATGATATAGGCGAGCCTGGTTTTTTGACAGCTAGCTTGTTTGGAAAAAGACTAATTTTCCTTTTAATGAAAACACTCAGATGAGTTAGTTGAAAGTCATAATTGGATGCACTGTGTGTGTATTCTTTGCCTGAATTAAAATCCTATTAGAGTCTGAAATTTTACTTGCTTACAATTCCCATGGTGACTTACCAACAGCCGATCAACCCGTATGCAAAGGCTCACTGTGATAGGGTGTACAGACCCTACATTGAGGAGGAAGGTGCCAGAGATGGGGCAGGTAGCACTAACCCCACCCCTCCCACTCATGCATGGTAGGAAGAAGGCCTTTACAAAGGAGGGAAGTGCAGTTAGCTGGGGGGAGAGATCACCCTGAGCAGGAAAGTGTTGGAGTGACTTCTGAAACCACAGGGGAAACTCCCATCCAGGAGATCCCCACTCTGACCCTTCAGGGAGTGCAGTGAGCTGCCAAGGTAAGCCCGACAGCACCTGACTGATTCAGCAGCCCAGCCAGAGGGACTCCTTGAAAACCATTACACAGACTCTGTGCCATTGGCAGTACCGTCGGCCTTTTTCCCTTTTGATGGCCCCTGGGAAGTAGTAGTTATTCTGGGGTGGGCTGGGTCATTTAATTTTTGTTTTTGGATTCCCCCATCAAAAAGATCTTGGAAAGGCCCCCCCAGGGGCAAGGCCCCCTTATAAGTAGTAAGGAACAGAGACCTGTGCATGAGCCACCCGTGTAAATAGCTAGGCATGGCTAGGGTCTCCCATAGGGTGACCAGATGTCCCAATTTTATAGGGACAGTCCCGATATTCAGGTATTTTTCGAATATAGGTGCCTATTACCCCCCAACACCTGTCCAGGTTTTTCACACTTGCTATCTTATCACCCTAGTCTCCCACCATCTGGGATAGAGTCTCCTTGGGTTTCTCTCTCATAAAGATTATTTGATTTCTGCATGAAATGACAAGGAAAACTTGTTGCCTTTTTCTAAGAGTTAAACAATATGGATTGACATTTCAAATATGGCTTCAGTACCATGCTATGCTAACTAGGGCTACAATTTGCAGACACTGATTTTTAAAAGTCCAGTGATTACACAGTAAGACCACACCAGGTTTTGCGAAGCGCTTTTAAAAAGTCTCCCGATGAATGAGTTCCTCTTAAATGCACTGAGTTACGTAATTGTGGATAGTAAAAATGGTTACTGAGTAGAAAGTTAAACTCATCATAGGGCCCAATTGATCATGCAGCCTTTGCCGAGGCAAAGCTCTGGTTGAAGTCAATGGGAGCTGTGACTAAGTAAGGACTGCAGCATTTGGCTCAGATGGTAGGTAGTTGCAGAAAAGATGGCTTATCTAGGTTTAGTGATGATGCAAACATGTTAGAAAACATGTGGCTTCCTCAAACCCTCTCTCCCACCCCCAGGTTAGGTGAGGTTTTCTGACAGGGTATGGTTTGTTTGTTTTAATGCAAGCACCTGCCAGTTACTTTGGCAATATGGGCACAAAGGGCTAAACTTTTGGCATGCACAAGAGCATTCTGTTTCTTTAGAAACTGATGGAATTAGCTTATATGGAAGAGTTTGTGAATCTAATAATATTCTTAGCCCCATGCTGGAGAAGAACAGGCTATTCAGAATTCTCCATCAACCTAACTCTACTGATGGGTTCAGTATTTGGTTCCTCACGTGGACATGTACAGTACAGGATGGAGCTTCTTAAAAGGTTTTCCCTTGCTATTATCATGTTCCCTGTGTGGGATATGCTGGCACTTACAGCACTCGTTATCCACCTCTAATTGTGAAACAGATAAATGGCTTCAACCGGGAAAACAAGAACTACCCACACAAGTTTTAAAAAACATGAACACTTGAATGTTTTCAATGTTCTTTGAAAGGATTATCTTAAATATTATGAAGGGCCACAGTGTTTTTGCTGGCCCTGTATAAGTTACACACTAAAGCAAATAACCATTTAGAGCATTTGCCATAACATGAGTCACATGAAAACACAATGCACTAAAATGAGAAATAAAGAACACTCTGAACCTCAAATGAAACTGCGCTACCAGACTTTCTCCATTACATTTACCTTTTCCCACACAACTTTTTCTAAGGAAAAAAACTTGCTTACTAAAAATCTTTTCCCATCATGAAAAGTCAGGCTATGCCTACATGACAAAGATTTTCCAGTATAGCTATCTAAGCTAGAAGGGTGCTGGCCAACAGCTACACCAACAAAACCCCTAATGTAGATGCAACTGTTCCAACAGTTTGTCCTGTGTTCGTACAGTGCCTAGCAGAATAGCATTCTGGTCAATGACTAGAGTTCTTGGTGCTATAATAATAGCAATTATTTTTTCATTGACACACACTCCTTGCAATTTAGGGAATAAAGGACCCAACTATAGAATCCAGTATTTGGCAGAGTAAAGCTAGGTAGCAAGGGAAAGATCATTTCAACAATATTTGTTAGGTATTTATATTTATGTCTTTTGAAATGACGTTAAAAACAGCTGACTGAGGGAAACACGGGTTTTCCACCTTGCCTATCTCACACTCTTGAGCTACAGCTTTGCTGGGGTTAAATACACCAGTGCTGCTGCAGAATAATCTGTTTGAGGCTCCTCTCAGTCTGCTGAACAGAAGGATTTCCATTCACCCATGTGACCATGAAAGAAAGTTCCTAGAGCAATCATGAGCCTCATACATCTCCTTATAATAAACCTAAATGAGAGTCTCATCTAGAATTTGTGTGACAGTGTCAATAACCCAACAGAACCAACCTGTCTGAGCATCTGCCTTGTCTAAGACTTGATTTGCACCAATAACTACTTGAAGTTAATTGAAAACCTACGCTTTGCTGGCGCTCAGATAGCAGTGTGATGAGCACAGTATCAGTGCCTGACTATATTGGATAGTTTCAGCACTAAGCAATTGCTCTACTATAGTGCATTATTACTACTAGAACAAAGTGAAAGTTAGTCATTAAAATGTGCATGCTGCATTTCTGTATTTAATTCTTTTGCTGCTCTGAAACTTGTTTGTGCTTTGGTTCAGATAGACTGAATGCCATCATGAGGAGTATTTTATTTGTAGTTTTTTAATTCTGGTGACTGGAGAGGAACTTGTTAGGATCAGTCAGCACAGTAAATAGAAACAAGAGAGTCAGAGGCAGCTTACTCCAGTGATTAAAACACTGGACTTCAACTAAGGAGACGCAGGTTCTACTCCTGGCCCTGCCACTGACTTGCTGTGTGACTTCAGGCAAGTCACTTCACTTCTCTGTGCCTGTTTGCCCTCATACGCTTTGTCTGTCTTTGCTTTTAAATTATAAATAGGGCCAAGTATGGATTGTCTCTTACTGTGTGTTTGTAGAGCACCTAGCACAATGGGGGGCCTAATCTTAATTCAGGTCTCCAGTCATGGCTGCAATATAAATATTAACAGTAAAAGACTTCTTTGACTAGGAAGAATTTTGTGAAGCTAGTGGAACAGGGGTCAGAAATACATAGCTACCTGTCGGAGCCTTGTTTATTGCAGTGCAACCACACTGCCCCATGGCA
The DNA here is from genome assembly GCF_026122565.2 of Emydura macquarii macquarii. Taxonomy (NCBI): domain Eukaryota; kingdom Metazoa; phylum Chordata; order Testudines; family Chelidae; genus Emydura; species Emydura macquarii. Next base: position 3,675,169 of record NW_027131105.1, on the reverse strand, counting down.
CTGCAAAGGGTCAAATTCCTGCCTGATGTAACACTACTGATTTTAATGAAGTTATACTAGGGGTGGATATTTCCCTCTGTATGGACAGATACTCTGTTCTCTCTGCAAATGAAAAAACAAAAAATGAGATTCTCAGTTAAGTATGAAGGAATGATTAAGGCCTTCAGTGTTCAACAAAAGGGTGGTTGTATGAGGCTAATATAGATTGGCTTTTTTCCAGTTCTGTACAATCATGATAATTGGAGGAGGTCGAGATTGTATATTTTTGTAAGCGATTAGATTGTTGCCAGCATCCAGATACAGCTAAGAAGCGGCACTGATGATTAGTAATTATGGAAATGTTTACTGGATCCGAATGAAGTGACCCAAATAGTTCCTTGATATCTTCTTACTTCAAAGTATTACAAAATGTATCCCCATAGCAGTTAATGCCATGCTTTGTCTATGCTACATAACTGCTATTTCAGTTTGGTTCCTAAGCCATCTCAAGAGTTATTTGAGGTCTTTTAGGATTTGCTGGAATGTCAAATTTTCTTATAATCATGACTTTATAAACAAAAAAATGTCTCTCCCCCCACGTATTTTGCAATGAATTTATGACTCTTAAGAAGCATGAGGCTGAGAGGACGGAATAGCAGCATTAATGAATGGGGGTGAGCACAGTAATGCACTCCACTCTCTTGCTCACTCAATGTCACCTGATAATTACACCGGGATTGTGAGCAGAAGACAGAGTCCGAAAATATTCCAACACTCTACATTTCTTTGGAGCAGCCTGCGAGGTGTCTTGATGCCAAATGATCTGAGCAATGCTCTTGAAATGCAGACCCTCAATGGACCTCAATACTAAATAAGGTCCATCTAGACCACAGTTCATAGCTTGTTAGCAAGAACTGATAGACAGGACTGTGTTTAAACAAGGTGTTTAGCTAGCAAAATTCCCTTGACAATCATAGCTAGGACCTAGCCATGTTTTACACTTAAAAAAAAAAACAAAAAAAAAAACTATGTTTGCTCATGCTATATACTTAAACACTGCAAGATAGCAGTTTGAGAAATGGTCTAAAACAGCTTCTCAACCAGGGGTACGTGAGACACAGGCAGGGGTACGCAGTGAAAAAGCCAGTGAAGGGAGGTGGGCAGCAGCCACCAACTTCTGGGGAAGCCAGGCGGCAGCTACCTGCTTCCCGCCCGTTCCCAGCTTCCAGCTGGGAGGCAGGCAGCAGCCACTGGCTTCTGGGAGAGGCAGGCGCCGGCTTCCCGCCCGGTCCCACCTCCTTAGTGGGGAGGTGGACGGCAGCCACCCCAGTCCTGGGAAGCTAGGCGGCAGCCGCCAGCTTTTTGGGACACCAGGCAGCAGCTGCTGGCTTGGGCAGCAGCCGCTGGCTTTTTGGGAAGCCCGGCGGCAGCCCCCTGCATCCTGCAAACTGGGCTCACAACTGGGTGGCTGCCACCCACACCCCAGCTCTGAGCCGAGAGACAGCCTCCCGTGTCCTGGCTTGAAGATGGGCAGCAGCTGCCTGCTGCCTGCCCACATCCTCAGGTCCCAGCCTGCACGGAAGCCTCCTCCGCCCCAGCTCAGAGCAGGTGGCAGTCGCCCACCTCCTGGGCTGGCAGCCAGGTGGCAGCCGCCTGCAATTTGCCCAGTGGCAGCTCCGCTCCCTGGCTCAAAGCCCAGTGCCCAGAAAGCCAGGCGGAGAGCCCAGCGGCTTGCCCAGTTCTGGAGCCAGGCTCTACAGGGAGCATTATTTGTCAATTTCACTGCTATAGTTGAGCAGTGAAATTGACAACTATGACAGCCCTAGATTTTACCAGCATATAAATGTGAAGAGGGACCCACACAGTGTGATTTGCCCCAAGCCTGCACCCTCCCCCCGCCCCCCCCCCCCCCCCCCCGGGACAGCTATGGGGAACGCTGTTATCCACTCTGGTGGACCACTACTGCCTGCTCCTACCTCACAAGTTCCTGCCTGTGAGAGAAGAACACCAGGTGACCCCACCATCAGGCCATAGTGATTGGCTGGCATTGACCATTGCTCCTATATGGAAGGAGTGGAGAGAAAGCATGAGGTTTTGTGATCTGCCACAGCCATTGCAGAACTCAGAACTCTCCTGCTTTACAGGAAATACAGTCGTCCAGCAGTAAAGGGGAAAATGATTATATATCTCACAGTGGAAAATTGAGTGTTGGGGTACTTATTAAAATTTTCAGAAGCCAGGGGGTACATGCTACTTCAAAGGTTGAGAAACACTGGTCTAAAATACAGAGACAAGGGGGGTGAAGTCATAGCTTTTACTGGACCAACTTCTGAGGGTGACGGACAAGTTTTTGAGCTTTCAGAAAGCTCTTCCTCAGATCTGGGAAAGGTACTCACTATCACAGCTAAATACAAGGTGGAAAAGATGGTTTAGTATAAGGAGTTAACATGTTGCAAGAGACCATTCAAGGTTAGGCCCTGTTTAGTCTACAAAACTTTGTTAATGTCTTTTGAGCAAGAACCATAGCATATTGCAGAGACAAGTATGGGTTTAAAACACTAGACTGAACAGCAATTAGAATCTGGCTCAAACTTTAATAACTGCAACCTGGATCCAATCTTATCCAGAGTTTGGGGGTGTTCAAATCCTGAGGTTTCATTCTGACCCATGTCCAGTTGAAATATAGCTCTGGCAAAGACCATTTCAGGGTGAGTTTAGACAGGTCCCTAGTTTAAATTAGTTGAATCAAATTATCTTTTTATTAAAAAAATCAGATTAAATAATGTGACTCAAAATGAACCATTAAAAAGTCAGATGATGCATTTCAACATAAATGGCTTTTTCAACATGCTCATAGCAGCTTCAGAAATCAATGCTTTACAAAAATAAAATAGGCCGTAGATATGATTCTAAAAAGTTTAGAAGGCATGTGCACGGTCCTTCTACTTAAAAATTATTTTTGCCATGAAGGTAAACATTCTTAATTCACTAATCCAAAAAATGTAACAAATAATTACAATAAAACCAATGTGTCTGATCTGAGCTGGGGGGGGAAAAAAAAAACGGCAAACTGATGCACTGCAGTATACACTACTTTGGGGTAATGTCAAATTGTCTGAAATACTGAAACCCAGTTGACAACTGGGGAATTAAAATGAATCGTTTTCATTGTTTCCTGTCATGTGACAACCTTACATACTAAAATCATGTCAGAGGTAGGTTTTTTTTTGTTTTTTTTTTTGTTTTTTTTTTAAATACTGCTTTATAAAATATTTGAGAGAACTCAAGCATAATTTCTTAGGGCTAACTAAAGCAGATTCCAAATGTGGACGGTTATTTTTTCCCCCCTGTAATTGCTATTTAAAGATCATTTGAATGACCTTGTAGTACATTTTAGCCATCTTTTTATTTACTTGTCTGGTAAAACCCAATCCTTCATCAGGCCAAATAGTCAAAGAGATGGAAAATTTAAACCTTTCCAGCTCCTGAAGGAAAGTTTCTCCCAACAGCTGTCTTGCTTTATGAAAGCATGAAGTCAGTACATCCAATCTCATGCTATCAATCACACAGGCTGACATTTCCTGCAAACTGTGTCCACAAGACAAACGGGAAAAGAGAACCTAAAAGGAACAACAAATTGCCAAAAAGCAGATGGAATTATGTGCTCTTGTTTATATTTGGCTGTTCAAATGAGCCTGGACTAAATGCCTTCTTCAGAATTATAGCACTAAGCAGTCATTTTCACCACTGCTGAGAACACCTGACACTCATATTAAGAAATATTGGGTTTAATTGCAGTCCATTAAAGTGTGGAAATGTCTTCACTGTAGGATTAATGATTTAAGTGAACGGTCAGCTTTAGAATATTTTTAGGCCCTCCTTGGACAGATGCAAACATCCTCTCCCTCGCTCCTCCCTTCCCTGAACTTTTGCAAGAAAGGGTCTGCCACATGTTTCTCATCTCCTGGCTTTAGGTAAGTAGCATTTAAAATGACTTCGTACATCAAGCTTCTATGATTTGTGATTTTCAGAAGAGTGTTTGTGTACACAAAAGGATGTTAAATTATTGCTTTGACTTTAGTCTAAATAATTTTCATTTCCCCTTATGGTGAACATTTTTCTAGGCTGTACCAAAAGAGGGTTTAAAAAAAAAAATAGGTCATTTTTAATACATGCTCAAGTTCGAAGTTAAGACAGTAGATGGAATTCATTGACTGCTGGTACTTGGTTTATGGCTTAACTCACTTCACAAACTGCTTCTAAAAGTAGTCAAAAACAAAGATGGATTTTGGCTAGGAGTACATATATACTCATTAAAAATGGATTAGCTCAGCCGATGATGAAAACAATTCTTCACAATTATTTTTTCTAAAAAACTAGAATTCATCAGGTCCATTAAATGATTAATATTAATCAATTCAGAGCTAAATAGAACCTTGCAAAGAAATTTGCACACAGGGCAAAAATTACCAAAATTGTCATCTGCTAACTCAAAGCTACAGTGCTCAGCACCTTGTAGGATTCTGGCTTCAGTGGGAATTTTTTTTTTTTTTTTAATTGGCCAGAGTTTATAACATTCATCTCAAGCAGAGAGCAATTTCCACCTGTAAAGCTAGCTCTATACAGCAAGCGTTTAAGGTCTGATCCAAAGCTCATTGAAGATAATGAAAAGGCTCCTATTGACTTCAACAAGCATTGGATAAGGCCCTCTTTCCTCTCTCCTCATTTGGTATCCTAAACAGTGCAATCCTTCCACTTAGAGTTGAGTGAATAAATTTAAAAATTAAAAAAATTGTTTGGGATCAACCCAAAAAAAGACATTTCAAGATTTTTGGCAATTTGAAAAGGAGAGAAACATTTCAGGTTCAACTCAAAACTAAACATTTTGTTTATATTTTGAGCTTTACCTTCCTATTTTTAAATCAAAATTAATTTTCAAGTGAAAAAGTTGTTTCAAATCAAAGATTTTGAAAATGTTAAAGTGAAACATGACAACTTTTTCAAAATTCCCCACCACCACCTGATTAAAGCAATTTACCCAAATCAGCACAACCCCCACCAAAAAAACAACTCATGACATATTTTGGTCAATTCAAAACTGCATTTTTTTTAAACCAGAAAAAAAAAGTTTAAAAAAATGTCACCTCTCTCTATTTCCATGTGCTAGCCCAGAAACCTGTGCTTTGTTACACATCCTTTCTTCTCATCCCTATCCTTATATATTACCACCTTATTATCTTGTCTCTTGTAGGTCAGGAGGGTCCAAGAAATCCAAAATCAGCAAAGCTCATGGAAAACTCATTTACATTTTGTTAGTTTCATCAGAGAAAAGCTGTGTTGAGACCTCATTGGAGGCACCCTGAGGCCAGTAGAGACATTTGATTGCTCCATAAACAGCTTCAAAGTTTGGTCTGAATTTAAAAAAACAAAAAAAAACAAAAACAAAAAAAAACAACCCTCAAAGGCCTATCACATTAGATTTTCTGTGACTTCCTGAAGTAAATGAGGTTTAATGTCTAGTGGTAAAAGAACGGGATCATGACAAAACTCTCATTGATTTCAGGAGTGAAAGAATAGGCCCAAACGGAGCTATTCACTTTCTGCATGCAATTCTTATTTGCACACGTACATTCTGTTAGTTATGTATGAAAGTGATTGTGCCACAGATTTAAGGTCTACTCTGAAATTTGGCTTCACATGAGAAGCACAAAGTTTAATAAGCAATTAAACAAGACTGCATCAAGTTGATATACCTTGCAAATAACCAGGCAGAAAAAAATGGAAAGGAAGAAACAAGGGTATATAATATCTTTTTCAGTTTCTTCCATCATATTAAATGTATTGCCTTATAAATAATCTGAGCTAGTGGATTCATGGGCTAAGCCCCTTCTCAAATACAGTCCTCCATTCTCCTTTATGTGCTTATGTCTTCTGATTTTTCTTCACATCCATTCATAGACCTGATTTCTCAAAATGAACTGTCTAATTAAATAAATCATATGGAGGTCAAGAAGACTCTTCAGTATCAAAGGCCATATTTAATATAGTTTAAAAATTAAAGCAAATAATGTCAATGAATTTGGTGTTTGTTAAGGGTCACAGGCAGCTGAGATTAAAATTGTGGTTTAAGGAGGTACAGATGATACCTGACAGCTCCAGGTCTTTCTGTAGTTTCTCTCTTGCAATATTCCATATGTCCTATAGGCTACATTTTAGAGACTGTTTAAAAATCCTTAATTTTAGCTGCCTAAGCAAGTCACTTTGCTATGTGGTAATTTAGCACCTGGAGTGAATAAATATTCAATTCATTTTGCTTTTTATTTTTCCTATTTGTGGACTGTCTGAACAAATTGCAGAAATTCTCCACTGTATTCATTATTTGAAATTACAAGTGCATATAGTCAGTGACTATTCTGTCAGCAGATCAGTACATTAGGTTGTTTACAGCATGAATGTCAAATCACATTAAGTTTTTAAAATGGGCAATTTACAGTTCAGCTAGTGTCCGTTATGTAACTAAGCCATCTACGTTAGGATATTGCTCCCATTACTAATATCTGTGCACAGAGTTTACCACAAAGAAAGCCAAAAAGAGAGATACAGAGTGTGATCCCACTGCCATTAAAAGGCAGTGGCAAAACTCCCTCAGAGGTCAATAGTTCATAGACTGTTCTGCATTACCCATGGGATGTTATCTATGTTATAAGATTTATCTTTAAAGTTTAAAAATATTCATTTTCAAATCATAGCAAGATACTTTAGGATCATGCAGAACTGCTCCTTAACGCACATTGTTTTTTGGTGGATGTCCCATGCCAACAACACTAGCCATGTGTAGACTGTTCTACTCCTTGGTGTGTCCTTCACTCTTGCACTATATTTTAAAACCAGTCAGAGAGCAATGGTGCAGCCTAGGAAATTAGACAAAGATCATTGCACAGTGTGGAGAGAGGCTACACAAGCTCTTTACAACAAAAAACACACAAAAAACCAACAGGCATGTCCAGGAGCCTAATTTCAAGTGAAGGCAGCATCAGAAGACAAGATCAAGCCAAAAATACCAAGGTGTTCATAGAATCATAAGACTGCAAGGCACCTTGAGAGGTCTTCCAGTCCAGTCCTCTGCACCCAAGGCAGGACCAAGCATTATCTAGACCATCCCTGACAGGTGTCTGTCCAACCTGCTCTTTAAAATCTCCAGTAATGGAGATTCCACAACCTCCCGAGGCAATTTATTCCAGAGCTTAACTAACCTGACAGTTAGGAAATTTTTCTTAATGTCCAACCTAAACCTCCCTGGCTGCAATTTAAGCCCATTGCCTCTTGTCTTATCCTCAGAGGTTAAGGAGAACAATTTTTCCTCCCTCCTCCTTGCAACAACCTTTTATATATTGAAAACTTTATCATGTCATCTTTGAGTCTTTTCTTTTCCAGAAGAAACAAACCCTGTTTTTTTCAATCTTCCTTAATAGGTCATGTTTTCTAGACCTTTAATAATTTTTGTTGCTCTTCTCTGGACTTTCCTCATTTTGTCCACATCTTTCCTGAATGGGGTGCACAAAACTGGACACAATACTCCAGTTGAGGCCTAATCAGTGTGGACTAGAGTGGAAGAATTATTCTTGTCTTGCTTACAACACTCCTGCCAATACATCCCAGAATGTTTGTTTTTTGGGATTCTTTTTTGCAACAGTGTGACACGGACTCATATTCAGCTTGTGATCCACTATGACCCCCAGATCCCTTTCCACAGTACTCCTTCCTAGGCAGTCATTTCCCATTTTATACATGTGCAACTGATGGTTTGGATCCTAGCTGTTAAGATCTGATGTAAAGAACTGCACAAAGGAACTCATTTGCAGTATACAACTTTATTGGTCCTACAAAACCCATTAACTGTGCTCTATATTCTTGAGTGTCATGCATGGACACGTTCTCTATTGGCTATTCACAGATATAGAGATGGCGTGCTCTCGGAACATTAGTCTCCCCCAGAGCGCAAGCCACTGGAGCACAGGGAACCAGAGTACAAAGAAGTGAGAGATAAGGGAGAAAGGGGAGTGAAGGGAGAGAGACAAAGTAGGAAGGAGTAGGAGGGGAGACAGTACTGAAAGAACGAGAGAGAGGGAGAGGCAAGAGAAAGCAGAAGGAAAAAGTGGTAGGGGGCCAGACTCAGTAAGATGAAAGAAAGTAATTAAAAGGGAAAATAACGGAAAGAAATAAGAATAAATGCAGGGGTGTGAAGAGACAGGAAAAAACTAAGGAAGTTAAGAAAGAGTAAGAGAAAAAGCAGAGAGGAAGAAGTCTTTCATTTAGATTTTTATTTATGCACTCATTCATTTTTCTTTAGTTCTTACTATTTCCCTGGGGTGTTTTGGGAAAGCCACTTTAAGCATGCATGAGTATTTGCAGGCTAATTTTGGTCTGGGTGCATGTAAGCAATTTTCAAGCCAGCCATGGTCAAACCTTCCAGCTGATCAAGAGCACAGAGGGAGGAATCACCTTGATACCCCATCTCCAATTCAAGACATATGCTGATTAAACACACACCTTAGGGATATACCCATGTTCAAGCAATACCACATTACTCAGTCTCCTAACTCAAAGTCAAATTAGCTGAATCTACCAAGCACAAAGAACAAAAGAAATGTTTTGCCCATTAGATAAAGCATTTGAGATCGGTGATTTGGGGCTCATCAATGAAATACTGTAATTAGACACCTTCTACAGTCTGGACTGCATGTGGCAAAAATGAGGTTTCCTGAACAAAACTATATTAAACTTCGTCAGTCTCCCAAGTCCAAACCCCTACACAGACTGCACTCAGCGTCCACGCTGGGGTGCAAAAGCCAAAAAGGGAGAAATAAAGGAGTTCACAGCTCTTACTGCAAGTTAGAGGTATTTCTCTGATTTGCTGGAAGGCACCTTTAACTTCTGCACTAATTACTGGTGTAAGAACCTATTTGTTAGTCTATAAAATACAGTATACAAATGCTTTCAATAGAGATGTTGCAAGTCTACACAATCTCAAGATGCCTCACTTCTGTTTTTACAGTGTTGCATGAAGTAGAAAACACTTTTCAAGAAAGTGTCTGATAGGCCTATTTACCACCCAGCTTTCCTTTCAAATTTTATTTCTCACTGAGTTCTATGAACAAACAATTGCTGGTTGAAGGTAACAGGAGGATAGTGGTGATGACTTGGCACCTGAAAGTCATCCAGTAAAAGAGGGAAGGGATGGTTTCTTCAGCCTATACTTGAGTTTTGTGCATGTGTCATTGAATTCCTGAACCCATTCAAAGCCATTAAAGGAACATGGAAATATTACAAAAATTTACTCTAGGTTCAATCCTGAGCACTCTGACCCCAATCCAGCAAAGGATTTAAGCACGTGCTTAACTTTAAGTATGCATGTTGCTCCCAGTAAAGTTGTCAAAGATGCCAACACATGGACAAAGCAAATTGGTTCAAAATTGTTAGCAAATATTCACGGAAAACATTCTGCAACATTCAACAGCTTTAACCCAGAACAGCTTTCCAAACTGTTATAGTTTATTAGCTACAGTCATTCCAATACTCCCAACATAGGCAAAACACTATCACTGGCTCTTTTTCTGGACACCAACTCCTTAGCCTGTGAAAACAAATGCAATCAGAAGCAGATGACTGTGTAAGTCAAACACTACACAACAGTGGCCCTGGACAGAGGGCCCGCATAAAACATTTTCTTCAATGCCGCCACCACTGTAACTGCAACAGCACTACTAGAAAGCCGCACGAACCACCCACCTGCAAAATATTTACAGGGCATATTAAGAGATTGTTATTACCTTGACGCACACAGTTGTTCACACATACCCTGATAAACAGCTTTGTGTGAGACACAGCTATTTTTATAGTTAGATAAAAGCACACTGAACTAGCAAAAATCTATTTTGCCTCTAATTATTTAAAATTTTACACACAAAGTTTGCTGGAGCAAGGACCCAGACTATAATATACAAACACCACACATGGTAAAAACCTCATTGGGTCTTGGGTTAATAGATGCTGCTGTGGTTATTAGTCACCATTAGACGATGGTTCATTTTCTTTTGCCTGAGCACAATTATCCAATTAGTTATATAGGAAGTGCTTTCTGGTGACATAAGTGAGAGCTCAATTTTTCAGAAAAAACTCAGTGTAATTGCTATGAAATCTGAACAGCAAAAATAACCACTCTGTAAATACACAGATTTCACAATTTAAATAAATGGTTATTTTTTCCCCTATAAAATAAAGTGTTACCTGAGGCCTGAAAGTTTCAGGCAGCATGATAATTATGCTTCAGTTACTCAGAATAAGCTTAACTACGTTGTGCTGGGTGATGGCAAAACACTGTAATGACTTGTAAATTAAACTGTGCTGTAATTGCCATACAGAGTTACATATTAAGTAAGAGTGTGGTAATAGCAGGGCCCGTAAAGTAGGGCAATATATTCTATAGGTGGCCACCCTAGAAGCTGCAGCTGGTGTAGACTGTAGTGCCCAGACTACTTAGTCAGGTTAGCCATAAGTAGCATGTTACTCCAGATCTCTACAGGCTGCATATGTTCACCTCTGCGGGCAGGTGAGTGGGACCAATTCTGATCTTTCTTCCTTTGAATTGACACCAATGTAACTAAATCAGTTCCAGTGGCACTACAGATAATTGACACCAGCGTAAAAAAGATCAAAATCGGGCCCAAATTGTTGGTATTGATCTTTAAAATCCTATAGTCAGTGTCCTAGCTACTGCAGAAAAACCTCCTCCCGACCCCATGGACTAAAACAGCATATGAGATCAGGTGATGCACTCTTGCTAAAACTTAACTACAAAGTCCAGAGGCTGGTAGCAGGGCTTGTTCAAAAACAGGCACCTTACCCTAGAATGTGCATCCCACATTGGTCCAACAAAACCTCAGACTCTGTTGATGTGAAGGAAACATGCACTGGTAACTATATTGATGTATATTCTTGCCCTGCAACATTTTGGAAGCAGTTCACAGCAAATATTTTATCTCTGAGTAGTTGTGTTTCCACCCATGTCACATGGCATCTTTCTGCTGCCTGAATGGATGTGTAACTCTTAGAATCACCAAATACAAATCTGAATTCAAAATTCACTTTCCATGAATATACTGCAGTACATTCTATTTCAACTGAATCAGCCCTTGCAAATTAGTTGGCTGGCAACCAATGAGTGTAAGAATATTAGCAGAAAGTTAACCCAAAAGGGTTGTGAACACAACTGGAGTGAATATGGTCTAAGCAGCCTTGTCTGTGGAAACCTTTTTGGAGTATGCATACAGCTCTGACTCCTCATCCCTCCTCTCTCTTCTTTTTTCTTCCTTCAAGCACACTGGGCTAGCTAGCCCTATTCTAAAGAAACCTCCCCTCAGTCCTATTCTTCCTAACTACCACCCCCGACACCCTGCAGCTCTTTGTTCAAGGGTGAAGTCTGTTACCTCCATCCTGGATTCACCACCTGTCTCTCTTGATCCCATGCAATCCAGATTCTACTCCTCTACTCTGCAGTGAAGGATACCACAGAGCCATGTTCCTGACCAAGTTCCAGGCCCTCTTTTCCATGTTTATCCTCCTCAGTGTACTAGCTGCCTTTGACAGTCAGTGTCTCCCTGCTCATCAGCTCCTTCCTTCAGGACAGTATACTCCCCTAGTCCTCCTTCAGTGGTTCCCTTAGTGGCTTTTCTTCCTTACCTCTCATATTTAGTCCTGTCCTGTCCCCGTCCCCCCCCCCCCCCCAACAGTTACACCCTAGGTCCTCTCCCTTCCCCTCCTATCCCAGAGTCAATCTCCCCACTATATACCCTGCCATTCAAGCTCAGATCAGCAGCATCATTCTCAACTCCTCTCCTCTTCAACCCCCTCATCCAAGCTCTTGGTTCTTTCTGTTCAGCATCTCCCAAATCCATCTTTTCCTCCCCACACCCATCAACAGAATTTATGTCCACACATTAGTCCCTCCTCCCATCAGCTAGTGCAATCCCCTCCTATCCTGCCTCACAGTCTCATCACACTCCCCTCCAGTCTACTCAACACATTCCTGCTTTAGTCTTCTTCCGCTTCCACATCTCCCAGCAGCTTCCCATCTCCTTCCACATCATATTTAGACTCTTTGGCCTCACCTCCATGATTCCTCCTGATGTACATATCGCTTATCTCCACCTACTTCCCGCATACCCCTTCTTTCTGCTAAATTTCCTCACCTTTCACGCTCCCTTTGTTTTGTCTCCTCTGTCAAGGCGCTATGCTTTGTGCGTACCATTCTCTGTGTTTGGAACAATCTGCCTCCATTATGCCTAACTTCACTCCACTTTAACCCCCTCCTCAAGAGGGATTTCTTCCAGCTAACATTCCACTAGTCACCACTCAGCTACTACCCCATTGCCTGACCATGACACCACAAAACTGTGTATTAGACTTTCCCACGAGTTCTTCACTTCGGTTTTCACTCCACATTCACTTTCCCCTAACTGTTTCTTTCTTGACCAGCTATATGTTGTGCATTGAAATTATAAACTCCAGGGAGAATCCTCATTTTACTTTATTTCTGGAGTGTCATGCACTTCTATGGTATTGTATAAAACTGTTAATATTGCTTATACTCATTTTGTATTTGCAGTAGAACCTCAAAGTTACAAACACCAGAATTAAGAACTGATCGGTCAACCCCACACCTCATTTGGAACTGGAAGCAAGCAATTAGGCAGCAATTGAGACAAAAACCAAAAACAGTACAGTACTGTGTTAAATGTAAACGACAAAAAAAAGGGAAAGTTTTAAAAAGATTTGACACAGTAAGGGAACTGTTTTTGTGCTTGTTTCATTTAAATTAAGATGGTGAAAAGCAGCATTTTTCTTCTGCATATTAAGGTTTCAAAACTGTATTAAGTCAATGTTCAGTTGCAAACTTTTGAAAGAACAACTATAACGTTTTATTCAGAGTTACGGGAACCACCTCCATTCCCGAGGTGTTTGTAACTGAGGTTCTACTGTAATTACGTACATACTGCAGACCCAGTAACAGAGTGTGATGGGATATATTTAAAAATTCAAGTATTCAAAAGTTTATATGTAGTAAATAGCCATTAACTAGGCACAAGATCAACTAGAAAAGATTACTGCTATTGTGAAACATCCATAGTTCACAAGGATTGAGATTTTTGATTTTATTTAACTGGGTCTATTAACACCACCATTCTGGCAAAGCCTAAGTGTTGTTTAGATTGTCCACCCTAATCAATGACAATGTACATAATTAAACCAGAATGGTGCCATTCAAACGTGTTTAATTTGGAAGATATTTTAGATTTAAACACGTAAAGAATGACATGGAAATGGTGTACTCAGTACAGCAATTCAGGAAGAAGCTTAATTGAAATGGAATCCATATGTAGGGATGACCACCAGAGGAAATCACCCCAAAAGCCAGGCAGAAGACACTGGGTTTATTCTCTTTTAGCAGAGAATGTGAGAGCCTTGATCCTTCCAATACTGCAAGATTCTGGGGAGCTGATCCAATGCCCACTGAAGTTAATGGGAGTCTTTATGATGACTTCAGTGGGCTTTGGAATCAGACAGCAGGTGGGATGGAGTCATTTTAGCAAGTAAGATTACTTCAAAAGCAGAGTGTATTCAATCTTGTGACATGAGAATATTCACACTGTCTGTTGCTGGGATATGTGCCAATACTGTCAATGACACAACCTAATGTTTTTCATATTTACTCCATAAGTTCCAGTGCTCCATAGGTGTATGCTAGTGAATGAGAAAGCATGACTTTCTCAAGCATATCACTAGGCATGTGGTGAAAAGGTTGCTTCCTCTGTCAACAAGAGTGGATGGGTATTAGAGTATCTTTAGAACAAAATTAAATGGAGTAAATAAAACTTGAGATCAGGCAACACAACCTCAATGATCCCTTCTAGCCTTAAAATCTATGAAATTTTAAAAAGACTTTTGGGCACAGAATGAAAATCCCAACTGCCTACAATCAAAGTATTTGTTTAAATGGGAAGAACACAACAAAGAAGGAAGAGGAGAGCTATGAAATGTCTTTGCACTGGTGTGGTTTATTTACATAAAAATGAGCATACACCCTTTGCTTTTAAAGCAAAAAGGGAGAGACCCTAAGCTATAATAAGTCTGCATTGTCCCACTAAGGCTAACGGAGCTATGTTAAGTTACACCATCTGAGGATTTGTGCCAACATGCTTTTGCATAGTATTTTTTTTTTAAAGGGAGGAAGAAGAGTCTTTAAACAATGATTAAGAGGAAATTGTGTAGAAGTATGTTTTCCCCCCAATTTCCTCTGATTTTTTTTCCTTACACAAATATTTCTAAATAAAATAATAGTTGTGAGGTTCCAAGTAATTAGCCTCCAAATAAAAGTTTCAAATGTCCAGGAGGGGGAAATAGCATTTTTCCAGCTAGTCATTTACACAGAAGAGATTCCATAAGTAAGGAATCACCATAAGTAAGTAATCAGCAGAATTTGCATAGTCATGAGGTTTTCCACTCACAGCTATCTACCCTTAATTAGTTATGCAGCAAGAACCCCTAACCTTAATCTGATGGATACCAAGGTAATGTCTAACTCCCCCTAGTGGATCATTGCATAATGATACTATGCTCATAGGTGCCTTTCATCCCAAAAGGCTTCAAAAGGCCTTAGGAACACCTTACAAAATATAGGAGAATCATTTCACCCATTTCTGAGTGTAAAACAGATAGCAACTATTTGACAGTGCACAGCTACATGACAAGTTTAATAGGAAGTGGAGAGTACCTTATCAAATCAAAATTACAGCAGAAAGGTAGATACAGTAAACAGAATATAGTTTAGTAATTCAGAATGAAACTGGAATTTGGCCAATGCTCTGTGGTCAATATCCCTTCTTTTGCAAAAGGTCCCTTTGGATCTTTAATGACTTGAAGTGCCATGGAGCTCAGTTTCCTATCTCATCTAGAAGACAAAGACAACTACCACTTCATAGCATGTGGGAGATTTGGGGCCTAAATGGTGAACCAATCTGCAAGATGCCCTGTGCAGCCACAAAAATCTCCCCACATCCTGCAGACTCTGGGTCCTCTTGCATGGGCTTTCAAAAGCACCCCTGCATTAATTCTGCTAGGTGTGGGACCCTCCGCTCCCACACATGATAGGGGCAAGATTTGGGTCTAAATGCTGAATTATTTTTTTTAGTAGTAGTCACACTGGTTTGGGAAAGCACTTAAAATGTGATCAAACTAGTTCAGAGTTGGTATTTCCAGGATGTTTTGAGATTAGTGGTAAAAAAAAAATTCTTAGAAACAAGCTGAGAACAACTGCTGTATATTCAACCAGGATGGAAAAAGTTATTCTATTGATGCCAGCTATGTTAGGCTAGTGAACTAAAATGATTAATGTTGATAATTCCTCTCCAGCGGACTCATTAAATCTCGACTATTTTTCTTACAGGCCTTTGACATTTCCTACTTTCTTAATATCAGAGGTAATGACAGTGGTGTGATTATATACTTATTCCTTTCCACCTTCAAGCCGTTTTCTTTGGCAAGAGTTACTTTTTAAGCAGAAATCCTGCACACGAGTATTCCTTCTTTCCTGAAAACTGTTACAGCTCCATTAGCAACACTAAATGGCAGTGCTTTAGAGGAATGCACAACAACCCCCGCCCCTCAAAATATTTAAATAGTCAAGGTATTCAGTGCAGTACCATAAGACAGACATTTTCTATAGAAGCACAATTTAGAATGGTGTTTTTTTGCCTCCTTTTTAAACCCTGTTGTCAAAAAGTGTCCAAGTTAAACAAAGGAGAAGTTACAGAATGAATCTGGAGCTTAGCCTTGAAGAATTAGGTTTCACTCTAATTGAGATCATACGCTGCATGTGCAGTTTTGGCACACAAGTCATATTAATCAGAAACTCTTTAATCGTGGATAATTTCTCCTGTGTGCACGCCAGATTGGGCATTCCGCTGCTGGCCCAGGTTCTTAGTCTGTTTAAGAGTGTACCTTTGACTTCATAAACACCCACTTACAAAATTGGGGTCAACTTCCTTCTACGCAGGCAGGCTAGGCTGGCGCTACAAAAGTTCCCTTAATGATTAAATTGCATCTCATATGGAAATAAAAACCTGCATATTCCAAATGAGGGACTATTTCTTGTGATCACAATTTGTGTTGGATAGAAGCTCAAGTGAAGGCTACTTCCAGTACACAAGGAATGAAACTAGGGAAGATGATCCAATAGCCACAACATGAAATTTAAGATGACTGCACAAGCATCATTTAATCTACACTTATTACACTACTACAGGGACTCAACTCTGCAGAGAGTAAATGGATACAAAAACTGTTTTGTCTGCCCTGTTTTCTCAGGGGTTTGATGGGATGGTCAGTGGAAAAACAACACGCAGGAGAGGCCATTTGATCTTTACCCTCCGTTACATGGAGAAAGTTGGATTTAACAAGGCAGACACAGGAAGAGACCACAGGCAAAATCTTGGCCCCCCCTTAAGTCAATGGCAAAACTCCCACTGACTTCAACAGCACTAGGATTTCCCCCAAATACTTGGCCAGTTATGTTTTTAGGAAGTCAAAATTAACAGTATTTTATTTCACAGTAGAAGGAATACAATCACTCTTGGTTGCTGTTGGATTTTTTATATTTAATGCTTTTCTTTGCAATCTGCCACAGCGGGTACTGTGAAAGATTGGATTTATCGTAAGGTGTTAAATCCTTTATAATAAATGGATCTTTCCAGAGATTCCTGCACCCACAAATTCAAAATGAGCTTTCAGCTCTAGTGTTTCATTCAATATTTAAATGGCTCAATGAGACCAATGCAAGATAAAGTCATTACTCCAGAATTGTCCTTAAGAGCTTCATAGAAAACTACTGCAGCAGAATGTGTTCTTAAAGTAAAAACAAATACGGAACTCTCTTTGCTTAAGAATACCACATCCATATATGTAGGAAGGCGCTGTGGCCTCGCCCGGAGACAGAGCCCAAGGGAGGGCACGAGCAGCCTGAGTGGACCAAACCAGGCCCAGCCGCTAAGTCTGCCCGGCAACCAGGGAACCGGGCCACGATAGGACTGCCCAGCCAGCCCAATCAGCGGCAGCAGGGTGGAGCCCCCACAGGAAGGGGCGGTATAAAAGCACGGCCCCAGAGCTCAGTTAGGAAAAGACTGCCACTGGAGACAGACGTGCTGCCCCGCTGGCAGAGGCCTAGGCCAGAGCAGAGCCGCCAACCAACCCCGGCCCCGCCTGGGGACTGGGTAGGGCCTTCCCAGAGCTGGACCAGGCAACCCGGCCAGAGAGACTGGGTACCCAGACTCCGGGACTGGACCGAGCCACCGGAGCAACCTGGGTGGAGAATACCCCTCCGAGGCCCGAGTTGGGAATGGACCTGGAGGAGCTGCTGGAAGCAGAGCCCCTCCCCATGCCAAACGACCTAGAGGAGCTGCCCCTCGAAGAGGAGCTCCCCGCATTGCTGCCCGTGGATGAGGTGGGACTGACAGGCCAACCCCAGACGGAGTACCCCCATGATACTGAGGAGACAGGTACTGGGGCCAGCAGGGAGGAAGTAGCCCAGGGGCAGCCATAGCTTGTGGCTGAATCTGAGGCCTGGTTGGCGTGTTGCGGCAGGAGCCCCGCCGACACAGTGGCAACCACTTTTGCCACTGCTAGGGCCCTGGGCTGGGACGCAATGGAGACAGGTGGGCTTGCGTCCCTCTCCCCTTGCCTAGCCACCCCGAAGAGAGCCTCCTGCTCCCTTCCGCTCCAGAGAGCGAACCCACTGCTGACTTGCTCGCTCTCCCTGCCTGAGGGCCAGAGCACTAAACTGCTTGCTCACCCTGCCTAAGGGTTGGAGTAATCGACTGCTTGCTTGCCGAAAGCGAACAGTTTCCCCTGGTATAGGAAGGCACTGTGGCCTCCCCCGGAGACAGAGCCCAAGGGAGGACCCCAGCAACGGGGCCAGCGAGGGCAACCCGGTAACACCATAAAACATTAGATGCATTGCACTCACATCTGCAAATTTATTATATGGGTGCCTGTTAGACTTTCCATCAAACTCTCCAGTTTCAACCAGGCCTCCTTGTTTCTAAAACTCTGCACCAACTGGCTCCAGCCTGACTCATGCACCATTTCTCTCTATGCTCCCCTCATCACTCTTTCGGTTGAACTCTGCCTTTTCTTTCTCCCCTGACCTTCTCATCCAGGTATCTTCTCCTCAGCTCACATCAGAAGGCTGTTCCAAATGGTCTCTCTCAGCCTATTCAACTTTCCAGCTATGTTCAAATGCCCCAGCTGAAAACATATCCTCTCCTTTGCCCATCCAAATTATGGGCTTCCCCACCCCCACTAGAGGGAGTTGCAGGTAGGTGTGGCTTGAGTAAGGCAAAAGGGCACGGGGAAGAATAGAAGTTGAAACTCTCTAGCTGTCTTTTGGGGGTTGGAGCTGCCAGTCACCAACTCTAGGGGGCCAATGCTGGGTGTTGAATGTATTGGTGGTGTCCCCCCACCTCATTTCTCCAATACCTCTGATGCTGCAGGCTTGTTCTCGCTGACACTCCCCCCTTGTCTTTTACTTCAACTTCGTAGCTGTGTCACTAAACTTTGTAAAGCATTTTAACATCGCTCCTACTCATACTCATAACCCTGCAGCACACTGAGGTCAGGAAGAAGCTGAAGGGGAAGGAAGAGACACCCTTCCTCCAGCCTCTGGTCCAGCTGTGAAGAAGAGAAGGCAAGAGCAAAGCAGGAGGCAAAGAAGATGCACAGCCTGCAACAATGAATGGGAAGAAAGGGACCACCAGGGGAGCAGGGAAAGCTGCCATAATCCTTGCCTTCTACACCCTAGCATTGTAACCGTGTAGCAAAGAAAGGGCAGTGGCTCTTGAGAAACCACCTCTCCCACCCACCTACCTGTTTCCATCCACAACTCCCACAGCAGCCCCAATGCACCCTGCTGTGTCAGTAAAACACGGAGTACAACAACTCCCCAGAGACTGGAGTGTGGGACAAACATCAGAGGCAGCACAGGAAGGGAAGCAGCCAACAGGTCTAGAGGAGGAGAGAGCAGGCAGAAGAGACAGTGTTTGAGAAGAGGGGCAGTCACCAGTGAGGACAGCAGGGTTTGGGATTGACACTTCAAAGCAGCGGAAGAGGAATGGTCCCCTTTTCAATTTTGCTCACATTCCCCTCCAGAGATCGTGCAAACTGCATTGCAAAATGAAGGGTATGGTGAATGATTCACAAAATAAAGCTTCATTGTCCTCAGGCAGCTGCAGTTCAGGCATAATAATGGACAGGTTTGCTGAAGTGTTATGCAAACTCATACCACAAGACACAAATACATCCACCCACCCGTCCACTTTTTCCTCCCCTTCCATAACTCATATATTCCCTCTGCAACACTTCCCACATCACCTCCCTTTTCTTCGTTTTTCCTTTCCTCAGTCTCCTCGCCCTCGTTTTCTTCTTTACATCTCTCCAAACCCAATCACACACCGTTGTTCTTTCCCCTCAATCTCTCTCAGGATACAGGCTGAAAGTCAGATTTTTTTTTTTTTTTTTTTTGAGGTATCCTATTATTGGAAAACTGCTTTCATTGTGTGCGCGTTTAACCAGACTTATCACGAGCACTCAGCACCGGCCTCGCTCTGCTCCTGTTGAAGTCAATGAGTTTCTGCCATTAGACTTTAGTGGATGGGCCTACCGTGCTGCCTCTACACACAGCCCCGCAGACAGAAGTGTCCAACCCCCCCTTTTGTTGGCACTCAAACCCCTGAAACATGCCTCTCAGGGCAAGTTCATCCCAGGTTAGCTAGCTCAGCTGAGGGGTGTTGGGTAAGTGCTCGGGTGGGCTATTGCCTGCTCTCATACCTGCCCAACTATGCAGAGTGGTAAAGGGGTGGGTACCAGGACTCAAGTCCGAATAGTCCTCCATTCCCACAACTCCCTGCACCATTATCTGTCGGCTTCTGTATGCATTGGAAGTAGCATCCAGCTGTCTTCAAAGCTCATTACAGAAATAGTGTCCGCAGGTCAGCAAGCAGGCTAGAGGAGGACTCCAGAATTGTAATTATTATATATGGCAAGAATATAGCTGGCAGCATGATTTTACTCTGAGGAGCAAGAACATTCACCTACATGCTCCTATTTCCAGAAGGCTGGTGGAGCTGGGCATTGGTATCTCTTGCTGTTCAGTGTGGAAAAAGAATGAAGCACCTAAAGCAGTAATACAGGAAGGTCCAGAGTTTGAATCGGCAGGCAGGGAATGTTCCCGCTACGTGCCTTTTTTACTCTGAATGGGACCCGACTGTCTCATAGGCCCCCAGCACTGAGTCTAGTGTCACCCTGTGTCTTGCTGAACCTTGGTGGGCTCATCGTCAGACAGGACGGAGGGTGATGCTGCATCTGGGAACAATGAAGATCGGACTGAAGATCCAGGAAGCGGTTCTCCATTTATACTCCAGGTTCTGAAGAGCAAGTGGTGCCTGAACAAGAATAAAAAAACCCAGCTAGTAAAGTGTGCTATGCACACACACTCTTTAGTTCCTGGCAAAGCTTTAATGTAAATAATTAAAAAAGCCATTGGAAGTTATGGCCAAATAGTTTCTCATTAATACACACAGAGCTATATGTGGTATATAACGTATAGTATAGATGCCACACCCTGTGGAAGGCCCATCCTCTCCTCCAGCCAGTCTCTGCCATGTCCAATCCAATATGGACACTGACTGGAAAAAAATCCAAAAAGCTAACTTCACTATTGTAATCCCCATTTATGAAGGACGTGAGTAGAGGCAGTGAGGCTTGTGCAGCTAGAGGCCAGTCTTCAGTGAACTGGAATCAATGACCTTCGGTCTCTCTCCATTTTATGGCAGCAAGCAGACAGATGTCTAGGGGGCCATCGTCACTTGGATCAGTGCTCTTTATCTTAGGTCAAGCTTTGGTTGATTTCCCTCCTCATTTATCTCCTAGTTCTGGAATCTTAGTTTAGAAATTTTTCATGCAGCATGAAATCTGGATGGCCTTGCCGGTTCACTGGGGAATGCAAACCTGGTAACACCAGTTGAATAGTGAATGGAGAGATTTGGTGAGCTGATGTGGTGGGTAGTAGTGGCCCTTCACCTAAAATTCTCCTTGGCATAGACTGATGAATCCTAACACTATAATAAAAAGCCACATTTTTTCCATTCAAGTATCTACAGTAGATTGTCCAGCCTTAAAGAAATAAAGTCGAACTGGTAACATAGCCCCCCAGAGGCATTTTCTCATCCCACTCCTCCCCACTAAATGCCATATACAAATTTTAATGTTGTGCATAAAAGATTATTACACATCTCTCCCCATTCTGTATATTTGGTCCTTCCCCATACACAGCAACAGCCTTTGAGAACCCGGGGACTGAATGGAAACAATAGAATTCCTGAAATGTTTAAAGTGACAGTGTGGCATTTTGCTCATGCATAATGTGATGAGGGACAGCTTCAAGTTTTTCGCATAGGCCAAAATAGAACGCTCTCTTGCATTGCCTTGGCAGAATCTTCAACATCCGAGGCAATACATAAACCTACCCAGGAAATCTGTTTAGATGGGTTTTGTACAGGTGTACAAAGTATAAAAGTGAAAATTTGAGTAAGTACAAAGCAGATAAAACCAAAAGAGTAAGAAGCACTTGTGCCCCATCCCAGTTTTGGCATGTACCTTCCTTTAAAGTAAAAGCAGATTTGCAAAAAAGATATTTTTATATATTTTTTATATTTATATATATATATATATTTATATATTATATTAAAAAAGGAGCGCCCCCCCAGCAATAGCAAAACTCAGTCATCCACTTTCTCCCTGTGCAGCCAGGGTGTGCATGCAAAGCATCCATTATTTTCCTGTGCCCGACTGGACTCAGCACCAGCATGAAAGCATGCAAGGTCCTGAATTCATTTCATGCAGAAATACCCACCTTTAGCCTCACAGATTATGTGCATTAAGCAGCAGGTGCCAATCAAATGCATAGTGTTGGGAACACAGACTTCCAGGAGGATTTGTAGTCAGTGCCATGGAGACTGGAGGCTACTGTAAGTGCACTCCACCATCATCCTATAGCTGCTGAGCTTAAAACTGAACTATTTTTTTCCAAGACCCCTGACATCAGGGCACAGTTTCCTGAGCCATGACAGGATTAGGCATGTGGGATCCCCCGAAATTGCTGGCACAGATACACTATTCATAACAATATCGTGAGTTTGGAATAAGGTTCCTGCTTCCCCCTTCAAATACAAGCCTGATTGCCTCAGCACCCGGGCATCCTGAATCTTTCCTGTACTTCCAATACTAGTATTTAAGAACCTGTCTTTGTGGTCGACCTAGCCCCAAAGAATGAGTGAATGGCATCCTTGGCAGTTCACACATTTACTTGCCTCTTCTGGCAGGCAAATAATGGATAGAGGAGTGCCGTCAATGGCTCAGGCACATTTTGGGAATTCTGTCCTCAGCCAGCTATTATTTCAAGCACATTTCCCTCCACTATTGCAACTCCAACATTCAACTTGCCAACACCAAAGTGATTTGCTACAGACCCATAGCTGTCTGAGATACCCAGCTTCCACAGAGCAATAGCAACTGGCTGCTATACCAATAAGACTTCCCTGTATTGAGTGTTCTGGCACCAGAGAGTTGGGGGCAAACTCCTCCACACAGCTCCAGGAAGGTCTGTTTCCTCATGTGGAAGTTCTGGAGCCATTGCTAGTTGTCCCAACTCTACAGAATGATGTAATCTCACCACATCTTGCTAGTTCTCCTGCATGAAAAAGTGAGACTAAACCAAAGGAGATTCCATAGCAGCAGCATAGGTTTCAATGCATCTGTCCAGTCTGCCATGAATGAGTTGTCCTCGTCCCTCCAAATCTTGCTGTCTTCAACATCTCAGATAATGCTCCCAAAATTGCCATCCAGCATCTGGGCAAGTGCCTATTCCAATGCATAAACATTTCACCTAAAAGGAGCAGCAGGACCCCCCAATGGATCCATGACTTCAGCTCCGTTCTGAACAGACAAAAAAGTGAGGAGCAACTTGATTCAGAAGTGTCATCAGTAATGCATGAAGGTGGGGAAAAAGCTTCCTGAGCTCTTCTGGGGGGGGGGGGGGGGGGGGGGAACAACAGGAACAGCAACACAACAAACCAGTTCCTAGAGTGTGACGCAAAGAACCCAGGGATACAACCCCTGAAATAGTAGCATTAAACTTATGTACCCAGAGCAGCAGTGTGGACATGGGCATACAGAGTTCTACTCGTGACACGCAAAGCAAATGTAGACTTTCAGGATGGGTTTGCCTGGCTTGTGCTCATGTGAGCTCGACCTTGTACATGGGTACACACCCCCAAAGGGAGCAGAATTACACCAATACTGAGTAATTATGAAAATCCCACCCTTCAGCCCTATACAAAATGTCATGCATAAACTCAATTACTTTTTGGGAGCTTTGTTAAAGGATAAAGGCCATTCCCAATGGCCATATGCATAAATGCCTGGAATTACACATTTCCTTTTAAATACATGCATGATGATACATTTGTACACTAAGCATTAACTTTCATAGTCCACATAAGAAGCAGACTGATCATCCCACATTTTCTAGAAATCAGGCATTTTACCCATTTTCTTTGGGGAGGGAGGGGAAAAAAAAAAATCAAGCCTTATCCAAATAAAGAATATTGACTGCTAAAAATATGGACCACCAAATCTCTGCAGAAAGGTGATCGAATGGGGGTGGGCGGGCAGATGAGGAGGAAAAAAATCCAAAGCTTTACTTTTATCATAGGTTTTCAATTAAAACTAAGACTTCCCCTGAAGACTAATCTTTCAAGAAAGTTGTGTTCCAAATTAAAAATTAACACTACAGGCGACTTTAGGGGAAAAGTGAGATTAGCAGCCAGTGATAAAGCAAATGAAGGAATTTTCATATTTTTAATGAGCATTACTGAATTCCATTAAGTCTACTTTATCACTGGTTATTACATTTTCTTTCTACCTGAAGCAGAGTTCTCAATACAGCCAGAGATTAAGGGGAAGCTAGGATTTAGTCTTTTCCTCCTTGTATCAATTAGCAGGGACATCTAGATTTCTGAGGGGATCACTACCCATCAGTAGAATCCTGAGTGGATACAAAATTTGTATCCACATCTGGTCTGCAAAACTTGGTGCATGGATATAAAGCAGACATCTGCAGATTTGCAGGGCTCTAACCCATCAGCCAGAGGTACATGGCATACCAACTACCAGGGGACTCTTGTCTTGGCTGCTTGGAATGCCAGGCTATTTTAAGCAAATATAGTTGAGTTTTCACGTGCTCTTATTGTACATTCCTAAGTTTCTCCCCCAGAACGCAGGAGCAGCTAGAAATAATGGGCAATTCTTTCTTGCCACAGTAAGTCCAAGTATCCTTTTCCACCACAGGATAGGAATAGAATAAACGTCTGGTAGGGTCCCCTGCAAATGGTAAACAATACAGTAATAAGCCACAAGAGGGCATGTGGCAATGCATGAGGCTGAAAGAGACAGAGTGCCTTCAATCACTGCCAACCAAAGGCCCTGCTTCAATTCCCATTGTAGTCAATGGAGAAATTTCCTTTGGATTAAATCTGACCACCACACACACTGTTGAGGTTTACAAAGCACGGCTCAATTTTACATTTAAACACTGTCAACTACCCAAAAGCAGAGACTTTGGCATTCTTACCTTAGGGCAATATTTTTGGCAGAGTTTTCTCTGTAGCCAGCAGAAACCCCAGTGCTGCTAGTGGATGTCGAACATCGTTTTAGGTCATGTAGTTGGGAGGGTCAGGCGTAAAATGCTACAGTGTAGGCCTTTGCACCCTACCACCATGTGGCATTAGGAACACAGTATTGCAAGGAAGACAGCATTGCCTCCTCCCATTGAGGAGTGAGACACTGCTAAATTTGAATTGGCTTCCTTGCTCTAATTCTAGCGTGTGTTTGTTTCTAGGGGAGTTGTTTTGGTAGTACTGTAGTTTTATATTTTTTCCAGAAGGAGGAAGTAAAACTATTGTACAGAGGAGCTGGGAAGAAGATGCACACAAGAAAAAGGGAAAACAGTTTGGAGAGGTGGAAGGGGCTGACAGGATGTAACCAAAAGGCATTTTCAGAGATTCAGAGTGTCCAAGGCCAGAAGAAACTGTTGTGATAATTGAGTCTGATCTCTTGTATAAAGACAGGCCAGAGAACTTCTGCAAAATAATTCCTAGGGCATTGTTTTCAGAAAACAATCAATTTAAAAATGATCAGTGATAGAGAGTAAACGAACACTGGAACAACATGACATGGACGGTGCTCGATTTTTCTGCTCCACTCTGAATTTGTCTAGCTTCAACTTCCAGCCATTGCATCATATTCTACCTTTCTCTGCTAGGGAGAACAGCCCATTATTAACATCTGCTCGCCATGTAGGTAGTTATGGATTAATCTCATACTTAGAAGTGGAATTTTTGAAGGAAGAACTATTTCATATGACTGGTTTTGGAACCTTGGTGGTCATATAAAATGCTCTTAAGTATGGGTCTTCAAGTCTTTTCTTAATATATTTACAGAGGACACGAGGTCTCTCTGTTCTTCCTTTCTTCACTGTTTATTGAGCCTACAACCTATGTCTCCCATGCTACCAGGGACAATGCAATTCTCATTTACTGAAAGTGTAATTCACCTATAAACAGAATCATAGAATATTAGGGTTGGAAGGGACCTCAGGAGGTCATCTAGTCCAACCCCCAACATGATTCTTGCTTCCAACTCCTAAAAGATGCACTGAAGAAACTAAAAAGAGGATAGGAATCAGTTCATAAGTTGTTCCTTCTCTAGGAAAGGACGCACCCTGTATATTGCAGCTACTGAGAGAAAACATGGGGGGGGGGGGATCTGCATTTCTCTTACTAGAAAACGAGTGACTGGGAGCTACCATTCATCCACATCACCCCAGGTATGGTCCTGGGTAAGCTGTCTGCGCATATCCTTATAACAATCTAACATTATCTTTTCTTATCTGTAATCAAGCTATGCCATCATCTGAAAAGTGTGCAAATGTCTCCACAGAGTGCATATGTCATGGATTTCTTATTTGTATAAGCTCCTACCTCTTATCCTTTTATGGTGAATATTTCCTGCTTCAAAGTAAAAGACCTCTTTACCTCTTAAATGTTGTTTATCATTTCGTGAGTTTATTGAAAAACTGATCTTGAGATAACATAGTGAGGTCTTGACTTATGTATTATATACTACCTACCTAAACTTCCCCTATAGACTCAACTGGATTGAATATTCTACTTTGCTTCCTGTCCTAAACTGCTGTTTTGCAGTACTATGTGCTGTTAAATGTTTCACCCCAAACAGAGAACTTAGATCTATATAGGTAACCTACAACGCATTTTGAATCCTTCAGGATAAAGATACTGTGTAAGTGTGATTATTATTATATTAAAAGCCTCATTCTTAGGATGGGTCTGGCATGATGGACTTTTGATCCATAAAATGGTGCATCTTATACATCTAGCATCCTTGAGGGCATTCATTTGGGGTGAAGTTCAAGGATGTCAGTACAAGGCCTATTTTGAGGCTTTAAATGGTACATAGGCCTTGAATGGGGGCAATTTTCACCCTTGAAGAAAGGAATCAAGGAAGAAAAAAAATCCTTTCCTCTTAAAAATCAACACATTAACTACTGGACAGCAAAGTTTAGAGTCATTTCAGAGCTCATATTTTAAGTTCAAGGAGAAACTCAGTTACAGACAACTGTGCTGGTTAGTAATTTCTTAATGTATAATAAAGCAAAAGGATAGGAGTGAGTTCTTGGCCTCACTGAAGTCAGTGGGAGTTTTGCCATGGTCTTCACTCAGAACTGGGGAAGCCTTCATCAATAGATGTAAGCCAGTAAAACAGATCTTTTCTGGAAGAATGTTAGTGCCCAAGTCTTTTGTCAGATAACAGTACTGGGTCAAATATCCTTTAATCCTGCTATCTATCCATTAACTGATTATGCTGAACGTAAATTGTACTTGCCACAAAGTTACTTATTCCTGTGGGAATTCTGTGCCACCTTACACATGCAAAATTCACGTCCCCTGCAGATTCCTCTTCCCCCTCCCCCCAGAAAATAGATTCTGATGGGTGGCACTGCAATTACACTTTTTGCCCACCAGGGGATACTGTGTCACCAGAGAGGGCAACCAGCTCAAGGCAGTAGCAGCCAGCCAGGGAGAGAGGGCAATAGCTGCCTTCCCCATAGCACCTTGCCTGCGGGGCCAGGTGAGAAAGCACAGAATGAGTGGGGACAGAAGCTAGTGGGGTGACAGCACTGACCCAGGAACTGAACAGGAGTGGGGGTGCAGGGACACGCATGAGGGCAGATGTCCCTGACTAAATGGGGGAGGCTAGGTTAGCATGGGGGAGGCTCCCCAACTCCAACAATCCCCCTCCCATCCCAGAAAACTCCACCCTGTTCCATACTTCTCCCACCCCATACAACAACCCTCTAGGTTCACGCCCGGGCTCCTACCCAGCAATTACTTGTATTACCCCTGACTCCCCCAAGCCTTTGCATTGCTTCTGTGGGGTGCAGGAAATTCATTTAAAACTACAATACAGAAATCTATTACACAAAGTTCTGTATTACTATGCCTAATAAGGAATCTAATTGTCAAAAAACATTTCATGAATCTTGTTGTCAATCTGCATGGTGCTTGCTGACAGGTATTTTGAAATAATTAACCAAAATAATTGCAACTGGCATGATGATATTGTGTTGTTTTGACAAATAAAATATGCAGAATTTTAAAATACTGTGTGCAGAAATTTTTGGTGCAGAATTCCCCCAGGAGTAAAAGTAACACCAGCTAAAGAGTTTTGCATTCTGGTTTATGCTCAGATACAGCCACAGATTAGTAAACATTGACACACACACTGACACACACTGACAGTGATAGTGTTTTCAAAGTAAGCCTGTACTGGACAAACCTTTAAGATCCCAAAGCAGACCAAATTATAGCTGTGCCTTCTAATAAAGTATTTCAACATTTAGGGAATAGCCTCTTTTAAAAGGCTTTGCACAATTGTTATATTGCACCCCAAATTGTTGTAGTCTATCTGCAGCATCTAAATTTCAGCACCTTTATCAAAGACCTCTTTAAAAGTGCTGTGTATCACTATGGACCCAGTACAACACCCAGTCAGTGGGAGTCTAGATCAATCTATATGAAAATAAAATGGATTTAAAGGATGATGATCATATGCTCATCTTGACAGCACTATCGGTCATAGGGGCAGGAGAGGAAGGACAAAACTGATTTCCTGCCTCCTATCTCCTCCAGTAGGTTTTTCCACAGGGGTAGATCTGTGCCAAAGCTATTTGTTTACTCCTCCTATTTTTATGTCACACGTGATCCAGTCAAACAGGCCAGACTGCGGCCCCTGTTTACATGGCAGTTCAGGGGCATAAGGGCAAGTATTGCTCACCTTTATACACCTACATGGCCTCCCTGCATGTCCACTGCTGGTGCAGATGGGAGGCCTGCCTGTTTTTCCTCCCACCCCTACCCTGTTGCAGGGGGCATAGAATACAAATGGACTTATTAGGTAACTTGACTCCTGATTATGAAGCAATAAGTGTATCCTAGATTAAC
The DNA here is from genome assembly GCF_026122565.2 of Emydura macquarii macquarii. Taxonomy (NCBI): domain Eukaryota; kingdom Metazoa; phylum Chordata; order Testudines; family Chelidae; genus Emydura; species Emydura macquarii. The sequence goes on along the minus strand of NW_027131105.1, from coordinate 3,646,445 downwards.
ATGGAGCTATTTATATTAGCCCAGGATGTTGTTATCATGGAGTTAACAGGGAGGAGTTTCAAACTTATACAAAAATGTACTTTCCATCATCTTACCCCTAAAATAAGCAGTTCAAAATTATGGCAGGCACTGCGCCTAAGTTGTAGTATGGTGCACTGCATCACTTCCTTCTGGTTGTTCAAACTACAGCAAAGCAATTTCCAATGCATGAAAGTCATTGGAACATGAAGAGATATTGACTTATTCTTCACTGACATCACTCCCATTATGCACCTTATTTTTCCTTTTCATACATCTGGTCATTCATAAGATTGTCAATTTTGCAAACATCATTCTATTGTACATATATCTACAGTATCCTGACTGGCTGAGACAATGCCACTTCCATATTATTCACTTACCATCTTTAAAAGGATATTATACTATTGTATTTTATTATTTCAAACTGCAGTAAATGGTTTCCATTTGTTAATTATATTTTTATAACTTTATACATATATGCACAATACAGACGTTCATATAGAACTTTAACAGTAGCACTGTACAAAAGTTACTGCCACATTTGTGTGTAGTTTTTGTACTATATGCGCTCTCTCATACACACAAATTGTTTAAAGACAGTTAGGGTTGGTCAAGGGAGTTCACTAATCTGTAAAACCTCAAAATAGAGGAAATAAACTGTTTCAAATCTGTGTTTGTACACCTAGCACAATGGAGACCTGGTTCATGATTGGGGCTCTTAAGGGCTACAAGTATATAATAAGGTTCCAGGACTGACACCTGTCTGTGTCTCACTCTGAAGTCTAGAATCTCTGAGTTAGTGTGAAGCAGTGGAAACAGCTACAAACGTGGTTGAGTCAGTACGCTTTTTGTTCAGAATACCACCACGCTGAATCATCATGAGGTTTCACAATCTGTTACCATTCTATTTTTTAAGTTCAGTCATTTTGACTATGAATTACACCCATGCAGTATACATCTACAGTCAAGCATGTATCCATCTCAGGAGAAGAATCCTAAACCATTGTGATATCAGAGGTAGCCACCAACCTTACTCTTCAGCTAATTTGCATGCAACAATTTCATTGGAGGGAGGCTGCACTGATTGTGGATTACTTGGCTCAACACACACACCCCCTCGCCACACAAAATAAACACCAACAATCTCAAGCACACCCCCCTCACTTGCCACCCACACAAATCAATGCAACCCATACACAAAATCAACACAACGACTCAAGGTAACTGACATTCTAGGCTTCAGTGTGTTTGGGGTTGAGTCAGGGTGACGTGATGGGAACAGTTGCAAGCAGGCTGAGAGCTCTTTGAACCTACCAACATTCTAAACACAAATCATCCCTGGCTTTCGTTGTCTGTTCCTGTCCAATTTTTAAGTTCTCACCATTTTTTCCTTTATGTTTTTTATAAACATAACTGCAAATTAGCCCATGCTGTTGCACGGATGTTTCAGCTATTAGTACAAGTAACCAATAGTGATACTATTAAGGGTATAGGCTTTGGATATCATTTATACACATACTTTACTGCTATCTAGCAACAGTACCCCATCAAAAGGTGCACAGGCCCAATTGTACCTACTCTGTCAAATGCAAATGAGCAGCTTTAACTATCACCATATGGTGGTCTAATAAATATGGATTCAAAACATTTGAAGATAGTAATTATTAGCATCTAGCTTGCAGAACTTTTCATCCCCAGGTATCAGAGCTCATTACAGAGCCAGACAAATGCCAGACAAGGAACCTGAGGCACAAATAGGTTAAGTGACTTTCCCCAAGAGGCCACCCAACAAATCAATGGTAGAACAGGGGAATAGAAATAAGTCTTTGCGTTCCAATCCAGTGCCCTATCCAATGGGCCCAATCCCCCTCCTGAGTATCTGATCACACATCCACTAAGTCTTTCCATTAACTTTTGTGGAACCAGGACTGAGCATTAAATGCATAAAGTTTTGCATTTAGGGATAACAATTTCTTTACTGAAATACAGTATCCTTCAGGAGTAAACTGTTTACAGGCCCCCGTTTCTGGTATCTGAAATGCAAATATTTTCCAGGATAGTTGAACTGATGCATAATTATACTCTCTTTTTCTGTTGTAACAGTTTACATTAAAACTGAACGCTTGGTACAGTTATTGTCAAAACTCGTATTATCTTTGTGCCAATCTACACTTTAATTTTAGGAAGTTTAATTTTAAAAACATGAATGTCCTAGTTGTTAAATAATTCCCTAATACAATCTCTTGAGACACTGTCATATTGCCTCATGCTGACATATTTCACTGGAAACTGGTTCCTTAAATTAACAGGGAAAGTAATTAAAATGTCAGGTCAAGTAAAAAGTTTTCTATTACTCTCCATTTCAAAATATAAATTTAATCAGTTGGACTGATTAAAAAAAACAAAAAAACCACACAACATGTGGACAAGTTCTGGCCTCAGCTACATATGCTCGCTTCCCACAAAGGTGCCAGTATGATGGTTGTACTTGGCCACAGTTCCAATCCCAGTGGACATCAGATGTAGCATTGCATTATATACAAATAGATCCACAGCACAAGTGCTAGGCGCACGTAACAGCTTTAAGCCCCAAATAATACACAAAGTAGCAATTTATCCCTCTGCTTAACAAAGGCTAAAATTCAACAGTTGACACTAAAAAAAAAATCCATCCCCAAACCATTCAGGACTTGATAGGTCAAAAATACCAACCCTGAGGCTCTAGGGGGATCACAAATAGACAAAGCAGATCATGAAGCACTGATGTAGTATGCTTGTGACAAGACACCCTACTTAACAATCACGCTGCAATTTACAGAATAGTTAAGTAGATGAAAGAACCAATCTACAGTTCACCAATTTTCATCTAGTTCAGATAGGTAGTGACCAAAGCCTTCATCTGTACAGACCTGCAGCATGAACTCCTGGTCCCATTGAAGTCAGTAGGAATTTTACCATTATCTTCAATGAGGCCAAGGATGAACCCTGGTGTTTTGGTAGCCCCTTCATGGGTAATAGTAAATGACAGAAAATTCCATAGTGGATTATAATCAGAGATGATCCTTGCCTCCTAATAGTCGAGGGGGGGGGGAAACAGAGCAAGGGCAGTTGGCTTCAGGAGTGTTATGAGCATGCTAAATTAGCTCATATTGATTGTGCTCATGCAAAGCAGCAAATCTGGAGGGGCACATGACCCACCCACCCACCGACACACTTCCTCCCCCATGCATTGCCTCTGATTATGTCGTCAAAGATCTTAAACAGGAATTTAGGGACAGGGGTGTTGAGTGAAAAGCAAACCACAGTGGACTGTTAGATGCAAACCTTGGGCAGGCTCTCTCTCTTTTTCCTTATTGTGTAGCACTCAGGTTGTAAAGAACGACATTGATTCCCTACTTTTTTCAGAAATTGCTGAGACTAGATGAAAACAGTTCAAGCCCCGTTTCCAAAGCTCGTCTAAGCATTCTGTCGCTCTCTGCACTGCAGGGTGGGGGCAGATAGCAGATGCACAGGGGAGAAAGTCCGTTGATCAGTTACAGAGCAGGTGTAATCCACTGTTCAGTGTGTTGTACCTAGAACTATGGGAGTAAGGTAAGACCATTTCGTGGAGGACTGCAATATTTTCAAAGTTTGGTTTATTTCCGATTCAGAATGAATACCAAAAAATTTTCTGCAAAATGGGAAAGGCCAGTCCCCACCTCCAGGGCAGTCCATCCTGCTGTCTTTGAGCCATGGACTCTGGAAACCTCAGTTCCTCAGCAGCTTATCCACAAAACAACCCACTGTGTCCAGAACTGCTGACATCCTGGGGGTTCCCAAGGTCAAAGGAACCACTCTTTGTGCTGCTGGCAAACGACTGCTGCAGATTTTATCCTGTCTGGAAGATACAGGGTTAAAGAAGCTTTAAATGGGGAATGTGGTGGGTTAATTAGGCTTACCACACTAGCATTTGGTACAGTAACTGGAAAATAGTAGGCTCTGCTCCTGCCTTTACAGAGTTTTTTAAACCCTCAGTCAGTACTGCAGCATGATTTTGTTAGAGATTTTTCTATTCTTGGAGGCTCCTTATGCAAGGCTTTGAGCTGGAAGCCATTCTACTGATGAAATGTCTGGGTATGTTTTGTTTAAAATAGTTCTTCTGGGATTAAAAATCTGACCCATATTTTGTTGGCAGATACTTTTCAAATAACCTTTTTGCTATTTTATATGGAGACCTACCTCACTGAAGGTAACATCATGTCTTCATACAGAACTCTGATTTTTCGGTGCCTATATCTTCAGTGCTGACTGAGAGTAAGGAGCTGGAGAGGTGGGTGTGAGGTGTGCAATAATGGGAGAAGGGTAAATGGAGGGTTGTTTAATATTTGTTATTGAACCCTTTTTCTTCCTGAAACAGCTCATTTGAGAAGTTACTTTGATAACGTATTAGCAAAACTATGCTTAGTTGGTTGAAGCCAAATATCAGCTCTGCACGAGGGAGACTGTCTTCGATTTGTATGTACACACGGAAGACAGTCTCCAAGCACATGTATATTGCTTGATAAATAGTTCTCTGCTTTCTTAGAACTAGTTCCTGTTCCACTGTCTAAGGTTGTTTTATTTTAAATCCACTAGCACTTCAATGTTTTTTTCAGTTTCACATACTTTGAGACACAATTTTGCTGAAGCCTATAATTTTCTGTAATCCTTTCCCCGCAATTCTTTTTCAAACCACCAGGGATGTTTGTGTTAAAGCTGGATCTTTAAGGTTTTATTTACTCCACCTCATGGAATCCTAACCTTGTTTGGGATATTTAGTGAAGCCATTCTGGAAAAGATGATGTCTAGCAATCTAAAACTTTAACTTCAGGCAGGGAAGCACTAATTGATCTCTTCAAACACAAGAAATGTTCTTTTCAGACAAACATCCAGAGTAATAATTTGAGAGGGAGACAAAGACGGGTTGTATCTTAAGACAATGTTCTTTAAAGTTTTCTATGAAATATCTGCTCTTTAAGGCTCCGACCCTACATACATTTATGTGAATGCTTAACTTTACTACCATGAGTAGCCCATGGGTATAGATGTTTCAGGATTGGGGTCTTAAAATGCAGAATGGACCCAATCCTAAAAGATGCTGTTAAGCACTTCCAATTCCAGTTTACCTTAGTGAGAACTGAGGTTGCTGATCACCTACCAAGATCAAGGCCAATATTAATAGTTCCCTGTGTTATTTAAAATGCTATTTGTGCCTTAAACATATTAAATACTTAATAGATTTTTAAAGCAGAAGTAATTGGTACATTGATCTGCTTACAATTCACATTAGAAACCTTGGTGTAATTTAAACCTAGAACCATTAAGAGTTCAGTGGAGGAGAGCTCACTATGAAAAATAGTTACATACCATTCTCTTTTCCCGTTACATCAAAAAACCACAACTAATCAGTGTCCCAATGTCTAATGCAGACAGCAGCCCTAATTTCCAGTGGAAATGTTCATAACAACAGAACCCAACATAATTCCTTCACCTCATCACTATGGCTCTCTGGCATGTTATCAAGCAGCAGAGACACTGTGACTGATGCATATTATTTGCTCATGAGGCAGTTGTAGCTTTTATGTAACAACTTGCATCCTCTCAACAAAAAAAAAAAATTAAAACAAACTTACAAGAAATGTCCAGAAAAAGGAGCATTATTTCTGTCAATCTTGCAAGATTAAAAATGAGAAATTCTTGTAGAAAAAACTAAATTTTGAGGAAAGCAGTTCTTTTGGGTTTTTTGCACTAGACATACAATACTTTGCTTGGAGAACATGCAGCCTTTTGACATACAATATTGATTTTGGAGGCCATACAGCAATTTAAATTTTTGGAGTATACACAGTAAATTAAAAAATGCCTTCCCCTTCAATTTCTTCCAGGGATTGTATATTTTTTATGGCAAAATTATGGATTAACTATAAACATCTGTTTATCCGATATTGACATGATTATGATTCCAGCTCCAGAATAAAATTACTATTGGAAGGACTTGTGACAAACTGCATTCCCCCCTTTCCCGCAAGTAGGAAGTTTGAGATACAAGCTGAGAGTAGCATGATCAGCCAAGGGAAGACAACGAGCAATTAGCACAAGGCCTTAATTGTTGCTGCTTCAGAGTCTCCAAACAAAGATTACTTAGGTTTCAAAATGAGGTGCCAGAAGAAATCTGCATGTTGCTGGACCCACCTTTATTATTATTATAGTATTCCTTTATGCTCTATTAGGTTTTCATCAGAATGAAGCCCAGTCGATTCTGCTCACCGAGATTGGTGCAAGGGTTCTGGAAGATTTCTGTCCCCCCTCTGGTGTCCACTACGTTTTAGGTTTGAAGAATGCCCCAGAGGAGAAGTGAAATGTAGTCAGAACTGCCAAGCTCTGTCTGCTTTGGGGACCAAATCATGGGACACCACAAGAAGTGTCCTATATTTCTCCTCCCAGCCCCAAAAGTCACAAACTGGGCACAGACTCCCACATAACTAGGGCCCAAACTCAAGAGGTTTGTGTTCTTCATTGAACTCAATGCAAGTTCCAGGTGTTTGTAACACAGGTCATTGCATGTAGTTCTATTGTTAAAGACGATCCAAAATCTCACCATAATGCAACTATATCCAGCCAGAATAATGCAATCTCAAACTTCTCAGAAACTGGCAGACCCCCAAAGACTTGGAGCTCTGGTTTGGTTAGGAAAGGCATCCAAAACTTCAAATGCTTGTTTGAAGTCTATCCAGGCCACTTCAATTTGATTAACTGGGCCAGAAAACTTACATGAACAGGGTTTCCTATGAGATATGCAACACTTCTGCTCCTGATCGAAATATAATGAGAACAGCTCTTTCTCACTGCATTCTGGTCACACGCGGACACCAGAAGTGAACAGACATTTCATGTGAACAGTTGAGGAAAGGGTCACAGAGTGGCTCTAAAAAGGGATTCCAGAAGGCTGAGGGGGTTGCTTTATGAATGGGGACTAGTGAACCAGTTCATACAATATCTTGGGTAAATCCACATAAGCTGCAGTAGAAGATTTAGAGATGGGCCTGAATTAAATCCCCAGATCTAGGTTTGGACACAAGGTATGAGCTATAGACCATCACTATAACAGACTAAACTTGAACATAGTAAACTCTGGGAACAATGTAGCTTGACTGTAAACCAGTAAACCCAGAAGTGTTCAGATCAGAGAGTCTGGGTTTATTGTTTGGGCCTTTTGCAAACTTTGACTATCAGTGCCCATGTTTATTTCTGCTAGGCTGAATACAGCCTAATTCACAGTGGCACTGATTGTTGAACATAGAGTTGGTCGGGAAATTTTCAGAAAATGTCATTTGTCAAAACTGAATTTTTAATTGGTGGGGGAGGGAGAGGGGGAAAAGGGAAGGGTCTGTTTTGACAAATCTTTCATGAGAAAGGAACCCAACAGCCAGTAGCCTGGTGCTCAGGGCACTCACCTGAGATCCAAAAAAACACGTTCAATTTTCTGTTTTGGAGCAGGGACTTCAACATGGGTCTCCTACCTCCTAGGAGAATGCCCTAATCACCAGGCTTCTGGGGGTTGAGTGTACCTCAGTCTCTCCTGCTGAGTTGTTCCACTTTATATAAATATTCACTGGGACAGAGAGACTGACTCTCACTCTGTAACCCAGGTATTAGAGCACTCAATCTGACGCTCTCACCTCTCAGGTGAGTGCCAGAACAACTGCATTACTGAGTATGAATCTCTCTCCCCACTCCTAATTAGATATGTATACAAAGTGGAACAGCTCCAACAGCAGAAATGAGATGTTCCCACTAGATTAGCCAATAGTCTGTAGTTAAGGCACTGTCTTGAGATATGGGAGAGTTGCATTCAAGTCCCTGCTCCAATTTGGGTAGAACAAGGACTTGAATCTGGGTTTTTCACATCCCACAAGAGTGCCTCCACCAAAAAAAAAATTTTTTAACAGATCTAGAGTTCAAGCCAATGCACCCAAGGGGATATATTTCAAAGTCTCCAAAAAAGCCACTTCCTGTCCAGCCCTACTTCCACATTGCCTTTACAATAGGGCACACACTGATGTGCAAGACACCAGTTTAAAACAAAAAGAAGAGATACCAAATTACTAGAGTAACATGGACTTCTTCGAACAAAGTGAAAAGACTCATTGGAGGTACTTTACCAGTTTCAAAGAGATGATGTTTCCCTCTAGGAAAAATATGAAATACATTCATTAAACACACAGTGATAATGCCCTACAATTGTAGCCTCAGGTACACTGCAACACAATTTTCAATTCCAAGCATTTTACAAATGCATTCCTACACAGAGTTTTAAATGATGATGTTATTTTCCTACCTGTAGCAAATACATACATAATCTGGTTCTTGGTTTTTTGGCAGCTTGCTTACACCAATTGTTAATAATCACTCAGAATATAGAATTTTCTTTCCAACACATCCTCCTACTTTCCAGTTGCTAGGAGATCCCCACGTAACTGCCACTATAGCTAAATCATTACTACACATACAAGGCTAGGTTTGTTTTCTAGGCCAGTTGATTTAATTTGACCTAACCAATTCCAAGCTAAACACTATTTACACTCACACAAAGTTAAACTAATGGCACCAACATAAGAGGAAGAAAATAGTTCCACTGACTGGTTTTACATTTTACATGACATTTATCGTTTCAGAGTTTTAAAGTAAAAATCACTGCAAAAATCTACAAAACTGTTTCAAAACAAGAGACTCTTCCAACTCAGAGTAAAATGAAGACATCAAGTCATTGAAGCGAATTTGTATCTAAGATTGGGGAAGGGGAATTTAAAAAAAAAAAAAAAAAAAAAAAAAAATCTTACTGTTAATGAGAAATGGGTTAGAGAAGTTCAGTTCCATGGACGTTCCTCTGAATTCAGCGCTGCTTTGGGAGGCCCACTGGTGGAATTTCACTTTCCTGACAGATTTGTAAACCAGTTATGGTCATCACTTAATCTGTTATTCAGCACTGACAGTGCCACCTCAAAAAACCACACACACACACCACACCTCCAGGATGATTGCACCAGACAACACCCGATTAAGAGCCAAAACAGTTTTTTGAACAGTGCCTGCAAGCACCCTGATTTTAGTACTAAAGTACAAATAATGAATACAAAATCCTTCCCAAATCACAGTTTCAGGTTTATCCATCTAATATTTGCTCATTTTGCTTTCCTGACAGATAAGGTTCAAAATGCTTATTTGGGTACCTCTATATCCCTCTTATAGCATCTGAATATCTGAAGCTTAATTCTACCCTGTGGTGTACATCCGTGCACTGTCATGTGCTCCAGAAAAATCAGTTATTGTGTTAATATGAAAAGTAAATCATATTTGCACTGAATATATTGGATACAGTTCATTACAAGTAGTACTGCCCTCCTTCCTTTTCCCAGTGGAATGCATCCAAGGGCTCCAGAGAGCTGATGTTCCTGCCAGACAGGTGCTATGGATGTGCATGTGGGCTACACAAGAGACTCAAAAGAAACAAGAGTTGTGTTTATATTTATGTTTGAGGTCTCAGTGCACTTCTTTAATGCTCTTCATGGGCCCAAAGTGAGGCATGATCTGGTCTTGTCATGTCGTTTTTACCATTCAGGAACTGAAACGTTGTGAGATCAGTTCTCACATAGACTAGTCTCCTAAACGGCTCCCCCTAAAGCATTAATAAAATCCACTGAGAAACATAAAAAAAGAGAACATATGAACATAGTAACAGCTGATACCCATGTTAGTTATGCCTGCAAAGGTAAAAGTTCACACACCTAGCCTTCAAAAAACACTGTCATTTTGTGTTCACAAATTACTATTTGCAATGGTTTCTCCCCTCAGTCTTTGTTCTCTGCCCACTTGCAGTCTCTCTCTTTCCTTATGAAAGTAATACTTGTGGGTGATGAATTTCATGTAATTTGCTCAGAACACCAGTCATGTGACTTTAATAGTTCCAGGCATAAGAATACTGTCAAAGTACTGTACATATTTCTTTCCAAAAATGGATCTAAAAGTTCTCCTCAAAATACCTTTGAAACTGAATAGCGTAAAGTCTACAAACATTACCTTTTAATATTTATACATCTGATACTTTAAAAATTGTTTACATATTTCAGTATTTTTACTTAAAGCATGAGTGAAGTAAATTCCAATTCCAATTAAAGCAAGCACATATATGGCAATGATTGTCATATTTACAAATAATACTGAAGTGCAGCAAAATAGATTTCCCCTTGTACCGCTTCAGATAGAATGCAATCCATTTCATCTGACATTCAGAGATTCTTGTTTCCATTGAACCATTTCTGTAGCTGGAGAGATTTACAAAGTATGTCACAGATAATATTTAGAGAAAAGATTTAATGTTTATATAAATTGCTGATTTTTACTTTGTAATAACCACACAGAATGTTCAAAAGTTAGAGTATATTAAAATACCAATGGGAAAATTATGAAAATGGGAAAGAATGCTTCTTTTTAGAACACTAGAAATGTTTGGCAAACAGCACTTATAAAGTACCCAGCCCATATGAAAATCCAGATACCTGGAAAGTAGGTTTCTGTAAGTGAATGAGATGATCTAGAGGATATATAATGAAACACTATTCTGGCCCCAGCTCAGCAAAGTACTTAAGCATACGCTTTGCTGAATCAGGACTTTAGTTAAGAGCAACTCCCTTCCCACTCTTGGACTAGCATGCAAGACCCTAACACCTTGCTTCTGATGCACAAGGGGACCAGGTAATCAGGAGCCCATGCCGAGCATCTCCACACACCTATGCACACTGCAGACACAGGACTCCTTGGATGCTTGAGAGCTCCCTATGGATGATAAAATGTGGACAGGCCAGGGCGAGACCAATGAATGCAGATATGGTATAGTGCCGATTCACAAGCCTGAATCACACATGGGGGAAGGAAGGAAACTATTACTCCTCCTCTCCACAGCCAGCAGTAGCAGCCATTACCTCTTTATGCAAGCTCCCTGGCCCCAACACACAGCATGGGGGGAGAGGGGATTCTATTTCTCTTGAGTAAAGCCAGATCACTGGGTTTTGTTTGCAAGACTGAGGTTTGACCATCTTTTATACTAACCTCCTCCTTGCTCCTGGGCCTGACTGTTGACTGCTCACAATCCCAGAATGTCCAGAGACAGGCAGACAGTCCTAGAACTCTAAACTGACTCTGTGGGACAAACCTGGGGCTCAATCTCATGGTGCTCTCTGGCTGCAAAGCTACCCTAAAGCCAGTTTCATGGACCACAGGGGGGCTCCCTCCCAACACAGGGGGATAATAAAATGGCAGAGAGACACAGTGGCGTCTCCTGCAAACATCTCTTGCTTGCAAACAACAGAGAGTATGACCCAACTCAATGGAAATAGAGAAAGACTGGACATCAATCCTGCAATGCTAAAGAAAGGGTTCTAAATCTCCTGAACAGCAGGGGCCCATTTTCCAAGAGTGCTGGGCACTCGCATCTCTAGCTGAAGTCAGTGGTACTCAGCATTCAAACACACCCACTTAAAGTTTTATTGGCCAAATATTGAGTACCTATTTCCTAGTCATATTCAGCTCTCAAAAGTCAACTTGACTACCATTTCTAATCATCTGTCACGTTAGTCTTTAATCCCAAGCAGCTTGCTATATTTTTCTCCCTATGATCACAAGATTTTATGTTTAAAGATAAATGAATATGGCAAATGTCTCCACTGCATCCTTTCCTCCACATGAAAATCCTTGTCCTTTTTATATCGTCAGAGTGGGGGCAGTCTCAGCCATCTTATGAAGCAGCAACTTCAATATTAGATAACCTTTTGAGTAGAAACACAGGAAGCTGAGGACTGCAGCCCAGAGAAGCCAGTCAAAACTTCCAGTTGCACTTCCGCCATATGAAAAGGTTAAATTCATAGCCATTTGGCTGCCATACAAATAACTGTTTTAATAAAGCAGCTGAAGTGAACAAAAGACTGTGTGGGGAACAATAATGATGTATTATTTCAGACTTGTCAAAATTAATAATTAAGGATTCAAACAGGAGACCTTTTAAAAAGCCATTGAGGCTGAAATGAGTCAAGTTTGTGGCTTGGCCTCTCATTCCTTAGCATACAATAAAGTGGATTATGACAGACGGGCGAGAGTGGTCTTGTTTTGTGTTTTTAATAAAAAAGGGTTGATAAATGCAACATTTAAAATGTAAGGCTTGAAAGATATTAAACAGAAAATGCTACGTATTAACTAGCCCATCAGACATACCAAGTCCTTCAAGCAAATGCTCATATAAACCTTGCAATGAAATATTAGCATTACGATTCCCACCCTCAGCCCCCACAACACAGACTCATAACCTGACTCATTACTATTCCAGTGATATTTTAATATCCAGGATGCATGTGCAGGAAACTTTTTTTTTTTTTTTTTTTTGGGGGGGGGGGGTTGCGCTGTACAGAGTAAAATAGCATTTGTGCAGACAAAATGCCATGTGCCAAGTTCCACATTGTGCTACATCCAAGCCTCTTGCCTTACTTCCCCTATGTAGCAGCAATATTGGTAGAGCGCTACATAGTAATTTATGGGTGAGACTTTCAGAAGCACACAAAACTGGCCTAACTCTGCTCCCATTAGAGTCAGTGAGAGGTTTTAACTTTGGGATCGACAGGAGCGGAGTTAGGCCAATGCTAAGTGCTTTTGAAAACCCAACCCTGCACTTCTAAATTACTTTGATCTGAGGATCTCAAAGCACTTCAACATTAATGGAATGAGCCTCAATACTCCCGCAAGTAAGGTATTCTTAACCCAGTTAATACAGATAGGACAAAATGAGGAGTCTTGGCCTTAAATACAGAAGAATTTTGTAATTCTCTCTTTCAGTGCACTTTGCAATATTTCTTCCAACATCATTGTCAGGTATAACAGCCTGTCTCTGGAGGCAGCAGCAGATTGGGAGCCTAGAGATAAAAGAACAGTGCTAGAGTAGCAGTGGGCATACTTTAAAAGCAAGCTGCAGTGATTTATTTTTCCTGCTGCCTTAAATGACTATAGAAAGTTTTGCAAATTGTGATTACATTTTTTTTAACTGTAATTTCCTTCAATACTAGAGTTTTTTAAAACACTTTCTATTGCTAGAACAGAGCAGCTGTGAAAAACCTGGGGGCAGCCATCTTCTGCACCGTTATTGCAAGCCTCATGGTATTTAGTGTTTTTCTTAAAGCCCTGCTCCTGGAGCCCTGAGAGTCTATTAAATAAAGATTTATTTTTGGAAAGTAAGATTCTAGCTATCATTTTTTCAGATGAAAGCTTTACAATAAATATGACCTTGTCAGATTCACCATCCTGGAACGCTTGCCCATGGCAGCCCCTATGCCTCAGTCTGCCTCACACTGCAGTGGTCTGTGCAGTGACTTGGCCTTACAGGTAAGTCACAATAAGAGTTCCACCCCTTCCAGGGGTAACCATGCCCAACCTCAGAATGCAAAGGAACCAAAAACTCTTCCAGCCTTCCTGGGTTCAGTCCTCTGCAAACTCTTCACCCGTCTCAGGCTCTGCAGCGTTCCTCCTCACCCTATTCCAGATGCTGCCCCACAAGGCTCTCTCCCCTGGACCCTCCAGGCTTCTTCTCTGAGGCCTACTTTAGGAGTTTCCCCTCTCCCCAGCTGACATATCTCTTCAGGGACAGCCTCACAGAACAAACTCCTTCCTTCAGGCCTCTCTATAAAGTTCTTTTCCCCAAAACAGAAACTCCCAACTACCTCTTCTAGGTCTATTCTCCCTATTGCCCTGCAGTCCTTCCTTTACCAGAACCACTCAATCTGGTTCTAATCCTTAACTGTCTCTCTCCTCTCCATGTTACAGAACAGGCTTATTGGGCTATTGTCACATATCACAGAAGTAGGCTCATGTCTGGCTCTCCTTTATCCCACACTGGTATAGAAAGGGTTTACACCTCACCACAGACTCATAATGGCTGAAATAAAAACAATGAACCCAAAATAAAGTCACAAGATTTTTTTTTTTTTTAAAAGCCAATCTCATGATTGAGTATCTGACTCAATTTTTCAAAACGCTAGAGGTTGGAATGGCAATTCTGCCTTCAAGGGAAACAAACTGGTAATGTATCAGGACATGAAGATCAGAAAATGTCTTTCTGGCTGATGCTCTGATTAGTACAGGGTTCTGTAGATGACAAGCATAAACATTACATGGATACATTTTGGGATGAAGAAAATAGAGAAATAGAACACCCCTCCTTTATTCCATCCTCCACTCCTATTTTTTAATCTAAATATCCTGCCATTTCCTATCATCCTAGCTTGATACACGTCAGGCAAGTCACATGACTACTTCTTACCATATATAAGATATCAATGATGATTTAGGTCCCAGTCCTGCAATTAGTTGTACATGGGTGGAGTCTACGTGTAAATGAAACTTCTGCATGGGCATAACAATCTGCTATCAATTGCAGGATTGGGGCTTTTGCCACATTCTGCATTGGATTTCATTAGAATTTTCCTTTAAAGTACAGTCATGTGCACCATATGCCGTTTCTTAGATCTGCATGCCTCTTTCATGGACTTCAGTGGGCGCCAGATGCATGATGTATCCGAGGGCAGAGTTTGGACTATATTGAGGTAAAACAAGCCAAAGTTAAGACACAGGATAGACTGAGAAGGTCTGCAGTTTTCATGCCAGCACACAAGGTCTTGGCCTGCTGCAAGTCTCAGAAACACATCTCCTCTCCCCACAAGAGTAAATACCACAAAATACCAGCATCCAATATTTCTCCCCAAATGCCTTAATTCTACATTTAAGAGAAAATGCTGAATGAACTTTTAATAGATGTGCAGAGTTTCACTGAAGGAGACAACCCACCCACCCCTATTTGTATTCTGCATAAAGCAAGGAGCCCATCTGCAACTCAGGCTGCAGTCCAAATACAGTGTCCTGTTTCACCCAGCTAACAATAGCCACACAGACAGAGGTTGTAACCAGGTCCCTGATGTAGTGGTACATGCTGTGCAAATGGGCCCTCACTGATTCATCTTGCAAAAATCTTATGAGCAGCTCCTTTATTTCCCAGTCTCAAATGCAGGCTTCCTGTTCCACAAGAAATAAGAACTAGAAAAGTCATTACAAGTATGTCCAGATTTGGGTTTTAGGTTCAAAGTTTACACGGAGGATGCTGAGTCAGCCATTATAGAAATAAAAACCATTCCCCATGTTCATGACATGGTTTACATGTGAATTGGGTAGACTGGATAATGTAGGACCAAAGTGAGCTTTATCTTTCTTTCGGGGGTGGAGGGAGGGGAAGAAGGGGAGCAAGCTAATGCTGTGGGTGAAAGGTGAGCCTCAGAAACTGAACACACTTAAACATAGATTCCAGTCAGAATCACAAGCCTACTGTGAAACTGGAAAGGACAGATAAGGGAGCTAGAGCTGGCTCTTACCCTTCTCCTCATCTCAGAGCTGATTAGATGAAAGCAACATGTGTACTTTGAGAAGCATTTTCTCATTCTGTCAGTCTTAAGTAATAGCTACTGCAGATAAGGCAATACACCAAGCAGTAAATACATGAATCCCTCTTCAATTACCACTAGAAATTAATGGAGGAAAACCTGGAGTCCCTCAACGCTTTTTACATTATACAAAATAAAGTCACAAAACAACCATCCCTAATTTGTGATCTATCATTTCTCTCAGCCACTACAGACATACAGTCATTTACACCAGCTGTGTTCAGGTGTTAAATTAGTTATAAAAAAGCAAATTTGATAATCAGTTACAGACTAACAGTACAATTTTGAAAAGCCTCTAATTTAGGAAATTAAGTCACTTTTGAAACTAGGACTTAAAAACCTAAGTCCCTAAATCTCACTGACACTTAACCAAGTCACTTAGGCGTTTTTGAGGATTTTACTCTAAGCCCTGATCCTATCAGGATTTAACCTGTGTGATTCGCTTTAAGCATGAGAGTGAAGTCATTGGCTATTTCCACACTTAAAGATAAACACATACATAAGCCTTTGCTAGATCAGGGCCTAGGCTCTGATCCTGAAACTGTTCCACACTGACAGACCCTTATGATCACGAGTCCTCACTGAAGTCTATGGATCTCAACATGACCACAGCGGTTTTCTTATGCAGATCTGATTGCAGGACCAGGGACAAAAACTACAATGCTTCCTACAGAAAAGGTACATAGAACCTGCTATACCAACAAAACCACCTGAATTATACATGTCAAGTATATGAAGTTCTACATGTGTTATTACTGCTACACAAAATTGGCACATGGGTCAGTTTAAAATAGCTTGACAGAAACTAATTCATTATGTGTTTAAACTGAGTCTCAATGGGGTCCTGGTCCATGACTCGGATACCTAGGTGCTACAATACTACAAATAAATTCACAATACCGTGTATGAATCAGACCAAATATAATGAAATTTCTCTTTTTTAAAATCACTCTAATAATAATAAATCACTCTAAAACAAATCAGACTTTACAACTTTGAAGGTCCCTGAGACCTGACTTCTCATGCTGTCAAACAGGAACAGCATTCCTAGAGTCTCACTCTGCTATCAAGAAAGACTGCATCAAACTATCAAGATAGGGAATTTTCTTATATTAAATTTGCTCTTAATGAATTTTCTGTTACAACATACCAAGTACAACTTTTGATAAACATACAACCATAAAGCAGGAAGGTTCAGTATGGAACACTGAGAAGCAATTTATTAGGACTACCCTTTAGTACCACACACGAGGTGGTGAGTGTCCAGGGTAAAGGGAACTTCAAAAGCTCGATGCAATAGTAAAACGTTTCTTGATAGAGCTGTAAAGATAACAGGAACCGAGGCTATACAAAGACTGGGATTAATTACACTTCAGTAAACAAACTCCCTTAGTGGCAGAACCTGCCACAAACACTACAGCCTCTGTTCCATAATTGACAGTATGCAGGCAGACTTCTACACCTGGGGAGAGCCCCCCCTGAAGTCAGTAGGGCTCCACCCACACACAATTCCTCCTTAAAACTCTCCTTTGCTGTGATGCCTCCAAACACAAAAAACACTTAACAGCTAGGCTGCTGGTTTGCCAAGGCCAATGACATTTAAAAAAAAAAAAAAAAAAAAGTGAACTAACACAAAACTAAAACTCCCTATCCCCGAAAGACAGTTTACCCACTTTACCCTCACCTACCCTACTGGCCAAGACCATTTCCTGTAATGCTGACCAATACGGTCTCATTGTTTCCTCTCCCTCCCCGCCCCCCTCCCCCATCTGTATCCATCTGTGATCACTTGTCTTACATACTTAGACTGTAAATTCCTTAAAGTAAGGACCATCTTTTCCCTCTGTTTGTATAGCCCCTGCACAATGGGGTCATGCTGTAAAACTAGAACTTCTTGCCATTACTGTAATACAAAAAAACTATTGGTCACAGGATTGGGGCCAAAAGAGGACATCCAGCTCTGTGCTAGCAGAAGTCCTATGCATCATTTAAGCCCCACATAAATTCTGAGGGTTTAAAATGGAATTTGGGTAATGCAAGGGACTACAGATGACCCTCTGCATAGGGTGAATGTAACTGGGTCCACTCACTGCTGGGACACCTCCTCCTGACTAATCTGGTGATTAGCTCCTTCCAGGTCCACCACCTTCTTTTGCCACTCATTGACACACCTTGCTATCTCTGTCTGGGATCTGAATGCTCCCACTTCATGGCTTGACCCTCTGGCCAGCTCACTATGGTCCTCCCCTTTCAACATATCAAAGTCCTATTGGATGACTGTCCTAGACAGTCTTCTGCTCAGTTTAGGAAAATCTGGGCCTGCCCTCTACTCCAGGTTCCAGTCTAGAGACCCTATGTCTAGCAACTGTGGACTGCCTGCTCCCAGAACCTGTTGCTCTTTCCCTGGAGTCCTTTCTACATCTTCTGGCTCCTCCCCTTTCTGGGTTTACTCACCCAGATTCTCTCCTCCCAGTGAGGGACCACTTATCTCCCTTCTCCCAGGGAGTGACTGTAAGCTACCTCCCCTGCAGCCCCTTTCTGCTGTCAAATTCCTGGCTTTACAGCAGCTCTGCCTGTTTCTTCCCAGCCAGGCTCTCGCATTAATCAGTCTTTCCATCCCTGGCTCTACCTCAATTGCAGCCTATCAGGTTAATTAGCCTAATTTAACCTGCTGTACCCCCACCAATGACTTTCCCTTAACAGAATAAAAGGTGTCCAGGAAGTTTCTAGTGTGTAATTAACAATATCATTAAAATGAAAAGGCTCAGGGTATTTGGATTCAAACATTTGGCAAATGATGTGAAAGAATCCAATTTAATAAAATGATTTGACATTCTCTCTGACTATATAGTTTGCAACTGGAGGAAAAGACCATGGAAGTCTGTCTGATTCTGGGAAGGTGTTTGGATTCCCAATGAATAGTAATGCATTAGTAAAATCCCATTCTGTAGGTGATAGTTGGTTTTGTAATCTCATTTAACAAGCCAATCCTAAAACAAAAGTTGGAACAACTATTTTCTTAATTCTAGATTAGTACTAATTTTTCAAACAAAATAGATTTAGCCTTCCTTGAATTTAAGGCATGTGATTAATTCTTTTAAAATTATATTTAAAATGCATAGGCATGTGAACCACACAAAATTGCTTATTAGATCCAAGACATTCTAATCACTATGTTGTTTTTATACTATCCTACCATTCTTTAATAAGACAGTGCTAGAGTTTGACAGAATCCTACTCAAGCAAAACTGCCATTGACCTATTATGACCATGAAAGGCCCTGCATGTGCAAGGCATTTAAATGCATCCTTAAGCCCATCCCTATTCCGCAGAGCCCTTAAGCACATGCAAAAGGGTAAGGCCATGCTGAAGTCCTGGGACTTCAACCCATGCTCACATACTTTGCTTAATAGGGGTAAAACTGGAGTTTTAAACAAAGTCAAGTTGGAGATTTAACATGGACAAAACCTGAAATTCAGGTTAATGCCTAAAAACAGTTACCTCTTCTGTGAGGAATCTCCTCATTGGCTTCTTCCTGGATGTTCAGTTAAGCAAAAGTCCTTCTAAGGAAGAATTAAATTGTAGTTACTGCCAAGAACAACCCCTAGCAACATGGGCTATTTCAATGGATTTTTGGACTGAGTCAACTTCTGCATCTGTCAGTTGTGTCCACCCAATTATAAACACAATATATTTCCCAGTCACATCTGTGAAAGATACATTTCATTTATAATGTATGTTCATCTTCATCTTCACAATACAGCATTCTTCTGATGTTTTTAATCATGCTTCAAACACTCAGGGAAACTGCTCACACCATGAAATACGTATCCCACTAGAGTGGAAGGACTTTTTTCTCCCTTTAAATACATTTAACCAAAAAAAAAAAAAAAAAAAAAAAACCCAAATCAAATCACAAGAGAGTCTGTGGTACACATTAAATGCCTCATGTATTAGATTGAGTTATATCCCACATGATGAAAAATTACCCAACTTGCTTATAGCTCTTGAAATTGCAAGTCTTTCCTCAGATGGTAGACAAATGTGTTATCCATTATTATTACTACATACAGCATGTTGCCATAGCATCAAACTAACCATGGGCCTTCATTCCTATTGGATTGAACATTTGAAATATCACATAGATGACTTCATGGCAATCCTGTTCAGTCTTCAGCCCAGTTACTAGCATGTTGTTTCCATTGATCAGATACTGCCAATGTATTTCTGCTGCTCCAACTATGTTTGTTCATTAATAATGGAGAAGGTGAAGCTTTAAATTTAGAGGGAATTGAGTGACTACAATTAGGTCACATTATTTCTTTAGGATAATGAGATAAACAAGAACCAATATAAAAATATTTAACCATCTCCTGGGCATTAGCTCATTCTAGAAGATTTCCCAAGCAAAGCAATCATACCAAGCAAAGCAATTAGCAGGTGGGTTGCAGATGGATCACCAATGGCATATATGCAGCTAGCTATACATTTCTTACACACAGGTGTTTCATTTTATATTTGTCAGCGAGCCAGCATGAAATCCTATTCTTGTGGGAGATGGGGTCCTCACTCATTGTTGAAAAGTGAGAGGACTTTAAGTGCCTTCACTTCCTTCCTGTTCAGCCTCACTTCCTCCCTCCTTACTAGGAAAGGCAAGATTAACAGTAAACTCTGAAATGTAAGAGAGGTCAGATGGATAACCCAAGAAATTCAATATCCTTTCGAAGAAGGTATAATCCTTACACCAAATGCAACTAACGAGTCTGACAGCACACAGCTGAGAGTAGTGAAGATGTGCTTCAAGTACACATAATAGTATAGATCATTTGGGGGGGGAGGAGGGGAGTGAGGTAGGCCAGCCAGAGTTCCCAATACATGGAGATAGCTTTCCTAAAATCTGTAATCCTTAAAGGATATACACTAGGAAAGATGCAGATTTAGTTGGGATTCCTTCTGTTAGATTTCCTTTGGATTGATCCCCTTGATTGTCTTTATGTCAAAGTCTTCTATTTCATCACTGAACAAGGACAGCATGGGCAATGGCAATGCAAGCCTCCCCATGCTGCCCATTCAGTGTGCCTTAAAGAGGTCCTGGATGGACGCTTTCAGGCAGGTGATATTTCAGTCTCCATCTTCTTCAGTTCTCCGCCTCACTGATGAGGCTACCAAGCACATTTTCCAGCTAGGGCCCATTGTGTTGGTGATAGTTTTGTAATTTGGACACTTGTCCATCGGGAACTCAGTGGGACCAAAACTCATTTCACATCAGTCACACAACAGCCACCAGATGGCAACAATTTTGAGTCGTTGTTAATCTGGGATGGATTTGACAGCCTGGAAGTAAGTAATCTCTTCGGCCCATTACCAAATTCCTAAAACAGCTACTCCCCCTGATCCTGTAGTGATCTATTTTACAAAACACAGTTACCTATATAATTCTGTCTTTTTGTTGGTTTGATGACAAAATTGAAGCTACATTTTTTAAATGATTAAATTGTCTTGGATAATTATTTGCTACTTTTTATGGACTTATCCCAGCTTCAAGACAAGACAAGGATCCCGCCCCTCCCCCCCGTTTTTCCCTTGCAAACATGCCACCATTAGTATATAAAGGAAACAGGGGAAAATGATTGGGCTTGGCATCTCATGATGTTCCAAATAAGGGCATGAAAAATCCTTGCTCAAGTAGTACAGTATACAGTGTTCTGTTTTGCTGTGTGATCTGATTCACTGACAACAAATGCTATTAAGTGAAAACCTCTCAAAGAGAAATAGTTTCAACAGAAGTAGTAATCATAACTTTATGGGACAAAGAAAATTCCTGTTAATGGAAAGGAATTATACAGGTGATAAGAAGGTATGGGGGAAATGAATTAGTTACTAGCACTGAGCAAATAGTGATTTTTCTCTACAGCTCCCAAGTTTGCTTTTCATGAAAGGAAGCTTTTCATACTGAAACATGCGAAATGATATTTTAATGTAAAAAACTAAAATTTTATTCTGGGAAAGATCAATTTTGTATTCCCAAAATATAAAGTTGGAAGAATTAGAAATTTTCAGCTCAAAAACAGGGCTAATTCTAGATTCAGTAAGCCTATTTGCAAAAGAAAAAACATCAAATTGAACCTTTGTAAAGTGGAAATGTGATTGAAATGGGAGGCTAAGTTCCTTCATTTAGTTGCTGTTATTTTTCACACCATTTAGTTGCAGTTTCTTCTAGGAACACTAGTGGACAATTGGTCAGTTTTTAAAAGGAGCAGCACTTATACATTAAAAACGTGAACTAGCAAGATCCATAAAAATATATATACACACATATTGTGATTAGGGTTGCCAGCTTTCTAATGGCTGAAAAGAAACATCCCTGCCCTGCCTCTTCCCTGAGGCTCTACCCCTACTCACTCTTCTCCCTCCCCCCAATTGCTCACACCTCCCTCCCCCCTGGGACTCACCTGTTGCCTGGAGAGCTGGGCTGGGAGGAGAGGACCATGGAGCCTGCCTGCCCAATCAGGGCACAGTAGAATGTGCGGTGGGGGGAGGTATGTGTAGTTGGTCCCAAGAGCGAGAGGCTGGGGAAATTGGGGCACAGTGGGGTGGGGAGGATTGGTCCCCAGAGTAGCATGACCAGAGGTCCTGATTTTAGAGAGACAACCCTGATATTCGGGCTCTCTCTTATATAAAATGCTTATTACCTCCCCATCCCCGGCCATGATTTTTCACACTTGCTATCTGGTCACTGTACCCGAGTAAGGGCAATTGGGGTACAGTGGGGAGGGTGTAGAGGTCAGTCCCCAGAGCGAGGGACCAGGCTGGGGAAATTGGGGCACAGCAGGGCAGAGGAGAGGGTATCGTTCCCTGGAGTGAGGGGTAGGGGCAAATAAGAGTCCCCTCGCCCCCAAGGTAGTAGTGGTGCCACCAGTACCTACCTCTTGGAGCTGGGTCCAGGAGCCAACCAGTTCTCACCATCATGCGTCAGCAACTCCAGACTCCAGCAGCAACTGCTACTATGCTTCCCGCTCCCCCCCCTCAATTGCAGAGGTGGGTTACTGCGGGTAACCAGACTGTGTCCAGCCAGCACTGCTGACTGGATACCACCAGGTAGCCTTTTCGACCAGCCTTTGTGGTAAAAAACTGGACACCTGGCAACCCGTGATCTTTTTCTGCTGCAAGCCTTTTCCTCCTCATACCTACACACCACCCTTATTTAATTGTCACCCCTTGCAGTGTCTGAATAGATTATAAACCATTTGGAGGAGGACGTCTGTCTCATTTACTCTGTAGAGTACCATATAAAGCACTGTGATGGATACCACAGGAAACTCAAACAGAAAAAACTCCTGAAGTGTTAAAATAAATCATCATCATCAAATCACAACAAATTGGGTGTGTCTGGAATGGTTTGATGACAACTTTGCTATCATTTTAACATGGTTTTCTACAAGAAGTACAGAAGTAAGTATTTTAACCCTGGGGGGGGAGGGGGAGAGGGAAGAGGGGAAGAAGAGGAGTGGCTAGAGAAAAGGAAAAACATTCCTTTGTAAACACACAAATCCAGGGAGTGAGGTGGGTAAGGGCAGGAATATCAGAGAAAAAAAAAAAAATCCCCACCTACTGAGCCCTCAGAAAGGACACCTAATTATTTCCAAGTACAAAGTTAATAGTCTGATGGAATTTCTTCCAGTCCATTCCAAAGAGTCTAAGAAGCAGTGAAGATGAGAAATAGAAAGCTCATAGTGGTTATTGACAAAAGAAACTCCTAACATGTTTACGACACTGCACTCCTATAAATGTACATGTGCATGAGCAAAATCCTTAGAATATATTTGGAACATAGGAATAGGAATCTTTATTAATGGAAACATGTGGCGTTATTTAACCCACATGGGTTGGCTATATTTAAATGTGTTGTACATGTATTAATCAAATATAAAGTACATTTCTAAATGCACAGATAGTAGTGACAAATGTGTGGTGTTCTAACGAACATGTCTGTTACTACTTAAAGAGAAGGAACTGCAGAATATCAACTGGTGCTGTGAAGATGCAAAGTGCTAGGCAATATTAACAATAATTATAATGCACGAAGCATAATCTCAGTTTTAACGAGCAGTGAGTGAGATTGGATGGCTCAGGAGTTGGTAATGATATATACAACCTTTTATCTTTAGGTCACAGATTCAAACCCAGACCAGTGAGAATTGTTAGTAGCCAGAAAGAGCTGTTACCCTTTGACAGCTGTTCAATGGCTTCTGTGAAACCAATCATGATTTCTAATGAACAGATGACCACATTCTAAAAAACTCTCACTGCAGCTCATTGGCAGCCTCAACAAAGAAGCGAAGGATACATGGACATTGGGAGTCACATACCTCCAGGTCAGAGTTGAAGTACGTTGGCAGGAGAGTAGGAAGAAAGCTTGCACTATCCACTGCCCATGAGGTTTTGTTCTGTAGCCAGGCAGACAACCTGTCTCCACATCTATGAATCCAGATCTTTTCATAAGCACTGGATTAAGTTTTTTAAAATTAAGTTTAATTACAAAAACTGGGGTTCAGTCCAGTGCTGACCAGCTGTATCATAAGGCCTACTGGCTTGATGAGTCTTTCACTGTCAGAATTTGTGACTAAACTGAGTAAGCTTGCTTATAATAGCAGGAAGAAATCAGATTTTCCAAATGCTGAGACTCAGCCAGATACAACTCAGAGTCCTGTGCTGCCATGAATTAGCCAGCAGTTACTTGAATGGAGATTGGAACTGGTTTGCACATTGCTGTGTTTATATTGACTGCATTTATGATGCCTCAGAAGTTGCCAATAAAGTATTTATTTAGCAGTTAAAATGTTCTGCAAATGATTTTGCTGTCCCAAAAAGATAAATATTTCTCAGCATACCAAAGTGATATACTGCTGTTTTTGTTAAGGCATGTTGATAAAATTCTGTCAATTTACAGTTTGGTGTTTCTTGGTAGTTGAAGTGGCAACATTAATTTTGTATTTATTACAGCTGTAAACTGCACTGAGTTTAGAGACATTCAATTTAGCAGTTAATGTACCACCCTAAAATGACATTTTAAGGGCTCCCAAGTCATCAATTTAAGAGCCTAAAGGACAGCTTTGATCCTTCAGGTGGCTCTTTGCAAATGTAAGCAGATTAACACCACCACAAACTGGGACTCAGCTGATTTTTAAACTATCTAGGATAGATTTTTTTTAAAAATGCTTGTTATGTGCCAAAAGATTTACACACTGAGTAGTAACTCTGGATGTCCCTAAGCTGCAAACTTTGGATCTGGATTTGACATTTGAGAATATTCAGGTTGGAAATTTGATTTAGCCCATTACAGAAACAGTGGCAAATCAGAATTGCAATCCCCAGCCTTGCCTTCTTCCCACCCCGCCCAAACAAATTTGAAGAACAGAATGCAGAGTTCAGGTCCAGGGATTGGTTTGAAGCCCTTTATATTAGGGATTATCTTTCAGAGCATTTGTGGTTTTCTGTCTCATCTGGAATTTTGGTTATTTTCATAGCACTTATTGTGGGCCAAATCCTAACCCATGTGCACAACCAGTGCTGTGTGCAGGGCAACACAGGGTGTTATTTCAGGTGGAGATGGGGAGAGGTAGAATTCCTCTCTCTCTCTCTCTCACCCACCCTTCTACAGCCATCACTGCAACCATAGGTGGCTTCAGGGCTGAAGCAGTCTACAGGCCACAAGATGGTCCCCAATACAGCTTTTTGTCAGTGATTCAATGCAGCTGTAGTCCCTCCAGCCATGTCCAGACCACCAGGTCTCCTTCCATGGGCCTGCTGCTAAGACTGCTGCAACGCTGCGCTCCATGAAATGTGAGGGTGCAAAGTCTCCCTGCATAGTATCTCCATGCTCAGCCTCTCCACGTACAGCAGAACCACTTTGATCTTCCATAGCTTTTGCATCAGAGCATTTGGTCCTGTCAGAGGAGTTGCTGCCACCAACCCGAGACTCCTGACCAAGTCCCAGCTTGGGTAGATACAGTCTGCCTGCCTAAAATTCCCCCTGCAGTCTTGACTGGCTATAGTGAACTCTCCACATCATGCCCTAAGCCAAAAAGCTGCTGCATTCATCTCCAGAGATATTCCACTCACTCTGGCAACATGACTATCTTTAGATGCAATACAAGAAATATTTTAGCTTTCAGCACTTATGTTAATCTCTGGTAAACTTCAGTTACTGCTCTTTCAGTTTTCTGCCACTTACTTATATTTTAGGCATTAAAAACAAAACATGCAGATGGAGTAGCAGTATACCAGATGCCTTGCTTCTCGTTTATTTGAAAGAAGCTAAATTTGACTTTTCCAAATATCTTTTGAGGTGGTGTGGTGTAACCACTATAGGAAATGTGCGTGAGGGTATTCTCTGTAACTTGAAGTCTTTAAATCATTTGAGAACTTCAGTAACTCAGCCAGAGATGAGAAGTCTATTACAGGAGTGGAGTGAGGTTCTGTGGCCTACAATGTGCAGGAGGTCAAACTAGATGATTGTGATGGTTCTTTCTGGCCTTAAAAATATGAGGCTTATTGCCTCAGTGGTTACAGAATTGCAGTCCAAAGAAAGTTTTGTATCTGGGAAATGAAGTTTGACTGACACTGCACATATTGTATAAGTATTTAAAGAACCACAGATGTAATTCTCAGTAAATCCCGCACTGCACACAATTTGCATAAACATTCTTAATATAAAGAAATGCATAGTTCCAACATAATACAACTACTTTTATTCTGACCTACAGATTGCTGGGAGGCTCTATAGTACACTACTTTTATCCTGATTTTGGTATTTAAATATTTTCTTCTAAGGAATAGTGTTATATCTCCTCTTAATTTAAAGATATTTATCAGTTCACCTGATTTTGTTGGGGAAGTACTTATACTTGCTGTCTCTTGAGACTAGTGTTGTACATATACTTTTTTAAAAAGGAAGAGTATAACATCAAGAAAAAAAAAAATAGCGTGTGTATACGACACACACTTTTACCATTTCTTGATGTGATTGTGAGTATACTAATGATTACAAATCAACCTCAACCAACCTGAATTTACCAATTCATGAGGCATTCCGGAACCTTCCCAAGGCACACCTCAAATTTCACAAGCCTTTTGGAGATTGAACTAAAGCTCTTAAACTGTCCTCATTCAATCTTGAGGCACACTGCAAAGAATACTTGGGATAATGTGAATGTCCCAAACAAATACCTGATTACCCATCCTACAAAAGAACTTCCACCCTCCAAATTGGAGGCATTTCAGACTTGCACCAAGCCACTTCCAAAAGACAACCAAGTCCAGATTAGTGAGCTAGTGGGTACTTGAACATTACTAATCACTTCTCTTGCCATATGAAAGTGAAACCCTGCTCCATTGAAGTCAATGGCAAAACCCCCCAGACCACAATGAGGCCAGGATTTCACTGGATAGAAACAAAATGTTTGGTCATAAAAGCCCCACTTTAGTAAGTGTTTCCTTCATTTTTGAAAATTAGCTCAGGCCACTTCTAAAGTCAACAACAAAAATTCCTCCTCCCCTCCCCCTATATTCCACAGACAGACAATCATATATAAGAAATTCATAGTGTTTGATAACTAGACGTTTTACTATTTCAACCCTTGAAAACAGCTTCTTGCCAATATCTAGAATCTAGAAATATTTCAAATTTTGTGGGCTCATGGGACTTCAGTGCATCTGGAGGGACAAAAACATTAGACATTGCAAAAGATTCAAGTTTGAGACATTGTAAACTGTTTTAATTTTAAAAAATTGCTCAGTTTATTGTGGAGAAGTATAAAACTAAGAATAAAGCACACACACACTCCCCACACCAAATTCAGCACAAGAACTCTGAGCCTAGAGTTCCAGGTAGGTAGCCCTGCTCCACTTGCACTAAGAAGAGTTTTCTCTATCCCCTAATTCTGAGAGCATGTTCTCCTCTAGTGGCTGGATGCAGATGAGAAAGAACAAACATGATCACACAAAGTTACAAGGCTAGATTTTAAAAGAGCTGCAATCCAGCAGCTCCCATTTATGCACCTGACAATCGAGCCCTTGTAAATGAAGTGGCCAAGGACTCAGTAGCTCCCACTGAGACTAATGATAGATGTTGGGTGCTGAGCTCTTGAAAAATCTGGCCTATGGTGCTTAATTCTGTTCCTACTAGTCAATAAAAATTAAAAAAAAAAAATCCTTCCCATTGACATCAATAGAAGCAGGATTGTCTCAAAACTCTCCACAACAAAAATAGTCACTAGCTTTGTTTAATTATAATAAGTTTCCTTCAAATATAGACAGTACTTAAATTCTGAGCATGTGGAAAGTCAGAAAAGAGTAGTAATAAGCCATTTTGACATAAAAAAAGAAACAAGCAAGATCAAGCCAAAATTTCAAACTGGGGATCACTAAAAGTGACCTGCAGCTCAAGAACATTTGATGAATTTTCTTAGAACTTCATGGGAGCATTCTCCCTTGCCTCCAGACTAATCCTGACAGTTTTCAGGTCAGAAAATTTCCAAACCAAAGTTACAGAGGTAGTAAAATAGAGGGCCTAAGAAACAATGTTAGAGAGAAGTCCATTTATAGCCAGAACCTTGAAGAGGCTTTCAATACATACAAGGGACACAAACAAGGGGTGTTCTATGCCAACAGTTTATTATTTTTAATATGCATCATGTACTATTATATAGCTATATGTAAACTACCCTTTAACTAGTGCAAGCCTTCTGCCAGGTGGCATTGGCAGCAACAATAGCTGGGTTCAATTCTAGGGGGTTCTCTTAACAGAACTAGCTCATGTTCCCACAAATATCCCTTTAATGCACCACTCAACTGTTCCTCTGCTGCACCCCCACTCACAGTTGGTTGCCCAAAATCAGCAAAGTCCCAGAATTCATAGGTGCAGTCATCCCTCACCCCTATTTTCCAGAACAGTTTATTTTGTCTTATTTATAAACCCCTATCATTGTCTTACCCTCCCCCAGCACTCCCTTGGGGTGTGACAGGGCCTCATACTCACCAAGCCTCTAGTCATCAGTGTCCAGTCAGCCAGCAGTACAGGTCCGGGTATGGGAGACTCAGCCCTCAGGATGGGTCCTACTACATGCCCCTTTCAGGATTATTTTAAAAAGGCCATGTAAGGTGTTGAGGCTACCTGGCTCTCCCATGTGGCAGGAGCATGCCCCTGCAAGTCTTGCCAAATCACTCCACAAATACCCTTTCATCAAAAAGCCACTAGCATTGAGGGCTCCTTTATTTACACACGGGCTTCAAACCCACCCAGGCACAGTCTTAAAGAAAAGCCCAGATTCTGATGCAACTCTTACCATTTGGTCTCTGCCCATACTCCTCAGTACTCAGGCAGCTCACCCATCCAAGTGGAAGAATGCTGAATTTCCCCAGTATCTCCTCCTAAGCAAAGACATTTATAGGCTTTCCCATCCTGGGATTAAACAATAGTCCCACACACTTAGTATCTCCTCCTCCTGGGTTTGTCTTTTTCAGTCCAACATGGGCTTTTCCTCATATACAGGACAACAGGGTCCAGGGCAAGTCCCCCAAACCTTTCCTTTCTCAGCAGTCCATCTCTGCTTCCTTCAGAACTAGGTAACTCTGAGGTGTCCCCAGGAAATTTCCAGAAGCTTCCTCCTGCTTCTTTATTCATCTGGGGAAGCCGGTAACTGCCTTGCTGTTCCTAGTTGAGCTTCCCTGTTCCAGGCAGCTCCTCTACTCTAACTGGAGAGGGCCTGCAGAGACCATCCCTTCTCTCCCTTCAGCTTCCTTCCACACATATTAACTCCTTTCTTTGTGAGAAGTGCCTTATCCCTCACCAGCTGCAGCTGATAGCTAATTGAGTTGGCCCCAGGTGGAGCAGGTGAGTTAAATTGTCCCCACCAGGAGGCAGCTAAATAGTCTGTGCAGTCAGGGCCTGTTCTGTCTGAAAGGGGCCAGCCTCCCAGTCTCTGAGACAGTTCACCAGAGAGGACAAAAGGAAGACAAATGAACAGTCACAAAAATGCCACAGTTCCCTCTTCCTTCTAGGAGCCTTTAGCAAGCTGCAGTCCAGTTCCATGCCCTCAGGCAAGTCACTAGAAAGAGTCCAAGCTAGTCCTTCAGGGCCCGGCCCAGCCCATCTTCCTTTCAGGAGATGCAAACTAGCTGTCGGCTTGCAAGCATTCTTTGTCCTCAGCCCTACTCCTCCAGAGCCACTGAGGATTCTCTTCCCACAGCTTCTTCTAAGGGAGCCACCCCAACTCCCCTCTTAAAGCCCTTCCTGGAGGTCTGACATGTCTTGCAGATGTGGGGTGACCCTGCCCAGGACTGCTTGAGCCCATAGCAGCTCCTTAACACTCCTCTTTCTGTCTGGTGTGGGGTGTGTACACCCCTCTCCCCCCAGTCGCTCTGCCCTTGAGTATCTGTTGGGCTCATCTATGTACACAGTCAGTTCTCAATACACAGTGTCATAATGTTGTGTTCCCAGAAACCAGTGCTTTCCAGCATGTGGTAACTCCCACGCTGTAGATCTGTAGTTCACCCTTATTCAAAGAAAAAAAAGTCTGACCCCACCCCACCACACCCCACACTTACTATAAAAGATTTTTAAATATATCAGTAAATCTGTGTGTGTGTGTGTGTGTGTGTGTGTGTGTGTGTGTGTGTGTGTGTGAGAGAGAGAGAGAGAGAGAGAGAGAAGTTGACAGAAAACAGTTGGCCCTGAAGGGTGTAAAACTGAGTGGGGAGTAAGGGAACAAGATTTTCTTTGCTTTAGATTGTCATAACATTTTCAACACCTCACAATCCCGCAGTTGCCTTGTGAGACTCCCCCTTGGCCTCACAACCCACCGGTTGAGAAATACTGCTTAATAGGACCATAACAGCAGTCGTCCAGGGTCCAAAGTTGCAGGGGCATAAAAATGGGGCCAGAGGTGACCGGGGGGGGGGGAGGAGAAGAGGGAGGGAGGAGGGGTGCATGCAGGGTCATGTCCTCCCCCCAAACGTTTTGGTTGCACTCCCTGCCAATCCAGACAGGCTGGGTGGCCCCCTCAGGTAAATCAGAAGGTGGAGGTGGCGCTCCCTCCCTGAGCCCTGCCGCAAACATTCCTTCCCCCACCATTTGAAAACTCTGTGGGGCCATCACGTGCCGCCTCAGAACCTTTAAATTGTGCCCCTCCCCCACTATCTGCTTCCTCCTTCTTTCTCTAGCTGCAGTCCTCCAGGGCAGGATGCAGCCTGGAGAGCACAGAAAGAGGTCCGGTGTAGCCCCACAGATGCTCAGAGCCCCCACTCCTGGTAAGCCTCAGCACCCGGCAGCAGCCCCCCACCCCACTTCTGCCCTACCCACAGCCTCCACTCCCATCCTGCAGCACCAGTTCTCCAGCAGGGTCTCTTCTGTTGGGTGGGGATATGGATGCCCCAGCCCAATACCTCCTATTTGGGTGGTGGGTCCCCAGAGACAGGGAGGTTTGTGGAGCTGTAGCCCAGAAAGGAAGTGCTGGGACATGCTAAACACTCACCACAGGCAGATTCACACTGCTGAAGTCGACTGGGACCTTTCTTCCAAAACAAGTTCTCAATAAGCATCATGCTGTTGCCGATATCTGAATCCTAGTAACATTAAAGTCAACAGGATGGGATTCGTTCCTGGCAAAATGTTCCTGCAGTCACTGCCAGGGACAGCTTCCCAATGACATCAATGGGAGTGTTACCTGAGTAAGGAGTGCAGGATTAGACCCATAGCTCTTTAGCAGGAAATGAAGTGTCCTGCCTCAAACATATCCCCCAAGAACAAATAGTTCCATTTTAAAACCACTGACATCTGGAATTTATGCTTTTTGGGTTTAGCTTTCATCTGAATTGAACATAATGCGACAGCATGTATGTTGGAGAGAAACTGTGGGACTGTCAATGACACATTTACTGTAAATACACTAATAAAAATATCATCAGGGAATGCACACATAGAAAATGTGAGATATGTAAACAAAAGATCAAAGAAGAGAATCCTTGTGGAGTTCATATGTCTGAGCCCAGGAAAAACAAACAACTTTTTCCCCCATTTTCAAAGGGCAGAAAATACACACGTGCCAAAATCTTTGGCCCAATTTTGGGCATCTCTAATCATGGACTCTCTGGTTATAAAGGTGGTATTTTCTTATCCAACCCACCACATACCTAATAAAAATTCAGATAGGGATAAATAATTTGCTAGTCTCTCTCACCAAATATGGGACTTCTTAGAGGATGGGAGGAATAGAAAGCTTTTAAAGATATTGCATTGATTTACCCAATTTTTAGAAGACTGTAATTTGCTTCCAAGTGGTCTTTAAAGATCTGCACACAAAAATAAGTCTTGCTACAGGGGGAAAAAAAAAAGACAGGATTAAAGTATGTGTCTGACATATACTGCATGATCTCTTCAGTAAGGAGCAGTCAAATACAATTATTATGCCTATAGAAGCAGATGTTTTACTGCTTTCTGTGAGTACAATCAGATAGTGAGCATAACTGATGTTTCTAAGTAGCATTTCCATGTGTGGTGGAAGCAGATAAAATAACTTATGAGATGTTGTTTAATGTAAGTGATTTTATAGACTGGAGAAGTAAGAGCCTCATACCAAACCACACCAAACAAAAATCTCTTCCTACCCTCGCTGATAACTCCTCTTTCATTCTCAGAAATAAAATTTTCTACTGAAATAAGTGGATTTAGTTTCAGAAAAAGAGTGAAAAGCCTTGTTTTTTAAGCACATGAGCGAATAGATGCATTGTATGATGTCATGCAGTCGTCTCTACGAAAATAATAGGGTTCAAGGGATATAAGGGAAAGAGTAACCATTTAAAGACTAGGGGCAAATAATCTCCTGCTATGCAAAATCATGCCAACATAGGGAAAAACAAACAAATACTTCTGTATTGCCAAAGTCTCAGAAAATAGAAGATATCATCTCCCCTGGGGAGAAGGGCTTCTGAGTCTGTGGCAGAGAACATAAGAATGGTTATACTGGATCAAACCATCTAGCCCAGTATCCTGTCTTTCGACAGAGGTCAGTGTCAGATGCTCCAAAGGGAATGAATAGAACAGGGTAATCATCAAGTTATCTATCCCCCGTTGACCAGACCCAGCACCTGGCAGTCAGAGGAACAGGGACACCCAAGGCATGGGGTACGTCCCTGACCATCTGGCTAATAGTCATTGATGGACCTATCCACCATGAACTTTTTTTTTTTTTAATCCACTTATAGCTTTCACCTTCACAACATCCCCTGGCAACGAGTTCCATAGGTTGACTGTTTGTTCTGTGAAGAACTTTTATTTGTTTTAAACCTGCTGCCTCTTAATTTCATTGGGTGACCCCTTGTTCTTGTGTTATGTGAAGAGGTAAGTAACACTTCCTTTTTCACTTTCTCCACATCCATGATTTTATAGACCTTTATCATATTCCCTCCACCCACTCACCTCTTTACAAAGCTGGACAGTCCCACTCTTTTTAAACTCCCCCATATGGAGGCTGTTCCATATCCTTTAATTATTTTTGTTGCCCTTCTCTGTACCTTTTCCATTTCTAATATATTGTTTTTGAGATGGGATGACAAGAACTGCCTGCAGAATCCAAGTATTCATGGATTTATATGATGGAATTATGATATTTACTGTCTTATCTATCCCTTTCCTAATGGTTCCTAACCCGCTTAGCTTTTTTGACTCCCGCTGCACATTGAGCAGATGTTTTCAGAGAACTATCCACAATGATGCTAAAATCCTTCTTGAGCAGTAAGAGCTCATTTAGACCCCATAATTTTGTATGTATAGGTGGTATCACGTTTTCCCCAATATGCATTACTTTGCATTTATCAACATGAAATTTCATCTGCCATTTTATTGCCCAGTCAGCCAGTTTTGTGAGATCCCTGTGTAACTCTTCGCAGTCAGCTGTGGACTTAACTATCTTGAGAAATTTTGTGTCATCTACAAACTTTGCCACCTCAGTGTTTACCCCTTTTTCTAGATCATTTATGAATATGTTGAACAGCGCTGGTCCCAGTACAGAGTCTTGGAAAACACAGCTATTTACCTCTCTCCATTCTGAAAACTGACCATTTATTCCTACCCTTTGTTTCCGGTCTTTTAACTGGTCACTGATTCAGGAGGGGACCTTCTCTCTTATCCCATGACTGCTTAGTTTACTTAAGAGCTTCTGGTGAAGCTCACCCCTGTTAGAATTCTTTGAGGAGGTCACACTTGTCCACATGGTTTTTGACCTCCTCAAAGAATTCTAACAGAGTGGTGAGCAATGATTTCACTTTACAAAAGCCATGTTGATTCTTCCCGAATGTGTCTGATAATTATGTTCTTTACTATAGTTTCAATCAATTTTTATTGGTAATGAAGTCAGTCTTACAAGCCTGTAGTTGCAGGATCACCTCTGGAGTTTTGGGGTTTTTTTTTAAATTGGCATCACATTTGCTATTCCCCAGTCATCTGGGGACAGAAGCGGACTTAAATGATAGGTTACATACCCTAGTTAGTAGTTCTGCAATTGCAAATTAGAGCTCCTTCAGAACTCTTGGGTGAATACCATCTGGTCCTGGTGACTTTTTACTGTTTTATTTATCAATTTGTTCCAAAATCTCCTCGCTGACACTTAAATCTGTAACAGTTCCTCAAATTTGTCACCTAAAAAGAATGGCTCAGGTGTGGAAATCTCCCTCACATGCTCTGCAGTGAAGACAAATGCCAAGAATTCATTTAGCTTCTCTGCAATGGCCTCGTCTTCTTTGAGTGCTTCTTTAGCACCTCGTGTCCAGTGGCCCCATCGGCTATTTGGCATGCTTCCTGCTTCTAATGTACTTAAGGTTTTTTTGCTATTAGTTTGCGTGTCTTTTGCTAGTTGCTCTTCCAATTCTTGTGCGGCCTGCCCACTTATATTTTTACACTGGACTAGCCAGAGTTTATGGTCCTATTTCCCACATTACCACTTGCCTTCCAATTTTTAAAGGGTGCCTTTTTGCCTCTAATCATTTATTTTACTCTCTTGTTTAACAATGGTGGCAATTTTTTGGTCCTCTTACTGATTTTTAATTTGGTGTATGCATTTAATTTGAGCCCCTATTATAGAGTCTTTCAAATACAGCTTGTAGGCATTTCACTGTGACTTTTTCTTTTAATTTCCACTTTACTAGCTTCCTCATTTTTGTGTAGTTCCCCTTACTGAAGTTAAATGCTACTGGGGTGGGCTTCTTTGGTATTTTCTCTTCCCCAGGGATGTTAAATTTAATTATATTATGGTTACTATAACCAAACAGTTCAGCTATATTCACCTCTTGAACGAGATCCCATGCATTACTTAGGACTAAATCAAGAGTTGCGTCTCCTCTTGTAGGTTTCAGGAGTAGCTGCTCTAAGAAGCAGTCAGGTGTCCAGAAACTTTATTTGTGCATCCCATACTGAGATGACCTGTACCCTGTCAATATGGGGTTAGTTGAAATCCCCTATTATCATTATTGTTTTCTATTTTTATAGCCTCTCTAATCTCCCTAAGCATTTCCCAATCACCAGCATCATCCTCATCAGGTAGTCGGTAGTGTATTCCTACTGCTATATTCTTATTATTCAAGCATGGAAGTTCTATTCATAGAGATTCTGGTATAGTTTGATTTTTTTAAGATGTTTACTATATTTAACGCTATGCTTTCTTTCATATATAGTGCCCCACCTCTCCCACACAACCTACTTTCTCATTCCTGTCCGTTTTGTACACTGTTATTACAGTGTTCCATTGATTGTCATCATTCCACCAAGTTTCTGTAGTGTCTGTTATATCAATTGGCTCATTTAGTACAAGACACTGACGTTCAACCATCCTAGCATTTAAACTCCTAGCATTTGAATACAACCACTTATTAAATTTTTTCCTTTTATTTGTTTGTCTTCATGTGATGTAATTGAGTGGGACTCTCTCTTTCATTTGACTGTTTCTCTGCCATTCCTCTCTGCACTTTATCAACTTCTATATCCCTGTAGAGAGAAGATAGAGGATCTTGGTTCATAGAGCCTCGCCTTTGCGATGTGTCTGTCCGCACCATGTGCTCCTCTGCACCATTCTGCTTTCCCCCAACCCTTAGTTTAAAATTTCCTCTATGATCTTTTTAATGTACACGCCAGCAGTCTCTTTCTAGTTTGGTTTAGATGGAGCTCCTCCCTGAAAGACATTGCAGGGGCTGACTTACTGCTGACATTTCCTTATTAAATGAAGCAGCTTTAACAGGGGAGGATACTGCATGATGTGCCTGCCCTTAGCTCAGCAATCCTGTTACTGGCCTCCCCCCCCGCACAACCTAGAGTCCCAACCAGGCTGTGTTTGCAATGAAACACGCCACCAGTCTCTTTGGTGTGCTGACCTCCCCACTTTCCCATATGCACACCAGCCAGCTTTGGGTTTGCGCTCCCCTTCACCCCCATCTCCTCTGCACCAGACAGACAGAACCCGCCTTTCTGGAAATGGGCTGTTTAGCCAGGATAAGGAAGGCATCCCCTTAACAACTATGAGAAATGCTCTGGGTTGTTTAGTTTCCCCGTGGACAGCCACCAGCTCTGTGCAGAGAATGGGACCTTCTTTTAAAGGCTCAGCCATAGTTGCAGAAGTTCTACACATGTTGTTGACAGGTTTTGTTTGTGTTTTTCAAACCTTACTTCCCCTTCTCCCCCTTTAAAGAAAGGGTGTATAAATTAGATTTAGTGGGATTAGCTATAATTTACACACGGGTAAGAATAAGAGGCTGGAATTTACATGTATGGACATACATTACAGTTTAGCCAGGAGCAGAAAAAAGTTCTGCAACTGTTCATTAGAATGCAAAAGTAAATTCAACCATATTTACAGCTGCTTTGCATTTGCTTTCTGCAAATATTTGAGCACTTGAGCAAATACTAGTGAAAAATGAATTCATGCTGAAGTAATCACTGACTTTAGAATAGCAGAGTCTATTCTAAGATTAATTAATAATTCAACTGTGTTGTTTAGTAACATGCATCCAATTGGAAAACACACACTACCATGTGGCTTATGTAACTAACCAAGAGTACAAAATTAGAATATTAATATTTGCCAACTGTTAGTGGAGTAAATACATTTGAGAATTTCCTGAACTGCTTGTGGGTATTAATTTGAAAGCCCATCTGCAGATTCAGAAAAGAATACAGCAGAGGCTTGTACTGTTGCCAACTCTTGTGATTTTTGTCATGAGTCTTATGAAATTTGTGGTTTTCTCAAAGCCCTAGCTCCTGCAGTCATGTGACTGTAGAATTTCAGCCTTTTAAAAAAAAGGAAGTTTCTAACTTTCATGGTTGTGGAGAAAGACTCGAAAACAAATCCTGAAGGATCAAAAGAAATGCAAACAAAAAGTCCAAAAGTGTGCAATTTTTTAAATCTTGAGATTTTTAAAAACAATCCCATGATTCTGTGAGCCTGACTCAATTTTTTTAAGTGTGTGGGGTTGGCAGTACTGCTTAGAATCACAATTTCAGTGTTATCTTTCCAACTATGACTAAAGATATTTTTTTTAAATCAAAGCTTAGATTCCAGAGCACAGTCGTGTGGCAAAAGATAAATTCCACCGCATCATGGATTATGTAGGGCACTACTTAAGCTGCAGCAATTGTGGTCCCTTCAAATAGTAGCTGAGACAGTCATCAGCCCTTATCTAGTTAAAGTGAGCCTACCATTATTAGATTTGGACTATTCACACATTTTGGCACAAAACCCAGCACAATAGCATTGACTGAACGTTGTATTACAACATCTGTAAAGAAATAAGGCTCTCTGGCTCCCCCATACAAACTTTACAGGAAGAAAGATGGGTGATATGTCCAAATAATTCATTTTTAAATGTTAGCTGAATAAGAGCAGCCTTAACCAGGGAATTTTAAACACAGTTTAGTGAAGGATATAAATAAAACAGTTTTGATGTCTAAAATAATTTGAGGGTTATTTTAAACTGTCAAGTGCTTGGTTTATTCTCCTCTTAGGTGTCTCCAGGAGTAATTTTAGAAGTGTCTGATGGGGTGCAATGAGTATGAGAATTATTTGTGGGATAGTAGAGAAGAGGCCAAAGAGGAATCAGAAGCACAAGTCAGACTAAGTTCAAAGCATCAGCCAACTTTTAACTTACGCAGCCTACTTTTGCCAAAAAAAAGTTACACTTGGGGAGCAGAGGAGAGGAGTAGGTTCCTTGCTAATCCAAGTCAAACCTATTTTTCAACTACGTCGGACTCTGCACTCAGCACACTCCCCTTACATAACACTCACATAACTCAAGGTGGATAATTTGGGGGGGGTTGCAGGATTCATATGGCATAATTCACACAAAGGTTGTCTAGAGAAGCTTTTGTTTAAATTGAGAGACAGCTGTGCTGTGTGGCTGCAGAAAGACGACAGTAGAGAGTTTTGGGAAGCGTTCTAAGTTTTCACTTGGTGAATAAGCATTACTCATCTGCCTGTTTCCTTCGCAGCCCTGTTTACTTGTAGTTCTCTTTATCCTTCAGGAATGTATGTGAGGTCTGGTACACCGCGCAGAGCATATTTTAGGTGGAGAGTAGTGAAAAGTCACAGTGGAAACAATCTTGAAATAAATTTTTTTTGCATGGAATCCATAATTCTTCATTGTATGTGATGGCTGAAAAGTCTTTTATATAAATAAAAAAAAAGCATAATGCATTAAGCATCTCTCTATTTGAGCCCAATATGAAAATTTATATCAAATTGACTTTTGCAGACTTTTTCTGGAATAGTATCCTCCATATAAGTCTAATCCACTAACTTCTTTACCTGTTTAGATAGTGTTATGCTGCATAAATTAGCTATTTAAAATTAAACTGCTGCTGCCAATCTCTTCATATTGTAAGCAATCAAACAGCACTACAGTTCCTTAAAAAGTTTTCTGTAAATCAAAAATGTTTAAAAAAATCATTTCAACTAATACTTTGTGTACTAAATTAAATGTCAGTTTGAAATCTTGACACTATTTTTAATTTATTCAATTGATTTGAGATGTTTTTTCAGTCTTAAGAAGTTTCTGCACTTTCAACCTAAAACTCATTTTATAGAGATGTTACTAGCGTTTTTGTGGGTTTGTCTGTGTGTATATACAGTATAAATAACAGATTCTGAAACCTTGCAGTCACTGAGCCCATTTTGTATGTGATCATGTTTTAATGGGCTGTATTTGTAAACTGGGTGAAACCACAGGAGACCCTGACCATGACTTTTGGAACTGCTTGGTTCAAGCCTACGCTTCATACATTTTTAAAATGTACTGTAAAGGCACTGATTATTAGACACATCATAATTCCATTAGTGATAAAGGTTTGGCTCCTGTAGATTTTATTCAGGCAAAACTCCCATTGACTTCAGAGAATTTTTCCTGAATAAAGTCTGCAGAATCAAGAGCAGTGACTTGGATCACTCATTTGGCAA
Source organism: Emydura macquarii macquarii (assembly GCF_026122565.2). Lineage (NCBI taxonomy): Eukaryota > Metazoa > Chordata > Testudines > Chelidae > Emydura > Emydura macquarii. Next base: position 3,607,387 of record NW_027131105.1, on the reverse strand, counting down.
AAGGATGGCTCTGAACCAAAACCCACTAAGTGAGATTATTCTGCAAGCCCTCTGCACCAGCTGTTTCAGAAAGGAATGCCCAAGCAGTGCTTAGACTTCAGCAGGTTTCCATAGAGACAACGTTTTCTAACTCAGCCCTGGCACATATTACATGATCCACATTTCATAATGGTTTTGCATTATATAGTTTTGGGAGGGAGGTCGTTAAGTGAAGTGCCAGAATTAGCCCTAATTACTTCTCAACACAAACTGAGCAAGAATATGAGTATCATTATTGTTCCCATTTTAAAGCGGGGCAAAAAGAAGAAAAACAAAATGACTTGCTCAAGTCATAGAATAGCTCAGGGTCAGCATTGTGAACACAACCCTGAAGTCAGCTCCTATTCTGTCTGCACTAACTCTTCTCCAACACTACTTCTCATATCACCATATTTCCCAGGAGCATTAACAGCAAACACACGTGCACCTTCAAGCCATGTGGCTTAATAACAGTATATATATGCCATCATGTGCCAGCAATGCCCCTCTGCCATGTACATTGGCCAGACTGGACTATCACTACACAGAAGGATAAAGGGACACAAATCAGACATAAAAAATAACATCCATAAACTAGTGGGAGAACACTTTAATTTCCCAGGGCACACTGTCACTAACCTGAAAGTTACTGTAGTTGTCAAAAAAAAAAACCCAAAAAACAAAAAACAGACTTCAAAGAGAAACTGCTGAGTTAGAAATGATCTGCAAACTTGACACATTCAAACTGGGTTTAAACAGATATTTGGAATGGCTCTCTCATTACAAGAGGTAAATTGCTTTGCTCACCCATTCTCACTTCCTACTCAATGGTTGTCATTAGACCTCAAGTATCTGGCTTTCATCCACCTCCCCCATTGTTCTCTATGCACTTGTATATGTATATGATGATCCTATGTTTCTCATTTCTACCTATCAATCTGATGAAGTGAGCTGAGCCTCACAAAAGCTTATGCCTGCTAAAATTAAATCTGTTAGTCTTTAAAGTGCCACAGAACTCTCGTTGTTTTAGCATATATATTTGCTCTTGAACAGTAATCAGCTTGCAACTACAATATGGTCCATTAGTTTATAGGATAGCATCCATTGTGACATATTTAGGAAAATAGGTGAATGCATTAGAAATAGGCTCTTTAAAATTGGGATGTCTTTATTACCCCTAAGATTTTCCCAAAACTTGTTTCATCCATAAAGGTATATTGGCCAGATTCTCATTAGCTGACAATCTAGTGGATTGCATTATTTTAATTAAAGGATTAAAAGGTTGGGGTTTTTTTGGGTTTTTTTTTTTTTGTTTTGTTTTTTTTTTTAAGTAAAGCATCTCCAAAGACACTCCTAGGCTTCAAAGATTGTCCCTTAAGTGCCTTCAATACATTTCATAGGTTTTGTCAGTCAAATCTCTATATTAGGTTTTAATCATGCAGAAATTGTAGCCTCATGAAAATAAGACAACAATGGGGTCTAAATTAAAGTTAAACCATATCCGTGACCTCATTAACATAGCAATGGATTTTTTATTTATTTATTTTTTAAATCAACTGGCCATCTAGGTGTTGCACATTTGGGAAGTTTCAGGCATCAAGAGCCCCACCTTTCTGCAAAAAGGTTGGGCAAGAGAGGTGGGATGTTATTTGTTCTCTTTACATTTTATTTATCTGGAGTTGAAAAAGAAAAATGGGTTATCTGCTTACCTTGCCCAGCCTCTTCATTCTCACAGTGGCCAACCATTACATAACATAGGAGAGAAAGTTAGACTCTGGAAGCTAGCCACTTTCATACAGCAGAATTTATGTATTTGATAAAAGTTATCACATTCATGAAAATATATGAGCTTCATACCTGGCATTGAGAGTTCCTAGTTATTTGGCATAGCCCCTGAGGGCTTGCTCAGAGGGTCAATGCAAGGCTTATGCACCTCTTAAGTCCCACAAAAGCACTATTCCCAGGATTTACTTGTTGCATAGGCCTTGTGCAGGCCCCCAGCACAGAGATTAGTTTCACCTTAAATGTGCAGAACTGCCGTTGGGCTGATCCCTCCTTTGACATCAGTCAGAGGGCTTCACATGCAGTGAAAGAAAAGATATTTGAGTCAAAATTCGTTGTATAGTGATACGGGCAGAGTCCTGCTCATGGGATAATTCCTTATCCTTGTTCTACCTTCTTTAGTCTAGTTGAACAAACCCCAACCTCTTGTACAGTTGACACAGCTAATAAAGTGTCAAGTTCTCCACTTTCACTATAATTCAGAGTGACACCATTAGACTTAAAATAGGTCAGCCCCAGGGAATTACTCTGGACTTATACTGTTGTACCAGAGCAGAATCTGGCTCATGCTTACCATATTTTGGGAGAAAGAAAAATATTTTAGGAAGTTTGAATTAGAATTAGAATTCACTTCCCGCCCCGCACCTCTACCACCACCTTTAAAAAAAAAATTGCATCACAAAATAAATCAAAGCTCCAGAAGGGTCATTTCTCTTCTAACTGATTGAGTGTAACCCCATTCAACCCTGGGCTCAGAGAGGCCCACAGAGCACAAACAATGATAGAACAGAGTCCACAGGCTTCAAAACAACTATAATTATTTTTATATTTAATAATGGGCTTGTCAGTCTAGCAGAGAAAGGTATAACATGATTCAGTGATTGGAAGCAGAATTTGTAATGGAAAAGGGCGTATATTATGAATAGTGAGGGTAATTAACTATTGGCACAATTTACCAAGGGCTGTGGTGGATTCTCCATCACACTGACAATTTAAATCAAGATTGGATGTTTTTCTAAAAAAATCTGCTCTAGGAATTATTTTGGGGGGGAAGTTTTCTGGACTGTGTAATACAGGAGGTCATACTGGATGATCACAATGGTCCCTTCTCACCTGGGAATGTATTAATTTGATAGTAGGAAGAAAACACACCTATTGTATTACTAAGCAGCATAGCTCAAACAGCATATAAAAACATGAACATCAAGGAGCAGGTTCTAGCTTACCCTTCGGTATAAATGAGAAAAGATGCTCCCAAGAGAGGGCCAGAAGCATGCAATGGTTGCATCTCTGTTCTGGCTTCCCACAACACATGAAAAGTGAAACTGTTAAAAGTATGTTGCAAATCCACCACAGCTTGAGCTATGAAGGAGCAGTCTTGGGTGGGTCTCAGTGGTCTTGTAAACTTCAATATGGATACTGCCTCACCTGCATCATTCCTTCTTGTATGCATATGGCTCCTATTCTTGGTGGGAACAGTTTGCATAAGTAGCTTTGTGTGGGTATACAGGGATCCAGAGCCATCTAGAACACAAGTTAAATAGTATTTCAAGAGCAGCATTTGTTTTCAGCCATTCAGAATATAAATCAGAATTTGATCTCCATTTTTCCCCTTCTCTCTCAAAAGAATTTAAGAAGGTTAGGACTACACTGCCTAATTACCTTTTAGGATCTGGAGCCCTCAAAAGGTACTAAGGCACCTCACTCCTATTAGAATCAATGAGAGACACTGAAATACTTTTGAGGATCAGGGCCAATGTGACATATAAGAGGGGGCATGACAGAGGACTAGAAGAACAGTTTAAAGAAGGCCACTTGAGATGTCCTATTTAACCTCTTTCATAATACGAGACCCAAGTGACACCCACTGAAGTGGAAAGACAGCTGTAAATCTAATGCATGAGTCAAAAAAAAAAAAAAAAAAAAAAAAAGTTGCTTCATTGAACCCTTATGAATTCTTTGAGACCAAGAGTCTGGCAGCATTCAAAAAAGGACTCAACATTTACATGCCAGATCCACTGAAGTCCATGAAAAGACTCCCTTGGCCTTAATGGAGTTTGCATCTGGCCCTATATCAACATCATCCACAGTTACATCAGACGAGATCCAAATGTATAAGGGATATAAGCTCTCCTGCATCTAGGCACGCGGCAGTCACTCTAAGTGTTAAGAAAGAGGAATAAACTTGGAAAGTTCCTGCCTAAGTGGAGTTTATTGCATCTTTCTTTAAAGATTTAGGGTGAAATCCTAGTTCCAATTAAACCAATGGGAGTTTTATCATTGTCGTCAATGGAGCCAGGATTGCACCTGTATTACTTGCCATTGTCAGTGATAATATATTGGACTAGAACAGTGTTTCTCAATTATATTTCCCCCCCGGAACCCTTGCCCAGCCATGCCAGACCCTCCGCCGAAAAGTCCAAACTATCTACCCCTTTTCGGCAGCGCGGTGAAGGCAGCTTTCGGCGGCGGCCTATCTGAGCCGTTTTCGGCGCCGCGGAACACTATTTGAGAAACACTGGACTTGAAGCAAGGTAATTCTCATGATTAGGCATGAGAGACAATTTTGCCCCAAATTTTTACTTATAAAAACAAAACAAACAAAAACACAAAAAAAGTATTGGGAAATAATTGACTATAATCTGGAAAACTAACTTCAGTGAGGGTCACTGTGGGTAAAATTTGACCCCATATGGACCTCTCCTCAGCCTTTTGGGGAGGGAGGGGGGGGGGGGGGAAGACAATTGCCAATACCAGGAGAAATGAGCTGGAATGCCATTGAGAAGTGAAGTTGGGAAAAATAACAAATACTTCTCTGATGGATTATATTTACTGATGGACAATCTACACTCATTGCTATATTTGCTTTCCACAATCTACTCTTAGTATACCTTTGTGTGTGTTATGTACCCAAATATTTCAGAGCTAATCTTTAAACCATATCATTAAATGTATTAACCTTAGTTTAGGATAATGCAGATTATGTACTATATGTATTTTCTGACTTTTTAAACTCTATTTTTTAATAATGTAAGATTTATACCCAGATGTATAGAAACTCTTTTAATCTGTGTATTACATCATTTTAACATTAACTTTAATAACGTTTTTAAATCTGTTTAATATCTGATATAGCCCATCCATCATGAAAAGGGACTTGATGATCTATTAAGGTTGAGCAACCTAATTATGTTTTAGCCATGACCTAATTAACATTCAGATATGGGAAGAACACTTTATTGAATGCTGGGTAAGCCTAGAAGTACACATCTCGCTCTCAGTTACATACAATATGTGTGGCTTTAGCCACATTGTTAAAGCCATGCAACCCCCAGGCAGGGAAGCAGTTATACCAGTATAAACATGCTTATTGCAGTATATCTTATTCACTGACAGGAGGAGGAAATAAATTATCCCACGATAAGGCACCTTTATACCAGTATAACTACATCCACATTATGGGTTGTACCAAATATAACTGTATGTGTTTAAATAAATCATGCCCCTAACCAAAAGTTATCAGTACAAAAACCTGTAATTAGAGAAGGCCTGGTGTAGTTCTAAGCTTCCAATCTAGTTGGTACCCAATATGTATGTGAAACTCATGGATGATGGTAAGGAGTGGCCCAAAAGCCTATTTGTAAGTGTACTTACAGGCCTTTCCAAAATACACTTGAAAGTAACATTTTACCAATAATTCCATGGCTTGCCTTTGTTCCCCCCCCCCCCGCATCAGGCAGTAGACTGCTTCCCAATGCAATAACTTAAACATGTGACAAACCCAGCTCTCAGATACTGCAGAGGTGTAACTAAGAGCAGAATATGGCTGGTGCGGTGTAAAAGTAGTCATGGAAATAAAATGTGAAAGGAAACAATCTGTAAACTAGTCAAAGGAAAAATAACTTGCCCGAGAAATTTAAGCACGTTACCAAAAACAGCCAACTACCAAATGTATCGTCAGCTTCTTTACAGACCTTTCATGGGAGTAAAGGGAATTTGGGATTCACTATCATTAGTAAAAAGATTCAGAGAATTAGTCATCACACAGCACATATTTACTCTGTGCTGTAAACAACTCCTTCCAAAATTAAAGTTTGTAATTAAAGTTGCCACTACTAAACAATTTTTCTAGGCCAGTTGTTCAATTACCCCAAAGACTGATACCATTAATCTTTGCTCTAAAGGCCTCCATATGCTGCTTGTGACACTGTTTTCATTCATAAAATGTTTACATATCCAAATATACTTCAGGACGTTCACAAACAACATGAGCACATCTCAGTCACGCCTTCCCTTAACCTGGTAACTGGAGTGAACCTGGGGAGAGTAGTGTCCTGGGTTTGTTCTTCGGGCTTGGACTGGTCTCCAGCTGACCTGACCAAGCAAGCCCCAGTGTAGCTAGTTTGGGTGGTAATTTGGGGCTTGATCATTTCCTACCACAGAAAAACCCAGAGAGAAGGAAGAAGGGCTAGAAAGCTGAGTGAGGTTCACCCCATCAGATTCCTTAGCTCTAGCCCTCTTAGGTAGAAGAGGCTTTGAGGCTGGTGCACTGCTGGTTTTATAGTTTTTAAGCTGCCAGTTGCTTCCCACTCCCAGAGAAAGATGACAACCATATGGAGATGTACCCATGCTACTCCACTGGCCCACTCCCAGCCCAGCTAAAGGGCCCAGGAGTCTTGCTGCCATTGGCAGACTTCTCCCATGGCAGTGCAGCATAGGACCTTCAGGGGAGAGTCCCCAGCAGTTAGAATGTTAGGGCAGCATTAACTCCATGGGGGTATTGGCACAAGCATCTCCTGGGGTGAATCAGCCAAAATGATGTGGAAAGAAGCTGATCTTCAGCTCCACTCCAACCCCCAAGGCTTCTGAAAACTCTGGTGCCCCTGAGGAGGTACAGGAAGGCAGGAGAAGTGGTACAAGATCCTGGCATGATGGGCATCCACCCCCTGCCCCACTTTGGATCCATCCTGCAGAAGGATTGGCCTGGCCTTAGGTTATGGGGCTTTTGTTATAAGCATAAGGTTACCACACTGAGGACATGAGATAAGTACATTCGTTCACAACATAAGCTTTAGCCCCATCAACAATAGAGAGAGGTTGTGTGGTCAGGAGTGTGGTTTGTTTGAACAAAATAAGTGGGAGCAGAAAGCGAAAACTCCTTGGATTTTTGTTTTGCTTCTTAAGCAAAGTAACCTCCTGCACCTATGAACACAGGAATCATCATCATCATCTATATTGCTATAGAGTTCCCAGCCCTATTCCCTCTTGTCGTAGATTTGAAAGGGGCACTTTCTAAGACCAGCAATGAAAATAATAGAATATGCCTGATTTTCCCCCTCACAGCCACTGGTAAAGAAAGATGGTAGAGCAATCACCATCAAATAATGTCTTTATGGCATGTGAATAATAATCACTTATTCACCATAGATATAAAATATATGCAGTGTTGCTGTAGCCATACTGGTCCCAGGATATTAAAGAGACAAGGTGGGTGAGGTAATAGCTTTTCTTGGACCAACTTCTGTTAGTGTGAGAGACAAGCTTCAGGTCCCCGAAGAAAAGCTCTGTGTAGCTTGAAAGCTTATCACCCACATTATATTTCTTTCCCACCTTTTGAGAGACACATTGTACTGTAAGTCCTAGAGTTCTAACTAAATATTAGCTATTTCCAAATCTCTGTTTAACACCTGCGATGGGCATAAAATAATAGGATCACAGTCTATTTTTAATGCACCAGTTCTTCCTTTTACATTTTCTCAGCATTATGAGCTACTGTTTGCAAATATACTGAAAGTAGATCTTTTTTCCCCTCCCACCGGTGTGTTTATATCATTGTTTTATAACCTAGCTTCCCCTCCAGTGATAAACTAAACACAGGAGAATCAAAATCGAAAGGGATACAGTGTTCCATATTACACAAAAAGGGGTGGTCACAGCCACTCAGCGTGGAGGAAAGGTGTAGAGTTGCTGACGCCAGTAATTTTCAGGGACTGAAATATGCAAATCCCTGTCTTCTGACTGGCCATTGCTCTCAGAACTCCCCCATCCAGATCATACGGTGTTCCAAACTGTTTCAGCTTTTCCTCCAGTTTCAATACAAACGATTTAAATCTAATTATTGCTCAAAATATGTAACTAGACTAATAATAAATAAATGATGATGATCTTGCTTCCTGTTTACTCAGCAATCACCATATCCTGGGCTTGCAAACACCTCCTCACTCACCCGTGGAGTTTATTTAACCCGGGATACAGATATAGCTTTATAAACAGGAAGCAATCTCAAGCTATCGTCTAAATATACATGCACGCATGCTAGCACTAAAGAGCAGGGAATTCTCCTACACCTTCAGATCAGGTCTTCTGAAGTTATTTGCAAGCTGAATCCAGGCACGGCAGCAAAGCGCTTCCCTCACGGGAACCCCTTGACATCTTGCAAAATGAGTAACCTACGCTGGAAATCAGACAAATCGAGGTAAATGTGTCACACACACACATTTAATGAAAACCCACGTTTGTTCGGAGGAAAGAATCCGCAAGGAAGTAAAAGTAAAAATGGTGAAGGTGACGGATAAAGAACGGTGACCTCACCGGTGTGAAAGCAGCGTCAACATCTTCTGCAGGAAAAATGGTGGGGGGGTCAAAATAACCTTTAAAAACAGTGAGTTTTTCCATGCAAAAGTCTACATTGGACAATTTTTTTCTGAGCAAATCATCCTTTTTTATTATTTTTAAATGCGATTAAAAATGTTGCACACACCGAAAGCTGGGTTTTCAGCAAATGAACGTTTTATAGTGACTTTGATGTTTCCAATAAAAATCATGGAAGTGGAAAGACAAGACCGTCAGTTTCAAAACACTTCTGGCGTAAACAACTTCATTTTTTCTAATGTGAAAATACTTCCTTTTTAAAATTATTTTATCAGCTCCAGTCTCGAGATTTGACCTTATTGGAGGACCCAGGCGCTGGACACTACTTCGAATTCTTCACCCAAGGATTTGCTTTCTTGTATCACGGGTAGCCTGACTCCTTGCAGGGAGTTCTGCCTAAAGACGGTCGGCTCAGACAGCTACACATACAGGTCCTGCTGGCTAATGACAGCGAGTTCTCTGGTATTAGACTTATTCCAGGCTGAGCCATAGCCGGCAAAGCCTTTAAACACAGACCGCAGTTTCTTCTAGCGAAGGGACCTACTGAAGGCAATAGGAGTTTTTCCACGGACTTTTCCCCTTCACGTTCATTCCTGTCCTACCTCCAGCGCAGACAATGGGTGGAAGAGGAAGCCAACAATAAGAGTTTCGCCTGAATGAGCAGAATCGGACCAGAGACTTGAAAACTGAATCTGATCTTAGTTGAGCATGTATCAGAACACCATCCATCCACTGTAATATTTACCTGCCCCACCTGACTGATATTACCTCACCCACCTGGTCTCTCGCATGACTGATGTGGAGGATACTTTGTAGTATTTACAGAGCACTTTGTAGGCATAAATTACTAGATCAATATTACACACACACACACCCCGGTGTGAGTGTATTATTGTAAAATGATTACTCCAATGGGCGAGTTTAGTTTCTCCTATTACTAAATAAAAGGAAATCAAATCAGACACAGGGATATAACGAATACATAAATAAGACCAGGTACATACATCATTTTTAATAAAAGGGAAAGAAGAACGGAGATTAAAACAGCAATTCACGTCACAGACAGGACGCGGTGGCACTGTGGCTAATATTTTAGCCTCTCTCACAGCTTTCGATGGCTGAGATTTTCCGATGCGGTCACTCTGCCGGCAGACATAACGAGGTGGGCTCACCTACGGAACTAGAACAGAAGCGGCTCGTTTCCTATCACCGCCTTTCTTTATTTTGCAAATGATCAACAAATCTATCTCGCTAACCTAGCAAGAAAAAGAGGCATGCGTCTGCTCCTTGGTTTCTGCCTGCTAGAAAGCGGTCTTGTTGGGAACTTTCCCCAGCCCTTCCCCTGCGCGTAACTGAGCTCTGTGGTCAGATCTCTATCTAGCTGCTGTTTCCCCTGAAATCTCTTACTTACTCGAGAGCTGTCAGTCACGCTGCTGTTGAGGCTGGAATCCCACGAGTCTAACAAGTGCACCTCTGACTTCTTCACCTCTTCTCCTTCGCCTGACGCGGCAGCCTAAGGGCCGGGGCTTATCCCATTCCTGCTGAATCCTGAAGTGCTGGGGGCATAGATGGGCCATGAGCTCCCCCCCTGAACTCAGAGCTGGGAGTCTGCTCTGTTCTCACCTTGGCTCAGAGTTGAAGCGTTCCTAGGAATGGCCTTTTACTGGGTTATTTAATTGGGTTACTAATTACTCACTTCACCTGGGAGAGGCTGGCCAATACACATCTTTGCTGCACCAGGTCAGCCACGCAAAGCAGCCACAGCCCGGGTCTCCATCAGTGACCCCGCCCAGACAATGCAACACCTGGCCCGGCTGTTCACAAGCACAGACAGGATCGCTCCATGCGGATGCGAGCCCTGCAGCGCGTGGGGGGATTGCAGCCGCCTGCGACCAACGGGAATTGCAGCAATGACGGTCACGGGGATTAGCCCCGCACGCCGCTTCTGGGAAACGCCTTCCTCTCATCCTACCGATTTTTTAAAAACCCTTCAGTTGAAACGAGCCAGTTTGTGCAGGAACCCCTTTGAGAGATGGATTCTCCAGGCTGGGCTCTGCAGAATCTGAGTAGCAGGCACCATGGCAGGCTTACAGGGCCACGCCTCCCAAATAAATCAACACACTCGTTAGTGAAATCAAACCACAGAAATCCATCAAACAAAGAGTTGGGTCCCGCTCAGGCTGCCGTGGAAGTTGGGTCCAGCTCAGGCTGCCATGGAAGTCAATGTTTCGCTGTGTCCCGAGTTTTAAAATAAAATCAAGGGTGAAATGACTATGGATTGTCCCTACCCTTCCTGCCCACTCGTGCAGAGTAGACAAGAGCGAAAGGATGGGTCCTGCATCTCTGAGTATCTCACCACGCTCCAGATTGTAAGCAGACACTCAGGCTGGCTGGCTGATTAATTTTTTTCTCTCAACAATTTACCCCCTAAAAGTGTGATCCGCGGAAATTTCACACGGAAATAAGCGCCTTGGTTCAGATTTGGGTAGGACACACCATCGGAGAAGAAGGAAATGACGGCCTTTGCGCGTTAGGATGCGCTAATTCCAGGCACCCCCAAGTGGGTACGGAGGAATTAAGATGCTTTAAGGAGGGGTCTTCGGAACAGATGTTCTCTTTGCTCTGTCTTTCTCTGTCTCTCTCTGCTAGACCAGTAGTTTGTTTCCTGTGGTGTTTTTGTTTTTTAAAGAAGGATAATTGCATGTTTCTGCAGAGCCTATAATTTGATATAACTAAAGAGAAAAAAAGTACAGTACATTATGTATTCAGACAGGCAAGGATCTCATGCTATCCTGCTCAATAGTTAACAAAATAGTCCACGTAACAGAGCCAGGGCATGGAATCGCTGGCTCTATCTCCTACGTGCAATAGGTGAAATATTAATACTCGAGCAGCCCGTGACATTTACGAGTTGAGAGTGGAACGCAGCTGGGGGGGGGGGGGGAAGCTATAATTCACTTAAATGAGTTTAGCAGAAACAACAGCGCCCTTCGATCCCTATCCCGGAAACACCCCGTCAGCGCTAAAGCTTGCTGTGTACTTTAAATAGTCCACCTCGTTATTCCGCTGGTGGCACTGATAACTGGAGGAGAGATAGGGAAAGGACTGGCTGGGCAGGTGCTCAGGGCGGAACCCGGTGCAGCTCCCTTGATGTCAAAGGAGTGACAGGGATGTACACCAGCTGAGAAAGAACGCAGCGCGGTCTGGAACTGACCACTCCCAGAGTCTGAGGAGTAGAGAGGGCAGGTCGTGGGCACACACCACCTGGAGGGAGGCATCATTTAAAAAAAAACCACTAGTGCACAAACCTCCCCCCCCCCCACCTCCAATCCCCGTGGTTTATCTTCTTTGGGGAAAAATTCAGACAGGCCAAAATCCTTTACCAGCCCAAGCAGCTATTCTCTTACGACGAGCCAACAACCCACGACTAGTGTTTCCATCCCCCCATTTCCCTGAGACACCCTATCTCGGAAACATCCTACTCAGCCCCTTTTAATGCGCGATTAAGTGTCTGCCTCTGGGGCTTCCTATCTGGGGCTTCCTGCATTTTGTTCCTCTCTCCATATTTTAAATAATCGCCCGAAAACGTCTAACCGACAGCGCAGCACTGTGATTTGTGAGCGCCCTGTAGACAGTTCAGTGTATTGTGGACTGAGCGTGGAGATATTCCAGTCATCATGTCCCATAGATTCACAGCGGCTCTGCTGGCTAACGGCTGCGGGCCCGATCCTGCCGTTCCGGCCTCTGACTGCTAAGATGAAACAAATAGCATCACGTGCCAAGTATCTTCGAAGTGTTACCAACACCCGATTGATTTAGAGTTTTATTTTAATTTTAAAAAGTCTCCTTGCCGCACAGGGCTAAAATCACGCGGGTTACTTCGATGAAGAATTCGTGGAATCTATCGACGACGCGTCTCCGTCTAGGAATCGCTGAATGCAGCTTCCAGATTTCAAGTCTGGGTAATTTGATACATTACCAGGCGGTAATAATCTGTGTAACTCTGTTTTCTGACATGTAGCTTTCAAACATCCTAGTGTGCTAGATCTGTGCCCAGTTTCTAGGCAGCTTCCTGGGACAGCTTTGAATCGTTTGGTTCATGAGGTTTCACTGCGGATTTCTCCTGCTCGATACTTCTCATATTAAATGTATAGAGCGCTAGAAAAAAAGCTACTGTCAAGAGAACTTTCTTTGACGTAAATGTTAATGTGAATATTTACATACCGAATTGATAATGTGTTTCAGTATATTTTGCATGGCTTAGATTATTTTTTGTCTTAATGTTTACAGGACACAAGAAAACATATCACCCAGTTAAAAACTTTTAAACCGCTTAATTTCTCCTTAGAGGAAGGATGGTATGTGTTTACAAGTCTCTCTTTAAAACGTAGCTATTTAAATATATAAATACCGGAGCAAACGCCTCCCTCAGTCACATGGGTCCAGCGTGTTCCACAGAGTAATTTCAGACCGATTTCGGTCTGTGATTACAGCATTTTCTTATGGGCCCGATCTTGCAGTCTTTTCTCTTTTATATTTCATGAAATTTGATGGGAGGATCAGACCTTAGATGAGACTTTCACAAAACATAATAATATGGTACATAGGAAATTAGTGTTGCTTTTATGTAGGCAGTCCCGATAAGGATTTACTTATTATTATTAAACCAAACAATTCGCAATTCGCATTTTGTGACATTTAGGGAGAATAATCGGCTTCGAAAGATTGTCTCTTAAATTATTTGGTAGTCTTCTGAAAAGTAACACGTTAGCTGGGCTGCCCACTTTCACACATTACCAAACCTACATCAAGAAAGTCCTTCTCCTCTAATCAAAACATACTTTAATATATTTACCGTCCAGACACATCACTTTACTTGCTAGCAGAAGTTATACAAAAAGTAATCAGTGAAATATGAAAACAATGAGTGAAATGTACTATGGATGGATGGTGGAAGTTGGGTCGAGGAAGTGTTGTGCCCCTACATCCGTGCTACTCTGCAGATGAGGATTTACTAGATGGTGGTGAAAATGAATATAGTACCACAAATGGGAGAACTAAAACCATACGAATATGTTTCTGGAACCGAATTGTGTATCATTCTGTTTCCTTATGATCTGCCAATTAACGTGTATTTGAATAGCTAATAGGATCACTGTTCCTACTAAGACACAGACACATTATCTTACTCGAAGAAATAGTTCATAAAATACTTTATTGAAATAAAGTAAATATCTTGCATTAACTGATGATAAAATGCAGTTTTCGAATAATTTGGGGCACCACAGGATTGTAGACAGCAAGTAGGCGTAAAATAACAGTAACAATCTCTCCTCCCGACCGTCATACAAAATACACAATCTTCTACCTCAGAGCTCCCAAACCGATAAAGGGAAAGAGAAACGGCTGTTTTCTTTATGTACAAAGGAAAAGAGAGAGAGGGGAAAGGAATCAACCAAATATTAAATACAACGGAAATCAAATGGTAATAATAATCCACTAACCATTTCGTCACCCATCTTCTTCCACCTTGCATCTTCTTGTGGAACAGATCGCTGCATGGGCCTTGTCAATTTATCCTGCTCCTCATTCCACATTGTGGAAACTAGGTTTTAAAAGAAGGGAGTGCATGAGGCCTAACAAAAGCACGGCTCTCAAGTGTAAGGATCAGTCCAAACTGCTGGGGCTGGTGTGTGTGTTTTTCTCTCGTTAATCCAGTCTTTAAAGTGTTCACATCTGGTTAGAGAAGGCACTTGATCGATGCTGCTTTGTAAGTCTTTGTGCTGTCTGGCACACTCCGGAGGCATCCTTGACTTTTTTATTTTATTCCTCCTGGTTGACTTCACAGGGCGAGTTTAGGCTTTCCGCTTGTTTCTCTACTTCCTTGGCTCGCTCCTGCTCCGTCAGCTGCTCGCTGGTTGGGATGGAGTTTTTCTTCGGACGGCCTTTAGGTTTAGTGGGAGATTCCAGGCCCCCACCTTGTAATACCTGGAAAACCAAAGGATATGGCAGAAAAAAATCAGGCGTAAAGGTCCTGATACAAGGGCTTTATCCAGCTGTGAAAGCCACAGGCTGACATAAATTACACTAAAAACATTATAACCAGAATCAGAAAAATATATTCTATGTACCAGTATTTCAGCACCAGGTCTGGGAGGCAGCCAACTAAAACACCTTACAGCTGGCTTGAATCATGACCTGGATTGCATTTACTGTTTATAAGGGCTCTTCTTTACCTATATAGATTACCTCCCCCAACCCTTGGGACTGAACATCCTAGGGGAACCATACCCCAAATCCCTGGAGTACACTTCCCTGGTGGTTTCTTTCCCCCTGTCTCCCTGTGCTCCTCTGTGTTGTACCTTTGTGCAGTCGCATTTTCTCAAGCCCTACCGCTGCTCATGGATACACCCTTCTGTGGTAGCCGGCAGGGCTGGGTTTACAGGCCTTTGCCCCAAACAACGTAGAAAAGGAAGAGAATATACATCCGAAGAACGAGCGAATCGGTGTACGCACACAGTCCGAGAGCGAATAATCTCTGCCGCCTTCCCTATCCCGGCGAGTGTCTCACAGCTCCCTGATACAACCAGATACGGGCCAGCAACCAACCCCGACGGGGGCGGAGGGGGAGGGGAAGGCCCAGGGTTACAGACAGACCAGTACAAACACACTTACTATTTTCTTCCATTTCATTCGCCTGTTTTGGTACCACGTTTTCACCTGAAGTTGACTGAGGCCCAGGGACTCCGCCAGGTCTATTCTGCAGGGTGAGAGAGGACACGCGAACTTGCATCAGAAAACCACCCGCTGGTCAAGCCACACAAGCTAAGGCAGCTCCGAGGAGTGGGATACCTCGATTTCACAAGCTCCGCTCCCCTCGCCCCCCGCTTTCTGTTTTGTTCCGTTAAGGAAGGATTGGACCATGGGGCAGTCCCCCCAGCCCTCCTTCCCACCGCCACCAAAAACCCCACCTCGCTTCGACTCAGCTGCAGACATCCGAACCGGGGCAGAGTGGCCCAGACTAACCTGGGTTGGGGGTGGGTGAATACACGGACCATGAGCTCTCTGATCGCTCTGGGGCTCACCCAGTGCCTGGAGGAGACTGGCGTCGCTACCCCGGGGAGCTGCCTCCACTGCAAACGCCTCGGATGCTGCTTCTGGCTTGGCCTGGTGGGTGGGGGACGGGACCGCTCCGCGTAGGGACCCCGGGGCGCTGCTGGGTGCTGGTGGAGAGCGGGGGCGTCTGGAGGCATGTGACCCAGCTAGCCAAGCTCCTGGGGCTGCAGGGCAGGGCACATCTGGGCCTGTGGGTGGGAACCCTTCTTCTCCCCGCGTAGCCCGGTTCCGACCCACTCTGCCCCCCGAGCCGCGGCCCGCGGGCTCGCCCTCACCTGTCGGGCGTGGAGAGGTATTTCTGTTTCTCGAAGCGCTTCTCCAGCCCCATCAGCTGCAGCTCGGTGAACACGGTGCGGCTCCGGCGCCCTTTCTTGGCTTTGCTTCCCTGCTCCGGGGGTCCCGACTCCAGCTTGCCCCGCAGGTGCAGCTCCAGCGGGAGGTGAGGGGATCCCGAGCCGCCCTGCAGCCCGGAGCCTGCAGCCAGCAGCGCCGAACTCAGGCCGGAGCAGCCCAGCGGGGCCAGGGGAAATTTGAACACCGCCGCCTGCTCAGCCTTCAGCACAGCTGCGGAGAGAGAGACACGGTGAGGGCGGGCAGGTCTCCAGCGCTCGCTCAGCTCCCCAGGTCCCAGGCGGGTTCAGACGCACTGTGCCCAGGTCCCAAGCACCCCCGCCAGGCCCTACGCATGTAGGCGAGAGGTCCGGCCGGCACCGTACGGGACACAGCAATAATAGGGTCAGAGGGAGAAACGTAAGACAATGTGGGGAGTCCCACAGGGAAAGCTCGAGGGAGTTTAGTGGGGGGGGGGATGGGTTACTCGTTGAGCTCTGTGTGTGGATCCAGAGAAACGAATCCGACAAATATCTAACATCACCATCCGGGGGATGGAAGGCTCCTTTCCAAACGCGTCTAACCTAGGTTCAGTTTGGAATAAATCAAGTTGGAAATATTTTACACCGGAAAGCGATCAAACTGTAAGTTTCATTTAACTGCAGCGTTGAATTGCTTTAGTCTCGCCTCTCTCTCTGAAAGATCACCAGGAAAGAAACAACAGGGACGTTATTATTTGGGGGAAATGAGTAAAGAACTAAAGAAAGAGAGGGAAAGATTAAAACAGTTCTGGTTACCAGAATGAAATGTTCACAGGTCAATATTCTTAAACCTAAATCTATTTTTAAAAAGGTTGCCAATATTCTTAAACCTAGTTCTATATATTTCTTAACTTTTTATTTTTTTTCCGTTCAGTAAACATCTTGCTATAATATAAAAATCGCGAATCCAAATATGATTGAATTATTATTATTATTTAAATGTCTTTTTTAATTTAAGATAGTAATTGATAATAGTTTGGGATTTACAAGTGGTTATAATTTAAAATAATTTAAAAGCACTATTATGTAATAGCACCTATTCAATTACTTCCTTATTATTGATATAATAATTGATATAATAGAATAATACAGCGTACATGGACAGGATGTTATAGCACTACTATATATATAATTTTGGTCCAAAGTCCCCGCATAGATATATGGTAATTTCGTTCTTTACGTTTTCATTAATTCCAATAAAATATTAATTTTAATAGCAATTTAGAATACTGACATATTTTGCGTGGCTTACTGTACAAAATATGCTATAGAACAAAACAGAAAGGGTTATTCTAATTTAAATTCACAAGCAAACCCATGCCTAAATGTATTATTGAATCACAATAAAAATTCAGGTGTAACATTTCTCGATCCTAAATATTATAACTCCTAGCAAATTGTTTTTGAACGGGTGATACTACTTCTCTGATCCACATATTTAATTTCAGCTCTATTATTAGAATTATAAAATCAAATGGACGACAAATCAATGGCCTCCTGGAAGTTTGGTTTGCTAATAGCAGGCTAAGAAACTATATACACTTACAATTCAAGCTTTCCTTCCCGGAATCCCCACATGCCCCTCACAAGTAGGAAGTCCTTTTCCTATTAATCTTGAAGAGGAAACACCAAAAGACTTGACTCACCGCATATGCAGAATTTACTTGGAAATAATGAATAATTCATTCAGTATATTACAAATCTTTGATGGGGAGAAAGTAAAAGGACACTATGCACTTGCTAGAGCAATTTAAGTTAAAATACAAATTAATTAACCTTAACTGCCTCATACAGCAAGGAAAATACAGGCACAGCCAGAATTTTGTAAGAAAAAAATTTCTAAAAGGCTTTTTGAACTCCCTCTCCCGGGCCTAAATATAAATTATGTTGCAAAAGCAAGTATATTTATTACTCCAATTCAGGGACCCGATCCTGCTCCGACTGAAGACAATGGGAGTTTTGCCATAATATTTTATAAACATCTTTGTATTTGGTTTAATATTTTGAAGGAGCATTTGAGTTCAGCAGGTTTGTAAAAATCATTTCTGCCATCGAGCTCCTGTTGCTCTGATTCTACGACAAGCCTTTATGCAAACAGACTAGTTCTGTGTTATGGGAAACAGTAAACTGTGTTCTTTGTATTTCATTCCTTTTTCTATGATAAGGAAAGGTCTGGTTGTAAATAAAGGTAGCTTTGGAAAGGCCCGTTTTCCAGTTCAGAAGCCACAGATGGTTTCATTATTGTGCCTGTAATGTATTGGTAATATATTACATACGTCTAGATATAGATGTTACACTCTATTTATTATACTACATATGCACATCCGAGTAATATTCTATGTATATCAAAGTTCTCTGTTTGTCTATATACAAAGTTCTATATGTCTCTCTTCAGTAGGATACTGTATATTACAATCATAATATCACTATTTCGGGTCCAATCCCGCACTCTGTACACAAATAACATTTCCATTATCTTCGAGAGGCGTTTTTTTAAATACGATCGGACCCCTCATACAGCTTTCTTAAGGCTCACATTTTCTAGGCCCAAACATGTTGAATTTAAATCGATGCAAGGCCTTCAGTGTCAGAAGGCAAAGAGCCTGTCTGAACACTTACAAACCACTTCATCATATTAACAAACCAATCATGTGTTTTAATGTGTAGCGAACGATATGAGCTCAATTCTGAAAATAACCTTGACAAGTACAATGAAAAAAAAAAGTTGGGCAATTCTTTGGTGGAAAGATACTAGGAATGCCACATACTACTTCGAAAGTTTTTGTTTTTCTCCTGTAATTACCCTGTGTAGTTCACCAGGCTAAGATGCTGTCCTGTGCAGAAGGGGGAGGTGGGGGGGTGGGAAAGTTTTTCCCAACTGAAAGAAAGCAAATGGAATGAGAAGGAAACAGGCTGCTCCCTTTGATGAGCCCAGGAAAAATCAGTTATGGTAGAAAAATGCAGCTCAAACACTTGGGAGAAAGGGAAATAACATAGTTTGTTTCATGCCAGTTATGTACAGCTTGGTGGATGTGCAAGAAATCGGCTTCTGTTGGAATCCTGTTTGGGGGGGGAAAAAAGTCTTGTTATTTTGAATAATCCTTCCTGGGTGTGGGTGTGTGTGTATGTGTGATATTTGTTTGGCTGTGGCCTAAACGTTTGGCATGAAACCACATGAAATGGGATCGTCCTAGTGGCATATAAATACAGATCCTTCTGTCTGAGATGTAAAAGGATCTATCTACCGAACTTGGCAACCGAGCCGGTCCCCGAAGAAAGAGAACTCAGCTGTTCCGTGTTTCCACCATGACCCCAGCGCCTCTGTGCAGCCGCCCTTGGCCACCAGACGCACGGACAAACAACGGCAGACAGACCTAAGCCCGTTACCGTCTGCTGAGGATCTTGCCCTCGCCGGGACTAGCTCTGCCCCCGGAGCCGAGCGGGGCTCGCTGCCCGGGAAGGGAGTTAGCCAACGGGACTGGCAGCGCCTGCCCCTGCGTCTGTTGCGGGAGCTACCCGCAGGGGCGATGCGGGGGCTGCTCTCCGGCCTTTGTGCGGGGGGCCGGCGGCGCGGCGCGGCGCAGCGGGACGTACCTAGGTGGTTGGGGTAGGGTCGGGCCGAGAGCAGCGCCTGCACCCCGAACTTGAGCAGCTCCCCCGCCGGCGCCGAGACCTTGGAGTCCGGGTGATCCGTCAGGATTTCCTCGATCATAAAACTCCGGTAGCGATGCGAGCGGTGGTCGGGGAAGGCTTCGGCGGGGAAATAATGCGCGGCTCCCAGGTCTAGGGGATGCTGCATCCTTCCCTCTGCGGGCGAGGCCCCGAGCCGGACCCCAGGGACGCCCTCCTGGAGGCGCAGGGTCTCTCCGCCGCGGGCTGCGCAGATCCTGCCGGCCTTGCCCTAGAGCAGCCCTCCGCCTGCTGCCTCTGGAAGGGCGCTCAGGGGCGTCGGGCAGGCTTTGTCCATTCTCCCTCCTCGGCCTCGGCGGCCCAAGCGCCCAGATTCCCCGCAGCCCTGTCAGCCTTTCGCCTGCGGCGGGGCCAGCGCTCTGCCGGTGCCTGCCCCGACGGCCCCCCTTCCCCCGGCTCCCACCCTTCTTCCTTCCCCACAGCACCGAGCGGCTGGAGATCTCCTTCAGGAGTGAGCCCGGGCTGGAAAAGTTACAACCTCATGCTGCACGAGGCACGTCATAGGAGAGCTCTTTCTCCGCCCCGGGACTGAAGACAGCAGCCTATTATATTCCTGACCTGCGTCTGGGACTTTCGGAGCGGGACTGCGGGGGTGGGGGAAGGAAGGAGGAAACGGGGAAGGGGGGGGGGTGCTTGGTACCTGGAGACGAAAGGTTAGGGAAGCGCGTCTCTCCTGTGCCAGCCACATACAGCAAATCAGCCTTTGATACTTGCCTAGGCGATTGGAAGCGACACGTATTTCAGGGCAATTGCGCACCGCCAGCCCACTCCTAACAACAAGAGGAATGTGCAGCCCGGGGGTTAGAGATACGTGAGATGCCCTTACCCTATAGGACGTGCAATGTCGCGCTGGCTTTACCTATGGGCTAGGGATGTTTTCCAAACGCAGAGCCTGTTCTCCTTCGCGCTAATTTGTTGCATCTAGTTGTGCTAGGAGATCCCCTGCAGGTGAGCCCGTCAAATACTGGGCAGTCCATGAAAGAAACAAACCCCCAAGGGTCGCTGTCACTGATACACAATTTTACAACTTGCGCGTTTTGAAACGCCGTTCCCTGATTCCATGCCCGGGATCTCACAGCCCCCTGAATAACCTAAGGGCCCCCCCAAACCTCTGCTGGCCTTTCACTCGCGCAAAATTCTCATTTAGCCCGCACCGAAGCATAGGAAAGCGAATCAGCTCTTGTTGCAAGCAACTCATTTACTTTCTCCTCTGCGATGCCAAGTCTGAAGAAGGGAAGCGCATTTAAATGAGGTTAACTGATTCCTCCTGTCCTACCGGAACCTGTCTCACAGCCGCAGCCTCCCAATACCTGGAGGCTACAAACATTATCCCATCTTCTCTGAAGCCAGTGAGCTACCTCTGCCTCCTGGCCCTGTAATAAAAACGTCAACAAAAGAAACCCAGTCACGCACCGCAATGTTTTCCAAAGCAGGAGGAACTCCTGCAGCGTGTGCAACACAGGTTAGTTAAGTCATTTGTAACTCAGATTAGAAAGGTTTATAATCCCTCATCCCACTCTACCACCTCGGCCTCATTGTTTGCCATTGACACAGAAAACTGGAAAATCATCTCGGAACTAAGGCGGGGCCTGAGATTTCTGGAACCGCTTTTCATAAACCCGCCGTCCCGGGACACGAATGGGGGACGGAGGCATTTCCCAATCCATCGAGTCTGCCGCGGCTTTCAGGGAAGACGCGAGTTTTCAGAACTGCGCATCCCCAAGGGAAACAGAGGTTTAAGTTCACGTCCTCCAAGGGGACCTGGCTTTGCCCAGGGTCATCAACCGGGGGAGATGAAAGTCGCTGGCAAAAGGTTCTATGCGCCTACGAACCCCAGTTGCCTTCACTGACAGAAAAAGGTTCTTCCCTCCTTCCCTCCCTGTCCCGCTTTTAAATCTGGGCCTGGATGGGTAGTTTGAACTCATAGTCGTACTGGGCGAAAAATGCATCTATCAAGCCCTGCATCTGTATCACACGAATAACTCCCTTAGCGGAGAGACGAGGAGAACCCCGAGTGACCGCTTTCTCTGCCGGGCCCTCGCCTTCCACCTGGTCCTCTTTCTGATGGCTCAGGGTCAAACCCATAGTGCTGGAACTAGGGGAGCTGCAGCTCCCTCTGTCTTGCAGTGGTTTCCATCATATAGGGGTTTGGTTTGGGTTCAGTGGCTCTCAGCACCCCCACTATACAAATGATGCCCGCACTCCTGGTCAATCCCTGCAGGCCTTTTTCGGGCAAGATTCCCACTGAAGTCCATGGGAGCGGTGCCTGCCCAGGACTGGGTAAGGGATTGCAGGATCAGGCCCTAGCAAGAGAAATAAAGACCAAATTTGGACTGGATGGCGAAGGCCCATCTGAAAGCTTAATCCAGCTGGATGGCTTTATCCTGGTGGAGCGCGCTGGGGGCATTCAACTCCCCAGCGGGCTAAAGCACGGGGAGGGAGCGCTCAGAGAAGGGAAGCGTACCCGTGTTACCCGGGGATTGTTTCAGTGAGTCTGCAAGAGGGAAGAGTGGGGTGGGTTGGTGATATCTTTGCTGCCGTTGAGCTGCGCGGCCAAGATCCTTGGAAACGGCTGGTAGCTGTCAATATTTTCGTGCAGTGGAAATCAGTGGGAGACTCCCATTGCCTTTCATAGGTTTAGGATCACCCCCTGAAAGATGTCACTGATGGGCCCGATCCTTCCCCAGAAAATCAATGGAAGGTTTGCCGCAGGGCGGGCTGCGGGATCGGGCCCCGATAGGCGAAAGACAAAGAGGAAACATGACAATGCTTTCGCAACTGGCCCGGGGACAGTCTACTCAACGCGAGCTTCTTTTCGGAAACAAGGCTCCTGAGACGCGCTGTTTTCAGACCCTAAGTAGGTAGGTAGGTAATAGGCAGAGAGAGAAACACCCACTTGGAAGGAAAGATTTATATCTGGCAATTTACAGCGGTTCAGATTTCCTTTTTCTGAAACCATTTCTATTGAACCAGAACAGACTCGCTCGAATCACCGCAGATCAGAGACGAACCCGTGTCTATGCCAAACCTCAGTAAAGGAACTAATGGGGGGAGAGGGGGACTCGCTGATTATATTCGTTTATTTGTATAGCCATTTTACAGATATTTTGTACCGAACAATGGGATTCATTTATTTTCCAGAGAGCCTCTTTCACGCACACTGCCTATAATTAATGAGAGAGTTATACACATGACTTGTGTATTTCATGCAAGATCTAGGCGCAGGGGAATCAATACAGCCAAATCGGTCTACAGAAAAAATTAAGCAACAACAGATTCGGATTCTAATTTTAACGTGGCTTTGGAAGTCTTTGACTCTCGATTTCTCCATGAGCTAAAAGGCGGCCGGTAACGTCCGTGTAACACAGGATGAGATTTTTATGAATGGAAGCCGCTATCTAGTTAAACTGGACAGGAGGAAACAATGGAAGCGTCTTTCTTGCACGCCGTGCGTTATCAATGCACGCACCGAAGGAGCAGTCTCGCCACACGCCATGCCAGGGCGGGGGGGATCTGTCATTCGTTTATTTGAATCTGGGATTTTTATTCCAAAAGTAATGGCCGATATTTTACTGGGCTTTTGTTGCCTGAGGAAACTATTCGATGTGTGTTCTCAGGGAGTCCTTAGCGCAGGGAAAACCATCTGACCTTCTTTGCTGCTCGTCGTGTGACAAAGAGAATTGGGAGGAAAGTCAATCTCAGCTCCTCGCAGCCCTGAAAGGCAATCTCCTTGTTTTGAGAGGTAGCTGAAACAGTGTGGGTCTAGCGCCTTTTCCCAGTCGTTTCCCTGAGAATGCGCCTCTGTCAGCAGCAGGCTTTGTTATGTTAGAAAGGGTTCTCGGAGCGGGGTCTCCATCTGTGTGAATGCTCCGGACAAACTCCTGAAGTCCTTGCTCAGCCTCAATTTCCACGGGATCCAAGGAGAGCTCTGAGTGAGGACCGCAGGATCTCACCCTTTCTTTACAGCTGTATAGCGTTTGATTAGGGACCTGCACCCACTATCCATTTTAAGGCTACCTTCAAAAGCCAAAGGCAGCGACAGCCATCTCGCTTCTTCCCGGACCCCACTCTGCAGTCCTTAGCCGGATAAAAAAACCCACTTGAAGTGGATGGGAATTTTGCCTAGTCCCAGCCCACGCCACAAACAATGTAGCAGAGTGCCCTACCGCACATCTGTACAGACAGGGCGCTCCAGAGGGAGTTCCTTTCACCCTTCGAATAGACAGACCCCAGCACTGGGGGGAGTGATTGTGAGCGAACTTTTATCGTTAGCAAAAGGGCAACGTTTTCGCCTTGTGAAACCCCCCGGACTTCCCAGGGGCAGTCTAGCTCAATACGTGCTTACATTTTTCATTGCATCGCACCTCTGTCACCGTCAAAATTGAAGTGCCTTGGCTCCCACGGAAGTTCGGGGGGGGGGGGGGGGGGGGTTGCCAACGAAAGCTAGACCTGATAAGAAATGTGGCGGTTACAGTGTAAATAGAGCATTGATTCTTTCTGAAAACCTGCTTTACTCTGAAATTCGTTATGGCTCGTAGAAAATAAAGGTTGTTTCCGTTTACAAAGTGCATGACAAGCGACCCACACGAGGCACACACACACTTGGAAGACATGGAGTCCAACAGCCTCCGCCCCACCCCCGCAGTCCCTTCTTAACATCACTCTGCAAAAGACCCCAATATTTTAGGGCTCTGAAAAAGAGGTGCGAAAGCACCAGCTTCATTTGTTTCCGTCTGTTGATGCCCCTTTTTGCTCGCACGGAGGATTTGTTTTGTTCCTCTCCATCAAAACAGCGAGAGGAGCCATTCATTTGTCTCCCGGAAAAGTTGGTAACGTTTCAAATTAATAATTATCCACGTCAATGTCTTGTGTGTGTTGTCCTTGGAATTGGGACAGGGAGACTCATTTTAAGGACATAATCGGAGCGGATCAAACTGATAAGGATTCCCTCAGGTAACGCTGTCTTCGAATTATTGGCGTTTAAATGAAACAAGATTCATGCCGAGATAAAGGGGGGGAACAAAAGTAAGAGAAGTGGCCCCAGCCCGGGCAAAGTAGGATGCAACCTAAAGAGCCAGCTGCCGTGGGGATCGTTATTGACTTCCGTAAGGACAGGTTTCCTGGGGGAGATGACAATTAAAGCTAAAGAAATGCGTCCAACAGAGAAAAGAGAATCATGCCCGAGGGGTGGATTTAGGAGCAAGTTTTTAAAAATTAAAAGAAGTTTTGACAAGTTAATATAAATGAGAAATGTTTTGTTTTCCTTTAAATAGAAAGGAAACACGAAAGGATGGACATCTTCCTGCGGGACAGGTAAGATCACCCTTTTTCTTCCCTAGCTTGGCTGAAGTGTCTTTGGTTTGCACAAAGGGTGCATTTATTTTTGACATTCCCCCTGAATCTCTCCCCCTCCCCCCCCAATAAAAGCAAGATTGACTAATAAAGTCGATTTGAAGGTGAAACCTTCAAAGCCTTTGCAGGGAGCGATTGAGCAGTGCACCCGCCTCCGAAGCAGGCATTTTCATACAGAGCAAAGCCTCCCTTTTGGTGATGTGAAGCGCTCCTTGCGAAAACCCTCCCAGTTTGCACAGGCGTTATTTTCTGCCAGCTGTTTATCCCCCTCCCTTGTCGACACCAGGGAGAACAATCAATTCACGGGTTTACTAAAGTTTGGGATATTTCACGACCACAGGAAAGAGTCGCGGCGCCCGCCCCCCTTCTCTGCGCTGGAAGATGGGCTCGTTTTAATTTCATCATCTAAGATTTTGTTATTTTTTTTTGTTGTTGTCATTCAACATCCCCCATCTGGCCTGAAGACCCCAAAGAGCGAGGGGGCAGCAGGGGATTTTCAGAGCGAAAACAAACCATCTTATATCCAGCCCTTTCCGCTCTCCGTTATCTAGAGCCGCCTGATGCTCCGGGGGCCACTTTGATCCCCGATTCGGAACCGGTGCCGGAGAGGATCCGCTCTGCCGAAAAACAAAGGCAACGGGCGCCCAGCCTAGGCTGAGCGCTCCTTGCTCAGGCAAAACGCCCATTGGCTCTTCCTCTGGGCCTGGGAGGGGAGGGGAGGGGAGCGCAGGATCGGGCCCAGGGAGGTCTTCCTCGCAGGCCCAGAGGAGTGGAACGGACCCCCAAGTCCCCTGCGGGACAGATGTCTGAGAAACGCGTTCCCCACCGGTCCATTGAATTCCTGGCACTGTCTGTCAGGGGGATTTGCAGGAGATGCTGAAACTTCCAATTCGGGCCATTTCTGCTGGTTTACAGATCCCCAAACAAGCTCGAGATTTCCCTTCCCTCCTGCGTGACGAGGGGGTGTAGCCTAAAGATGACATCTGCCCTTTGACTCTCTCCAAACTGCCTCCCAATGACAGTTCCTAATGAAATGGCCCATTTTGAACAAAAGGTAGCAATTTTCAGCCTCCCTGAAAATACGTTGCAGATGCAAGCCAGAACTCCAGCCCGGACAGCGCGCGCCTCCCCAGACTATTCCTGGGGAAGTCGTTTAGTGGCAAAACTACCTTTAAGTCTTTATTTTAATTACATGATGAGCCTGCACAACAATCCCAAAAGCTAATTATGGGAAACTCGCTGAACTCGTGTCAATTCCAGTTTAGCTCGGCCACATACTGAAGGAGTTTGATTACTGTTAAAAGGGGGAGGAGGGGAGGAACAATTTCCAAATGCACAATCCCTGCAGAAAGGGAAATTCTTCTAATGTTTCTGATGAGACACAAATGTAGCTTATGGGTTGCTTTTTATAATTTCGAGCTTTTCTGAAAAGCGGGACCCTGAGCCCAACAAAAGAAATCCATTCCTTTGTTGACAGTTATATGCTTTGTGTATGTATCTATTTATCTAGCTCTCTCTGTGTATATACAGCTATAGCTATATGTATATCTATCTGTGTACACAAACAGAGCTATATGTGTGTATATCACACACACACACTTTTTATATATAAAATGTAAACTGGAATACCAAACTTTTGACGGGCTCAGTATTTCACTTCAATAGAGCGTCACCAGTTTACACCAGCTGAGAATCAGGTACGCGCCCACATGTATATAGGTAACTGCCTTCCCCCAGGAGACACAATCCTCTTGTTATCAAAGAGGGTCCTGAGAGAAGCAGCCAGAAGAAAGGAGGAATGTTTTGTATTTAGTAGTTCTCCTTGGCTCTATTTTTCCATTTAAAATGTTGATTCTTGTCATTTGGAGTTTGATTTAATTGCCAGATGGTTACTGAAGCAACCCCTAAGTCGGCTATATTTCAGAATAAAATGATTTCACCATTAAATACTTTTTCTCTGTAATGCAAGGGACCCACCATGCACTCATGGGAAAAAAAGGAAACAGCCCTGACAGCAATAAAGACCATATGCAATGCAAGTGGTTCAATTTAGTCTGCACTATGCAGGAGACTGTGAAGGGTTTAAATGTGTTAGCTGAATTTTGTAAACTGAAAAAAATGAAGACTTACAAGCAAAAAAAAAGAAGGAAAAGCAAATTTGATTTTTGGACAAACTGTCCAAAAAACCAGTTAGCTGATGGAGACTAAAACAAATCTTTCCATTTCATGACATAATTGAACTTCCCAGCCAGATCTGTAGCACATTTTGTGAGTCCACACACACACAAGTACTGTAATGGATCAGTGGAAGATGCACCAATATAAATGAGGGCAGAAATGAGCTCTGGAACTTTACAACGATAAGGAATATGTGCAGGATTTAAAAATTATTCCAACACTGCAAAAAACTTTGTCACAAGATAACTCTCCGTTTATGTTCAGCTGAATGTTATATCATTGAGATAAATATGTAAGGGCTTGATTTGACCCTGGGCAGGGCTGTGATACATCTTGCACTATTAGCCAGGAACCTAACATATGTGTTTAGTACCTAGATACATATTACAGTTGCTGACTTTACAGATACTGAGGCCTGGTCTACATCTAAAATTTTGGTTGACCTACCTACATCACTCAGGGCTGTGAAAAAATGTGTGCAGGGTGTGACATAGTTAGATCAACCTAACCCCTACTGTAGATGCAGCTAGGATGATGAAAGAATTCTTCTGTGGACTTAGCCACTCAGAGAGGTGGAAAATCCCCTTCCGTTAGTGCAGGAAGCATTTACGCTACAGCACCGTAGCTGTGCTGCTGTAGAATAGACATACCCTCAGAGCTGCACATCAGAATACCTGAGCCTTAGAATGACACTTTATGCAAAATTTCAGATATATTAGAGGAGGATTAGAGAGAGACATTTTAGAAAACTGAAAGGGCATATCTGCCAACCTCCCTTCTCTTTATAGGTATATTTCCTGCTTTCCTACCATGCCACTCAACCCCATCATTCTACAGAAACTAGGTGTTTCTTGAATTCATTTATACTCTTTACTTCCCCAGACTTCCTAGGTAACCTGTTCCATATGTTTATTACCATTTGTGTGAAACAGTTCTGCCTAGTTTCTCTATTTTCTCCTAGTTTCTGAATTTTAAAATTATGTCTCTTGATTTTTGAAAGTCTAACCAGTCTGAAAAATGTGCCTATCAACTTCACCAAGCCCTTACATAATTCTTATAACTTCTGTTAGGTTACTTTAACTTACTCAAATATTGCTATGTTAATGCCTTTCACTGTCTCAATGGAGCACTGTGAATTATGCACCCAGATTACTTACTTCAGCCGTGTCATTGAGATCAATGGGATCAGATACATGAATGTGGTCTAATGGATGGAGCACTGGGCAGGAATTCAGGAGACATGAAGTCTATTCATGGCTCTGCCACTGACCTGCTGTGTGACCTTGGGCAAGTCACTTCACCTCTTAGTGCCCCCATATGGCCTCCCATCATTTGTCTGTCTTGTCTATTTAGATTGTAAAACTCTTTGGGCAGAAACAGTCTTTATCTTGTGTGTGAACAGTGCTTAGCGCAAAATGGGGCCCTAAGCTTGGTTGGGGCCTCTAGGTCCTAACATAATAACAAAATATTGAGGGCTTTCTGTGCCTGCTTCCCCACCCATCCTTTGTCTGTCTTCTCTGTTTAGAATGTCATCTCTCAGAGGCAGAGACTGGCTCTTAACCATGGCTATGTCTACATTACAAGCGCTACCGCAACACAGCTGCTGCTATGCTGCTGTAGCACTGTCACGTAGACACTTGCTTACGGCAACGGAAGGGGGTTTTCTGTCACTGTAGTAAATCCATCCCTTCAAGACACAGCAGCTAGGTCGACGGAAGAATTGTTCCATCGATTTAGCTGCATCTATAGTGAAGCTTAGGTCAATTTAACTACATATCTCAGGGGAATGAATTTTTCACACCCCCGAGTGCCATAGCTAGCTCAACCTAAGTTTTAGGTACAGACCAGGCCTCTGTGTTTGGACACTGCCGAGCACAACAGGGCCCTGATCCTGGTTGTGGCTTCTAGCCGCTACTGTAATAAATAAATAAATACTATGGTAATGTCTGAGTAAGGTGAGAAAGATTTGGCTCCATATCCTTACCAGAGTAAAATCAGCATAAGATTGTTTAAACAAAATCCCCACATTCTTAAGCTAGTTCACTCATCAAGACAAATTACTTGCTATTTTGTTTTTTCCTGTTTCCCCCTTTTTATTTAAAATTAAATTAAAATAAAAAACCCTGAATACAGCAAATATTTATGCCCTCTTTTGGCCTTTAGAACAGGAAATGTTCAGTGTGTGGTCCAGGGCTGTTATATGTTTTGCAGTATATGGAATTACACAAAAGTGTAAATCACTACTTCTATTTAAAAATGTGTTTCCATGAGACAGTACCAGTAAAGGCTGCAGAATGGGACCTTACGGCCCAGATCCTGGAATGAGATCCACCCAGACAGAGCTCTCCACCCAAATGAAACCCCACTGAAGTCAATCAGTGAATGCAGGGGTCTGCCCACACCAATCTAATTTCTGAATTGGGGCCTAAGTACATTACATTTAATTTAAAAAATAATAACCATAGACGATACTACTACATTAAGAGTTTGATGATGCAAAGTAGGATTGAAGGAATCAGTTTCAGCATCAGAAAGCTTTGGAAATCAGTTTCAAAACTTTTGCAAGGCAAATTCTGTAGTTTAAAAAAAAAAAAAAAAAAGACAGCCAACTGTCAAATTAACACACTTTTAAAATTGGAAATCTTACCTTACGACAACTTTGAAGTTCTGTGAATTTCAGTGCTTTCAAATAAGATCTGAATTCTCAGTCCTATTTTGTTCCATCTCCCTGGATCTATGGCTGAAAAACACAATGCCAGTGTTATTAAAGCAGAAGTTTCTTGCGAGAGTAAACAGCTTCATTCAAGAGTAGAGCCACTGAAACAATGTGTATGTATATGTGTTTCTGTGTGTGTACACATCTAATATATTTATTTAATTATTTATTTATTAGTTTAAATATTATAATTAATATTAATTATAAATGTATTAATTATTTAATTATTATTAATATATTTATTTCAGATCAGGCATGAGTTTATATAGTTTCCCCCTGCAAACAGCAATGCAAAAGCCTTAACCCCAACCCCAAGATCATAAAAACTACACATTGTTTAAACTTTACTTCCCCTGAAGGGCTCATAAAAGAAACCTGCACAAAAAAACCAGGCTTGTCCATCTTTTTACATCTTTATGATATATAAAGGCAGTGTGAATTTTTTTTAAGACTAGAAGGGTTTATCTGGCTTACTTTCACATTAGAAATTCAAGTCCTGTCTAGGTTAGAAGACTATGATGGCTGGAGATCTAATGAAATGGTGACAGCAAAACAAGTGGAAGTTTTGCTATTAAGAGGGGAAAGTCTGTGTTTCTGTTTGGTTTTGATGAAAGCTCTTTAGCGTCAATGACCAATTAACATTCTGAATAGAGGAAGCCTTTGTTGAACATTCAACATCCTTGCCCTTTCAATTAAAGTGTTAAATGCTCACAATAAACTCCCTCATACCTCTAAGAAAAAACCGCAAAAATAAAGCCTAGGGGAAAGACTACATTTCTGATATTTCTATGATTAAAAACCAAACAGAAGAAAGACCTTTAAAACACCCCCAAACTTTTCAGACCTTAATTATACATTTAAAAAAATCAACAAAAAAGGGCATAAAACCATTCTTAAGAAATCTTTTGCAAGGCACTTTTAAGAATTGGAAGCCCCCGCAGAAACAGGATCTTTAGGTGCATGGTCTAACTCTGATAACTAATCACTGTCATTTGCTTTTTAAATCCCAATTCTATCTGAAGATTCATTTTAGCAGAACACCCTCTCCTGGTTTCTGAAATCTAAGAACTTGTCTATACTGGAGGATGTTTTGCACTAGTGTAGACACACCAATGTTGCTACACTAATGCCATTCCCTATTGTATATGTGCTGCCCTGGTATACAGTAGAAGTGACTTGTCGCAGTGTAAGCATACTGCAGTTTCAGCCAGGGTAAGGGACACTACAGTAAATTTTTTACTTCAGTGCATCAGATCTTCAGCAGGTGAAATCCTTGCACCACTAAATTTAACGAGAGCTTTGACACTGGTGTCAGTGAATCAGGATTGCAATCCTCACCCCTCTCCCTAGTGCATATAAAGCCTTAACAGTATGTATCTGAGATTGCGACACAGAGCTTATCGCTAAGGAAGATTATACACCTAGCAGCTGCAGTGCATTAGGTACCATTCAGCATGCCCAACTTCTGCTAGCTAACAGCCAGCTGCTTGTAATTGGGGGTGACCTTCATGCCATTCAAGGAACATCATTTCCACTCTTCTCACCCCTCTAACTGATGCAGGATAGCTGAAGAGGGAAATTAGTCACAATAATCTCCAACTCACTCAAGGCACTTGATATTCAGGAAACCCACCAAGTGGTATAAATAGAGTGGAAAATGTGACATCACACATTAATTGTAAAAGAACATGAGGGCTGAGGGAATAGCTCAGGCCTGAGTAATATGTTACGTTTAACGGTTGAGTAAAATTTCATCAGCATTTAAACATGTATTTCTCCAAAAATGATTTTCTGCAAACACCTGGCTTTACCAGACAGTGTAAGCATTTAGCTGTCTTTGAAAAATCACGCTTACAATGTGTAATTAGGTTTCCATATGAGTTGCACTTTGCTCCCTTTATTTTCTTACCAATTAAAGTGTATCACCAATTCATGCCCCATCCTTTCTATGCACTTCACTGATTCACACAACCTATGCATCTCAGTTTCACCCAGGACTTTTAATATGTTTTAAAGTTATAGAGGGAATAGCCCTGAAACTACAGATGTGTTAATGATTTTAATCAAACTAATCTAATACTCTGTAGAATATCCCACAAGCTTTAAAAAGGTGAATTGGATATAGATTGTGTTAATTTGCCTTTCTAATATTGGATATAGTACACTGGTCATGGCATTGCAATTAATTGTTTGTAAAATGGAAAGCAACATATAAATGCTTATTACATGTGTATCAATAGCTACATTTGTATAATTATCTGTCTATTCCTCATCACTGTAGTGTCTGCGCATTTTCTAACTAAGAAAGGACAAGGATCTCTTTCTGTCTCTCTCCCTGCCAGCCCCTTTATTTTGCAGAAGTACAATAACAAAAGAACATTAACAAACACTGCATACACAGAGACTAAAATACAAATTGCTAAAGAAAATACAAGTATGGCAATATTTTTAGTTCATGATCCAAAAATAACAATGCATGTGCACAATGGAAAATAGTACTTGGATGTCCCAATCAGATGGGTCTAAAGTTATAACATTTGAGAATGACCAACTTGAAACACTCCTTTCTATGAGCTAAGCTCTGGATTCTAGTGCAAACCCCATAGAAACATATATTGCACCAGGGGACGTAGAGGAGGAGGTTAAGAAATCTCTCCTGCCAGCATATAGTTTATTAGTAGAGGCACAATTGCTGTGGCCTCTGGAAAGGGATATTTCAGCCAGCAGATCAGTGCAGGTGTGTCTTCGCTGATTATATGTGTGGCCATCCTTCTCTTTTCTGTTTCACTCTGAAGCATGGAGCTGCCATGGAAAAATCTGCTGGAGAACTTTTACACGGTAGCATAGACAGGGTGCAGGCCTGGGGCTCCTGTGTAACAAGAATTGCAGCAGTTCTGTGGCATTTAGGACCGTACGCGTCAATGAAAAGGAGGGGTGGGTTTGGTCTTTTAGGAAATCAGTCAACTCTCAGAAACAAGGAAAAATACATAATTTGAAACTAAAGTGAGAAGTTAATACACATATATATGTATGGTCTACAGGATCAGGTCCTCCTTAAGCAAAGCTCTCAGTGAAGTCCCATAAGTCCTGAGTGGCTGCAGGGGTAAACGTTATATTTGAATCCACAGCCCATGTAAAATCCTAGGCTCAGATTTTAAGAAATGTGTGTGTATACTTTTACTCATGTGAAAACTGCATGGTTTAATGCCTGATAAAAGTGCACCAGTCAGCATTCTGAGTGTGCAAATCCCACGTTTGCATGTAAGCGTTAGAGCATTTGCATACCCCAGCTGAGGTGCATTTAAAAACCCATGTACTTTTTGAAAGCTGGGCTCTCTTGTTTAATTAATGATAACTATACCAAACCAAACCAATCACAGATGTCTGTGAAAGTACAGTTCTAGCTATCCATTTCAGGCAAAACAATGAATCAGCATTTATCCCCCCCAAACTGCATGGAATTCAAGCAACCAATTATAACAATGGCATACTTTAAAAATATCCTGAAATCAGCAAGTTTAAATACTTTTGTGGATCTGAGCCTATATCATTGATAACAATGTTGGCCTTGATCCTGCAAACACTTAGGCATGTGCTTAACTTCAGGCATGCTGAGTGGACCAATTGACTGGAATGAGACTGCTTACAGGGCATAAAGCTAAGCATATGCCTAAGTCTTTGCAGAATTGGCTTACCCTGGCTTACGAAAACTGAAAAAAAAATATTTAAGTGGGAGTGAGGTTCCTGAGCATTTTTGAGGATCTGGGCCTTAGTCTCTTCAACTTTTCACCTTTTATACTGTGCATTTACTTTTTGTAGTTCACCCAGCAGGGCTAAAATACTGAGGCCTGTGCCTGATGCAATCAATAACAAAACACCAAGAGATTTCAAAAGAAGCAGGATCAGGTCCCTAGCCTGTTCAGTGTTATTGTTTGCTTCTAGTAAGTTTCTATTTCTGGTTCTTATGCACTAGCTCAGATCTGGTGTCTGGGTTGATACTAGAAGAGGGAGATGTTTAAATCATTTAGAACAAAAAAATTGTTTAATTGAAATATTTTATAAAAAAGCACTTCCAGCTATATTACGTAGTGTTAACACCAACACTTCCACCCCACACATGTGCACATGGAGTTCCACCACCACCACTTTAATTTATTTATTTAAAAAAATCTAAATGCCAGGCCTAAATTAAATAAACTGGGTTCCTTTAAATGCCAAGCAATATAATAAATCATTAAACTGCAGGGTTGAGTTTTTTTGGGAAACTTACAAACTTTAAATGTAAAAACCTCTCTCTTTTCAAAATATAGGGACAACACATGAAAAGTGTCCCTACAATAAATATTATAGGCAGGCCTTCTTCCACCTCTCACTGAAGTCAATAGGATTTATGTGTCAGAAAAAGCTGCAGGACTGGGCCCACATAATGTTAACAAAACAGATCAGTCATAAATGCTTAGAAAAAGAGAACAGATGTCAGAAATCTCTTAAATGATCTTTATTTTTAGATGTTCCTCTTTTTACTGCCATGTGTTCCAAATACCCAAACTGACAAGGCAATAGATCTGGTGTGGTTGAAGATTTCCATAATAGAAATATTAGTCTCCTATATACTGTCTCAAAAAATCAATTGAATGCTACCCATTGCTAGGGGAGTTAATAAAAGAAGTTAACTCAAATAAAGATATATAGGTCCCTAGATACGGGACACTCAGAAATGAAGTTTGTGTGATTTACTGCCTCAGTCTAGGATAACACTTGGGAACAAAACCATGCCACATGGATTAACATTTCTGTATGCCATTTACATTCCTAACAGTCTTTATCCATTTAAATCTATAGTTTGGCTGGAGTTCAATGGGTTCTAAAGAGGTAACTTGTGTTGTAGGAGTCTCACTCATAAATCAGTTGGTGTGTTTGATATATTTGTGTATATGCAATATCATGTGACCTGTAACCAGATGTGTGATGGTACCTGTGCACAGCCAAAGTACAGTGCAAGGGGAGTTCTGGGAGTGGGAGGCTATAACTTCCTTTCTCTTCCCATGCTCTCCATCCTAGGGCCTACAGTATCATCTGCAGTTGCTGCACCCTCCTCTGCAATAGGGTTCAGCTGATGAATCCATATAGTTGCAGATCAATTACACACCCTTGCCCCTCCTCCACCTTGCTCCAAAAGCCCCCAGCATGTCAGGGTGGAGGGAGCCCCTCTGGAATATACAAGTATGTAATGCACACATGGAGTGCAAGCTGCATTCTGCTCCACCCCTGCACCAGTTGCTCTTCATTCAGGGCCTTCTGTGGTCCTTAGCTGAGCCAGAGAATGTAGCGTTATATGAATAGCGCATCACTGTTTATATACCCTCCTTTGGTAATTTTAGTGTATTAAGGCTTAACCTTGCACCCACTGAATTCAGTGGGAGCAAAATCTGACCCTATGTGAAGACCTGGCTTATTGATTTGTCTGAGTGACATGCAGTAATAAATGGCGAGCACTAGCTGTAGGAACAGAGTTTGTGTCGGATTGGACTTGTGAGTCATGGAGTTTTCTTGCCATTTTTCCATTGCAGGGGCTGTCCCCCTCCCAGTGAAGTGGCAGGGCAGTGAACCCCAGAATCTACCAGGGGCCAAAAACCATCTGTGTGGCACTCTTGTGCTTCTTCACTACGCCCTGGCCCTACACCGCATTCCTCTGCCTGCATGGGAGCAAGGGTTGAGTAAAACCATGCTCTGAGGACTTTTTCCACTGTGTGCTACTCTCAGAACCAATTCATATGGCAGGGGGTGCAGCTAAAATTGGGACTGACTCCACCATCATTAACTTAGGTGAGGAATCTCTGTGGGGTTGGGTAGGCGGGGGTAAGGTGGCCATACCATCAGCTCCGTCCACTCCAAGTCATGGATCCTGATCCCCATAGGTAAGTGCAGATGCTCAGCTGGTGCAAACTGTCACATCTCCATTGACTTCAAAGGGAGAAAGAAGGTGGGTGGGTGGGTGAGAAAACCAGCCAGTGCTGGCCATCCCTCCTGCTCAGATCTCACACATTTTCATCCCTGCCAATCAAGGATCGAGCTAAACCTTAATCTAATTTCAAATGATGCAAAGATCCGAATGAGGAAAGGTATATATTTTAACAAAGTTCACTAAAGGATGGACAGTGGTATGGATCCAATCCTGCACACCCAGAGTTCTCATTGAAGGTTTGAGAGGGCTGGGAATGGACTGGTCCATGATCAGAAGAGTCATCTGCATGAAAAAACAAATTACCCTACAAATTATAACCTTCAATTTATGTCCAGGGTCCATATATAGGATTTATTTTTAATTTGAAAATTAGAATGAAGTAGTCTACAAACTCTTTCTAAGAACTGAATTTAAACCTTGTTGCTGGATTTTAAAAGGGAGTTTTAGTATTTTCTAAAATAAGTCATTTAAACTTGGACAAAATCTTTACAATGCTGAAGGTAATTTAAGCAACTATAATTTCTTAAGCTTTGTAATTTTGGACCTGATCCTGTAGGCTTTATTTAGGCACCGCTGCAAGCCTCCATCTCATCCCAACTGCAGATCAGGCCTTTTTATTCAGATTGCACATATGAGCTGGAATTTGGAAAAGCACCTAAGGGTGCTGGGTGCTTTTAACTCCTTTAGGTGTTTTGAAAATCTCTCCAGTGGGGTGAACCTTGCTTTCACTGAAGTCAATAGAAATTTTGCTACTGAGCTCAGTTGGAGCTGGGCCAGACTTCCAGATACATCACATAATAATGCAGCATGGGCAAATTTTAGATAAAGCACTTTCTACTTGCCATTTCCAAGAGGGATTGATACAGTTTTCAACCTACAGCTGAAGCTCAGCATACTTAAGGAATTTAAGCCATTTTGCTTTTCATGCACAGTCTATGTTGCTTCTGTTCTATAACTAGATTTCAAACTTTTTTTAATATAGAATTTCAAATTCCAGTATAACTAATTATTAAATCATGTCAGTGATAACTACAGATAATTTATTTTGTATCATTATGCACTATTCCTGTTTTCTTTAGGATCCCTTCACTACGTTTTTCTTTATACTCTGTTTTTAATTAAAACAATTAAAGACAGACAGACACACAAACCAGACCTAACACTATTTTAGTCAAAGCTGCTTAAATGTCAAGTCTCTACATGGCAAGTTTCAGGCTGAAAGGAATGTTTTTTTGCCAACTGATAAAGCCCAAAAAGAACAGGAAGCTATAACAAAAATGTTGACAAAACCTAAATGATAGGGGCACGAAGAGTAACACTATAACACTGTCATACAAAGAGGGGAAAGACAAAGTGTATTACAAATGTGTTGCTTGTTATACAGAATCCTAAGGGCAAAAGCAATGTTTACTCAGTTACAGGACTCAGAAAATTAGCTTATAGTTTTCAGCTATAAAGGCTTTGGCACCCTCTGCTGGATTTGTGATGTTATAGGCTCCCTGAGCTAGTAGAAATGGGGCGTCTGATCCAATGTATATAACCCGAATGTGCTGATAAGAGAGCCAAATCGGATCACACATATATGCACATTATTATACTCCGGTCTCTGTACTCCCTTACTAATGAAGGTGTATTCTCCACCATCCTCATTTGTATAGACTATGGACTACTTCGGAGCTCCAATTGTTTTATTGTTATGAGTATTACAGTAGCACCAAGAGGTTCTAACCTAGATCAGGGCCTCGTTGTGTTAGGCACTGTACAAAACACATACTAAGATAGTCTCTGCCCCACAGACATTTCAATTTAAATAGACAAAGTTGACAAAGGATGGGAGGGGAGGCAGAGGCACAGAGTGGGGAAGTGACTTGCCCATGGTCACCAGCAGGTCAGTGGCAGAGATGGTAAGAGAACCTAGGTCTCCTGAGTCCTGTGACTGTGCTCTGTCCATTGTTTCTAGAACTTTTGGTATCCTTCAAGTTGAATGGCTGTGTAGACTGAAAACTCCAAGCGTCTAGATTCTTTTAATTTTTTTTTTTTTTTAAAAACACTGACCAAAAGTGAGTAAATCACAAGAAATGTTATTTGTTTTGAGTTAAAATGAACATATTAACAAATGGCCAGAACTTGACCACTTTACTCAAATAGGCAGTCCCCTGGACCTCTGAGTAAGCTGAGCAGGATTGTTCCTCCACCTCTGCCTGTCATGTATAACATATGTGCTGTATTGAGAGATGAGTGACTTGTTTGAATAAAATTAGAACCTTGTGCAACATTCAAGCTGGTGCTTACTAACTTTTGGGCACAATTTACAGGTAGGTGCTTGCAAAATAGGCTCTTGTCGTTCAAAAAGGTTCAGACCACTTCCTCCTGACCCCCACTATTTTTTTTAATCTTCCTGGATGCTTTTGCTCTGCCTGAGTCCAGGCAGGATTGGAAGAACTGAAATAGTGGGGGAAAAAGCTATTCTTGAGGCATTTCCTGTCCTTACGGGGACCACAGGAAATCTCATGGGAAAGCTTTCCCTGGTGATAGCTCGAGTGCAGGTCTCCAGACTCAGGAGGCTTGGATGTGATTTAGGGAAGAAACTACACTCCAGAGTGTGGATCTCTGAACCAAACCAAACCAACAAATTTGGGAATATGGCACCATCACTAGCTGTCACAGCATGTGACAAATGCTCTCACTCTGACATTCAGATTTATTTTTTAAATATTAGATGCTATATCAAGACTTGTTTCATGTTTTTAACTAATTCTGTAGTGGAAAAAGATATCAATCTTTGACAATGTCTTATGTCCCATCACAGCTTTAGTATTTCAACTCCTTACTTTCCCATGGCTTAAAACCCATCCTGAACATCCGAATTCTTTGTTCGTTCAGGAGATCATTTTCTCTTATTTATTTTTCAATTGACTTCAGTGGGAGCATGATCTAGCCCCAAAAGTGGTCAGTCATCTTACCAGGGACCTCATTCCAGGCAGAACAAAACTGCTTGCCACTCATCCTCTCTCCTGCTCTTCATGTTCATCTTTTCTTGTTCTTGCAGAACACTCCACTCTCCATCCTCCCTAGTTGGCTTTTATTCCTTTTGCGTTCACAGATAGAAGGAACTTGTTTATCACTAAAATTACTATTCAGTTGCTTATGATCTATCAGGCAAAGCAAGTTCCATATGTACACAATAAGCATTTCCAGGCAGAATCAAAAAAATCAAAGCAATTGCTAGAAGGAGGCTTGATGACAAGCGGTTTAGTACACTAGCCTTTCACTTTTGGTGTTGCAATTTTCCTGAGTCACACGGGAATTTAATGGAATCATGCTGTTTTTGCTGGCAGCTTTTCCCTTTCTCAGATGGTCAGCATATTGCGGAATTGGGAGTTGTTAGCATAGACTCCAAAGCCTGCAGAAAGTCCTGGGCCTAGATCCACAGTAAGACTACAGTCAGAGTTAGGCACCTAAGTCCAACACTGAGATCCTCAAAATTCCCACTCAGCTGCTGCCTAACCTTGTATCCCCAGCTTCCTGAGTAGGGATGGGTGTAGGACACATCCCTCTCCTCAGCACTTGCTAGTTTAGGCAGCTCCCGGCCTAGCAAGCTGGCTTTTGTGGATCCATTCTCAGGTGCCTGTCTGACCCAATGCCTTGGGTAAGGAGCCTCTGCACCTTACCCAGCATCCGTGGATTCCACTGGGTGGCAAGGCATGTAAGAGTTCGGCTCTACAATGCCTAAGTCCCTTTGTGGAGCTGGGCCTTACTGACTTCAGAGATCTTCTGCCTACACAGAGCCCACTGAAGAGTGTTGTTGGGGCCCTTGTAATAAACAGTCAGCGCTGGATTGCAACAGCAGGGTGGTGGTTGGTTCTGGGAACCCTGACAGTGCATTGAAGAGAGGCCAGAACAGTCATTCCCTTTATAATCCGCCTCCTCTCTCCAGTACCACTTGTGCAGTGCCTCATGTAGCGGAGCACCAGTGAAAACAACGACAAAACACATCTGTCGTCAAGATCTGAAGACACATTTATGTCCAGATCTTGCTGATACTACTCATGGAGCCTATTAGATGACTCACCTGGGTAAGGTGAGCAGGACTTGGCCTGGATCTGATTTTATTTGAATTTGCTCTATCGCAGATAATAATGTTTACGCCTGGGGCATTCCATACGCAGCTCCAGTAAAGTACATTTCTGATTCTTTAAAAAGTTGTTAATGTCTCAGTACCTGAATTCAGCAGTTCACCAGTGTTCGGTTAATTTCTGTGAATCCAGTTTAGGACAGCAACACAGAAGTGTACTAAGGTGTGGTTTGAGCAGTTATAAAATACATTGTTTCAGATGAAAGTTTTGTACATACAGGAGATACTGGAAATAAATTGGCACAGCTAGAAGTTAAAACATTAATCTTTTGAAGACTATATTGCTTTGGAAATTGTATCCTGTGCACCTGGTTCTCCTCTCACAGCAGTTTTATACTTGGGTAACTTCCTTGACTTCAGTGGAGTCATTTCTGATTTACACCACTGTCAGAGAAGAAACAGGACAGATCTATTCAAAATTAAAGTTAAAGGGTAACTTGATCACAGTCTGCAAGTACCTACATGGGAAACAAACATTTAATAACAGTCTCTTCAGTTTAACAGAGAAAGGCATAACATGATCTAATGACTAGAAGATGAAACTAGACAAATTCAGACTGGAGGCAAGGTGTAAAAAATTAATCAAGGGTCATTGTGGATTCTCCATCACTGGCAATTTTTAAATAAAGATTGGATATTTTTTCTAAGAGATCTGCTCTAGGAATTATTTTTGGGAAGTTCTACAGAAAAGATCAGATTAGATGATCACAATGGTCTCTTCAGACCTTGG
Source organism: Emydura macquarii macquarii (assembly GCF_026122565.2). NCBI lineage: Eukaryota > Metazoa > Chordata > Testudines > Chelidae > Emydura > Emydura macquarii. The sequence goes on along the minus strand of NW_027131105.1, from coordinate 3,566,683 downwards.
AATCTATGAAAATCCTGCCTTCTAGGCCATTGCTGTGGTAGTAGGAAAAAACAGGGTTTCCCCAAACCCAGCCTCAATTTCCCCACTCATGTAAGCCAGCAGATCATCTCACCAGCTGGTGCATCAATGAAGCTCACACTGGTGTCAATATTTCATTCCCTCTGCCAACAGATTCATTTTATATTTGACACACGACACACGACACACGACACACTACAACCTCAGTCCAGACAGTAAAGCAGGCCCTGTCCTCGGGCCTCTGCTAAGACCTGTGCCTCAGAGGGTTTCTGCTGTTGCCTATACAGCAGGTATCTCCACCTAGGTTCTTCACCTAAGCGATGTGGCAAGCTCCCGCTCCCTTCCCCTGCCTCAAGGTCTTCTGCCACCACTGCTGACTCACCACCCCAATTAAGCTGCTTGTTTATCATTTATCTCATGACCTGGGAGGCAGCTAATTAGTCACAAGTGGGGCTACACCCAACATCTTTAAAGGGGCCATCCCACCCTGCAACATACAGCATCTCCTAACAGAATCAGGGCATCATTCCACCTGAGTTCTAAAGATGTATCAAAACCCTGAGTATCTTTAATGGCTTCTCGTGTCACACAGCCAACATGTAACAACCTTCCTCCAAAAGTGAGAAACAGTAGAGCAACAGCTAATCTACAACAGTGAAATTAGTTCCTTAACATTTAACTCCACAATAGATAACTCTGTGAGACCAAGTATATGGCACTCAATGTTTTTTCCTTCCAAATCATACTAAGTTTCTGCGATTATAAAACAAAAACAGCTAAACGAATATTTGTATATGAGTCAACTGAACTCTAAATCTTACGGAAACAAACTTCCCTACTGGAGTGCAGCTTCTTGAGACTGTTTTAACAGCTAACGAAAACTTAAAAGCCTCCAGTCTTCTTCCTACATGTATTTGATATTGATGTTCTACTGAGTACTCAGAGCAGTGACTCAAAAGTAGCCACTCAGGATTGACCTATTGTCTCTGGAGGAGCTAGTTCTTCAATGATTGGGCACTGGGGTTTAAATGATAAAGTCCTCTTCTCAATTTATGTAAGGGCTTCAAGGCTGACATCTCTGTAAATACTGAGCCCCTCATTTACAATTTATTGCTTGGAGAAATCTGTTCTAATTCCTCAGAAGTTACAAGACATAAAAACAATTAAATTAACACCATAAGAATTGCTACGTTCCAATAAAAATACTTTATTAATTAATTTTAAATGAGAAAGCAAATGAATTAAAAAACTAATGGGATTAAGGCCTTACCAACACACACAAGTTATATTGCTTTAACTATACCAATATAGTTAAAGTAGTACAGTCCTCCCAGTAGCCTGGACAGAGTTATAAACAATATAAATGTGCTTTTACCAATATGATTTGTTCCTGTATGGAAAAGGGAATGAGGCTTATAAGCACATTTATCCCAGTATAACTGCATCCACATTAGCGATTGTACTAATATATCAGTTAAAAAAAATCACCTCTGATAGCCCATGTAGTTATAACAGTGCAGAAACTGTGTACATAAGTCTAATTTGGGGTTAAGGCTGCATGTTAGGATTTTGTATTTTGTTTAATAACTGGTATTGTTTCAATGGACATGATGTAGCACAGGTATAACAACACATGATCCGTGCTGTATAAATCATGATTTTTAAACTTATTTCCTGTTTTGGGGGTATAAATTATGACTGATCACAACTTTAACTTCATAAATGAAGTTTTTTCCTCTCTCTGGGTTATATAAAACTGGAGTTAAATAAGAATAAGGCACAGTATTTGTCTATATTTTATTATACACCTGACCTAGGCAATCTCACAGTTCAAACTTCCAAATGAATTTAAGTTCTACCAACTACTTTTTGAATCAGTGCAGCTATAGAGATGGTGTGATTTTTTTTTAATAAGGGATCTAGGTGATTATTTCTTCATGCTTGCAGCCCTCATCAAAAGTGCCATTTTCACTGCACTACAGATTTGTCCCAGAGATCACTTGGGGAACGAAAGGGTTGAGTAGCATTGGGACCCCAAAGGTACACAGCTTTGGTAAAGGTGCCATGACCACAGGAAAATAAGGACATACCCAGAAACAGAACCATTGTTATATGCTCCTCCCAACTATGCATGGCAAGGCAGTTCATAGTGACAGCATGAGTTAAAACAACCAAAGGTAGCTTTAGCTTACATGGGTGGCAATAGTGTATATGGAAACAGTGGCAAAGACAGTAAGAGATCACAGCTTGTTACAATAGCTAGTGTTCCAATAAGGGGCACTAACATACATTGGCAAAGGCTCCTTGCAGGTAGCGCTTGGTGAGAGAACTATGTATGTACAGTAAATATTGCACGGTCTTGTCTTTGTTTCTTTATGTGCACACACAGCCTGCCACCAGATTGTCGCGGCTACTGCTTCAGAGAGCGAGGGGACCAATCTGCAACCTCAACTACCTTAGATTACTGCCACTTCAGTTCAAGAATACAGCCTGTATGACCCATCCACAGGTGACTGTTTTGCTGTGGACAGATAAAGGCTAGAGGTCTTTTTGTTCTGAGTTTATACAGTGCCTGGCACAATGGGGTCCTGGTCCCTGACCAGAGCTTCTAGTGCTATGATAAATACATAATAATAATGATAGAGCTTGTGCTCACAGACTGTGCTACACACCATCTCACTGGTGGACTTTATATTTACATTTCACTTCAGCCAGAAAGCCATTGACTGGTTAGTGATCCTACCGTTTGAATTAAAGCTCGAGATTTTCTAGCTGCTTTGTCACAGATGGGGGAAAAATGCATATTAACACACTGAATAAATGTGTTTATTTAAAGGGGATGATTTGCAAATAAATCCCCCCCCCTCCTCCGCAAATCCCAATTATAAGATCTCAAATCACTATAGGCCAGACTGTGAACTCTCTACCTGCATTGGTGAGTGGTTACTCTTCCAAGCAGTTCAACAGACCTGATTTTCAGAGGGCAGGTGCTCAGCACTCTCTGAAAATCAAGCCCCTTTAAGAGGTCTCAATTTGAGCCCTCAACAATTGAGAGACCACATATTCACCTATGGGAGTAAAGGGTACACAATACAGCCCTAAGGATCAAGTCCTACCTCCTCCTCCCTGACGTGCTGAGACTTTTGGCTGCAGAACCAGTACAGCTGTGCTGTTCAAGAGGGAGGAAAGGGAAGAGAAGAGTAGGGGGGGTGCATGCCCCCTGAGTAGTGCAGAGTTCGGCTCCATCATGCAGATGGGATGGGGGGGGCTAGTGGATCTTCTACATAAACCCATCCACCCTCCACACAGGAGACATTTTATTGTCTTGGTAGCAGGTGTAGGGCCTTACAGATGCATAGTGACCATAGAATAGGTCCACAGTCTGGTCTGAGGAGCATTCCATTCCATTCCATGGAGCTAAATGCTGGAAGGGACTCAAAGAGTTAATACTGAAGGTCTTACTATATCTAGAAATAGCAGTGCCTATCCGTGTCACTTTCAGGTTATTAATAAAGCATTTACCTCTATAGCAGCCACATGTGCTTTTCTGTGCTTTGTGCTTCTTCCTGCAATACAGGATGTTGCTAGCCAGGGCACAGCCAGGTATTCAGGCAATGTGCTGGGAGGAAGGGTTTGGACTTTGCAAGATATTGCACATGGAGGAAGTTAACAAAAAACCAATCACTAAACACTTAAAAACACCACTTCTGCAGACCCTTCCATTGGAGACCCTCAAAGTGGAGGATCTCAGATTTTAGGGGCAGATTGGCATCACATAGAGGTGAATTTCACCCACTAATTAATCCAGCCTCTTATGATTCCAGAGAGGCCCAGAGAGTTCATTTAGTCGAGGCCACAAGGACCAATGTAAACCTAAATATTTGACATGGATTTTCCTCTTTTACTTAACTGCAAGGACTTGAGTTCAGAGTTCTATTATTCTCCTGCAAAAGCTGATGATTAAAATAAATACATACATAAATCCATGACGAGAACTGTAAGGAAGACCGCTCCTTGCTCTGCATCAGTCATTTGTGATGCTATCAACTTCTGTAAGAGAAATCCAGGGCTTGCCATGTAAAAAAAACATTTCAGGTTAATTTTCAAAATCACTGGTTTAAATTTTAAGGCTACATATGTATCATGATAGTGATTTGAGTACTTATGATTTATATTTCAGTAGCGCCTAGAAGCCCCAGTCATGGACAAGGACTCCATTGTGCTAGATGTTGTATAAACTTAAAACACATTTTTGCCTGGTTTTTTTTTTTAAGAAAGCATTTTAGATCCTATTTAACAGAGGTATATTCAGATGAGTCACACAGAAACAATGGCTTCAGTAAGTTAAATTTTTTCAATGAAAACATGTCGAACGATAACATACTTTATTAAATAGTTTACAGTGTTTCCTTGTGAGATGAAACAAAAGTTAATTACAACAACTGAAACTTCAGGAAGATGGATTGGTTTGATAGCTTCTCCATATGGCCTCCTTTTCATGGCAGCATGTGTACCACATCTTAAAGAGGGAGACAGGCTGTGTAAGGAAGGCACATTTGAACAATCAGACTGACACTTTTTTATTCGAGTGTATTTATTTTTTATCATGTGCTTTGACAGAAGTCTCATGAAGTGCTATGCTCCTGCTGTAGGGTCAAAGTCTTGTGACCTTCAGGGATTTTAGAGAAAAGGAACATAATTTTAGAGGGCATGTTTATTATTTCTGCAAATGTTCTGTTTTCTAAGCTAAGTGAACAGTTTTTCTGTATGTACTTAGATGACAGCTTAACTCCACTGGCTTGCTTTCCCGAGTAGTCTTGCCTGCCAAATGTTTTTTATCACGATCTGGCAAACAAATCAACAATATTAATAAATACTAGAGCTGAGTAAATAATGTATCTGATTTTTTTAAGTTTCTGTTGCTGCTTGCAGAATATTTGTGAGCAATTTGTGATTTACTTGCCTTTATTTGTTATTCAAATCTTTCAGTTTTTTTCAAAACTCTGTGGATTCATCACAAAAAGTCTGCAAATGTTGGTTAGTTGTAATTGTATGGATGAGTCACACAGTCTTGGTTCTATACCCTGATTGGATGAGTGAATGAGCTCTTCCATCATAAATACATATGCTTCTGAATTTAAAATTAAACTCCTGCAAATACTTTCACATGCAGCTTCAAAATTTGTTTTTACTGGCACAAATGTTCATGGAAAGAAGATGTGAAAGAGGGAAGAGAACAGACAAGGCAAACATGAATATCCCACTTTTCCAATATTTGCTGAGCTCTGATAAATGCAGTGAAGTTCAGTGGCTTTTTTCTAATGACAGAAATATATTCTGAATGTACCTTTCTGTATCACCTGCATTATTTCAAATTCTATTACATTGCCACTTTACAAAGTCTGGCCCAATTCTGTGTTTCACTATGGTGCTTGAACACTGCTCCAGCAGTACAAAGAGGCTGTAGGCCTAAAGGAAATGACCTGTGGGGAATATCGCTGATTTAAAGGGGTTTTCTATGCTGCCCTTCATTAGGATAATGCTGCGGACGTGTTGGGGGAGGGCAAAGATATGGTGTGCTCTGTCTACTTTCTGCGGTGAAACGGCCCCTACAGAGCTATTGCAGCTGAGCTTAAGTTAAGTGTGTCCCCAGATGTGCTCTAACATACATTAGGTGCTCACGAGGCCCTGGGCAGGTTAAGACTACTGGAGGCACAAAGGTGGTTTAGTGCTACCTTTGACTCTTCCCTCTTCCTGCACTGAGCTTAGCTCAGGGGGGATGGAGAGCATGCCCCACTGCTTTCTTCAAGAAACATTTAGTTCTGTTTTAATGAGACAGGTAGATCCAAAGGACTTGTAATGGGATTGTCACACTCCTTGCTAAGCTCCCCCTTGTGGGTGATCACCAGGTAGCTGTGTTTGCACCCAAACATTGAATCTGTGTGCTTCTAATCTAAGCAACCCTGGGTTTGGGGAAGCAACAGCTATAGTCTCTGGCCTCTCGGGCATATTTCCTGAGTGCAGACTCTGCTCTTACTTCTAGGGACCCTATGGTCCAGCTACCCTGGGCCCCAGGACCAGTGCTGACTCTTCCTCCCTCCCCCCTATTTCCCCACTCCCAACAACACACCATATCACTCAAGTACAGCCTTCCCAGAGCACCACCCCCTGGGTACTGTTTTATAATTTAACCCATCAGAGACACGTGACATTGAAACATAAGAAACCAACTTTGCAGAGCAATTTCTAAACCAATCACTCCTTACTCTCAGACAAAGCCCAGGAGCTACATAGATATAGGCAAAACACCTGCACACAATTCCCTACCTTAGACTCCTCACCACGCTGGAGCCTTCTTTGGGTTTTGGTCAGTGCCTTCAGGAATTCCAAATCCATTCTCCTAACTTAGTTTTGTCTTTCAGGTCATGGAGCCACTTCTAACTCCTGTAACAACAAAGTTCCCTATAGCTTGTTCAGGTCCAGCAGCCAAAAGGTTCCCCTTGCTCAGAGAGCATGTCTCTTTGTGTTCCCTGAGCCACCCAGAGTCTGTGGAGTTTTTTAAAAGCCAGCCCCAATCCTTATTTCTTTGATGCTTCTTTTCTGCAGGGGATTTTCCTCTGCTGCTACCTCTCCTCCTGCAGACCAACAGGTAGAACTGATTTTTCCCTAGGCTGCAGCATTATTCTAAAGTGCTCTCATTTAGGTATCTAACTTTCCATTGTTCCTGGCCTGGGAGGTGTCATCAGCCCCGTAGCAAATGGCTGACTCAATATACACTAAGACATTCAATGAAACAAGCAATTTCATAACATCAATCAGAATTCATAAATTTCACACAGACAAATTTCCCAAACTCTCATGAGGACCAACGTCCCTTTCACCTCTAGGCCAGAAGTACAAATCCAGCACAGGTCAGCAGTGATCAAAAATCATCACCATATGAAGGCATGTCTATGTGAATTAATTTGTTGGTGTCAATCCAGTTCCCTGTGAATAAGTTTCCATATCACAAAAATCACCTGATACTTGGAACTAATTACATTCTTATTAGCAATCTCAAGGAAAACTAAGGATGTCATGGGCAGGGGCATTAACCACAATATTTTCTCACATTTAGATACATTTCTTTCTGGCCAGGGTTTAGGGTAGACTAGCAAGAGGCTGTGGTCTAGATTACTTCTTGGAAGCTTAAAACTGAAATATCATGCAAATTTGTTTTCCTCCATTGTAATTCATTGTGAACTTGATTTGCTTCTGTAGGGCTGTTCTTGAGCACATGTGCTGCAGGCTTCTTTCTTTCTTACAAAAAAGAGCATCGAAACAGTTTAAAGCATTTACATATAATGTGAGCTTTGCAAACAGATATTTCAAACAAATATGGTAGGTCACATTTGGGTGTACAAAGTTGGGTAGTATCACTTTACTCTTCTCTCTTTCCCAAATGTGTATTTGGGTAAAGCAGAGGACAAGCTCCCAGATCCTGAAAGGTATTTGGGTTCCTAACTTCCATTGAAATCAATAGGAGTTAGGTGTCTAAATGCCAATGAGGATCTGAGCCAAGTTCTCAAGATCCCTATTTTCTGTTCCCCACTCTTCCACTGAATGGCTGTTTGACTTTAAGCATGACACTTTAATTCTCTGGCCACAATTTTAAAAGGTGATTTTAATGCTCTGCACTTTCTGAAAATCTGACCCCTTTAAGCTGTAGACACATGAAAAATGGAGGCACTGAAAACCTCTCATCATTTTTTAAAATCTTGGCCTCTGCCACTTAGTTCCATCTGCCTACCTGCCTGAGAGAGATTCAGACATAATTAAAGTTTAAAAAGTGCTTTTGGTCCTTTCATAAAAGATTCTCTAGAAGTGTTTTTCTTTACGTTAGAGCACAAGGAACCTCCATATTTCTATGATGACACTCTTTGAACAATTCTTCACCTAATCAGGAGCAAACATTGGATCCTGCTTATTATGGTCTACTGATTGTAAAGACCAAACTACTGTTTTGGGGGTCCTGACATGAAAAGTGGCTGACAACTCTAAAACATACAATAAAATGTGTGCAGGAGTGAAATTCAATACACAGCACTGAAAATAAATAAAATCCTATCAATAACTAAAAAGCAGTAAATTTGACTGAAAAAAATCAATAGGAGATTAAAGGGTGATAGCATGACAAGAGAAAGGGTTAAGTCCTTTAACAGCATACAATAGGTGCCATTTGTCTCCTCTGGAGAGAGATAAAAGGTGAGATGGGAAGCTGGATTGAAGGAGGTGTTCTGGGGCCAGAAACTCAGCTTGTGTAAACAGTAAAGCCATTGCCCTGAATTGATCAAAATACAAACAAATGCTATGCAATGCATTTTAGGATCTGGCCTCTAGATTTTAATAATTGCATCAAGGCATTCTGTTGAATATATCTATTGTCTTAACAGCAGCCTCTCCAATTATTTTTGTCTTGCTGTTAGCGGGCAGATGCAGCAAAACGGTGCTATCTTCCTCCTTTTGTTCCCTTCCTGTTATGCTGAGGTTTGTTACAAACAAGACAGATATTGTAGAATGTGTGATGGGTCTGGGTAAACAATGTAAATAAAAGGCCTCTAGTGAGAAGCAAGAACATCTCTGGAAGGATTGTGTTCCCTCAGGGAAAGAACACAAGATACAGCCATTCCCAGTGAGAAAACAGAACTCAAGAAAAAGCAGCACAGAATAAAGAACTGCAAACCCAGTGCTTGGAATGGGGAGTAGTGAGCTAAAGGCAATCTCTGGGAAGTGATGGGCAGGGTTTCCAATCATTTATAACATCAGTTGTATAATTTTTCACCATTCTCTAAATATTTTAGATTGTCAAAAGTTTCCATTCTCTTAAATCTGAAAAAGGTAAAATCAATAAATCGATACAGTTCAGTGAGTCAGCTTCTTACTTTGCACATCTATAATACCACTCTTCTGAAGATTTCAAAGAAACTTACAAAGAAGGATAAGTATTATTTTGTAGATAGGGAATCCATGGCAGGGCACCTTATTCTCATTTATGGCCCCATTAACTGTCAGAGTGGTGTTAAGAAGCCTTAGAGTAAATGAGAATCAGGCACAGAGAGTTTAAGTGACTTTACTGAGGTCATACAGAAAGTGTGTGCCAGAGCCAAGACTAAAACCCAAATCTCAAGGCCTAGCACAGTGCCCTAACCACAACACAACAATATAAATCATGTATTAAATTAATTGTAATTTAACATAAACAGTCTGTGTTGCTGTGTATCAAAAGAATCCACAATCATATACTTAGAAGCAGGGTTTTTTTTTAATTTTGTTTTTAGTTGCACTCTGATGCCAGATGCAGATCTGACAGTGGAATCAGGATTATGTTCCAAAATGCCCTCCTGACTTTATTTTTTTATATCTTGTGTCAAAATGTCTGAGCCATTCTCTGTTTGATAAGCTTTGTGCTGTTCTTTGCTAAAACCGTAACAAAGCATTTTATTAAATTGCTAATGTACACAAACCTCAAAACAAAAATCTGTTTTGCAGAAATGTTTGGCTTCCAGAATATTCTACACAAAGGCACACTCGATCGAATTCAACCCTTGCATAAGAGAACACGAGTGCCATTTAAGTCAATGAAAGAACAGCATTGTTCCAAAACTTCTCTTGGATGAGACACAAAACTGATGTCTTATCCACTTGTAATCATTTAAGATCCTGGGGCATTTTTTGTAGGACTACTGGTTTAACCCTAGTGACCTAGACAAATTGCAAACTGAGTAATAACATTCTGCCCACCTGAAGTGAGTTCAACCAGCAGCTTCAATGGAAGAAATCTTCATGTCTTCTCACAATCAGGTAGTGATACTGGTGTGGAATGATTACTACGTTTTAGCCCAGAGGAGTAGTGACATCAGTGGAGCTGAAGAATTAACTGGATCTGCCAGTCTTGTCAACATCTGAGAGAGATACTGCCTTCAGGATGAGGAGGAGATGGAAGAACCAAAGAATGAGATGGCTACCAGAAATAGAGTTAACCTAATAGATCCTGCTTCCTTTCCTTCTTGCTATTTTCCTTTTTCTGATTGTCTTTTTAGGCTTAACATAAGATGTGCTTGGGGTACAATCAAATGCACTATAGTCTTGTCTATATTAGCAAATCAAACCATTGGTACCTGACCTGTTGGGACAGCACTGATGTAGGTACCAACAGTGCAGTGCATCCACACCAACCATGGTGTTTTGGAGCACTTTGGTATCAGTTGTGCCCCACAGCCAAACTAATGCCATCCTACACTGCTGCACTATCCTCTGGGTACCTATTTCACAGTACAGGATACAGCTTTCTGAAGCTGTGAAATTTCAAGAGGCCTTCTAGGAGCTTTTGGGTAGGTCAAGAAAGTGATGGTTAAATTCCCATGATACCCATAGACCTGGAGCCATTTCCTAATCATTTTCTCAATATGGAGGGCAGGATGAATTCCCATCTCTTGTGTCTTGCTCAGCAGGATAGGTCTGCTGTTCCTTCTGAAAAGTAGTTATGAGGTAGTTGTGCTGAGATAAGAGTGTCTTCAGTCATCTCCATGGAAAAGCTAGTGGCGATTTTCCTGTGGAAGTGGGCTACCCTGAATAGATATTGGTCAGTTGAGCACCAGTTGGGATTAGGAATTCCATTGAGAGTGCCATTGTGATGGAAGTTTGCAGGGTCATGTATTGCAGGAGTGTGTGATTGACGTGCCAGAGCTCAGTGAGGAATCTGAACAGTTGGGGTTCCCAAACTATGCAGGAGCTATTGATGGGACTCATGTGCCCATTCTGCATCCCCAGCAAGACCAAGAATACAATTTACATAATCTAGAATAAAAAAAATGTTTTAAAAATATTTTTGAAAGGAAACATGCATCGCATTCATTTGCCACAAGGTGGCAGATGTTGATCTAAGATAATTTCCAACCAGGTATATGTCAAAATCCAAAACCACCAAGGGTCAAATTCAGACCTGATGTAAGCAGGTGCAATTTCAATGGAGTTGCACCCACCTATATAAGGTTTGAATTTGGCCCCATTATATTAAAGGCTCTGTCATTCTGTACCTTAGAACGTCACCTATTCTGAACTCAAACGCACTCCTGGATCTCTTGTTTCCACCCTCTATGTTCCATTGAAACTGCTCTCACCAAAATATCAGATGACCTTTTCCTCCCTAAATGTCAAGGCCAACACTCTATTCTCATCCTCTGAGTTTTTTCTGCCTTCAATACTATGGATCAATCTGCTTTCCTTGATTTCCTGTCTCCTTTTGCTTTCTGTGACCTTGTCTCCTTTTACCTTTCTAACCACTCTGTCAGCGTTTCTTCTCTGTGCCATTTCCCCCTTCTGTTACAGTCCCTCAGGACTTTGTTCTCAGCTCTACTCAAAGGCATCTCTGCAAATACTTTCATACCGCTATAGAACACCCTCACCCCATTCACCAAGCCACCTCACTTGCCTCTGCCAGAGGACTCTGGGGAGTCCTGATTTGGAAGGCTCTCTTCTGGAATGCAAGCATCATCTCCCTCTTAGTCCTTGGCCTCTTTAAGGCCAATCAGTGTTAACTGCGATGGTGCTTTTCATTATTTTGGCACATATCCACTGGGAACTGAACAGAGACCATAAACTCATTTCAATCCTACATAGGTCTGGAAGTTACCAGGGTGACCCTTACTTCATGATACAACGTCATTTCCTACTATCATAAAAGAAAGAACCTTATATTCTCAATATCTCATCTATTTCTCCAAGAATAAGTCAAAACTGCCTTTCCCAATAAGGATCTAGAACCCACTGCACATATCAGAGGGCTTTTGATTTAAAATCACTTGTGAATGAAATGTAGACTATTTTTGCTGCCATTTGTTTTAAATACTAATGTTTAGCTGAGCACAGTTTCAGGCCAGGCCACATCCATTTGCAAGTCATCAGAGCATAGATGCAACAGCTCAATGGGAAGCCAAGAGGAGGCAGTTCAAGCAGATACTGGATGTTTCAAGATTCCAAGGATAGTAGTGATTTAAAAAAATAAATTACAATGATTTAAATAGCAGGCTGAGGGTGAGAGCAAGGCAGAAATCCTAGAGATTCTTCTGTTAATTTACTCTTAACATAGAATCATAGAAGATGAGGGTTGGAAGGGACCTCAGGACATCATCTAGTCCAACCCCCCTCTCAAAGTAGGGCCAACCCCAACTAAATCATCCCAGCCAGGGCTTTGTGAAGCCACACCTTAAAAACCTCTAAGGATGGAGATTCCACCACCTCCCTAAGTAACCCATTCCAGTGCTTCACCGCCTTCCTAGTGAAAAAGTTTTTCTTAATATCCAACCTAGATCTAGCCCACTGCAACTTGAGACCATTGCTCCTAGTTCTGTCATCTGCCACCACTGAGAACAGCCTAGCTCCATCCTCCCTGGAACCCCCTACAGGTAGTTAAAGGCTGTTATCAAATCCCCCCTCACTCTTCTCTTCTGCAGACTAAACAAGCCTAGTTCCCTCAGCCTCTCCTCATAAGTCTTGTGCTCCAGCCCCCTAATCATTTTTGTTGTCCTCTGTTTAACTCTTTCCAATTTGTCCACATCCATTCTGTAGCGGGAGGGGAGGGAGAAGGGGGGGCCAAAATTAGACACAATACTCCAAATGCAGCCTCACCAGTGCCGAACAGAGGGAAATCATTCCCTCGATCTGCTGGCAATGCTCCTCTAATGCAGCCCAATATGCAGTTAGCCTTCTTGGCAATAAGGGCACACTTTTGACTCATATCCAGCTTCTTGTCCACTGTAACTCTCAGGTCCTTTTCTGCCAAACTGCTGCCTAGCCAGTCGGTCCCCAGTCTGTAGCAGTGCATGGGATTCTTCCGTCCCATTCACTACTATGGACAAGTGCAGGACTTAGGAATAACCTTAATGTTAATAATGCCTCTTTTGATTAAATGGACAGCTCAGAAGAGCAAATGAGCCAATGTGGCAGGGGCAAACCCTGGTTCTATTGCCTATGGATGTAAAATAAACCCATGGTTCCAGCCAGCCAGCTCCACCCCCCCAGGTCCCACTCCCCATGACTACTTCCCCTCAGTCCTACCTCCCCCACCACACCCCTGCCCCTGCACTCCCACTGCCATCCTCCAGTCTCCATCACCGCTTCCACCTCTTCACCCCCAGTACTGCCCCCATCCTTCACCCACTTCTGTTCTCTGCACCCCCATCCTGCCCCCCACCTTCCACCCCATCCCCGCCCCTGCACCCCCAGTCCTGTTTCCCATCCTTCACCCCCGCTTCTGCCCCCTCGCCTTCTTCCCCCTTCCCACCTCCATCTCCCTCCCTCTCCTCCCCCCACCCCCCGGTCCGGCTCGCCCCACAGGCACCGCACCTCCCTGGCACAATCAGAAGGCAGGTGGCCCTGGTTCGCGCATGCGCATCCCCCCGCCGCCAGCCGGCGAAGGTCCCACCCCCAGCCGGACCCGAAGGCGGGGCCGGCCGCCCCCTCCCCTGGCCCAAGCCGGCCGGCCCGGCTCCGGCTCCGGCTCCGGCTCAGAGCGGCGCAGCAGCAAGGTGGGTCTGTCACCCTCGCCGCCCCCCCCCCCAGCCCGGCCCGGCCCCGCCCCGAGCCTCCCCAGGCCGTGACTGGGCCCTGGCCACGCCCCGCCTCGCCTGTGACTGGGTCCCTCCCCAGCAACGCCAGCTCCGTCCCGCTGCCGCCCCCGCGCCCGCTCCGTTGGCGGAGCGAGCCAGCCTCTGCCCGCGGCTGCCCGGCGCGGGGGAGCCCCAGCCTGTGCGGGCAGGGCGGCGTGAACGCCGGGGGTGCTGTGGCTGGGCGGCGCGGGCACACAAAGGGCTCGGTGATGGAAAGGCAGGGCCTAGCCCGCTCCCTTCCCCTGCCCCGCTGCTAGGAGCCCAGCACGGCAGGGGACTTGCCCCCAGCCTGGCGCGTCCCTGGGCCCGGCTGGCTGGTCCTCTCCAGACAGGCAGGGGGAAGGAGTCACCCAGCTAGTCCATCAGCCAGCCTGGGGGACAGTTAGCTTGTGGGGGCTGGACTCGAACAAGCGCCCACGGGCGCTCACATACATATTGGCCCCTGTAGGCAGCGTGTATGGGCGCGGGCACTTACTGTGCATACTCAGGCAAACACTCACACAGACTGAGTCTGATAAATTAGCCAGTCATTGACCGGTTTTATTCGGCCGAGCTAGGGAAAGGCTGGTGTTAGGAAGGCAATATAATAGATACTTTTTTCTTCTCTGGATTTAGGGAATCACAGAAGTGACAGATGGAAAAGATCTGTTAGGGCCCATCTAATGAAATGTCTATGGCTTTGAATAGTCTAGTTTTAAACATCCTAAATGCATGTGTGTGTTTATTGTGTAATTAAATGTGTAAGTGTAATTAGAGCTTTTGTTATTGTTGTGTGCCCAGGAAGGCAGAGATCAGCAAGAAATGTGCTTGATAGTCCACTTCCCAAGGAAGCTACTAGGCTTTGCTCTTCATAGTTGAGGTAAGGAGGGAGCATCTGGTTTAGTAAAGTGTATTCGGCACCAGCAAAAAAGAGCACCCAGGAAAGTGACTTTATATGTGGTGCTGTGCAGCTCCACGCTTATCTAAGTGATATCAAGAGCAAATGTACTCAATTTCTATGTTAAAAGATAATTTTTTACTTCGGGTGCTATTAATTCCACCTGGGCTTCTAAAAACAAACTGTACTTTATGGCTGGCCACTCATTACCATAAATAACCATTTTTCAGCTGAGCTTTTTGAACTTGACCAACAATTTTGTTGATGAAGAGTCATAGTAAGATCCAGCTTATTCTCCCATAGGGTACTTACTGGCTCTGTGGGTTTGTTTCTCACTTAAATAAGCACACACTGTGCTTTAGTGAATTAGACACATAGGGCTTGTTCACACTTACCCGGAAATTCGGCAGCAGTTGATGGGAGTTACGCGAACCACGCAGAGGAATTTGTATAACTCCCATCGACTGCTTCTGCGCGCTGTTCACATTGCGCTGTTCCCGTCGGCTCAGTGCTATGCTAGTTGAGGGGGTGGACTTATTCAGTCGATTCCCTCATCGATTGAGCGGGTCTCACTGACTGCTCAATTGATCATGAAAGATCGATCTGGTGGCGGTGAATTTGCCGCTGCCAGTGTAAACATAGCCACAGTGAGCAGATCTCTCAAATAAGAAGGCACCACTTTTATAGTATTACTTTACAGACTATATCTGTTCTTTAAATTGAAACAGATTATCTTCTTCATACTCTGACATTTTCTTTCATTCTCAAGTCAGTTAGTTCATAGACTTAACCAATACTTATTTTACTAAGCTCTTTTCAGAGAAATAAACTTTAGTCCCTTTCTCAGTTGAATTTGAGACGAAGAATACACCAACATATTTTTCTTTTCATTTTATCTCGGTCCTGATAGCAATTTTTTAATCTCTAGTTGTTAGACTCTGTTCTGTTTTTGCAAATAGGCTGATCTTAACACTTTTTTCATTGGATGAACAAATAAATAACAAAGTGATTAGCTTGCATGTTTATGATGTAGAGTTAATTGTTTTTCTTTTGAGAAGCTCCCTTGATTCTTATTTCTTAGAAGGAATCATGTTTTCAGGAGGCCTGCACCTCAGGTGGTGAAACTGGGCACCAAGCCTGGTGGAGTAATTAATCCCAAAGTAATATGTGCCAAGTAAACCAAGTGTCTGCAATTGCTCTTTACTTTGAAGCATTTTTCTCCACCTAGTTTTTGCATCAACAGTTTCTATAAAACATATATGGAAGTCCCATGTGTTAGGCAGCATGGGAAAAGTAAACCAGGGAGATAGTACTTGAGTCTTCAGGGTCAGGCATTGTCAATTTATCACATCTAAGAGTATAATTAATTGGGTAGTCCTTTCCCATAATTGGAATTCTTGGTTGGCAGCATAAAACCACTTGGATAATATTTCTTCCATCTGTTTTAGTGAAATGTCTAACTGTTGTGAAACTCATTTGTTATATTGGTGACTTTATATAAAAGCAAAATATAGTGAAGGCTACAAATAATGAAGGATTGATCATGAATGGAAGCTCTAAAATTTGGCAATAGAATACACTTCTTGGGTGTTGGGAAGGTGGACTTTAGTGGGATGTTATGTAGAAATTAAAGACTTTTTTGCATGGTTTAAAGGTTCCATTTTTCAACTGGAAATATATTTTGTGGTTGGGGAACATTGCTGAAGATTAATGTAATACCATGAACAATGGAAAAAATCAAATGGTTTTCTTTTTAAAAGACACTTTCAATTCAAATGTCACTCCTGTCTAACTGAATTTTTTTAATCTACAGTTGATACAAATAACATATTATGCTATTGCAACTGACAGTTTTTATCAGTGTGTATTCAACTGCACAGTTATGCTGCTAGTCAATTTTCTGTGTTTTTCTCGTACAGAAAAAATAAGTACTGTAAAAATTGGAAACTAATTGTAAAACCACAAAAATTGGCAGAGGTGTAATACCTGAAACAGTTTAACTTTTTTGATAGTGACTAGATTTTCAAATTTTTAATATTAACACAAAATTCTAAAATCAGCAGTTTGATTCACATTTTAAGTTATACTAATACAGTATACTTTGATGTGCCAGCTAAAACTAGATGCAAATCAAGCTGTTGGTTCACAGGCTTGTTTGTCCTCCAAGCTATATATACTATGCTGAACTGCTAACATCTGTTGAGAGAGATGACTCAGTTGCTGATAGACATCAGTAAGTAGGTCCAGAAAGTGGGATACGGAACTCTGTCAACGGCATAGGACTGTAACCACACCTCTTTACACAATCCACATGACATTAAAAAAAACCTTCCTTCTCATATACAATTAAAGACAAACTGAAATATTTGAAGCCATTTATTAAATTTACAAGTGCTCTCTACTACCCCCAAAACAAATCACTAAGGAAGTCTAGATCAGAAAAATTGTGACATTTATGGCACTTTGTAAATTACAATATTAAAATTCATGTAATTGCAGAATAGGTCTACTAATAAAATTGAGATTTATAAATTCTCAAGAGTTTAAACTCATGAGATGAATTGTTCCCAGCATGTCACTCCTCAAGCTGGATTGAGATTGAGTGCACTTTAGAAGCAACATATGATATACATTTATATTAAAAAAAAAAAAAAAAGTGGAAGGAAGGGGATTCTACTAGACAATTACCATGTAAAATCCAGGGAAAGTTAATTGGGCAACTAAGCCCTGTGCAAATTAACTTTGGTAGAAAGGACTCCAGAGATGTACCTGAAAACATCTCATGCTATAACCAGGTCATAAAACTGCAGTGTTTTTACCAACTGAATGAGAATGTAACCTGAAACAAACTTTGGAGCATTTTTCATTTATAGCATAATATATAGGTTCTCAATTCAGTAAAAGTAATGATGCTTCTTTGTTTCAAGTAGAGTGGCCACAGGATTACAAAGATACCAAGTTGTTTATCTTTTATTTTACCAAAAATGTAGTGATTTCAAGTCCACGGCTACTAGAAGTATGGCCAACACCAATCAGTGTTTGAGATCAAATACTTTATCATCGGCAAAAATCTTTATCGTGGAACCAAACTGTAGATCTGTATTGTATATTCTGCACTCATTCCATATAGGAGATCTGAAGAGCAGAAAGTAGAAATATGCACTGTGTACCACAGAAAGGATTTTCCCCTATTGTATAAATATGTCTAAGAATCTGTATACCCATCATGTGCTAGTCACTTTCCAGATAGAGGAAGACAGTCCTTATGTGAAGGATATACAATGTAAAGTGTGTGTATATTTATTACATTTAAATTTGCTTTCACAGTAGGTGACATTGCAGACTACAGGAACTCCTACACAAGGAATAGAGATCACAGGGGTGACTCACTAAGAAAAAACAAATGAGATTATTCATGAGCTAAGGAAGAAGCACAGAAATTAAAAGTTGAAGTTAAACTGCAAAGCATTTGCATCTTTTTAATTGCTTAATATCTCTACGTATACTAATTAACTTTTGGAGGGTTTCTTTCCTGGTTTTTATACCTCTTCCACTATTCAGTCTTAAGAAAAGAAAGAAAGAAAAAAAGTCTCTTCAAGGCAGGGGATTTCCCTAATATTTCTCCTGTGCCTCATTAGTGGAGTATATTTCGAAGGTTGACCAAATCACATTGGCTCTTAATACGTTGCAAGTATCACTCTCAGTGAGGACCATACAGTAAAACAAAGAACAAGATCATTGCCCCCTTTCTGGCCAGGTACAAAAGGACAGGCTGGCATAAAGAGGCCCTAAAAGCCTTGTATCTGGCTGCGGGGAGGAGTCCCCTGGTGCAGGCATTGTGGAAGAGAGCTGTAAGTCTGTCTTCTGTGTCGTGGCCCTTCGTGCAAGACATGGCATGAGGGTGAGATGGACAAGAGCAGTGTGTCAGGGCCCACAACACAAAGTGCTTTGGATAATAGGACAGCTCAAGAAAATGGCTTTACCTTAGGCCCCAGGGATATATCCAAAATGGGTTAGCAGATGCAATCTTAAAACTAAAATTCTAGATACAGAAAAAAACCCTTTCAGTTCTCCATTGCTGACAGATGTTTGAGTCCTGCCCCTTCCAGCAATTAATTACTCATCAGCAAATCTCCAACCCAGGTCTTTGGTATGGTACTTTCAGTCCACTTGAGGCTCTTCTCTTGCTTATTATGAATCCTTTTTTGGCTATCCATAAATTTGATAACTCTTCATTTCATAAAAATGTTACTATTAACTTGAGTCCTTAATCACAGTCCTCATCCACCACTATGCTGTTGAGATACCTCAGGCTGAAAGTACGTTTTAGGGATTAGCCTCATATAAATCAGATACAAAGATAGTGAGAGGCAGTCTACACATCACATGTTTATAATCCAGAATTCTGCTCTTGAAAAAAAATAAAATAAAAGGCTTTTCCAGGCTGATCAGCTTTTTTGCCTAGTAAATATAATTGAAAATAGAATAAAAGCGAAGCATTTTTTACAATTGAGACCTTGTCGTTGAGTTTGATTTTGTCCATTTTTTTCATAATACATCACAAACAACATATAAAAAAACATTTCTTCTAAACAACTTCAAATGAAAATTATGCACTTTTTATTGAAAAAATCTCAATTTTACTTCAAGAACACTTGAACAATTGTAGTATTGCAATGAATGTCTGTTGTTGTTGCTGCTAAGACTAGCTATTGTACTTGGTTTTCTACTAGCCCTCTGAGTTGATTACGTAAGTGTCAGATGGCAGAATTGTGATCTAAGTGAGGGACAGTTCAATGCTAAATGTTTTAGAAATTTCAAGTTGCCAAACACAGACCTAAGTCAGTTCTGTAACTAATCCTTAAAGTATTCTGTCAGTTAAATGGTATTACCCCATTTTATGGATGGGGGAAATAGAGGCAGAGAGGTTATCTGATTTGCCTAGGACCACCGAGTCAAACACTGCAAGGATTAGAACTTGGCAGTTCCTGACCTTCAAAGGTTATGTCTACACTACACATCCCTAGCAGCAGGGTGTAGTGTACATGTAGCTACACTCTGGAGTGAACTGAAAAGCAAGCTGCATCCATATTGCAGCGTGTAGCTACATGTGTCAGTGAAAGACTCTGGCAGAGGGGAGGCAGTGGGGAAAGGGTGACCCTGCCAGACTCTGCTTTCCCCACCACAGCTTTTTCCTGCTGCTGGTGTCTTTCCCTGTGGCAGGGAAGGACTCCAGCAGGGGGGAGGCACTTCCATGCTAAAACGGCAGTGTAGACAGCGAGGCACAGCTTGAGCAAATAAAGAGCTGTGTAGGGCATATCCTTGTGTGGGTATACCCCCGTTCTTTATGTGTCTCTCTAGTTACCTAAACTGTGCTTCATGATCTACACTGCTGTTTATACCTGTGCTAGGAGAGCTACTGAGATATGTACGCTACAGGCTGCCAAAAAAATCACGCATGACATGACATACAAAATGGGGCTCATCTTGCACTGTATTTACTCACTTGCACTGCATGGAAGCAGCTGGAGGAGGGAGGTGTCTCTTCCCGCTCTCCTCACTCCCAGTACCTACTACCTAGCTGCTATTGAAGAGACTGAATTTTTGTTTAAATGGGGAGTTTTAGTTATGACTTTCCTTGTGGTGCAGACCTCGTAGCTAAGAATAGATTTCCTAGAATGTGTTCCTCTTCCAAGAGCAGTATTGTCACACTTACCAATCACAAGTTATAACCATTCTATACTCATTATGGAGTCACACAGTACCACTCTCCATCTTTAGAACTATCCTTTGAATTTAAATCCACTCACTCTTGTGATACACCATCCATTACATTTCCAACTTCTCCATTGGTGACAGCTTTAATTAATAGTGAAGGAAAGGAAAAACCAGAGGAGGGAATATGGAAAGATAAGATTGTCTAAAGAGGGACAGGGAGAATCTTTAAACAACATATTGCACTCGATAGAAAACTTGAACCTGTATTTGTTGTTTCAGATTATACATTCATCCTTTATCGCTAAGAATACATGCAATTTCTGAGTGGAATAATACATTTCAGAGGGCGTGGTTGGCGTGGACTTTGTTCTTGGGCCACACTAGGTACCTAAGTCATGATTTTAGCTCACAACTGTGCAATGTGTTGTGTGGTGTGTGTCTGATTGTTGGAGCACAGGATTGAGAGTCCAAGCTGTGTTCTCTTTCCAGACCCTGTCCCTGACTTGCTGTGTGACAAAAATGCCAACATAAACTGGATCCTGAATTAAGAGTTGTAAATAAACTTTTATAAATCCTAAAACAAATAGAAATGTTTCCTCAATTTTTGAAATTACAATAAAAACAAGTTGTTTATAAACGAGCACAGCCCTGTCATGTTTGAGTCTAAACATCTCAACATTCGGAACCTGAAAGCAAAGCTGGCTTCATTGATTTTCATTATCCAAACAGAGAAAAGCAAAAAGTGAATGAAGAGCATAGATTGAAATTTCCAAAGATGACTAGGAAATTTAGACACACAAGTCCCATTAAAATTAATGTTAGTTTTGAAAATCTCAACTTTAAAGTGATAAATAGATTGGATCTTTAGTAATGTGTTGTTAGTAATAGATAATGTGTGTGTTTATAACACATGAATTTTAAGTTGCCAAGGTCCCTTTATCCTTTGTGTCTGACTTTCTCCCTCTTATAAAGCATTTTGATATTCTTAAGTAAAGGTACAATGTGAGAACATAATATTAAATGCAATGTAGTTCCTGTGTGGTGTGTTATATTTTATGCTTTAACACAAGATAACAAGATGTTCATGTTAGTTCAATTATTTTTACCTTGGTAAATATTTGCATTTTCAGGACAGTTTGAAGCTTTGATTCTGCCTGTTTGACTGCATTATGGAAGTGTGTTAACTGCTGTCAGAATTTTTAAACTTGCCGGTAGATTATTACACACAGTTTTCCATTGGTCTAAGCAGATAAATGAGTTGTCTGGGGTCATGGACAGGTGAATTTGTTAAGCCTTCTGTAATGCAGCCCTAAGAGCATAGACAATTCTAGACACATAAGTTGACCAGGTCTTGTTCTACTTACCTAAAAGACCTGTTATTGTGGTTGAGATAGTTCTGTAGGATTTTCCAAAGTGCTTAGGATTCTTTTGTTTGTTTTTGTTTAAATAAGAAATGCTGAGTTCTATAGGCTTTAAGAGTATTAATTCATTGCCTTATATCCCACCTATAGCTGTGCCTTAATTCTTTGAAAACAGCAAACAATATGGGTAACACAAAAAGTAACTCTTCAACTGGCACAAAACCTCCTAGCCCTAATGAAAATAGAAATGAAGTAATAACTGTTCAGACAAATAGGCCTGCCATTGAATCATGGAGTTAACTAAACTCTGGCAAGTTACTAGGGTAGATGGTTCTTCAACTGAGAATGGCCTACCTTTAGTACTGAAGAACACAAATCTAGGAAGAGCTAGAACAACCCAGCAGATCTTAACTTCTGCAAGTGGATAGAGCAAAAAGGCAAGCTCTCAGCTGGGTTCCAGACCATCACGTCTGAACTGTGCCTGGAAATGAACAGGTAGCCAATAAGAAGTTATGTTATCGTTAGGAAAAGTAATTATTAAAGTGCTCACTAGCTGTTCTTTAAATATTAAAATTTCAAAGTTTCCAAAATGCATCAGTTCTCACTAAAAGCTCATCTAAATTTTTAAAAATTACCTTTCTTTGCCTTAAATTCAATTAATTTAAAAAAAATCTCAGAGTACTTAGACTGTTTCTTCTGGGGGACAAAGGGTGCTCAGCAACTGGCAAATTTGGATCCATATGGTAGTGACAGTCCAATTAGTTACAGCGAGGGGCACTATCTTGTAAACACTTAAGTACATGAATAATTTTACTTACCTAAATAGCTTCATTGCCTTCTAAGGGACTGCTCCAGTAAGTGAAGTTTCTTACATGGTTAAGCGTTTGCAGCATAGAGCTCATAGAGACTGATTTTTTCAGATATGCTGAGTTCCCACGGTTCCACCTGAAGTCAATGGGAACTGGAGGTGCTCAGGATTTCTAGAAAATGAAGCCCAGAGTGACATACTAAAAAAAGCAAGGGATGTGTTATTAATGTTTTCTAAAACAATTACTTTTGATGTGTGAGTATCTGATCTGGTCAGGTTTCTAAATAAAAGGATTTGCTTTTAATATATTAACTATCTACAACTTTGAACTTTTAGAAATTAAACTGTTTTGTAGGTGGAGTTACACACACATTAGAAAGAGCCACGAACATAATTTTGCCACTCAAATAGCTAATATTATTTTTATTATTTATATCTATTGCATCTCTGTTAACAAGTTTCTGACCTTAAAGTTCAAAATAATAAGCCTCTTCAAATAGTATTTTTAATGGAATTAGGGTTTACTTTTTAACTGTATTGTAGAAAGTAGAAAACATGAAAATGAGCACTAGTAACTTATTTAGTTAAAACCTTATGATTTTGCCTCTCAGCAATTCATTCTGCTACCTGCATTTGTCACTATACAGCATCTTCAGTCCTAAAAATGTATTTTAATATGCATGTTAATTACAGGGAACATCACAGTGGAGCAAAATTAAATTACATGTTCTCCAAAATCTGTTTGTTATAAATACGTTACAAGTATGACTACATCTAGTAAGGCAATTATTAGGGTATCCCTCATAGTCTATTAGTATACTTCAGTCTTCTTTTGTCTGCTGGAATTTTAGGTACAAAAGTTTAGGTACAATATCCAAAGTGATAGCAATCATTTGCCATTGTTAAAAACATTTATTTTTGAATTATGGATTATTCCATTTAATATTTTTCAGCTACAGAAAGGAAAGGAATTACGACATAGCCAAGAGACTCAAAAACTACAATTAAAATAACTTGGGTAAATATTGTTAATTTGGACAGTGAATATTTGCCATTGATATTTCTGAAATAAAAAATTGACTGGACATACAGCCTGCTAGTTTTTTCATGAGACACAAAATCCCTGAGGGGTGGAAACAGTGGATTTAATGGATTTCTTTTCTCCCTTTGTAATTAACAAATGAAAGTTTGAGAGTCAGAGTTGTTTGGTCTAATAACATAATGCAGTGCCCCAAACTTATTTTTCAGAGAGGGTGGTTTTAGTGGTCATGTAACCATTTCCTTACTTCATCTTCTCCAAGTACTATACGATGAAACCAACCATCATTTTTGTAAACAGTAATATTTTTACCATGTCATTTTTAAAGAATATAATATTTAACTGGAAAATCGAAAGAAAAAGCAAACTTGAGAATAACCTTGGCCCATATTTTTTAAGTGACCTCAATAGGACCTCTAAACTGTGGATGTGGCTTTCCATGGCTGGGCTTTTTGCACAAATGTGCTTGGATTTGTACAAACTGGATATTGTAATTAGCCATGTAAAAACACAACTTCAGTTTTTGTACATATCAGTTTTTGTGTTTGCAAAAATATTGTCTGTGAAAAATAGCATCTACAATTTTAAATACCACTTTTTCTCCTCTTAGATAAATTTTTGCATATAGGATCATCTGAATTTTTTCATCTCTGAATTTTACTAATTCCACCGATGTTAACCATCACAAACAGTTAAATCTGACTAGAAAACTGTTTCTAAAAACAGACCTAACAATTTAGCTCTGTTACTAACCTAATGTCTTCCCTGCCCAAATGAAGGCAGGTCCTTAGCTGACACAATATTTTCCAAGCTTAATTGGTTGTAGGCTTAGCGCTTAGAACAGTTGTATCCGGATCACTTTGCTTGCGTAAACAAAGTGGATCCCCCTGTTTCCAAGAAGCTTATGTGAATATAGGCTACTGTGTTTTTAAGTGAGGGGGAGGGGGACAGTCGGGTGTCATATTATGGTGAACTTTCAACAACTGTTACTTGCATTACCAGCTTTTTTAATAAGAGCTGCAAGAAAATTCAGGAAATCAGTGGAAACTTTTTGTATTGTCAGCTAATATTCAGTGATTTAAATGAACTTTGTAAAATAGAGCAAAATATTTCCCATGCTGTATGTTTGCTAGTTATTTGCTGATTCACTCATCCAAAGAAAATCCTTATAGTTATGCTCTTCCTGCTTTGATTAGATATGTTCTCTTCAAAGGCACTTGTTTCTTCATGTTGTTGTAGACATACCATGTTTGATTCCATTAACTTACACTAGCTATAACTACAGTAGTTATATGCTAGGCCCCCGTGTTAAAATAAGAAGGAAAATATTAAAAGAACAGATGAGATAACAGAGATTTGAGCATGACATTATTCATTGTGTTTGAAAATTGATTTATTACTCAGTTCTTGTTCAATGTAAGTTCATCTGAAATTACGTCTACGTTGCCAACTCTGCATGCTTCAATGGTTAGCAAATACATCTTATAAATATCTACTAGAAATGACAAGCAGGTTTTGCCAGACTGTAATGGGAATGAGATGAATGGAAGGAAGAGGGAGAGAAATCCGTTATTAAAATATAAGGTTTAATGTGGCCTAATAGCCTCAATCCCTTTAAAATCTAAACCAGATATAGAAAGCACTTTGTGGGAGGATTATCTACATAGTCCCTTAGATATTGCATATGTAGTCTTAGGGGAAAAAAACTGATCGTTGTTGGCTCCTCCCCGATTACCCTTGCAAATCCAATTAACCACAGTAAAAACTGAACAACATTTAGAATTCACTTCTATAAATGTATATTTCCATGCAACACGCTACTTGTGCTCTATCAAATCTGCAGTAATGAAGGGATCTACAGTCACCCAATCTTTTTTCTGGGTAACAGGTGAGTTAAACTGAAACTGTTGAAATGCCTGTTAAACTAATTTAAAATGAGAAGCTAACTCTCTCTAGTTCTGAGTGTTTGAAATTTGCAAAGGACAGATATTTATATTCATTTGACATTGCAAAAGTCAGATTTTAAAGCATGTGCATTTGTGAGCATAGTCTCATTAAAATTCAGTTGTGTATAGGATTCCAAACTATAATGACAGTCCAATTTCCTCTTCTATATGCAATTCACCATGTAAATCAGAAAAAAGTAGTCTTAATACACGAGATGCAAGATTAAAAATATCTGAGTCACCAGTTTTGTTTGTAGAACAGTTAATATATTCACTTTCACACTGTTCCTTTATAATTCCCAATAGTAATTATTGGTTGCCAGCCTGTTCAAGGTAGTTTAAAATAATGTCCGTAAACTATCATGCTAGCATTTACTGAAGAACTCTGATAGTGAATTAAATAATACTAATTAAATCAATTGTTAGACCTGTCCATCAGTTTAGCACGATATTTCTTGCTATTTAATTTATGCCCACCTTCAGTTAATACCCAGGGTTGCAGCACCTACGCAATGTTCTGCTGAATTATGTAGGCTTGGCAGAATTTGATTTTTATTTTTTTATTAAATTTTGTTGGATAATATTGATGTTTATTTTTAAGCACTTTTAATATATTTTATTGATTTAAATTTTCACAGTTGTGGAAAATTATGAGGAGGGTGTCAGAAAATTATTTAATGACAGACATTGAGATTCAAAAAGTTAAAGCTTTATAAATCATTAAGATAAACATAGTAAACATCACATCTCAAAATATACAAAGTATCCTTAAATCAACAAATTATACATGTTTTTACTGTTCATTTGCTAGTCAATTTGTAATAAAGCTAATTCAAAATATTAAATCACTGGATTTTAACTTTAAGTTCTCAAATAGCATTGTTTTTTACTTTGCCTATTTATAAATTTCAGTTATCTTCAATGGAAATTGTGTGGGGGGGGGGGTGGTGTTTACCAACATTTATTCATAAAAATCTAAATCTTCCAAGCCTAATTATATTCTTTTGTTCCTTTTGTGTATATATGGTAAGAAGTCACAGTCCTGTGTAAACACCATGCTTAATGATTGTCACTTTCAGTTCTTACTGAAACAGATGGTGAATATTGTTTTTCCTTTTAAAAAAAGTGCATGGGGGCAGATACAGAAGTAATATATTGGTCCTAATACTGTTACCATTTAAATCATTGGGTGTTTTTGCCACAGATGTAGGATCATCCCACTGTGTAAATGTAATATAGCTAGTCTATATGAAAATGTGTTATTGTTACCTTGACCTCCATTTCCCCCCGTTTTTCATCCACCTGTTGTGTCTTGTTGCTAAACCTAGATTGAAAGCTCCTTAGGGAAGGGACTTTACTACAGTTAGAAATTTCAAAGGTGCCTTAGGGAGTTAAATCCCATTGAAATTTAGTGAGAGCTAGGCACATAACTACTTTAGGATGCTTTAATAATCTCAGTTTACACATTTGTGAAGTGCCTAGCACTAATGAGACCCTGATCATTACTGTTGCATACACAATAATATTTTCCCTTTTAAAATTGTCATCACTAGTAATAATGCAACAAGGAAATAAACACACTAGTTTTCTCCTAGCATCTTTACAAATCTGTACTAATTTGTATTATTTCTGACAATGATGTTAAGGTTGGGTTAGCAATTCTGTTATAAGCTTTGGCTTTTTCAGTGACCTGTACTTTTGGCTGAAGTCTTCTGGTTGGCTGCTTGTTATCATATTTAAACATTTATTAATGTCAAAACTCTGGATTGCATATCTTAAAACACCTGATTTAAAAACCTGAATTTTGGACTAAAGGGATTTTTTTTTTTAATAATCACACTACTGTGACTTTCTTTAACTTACACTTGTAAAAGTATCATCTAAGGTTACTATAACTGACAGAGATTAAAGAAAATAATATTTAGAGATTAGAGAAGAAAACTTGGTGCAGTTTACAGAACTTTGTGTCTTGTTACTTTTGCTTCTTCCTATGTATTGACAGTTAAGGGCCTGATCCTGAAAACATTTATCCACATGAGTAACTAGTCAGGCAGGTAGTCCCATTGACTTCAGTAGGACCACAGCAGTTACTCATGGAGATGTGTTGGCAGGGACAGACGCTGATAGCCAGATTTTTGAAAGTATTGCCTAAAGTTGCAGAAAGGTGCCTAAATGGATTTTTTTAAAAGGGACTACGTGCCTATCTGCATCTTTCGGCACCTCAGAACTTTTAAAATCTGGCCCTTAAATGGTTTTTACTTGTTTAAAGACAATAGGGGAGAACACATCCATCTTAAAAAACAAAAGCAGGAAGATATGAATGTATCCACAAAAACCAGCAGGGGGACTCTCGGAGATGTGTAGTGTCTGAAGCTACTGTTCACTTATTAAGTTGATTAGACTTCAAGTTCACTGTGTCTTTTATACTGAGGTTTAAATTGCTGAGATTCTTATACCTAGAGATTTTTAAATTGGCTACTAACTATGGCCCTGATCTTGTAAGTATGTGAGTATTTCACTGAACTCCATGGATTTACTTACATGTACAAAGTTACTCTCATGCATAAGTGTTTGCATGACAGAGGCCTTTAGGTAGGTAGTTCAACAAAAATGTGATAATGAGCCTTACCATAGGATTACTGTTCATGGTGCAGCTGATTTGTCATAACTGGAGCCATTCTGCTCTAGAACACAAACTCATCTGCAAGTTTTGAAAATATGATCTGTAAGAAAAGGAAATAATTACTTGTATTTTTATGTTAAGTAGCTATATGAATTACTTGGGATATTCTTTAGACATTTCGTTCTCTCCTTTCTTTCACTCACTCAGTACAATTTCTTTCTGGCAGCCAGAATATCAAACTGTTTTTTCTCTCTCTCATTCTTGGGCAAATACTCTGCACAACACCCATCTTGAGCAACATGTGGGCACCAGAGAAACCTCCCAAGTAGCAGAGATGAGGGGAAAGAATCTTCTTCCACTCAAGGTAGAGCGACAGCAAAGCCAATCATTGGACCTGGAGAGTAGCCTCCATTGCCTGTGTGGTCCGTCCTTCCCCCAGCAGATAGAGGTAGAACCACCAATCTCTTTCCTTAGCGACATCCACGTTCCTGCTGCAAACTGATAGGCGTATGTAGGGAATCCTCTTGTCCTGCTGTGCAGTCTCTCTCAGTCTTGGTTCCCCCCTGCTCCTTCCCCCATGGCACAGTATAATCACATCTCTTCCTATGCAAGAAAATTATCTCTCGGCACTAGTGGAACATGGGACAGGATTTATCCCATGAAGTGTGAGCAAGACTTTTTGTGCTACATGATTTTTGTGTTGCTAACTGCAGTGACTTGGAAGTACTGAAGAACATGGAGTGGAAGAGTGACAAGCAATCTCTCATTGGATCATTATCCTAAATAGAACCAAGCTTTAGAGAATCTAGATTAATATATTTGGAGAATGCTACATTTTGTGGCTGTTACTGAAAAATAGCATTGAGAAGCTTCAAGAGATGCTTTTTCAACTCCTAATGAAAGCTGTGGTGCTATAAAATGAAAAAAAAAAATCCTGCTTACAAAAAATAGTGTCTAAAAATACCTGAAGTTCTACTCAAAGTTGTTTTTAGTTTCTTCAACACTTAATTAATTAATAATCCAATTATATAATAAAAATAACTGGGACTAAAATAAAGAGCTACATTTTGTAGTTTTTTTAATAAGACTCTGTAGGCATGAACACATTGAATAATTTCAGAGTAACAATATAAATGAAAAGAGGAAGTTATTAATAGTCTCACAAGATAGTAAGACAACCTGCAGTGACCTGAAGCTGAAAAGTTAATCATTTTGGCTAAGTAGTAAGGAAAAAGTCTTAACAGCAAGAGAAACTAAGCAGTGAAATAGACTTGCCAAGAAGGTGACTGAATGTCATCCCGGCAGATATTTGAGAACTGGTTCAATAGGGCATTAGTGAATGATGGAATTAGCCCTGCAAAGTGCTCAATGTAAATTTAAATTAACCTTATGGTCATTTTACTCTGGATTATTCAAATTCAGTCCTAAAGCATGCCAGATGACCATTAATCTGTTATCAAACACATAGTGTAGGGTTCTATTCTTTTATTGATAAGACATCAGCTAACCCAGGCTGTGTCAGTTTATTAATCAAAGATAAATCAGCATAATACAGAAAGGATCATACATTACCTAGTCTGGGGAATAGCTTTGTAGCAATCACATAAGGAATAGACTGGAGGGCTGGGAGGCTTGCTCCGAGATGCATTGTAGACATACCCTGAGTTTCTCAAGGAGTAGTTTTCCACTTCACCTTTGGTCTAGCCATATAGAGCATAATGGGATTTTTGTTCAGTTCAGTCAACAAAAGTGTGGATCAACATAGTGACCAGTGGACAGCCAACAAAAACTTGTGTCCTTTTTATTTGGGGATCAGTTTTCTTCAGGAAAGGGAGAAAACTGCTGCAAAATCTATACTAACTGACAACATGGTTTGAGCAATAGAAGAGTTGTTTTTGGTGCAATATTTCCCTCAATCTTTGGCATCAGACAGTATACTACAATTCAGGAGCCATTTGCATCCTTGGGCAATACCATACTGCTATTTCCTTCAGTTAATCAATAGATGTATGCTATTACAGTACTATAGTTCCATTAGCAATGTTATTTATGCAGACTTAATGGCCCTGTATTCTATGGTTGATGTATGGTTAAATATAAGCAGATGGTAGATTACCTGAGACGCTATTCCATTTTTTTTAAAAACCATGAATCTGAGATTAAAGTCCTCCTGCTTTGCTGTCAGAGCAATCTAGGTATATGTCACATGGATAACGCAGATAATCTGATTACTGTCATAGCATGACTTCCTCAAGATGTGACTTTATTAGCTCTGTAAGAGAGTTAGGAACATGCCCTAAAATAATATGGTGTTTGTTTGTTTTTCTCTAGCATGTGCCAGGATTGAGTGTAAAATATAATGAACAAATTGGTGAATCAGGCCTTTAAGGGCTAAAAGTATATTTTAAATAAAAGAAACAGAAAACACTAAATTTCTTTCCAGAAAATGCCCTCAATTTTGATCCTAACTGCTTAAAGAAAATTGCAGCAACTAAACAGTCTCTTGTTCTCTTTCCACTCCAGTGCCATTTATAAGAATCAAGTGAACAGTTGTTACTCAAGCACTAGTTTTACTTTAATGCTGTCCTTGTTTGTGTAGCAATGTAAAACAAAATCTGTTCTTGACGCGCCTTACTGTATATACTTGCAATACTGCAATGTTAAATAGTAATTCCTGTTCCAAATCACAGCACATTTCCTTACTGTGAGCCACATTTTGCCCTTGTTCCAAAAAGAGCTATTTTCCTCTTTAATGTAATAAGTGACAATCCCACCTAACTTGTTTTCAAAAATAAATGCAGAGGCTGAATATTGCTCACTTCGCTGAATTCAGAATAGCTGTCTTGTAGTAAATTCATCATACTTATGTTTGAAATGAAATACTACAGCACTCTTAAAACAAAGAAAATATTGAAAAGTCCATAGACCTGCTCATATGGGAAAGAGAAGTAGGATTAGTCTGGGTTCTGGAAAGGAATTTGAGAGATGCCCAATTGCTATGAAAAAAATTCCTGGGCAAATCAACGAACTCATTCCTGTATTATTTAGAAAGAGCTCATTAGTACAGTATTCTGCAATTCTATAGCTACGCAATTTTCTGCAATACTGAGTCATCTTTTCTTACAGTGAAAGAAACTTCAACCTGAACTGAAGTTAATTTTTTTTTAAAAAAAATATGTCGTCATTTTGGGAACCACACTTTCTCCTGAATGCCTCTGCCAATTTTTGCAGTTTTACCACCACATCTTTCTGTTTTTTAGAATTTTTTTGTACCTTATTGTTTAAACAATCCACACAGAATTGAATGTATAGAAAACGTGCATACACAAAGTGGTGTTATCCCTCAAACAAAAAAATACATATTTTCCTTTAACCTCGTTCAGTTACAGTAATATCATATGTTAATTGTAACAAATGCAAGTAAAATTTTTCAGACAGTAAACTTTCACAAGCATGATGTGTCCCTCTAACGTGAATTTGGAAAATTCACTGTTTTCCACTGTTCTTTTGTATATGCAAGAGTTTAGAAACTATTCTTATGTGCAAATTTGTGCTGTTTATCCAACATCTCTTGAATTATTTTAATTGTTAAACATATTGTTCAGGTACCTGCAGCAGAAATAATTGTGTGAATCAGTAGCTTGGGTTAAGTAGCCTGCTAGCTTCTGGCTAAATAACTTCATAGTAAGAACACTTATTGTAACAAGCAGTTTCAGTACCCCCATCACAGCTAGATATTCCCAGTATGGATTATGAACAAAAGAGTTCAAAAGAATCAAAATATGTTGGAGAACTAAGACGACTTAGTAAGTGTTCAGCGAATCTAGTCCTAACTGAAATATTTAAAAAAATAAACTTAGTATCTTTAGTAAAGTTACAGCCTAATTAAACCATATCCATTGCCTCCTGTCTTTCTTCTGGCATAGGCAGACAATTAATATGCAGAAGGGGCACAATTCAGACTATATGAACAACTGTAAGTCTGGTACATCCTAACTCTTGAGTGCTTGACTTAGCAACCTAAATCACTTTCTTTTAACAGTTTTTTTAAATGTAAATTTCATAGGATGGTGTTTTTGTTAGAGGAAAAGGGTAAAAACAAAATTCTATTACGTACAATTCAACAATCATGCACCATCATCTGGTGTGAATCCTAAACCATCAGCATGACAGTGCAGACTTTGGCCACTTGAGTTACAGGACTGATTGTGGTAGGTGGTGGCAGGAGGAGGGAAGGGGTGGGCCGCTGGTTCCATATCCCGGGTCCAGGGGTGATGAGGGAGAGTCTGACCCAGCCCAGCAATCATTTCCTTGCTCCCACCACAGTGGTACCTCCAGAGTGGAGAATAGGATGGCCAGAAGGGATTACATGGGGATTCCAGTCTGGATGTCTCTCTTCCCCTATGGGGAATTTGGAGAACTCTTGCCCCCCAGTGATGCTCTGGGAATAGGGAATGGGATGTCTGGACCCTGTGTTAGATCAGTGGAGCCCAGCCAGGCTTGATTCATCTCTCTCCCCCTTCCCTACATCCTGCCACGACAGTTGCTCTGGCAGCTCCCAGACATTCCCCATGCCATGTGTGGTGGTGGTGGCACGGCTGTTGCTTTGATGATGGGGAGCATGGACCTAAATCTTTAGAATGTTTGTGTGTTCAACTTACAATTTTGGCAAGCTGCCAGAATTTTCCTGAGGCATCCAAGTGAGAGAAGGGAGAGGGTGATTCTTTAAAAATAGTTTATAACTCAGCTGAACCTGAATGGAATTTCATAAGACAAATAAAAGGCATTTCTTTAGCCTGCAGGCTTCCCCCTGCTGAATTCCAGAAACCTATTGCAAACAGTGGAAATGTTAGAGCTTCTGAAAAAAGGGCACAAGCATCTCTTAAAACGGAAAGTGCTGGGCTACCTAAATATAGGGGGTGTTATCAGCTACCAATATAATAAAGGAATTTGCTGCTATAACAGCAAAGTCGGGTCAGATATCAGAATGGAAAACATTTCAGATACAGTTAACCATAACTTTTTTATATTATTATGATACAGTGCACTTCTTGGCATCCTTGAAGATTTTAAAGGCTCTTGGTTAAGGTGCTTTCATTTACATGTAGTTACACAGTGCCTGATTTTCATTGTCCTGGACACACAAAGAAAGAGAAGATGCAAGGGATGTGGCTTAAGTAGGCTGTGACTGTGTTAACTCATCTAGGAAGTAACTGGAGGTAATCCATGCAGTACTTCCTTCTTTAGTCACTTCCATCTGGTAAAGGGCTGCCATCTGCCCTCCACAGCTGGTCCCAGCCCATTGCTGGCACCCCATTGCTCTCCCCTTGTATGAGAGTTAAGGGGCTGGTGAAAAAGGTTGTCTCTTTGCTGGAGTAGACATTAGGAGCCCTGTCTCTGTTCTGTAGCTTCCTTAGGCAATGCTTCCCATTAGGTCCATTTCCACTTCTGGTTTATCAGGGAACCAGACCCCCTATGGAATCAGTACCTGCACTGGACTCCTGCCATACACAGGCACCAGCAATTAGCTTGACTGCCTTTCCCCTCGGCACCCCAGCCAGGTTCCCAGATGAATAGTAATTTCCTCTCTCATGTTGGCCAGAAATACACCCTCTCCTCATCTGGACAGGTTTACCCCATTGTCCCTGAATAACAGAGGCACCCAATATATTTTGGTGGGTAATTACTGATCCTCCCCATTCCCTCTTTTTCAGTGTGTCCAAAATACTGCCGCCTTGAGGTTGCAGGGGTTGCATTTGCATTAAGGCCCCTTTACACTGCTCTGTCATTATTAAGGGTCCTTAAAATGGGTTTAAATGTAATTTATGCTCACTCTAAAGACCCTTTACAATGCCAAAGTAGTGTAAATTGGCCTTTTGTGAAAAGAGAACCAGGTTCATTGTCTTCATTGGGGATATTTCTGATTTACTCCATCATGAAATCAGATAATACTACATCTGAACTACATTGAGCATGTTTTAAAAGTCTTGATTTTTTAAAAACCATTATACAAAAAGATGCATAAACAGTGGGCAAGGAAAAGCAAGCAATTAACACCTTACAAAAACACAGTCTTAGACTGCTGTACCACCTCCCCCCACAACACCTTCTTAGCAAATTTCCTGTTCCTCGAGACAGCATAGTTAGTGCTGTTGAATCCTAAAAACATTGCAGAATTTGGGACACCTGGCTTGTCTGCATGGGAAAGTTTTATCTGTTCTACTGATACAACATTCTGTACGAATGCTCTTATTCTTGTTAAAGAATGCCTTTTTATTTGTTTAAGACACTTCCTCGGGGACATAAGCTAAATGGGAAAAAGATACTCTTGCATTGGGATAAGAGTGTCCCTATGGGAGTTTATACTGGTATAACTGTATCAGTTTAAATTCACAATTTAGGTTATACCAAAAAGCCCTTCTCCACAATGGCAAGGTCTCAGACTTCTAAGTGGAGCAGTGTCCCCCAAAATATGGTTTCCATAGTTGCCCACATGGCAAAATAACCTGAGGTTTTGAGGCCAATCATCTGATTTGTATACTTAATTTTGGTGATTATGAATGCTATTGTAGATGCATAACCGCACACATAATGTCTCTTGAAAAAATACAAAGTAATCTAAAATTGTAAATATGAGGTTTCTGATCCAGAAACCGTGCTGCCACAATGATTTAATTAGCTTCTCCTTAAAAAAGCATGGTTGCAAGATTTCTGTTTTACAGTGTGTTTACTCTAGACAGTTTGATAAAATCAACATGGCAGTGCATTGAATCTTCTAGGACTTTGTTGAATGACATATTTGTATAAAGAACCCAGCCCTGATGTCCACATTCAGCAAAACTCCAAAGGTAGAACTGCAGGATATATGAGGCTTGAATTTTCTGAGACAATCTGTCACTTCCTGCAGTTAAAACCACTGTGTAACAGTAAGTACTACAGCCAATATCTAACAGCCAAAGGCCTCTGTCTCACTCTATTCTGCATGTAACTTGCTCAGGTATGTTTTTTTAAAGGTTAGCTATCCTCCAGTGAATTTTTAAGTCTCCCCTGGTGTATGTATAATAAACATGTTACTGTTTCAACAGGTACTGCAATGGCTGCAGGAGTCTTACTGCAAAATGAATTGCCTTATTGTTCATTGGTAAACAGCAGTGCATATCTTGCAACTATGAGTTCAGGTAATAATTTTCTTTTATATGCCCTTTAAAAGAAAGTTTAGATAAGTTCTGAAAAGGAATCATCTCTAGAAAATAAAAGCCTTATAGATCCATGTTGGCTAGATTTTAGGGATAATGTGTGTGGACATGTAGCACAAATAATTCAAAGTGCTATTCAAACATCACCATGACCAGTTATCACCTTGACATGTTCCCCTTCCCCTTAGCTTTCTGTTTGTCAGGTACAAGTTCTATGGACAAGGACTGTGCCATCTTCTGTGTTCGGAAAGGGCTTACATCGTGAGGTGCTACAAAAAACAAATAAATGGTAACAGTTTTTATAGGCAATAATTATGGATCACCATTTTGGCTGAATACTTCCGAATCGCACTGAAGTCAATGAGAGAATGATGGCATTCAGCATTTTGCCCGCCTCAATTTCACCAACTGCTGGCTCCACTATAACTTCTTTGAATTTGACATAAATAGAAGAAAAATGTTACTGACTTATGAAGATCCATACAGAATTACATCTGAAGAAGCAAAATAACTGATGATCAAAAATTCAGTACGTTTGCTGGATGTAGCCAGCATTTGAACCATCCCTAAAAAAATTCCCTTAATCACAAATGGTACTTACACTTCAGCACCCAACAGTTATCCAAACAAAAATAATTCCTAAAATTCCAAACATCAAGACAATTGTAAGAAGTCCTTGGCAACAGATTCAGAAGTTGAACTAAAAAAGCTTATAATCACCCCATAACAGATACCCTAAAAACTTGCCTTAGCAGCCCTTGAGGCTTAGAAAGCCACTTAATTCAAAGCACTAGTTTTTCTTTTTTGAAATTGGTAGTAATATGTCAGGTTTTAAAAAAGGGCATATGGGTGGCAGCAGCCCAATGGGGTGTTGGGGGAAGAGGGGTGCTATTTTCTATTCCTCTATTAGCATGTGATTGGTTGAGGAAGCCATGGTTTGGTAGCAGACACTTGTGGGCAAACAGCCATGGAGCAGGCTTTAATGCTTCCTCTCCCTCCTGACATCAGCATTAGGGTTGGTTCAGGATAGCAAAGGCTTTTGGGCAACAGCAGCAGCCAAGGAAGCAGATTTTAGATGTTCATTTTCCCTCCTGCCATCACTGGCAAGTGGGACGTTTGGTAACAGCACCTAACCTCTCTATGTGTCCTTACTAGCCAAGTAGCATGACTGTTCAAAATCTAGTAACATCCTTCCTATCCGAACCTAGAAGAAAGAGTTTATTGCCTGAGGTTTTTAAACTGGAAAAAGCCACTTTTTTTACTTACGCTGTTTTGTCATGGAAGTTCCACTTCAAGAGATATCAACTTCTCTCAATGTTTGTACACAAGTCCCAGTGACATCATATGGAAATCGCATGCCCAGATTGAGGGCAGAACATGACCCTAAACGAAGGCAACAGGAGTAACATGCTTATTGGGTCAGGTTATACTGATGTTTCTTCTATCTTCTCTTTTCTCTACCCTGCCTATTAAGATCTATAAATTGCACGCTAACAGAGAGCTGACAAGATGACCATTATTTTAAATGAGTTTCAGAGGGGTAGCCATGTTAGTTTATTTTTAGCAAAACAGCAAGAGTCCTGTGGCACCTTAAAGACTAAAATTTATTTGGGCATAAGCGTTCATGGGCAGAAACCCACTTCGTTGGATGCCCCATTTTAAATGGTTTTTACAATTCTTACCCCATGCAACTGAAGGTTTGGCCCTGTGATTTTTAAAGCACTGTAATCTTTCTAGCCAGTTCAGTCTCCCTCTTAAGCATGGAAGCAAAGGGGAAAAGCAGCTCATAGCCGGATACCTACCTCTTGAAGCTTGGAGCAATCTAATGATATGGCTACTTCTCCCAATAGTTTGCTTTACCTCAACCCAGTAGAGCCAAGAGCTTTGAATAATAAAAAGCTCTGCCTTGAAAAAATAAACCTTTTGTTTTCCATAACAAATTGTGTTTTGTTAGTGAATATGAATGATCCGTGAGTGAGTGGTCTGCAATTCATCATGTATTGAACAATTTCAATAGCAACACACTAATCCCAATCATTGTTAGTTCCGTAATGCATTTTGAAGCAGCTAAGTGAAGGGAAAAAAGTGGTAGTGGACTGTCAAACTAATCAGTGGGGGAGAACAGTGTATTTACATATAGATTTCTAGGAAAACAGTGCCCCAAACTACAATTTGATTGTATTTTGGTATATAATATACTGTGTAGTATATTCTGAATGTACAATAATTGCATAGCAATTTACTAAAATACTCATTTTATTTATGGAAAATCTTTTAGTTGTTCCCAGTGCAGTTGCAGAATTATCTACTTAAAATGCAACTATTCTCATCAGCAGTGGAACAGTTTGTCCCAAACAGAATCAATTCATATAGAATTTAGCTGCCACAAGGGTAGCTGGCATCATTGGCTTCATTGTTTGTTACTATGGAGACCGCTCAGCCTATCCTGAATAGCTGTTAGATCATACAGAAAGATACACATCTCTGTGTAACTTCAGCATTGAGCAAGTTGGATTTCAGATCCAGTTCAGATTCTACGGCATTTGTAAAGTATTGCAAGGGGTGATCGATCATGGAGGGTTCACCGAGGAGGCGCTCAGCTGTCGATATTTTTAGCAACTTTTTTCAAGGTCGGAGGCATTCTTCCTCTGATCCCCTTCTCCGCATACTCCAAAGGCGCCGGAGCTCAGTTGTAGAGGTACTCTCATCATCCACACACCGCGTTATGGTGGCCATATCATCTATAAACCCTGCAGAGCTGAATGCAACTTTTCCTGAGAAAAAAAGTGAAGTATTTTTAGATTATTGGCAAAAATCATACTTGGGTTTTATAGCCATGTATTATATAACATGTATTAAAGGTATATAATATTGTTCTGACGTTTAGATGTATATAAATACATATGAAATATTTCAAAATAATTTTATAGTGGTTATTTTATTATATATAATTGTATTCACTGATCTCTTACTCTGTCCTTAATCAGTGCTTTATTTTTAACTTGTAGAGCATTTCAGTTTAACACCTTGGTTTCAGAAAATACTTAAAGCAAAATCTAGCTTAATATATGTTGTGTAGGCGTGCTGTACATTTCTAAATAAAAGGTGACCGTGGCATTTGCTTCATCATGGAGGATACCTATAGCTATAATTTCATCAGGAAGGAAACCAAGTTGATGTCATGAAGAACAGCACTAATATAACTTCAGCACTAATATAAGCAAAGAATGAGATTTTTATTGAGAATCCTTTCTGTTTAAATCTCTTGAAAAATCTTTAATATACTATATTTTTGTAATTCAACCACTTAAAAGGTTGCTGTATTATATTTTAAGGTAGTGATGATAGTTTGCTAACCTTATTTACTCTGTTTTTGTGTGTGTTGTAGGAAATTCAAGGCGTCCAACCGCAAAATATACTAAGGTAGGGGAGCGCCTTCGCCATGTCATTCCTGGTCATATGCAGTGTTCGATGGCATGTGGTGGACGTGCTTGCAAATATGAAAACCCAGCTCGATGGAGTGACCAAGAGCAAGTCATTAAAGGACTTTACTCTTCCTGGTAATATGCAGCACTCATTTTCACTAAGCTTAATTCTATAAGCTATATTAGCAAATTTAGAGTAATAGATTTATATTGCATTCTACTACTAAATATAGACTTCTGAGTTAAGTACAGTATGTACTGAAATAAAAGATCAGTTAACAATTAATTCTTAGCAGTAAGCCATGAAGGCCCTCATACAAAGCCCATTGAAGTCAATGAAAGACTCTCATTGTCTTCACTGGGCTTTGGTTCAGATCCAAAATAATAAATGCCTGTCTACAGATTACATGAGAAGTTTCCCCCTGAAATTTAAATACAGCTCTAAGTTAAACTATGTTCATTGATTTAGACTAAAATGAATGAAAACATGTTATTGAAGATAAAATAATATAAGGTATGAAGCCAATGAAAGAATTTTCTCCATACTATATGTTCACTGGAATGTATTTTTAAATTAATATTGACATTTTGTAAAAATGAAAGCTATTAAGAAGAAACATGTAAAATGCCTCTGAATAAGAATACAGAAATTGTGATCTGGGTAGCCATTATCTACCTAAGTTTTTATATCATGCTCATCACCATGGTATCTGAGCACCTCTAATAATGGTATGTTGTTATGTAACTTAATTGTTTCAGCTAAGTGCAATTTATAAAGCATGCAAGATAAATGATGAAAGAATTTTCAAAAAGGTATAAATGCACACTGCTAATTATAGATAACTTCTTGAAAATGAAAAAAAGGTTTATATTTTGGTAGAATACCCATTAAATCATCACAATGAACTATCCAGTGAAATTATTCATTTCTTTTCTCAGGATAACAGATAACATATTGGCTATGGCTCGACCCTCAACAGAAATTATTGAGAAGTATAACATTATTGAGCAGTTTCAAAGGTAATTAATTGCTATAGATTTTACGGCTATAGTCCCTGATCCATTTCTTCCCTCTTACTTAGATTTGGATTGTTGGTAAGGTCCTTTCATTTTAGCAATATACAGGTAAGCATCCTTTCTGCACTAAGAAGAAATGAATGTATGTTTCAGAAAACAAGGGTTAATGAAATTATGGCTGCATATAATGTAACTATTCTTTTTCCTTGTTTAAGCTGTGCCATAAAAACAATAATTAACCTTCAGCGTCCTGGTGAGCATGCTAGCTGTGGGAATCCGCTGGAACAAGAGAGTGGCTTCACCTACCTTCCTGAAGCTTTCATGGAGGATGGAAGTAAGTTCACTCCTGCTGCTTTTCCTCATTAATTATCAAGAACAGTACATGCAGATTTTCTGACACTCAGCTGTTGGGTTAAGAACAGTAATATAAGGAAAGCTATACACAAAATATAAAGAATTAAATTTAGCAAAGTCCAACCTTGGATAATACATTGCTCCCTCTCTCTTATGCTACTGTTGGGTGAGGTGTGTGGTGGACGTGTTAAATTTCAGTAGACTGAGCAGCTAGAGTAGATAGAAGACTATGCATGGTAAAAAGATAAATGGGAACTGAACAAAATAATTTAGAACATTAACTGTGTTTCAGACATGTACGTGACACTTTGCAAGTAGTGTCACACTTTTCAAAATGTCTTTCTTTGATCTGAAGAAATTTGTATCAGAAATATCTTTATTTTTTTCATATAGCACTGAGATGAAGTGTATCTGCTTAATAAAGTTAAGAGCCTTTGAGTTAAGATGTGCTTTTATGCCCAAACAGAATGTTACATTTTTCCTATATATAGCTCAGCAATTTTAGTATGAATCACTCAGTTTTGTTATACCTTTTTCATACCAGCTGAGCTTTAGTCTGAAACATCTTAACTAGCTCAGCATGTCCCTGAAATTCTCACAGCAAGCTCTCTCTGAAATGTGAAAATAATCTGTTTCAAACAAATAGATATAGTCAGTCCTATTAGGATATTGTTTTAGTCTTTCAGTCCTGTCATTTCTCTTCTGCATACAGAACAAACGATTTAACGTTGTGTACTAAATAAAATAATTCTCTCTTTTTAGTTTATTTTTATAATTTTGGATGGAAGGATTATGGCGTGGCATCTCTCACTGCTATACTGGACATGGTAAAAGTGATGGCTTTTGCCTTGCAGGAAGGGAGGGTAGCTGTTCATTGCCATGCAGGACTTGGCCGAACAGGTATGTGATCAACTTCCCAAATTAATGTAAACTTATTTTCCAAAGGTACAAAATAATGGTAGCTATAAACCATTATGGGCGTGTTTAAATTGTACATTTATCACTCTGAGAGGAGTCATGCCTGGAAAGTGGTCAAACCTTCCAAACAAAATTTGTAAAAAAATGAGTCATTCTGGCACAGGCAGCAAGAGGACAAAGTTAACAGATACGAGCCGTGAACCAAATGGTTAGAGAAACTTTGAATCCATGTATCAATCTCCCAGCAATATTGAAACTGTACAGCCTCCTCGCCTAGACAACCGCTACTCCAAATAGTCTCCAGTTAAG
Organism: Emydura macquarii macquarii; assembly: GCF_026122565.2. NCBI lineage: Eukaryota > Metazoa > Chordata > Testudines > Chelidae > Emydura > Emydura macquarii. The sequence goes on along the minus strand of NW_027131105.1, from coordinate 3,525,428 downwards.
AAAATAATTCCCTTGTGCTTTTCTGGTCTTGAATACAGTTATCTTGTGTTTACCCTTTCAGCTCAGACCTTTGGTCTTCAAGGCTTTTTTCTTTTAGGTATGAGGATGTTAAAGGTTGCACTTGCTTCTGACCCCTTTCCAGATATGTGTCTTTTCCTGGCCCCATCTCTGCAGCAGCCACCATTGCTTCCTGTGCATATGAGGAGTTTGAAAGTGATGCAACTGTGCTGCAAACACAGTTGAGAAAGAAACTGGCATTTTTTTAAATGTGGAGGGAGGTTGGGAAAAAGCTTTAATCACTCAGATAGCATTTAACAAAGTTCATACAAGCTAAGGTGAGATTTAATTTCTTATTTAAAAGGAAAAAAACCCTAAACCAGTGGTCCCCAAACAGCGGAATATTTGGGGTGGGGCCTGAGCCAGCCCCCACAGGGGGTGGGGAGGGAGTGCCGGCCAGCCCCGCTGAGCCCCCAGCTCTGTTTAGGCCCCACCCAAGCCTTCACCCCCAGCTCGCAGCCCCGCTCCTGGGGAGGCGCGGACTGGGTAAGTCGGGGCACAGACCAAAACATTTGGGGACCACTGCCTTAAACCTTAGATTCCCTCTGTCTTCCACTGAGTAGCCACGTCAATTTCAAATCCTCTCACATCCACAAAGTGCCAGCAATGGCTGACCTATATCAAGGTAAGGGAAAATGGCTAGGAAGGAGATCAGTGAAGCAGCTGCAGGTCTCAAATCCTTGCAGCCAGAAGAAAAGATCTCATTTTGGAGGTGTGAGATGCAAACAGCTGTATATGCAAGAAATAATAAAATAGGTAGGCTTAGAAAGAAAAAAATTCAACTGAGGCTGCAAGCGCCTCTCAGGGAACAGGGAGAGCAAAAAGCCAGGTATTGTGGCTCACTAATCTCCTTTGTAATGATGATGCTTCTACACTTTGTATATATTTTAGATTACTGAATTAGCACCAGTGTGCAGCTATTAGAGAAAATGTGCTTTTCTCAGGCATGCTTATAGCACAAGTTATACATATAGAACCTACCCGATAAGGACTATCATTGAAATCAATGAGTGTCTTTACTTCAATGGGAGGTGAATGAGGCCCCATGTTGTCTGACAAGCGCATACTCTATCAAAGCTATTTCTTATGTTAATTTCTTAATTCATTTGGGAAGCTTCCCACACTTTGTTTTGGATGTATGTACAAAATTTAAACAACATATAAAATAGAACATAAAAGGCCAGAAACATCACATCATCCCAAAATCCACACATTAGTGGCTCCCTCCTACCACCCAGTGCTACCTACTATTCCCTCGGTCCCACAAAAGCTTGGAACAGAAGACTAGTTTTGGAGTATAATTTGACGGCTAACAAATTCAGGTTCTAGTAGGCCAAGAGTGAAAGTGAGTTCTAGAGAACCCTTCACTGAAAATGCACTACTTCTAGCCCCTTTGCAATTAGACCATGGAACAGTTGTCTAACATGCCTCAGCTTATCTCTGCTTCCATGATATCACATGGAAAGACAGGCAGTCTTGCGTACTGAGTTCCTAAATCATTTATATCAGTATCCTTTTACTGGTGGATAAACTAATAGTGGGAGTTCAGTTTAATGATTTGCCATAGTACGTTCCAGATACAGTTTGGGCAGTCAGCAGCAACAGGGGAAACATAAGAGACCGGAAAATGGTTGAGATTCAGGGAGGATAAAGCATCAAAAGGAAAAGGAGATGGCACAAGAATGGTCAGTGTTGGCCATTTGGGATATTACTAGTAACCTAGCACTAAAGCAGTTCATCTGTGTTACTGAGACAAGTGCTTATCTAGTTCTTACTGCACACTGATGTTTGTATTATGATGCTAAAATGCATATACATTTAATTGACAATAACACACTATAAATTGAACATAAAAATTGCATCCTTATGTATGTGTTACTTTTTTATTTTATAGTGCATTTATTAACCTGTTAACCATTTGTCTTTAAACTTTGTAGGTGTTTTAATAGCTTGTTATTTAGTTTTTGCCACAAGGATGACTGCAGATCAAGCAATTCTATTTGTTAGGGCAAAAAGGCCTAATTCTATTCAAACTAGAGGACAGTTATTGTGTGTAAGAGAATTCGCTCAATTTTTGATTCCTCTAAGAAATGTGTTTTCTTGCTGCGAGCCCAAAGTTCACGCGGTTACTCTGTCACAATATCTGATCCGCCAGAGGCATCTGCTCCACGGTTATGAGAGTCGACATCTCAAGTATGTGCCAAAACTTATTCATCTAGTTTGCAAACTGCTATTGGACTTGGCTGAAAACAGGCAAGTGATAGAGGAGGAATTGTTAGATATACCAGATATCTCTTCTGAAATTGAAGAGGCTGTTTCTCATTTGGATTCTACACAACTAGATAAAGAGTTAACAAGACAGAACAGTGACACATCAGATCCATTCTCCCACATAGTATTGGGAAACATCCCTTTTGAGACCCAGGATTCTGTTTTTTCCAATGAACACAATTATGATCCTCTTTGGAAGAGGCGGAATGTTGAATGCCTTCAGCCTTTGACTCATTCAAAAAGACGTCTAAGCTATAGTGACTCAGAGTTAAGGAGAACTGCATTTCTCTTTGAACAAGGGGAAACTCCATGGACAGTGCCTGCACAAGTACCCCTCTTTGAGCAGCAGCAGAACACTAGGGAATGTTTTCTCTTTGCAGGCAGGCAAACTCCTCAGCTGGATTTAAACAAAGAAGTCTTAGTGCGTAGTACATTTATTTTCTGGAGTCAAGGTAAATTCAGTTTAGATAGACAAAACGATTTCTATAGCAGAAAATCACCAAAAGAAGTGCAGCGTAGTAAAACCTTTTCCTCAGGTTTTGAACCCGTACACAATGACAGGGAAGCAAGAACACCAAGACATAGTTTTGCAAAGGAAATTGCTCACAGAAAGGAGCGAAAGACTAATATGTATGGCAGAAGAATTTGTGCTTCTGAGGACTCTGATAATTCTGCTTTAGAAGAAGAATCATCTATTGGATATGAAAGTCAAGATAGTAAAGATCTATTAGAAGCAATTCCACACATTGTTTTGCAATCAGAATTAAGTCTGGATGCACGAAGAGTTTTGGCAGCTAAAGCACTTGCAAATCTTAATGAATTTATGGGAGAGGAGGAGGTGGAACAGAAGGTAGAAATGTGGCAGGTATTACTTTTTAAAAAACATTATTCAATATTGTGTATGTATTCCATGTATATTTAAAGTAAAAACCACAGCAAAAATTCCATGCCTAGCTCATGAGAGAAGTCTCTAGCACCCTTATACATTATACTTATGGGACGTGGATTACATGCTAGTTAAATTGAAGGTTGCTTTTACCAGACAAGGGACAACCTCCTTTCCAGAGCCCTTCCATGCTATTGTTATATGTTAACCAGAGGTGGTCTGTGGCATAGCAGCAGGAGGAGGCGCACCGTCCTCGGGATTGAGTACTGTGCCTTCGCTGGCCTGAGAGCAAGAGATTATGGCTTGGAATCGAACCCAGGTCCCCTGAAGGGGCCATTGTTATCTAAACCATTTGAAAAAGCCTGTTTCTAGGTAAGCACTGTGATACTGAAATTGCCAGTCACCTAAACAAAAGGCTCTCGCTGCAACAGATATATTATATAGTCAGAGGCCTGAGGTTTGACAAAACAATTTAAAAAAAAAACACACCAAAATTTCACTTTAACGTTAGCATCTAACAGAAAGTTAGAAAATTTCTTTCTGGCTGTGTTTATTCAGTAAGTTAAAATCAGTTTATTAGCTGTGGTCATAACATGGTTGGTAACATAAAAGTGCCTCAGGATATTAGGTTAGAGCCAGATCCACAAGTTGTCTATAAGAGCTTTCTCACAGCTAATCACAGGATTTTGTGTGTAAATGAATAAAGAAATTTAGTAGAAATTTAACTGCTTAAAATCATCAAAACCATATCCTCCTGACTGATTTGAAGTAGGAATCAAAAGTTGTTTCATATATTCTGTGTATAACTGGAGGACACTAGATGGTACAATGCGCTATTCATGTTGTCCTTCTGTCTAAAGAGCCACTTGCATTGCAGCTGGTTAATGTTGAGAGTTTTGTAAAAGGGAGGTGTGATGGGGTGTGCATCTCACACCAGCCCTGGTAGAGTTAACAAGGGCCTGAGAGGCCAGTTAGGTTACATGGCAGCACCTGCAAGTGGGAGGGCCAGGATTAATTAAGAGTGAAGCCCAGCTGGGGAAGGGCTGGCATAGCACTATAAAACCAGAAAGGACAGGAGAAGGGAGCTGCGGGGGAAGGAGGCTGCAGTCACTCCCTGGGATGAGGGAAGTTGTCAGGGAAAAGGAGGAGAGCAAGCCCTGAGATTCTGCTCTGGAGTAAGAAGTCTAGCAAGAGGCTAAAAGGGAGTGAAGTAGCCACCAGGAGTAGACTCCGCTCCCATAGTAAACCTATAAACAGGCAAAGGAAGGCAAGAGACTGGGAGGAGGAGGGAGCTCAGGGAAACAGCAACAGGGACAGGAACTGATTAGACCTGGATTGCTGGTTTTAGGGTCTTTGGGCTGGAACCCAGTGTAATGGGTGAGCCTAGGTTCTGATATTGTGGCTCAGAGCTCCAAGCTGGGGTTGAACACTGTCTTGAGAAGCTATTTGGACTGTGGTCCTGTTAGACTTGGTAGCCTTGGAAAGAGGTGAACTAAACAGTGACCTGGCTGGAGGGCCAACTTACCAAAAGAGAGACTATTGCAGCATGAGCAGAGAGAAGGGGGCATCTGTTGCTGAGAGCTACTTTCCCAGATCTAGACACAAGGAGGCACACTAGCAATGAGTGGGAAACCGGCTATGGGAGAAAATGTATTCATGGGGCTAATAAATGTCTCCTTTTGTATATGAGCACAAGACTAACAAGTGCTGCTAAAAGCAAAGAAAATCTTAGCAGAAGTAAATAGATGCTGAATTTTTATTTTTGTTAGAAAGAACTGAATTCTCGAGATGGAGCTTGGGATAGAATTTGTGCCGAGAGAGATCCTTTTGTCCTTTGCAACTTGATGTGGTCCTGGATAGAGCAACTAAAAGAACCTGTTATAACCAAAGAGGATAGTGACATGTTGTCAAAAAAATGCACAGAATCACCAGAAACACTTAACTTACTAGAAAAGGTAAACACTGTATATGTCAATTCATTATTTTACTGAAAAGTACATTTTACTAACTCAGGCTTTGCATTAGTGCCCTTAAATAAGGAGGAATTTACATTCTTAAAGGTAACTTGCAATCAAGCTCTGTAAAAATCAAAATGAAAATGTATCTTGATAGTTCACAGGAAGTTTTAATCAATGCTTAGATGTTCTGGTGCTGGATGGTATAGAAAAACTCAAGGTAGATAAAATCTGAGCCCTATTCAATTGAAACTTGATTTCCATTTGTGCTAGCTGGAGGTACCACAGCCTGCTGCAGTTTGAAATACAGAGAGATAAAAGGCAAGAAACTCTTTCCCTTTAGCTTTCCCTAACTCCAGATCTGGCAACAGTGCTTAATATTGACCACATTATAGTTCTTTGCATCTTCAAAGTGCTGTGCAAACATCTAATCCTGCTGCACTGAAAGGATCGGTGCAGGGGATGTAAGGAACAGACAGATCCAAGTAGTAAATGCTTCAGTAGCCTGGCCAAGTTCCATTAAATGAATCAAAGCTATGGCTTTCATAAAGAGTTGGTGTTCTAGATTTCTCAATCACATGAAAAATCTTCCAGTTCTTTGGGTGTTCTTTTTGTTTCTGGATTATTTGTGTAGAAAATAGGCCACATTCTAATATCCTCCATCCTCCCCCCTCCCAGTTCACCGTTATACAGTTCCTCAAGCAGCAGGTGGTGACTGCCTTCTCTGCAGTCACCACTTCCATGACATTCAGGGTCTCTCAGTTCAGGATTTTGAAATATCATGCTTCTTCCTGAACTGAGTTCATCAGGATTTTATTATTTTTGCTGAATAAAAGATAAAATAACTGCTTGATACTTGAAGGTAAACTAACCATCAAAATTAATTATTTTATCTTACCCATTTGTTGTTTATCTCATTACATTTGTTGTTGTAATGTATATTTGCCCTTAAAAGCTGCCTGCCAAAGTGGAGATAGGCCCACCACCAGATCTTGGGGGAGACAATGTGGAAGAGGAGATCAGCTGCCTTCAGGACATTGTTTCCCTCACCCACCCACACACTCTTTCTCGTACCCCTCAGAGACCCTTCTGTGGGGTTGTGATCCACACTGGAAAGGGAGTGGAGCAGACCAGGGCTGGGAGTGAGATGTTAATTGGGGAGAAAGGCTTATCAGTATATACATCCCTGAGCCCTAGAGTCTTTCCTAGGAAAAGATCATACAAGCTGGAGCTGTATAATTTTTTGTGCCCTTTCACAATAGGGATCCCCCAGTCAGGGGCTGGAGTCTAGGGGGACAGCCATGGCCAGGAGAGTCTGTAGTACTATGGATCTATTGGAACTGTACTGTCAAAGAGTGGGGGCTTGGGGAACCTTGGGGGGGGGAGAGAGGCCTGTACATGGATAGTCCTGCCCTCTTAGAAGATTCAGAGGATCTATGGGGTTTGTGTCAAGGCGCTACCCACATTCTGCAGAACTGTTGTAATAGTTGGGCCTACAAGTTTACCCCAATTGTGAGCTCAATTATAAGAAGTGAGTGGAAGTTCATAAAGTGTCACAATAACCTACAATGATAAATATTGATGGGGAAAAGCTGCAAAGGGGAGACAGACAGAACTAGTCCAAACAAAAAGGCCTACTGAAACAGCTCAAGATCTGTGTTAAGATCATGTCTTGTAAACAGGAGAAGCATGGGACTAAATGTCAATGAACCAAAATTGGTGTGTTGGAAATTAGGACTAATTGGTGGAGTCTTTAAAAGAAAAGATTTTGAGGGAAAGTTGGGACGGATGTGAACACTGACTGACTGAAAGACAAGGAAAGGGGAAGAAGCGAGTTTCATCATCACGATGGCTGCCATTCCCACCCTCTCCTGCAACACCAGGATCCAGCGTGACACCATTGTGCCTCATTCATCCTTATCCTGAGAGATGTTCTGACCATACTGGCCCAGAGAGAAGGAGCTAGATGACATTACCACCTCCACTAATGTTAGCTAAATCCCATGTGCCCCCTGGGATGTGAGACTGTCACCCTCCCTCACTCGCCTTGTGTGTCCTTTTCCTTCCCCACCTTATTTCTTCTCTTTCCTATCTCCTTTTTCCTTCTGTTTAATAAGAATCTGACTTAGTCAGTCATGACTGTATATTTAGCAACATTCCTGTAAGCTTTTGGCCGGAAAGAGGCAGCTAAAAGCAATGCCCTGAACATCTCAATGCTAGTACAAGTTTTCCATGTCTCTGAGTGGCTGGTAAGGCCACCTGCTGTGCCTTTATTTTTTTTCAGCAATGAGACTGCAAGTAGAAGTCAACACCAGAGATAGAAGCTGCATTTTCTCTCTTTGCTGCTCTTTTCTCTTTCCTCTTGTGTGTGTTTGTCTTGTTTTGTCTTTTAGGAAAAAGCAACAACAACAGTTCCAGCCCCTCTCAACTAACTTCTTCTCTTTTCCCCCAAAAGGATAGTTATTACTATTTTTAACATTATCTTAAAGATTTTCAACATGGGGTTTTTCCTTCTAAATATTCTCTACAGTTAAAGAGAACAAGGGATGTCATTAAAATAAAAGGCTTAATACTTTAGATTTCAAATGCTGTAACTGTTTTTTCTTTTTGTGTGGGTGTGTGTATGTATCTTTAACGGTGTGTTTGCCATGGTACTAAGCAGGCTTAGGTCTCTGTATACCAAATTCTGAACCTTGCTTTAAAACTGTTTAATGTTGGACTGTTTCAGGGTCATGTTGACACTTGATTCTTCGGGACCATCTATTTTGTCAAAATTAATGCAACAGAACCCCTCTTCTCAGCATGGTGGAACAATTATGTAAGAACTCTGTAGGAGAATCCTTGTGAAATTTGTTCCCCTGGACTTTACTGCAAGAGGGGGTGATCTGGTCTATAGTTCTTGGAGTGCTTTTAACAATTTTTTGAACATTTTCCTTGACAATGTTTCCCTTTTAATAACTTTCTATTTCTTTTACCCACTAGGAAAAATATCAGACTATTCTTTGTATTTTCCGTTGTGTAGTGAATTTGCAGACAATACCAGCTGATGTGGAAGAAGCCTTACTTAACCGGGCCATTAAAGCTTTCACTAAGGCAAGTGGCAACTCACCCATGAAATTGTTATCGTGTTGTAGATTATGGAAGATGAAGCAATAGTCTCAGCCAAAAATGTTAGTAATTAATTAAGTGTTGTTATACTGACACTTAGTTATTTTGAAGTATAATAGTTTTGTCATAGCAATCCTCCCCAAAGCACAGAAAAATACTCCCCACAGGTCAACAGTGGGTGCTGAACATGGTATGGAGTAAAAATAGTGCCTTCGAGCAGTATTTCTTTATCCTGTGACTTCATTTTTATGTCTTGCTAAGTCACTTCCATTGGGTAGAAGTTGAAGTTAGACTATTTCAAACTGGAAATAAAACACATACTTAACTGTGAGGTTAATTAGCCATTGAAATATCTTATCCATGGATATCATAGATTTTCCATCACTTGGAGTCTTTAAATCAGGAATGGATGACTTTCTAAAAGATATGCTGTAATTTCAACCATTAGTTATTGGGCTCAATTGAGGAATTACTGGGTAAAATTATTTGCTTGTGTTAGAGAGATCAGATGAGAGTCTCTTTTGACCTTAAATCTATGCCTTTGGACTCTGCAAAAGAGATGCTGTCTACTGAGCATTCTATTGTGAATTCAGTTCAAGTATTTGTCTACTACACTGATCCCATTGTAGGCATGTGCGCTGCTGCCATGGGCATCAGCCTGTATCAGTTTAGCCAGCAGTGTCTTTTGCAGCTCTGTATGTGCCCTGTACACCATAGTACACCCTCCTGATGGCATAAAGAGCAGAGTAACCCCAGCCACCACTCGGTTCCTTCTTACTGCCTGTGGCAGCAAGATGGAGCTATACACTGTCCATCTGCTTCCCCACAGTTTCTCAAATACAGTGTTACTGTATTTTATAGTTGGGAGGGATTATATTTGTGACAAAAAACCTAAAACTTCTTTTGTTTGATTTTTGCCCAGTAGGCAGTTATACCCGTAAAGGATGGACATGCTAAATATCATTATTTTGTTTAGGGGAGTCACATATTTAAGACAAGTGTTCAATTTGCAAATCCTTTTCTGAGCACATGCAGAGAGCTTACGTTATGTCTGATGCAAAAGTCAAGTCAGTGTAGAGCATTTCGGACTCTGAAGGCCCTTCTTGAAGACTGCTTTAAGACCAGTTTCTGTTAGTGCTTCTGCTATCAGAAACACTATTCTGGGACCTAACAGGACTTCTGGCTCTAAGAGACTGTTTCTCAGAAACATGCTGAGCCGTCTTGTCAGTTCTTTTGGTGTCATTCAGCAACTCCTGTTGCACAAGGTAGGAAAGAGTAGAGATCTTCAGATGGTGTTTAACACTGGTCACAATCCCCACTGTTGGCCAAGAGGAGGTCTAAGATTCATCACACTGATGTCTTCAAGTTGCCTTCTTCCAAAACTAATTGGTGCCATAAGGCTTCAAGGGGCTGCAGAATCCTACTCTGCGGCTTTGGTACCATGTTGTCTATTTCTGGCAACCAATGCCTCTTTCTCAGTGCAAATGTGATTGGTATTTTCTGCCACATATTTTTTAATATTGCATATAAATAAAAAAAGTCCCCATTTATTGAGACTTCACACTGATGCTGTTGAGATTAGTTCTGCCCACCTTGGTACCAATTCCTCTCTGAATACAGGCAGCTTTCACAAATTCTCCAACCATAGTGATCACTCCAAACCCACAGTCTCCTCACTTAGTTATTTCTCCAGTATCTACAGAATCTAAGCCCCTTCCACTACTGGAATCAAAGGTACTGATTATGAAAACCTCCCTGTGACCATCATCTGTGGTATCTATTTCTCAGACATTGGGGTCTGGCTCTCTGCAGCCTGTTAAAACTCCTTAGAGATCTGTACCACCCTTGAAGAAGCCTCTTTGTCTCATGGCAGTAAAAGCCCTTCTCCTAGATTCTCTTCTCTTTGTCCGAGACTGGTTCCTGAAGAAGACTCAAGAAGGATCCCTTATTATACATCCCATACTTATAATATTTCATCCATATTGTGGCATCATATGCCTTTCTCATATGGGATGCAGTCTTGGCCATAATAGACTGGGTGGAATCATCAACATTTTCCTGCTCTTTATTCACTCAGATCTAGGCCTAGAATTAGATCACCATCTAAGACAGCCCAATCACATAACCAGGAGCTTGTGTAGCAATTTGAACAAAAATCTCATATTGAGGAGGAAGATCTTATGGAGGATCATGGATATAGACCCATTCCGTTGGCTATTTATCTTCTTCATCAAATGAGGCTGTAACATAATCTACTCTTTCCACAGTCAATTTCAAGGCCTTTCACAACCTTCTGAAAGGATAGAAGAGATCTTAGATACTCTTTGAAGTTGTCTAGGAAAGGTGTTACAAGTTATTCAACACCTTGGTGGAATCTCCATCCTTGGAAGTTTTTAAGGTGCGGCTTGACAAAGCCCTAGCTGGGAAGATTTAGTTGGGGTTGGTCCTGCTTTGAGCAGGGGGTTGAACTAGATGACCTCCTGAGGTCCCTTCCAACCCTAATCTTCTATGATTCTATGACCTTGCATCTGGTTTCCCAGAGTTGATTGGAGTGGGAAAACAATGAGGCTATCAGTTAAAGATATGTGGTACGCTCCTGCCTCTATTTCAGCCACATCTAAAAGAGCAGATCACAAGTATCAAGTTCCCTCAGGGGTTAGAAATTTCTTGACACATCCTGGCATCTGGGTCTTGAGTTGTAGTGGCTGCACATGAAAGCTCTAAGCAGCCTGGTCCTCCTAAATCAACATCTAGTGATAAAGATAAGATAAGCTCTCACAGTTGAGCAAAAAGCTTCCTCAGGACATCAGGGACAAGTTGAAAGCAGTAGCTTTGGAAGGACAGCCCTGACAAAAACTGCATTACAAGTGTCTTTGTATGCTTCTGACACTGTGGCTAGAACAGTGGCTACTGCAATAACTATATGCAGAACATCCTGGCTGCAATAATAATAATACCCAATTTGACAAAGCTATTCTACAGTTATTTTAAATAGGACTCCTATCACTCACCTCCTTGAGAGGTAGCTGCTAGTCAGTCCCCTCCAGTGAGATCCATGTGGATAAATACTTAAAGAAAGAGATTACTTAACTGACATTAACTGGAGTTTAAAGTGCTTTTTCCCACGTGAATCCCACAATCCACACTCTTTCCCCCCAGATACAGAGTCCATTACATGGATAATCTATATTAGTGAAGGTACTGAGTGGTAGTTGGGGCTGCTCTGCTCTTTATACTCTGAGGGGCACATGTGCAGCCCCAACTGAAACTGCTGGCTAAAAGATTCTTGGCTTGCATGCGTGTGGCATGTACGCCTATACTGGGATTGTTACAGACAAAAGCATCTTAAATTCCAGTGATTCTAATATAAGGAACCTCTTATTGTGTTTTGGCAAGTCTCAAGCAGAAACCAGATAGAATATTCATTTTCTGCTCACACTTTTTCCTTGGGCATATTTCAGGCTCCTTTAGGGGGAAGTTAAGCTTCACTAATAAGACTGTTCGAGATGCACAGATTTGGTTTGGTTCCCCTCCCTCCCCCCCCCCCCCCAACCACACACACAGATAAATCCTCCCCCTCAGTGGTTAAGATTAACATTATTCTCAACTTTATCTAAATTAACTAAAATGCTTTTTTCTGGCCCAGGACCTAGTGATTATGGAAGAGTGGTATTTGTTGTTCCTGTCATCCATTAGGTGACATTATAGGTGAACTATAGCCCCAGCATTTCAGAGCCTCGGTGTGTGTAATTTATAGAATAGAAACCTGTTCTGACCAGATCAAAATATGGTTTAGATGAAGTAAGATTACAAAAGAAATAACAATATAAATTTATTATAGCCCCCACAAACTGAACAGTAAAGCCAGTAGTGTGCAGAGAACTCTGCATTTAGTGGCCAGATCCTCAGCTGGGGTAACTTGATGTAGCTCCATTGTCAAATACTGGTTATTTGTTGTAGGGTCCATCCTCCCCTATGCAAGTTATCATGAAGGGCAGAGAAAATGTGCAACATGTGCAATCTACAACTACTACTGTTTTGTCCCCCTGGCCAGGAACTAAGGCTTCTACACCATAACCTGTAATCGTGCAAGAACTGTGCAAGTAGATTTCTCTGGTCTCCAATTTGCCTCCCAGATTCATCATTTCCAACTAGTCCCTTGATAGTGTGGTTTCACAACCCATGCTCTCAAGCATCCCATGTGCTGCAGCTGCCTTCTGAACTCCCTTCACATGAAGGAGAGAGCAGTGCCAATTACTAAAACCTCAAACTGTACTAGCTTGTGCAGTGTTCTCTTGCAGGTTTGGGTGGAGTGGAAGAATCCAAAACCTAACACTTTCCCCCAATCCTCCATCTCCATGGAACTAGAATTCTGTTTGGTAGAGACACAAAGGGGCCATGTAGCAGAAGTGAAGTCCCCTCTCCCGTTCCATGGATGCATGGTCTCCATCCACGTACACAGGTGTCAGGGAGCATGGGATATATATAAACAACTGCTTATAAAAGCAGATGTAAATATTTGTAAGAGTTGAACTTAGTCATATGGTGGTTTCTGGTGATGCTCAACTCAGAGTGGCTTTTCTCTCATAAAGTATTTGAAATAATTTGAAAAGAAGAATCATCATATCTAAGCCACAACCACTTTTCAACCAGTAGTCATGCAGACTGTAGACATGAAAATGACATCTCTCCTCCTAACTTTTATATCTAACAGCCATTTTGAGTTAACCTATCAGTAGATAGAGCTAAAATACTCTGCTATAGTTGTTCAGATCTATAGTATTTTATGAAAAACACATATTTCCTGGTTTAAAATAAGTATATGAAAATGCATTGGATATTTTGTATTTTAAAATATTCATTATTTAGTATTTTCTGTCTGTATTTTGCCATGACATACGGTACTGTAAGACATTAATTTTAATTTCTTCCTTTTACCAGATGAGTGTGGATTCTGAAAATGGGCCACAGGTTTACAACACACTGAGAAAAGTATTTAAACAAACACTGGAAGCAAAAAGAAAGGAGCCCAAAGAAGAAACAGATAAACCTTCTTGATGTTTACACAGTTATGCTGGGGACTTCAGTGGTCTTGTCAAATTCCCTTTCTTTTACCAGCTACAGTATTTTGTGCTCATTGGCATGTATTAACCAAATTAATTTTAGTTATTACACAACTTTTTTTTAAAAAAAAAGGGGGAGCTGTAGTGAGCCTTATTCCATTTACAGATGTAAAAGTTGATATTTTAATGAGCTGCTACTGTGTGATTGTACTGTAGCATTTGGTTTGAAGCAATGTGCTTTTATATTGTGAACTCTCTGTTTTAAACTATATTTATTGATTTAGAAGTCTCATCAATAAACTATATTTTTTTATGTTAAACAGTTGCCACAATGTCAGTGCCATGTTATACAATGATTTATTTAATGTATTAAGTAATATTTATGTATTAATGTTTACATTAAGGATATTCCATTTTATTTTACAGTGAATAAATATTACTACACTCTGATGTACTTATCGAGTTCTTTGGAAATCTTAAAATAAGATTAGTTTTAATAGTAAACAAACTTTTAGAAAAAATCCTTTATACATAGCTTATAGTAAATCACCAAATGTCTTAATGTTGCTTTCTTATGTGTCTAAAAAAAACCTAACAAACATTTAACTTTTCACTGTATGTTGCTTATTTACCAAATTTTATATATTTTTAGGTGTTTTAATAGAAAAGGTTTCAGAAATTTTATTTTTAAAGGAAAGTTGCTTGTATGTTAAGGTGCTTAAAGGGAAAGAGTAATCTTTTCCAACTGGCTAAAGAAACCTACAGATGTTTACCTCATTTGAAAAGTTATTTAAATGTGAAACCTTATCCAAAGGCCTCGTTCTTTACTCACACTGAGTCATAACTTACATGAGTAACCTATACAAATTAAATCAGTGAAAACATTACATGTAAAAAGTGTATTGCAGATGCTAAAGTACTGTGTTGCTTTTTTGTATCTTTGAAGGAGATGTCATTTTCTATTTATTTCATTAAAGATATCTGTATACTCAACAATTTCTGTTTATGGATTAGGATTCAGGTTGGTTGCCCAATTTGCAGGGTTACAGTTCATAAGGTAAGATAAATGTAAAAAAAACCTTCTTCTTAAATATTTAGCTGCAGTGACTACATATATTCAGTTACAAATAGGACTGTTTGCCATGTTGATAATTTATAAATGCTAACCACAAGGTAACTCCAGAAACCAAATTCAAAGCCAAGCAAATCAGTTCCTGCCTTTGTAGAATGATCTTAAAATGTATGCACATGGAAGTAAAATACCGTATATGAATCACACCCAAAAAACTTGGTAAACTAAAACTCTAGAAAATCACCAGCCAACGCAACACTAACATCCCAGGTTAACCTCAATTCACATGACTTACCATCATATATAATACCCAAATGCATTCACAGGCTTCACAACTCCACAAGAAATTCTGTTCAATTTCCAGCATTCAAAAACTCATAAAGCACAGATCCAATGCCTCAGTATTACATACTCAGCCTTCATTCCAAACTCAGAATTGTTTAGGTTGTAGTAACAATTTAAAAGTTCCAGAGGTAGCCGTGTTAGTCTGTATACAGCAAAAACAACGAGAGCCCTTAGCACTTTAAAGACTAACAAATTAAATTTCTGTAGGCATAAGCTTTTGTGGGCTGCAACCCACTTCGTCAGATGCATCTTAATTTCATCTGAATTTAATTTGTTTGTCTTTAAAGTGTTACAGGACTCTCATTGTTTTTGCAGTAACAGGTTAATTATTTTAACATGTCTATTAAACTGATTTTCATTAGCTATATTAATCATTCCGAGATTGAAGTTAAGGTTGGGCACGTGTTTGAGGAATCAGATGCACACATTGTGATTGGTTGTATGGTGGATGCAGGCTTGCTGACCACACCCAGAGAATGGTTGGAAGAGTGTGGATAATTACCACTATGCCCCCTACTGAAGGCCCCAAGAGTGAATTGGGGGGTGCTGGTCAGAGGGAGTGTAAGTAGGGTTATTGGCTGATTGCCCACGGGAGAAATGGAGGATATATTTTGGGGGTAGTAGGGCTTTATTAGGGGATGTGGGGGAAGGGAATCATTCAGGAACAGGAATCTGGTGGAACAAAACTCTAGAGGGAGTACAGGTATTGGGGAAGCAGGGTTCAGTCAGTCAGCATCGGGGAGAAGCCTTTAGCAATGTGGCATAAGGAGGTAAATGGTGAGGGAGCATTAGGGCCTTTACCAGGGGCATAGCAAGAGTGACCCTGTGTCAGGTAGAGCGTGCAGCAAGCAGGGCTCTGGTAGGTGAGCCATTGGGTTTGCGTTGAGGGGAGCATAGTTCTGGAGAGAGGTTGCATGCTGTGCAGCAACGCAAGCCCATGCAAATCTCAGGCTAAGCAAAGACGTGTGTGAATACAAGCAGGTTATGTTTCTAAATGTTTACTTGTATGAAAATGTGTGCTTGCCCTGAACTTTGTGTGGGCTCTGCTCTTGGAGAGAAGGGAGGCAGGCAGAATGTAGGGGTGGGAATGGGACACAGCAGGAATAGTGGGGAAAAGTGCAGCTGCAGATATACAGTGACAGAGATTGAGGTTGGGGAGGGCTTAGGTTGTAGAAAAATTGGGGTTATCTGGTGGTGCATTGGAGGTTAGGAAGTAGCAGACTCTAGGGCAGGGGATAGGGTTTGGGACAGTGATGGGATTTGAGGAGAGCAGGGGATCATGAGGTAATAGGAGCACAGCTAGTTCACTGAACAAAGCTCTGCTGAGCTAGCTAGGCAAGCAGCCAGTCCTAGAACAGAGCTACTAAGAGGCTTCCGGAGCTGAACTGCAGGGGTTGCTGGCTAATGAGCTCAGGAAGCAGCTCAAGGCCTCCCTGCATCTCCTGCTCTAGTGTGGGGCCATCCTCAATCCTATCTCCTTCCTTGTTGGCTTCAAGGAGGCAGAATCATGCAGCGTTTTCTGAAAGGTTAATGTATGCAACATTTTGCAGCCCCCAATTTCAAGACCTACCTCGATGTGAAGCTTTGTGATGGTAGGAGATTTTGTTGGTCAAATGGAGGGAAACAAATATTAGATAATTAGCCAAATATTTTAAAAGGAGGCAATTTCTAGGTACTTAATTTTCAGAACTGATCATAGTTGCCAATAAGACAACCGTGAAAAAATAGAAAGTATAATCCTTCTACAAGGTATTGTGGGCAGCAATCAAGACCAAGTTCAAATAGCTAGGAGTCCCTCGTAAAATTAACAAACACCACCATCTTACCCACACGTTCTAGGCTCACTAACTACCTTCCCGATGTGCCCTTGAAAAGCAATACTTCCCCATTTACAAGCATTAGGTCTATGATGAAACAAGGAAAATGTCATTAGTGGGAAAGGGAACATAGCATCAGTGGGAAAACACAGCAGCATTACATGTAATTAAATGACAAATCAAACACTTCCCAATGGTAACTTTGCCAATAGTCCATTAACTCTCCCTATTGGATACTCACACGTGGTGAGAAAAGACCAACTAGGCTTTACCACATCACCTTCCCTTCACCCATTTTTTAAATGCCACTCACCATTTGATGTCAATGAATATCATAGTTTCAGTGTCCAGAGATGCATTTGAGCAGGCTTGTCTCCAGTCCCTTGGGAAGTGCTATCTGGTCCTGAGATGCTACCACTTAACTAACATAGACTGATTTCAGTTTTAGTTAGCTGAAGGTTGAAGGGACCTCACTGGAGTTCAAAAAAACTCTCAAAACCCTTTGTAACAGCTCTTGAAACAACACCCTTAGTCTACATCATACATCACCTCAAATCACCTTCTCTGAAATCAAAATTCTCTAGAAAGAAAAACCAGGAGCAAGTAAAACATCTGAGAAGAAACCTTAATCATAATCTTTGAGACCAAAAAAAAAAAACCAACCCTTCCTCTATTTGGGGGGGCTGACCTCAGGTCCACTACCCAAACAATTCTGACTTTGTTTTCAGTTACGTTGACTCTCAAAATGTCACCTGAAGAATTCTGGGTAGTAAGTATATGCAAATGAAGGTCTTGCTCTGTAGCTATCCTGCCCCTTGTTCACAAGCATCAGGCCACAAGGCTTACAAAAGCATGTTGGGGCCGGGGGGATGGGGAGTGGTCTGTGTTTGGGAGGATGCAACACTCCATAATGCAGTGGAATTGATTGCTGTTAAGGTTTGCAACGTTATGACCTAAAAACGAGAGTGCACCAAATAGCCAAGGTCAGACTGGCCAGTACGGGGTACTGGGAAATCTCATGTCATCCTTCCCCCGAGCCCGCCAATGACATTCTTAAAAGGCCCCCTGTGTGGTAAAGGTGATGGCTGGCTCTTTAACCCTTATAGCAGTGCTCTCTCCCTGGCTCTGTTTTGAGCGGAGGCGCCCACATCTCAGAGTGTCCCAGCATACATTGTGGGGGCCTGGCACCTAGGCACTAGTAGGCAAAAGCGGGACGTGTAGGAGCCCGCACCCCTGTGGCCTTTCCTCCTGCTCCTCCCAGAGCTCTGCCCCCTGGCCAGGCTGGAGCTGGGTCTTGGTAAGACCTCCCCCTGCCTTGGATGGAGGGGGTGCCTGAGAGCAGCCCCTGGCCCATGTCCCCGCCCCCACGGGGCATGCTGCCCAGGGCCAGTGGAGGGTCTGGGGCTCCCCACAGTGGCCTGGCCTCCCCGGTTGGCTCTTACTACTGCCTGGCTGCGGCTTCTGGCCTGGCCAGGGGCATCCTGGGATAACAGTGGGGAAGTTTCAAGCCCCAGTGAAGGTGGTTGGGCTGGGCAGCTCCCCTCGCCTCTCCTGGGTGCTGGGAGTGGAGTGTGTGTGACAAGCCCATAATGGCTCCCTCAGCCCTGGTGAGGGGGTTGAAGAGAAGGGGCCCAAAGTATCAAGCAGCCAGTAAGTGTCCAGGAAGATGAGCCTACAAAAAGGTACCGGGGGAGGGTGCACTGAATTGGATTTTGGTAGCTGGGCGGTTTTGTGTGCATGCGTTGGGAGTGAGCTGGTTGTGGGCACTGAGGTACACAGGGTTGCAGGAGTGGGAGTTGGGTCGCCGGGAGTGAATCTGGGCACGCACAGGGCAGTTGAATTTGTTTTGGTTATCAGGCCTGAGCTTTTTGGGATGGAGGATGTGGAATGGTTTATGGTGTCTGGGTTACATTGTGGGCAGAAGAAATAGAGTTGCATTCGGTCACCAGGGTTCATGTGGGTGGGGGGGTGGAGCTGGGTGCTGAATGGATTTTTGATTGGTGGCGTGTATTGGGTGCAAGGGGTGTGGAGGGAGGTGACTGGATTTAGGTTGCTGGGCTGCACTGACACCAGAAGGTGAATTGATTTAGTCACGGAGGTGCGTGTGGGGGAGCTGAATTGATTTTGGTCATGAGGGGTGCATGGGGAGGGAGGTTGAACTGGTTTTTGGTTGCTGGGATGTACTGACAGAGGACGGCGCAGGATTTGTGCACTATGGCAAGGAGCTGAGGTTTTTGGTCACTGGGGTAGATTGTCAGGGGCAGGAGCTGAGGTGATTTTGGTCGCTGGGGTGCACTGGGGAGGGAGAATGAATTGGTTTGGCTGTCTGGGATGTATTGATTTTGGTCACCAGAGTGTCTGAAAACCCCCTAGCAACAACAAATCAAATGATTAATCCTAAGTGGGGGAGCTCCCAGGCGGCTTTCCATAGTCTCCCTTTTCTCATGCTAGTGTGCTGGGAGATATTTCACACACACTTTTCACTAGGTCTCAGGGTGGGAATGTGCCTGCTGGGAAGTGCTTCACACACACCCACCCAGCACACAGGGAGGGAAACAGGAATGTGATGGTGTTCCCTAGCCAGAGTGTGTGCGCTTGGTGTGAAGGAGGATTAGAAAGCTGCAGCCAACCCAAGCACTGTCTGACAAGACGGCTGGGATTCTGTACAGGAAATGCGGTTCCCTAGAAAGCTAGAACTGACATATGGGTCTGCAGTGGTTGCTGGGACAATGTTGATGTCATGTCCAGACTTTGTGTTTGGAGCCTGTATTGATGATTATTTTCTCGGTTGGCGGAGGGAGAAAAAGTTACTGTTGTCCTCCTGGGAGATGCTTTTCTTGTTTGCTGTGGAATCAGTGATTCTTAATACTCACTATGGGAATTTAGGGTGTGGAGGAGAAAGAGGCAGAAAAATATTTAATTTCAATTTCCCCATTTGTTTATTTCATATATGGATTTTCAGTATGGGAGAACTGTGCTGCTGGAGCCGATTTCCTTTAGGAAGGCATCTTGTAAACAGCTACATTGGAACTTGTCTAGGACACCTGAGTTAATACCCTGCACTTGTAAAAAGTACGAATGGATCATTCGTGAGCACAAGCGATGAGCCTTTACTTATGAAGAAGGTAGCAAAAGCTAGCCTCATTTGGAGAACGCTTCCCTTGCTACTTCCTGTAGTCAGCTCCACGTGTCTCTGGTGTGCAGAGTGATGCTCTAGGAAATACTGTTGAATTTTTACATTAGTCTTTTTCTGGCGCTCACCCCCTATCTACAAAATAGCATGTAAATGTGCCTCTGATATAAAGCCTGCTTGTTCCCATCCTCGACCTGTCAAAACGCTATGTGCGTGTGTCTACTTGCCCCTTGGGAGGAGGAAGAACGATTTGGCTTAGTATCATGTATGATTTTGAGGTATGTTGTGAGATTTAATTAGCTGATGTTTGTGAAGCACTTTAAAGATGAAACATTGTTGTGATATGTGCTTCTTCCTTGTGCTTTATTGCTACCAACAGCTCAGCAAGAACACAACCAAACGGAATGAAGTACAAATGGATTTGCTTATGCTCCAACTTCTCCCAGTTTACTGCAACATGACAGTTGTAGTGTAATGGAAACAATGGGGAGTGAGCAAGAGCAGCTTCCAAAGCTCATGCAACCTTACAAATACAGCACATGCATGTCGGGAGGGAGTATGATGAAAAGGGCAAATGCTCCAGTACTAGAAAGAAACAGAGAAAAGCCAGAACCAGGAGTAAAACAAGTTCTTATTATATTCCAGCACCGTACAAGACAGTAATTGCGCCAGGAAACTCACAGTATATCAGATGTATATAACTTTTCCATTGCTGATCCTGCAGTATGGGGTGTCACAGGAGGGATTCTTTATTGATGGACATACAGCCCAGTGGTAAAGGATCTCACAGGAGATGTTTCCAATAGATGAAGCTATGGCAGATTGTACAGGGTCTTACAGGAGATGTTTCCCTTTACATTTGCCAAATCATGAGGTCTCGTAACAGATGTTTCCCAGAAATGAGGCTGGAGTCCTGTCACATGTGGCCTTGCAGGAGGAACTTCCAGAGGCTTGTTTCCAGGTCCATCAAGCTAGAAAACATTCCCTTTTAGGCTAAGCTCCTGTTAATTTTCCACATTCTCTGAAAATGTACATTTACTGAAAATGTAAAGTCTCATTCTTTCAGCAAACACAGAAGATACTAAAATATCTTTCAAGTATCAAATATGTTCCTCATAGTATAATTGGAATGGAGGAAAAATTGCAGGGAGGATGTGGAGGAGGACAGAGGAGACGACATCTAGGTAACGGAAGCTGAAGGGTTATAATCCCTGCAGTAGCCGATAGGAGCAGATGAGGAGGGAAGTGGGGAGAGAGAATTTTCTGAAATTGATATTACTGTTACCTGTGAACTGGGATGCAGCTGTTCTAGCATAAACCCAGATCAAACAGCTGGCGATGAGGAAATCAGCCTTTGTCAGGGGTTCTGCACCTAAGAAAAAATGGAAAGGAACATGAAATATGATAATCCTCCCTTATGAACTATGATTCTTGTAGCCAGGAACTGTTATTTAATATTTCCTTGACATTTTAAAATACATGGGGCAGTGTGAAGAAGACATATCAGACATGGGGTGTTCACTGACCTTTTTCAGGCTTTAGCCAACAAATACTTATAGTTTGAGCCTATCTAACAGCTGTCATCTTTATCAGATAGGACACCATCTGCAGCATGTGATTTAACACTAGACAATGCCACCCTGGCATTTTGTGTTAAGGAGTGAGTGAGTGAGTGAGTGAGTGTGTGTGTGTGAGTGAGTGTGAGAGAGAGAGAGAGACAAGGTAACTCACCTCCATTACAGAATGTATAATGATCATAGGGCAAACTGTAATAGTGGTTGGATAAGGAGACGGTACACATCCACAGTGTGATTATGGCATAAGACAGTGGAACTCAATAAAATGTGAATGCCAGAGCATTGCCTATCACTGCAGCATGGTTATTGAGAGAACGAAAGTCTCCAGCACATTTAGGAGCTGACATCTTTTTTCTTCTCACTTCTCACTTCCTCCTCCTTCTCCTCAGCTCACTTGCCTCATTGTTCCTTTGGGGTCACCCACAGACCCAGTGCAAGCTCAGGAGGTCCACAGCTCCCTTCCAACCTCCTTGGCCTTTTGCTACAAGTTCATGGTTTAATAGGGACAATCCTATAATATTCCCCAGCAGAGATATTAGTTGAAAGATTCTGACAGTTGTTCATTTAATACTGTTTTTGTTGGAACTGCCTGAGGCAATTGCTGAGTCCTCCTCTCCAAAGCATTGTGACAAGCAATATCACTCCTTGAGGGTACAAAAGAGAGAGCGCAGAATGGGTATGGGGGGCATCTGAGCTCTCTGTTTTGCACACACACTGGCAGGGGATGATAAGTCCAGGGTCAGTCTGTTTATACGTGTAGCTAACTCCAGGCTCTGTCTTTGTACCAAGGAGGGAGTTTGTCCCTTCTTCATTAATACTTCAGTACCAGTCTTGTGTTTAATGATAGCATGGATGGGCATCACACAGGCATTCATGCAACTGAAGTACAGAAGATGCCTCCCAATGTTAGCTAACTCTTTAACTCCCGAGGTTATGATCTGGGGTCCCTTGCCATACTGAAGTTACATTAGTAATTGCACTGAAGCTTTTTCTGCAGCTCCTACACTGCATTGATAGATATTGTGGGAGCTTCTACAATTGTGGCCATGCCTCTGAGATGGAAAATCCCATTTCATATCCTCTGGGACAGAATACATCTCCAATCAATGTTATGGGGGTAGAAACATCTCTCCTTACATGGGGAAAATAAAACTTCAGCAACTTAACTTGCTTCGTTAATCTTTTCTTCTCTGATTAATAGAGATGACATAGTCCATGTGTTCCCCTCTTGCTGTTGTGATAGATCCTTGCTGCAAAATATTGAAAAGCTGCAGAACTTGCACTGTTTCCAAATACAGTATGAGGCACTGGATTAACCCCTCTGCATTTTAATCCTCTGCCCAGCTCTCTGTACTCGTAGAATTCTGCAGAGATTTGTCTTCAACTGCAATATTAAGTAGTAGTTTTGGAGTCTGGGCTTCTTCACTTTCCTTTTCTTTTTCAGCTCATAGTTACTGGATCAGTATAACTAATTATCAGCTCTAAGTGGCGATTCCCAACCTTTGTCTTCACTAGTTTTCTGCTACTAGAATATCTGTGTGTAGATATAGCAGACATATTTTTCTGTTACTGTATTTGTGCTGTTACCTGAGTGCCACTGATAAGTGCTCTGGATTCTATCACTGGGCATTTTCTCACCACCCAGGGAACTAGAAGAATTCTGCCTGGACTCCTCCTGACGGTCGAAACAACAGATTAGACTTTTACATAGAGTGTTTCCGCTGACATGCGCAAGCTGAGATTGTAGACAAGCAACATCGCTTGCCCCATAACTTCAGCCATGCAGAACGCAACGCCATTCACAGCCTCAACAACAACTATGACATTATAATCAAAGAGGCAGACAAAGGAGGTGCCGTAGTCATCATGAATAGGTCAGATTACGAACAGGAGACTGCCAGACAACTCTCCAACACCACATTCTACAAGCCACTACCATCCGATCCCACTGAGGAAAACCAAAAGAAACTACAACATCTACTTAAGAAACTCCCTAAAGAAACACAGGAAGAAATCTACACAGACACACCCCCTGAGCCCCGACCAGGGTTAGTCTATCTCCTACCCAAGATCCACAAACCTGGGAATCCTGGATGCCCCATCATCTCAGGCATTGGCATTCTCACAGCAGGACTATCAGGCTATGTGGACTCTCTCCTCAGGCCCTATGCCACCAACACTCCTAGCTATCTTTGCGATACCACTGACTTCCTGAGAAAACTACAATCCATCGGTGATCTCCCAGAAAACTATTGATGTAGAAGCTCTCTACACCAACATTTCACACAAAGATGGACTACATGCCATCAGGAACATTTTCCCTGATGATGATATGGAACATCTGGTAGCTGGACTTTGTCCTAACCCACAACTACTTCAGATTTGGAGGCAATTTATACCTTCAAGTCAGTGGCACAGCTATGGGCACCTGCATGGCCTCGCAGTATGCCAACATTTTTATGGCTGACCTAGAACACCGCTTCCTCAAAACTCGTCCCCAAGCACCTTTCCTTTACCTACGCTACATTGATGACATTTTTATCATCTGGACCCACAGGAAAGAGTCCCTTAAAGAATTCCACCAGGATTTCAATAATTTCCACTCCACCATCAATCTCAGCCTGGACCAGTCCACACAAGAAATCCACTTCCTGGACACTACAATACAAATAAAGGATGGTCACATTAATACTACCCTATACCGAAAACCAACTGACCGCAATACATATCTTCATGCCTCCAGCTTTCACCCTGGACAAATTACATGATCCATTGTCTACAGCCAAGCCCTAAGATACAACCGGATTTGCTTCGATCCATCAGACAGAGACAAACACCTACAGGATCTCCATAAAACATTCTTAAAACTACAGTACCCACCTGGAGAGGTGAAAAAACAAATTGACAGAGCCAGACGGGTACCCAGAAGTCACCTACTGCAGGACAGACCCAATAAAGAAAACAACAGAACATCATTGCCCATCACCTACAGCCCCCAACTAAAATCTCTCCAACACATCATTAAGGATCTACAACCTATCCTAGCAGATGATCCCTCACTCGCTCAAGTTGTGGGAGGCAGACCTATCCTTGCTTACAGACAGACCCCCAACCTGAAGCAAATACTCACCAGCAACCATACACCATACAACAAGAACACTAACCCAGGAACCTACCCCTGCAACAAACCCCATTGCCAGCTCTGCCCACACATTGACTCTAGTGACACCATCACAGGTTCTAACCACATCAACCACACCATAAGGAACTCATTCACCTGCACATCTACTAATATATTATATGCCATTACGTGCCAGCAATGCCCCTCTGCCATGTACATTGGCCAAACCGGACTGTCACTACGCAAAAGAATAAATGGACACAAATCAGACATAAAAAAATGGTAACATCCATAAACCAGTCAGAGAGCACTTTCAATCTCCCAGGACACTCTATAACTGACTTGAAAGTTGTCATACTTCTACAAAAAAACTTCAAAAACAGACTTCAGCGAGAAACTGCAGAGCTGGAACTCATATGCAAACTTGACATAATCAAACTGGGTCTGAATAGGGACTTGGAATGGTTATCTCATTACAAGAAGTAATTGTCACTGTTCACACATTCTCACCTTCTAATCAATGGTTGTGAATAGGCCTCATCTACTCTAACTGAATGGACTTTGCTAACACCTACCCTCCCCATTGTTGTGCCTTACCCTTGGATGTATATATATACCCCCGATCTGATTTCTATTTCATGCATCTGATGAAGTGGGTTACAGTCCACGAAAGCTTATGCCTGCAGAAATGTGTTAGTCTGTAAAGTGCTACAGGACTCTCGTTGTTTTTACACACACACTGTTTAGACTTTTGTGTATGGTAGAATCCCTTTGATCTGATTGCAGGGTTATTTGTTTATTAAAGGTTGAGTTCCCTTTAATTATTCAAGAGGACACTGAACAAAACTGCTTAGGAAATCACTGATGGAGAACACAGACCACCAATTTCTTACCATCAGAAAATGCCACCTCATCTCTCTCCTCTGCCAGACTCAGCATGGATATGATACACCTGATGTCCTTCATATACAACCCCATTCTCAGGACTGGAAAAGACAAAAGGGACATGTACTCAACCGGGGCTCCTAATCCACCGTAACACTTTTCTGCCAAAGCCATCTTTGCCCTATAAGGGAAAGAGCTGTTCCCTCATTTTTTTTTCCATGGGAGACAATGGAGTCAAGAATTGGCTTGGAGTGGGGATTCCATTCAGTGATTGACTAGCAACTTAATACTTGTCACCCCCCAGCATGATGTGCTTATGAAAGAGCAAATTGATGGTACCCGGAGGATTGCAGTTCTCTTATCGACTTAGTAGCTGATATGTATAGAGTAACTATGGAGATTTCCCAGCTCTCAGTAGGAAATGTCCATACTCAAGGATCTCATTTCCTAAGAGAAATAACTTTCTTATTTGTTTGGAATTGCACACTGAACGAAACTGCCTAGGAAATCACTGACTGAAAATAAACACAGTCCCCCAGTCTCTCACTTTCCCACAGCCTCTCACAGAACTAACTATGAGTAGAGCAGGACAGAGGCACTGGGGAAAATCCCAAACATCGCTCACCTTGCCAGAATGTGCCCCAGAGGATAATGACCCTTGGGAAAGTATCATTCTCTCCTTTTAGCTAAACTTGACAATGCCAGAAGCCCAAACAAATAGACACATGGTCCTTTGATCAACTTCCCACCACACTGATGGTATTGTGATGGAGAAAAATCATCACAAACCCCAGCCTCTTTGCACTGGCCCTCTGGGTTGTAAAAGGGAAGTTAAAGATCTTCTACACATTTGAAAACCAGTAGAAGATAATCCTGGTGTCCTGGCCCAGCATGTCCTACTTGCATAAAGGCTTCCATTTGGCTTTGTGTGAACCATTGCTGGGGAGATAGTGATTGCAATGTGCTCATGCAGTCACTGCACTATTAGTATCTCACTCATTATTTTAAAGTGCTTTAAGACAAACAAGAGTCTATTCAGAGCTACTGCTGCATATTGTATTTATACACCTGAATCTACTTCACTCAGCCGCCTGTTTTCTTAGCTGATGTGATGAGCACTGGGCTGCATGCCTGCATGTTATCCCCAGTCTCAAGGATAATCAGATGAGCACATGAACCTGGCCTGTAATGTAATCAGCAGCTTTATTCCATTAAGTTGTATCATCAGTGTTTTGTCTTTTGAAAGTGGAAGGAATGTCCCTAACAACGCCCCCCCGCCCCCCGCTGAAATGTCACAGATTAGATGGAGGAATCCCATGAGCTTGACTCTTCAGACAACACAAGTGAATACAAATAATAATTTTTGGACTGGGCTTTAACCATTGAAAACTGCATGAATTAAGTGGTAGAGCCTTAAACTTCTGTCTTCATTCATAGTCTTTAAGATCAGAAGGGAACATCATGATCATCTAATCTGACCTCCTGGGCATTGCAGGCCACAGAACTTCACCCACCCACTCTTGTAAAAGACCCCTAACTTATTTTCTTATAATCTTTTGAGGTAAAGGAAACCAACTCCACTTGGAGGCAGAATCGTTCTGTGTATGTGCCCAAAACCCTGCCCCTTAAATTCCCACCTGCCAGAAGTGCAGAGGTCCCCATACCTCCCATGTGAAGATAGAAGACAGAAGCTATTTCTGTAACTGTTGTGGGCTTGAATCCTGAAAACAGCAGATCCTAGAACAGGAATGGTAAAATCGACTGTCCTCATCCTAAAAGAAGAGAAATGGAAAACATTATAATCTCTAGTAATATGCCCCTAATATTGCATCCACCAGCTAAACCTGTATTAATCTGCCTTCCTTCCTGCAAATTTCTAATACAATTCACATTGTTTTAAAGGAGCAAATGCAAAGCCTCTTTGTCCAGGAGGGAGCAAAAGAAACAAGAAAGATATGTTGAATAGGGGAAGGGCAGAGAGAGATTTAAGTAAATGGCCAGTCCCAGGATGGGAAGAATAGAATCAATTTCCAGCTCTTTTCAAATAACCTTTATGTAATTTTCACAGTGCTTAGAGAGTATGGAGATTGACATCTAACAAATACTGAACGTAAATGACAACAGACTCCAGCAGTAATCTACATCCAGCGTAAGTGCCAACTCAGTATTGGAGCCTATGCATTAAAAAACAGAGGAAAAAGAGAATGTGATAAAATCTGAAAAGATATGGTCAGGGAAAGGACTATCCACGTTGGAGAAGAGTGATGTGATAAGAAATCTGGCTGGCATGGTGTATGGGCCAGACAACTTTGTCTGAGGCAGAACTTGGTGCTTTCTGTAATGCCTGAAGTGTTAGAATCATCCTGCATTCCCATTATCAGGAAGATGGCAGCCTTGGTCCCTGTCAGCACACACAGCTCCTCTCCCTACACATACCCCAAACCTACACAAAGGCAATAACTGAAGTGATCCCCATTCTCACCTTATGAAAATCACCCCACTCTGATTCAAGAAAGTCTCCTGCTGGATTATGAGGTTGGTGCATAACTAATAAATTGTCCATTGTCACAGTCCTTATCCTAAAAGAAGAGACATGGAATCGACATATTGTAGCTGCTGAAAATTCTTCTTTTTTATCAAGATCATCATCACCACACCAATCCCCATAGAAATCAGATCTGTAGGAATCCTTGCACCTTCCCTCCAACTTTTAATAAAATCCAGTGATACCATTTTAAAGGCAAAATTGTACGGTATATTTGGCCAGGGTGCAGGAGCAGAGGTAGACTAACCCCCCACCCCTCAAAAAAACCTCAAGCAACTGTGGACAGGGGAGACACAGCTCCCCATCCTTCTATACTTTGGGTATATAGGTTGTGTAAGCTGCCTGGGGCACACATACTTGACTGCCATACTTGTCTGCAAAATGTCTAGTGCAATGTTGGCACCATATAAATAATTAATCATAATAAGTGAAATAATTATATGGGGTCAACACCGGGAATTGGACAGAAAGTGTCCTGAATTTAATGTCTAATCAAAACACCTGCAGTCATCTTCCATATCTACATTTAGTAATGTTGTAGTTATATTCTCTATCTATCCCCACAGTTCCACACCCCCTCTCTCCTTTTCGGTGAACAAACAGAAAAGAACAGAGGAGACCTTTTATACTCACTAGGCAAAAATGGGCCCAGTATGATTATAGAGCTCATTGAGGACATGTGCATCCTGTAGCCTAACAGGGGACACCAATTAGCTGTGACCTCTGAAATGGCCCAGGGCAGGAGACATCTACTTGAAATAAGAGAAATGGAAATTCAATATAAGCCACAGCTGAACAAGCCACATTTTTACCTCTACCGTATGTCATTATGGCCCATGTTAATATGCCCTCAACTCCCACCTGCCAGTGGAATCCATGTGACTTCTTCCTCCTTCCATCAGTCACCTAATAAAATCCATATGGTTGAAAGGATAAAATGCTGTGCCTCTCCGCTGTGGGGGAGGCAGAAGGAGCAGGGAAAGAACTGTGGATAGGGAGTGGACTCCACTGATGTGCATGTCTAGAGAAAAACTGCAGGCGACAATCCCAGGGAGCTATGGAAACCTAGACCCTGCTTCCCACCTCAGAAGCAAGAACAGTCACTACTAGCTGCTCTGTGACTGTTTCATAAACAGGAGAAACTGGGTATGTTCAGGTGTACTCCTGACCTCAGGCATTAGCAATAAACTTCATATAACATTGGAGTTCGCTGACTCTCTGAGAAGCAATAACTGCGACAATGTCTGGAGCAACATAATCTTTGTAAATTTACATTTTCAGGTAGATGGCAACTCTATATTCCATGCTTTCACCAGAGCTTTGACAGACCTCTCCCTGCACACAAAGAAACACCCAGATGTACACACAAGCAAGTACTAAGGAGAACTGCAATACTCACTTCAAGCTTCTTTCTGGATTAAGAGTACCAAATCAGGCCCCACAGAATCAGTCACTAAATGGTGACCTGGTAAACGGCCAGACACCGGAGACCTCATCCTAAGAGAAGAGAAACAGAAATTAAATATCAGAAGCTAAACAAAAAAAAAAGATCCCTTTCCTTGCTCTCTACAGGCCCTGAATTCTACATGCCAGTTAGATCTCTATGAATTCTCCCTCCTTCCCTTGGCCCTTAATAAATTACATAGTGTTTTACAGGAGAAAATGGAAACCCCCGGTGGGGCAGAACCAGTTAGCAAAGGATTGTGGGTAGGCATCAGTAGACTCCAGTGTACCTTGCAGTGCTTACATTCTGGCAGGGCAACGAGTAAAGACTAATGGCATGCATGCATGTCCTTTCTTCTAGGGAACACTGCAGAAGTGAATCCAAGAGAGTTGCTGAAAATAATTAATCTCAACCCTAACACGGTGAATAGTCACAGCTCTATTTTAAAAAAGATGATGAACTGGGCAGACACACTCCCATCTCCTTGACTTAACAATGAACTTAATCTAACGTTGGAATTGACTAGTCAATAATAAAGGAAAGGCGCCTTTTTCTCCTACTACAGTCAAGGAATAAGGGAGCATGTATAAACATTGCATAGATATTAATAGTGTGGTGATAGCACACAGGCAAAGCACTGGTCCCATTACATTGGAATGGCTGGGTCTGGGCATAGGTCAGACAATGCCCTGAATGAGCCAGAGTTTGGTGCCTCCTCCCAATGCCTGTAGGATCTAGTTGTTCCGAATTTTCATTTTCAGGAAGGAGGCTGCTTCACGGCATGCAAGCCCTATCTGTACAAGCACACACATATGGAACTCCTCTCTGATATACATTCAGGACAGAACTGGCAAACTCCCAGTACTCACAGGGTGGAAGAAGATGATCGACTCTTATTCAGGAAAGCCCCAGCCCAGACTACAAGGTGAGTGTGGGGCACAACAGGGGTCTTCAGCTGCCTCCATGTGTTAGTGAAGAGCTGAGTCTTAAAGAAAAGAAGTGGACATGCCAGCAGCTGCAGAGCAATCTCCTGCCAATCTGTAACTGCACCATATCTGTACTGATCCCCCTCCCTTTCCTACTAAAATGTGTATTGTTCCAAAGGAGGCAAAGAGAGCCCCTCTGCTGAGGCAGAAGCAGCAGCCAAAGAACTACAGGAAGGGGAGCAACAGGGTTTACATCTTTTACTAGTACATTGTCTGTGAGGACTGTAGAGTCTCCAAGGTAGAGACTTGGGTCTTCATCTTTCTGTGTAAGGCACTGTTGGAACTATAAACAGGAAAGAATGGGACTATTTGCAGTAGATGTGATTGTTAAGATGAGGAGGAAGAGTCAGGGATATTTGCTGGTCAGACAATGCCTAAGATGAGAGAGAATTTGGTGTCTCCTGACAATGGCTGAAATGATAGGATCAGCCTATATTTTCTGACAGGTAGCAGCACTATTCCATGCATGCACTTGAGCCTTTACAACCCCTCTCCCCACCATCCTTAATGTAGCCTGACCTAAGAAGAACGTTAGTACTCACTGAATGGAGGAAGGGGTTGGGGTTCATGGCCAGCCTGAGCCTTACGGGCCAGTGACTGGCTGTGGGTTTCCAAGTTCTCTGACCATGTAGACAAGGTCCTAAAATAAAAGAAATAGATAAAAAATATTATTCACAGCTGAACATTTCTCATTTCCATCTCTCCCCAGTATGCTATGGTCTCTATTAACACACACCTAAACCCACCTGCCAGTAAAATCTGTATGCATCCTCCTTCCTTCTCTTAGACTTCTAAAAAAATTCATGGTTTTAAAAGGGGTAAGTTTAAACAAGTAAAGAACGGTGGCTAGGGGAACAACAAAAGCTACTGTATCCAAAAAACTGTGTTTAATACTCAGTGTGGCAATAGACTTCACATGAAATACCCAAACAAGTAGCTGAAAATAAATGTAATTGGTACCAGGCCATGGGATTCAGAATGATACGTAACTGAGTAGATTCAATTTTCACCTCTGCGAATTAGCTGTGAACTCCATCTGCCGTAGACATGACCGAGTCTTAGAGCCACTGCACAAAAACTATAATTAAGTAAAAAAATAGACAAGACTTTCCCTTCATATTCCTACCACCATCCAAGGGAAAGGAGAGGGGAGAATATGATAAACATTACATAGACATTACCGGGCGAGCTAGACAGGACAGAACAGACTGTTTGCACTGCAAGACAATGTTAACATGAGGAGTAGTCGTTGGGGCCTAGTGTTGGTCCGACAATGCCCTGGGTGAGACAGAATTGGGCTCTCCCTCCCAATGACTGCAGAGAATTAATTGTCTTGCATTTACATTTTAGTAATTGGCAAATGAATTCCATGTCTGCATCCAGAGCCCTGTATACATCTACACAAACACATACATCTTCTC
The DNA here is from genome assembly GCF_026122565.2 of Emydura macquarii macquarii. Lineage (NCBI taxonomy): Eukaryota > Metazoa > Chordata > Testudines > Chelidae > Emydura > Emydura macquarii. Next base: position 3,493,742 of record NW_027131105.1, on the reverse strand, counting down.
CAACATACAAAGGCAAAAACCTGAAGGAATGCCAATACTCACTCCAATGATAGATCATCCATTCTGTCCTAGGAAAGCCTCATACAACATCAGGCGGTGAGCATCAGACAATACAGGGGAAATCACAGGCCGTCACTCATTAAACTGGACCACGATGAGCTCTCATTCTAAAGTGAGATGAAAGAAAAGAAACACTAGCATCAGCTGAGCAGTCTTCTCCTGTACCCTCCTGCCTGACCATGTGCCGTAATCTATAATTAATAATGCCCCAGGACCCTATATCCTGGTAAAATGATTAATCCACCTTCTTTCCATCTTCCAGTAAAATCTGTCTTGTTTAATCAGTAGAATTTCAAAGCTGATTTGGGAAACTGGACTCCAGCACATTCCGACATTCTCACATCACCTAACTGGGTGAGAGAGAAGAACAACAGTGAGGTCCATGGCTGCCTAAGGTCAACCACCTTACCTGGTGCTTTGATCCATCCGCTCTTTTTCCTGGCCATGGTCATTATTGCAGGAGAAAAGAAATTCCATCTGATCAAGGATGGAGCATTACATTACCCACAGGCAACGGATTTTAGGCAATCTTCTCCTTACCTGTGATTATAGGGATCTTTGGAGGAGCTGTCAGGCCCTTTTCCTCAAGGTGGACAGTGAAATGCCTATATATAAATACATTGTCATCATATTAGAAATGTTCCTCATGCCCAGCCTGCCCTGCAGCTCCAGTGAAATACAGAGAGGGAAGCTGTATTCACACTAGAGATGTGATCGCTGCATATTATATTCACAATCCCCTTCTTTCTCTATAGAGAGGGGCCTCATAACCAAGAAAAATGGGTTCAAGGCTGCAGGCCTGAGCATTGCCAGAGTTTCTTAAACCTAAACTTTACTGGGGTCTAGGGAGGACACTGACCTCTGGCTGTGGAAGAGAGGTTTTTGGTTTTTTTAACAGGACTGTGTCTACATTTTCAGAAACGTTTAGAGCCCTCTTCCATATCTGCACCCCCCCAGAATTATCTGCTGAACCCAGAATTATCTGCTGAATGAGGACTGACATACCTTTGTAACTGCTGAAGATGCTTCCTTTGGAAACAGGAAGTAGGTGAGAGGCCAAAAAGAAGCAAATTTGCTGCAGATACATGACTGGCCCTATATGGAGCCTCCATCCTAAATGAAATGGAAACAAAATATTAGTTGCAGCTGAACAATTTTCCTTTGATGTGTATGAATACCTCCTACCCCACTAACTCCACCCACCAGAAGCATCAGCATTAATCTGCCTTCCCTCTTCATATAAACTGTATTTTATCAGCAGAAAATTGAAAGCCAATCTGCCCAGAGTGCGGCATTGAAAGGAGTCAGTGTGCATCCACATCCACTGGAAATGTACAATGTGTTTATTATTTGGTATCACTGGGAGTTCCTGAAAATAATAAGTAAGTAAAGCAAGGAAGGCTGCAAGCAGTGCGGATGGAAATGCTGACTCCAGCAGTTAGCTGCAAACCCCATCTAAAATAAGGTTTTAATGAGCCTCCGAGGTACCTAGCAAAAAAATAATGGAGCAAGAAGGGATTTCTCAGAGGAACCTAGGCATTCAATTACACAACAGTCAAGGGGTTAAGAAGGAGACGTCTATACATTTAACCAGAGCTACTTACAGGGGTATCTCTGAAAATTTTAAGTGGCCTACATGGCCAACTGAGGCTCTTCAGGTTAATTGTGGTGTCCCAAACACTCATCATTCTCCCCCAACATCACACACACAAAGTACGTGGTAAGAAAAGGGCTTTGCCTTGCAGACAAACAAGCCATACAGTCCATGATCCTCATACTGTAAATGTATAAAAACAGAGGCATTCACATTAGGGCTATCTTCTATGCAGTTAAAGAGAGATGACCTAACAATGGGAGTAAACTGCCTAGAGAAGTAAGTGAGGTTCCATCACAGTGAACATCACGGGAGATGTTCAGCAATAGATTAGATCAACGTATTCTCCATCTTTTCAAGCTGCAGATCATTTTTAAATACAGATCCTTTTTCATACACTTACCTCCTCAGTATTACTATGATTGGTTCTCACACAGTTTCACTCTGCAAACAACCAGAAAAAGGCTCTGCAGGCCTCTGATGGTCCATGGGCAATAGGCAGAGAAGCCCTAGACAGATTTATGGTAGGACTGGAGAATCCTAAATGATGCAGGGGATTGGAATGGATGATCTGCCAAATCCCAGTAAATCCTAACTATCCAGAAGCCTAGAGCTGAAAGTTTAAGTTTCTCATCATGACCATCATCTTGTCTCATTATCACCGTCCTTTGCAAAAGCAATATATATAGATACTGAGGTGACTGGTTCTATATAAAATACCTACTATCACTAACTAGACAGAGGGTTATAAATGCCATTGGAATAGAAGACTATTTTCTGGGTTGGCCATGAGCTTATTAATTATAAGGGACAGGAATTTATCGGACAATGCTGTGATCCCTGCAGCTGGTTATGGCAGTAAAACTGCTTCCCTATCTCATATAATAATCATGTTTAAGGGACTCCCCTGTAGAAGCACCCAGCAAGCTACAGTGGCAATGTTCTAGTTCCTTTAGGACAAATCCAAAACAAGGCTTGTACCCACTAAGAACTGGGCTGAAACCCTTGTGGTCCCACAACTCAATTCATAAATAACTCTCACAGTTCTATTACACTGGAAAAGTGAGAAAAGCATCACTTACTTCTAGCCAAGGCCCGAATCCCAAATTTTGAATCCAATATAGTAGGAATTTTCAGAGTAGCTGCAGTACAGCACAGCACCAACCGGCTCTTCTCAATGTCAAGCTGAGTACTGACTTGAGCTCAATGCACTGATAGCTGTTCTTGGGTCAGGTGATGTCATAATGAGAGGTGGCGGACAAATGCCATGAGAACCAGGTGTTCGCTCCATAAAAGTGCAATGCACTGGCTATTAATTATGTGCATATCTCTGCTTCTCCTGCTCATGTGTTTGTGACCATTTTGCCCTCTCTAGAGATTAGCCCACAAGGTCTATCAAGGCCCAATATCAACATCAATATGTTGATACATAAAAATATATTGATAATTAACCTTATAAATATTGAACTTTTAAAGCATCACATTTATGTATAATAGTATCTACATTCAGATAGAGCTCTTTGGAAGCCAGATGTTAAGTGTCAAACAATAATTAAGCCACAAAACACACTGCCTGGAGTAGGTAAATAGCATCTTAATTTTTAAAGATGGATGAACTGAGGGACAGTGAGAATAAATATTCATAAATATCCTGTTTACTGTCAAACACTGAATGCATTACTTATTTATATGAGTAACATGGTTTGCATTTCGGATCTGTCTGATTGAAAATCCAACATAGTCCATAGCGTCTCTCCATTTACTACAGTAGGATGTGGATCAGGCCACGAGATAATACCTTGTGTCCAAGTATCTCAAGGTGCCAAACAATAATTCAGTCATCCAAACCCTGGTTAGGTGGATTAGTATTACATGAATTTTAAAGATACATTAACTGTGCCTAAGTTTATTCAAGAGGCTTGCCCAAGAACCACAGCAAATTAATAGTTGGCATGAGAATAGAGCCCAAGAGTCCTGTCTCCCTAATCTAACCACTAGAACCTGAGTTAGCCAGAATTCCCTGGGAGGCCAGCAGCACAGCCCCATCACACAGCTCCATAACATGGGCCATACCTTAAAGCCAAAGAGAATGCCTTTTATTCAAGACAGAGGGATTTTGTATTTTATTCCCAAAATGGATCAGTGACCAGAAAATTCCAACTATACTACAATCAGATTAAACATCCCAGTGGACATTCTGTGTACAATTCCTAAACTGCCACCTTCTATTTATTCCTCTTGTTTCCCATGGGAATAGCCTAGCTTCAGAAAGGCAGGGGGAAAAAACTTGAAACCACACATTAACAACTAGACTGAGACCCCTCTATACCCCCATAGGTCAATTCATATTGAACTTACACAGTTCTAGGATGTTGGCTACATGAGAAAATTAACTCCTCTCTAAGGCCTGAAAGCCAAATCTCAAGTCCAACAAAGCAGGAATTTCCAGAACAGCTGCACCAGCCAGCTCTCTGAGATGCCAAGCTGAGCACTGATTTGAGCTCAGTGCCCCAATAGCTGTGCTTGGGCTAGGAGATGATGTAATAAAAGATGTGGCACAGTTGTCATGATAACCAGGTGTTAACTCCCATAAAGGGCAATGCACTGGCTGTTATGTATGTGTACATCCCCGCCTGGCCTGGTCTGCCTGAGTCTTTTTAATTATTTTGCCCTCTCTAGGGTCTAGCTCAGAAAGAAAATAAAAGCCCAAACATTAGGGAGAGCTGAAGGTAATTCTCCTTTAGCTCAAGTGGCAGAGGCCTATTTTTTTTTTTTCAACTGCTAATTCTCAGTTCTGCTTCTCAGACCATAGTGACGCCTGGTTTTTGTTGTGTCTGTCTGCATTCAGCCATGGAACTAGTTTACCATGTAAAAGACAATAGGAACAACTAAGGAAGCGATATGGGAGGAGATTGAGAGTCAGGAGAGAGGTTCTTTTTGTGCTCCTGCCACTGGTTGATTGTGACGTGCAGAAGTTACTTAAAATCACTGCCTCGGTGACAGAAAGGGGATAATATTTTAAGCCACCTACTCTGTTGTTTCTAGGTAAAGGACTTTGACATTCTCTGAAGAAAGGCATTATGGGTCAGATTTTTAATGGTATATAGGTCCCTAAAGATGCAGTTAGGCACCTAGTGGGATTTTCAGAAGTGCCTCGGTGCCTATCTGCATCTTTAAAGACCTATATACCACTAAATATCTGGCCCTATACATCTTTCTTATCCAGCTATATCCTGTACAGACATATGAAGACTTTGATATAGCAAAAACTGTGAAAAGCACTAAACGACAGACATTAAAGCAACACTTGTAATTAACTCTTTCTGATCCCTTCATCCCAGGATCTCAGAGTGCCAAACATTAAGTAAGCCATACAGCACCTTTCTGAAGTAGGTAACTACTAGTATCCCCATTTAACTGTGACGGAGTAATTGAAAGTGATTTACCCAGGGACCTGCAGCAAGTCAGTGACGGAGTTGGGAATTGAACCCATATTATGACTTTCACACCTCTATTCTATTTTCTAGAAAACATTAATAAGATATTAAGACATTTTGTATTTCTACAGATTAACTAACTTTATGTTTAGAAACAAAACTGCTCCTTGGATGCAGTCTCAGCACATACACAGCTACATAAAACTATAATAAAGAGGATGGTACAATTACCTTAATTTCCTTTGATCATTTTTCAATTCACTCTAGTATCCTAACTATAGTATTGTATATGAAAGATTCCTGTAGCAAAAGTTTGGCCTTTTAGCAGCCTACAGTTATGCCCTTAAAGGCTTAAATTAAAGTCCAACATCTGCCGGTAGATCACCACAAAATAGGACTATTTTTATCTGCATGTCCCTTAAAAAGAGGTGTTAGCTTTCAGTATTACAAATTATTCAATTTTCTTAAAAATGCATTTTAAATAAAGTCACAATTACAAAGTAAGCTAATTGAAAAGAAAGTTAGACTGACCAAGTAGCTTCTAAGGTGAGCTAAAGGAAAATTTAACGGAGACATGTCAAAGAAAGGAAAGGGGAGAGAAATCTAATTAAAAATCAGAGATAGTAAAATATTTTTTCAAGGGAGGTCAGCTCCAGAAGGAACTTGTTTTAAGAGACGCATCTGGTTGGAAATCTGTTAAATTTGGAGCATTGTGTGCTGTCCACCCCTACTTTGTTTCACCGCCTGAGGCTTAAATCAAGACAGTCTCAAGCATTCCAAGAGAAAGGAGAACATGATGGAGTGCTTTAGTGACAATGTGTGTGCTTGGGGTAATCAAAGATCTGAGAGTCCCAGCTAAACATCGCTGTCCCAAAGGATACATCTGGGATTGGTTGTGCACACCCTCAGCAGTTCCAGAAACCTGGAGGTGCATGACCCTGCAGTTGTTACACAGAGATTCATGATGCTTGTCGCCGTAGAGCTGCTGTCACAGAGGTTTCAGAGTTGTTCTAGAACCTGGCTGGTGATCAGCTACTGGAAGAAAGGAATAGTTGTGGCTGGTGTCTTAGGAGGCTTTCCTCATGAGGTGCAGCAGTACCATGGAGGCTTTGGGAGAGGCACTTTCCTGCCCAGTGTGCTTAGAGCTGTTCACCCCACCAGTGCTGGTCCTAACTTGTGCTCACAACTTCTGCAAGCAATGCCTGGAAAAGATCCTCATCCGCCAGAAATGTAGTCATGTCAATGGACAGTTCTGCTGCCCTATGTGCAGGAAAGTAAGTAGAGATGCTCTTTTAATCTTCTCTGTAGTCAGAGCACTTATTTTTATTTGCAAGACAAGGGTTTGCCCAAACTTTTCCCAGCTGAAGGGCCACATTGCCAACTTGCAAGAAGCACTAGGCCAGACCTAATTTATATAAAATGGAGCAGATGGTTGTGACTGCCCTGACATTTATTTAAAATGGTGCAGCCCATAGAGACTATAGGTCCCAGCATGTAATGTTCTATCCTGATTCAGTCACAAGAACCTGACAATACTTAAATCATTTTAGCAAGTGTTGTTTAAAGTGTTGGCAAAAATGTTTTAATAAAGGAAAGACATATAAAATAGGAGTCTTAAATGAAACATTTCCCTGGATTTTAATCAAACAGCATGTTTCCTTGACCTTATTTTTTTCAAAATCTACAGGACTTGTGCTTTTATCACATGTAAATTGATTCCTTCTCTTGAATTAACTTAGAATGTAATATCATAATACTCCTGCAGTTTTATAGACTGTAGCAAATATATTACCAAATCCTGAAGCCTCTTTTTTAGAGACAGAATCTGCTACCATTATTAACATGGAGCGATAACTTACTTCTCAAGTGGTGCTACGCTGTGTGAGTAATGGTGACAAAATCTGGTCCTAGGTTTTTATGTAGTTCTTTCTGGAGCAAAACTTGCATTGACTTTAATGATGTCTTGCCCAAGTAAGAATGGAGGAGTCTATCCTGCAGCCCTTATTCATATAAATGATCTCACTGATTTAAATGAGTAAGAGCCCCAGGACTAGATTTAGCTCTGAGAGTTTGAAAGTTGCTCTTCTCTTTTTTCTTTAACTATTAAACAGAAGCCATGTGAGGGTCTCTGTTTAAATTCCAGGGGCTAAATTCTGTATTTGGGAGCACATATGCAGTACATTTTGGTTCCAAGTTTGGGTTTGGCACACACTTATTCAAAGGCAGAATTTGGACCAATGATACTCATGAGCCTCAGATTTATAAGGTATACATTAGGAAGAAATTGCTGTCTAAATCACATATCTGCAGTACAGTACTTCAGTTCAAGATCATATTAATATAAATCCCAACTGAAGAATGCTGATCACTGTTTCTAAACTATCAGAGAAGCAAAGTGTTTCTTGCATCACTTAAACAGTATGTAAACAGTTTTTTCTCACTTTTAGGTCATATATTTGAGGGGCAGAGGAATAATTGGATTACCAAGAAATATTCTGGTTGAAAGTATATTGGAAAAATTTAAGGATGAACTTGAAAATATTCGTGCCCAGGAGCAAAACCAGCTGTCTCAAATATGTGAAGAACATGGGGAAAATATGAATTTGGTATATATTTATATATGTCTTATTTTTCCTTTATTTGGTTATTTGCAGATAAAATCGGTCTTATAAGTGTTCAGTATCCACTTAATCAAAATGAATTCTATTGGTTGGATATTCTAGCAGAATGGTCATATTCTAAATAAGCTAGTCCTTTATATCATGTTCAGTGACAAAGAAATCACATCATTTGAATATTAGACTATAAAAAAAACATAAGTAAAGGGCAAATCCTACCATTTGAATTGTTTCTTTTCCCAATGGATTACTTCCCTCTAGATAAGGAGTCTAGTTGGTGGAGAGATTTTTGCAGTTGGAAGAACTGTCAGCCTCCTAATGGAATTCATAAAATCAGATTCACCCTGCAAACCCAGAACATAATTATATAAGAGGTGATTATTAATTAGTGCTTTACATTTTCAAAGTACTGCACAAAGATTAAGTGATTCATTAATTAGGACCAGAGTTCTGCCACCCGTAGTCACATTGAGTAGTGCCTTATTCCACAAGCAGTCATAGTGATTTCTATGGGGTTACCTACAGAGGCCACAACTCAGCATGTTACATAAACATGTGCCTAGCTAGAAACACATGAGTAGTCCCACTGAAATCAATAGCTCAGGATTTCCTGACTCTCAGTGCTGTGGTCAGGCCAGTAGACCTCTCACACCTTCTCATTGGCCCAACAACAAACAACAACTGTCACTCCTGCAACAACATTAGAGAAAAGACCATCAAAACATTGCTAAATCTTTTAGTTCAAGACACACTAATGCCTCACTCCCTCCAACAACTGGGAGACCCACTAAAAGTTACTGCAGTTTTATTAGTAACTGAATGAACCCAAAAGACAAGGAAAAACTCTTCCGAAAATGTACATTGTTCATTTAATATTAAAAAGCCATACCCACTTTTTGAATCCTTCCACTGGCTTCCCATTTCACAGCATCTAGTTCAAGCTTCTTGTCCTCACTCTCCAAGTTCTTTACAAATCTGCTTCTCCCTGCTTGTCTGCTCTTATCCCTTACCTAGTCAGTCCACCAGTGAAGTCAGTCTCATCCACCTGTTCATCAGCTGTTCACACAAACATTTCTATACCTTCCTCTAGTCATAGAATACTCTTTGTGAATGAATCTGTAAGTCACTGTTCTCTTCCCTTCTTAAGACCTATTTCTGCCATGATGCATATAAAAAAATCAACTAATTATTAAAGGCTTGATGGACAAATGAAAACAGTTCAACTTCACCTCCTTTTGTAATTTTGTTTCCTGACAATTACAACGTAATGTATATAAAAATTGTGTCTATTTGATTGTATACTTCTCCTCCCTCCATCCTTTGTACACTACTTGTCTTCTTAGACAATAAGGTCTTTAGGGCAGGGAATTGTGATTTCATATGTGCTTGCACAACACTTACTACAATCTCTAATTACAGCTGGGCACTACTGTGATATAAATATTAATAATATATATGGCACTTGCAAAGTGCGGTATAGTTCGTAGTAACATAGCTTGCTTGGGTAATATGTAACCTTCCTCTGGCATCTGTTCTGAAGAACTCTTAAGAAGTGGAGAGAGAGAGTACCCTTTTTGGGCAGAAAATGTAAGCTATGTCACTTAGAGGAGTTTGGATTAGCAAGGTTCCACTGGAAAATGCCAATTATCTATTAAACAACCATCAACTTCACTCTGAAAATTCATTTTCAACAACTATACCAGTATTTACTTAGCAGACTGAGCACAGTGTGCTTGGCCAGTATGCTAGGTAGCTGAGACCGTGTAAGCATACATGGCCGAACTAGAAAATGACTGTGTTCTTTTCTCAGATGTGTCTGACTGATGATGAACCGATATGTGCAATCTGCAAGCTCTTTGGAAACCATGAGCATCACAGTGTTGCAAAAATGTCTGAAGCTTACACAGCCAGAAAAATTACTTTTCTTAAAGATATGGACTTGTTGCTTCAGAAATCTGAAGGCACAGTACAAGCTAGGAAGGTATAGTGCAAGTGACTCACTTTCTTTCAGTTTTATTAACAGAACGACATAATGACGATGTTTGATATACATTTAGGCAAATAGATAGCCCTTAGGAAAGGATAAAGTTATATAAAATGATGTGATTTAGTAGTGTGAGCATGAAACTAGGTTCTAATCCTGACTCTTGAAGCCTTCCGTGCAATTGGCCAAATCACATAACCTCTTTGACTTTAGTTCCCCTATATGTAAAATGGGGTTAAGAATGCTTGCCTCACAGGAATGGGAGGACGATTAAGTAGTCAATGCTTATCAAACATTTTGATGATGAAAAGTTCTAAGTATTATTATAGAACTCAGACTCATGAACAGTCACACACCTTGGCTGATGCTATTTGCAAAGGGGTACATGCACCCTGTGCTTCAGAATACCTTCAGTGGAGTAGTAGAGGCCAAGGTCTTTACCTGGTGGGGCAGGTTTGGGAGTGGCCACCTGAAATCTGGGTGGAGCCCAGACTGGAAAGAGTGCATGGCTTGGGAGAATTGGTAGGGCACACTCTAAGGGAGGGGTTGGAGATTCTTGTCCGAATGGACCCTGCAGAGTTCAGTTTGTGTGGGCTATAATTAACCCGACAGTGTGTACACCACTACCATCTAGCCCAGTAGCGTGACACTTCAGAGAAAGGCAAAAAAGCCATAAGGCACCAAGCCAAATGTACAATGCTGTAAATGGCAGGAAAAAAATCCTACCTGTTCCCTGTAGCACTCTCATTGCACCCTGAAGCAAGGGATATATTTACAGGTCTAAGCGGCTATGCAGTGTTGGTTGGTGCACGCAGTAGAATGTGATTTCAGTTTCTGAGTGTAGTTATTAAAACCACTAGCTCTAGGATCCAGCAGTCTGGAACTCTTCTTGTTTGCCTGGCCAGTCCCTCCCATGGCTGAACAAAGGTAACATTACAGTCAATTGAAATCAAACTTTTATATTTATACTTGCTTGCTTGGAGGCAAAGCTTTGGGTTCCTGGCCCTGGAAGCTCTAAGCAACTAGGCTGTCTTTCCCCCATAGCCTCAACCCACCCTACTTCTTCCCAGGGCTGTTTCCTAATCACCCCAGCCCTCCTAGTCTTTTATACATCACAAACTCCAAAGGCTATTTTCCCTGAAGTGCCTTGCAGTTGGCTCTCTCTTACTGAACTGTAGGCTGCTCTTATTTTCCAAGAAAGACTGCCCTTAGTCACCTGATCATTTGTCATGTGACTTCACTCATCACAAGCTAAATACAGCACAGGTGCAGCTGAGCCCCAACCCTTTGGAAGGGTCAACTCACCCTGTCAAAGGATGAAATAGCTTTAGATTTTTCATTGTCACCTGGGAAGGGGAGGCACATAGATTGTATGTGGCTTGGCAACATTTTATCACAATTTTGCTCGAGTTAATGGTATGGGAGGCTTCTCTGGTGACCTTACAACATCCTCTCCTATTTGGGGTCATGTGAGTTTGCTAACCCTATTCCTTCCCAGGCTCTCAGTCTTCTGTGGATACCTGACCTCTACTTGGCTGGGACATAGAAAGTCATACAAGAACATTTGGATAACCTTGAAAACTGGAGTAATAGAAATGGGATGAAGTTAAATAGTGCAAAGTCAACCATTTAGGGACTAACAGGAGTTTTTGCTAGAAACTGGGGACTTACCACTTGGGAGTGGCAGAGGAGGCGAAAGACTGGGTGTATTGGTTGATCCCAGGAAGACTATGAACTGCTAATGCGATGCAGCAGTGAAAATGGCTTATGCAATCCTAGGCTGGATTAGGCAAGATATTTCCAGTAGAGCTAGGTAAGCCATTGTACATGGCACTGGTGAGCCTTCATTTGGAATATTGTGTGCAGTTCTGGTCTCCCATATTTAAGAAAGATGAATTCAAACTATAACATGTGCGGAGAAGGGCTGCTAAGATAATCAGAGAAATAGAGAACCTGCCTTATGAGAGGAGATTTATAGAGCTTGGCTTGTTTAGCCTAACAAAATTAAGGCTGAGGGGAGATATGATTGCTCTCTATAAATACATCAAAGGGGTAAACACCAGGGAGGGAGATGAGTTATTTAAGTTAAGAGCCAATGCTAGCACAAGAACAAATGGCTATAAACTAAGTATCAACAAGTTTAGGCTTGAAATTCGACAATGGTTTCTAACCATCAGACAAGTAAAGTTCTAGAACAGCTTTTCAAAAGGAGTACTGGGGGCAAAAAACTAACTTGTTTCAAGTTTGAGCTTGATAAGTTTATGGAAGGGAGTTTATGAGATCACCTACAATGGCATATGACCTATTGGTGATTGCTATTAGCAAATATCTCTGACGGTCGGAGATGGGACCCTGGATGGGGAGGGCTCTGAGTTACTATAAAGAATTCTTTCCCTGGTGTCTGACTGGTGGGTCTCACTCACATGGTCAGGGTCTAATGGATTGTCATACATGGGATCAGGAAGGAATTTTCTCCCAGGTCAGATTGACAGAGACTGAGTTTTTTCAGCCTTCCTCTGCAGCACTGGGCACATATTACTTGCTAGTTTGAACTAGATGCTCTGAAACTTGCAATCTTTATATCAAGATTTGAATCTTCAGTAACTCAGCCAGAAGTTATGGGGGTACTGCAGGAGTGCATGGGTGAGGTACTGTGGTCTTCAGTGTGCAGGAGGCCAGACTAGGTGCTCATGATGGTCCCTTCTGGCCTTAAAGTCTATGTGTGGAACACAATACGATCAGGAAACTATTTCCCCCACAAACTCTTCCTACCCTTAAAAAGGCATAAGGGCCTGCCTGACCTTAGCAGAACTCTGAAAGCCTGGTAAGGGATGCGTAAGCTATACACTACACTAGTTTCCTGGAGTTAGTGGTCACCGTGGCCTCCACACAGCAGACACCTTAAAAGAAAGCACTCCCTGCTGGCCAGCAGGTGGTATAGCACACACCCAAAGCTTTCTCAAGGTGCAATAGTCTTGCATTAGGAAGTCATCCAAATATGTTAACATATGCTCGCAAGTATACCCTGTGTTGCGTTAGTGGTCTGTAGGTGTCTCACAATAGTCAGCTGGAATGACACCTGGACTAAGGCTGCTGGAGCTTTCTGCAGATTCCTCCATGGAGATCTCAGAGGTCAAGAGTTCATTCTGAGGAGGGGGGCAGAGCAGGCTTTCCCATATTCCTTCACCAATCTCCAAGATTATTCCTAGGAACTCCACTACCACATATGATGTAGGCTACCCAGAGTCACAAATTCTATCCTTGGGAAGTGGGTGGCTGCAGAATGTCTAATTCTGCACGTAGCAGATGTTAAATGGGGAGTACTTCTCCCAGAGAATAGGGTGCTGTCTGTGAAACTGCTGCGCTTGAGCCAGCAGCTATGGGGACATATTTTCCTGGGAGCATTTACTTAAGATTCTTACAGAAAACAATCACATTCTGAGGAAAAGGCATGTTGTAATTCATTTTAAAGGACTGACTTTGAAAGGTGACACGCAAATCAGGCAGCGAAATATCAAAGTGCTATAAAATGTAACTGTAATTATTTACACCTATCATTGCTTTTGCGCATAAATGGGAGATAAAGTTGAAACCATTTTAAAATTTAAGATCTAAAACATATATCTAGATTCAAAATTATTTTTTAAATTTAAAATATCTTCTCACACTTTTAACTATTCAGAATCCAACTTGTTGACATTTTAAATAGGAAACAGAAAAGCTGATCAATGAACTCCTATCCAGCACTACAGATACCAAGGTGATGATTGACACAGTTGGGATCAGTTTATTGAAAGGTATACGATGCAGAATTGCAGAACTGAAGACAAAATTACACAAGGACTATTCTACAAAATTAGAAAAACTGCAGCTAGTAGAAAGTGAAACTGAAGCCCCTCGGCAGCTGTATCAGCAAATGAAAACTCTTTTGGAACAGCATTCAAATTCAGTACAGTTTCTTCAAGAGGATAAAAAACTCAGGAGAAAGATGGAAAAGCTTATAGAAGGAAGGTCATTGCATCAGGATCCATCAAAGTGTAAAATTTCAGTGCAACGATATTTTGAAGAGTTGATCAGAGGAATCAACATCAAGGATTATCTCTCAACTATAGCAGATGAAATGCTTGCAAATACTAGTGACCTGTATGAAGCATGCAGGCCAGAATGCCCTGCTTTTGCCTTTTCAGGTGAAAGCCCTGATCAGTCCTTCTGCAAAAAAGTATTAGGCTTGTTTGAGAAATCAGGTAGCATGAAGCAAGATCTTTACACAAAAACATCTTGCCCTGACTGTAGCAGTACACCGGGCACTAGCATTGACTCTTCATTCTTGAAAGATTAGTAAAAAATGTTGCATATCAAAAAATGAACTCCTAAAGTTTACTTGTTGGAATTTGCCAATCATATATGCTGCCTATGTTTCCTACAAACTAAAAAATAAAATAGTTATAAATGTAAATATGTTGAATTATGTTTGACACACACCCTCTTGTGTGCCTTATTGCTTCATTATTATATCACAGGGAAATATTGTTTGGAAGACAGTGGTAGGAAAGCAATGTAGAAGAAGGTGGAATAAGTTTCAAGGAGAGTGATTTAGAAAAATTATTCAGAAGAAACAGATTCTGCACAGCAAACTGTAGTGTGTTTTCTCACTGCAGCCTGATTTTCATAAGTGCCAAGCACTCACAACTCCACCTGCAACCAATGAGAACTGCAGGTGCTCAGCACCTCTGAAAAAAAATTAAAAATGTATTGCTTATATTTGAACTCTATTGAACTTATTTTGGGTTGCTATGTGTGGCCAAGCACAATGAATTCCCCATAAATTTACCTATTAATGCAAATGCAAATGTTCCATGAAGGAAGTGTCAAAATGATTTAAAATGTATGTTTCAGGAAAGAAAGAAACAGACTAGCCTACTGTGTGTCCTATATATGGCAGTCTGCATTGTGTATTTCTCTCTGGTGTTCCTTTTCCACTGCTGGAGCACACAAGAACCACAAGTATATTTTTCCGAACACACGTGCTTTTAAATTTTATTTGCCGAGTACAATGCTCACTACCCCCTTTTTTCCTTACGTTATTTAATAAATCAGAATACATGCATTCCTGATTTTCAAGGTAATGCCTGCTTGCGGCCTGCATGGGTTTTCTGTGAGCAAAACATTATTGAGTTTATCAGCTTGGGTTTCCATTGGCTCATGCATTTTATACCCAAACAGACGTTTGTTGCACTAAACATGCTTTTTAAATATGGCTACAAGTTTCAAAACTTCATATGAGTAATTTGTAAGCACCCCTTTCCTCCCTACACTTTGGGACTTCATTATCTTTACCATAGATTTCAAGAATTGTAGACAGTCATCCCATGAATGCCAGTTGATATTAATTACAGACAGCACAGAATTATAACAAGTAAAGAATAACTTCAATCAACAATATTTGGTGTGGGCAGAGAACAGAAGGAGTCAGGGGATTGGTAATAATATATAAAGGCTTCCCCTTTAGCATGCCATTTCAAATGAGGCCCAGAACTGGTAGTGACCAAGACCCCAATCCTGCAAGCTGCTTTGTATGATCAGACCTTTGTGCCCATAAGCAACCCAGGGGTTTTCTTTTGGGCCTAGGTGTCATCTATGTACAGCAGTTTGCAGGATCTGGGTCCAACAGTTGTTACCCTCTTTCAGCTCTATGTGAAATGAGTGGATGGGACTAAGGGAGAGAATGGCAGAAAAGGGTGGAGTGAATTCTAAGGAGAGGGATTTTATGAACACAGACCTATTTCGCATTACATTGTCTCAAAGTTATTGCATTTGGTTTCCTAACTGCTGCCATAGATTATTGCAAGTTCACACGCACCAACATGTTTTTTCTTACTCACTATCTTGTTGAGTGTGCCCAATGAAGACAGAGCACTTTTGTCAAGTCACCGCTTTACATCTTTTCCACCTTCATTAGTTTGAGATGCTTTCCCTCCCATGTCTACACTTTCTAAGACTCCTAGAAAAATCTCTGAGTTTTGTATACCTACAAGCTGTACACCTTCCTCCTGCAGGTCATTGTCATACAGAGTGAACAAGATTAGGACTAACATCGATTCCTGTGGTCCTTTCATCAGTCACTTTTTTCTTATACAGGGGCAGCTAAGATGCTGAGCACTCTCTACTCCTAATGGAAGTTGTATTCGATAGATGATCAGAACTACACAAGACTGAGAGCACTATCTGTTCTCTGACAATGGTTATTAGACCAATTTTTAATAATAATTTCTAATCTTGTATATGCTTTACTACTGTATAAGTAGATCATTGGCCAGATCCTCAAATGGTGTAAATTGATGTAGCTCCACAGCAGTTAATGGCAATGTGCTGATTTATACCAGATGAGGATCAGGTCCTATGTTTTCTTCATCATCCCTGTGAATTCGCTGAGTCTCCGTAACAATAGGTTTACATATCTGTGCTGATTTTCTTGGTACCCACCCTAATTTTAGTGTAGTCAATCTTTTCCACACCACGGTCCTATGTAACACAAGGAAAAGGTTTTAGGTACCCTCCCCTCTGCCATAAAGAAAGGGAGGGAAGTCAAAAAAACCCCAAGACCCTTAGAACTGTTGGCAACCGCCCTGTGGATTGTGATCCCCACATTGAGAACCCATGCTATAGAGTCTTTCCTAGTATGTTACACTTAAACTGTAGTTTCTTGGTCCCTCTATCAATTCCCTTTTAAAAATATTGGTGCAATACAGTAAACTTAAATTCAAAATTAAATTCAGGCCAACCAATACGATTGATGGACAGCTGTCCCTTATTTAAAAAACAAAGGAACAAGAACTTCAGCTAAGCAGAAAGTGATAAAAAATTATTCACTCTCTAAGGAAAAAAAGCCACCACTTCAGTAACAGGGTAGTTTATGACTGAATGAAGTGCAACCCAGTTCTGTTCCCTAAGACAATAGACATGAAACTTTCTAATTATGATATAGTGAGCAATTGTCACTGATGAAGCAGTGTCCATCAGTCAAAGTGACAGCCTCAGTAGAGTACAGTCACTGAAAAAATATTTCCTGCTTTGAAAATAAATGCTTCATCTATGGAACTTTTCATTTTTGAGGAATGCCGTAGGCCCACTTCATCATTCACCTAGCAGAAGGAGACCTTTTTTCCATTATAGCACTGACATCAGCATGGCACATTAAACATCCCATCGTGCCCTCCAGAAATATCCAATATATGGCATTGGACTGTGTGACACATTAGCTGTCAGAAATTTGGTTACAAACCCCTCAAGGGAGATACATCACTTTTAACTGAACTCTTGCTCACTGTGACTCATGCAAAATAATATAAAATGTAACAACTATTTTTCTTCAGTGAGTCAGTTCTTGTCTCCAAGCCAGTAATGAGTTACTGTAGGCCAGGGGGAAGGCATATGTCTCAAGGAGTGAGGACACTAATCTGAGGGGGCTGTATTTCACCACAGAATGCCCTATTTGGCAATTCTCTCTACTGGGTACTCATGCTCCATCTTGTGACCAAAGGCAGAACTGCAGGATCCGTCAGTCATACAGCAGAGGCTTAATCCAACCCAAACAGGAGTTTATGCCCCTGCACCAAAACCATTGCCTCTGTATGCAGGGCAAAATGTATCAAATTACAACTGAAAGTAAAGACACAAAAAGGTAATTTGGCAATAGGCAGTTTGTTTAGGACACAGCTTTGTCTACTGTGAGAGAGAAACTGAATGTTGGCTTGGTTTTCAGATCTCAACAGAAGC
Source organism: Emydura macquarii macquarii (assembly GCF_026122565.2). Taxonomy (NCBI): domain Eukaryota; kingdom Metazoa; phylum Chordata; order Testudines; family Chelidae; genus Emydura; species Emydura macquarii. Next base: position 3,476,273 of record NW_027131105.1, on the reverse strand, counting down.
ATCAGAGCTCAACTTGTTTCACTTCCAAGATGGCATCCTCACCTAGGGAGGGTCAGGTCAGCCAAAGAAACACCATGAGTGCACCCTTAATTTAGGGCTAAATCAAAAGCCTCACTCAGGCAGCAGGACAGACCCCAGAATGAAAACTCTCTCATCCCTAAGCAACAGGGACTGGTGAGAACTATATCAGAGAGCATGATGGACAATCCTCTGCAACTGCTCACCAAGACAGCCCTAACAGACAGACAGCTTCATGGATGAATAATTTTTCAAGTGCTTTCTTCATCTAGGTGGCAACCTTAAACATGCCCTGAAGTATTGGCTATTACCCAAGATGCAACCCCATGCTGTAGGTGTCCCTAAACCTCTGATTGGCAGAACCTGGGACTGGATGGCTGGGGCTGGATCACTCAGACTTCCCTGTTCTGTTCATTCTGTCTGAAGCACCTGGCACTGGCCACTGTCGGAAGACAAGATACTGAGCTAGTTGAACCATTGGTCTGACGCCATATGGCCATTCTTATGTTCTTGTTATTTCTGATACTGAATACAGGGCCGCACAGGGCGAGGAACAGTTTGCCCCAGGTTCACTATTTGTGAGGGTCCCCAAAATGATGGAAGGGTGGCCAGGCCAAATTTGAGTGAATGGCATTGCAACCTAGTACACAAGGTTGCAGCACTGCTCAGGTTTGGCGCCCACCATCAACACTGCAGGGAGCAACTGAGCCCAGATCCCACTATCATTGCCTCTGGCATTATCACTGGGCCCAAGGCAACTCATCCAGCTGAGAGCCTGGGGCAGGAGCAGAGTTGGGGATACCACTCCCACTGACAGCGGGGCTGGAGCTCAGTCAGTGGCAGGACTGGGAGTGGCCTTCCAACTGCACACAGAGCAATGCCTCCCATCCCCGTGGGGAAGACAGCAACCCCAAAGGCCTGTGCCCTCTTCACTCATCATACAAATAATTTCCAAGGAAAATTTATTGCTTTCCTCATTAAAACCCAGGCACAGACTCTCTTTTCCCTTTCTGTGGCTGACAAATATATTGTCAGCTTCTCAACTTATACCCAAAGGAAGAGACAGTCACGAAGAAAATCCCACAGTTCTAGCTCCTCTCTCCTCCCATGCAGCAAGTCCAATAAAAGGGAGTGATAAAACAGACAAACCAAAAAGAAAATCTAAGCCGCAAGATACGCTGTCACTGTTGCTCTTCCTCCTCCATGCTTCCTAACTCATTTGCTTCCAGAAAAGAAGGTGAATCAGAAAGGTCAGACAATGAGACCCAGGCTGCATTTTCAGAGAGGAATTTTATTAAATAAATTAGAAAGTCCATAAAGACCAGACAAAACTGAAAGGACACGATCAAAGGGACGAAAAGTAGTCTAAAACAAGAAAAAAAGGGAAACGCTTTCCCTCTACCAGTTAAAATAAATGTAAAAGCATTCAACTCCTCTTTCAATCAGCAAATACTCAAAACAGAGTGTTATTCCTTTGCTAAATAGAAGGGCCCAACATACAGATTATGGAGTATTACAATATTCCTAGCAACAAGTCTCATTAAGTTGTTCTCCCAAAAATTGATCCTTGATTTCTTTCCTAAATGTATAAAAGTGAGAAAAGAACTTACAAAGATATGTGAGACCTCCGGCTGCATCCACATGTTTTTCAAGAAACCTTTGTCGGGCCTAATGATTTTACAGAAAATTGTGCAGCACAGAACATGGACACCACATCCATGTTTAAAATATGTTTTACACATAATTATAGCATTTTCTTTCATGAATGGTTCAAGAGAGATCCTAATTTTTAGATACACTTGTAAGTGAGAAGACCACAAATAAGCTTATAAACTTGTGATGCAGAATATTGCAGTCACATGAAGAAATAAGTGCAAACTGTTCCAGATCCAAAGGCTCCAACGCTACTGCTCAAACTGAGAAATTATCCATGGCAAACCTGAAATTCTTTGTCAATCAGTAACATTTTCAATGTAATTGACTTTCAGTGGGACTTAGGAGTCTAAGTCTCTTAAACACTTTTGAAAGTTTTCTCTTATGTCTCTTAGCTAGGGTGACCCCCCCCCCCCCAAAAAAGCAAGATTCTTGTGAAAAAATGCAGCAGCCCCTTGTTTTTAAGCTTCCTCCCTTGTCTCTCACCACTATCTACATTCCAACAATGAGGGCTGTCAGATGTGAACCTTAATAGAAAAAGGAAAAGTCTCACCAAGTCATTTTTCTTATGTGAGAGTTTGTGTCCTAAAATTCAAACTTTGGCAAAATTGGTGCCTGTATAAGTAAGAGGGAGCATTGACTCCCTTTCCTCAGTCACAAGCAAAGAGCTCTGGCTTGGAGGGCTGCTGTCGTCCCCATCCCTCCCATTGACACGAGGTAAGAACTCACCAATCAGGCTAGTGTGAAATGAGAGCACTAGGTGAAGCTTGGACTTCCCTGAGAAGTTTCTGGCACCTCCAGCCTTCCTCCTGACAATAAGAGCAGCAGCAGCAGCTAACAGGGAAGAAGAGGGGACCCACCCAGCTGGATTCCTCCTATCCCCCTCTTCTTGAAAGGAAGATCTGTCACACGTCACTTTTCCCCTCTAAGGCCATGTCTATACTGAGGGCAGCAAATTTGCCGCCACCAGATCGATCTTTCCAGATCGATTGAACGGTCAGTGTAGACCCGCTCAATCGATCAGAAAGTCGACTGAGTAAAACCACTCCATCAGGTAGTGCAGCGCAGTGTAGACAGTGCGCAGAAGGGAAGCACAGCAGTCAACGTGAGTTATGCAAGCTACTCTGTGTAGTTTGCATAACTCCTGTCGACTGCCGCCGAATCTCCAGGTGAGTGTGGACCAGGGCTAAGAGAGGACAGGAAGGAGAACCTGCTATTGCTTCTTCTCCCCTCCAAGAAAAGTGAGGAAGCAGACCACCTACCATCCATCATCACCAGCTCCCTCTCCTTTCTCAGGCATGGAGAAGACAAATAATCACATGATAGATTTTATGTAGAATCCCTCCTTTGCAATGAAATATTCTAAAATGCAGGAAACTAAATAGACATTTGACTAGTTTCTCAAGGAACAATCCCTTATTTTTGTTTTACAACAGCATAGATTTTTTTCTATTCTGCTCAAGCCTAAATGATGACAACTATAGAATGGAGTTGTGATCGGTCAGGAACGTGGCCCTGTGACCCATTCATGCCTAGGGTAGGCCATCTGAAAATGCAAAGGTCAAGGCAGGCTGCAAAAGAAGAGCAGATTCTCCCAGCACTGGTGGGTGACACTGAAGTTAGACTTCCCAAGCAGCCACAAACTGTGCTTCTGATTCCCCGCACTGGTTATCAAGAAGCCAAAACAAAAATACACAGCCCCCTTTACTGCATTTCAGTCTCTGGCTCCCAATCAGCCACTAGGTCCAGTAAAGAGATAAGTTATTACAACTCTTTGGATCTTACCCAAAATATTATGCTGCCAGCCAATCCTTTAGTAACTAAAAATTTATTATAAAAGGAAAGAAACACACCAAGTGAGATGTAGTATATGATTAAAGGAATCAGATACATACAGATGATTTGAAAGTCCATATATATCAGGTTTTCAGTATAATTGTGGAGTTTGCAGGGTTGTATAGTCCCTCTGGTGTACATCCATACCTAGCTGGGTCTCAGTCTTTTGTTTCACAGCTTCAGTTGCAGACGAATTGATCCATCATTCCAGAGGTAGGATCCAGGATTGAAGACAATTTGGATGATGTGATGCAGCTGCCTTTTATGTCCCTTTGCTATGCTACATGCGGAAATTTACAGAAACATGATGGCATCCAGACTAAGTTACCTGACCTTGCATTCTTTGTTGAGTCACAGAGCAGCCATTGCTTGTTACCTGGCTAAAGTGTCCAAAGGCAGGCTCATCATGAACTCCTTTTATGGTCCATTATGACAGCTAAGTATCCTTTGATGGGCCATCACCTGGCATTGTTCATTCATAAACTTGCTAGACTGGATACAAACAATTACTCCAGGAGCAAACCCATTTGAAATCCAGATGGACAGTCATATCTATAACTTCAGTTCACAGATGTTACATGCAGATAAACAATATTATATTTAGCAAATTATAACTATTCCAACGATAAAGTTGGATGAATTATTGAAATTTTGAAGTATTGATGTTAGACGGCGTCACAGGCCCTACCTAGCTCTGTACAGTATATGGGTGCACATTCCCATGCACACACATTTGCTTGGCTGGCAAGGTTGCTGGGGCCGTTAACTCCTCTCAGACTACATTTCTGCTGTTGACCCCGTTCTCCTCTTGCTATCATACAGGATGACGCAACACAGCATCACGCCATGGCAGTGCCTCCTCCTGTTTTGAGCTACTCTAATGCCCACCCACTTGGGGAGGCAGGCTATTAGCATCGCAGTCCTGGGAATAATAAAAAGGGATTGTCTTCCTTGTTTAGCACGAATGTGCTGGGATCTCCTATTCTGTAAATCGTGTCACCCTCAATCGCTGCACCCCTGCACAGGCAGGACACGGGTTCATAACCAGACTGGCAGGTTCTGTCACGGGGAGCCTTGGTCCACCCCACGGAGCTGCCCCCCAGCGCAGCCAAGGCTGTAATCCGCAGCGCAAAGAACACGCCGCACGCTGGCAGCGCCGTGCTGCCGGTCACCAGGCAGGGCGCCCAGACGGCAGGTGTGACACATCGGGGCGGGGGTGGGGTGCGGCAACAGGCCCCTATACAAGAAAACGCCTCAAATAGTGGGACTGTCCTATCGACCCGCGACATCCGGTCACCCTCGTCGCAGGGCCCTTAACGGAGCTGCTGAGGGACCCAGACAGACAGTCTCGGAAACCTGGGACAGAGCCGGGGAGCAGCCGGCGAGGCGGAGCCTGGGCTTGTTGCTCTGCCTCCAATGGGGGAGGGGGGGGGGATGAATGAAATGCCGCCCCTCTAGCCCCCCCCCGGAGGTGCCCTTCCCCCGCTCGCCTCTGGGTGTCAGCCCCGCCCCGGTGGGCTGCCCGGAGCCCCCTTGGCTCCCCCTGGAGGGCCGGGGACAGGGAGGGGCAGCCGCGTGCCGCGCGGCGATGGCGGCCCCCGCTCAGGCAGCATCTTCGTATCGTCCAAGTTACGGCGATTGGCGCAGGGCAGAGGCTCAGTCCAATTAGGTGGGAGGCAAATAAATGGAGCGTGTCTCTCTCCTTTTCTCCTCCAATGAGAGACCAGGCTCCGCTACAGAGGCGGTGCCACACGATCTTCGGTCCAATGACAGTGGAGAATCTCCAGAGAGCGACAGCTCGCTGTACCGCCCCCTGCAGAGGCTCTGAGGGGGCGGTGCCTGCCTGCCCCTTCTCCAATGAGCGGAGGAGCGAGCGACGAGGCGGCGGCACAGGCACAGCAGCACGCGGCGTTCCCCCCCCTCTTCCATTCCCGTGATGCATTGCAGCGAAAGGCGGCTGGGCTCTGCCGCGAGCGACTCCATCCGGGTCCTGAGCGCCGCTCCGGTCAGCCGCCTGAGGCAGGTAAAGGGGCTGCGGCGGCGCTGCCGCCATTGCTCACAGGGGAGCGCCCGGCCGGGTAGAAGCCTCCGGGGCGGCGGGACCTGATGGGGAATGGGGCCTTCCTGGCAGCCAGAGGGGCCTGAGGCCCGGCCGCAGGGAGCGAGGCGTCGCGCAGAAGCAGGCCTGCGGGGGGAGCAGTGGGGTCGGGGCTGGTTGAGGAGAGGTGCTGGCTGCACGCCGGGCTCCCCCTGCGGGGTGGGAAGAGGCCGCAGGGCCATGAGTTCTTCTGTTCTGGCGGCAGCCTGCGGTGCGCGACCGCGTGCATGGGGCGGGCTGGGCCATGGCCCCTTCCCGTGGCGAGGGCCGAGCTCCCCCCTAGCGCTGCCGTCGCGGGGGGCGCTCTTGACTTAGCCATGTCCCCCGCTCATATTTTTATGCATTTAAGATTTTTTCACCCACCCATCTCATACTAACCTGAAGTCCCGGAAGTGCAGCCCCCAGGCGCTGCTGATTGGCTAGCTGGTTTCTGTCCCTATTCGCGATAGGCCGGGGGGTGGCTAAGGGCTATGTACGTCACTTCCGCTATCATGTTTGTCGGTAGGGGAGACCTTGGTGGGGAGGGGGGGGCAAGCTACCCCCGAGACCCTCCGGACAACAGCAGCCTCCAGCCTCCTATTCCTCGGCGGGCGGGCGGGCGGGCGGGAGCGCTCAGTGGCTTGAGCCCCCCCAGCCCGGCGTAGCTCCCGGCCCTTCTCGGGGAGACCCAACGCTCCGTCTCGTTTGTGGCGCGGGGAGGCAGGTGAGCTCCAGCCCCCACGGCTCTGTGGGGACCGCCGTGGAACCCAGCATCCCTAGTGCCCTTGGCTGGATGCGCTAGCCTCAGGTGGCTGTGGTGCGGCCCGTGCGGCAGGAGGATGCTGTTGCTGGGATCGGTGGGGGGGGCGGGAGGAAGGGCAGTTCGCAGCTAGTAAGGCCCGCGGGGATGGACCGACTGGGGAAGCGACCGTGCTAACCTTCGGTGAGCTGAGTTACACTGCAGTGCCCTTAGTGCCGGTAACGCCGACTGTTAATGCCTTTACTGCTGGGTTAGGCTTCAGCAGATTGGACCAGACACGTTTGAGGCTTTGAAACTGCTACTGTGATCTGCAGGAATTGACAGCTGTGACTCAGTTTTAAAACAGACCTGGTGAAGAAAAAAGGTGTTTATACTTGCAGAATGAGTGCCAGGTTCCTTGCACTTTGGGTTTTATTTTGTTGCATGTTTAAGCACTACCATTTTGAAGTATGTCTAGGATGCAGCTATTTTGCATAACTACTTGTATCTAACACTAATTTGAATGGTATAAACTCTAGATTAGGAATAGTTATCGATTGGATTCTGTATTGCTGCTATAGTTACCAGTGTTTATCATGAAATCTGCTATTTGTTTTGGCTCCTGTAACTTTCATAAGGCAAACATTTGGATTATGTTCAGCTGTAGAGAGAAGAGCTGCCAACATAATTCTGATTTAGTCAAGAACAGTTGTTAATTGATAACAATGACAGGTAGAGAGATGATACAGCAATTTAAGACTATTGAAATGGACTAATGCTCCTTTTTCCTTCCTGCAGCTGGGAGAAGGCATAGTTTCAAGTTTATCAGACATGGTACTGCCCAGAAGCTACAAAAGATTGAGCCCAGGAGGTATACTGGTAGGAATTCAAGTACCAGATAGTGGGAGATTAGTTCTTCACTTGGAAATTGCACTTGAAAATGGGACTCTTCATTTTAGTAGTCTTCTGGTAAATAGGTGTCTAGTAAATTTTGGAAGCATTTGTGCATGAGTAGGTTGGTGGAAAGAGTAAGTTTGGGCAGAAGCTGATGGGGATAAGTTCAGAAAGGCAAATGGAGTATTGAAGTTTTTTTATCGGAGATAGTGTGGAAATGGAACAGATAAAGGCATAGAGCAGATTACTATATATGAGGAAATACAAAGAGATGGGAAGGAAGAAGAGTGGCATGACTTGATTAGTCTGTAAGTATCTAAGGGGGGAACTTTGATAATGGACTTTTCAGTCTAGCAGAGAAAGTTATAATATGATCCAGTGGGTGGAAGTTGAAGCTAGATAAATTCTGCCTGGAAATAAAACATTTTTTTTAATGGGGGGTAATTAACAATGGAAAAAATATACCAAGGGTTGTAGTGGATTCTCTGTCATTGGCAATTTTTAAATCAAGACTGGATTTTTTAAAAAAGATATACTCTAGAAATTTTTTGGGGGGGAAATGCTATAGCTTGCAACTAACAAGATGTCAGACTAGATGATCACTAAGGTCCCTTTGGATCTAGGACTCTTATGAATCTGTAAAGCCAGTAAGAGAAAAAGGCAAAGCCAAAGAAAGGCACTAAGTTGTGTTTTTTAAAAAAGACTGATGCACATTTGAATACATAAATAAACTGTATTTATAGATATATCTGTTGCAGGAGCTGAGGTGGTACAGGATAACTTTCATCCTGGCTAGTTGTTGTCAGTTACGTTTTTAGTCTGTTAATGGCTAGAGAGCAATATAACAGTGTACCAAGTAGGTCTTGCAATTATCTTGCATTAGCTTATTATAAAATCCTTAAATTTGTGGTGTATGCTATTAACATGCCGTAATGATTTTGTTGCACTGCTTAGTCTTAAAATCTCTTTAAAGGTTTTTTTTAAATCTATTGTAAGTAAACTAATTTCCTCTGACTCAAGGTCATCGTAACTCCTTTCCCTCATTTATAACTCATTTCTTTATAGAATTTATATTCTTGGGAAAGCAGTTTTATTTAAAAGATTTGCTCTAACTCAAGAAGTGTCATGAGAAATAAATAAAATGCTAAAAAAATTTCTAGTTTTTCTTTAAAAAGAATCCAACTAGGCTATACATTTACATTTAGTGGCTAAAAAATAGAATTGATAATGAAAAATTGGAGCAAATTCTACTGGAGATATGAGGTAGCTTTTGTTGAGCAGAATTATGATTTTTTTTTGTACTTCAAATGCATTTGATTTTATTTTTATTGAACTTCTAATACATTCACCTCTACTGTAAAGAATTATCTTAAAATCCTGAGATATTGGGGGGGGGGGGGGAATCCAGTATTTAGTAACTGGGACTTCACTGTAACAGATCTCTAAAAAATTATTCCTATATTCAAAATAGGCTTGATCTGCTTCATAACACTAATATATTGATGGTTATATTAATTTTGGTGTAGGCTTGTTTGAGTATAGTCTCCAGAGACTGCCAGTCACCAAGTGTTATTACCTCAAATTCCCAAAGTTATTCAAATCTGACTACATTAAGGATTAGTGGAAGGACAGTTACTGAACAACCGTTTAAAATGGTCATAGTGAAGATCTTGCAATTTAATATTGAAAATTGATCATGTTTGCTGAAGGTTGTACTTAAACTTTATCACCTATTCTAGCCCTCTTCTTGAAACACTGGTTAGAATACTTATTTAAAAAGGAGCTTCTAAATTATTTAGCATTCCATTTGATAGTATTTTGATTTATAGTTAAATGTGCTAAACACACACTTTTTATATTGGGTGTTGTTAAAGCCTCCTGTCTAAAAACTTAGATCTATCTATATGAAGAGCATACAAATTAAGAGGTTGCATAGGCTATTTAAAAAGACTAAAATATAATTATCTTGCATGTGAAGAATGGAGAGGATTTGTACAGTGTACTTACATGATTTATCAGAGCAGTAGAAATTATCCTTGTTTTAGTTTTCATTTGACAAATGCCTTCTAATTTTCCCTTAAATGTTAATGAGTAGTTGGAACATCCCTTCATATTTGAAATACCTTAGAAAATTTACAAGAGACATTCCAGGAGCTGTAAAGATTAATAGAAAAGTTAAGTTATGGATTGCTGCACCTTTATCTAAAAACTGAAATCAGTGAGAGATAGGAGCCTAAAGTACTTTTGTGAATTGTACTTAACTTTCATTGGTTTGGTAAACCTTTAATTATTCAGTCTTTTAATCTGTTTATATTGACACCTGAACTTAATGTAGGAAAAAATACATATGCATGACAGCTGCTCTGTTAATGTGGAACAAATTAACTAGTTTTCTCACGTGTTAATCCTTACAAATGCCAGAAGGGAATGAAGTAGGAAAACATAAGCACACATGTGGACATATTGTTACAATGTGTTTTGATTCAGAATATATCCAACTCACGTTTTTCCTTTTTATTAAATTTCTCTCAATAAGCTACTCTCTGAAAAGTGTATTGGGAGGAGGTTTAAATATCAGAAGTAAACAAGTGATATTTGATATAATGAAGTAAACATTCCCCATCAAGAGTCCTGTAGCAACCCAGCCCACAAAAGCTTATGCCTGCAGAAATTAAATTGGTTACTTTAAAGTGCTACAGGACTCCCGTTGTTTTTGTTGTATATAGACTACCATGGCTGCCTCTCTGGAACTATTCCCCATCAAGGAGATACATGATGTCATAATGGAAAAACACACAATGAAATAGACATTTAAGGGGGGAATAAACAACTGGCATTCTAACTGGTTCTGTGAAAGACTAGTTCAGAACCCTGTAGCACTTCTTCAAATTGTGTCTTCATTGTAGTTCTTCAGTTAGCTAAAAAAGGAAATGACAAACTTCTGTTCAATGGAAGTCTGTATTAATATAGCAGTTGATTTTAAAACATGGTGAGATCAGCAATGTCAATGGTTTATATAAAAATTGGGCAACAGTTTGGAGTGCGCAGTGTTAGAAAAAACAGTGCTTTGTTCTGTACTTTTATTTCAGTTATGTCAAACATGTTGTTTACTAATTAAAATGTTCGTTCCAGCATCAGTACTGCATGCTCATCCTGCTATCTGATTAATTTTTTGCTATATACGTAACCTACCTTAAACTGAAAGGTCCTGGAGTTAGGAGTGGCTAGTGAATTTGATACAGCAGATAAAATCAGATTGCAATTTGCATGCTTGTCATTGTACTGCTAGACAAACCTATGGTTTCTAGCCCCTACATGGCTGTAAAAGAGTCTCAACCTTTGGAGATAGGTAAACACTTGCATCCATTTTACAGATAAAATAGAGTACAGATTAAATTACACAGCATGTTACTATCAGAGCTGTTGGAGTCCTGCTACTAATCATTCTTCAGAACACTTGATTACATGGCCTTTAAGTAAACTAAACAAAGATTTGGGCATCAACAAGGTGTTGTGTACTTTTCTGACCTTAATACTATCACTTGTACATAAAGTTGTTATAGAGATTTAGGTGAATATATTATTTTGTCTGAAGAGATTTGATCTATATGCAGCTATAGCATGCTGTGGACAGGTAGTATGTATGAATATCCAGCCAACAGATGCTGTGCTACTTTAGAAGTAATACACCGAAATTAACAACTCTTTAAAGTTTTGTCCCACAGGTACAGAAGAATCTTTTTTGATAACTTTCTATCCAGCTAGTGGTATGAAACTTTCCTTTATGCAGTTTTCCTCTATCCATTCATATTTAAATATTACACACAAAAAACACTACAGCTGCAAAATCAAGCAGTCAGGTTAGGAAATACCAAAGTTGTGCATATGCATTATAATTTTTAATTACGTGATCACATTTTCCACAGGAGCCCACCTTGTTCAGTGCACAGGATTTGTGGGGTAGGCAATACTGACTTCCTAATTTTGTTTTTATATGTCGTTTATCTCAGACATTTCTGATACTCCATGCAGGTACTCCTCAGTTCTTAGAGAGAGAGAGGAAAAAAAAATTTCTGTTTCCTTCTAATGCCAAAGAATCATTGCAATGTAAAATGCTTTGACAGTCACTTAGAACCAGTGTGGCATGATTTAAATCAGATTTAGGCTCTGTAAATCTATTTGAAAACTTGTACTATTGAAACTTTTTAAAATACAGTATTTATTATGTAGCTTATGGAAAGTGCCATTAGTTGCAGGGTATTCTGAGGTGTACAAAATTACTACAGGAAGAAAGTGAAAATGAATGTCCTGATCTTGTAAACATTGAAGCAAATACATAATTATATCCACCATGTATAGCCCTGTTGTCTTCAATGAGACTATTCAGGCTTAAAATATGTGCATAAATGTTCCCAGCATTGGGGGCTAAAAGTATTTTTATACAGTTCTTCTCTTAATAGTCACTACAAAGCAAAATTGTCAGTATTAATGAAGTTTAGACTTTTATTTTTAAACGAGCGTAAGTTTAGTAAGCCTACATTTAGGCACTGAAGGGTGCAGTTTTCAGAAGTACCAGCTTAGCTTCAGAGCACAAGTCCCCTTCAGTTCAAATTGCAAACTTTGATAACTAAAATGCTCTGGACAAGGATATATTCTTTCTTGATGTGTGACAGTTCAGTATATCAGAAGGTGGCTGCAAATTTAGCATGGACGACTTGCTAATTTTGTTCGTATTTCTGATGCTGTCTCAGGGCTGGTTTATACTTACCTTGTGATTCGGCGGCAGTCGACGGGAGTTACACAAACTATGCAGAGTAGTTCGCGTAACTCATGTCGACTGCTCTGCTTCCCTTCTGCGCGCTGTTCACACGATGGATTTACTTGGTCGATTTCCTGATCGATTGAGCGGATCTAAACTGACCGCTCAATTGATCCAGAAAGATCGATCTGGCAGCGGCGACGAATTTGCTGCTATCAGTATAAACACAGCCTCAGTGAGAATATTAGAGACCCTTGACATGTATTTCAGTATAGATGAGCATTTTAAGTTAAAATTTAAGGAAAAAAATCATTAAAGAAACAAGTACAGAACCTCCACTTCAGTAGTTAAACTGTAGCATGGGATGAAAGTAAAGAATTAGCAACAAAAAATTTAAATATTTTTTCCACCATGCTTAGAATTTTCAGTTTTCTCCAATTAATTTTTAAAAAATATATTAAATTATTGAGCTTTGATTTAAATGGAGAAACTTTTACTTTAACAGCTTGTTTACAGCTATGGTCATGTGTGCTATCTGGCAAAGTAAACATTTTATTTCTTTGCCTTTAGAGAAAATTTGGATCAGAATAGTCTCATTGTGTAGTGTACTCAAACTGGATCATTCACAGCTAACCCGTTTTTTTTATAACTTTCTAGTAAGCTACAAGGACTGCCCCATCATCTTTAGTAACTGCTTCTCTTGTTTTGAAAATGGGATATGGAAACAGCAGTGTCACTATTCCAAGGACCCAAATAGGATGAAATGGAACTGCACTAGAATTTTATTTGAAGTGATTTCTATACCTTGTTTCAAGTTGCAATGGATGAAAATACACTAGCAACCATCTTCTGGAGCTAGTTTCCCCTTCTTTCACAACTGGGAGACCGTGTTGGTGGGTATGAGCTATTAGTGTCTTAGGTTGTGATGTAGTAAGCCATTCAAATTCTACAAAAGATAAGACAGAAGCAGTAGTAATGTTCAGGTTTTTAAAATTTCAGCCTACACAATTTTAGCAAGTCTCAATGAAACAGAACAATTCCCCACATAAGGTTAGTCAGTATATTAGAATTTTAAATGTATGCTGAAAACTCAGTGAAAAATTAGTTGCAGAATGATGATCAAGCAAAAATAGTCTTGATAATGGCAGAAGCAGTCTGAAGGTGGTTCGATGGAGCCTGGTGCACAAAGTGAGTCTCAGTGGGAAGAGTGGCTGGATTTGTAGCTGATCTAGCTACGGAAGAGCTGCTGCTTCTCCAGAGAAGACGTGTCCCTGAAGCTAAAACCCAGATTGGAAGGTTGGAACTCTGTATGAGGGAGACCTGCTGGTCTGGTGGAGACAAGGGGGACCTGAATTCAACTCTGCTGCAGCTGGATTGGGGAGGTCTGGGACTTTAGTAAACTGTCCTGGATCTCCACCTGCAAGTTGTGAAGTTATATGCAGGGTGGAGAAGCAGCAAGTGGTGACCACAGGCAACTCCCATTGGAGCAGAGTGATGAGCAATAAACTTCCCTTTGTAACCTCTTGATCCTATGTGAAAATATAAATTAATCCATTCTGTCTTGCTTATTCAATACAATATCATACTTAGTCTTCACAACCTTAGAAGTGAACAAGACCTGTGCAACCTGCATGTCACTTATTTCAGTGAATTTAAAATATACTGTAACTAAATGTGACCAAGTCACTGATTGACTGTAGAATGCAAAAGTTACAGGGGTGACAGCTTGTACTGTAGGTATTTACTACTTGTACATCTCAAGCTGAGGGAGCTACCAACTTTAATTTTGTTAGTCTTTGTGAAATGAATGCAGCTATTTGCTATAAAACTTCTTGGGATAACCACATTTTCTGGAAGTTAAATTTGTTATATTTACAAAATACAAAAATTTATGTATTTCATTTAGTTGGGGGAAGAGGAAGTCAGTGATTCTATATTGCAATGCTCTTTAAAAATGTGACAGTAGTTCCAGGCAGGGAACAGTAAATTATAAGTCTGTCCAGAGGAAGAGGAAATTGGAATGTATAGAAACACTACTTTTTGGAATAAAAACTATGGGAATTAATCTTCAACTTTACCCATCAGAGGATTAAAAGGTGCTGGGCTTCTAGAAAGCAGAGAAAACCTTTAAATTATTTCAGATGCCTGTTTATAAATTATAGTCCAAAATAATTTTTTTTTGTTAATACGCTTTATTAAGATTTAAAGGCTATTGAACACTTTTAGAATCATTTTCAAAAAATGGGACTTATACATCAATCAAGATACTGAATTTTCACAAGTCCATAGTGTAACAAATGTAGGATGCTTTCTCCATAATGAATTCTTCCATTCAAATAGAAGCTAGCATTGAGATATGTAGGATTCACTAGCTCAAAACAACAAAGAAAATGAGTATAGTTGCAATACCATCCTTCTGTAGCCAGTTATTGCAGCATATAATCAACTGCTCCTATCTTGAAGCATAGTCTGAAGGATATAGGACTTGAAGTCGCATTGAAACTATTTTCTATTCATTCTGACTTCTTGTATTATGACCAGTGGCATCTTCCTCATTGGTAAAATGAGGAATGATAGTACTTTGCATGCTGGTATTTGAGATAATTAATGTTAATAAAGTGCTTTAAGATCTTAAGACAGAAGGCACTATAAAAGTACCATATTAGAAAGATAAAACAGGGTTAGTAGTATTTAATTTCATTACTTCCTTGTTCAGGTATGGTTTGTCTGATCTTAAACTTAACACCAAAAAGAGCCTGTATGGGGAAAATGTTTTTTCTTACATTGAGTTGAAAGCAACATACAGGCACTTTGTATATTGAGGAGCAGCAAGCTATTCTGGTGCCTGAAAAGGTGATGGAGGGGGATAAAGATTTGTAGGTTCCCAATTTCTCATAATAAATGTGATACTTGTAGCTACAGAACTAAAACTAAGGCAGAGCCTTACATGCTTTTTTATGGTTGCCATATGTTTTCTGTAATTCAAAATTATGATCCGTTTCCATTTTATGGAAATGGAATATGCCACCTAATACTGGTTTCAGCAACATTTACAATATTAACTTCCAATGAGCGTCTACTTTGTATGTGAGTTAGATCCATGGTCTTTCAGTAATGCAGTTACTGTCTTACAGTTCATGTATTTTTGGTATGCTGTGGTGCTGCCATCTTACTAACAATTTTAGAAGCATTTAAAACATTTTTTATAAATAGCTTTGTGTAGAAATTTAGACAAATGTGCTTTTGCAGATTTGTTGTGCATCCTAGATTTCATTTACTCCTATTGGAGTCGCTGTCTCGGGGCGACAGAGGGACAGGCTTAGGGCACACTTGGTTGGCCCAGTCTGACCTGGTTCAGGTCGCTGGACTGAAAGGGCAGTGGCAGGCTTTCAGTCTCTTGGATATGGGTTACCTTTAGACAGCTCTCTGCTCTGCTGGTGAACAATCATCTAGAAAAGCAAAATCTCATGAAAAAGGATTGTTAGTCTTTCTGCAAATATTTTTTTTCACATCTGACTAGAGGATCTTTGCATACCCTGAGCAAATGTAAAGAAGGCTTTGGATGAAGCTTCATAATAAGCTTCTGATGTTGTCCCAATCCTACTGTTCAAATTTGTTTGTTTTTGGGAATTAAGACCAACAGTTTATGCCCGTCTGTGCACTGGAATACTTAGTTAAGTTATGATAGGCACTAGGTTTAGTGAAAGCAGCTCGGATTTATGCCAGTCCATGACAATTTTAAGAGCAATTCACTGTCACTATTTGTACAAATGAAGGTTTCAGAGTAAATCAAGAGATTTGGAAACTGTTTTTACTTTTATATGTTTGCTGTTTATGGAATAACATTCTTTTGTATATAAATGTACTGAATCACAGGCTGTGTTTTTTTGGCAAAGACATTAACCTATTGTTTGAAGACTTGTCTGAGAATCTTAGAATTGTGAGGAAACATAGTATTTGAACGCTTTAGACAGCTGCATTTTTAAATATGTATTGCAGGCTGTTAATTGTTTTTCCAAATATAAATCAACTTTCCGCCCAAATTCCCTGTTTATCTATCTTTGCCAAGAAGTGGATTCTAAATCACACATCTGACTGGCAAGTATTTTGATTCTTAGCTTGTTTGCATGATTGTTCAGGATCATGTTCAATTGTGGTATTAATGTAGAAACTGGCTTTAAGTTTACATCAGAATGAATTAGTAAATCCGGTTTGCCTTTTTAAAAATTGTAGTGTCTAGAGGGGCCGAAGCAGGATCAAAGTTATATTGTTCTGCATGCTGTACATCAAGATGGTCCCTAACCCCAAGAACTTAATCTAATTTTAGATCTGCAATAACAATTTGCTCACCTAGATATCTGCAAAGTAGCACTGCCCTGCTGTTAGATTTAAAGTTAGCATTTAACCTAGCTAAATCCATTTAAAATAGTGGTAGTTCATGGTATTACATTTTGTATTTTATGTAGATTATAGGTATTAAGCCCTCAAACTGATATACCTAGGAAAAATGGCTGAAGAGAGCCATGGTTTACACGTTTCACTGTTGCTATTAATTCACAAGAGAAATAAATGATGTAGGTCTGTGTATTAGATTTGATACTGTCTTTTTCCTTCTACTTTCAGATTTGTGATAACATCTATGGAAGAAGATAATTTAACTCACATTTTTAAAGAAAACTGAGTTGTAGATACCTTTTTTGTTCTGCATTTTGCTAACTCTCTATCCAGAGGTGAAGTCTTAAGTCCCTACTGGTTGGTATAATTTTTTTTAAAAAGTTTGAGATCAAAATCTCTAACTTGTTTCTTGACTTGAATGGATGGGGCAAGCTTGCTGTTTAGTAAACTGTTCTGTATTGTATAGATGCTGTCTTGTACCTGTCTTTGGTAAAACAACATTCCCTCTACATCTGAACTAAGAAGATGCCTGCACTGTGGGATGAGGTAGTAGGTTGTATAGTTTTAGGGTCATACCCACAACTGGGAGATAACTATACAATCTACTGTCTTTCCTAAAGCAGCAGAAAATCAGCAATGACCACTTTTTCACTTTAAAGCTTACTGTCCAGTTCTTCAGAACTTCTCTAGTTCAAAGGGTTTGAGGGCAGAGGAAATAGACATTTGGAGCATATCAGAGTTGATGTCTATCTGGATTTGGTTCATCCTGGGAAAGTCAGTTTCTTTACCATTCTGATTTTCAAGTTGAGAATTAATTCTCTTCAGGGAGAGAAACACACAGGTCTGGAAGAGTAGATTTCTTCCTAACTGCATATTGCATGGGGTAATTTAAAAATTAAAGCTATTGCATTTCTAATTAAGCAAAACATTGGCGATGGTAATGGGTAAAACTTGTACAAAGTTAAATAGCTGTGCAACTAAGCTGTATTTCCTGAAACTAGGGCTGTTTGAAGTACAAGTTTCTCTATCGGAGTGAGGTAGTAGATTGTATAGTTGTAGGGTAGTTATTTTACCCTGTTCAGGAGATAACTATACAATCTATTGCCTTCCCCGAGGAGTAAAAAAATCTGCAGTTCTTTTGCATGCTAGTTCTTACTACCAGAGTTTACAGTTGGTGAGTTGAGTGGGCTTTCACTCATATGTAAAATGTCAGGTAATTGAATGGCTGGATTTACAGCACTAAATGCTAATGTGGCACACACTAACATTGCATTTGGCTACTGTGCTCAATTTTTTCCCCCAAGGTGAGTGATATTGCTGATTGTATATACAAATAGTCTTTCAAATGTGTTCTGTTGCCTCACTAATCTTGACTTAAGTTGGTCAGACAGCCACAAAACAGTTTTGAAAGTCATGGTAGCTCTGACAGCATAACTTCAATGGAGCATTAAAAATAGTATGTAGCTCAAGTAGCGGGTAAGCTATGATTTGGGAGAAAATGTTAACAGTACTTTCTTGTATGAAACTTAAATGTCTGTCTTCTCTCTCTCCATTCCTCCTCCCCCATGCTAGGGAGTGAGATTTTAATTACGTAAAGATAGTGGTTCTCAACCTTTCTTTGCTGGGATTACTCTCCCATTTAGTGAAGTGCTGAGTGTAGGATGGTTGTGATGTTCTGATGCTTGTTTTAATTTTCCTGGGAGAAAATGAGTCTCAGGTAGAGAACCCAGGAACCTAGAAGGTTATTTTTACTCAGTAAATCTGAGCTGGTTACCATTTAATTTTTTAAAATGGGATAGGCTTAAACTTATTCTTTCACTGCTTACAACTGTTAAACCTTGACTAGTTCATTTTGGGGGAGGAGCTACATGATAATTTTAAGGTCTGTTCTGACCGAACAAATGGGAGTGAGCTTAGTTAAGGTGAAACTGAAGCAGTATATCAGTCATTGAGGTTTTTAAGCTAGATTCATCTTTTGTAACTGATCTAACATTCCTGTCTTCAATAATATTACCACATAGTCAAATAATGCTGAAATTATCATTGAAAGTATCATAGTATGTGCAAGTCTGACAATACAAAGTCAAAAGAAACTGCTATAAAAGTTAGCTGATTTCACAGTGCAGCTGCTAAATAGAAGAACTGCAGAAGAAACAGTGGGCTCCTAGGAAGAGGTAGTAGGTTGCATAGTTTTAGGGCAGGAATTTTGCTCACAAGGAGTTAACTATACAACCTGCTGCCTTTCCTAGGGCTTTATTATTACAACAGGACCATTTTGGCTCAGTCTAAACTTCTGCAGCTTTGATAAAGAAAAAACTGATATAAGACAAACCAATATTTGACCATATTAAGTTTTAATGAAACTAAGTGTGGAAGCAACAAACTCATTCTAACAGCACATGTACAGTACTAACCTCAAGGTTGCAGCAGTATAGCACTGCTTTTGAGGGCAAACAGAACATGCTAGTAATATGGTACAATAGCATGTCACCTTTCTTTCAAGATTAGGCTAAGATTTTCCAGCAATGAAGGGGAGAGTTACTAATGTTACTTCAAGTGACTTTTAATGCGTTTATTTGCTATCATAAATGAGGGATTTACCTCTTCCATTTCTTAAAAGACTCTGCCTATGAAAGTCTTAGGTTCCTATTGACATCAAGTTCATATTTTTCTACATGAGTCAACATCTAAAATGATTACATTTTAAAGCTTTTTTTTTTTTTAATTGATCATGGATATTTGGGATATTTTTAGTGGAGGACTTGCACCCAGCTTAACAAATAATGCTGAATTAATCACAAGCAGTGGAAGGGAGTATAGTGGTCCTTTCCTATAGATGTATGAAAGTACAAACTGTTCCATGATTACACCATGGCAATAAGTTTATATTGCAGAATATTATGTAATTTTTGCAGGGCTTCACACTGGTCTACATTTTGCAGGTATGGAAAAGATGTCCCCTGCTATGTTACTGAGGGGTAGTCAGTGCTTAATACTGTACTTAAGAGGTTTACAGAATACATCATACACCTGGATAAAACACCATGGCAGAAGATGCTGTACTGAACCATGTTCAAGGGTTTGGTATCATTCTTGAATTTGTTTAAATTTAAGCATGTACTGAGTGTGTTCCATGTGGCTAATTGTATTTTCAGTTGCAGATCCAATAAATTTTAAACTGTTGGATGACTCTTTATTTAGGGTAAGTGCACCGACATTTTCATAATGGAAAGTGAGGCTTACTTATTGAGATACTGCATTCTAAAGGCTATAGTATAAACAACACTGGCATTACTGAAATAGAGGAACATGTTTTAAAGGAATATATTTATTCCATAACTATGCTCAAAGTACAGCTTAAGTCTGACCTCTATTAAACAGTGTGGTTGATAAACAATCTGTATTATGTTAGGGTTTCTACAAAGGCTTTTACTTCATCCCACACTGGACACTTCGATTGAGGGGACCTAGTTTCATGCTTCTTATCAGCATCTCCCTTCCATTAAAATGGGGGGTGTTCTGAGCTTGTCAATGCATATTGAAAGTTCAGGATAAATTTGCTTCAAGGGAACAGTTAATAATACTTAAAGGCTTTATGGCTAATGAGCAGTACCTTGTGTTTCCTAACATAGTGCTATGTACTTGAGAATAAAGCTTTTCTAAGCAACTGCAAACGGCATGTAAATGATTAAATACAGAAACATTTGAAGGGATCTTACAGATTAAAAGAATATGCTCTTAAAATACTTGTTCCATCAGTTTCAGCCACCACACCTACAATGCTGACATTGTCACATGCCACATCTGTAAAGCCCCTGTTGTGGAAAAAATTGTAAACAAGTTAAAGGTTGTCAGTTTAACAGGTACTAGCTCTGTAGTCAGTTTCCTTTTAGTTAAGATATTTTGCAATTTAAAGCTTAAACATATACACTAAGTCCGTGTTTTAATCTATTATCTAAGAGCCAGAAGCACCTAAAGATAAAGCTGGGCATCTAAATAGAAATCCCCCTAATCTGTTACAGTCCAGGACAGACACCCATAACTTTGAGTATGTGGGTGGAGGAGAGCCTGACTCTTGCCTTACTAATATGTTGTATTAGCTCCCCCTGGAGTTTAAACTCCACTATGCTGCAACTTAGCAAACATGGTAAAAGACAAACAACATCAAGACACCAGAGGCCTAATCAATTTAAAAAAAGGTGCGACTTCTTTGAAGGCTGGTTTAGGGCAGAAATGGACTTTACAGAAAAGAATACTATGGAAAATACAAGAACTGGATGATCAGCTCCCTAGAAATTTTTACTTAGGAGGCCTAAATGGCTGAAGGCCATGTATTTTCCCCACAGTTGTTTGAACAGGGAAATCTATTCCCAAAAAGCTCCCTTAATTTAATTTCCCTCCACTTTTTACAGGAGACAGCAATAGTGACAATCTGCCCCATTCTAGTGCCAGTGTCACTTCAGCTTTTAATATATTGAGTTACCCACATGTTTTTATAAGTTAGAAGCAAGTTAATCATGTAGTAAACAAAGGCTTGATTTATATCACAGGTTGCTAACTTTGTCTACTTACCAACTGAGCTGTCTTACCTTGACCATCTGTGGGATCCCCCTAGTAAGTGATAGCGACTTGTCAATGAAGAAATTTTATTTGCTTTTTTCCATGTGTACACACGCAGTGAGAGATCCAGAGATGATGTGACAACACGAAAAGAATCCTTCCAATTAAAAAAACCAACCCTGTAGTTAAGAGTTTATAGGAAATGATGCAAACAAATTAATACTAACAGGTGAGACACATACCACCCATATTGAACTGATTGTATTCTTGTGGTCCTGGAAAGCTTCTAATTGAGTCCCAGCAATAGAATATAGCTTCAGCTCTGATCCACATCCTAGAAGAATTGTTTCTGTTCCCTGCCCTTCCATGAGAATGGTTGTGCTCCATGTGCTTCCTGTTAGTGTGAAACTTGCAACCTGTTGAGCTTTCACAAAGAAAATATTTGTAAACATTCAAATACTTCAAAGACTATATTTCAACTCTAAAAATCACTTCTACCAAACTCTGCACTCTGAACAGTTTTATATAAAAAAAACCAAACCCTTCTCTGGTGCTCAGGCAGCTCAGGGGCTTGCTTACTATTAACATGACATGACTGTTCTTTTCCCTGCTCTACACTACATGGCGGATTTAAAAAATGATGAGAGTGGCCTGTAACATCCAGTGATGGCTGGGGAGTTTGAGAAATAGTTCCCCTTCATCAGTCAGGAGAAGCAGGTGAGCAAAGGGCTGCAGGCTGTTTATGCCTCATGAGTCTCTCTGGCCTTTGGAATTCACATGCCCACAAGGGACCATGTGCATATTTTAAGTTATATTTTTGCTGAGTAAGAACTACAGGGAAAAAAATCCACTCTCTCCACCCCTTGAATTAGTGCTTGAGAACAAAGGGGAGACTGCCACTCTACCCAACTGATCAACTAGCTTTGTTGGCCCAGGGGTGGTGGTGATTTCCAAAGCTGAGTACTCCTAGACACATCTGTGCCCTAGCTGAGCTTGACTGCTGAGACAAGACATGGGGTAAGGTGGCTTCAGTAAGGACCCAAGCTATGCACAGCTCTACAGATCAATTTCAACCACCACAATAGGAAGCTAGTATAGTTCCTGAAGAACAGCTACAACCAAAACAATTGTATTCTCCCTGTTCTTCTACAAGAGGTAACAATGGATTTTACCCACTTTTTTTTAAGTCACCTTTGGGAGAGACCAAGCATAGAAAATTCCATCCCCCAGATAAAACGTTATAGAACAAATTTTGTATCCTCTAGTAGACACCTGTGAGCACCATTAAAAAAACAAACACACCACAAATGGAATGGCTATGAAGTGTTAATATGCAATAGTTATCAGAACATACCTAGAACTTCCATTTTATATTTAGACTTCTTGACTGATAGATCAAACACTGTGATGTTCACTTGAACTGACACATGATCTTTGCACATAACTGCTATTCTTGCTGCTGCTTTTGGTAACCAGCAGACTACAGCACAGTTGTTGACAGGCAGAGAACTAAAGATGGGTGATTCATCTACTGAGTTAATCAAGCAATCTGTATAAAATATCTGGTGTAGGGGGAAAAAACAAATATTCAGACTGCAATGCCATCCAAGAAAAACCTTAAAGACTATATAGTTCTCTTTAAGAAAAGTTTTTTGCTAAAAATCATTAAAATTGATCTTTCAGTTGTTTACTGAAGAAAGTCACGATCTTTTATTGAAAAATGTGAGTTTGATACTTTTGATAGCATGGGACAGATCCAGGCATAGATAGGCCACAGACTGAACAAGATTCCTTACACAGCTCTCCCAGTGTTTCTCGGTTATTCCAGTCCGCTTTTCTTTTGTTCAACAGGCAGCTGAGCTAAAATGTGCATGCCAAAAGGGTGACTAGACTGATGGCAGCAGAGTACTGCTGAAAGTGGCACTTTTTGCATGAAGGAAGATCAAAAGTGACTTGTGGTTTGGTTTATTTTGTGAGGATGTTTCTAGTAAATTTCAGTGACTACTGTAAAACAAATCTAACTTGTCAAGGACTGTTGAAAATGTTGTTTCTCAGGTTATCCAATTTATGGTAGAAGATCTCAAACACATATGAATCTAGTGAAAATTCAAAGCGGGCTGGGAAACATCTGCAAAAATGTATTTTTGGGAAAAAATCCTAAATTGGGACAAAAATGCCAAAACCTCACATTTTCACAGAACTGAAATCCCAGGTTATTTTATTACACAAACACTGAACAATGGTGTTTCCCAAATGAAACGTGCTCCCTATAGTCCCTGGCTGCCCACTGGGTAGGTGGCAGTGGAGATGGGGGACACTGGAAACCCTGACAGCTCACTGAAAGTTGCATGATAGTCTCACTGGTGCCTATCACTAAATAGTAGTTGTGAAATTGACCAGACTCTGGTCAAGTTAAGAGTCTTATCCCTTTCAATACTGCTATTTAATGGTAGGCACCAGTGAAACTGAAAAGAATTATCAATTTGTCTGAATCTGCCAGGGTCCATGGTACCCAGCCTGGAAGCCCTGGGTCCTCCGTAGCCTACCTTGTGAGTAGACTGGGAGCACTGACTCCCATGCTCCTGGCTCTGTCAGTCTCCCAGATGTTGGGCAATGCAACTGGCCTGGAAATCTGGGGTCCAAATGGTGTGGGCTGCCATGAAGTCTGCCAGGCAGGAATCCAAAGTAAATTTCCACAAAAGCCATTTAGATTTTGATAAATCAATAAATTCCAATGAAAAAAATTGTTTGATTAGAATTTAACTGAATCTAATTTGTAGAAAATTCAGTTGTAAGATCTCATTCTGTAAAGATGAAGAGCTTGAGAATAACCACAAGATGTGTCAGATGCCCAACACTGAGAACAAGTTACTGTTTACTTTTCCAGCAAAATTTCTATGCTACTTTTATTTTTCTAATTTTCACATTAAATTAGCTTCAGATATGTAGAACTGCTACACATATGGCTATACTTGCACCACAAAAAATATAAAACGCAGCACTTTAGGTGTTCAAATTCAGCCTGCTGAATTAAATGCAGTGTTTTGCAACAGAGAAAGCTGTATTATGTAGAATACCACTAAGAATTATGGGATAAAATATAGGGCACTTTGTTCAGAAGGGGCAAATACTTTAGGAAAATATTCTACCATGGAATAATGTTTTCCTACTTTCCTCTTGTTCTACATTAATGGACTCAGCAGCATTTGTCAGTCAGTAAGATAGGACAATAGATCAAGAGGAAGGAGAGAAACTTTATATTAAAACATTGTATGGTCCCTATATTTAAACAGCTCCCAATTTTATGTGAGAATTTAACAGTATACTGTACCTTTGGAGATGTATTTGCATTCTCAGTAGATCCTGCAACTAGCCATCGCTTGTCTGGTGAACAAAGTAATAAATCAATGCTAGAGTTTTGATATGCTGTAATACATGAAACCTGATTTAGATTAGGAACTTCTAATGTGTAGATAGCACCTCCTGCAGTAGATGCCTAAAATAAAGAAAAGATGAGTAAGAAACGTGGTTACAGCAGCCCAGCTTCTGTAAAAAAGAATTTGTATGACGCTGAATGTTTAGTACTCATGAAAGCATCTGTCTCATTTGAATTTAAGATATGAGTGGTACTATCGGCACCAGGCCTGAAGGCTAAAGTATCTCACACCCAGATGCGTGTAGCACAGTCTCCTAAGTAGTCCAGTCAAAAGAAAAAGGAAGCTTTCTACTGTTGACTGAGCTTACCAAAACCAACCAACCCAAAAGCAGCTGCTTTCCTGATACTCTTACAGCAGTTGGTATACAGGATGAGCAAACCCTGTAGAAGCAAAACCACCTCATGTGTAGTGTGGTGAATCAGACACCTTCTGTGCATTGTATATCAGGAGCAGCAGAAGCAAAAAAAGACAGTGAAGAGAGATTACCTAAAGATTCAACATCTTGGATTCCAGTCTCTGAAGTGGGAATTTAATTCTCTACCAGTCCAACAAGTGCTGCTGCAGTGAACAATGCCACTATGCTGTAATTGTGAACTACAATAATACATATTTAGTCCCCTTAACCCTGTTCCCTGCAGTTATAAGGAATACATGAATTCACAGTACTCATCTCCTTGCTAGCAGCACTAATACAAAAGGCTGAAACAAACAGTCACTCCCCACAAAGACGACTATCTATGGTTAAAGCCTTTTTCTAGTTCTAAACAAAAAAAGCACAAATTCTATTGTCCTGCTCTCAAGTCTCACCACATGTCGGTATTTATTCCATGGTAATAGCAATAGAAGAGATACAACCATTTGTATAAACACTTCATATGGGGCATTTTCTCGTGTTCAGTCTAGTTTTAGGTACTTTGTTCCAAAAAGCTAGACAAACTCAAGGGAGTCTAGAGAAGAGAAACCAAAAATGATTAAAGGGCTTGGAGATAATATTAGAAGAACTAAATATAACTTGGGTAAGGAAGAACTAGAAGGGGATATGATAATCTCCAGAGGGTATATACAAGGGAACATGATTGTGCTATAATTAACAGAAAAAGTAATAAATGTTAAGCTAGATATCTGAAAACTCCAAGATGAGAGAATTAAAGCCCTTGGAAGACACATCTACACAGTCTAGTGGTTTAAGTTCCATTCCCTGCAGACTTTTGAAATGAGATTTAGTGAAGCACTAGAACACAGTCTAACAAGTTTTTCTGCACTGGATGATCTGTTACTCTAGGATGAAATCCTGGCCTCACTGAAGTTAATTGAAGTTTTGCCATTGATTTCACCTGAAGTCTCTTTCTATACATTTTATGCACTTTAATTCCTATCTCCAAGTACTTAAAATGCATCATACCAGAAGCTTATTCTGTATTAAGTGAACACATATCCAGGTGTAGCTGATCTTGTTAGAGAAGTTGTCATTCATTTACAGTCACCTTGGTTTACTTACTGTTAGGAAGGGCTTGTTGTTCACGGAATAGGCTACCAAACTGGATGAGGATGACGATGTGGAGAATGCAGCAAGCTCTTCCCCAGTTTCTCCGTGCCAGACTTTGATGGTTCCATGGGCATCTGTGCTGATTGCTAGTTTGTACTGTGGGACAGTAATAACCTTTACAAATGGCACTTCTTGGGTAGGACTCGACCATATCTGTGTACCCTGAACGAAAACATGCAGTTAGGTGCCAGCTTAGGGGCATTTTGATAGATTTAACTTGTTACTGATAATGCCGCCCTTTTTTACTTTGCTTCTTTTTGTATGTATATACCAGGGCTCGACAAATTTGTTTTGGAGCTAGGAACCAGCCCAAAAATTAAGGAGCCAGACAATGTGGGCTCAGCGGCAGGGTGCCCTGGCCAGAGCACAGCAGCTGCTCTCCCCTCCCAGCCTGGCCCCTTCCCCTCTGCCCCTCTCCCACAATGTGGGCGAAGCAGCGGGGCACCCTGGCTGGAGCACGGTAGCCGTGACGCACCCCCCTCCCAGCCCTAGCCAGAGTACGGCAGCTGCTCCCCCCAGAGAAATACTAGGCACCAGACTTAAATTTCTAGGCGCTAAGGCGACCTGGCGCCCGGGGTTTGTCAATCCCTGGTATATACCATTGAAGGTATTACATATTTCAATAACATTTTGCCTGATATTTTCCAGTGTTGGTATTGAAATAATTTCCCTTTACCAATATAGCCATTTTCTGTTCTGCATTTTCCCTTTGTTCCTCTTAACTTTCTCTCTCCACTGGATCCTAATAATGACTCAGCTTACTACATTGTATTTCAAAAATCCTGTACTGCAGCCAAAAAGCTTTTTCCAAAGATGACATCATTTTAAGTAAACTGATATTTCCTTTGCAACACAAATCTCGCTTGTTCTCCTCACACCCAATGACTTTGCAGATTACAGGACTGGGAAATTCCATTCTTCTATCCCCAGTTGATAACAAGAATCTGCAATAGTTTTTAATCTTCCCTATTCCCTTTATTATCCCCATAATCTTTAAGGCATCACAGAAAGTGATTTGCATTGAGAATGAAAAGCACATTTTAGAGCCATGTAGAGTGCAGGTATAATGCACAGCAGCATTTGCTACCTTGCTCTGCAAATTCATCTCAATTTGGACCTACAATACAATACCTTTGATACTCAAGTCCTGGCTCTCTCCTGAGCAGGAACTGTAAATAGCATTCCACTCTGCCAGAATGGATGATGATTTCTAAAGTGGTCTAATGATCACAAGAATTAAATTGAGACCAACCACATTTCCACAAGTCATCTATTGCAGGATTTGATTCTAGTGGCACAGTTCACCATTGACATAATTCCATTCAGATCAACTGATGCAAATGCAGTTTCACCTGCTTGCTTCCTGAGGTCAATTTCTACCCTGATGTAACTGACGAAGTCCATGGGCTGAACTCCATGACAAACTTGTAAGTCAGTCAGAAAATGGGTGTGCATGTTAGAGGATTGATGCTATTGGTCACTGTCCATTGATTTACCATTCAATAGGCATGCAAAATGTAGGTGTAGAACACTATATGACAAAGGTTTGTAGGAGGGGAAATGCTACCCATACTGGCACCAGCTAACTTAAAAGTTTGCCTTATTATTGCACTCATTTCCCCAACATGTTTACCGTGGTCTGGCTCTCATAATTGATCTTGAATGCTTCACCTTTGGCCTGTTAAAGGACACTGGTTTCATTTAAGCTGTATTTTATAACTGTACGTGATATTGTGCAGACCTGGAGAATTTTAATATTGCAATTTTAAAATTTTGGTTGCATTTAACAAGTCTAGTTTCTCTAAAAATAATATTCCCCAATAGCTGTTTTCAGGGACACCAGCCTAAAACCCAATATTCAGGGACTATCTTAAAAAAAACCAAAAACCAAGTTTGGCACTTGAACATTTGGGCAAGATTGTCAGACTGAACATTGTGTCGCTTCCCACGAACTCTCTAGAAAAAGCAGCAATAGCAAATACTTGACACTATTAGAAATGCTGATCTAAGATCGAATTCAAATTCATAGACCAAATGAAGCCAGTGGAGCTCTGATGCGTGAAGAATATTCACCGTAATAGGACAGATACTGGACATATGAATTGCTTGCAAACTCTGTTAGATCTCTCTGCTCCTCTCAAACATGAACAGAAAAGTCAGGGAAGAAGTGTTTGATCATTAAAATACCATGTTTTTTGTACTGGGATGTGAATTAGATATTGAACATTAATGACCACAAGCCAGCATCTCGTCAGAGAGTCAGGCCAGAAGGGACCACTAGATCATTGTCTAGCCTCTTTTATATCACAGACCACCACCACCACCCAGCACTCACGCACTAAACCCAACCACCAAAATGAGACCAAAGGACTAAACTATTGTGTGCCACAGGCAGAGAAAAGGAGAGCCCAAGTGGCATCAGTGCCCAAGACAAGGCAAGGAAATGATTGAGATATACTCAGATAATCCTGGCAAGTTGCCCACACCCACATTCTGCCGAGGAAGGCAAACATCCAAGGTCGCTGCCAATCTGACCTGAGGGGGAAATTCCTTGCAAACCCCATATACAGTGACCAGTTACATCATGAGCAAGAACCTGAGAGAGAGAAAGCTTGGTGCCACCTGAGTCCTGGCCCACACCCCCAATGTTCCATCTCCAACTGTGGCCATCTCTGATGCTTCATAGTAAGATTTAAAAAAAAGACAAGAAAAAAGAGCCTCCCAGCTGGTGGCTAGCTGAAATCCTGAGGCATGAGCCACACAAAATCAGAAGCCAGCTCCAGTGCTGTTGATCCTTACTCTTACCATCACAAACAACCTCGTCATACAATTGCACTAATAAATTTCTCTCGCTTGATCTTAAAAACAAATTAAGTTGTTTGCTCCCATAACTCCTATTGGGAGAGTGTTCCAGAACCTCTTCCCTCTGATGGTTTGAAGCCTTCTAATTTTCAGTCTGAATTTCTTCATGGACAGTTTATATTAATTTGTTCTTGTGCCAACATTGTCCTTTAGCTTAAATAGCTCTTCACCCTCCCTGGTATTTATCCCTCCCCCCTAATGTATTTATTAGAAAGCAATCATATCCCCACTCAGACTTTTGCTAGCCTAAATAAGCCAAGCTCTTCCAGTATCCTGTCATAAAACAGGCTCTCCAGTCCCCTAATTACCCTAGTAGATCTTCTCTGCACCTGTTCCAATTTGAATTAATCTTTCTTGAACATGGATGACCAGAATACACCAGTATTCCAAATGAGGTGTTACTAGTACCTGGTACAAAGGCATTATTATTTCTTTGTCTCTCCTGGAAATGCCTCTTCTAATACATGCCAGGATCTTATTTGCCTTTTTCATAGCCACATCAAATTGATGACTCACTTATCCTGTGATTGACCCACACACCCAGGTCTTCTTCCTCCTCTATCCATTCCAACTGATGAGCTCCCAGCTTGTAGCAGAAATTTTTATTAGATCCTAAGACCATGACTTTGTACTATTGAATTTCATCTCATTTCTGTCTCTAGTCTTCAAGGTCATCCAGATCTTCCTGAATAATGTTCCGATTCTCCTCTGCATTGATGATGCCTCCCAACTTAATGTTATCAGCAAATTTCATTAGCACACTCCTATGCAACAATTTCCCCCTACATAATGTTAGACCGGTGACACTAGGAACAAAAACAGGGTTATCTGTATTCTCCCTTCTCCATTTACATATTAGCCATCCTATGGCATCTGTATTTTTGGAACAGTTCGCTCAGTTTGAATTGGCAATGGCATGGGCAATACTTGACCTGCAGTTTAAGTATTGTCTGCTGAAGATTAAGAGCTGTTCTAGAATAACTTGCATAAGAGGAGTAGGATACAGAATTGTTTTTAAAATGATGGTATAAATATTCTTGATTGTGACACTGGACTTGTAAAGAATGTGCATCTTACCTCTTGGACATGCCATGTTCGGATAGTGCCATCAGTAGATGCAGTGCAAACCACAGACCTCACATTTCCAGCACCAAACATGTGCTTATTGTCTGAGAGATAAGCCATGGCAACTATTTTACCTACAATCAGAAAATACAACAAAAATATCAGCGTGACAGTCAAGTGATTTCATGCTCACTAGGAACAGTAAGGCCCCTATCCAGCAAAGCTCTTAATCACATAGGGCTAACAGCATTAAGCAAAATGAGGATACAAATCTGGGGGAGATCCGGATAGTTTCCTGGCACACTAATTCTGCCCTTTCAAACACGGCCAAGTATAATTTGTTCCTAATATTCAGAGTAACAGTAGATACATTCTATTTTTCACGTGTGATGACTCACACTTACTAGTGTAGCCCATGCTGTTACATGTTCAGTCAAAATTAAAAAAAAAAATTCATACAAAAAAGCATCTGTAGGAGACAAAATAAATCACATAAGTTGGCCTCCTGTCAATACCTGGGATATTGCTGAAATAAATGTTTAAATAACTCTTCAACATAATACCTGGTATTAATAAAAATTACCGAGTTCTGTTCTGTTAACCCTTTGTTTGACAATCTTACTGTTTGAATGAAAATACGATATATTCCAGAATTTACATTATATTGTAAAACCAACTAGAGTGTATGACCATAGCCTTCATGGCTGGCTTTAGTGTGATTTACTCTTTAATTTCTTGCTACCTGAAGGGAATATAATAAATTAGATTCTACTTTCATGTGTGTATGGAATCCAGAGCCCTGTTTAAAAATCTGGCCATAATTATCAGTGGAGAGAATTTATTTAATTAGCATGGAATAATAAAACCAAATAAAAAAATCTCATCTATGTCACCTGTTTGAATAAGATATTATCTGCAAAATGTTATGGGATGAAGCTAGTCATTTAAAAACATTCAGGCCCTGTTGTTCTCCTGAGAATGTGCACACTCCATGATATCGTAAGGCCAATTTTCCAAGGTGCTTCAACCCAATCTGACGACTTTCCTCATGGTTTTGTACCAGAAAAGCTTTCGGATTTGTGGGATTTACATGTTAAAATGCATTGGCTGCTAAAGTCTCTAATGCTAATGTAATGCTAATGAAACTGTAGGATCTTCTTCAAGCATTTGTCCACCTAGATCCCATGAGGCGTTGGATCCATTTGGAC
Organism: Emydura macquarii macquarii; assembly: GCF_026122565.2. Lineage (NCBI taxonomy): Eukaryota > Metazoa > Chordata > Testudines > Chelidae > Emydura > Emydura macquarii. Next base: position 3,445,224 of record NW_027131105.1, on the reverse strand, counting down.
AAAACACCTAACAACAACAGAACAACTATTCTTTTTACTGTATTTTCACATACCTTTATGCCCCCTCATGGCTAGACATGTATAATCAGCTGATGGCTTTCCTGATGCCATTTGATGCTCAAGTTTGGCGCGGTGGAGATAGTACTTTTTCCATGTCTGCATACCTGGAGTCAGGTTGGAAATATTGCAAAAGGTCCAATGATCTAGGCACATCCTTCTATAAAACAAAGGTGACACTATTTGGTTGAAAGTATGGGATGGTCATTCTGCAACACTTTTCTTAACTATTCACATGTGGTAGATGTCATTAGCTGGGTACATCCAAATATTTTGAAGTCCATCTCAGATAAAACATGACTGTTCGTTACTTGGGGAATTTAAGATGCGGCAGTGGAGAAAGGGAATGCCTCACAAAACAAGACCCTGCAGTCACCATCATGAAATATGAGGAGATGGAAACAAGGGAACTCCATCATGTATCAAGTAAAATATCGTTTTGTATGCCTCCACCATTTTAGTCTACAACATGCTGAAAAATGTTGTTGGGGAACTAGTTTTTCCTTAAGATATCAACAACCTCTACAAGGGAGTGCCTGACCTTTAGAGACTAATTGTACAAAAGCAAGGTTTGTAAACTCAAAATATGATCACCTAAAATTAAAATGGCTTTAAAATGTCCCCGTAATAATAAAAACATGCACTTACACAGATACACCAGTCCTCCCAACCAGCATTGTTAAACTCTCCCGGAATATGAACTGAGCTGCTTAAATCCTGGGGTTTATTCATTTTCTTTTAATTATTTTAAAATTAAATGGTCTGCAGTCTGACACCTCTCCTGAGCACAAGGGCCTATATTTGTCTACCGAATAGACACAGCCCAGTTGGTGGCAATGGAAGCTTCCCCATCCTGTCTTGCCCATGTACTTCACTTAGAAGTAAAATGCCTAGGAGTTAGAAGATATCAGTGAAGTCAGAGGCTAGACTGAGTTTGTGCTAACCAGGATGATAACTAAGTTAAATTATGTTAGAACTGTGTTTCTGCTGGGGTAATGGATGGGTCTGCTTATTCATTACTGTATTTTCAAAAAAAAAACAAAAAAAAAAACCCACCACCAAGGGTGCCCAGAGTGCTGGAGGGATGCTCTTATTCCAAAGCAGTAAAAATCTAAGTTATTAAAATAAGGTGGTATTTATCTGAAGCAGTTATGTTTTAATATCAACCAAAGGGCATGGATTCCAAAACACTATGCTGAGGTGTAGGTAAGAGTGCACGCACACACACAAAATCAGGCCTAGGAGCCACTTTTTCCATCATGCTGTATGCACTTTCACTTTACGTAGTTAACATTCCTGGATCACAAGTATTTCCAGGTTTCTCATTCTGAGTACACCCCAAGAGAAGCGTGGTTCTCTCAGGCCATATCAGAGTCAGAGAGGGTGAGGGCACCCAACACTGCCCAGGAGATGTTCAGCACCTCACAGGACTGGCCTATTTGAACTAAGTAAGAGGGAAGCCCCTGAATGGGCCCACCCACAGGAACGCCAGTGAACACCCCCTTAAGAAGGGAAGTGCCAAAATAGGAACCAAGGGCAACTGAAAAGGGCAAAGCAAAGATACAGGGCAGGTGGCAATAAAAGAATGCCAGTGAGGGACACGTAGCAGGGAACCCCAGACAGTGCCCACTCTACCCTGAAAAGATCACCTCGTAGCACCGGGCCGTCTAGAAGGACAGTGTACCATTCAGAATTATCAGCTATTACAATACCTAGGCTGGACTCTCTGAAACCCTGAAAGGGGCACTTACCTCCATAGGGAAGCTGTATCTGCAGCTTCGTTCCAGGCCTATTGCAAAGGGATGGGAGAAAGAAGAGACATTTTAGAAGGAAAGAAGCTGCATTTCAAACTTTTCAGTATTACTGTGACTGACAAAAGAGAAGGTAACATCAGTCATTGGAGGGGGAAGAGGACCAGGACATTTTTCTAGGTCTCCCCCGCACCCTCATTTAGTTGAATCACCACTGTTTTAAGTTTACATTTTGTTTGAGTGTTTAAACACAACACAGTAAGGGGGAAATTTCCAAATCAGTTAGCTGGTTACAGTTTCACAATGATTTTTATAGGAACCATGCAGTTAAAATCACGAATAAAGTTCAGTAAATTTGAACATGCGTACAAGGATTGGTTAGCAAGTTTTTTAATTAAGTAGTTCAGGCTCAATCCCAAAATCTGAAAATAATCATGTGACATGAAAGATGAACAAACACCCAGCTAACTTGCTTCTAGTAGAAATAGCAAGATCAATGGAGAGTAAAAACTCATTTTTACAAGATCTACTAAGCTGAATTATGTGATCAGATATAGCAATCCTTTAAGATCTATACACTAACTGTTCAGTTTCTCTCTCTCACTGAACATTTAGTGTTAAATATAAAAGTCATAGAGAACTCAGTAATATGGAGTATATTTCTAATTCAGAATGTGCTAGATAGCTATTCAAGATTGTATTTGCTTCTTTGCTATTTCCTTCAGTGTTTGTGTGCACACACTTTATCTGTATTTGTGTTGTATGTAAACTATATACCAATAGCTATGTAACCATTGAAAAAAAAAAAAAAAAAAAAAGACAGCCATCCTGCACCACCTAGGTACTGAAGGTGCAGAGTTCGGTAGCACAGTAAAAACAATCTAAAATGTAAAAGCAGGTTAATATTGTAATGCTAGAATAGGTTATTGCCACCTGCAGATGAAAAGAGACTGAGGAGCTACATTCTATGGAAAAAAATAGAACAAAGGTTATAAATATGAACATTAATAATAATAAAATAATAAATAAAATATAAATAATTTGGATTTTTAGAGCACCTTCTAGCCAGACATCTTAAAGTGCTGCTCAAACGTTAATGAATTCAGCCTCACTCCTCTCCCAGGAAGTAGAAAAGTCTGAGTTCCATATTACACATGGGGAATTCAAGGCACAGTTAAGTAATTTGCTGAAAGTTACACGGAGTTTTATGCAGAGCAAAGCATACAGCCCAAATTGTCTGGCTCCCAGTGCTGTCCTTTACCTGGTAGGTATTGATTAGTCTTTTGGTTACAGTCATCACTGATAAACCATTACTGCAGATCACATGGGATGTGTAGAGCTTTGCATCAAGTGTGAAACAAGACAGACTAGCTCTCCCACCTGGTCCAGCAGCTGTGTGTGTCTCTGGAGAATCCAAAGGGGATCCCCAGCTGGCAAACAGCTGCTGTAGTGACTCTGCACTCAATCCCAAACTTGCTCCCTGCTCCGCTCACCAGCTGGAGCAAGTGACATTTTGTGTCACTAAGAACAAGTCCCTGTTTCCCTCTCAAGGTCTCCTCATCCCCACACAGGAGCAGGCCTGGGGGCTAGGCAAGAGCTTATTCACTTGCACATTGCAAGAAGCAGCTGTGGTGACTGGGGGAGCCAGAAAGCTGGAGCTCCATGATGGGGATGGTGTGTACTAAGGGAGGTTAAGAGATCCTGTAACAGCCTCTGTCGCTGCCACCTCCCTCCCCCATTTTTTAATCCACCACTTTGCCTCATTCTCTGCCCTGACCCTCCTACCCCTCCTGGCCACAGTTGCCTCGCCTCCCCCATGACAGTTTGGATGCCATACCCAGCGAGAAGGGCAGGGGTTCCCAAACATTTTTTGGGGGGGCAGGGGAACCTCCTTTGAAAATATTTCAGGTTCTGGCGACCCGCAGCAGAAAGTGATGCCCCCCCGCCACCATTACTTCTGCCCAGCAGCCCCGCCTTCAGAGCTAGCACCCAGCCAGCTGCTGCTGCTCTCTAGCCACCCAGCTCTGAAGGGCTCCAGCATGTGCGGGGGCTGACAGCTCGCAACCCCCCCCCCTCCCCAATAACAACTCCGCAACCCCTTGAGGGGTCCCGCCCCGCGTCTGAGAAGCCCTGGAGCGCGGGCAATTTGGATGCACGCTAGAAGCAATTCCTGCCACCGCGGCCCGTGGTGGCTAGACGGAGAACGGAGCGGGCGGGTGATCTCTCTGAGCGGCTGGGGCTGCAGCCCTGAAGCCGGCCCGGCGCAGGGGGAGGAAAGGCTGGCTTCAGGCCAGGAGGGGCGGGAAAGAAACGCTGGTGTGGTTGTCTCCAGGCCTGTGGGCGGCTCCTCCAGCCTGCTGCTGCTGGGTGCTAAACGCCAGCCAGGGCCAAACAAGCACCCCGGCGAGGGGACACGCGAGGCGCTGCTCGCTCCCCCAAGGCCCAGCGGCTGCGGGCGGCGGAGCGGGGCCGGCAACTCCCCGTTCGTTCCTGTAGCAACTACAGGGCGCGTCCGGCCCGGTGCGCCGTGTCGGGGGGGGGGGGGGAGCCCCCTCCCAGGGGCCCGGGCTGTGGAGCGGCCCGCGAGGGAGGAACCCCAGGGCTGGCCGGCCCGTCGGCAGCACCTGCCCTGCACACAGGGGCCGGGGCAGACTGGGGGCCGGGGCGCGGGCTGCCCGGCCGGGTACCTTGTTCACTTGCGCGGCGCGGAGCAGGTCCGGGGTCTCCAGGCAGGAGAAGACGTGGACGAGGCAGTCGAGCGTGAGCACCTCGCTGCCCATCCCCAGCCCGCGCCCCCGCCGGGGCGTCCCCGCCAGCTGCGGGGCTCAGCTCGGGTCGGGTCCCCGCCGCGCCTCCTCTCACTTCGCTTCTCGCCGCCCGCTTCTTCCGGCTTCAGCTGGGCTCGGAGGCGGAGCTAGCGCAACACGTGAGTTACAGGCCGCCCGGCCAGCGGCGGTGCGCGCTGGTAGCGCCCCCGCCTGCCGCTGCAGCACGGCGCCCCTACTCCGTCCGACCCCTGCAGGGCGGGCTCGCGGCCACGCACACGTGAGGGGGAACCCACCGCCACTTCCAAGGGACGGCAGAGGTCGGCCGAAGTGTGATTGACAGACAGACAGAGATAGACAGAGCACGCCCGTAGCTGGCACAGGCGGGTCCAGGCTGCTCAGGCCAGGACTTCTCTGTGGCCCTTTGTAATCCCCTTCTCTGCTTTACTCCCTTCAGCCAGTGTCAAGGCCCCATCCCCGAGAGATCAGATTGGATCGCCCAGCGTTGAGATGCAGCGCCCAGGGCAGCTCCACGCTCATACACCATCACTCCTCTGCTCAGGGCAGGCAGTGAAGGTGAGTGCTTCATCCAGCCGAAACAAAACGGCGGGGGGGGGGGCACGTCTATAGCCAGAATGCAGTTACCTGAGTTACCTCTTACTCAAAGTGCCATGGACCAGTTGGTGACTGTCCGTGGTCATGAGCTTGGTGTCATCTCATCTAAAAGCACCAGAGAATGATTCTTCCCTCTTTTTAGAGGAGAGAGAACCTGGCAGATGGGAGCAAGAAGAGTTGGGGTATGTGAAGGAGGAAGCTAGTGAAAGGGTCTTTATGGTGGGGGAAAAGATAAAAAGCCTGGGGGAAAGTTTCTATGGGTTTATGCTGTGGTTTGCCTTAATGTTTTTCTACAAGTTTTACTGTGATCTAGATTTATACTGAGTGAAAGAACAAAGTGAGCCTGATGGAAACCTGGAGAAATGTAGGTAAGTAGTTAAGTGTAGTTGCTTAAGTATCACACACCCACCCCTATGTGACAGAAGATAGGGATGGGAGTATTGGTTTGATTGGAGAGCAGGGGAGGAGGGAAACACTATTTGCTGTAGGATCATGTCCTTAAAAAAGTTACACTTTTAATAATAAGCATTAATGTGATTTTAGCTTAAATTAGTTTGTCCCTGGACAAGGCAGGGAGTAAAGGGCAGCCTGTTCTAGCCTGAATACGGAGTATACTAAACTGAGGACTCATGTGATTAGAAGAATCCTATATATATAATATGAGAAGGCCATTTACTGAAAACTTCCCATGGAAGAGAAGAGAGTCCTTATCATTTATGCATTCATTGTACACAGGATTTTGGAGGGCTTGAAGAGGGGTTTTTTTAAGAAGAAAGAAGCTTAAACAGGTCTCAGGTTCAAGAAAGGGTAAGACAGGAAGATAAAGCAAGTCAGAAAGCAGCAGAAACAGAACTCTCAGAGGGAGAGAAAAAGTTAGAAGAAAAGAAAATGTGAGTGAAGATGGGAGGCAAAGAAAAAGTTGCAGCCCTACGGGCCAGCAAAATTAGGTTGTATTGAACTACATGTGTAAATGGAAAGTGAAAGAGAAAAAATTTAGTTTAGGAAACACAAATTCCTCCCTTAGTCTAGTTAGCAAGAGCTGAGAACTGGTAAATCAGTAATTTAGTAAGAGGTAGAATTACCCTTTTGTTGGAGAGGATGACATCTGCACCCCAACAGGATTATTCCGATACCCAAGCATTGTCCAAGGATTCCAGTTGGTTCCAATGACCAAAGTCCAACAGGGGAATTGTCTGAAAGTACATGAGGACCAGAACAAACCATGAAGAGAGACTGAAATACACAGATAAGGAAAAGAGAGGCAGATAGCCATATGTCTCCAGCAACCTGCAATACATGTTATGCCAGTTACATACACCTGCAAAGAGTAAACATAACCAACACAAAACAGACTTACATCTAAGGACCTAGCTGGAATAAAACTTCTAAATTTAATGTCCAGCTGAGATGTTGCTAAATCATAGGCTTTAAACTTGTTCTCTTAACCTCTGCAGTTTGCAGGAGAGAAAATAAAGTTCTCTCTTTTCCGAAGAAGGGTTGATTGCTGCAATAAATGTTGTTTAAATAACTTAGAGATTTTAAGGATACGTGAGTAATACAAAATCTTTGCTTGTTAGTTTTGTTAACCTGTTTGAACCAAAATATATTGTTTTCCATACATAATCTAGTCTGGTAAAATTTGTAATGTAACGTATGAAAAAGGTAACAAAGCATAAAGCTCGCTGAATACTTCTCATTTACTAGATGGGTGGTGTTGAGATTTCTGTCTTGGGTATCAGATGGGAAAACTAATTACGTAAACTTTTGAAAGATTATGACTTGTCTACATGGCATGTTACTGTGCTCCAAGCCAGGGTGTGAATCTACAGCACATGAATCTTACTCTTCTGTAGCAAGGCCCACATGGGATGTAACTGCAGGGCAAGCTGGTGCACTGTAGATTCACACCCTAGCTTGGAGCACAGTAACTTGCCATCTAGACAAGCCCCAAGACTAAGTCAGTTTCCCACGTGAGTTCTTTCTTTCAGAATTGGCTTCTTTGACTGAGTCACCAAGTTTCTGCTGACTCCTTATCTTATGAACAAACATTTATTGTACACTCTACAACATACCACAATATAGTTGTGTATTTGCCAACATACAGAACTTGCCATCCAAAGATGGACCGCATTATGCTGCAGAACAGAGATGCTGCAGAGTGAGTCAGAAACAAACGCCAGATCTCCTGACTTGCAATTCTGTGTCCTACTGGCCGGAAATACTGCCTCCCCCAATGTCTTCACTGGCACACCCAAACTTGTTTTGAGCCCTCTTCAGATTGTATTTTTTCAAGATTCTGTAAATCTTGAATCAATTTGTGCCATAAAACTTCCAGGTTTTGGGGTTTTTTTTTTTTTTGGGTGCACATCTGTGAATTATATTTCCTTAAAGAACCACAGCCCTCTTTAAGTACCTTAGAAATGCACCATAAGCACTAAGCCCGTGATAGACAATAATAAATGAGGCAAATTACATGCCAGGATGTGCTGGTGATAACTGTTTTCCACTGAAGACAGAAGCAGTGAAATTTTCCAGCACAACAACAGAAGCACTGTTTCCCCCACTTCCCAGTGAGAAAAAAAATGAACTCCACCTCATAAAGATACTCTACTTCAGCCCTGTGAATATTCAGTCGTCTGACAATATCCTATTAGTAACACTTGGAATGACCTATTTGCTGCAGTTAGGTAGGCCAACCTGGGGAAGTCTGACCTTTAACCCATTCACTTTTTTCTTGTCTGCATGCCCAAGAGGAAATCACATGTATGGCACGAGCCTGACCCAGAAATATTGCAGGGAGTAGGATATTTTGTGCGAATAAGGAAGGGCAGGGACTGCAAGATGAATCATCGAAACAATAATTATCCTGAGGAAAAACCTTGGAGGGTGGATTAACTGTGATAACTGCCCTTTCAAGGTAACAACAATGTCAACTGTCAACTCTCCTGAACTGTTAGAAACACTTTAGCACAAAAAGAGAGAAAAAAAAATTCGAAGAGCATAAAAATGATCTGGCCAAAGAGGCATCATTCAATTCCAAACTGATATGATTGTGCAACAATTACAAGCTTCAATATGCAACAGTAACTGCTTCCAAAACTATTTTTAGCACACCACACATATAGCGAAAATACACTGTTGCCATAAAGCCAGGAAATAAACTTTTGAAACTATTTAGCTTTTGGCTAAGCAAGGCAATTGAACTACAGCATTCCTGAGTGTGCATGATAGCCTCTGATAAGGTGAATTCCAAACCATCTCTTCCAACTCCAATTTGTAAAGTAACAGCTGTAAAGTAACAGTTAGCACTTTGAAATCTTGAATCTTAAGGCCCTGACTTCATTACAGGTACAGCAGTGGTTTTATAAACAAACAGTGTACTTCTCATGTGACCTGGTTAGAACAAACGTGATTGAGTCATGTTCACACATCAGCATTTTTTGCTCCACAATCATATGTCTACATCTACCACTCTGGTTAAGTGTGTTTGTTTGTATGGTGGGGAAATCTGGGCAGCCCCCTCATAGTGCTTCAGCAGGGGATAGAGTGTGCAGAGGGCATGCATGGAGAATGGGGTCAGCAGCAAATCGGGCAATGCAGAGATACGTCCTGCCCAGAGCTAGAAAGAAGCAGCAGCAGCCAGACTGGTTACCCAGCTATGTTGGTTTAGGAGCTGCTCTCTAAAAAGCAAAAAACGAGTGTGCCAGGCCTGGCCACCACCAAGGCTGATTAGTAACCATTGTAAACCAATGGTTTAGCCACATTGTGTAGGCAGACAAGTCATGGGCCTGACTCTGATCCCACTGAAGCCAATGGCAAAACTCCAATTGACTCCAACAGTGATGGATCAAGCTCCATGTTTACAGCCATCGAGGTCACTGTGGTCTTAGCAACAATAGGGAATTTTAGCAAAATATTCCCAGCCATGCTGCCATTGGTAGGAGCCCTAACTGTTGTATACAAGATACCAATGCCTTCCACTGTTTTCACCACCACATGAATTAAATCTGCTTAGGACATTTTAAACACTGGGAGCTACCAGAGTCTTCTCTACACTAGGGCTCCCAGCAACATGGCTAACCTGATAGCAGCATTTATGCTAAAATTGCTTTGTGTAGACTTAGCCTAACAGAGTTAGTTACTTGGTTTAAAAAAAAAAAAAAAAAAGTAGCGTAAAATACATCTTGTATCATTCATTCTCTGTATTTCATCTGGTCAGAAAAGATCACTGTCAAATTGGCACTAACACCATTAGTCAAATAAGCCAGAATTAGAAAGACACAAAACAGTGACAAAAACAGTTCCTTACTCTGCTTTATGGTAACATTTTGCTTTGATGTGCATTGTCCTCGCCTCTCACCCTACAGAGACAAATGGAAAAAAAAAAAAAAATCACACGTGCACACAAGAAATGCAGCATAAGGCTCACAGTGATGTGTTTTAAATAAATGCTTTTCCTGTTGTATTTAGAAACAAGCAGAACATCTGCTAGAAACACACAAGTTTAAGATTGTTATGAAAAGTACAAGCAAATATAGACTTCCCTGAATTAATATGCATTTGAGGGAGGGGATTGGAAAGTCTGGACCAGGTGTTTCTCAGGCACTGTTCCTCACTCTGGTGGGGAGGGCCTAAATTTCATAACCACATACTGTTCCCAGCACAACCCTGCCCACCAATTTCACCACTGTAAAAATTTACTGCTGTGTAGTTAACTACTGTATATTATACACAGTGAAATAAATACAGAATGAGAGCAGTTGTCCGTCTGCTTCAGTATCACGTCTCAGAGTGGTCAATACTAGATACTTCAGAAGATGGTGTAAACCCCCATACTAGGCAATTGCACAGTTGCTGGTCAGAGGGTGAGTTTCTTCCTAACCCCAAGTGGTTAGGCTTATGCCGCAAAGCATGAATGTTTATATCCTTTATACATTTTAGCCTAACTGTGGATGCTCTCATTATCCATACCAGTGTCTATTTCAACTTTATACGGATGCCTTTCAATTTCATTGAGTTTGAGAGTAAATAAGGACTTTCTAATTGTCCTTCTCTAAACTAGTCATTATTTTATGTACCTCTCATGCCTCCCTTCCAAACCAAGCAGTCCTGATCTTTTCAGTCTCTCATCACACAAAAGTCTTTCCATGTCCAAAGACAGGCAATGAAAATTATTCTTGATTCTGACTTCCCCTATATCATTTTGAGATGGGGTGACCAGGATTTAATATAGTATTCCAGGTGATGAGGGTATATCATGGACATTACAACATTCAATAGTAGTCTCTAGTTCATTCTATTCAACCAACAGCAGCAGTCCCGAGGTAGTATTGTGTGTGTATTATAGATATCTCCTTAACCTTTGATTTGTTTGGGTTTTTTTTGTTGCATATTGAGCAGATATTTTCCCTGAGCTGCCCACAATGACATCTTGGTCTTTCTCCCCTTTATTTATGACCTTGGGGAAAGGCTTTAGTATTTTTCAACTATAATCCCAAAATGTTTTAAAAGGTTGAAAGAAACACCCCTGCTTCCCAACTTTGACTGAGTTATGACTAGTCCGGTCACTAGAAGAAAATGTAACATCTATTGGAACAGATCAGTATCCTTTACTCTGAGCTCTTTGTTTTTAGGGCTTTCCGATGCACACTATAGAAGCTAGAAATAAAATAAAATAGATGAACTAGAAGCTAGTATTAATTTTTCCTCATATTTAAATTATGAGAGTAAGTGAGAAAAGCCACAGCCTGTTTATCAATGCCAGGAAAACAATAGTGCACTTTGCCTCTGAAAATTCATTACACTGAAACAGGAAGCCTGCTGCCAGTTTAATATTAGCCTGGTGATTGATGGGAGGAGTGGTACTATTGCAAATGATGTTTGGGGAAAGTTTTTAAAAAAAAAAAAACCAAAACAAAACTTTTCTCCCCCCACATCCTCACTTATATTTAAAGAAATAGTCACATTTATAATGATATGAATAGTGGCATGGAGTCTAAATCTGTAGTGAATACATTTAGGATGCTAGCCAGCCAGACTGTACCTAATGCATATGCATGAGCTGCTTCCATGGGCCTTGGTCTGTGAAGTACAATGGTATGTAGTAGATGAAGTACTTTATTATAGCGCTGACATAAACAGACACTTCTGTGCTCCTGAAAAACCTTTCCTGGTTTCATATCAGAGAAAGCTGTTCCTTTCTAGTGCCACCTGCTGTAGGGGTTGGATTACTATTTCTTAAATAGACAGAAAAACACAGGCCTGTGAGGTAGCAAAAATGGCGTGAGTCAGGCCAATATAATGGTTTTAAAATAAAATTTGTTTTAATTCAGTGCTGCTGGCTCACCAGGCCTGGAGACTCAGGTCCTATGTTAGTCTATAGGCCAAGTACAGCCTGGATTGTGGCAGTGTGAAGTTCCCCACACTGCCCCTTGCCCACATGCATCACTTCTGATCAGCAGGGCTCTAGGAGTAGTTGTGTCCCTGTTCACTCTGCTTGGATTACCGACCATGGATTGCTGGGGAGCATTCACTTTGTTGCTAGATATTTGTTTGTAATATTTTATTAGGTCCTGTTTTCCCAACAGTCTTTCCTGGAAATGTGGAGTCTTATTCCTCTTGTGTTCAGTAGCAACCCTTCATTCCTCCTCTCCAGCAGGGGGCACTGCTGCAAGCTTTGGAAAGCCATTTGCCTCAGACCTCAGAGAAAGCAGCGGTAGCAGCACTTTCAGGTGGAGGATGGTGGCTTCAGTGCTACCTGACCATCACCTCTGGAGCCTGGTGGGTGGCACCAGTCCAGGGGGCAAGGGGTGTGTGTGTCGAGGGGATAGGTATCCGTTTGTCACTGTGATGATCCTGGCCCCTTACATATAAGCAACAGGAACTTACTCAACCACCAATTCTGAATTGGAAAGGGTTGTCATTAAGTGCGTTCACACCCTGCCCTCCTTTGTGCAAAATGATTTCTGGGATCAAGTGATGGTCTAGATTAAAATCCTGGTTATAGAGCTTTGGGTTCTAGTTCCTTAAAGGACACATTCAACCCATCTCAGTGACCCTTGGCCAAGAAAGCAAGAAAGTGGCCATCTCAGTGGCCCTACAAAGCATTGCACAGTACAGGACATGAGAGGTGGGGGAAAAAGGTCACGTATGTCATCTTTATGCCCTTCTCTGCAATCCTGGTCAGTCCCTAGGTCTACTTGGTCCAGTCACAGTGCAGGGAGATGGACAACATGATTTCTGGAGATCCCTTCCAGCCCTATCTTTCTATAAGCGAGAGCAGTTTTGGCAGCCTTCCTGGCAGTTGGGGATTGGGAGAACATGCAGATACACTGGATACACCCAACCTTAAGGAGGGTTAGGATGGAGCAGTGCAAAGCTAGTTATGCTGGCCCTATGCCTGGGAATCCTTGGGTGGCTAGCTAGCCAAGCTGGCCCTGTACCACCCAACAGAAAGCACTCACAGCAGGGGCCAGCATTTGGCCCGTGTTTTCTGAGTTGAAACAGCTAAAGCTGCAATTCAAAGACCATGGGGAAGAATCAGTATTTTTAAAAAGTGTTTGTTTTTTTTTTTTAAATGAAAAAAAGTTGCACAAACTCCCCTGTAATGCATTTAGTGCCAAGGAAGAGTTCCAGAGAGGCAGCCAGTGAGACTAACTCTCCCTACAGAACAGATCAATCAGGCCATGGAGGCCCAGGCTGGGTGGTAACAGCTTCAGCTAAAGAGAAGTGTGTATGTGCTGGAACGGGTGACAGATGTTCTTTCTAAGTCTCCCTAACCAAATTCCAGAATGACAAAGTTTTTCCTGATATATAACTAAAAACTCTAAGGATAATTAAGCACTGGACCAGGTTATCTAGAAAGGTTGTGAAATCCATGTCATCGGAGCCTTTCAAAAACAGATTAGACAAAACATCCGTCAGGGATGGTCTAGGTATATTGGCCCAGCTGCAGTGCAAGGTGATGGACTAGATGACCTCTAGAGATCTCTTCTAGCCCTATATTTCTATGATTCTGTGTTTCTATAGGCAACAGAAAGCTGGTCAAAAATGGAGAAACAATTGCATGAAATAATTTGAAAGCGAATCTTTTTTTCCAAAAAAAATTCTCTCTTTCTTTGTCGGATTTGGATTTTTCTTTTAAGCAATGGATGGGGAAGGAATTTTTAACAATTGGGGGGAAAAAAAAGAGAAAGATGAATAAATAGAGGAAAAACAAAGAGGAAGAAAAAAAAATCCAAAGAATATATTGAAAAAAAATTAAAGAGTTAGATTTGTTAGAGGTGAATAATAGCCTGAACAAATCTTATGGAATTAGCCCTAATTCAATAAGATGTAGGTTAATACCTTTGGGGTACATTGTATTAAAAATGCAATTGTAGATATGTTGCTGTGGCATTGCATGTACCCTTTCTAGTGTGTGGGGAGGGATGGGGAGATGCTAATGTATTTTTCCCCATCATCAGCCTCTGAAGCCACCCCCAGGGAGATTTGCATCTACTAGTTCAAACTGGATTCTCCAGAGTCCAACAGATAAAGAAAAGACTTTTGGCTAAAAGCCTGGGTTTTAAACGGACTCAGGACCTTCTTCCTAATCCAGCAAGTGGACAGGACCCCAGGTCCACAGAGGGCCCCCTTCTAATGGGAGGATTGGAAGGAGTTGGCCTGTTGCAGCCTCCTAAGACGGTGCTTGTTCTGAGCTGTAGCTCTAATGAACTTGTAACCTCAAAGAAACCGCTAGGATGGGGTGATGCCTGGTGTGCTTATTAGCATTCTTTCTTTCGGTCTTTCATCATTTTTAATAGGTCTTCTCTGTAATGCTTTTAAACCTTCAGAATAAAGTAGGCTTACTAAGAAAGAGCTGTGTGGTAACACATCTGTAACAATCACTCTTATCAGACTCTGACAAGAAAGCAAGCAGGTCTATTTCCCAGCAAAGACGGTCTGCCTAAATACACAGCAAAGGCCAGGAGCTGTGCAGCTGGACATATCCTAGTCACAGAAGGGATGAGACATGGGTCTTCACCCAAGAAAGACAACAGCTGGAAGCTTGAGAATGGGTGTCCCTACCTGACCACTGAAGGGAAATCAAGGTGCAGTTGCCCTGAACTGTGACATACAGATCCCATAAACATTGCTGCAGTAACAATATGAATTGCTTAAGAACGGAAGAAGGAAAAGCACAGAGAAAAAAGTCTCAATAGCCTTTTCAGAAAAGGAATAGTGAAAAGGGACAGGTAAAAATGAATTACAAAACAGCTGAAGAAAATTCAGCTGCTTGAATTATGTGGAGAAAGGGAGATCAGCTTGCAGAGGGTCCAGCTGATGGGGAGAATTTTGGCGCCAACACCTGGAGGGAAAAAGCTGAGGGTATGTCTTCACTGATGGCAGCAAATTCACCACTGTCAGATCGATCTATCCAGATCGATTGAGCAGTCAGTGAAGACACACTCAATCGACCCAGAAGTAGACACATTAAAACCGCCCCCTCAAATGGCATAGTGCTGGGTTGATGAGAATGCATTTCCCATCGACGCAGCAGAGTGAAGACACCACGTAGAAGGAGTTACGAAGTTAATGGGAGTTATGCAAGCTGCTCTGCATAGCTTGTGTAACTCCCATCAACTGCCACCGAATTTCCAGGTAAGTATAGACCCGGCCTCACAGAGGTAGCAGCTATGTACCATTGAGAACAAATGCACCACTGCAACAGGAACGGTGGACAGCTCAACAGCCGGAGCAAGAGAAGCTTCAGCTGGTGAGGGATAGTGTGTTTCTGGAAAGGCAGCTGCTTGCGGACCGGGAGCAAGGGAAAGCAGACAGAGTAGCAGCACCAGTGTGAGAGAGAAGGAAAACCAGTGCAAGGAATGCCAGCACAAGAGGAATGCCAGCACCAGCATGAGAGAGAAGAGAAGGAGAAGCAACATTAGCATGAAAAGAGAGAAAAAGGACAGAGACCATCAATATCAGACTGAGATGGAGAAACTGCACCAGCAGAACCATAGTCCAGTAGGTGGAGCCAGTCCCCAGGTCTCTGTCCTGTTGAGTGGCGTTGACTCCAAATCTCTCCATCATGGATGTGTTCCTACACACTTTTGAAATGGGGTGTGACTTGAACATGGTGAGAAAATGGGACAAGGTAAAGTATCTGGCTCCACTGCTGTCTGGGAGAAACACCGTGGATATTTTTACCCTTATGGGAAGAGAGGATTCTAAAGATTACGATCACTGTGAACAAGTTTAAACTGACCCTTGATGTGTACAGAAGAAGGTTTTGGGGAGTTCAGAAAAAGGGGACACAATTTATGCTGAGGTTTCAACTCAAATTAAGGATTATGTAAGAAAATGGGGAACTGGGTGGAGGGTTTCCACAGTCAAAGTCTATGGGTTAATGGAGATAGAAAATCTATCCACGTGCTGGTTTTCCAATCCTCCGGCTATCATAACATCTATAGGATTTTTGTTTATTGACCATGCTTTCATGTTGAAATGGAAGAATTTATAGAATTGTTCTATCAAACCTAGGACAACGAATAGGGAAGGAATGGGATGGAAGGACGGGGGTCAGACCCACACAGAGACTCACACCCGGTGGGTGGGAAACCACCTCCCAGAAGCCCTGGGACAGTGGGGAGAATGGGTGTGCCAGATTTGGCCAGCAGGGTCACTTTCCTAAGTCCCTGTGTAGTGCTGGAAAAGCCAGCTGCACCCTCACATCACAGAGTTAACTGTGTGACTGACCCTCTGGAGGGAGAGAGGGAGTCACGCAGTCATTTTGCTGATGGCATCTAATGTTCATGCTGTACCATGCACACCCCATACCACTGTGTACATATCACACTGCATCCTCTTGGTGACAGAGCCACTCGATCGCCAGTGGGAAGGTGGGGATCAATGGGGAGACAGTCACAGGATGGAGAGATGCTGGGCTTGCTAAGAAGACAGTTAAGCCCCATGTAGTGAAACCCCATCAAATGGTCCCAGGCCATGAAACTGGGGTTCAGGTTCCTGGTGTAAAAGCTCTCACTCAGCCTATAGCACAGCTCTCAGTACAGATCCCAGAAGGGTCGGGGTGGCGGGTGTATTCTCTCGGCTTTGCTTCTGTGAAATGATGTTACATGTTGAAAAGAGCAGGGGTAAATGAGGCTCGAATGCAAATTGAATAGCTGGAAAGCAGGAGGTGCGGGAGGGAGGGGGGGCAACATTCCCCCAGTCAGTGTCCAACAAGACTCAGGTTACATCCCCAGCGTATGCAGACAAATGCCTGGAGGAGAGAGGAGATGAGATCACCTCCTGCACCAGAGACAGACCAGACCCACTCACTTAAAGGAAAATCTGCTGGGCCCTAAAGCCCAGATCAGGCAATCAAGCTCTCTGCCAGCCCTTCCAGGGACCCAGGGGCAGTACAGAGTACGATGCTGGCAGTGTGTCCAGCCAAAATAGGGACACTGAGGCAGCTGCAGTGTGCTGCCAAATCTACAACACCCACCCGAGGATGGGAAATGCCTCACTAGAGGGTCAGGCAGCTGCTTGGGAGATGACAACAGTAACTCCAGCCAGGAAGGAAGGGGGACTCCTTTCCATAGTCTGCTTGTCTGTGAAAACAGAGGATCTGGAGCTAGGTGGGAGAGGGAATTCTGCTCACCATGACTCAGGGTGTGGGGAACAAAAGGCCACCCCGGTAGGGGGAGGGAGGAGGATCAATATATCTCCCCCTCTCTTCAGAGAAGCGGAGGTGAGCTCACTGGAGTCTGCAGGCCCTGACCTCAGGGGAGGTGAGGCAGACAAAAGAATTTGGCTGTGTGGTTTGAAGACTCTTCCTGGCCTGACTCTTTTGCTGTTAAAAGCAGTGCATGGCACAAGAAGGCAGCCCTGACATATTTCTCCCTTTGGTCCAAAGAACGGCTGCTTGAAATATCCCCAGGGGGCGGGGAACCTCAATCCAGATTTGAGGCAATGGACCCCTTGGTGAGCCACAGGACACCACACGCGCTCCCTAAAAACCACATGGGAGGTGGAAGTGGGAGAATCACACCCCAGAGGTTCTGGGGTAACAAGAGTAAGACGGCCTGGGAAAGCTCAGCCCCAGAGTTCCAAAGAGAGACTTTATACAGCACCACTGTCAAACAACACCATACAGATTTCTAAAGGAGAGATGCTGGCTTAGTAGCAGAAGGTTTGTTAATTGAACAGGAGATGTGTGAAATTTTGAAAAGTAATGGCAAAACTACCATCCAGGGAATAAACCTGTGCAGGCAATAAGTTCCCCATAGGTGCCGGTCAGCATCCTAGTTACACCCACTTCTGTAGGGGGAAATGTGACAGACTGACACTATTTTGTAATATCCTGAACAAACCTTATGAAATTAACAAACTTTACTGAACTAGGGTTAATGCCTTTGGGGCATGTTGTATTAAAAATGCAATTGTGTACATGTTGAGGCACTGCATATACCTTCTCTAGTATGGAGGGGGGATACTAATGTGCTTCCTCCATCATCAGCTTTTGAAGCCACCCCTCTGGGGAGATATGAATATGCTAGTTAAAACTGAAGTCTCCAAAGTCCGAGAGACAAAGGGAAAAAAAACCCCACACTTTTGGATAAAAGCCTGGGCTTTAAAGTGATTCAAGGCCTTCTTGCTGATCCTGCAAACGGACAGGACCCCGATCCACAGAAGGCCCCAATCCTTAAGGGAGGATTGGAAGGAGTTGGCCTACTGAGATCTCATAAGACTGTGTGTTGTTCTGAGCTTAAGCTCTGACAAACTTGTAACCTCAAAGAAATCCCTAGGGTGGGAGTGATGTGATTTTAGCATGTGTATAGGTTCTTTCATTGTTTTTAAATATGTTTTCTCTGTAATGCTTCAGAACAAAGCAGGCTTACTTAGAAAGAGCTGTGTGGTAACATATCTGTAGCAATCACTTTGTTATCAATCTCAGACAAGAAAACAAGCTGGTCTGTTTAAGCAGACTATCTTTGCTGAGAAATATACTGTGAAGGCAGAGAGCTGTGCAACCTGGACATACCCTGGTCAGAAGGGAGTGAGAAGTGGGTCTCCACACAAAAGAGGCAACAGCTGGGGAGCCACAAGCCTGAGACCGGGTGTCCTTGCTGGACCATTGAGGGGAAATATAGCCATGAGCTGGGACATTTTGGGAAAAAAATTTTAAGAAGTTTTTTCTAAATAAGAAATTTTTCATTTGAAAATTTTCAACCAGGTCTAGCCAGCAGCAGTGCAAGCTTTGCAATAGAACTGCCCTGACAAAGTGTCAGAGACAGTAGTTCAATCCGTGTGTCCATTCAGTTTTTGTCCTCTCTGCTGAAGGCACCAACCAGAGTGCAAATTCAATTCAACACCTTTCAGTTGATTCTGAATGACTTGAGCCACATTAAGATCATTGCACAAAAACCCTGTGTTTAGATAAGGTGTTTGTGTGTGTGTCCGCTACGGAGTATGGCCAAATATCTCAGAATGTTTTCCATGAAAACTTCATTCTAGTAAAAAGGATGGAGTTTGCTGGGCCTGGGCTTGTGTCAGTCGCATTTGCGTTGTGTAAATATTCTAGCCAGTCACGTGAACATTCTTGTCAAACTAAACTGCATGTTAGAGAACTTTCACAGAAAGTGATTTTTGAACTCACATGAGCTAAAGATTCTTTCATCTTGAGGTCACAGATTCAGCTCAAACCATGGTGAACAGTGTTTACCCTCCATGGCTGTTTGGTGGTCTCAGACCAATTGTAAGTGCACACAAAACCCTCCACAGAAATGGATACTCTTGTTGGCAATCTCAGCAAACAGGCCCAAGCACTGAGTGATTGAATCTGCAGGATGCCAAGCATCCTCAACTCCCTCCTACATCCCATTGATTAGGCCCAGGAGACTCAAAAAAAAAAAAAAAAAAACCTCTCTCACCCTTAGTTGTGGTCTCATGTAGGGCTGTGCCTGCTCTGCGGATAAAGAACTTCACTCCAGTGCTCTTAATGTAGCCCCTTTCCTAAAGTCACACAGTGCTGGATCCTAAGTTGGTGCCTTATCAGGAGAGCTCTGTTGAAGTGAATGGGACTACACAAATTTACACCAACTAAAGATCTGGCCCAACATTCCTATAAATCTAAACAAAACTGAACCCTTTTGTGCCCTAATACTAATTTGCCTCTATCTAGGGTGACCAGATGGGACTATCCCTATAAAATTGGGACAGTCCCGACATTCAGGGCTACCCCCACTTCGAATTTTCATACTTACTATTGGTCACCCTCTCTCTATCCAACATGGTAACTTTTATATTGTCTCACTCATACAAAGATCATGTTAGAACTTGATCAATTTTCTTCTATGCCTTATACTTAAAGCTCTTAAGCAAAGTAAGCTGTCATGGTTTAGAGGGAAGGTCCTCTCCTGGATCAATAACTGGTTAAAAGATAGGAAACAGAGTAGGAATAAAGGGTCAGTTTTCAGAATGAAGAGACATAAATAGTGGTGTCCCTCAAGGTCTGTACTGGGACCAGTACCGTTCAATATATTTATAAATGATCTGGAAAAAGGGATAAAATAGTGAAGCGGCAAAATTTGCAGATGATACAAATCTATTTAAGTCCAAAGCAGACTGTGAATAGTTTACAAAGGGATCTCAAAACAGGGTGACTGGGCAACAAAATGGCAGATGAAATTCAATATGGATAAATGCAAAGTAATGCACATTGGAAAACATAATCCCAACTAAATATATAAAATGATGCGGTCTAAATTAGCTGTTACCACTCAAGAAAGATCTTAGAGTCATTGTGGATAGTTCTCTGAAAACATCCACTCAATGTGCAACGGCAGTCAGAAAAGCTAACAGAACATTGGGAATCATTAGGAAAGGGATAGATAAGGCGACAGAAAATATTGTATTGCCGCTATATAAATCCTTGGTATTCCCACATTTTGAATAGTGTGTGCAGATCTGGTCTCCATGTCTCAAAAAAGATATATTGGAATTGGAAAAGGAACAGAAAAAGGCAACAAAAATGATTAGGGGTACAGAACAGCTTCCATATGATGAGATATTAACAAGACTGGGACTTCTCAGCCTGGAAAAAGACAACTAAGGGGGGATACGATAGAGGTCTGTAAAATCATGACTGGAAAGTAAATCATGTAGAGAAAGTAAATATGGAAGTGTTGTTTACGCCTTCTCATTACATAAGACCTAAGGGTCACCCAATCAAATTAATAGGCAGCAGGGTTCAAAAGGAAGTATTTCTTCACACAATGCAGTCAACCCTTGTAACTCTTTGCCAGGCAATGTTGTGAAAGCCAAGCCTATAAAAAGAACTAGATAAGTTCATGGGAGATAGCCATTGATGGGCTATTAGCCAGGATGGGCAGGGATGAAAAACCATGCTCTGAAGTGTCCCTAGCCTATTTGCCAGAAGCTAGAAATGGGCAACAGGAGATGGATCACTTGATGATTACACATTCTGTTCATTCCCTCTGAGGCACCTGGCATTGGCTACTGTTGGAGGACAGGATGCTGGGCTGGATGGAAAATTGGTCTCACCCAGTATGGCCATTCTTATAACTCTGCAGTTTACAATTATATATTTGGTACCATTCATTTATTTATGCCACAATTACTGTTTGGAAATTTATAATTTAAAGGCAGTACAAATCATCTTAAAGAGGTTAATTGACCCTATGATAAACAGATGAGCATTAAGGAACACTTCCCATAAACACAAAGTACTTTTTTAAACTTAATCAGAGATGTTCCAGGAAAACATATGTTTTCAGAGATTAGCACCGTTTATAGAATTTTAAAGAAAAACACTGAGTGGAAGCTCTTTTGCCTTACATCACGAGATAAAACACACCTCCACTTATGTAAGTGGAGAGAATTTCCTGGCCTCAGGAGGTGGGAGGAAGTTATTTGTAGGACAGTGGAATCCTGCTCTCTGTAATGCAATACAATTTCCTGGGATTCACAGTTAGCAAATAAATTTATTTGCTACTAGCAAAGATTACTTGAACAACAATCTTGGTTGGAAGGCAAATCAAATCTACCACAGTACTTTCCCCGCCTTATGCTTCACTGCAGATTTAAGAACAGTTGTTAGATTATAATACGTGCAAGGGTTGAAGTTGGGGAAAAAAGTTGTGGCATTTTACAAATATCATTTGCCATGCCTACAGTCCCTGCATGCCCTGCACATATAGCTCACAATTCCACCATTTTCATCTTGCCAGGTCCTTGTGTCTATCTAGTCATGTTATGAAACCTAACGTGGTAAAACTGCATCTGAAGTGTCACACTAGGAGAGGGGAAAGAAAAATTCCCTTCAGAAAAAGAATATTTACGTTTTCAATTTTCAAGTAACTTGTTGTTTATTAAATTTCTCATTGACATTAGTAAGTTTTATTGTAGGTATTATACAATAAAATAATTAGGTATTAAATGTCTTTTTCAATGCAAATCCCATCTCTTTGTGTCTTCCTCTCCATGCACACTCCACCTTCCCCCATTGTTTCTACCTTTCCCCTTCCTGCATACTGTCTGCAATGGACAATTTGCTTCCCCATGATCGCCAAATGCCGTATTCCCTTTCCTCACACCATGTGTTACTCCATCCCCCTGCACAATTTTTGTGACTCCTCTGCTCACAGAGAGCAAATAGACAATTCCCTGTTTCTTTTCCCTACTCATTTCTCTAGACATACTATCGGCTTTGCTCTTCACCATGCACATTGTGGCATTCTCTACAGTAGCAACGTGAGCTTTGACTACTGGTGTTACGCACAGCTCTGACTCACCTGTCTCCTCAAATGGGTTTCCCAATGTTGTGGGAACAGTCAACTGAGTTCAACCTCTGGGTGTTGAAGATGGTTGACCTTGTCCACACTGGCAGGACTACTGTTTTCAAGACCAGTTGTATGGGATTAGAGGAGCCATGTTTGACACCCATTTTCATAGTGTAGCCACAACCTTGGCTGGCTGTATATCCTCACAGAGAGGATGTTCTCCCCATTGTTCACTTTTTCCTCTATTCACATATTTGCTCCTCCATCCCTTACATCTATTGTCTACCCCCAGGCACAACAAAAGCTCCTCTATACAGGCTAGCATCTCTAGCTTTCTGGTTCTTGTACCACTCAAGGCCATGTCAAATATTTTCTGGATCAGGTCCACAGTGGTTGAGACCTTTGTCTAGCAACAATGCCTTGTGCTGGTAGTTCGTCTTTTCACCTTCACATCCATTTACAAATGTGTAAAGGAAATGTCGGTGCTAAAGACAAAAATAGCAAATGTCTAAGTGCGTATTGTGATGAGCTGGGTGTTTCATTTAAAAAAAAAAAAATGTCCTACAAGTGTCTGCATGGCCGTTTATGATGGGTTACTTGCTAGGGGTTAGATCAAAAGGGACTGCTGAAGAAATCAAGCAGGAAAGGTAAAACAATGGCCCAGATAAGAAGCATCCACTGATACAATAGCCAGGTTTCATGGGAAGAGAGAGATTAAAGGGAACAATAAACCCTTACAGGAGCAGGGGCCTAGAAAAGAAGGTGTGGGAGGAAGTGGTCAGCATGTGGGGAGGCTGACACAGACTGGAGCTGCAAGTAGGCCTGCTGGCCATCTCTAGGCAGGGCCTATGCATCTAGGCCAGAGCAATTAAAAAGCTTAGTAAGATCCAGCTGTTAGGTTAAAAATAACACAGGGAGGCTTATGTCTCTGAATGCTGCATTCCTACTGTTAATATTAATCAATACAGTGTTGGTGGGCCCTGTGTATTAACCATTAGTCACAGCTCAGGTTCAGACCCCGGCTGAAATAGTCATGGATCCAAGTCTTTGGTGTAAGCATGGATAAATTGCACAACTCCAGCCAGGAGCGGTAAAGACCCTAGGCCTGGCGCCTGTGGGGGTGTACTCAGAGACCACAAGAAGGGACAGCAGTGCAGATAGCCCAATACCCATGACAGAGAATAGCATACAGAAAAGGCAAGAGTAACATTTTCAAAAATGCCTATGTCACTTAGGTTCTTAAGTCACTTACAATGAAACTTAAGATCTTCTGAAAATGTTACTCGTCTTTTTCTGTGTCTCAGTTACCATGCTGCACTCCAGTCCCTTTTCAGAGTCCCCCTTTCATTATCCACTGTACATTAGAATAGCAGGTCCAGTATTCAGATGATAATTACACAGGTTTCTCTTTTTACATTTCCTCACTTATGGAGAATCTAAACTATCAGAAACCTAAAGCACACCAAGTACCTAGAGAAGAATCTCCACTAACCAACAGTAGCAGAGCTGTGCAGAGATCAGCAGTCTGGGTTTACAGGGGATCATGTGGACCTTTTCTTTTAATTTTGTTTGCACCCCTTGATTTTCATTTGGAGTCACATGTTTGCACATACCCAAAATTCAAAAGGAAAACCATGGCCTTTACCTGCTGGTTTTACGTAGGAACTTGGGAGTTGTACTTGATTCACACTCAAAACCATAAGCCAGCACACATGTAGCAAACTATAGTTAGTATCAGAGAGGTAGTCAGATGCTCATTTTAAAACCGAGTAACTCTCTCCAAGATCTTGAGTTTAACCAAGATAGCACAAACTTGACAGAACTCTCTGGCTGCTCTCTTTCCAAGCAGCTTAACAATCAGCAAACTCCAAAACACAGAAACTAAACAAGACAACTTTTACCTTTACCCAGAGCTTTCCTCCTTGCTTGTAATCAGCACACCTCTCTGCCTGTTTCTACCCTAGGGAGTAATTTAACTCCCTTAAGGCACTGAGACTATCAATTACTAGAGTTAGCTGCACTTAATTAGCTTCCAGCTGGAAATGCCTCCCTGTGCTAATTCTACAGCTTTCTGGAAATTAACCCCTTGAAACCACAGGCCACTGCCTGGCTTAGCAGGGCATTCTCTCAGGAGCACCATTAGGGTGACAGTCAGAAGAACTGCAGATTCTGTGCCATGAGGTACAGAAATCCCAGCATGCTCAAGACTGTGCCCTGGGCTCACCGAAGACTGTGGAAAGAGTCTTCAAATGGTTTGGAAATTCTGCATTTCAAAATCTAAAGCTGGTCTAAGTCCCAAGTCTTGGCCCTGACATTCTGAATGCCAGAGTCCAGACACTGAAGGACAAAGGCAATGGGTTATATGGGCCTCTCCCCCACCAATATTCTGGAAAGCAGGCCCAGCCCCCCCAGTTGCTGGGATGCAACTAGAATTTTGCTGAAGGGGTGTGGCAGGTTACCTTCCTGGCCACCCTAAATTTGAGTGGAATTGCAGCTTGGCGCACACACACAGGATTGCCAGATGGTAATGTAGCTGGGCTAGATTTGGGTGGCATTGTGATCTGGTGCCCGGGTTGCAATGCCAACAGATTTGGCCCAGCCACACCTCCATCATGCCATGCCTACTTGGGGGCTTCACCCCCCCAGACCGTCAAGTATAAGGGCTCTGCAACTTACATCCCTACTGGATGCCTTGCTCCCTGACCCCCAGCAACATTTTTACAAACCCAGCACCTATGCCAAAGGACTCTTTCATCCTTCCTGAATCCTGACCTGTAGCAGCTGCTTACATAATTTACCCATCCCAGGATGCATTTTTGCAGCCTGCTGTTTATCACTTGGCAGTCCCATAAAAGCAGTTGCAAAGCTGAAATGTTAAAAAGGGGTACTGTGGCGGTCAGCCTTGTGATGTATTACAATAGCAGGCAACAATGTGACCTGGAAATTTGTGAATTTTATTTATTTACTGTATTTATTTTTAAAAAAATTAGGACATAAGTGTCTCTTAACACAGAACACTTTTGTGTATTAACCTCTCAAATTCTGCCACTGAAAAGATTCTCCAGGATGACTATTATAGGAGATGTTTTGACAACAGAACAGTGTGCAGCTATCATTAACCTGATAAAAGGGAGCCAGAGTTTGGGATATTGATGGTATGTGTGTCTAGGATCTAGTTACAAAATGGGCTTTTAACCACATTCCCTCCCATGAATTCGTGTTGTAAGAGGCCATCTTTTTAAAGTGTTCTTTTTTGTGTTTCTTGGGTAACTTTGGATCTTTATGCTTATGAAAAATGAGACATCATTAACTCTGACCAGAGCCAAGCATTATGCGAACTACTTAGCTTAACCAATGCACTTCAATCCTGAAACAGAAAGCAGCAGTGACTCTATTGTAAGCAGAATGGCACTATTGCTGGCCTGTTTTCTGGGTTTATGATGGAATCCAAAAGGACTGTAATGAGATGACCAGACTCATCCCGCTCTTCTGACATAATCCATATTTGAGCCTATACAGTAGTTTCAGAGCTGATCTGCCCTGGTATTAACTCCTAAAAGCAACCGCAATAGACAATTAACAATGGAAACACTATTGTGGCAACAAGTGATGAATAGTTCAAGGGTCTAACTTGGACCTTGTCTGTTCAGGAGACAGTTGTTGCTGCTAAATAAAGAGACAGAAATGCATTCAATGAGAGTGAAAAAACTGCTCCCACTTCCCCACGACATCATACGCTTTCTCAGAATTGTGATCATCTTGTGAGAAAGATGAGGGCTGTTGGTCTGAAGAGAGGGCTGGGAGTCAGGAACTCACAAGTTCATATCCTAGCTCTAAACATCAACTCACCCTATGGTCTTGGGCAAATACTTAACCTCTCTGAGCATCAGGTCTCCTTATCTGCCATATGGAGATAATGGAGAGACAAGATAGGTGAGTTAATATCTTTTATTGGACCAGCTCCTGTTGGTGAAAGAGACACACTTTCAAATAATGACAATCATGGTGTTTACCTACCTCACTAGGCAGCCCAATGCCCAGTGAAGTATTATCTTACAGAATGGCTGTATATGGCAGTATCATTAATTATTATTTGTATTACCATCGCACCTAGAAGCCCTAGTCATGGATCAGGACCCCATTGGGCTAGGCATAGTGAAGCTTTGTTTCTAAATGATCAGATCAGCAGAACACAGCCCTGCTGGTTTGGCTGCTTAGGTCAGGAGCAAGTGTCCAACATGACAATCCTCTGAGATTTCCACTGGTTTCCAGCAGAGCAAATGACAAAATTTATAGCCTTAGCTTTGATTTAAAAAAAAAAAGCTACACATTGTAACAGGAGCAAGGTATAAAGCAATAATCTGAGGCAGGCTGGCTCTGGGGCTCTAGATTCCATCAGGGCCACACCATGGTTAGATTGATAATCTCTGCTCAGGATTTTTAACTTTAGACTGGTCCCTCTGTGAACTGTGGATTCAAAGATTCCTTGTTGGCTACTGTTAAGGCCTGTTTATGTTTTGGTAGTGTTAGGCCTTGCTGGTTTCTGGGATCCCTCCTTTGTTCTTGCTTCTCTTATATATTCACTAGTCCCTTTTTTGCCATGTTTTTGCGTTAATTTTCCTGAAGTCTACAGGTTTTGCTCTTATACTACAATTTTTTGTTGTGTTCAATGTTGTATTTGGGGGGACTGCATATTTTTTATTTTCATGGGTTGTACTAGTTTTATTGTATAGTGCTTAAATGCTATCTAATAAGCACGTTAGAAAGGAAAATGGTGTGTGTAAAGAAATTACAGGCTGGGCAAAACAAGTGAGAAGTGACAATTAGGTCCCAGAGGCTGTTGGAAGGGCCAGTGACCCAGTAGAGGGGCTGTAGAGCAATTTGGACTAATACACTATCATACACTTCACCCAGCCTGATACCCTGTCCTCACACATTCCATTCTGCAAAGCATCACTGTATACATATCTCAGCACAAAGTATTATGTGAACCAACAGAATAAGAGAAAGTCAGTCAACAGCACAGTAAGCAATTTGACTCCACTTTCTGAGGAGGATTTTCTGCTTCATGCTCTTGTGGTGGTGTTGAGCAGTGTGCTTAGTTTTGACCTAGACTGTAACTTCTTCAGGTACCAAACTGCTGACCTAGAGTTTTTCATGATCAGGGCTGAATTTAGGGGCAGGAGACCCAAGCAACCTGTTGGGGCGCCAGGCTTGAGGGTAGCTGGGGTTGGAGTGCTGTTTTTGTTGTTAGTGACAAAAGGGAAAATAGAATGTTTAAAGTAAAATGTTTCAGATATTCCGTATGTGGATTCATTTTTCACTAACCTCCTAGAATGGATCTTTGTAAAATTGTGTGGATAAAGACCTCTGTGTCAAATTGGACAAAGATCCATCATATTTTGCACACAGGAAGCACTCTTCACTCCATGTTCTCCAGTTCATTCATGAATCAGAGCGGAAGGACACTTTTCCTAATGTGTAGATAGCTTTGAGGATTCTGCTCATGCTGCTGGTCACAGTCACGAATGGTGAGCCCAACTTTTTGAAGCTTAGGCTTATTAAAACATATCTTCTATCAACGAAGGCTGACAAGAGACTGACATTGCAATGCTTGCTATTTTACTGCTTGAAAATACTGTTGGCCAGTCTCTGAATCTCTCTGACGCTGTGCTTTAGTTTGCGAGGGCAAAGGCAAGAAAAGCGACCTTTTGAACTAAAGGACTAGGGTTAACATTCTTATGCTATCACCTACTGTAACACTAATTAATATTGGTCCATCCAGTGTTGGTGCACAGTTCAATTTCTTGATGTTAGTACATTTCAGTTATTCTTAAAATTAAATAGTTTCTATAAGCTTAGAGGAAATTATTGTTTTATTTGCTTATATATGGCATGAATAAATACAGATTTACAGATCCTAGTGTGAAAATTCATCATCTTATATGACAGGGATAAATCATGCATACAAATTGTGCATCAAATTCGTGAATGGGCTACAAATGCAATACAAAATAATAATAATAATAAAAAAACGAGAGTTCTGTGGCACTTTAAAGACTAACAAATTTAATATTTGCAGGCATAAGCTTTCGAGAGACTTCAGCTCTCTTCTTCAGATAAGATGCCTCTGTGTTACCTATTTTCTGTATTACTGCATCTGAAGAAGAGAGCTGAAGTCTCTCAAAAGCTTATGCCTGCAAATATTAAATTTGTTAGTCTTTAAAGTGCCACAGAACTCTCGTTGTTTTTGCTGTATACAGACTAACACGGCTACCCCTCTGGAACTATAATACAAAATAAGGTATTCAGAAGTTTAACAAATAGAGGAGGGTGGGCTGGCGCTGAAGATGTTCCTCACCTGGGGCGCCATTTGGTCTAGGGCTGGCTGTGTTCATACTGCTTAGATCAGCCAGGGAAATCAAGTTATTCTAGCTTCAGCATTAGAGACAATAGAGAAAGAAACATGGATTGAATTCCAAAGAGCTCCTGAATTTTATCTTACTTTGCATATCAGATTAGAAAAGAGCAGAGAGCATGAATTGAATCTGGAGATGCTTTTTAAATTACTTTCTTATTTCTTCAGTGTTTGGAGATTAGTTTAATCTCAACACCTAGAGTTCTGAATTTATAACTAAGGCTGGTCAAGATCTCAGCACTCTAGACTGGATGTTACCTTCCATAGCCTGTTCCCGTTCTATGTGGAATTCAAGCAAAAGTGTGGATAAGAGAACTATTGTTTTATAGAATCATTAGAAACATCAGTATAATTGTTAATGCAGCACTTAATTTGATGTGTCATTTAAAACTTGCTTTGGGTGGAAGCAGTAACCCATAGGAAAGATACGATACTATCATGTATATACATACAACTATTGTTAGGGCAGGATTCACCAGATGGCACTATTACAGAATCTTAAGAATTCTCGCTTAGTGTGTTAAGTCTTGAATTTTTGAAGAAATGCTGCACTGTTGTTAATTTTTGTTTGCATATTCTTTTAGGGGAGCTGTGGCAAGCAGCAGGGGATTTTGTTCTCTGCATTAATACTTTTCACTAGGCAATATCTTGGGGTCAGAAATGATCTCAGGGAACCAGATGTTGGTGTTTGGGCTGAAAGAGTGAATTGCCTGCCTGCTGTTTGTGATCACATCTGTTCAAGGACTGCTGTATATAGTGTAAATAAAACAAGTTACACTAAAAAGCTAACTAGGCTCTGCATCACTGATTTCTCTTCCAATGGGGAACAAAGCTTCAAGGCTCCAAAGTCCGCTATCACTTGGCCAAGGAGCAACAGAAAACCATGTGAGGTCTGGAATTCCTACAAGTATAGAAACAGGAGTACATTGTGCAGTGGTGTATGGAGGGTCTCCAGCGCCCGGAGGCCAAGCCTACATTTCTGCCCCACCGCGTAGGGCAGGAGAGGTCCTGGCGCCGCCACCCCAGCTGCCCTGGGGAGGGGTGGTCTATGCAGGCTTGGCTCCGTCACCCCCCACTCGCCACACTTATCCGGCGTCCGCCTCTCCCATTGCAGCCCCACAGCCCAGTGCCCGCTTGGATGTGGGCGGCTTCACTCCCCGGCCTGGGGTGGGGGGCTGGGGTGGCCCTTCATGATGCGTGGGGAGGGAGGCGCTGAGGGGCATTCCTCAGAGCCTCCTGCACCGCCCTCTCTCCACCTGTTGCGAAGGGTCAGCCCAATGTGTCCCCCCACACTTATCCGCCACTCCAGCTTGTCTCTCTCTCCAACAGAAGTTAGTCCATTAAAAGATATTACCTCACCCACCTTATCCCTCTAATATCCTGGGATTGATACAGTTACAACAGTGCACAATAGCAAGGTAGTAAGAGACAAAAACCAAAAGTTAAACAACAGTCTTGTGAAAAAAAGGCTTGGGGGTCACCCACCTGGAAGTGGAGGGATTATTTTCATAAACTGCAGCTCCAAAGCTCCGGTAGATCTGTCACGGCCTGGCCTCTTTGAGGGAGGTTGGCAGGGCACTTAGTGGCCAGGGTTATGGCCCCCCACTCTCATGTAAGACCAAGATCTCTGGGTAGAAACTCCTCAAATCCCATGGATCTCTCTCTATTATTATTACAGTAGTGACTAGGAGCCCAGCCATGGATCAGAACCGCACTGTGCTAGGTGCTGTACCAACACATAAAAATACGGTCCCTGCCCTAAATCTGGATAGGCAAGCATATGCTATGGTGATAAGTACTTTGGAAATGCAGACAGGTTAGAAAGATAAGGCAAGCTTCCAACATCTGCAGAACTTCTGCATAATGTAAAAATGGGGAACTGGGATACACAGATAGTGCCTATGCTTCCCTCTTAAACCAATGTAACTTAGGCGAGAAACACATTCACGTGAAAATGCTCTTCTGTGCAACACTGTTCTACACAGTCCAAATCAGCTGTTTAAGTGCTCTCCAGGGGCCCATTTGAACACAAATTCAAATCAGTTCTGAGGGCATGTGTTCAGGATGCTGCACTCTCCAAAGTGCTAAGCATACCTAGTGCAGAATGCTATTGTCCCTCTCTCCCACAGCTGGTCATGTGGCAGGAGACGGTGTTGCATGCATTTTCCACCATGCTATCTAGAGGTGGGGCTCACTGTGAGAAACAACATAACATGATAAGCCATGCTGATCTGAGGGAACAAGGCAGTGTAAATAAGAATAACACTTTTCTCTATATCTTTTCAGGGATTTCACCTTTTTCCATAGGTTTTCCTACAGGAGGAATCATTATAATTAATATTAATGTCTATAATTAATATTTTAAGTCTTATTAATATTTGCTGTCTGTCTACGAAATGTGCCCTTTGAGGTGCCTGGAAACCATATGCGCTATAGACGATGTGTAATATGGCTCTGGGTAACTCTCTCACTTAGTGTAGGTTGTAGTCACACCTTAAAACATTTTCCATTTGAGTCGGTAAGTGTCTTGGGGCAGGGAACGTGGTCAAAAAGTTCAAACCCAGGTGCCCAAAGTGAACCTCCTAAATGCACACATAGGCATCTAAGTAAAAGTGGCCTGATTTTCAGAAGAGCTGAGCTCCCACTGACTTCAATGGGAGCTGCTGGTTGTTGACCTTAGGTACTAATTTTGGTCCCTGTTTTTGAAAAATTTGGCCTATGTCTTCAGCTGTCTTGTGTAGTGCAGACCAGACTGCCAGCACTTCAATAAGTGATTAAAAACACCACCAAACCGTTCCTCATTTATTACCTGAATTCTGGGTTCTACACGTTTTATTAAAAGCACAACATTTTAGTTTAGACCAAAGTCAAATCCTCAGTGGCGTTTACTCAGAATTCTCTCTCCTATACTGGTGTTATCATCTTAGTACTAGCTGCAGGACCCATTTTCTTCCACTAGATGGTGCATTTACAAAGAAAACTTTGTTTCCTCTCTAGATATTGTCAGAAAAAACTTTTGCTTCATCTGCCCTTTACAGAGAGAGAGAGAGAAAATATGTGAAGTTTGCACAGATGGGATTTTTCTCCACATTTTGTTTTGATCACAAGGTGCAGAGATGGTCATCCACCTCATGCAGTCTGAACCAGGCTAAATACATGCCTAAAGGGAACAGTTGTCAAACAAACTTGATATAAAAATGAAACTTTTGTTAAACCAAAAAACAAACACAAAGGAGAATTCCCCCGGAGTACGCCTGTACACACAAAATAACTGTGAACATAGTTCCAAATAATGGTGATCTGTTTTTGTATTAACACCAAAGGGTTAAAAGCTCTCTCCCATCTGGGGATCCTCGTGAGGTACAGCCACCCAACCCAAAAAACAAATATTTTTATTGCAAAAATCTGCACTTAAATCCTAAACAGCTCATATTCCCCTGAATACCAGTGCCCGGCCACTAACTGGGTTTTACCAAATCAATGAATTAACACGACATTTGTAAAGTGCTTTTCAAACTACGTAATTTCAAATCAACTTTCTAGTACAAATTATGAAGCCCTTTCATTGTTTTTTGTTTTCAGAAAAATACTGTGATCAGAACAATTCCGGCACCACACCCCTGTTATCATGTAGGTAACCCTCCCTGTTTGGTATATTTTAAGTGGATAATAAAATAGTCACCATATCCGCGTGAATTCCCGCTACTATGACCACACAAACCTTCTCCAGCAATGTCCACTTGTTAAGGGCTCCAATCAGTCCCGTCTCCCCCGCAACCTGACAAACACTTTCAAGTAGTAATCAAGACCCATAGCTATGGGAATAGGCACATATACTGCAGAACTAATGAGCCTCGCTAGCAACCAAAGTGAATGGGAAGCCGAATAGGTAAAACTGGTAAGTGTGTGTAGAATTGCTTTCTCTTACAAGCATTGTAGTGATGATATCCAGTAGCTGCTTGCTGTACACTTCCTCCTGATGGGGCGCAGCTAGGAGGCTAAGACCCAACGATACCTGATCAGAAACCATCCTTTCGTCTTTGACACAAAGAGCCCCTGGCAGGACACTTGACTGCCACCGGGCGAGCAGCTAAACGCTCCTATCTTTGTCATTAAATCAATCAATCAAAAATAAGTGGTATAGGCAGCCGACAAAGTAGTCAGGCAACAATGAGCTTCTTCTCTCTGGGCTGTTGTCTGACAATCCAGCCTTCCTTTGGTACAAGTAGATACGATCTAAATTGTCCTGAGCTGAGGACTTCACGCAGTGGTGCTGAACACAGAAAGTGTTCCTTTCCTAAGCAGCCTCTGCCATGCCCCTGGCTGACAGGGATGCTGCTGTGGGGAGAGGGTTTATCTTGGTGATCATTTGTTAATCCTGACTCGGAAATCGGGAGGTGGGTGTGTGTGTGCAGAGAAATGAGATAAAAAAAAAAAAACAAGTGGGTAGGCAGAAAGAGGGGAGGAGCATTGGGGCTGATGGCAAACACACAAAATCAGCCCTGTATGATCACCCCACAGAGCAAAACAGGAAAACTATCCAAACATACAATTTCAGATCCCCCTTCATTCTCTGGCGAGGCACAACACCATCCATCAACCCGGGGAAAGTGGCGAGGGAAGGGAGAAAGACATTTTGCAAAACCCTAAAAACTGAGCAGGTGAAGAGAAGAGTGAAGGGATCATCCTAGAGAAAGATGAGAGCAATGCAGACCAGTGTAGCCTAGCATACTAAAGCGTCAGGAGATTTTTGCACACCTTTTGGGGCTTCTGCATCTTTTCACATGCATATTTACCGCTGTGTCTCATACGGAAATCAATCTGTTCCACTCGTTCTAGTTGGGACTGTCATTCAATAGAGTCTATGCTCCTTTCCCTGATCCTTGATTTAAGGAAGGACTTCAAGAAACCCACCTTCCGCCCAGGAGAATCGCTGTCGCTTCTTTAAAAGCAGGTGGTCTGTTTGCGATTTCTTACTCCCCTCCCCTCCCCCCACCCCAACCTCCCGTCTGGACAACTCCCTCCTTGGAAGAACACGCCCAAGTATCTGAAGAAGAGAAAAAAGAAGAGATAGTAACATTGAACCTGAGGGGAGATCCAGAGCTGCTGCGCACAGAGAGATCACTGCAGCCTATACATTCCCAGCACTAAAGTATTACGTGTGACAGGCATACAAATCCGGAATAAAAAGAAAAAGAGAGAGAGAGAGAGAGAGAGACAGACAGACACAGGGTGGGGGGAGAGAGAGAGAGAGAGAGAGACCCAGCTGAGGGATATGGTGTTTGTCTCTTGGGATTTACAAACACACACTGCCAGCTCAGATCACAAGAGGGTTTGTCTGTTTTGTCTGCACTACCTTGACCCGGAGCTGCACTGTTTGAGGCAACGAGAAATTAACCAGCACGAATAGCATTAGAGGCATCATTCTGCATGGTGATCTGAAAACCAGCAAACAAGGAATATGAACAGGAAAACAAGGCGCTGGATTTTCCATATCTTTCTGAGCCTAGGGATTGTATATATCAAAATTGGGTAAGTAACTTTAAAAACCCCCACAAACGATTTCTCTCTGCCTAACCTGTCCAGACCGGTTAATATTTAACTCGGGAAGTTTGGAGGACTTATTTCTTTTTTAAGGAGAGCGCAGAAATGCTATTGCCCGTAAATGAATTCTTGGTGTGTAGTAAGTGTGGCGCTGGGGAATGTGAAAGTCACTGGTGATGTGCAGGAAGCATGACTGGAATGGCAATGCGCTGAGGATATATGTATGCTCTGGCCGTACCTACCGTAGCCCCTGCAACCCAGCCCAACCCCACCCTACCCTGCTTTCACATGCATGGCCAGGATCGCTTCAGTGGGATTTGAAAGGACACTTGTCAGCCGTTCAGGAGAGCGAGCACCAGCGAGGGTGGCCGCCGGCTCCACACCCCTTCCTCCCCCAGGAGCTCCGGGGGAACCATCTCGTCTTGTCCCAGGTGCAAACTACTTGCTGGACTGTGGCTGAGGGGGATCTACTGACCCGCGCCTGCCCCCTGAGCCGAGCACAGCAGTCTCCCAGCGCTGCCCTGGGTCAACCCTCTCGTTAGCTGCTGCTCAGAGCGGGTGCTTTGGTTTGTTAAAAGCACTGGGGGGTTCCCAGAGGGAGCTAAAACACACATCAGCGCTCCTGCCAGCCAGGGTCAGCCCATCTCCTCTCACCTGGGTAGCGGCAGCATCTTTAGCACCGCACCTCCTGCCAATGCTAGGCGTTATTCTGCACGGGCAGGGAAGGGGCTGCAGCCCCGGCTCGGAGGAGGGCCGCTGTGTTTTCCTTACCTGCACTGTCTAATTTAATATCTTATTAAATAATGCCGATCACAACCACAAAACCCCAGCCCTTGGAGCGTGTGCATGTGAATGTGGCGCTGGAGTTGCATGCGCTCTCATTTACGAATCAGGAAGTTGGGTCACGTTTTGGCAAAAGCCCACGCGCTCTTTATCTCTCTTTTAATTATACACCAAAAAGAAAAAAAAAAAAAGGCGATGGGGGGAAAAGGCGAGGCTCTGATGTCTATGAAATTGACCCAATCTTTCCTTTAAACGTCATTGTTCTATTATTATGTCCAGGCTCAGCCAGGGACGCGCTGGGGAGGGCAAGAAGCACAGCAGAAAGTTGGGTTTGTCTTGGCCAGAGGCTGGTTGAGTAAAATGATGTTTCTCTTTTGCTGGAGTATGTGCCACAACCTGCCAGTGACATTAGCAAACAGCCGAGGGAGGATTTTAAACGCACGATGCCACGTGAATACCGGAGAGAAGGGTTGCAGGGGATTGGGCTCCCTCTGTGTCCTCTGCTGGGGGGTCAGGCCCCTTGATCTCCTTTCCACTAGACTATAGACTGACACCAAGCGGCTTGAAAATCGCTTGCTGTAGTGGAAGGTTAATAAGGGACTGTCAAAACGTTAATGTGAAGATCACAGGCTGAAAGCGCTTTAAAGGCAGAAAAGAGGCTTTGAAGTGAGAAGATGCCTCTGTAGCTCGTGAAAGAGCCCTGCCGCCTCAGGAATCGATTGAGACTGAAAGCTGCTGTGCTCATTTTGTTTGTTCTGAGTCTTTCTCCTTCTTCTCTCATTCCAGGGGTTTTTCCTCTGTGGTGGCTCTGGGGGCCAGCATCATCTGTAACAAGATCCCGGGTTTAGCTCCTAGACAGAGGGCAATCTGTCAGAGCAGACCCGATGCTATCATAGTGATCGGAGAAGGGTCTCAAATGGGAATCAACGAATGTCAATTTCAATTCCGAAATGGACGCTGGAATTGCTCTGCCTTGGGGGAAAGGACGGTCTTTGGAAAAGAGCTGAAAGTGGGTATGTTACCTCTTTACTGGTCATTGCAAGGTTTGGACCTGAAGTCCACCAAAAGGTTAGCCATAAGGGTTTGGGATACATCAAAATGTCTCAGAATCATACATGCTAGAGCTGGGGAAGACCCGTCTGTGCCAGCCAGTGCAGATCATTCCCTTCAGTATATTTTCACTTGCCCCCTTCCTCTAGAATTACCAAAACAGATAGATATCTGTGCATTTTCCCTGTCAGATACCTAGTGAAACCCTCTCAAACACGCTAAGAAAGCACTTACACTACAAATAAACTGTATTCCTCTAAATATTCCATTCTCTTGTACTTGTAAAGACTACGCCCTTTCTATCGTCTTTTTCATGCATGTATCACACACAACAGGACACGGACGTTTGGATCTGGTTGGAGGTTCTGCTGGGAGATAGGGTATTGAATAGAGGCTAGACTTTGGATTCTACACACAGAGAGCTCATGAGCCATTCTCTGTAGATGTCAGCCCCAAATGGTGGAACTATTACCGTCAACTCCTTTAGGTGAGATTCCCACCATTGGAGCAGGATGCTTATGATACCTGTTAATTTGGTAACACTGGCCACGTGGAAAACAATTATTAAGGCACCTGCCAGTTTAGGATTCAACCCAGACCAAAGCCTTAGGGGAAGTTTCTGATCTGGGCATTCAAATCTGAACCACATCCACAGTCAAAGGGGTTCTAATCTGAATTTCCAATTTGTGCTGGTCTCTCCATCATACCTGCTTTTTTTCATATTAATAGCTGAAACCGCATTTTAAATGTGCACTCAAAGAGCAGCTATAAAAATACAAATTTATTGTGGAACTTATGGTGCCAGAGGGCTTCTCTGTGTTCATTGGTCATGCAATACTTGGGAACAATGAGAAGAGTTAAAAGACAGAATTTCAGTCTTAACAGCCATAGTCAACTTCCAGTTCACAATCAACAACTAATCACTGACAATAATAGGAATTCTATGTCCAGCAGTGGAATCCACAGACCTGAGGTTCTATGCCTTAGACTAAGAGGGTGCCCAGGGATCCAACAAGTTTAGATTCAAGGATCTATTGGGGAAGGGAATACTGGCAGAATAGAGAGCTAAGGTATTTTATGAGGGTTTGGAAAGCAAGATGTAGCATTGGCAAGGCAAGGAGCCAAGAATGCCATGGACACTTTTATACAAGGAGCATGTGGGCTCTTTGATTTGTGCTGTATGGCCTTTGGTTTGTTGAGAAGCCCTTTGGCTGCACTGGTTTCAGGCCCAACTTAGTCATAATCCACCCCATCCATAGGTGGACCAGAGCAGGATATGGCCTAACTACAGACCTAGTGCAGCATTCCTTGTGCACCCACAAAAGTTATTGTGAGTTTTGGGTGCCCAAAAGATGGAGCATTGGCATCTATATGTCTGAAGTTTCTTGCTTAGGCAGGCTAAAGTAAAAGTTTTAGTATTCATTGAATGTATGTGAGCATGATTTCCAATGCTCGTGTTTTTATGCAAGAACAAAAACAGGAAGAAAAGTCTAAATAGGCATAAAAGATTATTTATTGAAGGCCAGTGGGTTCTCAACATCCCTGAAAATCAGGCAGTGTCTCTCAAATTTGTCATCCAATGCACATAGCATTAGTGAACACTTCTGAAAATGTGTCTGTTACAGTGGAACACTAACTGCTTCTATAGAGTTGGTTTATTCCAGCCATGATCCATGCAGGCATGTATCTGACTGATCTCAATGAGAGGTCCACTTGGAAGTCTGTTAGACCATTCCAATCTAACAGTTACATATATATTTATAAAAAGGAAATGTGTGCGCCAAAGAGGAATAAAGATGCAGCGTTATTGTGATATTTGTGTAAACACTCAGTTTTTTTCAAAATTGATTTAACTGGTAGGTTATATTTAGGAACTTTTAAAAAAAGTCGATGTTAAAGGAAGTAGATGGGATCCATCTTTGAAGCGATACCTCATATCTAATTGCCCATTTTGATGCTTATATAGATAGGTGTATTAAAATGTATCAGGCCAAATTCGTCCCTGGTGCAGCTCCATTGACTTTAGAACTTACACCAGGATTGAACATGGATCATAATAAACAAAACTCACTTAACATGTATAAGCAACAATGTTTCGATTTAAACTACGTATACCCTGGCATTTAAAAATATATCATATACAGCTTGATAGCAAGGTGCTTAAGGAAGATAACCAATTCCATGCAAAAATGCAACTTTTTTGGAGATCAAAAGATCAT
Source organism: Emydura macquarii macquarii (assembly GCF_026122565.2). Taxonomy (NCBI): domain Eukaryota; kingdom Metazoa; phylum Chordata; order Testudines; family Chelidae; genus Emydura; species Emydura macquarii. The sequence goes on along the minus strand of NW_027131105.1, from coordinate 3,407,235 downwards.
TCCAAAACATTAAGTAGATGATTTTCAGATTGATTAAAAATCAATCCTGGGCTGAGATCTTTAATGACAAGTTTGATTTCAGTGCAAACTGTTATGGCTGAGTTGACTTGGTGAAAAATAGTGAGTTTGTTGAGCACCACTAAATATTACTAATGTTAGTGTAATCATTTACATTCCACAGATGGTCTTCTTGATCATCTCTATTTCCTGTCTATAACAGCATGTGTGGAAACCTTTGCACATTTGATTCAGACAATATCATTTTATAAGATGGAAAAAAATATTCAGTTCCTAGGCTTCTTTAAGCTGCTCACTGTTTTCTATTCCCCTTTATCAACTGTTCTCTTCCTCTCCCTAAGCCCTTTAAAGAACCAGTATGAACTACAATTCACAATAATCTAAGCTAATATTACACTGTGTTAAAAAGGGCAAATCCTATACCTAATAAAGCCAAAGGCCAGACTCAATGCTCACAATTAAGATAAGATAAAAGGGAAAGTCTCACATATGTTATCATAAATACTGGGGATAGGAATGATACATGCAATATGAAATTTTAAACCCAAAATATCTCCCATATGGTAACCAATGCACTAATAACAATGCAATTTAATATCAATTTCAAAATATTTTACACTTGTGTATTTTTCTATATGAGTAGCAGCTGTAGATCTTTACTTTCTCATTCCTTTTCATATGATTACCCTAAATTGCCATTAGATTGCTGTAAGGTAAAAGGTACTAAAATATTAGTTAATGTGTGAAGACTGAGGATGTTTCTCAGTATGGCTGAATCTTTAAAATTATTACCTTGGAAGTAAGCAGGATACCACTAGTCCCACAACTGCAATTTGCAATAAAATCATTAGAGCACATGACATCATTCTGCTTCCTCTATTAGATGACTGCCATGTGACTTTAAAGTGACACTGTTGTGCATGTACTAAGATTAGGATGCAGCTTCAAAATGACTGTAATGTAACTTGTCAAAATACCGCTGTATCATTAAATGATTACAACATGGATTTATGTATGTACATGCTAATCACCCAAAAAGAAATTCTATCAGTTTGTGAGGATTCTAACTGGAGTTGTGTGTGTAAATCCATAATAGGTTACCTTGACAACTGCATATTCATGTTGACTGTTCTATGCCTATCTTTAAAAAGGGAAATAAAGAAGACCTGGGGTATTATAGACTGACTCACCCTAACTTCAATATCTGGAAAGATACTGGAACAAATTATTGATCAATCAGTTAGTGTGCATCTAGAGAATAATAGGGTGATAAGTAATAGGCAACATGGATTTGTCAAGAACAAATAATGACAAACCAAACTAAGTTCCTTCTTTGACAGGGTCACTGGCCTAGTGGATGGTGGGGAGGGGGAAAGCAGTGATATATCTTGATTTTAGTAAAGCTTTTGACACAGTCTCACATGACATTTTCATAAGCAAATTAAGGAAATGTGGTCTAGATGAAAATACTATAAGGTGGGTGATCTACTGGTTGAAAGAGCATATTCAAAGAGTAGTTATCAATGGTTTGTTGTCAAACTGGGAGGACGTATTTAGTGAGGTTCTGCAAGGGTTTGGCCTGGGTCCGGTACTATTCAATATTTTCATTAATGACTTGAATAATGGAGTGGAGAGTACATTTGTAACATTTGTGGATGACACCAAGCAGGGAGGGATTGCAAGCACTTTGGAGGAAAGGATCAGAATTCAAAATTACCTTGACAAATTGGAGAATTGGTCTGAAATCAACAAGATGAACTTCAGTAAAAACACATGAAAAGTATTGCACTTAGGAAGGAAAAATTAAGTGCACAAATACAAAATGGGGTTGATTGGCTAGTGCTGAGAAGGATCTGGGAGTTACAGTGGATCACAAATTGAATATTAGTCAACATTGTGATGCAGTGTTGAAAAAGGCTAATATCATTCTGGGATGTATTAAGAGGAGTAAGACACAGGAGGTCTTCCACTCTACTCAGCACTGTTAAGGCCCAGCTGGATTATTATGTCCAGGTTTGGGCATCACGCTTTAAGAAAGATGTAGACAAATTGGAAAAAGTCCAGAGGAGAAGAACAAAATGTATAAAATGTTTACAAAACCTGACCTATAAGGAAAGATTAAAAAAATTGGATATGTTTAATCCTGAGAAAAGAAGAGTGAGTAGTGACCTTGTGAGGTCTTCAAATATGTTAAGGACTATTATCAAGAGGATGTAATCAACTATTCTCCATGTGCGTAGGTGGGACAAGAAGTAATTGGCTTGAAGTGCAGCAAGGAAGATTTAGGTTAGAGATTAGGAAAAACTTTCTAACCATAGAGATAGTTAAGTACCAGAATGAGTTACCAAGGGTAATGGAATCCCCATTATTGGAGGTTTTTAAGAACAGGATAGACAAACACCTCTCAGGCATGGTCTAGGTATATTTGGTCCTGCTTCAGTGCATGGGGATGGAATAGATGACCTATTGGGAATCCCTTCCAGCCCTATATTTCTAGGACATCAGGCATGGTTTTGTTATCAGACTGAATCCTGGGGTATCATTATTTTATTACTTTTGTCTTTACTTGGTAGTCTGAATTTTGATATTGCACAAGTGAAACCAAACTGAAACAAGTTTAGTTTTCTTTCTTTTATTGACTCTGGGCTATGACTCAGGAAATCTGGGTTCTAATCCTAACTCTGCCATTGATCTGTTGGGTAATACTGGGCAAGTCACTTCCCCTCTCTCTGCCTCATTTTACCCATCTTTAAAATAGGGATAAAGATTTTGACCTCCTTTGTTAAGATCATTGAGATCTATGGATGAAAAGCACCGTATATGAGCTAGGTATTATTATTTGTAAACTTTTTTGGGGGAAGGCACAAATAACTGATAATCTGTCTTTCAAAGATAGTTTTGGACAAAGGACTGCAGCTAGTGACCCCTTAAATTTATTCACTATCAACATAGCATATTTCTGTTTAGGTACTGGGTTCCCAAATATATTCACAGTGAGTCTGCATCCCATTTACAGCATACATTTCATTTCTAGTGTTATACAATATAGTTTGTTCCTTCAAGAGCAAGACTTTTCTCTACTGACATTTGAATGTGGATATCTGGTCATAACAATTGATAATGATAATGTCCATACCAGCGGAGATGATGTGGTGATGCAATTATAATTTTTTTTTTAAATTAAGAAATGCATAATGGTGACCATCACTTCAGCACTTAGGGACTTTCCATCACCAAAGCCATACAGTCTTCAGAGTAAGGCAGTCAAAGGACTCCTGCTCACATCTATGTAAATGAAGTGTCAGAAAGGGTCCAAAGGTCAGACGATGCAGACGGGTTTTTTGCTACAAGATGAAGCTCAAATTTGGGCTCTGATGAACCACAGAAGCAAATTCCACTCTGAGGGTTTCCACTGAATACTCAGCAGACTAACCCAGAGGGTGTAATGCCATGAACCGAGCAAACGTGAATCTGCTAATTGCCATAGGCATAACAGGACATGAACACAGAGCATTAATCTCTCAAATAACTGATTCCCGACTCCTAGTCCCTGTAGAGATTAACTGCACATAGAATAGGACAGTATCAAGCTGATATGATGATGCAAGAAAGAGATGTTTCTGTTTCTAATGACCTAGGGACAATGGGAACATATATAAAATTCCATAGGAAGACCATTTTTTTCTGCAAGTCAGTTGTGCCTTTGCAATGTGACAAGGCAAAGTTGAAAGCAATTTCAATGCAAGTGTATGGAAACCTGGAAAAACTAAAACCAATTTCAGTGCAGGTCTTTGAAGATCCTATGACAGACATTACACAGGAAGAACTTCAACACAAGTCTATTAGAACCTTATGACTCTGCCATAACAACACAGCACAATACCGCAAAATTAAAAGTAATTTCAAGACATCTACTGAGACACTGTGAAAAACATTCAACACAAACCCTTTGGAGAGAGGACATGATGATACTATTACACAGAGAAAACATGAGACACTATTGCCATGTACGTGCCTGAGACTAAGAATGTCAACTGTAAATAAAAGGATCTCACTGCAGATTTGAATATTAAAAAAACTAAAAATAATGAAGACAATGAAGGCTCTGACATTATACAACAAAAGCAAGCAAATCCTGAGTGATATGTCTGCCACAACCTCCTTAAATTAGCGCATTGTGTCATCATAATGGAAATTATGGACACAACTTGGCCTTCTCTATGCTAGGAGAAATGGGACCTGAAATTCACTGCTGTTGCAACTCCACCATTGGTAGAGTAGTGAAGCTTTAATAGGCAGAGATGATTAGAAGTGACAGTGATAAATATCTGAATCTTGCTTACACTACAGCTGTCAACATTGCTACCACTGGCAGTGCTAAACGAATGAGGGCCCATTTTGGGGAACGTATGTGCGCACTCAGAGTGTGGATGGGGGTAGAAAGGGCTCACCATCATGTGGAAAGTTATGTTCAATGAACCTTTATCCGGCTCATGTTACTCCTGTGAGTAGCTCAACTGAAGTCAAAGGGACTACTCATGTGAGTGACATGAACAGAATCTGGCCCTGTGTGCATTACAATAGGCCAAATTCAGTACTGATTTGCACTTTGTGCAATACCTTTACCTTCAGGGAGAATCTCAGTCAGAGAAGTTAAGTAATCTATGCAGGTTCACAGAGGAGAGAAGGTGTTAGGAGGTGGGATTAGAACTCAGGAGTTATTTGCTCCCACTTACTTTCATACTCAGACCAGTAGACCATGCTTCTCTTCCAGCAACATCCTCAACTCTTGTTCACTGAACCAAATTTATCATTGATTTACATTCCATATAGTCTCATGAAAGTAATGGGAGAGAAACTTGTTGTGGTGGTGTGAGTAAAGGTAGAGTCTTCCATTCTCACAAATTCCCATGATTGATTAATATTCTGCAGGCCAAATTATGCCCTCTGTTATACCAATGTAACCCTCTTATCTTCCATGAGTTTGCAGTGTAACTAGTTAGCCTAGTAATTGGAATTTAGAAAACAATTCTTTTTTGGATGCACAAAAGGAAAAAGAATCTAGCTCATTCTTCCATACCTCAGCTAGCAGGAGAAAAATGTAGTAACACTTATTTTGTCACTAATGTGTATCGATATGACTTGCAGTAAACACACGTGTTCAATAAAAGTTACCATCTTTAGTCACTTTTCAGATTAAAAATGCATTTTAAATCAGATCATTTCATGAGAATGGTCAAAGACATGATAGAAAAATCAAAACTTTTTTGATATTCAATTCTATTGTAGTTTCATGGGCCAGATCTTAAACTTTTTATTTTTTGAATTACGAAGAGCAAATATCAAGCCAAGGAGAGCACTCTAAAATGATTTACAGAGGGAAAGTAGGTTAAAATTAAATTAGTTTCTATTATTGGAGAAAAGATATTTGCCCATGAAAACAAACAGATAAGGCTGCCATCTTAGCGGAAGGTTTCTGCTTGATACTGTGGTATTAATACAATAGAGACCTTATTTTTTCCAAACACAATCAGTGTTTAGAGACTGACAAATACTATATGTTTTGAATCACTGGTGCTAGTGAACCTCCAGGACATACTGAAAGGGTTAAATACAAGTCCCAGTGAAATTAATGTGAATTTTACCATTCACCTCTGTGGCATCAGAATTTGCATTTATGTGCTGGATTTTCATCTCCTGATACCATATTTTAGCGTGTGTATAATATTTGCATATACAGTAACGCAGGCTTAGTTATTGACAGGCCAAATATCGCTTCTTCAAAAACAGAGGCCAGGCTGAAAATCTAGCACTATATCTAAAAACCAGCATGTTGCTTTACGCAAAAGAGTCAATCTTTCTAGGCTGTGATTGTCATAGTAAGATAAAAACATTGCCCCTAGGTCACATTAGTTGGAATTCACATCAGAAGGCTCCCATACCTGCCTTCAAATGTATCTTGTGAGTACATGTTTTAGAGAAACAAAAAGATTACATTACATTAGAACATAGAGTAACTAATGTCTATTGCAGGATCACTGTATAGGTTTTTCTAAAAGAAAATATAACTCCATAAAATACATTCTGATACAGTGTCGTACAAGAAGTGAAGGCATAAAAAGAAGGACCCATATCTTCTGAACTCCAAAATGATGTGTCTAATTTTATAATATATGTGCCTTGAGTAACTATTTTAGCTTAAAATGGGATTCTCTTTTGAAATGGAATATATCTGTATGTATCCCATCTCAGAATTTCATATTATCAATCGGGGTGTTTGCGAAACATAATAAAATCTAGACTGATAAAATAGGCAATGATTAAAGCCTCTGAAGGTGGTAAATATTTCATACTTACCTTTTTAAGTACAATTCACCCTATTTCTTTAACTTGGTCGACTAAGAATTTGTAACTTGTGGAGCATCCTCAACTTCATTTCAAATCAGTAGAAAAGTTGGGGGCTCTCAGAACTCAGGTTTGGGCCCTTAACTGGAAAAATGGTGGTACTTTAATATAATTTTTAAATCTGCCTTTGTTTATTAATTACACATGCTGTTTTCAGAATCAAGCCTGTACGTGCTCGCTCTCTCTAAAAAAGGCAGACCCAGATAAGTAGTCAGAGGATGAGTTCTGCTCTCCATTTTACTAACTATGAATTATGATCTCTATAGAGATGTGAAGTAACGTTAGTCATGGCACATAATTGGCAAGGTACACTGTATTTTCCATCTTTCTATTTTCACAATCAACATATATTTCAGTTCATGTCACTGCAGATAACTCCCTCCCTGACCCTTTGGCTTTAAATAGCAGAAAATACAACGTATGTTTTCCAGTGAGATAAATACAAATTTGTCTTTTTTATTTCCCAGATGAGTCAATTTATGGTTGGGCTGATATGGTGGGACAACACTTTTTAAAAACATACTTAGATTCTGAGAACTGAGCTGCTCAACACCATCAGTTCTCACTGACTTTATTGAGTGGAGTTGCGGGCACTCAGCACCTTGCAGGATTAGATCCTGATTTCCCATGTAACACCAAACACACCTTGATTATTACCGCACTGGCACGCAAACATTTTGTAAAAGAGTTTAATTTACACTAATTAAAAATGAAGAACTCTGTTTTAAAGAACAGAACTAAGGGGGAAGGGAGGGGGGAGAAGAATGGAAGATTCCAAATCAGTAACAAAATATGGGTCCATGTTGGCACCTGTTACACAAACACATTTCCCCATTGACTTGCCAAACCCCAGTCCTGTCAACATTTTATTCATGGGAGTAAAGTTATGCATGTGCAGATCTGTAGGAGTAGGGCTCAAGTGTACAGCATGCATTTCCTATAGTTACATTAAATGTTAGAAGAGTCACATGGTGGCCAATTTAACAAGTGTTAAGGTTATTGTGCCCTCTGTTTTTGACTTCATAGCTGTTCTATGCAAGAAGCAACTGCAGGATGTTGCCTGTCTTACACACCCCTAAGTACAAACAAATGCATTTAAAAACTAAAAGACTCAAAACATTATTCCCTCATTCACATATTTGCTAAATATGAGTTAAAAGTTTCCCCCGGCAACAGTTGATGATGTAACGGATGCTAAAATCCCAGAACTTAGAGACTGAAGGGGCCTATTAGGTCACCAAACTTGTCCCTTGGAAGGCCAGGATATTGGTTTTTTCATGGGATGTAGCTCTGCTTTAGATATTGCTGGAAAAACTCAAGAACCTGAAAGCTTGAGTTTTTGTCTTGGCAGCTAAAGGGTCTTACACCGCACCTTCAGTTTTTTTACCTATTGGTAAAAAAGGGCATAGGACATACCTTTTATTCCTATTTATTTAATAATCACCAGAACAAGTGATCTCTTCACCAAAAAGCACTTAACATTTGACCATGTACAGATATCTTGGTAGTGCTTGGCTATCTAGGGATTTGTACTGTCTAAACAAAAGAATTCTGTATGTTTTATGGTTTACTGAATACTTGATCTGATATTCAGCAACAGAGGGAGTTTCCGTTAATAAAGTGTGAGCAGTATGGAACTGGTGGTATTCATGGTTTAGTTTATTTGTGATAATCCCAGTGGTTCCATTTACGACACGTAATGAGCTTCCCCAGCATCTCCTGTTCACCTGCACTGTGGCGTTACTGTGCAGTCCTGGGTGACAGGACTAAAGACAGATTTGGAATTATCACATGTTATGATGAGAAGGATCTAGGCCATTGTCCAAAGACAGAACTCTAGTGATTCGGAAGACAATCAAAGCACTAACAGTTGCTTTGTGATAGTGAAGTCTCATCAGTTTTTAGAGGCATGAGTACCAAACTATATTCCATCAAAGCAAACAGAACTATGACATGCTGGTATGCGGGAGAGCAAGAATTTTCTTTCAGAAGCCACAGTGCATAGGTCATGTCCAGAAGAAAGTAGAGAAAGGAGAAGATATTCATGTCCAACGCTGAAGAAGAGCCTGTGTTCCTAGAGCATTGAAGCACTTGTTCAAGTATAGTTCACCTTAATTTAAAGATAGTACCTGTAATGTAGCCAAGATCAAAAAGAGCTTGATCATCTCCCATGTAATTACAGGAACAGCCTTTACTCGCACAAATGGATATTTTTCTAGAGGTTTTTAAAATCTGGTGTTCTAAAGTCGGTATCCAATGTAGGCATTGCTCACCATAGACAAAAAGGAGGGAATAAGGGATTTAAGGACAATTTCTTTACTGTGACTTTGTCTCTTTGCTGGAATTTCTCTCCCATTCCTGTCTGTAGATTTGCAGCAACTTCTGCAAAGCAGAAAGAGTGGAAGGTAGGGCACTATTCCAGTCCATCCATTGATTTCTTAGCCTTAGTAGATTTTGCCAAGTTTGTTTATCAGTATTTATGAAATATGAGCCAAAATATGGCTTTCCCTTCATGGGCACTTCATGGGAACAAAAAGCAGACATAATACAATTGGTTGTGAGAGAATGGGGAAGATCAGGAGGTTAGCCTACAGTGCTAGTGGGGGGGCTGCATACCCTAGAGGGGGCACTTGCAAGTGAGCTGCCCTCTAGCTAGAGTACCAGGCAGTACAAGTTACATCTTTTGTACAAAGGTAGCAAACTCTCCACCCTCCCCTGGCAATCCTAGGAGGTTTATGTAGGCATCATGCTTCATTCCACCCCCACTCAGATGCCTGGGCATTCTGCACCCACAGCACTCCATTGGCTGGAAGAACCATAATTGGGCTGTATGACATTTCCTGCACTGACCCAACCTCCTGGACTGTGGTTTGCATGGATCTCCATCATCCCTTTTTAATTTGTTCATTGTATAAATTTATATTAAATTGCAGCTCCAAGAGGAGTTTTCAGTAAGGATTTAGATTGGCCAAGGAAATCACCATCTTGCAAAAATTTTTCTTTTTTTTAAATTTCTGGGTCCTTTACTGATGTTTTAGTTGGGTTGGAGGATTGTTCATGAAATATTTCCTGTCTGGCAGCTCATTCCTATTAATATATTCTGTCTATGCTCTCTCCAAATTCAGAGTTCACCCTTAAGACATGCTTTTTCGCTTTTACACTCCATCTCTGACTTTCTTAGGCATTTAGAGAGTGCCATGCACTGCAGTTTGGGGTTCTCCAACCTTTCAGGATCTACACAAGAGAGAGGACCACTAAGTCCAGCTTTCCTAATCACTCACTTTCCCCAGGGAAAGTGTTGAGAGTGTTTGGGATACCCCTGAATAGTGCGGAAACCACTGCTCTGAGCCCTATTCATCTTTTCCTTCCCTCATACAGCATCCTTCTGTTATCCTCTCACAATAAAAATGTAGCAGGAATAATTACTTGCTTCTTTGCCCTCTATTTTCTTTCCCTCTAATTTCATCTTTTTATGCCATGTTCCCTCTTCTTCCTGTATGAGAGTTGCTGGTCCCCTCTATAAAGCATTTTTTGATGCTATAATCATCAATAGCTCTGGATTTAATAAAATAATAATAATAATAATAATAAAATAACTGCATTAGATTAAGGTTAAAGCCTGAGCCTTTTCAATGTTACTTTTAGCAAGAGGGTCCTGAATTTTGCATTGCTAAATCTTTGCAGGAAAGTTCAGGTAAGGGGGCTAATTTGACTGTGAGATGCATTGACATACGTTCCTGAAAAGCAAGTGATGGAGGAAATAGAGTAGAATGAAATTATCCCACCTGAGTTCTGGCTTTCTCAAAACTCACAGAGGATTGCTGTCCACACCTGGAGTTGTAGTGGTATTTCAGGGTGAAGACTAAGTGTCAGGGGGTGTGGTTAGGGTATTTTAAGACATCTGTGCCCAACCTCACACCTTCGTCTACTAAGTAGATTACTCCAGCTGTGACATATACCTGCATATAAGGATGAGTGTGAGACCAGAAGCTGGCCAGAAATTGAACTCACTGCAACAGTGCTTTTGATGTGTTAATGTGCACCTGTTTTCTGGCCAAATGCAGAGTGCGCCAAAACCTGGCCCCCCAAGAACCTTTTAAAAAATCTTTATTAAGTAAAAAAAAAAAAAAAAAAGAGAGAGAGAACTCTTCTACCCCCCTCCCCAGTTAATCTCTCACTCTCTTTTTTTTTAAAAAGCAGAATATATGTGGTCTTCTGAGCAAAAAACATTTTCCAGAGTAGATTAAATCTTGCACTTTAGAATTTACTTGCTTGAATGTAAAGGTAAAAGTCCTGTTGCACCTTTTGAATATTTAAAGCACAATCATGGACCTGGCACAAAAGCAGTAAAATTAGATAAACACAAAATTACATACACTAATGCCAGAATGTCTCATCCCACCATTTATATTCCTAAGGACAGAACAAGTGTAACTGCTTCAGAATGAGTCATCTATGCAAAACACAGCAGTTTGAAGTAGATGAGATAAGTGTGTGATACTTTATGAATACTGTATGAGGTCTCTGAGCCTTCCCACGTGGCAAATTCCTTTGGATACCTGACTCCCTTACAGTACAATCTCCTGTCTGTTAGCACTGAAGAGCTGACAACTGTTTTTTCCCAAATAAGGAGTTTTTAAAAAAAATTATTTAAAGTTACTTCTGATTTGCAGTGGTTTAAGTAGGATGAGAGAGTCAGGCCCATATCTTTTTCTTATGTGAAGAAAAGCAATTCCTGAAAACAGCCTCTGTTAGATGAGAAATGGTGCCTCCAAAGCAAAAATAAAAACAGATGTAAATTTCCCCTCCCTTCCACAGAATAATCTCATGAGAAATAATTTTGCTTCATATCTCTGCAAGGCACTCCCCATAAAGTTGCCAAGTCATCCCTTAAAGGTTTTAGGGTCCATTTGGTACAGGGATTCCCCATAAACAGCAGGAAATACTAAAGATCTCAGTGCATCCAACTTTGACCCCCTATTTCCTGACAACACATCCTCCTTAAGTAGTCATGTGTAAACTAGGTAAGATTTCTCAGTTTACCATGACTGGCTGAACAACACAGCTTTTGTAAAGACAAATCATGCCTCACCGATCTATTAGAATTCTTTGAGGGGGTCAACAAACTTGTGGACAAGGGTGATACAGTGGATATACTGTACTTGGATTTTCAGAAAGCCTTTGACAAGGTCCTTCTCCAAAGGCTCTTAAGCATACTAAGCAGTCATGGGATAAGAGGGAAGATCCTCTCATGGATCAGTAACTGGTTAAAAAATAGGAAGCCAAGGGTAGGAATAAATGGTCAGTTTTCAGAATGGAGAGAGGTAAATAGTGGTGTTCCCCAGGGATCCATACTGGGACCAGTGCTGTTCAACATATCCATAAATGATCTGGAAAAAGGGATAAACAGTGAGGCAGCAAAGTTTGCAGATGATACAAAATTACTCAAGCCAGTTAAGTATAAAACAGATTGAGAAGAACTACAAAGGGATCTCACAAAACTGGGTGACTGGGCAACAAAATGGCAGATTAAATTCAGTGTTGATAAATGCAAAATAATGCATATTGGAAAATGTAATCCCATCTATATACAATATGAATGGGGTCTAAATTAGCTGTTACCACTCAAGAAAGTGATCTTTAGGTCATTGTGGTTCATTTTCTGTAAACATCCGCTCAATGTGCAGCAACAGTCAAACAGGCTAACAGAATGTTAGGATTCATTCGGAAAGGGATAGGAATAAGATAGTAAATACAGAGTTTAATTTGTAATGAAAGAGGTGCTAGGGCTCAAGCAATTAGGTGATGGAGCTCAAGCAATTTTTTTACATTCATAATTGATACAGGAAGCCCAGAGGTGCCAGGGCTATGAATTGCCAAGTCTAGAGGTGTTGGGGCTCAGCCCGGGCACAAATTAAGCCCTGAGTAAATATCATAATGCCACTATATAGAATCAAGGTACGCCTATACCTTGAATACTGCATGCAGTTCTGGTCACCCCATCTCAAAAAAGTTATATTAGAAATGGAAAGGTACTGAGAAGGGCAACAAAAATGATTAAGGGAAGGAACAACTTGTATATGAGGAGAGATTTAAAATACTGGGATTTTTCAGCTTGAAAAAGATGACTGATGGGGAATATGATGGAGGTCTATAAAGTCATGAATGGTGTTGAGAAAGTGAATAAGGAAGTATTATTTACCCCTTCACATAACACAAGAATCAGGGGTCACCCGATGAAATTAATAGGCAGTAGGTTTAAAATCAAGAAAAGGAAGTACTTTTTCACACAACACACAGTTAACCTGTGGAACTCATTGCCATGGGATGTTGTGAAGATCAAAAATATGACTGGATTCAAAAAGGAATTAGATAAATTCCCAGAGGATAGGTCCATCAACAGCTATTAGCCAAGATAGTAATGGATGCAACCCCATGCTCTGTGTGTCCCTAAGCCTCTGACTGCCAGATGCTGGGACTGGATGACAGAGGATGGATCATTTGATAATTTCCCTGTTCTGTTCATTCCCTTTGAAACATCTGGCAGTGGCCACTGTTAGAAGACAGGATATTGGGCTAGGTGGACCACGGGTCTGCCACAATATATTAGTTCTTATATTCTTAAATTGGAGGGACAGTCAAGGTGTCCCAGCTGTTTCTAGTGAAACCAGTATTTTGTCTCAACTTCACTAGAATCCCAGACATTTGGTCCTGCCTGCCACCCACCTGTGAGCTCTCTCTTTGGTATTTATATTTCGTTCATCATCATATTCAGGTGAGCACCTGACAAAGTTCACATCAAGTCAACACACATCCTAAATGCACTTGATTCCAATGTTTAGTTCTTTCTGCCTTTTCTGTTGTAATCAGGATTTTTCTCTTATTTTCCTCTCTCAATTCTTCTCTCTAATCTATTTATTCAGTTACATTTTTTGGGAGGTAGTGGTTGTTACAGGAAGACAATGGCAAAGCAGCAATTCTTACATTTCATCCTGAAGGTAGTAAATTTCATGGTTGTTCTAATCTGTGTGGAATGGAGTTCCACAGTCACAGACTACTCACCAAGAAAAGTCTGTTCTCTGATTCTACAAGCCACACCCTTGTTGCTGATATGTCCATTGTTACAGACAATTGCTGTTGTAGGTCCATATTGCAGAGAGGGAGGCAGTCTCTTAGGTAGTCCAGTACACTAAGGCTACGGCTACACTGACGGCGGCAAAGTTGCCGCTGTCAGATCAATTTCTCTGGATCAACTGAGCGGTCAGCGAAGCCCGCTCAGTTGATCCAGAAATCGACATACTAAGACCACCTTCACAAGTGGCATAGCACTGCATCAACAGGAACGCGGTTCCCATCAGTGCAGTGTAGTGAAGATGGCGCGCAGAAGAGGAGCAGAGAAATCAATGGGAGTTACGCAAGTTTTTTGCGTAGCTTGCATAACTCCCGTTGACTGCCGCCGAATCTCGGAGGTAAGTATAGACAGGGTCTAAGTGTGTGTCTACACTGCAATAAAAGTCCTGTGGGATAGCCTTGGCTGGCCTTAGTCAGTTGATAGAGTCAGGCCATGGGGTTAAAAATGCAGTGTAAATGTTCAGGCTCGGGCTGGAGCCTACACTCTGACACCCCGTGTGCTGGGCAGGGTCTCAGAACCTGGGCTCCAGTCTGAGTCAGAATGTCTACACTGCTATTTTTAGCCTTGCAGCTTGAGTCCCGTGACCTTGAGTTAATTGACCTGGCCTCTGATATTTGGTGCTGGGTGTTTTGATTGCAGGGTAGATGTACCCTAAGTGTTTTGGAGTTGTAGACCAGAATCTTGAACTGGAGGCCACTGGAGACGATGTCTCCTTTTCCATGACAAACCACTAGTCCTAACAATAATAGATTCACAGAGTCGGCAAGGACAGATATAACATTTTGAATTGATGGGATCTAAATTGTTTCTTTTGTAGAGGACAATCAAGAAATCTTTTAGGAAAGGCTTTGATTGCTAGTTCATTTGTAAACTTAGCACACAGTACCATCAGTTGAAATACTGTTCATGGTGATAATTGGCAAGAAGTTTCCTTATTAATAGATTTTTGTTGATTTTTTTTCTTTCCATTATGCTTCCTTGCCATGAGGTAAGAAAGTAGATATTTTTCATTAAACGAATGAACCACTTAGAGACAAGCATAAAAATATAGATCACGTATGTGAAGAGAGATGCTGTTGGGAATGAAGTGCCTGTAATATTTCCTTCCTTAACTGATGTTTCTCATGAAGTCTGATGAATAGCAGAAATCTGCTTGTTCCATGAATCATAAGCTATCACCAGTGGTTGTTTGGGGTATGACAGAGCTGAGTTGGCAGATATTTAACACGGGGATTTCATCTTCCCATCCATCCTCTCTTTATAAAAGGCCTGATTCTAATCCTATTGAAGCAAATAAGAATTTTGTCACCAACTTCATTGGGAGTGGAAGAAGGGGCAGGTTCACAGAGACAAATCTTGCAGTCCTTATTCAGTCAATGGGACCTTTGTCTGAATGAAGACTTCAGGATATGAAACAAATTATTTCTCATATTATACTTATGCCGCAACATTCAGTTTCATGCATTTTTCTATGCAACACCAACCTTGTCTAAAAATAGGCAGAATTTGTTAAAAAATGTTGAAAACAAACGTTTTTAGAGAAAATGGTCATTTGGGCACATATATTAAAAGGTAACCCTTCCAAACCATTCACATTTTAGATAGGTCCTCTTCCATTGGGAATATTTTGAACATAGCTAGTCCTGAGAATATGACAAGGTACTAGAGATTTAATCCCTGGGTATCATAATGGAACTGAAACACAGAATTTTTAAAAAAAGATAATTTACTGATAAGTAAATCACAAATTTTAGATGAGAAAATAAAACAATTCACATGGAAAATCCACCAACAGACATATATACAAATGCCAATTATTCCTTATGTATGACTTAGTTGATGCAGTTCAATACAATCACCAGCCTTTCTACCGTCTCATAACCAAACATTTGACTAACTAATTGAAAAAGTCACTATCTTATATTTCCAGAGGCGTAGCCGTGTTAGTCTGTATACAGCAAAAACAACAAGAGTTCTGTGGCATTCTAACATTACTGCATCTGAAGAAGAGAGCTGAAGTCTCTTGAAAGCTTATGCCTACAAATTTGTTAGTCTTTAAAGTGCCACAGAATTCTCGTTGTTTTTTTATGTTATATTTGATATAATTACAACTGGGCAGGAAACAGTTTTCCTGTCTCACAAGAATTCTGGAGATTTAAATAATTGTTCCCATCCTGCATCAGAACAAAAAGTTGAAAACTTCCAAAAACTGACAATCCGAAAAAGATATCTGATTGGGTCAGTCAATTGTTTTGTTTTGATAATTTTGAAATGCTTTGTTTTGATTTTGACCTTTTAAACTCTTTTTTTGTATAGCTAAATGTACTAAACTTGTAAGTGAAAAGTAATTTCAAACCAAAATTTGAAATTTTTCCTTTAGAAAATGTCAAAATGGGACATTTTGGTAATATTGAAACTTTTTTCTAAATTTTTTTCTAATTGGGAAATGTATCAATTTCCCACAAATAGTTTTGATAAATTGGCATTTTTCAACAAAAATCATTTAGTTGGAAAATTTCCAACTATCTCTAAGGATGCCCAGAAATATATTTATACAGTTATCTGGATAATACCTAATCTTTTACATACCACAGCATGGAGTTCTATTTTTTCAGAGAGTGCCTGAACATAAACAAAAATCAATACTTAGAAAGGTGTAGAACTGCTCATGTCTGCATATTTACTATACTTCTAATAACATTATTGCATTTGCACTGCATGCACTTGCATATAGTTTTTATAAATAATCCCATCACAAATGTTGTCCCATATATTTACCGTTTTAATTTCAGGTAGCAGAGAAGCAGCATTTACATACGCCATCATTGCCGCTGGAGTAGCACATGCAATCACTGCTGCCTGTACCCAGGGAAACCTAAGCGACTGTGGTTGTGATAAAGAAAAACAGGGACAGTACCATAAAGATGAAGGATGGAAATGGGGCGGCTGTTCTGCTGACATCAGATATGGAATAGGATTCGCCAAAGTGTTTGTGGATGCAAGGGAGATTAAACAGAATGCAAGGACTCTCATGAATTTGCACAACAATGAGGCGGGGCGTAAGGTAGGTATATCTCTACTCTCCACCAGCGTATGACAATTCCCTATCTAGAATCACATGTCTGATTACAACACATACAGCACAGTGTTCAAAACTAAATGCGCTAAGGCCATTTTACAGTAGTCAAATAGGCACATTTACAAGCTACTCAAACTTGTTGGACCATCCATCTGTCAAATATTTGTCTAAATGTTACTCTTTCCAGTCATAAAACAGAAAATGCAAACAAACAGTTTAGCTGGGAAGTCAAATGGTGCTTAAGATAGAAAGCTTGCCTGCTACTGTGTGGCTGAATTTGCTTCTCTTCAGGTTCAGACATGAAATTCTCATCATTCATTTGAAAAGGGATCATTTTCAACCCAACCCTCTAAACCTTGCTCTTTGTGTGGGGACTATAGCTAAAGGAAAAAACTTGAGTGAAGTGGAACTAAGAGACCACAAACTGACTCATTTTAACACAAGATAATATATACACACATAAGGCAAGGTTATCATTTTAAATGGAGAGCTCCCCCACCATTCCTTAGAACTAGGCAGCTTAAAACACATTCATGCAGAAACAGTGTTTGAACTCTTGTCTTCCTGGCAGCTTTAAACATGCACATTTTATGTGGAATCTACACAGCAATTCTGGGAATCTTGACATCTCTTGGTATTGCTTTCTTTGCAATATATAGTAGTATATTCAGATTAACTATGGTCATGTGGCAAAGGATAAAGATGGAGGCCCTGGCACTCCAGTCCAGCAGAGCTGCACTCCACACAGGACTCCTCATGGAGAGAACCACCTCTATGCTCCCCAGATCCCTATGAGCTGGTTTGGTCCCTAGAATACCTTAGAGCAGTCTTGGAACACTAACTTGTGCTAGCTAGCTAGCAAGTGGTTCTTCATACTGGCCAGTGGCACAAAGGGGCCAGGATCTCTGGCTCATAGGACATTAAATTAATATGTGCATGTGTGGTCCTACTCTGAAAAGCAACTATTTATAAACACCTTCTTATTGAACGGATCTGCTCCCTGCTTAGAGTCCTGTCTGCTGATATTAGTGACCAGTGATTTTTTGCTGCTTTTTTACTACTATTAAATATTACAGAGCCAAGAGAGCTAAGGACAGTGAGCTGGATTCTGTTCCTTCAGGTGCATCATCAACAGAATGGTTAACCAGTAGTGACTTCAGTGACACCTGTGCAGCCCCCTTGCCTTTGCTGGGTTTGCATGGTGTAACTGAATGGAATTCAGTAAACAATTCTATTACTGATACATATAATTACCTTCCAGAGTAGAAGGGCTCTTGAACACGGTAATTTTAATGTCCTATAGCCTGATCCTGGCCCCGGCTCCAGCCCGCTAAGTTAAAATAACTCCTCATGCTTTCTTAGCTCTTTATTTCACCTTCACCACTGTTGGCATTTCTATGGAATTTTTCAGCCATCCCAGAGGTGGTGGCTTTGTCTTTGTCTTGGTGTGATCCAGCACTGAATTCGAGTAGCTTGAAGTGGAAAGTGGCTTGAAGACACTGATATTTCTGTTGTAGCAACAATAATTAGGGCTCAGAGATCACCTCTGGCACTGAAGTGCCAGACCACAGCATTTGGGCCTTGAAAAACAAGTACTGTTTCTGTCACAAGAAAAAGCATAGCCTTCCTAAGACTTATTGCTGCTGAAATGATCAGATAGAGACATTAGGTTAACATTTCTTTTTTCAGTGTCCCAAATGCCAGCGTCTGGCACTCCTGTGCAGAGATGATCTCTCAGAACACTTTACTAAGTTGCTACCACAACAGAAATATTAGTATCTACTGAGCTTATCTCATAGGGTAACTGCTAAAAGAACTTGATTTTAATAATCCCTGGTAGGCTTCAATGCACTGAGAATCAGCATCTTGGCTGCTAGGCTCCTTACAACAGATGAGTTAGTATGTCTGTTTGTATTCCACCAGGTTTTTTAACATGTAGGGCCACATTTACTCTGTTACACCAGTGTAACTCCACTGAAGGCAATAGTAACAGAGGAAATTGGTCCATTAAATGTGGAGTTACAATAAAAAAGGTGGATCTTGCAAGAGCTGGTTCATGGAGAGCTCATTTCCACTTATCACTGGTGCAGCTCAGGGCCGGTGGGAAAAAAAAGAAAAAGCTTAAAATGGCTCACTGGCATCTGGCTAATTGTAAGCATGTTTGGCACTGAGGATTGTTTTAGAAAAGCATCACTAGTGCACAGCTGAAGGATGGGGCAAAGCATCCCAAAATGTGCATGTTATAGTTATGGGGCCCATGTTTCAGAATTATACAGACAAAAGTGTACTAGTTAGACAGACATCTGGGGTGTGATTTTGGGCCCCACTACAGCCCCATGTATGGTGCTGTGGCAGAGTATAGGGGCTGTAAAAGTCCTGGAGCCAGCCGAGGGAGTGGCACAGGCTAACATGGCAGTCACACCTTTGCCTGCTGTCTTGCTAAGCTGTGAACTTTGTGTTTTACCTCTGAGAGGTGCAGCACAAAATCTCCTTCCTGGTCCTTTGTGTTTACCACCAATGTGCACACAATCACATTGATTGTATGTCTACTTTGTGTGCACAATACATGCAGTCCTAAAAAACTGGAGCCTAGGATGTTTCACTGAGTATGTGTTATTATCTAGAAGAGCTGTGGTGTGTGCTATCTTTGGCAAACTGCCTTTTCTCCAGCAGGCTCAGAAATTATTCTGATATGAAGATATTTATATGCCTGTTACTGAAACCTTCACAGTGCAGAACTACTGATCTTATTTGAAATCTTTAATGCTCCAGTGGGGTGGGAGACCAGCACAAGACTGGGAGGGTGTTATTGCATGTCCACACACCACTAGAGAATGAAGAGCTAATGACTATGTTTAGTATAGAGATCAGCTTCAGGCTTTGTTCCCATATACCTATGAGGATTCACAGTGTTTGTGTCACCTGTTCCATTCTACAGCAAGCACCAATTGAGAGCTTGCATCAAAGTGGGAGAATTGCTGATGTTAAATGATGAAATTGGACACCACAAAAATTGGCATGTTGTGTGTCAACAGGGAGCAGTCAAGGAATATCTGAGATCCGTATATTTTTTCGCTCTTTTTCCAAGGGATTCCAAATACTAGGAATAACCTGGTCTACTCTAGCATACTTACCCACTGCTGGTAGTGGATGTCAGCAGCTACTTCCCCAGGACAGCCTGTCAACAATTGTTTAACTGCTAGGGCAGACAGGACAAGAGGGTTATCAGCTCTGTTTCAGAAAGCGCGATTGAAATTAACCAAGTAAGAAGAGTAATGAGAGAAGAACTTTAGTAAGTACAGAAAAGTACTTTATGTGGAGTAGTTGATTTTTACCATGCATTTTAGTCTATTCTGATTTTAATTCCTCAGCCAGTGTCTCATTAGTGTAATAGCTAATGCTCACACAGCAGTAACATTCAGACCCAGGATAATAACAAGTGCTCCCATGTAGAATCAGTTTGTACAATGTGTCTCTAACCCCATCTATGCTAGGAAATAGACCCAGTACTGACAATGGTTGCCAGCAACAGGTCCCATGGACCCAGTATCTACAATGGTTTATTTGCTTGGGTGAAGGGATAAACAGTTTTCATCTGTATCTTTATATTTCCCTCTGACCAGTGCAAGCAGAAGTTCTCTCAATTTCTTCAATAGTTGCTCTTGTGGTGCATGCCACAATTCCCAGAAATTCTCTTTAGGATACATTCTACACTGCAGCTGGAGGTATAATTCTCAGTTTGAATAGACATACACATGCTAACTTTGATTGAGCTAGTATGCTAAACACAGCGGCACAGCTGCAGTAGCACAGGCTAGTCACCAGAGTAAAATCCCCTTCAGGCCATCCTCATTAAGTAATTGCATAGCTAGCTCATGGCACCGCCCAAGATACACTGCTATTTTTAGTGCGCTAGCTCAGTCCAAGTTAGTACATGAACATCCACCCAAGTAGATGTACCCCTGGTTAGCCAAGGCACTGAGCTCAGAGTTGGATTTGGAAGGGATTTTTGCATGCACCCTGACAAGTGTCCCAGTCAACGTTAGAAGCCTTACTTCCTTTGTCTGGCATATCTGTCTCTGCTAAGAGGGCTCCTGTAGCTCTCTCCCATATCTGAGAGATGAAGATGTCACATCAGGCATCCCTGGCTTCATTGAATTATATCCTGAAATGCTGACTGACCACAGTGAGAAGCCAAAAGCATAGGGAGAATTGTAGGAGAATTCGTAACAGCTGTGTCAGAAAATGGAGATTAAAGCGCCTATTAATTTGTAGGCATGATCCTACTACTGATCTGCTCTCAGAATTTCCACTAACTGCATGAGAATCCCATACATGGAACAATTGTGGGATTAGATCCTCAGTTAGCAAATTAGACTTCCCACAGACAGTGGTACTGACATTATTGCAGGTAACATCCACTGCTGAGAGGAACTTATGGTCCAGGGAACAAAATTACATTTCTACCAGCGTAACTGCTAAAATAGTAGAGTGGGTATGAAAGGGCCTTAGACCTTTTGGTGATTTGCCTGAAAGATTTTCATTCTGAGTCACAGGCAAGGATATTATCAAATTGCTTTCTCTCTCTCTGACATTGTAGTTCTGTGAATGACATCTTGCATCAGTGTTACATCATATTAAATATAATGCCATATTATGAGTCATTGTTATAAATCAAGATACAGGCTACATTAGAAGGCTTTTGCAAACCAAGGGCACATCAAGGTGGATTTTTATTTGATGTTTCTCTTTGCATACTCACCTAGGTGTGCTAATTTAGTAATTCTCTTCGGGCTCTTGAGTTTAAATATGCTTTGTAGAAGAGGTTCAGAGCAAACATTAGAGGGTTACTGTAACTATCAAGGAAGACTGTGAGAAATTATAAGGGGTGTATCCCAAATGGATGAAGTAACTTTCAGAATTAATCTACTGTAATATTTAATGTTCTAATCTTTGGGGATCAGGTTAAGATGAAACAGTGGTGCTTAGAAACAAAGGATTTCAGGCATTCCCACAAACTATTGTGTGACGCTTAAAATTATGATATTCTAATCCCCTTTCCTCCCCGTGTCTGTTTTATTACCTCAC
Organism: Emydura macquarii macquarii; assembly: GCF_026122565.2. Taxonomy (NCBI): domain Eukaryota; kingdom Metazoa; phylum Chordata; order Testudines; family Chelidae; genus Emydura; species Emydura macquarii. The sequence continues at coordinate 3,385,513 of NW_027131105.1, read as the reverse complement.
AAAGATTTTAACCTGAGAAATAGGTTTGGATTTCTCAGACATGCTGCTCTGTCACTTTCCCCACCCTCTTCTGATGCTAGTATCAGCACTGGGATCACCAGACCCTCATAGCAAGGTCAAAGAAATTAACTTCCAATTTGCATTTGACAGCAGTTCTCAATTCAATCTGAACATGTTTTACTTCAGTCTATGCATGTTGATGAACAGGGTAGCGTGAACATGAAATAACAGAGTGTAAGCTCTTGGGGGAGGGGGACTATTTTTTTAATACAGCTCCGAGCACACTATTGACACTTAAAACAACAGTAAGCAATAGCTTGAATAAATAATGCTGTGAAATTAAAAGCCATGTAGATATTTTAAATGTAAAATTGATGTATGAACTTTAGAAGAACAAACAACACTGCCTGGACCCAGACAAAAAGCAGTCAGACATTGTAAAAGCTACCAACAGTTCTACCACTGGACCCCACTCCATTCTTGGGCATGCTTGAGTCTTGATTCACCCCTGCTAGTGTGGTATAGAGATGGAATGCAGTTGGCAACACCTTGACCAAGTGGGAGCAGTTGCACCTGAGGGAGTCTCTCTCCATTGCAGTCCTTCCAAGGGGGTCCAGCCAGGGGAGGGCAGTTTTAAAGTCCAGTCTGGGCACCATAGGATCGCCACATGATGGAGACTGTGAAAGATTTGTACTGGCTGGCTCCAGGCCTGCCAGAAAAACGCATTTGTGGATTGTCTTGCACTGCTACAACCTCTTGTCTGGTCAGATTTCTTACAGTGCCTCTTGCAGAGCAGAGTCATTAGAGTATCAAAAGTACCAGAAGTATCAGCAGCACAACCATGAGTTTCTTGAAGCTCAGAACTTCACAGTGCCCTTTAAAAAGTTACATTAGTTATTTTCAAACTTTGCTTGAAAAAAAACCTACTGGACTTTGCTTTGAGAAACTTCCTCCAGTTTTTAACTTTAAGCATGCCCTTTAAATGTGAAGCTAATAATCCACTTTCCCTTTTATAGCGAGGTACTAAATATTAATGGAATAATCACAATTGTTAAATTATTTTCATTCAGGAATAATTAAAGTTGTAAATAGTCTCTCAGGAGTTTATTCTCCACTTTCTGTTCAGTTGCTCATATCAGTGGGTATCAGGAACATTTGGAGAGGCAAATATACCCAGAAGAACTGGCTCTGGCACTCCCCCATTTCAAAAGGTGACGTAACATATAAAAACACCAGTACATTTGGTTTCTGACGGTACAAAGCCACTCAGTCACAGAAATACCAAAAGTGACTGTATCTTGTACTGAACTGGTCCAAACTATTTTCTTTTGGCTTCTACAATGAATGGTAAATATGTCTCGTAAAACATGGAAGTATTAACAGCCAAATCCTGTCCCAGTGAAGACAATGGCCAAATTCCTATGGACTACCAAGAAGTAGGATCGGCCTTAAGTCTGGGAGTTTGTTACTGTATTATACTATAAAACAAAGGATCTGAGTTTGGGTCCTAGGCCCCCGAGGAACAGAGGCTGGGAGCCCTGTGAAGCAAACAAACAGACTACTTCACTGCTTTAACATCACTGCCTTCAGTGGATTTGCTCCTAATTTATAATGGCTTGAGCTCAGGATAAGGCCTACTATGTGTTCATTCCTTTATGAGGAGGGAATGCTTTTCATGTTTGCAAATGTTTCCTTTCTCAGTGGTGGCTGCAGAGATGTTGACAGGTTTCATTAGTAGCTGCATTTAGTCCTTCTGGCCAGAGGAGGTTATTGCAACACTGGAGTCCAAAAGGGTAGAGTTAGGATATAGAGGGGTCAGGGATGAGTAGGGCTGAAGAAATAAAGGGAATCTCAAAGGAAACTCACCAAAAAAACCAATGAAAATATTTTACAGGGTAAACTGTCAAAGCAGCATGTGGCATTTCACTCAAATCTGTGATCTCAGTGTATGGAAGCTCTACTGCTAAAACTCCTTGTACCATTTTGAAAATGCACCCCTAGGCACACTAAATATCCCTACACGTTTGCTTGCTCACTGATTTAAACAGTGTGATGTCAGCTTGGTTGAAGCTGGGGAAGAAAAACAATATTGGGGCCGTACAGGACTCATCCAAATGGTGTCCTTGACAAAAGCCTTGTTGAAGCTGGAGACCCACAAACAAAGGCAACAAGGCTGCTCCCAGTGAGCCACTTCCAACTTCCTAGTTGGTGTGGTTCTTAGGTCCAGCCAAAGAGCATGAAGAAGAAGAGCATGAGCCAGCCCAATGTAGAGTCCTTTCCTGATGAGGCAGCTCATTCTAGTAGGCCTGGACATAGCCTACCCTGCAATCTCTGCACTGTTGTAGACATTCTGCTCAGGGCGAGTGTTTTTACCTTCTCCGTGACAACCATTGCATGGGGCCTGTACAACTCATCACTACAACGATGCCCTTATGTCATAGTTCAAGGCAATGTAGAGAAGCAACATTAGACACAGCAAGTCATTCTGGGTCAACCCACATACAACTCTTTTGACATGCAGTGTAAGGCAGGATTTTCAAGAGGGCCCAGCATTGAGTGAATTCTGCTCTGACTGGGGTCAATGGTGAAATTCCCATTCATTTCAGTTGCAGCAAAGTAAGGCAAATGTGGAACACTTTGGAACCCCCACCTCCATTTTCCTCTCTTCACCTCCCTCTACCCCCCACCTCTGGGTAAATGTTTGCACTACACCTGACAGGCCTATGCAGGGCAATTTCTTAGGTGTGAAAAAAAAATTACAGGTCCTGGGCTCTCTCACAGTATTTTGTTTGTATTTGAAAGGATCAAAGATCTATTTTATGGCTTTCCTACCACTTTTAGATAATAGTCTTAAAACAAGACTAAACTTGACAGACAAGCTCTGCATCTTCTCAACAGCCCAGAGTAAAGATAAAGGGAACATTAATGTTATTCTAAATTATGAGAAGGAATCAGACTGCACAAGAGCTGTAATCCACAAGAATGAATTTTCATTCCACTTGTCCTCCACTTTCAACTCATCAGAAGCTGTGATACATGGTCCTACTTGTATTTTGGCTTTCAACTCCCTCTTATATCTTATGTGGTTGAAAACTGAATTCCTGATTCACAATGAAGATTAGGGAATGATAAATGCTATCATTTACCTGCAGTCACAATTTTAGAGGATTCTGGCATTATGAGCAAAACAGGCATTTCATGTGGGTGATTACTAGTGCTGACAAAGATAGGTAAGAAAGGGCCAAGTCCTGTTAATAAATAATAAAAAACTCCTCAAGTTCCAAATTTAATAGCATGAATTTTTCATAACAGAAATAATCAGAGGGTCACTATAATGATTAATTTGCTTAAGCAATACAAAGTCACTGATTGGGTCACAAACTTTTCATGGATGGTTGGAGATGTTTCCAAAGTTATTTCACGTTTGCTCTTTGGACAATTGGCAGCCTATGTTATTCAATGACAGGTACAGGACTGTCACAGGGTCCATGCACCACAGTGGTGCCTCCTGCTGGCTGTCCTGGGGATTAGCTCTGCCAGTTAGTGCACTCTTGTCAAGTGGTGGCCTCTCCCATTGTCCTCCCACCCTGCAGACCCGCCTCACTCCAGGAACTGCAGCGCCCTCTTCATGACCCGTCGCCCCCGGCTGGGTTACCATCCATGTTTCTCCCTTCTGGGGTTACCCAAATTCCTTCTGTGGAAGCAGTCCCAGTCAGTCTTGCCTTTGCTACCCTGATGATGCCCCTTCCCCAGTGGCCAATAGGGGAACTGGGCCTGCCCTCTACTCCGGGTTCCAGTCCAGCGACCCTCAGTTCAGCAATTCTGGGATCTATCCTCTCAGCCCTTACTGCACCTTCCCTAGACTGCTTCCTACTCTTCCTGCTTCACCCTCCCTCCTCCACCCCACCACCCGCCTTATCTGGGAGTACCAGCTCCAAAATACCTCCCTCCTCCCTCTTCCCAGGGAGTCACTGCTCTTTTCCCCAGCTGCCCTGTCTGTTCTCAGCTCCTTAGCTTTATAGGCCCCACCTATTTCAGCACAGCTGAGTCTGCTCACCATCAGTTCCCTGCTCCCTGGCTCTCCCTCCAGGTGCAGCCTGTGGAGTTAATTGGCCTACCTGGCCACTTTAACCCCTTCTAATCCTACGACAGCCCATCACAAGTGCCCAAGGAGAAATGAAGGATTATTTTAGAGATTATATAGACCACTGCTTTATGGGACTGATCCAGTACTTACTGAAGTCAATGGAAAGATGCCCTTTGACTTCCATGCACTTTGGATCAGGCCCTCTAAGAGTTGTCAGTGTCTCTCTAATATTCCAAGATCAAAACACTTTGTTTCACCCCAGTTACGCTTGTTTCGGGACAACAATGTACTTAACACATCACTTACAAAACCTAAATACTTAAAAGCAAAGAAATGGAATGTTTAAGAGCATCATAAATCTTATCTTACTCACACAAAAAAACCACCAACATGTTATTGTGATCAAGATAAAGAAATGCACATTACAACACAACAACCTTAACTCTGACCCATGGATGGTAAGGGCATTTTTCTGTATTAATTCTGTTATCTTGATCTTGGTTATGTTGAAAAATGGTTTTCTTTCTACTTGTGTTTTGGAATTTCCCTGAGTGGATGGGTGTGTGGGTCAGTGACTTTGCTCTTTTTTTTTTTTTTTTTGTGTGGACATTTTCCTTTATGTAGGTAAATAAACAAACAACATCATAGGCCAAAATTTTCAAAGTTGGCAACTAAAGACAGGCCTCTTAAAGAGGTGGTAAGTTTTTCAGAGGTAGATGCTTAACATGACTGGACTTCCATTAGATTTCATTGGGAGTTACAGATATTCAGCATCCCTGAAATAAAATCTAAATCTTATTAAGATGTCTAAAAAGGGATCTGTGTGCCTATCCTAGGCACAAAAATGTGGATATTTTGGCCATTAAAAAAATTAAATACATGGAACAGAGGAGTCCCCAGATTTTAAAGAACTTATTGGTGCAGGGAAAACTATTAACTTATTAGCAAGTTATTGACAATAACTGTTTGTCAGGGTCCTTCTGGAATGCCATTTTCTATACACCTAAAGAGACAGGTGTTTGCACTACACATAATGCGTACATTTAATTAGACCAGGGCTCCTGTGCAATCTTGCCTCAGGCAGTGCATACCTGAGAAGATAAGTTCATTCACTGTGCATCTACATGAGTTATACACATTTAATGCTCCTCCCAACATGGGGTGTCAGCTGGAATGGAACCTGGGGTCTTCAGCACAAACCTCTACCACTTGAGCCAAAGAACTGTTGGAGGACCTGACACTTACTCTATATGTGGGCCAGATACTGAGGTTTGTGTATGAGACACAATACACATAGCGAAGGTGTAACGTATGCATGCCTACTATGCCAAACATTGGTAAACAGCACTAGAAAGTTCTAAGAAGGTAAGTAACTGACAAGACAAAAACCCATCTCCCTTGGTTTCTCTGCCAACTTGCTAGGCTACAGAGTAGTCCTTTAGACTATCACTCTCAAAGAGACTTGAAAAGGTGAGTAAGCATTATAAGCCCACATTTACAGTTGGCCTAAATAAAGATGTTCAAAGCAATGCACGTGAAAGGCACTTGACTTCAATGGAGTTGCACCAGTTTAAACCAGCAGACAGCTTAGCTCAATGAATTTAAGTTTCTGTAAGTAGCCTTTAGTAACAAGGTGGATTTGGTAATATCTTTTATTGGACCAACTTAAGTTGATGAAAGCAACAGGCTTTCAGGCGTACACAAAGCTCTTCTTCAGGTCTGACCAGAAGAAAGGCTCACACCTTGTCTCTCAACTATCCTGGGACCAACACGGCTACATCACTGCATACTACAAGGAGTGGCACACTGCTTAGGATTGCTATGGCTCAATGGAGACCAGAATGCTGCTTTCTGCAAAGCCATGAGCTATGAGAGTGGTTATTGCAATCTACACGTACAAAGTACTTGGCACTGGCCTTGGCCATTCAGATGGGCTTTAGGTTTGATTTAATGAAAAGAAGTGCACAGAAATCTGGAAGCAAGCAGTTTAAAACCCATCCAGTAAAAAAACAGCATATTATCTTGGGAAAACGAGGGCAAGAGTTTCTTAGACGCCTGTCTTGGAAACAAAAGAGAGTGACATGTGCCTTTTAAAGGACTAACCTGAAGAACATGTACTGTAAGAGCTCGTGAAGGAGCACAGTCTTTGCATAGCCAGGAAAAGATAAGACCCATATTCCAGATATAGAGCTGTAGATGAAATGCCCATTATATTTCCTAGCATTCTACTAATGAGCACAGAATAACAGTCGCTGTTAAATGACTGTGTAGCTAATATTTCCTGGCACTCTGCTAATGAGGACAGAGTAATAGGTACATATATACTGTTAAATGACTGTATAGTTAAACTGGGAATTAATGCCAGGACTGTCATTTGTGTTTTCAAAAATGATGTACTGAAAACTTGTGCACAAAAGATTTGAGGTTTTAGGAAAATGATCAGAGCAGAAACACAAACAGTATATACGGGATGTCATTTTAACAACATATTCAGATTAATCATCATCAGGTCATAAATGGTTAAAGCACTTAACATGTAAATTGATCCATGGTATATAAAATATCTAATATCCTAGAAAGGTGAGATAAAAAATATATTCAAGTGGTTGCTCCTGTAATGGCTTTAGTAAAATGCTAAGTCACATGTGGCTGCAGAGTTGATGCCGGCTTCAGCATGAACAGACCAGTGCACATGCCAAAAGCAGGAACTGTTGCAAAACCTTTAGGAGAACTGGCTAGCCAATGTATTCTGACACTTCTAGAATCTGGGAAGAACACAATGAACCAAACATCTCTAGAATTTGGTCCATTTTGGGAATACAAAAAAAGATGGCAGTGTGCATATTTGCAAAAACTATGAAGTAGATGTGGACCAATTTTCAGTGCTAAAACCACTGTATCTCTTTGCACTGTTAGAAGGTGGCAGTATTAATGAAATTAGATTTGCCTTAAGCATACCAGTAGGTGAAGTACAATCAAGAGCCTTTAAATACCTGAACATCAATATTCTTATGGGACTATTTCCATATGGATTTTCCATGGAATGGCTAACACACTGGTTATAATTTGGCATATAAATAATCCAATATGAAAGGATTTAAGTGAAGTAATAAACCATTTGGATGGCATACTAATTAAGGTGACAAAATATGGAAGTTTATTTGTGGAGCCTGGAATGCATATTAAAAGAACCCAAAAGGTTTTGATTACAGGGTTGTTTTTTGTTTTGTTATGTTTTTTAAAGGAGAAACATGCCTTTTTCCAGTTATACTTAAGATAAATGATGCAAGTAGAAGGCTTAAAATCTCTCCCAGAAGAAAAAAAAAGAGCAATTTCCAGGCATGCCACAGTAGTCAGATCCTTTATAATCCTGCTTAATTGAGCTACACCTTATATTAAGGTTCATTTTGTAGAAGTTTTATACAGAGTTAATAAACGATTAATAGATGTCAGCATATTACAGGCACGAGTGTATTATAGATGGGCATAAGCACACCAGTAATAAGGTGTAATAGATGGTTATAAGCCATGATTGCAAACAATCTATTATCCTATTAAACTCTAACTGATTAACCCTTTACTAAAAGATTATTTATTTATTTATTAATCCCTTATAAGAGATTTCTAAATTGAACCTTAATATAAAGAGGGACCATTAATTTTATTTGGGAACTTTGCTATCAAACATGTCTACAGTAGTAAATAGAAAGACAATTGTTAATAAAGAATAGTAACTGTGTTTGGACTGAAAAAGGTAATAGGGCATTTGAGCACACCAAGAGTTTAACGACACGTACCAACATGTCAGTACATTTGAATCTCAAATTAGAACTTTTAGCATGTGGTATTCCAGCCGTCAGTGTAGATGCCATCAGACCACATAAAATGCCTGTTAGGACCAAGACAAATTAATTAAAAATTCTGTAAGCACAACCAAAACATTAAACAAATCTTTGCTTAGAAAAAGAATCTCTGGGTATTATACTTGGAATCAGGAAATTCCAGGTTCTTCTGCATGGGAGGAAATTTTCATTGACAGCAAGCCAGAAGCTCCTTGTTAAAATTCTTGGCCTGAAGATGAGTATACTAATCTTTGTAACCTAGCAGCTGCTGAGATAGGCTCTGATGGTAGGATCTTATCTCTGATAAGTATAATGTATCTGAAAATATGGAAGTGCTGATGTATTGTCCCAGTTACAATTAGTGGTGGCAAATCTTTTATAGCCAAGTCCAATTAGATTTTTTTGGGGAAGAAATTCTTATTTCTGCAAGTAGAATGCAGAAGCAAGAAAGAGCCCATTCTTAAATTAAATTAATTAAAACTGTGTATTTCAGAGGGTGATATGAAAGTTTTGTATGGTGAACATACAGTGTGGACAGATGAACTCACAATATTGTTGGGTTTCTGTGGGATGATCATGAAACACTTGCAAGTCACATTGTTGGAAGAATTGCATGAAGGCTACGCTAGAATAGCTAAAAAAAGCTAAAGCTGTTACTAGAAGCATTTTTTTAAAAGCCAAATTTGTATCAAGATATCAAGTTAGTAAGTGTACAGTGTGATTTGTCACAACAGGCCCATAACATGCTTATTCCTGGATCCTGATATCTTTGGAAATATGCTTTGAACCCATGAAACATAATTCATGTCAACTTCATAGAAAAAGATCAGTAAACCAAAAAGATTTAGGCCTGACTGGGTATTCTTTCCTAAAGAATACTTTTGGTAACTACTCTGCTGGGGAGGAGACATGAAAAAATGGAATAGAAATGTCATTTAAAAAGTATTTGATTCAGGGACATATCCTCTGACTGTAAAAGTCAATGTTAAGAGATAAAATACATCGGTAATTTACTGTGCAGTATAAAATGTTATTAGACTCCAAAGCCTTAAAAAAACCCTCTCTCTGTGACTGAAATGTCAAGAAATACTGTGTCTTTTCCTGATTCAGAGGATTTATTTCCCTTTATGGACAAAGCAGAGGTTTGACAGTCTATGCTGATTTTGCCTTTATCAAGACACTATTAGAGACAGTGCTTCCTAACTCGGAGATTTGGATAGAAGTACGTGAAATCACCTGAAAAGCTTGAATTATAATGAGAAAAAATACACTGTCTGCATTTTTGGGACATTTGGGGAAACCGTTTACAGGAGATTTGTACTTTGCACAGTTTTATTTATTCAGTAACTAAAAGGTTAATTATCTCAATGCAGGCACATGGTTAAAAGTGCCTGTATGAGTTGTATTGGTTAGAAATGTTTGGAATCAATAGGAGGTGATATTACTTTGCAATTAGTATTCTTGATGCTACCTGGTTTAACTAAAATAGCACAAGAGATATTTTCTGATGAGCTCTCTGGAAACAGGTGAAGTTGCTGTTTTAATTTCTATCACGCTTTGGAAACCTTTTCTTTGAGAGCTTAAGCATTTGTGAAAGAGATCTAGTTGGGTCACTCAAGAGTCTTCGGTGTAGAACACCAGCACCTCTTCACTCAAAGTACTTGGCTCCCAGTGGAGAAAGTTACAAGTAAGATGGAGTTCAATGGAAATGAGTCAAAAATCTAACACATCACTTTGTGTACATTCACTGCAACAAGAATGGCTTCCAATTGTGTCATTTCTTGTTTCCATTACAGTCTTTGCCACAATAATAAGGAATGAATCATTCCCTGCGATGAAGATTGCAATGCCATATGTCAATGACAAGAATCAATGACACAGGATTATTCCATTCATAATAGAGTAAGGTTGTAATTACACCTGAATATGACAGAACTTTCATTCATTCTACTCTCAGACCCATGATTGTAAATGAGATTATTACAGTACATTTTACTCAGAAGTACCCTCAAAGCACTTCATAAACATACAGAAATGAATACTATATGCAACTTAAAGTGAAAAAGCACAATGGTAACTTCACACACTACTAATAGAAAAAGCAAAATGTACGATAAAGATGGAACCAATCTACATGGGAAATTAGGCTGATTTATTTTTTTGCAAAGAAACCTCTTTTGGGGCCCACTCCTGCAGGCCTTACTCAGGCAAGATCTAATTGACTTCACTGGATTTTTGCCTGTGCATGAACTGCAGTACTGAGCTTCTAAGTCAAAGTGTGCATTAAGAAAGTGACTATTTTAACCATGCCCATGTATTTGCTTTTCTAATATATTGTAAAGTACACCACCAGTTAGCTATTTTATAGATGGTCTATCTGTGAACTTGCACCAAGGAAGAGAGAGAACTAATGGTAAAAAGTTGTTATGGTGATGACAGGTCTGTTTTCAAAAAATCACTACCCTTTTCCTCCTTGCAAGTTAATGAAAGTTTCCTTCAGGTTAGGGGAATCCACCTAATCTGCTTTTTTCTTTTCTTCACCCTTTCATCATCATCAATCAACATCTTTTCGTTCATTTTTGGTATGATCATGCCATCCATGATCTCTTTGGAGATGAAGTAATGCACAATAGGGGACAACCCTATATCAACAGGGAGATGGACTAGATGATATAATCCACACCTAAAACACCTGTAATTCCATGACACGAGCTCTTTTTCCAATCAGTTTCAATGTCACTTCATAAAGAAGCTATCATCAAAGTGTATGTTTGTGAATCTATCTTACTGTTAATGCATCACATTTCTGGAAGTTGAATATGAACAAACAATGTGATGCAGTTGCGAAAAAAGACATTCTGGGACATATTAACAGGAGTGCCATATAAAAGACACAGAAGATAATTGTTTCAGTCTACTTGGCCCTGGTGAGACCTCAGTTGAAGTATTGTGTCCAGTTTTGGGTATCACACTTTAAGAAAGATGTGAACAAATTGGAAAGTCCAGAGGTTTAGAATATCTGATGTATCAATAAGGGTTGAAAGAACTGGGCATTTTCTATCTAAAGAGATGAAAAGAATGAGGGGGTACCTGATAACAGTCTTCAAATATGTAAAAGGTTGTTATAAATAGGATAGTGATCAATTGTTCTCCATGTTCACCAACCATAGGACAGATAGTAATTGGTTTAATCTGCAACAAGGGAGATTTAGGTAAGATATTAGGAAAATCTTTCTAACCGGAAGAATAGTTAAGCTGTAGAACAAGTTACCAAGGGATGTTGTTGAATCCCCAACATTGGAGTTTTTAAAGAACTGCTTAGACAAAACACTTGTCAGGTATATTTCCTGATCCATTACATGACATCAGCCAAAGTTACAAAAGATTATATCCTTGTCATGACAGGGATCAGTATGCTTTGACTACAGTGGCTACATATATCCCTTCAACTTTGAGGACCTATATTGCATATATAGAACAAGGCCAGATTCATTCTTGCTGGCACAGAGAGGTCCTGTCCAGCTCAGAAGTTATATTTAGGAGATAGAATTTAGGGTTATATTTAGGAGTCCCCAGAGGCAGGGTACTCTCAGAAACAAGGTTGGTGAAGGCTGCTCAGGAGGTGTAATGAGACTTCATGAATTCTACAGCCTGCCCTACTCACTTTTTGGGTGACTTTTTGCCATGAAGAGCCTGTGTCCTAGTTTCTGCTGACAGAGTAAGATATTCTCAGTGTACGGGTGTCACACGAAGCTCAGGTTCTGGCATTGTCCAGGAAAGGCAAGGTATATTGACCCTGTCACACCATTCCAGAACAGTATCAATGGATTAGCAAGTGAAATTGTAAAAGATAAACTATTTAAAAATAGAAAATGAAAGTATGAAATTCTGACTAACTTTGGTAACAGAAATTTAACAATACCTGATCTGACAATGTATTATAGAAAAGAGAGACATGGAATTAGTTCTCATCCTGTATATTTCCCTCCTACTTTTTTCTTCTTTTCCATTGCTTAAATTCCTCATGGTAGTGTCCAAAGATGGGAAAGCTGCTGCTAATATCACTGTAAGAACTGGTGCAGGTTTTCTTTTCCCCACCCTTTTAATGTAAACTATTTCCCAGAGGCTAATGGGGGAGAGAGAGAGAGAGAGAAAGAAAGATCAACAAGTACTGACGGTTTACTGTAGGAACGTGAAAAAAAAAGTGGGCAAAGCGAAAAATACTCCATATATCAGCAATTAGCACAGTCCAGAGCATTCACTAGTACACAACAGATTTGCCTTCTGTGGCTGATAATGCTGGTAAGTTTGTGAAGAAATAAAGGACATAGACTTACAATTATGCACCCTCCAGATGCCAGTATTTTAAAGCAAATCAAACTATGGTATATATTAATACCTAGTCTAATGTGAAAAATATGAGCCACTAGCTAAACTGTCAACAGATCCTGACTTTCCTGATATATGGCAACTTGGCTATGCTTAATTCTTTTGTAATGGAGAATGATAGGTTTTTAAGGATAACCTGCTTCTTTTGAGCAGCAGACATGCAGTGTGATGCCCAGGCCCAAAGAGAATAACCCCACACACCCTCATCAACATCTTTAGGTAGCCCCACATCACCCAGTTCCTTCCTTCCATTTATGAAGACAACTAAATCACTGGTGAGATAGTGAGGTGATCTGGAAGCATTAAGGTGGCAATATATGTACATTTTAATACAGGACAAATAACCCAAGCATCTGACATCACGATACTACAGTATGACCGACCAGCATGTTGCAGAGTTTTGCTTTGCTTCAGATAGAGGACAGACTATGTGTAGAATTATGGATTTGATTTGTCTTCTGCTGAACATGCCAGGTAGTGGATTGGAAGCAGGAGGAAGAGAGGGATAGAGGAGAGTAACCTAGAAGAGAGCTCATGGGTTGAAGTTAGGAGGAGTGGATTAGGATGGAAGGAAGAAGTGGGATGGGAAGTGCACTTGCACATTACAATGGGCCAGTTCTGGAGATACATTGGGGTGAATTTGGCAGAGTGACTCTAAACTTGCCCCAGTTAGATTATGCATAAAACCACAAAATGGGAGTTAGCTGTTCAGTCTAAGATTACATTAAAAACAACTAAAAGGGCACCATCAGGTACGGCACAATATAAAAAACAAAACTTTTTTTTGTTCTTCTAAAAAGAACCCATAACACATTTGGGTTAATTTAGTATTATTCAAAAGTATAATGTTCAAATGAAGTCAGGTCTTTTTATTCTAACTACTTGCACCCAGCCCTAACTGAGACCAGAAAACTTCCTAAGCTAGTTCCAGCTGGCATCAAGCTACGTCACACAGAACAGCAAGCTCAACACAGGACATGGATCCTTTCAATTGTTGATCCATTGCATCAGCTTACTCAGCTCTTTCCAAATGAACTGTTTATTCCCTCAGCGATCACTGTCTGTAAACGGAAAATGTTAATGAAATATATTGAAAAGGAGTTTAGGCTATCTAAAATGTAAACTACAGTGGGGGTGGGAACAATTCATGACTAGATTGACAATAAACCATGATGTATTTCATATTAACATTTCAAGACAATTTGTACTATCCTGATGGAGGATTCGTGTGAGAATTAGTACAAAGTTGTTAGGCTTTATTATTTTTCTTGCCACTCTGACCACTGCACTAGGTTACAAGACCAGCCTCTTCAACAAGAGAAGATATTAAAATAAGAAATGTTTCACAGATCACCGCAAAAGACAGATACATTACAAATAAGACTGAAAGAATCTATATTATTTTCAAGTTTCTGAGCTATAGCTCCTTTTTTGTCCCCCCATCTGTCTCCTCAGTGTATTACCATTATGAATGACTGAGCAATAAAAGAAAATATGCAGTAACTGAATAAGTGAGGAAGTATCTCAAAATAACCAAGATAATGTATAATGTAAGCCTAAATTTAAGCAGCGTTGCAAAGTTCAAATGTGGATCTGAATCTAAACTTTCCCAGATCTGGATTTTGGTCCATCCATTAGATAGATCACTGCATTTAAATCTGGATGCAAACTCTCCCATAATTCCCCCAAATGTGATCTATTGTACCCTAAAATTATTGCTGTCATCTGTTCTGGATTATACTTTCTAGATACTTTACCAATACTGGCATCAGTCCACTTGCAATGACTTTCATGACAATTCAACACATGGAACAACAGCAAGATCAGGCCATAGCTAATATTTTTGAACTCCAACTCTTTAAGGTTGCGAAAATTCAAACAAAAATAGAAAAGCCTAGCAACAATTTTTTTTTTGTGTGTGGCAGATACACAATGCTGTTCCAACTTTCCTCAGAAGGCTAAGAAATAGCAGTTTTACTGTAACTGAGCTATACGGCCTATAAAACTACAGTGTATAAGAACAACAAGCATAACATCTATTTTGCAGTGCTTAAAGGAGCTTCTTTGTTCCCATCTTCAGTAGCCCCAATTTGCACTGGAATTGGTCTGGTCAGCACCAGGTAATCCCAGCCGCAAAATTTAGTTAATAAATATTGCACAGTTTAAGATGCCCACTATGTGTGTTGTGATTTAAGACAAATTGTCTTAAGTACACAGCACTCCATTTCTTTGAACATATAGAGTTGGATTTGTCCCCATTGATGCAATCTGCATCTTCCTATGACAATGTGGCCATTGTGTCCCTAAGAGAATAGACAGTGTTTGCACCGTCACCTCTTCCATGAGGGTTCCACAGGGGAGGGGAGCTTTAAACTGAGTTAAAGAGTCATTGCCAAAGGCAGCTGAAGGAGTTTTCTGAATTTCCCTGTCCATGTCCATTCCTGGTAGGTGTTCACTTTTGGGGTTCTGCTGGTCAGGGTTCTGAGACAGAAGGCTGTAGGTCTCTTGCATCCATGGCAATTCCTCGGTGGCTAATAGTGGAGACAGGACCATTTAAGGCATAGGCGAATCTATCCTGTAACATTATTTTGCTGTCTCACAATTCATAATCTGATATACCACTGCACAATGAAGTACCTGAAATGTATATATTTGCTGACATTAACCCAATGCAGGTTGTAAGTAAACTCAGCTACAGGGCTCATTCAGCTAGCAGTAAATGAGTCCGTTGGTCTTCTGCCAGAAGGTGGACTGGGAACCAGCACCAGCAGAAGAAAGATACAGAAGTAATACAACAAGGGATGTGGGAGTTGAAAGGAGGCAACTGTGGGATAAGGAATATATGGGGCTTGTTGCCCCTGAAAGAAAGAGATGACAAGATGTAGAAAAGAGAGACATTTACAGAAGAAAGAAAGAAAAGGAAAGGAGAGGTGGGGTAGAACTCAGGATCAAAGAGACAGACAGGTAGAACAAGCATTGCTTTAGTGGTGGTACCTTAAAGAAGCATCATGCTACCAAAAGAGATAATAGAAATATTTCAATGATTATTGATGACAAATTAAAAACTTCTATAGTCTCATTTTTATCCCTGCTTTACACTGCAAGAAAACTCCAGAGTTATACTGCAACGAAGGCTGGGAATTTTACAAATGAAGGGTCATTTTCTTCTCCACATGGAGAATAGACTTCTGAGACACTCAGAACCCTACTTTTATTAATGTATATGGAACATAATAAAACTACTATATAGAAAAGTAATGTAAAAATTTTCTTAAATGGACCATTAATTTGCAGCATTTTTGTGTGTGTCTATCTATACATTAGCATGAGGAGAAACTGATGAAAGTTTGCCCACAACATTTTTCATTAGCTTGTTTCATGCCATTTTCAGGTCTAAGTACTGGAATGGAAATTTATTTTTGCAGCTTAGCTTGCAAAATCTATTTGTAGCAAAAATCATGGCATTTTCAAAATGTGGTACGTATGAGATTTTATGTGAAAGTTTAGAGATGTGTTATCTGTGCTTTTCTGCCACTCCCCATTTTCTTGGTATATGCCAAAATTGCAATACAGACTCACATCATGCTGGGCACAGTATAAACACATAGTAATCAATGTGAAGATCACAGCTGGTTGGTAAAGACACCATTTTTGCTTTTGTTTGGAATTGGGTAACATTCTCCTCTCTGATCAACCTAGGGTGGGGATGGATTCACTTGTGCATGTTCTGGAGACAGAACTCAGTTGACATCAATAGGAGTTTGATGCCTGTGGCAATTATGTACCCAGCAAGTGAGATCTGCAGCCTGGGTGGCCAAGAATTTTGCCCTGGGTTTAGTAGCCATTATGATAAAGAGCACATTTGAGAAAAAATGGTTTCATGATTATATCAGATCAATGTGTTTTTGATGGAGTCTTAATATTTTAATGCATTCTGTGTTCTTTTACATCTAGATTCTTGAAGAAAATATGAAATTAGAGTGCAAGTGCCATGGAGTTTCAGGATCTTGTACTACTAAGACATGCTGGACAACCCTTCCTAAATTTCGGGAGCTGGGCTACATCCTTAAGGACAAATACAATGAAGCAGTTCAGGTTGAACCAGTGAGGGCAAGTCGCAACAAGCGTCCAACCTTCCTTAAAATAAAGAAGCCACTGTCCTACCGCAAACCCATGGATACAGATTTAGTGTATATAGAAAAATCTCCAAACTACTGTGAAGAAGACCCTGTCACCGGCAGTGTGGGAACACAGGGCAGAATGTGCAACAAAACAGCCCAGCAGTCCAATGGCTGTGATCTGATGTGCTGTGGTCGAGGTTACAATACTCACCAGTACTCACGAGTATGGCAGTGCAACTGTAAATTTCATTGGTGCTGCTATGTAAAGTGTAATACGTGCAGTGAAAGAACAGAAGTGTACACCTGTAAATGAAAGTGTGGCTGGGGAGGATGACTCTAGATCCCTAGGAGTGAATACATTTGCACATGAGCTCAATATACCTACGCAAAACTGTAGCAAATACCTGTTTTCTTCCAAAAGAAAAGCTAATGAACGGATCCGTCTTTTCCTCTCATATTTCAGTACTTATGTGGATACATCTTAAAAACTTGTATAAATTATCCAAAAAATTAAAAAAAAAAAAAAAAAAAACCCTAAGCCACCTGACACACAAAACAGAGGAAAAAAAATCATCTCAACTAATCTGCACCTCCAAAGCTTAATGCATTGACTGCCTTATGAAAAGAATACCAGTCAAGTGAAAAATCTCAGAGCTTGGCAACTAACTCTTTTAGTTTGGAAAAAGATGGTTAAATACACAAGCTACTGTGCATAAGGGGTGGGTTGGGTGGGAGAAACAAAACAAAACAAAACTTTAAAATGGTCTTTGCACAGGATGGGGTAACAATGCCCCAGTGTGAATTTCTACTTAAGTGTGGATTATGCAGATTTAGGTTTCTACACTTGTGAAAAGCTTCTGCTAGTCTTGCCTGTCTTTCCATTTCACACAATTTGCTACAGCAAGTAGAACTGTTGAAGTTTTCCATAGACACTGGTTTATCTGCCTTTCTTTTTTTGTGCTGCAGATTTTAGCACAGGGATTTGGACATCTGGGCATAATAATAGCAATATTTAACAATGTATTCAGATAAAACTAATATTAATTTATTTAATTAAAAAAGAACTCTACCAACATTTTTGGAACTATTCTGCAATTAAAGTAGATAGCTTGCTTTCTTTGTGGAATAATTTTGTAGATACATCAAGGAAAAAACTGGAGCTGTATATATTATTCTTTACTCGGATATTTCTACTAGTTGGATTTGCAGGATATTTTCTGCAGTACTAGTTGTTTAAGTACAAAAGCAGGCATCTTTTATATATATATTTTTTCTGTTTGCTGCTAGTTGTCTGGAAAATCAAACTGGTAGTGATTATAATCTCTTTACAATACACTTTTTTTCGATTTAAAAAAGGAGCATTATGAAAATCCAGTTTGGAATACATCAAAAATAAATATGAAACTCCAGACAAACTTCCACCTTTGGAAAATGAACCATAGGATAAGAGTATATTTTGTAAGAGACTATTTTTATATGAATATTTTATTTATACTATGTCTGCTTGTATAATTCTATAACCTGTACTTTTTCCTCAAAACAGGCATACAATTTGTAATTCTTAGGCTATTTAACAGATAAAGGCTGATTAGTCTGTGGACACAACAGCAGCAAGCAGGATACATTTAGCTGCAATTGGTAGATGTGTCAAAATGCAGAATGAACTTTCTCTCCGGATGTGTGTACAAACTGGCTCTTTTCCTGCAGTTCAATTTGCAGAATATGCAAAACAAGAACAGGGTATGTAGCATCAATTTTGTCACATGGCTTGAATTCATGATTGGTATTAACTGGATGCTCATTTATCCCATTCAGAAAAAAAATCTGAATTAGCTTCCCACATGCGTCAGTCATTAAACTGTGGTGTTATGACTAGCAAATGTGCTGTGTGTGCTGTCAGTTAAACCTCTATATTGTGTTACTGTCAAATTTGATTTTATCAGTGGAAGACTATAGACTATGACTGTAAAAACTAGCATGACACACATCGCCTGATTCTCATAGATAAGATACAAAGCTTACAGTTTTTGTCCAACTGGTTTTAGCATTTGCCTTATTCTTTCCCCCAAAAAAGTTCTGAGTTAAAAAACTCAAACAACATTTAGGCAAACATTAAACAATCTTTTTCTCTAAACCTCCAGTACACCCTCCTTGTGCTTTCTTTTTGATATTTCCTTTCTCATCTGAGAAACTAGAAGTGATGTTAGTGAGTAAATAAATATTTCTCCCCACTGGAATCTTTTTGCTTGCTTCTCCTGCCTTAATCATTTAGAGCCTGACCTCACAGTTCTAATTTCAATGGCAGTTTTGCCTGAGTAAGGAATACAGGACGGGCTCTTATTGATAATCACATGTTCCAGTGTTTGGGCCATGACAAGCATTTCCACAGTCAAGAAATGTGAGATCACTCACAGTCAAAAAAGGTTGAGACAGCTGACAACAAGGCAAACAAATAAGTTATTTAGGAGGCTGTGCTCTCCAATGACTTCCATTGATATTAATAGGTATTAGAACAAATAGTCAATAAGCAAGTTAGGAATGGGCCATATCCATTGATTTTTGTGGGAGTTCTGCCTGTATTAGGACTGCAGTGTTGGGACCAGTTGAGAAAGGAAATAATGGAAGTAGTACAAGATAATTTTAAAGGATTTTGGTAAAATGTATTTTCAGAATTGTTCTGAATGAGGCATATTGTTTACACTTACACACACACACACACACACACACACACACACTTAAAAACACAATAGCTGCTCCTCGCAATGTACAATTAAGATTAAGTATACAGTGTTTGCAGACCTGCCTTTTACCACGTTGTTACAGCAACTCAGACACCAATGTATAAGATATCAAAGTGGAATTCAGAGAAGATTAACACAGTTTACTTTCAACCCGATCACTTGTCAACATGAAACAATTTTAAAGTAGTATTTTTTTTTTATAATGGAGTTTATATTTTTTCAGGATTCTAAATTTTGTGTATTAAAGATCGAAAATGGGACCTAAAATTCAAGAATATATATACAATATGGAAGTTAATTACAATTATACAGTATGGTTTAATAATGCAGATTTCTGATATATTTAATTGTGAGGCAATTTTTTTTTTTACATTATGCATTGGCTTTCACTAAGTAGATATACAACACAGTCAACAGTTTGTTATTCTTCACTGATTACAGTAATTTAACAAAGTGTTACTTTTGCAGTATGTTTTTACCATAGGAAAGTATTCTGTAAAACTGCTGCTTTCTGTATGTTTCGATACATTGGTAATGCACAGTGTACAACTAGCACATTAACTCTTAAAAGATAGATTTCTTTAAACAGTTTTAATCACAATAATAAAGAACTGGATATACAATGAAAATCTATTTATTTTTATTGCAGAACTAGGAAAGATTGATTAAGCTTACTAATTCTTAAATGTTTTGCAATGAAAACATTCTCACCTGGGAAATTAGTTTAACATTTACACAAAAAATCATACCGGACCTGACACTGTCCCTATATCTGCAATATTTTTGGTGGGCCAAATATTAGGAAGGATGTCTTCCATTTGTTTTGAAGTTGAATCTCAAGTTAGGAATACTGGATTTGACAAGTAGCTCTACAAGTTCAGAAATGAGGAAAATGTAGAGCTGCAGTCTAGAAAATGTCTGAAAGTTGGGTTACATCTTACCAGATAAGAGAAAGTTGGCCAATCCGAGTCAGCCATGAGTCTGGAGTTAATTAGCCATTCTCTAAATGTGACTGAATAGCATGAAGAATAAACAGGAGAAAGAAAGATTTACGATTTTGTAGATATTTTTTCCCCAAACAGTTTGTTCTTTGTCCTCAGGGAATAGAAGAGCTCTGTTTGTACTTGGTAAAGAACCGCACAATGGGAATGAAATGCATACAACTGCAGAGGAATACAGCCTTCAATAGAAAATTCATCTTTTCATTTCTACTTAATGAGTGGAGTGCTGGATTGATGTTCACATAAATAACCTGGTTAATGTTCTGGAAGCAAATATGTTCAATAATGTAAAAATAGGAAGAAAAAGGAAAAATATTTGAACAAGCATGATTATTAGTTTGGAAATTTAAAAACCTCATTTGACTTATATTCTTTTTTCACACTGGCATCCTATTTTGTAAAACTGAAAAAAGATTCTACAAGTGGGATTCTAAAGAAAATTTAAAAGGATTTTCATTGATCTATTTCACTCCATGGCCCTAATTTAATTTTTTTTTAAGTTGATGACTATCTTGATCACAGTTAGCTTGCATACTTGGAAAAGTACTTGCATAAAACAAGAATCCATCAATGACCTAAAGTTTTCTTTGCCATGTTTGCACAAAACTAATGGAGACGTATCTTTCAACAGTGATAATTAAACTGAAAACCTCCCTAAAATGTAAACTTAATTGGCTCATTTGGTAAATGGCAAGGTTACTCTGAGGTTGCACAGTTATTTGAGAAAAGGAAAAATACATATGAACCATCTCAGGAGTACGGAATTTAATAGTATTTTAGAGACTATAAAACTGCTTTAGCAAAACCCAGCTTTAAAAGCCCATTTGTATGATTGAATTTAGAAATGGGTCAGGCTTCAACTGGGTTATACATGCCCAAATGAAAATTCAGTATAAGTTTTTCAGATAACATTTGAATATTTGAATAATAGGCATTTGGAAAGACACAATGGACACTGAAGTTGGTATGCTTACACAAAAGCACACACGCACCTATATTCCAGATAAGATTAGCTGCACACAACTCCCCAAAATCTATTGTTGCTAGAACTCTTGTGCAGACTGTGTGCATATGAACTTGCCAGAATTGGGGTGGCAAATGCTGCAATGTGCGCCTGCTGCCAACCACAAACTTTTCCAGCACACACACTGACGTATAGTGCAAACCACAACGTGGCTTGCAATATTTAACAGACTGGGTTTTAACACACGTCATGACTTCCTGGTAGTGGCCTATAGAATTCTCCTAAATTCTAAAACACTCAACTTAGTGTAATGTTTTGTGCAGCTTTCAGACTATGCCGTCTCCCAATTGGTTAACAAAGGATGTTTTCTTCCAGGAAAACATTAATTCAGAGAATGTGGGAGTTCTCCTTAAAGGCATATTTTCTAACACTGAACAATGAAGAGGTACACCTGGATTTGAAATACTTGTGTTTGAAGTAAAGGTACCAAAACAACTCAGCTTTGCAATTCTCTCACTCCTATCATTCCAGAGACAACATTTTAAAACCATTCAGGCTATTTCTGATCATGCCTTTGGAGCTATGTGAAAGCACCAGTTCTTTCTTGTGTATTCCTAGGTTTGATCTAGGATAAAATATTGAATGGAGGGGGCTATGTGTGAGAGTGATCTCCCTAACTATTGAAACATTTAAAAGTTTCTTTATAATCATACTGAATGTGAGATACTGGATATCTGCAAAATGCTCATAGTATCTCATAAGAGATCACACTTCTTATTCTGTGAAGTATGGCACTCTAAGTTGCCTATTTTCTCCAATGTCTGTCTGTTGTATACCCTCTGATGGCTGCACTTCAGGCAGTGAACCCACTGTATCACCATCTGTTTAGGCAAACCAACTCTACTGGAAGAAGCTTTTATTTTTTTCTGGGGGGAAAAGAATGCCAGATCTGTGTGTGCGCATGAGAGAAAGTAATTGGGGTGGTAAGAAAGGACACAATAAAAATATGCACTTCACCTGTGGGCACCTTCATATTTAAATGCATCTGAATTGTCTCCACATGCATAAGCCCAACCCTAGTTTTTATGCTTGGTGTACTCAACCATCAATTTTTTCCTCAATGGGAAGTATATACCTTACATATCACTTCATAGTCCCTGGTTAACTTTTTCCTTTCGATGGTCATGGACACTGACAATTCACAAATCATGTGCCATGTAAGCCAAACACTACTAGTTACTGGTCTTTTTTTTTTTTTTCCTTTTAATTGAGATATGCACAAGTGTGCCTTGGGGTCAATGAATTATGCACGATACCCTGTTATCAAAACCCTTCATTGTCACATTTTCACTCTACTTGGTGAATAGGCCAAACGTTCCTCTTTGCAGAGTGAAGGTGCTACCTACTCCATACCTTAGCTCTTATTTTATTTCCCTCTTGCACTGGGAGGGAAATACATTTTGTGTGGAGGGGGGTGAGATTATGATTAGCTATCTAATCTACCTCCTTAAATTACTGATGGTGTGCCAATTATTGTAGCAGCTAGATGCAAGAGTACGGTAAAATAAAGGCATATCGCTTAAAACAAAAATGTCCACCCTCTCTCAATGTGCTCTTATAATTCTATAGCGTGATATGAGACGTCTGGTAACAGTCTTTACTTACAGCATGATGCCCAGGTAGTAGAACAATTCAGGTCTAGGATGAAAAGTCAGACAGTTTGAAGATTATTTCATACTAAATTAGCACAGTAGACTAGCTCAACTGTTTCTTTAATTGTGATATACAGGGAGAATTTTAAATATTCACTAGTGACCAAATTGCCATTTCCATCTGGTCAGCTGAAAATACTGGGTTGTAGTGAAAAAATATGGAGGAATAGTGCTAAATTCCAACCTCAGCAATGCAAAATCACTGATTTAAATGGGATTGCATAGGTAGGACCAAGAACAGAATGCAGTGGATGGTGCCTAAGAAGATCTGATGAAAGTATTTATCCATATTGTTTGCACCTCTTTCTTCATGCATATGTTTCCTTATTCTCGTGCAGCTAGTTATGAATTCACCACAACCACACACAGTCTAAACTCTTGCCATGCAAACTGATTATGTTAGATTTACAAGATTTTTTAAATGGCCATCCCACCTTGTAGCCTCAAAATCAGTTGGGAAGTTTTCTGGAGTGCTACAGTGCTTTACAATCTCATGTACTTTGGTGTAGTCTCAGCAGCAGAGCATGGAGGTTTTTAAACAATGGTATCAGAACTCTGCAGAAAAGCAGCCAGAGCTACTGGACTTGAGTGGGTTGGAGACTGGAGTGTTTTGGGAAAAGGCTTTAGGCAGGGAAAAGCAGGTCAGCAGACAAGAAATATCTTAGGAAGCAGTGAAAAGAACATTATAATCCACGACGGAGAAAGAAAAATGACCTAAGAGGAATAAAATGAGGCCCAGATATGTGCTGGGAATGATGGAAAGATAGGAAAGAATGGAGGAAGCTCACTGAAAATGATTTAAAAAGAGAGAAAGAAGATTACTGGAGTCATTGGGGACAGGAGGGAGGGATATTGGTAACTTGACTAAATTGACTTGCTTTGTAGCCTTAGTCAGTGTTGTCCAGCTGATGGCCCATGGGCCATAATTAGCCCACAAGATGATTTCACCTGGCCCATGTCCCCTTCTTGAAACAAAAAATAATATATACTGGTGTGGTGCACTGAAGTCTAGCACCCATGGGATACATGATGAAGGAAAAAAAGCTTGCACACACAGGAAAACATTTCTGTCTGTTAACAGTCCTTTATCCATTGCATTGAGTCAACAATAAATTTGTTTTGTGAGTAGGTTCCTCAGTTTCAGTATATGTTTAATAACTTCACATCTACACATAAGACTGTAAAGGTGCACGCATGTATGGACAATTTGCTATGCAAATATATTCATTTACAATCTGATCCTTACCTGGTTTAAAGATAGACAGAACTGGTTTAAGCAACAAGGGAAATTGAGTGCTGGCTTAAGCTATCAGAGAGCATGTTTTGTCCAGAGATTTTTAATATATATTTTTGATATATAGTGGAATCCATCTCAAGAAGAGAAGGAAGTACAGTTGTGATGGCAATGACTGAGCCAAAAACTTTTACTTAAATTATATCTTGTACAAATAAACTACAATTTGTAGGTCCCCCCCCCTTAAGATAATTATGCTTTGCACTTTTGTAGCACTTACAAGGCAAGTATTCTGCAAACAGTTTTGTATAAAACCTCATGCTGCTCTGGTTTGATTATTAAGCATTATTATCCCCACATACCGAAGGGGAACTGAAGAACACAGAAGTTAAGTGACTTGCCCACAGGCACATCAGAAGTCTGTGGAAAAGTTAGGAATAGAAACCAGGTCTCCTGACTTTTAGAACATTATTTTTAGAACCAGATTAATGTCTGGTCTCTAAATATAACAACAATCAACAAAATACATATTGAGACTTAATGACAACTTTTATTTTTTAAAGAAGTCTTTTGAAAATCAGCTCGCCTTCCTCTTACTGTATATACCAATAACTGAGGATAGAGATAGCCTCTTTCTTCTGCTACAATGACTTTACCAATTCCTGAATAATAATGAATAATTAATAAATACGACCTTCACCTTGCTTAATTATTAGTAATGTTGCAGGGATCTTACAGAATCCTGACTTTTGTTTAACAATTGACCTTTAAAGCTATTTTTAACATGAGCTTTAAACAAGAAAGGTAGTAGAGAATAGGTCTCAAAGTCAGCAGACCTGGGTTCTAATCCCAGTGCTGGCATTAAATGAGCTTGGGCAAGTCAAAACCAAACACATAATGGCTGAAATTCTTCATATGTAAAATGGGAATACCGCTACTTATCCACCCCACAAGGGGTATTGTGATGCTTCCTCAAGAAATATCTGGGAAACAGTTTGGAAATGGAAGTGCTAAATTCTATCATTTCTATATTTAAAGTCTGCACAATATGGCCTGCCACCTGAAGAGGGAGATGTCAGGTGACTCAGTCTGGATAACAAGTTGTGCTCACACTAAGTACAAATGGTGTGACTTGGAGAATAAGTACCAAAAAATGGATCAGTCTTTTTGAAATGTAGAAAGGCAATCTATCTGCTTCTGTCTCTCTCTTTGTACAAAGTTTTGGTACCAGTCAGATTATTTCAACGCTTGCCCATCTCTAATTGCAACTCTAATGAACTGAATTCAGATTAAACACTAAAGAGAAAAAACTTCTCAGAACATATATTGTGTTTATTTAGGCCAGAGCAGTTTGTATGAAAGTACAAAATCAATCAAAGCCTAAAAGGAAGCTGGCAAACAGTCAGTGCCTTAGCAGATCTTCACTTCCTCCATGAGAAAGCTAGTGGCAGAGGGCTGAGAAATTCTTAGCACTTATAACATCAGTTTATTTAATAACAAGATGAGCATAGGTGATACAACAACTTTAATTGATGACTACGGCACCAAAGTTGTCATTTTGATGACTTGTTTGAGCAGAAAGAGTGGTAGTAGCTGGGTGATAGATTGTTTTCTCTTTATCCTGCTACAATGACATCTGCTTTATTCACAGATCAGCCACCAGTTGCTACAACAACGCCAGTGTGCTTTAGAAAATGTTGTTGAGCTGCTGAGAGAATCTTGGCTACCCATTAGCAAAATGTTAACTATGCAAAACCAAATAGCATTTGGTTTTGTTGTTGGAAAAAAGTCAACGCTCTGCAATGAGTAAGAATGTCAAAAAGAATTTACATTCAAAAAGTAGAGAGGGGGTTTAACCCATGATATCACCATGATTCCACCCTTCCCCCCCAGAATTCATTAGTAACCCATTAGTTCTGAAGAAAAGAGGAAATAAATAATGAGACAAACAAAAAGAACAAATACACTTTCCACTGAACAGCTTGGTGTCTGCAGTATTCGGACATGTACATTGCCCTCCACTTTTCTCTGCATTGTTTTGGGTTTTAACAGCAATCCTTTGCTAAGAAGGGTTTTATTTATTTATTTATTTTTACACTTAACATTTTCAGGAGATGCCAAATGCTGCTAAACAATGTGGGAAATCTGATTTGGATGCCATATAAGGTATCTTGCTTCCAGCTGCCATGGGAGGTAAGGAAACCTTGTACTCCTATATACCAGTCCCCACAAAGGGCCAATTATAGAAAAGTATTCACTGGCATTTGGAGGAGGGTGCCTTGTTTTCCCAGTCAGAGAATGCTACTCTGGTGTTTAAGAGGGATAAGGGTTCTCCTACTGGAGGGTGAATGATGTGCCCAATGAGGCAGGAGTGATGCTTAAGGGCTGGGAGAATGATCCAATGGCCAACTAGCTATGAATAGTCTAGTGAAAACTCACTCATTGTCTGGACAATGGGCAAATACACTGATACATATAGTGTGGGCAGCAACTAGTTATAAGAAATGGTCTTGAGCCACAAAGTTTGGATCTGAATTTCCCTCAAACCTAGGAAAAGTAGGCACTGAGGGCAGAGAACACTCTTCTTCTTTAAAAGCAAGTAACTTCACTGTATTTATTGCCAGAATAAATTCTCAGTATTTTCCACAAAATAAAATGTTATTCCTAATTCATTTTATCCTTCACATCTTCCAAAGAACTCATGAACCATTCTCCTTCCCTCATTTTTGTTCCCCCAGCAAGATCCGCTTCATTCTTCAAACTTAATATTTTTAGCATCCAATAAGGTTAAGGTAAGAATAATGTAAGTCTGCTATATTCATTTAAATGCAGATGTGGTATGAAGGAACTGCCAGAAAGGAGTTACATTAGCATTACAGAAGTAAAAGTTTAACAGCTTTATTGATAAAATTATTCAATAATGTCTAAGAAACTAATTCCAACATTTAACTCTAAAAATCATAAATATAATAGTACTTTTTAAAAAGTATGTCATTAAAGTTTTGAACCAATAGATTTAAAGCTCATTCAGAGATCTGAGACTATGACAGATTGGAAATGCTACTCATCATTACTGGGAGAAAGAGAAGTGGGGAGGAGGAATCTGGCCAAAAAAGCCCAGCTAGGAACCACTGAAGCTCAGGAAGCCATAGAGATCCTACACACCAGATAGCGACACAGTGTTAATACTTGGTATGAGGAAGAAGAAAATAATAAAGAAAACAATTACATAAATAGCTCATATTAAGTAATTTACTTAAACCAAGATCAGTTGACTAGATAAACCACTACAGCTGTAGTCTTTAACAGAACAATAATTCTACAATGAAGAACATACCTGGTTTTTCCTGTTGTTTTTTAAACCTGTCCCTGGCATCTTTTGAATAGCTCTCTGTATATGCTCTTCTTCCGCAGTATTAGGGTTTCCATTTCTTTGAGGTATTTCAATCCAGTGCTTCCAGCCATCATCTCTGAAATAAAAAATTGACACTGTATGTTAATATTATCCTTGTCACCACAACATTGTTTATATTTGTAAGAAGATACATAAGAAGAGTGCCATGGGTGAATAGAAATGATGGCAGTTTCTCACCATCATCTGAATAAGGGGATCTGGAAGCTTTGTGGGACAAAATGGATCACATTCTGGGGTGGTTAGGGGATCTACATTCTCTCTACATTGTTTGGATGAGAAGTTGTGTTGTAGCCCACAAAGCTTTAGGCTGTTCAATCTCATATTAAGGGAAGGGCCTTCTTGACTTTTTTTGATACTCCCCAGTATCAGTGTTAGCCCTGTAACTATACAAGCACCTGGAAAATGGGAACATGGCTTTGGATGTTAGCACAGTATCAATTCTATTCTTTGACCCTTACTAGAGGGAAAATATTTTCCCTTCTTGAAGCCTGAAGTATTGGTCAAGTTTCAGAATTACTGGTAGAAGTTTATGCTCCCACTTTACATAGTTGCAAGAAAACTCCTTATGCCCATATTTGGAATTCCTACTCAAAGTATTTCCCAAGTAGATTGCATATGGAATCTATTTCCGAAGTCTGATGGGCAGAACACCATACCCACCTGTCAAATCACAAATACAAGAGAATATGTCAGCGTAAGACAAGGGGAAACAGGCAGATTACTATGTTACTGCCTTAGCCTATTGCTTAGAGATTTCTGGGTTCAAATTATTACTTTATTGCTCTCAACATAGCTCCTATTTGGGCAATTAAAAAAACCACCACAAGCTTTGCTACAACTGACAGTCTCAGCTCAACCAAACTCTGGTAATGGTATAGAGTTATTGCATGTCAGGATTCAGGAACATTGGCAGACATATTAGGGTAACTAAGCAGTGGACTAAATTCTGGTGTGAATCTGGAATAAGTATTTACTATAATTAAGTTACTCTGGATTTCCACCCATCTAAGTGAGAACATAATTTGGCTCAACGTCCTATCAGTACTTCACTTTCCTTAGACGAAATTCACTCACAATTAAAAAAGGTATATAGAACAAAAGACTAAGTCAAAAGGGCTCTGTGTATCACAGGTACAGTAAGCAGGAGAAGGCTGGTGCTCTTTGTCATCATGACTACAAACTGAAATCTCTCTCTCTTTTAAGTGTACAGTATGTAATCTGGTAAGAGTTGAAATAACATCTGTAAGAAGCCATTAACATCTGATAGTGGCCCAGAGTCAAGGGAGAGATGGGAAAGTGGTGGCAGTGGCTCAGACACTGAGCCTTTTTGCACAATGGATCAGTGTCAATGGGTAGCATGCTCTATCAGTGTCTGCCTGCCCTTCACCAACATAGGTTCCTTGTGTTATCTCTGATTTGCATGAACAGAATGTAAGGATTTCAGCAAGCAGAGCGGTGTGTTTCATAGCTGCTGAGTGGTGCTGGGGGGGCGGGAGGGAAAAAAACCCCCAACCCTGCTATCTTACGGTTTGCCATTTTAAACCTAATTATATACTTGGAGCATTATTTCCTGAAAATATGTGTATGCCCTTACCAAAGAGGCATGGATAACATCTTAATCTGCCAGAAACAGGATTAGTTTTGACAGAGTTATGTTTACAAACATAAATTTTATCACCTTTTTAAAAAAAACTGCACCTGTGTACACCTGGAATGAGACAGTGGTTAATAATTTATGTTGGATAGTGATGACGGCTGTTTTTGCTGGAACTATGCCATAACTTAGTGTCTGCTACTATGCCCTGTTGGGTCAAGACAATACATCAGTCAAGTAAACCACTTAAGTAAATTATTGAGCACTTAAATTTACTTTTTCCACCTAATATGTAATTACTTCCTTGAGCTAACGTTCCCCTTACATCACCTGTCCAGGATGCTTTTTATTTGTCTGGAAGGCTGAATATTGACTGGGTTTAAATTACAGTTGCAACCTAGTTGTTCCCCAAAATTCTGATTCTAGTAAACAGGCTCCACCAATTTCGTTACCTTTGGCTCACAATTCACTGCCATTGACCCATTAAAATCCCTCATCACTATGAGCGAAAAGCTGTGGTTTGCCCATCAGGTTCATGATACAAAGTGAGCCTAATGAATCTGCTAAAAACTAAGCTGCTTAGTCGCTGGGAAAGTTAAATTCCTCCAAGGGTTGGAGACAGCAGAGCTTGCTACAGCACATGGCAATGTGAAGAATGAGATCTCAATATCATGACCTTAGTCTACACACCAGTTTTGAAGGGGTGGAGGAGTTTGATGTTTCCACATAGAGAACTGAGGCAGAAAGCAAAATACCTTATATGGCATCCAAATCAGATTTTCCCCCTGTACAATCTAATTAAAAATTCTGGGGAGAACACACAAACCCCCCACATAGTAAATAGAAAATGAAACATCATGGGAATGGAATTTACATTAAAGTTCTCACTATTTATGTAAAATGACCTTAGGCTGCAAATCTGCTCCTGGTCATGGATGACACCTCAAGTTATATTATTTGATAACAGAATTTGATTAGTGATATTGATAATTCCAATAAATTGCTGAGACTTCATGCCTCACATTATTTATAATGGAGAGGAAATGCACCATGAAGAAATACGTTATGAAGATACAATATCTCACTGAAAAAGAGTATGGTCAATAGGCCATTCAGTGGTTGATTCAACAGATTTACAAAAAAATGAAACAGTAGCTCCAATGTTAACAATATTAGAGCTATGTATTTGCAAACCATGCAGCATGGCAGATATGTTTTAAACTGATTTCAAAATACCACATTCTTGGCACACCAGAGACATTAGCTGTAGATACTATAGAATATAATATAGAGGAGCAGATCCTGCTCTAATAGAGATCAATGGCACAAGTCACATTTGTCTTTTATGAGAGCAGGCCCATTACGTTACAGATATAGTTTCTTTAGGGTAAAAGTCACCCCTGTGAGGAATGCCAGCACAAGACCAATGTGACACTCTACTCCCAATGAAGCCATAAATTCAGAAATCATGAGTGAGATGTTTGAGAGCGTAGCTGTTGTGGTAACCCTCTGCACAGAGGTGAATTTTACCCTTAAAATACACTTGGTAACATTAGTGAAAATGTAAAGTACACAAATGTGTGCTGTAAACTACAGTGCTCTTGATTCTTAATTGACGAAAAGAAACATTTCCTGAGAGTCTGAAAGTAACTGCAAAATTGATAACATGGCCAAAGTGATCATTTGGGATTATTTGCAAAACACAAATTTACCTCTTTACCCACAACTAAAAATAATTTTGAGCCCATATGTTAAATACACAAAATTAAATAGCTCATCAGTCATTGGACTTCGTTATACAATCGGAAGTTAAAAAATTACCTCAATTTCTAATATTTCATGTTATCCTACATTTGTATGACTATAAAAAAAGTTGAGGTGCTTTTCAGTTCAGGCTCACATTTTCATGAAAATCTCTGTTGAATCTCATTTATAGCAATCCTCTTTTTATTCCAACGTCAGATTATGGAAATCCACTTTTTATTTGATTTACTCTCTCTAACAGGTCTTGCTTGTATCAATTGCACTGTCATGAAAGGAAACTGCTCTGTATGTCAATAGGCAATAACAGAATGCTGTTATTAAGGTAGCTCATATCTGTTTCCTGATAAGTATACAGTGGCAGACATAATTATGGTACTGAGACCTGATCCCTCTTTTTTATTTTTCCCCTCCCCCGAGTCAGATCTGAATACCAAAAGTGTTGGGTGTGATGGTTTTTTTTGTTTTTTAAGAGTTGGTTGAGCTTGGTAAAAACAGCCAGGAAAACAGAAATAGTTTTTTAAGTTCTCCAAATGATTGTTAAAACAAGTGAATTGAGGGCCAGACTCCACCTGGCCCTTCCACAGCGGTACAGTGGGGTGTATGTGCTGTGGTGTGGGCAGCCTATTTTGCCCCTCCACGGGTCCTGCGCTCTTTTCAGCTACGCTGGTGGTATGGCTGGGTGGGAGTGGGGGGGCCCCGGTCCCGCCCTCTACCCTAGGCCCCGACCCAGGGAGCCTGTGAGGAGTAGCCTCAAACCACTTAGTCTGTGAGAGCTACTACCTTCCCTGGGTCATCTGTCCTTGGCCCCGCTGCTCATGGTCCGCTTCCTGGAACCAGGGCGAGGGTTCCCCCCCTTCCTCGCCATGGGTCTCTCTGTCCCTGTGATCCTCCCCTGTTTGGGTGAAGTCACCCACCACAACTCCATTGCTCAGTTGTCTGAGTGGCTGGGGCCTCCTTCAGGCCTCTGCCTGTGCCTGTGCCTGTGCCTGTGCCTGTGCCCTTGGCCCTGCCCAGACGGGCTTCTCCTTAACTCCTGTATCTTTTGTGTCGTGGTAGCAATCACAATCCTCAGCTCAGCTCAGCTGCCCCTATCTGTCTGACAGGGAGGCTTTTAACTACTGGGGCAAGCTCCTTAATTGGCCTCAGCTGGCCTGATTGACCTGGAGTAACCCCAGCTGAATCACCCAGGGAACAAGTTTTTGTTGATCCTGGGGCTAATATATATATACCCTCCAATACTCTCCCATAGCCATCAGGTCTGGCCCAGTCACAGTGCCTAAGGATAAAAGGAGCCCCTCTTTCTCCACATCCCTCCACAAAAGGGCTAAGCAGAATCCCAGTCCATTGAGTTTTGGTAACAGCGCCTTCCCTATTCCAAAAAGGGCAGACAGAAGATGGGGCAATGGCTCCATCCTATAGGTACCAGCCATATGGGGCAGGAAGTAAGCTGATCCACATAAGAAGTGTAAGTAGCCAGTATGCAATCTCTACCTCTGCCTCCCATTGTGGTTTGGCACCACTCCCATTGATTTGTGCCAATAAATCCCAAGAATGAACTAGCTGGGGAAGGGCCCAAGCCTTCCCTTCTATCTTGACACTGTGCTCAGCACTGCACAATATTTACAGCTTATAAACAATTCATTAGGGCAAACTTAATTCTACCCAAAGGTGGGAAAAGCCTATAGATTTAATAGCATGTTTTGGGTTCATGAACTGCAATTTAGTATATTAAACACAGTTACTTGTAGATGGCAGGTGAGCAGCTGAACATTTTGTGGCTCAACCTCCACTTTTTGTCCTCCCAATTTCATTCAGTTTCACACACAAAAAAACCTCATGTAAACGCTTTCCTTTTCACTCCCCCTCAGTCCCTCTCTCTAAGATTTGGGGGGAAAAGAAGCACTCACAGCTTTAATCTCCATGTCCTGGTTCTCTTTCTGTCCTTTCAGTCTCCCGCACAAGAAGGAGGGACCTTTGGGTCCCCCTTCACTCTTGCTCCCCCAAACACAAATGAGAATCCAAATGCAATGACATCATCATGAACTCATTCAGCGTGTTACCATTCATTTCAGCAGCTCCTGTTGCTGTCTGCACTTTGTGCGGGTGCAGTTTCCTAGTAGCTGGATTGGCATCACCTTTTTTGGTGGTTGTTTTTAAGGCTGAGGTGCCTGTTTCTAATAATATTAGTGCTTGCGATGAGGAGGTAGGCTGCTGTAATAAAGGACAGTAAAGTCACAAGCCGAAGGGGCTTGTTCACCTAAGTCTGCAGCTCTGTTGAGCAGTTTTCAGGGGCTCTAGTATTGCTCTTCTCTGTATGCCAAGACAGGGTTTTTGATGCTAATTTGTTGGCACTGGATTCTCACAATGCGAGTCATAGATTCCATGACATTATTCAGTTACAGATAACACAAACTACATTTATATGTAAGTGGCATATTGGTTACCTTCTGTGGCTTGCAATAGTTTCCTTTTACTCTGTTTCTATCATTGATAAAGGGTTATGTTACAAAGGCACCTCACAGGTTTTTTCCATTGAAATCTGGCCAGTAATCTCTCTCTTTTCATGAACTGAGTTTTCAGCACTGAGTTTCATGTATTTGTTCTGCTTCAACAAGTCTACTCATTGCAAATACTTTGAGGAGACCTTCAGCAGATTGAGAAATGGACATTTCCATAGGGTGTGCATGTTTTGGCATCACATTTTCAGATTAGTTGCACTACACAGTGATCCCAACTGTAATTTTTTCTGTCCCCGATGAATCCTCTGAAGTGACCTGTGCACAGAGGTCTGTGACTGGGCGCTATCTGTAGCATCCTGGTTGCTGAAATGGCTGCACCACTGACAACTACAAACTTGAGTGAAGTTAACTAACCAGTTGCTGTAGGGGAATTGATGACACATGGGTGGTAATTGCTGGGCAAGTTAGACAATTAGCTCAGTAACTGGAAGGATATATAACAGGGGGGAAAGGCAGTAAAGGGTGAGTTGGATGGAGGAGAGAAGATGTGTGAAAGGCTCTCTTACTGTATACCCCTTTAGAAACTGAGGATTAAAGGTACATGTGGTAGAAAAGAAATGGACTGTGTGTTTGTGACTGGGAAATCATGAAAACAGGCCAGGTAGTGGTGCTCACCTGATAGGTGAAGAGCCCCCAGTGACGAGGTCCGATGTGGCAAATCATTACTCATGCATTGTCTTCAGTGGGACTACCTGAGTGAGTACAGGTTATTACTTAAGGGTTTGTAGGATCAGGCCCAAGATTTTGATCTTTAATAATGAAAGAAATTCAGAAGTCTGCAACCAAGCAACCCCCTGCAGCTAAATTGCCCTCTTATTGTCAGGATGAAGGGAGAAAAATTAGACACAAATATAAGTATACAAAGGGCATCCCTACATCATACTCTTAAGGCTGACAAAGCCATTTTGCACACATGCAGGTTTCAATGTTCACCACCTTACACTGAGAAACCTCTGACATAACCCCTGAAAACTTCAGTCCTAGGAAACAATCACAAGTGCACCCCAGCAGATCTTGATTGCCATGTTGGAGTATACAGTGAGAGAGTCTCTAAGATAACACCATTAGAAACCAAAACCAGCAGAGGGAAGGCAGCAAATAATTTTTAGAAAAGTTATGTATTCACAACTTCTGAGTTGATTCAGTAGTAGCACTAAGTAGAGTACATTTCAAAAATCTATCCTGGAAGTAACAAAGATATGAAAAGATTGTGCATTAGGAAGGACATTTTATACCATTTGGACTAGTTGTAGTTGAAAAAGGCATTAAAGGATATCATCTCTACTTGAGAACCTAGGAACAGTGATGGATGCATCAAACACTTGAGGTTTCAAAACATTTCAGCAGAACTTGGACAAGCACATTGCATGATGCTGCCTCTTAAAACACCAACAAATGCTTCCCCCTACCAACAAGTATCACCTTTATCCTTGGTGGGTTAAGTCAAAACCATTTTGACCTTATCCCAATCCCTTTTCTGGTCAGACACTGAGGAAGTAATGAGACTGCAGAGTCTGGGTTTGACGAACAAAAGCAAAGCACCATCGGCATATTTAATTTCTCTGCAGCCCTGAACATCTCAATCTGTACTGGACATTGGACAGGATGGATGATGAGACAGAATTCTACAACACACCACATGTAAAAGCTTTGGAGTGGGGATGAGCAATTGTTCAGCATTGGTCTCCTGAAAGTCTACTCCACCTGCCCCTGCAACAGTACATAGACAAATCAACAATACCTTGTGATCAATGATATACCATTCCAATAAAGAATCTATCAAAACACTGATCCAACAAAGTTAGTGTGGGAACATTATCCTTATTCATTGCTGGAAGGAACTCAATTACTGTGGGTAATATAGCCTTTGTTTCAAACCCAGAGTTGAAACCACATACAGTGATCCAAGAAATCTGTTGCTTCAACATCACCTTCTCAATCACATTCCCTAAGAAAAGGAGGCTTGAAAATGGCACAAACAGACAGCCTGCTGATGTCATAAGCAAACGTCTGATCATAGCTTGCTTATGTTTGCTTGGTATTTTCCCTACCACATGGGGAGGAGTTAAGTTGACCTCGATAGCATAATTCAAAATAGAGTCAAATAGATCTCATTATTAACCAAACTGGAGGACATTCAGCCCAGAAACAAGGCATCCAATAGCCTCTTACAAATATATTTTACTATCTCTAAAATCCTCTTGGCACCTTATTGTACATTGACAATATCCCACAATGTAACATCATAAAAACAAAGTGTTCCAAGCATGCAGTGAAATGTATACTATAATAGGATTTGTGGCATCACACAATGATACATTCTGACATGTTCAGTGGAAGGGACCACACTAAAGGTAAACCAGAAAGTTACTTCTGTATTGAATGGCCCTACAGTCTAGTGAGTGGGGACATTGAGCACTTATTTCCTTAACTCAGTTGTGCTAGTATATATTATTTGTTTTTAGAGATCAGGAGGAACAAAACTGCTTTTTTAATATCAACTGCTATCCTACGTTGTGAATGAACATAGCTATTTGAGAAACTTACTGTGTTAAGACATGCCATAACCTCATGACATTAAGGTCATGGGTCAAATCCAAGATGCTGAATCTGGGGGAAGTTACCTTTCCTCTGACATACTGTATGGCATGACCTTCAATTTCTAAATAGTTCACATCCAACTGTGCATCAATACATTCAGAATCACCAGATTGCTGCTGTCATGCTAGAACTCTGATGAATGGTGAGTGAAATTGGAAAAATCCCAGAAATAGAAGCTGGTGAGTCAAGCACTGTAACGTGTCCATTTTGTACAGTTTAGTTTATATACTACCTTTTTGGCCAACTGTTTATCAAGGGAGTTACGTTCAGCATAGATCTCTTTGAACTAGATAATTGTATAAGTAGATACTGTTATGTATTATGTAACACTAGATGATTGTGGTGAAATCCACTTTGACACAAAGACCAAAGGAAGCTCATTTGTTGTAGCCTGGTATGTTGCTGCATTTTTTCCATGAACTGACATGTTACCAAAGCATTTAAAAAAAAATTCCTTGTAGTCTTTCCCCACGTGGGGCTTCACTCTGCTTCCACTGATGTTAATGGCCAAGAGTTTCTCAAATAAGTTCTATTTGATACATATCTCTATGAAGTCAGTGAAATTCCATGTGGGTGTGACACTTTACCTGCACGCTACATATTGCAGGACTGAGACCTTAAATTTAAATCTCTCCCCTGCAGAAGATTGTCTATCTGTGTGTGTTTATTGCACAGCACAATGGACCCCCAATCCTGATGGCTACTGTAAAATAAATGTTTAGCAACTCAAGAACATCTGAGGGGGCATATCCGATAAAATTCACCAAGTATAGACATGTTCAAGCCAAAAGGCAAATCCTTCAAAATATTAGGAGTATATGACAATAGAGTTATAATGGTAACTATTTTGCAAATTTTACAACAAGTGTGACCACTGTCTGCTACAACTGACTATATTTTTCACAAGAAATAGACTCTCTTCTGCAATAATTTTTCTCTATAAGAAAAATAAATTTGGAAATGTGAAAGATCTGATGAGCTCTTGCAATTTATTGGTCTGAAATAAGAGTAGCAGGGTTAAAGAGACTGATAATGACCAAAAACCTCAAGATCCGGACTTTCATGCCTTAAAAAGATTTAATTACTAAAACATGAAAAGGGCATTATTGTCCTCTTTTGTTGGACGAGACAAGCACTGCAGACTGATTCATACATACCAACCATATGGGTGCTGATGGTGATCAGTAAGAACTACAAACGTAGCCAGAAAATAAAATTGAGGTAAATTTTGGAAAGATTCCTTTTTAAAGTAATGGACATGAATGTTAAATGTCCTCAGAAGTGTTCTGAGCAGGAAGATAAATACATTGCAATTAAATGAGCTATTCTTAACCTTTTAAGGCTGTGCCACTGTATCCTTTCTAAGTGAAGGCATGAAGAGCACTTCATTCCCTGTTCAACTATTTTCAGACATGAGTTGTGTATGGTTCCAACCTTTAAAAAGACTTCAAACCCTTTATGGTCCCCTTTTCCCATTACTTGAGAACAAATTAAATCAGATAAATTACAAGACATGCAGGTGTTGCAAAACATTGCTTTTTTCTTATTTACAGTTTGCCCCAACACTGTAAGATTTGCAAAGGTGGCAATATATGCCATTGATGGAAACGCTAAATGTCTGCAAGCTTTGAAGTTTAAGGTGGGTGATTGAAGCAACCAGCTATTAGAAAACAAAAACATTAAATAAAACACTTGCCACAGAAACAGTAATTCCTAATTAGTGTGGTTAATTATCTGTTTCATTTGATTTGTTTCTAGTCAATTCCAACACATTATATAGAGTATTCCTATTCGTTAGGCACCAACATTCTTTTGTATTTGAGACCCAAGTGCAATATAGTCAGTATTTAAAGATTACACTTCAAACAATGCAAATATCATAATTGCATATTTTGGGCCAAATTTTCAAAAGCAACCTCTTACTTTGTACCCATAATTTTTATATGCATTGAAAAACCCATATTTACTCTCACATATATCAAAAACTCAAAACTGCAGACACAAATTTAGAGAATAAGTTGACATTTTGATCTTATATATCGACTTCAATATAGAAATAGAGCTGAGATGCAAAATTCAGACTCAGACTCAA
The DNA here is from genome assembly GCF_026122565.2 of Emydura macquarii macquarii. Taxonomy (NCBI): domain Eukaryota; kingdom Metazoa; phylum Chordata; order Testudines; family Chelidae; genus Emydura; species Emydura macquarii. Next base: position 3,347,437 of record NW_027131105.1, on the reverse strand, counting down.
CTTCCTCAGATAGATGATGTTCATGTCTGCAATTCTGGTTGGATACAACTCTATATCAGTGACAACTAATGTTGAAAAGGAGCCAGAAGGGACCAAATGCCTTTAATAGAAATGAGGGAAAGTTCTATGTCAAATGCAGATCTGTATTCTTGAAACTGAAGAGAAACAAAAACTAACCTAAAACAATATAAGGAATGCCAGTTGTATAAAAAATTGTCCAACACTGAACAGCAAATGAGATGGCATGCATTTATTCCTTCTTCCTTTGATTATTTATATAGCAGCTAAAGTGTGCTAGGCAAGTTACAGAACACTGAAAAGATATGGCTCCTGTCCCAAAGAATTTACAATCTCCGGCCCAATCCTACAAGCTGATCTATGCAGATAGATCCTTATAGCCACAAAAAGCCCCACTGAAATCAATAGGGCTATGAATAGAAGAATAATAAGGCTATGTACAGGAGGTCAGACTAGATGATTATGATGGTCCTTTCTGGCCTTAAAGTATATGACTAAGAGGTTCATCCACACTGATCAGTTTGCAGAACTGGCACCTAAGTTTAGGTATATAATGGCAGCAAGTGAATTAAACTCCCCCTGAGCCCTGTACAGTGGGACTCAGGGCAACGAAGGCATGTGGCTTTCCAGGGAGAGAGCTGATACAAAAACTTGTTCTACGGTAAAATTTTCCAAAGCACCTAAATGACATAGGAGACTAAGTCTCATTTTCAAAAGTGACTTAGGAGCCTAAGATTCATGGCCTTTCAATGAGACTTAGTCTACGAAGTGCCTAAGTAACGTTTGAAAATGGGATATAGGCTCCCAAGTCACTTAGTGCTTTGGAAAATTTTATCCCTAATCCAGTTTTCAGAAACTCTCAAACATTGCTACAACAGTTTGCTTTGTAATGTATATACATTATGTATATGTACATATATGTATATATACAATATAGAGAATTCATTATAGTGTAATGTGGCATAAACCATTCGTCAGTATTAATTTAGGATGGCTGGCATAAGTGACTCACGACTGACACAGTAATGAGATATTCTAAGCTCATGTGGATAAAACCTTTGTAATCCTGTCACATAGTCCATATATACACTTAAAGAGTTTTGTTTTTTCTGTTTTGCAAAATGCTATTGGTTTGAAGGAGATGAACTTCTAAGGCCTGGTTTACACTAAAAGGTTAGGTTGAACCAGAAACTTTGCTTAGGGCTGCGAAAAATCCACACCCAAGCGATGTAGTTAAGCTGACCTAACCTTTGAGTTGAGCGTGCTGGGTCGATGGAATAATTCTTCTTTTTGACCTAGCTACTGCCTCTTGGGCATGTGGATTATCTATGCTGATGGGAGAACCCTCCTGTCAGCACAGGTAGCGTCTACACTGAAGCAGCACAGGTGCATAGCTGCAATGCTGCAGCTATATCACTGTAGTATTTCAAATGTAGACAAGCCCTAAATAAGTGTAAGTGTAACCAGTGCCTGCACATACAACCTTCTTCCTGGGTAACTAGCCTCCTTCAGAAGTTATATATCCCTGGAAAGTAGAAATGTCCCTTTTCTCAGGGCCTGTGCTATGCCTATGTTAGTTTAGCATACTGTATATTTTGTCCTGGTTTTTGCAATCCTCTGCAGACTCCGACAACTTAAAGAAACCACCAGACATCAGAGCTGGTGAAACTGACAGCAGGTTGGCATGTGCACCTCAAAGAACACCCCCCACTAGCCCAATTACATGTTGCCTACTGCCCAGGCCTCTCATTTCAGTTTGAGCACCAGTCCAGCCTGTCTTTTTCAATTTTTTTTTTACATCCCCCAAATTTCATAGACCTTTTCAGAGTTTCACTTATCCCTGATGTGTTGCTACAGGAAGAGGAAAGAGAGGAGAATACCTCATTTCCCCTTTCCTCCAAGATGCCAATGTTCTTCAGATTGAACCTTCCTGAGATTGCACCACAAGCTCACCAGTCTTCTCCCTTTCAACATGTGTATGAGCTTTTCCCTTTTGAAAATCTGAAGTGTCATGCGTGGGGCTAAGCATGAAGGCAGAAGAGGTCTGCCAGGGCTATGGTTCCTTTAATCACCCACTTGTCTTTTACTCCCTTCATTCTCTTATTTCCCCTCTCATTTTCTTACTAGTCTACTTCTCCACTCACTCGTTTTCTCTTTTCTCAACTCTAGTAGCACTGTCTCATTATTCACTCCTCTATTATACAGAGTTGGAGAAGTACAAATCCACATACTCCAAGCCCCAAGACAAATTTGTTTTCTTGTCTCCCAATAGATTAAAACTATAGTTCATTTGTTCACAACAGTTTCTTATTCACTCTAGTAGGTGATTTGTTGCAGGTCTGCTTTAAAGGTTCAGTTATTTAGCTATTTAACAGATCTTTCTAGAGTGATACTCATAGATTTATTGACATGTTTATGATTTTTTAGGTTTATGACTTATCAAGCTAAATTCCCAGTAAACTGATCTTTGAGTTTTGAGAGGAGGCAGTTGAGAGCATTTCCAATTGTTTGACATACAACACATTAAAGCTTGCTAATCAGATTCATGCAGAATGATAAAAGACTGGGGGGCAGGGTAACCACTGGTTGCATATAATTGCAGTGTTCTATGCTTACCAAAACATGGTCCTGAATGATATTAATTTTCATTACAACCTGTATAATCATTCTTATATATCTTTTAAGCAAATAAACACTGCATCTTTGCTATGTCAGAATAAAACTGAGTATCCAAATGTCTTTACATCTTTTAAAAGAGATTTACCAGCAGGTGTGTGATGTATTCCCTTCCTGTTACTACAGTAAAAGGCACGAACAGATTACAGAGATGTCATGCCATTCACTTGTGCAGAGTATATACCCAAATCTACATTTAAACAAATCTAAAGTTTAATGGGTACACAACACAGAATGTGCACTTTCTCAGACAAGTTGACGCTCTTGTGTGAGATTTTTCTCCTTCATGTGTTTCCTGGAAATATTTTATTATGCACTTAATGTAGTTTAGAAAAGTAATCTTCCATTAAACACACAGAGCCAAATTATACTGCCAATTAACAGGGTTGTACAGGTACAATTAAAACCCAAGGTAAGTTAAACATATCTCCAGGCCTGTACTTCTCCAAGTGAAGACTGCTGGTGGTGCAAAAAACGTGCAGTGCTTTCAGAATGCAGGAGGCATTTGCTACGGAGGGGACTGTCCCTACCTTATTTTTCCACATGTGATTTAAGGGGAGTGTGACCTTTCCGTGCTGAAGGTAGACCACCTGAAAATGCCAAGGTCAGGGCAGGCTGTAAAAGGAGAGCAGATTCTCCCAGCACTGGTGGGTGACAATGAAGTCAGACTTCCCAACCAGCCACAAACAGTGCTTCTGATTCACCACACTGGTTATCAAGAAGCTAAAACAAATATACACATCCCCCTTTACTGCATTTCAGTCTCTGGCTCCCAATCAGCCACTAGGTCCAGTAAAGAGATCAGTTATTTAAAACTCTATGCTCTTCACCAAAAAGGTTCTCCTGACCCCAAAGGGTCAGCCACAGTACCAGATCAATAAAAGTTTGGATCATACCCAAAATATCACGCTGCCAGCTAATCCTTTGGTAACTAAAACTAAAGGTTTATTATAAAAGGAAAGAAACAAACTGTAAGACAAATGTTAAATGATTAAAGCAATCACATACATACAAATGACTGGAAAGTCCATATATATCAGGTTTCCAGTAGAATTGTGAAGTTTGCAGGCTTGTACAGTCCCTCTGGTGTACATCCAGTACCTGGATGAGTCTCAATCCTTTGTTTTACAGCTTCACTTGTAGGTGAGTTGATCCAGAGGTAGATGAAGGCTGAAGGCTAAAGACTGACTGAAGACTGAACACAAAATGGATGTGATGCCGCTGCCTTTTATGTCCCTTGGCCTTTGCCATGCACCTTGTAGAAATTTACAGAAGTAAGATGGAGTTCAGGTTCACATGAGTAAGTCCTGGTGATTCATCCGGTTTAGCCCTGGCTTTTCCCTCTGGGCCCATTGTACCTGTGAGTTTTCTTAATGGAGCATTAAGCAGGCTATTGCTGCAGCCATCATGTCTGGGATGTTGTTCAGAAAGACAGCACAAATTGAAATACAGATACATCAAACATATCCATAACTTCCAATACAGATATGACATACACATAAACAATATCATTATACTTAGCAAATTGTAACCTGGCATTGACATGGCATATATCATATGAATTGCTGTAATTTTGAAATATTGATGTTAAATAATATTATAAATGGTCCCCTTAATCCAGTCAGCCTCACAGGGAGATTTGAACTCAGCAGGGATGAGCAAAGCAGCAGGATAAAATGAGACATGGCCTAAAAACAGGATGAAAGCTTAAAAATAATTAATTCTTCATGGCCTCCAAATCCCTCAAGTGTTGGGGCTGGTTTGCTCCCACAATATGGGAAGAATTCTTTGTGGGGGCAGTTGTGGAACTTGCTGGCCCCAATGAGTCTGATATAGAGGACAGGTGCTAGAAGCACCAGTAATCCTTCCAATGGAATCACTAAAGTGTCTTAAAAACTTATCATTCCTGTAGTTTCCCAGCAGCTTCTCCCCTCCTTACACACCTACCAATGAAAGTAAATCATTTCACCTCTCCATTCTTGGGAGTTCCACAGCATCTTGATCTTCTACCACCAAATTGGCCCTTATTTTGTTTGCATACAGTCTTGAGGCAAAGGGTTACCTCCTCAGTTGCCTCTAAGATTTTTAGTAGAATTACTTCTGGAGATAATTTAATTAGACTTAAATTCCTTCCTTTCTCAGTTATAACTTTGGCAGTCAAAAATAGCAGCTATCAGTTAACAGAAGCACCAACATATGTATATTTATTTACATGGCTAACAAAATAAGGGCTAAACATGAAGATTTTAAAGTATTACAGTAGAACCTCAGAGTTATGAACACCAGAGTTGCGAACTGAGTGGTCAACCACAGACCTCATTTGAAACTGGGAGTATGCAATCAGGCACCACAGAGATTTAAAATAAATAAATAAATAAATAAATAAAGCAAAGACAGTACAGTGTTGTGTTAAACGTAAACTACAAAAAAAAAAAAAAAAAGAAAAGCATCATTTTTCTTCTGTGTAGTAAAGTTTCAAAGCTGTATTAAGTCAATGTTCAGTTGTAAACTTTTGAAAGAACCACCACAATGTTTTGTTCAGAGTTATGAACATTTCAGAGTTACGAACATCCTCCATTCCCAAGGTGTCCGTAACTCTGAGGTTCTACTGTACCAAGCTTTCAAAAGTAATTACCATGAAAAATTACTTGAAAAATAATTGATTTTGACTCTTTTCCAGGAATATAAAGTGGGACTATCAGAAGCCATGACTAAAGCAATATATTTCTAAACATAGATAGTTATTTCCACCACTAGATTCTCATGCTCTAATAGTCTTTGAGAGTTAGACATCAACTACCACTACGGCCTAGTGGAAGTGAGAAATGTCTTTTATGCCTCTCTTCTCTGGGTTAGGATGTCTAGATCTTACAACAGGAAAGTTCAAGGCATACGTTATACAGGAAGGTTACAATTCCAGCACGCATTTAGCCAAAATGTTGTTATATGATAATTACAATAACTTCATCTAAGTTAGCGTTGTATTCTAAGCTTGTGAGGGGCCTATAATTTCATGATTTAAAGCACATTGTCTCTTTCTTTAAACTATAAAGCATGGGATTTGCTGAAAAGGGGCTTTATAGTTCTTAAGTGAAAAAAACCTTCGCTAGCAAGATAAGTGAAGAACTATACATCCATGCAGGAAGGAGTGGAAATGTACACCATGTACACCATGATCATAATCAGCTGAATCCTATTAGATTGTTTATTCAGGTTACTGAATATACATATTATGAAAAAGTTATTTAACTCTCACAAAAATATCTTTCAATGAAAAATATACATTTCTTATAAGACTGTACCGGAAAATTAAAAAACTACCTGTGTCTCATATAAGAACTTCCAGTGGCCAATGTAATGTTCAATAAACATTCATGAGCCAGGTATCTCAGAAGGGACGGCACAGCACTTTAACTGCACAAGTCTACTGCTCGCTCTGCCTCTGTTCATGCTTTTAGAAACATCTGTTTCACTGTAAGTATGCTCACTGGCTTAACTTGGCATTAGCTTAGTTGCTGCCAAACTAACATGGCTTCATTTTATTTGTAAATCACTCCAATACTAGCAATCTGAGCCTTCATTGCTCATTTCTTCCATCTCCTGTAATACCAGTATGCCACAGTGAGAGTTTTTAAAAGAGAGGTGTCTATTCTGAGGAGGTTTTGGGAAACTTGGTTTAGATGATGTTCTGGATTATCTGAACCCTCACCTATGCCTCAAATTGACCTTTACCCGAAATTCAAAAAAAACTTGATTAACTTTTCATCAGTACTGCTTGGATCTGGTTGAGAATGGCAGTGGAAGTATCAGAAATCTCATGAGAAACTCTTGTCAAACTCCCTGCCCAAAGTTATAGACCATAGAAGTTCAGATATCACTGAAAAATTGTCCTTCATGGTTCAATCTGAAACACTACAGAGATAGCAAACACAGTATGTTATTAAAACAAGCCACCGCCCCTTGAACTTTATGGGATGTATATATTCATTTTGTTCTCTTTATTAAATTCCTTAAACAACTCCTGATTGTCCTACTCTATATTCCTGGAAAAGAGTTAAAATCAATTATTTTTCAAGTTAATAACCTATTTCTTCCAAGTCTTTAAGATAGTTGCCTTTGACAGTTGCTTTCTCCTCCCTATTTAATCACCACCTCAAAAGTATTGCAAATGCAACAGTTCTACCTCCTCTGGTTAGTAAGATCCATGGATTTTACTAAGCTTCTCTCCCTTTATCATATCTGGTTCATCACTTGAATTTGGAACTGACTCATATTTTGGTTTCTATAAGAGAAAAACAAACTGTTTAGTTTATGCAAATAGGTAGCTCTGTTAATCTTCCTGATATTCATATGTAGTCATTTTGTAATCCTGCATATCAGAGATGAACAGTTTATTTTCTCTTTAATTTTAAGGTCTGCAAACTTTTACTATATTTCTGCTTTAATGAACTTCATCTTCCACTTTCATTCCAGCTACTTTTGTAGTCACCTGTCAGCATATGTGAATTTCTTCCAAGGAAAATGACAATGATCTTACATTTTATACCATGCATATAAAAATGAGGGCAGCCTTAGAAATTTTAAGATTTACCCAAACTTCCACTAACACCACTATTCCTGAGGAGAAGGCTGAGATGAGAAGTCATCCACTGTGCCTATAAGCAACAACAAAAAGGTAAGGATGATCTTGTGCTTAAGACAACAGAATCAGCAGTTGGAAGATCCAAGTATATTTCCACTCCCTTATGCAGCTCCTATATAACTTTAGGCTCATCACTTAAGCCAAAGTTTTCACCAATTTTACTGTGTGCCTCAAATTTTTTATACCTGTCTTGATATACAATTTGTATCAAGGTCCTGATTTTCAAAAGGTTATGAATATCCAAAGATATCAAGGATTTGCAAACTGGTCACCCAAAGGAAAAAAAACAACCTAATAATCCCGAGCTATTAGTCTTTCCCAATAAAATGTATAAAATTAATAGAACTGAAATGGCTGGGCATGTGGAGTCCCAGCATTTACTTCTGCAGTTGTCATGAACTTGATAGAAGCATAGCCTGCTTTCACAGTGGTGTTTAGAAGACTCAACACAGCACAGCTCTGCCATCAGGTGAAGAGCAGAAGCACGAAGAGAGCACTGCTCCGCCATCAAGCAAGGCATAAAGCCTCACAGAAGAGAACAACCCTCTCTCTGTGAAGCTGCAAAAGCAAAGATTTCAGGGCAGGATTCATCGCTGCATTTAAAATCTGTGTGCGGAAGATGTTTTCCATGTTTTCACAACGCTAACTAGCAGTGATACTGAATGGTATCATAGCTCCCAATATTAGCAAACATTGCTGTCCTGCATTCATAAACCCTAATTTTTAAAATGCTTATTACTAAGGCATTTGTTAATTTTTAATCTTTTTTGAGAACAATGAAAGGGCCTAACTCTCACTGGGAACTAGCCAGTTTTTTCCCCCTAAGTTTTCAATAACTCAGAAATGGCTGAAAGGATTTACCTCACAAAAATATTAACAATGGACCAAGACTGAAAAAGTGGACAATTTCAGCATCAAAGGTGATTTTTTTCATGAACTTACAAGGAATTGAAATGGGAAGTGGGGCAGAGAGACTGCTGTATAATAACTGAAGTCCTGCCATAATCAAGACCTTAACCATGGTGGGGTCTATCACTCCTGCTAAAATGCAAGGAAGAATGCTTGGCAGAACCAGCACCAGGGTGGTTTTTCACACTCTGGACTAATCAAGGCAGGTGAACTGGCCCCCCCCCCCTTTTTTTTCTTTTGGCAATCTCTAATTACCCAGGATCAGGGCCGTTTTAAGACCTTCGTAGGCCCCCTGACCGAAATAACTAATTTGATTTTAAGCTATTAATAAATAGTTTTTTAAATAAAAATAAAAAATTATATATAAATTTTTTTTCGTAGGTCCTGAAAGTTTCGTAGGCCCTAGGCACTGTGCCTATTGAGCCTAATGGATAATACGGCCCTGCTCAGGATCATTAAAAAGCCCTCATGGAATGGAAAGTTGCAGTTTTATTTTTGTTTCTCCTTTCTCCCTACTGGTACCTGTACAGCATCTGTGACGCCCCCTTTGTCCATGTTGAGCTTGGTGTGTAAAACTAAGTCTACATAACCACACTCCATTTAACAAAGTAGTATGGGGTAAACAGCCCCCGACATCCTTTTAGATTATCTTCTTATTACTTCTCTCTCTTTATTCCATCTCCCAAAAGGCTGGTGCCCATATGGAAAACAAGGCCCTCGTTCTTGAGAAGCTGATTATAGCAAGATTTAGTTTGCTACCCTTTCTTAGAAAAATGGAGCCTGACAACTCTTTGGAATTAAAGGGGAGTTCCATGTGGGTGTGACATTGGCAAAAAGACTTGGCTCCCACCATTTCCCACCGCACTGCATAATGAATGAAATGTTTAACAGAGGGGAGAACGTAGGGCTGGCAACAGGTATTAGTTAAAGGGATTTTTGAAGCCATCAGTCCAGCAGCTTTAGCTAATTGCTGAATGAAAACTCTTTTTGAAAGCAAAAAAGGACAGACATTCTAATCTTCTAGCTCTTCATCTTCCACTACAGACAAACTAAAACCACTGCAGTGCTCAGGAACAGAGGCTGTGAACTTTATCTAAGGAAGAACTTTTTGTAAGTGCTTTAAGTTGCGGTGTTGAAAACGCTTACATCACCATTATGACACTTTGCATGTATAGTGCCTTTAAGAGAGCTGCATAAAAAAACATTATAAAAATAATTAAAGCTCAAGGTAGGTATTATAAACATTTTACAGACACAAAAACTGAGCACAGAGAAGTTCAGGATCTTGCCCAAGATCAGACCACAAGTTAACGAGTCAGAATCAGGACTAGAATCCATCAGTCCTGACTTTTGGTTCCTCGCTTTAACCACTCAGACTCACTCTCTCTATGGCAGATTCTATTCCCATTAAGAGAATTTACATTCATTTCACTTTTTCACACCTTTATTGCATCAAGGAAAGAAAGCTGAAAATATTAATTTGTGGTAACTACTCTTTGGAGAACTCTAAATGCAACACAAAATGCACCAGTTGATCAGGGCAATACTGAGATTTGCAAAAGCAAACACTACTTCAGGCTGTGGGAATCCAATAAATAAGAATGCAAGCATCTGACCAATCTCAACTTTACCATTGCATTTAGGAGGCAACCAAAAATATTCTTTAGGCATAATACTTGTGGAAGATTTATTATTAATTGATAAAATACACCATGATCTAGCTACTTTGCTCCCCTAAAATTGTGCATTGTTGAATCAACACAAATGTGTAGGAAAATAAAAAAAATGTTTAACCATTAACCATGTATTACCAGGCGTGGGAAGATGACGTGTTAATTTATGCAACAGGATTTGAAGAGCAATGTAAAGAGAAAAAAAAGCATCCAGGCAAATGTCTTGGGTGCATCCTGGCCAAGTGGCTCTTTGCACCTGGCAAATCAGCAAACTAAAGCAAACAAATGTTCATATTTCTGAAGAAAAGAAAATAAGGTAATTTCCCTCATTCCCAAAGTTCGCATTATTATACTTTCCCAGGGCTATTCCATGTAAGTTGTTACTATCCTTCACAGCCATTGTTTAGACAGCTTGAGCAGTGGCAACAGATGTAAAGAAGATATTTATGTAGTCAGGACTGCAGCATTCTAGTGCATCTTTGGTCCCAATTTTTAAAGCAAGAAGCTGTTGCTATAAAAGATTGTATTATGAAGTGAGTTTAATTTCTAAAAGTAATATCCAGTTTTAATTTAATCAAATCTGCTGTCCCAATATAGTAAACTAGTACTTTAGCCATATACTATTGTTCTGTTAACTCATTGGGTTTAGATGCAGAGTCTGTTACAGAGAGATCCAATAACATACACATCACAGTGTATAGCTGAAGTGTAACAAAAAGCTAATGTGCTCAAGCCCCATCAGCAGACTTGTTTGATATATACCTTGTAAATGGTTCAATTCTAAATTAGAATGTAAAGAAGGGACTTTTCAGGAGTCAAAAGTTTGTGCTGTTCTGCTGGTGATGCAATGCTCTACCACGCAAGAGTGTGGGATCTAGTACATTGCTTTCGGGGCATGTGGATTTGACAGATGTCATGCTTAGTTCCTGAGAGGGAACTGCTGGATCCTGTCCCAACTGTCATGGAATCCAATGGCAAAACTGTCATGGAATTTCATGGGTGAAAGATTTGGACCCAGCGTGCGTCACCCTGTATCTTCCCTTCCAGCTGTTTTAAGATCTATACTGATGAGCTCTAGAAGAAGCTGAATCTGGCTCAGCTGGAATAGGAGCTATGATGGTGGAGGGAGTGACAGCAAGAATTGGAAAGGGATCAATCCATCTCTAGGGCTCAGAGAGGAGAGAGAAGACAGGGAGGAAGACTGTAATTTCATTTAAGTGTTTTTGGGAAAAAACTATTGTAATCGTTTCAAGAACAACAAATTCTTATTTATTTTAACCCTGTTATATTCAGAATAAAGTTCTGATTTAGATGTGTTTTATGGTAATACATAGCTGCAGTGCCACTCATTACATCAGAGGGACAAAACTATGGTCAAGCTCCGATTCATGTGCTCCCCTCCTGTGCATGGAAGGAACAAATTAACTCCAAAACTGAGTCAGAGTTTCCTGCCTCCAGGCAGGAGGGTGGAGAGGGTAGGCAGCAGAAGCTGGGGTCTGAGGTCTCCAGATCATAGAGTCTGTCTAGATGCATGGAGGCACTTGCCTTGTGTTCCAGTTTTTCATGCATATGTCCCCACAGGAACCATTTGTATACAGGCTGCTTTCCAGCACTGGCAGTGCTACAGGAAAACCTGCAAGCTTTGTCTATACTAGACATTCTGCCCCCCCATATAAAATAACCAACATGATTTAACCTTGCTCTGAGCAGGCCTAGATGATAGGGTGGTCAAAAAACTGGTGGCAGGATCTGCGCTAGTGCTCCCACCATTGCTATACTGACAAGAGCCTCAATGGTGCAAGCTACGGTGGGAAGTTTAATTTGAAAAAAGTCTAATGTGGATGTAGCCCATATGTCCAATTAAATGCTTTCAAGGATCACTGGAAATGACAGCTATTTAGAATGGGTGCCAATAGATTTATGTACACAAACACACAGTATTACAAATTAAGGCTTGTCCTGAGAGATACTGAGCACCTGCAACTGCTACTGATGCCAAGGGGAGTTGTGGATGCTTATCAGCAGGCCTCAGAAAGGATAATCAGTCCTTCAACTCAACTCAAACTATTATCTCAGTTTAGAGACAGTCTCTTTCCTTGTTTCTCAGAAACTCCTGGAACATTGTTAATTGCTTGGGAACTGGAGGGCAGAATCTGAAATGTATTTCACTTTCACACCTAAAGGACCTGAACCAGGAGTCCTGAGTCAAGCACAACTAGGATTGCCATCTTTGAGGTACAAAAAAGGATCATCCAGGATATAATGAGCCTATAAAACTGGACAGCTGGCAGCATGCACTGAACACTTCTATCAATTTCCTGGGACTGTTGCTCAAAAAAAAGGGACAAAAATCCAGAGAGGTGACTGAACAGCCAATGTCTTCAGTTGGGAATTTTGCCCAAGATAGGACTGTGGGTTTGGGCCCAAAGTAGTATCTTCAAGAAAATATCTTTTAGTCAAATACTGAAGTGCTAAAGGGACTTAAAATTTCCTTAAGCCAGAAGATGAGGATTCCCCTAGTGCAGGATGATCCCCAGATAGCATAGGGCTAACATATCCCACTCCTGCCCTCTCCTCTCCACAGCACAGGGGGCATTCCAAGGTGGACCAGGGGGCATCAGGAGCAAGTGGGGCTGAAGTGTAATGAGTTATCAGTAAAACAGTCTGTCAAGGACCATTATCTCTGTGATTCTGCATCTATAGGCAGCTGGAAACAATAGATATTGACTGCAGTGAAAGGATATACCTATCTACAAAGGCAGAATAAGGAAAACCAGGGAATCATAGACCAGTCAGCTTAACTTTAGTATCCAGAAGGATAATGGAGCAAATAAACAATCAATTTGTAAGTAACTATATGATAATAAAGTGATAAATAACAGTCAGCATGGATTTATCAAGAACAAATGACGTCAAACCAACATAATATCCTTCTTTGACAGTGTAACAAGCCTTGTGGATGGGGGAGAAGCAATAGATGTGATACATCTATGGGTATGTCTTCACTGACAGTGGCAAATTCACCACTGTCAGATCGATCTATCCGGATCGATTAAGCCGTCAGTGAAGACCCATTCAATCGATCCGGAAGTCGATGCATTAAAATCACCCCCTTAAGTGGTCCAGTGCAGCGAAGATGCTGCGTAGAAGAGGAATTACAAAGTTGATGGGAGTTATGCAAGCTACTTTGTGTAGCTTGCATAACTCCCGTCGACTGCTGCCAAATTTGAAGGTAAGTGTAGACCAGGCCTCAGCTTTAATAAGGCTTTAGATATTGTCTCACATGACAGTCTCATAAACAAACTAGGGAAATATAGACTAGATAAACCTACTATAAGGTAGGTGCACAACTGGTTGGAAAAGCATACTCAGAGTTTAGTTATCAACGGTTCACAGTCAAGCTGGAAGGGCATATTGAGTGAGGTCCCGCAGGGAATCTGTCTTGGATTTGGTTCTATTCAATATCTTCATAAATGATTTGGATAGTGGCATAGAGAGTACATTTATAAAATTTTGGACAATACCAAGCTGGGAGGGGTGGCAAGAACTTTGGAGGACAGGATTAGAATTCAAAATGATTTTTAACAAACTGAAGAAATGGTCTGAAATAAATAAGATGAAATTGCAAAGTACTACACTTTGGAAGGAATAATTAATTGCACAAATACAAAATGAGAAATGACTGCCTAGGAAAGAGTACTGAAGAAAAGGATCTGGGGGTTATAGTGGATCACAAACTAAATAGGAATCAAGAATGTAATACTAGTGCAAAAAAAAAAAAAAAAGTGAACATCATTCTGGGATGTATTAGCAAAAGTGTCATAAACTAGACATGAGAAGTAATTCTTCCACTCTACTCAACACTGATATGGCCTCTGGAATACTGTGTCCAGTTCTGAGCACTGTACTTTGGGAAGGATGTGGACTAATTGAAGAAAGTCCAGAGGAGAGCAACAAAAATGATTAAAGGCTTAGAAAATATGACCTATGAGGAAAGTTTTAAAAAGTTGGGTTTGTTTAGCCCGGAGAAGAGAAGACATGATAATGGTCTTAAGTATGTAAAAGGTTATTATAAAGAAGAGGGTGATAAATTGTTCTCTTTAACCACTGAGGACGGGACAAGAAGTAGTGGACTTAAATTATAGCAAGATAGATTTAAGTTATGCATTAGTAAAAACTTCCTAACTCGTAGTTAAGCACTGGAACAAATTACTTAGGGAAGTTGTGGAATCTCTGTCAGAGTTTTTAAGAACAGGTTAAAGACATACTTGTCAGAGATAGTCTAGATAATACCTAGTCCTGCCTCAGTGCAAGGGACTGGACTAGATGACTAATTGTGGTCCATTCCAGTCCTACATTTCTATGATTCTGTGATACCAGATTTATGGATCAATGGGATGGATCTAGCATGATAAGTTTTGTGATTCTAGTACGTGTAAGATTGCAATATTAAGTCAGAGGTCAGACTTGAAAAGTACAACTGGAGAAACACCACATTTCATTTTTAGACTTTATTTCGTATTGCTGTCATTTCTGTTTTAATTTAAAAGATTTCCTGACTTTACAGACCTCTGAGCAAAAGGGTGTATTTGGACATTTAAAGAAAATAAATAAATTCCAGCAATTATTATTTTTGCAATAGACAGTGTAAGTCTTTGCACACATAATACATAAAGACAAAAATATGCAATTTATAAATAAAGAAGTTAACATCAAATGGGTGTTATTTGCTCATTTGGTGATCTAATTCTCCATTTATAATTATATATGTAGTTAATTTGGAGAATATAAAGGCATACTTTAAAGTGTCTGATTTAGCATTAGCATGAGAAACAGCTTTTCATAGCAAATGGCAAGTAGCAGCTTTTAAAAGGCAGCCCTGATCCCACAAACAATGGTACTACTCATGTGCGTAAAGTTAAGCATGTGCTAAAGTGTTTGCAGCACCTGGACACAGTTGTGTACAATCTGAACCTTTATTTGCTTTATCAGGTGAATAGATAGCTGTATAAAACAGCATGTAAAGCTTTTGACCAGCATAAATAATAAACAATATCTATTGGTCTGAAAGTAATAAAAATACCTACATGGCTGTATTTAAACTGGGACTGGGGAACAATTTGAAATAACTGTGCATCATTTTATCTGCCAGTGGGCTGATAAGTGCAGAGTGGGGACTGAATGCTGCTTTTGTCTGAAAGCATTTGAAATTATAAGAACCAAAATCCTTGCAGAGATATGTGGCCAAGCTACATTACTAGCTGGACACAAATAAAAACTAACTAAAATGGCAAATTACTTACTTGGCAAATATAGAAACATAGCCCAAGTCTGTGCCAACTCCCAGTCCCAAGTCTACTAAGGCAATTGAACAAAGGCCTTTCATAGGCAGTGTAATTTAGGCTACCTGACTTAGTAAGAATGGTCAGGTGTATAAAGGGGCCTCATGGAACACTAGACAGAGACAAATTCACATGGAGTAAGTGAAGCGCTTTGCTGGCATGTGGACGTAGGTTCCGGAGGCTATTCTTAATACAGAAGACAATCACTGGCAGGTAATAAAGGAGGCATTTATGTGATATGTCAGCAGTTAGTGCAAAGCTTAAAAGAAATGAGATCATGTGGCAAGATAGCATTCTCTGCTTTTCCCTGAGGGGAAGGAGCATTACTGTTATTACTATAAGCCATTGTTACCGCTACTTCTTTGAAATAAAGTGTGACACAGTATTGTCAGCTGATACTTGTGCGATCGCAGCTATCATAAATTTCCAGAATATTAATCTCTGGTTACACCATGCAGCTACCATACAAACACGGAGTGTAGATATAAAGGCAGCCCCCTGGATAAAATTGCTGCAATTTACTGCTTTACTTTGAGTTTTGAAAAGTTTTTCTTTTTAAATGTAAATTAGACAAGTGACAGTTTAATACCATACCAGTTTCACTTGGCAGGGGATAGTATAAATTTAGTGATTGTATCCGATAAGGCCAAATGCTAGAGTCCTTATGTTGGCTCAACTCCAGCTGATAGCAAGGAGAGTTTTCCTAGAATAAGGACAGATTAAAAACTGAGTGAGCACTCAGGATCTGGCTCGTATATTACAATATTGTTTAAACAGTTTACAGGGCATTTCAGATAAGACCTTAAAACCCAGAATCCTGTCTGTTCAGAATGAACATTGAAGATACTATGGATCTTTGCTCATTGTCCTTGGCCAAAATACTACTACTAAGCACTTACACAACACTTCTCATCCACACATCTCAAAGCATTTTACAAATCTATATTTTACAGGTGGGTAAGTTGAGGCAAGAAAAAGTTAAAGTGGCTTTTCCAAAATCACACAGAGAGTCAATAGCAGAATAAGGAATAAATCCCAAGTTTCTCGAATCCTGATGCACTATTCATAAGAAATGCTGAGCTGAAGTTGAGAACTGATGAGAACCGATTCCCATTCATTTATAAATTTAATGTTGGAAAATAAACTCTGAAAACTATCTTTAAATTTGGCTTGTAAAACCAATCACAGACAAATACTTTTCAACAACATATTCTCATTGCTCTATATTACAAATCAAATGAACACATCTATCACATGACATGACCTTCAAATGGAAAACTCCTTTCCACATTTAGAACCAACACAGATCAATCCAAATCCTCTTAACACTCAATTGACTTGAACTGCTTGCATGAAATTCAATATAAGCATTCAAACACAAAGATATTTGATATCTCTATTACACCAGATGACTGGAATTAACATTTTCATATCTATGAAAAACACACCAAATCACAAAGTCACGCAAGTACAATTGGGTTATTGAAACCGTTAAAATTCTTCCCAAACTTACATGAACAATGTGACACTGAAAATCTTTTATCAGATTAATTGATTTTATTTCAAAAGGACTATTTTTGGAGAACCAGTGAAGACAAATGCAGACTCACATGTTGCACGTGTATTGCAATTATTTGTTAACCGTTTCACAAAAAAAAATTATAGAACAGCAGAGACCAACATATTCCTAGAACTGAACTGTGCTATGTCTGTTAAGGTGTTTGACAACAATCACATGAAACTAACTACAGAATTGAAAAACACCTGCATATACCATATGATATGAGTACATTAGTTGGCTAGTGTAGGGAAAAACTTTCCCTGATTGGTTTCACTAGTACGTTAATCAATAATGCATTAGTAAATAGTAAGCAGACAAAACCAGTTTCAAAACTGTGGAAAAACTCCATTTATAAACATCACAGTACTACATGACTGTGCCCTTCAGGGTGCAAGACAAACCACAGGGTAGGTGCAAGTAGGGTGTAAAAGTCCACAGAGTTTATTGAGGTGGTTCCCCCTCATGCCTTTGGGCAAGGGTTACCCACCTGCAATAGTCTTGTTAGCTCCTCAGGCCTCTCCCAGCCAGCACAGACAATCCAATAGTCTCTTTATAATAAGGCAAAGAAAGAATCCCATGAAGAAAAACACAATAGCCCTGTGCCAGGCCTACTTTCCTCCCACGAGGCGCTGGCCATCAGTAGTCTCTGCAGAGGTTCTGAGACAGTCCTTTCCTCAGGAAGCGAGGAACAGGAGGTCTCTGTTCTCCTCCCTTGTCAGCCAGCTACTGAGCTGTCCTCTTCTCTTTTTAATTTCCCCTTCATTACCTGACAGCGAGGGCGAGAGTAGCAGGCTCACAGCCCTTGTTAATCCTTGCTGGCTCAGTGTGGGGTTGATATACTCCCTCACATGCTAACACGCAGAACTGTAACTAAGGGTACATATACATAACAGCTGGGAGATGTAATTCCTAGCTTGGGTAGACATACACGCACCAGCTCAGTTTGAGCTAGTACACTAACACTAGCAGCATGGCCACAGTGGTGTGGGGAGAAGCCTGGGCTAGCCACCTGTGTCCCTACTCATGGGGCTGGATGAGCTCATACTTGAGAAGCTAAGCCTGAGCCATTCTGGTTACACTGCTATTTTTTAGCACGTTAGGTTGAGCAGAGCTTGTGCATGTACATCTGCCTCAGCTGGGATTCATACCTCCAAGCTGTTGTGTAGAAATACCCTATGAAGCATCTTTTTGTAGGACACACAAACCTCACAAGCCGCAAGTTAGCTTCCAATAGAGAGCTCATGTACGGTTTCTCAGATGCTTAGCTCCTTGGAACATCAGCTGCTTCCAGAACCTTAGCTAAAGTTAATTCTATTTGGCTATGGTCTAAGAGCCATTGAACTTTTCTGCCTCTGGTTCTATTGTGATATTTACCATTAGGACTATCCATGACAATCCCAACTACATAAGCTGAATACTCATATCCACAATCAGTCAGAATACGCACAACCACAGTAATTTCATTTCCACTTAAAAGTGCCCTTCTGTTTCTTCCTGCAAGTTTGCAATGGTGTGAGAGATAAATGACTGAACAGTGTATCCTACACCAGGTGTGAGTATGCACAGATTTTCTGTATTAGTTTGTCTCTTCCCCAGTGCATTTTTGTACAGGATGAGAACACTTTATTCACAGTGAGGTTACACACAGCACACAATTATTGAATTGTACTTTATACAATAAAGTGGTGCCAAACTGAAGTGGGATTTAATAAGTAGTCAACTGGCTAAGATCTATATTTTCCATTTGTTTGTGTGTTGCAAAATATTCAAAGTTTATTACCTCCCCTGAGTGAATCAGAAAGGTTTTTTAATTTCCCTTAATTATTATTTGTATTACAATAACACAGAGAAGCCAAATCAGATTAGAGCACTAATGTGCTAGTCATGGTACCAGTAATAGGTGTCAGTTCCTTTCCAGAAGAGTTTAAAATCTACATTAAGTCAAGATACAAGGAGAGCATTCAGCAAATAATTGGAGGGAATTGTGAGGTTGTGGATGAGGATCACAGTGATACAACCACATGGTTGTGTAGAACAGTTATATGCACAATTTGCAGGTCTGTGTATGTATATGTGTGTGTGTGTATATAAACAAACTATAGCTATTGATGATGTCAGTGCTTCCAGTTGGCCACCTGCCTCACCAGTATCAGCTGTCAATTTACTGAAGGCATCATGGTAGAAGATAGTAGTGAAAAGAAATCTGAAGGAGGACAGGCTTTATGGATTAATTTGAAAGAGTTATTCCATGGACAAAAAGCAGCATGGTAGAAAGTGTAAATGTGCTTGTGGAAGAGGTCATCAAATGGGCAATGGGAATTGGCATTGCTGGTGGAGCAAAGGAGGTGAAAGGTAGGGATAGAGTGGTTGGGTTTATGTTGTGATGGCATCAGAAGGTGCAGAGAATGAGTTCACATTTGATGCAGTGAAGAAGAGGGAGGCAATGGAAGAACTCAGAGCCAAGTGGGTCAAGGGTGGATTGTTTTATAATGGATGAGACTAAAGCATGGTTGTATTGTGAAGGGAAGAAATCCAAGGAAAGCAAGAGATTGAGGAGAAAGATGAGTGACGGGTATAAGTAGGGGCAAAGGAGGTCAAGAAGTGGGAAAGGATAGGATCGCATGATAAGGTGGAGGACAGGTGAGGAGCCTCAGAGTCAGTGACAGGAGAGGAGTAAAACAAAGAAGTAAGTGGGGAAGGTGAAGTAATGCTGGATCCTGGTGAACTTGTTTTTGAAGAGAAGGAAGATTTGAGGAGAGAGTTAAAAGTGGCAGATAGACAGCTGGATGTGGGAGTCAACAAGAATAGAGAAGTACTGCTATTTGGCAAGGAAGAAGGCCACCTGGAAGAAGACAGGACAAATTTATAGTGCAGAAAGTTCACATGACTTTTTCCAGAGGCACTCATTCAACAGCATGGAAGCAGAAGTGGAGAGAGTGGATATTGGGGGTAAAGCCAGATTTAGTGGGACAAACTGCAGTGGGAATAGGGTGACCAGATAGCAAGTGTGAAAAATCAGGATGAAGGTGGGAGGTAATAGGCGCTTATACAAGAAAAAGCCCCGAATATTGGGACTGTCCCTATAAAATCAAGACATCTGGTCACCCTAAGTGAGAGAGAGGGACAAAGGAGTAGAGAGTGGTGGAAAGTACAGAGTGGAGAGAGTCAACAAAAGAAAGGGAAAAGAGAAGGGGGGCTGAGCAGTTGTGAACATTGATGGATTGGAGGTCACAGGAGGACTGGGTGGTGGGATGTTGGGAAGACGGTCATGTGGAAGGAAACAAGTTATTGGTCAGAGAGCTAGAATTCAGTAATGCAGAGAACAGAGAAGGAGCAGTGCTTAGTTGAAACGAGCTTTGGTGAGTGTCTGTTTGGGAGAGTATGATCCAGCATTGCAGGTCAAATGAAGTGACAAATGAGAGGAGGCTAATGTATAATTATTAAACATGTATGATGCTGTAACAACTGAAGTCCACAACCAGGTTGAGCCCTATGGGTCTTGCAAAGGATATCATGGAAGCTGAAATTACTGAGGTAGAGGTTTCTAGAACAGCTACCTCTCCCCATTTCCACTGTACATATTCTAAAATATTTGACAATTTCTAATTCAGTGTTGTCAGCTTTCTGCTACAGCTGCAGAATTCAGTTATGGCTATGACCTGAAGAGTGGTTCTCTTTCACACTGCATATCAGAATAATGTTAGGAGATTTATCAACAAAAGTCTGTATTACATCCATCGGCACACATATTAAAATCCTCCTAAATGGGCACTGACTGATATATTGCAGTAAATACCATACAAGATCAAAGATCACATGTATGACTAAACTAATCTCTGCTTCATTTCCTGATTTCCAGCCTTACATCTTTAAAAAAAAGAATAATCAAGGAAGACATTTTATTTCTCACATGCATCCTCATTGTATCCCCTCAAGGAAAAATAATTTTTTTCCAAAAGTATTGCAGGATCCCATTTACAGTCTATTTGTCATTTTCAGCAATAGAAAGTAGTAATTCATAACATATTCCAGGATGTGCAATCAACTAGCATATACAGAACTTTATAGGGATTACATTTAATTAACATTTTTAAAAATAATTACTTCCCCTACATTTCTCTGCTTTCCCTCTCCTCCCTTGCCCCCTTCTCTTCTACAACAGGGCTTCACTCAATAACTCTCACACCCTAACTGGCCCTTAGATGCTTAGAGAATAGACAGTAGCCTGCAGTATAAATCAGCTTTGAAAAGTGACTATGTAAAAATGTCAATTTCTTACTCAACAGATCTTCTCCTGGTGTACAGCCAAAGCTGTATCTGTTCATTTTACTGAAAAAATGTGTGCGCTTTTGTTTTAAACACAGCATTTTGCTCCATCTAGTCAACAGAGCAACCCCTGGGTTTTATTCTGGCTTACTCAGGATCAACTAAATGGTTAATTAAAGTCCAATGGCAGACACAAATTCT
Source organism: Emydura macquarii macquarii (assembly GCF_026122565.2). Classification (NCBI taxonomy): domain Eukaryota; kingdom Metazoa; phylum Chordata; order Testudines; family Chelidae; genus Emydura; species Emydura macquarii. The sequence continues at coordinate 3,326,149 of NW_027131105.1, read as the reverse complement.
GCCTTGGTTATAGCTGGTTAAGACCACAAAAGAAAATGGAGTTGTGTAATTGAGGGCTGAATTTTTACTGCAGAATCTGTTACTGAGGATTGTGTGCAAGACAGGAGCAATCAGAAACAGCTCACTTCTCTGATCTCAGGATGTATTTGCAGGGCTAAAGATTATTAATTAATGGAGCAAATTTCACATGCAAATCATTGCAATACAACAAATGCAAAACACCACAATAGTTTTTTCCTTTAATCCAGGCTTCAAAAGGGAGGCCTTCAGTGCTTACTCAGGCCTCTTTGGGTATGTCTATTCTGCAGTTAAACACCTGTGGCTGGGCCCACCTCAGCTAGCTCAGGCTTCAGGGCTGTAAAATTGCAGTGTAGATGTTCAGGCTAAGGCTGGAGCCCAAACTCTGGGACCCTGCAATGGCTTACATTGCAGTACAGATATTTCCTAAGATTAGAAGAACACAAGTTAGCAGACCCTCAAGTTTGTTAACCTATGGCATGAGCATTTAGATTCATTTGTAGTCCTGTGTTAGGAATTGTTGAACCTTGGGCCCCAACCTGGGGCTCCAGTGTCTATTCTGCATTATGTGGGCCCGAGTTAAACCACCCATATCCCAGACTTCTTATCACCTTTCCAAAACGTGGCTGCTCAAGCCTTTTGTTTGTGGTGCAGTATGGGAAAACTTGACTATCCACCGAACCTGACTACCCAGAGGACAGTGAAAGATGTCCACATGAGATTGTGGAATACTTTTGGTGGACTCCCAGAGCACAAGTCCAGTGTGGCTGCGTCTACACTGAAAAGCAATAAGGTTTGAACTTTGGGTCCCGGCTTGCCTCAGGCTCAGATGTTCCACCAAAAATGGGGTTCTAGGACCCTGGGTCCAAACCCTGGGTTAGCATGATTTGTGTATAAATGAAGGGGGAGGGAGGATTATGCTTGAGCCTGAGTTCAAACTCTGGGCTAACATTGTAGTGTAGACATACCCTTAGTGACTTCAGGCCCATAGTAGGGCTATTTGTTTGAAGTCCTGCTACAGGGGAGGGTTGCAGGGAAGGAAGGGTATGAGGGAGAGAGAGAGTGGGAAGAAAGGAGACAGCTACAGAGAAGAAATTTGCTTAAGATTACAGAACTTCTTTGATTCCTATATGAATATTTGAGAGAGAACTGTCTGGACAAGGTGTGGTGAGCTAGAGAGTGCAGAGTCTTTATAATCCCGGCATGTGTGGTGATTGGGAGATAATTACATTCAGTGAAAGCCTCTTTAGCCAGTCAGAGCCCACCTTAGTTCCAAAGCATCTGTCTCTCTCTCACACCTCTCCACAATTACTACTCATGCACTGAACATAGAAAATTTGTAAATGAATTTCTGGTACTGGACAGTATGCACAAGAAATTCCCAGAAAGACAACAAAGCATCAGCCAATCCACAATTCTAATGCCACAACACACATGCAGCAATGATTTATGGTACCATCGATCACTTTGCAAAAGTATCTCGAGACCCACTATTGCTATGGCCCCCCAAATTCACTCTCTAATGTTAACATTTTTGTGTGTCTTAACCAAGTATTGGCCATCATTTGTCCACAACCTCAGCAAACCCAACCTATCTGACAAGCAAACTTTTCCCTGGTGTGAACTGCTTTGTCCCTTTCTATCAGGAGTTACAAGAAATTCCTGCTTCCCATTCCCAGCTGACATTTCTAGGGCTCTATTCTGCAGCCCATGGTTCACAAGACCATGGAAGGATTTCAACCTGTAATCTGAGGACTAAATATAGCAGCCTCCCACATGTAAGAGAAATCTTTCTAAATGTCACAGATAGGTGAGTGGGTTTTTCAATCCCTGTCATACGGCATTGCTTTCATTAATTTACTTAGTCCCTTATAGACAGATTAGTATCAAAGTACCAGTATCTTTGAAAAATAGGCATATATATATATATAAAAAAAATAAAAGTGAAGCCATATACAAAATTTAGGCATAAATCTAAACAGTAGCTTGTTTTCTTTCCTTTAAAGTTAGTTAAATTTTCTAAAATCAAGAGAAGAAAACAAACTGTCCATTTTCAGAGAAAACGTGATCCTTAACTGAAATAAAGACATACAAAGGAAGACATTTTTCTAAATTAAATGCAATCTTTTTGTGTATACAATCCTCTGTAGATGCAGTTTGTTTGATCTACTTTTATATTAAGATCTTATTAAATCACATATATGAATTAACCATTATGATCAGTCTTATCTTTATGGACCTGTGGCCAGAACCCTCAGTTTTTACACACACAAAATGTCCCCTTGAAATCAGTCAGAGTTTTGACAGGGACAGGCCTATGGGATCTAATGGCCCAATCCTTTGACATGTTTGGCATTTTCTGCAGAGGGCTGGTGAATGCTCAGTCTCACAGGAGATGCTCAGCAACCTGTAGGACCCTGGCCCAGATGCTCAAAGGTATTTAGGTTCCACTTCCATAGGCCTGCGCTTCCTTCCCCAGATCTGTTTATAGGTCTGCTTCCTTCCCCAGACTGGAAGAGCTTTGTATAGTTCAAAAATTGTACCTTCCACCTATAGAAATTGGTCCAATAAAAGATATTACCCCATCCACCTTGCCTCTATCACAACAATAAGTCAACTGATTTAAAACATACTGTTGAAAAAGAATTAATCCTTTGCAATATTAAAAATAGCTATCTTTTTAAAAGGGTAAGACTCATAATATAGACTCCCTTGCAAAAAAGACTCCTTCCAGTCTCCTACTGCAAGATAATTGGCCCTTGATTTTCATTATGCTTTTGGCTTGGGACACATAACTCATTTTGTGGTCAATTATCTCACTGTAGTGTCCATAACAGTGGTTTGTATGTAGTGATATTGTGGGTATAACCAGATTTGTTAAGGTCTCACTGAGCATGGGAATACAGGCCTATGCTTAGGTAACTGCCAATCTACCCAATATAATTAGTCAGAATTTGAGGGGAGATGCATTCGTCTCCTGGAAAATGACCAAAATGTAAATGGATGGTGCTAAGATTAGAAAAACCTTGTTCCTGTATATCAAGGATACAGTTCCGCAAACTGGTCATTTTAGGGGCCTTTACCTAATCCATCAGACCTACCTACCCCCAGCTATTGATCTCTCCTTACTGTTTGTCCATGTGCCATATTGTGAATCATCATTTTTATTTGCGAATGATGAGCTGATAGTTTTGAGAAGGACGTTTTCTGAAGACATCTGTATGACAGAATGTACTTCTGAATGCATACCCCATTCACCATTGTAATGATCTTTGTACAAAATATGCCTTGTAAGGTATCATTTGAAAACTAATAACTTGCTGGTCAATAATATCATGGTGAAAATGTATATAATTTTATGTGTAAAGATATGAACATAAGCTGAAATCATGACTTGAAATGTGTTTACCAGACAAGACTAGGGAGTGGGTAAATCTGTTTCTCAAAACCAAAGGACAAGCTGACGCCTCTAGATAGGTGTCATCAAAGATGATGGGCAATCACCTATCAACAGGCCATTTTTGGCAAGGAAGGGGATCAGGAACAAACAGATCTGTGTCTTAGCAAACAACATGGAACCTTTTTCACCACCAGACTCCTTGACTCCAACCTCACAGCAGAAATGAACTTAATCTAGGGGTAACCCTCAGGAAAATGCATTTCAAAGTGAGGTGCAAAAACATCCCAAGTTATCTCTCCCTATCCATCTCTCTCCTTTTCATCTAAGATGACCAAGGAAACAACCAATGGATTTTGAGAGCAGTTCCTGGCCCAAGAGATTGGTCAGCTATTTTACTGGAAACATGTGGTAAATGTCTTCACCTTGAACCCAGTCTAGTTTGGTAAGTTTAGTACTAGGAAGAATGTTATCCTTATTTCTCTCGTAACCATTTTTGTCTTTAATGCCTTATACTTGTACTCATTTAAAATCTCTCTCTTTGCAGTTAAATAAACTTGTTTTATTCTTTAATCAAAATTAATCCAGTGTGAACTGTGTGAGTAACTCCATTTAGGGCAGCAAACTGTTGTATATTGATCCCCTCAGAAGGGCAATAGACCTAATATATCTGGACTCATCAGGAAAGGGATGGACAGTGCAGAAAACACATCTTGGGGGAAAACCCAGGACTGGGAATGTACTAAGGTCACCCTGCAAGTGGTAACCAAGGCTGGTGGAAACCAGAGTGTGACTGATGTGTGGGTGGCAGGCTGAAGCTATACACAGATACTCAGATGTTACTGCGTGCTATTTGTGAGCAGCCCAGGTGGCAAAGCATCATGAGGCACCTGAGTTTGCAGGGCAGAGGTGACACAGCCCCTCATTGGTCTGGATTGCACTCTGGATTGTCATAGTGGGATTTTAGAAAATACCAATTCAGAACACTGATGTGTGACACAGGCAAAATGTTAGGCGGTGTAGGAGACACAAGACACCATACAAGTGGACAAACTGCAGTTGCATGTCACAGGTTCACTGAAAGCTCATGTTCTTGATAGTCTCATCTCCTAACAGCAGTCAATGTGCAAGGAAGTCTCATTCCTTTCCCTCCTCCTCTAGGGTGCTTCTGTTTTTGAAGCAATTACAAGTATGATTGGGTTAATCGTTGTTAATTTTTATACTGTGAGTCTGTGCTGAAAATAGTTTTTTTTTAAAGAATAGGTGTGGAGTTAGTGAGTGTGTTATTTTACAATTGGTTTCTCTCAGATTTATTTAGAATTTATAGTTGAGAGTGATTGGATGGGTTGTGAGAGAAAGTGAGAATTTCCCACCTTTGTGAGTTGTGCACCCATTTTAAATTTGTTTCCCACGTTTGTGCTTCGTCAGTATTGTCTATGATTGCTGAAGGTGGAAGAGGTCTCATTGGAGGCTATGGGATGGGTGATGTGGATGGGTAAGGAAACTGAACTATTGGGTTTGATAATACTATTAGAACAGTTCTCTGTAGATAAAGGTGAACTTCCGGAATGGAAGCAGGCAAGTTTTAGGTTCTTTTGGCTGCCATGGAGAAAAATGCATATGGTCAAGATAAAATAAGTATGATGGATTCCACCATGACAAAGATTTAGTTGGGTTAAGTCTGTTGTGAATAAGGCTGACACATTTCTGAATTCTATCATGCTGTGTCACCAGTATTGGACATATATCACTGTGACCTGGTCGGATGATGCCATAGACCCAGTTTTGACATAGTTGTTTCTAGATGGCAATCCATTAGCTTCATGCATAACAAATGAGTGAAGGATAACTAATTTTTTTTTCATCCTGCATGAGCTGGATAGCCATGGAGATGAGTTATTCAAGCATATGGCTCATGAGTTTGACTTTGGGACAGAATCAGATTTATGGTTCTTAGGGTTTATAGACCACCTATGTTAGCAGGATTGAACACTCGCAGTTGATTTGTCTCAGCTGACATTAATCCATGAATGATGGCTAGCACTAGTGTCCAAGGGTATCCTGATGTGTGTCCCAACATGAACTCTGTTTGGCTGGCATTTGGCTTTCTGAAATGGATGGACCCTCTGGGTTTTAGGCAAAGGATCAAAGAGAACTCTTGCAGATTCCCATCCTTGCATGCGAGTCTGAGTTTAGCTATTTCAGATATTTGGGTCACTCCTGCTGCATGCTCAGATGATCACCTCCTTTGGCATTCTCACAGATCTAGGGTATTAGATCAGAGTCTTGAAAGCTTTTGAAATTCAGATTTTGTATTCTCCTCACTATCTGGAACATATCTCATTGCCTTTTTGCATCCACTGTATCAGGTCACCAACAGTTATCAGCTGTTAGAGATGGGCTCTTCACCATGCCCTCCTGGCCTGTGATGCACAGAGGTTGTTATGATTTAACATGGAATTTGTCCAGATGTATAGAAGAGCTGTGACTCAGGCTAATAAAAAAAATGTTCTTGTTCTCAGCCAAGGACACTGCAAGGAAACTGTCCATCTGAACTCTTTCTGCTGATGAACAGCCTGACACTCTGAACTGCCTTGCTCCAACAGTACTTCCTTCAGTTGATTATTGTGATGAACTCATGACATTCTCCACAAATAAACAGACTAGGTCTGGGCTATTTTCTCCAGCCTTCAGGATAAGAGCTGCAGATTTCCATTGGAATGTCATCCAATGGCTGCATTTGATTGAATACCTGGTAAGGCTGCTCAGTGTCCTCCAAGGTCTTCAACTGGCTCTCTGACTCTGTCCCTTCTACATTCTTGTTGCTTAAGGTAAACACGGTAGCTGTGCAGTTATTGTGACATTCATTACCAAAGACCTGAGTTAGCAATGGCAAGATGCTGACCATCCTTCAAAGGATACCCTTCCTCAAGAAAAGTTACTTACCTTATAATAATAATTGGCGTTCTTCAAGATGTGTGGTCCTATGGGAATTCACTGTGGGTGCACATGTGCTCCATGCGGCCAGGACTGGAAGCTTTTCAATAGTAGTTTGTTAGTCTGTGCCTATGCTTGCACCTCCTCGTGCTTTCAACCAAGGGCATAAAAGGAATGTGTGACCTCCTCTCCAGTTCCAACTCTAAAAAGCATCACATGATAATCTGAGCAGAGGATAAGGAGGATGGGTCGTCAATACCAACAGGGACCATACATCTCCAAGAATTCCATAAGGTAAGTAACTTTCCTTTCTTCTTTGAGCGCTGGTCCCTGTGGGTATTCACTGTGGGCAACTCCCAAGCATCGCCTGTTGAGGAGGAGGGTGTGAGGAAATATGCTGTGCCACAGAGTGGAGGATTGCTGAACTGAAGGAGGAATCTGCAGCTAAAGCCTGGACTAGAGCAAAATGGCTGGTAAAGGTGTATATGTAGCCCTAAGTAGCTGCTCTGCACATCTCCAAGATACGGATTCCCTGTAAGGAGCTACCAACACTACTTGGGCTCTCATAAAATGGGCCTTGATAGTTTGAGAAGGAGGGGTTCTTAATAAGATCAAACGAAAGAATGATGCAGGAAGAAATCCATGTCGCATTTGGGACGAGATTGCTTTCCCTTTCATTCTTTCAGCAATAGTGACAAGCAAACTTGGAGATTTACAAAAGGGAGCCATTCTGTACAGGTAGAAGGCCAGAGCCCTACACACATCCAGGGAATGGAGCATTGTCTCCTCCATGCTGTGGTGAGGCTTCAGGTAAAACACTGGCAGGTGAACAGTTTGGTTAAAGTGAAACTCAGAAGGCACTTGTGGTATGAACGTTGGATGTAGTCATAACAAAACCTCATCCTTGTGAAAAACTGTATGCAGAGGTCTGCCATAAGGGTCCCAAGCTCTCTAACCCTTCTAGCAGAAGTAATTGCTGTTAAGATGGTGACTTTCAAAGAAAGGTGAAGGAAGGAACCGGACTGGAGTCAAAGGGTCAAATGGTGGTCCCATGAAAGTGGAGAGGACAAGGTTCAGATCCCAAGCAGGGACTGGTTTTGAAATTGGAGAGACTGTCCTTATACTTCAGGAACTTTGTGGTATTAGGGTGAGTAAAGATGGAGTATAACTTGTGGGTGAACACTTTTCACAAGCTATCACTCTATATCTGACCTGTCAGTCCTCATCCTCAAAGGAAACCTGCAGAACACTTTCAAGAGATGAGCACAGGAGCTTAAATTCATTACTCTGCTGGACACCAAAAATGACGGACTGAACAGAGACATGGGATTTATGGCTCATTACAACTGTCTGTAACCCACTAACTCCTGCTTTTTGTCCTATAACTGCAGGGGTGTTAATGGATCACTCTACCTTTAATGGTCCTTTACAATATGTGCTAATCAATCTGTTCCATTTGCAATTTGCTGTGACACTGTGGGTTCCTTTCCCTGACCTGAAGAAGAGCTCTATGTGGCTTGAAAGCTTGTCTCTCTCACCAACAGAAGTTGGTCCAATTAAAAATATTACCTCATCCACATTGTCTCTCTAATATCCTGGGACTGACAAGGCTACAATACACTGCAGATAGCCCTCTACTAGTGGCTAGAAAGCATTTATGGCTGCCAAATATTCCTGGAGGGACCTGATTTAAAGTGTGGTTCTATACTCTAGAATATGTTGTGAGGTCTCCTGGTAAGGTCATTTGGAAATACAAAAGAGATCATCATCAGTATGCTGCTCATATGTAAAACCATGTATCTCTTGCTCCATGGATCTTCAACTTCAATCTTTGCCCTGAAAGAATGCTTAAACAAGATTGTCAGCTGAATGCTTAGGGGCTGTATTCCTCAATCCTGAGAAGACAGGAATTAATCAACGTGAAGAAGCTTCGTCCTCCTCTTCAATGTCCCTGTTTCCTGAGTATATTCATTCACGGGTGGTGAGTCAGGATAAGAAAATGTGGATGTCATGTCTGACCCTGCACTTTCCATGGAAAGCAATACATCTATTGTGGCATTAAAGTATCTTTCAGTTGCACAGTTTGTATTAGCTGCAACTGAAAGAGACGTGGCCTTGAGACAATACCCCATGCCCTTGCAGCCATGAAGCTTAAATACAATTCCTTCTTGGTTGAGCAGTGCTGTCACCTGCAGCTGGTTCCGAATGCAGTACTACTTATGTTGGCTCATTTGAACTATTGTGATCATTTTATGTCTGCTCCGCATTTTTTAAATTGGTTGCCTGTTTTTTAAAGCTTTTTGTGGAGCTGGCCCCATCTACATTTCAGACCTACTCCTTCACTCTTTTCCTGACACATATCTTTGCTCACATATTGCCCACGCTTTAAGGACCCATCATTACCTCTGTCATCAGCAGGTGGTCACACTTCTGCTCTGGTGAGACCTGTGCTGAAAAACTTGCTCCCTCCTAAATATCTGTCATTATTTGTCCCTCCTCTCTCCTAAAACAACTGTGAGGGACCCCCTTCTGATACATTTCAAGGTGGTTTTAGAACCAGCACTCATTTCTATAAAGCTCTATTCCCCTTTTCCTTTTAACTTAGAAGTCCTCATTTGTTGGTACGTGCTTGCATTGTAAGAGGGAGATATTTTACTATATCTCTATTATACTCTATTGTACAGTGCCCTGTGTGAGGATGGAGGGGAGGAGGGGTAGCTACTCTTCTATCTAATCCTATTACTGCTCTTACTATTGGTTCAGGAAAGCAGGGTTCTGATATGCACAGAGGTGCTGGAACAATTTTTGAAGTGGGAGTGCTGAGAACCATTGAACCAAACTGTAAATCCTATATATAATAGAAACCACTTCGAGCCAGCAGGTGCAGCAGCACTTACGGATATGCATATTAAAAATTCCACCACCCATTACCGCCAACTCTTGCATGCATTTGATAAGTTGAGTTGTTCAACACCAAAGGTCATATAAAGTCCTTCTAAGTCAAGGCAAGTATTTTAGTGTCTACACAGCACTTTATACTTGTGTAATAGACAGTGAACTCTTCACATTACGTGCTACTTTGCCAATTCAACTCAGAACTATGAGATAGCCAGTCAAATAGTGCTGAGATGCCATGATCCCACTAAATTGCAGTTTGCCGTCTCCTAGGAGATTCAATTCCTTATTCTCCCAGTACCTGGATTTTAAACCACAGCCTCAGAAAGGAAGATTCATTCAACAGTGCATCGCAAATAGTCTGAATATTAAATCAGTTTCCAATGACTTCATCCAATTTTGTGATGATATTAAGTTTCAACATTTAACACTTGTTTGGTTTCATTTGGAAATTACAGTTCAAAATATATACAGTTAGTACAAGTACATTTTGTATATATAAAATTTCCATTTTATTTAGTAATTATATATATATAATATAATTATTATGTGTTTCTATACAGAACCGGTGCTAGGCATAAGAAGATTAACAATTGCTTAGGGCTCTGAGCATCACAAGGCACCCTCGCCCCCCATTTGCTTTTTAAAACACACACCAATATTCCTGCTAAGGGCCCCCAATGGGCCTCTGTTTCTACAGAGCTACTTTTATACAGTCATTTTAATGCTGTAATTTTTTTCCCGAGCCTGCTTTATATACAATTTTGCAAGAAGTTAGCAATGTGAGAACATATTTAAAACAGCTTGAAAAAAACCCACCATGTTTTGAAAGTTCATTTTATGCTCATTAAAGATTACATATGTGAAAGCAAACACGATAAGAGTTTGATCATTTTAGAGTACTAAGGGAAGTGTACTTTGCCATTTGAATTTTAAAGTATACATCCCTGACCTAGCGAAGTCCTGTGTTAACTGCCTTGTTCTGCAGTCTGTCTTTGAATCCTCTTAGGAAAGTCAGGGATACCCACAAACAATAGAATTAAAAATCTGTCTTTAGGACTGGCAAACCATTCAAAGTTCTGTCTAGCTGCTTAGCATAGACTGAGCTAGGCCTCAATAAGAGAATAGGCCCCTAAAGAAGCAATAATTTTCAGATTGTTGTGTACAATGCAGTGATAAAGCTCCCTGTCACATTTTTCTTCCCAGTTACTGAAGCTCCCATTCAGATGAATTGTCACAGCTTCTTCAATCCAAACAAGCACCCTTCCGGCCTTGTTTGCATTAAAATGTGATAAAACTAAAGGTGACTTTAGCACAGCTGTGCAGAAAACTGGATTAGGTCAAAGTGACAGAGTTTGTTAGGGCTTGCCACAAAGGTAATTCAAGATTTGTCTAGAGTGCTAATGTGGGAGAAGCAAAGGTTTCTTAAACCCAGACATTTGTAATAAAGCTACAAAAAAACTAGTTTTTTCAGCCAAGCATCGTTCCCAATGGCAGTAGGCCAGCTTGTTGACCTGTTGTCACAGAAAAAATTGGAATGGAACAGCAAAACAAAGTGCCTTGTACTTTTTGTCATTCTTGCTGGCCATCATGCAGAAATCAACACTGTTGTCAATGTGCAAAGCATCAAAAAGGCCCAGGTCCAGCATCCTGACAGTATGTTTCAGTTACAGCTGCTTCAGAATTTTCTAATGAGCTCTTGAAATATAAAATGTTATATAAAACTTTGTTGGAAAGAAATAAAGAAGCAGCCTTTTGCTTATTCATGATGGATTATTGATAATCAGTCTTTCAGTAAAGGAGGCTTTTTCATGTCAGAATCTTTTGATCTCAGATTTCTTTTATCTCACTCAAAAAAAGAAAAAAATTGCACCCTCTGCATGCCACCTGTTGGTAATTTTTTGTATATTGCTAAGAAGAGGGCAGTGTATAATTATCTTTCTCTGGTGACACACATCTTTGCTGTGTCAAAAGTCATTAGAACAGATTTTGGTGTCCTGGAGCTTTCAGCTACTGAAGCAGAACTAGGAAAAGCATCATAAGAAACCATTGCACTGAATTTAATTAGTTCACTTAAGATCCCTAATCATCATAGAGATGACAATATGAAAGGTGCACCATTAATCTTTCAAAGGCTCCAATGAAGACTTTGAAAACATGCAGAGAAAGAAATGCTACCATATCATCAGAAGGGATTTCCATTTCTAGTCCTATTTGCCCTATTTTGTATCAGTCTTTTTCTTTTTAAAAAGGAGCCTGATGTGTCTATCTATACTACTTCAGATAGCTAAAAAATAGACTGAATATCTACCTATCTGAACACTTACTGAGTAGCTGTATACCAAAGGGTGTGCCTGCTCTATAATGGCAACTGCTGGCCAGTGGTGGATCTGCAACACCTAGCCTCAGTTTCCCTTTCTGTTGGCGGCCCCTTAAAAAGCCCACAGTCCAGATATTCAAATTTTTCCATTCTGGAGTCCAATTTATTAAGTCCTGCACAATCTTTAAAAATAGAAATCCAACCTACAAAGTCTTCAACCTGGTTTCTGTTGGCCCAGCCCCTCCTCTTTGAGGGTCTGTCCTTTTATTTTATTTTATTTTTTAAAGTTTCTTATTTCACCCCATTCCCAACCTGGGTACAGCCCCTCCTCCCTCAGGGTTTGTCTTTCCTGCAGAATTCAAACCTTGGGCATGGCTTCTCCCCTCTGAGGATCTGTCTGCCTGCTCTTCCAGTAACTTGGCCTGGAGTTTGGTCTTGTCCACTGGCCTTCCCTGCTGATGCCTTCTCGCTGCTGACACAGGGTCCTGCTAGTAATCACATGCAGCTGTCTTCCCTTTTATAAGGCCCAGGTGCCTTCCCTTAAGCCCAGTTGGACAGCATGCAATCAGTTCAGGTGCACTGGATGCTGCTTCCCCCTAAAGGCCCCGTCACTCTGTGACATGGTATTACAAAATAAACTCTTAATATAGATTTTAAAGATAAGTGTCACGGTTTCAATACTGTGCCCTGTGCTGGTACCACTCAGTGAGAGCTGCCATTTTACCAACACTTCTCAAGAGGGCAGTCCAATCTGATAATACAGACTTGGTGCCACTGACCTACCATGGGTCCAAGGACAGATTTTGGATTGGGGAACTCAATGGAGCATCTGAATGGAGGAGAACAGTAGGAGGACATTCAAAATTATTGTCAGTGAAGTTCTAAAATTTTAATATAAACTTCCATTATAAAGAGTGTAAGAGCTATATAAGATTCATCCCCTCAAAGCAGCTACATCTTCTAATCTAAGAAGCTATGACACTCTGCTAAAGGTGCTGAAAGCTATGTCTCCACTGCAGAAAAGGTGTGGTTTTACATGGAGATAGGTCACTCAGTGTAAAATCCTAGTGGAGATAAAGCACAGGCAGTTTTACCTCAATTTAGCTAATCAAGGTACCCTCCACCCATGGACCCTAGGGTTTACTTCAATTAGCTACATCAGGATAAAAACTACCCAAGTTATATCTTTTTTGCAGAAAAGACGTAGTAATCTTTGCAGGAACATTCTAGTAAAGGAGTTGCAGTACCAGAAAGTTGATTGTAATAAATGGAGCCAAGTTATAACTTCCATAAATTATTGTATAGTATCACTAGCTGAAGTAATCTGCCAAAAGTGCCACATGGTATTTATTTACATCTGATTAATGGGTACTCCAAAGCCCTTTCCACATGCTAATGCTGCATATCCCAATTATTTTATGATTTTGATGACATCTTAATTCTGTAAGGTTTTGAAATTTTTAACTGGACATTTATATGGTGTCAGTGTCACCAAGGCTGCATAGTATTTAATGGGATTAATTGTTTTACTTCAAATGCCCATAGTGTTATTTTTTTTCCCCTAGAGTAAGAAAGTTCAGGTTGGACACCATTCCACAGAGCAAAAGGATGGAAGTTTAATAAGAATTAAGACTTTTTCTACTGCATGACAGAGTTATGGATTTTGTGCTGGTAAGGAGTCAATCACCTGCAATGACAGCAAGTTTAGGGCTTTTAATACACTGAGTAGAGAGTCCACATTGCATCCATATTGTTGGTGCATGATTTCATGAGAGCAGTCTCTCTTAGTAAGATGTACAGGAGACCAAAATCCCACATTTATCTCACACCAGTCCCAAAAGGGCCTATAAAAAGATAGGTCTAGCTGGGGTGTGGTATTTCTGGAATGAGACCAAGAATTCCAGGAATGTTTGGTGGTGGAGCCTCTGGTGCATCAAAGAATCAGAAGACCCAAAATTGGATTTCTTAGATAAAATGCTGCACTTTCATTACACACTGAAAACAAGTCCCAAAGTTTTTAAAAGGTCTAATCAGATCAGAAGCCAGCACACATCTGAGTAGTTTTCTGTACAGCTTGGCAGATACTCTTAGCTTCTGTCTAGCAGGTATATAGCTCCACAAATTGGAAGGAATTCAGAAAAGAGCAATGAGAATGATTGGGGCATGGAAGAGCTCTCGTACAAACAGACTGAAAAGATTGAGATTATTTATCTTACAGGGGACATATAAAAAGCGACATGATAAAAGCACAAAAAATAAAGAATGGCACAGACATGATAGATTGGGAATTTCTATGTTCTCTGTCTTATAATGCAAAAACAAGGGGAGGTCAGTCAAAAAGCTGAAAGGTGGAAGATTCGAAACCCACAATAAAAGAAAAAACTTTCACACAACATATAATTAGACTGTGGAACTCATTGCCACATGATATTGTTGAAACCAATCACTTAGTAGGATTCAAAGAGGGACTGGGTATTTATATGGATAATGAGAATATCCAGAGTTGTTATAGTAAGTATAAAAATTAGAAGTTTTGGAAGGGACATTAGCCCTCACGTTTCATAGTTTAAACCAATCTGTAACTATTAGGGGGAAGAGAATTGCCTGGGGAAAGATTAACCCCACGGTGGAGAGTTATGGAACATCTCGCTCTTTCCTCTGAAATACCTGCTGCTTGTCACAGTCAAAAAACATACTGATATGGGTCTGATTTGATCTGTCAATTCCTATGCTTATTATCATATGTGCAAAGCACATAATAGTTAAATTTTAATCAGAGCAAAGTAACCGCTGAGGTAAGTAAACCCTTTTTAGTTGTCAGGACAGGCACAGGCACAGGTAGGATAAGGATGAGAAATCCCTCCCACAATGACAGGTTGCCAAGGATTTAAATTAGTGTGTAAATGGACAATTATACAGTTTCCAAGTATGCCCATGGGCTTTCTGCATGTGAAAATAGCTACATATGCAAATTTGGCAGATGCAATTTAGGAGACTTCTTCAAAATTTAGTTTGTAGATTTAATTCCTGTAGCTCTAACAGATATTTAAAATAAATGGCTTGAGTTTGTATATCCTCTCTGTGAGAGGAGTAATCAAGTATCTACTTAAATACATATAGACTTGCCTATCCTGGTAGCTATATTGCACTTGTTCATGTCCTATCTGTCATGTAATCTACATCTGGATTTTGCTGACTGTGCACTGATTTAGAGTAGAAAGGAACCCCAGCTCCCTCTGTTCATGAATGAGAGTTTTTCAAGTCTCCTCACATCTTTATCTAGCTACTGCGCATTCTACTATTAACCATGTCACTCATGTCTATAAATCTCACAAGCCCCTAAGTATGCAAATCAGTGAAAGATACCCTAATGGAAATCCCAGTTGAAAGTTCTCAACTCATTCTAGATGGCCAGGTAGGTTTTGGAACAGAGTACCAGAACTGTTGGTTTACCAGTTCCAGGGCCGTCAACTGACACCAAGGATTCCAATGGAGTACACTATTTCCATTAGAATGTCTCAGAGGGCACAAAGCAAAAAAAAACCAAAAAAAAAAAAAAAAACCCATCAACAACCCCATAGACAGGCCTTGTCCCAAAGAGCTTACAAAATAACCACTGAAGCTGTTATTTATACAGGCCATTGGCATGCATGCTTTAAAGACATGTATGAAGATGCAGAGTGTACAGATTAAGAGCTAGATTCTGAACTCAGGCAAGTAGTCCCATAGACTACAACAGGACCTATTTTGCCAAATTAGGGTCACAATTCTGCAAACCAACTCAATGGGAGTTGTGTCATTGACATCACCTGGCACACGAGCAAGCTCCTAGAATAAGCTATTGATGTTTTACTGTTTATAATGAGATTGTACATGTATTAAGTATTGCAGTGACATTTAAAATATTTTTCTTTCCTCTGGTTTGGCTAATTGATTATGTCCTTCATTATGTATATCTGCATTCCCACTTCAGGGATTTTCACCTTGTTATAACCACATACTCTGGAGAAAGAGAATGAATAAATTGTCTTTGATGACTCTTGCCTGTTGATGCATGCCCCGAGGTCAACAGTACATATGAGCTCTAATCATGCTGAGATGTCTCTAGTTCTAATTTTTCCAACCTGAAGGCAAATGCCTTCTTCATCACCCAAGATAACTTATTGCAATGCAATGAAGTTTGAACCTCCAGGCTGGGTTCAAAATGAATGCACTAGAGACATTGGAGAGTCAATTCAGTACAATAATTTACAGTGTGAAAAGTATTGGGCCTGCAGTCTCAGCATTTTCTATCATTTTCTTCGCAGAAAAAATACATGCAATATGTTTACACAAATATGAGAAATGGAGCCAGTTCAGCTCAGATCTCTGTTTCAAGGAAGTGAAATGAAGTGAGGCAACACTATTGCAGAACAAACAATGGGACATTTCACATAAAACTGATCTAAATTGTCCCTTACCTTGTAGGTTACTACATTAAATTATTAAAACTGAAAGCATTTTTAAAATCCGGTGCACAATTTATTATTTCTCCTGTTTAACTTCTTAGTCAATGGGAGTTTTGCCATTGATTTTAGTGGAGCCAGAATTTCACCCAATGTCTCTAAACTATGAAAAATATTTTAGTGAATAACTGCGCTGGTAGCCAGTGCTATTTCACATTTTAATACTCATCATATATTACAAAATAAGTAGGAAAAGTGACATTTTTGATAAGGCCATATCAGGAAGCAGATCACTAGCAGTGATACACATCACTTGTCATGCAGACTTCATAAAATGCTGCAAGTTATTTTTCAGCAAGTTTGCAAAGACAACTATTTGTTCAACAGGTTAAATGGGTGGAGGACTGTGAAATAAAGTTCTTTATGTCCCTTCCATGTAACACTTAAGCTCTGTAGAGCTCTTTACTGCTATGCTGCTGCCACACATACCTGCTAAATCAGTATAAACACTCCAGCACTGCCAAAGTACATCACTTTTGAAGTGCTGGTATCTCAAGAGGACCTCTGCTGCCTTCTATCACAGCACAGAAGGTGGAGCAAGAACTAACTGATAGCTTAAAACATATGAACTTGATTGCAGAACTGACTGAATGAAATCTCATGCACGTGCATACACACACACTACAGGATAACATCTATGAAGTTAAACTAGATTTTTTGTTAAACTAGAAAGGAGTTTTCAAAAGTGACATAGGCACTCAGAGCTAAGTCTCATTGACTTTTACTGGGACTATGTGCCTTAATTTTCCACTCTATAAGAGATAATTTATAAATAATTTGTCTTGATTCAAGAATGCATTCCTATTCAGGAAAGTAAAGTCAATGGGACTCAAGCACGTTTCCTGAATTAGGGCCTTTATATTTATGCACAAAAATGCTTTGGGAGTTAAGTATTATTATACTAATATATCCAATTTTGAGAGTTTGGAGGATTCTACTCAATAGCTCCAAACTCCATCCTAACTTAAAAAAAGCACTCAAGATGTTGCAGATCACCCAATTACCGATCCATGCTGCCTTGAAGATCTGCATACTGGAAGGTTTTGAAACATTGATACATGACTCACCAGTTCAATGAAATGACAAAACAGCGGCATAGAAACAAACTATATTTTCAAAAATGAACATAATTTGCCCTCATCTGCTACTCTAAACCAAATATTTTCTAAGAAATAGATCCCTTATTAATTTCAACTGACAAATAGCACTAGCTAAAAACCACAGCACTGTTTTATTTTGTACAATGTAACCCAAACGCTAATCAACTGGATTTGGGAAGAAAATGTCCAAGGACAGGTTCATCAATGATTGTCGATTACAGGATTTCTTGCCCCTTCCTCTGAAGCATTTGGTGCTGGCCACTGTCAGAGACAGAATACTGGACTAGCAGGAGCATGGATCTGCTTCATCTGGCAATTCCTATATTCTTACTGTATGTCACAATCAAAATACAAATTTAAAATTTTGATTGGACCTTTCTATAATGATTGTAAAAATATAGATTTTTTGTGTGTGTCTGGTTGTTCTGGTCTCGTCCTCATTTCATTTTTAAATTTTTTTAAAAACACCACTGCTGGTGTTGGTCAGGTCCTGGTACCAATGAGAAGAGATGTTCTGAACACTTCAGCAGAAGTCTGGTTAAGTCTGACACAAGGACACAGGAGGTCCCACAGATAGAAATTACACATTTTGTAGTGTCCTAAAGTACTAATTATCCACACGAATTTCCTCTATTGAACAGCAGGCTGAAATATTTGTTCAGACCACCAAGTACATATAGAAATGCCATGTTATATTATTAATTACACCTAAAAAACTACATTAAATGAACATTGTTAAGGTTGTAAAATCAAGCACTCTAAATTTAAGAAATACCAGAATTAATGTTATCTGTGCAACCTTAACTCAGCTTCCTTGTGCGTATGCATTATCATAGAATCATAGAAGATTAGGGTTGGAAGGGACTCAGAGTTGAGTTTAATTGACTTGCTTGCCATCACACAAGAACTCTGTGGGAGAGGCAAGAATAGAAGCAAGTTCTCCAGGACAGCATTCAACTGCTTTACCCTTGAGATAATCTATTCTGCAGTTCCTTCCCTTATTCTCCACAAACCTTCTAACTTCTGCACCAACTGAGGCAGGGCTCCTATGGATAACAGCCTCCTTCACTACACAGCTCTTATTCATCCCCAGAAAACAGTTCATCCTATGCACTGACTGAGTCAGAAGGCCAGTGATAAAAAAGATAGTCTGTTCAGTCTGGAGCATAGTCAGTGCAGGTGTAATCTTCAGAGAATTTATCTGCCGACCTCTAACATGAGGTGTGTGAATATGTGTGAACTGTGATTTTTTCCCCCCAAAGATTTCAGTTGGCCAAATTCGGCCAGTTTTTCAAAAGAACAGTAAAAGCCAAATCATTGATGGCCCCCCCTACCAAATTTCAAATCTCTGTGCCAAAGCATGGAAGCACTAAAACTTCAGAATGAAGTGATTGGCTTTTTTTTTTTTAAATAAAGACAAAAACAAAACAAAAAAACAAAAAACCCCAACCCCATAACAAAACATGGGCAAAAAACCCATTTGTCCCTACCTAATCCCTTTTCCAGAATTGACGGCACCATTTTTGCTTAAGCTTTCAAAAAAAAAAAAAAAACCAAAAAAAACAATCTAAGGTAGGTACTCAGCATAGGAAATTTCAGCTTGAATGGTTAAAGTTTGGCAAAGTTATAAGCAACTGAGCACAGGGTCTCATGGGAACTGTACAACAGGCAACATTAGCAGGTCTGGCCATAATACTAGTGTTTATATTACCTTCCATTCAAGGAACTCAAGAGCATTACAATATCCCTCTGGCATGGGGGTTATCCTAATTAATAGTGAGTAAACTATAACATAGGGATAATAATCCCAATGACCAAATTCTGCTTGGTCCTCACGTGGTAGGGCGGGCACAAAGGCCCAGATCCACAAAGATATTTAGGCTCTTGATTTCAGTGGAAGTTAGGATGCTAAATACCTTTGTGGATCTGTGCCCAGGAGCTTCCCCCTCAAACAGCCCACAGGATCCATACAGGAAGGTAGTGCCTGAACCAGCCCCTGTGGGCAGGCTGCACTTCATAAGAGAATGGCTAGGAAAAGCATGCCTCCTGCAACTTCAGGAAGAGGTGTAATGAATGCGCTTTCCTTTTGGGCCAGTAATTGTGGTTTAAAGTGTGTAAAAAAAGAAGAAAATAAGCCAAGACAGAATTTGGCCCACTCTCTCTACTGACACCCCTTTCAAATGAGTCATTTTGGAATTCCATCTGGTCTAGCATCTGTTTGTACAGTACCTAGCACAGTGAGGTCCTTTTATGACTAGGCCTCCAAGATACTTTGGTACTACTACTAATAAATAATACCAATATATTGCTTCATTTAGAGTTTGGTTTCTTTTCTTTAATGCTACTATTAAGGGCCTTTAGATTTAGCTACAAGAGTTTGAAGACACTACTGGAGGAATATACAGAGCAGAGGATTAACAAATGTGTTTGTTTTTTTTAATCTTAATCATGTAATGCAGGGTTCATAAAGTACAAAAAATTAAGCTCATTTGATATTTATTCCCCTCCCCCCACACTATGTATTTTAACCAAATGCAGTTCATCATCAGGTGCCTCAAAAACAGAGGGGTAAGCCTTCAAAGCAATGTATGGGGGAATTAGCCACAAAATTTCCATTAACATCAATGACTCACTCAGCTAAATCACTGTGCATGGCTTTGAAAATTTACCCCAGGGGGCTAGTCTCCTCTTGATGCACAGGGGATTTATATACCTAACTCCTATTAATGTTAATGGAAGTTAAGTTCATCTCTCTCCTGTTCACTGATCAGAGAATAGTTTTTCTAACTTTTGACTGGTAATTTTATAAGTCCCTAAATGAAATGGTTGTTTTGCTTTAGGGAAGGGAGGATCAACAGGCTCATAAGGTTTTGTGCCTCTTTAATGTTCCCTCTGTTTCATGCTAAATTATCCAGAATATGTATTTTCAATATTATAGTTGCTATTTTACAATGATTGATCAAAGTTTCACGTCGATTTAAAAATTAAAGAAGAAACACAGGCTTTTAGTTAACTTTATCCCTCCAATGCTCTTATCCTTCCTTTTTTCCCCTAGTGTCATCTTTTGGTGTTGCACACTAATTTTAATTGGAACAAAATAAAAAGATTAAGGTGAAAATAATTCTCAAAAGATAAATCATTTTGTAATTATGTGCAGGTGCTAAATTATTTTTGGCTCCTTTTGGCATTGATGTTTTGTAGAGTGCAGCATTACAACATTATGGTATTCAACAGAGCATCTAGATTTGATAGTCCCACTAATCATCAAAGGACACTGGATCTGAATCCCGAAGGCATTGCTACATTTTTATTATCTTTGTCGGTGATTTTGTTGATGGTTCACTAAGGTATACATTTCTTTCACATTCCATTTAGTTTAACTTTTATTCTGTTTGACTTGCAACACACAAAGTCAGTTGAAGCTTTCTGTAAGCCATCAAACGATGCTTTTTGCCCAGTTACAAGTATCCTAAAGAGTAACCATTACTCAGTATCCATAGCATGAGGAGCCATATTAGTCCCAGAAATAGTGGCCATTCTGGACTAGGTCTTCAAGAAACAGATTGGTCTGTGAAAGTTCCTTCTAAGACTCCTGTGCTGTAAGTTTTAAATTGCCAAACTGTGGGAAAACTGTAGAGTAGTTTGTATATTAGCACTATGGATAATGCTGAAAGTTGTACAATAATCCTGTGAAGAGCTCATCGTAATTAAACTCTTCTCCTTTGGAATCTTAATCCTGAGGCTTTAGGATTTGTAATTCCACCCTTTATGGCTGCACAACCAATTTTCTATCCCTTCGAGTCACTGCAGCACAACATTTGTGCTGTGATAAATCTTGCAGCAGCCACATAGTAAGCAGGATACACAGTATAAAAATCTAGCTTTAAATGCATGAACTGGGTCAGACTAGTGACTGTCTAAAAATAACATCTTGGTGTCTATATTTATTCTCCATCCATCTAAAAAATGTTCAATTTACAAAGGTCAAAATAGGGTGTTGTTGTTTGTTTTTTAAACTCAGAGTATTTTATTCAGCTAAGTATCAGAACACACCTTGCTTTACATTCTGCTTTATAGGTCATCACTAAGAGTGAAGTCAGATCATACCTGGCAACTGGTGGCACGGAGCAAAATTGAACTTATTTTTCTTTCACAGCTTTAGTGGTAGACTTGAGAGGTTAAAATAAAAAGCTTTTCATCACTAGACTAAGTGGATATGACTTGGTGTACACAATGATAGCATTAACAAGTTGCCATTTTAACAGTTATTTTTCTGACCAGAACCCCATTAAAAATAAAGAAATGTTTTGGTTTCCTCATGCCATGGAAGAATTCTCACTTTTTGTTTGCACTGTTAATAACGTCAAACAATGCTTATAAACATGACTGTGAGCTGAGGTCGCCAAAAGAAGTTACAGTGTTTACAATAAGTCCACATTATTGTCCTATCCAGTGTCTGTTTTGGACTACTGTAATTGTAAACAAACATCAAAGTCTATGATTATGCCATAGGAGATCACAGGAGGGGAGACTCTGCTGTTGTAATTTAGGCCTTTGTGAATCAGTCTAATTGGAAGCAACAAGATCATCTTGACTGAACCTCCCCTTTCCCCCCTCCAAAAAAATTAATTCTGCAAATCTGTAGGATTCTAAATTTTCCACGTTTTGACATAGGTAACTCCTGGTTACTTTTATATCATATAGAAACAGCCTCAGCATTGTACAAATAAAAATAATGAGTGAAGGCAAATGCCTAACTCTTTAAAAAAAGGTGAAAATATGACTATGTATATTAACTTTATTTTCTACATTCCTTGCATTTTTGTTATTGATGAATGACTATAAGTGTTGTTGCCTTCAGGTTATATCCTTAGCACTGTTTCATGCTACACTAAACATAGTTTAAGGTAGACACTAAGAACCAACCTTAGTGAAATGCTGAAGTTTAATTTCATAGTTTGTACTTGCATACTATTTCAGTTAAATTCAGGCACATAAGATAAGACATAAACCACAGCATAAAAAATTATAGCCACAAGCAAAACAAACATTTTTCTCCCCAAATAAATGCATGCTATATCTGCACATGTAGATGCCTCTGTACATGATTGAGGCAAACATCAGTTAAATGTGATGAGTACTATAAGCACATCCTTAAAAACAAAGTCAATGGTTCTGGAATAATTAGTATTTAAGAAGTGGTCCTGGTTCTTTACTACATATAAATATATCAATCTCTTGCAGAGCTCACTGACAGTTTTAGGGTTATATGATAAAGGCAAATCAGAATAGCGTATATGGTAGGATAGATTCTTGTATTTCACTGAGACTACTGAACACCCAAACTTAAACTATGTAACGCTCAACGAGCCAGTCAATGAGGGCGCACAGCCAAGCTGTGTGGGGGACATGTCATTAGTTTTTGTTCTATAAACTTGAGCTACTCAGTTTAATTGTGTAAGTGCTTCAGTTAAATTTAAATAAATATTTGTATTTGTATAAACAAAAATGTTTGACTATGTCAGGACTTTGTAGCTGGCACCTGACAACCTCCAATATACCAACTTGCAATTGGCTTGCTTGATGCTGCTCTTAGTTACACACAGGTCATGGAAAAAGGTCCACATCTATGTTCCCATCAAAATAAGTTTTAACCTGTGAAAACTGTTGTGCGACGATTACAGTGGCAGTCCTCATACTTTTCCATCTGTGGGAGGGGTGGGGGTTTCTATTACTAAGAACAAAAACAATAATTGTTTGCTAACAACCACCTTTCTAACTGTAATAAAAAAGACAAGGCACTCAGAGTGCACTGAACATTATTTCCTGGTCCCAGTCTGTTTCTGGGTTAAGAATGTTAATACCTATCACGTGACAAGGATCATTACCCAGTGACGTCAGTGGTTGCTATTACACTAAACTACTAAAAAATGTAAGTGCCTCACTTTTCTTTCTTTAAATGTACTCTTTCCTTGATAAATGTTGTACAGCTTTACGAAGTGGCGATGGTGTGACTGAAAATTGCTGCTACCATTTTAAATCTCCAGGAAAAGTTCTGTCATGAAGGTTTGCCCAAACAATTGTGAACTTGCCTACAATAAGATTAGAGCTGTGTGAACAACAGATTTTTGGTTCACTGGCACTTCCAAAAAATTGGGGGAAAAATCATTTCAGGTCAAGCCAAAATGAAAGTTTTGGCAAACCAAAAAGTCTAGAAGCAGTTGTTTTGGGCCAAACTAAACCTTTTGTTCTCCCTGAAATTAAAATCTTTGATTTGATTGAGGGTTTCCTGTCAGCTTGTTTAGTGGGCTGCTGAGGAGCCAAAGATTTCCAGGCTCTACACTGTGGAGCTGGGAGTCTGGATCAGGGGACTCCCCTGACTGCCTTGGGACTCCCCTGGCTGCCCCCACGTCTGGAGTCAGGGTCTGCCAGTTGCTCCATTTGTTTATGGTAAAAATCAAACTAAAACTGATTGATTTTTCCAAACTGAAAAAATTCCTTTCCATGGGAAATTTCAAGTTTTCGTTCAGAATTGGAATGAAAACTTTTGAATTGTTGGAATTTTCTCTGGACTAGAAATTCTGAGTTTTGACCGTCTCTAGTTCAAAGTGGATTCCCTCTGGAGCATAGGTCATTTTGAGTGGATGTTGTCATATGTTGGTGTGACACAATCATCACTCATGGCCACGTCAGGACTAGGATTGTTAAATTTATGTTTATGTCCCGAAGGGGATTTTAGTTCACCCATATCTGGTCTTGCTATGCCTGTGGTAGAGTATTATGAAAATATCTGGGCAAATACTTCATAATGTATTTAATACATTTTGCCTGTTTCTATTAATTAGTTGTACATGACCAGATCATGTTTTTCTTGAATTATTCATCATACAATTTCTGTGAATAATTCTTGGTCTGTCGATACTGCCATTTTGGAACCCAAATTTTTGGGAACTTCTTATTCTGCAAACAAATTTTAATATTTCAACTATTCCTCCTGATTCAAGGAAAAAACACGGGCTGAAATATCAGAATTTGCCACAGGACAGAAATTGATTTTTGTTCAACTCTACAAATAGATTTATTGGATTATTTTCAGAAAAAGAACACTAAGATGCAGAAACAGTCAAAGTGATATCATTAAAATAAATTAAAAAGAATATCTGCATTTTCCTTCTTTTTCCTCCCCCCCCCCCATCCACATATATGCCTACGTCTAATCATGAAGCATTTCCTTAACAAAATTGATGAATCAAGAAAATAAATGGCCTAAGAGTGAGAGCTCAAAACAAGTAAGTCTCACCAGCTTCCAACAGCTGTCATCTTGCTGTGATGTCTCAGCATTGTTCTGAATTAGTCGTCCATGAGCTCTAGTCAGAAGAGTTTAAAAAGTTTCTTCATTACTTGAGCCAAGGAGCTTCTAGCCAATAAGAACACTGTAAAACATGTGACCAAACTCAGCTGGGCTGCAAGTATGGGCAATTCACAATTAAGTTGAAGGGAGTTTCATGCCACAAACAAATTAATCTTTTAGAACTTAAAAATATAGTGCAAAACATGCACAAAGAATTTTTAGAACTAATTAACTAAAAAGAAAGCCAGACAGAACTGCTTAAAAAGTATATTATATATGTTCTTACACCATACTCATTACTGTGGTACCTGAGCACATTTTATAGTGCATTAGCATTAGCCACGTGCTACTGTAGTATTTGGCACGTTTGTTCTCTCATCCTCTCCCCATGGGGAGAAGAATGTGCAGAGGAGTGTTATTATAGTAGAGGGGTTTTTTGGTTGGTTGGTTTTGGTTTTTTTAATAGTCTTGTTGCTATGTGTTTATGTTAGAGAAGGCCAGGTCAAAGAAATGTGTCTTGCATTTGAAGTAGAAAGTGGTAAAGTTATTCCAGTCTTGGACTAGCCCTCAAGAGAGTTCTGTCTCCCACACAGATGCGTTTTATCTTATTGTTGAGAGTCCCATTGTGCCAGAGGCAAGGCCAGGTTAACCCATCACTGGGTGCTAAGCAAACATACTTCTGGGCTGGTGGCCACAGATCAATTAGTCAGTACCAATAATTGATCTGAAGGATGACAGAGTATACTACCTTTGTTCTAGCACAGACTAGATGGAGAGATTGGTCAGAATCAATACTGGATCCCAGAGGGAAGGGGGATATGGGTGCCCAAAAATGGACTCACCTCCCCAGCAGCTTGGCACTCTGTTTCCAGAACTGCTTGCTGGTCTTGACAGCCACAATCAGGGCCAGGCCCTAGCTGATTCTGAAGGGAGGAGGATGAGCATGGATGTCCGGTCTTGGAGCTGCAGACCGAGGCTGCTTCATCTTTCCTCTCTGAGAGGCCTACTGCCAGCCCCTGGCACTAACATCTTTGATCAAGGCAGGCAAAACCTAACCATTGGTTGCCTGTCTCAACTGCCTCTAGTCAGGTCAATCCTGAGCTGGAAACCTACAGAGACATGAAACAAGGGGAGGTAGAAATCTGGGCCCAGTCAGGGCCTCAAGAGGCAGGAGAGAATCTGCAGGGAGGGAGGGAATAAACCATCTCCACCCGGGAGGAGGTATGAAGTGGAATTAATTTGCACACCACAATTTTGGGCCTTAGGTGTGTCCTGGGCCATAGTTTGCCTATGGTGTTAATCCAGCCCTGGCCAGAGTAGCATTTCTGTTGTCCACAGTCTTCATCCCAGAGTTTTAGACAATATTTAAATGTCCTAAAACCAAGGCTATGGAGTGCTCTGAAGATAGGGCTGTGACCTTGAACTTGATTTGACATTTTATGAGAAACCAGTGTAGAGAGCAGAGGACAGGTTTGATTTATTCAAGCTGTAGCCTGTGTTGCTGAGGAGAGATGCTGCAGCATTCTGTACTAATTGACGTTTCCTGACTGCTGCAGGCTTCCTGCCCAGGTATATCATGTTGCTGTAGTTCAGCCAATAGATGATAAAGGCGTGCATAATTGACGCCAGGTCATCATCCACCATGATGGGGCAGTCTTCTAGCCAACAGAGATGGTAGAAAGCATTTCTCATGGATGCTCTTATGTGAAAACTGAGTGTCAGCAAGGAATCCAGGCACACTCCTAGATTATGGACTAAAGTGACAAATTGTGGGTGCATAACTTTAACTAAAGGGGACCGCACTGCAGCTGCAAACTCTTCAAAATACTGTCCTATGCCCACCAGCACCACCTCTGCCTTGCTCAGGTTGGCCTTCAACCAACTGTTCCTTATCCATGAGCTGATCTCCCCCAACCTTTGGACCATCTTGATGGTAGTGGTGCAGTCACATGTGATGAAAGATAGAGCTGTGTATCATCTGCATATTGCTGGTGCTTGAGTCCATGTTGTCTGGATAGTTCACCTAGTAGTTGCATGTAGATGGTGAAAAGGACCAGAGAGAGAATTGATCATTGTGGGACTCTAGAAGTGAAGGGATAAGTGGTGGAGGTGCAGTTTCCCATCACTATGGTTGGGTGTCCCCCTCCAAGAAGGACTCAGATGATTTTAGTGAATTGTCCTGGAACCTGGTCACCTCTCTCAGACAAGAAAGTAGTATCTCATGGTCAACAGCATCACATGCTGTAGAGGTCCAGGAGGATGAGAACGGATGTCTGCCCTCTATCCATTAAGAGGAAGTGATTGTGCAGCAGTGCAATTAAATTGGTTTCAGTTCCATGTTCTGACCTGAATCCATATTGTGCTGGGTCTACAGTGCTAACTTCATATTAGCTCCATCTCTGGTGTGCAGGTGAATTAAACAGTGTGGGCTTTTTCTTGTACCTCAGGTGTGAAATAGTTAAAGATTGAATGCAAGTCCAGTGAGGCATATAAAAGCATTCTTCCAATGACTCGAGGTCATATTTTGCTTTATATTAAGAAAATACTTAATAAATGTGTGCTACAATTAATTGTGATTGTGTCAGAAAATAAACTTCACCACAAGATGCTTTAGTTGTACTAAAATTCTGACAGATAATTATGGCTGGCTTCAGAGCTCCCTAGATGGCAGTAATGATATAAACCATGGCTGACTAGGTTCCCATAAATGTATCTTCTCTATTAATATCTCTGCATTAATTTCTGAAAATACAATTTATGAACCAATGCCAAACAAACAATGCAAAATAGACACTGACCAAAAATAGTAAAAAAAAAAAAAAAAAAAAAAGACTCAGACCACATGATCTGAGCTTCTGAGAGTCATTAGTAACTGATTTTTAAAAAATCTGTTAGATTTTTCCACTCGCTGCCATGCTGGATTTTGTCAAGTTTTACTTCTGGAATTTTAGTTTGAGTAACAAGCCAAAATAGCTATTAGAAATTGAGTGATTTTAAGACCCCCCTCCTCAAATAAAATAAAAGCACCATTAAAAATAACCCATTGAATAGAATCCCACTAAGTTGGAGGATATAATGGAACAATTTTTGTGAGTGTCAAGTGTGTAGACTCCAAAAAGGAACCAACAACTCCTTGTTCACAGGTACAGGGGAAAACTACTCAAGCTTTAAAACAGTCAGCTATGGAGCAACCACAGTTTTGTCTCTGCAAGCTGCAACACCTATACCTATAGCATTGCCTATGGGGAAAGGGCAAGCACAGAAAATACTCTCAAACAACAAATAATAATAAAGGGATTATTTTCTCATAGAAAGATTCTCAGATTAGCCCTAAACATTCATTACCAAAATTTCATTACCAAAATTTGGGAACTCAAGAGAATATGATTTCTCTCTTACAAAAAAGTTTGTTTGTGCCACAGACAAAAGAATTTAGGGAAGCAGTCCCAGGAAGAAAGATGGTGGTTGTATCTGCAACAGGCTGAAGCCAGTGATGATTTTGCGGTGGACAGAAGACGATTAGGTACATTACTTATGAATGAAGGTACATTACTTATGTGTTATGTTTCCTGTGCAAAAGTAATCTTATGGAATTCTGCAGGCACTTGTCTGACAGATTATATGTAACTGAACTAGCTTTGGGGGGTATCGTGCTAGCATGCTTACAAGTGGTAAGGGACACCAAGCGACTGGAGAGTTGCAAGACATGTAGGTCTTGTTTTCTGCAAGTGTGTACTTAGAAATACTTTTTCCACATGAAAGATTGTACCAGTGAAAACCCCTGAATCTGCATGCACAAATACCAGGCTGCCCACACATCTCAAATCACAGAACCCAGGAATAGGCACTTATGCAGTTTCCACTTTGAACTTCCAAAATCCTGGTTATTGATGCAAATGTGGGTTAATAAGTGCAAAGTTTGCATGGATTTGTGCATAAAAACCCATTGTGCACTTTAAAAATCTGTCCCTTAACATTATGTGTCCTAAACATAATTTATTTTCTTAACTGTGGAAGATTATCTTGGGTAATTTAACAATCCTCAGAATAATCTGCTTTATCAATAACATAATTTCCTATTTTGTTTTAGTTAGTGCTTATATATAGATAGATTCCCCTATCTTTTTCAGTTTTACTAATATTTTCAATAAATTTTAGAATGTACGTAAATTAAATTTTTAAAAAATAATTCTACAATTAAACTACTCAGTTTTAGGGGTATATTAACAAAATAGACATAGTAGTGTAATGGATTGCTTGATCTGTAAAGTGAAAAATGTTTTAGACATTGATAGATATAATTTATGTAGTTTTACCTGATTCGCTTTCAACTCTTCCAAGTTAATGCTAAATTAGGTAATTTATTTGAAAATAATTTGAAAATTTCTGTCATTCTTACCTATTACTATTCTTCCCATTTAACCAATAATTTTCTTTTCTTGGACCTCTGATATATGTGGAAATGCACGCTAAGTTATTTCACACAAATTCAGGCTTATTCATTCTATTTACATACTTTAGTTATATTTTAGTGCACGAGAAAAATAATGTCATAAGCACTATTAGGACTGTGCGGGCAGCTGTGCGTGTTGCCATCACAGTGCCCCATATACAGGTGCAGAGACTTTCAGCAAGGGCAATCTTGCAGGTGATATCATGGCTGTCCTTTGCTCCCAATCGCTATATATTCATGCTTGAAACTCCTTGCCCTTCCAGCTAAAAGTCTTGCAGGCTCCCAGTCAGCTCAGTGGTACTGAGGCCTTGAGTAATACTTGAATCTTGCTGTAACCCCCAAACTTGCCTGTTCCAGTTATTTTTTCTGACATCCTTTTCATTTTTGTTTTATAAGAAGGACATGAGAGTTTTAACTCACTGTGACAGCTGGGGAGAACCTGGGTGGAGTACATGGTGTTGGGAATATGTGAGTAGATACCCACCCATGCTGCCAGGAATGCTAGCCTGCACTACTAGCAAGAGTAAATTTCGTCTCACTAGCCAGCCCAGTGCTGGTACAGCTGGTAATAGCAACAATTTTAGATACAGACAAATATACTGTTGCAGAGTGCTTAATTCCTATATATATAAAAATAGCTAGTTAATAGACAAAAATGTTAGGTGCACAAGAATATGTAACATAACTCCTGGGTTTTGTAGGATCCATAGGACTTGTGCATTGCAGCTCTTTACATGCAGAACAATCATGAATGATGGATAGCTCTGTATGGATGATTTTTGTGGTTATATATTGTTAAGAAACTGGATGTACACTGAGTTTTTATTGGTGGCAAAAACCTACATAGAATTGATACATTTGACAAAAAAAACAAAACCCTGCAACTGAAATTCTAAAAAGAATTAACAGGAAATAATTTGTAATTTGAAACTGTAATCTTTTACTCATCACATTCCTTTACAGCACCTAAGACCAGGACTGAGAATGAGTATGCTTTCCCTCAGGTTACACAGCAATTTTCTTACTATGATTTTGGTTTCCTCCAGAGATATTTCCCTATTAGGAAAAAAAAGAAAAGAGAAAGGAAACCAAAAAGTGGTATAAAATTATCACAAATAAATGATTGTTGTGAACACAAATGAAGTTCAAAAAGTATTACTGGATAGGAAATTGATTTTTTGCTTTGTTTCAATCAGCATATTGAACATTATCTGTAAAAATGACCATTAAGGGTACTGTGAGCCAAAAGGAGATACGTTTAAAGAGTGATGAGGGTCATGGGAGGGAGAGACATACTCAAACCTACAATTATTGATAGGATGGATTTTTTTTCCTTTTTCACAGAGAGTTAGAGATACTGAACCTATTATTACATGGTCCTAATTACACATCTAGGCAATAGATCATTGATTTTAGGAGAAATACCGACTGACTGGGGAACATCACTAATTGTTCCTTTTTTGTTGGCATACTATCTGACTGCAGTAATTATAGAGCTGCTTCCCCACTATCGTTTGCTCTGAAGATCTCCAAGAAATATTTCTTCCCAATTTACGAAGTCTTTAAGCACCTTGAGTCTCTTTAGCCCTTAACTTTTGTGTTTTCCCTCCCCCCATAGATATAGTGCAATATTCATGCAATGGTCAGATTGATTGTTTAAAAAATCTGAATTCTGAAGTTCTTGCATTGATTGCACAAAAGCTTTTAACAGCCATTGAGTGGCTTATTGCTTAGTATAACTAGTTGGCTAATTTGCACTGATTAGTGAAATCAGGTTCTACCCATATGGGAGATATCCATCTATGCAATGTCAGGGAGATGCTCAGCAAAAACCTGCAAACATAGCTGTACCTACTGTAGAACAGAGTTTTAAATAGTGTCAGAGTCGTGCTCCTTGCCCCCTCTCCCCCAAAGTCATGGATATTAAGTCCACAAAGGACCATTATATTCCTCTAGTCAGACCTCCTGCTTAACACAGGCCGTAGATTTTCATACACTGATTCCTGCATAACTTGTGGCTGACCTACAATCTTTCTTTTAGAAAGCCATCCATTCCTGATTTAAGGATCCCAAATGATGGAGAATCTACCACACCCTTATGTTACTCCATAACTTTCATTATGTTGACTCTAAAAAATGAATGCCTTAGTTCTAGTTTGAATTCATCTAGATTCCATATTCAGCCACTGAATCTTGATTTATAAGCTTTCCTCTGCTGCACTGCCCCTCATCCTGACCTGCAGGACTCCTTTCTATTCTACTCCTAGTATTCCACAGAACTGTGTTAATACTTCAGTCCCAGCCTTCAGAACCACCTGCTATTCTAGCCAGGCCTTGGCTTTCCCTTCACTCCAAAGATCTGAAGCAACTCAGAACATTATAGAGCAAGATGTCACAGAAAGCCACCTCACCCAACTACATAGGAACTTCTGGGATTTATTTTTGGACTGAGTTAAGATTAAAGCCTTCAACTCCTCCATGAGATAGCTGGGTTAAGGGATGGATAGCAATCTCCTAGAAGGTAGGACTAGCAGATATCACAATTCACCCTATGATTCAAATGCCTCAAAATGCATCTAATTAAAGCCAAACTTTTGAGAGACAATAGAGGTAATCTGATCTGAGAAAAGTGTTCTGAGAAGCTAAATACTGATCAAAAAGCCTTCTCCCAAGCCTAAAGGGGATTTTAAAAATCTGTAGACTGAAGCAACCAGGCTGATGCCCCATTGCAAAGATGCATCTTGACCATACGCATTGGTTCTTACACATACCTATGAAAGTAGGTACGATAGGTCCAAGTGTTTGTTTTATTAAATAGGCATCAGAGTCTTGATCCAAAACTTGTTTAAGACAATGGGAATCTTCCCATGGGTTTTGGAGCAAGCCCTAAAATCTGAGAGAACTGTGTTTATTTACTGAAAATATTTTCTATCAAAACACACTGTAAATTCTCCAAGTGTCTATGTAACCTATTGGTATGCGTATTTCTTTATATATATCTTCTGTATATCCTTGAAGTAATTAATATGATGGAAAGGTTGCCCTGGTTACTGCACAGATCATTGAATAACAGAGAAAATTGGTATGTAAACAGTAACACTTATCTAACTTATTGTCACAAAAGTAATTGCTGACAAGTGCATTCCACACACTCCACAGGCTCTATCCAGCCGAAATGCATTTCCTCCTTCAGAGCCTTCTAATTCAGAGCCTGCTCCCTATTTCAATGGAATGCTTCTCTCCACCCCAGAAGTGGCTGTGTAATGCCAGTTTCAGCATTACACAGCTACCTTAGCTGTCCTTTTCTCTGGGGTGGGGTCAAATGCCATCTTGCCATCAAGCTTCTGGAAGTGACAATCCAGCACCGCACTCCTTTGCATTCTAATGGAAGCGGTATGGTATTCCCTGTCCTACTGAATGTCAAGAAGGGAAGAGCATATTTCAAAAGGTTGTAGAGCCCAGATTTATGTCCCCACAGCTTCTCTCTTTGATAGAGCATCCCTGTTCCTCAACAACAATGGTGGGCAGATACCCCCCACAATTATCCCAGCAAATGAGGCCAGGAGGATCGCATAACACAAAAAGGGCCAGCACCTGATCTAGTGAAAATCAATACTGCTTCACTAACTTCAGTGAGGTCACACCCATTTACATCAAGATGCTTTAGAAGTGCTTTTAGAATATTAATTTTATAAAGACAACTGTCAGTCTTAGGACCCATCTTCTGCCACCACTGTGCTGTAGAAGCATTGCATTGGCTTTTAATATGCAGAATGGGTCACTCATTCTCCAGATATACTGGCTCACTGAACAGCCATTTTATACAATGTTCAAGGGATGTGCACATTACATGGGTGATCTGAATTCCATCAGGATAGTGAACTAAAAAAACTACACGTAGAACTGTGGCACACACTGCTAGTTCAATGTTTATCACATACATTCCATGACTAAAGCTACATGGAATCAGCAAGTGAATAGAAAGATATGACAGAATTTACTAGCTATATTTTGACAAGTAATTATTTTTGATAAAACCCAAAATCTGCTAAGAATATCTCAAATTGTTTATTTTGTTTACTTATTTTTAACAAGTACTCCTCAGTAAAGGTATTGAATACCGTATCTTAACCACTAAAATGGAGCTGCGTTTTTTAATACAAAAACTAAAATTTCCATTTCTTTAAAAAAAATAAAATTAAGTAGTGTATTTTGTGCCCACCTAAGGTCCAGTCCACCTGAGCCTTATTCATGAGACACCATTACCACAGAATTTGCTTCGAAGAGAAAATCCAGGATATATACTTAAACACACTTAAAACTGTCTTCACTAAGCAAGCTCACTAGCACCTCACACTGGATCCCACACAGGGTATCAAACAAATTGGGGACAACATCCTGAAAGCAATCTTTCCTAAATCTCCTCTTCTGGCCTTCGACAACCCCCCCATCTCATCTCCAGAGGCAAGATCCTCACAGACAAGGGCCCACCAACTCAAAACGGTACCAGACCCTGACAACACATGCAAAACCTAAAGACATAACTTCACAACTATGTGAATCAATAATACCCACAGCACCTTTCAAGATCCATGGGTCCTACACATACTTATCACAATATGTCGTGTACCTTTTCCAGTGCACTAAATACCCTCAATAATGACTATGAAAACAGACAACCACTATGCTCTCAAGTAAGTTATCACAGAAAAAATATAAAAGACAAAAACACACCATATCAGCCATCCTCAATGGAAACCTGCACAATTCCTTCAAAAGACAAGCCTGGGAGCTTAAACTTTGCTGAACCCTAAACCCTGGATTTACAGAGACACTGAAGTATGACTCATTACAATAATTTATAACACTACTACATGCTGATCCTTAATTTGCCTCTTTTGTTTTAAGTGGGAACAGCATATGTAAAATGCTTATACTTAAGTATTTGTCCCACCTTTCTCCAGGACAGAGGAAGAGCTCTGTAAAGCTTGAAAGCTTGTCCCTTCCACCAACAGAAGTTGGTCCAATAAAAGATATACCTCACCTATCTTGTCTCTGTCACATCCTGGGACAAACATGGCTACAACAACACTACAAACAACCATTAGTCTCACACACAGTCCACTGAAAGTAAATAGGATCATTTGTTTTTGTACAGCTCCTTCCTTCAAGAATTACTGAATACTTATTTCTGATACTAAACCATAAGTGAAAGATGAACTATTAATATTTTATATGGAGCCATAAATGTATTTAACACTTTACTAAACATTTAAGAATAAAATGGTCTGGAGAACATACACTCTAACATTGTACTAAAATTAAATGAAGTTATCTTTTACAGCCCAGATTTTCATAGCTTTGCATGCAGACATGGTATGTATGAGTGTACATAAATGACCTGTTGAATGTCTACATGGTCATTTCTGTGCCATTACTCCTACTGCACATGCGAGCTGTGCGTGCATGTAGTTAAGAAATATAGGCCAATATTTTTATAAGTAATTGCATAGAAATAACTGAGTTTTAACACTAAGTTGGCAAATTGTATGTCTGCCTGTTTCAAATTGAGGTATCAATTAACAAAATACTAGCATATTTTTAACTTGCTAGGAAATCTGAATAACTGTATAATATTAATATATCATGGTATAATTCACAAGACCAAGTCATGAAAGATTTTAAGGTGAAGCCCAAGTTCAGACTAACTAAGATGCTTATTTCAACTGGATAAATTTAGACTGATGGGGTAATGAAAGGGGCATTGACAACCACTTGTGAGCTCCTTTAACATATCTATTTTCAGGAAATGTAACATCTGGCATATACTACATCCATTATCCTATCTGTCCAGCTTAAGTGCACACAAATAATATATGTTCATGACTGATTTCCCTGCTGATGTCTTTATTATTACTTTGAACAGATGAAATCTATGTATTTAGTCCAGGCTTTTACTGTTAAATTTTGTTTTGCACATTCCTATGTCAAATTGCTTAATTGTGTGATATTTACATCACTCTATCTAAACATTTTTCATTGTCATACTATTTTCTCAATAAGACAATGAAGGGATAACGAATGTAAAATGAAAACTGAACAGAAATCAGAATTTCTTTAATCCCAAACTGTATTTAGAAAATTATTTATAAGCTTTAGCAACGGAATCATTAACAACTTATCTAGGAAACGATGGTAGACAATATGAACTGCTTCCTGAGAGTCATATGTTTTGAGGCCAGAAAGGACCATTATAATCATCTGGTCTCACCTCCTGCATAACACGGAGCATAGTATTTCACCTAGTAATTGCTGTATCAAACCCATAACTTCTTTTTGAATTACAGAATATTTTTTGATAGACATTCACTCTTGAGCGCTGGAGAACTGATGACATGCCTTAGAAAATTGTTCCAATGGTTAATTATCCTCATAATTAAAAAATTTACACCTTTTTTGTAGCCTTTGGCTGCTAGATTAAAGAACCCTGTTTCTTCTATGCTTTCATGCAGATGCATGAATTCAAATTCAAAAGTGCTATATGCACAACTTATTGGGAGAGTTAGGAGCTCCCATATTCAGTAAATGCACAAAATGAATGATACTGAGAATATCTTCCCTGGGTATTTTTAATAACAACTCTTACATATAGATCACATTCTCAGGTATAACACCTAATGATATCACGTCAAAACCCTGACAGACAATTTATTCTACCTGAAGTCACTCTGCCTAACCGTTTCATAAGATGGTGTTCATCAAAACTGGCACTTAGAATAGATAGAACTGCACATGAGAGATGTTAAATCATGATCAGACTCCGGTAGACAATCCCAGTGCAAGTTAAAGAAAATTCAAAACCACTAATATCAGGAAATGTTTTAGAATTTCAGAAAATGGCTGCCACATTTATATAAACAGTCTCTTTACTACCATCATCTAACCTCTAGTTTATAAAATAGTTCTGAAATACCTTGAAGAGAAAATGTGCTATATAAAATTAGTTTCTAAACTATTACATATCAATGAGAGGAGACCATATGTGAACTCCAGCTAATATTGCTTTCAGAAGAAATATGGTCCTATGTTGAGGCATTACACGGGGACTCAGGAGATCTGTGTTCCATTCCCAGTTCTGCTAGATTTCCCATGTGACTTTGTGCAAATCACTTATTCTATTTGTCTCTCATTTCCCCATTTGTAAAACAGGGATAATGTCATTTCTCCCACCCTTGTCCATCTTGTCTACTTAGGCTGAAGCTCCTCAAGGGAGGTTCTCTTATCTAACACAATGGGACCCTGATCTCAGATGGGGCTTTTAAGTTCTACTGCAATGTAAATAATAAAATATGTGGTCTAATATTTATTACAAACCTCTGTTTTCAGTAGCTCCTAGCTTTCACCTTTTTGGATGACGTTTTCCAGACCTGTTTTCTGCCTAAAAAATAAGTGTGAGAAAAAAAGTTTCCTTTTTTTGTGTGTGTTTAAAATACAAGCCCCCCAAAAGCAAAGATTTTATGACCGTCAGGAAAACAGCCCTTATAGGAGAGTGCCATTGAGTGTTCATCGGAACTTTGGGTTTGCTTTGACAGTTACGGAAGTTTACAATTCATATGTACTTAGAATATGTTTTTTAACCACTTTATACCAATGTTCTAAGCAGATCAGGTTGCACTACACACACAAACATTGGGCTAACTTTAGCGGCATAGCATGTGCAAGAATTCATGCATAGTGCTGAATTAAATACTGCATAGATAAAGGTGTGAAATGAAGGCAGGAAGGCTCTTCAGCAGCTCTTGCCTCATTTGCTATATATCTTGTACAGAAGTGGCTTTATACACAAAGTAAGACACAGCAGTAAAAGAAGCTACACACTGTAGAAATGCAGCTCAGCTATAGCTATAGCTAAGATTGAAAATTACTTATTGTTTAAAAGATGATTATTGTAAAATCCACTTTAAGGGCAAGGGAAGTAGAGACATCCTTCTCTCCTGCCCCATCCCCTACAAATATTTGTCTCTCAACAATTCCTTCCCATGGGTATTGCACCAGGCCAAGGGAGGGGGTTGGGGTCTCCTTCCCTCCACTGTTCCCTGATCAGGGGAGGAACCCAGAACTTGTCTCCATTCCCCATGCTGCCTCCAGTAGTGGGGAAGGGGGCTCCAGGGTGACCTTTCTCCTTGATGCTGCTGCTGGGGAAAAAGAGAGGTCAAAGCACAAAAGAAAAGAGTGCAGGAAGGATAGGATGGGATCAAAGCTATGCATTTTGGAATGTTGGGAGGGCTTCCGTTCTGCCTCTCTAATCTTCCCCACATCCAAACCCCCCCATGTTTACCCCTCCTTCAAAACATGCTCCTACCGATCAATTCATTGTCAGTTCCTGCACTCTCTGCCCAGCTGCTCAACCTATGGGCTCCCACCCAGGGCGAGGGAGGGAGGAACAGGTTGTGCAGGAAAGGCAGAGACTGGAGACAAGGAAATTATGCGGGGGAGGACTGGCCTATGAAATATGAGGGCACTGAGAATTTATTTTTTTTAAGAAGGAAATTAATTGCCCAAAATTTCATTAATGCATGTCAAGTTGCCCAGTGGTGTCTCATACCCTTTGAAAACATCAATCTCAGCTACACTCAGTCCTCTGAAAATTAGGAGGTGAAGAGTTAAAGCAACACAAACTTAAGTGTTGTAAAACCAAAAAATCTATAGAGTTAATGTCCATGCCCACCCCTGCAGCACAACCTTAACTCTGCCCTCTTCAAGTGATGCCCCAACACTCCAAATGCACACGTACTAAGACTCTGCCCTTATAGATATTCTGGAATGTTCTGGAAACAGAGCACATGAGCACTGTTTTGTTAAGTCTAACACATTCCCTATGTGAAGGCAAAACTCAGGTTTAGGTCAGGTGTAGCAAACAGGAGCTGCCTGCACTGAACCTACTCTATACAAGCCACCCCAGACTGGCTAAATGTTACTACTCCTTCACCTGTACCCTGAGGATTCATTCTGTGACACTACCTCTACTTACCCATCACTAGTTCCACAGACCAGCATTATGTATAACCCCCGCTTGATGAGTCCCCATGACAAGATGACACCTGTGCACCATTACTGATACAACTTTCAGAACTCAGCACTGCAATGAGGCATAGTTGATCCCTCAAGGTAAACATGCACCTCCTCTGATATCACAGTGACAACTCTTCCAACCTGCTTCAACTAATCCCTCCATCATTCAATGCATCTACACCTAACACAAGTGGAGTGCATTCAAACAAGAACTGGAATTCCAGTCTATGGAATGACATGCTACACAAATAATGATTCCTTTTCATGTGTTTTTTCCTGTCTCCTTATGTCACCACTCTTACTTTAAGCTCCAGAGAGCAGAGTTAAGGTCACAAGGGTTCATATACCTTAACATTGTATTTCCTGGTGTCCCGACATTTAAGTTTGTTGCCTTCCCTCTTCGTTTCCTTCACTTGCCATTTCCTAGTTTTAGAGAACTCTGTCATTGACTTGTACATTCTGGAATGGCACAAGTTATCACCTGGCAATCTGACCTGTGCATTAACAAGGTATTAGGGTTGATAGGTATTAGGGTTGATAATATGTATTTAAGGCTTTTTTTTTTTTTTTTTAAGAAAATTATGTTATGTTGTATTATTTGAGAAATTATGTTATGTAATTAAAGGTTTTGAGAAAAATTTCAAGAGTGTCTAAATCACTTTTGAAAATGGAACTTAAGTGCCCATTTTACTTAGGTGCTTTCCAAAATTTTATTCTTTATCCTGAAGGATCCCTGAAGTACTTTTCAAACTCAGTTGAAATCAAACACTACTGAAAGGCAGCCATTTCTGAGTTAGAGGCAGGGCCAGATTTATACCTTATGCACTCGTAGGCACAGCTCTTCAGCGCCCCCTCTGCCTACAGCTGCCCTTCACCTTTTCTGTGCATGGGGCAGGCACGGAGCTGGGGCAACCAGCTCGAGCAGCGGGAATATGCTCCCCCTTGGGCACCAGCTTCTGGCCTGGCCAGGGGACGGGGCCTCAGGGGAAAGAGGAGGAGGCAATGAGGCCCCAGGAGAGAGGAAGAGGAGCAGGGCAGTGGGGCCAGAGTTCTGGTGTTTATGTGGGTCCCTGGGCATGTGCCCAGGTGGTAATTTGCCACTATTTGTGCCTCTAGGCACATGTCTACTATGCCTAATTGGAAATCCGGCCCTGGTTGAATGGTGAGACAACTTTTGCACATCATGTTGCCCAAAGGTCTGGGGAAGGAAAATTTTAGCTAAAAGCACTATGGCAAACCCCTCTTTTGGAGAAAAAATGTCAAGGGATCTTATATTGTTGCACAACTAACCAGGAAACCAAATTTTAAGACCCACAAACAGTAAGTTGCATGGAACTGGATTTCTCTACCTCAAGGGCTGAGTCTGCCCTTACAAGATGTAACCCTGTGATTCCAGGGTGTCAAGCCATTCTAAACATCATGTTTTAACCTCTAAGCCACCAAAGAGTCACTAATGCATGTGTGCTCATGGAAAACCTAAGTGACTCGTTGGATTTTTACGCTGATGTGACTTCCCTCATTTCCCTTTTTGATGCACAGGCGTATACAACAAATTTGCAGGATGAACTTTTATGATTTCACAAACAATAAAAGATAGACATGCTGTGTAGTGCTATCAAGGAACTTTGCTTTCTTGTTGTCTCCACCCCCTAATCATTCCTTCATTTGACGTTGCTATGGCAATGATAATTATTCTTGATCAGCAGGATACAGTAATTACTGCAATAAAATCATATAAAGCTTGTCACTACACGTGAGAAACAAGAATAGTCTGTTCAATTATGCACCCTCCCCTTTAAGATGATTTCCACTTCTTTTGCAATCAAATAGTAGTAGGTAAGACGTGAAACTCAGCTTTTATTTTTGGCTGACTTCATTTTTTTATTTAAATAACTGGCAGTTGCCAGAAGCTGTTTGGCTTCTATGAATTACCCAATCACAGACATTTTCCACAACCAATGTGAGAACTGAATACTATTTTTTATTCCTGAGAATTTATTGCAAAATGAAATATTTTAGTATTTTGAAATCTTTGTGAAACATTGCAACACTGAGCTAAAATTTTGTAACCAGGCAAAATTCCCTAAGTAACAGTTTGATGCTTAGTTTATGGATCTGACATAATAAATGCTAAAGAGAAACATTTTATTTCTAAGTAATTTATTCCTGGTGATTTTATGTTGGCTGTGTGTATTGTCTGGATTCTACCTATACAATAGAATCTATGATACAAGAGAAGTCTTTTATGCTGTTTCTTAAATGGAATGACTAGTGATTATTGTTTATCAGCGATGCAGAAGGCTTACATAAGACTTGTTTACCCCTGATTTGTCATTTTTATTGGTAGATCTTCTTTTTCGAAGTGGATGTAACAATGAGATGATAGATGGAGGGCATTCCATGATATCCAACATCCTGGAGACATCCATCATTAATATTAACTACTTTTCTAAATTTATAAATTGTAAACCCTTTCTAGAGATTAATCATTTTCTTGTATGTGGCATGTCTTTTTTTTTTTTTTTTTTTGTATAAGTGAGTAATTAGCTCTAGGAGTCCAGTTCCATGTAGAAATGGAAACACTGATAGGTTAAAAGATTCTTGAATAGAGTTTATAAGTGATAGCAGAACAATTAACTACGCCAATGATACTGGACATACTGCCTAAGTTATTTCTGTCTCTGAAAGCATAATAGCCTACTTTCCAGTACCAGCATCACTAGAACTGGCAGAATCTGTCTCTGCAATTCAGTGTCAGATTTCTTTATCCTCCTATTTGTGTCGCTAGGTGTTTGAGATATGCAGATATGAATCAGTTTTATGCTGGAAATTTTCAGGAGGTGGGACTTGGGAGAATGTCACAGGATGTGATCAACATTTCCAGCTTTCTATATTGTTCTAAAGAAAGGCATCGAAGTGGCTGGTTGGGGAATATCTGCTGATCCTACAGGTCTTTAAATGGAGGTTTAAAAAGGAACCCACACTTTTCAGATCATGTTCAGCAATTCCATTCATTTTATTTCTATACATGACATAGGACTATATTGATGAATATATAATTTACAGGACTCTATCCTGAAGTACTGGATGGGAATGGGGCTGAAAAATCTTCAAGAAAGATTTGTTATTTATCTGTCAGCATTTACTCCTCATTTCACAAAATTAATATTTGCTTCACATCAACAACATGATCAACACTTTACAATGCACAAAAATAAAGCCAGTCCCTATCTAAGACAGATGATAGGTACTGGGAAATCTGAAAATCAGACCATTTCCCCCTTCCCCTCATAATTAATAATTAATTAATATTTATTAATTAAATATAAACTCACTTCTTGTGAGAATCCAAGTATTCTGACTAGACTGCATTTCACTGGCTAACATCTCTGACAGTGTTTCTAACAATGCAGTGTGCTCTAGTGCTTTTCATAGGCGACCTGGAGTAAAGAGCTCTAGATTCTAATCCCGTCCTTCCCACTAATTCCATTGCGTGACCTTAAGCAAGACACCTGGACCTACATTATCAAGCATGTCCGTCAATTGAAGTGTCTTCAGATTTGGTTGCCCAAGCTGAGACGAGGAGAGGCCTGATTTTTAGAGGTTGAGTACCCCATAATACAGCAAATGAAGCCAATGAGGTGTAAGATCTTCTTCACAGAACTGTTGTGAAGCTTAATGAATGCTTTTTGATCCTTAGATAAAAAGTATTATAAGCAGTGTGAAGTCCTAGAATTTACTATATGAATAAACCACCCATATCTGAGTAACAAATCAGGGATGAAAATACATATACTTAACTTTTTTCGGGGGGAAGGAAGAGTGAGAGGGGAATGACAACCAATTGATGAACACTCACTATAATGAAAACATTGCATAATTTTATTACTAAGTCAGCGAAAGATACATCACAGTTTGTTGCATGAACATGTATCCTGACAAAGGGTTTCCTAATAGGGAATATATTGTTCATAATAACGCTGAATATCTCTTCAAGCCAAAGCATTACCACAGGCATATGTTTTATTACAGGATGTGACACTATACTCAGGAAATTGGACATTAATGTATGTTTCAAATAAATAAATAAATAAATAAATAAATAAATAAAATGCTTATCTCGTCTGAATGCTTTTGTGGATACAACAGGACTTGTTTGCCAACTAGCCCGCAGATGCTGTGAAAAGCTGTTGGCCAATTTGCTGGGAAATTATTGTTCCTAGAACCTTTAGTTTTATTAGTCTCTGAATTCTCCTTCCCAGGCAGCACATGGCAGGCGATCAGAGTTTTCCTTTCTATGTGAAGTATGTAGTTATCTCTGCCCAAACAAGACAATGTTTCATTTGTTCATCTTACGAAAGGAACTGCTGGAAGATGTTCCAGCCTTCTGCAAGGAGATCAAAGAACTGCTAAGACATGGTGGTCAAGTATTTCCCTTTCATCTGGATATATTGTGTGTGACCATATGCCATTCTCAAAGGGTGAAGAAGGTTTCTAATCATTTCAGGAGGAGTACTCAGATGACAGAGAAGAAAAAGGAAGATTAAGAATAATCTATAAACAAACCTCTACAAGGGAGGTGCAGGTAAAATACCTGGACTGAAGTAGTTCACTGAGGCTTACAGAGATTCATTACATGGGAAAGATAATAGGGATAATAGTGATTATAAAGAGACAAAAGATGGGCCTGAAACAAAAACCTAGATCCAAATCCTTTGAAACTTCAGAAAAACTTGAATGTAGTTTTGTGCTTTGCTGCTTGGTCCATTTATAAAATATATGGTGCAGAGAATTAAATGAAAATTAGAATGTCATCTAATATTGATTAAACAGATGTCAAAGCATTTGTGATGCTAAAGAATTTGTCATTACCTCAGCATAATCCACAGTGGTTTTCAATGATAGTCTCTATTAGAAAGTGTTATTTGCTCTTTGTGAGAAAGAT
Organism: Emydura macquarii macquarii; assembly: GCF_026122565.2. Classification (NCBI taxonomy): domain Eukaryota; kingdom Metazoa; phylum Chordata; order Testudines; family Chelidae; genus Emydura; species Emydura macquarii. Next base: position 3,283,156 of record NW_027131105.1, on the reverse strand, counting down.
CACTCCACAACAATAAAAAGCAAATCATACTATTTGCAATATACTTGCAACTTCTGCAAAAACCAGAGAACCACAGAATACGTAAAAGAAAATCAGTGAGAGAAAGAATGTACCATATTTTGATTAATAACATTGCAGATAACCTGTGAATTGAGCAAAGGTTTCCTAACGGCACATACATAAGCAGATGCAACATAAAAAAAATTAAAAAAAATCACAGGATGACGTTTTCTTCCAGTATAGTTTTGGGGTCTTTAAAAAAAACTGGATAAAATTCAGAAAAACAAATGAGAAAGAAAATGTATTATATTGCATTTGACTGATTTAAAAAAGAAACTCTCTGTAGAGTCAGGATGGTAGAAGCATGGATGCATTCTCAGCATCTCTTGTGAACTTCCAGCCAGTGAAGTGAGAATGAAATTGCTTGAGGCAAAACCTGTTAATGTAATTGGTTTGTCACCTTAAAATTTCATCCAGATTCCACTTGAATGTCAAAAATTTACTTTAATTTAATAAAGCAAGCAATGATGTTTATGCAATTTAATTACTTTAAAGTTTGCTGCTCTTTTGCTTTATTAGGGAAATTGTCAGTATTTTATCTATTTTACACAAAATTTAAGAATGAAATTCTCCCAGTGTTTCATAGCATAGTTGGGATTAAGGGACCAATCCTGCAAACTACACTGAAGTGATCAGGTGTTGAATGTGCTCCGTAATTTGCAAGTTTGCACTATAAGCATATTACAATTGAACATGCAGTAGTGCTGCAGGCAAGAGTGTAGCAAGAAAGTATATTTTAAACACAGTATCCTCCCAGTGGCCATTCAGCAACACTGGGACCCAAAAGTTTCCACCAAGTTCTGTTGCAGAAGAACTTTATTCAGTGCATCTTGGGAAAAATGTCAGGCCCCAGCATTATTAAATGACTACAGAATACATAGACTGAACTCTGCTGTTTGTTTCCAGAAAGTTGAATTAACCTCTGCAGGTCCATCTGGTGGTTCAAGTTTGACAAATTGTATTTCTAAGGGGAACAGCCAATCCTTTCTATCGCCCCTTCACTTAGAGTAGGGACTGCTACATGCCTGACCTCTCCAGAAAGGGAAGGGGTGGAATTCTTGTTGTGCGGCTCCTCTGAGGCCAACCCCCATTCAACGCTAATATAATCCATGGCCTAAAGCTACAATCTGGCCCACAGTGTTGATACTAGCTGAGATCTTTGGTGAATAATTAGAGAAGCATGTTAGTCTCAAGAATCAGATGCACCTGCTGCATATAGATGTAATTACATAACATTTCTGTCCTGGCCCATTTTAATAGTAACAATATTATCATTTTTGTTACAGTGGAAATAAGCAATATTAAACGCAAGTATCTGCTGTATAAATATTTATGCAAGAGGAAAGGGTTCTTCTGTGCAACCCACAAGTGACAGACAAACATTCAACACTGAACTCAGTAAAATAGCCTTTTGGTGGAAAAGCTGAGGAGTGTTTAGACAGATGGCTAGTTTGCTACATTGTTTTTCCAATGCTAGGTGCTGTACTGAAAACAAATCTATAACATCCTTTTCTCTAATACTGCCTATGAATTACACCAAAGAGAATGTATTGCAGTTCATGAATTTACTGCAGGAAGATATGCCCTTTCAGAGAACATAGTTAGGTGCCATGGGAATCTGCTTGGGAACTTGCTGAGAAATGCAGCTAGGAAAGGCCATAACATCAGGGAGTCTTAACCAACAGACAGGAAAAATTAAGAGAAACAAACAGATTATTTTAAATGAAAAATCTTCCATGAATTTTAAAGAGTTTAAAAAAAAAACCCAAAAGAGTAAGTTCCTTCAGCTACTGTAACTAGCTGAGGCAAGTTCTTCCTTTGGTATTTCTTAACTTGGGAGATTCTTCCCTTTAGCTATATAACAATTTATACCTAAGGGACAGGAGAAAGTTGATAACTAGGATTAGGTGAACTGGTTTGGATAAAGGTTTGAGTTGAAACTCTGCCCAGAATTTGAACCTAGAATTTTTTTAATTGAAGTTTGAGAAAGTTTAATTTTCTTGTTACTTTCCCTTTTTTCATATCCCGATATCCTTTTCTGATTCCAGCTGTGATCAGGAGACATTCTCAAGTACTATAGCCCAAGAGTTGCTGTTCTTACACTATTTACACAATGGTCAGAAACTGTAACAAAGGGTATGTCTACACTGCAGAGCGAAGTCGATTTACTTTAAATTGACTTTCACCCGCCAAATTGTAGAAGTCGCAGGAGTGTGATCACACCACGCTCCTTGCGTCGAACTCTTGTTCCCCACTCGCCAAGATTGGGTTGACGTTCAAAGCGGTGCACTGTGGGTAGGTATCCCACAGTGCAACTAGCTGCAAAGGCTTTTGGGAAGCTTGTCATCCTCCCATGATGCAATGTGTTTCCTCCCCCTCCTTTCTTGTCCCAAACAAATTGCAAACGCTTTTTCGTGCCGTTTTTCTATGCTGTGTGCACGCAGTTGCTGGAGAGGCATGGAGCCCGCTCAGCTCTGCACTATTGTTGTGAGCATCACAAGTACCTCATGACTTATCCTGCAGTATTTTCAAAGGTGAGACAGGAGCCACAGCACGGAAAATACCGATCTTACAGAGGCCGCCCTGCTACAAGCCATAGAACGAAACAATTCCCGTTTGCTGTAGGTTGTCACACATCATCTTCAGTCTGTGGAGCACGGGTTCTGGCCCCAGGGAACAAACACAGACTGGTGAGATCACATCGTTATGAGGGTGTGGGATGATGAGCAGTGGCTGCAGAACTTTTGTATGTGAAAGGCCACTTTCTTTGAACTTTGTGCAGAGCTGTCCCCAGCGCGTGAATACTCACTTGAGACCAGCTCTGACAGTGGAGAAGCAAGTGGCCATCGCTAGGTGGAAGCTAGGAATTACAGACTGCTACCAGTCAGTTGGGAATCAATTTGCAGTTGGTAAATCCACCGTTGGAGCTGCTGTGATTCAAGTGTGTTGGGCCATTAATAGATTTCTGCTACGAAGGGTAGTGACTTTGGGAAATGTGCAGGACACAGTGGACGGGTTTGCCGCAATGGGGTTCCCAAACTGTGGGGGAAGGGGGGGCAATAGATGGAAGGCATATTCCTATCCTAGCACCTGACTACCTTGCCACAGAGTACATAAATTGGAAGGGATACTTCTCAATGGTGTTGCTGGCCCTTGTGGATCACCAGGGACGTTTCACTGACATCAATGTGGGGTTCTCAGGAAAGGTGCATGACGTGTGCATCTTTAGGAACTTTGGTCTGTTCAATAAGATGCAGGCGGACACTTTCTTCCCTGACCAAAAATAAATATTGGGAATGTTGAAGTGCCAATAGTGATCCTGGGGGATCCTGCCTACCCCTTGCTCCCTTGGCTAATGAAACCCTATGCTGGGCACCTGGACAGCGAGAAGGAGAGTTTCAATAACAGGCTCAGCAAGTGCAGAATGGTAGAGGAATGTGCCTTTGGACAATTAAAGGCCCGTAATGCCCATAGCAAAAAACCAGAACTAGGAATTGTCTTGGGGAGACACAGGGACACCGGCCACAGCAGAGGAATAACATGGAGTGACTGAATTGGTCGGGTATTTTAAACTTGCACCATCTTCCCTTGGTGACCATGTGTGATATGTCTCCTTAGGGTAACACAGGTGGAAAGGAAAGATTTGCTGCAAGCATCGGGGTACAAGACTGGCCCTTATGCCGCTATGCTGTGTTCTGCAAGGATGCCTGCTCATTTAATAGCAGTGGTAGGGTAAAGTCTCCTACCGTGGTGGAAGAAATAAGGTTGCCCTCCCCAGAAACCTTCTGCAGAGGATTACAGATTACCTACATGAAAGTTTCCTTGAGATATTCACGGAGGATTCTTGGAGCATACCTGTGCACATAAATAGTCTGTTCCGGGAGTAACCCTCCACAGAAATTTGGCAACACCCAGGAAGCCTATCCCCGCAAAAACACAAACTTCTTTTAAGAAGCTGGACTGGGGACATAACCGCAAAAATTAGATTTGCCACACACACTCACCGGATGTGCCTTCCCCGGCATCTTGATCAGTCCTGCTGTCCTGTGTGTGGCAGGGCTGCTCTGGAGTAATGAACAGGTCCTGGCTCTCAGGGAGAATGGATACCCCAGTTTCCGGCATCCTGCTCTCCTCATCCTCCTCATCCACAGAGTCCTCCTCATTCATTCTTGACTGGGATTCTGCGGAGGTATCGACACTGCGTGGTGGCACAGGGGTGGGGTCACCACCGAGAATCACATGTAGCTCCTTGTAAAAGCAGCATGTTTTGGGCGAGGAGCTGTTAGCTTCCCTAGCTTTCTGATAAGCCTGCCTCAGCTCTTTGATCTTAACGTGTCCCTGTTGTGCCCCTTCTCCAACATGCTGTAAGGTATCTTCTCGGAGCTGAGCCAGAACAGACCCTTCACTCCACAGACTGATGAGATCCAATATCTCTGTTCGACTCCATACTGGAGTGCGTTTGGGCCATGCAGTCATCATGAGCGGTTCAGCTACAAAGCTCTCTCCACTGTCCAAACTGGAAATGGTAATACTAAATTTCCCAGGGCTTGAGGGGAGGAGGTCTTTCCTGTTTACATGGCCATGTTACAGCAGAGCACGAATGTCCAGAATGGTCACAACAGAGCATTATGGGATATCTCCCGGAGGCCAATGGCGTCGATTTACATTGAGCTCTGCCTATACTGACACAAATACGACACATGGAAGTTGATTTCAGCACTACGCCACTTGTGGAGGTGGTTTTTTAGGTCAACTTTTATCACGATTTAGATTGGTGGAATTTACATGCCAGTGGAGACGCATACTTTAGGGGGTCAATGTAAGTGGCGTTACGTTGACCTCCATTGCCAGTGTAGACCAGGCCAGAGATCTCCTCAGAGCCTGTTCCCTCCAGTCCAGTTTTACAGACCTGAGAGATCTGGGTAAGTATTAAAATAGGTTCTTTTTCTTATCCAGTATTGATAACATTGATTCCTTCAAATCATGGGCCCTGATATGATGGCCTTGCCATGATGCCTGGGCATCACCTGGTTTTGTTCCTCCAGTAACACGGGGGTGATTGTTCTAACTTGAAGGCGAAGAAATCTTTATATGAAATGATTGCATGGCGAGAGCAAATATGAAGGCCTGGAAAATATGTCAGAAAGAAGAGCCAGCCATGTCAGAGAGGGAACGTCAAAGTGCCAGCAGTATGTAGTGACTGGTGTCACTTTTTATAGCAATATGCCATCCTATCAGACCAGTAGAATGATGCAGGATCCTCCACAATAGTACTGCTGTTGCCAGCCACAAGAAACTTCTCTCTAGGAATCTGTGGCTGGTGTAGATCCATCCTTAAAGTCTTTTAGGAGCCTACTTCTGAGCACATGAAGAGCTTGATTATCTTTACAGCTTTATGAAGTCAGAACTTCTGTTGTTGGAAAAGTTATGACTTGACTAATTTTTTCCTGAACAATCTATAAATCCTGTGGTTATTTTTAGATTGAAAGCAAGATATGTCAGGGATTTTTCTGAGCAACTAAGGAAAAAACTAGATCAATTCTTTTAAAAAATTGTATGTCAAATTCTCCTCTGAGTTAATCCACTGCCATCAACAAAACAGAGAGGAGACTTTAGTCAAATATGTCCAGCCACCCCTGCTCCTTTTCTGCTCCCAACTCTCCCAAAACTGATCATCCGTGCTCTTAGAAAGACTTTGTATTTTTTTCTTTCTAATTTCTGATGTTGAAGAAGAATATAGTGCATTACAGCCATCGAGCAAAACACTTATCCTCACTAACACTCAGTCTGATGTAGGGTCAGGCAGATTAGGGATGGACTGAGGAGTCATTTAGTGGTGACTACACTATGTTCTGGAAAAAATAGTCCAAAGAAGATACGGCTCTTCTCCCTAGAAATTTGTAAATTCAGGGGGAGGCAGGTGATCCTGCACACTGGATTTTCAAAGGCTTATATCTTCATTTCTCATCTTGTTCAGAGTCAATATGGTAGAATGATGTTTTATGCTTTCTTGAAAGTATTTCCCGCATGGCATTCTTTTTGCTGACTGCAAAAGGAGTAACCAGCTGAGCCTAGGGCAGAACCTACTTTGGGTACTAAGACGTACACTATCAAGAAGTGTTATCCTCACTACACTACTAAAGCACAGAAGAAAAGGAAGATTAAAGTGTGCATGAACACCAGACAAATTGTCATGCCACCAATCAGTATTGTGCATACTTTCAGCAGTGCAAGACATATGTAATCACTCTGCTGCCCTTGTTTTGTCAACCATTGCTCTGTGGATGCCCATTTCAAATTAGAAAGCACTAAGGACAGGAGCAAATCCTCAGCTGGTCATAGCTCCACTGAATTCAGGGGAGCGACGACAATTTGCACCAGCTGGAGATCTGTACTTTGGCATTTTTAGAAGCTTCTGTACTCCAAACAAATGTGTGCACTACATTGTAGAGTAAGTACAGAGATAATACCTGAGCATGCCACACCTAATTGTGGCACTGAAGTATTTTTAACAAATCTTTCATCAAATACTTAGTCTAACCACTAGCTGCTGATGCCACTGGAGTCAAACACAGACTGCAATTTTAAGAATGAGGCCTTCTAAAGCTGCATTGAATTTATTTTGAAAACAAAAGCAGGTCTATATATTACCTATATAAGACAATACAGGGCTCAAATTTTACCTGCCTTTACTTATTTCTATTCAAAGTATCAGAAAGAGATGAAATAAGATTAAAAACCCACACTTAATAAGCTTTCAACTGAATAACAAATAATGGAGGCAAGCCCTTCAGCTCCTTTCTATTCAAATGAGATTCTGAGATGTAATTCTAGTAACACGTAAGTCATTTGAATATGAAAAAAGACTTCACGTTAGAAGTGTTAATAAGAACAGAACACACTCTGAAGGCTTAAGCAGCCATGGCAATTTATATTTCAATAAGATGAAAAAAAATCACTACTAAGTCTTAAGAACAAAATACCTTTACTCCTACACTATATCCATTTGCAGTACTTACTTGCATACATTTTAGCATCAGTTATGCAGACCATGCCTCGGGAAGACAATTTAAATTGCCCTTCAAAATGCAGAAAAAGTAACATATCATTAGCATGACACCTCTACTCCTCTTAAATGCACTGAAGGGTTCGTTAGGCTACATAAAGTTAGAGGTAGGTGTGAATGAAAAACACATTTTTTATTTGGCGATAAAGAAAATGTGGAAACAAAAATGCCTACATGACAGGCTGGCTTCTGCTTTTTCTCACTCAAGAGCTCTACAGTCTGTGTGCAGAATGTATGTATACTGGACTTTTTGGAGGGAAGTGTGCTCTAACAACTTTAAATTAAATCTAAAATTATAAAGGGAGGACTCCTGCACCTTTTTGCAGTACAGTATTTTGGGACTAAAGCTCATTTGTTGTCTCTGCATTAAGTAACATAACTATAACCACTCACAGGGTTTTGGCTCTCTCATTTTTAGTAAAGCGGGTCAAAAATTTTCCAAGTTTTGATATAAAGTTTTAAAATTTCAACAAAAAGTGGACAATTTAAAAATGGTTGCAAAAAGTTTCCCTATTTTTTAACCAACTCAATCTGTCAGCCCTGGACACACGAAGGGGTAGAGAGAGAACCAAATTAGAGTAAGTTGAAATTTTCTAAAATTTCTCATGAAAAATTTACATCCTTTTCCAACGAGTTCTAAACCAAATATTTCAATTAAAGTTTAGCTATAGGAGTCAGCAAAGGTTCTGAGAAAAATACATTCACAATCCCTCCCTCCTGCCCCCATGAGTTCACCATTTTTAATTTGTTTGCTTTATGAGGTATACTAGCCACATGTGTCCAAATATTCTACTTATACATACACTTTCTTTTCATACAATCAAATGAAATGGCATTAGGCACGAAGGCATGCAAATATTTGAAGTCCTTACTTTAGGAGATAAGAAACTTCATAAAATTAAGAGCATGAATCATGACTAACATTTCAGTGTTCCACACCATTCCCACCTTGACACTTCTTACAGTTTAGTCCCACTAATCTAATGAATATCTTAACTATTTTATATAGTTTAATATCATAATCAGGGTTGCATTTTTGTCAAGGATGTCAGTCATGCATTCAATTTTTTAATAAATAAATAAATTTTTTGATGTTTGGGGATTACTGCATGTGGGTGGATGTGATGGTAACACCTTGAGCAATTTCACTGAGTACCTCGAGAGCTGCCACCTTGGGCTATGTGGAAAGCTAATAAAGAACAGGAGCACTGAAACAACACAGCAGGGACACAAAGGCCCACACGAGCAAATCATAGAAGTCTCCCTTCTACAAGGGAAAACAAGTAAGATTTTGGAGAGTTGACCATGTTTACAAAGTTCAGCTTTAGTGCTCTGCATCCACTACACTAGGTTTTAAACATCTTCTGGTTATTACCAATGCACATTTACTGTTTTATTTACACTAAAATGGGCTATTAATGTGTGGGGTTTTTAATTGTTTTTATGGCTTTTGCCCTTTACCGTGACTGTCCTGATAATTTTCCTGAAAACTGTGATGGTGAAAACAGCAGCTAGGTGGGTCATCTAGAGGAATTATGCACTAAATGTTTATAAATGTCAACATGTACTCTTCTTTTTCCCTCCCTAGAATCCAATGAGTTGCAAGGAAGTTATTAAAATGGAGAAAGATTAAAGGATGACAACTCCAGGTGAAGAGCACCTCCCCTCCCCAATGTAGCATTTACTGAAGTTCTACCTTCTACAAATCAGACTAATGCACATTTCTAACATGTCCTTTTACCGCTAGGGAGTAAAACTGACCTGCAATGAGCAAGACAGAGAGTGTACTGCAGAGGAGGCCAGTAAAAATAGTCTAGTGTATCCCACATTGTATCACAGGCAAGATGATTGCCTTTCCCAGATTATCTAGGCTGATTAATGAGCATGTATGTTGAGAGGGAAGAGGGAGGAGGAAGTGATGTGATTTTTTTTTATACGAAGGCATTCTCAAACCTTCCAGCACCCATAAAAATAAAAATGTCCAAACATCAAAATTTAAAGCTTATGCCCTCCTTTCCCTTTCTGCAATTCTTAACCAAGCAAATCACTCAGCTGACTTCAAATCAAATCTTGTTTAACCACTGCATGATTGGGCTCTATGACTAATCCTAAAGAGCAGCCATAATGTCTCTACTTAGAAACTCAGCACTTTATTAAAATAGAAAACGAATTTTCATACATTCTTTAATATGCAACAAATATTTCCTTAACATCCTGTCTTATATACCTGCTGTTAGATTCTACTTGGATAATTCCTTCATTGGACAGTCTCACTTTAAAATATTGTATATGTGATCATCATGCATGATTTCCACAGATATTAGGAACAGAAACTTGATACATAGAAGAAAACCACAAATTGGATATGTCCACGAATCAATCTAGCTTGACTGTTTTTGACTTTTAAGAGAGCTACTAGCTGGTGTGCTGCAGGAAGACAATCTTCCCCCATAATGATACATAAATGAGCTGGTTAAAAAAAAAAGGTAGGGGGGAAGATTTTCATGAAAAATTAATCCCCCTTTTCACTGTAATTTTGAAAATTTTCCACTATCTCTACAGCTAGTTGAAAAAGAGGCTGAATTATTCTTGAAGTTCATAACAAGATACATCTTTTTTGGGTCAAAAATTGAAACTTGGAAAATTTTTGAACAGCTTTAATACATATAGCCAACTTACTCATGGAAATAACTATCTTATGTCCTGTGGTATGACTGATTTTCCTAATCACAACATTTAGCATGCACTTCTAAAGATAAACTATTTGGAGCCATCATTTCAGTAACCATTTAAAATTTTGTGGAAAAACGTACAGTAAAAATGTAGCTATTTGGTAATGAAGTTTAGCAAGACCCTGTTAAAGAAATGGTGGAATCCATTAGATGTGTGGCTATCCTCCCAACACTCAGGAGGATAGCCATTCATGCTGTACGCATCAAAGATGAGAGTGGTCTTGAGAACAAGACATCTGAATGCAGCACGCATTGTTGAAGTGTCTTCATTATAATATTTCCCATGTGACATCTTAACACTGAAATGCATAACATGCTCTTCTTCAGCTCACCACTCCTACTTCAACCTTGTTTATAATTGTTCAAGACTCCTTACTGCTACAACAGTTAATTTTCAGTGTGCAATGATAATTAAAGTCCATCTCAGAGATGGAAAACACCAGTTGCTCTGGACTCTTAGGCCCAGCCTACATGACACTATAACTTTAACAATAACACCAACCCACAGAGGGGTGTTGGCAGCAGGCATCAAACCTAGGACTTCTCAAGCTCAATGCATAAGCCTCTACTGTCTGAGCTAAGACATCTTTCTTAGCCAAGTCTGTAGCAGGCTCATCAATCTTTAGCTGGCCTAGCCACCACTAGCAGGGGACAGAATGACCCTCTGAACAAGCATAGGTTACCGTTATAACTATATTGGTCAGGGCTGTGGGGTTTTTTTTGTTTTGTTTTTGTTTTTTTTTAAAACTGATGTTGTTATACTGGTAAAAGCCCTAGTGTCAGTTATACCAGTACAAGGTGAGTTATACTGATATCATTACTCCTCTTCCTATACGAGAATAGTTATACCAGTATAAATAACCTTTATGCTAATGTAACTGTGTCCACACTAGGGCAGGTACTGTACCACTTTTTACTATACCAGTATAGTAAAAGGTGTGCAACTTTCTAGTGTAGAAAAGCCCTTATGATGCTTCATTTTGTTTGCTGTTTATACACCAGCATTATACGTTCCTTAAAAGTGCCCAAGACAAATCTCTTAACAGGGCTATAGTTTTATAGAATACTCACTAATGAGAAACTATTAGTGTTATATTTCATAGCATAGAAAACAGAAGTTAGATTTAAAAACGTAGTACTGTTGCTGGAAGTTGCAACATAACCGTAATGTATTTCTTATAATTCAGAACAGTATAAAAGAACCCCAAAACAGGTTGATCCCTGAAACCAAAGGGCATGAAGAGAAGAAATTCTTGAATTGACTATAGCCTAATGCTAGGAGTCTGAGTAACAAACAAGAGGAATTGGAATTGCTAATTTATGAGCATAAATTCAACCTAGCTAGTATTACTGAAATCTGGTGGGATAATTCAGTCTATCAGAATGTTAAAATCAATGGTTACAACTTATTTAGGAAGGACTGAGTGGGCAAAGAGGGATATGGGGAAGGACATTATGGCAAACATGGCATTACCTGTTTCCAAGTCAGTGATCACTTTGAAGAAAATGATCTTGAATCCTTCTGGATCAATGTCTTAGCAGATAAAGCACAAGATGGGGTACTAGTTGTGGTCCGCCACAGACCATCAACACACAATAGTGAACAGAATGATCACTTCCTTATGCACCTATCTACAATGTGTGTGTGGGGGGAAAGCTTTGTGATCATAGGTGACTATAATCTGAGTGACATATGTTGGTGATCTCATGCTGCCAGTACTAAGAGATCCTTGGAATTTCTAAACATTATAGATGACAATTTCCTAACTCAAACAGTGTTGCAGCACACACAGAGGAATTCTACATTAGACCTTGTCCTAGCAGATAAAGAGGAAGTGATCATAGAACTAAAAGTTAACAGTAGCATAGGTACAAGTGATGACTTGATCATATTTATCATGTGCAAGCAGAATAAAGTCCAGATCAGTAATATATATACACTTAATGCCTTCATAGGGCCAATTTCACAAATTGGAAAGCAATTATGAGCCAAATCAGCAGGGAAGAAGAATTTAATCAGAAAAACGTGAATAATTGTGAATCATTTAAGAACACCTTACTAGATGCCCCCAAAGCCACAACTGAGGAAAGAGGCTGCACTGGTTTTAAAAACAAAAACCAAAAAAACCCCTCAAACCAACCAGGGTTAGAGAGGAAGTGAAGGCAGCTGTAAAAAATAAAATACAAATATATTACAAATAGAGGAAAGAGGAAGTTGATAGTAATTAATATTAATCAGAAGTCAGGAATTGTAGAAAATTAATAAGGGAAGCAAACATACATGGAGAAATCTATAGCCAGCAGAATTAAGGACAATAAGAAGGAGCGTTAAAATATATTAGGAACAAAAATAATTCTGCCAATGTTATTTATCTATTGCTAGATGGAAATTGTAGAATTATCAATAATGCAGAAAAGACAGGTGTTCAATAAATATTTATGTTCTTTATCTGGGGAAAAACAGATGATGCAGTATCCTCATACTGATGATAACACCCTTTCAATTCCACTTTTGTCTCTGGAGGATGTTAAACAGAAGCTGCTAAAGCTAGACAGATTTTTAAGTCAACAGTTCTGGATAATCTGCATCCAAGAATTTTAGAAGAACTGGCTGAGGAGCTTGCTGGGTCATTAATGTTGATTTTCAATCAAGTCTTGGAGCACTGGCAAAGTTCCAGAAGATTGGAAGTTAGCTAGTAGTATGCCAATTTTTAAAAAGAGTAAATGGGATGACCTAGGTAATTGTAGACTTGTCAGCCTGACATGGATCCTGGGAAAGATAATGGAGCATCTGACAGGGAACTCAATTAATAATGAACTAAAGGAAGGTAATGCAAATCAACGTGGCTTTATGGAAAATATAGCCTGCCAAACTCACTTGATTTTTTTTTTAAATGAGATTACAAGTTTGGTTGATAAAGGTAATAGAGTTGATATAATATACTTAGCCTGCTGTAAGGCATTTGACTTTGTGCACATGATATTTTGATTAAAAATTAGAATATAAAATTAACATGGCATACATTAAATTGATTAAAAACTGGCTAACTGATAGGTCTCAAAAATATAACTGAATGGGGAATTGTCATTAAGTGGATGTTTACAGTGTCCTGCAAGAAGTGGTTCTTCACCATATGCTATTTAGCATCTTTATCAGGGACATGGAAAAAAACAAAAATCACTCTTAAAGTTTGCAGATGACACAAAAATAATGAAAAGGACAGGTCACCAATTCAGCGCAATCCAGATCGCTTGGTAAAATGGATGCAAGCAAACAATATATGTTTTAATAAAGCTAAATGTAAAAGTGTACATCTGGGAACAAAGAATGCAGGCCATCATTCCGGGATGGGAGCCTCTGTCCTGAGAAGCAGAGATGCTAAAAAAAGATTTGGGGATGAGAGTAGATAATTAGCTAAATATGAGCTAGTGTGATGCTATGGCCAGAAGCAATCCTAATGCAATCCTTGGATGCATAAAACAAGAATCTTGAGTAGGAGCAGAGAAGTTAGTTATTTTACCTCTGTATTTGGCACTGGTGAGGCTGCTGCTGGAATACTGTGTCCAGTTATGGTGTCTATATGTCAGGAAGGATGTTGATAAATTAGAGAGGTTTCAGAGAAGAGGCATGAGACTGAATAAAGGAGTAGACAAAATGTCTTATAGTGACTAGCAGAGAAAGGTATAATGCACTCCAATGGCTGGAAGTTGAAGCAAGACAAATTCAGACTGGAGATAGGACATACATTTTTAATGGTGAGAGTAATCATTACAACAGTTTACTAAGGGTTGTGATGGATTCTCTATCACTGACTGTTTTAAAATCAAGATTGGAGGTTTTTCTAAAAGATATGCTCAAGGAATTTTTTGGGGAAAGTTCTCTGCATGTGGTATAGAGGAGGCCAGACTAGATTATCACAATGATTCTTTCTGGCCTTAAAATATAGAAATCTAAAACGGGGAGGCACAACACATTAATCAAGGCCAGTGGTCCCCTAACTTTTAACAGGGCACCCCCTTTGTCCCTGTCTGCACTCCTGGGAGCCAGGGCCAGGAGCAGGGCCACAGTTAGGGGAGTCTGGGGCCCAAAGCAGGGCGAGAAGTGGAACCCTGGCCAGGGCCAGTTGTGGAGCCGGGGCCAGGTGCGGAACCAGGGCCCGAGGCTGGGGCTGTGGCCAGATGTAGAACCCCAGCTGGGGTGGGACTGGGAGCTCAACTGGAGCCAAGGTTGGCAGTGGGGCCAGGGTCCAAGGCTGGAGCCACAGCCAGGAGCAGAGTCAGGGGCCAAGGCCAGGCCTGGGAGCAGAGCAGTGGCTGAAGCAAGAAGGGCTGGGTGGCACTGCCTCCCGGCCCCCAGTGGTGCCCCCAGTCTGCTGTGCCTTTCCCCCTCTCCCAAATGTTCCTCCGTGTCCCCTAGGGGGACGTCCCAGAGTTTGGGATCTCTGCTCTAGGCTTTCTGCTGAACTGACTGTTTGCACAGATTTGCATGCTTCTCTGCAGGAGCCCTTGCCAGCAAACAAGACCAGGAAAATCCTGGAGAATTTAAAGTGATAGATCAGAATTTTAACACAGTTTCCAGTACACCCCAATTTGGTTCTTTGGATTAGAATAGAAGATTCCAGTTAAATATTATAGGTGGAGTCTAACTGTTTTCCTCACCAAGAGAGGAGTAACATACTAACTAGGTTACAGGCCTTAATGAAAAGTTGCTTGTGATGTAGGTTAAAGAAAAATATACCTATAACTCACTTTCCTAACTGATCAAGAATAACTCTGAGAACCAGAACAGAAGTATCCAAACAAAAGAAAACATAAAAAAGACATTCTGTCTTGTTTGTAATTAAGAGGTATACTCACTTTCTCTATGCTTTTTTTGCCCTGCAGCAGAACAGCCTGCAGGGAAACAAATGTCAGTAAAAGAATGTTACTTGTTCAGATGGTTGTAGCTTATTAAGAAATTTTCCTTTCTTGTATTTCTCAATTTTAACATTCTTTAAAATTAGATGTTCAGACAGACTGCATCATGTGCGTTACCTCACACTCAAAGAAATGGAGATTGGGCATTAAAACAGGTCCATAAAAATAGAGTAGTATCCATTATTTTGCTAGAATTATCATATCAAAGTTTAAAATCTAGAATTCTTAGGAACACTCAGAATTAGTTTAACACATCTACTTTTTGGAGGGATAAAATTCTACACAATGCCCCCTTTTTATATTTCAGAGTCATAACCAAAGTACAGTTCTGAAAAATCATTAAATTTAAGGTAACAAAGCAAAACCTTACAAGTTACTGTAGTTTTCAACCTTTCAGTTTCAAACATGAAGAGGTTCTAAAAGTAACAAAATTCTCAGGAGCTCAGCATAGCCACTTTAAATAGGCTCTTTTTATAATAAATATTTATGAGTTTTCCAAAAGTAGCCTAAGATGATTTACATTGAAAAAAGGAACAGATTCCCCAACTCTACTTGAATATTTTTGTTTGTTTAACATATGAAATAAAACAAGTTACAGCAAAGCATGAAATTTGATGAGGATTCTACCTTAAGGAAAAAGAAAATCACCTTTTGTAATAACAAATAGTTGGAACCAGTGCATTGCTCTAGTGACATTGTTCCCTTCAAGACAAGTCTAAACTGTTCAACATTATGAAAACTCTGCCTATTGCTTTGTAACAGAAAATTTATTACCCCCAAATCATTTACAACAGACAGCATGCATTCCAAAACTGATTTGTTACTTTAGGCCACAACAACTCGCTTTCAGAGTTTAAAGAATCCATTATACTGTACATGAGGAAGAGCATAAACACGACAACTTATTGGAGGCAGGTTTAAATAGAATTCCATTTTAAAAATACAGTTTAGGCTGTAGCAGTCTACAAACTTTGCTATGTAATTAGCCATACATGTTATAGGCAAACAATCACTAATATTAAATGTTTTATTTTATGCTGTATAGTCATTACATCCAAGTTTAAATAAGCAAGTTTTCCAATGGATTAAAATAAAAACCACAAAACATTTATGTGGACACTCACAAAAGCTTTCAGTGTTTCCCCCATTTGGAAGAAGATTTGTTCATGGACACAATAAAATAACAATTTATATAGTTTCTACCTACAAAAGTCACTATAGGAGTTCAGCAGTTTGCAGAACAAGTTTCTTAATTAGTATTTATCTTATTGTAAAAGCACCTAGAACATTTTGGTAGATAGGAGCTATATAAAATAAATTATCATTATTATGCCTCTTGCAGATCAGGAGGCCACTAAGAGTTCTTGTGAACGTCTACACAAATCTTCAATCGTTCTAATCAGTACTTTTTGTGTGCAAAAGGCATGCCATGCCTCACAGCATGTGTCACTAATAGACAAGAAACTACTAAATTCAAAATAAAGCCATAAAAACCAGATATGTCAAAAGCCCTGTGAAATAGAGTTTTCAAAACCCACTGTACTTCTTAAAAGCTAGTTCCATAGTTCTTTTCAGGGCAATAGAAGGTTCCCAGAAGAGGCCAGAAACAAGGATGTGGTAGAACTTGTACTATTCTTGTCCTTGCAAGCCCCTATTTCCATCCTTTCAGACTTCAGAGGGTACAATGGACTAAATGGAACTCAGAAACAACACTAAGGCATCACAAAGGTTACCACTATTGACGGATAATACAGATTTGTGACATCAGACTGAATATCATCTTTTGAAGTTCAAAGAACAAATCCAGAAAGCGAAAATATCAATGTTACCTATGTGCTTTGATTGATTTATAGCTTCTTTAATCATGAGAAACAAGTCTCAGGATATTTTTGGTTCTCTGAGATTTCTTATTACAAGGAATTGATTTAATATTTTAGTGAAAGTTGAAAAAGTTACTTGCTTGCTCTTCACTTTATTCTGAATACATTTCAGAAAACTCAGTGTTTTATACAAGGAAGATATAGTATCAATAGCTATATCCTGTTTTATATTTATTAGCTCCCATTAAAGGAAAATTAATAGCGTTCCTTTGATTTCTGAAATGCCACAGCAGGTCGACATTTTAAAATAATGTATTTCATTGAACTGTGTCAGACCAGTATAGTCTATTAATTGCACATTTACAGTATTCCTATAAATGTAAAACATATTCTTTTATAGCATATTCCTTAATTTCCTCTTTCCCTCCATTCATTCATTTTTAGATTTGCACAAAATATATGCTACAGGACTCTCGTTGTCACAAAATATATGTTTACATTGGATTTTAACTTGCAAGCACTGCACACGCAAAGTGGCCATTGAACACAGTAATAGTTCTGAGTGCACTAACTGAACAATCTGGCTCTTAATATTTATTCAGGGTAGCTTTTCCATGCATACAAAGACCTGAATATTGAAAAATACTAACATTATTCAACATTTAAATTAATATAACAACTTAAGACCTAGATCCTCTACAGCTCTTCCACAAGGACTGCTCCTAATGACCTTAATGAGATTTAGCTGAGCAGGAGGCCTGCAGAACTGGGCCTCAGGAGGAGTTTATAAACCATGGAACCTGTTGAGTGGTTCTGTGAAGAATGGGCATAGCAAGTTACCACGCACCCATGAAAATGATGTGCTAAATTCCACTCAAAGCTAATCCTAGTCCCATTGATCTTTGCCACTGAATTCAGCATGAAGATGGTGACCAGCACTCACTTCAGTGGTTGTTTGTGTGTGCACATGCATGCATGCACGCACTTGCTCTGAGTCTTATTTGAGAGTGAAGATTGCACTATTTTAGAAGGAAACACCTCAGACTTTCATGTGGACAAAGACCCATTTTTACATTATGATCTGACTGGCTTTCTTTCTAAACATTCGTTCTGTCTACATTTAATATAAAAGCAAAGAGTTCTGGTCCACAAATTGGCCCAGAACTAGAGATGGAAATGAACTGAATCCCTGGAAATGAACTGAATCCCAGGATGTTAGAAAAGTTCAGAACTATATCCAAACTTTGTGGGTCATGAAATGCCATTAAAAAGCATCTAAAAAAAACTAAGCATGTTAGTCAATGATTTCAAATAGCATCAAAGCTTCTAGTTCTTACTTTCTGTTTGTAATATCAAAGGCTCTATGTACTCCTTTAAATATGGTGTCTAATACTGAGTTGCAGTTTGTAAACTTAGGTTCAAAAGGGTATGTTTCTAGTTTCAGAAACAGGCAAGTTGTAAAGCTTTTTCTGCTTATATAGAATAGTAGCTTGCTGACAGGTAGGAGATCAGCACCACACAGAGCAGCAGCATAAAGATCAGTCATCAACCTTTGTTACACCAAAGCCTTCCTTAGCTAGGTGTTGAAAATGTGGGTTAAAGGGCCTGCTCTTAAAGTCCTAAAGTCTTTTCCTGCTTTTTCTTTGTTTTTTTAGGCACTTAGCACCACAGCAGAACAACAAAAACAGGAGGATATTTTTATTACTAATCAATTTTTTCAAGCTAACGGGAAGAACAAAAGAAAAGTGTTTGCAATTTATCACCATGAATATGGCCATTAACACAACTCATGCAATTATCTGTTTTGGCTTGTTTCAAAGGTTCATGAAAATAGATCCTTGTTTATGATGTATACATAATGCAAAACGTTAACTGCATGCACATATTGGAGCTGTGGTGATGGCAGGGACTGGCTTATAGGACTGGACTTTAATTACATCACATAGCCATTAGAAAAATGGTCTCTATAGCTCACAAATAATGTTGGTAAAGCATGAGAAGCCTGCAAGGTTGACTAGACACTATACATGACTTATGCAGAAAGGACTTCTGCTAATGCAATTGCAGACCTGTTATCTTTAAATTAAGAGAGACCTAAAATAATATTCTAAAAATGTCTCAAAGTAACAATGTGATGTTCCATATTTCTTGCATTTCAATGAATCCATATCAAATCTGGACAGCATACAAGTAAAAAATATGTTTCCTGACCTCCAGTCCAGCCCTGAAAATTGAGCCTGGAATCAGAAAGTCAAGCTGGGTTTGTTCCCCTTTGAGCATCACTGTCAATAATAAGAGTTTCTAATGCCAAGTTTTACCCTGAGTTATACTTGTTCAACTCTATTTCATTCAATGGCTTGCACAAGTGTAACTATTTGAATGGACTGGTCTATATAGCAGAATGGTTTTTATTTATCCATCTTATTATTTTAGATATTAATTGGTTTAATTGTGTATCCTTTTGATTTCTAACCTCCCTCTCTGATAATGACACTTTTTCTGGTTGGAGAACTTTGTTTCTCTAATCACCATGAATGTCTTCCAGCCTTTTCAGATCCCTCATTTTATCAAGGGGGAGGCTTTGGCATTTAAACACAACAAATAGGGATAGACAAACTACAGAGTTCAGTTCTAGGCTTCCCCAAAATTTGTGTGTTCAGATGGAGGTTTTAGGTGTAGCTTATTATAGAAACAGAGGCCCACATTTTGTGTGGTTTTTGGTGCTACAATATAACAGTTTGGGCACATCTCTCAGTTCGAAAGGCCAAACCACTGGACCAGATTCCCAGATGGTATAAATCAGCAACATTCCAGTGACTTCAATGGAGTTACACAGATTTACACCAGCTAAAGATGTGACCCATAGTTTCTGCTTCTATTAATGTTTCTTTATCTTAGTTCTTTTTGCCAGTGTTGACTGATAGGGTAATTTGGTACATTATTTTTCAGTGCTATGGTTATGCCACTGAATACAAATAGATTTGATTTGCTAATCCCCTGTATTGATTTCTAGACATGTTTTCGAAATGTTAGATGATTTAAATCCTTCATTTGAAACAAAGGAACTTGGCACAGAGCTGCTTTATGGTACAACCAGGCCCTTGCAGACAAAGAAAGGACTAGAAGAAAATTCCAGGGGTGACGTCAGAAATCCATGAACTGAAAATGATGGCTCAATAGCAATATCTGCCAGTCATTGATAAAATCAGAATGGGCAGCCAAAACACTTGTAGCCTGATCCTAAATAGTTTTACACCATTCCAATTTCATTGATTTCAATGGAGTCACCCCAAAGCAAGTGGGATTAGAATAAAACCTATTATAAGGAATATTTATTCCTGTACATCTTTTTTCATAAAGAGTCCATAAGTTAAACTTCATTTTTAGAACTTATGTTTTTCACAGCAGTACCTGGGAGATTTGGAATTGGATGTAACTACACTTTTTAAAATGGCATGCAAAATGACTTGGGCTCAGTTCTACTCCTTTAAAGCCAATGGGATTTTTGCCATTTAGCTCAGTGGAAGCAGGACCGTAAATCCATGCCAGCATTAGACTGATTTAGCACAAGGTGGTGTAAGTGAAAAATTGGACATTTGTTTTTATTCCTGAAAGTTGAATACACATTCCAGTGATTCAAGATATTCTAAATAGATAATGCTAAGTGAATATTTCCAGGAAGTAGCACTTCAAATAACTTTGTCTATTATGAAGGAGTTTCCCATACCTCCTCCCTTACAAATAGGACAAGTCTTAGCAAACACAGATTCTGATCTTTGCTGCATGGGTGTGAATCTAGAATAGTTCCCACTGCTCTCAATTAATTCCAGATTTACATCATAGAGCAGATTTTGGAAGTCTTCACATATTTGGATTCCCTCATCCCCAAAAAGAGAGAACAAAAACCTAACTATCTGAATGAGCTACAACAGCAGATGTGCTACTCACTTTTGGATCAAACCAGCATCCAATTAGATAAAGGGGCAAACAAGATAATTCTTCTCTCTCCCCTGCCTGAGATTCTACGGGTTTGCTTATAAATTTGGGATGGATGCTAACAAACACATCTCTCAAAACATCTCTCAAAACTTGATCATTTAAATGCCAAAGCCTTCTCTTCCTACTCCCCCTCCCCACCCATTTGATTCTCTTCTTCACAAATCACATCTTAATATGGGGTTGACATTTTCTCCTGAATCTGCAATTTTTATGATCTACCATGTTCATTTTACTTCCAAAAATAAAAGTGTACTCAACACTGCCTCAGAAATAAAGCCTTAGAATAGTATTTCTTCTGCTTTTATTTTCTTGTGTTTCCACAACCTACTAAATAGTGTCTTGCATGTGATCCCAGATTGAGTGTGAACAGCAACAGAACAAATTCCACCCTTTCAGTGTCATCATCATACCCTTATTTTCTCAGCAAGCTTTGGCCTTGTATACTTCAGATTTCTGAGATTTTCTATAGCCCCCATTACCCTAGCCCTTGAGTACCTTACCATCTTTAGCATATTAATCCTTGCAACACCCCTGTGATGTAGAGAAGTACTGTTCTCTTCATTTTACAGATGGGGAACTGAGCCACAGAGAGATTAACAGCATGTCTACACTGCCCCGCAGTTTGGGCTACTTGGGTGCAAATAGCAGTACACACCAAAGTTTCGCTGTAGCTCCCCCATGTGGGCATTGAGGATCTGAACGGAAAAGGTTCCTAGTTTGCATAAATGCACGCAATTATTAAATAATTATTTATACACACACTGCTATTACACCCCGATAGTCTGAATTAATGGGCAGTGTAAACAACCTTAAGTGAGTTACTCTCCCACACACCAAAAAAACAAAAAACCCACCATACAGGAAGTTTGTGGCTGAGCAGGGAATTAAACCTGTCTTCCCAGAGTCCCAGACTGGTGCCCTAACAGGACCATCCTTCTAGCTATTAATGAAAAAAATTATTTCCCAAAGTTAACTAGAATTAGTCCCTCATCACCATGATTCTTGTGAATTCTCACCCAGCCTGATCCATTTTTAATACATTTTATGAATTTCATGAATATAGATTCATATACTGATGAAGTTAGTTACTATAGATGCAAGTTACTTCACTTGCCAAACAAACAAACCAAATGCCCGCTTGTAGAATCAAAAAAATAAAATGTTATTTCCCGACATCTTTAGTAGTGTTTACAGTGCTGACAGGTGAGGCAAGCTGGTCTAGGAATCATCTTCAACAAACAACAACCTGTATTTGCAGATTTAGAAAAATTAATATTCGTGAAGCTCGACTAATTTACTGAAAGACTGTCTGTTCATATCAAGTGATGGGAACATAACGCAATGTCATTGCTCTACATATACCAGTTTAGAGCATCAGCAACAAGGACAGCAGGGGAAACAAAGTGCAAACCTTCTACACCACTTCTGATTTTTATTCCTATTATTCCAGAAGGGGATTGCTGGAAAGGCCAGGCTGGACTGAAAGTTTTGGCTGTTCTGGCGGAAAACTGTCAAATTAATTTAAAACTGAATTATGTGTTTAAAAAAACCTTTCCTTGGACAGGGACACATCCCAAAGGTAGGCATGCACTGACTGTTTGTTTCATCTTGTTTATTTGATTTAGGGAGGTCCTGATTTGTAATGAAAGCAGCAGACCATTTTTAGTGTTGAAAAACATTTGTATTGAGACATCTACTATGATCCAACACTGTGTACTGGATCACTTTTCATTTTCTGCGGTGACAGCATGCCATGGAAACTTGGGGCTTGAGTCTAATCTGTGACACCAGTATGAATCCAGAGTGACTCCATTACAGTCTATGAAGCTACTCTATATTTCCACCTGTGTAACTGAGAAAAAAAACATAGCATTTTACATTTCTTACACAAAGTAAAGATGGTATAGAACACGGTCCTTATTTAGATATGTGCTCATAAATTCCCTTTGAACTCAGTTGGGATTGTACATGGATGTCTAGGATGCTTTATTGATCTTTGTTTAAAGCAGCAATTAGAAGTACTGATCTCACCAAGTTATGACGTACTGTACAGAAATAGAGTCACTTTGTAGAGACAAGTAGGCAAACTTGATATTTCTGCATAAAAATGAAGTGTTTACTATGCAGTAATTTAAAAACTTTAGCAGATATACAGCCAGCGCTTCTACTTTTAGTACAACAGATGCAAAAATATCAGTTAGCATTTGCATTAGCTCTTTTAATTATTATGATGTTCAAGGAAATATACAGAAACAACCTTTTTGATTCAGACCCTAAAGGGCAGCTACAGGTTACTCATCCTTATTGAAATTGTGTCAACTCCACTAGATGGCGATAACTGATTTAAGCACTTCACCACCCCACCACCAGTACTATGCTCTTAGGATTTTTTTTTTCCCTGTTGCTTACTGTCAGCTGAGTATTGATATTTTAACATTTGATTTGAAATGTTCTTTTAATATTCATGCTGCTTAATGTTATGCACCACATACTGAAGGAGGAAGAGTTATTTCTTTGCTGTATACATAAAACAAATAACTGATTTTTCCACTCCAGAGTGAAATTTACATACTGGAACAGATTCCAGTCTCAGTTATGCCATTGTAAATCCTGAATAGCTGTGTTTCATTGACTTCAAGGGAGTTATACCAGGATGAATGTGACTCTTATGTAGAGGTCAAGAAGGTGAATAAAACAATTAATGGGTACAAAGACATGCGTGTAGCAGGTAAAGCATCTAACAATAACACCCCCACCACTTGGCTCTTATATAGCGCTTTTCATCAGTAAATCTCAAAGCACTATAGAAAGGTCAGTATTGCATTATATCCTCATTAACAAGTCGATGTTATCCTAGCCACAGGCATCCCATCCATTGTTCCAGATATACTGGTTTTGCATACCCAATGAATGCCAAATCAGTACTAGTTGAATTATTTTACCTCTTGATACCAATTTTCTGACCCACTTACACCAACATGTAACTTGCCTCAATATTTAAGAGACAAGATGGGTAAGGTAATATCTTTTATTAGACCATCTTCTGCTGGTGCAATAGACAACCTTTTACTTCAATAAAATAAAAAATAATTGTTTACTTTAATCATGGAGTCTTTATAGCAGTAAAACATTCCAGGGTCCACATTCTGGGTTTGGTTACATTGTTGTAAGCCTAGAGTCCTCAGGAACAAAATTTGGCCCTTGGCTCCCACAAGAGTTTCATGCTAACAGAAGGTTTAAAAAAGGACTCATATTTTTAGAAATGGAATCAGTCTTTTTTCTTGAAAGCCAGAATTTTACACCATTCTAACTGACATTGAGCCTGATTCTGAAGTGTTCAAAAGTTACCGTGCACTGACTTGCTCAAAGACTCTTAGTCAACTATAGAAGGAGCAGCAAACATTTGCTAAAATCAGATCGTGTGCACCATTGGCTCTAGTGCACTTCCTTCCAATATCCTGCACTTCTACATATTAACTACTTTTTAAAGGCCATAAGTATACACAGCACTTTACAAGACAAATTAGGTCACAATCCTGGCCCTAGAGAGCCTTAACTACAGCATCTTTCACAATGATTTTAAAACACTTACATGAAATATCACAGTATCCCTGGGTGGAAGAACATATTTTACCTCTTTTTAAAATAGGTAAACTGAGGCATAAGGAGATTAAATGACAAAGTCACACAGCCAGTGACCAACACAACTGGCAACAAAACCAAGACTCTCGTCTCCCAGCTGTCTGCACTAATCACTATAGCAGCATCTCCCCAACCAGAACCATATTTTTGGCATACATCCTCTGTCAACAGCCTCATGAAAGGTGAGGCTCATGGTCTAGAGTGACAGGCACCAACGTAGCTAACCTTAATCTAACTAGATCCACCTCTTCCAAATAAGCGTTTTTACCATAATTTTCATAGGTCTGCACATGTTGGAAATAGTGCACCAAGAAAACTGAATAAATACAAAAAGGGACAATATTTTGATGTAGAATTTAACTTCAAAGTTACAGTGATGTTCAACATCCAACGAACAGATGAAACCATACAGGGCAGAGAAGTTTTTAAGTGACCTAGAAGCAGCAACTGAACACAAATCTGTCAGCAATCTTAATGGAACCATCTGTAGGATCTCTTACAAGCTTTCCATGAGCAGCATAAACACTTTCTTTATTGCCACCATGCAATTCTAGAGAGTGAAGGTTTATTAAGCTACTGTATTTTGACAAGATATACAGTGTAGAATGTTAGAACATTTTTTAGTTTTGCATTATTTTTAACAGCAGCAAGATAATGCAATACAATGTAGGGCATTTGGGTCATTAAACTTCCAATGTCTCCTCACAGTGTCAGTACAGAGTGAAAGATCCTTCCAGCTGATAAAAATCGAGACAACTTTACACATTAAAAAAAAATTTCCTGAGTGCAAATAATACTTTTGCAGGTTATAACCTTAGCTTTCTCTCACTAATCAATGGCTTATACTTGTCTCACACAGAGCCAAGTGTATGGCCAGAATTTAACAATACAGGGAAATTAGCAGTACATGTAGATACTTCTTAAGCAGGAACAAGGCAGCCCTGAGACAGCTATTGGGTAGTGAAGTGGTGGAGCACCTGTCCTATTCAGCAGTAGAAAAATCTTTCCAAGAGTAAATCAGAATATAGCCTGCTTCACAGACTGAGAACTTGAGGCCTTTTATTACTAACAGTAAGGAAAGGAATTTGAGTGGGTAACAGACTGATCCATGGACATGGCTAAACCAATGAAGGGTAGGAATGCTCGAATCACGGGATGGTATCAAGCCCTGCAATCATTCATATTCATGGTGAAGGACTGGCTGGTAAAACAGCATAAAAATTAGGATCTTTTTGTATTTGCATTTGTAATAGAATGTCTTTAGTGAAAGAATGAACTTCCTCCTAACTTAGGGGCCAGGAGCGTGTTGACGGTTTGTTGTTGAAGTTTGTGGCAGAGGTAAGACTCTCAGGGAACATAAGAGGTACAGATTTCACCCCTTCCTTGTATGGATAGCAGACTGGGCTATAAATTCCATTGTTCAAGGTTCCTGAGAGTGAAGTCTCCAAAGTGGGGGTGGAACACTGTTCTTGTCCATGTATATTGGACTGCAATTCCCCTCTTGCAGGGAGGCTTGAACTAAAAGGAATGTGACACTGACCCTTCCGGCCATGAGAGTTTGTGATCTCTCTTCACTCCAGTGTCTACCCAGCAAGCCATTTATCCTTTACACTTTGATCCTAATTTTGTCTGCAGACACATTTGGGAACCCCTGTGCATAGGGGTCTGAAAGCCCATCAGACATACGCTTGCTATCAACCTGGAGGAATACATTCCTGGGGATATAGGGGTTAATTTGTTTGTAGAAAGAGCATGGAGCACTATTAGTAGGCTGAGGCACCACTAGGAAGTAAATCACCTTGGCTAAGCAGAGAGTCCTTAGCACAGCGCATAAGCTGGATAGCTGCCAGCTGCAAGACTATAAAATAAATGCCTCCCAAAGGTAACAGGTACTACAAGGTGTAGATTTGGCACACACTACTGAGAATTTTATCATCTACAACTATGTTCTAGTGTAAAGGAAACAGGAGTATAAGGTAATGGAATAGAGATGGTGGTACAGGGAACTGGAAGCGCAAACAATGGTGATCCCATTTGCTTAAGAAAGCCAAGTACTTATGTATTCCCTCTCTCATGTGCAATCTAGTCTAGGAGTGGATTCTACTAAACCATCATTTTTCAGCTGGATGGAGGGGAGGGGAAGAAATCATAGACAAGTTCAGAAGCTCAGGACTATTATAGCTAGATGGGAGGGAGAGTCCCAACATTTTTTCTGTTATAGCATGGGGGTGATGGCTGGGAGAGGTTGAGAACCATGACTGACTGAGCAAAAGACAAGAGATGTGGATATTTAGACAACTTTTGAGAAACTGGTATTTAAGTAATGTCAAACCTGTATGCAATGAATTATGCACCAGCCTGTGTTTTACCAGTCAGCTGCATAACTAACATCACCTGCAGCCATGCACGTAAAGGGTACTAAGAACCATATTATGATTTGAAAGCTTCGGAAGAGAGACAATGCAGGAGTGCAAGGAGGAGACCAGTTATTCTTGGTGTAAGAAGAAGTTTGCTGTCTTAGCAACTGCAGATCTGTGTCTCCTGCGAAAAGACTCTTTACAATGATAAAACCTACCAGAGTGAAGTGAAATTATGAAACTACTGGCATGCCTCTTGTCTGTACACATACAGATTTGGACTAAGACTGCCACCACTGAACATGCAATACAGCTGGCATATCATTACTTCACTGTACATAAGGAGTGATAAATCATCTACAACTTCAGGGATTAGGGCCTCCTGCCAAATTCTCCAGAATGCCTGACACTTGATAAGAAACAAAAATATGAGTTAAATGCTACTTGGGTTCTATGTCTCTCAAACTAAAGTAGGGCAATATTGGGGCAACCTGATTGCTTGCTATGATAAGATGACTGGCTCTGTGGACGTGGGGAAAGCAGTGGATAAAAAACATATAAAAGGATTTTCCTCCCCCAATTTACATCTTTTGAGACTCACTGACTGACTGCCATGAGGGGGCTTGCTTTTTCCTGTTTCTCCCCATGTCCAATTTCTATGTGCATACTCTCAGGCAGCCACCATGAAATGTCTGAGCACATACCTGGACCCAGCATTGGTAGTGAATGGCTATACTCAGTGGACACGCATCTAAACACCACATAAGCTAGCTCCCTTGTGAGATTCTTCACCACTCCCCTTTTAGGAGAAAGCACTTTAGCAACAAGAGTGCTATTGGTAGGACTGGGGTGTCTCAGTGGAGCTCAGTACGCCACCTACCTGCCTCTTTACTGGTTCTAGCTTGTACAACCAGTTTTCCACAGTAGTTATGAGACTAAATTAATCACCAATTTAAGTGCCTCAAAGAAATAAACCTATAAACAGTAATAAAACTAGAAGAGAAGAAATGAAGAGACAAAATCCAACACACAAGAAGAATTTAAAAATAAAACTCCAGAACTAATTGAAGAGAGAGCACTGCTAAACCTTTTCATTGTATTATTCTGGACAAAGGATAGTTTGGTTAGAGAATCGCTCATGAACCAAGCGTGATTTTCACTACGATTTCAGCCTACAATTTGATCATTTTACCTTTTTTTTTATTATTGTGCTGGGTGCTGTACAAACACCTAACAAGAGAGTCCCAGCCCCCAAAAGTTTACAATCTAAGAGCCAGATTTTGTCTTCCTTACTCAGATTGTCCAGCAGCTTATTCCTCAAACAGTCCCATTGAAAACAGTGGAACTACTTATTAAGAAAAATATTAATCTAAAAATATTAGCCTAAAGCTATCAGCATCTGGCCTTAAACAGAGATTAGATGCAAAAAAAACCAAAAAACAAAAAACAAAAAACCCACCAGTGTAACTGAAGGAGGATCAAATTTTGAAACCTTTTAAAATAGTGAGGTACTGCTCAATGTTACGTCCCACTGAAAAGTCCCCCACAGTGGGCCACTAAAATGGCAAAAGGTAAAACCCAGTGCAAGTAAGGATGCCAAAATTTGGCCTAAGGGGAGGGAGTAGGGGAGGGAAAACAAGGTCCATGGACTAGCGCTCCTAGGCACTTCAGTAACACAAACAAATAATAAGGTTAACAGTGGCAGGAATACATGAATAGGCATGTGCACCGTTTGAAGGGTTTAAGTCAAGTTTTGAAATATATAGATATTAAAATACTTTACACAAAAGAGATACTAATGATGTCACTGAGTCTAGTTTTTTTTACCAGCTAAATGAACAAACAAGCTATTCATTATTCATAGTGTGGAGTTGATTACCCAAGTCACACAGCATCACTCCTGCACCATGCCTCAACAACAAGCATTTTAAATGAAGAATAGCAAATAATGAACACCACACTTTCTGGTACAGATTTTTGGAAAATCATCATTCATGCTAAAATTGCAGACTCATCAACATTTTCAGGAATAACTAAGAGTTGTACAAATATTCCTCAATACTACATAACCCCGTAAATCACCATATAATTTAACTCCATGATTTTATTTGCAAAAATATTTGTGAATTAGTTTTTAGGGAGTTGTTTTAATTATCCAACCAGTTCTAATTCTAAATCATAAGCAGTGGTATGAAAATATAATCCAAGTACCGAAGAAAACGTTAACTGACTTCTCTGAAGGTATGTTTAGTTAAATTCTTCTTACATGACAGTGGTATAAAAAAGGTTTTCACTCTGCATTAAATGGGTATGGATTGTCTTTTTGTTTATACAGCAGCAAGCACAAGGGGGTCCTGATAGAAAACTGGGACCCCTAGGCACTATGGTAATAGAAACAACAGACAACTCTCCAGAGATGAAATTTTGACCTCATTGAAGTCAACAGCAAAACTGCCATTGACTTCCTTGGAGCCAGGATTTCATCCAGTATTTGTTCTAATGTAACTCACATCAGTATCTTGTCCAAAGTTCAGGTATTATTAAACACATAGTAGTAATACAGACAGAATGGTGAAGATTTGTTGCCAAGAAGAAAATATTCAGGGTGCCTAGAGGCACTAAACATACACACCCTTCTTAAGAACAGCAATTACAGGCTGAAAATAAAACTGGCAGTATGTTCATTAATGGGGGAGGGGGAACAGAGTGATTTCTACACATACTATTCAATCTGTAGAATAGGGCTTTTCTTGTTATCAATATTTATTTCAGAGATTAAATACCAGAATGTGCCAATCTTCAATTCCAATTCTTCTTGATTTTCACAGATAGATTTTTAGCTTGCTAGGTAGAGAATTTAACTTCTAATAAAAATGAATTGTATTATTTCTTGACTAGCTGAATACCTGTATTCTGAATCTAGTGAAACTTGTCCACATAAACACTAATCTTATAGTGTCTATGCATTTAGGATAGGGGAATCTCACCAGTTTACATTTCTCAAGGATAAATGTTTTTTGCTGTTTTTTCTGCTTGCTGGATGAATTTTCTTCGTCGCTGGTTTGCAATACAGAATAAGTTATAGCATGGACAAAAAGCATACTTCTTTCTCTCCAAAATCCATTTAGTGTACAGCTCAGCTCCTGTGTTAGCCTAAATGTTGAACTCAGGATCTCTTTATAATAAGAGAATGAGAGGGGGTTATCATATTTGCATGATAATTTGCAGTTATGAATCAATAATCATGTTATCAGTTCCAGTTCTCTTATTTCCTGATCTTGGAAGAGATCTTGGAGAGAGAAAACTGATGGAATATAGCATACCACACCACCACTTAGCATTTCTATAATGCTATTAAATTATTTATATGATGGTAGTGCCTATTGTACTAAGTACTATAATCACAGCAACAAAAGATGGTCACTGCCCCATAGAGCTTACAA
Organism: Emydura macquarii macquarii; assembly: GCF_026122565.2. Classification (NCBI taxonomy): domain Eukaryota; kingdom Metazoa; phylum Chordata; order Testudines; family Chelidae; genus Emydura; species Emydura macquarii. The sequence goes on along the minus strand of NW_027131105.1, from coordinate 3,253,120 downwards.
ACATTAAATGCCATGTTGATCTGAGAGGAATGAATAAATAAAGTGCTAAGGGAGAGTCAAATCCTGTTCTCAGATACACGAATGCAATCCTAATGATGTGAGTAAAAGCGGAACCCTTGCCACAAGGGTTTGCTCCCAGGTACTTTTTGTGTGTGTGTTTTTTTATTTGTGGGAGTAAGAGGAGAGGGTTACCTACCATCTTCCTGTAATTAACTCATAACCTTGGGAGCTGGGACAGGAAGGCTGTGGACTGAAGATATATGGTCACCCTTTGCAGAAATAAACGCTCCTTAATAGGCCAGTGCTCATGGAATTATCGAGGTGACATAATGACCATGTTGTAATTTCAAGCAATATTTTCTTCTTTCAAACTGCACAAGACATTAGCCAGCCCTTCATGATGCAAAATAAAAATATAATCAGCTCCCACAAAGAACATTTTAAGTAACTTGCTGGCCTTATATTTTTACACTGTAAAAATGCCTATCAAGCAAAACTAAATAACCAATGACAATGTTTTCTTCATTCATATTGGGAACCAAAGAATTCCTGCTCACATCACTTGCCAGACCTCAGCTCTGGGTGTCAAAGTTAAGTAACAAATACCAACAAGGAACACTCTCCTCTGGATCATTGTGATTGATCACAGCAAATTCCTTCATTGCTGGGCTCCCTGAACCAGTACAAATATAGCCATGCCTGCAGAACCTAGGCTTACAGAAAAGAGGGAGAAGTCACAGCAGATCATCGAGTCCATCTCCACTGCAAGAGCATGATACAATCCCTCAAAATAGAGGTTATCAGGTATTGATCAGATACTACTCCCAAGTCTTTCTTCCAGTCCTGGCAACTGACAATACCCTGAGGGAGGGAAATTTTCCCTACATTTACTGCATGGGAAATGAAGGAGTTAAAACCCTCCAAGTACTTTGCAGGCAGAACATTTTTAGGACCTTGAAAGTTCCACACCTTAGCCAAACTACCAGAGCAACACTGGACCAAATGCCACTCATTCTACTTATTGTGTGTAGGACCACTGACTTCAGGTCAGCTGAACTTCCTTCCCCCCACCCCCACCCCAAACCTGGTAATCTGCATTTGTAATTCATTTATTTCTTGCTAGCATTCTTCAAGTACAATTTTACTACCTATATATATCCTGAACCATATATGTGTGTTTCTAAGAAGTCTAATTTAATTGATCTTACTCTAAACAGGCTGTAACGGGGAGAGGGGTGATCACCATAGACATCACATATGTGTTTGGTTTGCCCTTACTGACCCTACTTTCCCCTGAATCAAAGCAACATTTTTATAGTAAGCTACATGTGAAATATGATTGTATGATTTAAATGAAACCAGAGAGAATCTCTGTAAGTGCTATAAAGAAGAAAGCAAGCCTAATAGCTGGTTTGGCTGACAAATATTTGACTTTGCTTCATTGCAGGATTGTAATGCTGGCCTTGAGTGACATGGTCAAAATTAGCAACAGCATAAAAAAAAACCCAACAACAACAACAACAAAAACTTACAGGATTTATCCACAGACCACACCCCTTTGAAATAATGCTCCAAACTGCACTCTATGGTTCCTCAGACACTTCTCTGTTGAATCATTTCCCAATACTTACACAAAAAACTTGTGTCATTTGCCAGTGTCATCTAATCCATGTGACTATCCAAAGCTTCTGCCACAAAAGTGCTTGGAGAACATGGACCAGAAAGCTGCCCTGGGATGAGGATGATTGTTTATTTGCATCTGTATTAAATGTGTTTTTGTATGGCTCTCTAACATATTCTGCACATTTAGAAGAATTACAATAGACTGAAGGTTGTGTGCAGTTTTAGAGCTGTTCTGTAGTCATCTCCCCTCTCAGAACTCTAATAAACCCTCCATATTTTGTCTCTTATTCACCCTCCCTCACAGGCCATACAGGTGATCCTCCCTTTAGCAGAGGAACAGCTGGCTACAGCCCCAGGAGTAAATCAGTTCTATTCTTGAATCAGACAAAGGCTTTCATCCCCCCTCAGATGTGGAGCTTGCTATCTCAGTAGTGATCTTCACCTAGCAGACAGGAACCATGAGAGACTTTGAACTCTGATCTTTCGTGCTGTGGTGCTACTATACAACTGAGCTGGCCACTAGCTCCACCATATTACAGGTTAGAGAACTAGAAGTATTTTCAGTTAATGAACCCTTTTTTGGAATATTTGTTCAGCTATGAGTGAGTGCATTTTAAAGCAGAGGTGAGGTTGAGGGGTGGGGGAGCTTCAAAGCTTAGTGTCGTAGGTCTCTCTGGGATTCTGCAAAGAATCTAATCACCTGGGGAAATATGTCAAGTGGTAGGTGTTATGCAGTGATTTTTCATTAATTTTAATTACTGTCATTTTATAGGGTAGTTAGCATCCGCAGTCCTCTGTCTCTGAATTGCACTGGGATTTATGCCAAATTTCTTCTCCATCATTGGTTCCCTCAAGCACTATTTAATAATGGAAGCGCTTTAACATGTTTTAATAAAAATACAAATGCCAAACAGTTTTGAATGAGAAAAAAACCATATTACAAGTATTTATAATAAACCCCTCTTCTTTATTCATAATTCTATTAAACTGAAAACTTGGACTATGTGCTGTTGAACGAAAGGTTTGCTCAGGGTTGAGGAGAGAGAGTATACGGAGCAGACCCACCTTTAAAAAACAAAAACAAACAAACAAACAAAAAAAAGCAAACAAGCATCCCCCCCTCCCATGCAGAGTAACCCCAACGTTTAGAAACTATCAATGCTACCCCCATGAGATGAAAAGGAGACTGAAAATGGCATCAGTTCCTATCCCTAGTTCATTGCAACTGGATTTGAAGGAGTTGCCTTGGTAGCTTACTGTACATTATTAAAAAAACCTTATCTGCTCCAGATTGGAAATGAGATTACCTAACCTTAAAATATATTATATATATATATATATTCCTGGTTCCTACAGGGGACCCCACTTTCCACTGATATTCCCTGACAAGCACTAGAGAATAGTTTTTCTAACTTGGACAGGCAGGTGACAGAAGCCCAACTGCTGGTTTCCAGGCATTTATTGACCATCAGCAGGTTTATCTGTTATAAACAGTAAGGTAGGACACGCATTTTAGAGGCATTAATGCTGTAAAATCAATTAGTTCACCTGTTACAGAATTAAAAGTGAAGCTCATAATTGTTTGGGGAATCAGTGTGGAGAGGGCACTGGAGTTGGAATCAGGAGAGCAAGGTCTATTCCTGGCTTTGCCACAAACCTACTGTGTGACCTTGGGGAGATCACTTCTCTCCTTGCCCCCATCCCTCATCTGTCCTGTCTATTAAGAGATGAAGTACATTCCAATGGTAAAGGTGCTAGCCTGGGTCTTAGGAGACCTGTGTTCAAGTCTCTGCTTCACCATACACACCCTGGTTGACCTTGGGCATGTCAGTTAGTCTCTGATGCCTAAATATCTTTGAGGATCTGTGCCTCACATTCCTCTCTGCAAAAAGGGAGATAATAGCAGATGTGAGGTGAGAAAAGAAATGCATTAAAGATTGTGAAGTGCTCAGATGTATGGTGATGGGGCCAGGTAAGTACCTTAGTCTGTCTACCTAAGGAAGAGATTTTAAGAGTTGTCAAGTTATTTGGGAGCACAAGTCCCATTGACTTTTGCTCCTAACTCCTTTAGGCCCTTTTCCAAATCTCTCCGGGGCAGGGACAGTCTCATTATGTGTTTGGACAGTGCCTACCAGACTGGGGCCTTTTCTTAGCTGGGGTCTTAGCTGACATAATAATATTAGGTCAGTTCTTTGTGTATGTCTGATATCTCAGGGATCTGTGGATAGCAAAACACTTGTTTAATTTACAGAATGGATCACAAAAATTAGGCACTGTGTGGGAGGATTCCAGTGTGCTGCGGCACCACACAGGTACAGACTGAAGTTTTCAAAGTTTCCTAAGGGATTATGAAGATCTTACCCAAGCTGTTCTCTGCACATGGCATATTGTCCTAACACCAGGTACCAGGATTCTGATAAAACAAATTTTTTTCTGCTTTGCATCCCCAGCCACCACACAGCATTTTAATTGCTCTGTATGTTTGTTTTCACTGAGTTCCAACCTGTAAAGTGCATTCAGACATGTGCTTGCATGGGGCCCAAGGAACTGGAGGAGGTGAAAAAGATAGTGCTGAAGATGCAGTTGTGCATGCACAGAATATCTGCTTCAGAAACCTCCATTAGGGGCCCAATCCCAGTCCTGCTGAAGTCAATGCAAGTTTTGCCATCAGAGGCCCTATCTGACTGGGTTTAGTGATGCTGTGCTCAGGCATGTAGGTAACATTGTACTATTAAGGCCTGTGATTATTTATATAGGGCATTAGTTGTACACAGAACCATACAATGGAAACTTTCACAGAAGGTTTTTCCCCTCACTCTTTAGTAGAAGGTTTACATTGCTGGTGAACATTCTCAGGAGCCAAATCTTGTGTCTTAGTTTTCTCTGGCAAAAAATTCTGGAAATATTTTAAATTACATAGAGTTCCCCTGCATCTCCAGCACCTGACTGGTTAGCCTGAAAGACTACATAGAGATGGAATAAAAAGAACCCGTGTGTCTGATAATCATTGGTGATGTAAAATACATAGTAAATACACAGCCTCTGTCCTGCTTTGGCCTTCCCAGAATACATGTTAATTGAAGAGCAAGCAGCAATTTTCAGATAACCTGTTTAGCTAGCAAACAAATGGTGGACAGATTTTATTACATCTACTAATCACAATATTTGGGTGCTCCCATTCTAAAGTTCCTTTTGAAGGTGACCTGTAACAAGTTGGTGTTTGCAAAGTATCCATGATTCAATGGCAAATATCCTTCACTGGCCAGTTCTAAAGACTGAATTTGTACTGTATGTGTCACCCGGTTTTGGACATAGATGCAGAGTTTTCCAGTATAATCAAACTATTAAACAGTAGAGAATTCCTTCTTTTAAGAATTGCTGGGACAGTGGGTGGACTCATTCCCTTATCTCTACCAAATCAGACCCACTGGGAAAATTCCAGGGAGGAAGTCATGATAGAAAAAAAGGCAACAAGGAACAAATGGAACAGAAGGGTCATTTTAAAGTTATCCTGAATGGTTTGAAATTGAGAATTTAGGATAAAGATTCATGAAAGGAAAAAAAAGAAAACAAAACAAGCTAGCTTGGAAACCAGAACATTGAAACAAAATATGCAATTGTCACATCTCTATTCCAAAGTTAGTTGCAGTCACTGAATACCATTGTCTGACTGACTACAACAAGGGAATTTCATGTTTCACTTTTATAGGAAAAAGGAAGTGAATTGCTACAGAAATAGTAGGGCAAGCTGTCCATGAACCTTCATTTGAAATTGAAGTAAACTTTGATTTCAACATGTTGCACCAAGGGTTGTGAACAAGATCTCACTTCATCTGGTGGCAGACCCTGCTGTTGCCTCAGTTTCTACACATTAGTCAAACTATTGCGCTTCTTAGAGATTTAGCTTTCTGGCCAAACCATAGAATCCATCCCCCTCTTCCCAAGGGCAAATAAAAGTTCAACAAAACCAAATCAGCAAAGAACCTTATGCTGAATCTGTTCTATCAGGGTACACCCTCTCTGTTTTCATCTTCACTGGACTATAGTTTCTTTTCCACCCCGCCTCCAGGGGTACAGTCCTGCAGTCCATTTGCCCCGTTGATGCAAGACTTCCTCCCACCCCACTGAAATTCCCAGCCTAGGACCCTAAACAAGTGTGAGCACTCTCTCCCACACCTATCCACACTATCCTGTCCTGGCTACTTCTGTCTAGGGACACCCTTCCTCAGGGCTTCTGAGCTCCCTTTGTATCAAGCTCCTTCAACCACCATTGTATCAGGGCTGTAGGCCCCAGTTCTTTCTAAGCAAGGGAGAGCAGCCAGTTCCACTCCAGAACCTGGCCCGCTTTAGAGAGACTTGTCCAGGTCTCTCTTACCTCAGGCCTGGAGGTGTCCCTTTCCACCCCTCTAACTGAGAAGGCTCCTTCTTGTAAGCTGCACCACCCCCAGACTATCATCCAATGACATCTGATCACTTGACCCAATCACTAGCCCAAGCTCAAGCCTGGAAGGCTGAGAAATAGGCACAAGCCAAGGCCAGCCCACCCTTTAACACTTGGACATTCACTTTCTGATACTATTCAACATTTCAACCTTCACTAATGCAAATACGCATGAAAAGCGATTTTCAGGCACAAATATTTACCAAAGCGGTATTTAGAGTCTATATTCAATTGGAAAAAATTGCAGGTTGTGATGTGTTGGCTAGATACATAAGTAATCTAATCAGGGAATAGAAACAGGATTTACAGAACTAATCACAGTCCAAATTGTGATTTGCAACAAAACTGTGCTTAAAATACGTGTAGCCCAAAAATTATTCACAGAAGTTTGCAAACAATTGTAGACAGATAATGAATAAATCCAAGTAATTCATTACCTGCTCATGAACAATCTTAAAAAATAAATGATGTTAACTGAAACAATTCATTAGCAATTTTTGTTCAGCTCTGTGATTAAGCTATCACCAAATAACTATTATTTTATTTTTCCACAGTATTCAGAGTTAAGCGTTGTTTCTCTGGTCCTCTGATGTTCTAGTATTGATTTTGTGCTTTTGTTTTCTGTATGACTCAGAAATATCGTGAATAACAAGATTGTGTTCACTGTGTTTGATGTAGGAATCTTTGGATGATTAAAGAACTTAAGAGGGAGCCTTCTCAGTCTTTAACTTAGGGAGGAAGGTCTGAAACTTAATGACAGCATCTCCTAAATGTTTGTCAGGAATTTGACTCAAACAAGCATTAAGACAGAGTTTTATATGTTCTTACTTGTGATAGTATAAACTCAGTAGGTCTCAAGTCATTCAGAGTGTCTTCCTGCAAAAATGGTAGGCAAGACATACTATTTTGTAAATTAAAAAAAAAGCTTTTTTTTTCATTTGTGTGGGGTGAAGGGAGGAAATGAAAACCTCTCAAGGCTTTCTATATATAAGGAAGCAAATAATAGCACAAAATTCCCCCTCTATTTTTGGATCATCTTTAAATCTGAATTTCACAGAAATCAACTCTTGGAACTCATAGGAGTTATGAGGTGGAAGAGAACTAACTATTAAGTCATTTACTCCATTTGTCAGTGCAGGATTGAGTAAAGATAGCAGGTACAGCCCTCAATCAAAACTGAAATCAGTGGAAGTTTTCCCTCTGTAAGGGTTTCAGGATTAGACTGTTAAAGTGAAATCTTGGCCTCAGTGAAGTCAATGACAGAACAACACACGGACTCTGGGGAGGTCAAGACTCCACCACTGGGCTATATATTTTAAAAAGTTTCTCTTTGAGATTTGTTTGTTTCAGATCGTGCTAGCATTTCAACATTGTTTTAATAGACAGCAGCTGTTACACCTTAACAGGTGGTCTGTGAACACTGTGGTCCACCGACAAAAACATTTTGAGACTCATGGGAGGAGTTCTGTGGAGGGATTGTAGTATCTAACTAGGAAGCAGCCATCGCAGAGTCTCTTACAAAGCAAGCCACAGACTGAAAGATGTTTAAAAAAACCCAAGCAAACAAAAAGAAGTTACGCTACCACAACAATAGCATTGGTATTAGAAAAGTCAAATCAAGAGGAAACTTTCCATTGATCTAAAGGAGGCTTAGGCCCATCATAAAATCTGCTGCAATGTTAGGCCATGATCCTCCACTGAAGACCACACAGGAGGATCTGTGAAGCTGCATAGAGCCCTGCTGAAGTCAACAGGGCTCTACACAGGTGCAGGGATCCATTCACTAGAAGACTGGGGTGTTTGTACTGGAGATCTATTTCAGCGTGTACATTGCATTGAATTCCACATGGGAAACTGACAAGTCACATGAGCTGGTCATGGAGAGATATTGAATGTCATCTCTTTTATACTTTAGAAGGCTATATATCATGCTACTTGAGGAGGAATGGAGGGAGGAGGAGGAGAAGTAGGTGGATATGCTATATTGCCTCTTCCATTTAAAAAAAATATAGGTTGGGCAGGCAAGGAGAATGATATCATCTTCTCCTCCTACTTAGGTTCTCTCACCCCCTCCATACTGCATTGTGATGTATGCTATATTTTAACTACCTCTGTACATGAATGATCCTCAAAAGTTAACATATTGGACAAAAATATAAATATGAATGCAAACAATCATGAACTGTTTAATTCTTTTCACTAGTGATTATGAGGTGGCTGTCAAGTTGTAGTGATACGTTAGAACTAATCCCATAAGAAATGTAACAATGTCAGTCCTTTAACAGGATTCTCTTTCATTGTTTGGCACTGAGATTTGGACAAATGAAGAGACGCATCTCTCAACATCAGCAGATTTAGAGAATATACAGCATGCTTTGAAATATAGGAAAGTTGATCCCACAGGGCTGTTTACTTCAACACAATTTTTTTAAAACTATTATCAGGACATCTGTATTTTGTAATAATTGCTACTCCACTCTCAATCAAGGATTATTAAAATTTGTAGTAGGTAAAGCTATAATCAGAGTTATGACCAAATTTCACAGATTATGTAAAAGAGGTCATTATTTATTCTGAGACTTACACTTTCTTCTATAATATAACAGGCCCTTTCAATGAATTAGAGTTTTTGAAAACTCGCTTATTTGACCTCATGTGGGTCCAAGTGGAATTCTTTCTTCATTTGAAATATGTAAGTGTTCCGGTGTCCACACAAATTTTGCTTTGCCCTTTGGGTCCACAGAAACAAAACTGCAAACCAGAACTCACATCACAGTTACCATTCTGCCATGGTTTTATATCAAATCTATACGTTTCTGAATTTGGACTTAAAAAAAACCCACCATAGCTCAGCTCACATTTGCTTAAAAGTGTTATGAACGTCAGCCAACTTTTCTCTGAAAGTACAGTATGTCCACAGTGGTGCTGGAGGCATAATTTCTAGCTCAGTTAGATGTATATGTGCTAACTTTGAATAAACTAGGCTCTAAAAAACTGAAGTGTAGCCAGGGCTGTGGGCGCAGAGGGACAAGCAAGCTGCTCCTGAGTACAATTCCTGTCTGGGACCCTTGGTACTTACTCAGCTGGTTGCCCCCTCCTGCCATCCATGCCACTGTGACTACACATGCTAACCCTATCAAGAGAGCACACATGTATGTCCACCCGAGCTGAAAATGTCACCTCCAGCTTGAGAGCAGACATACCCTCACTCAGTTCTGTGGTTGCTTATGAAACGCAGAACAAGCTGAGTTGTGCATAGTTTCATTGCAAACGTTTTGCTCAACTCTTCTCAACATGCCAAAGGAACTAGTGTTGACACTTAATAAAAAACTAAGTTATTGCCTTGATATTACAGATTTACATTATTAAATTCATTACTTTAATCCTTTTTTGTAGCTGTAATGTCTCAATAAAGCTTGAACATTTTTAACAAGCTTCATCAAGACTCGAAGAAATTTTACCAAGGTTACATAAGAGCCCAACATATGCCCCAATTCAGCAAAGTATTTGAACGTGTGCCTAACTTTAAAAATGTAAATAAGTACCTCATTGAATTTGGACTATAAAGCAGTTATCAGAGGCATCAGTACAAGGATACAACCAGATCATCATGCTTATTAGTGGAAGCATGCTGTCACCACCACTAGACCACCCAGATAGTGCAAAACAGCCAGGTGGAAGGCAAATGAGAACTGCATAAATAACATTTCTAACCAATATAAATGGTCAAGAAGTGAAGAAATATTTTCAGAAGTGTGATTTGAAACTGCTCTCCCATCCCAGTCTTTTGATCATACTACGAGATAAAGGCAGATCTTTCTTTTTTAATATATAAAGTTTATTGAGCTTTGACAACAAACACAAATATCTGTAAACTGATTAAAATCACATCAGTAAACATCTGTAAAATCTTTAATAGGTAGGCACTGCTCAAATTAAATTGATACAACACTAATTAAGTGTATACCACCATCTTCTCTCTCTTGTTGAACAAGCTTAGCTAAAATCTACAGGCCTACATTCTTGTACCATCTGGTGTCATACACAATAATATGTAACTCTTATACGACGCTTTTCTTCAATCTCTCAAAGGACTTTATAAGGCATCCCTCCCCGCATAAATATGGGGAAACAAAGGCACAGAGAGGTGAAATGACTCACCGAAGGTCATCCCAGACCAGTGGCATAGCCATGAATGGAACCCATCTGAGTCTCAGTCCATTGTGCTATGCAGTATATCACACTTACGATACAGTGCATAGTGAAGTATAAAGTAGTTGTTTTAGTTAGGATTACATTTCACTGAGCTGTTACTAATAATATTTTGATGTGACTCACTAATGTTATGTAAATCCCGCACATCTAAAGAATTAGATGACTCCATTACCCCAGCTTAATGTTAATGTTAAATGCCAGAGAATATTTTCACACTATCTCTGACTTTTGGTAGGTCTCCATCACCTAGATAAGGTCTCTGTCTCCCTTCCCTCTTTCACTCTGCCTGTCCCCTCACCCACTTCCCTCACTTTCAGTTTCACACATGCTTCTGCATTCTCTACCTGCTTCTCCCCCTTCCCCCCCCTCCCTCCCCCCGGCCCCACCCCTCTTTTTATTTGATACAGAACATTAAGGCACAAGTGAATATTGTTAAGGTGGCTCCAATCCCACAAAACTCACTTTTTAAAAATTAATTTTCTTTCTATTCCCCACCCTCCTCAAATGACTGACAAACTTTAAATGTTTCCCTTAAATGACTTGTCTCACATTATTCTTGATATGAGCCAAAAAAGGTTTCCTTGTATGGACTTTGTCCAGTCTGCTTTCTAAGGCCCTGATACTACAAGCTGCTCCACATAAGAGACACCTTTCCTCTGCATAGAACCACTCTGAAATAAGTGGGACTCTGTATAGTCTTTATTGATTGTTTGAACAGAGCAGGTTGCAGGATTGGGGCCTAAATTAGTATTTTGTTTAGGAAACAAAAGACATCTTTAGAAGTAAAAGAATTTAAGAAACCATTTTGAACTAAGATAAGCAGATCAACTTCTGGAAGAGCTCCATCCAATAAATAATTTTACAGACATCATTTTGCCTATTTAAAAAAAAAAATACATAGTACATTACTGCCAGAATGTGGTGTGACTGTCTGATTTCTGGGTGTATATTTGATTGCATATTGATAAGATATTGTCTAACAAATAAAATGACCCCTAGCTTATACTATACCAAAAAAAGTAATTATGAAGCATACACCAGCCATTGCCAGAATGAAGACATGGATAGATAAAAGTGCTTAAGGCATATGCAGTAGTAAATAGCTCAATTTCTCTCATAAACTAGGAGTATGAAAACCATATTCCAGGTATTATTACATAGCCTGTAGTCATGAAATTGAAAAGTGATGGTTAGACTAGATTCAACACAGTTCAATAATGAAAAGCTACCTGTACTGTCTTGTATCTTTGGATCAAGTCTATTAAATTCATTGTATTTCTAGTATGGCAATAAATCATTGAACTAAAATAAAATTCCAATATTATGAAACAATAGTATAAACATAAGGAAACATCAGCATGAGGAGAATGAGGGCTAACATTGCTGCAAGATGGCACTGGAGAAGATTTCACAGAGCCTCATCCAAAGCCCACTAAAGTCAATGGAAAGATTGACATTGATCTCATGTAGTTTAAGGCCAGAAGGGATGACCAAAACATCTAGTTTGACCTCCAGAATATCACAGCCACCACCCAGCACCAGCATACTAAATCCAACAACCAAAATTTGGACAAAATATTACAGCCCACCAAAAACTAAACTATTCTTTGTATGTGGCACATAATGGGAGGGACCAAGATGCAACAATGCCCAAGGCCCCTGCAAAAGCAGGAAATTAATTAAGTGAGATATATTCAGATAATCCCAGCAAGTGACCTCAATGGGCTTTTGATCAGGCCCCTAATGAGACCAATTAAAGACACTGCAAAACAGCTACCCTTTGGGATATTTTTGCTCAAGTTGGTGCCCCTTTATGTTTAAGAGCCCTGTAACTTAGAAGTATTTTAAAAAACAAAGTTAAAATGGATAACCAGACTCTTTCCTAAAATTAAGAGGCTTCTCAGACTCAGGAAAATACATCAAAGAAATGGTGGGAAATAATTATTGGAAACCAGGATGTTACAAAGTGTAATAAACTTGCCTGGCAGAACAACAGCTGAAGTTTGTTGTCAGGGCTGGGCCATGAATAGCCCGTGTGCCCCAGTCAGCTACTAAATTGCAGTCAGGATATGAGTAGTAGGCTCTGGATAAAGCTGGGTCAGGATACCAGGAAGTCAGGGTCAGTCACCAAGTTGCAGACAGCAGGCAAATAGCAGAGACAGGGGCAAATAGCAAAGTCAGGGTCAGAGGCCAGAGTTTAGGGTCTACAGCAAAGCAAAGTATGGAACAGAAGCAAGCTTACAATCTGCAGGGCTGTTCAGACAGTGCCTTATGATGTTTTTCCCTTTTTGTAAATCAGCATAAGACAACCAGTGGACTGTAAGAGGCTGCCACTGCAGGACAGGCAGTACTTCCTGCAGAGCTTAGCTTCACAGAGTCCTCTAGTGAAAACCTACTCTAAGCTCCCAATGGTGATGTGGCTGTGTCAGTGGCCCAGAACCCCCATTGTCCCGTGTTTTAGTGCCCACATGTGTGGAGACTCTTCCCTCACAAGATAGTGTATGCGGGCCAATTTGGTTTCTGATAGAAAAAAAGGTCAGTTTATTATAGGCAGGGCACATCAAAGTAAAGATTATGGCATTAATCAATGTTTACAACACAGTGGCAATTTGTTTAGCATTAACGCTACAACAAGATCGGAGATGTTAATTTGGGGATGGAAAGGGGAGGAGAAAGCCCCTAATCTCAGGGAAAAGGCTGCTGTGCAGAGATCGAAGAGTCAGCAGTGGGTAAAGGAAACTACATGATTTATTTCCCTTGCTATAAAAAGGTATGATTTTTACCTTGGGATAAATAACATGCATGTGCTGTCCCAAGATAAAAACAAAGTGAAAACGATGCACTTCAGTTTTTACCGTGAGATAAACTAGACAAGATTTACCCCACCTAGTTTTCCTTGCTGTAAAACTAAAGCAATTTGTCTTCACTGTGTTTTTACCTCTGGATAGCTCCTGCGTATTATAGAGCCATAGTCAGAGTTTAAGGTCAGAAGGGACCACTAGATCATCATCTAGTCTGACCTCCTGTAAAGCACAGGCCACAACACCACCCAGCATCTGCACACTAATCCAACGACTGAAAGGAGATCAAAGTAGGATACTAGACTATTCTGTACCAATGACAGAGAACAGGAGATGCACCTGTGTCCGAGGCAATGGCAAGAAAATGATTAAGTAAGATATACCCAGATAATCCTGGCAAGAGACCTGCACCCACACATTGCAGAGAAAGGTGAAAAACCCACAAGGACATTATACTTGTGTAAAATTCCTTCCCGACCCCACATATGACAATCAGTTATTCAGAGATAGAGAAAACACTTTTTTTTTGTAGCAGTGAAGACATGGCCTTAGAATTGCCACTCTCCTCTCCTCAAAAGTCATGTAGCATAGGTTTGAGTGCTAGAAAAAGGTGGGTTTTACACAGAAGAATGGGGAAGAGTTGAGGATCAACAATTTTATGGCTTTATTTCTTGGAAAACCAAGCAAAGCACTGTATCCCATAAGCATATAGAGCAAATCACAGAAGTGTAGGACTGGAAGGACCTCAATAGGTCATCTAGTCCAGTCCCCTGCACTGAAGGCAGGAATAAGTAATACCTATCAGGAATGGTTTAGTTGTTTGTCTAACTTGTTCTTAAAAATCTTCAGTGACAGAGATTCCACTACTTCGCTAAGCAATTTGTTCCAATGCTTAACTACCCCAACGGTTAGGAAGTTTTTCCATATGTCCAACCTAACCCTCCCTTGTTGCAATTTAAGACCATTGCTTATTGTCGTATCCTCAGAGATTAAGGAGAAAAATCCTCCTTGTACCTTTTATGTACTTGAAAACTATTATCACAGCTAGGTGACCAGATAGTAAGTTATCACAGCTAGGTGACCAGATAGTAAGTGTGAAAAATCAGAACAGGGGTGGGGGATTATAGACATCTATATAAAACAAAGCCCCCAAATATCGGGACTGTCCCTATAAAATCAGGACATCTGGTCACCCTAATTTACATATTCCCCCCCACCCTGTTTTCTCTTCTCCAGACTAAACAAACTCAATTTTTTCAATCTCTTCTCATAGGTCATGTTTTCTAGACCTTTAATAATTTTTGTTACTCTTCTCCAGTCTTTCTCCAATTTGTCCTCATCTTTCCTAAAATGTAGCACCCAGAACTGGACACAGTACTCCAGCTGATGCCTCATCAGTGCGGACTAGAATGGAAGAATTACTTCACATGTCTTGATTATAACACTCCTGCTAATACATCTCAGAATGATGTTCACTTTTTTTTGCAACAGTGTTACACGGTTGACTCATTTAACTTGTGATTCACTATAACTCCCAGATCCTTTTCTGCAGTACTCCTTTCTAGGCAGTCATTTCCCATTTTGTATGTGTGCAACTGATTGTTCCTTCCTAACTGGAGTACTTTGCATTTGTCCTTACTGGATTTCATTCCGTTTACTTGAGACCATTTCTCCAGATCATTTTGAATTTTTATCCTGTCCTCCAAAACATTTGCAACCCCTCCCAGATTGGTATTATCTGCAACTTTATAAATTTACTCTCTCTGCCATTATCTAAATCCTTGAAGATATTGAACAGAAGTGGACCCAGAACTGATCCCTGCAGGAGTCCACTCCATATGCCCTTCCAGTCTGACTGTGAACCACTGATAACTACTCTTTGGGAATGGTTTTCCAACCAGTTACGTGCCCACCTTATAGCAGCTCCATTTAAACTGTATTTCCCTAGATTGTTTATGAGACAGTCATGTGAGACAGTATCAAAGGCCTTACTACGGTCAAGCTATACCACATCTAACACTTCCCCCCCATCCACAAAGCTTGTTACCCTGTCAAAGAAAGCTATTAGGTCAAATCAAAACACTACAGCCCATACAAGAGTTAGCCATGGCTGTTAGCTATTTTATAATGAGTCTTATAAGATTTGCTATTTTTCTTAAAGCCCCCCAGCTACTGGAGTTATGTGATAATCTGAACTTTCATTTAGAGGTTGGCCCAGGCCTCATTTTTCATCCAGAATAGGACCAACGTCCACCCATCCTGAGACGGTAGAGTTGTTTTCTGACCTCACCTGACCCTGACACTTCCTGCTGGGCCTCAGTCAATTTCGCTGCTGGCTCCTGCCTGTGGGCTTGGTATGGCAGTGGCTGTGCATGCTGGTGGCTGGATGCCCCACTCTTGCTGGCTGCCACCCCCTGCTGCACTGTGTGCATGCTGTCAGGCTAGAGGTACCGTGACTAGTTGGCACACTCACTCCACAGAACACACAGAGCATAGCAAGGTGGCAGTAGCCAGCAGGAGCGGGACATGCAGCTCCTGCTACGCCAACCCCGTGGACAAGAGAAAGTCACCAGAGGCAACTGGACCAGGCCTAAGCTGGTGGCGGGGGCGAAGGGAGGTTAGGCTGTTTTCTGACCCAAACCTAATACTTGTACTGGGGTCCCATGGGGTTCAGCTCAGGTTGCAGAGCTCTATTTTCAAAACATGATTTTGAAAGTTTGTTAAGTAATGCCCATTTCTCTGTGGTCCCAAAGGGATGTTGCGACATCCAGGACAGCCAGCTGGACAGCACCCACTGGATGTAGCTCCAGCCCAGCCCCATCAGTTGTTTCCCAGTAACATAAGGTGTTTCTGTGCCCTATAATACAGCAGCCACTATTTAAACACCACACAGGAGAGAAAGTTTTGTCCCCTGCTCTGTCCCCCTTCCGCAATTCCAGCCATTCGGGCAGTGGAATTCCATCAGCATAGGCATGCTATAGGACCAGAATCTACATTGACTTCCTTCACAGCCTCCACAATAGGACCCGTTGGAGGGATGGCTGCAAGTGGATCAGGTGCAGGAATGAGGGGAAACCAGAGTAATTGTGCTCTGGCTAGTTTAGTCTGTGGAGAAACTCATAGGTAGCTACGCAAGGCTGCTGTAAATTAGAACATCTTTTGAGCCATACTTTCTTAAGAAAAGTGAGAACAATCCATCCCGGGTGGTTCCACTCCATTTCTCAGAGAGAATGGAATCCCCCCCCGCCCTTATTTTTTATTTTTGTTTTAAAATGCTGATTTGCTGCATGCTATTTCAGAAGCTTGGTTGAAGATGTGGGCTTTGCACGTGAATCAAAAGTAGTGAGGTCTTAGGTAGTTCTTGTGGGACTCAGTTGCACAGTCAGGGGTCAGCCCTGAACTCTCTCATATATATAGATTCCCAGACAAAAAAATAAAAAAAATAAAAATTGATGTATATTTAAGGCGCCCAAACAATTTTAACTCTGCACTTTAGCCACACTAGCAGTCTGCATATATACCTAAAGTCGCAGTGGGGACCGTACTTGGGCAACTAGCCTGTGTCACCACTCATGCTGCCATGGCTGCATTGCTACTTTTAGAGAGCTGGCTCAATGTAAGCTAGCTCGGGTAGGCATACACAGGCTGTAATCACACCTCCTGACTGCTGTGGAGACAAACCCTTGCACCATGCATATTATACTATACCTGGAGGTAATGAAATTGAGCCATAACATCATGCTACTGTTCTGACATCTAGCAGTACCCCCAAGGCCTGGGAAATGTTTTACATTAAAATGTATATCATTTATAGTAAAAAAAAAAAACTCTGTTAAATGCTTCATTACTTCACTGAACATGTATGCCTTAATCAGACATTCTAAAGGAGTCCCTCTGCTCCTTGAGTATGCGATGGGGAAAAAATATGTGATCTCTTCTTTCCCCTTGTCAATTCAATCATTAGATTAAAATCCCAATCCTGCAAATAGTTACTACTCATAGTAGTGCTTACTACCAGGAGTGGTCCCACTGAACTCCAAGTGAAGTCCATAAAGACTTCACTGGGATCACTCATAGTAGCAAGCACACCTGGCTGTAAATGTTTGCAGATTTAGGCCGCAACCATATGGGGTTAGGAGGCTTCTGGTGCGAGATCATAAAGATCTTAAATATGTTTTTGGCTGCTGAGTTATTATATATTGATCAAGGGAGTTATTAGAAATGTCTGGTTTTTATCATTGTACTTTTAAACTATGTCAAGGTGTGTCTTCTGGAACAGTCTCCATCCCAAGTCTGTCTGTAATTGCCACATTATGCAATTGTTTCATTATGCTCTTCTCTGTTAGCTCTCTGTTGCCTGATTCTTGTCATTTGCCATTCCTCCAGCTATATGTTTCCCAGTCATGCTATGCCCATTTTGGTCTTTGTAAATAATCTGTTATCAGCTGGGATACACTGCAGCACTTCCTTGAGTCTAACAGCCTTCATGCAACCCTTATATAAAAACAGTTTACAATGGTATTCTACACCAGCAATCCAAAGCACTGCAGTATCCCTCTTGCTTGTTGGTATGGTGATTTGGGTTGGAGAGGAGACTAACAGACTATGAGAGTAACTTACACTCACTCCCTGGCAGCTCTGGCATGGATATGCCTCCTTCTCCCCAAAATCTGCATGTGAAGGGAATGCTTCAAGCAAGGATCTGCGTGTGGTCAGTTGGTGATGGGGGTGTTCACTGCCTATGTGGCAATATTTCCCTCATTCATCCATGTCCCAGATCCTTAGTGAGAGAAGGGACCAGGAAGAAGAGGACTGTGGTTAGGGGTCAAGCAGGGAGTACTGTTTCCTATCCAGCCCTGAGGGAAATCTGCATAGGAGTTTACATAGCCTATGATGGAGCAGGGCCCACCATGCTGTGGAATCACTTTTTAAAAGAGAAAAGATCTGCTCCTTCCAGGAGATGCTGTGATGACTGGGAGTTGAGGAGAGCAGGTGACATTGTGCTGCTAGCACCTAACATTATCGCTGGAGCCAGTGTGGACGCAGGGCCTCTGTGCCAATCAAGCTGGGCTCCTATAGCAGTTCTGTGTGGACCTCTGTGAGGTGAGGGGTCAAGAGGTAGGAAAAGACCCTTACTTTTTTCAGTAGTGGGTGGACTAAACTAACCCCATTTATGGAAGAATTTGTAGAGAATGCTATGAGGAACTCCTTTCCAACTTGCTCCCCCACCCCATCTGAGAATTTCACTTGGGTAATCTGCTCTTTGATTTTTTTTAAAATACATCAGCAATTTCTTTGTCAGAACTATTGGGCCAAACAGAATTACTCCAGGTTTCCACCAGCTTCACAGAGAAGGGGTTGGCCAAAAGTGTACATGATACTAATGACATTTGATGAATGATCTCAAAGGGAAAACTCCCTTTGGATTGTAGGAAGAGGGGTGGTGAAGCTGTTGGCAGAGTGAGAAGGAAATACATTGAAGATACGGATTTGAAAAGGGTTCTGATTCCCTTTAGCTCATTTGGATTTGTAATCATCTCTCAATCTACTTGCATCGAGCCAAAGAGCTTGACACCCTATAGGGGGGTTTAACTCCCCAGCAACTCAGTATCAAAAGACGTCAATAGAAACAGAATTCCATAAGGATGGTGAAAAATGAACAATCTTTTACACAAATAAGCTAGTAGAATAGGAATAAAAGAGATATGTAAATTTTTCTGCAGGTTGGAGAGAATGAGAAAGGGGGGAGGTGATGGAATTAAATTAGTGCAACTGCTGCTTGCTTTCTATATGAATGTAATTCACTGCATACTGATTGTCTCCTCTGTTAAGTCAGTTTTGTTATCAGTGAATAAAGTGTCTATGAGCTTCCCCCCCTGTTGTTCTGGCTCCTGAGCTGCTATGCCAGTGCCTGTCTCCTGTGGTAAAAGTGTCGCGCTTCCCTGCGCAACTCTTTGTTTCCACCTTCTTAGTTGCTGCAGGCAGTTACACTAATAACACTGTGTTTAAGCAAATGAAGGGCCAAATCCTGACACCCATGACCCGGGTTTTACTTAGGCAAACTCCCACTGACAAATTACATTTCTGATGGTAACAGCATTTCACAAATGGTACTGGATGAAAAATACCTTTAACAACTTTTTGGTATTGCACAAGGATGGGGTACTAGAACTGACTTCAATGAAGTTTTTCCTGAGTCAGGACTAAGTAACATATTAGGATTTTGTCCAAGGATAACAACTGCTCACGCTGGTTTTACTGAGGCTGGTTAGCACTATTTGTGAAACTGCTCGGGTAATCTGACATCCGAGACAGGAAGTGTGTGAATACCACCAAGGACTGGGAATCAGGAGGCCTGGGATTCATTTACAGCACTTGAATTAACTAGGGGAAGGAATTAATCTCTCTGCATTTTAGGGCATGTCTACAAATACTACATTGGCGCAACTGCACCACTATAGTGCTTTAATTAAGATGCTTTACGCTGATGAGAGAGAGCTCGACTTGGGCCTGGTCTAGACTGCAAAATTCGATCGATGGAAACTGCCTTACGTTGATCACATAATGTAAACGTCTCCACTGACAGGTCTCTCCTGACAAAAATCAAAGCGGATAGGTCGACTGAGTGGCAGGATAGTTGGAACATTGCATATATCAACCTCATTGGCCTCCAAGAGGTGTCCCATAATGCTCTGCTGTGACGACTCTGGAGATAGTTTTCAACTCTGCTGCACTGAGGCTATGTACAAAGGAAAAAGCCCCTCCCCTGATCAAACCCCGGGAAATTTTGAATTCCTATTTCCTGTTTGTTCAACGTGGAGAGCGCGCCAGCACAGCTGATTAAGGTGACTGAACACCCCACATGTGCTGCAGTGCCAGTAGATCTGAGGTGTTGGATCTCATTGGTTTGTGGGGAGAGGAGTCAGTTCAGGAAAAGCTCTGATGCAACAGAAGAAACATTGATATCCATGAAAAGATCTCACGGGGCATGGTGGAGAAGGGGTACAACAGGGACATGCAGCAGTGCTATATGAGAAATCAAAGAACTTAGGCAGACGTACCAAAAAACAAGGGAGACAAAAAGTCATTCTGGTTTGGTACCAATGACATCTCTCTTCTACAATGAGCTACATGCAATTCTTGCTGGCGACTCCACCACTGCCCCCAGATGCAGTGTGGATACCTTGGGGGAATCCGGGTCCAAGGCCAAAAATGATGAGACTGTAGACAAGGAAGAGGAGGAGCAGAACAGGGGACAGCAGAGTAGGGGTATCCATTCTCCCCAACATCCAGAATCTGTTTTTAATACCACAGAAGTCCAGCCAGGCACAGGACAGATTCATGGCTGACCCCGATGCTGGGGAAGGCACCTCTAGTGAGCATGGAATTTCACTCAGAGATATAACAATGTGGATATTGCTTTCACTGAGGTTTAATCTAGTTAGCAAACTGCATCAGCCAGCCTTTAACTGTCCAAAGGCACATTCCACCACCATTTTGCACTTGCTCAGCCTATTATTGAACTGCTCATATTCACTGTCCAGGAGCCCAGCGTACGGCTTCATGAGACATAGGAGCAAGAAATAGGCTGAGTCTCCCAGGCTCACTACTGGCATTTCAACATCATCAGTGGTTATTTTTTGGTTTGGAAAGAAACTGCCTGCTTGCATTTTTCTGAACACACCTGAATTCCTAAAGATGCACACGTCATGCACTTTTTCCGACTCTCCCACTTTGATGTCAGTGAAACGCCCCCTGTGATTCACCAGTGCTTGCAACATCATGGAAAAGTATCCCTTTCTGTTTATGTACTCTTTGGCAAAGTGGTCCAGTGCTAAGATAGAGATATGCGTGCCATCTATCACCCCAGCGCTATTAAGGAACCCAATTGTGGCTAACCCATCCACTATGTCCTGCATGTTTCCCACACTCACTACCTTTCTTAGCATAAGTCTATTAATGGCCCTGCACACTTGTATCACAGCAGATCCCATAGTGGATTTACCAACTCTGAATTGATTCCCAACTGACCGATAGTAGGCTGGCATGGCTAGCTTCCACAGAATGATGTCCACCCGCTTCTCCACTGTCAGAGCAGGTCTCGTGCTACTATTCTTGTGCTTCAGGGCTGAGGAAAGCTCAGTGGAAAGTGGCTTTATGCATCCAAAAGTTCTACAGCCACTGCTCGTCATCCCATACCTTCATAACAATGCGATCCCACCATTCAGTGCTGGTTTCCCGGGACCAGAAATGGCACTCCACAGTGTTCAGCTGCTGCACAACAGCCAGCAGCAACCAGGAATTGTTTCATTCTATGGCTTGTAGCAGGGTGGCCTGAATAACATCATAATTTTCTGCGCTGCAGTTCCTCTCTCGGCCCTGGAAATACTGCAGAATAAGTCACGAGCAGTTTGTAATGCTCACAATGAGAGTGCAGAGCTGAGTGGGCTCCATGCTTCTCGGGCAATGGCATATGCACGGCAGAGCCAGGGTTTCAAAAACAGACATGAAAAAGTATTGGTTTGGTTGCTGTTGATATCAGGGGAGGGAGGGAAGAAGGAAACTGCATCGTGGGAGGCTGAAGACCTTCCCAAAAACCTTTGCATCTAGTTGGACTGTGGGATAGTTACCCATGGTGCACTGCTCATCGATACAAGCGCAGCTGGTGAGGATGCACACCCCCAACCCAATGAGCGTGGTGTTATCACGCCCAACCATTTTCATTAGTTTGGAAGTTGGATGTTGACTGAAATTACATCGACTTCACTTTGCAGTGTAGACATACCCTTGGTTAATCCACTTCCCCTGAGAGGCAGAAGCTCTGACATAGCACTGTCTACACGGGCTGTTAGGTTGGTACAACTACATTTCCCAGGGGTGTAAATTTTTCACACCCGAGTGATGTAGTTGTGCTGATAGAGGTCTGTAGTGTAGACCAGACCTTAGTTTTCCCATCTGTAAGATGGGTATATTACTCATCTCCACTCACACTGCTGTTACATGGTTTATTTGTAAAGTGTATTGAAGTTGCTGCACTGAAGGTGTTGTGCACATAAATTACAGTATTACTCTTGGCTCCACTCAAATCTGCTTAAGAAATGTAAAGTGGAAGCACTGAATAAAAAGCAGCTCAAGTGCTATTCTTACCACTAATTATTTTAACTGACGCATTTTTTATTTGTCTGTTTCTTTCTCTTTTTTTAAAATGGGAGTTAAATGTACAAAAGGGCAGGTATTTCCTCCTTTCTAGTCCTACTCCACCTACTTACTGGGCCATGCTGCATGCCTGCGAGTTTCATAATGGGAATTGGAAATGGATTAAGAAAAAGGAAATTGCCAAAGATGAAGCAATTTCCTAGGTGTAAACACTGTACAATTTTGAAGAACAGATCTAACATGAGAACTTTTTTCTTCTGTAAAAGATTGTGAAGATTTGTTATAAGATATCATCTAGCACAGAACACTAACAAATAACCTCATTATGGCTGCTGATGAAATAAAATTGTGGACTCTGAAGTCCTTACTTAGGCAAAAGTCCAATGACTTCAATGAGGGTTTTCCCATTAAAGGTTTTGGGAGTTGGCCTTCTCAGGTTACTGGACTATTGGTTAACAATAGGCCTTGGGTGAAGTTTTCAAAAGCACCTAAGTCCCATTGGCTTCCAATGAGACTAAAGCTCCTTAATGCTGGAGTCAAATTTCCAAAGGTATTAGGCACCTAAAGATACAGATAAGCACCAAATTGGGTTTACAAAAACATCTAAGTGAGTTAGGCACCTAACCCCCAAGCACCTAACTCACCTAGATGCTTTAATATATTTCATTAAGTGTCTAACTGCATATTTAGGTGCCTAAATATCTTTGGAATCTGGCCCTAAGTCTGTTTTAAAATGGGGCTTATGTTCTTTTGAAAAATTTCCTGTTTTATTTCAGCATTAGGACTGGACTTTGAAATGTAGTCTTTATTTTTGTGAGAGTAGCTTTGGACCCATATATAACTAATCACAAATAATACCAGATAGATGTCCAAATACCTGACTGTACATACAAAATGGAAACCAGGTAGAAATAAATCTTTATTCTTATAATTTACATTACCATGGCTTGCATTAAATAATCTAACTTGAAAAAGGTGTTTGAAGCAATTAGACATCTTCCAGACTCTTGCTGCTTGAGAAACCTATTGACATACCTGCAGTAAGAGGTGCTGGTATAGTAATGCCTAAATGTGTTTGACCAGTAGGGGCCAATTTCTTCCCTTGTGTAATAGAGCTGACCTTACCTGGCTGCCACAGAGTTATACCAGGGATGAATTTGGTGTTTATATTTATTTTATATTCTACAACTGAGAGGACTACAAACATCACATCTACAGAGCCCCAACCTCAGTCTCTTGCCCTTGTGTGTGAATTCTTTTTCAGTGACCCTTTGAGGATTTTAGATCCAATTTTAAAGGAAAGATATTAAATTATTTTTAGCCTTTGTTCTTAGGAATCATGCAGCCTGGTGAATATGTGCACCATGAGGGCATGAAGACTACAATATCAGAAACATCAGAGAATGTAGCCGCTGGAATGTGTGAAATGAAATCCACCACTATAGTCAAATACATCATTGAGATATAACATTTGGCTAGTTGTCTGTTGTAGTAGCAAAAGTAAATTACAGTTCAGCAATCCTGCATGTACTGTATGTTAGAAAATCATTCACCCTAGAATAATCAAAATCTGGAAATCATTCACTGTTGCTATAACTGAACACAATACAGCAGCAATTAGTTGTGCATCATTGCTTTCAAATTACACAAAACTGACTGCAGGGGGGGTATTGAACATTTATTAGGCCAGGTTTTATACTAGATAAAAGATCACCTGGAGGAGGAATATTACTGAGATTTATATTTCAGGTCAGTTTGTACAATGTCCAGATTTGGCTTTCACGATTAATGATATCATAGTTCAAAGACACTGGAGGCTTATATCTTAGAAAGCCCTGCTGGTGGGAATACATTTGCATGCAGAATACACCAGAAATAAATCAACATTTATGGCCCCACTTCTGCTCTCACTTACACCAAAATAAAGTCAGGAGTAAACCCATGAAATCAAGAGTTACACTAGTTAAAAAGGTTAAGGTCCTTGTGTCCACAGCAAAAACAGTAATGCAATAGGTTCATATAGTGAGAAAATGTTTGTATTTCTTCATCAAATGGGATAAAGTAAAATTGGAAGCACTATTATTTCACACTTGCCTACAATAATAGTAGAAAACATGCTTGACAGCAATTTGTTATGTTTCCTTACATTCCTAGGAAAAAAGCACATTAAAATTGATATGAATAGACCAGGTAGAGTTTGATAAAATTTACAGTTGAATTGCATTGTACATGACCACTTAGGGTATTTCAAGGAGTGTACATAAACTTCATGGTTGAATGCCTATGTCAGTCTCGTTTGCCAAATCCATGAATCAATGAGTTCTCATACGACTCTTGGCCCCAGTCCTGGAGAAAAAAATTTTTTAAATGGTGCCCTCTACATGCTATTCCCAATCAGCTTTGTAGCAAGAGCTTAGTTAACCATGGATAAGAGAACCAGATGAACTGAAGAGCTATCAGATTAAATGACTTTCAATTTCTATGGCATCTGAACCCTGTTCCTGTCCAATGGAACTTTTTACATTCCAGTACCACTTTTCTGAGAAATTTAGTTACTTTTATTTCATATAGGTTTATAAAATCAAAAAAGATATTAGGTCACATTTTAAAAGGGGCCACAAATCTGCCTCTGTTTGTTTGTATACAACTACATATGTGCAAACATATGCACTTTTGTGAGTACTATTATCAGCCATGCTGGGTTTTGTGCATGTAAATTGTATTACTTTGAGAAGTACATGCACATGTGTTTGCATACACTATGCTGAATACACACAAATGGAGATCAGGTTTTGAAATTTGGCCCAATAAAGAGAAAACATCTTAAAATAAACGCTGTTGCCCAATGGGATAACTTTATTAATTACACAAAACCCTTGTTGTAAAATTGGGATTCTTTTGCTATTTTAGTATAGTGACACTATTTCTTTTAAAAACATTGTACAGATTTTAAAGTAATTACAAATTCAAAACTGTAATTATATAATTCTACTTTAATTTAATGATTGTTTATTTTAATTAAAAACAATAAAATTCTAAATGACAAAGTTAGATTGTTAGAGCCCATATGTGGGCAGCCTGACCTAATGGTCAGAGCCCAGAGCCAGGGTCACATCCAGAATTA
Organism: Emydura macquarii macquarii; assembly: GCF_026122565.2. Taxonomy (NCBI): domain Eukaryota; kingdom Metazoa; phylum Chordata; order Testudines; family Chelidae; genus Emydura; species Emydura macquarii. The sequence continues at coordinate 3,227,760 of NW_027131105.1, read as the reverse complement.
GAAGCCACACCAAGGGTCACATCCAGAACCATTAACTGGAGTTAGGGAGAGGGAGCAGGAATGAGGCAAGGTAACAGGAACAAGGTGGAAGAACCAGGCAAAGAAATAGGAGCCTGTTCTCAGAGGACTAGTCATCAACAAGCCTACTAGTTGCTCAGACCAGGGGCGGGGCAGAAACAGGAAGCTTTATTCTAAGAGGTGACCAAACAGCAGTCTGCTGCTAGTCCACTGATTCCACCGAGTCAGGAGGTGTAGCCCTGTTTGCAGGGTATCAGGTGCAGTTTCCCTGTCTGGTCTTGTGATGCAGTGGGTAGAGGCCTGGGACCTGGGTTCAAAATCTTCAGTGCCTGCCAGAGACGCTATTTGAGCCTCTCAGAAATCCTTAAAAAATTTGGAAATTTCACCAATAAAAAGGAGCATAAATTACAGCAGGCAATGTATAAGGGAAAACAGAAAGACCAAAATGGATTTTGAATATGAAATAGGTAAGGTTATTAAACAAAAAGATTTTGAGCATATCAGAAGCAGGAAGCCTGTGAGAGACTCAGTGAGTCCACTGGATCACCAGGGGTTAAAGAGAGCAATTAAGGAAGATAAGGCTATTGCTGAGAAGCTATATGATTTTTTTGCATCAGTCTTCACCATCAAGAATTTTAGGGTGATACCTACCCTGGTCTTGCTCTTCTCTGATAAGGATGAGGTACTTTTAGAGACTGAGTTGTCAAAAGAAGAGATGCTGGAGTGACCTGATAACTGAAAAAGAAATAAGTCACCAAACCTACATAGCATACACCCAAGAGTTCTGAAGGAGCTAAAATATGAAGTGGCTGGGCTGCTAACAAAAAATATGATTTCTTTCATTAACAAGCACTACTGTTCCAGAGGATTGCAAAGTAGCAAATGTTATACATCAGAAAGCCTTACATCTGTACCTGGCAAATTGTTTGAAATGATAGTCAAAAACAAAACATCTGAAAGAACCCAGTATGATAGGATCTAACTAGCATGGTATCCACAAAAGGGAAATCATGCCTTACTACTCTCCTAGAATTCTTTGAATGTGTTGGTAGAATAGTGGATAAAAGAGAATTGGTTGATAAATTTAAAATTTCAAAAGGCCTTTGACGAGGTTCTGCAAAAGAAATTATGAAAGAAACTAAGTAGCCATGAGATGAGAGGCAAACTATTGCCATGGATCAAAATCTGGCAATCAAAATCAGAGAACAAAAATAGGATTAAAAGATCAGTTTTCATCATGGCAAAAGGTTAACAGTATGTCTCAAGTTCTTGTACTTGGTCCAGGAGACACAGAATTACTTAGGTGTGTCAGAAGACTCTGAAGAAGTTCAGAGATACCTAAACAATCCAGGTGAATGGAAAACACAGTGGCAAATGAAGTTCAACATCAATACATGCAAAGCATTGCACATTGGAGGAATAAAAGTAAACCTCTCATACAGTTAATTTAGAACCCTGTAAAATGTATCAAATCAGGAAAGAGACCTGGGCAACACTGTAGACAGCTCAGCAAAAAAACCTCTGCTCAACATGCTTCCACACACAAACGAGCTAAAAAGTTGTTAGCATGCATATGGAATGGGATGAGAATAATATGCATATTATAATGCCTTTATACAAATCAATGGTGCTGCCTTATCTGAAATAATGTGTATGATATTGTTCCCTCCATCTTAAAAAGGATACTGCAGAATTAGAGGCGGTTCAGTGAAAGGCAATGAGAATGATCCATGGCATAGAAGAACTCTCATATGAGGAGAGATTGAGAAGACTGGGATTGTTTATTTTAGAAAGAAATGAATTAGCATGTGCCCTTTTAAAGTATACAACATAATAAATAGCATAGAGAAGGAATAGACTATTGAAGACTCTTCCCCCTGCACTGTGTTTCACCTTCTCTTCCTTGGATAATCATGTTTTTCCCCTCTCTTTGAATCCCTTTATTGGCTTCCTTTTGCCTTCTGCATGAAGTTCAGGCTTCCCGGGACAAATTCTCTGATGGTATAAATTGCCATTGTACATCAGCTGAGAATTTGGCCCTCTACTTTCATGGCTGTGGCCTTGCCTACATCTCTCCCTTCCCACTGCTCATAATCTTCCTGAGACACCCACTGTAATATTCCTTTTGTATCCTTTTCCTTCTCGTCTTCATGCCTTCCATGCCACTGTTTATGCCTGGAATATCCTCCTTCTCTACATGTTCCAAATTATTTCTGATTCTTCATTCAAATCCCTCCATAAAACACACTTCTATGAAGCCACTGAAAGCGATCTACTGCAAATAGCTCCACCTGATCAAATCTGTTCCTTTATCCACTGTATTGTGCACATCTGATCTCAACTGTCCATCCAATTTTGAAAACAATCTCTTCAGGGCGGACACAGTTTCTCCTTATACATTTGTACAACACCTGGCACACTGCTAGTGTCAGTAAATAATAGAGAGTATCAAATAAGTGAAAAGAAAAGCCCTTGAAAATCATCTATTAAAGAGCAATACTATTTTTTATAAAAATATATACTATCCAGTAGCCCAGCAGTTCAAAGAAAGGTAAAAACTAAAACAGGCGGTTGCTTTGTTTTGAAGAATTTGTTTCATGTCAAACATCAATCAAATGAACGGGTAGCTAATTTTGTTAATTGTTCACCATGTACAAAGTCCCTGGAAAATTACTCAGTCCTAAAAGTGGCTCAGCCAAATTCAAGTAAACCATAAATATTCAAGTTTAAAGATGAACTGTCAGATCTAAGCAATGCAACTCCACTGACAGGAAAGCATGGTTCCAATCAACAATAACATATGCCTTAATCATAGGCATTATAGGATTTGAAGACTTTGTGATACAAATTACTAGAGTATCCATATAAAGACATCTGCCTTGGTCAGCTGCTTAGCTCCTGGCTGGAGCAAACACTAGGTATGCAACATATACCAAAGTGGTTATGTATGCATTCCTAACAAAGCAATGCAAGTTTTATGGGGTCAGGTCACTAGTCAGAAATTTACCCAGTTCAGCAAGGAACTTTCAATGACACTAATGTGGACTTTGAGTGCCAAGGCCTGACAAGGCACAATGAAACGCAGAATGTAGGACTGAACTGAGGCAGGACTAAGTATTATCTATACGATTCCTGACAGGTGTTCGTCTAACGTGTTCTTAAAAACATCCAGTGTCAAAGATTCCACAATCTCCCTACGTACCATCACACATATTGGGAAAAGATCACAATTTGGGAGGGGGGGGGTACTTATATTAATCAGAACAAATGTCAAGTTTTCTAGAAAAATGTAATTCTCCTCTGATCCCTCTCTCCTGCCTTGAGGAAGTATGGAAGAAAACAAGATCACATCAATCATCTTCTGTGGTAGATACCGCTGTGGTGCCAACGACAGCTTACTATAGAAACTAAACAGTCTCCTATTTTTTATTTGCGGCCAACTAAAAAAAGATTGTCTGTAACGTGAATGAAACTGTTCATGTGATCTCATAGCATGGGGTGGAAAATAATTTCTCTGACAACATCTTAAAGAAAATTTATTGTCCAGCATACCTTTTTGCTCTTTGAAATGGCTGACAAAGGTATCTATTAGCACCATTTGTGATAGTGACTTTTGTTATGTAGACACCCGTTGGTAATTGGAGGACCAGATGTCCCGATTTTATAGGGACAGTCCCGATATTCAAGGCTGTGTCTTATATAGGCGCCTGTCACCCCCAATTTTTGGTTACGCTAGTTGGTAAGGAAGTAGACTAAAACCACTAATTCATTCCAGTGAGCAACTATCAGATGGTAATGATTTTTGATCACCACCAATCAGGGCTGGAGGGGAAAGACTGTCACCTACCACCAATTCCTAAAGCTGTGTCCTCGACTATATTGCTAATATTTTTAACAATGTAGAGTAGTTTACTTATCTATAGGTAGTGGCTAATAGCCAGGACTCCTAGCTAGAAGAAGGTAGCCAATTCTCCACTTTCAAGTTAACCACTTTTTTCTCCGATTCAAAATATATTGGGCGAGATTCTCAGATGGTGTAATTTGGCAGACATCTGCTGAAGTCACTGGAATTATACCAATTTTCAGCAACCGAGGATGTGGCCCATTATTTTAGGGGGAAATCACAAATGATGAATACAATTCAAACTTCATGACATCTTTTAAAAATTAAAGAGAGACACATTGGAGTCTGCCTGTACTGTAATGGCTCAAACTGGCTATAATGAAACTAACCCTGCCCACCACTAATAATGGTATAAATGCCAATATTAGCATGATAGCCAACTTCCTCTCTTTATGCCATCACTACCATCATATCAGCTAGTGGTTTTGGCCAATAAGGGATATAAAAATGTTTATCTAGAAGTTCGGATTCAAAGCTAAACAGCAGGGAACTGAATTTGACCTTGAACAGATTCCAAAATTTTGGCTTGAGCACTCCCAGTTGAAAGAAAATCAGTGATCCTGGCTCATGGGTGAAATGGAAGCCTTGTTTGAACTACAAAACTAGTGCAGTTTGAGAAAAAATGGCTGTATGGTATGGGAACATAAATTAAGGGTAAATCATGTAAACAATGAAGTAAGTTTAAAAAAATCACTTTCCGTTAAAAGTCAATTATTTTGTTACAAGGTCAAATAGATTTTCAGCAATAACATTGTTCACTGGTAGACCATGAAGACCTGTAGCTGCCTAAAATATGTAGATCTTTTAATATGCACAACAGAAACTGACTGTTGGAACAGGGTCAAACTCTCTCTGCAAAATTACAATGCAAGTCAGACCACATACAGTAATCAAAGTCTTGGTTTATTAAAATGTGTTATTTATGACTTACAGAAAATATTTCATGTCTGTGAAAGAAATGAGCTAAGAAATTAACCCTTTTTATATTAAAGATTCCTTGTTTCATTATACTTACAAATATAGAATTCTATTCAAGAAGCAGACAAAGAAGAGATGCCAAGTCTCCCACACTAACATTGGTTGAATTAGATCTTTAACTAATGAGTCTTTGGATTCATATAATCCTTTTACAGAATCATAATGTCTTACCCTGACGGTTTAAGTTGCTGATATCCTCTGTAAAAAATGTCTTGGCTGCTGGCATAGCAGGACATACTGTACCATAACTAAAACTATGCAGGGTTCATTTTGAAATGGTTAATGGCTACCTGAGACAAGTGCCTGTCAAAGACATACTATCTGTCAAAAACAAAATAAAGTGGATTGGCCCCTCCTGACTCAATATGGTCAGTATGTAAATTTGCTCTCTACATGTGAAAACTGCACAGTTACATTCTTATTTTAGGATCTGCTCTTTCAGCTCATTGTGTCTTGGCAAAATATTTGAGGAGAGGTTGCAAGAAACCCTTGGTCGTGCACCTGCACGAGTAGCAACCATACACTTCAGCTCCTGGGGTTTGAGGACTGGGGTATTCTAGCACTGTCCAGTGGCACGTCACTGGAAGTAAACTGGTGTGCTGGGAAGCCATCCACCTTTTCCTTCCTTCTGCCCTGGCCAGCAAAGCAACACTGGAGAATAGGAGAGCATTGCTTTCAAAGGGTGTTGCAGCTTCTGCTCTAGTGTGTCTTCAGGGTTTGCCATCTGCAATCATCTTAATGCAGGTTCTGACTTTAATAAAGCCAGAAGACAGCCCTTTGTTTCCAAGGGAAACACCAATTAGAGTCATGTAAATATTATTTAGTCATACCCACTACCACCACATACTATACATCTAGGGACTGCTGTGGGTTCATAGGATGCATGGTTTTCTCAGTGTCCTTTTATTTGCTTTCACTAGCAATTGTAATAAAATATTAGTTGGAGCTGGAATGATACTTACTGGGCCAATTCAGGCTTGGACGTAAATTACTCCATTGGACTCAATAGATGTCTAAATTTTGCCCAACAGTGTTAACGTGGGATAGTTCTTTAAGGCTCTGTACACATATGTGCCAGGCTGACTCATGGTTTTGGATGTTGTCCCAGATTGGCTGGTCACTTAAGGGGAGATGACAGGAAGGTCATGCGACTAACCCTGACCAGGCCTAGGGATATAAGGGAGGTAGTGCTGAGTGTGCCCGGCAGGACTGAAGCCTGTGAAGTTGCACCCCACGTGAGGTAACCCAGGTTTGGCACAAGTTTCATAAAACTTGTTGAATCTGGCTGAGGTTATGGATTGGTCATATATTTCTCCTACTTTCAGATTTATGATCATTACTATATTGCTAGGTCATTATGACAGCTCTGCACAGTTCTGTTCTTCTGCCCTTCATCCTCTCTGCCTCTTGTTTGGGTCACTGCATCAGACAAAATTTGGTGGTGATAGCTCAGTTCCCAATTAGTTTTAACTCAAAATGCAAAAGTGCCCCAACCTGGAACCCTGGATTCACAGCCTCCTAAACTTAGAAAAAGTTCACCTTAGTAATCAAATTTCAATATGGACTTTGTGGATTGGCCCCCTTCTAGTCAAAGAGAAACTCAGGTATATAGAAGGTATATAGAAGCAAGCTGAAACTGAAAGACAAGTACATACAGCAAACACACTGTAGTGTATAATTGTAGAAAAGATAAAGGATGGAAATAATGGAGGGAGATAAATATAGACTTGACTTGCTTTAGGAGTTGGGGAATCCTTACTCTTACTTTAGAATTATATCCATATTCAGCTGAAAAAAAAAAATACAATGTGAGTGATTCACTCCAATCCAAAGATGGTCTAATTAAAGAGGAATAGGGATGTTTCAACTTTCTTTTAAGAAATTCACCAGATCAGAACGTTCTCTCTCACTGCTATTTATTGTTTTTGAAGCACTACAATAATCATAGAAATCTAGGGCTGGAAGGGACCTAATATACCGCTTTCTCCATATGACTTTGTTTTATCTTACCAGTGTGCCTATCATCATCATACTGCTGCATGCTACTGGCTTTTGGACTAGGATGATCTAATTTCTTGGCACAGAGGAAGATGATTACCTCTGGTGTAATCAATGTCTCCTGGCTCCAGGCCAAAGTCTTCCCTCGCATACACATACACAAAACTTGTACTGACTGCATTAGGAGCTGAGCAATCCTATTCGAAGGCAGAATTTGACCATCCTAATATACTTCTCCCTCCCCCCCCTTTATTCCCAATGATTTACAAACACTGAAGACTGAGCCTGCAAACCATATGCATGCTTATCCTAAAACATGGCCCCACTGAGTCTGCAGGGAATAAGAATTTTTGTGATTGTCAAAGTACCCTGAAAATTCTCCTGACTAGTTCCACTGCTGATACTAATATGTATATTTGTTTACTCACTGTGTACAATGCCAATCTATGTAGCCATATGTTCTGAATTCTGTCACTGTTGCCCCTTGTCCTCCTCTCTGGTTCTTCTCATTTTTTGATACACCAACTTATTGCATGATGTCTTAAATTGGATAATACACTCCCTGGTATACCAACTATCCTTTAGTATTTGTTTGGATAGCAGCTCTCTCACTGGGGCCTTTGGGTGTTATTGCAATACAAATTATCATCACACTCATTCAGTCTCTCATTCTGAAGTGCAATCTGTATTGCAAGCAGAATATCAAGACTTTATTGACCCTTCAGACTGAGCATTTCATTAGATTTCTAGGGGTAAAATATCTTTTTCCAACAAGCACCATTTGCCAACTGCTATGAAGTATGGCCTAAATCACCCCCCTCATTATACCGTTTTATTATGCAATAAAACTCACAGGAGAGGGATAAAGGGGAGGAAACTTCACAAGCTTTCTGTCAGTGAATTCCTCTTCAATCCCTTCCACTGGAGGGGTTTCTACCTACACAATCAACCATGGGACAAGCTTCATGGACCCTGATGGAACCCCTAAATGCTGAGTCCCCCCCTGCACCCACTCCCTAGCTGTACCGTTCCATTTGAACCATCCTGACTGTCTCCACTGGCCATGGCTATTCCTGATATGGGCATGCCTGATAGAGGCTCCCTCTGCTAATGGAACACCAGGATATGGTCTTGCCTCACACAATTTCAGTTCCGTGTATCTATGGGAGATCTGCATGAAACAAGTGAATTTTTTAAATGCAAAATTGTGTACATGAGTTTTTGCCCTTTTTGGTGGGAAATCGCATGCCCCTCAAATTTAGCTTTGAGCAAAACCTGAAGGAATGGCTATTTTGCTTTAAAAGCAATTAAACAAAGATCATTTTTGCCTTGCACTGAGAACATCTTGCAAGCCACTAACCAAAAGTCAATGGGCCAAATTCCACTTTCATTTCACTAGCACACTCAAGTCAATGGGGTTTCATCAGTGGGAATAATTTGGTTCAATAGCTCACAATTAAAACAGATACTTTAAAGAAAAATAAAAGTGATAATTTCATTAATTAAGTAGTATTAAATTCCATATCTGGAATGAAGATTATGCAAGAGGGATCCGGTGTACAGATTACAGAGAGAAATTTTATCCTTACTCATAACTCTATGTATCAAATCTGTTGCATCAAAAGGATGAACGTTGACTATATGGCAAACGTTGAAAGCATAACCTCTTCACTATCCAATAAGAGACAGGTCCGAATACCTCTCCCATACTATCCTTCAGTAACAAAAGACCTATTCTGGGAAGAGGGAAAGAATGTTTTCAGCAATGGGAAGAAGGTGTGCTATATAACTAGTGTCTCTTAACTAGACTTACAGCAGCAGTGTTGATCTGGCAACACAAATGGTATGAAAGAAGAACATTCTTAGCCTCTGGCCACTGTTACATGTAACTTCATATAGTTCTAAATCAGATGACTTATTTAACCAGCATGCTTCTATTAAAAGGTTTATATGATGCATACAATTAGTCAAATAAATAGTCTCGGACTAGTGATTTTTTTTAAAAAGCAGCATTTAAAAAGAGTGATATGTACTGCATCTATTCACTTAAAAGTATATATCTATTTAAGTTCCAATATTGAAATGATAATGCTTTTAACACTTTCCAATGGCTTTAAAGCCTGAATACTTCAGACCTGAAGTAAGCTTTCCCTTAGGGATTTAGTGTATTTAATTATCTCTGAAGCTTTATCCATCATAATAACTAAATGAAATCATTGCTCTTCAATAGAACAAAGAAGCTCAACATAAATCAATATCTGATTTTTAAAAATTATTTGCTGGAGCAATGTGTGGCACGAAAACCAAAATAGTAAAAGAATTTTAAAATATTACCCCCCAAAAAAATCAATAAAAATATTTTAAAAACAACAGCACTTAAAGGATTTCATCCTCAGCTGAGGCAGAAATACCCTCAGTGTGGCGGTGGAAGGAACAAGGGTGATGCTTAATAAGCATCTGATCCTAAAGCCAACAGAGGCTGGTGTGGTCCCTGCTTAATTCAGAGTAACCTTGAGGCTGCTCTAAGTTACAAAGAGCTATTCTAGCTGTATGGGCTGGCTGGGGAATCCTCTGTGCAGCAGCAGAGCATTTCATGGAGGCTACTCCAGCCTCAATATCTATATGAAGCCCCATTCTTATGTTGCTTGTAGTCACTCACTAATCCAGGGCCAGCATTAAATGCTAGCTGATTTGTTGTAGGCCATGGAGGACAACCATCTTCCTGCTCCATCTGCTCCCCCCCCCGCCACCGCCCCCACACCGCAAAGGCCAACAACATGCAGGACTCCAATGGTGTTGGAGTGAGATGGGGGTGTTACCCTCCAGCAACAATTCCTTCTATTTGAAGAAAATTGAGCCACCAGCATGGGTTTTCATGCCCTATTTACATAAAAAGTCACATGTGGGGATGAGACAGGCAGGTGCTGTTGATTTGTCCCATGCATTTTACATTCCGATTTAGTATACAAATATTGTATGTAACATATTTAAAAATGCAAACTAGAAAAAACAATATTTGTACGCTATATTTCAAGTCTCAATTTGAATTTAATTTATGAAGTGTAAACACGTATGGCATTCATAGCCTACAATTAAGAGGGTTGCATTTTAGTATGTTGTCGCTCCCTGTGTTAATTAGACTCCCAAAACATGTTTTACCGTGTAGGGTGTGACTCTCATATCACTAATACACAATCTACAAGGAATAGATCAGGATCATACCTAGCCAGGCATTGGGGACTGGATTTGTTCCCAAAAGGAGTAATCAATGAACTGCCTGTTAGCATTAATTCTTACTAGATGCTCCTTGGAGACAGGGTGTTTGGAAACTAGCTATCACTGGCCACCAACTGTGCTGCCATAGGAAAGTGAGGGCCTGAGGAAAAGTGTGAAGGAATAGACCATTACGCTGGCATAAAGGTGATGTAATAGAGTAGAGAATCAGGATCTAAAGTTCAGCATAAATCCCCCATCCCTCACCCAATATTCTGGTAGCAGTGTTTTCTCCCTACAGAATTTGAGGTACTCACCGATTAAGAGAGCCCAGGGGAGAGAAGCAATGCCACTCCTCTGATAAGGACAATTCCAAGGAAATGCTTTGAATTTCAACTCCCAAAGTTTCCTGGCCCTTGTGTGAGTTTTGTCCATGTAGGATATGAACTGGCTCCACCTCTCCAGTACCGTTACAAGGATTATGTCAAATGTCATTATTCCATAAATGTGATGGTAGCGAACTCTTACAGCAACTAGCAATGTTTTTGTTTTGTTGCTGCTTTAAAATAGATCGGTATAAATTCTAAATAACAGTAATACTACCACCTTACTCGTCTATAGTGCTTTTCATCAGTAGATTTCAAGAGACTTTAAAAAGGAAGTTACTATCATTATTCCCTCTTTACAGAAGGGGAAACTGAGACTCAGGGGAAGGGACTTGCCCAAGGTCACGCAGCAGGCTAGTGGCAGGGATGGGCATAGAAACCAGGCCTCCTGAGTCTAAGTTCAATACTCAGTTCACTAGGCTACACTGCCCCATGGTAAGTACTGTGTGTTTTGGAAACCAACACCATTCTATAGGATGGTCAGTCTTCTTGAGGAAGCTTTTTATTATTCAATGTTTAATAAGCTACATAAAAAGGATTGTAGAAAGTGTGTCACATATTGCAGGACAGATCAAATGAGTTATAAGGGAAAAGAACAATTATTTCCAAATAATGAATCATCATGGTTCAGGAATACCTACCATCCTATTTGTCGGCTATTTTATGTACATCTATCACCTGTATTTGAAGAGACATTCAATTGAAGCAAAATAAATTATCCCACCCAGACTGTTAGAAAATGAGTTACTGGACTTGCTTTAAAAAAAGCCAACCCTGCAGCATTTAGATACCAATCACATCATCACTACCACAAAGTTATAAACAGGAAAAGAACCACAGCTCAACATATGCACCCAGGTTTCTTTAATCCTTTCTCCTGTCAGGCAAATTCCACACTATTCCCACCTGCCTGTTCTACCCCTGCTGATCAATTATCTTGTTGAACTGAAAGTGAACCTGCTGCAAAGAGTTAAAATAACTGCACTGTTGCAGAGTCAATTGCCATTTAATTTTTTTAAACCAACAGTCAAGTGAAGAAATAAAACATCCCTTGGTTAGTACAGGTCAAACAGGATCTATTTTTTAAAAATATGACTACCATAATGTACTGTAACAAATCTGGTGGGATTTAACCTCTGTTTAATAGTCAGTTATTTCACTGTTGGTTTAAAAAGGGTTAAGACCCTAATTGTGCAAGCTGATTTGCACAGGTGGCCTCATGTACTCCCACAGAAATCAATGAAGCTTCCCACTGGCACAGTTTTGTTTTATCTAACAGATCAGCTTGTAGATTCAGGGCTCATATTTGAAAATATTAGGTTCAATTCCCAAAAGCACACCCTTCTCAATTTTATATGAACTCATGAAACATGCTGGAATAAGAGCTCTCAGGTCTAAAGTCTTCTAATTACCCACAGAATTTACGATAGCAAGGACAATGGCAATGGAAACTCCCTCCAGGTTGTCAATGTGCCCACACAATTGCAGGGACCACTCCTAGAGTTAAGGACATAATTCAGTCTCCATGGTCCATTCTCCCCTTGGCTGCTCTGCAAAAATGCCAAGGAGGTTGCAATTAGTGCCTATTGTAATGGTGATATGGACACTTGGTCCAGACCCTCAGCAGTATTTAGGCGTCTAACTCCCATTGAAATCAATGGGAGTTAGGCATCCAAATACCTATGAGGATCTGAGCCCTGTGCACAGGAAACAGAACACAGAACCACCACATGTTTCATGAAGCTCACCAAATGGTAATTAAAAGGCAGCACTTTCAGTCACAACCAACCTGGGTTAGATTTGAATCAACAGTGTAGGGTTGAGAGGCTGTAAAAGGTACTGATCCCCTGAACCATCCAGGATGTCCATACTTCTAAATTATTTATAAGTTTGTAAAGTACAGATTAGCTCCCTGTGAATGTGTCCTTGTTTATACCTTTACATATTGCATTTAGAACGCGCAATCATGTTATGTGGCTTAGTTCATTCTTTTAGTCTAAAATCTCACAGGTTGCTGGGTTTTTGGGCACTCTTTCCAGAAAAAAAAAAAAAAAAAAAAAAGGATGAAATTATTGCCATTGTGCTTGATTTTCAAGAATTATATCACTGGAATTTGTAAGGATTGCCTTGATCAGGAAAATATATTTTTCCCCTTTATTTGTACCTTCGACACGTACTGACAAGTCATGGTATTTAATGAATGTCAGAGAACAAATCTTAGTAGCATGCTGAGAGAGTACTGACATGCAGCAATAACATGTTATCTTCTGGGCCAGTCTGACGTGCCGTATGATTTCCCATGCCATGATATGCCAGCTCATAATAACTGAAAACAACAGCAACAGAAAACTAACACCCACGATCTCATGAGAAAATAAACTGCCGTCTCATAACAAAATAAAGCATTAACAAGTGTTAGCACTGTTCTAGCTACAAAACCAGAATCCCTTTACGTTAGATATGATTAACTTGCTGCCTCTGTAGTATTGCCAACTCCACAAACTTTCAAGAGTCATGACGCCAACCCAAAAGTCACGACATCTGTTTAAATTTCATGATTTTTTAAGCCAAAAAATATATTTTGGTTTTTTTTATTTGCTTTCTGGATTTTGAATACTCAGGTCACATTTTCAAAGTTTTCTCTGCAACCTAAAGGCCTAGAAACATACCATTTAAAAAAATACGAGTTCAGGTTCACATCAATCCAGAAACTGGGTCTTTAGCAGAAACAGCAGCTATTGCGAGTCTCACAATAAAAAGTTTGGCAACACAACCTTTGTTCATTTTGCAAATATAAAAATTGTTGAACATTCAGGCCAGAATTTTCAAAAACAGTTATTAATTTTTGGAAGCTTCAGTTTTTTGGATGCTGAATTTGAAACATCTGGGCACAAAGCAGCCAGATTGCAGCTGAGAATCTGGCCCACCTCCCACAGGTATAAAAATGACAACAACTAGGCAATGGAGAATCAGGCATTACACATTCAAAAAATTTCTTAAGACAGTAAGTTAAGTTCTCAGAGCACCCATATTAGGTAGGCATTATACATCACACTTCAAGATGGAAAAACCTATCTTGGTGATTTAAAAATACAAAATTATGAACCAACTATGATACGGATAGAGGTGAATATTATGTTTTAATGACTATGTATAAATTCCTTTTCATTTTCCTAAGCATTATCAAAATAATTTCTAAGGCTACCAGTTAGGTCAAAGTTAAATTCTAGATAAGTCCAAGAAGAGAGTTTTTTAACAAAAGGGGATCTGATCATTTTTGTTGGTAGACCATTGCTGCTGCTATTGTTGCATTTCTCTTCTATGGCTACGTATGACTCTGAAGTCTGAACCCTGATGCACAGTCGGCCGTACTGGAGTAATGGGAAGTGCATATATGTGATGTTTGATGATGCAGCTCTATGGTGCCTTTCACATGCAACCTGGAGATTGTTTCGTCGATCCCGCTCAAACCTGTTACATGCTGATCTTGTCAGAGACTGCCAGTGAGTCCTGTTCTGAGCCACTTGCTCGAGTTCTTTGAGATTGATGCCAGTCCACTGAAGACTGCTCTTTGGGTTCTCTTTTGTCCTGCCTCAGCTCCCCATACAAAATTTATTCTGGGAGACTGATCCTCCATTCTGATGATATGTCCAGTCCACCTAAGTTGTGCTCTCAGTAGCATTCCCTCAATGCTGGTTGTGTTTGCTCTCCCAAGGACCTTAATATTGGTCACTGTCCTGCCAGCAGACACTTATTATTGAACGGAGGGAGTGCATGTGAAATTGCTCAAGCTATTTAATACACCATCTAGAAAGTCACAAGACACAAATGTTGTGTTGGTTAAGGACTTTTGTTCGGAGTCGGTGGAAGGCCTGGCTAGCTTTACTGATTCTGGAGGCAATTTCCTTATCCAGGGAACCATTACTCGAGATGGTACTGCGCAGATACTCGAGTGGATCCACATATTTTAGCTGTATACCATGGATGAAGATGGCTGGTGCTGGGACATAGGAATGAGGTTCTGGTTAGAACAAGACCTCTGTCTTACCAAGACTGATGGTGAGGCCAAAGAGCTGGGATGCTTCAGAAAACTTGTCAATGGTGACCTGAAGGTTGTCATGTCTCTTGGCCATCAAGGCTCAGTCATCTGCAAAAAGCTCCTCAATGAGAAGTCTCTCCAGGATCCTGGTCTTAGCACTGAGTCTTCGAGGATCAAAGAGGGAGCAATCAAGTCAGTAGCAGATGTATTTCACCCAATCCAAGTCCCTTATGACATGGCTGAGGACACAGGCAAAGAACAGATTGAACAACACTGGAGCAAGTATGCAACTCCATTCCAGATTTCGAATGCATCGGAAGAGTCACTATTAGAGAGCACTTGTACTGTCATGTGGTCAAGGAACAGATAGATGATTTGTATGAACTTTCTTGGGCAGTCCAGTTTATGTAGAATAGCTCATAGGCCCTCTCGGACCATATAAAAAGCTTTGGTCAAGTTGATGAAAACTGCATATAGGTCTATGTTCTGCTCTAAGCATTTTTCCTGGACTTGCCTTACAACAAAAAGCATGTCCATAATACTACAATCTAGTCTAAAACCACACTGCGCTTTTAGCAGATTCTCCTCAGATACGTTTGCAATGAGTCTATTCAGTAGAACACGAGCTAGTATTTTCCCTGCTTACAGAGGCATTTCTCTACTCTGTACATTTCCACAGACAGCTTTGCTGCCTTTGTTTTTGAACAGTGATATAATAGTAGCATGTTTGAAGTCTTGTGGCATTTCTTCTGCCTCCCACATACTACTCGGGATGTCGTGAAACACCTCAATAGCCTTTGGGCCTGGTATATTGTACAGTTCTGCTGGAATACCATCTTTTTCAGATGCTTTGCCAGAGTTTAGTTGTTTGATGGCTTTCATGACCTCTTCAACTGATAGAAGAAGATCGAGATCCTCTTTGCTGGGTTTCTCAGGTAATTGATCAAGAACCTGTGGATGGTCTATTGAAGTGTTTAGCCTTTGTCTTTGATGAGGGTTATGGCATCTGCCAACTTCAGGGGAGCTGTGCCAAATTTAGATGGTCTGTAGCCTGTTCTGAGAGAGTCAAAGAACATCTTTACATTGTTCATATCCGTGTAATACTGAACTTCTGCAGCTTTCCTCTCCCATCACGCATCCTGTATTCTCCTCAGTTCAAACTGGGCCTTGCTCTGTAGGCACTTAAGCCTATCTTTCTTTGAGATGGAAGTGAGATCATTCTGCCATTCAACAAACACTTTCAGTTTGTCACTTAGTTTGGAAATGTCCCCGTTGTTCTCATCGAATTATTCCTGATGTACCCTTCTCTTTGGCTCCAGCGCTGATTTAGCAGTTTCAATAATCACATCTTTGAACTGGTTCCATTTTTCTATTGGGTTGCCAGTGATTGATGAGCATGAAAAAAGCTTGTCACCAAGTAACTGCTGAAGCTGCCTATCTATGTGTGAATTCTTTTTAATTTTCCTAGGCATTACCAAAATAATTTCTAAGGCTAACAGTTACGTCAAACTCTGGGTAAATCCAAAAAGAAAGCTTTTTAATAAAAGGGGATCTGATCACCATTAATAAATTAGTAATTGGCAAACTTCCAAAAGTGGGAGGTTTTGTTTGAATGCTTGTCCATAGCAGATCCAAGAACACCCTTGCCTCAGTGGTCTAGTAATCAGGCTGGAAATCTTAAAACACAAAACAAAAAAAACTCTTGGGAGATTTGAAATATTTCCTCATTTTGGAAAAGGCAAACGTACTACCATTATAGTTTCTTAATGACAGAAGAAGAAAGTATTAATATTTTTGAAGTTTTTAACAAGCCAACACATTAGCAAAGATAATGGAGTTTTAGAGCCTGATCCAAACCCCACTGAAGTCCAAGAAAAACTTTTCACGGACTTCAGTGTACTTGGGAATCAGCTCCTAAATTAGGCAGCTGACAGCCCAAGTGTTCGGAGTAATAACAGTGGGCCAGATCTTGAAGTCTTTACTCAGTTTTTGGTCAGGCAAAACTTCCAGTGAGTTCAGTGATGCAAAATACTAAACAAAACTGTTAGTTAATGAATCCAGCCTCAAAATAACGCTATGAAGAAGGTAAATTAATATGGTGTAAATGAGAGACAGATATGAAGGGGCTGCTTACATTGGGACTTGGTTCAAACCTTATGCAGCTTGCTTAAGGTCATGTATGAGGCAAGGGACAGAGATGGAAAGAGAACTCAGATCTGACTGCTGGTTCCCAATCCTCTGCTTTAAAAATCGTAAGACCACACTCTCCTACCACTGGAATTTAAGATTTACCTACATGAGGACACTCAGGAAAGTGAAGCCGCATTAACTAAAGGTTAATTAACAATTAAGTTAAACCCAATTAAGGCCATTTTATTTCTGGCCACATTACAGTCACTTTACTACTGAATGAGAGCATCTATACACAGGTTTAACTAGTAGACTTCAAATTCACACCTTAATTAATGCGGCTTAATTTTCCCCAGTGTCCTCACATACACAAGTTCATGTATAGCCTGGATTTGTGAGGTGCTGAGCGCTCTTAACTCCACTGACTTCATATCTTCCTCAACTTCAGCAGGAATGGATGGCACTTCGCATCTGTCAGGAGACACTCAGATCCTCAAAAGGTGTTTAGGCACCTAACTCCCACTGAAATCAAATCCCTCAATATCAGGCAGTTTGTATATTGTTCAGCAATGTGTCCATATTAACAGTCTCCCAGAAAATAAAACATTTGGAAAAAACCGGGACCTTAGTTAAATGTAGGATATTATTTTTTCCAGGGCCAAAGGGGTGCCATTTCAATTGCCCATTCACCCAAGATGGGCAGGGATTCCCTACATCCATCGTGCATAACACGTATTCTGGCACTAGCACACGTAGCTGCTACAGACCTCCAGTATTTGTCAAATGCAAATACAAACAAACATAAAAAAAGACAAACTGTGATTGCAGCACATTACGTACATCTGATACACCTTCCAAGTATTTTGAAATGTTCTCCTAGAACTTCTGAACATCCCAACTGTCCTGTATTACTCACCAGAAATCCCTCATTTGGGTTTTATAGGCCTGATTCTCCAATGGCTTTATGCCTGTGGAGTGCAAAAAACCTACCAAGTAAGAAGAAGAGTTATTATTAATGTAGTATTTGTAGTAGGACAGCACTTCGAGGCCTTGATCAGGGCCTCATGCTAGGCACTATATACACTTGCAATAGAAAAAAGTCCCTGCCCACTAAGAGCTTTGACCCACATCTTCAAAGGTATTTAGATACAATGGGAGTTAGGCATTTAAATACCTTCGAGGATCTGGGGCCTATCGCCTAAACATATGACGAGACAAGAGGTGGAGAAAAGACAAATGCAGGAGAAGTTGATGAGGTAACTGAAATAATGGTTTGGTATAACAAGTAGCAGTCTCCACACATCAACTCCCTAGCCACTGTTGAGTGTAGTGTAGGCATGTCTACTCACACATAGGATAGTGGGGTTTTTTGCACAGGTGTAAACAGTTACACAAGATTCAAAGCTGTTGAAAATCAGGCTTTTTAGACACACAGCAGTGTCAGCATCCTCTTTATGATCCTATCTGTGCTGTGCTCTGGAGGAGAGTCATCTTTTGTGGTCTGAGGGTGATGCACATTTGAGTCTGGGCCTCGTGAGCCTGCCAATAATATTAAATATTAGTAGCAATAATTTCGGTTATATGGATGCCTGGATTTAGACTACTAGCTTATTTCACATAGACCACTGAACTGCCATTGACCTGTAACAACTTTTGGTCACTCCTGAACTGGACTAAATTCTGCCAATGACCTACAGCTAACAGGCCCACTAACCCTATACTATTTATTCTCATTAAAGGGCTCATTTTTACTTTCCTGACCAAAATAGTCTGGTGAATTCTCATTCACATTTCAAGGCTTAGTGTGTTCACCAGCAAGATTCAGTGAAAAGCAAATATTTTCTTCCACTTGTAAGAGTAGCTGCAATGTACCTGTGACATCACTCTGCGAGAAAGTTAGCTCACAAAGTATGGGATTTCACTGTGAGGCTAGGAATGGCTGCATACCAGAATTGTGTAGACTTTCCTCCCAAATAAAACCAACACAGAAGCTAGAAAAGCAAAACTCAAATTGCAATCCTAGAGTATTCACTCCTCTGCCAGTGGGTGTCACTGACTTATCAGGACAGAGAGAACAAGCAGAAGAAAGCCTGAAGAAATACAAAGAGCAAAAGAACAAAAAAGTACTTCTCGCTTATTTCTCAAATAAGCCTTCCATTCTAAACAAAATTTAATAGCTGAGGTGCTTTTAAAAACAGGGTTTAGGTATGCAGGACAAGTGTGTGGATAATGTGAAAGAAAAAAATGTTCAGACATACTTACCTTAGGTATTTACATTCCTGTTTTTATAATTATCTTAATTAAAGTGGAATTATTTCACTTCTAGATAGGCTTATCTCTAACATGAAACTACCTGTCTGCTATTACAAAAAAAATGGAAACATCAAAATTGCATTTGTGACCTACTTTAATTGTTGTTCTCTACTGTAAATACTGTCTTAACCACAAAGAAAATACCTTGTTATATGCAATTGGTATTGGTGGGTTGGAGAAAGAATTCAGGTTATTAATTATAGAAGCAGAATTTTCAGAAGCACTCAAGCAGTCAGCTAACAAAAATGTGATTTTTCTTTGCTTGAAAGAAAAGACAAAAATACAAACTACTAACTCATTGTTAACCATGAGAGCTCACTCCCCGCTTCCCCCTCCCCCCACAAGAAAAACCCAAGGTGCAGGGACAATGGAGACAAAAATCTGAGGTTCCCTTTGCTGAACGTTCTCTATGCTGCTATGTTGCGGAAACCCCTCCCCAACCCCAGCATGTGGCACAGACCACAGGGCCTACACCAAAACCTCATGGATCCTGGGGGATCCGTGGGACAATGGAGCCACATGGGAGACTGCTCACTATTTCAGCAGCAGCTTTAGGCTGCAACATGACTCTAGTGGAGCCATATTACCAAAGACTCTGTGTCACGTTGGCTGGATTGGGGGGGGGGGGGGGGGAGGAATTTATTATATTGTTTGACATCAGTATGTCAAAATCATAATAATTCATGTGAGATATGCCATGTCAGGTACTGTTAGAAAGGCTATAATGTGCTAAGTAAGATGATAATGATTATGTTCATGTATTGTGTGTGTAATGGAAGTTATGAATATGGTTGCTATATCTGTATTTCAAATTGTGCTGTGCCTGGGTAACACCTCAGACAGGATGGCTATAACAATAGCTTGCTTAATGGCCCATTAAGACATTCGCAGGTGCAAAAGGCCCGGCGGAGAAGCCAGGGATAGATCTGATGAGCCACCAGGACTTGTTCATGCGACTCGGACTCCATTTTGGTTCCTGTGAAATTCCACAAGCAGCATGGCAAGGGCCAGAGGACATAAAAGGCAGAGGCCTGGGCTCCATTTTGTCTTCAATCCTGTTCAGCTTCAGCCACCTATCTACCTCTGGATCAAGTCATCTGCAACTGAAGCTGTGAAACAAAGGACTGAGACCCATCCAGGTACTGGATGTATACCAGAGGACTATACAAGCCTGCAAACTCCACAATTCTTCTAGAATCTTGATATATATGGATTTTCAAATCATTTGTTTGTATCTGATTGCTTTAATCCTTTAACATTTCTCTGATAGTATGTTTCTTTCTTTTTATAATAAACCTTTAGTTTTAGTTACTAAAGGATTGGCTGGCAGCATGGTATTTTTGGTAAAATCCAAACTTATATTGATCTGGTACTGTGGCTGACTCTTTGGGGTCAGGAGGAACCTTTTTGGTAAAGAGCATGGAGTTTAACTAACTAGTCTCTTTACTGGCCCTAGTGGCTGATTGGGGGCCGGAGACTGAAATGCGGTAAAGGGGGCTGTGTGTACTTGTGTACTGGCTTCTTGACAACCAGTGTGGGAAATCAGAAGCACAGTTTGTGGCTGGTTGGGAAGTCTGACTTCAGTATCACCCACTCATGCTGGGAGAATCTGCTCTCCTTTTACAGCCTGCCCTGACCTTAGCATTTTCAGGGGGCTACCCAGGGCACGGAAGGGTCACAGTCTGGTTGGTACCTGCATTCAGCAAATTCCCTTAAGAGGGGTTCCTGACCATAGAAGGAATGATTATAGAGCCTGGGGCTATACTTACCTTTCCCAAGGAATCAAACCACAACCAGTATGCGGGAGGATGTACTTCCCCACCAGCCTCCAACATTGGCCACCCCATTCCACCCAGCCCACCACCCTCATCTTTCAACTCCGTTCTGCATTAACTCTTGGACTAATGAAGTAGCATCAGGGAGAGGGGTGGAGAGAGAGATAGTGCTATGGAGGTGGCTGTGTCCCTCTTCTGCATAGAAAAATAGGGAAATAGATGGCATTTTAAAATGTGTCTGCTAACATGGGTTAATTAACATGTTTTTAAACATCACTTAGCACCTACAGTAGACAGGGCTCAACACCTTTAAAAGCATATTAGCTGGTCATGGTCAACCTCAGAGTTGACCAGCTATTGCATTTTTAAACACCATCATCTTTACCTACACTGGATGCTAAGCGCTGTTTAAAAACAAGTTAATTAGCATACCAGTAACATTTTGAAATACCACCAGTTTTCCCCATCTAGACAAGTCTTTTGGTTTATTGGTTGCTGAGGTAACTACATTGTTACTGTTTTTATGGCTCACTGAAAACCTGAGCCTGTTATGGCTCCCATTGCAATCGGTAGGAATTTTGCCATTCACTGCAGGGAGAAGAGGCGCAGCCTTTTGGGAAGAGCCTGCTGTAGAGGTGCAACACTCATTAGCATCAAGTTTTTTTATTGCTCAATGTGGTAGGTGCTATGCCTGTGGCATCAAATAGTTAGACCTCTCTCCAGGATCATGCAACTTTCACTGACAGGTGCAAAGTAGGGTGCAGGCAAGCTGCTCTTTGCCTTCAAATTCCCCAACTATTCTTTTCGGAGGGACAATGGAAATACCTGACATACTGAACTACATGGTTCAGTTCTTAGAAGCTATGTCATTGCTGATAAGCAGAACACGTGTTTCCCTAAAACACCCACCCTACCAAAGCACCTCAGTATTTATATTTTTAAATACATGGATTATTAAGACAATGACTGGCTGTTTATGGAGAAAATTGTGTTTCTAAAGCTATATTGGAATAACTGCTTAAAGGATAATGGGATATCATTTCTAACATGAGAGGTGCAATGGTCATTTACCAACCAGGGGAACTGTGTGGCGTTAAGTGTTTTCCCCTAAACAAAAGGGATTCTCAGGACTGGAGAGCTACTAAATCCTTTTGTGGACAGTTTGAAGTTAGCTGTAAAGAAAAGAGACCTCTTCAGGCTGAAATAAAGAAGTTGTTGCCTGCAATGTTGTTTTTATTTATTTATTGTAAATATTTTTTTATTTATATTCCTACTGTGATTATTTGAGGAACTTATCCCATCTGACTGATCAATTACAGGCAAAATCCTGCCCCCATTCAACTCAATGAGAGTTTTGCCATTGGACTTCAGAAGAGGCAGGATTTCATCTTATTTCTTCTAGCACACAATTACTAGAGATAGAATCGTAGGATATTTAAATATATCATCTGTATTAGATAAATCTAGGATACTCACAAAGCTTTCTTGTGAAAGATTTGGTTAGTCTCTATTCTGCCCCCCAGTGGTTAACAGCAGAACAGCTCAAGATAGATGAAAATTTAAAAAACTAAACTAAAAAGTACATGCTCCAATGTGCATCTTCTAGATTTTACTTGTGGATATAAGGAAAGAGATTTGTCAGTTGCTATGTGATTATGGGGAACAGTAAGAAGAATTTTACTTTTTGTGTAATGAATAGTTGTTAATTTCACCAAAGAGTAAAATAATTTGAAGATATAAATAGCATATTTGTAGTTCTTTAATAAAGGTGTGAATCTCTTATATAATGCATTAAATTAGCTGCAGATGTATCAAAAGAGCAGTTGCTTCTGACTTTAATGTATCACCATGCAAGACAATACTCTTTTAGTAGAGTTTCAAATAAATAATTCTTTATTGTAAGAAAATCTGGTTCTTAAATAGTCTTAATAGATGTGTGAAAATAAAATTCCTTTTTCCAACAGATTTTGTTACTGTACTATTTAGAAAAATGCTTGTTTCTATTCTCTGTGGCACCCATATAGTGGTAACACAGTGATGTTGGCAGTGGATTTTGTGCTCATGTGATGTCTAGTTTATCCTATAAACCTGGTTCAAACAGCATTGCCAGAACATTTTTCTAGAATCAAAATTCTGCTGTTTCTATAATTTTCAGAAGTTTCTTCCTTGGATTAAATTTCATCTCCTTATTGTTCCCCAGCAAAAGGTATTGCTGAGGATAAGCAATGAGGCTCCTACATACATTTTAACCATCCATTTCTCTAGTGACCCACTCACATGAGCAGAGAATAGGAGTAGTTAAAGTTGGTAAAACAAGGGAGCTCCCCCCCCCACTTATCCCTTTAACAGCTACTTGAGCCAGCATTCTCCAGCGGGCTTTGCTTGTCCCCACCCTGGGGGCTGAGGCCCCGGGCTCCCCTCCTTTGTTCTGCAATCTGCTTCTTGCCCCTCTGGCTACTGCTCAATCCAGAGCTCACCTGATCCCTGTCCCTGCGGCTGCTGTGCCACCTGCTAGGGCTGGATCTCCCTTCAAGATTTCTCCCACCCAATCCCAGATGCTGCTTCTCCAGCTTGGGTTTGGTCTCTCTGCCTATCCACCACTGCTCCTCCCTCAGGGCCAAGGTTCTCTTCTGCACTTCACCCACTTTCTGCCACCCTCTCCCCATAGCTGCTGCTTCTTGTAGTGGGGCACTCCTCAGCCAGTCACCCTTCCTCCCTGCCCCACCTCACCGGGGTGAGAGTTCCCCTCAGCAGCGCTGTGGGGCTGTATCTGCTCCCACTCACTTTGGTACCACAAACCACCTTCCCTTTCAGCCATTTTACTGCCCTGCCCTGTGCCATGACATCAGGCTCACAAAGGGGAAGGCCAGCACAGGGAGAATAGCAGCTCCTCCTCCCCCCAGTTAGTCTGGTCTGTGCTCCTTTCCCTCAGTGACTTCAAGTCAAATTCAGAGTGCCCCTCTCCTGCTTTTCTCCCCACTCCACTGCTAGCTCCGGCCCCATTTGCTGCTCCCCCCACATCTCCCCTTACCTGGGCTGGGAGTCAAGAAGTGGTGGTGGGGCTCCTGTGCTGCTAGGAGAGGACTCAGCCTCCTTTATCCAACTCATCCCTGCCCTACACCCCACAGAGGGAGAAGGGCCAGCTCCATCCCCGGTGGCTGCTCTTCCCTCTTACTGCTGGTTGCTAGGCTGCAGAACTCTGGGGGGTGGGGGTGCAGGGACAGACCAAGGGCTGCTGGAACAGTCTCAGGGGCACTGACTGCACTGAGCAGGGGCAGGCCATAAGTGGCCCTCTTGAACAGCATGCTTAAGTCATAACTAGAGCCTAACAGCAGCCACACTAGCACCCAGGGCATCACCGCACACCGGCCCATTGACCTGGCAGTGCAATGCAGTTTACCAATCCCCAGCTTTACGAAATTAGAAGTCACATCCTCTCAAAATCATGAGATTTGGTTTAAAGGCATGAGATTTGAAAAATAATTGGGGGGATTGACAGTGTTGTCTGATGGCTAGAGCACTGGACTGGGACTCAGGGGACCTCACCTGTGGTCCTGGCTCTGCTACTGGCCTGCCATGTGAACTTGGGCAGGTTAATTCACTTTATTGTGCCTCAGTTTCCCCTCTCTGTAAAATGGAGATAAATGATGCTGCCTTCTTTTGTAGAGCACTTTGAGATCTAGTGATGAAGAGTACTATGTAAAAGTTAGGGCTTGTTATTTTATTTGTCTTCTAATTTTTGAGCACCTAGTCTTCACATCTTCAAGTTTTTCTCCAAAACCATGAAGACTAGAAATTTTGTGTTTTAATTAAAAGTTAAGCTAAGATTCTCACAACTCCAGGAGCTGGGGTTTTAAGTAAACCACCATATAGCACAAGTGTTCCAGGCAGCCTTGATGTTTAAAATAAGCTTTTCATACCTTAAAGTTTTTATTTAAAAAAAACAAACAAACCCACAAACACAAGACAGTAGTGAGAGCCTGCCATAAAATACAGCACACCAATTTCTTCCTCAACCTCCTCTAAAGAGGGAGAGGGGTTTCCAAAATGGAGGAAGCACTATTATGAATGCCACATATTCAAAAATCAATCAGGCGCCTCAAAATCATGGGGTGAGTTTAAACATGAGATTTTTTTTTTTTTAAGTTTTATTTTACATGTGTTCTCATTTCAACACTCTTAAGATGCACTCAGGTTTTCTCCACAAACCATGAGGAATAGAATTTTCTTTTAAATAAAAGTTGTGTGTCTTGTAATCACATGACTCCTGTAGTTGGGACTGAAGACAAAACACCAAATATCAGATTCATCATAAAAAACTCACAAACACGGGCAACAATGAGGATGGCCTTTGTTCTCTGCAGCCACACCCCACACCCTTACACAAAGACAGCTACTCCACAGAAGCCCAAAGAACATCTTATTGGAGGAAGGCGAACACAGCAATCCTCCATCCCTCAAGGAGAAGAGTGGAAGCACTTTAGCTACCTTGCACTATATGTGCCATTCACTGATTGTCTGGTGCCTCTTCCTGTCGCTCTGGGGATTAGCTCCTCAGGGCCAATGCGCCTTCTTGTGGCTGTTTGCTATCATCCCATCTCTCACTTTGGTCTGTAGTTTTCTCTCATCCCAGAAACCACAACACCCTCTTTGTGACTCAGTCCTCCTGTGAGGTCACTCAGCGTTCATTCCCTCCCTTCAATTCCCTGTCACTGCCCCAGTGAGTGAGACAGTCTTCCCATTCACTGCCCTGCCAGTCTATGCCACACCCTCAGTGACTAGTAGGGGAAACTGGGCCTGCCCATTACTCTGGGCTCCAGTCCAGGCCCCCTACACCCTGCAGTCCTGGACTTCCCTCTCCTAGCTCTCAGTGCTCCTTCCCTGGAATGCTTCTTACAAATCCTTGCTCTGCGCCTTACCCTAGGTGTGCCACTTCCCAACCCACTGCCCCTTCCCATAAAGGGGCTGCCCTTTCCTAGCAAAGCTCCCTGTCTGTTGCCAACTTCCTGGCTGTATAGGCCCCACCTGTTCCTGCCCAGCTGAACCTGCCTGCAATCAATCCCCTGTTCCTCCTTCCAGGTGCAGCCCATACAGTTAATAGGCCTACCTGGCCACCTTAACCCTTTCCAGTCCTATGTGGGGTGGACACCCCATCACATGCACTTTTGCAGCTCAGTAGCCCATGTCTTGTGAGCCTGAGTCAGCTGACACAGGCCAGCTGCAGGCATTTAATTGCAGTGTAGACATACGCTGTGATATTGGTGCCTGGGCCATTAGTATTTAGACACCTATACAATGTGGATGTAAAACATCACCTTGCTGATCTGGTAGCATTTACACCCACTGTGGATAGGAATAAATTACCACATAATGTGCAAGGCAGTGGACATTAAAGCAGGGGACTTCCCAGGCCCTGGATTTTATTGCTAATTCTGCCACTGCCTCTTTAAAACTTGAACAAAAATCACTGAACCTCTCTGTGCCTCATTTTGTCCACCAGTAAAAGTAATTCTCACATGGTTTAATTAGTTAAACCCATTATACATTTATGTTCTAGGTGAATGCTGTTGTAGAAATGCAAAGTATTATTATAATCACAAACAGCTCTGGCAATCATTGTGTTGCCACTCTAAATATAAATATGAGAGTTCTGCAGTGAGGAAAACTAGACAGTCACAGGCAGGTCTGTTTTAAATTGATGGCCAAAGTAACAGTTTTCTTGAAATTTGTGGAAGGAATTTCAAAGAGGTATTTTTAGAGCCTCACAATAACATGCTTAGACCTCTTGCTATTTTTGAATAGGGGTGTGCTGATCAAGCCGTGTTCAAATCCGGATTAGGATGGGATTCTGGGTTTGGATTGGCCTAATCCAGGCAGTACCCAGACTCAAATTGGATACCACCAATATTTTGTGAAACATTAGTCCTAAATAGCAGCAATCCCAAGATAGCAGCTGTTTTTGTGACACTGTTGCCCTCTTAGGATTTGCATCAGTTTGGGCTCTCCTGTTGTCATGAGGGTTCAACTACATCCAAATTGGAACCTAAATATATTGACATGATGTAAGATGTTAAGGGTGTTGCCATCTCTTTTATTCATCTAATTTAGGAATTTTCAGTTTAAAGGGTTTGGATTCATCCCTGTGAACAGAGGAAATGCCATCTGTACCTGTGTGCCAGCACAACTGTTTTAGGAACACTGTTGTGCAATGGACAGTAACAAACTGAAAACCAGGCACCAACTGTCCATTTCCTTCACACGCCATGACATGTATTTTCACAGGGAACTCTGAAACATTCTACGTGCTAAGTCACAGCTGCACAAAAAAAGAAAAGGGAAAAGCATTTGTAATTAAGTTATTAAAATTAGTTACAAGAGCCTGCAAAATTCATCCCTTCATTTAATCAACTGACAGAGATGCATATATATTATTCCCAGTTCACGAGCTCCAAAAGGAGTACCCATCTTTATTTGTTTTCCTGAGGAAATAATTTGAGAAGACACAGGGAGCTGAGCTGGAGGCAGGGCAGCAGGCACAGTGAAGCAGTGTTGAGCTGGAGCCGGGTGTGGTGAGCAGCTGGGGTGAGCAAGGGGTGCCCTGGGCAGAGGGCCCAGAGCAGGGAGAAACCACCAGCCAACAGGCCTTGCAAGCCAGATTTGGAGGAGGATCATAATGCCGGTGCTAGGAGGAAGGGTCCTGCCACCTAGAGACTGAGGCCACCGCCAAAATAAGTGTCCGACCCACTGCATCCCTGCAGCACAGTTAGGGCAGGAGCCCTGCGACGTTGAGAAACAGACTGTGAATGTTCCTTACATCCCAGAGATGCTATGTGTGCATCCCCATGCCTACGGGGCAGCATTAGGTGTTCTCCTTTAACCTTTCTAGTTTTTTCCTTATTTTTTTAATTGGTTGCTGTTTAATAAATTGCATTGCTTTGAACTATATGCAAGGATTGGTGGGTCAGGGAAGCATCCAGAGCAGAGGGCATACCCTGTAGTGAGGACACACTGACCCGTCCTAACGGACTACGACAAGATTGGGGGTTGAGATTCCAGCCTTGGCATGGTTATGAGGACTCTGCCGCACAGGAGTGGAGAAGGAGAGCCCTTGAGGTCAGGCAGGCCTTTGGGTAAAGGGAGTGGGAGTAAGGACTCAGATCCTTTTTCTAACCAATTCCACCAGGGAAGCATATAAGCCAGGAAAGTTCCCCACAATAGCAGGACCATTCTCCCACTTACATGAGCAATGCTTACAAACTAGAACTATTCTATAAATGCCAGCTACTGTACTGACTACACTGTAAGAGTCATTTGGGGAATCTTTTCACCCCTTCAGTCAGAATGTCTCTGGTTCATTTCCTATCATTGGTATTATGAAAAACACTCTGGCATTCAGTCAAACAAGGATGATAAAGCCAGGGGGGGAAGCAAATAATTTGTCAAATCCTGCTACTCCTAAACATAAAGAGAGCTGTGAATCAATACACGGAAGTGTTCTTAGTTTGATTCTGACTGCAGAAAGGAAAGGGCAGCAGTGTGTTCAGTGTCTCCAAGCTAATTGAGTGAGAGTGCACTCTCCATCCTATCTACTTGTTACCAGAAAGGAAATGTACAAGATACAGTGTACAATTTAGGGAGGCGGGGGAGGGGAATTTAGAAAAGCTTCTCCAAATTGCACCTTCAATTTAAAAAAAACCAAACAAACAAACAAAAAAAGACACCCTGTAAGTGCGGACAAAACCAGAAGACAATGGATTAACTAGAATATATCAGTTTCTGAATATTAACTCAGAATTAAATTAAACTCAATTTTTTAAACATTCTATTAAAATAAAAATCCACCATGAGACATTTAGCCATAATTCCTTGGATGTTTACTTATCAGCATTATACAGAGTCATTGTACTCATCTTTATCTTGTGACATTCAAAACCAAGAGCTGCACACTAGAGTAATCTGGCCATTCAATACAAAGAATCAAAACAGCTCACTGCTTTTGCTAATGTAACTCAGTATGTAGTTTATTTTTGCTTGTTTATTTCACTTTTTAATAAATATCTTGAACTATTTCTATGGCGGCCAGGATATCTAGAGTTTTATCAACGCTGGTGCCAACATCATAAACTGGAATGTTTGCTTACTTCATACAACTAAAGTAGTCTATTAAAAATATGCCTGAAGACTATGCTGAGAGCACTCATAGCTTTTAAAGACCACTGAAGGAGGCAAAATATTTGAAAGACTCAGAACCTCAGTGGAAGATTGATATGACTTGCTTAGGCTTGTTGGCAAGTGACGGAGGTCCTAAGGGTCTGAATTCACATCTGCCTTTTCTAGTTCTGAGTCATGACAGTCACAATCAGATGTGTTCAGATTTCTTTCCATCCAGGGTTATCTGATGAAGTCATACCATTTTTCCTGTGCTCTAACTGTCACTTTGCACATGCTGGATCATATGTATGATTCAAAAGCAGGAAGTGCACACTCCATTTTGTGACCGCAGCCCCATGAAACAGCATTACACACACTTATCTTTCTTGACCAGTTGATGAATCTCTGGTTGGTTTCACACTTTCTAGGCAAGTAAAAAAAAAATAAAAACTGTGCGGTGGAGATCTGTCTGGCTAACCATGTTTCTTCTTCTTGCCATTGGATAAACTTTATTCTAAGAGCTCATTCCTCAGTTGCTCCAGACAGCTTGAGGGGAGGGAGGCAAAACTGTGTTAAAGCCACCTTTCAGTCTACCCTGTTCCTGGGCTGTCCCGCAGCATATATTAGAGCAGCCACAGAGACTGTTCTGCTGGGCCATGATCAGCTCAGTGTAACACCCTCAGAATCACCAGAATGGCCCTGGCCCACCCACAAATGCCCTCTGTGCAGCACAGAGTTAGTGGCATAAAACTTGTTTAGCTCTCAGTTACAGAAGAGGGGTCAGACTGGTTCACATTCTATTGGAGTTAGTTTGTCATCTCTAGAAATATAACCATGTCCACAGAATCAGACACAGACATTGAATAACCTGTCTAAAGGTCACAAAAGCTTCATGATCCATCAACACCCAAACTAAATCAAATTATAACCCATTAGCTCTCATGGTTGTGAACTTTGCTGTGATCATACACCTCCAGATGTCACAATATTATCTTTGTACTTTTGCTAGACATGTTAAAAAACAATTTTATAAAAGCCAAAAAAGTGGTATGTGTATGTATATATATAAAATCACTTCATTAAGTATCAGACACTATAACTACTGTACAAGCTACCATTTATCCCCCCAAATCCTTTGTAGTAACAGTGTATAATATATCATAGCTTATTGCCTTTGACATGACAAAGGATCTATTACTGCCAGCTCTCTAACTTCACAACCAGATAATTAATTCTCATTCCTCACCTTGTATCAAGGAAAGTATTTGGAAGTTAATAATAGACCAAGGAATGCCTTGTTAAGGAACCTCTCACTTTCATTATGTTTGCACTCATATTTTGCCTGATTGCTCAACAGAGAAAACATTAATATTCAGTGACTATGGCTACAGCTACACTGATGGCAGCAAATTCGCCGCCATCAGATCGATTTCTCTGGATCGACTGAGCGGTCAGTGCAGACCCACTCAGTCGATCCAGAAATCGACGTACTAAGATCAGCTACACAAGTAGTGCAGCACAGTGAAGACAGTGAGCAGAAGAGAAGCCCAGCAGTTGACAGGAGTTACGCAAGTTTTTTGCATACTTTGCGTAACTCCTGTCAACTGCTGCTGAATCTCACAGGTAAGTGTAGACAGGGTCAGACTTGCAGCACTCACCTCCAAACTGGCACCTCCTGCTGGCGGTCTGGGAATTAGCTCAAGCAGCTGCCCTGTCCACAGCCTGTGCTCCATCACTCTTCCTCAGAGTTCCTTGGTAGTCCTTCTCACTGCTGTCAGGACCCACAGCGTCTTCTTCCAGACTCAGCCCTCCAGCCAAGCCACAACCCATGTTCCCCTTCCCGGGGATTCGACAGTCCCAGCTCTACCACTTACTTCAGTGGCTACCACAGTCCACCACCAATCCACTGGTGGTCTGGGTGAGGAACCCGGGCCCACCCACTTCTCTGGGCCCCCACCCAAGAACCCTGTGTGCAGTGACCTTGCACCACCTCTTCCCCCAACTCCTTAACAGACTTCCCTAGGGCACTTCCCCATAGCCCCAGTACCTCTTCTGTCCTTGTATCAGGGCTTCTGGCTCACACAAAGCCCCAGCAGTCAGCCACTGCTTTGTCCAGGGTGGTACCTTCCTTTAGCCTGCAGGGCACCCAGCTTTCCCCACGGGTGCTCCTGGGAGTGACTGCTTCTGCTCTGTTTGGCAGCTTCCTTTTATATCGGGCTCCTGGGCTCTAATTGGTTATCCTGCAACCCCTTCCCATTGGCTGCCATGCCAAGGGCCCTCTTAACCCCTTCCTAGCCAGTGTGGGGCAGATGCCCCATCACAGTGACAGATAATAAGAACACCTCACTGTGAGAAAAGAGGAGGCATGAAATAATTACCAAGAAGTATGAGAATCAAGTTTTTGTTTGTTTGTTCATTTTGAGGTACGCTTTAGGAATGTTAACTAGAGTGCTGCACTAAGAGTGAAAATACCCACCCAAATGTTATGCTATTTCTTGCTGGACAGTGTTGAGAACAGGAAACTGCTGATGACCTTCATTAAGGCTAGCAATAACTGTGATATAGAAACAGCTGTGCCTCATTTCAGTGGCATTCATCACTGTTTAGTTTAGCAAATACTCTAGCTTCTATCCAAAACTATCTACTAGCAGTTTGCTTCCCCACTGGAGGTCTGGCATCACTGCACAGTTAACTCAGGTGATTGGCACTTTTGAGCAGTCAAGTTAATCTAGCCTGGGTACAAGCATCCCACAACAAAGCGCACCCACTGTTATTGTGTCTCACTGTTTCTGCACTCACCCATGCATCTCTGGGGGCCTGGGTTCTAACCTATGCTTAACCATGTCGCTTAAAGCACCTCCAAACCTGGGTCAGAAATTCTTCAGTGTGTATGGTAGGGGGATTTGGGGTAAAACTCAGCTAATAGCCTGGGTTAACTGTACAGTAAAGACACACCCAGAGTATTTCATTCAGGGAGTGAAAAGTCCTTATAAGAGTTCCCCTCCTCCAGACAGAAGGGGATTTCCTAAAGATTTCCCCCCTCCCCTCTATCAGAATGTTTATCTTCCTACAGTTGTAACTTTATAAGACTTTGCTAGGTCACAAATCAGCAAAAGTAAACACTTCTTAAGTCTGTGAACAATGAAGCCATGTCTGAAATAATTTTATCTAGTTTAGAAAACACTGTGCTATCTTCTTCCTTGGGTCAGATCAGTAGTCTGATCAAGTGGTCATTTGTTTGTTTTTTCTTAAATTAAAGCACATCACAAAAATGTGAATGCTACATAGCGATATAGATAGACTTCATCAGCACAGTGACAAAACTTATGATCAAATACAGGCCTCCATTCTATAACAATTTACTTAATTTTGAGTCAATGAGAGTACTTATATGCTTAAAGTTAAGCATATACTTAAGTCTTTGCAGGATTGGGGCAGCAGAGAGGTTATGTGTTGTTTTGCAGTTACAAAATACAGTGATATTATGCAGCAAATCCACGTAATTCATCTTTAGGATTATGTCCCCACACTCTTACCCCTAAAACTCAAAACAAACAAGACATAGAAAGAAGAAATAAAAAAAAGAAAAAAAAGAAAAGGAACTACCTGGAGCAAGGAACATCAGATCATCTACGATGTATGAAAGAGCACCAGTTAAAGATACAATCTTATAATCATCTATGGTCACCAGTGTCAAAAGCATCTATCCGTGCATCTATCGTTGCGTAGACATGATTGCTTTTCCCTGGCTATACCACACAGACTATCTGGGGCACAGTGCATGTTTAATACTGTAGATTATTATTGCTGGTGCACTAGTAACAGCTGTAGTTAAGGTTCTCTAAGTATTTCCACTCCAAGACTCATTTTAAAAATCTTTCATAACTTTTCAAAATATTCGTATTGTAGCAGGATGATCTGTCCCTTTTAAGGTTGTTGGGGCCTGGTGCTAACCAATCCTGTGCCAAGGCATGTTCCCATTAAGAACAGGGAGTGCTGAGAAGAATCACCAGACTGAGCTGGCATGGGACCCGGGTGCCCAAGACATGTGACTACCTGAGTGTCATAAAGGATTAGCTCTGTCAAAGCAGATGCCGAGTCAGGAGACACTTGAAGAGAGGTTCTGCTGTGAGGGAGCCAAGATTATGGTGGGCTGCAGAAGCTGTGAGAATTCAAGCACAGCCCCAAGAAGGAGGGTCCTTGAGTCCCTGCCCGAGGGGAAGAAGTTTGAGACGATGACCCAGGGCTAGGAAGAGAGCTGGCGAAGGTCTCTCCAGAGAGGCCCAGCGTCCAGAGTGGGACTAGCAGATCTCCCCGGCTCAGAGGCAAAGGGGAGAGCTGAGCGAGTGAGCCAGAGTCTGAAGACCTGAAACCAGGGTAAACTGGAAGCCCTGAGAAAAGAAGGATTTGAGCCTGGAAGGGCCAAATGAAGTGTGATGTGGTGGTGTTGTGGGTGGGGTGTTTTGTGTTTTTTGTGGGGTGGGGGAAGCACTTAATACTCCAAGAGGGGCAATATTATTTTTAAAGCTTCTGGGTGTATCTGAGTTGAATGGAGGACCAGCAGGGGGAAGGGAGGCAGGGTGACTGCAGTGCCATGCCACTGAGCAATGTGTTCCGTGACCACACACTGAAACACACAATGAGCCGAAACTGTCCAGACGTGGTCTCTGCTCAACGGTGACATTTCCTAAAACATGTGACCAAACATTCAGTGGCAATTAGTATAAGTCCAGTTTCGTAGGGGAGAAAGAAAAATTAAAAAATTAAAAATTAAATGAATTAAAACATCCCTAAAATAGCTTAGGTATCTTAATACTCTTATTTTAGCAGTACAAGGTTGTGACTCAAAATTTCAGAGCTTAACCCCATCACAAGCACAAGACTGAATACTTCCCCTCCTGGGCTTCAAGCTAGTTTTTAGTTGCAATATTCCACCATTTGGGAGAAAGAAGGAAATGTTTCTCTGGCATGTAGATTATAAACAAATGGCAGCTGTTAGAAGCAGCTTAGAGATTTTGAATGTTAAAATTTGCTTGAGACATGGGTTAGTAGGCAAAGTGCAGATGAAGCAGCCAAAGGTGCATGTTACAGGCATTTTATTACATAGCTTTACAATTAATTGCACTGATACCAGCAACACATTTCATGTAACTCCCACATACTATATTCCAGAAAGGTAAGATTGCTTCCCCAACAATAACTTGTTTATTAAATGTATAGGACACTCAAAATAGCCAATAGTCTACTCAGGTTTACATTTAACAAGAGAGACATGAATATATAAACATCACAATGTATGGCTATATATAGAAAGAGCTCTTTCTTTATTTCTTTTACCAAATAGATCAACATAAAAGACTACAGTAGGTGCCCATAAAAAACAAATATTTACCTTATTACAATATTGACTTTACCAAGATAAATAGAATATATTCCTATACTTAGAAGGCACTTGTACAGCTCTACAGGCAATGTTTCCTTTATAAAGTGACATATGGTACAGGTTATCAGAAATGTAAAGAGAAACTATAAACATTTACCATTTGAGTTACAAAAATATTATCCTGTTTTATTCAGCAACTAACTGGCAAACATAGCTGGGTGTGAGCTGTCCTTTTCTGACAACATCCTCTGGCAGCTGATCCACTGAGTGGCATTGGCCATGGCCTTGGGAGGAGAAGGATGCAAGATGAATTTTTCTTTCTGGCAGGATGAAGGTTAGTTGCTTTGGCGATTGTTACAAAAGAATGGCATGGAACAATATGAGAACATAGGCGCGTAATCACAGGTGCCGGTAGGGACACAAAAGGAAAGAGGGGCTAATGAAGACTCCTACCTGTCTGATCACATCCCCTTGGAGCTATAAAACACCTCCTTCCAATTTAGCTGCTCCTTGCCCCACTTAGCATTCAGGAAGTGTTAACACAGAATTATGCCTTGGTACATTAAAGATGGAAAAAGAGGCGCCTGCATCTTCTCCTCTGCCTTGTGCACCCAGGCAATGCAAGCCAGAACTTAGGCCTAAGTGATGACCGTTAATATTATTTGCCTACTGATATTTTGGGACTGAATGATGGGAGAAGGTCACCAGCAAGAGGTAAACAAATAAACTTATAATTGTCCTTGTTGCTTAATTAAATAGAAAAAATGTGCCTTTCAATTATGGGTCAAATGGAAATTATTCTTGGGGGGGGAATTGGACTGGTGTTTTTTTCAGACACATTAAGTTCTCTCTCCTCTGGGTTTTCAGATATTAGATTATTTCTGACAATCTAATCATATTCAATCTCTCTCCTTACGTGGTATGTGAGAGAATATATCCACATCTCTAATCAATGGGTTCCTTTCCTGGATCATTGTAATGCAGCCCTTGCCTTATCAATACAGCACAAAGACACATTCCACTTCCAAAGTTAGTGAGAAGGAACAGGTTACATTTTCCACTCAGATCTCATGTATTCAGACTAGACTAGCTGCTACTGCATAGCATGTATGCCAATTCATTAGTGTGAAGCTCTGAATCATGACTTCCGCAGCACAGCCTTGAATAGGGTATGGGAAGCCATTTTTTCATGCAATATGTATTATATATGACTGAATTAATGGTGCAGTTTAAATTGTTGTTAAAATAAATAAAAATGTTTTGCTTTATTTTTGCAAAAAACAAAATATAAATATTAGTATCCTGCATCATTGCCTGTCCTTTGAAATCAGCAAACTGGGTGGATTCATTCCTATTCCATCTACCCAGAGCTATTTGCAATTTGCAATTGGCCCATTGAACAAGGGGGAAAGTTGTTTACTGTCAGCAAAGAATCTTTTACCTTTACAAGCAAAAATGCACATTAGCCTATACTAGCAAAGAGAAAACAACTAGGTTTTCCTATTTGATAGGTTTGGATTTCATGACAGATGTGCAACCGTGCCAGGCTTTGGAGGAGATATTGCTCTCAGATTTAAGAACTTAAAAACAGCCATACTGGGTCAGACCAATGGTTCATCAAGCCCAGTATCTGGTCTTCCAATGGTGGCCAATGCCAGGTGCTTCAGAGGGAATGATTTAGCCCATATCATACTGTAATGTAGAGTAGTGGTACTCAGCCTGTTATCTGTGTGCACAGGAAGGTCTTCTTAGATGTACACATGGATCAGAATTAAGTAAAATACTGAGCAATATCCTAACAATATATATAGTTTCCCCAGGAACACTTGCTTCCGAAATGTCTCCTACTGGTATTTTCCAGTTGCTTTCCAAGTGTTTACGTTTTCTTTGCATCCAGAATACCCAAGTAATAGAGAATGATTATAGGAAGCCCTGGAACTTACTGGGGTTAGAGACCACAATGCCTTTAGGTGATGTAATGAGACCAAAATATTCAGTCTTAGGAGTTCTTAAAACTGCTGCAATCAAGAGATTGTCTAAATAAATAAGCATGCTCACTCCTGGAGAACTCAGAAGATGAGCAGCTCTTTGCACAACTGTCTAAAATACCCGGGGGCCAGTGCCCAGGCCAAATGCTATTATGTTCCACCTTCATCTTTTCTAGCTGCATCCTGGGAACTCTTTGGAGTTTAAAAGCATGGGGTTGCTAAGGCAGAATCAGGTCTATTTTGCAAGGAAATGTCTGTCAAGAGAGACTTTTAGGGATCAATTCTCAAAAAGTCTAAGTCAGAGCAAGGTGACTAGTTCCCATTAACTTAAGCTTCGAACTATCTTTTGTGCCTTTCCCCCATTAAGTCCTTGGGTTTGCCCCTGAGAAACAGCTTAGCAGCCTTGAAGAGGATTCACAACAGGAGGCTTAGACAAAAAGGTCTGTACTAAAGGGGTGGACAATTGTGTAGGTTTGATAGTTAGGAATAGGTCAGGGGAAAGTTCTCACATCAGGGCAGTCGCTGAGAAAGTAAGAATCTGTGAGACTTCATAACAAGCCAAAAGAATCTTCTCTAGAAAGGAGGGGAAGTTGAGGAAGTCAGCAAATATGCAGTGCCCTCTGCCTCTATTTTGACTTGGTTTCCTCCCACTGCTCCAAGTCAGGAACCAGGGCCTCAGATGGAGGTCAAGTAGGCAAATGTATGGTGGCATGAAGACACCCTCTACTGGATTGTGCTCATATGCTGTATACAGCCTGGTTGCCGCGAAAGCTGCGTCACATATATCCTTCATAGAAAAACTATTCTGTTAACACTTGTAAAGAACACAAACAGGAATGAAGGTAAGTATATTTTATGCTGAGTTTACTGTTTCACATTCCTGAGTGTGGCAGCGTCACATGGTAAAACCCCCTTTGGAAAGGAGATTTTGGCCAAGGAAACAGGAAAATTCTGAAACTCAGAAAAAAGTGCTCTAAAATCCTTTATGTCCATTAAAAGCAAACAGGAGATTTAAAACCAAAACACATTACATTCTAATGCAGGAAATCAAATTAATTGTTTAAAACTGGCTGGGATTTATTTTTTAATGATCTAAAGAAGATGATTTTGAATGGGATTATGCAATCCCTTATATATCACTGTCCAAATCCCAGTCCGACCCTTTCCTATATTTACAATTAAGAAGGAAGTCTTCTGATGACGTGTCTCAAGAGGAATGAGAACCCACGTAGGAAGCATAAATTGCAGCTTCAAGTCATACTGGAAAATGAATTGTGATCAAAGGTCACATTTTTGTATTGGTCAACGCTTCTGAACAGAGCTCGTCAAATTATTTGCTATAGACCATTTATCCATTTGGATCAGGCCCTTTATTATCATGAGCTTTACAAATCAGGCTTGAAATTGATGAATATGTTGTATTAAATTACTTCAGCCTATGGGCTTCTTATGAACTGTTTTCGTGCAAGTATTTGGAATATGCTATTTCAGATGCTCACCTACATCTCAGACTATTTTTTCCTGTTCCTGGATTGGATGACCAGAAATCCTCCAGTGGGAGCATTGTGGATGAGAAGAATATATCAGTGGAATAACAGAAGCTGCAGACAGCAGTAAGGATCAGAGTCTAGATGTTAAACACATTGAGTGGGATTTTCAAAAGAAATTAGCATTGGCCTAATTCTGATCCCACTGAAGTAAAAAACTGATCACTGACTTCAGTGGGAGCAGCTTTAGGCCAGTGCTGAATGCTTTTGAAAATCCCACCTGTTATATGCACAACTATACATATTCAATGAGCTTCTGTGGTCTGGTCCTAAAGCCTTTACTGAAAGCATCAGACTTCACATTGTGTGCAAAATGACCATGGGTGTATACATAAAGCTGTTATTGCAAGCCTAAATGACCATAATAAATTAATTATTCTAAGTAGACGGGACCCACCACTCCATCCACCAGGGCAGTCACTGAAGCATGTACCATGGGATTTTCAATCTAAACTCAATTGATTGATTTAAATCATACTTCTTGGTCTTTGAATCTCTGGCCTGTGAGACTAGTTTACTTTACGGCCCCTAATCTTCTCTCTTAATTCTGTAAGAGTCCATAAAATTTCCTAATTCTTCTCTTTGCTGATGATATGGTACAGACTAGAGCTGACTGGGATTAATTTTTCCATGTAAAACACCCTTTTTGCAAAATTGAAAATTTTCTGAGAGAAATGTTCAAATTTTGCTGAAAAATTCAGATTTCCAGTCAGGAAAAATTGAAAGGACAGCTCTGCATTGACCACCGGGAAGGCTCTGGATAATTTTACTTTCTACCTGGGCTGTGAGTAAGGTGGAAGGCTGAGCAAGCTGACTCTCTGCCTGTCCCCTCTCCTGCAGCTGGACTTGGAGGGAATCAGGAAGGTCCAGCACCCCTCTGGGAGCACATGACACCAGCACTCCAGCACTGGCTGCCCTTTGGAAGAGTTTAGGGTGTTGATTATGATCTATAAAGCCCTAAATGGACTAGGACCTGCGTATCTGTGGAACTTCCTCATTTCCCATGCCAAGCTGCCATGGGGGCACCTGAGCTGGATTCCCCTCATTATAAAGGAGAATGGGCAGCTGGCAGGGTGTTTTCTGTGAGGGCACCAGGACTCTGGAATCTGTCCTCCCACCTCTTCTATTCCCTTGGTCCAAAATAGCTGGAATTTGCTGACCTTCCAGATACCTTCCAAGCAGACTGCATCTGTTGGAGAGGAGAGCTTTGGGGCTGTTTCTCACATAAATAAAGGGGTGAAAAGGAGTTTCTGTAGGTGGCTGGCTAGCTGACTATTGAAATTGCTTTAGTGCTCCTGGGATTTTACTGTATTAATGTGTTAGGGAACCTATAGCTTTGGATAGAGGTCTTTTTATTATTTTAAATATATAAATAAATAAGGGCTGCAAGATTTGACTGTGTACTTATAATCGGGTGTCATTTACAGACTTTGTGGAATGTCTGGGTTTGCCTGTCACCTAGTGATATGTGAAGTAAATGATGTAACTAGATGTAAAGTCCTTCTCAGTCATGCACCAGTGTCCCGGAAATTCATAAGTCACATCTTGTGCGTAAACTCAAGGTGACCGACACAAGCAAGCAAGCAGGGGATGTCAGCAATACTGAATTATTTATCTGCATTTCTCTGAGCATAGTTGTGAAAGTTTCTTTAGAGAAAAAAAACCTAGTATTTTTTTTATTTGCTCTTCCCCCCCATTTTCTTTTTTAAACACAGAGAGAAATAAAAAGATTCTCTAAGAAAAGAGCTGGGCTCAGTCACACACTTTGAGGAGGATTGTCTGAAGGAAAAAAATGCAAGCAGACATATATAAAGCCTAGCAGCATGACCGTTAACAAATCAGAACTCAGTCCTGAAAACACTTACATTAGGTGGTCATGGGCTCCTTCCAGTCAAGCGTTTGCAAGGTCAGAAGCTTTGTACCAGCACCATTTGGCCCCAGCTTAATATTACATAGAAAAAAATGTTTTAAAAAAAACATTACAGTTGCAAGGTCAAGTACTCAGTAGTTAAGGAAGCCAGGATCCTGTGGAAAACATACTATGTGAGCATGTAACTAAAGATCGTATCATAATGCACATGCATAAGGGAACAAGGTTCAGTTCGCAGGGCTTTTTTTTTTTTCTTTTCTATTAAACATGGGCAAAACAATGTATTTTTCCGTAACTTTGTTCTTAGAAGTGTTTGAGTCCTTTTGGCTGAAATTTTCAAAAGACATTCAGTCTCAGCAGACACCCAGCTTGGAACATTTCAGCCCGAATGATTAAAGTTTGGCAAAGTTATAAGCAACCAAAATGGGAAGTGCTGCCCAACCTTAGCAGAGCTACCAGCCCTGCCTATGATAAGCACTGATGTCAGCATTCAGTTTTTGTAGCAGTGTTACAGTAAATAAGGCATGACAATGGGAAAAGTCAGGGATAGGATCCAGGAAAGTCAAAACAAGGAAAACAATGGGGACAGGTCAATACAGGGGCAGATGGAGACGGGTCTCACCCACCTTGTGTCTCTAATATCCTGGGGCTGACATGGCTACAACAAACACAGCATACAACATACCTAAGTGCTGTGAGTTAAGTGGAGCAGCGATCCGGAGGTGAAACTGATAAGCTAGTGCGTACTATTCCCTTGGGAGTAGCGGATCTTTGAGTGCCCAGTGGAACAGGGGCTGGACACTCAAGATGGATGCTCAAAGGACACAGGGATCGGAGTTTGCCTATCACTAACCTGTAAAGAGAGAGTGGGGCCTGCGGAGGCCTGGAGTGGAGTACTTGTTTTTCCAGTAGCTGCTGAAGTCAGAGGGCTGACCCATGGCGGGCACAAACAGGGCTTCCTGACATTAAGGGCCTGGGTAGCAAGGTGCCTCACCATCTTGAGTATCCACAGAAAACCCCTGGAAACAGCCAGCAGAGAGGCCCACAGTTTAGCACACGTACTGAAGGTTGAATTTTGCACCTTAGCCGTTTTGGGAGATGGATGGCTTCTCTCTAAAGGCCCAAAAACTGGAAGGCAAATTTAAAAACTGAAACCCCAAACATTAATATCTCATTTATTTTAAGGCAAATATAATTTTGGGGAGGGCCAAATCATGACTGTGGAATGCTTGGGAGTGGCAGTATTGATGTATCCCAAATAGCTGCGCACCTCACAGGCTCTCCCTCCCACTCCACCCCACCATTTCACTTGTTCCTACCCCGATTGTATCAAGTCAGGCCCCCAAAATCACAAGATTCGCTTAAAAAGCTTGAGATTCTTTTAAAAAATATATATACATTTGGGGGTTGTTTTACTTGTCTTCTGGTTTCCGTGATTTTCTCTGCACCTATGAGGGCTAGAGACTTCTAAATAAGAGCTGATATTCTCATGCAATCCCTTGATTCCAGCATCTCAAGTTTAAAAACAACCAACCAACCAAATTCACACACACGAATCATGAGAAGCATGATACAATCTCAAGTTGTTGCTTTGTTTTGGCTACATGAGAGTTTAATGCTCAAAAAAGGTAACTGGTAAGTATATACAATATTGAATTTAGGCTCTCTCTTTTTTGCTAAAGGAAATGGAAACTGAATGATTGCCGGTCACCTGTAATTAACAATAGAAACCCCTAGATGTCACTGTTGCTGCATAAAATGCAGACAATGACTAGACCATTTATATTTGTCTAAAAAATGCTTGTTTTTTTAAAAAACTTACCTGCTGACCTGAAAGCATATTATTAAAGATGAATAGTCCATCTCATATATACCCATCACCACCTCAGAATACCAGTAGCACATTGTTGTTGTCATCTTAATGCTTAATGGCTATTCCTGGTCCCAAGGAGTTCTGGAAGTGGAAGTGTTAACATATCAGCAGAAATGATATTCTTATGGTATTTCTGGCTTGGCTTTGTAGACGCAAGATGTTTTAATAAGATTGTGATAACCATTCAAAGAACCTTCAGGTTCTGTGGCCATCACTAGCCTTATCCTCTATCTTTGTGATCCCAAATCTAGCTACATTGTCCTTGCAAACAGTTACTGTACTCACTACTTCCAGACTTAACACTAGCAACTATATACAGGAAAGTTCACTGGACTTTCCACAAACTGGCAGGATATGTCCCCATTGGACCATGGGTAGTTTACTACAGAGAATGCTCTGTGTTGCCACCTACTCTCCCTCTGCCCCAATTAAATGGTTTTTGGTTTGTTTAAGCAACTGTAAACACATTTACATTTTTCAGGTGATGCTGCAGAAGCTGGTTTTTCATGATTGACAGGCAGGGGAAATCTTGAACAATAGATCTTGCAAGGAAGTTCAGAGTTTAAGGGGCAGCACATGGGAAAAGGCACAAAGACATACCTGTGCGAAGCGCTGAAATGGGTATCGAGGTTGGGAAAAGGAGAGGGTGCTGCTGATCAGAGAAGGCAGGTGGAGAAGCAAAGGAAAACAGGTTTGAGATGCAAGCAGGTTGCTTGATGTTTGACTTTGAAAGTGAAGATAAGGAGATGGCACTTGATACTCACCATGATGGCATATTAGTGAAGTGGCATATTAGCAATCCCTGGAAAAATCATGGAGCAGGTCCTCAAGGAATCCATTTTAAGGCACTTGGAAGAGAGGAAGATGATCAGAAACAGTCAACATAGATTCACCAAGGGAAAGTCATGCCTGACCAACCTGATTGCTTTCTATGATGAGGTGACTGGCTCTGTGGATGTGGGGAAAGGGGTGGACGTGATATACCTTGACTTTAGCAAAGCTTTTGATACTGTCTCACACAGTATTCTTATCAGCAAGTTAAAGAAGTATGGGTTGGATGAATGGACTATAAAATGGATAGAGAACTGGCTAAAGCATAGGGCTTAACGAGTAGTGATCAATGGCTCCATGTCTAGCTGGCAGCCGGTCACAAGCGGAGTGCTCCAGGGGTCGGTGCTGGGGCTGGTTTTGTTCAACATCTTCATTAATGATCTAGAGGATGGGGTAGATTGCACCCTCAGCAAATTTGACACTAAGCTAGGGGGAGTGGTAGATACCCTGGAAGGTAGGGATAGGATACAGAAGGACCTAAACAAACTGGAGGATTGGGCCAAAAGAAATCTGATGAGGTTCAACAAGGACAAGTGCAGAGTCCTGCACTTAGGACGGAAG
This sequence comes from Emydura macquarii macquarii, assembly GCF_026122565.2. Lineage (NCBI taxonomy): Eukaryota > Metazoa > Chordata > Testudines > Chelidae > Emydura > Emydura macquarii. The sequence goes on along the minus strand of NW_027131105.1, from coordinate 3,184,802 downwards.
AATCCCATACACAGCTACAGACTGGGGACCGATGAGCTAGGCAGCAGTTCTGCAGAAAAGGACCTGGGGGTTACAGTGGATAAGAAGCTGAATAGGAATCAGCAGTGTGCCCTGGTTGCCAAGAAGGCTAATAGCATATTGGGCTGCATTAGTAGGAGCATTGCCAGCAGATCATGGGAAGTGATTATTCCCCTCTATTCGGCATTGGTGAGGCCACATTTGGAGTATTGTGTCCAGTTTTGGGCCCCCCACTACAAAAAGGATGTGGACAAGTTGGAGAGAGTCCAGTGGAGGGCAACAAAAATGATTAGGGGACTGGAGCACAAGACTTATGAGGAGAGGCTGATGGAACTAGGCTTGTTTAGTCTGCAGAAGAGAAGAATGAGGGGAGATTTGATAGCAGCCTTTAACTACCTGAAAGGGGGTTCCAAGGAGGATGGAGCTAGGCTGTTTTCAGTGGTGGCAGATGACAGAACAAGGAGCAGTGGTTGGCCATTAGAAAAAACTTTTTGACTAGGAGGGTGGTGAAGCACTGGAATGGGTTACCTAGAGAGGTGATGGAATCTCCATCTTTAGAGGTTTTTAAGTTGCGGCTTGACGAAACCCTCGCTGGAATTATTTAGCTGAGGTTAGTCCTGCTTTGAGCAGGGGGTTGGACTAGATGACCTCCTGAGGTCCCTTCCAACTCTATGATTCTAAGTGAATCAAAGAGGGTATGATGTGGTTGCAGCAACAGGCAAGAGGAGGTGAGGCTGGTATCAAAGAAACCCAGGAAGAGGCCATTCCTAGGGGCCAAACCTGGTAGTTGGAAAGAAAAAGGGCAGAGCTGTGATAGCCAGAGGGAGGAATGAGAGAATTTGGTCCCAGCCTGGCTATGCCAGGAGATGGAGTCAGAGATGATCCCCATGTCAGAAGATAGGGGTGTTACTGACCATATCCGAGGATGCAGGCAGCAGAGAGTGGTTGGGAAAGAAGGTGATAGGGAGCCATCCCAATGGAGACAGACAGATGGTGAGAGGTGGGAGAAAAAAGTGCAAGAGATAGGTCCAAAGAGGAGAAATATATTGGAGAATGGTCAGAGTAAAGGCAATGGGAGCAGATGAGGTCACTAAGGATAAGATGTGGATGGAGAAGAGGAGGGGCCCCTGTGGGGCTCCAACAGAGAGAGGAAAGAGATGTTGAAAGCATGCCAAGACATGATGCTAAAGAGGATTAAACAGAGACAACAGATGTGCAGGGAAATGAGGATAGAGTGGCAGCCAGAGCCTTACCTAGGAAGAAACCCCTGGAGGATTTGATAAGTAGCTCTATGATGCTGCATCCATGGAGAGGGAGCCAGGGAGGTGGGCTGCGGATAAATCCAGGCCTGAATGAGAAGTGAGAGAGTGCAGTGGTTGCAGACAGCCCGGTCAGTGATTTTGAGAGACCAGGGGAAGAGGGAAATAGGATAGCAGCAAAGACAGGTGAATCATGGGTAGGGCTGGGATGCATTCTAGTCAATTTTAGCATGTGTACTAGCATTTTACAAAACACTAAACAATTGTCTCAGCCCCGTGTGAAGTGATTAATTAACATTTAATTAAAATGGAAATGAAACAATAGCAGGAAGTAGAACTTTTTGGAAAACATAGTTTTTGCCAAAGAAAATTTCAACTTTTCAGCAATATATATCTAAAATCAAGATATTCTGGCGGAAAACTGAAGAATTTTGGTTTAACATGGTGCCATGATGCTTCACGGAAGTTGTAGTTTACGTACCTTATGCTCCCAGTCTCATCTACAGCCTGGACTCTGGCCAGACTACAGCTCCCATGAAGAACTGCTTTCTCCTCTTAAGGAGAGGGAGTTAGTCATAGAAGTTCCTAGCTGTGGTACATCACTGGAGATATAGTGCAGATAGAAAGCTCACCTGCAATGCCATTTTGAATGCAAACCTTTTGGTTTTCAGCCAAAACCTAAAAGCTTTAGTTTTCAGGCATTTGGGGTTTTTTAGACAAAGTGTTTTCCACCCACAGAAAGCAGATTTTAATTTTTCAAATGCAATTTTCTGTCAAAAACAGTTTTATGGCAAGTCCAAGCAAAAAGGTTTAGTAACTTGATCTAAATAAAGCCAGATTTTCAAAAAACTTCAGCACGCAAAGTGATGTGCTCTTAAGAAAATCTGGCAGAATTATTTGGTGCCTACATGGTGGTGTAGAAATCTGGCCCCAATTGCGGTTGCTCAGCTCTCTCAAGTACTTGACCCCCTGCCTCCCCAAAGCAAGTTGGTCTGTGCTTCCCCATCCCAAAAGCCAGCCTTGATTGGCTGTGTCTATTGGGGAGGTTATAAATAATCCATGTCTTTAACAAAAGCGGTAATTTCTGGCCTCAAATTGTTTTAAAGCAAGCACTGAAGGCAACTGGGATATTTTGGGGAAGGTATTAATACGACATGTTGCATATTGATATTGCAGAAAAAATAAAAGTAAAGCATTACCTTTAAAGGTAGCCAACATATTGAATCTGATGCTGCAAATCTCTTTGTCCAAAGAGGAAGATGGGGACCATTCTATTATTTACTTTTGTGTACATCAGGAGTAACTTCACTGACCTCATGGAGTTACACAGGTGTAAAACTGGTGAGTGAGGAGAATTGGACTCCTTGTCTTTTTAATCTGATTCTAATGACTCAGCAAATTGCTCTGTTATTTTTCCCCCTCAAAAAGCTGATGTGGAAACTGCCATTCATTTTTAAATGTCCAGAGCACATTTGCCAGTTGATGAATCCTGATTGGCTGCATTTTTCTTTTGCTGAAAGGCAGAAAGCTAGTAAAAATGTAAATTTTCCCTTGCTAACAGCTGGGAAACCAAAATCAATTTCAGCAGCTTGCTGAGTAATGAAATTAGAGGGCTCACAAATGACAAATGCATCAAATGACTGAGTAGCAGGCCAGCATTGTCACTTTTATTTAACCCCACAGACTAGCTTTCCTTTTCAAGCAGACGACCTTCAGAGATCTCTTCAGAAGGGCAACTCCAAACATGTCTTCTTCATTTTAAAGGGCAAGTTTGCCTGTTTAGACAAACTGTGAACCACAGAAAGCCTTGGCTCGAAATACAGATCAGTGAACACTCGCCAACAACTGGAAATGTACATTGCACACATATAGATATGTCACACATCGGTGAGTCTATGATACAACGAGTCCATCATACAAGTATAAAAAGAGCAATACAAGACTTGGTTTGCAGATAGAAGCCTGGGACTTCATTCTGCCCTTTAGAATGAAAATGCAAATAACTCCCTACTGGGAGCAAAGAGGGCTTAAGTGGGACTCCCAGGGACCACAAATCTCACTGTGGTTGTTTGTGACTTTCATCCTTCCAAGCCAGAGAAGTTGAGTTCCATGCAGTTTATGCTAGGAGGGGTCAGTTATGATGGGATTCTAAACAGGGAGGCCCCATCTACTCTGAATAAATCCCATGAGACAAAAATGTCATTTCTTCTTGCTCCCACTGGTGGGCCAAGCGCTGTCCCATGACTTTTACCTCACAGATGGCTGTATTTCAGTAGGCGCTGTGCACACACTATATTATCATGAAGACGTGATTTCAGATCCTTCAAAAAGAAAGTTGCTATATAAATCTAAGCTATTATTTATTTGTCTCTGGACACATCAGCAGTAGCCCAACTCTGCCCTTTGACTTTTGTAGAGTTGTGTGTGGAAATCTGCTTCAAAAAGCAGATTTTCCGTATCTGCATTTTCCATATCTGCACTTCTATTCCAGATGCTTCACTTTTCACGGCTTGATATATCCATATTATGGGTTTCTAACCCCATCCTCTTGCCTCTGGCTCCCCACCTCTCAGCTGGGTAGTTTACATCACTCTCCTCTTAGTTTAGCCCTGCAGCCAGACTTAAAAGTCCCCCCTTCTGGGATAACAAGAAGTGCAAACCAAACAAAAAAACCCCCAGACCTTTGCCCTAGGCCTCAGTCCTCTCCAAACAATGGGTCCCACCAGCAGATTCTCACCTTTTCTAGCTCACAATCCACTTTACAAAGTCTGAGCTATCTTCTTCCCTAGATGCAGGGAAACAAGGGTGGATAATTCCTCCCATCCCCTAACAAAAGGTCCAACCATAGGCCCCAGAAGGAAGCAGATGCTCACCCTATTGTCTGTAGTACTTGTGGCTCTAAATCAGTCAGATGCACGGCTCAGACTAAAAGGATAATTTACCTATAGTTAGAAACTATCACAAATACTCTGGACTCAATAGTACCAACAATTATATTGGACAATTGGCCCCCTTGGAAGCATCCATAACCGTGTTAGAGGTAACTGCAGACTCATAGCTAGGGCGCCCCTCTTAGCCCATTTCTACTAGAAGTAGTTAGGCAGGACCCGTAGTCAGAGTTCAATTCCATGGTGCATCTCACTGATGGTCCCTTTGCATTGTTCTCCCCCACTGACACAGCTGTTTTCAGGCACTTGCCTCTAGCAAGCTGCTCCACCTCTGTTTGGCTAAATGTCCAGTGTGGGGGAGCTGTTCCATATGCTCACATCCCAGCTTTTACAACCCCATAGCCCCAAATGGTATGCTCCTCCCAGCTCTTTCAAGACAACTGTCCTGACACAGACACTCTTGGCCAGTCATCCTCCTACCTGCCATGGACCTTCCTGCTCCTGCTAACTTGTGACCCTCCAAATATTGCTGTGTGAGGGAAAAAACCAGTGTATTTGCTGCTCAGCATTTATCACAATTGGCTGCAATCAATGATTTGTCTGCAGTCACTCAGAGCTGTAAAAATAGATCAGCCAAAAATAGGTTGCTGAGAGAAATTAGCAAATAGTCCCTATCACTAATTAAAGGGCCAGATTTTTTTTTTAAATGGACTCCAGTTTTACAAGTCCAAAATTAAGGGCCACGTTAGCAGTGAGATGTATTTTGTCTGAAAATAGGGGAGCCGGCATCTAAACACTAGCGTTTGAACCAACAATTTACTGCTCAAGACAAGAGGAAATATACTGAATCCAGCATCCATTGAGGTGGGGGCGGGGGGGGGAGGGAGGTTGAAACAAGAAATCCTGAAATACCTCTGTAACCCCTGTGTCCTGAAATACTTACTACAATGTGTGCCTAAGGAACTTGCCCCTGGACTACAGCCACAATGGCGACAGAAGTCAGGACTCTGTTGCCTAGATTGCCTAAGGTCCATGGTGCAGATAGAACAAACTGGCAACTCTACAGAACCAGTCATAAGCCAGAACTGAGACACAAAGCATTTGGTTTCACTTTTGGTTTTGAGGGTGTTTCAGAAACTTTCTGGACTGTAGCTGGGAGAGAAGCATCACAGCCAGGGAGGACTCTTCTATTTCCACATTCTGACCCAAGGGAAGACTGAGTCCTTTTGGGATTTCTGGGACATTAAGCAGTGTCATATCAGCTGAGATCAGAAACCCAGGAGGCTGAGGAGAGTCATGGTCAGACTATCAAGAGCTAGTCTAAATGTACATTGGAATCCGGACCCGAGAGCCACAAGGACGATCCTTCGTTTGGGTATTTTATAAGAACACCCCTGTTGGTTTATTTTGCTATTTTGTTTCAAGCTGGCCACTGACTTCAGTGCTGTGCTACACATCAAAGACTGAGCCTAAACTCAGTATTTGCCTAGGCAGGTGCTGGGAGGGAGCACAGCATGGTCTGCACTGGCTGCACGTGTGGGGAGAGGTAGAGTTTATGTACTGCTGTTTTTTGTCTTTTATTTATTGTGATCCCTACAAGAAGTCCAATCCAGGAACCTATCCCTGCAACAAACCCCATTGCCTGCTCTGCCCACACATCTACTCTAGTGACAGCATCACTGGTCCTAACTACATCAGCCACACCATAAGGGGCTCATTCACCTGCACATCCACTAATGTAATATATGCCATCATGTGCCAGCAATGCCCCTCTGCCATGTACATTGGCCAAACTGGACTATCATTTCACAAAAGGATAAATGGACACAAATCAGACATAAAAAATAATAACATCCATAAACCAGTCGGAGAACACTTCAATCTCCCAAGACACTCTGTCTCTGACCTGAAAGTTGCTATACTTCTACAAAAAAACTTCAAAAACAGACTTCAAAGAGAAACTGCTGAATTAGAAATTATCTGCAAACTTGACACATTCAAACTGGGTTTAAACAGGGATTTGGAATGGCTCTCTCATTACAAGAAGTAATTTGCTCTGATCACCCATTCTCACCTCTTACTCAATGGTTGTCATTAGGCCTCAAGTACCCGGCTTTCATCCACCTACCCCATTGTTGTCTATGCCTTTGGATATGTATATATTGCCTCCTATATATGTTGCCAATATTTGCTGTATTATTTCTACCAACTGCATCTGAGGAAGTGGGCTGAAGCCCACGAAAGCTTATGCCTGCTGAAATTGAATTTGTTAGTCTTTAAAGTACTACAGAACTCTCGTTGTTTTTGCTGTATACAGACTAACACGGCTACCCCTCTGGAACTCTTGTAAATGGGTCTGATTTTCAGGATGGGAGTGGAGGGGGTGGGGATCAGTGCTCAGCTGTTATGATAAACTTCACCCCTTTAAGGCATCTCACATGGGACACCCAGAAGATGAGACTTCGAAAATCCCTAGTCGCTTTTGAAAATTTAAGCCTTGGGTAACAGATTTTAGACAGCCACTATCTTTGTATAGAAATATAACTTGGCTACAGAACTGAGTTTTATCTTCTTTCTCTCTGCACTACATTCTACAGTGTAACAAGGAATTTAGGTGCACAGAGTGAAATCCTGGCCCCACTGAATATCAATACAGAATATTGTCACATTGACTGATGTCAGGATTGAAGCCCCTAGCTGAAACTAAGTCAGAACACAGGAGTGCTTCTATTTTCATGCAAAGGGTCATGGGGTGTTAGTGACCAGAAATAGCTGGTACCCTATTATTACTGCACTTCTAACACCACATTACTTCTTAACACCATACCAGTCTGTTGGTTCCGGGAAAAATATAGCACCTACTGAATCAGCCACCACTACTTATGGTAGGACAGTGACCTCTAACAATATTAAATAGGCAGTGTGAGCAGGGAAAGAGAATGCCACTTACTAAAATCACTTCAGACACCAGTAAAGAAATCCAGAGGAAAATAATCTCAGAGATTGTCCCCACTTCTTTTCTATGTTTAAACAAACAAACAAACAAACAAGAAAGGACACATATCAATGCCAACAATAGGATATTTCAAAAATATTATAAAAGAAGAGGCTTGGAATGCTCAGTATTCAGTGGATATTTACACAGTTATATTTGCTTCATTACTATTACATTCAATACTTGGGTGATCATGACATCCTTTAGTAGGTACTCAGTGGCTGTGCATGTCTCTGTAAATAAGAATGCTTTGCTACAATGTTGTTTTTTTAATATTTTTCGCTACTAACAGACCCTACCTTTCAATTTCCTGGGAGCTACCAACCCATCTTTCCCCCAGCTCTTCCTTTCCTGCAGCAAGAGGAGTTTGGTTGGAATGGAAAATCTGACTCAATGTGTAGACTTTGTCTTAGAGCACATAGGGACCAACATCCCCTGGCAATATGCAGCTCTATTTCTTGTATGCAGAAGACATGTGAAATCAAGTGCCCTGTTTTATGCTACACACAGATCCTATTAACCACTTCCTTATTTTCTCTACCCGTTATGGGGTATTCTGATGCAAGGGCAGGATCAAACCTATGGAGATGCAGATTAACCCGGAAGAAAATCAAATGTTTTTGTTCAGCACACTTTCTGCTTGGAGTTGAATAAAGGTCCTAGCTTCACTGGTGTGGATACTCAGTATTATTTCATAAATATTTGACCTCATCTACACTATGACTGATTTATGTAACAGAATTGCAGTCCTCTATTAAAATGGTTTGGGATAAAATGTTTTAAAACTCTATTGGCATAGGCACATGCAGTCAGTATCTTGGGTTTGTCCCCCATGCTCTCCCCTCTGCTGTACTTTATGTTGATAATGAGATGGCATTTGCTATTTGACACCTGGGGCTTATCCTTCTACTTTCTGATACAAACTTGGAATTCCACAGATCTGTAACAACCACCCTAAAGCCAGCTGGATACACATGAAGAGTCTGAGCATGGCCTGGCTACTCAAGGGTGGGGTGGGGAAAAGGACACAAGAAGTCTTCCCTTGTCATGTGACAATGTAAAGCCTTACAGAACTACAAGATGGTGTTGCACTTAAAGCACTAGTCTGTGGCTCAGAAGTCCTGGTTAATTCCACGCTTGGCCACAAACTTCCTGTGTAATCTTGGGTAAGTTACTTACTCTTTCTCATGTGTAAAATGGGAATAATAATTTACATTGAACATCTCACCGGCCACAGACAGTACCGGGATGAGTAAGCTGGAGCACCACTGCTAGGAATTTATAGATTAAAGGACTGTCTACACCACATAACTGACTCAATGAGGGCCAATCCACTATTATGGACATACCTACTTCCCATTAACCGCATCCTGTGTAATCCCTGCAATAAGTGATGTTCCCGAATTACTGATCGCGTGTACAGTTAACCGTCAAACCTATCACCCCCCCATCCAGGATACCACAGATTATCCTTTCATTGTATTCCCTGGCTCCCAACCAAACTCTGTACCTGCTGATAACCTGTACATTGTGCCTGGATGTCCAGAAACTCTCCTGTTTAAACTCTGTACCTGACCATTTTTTTAAACATTATCTTTAATAAAATTTTTACTTCCCCTCCTTGTTGGTCTTGTCTGTTTAGATAAGAAACAGTCTTTGGGACTGGACAACAGGGGATGGATCACATGATGTTTACCTTGTTCTGTTCATTCCCTTGAAAGCATCTGGCATTGGCCACTGTTGGCAGACAGAATACTGGTCAAGATGGACCATTGCTCTGACCCAGTGTGGCTGTTCTTATGTTCATGGTTTACAAAGTGTTTGCACAGCACCTAGCACCAGTCTCACTTGGGATCTCCTTGGATGATGTTTTTATCATTTCAGATTGCATCAGCATTTCGACTATACATTTCTGTATCAGAAGGCCTAACTAACTTTTTTTTTTTTTTTTTTTTTAAAGAAAGATGTAGCTACAAACTTGATGTCCTGGCTCCCAGCCCAGGAGCACTGTAAAAAATGTTTGAAAACAGGAATCCGTTTGATTCACTTTACATTATAAGAATGTGTAAACACTAAGGATTACAAATAAAAATGCAATGTTTGAGGCCCTGATTCATAAACTGGTGTATGCCTTTTGCATAAAAATAATGGTAAAATAGTCAAAGCTATGCACAGTACCTCTCTAACTGTTTAATGCACACATATGACACCACTCTAAGTATCTATATTATAGATTGTACTCTTAGTGTGTGGAGATGGGCCAAGACAGGAAGGCAACTTTGTGCGTGGAATGCCTAATTTCCATTGTAGAGACAGGGTGGGTGAAGTGATTTTTTGTTTCTATGTTGGACTAATAAAAGATATTGCCTCACGCACTTTGTCTCTCTAATATCCTGGGACCAACACCGCTACAACACTGCATATTCTCCATTGTATCATTCCCCACAACCCTACAGGGCATTCTAGCACACAGTGTGCCCAACCTCTGGTGAGGGTGAAGGGGGAGAATGATTATAAATTCAGCAGCAGAGGATTATTACTTCATATGGAGAGTAATCAAGAGGACCATATGAGCTCTTAGCGCTCAGCAGTGGATCCCATGTAGCACAGCTCTTGCAAGAGAGACATGCCTGCATATGACATGGAAGCAAGAACCAGGAGGCAGCATGTAGACAAGGAACTTTTGCATGGATTTCTTAAGGTCTGCATACATCTTCTGAGATCTGTAAAGTGAGGAGGAAGGACGTTTGCTTTCAGTGTTGGGTTCCCTTCCCTCATCACTAGCTTGGTGCCTGTATGAGACCATAGGAAGATACATTTGTATCCCAGTTACTAGAGACACAAAAACTGACTATGTTTGTAGTGAAAAAAGTATTTATAAAGCTGTATCTCCTTATGGCCTATACATCTATTACATGAAAGACAATACTAATTCAGATGAGGGGTATCTGATAGCTAGAGGGCTTTGGAGCAGGAGTGGAGTAGCCTATCCCAATTTTCACATACGGTTTGATTTTGGGTTTTTTTACATTTAGAATGCATTGTATTTTATGCATTGTGGATGAAATTCACCATGAGGACCAGCACATGGCCCATGCACCACTGAAGTACAGGGCTTAAATGAAACTTAACTGGGGCACAAAGAGAAGGTTATGAATTCAAGTGATGAATAAACAGCAAGAGCAGGTAAGCAAGGAATAAATATCCAGGCTTAACACTAATTTCCTTAGCAAAGAATAAGTGAGAAAAGAAAGTGGGGATGGAGAAGCATGATGTATTGTGATATTTCTTCCAAAATGGAAGAGGGTTCAGTTACTCTCTAATGTGGATGACTCCACATGAAACACTTCTAAATAGGAAGACAATGCAGATAAATTGAATGGTGTTAGGATACTTCACAATGGTTGAGAAGCCCTTTTTATAGAAACTGGAAGTTTCTTTTAAATTATTATGTGTATTGATTTGTATGCTGATAACATTTAGAGGCCCCAACCAAGATTAGGTCCCAAAGGTGCTAGGCACTGTACAAAGATAGTAAGAGACAGTCTTTGCTCCCAAGGAACTGATAATCTATGCAGATAAGACAAAGGAGATGGAAAACAGAGGCACAGAGTGATGAAATGGCTTGCCCAAGATCACACAGGTAAGTGACAAAGACAAGAATGGAACCCAGTTCTCCTGACTCCCAGACCAGTGCCCTACTAGATCTCACTGCCTCTCAGTGGGCTAGCGTAGCTCTATGATACAAGCACTACAGTGGCAGAACTGCAGCTATGCGCTATCATGTAGTTAATTGCTGCAGTGGCGGAAGGGTTTTTTTTCTGTTGCTGTAGTAAATCCACCACTCAACAGGCAGTAGCTAGGTTGACAGAAAAATTCTTCCATTGACCCAGCTGAGTCCACTACAGGGGTTAGGTCAACCTACCTCTGTCAAACCGGGTGTGAAATTTTTCACAGCCTTGAGCGATGTAGCTATGTCAACCTAAATTCTAGGCCTTCAAGATATCCGACAGTTGTAATAAGTTTATGTGCTACTTCTGGTTTAACTGTATAAAAAGAACATCCCTTGTTCCTTGTTTATAATGATATTAAAAAAAACACGACAAGATTTAAAAGGATGCTGAGGTATTTGCCCTCTGAGATACTATGAGGCACAAGGCATATTTACTGTAAATTCCTCAAATCCTCCAAGCGTGAAAGTACCTTATTAAACAACAGGCCCTGAAATTATTTATTACTGAAAGACTTCACTGGAGGGATTTCTGTTTCCTGAGGTCTGGAAGGAGATAGGGCAGATAGAGAATGCAGCTCAGCAGTTTCAACTTTCCTGTGGGGTTCAAGCAGATTAATCTATCCCTTTAGAACACTAGCCAAGCAAGCTGATATTGAATTATTTATTCATGCAACTCTTTTTTTCTTTATTTTAAATTCCAGGCAGATTGGAATTTGGCACATATTAGAAGCTAGAGTTAGTGACACACAGAAGATCTTAAATGGAGCAAAGTTAATCCAACTTCCGCTTGGAGGTTTTTCAAATATACCTGTATTAAAACATGTTTAAATTACAATGCATACAATACACAGAGGGTGAAGTTCACATTGGCAGAGTTCTGAAAATGATTATCAATTCAACAGCAAAGGATTATTACTTCATATGGAGAAGAAGCAAGAGGACCATAAGAACTCTTAAATTGAGATGCTGTGTACATGTAAAAATCTCTGTAGCTAACATAATTTATTATTTGTATTGCAGTAATGCCCAGGGGTCTATCCCTATTGTGTTTGACACTATAAATGTGATAAGGAATGATAAGATAACAAAGATTATGTCATACCGGCAGAAACCATTTTAAACAGAACGCATTTCATGGTTTTCCAGAAGACATCCGTAGGGCTGTAATTATCATGTAAAAATTTACTGTAAAGAATCGGTGCTTGTAATTCTTAGCTCTGTTAAATCATCAGGTCACTTTGCTGACTGGGAGCCTAAAGACATTTTCTTTGTAAGTCGTCACTAGCAGATAAAGTAAAACAAAATAACTTTACTTTGAAAAGCAAGAGCTCTGAAAAGCCCTGTGGTAATTTGTCTCCTCCTGTACATGAGCATAAGGAAGTCATTCAGAACGGTCTCTAGGTTTGAATCAGGCAACAGTGAAGTGAACTAATGGTTTCCACAAACTTCCTAAGAACACAACGGCTGTATATTTCATTAGTGGGCGACATTGTCTATTCAAAAGAACCCAAGGAACAGAAGAAATATGGACAATTATTTTAAAAATTAGTTTTTAGCTTGAGGTGAAAAGCTGTCATCTGTATAAAAGCTATGTCTACACAATGAGCTAAGATATGATTCCCCATGTCATTTATGCATCTCTCATCGAGCTAGTGGGGATATAAATGGCAGTGAAGCCGTGGTAGCAGGAGCAGCAGAAACGGAGGCCCGGCAAAGCCGTGCTGAGTATGGTACCAGTTTCAGGTTGGTTTGCACTCAGAACATGCCTCTGCTGCCACTACCCATGCTACTGCAGCTATACTGCTAGTTATCATGGCGCTAGCTTGATGAGAGCTAGTGTCAATCTGTGTATACAAGCAAGGGAATCACACCCCTAGGTTGCAGTATAGGCATAGCTACAGAGTGCTTTATAGACAATAACTAGTTAACCTTCATAATACACCTGTGGCATAGGCCCTTAGATAATGTTATCCCATTTGTAGAAAGGGGAACAGACTAGGGCTCAGCTAGATGTCACTGTGGCTGTTATTCCCAAGAGGCGCTCCACAATGGATCCCTCACACACACATACCTTCTGCACCATCCTATGGCACCGTGCAGCCTGCTCCTCTCTGAGCCCCCAGACAACTCTGCTGGTCTGTATGTGAAGGGAACGTGGACTTCCCTCTGCAGTGGCTTACGACCCCAACTGCACTGTGTGGGGAGTGTGACTGTGTCTGGCCTCTGCATGAGGGGGTGTGAGGGAGAAGGCTTCTTTTGCCTTCCTCCCAAAATATGACACAGCAACCATCCAACATGCCGATCCAGCTGTCAGTGATCCGCCCTAGACCACAGAGGAGAGTCAGTAGTATAGCGAGGTCTAGACCTCAGTTATCACTGGATTCCTCAGTCCTGTGTCCCCAGCAGTGAACTGTGCCTCTTTCTCAATTCACTATCGTAGGTTATTGTGAGGCAGCAAACGACTTGGTCATTTGACCTCACCAGCTCTAGCGCTGCATTTGACTGACATTCTTCTTACACCAACATGTAAAAAACTCCCATTCTTTAGGCAAAGAATTTCCAAACCCCACAGAGGAAGGGAGTTTTTTCCAAAGTCTCTATTGTTCTCCCACTTCTTACAGCTATGCAATCATTCCTCAGAAACATTCTCTCTGCAGGTCACTTTGACCAACCACGGAGGAAAACAGAGGTGCGCGTTCGAGACAGGTGGTAAGACTGCAGCATACAGTGAAATAGCAAAATATTCATTTGGGGTTGGTTCAGATTTCATTTCTTTCATTAAAGGCAGCAATGAAGCTGAAGGTCAAGGGATAAGTCCTTACTGCTGTAATGCATTGTCACAAACTGAGTTGTAACTGGCTGAACAAAAACAATCCTAATAAGAAAATGGAGGAAGGTTTCGTTTGTTTGTTTGTTTTTAATCGCACAAAACTCCCCCAGCCTTCACCAAGCAATGAAAAGAGTTTCACTTCTGTGGGCAGTTTGAATGATGGAAGGTTGGGCAACCTGTCTTGTCTTAAATCCCCTCAAGCTGCATGCAGCGAGTTTTGGCTGATTTTAGCCTAAAATTTTTGCACAACTGATAAGTTGTTTACACCCCAACCCTCATGATCAAAACAAAACTGGCAACATGCTTTCTTCATCAGAGGTCTCCACTAAAGAAACATATACCATACCCATGCCACCAGAGATTAAGACAGGAGACATTTTGAGTTCTCAAAGACACCCACTCTTGCATTTGCAGGAAGAAAGTCCTTCCTTCAGAAGAGCTTACCGTATCGTCTGAAGAATGGAATTTGGAAATAAAGCCCCTCTAACTGCAGGGAGAGGGATCGAAGTAATAGACTAGTGCAATGCTAACAGTGGTGCTTAGTGACTGTGATGCTGTCTGACACTGATTGATTAAGAGGCTGAAAGTCTGACTTTGGTGCTGGACTGTTAAGAATAAAAAATAACTTTCGTTTATTGTTCATTCACATCCATCACCAGCAGACAAGTATTAGCTTTTGTAATAACCAGGGCTGTTTCTTTCATGGGTGACACATGCAAGTAACTAAAGTTTATGCAGTGACTTTAGCAATTTTAAAAGTATTTTCAATAATTAAACAATTTTTTAAAGCTTTTTCTTTTTTGTATTAGCCCCACAATGGCCAGAGAACATATTCAGGGTACCAGCCATCAAATTCCTGTGACTGCGTTGGTTAATAACTGCTTTCTCAAAAGGTCTGTAGCAAGGTTATTCTATTTGTAGCTTCCCTGAAGGGTTTCATAATTCAGGTTTCAATTAAGCACATACAAAAATCCCAATGACTTCAAATGTGATTTCTGCACATACTTAATTTTACTTTCAATAGAGATGCTTTACTGAACTGGGGGCCTATGTGCAAACTCTTACATGTATAGTTCTTAATACAGTGACCAGTCCCATAGAGCTCACAGTAGTAAGCGCTACACTCAGCAGCAAATGTCTGTGGGATGGGCCCCGCTTTGTGCGACACCATCACGCTTCATGACACACATCCTCAAGCAATGATGGTACTAGCTCACAATGAGGTTGCCATCCTCATGCAATATCATGAGGAGACAATCAATGCCTCTGTGATGCTGGCTGGATTGGGGGGGGATTCATTATATTATTTAACATCAATAGGTCAAAATCATAATAATTCATATGAGATATGCCATGTCAGGTACTGTTAGAAAGGCTATAATGTGCTAAGTAAGATGACGATGTTTATGTTCATGTGTTATGTGTGTAATGGAAGTTATGGGTATGTTTGATATATCAGCATTTCAAATTGTGCTGTGTCTGGGTGACACTCCAGACAGGATGCCTGATTAATGGCCCATTAAGAAATTCACAGGTACAGGGGTTCAGAGGGAGAAGCCAGGGATGTACCTGATGAGTCACCAGGACTTACTCATGTGACTCTGGCCTCCATCTTATCCCTGTAAATTTCCACAAGCAGCATGACAAAGGCCAAAGGACATAAAAGGCAGCTGCACCACATCCATTTTGTCTTCAGTCAGTCTTCATCCTACCTCTGGATCAATTCATCTACAACTGAACTGAAGCTGTGAAACAAAGGACTGAGACCATCCAAGTACTGGATGTATACCAGAGGGACTATACAAGCCTGCAAAATCCACAATTCTATTAGAAACTTGATATATATGGACTTTCAAATCAATTGTATGTGTCTGATTGCTTTAATCCTTTAACATTTCTCTTATAGTTTGTTTCTTTCTTTTTATAATAAACCTTTAGTTTTAGTTACTAAAGGATTGGCTGGCAGCATGGAATTTTGGGTAAGATCTAAACTTATATTGATCTGGTACTGTGGCTGACCCTTTGGGGTCAGGAGAACCTTTTTGGTAAAGAGCATAGAGTTTTAAATAACTGGTCTCTTTACTGGACCTAGTAGCTGATTGGGAGCCAGAGACTGGAATGCGGTAAAGGGGGCTGTGTGTATTAGTGGACTGGTTTCTTGATAACCGGTTTGGGGGAATCAGAAGCACAGTTTGTGGCTGGTTGGGAAGTCTGACTTCAGTGTCACCCACCAATGCTGGGAGAATCTGCTCTCCTTTTGCAGCCTACCCTGACCTTGGCATTTTCAGGTGGCTATCCTGGGCATGGACAGATCACAGCCTCCTTGCCAAACAGTGATCCCTGACACTGAGATGCCTGGAACTAATGAATAGTCCTCCAAGTTAAGCTTGTAGGACACAGGATAGACAACTGAAAATAAAAACGATCCCACAAATTTCAGGACAGCTTCAAGAAGGCTGACTGGGTAAAGGCATTTTATTTTCAGTTTTGAAAACTGTTGCTATTATCATAAGATTAAGTAGAGAGTGAGAGAGGGCACCAGGGTCCTGATTCAACCAGGTATTTAAGCATATGAACAGACCCGCTGAAATCAATGAGGCCACTCATGTGCTTGAAGTTATGCACATTCTTAAGTACCTTGCTAAACTGGGGCCTTAGCATTGTTCCCTCTTCACTTAAGAGTCCTTCCCCATTCAATCCTTTCCACTAGTGCTCAGTCTCAATCCCATGTAATAAAGAGCTTGGATGATATGGCCCAAGTCTATCCTTTTAAGAATTATTTGGCTTTTTAGGACACAGTTGCTGTCTGCCACTTTCCTCCCAGCTGCATTCAGACTCAGCCACCAGCTTTCTCTCTACATTGGCGCACCTTCTTTTGCAAGTATGGATCAATGTTATTAGCAAAATAAGATGAAATAGCTGCCCTTTCAAGAAATGATCAGTTTTCACAAAATGCAAATAATTAGCAAAATTCAACAAAATTTAAATGGAATGTCTAGTACATATTTTAAACTATTTGAAAGGTATGAAATTCATCAAAATTCCCCATCAACTCTGCCATGATGCCTAAAAGCACCAATAAATTACATTGGTTTAAGTGGTGATGAGTTGAGACTATTGCTTATTGTACCATAACTTGCTTAATTAACTGTTACTTCATACTCCCCGCTTCCTTTCCTTTTTGTTTGGCTCATTCACCTGTTATGTCTTGTCATAATCTAGATTAGGAGAAATTTGGGGCACAGATAGTCCTTTTATTTCATGATTGTACAGCACCGAGCACAATGGTGCCTCTAGATGCTACTCCAGTACAGTGAATAATCAGTTTTCAATGCAAAGCAAAAGTAAAAACTTCATACATCATCATTCTTACTCCATGTGTTTGGTAAGTGATTGGAGTAAGTGTCAGAAATTTTTAATTCCTGAATAAAAACAGAGGACAGATGGGCATACAGGTTTGGCAGTTTTAATCTCCAAATTAAAATGCAATCTTGTTCAAGCAGTTGCTATCCTTAAATCAAACAATAGGCAGGTTTAAAGTTACTTAATACAAAACTGAATGATGAACTTAATTGATTAATTTCACCTCTCCATTCATGAACTGTGTGAACAGATCACAATTTTCTTGAATTTAGTTGCGATTGGTCCCAAAGCACATGTATTGTTTCTGTTCCCTAAATGGATACATTTATCAAAATTTTCGTGCAAATCATGGAGAAAAACAAAAGTAAAAGCCACCATCTGCAAATTACAATTTGCTTGCTACAAGCATACACACAGGGAAAAACTCAATTGCTTAAATGTTCATGGAAGGAAAATGCAAAAGGTGCATGAACGTAACCAGAGTTTATCAATTTAAAAAGTTGAAAAAATATTTGCAGAACAGTTTTTTTGCAGTATCCACTCAGCACAAATAGTTAGAATGTTTTCCACTTCAAAGATGCAGCCCTTTCACCTAGGCGAGCTTTGTGCATAAATAAAGTATTTTTAGCAATCCATGTAATGAGTTGACATTGAAATGATTGTACTTCTGTTACAAAGAGTTATTATTTCCATAGACGTGCAAAGAGTTATTTCCTGCTCCCACTAAAGTCAATAGAAGTTTTTTCACTGACTTCAGAACAAGCAGGATCATGCCATTAAAGCATGTTGTCCTTTTTGCACACAGGAGGGCAGACGGAGATTAGGAAAAAGATGAAGGCATCTCGCTAAGACTTCTTTAAACCTACATGAGAAACATAAAAAACCCTCAACCAATCAAATAATCCTCCCCTCCTCCCACCCCCAAAGAAGCCAGGGGATGAAGTAAGATGGTGTTCTGACATTTAGTAGTTGTTTTAGAAAGCTGGACTGGAATGTGCTAATAATACTCAAGGGAATGGGCATCTTAGTGGACCAGTGGTGCTGTTCTTTAACACATTTGTTTATTCAAGTGGTTGGAGAGATGAAGGTTGAAGTTGGCATAGGGAGAGTTTTGTCAGATGTAGAATTTTGTTGGGGGCTGTTGTTGAGGTTAGTCGTCATTGGGGTTTTTTCAATTTGTTTTTGTAACTTAAGTCAAAATCTCAGATAGGCACCTTCCTATACTTTCATCAAGCTAAATTGATCAATAAATCTCCACTCTGAATCCACCACAGATCAGTAATGACGAAGAGTCTGTGCTATCTGATGGCAGCCTGTGTGAACTATATTGGTGATCTCATTCTTATTCCTGCTGGACAAGAGTCCATAGCACAAGATACCATTACAGATGGCACCAGTTTGCACCTGTAAGCAGGTGCCTTTCCCAACCTGCTCTAAATTAAAGTCCAGCCTCTCTCTAGACAGCCCTGCCTTCATTATATTTCATTAGGGAAATGAGCTGCCTGCCTCAGTAAGTCAGCAAAACTTGTTTAACCGTATCCCAGGCGGTTTGATACAGTGTTTCAGTCAAACACTGCCAGCCTGTCACAGCAACCTTGTTAGGAATCTGAGCAGATTGAATGGACTTGGAAAATGACCTACTTCCTCCTTGGAGATGGTCTTGCTAGTGTAGAGTTGATATACACTGGAAGGCTAGGAAAGCTTGCTTTGCTGCTGCCTGGGTTGTGTTCTGTTGCGTCTCTTCCGTAGAGAGAGATCATCATCAATCTGGAGACTTTCACAAACACAACTCCATACAATGTTGTGTATTAAAAATGCCCCAGACTCCCACATTAGTGTGCACATTTTCTAGTGCATAGCGAACGTTTGGGTCAGAAAGTGAAGAGTCCCTTATCCAATGTCAACTTCCAAATTTTAAGTAGACACAATGGGCCAGATTCTGGGCCCCCAGTAAGGCTGTTTTTTGCTGTTCTGGGGGTGCAAAGCAGCCACAACCTGGTGCATCTGGTCCTCTAAGGATTTCCTGGTGTAAAGGGATTCCTTCAGGGGTGTAGCGCCTGCCTGGCATTTGTCCACCACCACCCTCTTTAGCTTCTAGCATGAGAGGTGTTCCCAGGGCAAAGGAAACTTGATTAGGGTGTTCCTATGCCATGGTAATTCCCAACTGCTGGGATCATGGGAATCCAGACAACCTTCTCTAAGGCAAGAGACTGGCCCAGTCCCGCCCAGCCCCAGGATCGGGAAAATGTAATGGTGGCTTAAAGCCACCTTTGCTTCCTCCTGTTAGTCCTGCACTTGAGCATAGCATGTCTATATGAGAAGTCCTGGTCCTGGCCCATTGAATTTGAATCAAATAGGGATTTGGCTAGGGCAATGGCAATAATAACCAACTCACATGAAAGATAACTCAGGATTAGCCTGATCATTGCAATGTCATTTTGATCCTTATTACCCGAAGTGGTTAGGACTTCGGTTCTAAGGCATCATGTAAATATTTTGTCACTGCATGGGGTTCGTCTTGTAGTTCAGTGATCTATACAGCTAAAGAATTAGGATTTAAATGTTGTCTGCATATTGTAAAATAAATCTGTGCCAATATTTGTGGTTAGAGCACTAGAATAATCTGTCCTAAATAGAACATTAAAGATATTTCTGTTCAACAATTCTGTCTGAAAGGGCAAGACAGGACTAATAAATGAGTATAGTTTCCCAGGCATGTGCAATCTAAAAAAGTATAAACAATGATTGATATTAATTGCATTTAATTGAAATGATATAATCCACATTTCAGATCATTTTTCACTTGTAAATTATATATACCTTTTTATTTTAACATTCAGTAAAGTTTCCCTGTATAAGCATTTATAGATTAATTACGACTGTACTTTATGTTAGAATAAAAATCTGCTCTGTCAAGGTTACTATGTTTTTAAAACTCTTGACTTCCTTTTAATCAATAACAAACAACTAGTTATGAGTCAAAGGATTTTAATTTTGTTTTGTTTATAGGCCTTTAGAATTGGAAATGAGCTCTATAATCTTCAATTTCCCCACAGATAACATGTGGTGTTCATGATAACAAATATACTAAAAGGTGATGGATAGTGTTTCCAGTCAATGAAGCCCTACATTTAACAACTATAATATTTTTTCCAGAGGAAACTCATTTGAATTGAGACTAAGACATATCACTCTAACTTTCTTTATAAACTGTCATTAAGTTTTTTGATTGAATTTTTGCCTATGTGAACTGAAATACAGAAATTGAATACATAAGAGAGAGGAAGTTTATGCATCTCATTGACATTTACATTACAGCAGAACCTCAGAGTTACGAACACCTCGGGAATGGAAGTTGTTCATAACTCTGAACAAAATATAGATGTTCTTTCAAAAGTTTATAAATGAACATTGACTTAATATAGCTTTGAAACTTTACTATGCAGAAGAAAAATGCTACTTTGAACCATCTTAATTTAAATGAAACAACAAGCACAGAAACAGTTTCCTTACCTTAAACTTCCCTTTAAAAAATAAAGTAGTTTACATTTAACACAGTGCTATACTGTATTTGTTTTTTTGTTTTGGTCTCTGCTACTTACTGCCTGATTGTGTACTTTCGGTTCCAAATGAGGTGTGTGGTTGACCTGTCAGTTCGTAACGCTGGTGTTCATAACTATGAGGTTCTCCTGTAGTTAAGAATTAGGATTTTAAAGTATGTATGATACATACTTTAACTAAAGTGTAACACAGAACTCAAGAATGCCCACATTTATGAGCCACTTATCACTGAATGTTTGTCTTTTGAAGCTCCATCCTAAAAGCATTTTGGCCAACAGACTTCTTCATACTAGAAGTACCAGATGGCATTGTTGGATGCACATAGTAAAAGTCAATGTTAAAGTTAAAGGTGAGACCAATCTGTCAGCGCTAACTACTTTGGTAAAGCTGAGGATGGAGACAAACAGAAGAGATAGAGAGAAAGTATATGGATCATGAATACACAAACTGATCATTAAGGAGGAGGAGTATAATTCCACTTTTTCTTCCTAGATAAAATCGTCATTTTATATCTCTACTTCAGGAAATGACTATATGGGGGTTTAACACAAACCTTTTTGATGCATGTCTGGTAACTCGCAGTAAGCAAGTCACACCAACAGTGTGCACATGAGACACCTGCTCCATTTTCAATTCACATTGTCTGAAAAAGTAGAGTTCTCAGAGCATATCCCATAGTCATTTGCTTTGTGGCTGAGCACATACTTCCTAGGATTGTTTTCACTTTGAATTTTGGGATGCACAATAGAAGACAGATGGGTTCAAAAAAAAAAAATTTTTTTTTTAAATCCATCTTTCCACTGTCTCTGCCCCATGCTTCCTTCCTAGGGATGGGGAGGAAACACCATTTTCTATTTGTTGTCAGCATGGATCCAGAAATGCACCATGCTGCTGTAGTGGCAAGCAGGAATAAGAAGCGGCTGCTTGGGCTGTCTTGCAACATTAAAAGGCAGAGGCATTCATCATTGAACTTTGCCTGCCGCACCACCAAGCAGAGGGAACACGTGAAGGAGAATATTCAACGGCAGCATCAGTGGCTTCTCCAGCATCTGGAGAACACTGTGAAGTGTTGCAGCAGGATGAGATTGCTGACCTGCTAGAACTAGAGTCCCGGTTCCTGGATCAGCGTCACAGCATGCAGTGCTATTTCTGGGCTCAGCTTGGAATAGTGGGAGAGGATCATTCTAGAGACGTGGGATGACCAGCAGTGACCAGAGTATTGCAGAATGGGGAAGGGTATCATTTTTGACATCTGTACAGAACTGACCCTGGAGTTTCAGGAACTGAGTACCCACATGCAGTGCCCCATACCAGTCGAGAAGTGGGTTGCCATTGCCAGCTGGAAGCTGGCCACCCCAATATGTTCCTGTTTGTAGGCCTCCAGTTTGGCATGGGGAGATCAACTGTTGGAGCCATTGTCATGCAAATCTGCTATGCCACTGATAAAGTGCTGTCTAGCAGGATTATAGAGCTGGGTAGCACTCAGGAAATTATTAATGGCTTTGCACGCATGGGGCTCCCAAACTGTATTGGGCAGTTGACGGAACCCATGTACCTATCATTAGCCCCTCCCACGGACACAGAAGTTACACACAGAAAGGGGTATTTCCCCCTGGTGCGCCAATGAGTGGTTAGTCACTGCAGCAAGTTTACAGACATAAATGCTGGGTGATCTGGAAGGTCCCCAGTGTGAAGACATTTTGGAACTCAGTTCTCTTTAAATTAATGGAGAAAGAACTTTTTGTCCGTAGGGCCATTATGGACATTAATAGTATGTAGATTGGTCTGGTTATTCTGGGAGAACCTGCTTATCTGTTGATGCCCTGCTTAATGAAGCCACACTCTTGGACAGAAGGAAGGGACATTTTAACCATTGCCAGCAGGCTCCATGTGGTGCCTTGGATGGGTTATGGTAGAGTTACATAGGATCCTCCAGTTCATCATAAAATAAACAGGTCACACGTCCCTGCCAAACTGCCTCCTTTTGTCCCACATGTCAACGTACTCATTCCTGCTTGCC
This sequence comes from Emydura macquarii macquarii, assembly GCF_026122565.2. NCBI lineage: Eukaryota > Metazoa > Chordata > Testudines > Chelidae > Emydura > Emydura macquarii. The sequence continues at coordinate 3,162,135 of NW_027131105.1, read as the reverse complement.
CTTTTCTTGGCACTGCTTGGTATCCTGTGGCAACGTCCACAAAAAGGTCTTCATTCCAGCGGCTGGCCACCAGAGTTTCCTGCACTGAGGCCTCTCCCCAGTTGGCAATGAGATCCAGGGTCTCCACACAGCTCCAAGCAGCTGAGTCATGTAGTGGGGCTTTTGGAGTGTGGTTGTATGACAAGGATACACTCAGATCCAGGAGCAAATGGGGGAAATTCTGTCTCCACACCAGCTCTTAAAGGAGAGAAGGGGACATCCTGGGAACTTGACAGAGAAGTGAGCAGGGCACACAAGTGAATGACCAGGTCAGTAATGGTTTATCTACAAAGCAGTTTGACAGCATGTAGAACCCTGGAAGCGGTGGAACCACGGGGTTCCTTTATCAACTATTTAGCTAGGGGTGGGCTCTCCACCATAGTCTAGCTGGTGACACACAGACAGCCTCTCCAGACCCTGTTATCACCCAACCCGATGGCAGGTGGCACCACACACTCAGCTGAGTTACTAAGAACGCTCTCCCTGAGCAGACATGGATACAAGTCCCAGCCAGTTCATCCGCAGCTTTCCCAGCTTAGCCACACAGGAATGCACCCTGAAATAATATCATCTTATGGTAGACAAAGATTTGTCCAGTATAAGATAATTAAGTCCAGTTTCCCCCTTTATGTGGGGAAGTCATGCAACTGCTTAACCATGCAACACTAGTTAAGATAAAATATTATACAAGTTTATTAACTACAGGAAAATAGATTTTAAATTATTATAAGTGGCAAGTGTGAAGAGATTAAAAGTAGTTACCAAAAGAAATAAACATAACATCGTAGTCAAAGTTCTACACACTTACAGGATTTGAATTAGCAATGTCTCACCCTTTTTAGCTAGTGCCTCTCCCCTTCAAAATCCTTTTGTCTTCCAGACATTCCTTCAGGCGTTAAGTTGTGGAGGAGTGGAGCCCAGCTATGATGTTACACTCTTCATTTTATAGTCTGTTTCAGCTTGCTAGAACAATCGGGGTTTGTGATCTGGGGGGTTGTCCTCATTGGTCAGTCAATCCCCATTGCGAATGTGCTTCCTACAGTGAAGCACTCACTCTAAACAATTCCTAGTAGTGGAGTCTCTCTTTGAATGAATGAGAGAGAGAGACATTAATGCTGTCTGGCTACTCCAAATAGCTGGTTTAGGTGTTTCCCACCTCCAACATGTTCTAGTATCATTTACAACAATATTTTATAACTTCACATATTATGGTAGCACATACAATCCAAAAGGATATGAAAATTTAGCAGATCAAGACTTTTAAAAGAATACCAAACAAGGCATACTTTGTACAGAACATATCATAATTATATGGGGACATTGGTGAATATGGGGTTTCTGGGGTATTGTTATCAGACACAGGGTGTCCCAGCTAGCCATTGGAAGCAAGGAAAAAAGTGATGTACGGCAGTTGTGTCTGCATGAACAACAGACCTCAGAAAACCTAGTCTATCTGGCAAGAGGACTCTAGAGTTCATGACACAGAGTTTGTGGGGTTAGCATGCACTAATGGATTGTTGTGTGTACTCAACTATTTTCAAACCAGATAAACTGTTTGATCCTCTTTTAAAAAACCCATATACACAAGCTCCAAGCATAAACATTCCCTGTCTGTTCTACAGTAAATACTCTGTGTCCTTAAGCTATCAGACAAAACTATTTTGATAGGACATCACAGATAGACTCATCTTGTGTGTGTGGATAACTTGCATAATTGTTTGGCTTATGTTAGAGCACACAGAGATATTCATGAAGCAGTTGATTTTCCCACTGTCAAGGGTCAAAGGTTAAAGTCATCTTCTCATTCTAGCAACACCACATGCCAGGAAGCTATGCAGAAAAAGCATTGCAGCCATACAAACCCACAGGGAATCAATGCTGCTAGAAGAATGGCCTCAAAATATTCTTGAAAATAACAAAACACAATACGTATGTCTTTCAGAAATAAAGAAGCACTCATTGGATGTTAAACAACAATACATACCTAAAACAGATCATTTTGGTCTGACCTCACAGATTTTGTTTTTAAAGAGGTGCAACGGCTACATAATGGAGGACATATATTGACTGTGTCATAACTATTATCCACTAAAAAGTTTCTGAAATGTTCCTATTTCAACTTACATATTTTACTCCAGTAAAGATATAGGGCCAAATGCTGCAAACACAGTCACTTTGAGTAGCTCTTACTCATGTGAGTAGTTCCATTTACTTTAATAGAACTATTCATACAAATAAATGCTACCAAGTACAAATAGAGGTTTAAGAATCCAGCTCAAAGAGGAATACAGATAAACATGTTCCTTGCTTGAAATGGCCTGGGACAATCAAGTAAGACTCATATTGCCTACAAAGTCTATGGTTTTGTAACATAGCTGATAGGGAGGAAATTTATGGGCAGGGCCAGATTTACGGGCAGGCGACCCAAGTGACTGCTTGGGGTGCGATGCTTGGGGGGGAGGGGCACCAAACTTGGGGTGCTGTTTTTGTTGTTAGTGACAAAAGGGAAAATAGAATATTTGAAGTAAAATGTTTCAGGTCTTTCTGTCCATGGATTCATTTTTCACTAACCTCCTAGAATGTTCTGGACCTTTGTGGAATCTCATAGAACTACATTTTCCTTGAACCTCCTAGAATGCTTTACTTTAACCGCCCAGAATACCATGCCCTCGCAGGTATTTAAGGGCTGGTGTGTTGCCAGTCAGTCAGTGAGATAGAGAACCCAATGAAATGAAGTCAGAACCCAATATTGTTTTATTGTGTAACCTTGTTTTATTGTGTAATTGTGAAAGTGTACCTTTGTTCTAAGACTTGAAGAGTGTAACTAGCATGCAAATGTATTGTTTTCTATGACAGGGATAAATCATGCTTTCAAATCGTGCAACAAAGTCGTGAAATGGGCTACAAATGGAATGAAAAAATAAAGTATTCAAAAGTTTAACAAATGGAAGGAGGGAGGGCCATTTGGTCTAGGGCCGGCCCTGGTTATGGGCAAGCTGGGTAACATGGTCCATAAGAATGGGAGTGCCCATGTTTGAAAACCCTAATTAACAACCATATTAAACCAGGAAAGTTTGTTCAAGAATAAGTCTCTGGCTGGGAAGTTTCGGACAACAGTCTTAGTTCCAAAGGAAATGAAAGGAAAACTTTCAGGAGTTTACCTTTTCTTCCTAGGTGCACTAATGGAACGCTTCATCTTCCAGGCAATTTCTTTGAGGTCCGCCTAGAGAACTGTCACCAATTCAACAAGACATAACTTCAAATCTACATGAAAATGCAATGGATACAGCATCCAGGTGAACAAAGAGCCATATCCAGCTGGCTAAGCATAATTCAGATGAGTCAAATGGAAAAATATTATGAAAACTCATGAATGTCTTTCTTCTTACTGGCTTTGGACAGCTGGATGTTGTCCCTTGTTGACTGTGGCCCTGGGACTTTGCCCCCCATCCCCACAGATTAACACAGGCTCTAAAAATGCCCTAGTTTGCACTTTACATCCAGCTAATATGAACCAGTGACTCTTAAATTAGTCAGTTTCATGAAAAGAAAAATAATTAATCGCTTTACACAGAGTAGTGTAGCTACATGAATTTCTGCCATTATTGAAAAACCGTTTTTCTAGCTAAGCTGTTATTTAGACTTGTGAAACCCAACATATTTCGCACATATAGAGGGGGATGATGAAATGTAATGGAAGACGTCAGCTGTAATGCCACCTCGTTTTAATGAGTAACACTTGTGGCTGCATTGAAAGATTACTAACTCCCATTAAGAATGAATCATTTCTGCCTCATACGTGGGTGCATCATCGGTCAATTTTCTAATCTTAATCAGCACTGATTTACATCACACATAGCCATAGTGAGCTAAATTAATCTTTGGTGTATCTCCATTGAATTCAGGAAAGTTACACCAGGAATGACTTTGGCCCAGCAGAAGTCATATCAGCACACACTTTATGAGTCTTGCTGAGTAAATGCTAAGAAATTAATCCCCCTCCCCCCCCCAAAAAAAAAAAAAAAAAAAAGGTCGGAGAGACAGGTGTAGGAAATACTTCCTGGGAAAACGCTGCTGTAAGAGAACCATGCGTTAATTAATATCAAAATACTTTCTCACACAGGAGCGATGGCCATTGCTGTAATCTGAGATGTCAGCGAAAGTAAGCAGCCAAGTATTTGCTTCCATGCTGCTCTGAGATTTGCAGTGCAACATTGAAAAACGTGACAATATTAGGCTCAACGCAACGAGCCAGCTGTAAAGCAGCTCTCCACAGACCCACGCTGCAGCCAGCTTCAAAATTCTGCTCTCCCTGCATACAAATCTCCCAGTCATGTCTTCCCCACGGGTCTCTCTCCAGGAGCCCTTCTGCAACTTATTCCGTCTTTGGCCACATGCCCACACTCTATCCCTACTCTGAGGGGAGCAAAAAGTGTGGAGGGTGCATTTCCTCTCAGATATACACCTGGTTAAAAGGATATCACGCAGGCCTAGCTACAGTGCTCCGTCTCTCCCCAGACTGATATATGCAGAGTTTATTTAAATTGTATATTTGCCTACTCATGGCCTATAGGGAAATCAAATAATTTTCATTTGCACATGTCTGGGGGTAGACGACAGGTCTGATCATCTCCTGACAGCTCCAGAGCATGTCAGGATGTTTCGTCCTCTTTGAGCTTAACCTCCCTTCCTACAAGGTACACTCTGGCTCTCAGGAACCCTCCTGTCTGTTCCCTTCTGCCTCCTTCTCAGTCTGTTCCACTCTCTACAGGTCTCAGAGTCCCTCCTGCACATTTTTACCCTTCCCCGTTCTCCCCATCACCATGCTCACAAGGTCTGCATTAGAAATGCTGTGCACCCACATTTTCTCTTCCTCCTCCAGCGGTGGCCATGCTCCCCTTCACCTGCTGCCTCTGTGACTACCATTGCATTTTTCCTCGGGTATTCCCATTCCTCCTTCCTCAGCTGCTGCTCCTGTGCCCGGCTGTGAAAGAGAGGAGCTGCCAAGACCACCAAATTAGGCACTTTGGTATACTGATCCCTCCCTCCCCACATTCATTACTTTCCCTCATCTCACACAGTTCCAACCATACTCCCTTGATTCTTGTCTCTTGTCCATGCTTTCTGCCTCCCACCCAGGCATAGCTCCCAGGGTCATCTCACTCCCAAGCTCTAGCACTCAGCTCCCCACAGGCAGAGCTAAGCAATTTGTTTCTGCTGTGGGAGGTGCAGAGTCTCCTTCTTTCCTTCCCCTGCTAGCTGCCAGCGCTCCCACCCTCAGCTCCCTCTGACCTTTTCACTGAAGAGAAGATGGGTTGATGGCAGATGGGATGCTAATTGGCTGGCAAAGGCAGGAAGTCTCAGCCATTGGCCGCTGTCACCATAACAGGAAGTCTAAAGCTGAGGAGCCCAGTGGGGAAGACGGGCAACGGCCTAAATGTCATCAAATTATCATCATACCATGCAAAATGACTGCTCCCCTGATTCCATCTCCTCCCACTCCTGACACACCCATCTTGACCCAGGGAGTCTCACTCCATGCTATGCCTATGGTGGGGCTTCTGGATATATGTGTGTGTGTGTGTGTGTATATATACACACATATACACACATATATATACACACATATATATACACACATATACACATATACATACATAGCCTACTTCTGAGATATCTTTGCACTCCATAAACTGATGAGCTGGACAGCCCTGAACAAAATGGTGCTTTTACTCTGTCCCCAAGTCACCTACCCCAGGGAAGGGAGCAGAGAGATGAATGTCCAAAAGTGGTTCAATTCCAGCTTAATTGTCTCTTCAGTTTCACCATCTGCATCTCCCCTCTTTCAGTACAAGTGGAAAGGAGTATCGAGCCCACAGCGTGGGGATGGCCAAAAGTACTTCCATTTTGGAAAGAGGTAACAGCCATCTGATATTAAATAGAAACCAACAATGAAGCATTAAGCTGGCCATTGTTGAGGGTGGGAACCCAGCAGTCTTGGTTCAGAGACAGACCAGAAATGCACTTTGACTCAATATTAGTCAGATCTTCCATGTTAAATATTCATAAACTCTGAAATGGGCAACTGAGAATTAAATGGTATTTATGAGAACAAGTTCCAACAAAATGGCATATGGTAAACCCTTTTCTGGAAGTTTATTCAGACAGAATTTATTACATGAGGATGAGACATTTCCAAGTTGCCTCAAGGAAAACCTTAAGATGATCATTTTAACTGAATTAGACTGGCTCTACATTTTTATTCATCATAATTACAGTGGTTAATTATGTTTTTCTTTTCTAGCTATTGGATACTTTAGCATGGGAGATATTACCCTTCTGGATTTGTATGCATTTTTGTTTATGCTTTGGGGCTAAGGAAGGAGGTGATGGAATCGTGACCAAATGAATGTGTAGGGCATTTAGAAATAGAATTGTCACAATTCAAGGTAACTCTGTAGTCCACTCTGCAAGTTCCCAGTTACATATCAGGCCTCCAGCTATCACCTGTCTCTGGGTATGGACCCTGGTCCCCTTCCCTCCTGAACAGGGGTTTTAAGGCAGCAGCGCTCCCTGTCATACACAGCAATATCCCAGCAACCCAGTCTGTCTAATGGCCAGCACTTTTGCTTTGCTTTCTCTCTCTGAGGGCTATGGACAATGTTTTGCCACAGCTCTTTCTAATCAAGCAACTTTATTCTTAAGGTAAAAACATTAGAGAAAACATAAAAAACCAATAAAAGCTCCTATACATATACTAAAAGATTACTAGAGGTCATCCATCATTCTTATGAGGCCGTACTAGGCCCAGCTCTATCCAACTCTTCTGCAAGGGTTGGACGCTCCTTGGACAGAAGATCCTGTCCATTTGCTGAATCAGAAAGGAAGCCGCGAGTCAGTTTAAAGCTAGCCTTTGTACAGCAAATGCCCTTTCTTGCTGTCAGGAAAACCCAGTTTGAACCTGTATATGCAAGCCCCCCCCCAGGGGGTGGTACATCTCTGGAGATGTTAAAGAAATCAATCACCCTTTACCTTGCCTCCCCTCTCTCCCTCCCACAGTTTTCAGTTCCCTGGAGGAGCTGTGATAACCATCCCACCTCAAGTTGTATTCAATCCCTGACCCACGATACGTACACTTTACACAGTGTGTTTTCCAAAGATATTTCATGCAGCTGCAATATCTGTCACACTAATGTTATTAACTTTTATTTTATTTCTAATTTAGTTTGCATGCATAGTTCTAATTTGAATGTATCTAAGTTAACTGTAAATATTACTTTAAAAATACTGTATGTATTTTTTAAAATGTCCATGTGAATTCAGCACTCGTGAAAAGTCTAGCCATTTATACAGCCCACATTTCACTAGCCTCACACTCAGTAATGGATTTATCTTCACAATACTCATAGTGAAAGTATTATTAGTCCCCATTTTATAGATGGAGGCCATTGTTCCCAATGGGAGCTTCTGGGCAATGAGCACTTTTGAAAGTCTGGGCACTTTAGCCGGTTCCCTAAATGGGAACGGAGGTCTTCTGAAAATATGACCATAAGTGACCAGCATAAAGTCACACTGGAAGTCTGTGGAAGAGACATGAACTGAACCCAGAGTTTGAGAGCACTAGTTTCTCTGGTTTAACAATCCTGGAGACTGAAATCTTCTGTCTACAGTGTAGGTAGAGCACTCATTGCCTTATCAATGTGCTTTGCCTTTGATGTGTAAGACCTGAAGGAGAGATGTGACCTGAGACCCTCTTAATGCCAATTGCAAGAGGATGCAGTGGGTTACAAGAATCTACTGAGTCTGGTGTGTACATTCTAGTTAACCAAAGAATGTCATGTCATTTAAAAGCCAACATCACATTGGTCATCGTATCATTGCAAAACACATGTGTAGATGTTGTGTAAGGAGTTATTTACATATACTGAAAATTTGGTCTTAAAGTCTGTGTCTGGAGGATTGGTCACCAGCAAAGGTGAAAAACAGGTTTTCTGTCAGGCAAGGGACATTCAGCCATCAATCTGTTTACATGGCAACTGAGCATTGTCTCATTCACTATGGGTCTCCTATCACCAGTCTGAACTGAATGCCAATGAAGAATTGTAAGAATTCCAGAAAGAAACTAACAGGAAGAGAAAAACACCGGTGGAAGAGAACTTTCTCTTAAGGTGCACTTCAAAGGTTTGCTTGACTATATTTGGGGGGCAGAGAAGGCAACTGAGCATCCTTCACCTAGGAAGAAAATGCACAATCTATTTGCTAAATGAAAGTGGGATCTCAACTATGCTTGATTGAAAATGCTGGTGAGAACTTTGGATGACATAAGCTTCTTTAGACAAAAGAGTAACTTGTTAATTAATGTTTAGTCTCTAGAAAGTGTGTTATGATTTTGTTTTGTATGTAGCCATTTGTTTCCAGTATTTTTACTCACGGTCATTTGAACTGCTATTCTTTGATAAGAGACTTATTCTTGTTTTCACTATAAATAGATCTACATGCTCTGGTGTTAGGCAAAGGGATGGTCTCAAGTTGACTCTTACAAGCTGGTGTGAACTGCTCTTTTGGGAACAGCAGGCCTGGTAATTCTTTGAGTGTTCAGCGGATAAGGGACTGGATGCTGCAGACAACACTCCAAGGACTCAGGGGTTGATGAATGCCTATTGCTACCTGTAGAGAGACAGCGAGCTCTGGAAAGCCAGGATTGTCCTGCCAGAGGCTTGTGGTCTCAGGGAGCCGATCCACAGCAGGTAGAGACAAGGCTGCTTCATGGTGAGTTGCCTCAACTCTAGGCACTGGGAGCCTCATGAGTTTAAACATTCTCTGTATTATTTTCTCAGTTAATCTCTGAAGGAGACATTATCATGTACAATTTACCTTTAGTCCATACTGTTTTGAAATTCCCTAATCTACAAACTGCTCATTATTCCGGATAGCATGTAGCTTTATTTTTTGGTTTCAGCATGCTCGGAGTTGAATCAATAATTGCAATAGGTGCATTAATACAGATCTAGGTAGTAATAAATCTCATGGCACCTGCAGAGGCCTGTTCTGAGTGTAGCATTAATTACAGTTTGTTTGGTTTTTTAAAAAATCTCCCCCAAAATTTGATATGCTTGTCATGTCAGAGAGCAGGCAGAGAAGCAATGTATCGCACTACTCAAAGAAGGGGTAATCTTGACATGTCTGTGGCCATTGCTTGCCAAGAAAAAGGTTGCACTGTCTCGATATCTCAGTGCGAATAGCCAGTAATCAAAGGATAACATTGAGTAGTCAAGAGAACTTGGATTAAGCTGAGGGTTAACATTCCTAGGTTAACACAAATGGTTAATCTATCACTGCTCTGAATGGTCCCATTTTGCATACGATCAAACTCACATCTTCAGACAGGAAACTGATGAATGCAAAGGTGAGGATCACTGTTCTCTGAAGCAACTGCATTATGTTGCTTTGCATGGTGAAAAAAATGTGATAATCATACAGATTTCTTCATTTACAACTCGATGTTAGCCAGTGCAGCCTTGGCTCTGCTCTGCTGACAGCTGCAATAGGGCACAGTGATATAGCCATGCAGTGGCAGGAAGTCTAAACTGAGACACCTAGGCAGTTTGGAATGGTAAGAAATACTCAATTATTTTTGAAGATGGAGGCTTATACAAATTTTACAGGATTTTTCATACTTATAGTCGTGTGTTTAGAAAACACCCCAATGTGAAGTTCATATTAAATGCATCTTTTTAAACCAGGGCTTGGATTTTTCAATTGTTTAAATAAATCATTTGATCAGTTTCTAATATTATTCTCTACCTGTCCCAATACCGAACATACTGCATTTGTCATCACTTTCTATCTTCATTTATCAAGTTTCAGCCCAGTATCGTTCTCACACAAATATCTACCCTGCATTTAAGGGCTAAGGGATTTAGCCTATTTTAAAAAATTGATAAGGGGCATTTTGTTTCTGAAGTCATTTCAATGTCCACACTCACGTGACTCTGAATTTAGATTTTGTTTTCTTTCCTTACTGGTAAATTTCAGATCAATAAATAAATTACGTTTAAGTCAATCTAGTTTATTTATTTAATTTATTTTTAAAATAAACTTTGATGGTAGCATTCAGTATTCTGGACATCCACCATATAAATTCAGATACAGCCCACGAGTGCACATTCTAACTTGATAGATAAATAAATATTCATCAGCAAATATAAAGAGAAGAATAAAATAAATCCTCAGCTCATCCTTTCCCCAAATAAACCTTGAATCCTCCTTTCGCCAAAAGGCTGGAAGAAAATCCTGAAAGAGGAATACATTCAGGTACTGACTGGCCAAGTGGGGGAGTAGTGAGTTTAAGAGTCAGGGAACCTTCCCAGAGAATGCTTTGCCACCCGTTAACAGAGAGGGACCTCCAGCTCACAGTTTCCACTGATCTCAGCTGGAGCAGTATGGCATTGGGAAACGAGATACTCTCTCAGATAACCAGCTCCCAAATCATTTAGTACTTTTAGGTTAACACCAACACCTTCAATTCTAACTGGAAATTGGTTTTTATGTGTTTGCAGCATGAAAATCCACTTACGGGACCTGATTCTCAGGCCCTGCCTACAAAAGGAAAGTTTTATTATTTATACTGATATAGTTAGATCAGTATAAACTCACTATGGATGCTCTTATTCTAGTATGCAGCTGGCTATTCTGAAGATTAGCTTATGTCCCTTCCCAAGCAACATAAGCTAAAATGGAAAAAAAGACCCTCATCTAAAGTCCTGATCTGGCCACCCTCACCATAGTACCTGAGCACCTTGTAATCTTTAATGTATTTATCCTCACAACACCTCTAGGAGCGAGGACAGTGCTATTATCCCCATTTTTTTTCAAATGGGGAACTGAGACAGAGAGGCTAACTAACTGGTCCAAGGTCACACAACAAGTCTGTAGCTTAGCAGAGAATTAAACTCGAGTCTCCCAAGTGTTAGGCTAGTGCCCCAACCACTGAACCATCCTTCCTCTATAGCGGGAGAGGAGTGTCACACAAGGATTATACTGGTATCTTTATACCAGTTTACATTAACACCTTTGCTGATACATGGGTAAGTTATACCAGTACACAATCACTCGTTTACACAGAGGCTGCTTTATATCATTCTGGTAGAGTGAAAGGGACCTTAAAGTGAGTGTAAATAGAATTTATGCCTACTTAAGGTCCCTTTTACAATGCCAATGGATGTATAATGGCCTTAGTATCGGTGAGAACCAGGCCCAATTAGAGGATTTCCATGTTCTGCGCTAACTTGCATTTCTGAGTTATCTCAAGGTGTGGCCCCATGTAGCATGCAATACAGCAATCTAGAGGTGACAAAGGCATGCATAATTGTCACTAGATCTACAGAGTGGAACAGGCAAAGTATCTGAGCGCCTTCCAGCAGTACATTAAGCAACATGACTACACATTTGTCAAGTGTTGTTTGAAAACCCAGGATCAGTGCTGAGCTCCTCCTTCCCCAACAGCTTAAGCACTTCCTTTCCCAGATCTTCAGCCTTGTGGGCACCTTGGTTTTACAATTTAACTCTTCAGGGGCACATGACAGGTGAAGCAAACAGACACACAAATCAACTTTGCAAAGGTTTCTACACACAATTACTCTTTATTTAGACAGCATAGAAAATATACAGATTCCAACAAAAATATACAAATTCTACATGCATTTCCCGGCCTCAGTGGGGAGAGTTTAATTTCACTTCCTGGTGTGTGGCTTCTCATGTTCCATGCATGGTTTTGTTAGTATCTCCCACTTATCTCCAACAGTGAAAACAAACATTATTTGATTGCCACAGGAGAATGGATGGAAGTGCCCAGAGGGGCACGCCTTCCCTTGATTAGCACTAATTAAAGACAGATAATGAGCAATTCAGTTGATTGTTTTAGAATCTTTAAAATGTTATACAATTAAAGTTGATTGTAAATTTGTATATTGTGCCTGCTAGTGACTGACTAGTTCAATCATTTTCTTTTACCAGTTGCAATTTTTTTAAATGAGTCTTGAACTTGTGGCAACTGGCAATTATAATATACGCCGTCCTTTATTTATTTGTCATCTTGCATGGTTTCACTTGCCATGTTACTATTATCCTATCTGCCAAACTGAAGAGAATGCTCTGTTTAATTATCCTACTGAGCCATTTTTCTTCTTTTGCCACCCAGCCCACAAGCTACACCAAACCCCATTCAGATTTACAGTGCTCAAAGCATCCCAGTTATTTTCAGTCTTTTTGCTGCTTTATATGCTTTTTTTCCCTTTTAAAATAGTAATATTGCACCAGCTTCATCTCCAGTATGCCCCTCAATGACCTGGTAGGAATTATACCAGAGATGAATTTGGCTCAGTGTTTAACATTTATATAGCACTTCTCATCCCAGAATATCTAAAGCTGCACAAACTTTATATATGTAAGAATCACATCAGCCTCTAAAATGTGTCACCATTTGGACTGGAATGCATAGCTGTTGAATAATGCGCAGCAATACTACACTGCCATACCAACAAGAACATGGCACCCAAGCGAAGTTGCCGAGGGGAGGTGAGAGAAGAAGCATATAAACAAACAATTATTTGGAATTTGGTTGGGTCACCTGAGTTAACATCCTTACTGTTATGAAAAGCAACATGGGAATCTTTAATCATTAAGACTTCACTTTTATGTCTCAAGGAATCTTTAAATATTGCTTGCTGTTTTCCCCATTAGGTGTTCACTAATAGGTAAAGCAAACAAATAGCTGCACAATGGGAGTGTTTCCTGAGGAAGCTCACAAAAGGCACCTTTTCACCCCTCACTTTAGTGATTCCAATACAATCTGGCATGAGAGTAAAGAAACAATCCTAGCACCCAGAGCCCTTTAGTATACTGTATACATCTTGAGATGATTAAAATGCCATTCAAGTAAATTGAAATGCTTTTATTTCCAGGAGAGTCCAAAACCAAGGCTTAATTGGAGTTCAAAAATAATCTTTCATCTCAGTGTCAAAATTAAAATGCAAGAGCTAAGGAAGATGCCAGCATCTCATTGAAAGAAGTGTTTATGAAGTGAAATAAAATGATAGGGGAAACATTCTGGCTGCTCCTATGCCAGGAAACACCTCTGGTCACGATGCTTTGAGTCTCTGTACTTTTGAACTAGTCATACCAGCCATACCTTTTGATGGGAAACTTAAAACCCTCCAAGTGATTGTGGCAAGCTTCTGGATCTTGGCCACTCAACACAGGTTATTCTTGGCAAGGATGATAAGGGCACTTGTCCCAACTAAGTCGAAATCCAGAAACTGGGTTGTCTCTGCATTTTGCAAGCCAGGTAGTTCTGCCAAAACTCACACAGCAGACAACTGAGAAAAAGAAACCCATAACATAACCATAAGCTAAATCAAGGATTTTACTTGTTATTTCTGTCTAGCCACTATCAGCAAGTATCATTATAAAAGCATGATGACAGACAGCAAGTATAACATATCTGATGAAAGATTTAAAATCTTGTCTGATATGTAAGACTAAAACTCGGTATTTGCATAAACATTTAACACACAAACAGTGCTATTAGAAGAATCTACATATTATATTTGTCATATTTTATACCAAACAGAATAACTATTTCTTCCTTATATTCCCAGCCCCTTCGGGGACAGCTATTTATGCTACAATAATTAATAAATTAAGATGATCAACATGGTAGTTTGTTTGTAAGACATCCCTGAATTTAAGCACATGCTTAGAAAGAAAGAAAGAAAGAAAGAAAGAAAGTCATGCTGTTTCCCATAGCTTTGAGAAACAATTAGGGTCTGATGTTCATCTTATGTAAATTTGCATAACTCCATTACTTCAGTGGAGCTACAGCAGTTTACACCATCTTAGGATCAGACCTTTAGGCTCCAGAATTGCTATCTATGAATTTACCATGAGAGTGAATATATCATGTAGCCAATTATTTTAGTGTTAAAAAGAAAAACGTAAGAGGGTTCTTACCATAGGTTCTATTCCAAACATCCTCATTTAACACATGATATGGTGGTCATAATTTATCCCTTCTCATTTTTCAATAAAAGATCCAAGAAAAATAATGACCTCTATAGGAAATATTTAGATCCACTACCTGATTCCACCTTCTGTGGAGATCAGCATATGACATGATTGACTTTGTGAGGATATCTGAACTGTTTCTTTAAAACTGTAACAGGAAGCCAGGCAGGAGGGAGGCAGAAACACTAATCTGAGGGTTGGGGCATACAAGGGAGAAGAGACAGTGTAACTTTAGAGAGATCATACTATTTTCCTTAATCGAATCATTAGATTCGTGCTAGAATAAATTAAATCTTTTTCTGTAACTCTCTACCACCGTCACATCACAGCTCTCTACTTAGTTTGGAGTTAAAGGGAAAATAATGGTACACCTCCACTCTGCTGAAGTGCAGGCATCAGTATGCTCCACGACTGTAGCATCCAGGTCAGTAACAAACCCAAAAATCTAAATCAGCAGGCAGGATTAGGACAATATTTATTGCAGTTAAAAACTGGTCTTGGATTTTCCTTTTTTCTCCAAGACTTGTAGTGTCAGTGTAGAAATTTTCTCTGCCACACGCTCCTTTTTGTGACTAGGTGACTAGACACATGCTTTTTGCGACTAGATTAGGAAGAAAATACTTCTCTTGTATACAGCTGAAGCTAACATGTCCCCTCCATTGAACCAGGTTGCGAAGTATGACCACCATTAAAAAAAAAAAAAAAACAGACATAAAATCTCTGTTTCTCAAGAACTCAGAACTTGTCAGAATGATTCTCTCAAACATTGGATGGTAGTCGAGGGAGATAACCAAAACAGTACCATCCATTACTGTTACTCAGTATGTTCCCTTTGTTGGCCTAGCAAAGACAGCATATAAGGATTCAAATAGAAAAATCAAGTACCCTCCCCTCTAAAAATCAAACTAAAGAATATTCTGGTAAAAAAAGTTCAAAAAAAAACAAAACAAAACCACTCTACATTTTGGTTCTTTCCTCTAAGCACGCCAAGCCAGAGTGAAACA
This sequence comes from Emydura macquarii macquarii, assembly GCF_026122565.2. NCBI lineage: Eukaryota > Metazoa > Chordata > Testudines > Chelidae > Emydura > Emydura macquarii. The sequence continues at coordinate 3,147,028 of NW_027131105.1, read as the reverse complement.
TTTTGCCTTACCTAAAAACAAAACAAAAAAACCCACAACAATAAATCAATGAAATTTATTTAATTATTAGCGTTTTCCCAGGACTCACATGCAGCAATGCACTCTCTGGAGGCCCATCTGTGCACTCAACAGCTGCATTCCAAAGTTGCATACTATGCAAGTCAAAGCCGTGGCCCAATTTTTAAAATGTTATTCTTCTGATTCTCCCCTGTCAACATAGTGTTGCTGCCAGCAGACCTGTGACCTGGCAACTCTGATCAGTGCCCGATGCATCAACGGAAGAACAGCTTGATGGACTCTCTAGTATGTCTCTCTGCTCTCCCACCAGTGACCATCTGAAGGGGCAAATGAGGCAAAACACAAAGCCCCTTGATGACCTAAGGAAGATCTGGGTGTTCTGGGAGGAGCTGCAGCAGATGAGGAAGGAACGAAATCCACAGATGACCAAGAAGAAAGGAAAGACTGAGGTTGCCGAGGAAGTGGGAGAAGAGGAGACTACAGGGGGAAGTCACAAGAGGATGAGATGAGAGATGAAGACTGCGGCTGGAGTCAGAGCTTGAGGTGACATAAGTATATAGAGTAAGAGGTCCTTGAAATAAACTGGGCTCCCATCTCAGTCGATCAAACCAATAACTGATGGGTCATGCCACCATGGGAAAGTGACACTAGGGACGAGCCAAGCAGCAGAGCCCATCAGTATCTTTCATCCACCTCATCCAAGTACTTTCTAGTCTAGTGATGTCTAGTCTATGGCCTTTGAGGCTGTTCTCCTCCTCACAACCTCTTTCCACTCCCTCACTGCTTTCTGCTAGGCCATCATCTAGTTCATGCTACTCCCATTATTTAGAAATTACAGATCTCTGGTATAAAATCTCTACTTTTTATTGTCTTCTGACCTCCAGCTGTACTGTTTGTGATACAATTTCTGCCTTCATATTTACTGATCAACTGCAAGGATTATAGCTGAAATTCTGAGTGTCCAAAGGAAGTACAACAATAAAAATAACAACCATCATAAAATAAATTTAAATGGGCCTCTCTCATCTCCTCCAACTCCTGCCCCACTGCACTTCAAGCAGCAGAGACCCTGAGGAAAAGAGAAGATGTGAGCCTGTAATTAGAGACTGTATATGTACTGCAATATAATGGAGAAAATTGAGGTAGTCATGGCAACCTTTGTTCTGACATTTTTTAACTTTTAAATGCTTGACTTTCCAACCTTAATAATATCATTTTTATATTTCTGAATGTTTAATATATATTGCAAAAGCATGTGTGTACACATCCCCCCGACCCTCACACCCCTTCTATTTCAGTCTATTCTGATTCTTACACAGCCCTCATCACGGTAGTATCTCAGTATCTTCCAGGAGTGCATTAGGAGATGTGACTAACATCTATCATGTGTGGTTCCTTCTTTCAATCTCTCTTCAGTGGGAATTAAGGCTAGATCCTGATTTGATGTGAATCAGTGTATCTCCATTTACTTCAGTGGGGCTATGCCAGCTGGGAATCTGGCCCAAAGCAGATATGTTTTGATTTGTGGATTTTATGGGAGTCAAGAATTATTGTGGGGGCTGGTGAGCTTTTGTGGTTCTGCCTGAGCGACATATAAGTTGGCTGCATGTCCTGCCCACAGCTAATTACAGAGAATGGGAGTGATAGCACAACACAGTCCCTGTTCTCTCTCTGCTGTGGACAGGGAGTTTCCATTTTATACACCATTAATACCTGCTCTGACATTCCGCAAAGTCACTGTGTCTTCAGCACAAAGTGTAAAGGGACAGATGTGGGTGGAGATACTGTACTAGGCACTGGCTACTCTGCATACAATGACCTCTGTGGAGTAACAAGCCATACTGATAGCAAAGACGCATACTAAACATCCTCTCTAGTGAAGTCCAGATCAATAAGAATATTTCTGGTTGTCTAGCATCCAGGCCTATTGGGAAGAAATTGAATTTTGCAACAGCACCACAAACTGTTTCAATTCGAAAATCATGTACACTTAATGGGAAAGCATTGGGCTAGATTCATCCTTAGTGAAACTCCCCAGAATTCAACAGGTTTACAGTAGATCAAGGATGAATTTGCCCCATTATATCCATATTAGTTTTGAGAGAGTTGTGATTTAAGAAAGATGGGGAGCCAGATTCTAAGCTAAGTGACACCAGTGTAATTTCATCCAAGAAAAGAGAGTTATTCTAAAATAATACCTATGTAAGAGAGCTCAGAGTATGGCCCATGATGCATGACTTTTCAGGGCTAGGGCTCAAAAAGAGTCCAACCTGCTGCTTGCCTACTATATGGTAGCACCATCATTTTTCAGATTCAATAGGTAGAGATGTCGAAAACCTAGGATTGACCTTAGACCAGTGGTTCCCAACATTTTTGACTTAAGGGCCATAGATATCATTTTTACAACCCTGAAGGGCCACCAGTCTCTGCCAGCAGCCTCCCCACCCACTGAGGCCAGACAGAAGGAATTCATCTCCTGTCTCCCTGGCTGCAGCAGGAAAACCGCACACGTCCTGTAGCTCTGTGTGCACCAACTGGGTCCCTAGGCAGTGGCTCCCTTCTGCAGCCAGGGGGATGGGAGATCAGTGCTCCCCTCCCTCTGGCTCCAGCAGGGACCTCAGTGCCTATGGACTTAGGCGGAGTGCTTTGCCATGCTCCCTGATCTCCCATCCCTTTGGCTGCAGCAAGGATCTTGCACCAGTCTTTTAGCCCCATGGAAACATGCTTTGCCTGGGTCCTTAGGCAGCGGCTCCCTTCTGCAGCCAGCAGGAGGGAGCCGGGGGCCACTTTGAAAGTCCCCATGGGCCACTTTTGGCCCACAGGTTGGGAATCACTGCTTAGACAGTAGAATGATTCCATGATAGCATCTGTCAACTGAATACTCTGCCACCATGCTGTGCTCATTCGATAAACAACCGGATGACATGCCATTTACATCAGGAGATGTAAACAGGATGAAAACACTGCAATAAATGTCTCAGATAGAAAAGGATCAGACTGATCCCAGGTCACTGTGAAACTACAGTCCTGCGAGTGGTCAAAGTGCACGTCAATAATTGTTTTAGTCCTCTGTAAAGGGAACAAGCACGGCTTGGCATGAGAAATAATCTAACTCTGATATTCCCCACAGGAGGGACATCCCTTTTTTCCATCATGGAAATTCCCCTTCACAACTTACCTTGAGGGTTGGAAAAAAATTCCCAGAAAGCTTTAGGACCCAGCTAGGAAATGAAGTTCATGAACCTTTTGGGACAATTATACTATGAATCTGCACACTAGATTTTATGCAGATTACACTCAGTCTAAATTGATCACAAACACCAGAGATTATTCATCTGCTCTGTAAATTAGGACTTTCTGCTTTATGTGCCATTGCAATACTAGTGCATGTTTTTAATATTCTTTTGTGCAGCCTAATCTTTTCAACACGTATTGTTTTAGCCTTAAAATATTTTATACTGTCACAGGGCATGTGGACTCTACCAACCTGGAAGGGGAGCCTCAGGACAGTGATGCCTAGTGGTCTGAGTGCCTAGCAGCCCCTAGGCTCCGAGCCGGGGACAGCCCTCACATTCACGGTCGGGCAGCCTAGTGGCCAGAGCTGGGGGAGGCCCTCACGTTCAGGGCCAGGTGGCTAGTGGCCAGTGAACTGGAACGGGAGGGTGGCGGCCAGGATCGGAGGGCCCAGGTCCTAGCTGCTCTACGGGGCCCTGGCCCAGGGCCCTACCAGTGACGTGGGGTGCAACAGCAGGGGTCCAGCCAAAACACGCTGTCTCTTCAAGAGCCATTACGTAGCCTTCCCATGGGTCACTTCCTACCCCAATTGCTGAAGCCTCTACCTCAGTGTCCCTCAGGTCCCCAACTCCTGCAGCAAGCATAGCAGCCTGCAGGCCAGGCTGCCATGGGGCGGCTGCAGGGCTTTCTGGCTCTCAGACTGAAGCCTCCATCACACATCCTCCCTGCTCATTGTCCTGCCCTGAGTAGTGAACTGGGCTGCTCCCCCTTTATACTGCTGCAGCAGTTGGAGCACGCCCAGCAGGGCTGGGGGGTGTGGCTTCTGCTGCTAGGAGTATTGGCTTTACCCCTTCATCTCCAGTGCAGGGCAAGTTTACCCCATTGCATATACATTAATAATTGTTCAGGAACTCCTACTTTATCATGATTAAAGGATACTAGTGAAAACCAGCATCTATTGCACTTGCCATAAGACGACCATAAATTCATGCAGCCTTGCTGTCTATTGTAATTTATGCATGTAATATTTCTGATGTTCAGAGAATTTCCTCAGGGAGATTTCTAGTCACATGACAAAGAACTGTAAGATTTATATTGTGGTCACTAGCCTAATAATAATAGGCAAATAATTACAACCCCCCAGATTGATATTACACTTTTTTACTGCACAAATTATGGGTTCAGTTCTGTCATTCATATTTTGAGTATACTTATTTTAATGCAAGTAACAACAACAATAATAATAAGGGCCTTACCTAGCACTTTTCTTCAATAGAACTCAAAAGTCATTACAAAGAAGGTCAGTATCATTAGCCCCACTTTACAAATGTGGAAACTGAGACACAAGTGGCCGGGGGAGAGGGTGGGGGAGGGCAGAGTGACTTGCCCAGTGTCACCCAGCAAGCCAGTGGCAGAACTAGAAATAGAACGCAGATCTCAAGAGTCCCCATCCACTGCTCTACCCACTAGGCTATACTGTCTCATTAAAGCCAAATGGGAGTGCTCATACAAGTAAGTACTACTAAGTGTAAATAAGGAATGCATAACCAGGCCTGTATGAAGCATAGTTCTGATAATCTGGAGATTTTAAAAAATACAATATGCAAATTTAAACATGAAGATACAGTTTAGAGATATCACTCACGCTATTGGCAAAGACAGGAACATCTGGTCAGCTGCTATCCGGGTGGATAAAACAGATTTAAAAATGACTATAAATTTAATTTTTGTATTTAAATTAAATACAGATTTATTTTTAAATAAACCTATTTAAAATTAAATGTGAAATTATGAAAACATGTTCAGGCCTAAACTTATTGTAATATATTAAAATCATTTAAATTAAATACAAAAAAAATATTAAGCAGTGCATGTTTGCTGCCAAGTTTTAAAGCATGTCAAACCACTGATCTGGTGGAAATCACTGGCTAAGCACGAGGAACCACAGTTTGTTGATGTGCTAAACCAGCTTTTGGCAGCAGTAGCTTCTTCTGCAGGTACAGAGAGGATATTTTCCTCCTTTGAGTTAATTCAACAAGTTCATTTCCATGACTAATTCATTCAAAGTTTAGAAACCAACTGGGAGCTGAAAAAGCAGGAAAGCTTGTTTTCCTCTACAAGTCTATGAATAAAAACTAGGTGAGCGAGGATGAGATCTACTAGTTTTAAAATCTTGCAAGGTGCAACTTTTTAACCATGATGGTAAATACCATTGGCACAATTTAAGAAGGGCTGTGGAATTTCATTGGAAGTTTTAAAAAATCAAGGTAGGATATTATTCTAACAGGAATTAATTCAGGGAGGTCCTATGGCCTGTGTTATGCAGGATGTCAGTCTAGATGATCATGGTGGTCGCTCTGGCCTTATAAACTATGAATGCATATCATATTTTGTAATAATGTTCCTTAATGGTTACACAATGGCTGAGGTTTTCCCATTATTCCAAGATGAGATCTATTTTTAGATCCTTTCCCCATTTTATCATACACGTAATCTTACTCAACAGTAAGAATTCGTTACACCATGTGGAAATCAGGCCCTCTGAGGTGGCCTTTCCCATAATTAGTGTTTCTATCCTCATTAACTGTTTCCTGAAACTTGGGTTTCCTACATGAGAAATGAAATAATGCTATAAGCTCAAGATGGCATATCAAATAGTCCCCCATGAATTCCTTACTGGTATTAATTGCCATAATTATATCATTATTGAATAGCTGCTGATGAGCATATACCCTGTCTCCTCCCATACAATATAAATCAGATGAAATAAACCCAGCTGATATTATGAATTGTTTCTGATGAGTGGAAGTGTATCAAAATCCTTATTCAAAGTCTAATTATGATGTCTGTAGTATTTCCCTTTTGTACTGGGCTAAATTTTTGAGGTTTAAAAAAAAAAGGTTTTTTTTTTAACCGCACCCGTTCCTTTAGACCCTGCCCTCTCCAAAACAGGACTGCCTTCCATCCACCATAATCATTGCACTGCCTTTTTGCACCACTCATGTGGTATAAAGGGGTGTGAAAGCGTGCTCCTGAGGAGTTCTGCGGCATGGCTTTACCTCAGAGATGGTGCACCTCGTTTTATGCCACCCGACCCTAGCTCCACCATCACAGCTGGTGTGCTGGGGGTGCAGCCACACCATACTATGCTTCAGGACCCCCTGGCCAGCACAAAAGCCCCACGGAGACTATGACAAGCCAGCACAACATAGAGCTGCCTTAAGAATCCCCCTAGAATCCTTGGCTGGCACAAAGCTGAGATAGCCAGCTCCATATTAGTTTCCTGGCCGCCCCCCAAGGGTAGGTGTATATGAGGTGCAGGATGGAAAACACTGGGCTGCAGCCCTCCTTACCTGGCTAACTGCTTGTGTGTGGCCATTACAAACCAGTGGAAGTCAGAGCAGGTTGCTCCAGTTTCCTTGGAGAGGTAAGAGGGTTTGCCTCCCAGCCTGCCCCAGAGTCAGGAGAAACAAAAAGGTGGCTTAGAGTCACCTCTGTCTCCCCACCACCCCTCTGCACCTCTAAAATAACTGAGATACATGCACAATACTGAGAGACAATAGCCAGGGCAGTCTCTTACCTTGTAGAGGCACTCTGTTAAAGAAGGAATCATCTCCAATGTCCAAGGTATGGTCTGGTTCCAGAAGGTGGCAGAACCTGCATGGTGTTAGGAGTTTAATCACATGGTTGAGGCTCTAAAGCAGCCCCTGAAGCTATGTCTATACAGCAGTGTAAGCCTAGGGTTAGTGGGATTTGAGTCAGCTGATGTGCATCAGGGAACCCTGGGCTTGAGCATCTACATTGCAATTTAACCCTAGGTTAAGAATTTTCTGACCCATGCTTGAACCTAGGGATATGGCATCCATACTGCAGTGCACAGACTCAGGTCAAATCAACTGTATCCCAATGTGCCTAGCACCCCAGTGTTGACACCCTAGCCCTAGAAACATAGTGCATTCTGGGAAAATTCTGCTGCTTACCCTGTTTCCTAACTGTGGCAGGGCTCTTGATGGGACTCAGGAGTGCATTAACTGCATAATTAGCTCCTTTGGTGGCTATCTCAGTCGAATGACTGCAGTTTGAGGCAGCTTTATGTTGAACTACCCCATCTAATCTGAGAATTGGGCTCTCCAGCTCTAAACTGAGTCACAGTGGCAGGAAAATGCCCGTGTGCAGCTGTTCTGAGGAGAATTAGGACATCAATCACCAGAGCTGCCAAACGAGTAAAATAAAACTTTGCAAGTCTTAATTTTCAAAACAGGCTGTTCAGTGATGGTTTGGTTTTTGGTTGGGTTGTTTTATTTATTTTTTGTCTGTTTTGAAGTTTGCCTTGAAATGAAGGAATCAGAGGACAAACACACACACCCCGGGCTGGCTGCTGCTGGCTGCGGAGCGCTGAAGTGTACCCCCAGGGCTTGGAATAGAGTGTGCTCCAGCACTCCCAGGGATCCCTTGTCCCGGGCCCCGCCATAGCCAGGGATAAGGGATCCCTAGAGGGCAGTGAGGAAGTTTTGGGGCTGGCTCCCACTCCCCCCCCTCACAGTGTACAGTGCCTCTGTACATGCAGTCCCGTGGGGGTAGGGGCGAGAAGAAAGGGCCAGAGAGCAGAGCCGGGACTAAGCACCACCCTGCAGGGAGGAGAAGCAGCAGAGCTCCTGGCTCAGCCTGGCTGGGGAAGGAATGATCCACAACATCCTGGCCTTCAGGAACAGCCTCCCAGCTGTCAGCTTTGCTCCCTGCTCCAGGCAAGCTCCGCGCAGCTGTGAGGAGGAGCTGGCACAGAAAGGTGGAGCCCACATGCTCAGCCAGGCAGTAATGGTGCTTCCTGCTGCTGCAAATGGCTGCCTGCAGGGCTGATCCACTGCCACTGGGAACTCTGGGATACATACCGAGGCCTTCCAGGACCTGAATCAAGCTGGGGCCACACTCACACAGCAAAGCAATAGGGCTCAGATCCTAGAACCAGCTTTACACAGGCTCAGACCCATCAGAGCCCTGCAGGGTCCAGGGACCCTGGGACCAAGCCCTCGTTTAGAACAATCGCTGTGTGGATGAAATCAACGGGACTTAAATGCCAAAATACCTTCGAGGATCTGGCTCTCTGGGCCTGATTCTCATTTACCCTGAGGCCTTTTTACACTGGCGAAGTGGTATAGAGGAGCCTTAGCATAAATGAGTATCAGACCCTGTGTCAACTATGTCAACAAACAAAGGGTATCAGGGCCCAATCCAAAACTCACTGAGGTCAATGGGAATATCTCTGTTGACCTGAATGGGCTTTAGACCAAACCCTAAGGTCCTGAGGCTATAACTAAAATTGCCATGAACGAGTGTGTGTGCAGGTGCTCACATCTGTTTGTCCTGAGTCAATTACAGCACGGGGGCCCAAGTGAGAAAGGAACAAGTGACTCACAATGTGTACATTATTAAACCCAACTACACTGTGCCTATTGCTGAGAACTACCAGGGAGCATATTTCCCCTCCTCCCCCTCAAGTAGAGGTAGGTGGGTGTTGGGTTTCTTTAGAATAAACTGAAATGTCATGTTATCCAACAGAGGTCTTTCCTCCTCTCTGACAGGTAGAGCAGAGCAGCCATTTTCTCCTATCTGGTTGCTTATAGGTTGCAGTGCAGATGAAGACAGTGTTAAACACCTCAACCTTTTTATATAATAGTATGCAAAGCCTTTTCCAGAACTTTGTTCATCAATTACCTGTCCTAGAAAATGAAAAGCCAGTGTTACAAACTGCCAGAGGCTTAACATAATGATTGACGGTGGTTGCTTTTAGTCAGCAGAAGTAACAAATTGCTTGTCCATTAATTCTCTGACAGGACAGACTGCTGGAGCTGGAATGGCATTTACACTCAATCAAATACTAATGCTAATGGAGAACTTTGGGTTTCAGTGATTCTTGATGTGCCCTACAGGGGCATGGAGAACTCAATCCCCTTTTAATGTGTAGCTGCATAATGAATCTGAAAGACTTTTGTACTCATTGCTGAATTGCCTCTTCATCTTGCCGATCCTAGCACTGAAATGATACATTGCATAAACGCATTGTTTCCAAGTGGCACTTTACTGCTAATGTGGTAATGTCTTAAGACCATTAACTATAGAAAACAGAACTCATGTGGAGGAAAAAAACACCTTTACAGAAAGGATTTTGACAGAATAACAAGTATATGTTTGATGTATGCAACCTTCAGATGTCCAGAATTTACAACAAAAGAATAAAAATAATTCATTTTCTACAGTCATGGGTATTTATAAAGTTAGGTAAAAAAAGGTTTATATTTTATTATCTGTAAAAAGTCCAAATTAAAAAAATGACATTTGAAATGGTAGAAATTGGCCATGGGATATAATGAATACAGTACATCTCTCCCTTCACCCCATAGGTAGCGTTTACATATTTTTTAATCCACAGTACAAAACAAGTTAATATTTTACAAAAAGATGATAATCAAATGGTTGATTATTTCTGCATAAAAAGCCATAAGACTTGGTTTCTCTGTTTTATATACAATGCACACTGATCAAAACATGATCTACTATAGGATAGAATGGATTATTAAACTACAGTGTAGTAAGTAGTTATATATTGTAGTTATGATTTTAGTTAAGAACATTTTGCAGAATAGTTATAACTAGATCAAAGGATGCTCAGACAATCACAGCAATGGAACTTTTTAAAAAGAAGAGCATCTATAAAAAAATTCTGATATTCACTTGTAAGTTCTAACAAATACTTTGATTACACTACTACACATGCCACACCTGGCCATCAGCTTTGGGACTTCATCCCATTTCCCAAGGAACAAGAGGAAATCCACTTTGAAACTTAGGTTGTGCTGTTACTAAATGACATAATACAAACTGCCAATTTAACTAGCATTTTCCTCGGCATCATGTAGGTAGCATATTTTCCTGGAAAATAAGAGTCACTCCCCTGTGGATTATTTAAAATTGCAATCCATTAATCTAATGCACACCCAGGCTTTTGAACGAGGGGTGGTAATTGATTACATATTTAGTCTTTGGCAGTCCTTTTCAAAATTATAACACATCTAATCTGTAATCAGAGCTACCTGAATAGAATGGGTTTGTGCAGGGATGAGTTCAAACACATACAAGACAAATGGTACTAACTGCAGTGAGAGTTTTTGGCAGTGCAAGAGAGTTGGCAGTGAAAGACATTCCTCTAAGGTCTCAGTCCTGCAAATACTTGGACATGTATTTAAATTTAAGCATGTGAATAGTCTCTTTAAAGCCAAGCCTATGACTATAGTATACGTTTGTTCGTTGGTGGGGCCGGGTTTTTGTTTGTATACTTAGGTATTTATTGTAATAGGCAATATACTACGAAAGTTGGGGGGAAAATAAACCTTTTACATGAGGTGCACTAACTGTCTGTGTACTTATATGCCCTTCATCACCATAGCATCTGGGTGCAGACACACCTCAGTGAAGTTAGTGGCTAAGCAAAACTTTAGGTTTGTGTAATGTGTACTAAAAAGAAATTGCTCACTTATTTTTTTCCCTTATCGGTGGCACAAGCCAAAGCCCCCAAGTGAATTGTTTTCCTTTCTAGTGCAATAATCCTATAGATGTAACTAAACCTAAGGATTCATTGGAGCGATTCTAAAAGAAGGTTCCAGTACACAACACATGCACTGCCTTTAAAATCCTTTCTTCACTTACATACGGTCCAATTAACAGCTAAAGAATTACACAAAAAGACAAGTCAGTAAAAATTAAGTTAATTTACACAACCAATAAAAAAAGTTTGAAGCAATGATAGAAAGGTAATATAAAGGCTAGATACAGTAAATACCAGTTCCACTGTAATAAGCTTTGGTAGAATATTAAAAGAGCATAGCACCAATAAATTCCAATGTCAATACATGCCTCAGTAAGCATGAGCTGTGATGAATATGTAAATTTTGGCAAGAAAAGTTGTGTATGTTCCTTGACGCCATAATTTCATTTCAACATCTAACAAAAAGTCTTTAGGTTCCTTCACTTGTCTCTGAAGATAGACAATGCCTGTATAGGAGTTAAGCTTTCTAGTGCTGAAGTAGTTTTCTTCATTTCCTTTGTTGATAGTAAGGATTATGTTGTCTCCAGCATAGGCAGGTGAAGGCCCAATACGGAAAATATGAGCTGGGACTACAATGTTGGTTTGGAAGTTGAGTTGATAGTAAGTAATTCGCACAGGGGTGTTTTGGCAATCCACATAATTAAAGCAATTGTTGCGTTCACACCGCCTGAGAGAACAGAAAATAAGAAATGGTTAGTATTACAGTAACCGTGAGTTAGAACTCTGATACAGTATAGGAAGCTGGTCCCTGGTATCAAAAAGGTTGAGAAACACTGAGTTAGAAGATGTACATCTCAGTGATTTGGAAAGTCAAAAGAAGCCTTTGGCACATGTTAGACAGATATGCAGCAAAGTCTCAAGCTTCAACTGTGTAATTAACAGCTGCTTGCTCTGCTTTTACAGCCCCCATAAAACATTTGTAAATGATGTAATTGTCAGAGTACAACAGCATACCAAAAACATCGCTGACACAGAGAGCCTGTTTGGAACCTCCACAATGAGCACATAGAGAAAGATGGACAAAAGTCGTTGTGTGTAGCTTAATGCTTGAAAGAGGAATCTGTGAGTCATCAAAGTGCAAGACTGGGATTGTGTTTTATGAAATCCAAAACAGTCACATTTACAGAGGCAGTTATACTGTAAAACTCCTAACAAGTGCCTGTGCTAGCCAAATTGCCCAAAATCCTAGCATTTTAAGAAAGCTGCAAAACAATGTCTAAGGCATAAATGATAGGGATTTTTATCTTGGAGGAGAGGGGAACATCCTCTGTGATTCCTCCATACCCTTTGTATTTACTTCTGACCCATCCTCCAAGGCCACCCAACACAGCCATCCTCTTTGACTGTGAATGTTCGGACATGGCCGCAAGCTGGGCACAGCGGCACCACTCTGTATGCAGGGCAAACTAATGCCCCACTCAGGTAAAGGAGACAGTAGAATCAGAACAACACACATGTTCCTTCCTTCCAGTTCTATGTGCAACTCAGAGCTTCCACTTTAATGGGATAGCTCCTTCACGTGAACAATCCTTGGGAGGGAAGGGAGGAAGGAAACAGGTGCTCCAGTGCCCCAGATCCTACACTGAACATGCACATTAGAGCTGGCCAGAAACTGCAATTCCCATTGCACAGTAAACTCTGAAATGATTAAAAATAAAATTCAGTCTGAAACGGAAGAAAACCCCAAATTTCCCATGGACTGGGAAGTCCAAACTGCTGAGGTGTTGGGAGCCTGAAAGCGCTGGGAGCCCTGACTCCATGCGGGGAACCCTGGAGGCCCTCTGCAAGGCTGGTCGTGCTGGTTCTGTGGAAGAAAGCAGCATTTTCCAATAGAAAAAAGGCCTCTTGGAAAATCTCCAAGCAGCTCTAACGTGAATATTTAAGTCCGGAGCTCTAAAATGGCAGCCGCCAGAGTTCGCTGGAGAGCCCAGCAGCCACAGCAGGGTATCAAGAAGCACTTTAGAAACACCATAAAATTAAAACAGTTTGAAAAAAAAAATGAGCAGCCAAAGGGAGTTTGTTACAGTAACCAGGGAGGACTTACATGTCAGATACTTTTCTGTAGTTCTGCGGGCACTCAAACAACAGGCATCGGTAGCTGCCCTGGATGTTGTAGCAAGACTCTGCAGCTGAGCAGTTGTGAGTTCCTATTGCACATTCATCAATATCTGACAATGGAAAACATGGGGAAAATATGCAGTAAATCTACAAAGTATGATGTGCAATCATGAGATATGAACCTAAACCTGTGTGTGCACACATGTGAGAAAGAGAGGCAGGCCTGTGTTTTTGGATCTGAAGCACAAAGGCGCCAATCCTGCCTCTCTATGGCAGAGTGTGATTTGCCTTGCAATTGTGACTGTTGTCTGCAGGCATGGATTGTTACAAGCACGGTGTCAACATTCAGGACTTGAAATCCAGATCCAAATTTTGTAGGTCAGACTACCTTTAGTAAAAATATTCAGATACATATTTCCAGGGTCTTGGAGTGGTGGAACAAAGTATGCTAATTTAGGTTATGTTAAAATTCAAGTGTATATTAAAATAGGTTGTGAAATAACTGTTTTATCTCCTTCTTGATATTATCCTTTATTATGATTTGGCATAGCAAAAGAAACAGGGAAGACAAGAGTTCCTGATCTAAGGAGTTTGCAATCCTTCTCTTATTTATCTGACTGCCAAGTCTCCCACTGAGATGACTTGGCAGACTCCAACCAACCCGCAAGATGCGCCTGCCACTGCTGAGCTTGGTTCAGCTTGTTTATCTGCATTTTGCAAATATTTTCACATCTTTTGCAATGCTTAAGTTCTGTGACTCTTACTCCACAGCAAGCAAATCTGATGCTACACAGGATTGTTTTAACTTCCAGTGGGGAATAAGCAGCAGAAAGAAACGAACTCTTAAAACCAAAGATCCTCCTATCATACCATGCGCCTCTTTGTAATAAAACAAAACATTCAAAGGTCAGAACAGAAACATGATGATCTAGGCAGAACTACTTCTGAGTTGTTTAGTCATCTTCTCTGTTGTTCATGAGGTGTCAGCAGATCCATGATATGAACAATATAGTGAACTACAATTATTTTAGTCTGCTTCCTCGCTGTCACTAGCAATAATCTAACAGGACATAACAAGCGGGCCCTTCTCATTGATTTTTTACAGGGTCAGAAAGGTAGATTATGTCAGCGTAAGGCTCTTTGAGGAGCTGACTACAAAATTACTTTGAATAGAGGAACTTCACGAACAACAGTTTAAAACAAGACAATTTGATCTCAAGTATTTAATCTAAAAATAAATGTCCTCTACTAAATGACAAAAATTGCAGAAAACAACATAGAATTCTAAGGAAAATCTAAAGATGCTTTGTATCGTTGGGCATACACACAGTTACTTGAACAATAAAAATGCACAGTACTAAACCAGGGTCCTGAAAATGCTGAAAACCAGATGCAACAACAGGGATCCAACATGAACAGAAAAGATTGGCAGAAATCTTGCAGTCACATTGTGTTCTCTCAAATGTCTAGACAACACAAGGAGGTTTTAAAATGAAATAAATGTTAACAGACAAACCACACAGATTGAGTAGTCCTCTGTGATTCTGCCAATTGTTACTGAGGAGACCGACCCAAAGGAAAATCACAGCCATCCCCACTAGATATGAGACTTGATCTTGCAGGCAGTACTGACTGGTTTAAAACCAGCAAAAAGATATACCATAGGAAATAAAAGCCAATTAAAGTAAATTAGGCTCCTCTCTAATTCTCAAAACTGGTGAAAAGGGAAATTTTGTCTATATTGTAGCCAATGTCATAAAAAAGACTCGCTTCACCAGTTTGGCTCTTGTGTGAAATTTGCACAGCTTTTTTAAAACGATCCATATGTTGAAGAGCTACTTACAACTCCTCTGTTTGAATTCAGGATGCAGTGAAAATGCCAGGAAAGAAATGGTACAAAGGCAAATACTTTAGTGCCTTTCAATAGGATAGAGCAAATGATGAACACTCAAGGCCCAGATCCTCAGCTGGTGTAAATTGACCTAACTGAAAGGGATTCAAGCTGGTTTACACCAACAGAGGATTTGGCCCTGAATTCAGAGGGTTCTAGAAAGAAATGCCTATGACTGTCTTTTCAAAGAGGCCTCTATATATGAGCCTGCAAAATTCTGTGTGCACCCACTTAGCATTGCTCAGAAATCTGCATTTGATCATGCAGACATCGTGTGTGTATCTGTGCAAAAAATAACAGACATCTATTCACAGTTACTTCGACTGCATGGCTAAGTGGCAGTTTACATGCACAAAGTACCTGGTTGCCTCTACATATGTGTATATTTGCAAATATCAATGTAGCTATGTGGCTATATAGCTGCAAATAAAGAGTGTACATTTTTGCAGAACCTTTAAAAATTTGCCTCAAAAGTGTCACTATACAGTTCATTCAGCGGGGTAAATCTGCACATTGCTGGGTTCTCTCTGTGCAGGTTTAAGATGGCATGCAATGCACTTGAAGAGAGGATGCAAACTATGCTAGTGTAACTCACTGGTCAGTGTGTGTTACGCATCCCCCCTCTATCCTGATCCACAAAGGATATGGGGCTGTTACAGCTCTGAGCTAGAGAGAGCCTGACTTGTATTATTTATTAACTCTGAAGTAACCTGGTTCAAATCCTACGGTTTGCAAAGATAGCAGCTGTCATACAAGCAGCATCAGCTCGTGATGTCAGCACGTAACAGAAATGGAGAGAGGATCGTTAAAGCTAATGTAGATGGGCAAAATAAATGCTTCCTCTGACATCCACACAAGAGGCATAAAACTGAGAGCCTGATTCTAACTCGTATGTTTTTACACATTGTAACTTCACCGATGTCACAGGAGTTACTCCTGATTTATGCTGGTGAGAAGAATTAGTGCCTAAAAGTTGAGCTGTGCAACAAAAATGTCTTTGAAAATGCCCTGAAAACTAGGAGCATAGTAAATGCCTGATAGCGAGTGTAACTGACTACAATAATGCATGATAGGTCATCAACTCTTCAAACATTATATGACTAGCGCATCTTTTCAAAATGGAGGGTTTTAACTTCAAACTTGTACAGCTGCACACCAGATGAAAACATTAGCTATTCCAAATATTTGTCTGTTATTTTATGGGAGTATTTAGTCCAGTGTGGTTTATTTAGTCCTTAGTGTTTACTTAGACCAAACTTGTATGCCTTGATATTAGGTATCCATGTGTGAAAATGTTTACCTTAATTTGTATAATACAGTGGTTTTCATTAAAAAGTGGATTAAATAATTATTTCTTGCTCCAAATATAGGGAAAAACTGACACCTCTGATACCGATATGTGGCAACTTTGCTATATGTCGATTTTTTTATGGTGATCGTTGTATAAAATGGAGATTGGTTTGGATAACCCCGAAGTTCTAGATCATGCCCAGAACTGATTTCAAGATACAATCTTTCCAGTTCCTTAATCTTATTCTCACCTCGACATGTTCTTCCATTTGCTGCCATAGTATATCCTTGCTCAGGACAAGCACATTGGTAACTACCAGGAACATTCACACAGCGGAAAGTACAAAGAATACCTGCACTTTGTGTGCACTCATCAATATCTGGAATTAAATTATTACAAAAGAATTAGAGAAGTGACAGATGTAAATGAAAAGAATATGGAACACAAGGAAATTCTGATGGCTCTGACACAGGTGACGTCTGATTCAATCCATCATCTCATCTATAATGGATTTTACTTAAACAAGCACACAACTCTGAAAGTCTGACTTTGCTGTAGGACTATTCATGATGTTTTATGAAGTGTTCAGTTCAAACCTCCTCCGGTTCTCCCCTTACATGTTTGAAAATGACTATCTGACAAGTTTAAAAGTAATGGGGAGCAGCAATAAATCAAATGCATGTCTGGGTTTGTACTCTCCTGTAGTCTTCCAAATTCAGAACTCCTCTAGAACTTGGATGGGAGCTTTCTCAGACATTAACTGAAGGAATGAGGTGTTTGACTCCTTTATAAACAGAGATTCTCTCCCAAGTATGTGTCAGGTGTCTGCTACATAGGTTCTAAAAAAACAAACAAAAAAAACCAAAACAAAACAAAAAAAAGCCAAATGCTCAGATCCTTCAACCCTTAGACAGCACAAAGCAATTCAGAAAGCTCTCCTATGGGACAGCTGAAAATTGCCTGTACATCACCTGCTCCTTACCTCTGGTGCAGATTTGTGTCAGAGCAACCTGGGGGAATGACCAAAATATGATTCACTCTGGTGATCCACAATAGCATAACAGCTCCAAGTGGACCATTATACCCAGGGGAAGCAGGCCTTTAAGCTCATCTATGGTACACAGGAGGTTTTAGATGAGAGAGTTTCAAACAGTCTGACTAAAAACACCTACTTGTTTCACTTGCTCAGATTTCAGTCTCTTGCCACTGTGAGGCAATGATCTCACTAGTTCTTCAGTCACCCGCAGGTTCCTCCAGCAAAGCTAGGCTATACATCCTGGCCCCCAAGAAGTCTGATTTGTATTCCTCTGGTGGTGCAAAGCAGGCTTAAATCTGGTCTAAGTGGGCAGCTGAGATTTCCCTTTGCATGGGAATTCTCCAATAGGAACATGCATTGTTTCTGGTCTTATGCCATCCCCTTCTCACAGACCCCAGCACTTGAGGCATGGTCCACCATGCGGCTTCACTCCAATAATTGCCAGCGGCCAGAACAATCCTTTGTGGCCACTGCAGCAGTGCATAATTCAGAACCTTAGGCACTTCCTGCAATGTACAAAGAGTACACATCAAATGACATGAACAGCATCCTTACCTTTACAAGAATGACCGTCTTCTGCTAGCTGGTACCCTTGCCTGCAGTAACATTGATAAGAACCATAGACATTGGCACACTCTTGACTGCATGGACTGCTGTCACATTCATTCACATCTGTAGCCAAAAATAAACAAAGGTATTGCTACACTAGATCAGAGCAGTATCTACTACTGTTTCCTGCGTCTGACAGCAGCTAATACCAGGTTCTTCAGGAGAATGTGCACAATTATTGAATAAGCTGCCCACAGGAGAAGTTTCTGTCTAGCCCCCTTTGCTTTGCTTATGGCCTGATGCGTAAGGAGCTATAGCCCTTCCATAATGATATGTATAATTAATATATTAGAGCTGGTGAAGAATGCCAATTAGTTTCTGCAAAATAAATAAATAAATAAATAAAGTTAAAGGAATGAAACAATTTTCAATGTTTTGTCATTGCACAATTCTTTGTTTTGATCCATTTTGATTTAAATCTAAACAAAAAGAGTTAAGTTTTCATTTCTTTTGGTTTTTCCCCTCCTTTTATTCCCCCTTTTCTCTTCTGGAAAAGAGGGAGAAAGGAAAAGAAGTGGGGAGAGGGAAGAGATCAAAAAATGTAAACCAAAACCTCTCTGTTTTAATTCAATTTGAATTTTTTTTTAAATGAAAAATTGGAAAGTTTCATATGACCCACAAAAATTTTGAAGGAAAATGTTCATTTATTTGAAAAGCCATTTTACATTGAAGAAAAACCTTTTCAATGAAAAATTTCAACCAGTTCAAATATAGGTTCTATCTAATATAACTGTGGTTGTTTACATCCACTTGAAAAACTCAGGGAGAGAAAATGAACAGCAGTATGCTGAGTGGAGCTGGGAGAAATTTTTCAGATTAAACTTTTTTCCCCCCTTTTTAAACCAAAGCAGATTTGGGTCAACCAAAACATTTAGCAAATTTGGGTCAAATTCACTGAATTGTTTCATCTGAAACAAACAAATCACAAAAGGTTGAGAAAAATATCAAAACATTTCATTCTGACATTTTCAGAATGACGCTTTCCATTTTTCTATTTGAAATTATTTTTCATTTTGTATTTTATTTCTATTTTATTTTTAAAAACTTTAAAACCCTGAAAACAAAATGAAATCTTTTAGTTTTGGGTCTGTTGCAAAGAATAAAAGATATCACGTATATTTAGGCTATAGAAATACAAGTATTAATTAATGTTGTAGGGTTGACAGGCGTAAGGCTTGTAAGATATTTAGCTTAGCCCAAACAGGGCCTTAGGGTGAGCAATAGGTTGACATGACTAATTGACATAACCTTGTATGGGAAACTGTGCTGCTAAGTGCTGATGTTTGGGAAAAAATGTATTGAAATATACCAGTTTAAACTGCAAGATGCCAGTTAAAGCTGGATGTAACATTTTTGGGATTTTTGCAGATGTAGGGATGTCAGCATGTGCTAACTACAAGTTGTTTCAGTGACAGAGACATAAATGTTAATGAGTATAAGGGAAACTAACAAGTTAGCCTATGAAAAATGGGGCACCACAAATTTAGTGGGGTGTGGAAGTATAGCTAAGAAAAAAGGGGTTGAAACTTTCATAAATACGTATAAACCCCAGTGGACATCAGCATAACACATTATAAAAGTTGTATCCCAGCTTGCGTCCCTTGCGAGTTACCAGGATAACACCTACTGGTGATGATGATGAGGAGGAGGATGACTAACATTCTAGGGTTCCCCAGCAGGAAATGAGAGTGATGCCCAGTCATAGGGCTAAACACTTCATACTCTCTATTTACTGTTGTATTTCAGTGTTTGCAGGATTGTTCATCAGCTAAATGGATTTGTTAATACATGGACTTGTGATAAATAGCACTTTCTTTCTTGTGTGATCCTTAGGTCTCCCATTCTAATAACATTAGTAATAATCTTTCTGATGTTATAGCCATTCAGGACACAGAACCCTTTATTGGCCACAGCAGTCTATGAAATCAATCAATAACCAATACACCAATCTATCAAATAGACCAATCTATCAATTACACTACAAGTCAAACAAAATGTTTAGTTTCACCTGAAGTGAATTTTTTTTCACTTTTTCAGTTGGATGAAAAATTTTTGTTTCGTGTCAACCTGAAACATTTTTTTTGCAATTCAGTCATGAAACTGAAAAAAACAAAAATCAGTTATTTGCACAACTCTAACTAACTGAAAAGATTAGGACTGTAAACACAATGTGTCAAACTCATGCACAGCTACTGGAGAAGGAACCTAGTTTCCTACTCACTTTGTCTCGACGAGCTTCTCAGAATGCATTAGAACCATGATGTTCCTGGTCTCTTGTGCCGCTACATGTTCCCAAATAGTAATCTGAAAGTTACTAAAACTACCCAGAACAGTATACAAATTGCAACTGGGCTGTGCAGAAGCACAGCTGCTAAAAAACAAAGGCAGATTCACAAAAGCAAGTCAATTTGCTTCTTTACCTGCAAATACTGTAATCACAAAGAAGAGGAAACAGCTATAAAAAGGAGTTGACGGTGGGGAAAGGCAAAAGAGAAAAAGGTAAAAGGCTCAAAAAAGAAGTGCTCTATGTCATCACTTTATAATGGCTTTTCAGCATTTCATTTCTTGTTCAGTAGAAATGACCAGCACTACTTACCACCGCTGGCAATAGAGCATATGGGATGTAATGATGCTGGAGAAGCTTTATTTGTGTATTGCAAGTTTAATAAATACCTCAACTCCACTGCAGTTTGACAGCCATTCTAAGGATGCTCTGAATGTGAAATTTTTGTGTTTACATAGCCTCAGAGCATGCGTGAGTGTCAAATGACACCCAAATTTCCTCCACTAAAGTCCTTCTTCTTCCAATGCAGACTTTGTCTTAAAAGGAAAGAAAAGCAGTCCAGTACCTTCACAGTGCTTCCCATCATAGGCCAAGCGGAATCCAGATGAACAAGAGCAATGGTACGACCCAGGAGTGTTCTCACAGGTGTGCTGACACAGTCGTCCTGGGTAATTCCAACACTCATTTATATCTATCAGCAAAACAAGCAAACGTACAGTCAATAGGAAAACAAAGGATTCAAGAGAGACCTGGGAGGATAGTTTAAAGATGTCAGAGATCAATCTACATCGTGAAATGCTGCAACCTTGGTTTTTTATATTATCTGGCTTTGTTCTCTAATTGGCATATAGTGATGATAAAATATAAAAAGCTTCATAACAGGGTGTTCCCCAGAAGACTGAAGACTAAGAAAGATAAATTTCTCCAGCAGAAAATATTTCATCCAGAGAAAGTACCATACAGAAGACCTCAATCAATAACCTGCAACTGAGCTAAACTGAGGACATCTGCTCCATAATGATACAGCAGAACGGTGGAGGTGTAAGTGGTTGGTCACAATGAATGCAGGTTGTTTGGGAAGCAATCCTATTATCTCTTTTGAGCTACAGTAGAGCAGAACTAATAACTACACACTAAACAACAATGCTAAATACTGCCAGGGCTCATTAATCACTAGTTTCTGCTTGCTCTGTGCCCTACATACCAATGCAGGCTCTGTTGAATGCATCATACTGATATCCCATCTTGCAGTCACAGCGATAAGCTCCAGGTAGATTATGACAAATCTGTCCCTCTCCGCAGCGGTGTATGCCGGTCTGACATTCATCAACATCTCCAACATGAAAAGACATCAATTAATTTAAATATGGTGGGTGAAACTGGTGGCCATTCACTAAATGACAGTTTAGGAAACTCCAAACTGCTGAGAGAAGTTTCGAATAAAAAGGAACAGAAACATCGTTAACTTTATTTTTCCTACTGTGTCAGGAAAAATAATCAATTTTTCCCACTCTGCTATTCTCAGAGGTGGCTTCACATATGGCCATACTTCTCTAAATCAAACTTTTGACAAAGAGTACATTGTTTTAAAAAGAAAACACTTGCAACCATCATGAATACCTCCCACTTTACTCCACATTTAGCTCTGAGCAAAATTTCTAAGCTCAAACCATGCCATTTAAACCTGTTTATCGGCAGCATTTTATACTGACATTCTCCTGTATTGTTAAATCAATCCACGCTGATATTACAAGTCACCATATTATGGCAAATCAGTTAGAGCAAAGTAAGAACCAGCTCAAACTTCTGCTAATCTCCTGAACTAAAACCAGACCTTTTTCTGGTTCAGACTCTATGGTTCAAATAAATCCCCCACCTCTACTTGCTTTTTCAACTCTAGTTCCATTCTCTACATTCTCCTCTTTGCCCAACCTGATCCTCTTCTCCACTATGACTCAAACCAGTCCTTGACACTTCCCGACTTCCCATCTCCATCTGATCCAAAATCCAATGCAGACACATCTGCCCAACCCTTCCCCACTTACAGGTCACTAACCTTGGTCTCTCCCCTGCTACCATTCAGTTCCAGATGAGGATAAGAGTCTACCTAATATAGGCTGGTAGAATCCACAATACAAGTAAAGATCCCGCCATAACAAACAAACGTGTTTTGCTCTGCTCATGGATGGGCAAGCATCAAAAGGTTCAGCAGTTTGATTTGGAAAACACTCAAACATTTTAAGAGCTTACTGACTATCTGAACCTTTTGAATTCTGCCTCTTTCATCCCATCAGATCCTTCCCACTCCTCCATATCCACATATTCAATTCCTTTGACAGCCTAATTCCCTCTCCCTAATGGTCAATAGAGCTTGCTTTGTCTAACATCATTTCGGAGGGCAGTCGAAGATTGGGAACTCTCTTTGCTGTACTCTGGTCGGCTATTCTATGCAAATTCATAGATTCTGGAGCTACTCCAGAAGGACTCAAGAATGGATGGTCCCCCTCCACCCAGCTCTATGAAATTTGGAGATAGTAACTCTGCTCAGGAAAAAAACCCAGCCATTTGCTGAGCCTCTGTATGGATGCTGCTTGTGGCAGGTTTGTTGGGAGCCAGAAGCACACAAGGGTTATTTACACAAACCTCAGATTGGTTTAGATTTGGTTGGAGATGTGGGCTAATGTTTGGTTCAGTTTTTATTTAGCACAAGATCACACGTTTCTAATGAATACCAGCATTAGATTGCCAGGAAAGAATTCCTGGAAGGGGGAAAGATTTCTGCTGGAATGCTGTCTCTTCACTTTCTTTCAGATCAGAGCAAGCATTAGAAAAACGGAGTTTTTAATACAGATTTAAATCAGCAAATTAGCAATTTTATTTGCAGTGAATTTATTTCTGCCATTATTTCATTAGGTTGTGAGAAATAGTATATTCCAATGTGTTCTGCCCTTAATTAGCTCTAGGACTTTATTCAGTCTGAAGTGCATATTTCACGATCGTTACAATATTTTTCAATTAAATGTTAAGGGTGGTTGCTACTAATTGATCTGCTGAATTAGAAAGAACAAACACATTCAGGATGAATACTCTAAACAGAGGAAGACGACCACACAGGCTCAGTTCTGCTGCAGAGACATGTCCAGATGATCTATTTCTATTACCATGAGTTAATCTGAAGACCAATTAACCACTGCAATGCCCTAAAGAAATGGATTTTATCATAGAAAGGGGAAATTGGAACCACATGGTTTTCTTTTTGTTCTACATACTCTTTCCTTATTTAAAACTAAACATACTAAAACATTTAGACTGAAAACAGAGGCACAGCTCACTTAGCCAGAGGCAGAGAGCTTGCATGTGGCATAGGTCTTATTAACATTAAACATTTGTTTCCCCAGACCAAACAGAAAAGCACATTCCTACACTCTCTAGATGTGGCAACCTACCAGATGAATTTTCTTGTACCTGGTCCTAAAAACTGTGTCAATCACTTAAATTAAAAACGTGGAGTAACATCTGTAATTACAATGCATTACATTATCTCATCATTCCTATAACCACACAACCCAGCCATGTATGAGTAATGCTTTTTTTCCTCCTTAAAAAAAAAGGAAAGAAAGAGAAAACTGGACCCATTTTTCGAAGGCTGGCAGTTTGAAAGCTCAAAAGACAGAGAAGCACCAGCCACCACAAATCAACCTTGATACTGGTTTGAAAACAAAGGCCTTTTAAACTAAAACTGGGATTTCTGAGTCTGGTTGCCAAAGGCTGTTGCCATGTTGAAAAATGACATGTTTTACTCCAGGGTATGAAAAGCCTTTGTCCTGTTTTGATACTGGTTTAGCAAAAATCTATTTCAGGGCCAGATCCTCAGCTGGTATAAATTGACATCAGTGAATTAACACTGATTTACACCAGATGACGGATCCGTCCTTCTGTATTGATGCTTTCCATTGTGAGGATCAGGAGCATTTCCTTTTCTCTTTGTGTCAGCTAAGCTATTTCCCTGCCTGCTAAATGATAACAGAGGAAAGGCGAGTTCATTTCTTGATCAAGATCATCCAACTCATCCCCCCCCTTTACAATTGTACCAGCAAGCTTTCTTAACCTTCTCATAATCTAGTTATTTTTAATATTCCCAGTCTATAGGCTAAGCCAAAAACTTGCCCATCTCCCCACTTGGAGGAGTCAGAGGTCTGTGCCACTCTGGTGATAGTAGTGTAGATGTGAGATACATGGTAATAGGGCCCTGCGTAATGCTGAAGGTGGGAAGCTCATCTGTACCCACACCACTACTCTGCCTTTTTCTTTTTATCCCCTTTCTTTTTATAGTTTATTAAACCTTTAGCTATGACCATAGTCAGAAAATAATGAATGGGAATTTATTCTTTCCATCCTGCTCCTAAATTCATGGAAAGGCTGATTTTGTTCATTTCATATTCTCTGTGCATTGCAAGGATAATTAGTGGATATTTGTAGAATCAGTCACTAAACAGCATTCTGATTTACTGTTTCGTTCTTTCCAAATATAGTTTCCTATTTTTTACATTTACAAAATATCTTGAATTCATAAATACATAACTGCACTCGTTTGAACTCTGTAGGCGGTCTTTGTTCTCTTGCATCTCATGTAGTCATTTATACCAGTAGCTGAATGCAAAATAAGTGTAAAATCCTACCGATCTGATTGGATACCACCGTCCGCTCACTTTGTACTGGTGGAAATGACTGCACAAGATGCAGCACAACAGATAATCTTGCCCTGAGTATATGTGCACTTTTTCTTTAAACAAAGAAAGTCAGGAATTAATCTGAGAATTTGGACAACAGAAAATAACTAGGAATTTCATTTACCTGCTGCAAAGACTATCTGGCCATTATCTCTTCTAATAAACGCACTAAGAGTGTCTCTTTTATGCTGCATGTTATTACCCTGGACCATATCAATCCACAGTGAGATACTATGAAATAACAGAGTGCGAGGTTTTGATGGTCAGGCTGGGACTAACAAGTCACTGAGTCAGACAGAATCCAGAATGAAAGTTAGTAGGTACAAGATGCAGCCACCAACAAGCTCAGGCAAGGTCACGAAAAGGAGCTAACTGCAGCATTCAGGCATTAACATAACCTACCATAACATTGTAAGTACCAACCAACAAGCTGTTTAGACATCATCATCAAGCCCATCTTTAAACTTTTTTATTCCTAGAATGAAGTTATAACAATTGAAGGTTTTCTAACACTATTATGGAAATGAAATAAGCTTTTTCTCAAACAGAGGATCCAATTTGAGACAGAAGTCTGATCCTTACCGATACATCGGGATCCATCCTCACTGGAATGGTAGCCCCTGCTGCACATTAACAGATTTCTCTGACAGGTATAGGATCCAACAGTATTGATACAGTTGAATCCAGGCTTACACGGCTCAGGAAGCGATGTACATTCATTAATATCTATGGAAGAGAAAATGTATTAGTATTAGCTATTAAATGAATCTGCTTCTTTCTGTTCCAGCCGTCATATTTTTTCTTTCATTTTGATTTATTATGCAATATATGTAGAGGCTGATGAAAATCTATTATGCCAGCATTTCAAAGCCTGACAATACGCAAATCCAATATAAAGTTTTTTTAAAGAGCAGCAACATTTGGACCAAATTCGGTGAAAGTTAAAGGAACATTAAACATGATCAATGTAGAGTTACTGAACAGTGTAAAGTATCAGCAGTCTGCTCAGTGCTACTGCACACAAAGTGCTGTAATCACACTTACCAACACAATTACCCTCTGGGTCTTGTAAAAATCCTTCCATGCATCGTTGCTTTGATTCACAATAGAATGATCCTTTTGTATTCTGACATACAAAGTTTACTTTACAACTATGAGTTCCTCTTACACATTCATCAATGTCTATTAAATAAGGAGAAAGAAACAATGTGTGATTAATTCAGCCATATTTTTTTTCTCCAATCCTGTTAAATAATTCGTAACCTATTTCCTCTTCTCTAGAAAGCGGGGTATGAATTATCAGATTTTCAAAAGGCCCCTGAAAGTGCACTTGTAAAATCTGAGTGTGCAGTTGTTTGTTCCTGCACATAGATAGGCTTCACAATTTTGCAGTTACATTTTTTGGGCTCCATTTCTGCATTGAAGTCCATGCAGGTGGGCCCCAGAACATCCACAGAGTTGCACTGAAGTCACCAGTGTAGATCCTAATGCAGGATCGGGGTCTAAGAGACCCACAGAAACATTGAGGCAGTATATTTTTTTGTGTGGACTAATAGCTTCATTTCTAAAGCAAGATGGACATTTGGCTCCTAACAGAATAAAAACTGTAGCTAAAATCTTGACACTTCAGAAGTCAGTGGCAAGACTTCACTGGCAGAACTGCAGCATGCCTGTGCGTGTATGACAGAACTGAACAAATCAGAAATAGCCAATCATTTATTGATGCCTTTTGCCTTTTTTCCCCTTCTGCTGTCTATGAGCAGCTAACGATTTTTCTCCAATTTACTTCTTACATGACATTATTTGCCAAATAATTTCCACATTTAACTCATGGTCTATTTGTTAGCAGTTTATTGGGAGATTTCAATATTCAAAATCCAAGCTGTGTTGGCCAGTTTTGCCTAGATAAACCGCTTGTATGGCATTGTTTCACTTCCCTGGCTGGATGAGAATAATTCTGAGAAAAAGGTTTCTGGTGTAAATACTCACATTTACAAGTTCAAAACTCATTTTCTGTGAGTTTTTTCTAATATTAGCTTATAATTTGCTGTTTCTGTGAACTCTCTTGCTGGTGAACTCGTTTGCTAGAATATTGCAAGGAAGGCAAATTTTAAAAAGGGGCACAAACACAAAATCCATGTTTTAATCAGGGGAATGCTTGCAGAAATGTTTGGAGGTATTCCCCCAGCTGCAAGTATTAACAAAAGATATGTTAAAGTTGTTTGCAGTGTTGTAGATGTGTTCATCCCCAGATATGAGAGAGACAAGATAGATGAAGTAATATCTTTTATTGGACCAGCCTCTGTTGGTGGAAGATACAAGCTTTCAAACTATACATAGCTATTCTTCAGGTCTGGGGAAGGAATTTCCCAGACCTGAAAAAGTGCTAATTTCCTTCCGAAGACCTGAAGAAGGGCTCTGTGTAGCTCTATATCTTCCATCAACAAAAGTTGGTCCAATAAAATATATTACCATACCACCTTCTCTCTCTCATATGTTAAAGTTGTCAATCTTCCAAAAGTTACTATGTTGTCACGTCTTTCTACCATGGAAAGAAGATGAAGTATCCAAAAAACAATGGAAACTTAGTACCTCATAAGTTTTAATGTTATAACTAAATGCCAAAGCAAAATAGTTATAGCAATATCAAGATATACATTCTTACAGAGATGCTGGAATTTTAGCCCTCAGGGTCATGCATTAATTTAAGGGCCACTTAAAAACCTGCTTTATATTTTTTACAAACCATTAAGAAGTCATATTAAAAAACAGTAACTAATTTATAAGGCTAATAAATGCTTCATAAATCATATAGGATCAAACTGTAGCACTAAGGCTCCCTCAAAGTGAGCAAGGGCTCCACAATCTGACCCGGTGTCTTTTCAAACATAGCATTATGTTAACCTACAGTTAAATATCTGGTTTATTTACAGTATAGGAATTCCAGTTACTACTCAATTATGTTTGCTAAGTGCCAAATCCTCAGGTCTATACTAAGGCCAACTGCTATTCAAGTCACTGAGAAATTGCCGGAATAAAAACAGAGGGGGGACACAACTCCTGGCTTCGAGCACTGAGGAAAGAGACATTCCTCCTCCCCCACCTCCCCACACACATGGTGCTCTCTTTCCTTCTCCCTCATACTCAGGGGCTGCATTAATATAGGAACTGCCATACTGGATGAAGCTGAAGGTCCATCTAGTTGAGTATCCTGTCTGCCCGTGACCAGCACCAGATGTATCAGAGGAAGGTGCTGGAACCCCATAGTAGACAGAAGTGGCATAATCTTTCCCCATGGAAGTCTCATCCTCATCCCTAATAGCTAGAGGCTGGCTTAAGCCTTGAAACATGAGGCTTTGGATCCCTTCCACAGTTCTATTAACTCCTCAGTAATGATATGAAGTTTCAGCTGGAGCCCCCTGAGTGTTGGAAACTGCCCTTCTTGGAAGATGCCAGCCAGGGATAGCCTTCAGCTGAGGAGTCCCATATAATCTGGTTCCACTGGAGAGCTACAAGAGACCAGCAGTTAGCACAGAGCCACCACTATGCATCTCAGGAGATCTGCAAAGTGTGAAGTCTGACCATCTATGTCTTTGGGGCTTGGGGATGTATAATTGACCTTGCCCTGCCCTGCCCTGTCCCACCCGCACCCCCAGAAAGATTCCCTTTACTGTGGTTTTCCTTCCC
The DNA here is from genome assembly GCF_026122565.2 of Emydura macquarii macquarii. Classification (NCBI taxonomy): domain Eukaryota; kingdom Metazoa; phylum Chordata; order Testudines; family Chelidae; genus Emydura; species Emydura macquarii. The sequence continues at coordinate 3,118,590 of NW_027131105.1, read as the reverse complement.
ATCCCTCTCCCATACGTTTTCCTGGGAAGATACAACAAGGACCCCAGCAGGCTCTGGAGCAATGCAGCAATATTTCCATTACGAACCATGGGATGAACCAGTTTTGGGAACAGCAGTTTAAAAAAACCCCAAAAACAAAGCATTGTGGGAAATTGGCCTTCCCTGGCTCTTCTGCATAACCTTTTCTTTAAAGCAAATGTTTTTGTGGTGGCCACTATTTTTCTCTCTTCTATTTAATATTAATCAGCAACAACAAAAATTATTCATAACTCCCCTTTCTCTCACCTTCCATTAAATAATACTCAATAGATGTTAGAAGCTTGCAAAAGACACAGACGCTAAAAAATAAATATCTACTGGCAGATTCTGATCGCCTTACTCAAGGGTCCACTCATGGAGTAAAGGTATAACAGTCTGGCCCTACATGAGCAGAGTTTAGCAGCAAGAATAATGAAAGATTGAAGAGTGCCTGCCTTACCAGCACATTCACCATCCTTAAGTTCATAGCCTGGTTGACAGCTGAGTTCTTGGAGACATGTAAATGATCCAACTGTATTAATACAGTGTTCCCCTCTCTTACAGGTGTGAGCTTCTGTTACGCATTCATTAATATCTACAAGAAGAAGCAGTTAGATAATTCAGTCTCACAAGCACCAAAAAATCTGCCTTTTCCTTTTCCCTTTGGGAAAGGCTCATTTTAAACCTTTGCTTCCATGTTTTGACTGAAGACATTTTATGTTGCAGTAGGCCAACTCAAGAGAATTCTAGGAAGATTTTTTTATTTCTCCTTTGAATGGCCGGCGAGCGATGTGTTCATCAAGGACAAGGGATGGACAGAATTGATTAGATACCAAAGTCAGTAGAGGTTTGATAATGAACGTCACATTTAATGGATTGAAACCCCTGTCTAAGAGAATGAGAAAGGGATTCAGACTTCAGGCTCATTAAAGGCTTTTCAAAGCTCAGGTTATCAGTCCTGCTGATTTGTGCCAAATGTACCAGAGCTGCATGTGTGAACTGTAGCATGGACTGTGCTTAGAGGCTATTCACATTGCTAATGGATACCCTCTATTGAAGTTGAACATTTTATTAAAACAATCTTGTGAAAATATGGGGAGGAGAGAGAATCCAAAAGGCTGAAATAAAGCTTTTAAAATTTCATTTCAACTGATCCACCTTCATGGGGATGGGGAGGGGGAAATATACAAATAGGAAAATGTCATATTTTCACTTAAATGTTGGATCATTTCAAGTGAAAAAAGGTACCTATTACGAAAAGAAAAATGCATCCCCCGAATAGATACATTTTGGCATAGTTTTGGATGGAAAATCAATCAAACATTTTGATTTCTGTACGTGTTAATAGTGAAAATTAGAAATTTCATGAGGAACAAAAATTCCTAAGTAACAACATGGAATGGAAAGACAAAGGAAGAAAATCATCATGCAAAATTCCCCTGAGATGTTAAACTTTCACACAGTTCTAGTTAAACCTATGATGGCAATTAAAAGCAATGCGAAACAGGAATATGAACACATTAACTACAGTCAGTCACCAAGCTTCTCTGCCCAAAGCTATTTTCACAGCATGCAACTGAGGAAATACTATGTTAATGAAGCCTCAAGAGTTCAGGTGAAAGAGCGTGGTTCCCAGATATGTACAGCACAGGTCACAACATCACCTTGCAAAGCTCAAAAACCACAGCAAATATTTTAAAAGCTTAGTCTAACAAGATCTGTAAAGCTGATTTTTTTTTAATCACAGCAGGAGAGGACCACAGGCAAAAATTTTAGACACCAATCTTGCACACACCTGTCCGTGACTTTACAGCAGTAAGTAGCCCCAACGGAACTGTTCGTGTGCATAAAATTAGTCACGTGTATAAGTTTGTGCAGGCTCAGGGCCTTAGCTTCACTGGAGTTTCCCTGATTATTTCTTACGTTTTTATTAGTTATTCTTCGAGTGCTTCATGCTGACTTTCCCAATACAGGAGATCAGTCCCTAACAATGCATCTGCAGTTTCGTACCATCAACTGGACATCCTTCGGACAATCCTGCAAGACCCGTGCACGCAGAATTTTCGCTGAGCTCAATGCATCTTTGACATACAAAGGGCTTGCAAGATTAGGCCCATGAAGCTTGCAGGGGTTACACAGTTCTTTCCTGTATGCCCTTCAATGACAAGCTTCAAAATTTTCATAAAACTTCATTTAAAAAACCCTAAGTGCTTGAACAGATTTGATGTGGCTTTTAAATTTTAAAAGAGTAGAGTATACCATGAATAGCCATTTATGGCATGTAACTTCTAGGGCCTAATCCTAATGAGAGTCTTTCCATTGACTTCAGTGGGATCTGGATCTAGGCTTTTAGCTTGCTAACGTTTCTCTGAGACAAAAAAATGTTCTCATCTAAACACATAAAATGATACATATAGTGTCATGTGAACTTAGCTTCTTCTGTACAAATTGTTAAAGGAAACAATGTCAGCATGGTAGGTGGGCAATGTTTGCCTGAAACACTCCACACAGTTAGCAAGTGTCAATCCTCTAAGGAAAGGGTTAAGTGGGTTCTGCCAGAAATAAGAGTTCTACAAAATATTTTCCCTTCTCCCCCATTTTTTCCAAATTACATTTTTTTCAGAAATTCCCCCGCCCTGGACAAACAAGTGGAACTCACTGGAATATTGTCCGTTAAATGAAATTTTATTGAAGCCAAAACGTTTTGCAGAGACGTTTGGGTTTTGAACAAGTCTTCATCAAAAGTGTTTTTTGTTTTTTTTTTTAAAAGGGAGATACTTATGCTTGATAGTCTGGGTAGGGCACTGGCCTGGGTCAAGCCCCCACTCTGCATGAAACACTCTGCTCTGAATCCAACCGAGCAGGGTCTTGAACTGTATTTCCCACATCCCAAACCAGTGCCCTAACCACCAGGTTATAGAGTACTCACAACATTCACAAAATTCTGGTTTTGCAAAGATGTTTACAATTTTTTATTTTGTTTCAATGTAGAGTTAAAATTTTTTTTGAAGTGGCCAAAAAATGGAATTGTCCTCCAATCTGCTCTAAAACCAAGTTTCTGCCTGTTCATCTCCCATAAATGGGAACTGAGAGGGTGCCCAGCACCTCCCAGGATCAGGCCCAACACACATGTATAATTGCTATTGGTACTAACAGGAGTTACAGAAAAATGACTGACCTATGCTCCATGCAAATACAAAGGAGGGAAAGGGGTGGTGATGGGCAAAAGTACATCTGTTGTCTCCTGACACCAATTTGCACAGGCCCAGAATACTGGCACAAAGTAGAGAAGCCTCAGAACTGGTTTAATTTACACTCAGAATTTCCAAGGCCATTCTGGCATTTTGGGATTTTCTTGGCATAGGTACGCCCTGGCCCTGAGCCTGCCCTGGTATTCCCAAGGACATGCCCTCTGGCACCAGAGCTAGCAAAGGCGCTGCAATGGTGGCTCTGTACCACCCAAAGATTCACTTACCCTGGGGGAATCATCAATGGGATGATGAAGACAGCTTTAGCACTGTTTTGGTGCTACCAGAATGATACAAAGCAGATGGAGTGGGAATGAGGGTCTTCCCCAATGTATTTTTTCAGCCAGGCCAATCTCTCCTTCTTTATGGATTATCCATAAAATTATTGGTGGTTGATAACCCTGCTCTCCTCAAATTCTGAGAACCACTCATCACATCTGTAAAGTGATTGACCTAGCACCAGAAAATCTGAGTCAGGTTTCACTAATCAGATAAAATTAATTCTTGCTGTTGGACCCGAGCATTGTCATCTTCTTTAAGCACCAGTCAGAAAAAATATGAGGAGGGGAAAAAACCTCACAGCCACAAGAATAAGGGAGAAAGAGAAAGTAGTAATGAGAAACAAGAAAATACTTTGGAAAGATATCACAGATTAGAATGATACAGTTATTTATTTGCTCTTTCAGAGTCCACAGCATTGCTGAAATGTGTGTGTGGGCTAGGAAAAGAAAAGTGGTTTGCATTGCCACCTTGTTGTCATCAGTCAAAACACTTGATGAGTAGATTGAAGCTGTATGCAGTGTGTGAGTGTGAAGCTAGTATAACTATCCTTTATTGCAGATCAGTAAAACCTGAAACAACATGTGGTCATAGGACACCACATATTAATTTTCCTGGAACTACTGTTTAAAATAGGAAAGTTCACATGCTGTCATTGTTTGTTTCTTGTGTCTTAGAAGCTGCCTTAGCTGCTAAGGGGATATTGGCAAAAACTTAGTAGCTGATTTTCTTGGATTTGTTTGTTCAGTTTAGTGTTATTTTTAAATAAACATAGCTCTACAGTAAATGTACACATTCTTATAAATGGTCAGTGCAGCCTTTTTTGGTGTTCTGCAGTTGCTCAAGAATTTTTCTCTCTCTTTAAATTACTTCAGCTCAAATTTGTTCTATGGAAGACATCTGTTTTATTTAGAATGGTTGTTCTTTTGCAACCATCCATCCCATCTCTTGATAGTTATGCTTGTGTGCAGTCCCTGCAGTACATAAATAAAGTGACCACTTACTGTGCGCTCAAAGAGGGAAAAAGAGTTTGGATGGGAGGCAGCAAAGAAAATGGTACTGTATGCTCTTCCCACGTAAATATGCGTGAGTCACATGGAAAGGAGCCAATGGTCTTTTGTGCGTCATGAATCAGACTCTAAACTGCCAATAGAAACAACCCCATTAAAAATATGCCGCACACCCTGGTTCTTATCTTTGGTAAACATGGAGCTTTCAAGAGTAACGAAATTACAACATGCAATCAAAAAAAGCTTCAGAGAGGAGGTGTTTGCATGCTGTTTAAACAGCTGGTGACTCTTCAGTGTGCCTGACTGACTTTCAGGAATTTTGGAAATCTGTTCTTGACTGCACCTGGAATTTTAATCTTCTACAATTTGACTCAAGGAAATGAAAGAGCAAATATATCAGCTGTTCTATTGTAGTGTATGGACAGTCCGTCTCCTCTCTGAAATACATACATATTGGCATTAAAAAAATTTAAAAAATCGTTTGCAGATATAGTATTAAATGCACAGTTCATTTGTCCCAAATAGTTCAAGATGGAGCACAAAAGCAATTAGTTTGCAGAGGATTCTTTAGGCAAACATGGCTGTAGTGAAAGGCTGAAATGGCAGCTCAACAAATTAGAAACCACATAATATTTGTGGCTTTTCTCTTTGACTAGAAAAGTTGAAAAAATGTTAAATATGGCACATGTTCTCCATGCACACCACACATACAGTAAATGTGTGTGCAAGAACAGGGAGCAGATATACAGTGTGTACATATTCAAAGTTACACTAGTCTCAAAACATCTGTGTCTCTTTAGCAATGATATTTGTAACCATCTGAACTATAGCAGAGAAATACATGACTTCATTTTTAGCCAGAGAACAAGGGAGGATTTTTGGCTTCACAGATGAGTTTTTCCTTCCGGATGTGCGTCATTTTAATAACAAACACAAAGTATATTTCAAAACTGCTAAGGTATCTTTTACTTGTGTCCGCTATGGGAACACCTTGTTATGAAACCATCAGAGGTGGGGATCAGAGGAAGTTGAAAAGTGAAAATGACTATAGTACTTGGGATACCCTTGCATCAAAGTGGTATACAAGTCAATGGCAAACATTCATTAATTTAGCTTCAAAACACTGTGTGAGGTAGGAAAGTACTGTTGTCCTTACTCTACAGATGAGGCTACTGAGGCACAGTGATGTAACCACCAATATTTTCATGAGGCTCCAAAAATTCTCTTAGGGTTACGTGCCCAGCAGCTTCCATTAAAGGTTATGGGAGGCTTTGAAAAAAGTGGACACGGGCATATAGGAAGAGCATAGGGGAGCACAGAACAACATCTGCCTCCCAGACTTGTGTTTTAACCTTAAAATCATCCCCCACTGATGTTGTGTTAATCATTTAATTAATTAATCTAAATTATTTTTATATTTAGATACATTTATTTATCTATCAGTATTTCAAAAATCTAGAAAAAAATCCATATCTGAACATTTGAAAAGCCAGGAAGGAAGTCGATTTGTTTGCATTCCTGTTCTGAACTTTGACATTGTTATTACTACGGCCATTTTCCTGCCAGCTCCCTCCTACTTCATGCCACATGATGCTCAGTAATAAAATGAGATCACAGAGCAATAGGGGAAAGAAAACCAGCAAAGCTGTGGTACTGCAGGGTTGCACATGATTCAGAAAATGATGCTATAAACAAGATCACAGGGCAGTCAGGGAAGGGAAGGGAGAAGGAAAATAATGACATATCTATAAGTACTATTATAACCACGGATGACAGTGATTTTCAGATGTTATTAGTGATCTCTAGGGCTTTAATTTTGGGATGCCTAACTCTAGACACCTTAAGAGGGTCTAATTTTCAGAGGATGAGTGCACAACATTTCTGAAGATTAGGCCCCTGAGATGTCTCTAGTTTGGTTTGTGAAAAATCAAGTCATTTTTGAAAATGCAGGCCATACCCTTTTGTAAGCAAGTAAAACCCTATTAAATGACAGAACGTTGGTAAAAACGGATTATTGTCCCACTCAAGATTATAAACCAGGGATGTTGTAACAAAGTATTGCAGGGTCTGATTTTTATTCTTACAATATCAGTGGCAGATCTATGGGTTAATCTGAGTATCAAAAATTCCATTGTTTTGGAATGCATTTTCTACAGACGCTTTGTTGCCTGGATTTGTGCACATTTCATGAGATAAATTTATAAAGCTCTTGTACCAAAGCCCCAAACCTAAAGCAACAGAATTTATCCCGCCCAGACAGGTCAAGACATTCTATGCTATGTTTGTCCAATTTAATTGTCATCTGAATTTCTGCTTTTCACAACTGTAAACTTTTATGGCTTTCCAGCTGAATAATATGCATCCTGAGAATGTACTGCTGGGGAAAAAGCCAAATAGCTCTAGAACACATAATAGTAAAAACTGTTGAGTGAGTGGTGCACATGTGTTTTTACTAACACACACTGAAATGTCATATGCCAAGATGGCAAGAGAGCCTTTTAACACAAATGGCTGAAATGCATTGCATAGCATGAAAAATTATGACACTTTAGTGAATGGCTTACACCTATCATCTTACCAACACATTTTCAATGCATGTTGAGTATAAAGCCCTCTGCACAGATCACTCTGTGGTTGATACAGTAGAATGATCCCAATGTGTTCACACATAATTGGCTTCTGGCACAACTGTGAGCACCTGTAAGGCACTCATCCAGATCTATATCAACATGTTGTAACCAAAAGGGAAAAACAGAATTCTATTAGCTTTATTCCTGACATGATACAATATTTCTTTCACAGCGGAGCTATTTAAAAAATGTGTGTTGGAGCTATCATGTTATTAACATATTACAATTTAAGCAGAGCATTACGTCCAGTGCAAAGGATACAATTAACATTCCAAATTTTACCTTGCGCTGTTTAGAGAGAACCATTTCAACACTGACATTAGTGAAACAAGCTGATTTCCATCATGACTAGATTTGAGTAAGGATTCATAGGGAACAATTTATCCCTGGATTTAAACCTCTTGTTTTTGTTCATGGAATTTCTGGAGTTCCTTGAATTCATCTGATATTGAATAGCTTTTGAGAATTTATGTTTTAAAAAATATTAATACTGGATTGATTGGGAACAGTTCTCTGTGAGAGCTGCTATCCAGAAGATGCTATTCAACCTTAGTTGATGAGTTACGATTGGTCAGTTATTTATTATTGTTTGATAAGTAAGGTAACACACAGGAGATTGTATATGTTCCATGATTGGAGGACTGTGCAAGCACTCCCTATGTGAATATTCAGATGTGTAAATTTAAAATTTGTTCTGTGAACAATTATGATCTGACTTTTGAAACTCACTGTAAATACCTAGGCCAAATATTCAGAAGGTGTAAACTGAAGTCCATGGAGCTCTGCTGATTTATATCATCTGAAGATCTGGGCCACTTATGCCAGTGAAACTCAGCATTCAAGTGTTCCAGGACAGCAAACACAAAAAGGCCAGTGAAAATTCATTTAAGATTGACAGATGTCCCTCTCTGCCCCCCACTACTTGCCCAGCACCAATCATGGCAAAACCCATTTCACATATGCAGTGTAGTTGTAGCCATGTTGTCCCAGGATATTAGAGAGACAAGGCGGGTGGGGTAATAACTTTTATGGAGCAACTTCTGTGGGTTAGAGCTTTCGAGCCACACTCTTAGAGCTCTTCTTCAGGTCTGGGAAATGTACTCCCAGTGTCACAGCAAAATGCAAGATGGAACAGATTGTTTACCATAAGTAGTTAACACATATTGTAAAAGACCATTCAAGTTAGAGTGGCCCGTTAACACCTCTGCAGTCATAGCACAAAAAGAGGGGGTTAGTGGGTTACAGATTGTTGTAAAAAGCCATAAATCCAGAGTCTGTGTTCAGTCCATGGTTTTTAGTATCTAGGAGAGTCATGAATTTAAGCTCCCAGGCTCATCTCTTGAAAGTGTTTTGCAGCTTTCCTTTGAGGATGAAGACTGATAGGTCAGATACAGAGTGATCACTTTGTGAAAATTGCCTACCCACAGGTGATGTGGTGTTTTTTTTCTGTTTTATCATTTTCCTGTGAGAGCTCATTCGAGAGTAATGCTCCTCTGGTTTCGTCACGGACCAGACACAGACACTAGATTTATGGCTTATTACAACACCCACTAACCCCATCTTTTTGTCCTATGACTGCAGAGGTGTTAACAGGCCACAATTCCTTGAATAGTCCCTTACAATATATGCTAACCACTTTTGCTAAACAACTGTTCCACCATGCATTTTGTTGTGATGCTGAGAGTACCTTTCCCAGACTGAAAGAAGAGCTCTCTGTGGCTCAAAAGCTTGTCTCACTCACTAACCGAAGTTGGTCCAATAAAAGATATTACCTCACCCACTTTGTCTCACTGAAACCCATTTCAGTCATTTGAAAATATATACATTATATAACTTCTGATGGTGAAAATAACCTTTCCATATAAATTAGGGTTGAAGGCTGGAGTTCACTCCTCCATCTGTAGAGAGAACACAGATCTGTAGCATAGCTTCTCTTGGCTTCTATGTGCTCAGAGGATGGAATGGTAGCCTCTGTCACTTCACAACTTCATTGCAGAGTGTCTGGGCTCTTCTGCGTGCCATGTTCACTGCACGTTGTTCCCGTCGACGCAGCGCTACGCCACTTGCGAAGGTGGTCTTAGTACGTTGATTTCTGGATCGACTGAGCGGGTCTGCACTGACAGCTCAGTCGATCCAGAGAAATTGATCTTACGGCAGTGACTTTGCCGCCGTCATTGTAGTCGTAGCCTTAGTGAAAAGGTGATACTAATAAGATCTTGTGCTTTAACAACAGGTATGATCTGACAAATCTTAACTACTTTGCCTGGCGCACAGTCAAGGAATGCATCTTTAAACACCACAGTGGAAATGGCTAACTACGCAATTTTTCAAATGACCCGATGGATGTTGTAAGTGATGTCTCTGAGGTGTTCAAACACTTTTCGCATCCCTAGCCCATCTGGTTTTAAATACAGTACAATAACGTTAACTCTCTACTATTACCTGTAGTTAGTAATACCAAAAATAATAGATTCTTAGAGAAATGTCCATGAGGCTCCCAAGACTAATAGGAACCATATTTTATGTTTTTAATCTATTATCTCAGTGGCAACACTTTAACCATCTACTCACCTTCACAGGAAACCCCATCAGCCATGAGCGCATATCCAGTAAAACAAGAGCACACAACATTTTCTTCCACAAAGTCACAGATGTGCTTGCAGGGGCCATTATCTAGACAAAGCAAAGTTTCACACACTTTAAAATTCAATGCAGAAGTCATTTAAAGATCCAAAGCGTTGTTCACCCAAGTATAATCCCAGCTATGGCAGTACAATATAAAATGCTTGAACAATCAATCTCTTCTGGTAACCTTAAATCACTACTTACCATCCTTCTATTACACTCTATAAACACACCTGTATGGTTCCTATCCGTGTTACTTAAATTACTCTGCACCACTGTTCTCCTTAAACTAACCTATATAGCAAGTGTGTAATAATCTTGAAATTAGAGTCTAACCTCAGATTACCTCACAATTCTCCAAGCTCTTCAGTCTAATATCAGAAGTAATTTATGTATGGACGTGCACTGAAATGAAATCAGCCAAGGGAGCTTTGGAATTCCATTCCATCCTCAAACATTCCTAAACCATCTGTGTCCACACCTCATCTGTCAGACATACCTTTGCACTTATTTTGCTCTACTTGTAAAAGTTTATTAGTAGAAGGCTGAATATTAGAGGCTTCTGGAGCAATGGTGGCTTCCACTCCTAAGTCAGGGTTTTGTCCATCATCAATATCTGCAAACATATACAAAACAAAGACAATAGAGAAGAATGGCAATATCACATCCCTCAAGCACCAGAAGCAAAGCCTTTCATTCATTTATGCTATTTTCTGTAATATATAAGGATCCATTTTCAGATGGCCTCCATAACTGCTCTTGCAAAATTTATGAAGGTGACAAACTGATATTTGTGAGCTTAAAACATAAAATATAGAGTACAAGCAATTGTCCACAGAGCATATGCACATGCAGAGGGTTGAATGCATAAATGGATATGCTCAAGAATGTAGCAGGCAGGGTAGCCTGCTGAAAATTTCCTCCACCAAGTTAAATTTTTCTTGTATGTGTCAAAATCTAGTTAATCACATAATAGTGGTTTATGATTTAAGCCTTAGACTGGTGCTCTGCCATGAAGCCAGTGTCCATGTCTTAATTCCTAATGTGAACTGCATGGTCAATATATAAAAATATATGTAGTCTTTATACATATGCCATACATTCTATTACAATGTCACTGAAAATACAATAGTCCACTTTTGTAGGCCCAGGGTGCCAGAGAACATCATCCAAATAGGCAAGTAGGAATTTTGGTTACTAACATCTATCATTTCACTTACATTTCTAAAAAACCTTTAAAGGGATTACAGCAGATCTAAATGAGTGCTCTGCTCTGTTATATCAACAGGAGCGATCCAGTTTGTGTATGCCATCAGTTTGTGTCTAAGCTGAACAGGGCCCATTTCTGCCCTCAGATGTGCAACTCCTGCTGACTTCAGCAGAAATGGTACATACATATCTGAGGACACAGTACAACTCACCAAGTGTATAGCAATGAAAGACGACTGACCAGAATTACTGCATGGGGATTTTCAATTAAAAAAAAATCATAACTATGTAATGGATCCCAGGACACTAGAGAGGAAGAGGCAAGAGGAACGGGCAGGGCAACTTCATGTGATATTTCCCAGCCTCAGAAAATAAGGCAGGAGACACAGACATGACTGATACAGATAGATTTCCAGCCAGTGAGGATAAACCAACCCAGCTAAGAAAAATAAAGGTACATTTTGTCTGAACCAAGACATCACAGATTAATCCTCTGCAAAAACAGAGGTTTTCCTTTTTCAAAATATGAACATGGAAATGTAAATTAAAAGAAAAAAATCAATTCTGCAGAGAGTTCGGAGGGGAAGGGAAGTTATCCATACCTGAGAATCCAGGAAACTTACTGGGGGACAGAGGGAACAGACATATAAAACATGATTGATTTGTTGTGTACCTCATCAGGAGGAAAATATTAAACAGGAGGAATAAAAACTCCAGTAGGAGCACTCAGAACTATAACTGGGAGGAATGGAGATTAGCCAGATATCCAACTATATGCACGTCTCTTCTTGCTTCATACTCAGGCATCATCAAGGGCCCTGTTCTCATGCACTGTATCTTCCCCTAGCACAGCATGAAAACAAGACATGTAATGCTGGATGAGGAGATACTCACTGCGTACTATGGTCAGAAAGAGAAAATGGGAAGATTCCATGGCTACTAGACAGCCAACAGGACATCTGGTACTACATTGCAATCTGACAGGGTAATGAAGCATGCTTTCTTCCTAAACTCATGCACAATGTGGAGATGAGCTATATAATCTTGCTTATAGTGCAGCAGTGTCAGTGGAATACTGGTGCAGAGGCCCTGTTCCAGATACACCATCTGTATCCCACAGCTCGGGCTCTTTCAGCCTTGACCTGCATACAGAACTAGTGTTACTAAGTGTCTAGCTTAGACCCAGGCTTCCCTTAAGAATTTGGAGATTACTTCATCCTGAACAGTGGGTACAATTTTCTAAAAGCACCTAAGTAACTTAGGATCTTTAGTCTCATTTTCAAAAGTGATTTAGGCCTTTAAGAGCCTACATTCCATTGATTTTCAATGAGAATTAGGATCCTAAGGGCCAGATTTTCAAAGGCATTTATGAACCTAAAAATGCAGATGGGTGCAGACTGGAATTTTCAAAAGTGCCTAGACACCTGTCTTCACCTTTAGTCACCTAAATACCTTTATGAATCTGGCCCTATGTGCCTAAGTCATTTTTGAAAATGGGACTTGTGTTTCTACAAGCCATTGGCACTTTTGAGAACATTAACATGAATGACTACAGTGCTTTATAGATTTTACATGTCATCTTAATTTATTTTAAGCCTTCCTTCTAATCATCTAGGAAGTCACTGAAGGGGAAATAATAATGTCTGAAAAACAGAATGCCCATATACTACTTCCCACGTCTTGGAGGACATTTTTATTTGTTAAGATGAAAACAAAGTTAAATTGACGTTGAATTTTATCATATATATTTTAAAGAAGAAGAGTCCACTTTAAAATAGAAGCACCAGAGAAAAAGATTTGACAAGGAAGTGGTTTGCATATTAAATGTGTTCCTGTTCTTGAACAGAGATGGGCAAAAGATTGTATTGTATAATATAATATAATCGACCATCCTCAAACTTTCATTGAAAGCTCCATACAGACTTATTTGGAGTATGTTAGCAAAAGCTCTTTCAACTATTTTCACCATTGCTTCTCATTTATATTCCCTAAGATATGATTTGAGGAACATTATTGGAAGCTGTGGGTGCTCAGCACCTATCATGATATTTCCTAATATACCTATCAGCTTCAGACAGGATTGGAAGCACCAATGAGATGTTGTTTGCTCTTTTTTGGAAGTCTGACCAGAAGCAGTCATCACCAAAAATCTTATAAGAACTCATCATCAAGTCAATTCCCCAGGGATGCAACCTCCGTTGTAAATCAAGCACCACTGGATTGGTCTCCAGCTCGGTGCTTGAGATGGCCTGTCTGGAAGACAGGAATGACCCTTTCACAAGTTTCCATTGGTCATTTGCACACCTCAGTGGCAGAGAAACTCTTGATCATTTCAGCTACAATGACAACTGACCACATAATTGCAGTTGGTCAGCTTCAGCATAAAGGCCCTCATTAAGTACACACACAACCCCTGGAAAGTCTGTTCCCAAAAGTTTTCTTAGATAAGTTTACAGACCCAAGATGTTAAAAAAATAATAATTCCAAATTAAACCCAAAAGCAGAACTCTGATTTGTCCCAGCGCTAATTCTGCATATAGCAGCACTTATCTGATGTGGCTTTAAATACAGCAGTCTTGCAAAATTGCCATGGAAATTCACCACCAGACACAAAATCTACTACCCCATCACTGTGCTTCTGATGAACAAATAAATAAATTAGAACCAGGTGAGAAGGTGATCTAAATCTTGCAAGGCTGGAGTACAGAACTGTTTTCATTACCACTTCTGGATCAACCTCCAGCCCCAGAACCCTTTAATATAAACAAAAGAGCAGACAGCTGTAGCAAGAGCATGGTTAAACAAATATCTCACTGATGTAACTTTCTTAACTTTATGGTGAGAAGAATGATATAAGAAGAATTAATTATTTAGATTTGGCTGACAGTACTTGGAGTCTCAGGAACTTGGTCATTGGATGGCAACTTTTCTTTTGCTCATTAAATAATTATGGAATGTTTACATTAAAAGCACTTGTAATTAACCTAAGGTTTTGACTTTTCAGATTATCTGACTTGAAATCTTGCCATTGGAGAACTTCAAACTTCCAAACAATTACAACATAATAGGCTTTCTTTACAAGCCTTCCGCTGCATTAGGTAACTTTATATCTTATATCTCTGGACAGAAGTCAATGGATTTCAGAGAAAATTAACATTCAGGAAGCAATACCATGTGTCTGACCTGAATAAAGATGATCAGTTTCAACTGGAAAACTAGCCATGACATACAAAATACCTCACATGACATATACTCTGCAAATGCAAAGCATTACAAATCTTTTTTTTTTAAATTGCTTTGTACATGCTAAATATGCACCTTGATCTCATGCACTTGATATCCATATACAATAAAATAGACCCTTGAACAGGCACTCAGCTTTCTCTTATTAACTAATACATTTTGCCTATGCTTGAAAGTTGACCAAAAGAAGAATTTCAAACTGGGAAAAGCTTTCATGCACAATCGGACATGCCTTCCTCCTTTAGGATCTTTTGAAAATGCCATCCAAACTGCATTTACTTTTACATTTGTCATATTTTTTCTGTAATGTATACAAATTAAAAAAGTTGTGGGAACATTTTTAAAAGGTTCCCTCCCTCGTTCACACTCCAACCTTTTCTGCTTGTACATTCTGATGTGAAGTCATATGCCTGATAAAAAGAGAATTTGAAATTATAGATGCTAAAGGACAAGTGAGTTTGGAAATGAAGAAGAAATTGGTCACATCCTCAGTTTGAACATTAGGCTGGACCTTTTTAGAAGGATCAGATTTGGTTCAGATTATTAGTATCCCCAACCCAATAAAAGCTGTGTTTTACTGCCAACAACTCCCTTTGAACCTCCAAAGAATTGTTTAGAGTAGTACTAAGGAAATCTAGCACAAGAAAAGGTAGATGATTAGTTGAAATTTTTCAAAGCAGTCTCAGGTGTTCAGATATGCATCTTCCATTCTTAATGGATCCTTCAATTCTTAATGTAAGACACATGTCTAAGCCCCGTAGATAACTTTGAAAATCTCAATGAATATTAGGAAACGATTCCTAATTGAGAGCTCTAAGACTCAAGAAAAGTGGAAGCTCCACTGCTTCGGTCATTTAAAACGAAACTGATAGACTAGACAACACATCTGAGGGAGTGATCCTACTTACCTAGTTGCTATGATTTCCTAGTTTCCTTGCAAAAACTCTCTCCCCCCATCATTTAATTCACACTCTTTTTCCAGATAGTATGAGACTAAATAAAAAACCAGATTAAACTTGGACAGGTCAGTAAAGGTGGCAAGGTGGGGATACCAGCAGTCATGTATGAGATGACTTTTCTTCATTAGTTTCCTGTCTGTTTTTCTCACCTGGATTACAGCTGAGCCCATCATCTTGCAGAGTAAATCTTGGGAAACATGAACATTTGTAAGATCCCACTGTGTTGATGCACAGGTGCTGGCAGAGCTCTCCAGGATAGACAAGGCACTCATCCAGGTCATCTCCCGGTAAGTTGTTGGACAGTTCAGCTTCGTTACTGATGGACAAGGCTTCATTGTGATCCTCAATCTCTGAAACTACCAACATTCCAGAGTCATAAAGAAAGGTCAGAACCCAGAGGATACTGCATGTACTGTCATTGTTGCTATATGATACAGTACACTAGGTCATGCAAAAATAAACCACCAGTCACAGTGAAACCCACTTTAAGCAGCTATTTAGAGCAAGTATTTTTTCTTTGTCCTTTTAAGCGGTAGTTCTTTAACTAAATGTCAAAGATAATTGTGTAAGTTCTGAGGATGTAGTTCTCTAAATCGACCACGGACTAAAGGGAACTGCCAGTTGAAGGGTCCTTCATGCACTTTCACTGTGTTTGTAAGGTCCACTCTATTATTATGTGCATGTCAGTAGTGTCTAGGGGCCCCGACTGAGACTGGGGACTAACTGTGCTGGGGGCTGTACAGAAACGCAGTAAGAGCCAGCCTCTGTCCTAAAAGCTTACAATCTACAGAGCCAAGTCAGAGAAAAGATGGGAGGGGAACCAGAAGCTCAGAAAAACAAAGTGACTTGCCCATGCAAAAACAGACGGTCAGTGGGAAAGGTGGGAGTAGAATCCAGGTCTCGAGACCCAGCCCAGCGCTTGATCCCTTGGACCATGCTGACTCTGTCATTACCCATTATAATGTCATCTTGGATAAACTCACCGATATGCTTCCAGGGCAGATGCTGCACCTGGACTCAACTCTCGGTCTCTCTCGTGGGCACTCTTTCTAAGCCACAGGTCCTTGGATGTACTTCTCTTAGGGTGGAACTTTGTGGCACACCCCAGTTTTAGGCTGTGTCGCCAGGTTACAGTACCCTGTCTTGCCAACCATGTTACCCCAGCAGGCCCACTGGGTTTCAGTCTTTGCTATACATTTCTCTCCAGGAGCTGTGATCAGCTGACAAACAGTGACTTATGACAGCTTTTTCAAAACATGTACAATTTATTTATCCATAGGAACTTCACTAGTACTGTGACCAGGTTAAAATGACAAAAGCCTAAATGGATTATCCTCCTAAACCTTGGCCTTTCCTTGTTGGTTCTAGGTAGCTCATAGCACTGGGGTAGATGAGGCAGATGGCCCATGAATCCTGTATCTCTCAGTCTGATTTCTCCAGTCAGTGTCTCTCCCCTTAGCTCACAGGGGTTTTATTCATTCTTTTGTTCAACATTTCTCAGTCCCTTTGTCTGACTTGGGACCCTGTATGTTTCTCCAGAGGGGGTCAGCAATAGCCATTCACCAAGTATTGTTTCTTTGAGCCAAGGCCTTGATTATATTGCTTGATTTGTCCAGAGAACTCTCTTTGTAGCTGGAATGCTCATTTTTGCTACCCCTGGAGAGATCATGGTCTAGGCCTTAGCAAATCTGTAGTTGTAGTGGTGTTCCCCTTCAGATCACGTAAATTCCTGTAACTTATTCTGTGGTTTGGCGAAAATAAAATTCAGAGTTTCTAATGTATGTTCGTATGTGCTCAGATATTCAGGGTTTCATCCCATATCATTTCAGGGTTTAGAAACAGTACTGAATATGAAACAAACGCCTTGTTTTGTTCCTAGCATCTTGTTTTAAAATCACTTAATTTCAACTCTTTGAAATGCCCCCCCCCCCACTTTAAAAATAAACTATCCTCTGCAATGAGAAGCAGCAGCAATTACATCGAACCCTTAGCAAGAGAAAAGTTGTTTTCTTAAATCCTCAGCCTATCAAGTTTAACAATAAGACAATTCCCAGATTTCACCAAAGCAGGGATGCTTCAAGCAATCAGAAGGGGATGGGGGGTGGGGGTGAGGGAATGTGCTTGCTTCAGATAATTTTAGTGTACTTACAGTAGATGACTAACTAATGCTCTCTTGCCCTTTTTCCTATTCTTCCCTCTTTGTAGCTTACAAACTGCTTTGACTAGATCAAGGGCCTGAGTGAACAGCAAGAGCAAAAGGAGTCAAGCATCTGTTCATGTGCAGAGTCAGAGTTTTAAAAAAGAGCCCTGCTAAGAAGCAAGGACAGAAGAGAGAATTTTCTGATATCCTGTGGATAGTTTGAACAGATAACCCTAATGCATCAAAAACTCCTTTTTTAACAGTTGTGTCCCTTTAAAGGGGAACTGTTTATGAGCATTCTGCTTCTGGAAGACATTTTAATTAATTACACAGAACACATACTATCTAGCAGATATGTGCTTTCGTCAGGCTACTTCCTCTGGTTGACTGGAAGTGCCTCTCTTTCTAACAGGTGTAGAGCATAACTTCACTACAGATTTAAAGGGGTTATATTGTATTTCTGTATCAGTTTTGATTTGGTGCTCACAAAGAGTTTCCTTTCAGTAGCTTTGTTTCTTTACCAAGTATTTGTTTAAGCCAGCTCCATGGAAATACACATTACTATGCTTCCTGTTATGCAAAAGTTAATTAAATGTCAGAAAAAAAAATCGAATGCCATGTTAATTATTTCATGCATTTTAAAAGAGTAATTTATGAAGCATTAAAGTAAAACACAGTAATTCTTCAGTTAGACTTGTCATACCCAAATTAAGATCCTAGGGGAAAGGAAGAAGATACAGAGCTGAGCAGACTGGTGATAGGAACATTATGCCTACAACGTACACACGCAGACCTAGCGGCTTTAGGGGTGATGGGGCAGCATGCTCACAGTATCCTGTCTACTCCAGAGCCCTGATTCAGCAAACCATCCCTATTCAGCATAGCATTTAAGCATGTGCTTAACATTCATCATCCTTAAATCTCATTAACATCAATAGGACTTAAGCACATGCTTAAAGTCAAAATATTTGCTTAAGTGCTGTGCTGAACTGGGGCCAGATGCTGTCCAGTGCCTGGCAGGGGTGGGAGAAGCACAATAACCACACCTCCAAACACCCAGGTCTGGGTCATTTGGCCCTGCCAGTAGGGACCCCTCTCCAAGACCACATCCATGTGCTCAGGGACAGAGACAAGTGCTACATAATGGCAGCCACCTGTGCAACTGCACAGGGCCCAGAAGGGAAAGCTCCTTCTCTAAAAATACGCAATGGATTTTTGCAACTTTTCACATGCTGTAACTGTCTAAAGAATCAGACTATTGTGGTATCTTCATGACTGTTCTGTGCATCCTAACAAAACATGAAATGATTACTGAAGACATTGGTACACATAGTTCCTTTTTCACTCTACTTCTGATATGCTGTACAGCAAACAAAATTCTTTAGGAGAGACCTTTGGAGATTTTTTGGCTGGAATTTCCAGGAGCTTTGAAGACTTTCACATGAAAGCATTGAATATCAAGGTTACATGAAAGCACTGAGAACATCAGGGTCACATTTTATACAGTCTTACTTTTTAAGTTCCCATGTAAATCCTTAGCCTTCCAATTTTTAAAAAAATGCTCAGTGTATTTTTTCCCTGCTACATGCTACTACTCTGGAAAAAAATCAAGTGTGGAGTAACCCCCTCTCCTCTGCCCTAGGTGAAAACATACACAAACGTTGTCATTTCCCCCCGGAAATCTTTAAAACATTACATCTTAAAAGGCTTTCCACTCTTTAAAGAGAAAATACATAAATAAATAAAAGCCTGCTTGTGTTCTAGATTTCTGTTTCTTATTGAAGTTCCACAGCTTTTGAATATCAGAAACACATGTAACTCAGCACCAACTGCTGACTAACAGGGTGGGAGAAGAGAACCCAGAATGCTAAACGGCTATCAAGAGGGACAACAATTACTTGTTGTTTATGTGTAACGGATGCCTGGTGCATCATGTTGGAGAGAGGATGATCCAGCGGTTAGAGAAAGGGAGCAGGAGTCTTGACGCTACCATTCTATTCCCCGTTCCACGACTCCCTCACTGTGTAACCTTAGGTAAATTCACTTAACCGCTCAGTGTCAGGATATTAATTTAGAAAACAGATACGACACTATTTGCATAACTTGCAATGATGCTGTGGGGCTTCATTAATGTCTGGAAAGCACTTTGAGTCCCTGAATAACAGGTGTTGTGGTATTTAATGCAAAACAAGGATAGTCCAATCTGTTCGTTTTGGTTCACCTGCATTTTGCAAACCTTATTCAAGAGATTTTGTTTGCACCATAAACCAGGGTCCAGATTGTTTGATGGGAACTCAGGGTTTGGCCACACGGGAACTCTGGGGTGTAAATCTATAGTGCACAAAATCTATAGTGCATTGCATGCTAAGACACTATGTGGACCTTGCTATTGTGCACTAAAAGTCCTGTATCATGCTTTGACCTACTGCTGTCAAAGCACACTATGGAGCTCGTAGTTCATGGTAGCAGAGTCCAAAAGGCCAATTAGTGTGCAGAAAGCTAGCATGCTGTAGATTTACACCCTGGCTTGCCATGCACTAAGTGGACGTGATATACCTTGACTTTAGCAAAGCTTTTGATACGGTCTCTCACAGTATTCTTATCAGCAAGTTAAAGAAGTATGGGTTGGATGAATGGACTATAAAATGGATAGAGAACTGGCTAGAGCATAGGGCTCAACGAGTAGTGATCAGTGGCTCCATGTCTAGCTGGCAGCCGGTCACAAGCGGAGTGCCCCAGGAGTCGGTCCTGGGGCCGGTTTTGTTCAACATCTTCATTAATGATCTAGAGGATGGGGTAGATTGCACCCTCAGCAAGTCTGCAGATGACACTAAGCTAGGGGGAGTGGTAGATACCCTGGAAGGTAGGGATAGGATACAGAAGGACCTAAATAAACTGGAGGATTGGGCCAAAAAAAAATCTAATGAGGTTCAACAAGGACAAGTGCAGAGTCCTGCACTTTGGATGGAAGAATCCCATACACAGCTACAGAATGGGGACCGATGAGCTAGGCAGCAGTTCTGCAGAAAAGGACTTGGAGGTAACAGTGAATAAGAAGCTGGATATGAGTCAGCAGTGTGCCCTTGTTGCCAAGAAGGTTAATAGCATATTGGAGCATTGCCAGCAGATCGCGGGAAGTGATTATTTCCCTCTATTCGGCATTGGTGAGGCTGCATTTGGAGTATT
This sequence comes from Emydura macquarii macquarii, assembly GCF_026122565.2. Classification (NCBI taxonomy): domain Eukaryota; kingdom Metazoa; phylum Chordata; order Testudines; family Chelidae; genus Emydura; species Emydura macquarii. The sequence goes on along the minus strand of NW_027131105.1, from coordinate 3,098,043 downwards.
GTGTCCACAAAAAGGATGTGGACAAGTTGGAGAGAGTCCAGCAGAGGGCAACAAAAATGATTAAGGGGCCGGAGCACAAGACTTATGAGGAGAGGCTGAGGGAACTCGGCTTGTTTAGTCTACAGAAGAGAAGAATGAGGGGGGATTTGATAGCAGCCTTTAACTACCTGAAAGGGGGTTCCAGAGAGGATGGAGCTAGGCTGTTCTCAGTGGTGGCAGGTGACAGAACAAGGAGCAATGGTCTCAAGTTGCAGTGGGGGAGGTCTAGGTTGGACATTAGGAAAAAGTTTTTCACTAGGAGGGTGGTGAAGCACTGGAATGGATCTGCGGCTTGACAAAACCCTGGCTGGGATTATTTAGCTGAGGTTAGTCCTGCTTTGAGCAGGGGGTTGGACTAGATGACCTCTTGAGGTCCCTTCCAATTGTATGATTCTATGATTCCATGGGGACAAGCTCTCGGTTTTGTTTTGTGCAAAGCCTCTTGAGTTTTGCTACCCCTATAAAAAGGCACCCACCCACAACTTTACCTTTGCTATCTTCCGTGGGAACGACCAACTGACCTTCAGCCATCCCATTCCAGCACCAGTGACTCTGGGGGGCATGGAAAGGCAGCTCCACCATCCTCCTTTGTTGTTTTGGTATGGCTGCTACCCACCAATTCTCAAAGGGTCTTTTGAGGGCTCAGCTGCCCATCTGCCTATGGCAAAATGTCAGGAAACAGATTGCCCTGCTGCTGCCACCGCCACTCCATTTGCTGAGCCTGAGAGACAGGAGCCCCCATTCTCCTCAACTGTACTTGGTAGGGAGCTACTTACTTCTGCTGAAAGTGGATTCAAAGACAACGATCGGGAAGAAACGTAGCTAGCGACGCTCTAAGTCTGCATTTTGAAGAGAAGTGATTTTTCAGTGAAACTATTCATCACACCCTGTGGAAACTACTTGGCTTTACATCAATGTTGGGACAAGGAATAAGGAAGCAAGAGGACTGAGAGCTTGTTTAAGGCCTTTTTTGCATGGGGAGTTATTCCTGATTAACTCCATGTGTTTATTGATGCCCTTATTACAGAATAAGAGTACCTTACTCCAGATTTGCTTAATATGGTGGAGTTAATCAGGAATAGTTAATCTGCTTTAAATTCACACCCTACCTCATTCCAGATTAACTTTCATGTGTAAACAAGATCTAAAAATTAATAAACATTTCCTGCACCCAGAAAGGAACGGCCTATTTGGCTCAGTGAAAGCTTTGTGAGTAACCATTCTGGACAGTCTAGTAGGCTGCATTGTCCGGCCTGGTGGCTAATGAAATACGAGCAGATGGGAGAGTGCCCCAAGTTCAGGGGCATCTAAACTTTTTCTGAACCAATTCAATCCATCTTTAGTCCAAAGCCAGCACCATTTTTCCATCTGAAAGTGAAAACCACTTTTTTTTTTTTTTTTTTTTTTTTAAATAGCCCGGAATGAAGAAACCTCTCATCTGTAATTAAAACCAAGGTACCTACTTCTCTCTGGCGTCACTGTTGGCAGCGGCTCGGGATGCCTTTTTATTTCTGGAGGGATAAGATGATCTTCTCCTTCACAGCAAGATAGCATCACATGGTTGCAGGGATAGCCTAGATTCGGGTTAGACTCACAGGTTTGCCCCTCACTTTTTACTTTCAGTCCCAGAGAGCAGCAATCACAACATTGCTGTAAAGGAAGGAGATAGTTAGCAACCTACCTTTTTTGTGCCCTGTGTTATATATATATAAATAGAGGTGGGCCCAAGTCCCAGAACTGGAATCAATCTGAACTTTCCCCCAGGAGCAAGGATGTCTGAATCAGTGGTTAGGGTTTAGCCAGTTACAGAAATGGGAGCCTTACTCTGCTTCTTTTGGCCAGTCCAGTACAGAGAGGGTAACTGAAGTTGGATGGATATTAAAATCTAGCTGCAACGTGGAGTTAAGTTATTATTCATACAGAAGCAGAAGGCAAGTGCTGTAGGAACAGTTGCTCATAACTGTTGCATGTGCTAGTCATTGCTTTGGATATATTTTGGTACACCTTAGATTAGATCTGGAAAATCTGTAAATTCTTTGAGGCAATGCCAACTGTATGTACAGAATCTTAACAAGCAATCATTCTGCCCCAGTTACTGTCTGTCTGTCAGATTTTTTTTTTTAAATAAATACCTTACTTCATAGAGCAAGTTACCATTTCACTGGTTTCTCAGTAGATTTGTCTTTATGTTGGATTTCTGACAAAACCGCAACAGCAACAGTAAATGAAATAGTGATTCATTGACAGCTTGGGCTATTCTAAATACATTGGAGGGAAAATCATTGAACACATATTGACATCTGCACGTTGTGCAATACTTTAGCCTCCAATCGCTAATGGTAATACCATTCCATGAATGCCCAAATGAAGTGAATTTTTCATTATAACATAATTAACATTTCTATCAACGTACTGCCCTGGCTTTTGCAATGAATCCTATACACTAGCCTACATAACAGTTAGCCAGCTCTTAGTACAGTCTAAAATATCCAAGTGTGAGCTAGAGATCAGGTTAGAACAGCTTGGTTAATATAACCAACTTTTTCTTTCACAACAAGATTGTTAATTTATCACAGGAGGTGATGGTAGGTACCCCGGGGCGTTCAATTTAAGATCCCTAAACCCTAAACTTAACTACTACACATTGAGCACGGTACTTACCGGGTCCACAAATGTAGGACACTATTAAGGGCTAGACAGTACCTGGCCCTTTCCTGGATTTCCAGTGGGGAAGGAGGGTATAGAGAGTCTTCCTCCTTTAGCACCCGGCATAAGCACCAAGAACACCAGAGGTCCCTGTGCTCAGGTGAACAGAGTCTGCTCCCTCCAGGCACCCATTGTCCAGCAAATGGACTCTGGCCTTGGTGTTCCCTGACCCCTCCAATCATGAGCCCACACAGCTGATGGCTGCAGGAAAGGAGTTAGGAAACAGAGGCCAGAAAGCATTGCTGAGAATTGCACTTGTCCTCCCCTTCCATGGGTGCATCTAAAAGGGATAGCACAGGCTATATTCTTTCCCTGCACTTTGGAGAGATGGGGGAGGACTCTTTCCTTCCTGGGACACATCCCTCCTGGAGTTCCCCTTGGGGTGAGGTGAATGCACTGCCCTTTAACTCAGGCTATATGTAATTTGCCCAATCAGGTAATAAAAGTGCATTAGACAAACAGCAAATCCTAAACATGTTTAAGAGTCTTTTCTGAGCATCACTGAAGTCTAGGCATAATTAGCAGCTAATCAAGCAAGGAAGAGGAGGAGCTGAATCACCCTGCTATACAAACCATAAAAATAATATGTAAATGAAGATGCCCACCATGATGGGAATATTAAATACATGACCTGACATCTTAATAAGTACATTTAGATGCCTGCATTCATAGCAAATGGTGATAAAATGCTTGACAGCACTCAAAATCTCCCTTCCTTGAGATGTCTAATGAGAGTCAATGTGCCTAGTTCTCATTTATGCCTCTACAACCCCACTGAGACTGACCACATGAACTAAGACCAGTGATTTCAGTATAGTTCAGCTGTAAACAGCAATCAACTGCATAAAGCAGAAGCCACATTGAAATAGTCATCAGCTGATAATGTCAGCAGAAATTCCAAGAACTGAATGAGGTGAAAACTGAACTAAGCGCTCTCTTCCAGAGTTAGTCCCACCAAACCAGTCTCCTAGCAAAGCCTGGTTTCCTCCCAGTATCACACTGCATCCAGTCACATACCATCCCCGTCAAACCTGCATTTTTCACTAGCTCCCACTGTGGACAGGGCTAGAACATCACCATAGAGCAAAGAGTTTTGGCTGTTAGACCCTCCTCCAAAAGACCCACAGAATGCCCTGCATGGAACTCAGATTTCCTGCTTCTGAAGAATGAAGGGCTGAGTCGCCTCTGTCAAGATTCAAACCCGCAGTTCTAGGGAGCCTACATATGTCATGCCTGATGTTCAGGCCACCAAACTGTCCCCCTCCTTGCTCACTCTACTCGCATGTCTTCCCAGCCTTTGCTCTAGTGCACCACATGTCCTTATGTGGCTTACACTGCTATTTCTTTGTAAGAGCTTCAAAAATGTTAGAGATGATCAAATCTTGTAAACATCTGCACATTGAACAGCCAGAGAGAAAAACCCAACAAGATGTACCAGGCCACATTTTCAAAAGTGATCTCTGGTGCATACGCAAAAAAAAAAAAAACACTGTGTACACACAATCTAATTGCAGGCCCCGGTTCCTGCCATTGCCAAACTACCCTTCGGTACTACAGCTGTTTGACGTTTTTGTCAAAACATTTTCCCCCAACAAAAATGGCTTTTCAACTAAAATGGATTTTCATTTGGCTAGAAATGTTCTAATTTTTGTTTAAAACAAACAAACAAAAACATTATGAATGACTTTGGATGGCCACTATGAATGACAATGAAGCATTACTGGGCCAGGAAAAGGAAGTGGGAATGATTCTACCGACTGGTAGTTAGGGCACTCACTTGACATGGGAGACCCAAGTTCGAATCTCTGCGCCAATGACTGATTGATTATATACAATAGAACAGATTCAACTGCAGAGACTGAGATAGCCCCATATCATAATAGCCCATAGACCAGTGATTAGGACACTTTTCTGCAATGTGGGAAGCCCAAGTTCAAATCCCTTCTCAACATCAGGCGAGGGCTTCCACATGAATTTCCTAATCACTGAAGCTCCCTCCCCCTCGTCCCAGGACCATTTAGTGAATCTAGTCCTCATCTGCTTTTCTCAAAAGGCCCAAAACTGAAATGAAAAAATGTGAGTCAGGCCAAAGCTTTTTGATGTTTTTTTGTTTGGCCTAAACTATTTGGCGAATTTGTCATGAATTTGCAAATCGGTTTGGCTCAACAGAAACTGCATTTGTTGGCAAATAACTATTTGCTGAAAAAATGTCACCCAGCTTTATTCATTGCTTCATGTTATGCTCCTCTCTGGAAATATAGAGGCTTGAAATGCTGGTTAATTAACTTAGACTGTAAGATCTTTTGAAGAGAGTCCTGTAAAGTTCTTATACTTAGAATACTTAAAAAGGAATAGCCAAAAAAAAAAAAGGGGGGGGGGGGAGATGGGGGGGGAATAAAACAAGATACAACTATATAATTCTCCCACTAGCATATTCTATGATGCCACCAATGAAAAGAGAAGTGTTTGATTATAATAATGTTGAAAGTTCTTTCTTAATTTTCAGGAGACATGATTTGCTATTATTATAGAATTTTCTTTCCGGTAGCAGCCACTATATCCTAGAAGCAGTGCAAACAGAATAGAAAGGCAAAGCCCCTGCCTTGAAGAGATTAGAGTTTAAAATCACTTCACTTGAAGGAAAGCATTACATTAAAGGCTGCACAGCATGGATAAGCTGTTTCACAATTCTTAGGATAGCAAGTTTTTCTATAACTAAGAAACAAATGACAGGCAAAATTCGCCTCTTCACTTGTATCTAAACTAGGAATGTTCTACCGGCATAGGAGTACTATACTGGCAAAGCACAGCTTGCCATGTAATTATAACACCACTAGCAACTTTTGCTGGTAGAAGTATGTCGGTCAGGGATCGCACCTCTGACTGACATAGCCATGCTGGCAAAAGTCAACATAGACCTGAACTTAGTCATTGGGAGTTCCTTCTGTGAAGCAACCACAATAAAGCAATAGTGCTCTGTGCTGCATGCATGACACCCACACACAGACCCTAAAAGTAGCATTTTTGCCCTATTTCTGAAATAAGTGAAGGCCAAAATCAGCCCAGAGTCATGAAAGTTTCATTGATTTCTCTGTGTGTTTCTGAGGGCAGAATGTGGCTCTAAACCGATAGTATTTAAGATTAAATCATCCCTTGGAAACAATAAGCCTGAATATCTAATTAAACCATATACTACACAGTGGATGACCAAATATTTTCCTTATCAACCAATCAAGCTATTTGCAAGACTCTCTGATAAACTAGAGCAGACAGAACTAGTAAATTTCCTGCTGACACAATGGAATATTACAATTGAGCCCACAAAACACCTGCATAAATTATGATGTGTGCTTAAGGAATTCTGAAATCTTCACATCAGGCCCAACCTGGAGAAACATGCATAACACAACAAGAGGCCAGAATCTTAGCTCGTGTAATTTGGCTTAGCTCCTTTAACATCCATAGAACTAAGCTGATTTAGACTGGCTGAGGTTCTGGCCCATGTTTCATTACTTAAACCACCAGTTAATAGCCCTTTTTTATTTATGAGAAAAAGTCTCTGTAGTAATCTAAATATTTGTTTCTTGTCAAATTTTTTGTTTAGCTGGGAAATTAAACTGCTACTCAATAATGTGTTTAAGCTGACAAATTGTTCAGTAATGGGCCTTTCCAATTATATCTTTGATTAAGCTTTCCCCTATCATTTTCTATAATCTATTACACTGTAGATATAAAAACGGAAATCAGCTTCTCTCAACTGCTTCCAAATGGAGAAGGCAATAATAAAACAGCAAATTTAATCTTAACGACGAGAGAGAAACAATACAAATTACTCTCATTACAAAGTTTTAGAACTCAGAGCTGTGCCTATCAGGCACAACCAAACCCTTGATGCAAACTGCCAAAATATTTGGCTACGTGTGATTTCCATGCCTTACCCATGCAACTTTAAAAATAACTAACCTCCATGACACAAATATAAGACAACTTTTAAAGATGCACAAAACTCAATAAATCTACATCAGAAAAGGACTTGCAAAAGTATCAAAGGGTCTTGCCTTATAAAAAGAGCCTTCACAGGTATCGCTTTCATCAGGTCCACACAGATCTCCTTCCTTGGCTGTGATCATGCCAGCAACACAGCTGTTTTCTTTTAAGTATGAGACACAACATTGCTTCTGAGCAATTCTGCAAAGATGGAACAGAGTTAAGCATTACTAGCATTCAAAAGATAGTGCCATCAGGTTGCAAAAATATACAGTAAGAATCGGTGTCACTGGACATAGAAGCATGTGCATTGCTTACATTTCATCACTTTTTTTTACATGTACATAATCGGTGACATCATGTTGCCATCAAAGTCAATGGAAGTTTTGCCATTGATTTCAATGGAGCCAGGATTTCACCCATTTAGACTGGAAAGCTTTCCATTAGACTGGAAAGCGTGGTTTATAATGAAAGACTTAAGGAGCCCAATCTGTTTATTTTAACAAAGGGAAGCTAAAAAGATGATTTGATCCCAGTCAGTAAGTATCTACATGGGGAACAGAAATTTGATAGCAGCAAGTTCTTCAATCTAGGCTACAAAGATATAAACAAGAGCCAATGGCTGGAAGTTGAAGCTAGACAAATTCAGGCTCAAAATAAGGTGCAAATATTTAACTATGAGGGTAGATAATCATTGGAACAACTTACCAGGTATTACACACATGGAACTCGTTCCAGGAAGTCCTGTATCTTGCGTTATACAGGAAGTCAGACTAAATAATCACAATGGTCTCTTCTGACTTTCTAATCTATCAATCAGCATCCCGTTAACATGATGGCTGGCACACACTATATAAACACTAGAGACCAATGAATTGAACCTCATTCAACATATAATATTACGTTCATGTTCTTAATGTTATGTTTTTGTGGTGGACTCATTTTGAGGTGATACATGAGAAGTCGGGAAAGGATATATTTTCTCCATTACGTACCTTTTATTTTTGGTGATGTCCAATTCCAGTGCCTACCACAAAGTACAAGAACTGTCCAATACAGGGCACCCTGATAACAGTGCACCCAAGGGGCACTGCCTCAATCCTCTCCAGACCCCAGCCTCACAAACATGCACTGGTTGTAAGGGCTGTTGCTTTTTAACAACCAGTGGTTACCCTTTATTGACAGCAAGTTCCAAGCAAAAAATGGTTGTCAATAAGATACATATGATTACTGCAACAAAGAAACAAGTCTCCCAGGAAGCCAACTCCCTTTTTTTTTTTCCCCTGAGAAAAAATATTTCCAGTTTGTGTTTTTTCCTGACGCTTAAAAAAAAATTGGAAGATCTCATATCCCTGCGCAAAATAGACTGTGACTGCACCTTGGCCATTGGCCATTCACACTAAAAATGTCAATAGTCAGTTGTGTCAGGTTTAAGTTAATATTTACATGCTGGACAATGGATGAATAGTGTTATCAGTTAATCAGTGGTTTGGGGTTGAATAACGGAAGGTTTTTTTTTCCCCCCTTTGTGTTTTGTTTTTCAGTAATGTTTACTTCCTCTTCCAGTGTGAATTGCCAACTAGAAAAAATAGTTTGTTTGAAATGTGAGTGGCTAACGTCCAACTATATTTGATGACTAAATCTCATTTTTACTGCCATCATAGGACATCTGAAATTTCAGTTAAAAATTAAACTCATTGATGACTACTACAGCTCTTTGAAAACATCCAAAAGACCAACACTGAATGAAGTATTTTTGTAAAGCACCTACAATCCAAAAATGATTAGTTGCTGTTTAAAGGCTGAAGTCTACATGGATTAATGTCGCTCAGAAATATTACATTTTGCCATGAAAAGTTCCTTTAAGATTCAACATGTACAATGGTGATACAATGCTACAGGAAGTGCAACTGGCCATTTTTGCAGTTGTAACTTTAGACATTTCAAGATGGTTTAAATTTGGGTGCTGTACCATTGAACCATGAGTTGACCAGATGAAAACTCTTGTTTATTTCTTATTCATAAACCCACTCTTAGGTGGTCAAGTAGGTATATTGTTGGACTTAGGGGCCTATCTATATTAGAAACATTCTCAAAAATTCACACTGATGTATCTACATCAATGTATTAAATTGGTGGAAGCCTACAATATAAACATATTCCACTGGCACAAAGCAGGGATTGCACCAGTGCAATTCAACATGTTAACATGTATCATGGGATAAGAAGGAAGGTCCCCTCATGGCTCTGTAACTGGTTAAAACGTAGGAAACAAAGAGTAGGAATAAATGGTCAGTTTTCACAGTGGAAAGAGGAAAATAGCAGAGGATTCCAAGGACCTGTACTGGGACCAGTGCTATTCAATATATTCATAAGTAATCTGGAAAAGTGGGTAAATAGTGAGGTGGCAAAGTTTGCAGATGATGTAAAATTACTCAACATAGTTAAATCCAAAGCTGACTGAGAAGAGTTAAAGGGGATCTCACAAAACTGGCTGACTGGGCAATAAAATAGCAGATTAAATTCAATGCTGATAAAGCACAAAGTAATGCACTTTGGAAAACATAGTCCCAACTGTACATACAAAATGATGTGTTCTAAATTAGTGGTTACAACTCAAGAAAGAGATCTTGGATAGTTCTCTGAAAACATCTGCTTAACATGCAGCAGCAGTCAAAACAGCTATCAGAATGTTAAATTAGCAAAATTAGCAAAGGGATAGATATTAAGACAGAAAATATAAATACCACTGTATAAGTCTATGGTATGGCCATGCCTTGGCCATAAGAGGAGAGATTTAAAAGACTGGGACTGTTCAGCTTAGAAAAGATGACTGAGGGGCGGGGGGGGGGGGGGGGGAGGAGAGGGGTAATGATAGAGGTCTATAAAATTATGAATTGGATGAAAAAAGTGAAGAAATTGTATTTTCCCCTTCAAACAACACAAGAACTAGGGGGTCACCCAATGATATTAATAGGCATCAGCTTTGAAACAAATATAAGGAAGTATTTCTTCACACAACTCACAGTCAACCTGGAGTTCAAAACAGTTTATCTGGGTTCAAAAGTCCAACTGGGTTCAAAACAGAATTAGATAAATTCATGGAGTCTAGGTCCTTCAATTAGCCAGGATGGTCAGGGATGCAATCCCATGCTCTGGGTGTTCCTAACCTAATTGCCAGATGCTGGGGACTGGATGACAGGGAATGGATCACTCAAAAATTGCCCCGTTCTGTTCATTCCCTCTCAAGTATCTGACACCGGCCATGGTCAAAATACAGGCTAATGGGCTAGTTGCACCATTTTCTGACCCAGTACAGCCATTCTTTATGTTCTTATCAATATAAATGGGATGCGTGTAAGCCTTGCTTTATTCTGGTGCAGTGCATCTATATTAGGAATTTGGATTAGTGTGACTGCATTGATGTAGTTACCCAGCTCAGATTTCCTCAATGTTGACAGATCTTCAGCAGAACTTTTCTGTGCTCTAGAAGTCACTCTCTGTTAATTTATTGATGACAGTTTTTGGCAGCCAGTTTGATGTAGGTATTATTGGGGTACATGTAACACTATATCCATCATGTCAATGTGAAAAGTCAAAACTAGCTAAAAACGTCTTAAATATTTTCAACAAGGATTATTTTACTGCATTAAAATGAGGAATGCTGGGGGAAGGGGAAAGGAAGAAAAACGTATACCATTATAGCTTTTGGTTTTTCTTAAATTTGTGACTCCTGGACTTGGTGAGAAAAATCTCACTGTCTGGTTGAGCTAAATATTGTCTCTGAATTATCTATACAGGGGGCAGGGTCTTTCCTTTCACACATCATTCTCAATGTACTGCATGAACCCAAAAAAGTTCTGTAAACTTTATACTAATCCTAACTTCATATCTATAAAAATCATTTCAGTTAATATGTGAGCCATTCCCCACCTAAGGGAACTGTTTCCTCACAGGGCAAGTAAAAGTTAGGCCTGATGGGTAGATGAATAGAAAACATCCAAGGAAAACCCAGAGGGGCTGCAAGAGATGATTTGGGTGATTGAGTTAGTAATACCCCAGCCTTTGAATCTGTACTGATCTAATGCCTCAGCAGAGTGCTAAGGGACACTGCTGCTGTACATTCAGAGCCTTCCTCAGCAGCTGTACATTGGCATAACTAAAAGCTCCATGGTTTCCAATCAAACTGTGCCGTTTTACCCCAGCTGAACATCTGGCCCTTGCATCTTTCAGTTGTGACACGAAATCAAGTGAACTTTTGATCATTTGCAAAATTCTAGGTGTTAATAACTTGCTACCCTGGAGACAATAGCAGTTAATTTGTAGAGTCTATGTCATCATGTGTTTTTCTGGATAACAACAGAACTGAGTGAGCTGCTTCTTTACAGGTGCGTGGCTGCCCATGGATACTTACAGTCTTTTTGACATACAAATATCGTACCTGCATGTGTATCTGCATGATGCAGGTGCAAACAAGTGTGCCTGCTTCAACAGCTCCTAATGGGCACAATGGGTTTTCTGCCAAGGTTTTCATATTGCACCCATCATCTTACCATCTGAATGGTTTTGAGGATACAGATTCTAGCTTTTGTTACTGGCTTTAAAGATTCAAAAACTGGCATGTGTACAAGAGGAACTGTTGTAATTTTGCAAGTCCAGAAGTGGAGCCCCAGCAGACGCCCTTTGAAACCAACCTATGATCTCTTAAACCCCATGAGATTAGTGAGGTAGGAAGCATTTAAAATTTAACACTTTGGGTTAAATTAAATCCTGGTATATGTAGGTGCACCTCATTAATAATTGTTGGATTTGCTTCTATATAATCCAATGCGGAAACTGACCTTGTCATCTTCCAATACATACGTTTGTTGTGTGTAAATATGGTTATACTACAATCCAATGGACTGGATTTTGATCTCATTTACATTGGTTTTACAACAGTGTAGCATCTCTGACTTCAATAGATTTAATCCTGCTTTCCACCAGCACGAGTTCAGAACTATGAATAGCACTTTACAATGTTGAAATCACTTTTAAAGAGTCCACGTGGTTTTCATATTTGACACTCAAATTACTTTGTTTCTAGTTCTGTCTCAAGCCTCTTTTTCAGACTAGAAAGACAGAGTATGAAATGGGGTTAAATTAGCATGTTATCCATGTTACCCCATTCTTTTCTTAACTCTTATCCTTTTCTTCCCCACCTTGGGGACAGATGTGATATCCTCAATCAAAGCAATACCTTACATTGCAAGCACTTCTCTTGATTCCAGTGGAGCTATTCAAGGAGTGCAGTACTATGAGAGATGAATAAGGGCATAAGAACCTGGCCTTTGTCATGTATTCTTCCACCCACCAGATTAGTTGTTAAGTTTACCATTTAATAAAAAGTAAGGAAGATCATTTAATTTAATATTTATCATACCAAAATGTCAAGAACATTTGGCTGCACTGTCCTAATAGCTTAAAAACTCCACCGATCTGTGTGCAACAGGGAAGCTAAACACTGGATTTTGTTTTTAAGCAGCAGGAACACGAAACTTTAAAAACTACTGTTCACGTTAGATTCAAGATCTTAAGGAAAACTCTTCCCATTCTGTCCTGACATATTGCCAGTCAGCCAGCAGTCTAATCTGTAGGGTGGATTTGGTCTTAGCTCCCTGGAGATTGGACAATTCATGCAATCATTAGGCTTCCTCTAAAGTAATCCTCACTGCATGATTCTGGATCACTTTATTTTTGGTTTACATACCTGCAAATATCACCATCAGTACCACTGACTGGGATTTCTGTGCATTCCCCATTGTCTATAGCCCATTGTTGGCCAGCTGCGCAGCAAGTTTCAATTAAGTCCTTCGTGGAACCTGAAAAAAAGATAAGACATGGAATGGTTTTGTGAGAAGAATTTTGGGAGGACAGATGTGCAGAAATCATAAGTAGATTGTTTATTCCTCACTAATTCAATGTACCTTTCTTTGTATTATAATAAGGAACACAGGCATGATTACGTAGTAACAGTCTCTATTCCTGGACTGATGAGAAAAAGAAAGTGGTGGACTTCCCATAATCCAGGACGGTTAGATGTACTGGAGCAAACATCTTCTTTTAGGGAGACAACTAAAAGCTTTAAATGGGAGGAAAGTCATCATTTATATGAAGATAAATCCACCTTTGAGACATCCAAAGACCACAATAAAAATCACATTTGATTCAGTTCTCAGACAGGCTTAGTTTGTTATCGAACTGTTTAAAAATTTAATGGGGACTCCCTTCAGTAGTTGGCTGTCTAATGTGTGGGAGAGAAGATCCATTACAACTTGTGCATAAACACTACATAACAGCTATGCATGAGCTATTGCACATGCATGCCTCAGTGTTGTGATGTTCCACTTAATTATACAATAGGAATGAAATTTAACACACAAGTAGTAAAAAGACATTGTGACAACAAACTGCAAACAAATGTTCTTTGTCATGGTCCTTGGGAGCTAACAGGATTTAGCAAGGTTTTGTTCTGTAGATTTTGACAGATGAAGTGTTAAGAAATTGTTTCCATGAAGTGGATTAAAGTTTTACTCATATGACATTCACCTGGAATATAATCCTAAAGCTAAATTTGATGCTTTAGTTGGTTTAAGACACAATAAAAAGACTGAGAGATTTAGCTCTGAATTGGCTGATCAGCTGATGTAAAACATGGGTGCTAAGACGTCATAAAAAAGATGGAAGTGTGGAACATTACACTATTTTATACATTTCCCCTATTAGATTAATATCTAAGCAGTAAATGCCAAAGGAATAAATGAAACATTTGACACTAGCAATTTTCAACATATTAAACAAACATATGATTTTATAAAATAAGAGGGAGGACTCTCTGTAGGACAGAGACACCATTTCATTGTATGTCTGGACAGCATCTAGTTCATGGCTGAGGTCTTGCTGTGTTACTGTAATGCAAACAAACAATATTAATACTGGCTAAACTGGCTCCACCCCCTAGCACCACTGGCCATCAGCATGCCATGTCTATTAGGAAGGTCCTTGCATTGGCTAGTGGGCAGTGGGATACCACCTTACAAAAAACAAGTGCAAGGAGGTACCCAACTTTCTACTTGATCTTCTGATCCCCAAAGTAGCGGCTTCTGCTCTGGGGCTGGCTACAGGACTATCTAGATAAGAAAATGACTTTTTAGTGGAGTTTTGAGGTTTAAAGAATACATTACAAGCACTCCACTGTTATGATGTTAGACTTTTGATATAAATGCTGTTGAAAACGGCAAAAACAGCATATTAGAAGAAAATCAAGAGTTATGAAAAAGGACAGTGGAATTTTGCCCAACTTGAACCATGGCACAGATTGTCCTTTTGTTTGGATAAATGATGATTACCAAATTATTTTTAAAATCATACTTTTTAAGTGCTTAATTTGCATGGAGATTGAGAATGCCTTCCACATCTTGTTAATCTTTCCAGGCCAAGTTTTGGTTTTTGATTAACTACCGGGGGTTACCTCCAGAAGGAAACAATAGGATGAAAGCATTCCACAGTTGTGTCTGGTGCTTGAAATGCATGACTTCCATGAATGGCAATGGACGTTAGGCAGCTAGATCCTGAGTACCACTTCAAAGAGTGTAGGGATGTATTTGTCAAAATCATTCTTCTTTACCAATACTCAGGTGAGTCATACTTACACAGGAAGGAAGGAAACCAAGACTTCTTGCTCTATAATGGCATTATAAACAATTTTGTTGCTCTAGAATCACGATAAGACTCCTTAGGGGCCCAGTGTTTTAAAAATGCCATAAAGGATCAGAAACAAGAAACAGAAGAAATCGAGCTTTTGTTTGATCAGAGACCTGCAATATTCTGGTGTATTAAAATATTACAATCTAATTAGTAAAACGGATTAAATAAGCGATCCATTAAATAGTCTGGTATTCTCAGCAACCAAGAATATGACTCGCAAGTTTTAGTCTTTTAATTATATAGTTTTCTATTGTTCATTTATTATAAATCTCAGTGGTGGTTCTTTGCTTTTTTGCAGGGCAGCTCTAATGTTAAATGGTAGTTATTCCAGCATACTGAGTTCGCTGAAAAAAGTAAAGTGACATCCTTTCTTTTGTCTGCAAATTTACAAAAGGGTAATGTCTCTAATGTCTTTGCAAAATGTAATAATATTTACAGTATTTGACAGATATTGACAAAGGGCTAGAGTTAAAAATAACTGAATATATATGCCACAAGATTAACAATTAAGTAGATCTACAGAACAGACAGCCTATTCTATCATAACTTTCTGATCCAGTGTCTATTGAGCAGAACTTGTGGAACTACATAGACCACAACTATTAAATATTTAGGTTGTTAACATGAGAACTTCATATATATCATACATGGTCAGGAGTTAAGTAACAAGAGAACATGAAGGATAAAAACACTTGTACATTTCATTTAGACAGTTTACAATGCTGGTATCAAAAAAATGTGCCAGTTTTACCTACAAGAAATAAACATAGGACCGCCTCTGTATCAGCATTATTCCCTTGTACTGCTTCACACTTACTAGAGGAAATAACCTTAATACTGCAAATCCTAAGATTCTCTCACCCTACACACTTATTTAGTTATCTAAGGCACATGAAATCTGAAGAACCACCATTTGGTGTTGTGCAATATTAGATCCTCATTTACAGTCATTCTGTAAGTCCACATATTTAACAGAAAATCAGTTGGATTCTTTGGATTTCCTTGACTTTAGGGTTTCTATTCACATGCTCGGCTTGTATATGGTACTGCAGAACAAATTCTGCTCCCAAGCAGCCATCTTTTAAACGTTGGTTTTGGGACCATCCACCAGAGTGTTACATTTCAATAATCATAAAGAAAACAACAGAAGGGGGGAAATAAGAGAAAGTGCATGTTCAATTATTGGATTTAATTCTAAGGGAGGAAAATAATCAAATTTCATACTTTTGTGCACATTCACCCACCAAATATGGTTCACTTCACACATTTTAGAGAGGATCCTGGTTAACAGACATAAGTTTGATTTGGCTGAGCAATATTTGCAAATCAGATTGTAACATGATTTCATAATAATCATCAAGCAATATCCATAATTCATGATACGGTGAATTGAGAAGAGGGCTTGTTCATGTGGAAGTCCAAAGCAGAGGAGATCATGAAACCATTCCTAGAAATCTGCCTCAACTCCAAGAAAGTTGCACCAGTTGACTTAAAATTTAGTATTAAACCGATATAGTAAAACTGGTTCAGACAGCTAAGAGGACACTCATTTTTGTTTGAGTGGTTTATTATGATTTAACTTGAATCTTTCCCTGTTATATCACTACAGGGCCTCATGGGAATTGTAGTCTGGCTGCTTCATGTTCCCATTCTCCTCTACAGTCCAGGCTTCCCAGGGAACTTCATCTCACATGATGCATGATGCCCAAAAGGGGTTGTGTATCATAGGAGATATACTCCAAGCAGGCACTAAACCAGCTTATAGAGGAGAATGGGAGTTTTAGGACTCTCACGAGGCACCACAATGACATTTCCAAATTGAATTATTTTGGTTTTCAGCCAAAATATTTTGCTGTTTGACTTTTCCACCAAAAAGTTGAAATGTTTCATGGAAAAATACTTCATTTTCTAGCCAGCTCTAATAAATAGCAAGGAAGGAGAGGAATTATTAGGGTGACATGTGATGTAATTTGTTCTTATTACAGTTGTGTGAGAGCTGAGAATAAGACTAATCTTGTGGGCTGGGGCAGACTTCCTACTACCATTCAACAGGTAGCTGAAATCCACTTGAACTTTTAAGTGAGAACCTGTCTTAATATCATGAATGTGTAAACTATCCTCTGGATCAGTTAAACAGGGTCAGATCTGCCTCTCAGATCATCTGGGGTAAATTAGGAGTAACTCCAGGGAAGTCATACTAGTTTATTACTGATGTAATTAAAAAGGAGAATCAGACTCTGAGGACCAAATTCATCCTTGGTGTAACTATCACTTTCAATGGAATCACACATAAGGAATGATTTTGGCCCTTGTGCTATACAACTTCCTTAACCATTTTCACTGCAGTAATGATAGCAGGAGAAATGTTCAGTTCTATTGTAACCCCTATCACTAGTGTGTAAAGTTCCTCCGACAGTATTTAATTATGCTTTGTTCCCTTGCAGGCTTGTCAGGGTCAGACTCCAGAGGACACAAGCTGGCATCCTGCCTGCCCCATCTTGACCCCCACGTGGGGCTGACATGGAGTAAGGGGGAAGAGAAGACACTGAAGCAGAACATCCCAGCTTGCTCCCAAACTATGCCAGACTACATAGTCTGCATTACATCTGCGATTTATGTATTATGTTAACTAGGTTAAAATACACTTGAGTTTTGATAGCTTTATTATGCATATGAGTTATTACAAGATATGAAAGGGATTGTATGCACAGTTAAACGAGGCAGCAGAATAAGGCTGGTACCAGATAATTGTGTGACATGGATATAATACCAATTTTCAGTCTACTTTTTCTTTACTTTCTGATTGAAGCTCCATTTATAGAACACCAAGCATGGAAACACGTTGTTGGTTAGCGTGGTATTTCTAGTCTCAATATACAAGAATACAGTAGAACTCACTAACATATACTTCAGTAATCTACAAAATTTATAATTATATAAACACAAAAATGAGTGGTCCACACCCATAGCTCAGCAAACACTCAATATCAAATATGCTGTACTGAAGTGCTGTTATTAAGCTGCCATTTTTACAAAATATATTACACTTCATTATGACCCATGAATAATTAAAAGAAAATTTCAAGTGTCAGAATAAATTAACATTTTCCAATGCATCTTGTTTTTTAATGTTGGGTTTGATCTCTTAATCAGAAATTTGCAAAACTGAATAATTCACAATAACTCTCCCAGTCATTTGTGTGAATTTGTGAGATTCTGACATACATTTTATATGTATGTATACACCCACTCACAACTAGTAAATCAAGATAGCAAAGTTGAACTCTAAACTGCATTGTCGGAAACCGTATGCCACACGTGACAGAAGACATTTTAAATTCTTCTAATTTCCAGCAGATTTTGCTTCCTTCGTCTTTCATAACATTAAAAGACTGATTTAAAAGCAGATATATATTTATTGCTATGCAATAAGCATGCATATATGCATGTATGGTATTGCTAACACCATACTCTTCAACATTTATTATCCTTTGTGCACCACTGATCTTTCATGGAGTACTCTGACATACTGTAGCAGTTGAGTCGTTCTTTATGAAGCAAGTTTTCTTCCTAGAAAGATGAGAGAATTTCTCTCATCCTGTAATATGAAACTCCAGCACGTCTCCTCACTTGTTTTCAATTTAGTAATTTATGTCCTGCAATTATCAATCTACATCAACCTGAAGAGAGGAACTGGCCTATATTTTGGCCAAGTCTCAAAATTTCATGTATTGTAATTTAGAAGCACTTAGAACCTGATTAAAATGTCTAGAGAAACACTTGTTTCCTTCCTGAGAATTTTGATTAGCACGCCATTGTACCTCCAGTCTCAAAGTTGTTACAACTAAAGATCTGGTCCAAAGTGCACTGAAGTCAACGAGAGTCCTTCCATTAACTTCAACAGGTTTTGGGTCAGACCCTAAGTCCTTTTTCTCAAACATTATTTATTTACTACCACCAAATAAGATTGGTCTTTCTGACATGAATTCATAACTTTTTGTAAGTTGTATATCTTTCAGACCAATTAAATTACAACTCAAATATTACAAAAGAAAAAATTCTAAGGTAAAGTCTTCATCATTTTTTTGCATTGTTGAATACTCTGATTTGTTCAAAGTTAAAACTACAGCTGGCTCATGAAACCAGCCAAAATTTTACTGTTTATGAATGAAAAAAAATTAAATTTCAATGACTGTTTGGTAAATAAAAGACGCTCTAGAGTTAGTTAAAAAAAACATGAAAAATTGACAAAATGTCTCGAAATTTTTCAAAGCTTTTTTCCCTGGTCAAAAATCAAGTTTTTCATGACATATTTTGTCAAACTCAAAGTTCAGAAAATTTTGATGAGTTCTAGTTAATATCCTTGACTTTATAGTAAAGTGCATGCATTATTTATTACAGCTGGTCAAATACTGCAAAACAGTGCTTGCAAACATTCATTTGAATACAAGAGGTAAATTGCTTTGCTCACCCATTCTCACCTCCTACTCAATGACTGTCATTAGCCCTCAAGTACCCGGCTTTCATCCACCTCCCCCATTGTTCTCTATGCACTTGTATATCTATGTTTCCTATTTCCTGTATCATTCTACCTCTGCATCTGATGAAGTGAGCTGAGTCTCACGAAAGCTTATGCCTACAAAAATTAAATTTGTTAGTCTTTAAAGTGCCACAGAACTCTCATTGTTTTTGCAGTATACAGGCTAACACGGCTACCCCTCTGGAACTAGAAATAAGTGTGAAAGTAATTTATACCCACTTTAAAGGCCTCCTAACACTGCCAGAGTGGTGTAAAGGGGATTTGATATAAATGAGAATCAGCTCCATATATAGTGACAGCTGAACCTTCTTTCAATTCGTTCTCTGTTCCTTGGCTCCTCCTCCAGGTGTAGCCAGTTGAGTTAATTGGCCTGTGTGGACATCTTAACTCCTTCCATCACACCCCATCACATTACAACAGAAAATGATTTTAAAAAGTGAATAACTTAAGGAGAACAGATAATATGGAATATTTTTTACTACGAATAAAGGACAGATTTCATAGGATGCTTTTACATTTCACATAAGTTAATGTATGATAAAATGCCAGATGCAAGGCTGCAACTGCATCTTAGAGTTCTAATGATGCTGTAAAATGCTGAAGCTTCACTTACTCATTCATATTTTGGAGTCACTGTTCACAGCTCCATAGGCAAGGTTGAGCTGATCTTAAAGCAGAGAACATTGTATTTTCCCCAAAATTACATCATTTACTCTGAGTACTGAATGAATTATTTGAGAGTTTGCAAGTAAATCTGTTAATTTAGTAGTTTCTGAAGAGAAATTTTACACCTGGAGCCAGATCCTCAGTTAGCATAAGACAGCAGTTTCATTGACTTCAATGAAACTACACTGCTTTACACTAGCTCAAGATCTGGGTAACCATATACAGTAGTAGGTAGGACTCATAAAGCAAGCTTCAAAGGTATTAATGAACCTCCCAAATGAAAAATACAGGACAGATCATGGGTTTTCTGAGCCACAGGGATCAGCCTTGTTCCAGTTCCCTTTCACAACTTTAAAATGTTACTCAATACTTCTGCAATCAAGTATAAAAATCTGATCTAATAGGCCAGACTGCCCTGCACCTTGTGTAATCATTTATACCTGAACAAACAGAACATAAAATGCTCCCCAATCAGAATGGTAGGTGTTTACACCAACCATGCTGCAGAATAAGAGTTCTTTTTTTCTTGACCCCTTTTTATCTACTGGCAAATTTTCCAGTTTTTTGTGTTCTAACTGTTTTACAGAAACAAACTATGTATCTGGCTCTTTTAAACACAATTCACAGTCAGCCATGGCTGCAGCTTAGAAGTCTCATGTCTCTCCCTCCCCTCACAACAAGAACAGTTTGCACAGTACGGACAAAAATATATATTTGATAAGGAAATAAATTATATGGTTTCATGCTCCCAAGGGTTTATTAGTAAGAATGATTTTAAAAATTGCAGAACATAATGACAGTTACCTTGGTGAAGTCCTTAAGGTACTGAAAAAGTCCATTTTAAGTAAGGTTTGTTTGTTATCTGCTCTTTTCCCTTCCCCATTTAAAGCTTAAATAAATAGGACACTTTGAATATTGTAGCTCTTCTCCATAGTAAATTATTTGTCATTTTTATCCGTTGTTGGTGAGATTTCATTAAATGTATGCATTGCATAGCAATATGTAGATATGTAGGATAACATGGTCTTTACTTTATCTCAAAAGGCAAGGGACACATTTTAATTGGCATAGATAAAGGAAAGGGAGGTGAAAGTGATGATATGACACTGAAACGTGATACCTTCACTTTGAAACTGAATTTTCACCTACATAAGAGCAACTGTTCTGACTTTTTTCCCCCATGAAGTGCCATCCCAAGGAACAAGCATACATGAATACACAGCAGAATATTTATTCTGTACAATGCGTGTGTGGGGAAGGAAATCAGAGTGGAGACTACCGCATGCTCCTGGAAGTGTCTCACTATTCACAAAAGCACATAAGCATGTGCTTAACTTTAACCACCATTCAAGTTAAGCTTGTGCTTTAGCACTTTCCTGAATCAATGCATTGGTTTGTGGACTGATTGTGGTTTACTTCTAATATATTTATATTGTTTGAAAATAAAAAAAAAAAAAAAGCAAACATCATTCTGGGATGTATTAGCAAGAGTGTTGTAAGCAAGACACGAGAAGTAATCCTTCCACTCTACACAGGCCTCAAATGTTGCTGTTCTGGGCACCACATTTTGGGAAAGATGCGGACTAATTGGAGAAAGTCCAGAGGAGAGCAACAAAAAATATTAAAGGTCTAGAAAACATAACCTATGAGGAAAGACTGAACTAATTGGGTTTGTTTAGTCTAGAGAAGAGAAGACTGAGGGGAATCATCATAATAGTCCTAAAGTACATAAAAGGTTTTTATAAAGAGGAGGGTGATAAATAATTCTCCTTAACCACTAAGGATAGGACAAGAAGTCATGGGCTTAAATTGCAGCATTAGGAAAAAGCTTCCTAACTGTCAGGGTAGTTAAACACTAGAAGAAATTATCTACGGAGGCTGTGAAATCTCCATCACTGGAAGTTTTTAAGAAAAAAGTTAGACAAACGCCTGTCAGGATAGTCTAGATAAACTTAGTCCTGCTTCAGTGCATCGGACTGGATTAGATGACCTATTGAGGTCCCTTCCAATCCCACATTTTATTATTCTATTATTTTAAGTATTTCCCTGTCAGGTGAGGAAGTTTCCCCCTCATTTAGGGATGGGAAACTGAGGATGAAGTAGATTAAGTGTCTTGCCCAAGGTCACACAGGAAGTCTGTAGCAGAGCTGGAGACTGAACCCACATCTCCAGTCGAGTGCCTTAGCCATAACTCCTTCAATTTTGTCCTCTCTTCCATTCTTTCTGGGCAGGACACTTACTGTGACATGTTCTTTGTCATTATACTCAACAATAAAGAAGCAAGGCATTACAGTAAATTCCACAGCACTTACAGTGCACTGACTGCACCATAAGAAGGGGATGTATATATGCCAAGAACTTTTCTGTTTTCTTCTACTCCCTATAATGCATTTGACGCTTTTTAAAAATTCATTTATTTATAAATTCTGAGTTCTTGCAATAGTGCCCCTTGCTCTTTGCTAGGCATCTGCTTCCTATTTCTACCTGATAATGCTCTCTTTGTTTCATAGATTACTCTTTGTTTCATAAATTCCTTAGGCTGGTTTCCCTGGCAAAAATTAAAAACAAAAAACATTTAGGCCTCCCCAAAGGCACAATGAAACACTGGCTAAAACAAACAATGTTCTCATTTTGTCATGCACTGTACAATACCGACATAGATCAACATAACCCAAGCCTGGATTGTTTGGCAGATTTTGCTCTAAGTGTGAATGAACAGCCAACTAATATCCCTTCTGGTCTGAGTACTGGGTAATCCTTCTAAGTCAAAACCTGCATTACCTGTGCCAGAGGTCAACTAATTTAGATCAAGTTTGGTCTTTAACGTTTTCATGACAGCACCATTTATTAGCTTCATGTTAGAGTGGAAAAAATAACAAACACTTATGCCAATAAACAATTTCACCTTTATCATTGACTAAAAACCTAAGCAATTTTTCTTGCCTTCTACAGATTTGTCTCATTTCAATTGATCCTTCTGTCAAGTGAGTATATAGCAAAACAGTTCATGCACAATCATACTTCTATTAGTTACAATGAGAAATCTGCTAGGAATAATGTTTCAGCACATTCTCAGTCATGTTTATCCACTCCTACTTCACAGATTATATGTATACTGATGATAGTGTAAAAATGTTTCAGACATAGAGGGTCTAATTCTGATCAAAGATGACTCTACTGAAGCCAGAGAAGTTACATCCATGGCAGATCAGAATCCAGTCTGAATGTTTAAAAAACATACATATGCCTATTCTGTGGTTAAGCAGGTCTCAGTCTCCAGAGATACCAGTCCAACACTTTTCCCCAGCATTGTATTTATTTATTTATACATTTAAGTAAAGAATATGGTATATGTATATGCTTAGGAGACTCAGTCACTTCGTGACCATCTCATTTAGAAAACCCTTACAGATATGCAATTCTCAGACTGGTCTACACTTAAAAATTAGATTGACCCAAATACGTCACTAAGGGTGATGAAAAATGTTGTGCCTGGAGCACCGTAGTTAGGGCGACCTGGCTAACACTGGTGTAGATGTGGCTAGGTAACCATCCAAGCTCATAAATTTCAAACTAAAATACTGGAAAGCCAAATTTCTGCTTCAAAGATTTAAGAACCCATCAGTAAAAAGGGTATAGTTTATGAACTAGTAATGGCAACCAAAACCATGTGAAGTTGTATGTGTTTTGGAATTCTGTTGCCACCACTGCAAACTGCAGAAAGAAATAATTAGATTTAATAGAAGCCACCTTGTTTTGAAACTATCCCTGATTCTGAAGCCATTAGGGGAGCGGGGGGGGGGGGGGGGGGGGGGGGGGGGGGGGGGAATCCATTTTTATTAGTTACAGCTTTTATAAAGATACACCATTCACAAAATTTATATGCTGCACATACTTCTACTCAGATCCAACTGCTTCACAGATAGAGATGAGAAAATAGTGAGGGGAAATTTGCCAAGAATATTAATTTGAATTCAAAAGCAAATTTCGATTTCTCTGAGTTCACTAACCTTTCATGTTTACTTTTGTGATCACTGGGGGCACTTGGATTTTAAGCACAAATATTTGAAAAAAGCAAATTTTCCAATCTGATTTGTGCAACTATTAACACAGTACAGACTGTGAATGCTCACATGAGCTGTTAAATGATCTACTAGCCACAAAACATTCACACACTGACTCCATGAATCATTCTGAAAAATAATTTGAGAATTTCCCAGTTCATTCACAGCTAATTCGTGTACAGAAAAGAAAGGTGAAATTCATCGAACGAGTTATTCATTGTTAATTATGTGCTCAGCTCTGATCACAACCACCATAGAAATATTAAGACGACCTATTAAATCATTTGGTCCATACCCCTGAAGGTGTTGGCTTGCTTCCTACAGTATATTTCCAATACAGTTTTTCAAGTTCCTTTATCCAGTTACATCACATTAAACAACAAAAACAGCAACCACTAGGCAATATATTTTAGACTTTTTTTTTGGGGGGGGGGGGGAAATTCAGTCAGCACCACTGAAATTTTTCATGTCAGTTCATGTCAGTTTCGCTGAATTGTTTGTGTTGAAATTTTTTTTTTTAAAGTTCAAATAAAATAGCTTTGTTTAGAATTTTTCTTTCATCTTAAATAAAAACATTTTAAAACATCAAATGAAATGTTTTGTTTTGAACAAAATGTTTCATTACACCTCAAAAGGATTTCCTCCCCAATTTTTTAGAATTGGCAACAAACTGAATAATTGGTTGCATGGCTCTAGCAACCACAGCCCAGCAAACAAACAGTCTTGCACAGCACCTTGCAAAAAGCAAGAAAATAAGGGACTACAAGACAGCCTCAATTAACAGCCCCCTTCCATAACGTGCCATGGAAGCTCCCTATGTTTCCGATAAATATATGCACTCAAGTCTTATTTTGACAGGATATTTGACCAAAGTAACTCAATATTAGAGGAAGGAAGCCATTTGGTTTCTGATCAGTGTATAGAGATGATTAAATATCAGAATAGACACTCTGTGGCTTCAGCATTACATATTTGGATTTCATACTGCACATCCTACTGGTCCTTGTCAATTTTATAATGATAAATTATATGGTTTACTTTTATGATGTTCTGAAGAGGACAAACATGAAAACTCCATGCGAGCCCTATCATATCCTTTGGCTTTTCTCTCACTTACTTTAATAAATTCGGTAATCAGTGTTCAAGAATTTCAGCAATAATGATTACCTCTCAAGGCATTTCCTGGATTAATGAAAGACTGGAAAAGCGGATGGGTCCAAGGTTTTGCCTCAATCCATTGACGCCAAGGAGGTTTTTATTCTCCAGGAAGTGCCTGGTCTGGAGTTGTTATTGCTATTAAAATTCACTGGGATGTTTTTAGTCAAGAAAGAATTAATAAATAAGCTTTTATATTTTTCCTTTTGTTCCTCGCAAGCACAGCGGGAAATATCGATTTGCTGTGGATGTTCTAAATGCTTCAGGGGAATTAGCAGCAGTTACCAGAAAGCTTAGTCAGAAATGCCAGTTTTGCAGTGAATCAAACATATCAGAGTTAGTGTCAGTAGGAAAATAGGTTTATTCTCCCCTACTAAAAACTTTTAAGTTTTGGTGAAAATAAAATCCAAAACAAATTATTATTATAATTAGCAAAAGAACTGGAAGATTTCAGCCAAACTTTTCAGATGAAAACTTTGATTTAAAAATGCTGCTGTGGTGTCTCATGAGTGTTCTAGTTCAGGTACCTCAAGCCCCCATTCTCCTCTATGGGCTGGGCTCCCTGGCCAGAATACATCTGCCATGATGCATCAGAGTCTCCTCTCTTGCTCTGCCACCACAGTGCATCATAGGAGTCCCTGGCCATGGTGCACCATGGGAAATGTAGTGCTGCTGGGAAACTTGGCCCACAGAAAGAATGGGAACCTGAAGCACCTGAACTAAATTTTCATGAGGCACAGTGGTGGCATTTCTGAATAAAATATTTGTGGTTTTCAGCCATAACCTGAAACTTTTTGGTTTTTAGGTGTTTGGTTTTTCAATGAAAAGTCAATTTTTTTGTGAACAGCAGACATTTTCCTGAAAAATGTCTTATAATTGAAAACCCAATTATCCATAGAAAAATAGTTTTGATGGGAAAGTTTCAGCCAGCCCTAGTTAGAGTATATTCTGTGTCACTAATAGATCTAATTTTTAGCTGAAAACTGATCCATTTTTCATGTAGGCCTTAATGCAGCAAAATACTTAAGCACATGTCTAACTGAGTTCCTCTGGAATACTCTAAAGTTTGGCATGTGCTCAAGTGACTTGCTGAACTGGGGTCCTGG
This sequence comes from Emydura macquarii macquarii, assembly GCF_026122565.2. Lineage (NCBI taxonomy): Eukaryota > Metazoa > Chordata > Testudines > Chelidae > Emydura > Emydura macquarii. The sequence goes on along the minus strand of NW_027131105.1, from coordinate 3,072,034 downwards.
ATCAGAGATGGGCCTGTACTGGAATCTCTGAACTGAGCCTGCCATCAACTTTTGGAAAATGCTAATTCAGATCTGTATCCAAACCTCAAGGTTCAGCTTTAATGTCTCTGTAATGGGATCAAAACCGGAACCCCCATATCTTCATGGTCTCCTTCTTTTGGGTCTCAGGCCTCTAACTGTCACCTCTCTATGGGCAGGAACCTGCATTCCTTCTCCCTATAGATCAGAGTCTTTGGGTTGCAGTCCTTTTGCAATTCACTGTGCTTACCCGAGCAGCTCGGACTTTAATCCAACACCTACAGTTCTGCTTTCTCCCAGGGACTATGGCAACATTCACAAGTGATCCACCAGCCTCCACAAAGCAGAATACATTTATTTAGGACAAAAGTATTATAACAGAGAAAAAATATAAGACAATGAACAGTCTAATGCAGGATAAGCTTACTAGTGTTCTCCATTTGAAAGAGATTCCATTTGAAAGAGATTCAAAAACTTTGACAAAGACAATGCATATGAAAGCTGTTGAGCCTTTTTTCGTGATGAATGTATAAGGTTCATGTCTCACTCCTATGCAAAAGTGTACTGATAACACATGCACGACACACACACACACGTGTGTGTTCTGTCAGTTTGTTGTTTTGCCATACCATCTTGCTCAGTCTAGCTTTTCTGAGGCATCTATTGAGTTCCTTTTCAAGTGAAAGATTAACTACAATAGTAGACCCCAAGTATGTGAACTCATTCACCCCTTCAAGTCCATAATCATTTATTTTGATGGAGGGTACTTCCAGGAATACAGAAGACACACAACACTGATTGATATGAAGGTTTATGAATATTCCCTATGCCCATAGCATCTGGCACATCTCAGTAGAATAGTCCATGAAGTTTTCCATCCTTCTGAAGACTCACAGCTGTCACAATTCCCCATCAGATAAGAAAGAGGTTAACCCTTTCCCTCTGGTGGGTAACAATACAAAGGGAAGGGGGAAACAGACTTTCATAAAAATAGAATCAGAGGTTTCTAACTTTTCCATGCTCTGTACAGGGTGAATTTCACCCAGCATTAGAAGGGGTCTGACTGCTGCTCATCACTATACCATGGAATACCAGGAATTAAAAAGCATTTATTGTTTTGTTCCAGAATTACATTCCCAGAAACAGAAGCAACAGAGGTTACTAATGCATGTATGTTACCAATGGCCAAGGAGCAACTATCTGAGAAATCACCTCTCACCTGAGACCCCACTGGGGAAGTTAGGAACAGCTGGGTCTCTGTTGGACAGGCTTTCTCCACTGTGTGACCTGCCTTTGGCATTCGCTCCCCCCAGAAGACTCTTAGAACCCAAGTCCAGTGACCTTCACAACACAACACAACACAAGACACATTTAATTTTTTCACTTTTGTGTCCTGATGTGGCGAATCTGAATTCTGAGGTGTTCAGCTGCCACAGTAACAGGTGCTACAGAAAATAGCAATATTTTTACCCTCCAAATACTACAAATAATACCATTTTCATGCATTAGTACAACTATAATCAGAGAAGCTGACCTATTCAAAGTATCTTATTTCCTGGTTCTGATCCAATGCCATGGCAGTCAAGAGAAGGACTCCCTTTGATTTCCATGGGCTTTAGATCAGACCCTAAAATCTGCAGCTACATTAACTATGGCCCCTTTTCAGCGGAATACTTAAAAACATGCTTAACTTTAAACAAGTGCTTACCTCCCATTGAAGTGAATTAACTTTAGCACATGCTTAAGTACTTGGCTTATAGCACTATAAAAATACACTGTCGCTACGAGACACCATCTAACAACTTGTGCCTCCTGTAAACTGTACAGAAAAAAAACCAAAACAAAAACACACACAAACCCAAACCCAGGAAACATGCAATCCTAAAGTTACTGTGAATAGATTAAATTTTCATTAGTAAACGTCCCATTTTCTGTTCTCAGGATCTATTTTCTTTGTTCAAATATTTCAGTATTTGATGCACTCTGTCAATTACGTAAGCATTCAGATTTCCTTCCCCTCTCCCTCTCCTGTACCTATACCAATAGAGTTATAAACATAAAGACAACTATTTGAAAAGAATAGGCATGTAGTCATGGCCCAGTTTATCCTTGCACTGAAATTCCAGCTAAAACAGTTACTCTCCTCCTGATGCTCAACAGTCAATTATAACTATCTCAAGCTCTAGCTGCAGTACCAAATACATGTAAAACACAGATTTTCAAAATAAAATATGTCGTAACAAAAGTATCCATAAGAGGACTAAACTCAGAGATCTCCTGCTTAAAAAAAAAAAAAAAAAAAAAAGCACAAACCTCCTCCTCAAAACATCTTCCTGACCCCAGACAACAGCTCCGTACTCATTTCTCCTGTCCCCCAATACTACCCTCTTCCTAAGAAAAGCCTGACAGCATATCCCAATGGCCACCAAATCTGGACTCTGGCAGACACATGAGGGAAGATAGTTCCATAGACAAGGCCCAACCTCAGTAACTTTTTTAGCCCACATTACAAGCAAGCCGTTGCATTTGACACTAGCTGCATTTTTGAAAGGTCTGAAAGTGTAGCTCCCTATTGAACACACTGCAGCGACCATGCAGAAATGTGGTGAGACCAGCATCACAAAGAAAAAGGGCACAACCAAGAGTACCAAGAGCAGGTGGTGATCCAAAAAGATCCCTTCTCCCCATGGTTTAAAATGGGAATCAAACAACAAATATTCCCTTTTAATCAGGGGTGATGACATATTTTCTACTTGTTGCCTTTGCCAGCCTACAGGCATTATCTTTTTTGAGCTAACTCTCAACCATATCCCAATCTCTGCTAAATACAGTGATAAAGATCATATAAGAATCTGGACAGAGAGAGAGATTAGTAACTCAACTGTACTGAAGAGATAGAAATATTGGATCAGATCCTGGCCTGTGACATGGCCCCTTTGTTTTGCCCAAGTGGAGAAAATCTCTGGTTGTGGTAGAACTGGCATAGCTGTCTCTACACCACCTCATCCAGACATAAGGTGTAAGTAGGAGAGGCCTGTATCAGCACAGCCCTATGTTGTACCTGCACAAACTGCTGGAAGACAGCTAGAGTCCTGTTGGCAGAAGCTCTGTTCCAGATTGGATTGGTAACAGTTGTGCAGAAAGTCAGGGAAATTTTCTTCACTTCTGATATAGCATCTGCTCTGGGTGGTTCACAACCTGGTTAAACCAGCCTGTAGGCACCTGTCAACAGTCAAGCTTCTCTTGCTCAAGAGTTTTCAACTAACTTTGCAAATAAGATCGCATTTATTGAAAGAGAGCTTGCTGTCTTTGGTAGTTGAATCTGTTCTGGTGTGACAGAGAGGAGTACAAAAATGCAGTAACAGCTCTGCTTGAATTTCAGCCTACAACTCCAGCTGCCGCTCTAGAGGTAGTACAAGCTACTACCTGAGTGTGTTAAATTCATGTCTCTCCTAGCAGAGGAAAGCCATTGGCAGAGGTGTTGGGACCACTGAGCGAATTTATTGGCAATACTTCCTTTAGAGAGGTTTTCTTGTCTTTAATGCAAATGAAAGGGAGGCTCACTGTATTGTGTTCATATTTTACTGCAAGCTAGGATATCTGGCAATGGACAAACTCTGAAATCTACCAAGATTATGCACTCCTTAGATGATTTCTAATAAATCTTTTTATGTCAGAAATATGAGGACTCCTCTTACAACAAATGAGAAGTACTATCTCTACACAAATCTCAGGGAAATCTCTAGACCCCAATTACATCTAAAGGACCCTCATTGCAATCAAAAGCGGTTGCACAACTATAACTGAGCAGAATTTAGTCCATTGTCTATTACTTAATGTGTTCTATAGTGTCCTACTGTTAAATGTGTCAGACAGACAGACAGAGCAGGAACAGAGGCAAGCAGCTGTAGCAGGTACCACTGGAGACTCTTTCCTCTGTGCTGATGAACTGTTTACTCCAAGTTTCTCCCATCCCTTTCCTCCTCTCCCAGCCCGGTCTCTTTACTTCAGCCCCACTCCACCTGCCCTCCTTGCTGTGCTTCCCCACTCTTCTTTTTTCTTATCCCCTCCCTTAAATGTGCCCTCCTTTGTCTGCCTTTGCAGCTAGTCCCTTCCCCACAAAACCTACCCAAAAAATAAAGCCCACCAACAATAATTGTGGCACTAACATGACATTTGCTGAGCATCACTCTGCTTGTAAGTTATATCTCTACCTTCCCAGATGTTGGTCTGTCTGATCTATCCAGATTGTCAACTCTCTGGGGGTAGGGACTGCCTCTTATTTTGTTTGTACCCTGTGTGGCACAATGGAGTCCCCAGTCTCAATCGAGGTCCTTAGCACAATCATAAAACAAAATAATAATAATTAATACGAATAATTTAGTTGTTTCCATTGATTTTGTATTCATTAGGCTCTGAATATATGAGCAGAGAAGATCTGAATAGCCATCCAATTCATTTCTGACAACAACTACAGCAAAGTATATCTCCAGCACACCACCCACCTGTGGTTCTCTGTTTGAAATTATCAATCAGACACAGGGGATAAAATGGAAACAATATGATATGTGTACTGCAGCCGTACTGCTCAAAGATATTTTATTTCTGTGCAGCAGTTCATTGACTTTTATAGGACTTTTATTTTCTAGTGTCTGGACAAGAATTGACTGGCACCATAGTTGAACGAATAATATTTCAAAAAGTTGAGAATATGTAGAAACCTGAGTTAATGGTTTCATGAATTCACACTGATATTAAGATGACAACATAGAAGTATAAAGAAAAACTGCCTGGCATAGCATAAGAATCTGTTATTTAAAGCTAATTACTTTTCCACACCATCATCTGTTAAAGTAATGATTAGTGCCGCTCTATGAATTTGAATTGTGGGTTAAAGAAATCAGTGAGGAAGTAAGACTTAAAAAAGACAAAATAAACCAGAAAAAGAAAAAAGCTGCATTCAGAACAAAAACTTGATTTCCATTTTGTCCTCCTTCCCTATAAATACCTTTTCCTTCCACATATTTTTCTGCTTTAATAGGCCTAATTTCTGGATAGCCTTGATCTGGGCAAGCTATTTTGCATTTTCTAACTTCCCTAGACACTTTCTACAGTGATGGAGGGATTCTTCTGTCACTGTAGTTAATCCAGCTTCCTGAGAGTCAGTAGTTAGTCAACCTCGCACTGTCTATGCAGGGGGTTAGGTCAGGATAGCTCTGGCTCTCAAGGATGTGGATTTTTCACACCCCCTGAGAGACGTAGTTATCCCAACATAAGTTTTCAGTGTTGACCAGCCCTTAGAATCTCTGTTACTTTGGTTACTAAGAAATTATATTGTTTCACACACAAAGCAGCATGTATCACAGTTGAGATCATCTTCGATTTACAGAAGACCATGGAATAGATAAAGGTCCCTCACTAATATGACTGTTTCCTCCCTTTGCCACCCTGGAGAGACATGCACTAAATCCCAAGTGCTGGAAGCATCAGCAGTTGGTTGTCTATTGCGTACTATACAGTTCCATTACTTACCAGCAATATTTTTTACAGGTAATTTTTAAAAAGGGACTAGAATTAGCAGGAGAGTTTCTCCTACCATTATGGTAAGATTCCTGCCCCATCCCCATAGGCAGCGACTTTCACTACCAATCACTGCGGCAACCATTATTTCTTCTCACCAGAACTGCTATTAATGCTGCCTTTTCAGTCAATACATATGAAGAGGAATTCGTTTAGCGGTGAAGCCCTAAAACCCGTAGCAGTTTTTAAAATACATAGTGCATCATCTCTCCAACATATTATCCTAAAGACTTCCAAGACTGCTATCAAATCCAGGTCTTCGGCAAGACTACACATTTTACAGCTTGTTGGAGGCTCGGTACAATTTGAGTTGCTTGACCACTCTCCTACAGGCCTAGCATAGCTTCAATTGCTTCCTTGGCTATTCTGACCCCTGTAGCATGACATCTTCCAGTTGGCAGAGATGAATAGGACTACTGAATAACCTTATAGATGTCTCAGTTTCTGCATACCATGGCACATAAGACAAAATATAGATACTGTATGCACAGTATGTACAGCTGCACATAGATAACGGTGATGGGAACAAGTTATCCTTGAACGTCTGGGGTACACTGTTTTATTGCCAAGGGGCATACTTTTACTTTGCCCCTCCTATCACCAGATGTTGTTTTGATGACCTCAATTATCATGGTGAGAATGGAATGTAGTTAAGGGTGGAAACCCAATGTAGGTAATTAACATATATGTTAATGAGAGAGAGAATTAGCTGAAGGCTGTTTATGGAAAGGTATAAGTCACCATCACTTAAACAAAGGGAGGCACTTCATCAACACCTGACTCCGCCGGAGGTGCTGCCGGTCGGACCAGAGGATCCACTGACTCCCTGGCAGTGCCTCTGAAGAAAGCCGTTCCTGTATACATCCTTCTGAGTGACTGCTTAGCTCTCCAGGTTTAGTGAGTATGATATATTGTAGTTAAATGTAGGCTTTGTATTTAACTGGTCTGTTTATAGAAAACCTTGCACGTTAAACCTTACTGATCTGCAAATCGGGCAGATGTCTCACTGGTATCCACACTGATCACAAAGTGTCCAGTATCAACACAGCCCAACACCACTAGACCAAGGTGTCTGATGCAAGGGTTCCGAGTAATGTTCCATAGCTCCAGCCGTTTTATTTTGCATTTCCTCCTCAAAAGTAATTTTTACTATCTTCCCTCCTTCCCCAATCCCAGGAAGTTTTTCCACGACTGAATTTATGTCCCTAAACACAATCTTGGTATCCAATGTTGCTTTTAGTGTGCCTATGTAGGGTATATCTTTCTTCTACTGTGACTGGCTGCCAGACCCCTGATGTAATGATGGAGCAGAAAACAATCACAATACAGCGTAGTCCTATATTTCCTATAAATTAAAGTGTGCTTATATTCATAGCAATAAGAGGGTGTTTATCACCTTCAATTGTTAATGTTACACGCTTGTGTCAGAGTTATTTTATATGAAATAGCTGATCAGGTGTTAAAATGTCATGTATTTTATTGCCTCTCTTTGTAATGAACAATGAAACATATGTCACTGAATTACTGTTCTGAAATTCTGGGTAAGGGGCTGAATACAGAGAACTTTGGCCAAAGAATCTAATCATATCTAATAAGGCTGGTTGCTTCACCCTCATCAAATCCAGTTGCTAATGGTACTCAGGATGGGTCTGAGCACTGTTTTGTCTTATTATTTGGATTAAAATAGCATCCACAAGACTCAGTCAGAATTGGGGCCCCAGAAAGCCACAGACCTTCCTCCAAAGAGTTTATGATCTAAAAGGACATGAAACAGATAAAAGGAAGGGGAATCAAACGCACAACAGAAGCAAAGTTATCTGGGTGATGGCAGCCATATGTGTTTGTCCCACTTCTACCCACCCCGACCAATGACAAATACATACAAAGGGTGTGGCAGTGAAAAGAAATACAACATATGCACAAGTTATATATTTTACATTGGCATCACTGATTAGTTTATTCTGTTCTCAAAGACCTTATCAGTTTGAGTCTTATTCCTTAAAATGGCCAATACCAGTGGAACTGGTAATATTTATAAAAAGAACGACCTTTTTAAGTACAGTCACTGTGTACATAATTTTGTATACACACACAAAAATCAGGTAATCTGACTACACCAAATTATGCTCAATATTGAGAATAAAAAGGGCCCTGCAGCCTGGGGAGATAGGGCTGAGGTTGAGAGGTTTTCATGTGACATTTTAAGGCCAGAGTCCTAAAAGCACAAGATAGGGTAAGAAGACTATATAAAGGCTTAGATTCAGAGAGAAAAGTTTCTAGCAAAAATAAGCTGGACAATGCAGCATCATCTTCAGTGGTGCTAATGGAATTACATGAGTGCAGCCTTGCTGTTGTATTTGTTGCCTTTTGTTCAAGACAAACAGGACGCATGTATATATTGGGTGAATTTCACCTCTGCACAGAGGGGCAGAACAAGGCCTATGGCTATGCACCACCTAACTCTTCATAGTGTGGCTTATGTAGGACTTGTACTGGCCCTCCGCACAACATTCATAAGGTACGCACAACAGTTTTGTGCATTTAGAAACCCTTCCTCTCACAGCTTCCCAGGAATATCATAAAATCAGTAGAAGAAATGGAGTTTAAAAAAAAAATGCTAAAAAGTCATTTCCACGTCACTGAAAGATAATACATTCTTGACATGAGATTAATAATGCCCCATATTTAATCATACAAATGTTATCACTGATGAGATAAAAAAATAAAGGAAATCAGTCCTAGAATCCTGGTTTTGTTTTTATTTTTTAAGTGAAGAGTTCATTTAACTTTTCATGTTTTTGTGAAATTCACTGGCAGTTTTTAAACACTACCTTTCCCAAACAGAAAAATTTATGCACCATATCTATTTCCATTGCCTATGTGACTCACTAGTACTCCAATGCTTTTTCCTTCTCAGAGACCTTGACTAAATTAAACCTAACTGACAAGCATGAGCATTAAATTAGCTATGATTTACTTCAGTAGGAAAAAAAATCATATTTTACATCCTATTAAACCTAAAATATGCACTTTCCTAGTTTAAACCTGACTGCAAGAAAAATAAGGGCATATATCTATCTTTGTGTACAATATGTAGCATATGAATAATATTCCCAAAGAATATACCTGTAAATATCAAATTCTAATCAGAGAAAACTGAAACATGAAAAAAGGGATGGTTTGGAAATAAACCAACAGGAAAGGACAGACTGACTGTGCAATAAGAGGTTTTTCCCAGGTCTCCTTAAAATTATATGCAAAAATACACTAAAGCACAATTTCATTCAGTCTTGTTCACTGTTCTGTGCACCTCCTGGTTCTAGAGTACTGTATAGAAACTAGAAAGATATACTTCACGACCTGTAAAATAAAGATGAACCTGCAATTATATTCCTACTGCCCTTGGGTACCAATAAGCCATTTTAAAATAATTCCCTCCTACCTATCTGCCCCCAGATTTTATGACCTCCAAAACCATAAAATACCACTGGCTCGTCTCCTGGCCCCACTCCTATGCTGAGTGGGAGGGAGAAGTGACATTGTTTCCCCAAAGCAATGGGTAATCGTCCTCTGTTTGGATCCATTGGTTTCAGGACAGCCTTGTCCCAGAAGACCAGCAAAAACTGCTTAGTGGACCCAAATAATTGGGCTCAGAATTTATGAAAGGAGGAGGAAGTTAAAGAGATAAATCCCTCTCATTAGTTAACTGTATTTGGAGTTTCTTTATGAATTATTTGGGACTGCAAAGGGAATTCAAGTCAAAAGCTATATGGTGTACTCTTCTATACCAGCCTGATTTGTGGAATGCCCTCCCTGTCTTCCTTCAAATCCTTCCTCAAAAGCAAATTCTACCTAGGTTAGACTTGCCAAATGATAATGGCTAGGTGGAGGGCCAGTAGGCATTAATAATACACATCACTAATCCATGTAACTAGAAGTCCCTGTTACTATTACACTTGTTGTCCTCCTCCTCCCATATCCTTTTCCCTTTGTTTGTTACACCCACTTATTTCATCATGTTTTAACTAGGCCGTAAGCTTTGCAAGGCAGGATCTACCTCTGACTTGATGTTTGTACAGTGTATAGCACTATGGAACCTTGATCACGAATAAGGCCCCTGGCCAATGCTGTAAGACAAATACTAAATTATAACAACACCTGTACTACAGGTGAGTTAAGATAGTCATACATATACATTCTTAAAAACATTTGTCCCATGTGGCTCTCTCTGCCACCTAAAACCAACACCACCAAAAATCCAGTCTTTATACAGCTGTAAATTGTTTTCAGTTTTAAATCTAGATGTAACAAGCCATGCACATGCGGTGTCAAATATAAAGCAATTTTTAAAAACTCAGAAAAAGAAATACCCATTCTACAAAAGGGTGTTTTATTCTCTCCTTTCAATTCATGGGGGAATTTACATCGAGCTCCTATTTTAGCTAATGGAATTTATCTACAATGTGCAATAATCTGGCACATATCAAGGGGAAAAAGGATCCATTATGTTTGTAAAAATGCTGACAGGAAGTGACAAACCAAACATTTTAAGAGTGGCATAGAAAATTACTTAATTGAACATTAAAGAAGGTTCAGACAAAATTCCTCAGTCATTTCTCTTTCTGTCCAGCCAAGTTGCTACAAAGTGGATAGGTATTAAATATTCCCCAATAAATCTTTAGAGAACCTCAGACTCTTAATTTCTTGACTGCATGTGTAATAAATACCAGAAGCTTGAAGTAATACAATAACCAAAGGGACTGAATCACTTTTTGGCCACATGAAAGAGAGATAATTTAAAGGTTGTACACATCCCAAGAGACTGACAGCTGAGGTAACCACCTCAAATGACAGATTTATCTGAGAACAATCCATATAAAGAATGGCAGGATCCCAAAACCTTTCTGCAAACCATCACTCATTAGAGGACACATTGATAACAGATTCCACTTAACAACTCTAAGACCTGTCTTAACTTCACTTCCCAGTATGGAAACCAAAACTGTAACTGAACATGACCTAGGAATTTTTTTAAGTGCCAATAAAATAAACAAAAATAAATAAATAGGAAAACTGATTAACATACATTAAGACCTCCTATTACGTTTTGCGTATAGTACAATATATGATTGGTCTTGCACCACTGATGTCCATGCAGACTTTGTCATTGACTTCAATGGGAGCAGCACCAAGGCCTATAAAGACCAGTTGAGAAGGTGCATGTCTTGAATACCAGGAATCTTATTAAAATAAGATAAGCATATGCAGTGTCATGCATCTTTACATTCAGTACAAGTTTCCAGTTTGAGCAGGGTGATAAAAATAAATAGCACACTCTCTGCTACTAATTAATAAGGTATTCTGAACATCCTGACCAGAATACCCTCCACCCAATATTATTAACCTTTGGTTACCTCATTTCCACCTAGAGATAATTCCTGTCAAAACTCCTGTTGACTACATTGGTGCAGGATCAAACATTTTTGTAAGTACCCTCCTATCAATTGTCTGTGCAAGTCAAAGTGTTGTTCTTACATTCACACAGTTTGACAAATAACTAGTATGAGTTATATTGAAACTTATTTATTTTTCTACTGGCACAAATTACATCCAAAAAAGATGCAGATAGCACATTAAAATGTACCTCTAAATGACATAGTTGGCAGCCTGGTTAAAACATTATACAGATGTATCATAGCACAATGGTATTTTGGGTCTTTTGGCTCTTTATACAACAACAAAAAAATGAAGGCACCACACGTCCTCTGCCTATAATCAAACTGGTCAATCACATACCTTTGTCTGGGGCAGGCTGGGTTCATGCTCTGTCTCCCAAACATATTTGGGGAACATATTTCTAGCACACATCTATAACTTTTTGTACACCACCCGTACACTCATTGTGCAATGGTTTTCAGGACTAGTGTGTCACCAGTTTACATACGAAACTTGACAAGACTCCTTTTAGATACATATTATGACAACAATCTATTGTGGGTAGTGAGTGTGTCAGGTCTGATAGAACTTACAGTATAGTGGGGGTCCTCTGCCAGCGGGCACTGAGGAGTTCTTAGGATCACAGCCTCATAACAAGCCATTGAGAAGGAAAGTATCATCTCCATTACAGATGGGGAGACAGAGGCACGTCAAAGGTCTATACTTCTGAAAATGTCCATTAATTTTGGATATCTAAATTTTGAGGTGTGTAGGTTTCTCAAGTGGGGAACTCCCAATAGGAGGCACACAAAAGTAATGAACACTCAAAAGAAATGTAGAACTATGTGATTTTCCCCTGACTGGGGCTAAATTCTCACCTGCAGCTAGTAAGTGCTGGCTGTTTGCAGGAGAGAAGTATAGGGGAATCTCTGATGGGATATGGGGCTGTAGGAGCTATGGGAGTCGGCAGGCATGTTGGGGGCATGGTGAAGTAGCGTTACATGTGGAGAACTTGAGAAAAAGCAGGGCTTGAGTTAGGATGGGTCAGGGATAGAAGGGAGCAGAGGGAAGGAGACCTCCATGCCAATGAATCACCTCTGACATACAGAAAATTCCTCCTCAAACAGGAACAATTATTTATCACACCTACATAATAAAGGGAAATTTTATTTTATTCAAATGGTGCTATTGAGGTTTCAATCCTTGAAACTAAGCAAGTCTAATGTTGCAGCTCTATCTTTCAGACTTTGAATCCAATTCTGTACTCAGTTAAACCCATGAGGTTGCAAGGGTGTAACCGAGAGTAGAATCTGGTCTTTGACCTCTCAAGCTGTTGGATCATATAGAAAAGATGTATTAATGCACAGTTCGGAAAGGTCTGTCTATCAAGAAAACACACCCAAGTGTATTTATTTCTTGGAAACAAACATTTTCTCTCAATATGGTCTAAAAAGATGCTGTTGTCTCTTTAGCAAGGGCTATTAAATCTTCTGTAGAAACTGAGAAATATTTAACCATGAAGAATGTTCTTCTACAGTCTTTTCCTAAAATGTAAACAGTTTAAGGGTTGGTTATTGTCCATGGCCTGCAATTAATTAAGCAGCAATTCTGTACCACCTACAAAAGGAAAAAATTGGAGAGGAAATAAAAACACTAGACTATACACTCCCTGGGCCAGATCCTCAGCTGGTGTAAATTCTGTGCGTTTCTACTGGCTTTACTGGAACCTTGCTGATTGACACTAGCTGAATATCTGTATCCCAGACTTCTACATTTTACAGATTTACTCTCTGCAGAACAACTGCACTTAGAAACCTCTGCAGGCAGAACCGCAGATTGTTATCTCAAAGTGAAGCATTTCAGGAGTTGATTGTAGTTGTCATGAGACAATACCACCCACCTACAAAACACAAGGTGCAGCCAAGTGTTTCCAACTCCCAAAAGTGGGATAAATTTGCGTTAACCAAATCCTTCAGAGTAGTCTCATCTCATCATGCCAAAAGATTTTCATGCTGTGTTCTCTTTCCATATTCTATTATGCTGGAAGAAAATGAAGGCCAAGTGGGCATATTTATAATATTATACATATATTCTGAATTGGGATTATCCAAGAAAATGCTTTTCTCCACTGAAGGAGTTTTAATGCTCTGCTGTCTTTTTGCAGTGATACCATTTTAAAACTCAAAACCCATTCCCTAAGAAAGCAGCACTCCACAGGGTTTCTCCAAGCTCAACAGACCTCCTGGGGAAGAAGGCAGGAAAACATTTTGAAGTGTGAAGGATTTTTCCTTTCCGAAAGATTCTCTGCCAACATGAACTCTTGTAGTAGCTGCATAGTGACATCAGCTAAACATAGCCGCAACCGCCACCGCGAAGCTGAATCACTGACTATGGCAAAACAAGCTTCAACGTGACTCTTCAAAGCCGCTCAGGTTTCATCCAGCGGGTCCAAGTTTTGCTTTGGCGGATACACTGAAGATTCAATCCAGACGTTGATTTTCAATTGACATGTTTTTCATGGTGACCCGGGTTCTATTTTAAACCATACCGTTTTGGGTCACTTTCATGTAAAATTAGGAGATGGTGACAGAAGTGGAGATGGAAAAAAAGCCCTCCTGTTAGAACGCATCATATATGTTGTGAGGCAGGACATTTCCGCCTGGGTCTTGGCTTCTTTGCCTCTTCCACAACTACCCTTCTCAGTAGGATTGAGAAGCTGATCCCCCCACTCTCCTCCCTCCACCATTTCTACCAGTGAGGACAAAGGAATTTCCTCAGTGGCTCTCCCACTCTCTGGAGCTGCCTGTCCCTTTCCCTTTGGGCTCTTTTTGCTCCTGTGACCTTCCTATTATTGGGATTGCTTTTTGCATTGTCTTGAGTAAGAACAGGGCATCCCAAAGAAAGAGAGGCTCAGAAAGCCTGGAAGTAGGCCCCTGGAGGAAAGCCGGCCTCGGCATCCCACCCATGCCGAAGCACCTCCTACTTCCATTGGGTTATATACAGCTTCATACTGTGTAGGTGCAGGGACCCTTTTTGTCCCTTACACACCTGCCACAGGGCCAGGCACTGTATTCCTGCTGCCCCCCTGAGTGAAAGTTGAGGGTGGTGGGACTGACAGTATGTTAAAGGGCACTTCATAACAATGTGACGATGTACCCATGTCAACACCCTACACAATATTGTAATATTCTTTGAACAAAGTACACCTTGTGAGGCATCATTTGAAAAACTTACAATCTGCTGGTCATTAATGTCCTGATAAAATGCATGTAGCAACATTGTATATGAAGTTATAAGATACCATTGTATGGTGTTATCAACACCTTTCCAAACTGAAGTTGGCAAACAGATCTGCCTCAAACAAAGGAATGTGTGCTCTGCTTAATTTGCATTTAAGCAGTAAACAGAGTCATCAAGCAGGAAAGGAAACAAAGGATGCTCAAACAGGTGAGAAAAAAGCAGCAGGGAACATCCTTCCATATAGACTCTGTCTCCTGAATCTTAGCTGGAAATGTTTTTAATAATACTATAGAAACAAACACACCAGGGCTATCCCTCCCACACCCGTTGCATTCACAGCACCAGAAGCGACAAAGCAATCAATAGTTGAACTGGTGAAGGGGTCCTGATCTGAGAAGTTCAGTCAGTAATACTGCTGAAAGCATATGGTGAGAAACTTTGCTTGAATCTGATATTAAGGTAGGCACCAGTAGCATTTTAACTTTATTTTCTTGTAACCATTTCTGACTTTTATGCCACATTACTTGCACTCACTTAAAATCTTTCTTTGTAGTGAATACATTTGTTTTATTGTTTTATCTAATCCAGCATGTTTAAACTGAAGTGTCTGGGAAACTCCATTTGAGGTGGCAAGTTATGTGCATATTATTTCTGTTAAAGCAATAACAGACTTTATTTAAACTTGCATTGTCCAGGAGCAATCTGGGCAGCACAGGACATACGTTTCTGGAGGGAAATCTAAGATGGGGAGTGTGCTGAGATCACCCTGCAGTACAACCAAGGCTGATAAAAGCCAAGGTGCGTCTGGTTGGCTGCAGCACACACACAGACATAGCTGCAAGTCACTTGCATGCTGGAGGCTGTTTGTGAGCAGTCCAGGCTAAAGGCTACAACAGCAAAGCACTGTGAAGGGCACTCCAAGTTAGAGGGAAAGGATGAGATAACTACTCAGTCTGGATCATACTCTGGTATGTCACAGAGCTACCCGGCAACTACCTCCTCCCATCTTTCAGGATTGCCAACCTAACCATTCAAAAATCATGTCAGGCTCAAAAATAATGAAATCAGTTTAAAATCATGAGATCTTAAAAAATAATAGTTTGTGTGTTTTTATTTACATCTTCTGGTTTTTGAGCCTTTAGTGTTCATGTTTCCAGGCTGCTCTCTGCAACCGTACTCTTTTACAATGAAAGCTGAGATTCAAATGCACTTACATGATTCCAGAAGATGGAGCTTTATGAAAAACATCAAATATCATGAGACTCACAATAAAATCATTAAGAGTTGGCAACATTGAATATGCAGACGGAACTCAAATTGTGTATTTTTATAGTAGGTGTAAAGAATGCCAATCAATGAACTCATCCAGAGCCACATGAGGCAGAATGCTTCAGAGTGACTTCACACAGCACTACATTCTCACTCTATCCATTCCTCGGCACTACTTGTTGCAAAAGCCAGTATTTTGCCCAGACTGTGTAACTTTTCACCAGTGACTGTTTGCAAAAAACTGACTGACCTTAAATCCATTACCAGTGTAGGATTGATGCTGCTCATACAGCCACTCACACCAGTGTAACTTTGAGGACGATGAAGGAAATATTTCTCTGGCAGGTTGATTTTTAAAAGTTATGGAGGTTGACTGAAACTGCTCAGAAGTTTGGAATATTAGTATGCTATGCATGGATTATGGAAAGAGGGCAAACAATTTAAAGCAGTTGCTAAATGCCATTTATCACATGGTTTCATAGTTTGGCACATGAATATCACCTCCACATAGGTGGTAAGATATCACACATCCCAGAGAGATTTGTTTGGGTCGAACTCTGGTCTCAGTTATGCTGGTTTAAGTCATGAGCTGCTCCATAGATGTCTGTGCTCCTCTCTGAACTCAGATAAGGTCTCAGAGACAGAATTTTCTATGAGACATAAATCAGTGCAGTTACTATAGATTTGTACTTTTGTAATAGAGAAGAATTTGTCCCTTTGGCATTTTAATGTCTTGAAAGACACAACTGCTTAAGTCTGCAAAAACTGACCATGTGATTAAGTACTTATTTGTGATATAGGGTCCTGGTCCATGAGCAGGGCTCCTACGTACTATGATAATCCAAATAAATAATAATAATCATCTTGATGAATCGCTGTTTTTCTATGTAAGGCAGGAGAAAAACAAACTTTCAACTACTGTTTGTCTGGGGAAGTACATTTAACAGACAGCACACATTTCTGTCTGAGCAAATACTGCTAACTGTGCCAAACCATAAAGGATCAAATGCTTCAGTTTTGTCGTTCTAAAGGGAGCTCAGCTCATTAAATTCAGCTTGGATGTGTTCTCTCCAGAAATGACCATGGGATTAATTCACTGTACACTTAGTCAACATTAATTTCTGCATCTCCATGTAAATTAGCTTTACCCATAATTTAGACATTTCACTTCCGCAATTTGCAAACACAAGACAAATGGCTATAATAGTATTTTTGCATAATTGCACCAAATTACCATGAGATCTTAATTTATTTATTATAAATTAACCATAGGGCCTGGAAGAACCATTTTGATTGTGGTACAATAGAGCAGACATACTAATGGGGTTCTTGTTGCTGAAAAGAAAATTGTCAAAAATGAGATTAATTGCTTTACATCCAGTAATATAAAGTGTGGATCATTAATATATTGCTTTTGAAAGATCCTATTTAATTTTTATAATTCCAAGCCTATGACAGTTGCTAGTTGGCATTTTACAGTAAAATAATTGAAAAACATAGATGGAGGTGTAAATTCTACTTTTCAGTTATACCTATGTGAGCTACATGTAAAGCTCAACAAAAATTTTTACACAAAATTTTTCAGAGAAAAAGGTAGATTCTCTGACACAAACATTTCATGCATTTGTGTTGGTTTTGCCAAATTATTTCAGTAGAAAAACCCTTTAAAAATTTCATTAAAAACCGTGACATTTCATTTTGACATTTTTTTAAATGAAATGATTTAATTTCAAAATGTCTTTTAATAAACCAATAAAACATTTAAAAAATGCTCAAAATTGAACTGAAAACATTGTTTCACCCAAAACAATTTATTAGGTTTTTTGAATGGCCAATTAACTGAAAAATCCAGTATTCACACAGTTTTAACTACATGGGTGTTAAAGGTAGATAGAATTTAGCCTGCATGATTTATTTCAAGAGAGCTTTGTGTCATTATTTAAACTTGAATAATGGTGCATGCTGGCTCTTTGAAATATCAGAACCAGTGTGCAAATTTGCACAAAGTCACTTCAACAAATTAATCTGTGATCGTCCCCAATTTACACAGTAAGGGCCTGATCCTGCAATTGGATGCAGACACTTGTCACCATGCTCTGCCCCACCATGTGGTGTGCCATTGTCTCAAGTCCTCAAAGTCCCTTGAAGTCAACGGGACTAAGTGCACACTGAATATTAACCACATGCTTGCGTGGTTTGCTAGATCACCACAGCCTATTTGCAGGACCGACTCCAAAAAGCTCAATCCACTGAAGATAATAGGTCTCTGAATTGACAATTGAATTAAAAAGTCTCAACCTAGATTTCTTTAATTTTTTTTGGGGGGGGGGGGGAGGGAGGGGAGGGCTAAAAATGAATTAATTAATTTAAAAAACAGCCCTTCTTAATGCTAATAGTTTCATAATTTTTAAAAGGCTATCAGTATTTGTATTTAAAATGAAAATTTCCACAATTGTATAAAGAAGGATAGTGCAAAACAATTAAATTACTGGGCAAATTGACCAGGCATACTCCAAGATTGTAAAGAGGCTTACACTCAGTATAATTGGTTGGTTAAATCAGGTTTATGGCTATTTTGCATCAGTAGGAGTACTATAAAACAGCCAGAGAGTAGTGGTGAATGTGCCCCCATATGTACGGTACAGTGCTGAGCACACTGTCAGCTAAAGTATCCATTGAGCAAGTACAGGAACTTTTTTTTCCATTTAATTTCATATAGTTTTTCACCATGTACATTTAGGGCCTAACCCAAAGTCCATTAAAGTCAATGAGAGTTTCTCCCACTGCCTTCAATGGGCTATGGATCAGGCCACTAATGCATATAGCTATATTTGCATTGACAGCACAGAATGCAATGGCTAAGGAGGACTGAAAAACATAGGCCATAACTCTAAAGGACAGACCAGCCCACTGGGTCATTAACCCATATTTCAGTAATTCTATAATATTCATTAGCTTAACAGGAGTTAATAGCTCCAGTGAGTGGGGGGAGAGGGGGGCCGAGGGGGGTTTGTTGTTTTTAAAAAGACTTTGCAAGTCCACATCTGTCACAAGATTTAGAAATGCAGGGTCTCAAATCAGCGTATTATTCTCCCGTAAGTACTGCAATCCCTAGAGACAAAAGGAAGCATGAAGGATGGGATGACAAGTCTTACCTTGGACCATAAAGCAGTTTTCAATTGAGAGAGACTATTAAGATCTATTGACCCAGAGGAAAATATTCATCCAGGTCTAAGTCAATAAATTGTGAGGATAGCCATTGAAAAACGAAATACAAATACATGGACTGTTATATACATTCTGAGGGCTGAACTGTCACATTCTTAGGGCTGGATCACCACCAAGCCCTCCACAGAAAGGGAGGCAATAAGAAGTCACAAGGCCTCTCTCGTTCGTTTATGCAACCTGTCCCAATTGCCAGTCCACACGCAGGGAGGAGAACAGGCTTCACACAGTTACTGCCCCCACCTTGAGCAAATGGGCAGGAAGTGGTCACGGTTGCAGCTCAGATACCACGAGCAGCTTGGTGAGGTGAGCCAGCTCAAGGCACAGAAGAAAGCCTGTAGAGGGTCCTACTAAGTAGCTGCACTGGTTCAGAGGGCAAGATTAACTCCATTATATCATAGCACTGATACTCTACACAGACCGCTGCATCATGACAAGATCAACCTCCAAAGCTTCATCTTTGCATATACAGCTTTACTTGTACATATGTAACTTCTTTTTCGAGAGCAGCACAATTCTAAAGGGACACTAGTGGATGTACCCAGCCTCAGTGCTGATGGTAGCCACTGCTTCTCTCCTTTCATTCCCATTAGCTGCTTAAAATTTGGACTAATTCCATTAATTACTGCCAGCATGGACAACACAAACACCTCTCTATCTTAGACATATAACTGAGCCTAACAACTACAAAACCCTCTCTAAAATACTCTAATACTCATTCCTGGATGATAGCTTCTTTTGCCATTTTCTTTGTTTCCCAATTGCACTGCCAGCTGATAGATATAGAACTCTACATGCATAGCATAGATATTTAAGGTCTTATGTTCTAGAATTATCATTTTATATATAAATAATGTCAGCCTCAAGAATTTGCACACTACAGTGGGTTTAAGGCAAGGATAAGATGCAAATTCCTCAGATGCAACACCCTCTCAGCAGTAAACTATAGCATTTTTCATGTCGGCATTTTTTAGATGAACATGGACAGTGGAGGCATCTGTGAGATAGACACATCTGCACAGTATTTACTTGTGAATCAAGAGAAATAAAATTCTCAGGGACACATTTCTTATGGCTGCAAAATATGTTACATTCAAATACAATAATGAGGACCATCGGTCTGATCATTCTTACATTCTCAATTGTTTTCCTTTCTATGATATACACTCACACTAGTGTATCATCTAGGACCAGATTCCAATATGCTTACTTACCATGAGTAGTGCCTTATTGCACAAATAAGGTAAATGATGGGACTATTTGTGCAGTACTGTGTTACTCAGCCTCAGTAAGAGTGTCAGGATCTGGCCTTCATTTTGCAGATAGCGCTGGTCAGTTTGCTCACCCAGACAGTACGTCAAAAGTGTCTTGGTGAGGCATTAAGTCATGACACATTGGGTAAAGAGGTCTGAGAAATTTGCCAGTTCCTTCCATCTGGTTCCAATCAATCCTTTTTTCTTGGACTTTCTACCATCACATATTAAAACTTCCCTCTGTATAAGTTTCCTCCTTTCCCTTTGGGCTCACTGACTTGTACAAAACAGTATATTTCTGTCTCACAGTCTTATCTTTTACCAACACATTACCACTCATTGCCCCTTTGGATTTACCCCAGTCTTCTTGCAGGGATACTAGTGGCATTTCCTTTTCTTTCTTTCTTTCTTTTTTTTTTTTTTTTTTCTCCTTTTTCTTTTTCCTTTTTGCTACCAACAGTCACTGACTTCAAATATAAGGTCTAGGGGGCACCCCATGTAGTTGGCAACTGGGCTAGTCATAGACACTGTAACAGAGGGTGGAAAGTGAGCAAACTGGCAGGTTCTGCCTGTGTATTACTAAAATGAGAGAATAATTAGACAGGAAGGGAAAGGGAAGCTGCAAATGAGGGGGACAGGGAGGAACCATATGTAACAGTCTGAAATGAACAAGCTACACACATTCATCTCCTTGAAAACTTCTTTTAAAATGACTGCTTACAAAATAAAGCTGGCTAAGGGCAGCTTTAACTTACCCAGTTCAAATAAACTTAATAAAAAGGCATACACATTTCTTTGCAAAACTATTCCTCAGCCACTGGGGCTCAAGTAGACACAAGTAATGAAATTCACTCTGCTTGGTACCATGAAACCTCAATGTTCTTGTTCATGATTTTAGCTAGGTTTGTTAAAATCATATATGTTTTTGTTTTGCAACAGCACCAACTTTCAATGCTCTTTTTAGAGAGGTCATGATAGAAAACCTTCCCACTCATGAAACTGTTTATATTGTTAGTATGTTTTAAGTCTATTGTTGTTGGAGCCCTAAGCATTTATTTTAGCACTCAGTAATTCAAAACTATGGTCATAAAAAACCCCCAATCCTATCATTCCAATCAGCCTCACTTTGGTCTGCAAAATGCAGTCGAAAAGCAACCACTTCACGTAACTATGCAGGGGGAAGACAATTGTGTGTGTCTCTCTCTCTCTCTCTCTCTCTCTCATATATATATATATATATATATATAAATATATATATAATCCCTTACTACAGAAAGGCTTCTTTCTCAAGGGGTAAAGATTTTCAAGAAATCAGTCTCAGAAATTATTCCTGTAGGACTAAAGAAATGAACAAAATGTGTTCCACTTATACATTATGAAGTTATATCCAGTGAATTTCATTTAACGTTTCAGGGGAATAATCCCGAATCCCAAAGGTTCTATGGCATTGCTATTTCCAAGTTAATTTGCTGTAATGCAAAATATACAGCCAATTTTTTTTTTTAAACTTGAGTCATTGCCATTTAACACATAATGTAAATCAAACACAAACAACTACTGCTATGTATTCCACATAGAGAAAATTAATGCCCTACAACAATGGCTCCCAATACCTTTAGACAAAGGCAGGAAAGGGGATAACATGCAGTGGAGGTTTGCTGGTCCTAATGATAACATAATTACTTTTTCTTTCCCCTAAGGACTTTGGCTTTGTGCCATGAATGACACCAATGGTTTTTCCGGGTGGCTCTGGAAAGCAATTGGTCATCTCTGGGAGAACACAGAAACACTGGGGACAGTCAATAAAACATGAAATTCACACACACACACTTGAAGAACCTTGTAAAATTCTAATTACTGCTGGCTTGTTACTTAAGAATCCCTAAGAGGTAAGATATATTGCTTTCTGAGAGGCCCAAGGTAATGGAATTACAACTCCTTTCATGATTAAGCATATGCTAAAAAGATATGTTTTTTTGGCCTACATATTTGAAACTGTTCAAAGGGTTGTCGTCTCTCAAAATTCAACTCACAAAATACTAGTTACATTAGTGTCGCTCTTGTAAGGAATTCTTCTCTGGGTCATTTTTAATCTCCCAGTGATTGATTTTAATATCACACCAAATACCATATTACTGCAGAAAATCATATTTAAATAGTATTTTCTTCAAATGTATTAAATACATGTATCAAGCTAAGTTTCTTCCTAACACACTATAAATGGATATTAAAAAAGGCAGAGTTAAAGGAGACTAGAAACCTTACATGCCCAATACAGTCTTTTAAAATTGGCCACTTTGCTATTACAACAAAATGTCGTCATCTTGTTATTTTCATAGTTTACCTCTACCCATATTTTACCTTCAGCTCAAATGATGCTTCTTTCTTTAAAGGACCTGAATCTGCTTCTTGCAGATTGTGTATTCATTATGGATGAAATTCACTCTTGTGCAGAAGGTCTGGTTAAGCCCTCAAAACAGGGGCATGGAACCAGATTTCAAGAGGTATTTAGGTTTGTATTGAGACTTCCAAAGTGCCTAAACAGATGGGAGTTAAGCCTCTAAAATGCTTAGGCCCTTATGTGCATCCTTAGGCCCCTAAATGCGATGGGTCCTTTGCACAGGGGTGAATTCCAACCAGTAGCAGCATTTTCAGATGACACTGACAGTCTGCAATGAAGAACTCATGTTGTTGGTATCACAGACGTAAAGCTTCCCAGCTCCTTCTGAATATTCCATTCTGTGTCTCGCCGCTTTTTCTTTAGGTATTCCCTACAATTTCCCTTGATATCAACCCATACCATAAAGTGAGTTTCCTTACAAGAAATGAACAATATTCACCTCTTGAGCAGCAATGAAGAAAACATACTTTATACAATGTGTGCACATCTACCAATGGATGACAAGTCAGATGACATCACATCATCTTGACAAGTACTGGGAAAGTTGCTCCTGAGAGTAAATTTAACCAAGGCAAGGCTACAAAGAATCTGAACTGATACAGAGCATGTGTGTTCCACCTTCTAAGTCACATCCTATTTCAGTTGCTTGTGAAGCTCCTATTGCTATGGTATCAGAATGCCTCAATCTGTCATGTTTTCATCCCCAACAGCCCTGTGAGACAGGGAAGCTCTATGATCCCCATTTTTCAGAGGCTAAGGACCAGATTTTCAAAGATCTGTAGATGCCTGAAGATGTGGATAGGCTCCTAATGGAATTTCCAAAAGCACCTCAGCAGTGATGCGCCTGACTCTTACTGAAAGTCCATGCTTTTGAAAACCCCACTAGACACTTATCTGAATCTTCAGGTGCCTACATGCCTGTGCAAATCTGGCCCTAAGTGACTCACCCAAGGTTACCCAGGAGGTCTGTGGCAAAGCAGGACGTTTAATTTCTCTCTCCTGAGTACTTGTCTATGACCCTACCCACTAGATCATCCATACCTCCAGGAGGAAATCCTCCAGCATATTCTGGTTACGACTCAAGAGACCTGAGTGTGTCTGATAGTTTAAGCAACACCTGATCAGGGTATTCTGCATCACAGTGGGTGAAGCATATTTTGGTAAAGCTGCATATAACACATCCTACTCACTTAAAATATTACATACAGAGCCAGAGACTCTGGTTCAGCAAAGTGAAAAAAGGCAGCATGGGATGAATGGAACCGAGCTAGTAACAGATGAGAACATTCATAAAAACTGAATTCAAAGACGGAGAAAGGTGTCAAAATCTATTGTAGGTTAGTGTTTTAAAACACATGTTGAAGGTCACTCTGAGGGGGAAGTTTGACCAGAGCCAGTTGGAAAGGAATCAGTCTGCTGGACAATCGCCTGGCCTGCTATAGTCACCCAAAATACTGACAGAAAAGCAGCAAATGACATAGCAAGATATCCAGACGGCCAAAGATAAGGGCAACACTTTTTGTTGGCAGGAATTGTGTCCTTTTGGATGCAGACAACTCTGCATACTTACATGAAAAGGATGGCAGTGTCTTCAGTGTCTGGCTACGTATTCTGGAAAGACATCCACCCAAATTTCAATTAGACCTCGCCTGCTCTGAACCTGGTGGTTAAAGTTCCAAGGCAGGATTGTCAAAAGCGCTTAGCCTCAACCATTGAAACCAGTGGGTGTTTTACCATTCACTTCAGTGGGAGCAGCATTAGGCCAATGGTGAGCTCTTCTGAAAAACCCCTTAGTGTCTTTTGTGCCTTTGGTGCTGCCGGCTTTAGCTTCTACAAATGACAGCTATTCCGAGTGTGTGCCTTAGTGTTGTTGGGCCAGATCCTGGCCTAGGCCAAGTCTGCTTTGCACCACCCCTAACAGGACAGCTAGTGATTGCCCCTGCATAAAAACCAATAGGTGGGATAAAGCTTGCTCTATATCACCCTGCTTCCCAGACAAGAGCATCGGTGGAGCATACTGCACTGGAGTTCTGCTGCATAATGGCCCTATTACAATGACCTATTACAACCACTGCAACTGAAAGCAGCCCTAAAGCTTTTCTCACTTGCACTAGGGTTTTACCCAGATCCCAGCAGCCTCCAGAATCAAATGTGGGACGTGGAGGATCTGGCCTACTGACCATAGAGAAACTTTATCCTTTTTTGTGCTGTCACAGTGTCTGTCTCAATGACGACATTCACTTTAGGGAATGGAGGTTTTCGTTCCCCTGTGTATATAAACATGTGGACTCAATACTACACATTTCATTTTATATATGTTTTGTTTCGCTTTCATTTTACACCATCTTTTAATGTTCACAGGCACTTTAAAATACTTGGCTTATTGATGTTCGCCATTTATTCCAGAGCTGGCCTTTTCTTTTGCTCTCTTGCCACTGATAGTGTTATCAAACATCAACTGCTACTCACATTCTCTGACAGTTTTCTGATACAGCAGGGAAGGCAAGCAAGGGGAGAAAGGAGAAGTGAGCATGACACTTGCATTCTAGGTCTTTTCCCTGCAAATCTTAAAAGAAGCAGGGTCAGATTCTCTGTTGCATTCCACTTCTTGATTCTCTGCCCTAGTACAGACTACAGCAGACTGGGAATTGCTCTAATTTGTGCCATTTGGCAATAGTCTCTAAGCAACCATCAGTCAGCTGAGCGTACCCAGAGCACAATGAGCTCTGGCTACTCCTCCTTCTCCTCAAGAAATTCATGACAGCCCAAAGAGGAGTCAGCAATGATGGTGCATATATGATCAATAGTGAAAAATATTGCATGATTAGTGAGTTTGTAAATTTTGGAAGCACAATTAGTGCCGATGGCAAACTCCATAAGGAGGTAGAAGCAAGAATGGAGAAGGGAAATAGAGCCTTTACTAGACTGGTAAATATCTGGGAAAATGATTTACACAAGAACCCAGATAAAGTTATGCAATGCTATTGTGATACCCACATTGTTATATGCTTCTGAAAGTTGGCAAATGCTAGAAACGGACAACAGGAAACTAAAAGCATTCCATCAATGATGCTTGCGAAGAACACTCGGTATTCACTGGTAACCAACCCTGATGTGTTGCAAAGGACTGGCCAACAGAGTGTAGAGACAAGAAGGCTGACATGGTTCAGACACATTGTATGGATGCCAAAAAACTGTATTCCTAGACAAGCCCTTGTTTAGATACCATCTGGTGAAAGAGGAAAAGAGGAGGACAACAGATGACATATTAAAAAACCACTGAGAAAGGTGCCTCAGTCATTGAAATAGACTATCAGAGAGCAAGAAATGTGGCATTAGACAGATGGAGGTGGAAAGACTGAATCATCTCATGTGTCACAAGAGCATCGAATGATAATAAAAACAAATCATCTGCTCCTCCTCAACTCCAATGCTGTGGAAAGGATTTGTGTAGGAGTTAGCTATGCTTTATACTCCCTGGGAACTTCTCTGCATTGAGGCATCTATAGTAAGAGAACTAAGGCAAGAGTCTAAGAAGAGGTGCAGGCACAATAGAACTATTCACCAAATGAAAGCATAGGAACAGCCAATAGTTATATTATATGGCATGTTTGCATTGGAAAATAAGGCTATGTCTACATGGACGGCGTCAAAGTCGCCGCCGTCAGATCGACTTATCTGGATCAACTGAGCAGTCAGTGAAGACCTGCTCAGTCGATCCAGAAGTCGACGTACAAAGACCACCTTCTCAAGTGGCATAGCGCTGCGTTGACGGGATCGCGGTTCCCATCAGCATAGTGCAGTGAAGAAGGAGCACAGAAAAGAAGCACAGAAGTCGATGAGAGTTACGCAAGTTTTTTGTGTACTTTGCGTAACTCCGGTCGACTGCCACAAATCGCCGAGGTAAGTGTAGACATAGCCTAAGTTACCTTTTCTCCTTTTTCCTTGCTAACTGCATCCAGCTCTCTTAAATCATCAGCATAAATTTTTACACACCGTTTAGACTAACATGCCTGTCCTCCTTGAAGTCCTTCTTTAATTTTATAGTATCTCAACCCTTTCCTCTCTTTAAATGGGTCAATCGGTCTCAAAACACATTGAGGATATTTTCTTCAATGACCTTACTTGGCATCTTATCTCAAAATACCAACTACTCTGAGAAACTAACTATTTTAAATAACAGCCCCAGGTCATGGAGTTATGCTAATCTATATCAGCTGAAGATCTGGCCTGCATATTTTGTTAATTTTTATGATAATTTGTGTTCCTTAGTTTTCCTCATTAAGGGCTCAACCCTGGAGTGTTCCTCTAGTCACTAAGAATTTTGTGTGAGTAAAGACTGCAGGATTAGGCCCAAAGTAGTAAATGTAATTGCTAAAGTTTTATTTCCTAAGTATGATCTGGCATTAAGTGAAGCAAATTTGTTACAATATTAGTCTTCGTATTTGACAAAACCTTATCTGTAGCATTCACTCACCTCTGCTCAATTTTATTAACTGCCGGTTCTAGGCATTAGCATTAGAAATGTTAGGTTTGAATATTTATAAAACTTCCATTAAGGTTTTGTTGCAGACTTGATTTTATATAATCTACTTCTCCTCTCCCCATGCCCCCTATAGCTATAAAGGCCAAATCCATCTTTTTTCCTGCTTTTTAACACCTTCTCCACTAGCCCCTCTGTTGCACCTTTTCTATCCAGCATTATCCTAAAATGCTTGCTAGTATTTTATACTTGGCCAAAATTTGTGTACAATGCATGCTGTTTTCATCCCAAGATCTTGCCTTAAACAAATATTTACCTTGTGCAGTTTTCCACAGATGGACTTTTTTTTTTTTTTAAATGGAATGACAATAAATTCATCCATAATTAGGGAGGGAAAGGGGGAGAAGGCTGGGTTTTAAATGGAGAAATGCACATTGTCTGAAATATGCTGGTTCCAGTTGGATGCAAAGCTGCTATGCAGACTGTCAAAACAAAAATGACCACCGTAAAACATTCGCAAGAAGGGCATTTGCTACCTGGGCTACATTTATTCAAAAACCAGCGCGCGCTCTACTGGCAGGAAGTAGGCAAATGGAAACGAGTGAGAAAATAGTAATAAAACTTAACAGCACTAGCTTTTCAGATGTTTTATCCTTTTCTCGTGTATATAACTTTTGCAGGAAAAGGAAACAGGAAATGCGGCAAGAAGAGACAGTTAACACTTTTTTTTGTTACTATCAGAGTAACTTACAGGACTAGGTCAGTGTTAAATGTTTTGTGCAAGATGTAGTCTAAAGAATATCTTTTTTCCTCCTCCCATTAGTTGTAAATGTGCTCAAATAATTAATTTATACTTTCTGAACTGAATAGCTACTTGTATTTTACACTCACCGTTCCCAGGAAATCCTTCCGGAATGCACTAATTAGCATTTGATCTGAGAACTGTGGAATGTCTAACATACTGCTGAAGAAAGAATGGATCATGAATATAAACTAAAGAGACACAAAGTACACGGAGATGAGTTAAAAAAAAAAAAACCAACTTAGAAGAGAGACAGTAGCATAGACAAGAATTTAAAGGAACAAGGTGATCGAAAACAAAACATCAAACCTCTTTGAAGGTGGGTGAGTAACAATAATACTTTGCACTTCAGAAAGTTTTCACCCTCAGGGTATCAAAGTATTTATACCTCTCCAAAGCAGGCAGCATTATGATTGCTTTACAAATGGGAAAACTGAGGTACAAAGAAATGCTTAAGATCACGTAGTTAGTGACTGAGCTGGAAATTGGGCCCCTGACTACTAGACTGCTAAATCCTGTTCTGACTGCTAAAGCACATTTCTTCTCCAGAGGCTGAGGCTAGTGTAATACCATGGAATTATCCCCTGACTAAGATTTTGATTTCACACTCACAAAAACAAGTGATATCCCCATATAACACACTGTGTATGTCTACTACTGCCCTCTAGTGAGTGAAAAGACTTACAAAGGATTAAAAATCCTATGACATAACAGCTAAAAGACCTTATTTAGCCCAAGCATTACCTGTCTGAGTTCATGGAACCAAAGGTCCTGGGTTCTACACTAATAGCACGTGGTTCTTTATGAACGAGTCCTCAAATTCTCTATATTGTGTCAGGATATTTTGGGAGTTCTGGTAAGTTTCCTGGCAGATAACTGGCAATGCTGTATGTATGCAGCATTGTTGTAGCCAGGATATGAGAGAGACTAGGTGGGTGAGAAAATATCTTTTATTATACCAGCTTCTGTTGGTGAGAGACACAAGCTTTTGAGCTTCCACAGAAGAAGAGCTCTGTGTAAGCTCGAAAGTGTCTCTCTCTCACCAACAGTAGTTGGTCCGATAAAAGATATCTCCCCCCACCTTGACTTGCTAATCCTGTATGTAGTTAATAAACCTGTTTGTTCTTTACACTGAGCTTTAGTTTACTAACCAAAGTCTCCCAGTAACATGGAACCAGTATATCAATAAATTAGCATACAGCGTTAAATGACAACCACATGGATAAAAATCCTATCAATTACATGCAGTAAATCTAAGAGATGCCTGTTAACAAATCACAGATGTAACACAATGTTATATCTTATTTTATTATATATGTTTGAAACTGGTATGTATAAATGCTACAGTTAGTACTTTAAGCTAATCTACATCTCTGTGGTCTTACCACAGACAATTAGAACAGGAATTCTTTTGAAAAAGGATACAAAATGGCTCAGCTTTGTAACTAGAGAGAGCTAGGACCATACATTTCCAACCTGTGGCCAAATACTATTCATCACGGAGAGGGGACACTGTGTTCTAAAACCAAAATTTCATACTAAAAGAAAGATGAACAACTGAAGCGTGAAAAAAGAACAAGCATCAAACCAAAAACAGAATGTTTCTGATCAGCAAATTACAATAATTTCCACCAATGGTATTTACTGAGATTACATTTGAGGCTGCAGAGATTCGGGAGGTGAAAACTAAAACTATATCTAAAACCAAACTGAGAACTAAAAAATGTAAGTAGTGAAGCCAGAATTTTAACCAAAGGCATCAGGAAACCAACCATAACTGAATTCTGTTATTTGGAACCAGTTAATAGGAAGAACAGAAAGCTCACCAAATGCTTTCCACCTCTGAAGACTCGTATCCATTATTTTACACTCTGCCCTGCAAATTATAGAAACAAATGTTTCTGTGAGGCCTCCTGTAAATTTCTGTGCTCTTGGAAAAACTCTCAGAATATATTTTTATGCAGGACTTGCTTGTAAGCATGAGGATTTTTAATGTATCCTCCTTCAGTGGCTCAGGGATGTAAATAAATAAATATTATTCCCAGGAAAAAAGTAAATCAGTTGGCATTAAGGTTATATATCAATAACTTTAAGGAAAAAACACCTTTAAACAAACACACTGAAGTAAACACCAAACAAACAAACAAACAAACATGCAGATTGTAAAGATGGGAAATTTTAGTTAAAAACAAACAAAAAACCCAAAACCAAAAACCTACACTCCACATTCATATAGACACCCAAGCCTGACAAGCTTCCAACCCAGTCTTAATACAAGGCACACTCCATAGTTAACCTTCACCTTGTGTAATCATTTGCACCAGTGCAATGTGGATGTAAAATGTTACCAAATCAGAATGATAAGATTTACACCAACTTTGTGCCAGAGTAAATAAATGTCCAGAGTGTATGGTATTGGTGAATCAGGGCTCTGGTATCTAATCTCCATCCCACATTCCTAAATTAGGGTGTTTTCCCCCCTATATTAGACAATGGATATGTATAAGTCACTGCAGGATTTTGTTATTTGGTTCATCAAGACTCCCTGTGATGGGTGGAGACCTTGAACTGTGTGCAGCCTGCAATGTGAAATGATTGGGACATTGTTACCAATGTTCTCAACTTCTTTAAATACATAGGCAAACCATACAGAGAATGTAGATGTCCCCAGCCACTAAGACATATAGCATTTAAGATGCCAACTAGCTGTAATACTTGTCCTACACATTCTTCTTCTTCATGTAGTTGGCAGACTAAAGGTTAAATTTATTTTGTGTCCTTAATAATATTTTCATATTTTTCAAATATTTTGTTAAAAGTTGTATACATTTTGAGTTTTCTATGTCTATTGCTTTTCTAAAACATTCTTTTTAAGTGGTTAATACAAATTTTAAAAAAATTAACGTAACCTTCACGTTTTTTGTCTGGGAATTTCCTTAACTTTTGTGGTGCTGTCAAGGGAAATTATTGGTATTCCTGCCATATGGAACCATTTACTCTCCACCAGTGTGTAAACTCAGCTGTGCTAATCAGCATCTCTCCATCTCTTTCTCAATAGGACACCAAAATTTCTTCAGCACTAGACAAGGCAGACAGACGTCATAAAAATCTTTCAGCCCAGCAGATTCAGCTCTGGTAGGTCTACAAAGACAAAGCCTCCTTAAAAGTTCTTTAACCAGGCTGATTCTAAGGATTTCAAAAGAGTGCCCATAGGGGCGTTAAATGTTCCACAAGAACCCCCATGGGGCGTAGAAGTGCCCAGGAGGAAGAATAATTTTTGGTGGGAGGTGTGTGGTTTGGGGAGGGATTATGTATGAAAAGGATTGTGATGTGGTGTTGATAAAATGTTTGCATATGCATTGCAAGAGATAAGGAAGGAAAGTCCTTATTCTGCTTTCAATCAATCCAGTGATTTCTAAACTCCACAAGAATCTAAGGGCCCCATCCTCACCCCAGATAACTTCAGTGGAACTATGCCAATTTACACCAGCTGAGAATCTGGTCCCATGTATGTGAGGCTTAGAAATTCCAGAGAAATCCATATAGGGCTCAGGTTCCATAAAAATCCATGTGGGAATCAGACTCTGCAGGAGTGCATTAATCCAGATTTGTCGCACTGCTTTATTCATTGATTTCAGTGGCAGCTAATTTGGAATCAGCTAATCTGTCTCCCAGTTTTTAAAATCACCCTTTAAAACAAGATTATCTGATTGGTGCAGTCAGCATAATTGATTTTGGTTTCTGGGAAGAAGCAAAGTTTAGCTGACAGTTTTGGCAGATTATACTCATTTACAATTTAGAAGTCTACCTAACAAATTCAAGTTTCCATTCTACACCTACATGCAAAATTCTATTTTCTTACAAGTGCTGGCTAAATTATTTACCAGTCCTTTAGTGCTAGCTCAAAAGTCACCAAAAATATAGGACATATGTATTTTATTACTCAAAACCTATTGCTATACTCATGAGTAACACCCCATCCTAATTAAAACAAAATAGAAACATAAAAAAACCCAGTTCCCAGGCAATAACATTGGTCCTAACCATGATGAATGACATCCCCAGTTGTGGACAGCTTCAGTAGATTCTTTATAATAGGTCTGCAGAAATATGTGAACCTCACCTATTATCGTGGGGAAAACATGAAACAGTTGGCTTTCTGTGCGTTGCCCAACACTGGTTTTAGGAAACATTTTAGGTATTGACTCATAGTAAAGACACAAGCATGGGGTCTATGCAACTGCTACCATTCCATGAGCCAAAATCAGCACTTCTGACCTCAATGGAGATGCATCATTTAAATCTGAACAAAAAGGGCTGTGAATAGAGGCTATTGGTTTTCATATTTCTATTGCAAAATCTTGACAGGAATACTAATTTATCTAAGGGCAAAGCATCACCTGAAGGTATCCATCCACCTCCCTGCAGAACGTAACATTCAGGTCTGCTAGGATGTTCCTTACTTCAGTTAGAAAATTCTCTGCTGACATAATATCCATCTTATCCATGTCATGAAAATTAACTTTTTCCCAGTCAGCCACGTGCAGGCTTCAAATTCATCAAACTCTATTGAAACGTGTTTAAATAAAATCACCTGATGAAGCAGTTAGACATACTGGTCACTGGGAGTTATGGTCTACCCCGTTGCAGGCACCTGACAACCATACAGCTATGATACCAGATACATATGTACGTACATGCATGTGTGTGCACGCTCATTGAGACTTCTCTCAAGGTAGCAACAAGGACAAAAGGAGAATGATGTTCTGGTGGGTGAGGACACAAATCCCTTCATGTAAATTTGGAGGAGGTTCAAATCTAAATCTGTTGGTATCTCCAAGGATTCTTGGCTCTCCAAGGAACTTTGAAAGATTGAAGGCAGAACCTGGCGTTGGCAAAACATGATCTCGTCGGGGGAGCAAGGCTTGTTACTGAAGCATTAGTTCGAGCCTGAAAGAACCAGCAGGCTTAGGCACCAAGTAACTTTGATGACAGATGACATTTTATTAATACGATGCACATTCAGGTTTTCCTCAGAAAGAATTTGTACTAGGAATAAAATACCAAATGGCTCCAATGTTCATTCAGGAGCATAAAAATGAGGCATTTGTATTCAGATCCAAGTATAAAGCATAACCCTAATACTAAAGTCATCAATCCATTACAGCTCCTTTGAGTGAGATGGAAGAAATACAGTGGCTGGGTTTTAAAGCCAGACCCTGTAGCTGTGCACAGAAGTATGACACTAAGCTGTCAAATAAACTTGAGCGGGCATTGAGATTATGTCCCCTGTTCTTTACTAGAAATCTTTGAACAGTAAGTTTGATTTCTGATGGCCTTGCATCTTATATGATCATTTACACCTATTCAAAGAGGCTACCATTCAGATCTGGTAGCGTGTTACACCACTTTACACAGGTGTACCTCCTGGCTACACATGGTGGAAGAACAGTGGGAATCAGACCCATAATATCTAGGATGTGTCAGCAGGAACACAGAGAGGAAGGGAAAACATAGTAGTATACTGATAAACATTATTGAAAGAACACGACAGTGTGGTGGAGTGTGTAGGTTTTACTGGCATGAATTTTTGGATGGCTATACTGCCTGATAGTGACTTACATAGTTCATCCCAAACTAACAAGTAAGTAATGCTTTTTCTTTCTCCACTTTGTCCTCCACTTCCCCAACCTTTAATTTGCACAGTGGTCAGTATTTCTTGTACAGTCAGTTTCACGTTTTCCCTGTATGATCAGCCAGTTTCCCCAGTGGGTGCTGATCTTTCAGAAAAATTAAAGAAAAAGACAATGTGACTGTAAATTCAAAGCACTGGGAAGTGGACTCAGGTTCAGTACCGGAAATGACTTTCAAAATCACTTTTTAAAGTGTCAGAAGTTAATGATGTGCCTTTAAAAATTTGGATATGACCCTGCTGCTTTGTGCTAAGCATTCACTTCTGTAGGTGTTATGTTTACTTAACCCACTGTATACATTTTTATACAGAACAAGACCTTTGGCCTTCTGCTGTTGTTCAGGATATTATTCTAAGTTTGAAAACACAAGGTCCCACTCTGATTAAGTCAGCATTTGCAATAAAAACAAAGGAAAAATGCCAGTACTTAGGTTCTCAGATTGACAGGAAAGGGAGAGGCTACCATGTCCAATCGCGTATCGTGTATATAGTTTATTTTGGAAAAGGGCCATAATATGACTTTCAACCCAAGATCTAGATCTGATCTCCATTCCCCTTTTATCAGAGTGAGAACAGGTGGTTCAGCATATGTTACCTGGATGACATGTGAAGAAAACTATGGCCTAGATTAATCAGTATTCTCTACATCCACTGCAGATATTTTTCAGGAAACAAAGAAATAGAACATTAAAAACCATCATGAGAATATTTGGTGCCACATCATGAAAAAAAATGTTACATTTGATTTGATGAAAAATGAATCAGGAATGTGAGATGCATTCTTATTGATTTGCAGCAGTGGAGTCTGCATTCATTACTGTAATGAGCACTGCATAAAGCTTATAATTAACGTTTATTACAGATGTCAAAAGGAACCCACAGGCAAAGAGAAAATACGTGCTCTTGCCAGCCCTGATCAAAAACTCCATAAACTTCTCACCCAAAAACAGAAAGAAAGATGCAGTATTTCTTTTGCTTCCTACTAGTCCTTGGCAATATATTCTAAGCATTTATGAAGTTCTTGCATTAATAGGTTTAGACAACATTTAAAAATTTAGCATCACATACAGAAACTACTGTAAATATTTCTATAATACTTGCTTTGTTTGCTAGGAATACTAGAAAAATTGATTTTTATCAGTATAGTCAAAGCTAAGATTTTGTTTACATGGATAGTCAAATCAGGCAAATAACCAGTTATGTCTGACTCCTTCTCTGCATAGCAAATCATTTCAACATCAGTAATGAGTGGGGGGAAGGGAAAGAATTGTATTTGAATAATACCTGATCTGAAATGCAATTGAAACACCAGAGAACATCGTCCACAGTCTCTGCGAAATTAAAGTAAGGCAGACAACAGCAGAACGTTACCTGTCTAATTTGGCAGAATAGGTAAACATGATTGTTTCTTTAAGAAGATTGGAGATGTACTTAATTTCATGCACGTGTATATCAGTGAGAAGGACAGAATAATGTTTCTGGGCTATTTTTATATAATAATTCACAATATCATTGTCAACAAAACATCTATGCTGTAAATAAAAGGAGGCCTTACCTTCTGGTAACCTGGAAGCAGCATGTATAGAATTGGGGTCTCCGTCTTCTTTAGGTTGGTAATGATAAAGCGTCTGCGACTGCTTTTGGGGTGCCTTACTATGGTCTTCTTTCAGAGCAATGGGAAGTGATGTTGTTGGACTAAATTTGACCTTAGGGAAAGTATTTCCTCCTTGCTTTTCATGGGAAGGTCTGTGACCATGTGACACAGTTACATTTGTCTCTTTCAGAGCTGGAGATATACTGCCCCCTTGTTCTTTATAGTCTTTTCTCATGTGTTTTTTTGGTTTAGGGTGAGCGTTTCTTTCTTGCTCATTTCTCTCTTTCTCCCCTTGTTTCCCCTTTGATTTCCTCTCCGATTCGACCATGTGTGTGAGTGTCTCTATTGTAGTAGTTGTTTGCTCCTTGGGAGCACTGCTGGTCACTGTTATTCTTTCACTCAGAATCTGAACCGTGGGTGCCATTGTGGTGCTTAGGCCTCTCTTTTCCTCTTCTTTTTCCATTGCACTGCTAATTTCAGGGCGGGCAGTAGGAGTGTGTGTACTGACTGCAACCGCAGCTTCCTCAGTGTGTGTAACAGGCTGAGTCAATGGTGGGGAAGTATTGCTGATTGCATGGTACACATAATCCTCCTTTTTTTCTTGGCCAAGGCTGCCTTGTTCTGTATGGGCTGCAGAGTTCCTGTGTTTTTTAGGAGGCTCCACCTGAGTGGTGTCTCCTTCTGATGCCTCCTGGTCATAGCTGTACGGATCATCATAGTGCCTCTCCGGTTCATTCTCTTCAGTATCCGTAGGGCTCTGAGGATTTAATGTGGACGGACCACAGTCTGGGAGCTGGTAGCACATCAGTTCACCTCCAGAGTTTGGGCAATGGCAAACCTTACACTGAGGCATATGGAATGTGTGGCCTGCCACATACTTCTGACCTTCATGGAGGCAGCCTATTCTTCCACACTGAGGGCAGCCATCAGCTGGTAGCACAACATCAATACAGTTTGGGGGCAACTCAGGGCAAGGCATAAACTGGCAGCTGATCTTGCCTCCTCCCTTGGGACATGAGCATTCAGTGCTTCCAAAGTCCACAAAGTAAGATTGCCCTTCGGGGACTTTGCCATTCATAAATCCCACGTTGACACAGTCATAGTACTGATAGCCTTCACAAGTGCAACCATGCTGCAAACAAGAAGCACAGCATTCACCAGGCTCAAGCACCTCTTCGATACAGTTTTCCAGTTGCTGGCACTCCACTCCTGTACAATCCTTCTGGGCATGTGAGATACCAGTCCAAACGAGCACCAAAAGGACAGCATACAAACAGCTCAAATGAGAGACTCTGTGCCTATCCATAGTCTTTCTAAACAAATAAGGCAACAATCCAGCTTTGCTCATCCTATTTTTTCTGGAAGAACTGTCGGTTCAGCAACCAGGCTGCAATATTTTCCTGAATTCTCCTTTTCTCCTAGATCCTAGGTTTATGAAAGAAAACTCTGTTAAAGGCTATACTCAGCACATATCCTGTTAAACATTAGAAATCCTTAAAAGTTGGGATAAAATCCAACATCTGGAAACCCAAGTATAAAATTAATCATAATGTCTTCCAAGGATCGCAGGCACTAGGCTTCAAGTTGCATGTTTTTCCTTTCGCGCTCTCTCTCTCTAAGAAAAATCCAAGACTGTTTTTTTTCCCCCCGCCCATCTATTCATAAAAAACGTATAGTAAAGTTTAAAAAAAAAAAAAAAAGCCCTTTATACTTCAGTGGACTTCGTTACTCATTCCTTCTGGCTAAACAAAGGCAAGATACATTTGCAAAGCTAGAACTGTGTATTTGCTTATTATCTGCAAAAAAGTAAGTTTCAAATATTGAACCTTTATGTTTTAATTGCCAAGGATCAAATCCTGGAGATGTAACTCAGACAAAGCTTTGCCTGACTAGGAACTTTTGGATTTGTCCCTGTATATGTAAACTCAATGTGAGGTTTCTTCCCCCCATTAATTAAAAACAATGACGTTTTGCTGACAATAATATTTTTGCCTCTGTAATGATTGTAAACTCAAGACATAAAACTTGTCTTATGTCACCGCAGTAATGTGTTTAAACATCACACTATCAGTGGTGCATACATGAACCCCTCTTCCACCAATCACATTAGGGGCCAGATCCTCAGCTGATGTAAATTGACATAGCTCCACTGAAAGCTTAGGACTCAAAAGCAGATCCTCTACTGGTGTAAATTTCCATCCTCCACTGAATTCATTGATTCTATGGCAATTTACATCCGCTAAGGATCTGCTATAGCGATGTAGTTTACTTGTGACTGCACCAAAGTGGCTTGGGCTCAGACCCTCAATGGTTTTTAGGCATCTAACTCCCATTGAAATCAATGGGAGTTAGGTACTGAAAAACCTTTGAGGATCTGGACTCGTGTGACTTTAAAACCAAACATTCTAGAGTAATCAGCATGTAAAAGCATTTGAATTTGAGACATTAATACCTATTAGCGACTAGGCAAATAAATGTGTGCATATTGGAAATTTTAAATAATTTCGACACACCATATGCTACAGAATGATTAATTTAAAAGTTGAAGCAAATCAACTGCTGACATATCACAAACACACAAATTGTTTATGGTTAACATGGAAAGGTACATAATGCAGAATAAATCTGCTCTCAGTTTGAGATATAAAAATTTGGAACCACTAATTCTATTTTAAAAGATGTCCAGTGGGGGAAAGGTTTTCACTCACAGCATCACCAGGAACAATAAACCAAGTAGAAAACAGAAATTCTGCCAAAAGTAGTCCTTCAAAAGATTACTTCTCCCTCTTACAATGGGTTTTCAACAAGCCAGCTCAGAGGCATTTCTTGAAATTGGCCAAAATGTGGGAAAAGCGTGCCTGTCCTGATAAGATATGAGCCTTTTACTATAATCAGAGTTTTCCATGGTTCTGTATTATAATTTGAATTGCTAGACTACATTACTCATTAATATGATAATAATTGGGAGTCAAATTAGTGAAAAAGACTCGAGTATTATGATATGAATTCAGTAATGGTACAAAGGATGTTATTGTGATGCAGTGAAAAATAAAAATACAATAGAAAGTGTATCCTTGTGTTATGAGAGCCATTTACTGAGAACCACTTTCAACCTTGGACACATAGGAATAAGTAGTAGAGTATTCACTACGCGGTTCCTGAATGAATTCAGACTGGGTTCATAAGATTTAACCATTCTGTTGTTTACATATAAAGCCTGCTATGCTCTTTCAGCAGCTTTTCTGGATAATAAAAGCTTGTAATTGATTATCTGACATAGGCTATGGAGTAATACATGGAAGAAGAATTAAAGATAAGCAACTACTGAGAGGCTTTAAGGACAGGACCTCGTTATCAGATTCTTACACTGGAATATCCTAGTTATAACACTTCCATACATTTAAGTCATCAGGTCACATTTTCTGCTGAAGGCAAATATACACACTCCACTAATGGTCCATTTTCCCCTCCTCAAAGTAAAGTTAACTTTACAGATGGTCTCAAGCACACTGCTGAACTTTGGGGCAGTTGAGAGTCAGATGATAGGATTTCTATGTTAAAATGTTTCTTCGTCCAGAGAAGGCAAATCATGCAATGGCATATTGGTACCAATGTGAGCATGTGATGTCCTATCACACTGAAGTAAGGATGATGAGTCAGAGGGATTAATAAGAGAGCCTCTCACCTCTAGGTTATCAGTTTGAAAACCAGCACAGGTGTATTGACCAGAGTTGTTACCATCTACCCTGCGCTATATGAAATTGGAATTTTCACTTCCCACTGGAACAGTGTCCCTTTCCAGTTCCCTTTGGAGGGTATGGGGGAAGCATCCTACATTCCTTATTCCCTCCAAACCCAATAAAAACCAATAAGTACTAACTAGCACTTCTGTTGATAATCTTAGTAAAGCAATCAAGCTCTAAATCCTACAGCTGGTCTCGCCAAGGATTGAAGCAGATTGGTGAGAGCAGTGTCAAGAGAGGCACGTTGCAGTCACCTGTCTTTTGGAGCAGTGAAACACTTTACTTATTAAGGCCGTCTGTCTGACCCCTTTAACAGCACTAAAATTCACCTCCTGGCTTCTATAATAAAGGATCCTTCAGGGCGCATTAGAAGATGTATTGCGCTTATATATTTTCACTTTTATATTAAAATGACTAATGATACTTGTGTAGCAACCACTTATGATGGTGCAACAGCTCTAAATATTAAACACGACAAATGGAGCTGGATAGCTCAGTGAATATCACATGGTGAAATCTGCCAGTGCAGTATAATGTTCGCCATATGCTGTCCATTGTTTCCTTCCTCTCAAATGTTGCACATGAGCAGGTTCGCTTTTCAGGCATAACTTGACCTTCCAATGAGAGGCCACAAAGATTGTTTTCTTAGGTGAGTAGCACAAAGCTAGCTGTGCTTTATATTCAGCATGCCCAATAAATCCTTTAGTGGTGCATTAACTCTAGGCTCTAGGAAATTCTGATTCGCTATCCCTTCCTGCACTGTCATCTTCTCTGACTTGGCTCCTTTCTATAGCTTTGTACATTCCAGTTTCCCTGAAAATAAAACCTCTTGCTTCCTCTTGTCTCCGTCAACTTCCCCTTTCTGTCTATTCTCCACTCTTTCACTTAGGGTACGTCTTCACCATAGGCACGAATGGAGGGTTATCATAGATACCTTTTGTATCCGGGCCACGAACCTTTTTTATGTTGCCCGTGGCGCCATCTCAGTCTGTTGAATGGTGCCACCGAAAGTGTGGAGGACGCACGGTTTCTGGTGGAACTGCGCGAACTTGCGGCGGATGGGAAGACGCTGCAATCTGCTGCTGAAATACTGTCATTTCTCGGTGGAGACTAGTACGTTGCGAGAACTCCGCCGGCAGGTAATTCAAATGTTGCCCGCGGAGTTGAGTTTGACCCCTGATTATTTGGACACCCTCATGAAAATGTGCACACCCTAATGAAATGTGCTGTGCACGCCTATGGTCTTCACTGATGGCAGCAAATTTGCTGCTGTCAGATTGATCTGTCTGGATTGATTGAGCCGTCAGTGAAGACGTCGCGTAGAAGAGGAGTTATGAAGTTGACAGGAGTTATGCAAACTACTCTGCATAGCTTGTATAACTCCCATTGACTGCTGCCGAATTTGAATGTAAGCGTAGACCAGGCCTTAATCTCCTTTCACCTCACCTGGAATCTCTGCAGTCCCATTTCAGCCTAAGAGGGTCTTCTGTCCCCTTTGCTGTCTGTGACCCAGCTGTTCTCTCTTTTGCCTTGGTCTCGCCTGGTTTTAGTGCTTTCTTGGTTCTCTTCCTCACTCTACAACCACTTCAGAGGATAGTTCAGTTTCCCTTCCCATTAATGATTCCCTTTCCCCTTCTGTTGAGTCCCTCCGAGTTCTGTCCCTACTTTTTTTCTCCATTTACACCTTATCTCGAGTCCAACCTCTTAACTCTTATCTAATCACAGCATTTTGTCGATGATCACGCGGACTCTCCCCTTCTAGTCACTTTCACATCTCTGATCCAGCACACTCATATCAAGCTGGTTAAAGCCAAGTTTATCTGCCCCTTACAAATCCTCTGTTTGTCAGCAACCACATTATCTTCCCAGTCACCCAGGCCCAGTCTCTCTCTTCAATAGCTCTGCAGGGGGACTGGAACAATTTTTATAGTGGGGGTGCTGAGAGTCATTGAACCAAATTGTAAACCCTGTATATGATGGAAACCACTTCAAGCAAGGGGGTGCGGCCCTAGTTCCAGCACCTGTGTCTTTCTGGAGAGAATATTTTCAAATGAAGTATCTCATTTCACTCTTTTAAGCTGCTAAATCCTCTTTATATTTTCTCTTTGTTGACTAACTGTCGGTTTTCCCCCACCACCAATGAATTTCTGTGGAGTGCCTACCAGATAAGTCTCCACTTCCGTGGGAGGGAAGGGGAGGAGAACCAAGCACTGAATGAAACACAGAGTCATGTCTTTTTTGTTTAGCTGGGAAAATGTGTCTTATACTTGTTCCAAATAAAGGGTGCATATCCTGTATACTCCAATGTTTGTATATAACTGCTTTAGGAACTCAACCCTTCCTGGAGACAAACTGTGTTGTGGAGACAACTAGTTTAAGTGCATCTCATGCTGTGATTGTAGATAGGGTGACCGGATGTCCTGATTTTATAGGGACAGTTCTGATATTCAGAGCTTTGTCCTATATAGGGTGCTTATTACCCTGCCCCCCACCCTGATTTTTCACACTTTCTAACTGGTCACCCTGATTGTAGAAGAAGGGTGTCATGATCCACTGGAGAAGTTGCATCATCTCAGCGGGGGTGAGACTTTCAGAATTTTTACAACTGCTTTATGACTTCAATAATTTAAGCTCAACAACTGTGATTATATTTATACTCACTTAAATGCCCCTTTATGCTGCCAGGGCACTAGAGAGGGGCCTTCGTGTAAGTGAGAAACAGGCCCATCCATCTCTGACATTGTCTTTCACTGAGTCTTATTAACTTCATTGACTTTTGCTGCTCAGAGTTTGGTTGGGAGGTCCCAACAAATTAAACCCCACATATGAACGAAAATCCCTTCAATGGCTGTATTTGAGCTTCACATAACTCTCCAGCAAAACCACCCAAATCTCACCCACAGGCTTGTATACTTCTTCATGACCCAGAAAGCTTGGTTTTGGTTGTTTAAATACATCTCATGTGGAATTTCTTAAATGTACAGATCCAAAGTTTGCACTGATTTTTATTCCATGCAGCTGCATTGCCTTCAATGGAATTGCAAAAGGCAGAACAGAATGCTAATGCCCACAGTGTATCACGTGAAAGGAGGAGATCCCAGTTAATGTGGGCACCAAGGGCCTGGTGAGAATCTGGAGTAACTCCATTGACTCAGACCAGTGTCAATCTGGTGTAACTTCACTGAGAGTGGGGAATGAAACCCCAATGGATTAAATTGCCCATTTAAAAAAACCTAGCCCCATAACAAAGGCAATGACTACAGGAAGAATATTCCAAAGGTGGCTATTTTTGCAAAAAAGAATGAGCTCACGTGAGTAGCAGGGGTATAATTTCTCTAGTAGAATCCCCAACCCTCCCAACTAAAACAATTGACTATTCATGAAGTCTGTGATTTTAAAATGACATGCAAATATAATACCAATTTGAGCACTAAAAGAAGAGCTTAGATTAATTTCCATTATTTTAAAATCAATCTTAAAGAAAACATTTCTTTTGGCAGGAGAATGTTATTCATACTGGTAACATTGTTTTCCCCTCAGAAATTCATAGCTAAGGAAGAATAAAGACATTCTCTGTAATTCTAGTGGAAAAGAAAAAAAAAAAAAAAAAAAAAAGAGGCAAGTATGCACATGGGATATATGAGCAAGATATTGGAGAGGAGGACATAAGAGCTTTTTCAGTTAGCCAATGAGATGGACACATATCCAAGATAGGATGTTCACAGATAATGTCAGGATGCATCAGAAACTATAACTATAGCTGGTCAAAACTCAAAATTTCGATCATGTGGGAAAATCTGAGATTTCAAAATGTTTCATCCTGAATCAGGACAGTCAACATCTCAGAATTTTTCATTAAATTAAATATTCTAAAAGTGTTTCATTTCAAAAAGGCCAAAATGTCTCATTTTGATAATATAACAAAAATGAAAATGTTGTAAAAAATTGTTAAATCTGCTCTAGCTGTAACCCTGAGTCAGCCAGTTTATTTCAGGTGCCCAGAAAGGACAGGAGGTCCATTCCTACCACACACAAAGGGATTACTCATCTGTATAAGGTGCTGCAGGGTTAAGGGCTTGCTTTAAAATGTTTTTATTGGAAAGATGGATAGCCAGTGTCTAGATACAGTATAAAAAAAGTGTACGATATACATGCACTCACGGTGAAATTCACCCTTATGCAGGGGGCCAGCATTAAGTTTATGCTTTCCTTAATTCCCACTTAAACTCTACTTTGAGGATTTAAGAGGTGTTTAATTGGCAGACAGCCCTTTTCATCCTACAGGAATTTATGCAATGATCTATTATCTATGGCAGGTTTGGAAATAATTGTCCTTCC
Organism: Emydura macquarii macquarii; assembly: GCF_026122565.2. Taxonomy (NCBI): domain Eukaryota; kingdom Metazoa; phylum Chordata; order Testudines; family Chelidae; genus Emydura; species Emydura macquarii. The sequence continues at coordinate 3,028,960 of NW_027131105.1, read as the reverse complement.
CTCATGTGCTGTGTTGACTGAGCAGCATATGAAAACTTGTACTGCTGCGGCCCATGGTTTACATAGTCTGTGAATAAACAAAGCATCCAAACATGATATAAAATCTTTTTGAAGAGCATTCAAAAAGGTGCATTAATCTGGAAAGCACACTCTATATAAGAAGTCTAAATGCATTTTCATATGCTATATACTTCTATACCCCTTACTTGTTGGCTTCAACTGCTGTCAGCATTGCAAATGGCAGGAGAAAACAGGGAGAGAAAGATGGTTCTAAGAATACTACCTCTTAAATGAAAGAGAAGTTGAAAAAACTGTTGGAGAAAGATTTTTTTTTTATTGGGGGGTGGGAGGGAGGAGGAAAGAATCTTGAACCTAGTTACTGCAGAGCAGAGGGTGTCAGCTAATGGATTAGTTCTTATTTTCACACCCTCACAGGCCAGAAATTTGTGATCTCCCCAAAAGCTGCAAGAGAGAATTCGTGGCTACTCCACCCCATCTCACAACAGGTGTCACTAAAGTTTTACTCAGAACATGAATGAATGGCAGGAGAAATGTTTTAGTTCTCTTATGTAATATACAGTATAGATAACACTGGCCCTTTCCTTCTGGAACCACTGAAACGAGGTGGGCCTGAACCGTGAACGTAGGGGAAGATGTAAAACCCCAACATGAGCCTGGATCCAAACTTTGTAGCTTCGTCCGGTCTCTTATTGAAAGTGCCATGGACTTAGCAACTACACAGTCATCAACTTTCTGGAGTTTATTGCAAGTCTTGGGGCTTTGAGAATAACGCCAAATATCACATCTCCTGGAGGCATGTCATTGGGGGAGAATCTCCACTTCCTTTTAAAAAATGAATAGGTTTCTAGTTGCAGAGAAAAGCTTGAAATTGTGACCCAGCTGAAACCTAATGGCTCAGAAATTACAATTGCAATGCCTTTAAAAAAAAAAACAAAAAAAAAAAACCAGGCAAAAATCTCATTTTTAAGCCACTTACAGTCACATTTTGGGGGGCCTGAGTTACAATTTGTGAATGCATTGGGCCTAACAATGCTGCAGGTAACCCAGACAGGAAGAACATTGGAGCTTTGAATAAGGATACCTGCAATCAGGAGGTGTGACTGCAGCATGTGTAGACGTACCCAAGCTAGCTCTGACTAACTAGCTTGAGTAACAATAGCACTGACGCTGCAGCAATATGTACCCAGGGTCCTGGGCAGGCAGGGCCCGTGTGCCATGGCTGGACTGCTATTAGTACCTGAGTAAGTCCACACATGCTGAAGTCTCACCTCCTGATTGAAGTGTAGACATAACTTAGGTCCATGGAGACATTAAAAGAGTGTGTGTGGGCGTGTAAGTTAAGGTGCAAGATGTGCAAGGCAGAAATGAGAGCAGATTCCAAGAAAGAACCCATCAGACAACACCCCCTCTAATGTAATTATTTACCCACCTTGTATGGATGCTACGATGCTTAATTCATGTTTTTAAAAGTGCTTTGAGATGGTCAGAGGAATAGGCAGTAAGATCAGCATTACTATTTGCCTGTCAACCAGCTGTGGGCCAAAGTATTTCAGAGGAATGTGGGCCCCTCAAATCAGGTTTTTGGAAACCTGTAGCTAAGTATTGCAACTAATCAACCAACTGCTAAACTGCGCTGCGATGCTCCTCCAGGAAGTGCAGCTTGGGAAGCAGAATTCACAGTGCTGAAGTTAAAAGCAGCTCAGTCCCAAATATACCACTGGAGAGGTTTGTTGTTTTATGGGGGAGGGGGAATGAGCCGGGGGGGGGGGGGGGGGAGAGGAGGCAGATCAGGGGGCTTGTGTGCCACAACTCAGGGGTAATGTTTCACACCTCTCTGCAACTAACTCAACCCAAATTAAGATAACACGTATTTGCCTCACATATGGAGAAATTCACCTGCCACTGGGAGGTTGTGGGAAATCCCCAGCACAGCAAATCCAAAAAGGACTGAATGGGATGATGGGCAGCTGCACAAAAAAAGACCTACAAATGAGAGTGGACATGTGGGAGGGGATGGGGGAAGGAAAGTTAACCCACCCAGTGCAGATGGAAACTCCCAATAGCCCAGCATCACAGAGTGATTTGTGACTCAGGGAAGGAGCTGTTGGGGGACCAGTGGGTGCAGCTGAACCACAGCAATTCCACTGCCATTGAAACTTCTACAAGTATACAGTTGGGGAGGAGGGGGGCTGGATTTTCCTCATAGTAACATAAAAGCACATGAGCCTGGACTCAGGAAAACATCCCTGGTTCAGGACAGCACTAAAACACATGCCTTTCTGAAATGGGGCCTTTGTGCTTTACAAAACCAATGAAACACAAGGTGCCTTACAAGATGATCAAGATTCAGACTCCCACAAATGCATCCCTAATACAACCCTCTGTGTACATCATATCCTGGTACATAACTGCATATAGCCTGACCAGGTATTTAGTCAGCTCTGTTATATAGGAAATCTGCTTCATTATTCATCCTTGAAATTAAAAAAAGGGTTTATTTATAGGAAAGAGATGATCCAATTCACAAAGTTTAAGACCGCTGTGTTTGCGCCTAAAAGCCCCGTCTAATTCCACAACACTCAAAAATCTCGAAGAAATAAAAACAAATGAAACAAGAAGCAGCCAACACTAACTTCTCTGTGTTCACAAGTCACAATACAGTTTCCACAAGCAAACAGAACTACAGTGCTTTCACAGTGCACATATAATGCAAGAGAGAAGCTCCTCACCACACGGACTCAGACTCCACAAACACATGTGCAGAATATTGTAAAATATGTAGGCAGTGCAAATTTGGCAACACTTATTACACAGATGACATAACAAGCACGCAACATTAATTCAATACCATGCCTATTGGTGTGTTTGCAATCAAAATGGTACTCACATAGCACTGTGAGGAATGTAGTACAAAAATGCAAATAGGTTAGATCACTCAGGAAATTCTGGGCCAAATTTTCAAGAGTTTTGCCTGAGAAAGAATGGCAGGAGGACAGGACCATATAGGAAGATTTTTCAGTAGGCAAAATTAAGTTATTCAGTTTGTCCAGGATATTGCGGCTTGTATCCCTGTTCACGTAGAAAGTGTTTTGGGATTTTGCACTTCTAAAGTCCTTTGTGGTCCTCATCCATTGCTCCCCTCTCAATCTCCTATCATCCTCTGATACTGTACATCCAAGTCTTTGTCTCCTTCTGTCTCTCATCCTTCAGCATGCACACAAAGGGTTTCTATTCATTGTCTCCATCAGAAGTTTAAGAGAAAAAACAGACGTGATCTTATGGACTGCGGCATGCAAATTGTGAGAGGTTTCACCCTCTAGGAATTAAATTAAATTACTACAGTGCTAATTAAAACTCACTCTATGCAAAACACTCAGCTGAAAGCATTTAAAATTGCAACGGTACAGTACTCCTAAGGCATTTTGAACCTAAAAGCCCTAAGCATGTAAGGATCTGTGATGCAGATCTTCTCTATTCACTAGGAAACTTGTTTTAAAACTGAATATTAGCATAAGCTGGAAACCTGTCCAGTTACTTTCTGGCTATATTGGGCACTCCTGTTGGAACAGTTTATTTTCCCTCAATAAAATAAAAACGAAGTGCAAGGGGAAAATACTGTAGATGGCTGTTCAGCAGAATTCTGGGGTCTCCTGCCCCATAGATTATATAGGAAGTCTTTCAACATTATTAACAACTGTACCAGCTGGGTAAAGACTGAAGCGATATAGCTACAAGCGTTATCATAGCTTTACCCCTCCCAGGCAAAAATGCTTCAAAGTCAATTCATGTAGTAGGTCTCTTTCTTGGCTCATCTCATCTTCAAGGTAGAATCAGGAGTCTTGTATGTTCTATTAACATTAGATCCACAAAGTAACTCTCAGGATTTGGTTTCATTCTGACAATGGATGCCTAAAGATTGATGAGTCATTTGTGTCAAAATAAATCTTGCTACTATAGTCTAATATTTATAGAGGTAAATCAGTCAAACTTGTCTAGACATTGTCGTTTTCATGATTAATGTTAAATTTCCATTGCAATACATTGTAAAATGTTAACTGCACAATACATTTTATTTTATCCACATCAATCTCTTTCTTGTTTTGGTTTTCTCCCTGACTTTCCATACTCGAGAGAGAGAGAGAGACAGAGACAGATAGATTGCAGTAAACAGAGCTGGCACACAGAACTCTGTCAATGTACCTTTATGCTGATCTGCAACACATATGCCTAAGAACTACAATCTCGGGTTCTCCTGGGAATAGACTGCCAACCACAAACGTTTTTCCTCCATATTGCATGGTGGTTTTGTAATATAGCAAACACCCATTAGGATCTAAGATCAAACTCTTTCTCAACAGGATTCAAACCTAGTTCTCCAGAGACTAAATGCTGCTTTCAAGAACCAACTGTTACTGTAGCAGCAAACTGATTTCTTTCTTCAGTTGTACTCTACTATACATAGCTGAGAAAATACCACCTTTTACTCTCAGCTGTTAGAATGGGCCTGGTTAAGAGTTAAGAATGCTATACCCAGGACCAAAACGTCTGTATGTATAGCGCCAAAGCGTGGGCATGGCAATATGTCACACTTACAAATATCAGACTAGATTGTGAGCTTCTTAGTTCCATAAGCAGAGGGGAGTCTATGCCTTCGGCTTGGCTGAGAGAACAGTTGAAGAAGAGGAAGCCAGCTCCATAATCTTATCTCCTTTCCCCTAAAACAGCTCTGTGGAGTTGGGAGTAGGTAGGCTGTCAGATCTTTGCTGGATTCTGTCTCTTGAGACAGACCGTGTCAGTTACTCAACAGAGTTCACAGTAATTTGTGCTGCTTTCCTTCCCATAGTGGGGAATCTTTCCCCTTCAAACGTTGGTTATGAGGGATAGGGAGCTGCAATCCAGCAAGGCCCTCGTATGAAGTCTTCTGAGAGAGTCATGCTCTCAAGGAGCTGCATGGATCCTGTCCCTTAGGGGAGAATTCAAGGAAATCTCTGTAAGGAGCAATACCCCATGAAAGGATAATTAGGTCTTCATTTTCACTCAAGACAACTTCCACTGAAGAGAATGAAAGAATGAGAACTTCAGTGGGATCATACATTGAGTGAGTTACTATTCAGCATGAATAAAGGTATCAAAATCAGAACCACAGTCAAGGGCAGCTTGATCTGATCAGGAGAATCACCACACTTAGACAAAAGTGCATGATACGAGCACTGCATACTGATGTGGTATGGGGCAGAAGCAAGGTGAGGAAAGAGTCAGCAACCATGAGCCTGGCATCAGAGGATACCCTGGGAACAATCCAGACAATCCGGGATAAATACTATCGCACGTTAATGCTTCTTAGAGCAGTGGTAACTTCAAGTGCACGTGATGGGAAACACAATAGAACCTGGAAAAAGCACAGGTAACCTGGGAGCTGATCACATCACATCACTGAAGGCGGCCATGAAGATAGTCCTCTAAAAGACATGTTTTTAAGACCTACAGCAAGCATCAGGCATTCAGAGAATGGATTGGGCACAGGATTTCACAGGTTTTTCTTCCTTATTTTAAATGCCTCATTTCTTTCTTCCTCTGCTCCTTGCTCCACTTGATGCTTTATTCCTTATTCTTGATGTTTTACTCTTTGTACTACTTGCTCCACTTGTTTCTTTATTCCGTCTTTCCATTTGGTATAAGGCATGTTTCCAAGTTTTCAGATGCAGATTTCAGAGATTGCTGCAGTTTTGCAGGGGTCTCTATTAGATTGCCTCATACAAGTTAGATGCCAATATAAACGGTATTTTAACTTTTAGCTCTGCGTTTTATCACGAACAAATTTGCAATAGCATACAAAATTGTTCAATTTTCCAAAGCCTCTCTCCATCCAGCCTTGCAACTTTCTTCACCTCCACTTCCTGGTTTGGGCTAGCATTCTCTTCTCAACCATTACAATTGTGGTCTTTCCTTTATTTACATGGGTTTTTAAACAGTTTTCATTTTCTGGATATTCATGGCTCTACACAACATACTAGGGCAGGTTTTTTCCACAGGTTTCAAAAAAAAAAAAAAAAAAAGACTTACTGCAATTTTCTGAGGATTTGGGGTACTCTTGATCCTGGAAGTAATCTGGATTGGTTTTTGTGATCTAATTTAAATACAGGCTTTTCCTGCATGGGAAGGAGAAAAAAGTAGCTGGCATTATGGAGGAGACACCACCCTGGCCAGATTGCCCTCTCTCAGAAAAGCACACAGGAGGGGGATCAGAGGAGAAGAGCATTTTGCGCAATTTTTCTGCACGATCTTGCCTCTAGTGGGATGGAGCAAGCAGATGTAGATTTTGCAGGCAGAGCCTTCTCCTACCCCACTCAAATCTGGGTTGTGTGTGGAAAGGGGACTCCCTTCAGCAAGAAATGAGAAGGCATTGGCAGTGTAGATTCTTAAGAAGCTGCTTTCCCTTTGACTTGGGCTGTTCCCTATGACCACACAGAGCAACCCTGAATGGGATCTAGATGGAGTTTACACAGCTCCCAAACTGTACAATCTCTGGCTTTCCGCATGGAAATCTGACCACCACACAGGAGATGGAGTTGCAGAGACTCCTCCCCCTGCTCCACTCTCTTGCATCCCCAGCTCTGTCCTCAAAAACTACACGGGTATCCACATCAGACCAGGAAAGGGCAAGATAGGCTATAGTCCTGACATCCACCCCTTCCTCATGATCCAGCCTGGCCATCTAGCATCTATGACCTCCTTAATCTAGGTGTCAGTTTGTTGTCTCTTTGCTCCAAATATGTTTGCTATACTGGCGGGGAGGGAATTATTTTAATATTCCCACGCACACTCCTTCCCTCCTCCCCCCCAAAAAACACAAGCACACAACGGACTGAAGACTAAGTATTACTCACAGCAGATGAAATAGGTCTCTCGGGAAGTATTATGTGAATTACAAATTATGGTTGTAACATCCCAGTCTTCTGTGAGTCTCTGATTGCTCCCAAACAACTTGCTCCTTGTCTCAGACTGCTGACAATAATTCTCCCAAGGTTATTATAAATACTAATTAACATATTTTAACTAAAAGCAATAATTATTATTTTAATGGAGGACAAAACTAGAACATTTGGTTAGAATGTTCTCTAAGAAATGTTAATTACCACTGAAGTTAAACAAATGGAAATCAAAGGTTAGCATTTGTGGAGCGCTTTGAAAAGTTCTACTGCAAAAATAAAATGCGCTGGAAAGAAATCTTCAGTTTTCTTCATGAATGAAAAGTGAAATCCCAGTAACTGAAGCATGCATCTATCATCCCCTTAATCAGTCTGCAACTGCAGATGTAATCCATCAATCAGAGTGCTCCTACACAAGCTTTCCGTAAAAGATAATAGAATTAATTTTGTTTGCTGGATACAGAAATGTGAAAAGATGCATGCCTTGCTATTTCATCTAAATTTCCATCATTCACAAACAACAATATTGCCAGATGTAGCTACTAGAAGTTTCTCTCACAGTTTTCCCCCCTCTCCCCCCATCTTCTATGTGGTGTTTCTTTTTCAGTGAACTGAAGAGATTGTAAAAAGCTGTCAGAGAGAAGTTGACGAGTTGCTGCATGACTTTCTAGGATGGAAATCAAATTGTTCTTGGCCTACTGAATTGAGCCGGGGCTGAGAGACAGGTTTTCTATTTCCTGCTGTGTTGTAGATCAGTTGGGTAAAGACAGGCAAGTCATCTAGGCACAGATCTTCAAAAGGAATTTATCTGCCTAACTCCCATTTTCATCAATTGGTGTTAATTCCCTAGATACCTTTGAGGATCTGGGCCCTTACCTCTCTGGGTCTCAATAGCCCCATTTTAGAGGTGGAGGAACTAATCCTTAGTGGCAACAATCTTCAAGTTATTTGATTTGAAATGCTTTAAGAGGCCCTTTATTTTCAGAGACCACTGAGCACCTGCTCTCTGAAAACCAGGACTCTTTAAAATGTCTCAAATTACTCACCCACAATTGTGGCACCCAAAGTTTCTAGTCAGGTTTGAAAATCTTGGCCACTGATCTTTGTGAAGTGCTTTGACATCTTCAGGTGAAAATACTGTACGCCTGTAACTTTCAAGCTACTACTTACATCCTAATTAACTTTCTCTCAAAAGATTAGAGTCTGAGGTAAGCAGCCATCCCCCCCCCCCCCCCAGAACTCAATATCCTCTGTATGGCTTGGATTTTGGTTACTCAATGTACTGTACATTTTGTATTATTGGCCATTCACTTTCTCAACTGTATCATTATCTGCTTGCACCATTCCTGCTGCTCTCTCCTACTGCACTGCCCAAATCACGAAGTTCTCTACTGAATCACCATTACTAATCATAGGCAGCCATTAACCACCCATGGCTCTCACCACATCTTTTCTCTGCATCATAGTCTGCTCCTTCATCCTCTTGCACCATCTCTTATTCCCTTGAATCTTCCCCTTCTGTTCCCACCACGTCTTTTCCTCTCTCCCTTCCCTTCTCAGTCTCCCACACCCACAAATCCATAAACCATATGCACACACTACTCTCCCTGTCTCCAGTGACATATGTCCCAGGTCCAGTTCTCCCTTCATCCCACCCTTTCCACCTCCCACACTCTACTTTGTCACCATCTTTGTTCCACTAGATCCTCTGATGCACATCTGTCCCTCCTCCATTTCTTCTACTCCCTCGGGAATGTTTGCTCCAGCTACGAAAAGACCACTGCCATTTATGACTTCTTCATCTTCTCACATTCACAGAACCCTGGCTCCTGGACTCTTTCCACTGACCTCAGTGGGTTTTGGACAAGACCCAAAATGTCTGGGATGTATCCTTAATTTGGATGATTAATTCCTCAGGACAAGGACAGTGTCTTTTCCTGTCTATTGTACAGTTTGTTCTATGCTTAAATATTTATGAACAAATTCTGCCCTTGGATGCCTGCATGTGACTTCTAGGTTTATAATGAGCTTGTGGTTGTACCATGTTTACCCTACAAGCCAGAATGATGTTAGAAGATTGAGGCTCGTTTTCTTTGTACATTAGATATTATATTTTCTCATTACCATATGAAGGTGTTGTGGTCTTTTACATAAACAATGTAATTTATAATCCTGCATGAACAAACAAACAAACATCTGGCTGGTGAATCTTGCCCACATGCTTGGGGTTTAACTGATCACCATATTTGGGGTCGGGAAGGAATTTTCCCCCAGAGCAGATTGGCAAAGGCTCTTGGGGTTTTCGCCTTCTTCTGTAGCATGGGGCACAGCTCACTTGCTGGTGGATTCTATGTGCCTTAAAATCTTTAAACCATGATTTGAGGACTTTAACTTAGTCATAGCTTAGAGGTTTATTACAGGAGTAAGTGGGTGGGTGATGTTCTGTGGCCTGCGTTGTGCAGGAGATCAAACAAGATGATCATATTGGTCCCTTCTGACAGAGTCTATGAGTAATTTTTAAAAGCAAAATTCTGTTAACAAGTACAAATGACCCACATTGACAAAACGGAGTCAGATCCCATGAACAGCTATTAGCATGTGTAAATGGACCGATTGACTTCAATGGGACTATTCACATGCTTAAAATTAGGCATGTGGTTAAGTACGTTGGTGAATTAAGGCCAGAGCAGCAAGTACATAGAATTATAGAAACATAGGGCTGGAAGGGACTCAAGAGATCATCTAGATCATCCCCCTGTGCTGAGACAGGACCAAGTATACTTAGACCATCCTTGACAGACGTCTGTCAACCTTATTCTTAGAAACCTCCAATGATGGGGATTTCACAACCGCCCCGGAAGCCTATTCCAAAGTTGAATTACCCTTCTAATTAGAAAAGTCTCCTAATATCTACCCTAAATCTCCCTTACTGCACATTAAGCTGATTACTTCTTGTCCTACCTTTAGCCGGCATGCAGTGCAATTATTCACCATCCTTTTTATAACAGTTTTTAAATACGTTAAGGGCTATGATAATCAGATTCCTCCTCAATCTTCTTTTCTCAAGACTAAACATACTCTCATTATTTAACCTTTCCTCACAGGTCAGGTTTCTAAATCTTTTATCACTTTTGTTGCTCTTCTGGACTTCTCTAATTTGTCCACATCTTTCTTAAAGTGTAGGGCCCAAAACTGGACACAGAACTCCAGCTGAGGTCTCAACGATGCCAAGTATAGAGGGACAGTTACCTCCAGTGTCTTATATGTGACACTCCTCTTAAAACACTCCAGACTGATATTAGCTTTTTTGTAAGTGCATAATTTTGTTGGCTCCCATTCAGTTTGCGATCCACCACACCCCCAGATCCTCATTAGCAGTACTACTGCCTAGCCAGCTATTCCCCAGTTTGTAGTTGTGCGTTTGATTTTTTCCTTTCTTACTGTAGTACTTTGCACTTGTCTTTACTGAATTTCATCTTAACAAACTGGAGAATTGGTCAGAAATAAACAAGATTTTGAATTCTAATCTTGTCCTCCAAAATGCTTGCAACCCCTCCCAGCTTGGTGTCACCTGCAAGTGTCATAAGCATACTCTAAACTCCGTTATCCAATTTATTAATGAAAATACTGGACTAGTACTGGACTTAGGACAGACACCTGTGGAAACTCACAAAATACATTCCTCCAGTTGGACAGTGAACCACTGAAAACTACATTTTGAGTATGGTCTTTCAAGCAGTTGTGCACCCACTGTGACATACGAGGGCAGAATCCAGACTAATGAACAACTGTGTCACCCCTGCCCTGCAACTCTGGGTGCCCTGCAATGCCTTACTCAAGGAGCTACCACACGGATCACTCACAAACAGCCTTCCAGCATGCAAGCCACACCCTGAGTGCCTGGGTGTGACTGCAGCCTGCCAGCCACACTTGGGTTACACTCTGGTGCTCACCAGCCTTGGGTGACCCCAACACATCCTCAGTCCCAGGTTTCCCCCAGAAATGTATGTCCTGTACTGCCCAGCCCTCTCCTGGACAGAACAAAATATTTTAAGTCTGTTAGTCCTTAATGGGAATAATATGCCATATTATCATCTCAAATGATTATTCAGACACTTCAATTTAAAGATACTGAATTAGATAAAATAGTAAAACAAGTTTATTAACTACAAAGAGATCAATTTTAACTTAGTGTAAGTAGGGTTACCAGATAGCAAGTGTGAAAAATCAGTACAGGGGATGGGAGGTAATAGGCACCTATATAAGAAAAAGCCCTGAATATTGGACTGTCCTTATAAAATAGGGACATCTGGTCACCCTAAGTACAAATAATGCATGAAAGTCAGAAATGGTTACGGGAAAAATAAAGATAAAAAGTTTACTAATGCCTAATTTAACAAACTGTATCAGATTCAAGCAAAGTTTTCTCACCACATGCTTTCAGTAATCCTACTGACCAAACTCTGTCAGTCGGGACCCGTTTCTAAAATTCCAACAGTTGCTTCCATTTTCTCTTCAGGTGCAATGAATGCAATAGGCAGGGAGAGAGAGGGGGGTGCCTTTGTGTGTTTGTCCCTCTTTTTTATAGTTTCAGTCCCCCTCTTGAAAAACATTTCCAGTTGAGACCCAGGAAAAGAGGAGAATATGTGGAAGGATATTCCCTGTTGGTTTTTTTTACCTGTTTGAACTTCCTTTGTCTTCCCTTTCCTGCTTGATGACTCTGTTTACTGCTTCAATGCAAATTAATTGTACTGAAGCCGTAAATTAATGCAAAGATAACATTTACCTTTGTTTTAGACATACCTGTTTGCCAACTTCTGTTTGAACAGGGCTGTAGGGTGTGGAACATGTGTTAATAACATTGTATAGGGAACTCTTATAATTTTACATACAAAGTCACCACATGTTTTATCAGGATGATAGTAACCAGCAAATTATGAGTTTTCAAATGATACCCTACAAGACATGTCTTGTACAAAATTATTACAATCATGTCTAGGAAGTGAACATATGGGTTTATTCTGTCACACCCACTTTACAGTAATTTCCTCTAGACCACATTTCCTTAGTTTGCTTATGAGCATGTCATGTGGAAGTGTGCCAAAAGCCTTATTAAAATCAAGATATATCATGAGCTTATATGCTTCCCTAGACAGAACAACACACAGTACCTGCTTAATTTTAAGCACATACTTAAGTCCCATTAACTTAAACATATGCCTAAGGGTTGTCCTGAATGGGGATACTTTCCTGAATCAGAGTCTTATGCCAAGTAGTAAGAGTCCTCAGATCTGACCCCAAGTTTGTAACAAACTTAAAATTCATAATCAAAAAGGCAGTGTTAAGATAACCATTTACTTTTTTAAAAAATTGAAAAACTGCTCACAACACCAAGGTCATCAAAAGTCAGAATTAGACCCTTCTTTTACTGTTCTCTGTGTACTATATGGTTCCCTATTTACTTTCTGCCTTTTACAATTAAACTTGATTCTCCCCCCACCCTTTTTTCCCCCCTTAATTTTACCATTTACTTTCACTTTCTGGTTCTTACACACTAGCATAATGCTATTGTGCCTGAGCTTCCCAATATTGCACGGAATAGGTCAATTCCTTCACACACCTAAAATAAACCAAATAAAAATAGCTGGGTTTTATTGAATTTTTTGGAAAAAAAATGTAATAAAAATTTCCCTTTTTATACTAGGTCAAATACAGATGCTGGTGCTATGATGGTACAGAGCCAGAATCTTAGATCTTGCCATAATACTTAGATACTTCAAAGCCACATACACACCAAATGAAAAAGATCATTTCAATAAATATTTTAGTTTATGGAGGAATATATGTAGCTGAACAATGAATAATAATTAAACAAACTTTTTTTTTTTGGCTTTTGTTGAGTGAATAAACCATATAGTAAATTAAGTCTGATTTTCATTAAAATTAACAATACTCCAGGCATGGTATGGACTAGTGAATGTAGGGTCCATAAAAAAGATTCAACTTTTTGCCAGTGTTTTTCCCTTTGAAAGGAGGAAGCTTTCCTTCTATTTTCAGTGAAAGAAAATTATAAACATACAAAAAATTTAGCAAGAGAAAAATAAATAATTAATATAAGAAAAGGAGAATGAGCTAATATACAATGCCTCCATACACATTCTACAGAGTGACACTGAACTAGATAATAGCGGAAATAAATGAATAGTAGAGAAATAAAAGATGTGCAGAGGAGTCCCTGGAGAGAGAAATGGCCCTATTTATCCAAAGAGTTAAAAAACAGCTGGATGGGAAAGAGTCAGATATCAAAAGAAATAAACCTGAGTGATTATGGCTAAACTGCATCTTCCATAATGACTTAGAAATGCCACTCCAAGTCATTACAGTTAAATTCTGTGCCCCACCCCACCCCCCTGCCTTTTCAGCTATGCAGTTTCCCTAGAATTTTCACTATAAAAGAGGCAAGATTTGCCTGCCCATAGATTCTCCTAAGACCTGCCAGCGGAAACAAACATTCCTGTGCAGAACCTGTCTGCTGCTGAGCCGCAGTTTCTGGTTCCCTCCCCCCACCCCTAAAGATTTTTCACACTTGCATAGCACAGTCACAGGTTCAAATCCGTTGGCACAATGCTCTGGGGGGGGGGGGGGGGGGGGGAGAGAGACGACGACAATATTTTCAAAACTTTAAATGAACATGGAACAAATTCTTTCCACAAATGTATCTAAAAAAAAAAAGAACTAATTAAGACAAGAGTTTTGTCACTGCAATCTTAAATAATCCAAGTACAGAGAGGATGATACAATGGACCAAACTGTGGACAGAGACGTGTTTATAATAGACTCTGGCTCTGGATTCACAGCAGGTTACAGGTTTAAGGAAAATACTGTGGTGACTATGCCACACACAAAGCTGTGCCATTGTACATACATGTCATTTGAGGCACGAACCCCAAACCCAGTGCCCTCAACCACCCAAGAAGTGTTGGTCGTCTACTAGATCAGCACTCAATGAAACGGATTGTTGTTTTTCTGAAATGACTTTTGTTCCATCTTTTCCCTCAAATATTTAGGATTTTAAAAGCAAAAGGGAGTTAGGAACTCACATTTCAATGGGGTTTAGAAGCCTAACAGTCTTCAGGTATAGCTAAACTCCAGTGGGGAGCATGCCTCCCAGCCCAGGTGGACAGATTTGGGTTAGCTCAGCTCACGCTAGTATGCTAAAAATAGCAGTGTGGCTGTCACAACACAAGCCTTTCCAGACCGCTTGGGTGACTAGCTCATGTCATTCACCCATCCTGCAACCACCACACTGCTATTTTTCACGAGCTAGCTCAAGCATCTCTCTTTGCCCAGACTGGGAAGCATGCTCCCAGCTGCAGTGCGGACACACCCTGGGATGGATCTGAAAATCCCCATCTTCCAGGCTAGTCTAGTCCTGAATTGGGTGGAGATATCAGAAAGGGAAGAAGGATGGTCCAGTGGTTGAGGGCAATAGCTTAGGGTTCAATTCCCTGGGCCACCACAGACTTCCTGTGTGACCGTGAGCAAAATCAATCTTTCTGCACCTCAGTTCGCCATAGGTAACATGGGGACAGCAGTACTTCACAGAGGTATTATAAGGATATTCCAGTCAAAGAGTCCATAAATGTACATAGATACGGTACCTGCACAGGTCAGGAATCACCATGTTCTTCTTAGGGACAGATGCTCCCGCGCAGCTGAGTAGTTAAGAGGGAGACCAACATACGTGGAATGGAGTCTGGGTACAAGGAGAGGAAAAGCAGCCACACAGTAGCCGTACAACTACATCCCCTCCCCCCACTCCTTCAGTGGTTCCAATGTAGATGATCAGCTCAGTACAGCCAGAGAAGCGTAAGCTGAGGAAAATGGGGTACATCTAAGCCACCCTACAAAGTACGTTCCCCTGTGAAGGCAGTTTAAGTTACAGTACCAAAAAGGATTTATAGATGACCGGCCTATTAATGAGGGCTCCCTATGCTGAGTTTTTCCCCAGCTGTGGAGGGGCTTGTGGCAGGTAGTTGGTGGAGCTGAAGCAGGGGTGGTGACAAAAGCTCTCTCTGTACCGCAGGGGAAGAGGAGCCTGGGTGCACTATGCCAGGGGCAAGTGGTAGGAGCATGGCTAGACTGAGACCATCCGAAACTGCCCTCATTTATATAGATCTCATCCTTCCACTCAATCTACTGCCCAAGCCCACTGTTCTGCTGTCAGTCCCAATGTCTGGCCAAGAATGGCTGTGTGACTGTGAGGGTTGGTGCTTCCCTTCCACATGGTTTTATGGCCAAAGGGGACCACATCCCCCTTAATGCCTAATTGATATTAAATATAGATGTTCCTGTTTTCTAGGAGCTGCTGTGTTACAGGCTGAGCACTGCTTTCCATATCCTTGTCTTCCATGTCTTCAAAAAAGAGGCACCCATTTGGGACCCACCTGACAAAACTCCATTTACATTTAAAATAACGTTACCCATAAGAACATAAATAGCTCCATGGGTCAGGGACCATCTTTTTGCTGTGTTTGTACAGCACCTAGTACAGTGAAATCCTGGCCCATAGGTAGAGTTCCTAGCTACTATGGTAATACAAATAAGAAATGATGATGATGATAATGTGTGTCACCTGGTCCAAAAACAGAAATGTGCTTCCACCTTGGCAGTGCACAAAGTCCATTTTCCCTTCTGAGGAAGATTTCAAATAGTTTGAATCGAGCCGGTTTATTTTACACGAATCCTATTTCTTACTTACAGATGGACCTGATCTGTCAGAGACCTGGAACATAGCCCATAGCAAAACTTGTTTAAAGTATCATCTGTTCTTCCTACAAGGGCACAGTAATGCCAGAAACTATTTCACTTTCCATATATATTAAGAGTAAAATTAATATATACATTCCATATATTACATTTTAATATATATCGCCTACATTGGCTAGTTTATTGTGAAAGTGGAGTAAGGGGTAATTTTGAGCCTGATAATAGACTTTTTACTGGCATTTTCTTTAAAAACAAATAGAATCAAATATGTATTAACACACAATGTTAAGCAGCAAATTACACCATGATCTGGACTATCTTCTGTCATACAGAATTTGACCCTATTGCCATCAAAGTCAATAGAAACACTTTCCACTAACTTCAGTGGGATTTAGATTATCCCATTCCATTGGCTCACATTTATTGGGCCAAGTTCGGCTCTCATATGTGCTTCGGTGTTTATTTAGATTAACTCCTGTGATAGAGTCACCCTAAAGTAACAGAGCAGAATTTGGCCTGGTAGAGTAAGATGATCAATTTCTTTACTACATTCTGATGTGTGTTACTTGTTCTTATATTAATTTCATACACACACTATTTTATACATACACACACAATAAAGATCAGAACACACCATTCACAACATCTAAAAGAAGCACTGGCCTGTAATTCATAAATGGACCTTAACTAGTATCCATTGCTGAAATATTTAGATAGCTGATCATTTTGCAACCTTCACAAATGTTAGGAGATACAGAGATTTACCAGTAATAGGACTGGATCGACAATCTTGAGAGTTAGAATTAAAACTGCCTTTCATTTGTCATCTATACAACAGTGATACATTAGGTGTAAATACAGAAGAAATATCAAAGAAGAAAAAAATATGGCCCTTTTGAAGAAAAACCTACAACACATCAAAAAGTAAGACTAGTTATGGAAATCTGCCCAGTGTTGTGAGATTCTTAGGGACAAACATTGATCTTGATGAACATGCAACTCCAGTTAATGGCATTAATGAGAGTCGAGTGAGCTATGCTTCACATGCCACAGTGGAAATGTAATCCTTAACAACCAAAGACTGCCAGGTATCAATGCACGTAGAAAAGCTAGTCAATGAAACTATTGAAAGATCACCAGCTAATAGCCTGATCAAATTATAACAATTAGTACTGGAGGCTGATTCACTTCAAGATTCCTATGACGTCATTTTATAGCAAAGCAGGACAAGTAAATACTCTCCTTGATTACTCCGTTCCCATTATATCTTAGAAAAAAATTTCCATGTTCCTATGAGAAATTCACTGTAGCAAAGAAAATTTCACCAAACAGTTTCTATTCCCACAGAAAATGCAGACATTTTCCATCACATCAGATACTTGGTTCTTTTTGGGGGGGGGGGGGGGGGGGGGGGGGGGGGGGGGGGGGGGGTGTGCACACAGAACTTGTGAAGTGGTAAATGTGTCAAAAATCTAAAATTACTTGGAGATATTCTGCAATACAATCATCCTTTATATTCATATAGCTCAGCTCATATGGCTTACATTCAGCCTGTCATACTGAATCATGACTACTTCTTGACTTGCATTAACAAAAACAAACTTAATTTTCACTTCAGTATGTGACATAAAATCCTCTCTGAATTCACAGTCAAAAGGCCAGAAGCAGTGTTAGAAATAATTGTTTTTCTGAAAAGCTCACTTGTGAGGAAGTTAAAAACCAGTTCATTTGAGTTCTGACTAAAATACAAAAACACATACGTTTTGTTCATGGAGTATTTTGCAGAAAATTCTACTGCAAAGAGCTTTGTCCATGTGCAGTGTAGCCATAGCTATTATAGTTAATATACTGCTAAAAGAACACACCGTAAACCCTTCCAAGTCTACTGAAATCTTTACTGCATCAAGCAGAGGACATTTAACAATGGCTTTAAAACTCTGATTAACATTTAGAAAGTAAGTTTGGAGAACAAAGTCAATACAAAGTTAAGGGATAACACAGAAAGGTATAACCTCTACACAAAGCAAAACAAATTATATAAAGCAAAATTAAAGTTTAAAGCCAAATTATTTCCTACCAGTCACAATAAATTCACTACAGATATCTAGTTAACTATGATTTTTGCTAACCTGTAGATGTGCAGGACTGTAGATGCAGTTAAATTTTCCTATAACCTTTTGTCTCCAGTCATGTTACTAGTGCTCTGTTTCCAACTGTTTCTTACACTCACAAATTCCCTTTCCCAGCTCTATCCTAGGAACTGCCCAGATTTTGTGGTGTAATCTGAGCAGGCAAGTACCATGTGCCTATGATATGGTTAATTCACTTCTTACCCCCTGTGATGTGTAAGGAAACAGCTTAGAGTTTCAAAGAACTGTTCTCTGTCCAGTCAATCCAGGTATAATAAAAGGCAGTACTTTTGTATCTGGCAGGTTAGATTTTCATTTCGCATCTTGAAGTCAGAAACCGATATTTACTACAAACTACAATCATTTTAATATAAACTTCCCAGGGCCTGATTCTTCAACCCTGCCATATGCAAAATTTTCAATGACTTCTCTAGGAGATCCACACACAGAAGCTTGCAGTATCAGTTTGGAAGAAACCAACACTTAATAGCCGCTTAATGGCTAACCTATTGCTCCAGGGGATAGTCAACGTGACAGCTATCCACTTGGCCAACACCAAGGACTGTACTGGGGACCTCCTAAATTACCAGCCTTTACAGCTTGAGCTAAAAATCTAGGTTCTGTACATGAGAGCTTAAACAGACTCACATCCTTTGTGTATTGGACAGACAGGAACACACACAATACACCAGGGCAGGTGGGGTTCTTCAGTGCCCAGTTCCGGAAGTGTTACACCTGTAGATCTGTGTGTAGCATGCTGAGCAGAGCCCCACATGTAGCCCGCACTCTGCTCAGTGCTGCCCACCAGGATTTCTCAATGCAGGGGGAGTGCAGAGCGAGCCCCAAAACCCTCTTTGGTGGTGTGTGTGCAGGGGAGGAAACACAGCACGCTTCCACTTTTTGTGTTGTATCTTTGGGTTTTGAACATACACCATTCATCTTAATATCAGAATGCTTGAAGCGCAAACAGCCTGGTTAAGAGTATCTCTAAAACACACTCTCCTTCTCCACCCATTTCAGGGCTACCTACATAAAGACAGTGATGATTTCACCCTAAATAGTAAACTTTGGCCTTTTGACGCCCACAGACCCCTTAGCCCTTTGGTAGCACTGTAATTCGTTTTGCATCAGTTTACCAAAAGGCTTTACATTTTGGATGTAAAAGCAAAATGGACCCATGCTGTCAGTGGATTCCTCAACGCTGGCAAAAATCTAAGAGAAATAAGGTCACCTTCTTCTAGCTGTTGATGTTTTCCTATTACCTTTCTTTTTTGTATTTGATTCTCTTTGTATTAAAATGATCAAAAATCAAGTATAAATGATTCAATACCTGTAGAGCAGCATTTTGGAGGCGTGGAAGTTGCTCTTTCTGACCATGTACCTCTTTAAGGGTGATAGCATGCCTCAGTATATAGGTACACCTATATAAGTAGGGAAGATAGCATACCTCAGTGTATAGGCACATCTACGAGGTAGGAAAGAACTACATGAGAAATGGCTCCAGGGGAAAAAAAAAAAACCTGTGCTTCACCAGCCCCGTGATACCTAAGGTGGTGGTGCATGTGAATATCCCATACAGTGACTGGCCACCCACAAATGATGTATGCTGCAAATCACACATTGTTCATCCTCTGGTACCCACCAAGTTCACTGGAGGGGAAGTCAGAGCAAGCTGCCCAGTAGTTTTACCCCTCTTCAGTGCCTCCAAAATACTCCAGTTCACAATGCATTTGCTCACCACTGTGTCACTGAGTGGGAGGATACAGTCCTGAGACATATTTTCATCTCTTCACGTTACAAATTTGGCACCACCTTCTCTGCTATGTTCCAGCAGTTTTGTGCCACTCCAGCAGTGTAAAGGAGTCAGAAACCCAATTTAACTGGTCAGTTAAACTGGATTAATGGCTGCTTCGCATTACCCACAAGGCAGGCACAGCAGATCAATGAAATTGGTACTCTAAAATAACTCTTTCCCCTGGCCATCTAATCCCACCCACAACATATGGTCATAATCAGCACAAAGCCCACCTAATTTTATGAAAAATGTTGATTCGAGGCTGTTGGGTGTTTGAATGCATCATCTAGATTTCTTGAAAAGAGTAAAAACTAGAAACTAATGATCTCGTTGCTCCTTGCTAGACTCTTGCAAGAAAACAGCATGTAAAGTAATCCCCTGTCAATATCAATTGTACCCTGCCACTCCTCAATTGCTCATACATTTGCAAGTAAATTACATAAGCAACATGAAGAGGATACAACCCTATCTGGCAATAGTTAACAACCAAAGGGTGGAGGCTTCCATTCCCTTCCCAGCCAGGCTAAGAGAGTGAGACATGGAGGGAAAGCTAGGTCATCTTTGAAACGCTCACCAAGGAACAGCTGCAAGAGAAGATTAAAGGGGAGCAACAGTCAGGGATCATGGAGGAAGGAGAATACGTGACATCAAGGCGACAGAACAAACAGGAAATATAAACTCTCTGAGAACATTAACTCTTGGCCAGAATAGTGCAAAGCAGTTATGACTAGGGACTTACTTTCTTTTAATTTTTTGTTATTCATTTTTAATGGACATTGGTAATAACACCTGCTTTTTATCAGATAATTTGAAGCTCCACATAGATAACACTTCCCTTCTGCTCAGGTCCTCATACTACACCCTACTGTGAGAAACCCATTTGTTCTAAAGTGAAGGCCTTAGTTCTGTTTGTCTGGAGACCCTCCAGTTGATTCATTAACTAACTTATTTGCATGAGCAACTTTTTTAAATTGTTCCAGTTAACAATTGTAGAAACCCTTCAGAATGGATTTAAGAGCTAGATTACTATTTAGGCTTCCTCAGTCATAATGACTATAGTCTACAAAGCAACAACAACAACAAAAAGGGCGGGGGGGGGGGGGGGGGGGGGGAAATAGACAGATTTTAGTGCTTAGGAATAATGACAAATAGACATCTCTGAAAACAGAAGTCCAGTTTTAATCTACACATCAGGAAAAGCAACTTGCTACTCTGCCAACATGCCTCAGAATTGCTTAGAAGGGACCAACAAGGCCAAAGGAATCAGTGATTTCTGTGATGTAAACACTTGTGTAAGAACTTCACAGAAGCCACCAGTGTGTGTCTCAAATTTCCAAGCAGCCATCACAGGATAACTTTTAGCCACCACACTGCTCCACCTCAAACAGTGCACTAGAAGAGTGGTTTTCAACCTGTGCTCTGCAGACCTGTGGGGGTCCACATACTATGTCTAAGATTTCCAAAGGGGTCCACACCTACATTTGAAATTTTGTAGAGCACCACAAATTTAAAGAGGTTGAAAACCACTGCTCTAGAAGGATCTATATTCTGTAACCAATAGCCCAAGCTGTGCAGCGCCCCAGTGTCAAGGACTTCACTGTTTACTTAGAGGCCCCCATCCTCTCTGACCCAGAAAGAACATTTAACTCCTTCGGTGCCAAATAACTTTAATGGCAAAATACTCACCTTCACTACTGCACATCTTCCTTTACCATTCATTTACATAGCTGTTCTCTATTACACGGTTGATGGAGCACATTCCTCTTCTAGCAGTCGAGAGGATTAAACATGTTTATTATGATTATTTATTTACATTTTGCTATTGCCTGAAGGTTCCAATCAGGATCTGGGCCTACTGTTCCAGGCACTCAACAAACTGAAATAGACATGATCCCTGCTCAGAAGGGCTGACAGTCAAAATAGGTTCTTAGAGCTAATTTCAGACCTGGTATTTGTGGGTACAACTCCTTGGGGAGTTTTGCCTGCTACAGCACTAAGAGCCAGGTTCAGACATGGTGAAGACTTTACAGCTCGTTTCCTGTTAATCTCAGGTTACATTTTTGCTGCAATTCCAGGACAGAGTGCAAAATCAATAATTTGCTGAGCATGAGAGAGTCTGGTCACCCTTCTATCTAGAAAACACACACTCTTAAGAATTCAGAAATGCTTAATTTTATTAGCCATTTGTGCCAGGCTTGAATTTGCTGAAATTATGATTAATACCTTGTACTTCTGTAGTCCTGTCATCTTAGGATCTTAAATCAGTGTATGCAGCCTCATAGTTACTCAAAACTCAGAGATACTTAGGGATTCACCAAAATGAAGTCAAGAGTGGAAATCAGCAGCTATTTAACTAATTTTGCAGAAGTAAAAAAAGCAAAACACAATAAGCTGAAAGTGCAGGAGAAATGTATTTGGAATGCAATTCCTGGTCCCATATCATGCCAACACAATACAGCCCATACTAGGAGCATGGCCATCATACTGGAATTAACACACCATCAAACAAAACCACTTGCGGTCACTTGTAAGGTCCTGCATGGACAAACCATCTTCTATTATGCAATGGAAATCCTCCATTCTGCCAATGATGCCAGTCTTCATTGCCTATTTGTCACATTTTCCCAACAAGTACCTTCGTGCTCCATCTTACGCCAACCCTAATGCCTCAGAAGAGTTCTCAAGAAAAATCCAAAAAGCCATCACATAGTCCTCCTTCAAATCCTACCTCTGCTCCGATACTACACACAACCCAATAACTTGACAACAGTTAGATGGCTAGTGTGCTGTGACCACTGCTTATCACACTGATCGGAATTGCCTCACTGTTATCTTGTTCTCCCCCATCTGTTTGTTGTATCCCCTTGTCATCTCATCTTATACTTAGGTTGTAAAATCTTTCGGACTGGGACCAACTTTTCATTTTATATGTTTGTTCACTGCCTGCTGCAATTGGGCTGGGGCCTTCAAGCACTATTGCAAAGCAAATAAATCAATCTTTGGCAGAAAGTCCCATTGAATCTTTAATGGAACAATTAAAAATAAGTTTCACATCTTACCCCAAATATACCACAGTAATATAAGCTACATAGTAACCGTAGTACAGTACTTAACACCATACAATGGCATTTTTTAAAAGGAAACCATAATGTGGCTTTCTAAACATTGCTTTAGCAAGAGTTTTGCTGGAGAACAAAAAGTCAGACCCTTGACATCTTCCAAATTAGGGCTATGTGAAATTAGCTTTCAAACATTTCAAATTAACTGACACGTTGCCTTTGCGTGCAAAGTTCTGACAGCAGATGATATTTCTTTGCCAAAACGGGCACAACTCCAGCATGTAACAATTTGCAATGTTCTTCCATTGCCCCAGGGAAAAGGGCCATTTTTCTGGAGCATCCATGACACTTTCAGTACAAAATCAACAATTTATTATTACATGGCAGAAGTTCACAATATTTTTTTTTAAACACCAAAGAATGCCCTTTGTTTTAGAGAGAAAACAAAGAATTTGAGGAGAAACCACAAAATGTTCAAGAAAATCATTCAACTTTTGATTTTGTACCTGTTTTGCCAGCAATGAGACTTTTCTCACAATTCTAATATCCATGTCAATAAGAAGGGGGAAAAGTAGCTTTATACTGACTACACCTACAATCACTCCTGCAATTTAAAATCTTTGGTAATAAAAAGGATAAAACAGGACTCCACTGGGAGAAGACATTTTTCTAGAACTCTGTTTCCTTTAATGGAAGCTTCTATAATTTAATGATCAGGAACAAGAGCATAGAGAGCGAGGTAGGAGAAGAGGAGGGATAACAAATACAAAAAAGCCACCACACACCCAATACACCAGGCTCCAATCCTGAAAATGATAAAACATGGGCAAACAGCTGCACTCACTCAGAACTCTGTTGACCAAAATGACATTGCCGTGCAAGCACTGCACCCACTTACATCCTATCAACTGTAGGACTAGAGTCCAATAGTTTACTATCACAAGGATTTTATTGATAGCAAATTTGACTCCACTCAACAAGTTTTGACAAAACCAAAAGATAAATTAAAACTCATGGAAATATTTTATTTTAAAATTTTAGTAGAGCCTATTTTCTTTTTAATGAAAAAAATATTCCCCTGCACTGTTTGGAATCTAATCACTGATGCATTATTTTAGAGCAAGAGAACATGACAAAGTTATAATGATTATGGTAGTACCTAGGAACACCAATTTTAGACTAAGACTCCAGTATGCCAGGCATTACACACACACACACACACACCCCAGTCCCAGCCCCTGGGAATTTGCAATCCAAGTAAGAAACAAAGTAACTAGAAATTATAAACAAAAGTGAAACTGAGTAGGTTTTTTTTTTTGTGTGTCCAAGTTGAAAGATATTACAAAACAGAATGAAAAGTAAAGTCGATATTTTAAAAGAATTTTAATAATCTAAGCTGTTATCTATAACATAAGTAAAGAAACATATAGGTATATAGTCATTTTTAAGTTGACGGTGTTACTTTATCCATAAATTTCAAAAAAAAAAAACAATTGACAGCCCGGAGTCAAGAAGAGATGCTGTAAATATAATTGCTCATGTCCCTTAACACCTTATATATTTGAGACTCTTAAAGTTCCCCATTGAAGAGAATACAAATTTCACACACTCAGCTCATCCTCTATCACACTGTTCTGTGAAAAAGACAACAAAGTGATCCAAAATAAAATAAAATGAATGTAGAATTCCAAAAGGAAATATCCTTCTTTAGTGATGTGCTCTTGCATTTCACACACACACACACACACACACATGCACCCAAAACACACCACCCAAAAAATTAAACATGCTTTTTCCTCAGGGCAAATTCTTCCAGCATCAAAGCAGGATGTCATGTCAGGAATCCAAGACCATGCCAGAGAGCAAAATGTATTTGCTGTAATTTGCCTTTAAAGATGGGAGGCAAGTCAGTATATTATAATATACTACAATTCATATTACTGTATGAATCCACTGACACTTACTTATTAATATAGTATTGAGAGGAATTCCACAAAGCCATTTTGCATAAGAAAAGCCACTGCTGTTTCAAATGAATTCCCCTTCCACGTTTCCAGCATTGTTTAAAACGTGACTCATTATCTTGTAGTTTTCTGTTTCTTTTAAGGTTTTGGGCTGGTTGATCATGTTGATTACATGGGGTTTTTTAGAAAAAGAGAGGGAATATGATGAGTGGAGTCCAATCTAAATAATTTGATTATTCAAACTGATTTTTAAAAAAACTCAAAATATGTAATAATTATTCAAGGCAATGAATAGCCAAGAGCCACTTAAGGCCAGATTTTGTTGCCTTCTTTATAGCCACAGTCCTATTCAGAGTCATTGGGGCAATTCTCATCAATACAGAAAGTGGGATTTTACCCTTAGATTAGTGACTTTACTAGAAGGGCAGTTATCTGTGTTGGCATACACCAAATCAGTGGCATTGCATAGGCATAAAAATCAGGGCAGAATTTGACTAACAGCATAACTAGTACTAGTAGTCTCCTGACGCCATCAAAGCCAATATTGCATGTTGTAAATGAAATTGTGAAAGAATAATTGAAGAAAAATTATTTTAAAAAATAGAGGGGTTTGTATCGAAACTAAGATCTGCCACTCCTTTTGCATGCCAAATTCAATGGCGTTATGCGTGCATGCAAGTCAGCTGGAACTAGTCCGTTACGTTTAATGACTCAGCAAACTTTAAAACAAATAACTTTAAATGAACTGAAATGCAATCATTTGAAATATCACTGTAAATGGACAAGTTTCTTAAACTATTAAAATATTACTCAAGCTTTTCTAAACAAAGCCAAATCAACTATGTGGTTATTTTTAATTTCTTAAATCGTTACTTGCGAAAGGAATGCATTTTTTCCTGGTCCTGACATATATTTAAAGCGTGTCTCTTTTCCTAAAAAGTACTGTGTAATAACCGCACTGAGGGTTCCAAACTTACTGGGTCTCATTGATTTCCATATTAAAGGTACTCAACCAAAAAGACAAAAACAAAAAGATGTTTTTTCTAACTGCCAGGGCTGCCTTTCAGCAGCTTTAATAACTGGTTAAAACTAACTAGTTCAATCTGAATTGGTTTATTGATACTGGGGATTGCAAACGAACTGCAACACTAACTGGTTGCCACCAGTACAGCCCACAGCATGCCAGTGACCTTTTGAAATCTCTCAGAATGCACTGTCAACGAAAGCTGAGCCAAGAACTGTGGGATAGGTATCTGGTTGAAATGGTTTAGCGCAGTACTAATGTGGATGTAAGGTGCATCTTAAACCAATCCAGCTCAGTCAGCGTGGATACACTGAACCATTTGAACTTACATCGGTTCAGGACAAATGATTCCATTTCAAAGGGTTCAGTTCTCTAGAGTGGACAAAGCAGAAGAGTCAAACAGTATGTTTTCCTTCTTATACACTGGTATAAAGGTTCTGTGTCAAATTAGGCCCTGGCTGACACCGTTTCCTTGAGTGTAATCAGTTAGGCACAACCAGAGATAGAATCCAGCTCATTCTCATCTGAGTTATGTTTGTTCCAAAGGGATAACAGGAGTAAAAAGAAATAAAGTTTTACTTTAGTGACCTAAGTCAGCAAAAAAGAACTGAGTGCGCATAGGGAACAGGTCTCTTAAGTCAGAAGGTACAATTTTTACCTAGTTGCTTTGCAGAGAAGTTTTATTACCCTCCGAGATCGGTTTAGGAGGGAAATACAGTTTGTGTTAACAACAGAGTAATCAGGCATATAAGAAGTTATAGTAGTCTGCTATTCAACTGTTCTATTGTCCATAATGAAAATGTTTCTTACGCTTACATTTTAGCCCATATTCCTAGCATACTGTATTCTTGGCACCGATCTGGACAGCTCAGCTGTCATTGCCTATACCCATTCATAAAATGTGACCACACTGCTGAAAGCCACAGCTTCTGGTGCACCCAGAAACAATGTCATATCTCAAGTCAAAAACATACTTCCATAAACTGCCTCTACTTGGAAAGCCTGAAGGTCACATCTGGACTATGAAGTCAATGGGAGCTGCGTACATGGATCAAGGGCAATATTTAAACTTCTGTCTGATTTTGGACGCAATCCATGTAGAGAGTTCATTAGCAAGTCAGTCAGACAGGAACGTATAAAACTCTTAAAGCAGAATGGAAGATTAAGTTAAATTAGCACAGCTTTATTTTGGTGAATGGTAACATGATAGGTTTGTTACACGCAAGTCCAAAAGATAACAGAATGTAATGGCTCATTGACTGCAGTGGGAGAAGATCCAGACCAAGCTCTCCCCCTCCCACTCAAAAAAGATCTCACGATATTCTTACAGGACATCACCATACTTGGTTCCCCCTCCCCCTACAAGAGTTCACTTTCTTATATGGAGCCCACAAGGGTGTAATGAGGAGCAAACAATTCACTCCCTAGCAAACCAGTGCCTGAAAACTCATTCTTTGGGCTTATAAACCAGCCAGAAAGAAACAATTTAACATCATGCAGGAAATCCAAACTTCCACAAGTGCAAGGGAACCAGGGGAAGAGCTACACAAAAGCAAACGTGTGGAACAACATTGCTATGTCAAGGCCTTGGTTGAAACACATGGATCGTGGGTGTGTGATAAGAGTTGGACTAAGACTTGCGGTTATTTTCTGGGGTTTTTGTATGCACATAATTTACAGGAGTTACAGTCATACCCAGAAGTTGAATACTCACTGTGGAGGGAGGATTCAGGTATCAAAGGCCTGGTCTACACTGACACTGGCAGTCAATGGGAGATGCTGAGGTATGAGCTTGCGTATCTTCACTTCACCACGCCAATGGGAAACACCCTCCGGTCAACACAGCCTTACTCTTTTGGGGGGCTGGAGGCTGGATTAATGGCATTGACAGGAAAGCACTTCCAGGATCTACTGAGCAGGACTCCACAGCCACTCAGTTGATCCCATTGCATCAATCCATGCAGCCCCAGAAGTGTAGACATACCCAAAGTGAACTAAGAATTATGGGGGAAGTGTCAGCTATGCTGTATGTTGCCTGCCTCTTGGGAATCTTACAGGCACCCTTCCCCAGAGCTCTGGAGTTGAGCCTCCATACTTGATTGCAGGGGAATCCAGAACAAGAGAGGGGCAACTCAGCCCTTTCCCCAAGAGGCTCTCTTGCTGCCCCTACAGATGTTACATTGGGACACTCAACATGCAACATCAAAAACCCATTAATCCACCTTTATGACCGTACTACATCAACTATGGGAGTTTCAGCCAATGGCAGCGTGGGTCCTTCAGCACCCAGGCTGCCAGGAGGCTTTGGTTTAGGTGGGACAGAGTACAGCCAGGTCAAGGCACAGGCCCAATGGCCTCAACATTCACCACAAGCTTTGGACATCTGCCGACTGAAGGGAGTGAAACTCTGCTTATTCTCTGAAGAAGAGTTCAGCCCCACCTCCAATAAGGAGATGGACATTCCATATATGATGAAACTTCTTTCCCCTGCATGGGAAAAAATCCTACCAGAATATTTGACACAGAAAAAGTTCAAGGAGCATTTTTCTCTCATAACTACCAAAACAGCACCAGAGAGATCAAAAGAAAGAGAAAATAGCCACACCAGGGCAAGTTTTAGCAGTGTATTGCCAGGGGGTGTATATGCCCTATGCCACTCCAGCCACTAAGGAGTTAACAGGAAGACTAGCTCTCTCATCAGCTGAGGCTAATTACTAGACGTGTAACAGCTGGGGGAGTAAAAAGACTGCAGGTGCTCCATGCCTCAATTTCCTCCTCCCAGGGTGGTTCCCTGCAGCCGTCCCCACCCAGGCTGGAACTGTTGCCATGGCTTTGTCCTCCAGCCAAGTCATTAACTAAAACATATCCACTTCCAGGGCAATGGTAAAATCCACATAAACAGCTTTTCCACGCCACTCAGGCTCCTCTACAGTCCAGCCTCTGGGGCCAGCTCCCATCCTCTGCCGGGTTAGCCTCGGGTCTCTCTACTCTTGGACAGAGCACCGACTCCCAGGCTACTTCCCTAGAGCCCTGCTCATAGCCTCAGCCTCTCTAGACTACCTTGCAGCCTCTTCCTTGTTCTGGGATATGACATTGACTGGCAGGCTGCTTCTCTGGGGTCCCCGGCTTCTTCCACACCCGACTTCAGAACATTCCACAGAACCCAGCTTACTCCCTAGTCCATCCCGCCCTCCGCGCCTCCATTTTGTTGAGGCCCAGGTAATTCTCAGGCTGTCACCTGACCCCACTTAGCCCTGCCCCCTTAGGCTGGGAGGCAGTTAATGATGGCACAGGTGAGACTGATTGAACATGGCTGGCTAGCCCCATGCCTCTGGGCCCTTACGGGCAGGCTATCCTGCTGCAGCTATTTTTCTGGACATGAAAACTAGAGAGATGTAGAGGGTGCCCTGAACCCGCCCTTTGGTCCCAAAACTAGCCTAATTAGGAAGGCTTAAAATAAAACATCAAGGACAGTTAGGTATAAACTTGACTTCTGTAAGAGTATTCCTCATATAGGGACTACAGGATTAGGCCCTGACTCACAACTACAAGATGGTGCCCAGAGTGGAAGGAGAGCCTGGTAACAGAACTCCAATTGCTTACTTGTTGTTTATTTATTTTCAGGGAAGAAGGAAAGGCCCCTAACCAGGCATTCAGTGCTTTGATCACAGCATAGTTTCTCAACCGGTGGTACGCGTACCACTGGGGGTACACGAGACACAGGCAGGGGGTATGCAGCATAAAACCCAGTGAAGGGAGGCAGGTGGCAGCCACTGACTTTCGGGAAAGCCAGGTGGCAGCTGCCCACTTCCCGCCCGGTCCCAGCTCCCAGCTGGGAGGCAGGCAGCAGCTGCTGGCTTCGGGGGGAGGCGGGTGGTAGCTGCCAGCTTCCCACCCAATGCCACCTCCTAGCTAGAAGCTGGGCGGCAGCTGCCCTAGTCCCAGAAAGCTGAGCGGCAGCCGCCCCAGTCCCGCCCAGTTCCAGCTCCCAGGTGGGAGCCCGGCGGCAACCTCTTGCACCCTGCGAGCTGGGTTTGCAGCTGGGTGGCTGCCACCCGCACCCCAGCTCTGAGCCGAGAGACAGCCTCCCGTGTCCTGGCTTGAAGACAGGCAGCAGCTGCCTGCCGCCTGCCCACATCCTCGGGTCCCAGCCTGCATGGAAGCCTCCTCCGCCCCAGCTTGGAGCAAGTGGCAGTCACCCACCTCCCGACTGACAGCCAGGCAGCAGCCACCTGCAACTTACCCAGGTGGCAGCTTCATTCCCCAGCTCAAAGCCCAGTGCCCAGAAAGCCAGGCGGAGAGCCCAGCAGCTTGCCCAGTCCTGGAGCTGGGCTCTACCTGCAGGCTCACTTGTCAATATCACTGCTCTAGCTGAACAGTGAAATTGACAACTATGACAGCCCCAGATTTTACCAGTATAAAAATCTTAAGAGGGGCTCACACAGTGTGATTTGCCCCAGGCCCGCACACCCCTAGGGACGGCCATGGGGAGCGCTGCTATCTGCTCCGGTAGGCCGCTACTGCCTGCTCGTACCTCACAAGTTCCCGCCTGTGAGGAGAACACCACAGGACCCGTCCTCAGACCATAGTGATTGGCTGGCGTTGACCTTTGCTCCTATATGGAGGAAGGGGAGGAGGAAGGAGGGGAGAAACAGCAGGGGGTTTTGTGATCTGCCACAGCCACACAGCATTGCAGAACTCAGAACTCTCCTGATTTACGAGAAATAGAGTCGTCCGGCGGTAAAGGGGGAAAAGATTGTATTTCTCACAGTGGAAAATTGAGTGTTGGGGTACTTATTGAAATTTTCAGAAATTAGGGGGTACTTGCTACTTAAAAGGTTGAGAAACACTGGATTAAAGCAGCGTAGCTGAGCTAAATACTCAATATTCACAAGACAAAGACAATGAAAGGAAAAGTGTATTCTTCCCTACGCACATGTGCACTTCTTAGAGACTTCTTTAAAAAGTCTGGGAGCAGATTATACAATTAACACCTACACAAACAGAAAAATAAATGGAAAATGCATTTAACTGTAAATCTGGAAAGGGGTCAGTGATTTGAGAGACAACGTGCCTTATACCCACTAGCTAGGAACTGAATGCTCTCTTCCACTTCTGCAAACAAAGGGGAGCTGGAATCCATGGATCCCAGCTGGGAAAGCTGGTTTCCCAGTACAATCCCCCAGTCCTGATGGAAGCCCCCCTTCCACTTGCCAGGGAACTGTCCAGCAAAACAAAAATAAACTCTTTTAAAAAAGCCATAGTACCAGTGCTGAATGCCAACAAGAGGCAGACCATCAAACTTCTGTAAGGCTTTTGACTTGGTACCACACAACATTTTAATTAAAAAACTAGAACAAACTAAAATTAACATGGCATATATTAAATGGATTAAAAACTGGCTAACAGAGAATCATCACTGAGCAGGCCTGTTTCCAGCAGGATCCCTCAAAGATAGATTCTTGGCCCTATACTATTTAACATTCTTATCAATGACTTGGAAGAAAACAAAATCATCACTGATAAAATTTGCAGATGATACTTAGCACTGCCCTAATTTTTGTAACAAAAGGGACCAGTCACTGATTCAGTACAATCTAGTTGGCTTGGTAAACTGGGTGCATTACTTTTAATACAGCCAAAGGTAAATGTATACATCTGGGAAGAAAGAATGTAGGCCATACTTACACAACAGGAGACTCTATCCTGGGAAGCAGTGTCTCTGAGAAAGATTTGGAGGTTGTGGTGGATAATCAACTAAATATGAGCTCCCAGTATGATACTGTGGCAAAAAGAGCTAATATGACCCTACGATGCATAAATAGGGGAATGTCAAGTGGGAGTGGAGAGGTTATTTGACATCTGTATTTGGAACTGGTGCAACTGATGCTGGAATACTCGGTCCAGCTAGGGTGACCAAATGTCCCGATTTTATAGGGACAGTCCCGATATTTGGGGCTTTTTCTTATATAAATGCCTATTACCCCTCATCCCATGTCCCAGTTTTTCACACTTGCTTTCTGGTTACCCTAGGTCCAGCTCAAGTGCCCACAATTCAAGAAGCATGTTGATAAATTGGAGAGGATTCAGAGAAGAATCATGAGAGGGATTAAAGGACCGGGAAACATGCCTTATAGGGATAGACAATGAGCTCAGTCAATTTGGCTTTAGAAAGAGAAGGTTAATGGATGATTTGGCTATAGTCTATCAGTATCTACATGGGGAACAAATATTCAATAATAGGCTCTTTGATCTAGCAGAGAAAGGTATTACATGGCCCAACGGCTGGAAGTTGAAGCTAGACAAATTCTGACCAGAAAGAAAGGTGTAAATTATTAACAGAGAGTGTAATTAACCATTGGAACCATTTACCAAGAATGATGGTGAATTCTCCATCTCTGACAATTTTAAAATCAAGATTGGATGTATTTCTAAAAGATTTGCTATAGGAATTTACTTTGGGGGAAATTCCATGGCCTGTGTTATTCAGGAGATCAGGCTAGATAATCACAGTGGCCCCTTCTGGCCTTGGAATCGATGAATCTATTCTCTTCCTTCCCGACTTTATCTAGCAATGTCAAAAGCTAACATCAGAATGTCTAGGAGCCTGATCCTGCAAACATTTACATGCAAGTCATTTTACTCATATGAGTAGTCCAGTGTATTTATTACTCACGTGTGTGTTTGCAGAACTTTCTCAACACATTCATGAAATGCGACAGACCAAATTCTACCCCCAGTTACAGATGTGCAGCAAGGTTAAAATTCAACTGCCCCTCCACATACATCTGGCAGATACATTTTCTCAGATAGCCGATGGACAATAGGGATGTGCACATGAAACAGAACTGAATTTGGCTGCATGTACTCAGGAATGTGCTGAGACAAGTCTAGAGCTCACATTAACACGTCACACTTTAGTGACCCCTTAAAAGCAGTGAACATGCTGCAATATGCCAGGCTTAGCAACCCAAGAAAAATGCCACCATAGAGCAAACACAAAGGCCCTGTCTAGATAACCCTTGAGACCTTCTAGGCTTCTTTACATACATTTTACTGCTTAATTATACTGTGATAGTGAAACTGTACAACCACCTTAGGCCATGTCTACACTAGGCACTTTTGCTGTTATAGCAACATTAGTTAAGGGTGCAGTATGGATTTTGTTTTGTTTTGGTGTGAGAGTTTTTTTGAATACCAGCAGAAGCCCTAGTGCAGTAACATTTATTATG
This sequence comes from Emydura macquarii macquarii, assembly GCF_026122565.2. Taxonomy (NCBI): domain Eukaryota; kingdom Metazoa; phylum Chordata; order Testudines; family Chelidae; genus Emydura; species Emydura macquarii. The sequence goes on along the minus strand of NW_027131105.1, from coordinate 2,996,038 downwards.
GAATGAAAGTGCTTTTGCCTGTATAGCTTATTTCGCTCAGCACTTTTCTGCAGATATAAACTGTGCCTGCACTAAGAGGGTTTGCTAGTAAAACTGCACTAGTATAATTATGCTAGTATAGCTATACCGACAAACTTTTTCTAGTTTAGACTAGCCCTTATATGCAGATACACTGGCCCAGGTACACTTGATATCCTTGCAACTCGTCTTATACTGGTATAGCTTTTTTCCTTCTCGTATAATGCACCTTTATATCTGTATAAGAGTGTACACACTATGGGCTGTACTAGTATAACTATTTCAGTTAAAAAAATAAATAAAAAACCACACCTGTAATACTGACCCAAAATCAATGCACAGAGCATACCTGGAATCTTTCCCCTACCCTGGAACCAAGAAAGACATTCTGGAATATAGAATATCGAACTGAGCCCTCCAAAGAGAGAATGCCGATTTCACAATATAGAAAAATTAGATGCTGCTGCTCTATCAGAAAACCATTCTGACAAATATACTCTCATGTACAATCTCTCTAGGTGTTGAGTGACTCAACATCTTTTTCTTCTGTGCTGGAAGAATTAGAGAAAGGCCAATAGCTATCACAAAGCAAATAAGATCAAAAGAATTTGCAGCAGGTAGTACAAACATGCATATCTAATTACATCTTCCACCCAACTCTTGGCTCTTTCCCCTCTCAGATTCCTCAACTCTGGACATGGCTAGAGAGATTCCAGCAAAGTATCTGAGTTGCAAAGAGAAAAGATAAAAAGAGGCGAGGCGAGGCAGGAGAGGGTGGGTAGGAGAGATTGGCTCTGATTCAAGTACTGAGCATGTCAGGAAAGATTCTTATATTATTCTTGTCACTGAAATGAATCTCTCCCTCTATTGCCCCATTTCCATTTCCCTTCCTTCACCCTCCCCCCAGTATCTGTCACACATCTCCCGATGTTTCTCAATACAGCAGTGTATTTGCCACTACCAGCCTAGCTGCTGATGTCACATGACACTGCTTACACAGTGGATCCAGACCAAGAAAGTCCATAGCAAAAGTTAGAAGCCCATATTATTCCCTTAGCTGTCTGTCACTGCCCTCCCCCCAGTCTTCTTTTTAAACTCCTCCTTGGCTCTCATTAAGCTCGCACCAGGTTAGCAAGTCTGCACAACTTGGAGAACAGTTTTAAGAAAAAGGGAGTCTGTTTGCCAATGTCCCCTTGTTCTAAATGTACTATGATTTGGAAACCCCCACTAAACCACAAACCGAGCGCTGCCCTCCTCTCCCCGCAGAGGGTTGTTCTCAATAAAGCAATACTTTTGAAACATTTCAAGTATTTTTTTTTGACAATTTGCCACTTTCAGAACAACAACAACAAAAAAATGTAAGGAAATATTTGCATCTTCGTCCTGGTAGCCAGGAAACAGTTTTTGGATCATACTGCTTGTTCGGACGGACTGCAGAGTTACATGTTCCATTACCACTCCAGTGCACTCAGTCACTTAGGAGGACCAGATGCTCTTTAATTACTTCAATGCTAGGAGAAGCTGGAGCCTCTATAACCGGGGTAGGGGTTGTTCTGCGCGCGATAGCCAGGGCTAGAACGACGAGGGTTTCTGATCAGAGCAGCGCAGCGCCTCCTGGTCGTTTGAACTTTTCGGGGAGCCAGGAATCTGCACACACATGGGGGCTCTGCCCTCAACGCGGGCGGGAACGATCAAGAGGCGCCGGGCTGCCGCAAAGCAGAAGTAAGATGCGCAGAGCCAGGATCCCTGCCTGGGCAGTGCCTGGGCGTGGAGTCAGCGTTGCGCTATCTAAGGATCGGCAGGGGGGGCGGAGAGGGGGCTCTGACTCCAAGGTGAGCAGGAGCCAGAGGCTCCGGCGGGGGACCTGGCCCAGAGCCGGGACTCCCAGGTGGAGTGGGGGGCTCCGCTCGGCCGCCCCCTGCGGCCCGGCGCCGCGCTCCCACCAGCCTGCCCTGAATCGCTTGCGCACGGGCGCTCTCTGCTCCGGTCCAGGCAGGCAGACAGACAGACTTACCCTCCTCTGCGGGGCCGGGGCCGGCGTGTGCTGCCTGCAACTACCGCCGCCCCGCGCCGCAGCTGTTCCGTAGCTGGGGGGGGGGGATCCCGGTGGAGCCCGAGAGGGGAGGGACCGACAAGTTTCAGTGAAACTGACCAACTGCGCGGAGAAGTGTTTGTCTAACCTGAAACCCGGGGGCGATGGCCCATCAATCATTGTTAATTACCCGGCCCTGGAGACCCCCCCCGCAGGACTGGAGACGGCCGGGCTGCCCTGCTGTTGTTGAACTATCTGGGCGATAAATAAAAGCTATCTTCGGTTCACTTCCAGCGCGCTAGGGAAAGGGCTCGACGGGGGGAAGGAGGGACTCCTACAGACCCCAAAGCCAGATGCCACTCAGCAAAGGTCGGAGACCTAACCAGGGACTGAACCAATTAGGCCATTTTCTACAGCGGGGTCGTTCCCCCCTCTTACACCCGGGGAGGGAGGGGAATGTAAAGGGGAAAACCTGGAAATATTTACACTCTCCTAGGAACTAGATGAGGCCCCAGCAGCCTGTACCACCTCCCCATAGCACCCTCCACTCGCAAAGCTGCACATACTGAAACAATGAAATAACCCATTTTATAACATTCTGGTGGAGAAGGAGAAGAAAATCTGCATCATATTTCCTGGTTTAAAAAGGAAAGTGGGGGAGGGGGGCGAGGAGAGAAGAAGGTTAAAACAAAAAAAAACCCAACGCTGCTCACGCTGCTGTGCAAAATGGCCTAGTTGTTTGAGGTTAAATCAAAGTCTGCTGAAAAATTCTACCCAGGATTGATTTTATTATTTTTAATAGTCCACAGCAGACTATGGAGATGGATGCTACTATTTGCTTTCCTTGCAATAACTCAGCTGCAGCGTGGATGATTTTTACCTTAATAGCAGATCTTCCACTTGCCATTGACATGAAAATCCAAACTGCTTGTAAAAAGCCATGCTGCTATAAATTAAAGACAAGATTTAGAAAATCTTTGAAGCCTTAAAAACAGGATAACTCAGCCACCCCCCTCTCTCTCTCTGCAAGTCTGCACAGCATAATCTCCAGCTGGAACCAGCTTCCACAGAGGCAGCCCCCAGGAGGCTGGCTGTTGACTTCTTGGGTCAGCCCATAGCCTTGGGAGACTCAGTAGAGGAGAGTTCTAATCTGTTCGTCTTTCTGCCAGACTGCCTGTGTTACATTGACCAAATCAATTTAATCTCTGGCTCTGATCCACAGAGGTACTTAGGTGCCTAAATAATCCCAGTTTTAGGCTCCATTGTGATCCACAAAACTCCCACCAAACCCTGTAGGCCCCTACATTTAGCTGGTGCTTAAGTTTTCAGGGTAAAAGTTCCCTCAGGACTGAGGCATCTGCTTCTGGGCACTCACTAAGGGTACAGCTACACTGAACACCCCTTACGGCTGCGTGAACAGGACGTACACTGCATGACCCCCAGCCAGCACAAATATAAATAGCAGCGTAGACGGTGAGATACTGCTTAGGTACCTAGAGTGCAGACGTGCCAGAACTCTAGGGGATGTGCCCTACACGCCCAAGCAGGGCTTCCCCTAGCTCTATTGCTAGCTTTAGCAGCGGCGTGTCCCACGGGCTTCTGAGCTAACCACTGGCCTAAAGGTTTTAAGGTGGATATGCCACGATCCGTGGAAATGGAGTTCGAGGGGCTCTGTGTTCCATGGGAACCATCAGTAATAGTGGACCAGGGAACATTGTGAGTTCAGATGGAAGCAATTCAGCCAGGTGGACAGAACAACAGGGCATAGGCTTTAATACAACTTCACTTGTTCAACTTGCATTCAGCTTCATTCTTTGCAAATTAAATAGTGGCACCATCTCCTGGTCCAGCCTTTTTGTATGGAGTAGGCAGGGGGCAGGAAACTACTGAAGTGCCTAAGCTGCCTGACACCAGGAGCTGGTGTCCCATTTGTGGAATGCTGTGCCGCGAGAGGCCCCTCTCTCCAAGAGAGAGGTGGTGGTTAGCACACCCTCCTCTCATCAGCCTATCCCATTGGTTAGCTGAGGCAGCTTCCCACCTAGGGTGGCAGCTTGTGTGGATCCCATGCTAAGCCCCCTGTTTCTCCCCATTCATTGTACAGGGAGTGTAGGTGCCTAACTCAGGCTTTGTGGCTCTCGGTGTTGTTCCTGTGATTTTCTAGGTGCTGTGAGGTTGAGTGTTATGATGCCTTTGTGGATTTGGGCCTCCCCACCTTAATCTACCATCTTTAAAATAAGGACAATAGCTTCTTACCTCACAAAGGCGTTAATGACTGTGAGGTGCTATGGTGCTAAGCACAATAGAGAAACCAGCACACCAGAGTGGCAGAGCTATTTCAGACTATAAAGGTTCTTCTGGTCTTAAATTCCAGAGGAGTAGCCGTGTTAGTCTGTATACAGCAAAAACGACGAGAGTCCTGTAGCACTTTAAAGACTAACACATTTAATTTCTGCAGGCATAAGCTTTCGTGGGCTGGTCTTAGTCACCATTGAGCTGATGGGTAGAACAAGAGTGAGCCCGGTCTCCAGTGAGATTGTCTGATCCAAGCATCTGATCAGACTACCAGTCAGTCGACTGTGCTCTTACTGCTCAGATCTTACAAAACTACGGGCTGGACATGTTCTTTATAATCGAGTTGCCAAGTGCTCAGCACCCCCACTTGGGAGGAGATTTTCAGAATTGTCTGTTCTCATTTAATCAACTAACTAAGAGCCAAATTTTCAAATGTGTTCAGCACCCCGCAACTCCCACGCTGACATTTAGTCAGATTTTCAGAACAGCTTAGCACACAACATGCTGGGCTCTTGAAAATCTGGCCACTTAGACACCAAATTAACTGGGAGATGAGCTCTTCTGAAAAAGCTGACCATCATTGAATGGGTAATGTGTGTACACAACTATAAAAAACCAAGAATATAAGAGTTTCCATCTCTGAATAATGCCAGTTCTGAGATGGGCCAATGGTGAAGGAAGGCATTTAATTGCTTTATTGTGCAATATTATATTGGGGGGGGGGGATGCGAATACTTTCTGACCCTGCCTGGTAATCATTCTATACCCTGGAGGCATGAGTAACTATATGAAATGACTGTGTAACTTAAACCAAAAAAAATTACTGTTGAGGTTGTGAGGAAACGATCAAACCCCTTTCCCTCCCCTTCCCAAAGTGATCTTCTCTGACTTGAATTTTGTTAGGTGAAAAGGCCAGAGCTTAGAAAAGAGCAGCCAGATTGCTTTCCATCTACAAAGCAAGCACATTTATGTTATCTCCAATCAATGGTTTACATACATCATTAAATGTTAAGTGCTGTCAACTAATTACAAAATGAACTGCTTGGGCACATAAAAGAGAGACAATAATGTAAGCCTAGCCGACAAAGACTGGAACAAATCCAAGAGAGCATGAATTGTAACTGAGGATTTTATCATAGTGGTAACATCTCGCTACTAGTGGACCCAGTCCTGAAGTCCAACTCTTATTTACTTCTTTGGGAGATTTGCCTGGTGTAAGTATTTCAGGATTTAGTGCAAAGGAAAGTTGACTGGATCCGAGGCTAAGGATTTGATCCTGCTCCCTTTAAAATCAACGGTCAGACTCCCATTGACCCATTAGTTCCTGAGTAGGGACTGATGTCTTGTTCCTGAGAGCTCAGACTCAGGCCCAATGCTGTAACTGAACAGCAGCAGGCACCGTAATCGATAAATATCCATGTCAAAGTAGAGTAGTTCAAATAAATCATGTCACTAGTCTCATATACTACAGTCACATGCTGCTGCTAATAAAGGAGAAGTATTGTGTGAATATAAGTTAGTGATGCTTGTTTTGATGTTGGTGTTTAGGTGTCTCAGGCACCTTTTGTACAATAGCATGCCCACTGTTGCTACTACAGGTGGAGCTTAACAGACGGTGTAGCCTTGCATGCTGGGAAAAAAATATCAGCGTGGACAACCCTTCTGCAGGGTAGAAAGCCGAGTCTCAGTCTGTGTCCAGTGGCCCATACATAATATGGTATTGCCCCTCTTTAAGCCACCTTTTCTGTTTTGGTCATTAAAGCACCGTGAGGGGATACAGATCACCTGGTTCTGTTTCCTGCTTTGCCAATGATTTCCTATATGACCCTGGTGGGAGGCGGAGCCATCTGTGCCTCAGTTTCCCATACATAGCTCCCTCAGAAAGGCCTTTTTGTAAAGCACATGAAATCCACAGAACAGCAACACAAACTATTTGTTAATAGAGGACAGTCTTGGCTGTGGCCTATGAGAGCACTACACTATTGAGCTGGACAAACCATGGGAAGCCTAGTCTCAAAAATGGAGGATCCAAACCTGCAGGCAATGCTTCCACTCACTTAGTGGGACTTTTGCCTGAGTAAGAAATCAGGCTCAGCAATAGTTGCTACTCTCTGATCCAACAGGAGAGAGAGGGCAAGATACAAGGGACCGCAAAATAAAAATCTCAAGCCCCAATGGACTTGAGTACATGTCTAGAGGTCTCCAGAAGCCTACATTGCATAAGTGCACTCTATAGTGTTTTGCTTTCAGGCCGAAGTTCATTGTGCAGCGAATACATCTAGGATTTTATGAAGTCAAAAAACAAAACAAAAAAGGAGGAAACATCCATCATTCCTGAAAGGAAAACAAAACAAGTAGAAAGAAATTGCCCATTTGGGGACTGACAGACCAAGTGATTCTGCATAGACTATGTAACTGCATTCATCTCATGAGGATCGCTACATACTCCTTTAAGAGACTGGTAGTGGAGGCCCAAAGAGCCAATTCTTTAGATATTTGTCTATTTCCTTGAGGAGAAAATGAGTCAACAAGTATGTTCTATTGGGACTCTCAGCTATGGGCTCTGTGCAGCCCCTGAAATCCTGCTCCCGCCCCATTAGGTACCAACTCCTCACTAGTTCTGCTTCTGAAGTGCTCTCTCCTAGGAAGGAGGGGGAAAACTTGACTCTGGAGCCCCCTTTCCATGGTGAGGGGAGGGGTTCCCTAGTTCAAAATGGTCTCACATAAAAACTAATATGACCTTGGACTGCATTAACTTTTGAACTGAATTACCAGAAGGCTTGCGGATCAAAAGAACATTGTGCATCCCCAGCCCCTCCTTCTTTCCATCCCTTCGCTCCCCACCAAGGGTGTAGATGCCCAGTCCCCATAGGGAGGAGAGAGTGCTACAGATTTTCTGACCTCCTTTTCCCCCCATGGTCAGGAGAAGATCGGCTTGGAGAAGAGGCCTCTCCTTGCATCACCCTCAAAAGCATTATCTGGACCACACTACTATGCAGCTGGAGGTTTTCCAAACAAAATTTCTAGGAGGAGAGAGATTTACCACAGTCTCCGACCTTGTACAAGCAGCAGCAAGACAGAAATTCATAACCAAGGATTCACTAGCTGCAAAACACATATGACGTCTAGATCTACCACCAAATACCCATAGCTGTTTCATGTCTCCGAGCTATAAATTCCTTGTAAAGATGAGTTGCCACAGCTATTGCCTGTGATCCTCATAGCTACCTCATTCACAGGCTCTACTAGCATGACTTTTGTTGACGAACCACGGAGCAGCATTGAACATTTGCCGTGTGTGGGTGGACCCAGAATGAAATATATGCTCACATTTATTTTTGCATCCGACTGCAGTATTTTAGACCTTTGGGAGAAGTCACAAAGCAAAGAAAAACAGTCATTTGGACAGATATTCAGAAAGATCATCTGACACATGGAATTCTGCATTTTGTTGCTGTAGAATTACAAACGGGGCAGGGGGGAAAACATCTAGATTGTGTGTGAAGCTAGCAACACTTTCTGCTTTGAAACGCCAGTCTTTATTTTAAAATTTTAAATGGGAGAAAAATGACAAGATCTAAAAACTAACCTTCCCGTCACCCTCACCAAAACAAATCAATTTTAAAAGTCTATTCCCAGCACCCCAACAGAGGAATGCTCTGCTAGGAAGTGGGTGTTACCCAATTTCTGGTAGCTCAGTGCTTGCTCAGATTTGCAGTGACCTAAATGGTTGAACTTTAACAGTGGAGAGTTAAAGAAACAGCTTACAAGACAGGCTTCCCACTGTGCTGAATGAGTACAATATGAGAATTACATACTTGGACATTTTAGAGGAAAATAGCACCGCCCTTCCTTTGTCAGCAATCCACTTTTTCCACAGGTACTGGGCCAAATTAGGCTCTGTTACACCCATGCAATGCATTGAAAGGAAATGGGGTTGCATAGGTGAAACAGGGCAGAGTTTAGTCCATTGTATGGCTAATAAGTGCACCCTACAGCCATTTTGCAGCTCCTGTTAAATTAACATACGGGCAAAGGAAGAACAATTATAAACAATAATATTTGGTGATCTGTTTTCCTGGAGCTTCTGGTAGCCTGGCAAAAATATCTGAAACCAAGAACAAGAGGCTCTAGTGCACTAATTGCAGGAAAATAATATTGATATCAGAGACTAATTTGAGATCACTCTTTGTTTTGCAGTTCTTTCAAAAATCAGTAAGTCCACAATACAAAGCTGATGAAGATACTCAGGCATTCAACATGCCTTTTCCCTCCCACGGGTGGGAGAGGCGAATATCTCAGCAATGGTTCTACAGCAAGAAAATGCAGAATTCCTTCTGTCAAATTACCTTTTTGATGTTAGGGAAAAGTTAATTATCCGGTGAACTTTCAGACTGCCGATCCTACTGAGGTAATGGCTCTAACAAGGTCTGTAAGCTGCCTTTCACTTCCTCAGTCTCATCCGCTGATATTACATGATCCAGCTGCAGATCAGCTGCCTAACATTTAGCATCTGTGAAGCAAGGTTCAAGGAAGCAGTTTGCCCGCATGGGGTGATCATGTCAAATGTGCCTCAGTTCGAATGGACCTGTCATTATAGAACAGCAGTTTAAATCCGACATTAGGACAAGTGTTCAGCTTGCAGACACAGCTTCATTTTCCTGGCCATCCACTATTAAAATTTCATATTGCCTCTTTATAATCACAATTTCTCTCACAGAAACTCCTGTGCCTGTGAATTATGGTTGTGAGTGAGGAGAGGGATTGAAGGCTACGTTGTTTTTCTTTTTTAAATGTTCCAGTCTTGATCTTGAAAGTTTGCAGAGAACATATGAAGCTCTCTCTCTCTCTTCTGGAGGTGAGTAAGCTGAGTGACACAGCCTGTTAAATTCCACTGGGGATTTGCTGCAGCAAATTATACGCAGGTCGTAGCAAAAAATATAAATAAATACCCATGATAAGTGTCAAGTGATATGTTTCACTGCACCGAGCTATGATCTGAGTAATCATATGCATTAAGATTTTCAAATATGCTTTTAATTTAAAATGGATAAATATGTCTGAAATATCAGCTGTATCATTAAAAGATACCAAGGAGTTCCAGCTAAGGTCCTGATCCTGCAAGTTGCTATGTACAAGTGCACTTCTGCGCCCACTGAAATAAAAGGGGCTTTCTATGGGCACAGGAGTCAGCCAGCCAAGAGTAGCTTGCAGGATCTAGAACTAAGTAATAGGTACATGGGCATCAGTAAATAGTAGGTGGTGTAGCAAATTGCATGGGACCTGGAGGGAGACGCACAAGTTGCAGAAGGCACCAGGAAGCCAGTCTGAGCACATGGCTTAAATGCCAATTACAGTTGCACCACCTCTGTAAATAGTTTTCTCCACAAAGGACCAGTTTAGTTGTATGAGTATGGAGTCCTTTCATGTTATTACCCAGAATGTGGTACATGAAATATACTGGCAGCGATCAGGCTAGTGAGACACAGAGCAAGGAAGAGTGTGATAAACAGGCAAACAAAGCAGCACCTAGAAAGAGAGCAAACAGGCAGCCTGGAGGCTGGGAATGGGACCACTGGGAATGCTGGATTTCCAGATAAAATGCCTCACACAAGGATGGACAGAAGAACTGAGTTTTTATACAGATAAAGGGAGGTAAAGACAAAAAATGAAGGTAACACCTTTTTAATCTCACTGGGGGAAAAGATGAGAAGTGAGTGAGACACTACTTTCAAGAACAACACACAAAACACTGGCGCACCTGATCAAAGTGTTTGATGAGCACTATGGCCATAGACAGAATGAGACTATAGAAAGCTATGTTGAGTTTGTGTGTTTGTTTTTTCCCAAAACCATGACACAGGAGGAGGAATAGATGCTTGCATTACAGAGCTGAGAATTCTAGCATCCACATGTAACTCTGGAGACATAAAAGATTCATTACTTAGAGTGGATCATTTGTGGGACACATGATTCCAGCTCAAAGGAGAGATTGTTGAGAGAAACTGATCCAGTGCTTCATTTGTAATGAAAGAGGTGCTGGGGCTCAAGCAATTTTTTTACATTCATAACTGATGCAGCAAGCCCAGAGGTGCCGGGGCTCAGCCCTGGCACAAATTAGCACTGAACAGATCTAACCCTAGAGAAATGCCTCTAAACAGCCAGGGCAAATGAACTGTCCAGGGAAGGGATTTAAAAAAGAAAAAGAAAAAAAGCCACTAGTGCAAAACAAGTACAGGGGATCAAGTTAAAGGAACCCAGGTGACAGGCAGAAACAGATCTGTTGCAAATGCATGCACCATGGTGCAGTGGACATACCATGGTAGGATCACAGCTTTTGCTAAGAGACCTGGTCCTCTAACTGAAGCAGTGTAAGTCCATGCTTTTAGATCCAAAGGCTTCAAATTCAATCCCTGCAGACTAGGGATGGTGCTATAAGTGGTGGCATGTAAGGATATCGGCAGTGCTACTTCCTTGGCAAGGGAGAGCATATAATCCTCATTAACCCAGTGTGGGTCTTCATGCCTTTCTAGTTGCTGGACCATGCAATGATGTCTAGGAGTCTGCTACTGCCACCAAGCTAAGAGTCAATCCTTTAGCTCAGGCTGCAGAGATTCCCATTTCGATCCTGAGGTCCCAGTTGCAGTCCCCACAAATGGCCCATTGAGGAGCATTGTTACAAAAGCCAGGATGTGAAGTTCTCCTTTGATACATACCACAGACTGCCATTGTCCCAAACTGGTGGAAAGGAATGGGTCAGACATTTGTTAAGGCTCACATAGGAACCTTAACAGACATCTCCTGTCCTCCCCTTGTGTGTATAACTGAAACATTCTAAGAATGTACTCTAGAATAATGTATAGTTATTTTCATGCTGCATTATCTAAAAAAGTCTTTGAATGCTCTTAGATTTTTAATATAGATGGTTGGTTTTTTTTTTAAATTAGTACTATGAAATATTAACATGTGGTTTCCTAGCTGTCGCTGCAGAGTGAAGAAGTCATGGAGTTACCGCTAGAGATCACAGGACTTCCATAATGATGGATAAATTACTTAGCAACATCATAGTGTCCATCAAAAGTTTAGGAAATCCATAGCAGTCATTCTGGGGATTCAGTCATGCTGGAACTTAGAGTCTCTGAAACATTAGACACGGGCAGCAACTCTGGATATTGTCATCCTCTGTAGCAGCTAGCATGGAGCTCTAAAAAAGAAAAACAAAATCTACAGGCAGCACTTCTGGGCCTTTAAACTATGTGGCGGTATCCATGGCGTTTACAAACGTCAGATGGCGTTTATAATGGTAATAAAAAGTAACTAAAGAATTTTAAAAAACCAAAGCTAAAAGTAGGCCTGTGCCCTGGCTTACATTGAATATAAATAGGTAAAACAAATGTGACAGGCCAGAATTTGTCCCACGCTGTGTGGTCTTTGGATCACCAGAGCAGCCCAAATGGGATATGCAATTTCTAAGCTGTTTGGGGAGGGATTGTCTTTTTGTTCTTTGTTTCTACGGTGCCTAACAAAAGTGGGTCCTCTCTACAACCAGGGTCCTCGGCTCTACCACAATACAAATAATATCAAAATAAAAGCTGCCCTAAATGGACAGCTGGGGATTCCCCCAGCAAGAGGGTAATCTCCCAGTGACAGAAAGACAGTTTAGCTGGCTCCATGCCACCGCTTTGCAGTATCAGGGGCATCATAGCCACTAGTGGGTTATTATAAGCCATCATAAATTAAAGCAGCCCTGACGCTGCTCTAATTTACACCAGGACCAAACCATTTCCAGCAGCCCAGAGTACCAAGGGAGTGCTGACCTTTAACCTTTTCAAAATATATTCTTTGGCAAAAGAAGCAGCAGCAGACTTCTCAGAGGGCAGCTTTTTTTTTGTTTTTTTTTTAAACTGAAAAATAGACAATTTAAGAAATATCGGGCTTTGACTTGAAACTGTCCTGCTTAGGATTCTTAATCTCTTCCTATTTGCTTTCCAGTATCTTTAAAATACATCATTTGGTCCAGAGCAAAATGTAATAATAGCCTTGATCTCTTAAACAAAATAGAAGCCACTTCTGTGGGGAGGTAGGTGCTGGATACGGAGTACTGCTGGAGGATTTATAGTCCCTGATCCAGACAGGAACTGCTACCAGGGACCTGCCCCAGCCGATAAGGCATGTGGCTAGGAATATCCAAAGTGAACATGGGCACCTGAAGGATAAATCCTGCACTGGAACAGGAGTGTTGCTGGCTCGCAATGAGTGGATCGGGGTGGGGCTTTGATAGCAACTACCTCAAAGTTCTGCATCATCTATGGAGATAAAATAGCCCTGTTGCTGGGTAGCCCATATCTGCAGCTAGCCAAGTCACTAGCTAGAAATCCATTCTCCCTGAACCCCACCCAGGATACTTGGCAGTATCTCCCAGAACAATACAATTGAGAGTTCAAACCAGATGATTCTGCTGTTAGCTATTACACAGCATAGACAGTGTGAACAGCTTCCTTCATTTTTTTCCCCATCCTGGCTGAGACTACAGTTTTGGATCTCAATCTGCTTAATTGGCATCCCTGTTAAAATGTATTCTTCTTTGTGGACATTTACAAACCCTTACTGTATAAGGAAGTAACAAGATTATAGCTATTATGTTTCCGTGGCTAGTTCCTACCCAAAGCCAACTGTGCCAAAATACTTACTATTGCCTTGGATGCAGTTCTCACTTTTCCAGCAAAGGGAATGGATGACTCTTGCAAAATAGACTGAGTCACACACCCCTCCCCCCTTTACCAGCTGTCTGCAATTTCTTTTCTGAAAGTTGGCTGGATATTTTCCTGAAGATCCAGAACATGGACATGAACTGTTTGGGGATATTCCTTTTTCTTCTTAATAATGCCAGAGAGGAGAAAAATGTGGCCCTTAGTTTTATAGCCCTCATTTAGAAAACTACTGTGAAGAGCTGAACCACAGCAATCTGGTCCTTTTTCTCAGCACTTTACAGTTTCTGGGAAAGTATTCATGTAAAGCAGGAGTTTTCAAACTTGTAGCCTGTGGATCACCAATTACCCTTGAAGTCTTCTCTGGTGTTCTAGAGCAGAAACGATGCACTGGAGGATTGGGAATTTGGGAAAGGAGTTGGGCCATGAAGGGATCTTTCCTTTGAGATGTTTCTTTTCTTTAGAAGCTGGGACGGGAAAACAGGAAGGAATCACTTGATAAATTGCCCTGTTCTGTTCACTCCCGCTGAAGCATCTGGTACCCACCACTGTTGGAAGACAGGATACTGGGCTAGATGGACCCTTGGTCTATTCCTGTATGGCCCTTCTTATGTGATCTGCAAAATTCGCCTAGATTATTATGGTGCTGAAGTAATGCCTCAGCAGACAAGCTATGTTTACCATACGCTACTTACTACACCTCTAGCTTTTTCCTGAACTCTTAGGTCCAGATTGTACTCAGCCCCTACATAGGTGCACAAGGGAGGGAGAAAAGGCGCCTTTTCCTCTTGGATCCCTATCTGGTCTATTTCCTGCAAAGAGAGCAAGGAGAATGCACTGCCCGCTGTCACTCCTCCTTTCTCCCACGTTAGCCAGCCATGGAGAGGAGTATTTTACTCATAACGATGGTAAAGAGCCTGTACTTCTCAGAAGGCATTTGGTCTCAAACACAGAGCCTTGTCCAGGAGCTCCAGTCGACGCGATGTCCTTCCATAGCATCTTTAATATGGGTCTGTGGCTCTATGCCAAGATTTAGCCTCTTTAACTATTGACACATTCTAGCAATCTACTCTGATCTCTTGTATGTGCAGTTGCACCACAGCCTGCAATGATAAAAACTGGAGAGGTGCAGCAAGCTCTAGCAATGAAGACAGAGAAACAATACAGAGGGACCTAGAGAGAGTAGAAATACGGGCAGAAAATGACAGAGAGAGGTGAAACTTTGAATAAATGCAAGAAAATATCCCTGGAGAAAAATCCTCCAGAACACAAATATTCCTTGGAAAGCAGATAGGCTTAAACTGAAGCAGAGAATCCCAGAAAGCACTAATGCTGGAAGGGGATGTGGAGTGATAGTGAAAAACAAGCTAGAGATATATTTGCTAGGATGTTTTGGGCTACATATACAGAGACAGCACATCATGGAGAGCAAGGGAATAATCCCTCTGAATGGGCCTCAAATAGGACGACACCTAGAACATTGCGTTCAATCTGGTAATGAGGTGCCCACTGATAACTTGGAAGGGGTTTAGATAAGAACAACAAAAACAAATAGGAGGCTGGAGGTGTTGCCTTATGGGAGAAGATTAAAAGAGTTGAAAATATTTAGTTTAGTTAAGAGAAAATTAAGGGGGCAGAATTGCAGAATACAAATATCTGAAGGGAAGAGAGAAATAATTAGGGGCAGTACTAGGGGGTGAGACTAGGAGTAAAGGTTACTTTTTCTGACAAGCAGAAAGCCGAGTTTGTGCAACAATCTCCCAAGAGAAGTGAGACACTTCAAACTGGACTGTCCAAAACAATAGAAAGCATAGAGTGGGGTGCACCTGCACTGACACTGGGGTGATGCGGGAGGAAGAGGGCATGGACTGGGAGGGAAAACAGGTTTTTTCCACAATTCCCTTTTCTGCATTTAAAATATTTTTGAAAGGTTCTTCCTTTTCTAAAATCAGATTTATTTTGTCACTCTGTGCAGCTGTTGTTCTAACACACATATTAAAGAGAGAAGTAAGGGAATTCATAGTTCAGGTTTTCACTTAACGTCCTCTAATAGTCTGACATTAAGGAGTGTCACCCTGAAAGCTTCTTTAATGCACGCTATAGTTCCAGTTACAGACCTGGGCTCTGAGCCACGCTGCCACCATGAGAACCTGCTTGCTGTGTAGACATAAAGGACCTATGACACTTGTCACAGGATGTTCACTGTATTGTCCTAAGCTAATTCCAGTTCAAGTAATTCCATTCTGGCTTCCTAAAGTCTCCTTTCCGTCTCTACTTGATGCACTATTAGTGTTAATTTCCTGTCATAAATTGCTATGTAATGTTTCTGTGCAGACTCCTGTTGAATTTCACTTTAGGGGTGGCTGTATTTCAAAGGAGGGTGACACCCTGGGGGGCTGTAATGTTTAATTAGTGTATGTATTGCTTTGAGATCCTACAATGAAAGGCCATGTGGAAGTGCAAAAGTAATAATTTCATGACCATAAGTGTGAACTTCCTCACTTTTAGAGTTATCAGAACTTCAATCTTTTAATGCAATTCTTAGATGCTGGAATTTATGTTCAAATTTGGATTTGCAAGCTGTTATTTACAAGCTGGTTTCTCAAGAGATTTAGCGGTGTTCAAAGCACTTTGTACAATTTATACATGTGTGTTTGGGGAAAGGAAAAGGTCATGCATGTGTTTGAGTTCCTTGGTATTTACTGTAAGTCTATTTGAGATGCATATTTTTGGTTTTGTTCCACTACTGGAACCTTCTGAACACATGGAGACCTGAATTAGAATTGCCCAAAATAGTTTGCATCTTCCTTAGTTGGTGTAGCGGCTTAAAAGATAAAAGGGATGCTCTGGTGTTGTGTGGCATTTACATGGCACTGGATAAGAGACACCCTGGTATAATAATAGTTTAAAGCTTGTTATCTAAGCTGAGCTGTTGTCTTCATACAGTTGTGTTCTTTCATGATCCTCCTTTGCACTTCAGATAAACCAACAGAGAGAGATAAAAAGACCCCGTGGAACCTGAAGCAGAGATTTGCATTCAATTGTAAAACAAAGCATGTTGCAAATTAACCCTTCATGTCACCTTTATTTACCAGCTCATACTGGAAAGGCTACACTAGTTTTAAAAAGATTAACCTACATTTTTCACATAATTAAAACATTTAATATGATTCCAAAGCACTTAAGTTTCTGAGGGTTTCTGGGAAGAAATATGCCAATATAGATTTTCTTTTAACAGGTCAGATACTATGAAGTGAATGTTCACTTTAAGTTATGGTGATTTAGGAACGAGAATTAGGGATTTTCACTTGCATTCAGTCAAATCATATTCTTGTTTTTACTGATGGTAAAATGCACATGGGTCAGTTTATCACTCGAGACAGCAAGAGAAGAACTAGAATTGTAGTCCATTCATGCATTTGTAGCTTACTATTAGGGAAGGAGAGTTAGTAGCAGGTTGCTGTTATTACCTTAGTTTAGCAACTCATCTTTACTCTCATCTTGTGCTAGCCCCGTGACAGCTCCACACTTCCCTGTGATAGGAGCAATTCTCACATAACTCACCATGTGTTTACACTAGGGTTAGCCCGGGCTTTTTGCAAGTGTGCTGGCTGTTAGTACTGTGTGATGTTTGCATACCGTTAATGTACATTAGTGTTTCTAGTGAACACAAATCATTTCTAAAGGGAGAGTTTGTCACAACTGCTGCCTGACAGGGTTTCAAACATTTCAGCTGAAGCTGTCATAGTGCAGCCAAAGCTAAACTTTCTCTTACCAAATTTGGAGTTGTAAAATTTGTGTAATCAGGTAATCTTTAGAAGTTAAAGGGCAGATCCTCAGCTGGCATAAATTGGCATAGTTCCATTGAAGTGTGTGGGGCTACATTGATTTTCCACCAGCTGTGACCCTAACTCCAGTGCCACAGGGTCAGCTTTACAAAGGTATTTTGTCTCTTCAAGATAGGTGCCTAGGCACTTTTGAAAACCCCACTATTTGGCACTTATCTGCATCTTTAGGATCCTAAATACGCTGGAAAATAGATGTTAGAATTATTTTCTCCACTCCAGCGGGAAGTTAAAAAATGGCAAGCTTTGTGCAGCAAATTTGAGACTGCAATCTGAGGCAATCTATAATTTGTTAAAACCATTAGCAGAGATTCCAAATTGAACACATCTTATGCTGTTTACTGACTTCAAAAACCAACTTTAATTTGTAAAGTGAAAATTCCTGAAGGAAAGATATACATTAGTTTCCCCAGCTGCTGGCTATTCAAATATTCCATTTGGGAGGCCAACATTAATTAAACTAAGCATGATGAATATGCAGAGATTTCTCAATTACCAAAAGAGACTATTTAAAAACCAAGCAAGGTTCAAGAGATCTAGGGCAGGGGAGATGCAGCTCTTGACTGAGGTGAATTGGTAGAGTCATGTGAGGTCTTTTTTCACAGGAAGCTCTAAGAGTTCCTTTTATCTCCCTTCCCTAGCTACTGAGACCAGAAAATATTGACTAACTTTGGAACAGACCCCAAATCAGTAACCCACAACCATCCCAGCCTTAACCATAAACCTCAGCACTCATGAGAAGCCCTACACTGTTATATGCACAACCATTACAGTCAGCAACAGTCACATCTTCTATGCTTGTGTCTCAGCCAAAGTTGCCTGTAGTCTATGAAGATGCTTTCCAGAAGAGGATAGATTTGGGGCAAAGACCAGGGAGTCCAGTCAACTTGATACAAGCAGGTAGAGCAAACAATACAAACTGGCACCTTCTGGGGAAATGTGAGGACTGCTGGCCTTTCTGTTTCTGGAGGAAAGCCTGAATCTACTAGTTCTCAGCAAACAAAATTAGCAAGTCATTTCCAAATGTCATCTTTGGTAAAGAAAAATGTGCTAATCACTCAGTCTAGTAATGCACAAAATATCGTCACTGTCAGCACAAGAAAAGCTAATTCAAAACATCAAGAAGTGACTCAACTCTTTGGCGAAATCCTCTTCCCACATGCAAACCCTACAAAACAAGCAACAAGATACATGAAGGTTTTTTTAAAAAACAAGTGAAATCAGGGAAGAAAAAGAGAAAAGGAAGAGTGTTTTGCTGGCATTAAGATGCTGTCAGATTGAAACTATTTTTCAAAATATTTTTGAGAGAGAAGGGATCCGGAGCTCCCAAATTTAGATTTGCTATTCCACATTCAGTTGCTCATGCTTTTTATGATAAAGTTTAACAGATGAGTTTATACAAAAATTTGCACAAATTGCTTTTCAGCTCAATTTCCATCATGACAACAAGCTCGTTTGTAAATAGCCGATTGCCTGCAATTTTGAGTAATTGTCGCAGCCGTAGGTACTCTCTCAATTCAGTTTTGTTTCATTAATTTGAGAGTGAGTTTCCACCAGATGCCTTATTTAGCGGTGGTTTGCATGAGAAAAAAAGCACGGCAAATATCAAAATTTGCATTTTTAAGCATTATTTCAGGATGTGTGCAATGGCTCATTCATCTGCTTCTTGGGCTTTTATTGCATTTAGCTCACTTTCATTTTACTGTACGAGCATATGGTCTCATTAGCTTAATGATGTGCTTATTTATTCTTCATCACATTGCTAGCAGGATGATTTCTAACTTTTAATTGTGGTAAGAGTGTAGCTGTATTGAAATCACATACAAAATGGTCTATTCCCCGAATAACTGATTTTGTGAGTAATAGATGCTGCTTAAATAAATCAATAATACTTATATTGATGATCATCTGACCCATATTTTTTACTCTTAATTTAAGCAAGAACTGATAACTTTTTCCTAAATAAGGGGTTGAACCTGTGAAGCTGGGGTGGGGTAGATGGAATGGTTTCTTGAAACTGCCAGCTTGGCTAGTAACCCGCACTACGTGTAGTCAAGTGCACAGTTGGTATAAAACACTCATTCCAGTCTGATGTTTTATACTGGCTCTGCATAGGTATAAGTGACTAAACAAAAGACCAAGCAGTGGAGAAGCAGACCTTCTAGCTTTTGAGATTACCTAACCCCAGCTTGCCTAGCGAGGCACATGCCTCTGTGAGCGACAGACCTTGTGTACAGTATATGAGCTAGTCATTACCCTTCATGGGACCCAGTAACAGAGCAGTGACATCCACTGATGTAAATAGCCTTATTTGGGAAGAGGGCAAGGCAGTATTTCAGAGCCTCCATGTTTGCCAACACAGAGAGAAAGGATGGGCTTGAGGTTAATACATTTGGCCTGAGGGTCAGAAGACTTGGCCTCTATTTCAGGCTCTGCATTTGCAAGCAAATAGCGGCCCAGTCTTTCAGTATATTGCTTGCACTCCTTATTTTCTTTATTAAATGCTTCAATTCTCCCATCAATTGCTATTCTTACGTTTTTTCCCCTCATTGCCGATTTTGTAAAGGACCACTCAGTGCAAGAAAAGTAAGTCTACTCACAGGACTGCAGATTGGGAACTTCCAGCCTTATTTAACTGCATCAAAACAGAGTGGAGGCGAGGCGGGGAACTCCCACTGACTAAACCAGGAAGTAAGGAAGGGGTGGAGAATAGATACATCACATAATACTCTGTGTGTAACCAGGGTATGTCTATATTGATGGTGGCAAAGTCGCTGCCGCCAGATCGATCTTTCTGGATCGATTGAGCGGTCACTGTAGACCTGCTCAATCGGTCAGGAAGTTGACATTAGTAAACCACCCCCTAAAATGACGTAGCTCTGCGTCAATGGGAACACAGTTTGTCAGCGCAGTGCAGTGAAGATGGCGAGCAGAAAGGAAGCGCGGCAGTCGATGGGAGTTACGCAAGCTACACAGAATAGCTTGCGTAACTCCAGTCGACTGCCGCCGAATCTGCAGGTAAGTGTAGACCAGGGCCCAGTTAACCCGATCATAACCATTTCACACAGCTGTCCTGGGAGGCTTTGGACCATTCCCCTAATCTCTCTGGGTGAAATTCTGACTCTATTGAAGTCAACAATAGTTTTGCCATTGATTTAAATGTGGTTCTCTTTGCCTTTGTTTCTTCATCTCTAGAAGAGAAATTCTACCACTAATCTACCTCACAGAGGGGTTGTGAAGCTGAATTAATTAATGTTTGAGATCCTCACACAAAAAGGGCTCCAGAAGGACAAAGAAAGAGAATGCCAATTGAAAACTTTGTTGCAGGAAATCAAAGTTATCTGAGTTTTCATTCCTAACCCTGTTGATAAAAATAATAATGCAGTATTGACCTCTCTCACATAAAGTGTTTTCATTATGGCCTCCATTTCTATTTGTGTTTCTACTTTTCCTTTGTTCCACCCCTTGTGATGATAGACTGCTGCAAGATTCCAGGCTTCCTTAGACAGAGATCTTTGTGCCAATTGCTACCTGTGGTCCCTCACAGCTGAGAAGTACCTGCTGTGGTTAATATGTTGCCTATAATTTTCTTTCCTTAGTAGTGACTCCCTAGGGTTGTCACCAATTGAAGGAATTAATACTTACATGGTATACTATAGATTAGAAGCTTCCTGCAAATATAGTAATTGAATTTCCTAACTTATCTAGTAGCAGTAGTGTGTCAAACAGTCAAATACATAGCATGTTCCATACAGGAGTCCCTCACTTTATCTTCCTGATATTCCATCTATGCTGACAAGTTTTAAATTAAAAATACATTATGGTGATAGAATGCTTGTTTAAAACTCCCTGAAGTCCTTTGCATCCTGGCTTTGTACATGAGCAGCATTTATATTTTAACATAAACTAGTAGTTTGATTCCTCTTCTCCCCACAACACACGCACACACCCATCCACCCCCACCCCCTCAAATCAACAGATCTCTAGAACTTGCATCAAATTCCATCAAGGATTTATCAGCTGTATAATATGTATTATCCATGCACTCTTTAAAAATCCATTTTTTTTATTACTGTAGAAAAAAGTCTCAATCAGTTTCTGTAACAGACAGATTTATGAAAAGGAACAAGAGAGAAATCCATTATGAAGACCACAAATGATCAGTCATTTAGTATCATGAAAGAGAGAATGATAAACCACCAAACAGTTACACATGGCACATATTTCCAGTTGCAAAAGAAAAAATGTAAGCTGTATAACCAATGAAAAACATCTGAAATTTTTCTGCTAAGACAAAGGAAAATACAAGTTTCCAGCTGTTCTAAATCACTGTCAGCCTTTTAATTCTCTGGGCAAATATAAATGAAGCAACTGAACTCTTGGTATGACATTCACTGCTTATGGCCTACTTACAGGGCTCCTCTGGGCTTCTACATGGGTGAATTTCACCCTTGCACAGAAAGAAGTTACATGATTTGTCCAAATCAGCAATAATATATTTCCTATCTTTCATTGCCCATGCATGTTAAACATAGAGGGTGAAAACTTGACCCCTTGAAGTTAACGGAAGTTTTTCCATTGATTTCAGTGGAGTCAAGATTTCACCCAGAGTGCATGGGGCTAAAGTGTACTTGCAGTGAAGGATACACACACGGCCAGCTTCTGCCAGAGATTCTGAGTGGTTACATTTCCTCAGTGGGTTACTTTCAGGGTTATACAGGATGAGTAGTGATTAATGAGGCAAAATCTGCCCTATGTTTCTTTCAAAAGACCTTTGGTTTTTTTCACTACATATTGCCAATTTCATCTTAAAATGACCCTCAAAGATGAGAATGAGCCATTCAATATGCCAGTGCTGTGGAAGAGTAGAAAGTACATCACTGAAAATATCCTGTGTGTTCCTCAGATTAGTTTTGTATATTTATTTCTACCATAATGCCAAAAAAAAAAAAAAACCACCAAAAAAACAACCAACCTTCAGTAAGTGTTCAAAAGGTTTTTACTCAGCCATCAGATTTCTGCTGAGGACTGTACAGAAAATAGCTTTCCACGTTAGATTGATCAGACCTAAATGGATTTGACATTGTAATATTTCTAGTTAATATTGAATACAAAATAGTAATATTGCAGGAAAGATTGTTACTTAATGGATAATCCTTGTATGTTAAACCATATAATGAACAGCAGACCATTTAAGGCCAGATCTTTAGCTTAGAGATGTCAATGGACCTATGCTGATTTACACCAGCTGTTGAGGTTGATCCTGCAGAGTTGAAATCTGTACCAAAACAGTCATTGACCTTTGTAATACAAAATAAAGCCCTTTTTTGTGATTAAGGTTTGGCAAATACAGAGCAACATAGGGGAAGGGAACAAAGTACATGCCAAAAATATAAATTGGTATTGGCAAAGTCAGAAATACTTAGTAAAACAGAGAGATTGTAGGTAAAAGGGGAACAGATCCTCAGCTGGTGTTAATCAGCATAGTTCTGCGACATCAGTGGAGTTATGCCAATTTACTTGAAGATACCTTTGAGGATCTGGCCCAAGATGTAAACAAGGAAGAAGTGAGGAGTATACAAAAGGTGGAGGGTTATTTCAAATATAAGCTGAGCAGTCTCCACAGGACAGGATATCAGAGGGAAAGAGAGAGCAGTTGTGCATACATTGGTTGTACAATAGCTACTTCTGTGGGGTTGATTTATTTGGATCATGATGAGGCTACAGATGCAAAAGTACTGAGATTGAAATGATCACCTACTTTTGAATTTTGCAGATTCCCCAATGTGGAACCTTAAGGACTCAGGCCCAGATGCTCAAAGGCATTTTGGTGCCCATAGCTCACTGAAATCAGTGCAAGTTCGGTGCCTAAATACCTTTGAGGATGTGGGACCCAATCCTGTCCTCCCAATACATCACATGCGTCACTAGGTATATAAAAGATATTGGCTGCTGATAGTTTACAAAGAATTAGGTCCATTTAGTGTATATGACAGCTTCCACATTGGACAGCCCTGGAGATTGACGTCTTATTTATTTTTGGACAGGTTTATCACAAGCAGCAGCAATGTGGATCAGCTTTGCCATAGAAGGATATCTACCATTTGCTCGCAGAAATTCAGTCTCCATCTACTTCAGCTGTTTGCCTTTATGTTGAGACTTACAAAAATGTCCACTTTCTATGTTTAAGTATTCTGGGTGGTTTCCATAAATTAAGGATTCTACCATAACAGGTTACCTTCCCATATGGGATGGCAGCATCCACTTTAAAGTCATCTCTTTAGAAAAATAACTCACTAAAAGGAGTTTGTTGCTGGTTAGCAGCTGGTGTGAAACCTGAGAGAGTAAGCCAATTTAATTCCAAACTTTATTTCAATTACTGTGTCTTACCACAGTAGCCAGTTTCACAGGAATCACAAGTGGAGCTATAAAGCAGAGGGCAAGATAAACCCTAATAAATGTGTTTTAGTATACATCAAGTGGAAAAACTAGGTTTGGTTTAAATTCTCTCCCCATTTCTTGCATCACAATAATGAACATGATGAAAATGACAAGACAGTGACAGGCCTGCAAAACAAGAGACTCTGCATTGCTAAAAATATACAGAAGATCAGAAACTAAGACAAGTTCATTAACGTCACTATGGTCCCAGTACATGAAGGGCATGTCTATACAGTGTAGCAATGTGCTCTATGGGCGAGTGATTGCTAAAGCATGCTGACACGTTGCACACTAACTGGTCCATGTAGACCCTATTGGTGCACAGTAAAAGTTCCCTGGTGTGTTTTGCCTGGGTCAATTAGTGCACAATATGTTAGAGCACTTAAAAAATCAATAAATAAAATCACATCCCTGCACCATGTAAAGAAGCCCTTACTTTATGAGCGTGGTTCTGTTTTTCTTCTATACTCAAAAGTCCAATTGAAGTCAATGGGAGTTTTAGGTGCACATGGGATGCAGAATAGAGCCTGAACTTTGTAGAATGGTGTGAAGATGAAAATCCTGATACAAATGTTAAATTGTATTCATATTTACTAGGAAATATTGTAATGATGGGAACCAATAAATCATGGAGATATACCCCGCACTGTAAATAGTTAAAACAAAAGAGAATCCAATGCTGAGGCTGTATTGCAATTCCAAATAAATATTTTCTGCTCCAATGCTCCATAGTAATCTGCTCACTTATGTACAGATAACATTTTATTAAATAGTCCTGAAATGCACATGCTAAATCATGGTTTAAAGAAGAGGAAAACAACTCAATTTGCTTAATGTTTCTTTAAGGAATAGGGCCCTATATTAGGAAATGTTCCTGTAATACTTTAAGGGATTAATGATGCATGAGTAATAGAGTAGTCTGGTCCAAGAAATATTCCAATATACTTTCAAATTAAGTTTTTTCCAAACATCTAATTTAATGAATTATCCACATAATATTGGAAGTGAATATTAGCCATCTGAAGTAAGACTGAGTACATGGTTAGACTTGCCCTTCCTGCCTTTGGCCTTGGTCAAAATTCATCACCTATTAAATCAATGGAATTACACCAGGGATGAATTTGGCCCACCATCTAATATCAAGTGAATTTGTTTTGTCTGGACGGCATCCATCGTTTGCAGCCTTATGTCTATTGAAACTTACTTGAATACATTTTAGTTACAGTCTTTTACATCTCTCTCTCTCTCTCTCTCTCTCTCTCTCTCACACACACACACACACACACACACTCTTCACACGCTTACCACAGCCATAAAAGGTTGTGAAGTAACTTGCCCAGAGCATTCATTCACTATCATCTGAACTAACACATCAGCACGTTGGCAGCATTTCTGAGATACCTCCTGTACCTCGCCTTCTACTCTCCCTTCCCTGTGTTTGCTCAAGAAGTTACATTTCCTTTTCTCCCTACATCCCATGAACAATATCTCTTTGTATTTAACTAGGGCAAGGTTTCCTATTAGGATCTATTTTCTGTGAGCGTAAAACATTTTTGAAACCTCAAGAGAGAGTGTACAATCATTTAATGAGTGGCGTGTTCTGTCTCAGTCTTTTTGTACAACTTCTACATCTTAACTTATTCCCCTCATCTATTATCTCAATACCTGTTCATATACTCCTGCAAAGCTATTTGGCAGGGTGTAATTCCATCAGACAATATATAGAGTCTACAGTATATCTTGTTTCTTACCTGCAGAATGGGAACAAAGTGCTTTAATCTGAATGCAAAAATCTCACATTCTTTCTCCATTATGTCAGTGGTATAGAACTGTTTCTTTCCATGCTCTTTTGGGCAAGTTTCTATCCATGCCACACAGCCATGCTGTTAGGGACCAGGGCATGGGTGGCAAGCAGCAAAGCTTCCCAGGAGCTCCAGGAGGCTCTGTGCCTGTCCCGCACTGCAGCAATGCAACTCGGCACAGCCCCTGCTAGGGGCTATGGCTTAAAGGCACAATCCACCACTTGTTGTAATGTACTCTGCTTCCTTCCCAGACTTGCAGAGTTGTGTGTGGCTTGAAAGCTTGTACTTTTTCACCAACAGAAGTTAGTCCAATAAAAGATATTACCTCAGCCACCTTGTCTCTCTCATATCCTGAGACCCACACAGCTATAACTACAGTAATTTGGCCATTACTGTAAGTACTGTGAAATTTTCCTTAAAGTATCAGTGGAAAAATTGCTTTAAAGTTTATTCATTTGTGACACCTGTAGTTATGACAGGAGCCCAGCTACTGCCTTTTCTGAGTCAATGGAGACTTAACAAGATGAGAACATTTCTGTTTAACATGAGACAGAAAAATTTGCATTTTTACATGTTAAAATTTCTCTCACTTGTTAGACTTGATAAGATTACCAGTGATTGCAATTAAGCACAATGTAATCAACCCTAGTCCCCTCTTTCAAGGAACCAGCTCCCTTCCTGCCACAGGAAAGTCCATAGAACAGAACAGGTGTATTTTTCTGTTAAGGAAAGAGTAAAAGTGGCTGTGATCGATTAAACCATCTCCTTCCCAGACTGATATCAGGACTGTGGTTTGAATTTCATACCATCACTAAGGAAATGGAACAGCACACATATCCTTTGATCTCTCATCTGCTTCCTTTCCCTTGGGTTTCTTTTCTCAGCTCAGCGAGGGCTGCTCCAACCCATTCAGGTTCTCCCTCAACCACCCCCAAACATAAGGGGAAGATTTGCAAGGCTCCCTTCCCCCAAACACACCATTCCCCCTTCTTGCCTCATTGACCCCTGTCGCTCTCCTGCTTTCCCCATTACTCTAAGTGACTGCAGGGGACAGATGAAGCCTCAGCCATGTAAAATTGTTCACAGGCCCACTGACTAATTAACCAGCTGTGGCAGCCACCTGCAATGGCAAGGTTTCTTTTATCTCTGCTCTTTGGGGCTCTCATGCTGAGATCCCTTATCCCCGCAGCTGCTTTGGTGTGGTGGGTGCTCATTCAGCCTCAAGCCCCTCAGACTGAGTTTTACTTTCACCATTCTTTGCTACTCAGCTCTATAGGCTGGAGCTGCAGTTTCCACACCCTAAATACACTGCTGTATTTCCTGCCTCTCTCAAACATTGCTACATGTCTTATAAGGCTAAGCACTTCCTAGAGTCTTTTCTACAGAATGTCACTAAATCCTATTCCCCTCTGCAGGTGGGCTAACCTTCCAGAATTTCTCTATTCCAGTTTGATTCAGTCTGCCATTCCAACCTAGCCCAACTATATTCCTAGTAACAAGGGAAATAGGGCACATTACTACAGCAGTTCCTGAAGGTGCTGCCGGCCATCAGCACAGCAGAATGTGCTACAACTGCCTCTGCATTGTTCATAGCAGTCTGACGAAATCCTTCATTTTCACAAAAGTCCTGGGATAGTTCTTGGGTCTGGGCCTCCCATTGCAATAAATACTTAGATTTTTCAGGGCTTTTTTTTTTTTTTTTTTTGTATGGGTGAGGGATCTAGAGGGAGAGAGTGTGATGTGGGCGAGGAATGAAGAACCCAGAGAACTTTGATTGGTTTTGTACTCCATGGGTATACAAAAGCATTATAATTGCAGGACTTCGCATACAGCACTCTTTAAATTGCTCTCCATCACATCTGCTTTCTCCACTAACAATAGGAATGTTTCTGACACTGAAACTGCCCACCCACAAACGCATTCAGAGATCAAACAATTGCCCCGTAGATCCATAGATCTCAAGTGAAAAGCTTTTTGGAGATCAGACCTATATTTTGTGCTATGAGCCTTCTAACCCTCATGAACCCACTAAAAAGAGTTTGGTCCATCTCAGCATCTGTAAATTCTACTAAGAGCAAGACAGAATTATCAGCTCTTCCTCTTTTTAAGCTATTTTTTTCTTCCCCTCTCCCCCATGCCCTCCTCCCTGAAATCAAGAATCCATTCACTTCCACAAATTTCAACGGGGGCTAACACTGTGTCCCTAATGTCCCTTCTAAATGTCCCTATTAGTTTTCCAATGTTGGCATCTATACAAAGATTAATCCAGTGTATAATCTACATGGGATTTGAGATTAATTTGTTTTTCAAAATATTATCCAATATACATTTTAGCAGGTCAAATAAAAAAAACTGTCTCAATTAGGCAAAGAATTCACCATTTGAGCCCAAGTATTAATAGCCCAGTGTGGAATATGATTGTCCAATCAAATCCATTGTTCCTCTGCATCAGTGGAAGATTATTTCTCTTATAGAAGGACTACCAGGAGGGGTGTTTACTACACTGGAAACAAGAAAGTTGGCTGTGCTTAGCCTTGGTGAAAGCTATTCTCTGGCTGAGCTGCTTACCTAATGTCTGCTTACCTTTGGTGCTTCCTAGTGACACTTAAACAGAACTGGAAAGCCCGAGGCTGAAGTTGGGTTGTGGGGGAGGAAGTGAGGTGGGAATTAGTTCTCTATGCAGAACCGGGGATGATTCTCCTTAAGGAATAGTGGGGGAAAGGCTTGCTGTTTAACGATCTGAAAAATGTGACAGCAGACCTACCTGTGTGCCGGATAACTTGTCACAGCTGCACCATAGGCAGCTGTATAGACTGTGATTTATAGGTTTGTTGCAACACTTTGGTATTAAATCATGAACCTGTCTGTAGTGAAGATATACCTGATATCACTGATCTAAGTAATCTCAAAGGGGTATTCAGGTTAAATATCATAGATTTAGATATGGAAAAGGCACAGCATGCCAGCTCATCTATCTTCCTGTCCATGCAGTTGTTCCTGACTGTACATTTATACTTATTTGTTCACTCCCAGTTTTAAGTGTACTCAGCAATGGGGTTTCCACCATTTCCCTTGGGAAATTATGTCATAGGCCAATCAATAGCACCCAACGGACATTTTTTCTGATGGAAAATTTACATTTTCCCTTCCTTAACTTCATGTTACATCCCCTTTTACTCTGTTAGTATCTCTCTTTCTGATATTTGCACACCTAAAATGTGTATTCCTCTTCTGTTTCAGTTAAGTATCTTGTTACTCCTTGGTGAATGGGGAAATCAGCTGTGCTGGTTACAGGTAGCCTAAGAAGCTCATCTAGGAGGGACCTCAGCAGTTCCCCAAGTGTGGGTCGCAACCCCAGGTGGGGTCACACTCTCAGCAGATGGGGTTATAGCAATCCTTTCTGTGAGGAGGGCATCATTTTGCTTGCAGAACATGATCTCGAATGCGCTATGCATGCGAGGTCACGATGCATAGCGGACACCATTATGCCCTACTAACTGGCATTCTCTGCACTCATGCACGCGCACACACCACACGTATGAGGTCACACGGTGCAGAAGACACCATTTTGTAGAGCAAAATGGCATGCTCCATACACTGTGACCTCACACGTAGGGTGCATGCAAAGTCATAGTGTGTGGAGGAGGAAACATTTGCTTTTCAAAATGGCATTCTCCAAGCTTTCTGGGGTCCCGGCTGGAAAGACTTCATTAAAATGGGGTCATGTCCGCAGAAAGTCTGGGAACCCTGCTTTAGATTAACATGTCAACAAGGAGCTGTTTTAGCCATTACTTGAAACTAGTTGAGGATTTTAACAGATTGACAGTGTTTGCCTGAAGCACACCACCCTATTAGCAGATGTTGATTCTCTGAGAAAAGTTAAATAGATTCTACTGCCTCGTTGAGACAAGTGACTACTAATCTCAATGGATAGAAGTAACAAGGTAGGTGAAGTAATCTCTTTTATTGGACCAGCTGCTGCTGCTAGGGGAAAGGTTTCAAGTGACACAGAATAGAAAGACAGGAATGCTGCTTTGACGAATTTCTAGGAATTGGATGAGCAGTTCTGAAGGAAGAAGGCGGCTGTGATTTTCCTTCTTTACTAAGAGTATTGTGGAGAGCCTTTTGGGAGGAGGAGAGAGCCTGACCGTGCAACAGTCAGTTATATAAATGACCCCACTGAACAAGAACTACTTGCTAGAGCAGATGTTGATGGAGCAGGCCCAGAGGTTATATTTTCCTATATCAAATAAGAAGGTTTTAGTCCACAAATTTCATCTATGTCCAAGGAGCACTTGG
Organism: Emydura macquarii macquarii; assembly: GCF_026122565.2. Taxonomy (NCBI): domain Eukaryota; kingdom Metazoa; phylum Chordata; order Testudines; family Chelidae; genus Emydura; species Emydura macquarii. The sequence goes on along the minus strand of NW_027131105.1, from coordinate 2,966,601 downwards.
AAGAGATGGTGGTGCAGAGCTGCTGACTCAGTCCCACAGCACAATTTAGAGCAGCCTTCTAGGTCTTTCAGTGGCTGCCAAAGGGCCATTCTGGATAATAAAGACCACTGGGCCATAGCCAACTCTGACCATGCGGCCTTTCCTCGGGCCCAAAAGTTCCTCTGTGCAGAGGGAATCCTCAAATGATCTGCTAAGATGCCTAAAGCCGCATTTCTCAAATGTGGCCACCAAAGGGTTTTTCCTGCGGTCTACGACAGCCTCCGGGGCAGAGATGGGGTGGGGCCAAAGTAGTGGCCCCTCCCTACAATGGCCAGAGGCTTTGGGGCTGGGCTTGACCTCCTCCACTGGTTCAGCCAGATGATCTGGTGGTAGGTTTCAGTTCCCCCCCTGCTGGCTTCAGTTGTGGGGCTCTGGGCTTCAGCCCCCTTACCCCAGCCCAGGGCGGCAGGGTTGCAGCAGGGCTGGCCGTACTAGGTGCTGTGGTCAAGATGCAAGGAGTGGGGTGAGCCTGGGATGCGAGGCCACAGAAGGAAGCTCAGGGCAATGGAGGAGAAGCAGGGAGTCCCGGGGGACAATGGGGAGGCCCAGAAGGATGCGTGGAGAGGAAGGCAGTGGGGGCCAGGGGCATCAAAATACAACTGTACATTATTTTTATTATTAAGTCTGCAAACAAACCCTATGTAAATACATTACAATGATTTTGACATGTATATGTGCATATTTATCTGTTTTTTCTAAAGTTTTTTTAAGAAAAATTTGTCAGAGCGGCCACCATTAAGAATTGGTGGCCACAGTCTAAGGCCACCAAAAATTTTGTTGTGAGCACCCCTGGCCTAAAGGCCAACACAGCAGAGAGTTTGACCCTCTACCTTCTCAAAGGCTTTCTACAGTGTTAGGGTGTAGCCGGGAGGGCTGGTCCCCCTCTGAGGAGGACCCAGAGAGGGAGGCAGGCCCACCCTGGCTGACAGAGACCTACCCCAGGGAAGCACCTGACCGGAAGCAAGGGGCCGGGTCTGGGCCTTTAAAGACCCCAGTGGCCCCACCTGACCGGAAGCAGGGGGGCGGAGCTAGGCCTTTAAGAGCCCGGCCGGCGAGCTCAGTTGGGAGGAGGCGGCCGAAGGGGAAGGACGCATCTCCTCCGGAGCTCCTAGCCAAGGCGGTGCCGGGGAGCCGGGCTGAGAGGGAGTGGCCAGCCGTAAACCCAGCCCGGGGATCGACCGAGGCCTTCCCCAGGTACCCAAAAGCCTGGGAGTCGGAGGGACCGTCGGAGGCCCCCACGGTCTGGGAACCAGGAGAGGGCCCGTCAGGGCTCCCCGAGGACTACGGGCCTGACGAGCAACCCCCGGACACACCCGGGGCCTGGGAGCCGGGGACAGATCTGCCCGAGCCATGCCGAGCCTGGGACCCCGAGGACCTACCGGCCCTGCCTGAGGCCTGGGGACCGCAGGACCTAGAGGAGCTACCCTTCGAGGACGAGCCCATGGAGCTCCCCGATCTGCCGCCTGTGGACAATGAGGGCCTAGCCGGTCTACCCGACCTCAGCGACCCGGAGGAGACAGGTACCAGGGGTTTCGGGGAGGAAGAAGCCCAGGGATAGCCGCACGATAGTGGCTGAGGCAGGGGCAACCTGGGCGGTGTGTTGCGGCTGGAGCCCCACCGATCCAGCGGCAAACGCTGTTGCCGCTATCAGGGCCCTGGGCTGGGACGCAGTGGAGACGGGCGGGCCTGCGTCCCCCTCCCCCCTTCCCTATCGTCCGTGAGGAAGCCTTCCCCACCGTGCCGTTCCCGAAAGCGGCTTGCTCACCCGCCAGCCCTGCTTGAGGGCCTGGCTACAAACTGCTGCCTCGCCAGCCCTGCTTGAGGGCCTGGCTACAAACTGCTGCCTCGCCAGCCCTGCTTGAGGGCCTGGCTACAAACTGCTGCCTCGCCAGCCCTGCTTGAGGGCCTGGCTACAAACTGCTGCCTCGCCAGCCCTGCTTGAGGGCCTGGCTACAAACTGCTGCCTCGCCAGCCCTGCTTGAGGGCCTGGCTACAAACTGCTGCCTCGCCAGCCCTGCTTGAGGGCCTGGCTACAAACTGCTGCCTCGCCAGCCCTGCTTGAGGGCCTGGCTACAAACTGCTGCCTCGCCAGCCCTGCTTGAGGGCCTGGCTACAAACTGCTGCCTCGCCAGCCCTGCTTGAGGGCCTGGCTACAAACTGCTGCCTCGCCAGCCCTGCTTGAGGGCCTGGCTACAAACTGCTGCCTCGCCAGCCCTGCTTGAGGGCCTGGCTACAAACTGCTGCCTCGCCAGCCCTGCTTGAGGGCCTGGCTACAAACTGCTGCCTCGCCAGCCCTGCTTGAGGGCCTGGCTACAAACTGCTGCCTCGCCAGCCCTGCTTGAGGGCCTGGCTACAAACTGCTGCCTCGCCAGCCCTGCTTGAGGGCCTGGCTACAAACTGCTGCCTCGCCAGCCCTGCTTGAGGGCCTGGCTACAAACTGCTGCCTCGCCAGCCCTGCTTGAGGGCCTGGCTACAAACTGCTGCCTCGCCAGCCCTGCTTGAGGGCCTGGCTACAAACTGCTGCCTCGCCAGCCCTGCTTGAGGGCCTGGCTACAAACTGCTGCCTCGCCAGCCCTGCTTGAGGGCCTGGCTACAAACTGCTGCCTCGCCAGCCCTGCTTGAGGGCCTGGCTACAAACTGCTGCCTCGCCAGCCCTGCTTGAGGGCCTGGCTACAAACTGCTGCCTCGCCAGCCCTGCTTGAGGGCCTGGCTACAAACTGCTGCCTCGCCAGCCCTGCTTGAGGGCCTGGCTACAAACTGCTGCCTCGCCAGCCCTGCTTGAGGGCCTGGCTACAAACTGCTGCCTCGCCAGCCCTGCTTGAGGGCCTGGCTACAAACTGCTGCCTCGCCAGCCCTGCTTGAGGGCCTGGCTACAAACTGCTGCCTCGCCAGCCCTGCTTGAGGGCCTGGCTACAAACTGCTGCCTCGCCAGCCCTGCTTGAGGGCCTGGCTACAAACTGCTGCCTCGCCAGCCCTGCTTGAGGGCCTGGCTACAAACTGCTGCCTCGCCAGCCCCGCCTGAGGGCCTGGCTACAAACTGCTGCCTCGCCAGCCCCGCCTGAGGGCCTGGCTACAAACTGCTGCCTCGCCAGCCCCGCCTGAGGGCCTGGCTACAAACTGCTGCCTCGCCAGCCCCGCCTGAGGGCCTGGCTACAAACTGCTGCCTCGCCAGCCCCGCCTGAGGGCCTGGCTACAAACTGCTGCCTCGCCAGCCCCGCCTGAGGGCCTGGCTACAAACTGCTGCCTCGCCAGCCCCGCCTGAGGGCCTGGCTACAAACTGCTGCCTCGCCAGCCCCGCCTGAGGGCCTGGCTACAAACTGCTGCCTCGCCAGCCCTGCCTGAGGGCCTGGCCTTTAGACTGCTTGCCTCGCCAGCCCTGCCTGAGGGCCTGGCCTATAGACTGCTTGCCTCGAGAAAGGCGCAAGACGGCTCCCCGTGAGAGGTAGCCGGGAGGGCTGGTCCCCCTCTGAGGAGGGCCCAGAGAGGGAGCCAGACCCGGACGCTGCTCTCCGATTCCAGGGGCACGTCCACACAGGGTCATTCAGATTCCCTGGATTCAGTAGAGTTCAGAGATTTTTCATTCTCTTTTAATCAGGTGTTTTTAATATCTTCAATATATTTTCATGCAGTTATTGGTTATTTTTTTCCCCTAAGCATTCACAAGCTCTCTCTGGAATACGGAGCTGTATTTACCCCAGTAGATAATGCCCTCAAAAGACATCTATAGCTCAAAACTGGGCCTCCTTTCTCCCAAGCAATTGGATTTTAAATTTTGTGTCAACTGATTTGCCAAATCAGAATGAACACAAACACTTGCCAATCTTAACTGGCAAAATTTGGACTAATAAACTATCCTAATTGATAATCTAATACTATCAGCCCTTCAATCATCCCTTAAAATATATCCTTTATAATATTTTTGTGGTAGTAAAGGAGATAGTGATCAGCTGTTTCTGACTAGCAGCATGATCTTTTCTTTTGTTTGATGACACTTAAGAGCACAGTGACTCAAGGTAAACTTGTTGTTGGGGCTGCTCGCCATTTAGTAAGTGTTATTTGATACGAAATATTTAGAAGGTCAAAATGTAGCCTTCTTTTTTACTATAATCCCACTGTTTTTGCCACTGACTAATAACTTTTGTATAATGGTAGGATTAATATCCTTTACATTTCATGAAATAAGAAAAAAAACCTGTCCAATCTAACCTAATAAGACTATAATAAACAAACAAACTCATTTGTACATTCATATAGTGATTTAAAGAGTCCAAACTGAATTAAATTACATGTATGGAATTAAATAGTGATTAGGTCCAATATTCCCAATTTAACTCAGTCTGTACCATTATATACATTGTAATACAGCACAATAGTATGTGCATGTGTGTTTGTGCACACACTCCCCACCAACCTACCAAATTTACAAGTAACTGGGGAAAAAAGAGAAGCAACTGTCCAACTTGACTGAATTTCTGAATCTACCAAAATAAATAGTAGTAGTTCATGAGTCATCTGTAACCATTGCACTTAAGGTAAGATCTTGTCACGGGAGTGGCCATACTGGGTCAAATCAGTGGTCCATCTAGCCCATTAAGATGCTTCAAAAGGAATGAATAGAACAAGGAAATTATCAGGTGATCCATCGCCTGTCGTCCGGTCCCAGCATCTTGCAGTCAGAGGTTTAGGGATTCTCAGAGCATGGGGTTCCATTGCTGACCATCTTGGCTAATAGACATTGATGGACCTATCCTCCATGAACTTATCTAATTTTTTACCCCCGTTATACTTTTGGCCTTCACAATATCCTCTGGCAAGGAGTTCCACAGGTTGACAGTGAGTTGTGTGAAGTGCTTCCTTTTGTTTGTTTTAAACCTGATGCCTATTAATTTCATTTGGTGATCCCTAGTTCTTGTATTATGAGAAGGGATAAATAACACTTCCTTTATTTACTTTCTCCACACCACCATGATTTTATAGACCTCTATCATATTCCCCTCCCCCCCCCCCCCCCCCGGTCACATCTTTTCTTTTCCAAGATGATCTCTCCTCATATCTAAACTGGGCCATACCCTTAATTATTTTTGTTGCCCTTCTCCTTACCTTTTTCATTTCTACTTTTTTTTTCCCTTTTGGAGACTAGGTAATCAGAACTGCAAACAGTATTCAAGATATGGGCATACCATGGAGTTATATAGGGGCATTATGATTTTTACTGTCTTATCTATCCTTTTCCTAATGGTTGCTAACACGGTTAGCTTTTTTGACTCCCACTGCACATTGAGCAAGTGTTTTCAGAGAACTATCCACAGTGACTCCCAGTTCTCTTTCTGAGAGTGGTAACAGCTAATTTAGACCCCATCACTTTGTATTTATAGTTCGGATTATGTTTTCCAATATGCAGTACTTTGCATTTATTAATATTGAATTTCTGAAATTAAATATTACTGTCCTGGGCTTCTTTCATCCCCCCACACCAAGGATGCTAAATTTAATTATAGTATGGTCGCGGTTATCGAGTGGTTCAGATACATTCATCTGTTGGAGCTCCCCTTAGGCCTAAATCAAGAATTGTCTCTCCCCTGGTAGGGTGCAGGACCAACTGCTCCAAGAAGCACTCATCGATGGTATCTAGAAACTTTATATCTGCAGCCCATCCTGAGGTGATACATACCCAGTCAATTGTTATGGGAATGAGGGCAGGGACTGCTGAAACTTATTGTGACTGTAAAGACAATGATATATCTGTCTGTTTTAACTGTAGCTGCTGCCATTGTGGCCTCAAGGGGTGCCCCCTCCACACCCATGGAATCAGAATCATAGGACTAGAAGGGACCTCAAAAGGTCACCTAGTCCTCTGCACTTATGGCAGGACAAAGTATTATCTAGACCATCCCTGTCAGGTGTTTGTCTAACCTGCAGAAAAATTACCAATGATGGAGATTCCACAACCTCCCTAGGCAATTTATTCCAGGGTTTAGCTACCCTGACAGTTAGGAAGTTTTTCCTAATTTCCAGTCTAAGCCAGCCTGGCTGCAATTTAAGCCCATTGCTTCTTGTCCTATCCTCAGAGGTCACGGAAAACAATTTTTCTCCCTTCTCCTTGTAACAACCTTTAATGTGCTTGAAAATTGTTATAGTGTCCCCCTCAGTCTTCTCCTCTCCAGAGTAAACAAACCCAATTTTTTTCAATTTCCCCTCATAGGTCGTGTTTTCTAGACTTTTAATAATTTTTGTTGCTCTTCTCTGGACTTTCTCCAATTTGTCCACATCTTTCCGGGCATCACAATACTCCAGTTGAGGCCTAATCAGTGTGGAGTAAAGCAGAAGAAGTACTTCTTGTATCTTGCTTACAGTGCTCCTGATAATGCATCCAAGAATTATGTTTGCCTTTTATTTATTTTTTTGGGGTGGACACAACAGTGTGACTCATATTTACCTTGTGGTCCACTATGACCCCCCGATCTTTCCACAGTACTCCTTCTTAGGCAGTCATTTTCCATTTTGTATGTGTGCAACTGATTGTTCCTTCTTAAGTGGAGTACTTTGCATTTGTCCATATTGAATTTCATCCTATTTACTTTAGACCATTTCTCCAGATCATTTTGAATTTTTATCCTGTCCTCCAAACACTTGCAACCCCTCCCAGATTGCTATTATCTGCAAACTTTATAAGTGTACTCTCTCTGCTATTATCTAAATCCTTGAAGATATTGAGTAGAACTGGTCCCAGAACTGATCCCTGAAGGACCCCACTTGATATGCCCTTCCGTCTCAACTGTGAACCACTGAAAGCTACTCTACGGGAAAAATAAGTTATAGATTTTCTGGAGGTGAAACAATGAAGCATTGGCTCCACAAATGGCCAGGTTGTCATATTAACCAACTGTGGTTCCAGTCCTACAATTGGTTCCATACAGGCAGAGCCTGGGGAATGACTGTGATGAGGGCTTATTTCATAAAGAATACTCCATTGGAGGCATCAGTGAAGAAAGTCAATGAATATGGAAGAGTAGGCTACAAGTATATAAAGAGTTGACTTGATATATTTTTAGGTGTGAAGTTTGTCTCCTCTCACTTCCTGTCATTAATAGGTCAATCCAGATGTTCAAAAATCAGAAGGCAATATTATTATTCAGTTGAACACCACATAACTAAGGCCCTATCCCATGCTCAGTGACACCTGTGTGCATCTGGAATTACTCCACTGAATTCAGTAGTGTTACTTTGATTTTATGCCTGTGGTAATTGAGAGCACAGGTTAAGCCAGAATTAGCTGTACAATTTCAGCTGGTGATCATTCATCCTGATATTGGGGGCAAAGAGAGGGAACTGTAGGTATGATTCACCTCTTTGTGAAATAGTCGTCAAATTTTGTATTTCACCTGAAAGTAGTTTGCTTTAAGACCGCTCTGATCATAATATTTTAAATGTGCTGACTGTTGCATTACCTCATTTGTCATCTTTGATCAAGTCACACAATCAAAATAAACTTTAGATAATCTTTGAGGCATATGAATGTCACCTTTTTATGGTCTTTAGCTCTTTTCCTTCTCATTTAGTGCTTGAAATCACTCTGGACTTTCTTGTTGCAGCTTGGACTCTAGCTCCTCTTCTAGATTACACCACAGAAAACCACTAAAGTTAACTATAGTTTGAATTGTGCATACTGAACATGTTTTACCCCAAATGTATCTTGGAAGTACTTGTGGCACTCAGGCTGCATACAGAACAAAGAAGTTCTCATCTCCTGACACACTGCATTTAAGAACTGTCTTCCAGCAGATTGATAAGAAAATGAATGATCAATCTGCTACAAGGCAGAGTGGAGTCATTGTGGATAGTTCTCTGTAAACATCCTTTCATTGCGCAGTGGCAGTCAAAAAAGGTAACAGAATGTTGGGAATCATTAGGAAAGGGATAGATAATAAGACAGAAAATATCGTATTGCCTCTTTATAAATCCATGGCATGCCTAAATCTTGAATACCGTGTGCACATCTGGTCTACTCATCTTAAAAAACAAAAAAGATATATTGGAATTGGAAAAGGTACAGAAAAGAGCAACAAAAATGATTGGAGTATGGAAAAGATTCCATATGTGGAGAGATTAATAAGACTGGGACTTTTCAACTTGGAAAAGAGATGACTAAGGGTGGGATATGATAGTCTATAAAATCATGACCGGTGTGGAGAAAGTAAATAAGGAATTGTTATTTACTCTCTCTCTCATAACACAAGAACTAGAGATCACCCAATCAAATTAATAGGCAGCAGATTTAAAACAAACAAAAGGAAGTATTTCTGCACACAATGCATAATCAACCTGTAGAAGCCCTTGCCAGAGGATTTTGGGAAGGCCAAGACTATAATAGGGTTAAAAAAAGAACTAGATTAGTTCATGGAGGATAGGTCCATCAATGGCTATTAGCCAGGATAGGCAGGGATTGCTGTTTGCCAGAGGCTGGGAATGGCTGATGGGATGGATTGCTTGATCATTACCTGTTTTATTCATTCCCTCTGAAGCACCTGGCATTGGCCACTGTCAGAGGACAGGATACTGGACTAGATTTATTGGTCTGACCCAGTATGGCCATTCTTATGATTGCAATAGGCAGGACGTCATTCACAGTGTTTTTCCATTAATTCTATCAAAGATTTGATTTTTTTCTTATATCAAGTGACTATTGTTAGTGTGAAACTAGGAGTGAAGATGAATTAGGGAGATGATCCTTAAGAGAAAAATGGGATTAATAATAACTAAAAATCTAATGCTCTGAGAGAAACTATCCAAAATTATTGATGGGCCAAACTCCCTTAAAATTTCAGGGAATATAGGGAACAGATTTTAATTCCAAGATCTGAACCTGCTTCCATAGTTGTGGGTTAAATTCAAAATTAGAATGGACTTATTTTCCTATTTGGATGCAACCAAATGCTCCTCCGAAAAGCCAGTCTGATGAAATTTAACCACTTTATTTGATTAAACCAATTTCTACTTTGACACTGATTTGACTAATGATCTAGCATCTTTTCCATCATTACTGAAGAAAAAAGTCACTCATTTGTACACTTAACAGCAATCATAAATGGTATATAGTTCTTCATTTGGTCCTGGCTTCTAAAAAGCTGAGATCACTGTGATGGTGTCAAAAAATTATAGCTAAAAAATACCTGAGGTCACTGACATCCATCTCTTGATCAGTGCAAGATTCTTCCCTGTCACATGGGACCTACCCACATCTTTTGTACACCTCAAATTCCCACTGACTTCCTAGGAGCAAGGGTGCTGAAAGAATGTAGGTTCAGTCTCTCTTTCACTGTTCCTGCCAACACTTAAGTATGGCCCCGATTCAGCAAGGTACACAAGCACATAAATAATTTTAAGCATGAGTAGCCTCAATGACATCAACAGAGTTACTCATATCCTTAAAGTCAGGCATGTGCTTCAAGTATCTTGCTGAACTGGGATCCATATAGATGAATTTACTCATATGGGTAATCCATTGACTTCATGCCTCAGGATTTACAGGTTAGGAGACCATATTTGCAAATGATTCGATATGAAAGAAGTAACCCTCATGGATTCTAGAAGAGTTACAAATGTTTCTTCTTGCACAGCAGTATATTTTACTTTCGCCTGACAGAATAGAACTGGCTCAATAATATAAAAATAAAATATTCAAGAATAATTTATTCAGTGATTGGTGAAGGAAAAAAATCCCAAATCCATGAAGCTGGTCTGCTAATGAAGACATTTACTCAAAATTAAGTTACTCAACTTTGAAGAGGAAAAAGTTAATTGGACACATTTTGCAATTACTATTCTACCTCATCTAATAGAAAGCTGTATCTTCCTTTAGCTCTATTTTCCATACAAAGTGCACAGTGAACTAATTAGTCAAGAACTCAAACTTGGAATCTTTTAGCAGATTGCAGAGGCAATAGATGCATCAATCAAAGTCAATTAAACCTATATTAACTAAGAAATGCCTTATCCCCTTTGGGGTTTCTTCCCTTTTCTAGTTATTTTACTTTATTAATTATGACTACTATTTACATACAATGCCAGTGGGAATCTAATAAGAAATTGATGCATCGACTCCCACCAGAGATCTTAGATGTTTTTAACATATTTTCATTACCTATAATTAAATGAATAATCTAATTTGGCAGATCTTCCTGTGACACACCTGCACTCACGGGCTCCCACTGAATATGAAAAATGTCAGGTAAATATAAAAACAGCAGGGGATTTAGCTAGAGACATTTAGAGAATAAACATCCTCAAAAGCAATGAATCATTGCATGTGTTAAACATTAGGAAAATTAGCACATCTAATATAGCTTTTTAAAGAGCTTTAAACAATTATAACATTCATTTAAAAAAAAAAAAAAGATCACAACTTCCCCCATATAAAAATACTACCCCCAAATGGCTTGTAAGACCAGTAAGGTCTTTGTTCTGCGTTTGCACAGCACCTAGCACACTGAGGTCCTGGTTAATAAATAAGGCTCCTAGGTACTATGGTAATGCAAATAAATAATTTAATTTCAAGCCCTTCTTTTCACACTGGCATTACTTGTTTTCCTCCCCCCACATGCCATGTAATTTCTTCCCTATGTGCTCTTGTATTTTATCTCTTGCTCTACAAATTTGGAATAGAAGGCTAATACGGAACATCTTTTTTTCAGTTGTACTTCTGTTTAATGCAACTAGACTGTAGGAAAGTCTCATGGGAGGAGATCAAGTTACCCAGAAAAGCTTGATAATGTAAAAGCCTTGAAAGCATAACTCCTTTCAGTAAAGTAATTGGTGGAATCCCATGTTTACTGTGTCACTGCTTCCAAAAATCAAACCATCTGCTCACTTTGCAGAATTAGCCTAAGCTCTGTTACATTTTGGGTTTCTTTCCTTCTGGTATATGGATCATCAGATTTTTAAAAAGTGGGGGAAGGGGTCTTCAGGCCAAATGAGGCCCTCAGTGACACCTGTATAGTTCTAGTTCTTTCATGGCTTTAACACAGGTGTGAGTGATCAGAAGTTAATATACAATTCCACTGAGGATATACAAGAAGGAATTGAGTCCAGCTCACTGTCTCTGATGGCTTTGCAGCTAGAGTAAAAACAAGTAGCAAGGCCCAATTCAATTAATGCCTTTGAGGATCTGGGCCTAAGTCCTTCCAGGAGAGTCAACAGACCTGACTGACTACACCCAGGGAGTAGATACATAACATCTTTTAAGAGTAGAACCATGCTACATTGCAATGTTATCTTAGGTGGTCAGAAAGTGACACATTTTGTCAAAAAGCATTTTTCCCTTAGAAATTTCACCACTAGTTTCAGTGTACTCCCTTCATACACTTACATTTGCAGGCATAAGAATCATGCAGTCCTATACATATTGCTCCTTTGCATAATTTTATATTGATAAATTCCCTTGCTTGGTTATTTGTTTACCAAACTAATGTCAAATGATGCACTTGGGGCCATCATCTGTTAAGCAGCGGAATTTCACTGGGGAGTTCTGATTAACAGCCAATGTCACATCATCATTCAGATTGCAAATAAGTGTAGTGAGCATATTTGTGAGGTTTTGTCCATAATACTTTTCTAAACAATTATTGCATGCACTCAAATAGCATTAAGATATTATTAAAATCATGACTGAGACATGAAAACCTTCACTGTAAATGGAAAGAAGAACACACCAAACATGAATTTTAGTGGAAAGAGCATGTGAGAAAAGAGCAGAGAGGAGAAAATATGATCAGGAGTCTTCCAGATACTGAACTTTGGATAACTGCATTTTCCACCTACATACATATTCACAAGAGGTGTGTGTCCATAGCTATATGCATAAATAAAAAAGTCAAGACATATAATTGATAGCCATTAATCTAAAATACTATAATGTTAAACCTTAGTTTTCAGGAATGTTCTTATCATACATGTCCTTTTTTATGATAATGTAAAACTGAGCTCTACCACCAAGCTAGACCAGCAGTTAGATTTGACTTCTCCTCAACTGACCCTAAAAGGTCTCATTAACTCTTCCAAAACCCTGTTAGTTTTAGGCAGGCTCTGATAAATCCTGAGAAGGTCAGAACTGGACACTTATAAAGCTTCAGATGAAAGATCCACCTTAAACTGCCATCTTAATTTGTAGCAAACTAACTGTTGTTGAAGTCTGTAGATTTGATCAAAAACGAATTTTGAGCTCCATCTTGAAGACAATTGTTACTTGTTGTAACTAGGAAGTTACAGATTGTTTCCCACGCAGGTCTCTGCAGATGCCCTGATTAGCTGCATGCTAGAACTAAGGTCTATATGCTGCAAAGTAGATGGTACTCTGATGTACTAGAGACTTGCTTGAATTAGTCATACTTAAATCCAGGATGCACAAGAATTCTGGCTTAACCACATCATAGAAATAAAGAGACCTTCTTAGATGATCAAAATCCTTTTCAAATGATTTTCCACAGAAACGTAAGTATACAAAAATGACTATGAACTATAAAGGATTTGCTAGAAGTCTTCTATGATCCATTTCAGTTCCTATATGTTATTACACAGGATGTGACATGGTAAAAACCTTAACAATCTTTGTAGGTTTTAAAGCCACAGTAAGGCAAGCTGTATCAAGGAAACTGTTAAGAACGATAGGCCCAAGAGAGGCATTCACAATCGTGTACGTCACTATCCACACATGACAATGGGGTAGTCACAATTACAGAGACTAACCAAAAAACTGTGGTAGCAGAAATTACCAAATGGCATGGATACAAAGAATTTAGCTAATTAGTGGAGACAATGCCCAAGAAAACATATGGGCAATTCGTAATATGGGCCTTAATCCTAAAAACATTTATGCATATGCGTAATTTTACTCATGTAAGCAGTGTCACAATGGGACAGCTCATAGAAATTATTTTTTACTCATGTGTATAGATGTTTGCAAGATCAGGGCCCAAGATACTAAATTAATTGAGGACTTACAACAATGCAACATTTCAAGTGGCATATAACAGCAGATTCACATTACTCTGTCTGCTTCAGGATTGAGGTGATTACTACTGTTACCTCACACTGTCGGTTTTTCCTACTGAGAATAAAGCCAGGTCTGCATTTAGAGGCCTATGCTGGTATAACAATAGCAGTGTAACATACCAGCAAAATGCCCCTAGAGTGGATACACCTTGTGCCAGCAAAGCTGCATTTTTGCTGGCATGGCTTTATTCCAGCACTCCTGAGTGAAGTCATTTTGCAGGTATATCTGTAGTTAGACTAAGGGCTTTTGCTAGCACAAGCTAAATCAGTCAGAGCTCATACCTTTCCGTCCCCTGACTGACCTAACTATATCAGCAAAAGTTTGCAGAAATATCTGGACTATAACACTTGCTTTTTGTAAAACATCCAACTGCATTACAGACTTACCTGCCTGTAAGCAAGTTGAGTTGTCACATTGTTTGGAAAAAAGAGCAAACCCTCCACCTGCAATCCACTTATGCCCCTTTCCTGAGGTTGGGCTGTGTTAACGATGTAAATGTGAACCCAAAACTTGGCTCTGCTGTTGTCAAACCCTAATTCACCTCCCCCAGAAGATCACTCCCATCTCCTTATATCCAGGGTGAAGCACACCTGCCAACACAAATCTGGCAGCAACTCTCCACAGGGTTCTAACACCTGCTTTACAGAACAACACAGCCACCCTGTTAAAGAGACACCTTTCCTCGTCTCACAGGGAAATAAATTATCTACTAATTATCTGGAGATAGCAGAGAGAGTTGAGATTTTGATCAACATTTTATAAACTTGTGCATGTTCAGAAAGGGGTAATTTCAGCAATGAAATAAGGGTACCTTTCAGATAAAGAACCACCATCAGAAGGACAGCATCTGCACAGTATGGCATATTGTTGTAACCATGCTGGTCCCAGGATAGTAGAGCTATGTAATATCTTTTATTGGACCATCTGCTTTTGGTCAGAGAGACACGCTTTCAAGCTTACATCTGAAGAAGAGCTCTGTATAAGCTTGTCTCTTTCACCAACAGAAGTTGGTCCAATAAAAGATATTACCTCACTCACCTTGTCTCTCCAACCTTTGCACGGCCCAGTCATGTAGTAGAGGGGAAAATATTGAGTAAGTGTCCCATTTTATGAATATTGCCATGAAATCTTTCATTTCTCAGGAGATCAATCTAGATCTTGGCTTTTAAGGTCTCCTCAGAAAAATCCACAGCATATATAGCATGAACCTGAGAAGGATGAAGTGCTAAATTGACCTTGCTGAGAGATTCACTCCTGTGTTTCAACCCCACCTCTATGGACCCTGCACACAGCCTTTATAAAGGTCTCACATGTGTGTACCACAATTTAAAGAAGAAAAAAAGTTAGAGAAGTGAAGCAGCTTGTTGTCTGCAGCATTTCAATAGCACTTCCACCTGTCTGCACCAACTCCTACCTTCTACTTTACATAAACAGTTTAATTAGAATGCTATTAACCTCCAGTTGTGGTTTTTGTTTTGTAATTAAGTAAAAGGGAGCACAGCCACGGGTGAGTACTGCTCAAACCTGTCACCAGGGGAAGAGGTAAACCTGCCGGTACCAGGGGAGGAGGTAAATAGAACATAAACACACTCCCAGAGAAAAGGCTGGGGAGAAAACATTTAAACAACAGGAAGAGAGACAAGAGGGGAGCACAAAAACATGAAACTGAGACCAAGGGTTAGACCACTATCTAAGGGTTCTGATCCATTACAAGTCCCTCATACTCCACTCTCAGTGTTTTTGGAGACCACTAAAACACTTTGATGTGTTGTAGTAGCTTTGTCATACATTTGCCATAAAAATTCTTTACTGTTTTAGTTGTGAATTATTGTAACATTTTAAGTGAAGCTGTTAGAGAAGGCTGAGCAGTCTAGGGGAGAGAACACCAGACTAGGAGTCTGTATACCTGGCATGTGACCTTGGGCAAGTCACCTCACTTCTGTGCTTCAGTTTCCCCACCATTAATTTGAGGATAAATGATTCTTACCTCATCTGTAAGGGGCTTGAAGATCTACAGATGAAAAATGCTATAGATGAGCTAAATAATATCATAAAAGCAGGAGAATAGCAAATAAGAGAATAATGAATAACTAATACTCTTGTTCAAATACAAATACCCCCACTTGCACGCAAACATGGATATTTGTACAAAGATCAGTCTTCTTTACTTGGATGAACACTGTTTTCCTTTCAAAAACAAACAAAGGAAATGTACAAAAGAATCTAAATTATCCAAAGATCTTGGGGCATACCCAAAAGATCGGGGGGAGTTGGCTCAGCATATTTTGACATTTGCATTCAGGGGTGTGCTGGGTGCTGACTTTGGATTCTGCTGAGTTAGTTTCTTTATTGAGGGTTTGAGATCATACATTGCACTTGTACAATGTTTTCCCTTGTGTATTGCCAAGTGCCTTACAAACACTAATGAACACAGGGTACGTTTATACTGCAATCATGGGATGTAAAGACAGCTTCTGTAGACATTCCTGAGTTAGCTTTAATCTAGCTATCTTGGGAACTAGATGAAGCTATGGCAGCACATGGTAATTACCCAGGTTTCTGGAAGTGCACACTGCTGCAGCTTCACAGCTCCAGTACCCACGCTAGCTAGATTAAAGCTAGCTCCGATATACCTACTTGAGCTGCAGTCACACCCCATGGTTGCAGTGTAGACATACAATAGTGCTGGGAGACAGGGTCATGTGTATAAGATGAGGAAATAGAGGCTATGTCTACACTGCCCACCACTGGTGGCGATAGGTAGGATGTGTGTCATGTTGCATTGATCTCAAGGGTCAAAAGAGTTGAAAGTGTTATAAAGCCTTTCACTGTCCAAACATTAAAATAGTGCTATGTAGGTTTGGGTTGTTTTCTCACAGAGATCCTGGTTTACTCGATTTCTTGGCAAACACTCAAAAGCATTCATTCTGAAGTTGAAATTTGATTGATCAAACGCAAGAAAGAACAAGAAACTAAAACAAGCATTTATACTGAAACTGAATGATTATGCAAGACAATCAAAACCTATTAAAGTCCCTCCTTTTGAAGGCAAAATATTAGTCTCTTATTTTCATTAACCATCTTTCTTTGGTGAAAAGGAAAGGGTTAATTTTACTTTTAATCCTGATGTGTGAAGGGTATCCACTTCTCCCATTTGTTCTAAAGGCGCAGGCACAAGGTGGAGGAGAGAGAAGATGAAGGGGCGGAGGGGGAAATACAGCTTTTGTCGATGTTTTTGGAGCACTAGATGGCTGGTTAGTTACAAATAGATATTTGGGCTGGCAGGTCGACCATGACACCTGATGCTTGGACTCCGGTTCACAGTCTGATCAGGAATGTCATCTGGTTGGGTCCTTACTTCTTAGGCAAGGCAAGTTCAGTCAGTTGCAGTTCAGTCAACTATGCAGTTCAGCTGATTTTGGGGTTTGATGAAAAGCTGAGCGAGTGAGAGAGAAGACAGGAGGAAAGAAATAGCAGGGCAGAAAGTAACATAAAAGACAAGGGAGACAGAACAGGATCGCACATGCCTCCACAGTGCTGGTCTCTAGACATCCCCACTGATGGGCTGAGGAGTAGGTACTATGATGACTATCAGGACTCACAGGTATAAAACAAAGTTCTTTAATCAAGAGCAAGACCTGATGGCCTCCCTCTTGGGAATAAAATTCTTTGGTTGGGTTTGCTCCCTTTGTCTTGGGGTCAGGGAAGATGAGATGAGTTGGGACAAGACTAGCTATAAAGCTGAGATGAGAGCTAGGATGTATTGGAAAAAAATATTTTCCATAGTCTCCTTTTAAAAACCCCAAGAAGAGGAAAAGTGGGTAGCATAGTTCATTCTCTTATTACTTTGTCCACCAGTTAGGCCTAATATCTGCTGCATCATATTTGGCCCATCGATTTCCAGACCCATATCTTCTTTTTTTATTAAGTCCAACCTCAACACCATTCTTGAATCCTATCAGTAGGCCTTTTTTTTTTTTTTATTTGGGACTAATTCAGTCTGTCTGGTTTTCTTGTACTTGTTCATTATTAATAACAACCTGACCTATTTTCAAGGTTAGTTCCAGGCAGAAAATTACAGGTTATTGTGACATCTTATGAACTTTTAGACACTTTTTACAGTTGAGCTTGCAATTAGGGTAAATTTTTATGCCTAATAATCACAGTAGCTACATGCTGCAGTGAAAAGCAAGCTGTGTCCACACTGTGGAATGTAGCTACACATGTCTGTGAAAAGCAAGGAGATGCTGAAGCCTTTCCCCACTGCCTCCATCCTGCCATAGTTTTTTCCCTACTGCTGGAACCCTTGCCTGCTATGGGGAAAGGCTCCAGCAGTTCTCTGCAGCAGGGAAAGGGCAGTGGGACATTACACTGCTAAAAATAGCAGTGTAAATGGCACTAATTAGGTGAGTAGGGTACATACCCACAGGGTTCAGACAGTGTCCTTACTATACTCACCTAAGCAGTGCCTCACGGTCTACGCTGCTATTTATACCTTTGCTGGGGATAGTGTATGTACTCTATACACTGCCATAAGGAGTGTGCGCTTGAGGTACAAGTTAAGTACCTTGCTCAAGACCCCACAGGAAGTCTGTGCCTACAATAGAAATCTAATCCTGATCTCTTGGCTCCAAGTCCTGTACCTTAACCATGAGTCCATCTCTCCTACCTGTGAGGGAAAAAGATTTCCCCCTGAAATATACAGGATCAGAGCCACACAAGAACTAGACAAGAGTGTGGGCATTCGACTAATCTGTCCAAGGCCCTTTTTCCGGAGACTTCTGCGTAGAAGTCTTTATGAACTGATGTCTTCCTGAAGTGGAAAGCCAGCTGGCCACCCACAGGCTGCTCCAGAGCACACTGGGAGAAAAACTAAACCTATTAACAGCCATCCCACCAACAGAAGCAGGGGAGAATAAGACAAAAAACTTCACTGCGGGACATGAGCCTATTTCTGGTAACAGGCAATGGTAATAAAAGAGGGTCTTTTAACAAAGTATAACACATTTTGTAACCCACTGGTCACTTTCTTCAGATTCTCTCTATGCCGCCATTATCAGGTCAAGCAATCAGGATGATTAGAGCAATCTGAAATCAGGGCAGAGAATCACAGAAGATTAGGATTGGAAGGGACCTTAGGAGTCCAACTCCCAATACGATTGTATTTTCCCATGGGAACTTGACCATCTGAACCTGGAATATTTAGCTTTGGTTCATATGAAAACTCAAATATCTGAAGCAAGAGTCACATATCTTAACAGTTCCCTGGGTCTTCCATGCTCACACCTGCCAGCCCAGCAAATGGGGACAGCAGTAAAAGCATTTGCCTTTAATTACATAAGGAGGTGCCAGGGAGGTGGGGGAGCATGGGAAAAGCAGACAGCGTATCTGATAAAATTATTGTAGTGATTAATTGATACACTACAGGATATTGTTCTAATAGCATGAAGAAAAGAAATAATGATCAGTTTAACTCATTATTAATGTTCATTTTCCTTTCCAAAATTGTCTGCGGGCTAAGTCAATTATTAAGCATGACAAAAGAGCTTTAATATATCAACTATAGATTCCAGTCACAGCGGTCTATTTCAATAATTGGGTTTCTTTTGGCTTCATTTTGACTAATAGCATACTTATTGCAATTAATAAAATCTGTCTTAACGCAAAAATAGGCCATCTGAAACCTCTCAAGAAGTGGTTGTACAACAGCCCTTGATTAACTATTTAATACTAAATTTCCTAACAGCTACTCAGATAACAGCAAGCAGCCTGAATGACCAGCTCAGAACTGCCAACTACATTAATGAGGAGTCTTTCAGGTATATTTTGATGGTGCTCCACTCCAGCTGTACATGCACATCAGGATCCTCCTGTCAAAGTTGAGAACTGGTGTACACAACATTTTGGAGAAATAAACTTCAAAAGTCTCTCTAGAGAAAAGAAATCAGCACAACATTATTTAAACTTGGATAGACCAACTACATTGCGCAAAGCATTTATTGGATGCTAGTGATAGTAGTGTCTGCTGGTACAGATGCACTAAGGAAGCCATCAATTTCTGTCCTTGTTATATTCTAAGAATCTTACAATTCACCCTTTGGATGACTGGAGCTGAGTCATTATGCCTGGTGCCGTGCAAACCCTAGATTTTGGTTCAAGGGGTTATAAGCAAAGCAACCCCACCATCACCCGTCCCCAGGTATCGCTGAGCTCGTGCACTTAGAAAGAGGAGGCTTGTTGTAGTTGGTTGGGGTTCTCAAATACGTAAAATACAAAACTCAAAGAGCAGCTCCAGGAGGTAGTTTGTTTTTTTCTAAGTTTGTGTGTTGGTATCCCCAGTGCATTTGCTTCAGTTGACTCTGGCTGTTATATTAATTCATTATTTTTATTACTGAGTTGATTTGTTAAGTATGGACAGTTCTTAGTCCTCCTGCCAGGAGGCATTTACAGTTTTAATTCTCAATCCTTCCAACTTGTATGCACAAGCTTAACTTTTCACAAGGAAGTATTCACGTTGAGTTCAGTGACTCAAAGTAAGGCATGTGCATGAGCGTGTGCAGGAGTGGGCTTACGGCCCTTGGGACAACAGAAGCCTTTGCTGTGATTGTTTTCATAGTAAACGGTGCCTCTTAGTTGAGATCAGGCTTTATCATGAAATAGGCCACTATGCAAGTGCTGCCAGCACTCCCATAAAAATAATTCCTGTTTTACCCTTGTAGTCCAAACACCTGTAAAAATAGGGTGACAGATGAACAAAGATTGGCCTGTTTTCACACTTCTGATCTGTCCTGAAAGACTTATTAAAGGAAGGACGTTTATAATGGGTAATTCGTCATTTAGTTGTATAAGGGTCAAGTTTAAAACACTGGAAGAAGGGATCTCATTTTTGCTTTGTTGTTTTCTTGAGTGGGTTTGTTCAGCTGTGATCAATGAATGTGGCAATTCAGCAGGATTCTGGATAGTCACTTCTGAGAGGGCACCTAGTAGATCAGAAGATCAATCCCTCTGACATGAGCATGATCTGGCATTATCAAAATACATAGCAAACTTTCTCTAGGTTGTGACTGTATTACGGATGGATGCGGGGTAAAGTCAGCATTGTTGTTAAGATACAGAAACACAGATTGATTTTTTGAGTTGTGTACAATGAAAATAGATCTACCTTGAAGTATTTAACTATAGAGGCATAAAATGCAACAGAGGAAGGATTGAAGAAAAATATAACATAAATCTACCATGAAATGGATTAAAGGATGACTGCAAATTTATATGGTCACAGCCTACCTGTGCAAGTCCAACTAATAACTTGGATATAAGACTTAGAATGGATACACACTGTGTTTTATTGGCTAAAGCTATTATAGATGTTGAGCCAGTAAACAGATGGAGAATAAGATGACAGACTAACCAATTGCCCTGAAGGTTAATGAAAACTTCATTCCTGTTGTAGGCTCCAATACATTTACCCTTAAGATTCAGCTCACTATAATGATCTGTTACAGGTTCCCTGCACACACAGCCTGGCATTCACTCAGGTAGCAGTACTTGAAACAATTACAGTGCCTGCTCCAACTATCAGGGTGAAACTGGAGTAAGGCCTGGGCAAAACACTTGCATTCTATACCGTTAAATTAATGCCAGGGGGCTACGTTCTCCTTGTTCTGCTGTGTTATGGCTTATGAATTAAGATGCTGGAATGTGTGGGCTTAGAGCTGTATGAAGAAGTAAGTGGAGTATTGTTTTTTGTGCCTTAAAGTCAGAAAAAGATCACTTGGAATCTGAGTATGACATTTATTTAGTTAGATAAGAAATGACTAACCCTGTAAATCTGTCTGTTCATATTTCAGTAATCAGACCACCCACACATTAATGTTCAGGGGAAATGAAAGGCAAGAAAAACACTGGAGCCTAGTTTCATGTTAACTTTTTCTTGAAGAAGATTGTTTACTAATTTATTATTGATATGATTCTAAGACATTACACAAGTCAGCGGTGGATCCTTTCAATGTCATGAATCCATTGCCAAAAAGAGCGGGGAGGGGCAAATAATGGAAATATTAGAACCCATGTTTGGGGTGAAATCTTGGCCCCACTGAAATCAATGGCAAAACTCCCATTGACTATAGGGGGCCAGGATTTCCTCCAGGGTGCATTACCGCTTCATTATTTTGTTAAACATTTTTTCTGTCTTGTGTGTTTAGTTGTTGCATAAAACATTATTAAGCTAAGCAGCCTAAGCTTTAGAACACAGGATAATGTATTATTAAAAACAGAAGAAATTATGTTATAATTGTTGGTTTGCATAGTTTATCTAGTTAAACAATCTTCTGGGAAAAGATTTATGTATGTATGTATGTATAATTAATCAAGCTAGATTTTTATAAATGAATCATATCTAGTGAGAAAAGTATTCCCTATTCAGACATTTGGGAACAAAATAATCCCTTACTATTTTGATTTATAAAACTTTTAGGGCTAACGTAAATGGCAAAGGCAGAACCTGGCATCTGTGGATATTATTTATACCATTACCAAAGTGGTGCTTGGTAAATAGTTACTAAGTTCCCTGCCCTGAAGACTTTACAATCTGGAGTTGTCATCCCGTAACTATGCATGTACGTGAGTAGTACCATACAACTGAATGAGCCCAAATCAAATGCATAAAGTTACTCACATGCAAAAGGATGAGGGTCTAGCATCTAAAACATGTGGGGGAGCACAGGTTAAGGATGCATTAATAAGATGGTGTAGGGATCCAGCTGGCTTTTGAACAGCCTTTAGTGAATTTGTGTTTCTCCCTTTCTATTTTAAAGTTGAAGTTCTAAACTCACTGCTGGGAGGCTTTGTGGAAGAGACAAGTTTTGGAAGGAATTGAAGGAGGTGAGAGCGGTGGTTGAGTGAGTCGGTTTTGGAAGAGTATGTCAGACATAGAGGGTGGCATTGAAAGTGGTACAGAGATGAGGTAGGTCTACACTGCAGTCAGAGGTGTGGCTGCAGCATGTGTAGACATACCCCTCATTAGTTTTGATCTAGGCAGTGAAGATGTGGTAGCATGGGCTAGCTTCTCAAGTACACATCCAGTGTCCCAGGTGCTGCCCCAGCTTCACTGCTATGTTATTCGAGCTAGCTAGAGCAAAGCTAGCTCTTGTGTGTCTACACATGGTGCCGTCACACCTCTGACTGCAGTGCAGACTTACCTTGGGAAGGAGACGAAGGGAGTGTTGAGTGGGCAGAAGGAACTTAGACCAGATTGGAGTTGTCAGCGGAGTCAAAGAGATGCTGACATTGGTCATAATGGCTGGTGAAACTGGTCTCAGTTCCATTTTGGACAGACCAGATAGGGGCAAGATGAAGGTGAAGAGACCAGAGAAGAGAAGATTGCATGAATCAAGGAGGTGATGATGATAGTTAAGTAATTTAGTCATGGGGAAAGAGGAAAGGATGGAACGTAAAGCTGATATAAAGAACCAAGAGGATTTGGTTATAAAGGCAACAACTCTCATTCTCACTTCCTACCTTTCCTCTGCTTCCATACCTATCAACTTCATTTTGCCGGACAGAAATAGATCCAGGAATACCAGCACTAATGCTACTAGATGTATATACTGCACCTGCTTCAGACATTCTGGACTTTTAATCATAAAAAAATACTATATTAGAGCAGTCTCTGAACATCATTTGAATGAAAATGTATGAGCCTTTAACACTGTAGTAAGTAAGACTCCTGAGAGAAATACAGTTAAAATAGCAAATATTTGTAATACCACAGAAGATTATATACAGTATTTTGCTTTCCCCGTATGGTGCAACTTAAGCAAACAAAATCCTAGGCTCTGAAGTAAAAAGTGCAAAGCTTGTTTCAAATATAACAGCTTTTAAATTACAGTGCTTTGTGCCAATACATGTGTGAAAACATGATTCAAACAAAGTTATAGCAATTTACAGGAGTTATAGATATTTTTATAGCAAAGAAAATGTCTCAGAAATCTCTGTAGATTTACTAAAAATCACACAATTCTAGGTGAAAACACATACATAGGGCATACATTTGATTTCTTCCAAATTTTAGACAGTAGCTTTCTACTATATATTATTCCTGGCTGTACAGTTCACCTATTTCATGAGTTTTTGTTTAGCAACCTTTGGGTATTTTATCCAGGTCACAGAGACTGCATTTAATCTTTGAATCCCCTGCATACATGATTTTAAAGTCTGACTAAATGTCAGAACTCAGTAATTCATTAGCATTCAAGTTCATAGTAATGTTACACAGAACTCAAGGACTGCTGTAAAGGGAGTTAGTGATGTGTATGGGTTAGTGCAGCAGACAGGAATTTTAAGTGCTATTCCCCACTCTGCCCCTGATTCTGTAGATATGACCTTTTCAAGTCACTACACCTCTTTGCCTCAGCATCCCCATTGTAGGGATAATGTTACTTACCCACCTTTGAAAAGTGCTTAGATCCTCCAATGAAAGGCCCTAAATAAGTAAACTATTATTGTCTATTATTAAATGGTTAATCTCAGAAGCAACAATCTGTCTTTTTTACTTGGAATAGCATCAAGAGACTTGTGACAAGATAATGGACCTTCTCTGTGATATTCAGTCAGAAATTTTTTTGTATGTGAATAATCAATCATATTGGTCTTGTTCTGCTAGACAATGGGCATCAGACAGGTATCCTCTGGGCCTGATATAGCCCTAATGATGCAGGGATCTGTTCTCTGTGTTAATTTACTACTATTACCTTTTAGTCTGGCACATTGTCATTTAAAAAAAAAAAAAAGCTCCTGCAAAAAAGTGCTGTTCACCTGAAACCGTCTGCAAAGCAAAACTAACATCCAGGGTGAAATCATGGCCTTACTGGAGTCGCTGGCAAATACTCCCATTTTTTTCAATGGGGCCAAGATTTTGCCCAGAAAGTCTAATTGATTTTCACTTTTTAGTCGGTTCCTTACAAAAAGAACGTGGTGCAGGGGAAAACTGACTATTTGAATTTACTTCTATACATGAAACACACGAGCTCTTCCTACAAGGAAAGGGATTGCAGAGAGATAATCGCTAAGATTGCCCATGGATATTCCCTAGACTTTGCCCATGGACCTCAGTTAAAATATCATTTGGCCTTCACTTCACAATTTGGCACTTCTGTGTTAAACATTATGTAAGTGTTTTTCTTATATTAAAAGTGTAAAAAACTTTTAAGGGTCAGTTTCACTAGCAACATGAGATTTTTCTTAAAACTTTTTCAAAAGTTGATCTCTTCTAGTCACTTTAATTGAATTATGTCATGCTAGCCAGAAGCTGTAAGCACATTTATTTTCTCCAAAAGCTTAACTGAAGCTCACTAGCCAAAGAGCTTGTTCCCAAATCCAAGTCTGTGTTTTCATTCATGACAGTAGAGATGCAGCAGGAAAATAGGAGCTAGAATCACTTGTCAGGAGAAATCCATCACAAAGTGTGTTTTGGATTGTTCATTGGAATCTTGGACTTTCCAAGCAAGCTGAAGCCATGGATTTAGCAGTGGACACAAACGTTTGAGTGCAATGCTACAAACTCCTCCCAAAAGATCCAAAAAGCCAGATTTTTGAGACACAACCTGCTAGAAGTTCTGTTGTCCCTATGGAGTACAGAAACACATGTTCACTTTAAGCAACTTCTTTCCAAAGAATGGTCCGTATCCCTAAAAAAATTAAAGCTGTGTTTAGCAATGCTCTTCTAGTCACCTTGAGAGACTGTAAAGCATTTAAAAGGAACATACTGAGGTGCTAGCCATATTTCCTCTCAGCCTCTCTATGGCTGTGTTATAGAATATAAAAGCACTACAAGAAGGCTATTTTCACTTGTAATCCCACACACCTGCACCAGTGGCCTTAGAATTGCAATCAGAATTCAGAGGAATTGTGAGATAAGCATGAATTCTTCCAAAAAGATTTTTCACACCGCTCATCTAAAATGTCTTCTTACTCCTTAATCACTGTTTATATTTGTTTTATTTGGATGGTCTTTAAAAGAAAAATCATTCTCCTTTCTTAGGATGAATTACTTGCCACAAAGATTCTCTGTCTTTTAGATAATATGTTCCAATATTATAAACAACGTGTCAGAAAAGGGGCAAGATGCACTGGTACACACCAGAATCTTTTTGCAGTTTTTGCAATATAAGACAGCCATACTTGACTACTAGCTAAATGACTGGTTAAGCAAGTTTGCAGTAACTCTGCATTGCCAAAAGAAAAAACATAGCAGCCAGAGCACACCAGTGAATCTAGCGTAAAGTGATTTTACAGTGCAGTATAAAGTTCTATTCATCCACTACGTACGCAAGTTCTACCAACTTGCCAGGACTGTATTATGAATCCTAATAAGAAAAGACTGGTAGGAGTGCATCAGATTAATCATTCTTGATTGATCATCCCTGGCTAACAAGTGCCCCAACACGATCCCTACTCAAAATTCAGTTCCATACATAAAAGGAACTATTCAGCATGAAAACAGGTGTATCTTTTTAAAAGACGAATCAGAACGTTTGCTGTAGTTGGCACTTTTGTATAATTAGCAGTTTGTATTCCCTTGGCAATCTTTCCACATGAAAATAAGTTTATTGATGTTTTTAAAAAAAAGCAATAAATCATTCATGAACTTAGTCAGGAAATTTTACACCTCGCCATTCTGATTAACAATAAGTACTAAAAAAACAATCAAATTGTATTAGTACAGTATGCCATGCCCATCCAGCAAAAGTGTAACTATAATAAAGTTTATAGTTTCAGTTTTTACCATCAAAATAAAGTTAAAATTTTAGACTAGCTATTGTAAACAACATATAATATCCACTTTAAGAGCTCAGATTCTCATTTCAGCACCCAAAAGCTGAGTTGGACACAAGTTTGGAAACTAGACCTTCGTCTCTATTTTTCCCATCCATCCATCCAACATGTCTATCTAAATAAAGTGACCATGTGTTCTGGTTTTTGCAAGACAGTGTTTTTTCACAAGGCACCCCATCTGCTCAGGAATTTGTTTTGGGACACCGGAAATAGCCTGGGTTTTTGTGTTTGGTTTCCCACATTTCATAGTCTCATTTTCTAATGATTAAAAAAAAGACAATGTTCGTTCCAGACATAATGCTATATTGAGTAACATTTGCTGCAAGTTCACCGGGAACAAACAGTTCAATGGAATGAGTGTTCAATGTGATGAACAATATTTGGAGTGAAGAGAAAAGTCAAACGACCATACATGCTTTGAAACTGGTTTTTTTTGCTCAAAGCGAATGTTAATGACATAAGTGTTCCAGGATAAACTCCTTCAGAACACCAAATTACTAAAGAAAATTCTCTCTTTAAGAAATAGGATCATGTCACTATTGTGTTAGGAGTTGGTACTACTGATACTAGGATTTTTTTAAAAAACAAAAACACAAAACCCATCTTTATGACAATTTATGACACAAAAAAATGCTGCCAGAAAATACCCCCGTTTTTCACTTTGAAAATATGGCCACTTGATTTTATATTTTCTGATCTGCCACCTAAACAGCTCTATGCCAGACTACATATGACTTATTGGAACTATTAGTCCAAAATGAACCCCTTCCTAGCCTCCAATCTCATTTTCTCTCTCTCTCTCTCTCTCTCTCTCAGCAGGAGAGAGAGAAATCATGTGACACAATGATTTTTCTCTCTTGATAACAATGATCCAGAATTAACAAACATACCATTTTGAGTTTCTCAGCATAGCCCGAGGCTCACAGGAGACATCCCACAGTATCTGCTTGTTTAAATAGGTTTTGCTGAACATGAATAAACCAGCTCCGGAACATTTTGTAAAATGACTGACGGCAGTAGGAATTCTGGTATTTCTTTAGACTTTATACAAAGCTGAAAGTCCAGGTTGGCAAACAGGTCACTTTTTCTTTCATGCCCCTTCTTGCCAAATTGTGTGATTTAAAATTCAGTTGTCTGACTAATAGCAGGTTCATCCATTTTATGCAGTAGGTGTTTTTTCCTTCATTCTAAAAAATTAGAATAAGTTCTGGAGCTTTTGAGCTTTTTTAAAGATTGAGTTCCAGGCAATAGAGGCATCTGGTGGAATGGTTCTGCCCTTTTCAAGTTTCAGTGATGAAGGGAAATGAATGGGCTTTTTGGGTCAAATTCTGTTCTCAGATGCACATGCTTTCCATTGACTTCCCTGGAAGCCCCCCTGTCCATCCACACCAACTGCAGAGTTTGATCACTGATTCTATCCATCTATTTTAGTATACTTAATTTTCCCTTGAAGGACAGCAGATCACAATTCTATAAGAACCCCTTCAATGCAATTCTTCTGCCATTAGGCACAGTTTGTGGTGATCTGGCTGTCCCACTGGAAACTTGCAAGGAAACACCTTAGGCTCCGCTTGCACTGTAGATGTCACATCATATAAACACACACCTCATAAAAGAACTGTAAAGCAATTATATCATAGTGGTGTATATGCATTGCTATAAAAGTTATGTCACACTTCCATAATAAAACCCTATATCAGTGGCTTATAAATCAGGTGTAAAAATTCTCTTTGAGTTGAAACTTGGCACAAACATGGAGTGACTTCAGGAATGGTGAGAACTGGACAGAACTTTTGCATTCTTTTGTGAATGAGATGTGAATATCTGGGGTTTTTTTTGGTTTGCTGTTATGAAAGTAGAGCGGAAGCCACAGAATTATTGAAGGAAGGGTTATGAGTGGGAGTGGGTGCCTACTGGAGAATAGTATGGAGAAAAGAAGGACCTGCATGGAATCTTCCATGCTAATCCCAGCCCCCCAACTTCAATTGAGGAAAAGAGAGGAAATATGGAAGCTGTATCTGATTTTTTTTCTTCTTGTTTGGTATCTCAGTAGGATGAGCCGTGTCTTTCAGACTCAATCTGACATTCCGATGTAAGAAAACGTAGACAAATCCCTATGGCTTTAACAGTTCAAACTGCTCTTTACTGCAAACAAGGTTGCTGCAACACAGAGGCTAGTATAGAAAAATAAGATCCTGGTCCACGTTAGCCCCTGAAACTCTGCTAGCAGTAACTACGTATCACTCTGGTAGGGGGTGGCACAGTTTAAACAGACACTTCTAGGTCCTGTCCCCTTTAATAAGTACAATGGAAATGGCGGCTCTGGTAGTTTCTTTTATTTCACTCAACTCTTCATTGCACAATTAGATCTGTCTACCTACCTGAAAGGAATACAGAGCATATATTAATTTTAACAGCAGTACACTTTAGATCATACACAATTTCAGATGTTTAGTACACTTGACCTTTATAATGACACAGTAAGTATGTCTCCTTATTAACACCTACTTCACAGGCTGCAAATTTATTAACAAGTTAAATCAAACCTGCGGCAACCATTTGACATGACATTTTATTGTTGTGCTATGCATCCCCAAAATAACACAGTGCCATAACTCATGTCATACTTCCTGTAGCTTGGTTGGTTGAGAATCCAGTGCTAGCCCATGGGAGGTGAGTCATTTCCCCATACATGTCCACTCCTGCTGCAGCTGCAACCTTTCCTGCCTACAGTTGCACATATTTAAAGGGAGGAATATTCACAAGTAACTATATTCATATTAACTGGTAATAAAAAAACAAAAAGAAATGTGATTGATAATAGGGGTATTCTTATTCAAGCTGGAAATTATTTGAATCTCTGGTTACACACTTTGTCTGAGTTCAGGAACTGATCACAACCACTTCCTTTAATGGCATATACAGCACTAGAATTTTGGCCATTAATAATCTCACTTAAAGCCTCAACCATCTACAGGATACTCAACACAACGTGATCCTTACCTAAAGTGAGCCCAAGAAATAAATTATTAAGAACATTACAACAGGGATCCATGTGATTATCAGTCATGAGATGATTGTCACACATCTGCTGTGTTTAAGAGACCCTGGGCATTGCCTGACATTTCAGTCTCTAAGGACATGAACTCACAGTAACCACACACACCCCTGGAGTTGCACTATTAATGTTAAGAAAATTCTTTATTGTGGGGAAATCATGCATTTCTGTGTTAGAAGAACACACAGTTGGCAGGTCAGAGCTGTAGTTTCAGCAAAGCTGTTCAGGTCTTGTACATAGATCTCTCAGTTTTCAGTGCTCAGGAGCCAATATGAATATACTGCAAACAGCAGTCACCTGTGTAACAGAGTGCATTCCCCATGCTCCAGCATTAGCAGTGGGACCTTCTGAGTGGAAGGTCTCCAAGTTATGATGTAAAAAAATAAAGGGATGTATTCAATTTGCACTACTAGATAAGGTCAAAGTCTTTCCCAGCACATGTGAAAACTCCTTTTATAGTGCAATAACATTGAGAAGCCCCAGTCAGAAATTGGTGCCCCATTGTTCTAGGCACAGTACACAAATCAGGGATGACAGGTCTTAACAACTGGGTACTGCTTCCTAGACTTTTGGACACAACAATGGTAGCCTAGTTACCCATGCTTTATTCCCCAGTATACTTGAGCTGTGGTTTCTAGTAGCAGTATGTTACCGAACCTGAATATTCAAAAATCAGGAGTCAGACCTCCAAATATCATGAGATTGGCCCAAAACTTGAGGGTTTTCTTTTTTTAAAAAAAGAACAGAGGTTTTTTTTGGTCTGTCTTTTGATTTTTGAACTCCCCATATGCACTCCCAATGTGTGAGAGATAATTAGTGTTGACAACTGTCCCGAACTTATTCAAAAAGGTGACTTTGGCTCTCCGCTGCTCTCACTGGCATGATGTAGAGCTTCCAGTTTCTCCACAAACCTCCAAACTCTAATTCATTAATTTTGTGATTCCTGCCCCATATCTGCCCCCCACTATCAATTACTCATGTTGTCCTGAGGCCCTATATCAATTCTGTTCCCCCCTACACTCCTCCTGCAGCTCATGGAGTTCTTCACCCCCTCTCCCAGGCCTTGTGGGGTGGGGGGGGAGTGGTCAGTTACAGCAAGGTCTCCCCTCTCTCTTCCCAGAGGTGGCATGTTCCAGAGGTTCTTCACCTCCTCCCTCCCTGTTTCCCAGGTCTGGCATTACAGGGATGCAGAGGGAAGACGGGAGCAGACCAACCCCTTTTTCACAAGACAGAAGGAGCTAAGAGGGAGCAGGCTACCCGGAGCTGCTGGGTCTTTCTGCTTCTTTATCCCCCCTCTCCTCCCATGGGAATGCTCTGGGCTGCTTGTGCTCCCTTGCCCCCTCTCCTACCCGAAAAGGGCTCTTAGCTCCTGCGTGGAGGGGTAGGCAGGGAGAGCTCTGTCTGCTTCCTGCAGTAGCCCTGATTGGCTGCTGTTCCCCAGAAGGCAGGGAAGTGGTGAAGGCATCCAATCAGAGGGGGTTTCCCCCCCACTCTCTGGACAAGGCTAAATTCACCGGAGGGCCAGAGCTT
Organism: Emydura macquarii macquarii; assembly: GCF_026122565.2. Lineage (NCBI taxonomy): Eukaryota > Metazoa > Chordata > Testudines > Chelidae > Emydura > Emydura macquarii. Next base: position 2,936,095 of record NW_027131105.1, on the reverse strand, counting down.
TTGGCATCATGGGGAGGCTGACTCCAACTGCAACCAAAATGGCATTACTAGTGAGAAAACCATGAGAGCTGGCAACATGGTAGTAGCCACTCTACATGGTGCCCATTTTATGGCTTCCTATCACGGTCTTCCTGCCTTTATTTGCCAGTGACATGCTCTGTTCCTTTCTACCTTGTATGTGTGCATACACTGTTATATCAGGAGCTCAACAGCTTAACCACTGCGCTCAATTTCTGTGCTTGTGTGGCATTGCCTTTAACCTCGTATGCTTTTCTGTACACTTCAGAAGGGCTAGTGCCTTTAGATTTTTGGAGTTGTGGAATCAGTTGAGAGAAAGCTCTAGTGAATGGAGAGGGAAGTGATCAATAATGGTCAAACAAAAAAGAGAAGCTGAAGAGTAATTTGGTTCATGGGTAAAGACGAAAAAGAGCTCAACAGTTAAAGTGCTCATTTTTTATCACAGTGCTGGCACAGATATTTCAAGCCACATAGTAATTAGCTGCTTTGTCCAAAGAAGTTGTAGTCATTTGATCTGAACAGCCTTGGAGGGGAAAAGAGGACGGCAATATCTAAACACTTTGGGGAAACTTGAACACTTCTGAATTAAACTTACTTGAGTTCGGACCAACTATTATGTCATCCAGAACCTGGGGGGGGGGGGGGGGGGGATGTTGGTTGTGTTTGTGCACATGTATTTGAGAACATACACTTTTTAGAGGAGTTAATATTCCCCCATCCGCCTTATAACAAGATAAGCACACACTAATTTTTCTACAAATTTTCTGTTAGGGACTGGCTGAACAGTGACCCTGAAATTATTCAACAGTGTAAAGTTCTGAAAAGGCAAAGACAAACCTTACCACAGTTCTGGTGAAAACAAGCACTCAATCCCATTAACATCCAGGCAGGATTTGCACTTATATAAGGGATGCAGCCACATCAGTTAATTGAGCAGCTCCATTCGCAGTGTTAGCTTCTTACAGCCACTGGATACAAATAAAAAACAAGGTTATATTGCCACCGAATCATTTAATTTGAACTGGGGCAACTGACAGATCTGTTTACATAGCATATTATTAAAAGATTGGGAAGAGCACCTACAGCACTGGATTTTAAGAAATTCTACCGCAACAATTGAAAGATGCCAACATTGAGCCTTTATGCTTAAAAATAGTGACAAAGAGCAACTGTGGTAACTACCGCAGCATCTCTTTGCTCTCCATGGCTGGCAAGATTCTTCCACAGATCCTGTTGAACTGACTCCTGGCCCAAGTCACTGACAATGTTCTATCTGAGTGTGAGGTTCCTGCGACTCGGGGACAGGTGCCCTGCCCACCTCATGGTGTCGGGAACTCAGCACCCATGCCAGATTTGTCACTTGGGTGTCCTGTCTTGTGGCAGGGCAACTAGAGGAGAAATAGCTCAAGCCTCCTGGGTTTGGGCTGAGCAAACAGTCAATAGCTCAGGCCTCTTATCCTAAGGGTTAGTGCTCGTCCAGCCCCAAGTGTGGGGTCAGGGATAGAGAGACCCAAAGCCACCCTGCTCTATCAAGTCCTAGCCCAGGGACTTTGAAGTGACAAGTGATCCCATCTCTGAGTTGGCAGGGAAATGTAAGGTCACTGCCTCATCTCCTGGCAATACAATAGGACCAATGTTTTATTTCCCTGGGCTGCTTCCTACTGGTGTCTGGTGGGGTTCCTCAGTGGTCACTGGGGCCTGTTTCCAAGTCTCCTTGCCACGTGGCTCACTCTCCACTTCTTCTCTGGGTTCCTCTGTCTCTCAGGGCAGCAATTTGCCTCGTTTCCAGGCCAGCTCAAGAGAATTGTTGCCCACCACAGTAAATCATGGGCTCTGTGGATGATTTGGCTCCTTCCCTGGTCTGGACCCAATTGAGTGTCAGGGCTCTGTCCTTATATTTCCTGCCCCATCCCAATACTTCCTGGAAGTGGGGAGAGAGAGGATCAGCTGAGCCCAACAGGATGAATTAACCTCCTCTGTGACAGAGTGAAGCTACTCTGCTTCATTACACATGCTCAGTGGAACATTGTTGACATGATTTTCACCATTTGACATTCCAGGAAAAATGTTGTGAACAGCAGCAACTTTTGTACATCATGTTTCTTGATCTAACCAAGGCATTCAATCTGGTCAACCACACGGCTCTCTGGAAACTGCTCACTAAATTTGTATGTTCAGAAAACTGTATTAATATTGTTCAGCAATTCCACAAAGGCATGGCTGGAAGAGTTAGCATTGATGCTAGAGGAAGTCCTTTGGTGGTGCTTCAAATGGCATCTTTATACACTTCCACATTGGTAAACTCTTCAGTCCTCCCTGTCTATGTGTGAACACCAAGGTGATAGAAGCATTGATCCAGGAAGTGGATCTCTGCCAATGATTATGCGTTGGTTGCACACTCTGAAGCAGCACTACAAGATCTTACAAACAGCTTTGCTGCTGCAGCTGATTTCATTTGGCTGATGGTGATGCCACAGTTAACAGAGCTTATGTGCCAGTCAGCTCCTCAACAACCTTATGAGGACCTGTCAATAAGCCTGGAAGGTACCATGCGCCAAACACTTTACTTATCTTGGCAGCACATTGAATAACGAAGTGACAATTGGCCACAAAGTTAATGAGTGAATTAAGAGAGCCAGCACTCCATATGGTCCGCTATCACCAAATCTGGAAGCAACATGGTATCTGTCTACAGAGAAAGACAAAATGTACAATGCTGTTGTCCTCGCATCATTGCTGCATGAGTGTGAAGCACGGACCTGTTATCAATGACACATTAAAAAGCTTGACAGCTTCCATTTACAACACTTACCACAATTGCTGGGCATCAAATAGCAGGATCAGGTTTGGTCCACATCCAGGTTTATTTGATCTGTGACCAGCTGATATGGACTGGGCATGTAATGTGAATGTCTGAGACCAGTCTTTCAAAACAGGTCTTATATTCTGAATTAAGCTCTGGCAATCACAAGCATGGAGGACAGATGAAATGCTTCAAAGACACCCTGAAACAAAAATCTGTGCAAAAATGAATATTTGACTCAGCCTTTGAGCAACTGGCGATTGCTTGCATTGCATGGCACCATGCTATAAAGGGGGGGCATGTCCATGACTCAAGGACAAGAATCATGTGGAGCAGCTGGAAGCACAGCACCAGGCACAGAAGCAAAACGCAGCTCCATCAACACAAGTAGGTATATGGCTCTGTGGCCAGTGCAGTAAACGTTCTTCTCAAATTGGTCTATGGAGTCATGCAAAGACTCATTAGTACAAACTAGGATTGTCAACATCGTCCTCGAAATCAAGGTGACCAACATCAGCAGTAAGGGTGCCCTTTTATTCTAGTTGTCAAAGTCCAAAAGAAAAATCCTGCACAGCAGGATGCATCTCTTCCTAAAAAAGGGCACCAGTTCCACATTTAAGTGGTGTGGGTGCATGCACCTGTTTTCAACTAGGAAAGTTGCTGTGAATTAGTTTTGCTACTTTCACAGCTTAAATAGGCAGACCTGTTGGGAGCCAAATGTTCACAATGAGCAAAATCTTTCTCCTACTGCTTCCAAACAAAAATCAGATCAAACACTAAGATGTTAAGCTCATCTCTGCTGACGAATAGCAGCATGAGAAGATCAGCAGGGTCCCAACCAGAGCCTTTTAGTGTGCTGAGTTGAGGTTGCCCTGGAATGGCGCAGGAAACCTTTGTGTTTGAAAAATATTCATATAATCTTTTTCAAATACCTATGCTATGGAAAGGACAGACTTTTTAAATCCTGACTCAGTTTTTTGTTTAACCTTCCATCTCTTATAAGTACTAAATATACTGTTAAAGTCTAAAAAATCTGGTTTAAAACACTTTGCAATGAATCATTCTGTCAACAAGAAGACATAAGACGTAGGCATCAATTACTTCATGACTTGAACTATTACTCACCACAATTGCCTCATCTCTGAAGTGACTCATTCTCCTTCGGTCTTTGCACCTCTTGTTCATTACTTTTCTGCACCCCTGAAGCTAAACAGACTGTGCACCTTTCAGAAGCTCGGAGAAAACTAATAATAGGTAGGTGGACGCTAGGAAATCACCATTTTCTCTCCTACACTGGAACATTGACAAATTTTGAACAGTGTTTATTATTTTATTTATTATCCATATTACCAGCAAGGGAGAAGAAACACAAGCCTGAATAGGGAAAGAACAGGTGGAAGAATATTTAGATAAATTAGATGTATTTCCCATCAGCAATGGCTGACAGAATTCACCCTTGGGTAGTTAAGGAACTAGCTGAAGCAATCTCCAAAACATTAGCAATTATCTTTGAGAACTCCTGGAGGACAGGTGAGGTCCCTGAGGGCCGGAGAAGGATGGAAATTATTAAATCAATTTATAAGCACATACAGGATAATAGGGTGATAAGTAAGGCTATGATTTCTTCATGGAAAATTTCATAAATTTCATGGGAGAGATGTGGGAAAACAAGGTTGTGTCATGGAAAGAGGGGGCCCATAAGGGGATTTGGACAGCTAGCCATCATGTAATCATGCCACAATGGCAGCTGTCTCGTCTCGTGGGATTGGGCTGGACTCCCCAGTCTAGGCATTGCAACTTTGCTTACGTGGTTGCAGTGGCACTCAGGTTTGACAAGCAGCTCCATACATGTAGATGGGGGTGGGGAGGAGACCAAATTTGATTTGTGTTTGTGACCTAGTGCATGGGGTCATAGCTCCAAACAGCTTTGGTGCATCTGCCCCTCCATCTCCAGAACAACAGATGCGCCATACCTGAGCGGTACTGTAACCACATGCACCAGGTTGCAGTACCCAGAAGGGAAAGGAGCCACTGCTGTGATGGTCAGAGACTTCATTCAAATTCATGGTTACCATGAACACTGTGACCACCATACCAAAATCATAGCCTTAAGTGAAAAATAATAGCCAACATGGATTTGTCAAGAACATATTGAATCAAGCCAGCCTAATTTCTTTCTTTGACAGGGGTACTAGCCTTGTGGATTTGGGGGAAGGGGTGAGAAATAGAAGTGATATCTTGATTTTACTAAGCTCTTTGATACCATCACACATGACATTCTTATAAACAAATTAAGGAAATGTGGTCTAGATTAAATTACTACAAGGTGGGTGCATGATTGGTTGAAAGACCATAATCAAAATGTATTTATCAATGGTTCACTGTCAAACTGGGGGGAGGGGTGTATTTGGTGGGCTCCCACAGGGGTTTGTCCAGGGTCCAGCAGTATTAAATATTTTTATTAATGAGTTGAATAATGATAATGGAGCGTGCTTATAAAATTTCCAGAGGACACCAAGCTGGGAAGGGTTTGCAAACACTTTGAAGAACAAGGATTAGAATTGAAAATGACCTTGCCAGATTGGAGAACTGGTCTGAATTCAACAAGATGAAGGTCAATAAAGACACTTAGGAAGGAAAAATCAAATGCACAACTACAAAATGGGGAATAACTAGTTTAATCATCTGTAGCACTGCTGAAAAAGATCTGGGATTATAGTGGATGACAGACTAAATATAATGCAACAGTGTAATGCTGCTGCAAAAAAAGCTAGTATTGTGGGGTATATTAACAGGCATATGTAAGACCCAAGAGGTAATGGTCATGCTCTTCTCAGCACAGGTGAGGCCTCAGCTGGAGTACTGTGCCCAGCTCCGGGCACTAAGAAACAGATGGATAAATTGGAGAGGGTCCAGAAGAGAGCAACAGAAATGAAAAAAAGGTTTAGAAAACCTGACCTACGTGGAAAAGTTAAAGAAACTGGACATGCTTAATCTTGAGAAAAGAAGACTGGAGTGGGACCTAATTGAAGGCTTTAAACGTGTTAAGGCCTGTTCTAAAGAGGACAGCAATCAACAAGCAGTAATCAGCATAATCTGCAGCCAGGGAGGTTTAGAGTAGATACGAGGACAATATTTCTAACTATAAGGGTAGAGAAGTTCTGGAATAGACTTCCAAGGGAGATTGTTGAATCCCTGTAATTGGAGGTTTTTAAGAACAGGTTAGACAAACACCTGTCAGGGATGGTCTAGGTATATTTTGTCCTATCGCAGCACAGAGGGATGGACTAGATGACCACTCAGGGTCCCTTCCAGCACACCATTTCTAGGATTCCATGCACATTGGAGGGGTCCTTTAAAAAAGAATTCAGTGTGAAGGTGATTGCAGATAATATCCCCCTGTTTTTTGAGCCTGAAGTACTGAATATTATCATCTAACTTGCAACTCATTGCTGCGTATAGCTGCACTGCCATCCCCAGTGTTATCAGAGCCTGGGTGGACATACCTGAGCTAGCTTTAGCCACACTCGCATAACTAAAATAGCAGTGTTTATGTGGCAGCCAGGGCTTTAACATGGGCTGCACAGCATGCAGGGAAACCTGGGTACAAATTCATGTGGCTAGCCGGCAGTGAAGGCCAGACCCATGCTGGCACAGTTAAAAATAGCACACTAGACGCCTGGAGACGTGTGCTGCAATCACACCTTGGATTACAGTGTAGACATACCCATAGGTACTGGCACAAGCTTAGGGCAGGGCAGTTCTGCCCTGGGAGCTAAGGAAGCCATAGTGCCACCTGGGGCTCCAGATGTACAGAGAAAGGCAGCCATTGTTGCACCTATTAAAGAGGGCGCAGCATGTGCTCCCTGCCAGGCCAGCCAGCCCCCCGGGCTGGTGCCCCTTTAACGAGCATTGAAAAATGGTTTATACTTTGAAGAATTAACACGGTCAGTTGGGCCTCTGTCAGGCAGGCTGTGCTGACTCAGACAGAACGCACCTTCACTCACACAGTCATGATGTTTTTGTGGCGGAATGGTAACAATAGAACACTTGACATGAAAGTATACAGCTGAATGCAGAGCGTCTTGCTCAAGAGACCACACGAGAGCCGTCTCTAGCTACCGTAGCCAAACAATCATTGTGGGGGATATGTAGTTTAAGCCCTTGTAACATGCTTGCACGAAACGTGTTGCGTCCCCTTCCAGTAGCTAGTCCACAGAGAATAACAGCCTCTGCTGCTGGTTAATAGAGTCACTCCTTTTACTCAAGGGACAGAGATTTGTGTTTTGGTCTGAGGGTCCCAGGTTCAAACCCTGTTGATGGCATTTGTCTGGAAGGAAATCAGAAGGCCAAAAGTGATAGATTTGGCAAAGCCCAATGCACACCGAGGAGACATCTCTCTGTGAGAGCAGGTGGACAAAAGAAAGATCAGTGTCCGGGCCACTCAGCTAGTTCATGCTCTGTGTGGAGAAGACACACTTTATGCAGCAAAGAGCTAGTGACTTTGGGCTGAAAAGTTTCCCAGGGAAATGAAAGGCACAGGCAGAACCCAGGATGGACAAAAAGCAGAGACACCAAAAGGGAACGGATTCCTGGATACAGATGTTGTCCTAGGTAGAGGTTAGGCAGTTCCACTAGATGAAACCCTAGCCGTGTACCATTCTGTTGCTGCTTGACCAAAGCAGTAAGGACTATAGACGTTTGGTTAATAAATTACATTATAAAATATCCTGAATCTATGTCACCAGTTGCTCTCCCAACAGGAAACTAACCCACTGTAAAACCCTGAAATCTGCTTCTATTCAGGAAAGGAGCAATAAAATACGGAGACTATGAAGTCACTAAAACTATGCCAGTTTTTCATCTCTTTATGTTTTAATAAAGAATCAGGCACACATATACACTGTAGATAGTGAAGCCTGAAGGAAGAAAGGGAAGCAAGTTCAAAACAAGATTTGTGATAGCTGGAACTGAAAAAGGTATTGACCTAATTAAGCCTTCAGGAATCATTTATAATCTGCATACATTACTATCTGTAAAAAGGAGTATGGTTTCTTGATTCAGCAATAATCTAGCAGAGAAACTGGTGATAATTCTATATGAGGCATAGAGTAAACTGTAAATTTCCACAACTTATTCAGGAATACAGAGAGTATATAGACTACAGAGATATAGACTTTTCAAGCTGCTTCTAGATGGAGCATGAAACATTTTAAAACATTAGGAAGACATTTTTTTCCTATGGACTATTAATCAAGTTAAAAGTATGTTTCCCCCCCATGAACATATATTAGTTGACTTCTCCTAGGAGAAATATAACAGCACTGGGAGCTGGATGGAATATTAGTATCACATTCATCTGAAGATGTAAATTCACATGACACTGGTACAAACACAGAAATATGCACCAGGCCCCCAAAAGCCCAGCTGCTGCTCTTGGGCTCTACTTGTTTTCTTTGGGTCTCCTTTTTTCTGCTTTCACGTCCACATTCAGCTCAGTGTTTATGCTCAGATTGAAAGCTGTGTTAGCAATGGAAGCCCTAGGACTGGCACCTGCTCCCACTGAAGTCAATGACAAAAATCCCATTGATTTAACTGGTGCAGGATCATGTTTTTTTGACAATGCAGGTGGGATTTTCCAAAGCTCCTTGGTGAGTCATTGGAACTTGTGCTCCTGTGCAACTTAGGGTGGAATTTTTCAAGAGCACCTACAAGGGTAAGCACTATAGAAATGTCAATATCTATCTAAATTAGATCAATTGACCTTTCTAGAGAACCCTGCTTACACACAGCTCTTGCTACAAAAGCACTTGCATGCTTTCAAATGTTAGTGCAAACAGGGTACACCCGTCTTGTAAAACAGCTTTACAAACTGTAGCAAGTTTGCGCTAGACCCTCCTGAGGCTCGTGCTCTGCACCTACAAACCAGACGGAGACTTCGGCTTAGTGCACCCGCCAGTGATGTTTATCTACAGTTTACTTGCCCATCACCTTCTATCTATAGACAGTTCAGCTTAACAACCTCCAGGGGCTCACTGTCTCAGCCTCCAATAGAAAGGAGTTTGCCCTCCCCATTGCTCGGTGGCTTCTCCCTTTCACTTCCTTCCTGGGAGCCTTTTGTAGCCCCCAGCAGCTGCTCCCTATTTGCCCATTAAGTGCAGGCCTCCCCAGCCAGCTCCAATTCTCCTTCCTTAATTGGGGTTCATATGACATAGGGCTGACTCAGCTTTTCTTTGCCTAGAACCCTGTCACACAAACCCTACAAAATTGCAGGGTGCCATTCCCTAGACATGACACTAGACAGAGTCTGTACCTGAGAAGTGTACACAAGAAGCCAAAGCCAGGGAATATGGCTAGAGCCTACCCAGAGCCAGGGGAGCTTAGAAGCATGTGGATCCAGTACATAGGTCCCCAAAACAGGTGCCTGATGAGCATCCCTGAGGGGGAACTCAGCCTGGACCATGACACAATGAATCACACATTCTGACATTCCTCACCAGGGAATGCACAAAACCCACATGCAGCTATAGAAATTTACACAGCTACATGTAACATTTCACTAGTCTATGATAGAGCACTGATATTCTATCATTTTATGCACCATTATGGCCACTATGGAATTTTTTGTTTTATTTTTAATCACACAAAATTGAGGAGTGTTTGCTCAAAAGATTGCCCCATCCACCCACTCACCCCTCTCCCAGTTTCAGGCAGCTTTAAAAGGATAATATTTCTATCTGAATTCCAGCTTCATGGGGTTCAGCCCTGGACATGAGCTTGGTGTGGGATTCCTAACCTACTAGACCATGCACACATGACTCGGAAATATTCAGCTCATTGTCCCTAAACATGGTGCCTCAAGGAGTAAAACAACATTCACTAATCGATGTATCAGATGCAGCTGCATCACTTCCAGGGTTCGCGTTCTCACTTCAGCTCCATTATAAATGTCTGAAGCCATGACATGCAAGTAGTTTGAACATGTTCCAAGACACTCTACTGTCATCTCACCAGAGGTATCTACAAGGAGGTGAGGAATGAAAACTGCTTCCTGTAAAAAAACTGCTGGGGAAACCCAGAGCTGTGAGCCACTGTGTTACCTCTCTGCCTCAGGAAGAGTGAGTTTTGCTGGCAGTTAGACTATGTTTCACCAGCAAACTCCTCCAGGCTCTCCGGGCCCCAACCTCGTCTAGCATATAAACAGTCTACTCCAGGTCCTTCCGCTGTGCATTCACAGGAGGTATTACATTTGCGGCTCTGTTAAAGAGTCAGTACATCACAGTTTATTACTTTAACCCTTCCCTTCAAACACAGCACTGAACTGGTTTATAGTAAAAGTAAAACAAGTTTATTAACAAAAGACCATGGATTAAGTGATACCAAGGAAGAGAGATAAAGATAGAGATGGTTACTAGCCAAAAAAAAAAAGTGAAAACAAGCATCTAAAAGTCTAAAATTTAATCTGACAAGATAAAGTCCATGTTCAAGATGGTGTCTCTCACCCCCAGTCTCCTACCCAGCTTTTACTGGCCAGATAGGCCAGGACCCTTCAACAGAGATCAAATCGCTTGGTTTCTTTGTCTCCGGAGGTGAAGGATAAAGATGAAATCTCTCTATGCCCCTTATAAGCTCAAAGGCATGTCTTTGCCCCCCAAGTCAGGATCACAAAGGCCTCCTGGGGATTCAGTCTCCAGTGTCTCTCCGAGGTGCAGGAGCCAGGTTAATTCTGCCTCTTAAGTTCAGGCTCATTTAGCTAGATAGCTTTGTTTACAGCTAATATTTAAAGTGAGCTAACCCATATTCCTGTGTCTAGGACAGACCTGTTCATCGCCTTTTAACAAGGCTGGTCTTATACATGTTCTAGTAACAAAGAGGGAATTCATAACTTCACATATAAGCTTAACATCAATTTACAAGGATACTAATAACCAGCGTGTTGTTAGCTTTCAGATGATACTTCACAAGACATGTTGTACACAACTATTGCTGCAGTAGTGTGCAGGGTGTGAATACAGGGATGCTTAGGGTCATGGTTTCCTAAAATCACCACTGGGAAGGAAACAGTAAAGCACAAGGCAGATACAGCAGTAAGGCAGATCCATTATGGCTGCAGGTGTATCCTTTGGACTGCTATATGCGCACTTCATCCCTTAGGGAGGCTACACCTCTCATCTTTGTGTAAGCAGGAAATGGTGAAAGAAAGAGAAATAAGTCAGGCGCATGGAAAACTAAAGACTGCAGAAAAACGGCCAGAGATAGCATTTGCCAGCAGGAGCAGAAGGAAGTTGCATGCCCTCACACACCACTACTGCCAAGCACCATTAAAAGAAAGCAAATAGGATTGGAGCTGGAGAATTTCTTTCCATTAGAAGGGCAGCGAGATTGCAATCTGTTGTTTATGTTTAAAAAAAAACCACCAGTCAATACAGAGAAGGAGGAGTAAACTGATGGTAACATCTGCTCTAAGAAGCAATTTGCAAACTATCTATACAATATCCGGACAGAAACATTTGTGCAGTGGGCAGTAGAAAGCCATCTCTGCAACGGGAGAATACAGGATTGGAGAAGGGTAGAAAGTAAGTCACTCCAATATTTTCTCTCTTAGCTAGGCCCTGTCAAAGGCAGCGTTAGCAAGGGAAGTGGGGTGAGAGAGGCTGCAGAAGAGGCAAATGGTCCTTCAGAAAGTAATAGCTACTCAAAAAGAAACAGCTGACAGCAAAAAAAAATAAAATAAAATAAAAAATAATCAATCCACAGTCTTCATCCCAAATGCTAAAGCCATGAAGAAGTTAGTGTGAGAGAGTCTCTTCATTCACGAAAGCCGGAAGTCATAGAACAATATAGAATCTCACTCCCTAGCTGGCAAGTCACTTGGTGTTTTTCAGCACAAGGACGGTTTTCATCCCCAGACAATTAGTAGGCTAAACTTAGATCTCTGACTAAATATCACCAAGGATGAGTAAGAAAGAAAGGGGAAACCCCTCCTTTTACATGAGGCGATACTTAGAGTGCATTATGCAGGTATTGGTCCTGAAATCAGCCAGCCTAGTGCTAAAATTCCCACTTTTTACAACCTGCTTTTTCACAAGAATCACATGTTTCTATCATTATACAACTGAGGTTTGGAGGTGGAGGTAGACATAAATAAGAAGTTACTCTTGCTCTGGTATTACCATAGCTCCTGGAACCTCTAGTCATGGACCAGACCCCATTGTGCTAGATGTTGTACAAACACAGAACAACCAGAAGGCCCGGCCCCAGGGAGTTTACAATCTAAGTATAAGCCAACAGGCAACTGGAGGGCAAGTAAATAAGAGACAATAATGGTCAGCTTGGTGGGCAAATGTCTCAGCATACCAGCTGCCTAGCAGGGGCACCATTTCAGATTTGGTGGAGGGTGGCAACTTTAACCATGATTCCAGAGGCTACTTAGGTACTTGAAAACTATTAGGTTTTTGCAAGTAATAAATTAGAAATTAGCTGACAAGAGCACTGTACCTAATTCCTATATAAAGAAAAAACATAACAAACACCAATTAAAGCCATATTTTACATTTATTTGTAAATTTAGAACAATCAGGAGATAATACGGCAAAATATTCCCAATCCCAACCCTGACTAGACAGATGATAACGACAACACTGATTTAGGCCACTACAAATGAAAGAATCTGTCAAGGGAGAAAGTAGCATTAGAGAGAAAGTATGTGATTAATTAACAAATGAAAGAGGGAAATAAATTAACGATGGCTCAGAAGTAGCTGAGATACCAAACTTCTTTAAAAAAAAACAAAACAACTCTTTAAAAAAATCACTATGTGGACTGTAATTAAATGATTAATGTTAGCAGCATGGATCTATAATGAATATATTTTGGCAGTCAAAGCTGACAAACTGTTCAGACTGGCTTGGGTATATGTGCACTGAAGATTTTATACAAGTAGTTATGATAAATACAAAGGATTAAGCTGGAAGGAGGTTTTTAGTATGGTGCTGTAAGGATTTGAGAGAGTAAACATCACGTCAGTGAAATTCACTGAGGTACTCAAATTTATGAGACTCTGTCCCCTCAGAAATATTAAAGAGTAAGTACAAGAGGAGCTAAGATTACTTACCAGTTGGAAGAGAAGGACATACAGCACAGCAGACACATAGCTACAGAATGGCTGCTTGAGGGCAGTGATTGCTTGTGTCCGCACATACAAAGGAGCAGCAGCTCCTCAGAAGGTATTCTGGGAAAAAGGTCCTAGAAAAGTGCAACCCTGGGGAGATTTGGTAAGATCAAGGCAGTGACAGCATGTGTGTGTAACAGCCTATGTGGACCTACTTGATAACCTGACAAACCAAAGCCCATTATAGGCAAAAGACAGATTCTCACAGACAAGTGGGACTAAATGGCAGAATAAATGGCAACACAGCACATTCACTAAAAAATTAGAGTTGGAAAAAAATGGGAAAGTTTTAACTGTTCTTTAAATATTTGTGGTGTGACAGCACTTGTTTATTTCTTCACAGCAGGGAAAGATTATAGGTGGCCATTCTTCAGTGTTGTTGCAGCCTGAAACTTCCAAAGCTGAGCTGTCTGTGAGTACAATTATCCTCTGAATGTGCCTGGGGCGGCAGCAGCCCCCTCCCCTGCCTCAGCAGCCTTATGTCTACTGGTGCCCCAAGGTGCTTTTTGACATGTTGTTATGTGAAGGTGAGGGGCAGATCATGATGAAATCTGCAGCATCTTCAGACCTCAGCACAGAGCTTGCTTCCTCCTATCAGCTGAGTGTGTTTGTTTCAAGATTGAAAAAGTGCTGCAGAGGCTGCTACTCCTGCTATTGGCTCTGCCACACCTCTGCGTTCTTATTGGCTGAGCAAAGACTAGGCCAGTCAGGGGTAGGAGGAAGAGGAGCAAGCAATGTCATTGCTCCTGGCCGGTGAGGAGAGGAGGGACGAGGAGCAAGCAAAGCAAAAACCTCACCTTGCTCCCAGCTGTTGTTGTGAAAATTAGGGTAGGCTTCTGCCCCACCTTGCCCTACCTAAATGGTGTCCCTGCTGCTTAGCCCTCATCAAGTTTGTTGTAGGCATCATGGCCAAGGAGAGATTTGAAGTAGACCATGGAGGTGGCTTAGTAATGTGCTTTCCCTCTGCCTTTAACAGTGAGTCTCCACTTGCAATGCAACTGCTATCTCTACTGCACTGTGCAAGAGCAGGAGCTTCTTTTCTGCTGCTAGGGATTAAAGAGCAAGCAAGATATGCCCTATTCAGGACTAAGTTTCTCTGGTGTGGAATATCCTAGCTACCTAGTATTTTTTAAAGCGTATTTGTGTGTGGCTAAAGTAACTGTCATTGACAGATTGCTTACTCCACTAGTCAAGAGAATATCATTCACAAACATTAATAAACGTTTACACTTTGACACCTGTGGCCTGATTTTCAAAAAGGTGGAAGTCCAGAGCCTTGCATATAAAGTTATTTATTATTTATTTGTATTGCAGTAGTGCCTAGGAATTGCGGTCATGGACTGGGACCCCCATTGTGCTAGGTGCTGTACAAACACACACACAAAAATCAGTTCCTGCCCCAGAGAGCTTACAGTCTAATTTTGTGCCTCATCTGCAATACTGTTACCGCAGTTGTGTGAAAAAAGTCAGGTATTCACCCATATATAAACCTCTAGCCGTGATGTGCATGTGTTTGAGATAAATGAACACACAGACTAAATGCACCAGTGCAGGAGCCCCTAAACTATTCATACACCAGGAAGAGGTAGGTAATGCAGCTCAGCTTGAGTAAACTGACATTTTAAAAGCTGTACTTGTCTGTCAAAGCCGATCTTTGTTGCAGTTTTGTGGGTTGTTTGAGATCTTGCTCAATACCCAGTTCTACAACTGTGCTGAGAGAGGCACACAGAAAACAAGTGACTTGCCCACATTCACACAGTGAGTGATTGGCTCCGCCAGGCAGTTGAATAGGATCACCAGTTTACATTCCAAGAGTCACACTGTGAGAGGAATGCTCTCTTCATTGTGGATTCACAGCCCTGACTAGCCAGAGGGCCCTCCTCTGTTTTAGGCACTGTTTCCTCCAAACAATAAAATTGGCACTTTTTGACTTTTTTTCCTTATTCTGGAAAACACTTAGCTATGCAAATGGGTCCTAAGAACATGCTTAAGTGCCTTCCTGAACTGGGGCATTTGATCTGATTGCATCCGGCCTACATTACAACATCGGTCTAGTTTGGCCCTTTTTGAGTATTTTTTTTAAGTGTTCTTCAGAAGCAGGGATAAATCATCGCCAACAGGGTGATTTATCAGTATCTAGTAAGGGGTTTGAAATCCATCAGAAAGTATTCCAACCTGCTTGTCCATTTGGTGGTGGCAGAACTTTATCCATCAAGAGACCCAGCCAGCATATCACTATCCCAGTTAATGAGTTAATGCCCAAGTTCTAAGCATAGTTCATCTTTAACTTCTACATTATCTTGACTGTTTGACATTCTCAGGGCTGGTTCTGGGGCTACCCTGCCAGTCTTTCCCTTGGTAAGGCTGGGCTTGTGAATATGACTTTGCTTTTGTGTAAACTCATTCTGCTACTTCTCTAAAATCTCAGTGGGGAATTTTTTCAACTCTCTGCCTCTGGTTTGTTTCAGGAATGTCCTAGTTCTATAATTCTTATTTCTGATTCCGACACAGACAGACCTCGGAGTATTTTTTGAAGATCGTACAGCATACACATTGTTCTATCCACTCTCTTTTCTGTGGAATTTAGGCTCATGCTGTAAAAGGCATTACTTTTGTACAAACCGCTCAGCAGGCTTTGAGCAGCTTTGTGTCCTTGATTATATTAGCTTCTGGATTCATCAAATAAGAGTTTAAGTAGCTTTTGTTGAATGATATCTTTCACCTGGCACAGACACTGATGCTCTGTTCCTCACAGAGGCCAAGCTCCCATTGACTTCAGTAACAGTCTGACCAGCATAAAAGTGAGGAAAACCATTCAGAGAATTGTATTTCTACTGAAAAATGTCCCCTATATATATATATACATGAAAAAAAGCTTGTTTAAATGTTGGAGCCAATTTGTGTATTCCTTAAATTAGTCAATGGCAAACCTCTGATTCCCTCCTTCTTCTCTATAGCTTATGAAAAGCATACTTGTGATATTTTCCTTCCTCAGGAACAAAACTATACTCTTCTACTCCAGGAAAAGAGCAACTGACCATGTGCTCCAATCATCAGAATGAATTACCTAGTAAACATGATACCTACAAGCTTTTTTTACACTCATCTTCATGTAGTTGGAGCTATAAAACCAATTTTCTCATGGTTATCTAGCCTGGATGGACATGTAAACAGCATTTCAATGGGCACCAATAAACAAAAGAAATGAAATATTATATTGAGACCCCTTTTGTAAAGCTCATAAAATATCGCTATAGGTTTTTCGAGTAGAGAATATAGTGTACTTTATGCTCTGACATACAGTAGCTCAGTGGTTCCCAAGCTTTTTTCCCCACAAGGATCCCTTTAGCATCTGCCCCTTTTCATTTCTGGTACTACCAGTCCACCCCTGCCAGCATGACTTCTTACACAAAAAGGTGTCCTCCAGGCAGCAAAAGCGCCGGAATGCTGTTTCAGCACGTTCTGGCTAAGGTTCAAGGGACAGAACTCTACATGACCTCTGGTGGACCCCCCTTTGGGAACCACTGTAGTATCTCATTGCCAGAAATCTTTTAGAGTCATATACAATGTTAAGCCCCGAAAAAATAATTCTAGCATCAACTGAAGCCAGGCCAAATAATTTCATTTTTAATAATATTGTCCAGGGCTAAACATATACAGTCATCCTGTCCACATTCAGAGCATGCTAGTGTCAGAGCACACCAAACCAGATAGTGTCAACTGTTTCAGGGAAGGAGAAGAACATAGCATAGGCATAGCACAGGTAACTTATCAGTGTTGTTTCAGACAAGAACAACATCATGTACAGATGGAATTGCATTTGGACTTTGGCCAGGAATAATAATATCTTATTATGAAGATGGAAACAAGGCAATGGAGCTCCCAGGAGTCCACATTCAAGCTGAATGAGGAAGTCCCTCCCTCTACTCAAGTGTATTGGGGAGAATTTAAATCGGAAGGTCCCTCCAGAATGGCTGGCGGGATGTACTACGGCTGCTCTGTCTTTTAATTAATACAGAGATTCAGTTTGCTCTAAGCACCAACAGAGATATTGAAATCTGTAGCAGTGAGTCAATTATAATTAAAAAACAAACAAATTTGTAAATCAACCATTTAGACGAGGCCAACCTGAGCTACCATGTAATCTTATTGCTAAAGCCATGGTCCTGCCTTTCTCCATTCTCACCCTACTGAATGACTCCTACTCATCTAGTCCCACTTAAAACTCTTTGAGCCAGGGACCTTGTCTTATTCTTATATGTGATAGAGAAAGGTACCACTCGGGAGGGGGGGAAGGAGAGAAATCACATTTTATAACAAGTTGTGCTTATTCTACTCATGTTTGTTGGAGCCTTGCACCTGGAACCTGAGAAGGATGAGTCCGTTTTACCAGAGTATAGCAGTATAATTCCAGCAAAACAAAAACAAACAAGGATGCTGGGCCCTAAACATCTGTCCTTACCTGAAGTATAAACTCAAGGCAGTGTTATAAAGCATGTTGTTTCCTGTGGGCTGGGAAGACCTGCCTCTCAATCTCCTTTTAGCAAAGCATGCTGGGAAGGGGAGGAGACTGAAATCTTTATAATGCAGCCTGCTCTACCTCTAGGATGGATAGACTAACTGAAATGCTTCTGCTTGAAAGGCTCTTAACTATAAAAGAAAAAAGATTTTGGCGGAATTGAACTATGTGGCAGTGACTGTGTCTGTTGGTATAACAAACACTCTAGCTTTTAAGAGACTGCTTATTCTCTGTTTTCAAGTTCCACTACTTCTGTTGTGGATCAGCTTCTTTATCCATGGCTCTGGCTGTTATATTTTGGTGCTATTAAAGATGAGTAATAGAACTGATGCACTATGGATACATTATAAGTATTGCACTCTGCTTTTGGGTCCAGAATTTTGCAGAATTATGTGTGAACTTTCTGTATGAGTATCCAACAGAATAGTGGAGTAGAGATCTACACTGCAAATCCAAGTGATATTTTTGCCCTTAGGTATTGGATTTTTTATTTTTTTTTTAATTTATTTATTTTTTGTATTCTGAGGAACATTGTTTATGTATTCTTGCAGTGGAAATTTCTTCTACTCTCTTACTCCTCTTTCTTGTTCCTTTGATTTTTTTTTCCAAAATAATGGAGTAGTAAGGGCTAGAAAAAGTGACGGGCAGAGACTTCTTCATATGCTACAGTTTAATGAATGTTTTAATTAGAAGCTTGAACATACTATTCAGGCTCTGCATTGCATTTATATTATACATAATTAAGTTTAAATATCTGTAGAGTCAGATGGGCTCAAATCTGCAGCAGAAACCTACCATCTTGCCCATTCAATGATGCATATAAAAGCACAGGAACCCTCCAAATTGTGTGTGCAGTCATCTGGAGTGCACAGTTCAAGTAGCTGTGTATTCAAATTTGGATGCATAGGTCTCTTTGGAGGCTGCTTTGAGGCCCATTGAAAGTTAAGTTTATGATATTTTGAAAAATGTACATGTAAAAATTGGCAAAAGGGAGGCTCATCCCTTAAAATATGTTAAAATCTTCTCCAAAACTGTCAAGACCTAAAGACATTTTTCTTTTCCGTTGGAAAAAGAAAGCGGAAGAAAGAAGCATGGATGTGAATAAGGAGAAAGGGAAAGAAAATTTTAAAATATGAGGTTAACCATTGACATATATGAAGAAAGTATTTTCAGCCTCTCTTCCCCTCCCCTAGCACCAGCATTGTATACTGTGTATGACTGTTCTCCACAGGAAGCCACTTCTCTTATGTGAAGTTTACACAGCAATTAGACACCCGTAGTGGTCCCGTGCCAGCTGACTTGGGCTCATGGGACTCAGGCTAAGGAGCTGTTTAATTGCAGTGTAGACATTCAGGCTCCTGCTGCAGCCTGACCTCTGGGACACTTCCATCTTGCAGGGTGCTAGAGCCCAGCATCCAGAGCATGCCCAAATGTCTACTGTGGGTTTTTAATTGCGGTGTAGACCACCTTTAGGGATATAGGACCTGATGCAAAACTCATTGAAGTCAATGGAAAAACTACTATTGGCTTCCTTGTGCTTTGGGGAATGCCCATAACCCATTCTCTGGGATGCGTCTCTGACTTCCAAGTATTTTGAATGCATTCCCATGCAAGTCATAGTATAGACAGGGGTGAGACAAAACCAAGGAGAAGTTGTAAATATGAGGGTCATGATGCACCCAAAAGTGATGGTGGTGTAGTGATAATTGCTCAGCACAGGAGTTCAGAGACCCGGCAGCAGTTATTGCAGCCTTGTTGTGATGAAAACCATAATTTTCCCCCTCCATTTTTACGTTCAGAATACCCTTACTTGCAGAACCCGTCAGGGGTTTAGTTTCTTGACTCAAGGAGAGAAATATAATAAATATTAGGATATTACCCCCAAAAAAAACAACCCACCCTGATAAAGCTGAATTTTAGTTCTGATAGAGCTAAAAGGAGAAATGGAACAGAACACTCAGTGTTAGGTTTCTATTGTAGTTAGTATGACCAAAATCACTTGAAAATTAATCTACTACAGTTTCTGTGGGCATTTAAAATACACTTAACTTTGAAATGAGTAATGAAAAATGTCTCTTTTGCTAAAAAGACAGCTATATTGTTGTGTAATGAAGAGCAGATGGCAAAAAGTATTTCAAAAGACTTTGTTTTTTAAATTGAAAAATAACATATATGCCACACTCCATAACTTTTTCTGAGTTGCTATAGTATCAGTTACAAACATTTCATGCGACATGTGTTGGCACTTTGGTTTAATTTAAGCACGAAGTCCCTAGGAGTTAAGGCCTGTACAATAGATGTATAAACTTACTTCTTTCATATCACGTGCATGCCATTAAGGGCTAGACTCTTCCTAATCTTTGGGAATTCCTTTTAGTGCACCTCACAGTATAAAACATTGTCTTCTTGAGAAGAAATTAAAAATCAGTTGTGATGTGAATCTTGTCTGTAGAAAGATAAATATAAAGGATGAAATCGTGTGCTGGAACACAGAACTTGCAGCCCTGACTGGTGGTGGGGAAAGGCAGCTTTAAGATATCTTTCCACCCTCTCAATCCTGGGCCCTTCTGGGGATTGGTACTCTGCAGGCCATGTCCTGGGCAGTACTGTGGGACACAGCATTGCTTGGAATTTCCTCCAGCACTGTGTTCTGTGGCTCCATCCCTGTATATCCCTCAAGTCTCACCTCGGCATTCTCCCTATGGAGGGGCTTGAGAAGGCTGCCATCCGTAGTTCCTGGCTAGAGAGAATCCTCTCCCAGCCAGAACAAAGACTATTAGGGTCCCTTTATGTCAAGGAAAAGGACCAGAGTGGGGGTACATATCTTGCCATTAATGCCCCTTAAGAATACAGGACCATATCCTCAGCTGATGTAAATTGGTGTATCTCCATTGGCTTTATGAATGGCGTGCTGCCAGTTTTCTGCAGCTCAAAATACTTTACGTATGTATTTAACTGCTAAATTGAATTCACGTTTCATGTAAAACTTTACTAGAGGCCAGAAGTACGGTCAACTTTTTGTCTGGAGTCTGGCAGGACAGCTGATAAAGATTTGGCTCAACTGTTATGATCTGTCACTAAAAAATATAACTTACAATCATCTCTCAAAAAATAGACCACCACTTCTGGCTCTTTTGTTGGAATTCTCAGCAGAAGCCAAGGACCTAGTTTGTATGGGGAGGAGGCTTCGCCCGCCTTTTATCTAAACAAGTTTTCTGTCCAGGTCAGGCATGAGGGAAAAGCATATGTAAAACCAAAAAATACTCAATGGACTCTATGATAAAATTGCTGGAATTTTTCAATATGAGGTAGTGTATATGAAATAAAAGAATGTGAGCTAATTATCCACCTACTTATATCACCGTCGCATCAGTGGCTCTAATATACAAACTTTTATCCAGTTAGTCACAGGCCCCGATCCTGCAATGACTTATGCAAGTGATTAACGAGTTGCAAAAGGGACAAGTCGCAGTTCATAAAGTTAGGTCTGTGCATAAATCTTTGCAGGACTGGGAGTCATAGAAACTAGAGATAGAAAGTATCTATTAGATCACCTAGTTCATTCCCCACCATTGCAGGATTATTCCTTACAGTATACACTCATGCTTTGTCAAATTGATTATAAGCTTTTTGGAGCAGGGATTGGCTTTTTGTTAGGCACTGTCTTTTTGTTAGCACAGTGCCTAATCCATTGTGGCCTGGTCCCAGGCTGAGGCTCCTTCGTGCTACTGTAATACAAATAATAAATGTCAAACACTGTGGGAAAAACATCACATGCAAGATGACAAAAATCTGACTCGTCTATACTGAAGACGTTGGCTGCCATTCATGAACTCTAAAAAGGGGGGCAAATAATCAAAGAAGGAAACAAAAAACCTGGCATTATTCAGCGACTATCTTATTTAAACCCAATTAAATGTAAGGCAAGGGTACATGTTGCAGTTTCTTTAATACAATAAAGTTAACACTTTTCAGTTAAAGTATGTAAATCTGATATTACTATAAAAGACTTTTGTATACTTAATTTAAGGTTATAATATTTAATGTGCATGTTCCTTATAGCTTTAATTTTATTTAAAAAATCTATCACAACTGCCAAAAGATGAGATGTATATTTATCTTGAATGACCAGGATGAATGAGATCCATGTAGGGGATAATTTCAAATAATTTATTGTCAGTACCAAAATCTTCATCCAAAGAAAAATTCCAATGATAGTTGAAAGATCTGCACAGCAAATGCCTACTTCTTCCATATTTAAAGTATTCCAAGCTTTAAAAAATCCACATTTATATTGATAAATCACTTCAACAGTTCATGTCAGGAACATCAATGGAGCTTGCCTAAAAAGATCCCATTTTTAAAATTGCCAAATAGATAATTGTTGGACTGCTTTTCTTCACTGTCTGAAAAACATTACTGTGATGTAGAGCTAGAGAATTCCTACCTTTAAGTCACTTTATAAGTGTGCTATTTAATACTCAGTATTTAATGCCTGTAGATGTTTTTGCTCCATATATATATATATATGAGTCAAAGTAAGGATCCCTTCTATGCAGGTTGACAATGTTAAAATGATGAAAAATTTCAGAGAAAAGTGTTTTTGAATTGATTTAGGAGTAGCCCTTTGACCCCATCTCTGGTTCCTTTGTACTATTCCAGTCATGCAAAGTAGGCAGAACTAACCATTTTAGTGTTTCCCTAATGCAGGAGAATTCCTGGCTGGCATGGATTATTTATTTTAAAAATAATCTAGTCTAGTTTGCAGCATTCCCCCGCACAGTCCCTACCATTAGGACATGCTGAGCATGTGGCCTGGGTAAAAGGCTTGGCTGGAATATTCTTTGGTATCCCCGAGTGCAAGAATGGCACCTTATGTCACTGCAGCCAGAATCAAGCTGAGCAATGGATTGGCCTCCACCAGTCCCAAGGTCAGAAAGGCCACTGAAAGTGGACCAAGGAAGTGGTATACAGAAGAAGATTCAGATTATATTTACACTATGCTTCAGGTTCAAGGTCAAAGCAGTGCTGAAGTTTGGGTTCAACTCTGAAGCCAACAGCAACACAATCTTGTTGTTCTCATGACAGTTCTGGACAAAAAGGCCAAATGTCACAAGATCCTATTTCTGGTATTTCCATAGTACTCACCACTATATTCCCCAAGCACCTTCTGAAGGTTGGGAGTCCTGGAAGACCAGCTGATCCTGTGCAGGTTTTGTCATTGTTGATCCAAATCTGGAGATTTGAATTTGAAATCTCCAACCAACCCCACTCTCTGAAATTCAAAGGGTTTGCCTGGAGGTTCTATTTTGTGACCATTTTACTGATAACAACAAAACAGAACAAACATTTTCAAAGGACACACGCAGCTGAGCAGGGAGCAATGGAATTTGGGGTGTGATGCTGCTGAGCATGGGTGGCTAAGCTCTATACAAGTCTTGACAGGCTTGCATGTTAGACAGAATTACCAGTTTTGGTTTCAACACAAGATTTAATTCAAACATTTTCTCTCTCACAAACATCATTGGCAGCTGTGCAAGTTCTCCCTTCTCTGCAGCTCCTTGGGGTAAAGTGCCAAAATTCTGGGTTTGCTGTTCACTTATTTCCCTTCATAAATTGTCAAACCGTTGTAGAGTAGCAACAAAAAACAGATTAGTGTGTCATAGTCTGATCCACTTCACTCCTGTATCCTGACCATTCTCTTGCAAATTACCCCAACCCCCATGCTGTTCTATGCTGCTAGACATCATTTTGCAAAACAATAGGGCAATGCTGACAGCGCTTTGTGCATGGCAAAAGGGTTTACAAAGTTATTTAAAATGTAGTAATAACCTGATGAAATCTCGGTGTATTTACTGTTAAATACATAGCTGGGTGTTTGTGCTATAGTTGTAAAAATTGCACTGTCCTGAGTACAGGGACTGCAATTAATAATAATCCCTTACTCTCATATGGCAATTTCCTTAGTGCACCTCAAAGGTGTTTAGTATCATCATCACCACTTTACAGCTGGGGAAACAAAAGCAGAGGCTTACCTGGGAACAGAGCTGGGAATAGAACTCATGTTTCTTGAGTCCCAATACAGAGAGCTAGTCACTAGACCAGTTGCAGGGAATAGAACAGCCCGTGTCTCACACAATGGGACCTGTACTTGCTGATACCTCTAGCTACTCCTGTAATGCAATTAAAGGATTTGAGGGCCGCTTCCTCCTGCTCCATCTGCTTATCCTCACACAAAATCCACGGACAAGCTGGCCTTTGGAATACTGGTAACATCAGTCCCTCACATACTATGCTTCAGAACATGAGGTTCCAGCGCCAGGGCTGCTTTGTCAATAAAATGGCATTCACTCATCTAGGATTGACACTTTTCCAAATGGCAGGGCAGCAGGCAGCGGAAGAGAAGGTAGGGTAGTGGCATTTTATCATTGGCACACTTTGATTTAATTTGCCAGAGAAACTTTGCCATTTTTGATGAGTCCCATAATAAATTGCACACACAAACCTGCATGTCTCTTTTATGCTTTCCACCCCATTCCTATACTCAATATACTCTCACTTTGTTTTTGATGTTTGAAGCTGTTCAGGAGAATGAATTCCAAGGGGATGGGTCAGAGTTAGGCAATGTCACAGTGTATAGTCTGTCAACAGAATTTAATGGGTCCAGAGAGAGATGAGAGATAGTGAAGAACTGGAGGGAAGAAAACTGGAGGGAATAAACACTGTGGGCCAGATTCTGATCTCATTTGCACCAGTGTAAATCCAGAGTAACTCCAGTGAGTGAATCCAGTTTCTCATCTGTTAACTGAGATCAGAATCTGTCCCTTTGCTAGATCATTCTGGAGGAAGTAAGTGAACGTACAGAGAGGGGTAAATAGTAGATACTTAAGAGTTTTAAAAGGCATTGGATAGTACCATTGTCATGGAGTCTTCTGCCTAGTACCTCAGCCTCGCATCTGGTTAGCACTCCCCCATATGACACAGCCTCTAACCTTTAAGGGAAGTCCTGGTTTCACCCCTGCATTGAAAAACTCTTAGACTGGACTTCAGCTTAATACAATGGGACTAGTCAGGCACTCGGACTGTGAGTGAGACATTGCGCTCGTCCCCCCAGCTAGAACTACACAACTAGTGAGAAAATTATTCCTGAATATTTCAGATACTGCTGAGTAAAACTAAATTTCAGATGTTCATACACCCATTTTTATTAGCTTTTGGCAAGTACTCATGAGAACTTACTTTTGTTCAGAGGGTAAACAGAGTAGAGCTTAGGCATTTGCCTGGTGAATTGCACCCAGAGTATGAGTAAATATCTTGCCCATAGCTAAAATGTGATTAATCACGACATGCAATTCATGTCAGGTGGAAGCAAAGGTAGTTCATAAAGATTATACATGACATCTATTCCGGGAACAGAACCAATATTATGTGACTTAGGTGACCAATAATGCTTAAACATTAAAGCACAATAATCTAGCACTTAGTGAATTGGTCACAACTGACCCAGAGCTTGAAATTTAGTTTTCACAAAGCATGCATTAAACAATTCTGAATAGGGAGTTCAGTCAGAAAAGTATTATTTATAGGCAAAAAGGCCATTAATTTGCTAAATAAATTATAATGAGTTATTTGCCCAGCTCCCCTACATAAATAAAGACCCAGCCAACCAGCCTGTAGTAGACATTTTTTTGGTAACGTGCCTTAGATAATCACAAGAGCACACCCAGTGCAGTCAGAGAATTATGGATCTAACACTTATTCACACATTTTACAATGCCAAAGATTCAGAGGGAACATGAACATAATAAAGTAGATTATACACGTTACTACAAACAAGCAAAAATGTTTTGGCAATGCAGGCAGGAAACATAGTTACAAAGGAAAAGATATTTAATATAAAACTTGCAGGTTATTCTCTTCCACATCTCATCAGAACTGCATTGTCTCTAGAGATGGTAGCAGCGGGGGGATGGGAGAAATGCAGTCAGGATGTGCTCCCAGGCATTCCGTATTTATGTCTGGTTGGCCCATTCCCCCTACATGGTGCGGTAACGGCTGGCTGTGCTTCCTTAATGTAGTCAGGGGAGTAGAGGAGAGATGATGTCCCTTATTGATTTTTCTATCTTAGAGGTGGCATAGAAGTGTCTTACAGCTCATGATATTGTGCTGATTTGGGCAACTTGCCCATTTATGATTGTTTTTAGTAATTTTTTGTTAAGGTTCACATAATTTATTGAGCATAAGGCAATGGTAACTCAAGTTCAAGTTATCTACACTTACGTTGACTCCTCTTGAATTCACCTAGCTTGAGAGCAGCTACACTGCTAAACAACACAAGCTTCACAGAGCGATTGAATTAGCAGCTAACGAGTTGTGCTAACTAAAGATGTACCCTATACCCCTGGCAGGCCAGCCAAGTTGAGTCAAAAGCGCAACAAAGGGTGTTTGTGTGTGGATGGGGATTGAGTTAACTCTGCAGTGAAGATAAGCCCAGCAAAAATTGTTACTATTGGGACTGGACACAGAGGAGAGTTTACTAAACTGTTACACTAAATTTTAAACAGAAATATTCTTGTAAAAAAATAAAAAGAACACAAACAATATACATTCGTTACTTCTCATGTAATCAGTTTCAGTCTCTAAACACATTAAAATGATCATTTCATAAATATTTGTTTTCATTTGTGAAAAATGATTGGCTAACTGGCTTATCATCATACCACCACTTTCTTTTGCCGCTTCACTCCTTTAAAAGAAATTCAAAGATTGATAGTTTAATTATCTCTTACCAATCTGAGAAGTTTATGGACTAATAAATAATACTACAGAAAACCTGCAAAATGTCTTCACAAAACATGAAGAAAACCTCTCTGTTAAGATCTTCACCACATTCCTCTACCCATTGGCTGTGACTTTAAGAAAACACAGTCTTCATTAATCAGTCACTGAATCAGTATTTTAAAAAATATGCCTTTGATCATGTCCCCTGGCAGGACCTTGATGGTTTTTCTCATATTATAAATTCATTTTTTCCAAGCAATATTGTGTTTTTCTTCCATTGTTTTGACCTCTGATGCTTTAGGGCTGCAAATCTCAGGCATCTGTTTGTCAAAAATACATTTTCCACATGGATGCCTTTCAGTCAAATGCAAACCTCAAGAGACTTTTGCACCAAAATAATTCTCAATCAACAGTAAAGCTTCTTCAGCTGATGTAAGAAGAGATTTGACTACTACTGTAGAAAAGGAAATTGGTAAAATTAACATGTAGCTGTAATTGAAATGGTGTTACTGTTGGCATTAAACAGGGGAAACATAGATGGAAGCTTTCTGAGGCATACATGAAGATGCTCCTAATAAAATGGAAAAAAATTCGCCAATTAACCTTCAAGACACAGTTCCTCCAGACCATTTCTCATGGAGATCAAACCTCAGTATTATACATCCACTTCATGACGATTTTATTATTTTTCCTTATTTATTTAATCTCCATGAGGTTATTTGGCCCTCTCTTGATGTAACAGTACAAGATTTTCCATATAGAATGCTTTTTATTCAGACAGCATATATTTATGAATAGGTATGCATAGAGGAAGCTGCTGCAAATCAGCTATGTGAGATGTGTTGTAGATAAATACCAAAGTACACTAATTTATGCAATGTATTGGGTATTTAAATGTCAACACTGCCTATGAATTGATTGCACATTCTAACGTATCATATTTCCTAAGGGTTAGAAGATCACTTTATCAGAATTGGATTCAATCTTAGACAGCTCTCAACAGCTCATAAAAACTGAACAAAGCCAGCTCTGTAACTCATTCCAGCAAATTACCCCTTTCCAATCAACAGGGTATTTTGATGCTCAGTATACAAGAGAATTTCCGTAGCTTGGAGAAGATGCATTTAGCTGATTCGTGAATAAAGGCTTCCAAACTCTTCTGGGATAAGCTCATGATAAATCACTTTTAGAATTTAACTGAAAACATTCAGTTGTCTCTGATGGATGGACTGACATGTCAATGTACATGTGATATTTACATGTTAGATATGTTCCTGTTATTAACAATAGGCCAGATCATAACTCTGTATAGCGTCATCGATCAAGGGGTTATCAGATGGCCATGAAGTTACCCTGTCTCACCTCTGTCTTCTTCGGTGGGTTTGACCACACTGTAAGCGTTTCGGCTCCGTGGGAGGCCACAGCGGCTTCCTACGGACAGGGGAATAGCTCGCGTTTGGCGAGTGAACAGTCTTATCAAGTCACCCGTGTGCAGGGTGAGTACTCAGTCTACCGCTCAGGCCCTCAGGCAGGGCGAGTGAACAGGAGTCTATTGCTCCAACCCCTACGCAGGGTCAGCAGAGGTGGCAATGGCTTCAGGCGGGGGCCAGGAGAGCAATTCTCCTGGGGTGGCTAGGGAAAAGGGAAAGGGGAGGGGGACACAGGCTCACCCGTCTCCACTGCGTCCCAGCCCAGGGCCCTAGCAGTGGCAGAAGCGGCTGCCACTGTGTCGGCGGGGCTCCTGCCACAACACACCGACTATAATGCGGCTTCAGCCACAGGCCGTGGCTGTCCCTGGGCTACTTCCTCCCCACTGACCCTAGGACCTGCCTCCTCCGTGCCGCGAGGATAATCCACCTGGGGTAGCGCCGTTAGTCCTTCCTCATCGACCGGGGGTAATGCAGGAAGCGCCTCTTCAGGGGGCAGCTCCTCAAGGTCGTTGTATGTTGGGAGCGGCTCGGCCTCGGGCAGCTCCTCCAAGTCCTGCCCCACTGCAGGGAGGGGCTCAGCGGCCGGCAGTTCCTCCAAATCTGGCCCGGCCTCCGGGGGTGCCCACCACTCGGGCTGCTCTAGGGTCTTGGCCCAGTCTGGCGATTCCAGAGCACAGTCCCGGGCTTGGGGTCGGGGTAACTCGACCCAGTCGTCCTGGCCGGGTTACCTAGTCCAGCTTCTCGAGGGCCCTAGCCAATCCCCGGGCCCAGGTGGGGCCGGGGTTCGTCAGCGGCAGCTAGGCTCTGGCCTAGGCCTCTGCTGGTGGGGCAGCACGTTTGCCTCTGGCCGCAGTCTGGGCCCTATTGAGCTCAGGGGCCAGGCTTTTGTACTTCCCCTTCCTGTTGGGGCTCCGCCCCACGGCTGCCAATTGGCCTGGCCGGGTGGTCCTATCATGGCGCGGGTCCCTTGTTGCCGGGCAGACTCCAGGGCAGGGCGTGAGTTGGGCCAATCAGAGTGCTCGTGTCCTTCCTCAGGCTCTGGCTCCGTGGGAGGCCACAGCGGCTTCCTACACACACCAAGAAGAAAGTGGGGGTCTGGCCTACAAACCTACAGATCTCAGGCTTCTACCAAAGCACAGAACCATCCCTGAGGAAACCCTGTGCCTCCACAGCAACCCTACCTATGTGCCCTTCATGGGGTGGTGGAGCATGGCAATGCTGGCTTTTGCCTGTGTTACATTTGTGGAGGCATCCCTGCTGAGTGCCAGGGAAAGAGAAATATGAGCATCTTTCCCCAGCAACATTCCTGACCCACCCACTAGCTCCCACACAATGGAACCCTGAGCCTATGGAGAGGAGCTTAGTCCTGCTGTATTGCTGGCTGACAGTCTCTCTGCCCCCTTTTTGGGCTTTGTGACCACAAGCTTTAAGTTTTTTCCCACTTCCTGAATCCGACAGACCTGTTGCTCAGCAACTTCCATCTTCATTCTTGGAAATATAAAAGGAACAGCTCATTGTGTGGGTGCGGATGAACACAAAACTGATCTGTCTTCTCAGACACTTCTTTTTATGGGTGCGTAAAAGCATATGCAGCCTGAGAACTTGTAACATTAAGTGTGAGAGTCCTATTGAGTGATTGCTCACAGAGGAGCCTGACATCCAATGCAATTGCTACACTTAATATTGCAGGCTGTTTGTGCCGCTCTGGTTTCTTTAAGGCACTGCACAATAAGATCTGGGACTTACCTTCATTTAAGAAAACACAGCACAGCTATCTTTCTCTAGGCATTTATAAAGCACTCATCCCCTTAGTAGAATCTAAACATATGGCAGTGCAAGCTGGCTATATACAGTGAGAAGTAAAAGCCAACTTGTCTAAGACCAAATTAAATTAACAGAAAAGCCCACTTGATTTGGCAGGTCTAAATTAACAGGTCTAAATTAACAGTGCTGCAGATAGTAAAGTTTTTATTTGTTTCCCAAACAGTAAAAAGGCAGTGTTCTCTACAAGTACAAATTCTAGGCTAGGAACCCTGAGTTCTATTCCCAGCTCTGCAACTAACTTGCTGTCAGACCTTGGGCAAATCACTTAGTCCTAAAGGTTAAAGTGTTTACTAATTTTGGGTGTCTCAGATTCTGGGTGCCCAACTTGCAACATCAAGGGCCAGACATTTTTTTCAGAGGAGCTGAGTACCAGAAGCTCCTCATCAGCTTCACATGGAGTTGTGGATGCATAGCACTTCTAGAAGGGCAGGATACATAGGGACACACTGGAGGGGGCATAGAGTTAATACTTCTACAGGTCTGTGGGACCATACAAAGGCATTGCTGGGCAGGGCCCCTGAGAAACAGTGTGTCTCCTCCCATGCCAGTCCAAGATTTCCATCTTCATTCCCATCTACACATCTTGATCATGCAACTATGAACAAACAAAAACAGAAGTCAGACCACCTGCTATAAAGATTAGGCAGGTCAATGTAAAGTTGTCTTATGCTAGAGTAAGGGGTCTACCCCACCACCCCATTTCTCTTGCATATCATGAGGTCAGTATTTAACCCAATGGAAATCCATGTCACCACATTTTTCAGGAGAATACGTTAGACAACAGAACTTAAATTCTCTACCCAAATCCTGTTGATTTTTCATGGGAACAGTGACACCCTACAAGCAGATACCCACCCGTTGTTGGGAGGCGCTGTATCAGAATAAGGAAAAGATTGTTCACAGGGTCTAGTTTCTAAATCATTGCTGTATCACTTCCATTATCCCATATTACTGTGAAAAGGTTCATCCACCTTCAGATCACAGAATGTCTCTCTAACAGGTGCACTCCAGATCGTGCATTTGGTTAAATGAAATGTCAATTTTTAAATATTTCCATCTGGAAAAATAACATGCCATAAAAAGACCAGCAAGAAAGAGTTCCTATAAAGGTCAGATATACTGGAAGTGACATACATCAGAAAGCCCCCAATAGTATCTGCTATAATCAGTTGACATGTGCAAGATATTTTCAATGCTCCTCTCTAAATGAATTTTTTTGTTTTGTATTGGGTAAGCTATACAGCTCAAGGAAACGTTTCCCTCTTTTGCCCAGATTTGAATGGTTGGATCCTTATCTGATTACGCCAGTGTAATTCTGAAATAATCTATTCTAGTTGATGGCATTACATTGGATTTACCCTAGGTTTAGAAAATACAGTGTCTGGCCCAATGTGCTTAATGTACAGTAAAAATACTAGAGAGACCAATAAAAAATATTACTTCACACACCTTGTCTCTCTAATATCCTGGGACCAACACGGCTACAACACTGCATATAGTAAAAACACTGACATTCAACCTGTAAGAGGTTCACAGCCTGTAACTAGAGAGGGTGAGATAATTCTAATCGAATATCTCTACAAAGAAAATACCACATATCACATATAATAAATATTTTAGTTCATTGTAAAGTTGGTGGCTTTCCAAATTATAATGATTGTGATGCACTGAGACATATAACTGGGGAACTTGATAAAATGCTACGGTCTAGAGAATTTTTTTTTGTAACTTAGTGGGAGTGCTGGAATGTCTCATACCAAAGCACATTTCTCTCCATCTTTATTTCAGCCAAAATCATCAGGTCAGCCTTCAACATGAAATGTTTCTCCAGAGTACTCACAGCTCCTACAATGGAGACAGAAGGCCTAATCACATTTTAATTGAGCCAAATCAGACTTCCAAATTCAACACAGATTCAAGATATATTTCCTCCAGTTAAAACATAAAAACACTGGGTCATCCTCTAACAAGTGAATAATTTAGAAAGGACAGCTTTGAGGATTTAAGCATGACAGCGTGCCAGAATGAAAACACATCCTCTGAAAGGGGTATTATGAAGAACAATTAAATATTTTACCTTTCTGACATCGTAGGTCCCCTACAAAAAAATTATAAACCCGTCTACATTGGTTGGGGTCACCACTGGCTCTTTGGGAAAGTTGGTCCTTTTCCCCAATCACCTGTTTTCTCAGGCTTTTCCTGTGGGGAGAGGACTGGCTAAGAAATGGTGATGAGATTGCAATGGGGCCACAGAGATGATTTACAGGAAGTAAGATGGACTATGCTATTATGTTCCATAATGAGGCCTGTGCTATGAAGGAGCTTATGCTGGTGTTTTTAATACAAATGTTAACTGATCTGGATGTAAAAATGGGCTCATGAAGCACAGTGAGTAACCTCAATGTGATATGACAATTTTACAACTTAAACTGGGGCAGCAAGAACCAGCTCCGTGGGATACTGTCGCAATTCAACATTTCTAGGTGAATTTGGCTTAAAGTTTCCAGATTCTGCATACCTGGCAGAAGAGATGTGGGATGCCTGTGGGAGATGGGAGCACAGGATCTCAATGGTCAGGCAGCTCTTTAAAAGCATCAGAGATCCATTTCGACAATAACACAAGCCCCCAGCTCAGAAGCCGCCCCACCAATCCATTTGCTAACACAGCAGGGTCTTCTGCAGCCATTTTTCCTGTCAGTGCTCGTCCCAAGAAGGTTTTCAGGTGCTTGTAGCTTCTTAAACTTTGAACTTTTTAAAAACTGAAGTGCACTTAGCTTGTTATAAAAATAATAAAAGTTTAAACATACCTTTAATAGTGAGCCTGGTTAAGCAATCTATTGTGAAATGACGCTAACAAGCCAGCAAACCCACATAGGGCTTTGTTTTGGGAACTGATGAGCACACTGTCCCGGCTCCAACAAAGCACTGGTTTAACTTTAAGCCCATGAGTAATCCCACTGACTTCAGGACTGAGAGTCACTTTTTCAGGAAGAATGTTTTCATCTAGCTATTGGATTCAACATCTTTTATTTTTTAAATCCAAAGTGTTTTGGGATGATATATCCGAGCAATTGAAAGCGGCTCCTAGCTGAGACAAGTAATTGATCTTAGAATGCTTCATTGCTCAAAATTAAAACAGGGCCAAATATCTTTCAGGTGTAAGGACAATGAAGCCAGTTTACAACTGCCTAAATTCATTCTCAGCAGAGTTACTCTTGGAAAGGATTGAGAACTTGCTGCCTTCCATTTAAAAGACATCAATGTAACAGATGTTGCTACTGCCTGATATCCTGCAATTAAAGAATCGGGGCTGCTTCAATAGCTAACAATTTAGCAGCTTATAAATGTTTTCAGTTTAGACAAATGTCCTAAAAGCATCTTGATTGTCTCTGATTTTAAAGCAATCAGAATTCTTTTGCCTGTATCTAGAATGAAAGGAAAAGACTTTGCACAGTAGTGAATGAATCTATCATTGGAATCTACAGAAGAAAATCTCTCCATGAGTAGGTTTGAGCTAAAATTTCTTGTAGTGATTTTCTTTTTTGGAATTTATTTTAGAAGGTTGTGAAACCATAAGTTTCTCTTTCAAGTGACACACCAAAGAGGCCGTCATATTTTAAGGATTATAGTACAAAATTAAATTAGTCTTTGGACCCAATTTTTCTCAGACCTCAGGTCTAACATGTTAGGGATGGCATCTTCATAAGCGCTCAACATTGGTTTAAGTCAATGGAAAATCTCCCATTGACATCAATGGGAACAGAATAAGGCTGATACAGAACACTTTTGAAAAGAGAGACTAAAGTTTCACTAGATATATTAAGATTTCCATTTACAAATATTGACCACAAATACCTATTAAGCAAAAAAGGAAAGTGAGGCTACCTGTAATAAAAATTTATAATTCTCCATTTTCTAGGCACGACTAGTAGAATGGCAATCAAAGAACTATAGAGAATCAACACTGATTGAGTACCACATTTTTACACATATTAATTATAAATAATTATCAGATCTAGTTATGGTTCTGAGTGCTTCCCAGTTATATATCCATAGATCTTGTTGCTCATATCCATATTTTAATCTAGCACAACAAACAACATATACATTTTTGCTAAAATAAAACTACCAGAGTTTTCGGTATGATATGGAGATGGGGAAGCAACTGCTGTACAACAGGCTGGAAAATGTACACTTCAAGGACAATATGTTATTAACAGGCAACAAGATATTAGTCAAGCACTACAGGCATTCTGCTTGCTTTAACTGCCTGTAAGTCTCAAAGTTGCAGGTGTATCTTTGCATAAGAACACAGAATGCTACTGCTGATTCAATAGTGTAGTTGTAAATCTGTTTTCAACTTCTGATAGACTATCCCATTTGTTTTAGGGAATTGTTTTTATCAAACAGTTAAGCCTTTGAAAAAGGAATAAAGTAAAATCTGATCCTATGCCTAATGT
The DNA here is from genome assembly GCF_026122565.2 of Emydura macquarii macquarii. Taxonomy (NCBI): domain Eukaryota; kingdom Metazoa; phylum Chordata; order Testudines; family Chelidae; genus Emydura; species Emydura macquarii. The sequence continues at coordinate 2,902,089 of NW_027131105.1, read as the reverse complement.
GATAGAATTTTTGTATTGAGCAGGTTATTTTAATACATCTGATTTTTCCCTCAACTGCTTCGCATCCTGGAGGAGTAAATCATATGACAAAATTTAAAGGGAATTTATCATATGGGTCAAGCAGAGTATTGCTATTTCCTCTGTGAAAATGGAAACACTAAATCATACATTTGTCTCACAGACAATATTTTGAAAGGCCTGTGTTCTTTACATTTCAGTCTCAAATCTTCCCACAACTAAAGCTTATTAAGAAGAAATTCATGTTCTTAGGGCATTCCCCTTCCAAATAACCAATTATCCCAAACACACCCCTGTTGAACAATGCAGACTTGTTCATCCAAAGTAAATGTCTTTTAATTAGAGATTTATTATCCTAACATGCTTTAGTTTCATTGTTGGCTTTGGCATAAATGTCCAGGTTTCAGAATGAAGGAAAGTGAAAATAGACAAATCTTAAAATCCAAGAGTTACTAAATACTATTAGATAACAGATGGGAAATATAATTAGCCTACAACTCAACCGTCACAGCTTAATTAGGGATCCTTTCCATATCACATACATAGGTCTCTATTTCTCTGCTTCATAATCTTATTAACTCTTCATTTTCAACCTTAGGTTTTGTCAACTGACAGGTAACAATATGGTCAGGGATTAAATGAGTGCTCTTGATATCTAGAGATGATAATGGCCCATATTCTTCTGTGTATTCCTGTTGCTTTGTTCCATGCCAACAACATAAAACAGTCCTAAAGCTGGCACAATGGGTCGTGGAGGGATAATTCCAGTGTAGAAGAATACTTTGATGGCAAAGGGCCAACATAATGGCTCCTACACCAACCTCCTTCTTTGCAGCTGGCAAAGGGGCTTACATGGAGAGAAAAACGGTACGGGCAGGACTTACCTGCCCAAGTGTTCCCTGGCTGCTACAGCGGCTAGTTGAGGCAACTGGCATCCAGTGTTATTTAGAGTCTGCACATTTATGATTCTAACTTCACATTGGGAACATGAGTGAAAGAATTACACTCAGCCAATCAGCAAATAGAAACATAAGAGGTGTCTTGTGTGGCCAATCAAAACTGCTCAAATGCCAAATACTTTATATCAACCTCAGTTTGACTTCAGGGCAAGCAAGACTGGACCAGAAGCCAATAGCCTGTGTCAGGAAAGGCTACTGTAAAAGACTTGTGCACTATGGCCTATGGCTAAGATGCTATATTAATACGTGTGATAACAGATTCCTGCCCCTTTAAGATAACCTACTGAGCTCAGATGGGATTGTTGAGAGGACATTCAGAAATGGTTTACAGGTGTAATTTTTAATAGTAATTTTGAAAAGGTCTGTTGGATCACTGTACATATTTCTTTAAAAACAAAAGGAATTATATGTGCATATGCAAGACCATCTTCTCTTATAAGCCTTAGTGTCAGGTAAATCAGTTAGTAGAGCTTGTAGCATATTCTGATTCCATGGATATAAGTTACCACCATCCAAGGGGAAAATCCTTCCAGCCTTCATATTCTGAAATCTCAGCTACTGCATCTCCATATCTTTTGTTGATATTCTTAACTTCTAATAGTATTTCCATTGTATTTATACATGGTTACTTCTTTAATAATTATATCTTTTAAAAAGAAAAAATATTCAGTTTCTTAGCATACAGTGATGATGGGTGCAGTGCAGGGACCTAAATAGAGTAGAACAGAACACTATGTTATCTTATGGCATGTGAGGGCTTTTAAACAAGCCACTTTAGATGCACTGCTCACTTATTAATCTGCTACTAAGCAGAATGATTTGACCTTCTGCTGGATCATGAGAAACATAAAGTAGGTTGTCTCCCAGCAAAGCAGACTGAACAATCCCATGGACAAGTGCAGAAGCCAGCTCTTTGAATCTCCCAATCATTTCAGTCTCTCCCTCTTAACCTGGGTCATCAGAAACAGGAAAAAGACTTAAATTCGTAGTCAACCAGTAGAAGGCCACTCAAACAAATGAATTATTTCTCACAAGCCTCATTAGAATCTTCACAAGCCTTTATTTCCCACAAGCCAGTGAATTTTCTCTTTTCTTGTTGCAGAAGACTGGCAGTTTCCTAATCATATCTGTGGTAAAAGATAAATATTTGCTTTCCATCTTTAGAAAGAACTGATTTACAGTTTCCAGGTCAAGGACTCATAGGATTCTATCTCAGAATGATTTAGTCTGTTTATAATGCTATAATGAAAGCATTCATCTCTCTGAGATGAACTATTGATGAAAATAAAAGTCTAAGTGGATATTACTCCAATTTCAAACCTAGAAATTTAGCTTCTATGAGAAGAGTGACCCCATCTTTCCTTATCTGTTGATTTAAAGTATCACTGTCTGATTACTTGCACTAAAATACTATTGTGGAACTGCATATTTCTGAAGGGAAGGTCTCTCAGACACTCACAATTTCCCTCTTACAGGGAGGTTGGATGTACCCTGGATTCCTTATGAGACCTTGTTCTGTGTTTGAAGCCCTTGCAGATACTGTGTGATACATCATGAATAGAATTGTGTGGATATGTACAATTTGGAAGGCCAATCATATTTCCCAGCCTGGAATCAGGCTCCCATCTAGTCAATGCCTCTCAAAAATAATTTGTTTACCCAGACACATGCTGAAAGAATGCACTGCTTATAGCCAATAAATATCAAGGTAGTTGAGTCTGCCTCATGAAAAGAAACAAGAAGTGTATCCGTTGTCCTAACTACTATTTATTTGTCATGTCCATGGTATGCTAATTTTTATTTTTTTCTAGAAATCTCTCAGTGGTGAAAACTAAATCAAATCCAATCTTTTGAATGTCATCCTTGCTGGGGAAATAAATAATAAAACAGGCCCAACTTTGCTATCATTGTTCTTGGCACTGCTTCATAGATTTATATTGTTCATACGTAGGTGGAAGTTTTCCCTGCCTTTCTCTGAGAAAGAAAGAACTTTCATTTAATCTAAGCCTTCTGACAACAGCACCCTAGTGATAAGGGATTATGATCTCTCAACCCTATTTTTTTAAACGGAGCTGCCTTACTCAGCTAATCATTAAGATAATGTAGAACATAATCACATGTAGTCACATCTGCCTGTGTGCTCCCAGGCAGTACAGATATATCAAAATAGCATTAGGTGACAGGTTACTGAAGATGCACTGCAAACACAAGTCTAACAAAATGTGAAAGATCCCTGTTTGTATTAGAGTACATTAAGTGAGCCTGAAGAGTAGTGAAAGGTAACTCTCGGGGAAGGCCAAAGGGAGGGCGTCTTGATCTTACCTATAATCTATTTAATATTAATAAAGAACATGAGGAAATTGAGCCTGGAAGGGATACTGGATGTATAGTTCTCTATTTGCAAACCTGACAATTGCTACACTGAAGCCAAGGAAAACTTGATTTTTGTTACATTACAACAAATCAGTTTCTCAACTTTTAATTGATAAGACTATAAGTAATCAGGTAGTAATTATTTCAGGTGCTCTTTATTTATTCAGTGACTCAGTTTTGTTTTCAAATAATAAGTTTTGCAGACCATTAGTCAAGGGCCTCAGGTATTTAAAAGTAAGTCAGGGGTAACAGAACTATATTAAGAAGGGTTGACGTCTACTGTGGCCTGTTACCTGATTTAGATACTTACATAGTTTACTGGAGACAGAATAGGAGGATGAATTGTTGGTTTTGTTAATCATGTACAATCACATCTGCCTGCAAATATTTATGCAGTAGTAATCCCTGTAAATCAGAACCTGTTGGCCCTGTAGGCTAGGTGTTTAAAATGCAACCTCTAACTTTGCACATGCTTATTTTGTGCATACTCTTTGCCTGCACAAACAACATTTGCATGAACAAACAGAGCAAAGAAAAATTTGCGTATATAAAGTAATATGCATCCAAATTAGAGGTTTGATGACTTTTTATTTCCCATTAGCTGTTCCACTGTAAAGCAATAATTTTAGAACATTTGGACATGTATTACTTTCTATTTGAAAATCCAGTAAAACCTTTTAATGAAAAACCTGAATGGGTCACTTCATTTATGAAAGCACAGTTATAGCACTGTGTATTCCCACAAATATTTCATAAGGATTTTTAATACAGAGACTGATCTGTATTCCCTTTGTAACTTTTAGCTACAATGAGATTGCACCCTTTACTGAGACTGTTCAGTAGCCCAAGAGACAAGGAATCATACCATCTCAAAATTACAGTTGCAGCTCTCACACTGTTGTGTGAGGAATTTTTCTCTGTCTACAAACCCTGTAAAAATAAATGAAATTAATAGGAAAATCCCCACATTTACTATAAGCAATGACATGGTTGTGACAAGCCAATACAAGCAAGGAGAGTCATAGTTAAGGCTGACACGGCACCCTTAAGTACTATGTTAAAAAAGATATTACAAGCAGTCCAATACCATGCATAGTGTGACATATGCAATTCCAAGGCAGAACAGGATGAGATGAGGGCAGAAACTCTGCCTTCCTTTAGAATTAGCTTCCTTTTCCTACTTTGAGTCACAATCCAAGCAGAGAAAAACAAATATTTTTGTTAATACGGCATAAATACTCGTAGGGTAAAATTATCAAAATTGCCTATGTGGTTTAGGAGCCTAAATCCCATTGACTTTCAATAGGGTTTAGGCTTGTGTATCACTTAGATGCTTTGAAAATTTTACCCATCACTTTTTACTGACTTATATTAGATACTATTTGGAGGGAGTTAAAGGAGCACAAACTGATCAATGGGACTATTCACATTCTTAAAGTTAGGTATGAGTTAAACTACCTTGTTGAATTGGGGTCTAATAATTTAGACTATCTTCACGTAAATCAATGGAGCCACATCAGTATTACTAAGCAGAACTGAGCCCTGTGTTTTGCCTTGTAAAGCTATAATAAAAGGCATCTTTCATAACACTAATTCCATTACTATGAATTTCTGATACACAGTAAATCTCTGCCTGTATACGTACTTATTCTCAACACTTATAGGCCAAAGAACTTACATCAGGTACAATATAACCACTCTTCAATGTCCATCGCTGAAGGTTTTCAAGAACAGGTTGAACAAACAGCTATCAGAGATGGTCTACATTTATTTAGTGCAGGAGGCTGGACTTGGTGTCCTTTCCAGGTCCCTTCCAGCCCAGTATTTCTTTGACTCAAGCCACAAAGAAAACATGAGAGGATTCATATGTAAGAACACCATCAAACAAGAATAAAGCCCTCAGATGGCTTTACTTGTTATTTCAACCTTACCATTTAATGAATCATAAATTCAGAAAACCAGGAGACCTTTCATTAGAGTAGTAGTCTTCTTTCTTTCTGAGTTAACTGCTTATCTTGTTTGTAGTTGGCCAGTGCTGGTCACACAGTTTCATTTCGTTTAGATAAATCAAGTGAGAAATGAGGAAAGCAATATGGGAAACTTATATAAAAAACAGTTGCTTCATTGATGCATATGCTGATACATGCAAAACATTACATGACAGCAGATAAGTCTGGTCAAGCATTAGGAATTAAATGGTATTTTGTGGTCATGGTCACAGTTATGATATGGTTAATCTGAAAAACTCTAATTCTGGTGTCTAGATACAAAACCATGAGCTGATAATCCCTATAAACTATGTGAATTCTTCTTGATGGACCAAGGAAACTGTGCAATGTTTTTTTCATCATTAATCAATTCCTGTTTTAATATTCTGCTCCCTAAAGACAAAGTGAATATAAGCCAGAAAAAATATAAAGATAATTCTTGTCTTTTATCATATCCATTGCACATTTTAGTATATTCTTTTTTATTATCATAGAGTTTGTTACTAAGTACTATTAATACCTTCTCCAGCTGTTAATTAAGATTGGTTTGAGTAGATTATATATCTGTTCCAGAGACAAATGAACTAGACTAAGTTCATTTCTTAGGGTTGCCAAACCTCCAGGATTGTCCTGGAGTCTCCAGGAATTAAAGATTATGTCATGTGATGAAACCTCCAGGAATACATCCAACCAAAACTGGCAACCCTACTTCTGCTGTTTTCCAGCTTGTCAATAAAGTGTCCTTAACAAGTATGTTTCAATACTAAGAACTCTTATAACTCTTGCAGTGTCAGTAGCTTTCTAAGTAAAGAATTAACAAAAAAAAATCAATAGTGAGGAAATTTAAAATGACTCATAATGAAAGTCTAAAGGAGGAACTGCACTGGTTTATTTATCTTTTGTGTATCTATCACCCTTGCAATACATAGGGAGAAATGTTTTTACTAGCTAATAATCTACTTGATACACATACACGTCAATAAATAAGTAGGTTTATGGAAAGCTTGTGTGGCCAGAAATCGAACATGAACCAAACTTGTGGGATGTTTCTTTCCAATAATCAGAACAAGTCTATGTTCTCCCTATGGCATCATAACTTGAAAACTGCAACCCTTCAACTTAATGTTTAAACCTAAAAAAAAACAAAAAAACAAGGGACATAAGATTATCATAATCCAATATATTTATTTACAAAGCTACAGAGAACACACATTGGACTGGGTACAGGAAGTAGAATGAATGCCAAAATTTGGCTTTTCTCCTTTTAATACAAGAACAGCTAAAACTTGTTGGTTGACTTACTTTTCTACCATTTAAAAATATTCCTTTGACTTTCAGTATTTATAGCTCTCAACTCCATTCAATAGAGTCATATTTACTGATTCTAAAGCCAGACGAAACCATTGGATCATCTAGTCTGCTCTCCTGTATAGAATAGGTAAAAGAACTCACCCAAAATAATTCCTAGAGCAGATCTTTTGGAGAAATTATCAAATCCCAGTTTAAAAATAATTGGACATGAAGTTTTGTTTTGGTTTTATGTACCTCAACATGAATCTTAATGGTACTGATCTAGTTCTTACACTTGTTTGGGGACTTCATCATTAGCTCCCACCAAATTATGTACAGTTTAAATGCTCTCTCCTTTCTCAAAGCATTTCCCCATAATCTCTAAACTATGTTTAGTATTGCTAAAGCAAATGACCACCAGTTTAACATAACTAATCTATCTAATGAAAGATAGACTCAAGAAATGATAGGCCAAAATTAAGAAAATAAGCTGAGTTAATTTCAGAGATAGTGTTCCCTGAAGCTAACATAATTTGTCCAAAAGATGCTTAATTTCACCCACATTTCATTTGGCAACTTCCAATAGCACCTCCACCAAATATTACATTAGGAACTTGTTAAAAGATCACATTTAAAGACAGGGATGACGGAGACTACAATCAGGCACCTGATGTCTCTGACACCAGTTTTTCACCATAGTAACTTCACTGACTTTAATATTGTTAACTTCCAATTTATACTGATGATATCAGAATATCGGGGGCCTGATTTTCAGAGGTGCTGACCACTGCCTCTCCTAGTGACTTCAGTTGGCCTTGTGGGTTCACAGCTCCTCTCAAAGTCAAAACACATTCACTTAAGCCTTTGTTTACGTGTTTTGCTGCTTTGAGGTTTCAATTAAGACTGCAGCTGACAGTCAGTTGAAGTACTATCTTGTAAACTTTCTGCCAGAAATTGTTAGAATCAACAACTAATATTTGAAATAAATTATTGCTCAAATCTCGTGATGTTCAATAATTAACTAACGAAGGCTGCACTGAAAAAAGAAAACAATTCCAACTGATACGATCCAGTGTTTCAGAACCCACTTTCAGTCTTTGTTTCTGAACCTTGCTCTCTCAGTGATGCTCACATAGAAGTGAGCAGCTCTGCATCTTTTTACACCACCATTATTAATCTGCACTTCCATGTTTACCGCAGGATACCATCTCGGCAAAGAGTCTTGTAAAGTGACACTGGCATAATTTATGATAACAGTCTGAGACAAGCATAACATTTTCAAGCCAAGAACTGTCAAATATACTAGTTTCCAAAACACCCACAAAAATAGCTCTGTCTGCTTCAGATATTTGTTGAGGTTGATTTTTATTTTAAAGGAACACCAACTTAAAATCTAAGCAATTTAAAAACACAGTTATTATTGGCAAACATTTCTGTTAAGGCAACACCCAAAGGCCCCATCTGGATTGGGAACCCCGTGGTGCTGGGGCTTGCAGAGACACAAGGAAGAGCCAATAGGAGATGCTGAGTGCTCCGTGGTTTTGTAAACCAGGCATGCTTTTAAGCCCCTAAATGTGGATTGAAAAGCCTGGCTTTTAAGCCCCCATTCTTAAAAACCTTTCCCGTTAGCTGTATCCAAAAGTAGACAGGAAGTTAGGAGAAGGGAAGACGTCAAGGTCACAACAGCAAGAAAGGAAAATTATTTTGGTGACAACATCCTCTGTGGTGATGAAAGATGGAAAAGACGGAGGCCAGGGAAGAATAAACATCAGAAATAACTAAACTAATGTCTTGGCAGCTGGGGGAGTGAGCATAGTGTGAATGTTATGGAAAGACCCTGCCATATTCTTTGCATGGGGGCAAATAAAGGCTTCCTGCACTGTCTGCACTCATCCCTGTGCAGTACAGCAGCAGAGGGTAAGCTGAAGCCTGTTATTTGTAATGAGCTTTTCAACTCCTTCCATTTTTACGGCTCAACAATTGCTTTTTCCTCAATTCACGTTGCTCTCTCCTCTGCCTATGATGCAATCCAGGGCAAAGTCATGGAACAACTGACAAATTTCTATCACTGTGGGTTTCACCTTTTGGTTAATAGGTTTTATTGCAAACTTCTTTAGACCTCAAAACTGAACGAAAATGGACTGATTCCTTAGCACTTGCGATGCACCGTATCTGCAAATGATTTGATATATTTAAGGCTTAATTACAAGACATTAAAAAGAAGGCAGAAATTTCCACCATACGTTTTAAAAATGCAGAATTTGGTTTATGTCACAGAAAGACTTGTAAACTTGAAAAAATGAATATATATGCATTACCCGCCTAAAACAATCAATTCTCTTCAGGATTCCATTAAAAGAATTACATCACAACTGGAAAGATATATAGAATTGAGCCAAAGATTGGATCATATTGGTGGGAAAAAAAATTACCTTTATATCTGACAATATGCAGTTTAACTAATTATTTATAACATTAGTATTAGTGTGGAAGGAAAAAGTAACAGATGGAAGAGTGTTGGGGCTCCATATACCATTGAGTTGGCAAAAACCTGTGTGTTGTATTTGTAATGTGTTCAATATCTCCTACAACTGGCTGTCTTTCCATGACTCCTGCACTTAATTCAACTCCAGGCAAAATTTTGATCTCGGGTAAAGCCAATGTAACAAGGATCAGAATTAGATCCACCAATAACCCCCACCACATTTATTTTCTATGTCTATTCAATTTTTCCCATGAAAGCAGCTTTTCCTCTTCCCACAATATTTTGAATTTAGTTTCAGAAAATAATGATTATACTCGGCACACTACGATTTTATGCTATATTTAAAAAAGGCTAAATTGTGGCTTTGCCACAAGCCCCATCAAATGGCTGCATTATGGCTGCACTGAGCCAGGAGCAGGAAGGAACCACATTGTCACTCAGCCCAGCACCTGATTTCCAGTTTTGCCCCTTGTTCTGGTGTAAAGGGACCTTAATGAGCACCAGGCCCAATATGCTTAGTTTCCAGTAAAAACTATACTTCATGTAGCACTCCAAGACCATTAGCAGGCTCTGGAGAGAGTCTCCTCCATCCTTATGAGTAGAGAGAATGGTTACACCAGCGTGGTCTGTATAAATAAATAAAGGGGCAGGGGAGGAGGGAAGTAGGGGTGTGGAACAGGAAATCCAATAAACCTCCAAAAAAACAACCTCCCCCCTCAAAACTGCATCGTACTAACAGCATGAGCTGAACTATGTCACACACATTTAAAGCAGTGGACATTCTGGAGGGTGTTAGTAAGGGACAACACAGTTTGCAAGGTCTGGGCCTGATCCAGAAACTTGCTAAGCACCTGCAACTCCCACTAAATTCAATGCAAGTTACAAGTGTTCAGCACCTCTCAGGATCAGGCCCTCTGTTACTGCTTCTGACCTGCTGTGTGCTGCAGAGCCTTCTAGCTGATATTAAAGAAAGATTATCATCCTTAGGGGAAAAATAACAAGGAAAGAATGTTTCCAATTATACAACAATAACTGGCATAGAACATCAGCAGCAAGCGCTGAAACTGTACATCTATCTGAATTCAGCAAACTCCGTCAGTTCTTGGCAGCAGTACCAGGATGGTCAAAGATTGCATCCAAAATTATCATTTTATTAGTTTCTGAACTGCACCAAGAAGAGGAAAGCTCTTCCCAAAGTATCTGCTTCAAGAGAGGGCAACAGGAGTATATTTCTCTCACTTGGCACATTGTACTAGTGTCATTTCATTGATTAGGAGATGGCTGAAGCTACTGTGATGCTATCTGGAATATAAGTGATCATTAATAATATTACTGATATCAAAATTGAAAAATTGCAATGAATCTTACAAAATATGCTATGTCAGGTACCATTGATAAGGTTATAATTTGCTAAATATAATAATATTGTTTATGTGTATGTATCAGTTTTGTACTATAAGTTCTAAATATGTTTGGTATATTTGTATTTCAAACTTGGGCTGTGTTTCTGGGTGACACCCCCAGACAGCATGGCAGCAACACTGAGCCTGCTTACTGGCCCATCAAGGGAACTCAAATGTACAATGAATCCAGAGAAAGAACCCAGGGGCTGCACCTTATGAGTCACCAGATCAGGTAAGAACATGCCTATGGACCAGGGAGTCTGAGGCTTTTCCATGCCATGTGCTGTGTGGCTGTGTTTGAGACAAAGAATACACAAGCCTCTTGGCAGAAAGTATAAAATGCAGCTGCACCGTCTCCATCTGGTCTTCATTCCTACTTTCAATCTCTGGACCAACTCATCTACAACTGAAGCTGTGAAACAAAGGACTGAGACCCATCCAGGTACTGGATGTACTCCAGAGGAACTGTACAAGCCTGCAAACTCCACAATTCTGATAGATATAGAATTTAAAGTCATTTGTATGTATCTGATTGCTTTGACCATTTAACATATCTCTTCTCATTTGTTTCTTTCCTTTTATAATAAATCTTTAGTTTTAGTTACCAAAGGATTGGCTAGCAGCGTGATACTTTGAGTAAGATCCAAACTTATACTTGTTTGGTAATATGGCTGACTCTTTGGGGATCAGGAGAACATTTCTGGTAAAGGAAAGAGAGTTTTAATAGCTTATCTCTTTACTGGATCTGGTTGCTAATTGGGAGCCAGAGACTGACATGCAGTAAAGGGAGCTGTGTAAATACTTGTTTTTAAAGCTACTTAATGACCAGTGTGGGGGATCAGAAGCACTGTTTGTGACTGGTTGGTGAATCTAACATTAGTGTTACCTACCTGTTTGAGAGAATCTGACCTTGGCATTTTCAGGTGGGCTACCCTAGGCATGGATAGATCATGGCTAAATGTGTGGGACTAGTGAGTAAGACAAGCCCATGAAACTATGAAGGGGGGGAGGGAGTAGTAAAAAGTAGAGGCTGGAGATGTACAGTCTTCAAACTGGATTCCATCTCCCAAAAGAAAGAAGATGTGGCCAACACCCCTTGTCTTACAGCCTTTCTTTGCTGAGTAACATCTGACATATCTTAGGCAAACAAGTGTTGCAATTACATTGGCAACAAAGGGGAAAAGGAGGCTGGGGAAAAGTGGTGGTGATAGAAGAGATAACTGGAATATGCTGGAATGCCTCCTCCTCCTGCACCATTGGCAAACTAAACAATTGTGTATGTGGTGGTAGGGTGGGGGTGGGGGGAAGGAAGCTATAATATTGTGAAAGCAGCAATGGAACAAAAAACTAAGCTTGATAAAGAGAGCTCCTGAAAAAGTGAAAATATGACATTTGCCACTTTCATCCTTAGTCGATACAGATATCTCAAGACATGCAAAATCCTTAGTTTATACAGATATATAAGGCACTCAAAATGTGATGAGGCACTGGGCAGGCAAAGCACATTAGCACTTTTCTAACAAAAGCCATGCTTAACCTAACATGATTTCTAAATTAAGTACAGGCAGACTAAGAACTAAAAGACATCCTCATATCCAAGTGGGAAAAAGCCACGTGGGCTGATAGGTTTGGCAAATGGAGAGGAATACCAAGACATAATGGCAGACAGTGGACAGAACACTTTGTTCTGCGGAATGTGCCAATTTGCTAGCTCATGCAATTATTTGCTCCTATGCTAAAATAAACGTTTAAGTAATTATGATTTTAGTTATTTAACTAACTTAGTAACTTTACTACCAAGAAGTTTGTATTGGGGTAGGTCCCACCGCTGACATCTAGCCAGTGCCTTAACTTGCCAACAGTCAAATTTATTGCTGTTCCACTTTACTACAACTCCTTTCATTGCACTCTTTGGAACATTAATACAACTAAAATTTCATGAACATTTGGTGAAATAATGGCACACCTGGCATTATGGTAACATTATGAAATTGTAGGAAGCTTACTGTGGGAAACTTCACATTGAAAGTCATTTTGGTCAAATGTATTCTTTTCTTTGCAAATATGAAGCAAAGATGTAAAATACAATGGACTTCTAGTGTTCTTCTGGAAACACTTTAAAAAAATGTACAGAGGATTGTTGAAATACATCCTGGTTGTCTAGTAATTTGCAGTAAATCAACAATCTGCCCTACAATATAATTTCCTATAATCCAAAGCAATAAAGCATACCAGAGATCTATAGTAGTATTTCCACAATATTTCTTTCTACTATCTTTTGTACCTTTTATCTAGAATTTTGCTTCTATCCTGCATCTTTTGTATGGTGACACAGAATCTGATCGTATGTTACACTAGCATAACTAAGATCAATATCTGAGATCAATATCTGGCCAATATCAGTATCTCAAGTCTCCGCACAATACTGATTCTTCATATACTACATTTTTCCTTTGTACAAAGATGTACATATGCTCTTCCTCACAAGTTCCTCCTGACAATTCACTTTGTTCAGTTAACTTTCCACTAACAAGACTCTCTTGTCTACAATATAAAACTATAACACAACCAAACTAATTCCTTCCCACACTCCTGTAACTATAAAATGCATGTCAAGCATAAGCAAACCAAATCACATGAGTTTATTGCATCTCCTGCCTCACCACCTTCTGGCTAACTTAGGACCTAACCACACATCCTTTACTCATTAAACTAGCTCCAGTAACAAGCTCAATAAAAGATTGATCCCACAGAGTCCTTAGAACTTGATCCTGCAATCATTATCAGATACAGTGCTACATTTGGTATTAAGCACTATGTCCATTACTATTTCCACAATCAGGACCTTATTTCGTAAGTTCTTCAGAAGAGGGACTTTGGGTCAGTCTGATCTCAGTTATGTCAGCATGAATGCAATTCCACTGACTTCAAGGATGTTACTTTAACCAGATTTATAATAGCATAACAGATCGAAAATGGGTTCTTTGGCTTCCATATGTCCGTGAAGGTCCATACACACCAATGATGCTATAAAATAGTGTCCAGAGCTGTGTTTGGGAAGGACTTTAAATCACCTGGCATTCCCATATGAGACAGTTTGGATACTAACTATACAGTCATACACATGGCCTGTCTCCCCATGCATATACCTCTTGCTATCAATTCCTTTGCTTAACTTCCAGATTTGAATCAATTTTCAAATGGCAAAAATCCAGCTATAGCAATTTTCAAATTCCTTTGTGAGGTGTTTCTTATAATCATTTCTGCTACAAACCTGAGACTCTACTCTGTGGATATTTTTTAGAAGTTAAAACCTGAAGTTCAAAAACAGATTGTGTAAGAACTTAAAACCAGTGAAATTTGGCCAGTATGAGGATAATTTCATGAACCACAGGATTCAGATACTCTACATTGAATTAATTAACAGCTATAGACTAGAAATGGAACAAATCTAATGGGTTACAATTGTTATACAATACATATCACATATGAAATCTCCTCTAGACATATAATTTGAAACATTCTTTGTTAGATAGCTAGCAACAAACTTACATTTGTGTTACAGCTAACAAAGCCACTGAAGTGTCCACATTCTTATACCCTACTAAGGTCCCATGGGAGTGGAGGGTCTGAGTCTGAGTCAAGCGAGGACGCTGGGTTCAAGCCCTATTGATTTGCAGTGTAGATGCAGCCCTGTGTTCTGGAAGTCCACCAAAAGTATCCCACAATCCTATGGGCTGACTTTCTGTGTCCTCTGGACACTGAAGTCTGGTGGACACTCAAATTTTCCCATTCTACACCACAAACAAAGGGCTAAAGTGGCCACATTTTGAGAGGGTGCTAGGAAGTCTGGGATATGGGTGGTTGGATTCTGACCTGCATAATGCAGTGTAGATACTGGAACCCAAGGTTCAACAATTCCAAATCTGGGGTTACAAGTGAGTGTACATGTTCAAGCCCTAGGTTAACATATCCAGGGATTGCTAACTCGAGTTCTACTAACCCTGGGTTTACCTTGCAGTGTTGACACATCCTGATCCCACAAACCTTTTGTCAAAGCAAAACTTTTTGATGCTACTAGATAGGCACAAGTTTTTTGAGATGCAGTTTTGTGGCTTGGAAGTGAAACTGCTGATCCTTGATCACAGAGTTGGGCCTTCTGGGTCAGTGAAACCTCACAAATTATGAGTTCTATAATGCTGGGAGTTTAAATCAATGTATAAGTTATGTTTTGAATTTCACCTTTGCTGTTCAAATGAGCCAAAACCAAAGCTAAACTAAACAGGTGCAAGACAATGCAAAAAGAAGCAAACAAAAAAAGTTCAGTGAAACCCATGCTAATTTAAACTGGCAAGTCTAGCAGAGTTTTATTAATAATTATGAGCAATAACAGAGAACAAACCATCAATTTACATGTCTCTTACTGAGATTAGATGATCACATGAAACTATCAGAGATACTTGGCCAGATAGATCAAAGGATTTCTTTGCATGTGAAGGATGATGAAAATCAGCAGAAGTTTAGGAAAATTTTAGGTAGCTACCATTTTGATATAGGTGGATATGACTTTTTTTTTTTTTTGGAGGGGTGTTTTTAAATAAGACTGGTTCAAATATTAATTTAAGTAAAAATTCTCAGACATCTTGAGCAGGAGTTGTTGGTTTTTCTAAAGGCTTGTCTAGTTGTAGAGTTATTCCCAAACAGCTATTCCTGATTTACTTCATGGGTGGATGCTCTTATTCCGGGATAAGAGTATCCACACATGGAGTTAATCAGGAATAGTTAATCTGCTTTAAATTTGCATCCTACCCTTTGTGTGTAAACAATTCCTTACTTCAACACTATGGCGAATGTTGAATGTTCAATCAAAACTGAACATAATTATAGTGATATGAACAGTAAGGGGAATTTGGGAAGGTAGGACAGGATTAATGCTTTTTTTGTCTTTGATGGCACAAATAGGAGAACTTCAGGGTAGCCCACAAGGCTGCTCTGGCATAAGAGCAATGAAACATCTGTCAGTCTTCACCTAACGCTTCCTGTGAATTGCAATCTAGTACAGGATGTTCAAGATTTCCAGAGGGTTGGTTTTATTTAATCAAACAGACAGCACCTTTTTGGCTCTCCAGAGGGTTGGGATTTTCTAAATCAAACAGACAGCACCTTTTTGGCTTTTACATAGTTGCTTTATAGCATTCTTTGAATATTTTTTTCATAGAAAATAAGACTATCCAGAGATAATAGTAAAGATTAAGGCTATACCTTCACTAGAAACACTGCAGCCGAGCTGCTGTAGCGTATCAGTGCAGACAATCACTACTACTACTACTACCCACTACTACCAAAAGGTGGTAGCTAGGTCAATGGAAGAATGCTTCCATCGACCTTGTGCTGTGTATACCATGGGTTAGGTCACCTTAATTACATTGTTCAGGGGGTGTAGATTTCTCATACGCCTGAGTGACATAGCTGGGTCAACCTAACTTTTTAGTGTAGACCTAGCCTAAAAAACCCCAGGAATTTGAAGGAAAAAAGCTTCAGGACCGCTGCAGCAAGTTTTCCTCCTCCTTCCTCTGAAGTGCTTCATGCAAGGGAAAAAGGAACCTGGGCTAGATGTATCATTGGTCTGATTCAGTGTGGCTGTTTCTAGTACAATAATTTAACAGTGATTAAAATTTTGACATTAACCAAACTTGAGGAACAGCAAACACACAGGGGGAGAGATTTCTTTGGCATTCTTCAGTCTTGAGAGACCATGGGTACGTGTCCCTGAATGGTAGAAAAGTTTACTCAGTTGGTATTATGGCAGCTGCAGCTGAAGAGACCCACTTGAGAGAGAAAATCTCTGCTGCATTTGTCACATTTAAAGATGGTGTTTCGACTCTTTGAGCTCTGCCTTCTGCGAGCTCTTTTCTCCTCTTCTAAGCTGGACTGTTTCCTCTTGTAACTTTGGAGACCTTTATTGAGCTCTAATTTCCAAAGGCTGCCATCCTGAGAGTGATCTTCCCAGTTATCCTCAGATAATCCACTTTTCATGGTACAAACGTTCCAGCACCCTATCTTTAAAGATATTTTCATTTTCTTACTTAATTTGCCTGGTGTGTTGATTTCAGTCCATTTGACAAATTATAAAATTCTGAGCACCCATTGAAGCAGGCAGATGTGACAGGACAACAACTTACTGTCTGGGGGCTGCCCAGTTTTATGGCGGGCGGTAGCTGTCCAGGGAGATACAAAGATCTCTCGCACCATCAGAGACAGCCCCTGCCACTCAACTCTACACCAGTTGAGTAAGGGCTTGAAACCGGTGACACTGCCTCTGGTGTTGTGGCAACGCTCAAGGCGATGCTGGAGTACCTCTCCAGGGAGCAAACCTGGGCAAATTTTATGGAGGTCCTGAGTTGCCCATGCATCTTGACCTTCCTCTTGTCATCACTGGTAAAGTCCAAAGGAGAGGAAGAACCAATGCATCTGGTACCTGATCCATGGCAGGAGTTGCTGGAGAGACACTAAAATGTTAGTACATTACTGCCTTAGGGGCTCCACTCCAGATTTTCTGTCTGAGTTTACTTTCATAGCCTTACATTTTCCTGAATTTACCCACAAGGCTGTGGGGCTTTTCTGTCAGGGGTTGCTTCCTTAGCCTTTCGCCCTCACAGGCGAACCACAAGGCAGTGAGGTTGATGAGCCGCAGGTAGTACCATCTTCCCTCATAACGGTAGCAGGCATAGCCTGACCTGACCTGACGGGGAGAGAAGTGAACTACAAAAAAGTTTAGAGCAGCAGGGACTGCAGCGGGAGCTGGGATGGAATTTGCTACAAATAAATCTGTAAATTCCACACCTGCAGGGAAAGAAATAAACAGTGCAGATAAAACATAGGGGATGTGAAGAAGCAGGAACAACTGTCACATTAAAGAAATTATATTTGTCTCTTCTTTCCTGAGTACTCTTACTATTACTTTTTCATGTAACCAGATACTATAATTGCCTCAGGCAGGGTGTGGGAATGGGAGGTGATTCACTCTGCATCTTATCTGCAATGGTCCAGAGTACAAAAGTATGGGAACTATTAAAACAATCTTTAAAAAATTATTAGGTCCAGATAGGCAACTGATCATTAGCTGCCATCAGTGGAAAAATGAGGTGAGTACAAGAATATTGAAAATATGAATATACTCCAAACATTATTTTTGTACCACCACATTAGTTTCATTTCCTTGTAATACATGCTTCATTATAAAAGGTATTTTGGCTTTTTATCTTAGTAATTACACTAGCAGCATTAGAAGGCAAGCATACATTTCATAGAGCAGCACAAGTGTTTGGCACAAGCTGCTTCCACACATGGAGCCATGTTAGGGTACTACAGGAAGATCAATAGACCTTAATTTGTCTTTTTAAATGAAAAATTGATTTTTGTTGATAATGAACCATTTTTCTCACTTTGCAGGAGATGCCTCTGTATGAATCACTGTTAAATTTCAAAATGTTAAACTTTTTTCTTCTTAGTGAAAGAACATTGTTCCTTAGTATATGGGAAGAAACAATCAACAAACAAAAAATGGACAGAAATTGCAAGAATAATTGCTCAATTTTTTTACTTTTTGGGACCATGCTCAAACCTGTGGAAGCAGATTTAAATTTGTCCGAATGCTTAGACATACCTACAATGTTGCACAAAAAGCCTTTTCATGCAGCATGAGTGGTACTTCAGATATAATATTATAAGGAAATCTGTCTTCATGACCACACAGTTAGTCTCCAGTAGAGAAGTTTTCTACATACTTCCTGCCACTGCTATTACCAGTTAAGCAATAATTCTGCAGTGGCAAAGTGAGGACTAAATTCCAATAGATACATGAAGTCTGATTTTCTACTGCTTATGAAAAGTGTCAGGTTGAGATCCTGAATGTAGGCCATACTTACCAGATGGAGGACTCTATCCTGGGAAGCTGTGACTCTGAAAAAGATTTGGCAGTGGGGGTGGATAATCAACTGAACATGAGCTCCCAGTGTTACACTGTGGCCAAAAGAGTTAATGCGATCCTTGGATGCGTAAACAGAGGAATCTCAAGGAGTAGAGAAGTTATTTTATCTATATTTTTGGCACCTGTGCGACCGCTGTTGAAATAGTGTGTCCAGTTCCAGTGTCCACAATTCAAGAAGGATGTTGATGAATTGGAGAGGATTCAGAGAAGAGCCAGGAGAATGATTAAAGGATTAGAAAACAGGCCTCCTTGTAATGATCAACTAAATAGATTGAGCTCGAGTCTAACAAAGAGAAGGTTATGGGGTGCCTTGATTACAGTCTATAAGTGTCTACATTGTGAATGAATATTTGATAATGGGCTCTTCAAGCTAACAGAAAAAGGTATAACATGATCCAATGGCTGGAAGTTGAAGCTAGACAACTTCAGACTGGAAATAAGTTGTAAATTTTTGACAGTGAGGATAATTAACCATTGGAACAATTTTGGTCATGGTGGATTCTTCATCACTGGCAATTTTAAAATCAAGATTGGGTATTTTTCTAAAAGATCTGCTCTAGGAATTATTTTTGGGAAGTTCTGTGGCTTGACCAGAGGATGACAATGGTCCCTTCTAACCCTGGAATCTCTGGACAGTGAAGTTCTCTCTCTACAAAGCAGATACAACATACTAACAATTCTAACTCCCCTTATGCAGTTCTGCTGCTAAACCTCATCTTTGATTTGGATAGAATACAGTTAGGAGCAAAAGAAGAGCTCATTTTTCATGTCATTCACATCTTGACTTCTCTGAGACTAATAATGAGGGTGCGTACGGCTGACAATTATGTAAAACTAAGTTAAATTTTTCAGCCAAAACTTTTTTCATCAAAAAGTGCAGATTTGGTGACCATGAAATGTTTTGAGAATTCATGTCAATCTCATCTAAGTGTCCATGTAGGAAAAAAAGCAAAAAATGTAACAAAAAAAGTTTTGTTTTGACATTTTCAGAACAAACGTTTTGTATTCAAAAGAACTTTTACTTTCAAAATTTTCTTCAATTTTATTAAAAATTAAAAACTGTTAAAAATTTCTCAAAGTCTAAATAAAATATTTAGTTTTGGTCAAACAAAATGTTTCATTCAATCCCAAATAAATTTTTTTTTAAACTTTTTTTGTGCCAAAATTTTTGGAAAAAAAAATTCATTTCAGGTCTACCCAAAATAACTTTTCATTTTGATTTTTCAGAACTGCCAGCTGAACCAAAAAGTCAGTTATCTGCACAGTTATACAATTATGGTGGTGTTTTTGTGTGATGTGGAAACTCTTCTTAGAACTGACCTGCATTTTACATAATGAAGAGCTATCAAATGTTTCTTTCAGTCATTATCAAGGTGCTGATTCTGCAACCAGTCAGATTTGAGGCATGGAATTATTGCAGGATTTGGCCTCTAAACTAGATTTGAATTGTTGTCCTAGTGGTGAAATTCTCTTATGTAAAATTACCAGTCCCCTTTACAGTAATAAACTATTTACAGATTCCCGGTGATCAGTATTCTGATTTAGTGGGAAACATTTAAAGTTTTTATCGTGGGGAAGTTGTAATTGAATATTATAAAATTACAGCCAAAATTAAATAGACTAATATCTGACTAATAAATTTCAGGGAATCACTAGAAATTTTACAAGAAGATACCTCAGTAACTCATCTCCCAAAGGTAATAGTGGAAAATCCACTGGGAATATGAGTTGTAACATATAAAAGAAAACACTAAGAACTGAAATGTAAGTATTGAAACAAGTAGGGAGGATGTTCAGGGGTGTGTAGGTGTGTTCAAATAAAATTAATGTTACAGTAATAAAGAAGACAATGAATGAATTAGGTATTAGAATCTAGGCCAGCACCAGAAAATCTGAATGGAATTTAAAACAAATCTTCCTTATTATCTGTATCAGTGTAACTCATGTCACAGAACTGGTGAATTCTATATAAAAACTGAACTGGGAAAACCAAAGATAATAAAATGTGTAGGAAACTGGAAATAATGAAACTGAAAATAATGAAGAAGAAATACATGTTATGACTGACTGCTTAAAGGGGCAACTTGCCAGGGTGATATATGTGCTCATATAAATTCTACAAGACAGATATTCTTGGGAACATTTGGAGAAACATTTTGGCAAGTGTTTAGTTATCAGTTTGGAAAGATAATTCTAACAAAAAGCTGTAATGGAAGTCTCTGTAATCTGACTAAAACATTGGTTTGCAATTAAATACTTGTACTGCTATCATGGTTTAACACAGGTAAGAACTAAGAATATAATTTAGAAATTAGAAGAAAATTGTGATCTCTATAAAATACAGACCTAAGCAGGATTTGGAGATGAGAATGTGGTTTATAATGCTAAAAAGTTGTTCCCTAATGTTTTAAATGAATATTTCCAGTAACACTAGGCCAAATGTATATACAGAATCAAGTTTCTTTATATCCACAAAGTATGATAATGAGAAAACACAGGTTTCAAATTTACTCTAAGAGACTGAGATGATACTCTAAATTAATTTGAACTTGCAACAGCAGGTCCAGTTACATACACTTTTAAATGGTTTAAAGGTTAATTACTAATTATATTTTTAATATCATTAATCACAGGATTTCATTTTACATAAAGCTTTCTAATACATGTCAGTGTCTGAGTAATCCAGGAGGCTACTGTCCTGCTGAATGCATTCTTTTGGCAATGATTACATCAACCAGTCAGCTCATCTCTTACACCCAGTTTATTTTGTAAGTAATCTGTATTATCTGGAGATTCCTGCAATAAAGGCATATGTAGCTGAGAATTCAAGAGTTATAGTTTAAATTCAAAATTCATCTACTTCTGGAGAGTTAATAATCTTAATTTAAGAGTTCACTTCTATAGTGCCTTCCAGGAGGGAATCTCAAATACTTTATGTATATTTATAGCCCAGATCACCACCTCCTGCAGTGAAACCCATAGGGAAAGTGAATCTCCATGATAACCCCCTTGTAGAGTCCCTATTATTCCACTGGGAGGGATGTGGAGGGAGGGGGTTCCCCTCATCCCTGTGGTGTATGCTGCAGGGCCCACCACCAACCTGGCAGATCCCCCAAAAGCCAGCACCAACTTTACTGAGGCTCTGTATCTCTGCAATGGCTCTGCCCCCAGAGACCCACATTTCTGTCCCCTGACAACACGACTTTGTTGAAGCTGCAGTATCAGAGAATCCCCCAGGATGCAGTGAACCCCTGGGGGAAAGGGGTACCCCAAAAAAGATAACAGAGCCTTGGGCTGTATCATCTTCAATGACAACTCCAAATTATCAAGTGGAGGAATAGTTGTGTGACATTCTTCCAGCTTGCCCTGTTTTCACCCCCTCTTACTATGTGGCTGTTGGACCCATGGAGCTAACTTCAGTCCCCTCTTTGGCACAAGAGACCCATGCATGGAGTGCCCCCTCCCAGCAGAGATATAGCAGAGTTATGAGCCAGTTCTTTTATCCCTCCAACACACCTGTGATGTAAATACAATCTCTGCTTTATGAACTGGAAAACTTAGACACATAGGCTCAGATCCTCAAAGATATTTAGGCTCCTAACTACACTGAAATCAATGGGAGTTATGTGCTTAAATACTTATGAGGATCTGGGCCATAACAATTCAGTGACTTGTCCACAGAAGGTCAGTGGTGGATCCTGCAACAGAACCTAGATCCAATTCTTCGTCTTGTGGCTTAGCCACAAGACCATTTAACATAATTAAATGCCTTTAAATCTTGACACGTCACAGGAGTTTGGTGCTTCTACCAAATACATTCCATAGGGTGTTTTCTAATCCCTCCCGATAGCATACGTTTAGGCATGAGAGAGAAAACATACTGCTTCCATTTTTGAAAGCCAGTAGTAAAAATGCCCAAATGCCAAGGAGTACATGTACAGTGTTTCCTGTGGGCTGACTATAGGACCAAGCCTACAAACACTTGCACACAGCATAATGGGATGTGTCACCCATGTAAAGTTAAGCGCCTACGTTAGTATTTGCATGATCTGATGTACGAGTCTCAGACTAAACTACTCAGAAGTCAATATTTATGCATATGAGAAAGTAACTCTTGCCAGTAATTCCACTGTGATCAAAGGGACTGCTTATGCGGGAAAAAATTACTTGTGTGCGGCTTGCGTGAAAGGTAAGTACCTGAAGGATTAAATAGGTTAGGAGTATTCTAAGTGTCTAAACTCTAAGTGATTTAGGTGCAGTGAATGAGATTTGCAAACCTACATCATTATGGATATGGCTTCCCTGTAAGCTCACCCGTACCTCTTTTGAAAACCTCACCCAAAACTATTTACTTTTCATTTTTAAACCAATGTGATGAAAGTAACTTCCAAACTTCATTAAAGCTGCTACTGAGTTTATTTTGTTGAGGTTTCAGTTATATACTAAATGTGAAAAGGGGAAGGGGAAAGAAAAAAGAGTACAGGAGGAAAAGGCAGCCAACATCATCCAACGTCATTTTAATTTCCATCCAGAGAGTAATATGAACATATTAAACACAAACAGAACAAGTTTTTTAAAAGACCATATGGCACTATTACAGTGTTTTAGCTGGATACAAATGTAATTTGTAATTTTATAAAAATTATAAGAAAGTATCAGAACATCTTTAAGTAATACATCAGTAAAAAATAAATCTCAACATTTGAAGAGTACTTTGAATATTCTTACAGTAAGAATTTTAAAAGTGCTTTTTAATAACAGTGCTGTAACTTGACATTAGTGCAGCGTGCCAAATAGATGTTAAAGCAAATATTTATAGTGAGTTGTACAATTTTCTATAACTGGTACACACAGGGGTCTGAGAACTAGTGTTAACTGAGGTAAGTATTTCAATTATAACCAAACATTACTTTAGTACCTTATATGCTGATTCTATCACTAAGAGAAAAAAGTTGACATCCCTTCATGTGAAGACTGAAACCTTACTCACATCATGAAACCAGCACTGCACCACTGAACATTTAGAAGTCAAAGAAAAATGGCTTCTCCAAAATACTTATGCTACTTAGAAAACTATGATCCTATGCCACAAAGAGTATTTAATACAAGGATCAAATTCTTTACATTTGATAGGTGCACCTAATTCTCCACGAAATAAATTATTTTGTTGACAATGCATGCACTCTAAGAAAGCCCGATTTCAAGATTTTGTAATTAGTATATCTCAGTAATTAAGTAAACTTCATTTAGATATTTCACAGTATATTTATCTCTGAGTAAGTATGTGATTTTTTTTACTAACAGTGACAGCACCTCACTGCTATGTCTACTGCCAAATCTTTGAGTAAGTGAAAAAGTGAAAAGCCACCTACAGACGCACGATACAATAATAAGGGTAAGAGGCACACTGTACTTCTGAAAACCATGGAATAACTCTCAGAGGTGCCTCAGAGGTGATCTTTTCAAATTACATCACTTTTTTTTAATTAAAGATCTTTATTGACTGTTTTAGAATGCAAAAATGTTGAATATTCACCATTCTATTGTTTAAACCCCCATTTTTAAAGAGACAGGAAACAGAGTTTAAGAACCAGTTCCTAGGACCTCATTTGCATATTACAGAACCTGAACATTTCTTATTCAAATTTTTAGTTTGTTTATACAGGAAGATTTTAGTCAAAGTATGAGAAAAGGGAGTAAAATATAAACTATTGCATTTACTTTATAATACGGTATGGTTTAAAATGTCAAACAATTGACCATTTTTCATAGTATTACACATAAGTACTTTTATACAAACATTAGCGCTGAATTGATAACTAAAGATAAATTGCACAACTACCTCTCTATCTCTTCATTTTAAAAAGTAAAATATCATCCCTTTAATTCCAATAATTTGGAACATCCAGTAAATGTTTAATCCATTTTCCATCCCTCTTTTTACAAATGCATTAGGAATGGTTTTAATGGACATAAAAATAGAAATATTTTTGTTAACAACTACTCAGTACCAAACTTAAACATGGGCTAGAAAATAATTAAATATAATGCATAATTATTTTGATCTTTTCTTGACAGGAAAGCAATGTTCATACTTACTGTAAAGAATGTAGCTAAACAACTGATTAATCAAAGAGATTTGATAGTAACATATACAGTAAGATTGTAACATATACAATTATCACTCAGTAATTTGTATTTTTGGATTATAAATTCTTGATAATTAGTGTACTGAATTCTAAATTCACTTCTTACACTTTTTAGAAAGATTTCCAGTGCATGTAAACATGAGAGATTGTGATTCTTTAACATTTTGAATTATGTGCCAAAGTTAGATTAACCAGAAGTGCTGAATTTACAGCAGCACATTTACCAAATAGTGATACACGATCCTAATTATTATTACAGGAATAATAAACATAAAGAGAGGTATTATGAATGATCAAACGGGGGAAGGAATGCTAACAATTGTTTGGATCAACATGGTTCTCTAAAGTTACAGTAATATGTGCCAAACGCACAATTAGGGTTATTAGGATATTGTGGAAAATTCTGCCCAAACTACATGCACATTGTGACAACTGTCACATTACCCTTCACACTTCTCTTGTCTGTTCCTCTCTTTCTCTTTGTTTCTCAATACCCCTTCCTACTCTGCTAGTTTTTATCTCATCCACTGATGTATGTTTCCAAAATGTACTACCAAAATCCAGAAAATGTAGGTGCAGCACAAAAACAGTTGAATTAGCATTTTTATTGTCCTTTCAATTATTGTGAAGCCCTCTCATCTCAATGTGTCTGCTCTGGGCTTAAAATTTTCCTCCTCCAATCTAATGAAACAACTGTACTAAGTGGCCTGGGACAGTCTTCAGAGCCTACCAGTACAGTCCTTAAGCAACGTTAGACTTTCCATAAAATTAAGGGAAACAATTAAAGCTTGTTATGCTATATATTATAAACATAAATACATTGCCCTAGAGTATATCTCTAAATTAATTCTCAAAGGTCTGCTGCCTTTCATACCATAGCTTCTCGAGTGCTTCAAGAAGCAAGGGAGACACTTGCAATCATTCTGGGACTAGCTATTATCTCTACTTTGTTAATGTTTTATAGGCAAATAAATCTCTTTCTCATGTTATATTATATTAACCCTGACAGAATAGGGAGACTTTTTGTTCCTAAGTATAAACACTATACAATTAGTGAGTTTTCTTTCTAAAACATAGTACTGTCTCACTGCAATGACAGGTTAGTTAAATCTAAAATAGATTCTCTAATCATCAGTTCTACCTTGGGGTTTTCAGCTTCACTGGTTGCTAGCTTCTTGTCAATAAGCCCCAGGTTGTGCAAATTAAGAATGGAATCAGCAATTATCCGTGCTGTCCTCTTCTGATAGCCTCCAGATGTCACCATTAAGATAGGAATTCTGTGGCTTCTGGCAGCCCTGAATACTACTTCATCTCTTTTAACAATTCCCTGCATATTTACAAAAATGAAAAACAAAGAGAAATACATGAATGTCACAGTTTATATTTTTACTTTTATGGATTTGTAGCTTATACCTTATACTTCTATAGCCTTGTATACATGAGAAATTACCATACTATATACAATTACTATATGTTTGATTTCCTAATAGGAATATAATGAAAATCTGTTAAATAATAATTTAAATAGCCCTCTAGTAGTGTATCACACATTATGCTTTGGCTTTCTACACAAGAACTTTTCAAAGACTATTTAGTATTTGTATTACGATGGTGAGTAGAGGTCACAACAGATTGGGGCCCCATTGTGCTAGCTACTGCACAGACTCATAGTAAGATAGTTCTTGTCCAAAGAACATACAGACACCACAGTCAAAGGATGGGGAAAATGAAGTATTATCTCTATTTTACAGACAGGAAACTGAGACAATAAGAGACAATGGCCATGATTCAGAAAGGCATGTAAGCACATACTTAACTTCAGTAGGACTGCTTGCATGTTTAGGATCAAGCAATTTGCTCAAAATCATAGAAGAAATTCCTAGTAGAACCAGGAACTCAATCCAAATCTTACATCCAAGTCCTGTGTCTTAATTACAAGATCTTCCTTCCTCTCCTTTTAAAAAGGGTACAATATTACTACTATAAGAACCTATGAATGTACTGTATAATTACATGGGGTACTTCATCATCCAGACAGTAGAGAATCCAAAAAGAGCACCAGTCCAGATCTATTTCTTGCTAACAGAGGGGAATGGTCTAAAACATGAGAATAATAGGAAAGACTAGCGACCAAGACTTCTATACTGTCCCTGAATTCAGCACAGTAAAGAATACCCATTATTTATTACATGTAACAGAGAAGCAAAATGCATTCGGTTTCAAGGAACCACATTTGGGGAAAGGGGAATTCAGAGTTACTTAATGAGAAAACATATTAAAATCCACAAGTATGGCAAAAGTAAAGACAATCCTAAAGGTACATAATAAAAGGTACAACCAACCCACTACAACTCCTCTGCAAAACAGTAAGAAAAAAGTAAGAAATGTAGCTCCACAATGAACTGTTCAAAAATCAAGAGGTTAAAAAATGACAATAGCCAAGGCCATACAAAGTATATGATACTGCAGAAATGGCAGATTCTGCAATATTAGGCTTCCACTGCAGTTTTGATAGCAGGAGGCCTGCAGTGCATGGGACTGATAGTGGGAGCCCCGGCCTAAGGGGCCCGTCAGCGCAGGGTGACCACTCTCAGCCCCGAGCTGTCAACAGCAGGAGCCCCCACTGTCAGCCCGTTCCTGCTCTCAGCCCCGGACAGACGACAGCGGGGACCTGTGCTCTCAGCCTCGGGTGGCCAACAGAGGCAGCCCCCACTCTCAGCCCTAGGCCCTCACTCTCAGCCCCAGGCTGCCAACAGCAGGAGCCCCTGCTCTTAGCCCTGGATGCCTGACAGCGGAAAATCATGGAAAAGTAATAATGGACTTAATTACTGCAAATCATAAGGTCCGTTATTCTTTTTCCAGAATTTTCCATGGTTTGTCTGCAACTCAGTTGCAATTTTTTGACAATCATGCCGCAATTCAAATAGGGCCTTAACTATAAATAGAGTAGGGGAAAGGAACTAAACAAGAATATTGGAAAAATCACTTAAATATAGGGAAAAATAGGGGCCAAACAGACACAGAATGAGTCTGTGCTAGACAAAGGGGTTAAGAAAAATAAGGCGGCCCTTTACAAACACATTAGGGAAGAATACTGGAAAAAATAAAAGAAATGAAAAAAGGAGTGAAAAATAATATTGAAATGTGACTATTTTAACTATTTTTAAAAATCTGTCCAAAGATTGCTTGCTTGTTTGTTCATTTAAATGGTACTATCCAAGGACAAAGGGTTTAACTAGGAATAGTGAGATGAAATGAAGACTAAAAATTCAGGAT
Organism: Emydura macquarii macquarii; assembly: GCF_026122565.2. Taxonomy (NCBI): domain Eukaryota; kingdom Metazoa; phylum Chordata; order Testudines; family Chelidae; genus Emydura; species Emydura macquarii. The sequence goes on along the minus strand of NW_027131105.1, from coordinate 2,874,158 downwards.
ACACATCAGGAAAAACTCCAGTGGAGTAGATTCTTCGGGGACGTAGTAGAAGCTTCAGCAAATGGTACCCATTTTCATATAGACTGGACTGAGATGTAGAAAAATACACTATAAGGAAAAACTCTGAACTTGCAGAAGGATGGACTAGATAACCGAATAGCTATGATTCTGCGATTCACAGAAATCTTATAAACACAACCTTGATAATTAATCAAGTGCCTACAACACGAACAAGATGATCCTCATAGAAAAAGAAAATACATGAAGAAAGAAGCAATATAAAAACATTTTTAAATTACAGAGGCATTATATATATTTCATATTATTTAGGAAAAGAGGTTCAAGTATTTATAACAAAATTAATAATAGAAGAGGGAAAGTCTATACAGTAAAAAGGAACAACAATCTTTGCACGGCTAGAGCACTTTTCGTTAAAGGATCTCAAAGTGTTTTACTAACACAAGTGAATTAAAACCTCACGACAAAGGAATAATTCAGAACTTAAATATGGGGAAACTGTGGCACAGAACAACAACTATTAAATAACTTGTTCAATATCACACAAGATGTCAGAGAGCCAGGAATAGACCCTAGATCTTCAGATACTCATTTCTGTGTTTTAAGCATAATATGATTTGTTTTTTGTTTACAACTGGGAGTTTAATTCAAACATTTTGAGAGTATTTATACCAAAATCCAAATGCTTTTGAGCTAAAATTCTCCTTTTCTAATCATGATTTCCATTTTCAAGAAGAATAGTTTTCAATGAAATATATATATTTCAGTGAGCACATAGTGTGTCCTGACAGAGCAGAAGTTGCATTTCAAAATCATTTGAAAAATACCATCAGTGCCACTAATTTCTCAATAGATTATTTTCAGACTGCATAATAAGAACTATTCTGATGACTCTTCACTTGCTTTAACACTTTGAAATGTATAAATTCAGCATTAATGCTGAGCTTCTCTTCTATAATCGATGAAAATGGAAAATAAGCATCATCACTCAGACACTGAACACCAACCCCATCGCATGCTGTTATTATTCAAACTTCTTCTGAAATGTCTGTGTCCTAAAGTGTTTTACTGATTTCTCAGAGCTCAAGATAGGATTCATTAGAAAAATTCCTAAGACAAATATGTATATAGAACAATATTTGCTGCATGTTATCAGCAAGGATGTATTAAGGGCAGATCTACAAACACTTAGAACTGCCTCAGCCTACACAGGACAAAGTGTGGATCCCTGAATCCAAAGGGGAATGGGACAGAAGCTAAGCCACAGTATTGCTGGCAGCACTTAGTTGATTGCCCGGCCCCTCCTCTGGCACCAGCTTCTGCAGACTGTTTACTTGATCACTGTGGCAGCACTGGAAGAGAAGGATGAAGACTGCTAAGGCTGTTATAAAGAGGTCTGCGATCAACTGTTCTCCATGTTCACTGAGACTAGGTCAAAAAGGAATTGGCTTAATCTGCAGCAAAGGAGATTTATCTTAGATATTACAAAAAACTTTCTGACTATAAGGGTAGTTAAGCTCTGGAATAGGCTTCCAAGGGAGGCTGAGGAATCTTCATCATTGAAAGTTTTTAAGAATAGGCTGTACAAACACCTGTCAGGGATAGCTTAGGTTTACTGGGTCCTGACTCAGAACAGTGGACTGGACTTGATGACTTCTTAAGGTCCCGTCCAGTCCTACATTTCTATGAAATTTGAAAACATTCAGCAGGAAGGACTGCCATACACACATCATCTCATTCTTTCTTTCTTTTCCTGTTGACTGCACTTAAGGTTTTGCAAGCTATGGACCAGGAACAAGACCATCTAATGAGTTAAGTGCTAGAAAAAGCTAACTTACAAAACTGCAGTTGCCATGTCTGTCCTTTCCTGAGGACTAAGAGAGGAAAGACAAGATACTCAGCAGAAGTTAGGATGAAGACAAGGAGGGAAGAGGAGGAGGAGAGATTAGAAGATGGGCTGAGGTAGAAGGAATTGCTTGGAAGGATGGTTGGACTTAATATACGGCATGTGGTTAAGGAAGACACAGGATATTTGGGACTGAGGGCCAAAAAGAGGGAGGGGACGCTCAAGATCAGAGAATAGAGTCATGTTAGGCTTCAGCAGAGAAGAACCATCAGCTGAGAGGATGTGACTAGCTTCTGGAGAGGTCCAAAGCTTCAGAGATGAGGGGACAAAGTTGTGGCGGATCCAACCCTTGATATTGGTATTCATTGGTGGAAAAAAACCCAGTGAAGTCTGTAGATATTATAGTGTTATACAAACCTGAGGTGAAATAGCAAGACCGCCCAGTGGGTCACCATCCAAGATATCAGTTCCAGCATTATAAATAATGATGTCTGGTCTCAGTTCATTTAATGCCCCTTCCACGTGTGTCTGTACCTTCTGAAGATACTCTGTGTCCTCTGTACCCCAGTCCAATTCAACCTTCCGCTTAATGGCTCCTAAAAAAATTGGTTTAATGATACCGAATCAAAGAAACAAAAGAACATGCTATAAAAGGAAAAGCAAGATTCAGAAAGAAGCAAGAGGAAAAGGATAAAGATTACAATTTATGAAAATTTTAAAATATACATAAGATTATCACTTAAAAACATTTAAGCAACACTCCCCTCCACCCCTCTCAAGCAGCAGCTAAATTAAACACTACAACCTGGAAACATTTTTATATTTAAAAGAAAAAAATCTGACATAATGAATAAAAGAGGACATATACAGATGGACTATTATTAAATAAAAGCAATTTCCATTTATATTTATCTCATAAATATTCAACAACTAGGAAGGAAATCAGTAAGAACAACATCAAACTGACAAAAGACACAAAAGCTTGAAAGTAGTAAAAGAAAGATGAAAAGAAAATTTAATTGAAATGCAGGACAAGTGCTGGCATGAAAGACAAAGATCATTAAGACAAATTATTAATATTTATTTGTATTACAGCAGCACCCAGAGGCTACAGTCAGAATCCCTTTATGCAAAGAGCTGTCTGGATGCCCAAAACTGCTTACCATCAAATAATCTTATCCTGTAATCAGGTGTGTTGGCAAACACTAATTCATGTTAATTGATTATTTTGATGTCAGTGGGGATCTGTATGCAGACCCAATTGTGGGAGTGAGGCCTAATTTATGTCAAATAGCTACAAATGGGTGAAGCAAAGCATCAGAAGAAATGCAGGATGGTGGATGAGGGTAAAAGAAAGGACACACAAAAGTCCATAGCGGAGTTATGTACACAGCAAGATAGTTTTGAATAACTTACAAATACATTAAAGTACAAATAAATAAATCAAATCCATGTCAGACTTTCTTCAGAGTAGCGACTATGGCTCATTATCCTATAGGTGCTGTACAAAACACACTGGGCCCCAGATTCTGACTGACCCACTGACTCTAGACCCACTGAATATAAACAAAAATTATAATGATAGATAATAATTTGTCCTAATAATCTTTGTGAGGCTCACTGTTGCATTCCAGTCCTCATCCAGCTTTGCAATTGTTCTGTTTCTTTCCATCTTTCTTTTATTCCTCTCAGACTTTTGCTTCCTTTGTTTGATATTATGCTTACTGATTTCTGCTCTTGTTGTTACATAAATGTTCATAAAATTATACACTGCTGTTCTCCTGCATACAGCTATGGACAACACTTTGCTCATGTTCAGGGGAAACAATATGATAGGTGGATGGAGTTTATAAAGAGGAGGGAAACAATTAGTAGAAAAAGAAAGATAAGTAGTATTCTGGTTAAACGGTTAAACGTCAGTTGTGACAATCATAGAATCACATCCCACAGCTCTCCGGGTACCATGTCCTCATCTTCAGAAAACACAACCTAAGATTACGATGTTTAATTACTTAGCATAGTTGCCAAGTTCAAAGTAGCTCCACAAGTGACATCTTTGGGGATGTGAGCATGTAAGTTTTTTCTGATTCAGACTCTCTCTCTCTCTAAGAAGAAATTAATGCTAATACTTCTGAGTATCTTACGGCAGGCTACTATAATCATTCCTATTTTACAAAATGGAAATGGAGGCAAAAGGAGATGGCCTGACTGTTTTAAAGTCACACATTCACTCAATACCAGAGCTAAGAATGGAACCCAGTGGTCCTGACCTGGAGTCTTGTGCCTCAGTCACAAAACTATCTTTCCCTTTTTTGTCCCTGAAGTGTTTCCTTTCCTTCTTTTTTTCTCTCTCAGCCCTGCTTTCTCTCCCCCCCTACCCGTTTGTCACTGTCTCTCTTTGACTTTTCTCCTCTGGTCTTTCACACTGGCCCTCTTCTCATAATGGTCCAATCCCCTTCCCCACACCTCATCAACACTTTCTTTCCCCCAATTTCTTAGTAGCTTCACTGATCCTGTCTCCCTCATATCATGGCTGCCCCCTGGGGATGTGTTGCTGTTTAGAGCTAACTATTAGCAGTGCTGGCCTCCTATTCCTCTCCACTGCATCACATCAGAAACAGTGGGATGAGGGACCTTGCAAAGAAAGCAATAAGTAAAGGAGGGAAGAATCACCTGACAACGAAGGATGGTCAGGGCATGAGCCAGGTTCAAGTCCCTGTTCCTCCAAAGACTTTTTGTGTGACCCTGGGCAAATCACTTAGCCTCCTGGTGCCTTGGTTCCCCAACTGTACAATGGGGATAATAGCACTTTCCAAACTCACAGGGGTGTTGTGAAGATAAATACATTCAAGACTGTAAGGAGCTTAGATACAACAATAACAGGGACCATACAAGTAGGATAGACAGAGGAGGAAAATTTAGCTGACAGGAGTAGTTTCTAGTAGTGAGGAAGAGAAGCTGAAACAGAAACTTTGCTCATGCTTATTATGAGTCACATTTCAACTGACATAAATGAGAGAGCCACATGAAGGGGGAAAGCATCTGATTGGATGTGTGTGGCTGATATGACTAAGAGTCTTTGTGTTTTCCATCTCACAAGAAGATACCAAGCCTAGTGGAAACAGAAGCGTGACAAGTTTAGCAACTGAATTTATTTTCAGAGGCTTTGGGGCAAAACTCACCCCAATGCAGAGAGGGCCTATGCCTTCCACATGATTCTATTCATGGCCTAAAAATAGCTGAAGTTACATGTAGGTGCTTAAATGGACCAGCTACACTTGAATGAATGTCACCTTCTAGATACTATACCCATGCTTATTTCATAAAAGACTTAACATTAAGCAACATGCAAAATGTTAACAGGATACTAAGGCAAGTTTGACTTGCTTAATTAACAGAGCAAAGAGGCAACATGAACTGAACAAAGGACCACACAGCAGGAAATGTAGAATAGCAAATAACAATTCACACCATTTTTTCTAAATACAGATATTAAAACTACAGAAGGTTTGCCATTTAAAATTAACAAGCTGCTCCATTTTTTTTTTTGAAAGGTTATAAACTAATTACATTCCATATGTTAGAAAACATTGCTATTTGATAAGTACAGGAATGGACTGACCAATTTTGTTTTAACTTCATCTGTTAGTCATTTTTCTCTTGGTAAACATGATGTACCCCGGACAAACATTTTTGATGTAATACTTAGAAATGTGTATGCTATAGTATAAACACTGAAGTAAAGTATTTGAAAAAAAAAGCAAGATATACTGCATTCCATGTGTTCCTTGTCAATCATCCAAACTAAGCAAGTATGCTGTTTATCAGAGTGACAGTTACATTAAAAAAATTAAGCAGAAAGAAAAAATTACACACTACACTCTGACAATTAACAAATCAAGCCTGCAACAGACATCTGCATTTTATCAAATTGAATAAAAAAAAATCAATCCAACTTTAGGCTTTTTCCTTTTAATTTAAAAAGCCAGACAATTAATTCTGACAGGCCATGATACTTAAGGGATATTCTATTGTGAAAAACCAAATACCCAGTGTCTAACAGTTGTGAGAGTATTCTATTTCTTTTCAAAATGCTTACATGGTATTCTGAGGTTTCTCATTTTCTAAAGGCTTATATAAATAACAATTCTGCAGGGAACATGATCCCTAGTTACACAAAGTTAGCTAATCCTGAATGAACCATTTATTAAAAAATGTTTAGTCTAATGAAAACATAAAAACAATTCTAAGTAGTGACAGTTGTCCTTAAATCAACAGCACATCTCGAGTATTACTCTAATGTTTCGCATGGTCTCTTGAATGGTTTAATAATGAAACCAGCTAATGCTGCCACCTTATATTTTAGAAGCTCATCCACTACTGAGAATACCTAAAATAAGGCTAAAGTTTTTTTTTTTCTGATGATGATCAATGAACACTTAATAAACTTTCAGGTAAACTTACAGGAAGGACACTATTACTTTTTGGTGAAATTGTCATTTTAAAAATCAGCATGTCACTCAATTACAAACGTAGTGAAATTCTCAAATAAAATCAAAACAAAACCACTGCTTTGCACAGTGAGCAGTATATAGTTGAATTCCTCTAATAACATCTGGAAGAAACATTACTTCTCATTAGAGGTCCTGCTATGCCATTCTTCATAACTGTTCAACTAGTGCTTCAACTACCTCATCTGAATGGTCCAAACCTATATCTTACACACCTGCTAAGCAGAGTTAACAAAAAGTATCATGACTATAATTTAACTTATTTCTCTCAATTCTTTTGTGCATTTTTGTGCCCTCAAATTTTACCCATCCAGCTTTTTCTATATATCAGATTGCTGCATATCATGCCTCACATGTCATGGCATGAAACGTCTCATTTGTAAAATGTTTGCCCTGTGAGATTTCATACACCAATACCATGGGGACATCATCATCTGTGTTAGAATAACCATGAAATAATGTTTCATCTCTAGATTCTACAGCATATTAGTAGCAGCCCAGCCATTTGGGCAACATGCATCTCTAGCCTCAACAGACGTGTGGCTGGTGCCCGACTGCCTTCATGTTTAGGTTAAATCATATATCTTAATCACATGTCTGTACAGCAGCTTTCTGTGGTAACAAACCTATGATGCCAATGGTAAACCTGTCTCTTCACATCTAGTTGCTGCCACTTTACAACAAGCATGACTGACATATCACGCTGTTTTGCCAATGTATTATGATTATTGCAAAAACAACGAGAGTCCCATGGCACTTTAAAGACTAACAAATTTAATTTCTGCAGGCATAAACTTTTGTGGGCAGCAACCCACTTCGTCAGATGCACGCGTTTTTGCTGTATACAGACTAACACAGCTACCCCTCTGGAACTTTTCACCATGGAAGGCACTGAATTTAGCTGTATGAAATGGAAATCTACTGTTTTTGCTGTATACAGACCAACAAGGCTACCCCTACAGAGCAACAAGGCTACTTTTCATTATGTTACTCTTTCTTTTCACTGGGTGAAAATGGCTCAATCCAATGGCACATATGTCAAAAGGCAGATGCCCTTAGGACGCTGAATAATGATCCAGGCAGAAGAAATCTAAAATCGGTGGCAATACAATGTACTTCCTGTCAAAGAGAAATTAGGGTAGTTGCCCTTAAGACTAGGACACACCTGTGGATGATATATTTGGTAAATAGGATGAAAAATAAAGTTGGCAGATGTAGGCATTTAAGACAGGCACACTGACCTCAACTTATTACTTTGAGGTTAGCCTCACACAGGAAAGGCCAGAAGACCAGTAGTGATAATGCAGGAAGGAATACATACAAATGGTGCACTTTGTATATGTGATGGGAAAAATACATGGAATAAATCAAACTGTTCCTATTGCTGTTGTAACTAAAAAGCAGAGAAAGTTAAAAAAAAATAAAATTTACGACAATGGCGAAGTCTAAGTAGAAACTTTTGCCAGTAGAGTAATGTTGCTTAGGGGTGTGACTTTACCAGCAAAAAAACGAGTGCAGACATAGTTATTCTGGTATGAGTGCTTTCACTAGTATAGATTATTATGCTCAGGGAACTGGTATAAAGTATCCCAGCACAAGCACTTTTTTGCCAATATAAACTGCATCTACACTAGGAGGATTTGCTTGTAGATCTACCAACAAATCTTTTTAGGATAGACTAGGTTAAGGAAGGAAGTTTAACTACAACTTCACCTTTAAAGAAACACAGGACAAACTAAATGGCTTCTCCTAATCCTCCTTTTTGATCATTTGGGGTATAATCTCAGTCAGTCAATGAACCAGAACCAATACTCATGGCTAATCAGAACCACAATAGACACTAAAGTTCAAATATTTGCTGCTGCAATATTTTGCAAATATCCTCATAGGGAAATGTTTTATATTATTGTCAGCAATATTTTTGTGTTATGTTGCCATATTTCACTTCAGAGTGAGCAGCATTTCAGTGGTGAATGAAGCAATTGCTCTGTGGTAAAAACATTTTTAATACTTTAGTATCATATCAGTTTGAAAAGTACTTACGTTTAGCAAATCCATCCCCTGGATAAATGTATCTATTGTACACATCCATAATATACACCCTATGATCATCCATGAAGTCTCTCTCATGGCCATTCCCCTATAGGAAAATTACACTAGGTTAATCTTAGCAAGCAAACACAGTATTAAACAATCTGTGAGCTTTAAGGAAATTAAGAATACAATGATATGGTGTTTAATGTTTCAGGTACCTTTTCTTATTTATATCCTTGAAGGTTATTCTGATGTGTATTTTTAGTATTGCTAATAACAATACTTGCATTTCTATTTGAGAATCTTACAAATATTACTGAAATCAGCATTACAATACTCATTTGTAGATAAAGAAGTATTTTCATCCCCACTGTGCAGACAGGAAAACTAAGGAACTGAGTGGCCAACTTGCTCAGTGTCACAATGGAAGTCTGTACCCAAGTCAGGAGCCAGGAATAGAAATCAGCTCAAATCCTGTGCTTTTAGCCAGATTATTTCCAGAAGTTTGTCAACTACTGAGGATACGTAAAATGAGACCAGAGTTTCTCTGATAATCAATGAAATGTTGAAAAAGTGAATTAACCTTCAGGAAAGGCTATAAGAGTAAAAGGACAATACAATTTAAGAAGAAACATATTACGTTCTACTTCTACCATTGTAAAGCCAGGAATCTCTATTGAAATATTGGACTTTGGGGTAGGGAGAGGAATGGTAAGGGGAAAATCATATTGTGATCATCATCTCCTTTTTCCACATTCTTGAATTCCAATATGATTTCAGTGATTGTCACTTGCACTCCTATCTATCATATAATATAAAACAATCTCTAATTAGTGATACAGTATGCTAAAATTATGTCAGAGTTGATGTAAGGAGCAAAAGCAAGATAGTAATCGGAATGATTTGATTAAAAAATATAGGAGTAAGTCCATAAAAATACAATTTTCAGTATTTTTGTTGTGCAATTTAATGTTAACTTAATAAAACTCTCTGGACAGTTTAAAAAATCTGAGGAAAAGCTGTAACTCTGATGTGGTTCCCAGTCCTGGAGACATCCAAGAGGAGAAAAGGCATTACAAAGCTAAAACTGGCTAGTACATGTGAAAGGGTGATGGGGAGTACACAAATGCCCCACTGAATATTTTTGGGCCACTGATATGACCTGTTAGAGGTGACTGAGCATGATTTACTCCACTACTTCAATACTCCCAGGCCCAAAGAATAGGGTACTACAAAGGTGAGGAACTAAAGACAGGAAAGTGCTGGAATGAGCCGTGTTCCTAAGGCTGATGGACTCAGTAGGTGCCCTGAGATCTACGGAACTTCCTCATAACACTGGCATAACTGCACAGTTAGAGGGCTCCTGTCCAGTCTGCTACCTCACATACTCCTTCCCCTAGAGAAAGGGAAACACTGTAGGAGGGGGTGATTTAGTCTATGATCTACAGATCACAGGCACAACAGCTATAAGGTCAGAGATTTTTTGGGAAGCATTTTAATGAGAAGCCTTGACTCCCTTTGAAAGATCCCATCAGAAATACAAAGTAACTACATTACATAATCTGTGGCCTTGTTTCATGGACAATTTTGGCATGGAGATAAGAGACATGATGGAAGATAACATATTCTTATAGATCAATATATTCCATCATAGCAATGAAGCTTCCTCAAAAGTGGATTAACACCCCATTAAAATACTGTATACATTTCTGATTAAAAGCAGTTTTAGTACACTAGCAGCTTTTCTAAAATAAATAACTTTTTATTGCTGAATAGTAAAAGTAATCAGCCTACAATACGGACTAATCAGGTTTGTAAAACAAATCCACAAAAAAACCCAACAAAAACATTTTTAGCCCTTTCTTAGGATTTTGTTGAAAATCCTACTACCAGCAATCAGATCAGCTCGCAGTACACATAGTAAATCATTCCACACACACACACACACACACACACACACACACACACACACACACACACACACACACACACACACACACACACACTACTCCATTAGCCTGAAGTCAGTCTTCCCATTACAAGCAGCGAAGGTCAAACGTATCTCCTGTAAAAGTTTGCTGCAATGATTATCCATGCTGAACTAATTATAATTCTGTTTAAGTCTCCTGTTTCTTACTGGATGCTGAGCCATTCTCAAAGATTGTTACGCTGCAGCACTGTATGTAGACCAGAAAATATTTTTGCATTCTAGCCACATGATGGAGCTACAACTCAGCTTAAATTTACAACAGTGAACATTTTATTAAGGTGCTTTATTTTCACAGACAAGGAGCATAAAATATAATCAAACACCAGGGTTGTGCTGAGTAATTAATAATCAAACACAGTAATTGATTATCCCAGGATTTTCTATAGTCAGTTATACAGACCACAGCTGTCTTAATTTTTACTGACTAGATCTCTGAGGAGGAGGTAAATTACTGGTAGTAGATGGCACCGTTTTATTAAGGAATCTTTCTAAAAAGTATATTAATTACCTCTGGAGGATTACACTGGCTGCTGACTGATAGAGTTTCCAATATGTCTGGTTTTCTCCATCTATCCTTTTTTTTTTTTTGGCCACATTTGTGTCCTTAGTTTCATTCACAGTTTACAGCATAGTATAGTATAGTATAGTATTAGTATTTTTAGATTATGTTGAATTCCAGCGTGAGGCTGTGGCTTGTAGAGTCCCTGGATTGGGCCTTGGAGTCGAGGGTGGGACCGGGCCCCTGCACCCCCTACCGACCATTCACTGGAGGGGCAAGAGCCCCAGCGAAGAGGCAATGGCCTGTGAGAACCAGAGACAGGACCGGGAGCCAGCAGGGAGTCGACATGTTAGAGCGGCTGCATAACCCTCACCCACCACTAGAGGGTGGAAGAAACACTAAGAGGTGAAGCAATTCCCTGACCTGTAGAGGAAGAGCTTTGTCACACTACCTTACTTTTGAAAGTCCATCACCAAAACCTTCTCAGACGCATGCATATATTTGTATCTTTTCTCCAATGCACAGCTCAATGTACAAGTTCTTGATACAATTCTTTTAGCTTGCTGAACAGCCAATACAAACACTCTGAAGTGACTTACAGCAGAAAGTTTCTGACAGTGCTAATGGTGGCTACAAATCTTTAGCATAAGCACAGTTTAAAGGAATGGCCTATAGCCAAAAGGAGCCTACTGGGTTTATATTTACAGAATGCACCTAAATAGTCTCTGGTGTATTTACATATTTACACAAACAAAATTCACAATGTTAATCTATGTCCACCAAAAATAGCCTTCTTTAACTTGAGTTAAACATTTATCACGCACAACCTTCTGGGAAAAGCTTAAAAAAAAATTAGCCCTATGCTGTTCCCTAAAGATCAGATCATTCTTGTTGGACAAAATGGGTGAAGTGAATTCCAGAGTCAAGAACTCTCCACTCAGTCCACTGAGCCTCAAAACATTCAAATGTTAGGACTATTAGCAAAGACAACACAGCTAATTGGAGCTGTCAAGATAGTTGTTCTCCCAGGCATCTACAGTAAAAGACATTACCTCACTCACCTTGTCTCTCATATCCTGGGACCAACACAGCTACAACAATGAATTTATCAAATGTATACAGAAATGCACCAGGAAATGAACTGATAGCCCCTGCAGACTTCTAAGACTAGATATCATATGTTCCTCTTAATAGCTCCACTTAATAATAACTATAATAAACCAACTGTAATAAAGCCTAGGAAGGAGATGGGTTTCAGAGGCTGAGCTCCAGCCTGAAATGCAACTTCAAAGTGCTGTCTACACAGCTATTTTTAGAGCCCCACAAGCGTGAGTCCCTCAACCTGGACTGGAAGGCTGCTAACGTGGGCTGTGGAGACATACCCTGAGATGTCCTTCCCAAATATGGTAATAAGCAGGTTCAGATAGAATATAAATTTACAGTGCTTAGAAATGTTTCAAGCAGCTAGAATAAAGCAGGATCTCTGTGCTTTTTGTTTTTAAGTCTGAAACAATAATAAAAAGAGTTTAGCCATGCTGTGCATTCCTTAACCTGGTCAGCTTTTCTTTAGTTTACTGAATGAGAAATTTCTACCAGTGGAAAAAAGTCTCCAGAGCACATGCTTTGAAGAGAACTAAGGATACCTTCATTCAGGGGCTCGCTGTCAGGGATCGGAAGTACACTAGAAGGATTCCCCTTGCCAAAGAATAAAAAATGTTACTGAGATCATTATAGCAAGCTGGGTCAGAAGCTGCAAAATGTAGCAAGGAAGGGTTCATTTTTTGGCACTTCAACCACAAAAGAAAAAAACCCTAAGTATCTCAGGTGAAAAAGCATAAAGATTTCCTGAAGACTAAATGGATTATTAAAATCCTGGTATCCTGACTAGCTTTAGTTGAGATTTCCCTTTCTTTTAGGTATTTCTAATGCATCCATCACTGTAGTTATCTAGGAGCTGATCTGAATAAAATTTAATTAAAAATGGTTACAAACAAGCCAGAGTATTCCCATATTCCTGACACACATATGCCTGCCAAAGATCTTACCAAGGGACATCATTCAGGAAGAACATCCTGGTATAGAATCATAGAGTTGGAAGGGACCTCAGGAGGTCATCTAGTCCAACCCCCTGCTCAAAGCAGGACTAACCTCAGCTAAATAATCCCAGCCAGGGCTTTGTCAAGCCTCATCTTAAAAACCTCTAAAGATGGAGATTCCACCACCTCCCTAGGTAACCTATTCCAGTGCTTCACCACCCTCCTAGTGAAAACCTTTTTCCTAATGTCCAACCTAGACCTCCCCCACTGCAACTTGAGACCGTTGCTCCTTGTTCTGTCATCTGCCACCACTGAGAACAGCCTAGCTCCATCCTCCCTGGAACCCCCTTTCAGGTAGTTAAGGGCTGCTATCAAATCCCTCTTCATTCTTCTTTTCTGCAGACTAAACAAGCCTAGTTCCCTCAGCCTTTCCTCATAAGTCTTGTGCTCCAGCCCCCTAATCATTTTTGTTGCCCTCCGCTGGACTCTCTCCAACTTGTCCACATCCTTTTTGTAGTGGGGGGCCCAAAACTGGACACAATACTCCAAATGCAGCCTCACCAATGCCGAATACAGGGGAATAATCACTTCCTGCGATCTGGTGGCAATGCTCCTACTAATGCAGCCCAATATGCTATTAGCCTTCTTGGCAACCAGGGCACACTGCTGACTCGTATCCAGCTTCTTATCCACTGTAACCCCCAGGTCCTTTTCTGCAGAACTGTTGCCTAGCTCATCGGTCCCCAGTTTGTAGCTGTGCATGGGATTCTTCCATCCTAAGTGCAGGACTCTGCACTTGTCCTTGTTGAACCTCATCAGATTTCTTTTGGCCCAATCCTCCAGTTTGTTTAGGTCCTTCTGTATCCTATCCCTACCTTCCATGGTATCTATCACTCCCCCTAGCTTAGCGTCATCTGCAAACTTGCTGAGGGTGCAATCTACCCCATCCTCCAGATCATTAATGAAGATGTTGAACAAAACCGGCCCCAGGACTGACCCCTGGGGCACTCCGCTTGTAACGGCTGCCAGCTAGACATGGAGCCATTGATCACTACTCGTTGAGGCCTATGCTCTAGCCAGTTCTCTATCTATTTTATAGGTATCAAGACAATCTGTGCAGTGTTCAAGTAGGTTTTCAGGCAGGTTAGTGAGCATACATCAAAAAGGTTTACATTCTTTGTGAAGCTTTCATCTATGCAAAGATACTTGCAATTTTTTGCTCCAAGGGTAACTGTTTTGAGACTTACTACATCTCAGCACAGATTGTACATGTAACCATGTACTTCATGAAAGCCACTGTAGTCATATATACCCTAAGACATTTCAAAAAAACAAAATTTTACCTATGAACATTTTAATTTTAGGGGCTTTCATTAAAGACTGTCACTAGAACCAAATCATTATCTGGAACTAGGTAGTCAACAAAATGCTGTAAGCACTTTCACAAAAAGAACAAGAAGCCCTTTTCTTCTTGCAGTGCCATCTGCATAAGGCAGGAAAACATACAGATCTAACAAATTTTCTCCACATGATGAGGGATGATCCATGCTGATTCTTCTTGAAAAGAATTACAGTGAAATATTTTTGGTCCTGGTGACTTATTACTGTAATTTATCAATTTGTTCTAAAATGTTTTCTAATGACACCTCAATTTGGGATAGTTCCTAAGATTTGTCACCTAAAAAGAATGGCTCAGGTTTGGAAATCTCCCTCCCATCCTCAGCTGTGAAGGAAATTGCTGTGTTCCCAGTGGTTGTGTAACAGGCTTTCTGCTTCTGATGTACTTAATTTTTTTCGCTGTTACTTTGAGTCTTTGGCTAGCTGTTCTTCACATTCTTTTTCGGCCTTCCTAATTATATTTTTACATTTCACTTGCCAGAGCTTATGCTCCATTCTATTTTTCTCAAAAGGATTTAACTTCCACTTTTCAAAGGACGCGTTTTGCCTCTAACTGCTTCTTTTACTTTGTTGTTTAGCCACCGTGGCACTTTTTTGGTCCTCTTACTATGTTTTTAATTTGAGGTATACATTTAAATTGAACCTCTATTATGAATATAATTAATTAATATAATTAAGCTTACAAAAGCTTAAAAATAATCATCTTTCCTATGCAGGACATTAGACCTCAATTCAGCAAAGCATTTGAGCAGGTGTTTTAAGTTCAATTGCAGTCAAGGACCTTAAGCACATATTCAAGTGTTTTACTGTCTAGGGATGGACTGCTGAATTGGGCCTCAATGAGCATGGATCCACTCCTTAGTTTATCTGAAATAATTCTTCCAGAAAAATTCTGTTTAAAATAAAATACAACTGATTTGCAGTGAAAGTTGCATTTAAGTTACCATATGCAGGGAAAGTAACAGAGCTAAGTGTTGCCAACTTTCTCATGATTTTATTGAAAGTCTTGTGATATCTGGTATTTTTCTTAAAACCCACCTGGAATTGAGTAGCTAGATCAGAATTTCAACTTCCAATAACAACAACAACAATAATAAACAAATACATTTATCTGTGGTCATGGAGAAAAGTTTGAAAATGTGGACTCAATACACTCTAAAGACTCAGAAACCGGAAGACAAATAAAATGAACCCAAAATGTAACAGTATTTTTAAAACTGAAAGATTTTAAAGCCAGTCTAATGATATTTTGAGGCCTGACTCATGCTTTTAAAATTCCTGGCATTGGCAACACTGGTTATAATTTTCTGAATCCTATTCACTCTACAAATCAACTCTCTGGTTTCCCAGTCCTAAGGTTTAGCATGTACTGCTAAACTCATCCTCCAAAGCCAAATCCTGAGTTAATCAATACTTGTGGTCTGAAGAAAGCTGATCTGTTGGTGGCTGTAGCAGGGCACTTAACTTGGGCAGCAACAAAAAGAACCCCCTAATCAGGACCTTAACTCAGTGTGGCTCAAAATGATTTCTTCCTGAAGCTTTAATTACATGCACTGTGATACAAGAAAGGTAAACAACACATAAAGCTTGAGGAGCAAAGAGGAAAAACCAAACAAACCTTATAAGCTAATCATAGGGGAGAAAATTTAGGTAAACAAATTTTCAGAACTAGATTGAGAAGGATTAAAAATAGTGTATACAGGAAGGCAGAAAGATAAAACTATCTATAAACCTGACTGATTTCATTGCTAAATATAATCTAGAGAAGATACACAGTAATCAGCACTGAAGGAATCATCAACCAAACCTGAATATCAATGGAACTTTGTCAGAAAGCAGCATCCTATTGATTAGCAGATAAATTAATAGGTAAGAGCAGGCTCTCCAATAACTTATTAAATAATTGTGAATATATTTATTCTATCAGTGTACTAAGAAAATATTTACGTAATTATGTAATATCAATTTAAGAAATATCAGGTCAGGTAATTAAATGTGTTATAATGGGGTGCTTTATGCTTATTATGTTATACATTTATTTCCCAAGTCCTTTCAATTAAGATTACCTTTGCATTCTGTAACTTACATTTTCACCATAATACTGTTGTTAGAAAAATGGTATTTTTGAGTATTTCTGCTTTTTGGGAAAGCTTTATTTTATTTTATTTTGAACAGCATCAACCATGTGAATCACTCACCTGATGAGCATCCAGATCTATAATAGCGGCCTTAGACACTCCTTCTACTCTTTCAAATAAAAACTGGAATCATATGTAAGTACAGAGGAAAGAGAAAAAAAAACAACAGTCAGGAAAGCAGATGAGGGATTAGAATGGAAGCTTGACACTTTCATGGTATACTTCATTTTTAACTGAATGTAGTGTATATATTTCTTATTTGCCAAAAATTAAGAGCTAGATAATTTTGAAACTCTGTTATAGAAACATAACAATATGTGAAGGAATAATTACAGAAAATACAGTTAGGCTTTTTTACAGTTAGAAAGCTTCAGAAGCTTTATGGACCCAATACACAATAAGAATCATGTGTTTGCATAACATTATATACATGAACTACATTTATAGGTCAGCTTTCAGATTTAAATCTTATAACTCAAAAAAAACAAAAACAAAAAAACAAGTTCCAACTGCTTGTATTTAGAGCTGTAAGAGGTGATGCAGGTTATCACATCATCAATGGCTTACATTTCTAAAGGATTGTGTAGGAAAAATATATTATGTGGTTTGTGATAATGACAGACTGAATTAATATAAAAATCATCTCTCTCAAAAAATGTTGGAGAATGTTGTAATAAGAATCAAACTATACTTTATAAAAAGTTACTTTATGAACTAGTAGTAGAATTTATTAATTGCTATTCCATATGGCTGAGAAAGCATATAATGTTTTTCAAAAATTCTTTTAGTTGTAACAGTAACAATTCACTATTGTTAACTAATGGATGGTAAAAAAATATCTTTAGCACTTGTACAAGCTATGGAAAAGTTACAGTCCCTAATTTGCACTGTAAAGGTTGGGAGTCGCCGTACAGATTTTTGTGAACCAAATATACAAAAAAAAATTAGGGTACTGCATCATATAGTGTACAGTATTCATTTATATCTTAACATTTTAATTATTTCTGGTAGTACTTTACTGTATACTATCACACGTACTGAGATACACTTTGTTAGAGTAATTAAGTCTTAGTAACAAGAGGCCTTATTTCAGTTTCTACACATGCATATTTGTTTATAGAATATAAAATACTAAATATAATCAAACATTTCAAACTCTACTCCTTCTCTTGAAAGGTTATTTTCAAAGACTTCACACTTGTATCTAGGAAGACAAAAGGCATTAAAGGCAAGATCCTGTAACTGGATCAATGAGGGAGGATACCTATGTCCACACAGACTTCGGCAGAAATCAGTGGAGCCCCATGTGGGTGCCAGGTTCACCAACTTTAGAATCAGGACAGTTCCCACTGAAGATTTTAGGACAATTAATCTATGGTACCTTTAAAAGTTTTTTTTGTTTTGTTTTTTTTTTTAAAGAAAAAATTGTAACAAAACTGTATTGGGTCATATTTACCTGCAGTAATCTGATTCTGCGGCCCTTCTCCGCACAATTATCGTCCACATCAATGACAGTTATACATGCATAAATGCTGCAACATCAAGCCTTATACTACTTTAATACTGATCCCTGTCTACAGACTGTTTTGTTTACTCCTGTTAATTAAGATGTAAGTTAGACTACTGATTTCACAAACTTAGGTTAATACTTTTTTTCATTTGTAGATAGAGAAAATTATTTTTTTAAATGTCCTACCTTAATAGCCAGTGTGATGTCAGCATATGCACAAAAGCCTCCACCTTTATCACTTGAACAGTGATGGAAGCCACCACCTGAATGTAAAAATGTAACTTTAAAGAAATAGCAGGCTAAAAAGCTAGGTACTGTGGAAAACATTGTCACTGCAAATGTGAGGTCAGTGTTTGTTTACTTAAGCAATGACCACCGTTTTTTTAATTGAACAAAGCATCTAGAACCCCTAACCCATTTTCCTTATAGCATATCACATCCAATGTGACCTCTTCATGTTCTATATATTTGGTCTATCAGGTCCCAAGATGAAGGAGCAGTCTGTGTCCCAGTCTGAAGGGATCTGACCCAGAATCTGGAATCTTGCAACCATATGAAGAACGAGGCTCAAATGAGATGTGTGTAGCACCCTACAATTATACACTACACTAGAACCCATGCCTTTGTAGTAAGGCTCTTTGCATTCATGGCCCAACCACTCTTAGCCATGTGCTCTGGTTTACAGTAAAACAGGAGGCCAATTCAGCTCATCAAAGTACCAAGTGTAAACCCACTCGAGGCAGCAACCGTGCAACAGGCATGCTCGAGTACTATCTTCCTCTACTACAGTAATATTCTAATGCATTATCTAGGGGGAAAATGAAACCCCCCACAATGTACCCAATTCACTTGTGGGAGGGGTGGGATGGGTAAGTCCTTCTCAATCTTAAAGTCAGGGATCAGCAACAGCTCAAAACAAGAACTGTCACTGACTATCAGTCAGTACAGCCCATTAAAATGTAGCATAGATGCAAAATACTTTGAATCAACACTAAGATCAAGAATGGATTTTAAGGGTTACTCTTTAAAAATGTATATACCAAACATTCACTATATAGCATTAATTATTTTTAATCACAAATACAATGCATTTTTCTTATATAAAAATCCATAATACTTTACTGATAAACCAGCCACATATATATCTGACCCATACAACTGACAAACATAATTCCGCTTTAATTTCCACAAAGTATGTCTGTCTTGTAAATTCTGGATGTTTACTAAGTAGAAGATTACACTAAGAAACAATAGAAAGATATGCCCAGAAGAATGAAAGAGGTAATATTTTATATTTGCACATAACAAATTTATTTTCTCTCTCTCTCTGGGGGTACGAACTTTTTCAGATTTTTCTTTTTAAGACATGATGGCTGCACAGATGCTCACTATGTGGGAGTTACCGTCTTTAGAAATATCACTCAAATATATGAAAAGGGTGGGAAAAATCCAACTTCAGTGACCTCTATGAAATCCAAAAGCAAATTATAATCGACTATTCCTTCTACAGTCATTGTCCTTCCTCCTTTTGCTCTATTATGGGAAAGGAACGGAAAGGGGGCCAGATTTATTCCCACTATACCTTTTATAATTTATTATTACTACAATTAAGTCTCTTTTTAAATGAAGTAATCTCAGTCATTCCAATTGACCTACTGGAAAACACCAAATAAATGGCTGAAAATACAACAAATTGAAACATACTATAACTAAGCTCTCACTACAAAATTAAATGTTTCAAAGATTTCTGAGGCTGGGAGGGACCAAAGATTCTTTGATTAAAGAAATGGATAATTTGACATCAGTGTAGTGCATCTCTTTCCGGAGGGCTCTTTTTTCTTCTGTGACAGAATTACTGCATATGTATTTAGCAAAATAATGTAGTTAGGTGCCACTGCTATTTATTTACTTCATGATCAGATTTGCATGCAAATGTGCTGCTGATAATTGATGGTAAGCAATGTAATATATGTGTGCATACAAACATATTGCACTTTTCAAACAATTAAATTTTATTCTTTCACATTTTTGGTTCACCATATTAATATTTCAGTTTTGCAGTGAAACAAAAATGGACACTGACAAAACAGAACAATGCCGTCTTGCAGGTAAGTTAAATGCAGTATGGTCTCTGGGGTTTTTTGAGACGCTGAAGGGAAACTGCATTGCAGCAAGTTATGGAAATAAAAGAACTTCGAATCCTGCTGCAGTCAGAACAAATTTCTCAACAATTCTAATATAGCTTCATTTAAGTGTGTATTAAATGGCATTACTTTATCGGACGGACTTTCCCACTGACTCAGCGGCGAATTCACACACTGCTGTCAAGGCCCTGGGCTAGCACACAGTGAAGTAGGGATGGCCTGGGTCCCCCTACCATGGCCACCACCCACCTCTAGGTGGCGGCCCATGACCCTATGGACTCCGGTCACTAGGTCTTACTGCCCTGCAAATCATGGCCACCCTGTTGACTCCAGCCACTTGGCCTCATTGCCCAGCAAATCAGGGCCATCCTATCAAATCTGGCCATTAGGTTTTACTGCCCTGTGAATCAGGGCCATCTTCTTGACTTTGGCTACAGGACCTTAGCACCCTGTGGATCAGGGCAACCCTGTCGACGTTAGACTAGGGGTCTCACGATCTCAAGGCAGCATACAGCTCAGAGGACGGGGTGCACTCACCCTGCACTGGACAGGGACCCCCCAACCCTGTCACAGTGAGTAAAAGGAATTTTCTTACAGCCCAGTTAGATTCCTTCAAGAAACCTGTGTTCTCCAAACAATGAGATGGGAAGGAACATTAAGGTAAAGTAGAAACTCAGAATTTATTCCTCAAGAGTTTTAAGTTTTAAATGTTTATCCACTTTATTTTTGTCTTCTTCTGAAGCATTCTGTACTGGCTACTGCTGGAGACAGGATGCCAAACTGGACTCCATCAGTGGTCGCTCTGTTCCTCTAAAATTAGGCAGATGCTGTAAATTAGTTGTTCAACAAGGGTACAGTGATAATGCTAACCTGGTTTTTCAGAAGTGTCCTACTGTACTGCCACTATCAGTTTGGCAAGTATGGATATAAACTGTGTCCACAATGATTATCATTACATATAGAATGAGGAACAGAACACTGGAAACAAATAACATTTTCTTATTCATAGAATCTGTGCCCATAATTAAGACCCTCTAGTTTCCCAGCAAGTATTTCATCAACAATTTCATGTCCTCACAAAAATACTATATCTTTTAAACCTTAAGTAATTAACAACAAATCAATTGTAAAATTTCTAGTAACATTTTATCTGAACATATCTTTTTTAAAATCACTGTCATCCTTGTCTGCAAACAAGGGATGAAATTCACCAATGTGCAGAGGGCCACCACATTTTTTGCCTAGATTGCCTATGAATGACTTAAGTCTTTATCTATCTATCTTAGGTAATTATATGTCCCCCATTACTTTAGTATCTGAATGCCTTCCAGTCTTCAATAAAGTTAACCCCGCACAAAACCCCCATGAGCTAGGAAAATGCTATTATCTCCATTTTGTAGAGAAGAAACTGACACAGAGAAACTAAGTGCCCAAGGTCTCACACAATGTCATCAGTGGACCAAGGTCTTCTATGTACCCAAAGAGCGCTAAAACTACTGGACCATCCTTCTTCTCCAAAATAGGAACTTAAGAGGTGCACAAATCTTGTGCAGATCCTGGAGTGAATTTCACACTAGATATTTATTTAATAAGAAACTGTAAAGCTTCCACGCTGCACTTAACACAGGATAAGGATGACAGTGAACTACATAAAACCAAATTCAAGGTAATTAGAGATTTGATTACTATATGGCATTTGAAAAATTATTCTGGCAATAAATATGGATGTTCTTTAGCTTTTGAATTGTGTTATGATTTCAGGTGATAATAATGTATAAATAAACATACTATATTTCATTGTATGTTGCCACTGAGGCGGTATTTGATGTTACATGTCTGATTTTTAAAAATTTAATTTAATGAAAATTGTAAAACTTATTGCAATAAATCATGTGATTTTTCTTCCAAATCCTATTTTTTCCTCCATAATTTCCCAGCTGTCTCATTCCATGAGCTTCTATTGCTTCAATCACAGTATCATAGAGTGGAAAAATTAGGTTTTCTCATGTAAATATTAAGATTTTCAGTACCACATTGATACTGTCTACCTTTAGTTACTTAATAACAGAACAATGAAGATTTATGCCCCCAAATTAGCATTCCATTGTTTGTTCTCTTTTCTTAGAATAATCTGATTATGTTTTGTTTAGTCACAAGACAGTAATATGTATTATATTAGACGAAGAAACTAAAATTCTCTTCTCTAAATTCTCTAAAATTAATTTTCTTCTCAAATTCTTTTCTAAAAGTTATTCTTCTCTTCTCTAAAATTAGCATATCTTCTCTAAAATTAACTTTGGACATTTACATTTGAGATATGTTTGGCTATTATAAAACCGGATATAGGTCACGTTGGGAGGAAATAACTTATTTTTCAAATAGTTGGCAAAACTTCAGTTGGTTAATTTCATTTGTACTTACCCACGTTGATTGCCCAGCCTCTGTCAAGGGCAAGTTTTCCTGCCTTTAAGAAAAGTGCAATAAGAATGTCATGAATGTGTGAACAATAGCATTTAGGGCATTATTCTGTACCCATTAGGCATTTCTAAGGTTCCCACATACTCTCTAGATGCTCATTCAAGTGAATGGAAGTTTTACCAAAGCAAGGCATGCTGGATCAGAACCTTTAACATGATGTCTGTATTTCATTCTCTTGAGATTGTGCATCTAAAATTAACTTTGCTATACAGAGATGAACACTGACCCCTAGTAGCCAAACTGAAAAATGCAGAAAATATGAGAAAATTGTTCAAATAGGTAAAAATTCCAAACATAAAAGCATGAGCAAGAATAAATAGCATTCAATCCTATTTGTATCATTGGAGTTTATATAACAGTCCTTGTAAAAACAAATGTACAAGCTCTAAATACTGCAAACATATTAATACACTTAAGGTTTCCAGTGAGAAAACCTGCAATGTGCAGTGTCCTGGGATTTGTTACAAAGTAACATTCATACAGTTGAGCATCCTCAATCTTTTTCCTCAGATACATGGAAATGGTGACCACTGCTCTGTTGTGCACCCGACATTCAAAGGGGAAGAATCAACAAAGAAAGGGCCCACTATTCTGGAATTAAGAATATCTGAACTTTTAAAAGAAAAATGTGAAATATTATTAGCAAAGAGCAGACAGTCTTAAAGGAGCATTTCTGCATTTGAAGGCCAACATTATTTTCTTTCACTACGCTATTCATTGATGAGTGATAAAATGTCTTCAAGATACTTCAAGTGTCTAATATTTTTAAAGGGCATATTACAATTTCTAGTAAAATAAAATTATTTCCCAAACATGATTGAATGAAAATTGTATTTGTAAGGAGAACTAGAAAGTTTTGAAGTGAGAGACAAGGAGCTCTTCCATCAGTAAGATTGGTCTTTGGATACCTCCAAAAGATTATTTGATATTTAAGAAACCAGTGGGTGGCAGGCTATTTTCCTATCCAAACACTGCCAACTTATCCAGATTAGAACTGGAGGAGTGATAGAAGGGCAGGATGCACAAGTCACAGCGCTTCTCCACTCCCTCCTCATTCAGCATACATCCCAGGTATTTCTCATGGGAAAAAAAGTCCCCCTACAATGTCAAAAACCATCACAGATTGCCAGAGGGACTAATGGTGTAGCAGTAACCCTGATGAGAACACTAGTAACAGCACTGACAGTAACAGAAGGCACATATTTTATATTTCTGAATTCTTAAGAGCATGTGGACAGCTTAGGCCTTTATTTATTGCTTGATGAATTAAGCTTATGGAGGCAGACTCTATGCATTTTAGAAGTGGAAGAATATTTCTACGATGAGAGCCAGAGAAGGCTCAGAACATAGTGTAATTAATGGAAATCACGACCAAAGAATTACCACTATTGTTATTTATTATTTGTATTTTTTCAGAAGACAAGGTACTGGGCTAGATGGACTATTGGTCTGACCCAGTATGGCCATTATGTTATGTTCTGATTACAGTAGCACTAGGAGCCCTACTGTGCTAGGTATTATACAGACAGAACAGACAGTCCATGCCCTAAAGAGCTCACAAAGCGGGAAAAGCTTCTCCAGATAGCTGCATTTATGAATAGCAAATAGACTGTTTATAAAATGTCTGCAAGTGATCACATAACCAGAATAGAAATGCTCAAAAAATCCCTTAAAAGTTGATCCTTGGCTAGCCCGCAAACAATCTGAAACACCTGAGCACACAAACAAACAGCTGTCAAGATCCTCAAGAGAATTTCAGGGCTCCTGGGATATTAGGAAATTCTACATATCCTTATCCCTTCCTTGTATTACCTCTCCTAACTTTTGCTTTATCCCTTATACTTTGCTCCTCTTCCTTTCACTAAGCCACAAGACAATGAAACCCATACATTAATGTGTTTTAAAAGTTTAGGGGAACTTCATGGTATGCATCATCCTCCCTCCATATCAATCTCTGTGCTGACAGCTCTACTAACGTGCTCCAGAAATCAGAATGGTCCCATCACCAAGGACTGTCTATAGCGATTCACATCACACAGCAGAGAAAGATCAGTGCAAGCTCACAGGTAGTGGTGCAGGACTGTCCAGAGGCAGTTACAGAGAGCCACTACAGCACTCAGAGGAAACCCCTACTAGGGAACTAAAAAGAGTTTTAAGCAGCATGGCAAGGGCCCTCAGACATTCATGGGAATTATTTTTCTTTCTTTCCCTCCCTCATACTGTAACACAAACACTTAAAAACTACAGGCCCAATTCTACCCTCAATGATCCCTATGATCCTTTCCCAGGGTTGCATGGATGTAACTGAGGCAGAATTTCACCCTATTTGTTATTGCTGCTTTGAATTTGCAGGTAACTATATTCCAGTTGCTTATTTTAAACTTGAATAGGCTCTAGTAAAGAGGAAAGTAAAGTCCGCAAACAGTTAAGTCTTCACCTCTCACACATGGATCTACTTTTGCCTTTTCCACTTTGGGCACTGGCAATATATTGTCTACTGAAGAAGTTATTCTTGTTTCTACCTCAGGGACTTTTATCCATATTAATAAAAGGACACATCTCATAAGGGTCGCAAAATGTAGACAATAACATTATCCTTTTCCCTCTGCACTTCTTGTTAAGCAATCTTTTATGAATAATGTAAGCAAGGATAATATTCTAGATAGTTTGCCTACTTTGTCCACGTTTCAAGGAAACTTTGGACTGTACAACAGCATTAGAAACGGTTACCAATATATACAAGCACCTTCACTTCCTCCATCCCTTTCCCCCTAACTTATTCTTCTTTGATCTTTAAGAAAACACGGTGAGAGTAAGGGTATAATTAGAGTGTAAGGGGAAAAAAGAAATAGAAGTTGAAGACAGGAGAGGAGAAGGAATGTAACTGGGAGAACAAGGTCAAAAAAGGGCAAGCTGTTTTTTGAGGTCAAAAAGAAAGGCAGACCCCACACCCAATAAAATCAAAACCCAGCAACTTGTGGTAGCATATAAATGTGAAGAATACCCCTGGCCCCAGCACTGCCTAGGTGACCTTGGTAGTAGAAGCTGTCCATCCTATTCTATAACCTATAATAGAAAGAAGGGGGAAATGGGACCTTTATTTCAGGATGACAGTAATCTCCACAGTAGAACCATGACCTCTTCTTCCATTTTTCCACCTTTGTTAGAAATGTATGTAAAATCTTTCTCCTTTGCTAAATTTTCCAGTTTGCTGTTTGATTTCATGCTCTGCTACTGTTATTTAAATCTCATCTTCACCACCACGTTAGCAATGATTCTGCTGAATATATGTATACACATATTGATAACTATTTTAAACTGGCCAGATTATTTTGTGTGATTATGAAGATTTAAGACACATCAAAAAGGATAAGGAATTATGCTGTTTAACTAGAAGTCCTGAAAAACACCAAACAGTTTTTGCAATACTGTTTGTACATGTGATTGCATGCAGAACAGATTCAAACTTTACAAAATACCAATGACCGGCAAGCAAATGAATCTTTCACAAAGAGAATTAATTAAGATGCCATTATGTGTTTAAAATTAATTAAGTCAGATTGTCAAAAATGATTTCTGAATGTTCACAGTACACAATCATACACAATAAATTGTTCTCTGAGCCCGCCCACCAGCTATCCATTCTACTTCTCTCCTGAATATTGATGACTGATTCCAACAAAAGATTCTTGACAAACAAAGATGACATTTCATTTGTAGAATTAGGGAAAGCAATTTGTATACTTTACAGGACCAGTGAGCAGAAATTTTAACAAGGGAAGGTAATTTATTTTGTACATGTTTATAGAATGCTTGAAAATATAAATATATAAAGTGTTATGTCAATGCCAAATAGTATTATAATTAGTCCCTATATTGGACATAAAATTTTAAGCATTAACCTGAGAAGAATAACATATGAAAATTTTGTGAATAAATGCTAAAACAATACCGAAAGTAAGAATTCAAACACTATTTAGATTTGTCTTTTTAAATAAGCATGTGTGTAGAAACTTATAGCTGTTTCCCAACAGTCATCGATAATTCATCTAAATAATAGGGTAGTTATAATGTCACTAGTTCTGCCTTACTGTGATGGAATTTTTACAAAAAGGATACTGGTAATTTGCCCTAGAAATTAAAAAGGGGGAACTCTGATTATAATATTATTTGTACTGAGTAGCATCTAGGGGCCACAACCAAGATCAGAGTCTCATTGTGCAAGACACTCTACAAACATAATAAGATACTGTCTCTGCCCTGAAGACCTTACAAATCTGTAGCCCCAATCCAGCAATAATTTATGCGTGTGCTTAACTTTATGTACTAGCAGCAGTCCTGTTGAACTTAACATGCATAAAGTTAAAGCACGTGTATATGTTTTGATAGGATCGGGAGTAAACTGGAAAGACAAAGAAAGGATGGGAGCAGAAACAGAGGCACAGAGAAGTAAGGTGACTTGCCCAAACAGACAGCAGGTCAATGGGAGAGCAGTGAAGAGAACACTGGTTCCCTGGCCCTAGTACAGTGCCTAGTCAATACTGCTTATGTTTTTTTTTTTAAACTTAAAATTGGCTTAAAAAAATTTAAGCATAAGGAAGTTCAAAGTCTATCTTGACTTGACAGGGAAAACATTCTGACTTCAGCGTGAGAACTACTGGATGGGGCTGAGTGGATCAAAAGATAGGTAATGGGAATATATAGAGCTTCCCATCTCTAGGCTACTGGGTGAAATTCAGCTCAGGTTAGAAATAAAAAAATAATGACATGCCTTGAGGCTGTTTATCATTAGAATATGTAATTCTATCATTTCTGAAGTTCTTTCATGTTACAGTCACTGTAATTGCAATGCATACTTTTTGTTACAAACTCTAAAAATCGATGGTGTCCTGTGCAGCCTGAACACTATATAGCTATAGAATTTTGAGAACACTACATATTTTTCCCTCTGGCAAATGCTAGTGTGAAGTATTTTTTCCAACAGCAATTAATTAATAATACATTCTCAATTAAATATTAATGACAAACTCCTCAGGGAACGTAACCAGGTTCATTAACATCAAAGACAGCTTTCCCCAGGGCAGATGTGGTACTTTCTTCTTGTGTATCTATTAATGACTCAGACATTTCTTCAGAGCCATGGGCTGAATTTTGCCCTTGGTTACATGTGCACAGGTCCCAATGACTTTCATGGGCACTTTGTGCATGTCTTTGAGGGATGTACAGGGAGAATTTGGCCTTCTGTGTCATATTCAAAAAGTCCAGCCCAAAGACACTACACTGTAGAAAACCAAACAAGTCCTTTCCATAGTGCTGCTACTAGTTATGTGACTTCTCACCAGAAATGCTTCTTGACATAGCTTATTGCAAGCCCACTGTTCGTTGTAAGCCTTGACTGAGAATACTGCCACATAAACAAAAAGATACTTTACAACATGAATTTTAAGTTATTGCTGACACAGCATTTTTATAGTGCAGTTTCCTTTCTTATGCTACTGTCAATCCTTCTTTTGGGTATACAGCATTTTCCAAAGCTAGCATCGATGTATACAACATATATAATAGATGTTTTTAAATAATGGTAAGTTTTAATTTTATTTACTTCTTGAACAAAATGTGAAATTAATTTCCTACTTCGGTTGCTTTAAACAATACCCTCTTACCATCTTTAGCAAGGGCTGACCAGATTGGACAGCGGGGAATGAGAAAAGCCCAAAACGCATGCCTGGAAGGAAGAGGAGCTCTGCCTCAGTTCTCTGCTTAGCCATTGACTTGGCAAAAGGATATGGGGGGCAACTAATTGGCTGCTGGGTGCCCTCCCAACCCTGCTTACTTAAGCTAAGCTAGGGCTTTCAAAAGCCTCTACTTCCTGGTTAGTCGCCTCACCCGCTGTCCTCTTAGTTGTACATTAGAAGTTGTGATCATTAGACAGTAGATCCAAGGTCCTGCGGTCTGACTGATGACCTATTTTTATGGATCAGGAAGGAATTTTTCCCATTGGACCAAACTGGCATGAGGTCTGGTAAGCTTTTTTGCTTTCCTTGCAGCTTCCCAGAGGCACAGTTTGAGTAGAAATGACAGGATTTGAGGTTCATATAATGCTGTTAAGATTACTGATTCATCACCACTTGCAGTTGATGTACAGTGTGGGTAAAGGCTAAAAAGGCCAGCTCCCAGTGGTAAACGAGACCCAGGATTGCACAGTCAGACCTTGCGCTCATGGCGGGGAGGACCTTGGATCTACACAGACTGAGGTTCTCCCTCCAAACCTTCTGACCGTTGTTACTCCACCCACCTTAAGCAGGGTATGGGGAAAGGTTTTACAACTGACTTGAGTCTGTGTGGCAGAATGCTGAGGGGTCTACTCCACATTATTGTTCTGTTTACGGTTAAAGCACTGTAATTCACACTGGAACCAGTTCAATGCCTGGTGTGTAAGAGCAGGAGGTGAGCAGTGTAGTGCCCCGCTCAAGCTATCATTAATAAAGCTGTGGCCTGCCATTTAAATCCATCCCATGTGTCTGTCACTCATTGTCCCGGTCAATCCTATCTCCCCTTATAATATGAAGTTCTCTCACATTAGTATTGAACTGAAACATGCTTCAGAATTTTAGAGCACCTGCTCTGTGGCTCTCGGGACATAAATTCATAACCTGGCCATCTAAGCTTCTGCCCAGCCATTAAGGCTATTTCAGTAGTAATTTGAAAAGAGACACACTGTTACATAGCCCCTGAGTTGCTTTTTAGACAGAATCCCTGATCATGCAGTCAGATGGAGTTCTACATATCTGAAGCAGCTGCACTAACAGATCTGATTGTAGGAATTTAATTAGTAAATTAAGGGAAGCAACACAATTGTGGCAAAAGGTAGCTACTAGCCTCAGTGAATGAGAAAATACTACGTTTAGAAAATACTTTTAGTTCATATATAATACAGAGGGCAATGCCATCACAAAAAGATAAATACAACAGAAAAGTGGTACAGTCCATCTAGTTTTAAGGTCCATTTGACAGTAGCTGACTATGAACTTTCCCACAGCAAAATTCTATAAAGACAAACTTCCAGATTCACTTATGCGCATGAATTAAAGTATTGGCAGCCAACCTTGCATCAGCACCAAATATTGCAAAGATGCAACAACAAATTCTCTTCATATATTACCTCCACAAATTACTGTTTCAGAAAAGAGACATTGAGGGATTCAATATTTAGGTTATTTTTGAGTGCCAGAACTAGTCTGACTAGATTTTTATATTAGACATAGCAAGCCTTTATACGTTGTTTGTATCTTTAATGAATCTTTGATGTTATTCACCAAGGGAAGAATTTGAAAAAAATGCATCTTGCTTTTAACGTACAGTCTGATTGCTGTGTAGTGCCTATTATCCTACTGATAGACAATTAACATAGATAACTCTCAGTTTTGTGAAAATACTGCTGCTACTTTATAGTTCCCTTATAGCTTCCCAGCCTCCTCCACCTTTATTATCTCCTAGTAAATTGCAATAGATCTTTTAATTTGATGTCTAGTGCTGAAAGAAAAAAAGAAGTACATGGCTGAACCTCAAGACAATGCACTTCAAAAGTTGACTTTAACATAATGCAGGAACAGCAATGTGAGATTCTGTACTGTTCCATGGATCTTCACTGTAACAGCTAGTTTGGGAAGGGCAGGGAAGAGTAAAAATGCAGTAGATGCAGTGAAAATCTATTTGCCTCCACATCAATTGTGATTTTAGATAGGATCATTTATTTTCAACTTATAACTCACTGCTATAGGTCAGCTCCTGTGAAAAGAGAAAGAGAATGCCACTATGGTCTTTCAGCACTGTGATTTGCTTTCTGAAATATACTTCTACTCTGACAAATATCATAGAAGGGTTCCACAGTTGTTGCCTCTGATTTCGGTAACAGAATATGTTCAGTTTATAGTGAAAAAGATGGTTTTTCCCAACTACCAGCCCTGCAAACTCAGTCTTGGCTCAGAATCTCAAGTGGCATATCTGGCATATCACCACCTGGAATAAAGGTTCTGTAGGACAATTTAAGCCCTCCGCAACACCTATGCAACTCCACTGTCTGCAGTGAGGAAGAACAGATTAACTAATTGGACTTGGAAAACAATTCCATTACGATCAACCAGAATACAGCTTACTCTGTTTAGCCGTGCTCCCTCTACAGTGCTAACAGCAGTAAAAAAGCAGTAAAACCTTATTTTAATCATTACAGTGAGCAGGTATGAATCTCTGAATACACAGATACAAAATGAACAGTAAGAAGTGTCATTTTCTCACTAGTTATATTTCAGAGTAGAAACTCATTTTAAGCAGCAGATCCTTTTTCTTATGATACCAGAAAAAAAAGAATGATAAGAATAGATGACATCCTCGTCTGCTCTAAGATATCCTGAGTAGGGTAAAAAAATCTCCTGCTTCTTAGCAGTTGTCTCTCTCTTTTCATGCCCTTTCATCTTGATACTGCTGGTAGGTGTTACAATGTGATGCTGGATTTAGCCACTATATCTAGGACAGATCATTAACCCCCCTTCCTGCCCTGGTCCAGTGGGGGATTAGTCAACCACCCAATCACAGATCCGTTGGTATACAAGTACAGATGGCTCCAAGTTATAAAATCTAAAACAAGAGGGCTCATGTTCAGTTCTTTTTAAAAAACATAGTTCAACAATTTGCACGAATGAAAGACATTGGAAAAAAGCACCAATAGCTTACCATTATTGTTCCTCCTGTTTGGGTTCTTAGAGGCTTCAGCACCTTTCTCTGAACAAGGAAATTGGGGAGAAAGAGAACTGGTGGAATTTCTGTAATTGTAGCCACTACGAATGACCACTACACAAAAAATAAAGAATAATTACAAATTAGTTTCTGAATAATTTACCCTATCTCCATACTACTATTTTAATATTCTGTCATATAGTTACTATATACTGAATAAAAGCACATGGCTTTAATATACAGTGTTTTCTCCCTACAAAAACACCACTGTGTATAATAGCAATCTTTAATGTTGGCCTCTGAACAGTTTCCTTTCTTTTTGAGACCAGCAGGTTCTCAAACTGCAATTTATGAGAAACATTATGTTTCAGAAGTCAATACAATATTTGATTTTGTATTCTTATCCAAATTTTGACAAAATTATTATTTTTCCGCACGGTACAAATTTCAAATAGGCTAGTAATGTTACAAAAACACTGAGGATTCTTTAATGGTATTAATAGTTAGCTGTGCTTACTGCATTGTTCAACCCAAAGAGACAAAAGAATACAACAAATAGATTTGAACTAAAAAGTTTAACACTTATTAATAAACATTTCTTAGATTAAACAATAATAATTTGATTATTTTCATTCAAGATCAGGTAAGATTTATTTTGTGTATTAAACACTCCTGAAATATGTTTCAAGGCAAATGTTGTATTAAATAAGCAGGTAATCAAGAAACTGATTTGAAGAATTACTTCCAAAATATTACAATATATGATCTATTTCAGTGAAGAACTTGCAGATATTACTTCTAAGAATCCATATTAACAGTCTTAGGCACTATACCATGTCTAAATATATTCAAAACCTAAATCACAGCTAAGAATATATAACATCTGCATTTTAAATTATTACTCAATATTTCATCAAGATATTCAGGTATTTAGGTCAATAAATTGAAAACCTTTGCATAAAGATTTTGAGTGAATCCCACACTCTTCAGCATAATGAAATATCAAAAGATTCAGTATATTACTATGGTTGATTATTTCATCAGTTGTGCAATTGCAACTGATGGAGTAAACTAGTGGGTGAATTTTAACAAAAAGAATAAAATCTATATGCCTATTTAGTCTCCTTAGGTATTCAAAATATGACCAGTTATGGCCAAAACAGTTCAAAGGAAGATTGTTAGAATTCTGTATTTGAGCAGCTAAGCATTAAGGTGTTTTAAACATAAATATATATATATATATATAAATTCAGCATCGCTTACTTGACAGTGGTTCACTTAAGAGTTTGTTATACTTTTATATTTAAAGAGATTTCAAAGACAACATATGGCTTACACCATATTGGAAACAGTTAAAGTTTCACAATAACAGCTGTCCATCATGAATACAGCAATTACCTTCATTATCATCTTTCAATGTACAAGACTTGCTAAAGTATATTTAAAAGATATTGTAACTTCTGGTTGGTACTACATATATAAGGGGCCAATTTCACCCCAGTGCATCTTAAATGGAGTTGCAATAGGATGAATTTAGTGTAGTACAAAATCTGGTATCAAGCATTACAGACGATTAAAAAACATAAGAACATTTAACAAAAATGTTTGTCTCTCTTTAATTTATGTTGACATTTTCTGGCCAGCTCTATTAAACACATGGTAACCCATGTATAATAACACAATTTGTAATCTCCTCACCAATGTAATTTGGCCAAGGAAAAGTATAGCCTTACTATACCGCCACTTCCATTCGCACAGTGCCAGCTAAGGAGAAAAGCATCAAAGAGACCACAGCTACAAAACCACTGAAAATAGCTACTTACATGAAAATTTAAAGAAGAAAAAGGAAAATGGGGTCAGAAAACCAAGAAATGGGGCACAGAAAAGCATCAAAATCAATGTCTTAGAACAAATTTTGAATCATGATGCAATAATTCTATCTTGGCGTTCTTATAACTATATAGATAACTCAAAGCTTTGCATTCATAGGTAAGGACGTTTACAGCATGCTTTCAGGTAATTAAAGCCCAAGAACTTTCAATGCTTATATATGCTATATATGTTCATTTTATTCTAATTAACAGATAACTTGACTAGATATATACAATAAGATAAACATAAATTATGAAGAAAGTCTTCAGTCCTGAAAAATACAGCTAAAACTGTGGAAAATATACATTTTATTGAAATTGTTCCTCACAAAGATTTTAACAGTCAGGAAATTAAGTGTCCTTGATCACATTTTGACACAGTTCTGCTCAGAAGTTTACATATAGTCTGGGTATTCAGTTTTTCTTGTTATTTCCAAAATGTATTATCCTGCCCTTCCTCTCTCCCCCCATATTCGTGCAGTGCTTTACAAGCTGAAGAAAAGAATATACCAACTCACTTTACAATTGCATTTTACAATATATGTTCAGCATATTGAATGACTTTGTAACGTTAATAACCCTAAATATAAAACAATAAAACACATATAAATGGGAATGTAACCAACCCAACCATCTGCCCACCAGGTTTTGACCTGCCAAGTTCTTTACCTGGCTGATGAAAATGCTATCAAATGTCTGGGCACACTGCACATATGCTGATGATGAATGGGAAAGTAAAGGTTTGCATGATACAAAGATGCAAAGAAACATGATATGCTTTAAATGTTCAAAGGAACTTATCTGATAAAGAGCTTCAAAATAAGTTTGTTTTGGATAACTGATCCAAGGAATCCTATTCATAAAGCCAAAAATGGCATTTTTACAAAACACATCTTCATTTGTTTACGATAAAATATTTACATGTATGTTGACAGGATTTATTATTATGAGGTGAAGATATTCATGTGCCCTGGGCTCAAAAAAACCACACAAATCTTGGGCATGTGGAATGCTTGCCCTGGTGAATGAGGATATCGGAACCAACAATTTTGGCAGAACGGAAGTTTGCATTATTAAAAAAAAAAACAAAAAACAATTTCTAGACCAATAATTAAAAAGCTGACTTTCTGAATGCATGCCAAGGCAACGTCTGCCTCCTGAGTCTGCACACAGTTCCAGTACCTTTGCTGATGCAGCTGTTCCCCAAGTCTTTCATACCTACTAGATACATTTAATTCTCTAGTAGGTGCTTAAAGATTAAATGTTTAAAGAACTGTGTATTGGTTCAGTTTACACAAACCACAGCAGAATGAATAGTATTTTATCAGGTTTATCCATCATGCAAGGCTTCCCACTGCAACTACACATAGGAATGAAAAAGAACTAAATTCTGCTTTCTTATGTGCTTTCTATGGGAGTTGAGCAGTAGGATGGCCCTAACCACTGGGCTGAAGTTTATAAAGAGAACAGAAAGACATGTGCACATACATACGGTTTGCTGATCCCAAAAAACTTTTCCCAGCCAAAACTATTGGGTCAAATGCATAAAGAGTTTTGGGTTGAACAAAACTGCCTTTTTCAGTGAATAAAGTATTCATCCAAAAATGTCACCCAGCTACACGTGGGAGCCCTAGTAGCTGATATTAGCAGTGAGGTGAGGAATAGATTTCATTTTAGAAACACTATGTGTTCGTGTTTTCAAAATTTTTTATTTGCGGGTGAGGGTGGGCAGGATTTCTATTTCACAGAAAATTTTTAAAAATTAGATTCATTGTGATTTGGAACTAAAACAAATATCAAAAATGCAAAATTTCCTGCAAACCAGAAATCCCATGTTTTGGCCAGCTCTACTTGGCAAACCCTTCTTTTTACTCAGGGTCTCAGTCTTTTATTTCGGGGTGGATTATTTTTATTAATTGACACTGCCAAAATGCTTACATTTATTGTTCATATGTCCCATCTAAACTGAAAAATAATCATATTAAGATTAGAGGAATTCTTAGTGAAAGTTACATCTTTATGAAATACAACTTTACCTAGCCACAGTTTCAATTCATAAGGTTTTTCAGCTCAAAGTTCATCATTTCAAAGTGGCCTAACCAGAATGAAAGCTAATCACACAATGCTACTTTATTTGTATGGCAATATTTGTAGTTTCTCCCATTCTGCACCAATTTCTGAGTGTGACAGATTTACACACACACACACACACACACACACACACACACCCCTTGAAAGTGTCATACTCATCAAATAGTGTGCATGTACTTGCAAGCATAATTCCTGCTTTTCACAAGTGCAAAAGCATGCCACTATTTGAAAGTCTAGCTCAGTAACCAACACTACAGTAAGCACAGTAAACTTTTAATACCAATAAAGTTAATCTAATTTAGATGGATTGTTTCCATGTTCTTATGGAGCTAGCTGTCTAATGCCACTTTGAAGCCACAATTCTATCATGAAAAGATTTACTATAAAAATAACTTAGTGCTACATCAACATTACAAATAAAAGCACTAAGTGTACAGAAAAATTAAATTTTAATTACAAAGGAAAAGTGCAGAGTAATAATGGATAACGATAATGATTTGCATAAAACATGTAGCCAACGTATCACTGGTCACTCTTGCAAGACATCACAATTCAATGACTAAATAATGAATATTTTATATTCATAGTACTTTATGTGTATGCAGAAGCACAAAATGATTTACTGGATACCTCTTGAAAGCCCTCCAAGATATGGTTCTGTATGCAGTATAAAAAAATTAAAGAGAAATATATTCAAACATTTTGAATAAATGGTAACTGGAGGTAATTTCATATTCCAAAATATCAATTGTTTAGAAATATCTGTCTTATTAGTTTCTTCTAACATGGAACAAAAGGACAGGCATTAAAAATTAAAAAGTACTCTTAGAAGTCACTGTACTTTCTGCATTAAGATTATCTAGATAACTTATAAATCAATACATATAACTGTTTCTTTGGTAGATATTCATTCTCATTCAGCCATCATCGATTTTTTAATCCTATTTCCATTCCTTTATACATTGTACTTGTTGCATGTAACTCAGGAACTTGTCTCCACTCCAAATGGGTCCTGTGTCCATTAGAGTAACAAGCAGCAAGTTTTTTTATAGACAGCAAACACTGCATTCAATGATGTGTCTTCATTTTTCCTGTTATGTACTCTTGTGTGGCTATATTCTGTATCTAGCCTGTTTTGATTTGCGCTGATAATGCTATAGGAATGAAAAGAGAATTCACTGTATTCTGCTCAGAAGTGGAAGTAAGTAACTTTCTGAGGGTTAAGAATCCAGTTGATGTTTTATTTTTAAATATTTCACTCCCTCTCTGTTTAAAAGAGATAAAATAAAAGCATGTATTAGACAGACCAAGTTAACCATCTGAGTTTTTCTTTTGCTGAGAACACCAAATGAAACTACTAGACAGTATTGTTAAATTTGACTCACAATATAGCATGCATCACCATTTCAGGATATTAGATTTTAAGAGTTCTTCACGTAGGCCCAGATCTTGTAAAGACTTGACTTATGCATGTCCTTAAACATTATAAGTAATCTCATTTACTTATTCACTGAGACTGCTCATGTGCATAAAGTTAAGCACAGAGGCTTTCATCTTCAGCAAGATCAGTTCCTTAACCAATATAGAACACCGATTTACTATAACAGAAAAGGGTTAAAATATTTCCAAAATTGCTATCTACAGCAAGCAGTATCTAATATTTTGGAGATCAAAGTTAAATCTTTAAAAGAAAAACAAGAAAAAAAAAATCAGAAAAACAGCTTCAATGGAGATATATCACAGGCAAGCAGACAGCGTATGGGTGATCAAAAGCAAACTTTGGTATACCATCTTTCATGTAATGCATCCAATTACTACAAACCAGTGTTTTTTAACAGCTTGTTAATTAAAATAAGCCAATTAAAATAATAACTTAGATGTTATAAATAAAATGGTATTCATATCTTGAGTGGACTTCTGAAGGGAGTACCAAGTTCAAGGAAACAGCACATATAGGTTTTACACTCAAAGGTCTGCAGCCAATCAGCTATTGAGACTTTCACATTTGGAATTTTACTAGGAATCAGACACTGATGCCTTGTCTTCACTAGAGGAAAAAAAATTGCATCTTAACTCGAGTTAACTAACACAAAATAAAATCCTAGTGAAGACAAGGCAGTTTTCAGTTTTCATATGAGTTAATTTCAATCTAACTGTAGGCTCCCATAGTCTTTACCTTGCATGCTACCTCAGTGAAACCTATAAAATGCCATTTAAAAGGTATGTTAAGAGAAGATTAAGACTGCGTACGTAGCATTCAAAAGTCCAGACATGGTAAAGTTAAAGTTAGCAGCGTAATTCTACTCTCTTGTACTTCTGCTACTTTGTAGTATACTCTAATTGCAGGATTATACACAATTTCTCAAACAATACAATGTCATATTATGCAATATTTTCTACATTCATCTAAGGTGTGCAGTAAATGAGGCAGGATTGTCCAGAAGCCCTTATACCATCTTGCATATAGATGACTTGAATTCTGGCATACACAAGGTAATGCACAGTGCTAGAAAATGTTGCACATTTATCTTAAGTTACGGAGAAAAACGGAGTATGATATTTATTGCATTTGTGAAATGATATCTGCTCATGTAAGTAAGAGCACCATAATGTACATGTAGAAAAGACAGAATTAAAACTGTGCATATAACTTCAATCTTGACATTTCTTGTCTTGAGTGCTTAACCATTCACTCTTAATGTTCTCTTACTTTTTTAAAAGTTGGACGTTCTTCAGATACAGCAAAACTGTTCTCTGAGATTCTTATGGAGTCAGATGCCAGAGTTATCTGACAAAGAGATCTTATGTACTGATCAGTAAAGCAAGTACCCACATGACTAATGCCAAATGACCAGAGTTACAAAGCAAAAGCCTGAATACTAAAGCACACTAGACTGAACTAATGACAACCCCAGCCAATACCAAATGCGCGAGAATACTTCCACCACTTTTCAGTGTACATGTTTTATTTATCTATAATTGAGCCTTCCTCTTTAATTGAATTTCCAAATATATAATCACACTTCATTACCCTAGAAATAATATTTTCTGCAGGAATTCCTAGAGATCTTAATTTGATAGCTATTTTCCTGGAAGTCTAGGTGACAAAGTCATAATCAATTAATTGATTTCAGGAACTTTGTATAAAGGTTAAGAAGAGTAAACAACCAATGACCATTACATCAGTTAATATCAAAAACCAATGTAAAAAAAAATGAAGGTGAGGGAAAAAACATGCTATATCAACAATATTTATTAAAAACAGAGACAGTGTGAGAGTTTTAATCTCAGATGCATGGGATTTTCACACAAAAATCTGTGGGAATTTGGAGCCATAGAGAAATAATTACTGCTATCCAGGGAATTGGTTAAAAGAAGTCTAAGGATTTCTTATGATGTTTATTGTTTCACCTTGTATTTTTATATATATATCTATCTATAGATAGATAGAGAGATATATTCAAATTACCCACCTTATGGTTTCTGAAAGATTGATTTACTGTTATGAAATGATGACAATGTGTGTTTTTACAACAAATATACACAAAGGGATTTTTTATACTGAATTGTATAATTGATTATAAATAATGTGTTTCATAAAAGATAAATATCAAACTAGAAATCAGAGCTTCTGTGATGACTTTTTTTTTTTTTTTTTTTTTTTAGTGCTAAGAATGATCTGTTTGGGTTTCCCACATATAAAAAGTTAATAAGTTTGATGATAAAACCACTTCTAACTAAATTTGTAATTATATAAATTGATCAATTTCTCTACAGTCTAAGGTGTGGAACAGTCTATGTATCATAACACTCTCAGAAGAACACACCTTGTATTCCTCTGACACACAAG
The DNA here is from genome assembly GCF_026122565.2 of Emydura macquarii macquarii. Taxonomy (NCBI): domain Eukaryota; kingdom Metazoa; phylum Chordata; order Testudines; family Chelidae; genus Emydura; species Emydura macquarii. The sequence continues at coordinate 2,835,011 of NW_027131105.1, read as the reverse complement.
CAAGAGTGATCCATTTTGCATAGGCAATTTCTATTACAGTGTTCACTCACATGTTATTGTAAAACAGTAAACTGTTTCTATTTCGCACATCCCAGAAATGTAAGATTTATAGGATGCCAAATATTTCTTAGGCTTATTGGTGCTTACTTCCTTTTGAAATTTCAAAGTGCTGATTTGAAGTAAATGGGTAAAGTATTTCTGTAGTACAAATACTGGAGCAAGATGGATAAAAATATTAGTTAAATCCTTTGTAATTAATGTATTGCCTTAGGGATTTAAAGTTTTCCAGGGAGCATCTGAAAATCACAATGTTCCCCGGGGCCACATTCTGCAACCAGAACTGTGCTTTTACTAAAGGATGTAAAGAAAACCTCATACATCACCAGACAACTTTTCAGTGATAGATGTTAAAGATGAACATATACTAAAGAGCATAAATTATTCCACCTAAAAATTCAATTTACAAGACTTCTTCTTGATCTGTTCCTCAGTCCTATCTTATGTCCCCTCCAGTTGCCCTTCAGCCTCTCTTCTCCCCATCAAAAGAACTTAGGTCAGCCTCTTCAGCTGCCACTAACACAGCGAACATTTTCCTTCTCCCCACAGCAGCTAGGAATTTTCCAGGAGCTTGCTACCTCACCTTCAATTTTGCTACAGCATTCTCCTGCTTGACACTCCTCCTCTGCATTCTCAAAAATGTGAGCAGCTCTCAATACTTATCAGACCATGGACTTAGATCTGCTGTTTGTACTTCTGTCCTTCACTTGTCTGAGTTAAAAGGTAGTCAAGCAGACTTTGTGTGGGCCTTTTCACACCAGACCATAAAACTTTTACACTTTCAATCTGTAAATCCTTCTAGCAAATGCCTTCCAAGCAACAAAGAAAACTCGGGACAATTCACAAGTCACATCTCTTGATTTCTATAGTTGCAGACAGGAAGAGATGGTATGTGGAAAGATGCCATTGTCCTGTGCCTTCAGATGTGACTAGACTATTAGCCTAATGGAACAGGCCTTCTTTGTTTGAGAGAAGTTTGAAAACGACATTTGTCTTAGGCAATAGGGGGCTATGAAAATAACAGAACCTTTGTTTATCCTGACCCTGAGTCTTTGTTTATCAGAGCCATCACCATCAGAAGTATTAATAGGAATTTCACATGCAAGCTTCCCTCACATGTAGATAGAGAGCGCGTCTCCGTGACAATGTAATCTCTTCCCACTGCTCTGTGTAGAACACTTGTACCTTTTGTTCAGGGGTGTTGTATACAGATAGCTAGTATCCCCCACTTGAGAAATATATGTTCCACAACCTCTTGTCCTAGGGACCATTCCTCTGAGTCCACTAGCAAACAGTTGAGCCAATCTGTAACTACTTTATCCTTTCCTGCTAGTTAGAGGACATGGAGGACTCACTCCCAATACCAATAAGGCTTCCCAGCACAGAAGGAATGTTCTGATAATCTCTATTTATAAACTAGGGTGGCTTGTTTATCCATTTCGGTCATGAATACCCTTTGGGAGACTAGGCTTCTGAATGTCCTTAGTGTATTTAGGACTGCCCTTTCTTCCAAAACATTTATATGTACTTCTGGTTCCTAGACAAAGTACTCTGAGTGTGTAATCTCCCAAGTAGGTTTTCAGGCCTAAAACAGGAGTGGCCATGGTCACTACACTTTGGAAGTCCATTCCTAATTGCAATTTCTTCCTGGATTGCCACCATGCCAGAGAGATAAGGAGGTCAATTGTCAATCATGTACAAGGTGACAATCTGTAGCTTATGACCACTGAGACCTCAGGGTCCACTGAGATCAATTACTGTAGAGCTGTCCTCCGCATAAGAACTAGGAACACCTCTATGGCACTTAGAACTATGCTATGCAGGTGGTGCCACCTTCCTTGCCTCAAGAAATTATTTAATCAATGTGTGCTGGGTGGTGCTATGAAACCAAAACTCAGTACTGAGAGAAGCTCTGGTAAGAACAGAATCTATAAGGCTTGAAGCCTCAAGTGAGATTATAACAGGTGAGTCAAGAGGTTTAAAGATCAGGAGCAGTCAACATGGGTGACCAACACCATGTGAGGAAGGGAGCCATTAGGCAGATGAATATGGTGCCCAGGAAAAGAGTTTAAAGCCTGCTTGCACTGTTCAAAAGCAATGACTACAAACTCAGAGTACCTCTTTCTGAATTACAGAGTATAAGATCATTATTTTCTACTTACAAATACAGTTAGAGAGTTTCTAAATTCACATTATATGTCATCTGTATTCATCTATCTCATTCTGTCCTCAGCCTCTGATCCAGTACATTTTCAAAGAAAGATATTTCAATAAAAAATAACCTTTTACTATTAGAACAGTCAGTGGACACTCTCTATTCAGTATTAATATGTAGAGATATCAGCTGGCATTATAAGTCTTTAAATACAGATGGCATGCAAGATTGTAATTAGGGTCTCTCTCACCCTTGAGCACTCACTCTTGTCTTTCTGTTATTTTGTATTCCAGTGCTACATACATATCTTGAAGTATGAAGCCTCTTTTTTCAACAGACTGGCACAAAGAAATCCCTAAACAAATGCCTTCTTGAAATTACATAAAACCTGAACCCATTAAGCAATTATTATTTGTCGAAGAGCATCTAGTCAAGTATATTCTATTTTTAATGCTCTATTCAACATTTTTTCAAGTACTATAGCACTTTAGTCTAAAATAAAACAAAATTTACCCTTGTAAAGACTAGAACCCTAGAGCTATGGAGGAAATTAATTGTGTTTCATATGTTACTCATTTCCTTATGCTCACTTAAATTTGCCAAAAAATCATTTTGCCTGGAGCAAAAGAAAAAACAAAAATGAGTACAATTAGCAGGATGACTTCAACATGTTAAGTATATTGCAGAAGAGTATAAGACGCGACAGACCACCTACATTAAGTCTAGTCCAAGTGATAACACTATTCATGGTAAATTCTTCATTTGAGCCCTCTCCTTTCAGAGCAGACCACCAGAAGTCTTCTCTCCTGCACATTTCACCTGCCATTATTCAGTTACTCCTTTTTTTATTATGGCATGTTCAAAGGTATGCAATAAAGATGTAGTTCCTTTGGGGGTTTGGATGCTATTAAACTACAAGGGTAAAACTCACTTTGTTTAAGTGACTGGAAAACACAATAGTATTGCTTATGATTATGTACATTGTAGCGTGACATGGCTGTAAAGGAAAACCAACTCCCATAATCTATGTTGCACCATAGTCTCTCTCTTCCTCCCTTCTGTATTTTGAGATCTTCCACCAGAGTCTTTAATCCTTTTCCCACACTTTCCATGACAAGAGTACATTTATTTACCATGCCAAGGGGTAATCTACTTTCTACACAAGATTATTCTACAGTGAAGCTGGTAGTAGCCTGATTGCCAATTGTTTTTAGGCTTATGAATTTTTCTGATATACTGAATATACAACTTTAATTTGTCCATTGTCTTTCATAAAAAATGTTTTCCAAGACGCTTATGAAGAAAATAAAGTTACAAAGTTTAATCAAAGAATTCTAGCAGATAGAGAAGAGGATTTAAATTGCATTTTCAACTGCATTTTGAAAAATACATGGAAAGTCTAAGTTCATAGCCAAAGACGAGCTGTCCGAAATGGCAGGAGCTATAAAGAAGAAATATCTTGTACCACCAGTGGCTAGGCTATATGATGGGACAAACAGCAGGCCAGTGCTCAGCAAGCATACAGAACAGTGAAGTAAGCAGACATGTATATCGTCTACGAGTTAAAGCTAGGACAAGTCCAGGGAGAGCTTTAAGGCTTGATCCTGCACTACTGTTGTCAGTGGAAGTTTTGCCATAGACTTCCATGGGTGCAGTATCAGGCAGTTTAAAAAAAGGGGGGCAATTTAGAGCTAAACCTGAAGGGCTGGTGCAGCTATTTAAGGACAGGTGTGGGTTGATCAAGTCTTAATATTCAAAAAATAAAATAAAAGTTTAAATCCAATTCTCATTCCAAAGCCACCATGCAATTAAATATTAAAAACACAGAAGGATCCTACAGGATGACAACATAGAAAAAAACAAACAAACCTGTGATTTTAATTGTACCGATTGTTCTTCCCTCCCCTCATCTCCCCTATGTCTGTTATCAATTACAGTGTTATTCTAAACCCTTTGGAAGGGAGGGACCCTGCCACTGTTAGATTCTGTCATGATCCTAGCCCTTTGGGTAGTATAATAAACAATGACAGCTCAAGCGACAAAGGAGGCAGACATATACTGGATGTGCTGGAGTTTGAAGAGCTTGGGGCAAACCAAAGGAAAAGGCTATGGTCATGGCAAGAGGACAGGAAGACACAAAGGAGTATTTTAGCCATGAAGCTAAGGCAGTTGAATACATGGGCAACATTGCAGAGGTAGCAAAAGCAGATTTTCACAGGAGATGAGAGCAAAGAATAAAACTTCAGAATCAAGATTAGACAGAAAAGCTAAATGGAAGGATTTATGTTGGAGGATGCTTCTATCTTGGAGGCTAACTCTTTTGTCATGTTTCAAGTAAGCCTACCAGAGAAGTTATAGGACAACTTCATTAAGCTTTGCTTTGTTAGTATGCATTCTGCATATTATATATATATATATATATATATTACAGCTATATTTTTAGAAACAATTGTCACCTCTATATTTCAATTTTAGACTGACTACAACTGGAAAAGGTATTGAAGGGAACCTGAAGACAACTATAAAAATGAATAGCACTCATTCTGCTGATCAGTATTTACAGTGTTAGTATAAATACTTGTATATATCTTAACAAGCTTATCTTGCTTAACTATTTAACAAATTTCAAATAACCTGGTTCAGTTGATTTTTTTTCTCTCCAGGACTGCATTAGCTCTTCTGGCCACAGCATCACACTGGGAGTTCATGTTCACTTGATTATCCACCATGACCCCCAAATCTTTTTCAGAGTCACTGGTTCCCAGGATAGAATCCCTCATCCTATAAGCATGGGTTACATTCTTTGTTCCTAGACATATACATTTAGCCATATTAAAATGCATATTGTTTGCTTGCACCCAGTTTACCAAGTGATCCAGATCACACTGAATCAGTGATCTGTCTTCTTCATTATTTACCACTCTCCCAATTTTGGGTCATCTGCAAACTTTATTGGTGATGATTTTATGCTTCTTTCCTGGTCAATGATAAAAATGCAATCTCTGTTGGATCCCAGTGGAAACACAGCTGCTTCATGAAAACTCCCTGTTTGCAATTATATTCTGAGTCCTATCCGTTAGCTAGTTTTTAATTCATTTGATGTGTACCATTTTAATTTTATATTGTTCTAGATTTTTAATCAAAATGTTGTGCAGTACCAAGTTGAACAACTTAGAGAAGTCTAAGTATATTACATCAACACTATTACTTTTATCAACAAAATTTGTAATCTCATCAAAAAAGAAATCAATTTAGCTTGACAGGATTTAATTAATATTGGCTTGCACTAATCACAGTACCCTCCTTTAATACTTCAGAAATCATGTCCCGTATCAGCCGTGCCATTGTTTTGCTAGGGATGGATGTCAGGCCGATAGGCCTATAATTACCCTTTTAAAAAATGGCACAACCTAGGCTTTCTTCCAGTCTTCTGGAACTTCCCCATTGCTCCAAGACTTATTGAAGGTCAACATTAATGGTCCAGTGAGCTCCAAAGACAGCTCTTTTAAAACTCTCAGATGCAAATATCTGGACCTGTTGATTTCAAAATGTCAAGCTTTAATAGCATCTGTTTAACACCCTCCAGAGTTACAAGTGGAATAGAAAGAATGTTATCACTATATGATGAGACTACATATATCATCTGTTTTTCCCCCAAATACAGAACAGAAATATTCTAGTCTAGATTATGTTTATATCTCATTTATGTTGTCACTTACTGCTAGGAAAGAAAGGAAAATATTGTAGGATACAGTCTTAGTGAAACCATAGCTCAGTGACCCTTCACCTCAGGGCATAGGCGCAGCCCTAGTCTATAGCCAACATACTCTTAAGGTTATTGACAGCTTGTCAACTCTGCTGATGTAAAGAGACTTGACTTCCAGTACCAACTTCAACAATTACCATTGAACTTTTAAATGTTGTGCACTGTAACAAACAGAGGTCTGACTCTGAAACAGTAACTCTGAAAAACTGTTAAAACGTTAGAGGGAAAATCCAGAATTTCGCTCTGGTAAACTGCTGGACTAGAATTTGCTGGTTCATTAATAATTGGCATTGATAAGGAAGAGGGAAACAACTTTATGCAAGTGGCAGGACATCTAGTGCTTGAAGTAAATTCCAAAAAGTTTCTTTCAAAGATAACCAGAGGGTACAGTACCTTTAATTTATTCAGGTAGCGTCTTGTGTGGACAACCAACAGATCTTCTTCAGTAGCTTCTCGTGCCTGTACAATCAAGTCATCTGCAATTAGTTTTTCTTCTGAAACAGCAGGGGAAAAAAGGAGAAAGAAAAATTGTTATTCAGCATTGTTTAGCTTTCCAATTTTTCTCTCTACAATTTTAGAAACTGGCTTGTAGGTGTTGGAGCTCCTATTTTGCATTACATTGAAACTTAATTTTTTATTCAAAATAAGTGCTAATAAATGCTTCAAACACACACTCTACACAAGTTATTAATCATAAATTAATATAACAAAAATTGTTTATGGGAAAAACAAAAATAATTATCAGAATTTAATAATGTTTATAGGCCACTTTATAATTTCAAAGTGATAATTTCTTTGTTTAAACTGGAAAGGAAAGGTAGGCAGTGAAGGTTTTAGAATAGAAGACAGATGAGGCTAAACATAAGAATAAATATCCAAAGGGCCCTCACAGTTTAAACACGGATACAATTTGAAAACCCTGGTTCTCGTAACATCAATTATTCACCTTGATTCTTTAATATATTTTACTGCACATTCCACAGTCAAGCACTGGCATTTAATTCACTAAACCATCAGAGCAAGAAATGCCAAAATTCAGAGAATAATAATTACTTAGGGAGTTCTGATAATAAGTGAACATTTAGGCTTAATAGGTATATTTAACATTGTCAAACCCCTATTGATATTTAATTTGCAGAAGCCTGGAAGCAATTATTACTTGCTCTCCATATTTGGTGACCCATAGATAGCTTATATAAAATTAAGCTTTACCAGTACAAACTATTGCTTTCCTAAATATCACCCGCAAGATGTCTATATATGGATGTACATATGATACTTTTAGCACAACCAGGGACATATGTGGACACATTTGCTGGATGGTATACCAAACTTCATTTCAGTGCATCAGGGATGACTAAACAATGTACATGGTGGAGAACAGTTATGCATGCTTTATTTATGGAGATCAACAGTTAAAAGTATTTAACATCAGTGATCATCACATAATTGTTTATGCACTGTTGCTGATGCCGCTTTGGTCCCAGGATATTAAAGAGACGAGGTGGGTGAGGTAATATCTTTTATTGGACAAACTTTTGCTGATGAGAGAGATAAGCTTTCAAGTTTACACAGAGCTCTTCCCAGACCTGAAGAAGAGCTCTGTGTAAGCTCAAAAGCTTGTCTCTCTCACCAACAGAGGTTGTTCCAATAAATTACCTCATCCACCTTGTCTCTATAATTGTTTATTTCATATAGTACCAGAGTAGGTGTCTGCTGAGCAACTACACTTCGTGAAAAGCCTTGTTAATGGAGCTGTAGAAAGAATGTAATTTGATAGATTGTGTTTCCATGGGCATGGTGTAAAACAATATCTGCAACAAAGTCTGTATCAGTAGAACTTTTGTGTTCCTACTGACCAAGGCTTGAAAAAACCAACCTTCCCATTCACCTAGCTTATGTAGAATTTTTTTCTAGGTGAGTGGGGTCAAAGAGGCAACAATTTTTTCCCTGAAGAAGGGAGAAGTAAGCATAAGAAGAGAGTGCCACTAATTGTTTTCTAAGGGAAAACAGTGAATAGAGTAGCCCAAATGCCTCTAATAGTTTTCCAGTCAGGGGATGCAGAGCATAGAGTGTCCCCTCTCTTCTACGAAATGGGAGAAAGGAGAAAAGTGCCTGGGACCACCAGTTTTTCCTTGAGGAATTGGAGAGTGTAGAGCAGAGTTGTCCAACATGGAGAAGAGAAGTTGGAAGAAACACCTGTGCATCCAGAAGGGCAGCAACCTCAACAAAGGCAGAAGGAGCCAGTGTTCATTAATTGGGAGATGGAGGGGATGGAAGCCAAGATTCATTGATTAAGGAGGGGGTCTGGGAAAGATACCAGAATTCATTAACTGGTGTGAATATCAGAATGTATTTAATGTGCATGTATATGCACACCCCAGATGGAAGAGGGGAAGAATTTAATTGGTGTGCAGAGGTAGAGTTGATCTATTGATGGAGGAGTGAATATGTGGCAATGTCAATGGAATAGGTATTGCTCTGCATTGGCCACTGGCTTGGATGTGGTGAAAGCACAGGGATTTTTGACCTAGCCAAGTAAGCTCAGTCTATTTGAAATGCCCAACAGCATTTCTGCATAGAACTCTTCATCTGTGTAAACAGCAATGTTAGTGCCTCTCAGCACACTAATCTTTATGCCTCTATCAGATTATCTCAAAGCACTTTACAAACATTAATTATCACAACAATATTATGAGATAGGTAAGGGATAGATATATATAAGTCATAGTTAGTCTCCTTCTTCCTGAAATGTGATTTGCTACTTAATTTGTAATATATTAGGTTCCATCGGCAATCTCAAGAGTAAGTCAGATTCACACCATATATAATTTAATGCAGCAAGATAGTCATTACAACTTTTTTAGTTTTAAGAGTCAAAGTGGAATGTTCTCTCTTCTACTATACTTTTCCAAAGTGAGATTTTAACAACCCAAATGCTCCAACTTATTCAGTCATAGCACAGTGCTTCCTCTTGGAAGTCAAGTATTTTACATGTTTACAAGGATCATAATGTGTACAAAGGTGGGGTTTTTTTTCCCTTTCATTTAATCAGAATTGGAGCCGGAATGCAGTTTTAATTTCAGCCTTAAAATAAAGTAGTAATCGGAACTACAAAACTGCATCTCCTTCCAGTGCATAAAGACCTTTTATTAATTTTGCTTCACCTCTCATCGCCTTGTAATCTGTACTGATAGAAAACATTTAGTAATCACTTTGTAACCACAATGAACACTAAGGACATTACATTTCAAAATGTTCATTGCATCATTGTGGTTTAAAAATTCAGAACAGTCAGTTGGCAAAGTGGTCTGTTGTGGATAGAGGTCATTTGTGTCTGACAAGTGTTTGAGAATATATGCCAAAAGGCAGTCTCAGTCCAGTTGTTATAGTACACCAGAATATATATGTCAACTGGCATTAATTTCACCTTCTTTATAGTAGTCTTAGAGAGACTACAAATTAAATGGATATAGAGATTGAACTCCCAACAGATGTGGATGGAGCAGAGCTGATATACTTGCATTTTTTCATCCTGTATTACATCTATTCTGAGGATAAATAATTTACTGAGTACCAATAAGATGCTATGTACTCTAAAAACATAAGGTCTTTGCCTCCTACACCTGAATTAGCACAAGCACAAAAGTCCCATTGTTAGACTCCAACAGTTAGAGTCATAGTACTAACTTATCAGGTGATACAATGTGAAAACAAACAAGTTTAAGATCCTCAAAAAATTATAAGTTAAGTTTCTCCTTAAAATATGTAGCACAAATAGAATACTTCATATGGTTTGTTATGAATGTTTTATTGGCATGAGTTTGGCATCATCTCTACCACATCTAGTTTGTGAAGTTCTTTGGCAGAGTTTGAAAAATTAACTTGATCATTTGTTAGTGAAAAGTAGGGAACTTTCTGCAGTGATTCAAATTTTGCATGCTAAGCAACCAATTTCTGCAGCATTCAAGCTTTCATTAAAGATGTTTTTAGCTCTTACAATTTGAAAGTAACCTACTAACGCATTGCTGCCTTCATGAGTCTTTATACACACAGTTCCAGTACTTTTGCTGTTGCTCATAGTTTTGCTAAGCAGTGGGCCAGAATGTAATTAACCAACTACTTACTTTTCCTGCTGTTTTTTCAAACTCAATGGCAGAGTGAAACTGACAAGCATTACATGATTTTCATTTTATATACCCAGCATCACTGAAATGCAGCCATAACTGGAGTGGAAAATGCTTTGCAAAACATTGGTGTGGAAGAAAGTGCCAAGGACAGTGGAGCAAACCCATGCTTTAAAGAGAACTGCTGTGGTTTCTTTAATTTCCATCCAGATCAGACAGAAGCTCAGTTTTTAAGTTCCAATTTGCAAGACCCTCAACAATGTGTAAAATGCATGGAACTCAATTTACATATGAAATGTTAAGTTAGGCTAAGTTAAACTTGCTGAGATTTAAACTTGTGGTTTCATATATAGTAAAGTATTACAAAAGGTGATAAATTTAATAAAAGGGATGATTTGCTCAAAAAATAAAAACAAGTAAGACAGTATTGTAGAGCAGTTAATGTCTATATTAGCAATAACTATAGTTAATGTTTATAAAGCCTTCATGCAATTACTACATCTGTTCCATTTCTTTGCACAAATGTCAGTTTAACACCACTTAAACAAGAGTTGGATAATAAGTGTAACCTTGTCATTATTTTACCTTTCAAGAAACTGATTACTTTCCCCCATTTCCCTGCATCAAACGGATGTAGCTTCTCCAGTCCCATAAATGTGATGTTGTAGTCTGGAGAATATACAATAGGCCAACATGTTGGTGGGACATCATGATACAGCTCAGTTCTGTGAGGCCTTAAGGGAAAAAATATAGAACAATCACTATTCCTAATGATTGATAAGGAAAAATCTAATGATCTCACTTCACATTAAGTGGTGGGGGCCATTGTCTGGCTTGTTGAGAACATAAGAAAGGCCACACTGGGTCAGACCAATGGTCCTTCTAGCCCAGGACCTTGTCTTCTGACTGTGGCCAATGCCATCATCATTTTATATGTATAGATGGGATTATGTTTTCCAATGTGCATTACTTTGCATTTATCAACACTAAATTTCATCTGCCATTTTGTTGCCCAGTCAACCAGTTTTGTGAACTCTCTGTGTAACTCTTTGCAGTCAGATGTGGTCTTAACTTTCTTGAGTAATTTTGTATCATCTGCAAACTTTGCCACCTCACTGTTTGCCCCTTTTTTTAGATAATTTATGAATAGGTTGAACAGCACTGGTTCCAGTACAGATCTCTGGGGACAGCGCTATTTCTCTCTCTCCATTCTGAAAACTGAACATCTATTCCTATCCTTTGTTTGCTGTCTTTTAACCAGTTACTGATCCAGGAGAGGATTTTCCCTCTTATCCTATGATTCCTTACTTCGCTTAAGAGTCTTTTGTGAGGACCTTGTCAAAGACTTTCTGAAAGTCCAAGTACACTATATCCACTGGATCATCCTTGTCCATGTTTGTTGATCCCCTCAGAGAATTCTAATAGATCAGTGAGGCATGATTGCACTTTACAAAAGCCATGTCGACTCTTCACCAACAAATCGCGTTCATCTATGTGTCTGATAATTCTGTTCTCTACTATAATTTCAACCAATTTGCCTGGTACTGAAGTTAGGTTTACCAGCATGTAATTGCCAGGATTGTCTCTGGAGCCTTTATTAAAAATTGGCATCACATTACCTATCCTCCAGTCATCTGGTACAAAAGCTGATTTAAGCAATAGGTTACATACCACAGTTAATAGCTCTGCAATTTCATATTTTAGTTCCTTCAGAACTCCCAGGTGAATACCACCTTCTCCTGGTGACTTATTACTACTTAATTTACTAATTAGTTGCAAAACCTCCTCTAGTGCAAAAGATGTGTGTCCCTTTTAAGAATTAGAGAACCAGGGAGTGACTTTCTGCTGCAGCTGCAGACCAAGTCAGTATGGGGATGTTGACCCATTTCCCTCCCTCCTCTTCCAGGTGAGCAGAAGAAAGAGGGAACTATAGATCAGTCCATGCCAGTGTAGTAAAAGTCCTCTTTTACCTGGCCCAACCGAACCAGCACCCACCCTACCACCCCTGGATATTGTGAAATACCAGGTTTCATCAGGATCTGCTGTGGACATTGCACTAATTGTTCCTATCTCAGGGGGTTGGGACGGAATTCTTCGCTCACCACCAGATTGGCCAAGGCAAAGTGGGGGGTTTTTCACCTTCCCCACGGTGGGTTCAGCGAGCTTAGATGGGGCAAATGTGAAACAGGAGTCAGGATATGATGTCACAACCAATTATGTAAACAAGGGGGAGCTGTCCAGTGCAGGTACTCTGCAGAGAACGGATACAGTGATCAGATAAAATGGATCCGTAAAGGCTTTATAGGAGATATTATTTAAAGGGGCAAACAGAGGGGGTTCAGGGAAACTTTACCCAGGGCGCAGGAACAAACCATCCCAATGTGCAGAAAGAATAGCAAATATGGCAGACGACTAGCTTGGCTTAACAAAGAAGTCTTCCATGAGCTTAAACACAAAAAGGAAGCTTACAAGAAGTGAAAACTTGGTCAGATGACTAGGGAGGAGTATAAAAATACTGCTCGAGCATGCAAGAGTGAAATCAGGAAGGCCAATCACAAGTGGAATTACAGCTAGTAAGGGAAGTGCAGGATAACAAGAAGGGTTTCTACAGGTATGTTAGTAACAAGAAGAAGGTCAGGGAAAATGTGGGCTCCTTACAAAATGGGGGAGACAACCTAGTGACAGATGATGTGGAAAAAACTGAAATACTCAGTGCTTTTTTTGCCTCTGTCTTCATAGACAAGGTCAGCTCCCAGACTACTGCACTGGGCAGCACAGAATGGGGAGGAGGTAAGCAGCCCTCAGTGCTGAAAGAACAGGTTTAGGACTATTTAGAAAGGCTGGACATGCATAAGCCCCTGGAGTCGGATGCAATGCATCCAAGGGTGCTGAAGGAATTGGCAGATGTGATTGCAGAGCCATTGGCCATTATCTTTGAAAACTCGTGGTGATTGGGGGAGGTCCCGGATGATTGGCAAAAGGCAAATATAGTGCCGATCTTCAAAAAAGGGGAGGAGGAGGATCCGGGGAACTACAGAATGGTCAGCCTCACCTCAGTCCCCACAAAAATCATGGAGCAAGTCCTCAAGGAATCCATTTTGAGGCACTTGGAAGAGAGGATGGTTATCAGAAACAGTCTGCATGAATTCATCAAGGGCAAGTCATGTCTGACCAACCTGATTGCCTTCAATGATGAGATAACTGATTGTGGATGTGGGGAAAGCAGTGGATGTGATATACCTTGACTTTAGCAAAGCTTTTGATACAGTCTCCCATAGTATTCTGATCAGCAAGTTAATGAAGTATCAGTTCGATGAATTGACTATAAGGTGGATAGAAACCTGGCTAGATGTACGGGCAGTGATCAACGACTCAATGTCTAGTTGGCAACTGATAACAAGCAGAGTACCCCAGGGGTCGGTGCTGGGGCTGGTTTTGTTCAACATCTTCATTAATGATCTAGAGGATGGGTGGATTGCACCCTCAGCGATTTGCAGATGACATTAAGATGGGGGGAGTGGTAGATACGTTGGAGGGCAGGGATAGGATACAGAGTGACCTAGATAAATTAGAGGATTGGGCCAAAAGAAATCTGATGAGGTTCAACAAGGATAAGTGCAGAATACTGCACTTAGGACGGGAAAATCCCATGCACTGCTACAGACTGGGGACTGACTGGCTAGGCAGCAGTTCTGCATAAAAGGACCTGGGATTATAATGGACAAGAAGTTGGATATGAGTCAAGTGTGGCCTTATCGCCAAGAAGGCTAATGGCATTTCGAGTTGCATTAGTAGGAGCATTGCCAGCAGCTGGAAGGAAGTGATTATTCCCCTCTGTTCGGCACTGGTAAGGCCTCATTTGGAGTACTGTGTCCAGTTTTGGCCCCCCCTCCTCCCACTACAGAAAGGATGTGGAAAAAATCAGAAAGCTTCCAGTGGAGGGTAACAAAAATGATTAGGGGGCTGGAGCACATGACTTATGAGGAGAGGCTGAGGGAACTAGGCTTGTTTAGTCTGCAGAAGAAAAGAATGAGGGGGATTTGATAGCAGCCTTTAACTACCTAAAAGGGGGGTCCAGGGAGGATGGAACTAGGCTGTTTTCAATGGTAGTAGATGGCAGAACTAAAAGAAATGGTCTCAAGTTGCAGTGGAGGAGGTCTAGGCTGGATATTAGGAAGAACCTTCTCACTAGGAGGGTGGTGAAGCACTGGAAGGGGTTACCTAGGGAGGTGGTGGAATCTTCATCCTTAGAGGTTTTTAAGATGCAGCTTGACAAAGCCCTGGCTGGGATGATTTAGTTGGAGTTGGTCCTGCTTTGAGCAGGAGGTTGGACTAGATGACCTCCTGAGGTCCCTTCCAACCCTAATCTTTCTATGATTCTATGAGTGGAATGGCAGGAAGCCAACCCTCCTTGTTTTATAGTCCCCCCTTAACTCCCATTTGAGGAGAGCTGGCTGGGGACCAGGATGGATAAGAGGGAGGTCTGACAGAAGTCCCCTGGTATATATAGAAATTATGGAATTATTTGCACTGTACGCTTTTATCTGTCAGGTTCTCCCAGACATTTAAGAATAAAGTTGCAAGCCTAATTAAACTACATCCAGTGTGCCTCTGTCCTTCCAGCATAGCCAGACAGTGAATCTTGATTGAACTCCTCCAAGTGCTGAAATCTTTTGGTTATAATTAAACTAAATTTCATACAAACACTGCATCCCTATCAATACTTATGCCAAAAAAGAAGCTATTTCCCCTTCTTCGTTCAGGGAGCTCTCATTTTTTGCTACTTCTATGCAATAGGGAGGAGAAAGTCTCCATATCTTAGGTCCAAGCACCTGAATGAAGAAGTAAGTCAAAACACACAAAGAAGATGCAATGATTATATATATTAACTCATTCCAGCAATAAATTCAATTATTGGCAAAACTGAGTTCCATTTCTACCTGCTCCACCCTTTTCCAAGTTGATTACACTCTAACCCATTTTTAATTTTAAAACATAGGTCCAATTTTTTACTTGACAATCTAAATTTTATTTTGAATTATTGTGCTCAAGTTTCAAAGTTTTGTTTCTAAATACAAATCAAAATGTACTGTCCCTACACGAGGTATATAAGTAAGGAAAGATGCGCAAACAAACCGAAAACTCTATGAAAATACAAAACACAGGGGAAGTTTATGGTCCAAACTGCAGTCTTGATTCACATAAAACTTCCACAGACATCGTTAGAAATTCTGCCTGAGTCAGGACTACAGTGTCACCTCATGGTTGTTCTATTGTCTTTCATACAAACTGTACCTCTTTCAGAATTAAAGGAACAACATTTTTTTAAATCATACCTCAATCTAAAAATATGTTACCTATTATAGTTAAAATTAATACCTATGATTCCTAGAGATAATAGGAAAAATTATTGGGGAGGTGGGTTCTTTCCAGAATTGGACATCACTTTTTTATAATCTGTTTTCCCTTTTGTCTATGTGGGTTATTTTTCACACACCAATGGAGAGAAATTAAACAAACAAAAACAAAAAAACAAAAATCACAGGAAAATATGGTTGTAATTCATGAAAGTCAATTTTTTAAAAATGGATTTTTTTATTTAAATTAAATGTTTATTATTAAAAAGAAAAGCATTTAAAATTAAATTTAAAATTATGACAATCTAATGTTAAGGCCTAAACTTACTATATTCTATTAAAATAATTTACATTAAATAAAGAAAATAGTAATGTTAAATAGCTAAGCATCTGAAGCCAAAGTGTGTTGAAGTGCTAACTAGCTTTGGACAGCAGTAGCCTCTTCTGAAAGGGTAGAGAGAATATATTTTTCTTTCCAGTATATTCAACTAGTTTAGTTCAAAGACTACAGTAATTCATTCAAAGTTAAGAAACCACCTGGGAGCAGAAAAAGCAAGAAAGTTTGTTTTCCTTTTCCAATCTCTGAATAAAAACAAGATGTGAGGGGATGAGATTGTTTCTGGTCACTGAGTCTAAGAATTTAGAACTAGTCAAACAGTTCAATTTACTAATTATGATAATACCTTTGTTTAATAAATCTATTTGTTTTTAATTCAAAACATGTTTTGCTAACTTAAATATTTTGGATACATAAAAAAAAAGTAAGGTAGTTTTGTTTATTTAATAAAAAAAACAATTTTAAAATGCTGGTTTGTGCTTTTTTAATTGTATTCCAATTTCCATCCAACTGCAGCTTGGCACCTATCACAAGTAACAAATTAATCTAATAAATGATAAATGTGTCATTCGTCATTTTCTAATGTAAAAAAAGGTAAAAATTAAGAAGCTGAATAAAGGTATGTTAAGCTATATAAATTGCCTAAATAATGTGTACAGATACAGCATATCCTCTTAGTTAGGAAAATGAAGTATCAAATTTAGTGTAAAGGCTAAATCAACTTGTTTTAATGGTTACTGACCAATGAGAATCAACCTTTCTTCAGGAAAATAAGTAATACAAATGGAAAGCAGGATTAAAATCAATTATATAAACCAAACTTTCCTGTTTGTTGATTTCAAGTCACAATTAAAAATGGTGACCTGCTGTAAAACCACAAAAATTGTTAAGGATACTCTGGGGTTGTCAATAAATTACTTAAAGCAGTAGGAAGTGGGTGGGTCCTTAATTTTGCCTATTTGTTACAGTATTACAAAGGGTGGTTGAGTGGGTCTTGAAAATCACCCAAAAATGTATTCTCTAATTTATGGACAGCTCCTTAGAAACAGGTGTAGCATCTGAAACTACTATTAACTCATTTTAAACTGAACAGATTTCACGTTGACTACATGCATTTAAATAGTGCCAAGAATAACAGTTAAGGGAAAAAGAAATGATGAGATGGGAGGAAAGATGGATGGTCAGACAAGTTATGATACTAGATTGCCAGCAAACGAAGCAGAGCAAGGTAAAAAGGCTCTGTCTGCTACCAAGAGCTGTGCTGGAGACTGGTACCGACGGTGGCGCTACAGGGAAGCAGGTCAGAAAAGGGAGGCTGATACTGAACAAGTGAAGGAAACTGACTTTGGAGGGGAAATAGAGAATCTAAAGCGACAGGTGTCGCAGCAGGAAGATGCCTGTCGTGGTCCAGGGGTGAAAGGCTGGTGCAGGAGCAGCAAGGGAGGGTCCCCCTGGGGCAGGCGAGGGGGGAGCGGCGGGGCAGGGCAGGGTGGATAAGGGGGCAGGGCAGGAGGCGGGCGCTCCCTGTCTCCTTCTGCGCTGGTTCAAATCCCGCTGCCCACGGTCGCGCCAGGCTCCGCGCCCCCCAGGTCGAAGCAGGCCGGTGCCTGCCCGGCCGGGATGGACTCCCAGTCTGCCTCACCTGCGGGCGGGGCGGGGCGGTGACAGAGGCCGGGGGGCACTGAGGAGGCCTCCAGGCGAGCTGGGCCGTGCTACCAGGCCTGGAAACGCAGCCGCAGCCCCCACCCCCGCCTAGCGTCTGCTCACTCCCGGGGCTGGGGGTTAGAACTACCGTCTCCGACCTGGGAGAGAGGCCCCTGCCCACCCGGGAGAGGCCAGGCTAGGCCAGGCCCCGCCTGCCTGACAAGGCCCGGGCTCGCGTTGGCTACTCACATCCCCGGCCCGGCCGCTTCCGCCAGCCCAGCGTTCCGCAGCAGCGGGAGGGGCAGCGCCGCCGCCCCACCCCACAGCGCGGGCAGGAGGAGGAGACTCGCGAGGCCGGCCCGGAGAAGGCGGGGAGAAGGGCCGCAGGTTGGGCAAGGAGGGGGGGCGGGGGGTCATCATCGGGGGGGAAGGAGGTGGAAAAGGGGAGCGGGGAGGCGTAAAGAGTCTCTTGCCCCCAGAGCCCAGAAGAGTTCGCACAAGCATCATCTGCTCTGCTGCCCTCCCGCCCCCGCCGGACACCACAGCTCCGAGCAAAGAGCAGCACCTGGAACCCGCCGGGGGTTTCCTTTCCTTCCCTTGCCGGGGGGGGGGGGGATACCTTGCCAATTTCATGGGGACAACAAGTAGCTCTGCCTCTGCAGGCCGGCACGGCCCCCTTCACCCACCTTTTACTCTGTGTAACCCCAGCGCCAGGGCTGAGTGTCCAAGAGCTGAAAGGGGCCTGCAAGCAGGTACAGCTGGAAAGGGTCTCACAGAGCTAGCAGAAGTTATGCTGGGCGTCCCTGTCAGTCTACACACGAGGGTTGGACTTTGCTGCTCTGTACTTGGATGGATGACTTCCAGGAAATACTTAAATGCTTCCTGTTGGCAATTCAGTGGATGTCACCTTGAGTTATTACTGAATCTGTGGCCCTGTCCTGCAGGTGAGCTGTAACACAGAGCTCCTCACCACTTGTGGGTATTACAGCTCTTGGCCAAATTACAACACGGATTATTACATTCTGCTACCTAAATTGCCCCTTCTTTTTTCTGTGCTAAATTGTGTAGGTTGCTTGAGATGTTAGATAGCTGCCATTTCATTGGTAGGTCAAATAATTGCTATACAGTGTATGTGGTTTGTGAAGTACTTTAGAACAATAAGTGAAGAGGAGCAACTACAAATTGAACTCCACAGTCAGCACCTAGCAGTACAGGCTATTGCACATTTCATTACTGGCTACTGCTAGACACAGGGGACTTGATCTGATATACCGGCTGTAAAGTGCAGCATGACAAATGCTATATATTCCTAAATGCATCATGATTTTGTAATACAAGTCTGGATGTGCTCTAACTTCTGTCAACAATAGGGATAGACCTCAAGCCTCTATTGTGAGATATGCTTTGCACAGTGAATCATTTCAGTTGCTAACGTGGATTAGCTATCACAATGTATAAAAGTGGGATAAGAACGATTCTTTATTTTTATTAAAAACAAACTATTTTGTGAATGACTTCTACATGGGTGTTCTGTGATGTGTGTTTTATTGCTTTAAATTAAAGGGAAAATATGTTAATGGCTATGGTGGCCAATATCCATTGTGAGCCAAGTAGTCAAAGGAGAAGCAATCATGTATGTGAATACAAGCACTTATAATTCAGCCAGCAAAAAGCAGTAGTGCTTTTTTCCACCAGCCAGTATAAAATTACAAGCAATAGAGACAGTACTGAGGCTGTCACACAGTGGGACTTCAATAGTGAATATCTTTGGTTAATTTTTTTTAAGGTTCTCTTACGCTTGAGAATCTGTACAGGACTTCTAGTGGCACACAAGAATTATGAAAGATCAATTGAAGATGAAAGGTTACACTGTGAACTGCATTAAGAAAACTATAAAAGATCACAGAATAAAAGTAATTGATTTAATGCCATGAGAAGTAAAACCATATTAGGATTTTCATAAGCATGTCAACTACCTACTGTGTATTTTTGATGCCAAATAAAGGTTTAATCCTTCACTGATTTTTCAATGGCAGTTTTCATCTGAGGATCTCCAAGTGCTTCAGTTTATTTATTTTGTTAGGCAGATAAATATGATGCCCATTTCAAAAACGGGGAAAGTGAGAGACAGAAAGTAAATGACTTGCCAAAGATCACACAGCACATCAGTAGCAGATCCAGAGATAGAAACCAAGGGGAAAATCCTGATCCTATTTA
Organism: Emydura macquarii macquarii; assembly: GCF_026122565.2. Lineage (NCBI taxonomy): Eukaryota > Metazoa > Chordata > Testudines > Chelidae > Emydura > Emydura macquarii. The sequence continues at coordinate 2,815,351 of NW_027131105.1, read as the reverse complement.
ATTCAGTGGGTTTCAGGAGTGGGTTTCAGAAATTCCAGGATTTCACTGTATGAGCCTGATGACCAATTGTCTGCTCTTGCCCCCAGACCCATCTTATTAATTTGCATGCATGCCTGAGGTGCCCATTTATGTTAGGTTGAGACCCCCTGGAAAATTCAGGCCATTTCTAATTTCAGAGCTATCTCATACACGAGAGGAAAAAAATAACTTTAGTGTAAACAAAAAACCCAAACAAATTTTAAGAGTGCTTGGTTAACTCTTCCTAAACATACACATAACAAATTTGTTCTTTTAAAGCACAGCTAATCAGTAATACAGCTATGAACCATAGTCTAACTATGGCAACAATATCCATCAAATCAAATAATTAAAGTACAGATTTATCATCTTGGTGGAAGAGAAATAATAATGCCTCCCACTTTAAAATACGTTGGCTGTAACTTGATATTTAGTTTTGACAGATGCCTGGATGTCACCTTGGTATTTATTTAGTAGAAGGAGACCATTCTCCCCTGAAAACATTTTATCCTTTTAACATTATATTTTAATTAACATTTCTTTTTATGCTGGCTTCTTATGCACATGCCTCAGAACATTAGTTCTGAGGCATGTGCATTAGTTCATTCATCTCTTTTTATTTCTTATTACTGACTGTTTAATGTCAAGTGATAATTACGGTTTGAGTGTTATTTGTTTTGTTGGCTACAGATGTAATTAATTAACTGTTCTATTTTCATATAAATTAGCTTTCAAAATTAAATTAAGAACAAAGTTACTCTCAGGCTTATTTCTTTATTTATTGAATTATGTATGTTTTTTCCATATACTGTTTGCTATTAATCATTTTCGTCTGAACTACAGCTTTACCCAGACAGCTTCCATGCTTCTCAAAGCTGAAAGTTTACTTAGTTTCCAGAAGTTACCCGGTGAAGGAATATTTCCACAAATTCTGCTTAGCTAAGAAATGTATTAGTTTTGTTTTAATTTTTCCTTCTGCTCTGCTCCAAAGTGGTTTGCATAGAATTTTTTTTTTTTTTTTTTTTTTTTTTAAATCCCTAGGATTATCCACCAGCAGAGCTGATAACAGAGAGGTCTTGGCAACATTTTCCTCTTCTTTTGGCCTATCTCTTGTATTAATAGTGGCATTTCTAACATTGCATAGGGATCTTGGAAGAGGGAGAGGGGTCTCTTTTGAACCACCCTAAGAATAGAACCCTCCATGAAGATGCAATTTAATAACTGTTCATGCTTGCTGGAAGTTGGTTCTTTTTAGTTTCAGCCAAGGTATGAGAGGTGATCAATAAATACACTAACCTTGAAAGAGACTTTACTGTTTAATAAACTCTCCAGTTACGAAGTTTTGCAGTAAAGTTTATAATTCTTTTTCTACATTTCAGTAGTATTTGTACTTTAGGAATTTTGTAATGTTGTATTGCAGTAGTGCCTGGGAGTCCCATTCATGGCACTGTACAAGCAAACAACAAAAATATGGTCCTTGCTCCAAAGAGCTTACAATCTAAGGCCTCAAAAACTTAAGCACATGTTAACTTTACAACCATGAGTAGCCCCATTGAAGTCAATGGAACAACTCATAGTAGTATAATAATCACATGTGTAAGTGTTTGCGGGATTGGGGCCTAAATTGTCTGTTCTTTTCATGTATGAAGGCACTAACTTCCTGTTGTAAGTAGCCCAAACATTTATCCATAGGAAAAGGACTATGCAAGAATCACAAACAATGGACTTTTGGATTTCCTCTATACTTCAATATTCTTCTCTAAACAGACTTGAAGACAAGTGAATTGGGAAACTACAAAGGAAGGTAAACTGGGAACATAATCTAGGTCTCTTGTCTCATGGGAGAACTGGATTTACTTAGAAATAGATACATCAAGAATAACATCACTACTGTCTGTAAAGCACTTTGGAATCCATCAGGCAGGAGTGTGCCACATACTTGATAAAAATAAGTACATAGATGGATTGCAGCCCAACTTGTACAGTATTGTGATGTAATTTGTCAAATTGATGTCTCTACCACCCAAAGACAAAGGAAACATTTCCCGTATATTCTGCTTCTGTACACTGTACAAGTTGAATAGTTTTGGATCACACTAGCAAAACATAGTAAAGGACTTCATTAATTACAGTGTACTTGAAAGCACTTACACTGTTGCCATCAATAACCATCAGCCTGTCTGCTCTCAAGGTTTGGTCAGTTTAACATGCTTTCAAGCCAGTCTTGCAGCAAATCACTCATTTCATACTGTAAACCACAAAAAGCACATTAGAAAGAACGTCTCACTGCCAGAGAGGAATTATTTTGCTCACTTATGACCCTAGCAGTGCTAGTGCAGGCACACAGCTGTGTGAACCCCATCAAAGTCATTTCAGATTATAGGTCCTGACTTCATCTATTTACTTCAAGGGGCTTTGTATAAGCAGAGGGGTCTATTTGCACAGATTCACTTGCATGATCAGAGCCTATAATCTGAAATACCATCAAGAACAATATTCTTGCTCCTGCAGAGAGAGAAAATGACTGAGATTATGCATTGTACAAGATAGCATGAGTTATGACCTCCCAAAAATATAAGGATGGCTCTGCCAATATCAAATCCACTAATTCTATCCAGCCGACCTCCATATTATAACGGGATATAGTGATATATATAAGTACTACTTAGATTTTGGTCCTCCAACATTATCATTATTAAATCATTCTTGGGAGACAACATGCTTTTGAAAGCAAAATGAGTTCTGTGAATCTTCATCAGCCTCTCAAACTCCCATAGTTTTAAAGTGTGGATCTCTGGATTTTCAGTTCTAACATTGCACTATCAGCTAGGTGCATTCAGAGGAGTTTCAACTTCTTCTGAAACATCCAGGCAATTGTCTGAGACCATGGTCTGACCTCTTATGGCAAATTCTATGTCCTCCTGACATTTGGAACTATGTATTTAGTAAGCACTAATCTTTGCTAAAATTATTCTTCTGTGTCTCTTTTCCAACAGCCCACAAACATATTCGGGAGCAACTGGGCAATCTCATAGCAGTGTCAAATTAAGAATTATTGCAATTACATACATTATTTTCACCCATTATCTCTTCTCCAGCTGGAATATTTGCCTAAATTCTGTTAGTCTGCATGTCTCCCAAATTTATACACAACACAAAAAACTTCCTGCATCTGCCCTAATTTCTTTAGATTTTTTCCTCACCTTTATTTTTCCAAGTCTTTCTCATTCACACCATGGCCTCCCATCAGTTCAGCCTTCAGCTTAGTGACAGTGAAAATATGAAACTGTTGTTCTTGGTGCTTATGCCTTTTAGAATTAGAGTAAATGGCTTGCCTGTCACTTCCAAATTACATGCCTGCATTAGGAATCCACTGTCAGAAATGATCCTTGGATTAATAACACTTAGTGGATATAGCACCCAAGGATCTCACACTTTACATATAGCCACCAAAACGCATAGCACAGCTCAGTAAGCACTGAAATACTCATTTTATATGAGAAAACCAAGTCAGAGAGTAGTCAAGAGTGTTATCGAAGTCACACAGCAAGCATGTCTGTGGCAGATCCAGGAATAGATCCCAGGAGGCATGGCTTCCTATTTCATTCTCTAAACACTAGATAACACTGTCACAGTTCAGAGTAATTGTACCTGAATGCCTCCTCCATGGTCCAGCAAGGGCATCTACTCTGAAGCTTCCAGCTCCCCAACTGTCACCTCTACTGTGGAGGAGAGACACCCATTTCTCTCCTTCCTGTCCAGGGTAATTCCAGGATGCACAATTCCCTGTCTACACTGAATTCCCCAGTAAGGCAGGCCTGCTTTGACTTCTCCTCTGAGGCTAAAAACAGCATAATTACCCACTGTTAAGTTACAACACAGCCCTTAGGAAAGCACATTTATTCTAAAGGTAAATACATTACAGAGAGAGCATACTAAAAACAATAAAGGAATCTACAAGCATGCTAATAAGCTTACTAGAGAGATCACTCCAACTCTAACAAGAACTCTGACTGGTGAACAGTCCTTGCAACTACATGTAAGTGTTTTTCTTGGTTATAAGTTCGTAATACCTTTTGCTTAGAACAAGAACACTCTGAGAAGTTTAGTCTCTCTTTTATACAGCCTGGATCTTTGATCTAGGAATAGATAAATCATAGACAATGGGTTTCTCCTCACAGCACAGCTTCTCTAAAAGTTGGGTCCACAAATGGAAATTTGCATTCCCTAGGAAACCCACTCAACCAAAAGTTCATTATTGTCTAGCCCATTGTTTAAAAGAGTCCTAATATAACACTTAAGAAGTGTTATTGAAGAGTTGATAATGCTTCCTAGGGTTTACATTAGTCATGTCTTCCCCTTAAAAAAGTTACATACAATTCCACAATGCATAAACATGTCCCTTTTTAATAAATGAACTCCTAAGATACATAAACATAATTCAGTAAGGTTCGTCCAGGATATTGCAGGAAATTGCCATATCTGTCACAAACACTACCAGACTGCAGTACAAAAATTAGGAAATGGAGTGCTTTCAATAGACTTTATCATGCATATGAAACCTGCAGATCTCCTTTATACAGGAAGGGGGTCTAGTTAGCTGTGAAGCCTCATTCATTCCCTTTCCTATGGACACAGAGGAGGGCACTCTGCAGATCTTTGCATGGAGCACTGGCAATGGCCCAATTTTTTATTTTGAATTGTGAGGTGTAAAAAACTTTCACAGGCTCATGAGGTATGTATCCTTGAGCTCTCTCAAAGGGAATTTATTGTGAAATTATCATGAGTCTAGATGCTGGTATCAGATTATTCATAGGGAGAACTAGGTATAAAAGAGATGAAACTGCTGTAAAGAAACATGCTATAGGTAATATAAGGGATAAAATAGCTTTTAAGGCAACATGAAGAAAGTAATGGGTTTTAAATTACAATATGACTTTTTTTTCCTGTAAAGCTTTTTCATAGCACCTCATTACATGAATCTCCAAAGAAACTTTAATTAATGCATTTAGGGAAAAACATCTTTGAAACCCATGCTACTTTAATCTCTTTGATCCTGAAAGCTTTTATCCATTATGTGGTGACATGATTGAGATCAGAAACCTATTTCCATGGTGCGTAGAAAATGTCAAATTCTTGATTTCTATAATCCGGCAGGGCAGAAAAAGGTCTGTGTTTTATATAGCTCAGAAGCTGCTGTAGATTTCATACCTTAGTATTGCTCACAGCTGCTGGAAATGCAGTTTGGATGCTTCTCAAAGACGTCATTACTCTCCTCACACTCTCATCTTTGCTTACAAGTAGCCTAAGTCCTCCTCCCTTGTTAAAATTCATTTAGCCTGAAATTCTTAATTTTAAAAACAATACAGCCTGATAGCACTAAATATCATTTTATGCCTTCTGGTTAAGTGCAGTTTTCAAAAGAAGAATAGGAGATGTAGACTATTTCAACAAAATTTAGACTATACAAATCTCAGCTATGGTTTATCTAAAATAGAACTATACCCATTTTAGATTACCTAATGTTAAGTCTCCACTAAAGGCCCTCAGACTATCTGATGAAGACAGAGACATAAAATTTGATTTACTACCTTACACTGTAAATCTCTGTTTGTTGAAAGCGAAACAGCTAAAATTGCTTCTAGCTGAGAATGAATGAAATTCTTTCCCAATGAGCAAGAGTTTTCAAATCCAGTGTTAATTTGCAAGTCACTTTACAAGTTGACTAGCTATTTACTGGTGTGGAGGTATACAAAAGAGGGAAATGGAATGAGTTTAATAAGACAAAATACACATATACTCACGTGTGTGACCTCTGATTTGTCTTCATATAGATATACATTGTCAAACCTATTTAGAAATGTATATATGTTTCTAAGGGAAAGTCAGTACAATCACAGTGGGATACTGCAGTCTGTACAGCACTTTGGTATTCATCAGAATGAAAGTCATCATCTACAGTGTGTAAGGTTTTTATAATTTTCACAGACATTAGAAGATGCAAACAATAATACACACTCAAATAAACTGAAATTTGCTTCACTCTTAGCTCATAGTGCCTTTCCTAATGGTAAGCTATGCAATTCCTTTATAAAGCATACAATACAAGGTAAGAAAAAGCTGATCAATTACGTAAAATACAACTTTTGTCTCCTATGTAAAATGGCTCCCTGTTACTTCCAATTACGTCTATATATTAAAACTCAGGTGATTGGTATACACCAGTATTGAAAATGTGGTAAAATTTTGGTAAAATATTCAAAAAGGAATACTGTTTCTTAATCTAAGAAAGAAGGATTAAATTCTATATTCCAGAATTCCCTTTTTCCATTTACCTTCAGATGCATTTTCTATTCAGATGGAAATAACATATGGTGCCTTTTGATCAAACCTTTGGGAAATAAGACTTTTACAGTGAACTTCCAACATCATCAAGAAGTGGTATAGTAGAACCCCCATTGTATCAAACTGTGGGGAAAGAGATTCAAATGTTCAGCCCAAAATTTTTCTGAGAAACAGATTAACATGAACCACTGGAAATACTTCTATGTACACATAACATTTCTTTACAGTACAACATTCTCTAGAAGGGATACTACATCCCTTAAAATATGACTGTAAGTAATTTGAGGACACAGGCTTATGTTGGGGAGGATATGGCTAATACATTTCAAATCAATGCAGGAATCCTATCTGAAATGTAGAAGCAACATATCAAGGATATATGGTGGTAAAGTATAAGGCGGAATTATACACAGCAATTATTTTACTGAGTTAAGAAGTCAAAACCCAATACCAAAGGAATACCGAAGTGCATGAATTTTCTGCTACCAACAGCTCAGATAATATTTGCAACTGAAATAAGAGAAATAAGTGGTTCAGGAAAGAATATGAGGTGCTGATGAAAACCAACAACCACACAAAGTAGACACATGATATATTTTCAAATCCATTAACCATTTATTTAATATTTTGTTATGTACTTATTTTTAGATTTATAAAAATACACCCTTCATAATATCTTATGGAGATATATAGCTATTAATGCAGAAACAATGACAACATTTCTTTGAGCAGTTAACATAAATAAACTAGCCCATGATTTTACTGCAATAGATCACATTCCATTTGGCAAAATCCTGTGTAAACAGATGGGGTTCGCACCATATGTTAAAAGTCAACACACTCTTGAGTGTTTCAGACCAGTAAAGGAAATTAATTCCTGAGTCAAGGACCTTCCAGTTGAATTTCTTAACCAGCATCCCACAGACATTTTAATCTAAGGACTGGTAGCTTGAACATCTCAGCTGATCTTACCTGCCATGGCACAGCTTGAAGAGAGATGAGCTCTCAGGTAGTTAGAACTTAATTCATATGAGGCATTATAGACTAATATCAACTCTTGGGTTTGAACCTCAAAACAAATAGGTAGCCAGTGCAGTCTATGACTCCTTAAAACCAGCTCTGCTAAGTAACTGCTCCAATTATAGCTTCATAGGTTAGCTCATTAAACTATCAAGGTGGCAAAGGTATGACTGAGAGGTAAAGTTGACATTTGAGACAAACATTCATTGCCTCATGTCCAACCAAACTGCAATATTATTGAACCATGCTAACATGGTTGCAGCTATTACACCAAACTTTCTAGGAAGGGCAGTGTTTTGTACAGAATTTCTTTCATGGGCCTGCTATTGTATGAGGATAATATAGAGTTTCAGTACTTATTAAAGACCCTGAGGACCATGCCCATCATGGGGAAAAAGTGGAACTCCTTAAGAATATTTCAGAATTGCATTCTTGAATAGGACTAAGCAGCTTTTTTATAAGTGGACTTTGATACTACTGACCATGAGGTTTTGAGGTCCTGCTTGCAGTCTTTGGCTGGAATAGACAGGACTGTTCTTGTGTGATTGCTACAAGTTACATGAGATACACCCAAGAGGCTGTTAGGGAAGCCAGGGACCAGAGAGGCCTACAGAAGCCATGGTAACAGGGACAGGCACTGATTCGGTAGCTATTACATCCCTCTACACTGGTGTAATTCTCCTATGGGCAGCCACATCGGCTTTAGTTCCACAATCAACCCACACTGTGGAGCAAACTGTTCATACCACACTCCAGGATCTGGTATATGATTTATGTGCCTCTGTTCCTTATCTGTAAAATGAAACCTCATAGGGGCATTGTGAGGATAAATTTGTTAATGTTTGTAAGGCATTCAAATACTACAGTGATGAGAGTCTCCTGAAGTCTTAGATTTGGTGCACTCTGATGCAATCCAAAGTCAAAATATTTGCTCTTTGGAAATATTTTATGAGGCTTTTGCAGTGTCCAGGAAGGGGAATGGAAATTATTTAGAGGCAGAGAAATTCCCCCTCTCCGCACCACCATCAATCTGAACATGGCATATAAATAAAAAACAAACAAACAAACCCAGACATTTTCCAAATGTCCCAGCATAATCTTTCTTATTGCTCAAAGGAAAGAACTGCTCATTTCATCTTCATTTTTATTCCACAGGAAGTTATTTTAACAAGGACATGCGCTGATCACAGAACACAAAAGTAATACAGGTTCCACATTTCTGAGGTTAATAGGCTGCTCATCATCTGAAGTATGTCAATGACCAGCCATTAGCACCCATACATTTAGTTACTGTGATTACACCAATTCTTGTATTAACACTGGTTTAATTGCTGCTTACATCATCTTGATTAGTGGCCTGTGGTGTTTTAAGGTATCAGCAGGGGATGTCTGGCTTAATTCTGTCACCTGCAGGAAAGCTGAAAAATCCCAGTTGGTAATACAGTTCAGCTCACGGCCTGTTGACCCACTGTGTGGCATAGGCTTCCGTTTTTCTTTCCCATCTGGCTTCTTCTCTCTGATCACAGGGCAGTGATGACAGTATCTATTGCTGTCTCAGAGTTAACCATTAATTTGTTCTTATCTTATAAAGGATTAACTTCATTGGAACCAAGGACAGCAGGATCAGACTGAAATATACGCTTTATTCTCCTCCAGTGCGACTGTCACAGTGGTTCTTGGATATTGTAGAATCAATTCAGCCTTTGGTCATGCTAACTAGTGCCACATAAACCCAAGCTGCAGGGTCCTGCTGCTAGGAAGTCCACCTAGGGGAAGGGTGCAGTGACACCAGGTATCTACAACCCCAGCCTTGCTAGGTGAACTGTAGCAGGCCAGGCCCATACCAATGTGGTATCCCCGGACATATGCTGATCCAGAGCATTTTCCAAGCAGTTTCCACCACTGGGCTTCTGCAGCGGCTCAACAGCAAGCTGTCTATGCAGATACTGCCTACTCTCCCCCCAGCCTAATTCTTGTGGGGCAGCTGCTTCCACTAATGCAGCTTGCACACTCTGTGACAATGGAGATGGATCAAGCCCTGTTGCTGTCGAGCCTACCCTCAGTGGACTGATGTGCATGTAAGACCTACCAAACTGACTCAGACATACAAGGCAGGCTGCAACTATGTTAAATAAACCCTCCCCTGGGTGGGGGAGAGTGCCGGTGCCCCTGTGATTTACTCGGTCTGCACAAAACCACAAGACTTGTTCCAAACCGATCAGACTTGGTGTCATTCCCTCCTGAGTCCCCGGCTCAGGTTCACCTCAGGGGTTGGTCACCCATTTATTTTTTCTGCACTGGATGCCAGCCACAAATTGACAAAGACTTTGGGAAGTACATTTTTTTGTTCCTTTTAGCAATCCTAAATAACCAACCAGACCTCCAGGCTCCTGCGTGGAAGGTATGAAACACAACCTAACATGGGCCTGTCTTGTTCAGAGTAAATTCCCTTCTTACCCCCTAAAAAGCAGTCTGGCTAAGCCCACAGCATACCTGGAGATCCACCCAAGGAACTATGCACAGTAAGAGTAAGATGGGTATGGGGAGGTGCAACTGTGTGGAGGGCAAGAGCCCTCTTGGTCTCAGAAGGGGCCCTTTATCTTCAGAGATGACTGATGCAGGGAGCCAAATCAGATCCCAAGACCTCCCACCTCATACTGGCCAATCACATAATTACTCTGGGAGACACAGCCCTAAACAACTCCTGCTTCTATCCATGCTCTCCTCCTGCCTATACCTACACCTATGCTTGACACTGCCATGATTTTCTTAAAAAATCCCAAACAAACAAAACATGAGTTCCACAAGGCTTGGATGACACCACACAATTGTGTAACCTGAGCTGCAGCTCTTCTGCCTTCCAAGAGAGATAGTAGAGAGCACTGAGCCTACATTTTCAGATGTAAAAACAAGGAAAACACCAGTTTTTTAAATTTGTAAATATTTGAGGCTGTTTTTGTACATTGTAGGTTGGAGGCAGTGTGTGAGAAATAGCAACTTGGGAGTTTTTTGCTTTACAATTCACCTTCCATATCTATAAAAACACTGAAGTGATTTTCTGAGAAAATGCCTGAACAAACTCATAGTAAATGCTTAGACAAAAACAGATAATGCTCTCACTGTCTTACATATAGTTAGGCAGGGCTGATAGCACAACCTGTTATTAAAGTTGCCAGACATGTCCCATCATAAGACCCTGTTTTCAGTTGCCTATAACTTTGTCAAACTAACCATTTGTGATTCAATTTTCTATGGCAGATGTCTGCCTCAGGCTGAAGAATTTTCTATATCTATATCTCTATATATTTAATGCCAGTCAAAACAGGTCAGCTGCTTCCAAGAATGACACTAGTGAAAAATATGTTATTTTACCCATGTTACAAAATTCTAGCCATATTTTCTTTGAAAAGCTCTAGTGCTTTTCATGCTTTAGAGCACTGACTTGAAATGTAACAGAGATGTGCTTTTGTGTCAGGCCTGTGCTTATTCAAAACCTTAGTCACCTATGACAACTGACAAGAACAAAATATATTGCAAGGTGCATCTGTTTGCAGGGGCTACTGTGGAAGATGGGTTTTAGGGTGGATCGGTTTTGTTTGGTGGGAAGGGGAATTTGGTATTTTATGTTTTCTAAGGGAGTTAGGCTGTTGGATGGAAACTGCTCTTTAATTAATTACATTATTTTTTGAATTGTTGTCTAAATAAAAAATAAATAGCAGTTTTGAATAAATAAATAAATGTATTTGAATAAATCTAAATAAATAAACAAATAAATAAATATAACCTGGAGCAAGATTATATGTCACAGATGATTTTTATCTCATCATAAACAATCCATTAATTTGTTATAAGCCCAGCATCCTCCTGAAAACATAGCAAATCCCTACGCTGCATTTTGTATTTGGATTTCTGATGAAGCTGACAAATGTAAATCACAAGTAACTACAAGCAAACTCCCTAATGATTACAAAACTGCGGCAGCTGAAAAGAACAAGTTATTCTAACTGGTTCAGCCTTAAGTTATTTTTAATATTTTCCCAGATCTACATCTTTTCTGGATGGTGCAATATGTCTTGGATTTGTTTGGTGCTAATTCTTTCCCTTATCTGGGGATTCTAACGCTGAGCCGGTGTTGGATGGAGGGGTGGTTCTTCCAGCACAAATATGAGATTTTTGAGATGCCTCCCATTTTTGAGCATCCAGTTTAATAGATCCATAGGTTGCTCCTTATACACATAAAGTTAAATTTCAGAGGTTTGCAATGCAGATCTGCCTGCTGAACTGTGAGTGGTCTGAAGCTGGATTTTGTATTAGACATACAGACTTTACACAGTTCTAACAACAAATCAGCCTCTTTATGGTAAAGTAGATATTACAGATGGGAATTAAACTCTTAGGACCTTTTTGGAGTTTTACCTGAGTAAGGTTTACAGGACTAGGCCCTTTAGGCCCATACTCCCCCCTGTGAGAGTGAAGTCTGAGGGCCAGATTAACAAAGGTATTTACGTACTTAAAGATGCACATAGGTGTCTAGTAGGATTTACAAAAGTGCCAATTAGGCACTTAATTCCCATTGAAGACTATGGAAGTTAGGCATCTAACCCAGGTGCTTTTGAAAATCCCACTAGATGTTTATCTGCATCTTTAGCTACTTAAATACCTTTGTAAATCTGTCGCTGAGAGAAAAGATAAGGTAGTTCCAGTGCATGTTAATAAAGCCCTAAGGACATCCCTAGCTCTTGTCTCAGCTGCACTGACTCCTGTGGGCTGGAGATATCCAAAGCACAGGAATGCCCCAACCATGTCCCTCCTTACCTTGGGCTGCCTCTAGAATCCCACCTCTGTGAGGGGCTCTTGCATGGGGTGGCCTTAGGATGGCTATTCTGGCTCTGTGTTCACTGGTTGCCTTGGCATAGTCCTTATATAACCCTCTTTAAACACATGCTTAAAGGAGACAAATCCTGCAAAGGATTTTTTTTTTAATTGGGCTTATGACCCTTCTGAGTTGTTTCTGATGCATAATGGAGGCCTGAGCTTATTTCTGCTTGTTTTTTGTTTTTGTTAAGAAAAATATTCTACAAAAATGAAAGTTATTCTTTTTTAAATGTAAAAAGGGAAACATTAAAAAAATTAAGTTGTAAGTTTGTTTCAGATACCATCTTGGCCCAACTTGACTTGCTTTTGGATGCCTTGCTTGGCTCTTACAGCGTTGTTTTCTCCATTAGCTTGTGCAACCCTGATTCTGCATGAGCTATGTGCAGGTGTCTGCCCAGGCAGACCTCAGTGCAGGATTGAAGCTTGTATTGCAAACAGATAGTATCTGCATGTTCCTTTGAATACCAAGCTGTATCTCTGTCTCCCAACTGTGCCCCATTTCACAATCCTGGCTCTGCTTCTAGTAAAGATATAATTCTGAATGCAGCAGTTCACTGGGCTACTCACAATGTGTAAAGTTAAGCATGTGCATAAATCTTTGCAGGATCAATGCCTCTAATTTTAATTATATAATTCTTTTAAAAGAATTTGGAAAATTATTGGAAACAATAATAGAGTGTGTTTTGCAGTGTTGATGTAGCTGTGTTGGTCCTATGATATGAGAGAGACAAGGTGGGTGAGGTAATATATTTTATTGTACCCAATTCTGTTGGTGAAAGAGCTCTGTGATGCTCAAAAGCTTGTCTTTTCCCCAGTAGAAGTTGGTCCCATCCCATAAAAGATTTACCCACCTTGTCTCTCTAATAAAGTGTTTTGCTATTTTAAAGACAGTTTTTAAGTTGTAGGGAAATCCATGACTCAGTTGTTTTATTTAAAATGTATCCTTTACTACAAACACATCTAGAATTGTGGAATGGGAGACTGAGATATGGCTTGGTATTCAAATTATTATGCAAATTTTACCAGTTTAAAAATACAGACTTTGAACATGCACTGAGCTCTGCATCCTAGCTAACCTCTGAAGTTGCACTTAGCCCAGTGAAAGAGTGGGTTCACACATGCTAAAGGGGAAACAAAAATCTATATGGAGATAAACAAGACATCTTTTTAACAAAACCAACTCTATTCAATGGGACTGTTCACAGCATATAAAGTTACATGTGTGTAGCATCCGTCCTGGAAACAAGAAATTGAAAAATAAAAAAAAAATATGTTCAGAAACTGGTCAAATAAAGCAAATTTCAAGGTATGCATACTACAATACGGATATTTTAGTCTTTGTTTTTTAAATGGTAGAATTTTAAAGTTAAAACACTGATGAATATTCAATTATTTATAAAGAAAAATCTCATTTGTGCTCCACCAAGTACTTTTTCAATGTGAAAGGGTCATTTGATTGTAATTAAGCCAAATATTACTGAATAATTCACTCCATTTTTTCTTACTTTAGCCTGTTATATTAATTACTTTGGGCCCAGAGGCTCAAACATTCAAATAAATAACAAATCTTTATTCAAATAATAGTTAACAATCAAAGGCTGGGAGTTGTTAGAGCAGTGAATTATGAGATTATATTGGTCAAATACAAACTAATAACTGAAAAATAAATTTTTTATCAACCTAAAAGTTTCCACAAAATCAGGCTACATACAAGAGACTTTCTATTGGGATTCTATGTGAGATTTCATTTTATGGATACAGAGCTAAGATTGGCATTCTTGTAAATTAATTTACAACGTTAATGCACCTAGGACATGGAGAAAGTAATTCACAAAGAGATTCTACATGCCATACAGTAGTTTTGAAATTTTTTCTTTCTCAATGAATTATGTCAGATACCCACTTATATAAGGCAACTTTGCCCTTTTAGGGCTCCTTTATCTGAAGAACTGAGCTTCCAAACATTAGGTAGAACACCGTGCTTGTAAACTATGCTAATATTGGGCCAATTCATGAGGTTAGTGCCACCAAAGTCAAAAATCATTGCTAATGTTTGCGTGAGAAAGGCAACAACAAAATGTGGCCCATTGTTATTAGAGAGGCCCCAAAATTAGAAATTTAAATTCAAATCCCTTTGAAAAAAGTTGTTTAGGGGGAAGAGACAGGTATCAGAGAGATGGTTTCAGATTCAAAGCCACAGAACCAAACCCACTACTATGGTTTTGGTTCTTGGTTGGATTCAAAACTACAAGGGACCAATTTTCTAGTTCAGGTAACGCCAAAATGTTGCAATTTCAGCCTGAGATGGAGTTAACAACACCTAGCCTCACAGAATTCTCTCCATTCTGCCATGGAATCCAAACTCTGGTACTGATTTAACCTCAGTTCCATACACCAAACTGCAATGCAAACCTTTTCTGGAAATGAACACTATGTCTTCAGCTCTCTAATTTATTATAATTGTTTTATAAATAGGTAAACTGAGATACTGAGAGCTTCTAATGCAATTAAACAAAAAAACCAAACAAGACACAGAAAGAAAGAAATTCATGGGAAGGAAGAAGAAATAAATATGTGTCTGTAAGACCCTGAGGGGAAATGTTTACAGAAACATAAAAAATAGTGTCATCAAGATACCAGCTAGTTAGGAAAGGCAGGAATGAAACTAAAATTAAAAGATTAATGGTGATGGGTCCTGGGTGACAACAATAAAAGAATAAATGCTGACTGATGATGACATCTTGTGGAGAGCATAACATTATACTGATAACTCAACAGAAATGCATCTAGGAGAATATTAACCAGTGGCATCAAGCATGGATAATGAAAGGCTAGGGGTAAGCAACATTTCACCACTGATTTAAACAGAATCCAGATGGGGAAAAAGTGTCAAGAAGATTACAAGGCCAGGATGCTTTCCTGCTGTTGTGACATTACAAAGGACTGAGGCAATAACAAAAATATTGTTTATGCAAAGCATTCAAAGAAATACACTATTGGTTGGTAAAGTTTTGTTCAGGAGGTTGATAGGAAAAAACAAACAAAGCAGACTTGGGTCCAAAAGTCATGACCCCCTTCCTCATTACAGCCACAGAATATATATACAAAAGTACTAGCTTTTCAATACAATCTATCTGATATGGTCTATTTGATAGGTTGCAATTAGACCATATAAGTCATTTCAAAGGAAAGTGCAAGAAACCCTGTACTGGACAATTATGGAACAACTTGCCCAAGGAGAAGATTCTTTTTAATCCCCAGCAATTAAAGGTTGTTTCATGCACTGCAATATGATGCTTTAGATCCGTTTTATTATCCTATCTAAAGTAACTGAGATTATTCTCATTCATATAACTATCTAATCCCATTTTGAATCCTGCTAAACTCTTGGTCCCAATTATATCTTCTTGAAGAGAATTGTGTAAAAAAGTATTTTCTTTTATAAGTTTTAAATATATTGTCCAACTTTACCATGTCCCCTCATATTAGCCTTGTCTCTAAATTAGACAGTCACTATCTTTTCCATCTCTTCTCATAGAGAAGTCTTCCTATGTCTCTAATTATTTCTATTGCCCATCTCTAAGCCATGTTACGTTTCTGTTCTCCCTCATGTGAGATGGGATAACTA
Source organism: Emydura macquarii macquarii (assembly GCF_026122565.2). Classification (NCBI taxonomy): domain Eukaryota; kingdom Metazoa; phylum Chordata; order Testudines; family Chelidae; genus Emydura; species Emydura macquarii. The sequence continues at coordinate 2,799,465 of NW_027131105.1, read as the reverse complement.
GAACTAAACACAGTATTCAAGATGAGGGCACACCACTGATTTTTCTAAAATGGCATTATTATATTCTCAATGTTTTCTATCCCGTTCTTTATATATGATACCAGCTTGCATGTTGATTTCTGCTAGGCATTGAGTAGACGTTTTCATTGAGCTGATTACAATGAAGCTCTTTTCCCTAATTACATGTGATTTAAAACATAGCATTGTGTGTAAAAAGTTCAGATGTTTCCTTCTAGTATGCACTATTTTGCATTTGTCAAACGCTGAATTTCATAAAGCATCATGATGCCAATTTGCCTAGTTTTGTTTCTCTAGTTCTCACAGTCTCTTCGCATACTGACATACCCTAAATAATTCTGACATCTGCAAATGTTGCCAACCTCATTGTTCTATCCCTCCCCTACACCCTCCCTCTTCCAGATAATAAACGAATACATTCAGTACCAACCATAATACAGATCCTTAAGACAACCCAATGTTAACCTCCTGCCATGCTGAAAACTGACAGCCTGGTGACTTAGGCCTGGTCTACACTACAAATGTAGGGCAACTTAAGTTGTCTCCGACTGAGATAAGCACCCTGTTACAACGATGCAGTAAAACCACTTCCCTGAACGGTGTTGAGCCAAGGTTGACGCAGCACAATTCTAGACACTCTGTGACCTATGTTGACACGAACAGTCCTACTGCAGCTGTCTCACAATGCCCAAAACTGACCACTTTGGTCATATCTGTGAACTCCACTGCCCGGGGTCATGGACACCCCAACCTTCTTAAAATACACCACGTATTTTTTAAATGCCTTTCCCTGACTGCCCAGCTTGGAGAGCATCTCTAGCAGGTCTCCTTTGTTGTGTGCCGACCATGCTGGCTACATTCTCTAGTTGCGCTCCTGCCTGGAATAGACAGGAGGTATTGGATCTCCTGGGTCTGTGAGGAGAAGATATTATGCAGGCACAGCTGCAGAGCAGTCATAGAAAAATGGACATCTATGAAAGGATTGCACAGGGGATGCAGGCAAAAGGATATGACAGGGATCAGCAGCAGTACTGGTGAAAGTGAAGGAACTGCAGCAAACATACCACTAGACCAGGGAGGCCAACAGTGGATCTGATGCTGAGCTGCAGAGCTGCCACTTTTATGATGAGTTTCATGCCCTACTTGGCGGACCATCAACACCCTGCAGCCATCATGGATACTTTGGTGTAGCCCGAGACACAGCACCCTGCTGTGAACAGTGAGGGGGTGTACCATGCAGCACAGGGTCCAGGTATGCCGTGAGACAGGAAACATTCAAGACTCTCACAGTCTAGCCACTCCTGCTAGTCAAACATGGATGAGCCCAGTTCAGGGGAAAGGACCTTGAGTAAGTGTGTGCATGGATTTTCTCTTACAATATTTAAATGTAAAGATGGCATGCAGCCCATCCCAAGTTACCAAAGACACATGTATGGACATTTCATTGTTTTACTTGTATGAGAAGAGGTAGAGGCACAACAAACAAAGGCAGAGTTGTTATCTGCTTTTCATACACCTTTAAGGATCAGGCAGGGAAGCCACGCAGAGCAGTCTGTTGATACTCATAAGGAAGTCCCATGTATCCTTCTCAGAGATCTTGGAAGGTTTCTAGGGATGTCCACCTTATTTCTTCCTCCATGGTAGGACACTTTCCTATGCCACTCCATGATGAGTTCGGCTGGTACTACTGCAGTAAACAGGCTAGTAGCATATAGGCCAGGGTGGCTCAGGGACACCAGCAGCAGCTGTGTTCTCCAAATTTTTGTTACCCTCAGGAGCAAGACATCAGCTGAAATCACAACTGCCTGTGGAAAACAGTGCCAATTTTCAGTGCCATTGCCCTGTACCTGTACCCATGGAAACAGGGCCCGAATTGTTTCATGCCACAGAAAATGTTATGCCCCCCCTCCTTCCCCTGGCCATTCATGGACGATACGCTCCATGGCTGGGGCTGGACAGCGGTGCTGCGCAGAGTATCTCCATAGCTGACCGGTCAATAAGCATGCCTTATTAAATAATTTCATGGGAATGAAGGAAAGGAGTTTTGAATCATCTCTTTCACTTTCCATTGTTACTGTATCTACAATGACGCATCTCTCTGTTTTATCTCTATGTGCTGCCATTGTGGCCTTGGGGGGGGGGGGGGCCATCCACAGCTGCAGAATGCCTTACCCTGACATGGAGGAGAAAGAGGAAGCCAGTGCTGCATCAGACTGTGAACATCCTGGGGCATCTCCTTTTTCTGATGGGATCCTTGGGTCTTTTTCCATTTTCTTGTGTCCTCTCTGTCCCTCTCAATGCTATCTGCCATGTTGGCTCCCTTCCCTTCAATCTACCAAAAGCACATTCAACTGTCATTCTGCCCCTGTTGATCCTGGAGCTGAATCTTTCCTTAGAGCTGTCCAGGTGGCCAGCATCCAGCTTCATGAGCCCGGAGAGCACAGGGTAGACTGGGTCTCCCAGGATCTCTGTTGGCATTTCAACATTGCTAATGGCAATCTGCTGGTCAGGAAAACATGTCCCTGCTTCTCAGCTTTCTGAACAGCTCTGTGTTCTTAAAGATGAGAGCATCACGCACCATACCTGACCAGCCCAAGCTGATATTGGTGAAGCATTCCTGGTGATCCACCAACACTTGCATAATCACAGAAAAGCGGCTCTAGTGGCAAAGTGAGCTGGTGCCAAAATAGAGATATGCGTGCCCACACCGTCTATGGCCCCACCGTACTTCAGGAACCTCATGGCTGCAAATCCACCCATTATGTCCTGCACATTGCTGAGAGTCACAGTCCTGCATAGCAAGACACAATTAATGGCTCTATGCACTTACGTGATAATGGCCCCCACTGTGGATTTTCCAATTCCAAAATAATTTCTCACTGACTGATAACAATCCAGCAAGCTTCCAGAAGGTGATTGCCACTCACTTCTCAACTATCAATGCAGCTGTCATTCTGCTGTCCATGCCCTGAAGGGCGGGGATTAGCTTGACACACACATCCAGGAATGTGGCCTTTCATATCCAAAAGTTCTGCAGCCGCTGTTCCTTGTCCCAAACCTACATTACGATGCAATCCCACCAGTCAGTGCTCGTTTCTCTGGCCCAGACATGGTGATCCACCATTTGGCGCTGCTCTTTAAACACCAAATATAACCATGAATTGTTTTTTTCTATGTCCCTCAGCAATTTGTCCTCGAAGAAATCGTCATGTCCACTGTTGTGGTTCTTCCTGTGGCTCTGATTATACTGGAGAATCATACATCCTATATTTACAACGTTCATGAGAACAGTACAGAGTTGTGTGGGCTCCAGGTGTCTGTTGGAGACAGTGGACACTGAACTTTGCCCTGTGGGTGTGTGAGCACACTGGAATATCTACCCATGGTGCACCACACTTTGCATCAACACAAGCACTCCTGGTGAACCCTGGAAGTGCTGACGCAAGCAGCCAAGTATGCACGTGCACGAGTGATATATTAACTGCAGCAGTATCAGCTAATGTAACTTGCATCAACCAACGTTGGAGTGTACACATGGCCTCATTGGTCTTCTACCTGTATGACAGTGACAGCATTAGCAGTGGAAATGCAGAATGACTATTTCTCAGTCCTTACCTGGAAAGACCAACTCTGTGGGTGGTCTGACTTCTCAGTGGGGCTAAGCACCTGGAGTTCTCATTGACTTCTGTGGGAACTGGGAAAACTGGGCCATTGGTTTTATGTAATATTAGGCAATTAAGTTTGAAACTTATAGCCTAGACTTAAAGATGCTGAAAATACCTTAACACAAAAAAGATGAAATTATCTCTGGATCTCTCTCTACTTACTGCTCCATGTGCTATTTATGGAATCATTAAACTATGTAAAGACTCTTAAGCAGATTTCCTCTGAAGCTGTTATTGAAAGCTCCTGGTTAGGTGAGCTGGGTGACCTCTGGAGCCTCAAAAGCCCTTTAAGGTATTTAATTTTGACAAGCCTGTGTACAGAATTTAGAGCCAATCAAGCTTGAAAGTATAAGCTGAACAATGTGAAATAAATTTGTAAATGCATTTCATTCATATTGTTTACTGTAACTATTATCAGTACTGGCAAGGAATGACATCTTGTCAAAGTCATTTAGATCATTCTGGCCACTGTGGAATTTCTCAAGGAAATATCTAACATTTTGATATATAAGATGACTATGCAATTCTTTAAGGGAAAATATACTTTAGGTCAAATTTATCACAAGGAAAATTGGCTTATGTCTAAAGATGGGCCCAAGCTGCAAAATTCAGATCTCAGTTTCAAATATCCTGAAGTTTACCCATTATAAAGTTTATTATTATTATTACCATAGCAGCTAGAAGCCCTAGTCATAGACCGGGACCTACCTGTACCAGCACAGAACAAAAAGACAGTCTCTGCCCCAAGGGTTTACAATCTAAATAATTACAGGGGCAAGCTTCAAAATCCAGATGTTTTCCAAGCTGGCATTTTCTCTCAAGGATCATCTCTACTTCAGATGGTAATATTAATCATCTCTACTTTAAGATGCTAATGCTAACATGCTAATGTTCACTTACAACTAATATTGGTGAGATCTGCTCCATGTTATTATCTTGAGAGTTGACTTCTGTGAGAGTGATAGGTCAGAACCTTTCAAAAGTTAGCACTTTATTTGAAAAAAATCCTGTAAATTCAAACATATACTAGAATGCTCATTGATGATATAAATCACCAGACATGGTGAGGCTACTGCTAGGAGAAATGAAACTGTATCATTGCCCAAATGTGAACTACCTACACCTATTCTCCATTCACTACAAACTCTTGTATAATATATTAAAAACTCTCTGATGCATTTAGCTATGCCCCCATTCTCCTATCTCAGTCCCTAACAAAATCCAGCTTCTGTTCACAGGTTCCACTTAACAAAATGGCAAACATGAAAATTGATTAGAACTTGTATCTACCTCCATTTTATTTCTTCCATATGCGGCAAAAGTTACATTCGTATTGTTCCCTTTTTTCTTTCATCAAAAAGTTGCTAGGTGTCCCTTGCCTACCATCAAGCCCTATAAAAGTCAGCAGTTTATTCTCTGCATTCTGTTGACACTGTAGATGCTAATAGGGTGAACCTGGAATGTTTTAGAAGATCAGCAGAACCTATAATATGGCTAATGTTTAAAATACATTTTACTTCAGAGTAATAGTTTAGAGTGTGATGATTTGGTGGGGTTTTTAAAAATTGTGTTATTAATATAGATAATTTTAAAATATGCTAATCAACATTATCTAAGCAAGTGTGCTTTTGTTGTTGAAATTTCATACCAAAGCAGAGCTGAGAGAATAACACAAAATTATCTATGAATATTCACTCAGTATTTAAATGAGCATCCCTCAGCTATGCTTGCATGTCTTTTGTATTCATTTTCCACGAACATATTGAGAGATTGAGTTTTATTGGCACAGATGTCTGCATAAAGTTAACAGCAGATTTTAGTGGTTATAATGTCAACATTTTAACAATTTCATACCTTCCTCCGTTTAGCCCAGTTGTACTTTGCATAAGTCACATGGCTCTTCGAAAAAGGTGTGTCTTTTCCATTAAGTCTTCAGTATATGTCTTTTCCATCAAGGCTTCAGCATATATTCTGAAATATTACAGTCTGTAAAGATGTATTATCATAACCAACCATTGTTCACACAGAAAATTTCCAAAAATAATATCCACTATAATGCATAGGAATTTCTGAGTTACTTAAAAGGAGCAGTCTCCACTTTATTTAGGGACATCAATGAGGGTTAGGAGTCTAGGCACTTTTGAAAATCCCACTAGACACCTATCTGCATTTAATACATTTAAAAATCTGGCCCTACGTGATTTAGAAACCTAAGTCTTGCTTAAGTCAATAAGTCAATTCAAATTTGAACATGGGATTTAAGATTCTAAATCACTTAAGGCAGCTTCTCAAAAGGTAATTGAGTGCCTATGTCCCATTGGAATGAGATACCTAAATACCTTTGAGGACCTGGGCCTTTTTCCTTTGTGGAAATTTCATCCTCTGGCCAAAAATTTAGGTTTTGTATTTTTTAAAAAGTGTTTTGTGAAATCTAGTATAAATAGAAATGTTTATGACATTTTAAAATATCAGTTAAAACAGTTGTTTGCAAAAGGAAAATATCCCCCAAACTGAAAACAAACACCAAAGCATCGTGCTACTGTGTGAAAAACAGAAAATGAAACTGCCTAGAAATCCTAGTGAAATGAACATCTCTCTTTTCATTGTCTAAGTTGAATGCAAAAAGCAAACACCCAGCATAATAGAGGTGACAAGCAAATCAACTTTTAAAAATACATTCTATTTTAGTAATCTCCAGTGTTATTTCTACAAGAGATAAGGGACAGTTTAAATATAATTTTTATCATATTTGTGCCCCTTTCAGACTTTGGGCATATGAAATTAGAGATAAGGAGCAGTTTAAATATGGTTTTAATATCATGTCTGTGTTCCTTTCAGATTTTATGGGTATGAGATTAGAGGTTTTGTGATTTTATGGCGTTTTTTCACTTCTGATATTTTAGTGCACTCTAATTATTACTTTTTATTTTGTACAACAGTCTATTATTACTGTATCCAGAACCCAAAATGTTCTAGAGGAAGGATGATCTTGTGGCTAATGCACTGGGCCAGGATTGAGGGGCTCTGTGTTCATTTCCAAGATCAGTCTCAGACCTCCTGTGAGACCAGAGACAAGTCATCAAATTTCATTCTGTGTTCAGTTCCTCATCTGCAAAATGGGGATAATAATGCTTCCATAACTTCTGTGAGAACAAATTAATTAAAATGTTTCTGAGGCATGCAGATTTTATTGTGATGGCAGCTATGAGAAAGATACCTTTACCAAACAAACAGAACACTACTGTACCCGCCTTGAAAAGTTTACAATTTACAGTGAATCTGTGCCATTGATATTCTTTTTTAACCTGTTTTATGTCACTGATTCACAAACTTTTTTGTAATGCAGACAATTTCTTTAAAGACAGACCATTTCCTGACTAGCTCTCTTCCTAATCCTGAACCTACACCTTCCCTGCTGTAACCTGATTGGTAGCTTTGTTACATGAAAGTGACGTTGAAACAGAATTATGGAGACAAAAGAGAAATAGTGTAACTTTTATGCAATGGATGCATTGACTTAATAATGCAACACCCTCTTCCCCATTTTGTACCTATGCTATTCATCTCTGCTCCTGTGTACTGAGATTTATGGTATCAAATATGTCCTGGCTGCTTGCTTTTTCCACTGCTCTAATTTCTCCAGTTCGTTTTGCAGTGTGGTTCTCTCATCCTGTGTGTTTGCTACCCTTACAATTTTGTTGTCCTCCCCAAATGTAATCAAGCTTTAATTTACACCAAAGTAACACCATCTGAAGAAAGACATGAGCAGCTGTATGGGGTACAAAGAGGTGGATTTTTTAAAATTAGTCAACAAAGCATCTAGAAATATTGGGTTACAGCTTCCAGTATGGACTTCTTAAATGATGGTGCTCTCCTCACCATTGGGATGCAGGTCTGTGGAACACATAAAGGTGCTTCACTGATCACCAGTGGTCCACAGAGCAGTTTTCAAACCACACTTTCTGTCAACCCAATGTTATATAATAGAGATGTAAACAATATAATGTATCCCAGCTGTTAACATTTATTAGAATTATCTTATGATAAGTTAGGCCCCAATGTTGCAGCGAGAACTGTGGTGGGCAACTGAAGTTCTCTTGACTTCAGTAAGTGCAGGTGCACGGGTCTACCTACATAAAGCTAACTGTAGGACTGGGGCATTAGTTTTAACTCCTGCACTGAAACATGTGTTGATAATTAAAAGTTAAAAAAGAAAAAGAGAAGAGTGCATAAAGCAACACATTCCCTTTAAAATATTTTAGTTTTATTTAAAGACTACAAACAGGTTGTCAAAAAGGTGAGTCTGCAACTTTAGATTTAAAATATGAATGTCCCTTAATAGAACTTTCCTCTAGAGACGGGTGAAGTGAACAAATGTAGGATACTGAGAGAATGCAAACAGAAGAGGAGGAAAGGAGCGATAATAAATAATCAAAGGAACACAGCCATCTGGCTGGGGTCTGTATTAATGACCTTAAATAAGACAGACTGCAAGTGCCTGAAATACTAAACATAACATTCTAAATCTGAAATTTAAATGTATCAGCAGCCGGGGAAGGTGGAAACATGGAGGGCAATGAAAAATTATCCTATCTGCATGGCTCTGAAGTGACTGGAGGTTATGGATGCAAGAAGGTAGAAGAATAATTCACATGCCTAATGGGGATATTCTGTAAACAATGGATGAACTAAGTTTTCAATAATAATACTTTGCACTTACATAGTACTTTAAAATCTGTTGGCACCCTACAAGTATTGTTTATTGACTTATTAGCAACTGAGCTAGACTACTAGGTGAGAGTCACAATGAACAGCTCCCCCAAATGGTCCAGTCTGGAACTACACCTCTCATTTTAACTTGCAATTTGGAATAAAACACTTGATTTAACATTATTTTAAACGTATTTGTAGGATATGAATGTCTCTATACTTTGCATAAATCCAATACTGAAAACAGTCTCATTCTTTCATGTCCCCCCATATACCTAATTAAATTACACAGAAAACATAGTATACTTGAAGATACCAGAATAGCTTCCCTCCACCCCTATGTTTGTGGATTTTTACTGGGACAGGGAAAAACAAGACTAGATTTAAGTCAGGCTCCTAACTTCCATGGGAATCAATAGAAATTAGAATCCTAAGTATTTCTGTGAATCTGGGCTCCAGTTCCTATCCTTGGCCACACTGTAACCAATGATTCTCATGTGCAAAGAGGTGAAGGAGGTCACAATGATATCCCTTTTATAGTCCTGCACAACAGTGGGTATAACTGCAGCCCAAGCTCAGGGATGACTCCCTCTCTGTGCCTGCTAAGGTGTGAGTCCCCAATGTTGGTGGGGAAGAGGTGGTGCCATTTCTCATCCCCCCTTAGTACTAGTCAAAAGAGGTAGCCATGCCCTGTCATGAATGCTCTGAAGCTCCAGGAGGTGGAATTCCAGAAGTGGAATTCTTCCTGGAGCTCTCTTCTGGAATGAAGTAAAACAAGCTTTCTGTTGGAAAACAATTTATCCACTGAATGTCATGGGCTTCAAATAGAAGACAAATATTTAGCAATCATATTTCAAATCTGGACGCTGGGGCTTTATTGGAGGTGAAAGGATTTCAGCAAATGTTGCCAGACTATGCAATGAATATCATTATCAACTAGCTTCACACAGAACACCCACAATCTTTGGAAACAGCCTGCTGCATGATGAACTCCACTCTGTTCTAGTGTCAACAAGCTTCGCTCTCGCTGAATCCTCTTCTCCTGACTGGCAAGTCCCCTCTTTCCCTGGCACTGACAGACATTTTGTGACAAATTCTCCCCGGTGTAATTCCACTGAGTTACACCAGAGATGAATGTGGCCAATGAGGAGATTAAACCTTTGCCAGCCTTCAGTAGGAATTGCAGCTACCTTCGCTACAGCTATGGACATAATTTAGGCTAAAAGGATACCATTCAGCACTTCTGGAAAAAATGTATTCTGCACACATCCTACTTTTGAAAGGGAATATTCTCACTAGCACAAGCACAGCTTGGGTTTCACAGTGAACTTCAAGTATGTAAGCAATCTTTCTGAGCCAACAGTTTGACATCAATATTATCTTAAACATGTTATGGGAAACAGATCTTGCAAACATCATCTTCCAGAATGGGCAGGCATTATCTGCTACATTGTTGTTCCTCGTATACTGATTCAGACACACACACATACAATTGGCAAGTTATTTTCCCTTAACACTTACTGTTAAGATTTTGCATTAGAGTAAACCTTTGATGAAGCTGGGGTTTTGTGTATCTGTTAGCAACAGAAGCAAAAGCCTCATGGAGCACTGGGGTATTAGTGTCAGTGTTGTATGCTATATGAAGTTTGAGAGGAATGCACATCTTTCCCTTTAACTTATTTCCATGCTTGTAAAGTTTTGGGTGGATGTAGTGTGTCCTGACACAACCTTAACTGTCACTGCATATAGCTTGTTTGTTAAATTATAGAAACGTGGGAAAATAATCCTATACTATTTAATGCTTTGGACAGTCAGAACAAGGTAGGAATCAGGACTTCTGGGTTCCTTCTGCTGACTCACTGTGACCTCAGGTAAGTGATTTAAACTCCTCTCTGCTTCAATTTCAATTTCTCCCACTTGTAAAACTGGGATGATGTCACACTCTTACCTCTCATGATTCTTCCCTTCTAGAATGCCTTTCTCTGAAAAATTGCTTATCTAAATTAACAGAGATATCTAATGGCCTGTATCTGGGTAGTGATAATTCCTCGTTTCCCACTGACTCAGTGCAAGGAGTGTCCTAAAGGCCATAATGAGTGCCAAAGGACTAATTCTGCTAAACATAAATGTAAATCTACATAGATAGGTAGACTAACATCTTGATAGACATGGCTAAATGTGAAAAAAAAATCCCAGTGTGCACTGTGGCAAAATGGGATGTAAATGACTGTGAGCATTATGTTCACAGCAAATAGATTAATGTGATTATGCTGCCACAGAGGACACAGGAGTGGGTTTGGAGGCTTTATCAATGTCTGTAAAGTGCTTTGAGAGCGACAAATGAAATTATTGTTAAGAGGGGAGGTAGCTTGGCCCAAACGGAGTCAGGAAACCTGGGCTTTGCTCCCATCCGTTTAGAAGACACGCTGTGTGATCTTGAACAAGTCACCTAGGGCCTGATTTCGAGGCTTCCGAGCAGCTAGAACTCCAAGTGAAGACGGCATGAGCTGCAGGCACTCAGCCTCTTTGGAGGGGGAAAATAAGATGCTCTGTGCCTCAGCTTCCCCGGCGAAAGCGGCACAGGGTGCACCCAGTGTAGTTATTATGCGGAAACCCCTGGACACCTGTCCTCATTTAGGCGACCCTGGATTTCCTTCCATCCCTTCTGGGATGCCACGCGCAGCTTTTCGGGTCGGAGACCGAGACCCAACGCGCCTGTGTGACCCAGAAGCACCTGAAAGTGAAACAAAAACTGTCTGCGGGGGACTCGCTGGGCGGCAGGCCAGGGCCAAGGGCTCCCATGTGACAGTCGCTTCGCAGCCGCACTTGCCGCCGCTGCCTGCGCTCTCCTCACCCGCGGCCCCGCCCCTCCCCTCCCCACAGACCCAGCCTAGGGCCGGGTCCCCCCTGCCCCGGCCGCAGCGCAGCGCAGCGCGAGGTGACTGCGTGACGTCCCTCGAATAGCAGCACGAGGCGGGTAATTGCGATTCCTGCGCGAGCGGGTCTGGAGCCGTGTCAGCGCTGCGCCTGCAGGCGGACACCCCGTCGTCGCCTCCTGGGCAGCGGGAAGCAAGGGGCCGGCCGGCCGGCGGCAGGTCGCGGACGGTGCAGCTGGGCTCGCCCCCTCCCTTCCCACACGCGGCCTGCTGCCTCCGGGCATCTTCCCCCGGGGCGGGGGCCCCCGCATCCCGCCCGGCCGCAGGCAGAGACTGACTGAGCCGGTCCCTACCTGCCGCCGCGGGTCCCAGAGCCCCGGCCGGAAGAATGGCCCCGCTCGCCGCCCCTCTGCCTCGGGCGCTGCTGCTGCTGCTCCTGCTCCTGTCGCCGCCCTTCTCCGTGGCCTCCAAGCTGAACATCCCCAAAGTGCTGCTGCCCTTCGCCCGGAGCACTAGGATCAACTTCACGCTGGAAGCCAGCGAGGGCTGCTACCGCTGGTGAGTGAGCCCGGCCCCGTCAGTCCTCTCGGGCTGCCCGCCCGTGGGCAGCGCAGGTGCGGCGGCAGCCGCAAAAGCCCGTCCGGCCGCACGTGGGGCGAGGGGAGCCCGGGCGGCTGCTGCAGCACGAGGGGCCGGGCCGGGCCGGGCCGCCTGGGGCCTCGTCCTGCCTTTGTCTGCAGCAGGCGCCCGCAGGCAGCTGGGGGAGCCCGGCCGCGCATCCGCGCGCTCTGCTCGCCTCGGGGCGGGCGGGCGGCCGGGCCCTGCAGCTAGGGCGGGAGCGCTTTGAGTGGCTGCCGGCCGGCCGGCGGCCTCCCACGGCTCCGGAGAGCCGCCGAGCCGGCTACCAGGCAGGGCCGGGCGGGCGCCGCGCCGCTGCCCCTTGCGCTGCGGGGGGGGGGGGGGGGGGGGTCACGCACAGGGCGGGTGGCTGAGACCTGGGCCGTGCATCCGGCCTGGGCTAAGGGGAACGGCGCGAGCCTGGCTGGGGCCAGAGTCGGGCGCAGCCTTGGGGAGGCTGAGTAGAGCTGGGGGCGAGCGCGGTGTGGCATGTCAGCTGCGCTGCGCTGCGGCTGGGCTCCGTGAGCCGCAGACACCGGCTCTGCTTACAGGCGAGCTCCAGGCCAAGCGTGGGTGCGCATGGCCCAGGCCGTGCTGCCACCTAGCTTTGCCCAGGTACCACGGGACGGGACAGATGGGGGACTCCCGGCTTCCCAGAGCCTGTTGTGGGCAAGGCCTCGCGCTCCTTACAGTGTAGCAAATGGGTGTGACTGACCAGGTGCAGTAAAAAAAAAAAATATATATATATATAAATGGCTGCAACAGCAGGATGGGAGAGGAAGAACTACCAACAGGGGGTTACCTAGGTGCTTGTATGCACCCTTTGATGGCTCCATTGACGCTTTCATATGTAAAAGCTACATCAGGTTTATCGGTAAAGCTGCCTCTAGTGATTTTTTTTTTTTTTTAAACATATGTCTTATTCATATTTTAACTTGGCATTTCATCACTTAATAGTAGGAATCCAATATATGCCCTGGCTAGTTTGTCTCATTGCTGTATTTTAGTTAGGTAGCTCATTTGATAGCCAAGATAGCCCCTACACTACGTAATGTGGGAACACCAGCTATTCGTCCATCAACCTAGGAACACTGGGCACTCACCTGCTTTTGTGGTGTAAGGAAATATAAGAGGAAATCCGTAAGGGCCTGAATTCTACACCCAATGTAAGCCCAGTAACAGATCCACAGAGGAAGTTAGGAGTCTAAAGAGTGGATCCAGACCATGAGTCTATACTGAATCTGAGTCTATCATGAGTCTATACTGAAAAAAGGCCAGGAAAGTGTTCGCTTATCTGTCTCAAAGAGGACTCTTTAGATACTGGGATGAAGGATTACCCAATCACTAGCAGCCAGCATGGATTTACCAAGAACAAATCATGCCAAACCAGCTTGATTTCCTTCTTTGACAGAGTAACTGATTTGGTGAATGTGGTAGACATAATGTACCTGGACTTTAGCAAGGCTTTTGACACAGTCCTACATGGCATTCTCCTAAGTAGGCTTGAACAGCTGGCAGAACTACCATTAAGTGGATACATAATTGCTTAAGCATTTGCAAACAAAGAGTAACTGTTAATGGAATGATGTTGGATTGGAGGGAAGTCTCAAATGGGGTTCCACAAGGATCTGTTCTGGGTCAGGTGTTCTTTAACATCTTTATTAATGACCTGGATATAGGTATAGAGAGCATACTGACTGATCAAGTTTGCAGATGACACAAAGCTGGGAGAGGGTTGCCAATATTTGGAGGCTAGAACTAAAATTTAGAAGGATCTTGATAAATTGGAGAATTGGGCTATAGACAACAAAATGAAATTCAACAAAGATAAAGGTAAGGTGCTTCACTTAGGGAAGGAAAGCCAAATGCACAAATACAGAATGGGGATAACTGGCTTGACAGCAGAACTGCTGAAAAGGATCTGGGAGTTGTGGTGTGGCTCATAACCTCAACATGAATCAGCAATGTGATGCTGTTGCAAAACAAAGCAAATGCAATTTTAGGTTGCATTAATAGGGGCATAGCATGCAAGTCATGGGTGGTGATAGTACAGCTCTACTCGGCACTGGTTAGGCCTCAGCTGGAGTAATGTGTCCAATTTTGGTCACAAATGTATAGAAAGGATGTAGAAAAACTAGAAAGAGTTCAGAGGTGAGTGACAAAGATGATCATAGGGATGGAATGCAAGCCATATGCACAAAGGCTGAAGGAAATGGGTATGTTTAGTTTGGAAAAGAGGAGATTAAGGGGGAATATGATAGTGATCTTCAAATTCTTGAAAGGATGCCATAAAAAGATGGAGAAAAGTTGTTCTCTTTTGCCACAGAGGGCAGGACAAGAGGCAATGAGTTCAAATTACAGCATAGCAGATTTAGATTAAATCGCAGGAAAAGCTTCCTAACCATAAGAACGGTAGGATAATGGAACAGACTGCCTAGGGAGGTTGTGGAAGCTCCTTCACTGGAGATTTTCAAAACTGGACAGCCATCTGTCTTGGATGGTTTAGAAACAACAAATCCTGCATTGTGTCAGGGTGCTAGACTGGATGAGCCTTGTGGTCCCTTCTAATTCTGTAATTCTGTATACTCACAGCTTGCATGGGAGGTGGGTTTATACTTATCACCAAACCACATGTGGGCGTGGTAGGAGGGGAGGAGGCCAAATGCTTAAGTGTCTGTCCGAATGCTGGGTCCAATTCACCCGTGATGTTTCGGCACTGAAGTCAGTTGAGTTACATCAAGGAAAAATTTGAACAATTATATTTCTACTTGTTGAAATTGAGGTGCATTTTTTCTAACATAAAGGTTATAACCAAAGGCCAGAAACAAACCATAATATGTAACAGCTAACCCCTTTCTCAATCTCTTCATCCAAAAATGTAAAAATTAGGCGCTATCTCAGTGTCATAGCTGATTTAGACAATATGCGAAGCATGTAGCCACAGGAGGGGAAGAACACTGGATCAAGTTGTTTTAAAAGGCAAAGGGGGCCTCTCTGTCAGTAATTGTACTGGCCTCTGCTCAAGATGTCAGATTAAGGATATAATGAAACACTGCATGGGAGTCCTTCTTGCTGACTCCAGCCCAATCAGACATGTGGTGTAAATATTGCTATGTTGGGAAGCCTACTTTTTCACACGAAGCAATGCAAAGGTTAGCAGATAGATTGGACGTGTTGAACTCAGTTGGGCTGCTTGCTGGAGTAAAGGAAAGTGTATGTGCACATGCTTGCAGATTCAGGGCCATAGCGTTTAGTAATGCTGCCAGTATCTTCATGCTAAACAAACATTCCCCATATTTTAAGTAACACATCACTGATTTGGAGTAGCAGTGAATGTGATGTGTGTAGCTGAAGAAATGTTGATATTCCAAGTCTGTTCGTGATTAAATCTGCATTTGCGCCACTTAAATGTTTGTAGCAGATTTTTGTTGTTAAATTTGTGGTTGAAAACCACTGAAATTCATCCCAGTGGAATATTTTTCTCCTTTGATTCAATGATCTTAAGCTGTCACTCAGATTTTTGTGTACTTGTATATTTGCCTTGATGTTGAATATTTCAGAGGCTAGTTATAAACGTTTAATATGGCTACTTACAAGTTTGAGTCCGCTCTCCCCCGGCCAGGAAGAACAATAATCAGAGTTGCATCAAAAGTTTATTTTAATACTAAACTGTGTGTAGGAACGAAAGAGGAAGCAAGTTATTAAGTACAACGGTTTTTTAATTAAAACACTGAACTGTAGTTTGCTGTTTGCTGTGGAGCTGTTAAGTGATTGCAACTGTATTCTCCAAATGTTTTCTTAGCATATTTTTTAAAGGTGGCTGGAATTTATGCAGAATCCTTTTACCAGTCAGTTTGGCTTATTAAAAGAACAAAAAAAATTGTTACAGATGCATCACAGTGGTACTGGGTTTACATAGGCAATATATCTTCATTACTCTTAGTAAATACATGAAAAGTAACAATGAACATATTCTTATATATATAGTATTGATTAATTTATAGGAAAAATAATGATACATTTTCCCTGCACCAGCCATCTATTCCGAATGTCAGTTTCTCCATTCTGCATGATTGAAAGCTTGCAGTGGTAGTTACCGTTAATTAAGTGATGCGTGAATCAGATATTGATCACAGTGGAATTGTGCCCTTAGGCGGTGTGACCTAGTGTATAAGACATTGGACTGGACTTAGTGAAGCCTGGGTTCTATTCCTAGCTCTGCCACTGGCATTCTGGATGACCTTGGGCAAGTCACATCACTGCTCTGTGACTCAGTTTCCTCAGCTGGAAGATGAGGACAATGATACCGACCTCATTTTGTGAGGTACTTTGAGATCTACTAATGAAAAGCACTGTATCAAATCTAGGTTTTATTATTATTTGAAGGAGAAAGGCCCAAGATCTGGCATCAGTTTAGATATAAAGGTGTGCCCTCGTTTTGAGCCTTGAGGATATAAATCTATCTTAACTTCTCTCTTGCAGAGTTACAGGCAGGATGTGGGTGATTCAGTCTATGTGTGTTCATAAACCCTTTTGGAGGAAGTAGCAGCACTCTGTGAGGGACTGAATACAAGTGATGAAGATGGTTTAGTAAATCTGAAAATGTTTAGTAAATTGCATTGATTAACCTTTCTTTCCTGTCTCACAACCACCTGCCAAAAAGCCAGTCTTTAACTAGAACAGGTTAGGAGGAGACCTAATATTAGAGCAGATTATTGCACATCTGCAGGATTCTCCTTACACCTTCTTCTGAAGCATTTGGTGCTGCCCATTGTCAGAGATATTGGACTAGATGGACCTCGAATCTGATCCAGTCTGGCAATTCAATTCTTATGCTTAACTCCCCTCACCCAAACTGTTCCATACATAATGCTTGCTGGACTTGCATATGCAAGAAAAAGCAAAGGACCAGAATTACAAGATACAGGCACATGTGTTTGCGGAGAGGATTGAGTTTGTGTAATGTGGAGCAGTGCTACCAGCTGACAAGGTAACATAGCAATGCCCTAAATATTTATACTATCGTTTTCATAATTTCTACTCTGCGAAGATACAAGAAGTAGATAAGAGTAGCAGTTGACTTACGCTTCTTTCTAGAAAAGAAACTTGCATCTGCCAGGAATGCATTCTACATTACCAGCTAGGTGGTGGGAAATGGGTCTCTTTTGGTATGAGGAGGGTGTGTGAGAAGCCTTGTCTTGTTACTGTTTTCTTGTGCTTATCAAGTTCCCTGGGATTTCTCTTCCCACACCTTCAAATCTCCTGCATCAGGAGGACTTTCCTTCTGACAGATGAGTTCTGGATGTGGATTCCTCCAGAGCTCATTATTTTTCTTGGAAATGGGACATTGGAGAGAGGACACAAGGCATTCTGCTTTCTTCCTCTGCCCATAACGACTGCAAGCTCTACTTTCGTAGCACTTCCTACCCAGGAACTGGGGGGAGTGATTTAAGTCTCAAGTTCTGGCCCTTCTGTGATAGAATAAAACCATTTGATTAAAGCACCTAGTCGTTTCTCTTCTTCATTCTTTTCCCCTCTTCTCTATCCTTCCCTTTGTAGTCTTCTTTCTGAGCTCTCATCTCCAACATATTGCTATTAGCCTGAGAAAGGGTCAGAAATTTTGCTCCAAATTTCAGGGGATTTTTCCCCCTTAGTTTCTGAAGTCTGCTCCTTTTATTTGTTGGTACCATTCAATCTGTTGTAAACATCTGCATGGTCTTTGTCTTGTGTAATTTTTATATGTTGTTTGATGATACAAATTGGAAAAGTTCCAATGATACATTAATGGACTATAGAAGATTTATGGTGTACTATGAATGAAGACCTGGTTTATAGACTAATTTTAAAAAGGGAGCGAGGGAGGGAATGAATCCTTTCAATGATGAATGCTGTCTGTAATCACTTGGGAATGGGATATCTACTTTAGAATTTGTAAGATTGGCTGGGAAATTAATCAGAACAGCAGCCACAGCAGAGAAATGCCACTTTTTCAGAACAGCAATGTGATGGACATTGTAGGGCTTTTCTGAACACTAAGGAAAGTTCAATAATATTTTGACAAAGTTAGACTGACCACAGTGATGTGTATGTTGGGGGTAGTTTGTGAAGATTCTCTGGTTATATGGTTGTGGGAGCTGAGCAGTCAGTAAGAACTTGGCTATTCATATGTTTAACAAACCTAACATGCCTACTGTACTCTGCTTCCATTGAATAAGGATTTAATGACAAACAAGGATCGTCTTCTAATGCAGATGGGTAAAATCTGCTCCGTTACATATCCTTATATTGTTTTGGATGTGAAAAAAACCCAGTAACCATCCCACACACTTTATTCATTCATGTAATAACTACATACACAAACCTCAAAACCATAGTTATTTGTACAGAACCTTCCCCCCTTCTTTCATCTCCCCACCCAGTTTTAGGTCAAGACAAGAGGAGAAAAGGTCCAAAATTTCAGTGCGGTGAATTTATAAAGAAGCAATACATCAAATAATTGCTTGCTTTTAGGAGATAACATGATGTTAACTTTGCCAAACACAACCCCAAAATGTCTAGGAGGAGGATTTTAATTCAACAGCTAAAAATCTGGAACAAAACCCATTATGCTTTGGCAAATGTACATCTGGTCTGGTTATATTCTACCTAGTGAAGATAGAGGCAGAAAAAATCCACCAGATTAAATAATATTTCAGTTAGTTAGTAATAGTCAGAGAAGGCCAAATCACGAGGGACTTACTCAGGTTAATATCATGAAATCAGTGGTAGGCTTTGCCTAAGAAAACTGAATGATAAAGATATTTTGGATTTGACAATGCAGTAGGGTTGATTTCAATTGGCATTCTAGGTATGATGTTCAAAAGCAGTCACAGTTGGCATGACTCCTGAAGCGCATCAGTTAATTCACGTTAGTGTGAGTGTGGACGCAATGGGACTTAATTCGAATTAATCAGCCTCTGCACTGTATCCCATGATGCCCCATTTCAGTACCCTCCCCCAAAGCAGCCCCGGGAAGATTTGAATCTTCATTTACTGCAGTGAATGGGTTTAAAATCCAAGCTGCGATCACCCCCCCCCCCCCACACACACACACACAACAAGCCCTTTGCAGTTTGTCTCTTTAAGGGTTTGAAAGATTTCAACACCCCTCCCTCCCCGCGTGGTGAATGTGTTTTAAATGCCCAGCAAGCCCTTTGCAGTTTGTTCCTTTAAGGGTTTGAAAATTTCACACAGCCCCCTGTCCCTGCGTGGTGAATGCGTTTTAAATGCCAGCAGTGAAAGGAAATTCTTTGCTACATTGTTTCAGTGGCCAATCATGGAAATTGATACTTTCTTAAGAGTTTATTCACAGAGCTACCTGTGGATACATTATATCATGCTTTCCATCAGTGAAATGGAAATATTTGTATCACTGTATTAATATACTAACTGACTCCGTTGTTATTTATCTTACATTCTACAGACACCTGTAGAATCAAAATCAAAGGCAAGCAATATACAGGGGATGGTAGGGGGAGCATGAAAGCAAACAGCATACAGGTGGGGGGGTTCGTTTGGTGAAGGGAAAAATCAAAGGCAAGGAATATACAGTGGGTAGTGGGGGGAGCATAAAAGGCAAACAGCAAACAGTTCTAAAGTAATCTAGGATAAGCTGTGATGTATTTGTCACAGTCAAAATGAGAGCATAGTTCAGCTAGCTCCATGTGCCTGCAGCAATGGCGATCGGGGGAGTAAAAATACAGCATGAAAATCCTTTTCCTGTTTGTTTGGGGGTGGGGGAAGAGGGTGGGGGAAGCAGCACTGCATCCTGGGATGATGACACTCGTAAAATTTCACACAGCCCCCTGTCCCTGCGTGGTGAATGCACAAAAGGAAATTCTTTGCTACATTGTTTCAGTGGCCAATCATGGAAATTGATACTTTCTTAAGAGTTTATTCACAGAGCTACCTGTGGATACATTATATCATGCTTTCCAGCCTCCATGGTTAGTTGCACTGTGGGATAGCTTCCCACATTGCACTGCTTTCTAATTCAAATTAAGGCTGGCCAGTGTGGACGCAAGACACCAGCACAAACACTGTAGTGTGGACAGTCTGCAGTGCTTTCTATAAATCGCTTTCTGAAATTCAAATTAAGCTAATTCGAATTAGTGCTGTAGTGTAGACATAGCCTGAGAATTGGCCTAAGAGAGGATGGAGTAAAAAGGGGAGGGAATAACCCTCCCCTGTAGGTTTAAAAACTCATGCAAATGGAGAAATTCTGTTCCATTGTGAAGAGTGGCATAGGCTGACAAGGCTGTTGTTCAGCCCCACATCTTATGATTCCCTGGGTATCTCTTTTGGACCGTAATTTGCTGATGCAGATAAAATTGCTTCTGTGTTGTTTTGGCTGCTGTGTAGTCAGTTTGGTATATAAACAGTAAATTGGGTCCTGAGATTCACTGTGAATATAGCACCAAACATTGTTCAATCAAGTCTCATCAAACTATTGAACGGCTGTACATGCCAATTGATTGTATTGTTTCCTTATGGCAACATGTCTATAAATGTTTCTGTTAAATCCTGAAGCGTTAAATGAGCTGATAATTATTTATCTTCAGAGAGACTTATTTTTGCTAATTAGGTATTCTGAAGAACCGTTATTCAGTGATACTTAAGCTGTGCAGTCTGAACTTACTACATTCTGTCTATAAATTGATGCAAGCGTATTCACCAAAATAATTCTAAAATTATGGGGAAAGAAGTATGTTTGCCTATACTTCAAAACAGATTATTAATAGCATTAAATATAGTCAGATATATTCACCCATGATGATACCCACTTATTTTGCTCCTCTACCATGGCAAATAGTTGTATATTATTCCTGTAATTTTACACTATATGTATAGGGATACATTTAGGGCCCAATCCTGTCCCATTGATACTGATGTGAGTTTTGCTATCGATGGCAATGAGTCAAGATTGGGTCTGTAAAGCCTAAAACTTAAGAATTTGAACATAATGGGGTAGAAAACACTGAAATCAATGGGAGTGCTGTGCAGTCACCTGAAAGTAGAATTTGTTCCAAACTGTGGGAGTAAAATAAATGTTGGGAAATTAAATATTTCTTTTGCCTACCCTCTTTGCTATTCTGCTTTTTCCGACCAGCACCACCCAAGCATTTTTTTTTTTACTGCTGGGCACTATTAGCAGTTTTAGTATGTAATGCAAGAAGTCCTACCAGGTACATATTGGTAGAATCTAATGCTATAGCATTAGTAGCTTTTCTAGACTTTAATACTGGCATGCTGTCCCAGAAAGAAAAAACACTGCAGTAGGTGACATATAGAATAAATTGTGGAGGTTTGTGTTGCTTTGTGAAATAGTAAATTGTTTATTGTCTATATCACAAGAATAAAATTCCCTCTGTGGAGGGAAGGGCATAACAGAGTACAGGGCACTACTGTAACAACACTTACCCACTTACTTATGTCTTAATGTCCAAACTACAATTATTACACAATTATTACAATTATTACGGGCAAGTATAGATGGGGTTATTATTAGTGACTACTAATGTGTAATAAAAACATTTTCTCTGTCAGGACTTGACTTTCGTACCTTTTATGTACATAAGCTTAATTGTGTTCTGTTTATTTCCAGACTTAGACAGTGGATCAGTTCTTAAAGTGCCCATAAATAACTGCTGACAGCTGTTTATTTGTTGCAGTTTGGTGTGTGGTTTTTTTGTTTTTGAGTAGTCCAAATCCTGATATTTGTTTCAGAAATATCCGTGACAGCTGCACCCCGTTCTTTAAATCGAGTCCTTACTTGGGCACAACTTCTGCTGGAGTCATTCTTTGTGTGTTCATTTAGTGTTTATTTTCGTTTCGCTTTAGTGTTTCACTTTCACTTCACTGTTTTCACAGTTTAGTTTCACTTCAGTGTTCATTTTGCCTAAGGACAGAAGGGTTTGGCCAACAGATATGCAAAACCCAATAATCCGCCACAAATCTGCATTTTCATGTGCAATACATATAATTGTAAATTAAGTTCTTGTATACTTTAGAGATCAAGAACTTACACCTTTAGATTGTAAGCTGTTTGAAGCCTTTTTGTCATGTTTGTTCAGTGCCTGCTATGGTGGAGGGCTCTGAAGTGCAACTCAATAAAAACTGTGCACAATGGTTACGTGTCCATTTCTACAGTTATACATGTTGTGTAGTTTTCAATATGTATTCTAAGTTAAACCTTATTGGTTCTGAAACTGATCTGTTGTTACTTATTTCATTTGAGGAGTCCGACTATGAGAATTGCAGAGTCTCTTGAACTTCCATTGACCCTGCTTGGAGTTGATGATATTCAATTTGTAAGGCAGGATTCAATATTAAGATAGTGATTTTTGTTGTTTAAGAATGCAGTGGGCCAGAGAATCATTTATTCTAATTAATATAACAAAGGTAGTTCTGTGTTCTCCTTGACTGAGTAGCTAACCTTAAAAAACTGCAAGTATTGCAGAGTGTGATATGATGGTAATTTGTTTATAATGAGAGTGGATTAATCACAAAGGAAGGGGTTACTTTCTTGATTTGGTTAATCTGTTAATATCAAATATATGCAAGCCTCAGGTTTGGACAAAGAGTTGATGAAAAATCCAAACATTTCTATTTCAAGTGATTTTCCATAGAACATTGCTTCATGAAACTTTTCCAAAAATTGTCACTACTTGGAAATAATTCCAAAAATAAGGTCAGTTCTTTAGCTGGTATAAATCAATGTAGCGTTGCTGTTTCCACCAGCTGTGGATCTGACCCAGAGGTTTGATTTATTTATTTGTTTTTAGAAAATTCAATAGCCAATCAACAGTGCTTTCATCATCATGATGAAATAGCCTGAGAGAAATCCAGAGTGGTTCTAACTGTGACTTTTCCCCCCTTCCATTCAGGCCCTTGCAACATTTAAGAAGTTAAAAATTTGGGCCCCAGTCCAGCAATGAATTCCATGTGGACCCAGGCACATGCTCATGCAGAACTGACTACAGGATTGGGGTCTTGCTTTTTAAAGAAACACAATTTTGAGAAAAGATGGAATTGGTCGAATAATTCATTATGGTTAAAAATGCTGTGTAGATTTAAGTGGCACCAAATACTATTACACAAACTTCCAGATCTATACACTACTGCATATATTTAGCTAGACATTAAATCACATTTGACTTTCTTAATTAGAAAAATGTTACTCATCACTTTTATTATTAATTGGCCTCTGCCATAGCAAATCTATGGATAATAGTGACATTCTGTAACTGAAAAAACCTGAGTCATCATCCATACCGTTGCCATGGAAGATGCCAATTATGATTGCAAAGATGAATTTCAATATTCTGTTTGCATTTTAGCTTACTGTCTGCTTCTTAGTTAATAAAGCGCAAAGTGAAGGCTTTTTTGGCTTAGTAAATGCATAGGATTTTTTTTTAGCTAAATAACTAGCATTGATGGTGTTTTTATGCTGCAGTGAGGGATAGGTGTGTTAATCTGTAGAACAATAGGTTTAGGGCCTGTTTTTTCCCAGAAGTGCCAACCACCCTCAACTCTGGTTGAAATTCTCGGTAGTTGTGGGTACTCTGCACTTGTGAAAGTCTGTCTTCATATTACAAGCTATGGGACTGAGATTTTACATATGGTTATGGTGGTGGTGGTTTAGATAAAAAGGTTGCTGTTGCTTTTAGATAAGAGTCTGTGTATTTTCCATTATAGCTGGACTACATTCCAGTAACGTAGAGTGATATTCTTGTAGGTCTTCCACAAGGCCAGAAGTTGCCAGCATAGAACCTGCAGATCAAGATGAACGCCAGTGTTCACAAAAGGCTGTTGTCCAGGCACGTTCATCGCAGCCAACGCGTCTGACGAGTATCATTCTTGCTGAAGATATCTGTACGTTTTCACCTTTTTTTAAAGTCACATTTTATTGTGTGGATTAAAAAACATTGTACAGTACTGCAGGTTTCTGAGCCCTATGACATCTTTATAAGACACACTACATGTATATAAAACATCCATTCGTGTGTGCTCTAATATAGAAGCGTATAGATGGAAAAGACCACATGAACCCTGTTCTGCAGAGGTCTCAAGTCAATGTGGGTAAGGCATCTGAAACCTGCAAAGGTGGGTGGTAGGTATATCTGAACCCCTCAGAAATTTGGGGAGTCCTAAAAGTGAATGTCTGTTTCATTTTGAATTTTACGTAATTCAGTTTCAGCTATTTGGGATTTGGAAAATTGGAGTTTACTTCCATGCCTACATCAATGCAGTGTACTGTCTGCTTCTAGAAAGAAAGATATGCAAAGCAGATGAGTTAATGGACATTTATTTGTAACATAATCATTGTATAATAAATTGGTTACGCTACATTGCACCTTCCATCCTGAAGGAATGTAGAGTGTTTGTTTTATGAATGATACATGTAGGGAGCTTTTCCCCACCTCTGTCAGTAAATTGTGTCCAGGGGGCTGCCATTCTGAAACAGCAACAAAAAAATTTCTGGAGGGGCAATAAAGCAAATTTTCTTCCCTGACAGTATGATAGGCATTGTAAATTCTATGCAAACACTTTTATTTTGAGCTTAAAAGGGAGGAACTACTACTCTTGTCTTGAGGACCTAGTATGTTCTCAATAGAGTTCAGGACCTGGATTCCATCCCCTGAGTGGCAAAGCCTTGTGCTGCCACTAGGTTAGATCTGCCAGCTGGTTAAGATATACTTCATTTTATTTGCTTCATAGTTTTGGTGGTGATCATGCTCAGTGCCACTGACTTCATGTTTTCTATTGTTTCTTTAAGTGACTGGTCAAGTGCTTCGTTGTGATGCTATAGTTGACATAATTCATGGCATCCAAATTGTGTCCACGACAAGAGAACTTTATCTTGAAGATTCACCACTGAAGCTGAAAATTCAGGCTTTGGATTCTGAAGGTGAGAGACTTACTATTAAGATGTGAAAATTTTAGTGAAGTTCTTTGCTTGTGTAATGTTCTCCTCTCTGACTTCACTTAGAACAGGACTGGATGTTGGAGCCCAACCCAGACAATGTGTAGCGGAATTGTCCTATTGGTGCACAGATACTGACTTATTATAACATTTGTGGTTAAATATAAGAGGGCTGACCTAGAAATCCCAAACAGCCAAATGGGCCAATCGGACCCTGTTTCATATCTGACTTTTCCTGTTTAATTTTTTCTGTGTCACTCAAGAATCGACTTTACTATTAATGACATTTTCAAATATCAGAATCCCAAGGAGGAAATTCATAACATTTGCACTGTTGAAATGTCATATCAGTATGTGGCTGGGCTGGGCAGGGCTCCAAGGAAGTCTGAAGCAGTAGTGATAGAAGTCTATATATTTTATAGATTCTGTATATCCTATAGATTCTATAGGATTTTGCTAACCAGACTCAAGGAAGATGCATTTTTAGGGCAAACCTGTAAAAGACATTTTATTTAAGGCCAAGCAAGTTTAACAGGGCTTCTTTTCACAGTTCTGTCCCTGTTCCAGCCACCAACTGCTGGACTTCATATCCCTCTAATCTAATCTAATCTAAATTTTTTAGTCACCTCCACCACCATAGGTCTGCCCCACTAGAGTCAGTGGGAGTCTTTTCAGTGACTTCAGTGGAAGATAGATTGGGTCCCTCATATCTAAAAGGAAACCTCTGCTTGCCATAGTGTATGTAGTAATGTAGTGTATGTAGAGTGCCTCCAGGAACTGCAGACCTTGCTTCAGCAGCTAAATTCTACACACAAAACAAATAGTTTTTAAAATACTTAGTGAATTAAGAAGACCAGATGACTTAAACAGCAGTGGAAGCTTGATGTTTATAGTTTGGAGACTAGGGACCTAAACCACATATGTCTACTTGGAAATCATAAAAGCCAGGCTCTATACTGCAGAATTTCAATAGATAGAACTGTTAAACTTCCTTACTGTGTCTGTAATTCCAGAACCTTGGCTTGGTGTTTCTGTAGACTCTCAAACATAGTCAGCTGACAAATTTGCCTTGGGAGCCATCCAAGTTAAAGTTTGAACAGAAGCTGTGGTTTAAAACCCACAAAAAACAGTATAATCTGAATTGCTGGAACAAGATGTTCACTAGGAGCCTAAGCTTAAACTTCCAAGCATAAATTAATGGAAGCACTGATTTCTCAGCAGCTCTGAAAATCACTTTTATGTAAGTGACTAACTTTAGGAACTGAACTTTGAGAATTTTGGCTGGAGAATTTTAAACTGCTATGTTCTTCTTTTACCATATTTTCTAAACATTCATTTCCTTTTGCACACATTGTTCCTCTACTAGCGGGTGGCCAAGTATTGAAATGTGGGCAGACTTTATTAAAGACAGTCTTTACGTTTAAGAGGTGCTCTTTTGTCATTTAAGAAAACTGAATAAATGACTTTTAGACAGTAAATTATTCATTCTTTTGCATACAAGAGGAGCAAAAATAAAAGGGAAGAAATAGGCTTGTAATTGGTGAACAGCTAAACACTGCAAAGGACCTGTAGCTAGCTTTTACTTTGGGCTTCTGTACATATACAGGATTATGTATGGTAGGTTTTGCAGTAACTTGTATATTATTTCACTTGCACACATTGTAGTAACATGATGGAATGGTAGGGAATTTTTAAAAATTTTGTCTTTGTTTTAGACTGACCATATTGTGCCTCATTATTGCATCTTGTATGGAAGATCAGATCATGCATTACTGTGAAGTTCCAATCCTGTGACAGAGGATGCTGTAAATAGCACAACCTAGATATGAGCCTTATGTCACACTGTGGTGTCTCCCCTTACATGTACTTTTTTTGAGTTCTGTCATACATTTAACATCCTAATGTATTATGTGTGAATTACTTTTGTTAATGCCAGTAAAAAAGGAAGAAGGCACTTTAAACATGCACTTTAAATATGGTCTGACTTTTTTTCTGATGACACCAGTTAATGGTCTGCTATGTAAATCAGCACTTTCCCCAAATAGTTTTACAGCATTGCTAAAAAACTTTAGGACAATAGTTACACCATGGGGAAGTTGGCCTCATGAGTGTACGTAGGAGGGAGATGATATTCAACCAATCTTTGACACTATGAGCCAAAAAAGCCCTGATGTAACTTGTGCATGTCACCAATCATTTCAAAATAGCCTTATATCAAGGCACTCTGTAAACATGGAGAATCTTAATGTTAAACAGTTATGTAAACGTTTTAAAAAATTAATCACATATTTGATTCATTTTTATATAGTATAAAATTAATCAAAAAGTTCTGATTTACAAGTTCTGAACTAAGCTTCCTACCAAATCTTTTACTTTCCTAAAGTTATTTTGTTATGTTTGACATGAATTATGGAGAGTTAAATACAGTGAAAGCATCTTGTTAAATGCTTGAACTTCCAATTGTTAGTGAAAGAGCAGAACTCTAAGATTAAATGCCATTTCAACATTTTCAAAGTACCAAAACTGTTTTTATGTTGTTTAGACAAACTAATGAATGGGAAATAGCTTAGCTCACATGATTAGTCCTGAGTTCAAAGATAGTTATTCACATTTGTTAGTGTTTGTAGGACCAAGCCAATCCTGCAATCCTTATCAAAGGCAAAAGTCCCATTGAAGTCAATGGAATTCGTATCTAGGTAGGGTCTGTGAGATCAAGGCCCAAAGTAATTTACTATATAGGTCTATCTGTCTTTCTTTCTTTCTTAATTGGGTGAGGGGTGGGAACCTTTCAAGCTGAGAACTGAGTTTGCTGAGTCAAGATTTTTGGGGGATGGGCAGAATTTAAAATAAAATAGAGGGTTTGTTCTACAAATGATGCATGATCCTTGACTTAGAGTGCCACTAGCAGGAATCACTGTGAAGTATAAGCTATATATATATTAGCAACCCTAGGTTCTGATCCTGCATTTGGGTCTGCATGGCTGGTAACTTTGCTATGTCTTTATAACTTTCTCATCTCTGTTAATCACTATGTTGCAATACAATGGAAACATTGTTTCCCATAATGTCCTACTTCTTAAAAAGGACTTTTCATCAGTGTATCTTCAAGTGAAGTCACTGAACTGTTGTGTGTTGTGTGATCTAACTACAAAAATTCAGGTGAAAGTATTTTGAAGAGAGCAGAAGATTTGAAATTGGATTTTATTTAAAAAAAACAAAACTTGTTTATCACCAAACTGAGGTGTATTGAGAAACTTCCTGTCACAGTTCCCCATTTTTAAGGCTCTCATTACCATCTGACAAGGTAACACATGTATAGTCCACTGAAAAAATAATTAATTTTTATATTGAGGTTATACGTTATTTTGTGGCATAATCTGGGAACAGGGGAAATGCAGCTTTATCATAGCTCAGCATACCAAAGAGTTGGTATAGATGTTGGTTTAGAACCACTCTCATAGAACTGTTAGAAAGAGCAGTGTGGGGAAATAATCCCGACATAACTAATATTATTTTTTAAACTCCTGTCCAAACCTAATCTTTACTTGCTCAGAGTGCTCTTAGCGTAAACTTTGTATAAGGATTAATGGAGGTTAATCAAGTCATAGTGGGACTGAAGTCCTTTTAGTTTCTAACAGGTAAGATGAATTTTAGTATATCATGCCACTCTCTCTTTAAATTATACTTCGGGCTACATTCCTCTGCCATCTCAAGTCCAAGTGGAGTTTTTCCATTGACTCCAACGGGACGAGGATAGGGCTTGGATAACTCATGTGCTGTGGAGGCTCTGTCCCTGTTGTCCCAGCAGGGATTTCATTGTGCTTCTGCTGTCTGTTTGCTGCAGCTCTGTTCAGACACATCTTCTCTGCACCACTACAATGTGCTTTTCTCTCCTTGCCCTGCTTACATTTTTAGTTTGAGCAAGAATGAGAGAAGATATGCCTTAGCTTTCCAAAGCTAAAACATCTGTTATGAGAACAACTAATTTAACTCTGCACATCTTAAATAAAATATCCTCAAGCAGTTTGAAATAAGCTGTCCCTGTCAGACTGAGTTAAAGAAAGAAGTTTTAGAATGGAAGAATAGAAGGGTGCTTTTTATAGTCACAGGCTTGTTCATGCAGGATACAAAGCTATTTGTAATCTGTGTAATATATATGTGGGAGGGAAAAATATACTTTGAGTTGTATTACCAGTGTTATAACATTTCTGTGGTTTAAATGATGCCATAAGCCTTTAGCCATATGAACTTGACAATGAAGTTGCACTGATCATTATAGTTTGTCAATGAAAGAAGAATGAGAAAGGGAAACAGAATATAAATAATAATAAATGTAAATTAGCACAACACAGTATAAGGCTTCATCCCTGCACCCATGAATATCAATGAGAGCTTAGTAATTGATTTCAGTGGGAGCAGCGACACTCTCCAAGACTGTGAGATCTTTCTAAAAGATCTTTCAGATTCAGCATGTGACAATTATCTGGTTTCAGTTTGTTTAGTCCATTTATAATCTTTAATATCTGTTTTTTCACATATTGCAATTATTCCGATCGAGGCAAAAAAAGCGAAAAACTTGAATTAGTTATTTAGTGAAGAATACTGTCTATATTACAGGTAAATCCATTTCAGGTTTAAAAAAGCTATATTGAATATGTATAGAAAGGATTCCAAATTCCCCAAAGAGAATCTCAGATCCACATGTCTCAGAATGCTGGATTATGTGCTTGGAACTCTGAGTTATCTGAAAGGTGTGTAAAAATACATTTAGGCAGATAGTTCTTTATTCGTGATGTGTCTGAAATGTCTCATGTATGTGGTTTGTTTCCACTAGAATATGGAATATATGGTACTTAGGAGATGTGCCTATGACATACACATGCCCTATAAGAGATGTGCCATTGACTTGAGGAGTAGCTGGATCTGACCTTCTGCAAGTAGCTGAGGTGAAGGACTTAACCTTCTCCTTTTCTGCCAAACCACAGGGTTGTTCAAGGATTTGCCATTGATTTGAGGGGTAGCTGGATCTGACCTTCTGCAAATAGCTTAGGTGAAGGACTTCTCCTTTTCTGCCAAACCACAGGGTTGTTCAAGAACTTGTATACCATTTAGACTTGTACTATTAAGAAGTCAGCAACACTTGGATATGGAATGCATTGGCACCTTTGGTGCAAATATGGTTCTGATTTTAGGTGGTGTGCATGAACTTCAGGATTGGAATGCACCCTGCATGTGAAAATAAATTTAAGATAAATTACACTGTGGTGCTTTCAACATTCAAAAGTGCCCACTTGCCCAAAGACAATGGGAGATTTGCTGCTTGTTTCAATGGAACTAGGAATGGGCCCGTTGTCACATCTCACTTTTGTAATAACCGATATTTAAGGTTGCATGTGTCCTATTAGTATCCAAAAAGTAGTCACAGAATCTAGTCATAGTTTAGGTGGTTCTTGGTTTGAAGCGGATAGGATGTGATATGATTTGTCCAGCAGTGTCTTATTAAAAATTCAGCCAATTAATTCCCTTTTTCCAGAGTAGACATGCTGGTATACTTACAGTGTGATCAGAAAATACGAATTTGTAGTTGAGCAGTGAGTGTCTATGATAATACCTGTATTTATGTTTTGGGATCTAAAGTACATCCAACTTTGTATATTGAGCATAAAGTGGAATGACTTCATTCGTAATGCAGATGTTTACAGTTGCTCTGATCTACAGACTGCTGGGACTATTGTCCACAGACTGTGTCTTACGCTTTTTGGACATGTCACCAGAATGCCACAAGACGTTCCAACGAACACCCTTCTCCGAGTGTCTTGTATCATCTGGGATAACATTCCACTGACTGAGGGGTGGAGGCAACCTAGAGATAGACTCCCTATTACATGGATGCATGAAGTCTATTCCAACACTTGACTTTGGGCCTGTCAAGCCCTTGTGGACACACAGGAATGGACCAAATGGTGAACGATCGCTATGGCTGACTGTTTGGCTAAGCATTGAAGAAGAAGAAGAAGAAGATCTAGAGCAGCATATCAAACCATAAACTATGAAAAATTCTGTATTGTATTTTGATTCTCCATACCTTCCAGTTATCTGGCCTAAAAAAACCTCCTTTAACTTTAATGAAGAACTGTCTTGTTTGAATGATTTTTCCAAATTTAAGGTGCTCCTGCTTCTGTTCGTTGTTTGTTTGTTTTCAAGCAGCAGGAAGACTTCATTGTTGTTTTGAATTTTGTTACTGAATTATTCATTTGATTTATAGGAAACACTTTTAGCACATTGGCGGGGTTAGCCTTTGACTGG
Source organism: Emydura macquarii macquarii (assembly GCF_026122565.2). Lineage (NCBI taxonomy): Eukaryota > Metazoa > Chordata > Testudines > Chelidae > Emydura > Emydura macquarii. The sequence goes on along the minus strand of NW_027131105.1, from coordinate 2,768,308 downwards.
ACGATAATAAAAGATACTGAGGCTGATGGCTTCTCAGATTCCCACAATGCATTGCGGTAAGCACGAATGACATTATTCTCAAAGGTCCCAGGTCTAGTCTGAAAGTTAGGCATAAACAAAAGTACCTTGCTGAATCTGGGTCTATAAACTGAAATGATAATATCTAAAATATTGTATACAGGATTCACTGTTTCAGATTTCTAACTACTACAAGTGCTGATCCATGGTTCTGGGCACTTTCACGTCCGTTTAAAATTCCCAATAATAAAAATACAATTGATGATGTTAAGAAGCTGCCCATATAGCTCTAAACCACCAATCAACAATTAACAGCAGACTCAGCTATGGCAGAGCTGACCCCTCCCCAAACAACGGGGTGGGGGTGGGGGGTGGAAGAACAATAGGGATATTAGTGCTGCAATTGTTATGAAAGGACGTGGGGGTGGCTGCAGAGGCCAAAAGTTACTCTCTGGTTTGAAAGGAAGGGCTCTGGACTGCAGAGAGTTGCAGGTTCCAGTCAACACCAGGCTCTGTGTGCTGTTGTGTTATGTAATGTTTAAATAATTTAACCGTTAAATACAATATCGCCAACCACATGCTTTCAGAAATCATGAGTCTAATCTCAAAAAATCGTGAGACTCGCTTCAAAATTGTGACACCCTCCCTCACCCCCATTCCACATTTTGGGTTCCGTTTATTTGCCTTCAGGTTTTAGGGAGCACTTGGATCAATTTTTCTAACTTTTCTTTACAACCATGAGGGCTAGAAACATATTGTTTTTAAATGAAGGCTGAGATCCTCACCTTATCACATGACTTTAGGGCCTTCTGGGGCCTTAAGAAAACACCAAATATCACTTGCAATGAACTCAAGACAGCTGTCAATGCTGTAAATACAAACTCTTTGAGTCACACTGAGAAGAAGAGCACAGTAAGCTCTGGAAGGTGAAAAGATTAGATTTGGCAGATTAGGCGGAAGTGCATTCTCACAGCAGGCTGTCTTCTTTAAATCAATGTAATGAGTGGATAATACAGTACTACGAAATGACCAGAATAACTAGAAATGGAGTTAAGACTTCAGAGTCTAGAGTTAATCATTTATCACCAGTGCCACATGAGGGTTCACAGATAACTCATAGTGCCCTTTATTGAAACTGGGGACAAACTCACTTTTACTTTACATTTCTTCATTAATTTAATGGAACAGGATTGACAGTAGCACAAGAAATACTATTGACAGAACTGAAAGCCAAAAGCAGAAGCAGTGCTTGTTTCCTCACTGTGTCCTACCTGTCTGCCTCACTCTGGGCTTAGGTGGGACCATCTGTAGAGATAAGAGGACAGTTCCATCCCATTCAGTACTTGGCCTCTCTGCGGAGACTGCCAGCCAAGTGGCCAATGTGTGGTTGAGATGTTGGTGACTCTCAACACCATTTAAAAGGAGGTGGAGGGAGAAACAAATATTCCATGATTTTAAAAGATTTTAACGAGTTTGCAGCTTTCAGAGGAGGATGATTAGCCTTCTAATGGAACATGTAGCTGATTTAGCCTCACACCACTGTGAAAATCCCAACCACTGTGTCTGCTTGGCAATTCTAAACAGTAGGAACCACGCACACCACACTGGGACATGTGGTTCCATCAATTTGTGAGTATGGTAAGCAATATCTGGCCCAAACTCTGCACACTCATAGAAATTTACATCCAAAGGTCTTAAAGTGCTTTGCAACTTCTTAATAAATTAAGCCTTGTAACACCTCTGGAAGATAGGGAAATACTATTATCCCTGTCTAGCAGATGGGAAACTAAGACACAGCTAGGTTAAATTCTTGCCCAACATCATACTGAGAGCTTGTGGCAGGGCTAGGAATACTCCTAGCTTCCTGTGCTTACCCAGTAACAATCTTTCCCTCACTTACATGTACTGCATAAGCTTGCACTGTACCTACTCTAGTATTCTGTTGAAGTCCTTTGGCTGAGAGGAGTCACACAACAAGGATTTCTGTTTCCACTCTTATTAAACTCAACTTTGAAGGCTACTGAGCATTGTCGTATCTGGGATATTCTTCATTTTAGGTTCCCAACATCCTGGTCCAGCCCTTATATTGATAGTGACTGACTGATAATATGCCTTCAGCAAAGCAGCATCATTTTATCTGTTAGAACTCTACTAGCATCCATCATGCTAAATGCTAGAATGAGTGTTTGCTTTGCTTGATAGGAATGTCAACTCCAGAAACGCCTGCCTGACATACTTTGGAGTTTCTGGCCACACCAGAAGCATATAAAACACTAAATCAATTTTCTTTCATATCAAGCAGTTCCCCCACACTAGCCAAGTAGAACATTAAATTGCCATCTTTGTAATATATAATCGGGATGCTAAGACACAATAGATTCAGGTTCAAGTGCCAGGATTTCCATTTACTTAAGAACATAATAATATCCAGCAAAATTTAGTTAGTAAGGAAGTGAATCAAAACGTGAGGCAGAGTAGAGAGGAAAGTGTATTGTGCTTTTAAAGAGTCCAAGCTCATTCATGTGAAATATCTGTGTTTTTGCATCTATAATACTCTGTTATATTAAAAACCACACTCAGTGTAAGAAAACATCTTGAAATAGTAAACCAATGTAATTTCTCTGATCAAACCTAAATTACTTTTTTGCTTCCATTATTTCCCCTGTGTTTTACCTGTAATGGCAAAACATGCTTTTTCAGCAGCTTATATGGCTATAACTCTCTCCACGCGTGTGTGCATGTTTAAATGGTACACCTTTTGTGTGTAGACAAGCCCTGAGTCATTTAGGTGCTTTAGAAAATCCCACCTAACTCTTAGAAAGACATCCAATCTTAATTTAAAGACTCCAAGGGGTGAAAAATCCACCAGATCTTTTGGTAATCTGTGAGTGGTTGTTCCTTCTGTTAAAATATGTGCCTTATTGAACAGACTTTGTATATCAATGAATTTACGATGACATTATTAGTACATTGTGGTTATTATACCCCCCTTCTGGGGGGAAAATTTTTTTGAAGCAAGATATTCAGAGTTTAAGGGTGTTTTTTATTGAAACCTAAATTATGTTGCTAAAATCCCATTGAAATTTAGTGGAGAGATCCAGTGCCTAACATCGTTCAGCTCCTTGGAAAATTCCATCTGAAGTTTTGGTGGTTTTTTTGCAAGTGACCTTCAAAACTTGATCCTGTATCAACACCACCTACCCAGATCTTGTCCACCAGAAATTTCTTTTCTCCTAATTACTATACTTCATCTAAATTTTCAACAGAGACAACAAAATACTCAATTTGCATACTGCCCAGACACTTGTAAACAGCACTTCCTATCCACCTCACATCAAACAACCTTCACGTTCACTTGAGCCAAACACCATAATGTCATCTTAGTCACAAACAGAACCCCAGTGCCTTTCCCATCTACCACATCTCACTGAGCTAAAGAGCCCTCTATACTCAGACTGGAAACATTATTGAAGATACCTCATCCATGTTTCCTATATGTTTCTAAGGTCCTACCCTCCATATATAGGCTTCAGAGGTGTTTTTATCCCAGTCACTATACAAATTAGCCACAGAAGCTAGAGTACTCCAGTATCAAAGCATACAGCGGTATTGTGTACTATATGTCCATTGCAGAATGTAATGCACAGAGTTTCTGAAATCATTGAAATATTAATAATGTAATCATTATTCTTATTGGCTATGTGGAGGATGGAGATACTATGTCACAGGTGGGATTGTGTTGCTAACCCTTAACTCTGAATTATCATGGTCCTGAGTAAAACTATGCCTAACAGTCGAGTATAGGTTTGAAAAAGGACCTGTATATAGATATTACAGGCATCTGTATTTTCCGGTCCTACACAGGCCCATACAGCACCGATGAAAGTTTAATTTAACATTTATGTGTTCAGGAATATAAGTGAAAATTGGGCATCTCCTTCCTGGCATAGGACAAGTGCTTTATATTTGCTGTAGGCATTTGTGCTAGAAGTAGACAATACTGGAGTTCTGACCTCGGTTAGTACACATTATTCACTACTGTTGTCTCATAAAGTTGTTCTATTCACTTTTCAGTATACTCAAATTCTTAGAATCTACTTACATACCGCCTTCCTATATATCAGAGATGGAGAAAGTTGCCAAACAAGGAGACACCGTTCTGGTGTCTGGAATGAAAACAGGGAGTTCCAAATTAAAAGCAAGAATACAAGAATCTGTCTATAAGGTAAGAAATTCACATGGTTCATTTATTATTTATTTTCATGGCAGAAGTCTCCTGGAGCAGTGTTAGTTTTCCCTGACATATCACTGCAGACCCCCTCCAACATCTCTTCCTTTATCAGCTATTGTAGCACTTCCCCTCTTATGACTATGTAGATTGTGGCTTTTTGTGAGGTGGCTGTCAAGACTGTTCTCATTGATTTTTGCCCAGGACCCAGGGTGAGTAGTGCAGTTGTCCCGTTTAATGAGCATCCCAGTTAATGTGGTCCCTAAATCTTGTTCCTAACCTTGACTCTGTGACATGATGGTGTAAATATCTCATTCATGTGTTCGTTTTACAAAGGAATGCACTTTAGATTCACAATTTCTTTTCCTTCTCTTCGATCATTAACTCTTCAGGGCAGAGACCGCCTTTTACTCTGTTTTTATATGGCACCTAGTACAGCAGGGCTCCAATTCCCATTGAAGTCTCTAATCACTGTTGTAATAACAAATACTCAATAACAACATGAACTTATTGTGGGGCTGTGCAAGCCAGAAATAAAACAGCTTATTTTTGAAATCCCAGATTGTGCAGAGTTCCCAGGTACAAAAACAGCTGTTCACTTGTAAACTTTGCAAACTTCTACTGGAAGTTGAAAAGTGACTATGAAAAAAAAAATGGCACCTTGGGATTCCAAGTTTATTGTCTTCAAATCAGAGCATAATGACACTTTGGTCTTTGCACAGTGTGTGTACATTGTACATTTTTAAATAAGTGCTGTTATTATTCAGCTTTGTTTGTTAATATCCTTGGACAGCAGCTGCCAGCTTCTAAACACGTGTGTATTGTTACACATGCAGTTTGTCAGGCTGATTCAAGTGGAACCATTCATGCTTAAAGCTACACACATGGTTATGTACCTTGCTGAGCCGGAGCCTTGATCTCTTATTGTTACCAAAGAGAAGCATTCCCATAGCTCAGTGATTTTTTAGCATTCATTGTAGGATGAGGTTTTGGCCCTCTGGCTCCGTCAACAAATATTAAAGATTTGTCTTGATGGATTTTTCTGTGTTTCCCTTTGTGTTGAGTTGAGACCACCCTCCTTGTTCCCGGCATCGTACCAATCCTCATTTGTAATTAATTCTGCCTCAGAATTAATTCAGTCTCAGAAAGCAGTGAGATCAAATGCCAATATACAAGTGTGTTTAACTAGCATTGGCATGTTTCCCAGCTCTCCTATAGATTTATGGTATTTGTTTTTTTGTAACCTAGAGTAACTGTGTTTTCATTTTAACTCTAGTAATGAAATTGTCCATTCTGTTAGTACAATCTATTTAACAGACATTTATCTGGTTTTATTTTATGGGTTATAGCCTACCGGAATGTTTTGCATTTCATTAGTATTTTAAACTTTGTACTATTTTAAAAAATAAATGTTTACTTACAGTATTTTTAAAAAATCCATCCAATCACTGTGATCCATCCTCTGCAGTTTTCTATAGGCAGTTACTTGATGTATTGCAAGTTTCTCTTTTAAACAAAATATATTCGTTTATGCTTTTCAGGTACTGGTTAAATCTACATGCTCTGAAAATATTATCTAGAGTTACACAATATTATCTTTTGATGCAAAAAATAATAGTACATCTGAAAGCAGTGGTTCTCAACCCCGGGTATATGTACTCTTGGGGGTACCCAGAAGTCTTCCAGAGGGTACATCAACTCCATCTAGATATTTTCTTAGTTTTACAACAGGCTACAGAAAAAGAACTAGCCAAGTCAGTACAAATTAAAATTTCATACAATGACTTGTTAATACTGCTCTATATATTATACATGGAAATGTAAGTACAGTATTTATATTCCAATTGATTTATTTTGTAATTATATGGTAAAAATGAAAAAGTAAGCAATTTTTTAGTAGTAGAGTGCTGTCACTTTACTATTTTTATGTCGGATTTTGTAAACAAGTTGTTTTTAAGTGAGATGAAACTTGGGGGTACGCAAGACAAATCAGACTCCTGAAAGGGGTATAGTAGTCTGGAAAGGTTGAGAGCCCTGTCTTAAGGATCACATTTTGGTTTCAATGGTGCCATTGCAAAGTAATTCTGCTCTACTCCTTGCAATTACTTCAGATTCACACTATTGCTGATGAGATCAGAATGTGGCCCTATATTAGTAATATTTACTTTTGCTGTGTTTCTTAGCCACTTGTAGTTGGTTTTGTTTTTTTGTCTTCATATTTATTTTTTTCTGCATCGGTTTTGGCATTATTCTGTGAATTTCAATTGAAATTATAGTATCCTGTTCAGAACTTTATATGACTTGCTGATTACTGTTGTCTTTAAATCTTTCACTGCTGCCAGACCACATGTGTTTTCAGTGGAACTTCCCTCAAGCAAATGGAATAGAATAGAATTTGGTTTTGTATAGTGTACTGAATACTCCTAATTTTACAGACAAACGAATTAGACACAGATGTCATAGCACAGTTTTAGAGGACATGTCAAACAAAGGTACATTGGACCACCCTAAAAAAATACATTTCCAGTTCTCAAATTATCCATTGTGTGCCTGCTTCCAAAAGTCCTGGGCTGGGATGCATTCTTCATGAGGTTATATTGAGCAGGTGCACTCCACCCCATCCTTCTGAAGCATTACTGAACAATGAATAATTTGGAATTGCTTCCTTGTTTGAGCTGCTGTGTAGAGAAAGGCTGTTTGTATCTGTAGCTATTGCAAAGTGTGACAGGCAGTAAACAAATTCTAAAGGACCACAGGATTTGTGGGCTGTGCCAAGATGCAGAACATAGTTTATGGCTGAAATCTTGCATATAAATCCTGAATCCACTGAAGACAATGGCAAGACTTCTATTGGCTTCAGTGGGCCCATGATATCACCCAGGTTCTATAAAGCATAGTTTCTCAACTTGTGGTAGCCGTACCCCTGGGGGTACGCGAGACACAGGCAGGGGCTATGCTGCAAAAAACCCAGTGAAGGGAGGCAAGCGTCAGCCGCCGACTTCTGGGGAAGCCAGGTGGCAGCCACCTGCTTCCTGCCCGGTCCCAGCTCCTAGCTGGGAGGTAGACGGCATCTGCCCCACTCCTGGGAAGATGGGCGGCAGACGCTGGCTTTTTGGGAAGCCGGGCAGCAGCCTCCTGCACCCTGCGAGCTGGGTTCGCAGCTGGGTGGCTGCCACCCGCGCCCCAGCTCTGAGCTGAGAGTGAGCCTCCCGTGCTCTGGCTTGAAGATGGGCAGCAGCTGCCTGCCCACATCCTCTGGTTCCAGCCTGCACGGAAGGCTCCTCCGCTCCAGCTCTGAGCAGGTGGCAGTCGCTGACCTCCCAAGCTGGCAGCCAGGCAGCAGCCGCCTGCAACTTGCCCAGGTGGCAGCTCCCTTCTCCAGCTCAAAGCCCAGTGCCCAGAAAGCCAGGTGGAGAGCCCAGTGGCTTGTCCAGTCCTGGAGCCGGGCTCTACCTGCAGGCTCACTTGTCAGTTTCACTGCTCTAGTTTTGCAATTAAATTGACAACTATGACAGCCCCAGATTTTACCAGTATAAAAATGTTAAGAGAGGCTCACACAGTGTGATTTGCCCTGGGCTGCACCCCCCTTGGGGTGTCACTGTATCACAAGCTGATGTGCTATAGATTCACACCCTGGCTTGCCATGCAGTAACTCATCATGTAGCTTCTCACATGGCAATACAGTACTTTACCAGTAGCCTAAAACAGGCCTCTTTCAAGCTTCTTTGAGTATTTAACAGCAGTTTCCTCCCAAAAGCCTAACTTTTCTCTTCATCGCCCCTCAAGAAACATAATTAGAACTGCAGGCTTTAACAATGTGTAATATTTAATCTAGGTCATGGATTGGAATAGAGGCAGGGGATTTTTAAAATGTGTGGTGAAGTTTTAAAAAAATCCCATTATTTGAAAAATGGAGAATCCATTCTTAAGTCTATCTGGTAAATATGTAAGTCCCAGTTCTTCATAAAAGTATTCTGCGCCTAATACACCTGAATGTCTCCTCTGAAGCATTTCAAAACTCATGCAATTAGAGAATTTAAATGTTTGCTGTCCTGTAGTGTAAAAAGAAAAACATTTGTAGCAAATACCTCCTGAGCCTGCCCTGTTCAGGGAATGCTTATTAAAAAAACAAAAAACATAACAATTTGGTCTGATCCATGGTACAGATACAATGTTTATGATACATTGACCATTTTTTCCAGTGCTACAGAAGATGTACATTCTTTCACTTACGTCCCAGTCTTTTTCTTTGTAGTCATATGATATTCTTAGCCATCAATATTTATTAAATAGCACACTTCAGACAAACACAAAAACCCCAGAAGTGTGCCAGTGTTGAGATTTTCAAGTTGTGAAATTTTGAGAGCAGTTGAGGAGGGTTTAATGAAAACACTTGTCAGTCTTAAATAAGAAGCACCTAACAAGTACTATTGTAATTATTAGAGAGCAGTGATTGTGGCCAAAATATTTTGATTGCCTTGGCTCTACCACCCAGGTTAGGTTTTTTTTAAATCTGTCTGTCTGTCTGTCTTCTTTCATTGGTAGAATATTCCTCAATTCTGTATATCTGGGACCTGATCCTTGTATTCATTACTTGACATTTTACACATTAATCATTACATTAACTGTTTATTGTTTTGATCCTGCTCAGATATGTTTGAATGTCTCATTTTGCCTATCTCCCTTAGCATCCATTGCTGATAGAGCAAAGTGAAGCTGTGCTTCTGTGCACTTCAGTGTGCTGAGTTCTGTTGCCATAAAAGTGGTGGAGTTAAACCGTTCATCAGTACAAAAATAACTTTATAAATATTTTTAATTTGTGGATTGTGAAGTTCCATTATTGTTGTTTTGGAATAGGTATGTTTATGCTACTTTAAAATGTGGCTATTGTTTTTTCTCTTAAACAACAGAATGTACATCCTGCAGAAGTCAGATTGCTTATTTTGGAAAACATTCTTCTAAATCCGGCTTATGATATCTACCTGCTGGTGGGAACATCAGTTCAATATAAAGTTCAGAAAATAAGACAAGGCAAGATTACAGGTTTGTCTTCCTCCATTTTTCTTAATATTCTATATTCAGTGTGATTTTTTCACCTATGAGTAAAAAATTAAAATATTGTGTGTAATGATAAGAATATATTCTTAAATTCACCTTAGATTGTTTAACTTTCATAACCAAAATTATGGTGAGAGATCTTTTATCTCGTCCTCCCTCCCATCATGCAAACACTTCTGCATATGCTAATCTTCTGTGTAGAAGTAGTCCCATTAAGAATTAGTCCTGTGTATAAAGTTGAGCACATGCATAACAGTTGGCAAGTTTGGGACACAGGACTGTATTATTCAAATATGTTCATCTGTCTTTTATATCGGGAAACATGTTTGAATTTTTAGTATATATGTTTTCCACAGAAAGGCCTCACTCGCTCTGTGAAATGCCTGATTTAGATGTCACTCTGAATATTTTCTTGGCAAATTAATATGCAAATTGGAAAAAGATTGAACTAGCTGCATACTAATTTTAGAGGATGGAGAGATTTGTTTATAAAATACAGGTACAATTACAAGAAACTTGCAATACTGTTGGTGAGCTATTTTAAGAAACCAGATATGTGTATTCACTTAGACCTACCTCAGCTCTCTAGCCAGCAATTTGGGATGCAGCAGCATGGATTTCAATTGCTCATGTAAAAATTCCCCTTTGCCAAGGCCAGAAATTGGTCCGATGTTGCTCTCCTTTAAGCAGTAATGCAATTTTAGTTGGAGACTGCAGCAGTAGGAAAAAAATAATAATTTAAGCTAGATGAGCAAGGTAATGTTTCATGCCTTAGTGTAGAAAATGCATTTTCTACAAAACTATTAAAAGCACCAATTTAGTGTGTGCTAGGAATCAAATAAAAAATGAATCCATAATAATTAACAGGATCCAAACAGTGACACATTAGCTTGTGTTGTTTCATGCGTCTTCTTGCTTTATGTACAGAATTAATGATGCCTTCTGATCAGTATGAACTGCAGCTTCAGAACAACATCCTTGGCCCTGAGGGAGATCCAGCTCGGCCTGTTGCCATGCTGGATCAGGCAACATCAACAGTAACTGCATTGCAGCAGGGACAAATAAACCTCGTCCTGGGGCACAAAAATATCCTTTCTGTATGAGGCTCTTTAGTTCAGCATTCATTGCCTGATGTCAGTAGACAGATTTTCCACTTTGCCGTACACCAGGATAAAACTAGTCATGCTTTGCCCAGTGATCTGACAGAGGTGTAAAAAGCTGTGAGTTCAGTCACACTACTGTCTCCAGATATCTTGACATGCTCCTAAGAATTAGGTTTTTAGGGCTGGAAAAGATTCATTAAATTATTTTGTCCATTCCTCTTACTCAGTGCAGGGGAAGGAAGGGGAGAGAGGGAGAGTGTGTGTGTGTTGTGAACCGGTATATTCTGGAATGCTCACTGTTTTAGGGGAGGTAATATTTTTTGTGTTTCTTTTCAGGAACATGTAGTCAGTCTTAAATAGCCAAGAAAGCAGTCCCAGCCAAAAATTAGTTCTAATGTCCTTTTATCAAAACCTTTTAGTTCCTTGACTGAGATTGCAGGTATTCGCATGCAAGGTGCTTCCAGATTACCAAACAGCACTATCTATGTTGTGGATCCAGGGTATCTAGGTTGGTATTTGTTGTTACTCTTTTGGAGTATTTATTTCTTTAACCAATACTCAGACTTACGTACTTGTCTCAATGCATCTTTGCAATGTTGTTGCATATGGTACACTGTACACAGTGACATATAGAAATTGCATTATAGTAGAAATGTCTTTTTAGTAAGAATAGGTTTCATGTTAAACAGTTTTGGCTTTATTGATTTCCTCTCCATTTCCCCACCACTAGTCATTAACAGTTAAAGCACATCTTTAAATTTTATGAACCAAAATGTCTGTGTGAATACATGGTACATAATAGTTGATCATATAAATAGCCTTCTCGTCTGTGTTGTTGAATGTATTTTTTTTTTCTGTTTTACAGGATTTACAATTCATCCTGGTGACAGATGGGTCCTAGAAACAGGCAGACTTTATGAAATTACAATTGAAGCGTATGACAAAGCAAGCAATAAGGTGTATTTATCTGACGTAAGTACGGTGTTGGTGTACGTTTCTATTCTGTGTTGCTGGATATTGTGTGTCTAGCAAATCTTTACTTTTTTTGTGCAGTTAGCTAAGCAGTCCGTTATTGACACAGACTTGGAAAGCTTGCAAACTTCTTGTTGTTAAAAAGCATGCTGGGTAGCTCTGTCAAAGGACACAGAATAATATATGTGGCAAAGAACCTGAGAGAACATTGGAGGGTGTGCTGTGTCTCTGCAAGTGTGCTGTAGAATGAAACTTCCAAACCAGTGCAGCCAGTGGGGAGAGGCACCAAGTGCAGTCAGCAGTCATTTTCAAGATATTGAATCTTTCTTACACCTTTTGTCAAAGGTAAACATTCTCTAGTTTTATGGAATATGTTTACGTAATTACATGCATGGACTTAGCCCCCAGTGTAGACGCAATATATGTCGACAGAAGGACTTTTTCTGCCTGTGTAGGAGGAACGGAGGAACACCACCACAAGCACGATAGCTACGCCAACATAAGTACTCTTCTGTCAGCATTGCAGTGTATACACTGGGAGTTTTGTTGGCATAGCTGTGTTGTTCAGGGGTGGGATGTTTTCACACCCCATGCCACATAGCTACTCCAGTGTAAGTTTTAACCCAAATAACCAAGACATTTCTTGGTTAGGGAAATAATTCATATGTTTCCTTACATATTAAGGATGACAAAATAGAGAAATTGTAAATTTGAAGTTATAAAATCTGAATTGATAGTTCAGTGGTAGAAGTAGCAATGTCCTTTCCTGCCGCATTACAAGTTGTTGGTAATGGAAATAAATTCTTCTTAAATTACGATGATAGAAATGTTTTTGGATGCTAATATTCTGTTCCACAGGAACCAGTAGGATAATCCTGAAGCACTGGATAATGTCTGTCTTCGGGGGGAGGAGGAAATCCTTTTATATGCTTGAATTTCAGATAAGCTTGTTTGAACTACTTATAGTTATACAGTGTAACTTTATAACACTTGTTTAGGTTATTTATATTTTAACATTTTCGAACTTCAGTAACTCAGGTTTAAGCATCTGAATCCATATTAATTCATCTACATAAGTGGTCTGTTTTGGAAGCTGTGCATGTGCTCAGCACATCTGAAAACCTTATTTAGGTTTCTAACCTCAAGCACCTAAACATGAAAATTTTAGCTAAATCTTATTCATTTGTCTGAGAGGAAGGTTGGGTGTTTGGGGTTTTGTTTTATTTTTAAGTTGACCATATATGTGTAATGTCACTTTTTTTTTTTAAAATTGGATTTTCTGTTTTGTTTTATTTTGAACAGAATAATGTTTTTGGCCGTCCTGAAATGTATTCCTCAATGTTGTTTATCGCTGGCAAGACATAAGCAATATATTTTATTTTCAGAATATCAGAATTAATACAGAGTTGTCTGAAGATTATTTTGAGATTCTGAAATCCTCTATGAATGGATCATATCACTATGTGAAAGCAATAAAGAAGGGTCAAACCGTTATTGATGCTGCTTTAACATCTGTAGTAGATCAGGTACGTCTTAACGAGAAATGTTCTAGTTTGCTCACGTGCTTAGGAAAACTATCAAGGACACACACATCAGAATCTTTTTAATTGGTATACTCCTTTGAAAGCAAACACAGGAATTAAATGACTAAGTCACACAAAAAAACAAAAGAAAAAGGTTTTTGTCATGTATAAATGGATGAGCGGTCAGAGCCTGAATTCCTTATTTAGGCAAAACTCTCAGTAAAGTCAATAGATTGACTGTTTTTGTTCTGTGTTTGTACAGTGCCTAGTACAATGAAGTCCCGGTCTGTGTGTGGGGTTCCTGAATGCTACAATAATACAAATAATGAACAATAAACATTTTGCAAGAGTAAGAATTGCAAGATTTATTCCAGATATGTGCCATTTACCTGTTGTTTAGAGTAACTGAAATGCACTGCACTGAATTTCTTTCCTGGTAGCTATCCAGAATACGTGGGCATGGCTTGTATCAGGGTACTGACTCAGGGCCCCATCACACACACTGAGTAAATGTCAAGGCTTATTTCTGTGTGTAGGGAAATTCTGTCTCACTGTGCCATGTCTTGGTCCTGCTCTGCATTATCTTAGATTTTGGGATGCTTTCTGTCATTTGGTAAGTACCAAACCTACCATCCTACAAGCCTCTGAAAAACCAACACTGATTAAACTTTTCTGCTGCATGCCAGTCGTGGTGGCTGCCATGTATGCAGCCATCAGGGCACTTCAGTTTGAAAGGCTTCCTCCCCATTCAGTGATTTGGTTTTATGTCTGAAACTTGATGGGGTTCAAATACTTAGAAACATTTGTTCTGCATCTCTTGCTAGTCTGTCCTTGAAAGTGATGAACCGGTTCCATCCTCTGCTTCAGGCAGATGGCCTCTCTAATGTCAGCTTCTCTGAAAAGGCCTCCCCAAGATCTGTGAGAATTGCAATGTCTTCAGAACCCCAGCAGGAGTGACAGTAGGGGGAATTACATCTTCATGGGGAATCATAGTCATGGAGGGCTTTTGATGGCAATGTAACAGCCAGTTTTAGAGTGTGGTATTAAGACTACCTCCCTGGGGCATAGATGCATTATTCTCTACCCACAATCTGTCTCTTTTCCCACTGAACAGGGTGTAGTGGCTGAGCAGGGTGTGAAGAAGGGCTGAGTTATGAAGTACAAGGAATGGAGTCGGGAAAAGGGGGCTCCTTGTAATTTAATTTGCCTGTAAATTGCCGTGTGCCTCTATGGCTTCACCGTCATAACAGTGGTAATATTTATCTAATACAAAGTACAGTTTGTTCCAGTGAGTTGCTAATTTGCTACAGGAAGTGCAGAGCTAATGGTAACAAAAATGGCCCTAAATATATCCTTTTTTCCTCCATGTGCGCACGTGTTTTCCCAGTGACATATTTATATGTGAAGACAGAATTTTCTTTTAAAATGTGCTACAAATGTCATTTATATCTGTACACGCTATTACTTATTACAGGATGGAGGTGTTCATACATTGCCTGTTCCAGTACGAAACCAGCAAGAAGTTGAAATTTATGTTCCCATTGTCCTTTCACCAAGCATTTTGACATTTCCATGGCAGCCAAAGGCAGGAGCCTATCAGTACACCATAAAGGTATGCTAAGGAAGGCATCTGCATGCACGTAGTGTCAATCTGTCAGATTCAGGGAGACCAGTAGTTGGTTGGGGAATCTGCTGCTACATGTTAGCTCTGGATGCTGCAAACATATTCATGTTAAAAGCATGTTTGATGGAACTTCACTGGAGTTCAGTGGCACAGACTGGTAACTGGTTCAAAAAGAGTTGCACCTCTGTTATTTTTTCCTCTGTTGTCTGTATCTTTTAAAGTAAAGCATAATTACAAAAAGCCAAACTTACAATAATTGAGAGTGACAGATTTCAGGCAATGGGAGAGAGACTTAATTTATTGCAAAGAGGTTCCCTGAATTAGTTGGCATAATGACTGCCAAGAAGCCATCTTAAGATGAATGAGCGACTCCCTAGGGCATTGACATTGGCGTCCTTCATTCCCTGCCTCTCTCCCTCACTGCACCAATAACATTGTTATTGGAAGGGAAAGGCCACAGCTTTCTTTACAGTAGATTCCTCAACAGTGTTTTTCCTAAATTCTCTTCTTTCCTGTGTTCTTCATGTCCTCCTTGAGCTGCCACACTTGCCCAGGCACACTGGGTAAACCAAACCGTCGTCTGAATGTGCTCCACTGGAAGCAGAGTTTACAAAGCAAATAGTATTTGTTTTAAGTTTTTCTTCAGTTAACATTATATTGTTAAATCAGGAACCTTCTTATATACTGCTTACAAAATCAAAATTTGAACCCTGGAGGTAGTCGCTAAATGAATATTCCTGAACAAATTTGGCCTCCAAAATATTATGTGCAATTCCTGCATAACCACTTGGCATATGTGTGTGCTGAGATATGAGTGTTTTCTCTGATCAAGCTATCCAGGAAAAGATACCTAAATATGGTAAGACGAGATTTGAATGGCTTATTTTTGCACTTCAGACAGCCAAATTCTGCTCTTCCATAGTGGTGTAAATCTGGAATGACAACATTGACTTCATTGGTTTCATTTGGATTTTCACTTGTGAGAGATCAAAATTCAGCTCATATTCAGTTCCAGAGGGGTAGCCGTGTTAGTCTGTATACAGCAAAAACAACAAGAGTCTTGTAGCACTTTAAAGACTAACAAATTTAATTTCTGCAGGCATGAGCTTTCGTGGGCTGTAACCCACTTCGTCAGATGTAAGGAATAGAAATTAGATAGGAGGTGTATATATACATACAAGGGTAAGGAACAAAAATGGGGAAGGTTAGGTATAAGCAAAGTCCATTCATTTAGAGTAGCTGAGACCTATTCACAACCATTGATTAGAAGGTGAGAATGTGTGAACAGTGACAGTTACTTCTTGTAATGAGAGAACCATTCCAAGTCCCTGTTTAGACTGTGTTTGATTGTGTGCTCATATTCAGTTACCCTACACATAAAAACACCCAGCCCTATTGTACATTTCTATTACATTGCTATAATTCAAGTTGGTTGCCCCCAATGGAGAGTTGCACGTTTGATACGTGCTCTTTCAAAATGTTCTTTTGTTTCTTCTTTTGATCTTTTTTTGTGCCATGGTGGTGGTTAGCTCTATATTAAATGTCCAACTAGTTGCATTGATTTTCATAAAAATGAATTTTTAGATGTTCTGCTTTGATTTCATTAGATTATGAAGTGGGTCTACTGAAAAGTTTTACCTAATCTACATTTACAGCAGTGTTGTATTAATTTAGATGGAATAAAGGGGCCCAAAGAGTCAAAGGTGTTAAAATGATCCTAGCTGCCCAGCAGTAAACAAGGTTTGGGGTTTGGTATACAGGGACCTCAGCCTGCTTGGTACCATGGCAAATACACCATTAAAAATCCTTTAAAACCTTTTGTTAAAGATACAGAAAAGAGGGGGGGGGGAGTTGAAAGCATTTGAAATGTAAAATATTAAATAAGGCTTTCATTTTAAGCATATTCCCTGTTCCCTTTAGCTGGAGAAATTATTTAGAAAGAAAAAAATGTGTTTGACAGTCTCTTAGATGGTATTAAGTATGGTAATAACTGTCTTTAGGGGGGGGGAAAGACATTAGCTGAGACAGGCTGGAGCTGTTGTTATTGCTCTTGTTGTTAAAGTTCTATTTCCTAAGACGACAAAACAAGGCAAATCCACAAAAAGAGAGAGAGAAGAACAGCAAAGATAGAAAATGCAGCTTTTGTCTCTCCCTCACTTGTGATCTTATTGCTGGAAAAATACAGACGCAGCACACAGTCTTGTCAGCCACTCCGAGACCAGGCAAACTTGTACCAGTGCTGGAATGTTGACGACATTGCTTTGAGCTGCCTCTTTCTGATCACAAGCTTATAGCCGTGTTGCAAAATACGAAGCCTTGGCCGGCTAAGCCAGACTCGTATTAGACAGACAGAAAGAAAGAGAAGAAAGAAGGTAGGGAAGGAAAAGGACACATTTCAGGGGAAAAGAGACGAGGACTGCCATCCCAGATAGTCATCTCTCAGGATTAGGATGAAGAAGGTCCTGGGTCCCAGGAGATGGTGGGGAAAGCAGCCAGGATAGTGAAGCTCACTCCGGAAACCAGTTTTTCTCTCAGTCTCTTTCTTTAAGGACCCCAAAAGGGAGTGATGGGTGGCATAGCCCATCCCCTCATTATTTTGTCCATCATTTAAGCCTAATTTCAGACACACATATTTCGGTTTATTGATTTCCGCTCATCGGCTCCTCATGTTTAACAGTCATAATCTTAACACAGACCTGGTATTGTAACAAGAAGTGATTTCTTTTTTGTATTGATTCGGTCTTTCTGTCTTGCTTTTCCCCTCAGCACTTGTAATAGGCTATTGTGACATTCCATGAACTTTCATTTCTCATGTCTGTCCTCACAATTAGAGCAAATTTGTAGGCCTAATTATCACAACAGCAGTTAGTGCTCAGTTTCAGTTGTTCATTAATTACGGTAGACAGTTTATGACTGCCATTCTTGTTTGCAGATCAGTCTCCTCCTCTTGCTCAGTGAGTTTTAGATCAAGTTCTTTTAAGTCAGTGAATGAACTCCCAGAGATGGCAGTGGGCTTTGGAGTAGTCCCAAAATTTGGTTAAACTCTGAAAAGTGTTTCTGCCTAAATGGCATTATGGGGATTCCATGATTATTTTATGTCACTGATTTCTTGATTTTTAAACTGGCTCTGAGTACATATTAAAAGAGACCTTAAACTTCTTTTCACTTCCAGCAGTTACAAAAACCAAGTGTCAGCCCTACAAAGCTAGGAATCTGAAAGTCAAGTTGTGTTCTTTCTGGCTTGTGCCTTATCAGTCATCAGGAATAAAAAATTCTGCAGGTAGGGCTCAGTTAACAAGTCCATGGATGATGTGCAGGTCAGAATCGAATCCAGTATATTCTACTGAGCGGTGCAGTACGAACTAGGGTAAAAAGGAGCAAAACTTTTTTTTGTCTGCCTAGTAAGCAGATGTGACTGCACACACAGGTGCCATTTTTACAGTCAGTCTTTTGACCAGCACCGTATTTTAACTGAAGCTCTGTTTATCCAGGTATTTCTGATGTCTCCAAAACTTTATGAATAAATAATTCTGCATTATCCTAAGGAATCTGAGCTTTGACCCTTCTCGACTGGGCCTATCTCCCCAAGCCCCACACAAGCCCCTTAACCATTGCCTTTGTGGCAAATAGTTTTTAATCTTTTTCTGATGATTTTCTGTTAATAAGTCATGCAGAAGCACATGAGAGGAAAGGAATTACTATATTAAATACCCTCCTCTTTGATTCTTTTGGGAAAAGCCCAATTGCGTGTGTCTCAGCTGTTCCTCTTAGACCTGTGTTTACTGCCAACACAAACCTTGTTTTTTATTGTACTTGTTTACATCAGTTGAATCATGAAACTGGTTATACAAAATGTTTATTATGCTACAGAAATTAACCGCAGTGTAATTTGAAGCGTCTTTCAGTAGGACATTATTCTTTTTGTATTTTATTATGGAACATTGTCTCACAGGTCGACCATAGCATGTGGAGAGGGGCACCTGGGTAATAGAGAAAAGGATGCTTTTTAAAAAAATGCATATTATTCTCAGTACATTTTGCTGTATAGCATGATGCTGCCACAGAATTATTTTATTTTTGTAACTTTACCATAATGCTGTCTAAACACTATGAATTCTGTAATGATGGTTTTCTTTATACAGTAATGTTACAGATTGAGGAAGACAATATGCTACTTCCAATGGGGAAAACTTGATGGTTCTTGATTCAATGTGAATGTGAAACTGGAGCAGATAGTATTCTGCTTTGATTTCCTTAAGCTACAAAGTTACTGTACTACCTAATGGGCAAGGTCATTCATCTCTCTATTGACACAGATAGTAAGACTGAATAATTATTTCCCCCCTCCCCCCCTTCACAAAAATAAAATACAGTTAAAATCCTGACAGTTTGTCTTAAAACCCTTCATGAACTGAAAAGTTCTGATTCTTGAGAATGTCCTATTAGACCTGAACATCTAGATTTGGCAGTGATTGAACCCTTTGAGAGCCTGGGTGTGAATGTAACCTGCACAGTGTACAGGCTTCTGTAATGCCCAAGGTGAGTATGGGCAATCTGCATTGCTACCTATCAATCACTCCTGAGTGATTAATTCCTGGAGCTATAGGTATGCCAGAGGTATACAGGAAGACCTGCTAACATCCCCATCAGGCTAAAAATAAAGATGCAATGACAGCAAAAAATCAATTTTTTCCTTTTTCTCTGCCCTCTTCTTTTGCTTTTTAGACTTCTCAACAATTCCCATTGGTAAAAGCCAGTTGCCATAGTACAGCAGGTTAGCTGCACTGAGACCTAAAATCATCCACTTGACTGTCTTTGGCTTTCAGCAACAGAAAATTAATCGGAAATTTTGAAAAAATACAGCAATCCTACACACTGGGACTCTGTTGTGCTGACTGGTGAAATGATATGCTGATTGCAAGTGCTATTAATCACAGGGATCTTTGAGCATTAGAATTTTGCAGCAGTGGTAGAGAGACGTTTAGGTTAGCAGCATTGATGAACAAAATGTACACGTGTGAAGAAATCCGAAATTAAAATGGATGAAAGGCAGAAATATGCTGATCCCTGACCTCGCTGCTGTAAAGTGGGGGGACCACAGTTCCATTGCATTTCAGTGCTAGCACTCTTAACCCTGCTCAGGGTGTCCATAGCATTTTAAGCAGTCTGTCCAAAGTTTGGGTGGATAATAACCAAGAGATCAGGATGCCATGTTAATGCAAATTAAATATTTTTTCTTTTAATTTTTAGGCTCACGGTGGCAGTGGTAATTTCAGTTGGTCCTACTCTAACCAGGCTGTTGCTACAGTAACAGTCAAAGGAGTCATGACGACTGGAAGTGATATTGGTGTCAGTGTTATACAAGCAAATGATGTTCAGAACCCACTGCACTATGGAGAAATGAAGGTAAACAGTATTTCTTCTTCGAGTGCTTGCTCATGTCTATTCCATTGTGGGTGCGTGCGCGCCCCGTGCACGGTTAGCAGAAAATTTTTCCCCTTAGCGGATCCCCTAAGGCCGGCTTCGGCGCCTCCTGGAGTGGGTTGTTGCTTCACTAAGGATGTAGGGGACAGAAAAATATACCTTAGTCTGGAGGAATTTGGAAGCATTGGCCACCTCTCTGTAAACCCGCACCCTGCTTTGTAAGCCTGCGCCCCGCTCTTCCTGCTTTTCCAGAATAATCATTGCCTGGGGTAGTGACCTGGTGGGAAAAATCTAGGGACGAGTATTGAAATCTACCTTCATGAAAATCTTTGTGACAGGAAGTGAGAGAGGAGAAATTTCCCTACTTGATGCTTGTGTTGGAGCTCCATGAGTTTAAATGCTTTTTCCTAGCATTTTGCAGACTTGAAAGTTTTCAGCTGGGGGAACTTACATGGTGCCCTGCTCCTTAATGGATAGCGGGCCACTGCCTTTAAGAGATTATGGCAGTGGCAAATTGGTCTAGTAATCCTGAACAATAAACTGGTAGAAAATAAATGTAATGGATAATAATAAGTAATAAGACTGGGACTTTTCAATTTGGAAAAGAGATGACTAAAGGGGATATAATAGAGGCCTATAAAATCATGGCTGGTGTGGAGAAAATAAATAAGGAAGTGTTATTTATTCCTTCTCATAACATAAGACCTAGGGGTCACCAAATGAAATTAATAGGCAGCAGGTTTAAAATGAACAAAAGGAAGTATTTCTTCACACAACGCACAATCATCCTGTGGAACTCTTTGCCAGAGGATGTTATGAAGGCCGAGATTCTTAACAGGGTTCAAAAAAGAACTAGATAAGTTCATGGACGATACGTCCATCAATGGCTTATTAGCCAGGAAGGACAGGGATGCAAAACCATGCTCTGAAGTTTGCCAGAAGCTGGGAATGGGTGATGGGATAGATCACTTGATGATTACCTGTTCTGTTCATTCCATCTGAAGTACCTGGCACTGGCCACTGTTGGAGGACAGGATATTGGGTTAGATGACCATTGGTCTCACCCAGTATGGCCGTTCTTGTGTTCTTATGTAACTGATTGGATTAAAATCACAGACATTGGCAACCCAAAATGCCTAATTGCTTTTAGGACCTCCCTTATCCAGCATAGCTAAAATCCTGCAGGTACCACATGATACCCTTGTTTGTATCAGAGCTCCTTCTGGTAAGAGCGTGAGAGAGTATGTGCTTGTTGAACTCTCCGGGACTGTTCCTTAATGAAAAGACAGCTATTTAAACACCCAGCCTTTTGTTTGTTAATGTGAGTGTTGGGAAAAATCTTTCGAAATAAGTCTTGCTGGGTAAAACAGCATCTGCATTATCTTTGCTGGGTGCATCAGCTTGCTTTTAATATACTTTAAGTTAACTACATCATTTCTACAAAATGCAGTTTAAATGGACATTAAGCATAGTGTTTGAATGAGTAAACAGTGATGTTCTTCTGGCTGTTAAACCAGTGTAAAAGCAAGATGAAACCTACTTTACAGTCTTTCTGTGACACTGCGCACACATTATCTATGTCCCAAAGATGTCACTTTTTAGAAATATGAAAGTTGCCTGCAGGAGGTTCAGAAATGATGTTTTTAATTAAAACTCTATTTCCAAATACAATTCCAAGTTTATAGACAGTAATAATTAAAAAAAAATGCTTCTTAGCATGCAAGCTTTTAGAGCAATACATTGAGCAAACTGAGCATTGTGTGAAGGTACTAAATATCTCTGCTAATGTGTTTAAACGTTATGTGTTCTGTTTGGAATAAGTCGAAATATTTGGGGAGGAGCTTTATCTGCTGACCTTGATGTGCAAGTCATCAGAATAGTCATTTATGTTCCATGAGGATTGCCGTTTTAACACCAGACCATATGGTCCAACAATTTACCCTGAAGCTGTTGGCAGATGGTTTAAAAAGTTAAAGATGCTGCAAATGAAAAGCTTTGATCACAGCAATTGTTACGAAGTGTTACAATCCGTCTGCCACGGATTCTTTAACATTAGCGAGAAAGCAACAATTCGGAGTAACAAATAAATACCATTCAAGGGCCTGTGTATCAACACTTCAGATATAATTTCTTTAAATATTGTATTAACCATTTCAGGCCATCTAGACTTCTAGGATCTGATGCTGCCTCTCTTACTTACACACGTAACACTTTTGATTTCAGAGGTACTTCTTGCATAAGGATTACCTGTCTAAATCAAGGTTGCAAGATCAAGCTCTAAATTGTCATTTGCTTACTGAGATTTCTGCTACTGTACCAAAAAATCCCAAACTATACAAGCACTGAGCACCCTTAACAATCCCTTATAAATATACTACTGAAAAAAAGACTCCTTTAATCAAAGTCTGTCATTAACATAGTTGTAGGAAAAAAGTATATAAACCACCACCAGCATTCCCAACAGCATTTCCCTTCATACATTGCTGCCATCTCTTTTCATAATCCAAAGCCCATTGAAGCCAGTTGGAAGACTCTCATTGACTTCAATGGGTTTGGCTCAAGCCCTTGTACCAGTGGAACTTTAGCTCAGAAACTTCCTCTGTCAGGATGTATGGCAGCGTCTCATGGGGAGAAAAGGTCCAACATCTTAAAATGATCCCAGAATAAAAGAGGCAGCATATTATAGAGCGCATAAAAATAGGTGCAGGTTTCAGTGCACTCATGAAAAGGTCTCTAGTCTGGCGGAGTATTAAAATTTTAGGGAACACTTCTAGTCATTCTTTTGCATCCCTCCCTGGCAGTTCTAGGGACCAGCACTGGTGGAGCTCTGGAGAGTTGTTTTTAGCCCTTTTCTCTCAGAGGGCATTTGGCTGTGGTGAGGTGTTCTTGAGAGGGGATGCTTAGGGGAAAACATTCTCTCTAGTTCCTTATGTAGCTGTGTCTTACTTCATTGATTTTTCTTGTCTCTCAGGTATATGTAACTGAACCTAGTGGCATGGAGTTCACACCATGTCAAGTTGAAGCACGTGTGGGTCAGATATTGGAGCTGCCCTTGAGGATTAATGGTCTAATGAATGTTGAAACCGGCGAGATGGTCACGCTGAGTGATTGTTCACATTTCGATTTAGTCGTGGAAGTAGAAAACCGTGGCGTGTTCAAACCTCTCCAAGGTGATTTTAAAAAAGCAAAACTGACCTATGTATTCAGTTCAGATTACAAGACAAATAGAGATGTTACAAATATAAATAATTTACCTACTAAAGTGACCTATTTAATGGATTCATTACTAGAGAGATGACCAACAGCAAATACAGAGACCATAATAGCCCAACATTTCTGCATATTGAAGATGCCTATTTTTTATCGAGTAGCGTTTTTATTTCTTTGACTTTTAGTATTTGATTCCAAAATATCTGGCAACCAATAAGCCTAGTACACTTAGGGATGTGCAGACTCCCATACACACACTGCTCTGCCACAGACCTTTCCACTGTTTTTTTCAAAATCCTGATTTAATAAACCTGATGGTTTCCTCACCAGAGATGACCAATTATGTCAGGTTTTGGGGAGTCACATTGGCTGATGTGAAAATACCAAACTCTTTCACTTGTGAAGTATTGCCCAAATTTGCATACAGTTCCCTTTTTAGTTCCATTAATCGATTCACACACCTGATGGTTTGCTTGCTTTCTGGGAGAAAAAGGGGGCTGAGAATAGCAATTTCTTAAGTTCCATTCCCTGTCAGGGTCCTCACATGGGAGGTGGGGGAAAAGGTTGCACTTTACCAGGGCCCAGAGGCCCTGGGGGACCCGGCCCAGAATGCAATCCCCATTACCATGAGCCATGAAAAATTTTTCATGGCTCATGAGATTGTATGTATGGGATGAGGGATTGTGGTATGTGTGTGGGAGGGGGCCTGTGTTACAAGTTTGTACTGGGCCAGAAAAAATTATGCTTGGGCCCTGTTCCCTGTAGACATTGGAGCAGGGCCAAAGCACTGTCCTTCTGAAGCTCACTACTTTAAGCGGTGCATTTCCTGAGGTGCTTCCCCAGCTGTTCCTGCCATTATAACACTTGTCTGACCAGAGTATGGAATGTGCAGTCTTTCCTAAGTTTGCCATTAATGAATGCTTCTGCACTAACAAGCTAAGTAACGTTTTTATCATTTCCAGGTTAAGTTAAACCCACAATCCTTTGTTAGCTGCTTCTTGCTAGTTAGTTCTTCCTTGTGCTGTACTACTACTGAGCCAGCCAAAGCTTATTATTGTTGCAGCATCTGTTTGCTGAAGAGGCAGCTCTTTTAAATGTCACTCCACCTAATTTGCATATGTACCTTATTTGCCATAGTTCTGTTTTAAAAAAAAGAAAAAAACCTGACAAACCCAAGAAAGAAAGACAGACCTACAAAACACCTGGGTCAGCAAACAGGCACATGTCATGAAACTAATTAACTTAATTTACATCATTTAAGACTTAGAACTTAATCATTAACTTGAATTTAGGTAATACATCATGCTCTGCACAGTAAAGATTGTTTTAACCTTGCATTTTATTTGGGCTTAATTACAAAGCAGTTTCAATTTAGAACAGCAAGGAAAAAGTACTCTGCTAAAAGAAAGAACAAATTATATTACTCTGTATCCCAAAAAGAAGATGAATGTCCTTTTTAGAACAGTTTGGAAGGAAAAGAAGTTTAATGAAGTTTGTGTGTTTCATAAGGTGATGGTTTTAAGGCTAATGGCAAGACAGTATTCAATAGAGCGATGGGTATTGTATTTCCTCCATGCAATCACAGAAATTATCTGTACATATTCCCTGCATATTTCTAGCACACACATAGTACTGTCAAGAAAGCTGTATTAAAATGTCTCACTTGTTTTCCTTAAATATTTACTCTTTATTTGTTTGGGTTTTTTTTTGACAGAGAGA
Organism: Emydura macquarii macquarii; assembly: GCF_026122565.2. Lineage (NCBI taxonomy): Eukaryota > Metazoa > Chordata > Testudines > Chelidae > Emydura > Emydura macquarii. The sequence continues at coordinate 2,743,429 of NW_027131105.1, read as the reverse complement.
CTTAAGCCAAGTTCTGATTTTTGCAGTGGAGTCAGAGTGAAAGCTGAGGCTCAAGGATACACAACACTTGTTGTTAGTTACACTCATGGTCATGTCCGCCTTAGTGCTAGCATCACCATTGCTGCCTATCTACTACTAAAAGTAAGCTCATAGTTAGACATTCTCTTTGATTGCTGCTTCTAAAACAGTGTATTCTTGAAAATTCATTTAAATCAGAACTGAGATTTGATTTTATGTAGCTGGTATATGAAAATGAGATAGTTCTTTGACTTAGGATGTCCCAATTCAGGTAAGCATATCTCTTAAGTATGTGCCTAAGTCCTAATGACTTAAGTGCTATTCTGAATCAGGGCCTATATTTACTGCAAAAAATCTAATGTCTGTATTGTGACTTCCCTGGTATATTTGAGATGTTTCTTATCCAAATCAGTGCTCCAAGCAATACAAAGGACTTGGTAGAATTCTGTAGTGGGTTAGTGCACTATATTTCTGTTTCTCCCTTAGTTGAAAAATGAAAATGAATTTGGTGCTAACACAAAATAATCTCAGGTAGACATGACTCAGGAAAAGACCTAGGACTAGAATAGCAGGGGATACTGCCAGTGTGAATGTGTTTGCTGGCAGAGTGATGCATATTTCTTGTGAGAGTACAAGAAGTTGGGTGCACATTCCTGTTTCTAGCTAGTTTTGCTAGTCCCTAACTTTCTGAATGTTAAACTTTCCCACTGTCATCTTCACTTCAAAAAGGAAATATAAAAAGTGCAATAATGAAGCAAAGGCAGTGTATTGCAGATCTCAGTAAGAGTAATATAAAATCCTGCTATTTGGTAAATTAAATGGCGAAAGTGAGCTGCTGAGTGATAACATGTAGTACAAGCTTTATAAAGAGATCTGGACTTGACAATTAGCTGAAGAAATTTAATCTTTCTGAACTCGGATACATTTTGGAGAAAAATATTGTACCAGTTGAAGGAATTAGTTACTTTGTCGGTAAACTTGGAAGTGGTGGGAGGTTCAAAGCCTGCATTGTGTCTAACTGCCTGTTTAAAAAGTTTTCAAACTGTCATCCATAGTATGCTTTCTTGTTGTTGCCATCTGAATAAGCTAATAATGAGACCAGTCACAGTTGCATGGCTACAGCAGGAAGCAGAAGCAAGCATAGCCTGCAACACCTGTAGTCACAGCACACAAAATTATTATTTTGGCAAAAAGGCAGAGTCTGTATAGTCTGTGAAGCTGTGCATTTTTTTCCTCACAAACAATTAAAATCTATTTCACCATTGTGAAATATCAATGTAAACTAAGAACCTGATTTAAAGGGCCGTATTTATAAGTCCAAGGAATGATTAAGAAGCATGGAACAGTGTGTCAGCCTCACGATTAGAAGCCAAGGACTGAATCCGCAGAGGCTACTGCTGGTGCATATTAGGATAGTAGTTTTTCAGAATCCGGAATGAATAAATTTGCATATGTCTAATGATGATTTCACTTTAAAAGATGCCATTCTGTCCAAGATTAGATTCTGCAACATTGATCAGAGTAAAAAAATCCTGTTTTACCAGCTGGGAGCTGAAACACTAATTTTGTATTTCATCCTCAAGGCTCGTTGTAGAGATTTATGGACAAGGGCAAGTTCTGCCCGACAATCTGAAAGCGGAGATCAAATTAGCTAAAATGGAATACACAGTAGTCAGTCTTAAACCAAAGTACTTGCCTAACATGGTTAAAATAAAATAAGGGCCCATTCACTGATGTGTCCCACTCCCATCCCCTGAGCTCTGTGTCCCCTCTGCCCAATAATCATTCCATCTTTTTAATTACTGGTTATATTTATTGCAATTTTACTTTTTATAAAGTATTCTAAATTCAGCACTGAGTACTACGTTAAAAAAAAAAAACCCTAAAGCACAATACAGTTTTATAGGGCAAAGATGCCATACATTTTCAGAAACAGTAACAGTGGTGCATCTATGAACTAGGTCAGTGGTTCTCAACCTTTTTTCATTTGTGGACACCTACAAAAATTTGAATGTATTTATTGTCTGTATTCATAGTTGAATTCTGTTCAGTCAGTTTTCCGTCTTAAGTATTTTGCGGACCACATTTTCCGTGGACCACACATTGAATTAATGAATGAATAGATGTTAAAGTTTTGGCAACATGTGGATGTTTGTGAAAAGAGAATAACCTATGAGGTTTGAGTGAAAATTAGCCTGTGCCCAGCATTTATAACCATATTCCTCAGACCAACATACATGAATTTTCAGAGAAAGAATTGAGCCAATCTATGGCCAGATCAATTATCCGTAAGTCTTGGTCTGTCTTATTAACTTCAGGTTGTGGAACACTTTAAACAAATGATTGTTAAAAATGTCAAACAAATTTCCATGTTGATTTACGTTGCAGGCAGTCCCAGTGAGGTAAATAAGATGGGCTAGAATTTAAATCTGTATAGAATTTGTCATAGTATTTCTGCAGGGTTTTAAAGTGAGACCTTAGTTTCATTTAGTAGGGTAAATAAAGTTAGGGTGTAAAATGCAGGTTCTGAAGAGCAAATGTACCTGGGAGATAAATCAAGTGGAAAGGTTTCAAAAGATAGAGGGTACAGTCTTGGCTCCATCAATGAAAAGATTGCCATTGCCACTTCAGTGGGGCCAGGATTTTACCCAATCTCTTTCCCCTGGAGCAGCTCAGTCAACATAAGAGAGGGAGATTGGAGAATTATCGTCAATAGGAGGAAAACCAGAGTTCCTGAAGCCCTGTGGCCATAGCCCCAATGAGCAGAGTTTACTTCTAGTTGTTGCTGATCATTTTAGTACTGCTGTATTCTGAATTAAACATATTTATAAAAGCTTGGGAGAACCGATCATCACCTAAACAGAAATGATAATCAGATAGCTGTTCCACTGAGAATGAGAAAAATGTCACATAAAGTATGGTCACCTGATAGACTTCAATATAATATATATATTATGGTGAATATAAATGAGTATAACTTTTGTTCATTTCCAGACTATAGATCCTTCTTCTGTTGCCTTAGTAACTTTGGGTTCTTCCAAAGACATGTTGTTTGAAGGTGGACCCAGACCATGGGTACAAGAACCTTCAAAATTCTTTAGGAACATCACTGCTGAAGATACAGAAAGTATTGGTTTATCTTTATTTGGGCCTCCTACATCTCGGAATCATTTCCAGCACTGCGTTAGAGTATCTTGCAAAACCTTAGGAGAACAAGTAAGTGCCAGAAGGTATTTATGTTGGTCTCTGTCAAATCCTTGCCCAGGTAATTGAGAAGAGAAACCAGATTGATTTATGATAAAGTATAGCCTCCAAATGATGAGTAGCTTTTGTAATAAGCCAGTATGAAACTTCAATACGTACTTGATTGCCTATTGTTTATATGCTCTGTTCAGTCTGATATTAGTCAAGAGCTAAGCATTTTTTAAATTACGTTATAAAGAGGATTACAATGGCTTTATTGTAGTATGAAGCCAGTTCATAGTAACCTTATATCATGGAAGGTATTAAAATAGATAAATACTTATAATTGCCGTTGAATTTATTTGCCATGAATAACATCATTGCAAAAGATTATTTTAACAAGAGACTGAACTCTTTAGTCTGACTTGCAATACTGGACCAAATTAATCCCTGATGTAACTCCATTGTCTTGAATAAATATCTGTAAGAGGGCCCCAAGTTCTCTCCATGGTACCACTCTGGTATGCCACTTGTCCCGTCACTTATGTGAAAGTGGCCCCGCTCGAATGTTCAAAGATCGGGTACACTCCCAGCCACTTGTTTCTCCAACATGTAGTACAAATGAATACCCCTGCCTTGCAGACACTATACAATTTGTATATTGCCCGGCTTTGCTCTGTGTTTTGACCGTTTATCCAATCATCTTGCAAGGGCTGTTCACTACCCAATGTAGCTGGCATCCCCAAATGCATACTGCACAAAATCCAATTGAATCTAGGAGGGTAAGTCCAAAAGAAACAGTTTCTTGCTGTTTTCTCCCCATCGGGGATGCTTGTAACCAGATATTATTTGGAATCTTCATGATACAGAAATAGTCACATTTGAATGGCTTTGCAATAATTCTGGCCAGTAGCTGAGGGGGACAATTCATAGGCAATCAACAAGGGGAAAGCCTAAAGTGACCAAATTTATTTCAGTCTTATATCGTGTGTGAGAGAGAGATCTGTAGGGGAAAAAATGAAAAAAAAATGCAGTTTTCAAAGCTGCTGAAGTGGCTACAGGACCCTCCAACCCAGTTGCCCTGTTCCTTTCCCTCCTGTGAGAGTGTGACCCCAGATGACTGTCTTTACAAGGTCTGAAAGCCTCCTTGTTATTTTGCTTTAAGTTTAGTGATATAGTAATAACTATGAAAAGGGACTGAGAATTTGTGCTTTGATATGGTCTGGAACAGCTTTTAAAATAATGTATCCTATTCTTATGTCTGTCTGTGATATAGAATGCGATTGGAGCATGAACTCATGAGCCCTTCATATTATTGCTTCTTCATTCTATCTCAGTACCAGAAAATAACAGAGATGCCTCAAATAGGATAATTGTACCTGTAAAATATACTTGCACTCAGTTGTTCTTTGCTTTCATCTATCTTGTTTACTTTCCGAAATGTTATACAGGTTATTGCCTTAACAGTTGGAAATAAGCCCACTGTTACCAACCCTTTTCCAGCCATTGAACCCGTCGTCGTAAAGTTTATCTGTGCAGCCCCTTCACGACTCTCTTTGACTCCTGTTTATGCAAATCCTCAGCTTGACCTCTCCTGCCCTTTGCTGCAACAAAACAAGCAAGTGGTACGTCTGAGCAATCTGTTCTTTTCACCTCTAAACGCCATATTTTGCCTCCACCTGAAAGTATCCTGAAACAGGCATGCTCACAGGCTGCAAGAGCAGTAATAACGAGCCCTTTATTCTGGCTAGCACTAGTTGCACCTTTACCCCTGCTAGGAACAAGAATAATCAGAATGTAGGGGTGTTAAAGGGATTGTTTGAATATGTGTATAGGGGACATACTAGGTAATAGGATGTGTGGGCAAAACCACGTGGGTCATGTCGTCTGACCTCCAAATGCTCCTGCCAGAGGGCCTCTGGAGTAGCATCTCCTAGGATTTTGTGGGTCATCAGGGATAAGGACAGCAGAACTCTCCCCTTGTACTCTGTGCTATACATGGGTTTTTTGCAAAATTTGATTCCATTCTGTTGTTTTCTTTCTCCTGACCTCCCAGCCTTTCTTGGTGTGTATTTGATAACATCCTTGTTTTGTATTTTTGTTTGAAAATTTAGTGTAAACAAAATACACATCTGCTACACTCTTTATCTGACATTAAACAAAAATATACCTTTGACAACTGTTTCTGGATACAACAATTGTTCTTCATACCCTTTGATTCTAATCTGGACAGTCCAAATGTATCATACGTATACAGCCAGATTTTAAAATGTTTGTGGGTACTCATGTGCCTAACTGTTATGGATGCAACTCTGTGTGTACAAAAACCTATATGTGTGCATGAATTAGCATGTGTGTGAGTGTTGTGCATTGAATTTGTGCATATGTAGAAGTTCACATATGCTTGAAAATTATGAAATATTTATTTGGGGATTATGGTAATCTTAAGGAAACATGGCTCCATTATCCAAATGAGTAAGACTTTGTGTTCCCCTGTTAGCATGCAATATTCAGAGCATCCTAGCATCAATATCCATACGTACAAAACAGTTTAGTTTCACAAAATTAGAAGTGTCTTGCCTTTATATGTAACTTTATATATTTTCTTTGTAGTTTGTTTTTAGTGTTTTGGAGTCTATATTTGGACATGTTATAAAACAGTTTTGGATTGAACTGTTGTCACAAACTCCTCAGGCTTCAGTCTTGCAGTTTATGATCTCATTAGTACCCCGTTGAAAGATTTATAACCTTGAAATGCATCTTCTGTGTAATAGCAATTTAATATCTTCAGACCTGTTTCATTTTTCAGAATTCAGAGTCTAGTCAAGTATTTTATAAGTGCACTCAATGGCACAAAAACCAAAACAAAAGTTGGAGTATGATCTAAAATGACTTTTCATTGGTGGCTGGTTTAACATTACATTTCTTATGAAATGATCTAATGACAAAACTTTACCTTAAAAATCTCATAGAACTCAGTAAGGGGTTGTCTTTGTTTGAAATTTGCCATTCTGCTGCATGTAACTGTTTTTAAGGGATCAAAGATATTCTAGCATTCCTTCAGTGTACAGTCCAGTTTATTTATTTAGTTATTTATTTTTCCTTTTCAGGTTCCTGTTTCAAACTATCGCAATCCAGTATTAGAGTTGGCTGCTTTTGACCAACAAGGGCGTAAATTTGATAATTTCAGTTCCCTTGGTATTATCTGGGAGTCAACAAAAGTTTCCTTAGCTAACATTGAGCCCAGTATGCCGATGGAGCTGTCTCTGAAAGAGGATGGAAGTGGTCAAAAGAAAATGCATGGTATAGATCAGTTAAGATTATGCACTATGTTGTTTGGAGAAAGACTGGGTTAATTACAATTAGTGATTGTCTATGCTAGAGCCAAGAAAATGGAATTCCATAATCTGATCAGTAAAAATATTCAATCGACTTCTAATTTTTTTTAAGCTTGTTTTCTAACTGGGTGTGAAATTTTTCCAAAGGAAATTTTGCATGTAAAAAAAAAAAATCCTTGTCTGTTTAAAAATGTATAAAATGAAAGTAGAAAATATGGTGAGCATTAATTTTAAATGGTCAGAACCTCCCCTCTCCTTTTGCCCCATCACCTGAATAATGTGATTTCATTGGGGGTGCTTTAAGATAAAATTTAGTAAATGTAGCTCTTACTTTATTATAATCTGTCACTTTGTTTTTGTTTCAGGCTTGCAAACTGTTTTAGTTCATCATGAGTCTGGAACAACTGCTGTCTCTGCTACTGCGACAGGATACCAGCAGTCTCATCTCCGTGCAGCTAAAGTGAATATACCGGTACTTTGAAGTATAATTTACTCTCTGCTTTTCCCATGGTACTCTAATGAGCGCTGACCTATATTTCATTTCCTTGGTGCATTATGCTTAATTAGTTTAAAAATAATAAGGTAACCCTTTATTAGCTCCTTTCTAAGACAGAACCACATCAATCTATTTGTATAATGTCCCCGTTGTTCTGTTTTTCTTTATCCTTAGTTATTTACATTAAATATAACTGGTTCTTTTTTCACAATCTGAATAAAGGAACTATAAAGAATTTTTATAATTTATTTCACTTAATTTTGTTTGATTTGGGTTTTTTATGTATTGGTGAAGCTTTGCCAGATTGTCCTTCACTAAAGCAACCATTAGTTTGATACCACTGTCTTTGGGGAAATGAATGTAGTTAGAATTTAGTTGGAAAATAAAGCAGCATTTCAGCTTGTGCAACTCTGACTGTATCTCTGTAGTTTGACTTGACTTGTGTCTGTTGGAGTAGTGTGGTTATTATTTGTATAGTACCAGCCATGTGCTAGGGGATGTATATAGACATATAAAAATCCACAGCATCTGCCTTGAAATGCTTAACTTGAGAGACATTTTACAAACACAGGAAAGGGTGGCAGCAAAAAGCAGTCTCAATAAGCAGTGAAGTCTGACTTAAGTTAGTGACCAAATTTTTGAAAAATATTATATTTTTAAACTGGAGAAGAGAGAGTTGTGAGTATTTCCTTGTGGAATGGACTAGGATTTGTACACAGCATGATACCAACTTACAACAACCAAATCCAAAGGAACCCTACATCATAAATCATTTGTTTTGGAGATGTATTTACTTGTGTAAATAGATTAAGCAGAGTTAGGGCTTTGCTAAAAGTTTTTCTAAACGCTTCTTTAAATATCTTGTTAAGAGTGTAGGTGAATGTAGTATTCAAGCAAAGTGCAGGATTTATTTCCTGGGAGACTGAAGTTATTTTAACTTATAACAGATACATTTGGACAGCAGTAACGTGAATTCCTCCCTGCTTTGTCAGTATGCTCCAGCTCTGATCTGGAGGTGAGATCTTGTAGGATTGGGGGGATAATCAGAATTTCCATTCCATTCTTGGCTTTCCACTGAGATTGCCAGCAAGGATCCCAATGAGTTCCAGTTGGGAAGTTGTTTTGTATTATGTGAGCATGTGTCCAATTGGGAATTAGACTGACATGAACTCTTGGAAGCCATCCGATGGTAATGATTCTTTTTGTTCACTATTACACAGAACTAGATTTAAATTGACATAGAGGGTGAATAGGTCTGTATCTCTTTTTCCCCTGACCTATTCAGTCCTTCTTCTAGAACTCCTTTAAAGAAAGTGGAATGTAATAGGTACATTCAGTACCCTGGTATTACTATATAATCATTCAAATTCTATCTTATTAAGCCAAATGAATAACAATTACCCTATATTTAATCATTCCAACACCAAACATCAGGTAGGCAGTCTCAGAGATCTACAGATACCTAGAAATTGTGATTAAGTAGAATTTTTCTTCATGAGTTTAGAAAATTCTACATTTTTTCCCCCAAAATATGCAGGGCTGATTTCTTGGGCTATACTTTCCTTAAGACTCCCATACAAAATGACTTCACACAGCTCTAAGATACCAGGTTTTGGTTTTCATTCATTTTGAATTCCAGATCTGGGAGAAGCATGTATTTTGCCAAGGCAAGGATTGGTTACAGAGCCAATTTCTGGCATTCACACACACATACATCAGTAATTTAAATGATAAGAGATACTGATACTCATTCCTATTGCAGAATGAACATGCTGGCACTTTTCCCCCCCACACACTTCTTTTTTTCTTAAAAAATAATAACCCCCAAATTAATATCTCTTAATTGCTATATTAAGATGTCTTGATTGACTATCCTTTTTTTAAGTAAAGCATTCAACTGTTTCATTGTGGATGACATCCCTCTCTATATTGAGCAAAATAATTTAATTAATTGGGTTGAATGGGGATATATTACTAACTTCCTCTGGAAAGGCTGCTCTGCATTTTTCCTACTTAAGTTAATGTCATTGTGATCAAATGATTAGACCAGGTTCTGTAGTACAATTTTGTACAGTGCTTATGTACTTACAAGTAATTGTGGGTTGATTTTATTATTTATTTTTGTGGATAAAAATATTTTTAATTCTGAAAAGGAAATGATGAAGGACAAGAGAGTCTGAAAACCTATAGTCAGAATTCTGTCTCATCTTGGAGCATCAGGCCTCCAGAACGTTTCTCGTGAGCCAATAGCCAGACAGATTTGTGTCAGTCATCATAAATTAATCCTCCCATGCTTTTAATGCACAGGCCTATGCTCTTTGTCTTGCCCTTTTGGGCATAATGCAGAACATTGCAGCATGTATTGTGTACCTCTGCATACATAACAGATAAGTAACTAAGTCTATACCTTGATCCTTAGAGACATTCTGTTACCTAATCTCCACTTCTGTTGTCATCCATTTACACATCTTGGTAATCCATCCTTCCCTATGTAGGGAAGTGACTTACTCTCCTCTGGCTTTTAATTGCATGCTACCACAATTGATCAATAATCTGCATTATTCCTTTCAGTATGAATCTCTTATACCCGTGTCTGCCACTATTGAGCTGATACTTGTAGAAGATGTGAAAGTGAGTCCTAATGCTGTTACAGTCTACAATCACCCTGATGTCAAGGTAAAGGATCTTCTTACTAGTTATTTTAATTTATATCTGGAAGAAATTGGAGTGTCACAAATACCGTGAGAGTATGTGCTTTACAGTTTTGACAATGTTTACTAAGAAGATGTAATCCACATGCTTTTCCTTTTTGCAGGCAGAACTGCTCATCAAAGAGGGTTCTGGGTATTTTTTCATCAACACCAGTGTTATAAATGTTGTAAAAGTGGCTTATCAAGAAGCTCAAGGCATTGCTTTGGTGAGTAGAATAATACTTTATTGTATTTATTTTAATGATCTGAGTATGTTAATCTCATTGTTCAAAGTGTGCCTTTTTGGTATGGTGGGAGATAACTTGTTACATTTCGTAATAAATTATACTGTTAACAAATTATAACGAGGAGGGAAGCACTTACTAAGAGATTGTAAAAGTCCTTGGATTTTCTTCCCTGTTGATGCCTTTCCATTTTCTGTTATAACACCACGTTTGACAGCAAGATATAGTAAGTAGCTTCTTGCACTTTTTACAGTCAAGATCTGTGAATGGTGACCATAGATTGCCTATCGTTTTGGATAGGAAACTGTGGGGGAGTTTGTTTAGTTTTGCATGGCAAAGACAAAAGGAAAAACTTGACGCTAACATTTGACAGCTATTCTGTCCTTTTATAGCTGTGCTCTAGGATTTTCTGTAGTGCTGTTTATTGTGGTCTAAAGCTGAGATTTTTCAGATGTGCTTGGCACTAGCCTAACGCTGTTCTCGTTGAAGTCAATGGCAGTTTGACTTCAATGCAAGCAGAATTAGGCCAGCTCTGAATGTTGTTGTAAATCCCAGCCTAAATGCTTCCCAGATAAATTATACCAGTGTAGAGAGGTCCATAACTGAACTTCATGACTGTTCTGTCCTTCTCTTTCCCATAGTAAAAGTCTTGGTCATGATATATTTTGCCCATGATCTACAGATTATGATAACCAGTATAAGGTCCCGATTCAGCGAACACTTATGTATGTGCGTCATTATAGTACCATGAGTAGCACCATTGATTTAAATGGAATTACTCAGGGTAGTAAAGTGGGGCCTATCTCCTGAACTGCAGCATGGTACTTACAAGGGTCTGCAGACAGTCAGTACAGAATACAGTTGGTACGCCTTGTGGGAAAATGTACCATCTCTATGTACTTTATTATGTCAGAATTACTTTTAATCTGAAGAAGGAGTGCAATAAATTATAACAATGTATAATGCACCATACTAGAGATACAAATGTATATTTTAAAAGGAGTAGACGGTAGACGGATAACAGTTGAGAAATGCACTTATAAATGCATTCCAACAACTTGCTTTTATTGTAATAATAAAACTAGCTACATGGCAGGCATCCTACCCTTATTTCAACACATATTGCCATAACTAGCAATCTGCATCTTTTTCCACGCTCTGTCAGTCCAGCTTTCGCGTTATGATTTTCATCGTGTACATCCATAAATCAGTGCTAATGTGCCTTCAGAAAGAACACATTCAAAACTAGAAATGCAAATTAGTCAGATCCCTTCCTATCCGATGTGTTTATTCTTCTAAATATTTGTATGAAATAAATATATTTATTAATTGAGCGATGATAGCTTGTCACAATTATTGGCAGTTGCTATGGTGTATTGGACTAGATTTTTGCAGCAGATGGCACTTTTGGCACTTTTCAAGGAAGAATTAACTGTCTTATCTTCCTTAATCCGTTACACAGGGATGACGACAAAGCTCCCAGCAGTTCTACAGACAAGCTTTCTTTATTCCCTTTCTCATCAAAGAGATCTTTAAATGACTTCCTCTGTTTTCAAGTCCACAACATTTAGGATATCCCCAAGATTGTTCCTTGAGTATGTGTCAGTGTGGATCCCACTGGAAGTGTGCATGCACGTGAGATTGGATTTTATTTTAATAGAGGTGCCACTGGAGCCATACCTGGGCCTGTGACTCTTCATGCTCCCATATGAGGACATAAAGAGCAGGTCAGCTGCAAGGCTCCTTCAGTTTCCTCTAGCTGCCCTTAGTAGTGTGACCGAACCTTGACATGGTGGCTGGCTCTGGTGCTGAGCTCATGAGGGCAGAGCTTCAACCGTTATTTAACTGATGCGGTTGGTGCTCTTCTTCCACCATCCAGAAGGGATATTTCTTGCCAGTCACCTACAGAAGAATCCACACTGACGCACACCCAAAGAAGAAAGAACCGTTACTTCTCCTGCGGTAACGATGGCTCTTCAAGACGTTTTCATCACAGTATGACCCCCACTACTGTCCTTCCATCCCCACTTCTCAGCAACATGGGCTGTGAATTGAGAGGGAACTGAGGGAGGGTTATTGCTGCCCTCTCTTCATAGCCTCATACGGGATCATGAAGAGGCACAGGGTGCATGTGTGGCCTTGATTGATGGACAGTGGTAGTCAAAATAATCCAGTTTCACACTGACAACAACATCTCAAAGAACTCCAGTTACTGTAGGTAGGTAACTGTTCCTTCTCTCAGGGACTGTTGAAAGTCAGTGGTCCTTGAAACAAAATATTACATAAGATGAAAGAGAATCATGAGGAAAGTTAGCACATGCCTCAGTATGATTGAGACTAGAAACTACAAATCAGAACTAAGGTTGTGCAAATTTGATTTGCCGCCATTAGTGGAACAAATAGACAAATTATGATACTTTATATGGGTTTGTTGTTTTGGGGAAGAGGGGGCGAGAGCTGGAATACAGATTACAAATTTAAGCTTGAACGAGGCTTGTAAACTTCGCAAATAATAGAAACTTCCTCTCAAATACTTCAAAGCCAAAATGAGTAATTTTGCAAAACTGTACTCATAAATACACAGAGACCTTGCAAAACTAAAGTTGCTGCACACTGGTTAAGGAAACAGGCCTCATAATGTAAATACCATTTGTGCTCATTTGCATGCAAATACTCTAAGTGCCTTTGCAGCTCAGAGAAACTGTCCATTCTCAAGGGGATTGAATGAAAACAACTGACACTAGCTGAGTTGTTACCATAACCAAAATGTTATTACACTGAACATCCCTACTTGAATAAGCACTCATATACGAATGGTCAAACAGACAAACAAGTCATTCATCTTACTGACAGGATAAAAGTTGATATATTTTATACTAGACTTCAGGAAGTAGTAACAGCAATGGATTCTGACATGATAAAAATATCTATATTAAACTCTCCTGCTATCATTAAAGTGTTATGAAAACAAAAAATTGTTCAGAAATAACATTTATAAAAGATAAATTGATTACAGCAGTGGTGTTACAGTATTTGTTTTAGATCAGCAAAGATACTTGTAAAATCTTCAAATTCTTCTAATAATGCTAAGGGAGAAAGTTGCAGTATCAGCTAACTTCAAAAGGATAACAGTATTGTAGCTAAAGATGAAGAAGATTTGTTTAAGAATCAGGTCCATCTCCCTAGAGGGGTTTGATATAGTCCCCCAAAAGAAGATGCATCAAGTATTACTCTGCAACTATACTTTATTTCATCCATCAATGATACATTTGAATTAGGAGTTATCTGCAATGAATAATAAATTAATATATGTACATTATTTTTTTTATTGGGGGGGAAGGTGGCATGTTATTGCCATGACTTAACACAGAATTCTTTATAAATGGCAACAAATTCAACAATGCTAATAGAATTAATTGAGTATTCGTGATGTCAGAGATGACTGCTCTTCATTGCTGGTAGTGTGTATTGATATAAGCACATCTCTGCATAGCTGTAGAAAGAGGGAGTTGGCAATATTTTCACAGGGAGACAGAGTCAGCTAAAGGGAAAAAACGTTATTCTAAGAAATTGAATTTTATTTTGAAGCTGATGCAGTTGGTCTTGGTTCTTAAAATCTCTTCAGTCAGATCTCCCATGTGGATATAGAAATAATATACTTACAATGAAGAACTGCCATAGGTGGACCTATTCATCGCTTCCAGCAACAGAAAGTGCCCCTTATTCTGCTCAAAAGGAGGCCTAGATCGCCTCTCGTTGGGAGATGCCTTTCTCCTGTGTTGGGCAAAAGGCCTGTTCTACACATTCCCTCCGACACCACGACTCTAAGAGTGATGAGCAGGATTAGGCAGAACAAGGCCCGGGTTATCCTCATAGTACTAACCTGGCTCAGCAAGCTTGGTAACCGCACCTGCTTCACCTGTATGTCCAGCCGGCACTCAAGCTTCCAACCATCCCTCATCTCCTCTCCCAGGACACAGGTCATGTGCTTCACCCCAACAGGGGTCCTCTGTCTCCAAGTATGGCTTCTAGCAGGCATTCACCTGCTCAACAGGAATACAGCAAGTATTAATAAACAGTGGAGGGGAGTCAACACGAATTACTTACCTTCAGAAATGGAAGATGTTGTTCAACCACTGTTGTCAGAATCATCGCCTTGGGCCTGAATCTTCTCTGCTCTGAACCATCTTCGATTATCTGCTGTACTTAAAAAAAAATCATGTTTATCAATTGTCTCTTTTAAGGTTCATCTCACTGCGATGTCTGCTTTTCATTCCCATTAAAGGGGTTTTCTCTTTTTGTGCACCCTATGTCCTCAAGATTTATTAAGGGTCTGGGAAATATTTACCCTCAGGACCCTACTCAGATCTGGGATATCAACCTGATAGTCAGAGATTTTTAGACCTCATTTGAACCTATGGCGACCTGCTCCTTGCTTTATTTATCTATGAAGATGGCCACACACACACATACTTATATTTTTCAAGCATGAGGTCTCCCTACAACCATACCCAAAGTCCTTACTGAAGGTGCTGTTGGATTTCCATCTTAACTACTCTGTTCATCTACCAGCATTGTTTTCTAAACCACATAAATCTCAGTAGGAGACTGTCCTTCATATGTTAGAAGTGCAAGGGGCATTGGCCTTTTATCTGGATAGGACCAAGCAATTTTGGAAATCACCTGGATTCTTTGTCTCCGTTGCAGAAAGATCACAGGGGTCCACAATCTCTTCACAGAGAGTGTCAAGATGGAACTCTGGTGTATTATTGCTCACAACAAGGCAGCTGGTACTTCGCCTCCTCAGAGGATTATAGCACACTATACCAGATGACAAGCAACTTCCACCAAAGCAGCCCAGTGTCTGAGATATGCAGAGCTGCTACATTGGTTTCGGGGTGTACCTTTTCTAAACGCTGTGCCTCGGTCCATGCCAGTAGATCTGTTGCAGTACTTGGTTCTTCATTCTTGCACTTGATTCCAAAGCTCCATCCTCCCTGAGAGGTTACTGCTCAGGAGGCACCGGAAGTAGAGTACCCATAGGGACACTACTCAAAGAAGAAAAAGTTACTCACCAGTGCAGGACTGGTGGTTCTTTGAGATGTGTCTCTCTCTCTATGGGTGCTCCACAATCCACCGTCCTTCCCCTCTGCTTTGGGCTGTTCTTGTTGGATGTTCAGATAGAGAAGGCAGTTTACCCATGCAGCCTGCTATACCCTCAGAGTGCAGTATGAGGTTGTATAGAGCACATGCACAGGCCAAATGGACACTGCTAACAGAAAATCTCCACTCAAGGCTTTGAGAGGCGCATGCGCACTTGAATGGAACACCCGTAGAAGGACACATCTTGAAGAACCACAGTTACTGCATGAGATGAGTCACCTTCTGTTTTAACTACCTGTATGATTAAAAATCCTGGGTATTTTAAATACATAAAACATTTTACCCTTTAAAAAATATAGACTGACTTCAACCCGACTGCTCTACTGCAGTGAAAAACCCATATTTCTTGTGGATTATCTTTGGTTTCCAGTTGCAGAGCTAGCAGAATGGACATCCTCCAATCTGAAATGTCAGAATGGCTGTGCTGGATATCAGTACGGCAGGACCATGTGGAGTAGTCTAATGATGCCAAATAAAGTACTTTTGTAAATTAAATTCAACTTTAAAAGCTATCTGGTAATTGTTGTCTTTATTTAAAAATGGAATTCTTTTGCATAATGTGAAGCAAAGTTAGTCAAGTGCAGTCACAAGGGGCAAAATGACTGCTTTTCCTACCTCAACTACCATGTAGCTCCTGTGATACTGTACGATAACATTCTGAATACTGTAGGTGCCATGGTACTGGTTTGAAAGTTAGTCTTTCTTCCCTCTCCACCCTAAGAAAAGTGTTTATTGCTCCCAATCATTTGTCGTTTGTTTTTTCTCCTCCTGATACCATGAGAATACAGGAGCCCCAGGCTGCCCCCACATTAGGGCCCATTAATGAAATAGTTACCCAGAAGCCATTTACACTACTTCACTGATATGAGATTGCTTACATAAATTTTACAGCTTTACTTTTGCTTCAATGGGTAAAACATCTGTCTGCCGGATGCTTTGAGGTAAAGAAACTTGTTTATGTCCATGTCTTCAAGGTCCAACTAAATCTGCACTATAAGGAAAATATAAGTTTAGTCTTCAAGAAAACGCCAATTAAAATATAAAAATATTTAATTATTGCAGCAAGTAATAGATTTTTCTTTTGGCATTTTAGGTGTATCCTTTACTTCCAGGAACATTAACTCTAATGATTCATGACTTGTGTCTGACTTTCCCTGCTCCAGCTAACGCTGAAATCTATGTATCTGATATTCAGGAGCTGTATGTCCGAGTTGTTGACAAGGTTTGTATTTTTTTTTCAACTGCCGGTATTGTTGGCTGTCTCAGAATGTCATCAGCTTTTATGCTGATTATTAACATACGGCTGAGATACACGAGAGCCAGCGAGGTGTGGTGGTTAAGGCACTTACCTGTGAGTGAGATTCTGTTCCCCTCTCTGCCACTGACCAGGTAGGTGTGTCACCTTGAACAAGTCACTTCATTGTTTCCTCTCCCAAGCTTGCCTATCTAGATTGTAAGCACTTCAGGGCAGAAGCCAATTCTTACTATGTATCTGCCCAGCCCCTAGCTCAATTAATGCATGATCTCAGTTGGTGCTTCTAGGCTTTTCCATAAGCTATCAATAAAAATACATAAATACTTCTGAAAAAATATTAATTCACATTGTCTTGGTTTTTTTTTAGAGGTTGGGAGAGTGATTCTAGTACTAATGTGTTTTTTCAAGGTCATTTTCCATATGTCATGTTAAAAAAAACCCCAAAAAACCTATTTTACTTGTAAGTTTCTGTACATCTTATACAAAATTAAGTTCTGATATTTCTGGATGTTTGAATTATGTCCGGGCTAGTTGGAACATCTGAATTCATTCATTTCACTTGATGCTAATGATGCCTGGCAGAGAGTGCTGCTAACAGTAGAACCTCAGGGTCTAGTCTTACATTTTTATTAGGATATTAAAAGTTTATTGCACATTACAACAACAAGACATTTATGCCAATAAATAAGAATGATGATTAAAAATACCTTTTCAGGGAAAAGTCAATGTTTGTGAATATATATTGCAGGTGGAGATTGGGAAAATGGTTAAAGCTTATGTTAGAGTATTGGATGACTCTAGGAAACCTTTTCTGGCTAAATATTTCACTGTCATGGATTTAAAACTGAGGGCAGCATCGCAGATTGTGTCGCTGGTGTAAGTTGATTCATGGTATTTTTTTTAATTAATTTCTAAGCAATTCCCTAATAGGAGGAAGAAGCAAAAGTAATATTGTAAAAGTATTGTCTTGGTATTTCACTTGATACATTCCCCTATAGTGCAATGAATTTGAAGGATCATATTTTTGAAAGGGCCTCCATGCAGCCTTAAAGTTTTTATTCCCAATCAATTGCAGGTATAAAATTATACTAACTTTTTCAAATTTTGTCTCAAAAGAAGGGTCACAGTGTGGGGCCTGGCTATGCTTAAAGCCCAGATTCAGCAAGGTGCATAAACGTGTATTTAAGTCACATTGACTTTGCTGATTCAGGGTCTTAGTCATGCACTATAGTACTTCATTCCCTTCTGAGCATCCCATGAGCAGAGAATGTGGAAATGATATGAAGCGAATACATGTCTGTGGCTCTCATATTGATCTACAGGCAAACTCATTGTATTTGTTACTGAGTCTCTAGAAATGAAGCGCTATATTACCATATCATCTAGAAGCCCTTAGAAATCATAAACTTGGAAATCGATGAAAGTTTAAGAACTGGTATCAGTGGAAACAGAAGCCTTCTGTACTCTGACTAGTTAGTGTTCAGGCATCGGTGATGTATCCTATGCAGTGCTGTGTTGTCAGTGCTTCATCTGGCATGTAAAGGTATTTCAGCTTCAGGCAGGAAGAAGTCAATATTCCCGCTGTTTCATATTGAGCTGAAATCCCTCCATATTATTCTGTTTAGGAATATGTCCCATAAAACTCCTTGAGATGATAGATGAACCCCCTGTGCACTAAGTCACCTCCTTATTAATGTCATTCATTCAATGACCTCCCTAATTCAATGTATTTTCTTTGCTCCAGTCCACTCAGTGAAGCTCTTGATGACCACACTGCTGCTTTTCTAGTTCACGGCATGGTCATAGGTCAAACCAGCCTTACAGCAACAGTCACTGATAAAAATGGACAAGAAATCAACTCTGCTCCTCAACAGATTGAAGTAAATAATTTCATTTATAATTGTATGTTTTCTGAAATGCTTGTTATGTGGGGGGGGCGGAGGCGGAGTAGCATGAAAACACTAATTTGCCAAGGTCTGCATTTTTTTTTTCCGGTAGAATGCTTGAGGAAAACATTTTTATTTCCAAAATGTGTCCAAACACTAATCTCCTATGGCCTTCTAGAGGTGTAGTGGTACTTCTTTGCAAACATTGCCAAAGGCCTGGAGTTATCAACACTTTCTAGAGGCTCAGCTTGCTCAGGCTAAGCAAGTCGCCATGCACACCTGTCTATGCTGTTCAGAGGCATAATTGATCTGAAGTGGATAGTGGTAAGAACACAAATGTTTGTACTTTCATTTCTAGGTCTTCCCTCCATTTAGGCTACTGCCGAGAAAAGTTACCCTGATTATAGGAGCAGTGATTCAGGTGAGGTGTTTTTAGATTTGTTCCACTGTAATTCCTGTTTGAGAAGTCATTGTAATACATTATTAGAGAAGTGCTAACAGCCTTGCTCCCATGATACTACCTTGATTTATTTTTTTTAATGTGGTGGTGAATGTTGGTTTCATCTTGGTAACATAGCTACATTCATCCCAGAACTTCTCTCCGGCACAGAGGCCAGGTGGACATCTTCATACTTGACCACCTTCCTGTTTTAGCGTGTAGTCAGAAGAACGTTCAGTATTTGTTTCATTCAAAAGAAAGCCAGCAATGCCAGGATGAATCGTGGTGTTCAGTAAACCTGTCACCCATATAAAACGGAGAGCTGTGGGCTAGGTACACAAAGCAAGGCGCATAGGAAAACCATGCCACCTGTGGGGAATATAGGGAGGCAGAATTGCTCCCTAAATTCCCTGGCACGGGGATGCAACATACGTGCTGCTATGACCCTTTATGCATGTCATTTTGGTCCCCCATTTCTAGCTCCCCATGCACGGTCCTGCTCCATGTGCTGGTGTGTGGGAGGATGGGGGTCTGGGTGCCCCTGAGGGAATAGAGATGCCTGTCCCTTTGCAACTGTGCTTTGCCTTCATGCAGGGGATGCAAAGAAAGGAAGCTATGAGTAACCTCTCTCGCTTGTGTGCACCCTAGCCCGGTGCAAATATTAACTAGAGCAGTGCTATGATGGATGCAATCTGTTGATGAGCATTGGTCTCCGTGTAACTACAGATTACTTCAGAAGGAGGCCCTCAACCTCAGTCCAACATAATTTTCTCCATCAGTGACCAAAGGATTGCATCAGTGAACAGCACTGGCCTTGTAAGAGGAGAGGCAGTTGGAAATGGGACAGTAACTGGAGTGGTTCAAGCTGTTGACGCAGAGACGGGGCAAATCGTGGTGGTGTCGCAGGTAACACTTTGTCTCACGTGTTAATGTTAATCTTGGTTTAGTACATGGACTGTGTCCAAAATCAAAAATAAAATTTTGTCACAATAACTTCACTGGTTCCATTGGGATAAGAATAGTGATTTCTTGTTCTCCTGATTGTGACTTAGTGCATTCGCTTTGGAAAGTGAGAAATGTCTTCAATAGATCTTTAAGTTGTGCATCTTGCCACCTGAAAGTTCAGTTCTGCACAAAACCCAGGGCAATCTCATGATGAGCCCATTTGACATCTGTAGGCTTGACTGGTAAAACTTTCAGAAGAATCCGTCCAGGCCAGCCCTGCCAGAATAAAAAAGGTGGAGCTGCTGATACCTAGAAGTTGGTTGCCGGGAAGGGTGGTTTTTTTTTTTTCCCTTGAGGTCCATGGGTTCCTTAGGTAACAGGTCACCTTCTGAAGTATCTCAGTCAGCTGCTAAATTGGCAGGGGAGCTGAAGTATGACCAGAGTTCGTCCTCTTCTGTAGTCTGTGCCATGCTGCCAGGTACAGGCCATGAAACCCAGGAACTGCTCCTCTTGGTGCCCTTGGTACAGGTAGTGGCTAAGTCTGGAGGCGGGAGCAGGCAGTCAGGTAGAGGCCTGCTCTGAAAGCAAAAAAAAAGCCCAGTGTTCTGTATGGTGTTGCATGTGAGGCTCATAGCTTTTTGTCTTTGTGCTTGTCATCAGTTCTGTAGTCTTGAGCAAAAATTATGTATTATTACTATTATTTAAGTAGTGCTGTTGATGTGTACAACACCATGCAGGCATGTCTGAAGACATGACCTTTGTCCCTAGTAGTTTACAATCATACTGAATTATGCCAATGTGTATACTGGGCTTCTGTGATAGACAAATCCCCTACAGATTAGACTTCAATACAGTAGATAAGCAAACACATTCCATATTTTATCTAAGCCAGAATTAAACAGCAATCTCTGGATGATGTCCATTAAAACACAACTCCATTCTCATCAGGGTGCCTTTTAAATTAAGCACCAACTAATACGCATGTGTGACTTTGTTTTTCCCCTTCTGCAATAGTGGTTTTTCAGTCTGAGAACATGTTATTAGGACTTCACTCAGCTGGATTTTGATGTGTCCTTTTATGGACAAGTGTTCTGTACTGAGCTGACTCTGATTTGACATTGGATTTATAGTATATTGATTTATATCAAGTCTGTAGGTTTCATCTGTTGTGTCTGAGGATTTCAGTTTAAAGACAAGGATTGTTTTTCCCCTTCAGTTTTTTTCTGTAAATTTGTTTGTTGATTTTTATGGGGAGAATAGAATAAAAGAAAATAAGCTAGTTATAGCGGTTTGTGTGTGTGTGGGGGGGGGTGTTTCATGTGATTTCACACTTGCATTTAAATCAGGATCACACAAACAAACAAAAAATCTACGAAATTAATCGTTTTGATTTTTTTAAGAAACATTTCTGTCACAGAGTTCCAGAGGGGTAGCTGTTTAGTCTGTATACAGCAAAAATGAGAGTTCTGTAGCACTTTAAAGACAAACAAATTTAACTTCAGCAGGCATAAGCTTTCGTGGGCTTCAGCCCACTTCCACTAACTGCATCTGAGGAAGTGGGCTGAAGCTCACGAAAGCTTATGCCTGCTGAAATTAAATTTGTTCATCTTTAAAGAGCTACAGAATTCTCGTTGTTATTTCTGTCACATTATCTTTTTTTTAAATCATTATATTCTTTTACATTTTAACACTTGGTAAGAGAGAGATTTTGAAAACATACATGCTAATGAGATCCACTTGTTATGGGGGAAAGCATGCCCTAATCATTGATTCCTTCTGCTCCCATTTGTCACCAACTGCATCATAAAACTAGATGTTTTAAAGCTTGTTATCTCTGCTGTTCAGACAGAAGGGTCTGCTGTGTCCCTGCTTTGATATGTGTAATTTGGGAACCTGTCATCTAACTGATATTAAAAAATCTAGTTCACAGAGGTCATTAAATGAAATGGACTGCCACTTACAGAACTTTTTTCTTTTTAGGATAAAGTGGAAGTCGAAGTAGTACGACTTATGGCTGTTAGAATCCGTGCACCCATTACACGAATGAAAACTGGTACTCAGGTAGGCTGAATGACATTTAGAGGTCTTTCTCTCCCACTCTTTTTGTTTGTTTTGATATTTAATCGTCAAAGGAAATGTGCTAATGAGGATTACAAAGAAAAAGTGAATAGTTTACTTGGAAAGCATTTTCACATCAACCAACCAAAGTTCTAAGCTTGATCTGATGGAATAAAACATTAACTCGTGATTTTTTATAAATTAAATTGTGATACAAATACTCATTCACTTCTTTGTGTTTTCCTGTGTAACCTGATCAGGCACTGTTTGTGCCATAATAAAGCACATGCCCTTACACTCGTGCCTCCTAATCTTTAATGATAGATGCTCCTTTAAGATAATGTTTTTCCAAACACAAGGAAACTCTGATTTCTTTCAAGAAAGGATCAAGCAAATAGGGTGCAAACAAGAAGAAAAGGAATGCTATTTCTGTTCTTGCTTTGGACTTGCTAGAGCCAGAATTCAATGTAGAACCAAAAATGAGCACTCTGCCGTGACCATTAGCTAATCTTTTCATTTGGAGGTGGGTTGTCTGGTCCATCCTCCTTTCACAAAAATATGTGGTATGTCCACTGTGTCCAGTCTGGTTCTAATATGTCAAAATTTGGGACCTCAACCAATTGCTTTGAGAGACTATTTTAATCTGAGTCATGTCACTGTTAGGAAGCTCTTACAGATATTTAGTCTAAATCTCTTCTTAATTTCATCCCATTAATCCTAGTTATGTCACTTGTTCCAGGCTAAATAATTATTCTTCTGGCTTGGTGTTGCACCTTTTGGATATTTAGATGCGTATTTATCATGTTGTCTCAAATTGTGAGCATGGGAGGAGGTGGGGATTGGCGCAAACAGCACAGAGGAGAGAATGGCTAGTCAAAACTGTGGCGAATGTAAAAACATGTGAGACATTTCTGCTGTTAAGAGGGCCACATATAGGATGAGTGATTCCTGCATAAGACCAGCTGCTGAGGCTTCTGATGAAATGAATCAGCACTGGACTGCAGTAAGGCCTCTTATAAATGGGAGTGGTTTAAAGCTTTTTGATGCAAGGGACAGTGTCATTGTGAGGGTCTTATACAGTATTGCACTTTAAAGGTTCACTTGGTAACCCAATGTTTTTAAAAAAGCATTATTTCTTGAGTAATAAACCTCTTCAGTTGGTTTGTACATTTTGTGGTGAATTACTGTGTTTTCTGCCTCAAAGTTGCACCTTTTTAATGCAAAACTCCGTTTGTCTGCTTTCAGATGCCAGTTTATGTCATGGGCATCACCAGTAATCAGACCCCTTTCTCGTTTGGCAATGCATTACCAGGGTTAACGTTTCATTGGTCTGTCACCAAGAGGGATATCCTGGACATCAAGACAAGACACAACGAGGTAAATTCTACTTTGGGTCCCAAAATGGATACCTTTCTGAGGTGCGTGCGTGCGTGCGAGCGAGCAAGCAAGCACCCAATTGTTTTTGAGATGGTAAACTTCTCCAGGATGGGAACTGAGGAGATCCGCTGCCTCCTTTTAGTCAAGAGGAGGGTATCAGTGTCAGGATCAAAGATGGAATTCTTTTCTTGTCAACTCCAAATGTTTCCTTGAACACAGTTAATGAGTACTTCCTATTTCAGGCTTCTCTTCAGCTTCCAGCAAAATATAACTTTGCTATGGATGTTTATGGCAGAGCAAAGGGAAGAACAGGACTGAAGGTTGTTGTGAAAGCCCTGGATCCTACTGCTGAACAGTTTCGCAGCCTGGCAGAGGAGCTGTCAGATGAAATCCAAATTCAGGTAAAATGTTCTGGTCGCCTTGTCTCATTTTAAACAACAAGAAACTACAGTATTAATATTTCAGGGCTGAATGAAGAGCAAAGAATTCAGATGTAAAGATGCAGTTCCGGTCATAGCCCATGCTAGATAATGATGCATAAGTAGCGTCTCCCACTACTAAGAAAGAAGATACCCATCTATTAATTTGGGGTTAAGTGTTGGGCATTCAAACCCTGATGGTGTCTGAATGTAATTTTGTTGAATTTTCTTTTTAGATGGGGCAGTACTGGAAGTGTCTTTTGATTGGCTATGGAATTAAGGAAAAGTAGCCTTTAATATGCTATGGCAAGAGGCTCTTTCAAACTTCATGTCAGTAGACCCATTAAGATTTAAATTAATTTTATGTGGTGGTGATGTACTGAGGCCCTATAATAGTTTCTTCAGGTCTTCAATGTCATTTTACCAGTGTGGTCTTAACTCAATAAAAAGGATTTAGAAGGGTTTTCTTGATAGTAACTTAGATCCATCTCATGCCTACTAAATCCATTCAGAGAAAAAATTTCACCACCTCCAAACCAGGGTCCACAAAAGTGTTGTCTGGGGAACAAAATCCATCATCTCTACATGGGCCAATATGAGGAAATCATTTCTGCCCCCTGGATTTTACCACAAGAGGGGATGATCTGGGCTATACATTTTAAAAACAATGTATGGAAATCTTGTGTGCCTTTATTAACGAAAGGAACCTTCAGTATTGTCTTTTGAAACTTCGAGTAAAGTTACCGTTGCTGTAAGTCAAGAATAAATGTGGGAGAGAATCCAGTGAAGAAATGTTAGAAAAGTATATAATTTTAGTCAAATGTCTAGGTTCCTTGTGAAGAGAAATAAGTATTCTTCAAGAAATGAGACACCCAGCATTATCGCCTTCCTCACAGGATGTTATGTTGAAAAGCCCTGTGTGCCTGGCTTTTAACAAGAGATACTGAATCTTCCCAAGTTCTAAAATGTAAACACCACAGTTGCCTATTATTAAAAACCATATTTAAAATGTTTCTCTAAAATTGCAGCCTTTGCATTTTCACTTTTGGTCCTAAATGACAACACTTCAGTTGTGCATTGAAGTATTTTGTTAGATTAGTTACTGAAGTATTTTGTTAAATAAGTTACAAACATTGACGATTGGTCAATATTTTTTATTTTTCAGTTTATAGCAGGGAAATATTTCAACCCTGCTTTTGCAAACATGCATGTGAGTAACTTTAACTTTCAAGTAGGCCCATTAAAGCCACAATTAAAATTGTTCACACACATAAGTGATTGCAGGATTGTGTCCTTATTACAGAAGTATGTTTTACATCATATTAAAGAACAAGGTGGTGCAAAATTTAACACAACCTTCTTTATGTACCTCAGTTACTATGCTTCTCATTCTTAAATCTTGGCCTATATTGTGGATGGTGGGGTAGCATTGTTTGCCTATGGGTTTAGTGGTTAATATTTCACCATAATCAAATTAAAAATCTCAGAGTTGGGTATAGCAAGCTATTTAATGCTGGCCTTTTTAAAAAAAAATGTCATCTGAGGTCTTGACCCTAGTGCAGTGTCAGACCTATTATGGCAGTGATGGTGTGAATAATAAAGTTGGAATCTTCATGAGTCAGTTGTAGTTTTTTAGCTGGTTTCTTGATAGTCATTGTTAGCAGCACCCTGAATGCAAACAAAGTGGTGCATAATACCAGCAGTTTTCACAAACTATGGTCCGTGGACCACAGAGAATTTGCTGGTAGTCTCCTGAGAGCCGGCTGGTGACATGGCACTGGCTCCTTTTCCTTGTTCCAGCTATTAAATCACATGAAAAGACCATTAAAAATGCAGCAGACACTTAACGTTCCTAAGAAAGCAGTCACTATAGTATCCCCAGCAATGTTGTGTGATCATTAATGAGAGGGGAAGGACCCATGTGTTTTTTGGATGCAAGGGGAAGGTGTCCATAAGACAATCTGTTCATCAAAATGTGGCCCACGCTATGAAAGAGCTTGTAAATTCCTGTATAATATAATAGTTTGCAGTCTGAAAATGCTGCCTCTTTTTGGAAAACCATCTCCATTTTTATTTACAAAGAAATTGTCATGTATGAACTGCTTTGTGCATGTTTAGAAATTGGAGGCCCACTCTGGTGGTGTTTCATGGGGCAAAACTCACATTGAAGTCAATAGTAGTTTGTCCAGCCCTTCTTTCCACCATCCAAAAATAGTCTGTGCGTGCACATGTGTGTATATTATACGTTTGTGTTTGTACAATAAATTTATGAATTAAATTGCTCCACATCTACAGACTCTAAAGGATGGCATCATATCCTTGTACTGAGAAACAATTGGGATATAAAACTTACATGTTTGTAGTAGTGCTTTATTTATTTATTTATTTATTTATTTATTTATTTATTTTTTAACAGGAATAACGGGGGCAAAATATACTATGTAGCATAAACCAGAATTTCCATATGTAATGTTTAATCTCGTATTTCTTTCATTTCTCCCCCCTATTTCATATAACAAAAATATTTAAAAGCTGCTTTAAATTTTAATTTTCAGAAGATTTTCAACACCTTATTGCAAATTCCTTCTAATGAATTCAGTCCGTAACACAAAACTGACAAAAATCCAGAGGTAAACGTGCCGATTGCAGACAATCCTTTGTACAGAAATCGAATCCATCCACAATAAAGTGAGAAGCCATGCTAATTCTCATCTACATAAATAAAAATCTCCCACTTCAAAGAGAAGTTCATGTATTAAACAGACTTAAACAGATGATTTGTATTGCCATTTCATTCTGTTTGCCTTGATAACGTTATTTTCTTCCACTGTACATCTTTTCAGTATGCCATAATAGAATCATAGAAGTCATAGAAATGTAGGGCTGCAAGGTACCGTGAGAGATCATTTCTTCCAGCCTGCCATGCTGAGGCAGGACCAAGTAAAGCTAGACCATTCCTGACGGGTGTTTGTCCATCCTGTTCTTAAAAACCTCCAGTGATGAGATTCCACAACCTCCCTTGGGAAGCCTATTCCAGAACTCAACTATCCTTATAATTTGAAAGTTTTTCCTAATATCTAATCTAAATCTTGTTACTACAGAATAAGCCAGTTACTTCTTGTCCTACCTTTGGTGGACATGGAGAACAATTGATCACCATGCTCTTAACAGCCTTTAATATACTTGAAGACTGTTGTCAGCCCTACCCTTTCCTTCCTCCCTCCCCACAGTCATCTTTTCTCAAGACCAAACATGCCCTTTTTTAAAGAAAAAAAACCCTTTCCTCATAGGTCACATTTTCTAAACTTTTTATCACTTTTGTTGCTCTCCTCTGGATTACCTCCCATTCATTCACATCATTCCTAAACAACTGCACAGCTTGTTAACCCTGTATATTAAAATATAGTTAAGGCGTTAGCACTACAAAGCTCAAAACAGTTGTTCTTATATCCCTATTTTGTGCTCCTTTTTTGTTAATTTTGTTTTAGAAGAGGAAGAATAAATAGGAGTAAATGTTGTCCGGTGACTAGCTGCTCATAAAAATAAATAAGGCTAGTTTTTATTTTCCAGGTATTTGATAAGCTTCTTCTAGTTACTCCACAAGTGGATGCAGAGCAGATCATAATGTCACCTAACTCATTTATTAAACTTCAAACAAACAGGTAAGTGATACTTTTTCACACTGGGACTGTGTCAGCATTTTATTGAAGCTGTAAAGTATAATTAAAGTGACTTTTTTTTGCTGTTTCATTTTTAAAAAGTCTCCCTTTACATTCTTATATTGAAGGGTCTATCTGATGATTAATAGCTCATTACCTCTGCATTTGTTTTCTGTCACATCTTGTACTTGTCTTTCCTTGGCTAGAAAGCTATATCTAAACAGTCATACGGAACCAAGAACATTTAAGTCTTGGTTTTAAGAGGTTCTGGGACTAGTCTCAGCACTTTTGAAAATCAGCTCCTTTATGTTCTTCTGACTCAGAGCCTGGGACTAGATTGTGAGACCATGATTTCCAGCTCTGGTTTGTGTAGTTTACAACTAAAAATAGACTTTTTTTGTCTCAGCCAGCCCTGATCTGCAAGTCTGGCTCATGTATTGTCACCAGTAACTTTGGTCACAGTTACACATCTGTAACTTTGCCTTCAATAGGATTACAGAGGTGTATCTGGGAGGGGGTCATGGGGCCAGATTTTGCCCTGCATTTGGAAATTAGCTAATAGCTCTCATGAGTCAGAAAAGAAACCTGCTTTCACTCCGTTTTCTAACACTGGCTATATAGAGCTACAGGGACTGAAAAAAGAAGCAAAATTTTTCCTACCAAAGCCAGGAAGCGGATCGGCTGAGTAAGGAGGTGCCCTTTTTATATTGGTCTTAGCGGGTGAAAATTGCAAGCCCAGTGTTAGTAGGGGTAGCTGCTTTCTACTGGGGATTTACCCAGGGGTCAGGACAGATGGTGTTTGCACCACTGCTTCCTCCTGAGTATGCACTGAACCCATTAATATGTCTTAACAATGAATACATTAATAAATTAAAATCGTGTCCTGGTGCTGTAGACACCATGCAATAGGATCCCCCCAAAAACCCAACAGAGTTAATAAAATGTGTTCCTACATGAAATCCCATGAGTTTAATTGTAATCCTTGTTCTGCCTCCCCCCGTTTCCCTCCCTTAGGCTACGGCTACACTGACGGCGGCAAAGTCGCCGCCATCAGATCGATTTCTCTGGATTGACTGAGTGGTCAGTGAAGACCCACTCAGTCGATTAGAAATTGATGTACTAAGACCACCTTCACAAGTGGCGTAGCGCTGCGTCGACGGGAACGCGGTTCCCGTCGGCGCAGTGCAGTGAAGACAGTGCACAGAAGAGAAGCAGAGAAGTCGACAGGAGTTACGCACGTTTTTTGCATAGCTTGTGTAACTCCCATCGACTGTCGCCGAATCTTGGAGGTAAGTGTAGACAGGATCTTACTTTCTTATTAGCAGCTGTGGTATTGTTTCTAAACCTTGTTCATGCTTAATAGTACCTTTCTCAGCACATAGCACTATTGGAGACAATGACACTACTCAGAAAGTCAGGTGAGCAAGAGTATCAGAATCTGCCTTTTAGCCTATACATTCTCAGGGGCAAGAACCGTGTGTCTTGTTCTGTAAATGGCCTAGCACACTTGGTATGTTTAATAAATTAAGATGATCCTTATGGCTCCCTGGTCTCTCCTCTTAAGGCTTTTTGTGGTTGCTTTGAGCAGCTGAGGACTCAACCCAGGGAGAATAATTTGCATACTCCTTTTCATTTCACATCTTCCACAGTGGTCAGACCATTTCCACTATCAGATATTCTGCATCCTGAGACATGCCTTTCATAGTTCAGGGCAACTGCACATGTATTCTCCTCTCCAGTCTCCTGGCTCCTCAGCCAGCATTTCTTTTGGGCAGAGACCCACATCTCTCTCCCTCCTGACCAGGAGTTTTCAAGACTCCACTGTTCCTGCCTTACACGGGGATATTCCCAGCAAACTACTTGGCTTTCTCTCCAAAGGCGTAATTGCCCACAATTAAAAGTTATCACACAGCTCTTTCTAAGCAAGCACATTTATTCTTGAGATGAAAGATTTACAGAGAAAACGTATTAAAACAATAAAAGAACCTGTCTGCATGCTAAAAGCTTACTAGATGACACCCTTCAGTCCTATGGTGCCCTTGTAGGTCAAATCCTTTCAACTCTTCTGCAATGATTGGGGCCCCCCCATAGGACAGAAAGTTCTGACCATTCACTGGATCAGAAAGAAGGCTTCGAATCAGTTTAATCTCAGACTATTTATCCTTTCTTTGTCTGGCGGCCTCAGAAGAATCCAGTTTGAACTAGTTAGTATGTGTAAGCCTCTCCAGGAAGTGATGTCTCTCGGTGAGGCAGGGCAGGTGTTACAACCTGGCTGATTCCCCTTAATCACCCCTCAAGGTTTCAGTTCCTAGAGGAGCTATGGTAGTCCTTCTGCATGAAGAATAATATAATCACACATAAACCATTAATTTAAAACAGCAGACCCCAAAGCTACTGCGTGGAGTTGCAGTATATGTCACCTCTCCCCCCAGATACAATCGCAGCCCACAATAATACATAAACTAAGGTCTTCCAGGGATGTTGCAGGAAATTGCCATATCTGTCACAACGCCACCAGAAACTGTTTATCCCACGCTGTGTAATCAAGCATGGCACCTTCATTATTTGATCAGCCAGGCAGGCCCATCAGAATACAGTTTTGATGTTGGGTTCCACAGAAGGAAAATGCTATATTCTCAGCTGAATGGAAAAATGCATGTGGGGGAAGAGGTTTATACTTACTGTAAAACATGTGTAAGTGGTTCTTAAAAACATCTTAATGAGTCAGAATGCCGGCTAATTAGTTTATACATTTGCTTACTTTATTTATTAATATGCTAATACCTTGGAGAGTGTTTTTCCAAAAATTAACCTTGTGTACAAATAATTTCCAGGAAACTGATCAGAACTACTTAGTCATTTCCCTGTCTTTATCTCTAATACCAGTCTTGACCCTGGCAGACTAATCTGCCGCTGAATACTGTTGACAGAAAACGTCTGTGAAAGCCACATGCCTGTACCCTTTACATTAGTATTCTGAATCAAGTTTCCATCAATGAATGATGGCACAGCAAAGTAGTGGACAGCAAGTGGATTTTAATATATGCCGAAGCACAGATAAGACTTTTTCCATGAAGAAAAATCTGAACACTTGATTTTAGATTAGATCACAGTGCTCCGTGGCTTTATAGCAAAAATATAGTACACACACACATTAAATAGCACTAGTGTATGCTTGGTTTAAATAAAATTTCATTGTAAATGTAGATATTTTTAAGAGCTTTCTGTTTTTGCTTTATCAAGGGACAGAGTCGCTTCCCTGAATTTCCGTGTCCTGGATGGTCCCAATAAAGTTCCTGTTGTACAGATTGATGAGAGAGGCTTTCTGAAGTCAGGGTCCTTGATAGGATCATCAACAATTGAAGTAATTTCCCAAGAGCTGTTTGGAATCAACCAGACCATTGTAGTTGCCGTTAAGGTAGTATTTTTCTCTTTCTCTTCATGAGGGTCAGAACACCTGTAAGGCTAATGTAGTTTCGCCTGTTAAAAACATACGATCCCATTACACCAACTGGATAAAGTTAATTGCACCTTTAAATTCTGCAAAGCACAAAATGCAAGGTGTTGGAGTACCAGTTTGGTGGTAATAAAGCTTTAAAATGTGCATCTTCTCACATCAGAGAATTCTCAAGCATAACACAATTTACCAAAAAATGTGCCTGTGGGTTCCATGTACGCTTGTAAGCTAGAAAAATATTGTCTTAAAAAAATCTCTTCAGAAATGTTTTCTGTTAGAAGTGTTTGATACTCTGTTGCTACCGACATCTATCATAAGCAGTTCATTTCTCAAGGAACAGGAAGGGATAAAGCCAGCAAGAGTGATGAATACAGTGTCAGTACAAGGTGACTAAAAGTGGTGCTTGGATTTTCAACATGTCTGTGTTGTGCAGAAATCTCATTTTCTTCAGCTTCCAAGTACTGTAGCTCTTAACAGACTCTTTCTATAGGGAATCCAAAACAGGAGAGTGACTATCTTCAGACTCAGATTTAACTGCTTGGTTGCTGTCGGATGCACTTAGTAATCTGGGCAAGAACTATGTCCAGTGTCGACTCATGTTGCTTGTAATGCTAAAAGTTCTCTAAAGTGAAGGCACAAAAATTACAGTAGGAATCAGCAGCAAAGGGATTAAAGTGTCAGCCTGACTAACCCTCTTCCATATGATTACCATTATTAAATTGCATGGACTTCTGCTTGGGTATAATCATGCATCTTTCTGTTTCAGCACTTTGGGCACTGATGGCTCATATGTCTGTCATGTACTGTCTACACCGAAGTAATGTGGAAGAGTATATGCTTCTCCTGGGTACTTTCCACATCCCTCAGCAAGAGCCCTCCCCCAAATGAGAAGAGGTCACCTCCACCTCTGTACCTCCTCCTTCTCACCACCACCGCTTCCTTTAATTTTGTGTTATGTTCTCTCAGGCATAGGGAAAGATGGTATGCTGCAAAGGCAGGGTGCGGGAGAGGAGGCGATTCCTAGCAGAGCGGAGAGAAGAGTCCCCATTTGTATGTGTTTTCCAGTAGTCATGGAGTCTCTCTCTTCAGTGTCACAGCATCCCAACAGCTGACCTCCTCTTCCTCCCAGCAGCCAAACAGATTCCAGTTTATTTCTGGGCTTGTTGTTTAACCCTGACCTTCCAAGTGCGGAGTCTGAGGTCTGTCTGAGCCAGCCATCCTCCTGCCCCCTCCTGAATGAGATGCACAACATTTATCATTATTATTTCCTGTCTGTTTGATTGTCAATATCAGCCTGTTTCCCATGCTATATTCTGAGGAAGTCTGATTAGAGTAGGGGGCTGAGGACTGAGATTCCCGGGATCTGTTCTTAGAACTGTCCACTTGTCTTACAGCATGATTGTAGACAAAATGCTTAATTATGAAGTCCTTCAATTTACCAGTCTGTGAAATGGACAAGATCCTACTTGTTAGCAACCTCACTGGGGGTTGTTTGTGAAGTGCTGCGTGACCCTTGGGGCTCTTGGCATTTAATTAGAGTGGTGGCTTTTTAAACGTGGCAGTCATCATTAGCTGGGGCTGGATTTAAGCCCTTAGGCTCAGCTCTCGGTATGGGGTGGCAGTGGTACATAGCTGCACTTTTCTAGGAGGAGCACTGAGAAGGAATTTTGGTTCAGAGCCTCGTTTCCTCCTCCCTTCCTCCAGGGGGGAAGTAACTTTCTTCAGCCCTGTATAGGCCTTAGCTTGCTTTCCCCTCTCTAGCACTTAACTTAGACTCTGCTGGCTCCTGATCCAATGCTCGTTTCAGCCACGGAAAAAACTCCCATTGATTTCGTTGGAAGCTGGATCAGATACCCTGACCAGCATGCTTGGGTGGCAGAGCCACATTCTCTCCATTTATGGAGCCAGCAAACTGCAGGATTGAGAATTTAAGACTGTAATCTCTTTGGGGTTGGGGCTGTCTGTTATTTCATGTCTATACAGCTTCTGCCCTGACCTATCTACTATCTTAGGTACTTATCTGGCCCTGTTAACATCTGAATGCCTCATAATCTTTAATGTACTTATCTTCAAAGTCTCCCTGTGAGGTAGGAAACTCTGTTAGCCCCATTTTACAAATGGGGAATTGAGGCACATAGAAACCAAGTGACTTGTCCAAGGTCACACAGGAAGGCAGAGCAGGAAATAAACCCAAGTCTCCTGAGTCACACAATAAGCTAGACCCCTCACCACTGGGCCATCCTTCCTCTCCCGGGTCTCTGGGTCCTCTAGCTAGCAGTACAAATAATAAGCAGTGTGTTGGTATTTGGCAGTCTTTGCTCCGGAGAGGCTGTGTTACTGAAGCAGCAGGAGGCAATGAAAGTAAGAAGCAATATATTATGCCACGGCTTTGTGGGGAGGCAAGCTTAGCATTTGCTCACATGCTGTCTGGCTCTAGTCAACCCAAACATCAAAATATTAATGCCAAAAATACACACAAAGCTGAGATGTTGTTAAAAAATAAATAGCTGCTTTCATCAGTATTTGATTTAGCAGTTGTCTCTTGCAGACCCTGTTTTGAAACTTTTAAGCAAAACAGGCTTGAAAGTCTGTCATGGAAAATGGCATCTTTGTTACCTTGTTACACCAGTTAGTTGGGCAGATGGCCATATGCACTGATATTTTAGCTTATTACATCAGTTAGAGGAGTAGACAGCTGTACGTGCTGATATTTTAGCTACATTTTTCAGACTCACCAAAGATGCAGTTTCCTTGAGGCCAAAGCCGTCCTTTCCTTTTCAAGTTTTGACATGTACATTTAGAGAGAAAATGTAAAACTCTGTTATCTGAGCCTCTTAGTTCAGAAGAAGGGTCTTTCCTACAGGATAGGCTTGAGGGGGTCTTTTAAAATACTGTTCTTTATGCAGTTGAAGCTTTTTTTCTTTTTTTTTCCCTTTATCCTTCCATTATTTATTTTCCAAAAGTTATATCAGAGAAAACACATATTATCCCTTTATTTTTGATAGTTAACCTAGATAAGTCAAGCAGGTTTTTCTTTTATTAATTAATAATGGAAATACATTTCCACAATAAAACATTTGTGAATTCATCATCTTAAGAGAGATTCCTGTAGGTAAGTGTTGCTGCAAAAATAGTCTTTATTTTTGCTCAAACATTTATTTCTTTAAACAGCTTGAAGGTTGGAGCAGGGATTGCCAACTCATTCTGATTTTGTTGGGCAGGGAGCCATTGAAGCATCAGAATGCAGATTGCTGACCAATCGGGGCTTAGCAGATGCAAGGTGGGACATGACTGACTGATTGGGATGGGCAGCATGAGATTAGTCAAATCATAGGGAGAGTTGATTTCAGAGTGGCCTGGACCCTTCTATAACATCAGAACATCCTGGCTGAGATTCTGTGCTGTGCCTCTCAGAGATGCAAGCAACAAAGAACTCACAGTCCTGCAGAAGTTATGTGACTAAAGTGGCTGTAAGCCAATTTTGTGTCTTCCCAGTCCTCGGCAACTCTGCAGGACCAACATAATAGAGATAGCCCAGGGGAGTTGTCTGAATTGCAGCAGTCTGTCCCTGGCTGCACGTAGTCTCCACAGTGCTGCAACTGTTCCCCTCTATCGCAGGTCTTGAGAGGTGGTCATTGGATCCTGTCTTCAATTGTTCCTGCACTGGGTGGAATCTTCTCCCAGCCAGATTTAGGGCTTGTAGAGTCCTTTTATGCCGCTCCAGCCCTTTCGCCTGGTGTAGAGGGACGGGAGCAGATGTCAGAATCTCATCCCTTGTTCGTATGTACCTCATGCACCACTCACCCAAGGGCTGATATTTGGGAGTGTATAATCTTTGTATTTCCGCCCTTGCTGGGGAGAAGTCTGCAGGTTATTTAGTTGAGTGGTGTGTCTGTGGAATTTTCTGGTTTTGTTTTACAGAATAACCACATCATCTCTGTAATTTTGTGCTTCTGTTATATGTCTTTATTGCTTCTCAGTTCCTGGTACAAGCAGGGGATACTTTGCAAGGACTTCATGAAATATAATATGCCCCGTGTGAAATTAAAAGCTCCATCTCTCAGTGCTGTTGTAATGTCTAAACTGAGCAAGTGTGTGGTTCATAAAGAACTCTACATTTATCTGTGTCTGAAAATTATTTAAATGACTTTATTTAATAGGCACCCCACAGGCAAGGGAAAAAGCCACTTCACAGAATGTCATATTTTATTAATGTCATACAGGTGTCTCCTGTTTCCTATCTGAGAATCTCCATTAGTCCTGTTCTGCATGCCCAAAACAAAGAGGCTCTGTTGGCTCTCCCATTGGGTGTGACATTGACCTTCACAGTCCACTTCCATGATAACTCTGGCGACACCTTCCATTCGCACAACTCTGCGCTCAACCTTGCAACCAACAGGTAAGTGTCAATATCTGAGTGTTAATTATAGGGGCAGCAAAGAATTGTAAAGGACACTGTATTATACTAGTCATGGTAGCTGCCCCAGCAAAAGAAAGAAGATAAAAGCTATGTCAGCAAGAGTTTTGCTGTACTTCTGGTGGTAGGATTGGGATCACTGATTAACTCCTGAAAAGTGTACAGCCTTCAGAATGCCAGAAAGAAGAGCACCAGTTAGTCACCTATATTGACCTGACAAAATGAAGACATGCCTAGACAGAGGGCCACTTCCAATGATTCTGAACCTTTACATTGTACACATTGTTGGCCTATGTAACCAGTTGATCGTATTAGTTTTGGTTCCATTTTCCCTCCTGCCTTTTGTCACGCTCATTGCAGCTTGGTTTAAATTAGATGGTAGGGTATTTGGAGCAGGGACTGTGTCTTCAGATGTGTTCCTACAGATTTTAGCACAATGCGGATGTGATCCTGACTCGGGATTTTGGGCACCACCAGGATACAATAAAAAATCATATTTAGTCAGTGGTATATGCATCAAATTCCCCAGCAATCACTGCACAAAGTTAGTCTTCCACAGAATTCGTTGTATAAATACTTGGGTGAGAGTCATGAGGAAAAGAAGAATCTGGATTTTTCTATACTGTCCTCTCTTTTCCCCGCTCCTATAGATGTATCTCCATATAGGTATGGTCAGGAATGCGCAATGTTGGTGAATGCACATATCTCAGTAGCAATTTGAAGATACTGAACTAGTAGCATTAAGAAATTATGGCTGACCCGCTGCATTTAATTTTAGACCCATTCATAGAGTTTTCGTTTTATTACTTCTTTCCTCTGTGAAAAGGTGAAAGAAGAGGCTTGCCTCTCTTAAAGAGCATCTTAAAATGCTAGAAAATGCATGCATTAGGTCATTATGACCTCATGATTTTCTCTTCTGGACAGTAGTTAGGATTCAGATTTTCTTAAATAACCGCTAAATAAATCATTTGTATATTTTGCCCGTTTTGTTAATCTGAGTTAGTTAATAACCATCCCCAAAAAAGGAGTCAGGCAAAGTAAGTTTTGTT
Organism: Emydura macquarii macquarii; assembly: GCF_026122565.2. Taxonomy (NCBI): domain Eukaryota; kingdom Metazoa; phylum Chordata; order Testudines; family Chelidae; genus Emydura; species Emydura macquarii. Next base: position 2,707,335 of record NW_027131105.1, on the reverse strand, counting down.
TAAAAATTGAATAGATACCTGTCATCTGGGGGGAGAGGAGGAAGGTAAAAGGAATAGCCAAATTTTCTGAGGACAAAAGCATTTTTTTCTTTTATCTACAGAGATGATTTTGTGCAGATTGGGAAAGGAACCACAAACAATACTTTTGTGATTCGAACTGTAAATGTAGGCTTGACCTTGCTTATGGTTTGGGATACAGAGCACAGTGGAATTGCAGATTATGTACCCCTTCCTGTGCAACATGCCATTTTCCCTGAGCTCAGAGATGTGGTAGTTGGTGATGTCATCTGTTTTAGTACTACATTGATAAATCAAGAAGGTAAGGAACACTAACTGTTTAAATGCATTTCAGCGTTGGCTCTGAATTACCATGGAAACTTTATAGTGCTGTGCTGTGCACTGTGACATTCAAGGAAATGTTATTTATGATGTTGATCAGAATCAAATGACACCCATTGTTATTGTTAACACCACAAATAAGTTTGATCAACTGTAATTTTTAATTGTACCTTTCAAAAATGTCACTTGTGTTGGAGCTCTTGAGCATCAAACTTCTGCAGTTTCCAATTCAGTTGTTCTTAAAATATGAACATTCTGGAAAAGGCGTGGTTAATTATTTTACCAGGGATAATAATACAAAGACACAGTTTTGACATCTTTTACTCAGTCCCCTACATAGTTCTTTTGCCTTATTGGGAGTTTTGCAAGAGTGTAACTTATGCTGGTGTAACTGAGAACAGAATATTGCTCTGAGGGAAGGAACTCAGAATCTAGCCCCCACATGTCAGATAGCATAGCTAATGATATGCTCATGTGCAAACACATACAGAGAGAGTAGTGGGGGTTGGTGTATATAATAGTGGGGACCTGTACATACACACTCCAGTTTGAAAACAAACATGGCTAGCATATTGCAACACCAGTTAAGCAGTTAATTTACAAATAGTCTTTTCTCATAGGCTTGTCAGGAGTCTGGAGCTCTTCACTGAGCAGTGTTCTCCAGGTTGACCCAAAGACTGGTGTAGCTGTGGCAAGGGATTCAGGAGTTGTCACTGTTTGTTATGAGATTCCTGGATTACTTAAAACATACAGGGAGGTAAGAGACTTGTAACTTCCACTAGTGCTGTTGAGGTTTGTTTGCTGTTTCTTAGGAATATATGTCTACATATAGTCATATTCTTTTTTTAGCAACAAAATTATAAACTTGTTGCTGTCACTTACTTAATTTTTTTTCTTGGAAATGTATAAATTTGTTCCTGTTTGTGTACTGTTCATCTTCAGCAGAAGATGAATTGATGGGGGAAATATTTGGCATACCTCCAAATGCATCATGGTTATAGTTTGTGTTAAAGAAGGCAATTTAACCTAATAATTTGTATTTTTAGCCTGTGCTATTCTTATATGGTACATTTCAATTCTTTGCTTGGCTAAGTTGGTTCCAGTTGCTAAACAACTTTTGATTAACACTGTGCTTTTCTGAATGAAGTTTCACCATTTGAATGAGATACCAACAAGAATTTTTTTAAGGTTGTACCATGTGTACTGTACATCAGTCAGCGATTACTACTGAATTTAAAAGAAATTGCATTTATTTGATCTTCAGTGAAATAGTTCTTGCTACACTGAATTCACTGTATCAGCAGACATACGAGCACCAGACATTATTTTTAATTAAATACAGCTTTTTTGTGCCTATTGAATAGACTGATTTATGTGGGATTAATAGAAATAGTAAAATGTTTTTCTTACTTGAGTTGCCTTAGAAAAATGCAGCATTTCTTTAAAAAAATAAAAATAAAAAAGTGCATCTTTTGTCTGGTGTGTGTGTATGTGTGTGTGTGCACATGTGTAAAATCAGTTTTTGACTTACTAAATCTTTCTGCTTCAATTTGTGTTCATTTAACAGTCTTCTGTAACAAAGCTCTTTGATGTCTTTTTTTTAGGTGTCAGTTAGTATTCCTCAGAGGACTATAGCGATGCATGTAAGTGGAGTGAAAACAAACTTACAAGGAGTTGCAAATTCAAAAGTCATAGTTGCAACTCAGGACAGAAGCAAAAATTTGAAAGGTACTACAGTGAATCTTCTCCTGCTTGCCTGATCATTACTTAATTGCACGAGCATGATACATTGTCTCTCCTCTAACATCCAGGAGGCAAGTGTAGCAAAAAAGAATCCTGCACTAGTGCTTCACCACCTCGCAAACTATTGTGAGAATCATCAGGGCCCTTTGCAAGTCAGTAGGGATTTACTGGTATTCTTCTCACCCTGCCAAAATCTCAGATGGAGTGAGAAGCCCATGGGCATGCTTCTGAATCAACACACAAAATCATGGAGAAATAGACAGCCAGTGAGAGCTTTCAGGTAGCTGGGCTAGAACAAGGAAGGAGGGGGAGAAAAAGGCCAACCTTTCCCTCCCAGGAGCCATGAAAGACGGTGAGGCAAGAGCCGAGACTTGCTTTCGTTCTCTGAGCCACGCCATGGGAGTGAAATATTCACAACACTATGAGGTGAATTAAGTCAGGAGGTTGCATCCTGTGAAGATACTGAATTGCAGTGAGGCGGCATCATCATATAGTGATATACTGTTGTGATTCCTGTGTTGCCACACACAGTCAGGATGTCACAATGTGATTCTTTTCTGGCCAAAGAGCTGTCCAGCTGTTAATATAGGAGTACTGCTGTCCTATGCTGTGAACTCTTTCAGACCTATACTAAAAAAAAAACCAAACCTGTGGCAATGTGTCTCAGAGCCCGGGTCTACAGACTTGGGCTCATGCTACTGCACTAAAAATAGCAGTGTATGTTCTTGCTTAGGTTCTGAAACCCACCCCACCTTGCTGGGTTTTAGAGTCTGAACAGGAATGTCTACACGGCTATTTTTAGCTCTGTGGCACTCTGAGACTAACAGCTTTGTGGGTTTTTCTGTGTGTAGACTTAACTCTTAATACTGTGAGCCACACAACACTGTCACAACCACGGGGTTCTGATATGTTACATTGGAAAAAGAAATGAGCATATTTTTGAACTAATATAAGCATCTCTAAATCACTCCTTAATGCAAATGACTGTTTTGTAATATATGTACAGGAATTATTCTGTGGGTTTTTTGAGAGTGGTGGGGGAGTTTGAGCCATTGTTTAAATATGGATTTTAAAATATTTGCAGTTAACTAACTCGAAATAGCTCTGAACTTTAATCAGCTTTTCAAAGAGAATTAACCTTTGGATTTCCAAAAATGGAAAAAAAATTGAGAAAGTTAATCAATAGAGCTAATTTTAAAAATTCATATATTGGTCGGGAAAATGGAAAGAATTACAACAATTTTAGCCAAAATAAATAAATAAATAAATAAATAAAAATAATAATCCCTACTTTTCTACCAGCTAGAGGACTCTTTTAAAATTTTGAATTTCTAAATTAAAGTAAATAAATGGGAGAGGTTTCAGAAATAAAACCAGTTAAATTGCTCCCAACAAATGAGGGGAAAAGGATGTACAAGGAAAGTGTACTTCAAGTTGACTGTCACATTTATTGCCATAGGCCTTTAAAATATAGTCTGCTTGGATTCAGTGCTCATAAGAAGCACCCAAAGTCAAGGTCCTGCAGGCTCACTCCCTCTTTCTGCAGAATAGGTACAGCACAGGCAGAATCAATTCACATTATCTCAGCCTTGTGTGGGAGGAACCACTTGCAGAGTGAGAGAACAGATTAGTCTCCAGGCCTATTCAGCTCTTGATATTTCTGCCGAGATTGTCAGTAAGAGCATCACTTTGTAACAACATTTTTTGTGATCTAGACACTTTTCTGCAAGCACATGCAGTGATGTTGTCACTTAACTCATACAGGCCATGTCAGATGCCTTTCAGTCAATGCTGACAGGTTGGATTTGAATGGGAAACCTAGAGAAGAACCGCTCTGTATCCTATTACCAGTTCACTGAGCCATTCAATTTCCAGTTTTGCCCTGATGAAAACAAAACAAATTTTAAAATCTCTCAAGTTTCTTCTACTTATATACTAAAGAATGTGGCGTCTGGTCAGATGCGGACAGAGAGGTCATATTTTGGGATACTTCGGACAGATTTTTAACTGAGTACCAATTGGTACAATTGTAGAAAGCCAATTTTCAGCTTTAATGTGTATATTCTCATTTGAAAATTTGGCCTTCTGTATTAAAAAAGAGAGAACAGAAATGCTTGTCTGACCAAAACCATCATTTTTCTTCAGATATATCTGTGAGCAAAGCAACAGTGTTTGTTTTCAGAAGTTCCAAGCTTGACATTTGTTTTTTAAATTGGGCTTTTGTTTTTCATGTAATGGACATGGACTAATATAGAATCTGTTAGCATTTTTGTATAGAGCTCTTTTGGAACTACTTTGGTTCATTATTTCTGTGAATTACGGATACTTTCATGATTTTTTTAAACCAAAGAGATCAATAAAAATGTCTGATTTTCTTACTGATGAAAAAAGGAGTCAACTACCAGCTTTGATTGGTTTGCTGTTAGAATGTAGTTGACTTTTTAAAGTAATATATTTAGCATTAAACATGCCTGTGCTCACCATTACTGTGATTGACGTTTGCACCAAAAATGTGACTCTTTTTTAGAACCACTTTACAGATGAAGTTAAACATCATATTATCTCTTCTGATTAATGAGCCATACTTGATTTAATCACAGAGCCTTTTTTTAATATTGAACAGTCTTAACATTAAGCACTTGTTGAAATGATATTTTTAGCATATTTTTGGATGCACTATTGACCTGTTCAAATCCAATAATAAATTACATAATTTGTCTTCGTGACAACTACTGAAAAACACATTAGTGGGGCTTCCAGAGTCTGCCTACCTTACAAGGTACAATCTATAGAAAAAAAGTGTAAGTGAACTGAAATCTGTGGTTCAGTATGACTCACTGACTGATAAAAAATTTCTTTTTTTACTTCTCTAAACTACCATTATAAAAATTTAAGTTATACATACATTGCTTATTATAAGACCTTTTTATAGTATATCTGAGGTTATGAGGGTGGCAGAATGACCTGAAAATTCCTTTCAGAGATGATGTTGAGCCATCCTTTTGTGTTAGCAAAGTTTACTTTTTATCTTACAAGCCTTATTTTTTTTCCCCTTTGTTCCCCTTAGGAGAATGTTCACCTGTTCAGATTGAAGCCATTGCAGAGCTACAGCCAGAGTCCAGTATCGCCTGCCATCTTCATTTTAATAACGATGCATTTGATTTTCCAGCACATGATATTTTTACAGCAGAACCTGAATTTGATGCAGTTTCAGGTAAGATGGGTAAAGGAGCTCAGATGACAAATATAGAGCAACAGGCTACTACAGTTTGTTTTAGAATTCCTCTTGCATCCGGAATTCCTGTTGAAGCCAGTGGGAGTCTTGAATGCATAAGGAATTAAGGATTGGTTCCCAAGCATAATTTAAGAGTTTTTAACATTAGTTTGTTACTGATGTGTAGTTACTTGACATTTTTATCATTTCTGTTACAATTTGCTCTATACAATGGTCAAGATCTTAATATTTCCAAACGAGTCCTAAACCAGTCATTAATTTCCACATCTGTCCTCTTATCTATATAGTGCTGTTTTGATAAATTGTACATGATCCAATCATGTAGAATTTAATTAAAAATAATGATGCACCTGATAGAATTTTGGGCTGCATCATTATTCCAGACTTCAATCCTAAAAAGCCAAAATAGGTCACTTTTGAAAAGGTGAGGGTGTAAATTAAGGTCCTGATTCCGCAAACACATACGAATAACTGCGCACATATGAGTCTTTCCATTGCACCTTGAAATGGATGGGAAGTGAGTGCCATCTGTGGAACAGACGAATAATGTGCTCATGCTGATCCATTTCACAAAGCTAGCAAGATGCCATGTTTTGCTCTAGCTGAATTATATAAAGGTAGCCCCAGCTATCTTGAATTGTAATGGTCCGATCTGGATGTGCAAAAGGCACAGATGACAGTGTCAGGGCCTGCTTCTCTGAGGCAAGGTTTCAATTTCTTAGTAATTTCAGATGACAGCCCCCCTCCGCCCCCCCCAAAAAAAATTGGTAGTAGTAGTAGTACAAGCCACCACCACCTAAGAATTCGTGAGCACTGAGGTGCCAAGAAATACCCCAACGTTGGGAACCTCTTCAGCAGTGGAAGGGCCTTAATCCATCAACAGTTATAATTCACATCAATTCCTCTAGCTGCTTCCCCTGCCAGGCACCAATGCCTTTGTCTTCTATCTAGATTCAGTCTCAGATTCAGAGTTTAAGCTCAGAAGGGACCATTGAATCATCTAGTGTGACCTTGTAGGGTGCGCAAGAGTATTGTAACGCGAAAACAGCTTAGCTTGGCAGGACCAGGCCCTGAAATCCAGAGTAGGCTTTATGAGCAATGCTAAGGCCTCCTGAGGGCTAGATTTGGCCTTGTCCTTTGGAAAATGCCTAGAAGATAAAAGGAACTATCTCCGGGGCCTAAAAATATCCTCAGGATGAAAATAGCATAGAATTTTCTTAGATTAATAAAAATTTTTTGCTTAGACCAGCTGTGTGGATGCTTAGACCAGCTGTAAAGATAACTTTAACTATAAAAAACTAACTGCAGCTTTTGGAAGAAAAGTCCCGAATGCCCCTAGCTAATAGCCAACAGATTAACAGAAACCAAGTGTTAAGGCCCAATCCTTAAGTAGATTGAGATATACGTAATCAGTAGCCGGCAAACTTATTGCTAGGGTTAGGGAGAAGAGGGGTATAGAGGGACCTCCAGGTGCCGCCCTGCTTGAGGCTCTCCGTGGATCCGTCGAGGTACTAGCGGATGCCCCGGGCAGATCGGCTCCCTGGTTGCAACTCGCTTAAAGGGCGAAGAATGGGCCTCCTTGCCCTCGTGCTGGTAAGCGCCTTCTTTCCTGCTTGAGTAGATTGGGGCGTACTCGTAATACCCCTCAATCTGTAGCCTTAGCGCTCATGGACCCTCAGGTACTGATTGCTAAGTGTTGTTGCTGCTCAGATAACACTAACTATTGTGGCTAAATAGATCCTTGTTTGGGTATTCCTTTGTCCGGTTGTTCCTTCCCGCCACAGAGATCCCAAAATATGAACCATCCGCCTCTGCGGAGCACAGACCTGTACAGCATATGCCATTAAATTCCACCCAGATACCCCTGTATTGAGCCCCATAACTTGTGTTGGGCTAAAGCTGATCTTCTCAGTCCATTCACTGTCCTCTCTTCTGCAGATATTGCAGTATCATCAACCCCAGGAATTCAAAAATCACGAGAATGGCTTTAAAATTGTACGGTTTTTTATCCTAATGCATTTTAAGTTCTTTTTCTTTTATATTTTATTTAGTTTGTGAACATTTTAGGGATTCATGTTTTCAACCATGAGAGCTAGAATCTTTTTATTTTAATGAAAGCTAAGATTCTCCTATAAACCCATGACATCAGGAGCTGGGGCTTTAAAAACCATCAAGACATTGTGAGACTTGTAATGAAATCGTGAGAATTGGCAACACTGGGAAAGCACAGGGAAACTGTAGATGAATTACAATATGATTTTTAAAAACACAGATTATGTGGAGAGAGCATTCTTATAATAGTCTGTTAGACTTGTCAGTTCCTGTCCACTTTGTATAATGGAGGTTGCCTTTGTTGTCCAGTGCTGCAGAGAGTACACCTTCGGAGGTAAAATGTGTGCAGTTTCTTTATACAGAGAAGAAATGGGCATCTATTTATCCTTGCTTCAGATCTGTGCACAAACACATGGTCAGCCAAACCTTCCAAGGTGTGAGTGTGTGGTTACTCCCTCCCCCTCAAATTTTGTGAGAAAAACATCTGTCTTCTGATACAGAAAATGAATGGGGGAGAAAATTACAAGGGAACTGATGTGTAGGAGAAAATCAGTTTGTACTGATAATATCCACTCTACTCACTTTGTGATTCCTTTTTTTTTTTAAATTTATTTTATTAATCCTTAGTAATACAATAGGATGACTATTAAGGGGTTGGAGGGAATCACTGAATATCTAAGCAGTAATGGCACAGTGTGCAACAAGGCAATAAACAGTTTGGGTTTATAAGGAGCATGCCAGACAAAGTTGATAGTGATGTTATTGGTTGTTGATGATGATGGCTGTTGGCTAGAATTACAACATTGGATGAAGAGATCAGAGTGTATATTGTTATATTTGGGTTGAAGTAAAGCATTTGATTCTGTGTCCCGAGAAATCATACACTCAAAATTTGGCTCAAACCAGCTGGGCAATTTCACATAGATTGAAAACTGGCTGATTGTTCTTCATCATGCTGGGATGAAGAGAGTCTTCCAGTTCAGTACCACTGGGAATTATTGCTAGGCCCTCATCCTAGGGTCTCATTTGTCCACTGCACCTTATGCCTTTTTCCACTCTTGGAATGCCCTCTCCTTTGTGATTTGTCAGGGCACCACCTTCTCCTTGTTCAATTCTCCTCTAAAGTCTCACTTCTTCCACAAGAAATGTTCTTCACTGCAAAGAGAAAAATCATAAAGAAACATGAGTAATTAACAAGGTTTGAACTTTTTTCATCTTTATAGGATATTATACCTGTTCTGTCACAATGCACAGACTTACTGACAAGCAGCTGAAGCATCTGAGCATGAGCAAAACTGCTCTCAGAGTTACAGCTTCAATCCAGGGCAGCCATTTCTCTGGAGAGCAGATCAGCGCTGAAGTGCCATTCAATCCAGGATTTTATGCTGATCAGACTGAAATTCTCTTAAGTAACCATTACACAAGCTCTGACGTGAAAATATTTGGAGCCACTGAAATTCTTGACAAAGTGGAGGTGAGTATAATTATCATGACATATTTAAGGCTGTATTGAGCTGTTGGGTGCAGCTCTGAGCAAGGGGCCAGTGTGTAAACTTCACTTCCCTGGGACTACTCCCAGGAGGCAATGTGACTCTCATCCCTCTGATTCATAATACCTCCCTGCTTCCCCTTGCTCCAGGGGAGGAGTCATTTATGGCTGGCCTATGCCAATAGTAAATTACAACACACACTCATGCTCCTACTGGCTCAGCTGTGCTGGCCAGCTTGTTATGGGGATTGGTGCCAAAGGTCTGCCTGCCTGGTCTGAGTTTGCCCACTTACATCTATCTGGCCAGGCCCAGGACCCAGGTAGCCCATGCACGTGTGCAAAAGAGGGACTCTTACTCTCCCATGTGTAGAAGTGCTGTGCAAGTCACAAAGTAGCCAATTGTAAATATAGATGGCACAACAGCACAAGGCCAGGGCGTGTGTACCATAATAGCCCCAGGAGGTGTGGCATGGTATGAATTGATGAGGTGGCTCAAGAGAAATCAAGCAGCAGGAATTGGCAGGATTTTTCAGCAGGGGTAAAATCTTTCTCGGCATAAATTGTAACAAATGGCCCTGAGCAAAACACAAGAGCTAGATTTCCCAACATGGGGTTCACTCAGCCCCCCAGCAGTTGTGCTGTCATGGAGCCTTCCCACAGCCATTCTCTCTTCCCAACAGACCTGCTCATAAATCTTCCCCTAGGCACCTATGCAAGGGGAGAGGAAAACATAGCTGGAATTTAACCCCCTGTGTACTAGGGGGCAGTTAGTTCCCCTACTCCGTCACAGCCAGCTATAACCCATGCCCATAGTTACATGTTTGTGGATTGTTAGATCCATTCTTAGTAGCTATTGTGAGAGGCCCAAACAGACTTGCCTTTTGGATAAACTAGCAAACATGACACTTTATTTTTAACATCTGTCAAGGGATTATGTGCTGCACTTTTTGTGGGCTGACTCAGTTCTTTGCCATCTCTAGCTGCGATGATGCTGTGGTTTTATGTACTTATACATGCATGACCTTTAAAATTCAAAAATCTCTTCTGACAGTACCTGCTGTGGTGTGAACTGCAGATGTTTATAATCTCTACAGAGGGGAAAGATGATGCACCAGTTTTTTGTAATTGTTCACATACAGTTGTGTATATTTTCTCCAGCTGAGAATTTGATATACTTTTGGATATCTAATATGTGATCGTTTGTTTTTCCTTTCACCCCATGGACTAAATGCAGAAACTGATCTTGAAATTTGAGATCTGATGTTAAAATAATAACCTGTGTTCATCAACTTTGCTATGTTTTTAAAGCATTTTAGTATTTGACTCACTGTGTAGACATTACCTGACAGTAGAAGAATTAATTTATAGAAGGAAAAATATTGTAGCTGACGTTAACATTCTTGTATCTTAGAGATTCCACCAATTTGAGAATCCCATTTCTATGTGGAAATATACTGTTACATATATTGTATTGTACAAGTTTTGTTACAATGAATCCCAGAGACTATGTAACAGGTAGGGATCAGGGAGTGAAAATAGTTTTCTCTGTTTTCACATTGTTTCCGAACAGTACAGTTGGTCAACTGTTTAGTTGATGGTCATTCACCTGTCATGCCCTGGCAGGATGCTGTTGATTTCACATGCTACTGTGTGAGGAGTTCACATGCATGCTCTTGTCCAGGCTTGCAAGAGGGGGTTTACCAAAACTGACAGCAGCAATACTGAAACTAAATAGGCAAAAGGTAGTTGGGCAAGTAGAGAGGGGGAGTGAATGGATGTTTGATGGTATAGCTCTATGGTTACAATGTACGCTCCTCTAGGAAGCAAATAAGTTATATTCCTTCCAATAGAGTGGTAATTCTTATGCATCTTTTGGCATAGAACCAAGAAAAGAGGGCATGCAAAGTGCTTGTTTGAACGATATGTTTGTTTTGCAGGTGAAATGTGGGTCACCGGTGGTGAAGGCCTTTGAGAAGGAGAAATCATATGGACTGCCTAGTTATGTAACCTACACTGTTAGTGTATCTGATCCAAGAGTTCCAAGCCAGGGATCCTTATCAACCGTTCTTACAATATCTAGCCCAGTGACTGACCAGTCTATCACTATTCCCGTGACAGTGATTTATGTAACTGACAGAAGTGAGCCAGTGAGACGTAAGTTTATCTCTCCATTTCATGTGTCCGAATAAATCTCCCAGGTCCATTAGCATTGAAGATGGTGGTGTAGAATTTAGTGTGGCTTAGTTTTGACCCTGCATAATTGTCAGCTAAAAAGTTATTGCTGATACATAAGATAAACACTAATATCCTGACAGCGAGGTTTGCATGCAAATGCTCCTCGTGGCTAACGCTGAACATATTTCCCTTTCTGGGTCAGTCCAATTACTGTCTTTGGGATGTGCTCTCTAATGGCAGCTTGCCTACCCCAGCTGGCATAAGTTCCATGATAATATAGTATCCAATAGTATTTCTTGGTTAATTTTTACATACTCTTAAACATGGCTTGGCATTGTCAAAAGTGATTAGTGGGTTGAGGACGTGGGAACAATGTATGCGACATTTCAATCTATTTTGTGCTATCATTGACAAACACTTTTTGAACATTTATATTGGAAATTGCCATAGTAATCTAAGTCAATCAGGCTATTTAAACTTATAAAATGTATCATGCACAAATAAATATTCAAAATGAAATAGAAAAAACTAGGAAAAGAGCCCAGTTATAGTTAGAGGGGATTAGAAATATACAATGCTATTTATAACATCATATGGTATCTTTCTTTTTTTTCAATCGGTTCCACAGATGGAGCCAGCTTATTCCAACACTTCCTTGATTCCTATCAAGTAATGTTCTTCACACTTTTTGCACTGCTGGCAGGGACAGCTGTTATGATCATAGGTAAGGGAGTAAAAAGCTGCAATAATATTTCCCTAACTTTTAAACATTTTAGCCGTGATTTAAATGAATAATTTCCACACTGAAATGTTTTTGGTAATGTCTTTCAGCCTACCATGCAATTTTCTCCTCAAAAGAGCAGAACACTTACCCAGCATTTACCCCAAGGACAACACCTCAGCACAGCTATAACAGTAAGCAGCTGTTACCCACTTATACATTAAATGAATTGGTTACTCTAGATATTGCATCAGAATTAATACAAGGAGGTTTCACTAAAAAGAATCCTGTACCCTGAAATAAATTACAAGGCGGGCACTTAAGCACCATGCAACTTTTTGCTGTCCTGTTTCTGATTTCACACACACCTGTTCTAGACTGGTGTGATTCCTTATACCTCAGTGGAAATACCTGTGTTTACATTTTTGTAATGGAGACTAGAATCAGGAGCAATAAATGGTAATTTGGAAGAAATATTTGGAATAAAATAATAATGGGAAAACTAAGATCCAGATCCTGCTCCTATAGAAGCCAAAGATAAAACCTCCATAGTTCAGTATGTACCTTATATGGATGTTACTTTGCCTTTTATGTAATGTGCACATCAGAAATCATAATGTTACGTTGGGTACATACTTAGGTTTGATTAGAAACATAAGGAAAAATCAGACTTTTTTTGACCCTCAATAGTTGCACTCCTAATTGAGAGAGAAACTTTTAATACCTTGTCTTAGTCATGATCTTTGGGAAATTCCAGGGTTTTTGTGGAGTTTCCCGTGCTGTTATGGACATTGCAGTCTCCTCTGTGGCACAACAGACACACTTATTTATTTGTTTGTTTGTTTATTTTTAAAGCAGCCTTAGTGGAATGAAGGTTAGCCAAAAGAATGCCTGGAGTGAAAGGGCGTGTTAATGCTTCAGGCTCGATTGGTGAAAAGCCCATTACTTATCATGGAAGATTCAGGCAAAGTCATGACTCCCAGAAGCTTTACCATCATCAGCGCCACTTTGTCAGAAAAGAAAAGAAAATGTGGAGAGTAGTAACGTGTTCCCTTCTTTAAAAAGAAAAAAAATGAACAGAGAGACTATTTAACTTTAAATTGGAAATCAAGCCCAGCGTAACTGGGAAATACTCAAAATTCTTATATTGTTATAATTAGTGAAATGTGCTTACGTTTTCATTCTGCCTTCTTGGCATTACATTATCCTTTATTAAAGTCTGGGCAAGGGCCTGCAAGGAATCAAAATTAATTACCCAGGATTTCAGTTGTCTTAGTGATCGTCTCTACAGTACTGTCTACAATGTTCAAGAGATTCATTTATTAAATGAAGCTTATGAGGCCTCCAATTTACTGAAGAGGTAAACTTACATCCTCTGCATAGTCCTACATAGAACAGAAAAGGAAACTTCTTTGTCTTCAGTTAAAGTGCAGGTCCTGATGTTAGTTCCCCGGTGAGTCATTGGTGGAGGTGAAAAGAGAACACACAAGCCCCTCATTCCTACTAAGCAGGGTTAGTTTTGCAAATCCTAGCAACTACTCATCCTCCTCTTCTTTTAATTTTTGCAATACTGTTCAAATTCTTTTTCTTCCTGGCTATGAATTTTTGTGTGAATTTGAGTTTCCATGTACCTGCCCATGACAAATGTTCAGTTTCCTGAACTGACATGAAAAATCAAAACATCAGGTGGTCTGAAACCACATAAAAATAATTTATTGAAAAAAATCACATCAACTTTCACAAAGAAACAGATCAATCAATTTGACACACTCCTACAAACAACGAGTCACTGAATACCTATTATAGTGTAGGAGACTGAGCAAGCAACGCACATAAGTACATGAATAATCCAATTTACGTCAGTTGTGATTACTTGCTTATAGTTAAGCACAGGCTTAAATATTTTGCTGGACTGGGGGCCATGCTTCATCTTAATGCCTTTTGGTTATTGAGAGTGAGGTAAAACAACCCGGATAATTACTTGTTGTCATCATATATTTCACTTAAATAAATAATGTGAGGGCCTCAGGAATTTTATCTTTGCATTAATTCATGTTGCTTGTGAGAAGAAATAGAGAACTCATTGTATGAAAATGTACCTGAAAATATAAAAGGACAGCTTTATTTTTAGTGAATCCTGAGACTCCCTTCCCAGTTGTTCATCTAATCTAAGAACGGCTGTTGGTTTTTACTCCCCTCCCTCCACACCTCTTTCTTGAATATGATTATTTTCTCTCTTTCTCCACAACTGTAGGTTTTTCTGTTTCATCTGCAACTTCTCTCAGTCCTACATCCTCAGATAGAAAGAACAGTCCTCCCTCCAAGCTATGGAGTACTGGTTATGCTTCGCATTAAAGAAAGACTACAAGACTCATCTGCACAAGGGCATATACTTGGGTTAAAAGAAAAGTCAATGTCTTTACTAGTAGCAAAATCATTTCATTCTGAAAAATTATCAGGTAGGCTTAAAAACTTTCAAATGCTGTGTAATGCAAGTCATCTTAAAAATGCTCTTTCAATCCTATAAAACCTATTCCTACATCTTTTATTTTATGCCCGGTTGACAAAGATGACTGGACAATTAGCTATCTTAGTGCTAAGCTAGCTTTCCTACACGCTTCACGCAATTAGAAGGTACGCTTAGAAGAAAGTGGTTAAGTATTATGCTTTTTTATTTGCTTCCTGTGGAAATTAACTTTCTTTTTAACATGGTTGTCGAAGAAGGGAAATAGTAAAACAGGTAAAATGTGAGCCAAAAATGTGAAGGATTCTGTGTTTCAAAGGACTAAAGTTTTCTGTGGGATCCAGTATTATCATCATGAGACTCAGGAATGTACTGCACTGATAAGTGTTCTTATATTTTAGCCTTACAATGTGATTTATCTTGATAATTTGCCAGTTTAAAAATGAGAAATACTGTAATAACTGTGAATAGATTAGTCTGTTTTCTTTATTCTTTACACAAAATTGTAGACACGGCTCCACATAGGTCCAATTGCGGTATATTTATAGTTACTATACTCTCCTGTGCTAATGACCGAGAATGCTAAAAAGCCATGTGCCTTTCTAGAGTAACCATAATTTATGAATGAAGATTTCTAGAGTGGTTACATAGGAGTATGCAAATCTTTTTAACTGAAGGCAGTTCTTTTTTTTTTTTTTTTTTTTTGGCTTTGGCTTTCTATTTGTTAAAACAAACATGAAGAATACTGTGTTTTTATTGATTGATTTAGAAATGTAAGTACCTCAGTAGAAATTGATCTTCTAGGCATCACCACTGCCCAGTTACTGCATTGTGAACTAAGTGGCATGTTTTATGATAAAAAATGAAGCATGAATTTCAGTTAGTTTCATCTCTTTGTCTCTGGTACAACATATCGGTACACATAGTCATATGAGCACCCTAAAAATGTTGATTTTTACTGCTAGGTATTAACGGTATGTACAGGCAGAGCCTACTGCTGGCATAATTAATATCTTACCTAATAGTAAAGAGAGTGTTTAGTATATAATAGCTACGTGTAACAAAATAAGTATGCAGCATATTGCATAGGTAGTACATTATTGCATTTTTGTTTGGGTTTTTAAAGTTTTGATTGGCTAGAACAGGCCCATATGACACAAACTGCATTATTGACAGATAAATCAGAAGGTACTTTACCAAACCAGGAGGTAGATCACTGCACATGCTCAGACATGTGGAGCTTTTCAGAAATCAAGACTGCCAACAAAGTACGTACCAGTGAGATTTTTTATATATTTATTTTAAAACATGAGAAAAGTGTTTTTCAAGCTGTAGCTTTAAAATATTGATCCTAGGAGGGAAAGTTACCTCAGTTTTGGTATATTAAATCCTCTCTCTGATGATTAAAATTGCAATCTTGGTCATTTTCTTTCATCCTGCAAGCAATATTTTGCAGCTATAACTCTCAGCATCAAGTTTTCTTTACATATATAAAATACTGTCAGAGTGCCAACTGTGAATTTCCTTAGTTGTGAATTGTCAAAAAACAACAACAAAAAGTTCAGTGAAGATAGTCACAAGTGATTTGTTACAAAGAACACAATATCATTGTATTATACAATGTGAGCCAATAAAATATTCAGCTCTTCTTGTGTGAAACATACCAAATGTGCAAGATTATACAGGAAAATATTTGAAAGACCTGAATGTACACATAGACATGTTCTGTGGCATATAGTTAGTTTTATATGGTATTACTGGAAAATGCCACATTGTTTGATAATATTCCTTTGTGGTGTTTTGTATAATTTATTTACTAGTGCTGGAGAAATACAAATGTGCCTTATATGCTGATGTTGCTTAAAATTGACAATTTGGATGTAAATATGAGTGTTTATACTTTTTTTATTTAATAAAGCTTTATAAGATTCCTTAACATAGTGTTGCTGGCTATTTTTATGTTTTGACTGTGTAAGGGGTCAAAGCCATCCTTCCCTGTCCATCTGGGAGGGAGGCCATGCCCCCTCACTGTGTGACCTGAAGAGACAGGCTTGAAAATGGGGGAATTAGCCGCCGCCTCAGTGCCCGGGCCCTCAGGCAGGGCGGGGCCAATAAGCCGCCTCAGTGCCTGGGCCCTCAGGCAGGGCGGGGCCAATAAGCCGCCTCAGTGCCCAGCAGGCAAACAGACTGTAGCCCCAGGCCCTTCGGGTACAGCATGGCAGGCACCAGTCTATGGCTCAGGTAAGGGATTAGTGCCTCCCCAGGGGGGATGGCAGAGGGGGTTAGGGGGGACGCAGGCTCGTCCAACTCCATCGCATCCCAACCCAGGGACCTAACAGCAGCAGAAGGTTCCGGCACTGGGTCAGCAGGGTCCCATCCGAAACACGCTGACTGAGCACCAGGCCACAGCACAGTCGTGCTGCTTTGCCTGGGCTATTTCCTACCACCTCACCATAGGTTACCTGGCTTTTGGGGTCATCATCGGTCTCCTCAGGGTAGGTGGCAGCGGCAGGCAGTTCCGGCGGTGGCAGGGAGATGTCCTTCTTCCCCAGCAGCTCTAGCCCCACTGAACTGTAGGGCTCTCCATTTATACTTCCTGTCCTACCCTCAGCTTCCAGCGAGTCGGGCGAGGCTGTTCTGGTTCCACTAATAGCTAAAATTACATTACATACATACCTCATTATTCATGCCTATTCTATGGCTTTATTGTCATTAACATGCAATTCTGTGTCACAAAGTGACTGTAAAAAGTGACTGTCATGTTTATTGGCTCTAATGATTAACTGGCATATCACATTTGCTTAGGTTGAAAGTTAAAATGTTGTTTTTTTCTCATGGTCAGACCTGAAAATTCACCCTAGGATTTGACAGTGAAGCCAGGTTCTTTTCTTCTCACCCATCGCCACCATAAATAAAGATAATGCACCCCAGGATATGCCCTCAGTGACACCTGTGTAATGCCATTGTCTCTAAACTATGCCCCTCATTTATACCTGCGTAACTGCTTTTGCTTTTATTATAATGGTGTAATTTATGGCATAGTTTAGAGACTGTGGGATTATGCAGGTGCCACTGAAAGTGTAATTTGCCCTACAGGATTTTACAGGTGGTCTGAGAGAGAAATAAATTATTTTAACTGTCTGATCCAAGAGTGAATATGTAAATTTAGCAATTGAAGGGGGTAAAAAAAAAGCCTTTTACTTGTAAACTGACCAAATTTTACATGGAATCACTGAAATACAGGTAATTTAAAATCCTAGGATGCCATTATTACTAAGGCACTTTGCAGAGTTGAACTGATCTGTAAAGAAGATAGCTATAGAATGAAGCAAAACATTTGGTTGATCCCATAAACAGCAAGGTTAAATGCAAGTTAGTGGTTGTCACCTACACTTACATCTTGCAGCTGATTTCTTGTGATATATCCAGGCAAGATATCCAGATTATCCTTTGATTCTGCTTTTTTTATGACATTGACAGAGAATGGCCGAGCATGCTCATCTGAAATAGTTGAGGAGTTCCACAAAACTTCTGTGATTGAAACAGTGGTGAGCATTCTGGGCCCTTTCCTTTGGGTTCCTCAACATTAGAGCTGGGCAAGATTTCTGAGGGGTTATTTAAATCTTTCATCAAGAATATAATTTTCTATTTAAATATTTTTGTCAAATTTTCATCTAAAATGTATAGGTTCCCCTCCCCAATCAGCTCTACTGAGTGTCCCCAACTCCCTTGAGTTCAGTGATGGTAGAGAGTGCCTTAGTTTCCACATTTCTAACTCTGGTGTTTCAGAAAAATGTCATTTTCTTTCCACTTAGAGTGAGCTAAAGAAATCTGATAGATACCGAGTTGCTATGGTGATAAGTACTTTAGAAATGTTTATAGACAAGTTTATTCTCAAGATAAAAATTCCTCCTCTGTTCCAGTACTTAGTCCCTTCCTGGTGTAGGCCAACAGTCCTGTGTTGCATGTATTTAATTAATGTGAACTGCTCTAAGCATTAAGTGACTTGGATGGAGTGCTTTGGGAACAGCTTATTGTATATTTCATCTCTTGAGGCCCTTAGGTGTAGTTTCCTGGCATGCATCCAGCTGCCTGAACGATGACTTTCCTTAAACTACTAGTGCCCAGGGGTCAAGGGAAAAAAAACTATTTAAAAGCAAGATGGCTTGATTCATGAAGTAACTTGCCAAAAGAGGAAATAAAGCTTTTGAGTTTGAGTCTTGTACGGTACCATCAAACCACTGGTGCTCTGGAGGGTTATTTGGGGATATAAGTATTCTTTGTCTAAACAAATTGCTGCCACTGTAAGCTCAACCTTTTCTTAAAAGAACAATTTGACTAGGATAAGGTTCAGGCTTTCTACAACTAATACTGAGTTTCTTTCTCATACATTTATTGTAAGCTGATGAACTTGCAGCTATTATGAGTACTTTCCAGTGGGGTCAGAACTCTTCTTGCATGAGTTAAATTTATTCTTGTACTGACAGTATGACCAAATATCGGTGCAGCACTTAAGGCCAAGTCCTGGTCCATTTAAATTGAATAGGGAATTTTGCCACTACCTTCAGTGGGATCAGGATTCAGTCTTTGTTGCAATGGCTTTTGGTTAATCAGCAAGATTATTTCATAGTGTTGGTCTTTACAATTAATAGAGTCCTTTATTGGCTGACATAGATGTGGTTGAATACTGGAGGGGGGGGGGGAATCAAAACCCAAATCTGTGAATATTTATTCAAATTTCTGAACAAATGACTTGGACTGTTTGCAACCTTGTGTTTACTTCTCTGAATATCCAACTGAATGAGGTCAGTGGCAGAAATGCTGGCTTGCAACAGTGAGTGGTAAGTGAATCCTGCATGAGATGCCCAGAAAGCAAATTTTAAATTCATAATTGCAAATATTTGTACTGGAAACCTGATTCCGAGAGTTATACTCATGTAGCCAGGGAACAGAGACATACCCTGAAAAACTGTGTCCAGTCCAAGCAAGTATTTCTTTGGGCTTGTCTATACCTAAAAGTTATTTCAGATTAAAGTACAGTAGAATGTGAATATAAAGTACAATAGTTAATCCTGTATAACTCCATGTGCAGATGCTCTTATTCCAGAATAAGAGCACCTATCACAGGCTGGCTGGTCCTTTAAAGGAAACCAGGCTCAGCTTGGGCTGTGACATAGGAGTTATCTCCAGCTGATCCTGATGGAGTGACTTAATTACAGCTAGTGAGCCCAGTTGTGAAAGGGTCAGGGAGGGACTATAGAGAGGGAAGAGAATTCAGGGAGGAGACCCAGGAGAGAGTAGCAAGGAGAGCACTCTCTCTCTCTCTGTCTGGGACAGGCCTTTTTCAAGCAAACTGGAGAGGACCACAGAGAGCAGATTAGGCTCCTGTGAGAGGCCTGACAATACGGCCTCTGAGAATCAGGGAGGTCCCTGAGAGGAAGCTACCAGAGTCCCAGGAGAGGGGAGGCAGTGGGGAAACAAGCTAGGAAGAAGGAGCTCTGGGGAAGAAAGCACTGGGAGGCAGTGCTCAGACAAAGGAACAAATAGGAAACTCTGTAGGGCCTGGGAGTGGGGGATTTTAACATAACCTGAAGGGACAGAAGGATCTTCTATTTAGATGTTGGTGTGGGTTCTTTAGTTGGACTTTTGTTACCCTGGAAGGGGAGAGAAATGGAAAGAGTTGAGCTGATTAGAATACTGGCGTGGAAGATGAAGCCAGAGACAGTCCATTACAGGGCCAAAGAAATGGTCAATGGAGTGCCAGAGATGAAGACCCCTGCAGTACCATGATCTGATGCTGGGGGCAGTACAGCAGTGAGTGGAACCATTTACAGTGTCCTGTTCCAGTTTAACTTAGTCCACTTTCATAACTCCATGTGTATACCAAGCCTGTAGAATATCTAATACTTTCAATGAATTGCCCGGGAGTGAGCTACAGATCAGAAATTATTCAACAAATAATGTCAAAGGACAAACTCAAACCAAAAAATCACAGTTCCAGTGTGACAAACTCAGATTTGTTTTGAGACTCTTGCAGTACACAGTGTGAATAGATCATTTAGTTCCTCTTCTTGTGCATCCAAAGTCTGTTGGAGACTACACAACATTTTCACACTCTGCTTCTGTTACTCCTTTGCTAATGATTTCAGAAGGTTACAAGTTACTTTTGTTCTTTTATGTATTTTAAAGCATATCAGGAAAGACTTAATATAAGCCATTTCTTAATAAAATATGGTTTTCTTTTGAAAACTTTGAATCTTAAAGGGAGAGGTAATTTTAATTAAAATATCAGTAATTGAAACCAACATTTTTTAAAAACTGGTTTTATTAAATTTCTAGCCCCACACAGCCTTGCAAAAATGATTGCATATTTCTCTGACTTTGTTCTGGGAATAGGCTCAGATAGCCCTGTATGGAAAGCATCATGGTAAATGTATGTCAGTTGTCAAGATCCTTTATCCTATAATATTTCTTTTAAATGCTGTTGTCCATAAAAGTAAAAAATGGTGCACAAGCAGAAACTTTATCCTAGTAAGGCTGAAAGTCACAGACTGTGTGATCAACTCATCTGTGAGTTATAGCTGCATTCTGTATATTTGCTCAGCCTTTAGCATTAGCAAGGATTAGAAAAGGAATTGGCAATCCTTGTCTTAAAATAAGTTATCCTAAAGTCCTAGTCAAGTTATGGCATCTGCCATAATGGAACTCTTTCCTCAGGAGGAAGGAAATATCATGCTAACAAAGGAGATGATGTTTACTGAATTACGGTTGGCAGACATTCAAGTACTGGGGGACAAAAGGTTAGTAAATGGATTTCAAATCAATAAGGTAGGGGGTAGCACCAGAATAGAGAACATAATAGGTATCTCTCCCCACTTACTAGCATTCACACGGTACTGTTCTATTTCTGAAATCTTTTTCTACTAATTAAATTGGCCTCGGGTCTTCTGTGTCTTTCATGAACATACCAAGACAAAACTAGAGTACAGGACTTTATTCCAATCCCATGCTATTCGGTAAAGTACCTTAGATTTGTCTTCAAGGCTTTATTCTGAAACTACAACTGGGAGGCTACTTAGTTGCAGCAATGAGTGTTCAGTCCTCATAAAGATGTGATCAGTTGTAATTTGCATAATACATTATGCAGTTTCCTGTTACTATTTTTTTTTTAAATGGAGAAGTCCTGTATTATGCTGTTGTCCAAGAGAATGAACACAAGGAAGGGCTTAGGTGAAGCAGGGTCATTTAGCAATATCCTTGTGTATGTGAGCTTTGTACTTCAACAAAACTAGGTACAGGGTGCTTAGTGCCCAGATGGCATATCAAATTGGTAATGAGATAAAGGGCCTTTTGGTCTCAGCTCTAGGCTGGTGCATTGCATTCAGACCACTTAAGTTGCTATTGACTGAAAGTTGCTGCCCACCAGTGGTTGTTTAATGGCCTAGGTGAAAAGAATGATGTTCTCACACTAAACTCTATTATACAGCTTTTAGGTCAGTCTAGGTCCTAGTGAAACATCACAAAACCCACCATATTCATTGGTGTCCTCTCCAAAGTGAGGTCAAGTATCACAGTGAGAGTTCTTCCAGGCCAAGAATGGGGACGATTGCTGTAGCCAGTGCCCCCGCTGTTCTTCTTCTTTAGGTAAATAAAGAACATTAGTCTCTTGGGCTGTCAAGCTAGCACCTTTTCTGAGCTCTACATTTACTTAATGACTAGGAGGCAGATTTTCTCACTTGTCTGGCTCCCTTTGCACCACTTAAGAGGTACTGTAGGGATGGAAACTACCCATAAATTTCTTGCTGAGGATTACCCTAGCATAGGAAGTCACCAACGGAAATAGACCTGGTGTAGTCAGTCCACACCTCCCTTCCTGCAACCCCAGTACACTGGAGGAAGTGGGTAGTAAGCAAGAACATGCTGCCCTCTGGCTATCCCTTGCTGGCAGAGGAGACTATAGCCAGCTAGTGCAAGTTAGAGCAGTCCACAAACTGCTTCAACATGTGCCAAGGCAAGCGCTGGGTCAGAACCGTGGAGCTCCTTGACAGTCACCCTAGTCCGCTGTACCAAGCAGAAACTGGACCCGATGCCCTCCTAGCTATTAACTGAGCTGTCGGAGCCTGGTTCTCTGGTCTCTTACACTGATTTCACAGGTTGAACAAATTTTACATTGATGCAGCCTTTTGGAGATGTAGGTCCTTGAGTGGATGGATATTGGTTATGCACCTATCAGTAAATCATAGCTTCACAGGGCATGGTCTGCTGGCTTGAATGTGGTTAGATCCATATGATCCCAGCATATATGCTACAGTTAGCAACTTGAAGTAAAGGTACAAACATCCTCCTGTTAGAGGAGTGAAAGTGTATATGGCAGAACATATCATATGCCTGGCTTCCCTCAGATACCCTGCCCTTTGCTAGCAGGATAGCTCCAGAGAGCCTATGTACAGCTGGCAGCATTCCTCTTTTCCCCATGCTCCATTGTTTAGCCACCTGAGTGAGGGCTGGGCTTTGAGCCCTACTTTTGTTTTCTCAGTTGCTTCATTACCAGTCCTTACTGTGGCATCAGACTTGTGGCTATGTTAATCAGATGCCCTGTCATTGCATTGAAATTGTAATGAAATCTCATGATGTGTGTGCTGGAGATGTCATTTGCTCTGGGTGCCAGATACATCAGTGAAACAATGTGTTGTTTTAAAATCCATTTCTATACTTGAAGTATTTTTTTCCAAAGATAAATGTGGCTTGTTCATGTTTTAGTAATAACATAATTTACATTCATAGTCAGGTGACCATGTTAGTCTTTATATAAATCACCTAGGCCCTGCTTCAGAGTTGTAGATTTTAATCCCAGAAAGACCATTTCACCTCATAATTTGTCAGGCCCATAACAGCCGGCTGAGCAGGACCATATCATTTAGAGAGCTTTGGATGTCTGAATTAAAGGCTTCAAGTGACATGGAATCTTCCCTAGGTAATTTGCTATAATGGTTAATAAGACTCACTTTAAACTGTATGCTTAATTTCTGGTCTGAATTTGTCTAGCTTCAACTTCTAGCTATTGACTGAAATGGAAGTACTTGTGTGCTTAAAGTTAAACCCAAGCTTATCTGGGGATTTAGTTTCTCAGGTTCTTCTCTTTCAGCTTTCAAGCCCAAAATTAATATAGAATGTAAAGCTGATTTTATCCTTCTTCATATTTATCATCATTTTATTTGCATTATCGTGAACTCCTCACTTCTGCTCACAATAAACCCAGAAATGTTTTCCATACTTTCCCAATACTGCTTGGCCTTTACATCTGCAAGGCTATTTTTATTGCAGATGGTGACTAGTACTGTTTACCACTGCAGGTGGCCTGCTCCAGAGCTTTTTGTATTAATAATCCATTTCCTGTGATTTATAACATCTCATAACAATTCAACATAGCGTCTTTTCTCTCCTGTGTGCTTTTTTGCTTGGATGTCAGTGTTTTGGGGTCTATCTGGTTTGTAATAATTATTATATGGTTTGCAGTGTGTAGTTGGCCTTTTCTATTTAGCAGCTATTGCATTGTTTATAATTCACTCAATCATCCACTCAGATTTTTTCTCTCTCCCTTTTTTTGATTCTGCTTCATCTTTTAAAGTGTTATTTCTACTCTGATCCATCCAAAATAGCTGTGTTGTCACTCTGGCTCTTACATTTTATTGATGTATTTAGCACTGATAACTATATTTCCAGGGAGCAGTAGTTGCTGTTGTGCAAGTAGTGGCACTGTTATGACTCACTTAATTTTTCATGCTTCCTGAGTACTTTTGGCCTCACTGTTTTTTTCACATAGAAGAGGTTCTTTACTGAAAACATTTCATTGTCCCAGTAACCTAGGACAACATGTAGTTGCAAGCAACCAGGTTGTAACATGCTCTTTTTTCAATGAAGAAGTGGTATAGTTAAAACACAGCACTACCACTGATGAGTCTCAAAACTCCTAAGATCCCACTGTGAGATTGTCTAAACACAGAAGTTTTGGTTGTCGTGAAAGCAGTTTAGCTTCCTTTGTGTGGATGCAGTTATATCAGTATGAAGGTGGGTTTGTATTAGTGCAACTATTCCTATACAAGAAGGCGAAGAAGTTATACAAGTATAAGGCCCCTTTCTGCAGTTCCAACTACATCCACATGGGATGAGCTCTGGGAAATTCTGATGAGTCTCTCTCAAACTCTCCTGTTCAAGCTGTTCCACTGTGGATCAATGATGAAAGGGTGATTGGAGCAAGAAGGCTGGACTCTGGGTCTTACACCTTCTCAGTGAGTGCCCTGTCTACTAGGTTTCAGAGTCAGTGTCTCTTTTTCTGGCATAGTGACTATTTAAATATTTATCCAAAGTGAAAAGGCTTCAACAGTAGGGATTGAAAGAGAACATCTTCAGAATATCCCATAGCCTAGTGGTTACAGCATGCTCCCAAAAGGTGGGAGATTTGTGTTCAAATATTTTTCTCCCCATCAAGCAGAGAGAGGAATTGAACTTGGGTATCCCACATCTCAGGCGAGTGCTCTAACCACTTGACAAAAAGTAAAGCAGCTACTTAGGTGCCTAACTCTAGGAGAGAGTTCATGGTTATGGATTCCAAGCAGAGATAGGCACCTTTGTCCAGCCCAGACTTGGGCATCTAAATCCCAAAAAGGGCGGGGAGCGGGGGTTAGGACACACTCCTTTTGTTGGCATCTATTATTGGTTAGGTTAGACAACCCCACCACCACCTAGCGTGCTGGTTTTTGTGGATTCCATTCTTAGGCACCTGTCTCTCCCTATGAACTGTATCGAGAGCCTGTACCCCTAACTCAGGCTTTGTGGATGCCAGTGACTTTTCCTAAAGTTAGGCACTGCAACACTGAGCTTGGCAATGCCTAAATCTCTTTGTGGATACGGGCCTGAGACCCACTCATGGATGGAATACCAATCCCTCCATCATAGAAACTGAACCCAAGAGCAAACTGGCTAAGCCATCAACAAATAACTCTGTGTTCCCTGAGCTAAGAAGTATTCCATCTCCTATTCAGGGAGCTAGGTTCCATCTAGGCAGACCTATTCAGAACTAGTGAGTTTGTTTGTCAGGGAAGTGGACCGGATATCACTGTGAACAGATGCTCTAAGGGTTTGATTGTTTGGGGATAATAGGGGAATTTTCATGTTAATTTCAAAGAGCTGTAAATTGTAATAGTTAACAATTATCATCTTTTTAAAAATAAGCAATTTACTAATCACAAACTGTTAAAGTTCCTGGACTAATTTAAAATAATTCTTGTCTGCCAATGTATTAGTCATGCAGGGGGAGGGGGGAATCAGAGGGAGGAGATACTTTCCATTTATTTAATGGAACAAGGGACTGGCAAATAATTTTACTTAGAGAATCGAATGCTGAGAAGCTGTGAAGTAATAAGAAACTGCCCCTTAGAACAAATATGGTAAATTGTCATCTTTTAGCCAAAGAAAGAAAAAAGCTTGTTTTCTGAAGTAAACAGTCACTCCTAATTTGATAGCATGAGTCACTCATAAATTGAGTCATTCATAAATAGAAGAGGCACTGAAAATGTTATTTTAAAAACCTAATGGGGATAATCTGTAGCTCACAAAATGTCAGTGGGAGGGGAGTTAGCTATTGTAGAGTCTGATCCAAAGCTCTTTGGAAATCAATGGGAGCCTTTCCATTGACTTCAGTCACTTTGGATCAAGCCCCAGATCTGATCATACAACCCTGAAGTCTCCCAGTTGCTAGCCTTTACAAAACTTTAGTAAGGTTGATAACTACTCAGTCACAGGACTCACTTTTGTGAGTGATGTTACCATCTGTGGGTAATAATTGTAGTATAGCAAAAAGGAACAAAGCGATCAAGACAGAAGTTGGGGGAGACAAATGGAATGGAAAGAAAATAGCAAAAATTAAAGATAAAAGAGGAAGAGTGGGGGAAATAAAAGAGTTAATATGAGAGAAAACAAAAATGTCAGTGTGACATTTATTTTGCTATGTCCTACAGTTGAATCAAACACTGTGTTATAGAAATATTATGGAATCATATGTCACCAAGTGAGTTAGAATTAGACTTGCTACATGATATTTCTACATAGGTTTTAGAAAGTCGATTAAAATGGATTAAAATTGCTCTTAATTGTGTAAAGAGATTGTTCCTTGAAAGGTCAAAAAACCTGAAACTCTTGAAAAGATTGGTAAATTGATATGGCAGAAATTTGCTTCATATGAACATCTTATAAGATTAATGGCAAAACTGAAGTCTGTCATGTGGTATGAAAGAAACGTGTCTCTTAGCTAAAGGAAAAGACATGTGAGAAGTCTATATTTTGCTAGGAAGGTGTCATAAAATGGGTGAAGTGTAATAATTCAGATCTTTTTTGTTTCCAGGTTAACTTGTTCATTTTTTATTCTGTACAGTTTTTGAAATCAATAGACATTGTAAAAATTAATAAATGAAAAGCTGTTTTTCAATTATGCTTTTCTACAGAGTCTAGCAAACGTGGAGCCTGATCCTAATTCCATTATAGTCAATCAAAAGACTCTCTGATTTCAATGGAAGTTAGACCAGACCCATAATTGCGTTTCCATATTGAGGACCTGGTTCTATGGAAGAGATGCACAATGTGGACCCTTTATGCCCCTCTGGAATTTGATGAAAGTCAATATCAGCAGTAGTACCTCTGTTAACAATATCTGGACCCAATTATGTAATTACAGCACCTTGAGAGGACTCATCAGCCATCCCCCTGTGCTGAGGCAGGATTAAATATATCTAGACCGCTCCTGACAGAAATTTGTCTAACCCAGTCTGACAAACCTCTAATGATAGGGACTACACAACCTCACTGGGTAGTCTGTTGAAGTACTAACTATCCTTAGAAAGCTTTTCCTAATATCTAACCAGAATCTTCCTTGCTGTAGATTAAGCAGCTTACTACTTCTTCTACCCTTGGTGAATATGAATATTTTATCACCATCTTTTTTATAACAACATGTTACATATTTAAATACTGTTATGTCCCCTGTCCATCTTATTTTCTCTAGACTAAACATGCCATAATCATTTTTGTGGACAGCCTTTGGTCTTTCTCCAGACATAGCAATAGTTAGAATTTGGGAGGGGTGGAAAATTTCAGAATGGCAGCAAAGATAGTTTACTTGCCATAATGAAGAAGAAAGACAGCAGATGAAACGATGGCATCACTAAACATCTGATTACATAGACAGAGGTCTTCTGAAGCACATTGTGAAGTGAATAGAAGAAAAAGCAGTAAATCGAGACAAAAATACCAAGTAAGATGATTGTCTTGCAATAATACAGAGGCATTCACAGAAAGAAAACTGTGAATTTAATGGGACAAACAAAATAGCAAGAAAGGTGGAAGTTAAACTGATCAAGTGTAAAGGTGACAACTAGCATCTTACAACTATTCTACATCCTTTAATAGACTTCATCATTTGCTTTGGTTGCTTGCACATTATAAACAATAAATCTGCAACAGTGCCAAGCACAAAATCAATTGTCAAATGGAAAAGATTGGTCTTTATAACAGGTGCTATTATGAGAAGGAAAAAATGAAAGTAACCTGTGAGTGAGTTTGAATTAGTGAAGAAAAGTACAATTCGTGGCCACAGAAATAAACATTCATAAAATTCTTGCCCCTTACTACTGATTGAGGGCACAGCAGTGCTAACACTAATCCAGATTTCTGAACTCTTGAGTTTTGAAGTCTGTCTGCATATTTTTCTGTATTTCCATACATTCTAAGCTTTCCTTTAATTTATTAAGTTCCTTGCCTTTCTGATTACTAAAACCAGGTCTGTCCTACAGACCTATACTGGCATAACTATGTTGCTTTGAGGTGTGAAAAATCCACACTCCCTGAGTGATGTAGTTATACTGACTTAATCCCCCATGTAGACAACATTATGTCAGTGACAGAGCTTCTCCTATTGACATAGCTACCATCTCTGAGATGAAGCTTTCCTGTCAGCGTAGTAGCGTCTTCACTAAAGGGCGGCAGCATGCAGCTGTAGCTCTGAACATGAAGAAAAGCCCTACGGCAGCAAATCAGTGCACTCCTCTCCTCTTGAGTCTGCAATGAGAAGAAGTAAACTCCTTATGAGCTCTTCCTCTAATGGAAATAAATTCTTTTTTGGGGGAAGCAATGTGGTCTACTGAACAGGGAGGCACTGGACTAGGAGTCGAGAAGCTGGAGTTCTGTTCCCAACTCTTCCACCCTTCAGTTGTGTGACCCTGAGTGAGTCACCTCTCCATGCCTGTGTGTCTCCTCCCACACTTTGCCTATTTTTTCAGTTTAGATAGTCCTTGACTTGATGAGTTTACAATCTCTCACTAGGTGTTTGTATGGGGACTAGTATAATGGGGCCCCAATCTCTGTTGATGCCTGTAGATACTGTTGTTGTGCTACTAATAACCTTAGAACGGCTTCTAAAATCTAAGGGCCAAATTCTTCCCTTAAATATACGCACACAAGCTCTATTAACTTCCATGGGAGTTGTGAGCATGTATCTGACGTCAGATTGGATGTTGTTTGGCATTTTATCTGTGCTTATGTTACTGCTTTGATGTCTTTAATTGCATTTCAAATGGTTGTGCAACCAAATTCCTTGGTGAGGAGATACAGTATATAACATCATTACTCTGTTGTATAAGTGCAAAGGATTATAGTTCTTATTTTCTCTTGCACAACGTGTTCTGAAATGGGTAAATTGGATTAGACTTGGATTCCTTATTAAATGAACCTACATATTGTATATTTGGATGAGTACAATCCAATTACTGGTTTATTTATCCAAAGACTTTTGGGAAATGGCACAATTCCATATGCTTTCTTTGATTGCTAGGTATGATATAAGGATTTCTGATTGAGCTGAAAACTAGATAAAAAGCATGTGTAGCCAAACAGCTGTCTGTTGGCTACATTTCTCAGGAGACCCAGGATTATCCCACATAAAGGCAGCAGTAACGTTCTACAAACTAGCTCCAAACTGACCTTTTTCAAACAGCAGCATGGAAAGGATTGTACACTTTTTGCTAACTCTAGCTACTGGGGCCAAAGCATGCCTTTTGGAGGGACTTACTATCATGGAAGAGAGAGGGGAGATTTTGGTGATCTGGGCATTCCAGTGGATGGCAGAAAACTGAAGGTCCTGTCAGCTCCTCTGGGCATATGCAGTGTGGATGTGATGGCACAATTTAGTCTTATCAACAGTGATGTGAAATTCAACAGCACCAGAAGAGATATGGCTGATGTGGGAAATTGCAAACCAGTAAATGCAAGGAAACAATTAGAAGTGTATTGTATATTTTTCCTGTGGACAAGGTGTAAACAATACCTAAACATCACCTCTGATCTTTCAGCCAAAAGGCCTATGTCAAAGGACTACAATCTATTTATGGAGCTATGTATCTAAAATGTTAATTCAGTGGGTGACTGGGTGCGGCTGTGTCCTCCCAGTGCATATTTTCCATCCCCCTCCCCAAAAATCTTTGTTTGGCCTATTTATAGCTTCTTATGACTTAGAAGCTGAGGGTGAGATCCTCAACTGGTGTGACCCATTCAAACTAGTGGAGATATGCTAAATTACTCCAGCTGAAGATTTGGCTCATAAAGCTGCCACACAGTATCTCCTGGGGAGAGAAAGAGAATCTTCATTATCTTCAAAGTGTGGCCCCTCCAAGAGGCATCCTCACTGCCAGCAGTATGAAAAAAAAAAGTGAGCGAAGTAATCAAAAACCAGGAATCATCTTCAGTTACTATCCAAGTGTTTAGGGCTAAATTATCCCCTTGGAGCCACAGGAACTGATTTCAAACCAACAGCTGAACTGAAGGATTATCTTGGCAGCAATGTGGATATGTTGATTCACTGGAAGAGTCCATATGTCAGAGAGGGACTTTCTGTGTCTGACACCTCTTTCTTCTGTGTTTTGGATGTGGCATTTCCTATGATGTACTAAGCTATTGGGATTCATAACTGTATGTTACACAGATTATTGCAATTACTGACATTTTACATACTCCTCTGCAAGGAAAAAACGTGAAAATAGAACACAAGACTTGGACTATAGTCTCCGATTATCTAATATTAAATTGGACTAAATCATTTGAATTTACCCAGAGCCATTTTGAAAGAGGTCATTTGGAAGCAAAGTCAATCTCTCCCTTTTAAAAGCAGAACATCAACAGAAGCTTCATTTTTCTTCCAGCTACCACTTACACTTGCATCCCTTAAATCCAACCAGTTTTTAAAAAAATGTTTCATTGCGTGATGACGCCGCTACAAAAATTCCAGCATCTTAAAATACAAACCTATCAACAAGAATAAGAGCTGGATCCAGCCAGGTGCTGAGCACCTAGACACTGATCCATCAAAGCACTTAAGCACATCCTTCAGCAAGCACATAACCAGAGTACACATCAACACCTTATGGGACTAAGCTCTAAAGGACCAATTCAGGTCACAAAACATTTTTTGTTCATATTCACCCACTTAAAATGCTGTAATAACAAATGCGATTCAAAGGGAAAAAATATATTCCAGCAGCCAATGCTTTCTATAGGGCTCATTTAACAGTTCTGCCTACTTTTGCATGCTAAGTTATGATGATGACCATGTAGCTGTAGAAGTTTAAGATGAATTCTATATTTGTTGTCCTATGTGTGGCTCATTTACCAAAGATCAGTGAAAGATGCCAGATTTCTTAATTGTTTGAATAACTGCTCAGCATTTACATCAGCTTTAATTGTTATTTCCTGGAAATGCTGAGATGAAATTCATCTAACCCTTCCCCCTATTTGTTACATATTTTCTTTTTCCACTGGAAGTTAGTTTTCTCAATGAGCATTACAGTATTTCCTATATACGCACAAGGGTTTCTTTCCCACTCTATTAAAATAGGAATTGTATTGACATCTGCAGTATCATTTAGATCAAATTAAATTAAGTATATTTTTGTTGGAGAGAATCAAATGTAACCATACAGATTCTGCCAGGACCTTAATCATACATATCCACTTAACTCTCAAAGCAAGTATGCAAGGCATATTTTATTTTTAAAGGCAATATAATGACTTATAAATGTATTTTCTCAACATGTACATGGACCCTTGAATATTTCCCAATTTTTCCTACACTTAGTCACATCTCCAGTTTGATGGAGGCTTTGTGCAAAGGCAGGTGACTGATCATGTGTTGCAACGTGCAGGATGTGCACCCGCTGATTGCCATGAAGTACATTGTATCAGAAAAGTTATCTATGCAACCCAAAGGACTAGAAACTTTTAAAAAACAAAAGAGAGAGCTTGTTTTCTGAAGCATCTGAGACTAAAGTAGGGGCCAGATGTATATGTCAAATAGGCTGAATGTGACCTGGGTTACAAAAGTAGAATAGTCCTGGCAGAATTGCTCACATTTGCACCTGCAACCAATTTTGGGTGTAAGACTGAAGTTTATTTTTTAAAATAAAGCCCTTAATGTTACATTTAAACACGGTAGTTCTGGCTATTTCACTTACATTAAGGGACCTGTGGCAACTACATGCAATACATTCATCTCAACACCTGAGTCATTAGTATGACTTAAATTGAAGGGCCTTTTCACCCGAGTGCCCTGTTACTAGCTTAAAATAGCAGCTCTAC
The DNA here is from genome assembly GCF_026122565.2 of Emydura macquarii macquarii. Taxonomy (NCBI): domain Eukaryota; kingdom Metazoa; phylum Chordata; order Testudines; family Chelidae; genus Emydura; species Emydura macquarii. Next base: position 2,675,441 of record NW_027131105.1, on the reverse strand, counting down.
TGTTTCAGCCAACCTATCACAGACACGGCTGTACTTTACCTCCATGAGCGACACTATTTTTCAGGTTCTAGTTGGTTAAATACCTAACAAAAGGTTCCTATCACAGTATGACTGACCCCTTTAAGTGGAAATGGATACAGCTCCACCTCTGATTAATCAGCTGCCTCCCAGTTGAGCCTGTGGGGCAAGGGATCAGGTGGTGGCCTGAACAGCACCTGGTCCTTATAAAGAGCTCAGTTCAGTGGGTGAAATGAAGGGGAAGGAACTTAGCTAGTAGTTGACTTTCAAGCAGATGGTTAGGGCTGTGTGAATAGCAGGAAGCAGGTGGACTCCTGGAGGAGTCCATTGAGTCAGGCTGAGAGAAATGGGGAGAAAGTCTCTGGAAACTGTAGTCCCTGCTGAGCAGAGGAACTGCTTTAGTTTCATATTTTGTCCAAGCTTTTGTTTAACCAATTAATTGTCCCCTGAGGCAAGGGCTTGAAAAATTTTTTGCCATGGCATTGATCCTTCCTGGGCAGGCCAGAGCACCACCAGCTTGCAGTTCCCTAACACACAAAGCTATGGAAAATGTTCAGCTTGACTGGGCAACGATCAGGCTGAAGATAACAGATTATAAATACATGAAGGACTTTTTAAACAACCTGCTATTTTGAAGTGCAATTTATGAAACGTGTGCAGCATATTCTGAAATGAAAGTAATTTCATTTGGATCTGTGGAAGCCAGACTAATGTTTAGTATTGTATTATTGTGATATTGAATGAATCCCATGATCACGCACCAGAAAAAGCAAGTACCATAGTTTTCCTGCACAGTAGTTGAATACATTTCATAGGATTCACACTTGGCATTAATCACAGGTTAGATTCAGCAAATACGAAAATTATCCTGTATAATCAGATTGATCTTGGAACTATTTTACATGGGTGCAGGTAAGGATATAAATCAGATTTGTTATCCTATAGGACACTGCTTTTCATTAGGTACCGAAGTGTGTGTGTGTATAAAAAAAACAACAGAGGAAGCCATTTGCAGAATGCATTCCTATTGCATAAGGATAGAGGATTATCTGTGAAAGTTTTAGCTTAATTCCTTTGGAAGTGAATTAAGATAAACTGAATTAAGGCCACTTTAATTCTGAATGAGAGTGTCCACATGGGTTTAATGCAGTTTAATTAATCCACTTTAAATTCACACCTTTAGTTAATTTGGATTAATTTTCCTGATTATCACTGTATAGACAAGCCCTTGGTCTCTACTTTTGATTTTGGTTGAACTCTGGTGAACCATTATTTGATTTATTCTTGGGACAGGAAGAAAAAGACAGAATACTTACTTTATAAAATAAAAAAAATGAGAATTACTGTACAATCTATATTGAAGTGTACTTGGACTCTGAAAAATGACTATGTAAAAATACCGTCTACTTAATCAACAGCTCCTTATGTGTATTGAGACATCTGCTCTGTAGACTGATAATAAATTTACTATTTAGGGTGTTCTTATGCCTCTTAGCACTGCAGAACAAGCACAGATAAGATGTGAATATACAGTAGGTTCTGTTCCATCTTGTGTGTCTTCAACAGAACTCTGAAAAGTTCTGTTCAGTAACCCCTGTGTAAGCATATTGAATTAAGTGGGGATTTATAGGTCTCACTGAGGCATAATTGGAATACAACGGCATTGCACCGGTTTAAGAAAGGGCCTAATTTGGCCTAAAGAAGCCGTGTTGCTAGCATTAGAACAAAAGAACCAAGTTTGACACTTAGATCCCAAGAGGAATGTGCAGAGATGAAAGTTAGGGAAAATACCCCATGTTTTTACTTGTCAGCTGAGCACATTTGGCTATGGAAATCCTAGAAACACCAACATGGCAACCCTCCTGATGCCATTTTACAGTCACCTGAACTGCACTTTTAAAGTCTTTTGTTTTTAATTTTTAATCTTTGGCTGTTTCTGAGAGAAATTTGTATTGATAAGACAGAGGAACGTTTCCAGATGAGAGGCTGTGCAGTTCTTTTGGTGCCTACTAGCCATAGCGCATCCTGTGCCCAGGGAGAAGCAACCCTATTTGAGCCACATGGTGGGTTCATACCACCACCTGAAGTAATCAAGTACAGCTGAGCCTAGTTAGGGTCAGAGTCCTTTTTGAGACTGGAGGAGAGGAACATTCAGGACACAGAATCCTGCAGAGATGAGCTGCCTTGCTTTAGAAAGCTTTGTTTGGTGTGTATACTGATAAGGTACATGAAGAAAACATAGTAAGAAACTTTCTTGGTTGGTGGTGATGTGATTATACTGGGGGAAGGGAGGAAATCAGTAAAAATCAAAACTCGAAAGTACACGGAGGATTTTTGCTGGTTAGCTTGTGACTTGTGCTGAGTGTCTGTTATCTGTAAAGTTAACATGGCACATCTCCTGCCTAGTTATGGTTACGGAACACCCTACCTCCCACAGGAGGTACAGATGGAGTGCCATTAAACCTGCTTGGGAACTGTCGATCTGTTGGGTTAAGTCTTCCTACTACCAGCTTTTACATCGCAATGCTAGAGTGCACCTCATAGTGAGGTTGCTCTATAGCCTGGATATCCTCATACAATTCCATTGTGACCAGATAGTATCTCCAAAAAAGCTGCTATCCTCTCAGTGTAATGGTGGGAGTCTGGCAAAGTTTACTTTTTTAATACTATCACATTCCTGTTGTCCACTGTAGGTATTAGAAGTTTGACCCTTCACTACAGGTCACGCACAACCATAATGTTCCTTTAATTAGTTTTACCATGTAAAGTTTATATAACATAGAGAAGAAAGAGCTATGATATGCATGGTCACTAAGGTTCAGACTTCAGAAAGATAGAAAAACTTTGATTTTGCAAGGTGGTTATAAGGCTTTATGTTTCTTGGTGATGAGACAGAGCAGACTGCATATTGTTCAAAGAGACATCATGGATTAATTTGCCAACAGTCTATGCAGCCCTAGCAGTTTAAGCTTCAAGGCTGTGTTAAAGAATGAGGAGGAAATAAATTAAAATGGGATAGTGCTCTACATGAGGCATTAAAGCAGTAAAATTTCCTGAGCTAAAATAGCATCACAGAAATTATATGGATCAAGGACAGAGCTTGATTGTGAACATTTGAATAGAAAACCTCTATCTATATTGTCATCTTGCCAAATGCACATTATTTTCTTTTTGGAGAGTCCTGGACCAGCACAAATACAAAGGAAAACCTGCACATGGCTGGAGACCCCCAAAGCATTCACTGGCATTTCCCTCCCTACATAAAATATTGAGGACATGATGCCCTAAGTCGCACTTGCCACTGGTTCTAACGGGACAATGCAGTTGCTGGTCAAATACCTGAAAATTTTGAAAGCCAGAACTCACATTCCTTTTACCCAGAAAAGAGAAAGAGGATTACTCTATGTTGGATTTAGTCTAAAGATGTTTCGGAGCCAATGTTACAGCTTCTTCTAGTCCTCTAAATGGATTGTAGTGAGTGTCTGTGCTTAAAATGAATGCAGTGTGGTGCCTCAATGGGATTCACACAGCATAGCTAGTTTATTCATTAAATTAAATCATCAATAACATTAACAGGAATATTTCCTATCCGTGCTAGGCACTCGTGATTGTATATGGGAGTGATGGTTCTGTGATGAGGATGATTTCTTTCCCCTTAATTTTTTTCCTTGGTGCTTGGTGCTCTGGAGTACTGTGGTCATCAGTAGAACTCATTGGGAATTTTTCACCAAACTATGTTTTTTGTTAGGAAATGCTGATTCATCAAAATTAAAGCTTTTTGTGGGAATGTATCTTTCGATTAAAAAAAAATGTTGTCAGTAAGGTTTCTCAGGTTTGGAATGGATTTCTGTCTCTCGTGTCTACGTATGAGAGAGATGCCAGGATATCCAATAGCCCAGTGGTTAGGGCACTCAACTAGGGGGTAAGGGTCCCTTGTTCAAGTCCCTGCTCTGCCTGAGATGGAGCAGGGCCTTGAACGTGGGTCTCCCACATCCTAGAAAAATGACCTGACTTATTGGCTATGCTGTTGGAGGGTGCTCTCTCTCTCGAAATATTTTATGGGAGAAAGAAAGGTCTAGTTTTAGTTCCAGTGCAGACTGAAAACAGCTGTAAAAACCTCAACTTTTCATAAGATTGAATTCTTGTTTCCCAGCCACCCTTGGGCACCAGTTGTGACAGATACTGCAATCCCATGCAGTACCTTTTTTGGGAACATAGTGTATTAAGGTTATGAATGGTTTATGTATCATGGTGGGCCAAGAATTGTATGCAACTCTGTACATGGAAGGTTACCAGAAGAGAGGGTTGTATAGAACTCCAGGAGGGCAGGGTGGTTTTATTATGTTTTCTCTGTAAGGTTCTTACCTTAAGAATGAAGATGGTTGCTTAGAAAGAGCTGTGTGGTAATTTGTAACTGCTGGCAATATGCCATTCATAGCCCTCGGGGAGGAAGCAAGCACAAGTGCTGGCAATTTGGCAGAATGGCTTGCTGGGGATATCACAGTGGATGGCAGGGGGCTGTGCAGTGTTAAAACTCCCTGGTCAGAAGTAGGAGATAAGGGTGCCTGTCCAGAGACAGGTGATGGCTGGAGATCTGAGACCTGATTGGGCACTCCTGGACCCATGCACCATGCACGGATGACTACAGGTGCAGTTCCACTGAAACTAGTCTGTTTTGAAATGATCCTGGGGAGTGCCCATCGAGTATCACAGCTCAGGCAAGCTCTGTGGGATCTGCTGCTCCTATGGCGCTATGATTCTAGCACCTGGGTGGTCCCAGTCCTCGCTCCCAACTGTCTTCAACATTGCACTTGTCCCTGAGTCCCAGGCATCTTGCCTTAGTGATCCCTGCATGGTGAGTGCCACACAACCTGCCCTTGTTGTTCTCTTGAGCAGGAAGAGGAGAGCAGCAGCAGCAGCATCACCTCATTATCTTCTGCTGACCCATCATGGCTCAGCTGATTCATCACGTGATGAGGTGTGAAACTTCATCTTCTGGGAAATCCCCAGAACTGATTTTCCCTCATCTATATTGAAGAACAGCCATCATCCTTGCCTTGCTATCCCCTAAGGTGGGTGTGTGGGGTTGTTTTTTTGGTTTGTTTCATGTGCAGCATTGTGTTGGTTTTGCATAACTTTAAAACCTGTGTTGAGTCACGTGGCTTTCGTATAAATGATGTGTGCATCTAGGATGCGTGGCAAGTGAGAGCAGGATGTAAGCCATAACTCAAAGTATAATGGTCTCAGTTTATAATTTCCTAAATATGAGTTACAACTTGGTTTAAAAAAATGGTTATCCTAGATAATAGGGTTGGTAGTGGATGGCTTGGTTCTGGGTCATCTAACCTGACCCCATTCATCAAGCAGGATCTGATGCTACTCTACTTTTGCCATAACCTTATTATACCTTGTCATAAAATCATCTAACCTTGTTGTAATTTTAAAGAGATTATTATTGTGTTGTGTGATCTGTGATCAGTTCCTCTCCTGGGGGCAGTGGAAGGTCCACATACCCAGGAGGAATTCATTCTCTTTGTAATGAGGTCAGATGCTGCTAAACAAGCGGCTTGATGGTGTTAGAACTGTTCACATTTGTCATCTTGGCGCCTTCAAATTTTTACACTTTGCTTTTGGCATTATTTAAGATGTCTATAGTCTCACTGCCTGTGTCATTGTCTCAGTCGAATAGAAATTAGTCCAAATAATCTACTTATAACATCTGATAGGTACTGAGAACTACACGCCTCTTGGCCCATTTCTATTCCTATTTAGGCATAGTTAAAATCCTAATGAAAATGATGCCTGTACAAATCAATCATTGTCTCCCTGTAGCAAGCTAATTAATCCCTGTCAGTCTGAATTCCATCCACTTCACTCAGCTAGTGCTGCTGTTGTGGGTGTACCAGATCTCATCTGCTCAGCTCTCATGGTCACTATTAATCACTATACAAGGTACTGTGGAGTCTTTCATCATTTCTCTCATGCTTTTAACATAGTTTTACTGTCCAAGCTGGGATAACAAAATCCACTCCTTCTGTGTGATTTTCTTCTCTTGCTTTTACTCTCAAGGAAGTAGTTTCTCTGACCTTTTTCTGTATCTCTGAGAACTATCCTTGAAATGCCATCCTATCAATTTTATCAGTGATATACTATAGCCTAATTGATTTGTGTATTGATTATTGATTAATTTCTTAGACCACAGGGGTAAGTCTCCTGTACAGCTACAGCATCAGGAAGACTATTGCCAATGTTGTTTAAACAAGAGACTCGAGGAGCACAAGAGAAAAAATTGATATTTATTACAAGTCTCTTTATTAACAAATCCATTAAACAAATAAATAACTGAAACATTGAAATATAACAGCCGATAGAGTGCAAAGTAATTAGCCCTATGACTGGCATCACTCACATCTCCTACTGGGGAACCCTGGAGTGTCTGTTGTCATCTTCCTCATCATCACTAGTGTGTGTCATCGTGGCAACAGCACTCATTTGTTATGCTGATACCCACTGGGATTTATACATGTTTATGAGGGCTTCAGTTCTTCGAGTGATTGCTCATGTCCATTTCACTATAGGTGAGTGCACGCCACCGTGCACAGTTCCCGGAACTTTTTTTCCCTTAGCAGACCCCATAGGGCTGGCTCTGGTGCCCCCTGGAGTCCCGCACACATGCCACAGTATATGAGGCACTGCCTGCCCTAAGCCGCCTCAGTTCCTTCTTTCCGCCCATGACGGTTGCTGGAACTAGCCTTGCTCTCTGCAAGTACTATTCCCCTTGTTTGAACTGTTGTTATTCTAAGTAGTTTAGTTAGTTTTAAGTAGTTGTTAAGTGTAGTTAGATAAGTAAGTGCCTGCGGGGACTTAGAGAGGCCAGGCTATGCCTCGGTCACCAGGATTTAAGCCGTGTGCCTTCTGCAGGAAGGCTTTCCCACTCAGCGATCCCCACGATTGGTGCCTTAAGTGCTTGGGGGAGAAGAGCACAGAAAAGACAAGTGCAAAATCTGCAGGACTTTTAAATCGCGGACTCAGAAGGACTGAGAGATCTGGTTAAAAGCCCTGCTCATGGAGGCAGCGCTCCGCCTGGCGTCCAAGCTGTCCCTCTCTACCTCGGCACCAAGCGTCACCTCGGTGCAGAGTGCACCGTCAGCACCGGCCTCGACTCAGCACCAAGCTACATCCCCGATGCCGAAAAAGAAGAAACAGTGCACGGAGCGCAGACACTCCCCTGCGCTGTCGGTATGGGCAGAGTTGAATGCAGAGATGCACCGAGCTTGCCCGTCAAGTCTTCTCCGGTGCCTGCATCTCCACGCGGGGAGCCTCCCCTGACTCCTGGAAGTGGGAGAGTGCCCCTGCCAACGCCGTCGACACCGGAGGCTTTTCAGGTGGCAAGAGCCTTGTTGGCCTTGCCTATGCCACCTCCGTCTCCTCCCTCCCCCCCAAGAGAGAAGGGGCCGGTGTCCCAGGACAAGCCCACGTTAGGTCCCCCTAAAGGGCGGTGGAGATCCCCGGTACGGGGAGGAAGATCTGCCGCTGTGGGTAGAGCGAGGACGCTCGCCCGGCAATCGCTCCAGGTTGGCATCGGTGAGTCGGCCTGCTTTGACTGAGGACGAGGAGTCTCCCTCTCAGCCCAGGGCAGGCCAAGAGGTGGCACGGGTCAAGGTCTGCCAGATGGCACTCGGACAGCTCCCGTTCCAGATCCCCGGCACCGAGGAGTTCGCCCACACCGAGGCGGCGCAGAATCCGGTCACCATCGGAGGACCCGGCACCACACAGTCCACGACGCAGAACCCGGTCGCCGGAGTCCAGGTCGGCACCACAGAGTTCGGAACAATGCCTATCTTGGTCACCGAAGGGCAAGCGGTGCCGCAAGTCATTGATACTGAGATGGTGCTCCGGTACCAAGAGTGCGTCGGAGCGCACCTCCATCCATCAGTACCGCTCACGGTGACAGAGGCTGTCCTCATTGTCCTCCAGGTTGGAGGCATCGAGAGGACGGTCCCCAGCATGGAAGGGCACCCGGAACCAAGGACATGCACAGCACCACCAGTCCAGTGGCTCGGGATCCCACAGGGAGGACAGTCGTCAGGACAGCCGACGCCCCCACAAGGCGTCACAGCAGGTGGCGCAGTCAGCCTCAGGTTGGCCCCAGGGACAATGGCCTCAATAATGGCTGCAACAATGGCCTTATTGGGCCCTATGGGGCATCCAGATGGGTCTGGGGCCCCAATCCATCCTGTCATTGAGGGTTCAGTCCATGCCTCAGGCCCATAGACACCACTCCTTGGATGAGGAGTCGGACCCCATGAAGGGACCCTTTAAGGGCATACGTCAGGTGGGGGAGCACCCGCAGGACACGCCTCAGCAGCCATCTTTCTCCTCACCAGATGAGGCAGTCTCCCAGGACCACATGGTGCCATTAGAGGATTTCAGGATGCACTAGGAGCTGCTCAAGAGGGTGGCCTCTAACCTGGGGCTGGAGGTGAAGGAGTTATAGGAGGCAGATGATACTCTCTTCAATGTGCTGGCAGTGGCTGCCCCAGCGAGAGTGGCCTTACGAGTCCACGATAGGGTCCTCAAAATTGTAAAGGCCCTGTGGCAAACCCCTTCCTCGGTCGCCCCTACGTCAAGGGTGGCCGAGAAAAAGTATTATGTCTCAGCCAAAGGGTTCGAGCATTTGTTCACTCACCCGGCCCCAGGAACCCTAGTGGTAGATGTAACCAACCAGCGGGACAGGCAAGGTCAGCCAGGTTCCACTCCTAAGAAAAAAGAGAACAAAAAGTTGGATTTGTTTGGGAGAAAAATGTATTCCATGGCAGCCCTGCAGTTCAGGATTGCCAACCATCTGGCCCTCCTGGGGAGATATAATTTTAATTTGTTGGACTCCATCAGGTGGTTTGCTAAGGCCCTGCCCCAGCACCAGGCCGCAGACTTTACCACCATCCTGGATGAAGGAATCACGGTGGCTAGGGCAGCCCTCCAGACGTCCAGTGACGCTGCTGACTCAGCAGGTAGGGCCATAGCCTCCGCCATTTCCATGAGGAGGTGCTCGTGGCTGCAATCTTTGGGCCTGTCCCAGGAGGTGCAGCAATGAATCCAGGTCCTCCCCTTTGATGGGTCGGCCCTATTCTCCGATCAAACTGATGTGAAGCTGCACAGTCTGAAGGACTCCAGGGCCACGCTTCTATCCCTGGGCCTTTACACACCCCAGGCTTCCAGGCAGCAGTTACGGCCCCAGGCACAGCAGCAATCAAGGCCTCCACTTAGGCCCTTTCAACCCTACAGAAACAGGGGGCTTAGGAAATCAGATCAGCCCCTCAGCTCATCCTCAGCCCCCCAGCAGGGGCCCCCCAGAGGGTTGGGCAATTGGAGGAGGCAGTTTTGATGGTGAACCCACGGGTGGCACCCCTACTGCTCTCCTGGATTCGCCCCACCCTTCCTAAACAGGTTAAGGCCCTTCTATCCCGAATGGGCAAAGATCATGTCGGACCGTTGGGTCTTCGGGATAGTCTCAGGGGGCTATGCCCTACAGTTTACTTCTAATCCCCCACCCCCAACAACTCCATCCCTCTTCAGGGACCCCTCTCATGAGCAACTCCTCTTGCAAGAGGTGGACACCCTCTTCAACATAGGAGCAGTGGTTATGTTACCTCAAGGCAGAAGGAGAAGGGATTCTATTCGAGGTACTTCCTCATCCCCAAGGCGAAGGGGGGTCTGAGACCCATATTAGACCTACATCATCTAAACAAATATGTCAAACGACTCAGGTTTTGCATGGTTTCCCTAGCCTCCATAATCCCTTCTCTGGATCCAGGATATTGGTACGCCGTCCATGACCTCAAGGATGCATACTTTCATGTGTCCATCCTCCCCAGCCACAGGCACTTCCTCCGTTTCATGGTGGCTGGCTCCCACTATCAATTTACAGCCCTCCCCTTTGGCCATCTTCAGCTCCAAGGGTGTTCACCAAATGCATGGTGGTAGTGGTGGCCAACCTGAGATGAAAAGGTGTGCAAATCTTCCCTTACCTGGACGATTGGCTGATCAGGGGCAGGTCCAGGTCCCAAGTGCAGGAGAGCGTGATCCTCACTTGTTTCACATGCAGCAGGCTGGGACTGCTCATAAATGAGCAGAAGTCTACACTAACCCCAGTGCAATGTGTAGAATTCATTGGGACTACCCTGGATGCCTCCCAGGCCAGAGCCTTCCTGCCTCAGCCACATTTTGAGGCGATGGTCTCTATCATCTCCCAGCTCCAACGATGCCCCACGACAACAGCCAGGCACTGCCTACAGCTGTTAGGACACATGGCAGCCTGCACATACGTAGTGAGACTAGCTCGCCTGAGGCTCAGACCACTTCAGGCATAGTTGGCCTCAATATATGTGCTGAGCAGACACCCACTGGATTGGGTGGTCACAGTTCCCCCACCTGTCCTAGCCTCCCTAGACTGGTGGAGGTCTCCCAGGGCAGTGTTGAAGGGCGTTCCATTCAGAGAACTGGTCCCGTCGGTCACACTAATCTCCAAGACCTTGGCTGTGGGATGGGGAGCCCACATCAGCACCAACCTAAGCACTCAGAGGCTCTGGTCGGGGCAGGAGAGGCACCTGCACATCAACGTGAAGGAGCGGAGTGCTATTCACCTAGTGTGCAGGGTGTTCCTCCGATTCCTGACAGGAAGAGTATTGCAGGTGCTGATAAACAACACCGCAGCTATGTTTTATATAAACAGGTAGTGGGGAGCGTGCTCCTCTGCTCTCTGTGAGGAAACTACCTGTCGGTGAGGCATGATTTCCATTTAACTGCCTCTCACCTCCCGGGAGTGAGGAATGTCGAGGCGGATCACCTCAGCAGGTCGTTTCTACCCCGCCACGACTGGTTGTTGTACCCAGAGGTCATGACTACGATCTTCCAGAAGTAGGGTGTTCCCCAACTGGACCTATTCGCGTCGGCCTAGAACACCAAGTGTCCGAGGTTCTGCTCGCTCTGGGGTCGCGAGACTGGGTCCATTTCCAACGTGTTCCTCATCAACTGGACGGGGACCCTCATGTATGCATTTCCGCCCATTCCGCTCCTGCCCAAGGTCCTGCTGAAAATAAAGAGGGACAGGGCAGATGTTATACTCATCGCTCCGGCCTGGCTGAGACAGCACTGGTTCAGCATGCTTCTGGACCTTTCGATTGCCCCGCCCCTGGAGCTCCTGAGATGGCATGACCTTCTCTCCCAGGACCATGGTTGCCTGTTGCACATGGACCAGGACTCCCTGCACCTCATGGCCTGAAGGCTCTGTGACTGACGGAGGGAGAGAGAGCCTGCTTGTTGCAGGTCCAACAAGTCTTACTTGGCAGCAGGAAACCTTCTACACAGGTCGTGTATTGGGCTAAGTGGAGGTGGTTGGGCGGAGTCCCAGGGTATTCCGCCGAGCCTGTCACCTATACAGGTGATCCTGGAGTATCTGCTCCAGTTAAAGCTCCAAGGTCTGGCACTGGCCTCATTGAGGGTTCACCTGGCGGCCATTTCGGCCTTCCATCAGCCGCTAGAGGGGAGATCCCTGTTCTCCCATCCCATGTCGGTCAGGTTCCTCAAGGGCGTGGAGAGGCTTTATCCGCAGGTCCGTGACCCGGTGCCTCCCTGGGATCTCAACCTGGTCCTCTCGAGACTCACGGGGGGGCCCCCCTTTGTACCCATGGCTTCATGCCCCCTGCTCATGCTTTCATGGAAGGCAGCCTTCCTGGTGGCCATTACGTCAGCTAGAAGGGTCTCTGAAATTAGGGCCTTGACCTCGGAGCCACCTTATACCGTGTTTTATAAGGATAAGATGCAGTTAAGGCCACATCCAGCCTTCCTGCCCAAGGTTGTTTCCCAATTTCATTGTAACCAAAATATTTTTCTCCCCGTGTTTTTTCCCAAACCACACGGTTCGGAGGAGGAGAGGAGATGGCATTCGCTGGATGTGAGACAAGCCCTGATCTTCTGCATCGAGCGTACAAAGCCGTTCTGGAAATCGATGCAGCTCTTCATCACAGTGGCTGACAGAATGAAAGGCTCACCTGTCTCCACCCAGCACATCTCCTCGTGGATTACATCATGCATCAAGTTCTGCTATGAGCAGGCGAGGGTGCCGCTTGCGGGAACCATCACAGCACACTAAACCAGAACTCAAGCCTCGTCTATGGCCTTCCTGAATAGAGTGCCCCTGCAGGACAGTTGCAAAGCTGCCACCTGGTTGTTGGTGCATACCTTCACGTCCCACTACACCATCGTCCAGCAGGCAAGAGAGGACGCGGGATTTGGCAGAGTGGTGCTGAGGGCAGCTCACTGGTAACTCCGACCCACCTCCAAGGTATTGCTTGTTAGTCATCTATAGTGGAATGGATATGAGCAATCACTCGAAGAAGAAAACAAGGTTACTTACCAGTAACTGATGTTCTTTGAGATGTGTTGCTCATGTCCATTCCACAACCCACCCTCTGTCCCTGCTACCAGAGTTGGCAGAAAGAAGGGACTGAGGGGGCGTAGGGCCGGGAGTGTCTCATATGCTGCGGCATGTGCGTGGGACTCCAGGGGGCACCAGAGCCGGCCCTATGGGGTCTGCTAAGGGGAAAAAAGTTCTGGGAACTGTGCACGGTGGCGTGCACTCACCTATAGTGGAATGGACATGAGCAACACATCTCGAAGAACATCAGTTACTGGTAAGTAACCTTGTTTTTCCTTATTTGAACTCCTCGCCCCATGACTGTTGGGGTGCCCCATTTTTCATAGTCTGCTTAATTTTCCTTATACTCATTAATATGTATATCACTCAATCACTACAACAACTTGTGGTTGCATATTGCTGACAACCTGTATCTGCAAAACTTCCCAAAATATTCTAACTGAGTTTACCTGATACCTTGAAATATGGATTTCCTAAATATCGGCAGTTTAGCAACACTTATTAAATGCAGCATTCTGTCGTATGACATCTTGTGATATAGGGTCATTGTTATCTTGTGAAAAGCTACGTTCTAGGGTCACTTAGTGGTTAGTCACTTATGTCAAGTCTTTAAGGCCTTGTTTGGCTAAGTTAAATAATGTAAGCCTGAAGTCTGTAGGACCCATGTTAGAAGATTAAATAACACTTACTTTTCACCTCTGTATCCTAAATATACCTGATATTGTTTGTTGTTGGCTACAGTTCCAAATGTGTTTATACAAGTCTGGTCAGATGGGAGTATATAGACCCTGTCCTGAAGTTGCCAGAGAATGAAGAAGTCCTCCTCCTGGAGCTAGGCAGAAGCCCTGAGTTGCCTGTCCTGAGTATAGGGATTTGTGGGCTAGCTGTGGGGAACTAATTAATTTTCCAACACATACTATCAGAGGGATATGCTATGATTTGTCTGGGGCTTTGAAAGGTAAGATGCTTTTTGGTCACATCTACACTTCAGGCTTGAGGTATAAATTCCAACTCAAGGAGACGTATACCCTGGCTAGCTCTAATTGAGCTAGCACACTAAAAATAGAAGAGTAGCCACAGTGGTGCAAGCAGCAGGAGGGATTAGCCCTCCTGACTATGTACCCATTGAAGGTACTAGGCGTGTACTTCAGTGGCTAGCCCCCTCATGCTGCTGTGGCTACACTTCTATTTCTAGCACACTAGTTCAATCAGAGCTAGAACAGGAATGTCTACTTGAGCTGGAATTCATACCTCCAGATCCAAGTGTAGCTGTTCCCTTTGTGTTACAACAAATCATGTCATACCAGTATCTAAACTCTACTTCCAACTCACCATCTTTATGTACATCAAATGAGTAGTGTTCATCTCTCCACTGCTCTTAATGTCTGCTCTCACAACACTTTTCCCTTTGAGGTAGCTCACAATGTGAACGGACTTAATGATACATGGCACCTGACTTTCAACTTTGAAAACACTGTAGCTTTGCTGCTTTCTGGTGAGAACCCAATCCATGTAATAATCTTAGAATCCAAGTTCAGTGGCTTCACCCTGACCTATATGTTATGTTTTACTCAAATGCCTTTGCAGTCTTATTTGATAATACTTCATCATTCAGTAAACACACTGATGGCATGACATCTCATTTTTTGCCAAATTAAGCTTTTTATGTAGGTTCAAGAATTGCTTCAGTGGTGATTCATCCAGCACCTAAATTAATGTGGCTCTTCAGTTATTTTAATATGGCTGATCTATATATTGTAATGGACACACAATTTGATCAGATCTGTCAAACCACTCTTTAAAGCCATTAAATGTGCTCTGAAACAAAGCAGCCAGAATTATAGTGCGATGTTACTTTTGTGAACGCTATTGTAAATGTGTCAGAATTCATTCTGGCTATTAACAGGTTTTTGTTTGAATAGATCTTGCTGTTACAATTGGTAATTGCTGTCATCAATAAAAACTCATGCTGGTTTCAGCAGTAAAACCAGCCTGTTTATATAGAGAATCCAAAAGTGAATAGTACCTTAAATATGTATTTTCCTATATTCTTGCCAGGCAGGCTGCAAGATTAAGTCTTCCTCTAACTAAGGAAGGCATCCAAACAGTAAAATGCAGAACTTCAAGTGCCACCATCTTACAAATCAAAGCCAGTGAATCTTAAGGTAGGGGGCAAGATGGCTGTCTTTCAGGCATACTGTAAATGCCTGTTTCTGAGGATTTGAAGCCCACTATTCATCTGAAAGGCTGAAAACTAGAAAGGATTATAATGAATCACATATCAACAGGACACAAACATACACATGAAGAGGCAGTCCTTGAACCAAAACACTTACTTGCTGAGAAGCTAAGGGTCTTAAAAACATGAGAGGGATACAATCAAAATATATATAAATGTAATAGCTATTATATTCTTGGATAATATGGTTGGGGCCATATAGTATAAGAATGGGGGCAGATGTATTTTTAATTTTAAAAATCTATCCATTATACTTGCTTACTCTTCAACCTAGCCATTATGAATTGGCCAGTTTTTTGTAGACATCACAGAAAAAGTGGATCTTGAAGGAGACTAAGGGCCTTACGGATTGGTTCAGGGTGGGTGTTCCAGGGTAAGAGGCAGTGTGTGAGAAGACAGACTGTTGTGGGAGATGCACATACATGGGTGATCAAAGATAGCCTCATTGGCAGAGCAGAGAAAGAGTGGGGCAATGCAATGAGAAGGAAGGATAGGAAAAGAGGCAGGGGTGACATGCAGGGGAAAAGGGGAACCAGTGTCAGACTATGAGTGGTACAGTTTGGCCCCAAGATTTCTTCAGCACCAGATCAAAGTATTATATTGTTTATAAAGTTCAGTTGTGCTTCCATGATTCTAGTAGCTGGTCCTTTCTCCAGCTCTTTATATAACTGATGCCCACTATGTGGAGTGAGTGGGATGTGGGTATGAGTGAGTGAGAGATAGAGAACGTGTGGGTCTCCTCTAGGTCAGCTGTTAATGTTTTTGGGCTGTTCCACTCAAAGTAAATATTTAAAATATCTTCTGATACTTAAAGTTACCCAGATACATAACACAGAACAGGCAAATGAACTCAATCAGCTTAAAAAAACCCAAAACTGGTTACATAAAATCTCTTGCAGTCTCTGTGTTGCTGTACAAATTCTGTCTTTTCCCAAGATCTGATAATTTATCAATGACCATTCTTAGGGATAGCTCTGTGTACCATAGCTTAGTGTCCCATGGCTCAAGTTGCATCCTTAATATGCAAACAAGCCAGGGATTCATTTTTCAAAAGAACATTGAGGTGTTTATTCTCTTCTCTAACAGATCATTGCAGAATTCCTAAACTGTTCCTTGTCTGGTTTGATAAAGAAACTGAAAGAACCCATAAATCATGGCATAGCACCCAAAATATATAAACCACTTCGTAATTGTATTCAAACTGCTAATAAATGAGTCTCATTTTCTCATTGTATTCATTGATAGCTGATAGCTTTTCATAAAGCTAAAACATTTTAGTTTCACAGATATTGAATTTGTAATGAATGTAGTAATGACTTAATTCATGTTCTCCTCCTACACAAAACTATTTAATTTATGCATGTCAAAACTTATCAAGTAAATGTAACATTACGTACATATCTTTCAAATTATACTGGTTATCCACAGATTACACAGAATGTGGATTTGAGTATTAGAAGCACAAATCCTCCCTAAAGAATCTAATGTGCAAACATGGAAGCAACTATTGTGCAACTATGATCTCTTCAAACGTTAGATGTTAAGCAGGGTTAGATCTCCACAGTATGTAGATAGGAGAGCCCAAATTCACTAGGAATTAGTATTGACGACATAGTAGCAACCCTTACCCCTTGAGGGTACACTTGAATATGTCATCATGTGTTAATATGTATTAACTAACAGGGTTGTAAAATCTACAGTAGTTAGCATACAAATGTTTACTGGTTGTTAGCCTTTACTGGTTGTTAGCCTTTAAGGTGCTACAGGATTCTCGTTGTTTTCATTGAATTAAAATACGACTAAAAATTCAAGTGTAGTTATTGTTGATTGAACATCAACATACGCCGCAAAAATAATGGTAGAGGACACTGTGCTGTTAAATTCCTGTTCTAAATAGCTAAATCATTATTCAGCATTTAAGCAGCAAGAGTTCAAATCCAGAGGTGGGGAATGAACTGGTGTGGGTGTAGGTATATATGGAGGTGGGGGAACAAACTCAGATTCATTTTCAGCATGAATCTTGTGCCTCCATTCCAGCTCCTGATCCTCTTGCCTTCTCTTCATCATGACATTGGAGTTTGAACTGTCCCTTAATGGAAGGATTTCTTGGAGGGGAGGGAGGAAGACGGTGCAAAAAAAGTAGTATTGAGGCTGCTACCTTCTTAGCAGATTGTCCTGGGGTATGGAGGAAAGGACAATGCACACAGTGCCTGCATGAGTATAGTATCTCGTAGAGGGGTGGCCAAACCACAGCTTGCAAGGCAAATGTGGCTTTTTTGACAGCTCAAGTACGGAATTCACACTCTCTCCATCACTTCACTAATCCTTGCCTGCATTGCTGCTGGGAGCAGGAGCTCAGAGGGGCCTATCGGAGACCAGCCCTTGTCAGTGAAAGGAGTATGAAGTGCCAAGGGGAGGATTCAGTGGCTGGCCGCATGGAGAGGAGATGGAGCAGGGGAGCTCATTTGGCTCTAAGACAAAGCTTCCTTCCATCAGCCTGTTTTGTTCTCCCCCAGCACTGACTCTGCGTGTGTCTGCTCCAGTTCAGACAACCGCTCTTGTAAGTGGTGGTGGTGGACAAGCCAAGCGGTGAAGGAAATAAGGGGGAGGGAGGGAATGGAAGTCCCAAGCCCCGGTAGGTGCCTCCTATGGGACTGAAGCCCCACGATCCTCTTCCCCACCACAGGGCAGAAGACCAATATCCAGGATGGAGACCCACAACGCCTCTAGCGCTAGCAGCAAGTGGCTGTGAAACAGTAAGTAGGATGTTAATATTTTTAAAATGCATGTGTAAAAGTTGTGCATGTCTTGCAGCTCTCGCACTTCTCAATCGTATGCAGTTCCAAGGGTCAGTAACTTTGACCACCCCTGATTTAATATGCTGGGGTCCTGATCCCTGTCTTGGACCTGTTCCTGCACTCTCAGCCCACTCGGTGGAACAATTGACAATTATGGTCCTAAAATAAAGACACCCCCTCAAAATGCAACCCTGGGAAAATCTTTTTGTAATGATTCACAAACATAAGGTTGGACTTTGAGTGAAAAAATCCCTGAAAACCATGTTTAAAGAAGATAAAGAAATATTGACACTTCTGAGTGATGTACCTATGCTGCTTTAATCCCCCGTGTAGACACAGCTAGGTCAGTGGAAAAATACTTCTGTCAACCTAGCTACTGTCGCGCAGGGACATGGAGTTCCTACAATGATGGAAATGCCATTTCATCACGGTATGAAGCATCTACACTACAGCACTACAGTAGCATAGCTACAGTGCCATAGTTGTGCCACAGCAGCACCTGAGGTATAGTCATGGTCTAGATATTTCATAAATAAATAAATACCTCCCTCCCCCGCAAACTGCAAGTTTTGATACGGAAATCCTCATTTTACCTATTAATAATGCTATCAGGAGGATAACATCACCTGTCTTCCTGCCTGTTATTCAGTCACAGTGTGCTCATATTTTGCTATTTTTAATATTGTTACCTGCATTGATTTTCTAATTTTCTTTGTTTTAAAAATTTTCTTCACTTATTCAGTTCTTCAGCAACTAAATAAAATAGAGGTGAATTATCTATATAAAGTGCTTAAATGGCCCTTATTACCATAGAATCCAAGCACCTCACACCACCCCTTCAAGTAGAGAAATGGTATTATTTCCTCCTGCCCCCTGCCACTCTTTTACAGAAGGGGAACTAAGGCACAGAGAGCCTCAAGGACAGATTTTTAAATGAATGGGCGTTATGTACCTAAATATCTTTTAAAATTCAAGCCCAAATAGCTTGCCCAAGGTCACACAGGAAGCCTGTGGCAGAACAGGGGATGTAAAGCAGGTCTCCTGAGTCCTGGGCTACTGTCCTATCCACTGAGCCATTCTTCCCAGTATGTTCTCATTTTCACAACAAAGTACAAAGTTCCAAGGTAGTATTCCACAAGATCCAGAAATTCCATCAGGCTCATGTCCTGTCTTGACAGTTTCTCAAGTTTCCTGTCAAGATAACTTTCAATTTATATAACATAAGAGAAAATATTGACCATGTGAATTAATGACATTCCATAACTGATATAAACACAACACATCTACTATTTTATGGTATTTACTGTGATTCTGTGCATTTCTGTCACCCATTTGTTCCACTCAGCTAAGTCAGTGACATTTAGGACCCAATTCAGGAAATCTTCCCTATTTGGGAAAGCATTCAAAGTCCAGCTGAAGTCAAAGGGACTTGAATACATGCTTGAAGTTAAACATGTGTTCATGTGCTTTCCCAAATAGGACCTTAAAGAGGTCAAAGTCTTCCTCCAATAGGAATATCCAATCCTGGAAAGTTTAGTGAATGACATTGGCAATAATTCTTGCTTTTTTATTCTGTTCTGTTAATGTATTTATAAAATTCTTTGTATTTGTTTATAAATTTGCTTCCATGTCCTATACACATATAATATACATCTGGCAAAGCACGTCCATTTATGGCTCAATGGGCATACATTATGCATCCTTCATGTTCACTTCACTTTAATGCTACATTAAAAGTGCATATGCAGGATCAAGGCAGCATGTTCCTGCAACCAAGTCATTACTAATACAACTGGAGAAAACAGTCTCTCCATGTAAACTAGGACACTAGCTACCTCAAACGATTCTGTCCTGGGAAAGGTGGATGGGAATAAAATTGGACAAATACTTCCTAGGGAATAATTTAATTGATTGATGTTGCCTCTCTTTTTTTAAAGTTTTTATTAATTTTCCCAAATATACCAGATTCATCATTTCACGCTGTCTGAAGTGGCTCACAACTGAGTGCCAGTCTCAGGTCAGACTGCCAGAAAACAGGGCAGATACCCCAAAATGGTGGTATATTCTGTAATTAGATTTCACCACGCCAGTAACAAATGTGCACTCCTGGATCCCTATACTAGTTTCACCAGGGAGTCAGACAGTCCCCTTAGGGTCTCCAGTCCATTTTGCCACTCAGACAAACTGGACTTTGTGATACTGGTCGCTATACCAAATATCACATCACATCAGGTTACTCCCAACCCCAAAGAGTCAGTCACTTACCCCCAAGTCAATGGATACTCTCCATCTTACACCAAAGAGATCACTAGCAGCCAATTTCTCTAATAAACTAACTAAAAGTTTATTAGCTAAGAAAAGGAAATGAGAGTTATTGATAGGTTAAAGCAGTCATCAATATTTAGTGGGGATCAACTTTTCTATTTTTGCAGGATTAATTTTTTAGCAACCAAAGCTGCACATTGTAACTATGAGGCCAGGTATTTTCCAGGTACAGGAATATATCCAAGAATGAAATTTAAGAGGAAGAGGATACACTAATTCTCATTCAATCTGAACTCCAGGAGGGTCTGTGAGGTCATACCTAATAGCCACAAAGATGCCAGGCTTAAAAAAAAGGGAGATATGATAATTTTCCAAGTTGGGAAAATGAAATCCTCCCAGATAGGGGGAGCTGCAAATTGTTCAGAGCCAGTTTTGGTTTCTTCCCTGTGCCCCCAAAGAAACATTCTGAAAATATTATTGAATATTATTGAATTTCTCTTTAAAAGCTTGAATAATAAAAACAAGGAGACCTCTCAGGATACAAAATCCTGGGAAGGACTTTCATTTTAATTATATTATTTTACCCCACCAGCTGAGGGTTAGTGAACTCCATCTCCCCGATTCATTAGCCACTTGGGCAATAATTGGTTCTAAATTTATTTTAGGGATGTCCTGAATAATTTTGGGAATCAGTATTCCTAAATCTTTCATATAGGAAAGTTACCATTGAAAGTCCAAATCTGAGAAAAGGCCTTTGTGGGCATATTTGTTAATATCTAAGATTTCTGATTTACCCCCAATTAATTTTATATCCTAAGAGAAATCCAAAGTTAATAGTGGTTAGAAGGTTAGGAATGGTAACCTGGCTTAGATATATATACAAGAGCATCATCTGCCTAGAGCATAAATTTGTGCTCTGTTTGACCTTCCTGTTAACATGAATATGTTGATTTACTTAGATGACAATGGCTAAAGGTTCTACAGCTAAATCAAACAGAAGAAGAGAAAGGGGGCATCCTTTCTGGAAATAAGGCAGAAATAATATCATTGGTAACTACCCTGGAAGTTGGGTTTAAGTATAAAAGCTTAGTCCAAGCAATAAATTGTTTACCAAATCCAAATTTTGCTAACACATGAAAAAAATAGTCCCAGACTATGCAGTCAAAGGCCTTTTCAGCATCTAAATAAATGGCAGCTAAGGGTTCTTTAGAATCTATTGAAGTGGCAATAATATCAAGCAGCTGACACAAATTATCAGAGTCATGTCTATTACAAAATAAGCCTACCTGATGTATGTGTATTATGTGTAAGAGAACTTTGTCCAGTCCCATAGCAAGAGCTTTAATTAAAATCTTAGCATCACTGTTGATTAAAGAAATTGGCCTGTAATTACTACATAGTCCAAGGTATTTCCCAGGTTTAGGAATAATTGAAATTACAGCTTCTTTTAGAATAGGGAGGAGACTTTGCTCATTCTTGGCCTCACTGAACAGCTTCAGTAATGTAGGTGTTAAAGTTACAGAGAAATTATTTTGTAAAATTCAATTGGGATCACATCTGTGCTAGAACTGTTTCTGACCTTCGTTTCTTTTATAGCCCGAATCACTTCTGTGATTTCTAAAGGGGCAGCTAAAAGTTTCTTCTTGTAGATCAATTTATAGATTATGTAATAATTATATT
This sequence comes from Emydura macquarii macquarii, assembly GCF_026122565.2. Taxonomy (NCBI): domain Eukaryota; kingdom Metazoa; phylum Chordata; order Testudines; family Chelidae; genus Emydura; species Emydura macquarii. The sequence goes on along the minus strand of NW_027131105.1, from coordinate 2,654,005 downwards.
GATTACTTAAGAATTCCCAGTTATCACTTTGAGAGTAGACAGGTTCCTGTCCCAAGATCAGGCCCAGTATTAAAATTACTATATAGTTGGGAACCCCAACGTGCACAGTTGCAACACACACTATAGGAACTCTTCTATATATACAAATAGTTTATTAATGCATTTAGCACAGTCACAAACACTCTAACTCAGTAAAGTAGATAAAGAGACTACAGACTGCACTGTACAGCTGCACATCCATATACTCACACCATCCCTTGCAGGACAAACTGAAATGTTAGCCATTATCTTCCTCATCACCATCACCTTCCTCCTCGTCACCAGTGGCCATCATTCTGGCCCCTTCCAAGGGCTACATCTTTCTCCCCTACTTCCCACAAGCTGGGATGCAACTTTTATAATATGTTATGTTGATATCACTATATCTAATGCATACTCAGTAGGGAATTTCCCCCTTTTCCTTATTAGTATTTCCTCATCCTGTTAATGATTCCCTATTCAGCATATAGTTTTAAATAAACCGTTGAAATTGCTTATTAATATCTGCCTGTGTTGTATATAATTTATTGCTACTAAGTGAATAGCAGCAATCTTATTTCTGTTAGCCTTTTGCTTAAGTCTGTATGCCAACAGCTTGCCAGCTCTCTTGCCAGATTCCCTGTAGTTTTGCTGCAAACAGAATAAAGCAAACTCAGCCTTTTGAGACAGAAGTTTGTTGATTTCATGTCTTAGATTGATGAGGGTTCTGAGTTTCTCTGTGGTGGGGGCAGAAGCATAGTCTACATCCAAGGGCTTAATTTCCTTTCATAGGGTTTCAATTCTATGTTCTCTCCATTTCTTTTTAAAGGTGGCATAAGAGATGATATGGCTTCTAATGAAGGCTTTAAAGGTTTCCCAAAGTGTGGCAGCTGATTAAGCAGTGGGGGCATTTGTTTTTAAAAACAGTTCTACCTCCTGCTGGATAAAGTTAACAAATGATGTATCAAACAACAGAGAGATCTCCACATTTTAGTGGGTGGTGCATACCCTGGGGGCCTAAAAGACATCTGTATAGGAGTATGATCACATATTACAATGGTACCGTGCCACAATCAGTGACAGAATTGATCAAGTCTTGTGACACTAAGAAATAGTCCAATCTTGAATATGTTGAATGAGCTGCAAAAAAAAGAAAAGGGGGAAAAAAACCCAACAAAACCCTTAGTCTCTGGCCATAGGATTACCCAATCTTCATACATTTTGTAAACCTAAATCAGACATGTATGAGTGAAGTACCTGTCTAGTATTCATGTTTTTATATTGAGAAGGAGAAGATTTATCAAAGACTAAATCTAGAGTTTCATTAAAGTCTCCAGCTATAATAAAATGGATGGTAGCCTCATATCATTTACACTCATAAAAAATATGAAAACATTTGGGATCATCCTGGTTTGGCCCTTAGAGAGACTGGCAGAGATGATCATAGAATCACCAATTTCAGCCCTGAGGACAGTAAATCTGTCCTCACTGTCAGACTTTGTGCTCAGAATATTAACAGTCAACTTTTTATGCATTAGTATAGCAACGCCCTTCGCTTTAGAATTAAAGCAACTAGAAATTGAGAAGTCCTACCCAATCTCTATTCAGTTTACAAACTTCAAGGTCTGTTAGATGTATCTCCTGGAGCATGGCAATGTCAACAGTCACTTTTTTAAGCATTGAGTGTATATATATATATATATATATTTTTTTTTCTTTTAATAGGGTTATTCAAACCATTTATATTCAGGAGACACATTTAATTATCAGAGCCATCGTTGTTAAAACATAGTGGATAAAATATATAATTTGGGAATAAATGAGAAATTGCAAATTTTCCTGAGCAGCATAACAGTTCTTGCATATCTAAGCAGTGAAAGTTATGTAATACAGGGGTAGGGTGTTGCTTCCCAGTACGTATTCTACAGGAGTGAGAAGGAAATTCCCAGCATGGGAGGATGACAGAATGGGGACAGAAAGAGGAATTAAATAAGTGAAAATACAAAATGGAAAAGATAGTGGATAGAGAATTCATTAATAGCATTCAATCAAAAAGAGAATCTGTTTAAACAGTCCAAAAATACACACTTGACAGGAGGTTTCTGGATCAGGTGAAATCTGAAGATCCTCTCAGCCTCTGGAGCCCCAAACATGACAATTATAGCAATCACCAGTTACCAATAGAATCTCAATAACTATGTCCTAAGAAAGAACTATCCAATAAAGCAATAATACATAATTACTAATCAAACAATAGATGTTACATTGATGCTCCTCTCCTGTGAATTTAGGCAATAGGAAAATTGATGATATCTCTTCAACCCCAATCAGAGAAAAGAAAAGGAAATAACATATCAATATCAACTAGTGCCCATCAGCTTGTTTAGAGCAGCCACATCAGATCTCAGAGAGCAATACATAAATTCCATATGGTTGGATCATCCAATAGATGTCTCACCTTGCGAGGGAGGAGTTTGCAGATTTGAGAGAGATTTTTCTGCCTCCTGAGGGGACATGAATAATACTATCTTCTCACCATTCTTAATATGGAATATTGCTGGGTATTTAATAAAATACTTCAAGTCCATCTTCCTGCCCAGTTGGTCTGCTTAATTAAAAGTTGTTTCATTGCAACCATATCATAGGCATAATCTTGAAAGAGCAGTATTTTAATTGCTGGTTCTCCCTATAACAGCTCCTTTTTTCCTCTGTATGTCTGCAATATAAGCTTCTTAGTGGTAAACTTCAGGAACTTCAGAATCAGTGCTCTAGACCGACCTCCTGGAGCTGGCTTGGGGCAAAGGCCAGGGCCAGGTGTGCCCATTCAATATCAAAACAAAAATGAACTGACAGATCCAACAACTTAATTAACAGTTTAGGGACAAATTCAGAGGGTTTATCTTTCTCTATTTCCTCAGGGGCACCAACAGTTCTGATGTTACATCATCATGAACAGCTTTCTAGATCAATTAACTTGGTCTTAATAGTCTTGGTATCATCACAGTTCTTCATAACCTGTAATTTGTTCTCTTTGCAGTCATCTTCCACTTCAGAAATTCTGTGTTCTGCTTTGCCCCCTCCATCTGGATAGATCTTGTAATGAAGTCTGAATCTCAGTCACAGTGGTCTGTGGGATGGAAACTGTAGATTTAATTTCTACAGTATCTGCAGCCACTTGTTGTAGTACAGACATCAGCCGTGTTACATCAGGCTCAGGCACCATTATGTTTGTAGAAGCAGGGAAGGCAAATGTCCTCTATTTTTCTAGTGCTTTCAGATTTGGAGAGGAAAATGCAGAGCTAGAGAGCATCTTGGGGGGTTCAGTAGTCAGGTGCAATATTTCTTTGAGTTGGATGGTGGGGTTTGCTTTAGGGAATGATGTTTGGGGATTCCCTGTGGGCCACATCAAAGCTCAAGCAACTTGCATCGACCTTGGTCACAGCACCCTCTGTTGTCCCAAGTTTTGCCTCTTTCTGTTTCTGGGAATGGCTTACAATTTTCTCAAATTCATTGTTTATCTGAATACTTCTTAGACAATAAGTTGCACCTGGGCAATTCATAGCCACTATTAGCTGTTCAAAACCTGTTCCCTCACAGCGGGAGAATATTCTTAGTAGAGCTTTGAGAAATTTTTTGGACAAACAGTTGATTTGATGAAAAAGTTTCATCAATCTTTTTCAGTCAACCTCAAACGATTTGTGAATTTGGCATGCATAGTTTTGGCCAATCACAAAATGGCCAGAGGAAGTGATAGTGGTGTTGCCACTGCCCCATTTACAGACCTTTAGCTCAATGGCTAGGGTGTTCACCTGAGATGTAGGAGACCCAGTTCAAATTCTCACTCTGGAGCAAACCACATACTGACTTTTTTGATTCACCAAAAAGTTCCAGATTTGGTTTGACCAAGACAATATGGCTTAAGATGTGGAAAGGACATGGTAAACATCACTGCGAACTTGAAGCTCATAGTAGAAAGATCAATTTAAATGGGCAAAATGGTATACTTGTGTTTCATTGACTTCCAAAAAACATTTGACAAAATTTACAACTACAAATTGCTGACTATATTAAGATCTGTAGGGACTGGTGGATATGAACACTGAATAATAAAACAATTATACTGGAATCAGAAGGCAATTTATAACAGGAGATGAAAATGAAAATCTAATAGAGGTCAAGAGAGGAATTAGACAAGGTTGTATAATATCGTCTACTTTATTCAATATTTAGAGAGAGTGATGAAATTCATTGAAGAAACAGGAAGGTATTAAGATGAATGGAAAATAACATTCACTATGCATATGATGACACAATGCTATTGGGTGATTTAGAAGAAGATTTAATGAAGTTAGTGGAGATTATATATTAATATGTCAAAGAATATGGTCTAGAATTGAATGTGGACAAGACAAAGCTATGGTGGTATGTAAGGATCCTGGGAAAACACAGCCAGAAGTAATAAATTATTGATACTTAGGAAACATCATTACATAAGATGGAAGATCAGATACTGAAGTCAGCAACAGAATAGTAAGAGTGAAAGAGACATTCTGTAAGAATAAGCATCTGATGAGAAGGGACATAAATCTGAAGACTAAATTCTGACTCTCTTAAAAACTTACATTTGGTCTGTGTTAAATTATGACTGTGAAACATGGACATTTGAACAAGTGATAGTAAAGAAACTGAAATCCTTTGAATTATGGTGTTACAGAAAAATTCTGAAAATATCATGGATAGACCACAAAAACAACAAAAAAGTATTGGTTATGACTGGAATTCAGCAAACAGTGATGTCATGAAGAGAAAGATTCAACTGGCAGGGCACACTTTAAGGACATTCAGTGGGTGATGTGTGTTTATTGGCACTAGAAGGGAAAGCTGATGTCAGAAGACAATGAGGCAGAAAAAGATCTTGGATGGATGAAGTGATACCTTGGGGGGTATTAAAAGGACTATTTTTTCACAAAGAGATTAGCAGAGGAATGTACAGAAAGGGCTAACATATTTGCAAACCTCCAGTAATGGAAATGCTACATAAGAGGTGTTTTTTTTCCCCCAGAACTGCCACCAAACTGAAAAATCAATTATTTGACCAGCATCACTCTTAGCATTAGGTTTTCAGTGCAAGTGTCATGCTGGCTGGATTTGGGGGGAGCATTTATTACATTGTGTGACATCAGTATGTCAAAATCATAATAATTCATGTAAGATATGCCATGTCAGGTACTGTTAGAAAGGTTATAATATGCTAAGTAAGATGATAATACTTTTGTTTATGTGTTATATGTGTAATGGAAGTTATAGATTTGATATAGCTGTATTTCAAATTGTGTTGTATGAGACGCACCCTAGACAGGGTGGCTGCAGAACAATAGCCTGCTTAATGGCCCATTGAAACATCCCCAGATGCAAGGGGCCCAGGGGGAAAAGCCAGAGGTATACCTGATGAGTCACCAGGACTTGCTCATGTGACTCTGAACTCCATTTTGTTCCTATAAAATTCCACAAAGAGCATGGGAAGGGCCAGAAGGAATATAAGGCAGAGGCCTGGGAATCCATTTTGTTCTTCAGTCGGGATTCAGCTTCAGCTACCAACCTACCTCTGGATCAGCTCATCTACAACTGAACTGAAGCTGTGAAACAAAGGACTGAAACCCATCCAAGTACTGGATGTATACCAGAGGAACTATACAAGCCTGCAAACTCCACAGTTCTTCTAGAAACCTGATGTATATGGACTTTCAAAACATTTATATGTATCTGATTGCTTTAATCCTTTAAGATTTCTCTTATGGTTTGTTTCTTTCTTTTTATAATAAATCTTTAGTTTTAGTTACTAAAAGATTGGCTGGCAGCGTGGTATTTTGGGTAAGATCCAAATTTATATTGACCTGGTACTGTGGCTGACCCTTTGGGGTCAGAGGGAACCTTTTTAAAGTAAAGAGCACAGAGTTTTAAATAACTGGTCTCTTTACTGGACCTAGAGGCTGATTGGGAGCCGGAGACTGGAATGCAGTAAAGGGGACTGTGTGTATTTGTCTACTGGCTTCTTGATAACCTGTGTGGGGATTCAAAAGCACACTTTGTGACTGGTTGGGAAGTCTAGCTTCAGTGCCACCCACCAGTGCTGGGAGAATCTGCTCCCTTTTTACAGCCTGCCCTGACTTTGGCATTCTCAGGTGGCTACCCTAGGCATAGAAGGGTCGCAGCAAGTATTTGTGTTTCTGAGCTCAAAAATTACTCTTCATGGTTATTCTCCAGTGCATGTTTAGAATTCCATTTTTGCTTTACAAGTTATGCAAGTAGTTGAGGGCTACATGTAGAAAATGTCATAACAGATGTGTCCATTAGACTTACCTCTCCAGCAAAAAGTAGGTGTCATTTAAGACTACATCCTGCAATCTGATTATACTACACCTGCTGAAGTGCCGAAGCTTGTGGAGTGCAAGTGCCATAAGCAGTATGTGCCTTTTAACTATCCTGACTGTGTAATCATCCCATTTGGTGATTAAGGATTATTATATGTCTTTTTGCATGTGCAAATCCAAGGTAGTTCCTGGGCATAAGGTAGGTTTGTATGCCTGCAACCACCTGACTTGTATGTACATTGGGCATTGAGTGTGCACCCTTGTGAAAATTCAGATGCATTTACTTAATATTTGCAAAATGCTTATAATTTTATGGAGACTGATCAGAACATGAACTCATCAGAACTCATTTAACAAAGGTGTCCTAAGCAACAATCAAACCCAACCCTTAGAAACAAGATACAAAATACTTTAACTCTCTGTGCAATCTAATTATTTGGATGTTCTTGCTTCATCTACCAAGTTTAAAAGATGACTCAACATGTGTAGCATTCTTTCTCTGATTTAGGTGTTGGTTTAAGCTGGTTTCTTAATAGAAATCTTATGCCTTCAAGAAAATTGTTGTTAACTAGATTCACTTAGTATCAAGCACTGGGGCCTTGCCTAGCTCCCTCTTTCTCTAATATGTTGCGTGTTACCCTTCATGCTTCCTAATTTCATGACCTTTTCTTTCTGGCAGTTGTCCTCCTCTAATGTAAGTAGTTTGCATATTTTTCTAATCCTATCAATTGTGTTGGATTTCTTTATGAAACATTTAAACCTATAAAACTTGTTTGATAATCGAGAATTTTTCTTTTCTATTTTTTTTCTTTTCTATTTGCTTTCCAAAGCTTATAGAGCATGGGTGGGCAAACAGTGGCTTGCAAGCTGCATGCGGCTCTTTTACAGTTAAAGAGCAGCTTGCGGAGCCCCCCACACTTCCCCCATTCTTCTCCTACCAGACTGGGGGGTGGGGACCTAAGGGTTTCTACCCTGCGGCGGGGTGCAGGGTTAAGGACTTTTGTCCCATGGGAGTCGCCTTCCCCAGGGCTGAAGCCCTAAACCCCAGCAGGCGCACCCAGCTCTCGAATTTCTGAAGATTATCAGACTATGTGGCTCGGAGGGTCAGTAAGTTTGGCCACCCTTGAAGTGAGTTCAGTATTTTGCTTTTTCTAACAGGGCTGGCACAAGTGAATCTAGAGTCTTACATGAAGCCATTTGATTATCCTCCAAAATTTAGTGTGTGTCAATTTCCCTTGCTGGCCAATTCTCATTTCATGTGGGAAATTGGAGTTAGTAGAGCAGTGGAGTTAGTCTGATGCAATGGCGATGAGAATAGGGAATGTGTTTGGAGCTGGTATATGTGTGTGACTCTATGGAGAGAGTTAGGGGAATAATACATGGATGTTTCTCATTAAGCAGGATGAGAGGAGAGCTGTGTTGAGCCCCATTTCTATACATGAGCACTGGAGAGAATTCCTCATTCCCCAAAGGTGTGGCTATTGATACAAGATGTTCTCTCTCGGTACAAAGCGGCTTGTATATCACACCATGTATAGGGTGACCATATTTCCCTAAACTGAAAACAGGATGCACGGTGTGGGCCTGAGCCACCTGGCATCGCCACTCATCCCCCACATCCCTGTGAATGTTCCTTCGTGCCCCCAGCTGAGCCAATTAGCAGAGATGGGGGCAGGGTGGAAGAGGAATGGTTATGGGCTGGGATCTGGGCAGCAAACCAGGGTATGAGTGCGTGAGTATGCGTACTTTTGGGCTCAGAGCCAGGAGGTCAAACTATTGGACTATGATCCAGTTAGCAGTGGGATGCCCCTTTTGGGGTTGGAATAGCAGAGGGGCAGGAAGGAGGCTCTGGGTAGCGGGAGGGACCAAGGAGACTCCAGAGGGCAGCCCTGAAGTGGTGGGGGAAGGCCAGTATGCAGGGCCTCCATTTCAGATTTTGGTATGTGGCAACTCCTGGCCAGTGAGTCACTCCCAGATGATGAGGGGAGGGGGAAGAGGAGTGAGCAACAGGGGATGAGGTCACTCCTAGCTGGTGGTACAAATTTTGGGGGTGGGAGCAGGTGCTCCCCACCACCCTTCCTAAAAGGCACCCCTGCTGGGATGTGTCAGAAGCAGGTGACTGGAGGCAGACTGGGGAGGGAAAGAAGCTGGTGGGAGTGGGTAGGAGGGACATGAGACTCTGGTGGGGGTTCCGGGGACTGCTCAGGTGTCTGCTGGAGAGGCCATGCCATGCTTGGTGCCCCGGCACAGCGGATGTTGTAGGACCCAGGCAGTTGGCCACTTACCAGCTGGGTTGCCTGGTAGGGCTCGGGGCCCACGAATCATAGCTTCATGGCCTGGCCAAAAAAGAATTTGAATTAGGGCCCTGACTGTGCTGCCTTCTGATTGGGCTGTAGAGTGATCACATGACACTTCATCGTTCCCTGATTGGAGGGGCAAGGCATGGGGGAGACACATCAGCTGGACCCTCCCCCCCCTCCCCCCCCAAACGTCGCGGCTCATCCCCATGAACATTCCTCCTCACCCCTCTAGGAGAGTCCACCCCACTTTTTGGCAAAATTGGGCATTTGTCCTGTTTGCTCTTGCTCTTGCCAACTGATCAGTTGCCAAAAAAGTCATGATGTCAAGGCAGAGCTTAAAAAGGAGGCTGCCCTGGCCAAAACGGACATATGGTCACCCTAATTCCATGGGACACAGGAAGAAATCACATGCATCTGTCTTTGTTGCAGTGGAGACCCCTGCACTGAGGCACTTACAGTTGCAGGTTGGCAGCACTGTTAAAACCGATCCTGACTTTTTACTTTGTACCCACTACTTGAGTCCCCAGTTCCAGCTGGGTCATTTACCAAGGAAGTCAGCAGCAAAGTGGGGAAAGATTGTTGTGGCTAAAGCACAAGACAAGAGATGGGAGAACTGGATTCAGTCCCCAGATCTGCTGGAGGCTTGTATGATCTTTAGGCTAGTCACTTAACCTCTGTGTGTGCCATTTTCTTCATCTGTAACTTGAGTTTAATAATGCCTTGGGGTGGGAGAGGGCATTTGATTAATCAGTGTTTGTAAAACTGCTTTGAAATGCTCATATAGCAGGTGCTGTAAAAGTCCAAAGTATTTGGAATATTGTGTGCAGTACCAGTCAGCACATATGAAAAGGTTATTGCAGAATTAGAAGAGGTTCAGAGAACAGAAATGAGAATGATTAAGTGGATGGAAAAACTCTCACCTGAAGAAAGACTGACAAGACTGGGATTTTTTACCTTAGGAAGGAGATGTATAAGACAGAACATCATAGTATATAAAATGGAGGATGTTACAGAGAAGGCAGATCAGGAACTGCTGGTCTCCCTATCTCATAATGCAAGAACAAGGGGACATTCAGTGAAAATGAAAGATGGCAAATTCAAAACTGACCAAAGGAACTATTTCCTCACACAGCATGTAGACTGTGGAACTCACTGACACAGAATGCCTCCAAAGCCAAGAATTTAGCAAGATTCAAAAAGGGACTGGGAAACAATTATATGGACAACCAGAATATGCAGAGTTACTATAGTTAATGTTAAGAAAAATTTTGGAAGGGATATAAAACCTACTGGTTCAAGGTTTAAATCAATCTCTAACTATTAGGGATCAGGAGGAGACCTTCATGGAGGACAGATTATCCCACATCTGCCTACTAAGGAGTTTCTTGCACTTTCCTCTATAACTTGTAGTGCTAACCATTGCCAGTGACAGAATACTGAGCTAGATTGACCTTGGGTCTGATGCAGACTGTCTGGCAATGCCTATGGTCCTGTCTAGTCCGATGAACAAAATAACTTCTCTGCCTTGGGGATTATGAACTTTGAGAAGGAGAAGGTCCTTTTTCCATCCATTAGCCATTCATGTCTAAAATAAACAATAATTTTGTAACCTGTTGCTGGGAAATGCCCAAAATTAGAGGTTACTTTTTGGAAAACTTGACTCTTAACCTCTGAGTGTGTCAGCTTTTCTTTCTTTAAAATGGGGAGAATAATATTGAACATGTAGATGCTTTGGTGACAAGCACTCTGTAGTTATGAAGTCTGGATAAAATGTTTACCCCACCTCATGGGATTTTTGAGAATTAATTAATGAATATTTGTACAGAGTTTTGAATCTACAAAGTACAGTATTATAACAACACCTAGCTCTTATATGGCGCTTTTCATGAGTAGATCTCAATGTGCTTTACAAAAGAGGTCAGTATCATTAGCTGTCATTTATAGTTGGGGAACTGAGGAACACAGAGAAGTGACTTGCTCAAGGTCACTCAGCAGGCCACTGGCAAAGCCAGGAATAAAACTCAGGGCTTCTGAATCGCAGTCCAGTGCTCTATCCACTAGACTACACTGCTCTGAAGAAAAACCACAGCATAAGTGGAAAGTATTATTACATATACACTTACATAAACAGTGATATAGTCAAAGTGACATGCAGTCATTTTATATTTCTGATTTATAGAAAATTATTTGCTTGCCGCGCTAAAAGAATAAAGCTGTTAATGGAAGAAATCATCTGTGAGTCTATGGCAGATATAAGTAATATTTCACTAAGCTCTTTTAAATAATACTGTACTTGATAAAATAATAAGACAGCCTCTGTTTCAGTGCATTGCTCAAGATGATATTGTGTTTCTCAGAATCAATCAAATTTCTGCTTTCATTCTGATTAGTCATGCATGAGAATGGTAACCTAAGGCTCTGAAAGAGAAGAGCCATGCTATTGGTTGCCAGCCTGTATTGGCAGGCAGGCAAATATATCTCTGATGGAGAACCTTGCAGCTTCAGAATTGTTTGGCTGCAGTATAGCTAAATACGCTTAACAGGGGTAATGCCTGCAAATTAAAAAAATTGTGTTATTGGGATTGATTGTACACAAAATATTTGGGTGTTGAAAGTGAAAGTGCAAAACTAGTTCCTTTAATTTGTATCTTTATTTGGAAATAACACTTTGCTTTTAATAAAATATAGTTGAATTTTATTGCTCGTGCAAATGAGAATCTTATATATAGGACACAGTACAGCACTGTATCACATGGGCAGTATTTCATAAGTGCAAATGCATTTCAGCATTGACCAAAGATTTGACAAACATGCTCAACTGGGTAGAGGTGGGCTTTGTTGCATGATCAAATATCCACAAGGGACAAAGTTGAGAATATTAAATTAATATCTCTTGTAATCTAAATGTGGGGTAAAATACTAATGTATTAATCAACTAATATTTATAACCATTTGCGCCTTCTTCAGTCTCCTTAGCTCTGGCAATGTGAAATAAATATATTATGCCCTGATTCAGCAAGGTACTTAACTATATGCTTAACAAGTAGCCCTATTCAAGTTTAGACTAGTCACATACTTAGAGTTACCCACTTGCTTAAGTGATTTGCTGAATCTGAGCCTTTGAAAGAGAAGGGGAACAGAATCTTATGGAAATTATTTTACTGCATAGAATCCCTAACTGTAATACAAAATAAGTATTGTTAAAGGTTTGGGCTTTAAGGACCTGACTTATCAAAGCACTAAACTCCACTGACTTCAACAGAACTTGAACAAGTGCTTAAGTGTTATTCTAAACCTGGTGTACATCTGGGATTTTCAAAAATGCAGGAGCTTTTTATACACTGTTTACAAAAACAGGCTGCAAGAGAAGCGGCAAAGAGTTTTCAGACACTTGCAATGAAAGAAAATGACTACCTGTTGGAACAAGGTAGAAAACCATGACAGATTTTTTCTTTATTGTTTATTATCATTAATCCACAACACTTGACAATTAGGCAAGAATAAATTAAATGGACGTATATAATTCCATGATATTTTGAAGGAAGTTACTTTCTCACGCACCAAACCATTAACTTTATTAGTGCATTGCAGTTTCAGTGGCATTTTTTTCTTTTCATGAGGAAAAGTTACTCACTGCAAATAGTTACCTTAGTGTTTGCAATATTCCCCTAATTTCCTTATTCTTGCTACTGAGGTAACATTGTGGACTTATCTAAGGCAATTGGCAAGTTCCTGTGGATGGCAACTGCACGCTGTCTGTATGCTTAATATTACAAGGGGGTTAATAAGATGTATATGAAAGCTTGTTGTTTGTTTTTAATGGCATTGGCAAAGCATTCACCTAGAAACTGAAGACTCCTCTTTGAGCTTCAGCAGCAATGTCCCTCCACAATTAAATATTTTTGTTTGTACCATGATGCTCTGTGTGTGTACAACCACGTGTGTGTGGTGGCCTCCAGATGGAGATTACTGCAGGCCACTATATGGCCCAGAAAATCATGACAAGCATTCAAAGTTACATAATGCTTTTTTGAACTAACATTGTTTTATTGTTCCAGTGATTTTGAAAGGGATGATGTGTTTGGGGTTTTTTTTTTTGTTTTTTTGTTTTGTTTTTTCCATTTGACTTAAGTTAGACAAAAGAACAACAATAGAGCAATAAAACTATTCCAGAAGCCATGACAATATGATGGTTTAGAGCAACTTTGGATGTGCTGAATAAGGTGGCTGCACAGAAAAAGAAAGAAAATTAAAATGAGCCCAAAGTGATCAGTGGGCTTGTTTCCAATTCTATTAATAAATCTAAAACTGGTGTAATTTGAGTGTTTATCACCAATTTTTTGTTATTTAAAAAAGCAGGTACAGGTAAATTAGTTGCAGCATTTTAAATTTTAATAGGCAGGAGCACTGTGTGTGCAGCTTACACTGTGCATTTACACATTAAGCCTACACACATTCTGTGCTGCTCTTAGTTAGCATGAACTGGCACCAGGGGGCTTTAAATGGCCTGTGGTTTGGCCTTATTGCCCCGAAAGAAATGTGTTTATTGGGAGATAACTAATGCACTTTAGCCATCCTGCTGTAAAATCCTAGTGGCATCTATAGTTTTAGCATGAGGTCAGCCACAGGCTGGCGTATAGGGATGGCTTTGCCTAACTACCTTATGGTAGACAACTAAGTTGCCTTGTGTCTATTAGGATTTCACAGCAGGATAGCAATGCACATTAGTTACCCCATTGTAAAAGGACCACCTTTTTTTGCAGGGAACACATAGCCATGGTTACTGTGACCCATCCCGTGCCCAGGGCAGCTACCTGAAAATGCCAAGGTCAGGGCAGGCTGTAAAAAGAGAGCAGATTCTCCCAGCACTGGTGGGTGGCACTGAAGCCAGACTTCCCAACCAGCCACAAACTGCACTTCTGAATCCCCACAGAAGCCAGTATACAAATACACACAGCCCCCTTTACTGCATTTCAGCTCCTGGCTCCCAAATCAGCACTAGGTCCAGTAAAGAGACCAGTTATTTAAACTCCATGCCCTTTACTAAAAAGGTTCCCTCTGACCCCAAGGAATCAGCCACAGTACCAGTTCAATGTAAGTTTGGATCTTACCTAAAATATCACACTGCCAGCCAATCCTTTAGTAACTAAAATTGAAGATTTATTATAAAAAGAAAGAAAGAAACCATAAGAGAAATGTTAAAGGTTTAAAGCAAATCAGATACATACAAATGATTTGAAAGTCCATATACATCAGGTTTCTAGAAGAAATGTGGAGTTGCAGGCTTGTACAGTTCCTCTGGTATACATCCAACACCTGGATGGGCCTTAGTCCTTCGGTTCAGTTGCAAGTGAATTGATCCAGAGGCAGGTATATGTCAGTAACTGAACAGGAAGAAAGGCTAAATGGTTTCTGTGGTTTGATCTTATATACCCTCTGTCCCTGGCCATGTGGCCTTGTGGAATGTTACAAGAACTAAAATGGAGTCCAGAGTCACATGGGCCAATCCTGGTAACTCTTCAGGTATGCCTTTAGTTGCTTCCTGGGCCCTTTGCATCCATGAGTGTCTTAATGGGCCATTAAGCAGGCTATTGTTCTGCCGCCATCCTGTCTGGGGTGTTGCCCAGGCAGCACAATTTGAAATACAAATATCTCAAATATATCTATAACTTCCATTTCACATATTACACATGAACATAAGTATTATTATCTTACTTAGCACATTATAACCTTTCTAACAGTACCTTACATGGTATATCTCACATGAATTATTATGATTTTGACATATTGATGTCAAACAATATAACAAATGCTCACCGCCCCCCCCCCCCATCTACCCAGCATGACACCCCCAACACGAGACTGGTGTAGAAAGGAATGATCAGAGCTCCTGAATACACCCCAAGGGCCCCCCTCATTCAGACAGCACGACAGTTACCTTCAGATTTTTCTGCAGAATGCTCATGGGTCTCCACACGCCTCCCCCCAAGACAGTATCCTCCCCAACATTGTGCTTCAACTCCTCTCCAAAGAGTTCAAGAGAAGAAAATTCATATGCAAAACATACATTTATACTGGAAACTAGCTATCACAATTGCAGGGATTGCTTTCATTTAGACTCAGAGCTGTGCAGGGCTACGAGAAGCACTATACTCTTATTCCTTGCGGGAGGCACCCTAGATCCCTTCTCTCCTGCTCAGAAGCTGCAGCTCCCACTGGCGAATTGGACTGGACGGGCACCCGGGTGACATTTTTTTGACTCAGTTTATTTGACAAAAAATACAGGTTGGGTGAACCTGAAACTATTTGTAAATTTGACATGAATAGTTTGGGCCATTTACTGACTAGCCAGAGGAGGAGGGGGTGTTTCCCCTGCCACTTTCACCTTTAGCACAGTGGCTAAGGCACTTACCTAGAATGGGGGAGCCCCAAGATCAGTACCTGCTTTAGCACAAACCCAAACTAGACTCTTTCAATTCACCAACAATTCCAAAAAAATTCAGATTCGCTTCAACCCAAACTGATTTTTTTATTTTATTTTTTTGAAACTTGCCACTGAGCAGAAAAATCCAATGAATCACCCAACTCTTGTGTAAGCTCGTCATGGTGTTTCAGGTGCAGTTTTGACCCATGTCCACACTTGTGCTGTACTTCATCATTGTGGTTGCATTCCCTTCTAGGTAACAATTCCACAGTTTTCAGCATAGCTTCCTGAGGAAGTGGCTTGTGAAAGCAGAGGTCAAATTCTCATAATTCCCTGGATACTGACGTAAACCTCCGGAAACTGGCAGCTATCATGGATCATAGCGTGCTACACCTTTTCCCCTCTGCAGTGTGCACCCTTCCTCGTGCTAAGTTCTGGGCCTCCATTTCACTGAAGGTGAAGTCCCAGGATTCTGCCATTCTTAGACTGGGTCCATAGGCTTCAGCACCCCGTTTCTCACAGTGGCTGTCTTAGCAGGCCAGTTTGGCTTGGCACCCTGCAGGAGTCCTTTCTTGGTTAACCAGCTGTATTTTCAGTGGTCACTTGAGTAATGGCAAGAGATGCATTTTTCTGAGAGGTCATAGGCTTTTGGCAACCTATGGGAGGATTCCCCCTTCCTAGATCTTTAGGCTTGACAGATAGGGGAGAGAGGAAAAAAGAGTTTCTAACTAATATTAACTTCAGTGCTGTTGAATTATAATTTTGCTTTGTGCTTTTTGCTCTGCTGGCAAATACACAGGCCCTCTGGGGATGGTTTGTCTTGAAGCTTTTTGGTAGGTTATTTGTAATGAGGTCATTCCCCTGCATGCCATTTACATAGGCAAAGACAATCACTCATGGAAGGAAGCATTCATTATTGCTATAGTATGGCCTATGCCAATAAAATCTGCTGCCTCTGCTAATCAGCCCCATATATCACAAGAAATATCCCCTGTCTCTTTCTGTTCAGTGTTCAGATCAGCCATATAAACATTAAAGGAGCAGGTCATCCTAATTACATGGTGTTTAAAAGCTGGGGAGAAGACTTGAAATTTGCTGTTCTTTGAACCTTAGAATTACTTTGCTAATCAATATAATCTGTCTTTTTATGGCGAGGAAAGAGTTCAGTCTTTTCATCTGCATCTGAAGTTCAAATACTTAACCACTTGAGTACCCCAACAGTCTTTTAAAGTGAATGGGTCTTGCTGTTACAGGGAACAAGCCAATATGACTATGAGATATAAGAGCTACTGCTGAAGCGTACTATGAAAGAACTAGGTATCATTGTCTGTGACTATCTATACTTATATCTATATCTATCTATATCCCTGTATATTACATATATATAGGAAACTATATTACACAAGTGCACTACTTATACAATATATTCTCCTTACATTGTGAGGAAGGATCTTTGTCCTTGGCAGAATATTAGAGCCAAATTATTTATCAGGAACCCTTGATCTATGCAGCACTGCTACACCAAGCTCTTGCCCATGGCAATTTTCTCTCCACCCCCAGGTCTAGTCTAGTACAATCTTCCTCATTATTTATTTATCTTCAGTTTTCAGTGAGCCCCAGGTTTTTACATGGCAAATCTAACACAAACACCACTGAAGTAAAGTTGGAAGTTTTGGCAGCTGGTAAGGGCAATTTCAGCATCAGGAAGCTAATTCCATTTGTTTATCCTCCCTTCCTCACCCTTGCATAGTCTGTTAGCTGCTTCACTGCATCCTGCCCCAATATTTGCCTCTTCCTCCTCCAACAGTGGGAGAAGTCCCATAGCTGCTTGATTTTTCTGCTAAAGTAGTCAGCACCAAAAAATAAATACTGACATATAACCTAGCCTCATTAGGTTTCCGAGCTTTACATCCCCATTTGAGATGAAAGGGGCAGTGCATGCTACTTTCAAAGCTGCTATTTCAGGTTGTCAGCAGATTTGAGTAAATACTACTGTGTTGGTTTACAGTAATTTAGCAGGTTATCTTTGCAGCTGTAAGGACTAGAGGCTTATTACTTTTTAAAATATAAGCTTAGATTTTGGAATACATTTAATCAGTGGATTTTAAAAGAAAGGACATTTATACAGCCACAAAATCACATTATACATGGGGCTCTAATCTTGGGGCATTGTGAACTAAAACAGCTAAAGTCAGCAGGTATTAATTTAAAACTACAGTTCATACTAAAATCCAGCATTTAACATCTCTCCTTCAGTAAGCTGATTTTACTATTTAAAGGCTTGAACATATTTTTTCATTTCAAGGTTGCCTTTATGAAGCTATCTTTTTATGCAATACCTTTAACAGTGGCCTTGTTATCACTTGGCTAGCAGACATGAGACTTTTGGCTACCCAGAGAAAGCTCACAATCATGCTCTGAAGAATTGGCAGAGCAAGGTTCCTGTTTCAGACTGGAAATCAGAAGACAGAGGATAGCCAGCTCAAAATTGTCTTTTTTCCAACATCTTTATTGCATTGGGCTGGGTTGCAGCCCAGCATGGGGACACTCCAGTGTAATTTTTGACATAGTTTTAGGCCAAATGCTGACTGTCTTGTATGTATGTGCACCAATGAGACAGTCAGCATGGAGAGTCAGCCCTCTAAAAAAAGAAATCACTTTTGTCTCAAAGATTTAAAACAAAACAGCCTACACTTTCAAGACATGCCCTCTAATTTTGAGTCTTCAAAACACCACCTGCATATATTTGTGTTTACATTTCATTGCACATGAGAGCAGAATATCAGATACTCCAATGCTCATCTTCACATGCAAATATAATAACCGTGGGTTAAAATTTTGTTTTCCCTGGAAGGCAATCTCATGTGCATGTTATGGGTATGCTTTGTAATTGTTTCAGTTAACATGGATTCTGGTTACAAAAAGGGTAATAAGTATTGAGGTCCTTTTCTGTCCCAATTTCTTTTGACTTTTCACATACATGAAAACATGATCCTGGAAAAATATAAGCAATCTTTTATATAAACTGAAAGTCTCACCTTGAATTGGAAATCTGCATCACCTCCATTTCACTGCAGTTGGGTCTCCAATCTCCAGTCAGCTTACCACTGGAAAACTTCATAAACCCATAAATAAATATAAGGACTACTATCCTGCTTGACTTCCACAACTTCCTCCAGGTGAAATCCTGGTCCTTAGCTTGCAAGAAGATTGTGAGGAATAGTGATTTAGCAGATGATCTGAGACCTTTACTTTTAGACTATAAACTCTCTGATTTATTACATATTTGTACAGAATTTAACACAACATGCCCTTTCCTGATTTAGACCTCTTGGCACTGCTTCAATACAAGTAATTAACTTCTTACTGTGGTCCTTGGTATTTATTAATGCTTGCTTGTGGATACAGACTTACACTTAAAAAGCAACAACATAACAACAGCAAGTCTCATTACTGTAAACTTAACCTTGTTTAGTTTGATTTAAACTATTTTTAATGTTAGATACATTTCACTGTACATCTTTTAGTAGATGGTTTATCCTTAATACTGTATGATTGCCTAAACTCACAACTTATCTCTGAATACATATGTACAGTTATTGTTGGTTCTGGACACTTTGTGATCAGTGTGGATATGGTACGCCCGTGAGACATGGTACGCCCGATTTGCAGATCAGTAAGGTTTAATGTGCAAAGGTTATAAATATGCTAGTTAGATACAAAGCCTAAAATTAACTACAATATATCATACTCACTAAGCCTGGAGAGCTAAGCAATCACTCAGAAGGCTGTATACAGGAACGGCTTTCTTCAGGGGCCCCGCCAGGGAGTCAGTGGCCTCTGGTCCAACCGGCAGCACCTCCTGCAGTCAGGTGTTGATGGAGCGCCCCCCTTTGTCTAAGTGGTAACTACTTATACCCTTCCATAAACAGCCTTCAGCTAATTATCTCTCTCTCATTATCATATATACTAATTACCTACATTGGGTTTCCACCTTTAACTACATTCCATTCTCACCATAATAATTGGGGTCGTCAAAACAACATATGGTGATTGGAGGGGCGGAGTAAAAGTATGCCACTTGGCAATAAAACAATGTACCCCAGACGTTCAAGGATAACTTCTTGTTCCCATCACCGTTCTCTATGTGCAGCTGCAAGCAATACAGTATCTGTATTTTGTCTTATTATGTACCGTGCTATGCAGAAACTGAGACATCTATACTGTTATTCAGTCTCTGCCAACTGAAAGATGTCATGCTTATAAGGGTCAGAATAGCCAAGCAAGCAACTGAATGCTATGCTAACCCTGTAGGACAGAGGTCAAGCAACTCAAATTGTACTGGGCCTCCAACAGTTATGAAAGGATATTGTTATAAGAAAAAAGAAATCTAACATTATACAATAAAAATATTTTAGAAATAAATGACAAAGATAAGAAAGGAAGGATGACAACACATAAGATGGAAGTAAATACACAGGGAGAACACACATAAGAATTGCATAGCTGGGGGGGCTGTTTGGGCTTGTTCTGCAGTTCAGAGCTACTTTACAATGTTGTTCTGACGCACTGTCCCACACTTCGTTTATTTCTTTTTGAGTGCTGATAATAACCAAGCTGCACTAGAATTTTTATTTTCTTTGGATGATTTGTTTCTGCTTATTTTGCCTTTGTATAACAGGCATATTTATGGCTATAAGGCATGGTCTGCATATATGAATGCTTGGGTAATTACTGGGAGGTACTGTACACCCCCAACTCCTATTGACAAATGGTTCGATATTAACGTAAGGAAAAAATGATGCTTGCACCAGCAGAATGTACTGGGTTTTGAAATTTATTCTAAGCATTTATAGGACACACCCACAGGGGATATTTGGTAATGTGCTAACGTACAAACTTCTCAGCTATGTAGAGGTACAAGGGCAGATGTCAAAACTTTTTAAACTGGATGTTAAAGTTTACAATGCATTGTGTAGGTACTTGGCTGCTCAGATAAGTTTTAGTTATAGTAGAAGTATGAGAAATGCTAAATTCGTGTAGTTTTTCTTTTTGTCTATGATGACATCCTACCTACTATAGAAAGTTCCTTATTTCTATGAATCTGTCTTTGTCATCACATAATTGGTAGCTGGTCTTCTTAATGTGTGAGATCTATGGCTGATGTCAGCCTTGTGCATATTAGGTTACATTCCCATTTTTCTGCTGTCTAAGGATTATGTGTTTGTCTATAATAATTGCTGCCACCATTTTCTGAAGTAAGGAGGTTTGGATTCTCCAAATAGTTCTTCAGGAAGTATAGGGAGAAAGATATTACCACTATTACTCTGTGTCACGACTACATTTCCATAACGTGTTTGTCAGTCACATTTCAATTACTGTCCTGTTTAAAAATGTGTCACTATGCACCTCACCAACTTCAACTTCCTTCCTTTCACAGTCGCAATAAATTGGAATTTCCACTAGGGGAACAATGGCAGGCAAAATTTCTGATGGTTCATAAAATGCCTGTGGGTAGTGTCACGTATATCTTCTCATGGGAGAAAAGGAATGCAGTTTCTGTCTTATTCAGATGCCTGCTGTGATGCAACCAACTGCCACAGCTCAGATTCAATGAAGTGTCTATGTGTTTGTTTTCTTCTTGTGTAGATCCTTCCCAAAGCCCCAAGGAGCAGAGAGGTCTAGAAGGGAAATTCCAGCACCAGAAAGTGGCTACAACCTCCATTGGTTTGAGGGATTCATTGCATCGCCTGGGCAACCTCCTATGGTGGGATTCCTGCAGAGCTCCAGCCACAGCATAGAGATAATCAGAGAATCATAGAAATGTAGGGCTGGAAGAGGTCATCTAGTCCATCCCCTCATGCTGAGTCAGGGCCAAGTATACCTCAACCATCCCAGACAGGTGTTTCTTTAACCTGTTCTTAACAACTTCCATAACCTCCCTACATAACTTATTCCAGTGCTTAGCTATCCTTATTGTTAGAAAGCTTTCCCTAATATTTAACATTAATCTCCCTTGCTGCAGAATAAGCTAATTGTTTCTAGTCCTGTTTTCAGTGAACATAGAGAACAATTGATCACTAATCACTTTATAGGAACCTTTGGCATATTTGAAAACTATTATCAGGTCCTCTTCAATCTTCTTTTCTCAAGACTAAACAGATCCATTTTTTTAACCTTTCCACATAGGTCATGTTTTCTATACCTTTTATAATTTTTGTTTCTCTCATTTGGATTCTCTCCAGTTTCTCCATATCTTTCTCACAGTGTGGTGCCCAAAACTGGACTCCATCTGAGAGTATGGCGGGACAATAATCTCCTGTGTCTTACACATGATACAGCTGTTAGTATACCTTAGAAGATCAGCCTTTTTTTGCACCTCTGTCACATTGTTGGATCATATTCAATTTGTGATCACTATAACCTCCAGATTCTTTTCTGCAGTACTGCAGCCTTCCCAATTGTTCTCCATTTTGTATTTGTCTATCTGATTTTTCCTTCCTAAAAGTATAGCTTTACATTTGTCCTTATTGAATTTCATCTTGTTGATTTCAGACCAATTCTCCAGTTGGTCAAGGTCATTGTGAATTCTAATCCTGTCCTTCAAAGTGCTTGCAACTTCAACCACCTTGGTGTCATCTACAAATTTTATAAGCATATTTTTCACTCCATTATCCAAGTAATTAATGAAAATGTTGAATAATACTGGATGCAGGATCGACTTCTGTGGGACCCCAGCAGATACGTCCTTCCACTTTGACAGCAAATCATTGATAAATAGTTTTTCAACCAGTTGTGCCCCCTACCTTATAGTAACTTAATCTAGGCCACATTTCCTTAGTTTGCCTATGAGAATAGCATTTGGGACTTTGTCAAAAGCCTTACTAAACTCAAGATATTTCAAATCGACTTCCTTCCTCCTGTCAACCACTAGGCCAGTAACCCTGACAAAGAAGGAAATTAGGTTGCTCCAGAATGATTTCTTCTTGACAAATCCATGTTTGCTGTTACTTACTACCTTATTATCCTCTGGATGCTTACTCATTGATTGTTTTAATAATTTGTTCCAGTATATTTCCAAGTTCCAAAGTTATGCTGACTGGTCTGTATTTCCCCAGGTCCTTTTAGCTCCCCTTTTTTAAAGAGAGGAACTTTGTTTGCTTTTCTCCAGTCTGCTTACCAATCCTCCATGAGTTCTCGAAGATAATTGCTAATGGTTCCAAGATTGTTTCAGCTAGTTCCTTAAGGATCCTAGGGTGAATTTCATCAAGCTTTGCTGGCTTGAATGCATCTAACTTATATTAACATTCTTTAACCTGTTCTTTCATATTGTGGCTTGTGTTCCTTCCCCTTGTTGTTCATATTAATTCTATTATGTATTTGGTCACAATTAACTTTTTTAGGGAAGACTGACGCAAAATAGGTATTAAACACCTCAGGTTTTTTTCATATTGTCCATTATTATCTCTCCTTCCTCACTAAGTAGGGGACCTACAATTTCCTTTGTTTTCCTCCTAACATATTTATTGAACCTCTTATTATTGCCTTTTATGTTCTTTGCTAGTTGTAACTTGTATTGTGCCTTAGCCTTTCTGATTTTATCCCTGCATGCTTCCACTAAACTTTTGTACTCATCATTAACAAACAGTCCATGTTTCCACTTTTTTGTAGCATTACTTCTTGATTTTCAGGTCATCAAAAAGCTCCTGATGCAGCTACATTGGCTTCTTACTATTTTTTCTCTCTTTTCTTTACATTGGGATAGTTTTCTGTTGTGCCTCAAATATTGTCTCTTTAAGATACTACCAGCTCTCCTGAACTCCTTTTTCCCTTTATTTTTTCTTCCCATGAGATCCTACCTAGCAATTCTCTGAGTTTGTTAAAGTCTGCTTTTTTTGAAGACCTTTGTCCTCATTCTGCTGCTCTCACTCTTTACTTTCCTTAGAATCACAAAATCATATCCTTTCATGATCACTTTCAGCCAAGTTGCCTTTCACCTTCAGACTCACAACCAGTTCCTCCCTGGTAGCCAGAAGCAAGCCTAAAATTGCTGCCCCCCGGTTACTTCCTCCACCTTATGGAATAAGAAGTTGTCCCCAACACGATTCCAATAATTTATTGGATCTTTTTTAGGTTTTGCTGCATTACTTTTCCAACAGGTGTCTGAGTAGTTATTCCCCCCAGGTATTGTGTTTTGAACATTTCTGTTTTGGATAGCTCTGTTACTTGTTCTAGAAATGCCTCATTCACCCCCTCCTCCTGATCTGGAGGTCTATAGTAGGCCCCTACCATGAAGTTGCCCCCTGGATTTTTTTGGTTTTGTCCCCCCCACCCTTCTTTTATGTTCACCTAGAGTCTGGTGACTGGTCTGCCTCGCATCTCCTTCTGGACTTCAGAACAAATGTATGCATTCTTTATGTCTAATGCAACACCTCCTCCCTTTTTCCCCTGCCCATCCTTCCTGAACAAGCTATATCCTTCTATATCAATATTCTAGTCATGATTTTTATCCAACCAAATCTCTGTGATGCCTATTAAATAATAATTTAGCTTGTGTACTAATACTTTCAGTTATTTCTGTTTGTTCCCCGTACTCCTTGCATTTGTTTATAGACATCTAAGATTTTGAGCAGATTACCCCACTGTATTCCATGGTTGGGGCTGTAAACTTTGATGAAGGCATCTTAGCCAAAGTGTTGGCAATTCTCTGCTCTGTATACAAAGACTGACATCAAATGAAGATAAACTGAGTATGTGAGTAGCAGCTTCCTGTATAAGCTATTTAAGTGCTTGGGGCCGCTCAAATGTTCATCTCCCACATACGAATAGAGATTTTTAGGAATGTAAAAACCCTAAAGTACTAACTAGTTCAGCCCCTCTCTTTTGGCAAGGAAACCTTCAACATATCCAGAATTATGATGTTACTTTAAAGAACACTTGTTGGAACAACTCCTCTCCAGGAGCCAGTCTCAGCCTATAACATATAGTGATGGTTTTTGCATTTATGAATTTTGCAGATAATCCTTTTTCCCCCTCTTTCATGCAGTTTCAACTACCACAATTGTCAGTTGTTTCAAGGGCCCAGATACAATCCTGCCACATGTTCTGAAACAGAGCCAGCCAGAATATGCCATTTGCTGAGGATGTGTCTGCAGAATGAAAATGAACATTGCTTTCTGTAGCTCTTCTTATGCAAAGTACTGACTGAGCTTCCCAGAGCCAAATCATCTTTTCCCATGGCCAAGGAAGCTGTTCTCAATACTCCAGAAATATCCTTTTTTAGAAAGGGATTTAGTGTTGACAAAAGATGCCTGTTTGACCCTGAAACTCTCGAGTCACAAATCTGGCACAGTGCAGAGAGAGGCAGTGCAAGTCCAGAAAAGAAGCCTAAGGATGGTAGGCTAGCTGAATAGCTAAGCATAGCGGGTCAGATTTCTCTCTGGTGTGACACCCCTGAATTCCTTGGAATTTCACCAGTGATTAATTCAATCCCATCTGTTTCTTTCTTTCTGGTCAAAGTTTTACCTCATTAAACCTTTAGACCATGCTGTGTTCACGAAATATAAGGAGTTATGAATTCCAAGTAGCAAACACCTCCACATCAAGAGGTGATAGATTGAAGTTGATTCTTTGGAAGGTTTTTTTTTTTTTTTAAAGGCAAAGTTACAATAAAATGTTAAAATACTGAATCATAAAGACAATGGCTATAGGAAGCTGCATGCTTGCTGAGGAGAAAAATTCTGCGGTGGCTTACTCTGGCTGACCTTCACTTTACTGCACTGAAGCAGAGGCAGGGGAGATCTTTTATATCATTACAAACTTTCACCTCTTTACAGCCTTTCAGTGGGATCTTCATGGATTCTTCCTTTTCCTCTCAATTTTACCTGAACACTCAGAAACCCTATGGCTACTTCCCATCTGTCTGAGGAAACCCCATGAATTGGCAGGGGGAGGGAAAATCACTCCTGAGTGAGGCATGCTCACTGCTCTCACTACTCCTAGCTGCTGGCTAGCAGGAGCAAGACCCAAGCTCAGATACCCCAGGCAGCCATGCAGTGAGGGGCTATTGGACTCCCTGGTCCTTTAAAACTTTTTAAAATGCTAGTTTATCTGAACCATTTTGGAAGGTTTGGGAGGTGCATCATACTAGCAAGATGTTTACTCTCATAGTGTCAATTTTTCTCAGTTTTACCTTAAATGTTTAATAGGATAAATCAGATGTGAAAATGTATTGATAGGTTGAGTGATGTGTGTTGTGAAAGTGGCCTTGGGAAGTGTGGGTTTCCTTAGGGAAAAGTGCTGGTCCTTCAGTTGTGCACCATTATATGTTGATTACACCCTGGCTACCTGTTGCTCTGTATATTGCTTGCCTATTATTTTAGGGCCTTATCCAAACCCATTGAAGTCAATGGCAGCTTTTCAAATTATTTACTTTGGATAAGGCCTTTAAACTAGAAGCTGTCTGGGGCAAGGACTCTATCTCCTGCATGTTCTGTACAGCTCTAGGGACACCATCAGCACTCATAGAATAAACAATGTAAGAGCTGCTAGTATGAAAGCAGCATATGTGTACAAAACTATTTGGGGCTTTCAGGAGCACTTAGCCAGTAAAAGACCTCAGTAAAAGACCAAAGAGGAATGAAGTATGCAGACTAGAGTGGGTGTTTCATATAAATCAAGGACTTATCAAGACAGGACCAACAGCTGTATGTGGGTGGGGAAATTCATTCAAAGATGCTTAGCTGGCCACCGTGTAATATTATTTGTATGTACCTGCAGTATCTACAGGCATCCATAGAGAGTACCACTGTGCTTCAGACTTTGGTTTATTTTGTGACCCCTCTTTTGCACAGAATTTTCTATTTAAATGGCAGCATATATACTAAGCCAATAGAAATATCTGCTTTGATTAGAAAAATAGAACTTTGTTTTTTGTTTGGGAGAGTTGCTCGCCATAGAGTGCAGTTCTTGTTGCTATTGTGATAACCCTTTCCATATGTTATAATTATTCTAGAATGTCCCCTGCCTCTTAGAGAAAAAAAAATAAAGCAAATACATTGTTTTGCTTATAAAGGAAAAGGTTCCGTGAGCCAGTCTTGCTAACAATCTATTTCCCTCTCTGGTTTCTGCCTCTCTGTTTTCACCTCTCTCTCTAACCATTTAAAGTTGGCACAGGATTGAAACAAAGCTAACAACTAGAAGCTGGAGAGGCTCTTCTCAGTTATATTCATGGAAGGCAGTTTCAGCAGCAGCCCAATTCTCCAATGTGACCTGGAAGCATGGGGGTAATTTGCTTCCTTTATGAGGCTATAACTCTGAAGTTACAGTTCTTAGAAACAAGATTTGAACTAAATAGCTGTTTTGTGCTTTTTGTATTTGGGGATATAGATGAACATAAATGAAGGGGAAAGACTTCATAGCAGAGAGAAAACGTATCATCCATCAATCATGCAGCGAGGTGCGAAAGGAAGGGAAAGGGAATTTGTAGGTGCATCTGGAATGCAGGATTGGGGCCACAGTTGCTTCTTAACCCTTGATTTTGTAATGCCTAGTAAATAATTTATTTGTGGTGCATGAGCACACGTCATGTCTTTTATTAATCTCTTCTACATTTGTTTTTGAAAACACCTTGTTGTAATGCGTTTAGTGGCTGTCATCTCTCCTGGTAAACAACTCTGACTCCATTAACCCAGATAACTAGAGACTTTTTTACAGAGAATTTACTTGTTTCATTGTATCTAGGAAACCAAAGTTCAAATTCAAAGGAATTACAAACTATATAGTTTATTTCCATATACCTTTTTCTTCCTAAAAGAAGCAGCTGTCCAGACAGCTACCCATTAGTCAACAAATCAGAGCAATTCTAGAGGCAGCAATGCTAGAGGTCCTTCAGCAATATCTTTTCAATCATGGAATAATTTCCACAAGCTAAGCAAGGTTACAGCAAATATATTTCTTTTATTTTAAAAAATAACTACAACAGAGTGAAATCACCTATCGAAGGCCATCTGGTGACTTAACACTTTTGTGTGGCTCCAATACTTTTGAAAACAAAGTCAAAATTTTAACTATTCTATAATAAATTAGCATTTTCAAATCTCTAAACTAAAATCTGCCATCTGATTTTCCTGTTTACCTCTGATGTCCTTGATACTGGAGGGAAGAAAGGAATTTGGTGCTTTTGTTGAGGTTGGATCTGGGGGAAGGATTGGCTTGCAGGTAAAATATGAGGCTGAGAGATGGATCTTGACTCTACTCCTGGTTCTGCCACAGACCTACTGTGTGACTCTGGGCAAGGCACTTAATCTCTCTGTGGTGTAGTTTCCCCATCTGTAAAATGAGGATTAAAACTTTCAATTACAGAGGGTTGTTATAATGGTTAATTCATTAATGTTCTTTCAGATCCTTGGAAAGAAGGGCACAAAGTGGTATTTTTTTTTAGCAATGAGCATAACAAGGAGAATTTTGACTCCTGAACTGCAACACTGAATTGTATTCCTTAGTCTATCAATGATGAATGTTACTGATTTTTCTGTATTTCATTTCAGTTGGATTTGTTTTGTATTTTTTTTCTCTTGCTGCATGCTACCCTTTTTTAGTTTCTACCATGTTTGATTTTGGATTGAAAGGTTTGTTCTTAGGTTTTTGTTTGTTTTTTTTTCTCTAACTTTCATCCTTCAGATAACATACTGAAAAGTCCCTTCACATTATGATAGTTAATAGCAAGGCATCAATGACATTTTCTTAACAGCAAAGTCTTGACTTGTCACATGAAAAAGCAGAGACTCCATTTGAAGAAAATGTTGGATGCTCTGTTCTTTCAGGTACAGTAAACTTATCCTTAGTAGTACCCTGTGGCATCTCAAATAAATTATTCAAATTGTTGGCTTTTACCTGCCTGTTTTTTGAGTATGTTGCTTAAAGATAATACAGAGCAAATCACAGTAATAATAGAGTTTGGCTAATAACTAACATAACTTACAAATTCTATTTTTTAAAAAGAATAGTAAAATTAGTTGTTGTTTTTTTAAATCAGAGTCTAGATTTCTGATTAGAGCATAGAGAAATCAATCTTGGAGACCATTATATATCCCTTAAAGATGCTCAGCTCACACTTCTCCCCTCCCCACCATATATATCGATAAAGCCTTTTTAGCACAGCAGCTTAACTCGTTCAGCATGATAAATGACAGGAAATGTTTGCTCTATCTTTCTTTTCTAAAACTCTTTTGAAAACACAGTGTACTAGCATCAGAAATAGCCTGGTGAAACCAATTCTATTAAACATTAAAAGAAGCTTTCATAAATGAGGGAAATTAAACCTGCTCAGCTATTCTGGATAGAAAGAGGAAGAGAGGGAAACAATTCTCTACTTTCTTCAGGCCTGACTCTGCAACTGTCCTGTTTTAGGCTGTGTCTGCACTACTGAGACTATACTAGCATTGCTATATTGGTGTAGCTATGCTAGCATAACCCTATAGTGTTGACACAGCCTACACCAATAGAAGGGTTTTTTTCTGTCAGGGTATATCTACATTTTAAACACTACAGCAGCACAGCAGCAACTGCGTTGCTGGGGAACTTCACTGTAGACACTCACTAGGGCTGAGGGGTTCTCCCACTGTTGTAGGAATCCACCACGCTGAGAGGCAGTAGTCAGGTGGAAGAATTCTTTTGTCGACCTCTCACTGTCTACTCCGGGGGTTAGGTCAGCATAGCTACATCTCTTAGGGGGTGTGGATTTTTCACACCCTTGAGAGATATAGTTATACCAATGTAGATTTTCAGTGTATGAGCAGCCTTGAGTGTAGGAACATCACCTCCCTGAATGAAGTTAGCTACCAAAAGCCTTCTTCCATCACCATAGTTGCATCTACACTGCGGATTAGGCTGGCATAGCTCTGTTGGTTAGAACGGTCTTTTTTCACACCCCTGACTGACATAGCTATGCCAACCTAACTTTTAAGTGTAAATAAAACCTCAGGAGCCCTCAACAAGTCTTCAATGGGAATTGCAGGTGCCAAGCATCTCTAGGAGTCATGCCCACCACTGACTCACATGCACAACAATAGAATTGGACCTTTTAGATTACTGGCCTCCATTCAACATGCTATTTAAACACATGCCAACTTCAAATATGTGAAGTAGTCCCCATGAATGGAGCCTGCGAGCTTGCTGCCTCCAAAAAGTATGTTCAAGTTTTTTAAGTTGTACCCAGTGCTCAGACTGATTGCAGCAGGATTAGGAAGAAATTCTGAGCTGGAAGAGCATTCCATTTACTGATCTGCACTTTGATTTGGAAGATCTGTGATTCTGAATGGCCACAGCTAATGACACGGATGAGCAGGGTTGACCTGCCTAACCAGATGGCCTCTGTCAAATTGCTGTTCAAAAGCTACTTATGGTCTCTACCCAGTTTCCACTGAACTCAGTGGAAAGATTCCCTTTGACTTCAGTGGAAATTGAATTAGGCCTCAGTTATAGATATTCTGAAACAAAATATGGTGCTCTGTGTGCTCATTTGCAGATGATTAGCCAGTATTCTCTTAAGAGAACTCTTTAATACAGTTGTCTGGGCTCCTGGAACAAAGTTCACGTGTTTAATTTTGGATGCAAAGGTTTGTTCTTAAGTTGTTTTTTTTTGGGTTTTTTTGGAGTCAAAATTGTGAAAGGCTTCCCAACTCTTACTCACTTCATCTTTACCATGTATAATTTAAAAAATTCTAATAGAAACTAAAAACAAAGGTAAAATTTCCAAAACCTGAAGAGGATAGAAGAGAAGAGGCCAAAATCTTCATACCAGAGAATTTCAATAATATAAAAAATGGGGAATGCTCTTGGATAGGTAAAAAAAAGTTACCATGGAATAAGAGCCAAAAGGGTTTTAAAGAAAACGGTCTACATTTACTTTTAAATGCAGTAAAAACAAGATGGAAAGTATTGAGTGGAGGGAAAAAATTTCATTTTAGCTGATAGCAGTTTTTATTGAGGAATACAAGGCTATATTTGAATATACTTTGAGTCTGAGCCAGTTTAAAATGGGGATGGGGAAAACAGTTCTGATTACAAGAATGAACAACCTAGTCCTCTGAAATTAAAAATAAACATTGTGTGGGCTTAAATTTTTACTTAGCGTTATTTAGCCATTTTTATGATTCCCTTCAGGAATGGAAATAGGGAAATACAGCAGAAGGGGTTGTTTTCTGAGTATTTCTGGCTATTGGATCTAAATGGACAGAGACAGCCTTATAGTGAAGGAAAATCAAGAAGCTTTTGTGAGGGTATAACTGCAAACCCTTGGGCCATGATTCTCCAGCTGGTATAAACTGGTGTTGTTCCATTGACTCTCAAGGAGCTATACTAATTTACTCTAACTGAGATTCTGGCCTGGTCTACACTGCAAAATTAGGTCGATGGAATGCGGCTTCTGTCGACCACATAATGTATGTATCTCCACTGGCAGGTCCATTCCACCAATCTAAATCGCGGTAAAGTTCGACTTAATAAAACTACCTCCGCAAGTGGCGTAGCTCAAACTCAAATTGTATGGGTCGAATGAGTGGCAGTGTAGGCAGAGTGTTGTGTAAATCAACTTCATTGGCCTTTGGGAGGTATCTGTTGTGACCGCTCTCGACATTTGCACTCTGCTGCACCACAGCCACATACACAAGAAACAGCCCCTCCTCTCAAACCTTGGGAAATTTTGAATTCCCATTTCCTGTTTGGTCAGCATGGAGACAGCTTGGCAGCAGAATTGATCATGGTGACTGCATACCCCAAACATGTTCCAGCCTGGAGTTGACCTGAGGTCTTGGATCTCATCAGTCTGTGTGGCGAAGAGTCTGTTCTGGCTCAGGTACGAGCCAGCAAAAGAAATTTGGATCTGTACAAGATATCATGCGACATGTTGGAGAAGGGACACAAGAGGGACACACAACAGTGCTGTGTTAAAATAAAAGAGCTGAGGCAGGCATATCAGAAAACCAGAGAGGCGAACAATTGTTCAGGCTCGTCACCAAAGACATTCCACTTTTACAAGGAGCTGCATGCGATTCTCAACGGTGACCACACCACTGTGCCACTCCACAGTGTAGATACCTCAGGGGATTCTGAATCCAGGATAAATGACGATGAGTCTGTGGATGAGGAGAAGGAGGAAGAGGAGGAGAACAGGGGACAGGCGAGTGGGGTATCCATTCTCCCTGAAAGCCAGGAGCAGCCCAGCTGGACGCAGGAAAGCATGACTGACCAAGATGCTGGGGAAGGCACGTCTAGTGAATATGTACTGCAAATCTCATTTCTGGGGTTACATCATCAGTCCAGCTTCTTGTTACAGTGAAAAAAATACTGTGTCCGGTGGTGGGGATGGGCTTCCTCATTGTTGGTCCACTTAAGCAGAGAGTTGTCCCTGGAAAAGACTATTAATATGCACAGGGATGGTCCAAGAATCCTCTGTTGATATCTCCAGGAAACTTTCATGTAGGTACTCCATAATCCTTTGCAGAAGGTTTCTGGGGAGGGCAGCCTTATTTCTTCCACCGCACTAGCCACAGTGCACTGCTTTCATTATCAATGAAAGTGCGGCTGATGGGGACACAATTCCCTGATGCAATGAGCATGGTGTGATCACACTCCTTCGACTTCTAAAGTTCGGCGGGTGAGGGTCGACTGAAATTAAATCGACTTCACTCCGCAGTGTAGAGATACCCTCTGTCTCCTTGTATGTTTTTTCTTAGATAAGCTTAATTTTAACAGCCTAATTAACAAACTGCACTAGGGAACTGCCTATGATATTTCTTTTGCAACCTTCCTAAATTCAATGAGCCTTAAAATACAATCTTTAAATGTACAGGGACATAGAGGAAATTTTTCAAAAACACCAAAATGACTGGAGTCCAAATCCAATTTACAAAAGCAACTTACGCACATAAGAGACTTGGGCTCCTCAGTCTCTTAGCAGCGTTTGACAGTTTTACCCATGGACACGTTTTTGCACATCCCAGTCAAAGAAGGAGCAGGCATAATTGACTGTAAGGGATGACAGTGGGCACAAAGATAAGATTATGTAGATTTTTTCCCAGGCTTTCATGCTGGCACAGACACATTCAATACAAGTGCTGAGAATTTCGTTTGAGTGTTTGAAGTTTATTGGGCACAATCCTAAATGGAATGCGGAATGATCAAGAATGGAATGAAATTGATCTGCTTGTAGACTAGATGGTTTAACAAAAAATGATTCCATAAGATTATTGTTGGATATGAAAGTCTTTGATTAGACAGTGAGACCTCCTGTTCTGAAGGGGAATGCCTGCAGAAGGCTATGTCAGGTGATGCAGTGAGAGATAGTCTTCATAAGCCACTTGGATATTCTTCTGTGAAATCTGATTTGAGTATATTATGATACTAGTAGTAGCATCTGGTTTGTATTGGTATCAAATGGTACTAGTTTGCATCCAGAGACACTTTTGAACTGAAGCTGCTCAGTGGCAAGGTGGAAGGGCCTGGGGTCTTGAACCACTGCCTGTAGGTTCTCAAGCAGCCCACAGCCCACACCCCATGTGTGGATGTGAAGGGCTAGCAGAACTCTGACCCCTCCTAGGGGCACTGCCCACAAGGATCCTGAATGGGGATGATGACCAGCCTCACTGATTGGCCCAGCCATACTATTTAAGCCAGATGGACACCCAGGAAGTTGTTTGAGCAACTGAGAGACTTCCTGACTAGCTGCTGCGGTAGAGCTGACACTTTCTTGATCCATGGTTCCTGGCTCTGGCTTTGGCTTTGGCTTTGACCACCCCTGCCCACATCCCAGTCCTGACACAAGGTATAAATGAAGTCATTGACCTCATAAAACCACAGGTTTTGGTTACACAAAGTATTGTGGCATGCCCATTTGGTTGTAGCCTCAGAAAGCAGGGGGCAGTGGCAACCCACCACTCAACAGGCAGAGAGCCAGGTTTTGGTGGAGTGGGAATTAATTGCAATTAATAAAAGAAGGTCTTGAATTTTAACCCCATTGTCTCCAGATTTAGTATCATCCAATGGCTGTGGTAGTCATTTTGTAATGTGGGAACTCTGAGGTGATGAAATCGGAACACCTGCACCTACTGAGCAAGAGTTACTATTTATTGGAGAGATGAAATTATGCCAGTTCTAGTTTCTCACTTTCATGTGCCTTCTCTGAAAGTGACATACTAATCCCATTTTAAATGGCCTTTTGCACTATATTTTAAAAAAATACCCAAGTTCTGGAAATAATTCTGCAGCCTGCTTTGAAGACTGCTCCTTGAATGTCCACTTCCAGTCTGGACATCTTTTATACTTCAAAGGATCCCAAAGTCCTTGACAAACTATGGCTCTTGTCCTGAAATCCTTATTTAGTGGGTGTTCCTTGTGGCAGTGGTTCTATTAAATTCAGTGGGACTTGGTATGTTAGGGCTACTCCATTGATGAAGGGTTGCAAGATCAAGTCTTCTCTTGATTAAAATGTGGCCAGCTCTGGTGCAGAACACAGCAGGGCTGTGAGAGTGCACAGCAACACAACACTACATTTCTGAACATGAAATGATTAATATGACAGTAAAGTGAGTTTAGGATGGGCAGCAGGGCCCCCATATTAGTACAGGAAAAATAAAAAGCAATGATTATTAAGTATGTGGCATTTTTACATTTTATTCCAGAGCTCGATTTTCATCAGTGCAGTGCCCCTCCATTTTTCATGCTGAGGCACTGGTTTGTATTGATGTAGATGTGACACGCTGTGTGGCAGTAGTGGCCCCTAGAACTAGATTCTGCCAAGGTAGGCAGCGGTATGGCGATTTGGAGGTTAGGTCTCTGCAGCAGTTTTTCAGAGTGCTGAGAGCTGCTTCCCCAGCTGAGTCTGCATTGAGAATTTTCAGAAATGTTCCCACTCTTGGTGTAGGACAGGTGTAGCAGCTCCATCAGCAATAGCAATGGTGGAAGGAGTACAGCAGGCATTTTCACCACTATGTTATCGAGCCCTCCAGATCTAGGTGATGCAGATGTTAGAATGCCCAGTTTACGCTACACTTCCATTGTTGCTCATATGGGTGGAGGTGCATCATGGGAGAATTATTTAAAAGTCTTATTGTAGACAAAACCCCTAAGCCCAGGGTCATTGGGGGAGTCTTCACCAGCAAAATAGGCTTAGACCCTTAGACAGGAGCTTGACTCCCCTCAGGGCCTGGGACCAGCCAGAGCTTTAGAATCATAGAATCATAGAGTTGGAAGGGACCTCAGGAGGTCATCTAGTCCAACCCCTTGCTCAAAGCAGGACTAACCTCAGCTAAATAATCCCAGGGGGGGTTTTGTCAAGCCACAGCTTAAAAACCTCTAAAGATGGAGATTCCACCACCTCCCTAGGTAACCCATTCCAGTGCTTCACCACCCTCCTAGTGAAAAACTTTTTCCTAATGTCCAACCTAGACCTCCCCCACCACTTCAGCTTGAGACCGTTGCTCCTTGTTCTGTCATCTGCCACCACTGAGAACAGCCTAGCTCCATCCTCCCTGGAACCCCCTTTCAGGTAGTTAAAGGCTGCTATCAAATCCCCTCTCATTCTTCTCTTCTGCAGACTAAACAAGCCTAGTTCCCTCAGCCTCTCCTCATAAGTCTTGTGCTCCAGCCCCCTAATCATTTTTGTTGCCCTCCGCTGGACTCTCTCCAATTTCTCCACATCCTTTTTGTAGTGGGCACAATACTCCAAATGTGGCCTCACCAATGCCGAATAGAGGGGAATAATCACTTCCTGCGATCTGCTGGCAATGCTCCTACTAATGCAGCCTAATATGCTATTAGCCTTCTTGGCAACCAGGGCACACTGCTGACTCATATCCAGCTTCTTATCCACTGTTACCCCCAGGTCCTTTTCTGCAGAACTGCTGCCTAGCTCGTCAGTCCCCAGTCTGTGCATGGGATTCTTCCATCCTAAGTGCAGGACTCTGCACTTGTCCTTGTTGAACTTCATTAGATTTCTTTTGGCCCAATCCTCCAGTTTGTTTAGGTCCTTCTGTATCCTATCCCTTTGCTGACTAGAAGCCAGGATGAAAACCTCTGGAGATAAAATAGCTATCCTGTTGATATTGTTTTGTAGCCAGGGGTACTTGGAACCATTTGAATAGTGAGGGTTCTGACAGCCATTGAACCAAACTGTAAACCCTATATATAATGGAAACCATTTCAAGCCAGGAGGATGGCAGCACCCCTTGTTCCAGCACTTATGTTTGTAGCATGTTAGTAGCAAATTGTTAATGGGCGTGAAGGGAATGTGGCCAGGGGCTCTGCTGACTTTTTGTTATGATTCACCAGGGGGAAGGAAAGCATGTAAATCAGAGACCCTTGAGATGGTCTGCTTTATGTAGGACTTCTGCTGAGTTTCTGTGCAGTTGCATGAGCCCTGGCCCTGTCACATACATTGAAGCACTGATTACACTTTCTCTTTTCCCATACCCCTGTGTTGGTATGGTGGCAGCTCCATTGTATTGTAATACATTTCCCATATCATAAAATTCATGGACAGGAAGGAACCTCAGGAGGTCAGCTAGTCGTCGTCGTCCCCCCCCCCCCCCCCCCATGCTGAGGCAGGATTAAATATACTTAGATCATCCCTGACAGCTATTTGTCTAACCTGTTCTTAAAAACCTCCAGTGGCATGGATTCCACAGCCTCCCTTGGTAACTGTTCCAGTGCTTAACTATTCTTAGAATTAGTTTTTCCTAATATCCAACCTAAATCTTCCTTGCTACAAACTATGCCAGTACTTCTTGTCCTACCCTCTGTGGACACAGAAAACAATTGATCACAATTGTCTTTATAACAACCTTTTACATACTTGAATACTGTTATGTACCCTCTCAGCCTTCACTTCTCTAGACTAAACATCCCCAATTTTTTTCTGCCTATCCTTGTATGTCACATTTTCTAAACCTCTTCTGATTTTTGTTGCTGTCCTCTGAACTCCCTCCAGTTTGTTCATATCTTCCTGTAACCTCCCCAGCCCCCTGCGGCAAATAAAATGTTTCCATTATCTACCAAAATACATTACAAATGGAAAACAAGCTACTCCCTTACCATGTTAGTTTGCCTAAATGTTCAGGTTTGATTGTAAGCTGTGAATACCCTTCCCTCCATAGGTCTAATCCATAACTTTGTTTTATATTGTCAGAGGTGTACATATAGGCACCTCGGTTTAAAGGAGCACCTATGTCTTACTCTAGGCACTGCTTGATAATTCTTAAATATACTATATTGAGATGGAGCATCCCAGAAAATTCCCCATCCCCCTTCACCCATGAATTAACAAATTCACTACAGTCCACAATAACCCAGCAGCAAAACACTTTTAAAATCTTTAATAGAAGATCATCAGGAGTCTATTGTACCATGATGCATGAGACTAAATCCCCTTAGTATCAATGGCCATGTAGGAAATGGAAGATATTTAATAACAATACATTAGCTTTTTAAAAATTCACCATGTAGCTAAACACTAAAAATGAAATATCCAAAGGGAGTGGGGAGCTCCATTTTCTGAGGTAAAAGAGTAAAGGAGATTTGCCTTTCCACAGAACCACCTGTCATGTACTTTAGGTTGAATTGAATTGTGTTTAATACTCCTTTTGTATAAGGATCAAAAATACTATGTGAAAATTGAGGTTAACAGTTTCTTGCTGCCTGAGGTCATAGAAGTCCAAAGGCTAACAGTACAAGAACCAAAGATCTGTATTTTCTGATTAAAATAAACCTTCTCCCAGCCTATTTCTTTGTCCTTCATCTGCTAGTGATCTGCCACGATCCCCCTTCTTTTCAGTTTCATATTGCCTACTGTGATATCTCCGTGGCTCCAGTCATGTTCTACCCACACACCACAAACTCCTATTATAATCAGTGTGAGCTTTTGACATATAAAAAATTCATGATCAGGCTCTTAATGATAGACACTTCGGGCAGTGGGAGGTTTCTGTCTTAGTGATAGAAACCTCAGGAAGGTATGTGGCTGTCTGAGCTAACACCGGCATGTATGATCAATAGTAAACATAATATCATTATTGCTTATCAAAATTCCTACTTGGGGCAGAGAGGCTTGTGGAATTACTCCAACAATATATATCTTAAAATACTATCAGCTTTTTATATTTCTTAAACAATTAATACATTGTTGTTAGCAGCCAATGTAAGAAGGCATTATAAATGTGCAAAGTAATAGTATAGTTATCTAACTTTGTGAATTACTAACCCTGAAAAACATTGTAAGTGTAGTTTACTGCTACTGTTTTACCCAGAATTAATATATGTTTCTGGTCCAGTTCTGAGTGGGGCAAATGTATATCAAATGTTGCCACTTCTTTTTGTGCTGTGTGTTCTGCTATGCAGATAACACGCTGTTATTGATACATAAGAACAGTGATCCATAAAAGGTTCCCTCCCAGACCCCATTGCAACCCAACTATATGGACTATTTGTTGTCCTTTGACTGTTGTATTTTAACTAAGTCCTATTTTAATAATTTCCTGTGTCCTTTTGTGCAGCGCTTAATCAAAAGTTAATTTTTCCAAAATAGCTAATGAAGCATTGTGTGTAGTTTTGTTTATAGCATGAGCAGTTGGGAATCCTGCATAATACAATAGTACAACTGCTAACAGGCTGAGCACACTTGATAATTCAAACTTTTTTACCCCTGGACATGATGAACAGATCTTGAAGCTATCCCTGAGGAAGTTCTACTTGATCCTAAAAGCAGCCAGGAGATTAGTCTAGGTACAGCTAAAGGACTCATTTGAATTATGCATGTGAATTTGCATTTTGCTATAACTAAATGAAAACTAGATAATTTAAGCAATCAGTAGTACAATAGAACCTACCCAATTCCTTGTTTCTCTTGTTGTGCAGCAGTTCATTTTATAAATGTTAAGAATATGGCTGCTTTATGCACCAAAGATTTATTTATATTTGGTGGTGAAGACCAGGGACTACATTTAGATTTCAGAGAATTCTTGTTCAGCCTTTATATTAAAGGTATATGTACAAATATCTTATAAAGGCTTAATAGATGTTATATAAGCATGTTACATATATAAGGAGTATGTGTTAGAGATGGTTATAAGCACATCAGTAGAAGGTGTTATAAATTGCTATGGTTATTAACAACATTTTGACCTGTTGGACTTTAACAATAGAATAATTTATTAAAACATCTATTAAAATTAGTAATTTAACCCTTAATAAACAGTTTATACATATACCCTTAGTAAAAAGTGTGATCAAAATTTTTAAGTACCTATTACTGTTGTCTGTAGGTAATTTACATCGCTAATAGAAACCGTGAGCTCCGTTAAGTGAAGTGTGCTGAAGCAGCACAGGTATTGTGGCGTGTCTCAGTAGGAGAGGATGTTTCTGACCTGTGAAGGTCTTTCTAAATTAGCTTTGGAACATGGATGCAGTAGTGAAGATGGAATGAATGTGTGATATGCTGTCTCAAGGCTTCCTGGTATATATGGGCTGCTGCACTGGGTCAGGGCCCACGCATAATTTTTTCAGGCCCAGTACAAACTTGTAACACAGGCCCCCTGCCACACACATACCCATGGGAGCTGCAGCTTGAGCCGGGCCCCCCCAGGCCTCCAGGCCCCGGTAAAGTGTACCCTTTCCCCCCATGTGGGGGCCCTGCACTGGGTACCAGTGGTAATTTCTTCATCAGCTTCTTATGCATGAAACACATAGAGACAATTGCAGCACAAAAGCATTAAGTGCTGTGTCAACATCATTGACCGAGAAGAATGGAAAGAGGGAGGCACTCTTGGTTCCTGATCTAGCTTTGCTGAGTTCAGCATAACCCCAAGACTCTGAACCAGAAGAGGACAGTTGTCCTGTAGTGAAGGTGAGGTCGTGCTGTTCTCTGCCAATTCCTTTTCCAAACAGAATCACTTAATTCCCCTTGAGTTCAGTTTGCGACAGCGGTTCTTTATCTACTCTTTGCGGGCAAGGACTGTCATTTTATTCTGTGTTTGTACACACCTAGCACAATGGGTTAATGGACCATGACTAGGTCTCCTAGGCACTACAATAACACAAATGAAAAAATAAGTGGGAGACAGCACTGTATGCATGGAATGAAAAGGACACCTGTCATCACCAAGTAGTTGATATCCTAGTCAGTGTTGTCTTTTGACAACACCTAAATGTTGTACATCAATTTAAATAGAACAGTGACAGGACTGAGCATTAAGGAGCTCTGCATGCCAGAGCTCTTGGGAAGAAAAACAGTTCCCTATCGAGGGATCTGTTGGATAGGAATAAGCATAGCCAGCTTAGCATGAATCCTCTTTAGAGGATACGTCCTCCCAACACTGCAAGAAAGCATGTTATGTGAAACCATGCACCAAACATTCCTCTCAGATGGGGTGATGTAAAAAGCACTCAGGCATTCCGTCAACTAACTCCCAGGTGAATAAGTGATGCTAGTCCCCTTCAGCGACACTGGTTTCATAAACAGGCAAGGTCCAAACAAAGTAAACACTTCTGGCTCTTGGAGATCCAACACACAGCAGATTGTGCATAACCCTGGCTAGTAAGCCTTGTCATGCTCAGAAAAAGGCAATGCAAGGCAGGAGGGATTAGCTCACTCGCATAAAGCTGTAAGAGTGTGCAATAAGGAAGGGGTGTGTAAAATACTGTGCACAACTGCCCAGAAAGGCAGGTTACAGGGAATAGAAGTAAGATATATTAGGGTTGTAGGGGTCCTGGATGTCTTGTACAGGTACAGACTGTGGTAGTACTGAGGGCTCAGCCAATATAAATCAGCTGCTGCCACCACCACTCTGACCTCATGTCACTTCGAAGCACAGCGCATTGCCCCTCTATTGCTCTGTTATCTTATGCAACATATTACTGTGTTCTGAGGGCAGAACAAGTCACACAGAGGCACCTTACCTCCAGAACGTAAAAGATAGAGTTGAACTGTGTGGCACCCCACTGATGATGGATACTAAACAAAGCAACAGAAAACCTACATCCAAGAGGATATAGTAATTCTCCCTTATGAGGAGAATTGATCACAATCAGGTGGCCCATTATGTGCTAACTCAAAGCTCAACCGTGAACAGCATGCATACAAAACCAAGCAAGTTCAGATGCATTCAGTACTGGTGATAGCCCATTGAGGTTCCTAAGCAGGAATATTTTTGCGCCCCCCCCCCCCCAACACATACTAATAATTAACATGGGTGGGGCCCTTGACTTGCTTAGGCAATTTCCCTAGTCAGCATGAAATTGGTTTATTTCGAACATCTAGTTCTCTCAAAAGTGATTCCTAGGCTGCCACCTAGCCCAGGGCAGAGGCTTAATTAACCCAGAGCACACATGATACAAGCAACTGACTTCTCTTCTTCTTTTTGTATAAACATCTTCACAATGCTGTGCAACGTAATTTATATTTTATGCTAGGGGAGTTATTGCACATTGTGGAGAGAAGCAAAGGAGTGACAATATCAGAAAAATGTGGGGGGAAACTCATGGAAAGAGGGTAGCCAAGGCTCTTTTGCCTCTTTCTGAGCCAGCAGAAGTCCTACTTCCCATCCCCAATACTAATATGTGTCTAGGGGTTCATGGGAAATCAGGGGATGTAGCTGGATAAAGAAGGGGAGCCAGCTCAGGAGTTGTTACACCCACGCAGCTTGGTCCCTTGAGAGAGAACCTTAATTTCCTGCTACAGTTGACCACAGAATTTGGTACTAAATTAACAATGCATAGTCATGGACTGAAAACCAGCAGTAAGATGGCCACAGACCCAGCTGTAATGTTAATAAGGAGCTCAGAAGTGTGCATGGCTGGGCAGATACACTGTGTGGATGCCCTAAGATCTGCAAAACTAGGGTCAAGATTCACCATTTATTCTTGTGTGTGCCTGGGAAGCGTTGCTTCCATCCGTTTTGCACAAGCAAAAATTTCTACCACCCAAAGGGAGACTATGTTGAGCTCTGTGACCCTTCCACCTGGTACACATTATGACATTTTTCACTTTCATGGCCTTTTCTCCAGGACCTGAGAATTGGGGGAATCATTTCTACTTTTTTCTTCCTTTTATGTAAATACTGGTGTTTGGGAAAGGCAGGAAACTGACAGCCCTAGAAAGTGACATCCTCTTTACCCCTAGAACAAGTGCATCTTTGTGGATCAGATGTGGATCCAAATTTTTGTATCAGTGCAGGACTCCAACAGTGAGATAGGATGTGGATGTGGATACATATAGAAGGTGGAGTGCAGATCGCTCACGGATTGGATACAAGTTAATTATCGTGGATCAGATACAGATCCAAATTTTTGTATACACACAGGACTCTACTTAACTAGGGGTGAAAAGCACTATAATCTAGCATGTTATCAAGCAACCAGTAAAAAATACCTTTAATGTGTCCCCTTCATTCCTCTGTTATCAAAGGATGCCTGGTCAGACTGACTGTTTTATGAATGTTATTAATTCAGATACTTTTTTGGTGTAGTTTGTGTTTGTAATAATATCTTTGCATCACCATGTTTGCGGTAATGCCCCCATTTTATTTCTTTCCTGACTCCTGAGATATAAAGCATTCTGTGGAAGGCAGAATGTCATTTTTATCTCTCGGTTTAAATTCTTTTCCTGTCTTTTGACTACTATGGAGGGTTATAATTTTAAACCAACAACGCAAGTCTGTCCTATCTTGAACCTCCCACTGCTCAATGCTAACAAAAGTGAAGTTGTTGTTCTTGTCAAAAAAAAATCATTACACAGTGCTCCCAATAGTTCACTTGAGGCAATGAGCAGGCAGCAGCCTCCTTACAAGTGCTCTGCATAACCAAGTGATATTTTTCAGAGTTTGCTTTATCTAGAGGAACTTTCATGGGGCAGGGAGATATTTCTCAAATGTAATTCATTTAGCACAGAAAGCCGATAACCTTTCACTCATTCTTCATATTTTCTCGTCGTATTTGCGCTTAATAATAATATTTGGTATTTACCGAGCATCTGTCATCCGAGAATCTTTCCTTTGTGAGTGTCCAAGCTCTTTGAGAACATCAGTTGAAAGGTGTGCGAGACATTTCAAAGCATTTTTACAAACATTAATTAAGCATGACAACCCCCTGGTGTGGTAGCTAAACATCTTACAGCCTGGGAACTGAGAATACATCTGCACTAGAACTGGAGGTGTCATTCCCAGCTCAGGCAGATGTGCATACACTGTGGTGGTTCATGCTCCAATTAGCTCTATAGGTAAGGCCTTCTGGTCAGACTACATACCCCATGCTCTCCTTTTGGTGAGGAGAGGCGCTGCATCGTGGCAGTCTCATGACTTTATTCTTATGTTCTAATCATGCGAAACAAACAAGAGTTTGTTCCTCTTTATCCCAGCTTCCCCTTCAAACCTGATCTTGTTGTGAAGTCAACGTTCTGTGACATCGCCTCCATTTCCAGGCTATGATATCACTATCACAAAATCATGATGATTTTTAAGCATTTATATAGCACTTTAACTAGAAGAATACAAAATTACATCTGTGCAAATAATTTACAGCAAACGATTTATGTGATTAATTTAGCCCCTTTTTCTACTCACAAATTGTGGTTTGTTGTATATTCAGCAATTGTTCTTTAGGCTGATTGCAAATGTTCTAAATTTGAACTGTGTTGCTTAGTTGTGATTAGTTAGATAAAATCACATGGCTCCTTGACCAGATGAATGAATAAATACTCCTGGCATCAACAATAACATCCACAGAAATTTGCTTTCTGTGAATATTTGAGTTGGTAAATTAGAATGCTTATTCAAG
This sequence comes from Emydura macquarii macquarii, assembly GCF_026122565.2. Taxonomy (NCBI): domain Eukaryota; kingdom Metazoa; phylum Chordata; order Testudines; family Chelidae; genus Emydura; species Emydura macquarii. The sequence continues at coordinate 2,611,070 of NW_027131105.1, read as the reverse complement.
TTCTGGTACTCCTCTTCAGAAGTGTCAGTGGGATGAGACATGACTACCTAAAGGGCCACCTTTCCTCTGGCACTGTTGCAAGAATATTGCATTCAATAAGTATCAATGCAGCCAACATTAACCAGGACTAAGTTGCACAGAGGTCAATACTGTTATGTTCATGGCATAAACACAGAAGTTTTTGGAGCGTGGAGGGGATGAAACTTCTTTCTGGAAGGTTGCGACTGGCATTGTTTTATTTCTTAATCCAAAACCCTAACACATAACAACAAGAGAGACATAACAAGCTGCTCCATAAGGCAGAGAGGTGTAACTTACCCCACCTGGCTAGGCTGCCTCTTTCCAGACTGTCCCTGAGGACCTAGATAACACAGCTTCCCTCAGAGACCTCTAACCTGCAAACAGGACCAGGAAACTCCTTACAATGTAAAATTTTAGATGATCATTTTAACACTCTTCTCAACACACCCCAAATACAAAGGATAACATCCTGGACCTATTGAAGTCAATGGCAACACTCCCACTGACTTCAGTTGAGTCAGGATTTCACCGAGAGTGTACTGTGTGAAGGACACCTGACTTTATAACTCTTTACTGCAGGGGATCAGGATGAACTTGCCTATCTCATGACTCCTCCATTTGTTATTGCCTCTGCTAAGGAAAAACTTGTGCATTTTAGGTAGTGATCCCTTTTCTCATTAATAAAAGGCATACCCTATCAAATGATGAGGCTGTCTAGATCCATGATGACTGGCAGGCTCTAAATATGTATGTAGATAGGGAGGAGTCAAAGGTAATTTCAGGGATTCAAGCTTGAGTGACTCGTAGTATAGAAGAGTTGTTGCTGGTAATAGAGAAAAGGAGAGAAATTAGGAAGAAAGATACTAAGTTCTGTTTTTGCTATGTTTCCTTAAAGAAAGCAGTAGAGGAAGTATTGGAAAACAGGAAGAGACATGACCCAGGACAATGTGTAGTTTTGAAAGTCATGAGAAGAGCAGAGAGATAGAAGAATGGATAAAATTACCCAGTATAAAAGGGGAAAAAGGAGATACTAAAGTACAAGACCCCACAAAGGAGTAGGTGGGAGGGGAACATCCAAGTTCTTTGACCCTGAATGAAATCCTGTCTTTGAAATAATTGGGGCTGATATTTTTAGAAAAATGCCCATGCAATTGTATACTTAAAGCTTCAAATGACTAGTTAGGCACTTTGTTAGTCATTTGCATATGTAATTATTATTAATATTAGTGCAGGTGTACAGCAGTGCACCCAATTTCTGCTCAAGAAATTGTACCCACATTTTTTATTGAAAATGTAGGTCTCAGTGCTCAGGAATATTCTAATTCCCTATTAATTTCCTTTCTTTGTGTCTGAAACCAGCATTCTTGAAAAATGTTAGTCTTTGTCTGGGAAAATGGCAGAAAATAAATGTTTGCATGGAAGACGTGTGTATTTGCCCCAAACAATATTATATTAGCTTCTTTTAGATAGCACTCATTAAAAAAAGAATGAGAGAATGATGACACTAGAAAAGTCTTTGTGGCTGAATGTAACCTGTTCTTTTTCAACAGAATGGAAAAATGTAATTCTCAGAACACCATGCTTGCTTGCTTGCCTTCCTTCTTGTAAGCAGAAAGGGGAAAGAACAAACTAAAACAACCATTGTGGCATGCTCCAGTGTTATGCTGAGAGTAGTCTATTATATTGCAATTACGAAATATGTTTTTATTTTTTCACACCAGGAGCATGCTTTGGAAAACCCATCTATTACTTGTGTGTGCTGACTGTCAGAGGAGCAAATCACATTATTATTGAAAATAAAAGCTACCCAGAGATTGAAAATTTCACTGAGGTGAAACTTGCTATAAAATAGTGAAACAGGGTAAAAACAGCTTTGCTGGATTGTGAAGGACCAATAAACGTCTTGCAATCTATCTGTGGTGCTAGGAATGACTGCTGTATGCAGGAATGTGGGAGAACTGATGCGTCTAAGGGTACCAAGCATTTGTTTACATGCTAAAATCATGTCCCAGATGAAGAGAGACCAAAGTGAGATGGTAGTCAGAATCAGAATGTGATTTTGAGAACCAATATATCTGGACTGGTTGGAGCTAGAAACTCTGCAAAATAAATACGTTCAAGGAGCAGTAAGTAAATTTTCAAGCTCTGGGTCAGTGATCAGAAAGGAAACATTTGAGTTGCAAATCGCATCCATCTGCTTTTGTCACCTTGGTGAAGCTTGGCATTTCAGAGCCAAATCCTGGCCAACTGTGCAAAGAGATCAAGGCATTTGGGGAAGACTAAATCCAGCAGGAAGGGTCTGGGGCACCTGTGTAACAGGTGCTGTTCTATCACATGGAAGTCATGATTCTGTGCATAATCTACTCTGCTTCAGATTTGTTGATAGTAGATCCAGTAAGTTTTCAGAAACATCATTGCCACAAGTCTCTCTGTCAGTGACTTTCCCTCAGTGGGGCTCTGCAGAGAGAACTGCTAAGGAACTCAACTCCAGCAGACTAGGGTTCATGCAGGGGAACTGCTTGACCCTCCATTTCTAACAGTCTCTGTCTATCCCACAGCTGCCATCACTACCACATAGTGAAACACTGCAGCCCTACTGAATCTGAGGCCTTTTATGAGCAGGAAAATTTGGCCCTTACAGAATGCCTGTATCTAGATGTCCCACCTCTATCATATCCAAGTGCCTCACAATAGGCTGGGAAGTATTAGCTCCATTTTCACTGATTTGACTGACAATGTCACACAGGAAGTCTGTGGAAAAGTGAGGAATTGGACTGAGATCTCGGGAGTCCTAGTCGAGTGTCTTAACTACTAACCCATCCTTCTTTTCTGGAGAGCTTAGTTTAAATATTGTGCCAAAGATAAAGGGCAGCAAGGTCATTTCATTTTCTTTCTAGGCAGACTGGAACATTGGGCTTCACTCTATTGGACTTTATGTCCAGTTTTGATCTTACATAAATAAGCCTTTTGTTTTCATTTAACTCTGCCTCCTCATTTTATTAATGCAAAGTCTTAGAAAAGTTGGCCCAAATACATATAGAGATAACAAATAAACAAGCTGACTTTACTTTTAACAAAATATTGGTACTTCCAATATTTCATGAGATTCTGATAGCCTGTGAAATGGAAATATGTCTTGACAATTTGGATATGATTTATCTTCATTTGGATTCTGACACAAATTTCCAAAACATTTTAATCTATAATTACAGGAGATTTTTTTTAAGTTCCTCCCATTGTTTCAAAGAAAAGGTCATCTGGCTACTGTCCACAAAACAACACATTAAAAGCTCTATAAATTGAGTTATGTGCAGGTGAAAATTAAAAAAAGATATTACCAAATGTTCACCCTGCAAATTAGAGCTGATCAAATTATGCACAATGGGTAAATTATATACCTTTTTCTGACCATGAATTCTTAATGTGAGCCTGAGTCCTAAAAATGTATTAATTATCTGTAAGTATTCACCAAATAATTTGTAAATATATTGCAGCCTATGCATTGTTCAGAAACAGTTCATTTCAGCTATTCACTATATATATTATTCATGTTGCATGGTTAGTCACTTAAATGACCAATTGCTTTCTCCTCCTTGATTGGATGACTGAAAGTTTTTAAATGAGACAACAATGAATGCTGAAGAATGAATGAATTCTACTTGTGAGAATAGATACTTCTGTGTTTTCAAAAATATAAAACATTTGAATGTTCATCAATTTAGTTGCCATGGAGATAATTATGATGTCATAGAATATTGTGCCTGACAAGGATGAATAAACTGTACAAATTGGTGTCTTCTTAAGAAACAAGTATCTAGTTTTCAGGTTTCAATATTGTGATAAGTGCATTAGAGAGAAAGAAATCTCTTTCAGAAAACATATATTCTTGTTTCTAACTGGGATGGATTGTAAGCTTTACATTGGGTGCAGTGGAATTTTTAAAAATGCCCCAGACAGAATTCTATAGTATAAAGTAAAAACTTTCCCACATATGCAGCAATCCAGATTTTCAAAGGTATGTTTTGGTGTTAGCTTTAACCAATCACTGAAGTAAGGACAACAAAAGAAAATAAAGTGGATGATCAATCTGGAAGCCTGGTTTTCTGTGAGCTAATGTTTTGGTTGTTCAGGCTGAAATAGATTACAAATATCAGTACATGTCAATGAGGTAGGAAAGGAAGTTGTTCTTGGCAACAACTCTCTATCTGGGTGGATGATAATGATGATATTCTGCTGCCGAGTAGGAAAAAACATAGTCAGTAGATCAAATTGCCAGGCTTCTGTTGTGGGGAAGGTTACAGCAATATCCCTTCTACAGCATTTTCACTGGAAATCACTGTAATAATGAAAGAAAACAGTGGCAGTGATAGCATGTGACTATGATAAATTAAAAATAAATAAAAAGTCTAATCATTTAGTTCTTTCTCAAGTGAAATTCTCATTGAAGCCAGTGACAGTAGTAATGCATGGTAATAATATCGTCATGGCCAATGATGCTTGTAATATCATCATTCATATTAAATCACTGACAAATATTTAATGGGATTAAATCTGTCTTCTGCTCTAGATTTATATGTCACTGGCATGGCATAAACTTCAATAAAGTTCTAATATATATTAGAAGTCTGATTAGGAAATTTCATTTTAAAACAATGTCACATCAGTTTTAAGTTCTCTATTTTCTTCCTATGTGATCTTTGCTTAGCAGAACATATTCCCATCAATTTAATGTTCTCATTCCGTTCCTTTACCTTCAGCTACTGCTGAAGTAGCCCTTTCAGCCGTGCTGCACTCAGTCCGGTCACATGCTTCCCACACAGGGCTTATATGACATCGATCTCAGTCCTGAAACATGCTTAGCATCCTCAAAGCCCATTGAAATCAGTGGGACCTAACCCAGTTAGCACAACTCAAGAGGGGCTTGGTGTCCTGCAGAATTACCCCCAAATAATTCATAAGCAAACTGCTTGTGTGTGTGTGTTGGGTAGGAGTTACTCTGAGATTTTCATGTGGAAATCAAATAAGGAGAAACTCTTTACACATTTGATTCATCAGAGCACTTATCCATATGCTTAACTGGCAAAGCACCTAAGCACATGATGAAAGCTGAGCACACACATAAGCGCTTTGCTGAATCAGGACCTAAGTACTGATCTATGTAGTAAACGGCTATAACTTAAAGAGGTTGGTCGATTGGGGTCTCTCTCTCTCTGTCTCTCTCACTCACTTTAAATCAAATAGTAGTGGCAAGGGCCTGGATTATTCAGTGACTAAAGTACTTGCCTTGAACGCATAGTACTAGCGTTTAAATCTAGCTTCTACTGCTAAGTGAAATGAGTTTGATGCCTGTAACAGGTAGGCTCCCCCTTTAAGGGCCGGGAGGGCTAGGTATACTCAGTCCTGTTTAATTAGCTCCACTATGCCACATCTGTGCTGCATGTAGGACTTAAAATGGACAGAAACCAGCAGTGAGGGGTTGGCTGAGGAGAACAGTTGAGCTGGGTTATAGTTGGAGTGCTGAGTCAGGGGAATGGAGCTAACTCCTGCAGTAGGCCTCTGGAACAAGGGGCTAGGCTTGGGAGAGGCAGTCCTGCAGCTAGTGTTCCACAAGAGGAACAGGGAACTGAAGAGAAGCCGAGGAGGGGTGGAAGACCATCGTGCAATATGTTGTACTTGGACTCCCAGCAGGGAAAAGCTTGTGGAGTCAGCATTCTGATAAGAGTGGGAAGTACCGGGAGTTGACTCCAGAAGAAGTGAAAGATTGTTTCTTTGTTAACCTGGGATGGTCATCAGAGATGGTGTTTACTTTAGGACTTTGAGTGCTCTCTGGGGACTGAACTTTTATGTAACTTGGCTGGAGGGCTAGGCCATAGAAGACCCAGAAGGAGGTGACCAACAGTAGGAGATAAACAAGAAAAAGGCCCAGCAACAGCACATCCAGCCACAGGAGGCATCAGCCAGTGAATTACTTCTATGCAGGCATGGCTCACTCTAGGGTGGGACCTATACCAATGGTTTACAGTGGTTATATTTTATTTATAGCTATGATTATACACAGTTTGTAGGAATCCATATTGTACAGTCAACTCCTATAAATTGTTAACATTCCTTACCCTATTTTCAGCTGTGTCTTAAAACATAGGGCTAGTATTTTTAATCCAAATTTCTAAAGGTATACTAGCTGTGTGTGTAAATTTTTGTTGGTGCTTTTCTAATATCTACAATATCTCTACAACCCTACAGTTAATATGAGCAGAGTAGACACTTCAGCTACTAAATTAAAATATTGATCTTATAAGGAAAAGGAGTACGATATGACCCATATCAGAAGTACATAATATCTGTTTTCACATAAGTGTGCAACATTATTTATTTATTTTTCAGTTGCATGGTGTAAGACTCAGGCTTTTTGGGGCTTCACAGCATTTAAAATAACACTATCTAGTGCAAACTTCTAATCAGACTCCATTGGTTTTTTATCTTACAAACACCCAACTCAGTTCAATTCTCATACAGTCCAAACTCTTGGGTAGGACAACAATACCACTACTTAGTACAGAGATGCTACATTAATTGAATAGTCTTCTAAAGGTTAGTATATACTATCTATTATTTATCCTGTTAACAAGGGTTTGGCTTGTTTATTAGTAAGTGAACATGTGTATATTTAATTAAAACAGGTACTCAACATCTTTGGAAATAAATGTCTACCATTCACAGAAGTTTCCATTATAAGCAGTGTGATACCAAATTACATTAAAACATAGTTAGGAACACAGGGCTACTTAGCTACCCATGAATATTAGCATCTCCTCCTTGGCATTATTTAGGCCTCAAAACGACTTAGATTTTACACTTTTATTACATTTTTGTAACCTAACACTTAATGTTTAAATCTAGAACAGCTGTTTCAGTGAAAAACACTCCTGCATTCTTCTTATAAAAAACTGCACAATGCAACTGATTCTTCTGCTGTCACTGCATATTCCATTCAGGTGCATAACTGAGATAGATCCAATTACTGTCATAGAAAAAGGATTTTAATGCATTGCAGAATCTTGCATTTTCCCCCTCCATAAAGCACATGAATTGCACATTTTTTCCCAAGATCCTTACTGTTTGTAGCAGGTGGAAGAATTGTTACATAGTCACAAGACACTTATATACATAATTTAAGCATCAGAATTAAGGACTCGTTTAAAATGCAGTTATTGTGATCACAGCAGTACACCCATACAGTATGGAATGAGGCAAGCAGGTAAAGATCAGATTTTTAAATATTTATAACTGAGCTGGGAAATTATATTCTGGATTGTTTAGATGGTAACTTGAAGGAAATTCTTGTTTACAAGATAGCCACAACCTCAGTTGGGGGGAAAATGATGAGACAAATGGTTGAAGTGCTTATTGGCCTACTGCTGATTTATATTCAAACCTCCAAACATATACCATGTGATGAGGTGGCAGCACTTGCAGCCATCTTGGTTTTAGTGACCAATAGATGGAGGGTCTGAAGTTATAATATGGCAAAGATGCGTTATAGACTAGCTCACTGTCAGACTCTTCAATGACACACGTTGGTGATGGAATCTGTTTGATACAAAGCTGTTTCTTAAGGTTCTGAAGATTCTAGAATATCGAAGATAAACAGAGGTAGCAGAAGAAAGACTGGTATGGATCCTTAAACCCTACCATCTGTAAGAGATGGTTATAGTGAGATCAGTCTTGTATGTGCTAATGAGACACTCAAGCAAAGGTGGTTATGAAGTACTTTGTATCAGCAAATTTGCTCAAAAATAAAACTATTTCCCAGGAAAGTACAAAATAACATGGATGCAGTGTCCCTCACAAGAGGAAAGAGACAAGGCTTGGTTGTAGTGAATGCAAAGGAGATTCTTTACGCAGGGTGCTGGAAACAGACAGACCCTCTCGGTTTCTGGCTCTCTAGATTACAGGCTGAAAAGCACAGTTTATGCTACTCAGTGTCACCATGCATGGCCTGCCAAAATATGAACCCAGATTAAACAATCATGGAATGAGAATGGCTCTGACTATATTACACATGGAAGAAATTTTGATGGACTGACTGAGACTTGAAATGACAACGACCCCCAGGAATTATTGTTACACTGAAATATCTAATGTGTATGATGTGACCCTCTTTCTCCAGTTGAGCTCATTTCAGGAGGGGCCTAGTTTAGTGAGATACCTAGGGCTCAGGAATGCAAGCTGAAGCCAGGTTGCTACCAGTCAAGCACATGCATGTAACAGTGTGGCTTCTATGCATGCTCAGCAAAGAACTTTCCTACAACTCTGCCTGCTTGCTGCATCACTTCTTGTCAGTGAAAGACAGTGGTAGTGATTTGTCTAAGAATTTTTGGAATGCAGTAACTAGCCACGTGAACCCTGCTTGCTTGCTGTACCACTTATTGAACCATTATACTTTGTTGGCAGTATTTTTGAGATGTAAGTGGATGTCTTTCTTCTGTCCTGTGGATGAAATGAGAAGTTGAGGAGGCCATAATTGTTGTGAGCATATGGATGCTGAGTTCTGAAGGCAGTAGCCAAAGTGCAGGGATTATAATTCTATACAGTGAGTGAAAACTCACATACATTTGTGAATCACTAAAGGCAGAAATCCTCCCTGCACTAAATTCCTGTGGTTATTCCATTCCACTATAACCTCTTCGTAACAAGGAATAGAATTTATAGTTAATTCAATGTATGGTAATAGCAAGGGTATGCAAAGGAATAAGGTAAGGACACTGTCTAAAAATCTAAACTCTTCATGCAGCCAGAGACATCCCACAGCAGCACCTGCCACCTCTTCAGGGGGACAGGCAGCCTCATCCCCCCACAAAGAACACTTTGGTTCAATCTTATTTCCCCAGTTTCTCTCTCAAATCCCACCCATCTATAACCCAGCTAGTAGGGGAAGGGTGGCCCATTCCTATGTTAACTAAATTGCATCTTGCAAATTACAACACACTCAATCATTCTCCCAGATCGATGCACAGAGGAGACACTGTGAATGGGAAGGTAGGGGTCAATTGCCTGTACACACCCAGAACTCTAGTAATCCTCTCCAGGATATCCATACAAGGAGGTGATTAGAGAGGTTGAAGGGTCCATATGCATTGTCTCCCATCTATTGCCCAACCCAGTGGGAAATCTTGCAGCCTGCAAACTGCACAGAGAAACTCAGCAATGAGAAATGACACTTCAAGGAGAACTGTGCAGGCACCCATGTGGGCGGGGTTCTGGAGTCCTCCTGGCTGGGAGCTGGAGTGGTTGTAGGGCCTCAGGATTGCTATGGAGGTAGAAGGACTCCACACAGCAGCCCTGTGGCTGCAACTGATCTCCAGTCTTGGAGCTGGGTGACCTCCTCCTCCTGAGAAAAAATTCAGGTGGAAGAATTCAGAGGAAACTCCACAAATGGCTACACTGAGTTTTCATCTTCCTAGAACTCTAGCTGTTACTTGTATTTGCTGTAATGTGTACAAAAGCAGTAACAACATTGCAGTACATGCTGTGCGTTAGAGGGCAAATGAGTGGTTGAACATACTTTACTACTATAAAAGAAGAACACCCAAATGCTGTTGGCAGAGGCCAAAAATAGACAAATATATATTTTACCTCTTATTCTTTTTTGTTTCAGGAGGATCTTAGTTCCCATTTCTGGCTGTACTTTAACACATCTGTTAAATGTTAGTGACTGTGTTCTGACTTGACTGATGTTCTGTTGTGGGGGAAGGGAAAGACTGATTATTTCTTTTGATTGACTCAGGGAAACATTTTAATTATGCCATTAGAAGCTGTCTCTTAGCTTCCTGTTTCATAGGTCTGGTTTCCCTCTTGCAGTTCAGCAGACATTGTTCCCTTAAGACTCCATATAGTAGAAATATAGTCTGTAAACTGCAATCTGAGTTCAAAAAGTCTTCCCGCACACTTCCTCGTCCTACCAAATTAATTGGTAGAACAATGATTCCTTGCCTTTTTTAATCTTACCGGTTATATCTCTCCTCCTTATCCCTGCTGCTTGGCTCTGGATGGATTTCATTCTGAAGCCCAACAGGAAACACTCCTTACACCACTGGTGGGCCATTGATCACATTTTGGGAACCATTGCAGTAGACAGATGTCTGGGGCAATGGATGAATCTGGGCATTCACTGCTAACCTTCAAGCCACTGTGAAGTCTTGTGTATGGCCAAGATGATGATTTGTTTGGCTGTAGAAATTAGGGCAGGAGGGTTTGAAGGTATCCAAAGGCGCTCATTATGAATATAGCTCTTCACTACTCAAATCTGCTTTTCACCAGCAATATTGTATGGCCTCCTAGCAATCTATTTGTGTGGCCCCTTAACAGCCTATTTGCCTGGCTCAGTGTCCTCTAACAAATTGTTTGGCCCATTTAACAAAGTCAGAGATGCCAAGAGACAATGGGTTGTGGTGGGCAGTTTGCCTAATGCTGTCAAGACCACCTCCTCTATGACAGCTCTGCCAGATTGCTGCTACATGTCCCTTTTGCTTGACAATACCTGTTGACACTTATCTGCATGAATGATTCAACTCAGTGTGTTCTCCTGCCTCCTGTTTATCACTCTGCATATGGCAATTACACAGTGTGTGAGCCTTGTTCAATAGGGTGATTCACATAATTGCATAAAAGGCGATTGTCGTTGGCATCTAGTGAAGAACAAGGCATGACCTCATCCCTCACTGCTGTTTGAACCACACAGCAGCTTTAGCTAGGAGGGATTTCTGACACCAAGAGGTTGTTAAATCACTCATTTTTAAAGTCATCCATGATCAATATTCAGTAGGAAAACAGCAGAAGGCAATGTGGCTCATCATGCCCCTTGTACTTCCCCCTAAATCTTCTTTGAACTGATTAAGGAAAAATCTCCTTCAATACCAGGAAGACAAAAGGGCAGCTGAAGTCCTGTACAATCTCCATGTTATGATTGCTTTGCACCCATTGCTTTGATAGACCATGTAGGTATTTGCCTCACATGCTGGAGGTCAACGTTCCATGTTCCGCCACTTGGCTTCCTTACAATAGAGAGATCTGTGCACAGAAGCAGTGCTGCTGAAAGGTTCTGGTCACCCTCTAGAGACTCAGAAGATGATATCACCTGGGAATGAGATCAGCCACACAGCTGACAGAAACCAAGACACAAGTTGTACAGTTGTTTTAAGTAGTCAGCAACTAGAGAGAGACAAATGACATTGACAAATTGATGCTAGGGCATATGATTCTCCCTATTGTGGAGCAATAGCCAAGGGGGAAAAAAAAAGGAAATTGCATAATGTTTGCTCAGCAATAGAAACACAGATGGTTGTAGAGGATGCCAGTGAGAAGCAGCCAGTTAGCTTTCACCCCTATTCAAGACAGAGATAGAAATAATGTAGATCAGCACAGCTAGGTATAACCATCAACAGGCAGTTGTCTTGCGCAGAAAAGCTATTTAATGCCATATACTTATTGAGTTGTTTCAATACAACTTTATTTCAGATTTTTAGCATATTGATTTACTGTACATGGAGCTGTTACAATCCAGCCTACCAATAATCCACTTACTAAGGGGAATTGAGAGTCCATAAATTAAAAATGTCCCCAACTTAAATGAGACACACACAATTTTCTGATTTTCTTTTTTCTTCTCTGTCAAACAGTAGCAGATGTCCATGACCAGGGTAGCTTTCCAGTGGAGAAGAAATCAGTGACATGGAGTTTGGGTATATTCTAACAGTAACTTGTTCAATTTATACACACACATCAGTCATGTGAGTGATGTGGTGACAACCCACATGCAGGCAACTCCTTCTTTAAGGAATCTCAGCCCCAATGCCAATGCTTGATTCCCAGGGAGCAACTCTGCCCCAAGAATTAACTCCAATCAGAGACAAAGAGAGAGCAAACCCTTCTGCTGCTCATGCAGCTCACTCTGGCCGGAACCATGCATTACAAAACAAACCACGCTATACCACATATGTCTTTCCAAGAGTGAACTTTGCTCTCCTTCTAAGAAAAAAGAATTTGGAAGCTACCAAGTTCACCACCTGTCACAACACATATCATTGTGCACTAAATAATCTCCAAGTGGGTATTTACTATATAGAGCAAAACAAAATACCTTTGGCGTCATCTCCCTTGTCACAAGGAGTTCATAAGTACTCCTTGAGAGACATCTCAAACATTTCTCATAAGAGCTTTCACTTGTATTTGTAAATAGTATTGTAATAACAGTTCAGGTGTAAAATATGTTCAAATTCTGACATGGACACCAAAGATAAAATGCTGTTCTTACAGTAACCCATTTCAGTACGCCCAAAGAGAGGGTGTGTGAACAGTCCTTGGCAGTGATGGAGTTAAATGCCTTCATGTTAGGAAGGGAAAGGAGATTTTTCCTAACAGGATGGCATTCTCTCTATTCTTATCAGGTGATATAAGCCCTTTCTAGTAAGGCTGATTGAGGTAGGCCAGTAATGAGAATAATTTAATGAAGTGTTGTTGTAGCCATGTTGGTCCTAGGGTATTAGAGAGAGAAGGTAAGTGAGGTAATATCTTTTATTGGACCAGGCTTGTGTGTCTCATGGACAGAAGTTAGTGCAATAAAAGATATTACCTCACCCACCTTGTCTCTCTAATCATTTAATGACACAGATAAGGAGTGGAGCAGGTTTTCTCTTACTTCTTGCTAAGCTCTGTTCTGACAATGAGTGAAGCCTCATGTGGAGGAGGAGAACTTGTTCAATACTTTTTTAAGTTATGCTGTAAAGCTGGTTATTTGATGGTCTGGCTATATGAGACTTTTAAACCTGAATTTTCTCATGCTGATGAATTGCTGGCCACTTTCTCACTTCAGCTGACCAGCTGCTCATCGGGTCTTCTATTCTATATTTATTACACTGTCACAACAGAGTGCTTCAATAGCAGAATATTATTGTCAAAGTGCTTTTACTCTGAACTGTCTTGTTTTTGTGGATACTAATCAGATCCGGAGGGAGACATTTTTCCATGTGTTACAGGAAAGATTTAGTTGCACAGCCCCATTAGTGTTAATGGGAATCACGTGGTTAAATCCCTATGTACTAGGCTGGAAATTTACCCCATAATGTTGCTTTAACACACTCTACACCAACATTCCACACAAAGATGGACTACAAGCCATCAGGAACATTTTCCCTGATGATGATATGTCACACCTGGTAGCTGAACTTTGTGACTTTCTTCTGACCCACAACTACTTCAGATTTGGAGGCAATTTATACCTTCAAGTCAGTGGCACAGCTATGGGCACCCACATGGACCCACGTATGCCAACATTTTTATGGCTGACCTAGAACGACGCTTCCTCAGAACTCGTTCCCAAGCACCTCTCCTTTACCCACGCTACATTAATTACATTTTCATCATCTGGTCCCACGGGAAAGAGTCCCTCGAAGAATTCCACTGGGATTTCAATAATTTCCACCCCACTATCAACCTCATCCTGGACCAGTCCACACAAGAAATCCACTTCCTGGACACTACAATACAAATAAATAATGGTCACATTAATACCACCCTATACGGAAAACCAACTGACCGCAGTACATATCTTCATGCCTCCAGCTTCCACCCTGGACTCATTACACGATCCATTGTTTACAGCCAAGCCTTAAGATACAACCGGATTTGCTCCGATCCCTCAGACAGAGACAAACACCTACAGGATCTCCATAAAACATTCTTAAAACTGCAATACCCACCTGGAGAGGTGAAAAAACAAATTGACAGAGCCAGACGGGTACCCAGAAGTCACCTACTGCAGGACAGACCCAACAAAGAAAACAACAGAACACCACTGGCCAACACCTACAGTCCCCAGTTAAAATCTCTCCAACACATCATTAAGGATCTACAACCTGTCCTAGCAGATGATCCCTCACTCGCTCAAGCTCTGGGAGGCAGACCTATCCTTGCTTACAGACAGCCCCCCAACCTGAAGCAAATACTCACAAGCAACCGTACACCATACAAAAATACTAACCCAGGAACATACCCCTGCAACAAACCCCGTTGCCAGCTTTGCCCACACATTGACTCTAGTGACACCATCACAGGTCCTAACCACATCAGCCACACCATAAGGAACTCATTCACCTGCACATCTACTAATGTAATATATGCCATCATGTGCCAGCAATGCCCCTCTGCCATGTACATTGGCCAAACCGGACTGTCACTATTCAAAAGAATAAATGGACACAAATCAGACATAAAAAATAATAGCATCCATAAACCAGTCGGAGACCACTTCAATCTCCCAGGACACTCTGTAACTGACTTGAAAGTTGCCATACTTCTACAAAAAAACTTCAAAAACAGACTTCAGCGAGAAACTGCAGAGCTAGAAATCATCTACAAACTTGACACAATCAAACTGGATCTAAATAGGGACTTGGAATGGTTATCTCATTACAAGAAGTAATTGTCACTGTTCACCCATTCTCACCTCCTAATCAATGGTTGTGAATAGGCCTCAAGTACCCTAACTGAATGGACTTTGCTTATATCTACCTTCCCCATTGCTGTTCCTTACCCTTGGATATGTATATATATATACCTCCTATCTGATTTCTATTCCTTACATCTGATGAAGTGGGTTATAGCCCATGAAAGCTTATGCCTGCAGAAATTAAATTTGTTAGTCTTTAAAGTGCTACAGGACTCTCATTGTTTTTGCTGTATACAGACTAACATGGCTACCCCTCTGGAACTTTACACTCTTTTTTGGTGATTTAATTTAGTTCTGCCACCAGGTGGCACCTGCAATGGATTGATATTCAGAAATATAAGTATATTATCTGCTGCATTCTAAGGCAAAGCATCAAAATTGATTTAAAGGCAGAACACTGTTTACAAATATGGATTTCACATAAAGGAGAAACGGCTTTTCTTGCCATTTGGCTTTGGTAAGAACTGAGATGTAGCCTGCTAACAACTGCCTTTCTGTGGAGCAGTATATTTGTTTATTTATTTATTTATTTATTTATTTATATGTATATTTTTAGTCTGTGAATGGAAGTCTTCAAAATACTTGCTTTTTAAAAAGAGCAAAGGGTGTGTGTGTGTGTGTGTGTGTGTGTGTGTGTGAGATAGAAAGAGAGAGAGAGAGAGAGAGAGAGAGATGGTTTTGCTGACCTTGAGTATGCAAATGTGATTCTGTAAGGGTGCTAAAGTGGAATCTGGTTGATGACTTCAGATAAAGTCATCAGCATCTTTCCCAGGCCAAAAAATTCCCTTGTGAGATTATAACTGTAGTTACAGCAAGAAGAACAAGGGCAATGTCTTGTCTAATGTAGCTTTAGCAGCAGGGTGGTATTTACAGGGATAAAACTCTTTTGTGGCAGACAATCTTTGAAATGATACTGTATAAGAAAGCAAAGGCCTGTGAGCATCAATAAACTGCACTCTTGCTTTGGATGGGGAAATCCTTCTGCAGTTACAACCTGAATTCAAAAGTGACCAAGAGAAGAGCGGGGCAATGTTCAGGTTGTGTCTCTACGCTCAGCCTGCGGGAGCATACGAACAGAAAGATGGCAGAGGGGACAGATAATTTTTCTAAGCTTAATAAAAAAAAAGTGAGGGGACTGATGACAAAGCACCCCTGTAACTTGCAGTAATACCAAGAGTACCCCTGATGGCATGTACTGCATTGAAATTAGAGCCACATGCACATTTGTTGTCAAAGAACCAAGAGCATATTTTTTCTAATAACATAAGCTTTATTACTCTGCAGGAAATGAAATGCTAAAAAGAAAAGTCTTTCTTACATGGGAATAGACAGAAAAGAGGAGATAAAGAAAAAATACAAAGGGTAAGGGCTGAAAAATCATCACTAGGAAGCAAGGAACCCTATTCTTCTTATGGCGTGAAACTGGGGCAGAGGCTGCAGCTTTGATTGTTGTTTGTTGATAGATAGACACATAGGAGGAAAACACATTTTAGTGGATGTAAAGCACAGCTGGAATAAAAAGGAAATAAATGGAGGCCAAATAGAATATTCTGAGAAGCTAAAAACTATTGGTCAAATTTTTGTATATCTGTGCAATCCTAACACCTTTGACAGGGCTAACTGAGGGCAGGATTTATGCAAACATTCTTTTCTGTTGTTTATAAAAACATTTCTGCAGCTCTATTTTAAACAGCAATTTCCACCTAACATCAAATAGGGGAGTTACACATCACTGGTCATGACTTTGAAAAACCTTACCTGGAAGACAAATTGGCCACAAGATGAGAGAAAGCCTGGAGCTTCCTGCGCAGGTCCTATATAAACAGCCTATGGGAGAACTATGTTTCATGACTCTCTTCATTAAAGCAGAGTGCAATTTAAGGCAGCTGCATGTGGGCCATGCCACCTCAAGCACAAGAAAGCATCTTTTGAGATACAGGTGGTTACATGAAGTTCATAGTCTTTGTTCTGTATTAGTTCAGCAATTAGGAGCGTGACTATTATAAATCCTAGAGTTCCTGACAGACAGTATAAAGGTTGAAAATACAATTCCAAAATTAACTCACTAGATTTTCCCAAAAATAACCAAAGGCACCAGTCCCTGTTGAGGACAATGAAATTAATTGCATGTGGAGTTTGGCTTGAAAACTATTTGTGATACAGCATTCCCTCCCCCAGAATTAGGAGACTTTTACAAAAGGGAAACTGCTAAATCTGATACACACCTTGTTGGAAAACTCCCAGGTGTTTCAAAACAAAGCATCCTCTGACTGAGCAGCACATGCGATACGTTTCAAGTGACTTAGTTTAGTTTTGGCAAAGTTAGGTCAAAATCAGAATTATGAAGGGAAACTAGTCGTGGCTTCAACTATTTCAGTCACAGACTTAACAGCTCCATATTTTCCAGAAAAGAAGCAAATTCCTCTTCAGGCTTCCCTTGATGATGAGTTCCAAGTAGATGTAAAAAATGCCTAGACGGTAGCATTGGAGCATCTTCAGAGTCATTCCTCAAGGGAGACATTGTGAAGGCCAACTCTAGAAGTTCTGTTGCCCAAGGCAAATATGTATCTCTGCACACATCAATGGTCACTGAATATTTTGCTGCTACTAATATTTTGCCATCCTAGAGAACTGTCTTTTCTGTCTATATTGTATAGCCAGCTCAAGACAGGTGGCTCAGAATCAGACACAATCTTGCCAGCAAGACTGATTCCTCCTCTTCATTGGGAGGCAGCTGGAGTGAAGAGCTTCCTTATTTCTGGGAACTTTTAGGAACTTTCTCAGGCTTCTCAAATTGACCTTTCAGTAGCCAAAATGTGAGAGAAATCATCTACTCTGACAAGCCAGGAACACTAATGAAAGCATGCTCCCCATTCGCACTACCATTTAAGGGTCCCTCCCTGTTTGTACTGACCAGGTGCAAGGAGATTGGAAATGCAGTACATTCTCCTCTTGCTGTTCAGCATTTTAGCTATGAAATTCATGTTCATAGATTCTAAGGTCAGAATGGACCATTATGATAATCCAGTCTGCCCTTCTGTATAGCACAGGCCATAGAACATCCCCAAAATAATTCCTAGAGCATCTCTCGCTAGAAAAAACTTCCCAACTTGATTTAAAAATGAGCAGTGATGTAGAATCCACCATGACCCTTGGTATTTGTTCCAATGGGTAATTACCCTTACTATCAAAAATTGTGATATTTCTGGGCTTACCTGAGGTGTCTGGTTTGAATCACTACCACCTTCTTACAGTGTGAGAGTGTCCAGTCTGTGCCCACTGGAGGAAATCCTCCCAACTCTGCTGGCCACAGGCAGCACAAGGGCTTAGGTCCAGGCTCCACAAGCCCCGCACTCTTTCCCTCTGCAGGCTAGCAATTAGCATGCCCCACCTTATCTTCTGGACATCCACAGCGTACACTGAGCTGCTGCCTCCATAAAAGCAGTGCACCTCAGTCCACCAGCCTTCCCTCAGATCAACACACTTTGGCACGAGGCACTTGGTCATATTTATCGTAAACCAAATATAAGTTTATTTAACACAGCTTAAGATAAAGATCCAAAATAGATGCAAAATGAGAAATATAAAATGCAATCTGGATCCTATGCTTATTAACCAGTTCCTTTCCAGTCTAATAAGGTATTTCTCACCCAATGGTCAGTTCTTACAGTGCTTGTCCCGTCCAGACAGCTGGGATCCATTTTTCATGAAACACTCACCCTGGCAGTGTTGCCTCTGTAATTGATAATACCTTGTGCCCTCTCTTCTATAGTCCCAGACTTTGTGAAAAGAGACAATTAGGGCATTTCATTAACTTCAGCTCAGCCCTGAGGGTCCCCTATTTAAAGACCTTTCTTGGGGTATTTTTGTCTTTGTAAATGCTCAGGTCTGCATCTGATCCAAACTGTAAACACAGGTCTGGGCTGGGCCAAAAGATGTTGATTGTTCTCATTCTTGACTCTGTTAGCTCTGACACCCACTCCTGCCTAAGGTGACATGCTTTATCTCCAACAGTTCTGAAACGCAATATTGTGCATTTCACATGTTTCTTTAAATATTCCCATAAAAGCATCTCACAATAATCATGATGATCAGCTGATTCTTAGCTTCTAGCAGAGACCATACATGACCCCCCCCCACACACACTTGGGTGAACTATTCAGAAGCTGGTCAGACATAAGTGTAATTTGCCTGCCTGGGCATATCTGTGTCACATGCATCATGCAATTAAAGCCACATGCACTGAGATGATGACATAGAATGAGAGCCCAGGGGCTCATCTTCACTTTTCTGGTTCCAGTCCTTTCAGATGCAAGGCTGGGTTCCCACTACAAGAGGGGAAAAAAAACATCCTTCTTTACCTCTATGTGGCAATTACCAAGTATCAAATATTTTTTGTTCATGTTAGCTTTGACAAAAATAACTCCCATATCTATAAACCTGCACGGAGTTCAATAGAGCTTAACTACACTGCTGTAGGGCTTCTTGATGCAGATGCAGCAGAAATGCTCATAAAACAGAAAGAGGCTGACAAATTACAAATACTGGTTTCAAGAACAACTAATGTAAAATACTTTAAGATTCCTAGATTCAAATTGTAAATAGCACTGTTGCTACAATTATTACGATATATCAACACCCTCTACTCCCACCTATATCCCTTTCAACAATAAAAATGGGAAGGGATGGGAAAAGAATAATTGTCTGATCTCAGCATTTGTTTTTGAATCTTCATCAAAGAAGATCCACTTCTCTTGGGATTTAGCCCCATTTATCTGTACAGACAGCAAATGAAATTGATTTGTTTAGATTGTGATTTTTTTAAGGGGGTATAATACTACAGTCTGAACTTCCAAGTGTATTTTAAACATCAAGAGTTGCTGCAAATGTAATTACTATGAAAATAATTTTTATTTTCCCTCAACTATTATCAGTGATATAGTTGCTATATTGTTTCCATTCCCCATTCATGAAATTTAAATGAAAAGCTATTTTTCTTTCCCCACAATGTTTTAAACAGAGATGTATGCTCTCATCAGAAAATAATAAATTGTACAAAAATAATATCCACTATCACAGATAAGTGGGAATGCAAACATAATGATTCAGAAAGAACAGATTTCCCTAACTAAACTAACAGAAATGGATCTATAGTCATGACGCAGTAATAATGATGGTGTTAATTTACCAAACTTCTCTTAGCACACTATCAATCTGTAAGCATGACACAGGTTTCTAACCTACACATTATATCACATTTCTCTGCTGATCTCTTAGGATGTATCTACACTAGGAAAAATGTGGCTTTCATACACAAGATAGCTATATCATTGTAAAAACCAAGATAAATGGTTGATCCTAGGGTTCACTTCAGCCAGATGCATCCAGGTAAAACTATCACTTATGTTGCCTACACTGAGTTTTCACAATGAGACAGCTATCACGTTAGCTACATCAATGTAAATGCATTTTTTCCTCCACTTCACTAATAATTAACCACCAGGTATATTGCCTCTCTACTGTGATAGACTTGTTTTCAAGGAGCTAAAATACATTGCTGTGCTAAAGATAGTTCTTTTATATTATGACTTAGTTTAATGATTAGAGGTTTCCATTCTACCCATCTTCAGCTTTCCTAAGGCACACATCACTATAGTTTCTTCATCACTTCTGTTGTATGACTTTAGCTTACAGGAATCCAGTTACCCTGGTTTTAGTTGATAACCATTTATGTGGCTAAATACATTTCCTTTTTGAGAAATGATTATTATTGATCATCTAAAGCAGAGACAATTGGGTTTGCTTAGCTATGATCATCCTTAAAAGATTTATATTGACATAAAGAAAGCCTGGTTCTAACTGGTCAAAAAGTAGAAATATAATAGATGTGTTTGTAATGAAATAGTTTAACACCCTGAGACAAATGGGGGCGGGGGGGCCAGGAATCTATCCTGTGGTATCATATCGACTCCCAGGTGAGTCATCAGCAACATTGGAAGCTTTAGATCCACAGCACAGATTTCTCTGCCACTGGAGCTGAGTAACTGATACTAGCTGCAAGAGGGAGATGAGGCATGTTTTGACAGTGGGTGTCATAGAGAAATGTTGAGACCCAGGACCTAGGTACTGATGGGAGTATACTCTAATGGTTAAACAATTACCTGTCCTGGCCACCCCAAACTGGACCCTATCTGCCCAGGCTCCTCCAAGCCTGTCCTTGTCCCCATCTCAGTCTCCCCCCAGTATCCGCTCCTCGTCCCAGTTCCAGTTCCCCCCACTAGCTCTCAACTCTCTTCCCAGTTCAGCTCCTTGTCCCAGTCCCCCCTCCCCGACCTCCATCAGCCCCTTGTTTCAGTCTAGTCCATGGGCACCATGCCCCTCCAGGCTTGGCTCCTCTGCATTTCAAACAGGCTGCATCCTCCTCTTTCTCACTGCCTGGTTGCCAGCAGGAGGACCATGGAGAGCACAGGAGTGACTTATTTCTCTTATCTCATTTCCTGTGCTCAGTGATACAGTAACCCTTGGCAGTCAGGTGAAGCAATTATAAGAGAAGTCCTGCATATGCTCATTCTCTGCATTCCCAGGATGGAGCATGCTCAGTCATGCTGTGGGGATGGCACATGTACAGTCCAATTGCATATAAAAGCTGTGAGGGGATGGAACATATTCGGTGTAGACACTCTTCAAAAAATGTGACTGCCCAACTCTAAGAAGTCTCTGTTGTCAAAGGGTCATGGCTTTGCCAAATTAGGGCAGATTTTCATGGGGATACAGAAAGGCACAACCTTGGCACTAGGGCAACTCCCCTGCTAAATTTACAGTCTTTGCTCCAAAGCCTGGAGGTGCTAGTGCTTCTCAAAGGTTGTAAGAATCTCTCTTACCATGGGCAAAACAATATATTTTCCCCTACCCTGGTTCTGAAAAACAGCTGAACTGTGTTTACTGAAATCTTCCAGAAAACTTCCACCAGAGGCAGATATCTGGCATGGAAAATTTTAGCCCACCTGGTTAAAGTTTGCAAAGTTATAAACAACTGAAAACAGTGTCTTATAATGAAATTGTTGGGTAAATTTAACTATAGGCAGTACAAGTAGTGATATCTATAATGTAATGTATAAAATGTTGGATTATTGGATATAACTTTAATGCAGTTAACAATTGATATGGCAGTGTTATCTCATAAATTCAGTTTCTTACTGGAAAATAGTTATTTTGCAGTAGTCTATTAATAGACTATTATTAATTATTAATAAAACTATTGAGACCATTGATAATAGTCTTATTGCAAAATAGACTTTTCATAGAAAGTGTCTATTCCTGTTTATTTGCTGTTTAAAAAGGGAGTTAGTATTTATTTATTTACTTTTTTACAGTATGTTGTGTATTAATACTTTAAAATTGGCAAGGAAGGATGTCACAATGAAGACGGCTGATCATTTTAAGCAACAGTGGTGGAAAACAAAAAAATTAATATTTTTTAGCACACTTAATTTTTTTCCTTTCGGTGATTGTAGCAAAGTTGTAATTTTAGGAGAGGTTTTATTTATGTCTTTCTTTTTCATCAATCATCTTCCTAATCTCTGTAATTCCGATCCCTACTTTTTTTCATAAGCCTACTGTTCATCTTTAACTCACTTAAAGTATTGTTTTCTGATACTTACCTCTGTTCTTGACATGAAATGATGGGTAGATCTATATTTTTCTATCTCATTCATGATTTTCTTATCTTTGTTTGTTAATTAAACTGTTGCATTTTAAAAAAGGTATCCTTATTTAGTCCATCTTTGATTTGGCTTGAGTCAGAGCTTAACTTGAAGAGCTAAGGGAAATTATTTTTTGCCCTGTTTAAAAAATAACTTGTTTAATTACAGGAGACACAGATAAGGTTGTATGCTACATTTAATGGCTCCGCTAGCTAAATTTGAGTTACAGATTCTGTTTTAATCCCACGTTTTCAGTTGCTCACAACTTTCTCAAGCAAATTTATTTAGGGTTAAAACTGCCCATGCTTGGTTTCAGTCCAAAAGGCTAATTTTGAAAGGAGCAGGAGTGATGTTATAGAAAAATGTACTTTGTCTGTTTTGCATTATGAAAGTATGAGAAAAGAAAATCTTTTCCCCAAAATATTCAGTCAGTTTTTAAGCTCTTATAACTTAAAACACACACACACAAAACCCCAAACCAACCAATGCTAGAATCTTCAAACTTATCCTTTGTCTCAAAAAGTAGGACAAGTCTTAAGAATATTCCATTTAGTAGCTTTAAAGTTATGAACATTTCAAATGACCAATTCCACATGAACAATAAACTTTTTCTCTTGGCTTATTTGGGCACAGCATTTTGGTACTCACCCTAATGCCTCCCAAACTCACTGTCTCATATTAGAGAGAATGGAGTTTGGGGTGTTTTTAAGAAGGACGTGCTGAATTGAGGTGTTTCAAAGCAATGTTCTCTCACACTAAAGCATTCCAAATCCAGACTATCCCAGATGTTGGCAGTTCTTCAATAAAATTTTAAACCAGGGTATCATAAATACAAGGCATCCCAAAGTAAGATGGCTCAGAGCTCTTCCTAAACCAGTGCATCCTGAATTTGAGGTATCAAAAAATCAATCTTAAGCAATTCTTTCCCAGAGCTAGGCTGTTCCTAATAGAGCCCATCTCAAACCTACTGGCTCCTAATCTCAGGCATTTTGAGGTGGCCAAAAAGATGTATTAGTTAAGGCCTATTCACAGACTCTTTTACATACCAGAAACTTAACACAGTTAAAAATAATTCATGCTTATTCAGTAACTATTCAGAAATACATTCATATACCAGCTTTCCTCTCATCTCTCCATGGACACTCAACTGTTCTACACAGCAAACAAACATACGGTAGCATATGCTGATGTTCTCACTACATATTTTCACACATAAAATTGAGCACTTGCATGTACATGTATTTGTAGGTGTGATCCTCTGAACAGCATTCCCTTTATTATATAAGCACATTACAGATCTGTCTCCTTCCTCCACAGATGAAAAGAAATGTTCCTTCACAGTCTCTCCCATCTCCAGTCCTGCACCTACGGTCTCTTGGTGATTCATTATTTATTAAGCATTGACTGTGCTCTGTACTGTACAGGACCAAAAGGAAGAAGTGGCCTTGCCTGAGAAGCTTACATGTCAAGTGCTCTGGTTTAGGATATGTAGTTTCTCCTGTCAAAGATAATTTTGAGCTCTGAGCTTCTAAATAGAAAAAACCAAGAGAATTAACAGAAACAGCCAACAATATGGAGAAAGACAGAATTTTATTACATACACCACAGAATTAAAGACTTGGTTAAGGATGGCTGTGTTTACAGATGCCCAGATTGATTAGCATCAGATCAAATTTTACTGATGAAGCCTGTAGAACTTTTAAGCTATACAAGCTGGAAGAGCTAAAATTATTTTAAATTTTATTTTCCTTTACAAATCAATTTAATAGCAATTTCTTACAAATAGGAATCATTAATACATCAGATTTAAGAAACTAAACACTCAGGTCAGAAAACAGTTAAAATTGAACACTCAACTCTGCCTCCTTAGGTGTATATGATCTCTTATCTCTCCCTATGTCAAGTTTCATTTCCCATGTCTTACCTAGCTTGTAAGCTCCTAAAGGCAAGAACATTGTCTAATTCTTCTAGGTGCTATGTAGAGCTGTAAAAATATTAGGTGATAGCGGTTGTGTAATGCAGATTGGGGATCTAACCCTATCCTGTGAAGAAGAAAATCCCAAATTATGCTCTCCCAGGGAAATCCCCAAAGGAGAGGGTGTGGAAGCCCAGGAAACTCCAAGGTTAATCTGGTAGAATTGCTTTAGTCTTCCTCTTTAGGGAAAGGGTTAAGGGCCCATGAGGGAGGCAGGGGTGAGCCTTCTATGTAAAAGAACTCCCAGTCCTGCAGCAGGACCTACACAGGTGTACAATAGCAGATACAAACCAGGCCCAGTAAAATGTAATGCTAGTTCCGGCAGCATTCATGCCAGAGCAGGTTTTCAAGAGAAAATCCTCATGTTCAGGAGGGTATAAAACTGAGACAAATGACAGGTCCTTTGCTCCTCTCCCAAACAAAGGGTGCCAGGGAGGAAGAACAGTGTTGTACAGTGTGCCCTTTCCACACATGCCAGCTGGGATTTTCTGGCTCCCAATCACCTCAGCTCATGGGTGTGGGCGTGTCCATGTGGGCCACAGTGAAATGACTCAAGGCCTGGAGAACGTCTTATAGTGTGAGAACAAAGATTCTCAACCTATTTAGTTTATCCAAGTGAAGGCTACAAGTACCTACATAGGGGAAAAGATTTCTGATAGTAATCTAGCAGAAAAAAGCATAATGATATCCAATGATTGGAAGCTGAAGATAGACAAATGAGAACACACGAGAAATAAGGTGCCAATTTTTAACAGTGAGGGTAAGTAACCCACAGAACAACTTACTTAGGAGAAGATGCCAGATTCTCCATCGTTTGATATCTTTAAGACTGAGTCTCAGTTTTTTGGGGAGGGAGAGGGTTGTTTAGTTATGTTATTGCTCAAACATAAGTTATGGGCCTGATGCAGAATTTATTGGGTTGAGGTTCTTCTCCTTCTGTCATGCAGGTGGTCAGATTAGATTATTGTAACAGGCTCTTCTGACCTTAAAAAATCTATGAATCTCTTAACACAATACAGCAAAGATTAAGAGAGAGAGAGAGGTTAAAAATTGTTTTCCCTCCAATGTTTTAAGGCACAGTGACAGAATTAAGGTTAAGCACAAGTGACTACACTCCCTGACTTTTGGGGATTTGATTTCTAATGTGTAATGTTGCAATGAGCTAATTTATGGCATGGAAAGTATATGGTAGAGCAGTGGTTCTCAACTATGTCTAAGGGGTCTACGAAAGACTTAGACTGAAAACTGGCTGAATAGAATTCAACTATATATGCAGACAATAGATATCCAAAGGGGTCTGCACCTCCATTTGAAATTTGCAAAGGGGTCTGCACCTCCATTCAAAAATTTTTAGGGATCCACAAATGAAAATAGGTTGAGTACCATTGTAGCAGAGGAAGGCTTTATTGCTTACATGTAGAGCCTTGCCCTGCATTTCTCTTTCCTTGGTTTGGATAAGTAGCATATGTTCACTGCTTGCAGTCTTCACTGGTATTTTTAATTACATTACAATGGACAAAGCTCTTTTCTTGATGGACTGAAAATTAATACAAACTATGTACCGTAAAGGGGCACAGTAGAAGGAAGGTGCCCATCAATATCATATAGTAAGAGTATACAACAATTTAGGCCAGCAAATTAAAAGCAGCAAACAATTGAAACTACTGGAGAATTTTAGGTAGATAGAAGGTAACTTACACTAAGCTCTTCCTTAGGTAGCTTTAAAGCTTGTCTCTCTGACCAACAGAAGTTGGTCCAATAAAAGATATTACCTCACGCATCTTGTCTCTCTAATATCCTGGGACCAACATGGCAATAACAACACTGCCTACTACCTAAGGTGACAGTCCCAGAGAAGAACAGGCAAAAATGTTTGTGTACTCTTATACATAGGCAGGCGTGGATTCAAGAACAAGTTTGTGCTTGCAAGCCCTGATTTTAAAAGGCAAATCAGAGTCTGCATGTGCACATCAGAGTTCGGGCACGTGCAAATAATAGAGCAGTTTGGAAATTTTCTGATGCAACATTCTTCCATTCGAAAATGCCAATATATCAGCCGTGAAACGAGCCAGGGCTGCTAGTGTCCCTGGCTTGCCTGGCAGGATGCCCTGGAGCTATCTCGGAGCCAGGACTCCCAGGATCCCAGCTCTGAGACAGCTCAGAAGACCTGGAGGCGCAGCTTGGGGAACCTCAGAAATATTTCAAAAAGGTCAAACTGAAATGTTTTGACTCTTTTCAAAATGAAGTTTTGGAATTCCTGTTCTGTGGAAATTGTCAACATTTTTCATCAGAACATAAATATTTTTAAAATTTCAGAATTTCATTAGAAACAGGAATGCCAGTTTCCAACTGGCTCTAGCAAATTATTATTAATATTATAGTAGCACTTAGGGACCCCAATCATGAACAGAAAACTATTGTGCTAGAGGCTGTATAAACATAAAGAGAGGCAACCCCTGTTTACTTAGATTGTAAATTCTTTGGATAGTAAGTAGAATCTAAGGGCAAGAGAGAGAGAAAAATCATTGTTTTACAGATGGTGAAACTGAGGCACAAATAGATTGTGATTTCTCAAAGTCTTACAGGAAGTCTGTAACAGATCCAGGAACTGAACTCTTCTCCTGAATCCCAATTTATTGTCCTAGCCATAAGACCATCCTTCCCCTCATAATTGTAAACTGAGAATCAGGTGTAGGTGTAAATACCCAAAGCAAGAAAATGAGTAAGTATCTTAATGATACAATCTTCTTTTTTGGGGCCCTTCCATCAGCATTTGGCAGGACAGTGGAGTTAACTCCCTTACTCTTGCAAATAGTGCCATGGGCTACCGAATAACCATAAGAAGTCAGGCCTTTGGTATAATACATCTCAGCTGAAAGACAACGTAATGGCACCTAACCCTGAAAAAGGGTGTGTATTCATTACTGACTAGGAGGGAAAAGTCCTACTAAAATGATCAACAAAATATCCCGAGTACTTTAAGTTTTCCCTGGCCCTTTCCATGCAAGAATTGACCGGGCCCTGGTTAGCTTATGAGAACAGACAGGCTCATATCCCAAGGTAATATGGTTGCAATTAAGCAAAATGCTATTTCTGTAGCTTCCATATTTAATCAGATGAGTCTTGAATTCCCTTTATTGTTCTAACAGGGCAAGTCCCAGTAAAACTGGATTTGTTGTAACAAACCGCTTGCACCTGCCCCACAGAGAGATGAAAGCTGAATGTGTTACTGACTCCATTAATATGCTTATTTTCTAAGTTTTCTTAATGTAGCCAGCATGATGAGGCACGCAGGCCCTTAGGGACTCAAGAGACAAATCCCCTCATACTGCCACTACCCTAGTTTTTAAATATTGCAGCAATGTATTCAGGATGCTAGTGGGGGTCTAGGAAACCAGCTGTTGCTCCTAGGGAGTCTGTGGAGAATAGATGCACTCTGCAGTCCTGCTGGTGGGTCACTCCCAGTAGAATTCCTGGTGGGTGGGTGGCTGGGTGTGAGTTCCTCCCTGTCCAGTGTATCTGAGAAAAAGCAGCTGAGCTTCTGACTGACAGGCAGACCTCATTAGCTGGTAATGAACTCATGGGGGTAGATAACCTACTGGTATCCTTTCAGAGAAGGGAGAGACTCCTGCCAGACAGCTGGGACCTTTCTGATTTAGTTTATTCTTCTTCTATTGGCTTATTTTAAAGGGGTACTAGCCATGTAAACAAGACATAGCTCTGTAGTTGAGGAAATGAGGGGCTTCTATTTTTTTTTTATCTGTGGAAGAAATTAAAATAGTAACCCAAGAAGAGGAAAATGTTTCTTTCGATCAAATTTAGTGTCACTTATGTCAGTGCTACCTCAGCCACAGGAATCTCTATCTACCAGAAATGTCTTTGAAGCAGATATTAGTTGTACTAGAGGCTGTGATGGTTTTGCATGTGAAATGCTTAATTAGCCTTTAATGTATACAGCTACATTAATGAATTTTGGGTATCTTAGTTTGCATTTTATTATGCATATATGAATTTTTCCCCTCACTTTATTGCTGAAGTTAATTCTGTGATGAATAACGTGGCTGTATCAATTAAAATTGTTTGTTCAACTGGGAATAGCTGTCATGGGAGAGTCTTCATGTTTTACATTTCTTCAGCTATTTGTATGAAAATTATACACTTTTTCTCAATGTGATGGGCTGCAGTAGGTTTTTAAAAAACTATTTTGAAACATTTTAATTTTCAACAGTTTTCTAGTCAGGCAAAGGTAATCAAGTTGGGAAAGGTTTTATAAGCTTCTGTATGAATTAAATACATTACAACAATTGTAACAGAGGTCATGGAAGATTTGTCAGATGTGGGTTTTTCTGTCTCTTCAAGCAGTGTTAGTCCTCGCCAGTATTATAAGTTACACTATGCTCATGATTCAATCAGTCTGTTAAGGAAAAAAACCCTTTAGTGCAGCAAACTACAGCTAAGGTGAAATAATGAGATTTGATGATTCACATACATTTAGAAATAAAAGTTTTAATAAACTTAAGGCTAATTGCCAGACAGGAATCATGATCATTTTCATGATTTTTTGTTTTATTGTTTTTTCTTCTATGTTCAGAAGTCAGTTGTGCTGGGGAGACAAGAAAGGAAATCTGAATGAGCCCAATCTGCTAGTTTGGTGAGGTATGTTCCTGTTTTTAATATTCTATACTGAAAAAAAAAATGAAAATTTCAGCTGCTGGGCCTGTGGACAGGAGAGTGGTCTGATAACTCTGCCTAAGATAGTAGCCATAGCTGCCACTACCCCTCTGGTTTCCACTTTGCTGAATCAGCCATGCTCCAGAGACAATGCATTCTGGCAAATTATAAGGAAAAATGCAGCCTCCAGAAGCTGACTCTGCAGAGGAGGGTCCAGCGAATTAGTGACAACAGCAGCAATACAATTTTAAAGATATTGCAAACTTAAAAAGTTTGTGGGGAGAAGGAAAATTATGATAATCAAGGAAAAGACAGAAATGGGGTGGGGAGGAAGGAGAGGGAAAGAGAAGACAACAGAGTTCCCTCACATCCCCATCATTCTTCTCCTTGTTATATCACCACTCACATTTCCTTTACTAGCCCGCCTGTTTTCATAAGCATTGGCTGCATCCTGGACTTGCATCCATGAGACCTGGAGAAGCATGATTCCCCATAACTTTCTCCAGCCTGATGCAATCTTGCAGGCTGCAGAGGTAAGGGAGGTTTTAAATGTCAAGGAGGCTGATGGAAGAGGCATGCTGCAATTCCCAGAGCAAGTATGACTTCAGGCAGGCTGCTAAAGAGCTCACCTCTATGAAGCACCTAGCACACTGATACTATTTGAATAATAAACAATCACTCCCATGTTCCAGGAGGAAGCTTTATTCTTCCAGCAGGTGTCATAAGCTTGCATCACTGAGGGCTGGATCAGTGGCTCTAAAAGTGCAGTATGCTCTTAAGACATCTCTGGCGTGTCTTTTAGCCAGGCATGGCAGAGCAGTCCTTTTAAAAGAACAAGACTCCAGGGCCCTCTCCCCCTTCTGCAGGGTCAGAAGGGGTAAGTGATGGGTAGGTGCCTGGCTGTAACACACCTACTGGCAGTCTGCATTTTTAAGGAGTAACCTCTCCCCATTTTAAAAACAGGGCTTCATTCTATTTGCTCCTAGCTTGCTGGAGAGGGCAGGGCTCTCTAGTGAAATGCACTCCCTAAATCGATGTTTAAGAAGGTTTCCACCTGGAGCTGTCCTCCCCACTTGCTTGGAAAGGGTTTCCACTAAGAGGGCCCTTGGCACTTATCTCCTTCAGCTGTGGGGCCAACACCAGTCAGTCACATGCACCCATCTTTGCTCCTGGAAAAACACCCCTCAGCTGGGTGCAGCGCAGGACCAGCCGGTTCCTGAAAGGGGACGGCCCAGAGGAGGCGCCTGGCTGTTACTTCTCGGTGCCAGTGGTATCTTCCTTTGGGCCGTCCCTCCGTGCAACCCAGCTCCTCTCTGAGCCCTGCCCGCTTCTCTTTATGACCCTCCTGTTTACCCAGCCATGCCCCGGGGGTGAATGAGCCCGGCTCCTCTCGCGCGTGGGCACCAATCTGAGCGCGGCAGCTCCAGCAGGGCAGCGGTGGGATGCGTCCAGTGCCTGCCTCGCCAGCCGCTCTCCGCCTGGTCAGCCCAGCCGCCAGCTCTGCTCAGAGCCCCCGACCCGCCACCCCGCCGCTTTGCAAACTCCGCTCCGCCGCCGGAGGAGGCAGCTGTTGCTACTTAAAGCGCATCAGCAGCGGGGATCAGAGGGAGTCGGGCTGCTCGGCTGGCGGTAGCAGCCAGGGAGAAGGCGGAGAGGGCTGCGCTGGGCGATCAGGCGGGCATCAGGCACAGCCACTCGGCTCCCATGTCCTGCTCGCTGAAGGGCTGCTACGAGCTGCTGCCGCCGCCGGCTTCCCGGGGGCGCGGAGATCCGCAGGCTAGAGGCTGACCCCGCTCCTGCTGACTGGGCGAACGGAGGAGGCGGACGCAGCCCAGGCAGCCCCGGCCCGGCCCGGCTCAGTCCCCTTGGTCAGGACCAGGCGGAGGAAGCCGAGCACCAGCAATGGCGGCCCGGAGCAGGAGCTGCTGCGCGCCGCTTTTGCGCTCTCCGGGGTATCCCTAGCTCCCGGGGGCCGGCTACAAGCGGAGGAGTGGCCCTGCCAGGCGGGGTATTTGTCCCCTCGTCCCAAGTTCTCCGCGGAGCGGAGCGGACCGGCCAGCGCCTCCCCCCTCCAGCCCCTTCCCAGAGCGCCAAGGGGCGGGGAGGGCGGGTGGCGAGGTAGGTGACTGGCCAGGCCATGGAGAGCCCTGCGGAGAACCCCAGCAAGGCGGCGGAGTACCTGCAGGAGCTGAACAAGATCATCGAGACGCAGCAGGAGCTGCTGGAGAAGCAAAAGCGGAGGATCGACGAGCTGGAGCAGCATGTGGCCAAGTTGTACCACGAAAACGCCTGCCTGCAGGACGAGCATCACCGACACCTGGCCACATGCAGGCTGCAACAGGGCATCCTCCCTTCCTACCCGGGAGGGCCAGGGCCGGCGATTCTGGAGGCCATCCAGGAAAACGCAAAGCACGAAAAGTAAGAGCTGGCTGGGTTTATTGGCCTTCTCCCTCCGGGTCTGTCAGTGCATTGGTTACAGGGTCCTCTCTTCTATCGCCTTCTCCCTCCCTCCCCTCCCCTCCCCTCTCCAACCCTGGAAAGCAGCTCCGCTCCGTGGGCTGGCTGGCCTCAGGAGCGGGTCGGAGGGGCTATCCTGTGTGCTAAAGGACAGGGCTGCGCGGCGTGCCGTTCCCGGCGGGCTCTGCATCGATTCCGCCGCGCAGATAGTGCAGGAAGCAGAGGAGGTAGGGAGTGCGAGCTGCTGCAAGTTCTGCTGGGCAGTGGAGGTGCATCCCTCTCTCAGCTCCTTCGAGAAAAGCGGTTCCTGCTGCTTCCCGCTCCGCCGAGCGCACTCCAGAGCCCCAGGCGGCCCCTTTGCGCTCGGAATGAAGCTGCCTGGGGCGCAGAGCAGCAGCTGCGGGATGTTTCAGGAGCAGAGGAGACAGAGATGCTGCTCCCTCCCCAGGCCCCACAAGACTAAACTCTCTAAATATGCGGGCAACCCAACCCGCAAGTGTCTGGAGTCTGTGGCACGCATGTGGTGGGATCCCTGCCCACCCCAGAGAGCTGACTTGTTAGTTTGGGGGGAGGGAGGGCCAAGGGAACATCTGCCCTTTTCACGGTCTCTCTCCGGGTTAGTGTGTGTGGCATCTAATGCGTCCAGCCTGGACTAGCGATCGATTCTCGCCCTGTGCTAGCAGGGGAGCTGGAGTAGCTGTGGGGGCCCCTCTGTCCATGTGGAAAGCTGTCACTCCCGCAGCTAATGAAAGTGGCCCAAAGAGGGCCAGTAAACATTGGCAGATGGCCCCCGTACACACGGTGCCTACTGCAAATATGAACGGGTTGATCTTGCAGACCTGTTTGCTCTCAATCTCTGCGTCTATTTACAGAATCTATAATCTGTCATTAATCATGTGCTTCTTACCGCCTATGGAAAGCGGTTTAATTGCGCGAGATTTGTAAGTAACAAGAATTCAGGAATAGCAAGAATTAAAATAGTGACACTGGCCCGACGTGGTTTTACTTATGAAACAGTAGTTAGGAATTAGTTTGACTTGAGTGGAGTGGGCAAAGCATGCAGCCTATTATATGAGCCCACTTCGCTCACCCAGCGCAACACAATGGGCCGTTTGTGATGGGATACGTTTTGGTTCTTTATGTTGATAAAATTGTGCCTTGGAACAGCGGTCTTTTCTCTTTCCACCATAACAACTTAAATCTCTAACTGTGTCATCTCTACCTGCTTAATCACTGATACACCAACGAAGGCACGTTCGCTGACACCTAGATTAGTATTTAGTATTCTTGCAGGACCAGGACCCCAGCAGCACAAGATGTTTCTTACTAGTTCTGACAAGGGGAGAAATGAACTAGGACTTTGCCAACTCCCTGCTGCGGGTCTGTGAATTTGTTTCCGCTTCTCCTAATGAGGTATAAGGGGTAGGTGGCCTGAGACATCTTTGGTGCAGAGGAGACAACCTCGTACTAAACCCGGAGCAGTTCTGATCTCCCGGGCTTCATTTATTTTCCCATAAATTACCGAAGTAAATATTAATGGCCTAAAATGGCATCCTGCCTGCAGTGTATATCGTACCCTTCGTTGGAGAGGTGGTGGCGTGCTGCTGTGATTGGAGAAGGTGTTTAAAATCCACATTGTGTCCTGCCCGGCTCCTGATGAAGATTCGCTTCTCCTTGGCTTGTGTTTTCAACACGCCTTTCTTTTTTAACTTTTTGCGGGGGGGCGATAGCTGCTATAGATGCAAGAGTACAAATCGAAGCGTGACCACTTTTATGTGGAAATAAACATTTCTCTGCCCTTTTTCTCCACACACGGTGACTGTCCCTACATGTGTCTGTTTGATAACAAGTAGTAAATTTGTGAGAGGAGGACGCTGAGTCCACACGTGTCAGAAGTAAGGTTCGGTGAGCAATGAATGTCTCCAAGATCCCCAGCTGTCTGAATCGGATAGTGCGACTCCAACCCCGTCTCTCTTGTAAAGGCCACAATACTCAATAGTATCAACAGGGAATAAACTCATAGGCACATCCTCAAATCCTCATCTGTAGAGCTGATTAATGTTTTTTCCAACGGGGGAGGATGGGTTATCCCAGGATACCAAGCACTGCTTTTTAGCCTTCATCCCACGTGCTGTCCGAGAAGGTTGGTGCTCTGATGTTGTTTCAACTATTTAAAAACCAAACAAACAAACAATTCCCAGAACTAGAGCAAGTTACTGAATTGATTTCGAATTCACTGCTTAGAGTCCTCAGCTTGCCTAACAGGTTCGAGTTACTAGTGGTCTACACTACAGAGTTTTGTCTACAAAAGTCAGCTAAGGTTGACAAAACAGTGGCGGTGTACATACTGAAATGCTCCTCTCACCAATGTACCTCCCCTGCTATGCCCACATAATAAAACCACCTTCCTTGCATCCCCTGTTGCCTGTCATTCTTGTCAATTTCATCTGTGAAATTAACAAGAAAGCTAGGGAAGGAGAGTCTTGCTGCCACCTGCTCTTCCGGAGAGCGGGGTGGCTAGATCCCATTCCAGACTGAGAGCTGGTGCAAGCGTGGCTGGACCCTGCCTGCTCCCTGGGGAATCGGAAGGTGGGGTCTGAGGAGGCTAAGGGAAGGGGAAGGCAGCCAGGTTCATGGTGGAGCTGAGACCTGGCTCTCAGTCCCCTACCCTGCCTCTCTAAAGTCTGTGCTTCTGGTGAGGACAGGCACCACTGACCCAAGGAGAGTAATGTGGACTTGCAACACTCAGGAATTAATGCAGTGACTGTAAGTCCACCTAACATAGGTCACTTATCTTTGTAGTGTAGACATAGCTTCAGTGTTTTGATTTCCCCTGCCTGTGTTTCCCCCTTAGGAGGTGATGCTACTGTCACAGAATTACCCCACCAGCGCTGCTTTTCTGCTGTAGTCACATTCACCGAACAGGAAAGGAGGCTGAATCTTCCAGATTCTCTCCAAGTAGACAAACCTTGAGGAGAGCTGAGAAAGCAGCCCCTTAAATATCCAGCCTAGAGAGCAGACACTATGCTGTAGAGCAAGCCCCTTGTTTTAGAAAGAAGGGCCCTTTTCAGCAGGGCATACAGACTCTCTATGTAACCCTGGCCTATCGATCCTACGCCCGGGGCGCTTGGGCCGCAGGCTGAAGGAAGATGATGATAAAACTCCTCAGCCAGCCGCAGCTGTTCTCTTCAGGACCCGAGTAGAAATCGCACCCAGGCCTTGCCAGGGTGCGTGAATGACGCGTTTTCTGTCCAGCCCGCCCGCCCGGGCTCCCTCGGGGAGGCGTCTCCGGGCTGCAGCCTTGACGACTGGGAGGGAGGGAGGGAGGCTGTTCAATCTGCTAAGTGGATTTGCGGCAGGCTCAGCATTAAGCTGGGATATTTATGGCCCAGGTCTAAGCGTTCCCAGGAGCAGGCTCACGGTCTCGGCTCCGGAGAAAGTTCCACCGTCCCTCCGGGCGCCACGAGATTTCTGGCTAGTGCGGCTGCCTCCTGCACGGGCTGGGCACTGTTCCTGCAGCCGTGCAATAGCAGCGGCTCCGTCGGGATTGTCTCTTAAAGGAGCCGCCGCACTCTCCCACCCACTGCTGTTGCCTTTGTTTATGTAGTTGTGTCTGCTCATGGAGCCCAGGGTGTAGAGGTAGCACCAGCCAGCCACGCAGGAGCAGCTAAACGGCCAAGCTAAATCCCCAATCTTACAGCAGAGATTTCGGCTTCCTTTGTTTCCAAACCCAGCAGATTCTGGCTGCCTGTTATATCTGTCATTTACAGATGAGGAAACTGAGGCACAGTCCAGGCTCAAGCATGTGGTGCATGAACTTTGCCTCCTCTTGGCAGGAAGCAATGATGGGGAAGCAAGGCATCAATGGAGGCTGGCCCGCGTAATCCCTGCCCCTGGCTAGCACCCCTGTGGGAATAGCTGTCTGTAAGGTGGGATGTGCAAAGGCCTCTTTCTCCCCCTCTCACTGCATTGTGCCTTGGATGTGCAGTGAGTAGGCTGCACCCTCTGCTTGGGCTTTATCCATGGCTCTGCACGAACCTGCTGTCTAACCGGGGGCAAGTCCCGGCTCTTCTCGATGCCTCTGTTTTCCTCTGTCTTACCCGGTTTAGACTGTCAGGTTGTGCCAAAGACTTGTACTACGTGTGTAGCATAGCATGCGGTGGGATCCAGTCTTGGTTTGGATTTTGTTTCAGTAGCACCTAAAATTCTTTATAATCATCCTGTGGCTAAGCCAGGGACAGAACCCCGGGTGTCTCAATTCTCAGCCCAGGGCTTCATTTGCCTTCGAGGTTAAAGTCCCCCAGGAGTGGCTTTCTCTGGCAAGCTCACATTGAGGTGATCCAGGGCCCTAGCCACAACCTGACATGAGGCGCTGTCACTAATCAGTCCCATAAGCAATGCAGGGGTAATGACAAGGGATACCACGCCTGAGAGGAAAAGCCTCTCCCACTGCTTCCAGGAGGTAAAAACCCCCATAGACCTCCCACTTCCAAAGAGGCAGTGGCATGGGGCAAATTAGCCTGACCCCCTGAGTATCAGTAGGGTCAGTCCTCTCTCCCCCCACAGCCAGAGAGGTGTGGCTGACAGGCGGGGAGGACAGTACTTAGTCCAATATCAGGGAATGTCTGCCTAGGTGGACCGGCCTGCTGCGTTCTTCTCCTACCACCTCTCGAGCCCTCCGGTGGGATGGTGTTGAGGCACCCCAGTCTTGGCGTTAAGACCCCATTGGGATGAATGGGGCAAGTCACGTTTCTTGGCGTTATTGTTTCAGGCTTTCTGCAGATTGAGGTGGACATCAGTTCACCAGTTACACTTGTCTCCTGTTGTGAAGACCAGCTTGAAAACCAGGAGGACTAGAAACTTAAAAAAAATAAATAAATAAGAAGGTGGGGGAGAGAATTGAGATTCTGTAATAATCCAGACTCCAGGAGCTGGGGTGTTTGGCACTGGCCCATAGTGCATGTGCCTTAATTCAGCTTTCTCCACAAGAGGTTTATACACAGGGCTCTGACGACTTGAAGGAGGGAGGTTTTCAAAAAGTGATGAGGGAAATGTTAAGTGTTTGTCTAGACTAGGGAACTATATCAACATTTGGTGCCAGCTTCTAACATAGACAAGGCTGCCCTAGTGCAAAATGGGGCTTGTGCTAGGTTGATATATCTTGGTAAATTACTGTGGAAAAAGTCATTGGACTATTATAGTTCTGCATCCAGCAGTTCCTGTTTTCTCTTTACCAGCTGCTGGGTTCTGAATAGCTGTTGGCAATCCAGCCACTTAATATATTTGTATTAATTCCCAGGTATAGCAGAGCAATCTTGAAAATCTGGCTGTATGTAGAAGCAGTGGGGGTCCCCAGAAACTTTTTCATATGGTATGCATGTCTGAACAACTTTCACTTTAACTTAGCATTGAGCTACTCACATCTGGCCTGGCTGTCCCTCTCTGATGATGCAGGGGCTGTCAGGCCAAATTTCAGTGAGTGGTGTTGCAACCCAGTGTGCTAGGTCACGACACTCACTTGGTTTGGGAACCTCTCAAATGGGGGTCCCTGGGCAAACTGCCCCATATCCCCATTGATGGCCCTGCCCTTGCCAATGTCCACACACCATGTGCAACAGGCATATAACTGTGGCTGCCACCTTGTAGAAGTGCTATGCTCACCCTTTTCCCAGCACTGTGGGTCATTGTGATACTGATTCTTATTTATTTATTTTTAATTGGATCTTGCTGTTTTCAATAGGGAGTTCTGTATGATAACTGCATCCTATCTGGAGTTCTAAAATCTCTTCTTCTGATATGTCTAGTAGGGTTGCTAAAAAATCAAAATTTCCCATGGAAGGGAAATTCTGAATGTCTCTTGTTTTATGTTTTTTGTTGGGTGGGGAGGGGAAGGAGGAGGAGAGTTTGTTCAATTTTGGAACAAAAAATAGAAATTTTCCATGAAAGGGAAATCAAAAAACAATATTTGTGAAATAATTACACTTCAAAACATTTTAAAATGAAATTCCAGCTGGTAGCCCAATTGGCAAATGAATTGGCATTTTCTGATGGAAAAACATTCAGGTGGGAAATTTCTGATCAGTTCATATATCTAGCCATACAAATAGCTGCTTATTACATTTCCCGAATGGATGACTATAATATGTATTCACTTTTAAGACCTTAGCCCTTTCTACTCATTACCAAAATGGAGCATATAGCCTAAGTTAATTAAATATTTCAGGAACAAAGGCATAGTTGAAGTACCTACTTAGTTTGATATCTCCCTTGAAACCACTATTGATAATCCAGATAATTTTCTTGGAAAACAGTGACTTCCCTTTAAGAGTAAAAGTATTCTAGGTTGAGTCCTTACTTGCATAGAAAGATCTAACAGGAGAGAGTCTAATGGATGCTATCATTTCCATTGTTGGTGATTTTGTTTTGTTTGTTGTGAGTGGTTTGAGTCTCACTGGGAAAACACCATGCCAGACAACTTACTTTCGGTGCTGCTTCACTTGGTTCAGAAGCGGCAAATGACTATAAAATTAACCTTAGAATAAACAAATGCGGCTGCTGATAGACTAGTTGATTGTAAGGCTTTATGTTGGGTGTAATGAACCAGTATATTAACAATAACAATGGCTACTCATCACAGCAAGGAGAAGTCTCATTTTCAGTTGATCCATTTCACTTAACATACAGCTGGAAAAGAGGAAAGCCTTCCAAAAATTACAGTTCTGACTCAGATCCTCCATCTGTAAACCAAAAATTGCAACTTCCTTAAGTGATCAGATTTAATAATGTTACCTTACCTGCTGTGTGAGTGTTGTAAAGTGCTTTCTGGATCTTTTCTGATGCTCTTGTAACTGTATGTATGGGAGTTATTCCAGGGTTGCAAAATTGTTTAAAATTGATCAGCTCAGGCGCAACATTTAGTCATCTTTTTTTTTTTTTTAACCCAAATGCATAATGAAGAGGATGGCGGAAGGAGAACTGATATTTTCCACATACTTTAAAAGCAAAATGACAGCTCATTTCTCTTCCCCCTCCTCCCTTTCCCCTTGCACACTTTAGGGGGGAACTGTTAGTTATGAGCTGTTGTTTATAATGTACTGCAAACAATGGAAAGTTTAAAAAAAAAACCCAATATTTCTCAAAATCTTAGTTTGGCACTGAATTTATAGACCAATCACAATTTAGAGCAGTAAAACAACTCTATCTTATTAGAAAATATTGTCAAACTCAACTAAGGCCTATATACTGAGAACTAGTACCCTGAAATTAAACTTTGAGACATGGTTACCAGCTCAAGGCAGCTTTGTGGCTTATATACAATGAGTTTGTGGTTTCATGTGTCACTGTTAGCCAGCAAGGGATAACACTTAATGCCATCTCGGCAGAGATGCCAAAAACTGCATTAATGTGGAATCTAACCTGATTTCTTGCTTCTAGTGGGTCTCTAAAAAGCAGGGCTGAGACAGACTACAGATCTAGAGAAGTTTATGTTCCATTGCTTGTGCTGTATCACCCAATGGAGGTCTTTTGGTTTTTTATCAGCATCAATCTTGGTAGCTGTCATAGTAATTGATGGTGGATGTTTTCCTATTATCCTTTTTCCATCTTTACCTTTTTGCAAAAGCAGGCTGTAGTCAGTATTAATCAAAACATCAAATGACAATTGTTTCAAATGATTGGTTGAGTTTTTTAAGCTAAAACTTTAACTTCTTAGTCTACACATCATAGAATTAAATTGGAAATGGGTAACTACTGAGCTACTAGGTTAAAAACTTAATACTTGCTCATGGGAATGTTTTCTTTTTGCTATGCACATGTGAATCTCATTAACTTAATGCAACTTTGTGAATTAGAAGAAGAGCCCTTAAAATACAGAGGTATTTTGTTCTGGCGGATAACTAAGTAATATGAAGATGTTAAGTTAAACATAAATATATAAAGACTAGAATCTTGACAAAAAAAATCTTATTCCTTTACCAAAATTTCCTGTTAAATCTTCATGTTTATAACCTTTACAATCTCTAAAATGAAGGGAAGAGACATTGAATCAGTTAATTTTACAAATGATGGATACCAGAGGCTTTTATTCCATTATGCTGACAGCCTGGATACAAACAAAACTACTGTAAACAGAAAATGGCATGCTTGTGTCACAAGTGGTCCTGAACATCAGAGGGAAAAGCTGAATGTACTCAAGCGAAAGAAACTGTTAATCAAAAGACTGTGGTGAGGGTTAAAGAATGAACATGGCAAAAGGTGCCAAATACTGTAGCGTAATGTTGAGTCTAAAATCAGTTTCAAAATCTTAGTGCAATTGGAGCACCCATAGCTCCAGCTGATTTCAATGAAAGCAGCAAGTGCTCAGCAGATCTGAAAATTGGGCTCTTAAATGAGACCTTTCACTCTGCTGACATTAGGAAAATAGTTGTTAGCTTCTTCATGTTTGTTTTAATCACAAACAATTCTGATCACAGAGCACCCAAATATAGCTTTTCATGCTACCTAGTAGGTGCTTTCCTTCTCCCCTCCTTCCCTTAAAGATTCACTGTCACGCAGTTTTTAAGGTTAGTTCTCTTTTGTGATTCATCTTATGGAACCTGTTCAGTTAACTATTGTGGTGTCCTGGCTCCAGTGACTGGGGCATCTAGACACTCCTACAGTAGAATAATGACTAAAACAGACATTCATTAACTAACAAACAGTACTCTCTCATATATGGTGATGTGAATGAGGAGACTGCTGAAGTACAAGGACAAATGGAAACTAAGGGCTTGTCTACGGGCAGAGCTCCACCAGTTTAGTTTAAGATGTAATTTTTAAACTGACTTAATTAAGCTGATGCAAAAGGCTGTGTGGACATTCTCATTCTGCTTTCAGCCACACTTATTTTTGTTTCGCTTAAGTCAATTAGGAACAGGTTTAAGCTAAACTGAAACAAGTGTGTTGCCATAGGGGTTTGCACAAATTTAATTAACTGGAGCAAGTTTGTATGTAGACAGGACCAAAACAACTGTTTAAAATGGGAGTTCCAAGAAAGAGGGAGAGGCAATTTCTGCCAAATGAAGAAAAACTGTAAATGGTAATAAGTTCTCTTTCTGGTCCTACCCTTTTGTGAACAGCATTCTACCACATTGGGCTGTGGACTTGTCAGGTAGCCAACTTTGGGTTAGTTTGGTATTTGGATGGGGGAGATCTCAAAGAATATGTCTGATTCATTAGCACTGTTTTTGTTCTGTGTTGAACTAGCACCCCAGATTGGTGTTGGGGGCAGTGTCTTGTAGACTTTGCATTTTTTTGGGTGAGGCATAAAACCAAGGACCTGATCCTGACCATTGTAGTTACTACTACCAAGATATTAGGCCAGCACTCTTAATGCCACATGTGACATGGGTAAATTTAAATCTGGGCAATTGCGTTCTACCTTGCAATGTCAATAGACTAAAATAAGGATTGTGCAGTATTTCTGTACATACACTAATGGCTGCTGAGTTCTGTTGTAGCTGTTCCCATGTGCCAACAAAGTGCTTTTAGATCCCTTTTAAGGAAAGGTGCTACATCAATGTAAGTCGTAAGTCAATAAAATAAAAATGCAAAAGTGGGAAGTAAAAAATGTACTTAGTGACACTACTTTTGCAGAAAACATACATTATTGAGTCTGAGATGCTAAAATTTGTTACCCCCCTCTCCTTTTTAATAGTCTGCTATATAATTAACTTATCAGTGAGACAAGCAAAGTGCAGGCATAAAAACCACAGACACTTCTTTGTAGGCTTGATCTGTTTAGTGGAAGGATATTCTTGGAGTTTGTGAAGGAAGACAGACTTCCATCAGCCATTGGGGAAGATGTCTCCTAGCTAGAAACAAGCTGCAGCTTGTTTTTGAAAACTTGAACAAAATACATCAGACTCAAAGGAATCTATCCATTGGGAGAGCCTTCTTTTACTGGCAGATGGTGGCAGCTATGAGAGAGAATGTGGCATCTGAGAATTTTCTTATGGCATACTGCTGACAAGGGAAGAAAATTATTAAATTTCAACTTGATACATTATTAAATCTCTTTGCAAACTTGCATCTCAAAAAATGTAGTTTTACTGTAACTGTAAAACGAAACTAAGAAACATTTATTCATGTAATGGCAAGAGATTTTAAATTGGATCCACTCAGTCAGATTCATTACTCTAGATCAGGCCTCAAAGTCCTAGAGGCAGAAAGTCTACCTAGGATGGCTGCAGTTGTGCAAGCCGCCTGCA
Organism: Emydura macquarii macquarii; assembly: GCF_026122565.2. Lineage (NCBI taxonomy): Eukaryota > Metazoa > Chordata > Testudines > Chelidae > Emydura > Emydura macquarii. The sequence goes on along the minus strand of NW_027131105.1, from coordinate 2,569,490 downwards.
GTACCTCCCTGCATGATCCTGGACACAGGGCACAAGCAGCCTAAGAAATGAACAATGGAGCCCTGTGTGGGACTATTTTTAACCCCACTCCCACTATTATGGCAACAGGTCCTGCAGGAGCCATGTGATTCCGGTCCTGCTGCAGGACTCTACACTAGTCCCATGCAGATAGGGTGACCAGATGTCCTGATTTTATAGGGACAGTCCTGATATTTGGGGCTTTGTCTTATATAGGTAGCTGCCTATTACCCCGTCCTGATTTTTCACACTCACTATCTGGTCACCCTACCACACAGGGCTCTAGTAGCTAGTAAATGTGCTGACTCAGCATGCTTCCTGAGTACCTTTAACCAGAAAGCTACTACCCTCCTCTGGCAGAAGGTGGTGGTGCCATGCGTGGACAGACTGCTCCAGGCTAATAAATCTCACAGCCAGGAAGTACTCTTTTTCCTGACATCCATCCAGCCCAAATTTTCCCTCTCGGTTTCATTCTGTAATTCCCATTTATGCTCCCCTTTTATTATGCTAATAATTCATCTCTCTCCTTGGTGTCTACACTCTTCAAATAGCTGTAGACTGTTATAATTACCACCATTCCAGCCCATGGTCATTGCTTATCCAAACTATAAACAAAGGGATTGTCAAATTTAATTCTTATCTGTATCTTTGCTCCATTTTGATACTGTTTCCTCCTCTGCAGAGATGTTAAACTAGAAAAACAGGCCACTTGGACTGGGCCTTGGTGGAAGATTTGAAACCTCCTTCACTCATGTTGTTCAATGATTTGCAGTTTCTGTGACTTTTGGTTTTAGACTTTGGTAGTTGTGGGTTTTTGTGGGGGAGGGTTGTCCTTTCCACAAGAGATCATCTGGCTGATTCCCACTTCCTATTGTTTTTATGAAATGTAGGTAAGATTCTCAGCTGGTGTAGATCAGTGTTTCTCCATTGAAGACAATAGAGCTATGCTGACTTACACGAGCTGAGGATCAGTCCTAGCATGTCACTTTGCCTTGACCGAGTATTTAACAGCATGATTTTATGGATGAAGTGCAGAAATAGAAGTCAGAAGAAATGGATTCACTTCCCAGCTCTACCAATGAATTGTCGTTTGACCCTGGAAAAATGAATGCAGAAGGGTGATAACTGACTTGTCCATCCTTAAAAAATAGCATTGCCATTTTACCCACTTCATAAAAAGTGCTATGAGAGCTATGCATGGAAAGTGCTGTGTATAAGTGCTGAATATTGTCATTGGAGAGATACTTTTTATGTATTTTATTTATTTATTTTGCATTCAGTCTCAAGTTTCCTGCATTGCTGCATATCGTTGCTCTACTGATTTTTTTTTTTTTTAATGACCTTGTTTAGGTGGTTAGTGTGACTAAAATATGTTGCCTAATAATGTGTAATTACACAGTAAGTGTCTTTGACATTCTGAAGGTCAGAGGGTGAATTTTGTCTTGCCTTCGATTATTATATTTGATTAGGAAGGTCTTCAGTACTCCACATATCAACTTTTTAAAAAATGTACTATATAATTGTGGGTGAAATCCTACAAAAACTATAATAGCCACTATTTTAATGACTCATAAAATAGTGATTTGTGCTCCCTCTGCTGTCTTATTAGCAGTAGTTCACTGTTCCCTGGGTGTAAGATTAGTTTCTGAAACTGGTATACAAACCAAAAGGATAGGATAGAATCAATATGGCGGCATTATTCTAACTGTAAAATCATAGAAATGTAGAGTTGGAAGGGACCATGAGAAGTCTTCTAGACCAGCCCTGCAAACAAAGACAGAACTAAGTATAGCTAGACCACCTCTGGTTGTCTAACATGTTCTTAACGACCTCTCTACGCAACCTGTTCCAGTCCTTATAGTTAGAAAGTTTTCCCTAATATCTAACCTAAATCTCACTTGCTGCAGATTAAGCTGATTATTTCTTGTTCTACTTTCAGTGGATATGGAGCACAATTGATTACCATACTCTTTATAATAGCCCTTAACATATTTGAAGACTGTTATCAAGTCCCCCCTAAGTTGTCTTTTCTCAAGACTAAACTTATCCAGTTTTTTTAACCTTTCCACATAGGTCAGGTTTTTCTAAGCCTTTTATAATTTTTGTTGCTCTCCTCTGCATCTTTTCCAATTTGTCCATATCGTTCTCAAAATGTGGGGACCAAAACTGGACACAATACCCTAGATGAGACCTCACCAGTGCTGAGTAGAGTCGTGGGACAATTACCTCCCATATCTTATGTATGACAGTCCTGTTAATACAACCCAGAATGATATCCAGTTCGCAATTGCCTCACATTGTTGACTCATATTGAATTTGAGATCACTGTAACCCACAGATTTTTTTTCTGCAGTACTACTGCGTAGCCAGTCATTCCCCATTTTGTAGCTGTGCATTTGATTTTTTTTTCCTTCCTAGGTGTAGTACTTTGCACTTGTCTGTATTGAATTTCATCTTGATTTCATACAAATTCTCTAATTTGTCAAGGTCATTTTGAATTCTAATCCTGTCCTCAAAATGCTTGCATGCTGTTTCAGCTTGGTGTCATCTGCATGTTTTATAAACATAATCTCCACTCTATTATCCAAGTCATTTAATGAAAATGTTGAACAGTACCAGACCTCCCCGTAGGATGACTAGATAGCAAGTGTGAAAAATCAGGACACCTTTTTTTTTTTTTTTTTTTTTTTTTTTCGGGGGATGAGGGAGAGGGGTATAGTTGCCTATAGAAGACAAAGTCCCTAAATCGGGATATCTGATTATTTTACCCCTGCAGAACCTCACTAGGTACATCCCTCCAATTTGAAACCGAGTCAGTGATAACTACTCTTTGAGTATGGCTCTTAAGTTTTGCACCCACTTTCTAGTAACTTAATCTAGACTAGTTTGCTTATGAGAATATCATGTGAGAGAATGTCAAAAGCCTTAGTAAAATCAGGATACATCCTATTTACAGTTTCCCCCATCCATTAGGCCAGTAGCCGTATCAAAGAAAGGAATTAGGTTGGTCTGGAATGATTTGTTCTTGACGAATCCAGGTTGGCAATTATTTATAATCCTCTAAATGGTTACAAATTGATTGTTTAATAATTTGTTCCAGTATCTTTCCAGGTATCGAAGTTAGGATGACAGGTTACTATGTTAATACAGAAGACTTGCATGCTGATGATTCACTACAGTAGGAGAAAAACAGTGTATTGCAGATGATCTAGAGAAGTATAACATTACACTTCTGAAACTCAAACCTGTTTGAACATATGCCTTTCTTTTTAAAATGATGCTGATCAAACAAATCATGCAATGGCATCAGTCCTGACATCCTTACATTGGCTTCAGTAATTACCACTGATTATAGTAGAAGGTCCGGGCCCCACTCCCTCCCACCTCCTGAGTAAGTATGTCAGAATTGGGCCTAATGTTTTTTAGCAATCTTTTAAAACCTCCCATTGAAACTGGCAATTACACTGTATAAACTTCACTCTTCTTGTCACTGATTTTACAAAAATAATTTAGTTGGGATCTACTCTCTAGTAAAAAGATGAAAGCTGGAATTTGAGTAATTTGGGATTTCTCTGCAAATTCATAACTGTCAGAGCCCAACTTGAAAAAAGGACTTTGGGTCATATGAGAATATCAGTTTTTAAGCAGAACACCCCATTGGCCAATGGCATGATGTGGCTCTGAGTCATTATCCATTATTTGGTAATACTGAACATTATTTCATTCAGGATACATTTTTCATAACTTGCTTAACTTTATTTTTCCTTAAAACAAACAACCCCCTTCCTTCTTTCCATACAACTTTGCTCTAATACATATACAAAGGAAATGAGAGAGGGCTGTAGACATCTGTGTGGATTGAATGGGATATTATTTATAAATAATACAGCAATGGAAATTCTTCCATTAGAGTAATTTTCTATAGCAATTGATCAAAAATTGCTTACATTATTTGCATTTCAATGGAAGAGTTATAACCAAACTTCCCTTATGAATGGGAGTACAGACAAAGACGTTCATATTGCACATCAGTAAAGCTGAGCTGCTATTATTTCGATATTAAAATATTCTCCTCTTTTGGAATAATTGGAAAAGATTGGGGGAGGTAAGAGTAACTTTTTTTTTTTTTTTTTTATTGAAATGTGACAGAAACCTATAGAGTTTTTCTGGGTTCTTGTGTTTTCAATGGATTTCTAGTCACTGGAAACATCTGCAGATTCTGTGGAAAATTCATGAATGGGAGGTTTTTAATGACTTTGTTTGTGGGGTTGAAACATGCTGTTTATAAACTGAGCTGACTGGAAAGTCTTTTATTCACAATCTAGGCTTGCCAAACAATAAGCATTCTCCCAGGCACCAGAAACTGATGCCCACATTCTATGAGATCATGAGCACCTTTTCTGGTTTTTCTGAAAGGAGTTTCAGCTTGTGAGTAAGTTGTGTTGCCAGGGTTGCCTAAGGCTGGCCCTATGAGGTGGTGGGACCTGACTATTCATGTTCTTCTATGAGGTCTACAAGGTTTGAAGGCTGTCCTCACGCTCCTCCATCCATACATCTATGCATGAGAAATAAACCCTTTCTGTGGCCTTTTCCCCTCAGTGAGTGTTTTCAAAGGAGGGGAATGTTTAGCTATTTACAGGAACTACAATCAGTATATTTTATTTCCCTCCAGTTTCCTGCCTGCTTTCAAAACACTGGTTGTCATGGTTGTCAGGCCTGTGACTGAACTCTTGTGATTGGACTGTGCGTGGCACAGCATTGTTTTCACTTGCTGCTTATAAAGTAGAGATTTGACTTTTTAAACTGGCATATGGTGTGCGGCTATTTTGTTGATGATGTTGTCTGTTTTTGTTTTGGAAGGCATTTAACAGTGTTGGCCATGGCTATTTTGGAGACCTGCTCCTTGAGCTTTCTGCTAATAGGTAAAGTCTCTGTAGGGATTCTCACCTTTGCTTTAGAAGTGGCCTTAGCATTTTCGGATGGGCCAGTGAAACAATTTTCCATGCCCATTTCCCCTTCCCCCCTGCTAAAAAACCCCACCAATCCCTTTCTTTCCCCAAACCTTCCATCATTTCCTGACCTCCATTCTGCATGGGACTAGCCTGAGGATTTCTGGAAGAGTGATCGAGATACACTGCAAACTTAGTTGACTGACTTCACATGAGAAATGGTTTGTATGAGAACTCTATTTTACGAACACACAACACTGCTTATGCAGAGGTGGAGCACAGCACCATGTTTCCTTCAGCTCTAGTAATTGGATTACGTAGTCTTTGAAATGTAAGTTAGTCTTCCCATATACTCTTTCTCTCTCTCTCTTTCCAGAAACCTACTTCAATTTTTTCCCCTGAGATTCTTCTTTACATTCCAAGTTCCTCAATTTGCCATGGGCTATGCCCGCAGCATAGAACTTGGTCATCTTTTGAAATGCACCTCATTTAGGGCCTGACCAAACTGCCTGTATCATTTGCATTACCATTTCTAACTGAACTCCGAGTCCCGTTATGCTAGGCACTGTGCAAACTCAGTCGGTGAGAGTGTCCCTGCCCTGAGGCATTTTGTCTCAACTATTTAGAGAGTAAGGATAAGAGGGGAAATAGTGTCAGAGAAGGGGAAAATACCCAGCCCAAGGTCACACAGCAGTTCAGTGTCAAAGCTGGAAATCGACCCCAGGTCTTCTGACTTCTAGTCCAGTGTCCAGTTTACCATGGTACCCCTCATTAGGGAATAAGACTGGGTACTTAAAGTGCTTCTAAAAAGTGGGGAAAGCTTAAAAATTATTTTTATGGATGGTCTCTTAGATGCCTGTTGCATCTAACTGATGAAAATGCTGTCCATGAACAGAGTGATCTGGACCACTTGGTAAGGGTTGGCCCCTTGAAACAAAATAAATTTTAATACAGCCAGATGCAAGTTCATACCTCTCGGGGGGGGGAATTTGCAGGCCATGTGTACAGAATGGGGGACTGTATCCTGAAAAACATTGACCTTGAAAAGGATTTAGGGGATCACTGTGGCAAAATGGGCCATTGCAAAGCTTGGAAATATTAAAAAAAAAAAAAAAAGAGTAGGGAGGTGATTTTACTTCTGCATATGTCATTGGTGAGATAGATACTAGAATCCTACATACAGTCCTGATGTCAACATTTTAGAAAGGTTGTTGCAAAATTGACAGTTACAAAGAGCCACTAAAATGTTTCAAGTGCTGGAGAAAAATGCCTTAGATTAAGAGATTTAAAGAACTCTGTCTGTTTCACTTAAAATAAATAAAGAATTGAAAGGTGACTTGATTGCCATATATAAGTATAAGTATATAAGTTTCTTCAAGGGAAGAAAATACTGGGTACTAAAGGGCTATATACTTTAATGGAGAAAGGCAGAAGAATCACCAGTGCTGGAAACTGAAGCCAGAAAAATTCACTTTAAGCCAATTTTTTTATAATGAGGGTGATTAACCATTGGAACAAATTATGAAGAGAAGAGGTAGATTCTTTTTCTGCTTCTCTTCATATCAAGACTGGTTGCCTTTCTAGATGATATGCTTCAGTTAAATGCAAGTTATTGGGCTCAATACTGGAGTAACTGGGTGAATGTATGGTTTGACAGGAAGTCAGACTATATGATCTAATAATGCCTTCTGGCGTTAAATTTGATGAATGGATGAACAATGAAGGTTTGATGTGGTCTAGAAGAAATTTGTGAGGAAAATAATTTGCTATGTTAGTGAAAGCATTATGTCCTAAATTAGGCGCCTATGACATCCTTTTAGTAAAGGAACAGGACAGAATATGGGTCTCTTGATGGGAAGGGCTCTGTGTTACTACAAATAATTCTTTCCTAGGTGTCTGACTGGTGGGTCTCCCCCACATGATCAGGATCTAAGTGATCACCATATTTGGGGTCAGGAAGGAATTTCCCTCCAGGTCAGACTGACAGAGACCCTGCTTTCCTCTTCAGTGTGGGGCATGGCACACTTGCTGATTTGAACTAAAGTAAATGGTGGATTCTCTGTAACTTTTGAAATCTTTAAATGAAGATTTGAGGACTTCAGTAACTCAGCCAGGGGTTATGGGCCTGCTGCAGGAGGGAGTTGTAGTAGAAAGTGAGAGCATGAGGCCTGAAACCTAGCAGAATAGGCTAAGATAAAAGGCCTAAAGCTGAAAAAATAGCCAAGCCTGAGATAAAGCCAAGTTAGCAGGAGTCAGGCCATGAACTTACAACCTCACAGAAACTGGCAATAAGAGCTGATACTGCAAACACATATTTCCAAAACATTACTAATATCAAAAATTATTAATGTCTAAAAATACATATGAGGCAGAAGGTACCAAGACATCCCAACACCAAAGAGATAACAAGGGGTCACCTGACCCCCTGAAATGACACTTTGATAGATAGGAATGTCTTATAATATAACAAATAGAGATGTTTTTCCCATACAATCCAGTGTATGATAATGGGTGGTATCAGACTATATCAAGAGGCAACTACCTCCGTCAAAGGGGCAGAACTAAACTTGTGTGTAATAGTGTATAAAAGAGGGTGTCAGAGGGAACAAAGTTGACCGGCCTAGGGGATAATGGAAAGTCCCGCCATTAAATTGTGCTGAATCCATTGTAATGGAGCACTCGTATTTGAAGTGTACTGGTAGATATTCTATAGGCTGCTTCTCATTGTGCTTCAGCGGCAATAAACCTGGCCCGGGTGCCTTCGCTGCTCAGCGAATCCGTAGCTGTGTCAATTTATTGGATCGTGAATGCCATCTCAGTTACCTGCGCAGAGCTGGGACAGCACTTATGTGGGGGGCACATGCACGCAGCCAATACTGACAGCTGAGTACTGACAACAGGGGTGGGTGAGGGTCTGTGGCCTGAGAGGTGCAGGAGGTCAGACCAAATGATCATGATGGTCCTTTCTGGCCTGAAATCTATGCGTCTATGAATACAGATCTCAGTTCCATGGAAATGTAAATCTAACACATGACTTCATTTGCTATTCCATTTATACAGAAACATAGGATTCAAATATTTGGTAAATGAAATTGTAATGAAATGCTGGCTAAGATTTAGTATTCTGTTCTTTCTTATGCTATCTTGTTGTATACTTCACATAAATATGCAGTCATTTAAGCATGTGAGTAACTTTTTTACTCATATGAGAAGTTTTATTTACTCATCTGCATAAGTATTTGCAGGATTGAGCTATTATACAGTCAAAAACCATATCCTTGTCTGAGGCTCGTTTAGTAAATGATCAGAGCAGTTCTGAATATACTAGAGGATCCATGCATAACAAGTTTCTGCCATGTGCTCTTTCTGCAGAGAGCAGTTAACAATCGATTGTGGTATAGCTAGAGATAGGAGCCCAGTTCCACAATACTCTGTGAGGCCCTCCATTATATTTATAACTCAAAACATGTTTAATATAAGTAGTTAAAGGCCTAAAATACTACTACATCTTCTAAATGGACCAGATATTAAAGTATGAGATTGACAATAAACAAAAAGCTTAATGGAAAAAAGGGGCTAATTTTGAAAATAAGGATCATCCCAAAATCCATGAATAACTTCTTCTGAGGATGGGAGCGTTGGTCTCTGCTGCTTCTCCAACATGTTCTGGAGCACTGAGAATTGAAAATGGGATTCCCTCCTGCAGGCTGACTCCAAGCACCAAAGCTTTGTAAATGTGGGGAGAAAGTGTTTTCCTATATCCTTGTATAATCATTCAGTTCCTCTGTTTTGTGTCTTTCACATAATGTGAAGGACAGAAACACATAAGAAAATATGACTGTAATGCATTTGGTGGGGGAACTCAGTGACAGGGATAGTGCCCGAAACGACTTCAAGCTCATTATTTGAAACTGACTGCATTTCAAGTTTAGTGTCCCTTTTAGCTAGAAAAGAAATGAACATATTTTTCAAAATAATATATTTGCTCTGTGTCTTCACGCAGGCCAAACTCCACATAAACGGTAAAAGCTTGAGTAAGAGCCACATAATTAATCCCAGCAAGTAATTTTCATTGAATTCCATGTTGTTTTTTTTTTTTAAAAAAAGGGGAAAAAGAAAGGAACTATCAAAGACAATGGCTTTAACATAGAATTTCTTCTGGAGGAAAAATAATCTTTTAGGGAAAAAAAAATATATTTTTCCTCCAGAAGAAATTCTATGTTAAAGCCATTGTCTTTGATAGTTCCTTTCTTTTTCCTTTTTTTTTTTTTTTTTTTTTTTACTAAATTACAGCATTTTTCAGTATAGCAGATAGTTCTTCTTAAAACACTGAATATTTTATAATTATTTAAATAGCACACTAGAAAAAATCACAAACTTTTTACACTAACCTGCCTTATTTTACTCATTCATAATAATAAAGGTTGTAAGTAATAATTTTTTTTCTAAGACACAACTGTCCCTCGCCCTTCCCCCCCCCCCCCCAAAAAAAAACAACAAAAAAACAAACTTCTTTCAGTAATAAATATAGATTTCAGTTGGAAGTTGGCAGGAAAATAAGATGAAACTAGGCAGACGACCGGTATTTAAACCTCGTAAATTACTTTAAACTCTAACATGTGAAGCCTTTTTTAATCTGTAAAGTTTAATCTAGAAAGATTAAAGTACAATCTTTAATTTCTCAAGTCTTTTAAATGGCAGCTGTGTATTTACACTCCTCCTGTTGGAAATCTAAGGTGAAATGGTTTTGGTTTTGTCTCAAATCTACAACTGGCAAATAGAGACAAAAGGTGGGTGAGGTAATATCTTTTATTGGTCTAGCTTCTGTTGGTGAAAGAGACAAGCTTTTGTGCCACACACAGCTCTTCTTTTGATCTGGGAAAGGTACTCCCAGTGTCACAGCAAAATGCAAGGTGGAACAGATTGCTTAGCATTTTTTACATGTATTGTAAAGGACCATTCAAGATAGAGTGGCCCATTAACACTTCTGTAGTCATAGGACAAAAAGAGGGGGTTAATGCATTAAAGACTGTTATAATAAGCCATAAATCCAGTGTCTGTGTCCAGTCCATGATTTTTAGTGTCTAGCAGATTAATGGAATCAAACACCATTGCTCAGTCCCGGGTGCCTCTTTCTCTGTTCTGTGTATGCATCTCACATGTGGAGCCAATTTCAGACTTAAGTCATACTAATGACCTATGAAGTCTTAAGCTGCCTGGGTGCAACACAGGACACAATATGTCCACTGTTTATACAAAAAAAAATTCTACTGTGTTTTATCGGGCCATTATTTGGAATCTATGTAATACCTCATTTGTTTCTGGAGCTGAGTGAAATATTCATTTAAAACATTTTTTAATGTGCTTGATGCTTGAATTCACGATTTTCACAATTTTATGGAATTTTTGAAAACTTCATACAAAGCAATTTCCACTGCCTGGATGTCTATGGAAAAAATAAAAAACTTGTTTAATTTAAAAGCTGTCAGAGGTAAGAGTAGTAGAACTGACTTCTAAGCCTGTGTCATGCAGCAGAATAGGCACTAGGCTGGGACCTACCAGGCCTGCTGTTCTTGTCCCATCTCTGCTACTGATTGGCCTTAGTAATACAATAATACTCATTAACGCTAAACATTTTATTAAAACGTAAATGTCTGAAACAGCTAGCCAGCTATCTCATTCAATTTGATTCTTTCTATGCTTATGGAGAAGTTTGTATACATTTAGCTTAATATACTGAGTCCTGTATTGTATTAGATGAAAACTAATATAGTTTATGAAAAAAGTAAAGGAATTATAAAATGGCCTTTTTTATTAATAGTTATTGGAAGTATAATGCTGAAGAGAATAAAAGGATGCAGAAGTACACTTGTTTCTTAAGGACAGAGGGGTGGATGTATTCAAAAGAAATGTCAAGGTTCTGTAACTTAATATTAAAAAATTGTGTGGCAGTGCTTCAACAAAACAATCAAGAAACTTTTTAAATCTGAAGATATGCAATGTACTGTGCCAGAAGCACTCTACTTCTAATATCATTACATAAGTGTATTTAGTGTGTCAAGGGGAGGGGAGGGCTGGGTATGGAGGAGTCTACTCCCAAGTAAGATACGATATGTTCAAGCTGTGTTGGTCAGCTGTTTTTGTCTTGAGCAATAACTTCTGGCGGACATGTTTTGGTTTTTTTTTGTTTTTTTTTTTGTAAAATAGTTACTGAAGTATTTACAGCTCACATGCTATCTGGGATTTGATCTTCACCAGGTTAATCAAATCTAATAATTTAGCTGCTTTACTGTGACACTTTCAATCTGATTTACATTTTATCTTCAGATAAATCTTGTAATTTGGTTCATCTTACATTTTAGTTTACTTAACAAAGCAAAAATATCTTCTTCGTGATAGTTCATCACGAAGCATGTGCTTGAACTCTTGTTGCCTTTCTGAAAGAAAACGTGTACAAAACAATCTTGGAGGCTCTCTATAGGCTATAATGAAAGCAGAATTGTTTCTAAATGATACTTTTGGACTTTGCACATGTATGTGTGGGCTTTTCAGATATGCACTTCTACCGAATGTAGCCATCATTGTCTTTTTTATCAAATGGTTGAAATGCTGTCAGTTATCTTTCCTTACTAATGAAGTAGGTTTTCCCCCCAAAGTTCAATCTGTTGCAGAGCTGGCTGGCTTCCAAACTTCCATGGAACATCCCCACTCAACAAAATGTCTTTTCAGTTAGTGGATGCAGAGTGTCTGTGTTATACCGAATCAATCTTTTAAAATTTATTCACAGATGGGCAATCCACTATCTATTATGTTCCTTTTTACCTCCAAGTGGTTTTAATTGTTTCTCTGCAGCTGTCTTTGATGGGTTTTCCATTAACTGTTCTGGGATGGGGTAACGGTAGAAAATTGTTCCTTGCATTACATCACCAGCTGACCAGGGAGGGGTGGCAACTCCCTCTTGCTTGAATGTGCCATCACCAAGACATGATTCCTTGGTGATTAACTTTGACTCCAAGACTATACAGTATAGTTTTCAATATAGTTCCATTATCCCTTAAATATTGCACATACACACATCTCTCATTGGTTGAGTATTGACCTGTTGCAGTCTTTCAATAGAGACCTCACATGCTAGCCTTCGAACATAATACACCACTTTCATGGTACTTGTGTGTAGTGAGTTCGTCAGTTCTGAGGCAGGAGTTGCTTATAAAGAACAGTGAATCCTTTGTCAGTTGGCACAAATAGGCCTCCGTGTCACATATGGTTGCAGAGGAATGGAAAAATGCAAACCCTTAAAGACTCAATACCGGAAGGCAAATAACATGAACATCAGATTTTATTTTTAAGCCTTTCTCATGGTTTGTGAATGCTTGGGGTTGACAATACGCTTGTAAAGAAGAGAACCTGTAGAGAACTAAAACTAAATAGGTGTAGTTTGGCTAAGTAGGAGTATAATGCTAATTCACTGATCCTGCAAATGCAAGCATGTGGGCAAGTATTTGTTGGATTGGGGCCTATGGGTCAGATTTTAAAAGGTATGTAGATACCTCAATGGGAGTTAAGTGCCCAAATATCTCCCAAAAATCTGGCCCCAAGTCTCTCAATATTTGAAGGAAACAAGCACCAATGAGGGAAATGAGTTGTTGAGGATTTTGCAAGGAGTATATGTGTAAGGGCTTTAATTAGGCAGCATGAATATGCGCTATTGTTTATGAACCATCCTCTTTATAGCTTTGGAAGAAGTGTTTGTGGAGGGAAGAGATCTGGATGTTGCCTGAGACTACAACAGGCAATTCAATAATTACTCCTAGCCTGTGCTGCAAGGACACAACCTTAGAGAGGATAGGCAAATTTACCAGGGGCGACTTTTCAAAAATATTCCGCATGAGCCAAACGCTGCTCCTGTTAAGCTCAGTGGGCACAGAGTTAAGCCAGTGCTGAACACTTTTGACAATCTGACCCACTATCATTTTAGAGAGAACATATTCTCCTGTAGTGCATGTATATGCTAAATTAGACTTCACTGCTCACAAAGCATTCATTTACTAGACCATTCATTCAATGTTCAATCTGAAGGAGACATTCTTGTTTTCCTCCAAGGATACATACTGTATGGACATCTACAGAAAACTTAGTCAGCTGGGGAGGCAAAAAAAGTAATAGCTTTGATTCTATTATGTTCACCACAATCATCTCAGCTTTCAGTTTCAGTACTTGAAAGTGGAATAAAATATTTGATTTAACATTTCAGATTGGGTTCTTTTTTAGAAGTACTGGTGATAGTGGTGGGGATTCTATGTACCTTCAGAGCAGTATTTTAGAAAAAGTTTTTATTTGAGAGTAGTCTCAAATGACTAGTACACGCTTTCATCTTGTGTTAACGTATGTCATGACAGATTAAATCCACCATCTCTAATTGAACAGAAAGCTGCAATTCTGACAAGGGGATCTGAAAATGATAACCCCCTTCCACAAAAAAGCATTAACCCAGACAGGAATTTTATACCATAGTCATGGAGAGGATTTGCAAATCACTTCCCTGATTCTATTGAAATAACTTTTGTTTCTCTTTTCTCTATTGCAATTTATTGGTGTTATGCCCAAATCAAATTTAGGCATTAGATTGTTTGGAGAGATCAGTGGAAGTCAAATGAATCAATGATAGGTCCAAGTCAAACACTGAAAATCATACTTAAAATGTAGAATGATCCTTCTAAGATGAAACTTCAGAACTACTAACTATGGTATGTACCGGATCACTGGTGGATAGTTAATGTGATGCCAATATGTAAAAAAGGCTCCAGAGGTGATCCTGGCAGGTATAGGCCGGTAAGCCTAACTTCAGTACCAGGGAAATTGGGTGAAACCATAATAGAGAACAAAATTATCAGAAACCTAGATGAAGATAATTTGTTGGGGAAGAGTCAACATGTCTTTTTGTAAAGGGAAAACATACCTCACCAATCTATTATAATTCTTTGAGGGGGTCAACAAATATGTGGACAAGAGAGATTCAGTGCATGTAGTGTGTCTGGACTATCAGAAAGCTTTTGACAAGGTCCCTCCCCAAGGCTCTTAAGCAAACTAAGCAGTCATGGGGTAAGAGGAAAGGTCCTTTCATGGTTCAATAACTAGTTAAAAGATGGGAAACGAAGGGTAGGAATGAATGGTCAGTTTTCAGAATGGAGAGAGGTAAATAGCAGTGTCCCCCAGGGATCTGTACTGGGACTAGTGCTGTTCAACACATTTATAAATGATCTGGGAAAAGGGGTAAACAGTGAGGTGGTGCAGATGATACAAAACTACTCAAGATCATTTAGCCCAAAGCTGACTGTGAAGAGTTACAAAGGGATCTCACAAAACTGGGTGACTGGACAAGAAAATGGCAGATGAAATTCAATGTTGATAAATGCAAAGTAATGGATATTGGAAAACATAATCCCAACTATAAATACAAAATGATGAGGTCTAAACTAGCTCTTACCAGTCATGAAAGAGATCTTGAAGTCATTGTAGATAGTTTTCTGAAAACATATGCTCAATGTCCAGTGGCAGCTGAAAAAGCTAACAGTGTTAAGAACCGTTAGGGAAGGAATAGCTAATAAGATGGAAAATATCATAATGCCACTATGTAAAGCTATGATATGCCTACATTTAGAGTGACTAGAATGGCACGTTGTATACAATCTCAAAAAAGATACTAGAATTGGAAAAAGGACAGAAAAAGGCATAAAAAATGATTAGGGGTATGGAATAGCTTCCATGTGAAGAGAAATTAAAAAGACATGGCCTATTCAGTTTGGAAAAGAGATGACTGAGTGGGGATATTATAGAGATCTATAAAATCATGGAGAAAATGGTATGGAGAAAGTGGAAAAAGGAAGTGTTGTTTACTCCTTCACATAATACACAAACCAGGCATCATTCAATTAAACTAATAGGCAGCAGGTTTAAAACAAACATAAGGAAGTACTTCTTCACACAACGCATAGTCAACCTGTGGAACTTGTTACCCGGGGATGTGGTGAAGGCTAAAGGTATAACTGGATTCAAAAATGAATTTGATAAGTTCATGGAGGATAAGTCCATCAAATGGCTATTAGCCAAGATAGTCAGGGATGCAATCCCATGCGCTGGGTGTCCCTAAACCTCTGACTGCCAGATGCTGGGACTGGCTGATGGGGGTTATTAAATAATTGCCCTGTTCTGTTAACTCCCCCGGAAACCTCTGGCATGGGTCACTGTCAAGATAGGATAGTGGGCTAGGTGGACCATTGGTCTGACCCAGCATGGTCATTCTTATGTGTAATATAAAAGGAAAGCCCTTTCTTCTGCAACTTTTTATCCCTGCTTTCTCCAATCATTGTGGAGTATATTACACCATCATATCAGAAAAATGTTGAGTTATTGAGTTAACTTTACTTGCCTTGCCCCATAATTGATGTTGCAGACAAGTAGTGGGTAACAGTCAAAACTTTCATGGGACTCTCGGTTTAGAAGCGCAATTGTGGCTTTTTCACCATATTTTGGTTAGTTTTCCTTTGTCCCTTCAGGCAGTCATCTAGCACTTTCTAAAATAATCCTGCTTTCCCTTTCCTTTTCCCTTTCCTCCCCCTGATGTATTTGAGCTATAAACTTAGTTCCTGACCAGTAGGCTGTAGATGGTGGTTTTCCCTTCCCCAGAAAGCTAAAAGCAAATATTTAGGAAATGAAAGTTACACAGTTTTACATCAAAAATAAATGCTTCAGTGCTTAGCTTCTTTCATTTTATAATATGATAAATCCGGAGAACTTGCTGACATCAATAAACTTCAATCTTTATCTCCAAATGTTCAATATGGATTTCACCAAAATCATATTAATTCTTTATGAGCACACTACACACACACACAACCTTAGAAGGTATGTATGTTGGTAATATATTCCTAAGCATTTTCTCTTCAAGAAAGATAAGGAAAAGGGTGACAGGAGAGGAGGACGGAATTCCAGGTGTCCTGACAGTTTGCAGGCTGCTGATGGAATTATTTGTAACTTTGGATCATCTCAGTTTAGCTCCCTGGGCCTTTCCTGTCTTCCATTTTACTACAGCAATTTTGTTGTCATGAATTTACTCACAGGTAACAGCTTTAGCATTCCCTAACAATTTCCCACAAAGTTCATCCCCCCTCACAAATAAGACCTTCTATACTACTGAGAACTTGCTTAGGCTTCTTCTTTTCAAGTCACATTGGCTATGAGCTGACATGAATCCAAACCTCTTACACTGGAAGGAGCGAGTCACTTTGAGACCATGCTATTTAACTGAAATTATATTTTGATAGTGATAACCTTTTCAATGACCCTTGATGCTCAGATATCTACATAAAGTTAATTAAATGTATTGATAATAACTGACTTACCAAGGTCTTTAGAGCTTTGTTTAACTTCAGTTCATTTAGATCTTTAATTTAGCCTACATCTGTGCATTTTGGTAGTTGGTGTACTCCCTATTATATTGTGGTTTAATGAATAAAATTATGTTTGCCTTTCTGTAAGAATTGAAACGAAACCAGTACAAATAAGGAGATTCAATGGAGAACACCCAAAAGTAGAGATGGGCAGAAAACTGTTTTGCTGTCCCACAAAAATTTTTGAGACCTCAAAAAATCTTCCTGTCCCGGGTTGGACTGAAAAGTCTCAGGCTTGAAAATATTTGTGAACCAAAAATATTTCTGGTTTGTATCAATTGAAATGTTTCAATTTGGACCATTTAATTCTCTCCCTCCCCGCCCCTCTCTATAATTAGCTTAAATTTTGAAACAAAGTTATTTTGAACCAGAAAATAATTTTTTTTGTTTTAGCATTTTCTGAATGAAAACTTTGCAACAATTTCAAATCTTTTTTTTTTTCAGATTTTTTTGGTTTGAAAAATTTGTCAAAACTAACCCCTTGCCATAGATAGTTCAGGTTTCAATGAATTGGCATTTTCCAACTAAAAAACATATTGTTGGGAAACTACCAACAAGCTTTATTCAAAATTATACAAAAAGGCCAAAGACAGAGAGTGGTCTCCATTTAAAACAAAAATCAGCAACAATTAAGGCCAGAGAGGAAAAACCCACTCTAAGCAGATTTTTAAGTCTCTTGCAAAAATGAAGCACCTACTAAATATTTCAAATCTGTTGTGTCAACTGTTCAGCTAAATGCAGTATTTTCCCCCCATTGTTCAGCTGAATATATGTTGTTGCTGTGGGTGGAGAGTATGAACAATATTCCACCAGTGATTCTTACTCATTGAGAACTGATCACTAGTTGAGGTTTCTTAACTATTATAGATCTGTTCCTTTTTCAGATAACAGGATTCTTTCAAGAAGTCAGTCTTAATAATTGATGGCCATCGTATCCCATTATCTTCACCAATTAAAATGAATTGTGTTTCTTTATTGTAGAAAGGGAAAGTAATAGAAACTAAATTAGAATGTGCTGCTTCAGGCTTTCCATCAATTTATCAGCTAGCAATTTTAGTTGGATTGTGTTTGTCAGGAAAGCACAAAAGATTCATGGCTCAAGCAGGTCCCTTCCATTTCCAAAGAATAATGAAAGTGTAAGGTAAATCGATGCCCCTTACTTGGGCTGCTTGCCCTGTTACAGTATTGGGGGGGAGAGAGCATTTGACCTCTAGTGAATGAAAGTCTGATTTAGTTGGACTAGAAAGCTAAGTCTTAACAGGTGGGAATGCCTGGCACATGGTTACAATACCTTAAATAAATGATGATGCCTTGAGGACACAACCCTTGTTTGACTGCCAAAGCAGATGATTTGGCCTTTTTCTTTATTTGCTAATTTAATTCCATATTAATCTAATCTTAAAATGATAAGGAGGGAAACTGTCATTTTTCCATAACATTGTAACATCAAGTCACAAATAAAGAATGGCTGGCTACATTAGCTTTAGTCTTTGCATTTATAATAACTAGTGTGCTTTTCCAGTAGAGATCTCAAAGCTCCTTACAAAGATAAGTAACCATGACTATCTCTACCCATTTTACAGAGGAGAGAAATTGCAGCACAGAGAAGCTAAATGACCTTTTTCCCAGCGAATGTAGCAAGTCAGAGCTCCTGACTCTTAGTTCACTACCCTATCCACTGGAGTACTTTGCTTCCCTCTACAGTAAATACTTTGCATGTACATTTGATATATTTCTCCAAGAGCACCATAAAAATACCTTAAATTAGAAAATGTCATTGGTGAATGGCATGCTTCTCTTGCAGTCTGATATTAGTCATAATTAATTCACAAACAATATGTGATAGAAAGGGAAATTCAAAATGTTTAGCTGGAAAGTATAATGGAATGAAGTGAAATAAAGCATTTTTGAAAGAAAGTAATGAAACATTATAGTCAGAATATATCTTAGTTAGACATTCATTGATTTCTGCTGTTCCAGCAGGATCCCCTTTAAAATGAAAAGCGTTATCTGAAGGATTTATTTTCGTCTACATACATAAATGAATAAATAGTTCTTGTTGACTTGTTTGCACACACAAATTACATGGACTAGCATTGGGCTTGTTTTTAAATACATGTTTATTCAGTCTTATTATGGTCCTTGTGGTGTGCTAACAAAGTGGAGCTAATATACTACTATGAAGAGATGATGATATGTAGAAGCCTCTACAATTCCTTTTCTGTTGCTTTGTAACTTCTTAAACTGAATTAATTTAGTTGCTTGTAGTAATGATTTGCTTTGTCTGAACTCTTGTACCAGAAAAATGAAGTGCATGAGTGAGAAGAGCACTCACCACCTAAATAGGCAGTAACTCAGGCCACCAAGTACTTCCTTCCTGCGATTGCTTGTGCCTTCCTCTGCATCAAGCTCCATGTCTCCTCCTGCTTTCTTCCCTTCATACTCAAGAAGCACACTCATCTCCACCCATGCTGAGGCATTTCTGCTGCATAAGAAGTGCCTCCCCACACACGGACTTTCTAACCTCCAGGAGTTTGAGGCTATGGTGTGTTGTGCTTCTCGGTTTTAGTTAGAGCCTCCCTCAGAGATGGTCAGTGCCTGTCACTCTCTTCCCCACTATTGGTGTGTCCTTGTGTCATGCCCTGGCATGTCTGCTGCATCTTGCATCATCTTTTGCTCCCTCCTCTCTTTCTTGTGCTCCTCATGGACTCTTTCCTTTCAGGTGGCTTATTTAGCATTACTTTTTTTTCTTTTCATTCTCGGTTTTGCACTGTCTTGTTTTATGCCAGTTGTTCTCCCTTTACTGAAGTCCATCAGTTATGTCCCTTTCTCTCACTCTTGCTCTCCTTCCCTCTGCTGTCCCACTATACTGTGTGCTGCTTTTTGTTTTAGTGACAGTAGACAAGATGCCGAAAGGTGTTGAACAGCACCACCTTGTGAAAGGAAAGCAAACCTAGAACTGGTGAGTATGTGGGCCATGGAGGCTTTCAGTGTGTGGGTGGTTGGATGGGGCACAGAGGCTTTAATAGTACAGATATGCAGCTGTGCCTTCAGATACTTCTTTGAATCTTTCCATTAACTTTTTATTTTATTCATTAACAGATCCATTATTTTATAACCAATCTTTATGAAACTTGTTTTACAACTAAAATAAGAAGCTAAACTTGATATCTACATAATTATAAATTGGTGTAAGTCCCTAGAGCTGTATTGATGAGGTGTATTATCAGTCACTTTCTTCATTAGTTCTAAGTGTATTTTTCCTCGTTGTTTACTACCTACATTTTTGTGTATGGTTTAGAGGCTGACTTGGTGTGGGTTGTTTGATGTATTTTTGCTTATAGTAATGGGCTTGTGTGTCTGGGCTTTAGATACTCTTTGAGCATGTAGTCTTCATAAACAAAGCAAGAATTTTTAATGTAGTTGAGGATTTACAAGTGAGGGGGGCAAACTTGGTACTTGTTAAACATTCCCTGTCTTCAGTGTTGTGAAACCAAATCCGTCTCACTTGTTCTCAGTTTTTATTAGCTGAGCAGCTATTATGTTGTGGTGTTCTTTGCCTATTAAAATCCTCAGAACATGGGTTCCAAAGCGGTGATCCCAGATTTTGTTTTGGTTCCTCCAACTTTAACTTTTATGTTTTACACATAGGGAGATAAATTTGTATCCAGTTATACCTGTCTGGCCCCACTGAAGTCAGTTGAGTTACATGGATGTCACTGGGGTGAAGTCTGACCCATAGCATATTTCTGAGACTCTGTTTTCTCAAACACTTCTGCTGGTGAAAAGGCTGGTTTATTTGGTGCTGCTCTAATTTGATGTAATTCTATTAAACTTCCATTTGCTGATCTTCAGTCTTGTGATTCTATATGCAGTGCATAGTAATGATATAGCTACACCCTGAACAGTGGAAAGAGATCCTGAATGAGGAACAGCCTAACTGCCCCAGAGCCATCAGTATATGTACCTCCTGGTATATGCTTTGGTAGGTCTTCACTATCAGTGGAAGATTGGGTTATAGGCACCCAAGCCCAGGGCCCTAGTATACCTCTCTGTGGGTGCTTCGTAGCTTTGACCTGTGGTGCTGTGGTCTCATGTGTTGCCTATGTCCATGACTAACTTTCTTCCCGTGTTCTGTGCACTTCCCACGAAATCACCACCCCATCTCTCAGGGTAATACCATCCCCAAAACTGATGGAGGACAAGAGGGCAAAGTGTCTGTCTCCAGTCTCTTTTCCATACCTCCTCTATTCTGATGCACACTGTGTGCGTGTGTGTGTACGTCAGAGACAGAAATATAGTAATTCTATTTATAGCAGGCCTTCCTCCTCCACTGAAGCATTCTGGCCTCTGTGCATCAAAAAAAAACAAAGAAAAAAAACAAAGAAAAAACCCCAAAAAACGAGTAAGCTGCACACCAAACAAACACTGAATGTTAAAACCACCCTCTCTGCAACATAAATTAAACTTTTTATTCCCTCTCCTCCTTGTAAAATAAAGGCAAAGGTGGCAGCAATTCCATTACCATTTCTGTTTTAGGATTTTGCAAGCACGCTGTCTGTTTGCAATTGCCACTGCCCACTTACCAATAAAAGGAAAGAGGTTGTCTTGTAAACCATTCTGTGTCAAGGGTTACAGCCCATTTTCAGTCACCTTCCTCTCTCTGCCCCTTACAGGAGAGAGAACTTGATATTTTTCCAGCTGAGATGGAGTCTGATGAAGGCAGTTCTTCTAGGAGACTTTCTTACCTTGCAGCAGTCTCCTCCTGGATTTAATTTTTTGCATTTGTCTCTCTTTCCTGTTTTGAGCCATTAAAATGTGGGGTCCTGCTGTTTTTCTGGACTCCAAGGTAGTTTAACATGTGCTCTCTTCCCTGATGTGTAGCCCAAACACAGCTCTGTTTGCTCTTGGATTTATTTTAAATTTTGTGCTGTCCAGAAAGCTGTGGAAATTTTCATTTGGATGGAGCCATTAATCTTCTGAGACATCAAAGTCAGTTGCTCAGAGACTGACTGACTCTTAGAAATGGGATTTTAAACTTCAAAAGGTGACTACGTAGTACAAACTGTTTAATTATTAATTATGTTGTTTCCATGTAGTTGCTTTTGGACCTGTTTCTTTAGCTACTCTATGCACGGGACTCTCGTTAAAGTCAATGGGAGATCTACTAATGGATTGGCTGCTGAATGATGCTCTTTGTTTATAAAAATAAAGGAAACAATTGGATTACTGTGATGCTATGTCCCTGAGTTAGAGCTGATGAGTCCAGCTTGTTCTGGATACATTTGGGATTAAGGAAAATACAAATACTAAATTGGGAATAACTGGTTAGACAGTAGTACTGCAGAAAAAGATCTGGTGCCTAAAGTGGATCATAAATTGAGTGAGTCAATCGTGTGATGTTCTTGCAAAAACGGCTAATGTCACTATGGGATATATTAACAAGAATGTTGTATGGGAAACGTGAAAGGTAACTATTTCACTCTGTTCAGCACTGGTGAGGCCTCAGCTGGAGTATTGTGTCCAGTTTTTGGCACCACAATTTAAGAAAGATGTGGACAAATTGGAGAGAGTCCAGAGGAGGGCCACAAAAATAATGGAATGTTTAGAAAACATGACTTATGAGGAGAGGCTGAAAGAATTGGGGAGGTGTAGTTTAGAGAAGAAAATACTTGGGGTTGGGGGGGACATAAGTCTTCAAATAGGTAAAAGGTTGTTATAAAGAAGATGATGATCAACTTGTTCTCCACATTCACCCAGGGCAGGACCAGAAATAATCATCTTAAACTGCAACTAGGACAATTGAGATTAGATATTGGGAACAACTTTCTAACTTTAAGGATAATTAAGTACTGGAACAGGTTTCCAAGCTTGGTTGTGGAATCCCTGCCAAGGTAATGTTTTTAAGAGCAGGATAGACAAACACATGTCAGGGATGGTCCTGCCTCAGTGCATGGGGTTGGACAAGATGTACTCTCATAGAAAAGTAGGGCTGAAGGATCCTTGAGTCTGTGAAAATGGTTTCTAAGTAGAGTCTGGAGTTTTCCCAAAAACACCATTATTTCTAATTTTTAAATACATTTCACACTGTATTCATTTTAAGACGTGCATATCACCTTTTTACTCAGAATGGCTGGCCAAACCATTTAAATGTATCCAGATTTTCTTTAAGGAAATCTCCTTTGGCCTTATCTTCTACACTTTTGTCGCATATGCATAAATAATTACTTGTTGTTAGACATGAGAAAATTTGGGGCACCCAAGAGAACATTTATTATTTTCAGACAGCATGGACTTTTTCCTCAAACTGTCAATTTATAACAGATACATGGTACACTATCCTTAACATAATGTGTTCAATTTCTCACCAAAAATGTATGTTTAATTTTTAATGAAAATCCTGTGTGAGAGATGTTTCTTGTATATGACCAGGAAAATAGGCAAATATAATGAAACAAAAATATTAATTCTGTGTTTTATGCTTTTTACTGCATTTTAGAATGAATTTAAAATGCACCATATTATTCTATCTCTTGCTGTTTTACCCTGTGCAAAAGCTAATAAATCTCATTCCTCTTCTTGTCTCAGTTTACTTGAATTTTTCCACAGAGAACTGATAGTAGTTTCTAAATAAAGCTGCTGGGGGAAAAAAAGAAAAGGACTGATTTGAAATAGCAATATTTTGGCTTATTTTCTAAAATAACTTTCTCTTTTTAAGATTTCAAGATAGAAATGTGATACCGTAGAGATGGTAATCAAAGGCCGTTAAATGATACAATAGACTTTTTTATTTTACGTTTTTTAAAGATTTTATTATGCATAAGATCTCTTTGTGGCTTCTTTTTTTCACTAATCCAGTATCTACATTACAATTTAATAAATTCTGATTTTATCTTTTAATGGTGTTTCTTGGTCAGTTTTTCCATCAACTCAAGGATGAAATTTGTACAAATGCAACCGACCTATAAATATTATTTGGGCCCTCTGAACTGGTGTGATTTTTTTTTTCTTCATCTTTGAATGTATAAAACACCATAGAGGAATACTGAAGTAGAATGGAGGGTTGTGACCTTGGAGTCTTTATTTCTTATGTGATTAGTCCATTATTTCAAATAAGTAAGGGCTACTGTGTGTCAGAGCTTAGAATCAATTTTAACATTTGCATTAATTTTTTTATTCTTGTACCCTTATTTAAATTAGTGTGTTTGACCATTGACCAAAGATGACCAAATGGAGGTTGCCACAAGACTTTGATAAGAACCTAAGTGATGCTGACATTTTGTCTTTTGTCCCATATGACTCTTAAGAATGAATTACTAGCTAAGCTCTGCTGTGCAATGAAATCAGTGAGATGAGTCATGTGAGTAGGTAAGCATTTGGCTCTGCTACATTGTGCTCAATGTAGCACCAAACCTTGCCCTCACTTCACCAGAAAACTAATGGAGCTGAAACCTAGTTAATTAAAATCCTTTGTTTTTCTGTAGCACTGTTCATTTGAAGCTCATAGCTCTTCATAAACAGTTAAACATCACAACACATCTGTTAGATAGTTAAGTATTTTCTCAGTTTTGCAGATGTGGACACTGAGGCCATGTCTACACTATAAAATTAAGGTGAGCTAACTTACGTCTGTATACAGCCGCTGCAATAATTACATCGCTTGTGTGTGTCTGCACTTCGCTCCTTGTGGCGGTGGTGTGTGTCCTCGCCAGAAGTGCTTGTATCGATTGTATTGTCAGTGTGGGGCATTGTGGGATGGCTCTTGAAGGCCAGAAACAGTCAATATAAACAACACAGTCTCTACATTGACATTGCATTGGCCAAACTACATTGACCTTGGCTCTACACTGCTTGTGGAGGTGAAGTTATTAAGTCGATTATTAAGTGGGGCAGTTATGTTGGCAGGAGCAAAATTTTAGTGTAGACTCTGCCATAGTTAGGTTGATGCACACTGTCTTGCCTCGATCTAATTCTGTAGTGTAGAGCAGACCGGAGGCCATTAAATAAGTTGCCCAAGGTAATACAGCAAGGAAGGACACAGCTGGAAATAAAATCCAGGCAACCTGATGATTAGTCACCTGTCCTTACCACTAGAGCACTCTATCATAATTCAACACTTGACTTCAGAAATAAACCTGAAAAAAAATCTGATTTTTTGTTTGTTTGTTTTGTTTCCACTCTCGTAATTAGGATATTTTTAAAAATACACCCACCTGAAACTCAGTCTGGAAATATATATCCAGAGGGGCTGGCAACAACCTTATTTGGGCTGTGTTGCTAAGGACTCTGCATTACTAACCAGTAAGAAGGTCAGGTGCTAAAATTTTCATTGGTGGATTTTTGCCAGTTTGCAAACAAATAGACTTCAAATGGCCACTGTGTACCTAACACTTCCGTGACCTATAGCAGCACAGCCTGATCTGTGGCTGCTCCCACGAATCTTGCTCCATGTTATACGTAAAAATGTTGTGTCAAAAATCAACGTAGGCTCTGAAGGAAGCATCATTCCCAAATATGCAATTATGTATCATTAATCTGTGAACTTCTGCATAAAGACCAGGGTGAAATCCTAGTTCTGTTGAAGTCCATGCAAATTTTGCCATTGACTTCAGTGGATCCAGGATTTTGCCAAGATCTTTTTAAAAACTGGGTGCATAATGTTGGATTCCTAATCCCAAGTGCCCATTAAGTCTGTTTCTGAAATCAACCCTCCAAGCTCATCATCAGAAGTAAGCTTCCCACAGACCCGGGATCCACCAACTCAAAGCAACACCACTCCCTGCCATACCTCCACAGGTTTTGCATCTGTTATCTCCACTGCTACCATGATCAATTCCCCCATAATACAACTTTAAAGGTCCAGTGGTCCGACACAAGCCAATCACAACATGTGGTGTACTTCATCCAGTGCACTAAATGCCCCACTAACAACTATGTGGGTGAAACGAGACTAACACTATGATCTCGAATGAAGCCACACAGAAAAATGATAGACAAAAACACCACTTGTGGGTGAATACTTTTCACAAAACAATCACTCCATATTTGATCTCGTTTTCAAAGGAAACATCTTCAGAAGGTGAATCTGGAAGCTTAAATTCAGAACTTTGCTAGATGCTAACGATCAAGATCTTAATAAAGACGCTGGATTTATGGTTTATTACAACAACGTGTAACCCATCCTTTTCCTCTTACGACTGCAGAGTCCTAAATGGGCCGCTTCACCTTGAGTGGTTTCTTAGAATGTGTTAAATGCTTATACTAAACAATCTGTTCCACCTTGTATTTAGCTCTGACACTCTGAGTATCTTTCCCAGACCTGAAGAAGCTTGTTTCTCTCACCAACAGAAGTAGGTCCAATAAATGATATTACCTCCCCCCCTTGTCTCTCTTTGAATATATCAACCCCCATGATTTTGAACCTCCAAAGATCTGAAGCTGTCTGTTGCATTATTGCACTCAATGTTTACATGCAAGTTTAGCTAAAAAAATCTAAAGACCAGATGGACTGACAATAACGCAACATTGCTAGTTTAAATGTTACTCTCATGACTCAGGGTTAGTTCCTCCTATGAGTTGCTGAGCATCCTCAGCTCCCATTCACTTCAGTAAAACTGAGGCTTCCTGTTACTTTGCAGGTGTGTCCCCTTTGAGATGGGTGGAAAGCTAGTGTAAAAGATCTAGTAACCTGTAAGCTCTCTGAGGTGAGGGGAGCACCAAAACCAAACCTTTCTTGATGTGGCTTACATGAAGTCACCTGGGCTGCTGATAGTTTCTTAGATGGGGTCAACCTGATAGTTTCCTGTAGAAGAGGAAAATAATTGCCATATAGTCTATTAAACTTTCATAATGTCTTTCCATATATTGAACTGGATGATACAATACACTTACAAAATGATATAGCAAATCTGCCATGATTAAACCCCACCACACCTTATATTTTAGCACTGATAAATTGAAGTAGTATAAAGGTACCTAATATTTATGAAATACAGCATAATGAGGGCAGCTTGCCATTATCTGAGCAGCTGGTTTCATTTAAATTGTGGCAGCTATTGCTACTCCATTTGGTTCTTACTTACATAAAACTCCCATTAATTTGAAAGGGAGCTTTGCCTGAGCCCAGTATAGAGTCGTTAAGAGGAGTTAAGAAAGAATATCTTTAGTAGTAGTACTAGTATCGCTAAATAGAAAATGCTGCTATGGAATGCCAGCCAATGGGAGTTGCAAGTTTTCCACTAAATAAATCTCAAGTCTAGCATACTGCATAACTAAAGAGGATGGAAATGAATACTTTATGAATGCAATAGAAAGGCATTTTAGTACAAGCCATGAATTTAAAGACTAGTTTTGCATAAATAAAAAGAATGCTTGGAGTACTTTCCAAATGAATAATAAGTTAATTAAAATGCCTTAGTACTGGAAAAAGTGCAGGTCAGAGGAACCTGCTTATCACCTTTTTGGAGTTGAGCTGTGCTGTTCTTCAGTCTTCTCTATACTTGGCTGACAGATTGCTGGGCTGGAATTAGATAGGCAACATCAGTGCTACCAGCTGCTGCACTTTTGCTAGTTCTTGCAGGATAAAACAAGTGTGTCTTTCTTCAGTTATAGATGCTGCGTATAACTGAAGAAAGAAGAAAGACAGCTGGATGAACTGTTTCTGTTAAAATAATAACACAAAGTTACAACACTTTGTCCTTTACTTAACTGGACATAAATATTTTTTGTTTGTTAAAACTGTTTACTTTCCGTTATTACTATTCCCTATGTTATGTTCTCCAGGGTGGGGGAGAAGGGCTGCCAATCCACCCACCCTAATCCAATCAGGTATTCTTTCCAGGGTGTGATCTGGTGGCTTGCTCCCCTGCACCCACACTGATTTTAGTGGGACCCAGTTTCCCCCTCTGATAGAGCTGGTGATGCAATGGAGTTAAAATCTGTAGGCATCCTGTGGCTTCCCAATAATTTATATTCCAGAATATATTGCAGGATCATGAAATCCAAGATGGCATGAGAATTTCTTCCCTTACTGCTTCCTGTGGTCTGATGAGAGACAGAGGTTGTTTGCAAGAACCCTGTTCTGTAATGAATACATTTTTTGGAGTCTTGTTGAGACTTACCTAGTGCAACAGCTGATTGTCTTGACCGCTATAGAATGAATTGTTAAATGGACAAGGAAAAAAGACCAGCATTACCATTAATGTTTCTTAAATGGCTCCTTGGATTGGCAGACACTTTGTACGGGAAATCTGTGATGTCGCTGGACAATGAACTGGCAGCAGCAGATGCTGATGGCACCATGTTTCTCTAACTCAGATTTGGCTGGTGAGCTAGAAAACCTTGCAGGAACTATATAGATAAGAATGCAGGAGTTAATGGAATTAATTTTCTTTTTGGTGTTTTTGGGGGGTTTGCCCCTCAACTATTTGATTTTCTGTGTGTGTGTGTGTTTTGTGTTGTGTTGACCGATGTCTCCTTATTAGCAGACTTCATCAGTACAAGACAGTTCCTAGGAGGATTATTTATTGCAATAGTTTATGCAGCCATCCTCCAGTCATAAATGTAAAGCTGTTCAGGTTACAGTGGAAGCATCCTGATTCCTTTTATGTATTGTTTAAACATATTGTGATGTAGAGGGTAAATCAGCTAGGCTGCTTATTCCCTTTAACATTCCCTTTTTATAATCTTCCCTTTCAACAAAATGGTAACGAGTCACAAGGCTAGGATGAAACAAAAGATTTATTTGTATAAAACAGTGCTCAACCCTAGGGAAGAAGGTTTTTAAAAACAAGGAACAACTTACATAAGGAAAACTTTGCAGTACTAATGTATCCTTGAAGCTATCAGTAGGAAATTAAACTCTCTCCCACAATGTTAAAACAATTTTACGCATGCGTTGAGGTTACTTAGTTCATCCAGTTTGTACCATTTTCACAGACCTCTTATCCTGGTCTCTCTGTCCTTTGTCAGCTCATTCAGTATGGTAGCTAGAACGCCACTTTTCCATCTAGGAAGCAATCTCTCTAGGGGTTTGAAATCTCTCAGTCCCGTTGTGGGCTTTCTTGTGCTGTAGGTCAACAGAAATTCTATCAGCTATGTCATCTCTTCACCTGATTGTCAATACTTTCTGCTTTAAGTCCCACTGAAACAGGCTGCAGCCTGCATTATGCTTTCATCATTGCAGCCTTCCGATGTCTACTAGAATGCCCCTGAGGTACAGGTTAACTTTATCTGTTCACATTTATAAATTTCTGGCAGTGGAATGGGAAGGTGACATTTCAATAGAATACACACAAGAAGGTAAAATTACAGATTATATAGTCAAATGAAACTGGTTTCCTGATGTGCCTCTATGTACAAACATTAAAACCACTACTGCTTTTATTCTAGTTGACTTTTTTTAATTGATAGATAAATAATTTTACTGTTCGGTACCAAGTGGTACCCAATATACTCAAATAGCCTGCAGAACTTTCCAAGAAATTTTTTTCTTCTTCCTTTCTTAACTGTTTTTTATGTTAAAGCAATTAAAACCTGAAATAGATGGCAGTGCCCAGCTCTAAGTCTGGGCGGTTTTGCACAGTGCAGGCCATTTTAGAAAACGAAACAATAAAACCAGTATTGTTGTATCACGACAGATACATTTATCTGACTGATACCATCTTTACAAATGCAGAGTGCTGCCCAGGAGGAATTTAATGCTTATGGACAGTGCCAGGTTGACAACCCTGAATACCGATATCCTCTTTGTGCCCACAGAACAGGTAGAGCATGTACAAATTCCTTCATCCCTCTATTCCCTCTTTCAGTTGCTCCAATTCCTAGTTCTGTTTGGTTGAGCTTGTATTTTTATTTTAATTTACAAATCAAACTAAGGTGCGTATCCAAAAGGTCCAGGCACCCTAGCACTGCTTAAGCATGTAAACATTCCCGATGTAACGATGCTATTTAGTCTTGAGCCATTCCCAACAAAATCCCACTACATTAAATCTAAATAGCAAACTGATACACCATTCCATTTCCAATCCTACCCCTCTCTTCCCCACCCAAATGCTAAAGACAAAAAAAAAAAGGAGGTTCTAATCAGTGCCAGCTGTTTTGATGTGGAACCTTCCCAGTAGGAACTGGACTGTTGGACTTATTTCATTTAGACAATTTAATTGCCATTAGATAGAAATATCTGGCCCAATCCCATTTGCCTGACACCTTATCTTTCAATTGCTGCTGTCCTAGGTTGGATTTAAATTGGTGGCCTCATGCTGAAAATCTCATTATCCCATTACCAATCTGTTGAGCTATCTAGTCTCTAATCTCTTCTTTTTTTATATATTTTACTTAACTAATTGTGCCATGTATTAATCATGCATTTTTGGCAGGTTTTGTCAGACTTTCCAAGCTTTGTGGTAATTTTAGAAATCAACTACAGGACACTAACCATAAATAGGCAAGTATTGCCATGTTCAGTACTCAGACTTTAGATAATCCCATCTTTAGTATGTCTACTAATCTTTTAAATTATCCATTTAGCAAGCTCTGTGTTACATCATGGTGTCTACAGTATATGAATCTGCTAGTGTAGCTTTACTATACTTGAACAATTATTTCCTTACATTATGCAGCCTTTTCATATCTATATCAACTTTTATAAAATTAACTACCATATAATAGTCTCTATTTATATAGATTTTCTTTTGGTCACTTGATATGATTTTTTTAGTACAATATCTCATGCCAAATAAAACTGAACTACCTTTCAGTAGGTCACAACTGAGCTTGAAATATAATTTTGATGTGCTAATTTTATGGTAACGAAGATACTTATTTCATGTGAAATTGTTCTGATAAATCATTGCTTCATGCAGGTTGCACTGATATAGTTACCATTCATGTCTCCAACAAGAATTACTGTGCATTTCAAGTTTCTGTCCAGTCTAGCCCATCTCAGTAAGTCAATGTAACAGTAGACTGTCTTATGCCAACAGTTGGCAGTACTGATGTCTGACTACTGATTTCAGACTAATAATGGTAAATGACAGAAAAATGCTGGTAAGGTTCTACTACCAGAAGTTGCAGATGGTTATAGTAGTCTTAAGACTGACATTTTATATGACTATGTATATTACATAGTAACATGTTGTTTGTCTTTCCTATACAGTTCAACAGATTTGAATATTGTCAACATAAAAATAGTAATTTAAAAGCTCTTGAGCACAAGAAGAACCTCCCAACACTGCAGTAATGTATTTTTATACGATGTATTGCTGGTTTATATTTGCTTGGGGGGAAAGTTTAGAGTAACATCTTGATTTACTATGAACAATAAAACATTCTCGTCACTTTTTCTGGCAAGGGCTGCAGATGGGGAATTGAAGTGAATCCTTTATTCAAAAATAAATGCATGTCGTATTGGTTGTTAATAATGCAATACTGGTAGTCATGCTGGAATAACACTGGTTTGTGGTACACACCTGAATTATACTTAAGTAATAAAATATTTTTACATTAAATGTATATGAGAACCAATGTTCTTAGTTTTTCGAAAGTGGAAGTGCTGTATATATTGACCTTCTAACAAACTAAACTGATTTAAACCTATATTAAATTGGGTGATACTGAGGCCCATTTACTTCAGTGTGGATATCTTCATTTAAGAAATAATGCACAAGAGCCTGTTTTGGATATTGGAGAGGTCATTCTCTCATAGCCATTGCCCAGAGCAACTAAGTGTCTGATCCAGAGTCCATTAAGTCCCGTGTGCTCCCATTTCCCAATTACTTCCTAATGGTGTAAGTATCAGTAGTTCTTAGAGGTATAAGTAAATTAGGTAAATTTAACCTGTGGTTACCACTTACACATTGTTAAAATGAAGTTACCTCTTTCATATCCAATGGACTGAGAACCTACTCCTAGAGTGGGAAGAGACACTGACAAATGTGTAGCTAATTCACTTATGCCTTACAGAAAGGCTTAGCACTCCTACTTATGGTGAACCTGTAACTTGCCATTCTGAAACTTTCTCTCCATTAGTTTTAAAACTCTGAAATTCTAGCTGTCTGGAAATCAGTGGTAAAACTCCTGTTGACTGCAATGGGACCAAAATTTCACCCTCTATTTTTAATAGTTTATGCTTACATACGTCCTAAAATAACTGCTTTGAAAATAATTAAAGGGGCATGATCCTGGGAGGCACTGAGCTACTTCCAGTCTAATTGATATCAAGTGGAGGACTAGGCCCTGAGGCCCCTGTTCAGCAAAGCTTGTGCTTAATTAGGCATGTGAGCAGTTCTGCTAGAAGTCAATGGGACTACTTTCCTCTTAAAGTTAAGCATGTGCTTAAGTGTTCTACTGAATAAGGGTCTATATGAATTGTTTAGCACTTTGGGATAGCCAAGGAATGCTAGGATTGTTACTATCATTATCTTTGCACGTGGAATTGTTTGTAGGCTGTGCTATTGCAGCATTGTTTCTTTTCCAATACATATTGTTCAGTATGCACAAAGCACACTGTCATCAACAGACTTGCACTCCCCAGGATTCAAAAATTGTAAAAAGCTTCAAATATCTCCCCTCAGCTCCAAACAATATTCCCACCAGCTTCTGGCTGAAACTTTGTAGCAATGGAGGGAAGCCAGGGGCCAGCTGGAGAAGACATCTAAATAATCATATACAAAGCATTCAGTAAAAGTTCCCATTGATCTTGCTCGCCAGGTGTGAACTTTTTTAAATCTGTGGAATATACTATTTCCTGTGAAGCCAGAGAGCGCTATATTGTTTAGTATGCAAAGAGTGAGAATTAGGGTTATGGATCTGGTTTGGGGGCAAGGAAGAAATATTTTTAAAAGTTTAATTCTGTGCTGACCATCTGGAAGGTGTAGTGTTGCCAACGTTTGCAATATTTGATGTTTAAATTTAAAGCACCATCTATTGCAGTCGTGATTATGTCAGAATCTATTTTTTTTTCTTTTTTTAAAAGTTAAGTTTCTAGCTCTCATGCTTGCAAAGCAAAGCTTGAAAATGTGGCCTGAGCATACCCTAAAGGTTCAAAATCCAGAAGATAAATTTAAAAAAAAACAATCCAAAATATACTTTAAAAAATCTTATGACTTTTAAGCTAATCTCATAATGTTGTTGGTCTTAGCTCATGATGGTTGGGGGTGGCAATACTGAAGATGGTGAACCTCACTGTAATTGGGGAAATCCAGAAGATTTACTTGTAGAATGTTGAGGCTCCATGGAAAGCTACCCGTTTATAATGTTCAGTAGCTACTGCATTTCTGAAAGCTCTTGGAGAAAACTGCTTGTCTAATGTTCCAACAGGTATATTTTGTGTGTGTCTGTGTGCGTGTGCATGCGTGCGCACAAAATAAAAGTAAATTAGTGCCTTTGGTGGGTTACTTCTATTTATATTTATTTATCTTAGGACAGAATTAGGCAGCATTGTGAAGTCACCCCAAAATAGGGATGGATGAAAGGTTTACATTTCCTGATTAGAACCAATACTGAATATCAGCTCTCTTGTCTGAGCCAGCTATTTCCAAATATCAGCCAACAAGTGTATATTCTCTCATGGAGCTAGAGCAGCCACATTGAACACTTCTCATTCTTCATGGGTGGCTAGCTTTACACTCATTCTTCCAGGCCCTCTGGGAGGGGAACCTTTAGCACCATCCAGTCATAGGGATCTCTTATACACATGGCTCCAACCATCTTCAGGGGTAGGGAGAGATGATGGTCCATAAGCAAAAGGGAGTCCCATGCAAAATGGGATAGGTATTTTAATGCATTTTTTTTCCACACACACAAAGTACTGTAATAATCTCTATGGCTGTTGTTGCATAGACATGGATTATTATTGATTAGATTAAACACAAAACAAAATTACCAAGTATGTCCTGTGTATGTTCATAAGATGCAGACTTGATGCCCAATCATCCTCCTAGGAAAGACATCATAGGGAGGAACACCGTATAAAAGAAGGAAGAGGAGGAGAAATGAAAATGGCCTCATCCCCCAAAGCCTGTGAGGCCTGGGCTGCTGGGTATGGGGGATTTGATGATGATAAAGATTTATGGATGAACTCTGGATAGTCTTTAGCTGTAAATCCCTATGGGGTTTCAAGGTGAAAGACAAAACTGAAAGGGTCATCAACATGATTTTTTTTTAACAAGAGAGTGATGAAGAGTATAAGGCTTTGGAAGGATAAGGAATGGCTAAAATAGGTTGTAACCCAGTCAGTCTGACTCATATATTTCCATCAGTGCCATAGTGTGCACAACTATGTGCAGTATTCACCCTGTGGAAAGGACATCGCAGTCCTCCTCTTCCAAGCTGCTAACCTCCTTGAACACTGCTTGGCCCAGAGTTCCCATCACAAAATACTAGAGCATTTTGATTGATCAGTTACCATGAAGATACCCTAACTACTAGTACCAGAGGACAAATGCGAAGCTTCCAAACTAGTAAAAATGCAGAAAAATGACATTGGCTGACCCATTTTTCCCTTCTGAAAAATGGAAAGCATCATCACATGTGGAATCCTTGTCATGTTGTTTGTGTGAAAATTAACTTTTTAAGAATAGGGTGCCAGGAAGGTGCTCAGTATAATCAGTTCTGGGAGAACCTACTGAACTCTTTACTACAATTTTGCAGCCTAAACAAGTTTTTAACATTTCTAATTTTAGACGCCACAGAATTGTCTTGCAGAGGCTTTGGTTATTTTTGTCTTTCAAATCCTCTGAAATAGCAAGTAAGAGCAAAGGTGATATTTACAGTTGAAATGTGTACAATTCCACCATGAGACAGCCCTGAAATTTCATTTGTTAGCTGTGATGCAAGAGAGATTTGTTAACTACATCACATATTCTACCTTACTTTATGGGACTATAATCATTTGTGTTCTCTTACAGTGAAACAAGAAACTCCTATAGGTCTTGATCTAAAGTCCATTGAAGTCAATGGCCAGGGCTGGATTTAGGTGCAGGTGACCCAGGCGACTGCCTGGGGTGCCGGGCTTGGGGGTTGCCAGGCTCAGTGTGCAGTTTGTGGTGTTCGCGACAAAAGAAAAAATAGAACATTTGAAGTAAAATGTTTCAGGTATTTCATATGTAAATTCATTTTTTCACTAACCTCTTAGAATGTTCTGGACCTTTGTAGAATCTCATGGAATCTTCCAGACTTTCTGAGAACTACATTTTCCTCCAACCTCCTACAGTGTTACCAGCCATGCCCCTGTGGATATGTAAGGGGCAAGGTGTCACCAGTCAGTCTGAGCTATAATAACAAACTGAAATGAAGTGAGAGCCCAACTGTGATATTGTGAACCTTGTTTTTTGTGTAATTGTGAAAGTGTACTTGTGTTTTAAGACTTGAAGAGTGTAAGTAGTGACTAATAAAGGACTTATTTAATGAGATGCCAGAGATATCAATCAAACCCCTAACTACACAACAATATATAATGGGGTGGGGGGAACGCTGAAGATGCTTCTTTCCTGGGGCGTCATTTGGTCTAGGGCCGGCCCTGTCAATGGCAGTATCTTCAATGACTTCAGTGGGCTTTGGATCAGGCCCATAGTGCCTTTCATTCAAGGATCTCAAAATATTTTACAAACGAAGAGTCTTATTGTGGTCCCACTGACAGCCATCAGAGTGGTTTTATACTGCACCCATAATAGTTTCTTGGTGCCTTATGCAAGTACTGTGTCATCAAATAGTATAAACTGGTTTTAGCTCACTGGCAAAATGCAGGGCTTGTCTAAACAGAGAAGTTGCACCAGTTTAACTTAAATGTGTGGGTTTTTTTTAAAGAAAACTGATTTAATTAAATCTGTTATGTCAACACTTTTTTTTCAGTTGAAAATTGGTTGTATTGGTTTTGCTTTCCTCTGTAGTCTTCTCAAAACAAGCTAAAACGATATAAGCTAGGTTTGTATCCACTTTAGAGTGTTAACACACAAAGTAGCAGTTTAATTTAAGTGGTTTAAAGTCAAACCTCTTATTTAAACCAGTGCTACTTCGTGTGTAGACCAGGCCACACTGACTCGCTCAATGCAGGACTGTGCCTCCACTCTTGAGTGCTGTTGAAATTGAGGGAAGTCAGCACCATGGGCTTTGTCTACGTGAGCATCCAGTTTGTGTCAAGCTGGGGTGTGAATCCTACCCTGCA
This sequence comes from Emydura macquarii macquarii, assembly GCF_026122565.2. Taxonomy (NCBI): domain Eukaryota; kingdom Metazoa; phylum Chordata; order Testudines; family Chelidae; genus Emydura; species Emydura macquarii. The sequence continues at coordinate 2,533,911 of NW_027131105.1, read as the reverse complement.
TTAACCTGCTGTGCACTAAGTGAACCCTGCTGCTGCTGCGTGCTAACCGTTCCCTTGTGTGCTTTCATCTACCGCACTTTAAAACAGGAGTAGAGCAAAGCGCACTAAGGAATGATTGGTGTCCTTCATCAGGATCCACATGGGCATTTAGCGCCTGGCAGGTTAGTGAGAGAGAGATCTACACCCCTGCTTGTTGCAAAATAACGTTTGCGTAGACAAGTCCTTGGTCCTTACTCAGGCATAGTGCCCAATGATTTTCACATAAGTGAACATGCGCATGCGCACAAGGAAATGGCTTGGATCATGATCTGGTAAAGCATTTAAGCACATGCTTAATTTTCAGATGATGAACAGTCTCAGTGTTTAAAACAAGACTTAATTACTGATTCTTTGGCCAGCTGACTCAGTGGAAGGGATGGGGTCTCAATTAAAAAAAAACCAAAAAACAATTCCTGATTAAAACTGAGTGACAGTCTATCATACCCAACTGTCACAATGCACTGGATCTTTCCCCTAATTACTTGATGATGGATCAGTGATTGACAATCAAGCGCAATTTGAAAGCACACATTTTAATTTTGTTGTTAAAAATTAATTTTTTCTCTTTGGGGAAAGTAATGTTAATATAAAGAGAAATATTGATGAAATCTTCAGAAATGAAATGCTTTCTTGTTTTTTTGGTTGATTTCTGTTGTAAATTTGTGGGTGGTTGAACAACTACTTTTAGGAATGACCTTGTGAGAACTGTAGGCAGACAGATTACAAATATACCCAAGCCTAAAGTCAAGTAAAGAGATAATAATGGATGTTTTGTAGTAGAAGATGGTAAAATGGTACTAATGCCATGCATTGTGCTGCCTTTGAATTTTGAACAACTTTTGTACTGTGAAATATCAGTTGTACCTAAAAAAAATACCAAATCTGCTGTCATTTCAATATGTATTGGGTTATATTATTTAAATTATTTGTTTGTAATTCAACATAGACTTATGTGAAAATGTTTAAATTTTCAAAAATCCAGTGTGATACAGCAGTCATCTTTTTCTAAGTCAACATTACCAATATTTAGTTGTTAGTAGTGTCTCAGACTACTTACATTCCCCTTATTTTGGAACAGAAAATATTTTAGTAACTGTGTGGCATTTGTTGGCAAATACTAACTTTTTGATGACAAAATTAGTATTTATCATCCAAAATTTAGACATTAAACCATGTAAAAAATCATCATCTTTTACATATGTGTTAATGTGGAGTCACTTTTTTTATATTCTCTGCATAATTTTAGCTTAACAAAGTTTTACTTATTGGTGTATAAGTCAGGCAATGTTTGATAAATCAAAAGCCTAAACACATTCTTCAGGGCCAGCATTTATTTTTCTCTCTCAATTCACCTAAGTTGTATTATCACTTGCATTGATTTCTTGCTCAATTTAGAGGACATAAAATACAGGTACATTGCTGAATTTGCAGTTGAAATGCCAGGTATTGCATTTTTTATTCTTCACCTAGGACAGTTTAAATGGAAAGGTTCAGAATACTCTAGGATTCTCTTTTTGGATCTGATTTTGTGTACTTTTTTTATGCAGTCCAAATGATGCACAAAGAATGTCTGTCTTTCTGTGTAAGAACTTACATGGGCGTTATTGCCATTATATCCCACGTATTCAAAAATAGAGATTACAACAGTCTCTCTTTTCCCTGTCCCAGCCTGTAGGGAAATGAGCTCGACTGGTTCATTGGATTCTTGTTTGTTTCCTTGTTTGTATTTCATTATGGGTTAATATGTGTAACTGTGTGTTTGAGGGGAAAGCAAGTTGAAGACTTTGCATTTGGGTCTTTGGTCATTGTTAGCTCTTGCAGGAGTGAGTTCCATAGCTTAGGTCCTGCTTGTGTAAAAATTCTTTTGCACTCGTGAGGCTCCCCCATTGGACAGTTTCATTGTTCTCTTGAAATGTAGCTATTGTGGGACAGAGGCACTGTCTTACTTAGCAAAGGTTCATTCCATGGAGGGCTTTGAATATTGTGATAGACACTTTGTACCACACTCTCTATTCAGTGGGAGTTAGTACAGATTGTAGAGCACTGGGTGATGTTCATGCTTTACAGAGGACAGAAGAATGGAGGTACAATCTTCTAGTCAGTCACACAGGAAAAATTGGTGATTTTTTTTTTTTTTTAAATCACTGTGACTATTTGACCATCCAGTAGCTCTGAGGAGTCCACGGAGACCCCACAGCTATGGACCATCTTAAGTCTAAGGCAAAATTGAGAAATGTTACAAAGGAGGCAAGTTCTTCAACGCACTTTCCTCTTTCTACTAATATTACCTTAATCTTGTCTGGGTTCAGCTTTTGCCAGATGCTTTTTCATCAAAGTACCAGGCACTGAGAGAGCTGGGAGATGGTGCTGTTTGTTTGGTGTATCTGTGTAGAGCCTGGTGTTGTGTGCGTTGCTGGCACGTAAGCCTGTGGTGTCTCGTCAACTTTCCCAACAGCTTCAAGTAGACCTTGAATAAAGTGGTGGAGAAGATTGAGTCTTGTGTGACTCCACAGCAGAGGATGCAAGAACAATTTCCCATAAAGACTGTCTGAGAGGCAGGACCAAAGCTATTTCCAAAGGTGGTTGTTCATCCTTGCAGCCTTTTGGAGGTGGGGCAGGAGTAATACTCAACTCCTTTTCAAATGTTGCGGAAATCTGGTAGGATGAGTATATCCCTTCTCCATGGGCAGAGGGAAGTCATTCACCAGAGGAACAAGTTCTGCCTTAGTACCATGTCTTATCCTGAAGAGGAACTGAGATGGATTCAGCATTCTGGCAGTTAACAGATGTTGGAAGCTGGTTTTGTTGGCATTTCAATTAGCTTTCTTAGAAAAAGCTTTTCTTACGCACCTTTTCCACAAGTCTATAAGACTTACACATTGTTTCTTGCCTCTTCTCCAGGGACATGAGCTCTGAGGTCTCTCCTCAATTTGTATTTCCAGCATGGAGATCAGCATGCTCCTGGCAGAGCCACTGGACTGTCTCCTGTTAACTTTAATTAAATGTTGATAAGCTTTGTTTTATTTTTCTAAATTCCAGAACATAGGGTTTCATTCAGTGGCCCTGGCAATGGACTGGCTTTCTTGGCTTTGACTCCAGTATCACAGAAACTAATCCTGACTTGTGAATCAGAATAATTTTTTCCCCTTTAGAGTTTGAATTCCTAACTTTCATCACAATACTGGAAGTACAGTGTAAAACAGACATATTTCCCCTTTCCTACTTCCATTATCCTTATTAGCAAATACGCTGGGGTTTAAGACTCAGCTAACGATGTGCACAGATTAGTGATGTTCTTTCAGACTATTGTTCAATGACTAACAGACACTGCAGTGGTCAGTTGCTCCTAAGAGCAGACAGACAAAGGTAGTAATGCTGTAGTGATATACTCCGTACACTGATATACTTGCCTGATTGCAGTTGGGATCAAGGTGATTTATCTGCACCTTGCACAATCTAGACATATTCAAAGTGTGTCACTTTCTCTGTTTGTTATGGAAAAGCTTTGTATAACCACTCAGAAAAAGTATGAATTGTCTTCAGTTGTTTTTCTGTTCTTCAAGATCAAAACCCAGTCTGGTTTCTTTGTACATAATTGGTGCCAATCTGCTATTGGCTGTGGTGCCAGTTCATTCTACAAATGTGTGGATATAGTACAAACCTCCCATTCCCTGTATTATCACCTTAAAAGGTCTACATGTTTCCTGTGCAATATATACTGTCTTTCTGGCATCATTAAGTGGCTATGAACCTTGGTCTTCCCCATGTCCATTGTCCAGGAAGTCTGGTTTGGTACATAAATATCAGTCCATCTCTTTAAGTGAAAAGGGATCTGTGGCTCCAATACAGTATTCTCTCCCCTTCTTCCCCCCGAGAGCAAACTTTCTGCAGGAAAAATGGCAACTGTAATGTTATGCATGCTACCAATCTTGGGCTGGCGTCTATTCCCTTGAGAAAGCAAGGTACAGTACCACTTTGTAAGTGGGCACCATGCCATACTAACGTAAGAAGGCATGCAAGGAGCCCAGCAGTCATGTTTGTTCTTAAGGATATTTGTGTGATTATAAATACTTAGATAGAATTTCTGGGACAGCAGTCTGGCTAAAATCTGTGACTACGTTATAAGGGGATATATCATTGCTACTGCAGCTCAGAGCTGGATTAAACTTCAAACGTCTAAAAATAGCTTGCACACACAGCCATGAAAAGCAAGAACACTCTTTTTCCTCTAGTGAATCAAGTGTTCTGAGGGGAGGGGATATAAAAATTAAATCTTCACTGCCTTTCTTTCTCTGGAAATCTTACAGAGAACTGATTAAACAATAGGACACACTGTTGTATAGGTTGAAAAGGCAAAGAACCTTCCACTGATCTTACAGAATAATACGTGATAAATGATATTTTAAAATGGATTCTGTTAAATTTTAAATGAATTTAGTCAAAAAATACCCTCCATGTGTTCCTGAATTTGTTTCTTTTCATCCTTGGTATTTTCACCCTTCAAATACTGGAATCCATAACTAGTTGTCATGTCCCCTACATTTTCACTGAGCCAAGCTATTCTTAGCTCTTTCATTATTTCTTCATATTTCAGTCTTTCTGAAACATTTATCATTTATAATAACACTTATACTGATCATTTTGTGTTGCTCTTTCAACTCCTTTCAATTAATTGCTATCCTTCTGGTAATGTGTTACCAGAATTTAACAGACTATTTAATATATGATCTCAGTGGAGACGTAGAAAGAGGGATTATTGCCTCATTTCTCAAAAGGCCCGATGTCATGTGTACACGGCCAAAAATGGCATTGACTTCTTTTATCACACTGGACACTCCATATCACACTGGAAACATGTTTACTTTTTCACCATCACCTCAGTTTCTCTTTTAACATTATTGTTTCCCAGGTCCAGCCCCACCCCCAATAATATGTTTCATATTATTTTCCCCCAGATATATGAACTTACTTTCATTTTGTTGTCTTCAGCCCAATATTTCCAATCTCTCTCGTCCTCTTTGCGATTCCCGATCCACGAGGAGCGTTTGCAATTTCTTCCCCCAATATATCATCTATAACTTTTATTTGTTAAAGTTACTCATTACATTGTTTTTATTAAAAGGCCACATTATAAAGAGAAATGGACAAACTCAGCTGAACTAATTATGAATTAACTCAACCAATGGAAGTTTGAAAGTTCAACTGAAACTTGAACAATATTAGGTTCACACTTTCATTCTGAGGGGAATGCCAAAGGTGAGTGGAAGACAGAGAGAGATAGGAAAATCTCTAATGGAGTAGGAAAATATAGTTGCTGTCTACAAGCTGCTCTCTTGTGTTGACCTTGGAAGGTTGAGTTCTATCTCAGATGCATTACACATGTTTGCAGGATCAGATCTTTAGGCCTCAGTCATGTAAAGACTTAAGCACAGGCTTAACTTTACTCACGGTGAGCGATCCCTTGGAAGTCAGTGGAAATATTCAATATTGTGCAAGTCTTTGCAGGATAAGCTCCTCTTGTCTGTAAAGCATCATTCACTCCTATGGTGCCATTAAATAATAAATGAGGTGAAGTCATTGGAAATTGCATCCATTCATCTATGGGTAGAATTTATCTGTTTAAATTGGATTTTGTCATTTAAACCTTTTTTCTATTATCCTGACTTGTTGACATGCCGTACACAACAGCTCAGATTAGAGTAGTTACCAGCAATGGCATTTATCTCTGCTTTGGCTCCACACTCAATGATTCAACAAAATAAACAAACACCTCACTGTTGACAAGTTGGAAACCCTTCTTCTTGCTGTCCTGCTTCAGAACCTGTTCCTCTGAAACAATCCTCTGCCTATCCCTGCAACAAACCCCGTTGTCAGCTCTGCCCGCACATCAACTCTAGTGACACCATCACAGGTCCTAATCACATCAGCCACACCATAAGGGGCTCATTCACCTGCACATCTACTAATGTAATACATGCCAGCAATGCCCCTCTTCCATGTACATTGGCCAGACCGGACTGTCACTACACAAAAGAATAAATGGACACAAATCAGACATAAAAAATGGTAACATCCATAAACCAGTCAGAGAGCACTTTCAATCTCCCAGGACACTCTGTAGCTGACTTGAAAGTTGCCCTACTTCTACAAAAAAAACTTCAAAAACAGACTTCAGTGAGAAACTGCAGAGCTGGAACTCATATGCAAACTTGACACAATCAAACTGGGTCTGAATAGGGACTTGGAATGGTTATCTCATTACCAGAAATAATTGTCTCTGTTCACACATTCTCACCTCCTAATCAATGGTTGTGAATAGGCCTTATCTACTCTAACTGAATGGACTTTGCTAACATCTACCTTCCCCATTGTTGTTCCTTACCCTTGGATGTATATATATACCTCCTATGTGATTTCTATTTCTTGCATCTGACGAAGTTGGTTGCAGCCCACGAAAGCTTATGCCTGCAGAAATTAAATTTGTTAGTCTTTAAAGTGCTACAGGACTCTCGTTGTTCCTCTAGAGTAAAGTAATTTTTTCAGCAGTTGAGAATGAGAGAACAGAAATAATGTAATAAAAAGGGAATTACTTATCCTAAACATATATTATCAGTTAATGAGATTTGGAATAGCTACTGGCTGTTGGGGCAGACACTGTTAAACATCTAGCTGTCTACTGGGAAAGAGTAGTGATCTCAGGTCACTGCTAACTTCAACTATTTTCATAATCATATATTGAAAGGATTTCAGAGTGTAAATGAAATTTTTGGTAGACTTTTATGACCAGAGAGTTTCACAGATAAAATTTAACTTCAGGCTAGGAAGTTAAGAGAAATCTTGTGGTAATATTTGCCGATTAAAATAAAGACAAAAGCTGTGGAAAACTGAAACTCTGTCCTTGAAGAATTTTACTGCAGAACTCTTTTTTTATTTAAGGTTGCAGCTGTAAATAACCCTTCATCTTTGATTGTATTTGGAAGCTGATTTAATCTAAACAGATTTTTTTTGAGACCTGCATTCAAAACTTTACATGTGTGTTATGCAAAGAGTACAAACAACAATAACAGGAATGTTCCATCAGGGTTGCACACAAATATCTTTCTCCACTTTCTATTTAAATTGAAATAACAAAGTTGCCAACAAAACAGTTGTCAACACATCTGGCACAAAGGAACAATTGCTTCAAAAAGGCCTCCTCTTAAACAAGAGGACAAAGCCAGAGGACAAAGCATTGACTTAATAGTAAGGAAAAATGAAAGTAAAGAGAAATGATCGAGGAAGGAAGTATGAAATAGAAGCAGAAGGGGGAAATCTATTGTCTTTTCCCAGCTATGTCCATTTACAGATGTAGCAAGCCAATCAAATTATGATCAGGGACATGTAAATCCGTGTTCTGTTGCACAATTGTAAAGTTCTTTTCACTTTGTGCTTTATGTGTTTTGCTATCCGTTCTCCCCCACCCCCTTGAACCTTTGCAGTTCCTTGTGGTCTGGAAATGACAATGCTACAAAAGAGGCTGACTGCCTTACTATTTCCAACCTTTCTGAAATCAGAAAGTCTCATGAGATTTCCAGCCAGACAAGGTTCAAGGAAGCGATACATATGCTTCCTATTTATTCAACCTGATGAGGTTCATCCAGACCTATTTTAAAAGGCAGAATGAAAGTCGATTGATCTTTTTAAATAAATACAGTCTTAAGGGAAGAGGCACATTTGATGGTACAAATTGTAGTGGCTGTGAAGTGGGATTATTTTACTGTTTTTCCAATCTTTCTCACAGGATCTTTAAATTGTAGAACAATTGGCAAAATATGTGCGTGTTTAATGATTCTTCAGATGATTGTCATGCACATCAAATACTTTGGAAAATTTAAGTTTTCCTTTCTGGAATGAGGGGGTGCTTAAAGCTGCAATCTTGAACAAAATAGGGTGTAATGTAGTACTCAGATATTACAGTGGTAGTGTGGTGTGTGTCTATATAACTACCTAGATAAATTGGATGTGCAACCAGAACTTAAAGCATCAGTAAAACTGAATATAAACACTAAAACTGAGCACTGAGTCTCTTGCTTTCTTTATGCGGGAAGATAATGATAAACCCATTGAAATCTCTATTGAGTATTGGATCTGTCTGGACAGGAGACTGAAAGAGATTTTATGAACTAATTTCCATTTTTGTCTTCTGTGTTATGTAGCCCTCTTTTCTGTACACTTTCAACACTTGAATTGTCTTCAACATTTAGAGAATGGATTCAGATTTCCTTCATTTAGTGGTGGTTTTTTTATATTCAAACAAAATGTTTGATTTCTTATAAAATCCTTATCAAATTACTGTTCAGAGTACAAGGAGACTCATTTGCAAGCTGGCACTACATTCCATATGCTACTTGCTAATAAAACAGCAACAGTGAAGAATTGCTTCATTTATAGAGACAAGCTTGATTTTATAATGTAATCCACAGTTTATTCTTGGAAACTTTTCACTACAGGCAGTACAGCCTTTGCAGAACAAACATTCTTTTCCTGACCATCCATGTCCTATCCATGCATGCCTCTCCCACATTACCCTCAGGAGGGTAGTACCTGGGAAGGACAAAATCACCTCGTGACAGCAGAGTCAAGTGGCAGCAGTAGCTGGTGTAAACAGTGAGTTGAGTTTTAAAAATCAAAGGATTGGTCCATAAATGGTAGAATCGGTATGTGGTTTAGTGACCAAATTAAAAAATCACAGAGGAAAAAATTTGAAAAACTTTTCATTTGACTTGAAATGAAATGTTTCATTTTGTTTGATTTTGTTTTTAACAATATTTAAATAAAATTGAAGTAAAATTAAAAGGTCATTTTGAATAGTAAAATTCAAACTGTTTGTTTTGAAAATGCCAAAATGAAATGTTTCAACTTCTTTGGAACTTTTTTTTGTAATTTGGCAAACTTGTAAAATGTTTGTTGAACCAAAAGTGTTTCTGGACCCCTCCCCAAAAAATTCAGTCTGAAAAATTTCACCAACACTGTATGTGTGTATGGTACCTACATTGACTGAGGATTTGGACTTCAACTTCAGTTGGTGGGATGTACATGTTATAAATTGCATAGCTATGTTTAGCTAAAGATATTAGGTCACTTCTGACTGTGGAAGATAAAGTCTATATCGAAATTTTAGTTATGTAGAGATTTAGATTGGGGAGGGGTTCAGGAGGGACACTTTTTCTTCTTTATAGTACCTATCTGTTGTGTGGAGCAAGCAGGAGGAAGAAATTATTGATGTTTGAGCTCATAGTTAAGGTTTGTTAGATTTCAAGGAAAGGGAATTATAAATATTGGGTCTTACTAGCCTAAATTTTGGTGTGCAGAGTTGTGCTTTCGGTACATGAATATTAGAACACAAGAGAGTAAGGGACTTCCTGTATCATCGAGGCCAGTCCTCTGCTCTGAGGTAACCATGTCATATAATCCCTTTCATAAATTTATCAAGCTCAAATTTTCACAAAGCCTCTCATCCAATGACCTCAAAGTGCTTTCTTGATTAACCCTCATAATTGCCCCTCGAATGAGGTAAGCAGTTGTGAAGCAGTTGCTCATCTTCCTTATAGTGAAGATGAGCAAATAGGAGTGACGAGAAGTACAATGAATTGCCCAAGGTCATACAGTGTTACTGACAGAGTCAGAAATAGATTGGGGAATCCTGACTCCCAGTCCTCTGTTCTAACCATTGGTCCCCTCCCCCTTTGACATAATGCTTCCTGCATTGAATCACTGATTAAACTAAAAGGAAGTGCTTGAGTTCTTAATGGCCATAAATTATTGCCCCTATTATTGTAACATCTTCATAAGTGTTCAGCCTGCACTTGTCCTGCTAGGAAGGCAAACAAATAACTCCCAAGGGAGCTCATGTCAATGTTCAGTCTGTAAAGAAGCTATCAGGTAAGCACAGAGCATAATGAAGTAAAAATCCATTATATTCATTTGGTTTAGACCTATAGGTATGATCAGTATGACAGTGCTTTGCTTTGGGAGGGGTGGGGTGTGTTTCTTAGTGTAACTATTTTAGAGTTAAAGCTGAAGATACTATATAATAAGCCAAAGAGGGAAACCTATTTCTTACTATCTAATTACTTGAAAGGTCTGTTGTGAAATTAATATTTATTTTATAGTTAATTATACTACAGAAGATTATTTTGTTCCTCATTAGAAAGCTAGAAAACTACTAAGAATACGTTGTCTCCAAATATCATCTGTTTTAAAATCTTTGAAAATTAAAAGTTCAGAAAGTCCAATAAATATTGCCTTTTGATTTCTTTTAAGATACATTTTTCCCCAGAACTCCATTTGATTGAAAACCTTATAAAACTAATTTGGTGCATACTAAGCAGAAGACTGCAGCAACAGTGCTCTACTGTGTAATTAAATTAATACAATATAAGGATTCTTCCAATGTGGTTGCTGAGGTGGTATATGGTGTGGGTCTGTCCATACAAAAAGGGAATGTGGGAGAGGTGTGGGGAAATGTACAGGCAGCAATTACTAATCTTAATTTCTGATGGGGATATGAAATTTGCAAATTGTAATAAAAATGATTTTCTCAGGCTAAATACTGCCTTTGGGTAGCTTTAGTATACATAGAATCATAGAAATGTAGAGCTGGAAGGGACCTTGAAAAGTAATCAAATCCAGCCCATTGCACTGGGGCAGGACCAAGCAAATCTAGACCAACTTGTTCTTATAAATCTCCAGGGACCAGGACTCCACAACCTTCCTTGGAAGCCTATTTCAGAGCTTAACTACCCTTTTAGTTAGAAAGTTTGTCTTAATATCTAACCTAAATCTCCATTGCTTCAGATTGTCCATTTCTTCTTGTCCTACCTTGAGTGAAGATGGAGTACAACTGATCACCATCCTCTTTATAGCAGCCCTTAACATATTTTAAGAGTATTATCAGGCCCCACCCTCAGTTGTCTTTTTTCAAGACTAACATGCCCCCATTTTTTTAATGTTTCTACACAGGTCAGGTTTTCGAAAACTTTTATCATGTTTGTTACTCTTCTTTGGACTCTCTCCAGTTTGTCCATATCTTTCTTAAATTATGGTGTCAAGAATTGGACATAGTACTCCAGTTGAGGCCTCACTAGTGCTGAGTAGAGTGGGAAAATTACTTCGCTTGCTTTACATACAACAATATACCCCAGAATGATATTAGTCTTTTTCACAACTGTATCACATTGTTGACTCCCATTCAATTTGTGATCCACTATAACCCCCAGATCATTTTTTGCAGTACTACTGCCTAGCCAGTTATTCTCCATTTTGTAGTTGTGCATTTGATTATTTTTTTCCTTCCTAAGTGAAGTGCTTTATACTTATCTTTACTGAATTTCATTTTGTTGAATTCAGACCAATTCTCGAATTTGTCATGGTCATTTTGAATTTCTAATCCAGTCCTTCCAAGTGCTTGCAACCCTTGCCAGCTTAGTGATATCTGCAAATTTTATATGCATACTCTCCATTACATTATCCAAGTCATTTAATGAAAATATTGAGTAGTGCCAGACCCATGACTGACCTCTGCAAGACCCTGCTAGATGAGCCCTCCCAATTTAACAGTGAGCCATTGAGTACAGTCTTTCAAGTAGGTGTGTACCCACTTTCTAGTAACCTCATTTTGTATTTCCCTAATTTGCTTATGAGAATGTCCTGTGGGACTGTGTCAAGTCTTATTAAAATTAAGATACATCACATCTACTGCTTCCCCACCATGCACTAGGCAGTAGGCCTGTTAAAGAAGAAAATTAAGTGGTCTGGCATGATTTGTTCTTATCAAATCCATGCCGGCTGTTCCTTATAATCCTATTATCCTCTAGCTGCTTACAAATTGATAGTTTAATCATTTGTTCCAGTATCTTTCCTGGTATCAAAGTTAGGCTGACAGAGCTATAATTCTTTGTCCTCTTTGTTCCCCTTTTTAAAGATATGTGTTTGCCCTTCTCCGGTCCTCTGGGACCTCCTTCGTCCTCCCTGAGTTCTCAAAGATAATTGCTAACTGTTCTGATGTTGCTTCAGCTAGTTCCTTAAATTCCTTGGGATGAAATTCGTCAGGCCCTGCCGACTTGAATACATCCAGCTTATCTAAATGTTCTTTAACCTGTTCTTTCCCTGTTTTGGCTTATGTTCCTTCCACCTTGTTGTTAATGTTAATTGGGTTGATGGTCACCATTAACCTTGTTAGTGAAGACTGAAGCCAAATAGGCATTAAACAACTCAGCCTTCTTAATGTCATCAATTATTAGCTCTCCTTCCCCACAATAATAATAATTTTCTTAGTCTTTCTCTTGTTTCTTGTGTATTCAAAAAACCTCTTATTATTGCCTTTTATGTCCTTTGCTAGGTGTAACTCACTTTGTATCATAGTCTTTCTGATTTTGTCCCTACATGATTGTGTTATTCTTTTATATTCCTCCTTAGCAATTCGTTCATGTTTCCACTTTTGGTAGGATTCCTTTTTGGTTTTTCTGGTCATTAAAGAACTCCTGATGCAGCCATGTTGGCCTTTTACTATTCTTCTTAACTTACCTTCACATTGTGATAGTTTGCAACTGTGTCTTTAATATCGTTTCCTTGAGAAACTGCCAGTGCTCCTGAATTCCTTTTATCCATAGATTTTCTTCCCATGGGACTTTACCTTTCAGTTCTCTGAATTAGTTAGTCTGCTCTTTTGAAGTCCATTGCCCTTATTCTGCTGCTCTCACTCCTTTCTTTCCTTAGAATAATGAAATCTATCATTTCATGATCATTTTCATTCAAATGGCCTTCTACCTTTACATTTGCTACCAATTCCTCTCTGTTGGTCAGAATTAAATATAAAATAGTTGTCCCCCTGGTTACATCCTCCACTTTCTGAAACAAAAAGCTGTTCCCAATTTATTCCAAGAATTTACTGAAAAATTTGTGTTTTGCCATATTATTTTTCTAACAGAGGTCTGGAAAGTTAGTTTGTCCAGGTCATGTGTTCTGGATATTTTTTGTTGTTTTTTCCAGAAACGCTTCATCCGCTTCCTCTTTCTGATTAGGTGATCCATAGTATATCCTTACCATGATGTCACCCCTATTTTTTTTACCCCTTTTATCTTTACCCACAGACTCTCAATTGGTCTGCCTCTCACCTCCTTCTGGACCTCAGAACAAACATATATATTCTTGATATATAATGCAACATGTCATTTCTCTTTATCCTGCTTGTCCTTCCTGAACAGGCTATAACCTCTATGTCAATATTCCAGTCCTGAGACTTATCACTTGTGATGGCAATTAAGTCATAATTTAGCTTATGGAGTAATATTTCCTGTTCTTCCTGTTTATTCTCTGTACTCCTTGTATTTGTGTATAGATATCTAAGATGCTGAGCAGATTCCGCACTGATTTCCCTTCTGTTGCTTCTGTGACCCTATTTTAAATTGACATGGGACATTGCTTGAGGATTACATCTATTTTTGTCAACACCATGCAATGCCATCAAACTTGTGCAACCTCATGACATGGATGCATGACTCTGCCCTGTACAGTATGTAAATAAGACTTCTCCTTGGGAAATTAACACTTTGGTTGCTGTCTTCTTCAGCTACTGGTTGCCTTTCCTGTTTAACAGCGATAAAGGAAATGGGTCTTTACTTCCCTTTCTCCTTCCCATTTCAGTGCAGGACAGGGACAGCCAGAGGAGGGAAAAATGAAACTCTAGCATTTTCCATTTTGCACTTTCCTACATTGTTTTCTTTTTTTTTTTAAATGCCTCTATGTACTAACCTATATATTCTTATTTAGCTGCAACTAAGTATCATTGGTGAAGTAGAAATCATGCAACATAGTGCTTCTGTCACCTAATTTTAAAACACACATTTAAAAGGCAGAAACCTGGGAAATAAGGAGATGTAAATGGAGAAACGTTATAAATTGATTGTAGAATATAAATCAAACTTGTTAGCTCCAGGCTGAATTAACTATTTCAAAAGTCTCTGATTCCCAGCTGAGTAGCTGTTGGTTATAAAAATAGAAGTATCATATTATCTATAAACCAGAGCAGTCTATGTAAATGAACTAATATATATATAAATTTTAAAGTCTTTCTTATTCAGAGAGGCCTTCTTTACAGTGTGTATGTGGTTCATCAGTTTTAAAATAAGAAAACAGCAACCTTTACTAGCCGAAGAACCTCGTTGTTAACTGCTATGACTTTGTTGAATAGAAGAGTTGCCAGTTAGATAAGACGCAGACGTAACATTCAATGCATACATTACTTTAACTTGGCTGGATAATCCGATATTGTGAAGTATTTTAAAAAAATTAATGAAAAAATTATTTCTATTGTGAACCTACCGATCAAAAGAAGGACAACTAAGGTTGGAAGGAACAATTTGCTGTAAAAGCTTGTTTTGTTGTTTAAACACAAAAAAATGTAAAAGGAAAAAATAGACCAAAGAGAGAAATCTAATCCACCAATATGCTAAGAAAAAATTAATGCAACATCATAAAAAGCAGAGAAATTCAAACATTTTTTCATCTCTTTTCCAGCCACGTAAGTTGGCTCTGTGGCTACTTCTCATTAGCAAACACCACGTGAGCATCTCCTGGGTGTGGCAGAGAGAGGCATGACTCTGATGATTTTCCAATATATTGTCTCCAACGTTCAATCTACACCAGAGACCTGTGGCATTTCCCACTACCATCCGCACAGCCATGGTAAACTCTCTCAAGGGGAAATGCAGCCAACTAGTAGCCCTTCATTTTTTGTGTGGACTGCACTTCCTTCCTAAGTTAAGAACATAAGAATGGCCATATTGGGACAGACCAGTGGTCCATCTAGCTCAGAGTCCTGCCTTGTAACAGTGGCCAATGCCAAATGCTTCAAAGGGAATGAACAGAACAGGGCAATTTATCAAGTGATCCATCCCCTGTAGTCCAGTCCTAGATTCTGACAGTCAGAGGTTTAGGGATACCCAGAGCATGAGGTGGCATCCATGACCATTTTGGCCAATAGCCATTGATGGATCTATCCTGCAGGAACTTACCCAATTCTTCTTTGAATCCAGTTATAGTTTTGGCCTTCACAATGTTGCCTGGCAATGAGTTCAATGGGTTAACTAAGTACTGTATGATGAAGTACTTCCTTTTGTTTGTTTTAAATCTGCTGCATATTAATTTCATTGGGTGACCCCTGGTTCGTGTGTTATGTGAAGAGGTAAATAGCACTTCCTTATTCTCCTTTATCCTCAATATCATGATTTTTAAGACCTCTATCATATTCATCCTTTAGCTGTCTCTTTCCCAAGCTCAACAGTCAGTCTTTTTAATTTCTCCAAGCAGTTCCATACCCTTAATAATTTTTGCTGCCCTTCTTTGTACCTTTTCCATTTCTAATGTATCTTTATTGAGATGGGGTGATCAGAACTGCACATAGTATTCAAATTGTGAACGTACCATGGATTTATATAGTGGCCTTATAATATTTGCTGTCTTACTATCTATTCCTTTCCTAATGGTTCCTAACTTCGTTAGCTTTTTTAACTGTTGCTGAACATTGAGTGGATGTTTTCAAAGAATTACGCGTAAAGACTCTGACACACTGCACCCTATGTACACCCTTATGGTGTGATTGTGTGTCATTCATGTTCACCCTTATGGTGTAACTGTGTATTGTGTGATATAGCGAAGGCAGAAGGTTCTAGAAAAGTGATTGAAGGGAGATATGTAAGCCTCAGAATGCTCCGGGTTCTGTTCCCTGCAGTTTAGCTGAGAGTCGTTAGGGGGCAATTAGGAGCAGCTGGGGCTAATTAGGGACCAGCCAGGTGCTCCATAAAAACCCTCTGACCCAAACAGACAGGGCATGAGCTGGGAGGAGTAGGAGTGCCATGCTGTGTGTAGGAGTACTGATTGCGAGGAGGAACAAGACCGGAGTGCAGAGATTCTGTGGAAGAGCAGGCTGGAGGAAGGTACCAGGCTCAAGAAGCCAGAAGGAGGGGGAAAATTAGCCCAGGGGAAGAGAGTTTGCAGCTGGGAACATGGTGCCAGCAGCACATAGCTGCTTCTCACAGGGCCCCTGGGCTGGGACCCGGAGGAGTGGGTGGGCCCAGATCCCTACCCCCTCCTCGGGGAAACTGGAGTGGCTGGAGACGCCCTGACCCACTACAAGCAATGGAAGCGTGAGGCCCACTAGGGTGTACTTGGCTATCTGCCACAATTGTTTAATGCAAAGTATGTCATGAAAGATATTTTTTGAATGCTCATGACATGCTGAACATTATTGTTATAGTAGTATGTTTCTTGCAATGTCGTGTATGGTTATGAATCTCTGCTATGTAATATTCCCAAATGTGTATCACACATGGCTTGAATAGATCCAGGCAAACACTAAAAGCAGAGATAATTAACATCTTGCTGAGGCATGCATAAAACAACTCCACTCTTCCAGGAACAATGGACTTGCCTAAGTGTCTGATAAGTGTTGCCCATTTAACTCAAGTGGAGGAAAAACCATGCTGTACATTGCCAATCACCTGACCCCAGGGAGTGGCGAAGAAACATATTAAAAGAGGAAACATTTTGGTATCTTGACCTCTCTCTTGCAATCCATCTACAAAACAATATCAAGCAACTGAAGGACTGTCGATGGGGAGGGCGTGGCTGAAGAAGTCAGATAGCCTGTGGTGAATATTATCTAAAACTGTGAAGATACTGAAGTGTTAAGCTTAGTTTAGAATGCAATTTGCCTTTTATTTACTTTTAATCAAATCTGACCTGCTTTCCTCTGGCTTATAATCACTTAAAATCTTTCTGTACTTAATAAACTTATTTGTTTTATCTAAACTAGTGTTTGTAGTTTGGGTGTGTGCAGACTTCATTTAGAGTGACAAAGCTGGTGCATATCAATTTCTTTGATAAACTGTCTAACCAATGAGCTTGTAGAGTCCAGTGGGCTGTACTGAACTCCATAAAATGGCAGTTCCTAGGGTTTCATCTGGGACTGAGGGTGTTTACTGGGGTCATTCTATTGCATAATCCCATAAGTGGCTGGCCAGAAGCACTCACTCATTAAGGTAAGAGCCGCTTTGCAGGAGACTGTGCGTGGGCTAACCCAGGAGTGGGAGTTCACACAGTATAGCAAGTGCAAAATGGGCTCCATGAGTGAGGGATTGGGGTGACACAGTTATACACCAGTCCAGATTGCAGAGGGGAACATCACAGATTCCGAGATCTTTCTTGAGTAGTAACAGCTAATCTGGATGCCATGATTTTGTATGTATAGATGGGATTATCTTTTTCGATCTGCATTACTTTGCATTTATCAACATCGAATTTCATCTGCCAGTTTGTGATCCAGTCATTCCATTTTGTCAGATCCCGTTGTTCTTTTTTAAACATGGAGTATATAGCTAATGTCTTCCATTCAAAGAGTTTGGTGCTTTACCAACAGTAATAAATTAAGCCTTACAACACCTTGGAGATAGGCATTATCCCTCTTTTATGGAATGGCGAAATGGAAGCACAAAGATGACCTGCCCTAGATCATGTGAGAAGTCTCTGGCAGAATTGGGAAAATAAACCAGATCTCCATAGTGAAATTATGTGCTTTAATCCAGAGACTATCCTTCCTCTTTGGCTCTTAAGTGTCTTCTGGGTACTCAAGAACACACACTCCTTCTCTTTGAACTTCACCAATGGATTAAGTGACTGCAACTCTGGTGTTGAAATGTAGACAGAAGTAAATGTTTCTGTTGATGCTATGCATCTGTTAACTGTATGCAAACTCTGTTAATGGAATAGGCTTTCTGATTTTGCAAAGTGCTGTTCTTTTGGCTTCATTTGCTTTGCTGTCCTGTAAGCAAACTTCACTTTTGTTGTTGTTTTGTTCACTAAATGTACTGAATGAATGACTTGGGGATGTTTTAATTTTTAAGGGAGTAAAGATATGTCAACCATTTAAAAATATATTGGAGGACTGTCATGATCACAGAAAACTTTTCCTTAATGTTTATCAATAAGTTCTCTAACTGGTCATTGTATTCAAATTGATAATGTCTCATGAGCGGAACAGAAATGTTGAGGATTCATGTAGGTATCTCACTATGGAAATATTAATATTTGTAGTATACTGTTAATTCCAGTGTCTCTTTGAAGCTTAGATAATATCCTATTCTAGGCTTCTCAAAGAATGTGGATGAAGAGAAATTGCTAAAAACATTTAACATTTTCAATAGTCATTCTTTTTAAAGTTATGGATGTGTTGATGTTTTGTTCTACTGACAATTAGGGAGGGGTGGGGAAATGTGTAAGCTGCTGTTTGAATTTTATTTTTGTGTGTTTTTTGTTAGGGTGCATAGCACTCTGGATATGTAGAAATCCAAAGAAATAACACACAAAAATAAATAAACTAGCAATTGTAGTAAACCTGTAAGCATCAACAAATGTAACAAACTGCAATGGGAGTAGAGAGAATTGTATACTCCTGTTTTTCTTGGAAAGGCTAGGGAAGGAGAGGACTGTGTTTTGTAAAGTCACCTAGATAGATGCCACATGCAATTTTTAATTTGGTCTAAAACCTGTACTGATTAGGTTAGCGGATGGACCCCAATTATCTTCTGCTGTCTACATGTACCTTCCTTAAGAATAATTCAAAACCAGGTGTCTGGGATAAGTACAGTTTCTTGCCTAAAAGCATGGGACTATAATGGTCCATGACAGCAGAAGACCAGTTGTCAAAAGGAAGACAGTTCTTCAGATGTTGGATTTTGATGACTAATAATGTTTTTCTTTAATTAGCAAAATTTATTTTTGACCTTAATTTTTTTTCACACTGAGTCTTACAATAGTGAGATTAAATCATATCTCTGAACATTTCAGGGTATAGTTAGTCTATCTCCTTGTTGACACAAAATTGTTCCTTGTAGTACTTTGTCTAAGCTAATTTTAAGTGTTGCATAGGATGGAACTTCTACCACTGATAACCTACTAGCAAACTTATTTGGGAGCTGATTGGTGTTCAAACATGTATTTGGCAGTGGGAGGAACCCGATGTAGTTTAATGACTATTTATTAAAAATATTTCACACTTCAACACCCAGTTCCTTCAAAAGCTTTCAATACACTTTACAAACATTAATGAAATAAACCTTATAACAAACTTGTGAGGTAAAGTGTGGCCTTTGTTTGGCTGGGTTTTATTATCCGCATTTTATAAAGAGGTAACTCTGGCACCCACAGCTATACAGATGTTATGCACGGTGTGAACCACTGGTGGAGAAGAGATAGGGAAGGCAGTAGCTTCAACTGTTCTTGGGCATACTCAGGGGCTGCAGAGGAGTTCAGGGATGGGCAGTGACACTTGGCAGGCTGGGCTGGAAGCAAGAGTTGAGTGTGGCATGAAATCAATGAGGGAGGCGCTGGGGATGGCATCTGCAGTAGGGATGGCTCCACAGGGATTGGTGGTAACACCTGGGTATTCCAGCTCTCCCTGCACTGGGCTTGGCAGCCTCTGCATAAAGGAACTGCTCTGCTCTCAGTGGGCAACTTTGTTTTGTGTCCTTGCTCCATGTGGGAGTTTTGTTGGAGAAGAAACTTTGGGCTGGAGCCCCAAAGGTACCATCCCATCTCCCCTCCTGCCCCACAACACGCAAACACTCCATTTTCGTGGGTCCCCACTGAGCACCTATCAACACACCCTGCAGCTTCCTGGATCCCACTGACCCTCATCACCTCCCCACTGGGGCTTTCCTTGGTTTATCCTCTCCTCCTTCTCCATATTCCTCTGTCTCCCCTCCTTGTTTTAATTTAATACCTGTTTTGTCAGGGAGTGTAAGACAAAAAGTCTAGGTGACATGCTAAGTTAAAGTGAGAGTGGTTCAGTTGGGCACATCATTTGAATAATTTCTGGGGGCACCCCTGCACTGAGACAAGGTGAAATGACTTGCCCAAGGTCATGCAGTGAGCCAGTGACAGATGTGGGTATAAATTTAGACCACCTAATTCACAGTCTGGAGCCCTCTCCACTTGACCACGCTCTCTCCCACATGGTGCTGTGTTACAGCATTACAGCCATTAATTAATGGGATCCATCTGATACTTGTGGAGAGACTTGTTCCCTTAGGGTGGATAGGTTGTGTGTGCTGGAACTAGCTTGCCCAGGCTCTTTTAAATTAATGTTATTAATCAATATCTACTTACAACTTTGGCTCTATCTTAATTACATTTTTTTTTTTTTTTTTGGGTCTGAGAACTAGATGAAGCATTAAAAGCCTGATGGGCTGTAAAATTCTATTCCTATTATTAAACATTATTATTTAGCACCATTTAGTATGCCTGGTGCTTCATGGGCATGGAAAAAGGCCCCATTCTGAACAGCTTGCAATCTAAAAATGCCTTAAACATAGATGGTGGGCATTCTAATTGATGATGAGCAGCCTCATTTAAGTTCCTGCCAAACCAAATGTATGAGCAATGCTTTACAAAGAGCCAAACATTACATTGTCATGGCTTAGAAATTGGACACTGCTCCTTTTTTTGTGTGACTAACTCACAGTCCTTAGCGCAATAATGTTAGTTTAAAATGGCACTTCTCAGTCCGGGTGACAAATCAACTGGTTTTGGGTACTTTGGAAATGATCCTTTTGCATTTTAGTGTCTAATAAAATGGACTTTACAACATAAGGAATGTATTTATTTGTAGAAATAGCATGTGTATGTTTGTGTTGATATATAAATTGTGTGTGTGGTACACTAAATAATGAGCCTAATCAAACACATCAATGCTACACAATATATTTCAACTCTGGTTTGTGTGTGAAAAGAATGTATAGTTTTAATCATATGACACCATTTTAATCTACTCTTGATCCTTTATTTTCCTTTTTGGGAGCAGAGAGTGGAGGGTGAAAAGAGATTTCTTTTCCTTTTGGAGAAAATATCTCTCTCTCTCACACTCACACTCACACTCACACTCACACTCACACACACGTTTTTTCAAACAGATATGACACTAAGTCTTGACTTCCTCTCTGTGGGGAAATGCTTATGTAGGAAGCAGTATTGCGGTTTGCTAGTGAAGAGACTCCCATTTTCTATGAAAAAAGCTCCCTCTATCTTTAATAAACAAGTTGAAAATGAAGAAGTGTGACAGCAAGTTCCACTGTTCGTTTGACAGCTTCTTCCACTTTTTCTCCTGTTGCTCCCTCCCTTCCTTGAGAAGAGCTGCTGAAGGATATCACAAGTCAAGGCAAACAATGATAAAATCCATCACCTGAAAAAGCACTCCTGTTGGGCTGTGATGTTAGACTAACAAACATTTTAATTATATAACTTATGGAAATGTATAACGATGTTAATACTGTTCCATTTCATGTTTACTGACTCCTACTACTTCATGTGCATTCATTGCTTGTAGTAACTAGAGGGCACAATAAAGTGAGTGGAGGCAGGAGTGTCTGGGCATGGAGGGAGATTCAGGCCAGGGACCGAAGGAAACAGGTATCTGTGAGAGATTACTGCTTCTGCAATACAGAAATTAACATGCTGGATGATCAGTCCAAATGGTCCATGTAGACTGGTATCCTATCTACAATGTGGACACTACTGGATTGGTGCAAAAACTCTTGAGAATGTTCTTCTTAACCCTGCACAGTTAGAGATTGACTTATGCCTTGCAGCATGAGAATGTATATCCTTTATAATTTTTTATCCTACTTGGGGTAATTGTTTGATGTTTCCTTTGTCCATATGAATGTCTAATCCTGTGTTGAACCTTTTTAAGATCTGACCCTCAATGATACCTGGTAGCAGTGAGTTCCACAAGTTAATCACAGAGAATTTCAAGTTAAATTTTTTTTTCCAGATTCAATGAGTGTTTGCTTGTTTTTGCGTTTACAAACTCAACAGAACTAATCTTTATCCTTTTATGGAAAACTTTCCATGCCTCCCCCGTTCTACTTCTGCTATGTCTTTTTTTTAAGATGAGGTGACAGAAGCATAGAAGGGAGAGTGTGGAGGCATTAAGCGAAAACTAAACACTAGGGCAAAGACACAGAACTTCACACATGAGAATAAAACCCAAAATGCCAGTCTCTCTAAGCATCCACTGCTCCTTGGCACAGCAAAAAGAAAATTCAATGCAATTCTCTTAGTCTTCCGTTGACTTCAGTGGGTTCTGGATCAGGCATTTACTTAGGCTGGTCATAATAATGGATTGCTTATTTCAGATTCTGATTAATGAAAATTGACCAAGTGAAGGAAGTTGGAAAACTTAAATTTCGGAGTGAAGAACTGCATAGAAAGCCTGTATCTGCTGCAATGGAGACTGAAGGAAAGGCAGAAGAAATGTTTTCTGTAGACATAGGACAGAGAATATTCCAAATATTTTCCTTCAGTTCCATCCTACTTGGGATGCTGCCCATTCTATGACAGCCGTGCAAATGATAGTGTCTAATATTTTTGTCTATTGGCTGTCCCTCTTTTTCTCATGCACTGTATGTGGTGTCGGAGGACTCCTAATACTGAAATTTGGAACTGGATAGCAGCAAATTAGTTAAGCTTGAATCCCAGCAATGCTAAAATGATGCTGACTGGTGTGAGGAGAAGAGAGTAGTATTGGGCAGAGCACTTGTCTTGTGGCTGCAACAAACCATATCCATGGCACTCTGTAAATAACAATTTCCCTAATTCCTGGTGGGCAGATGTTTCAGATGATCAATGTGATATATAGTTTAGTCATGGTTTCTGAGTAGCTGCTGACTTTTGTTAAATCAGATTCCCACAGTATACTATACATAGGGCTAACTACCAAATATATCTTCTGCGTGGAGCAGGTGAAAAATCATTATTTTCTGATTTAATATTATGTTCTCTTGTGTTAGCATTGTATTGTACTAGCTAGAATACGTTGAGAGTACTGGTAGACGCACAACTAAATGGCACATCAAATCTGCAGTGTGAGATCCTTTACTCTTTGTGGGTGGCATATAAAGGATATAAACTCTGAAAACCTTATCTCCAGTGACAGTTCTCCTCCGAATCCAATATGTGGTAGGGACATATTTAGGATTTTGTTTAATCAGATAGACTACGTTCTATCTCCACAGATGATTCTCTCAGAAGCCACTGACCTTGTGAAATTAATGTTGTTAATGTATTAATTGTGTGTAAGGTACTTGGACTCTCCAGAACGTCCAGCTTTACTGTTTTAGAAATATTGACCTGTTTACCCCATTTACTCATTCTTTGCTGGAAAGATTGAAGACTTTTGATATAAACAAACAGTGAGAGAGTAGATATCATCTATGACTTTTCCTGTCATGCAGCTGCCCAGATTATTCCTTTGGGCGAGGTGAGGGTTTAAGACTGGTTCAACTTATTCATTATGTTGAGTGTTTTTTTGAACAATATATATTTAATGAGAAAATGAACAACAGATTTGTGAATTTATAGCAAATAAAAATGCTTGCTATATTTTTAAATTTGGCAAATGATCAAAACCAGTAATAAGATTGTTAATTTTCTGGCAGCAGAAAAGCTTAGATCTGTGCTTCTCAATCTTTTTATGCATATTTCCAAGTAGTAAACGAAATAACATCAAGAATGTTTCAAAACTCTGTTTGAAATTCAGAAAATGCTTGTCTTTCATAAATAGTATTGTCCATAAATAGTACCATCCATAAATAGTACTATGGGCATTGTAAAACCAAAACCAAGGTGATTTAAAAACATATCTGATAGAGAAAGTGGAAACCTTCCTAATAAAGAGAGATCTCAGAATTACGTGTAAGATGATGACTGATTCATATAATCAGCCATTCTGTTTCAGAGAGCATGTGCACATGCTGCTAGTTGAAAAAACTGAACAACCTTAGAAACATGTCTAATTGGAATAGACCTAAAGAACAGAATGTCAACGATGTGATAGTGAGCATAAAAATGAATACATAGGGGTTTTGCCGGTAAAATAGGGCTGGGACACTCAAAGGAGTTAGGCCCCTCACTCTCCTTGGCAATCCTAAAGTCTAGCTGTGAGAGAAGAATAAAAATGTGAAATATGGGCAATACTTCAGACTGGTTTGTAGCATAACGATATTTTTTCAGAACTACCTCATGTGAATATCAATTTGCTGAACAAAGATGGTTAGTGCAATATAAACATATTATATTAATAATTTGTCTGCTGGGGATGTTGCCAACACCTATTTTAAATCTTTGAATGATATAACTATCAAATGTTCACACAGCTGATCTTTGTAACCACACCTTAATGTTACCTTCATCCTCCCTTCCCCTTTCCTTCCTATTGTTACATGATTGTGTCTTTAACCTAGATTGTAAATTCTCCAGGGCAGAGATTGTCTTCCTATGTGCTTATACAGTACCTAGTGCAATGGGATCCTGACCCTGACAGGGGCCTCTAGGTGCTATTGTAATACAAATAATAATAAACAGTTTTGTTATTGTTGAAGTAGAAAATTGAAGTGGCCTCAGGTCTCTTGTGCCTTACCCATGGAATGCATAGATTTGCCCTTTTGGCTCATGCTATGGCCTATGTAACCAACAGAGCACTATTACAATTTTGCTTTTAAAAGGGTTTGTCTAAAGTGAGAGCTGTACATTGTTCTGTGTTTGTATTTGTTTTTTATATGTAGTGTTGGACTAGTTTGAGTCTAACATGCCTTTTAAGTATAAAAATGTTTATACTTATTTTGATCTGAAGCAGGTTGCATGCATTTGGTTCTGAAAAAGACTGCAGAAATGTTCTGTGCTGTGAAGAGAATTTTCCCACTCTGGGCCCAATTCAAACTTCCTTTGCTATCAGTAGAATGACTCCCATTAATTTCAGTGGGGATTGGATCAGGCTCATCTTGCCTACCTCCAAAATTTTCATGTTAGAAGATATGACAACAGCAAGATAGAAGCTGTTACTGCAGCACTGTGATTTATTGGTGGGAGGGCAGTGACTAAAGTGTGGGAAGCAGTTTATTATTTATAGCTATCTTTGTTTAATTCAGCATTCACATGGCATTGGCTCCAGGTTTCCTGCTTGCATGTCGTGATTGATACTCCTCCTCATTAACTCTGCCCTCTCATTCTCTGCTTCCTGAGGAAACCTGCCAGCTGTGGGTATCTATCTGGATGGGGCACCTGCTAATCTCTCTCTCCATTCCAACCACCTAAAGATTTAGTATAATGTCAATGGCTCTGCAGTACTTATGAGTTCTTCATTTCAAATGTAGCAAAACTTCCTATATGAGGCGGGGGAGGAATCATAAACAAAACTGCTGATTGCTTTTGTCAAAGTGTTCAGAACAAAGTGCATCTGTGCAACGTTGGCATCTTCCTGTTTATATTTTCAGATTCTTAATCCGTTGTCTTCTCAGGGACACCAGGTTGGACCTACTGGAGAGGATATAAAAGTTATTTTGTAGTAGGCATACGGATCCATTAGAGGATTATAAATGGAACCCTCAGGGGTTAGAATCACCCTACTCCAGGTTTGTCTATATCTGTAAGATGAAAAAGTGAGATGCTGTTGCTGAGAGGCAGGAAGAAATTTCAGGAGAGAGAGAGAGAGCCCATCCTGCTGACCTTGACTTTACAACTCTGATTCACAGCCTATAGACAGAGTGGCCTGGACTTTCCTTTTCTCCTGAGCGGTAAGAGGCTGGCTTCTGTTAGTTTCCATTGAGCCTTTCTCCAAGATCCAAGTGACCAGGGCAGGCTGGGAATGGCATGCCATCACAGCTTCCATATCTGTAGTCGTAGCTTCTGTCAAAGCCTGCTGGGGAAACAGAAGATGTAAATAAACAGCACCCTCCTTACAGACCAGTCTTTTTTCTTCCTAAAGACTTATTATGAAGTCAATGCTTTGGCCTAGTGCTATGTGGTATCTGTTTGCCATCTGTGCAAGTTAATGCTAATTTGAAGGTACTGTATATTCCCTATGTCTCTAAGAAAGGCTGAGGCTTTGGTTTTCACCCTGGAACGTACTAAACAGATGGGCAACTGAAAGCGAAGTCTTTTATTAACAGCTACTGCACACTGAGAACATCTATACCAAGAGGTTCATATAGGGTATTATCGTTAGTGTTTTGCACTAAACATCCACTAACAGAAACGTTCAGTGATAACTCAATGCATAGTTACAATGCAAATAAGAATATGGTTATGCAAATAAAAGTAATACAATGTCTGCCTGGTGGCTTTGTTGTGTTAATCCTGACAGACAACTCATCTTGTTGTATTTCAAATGAACAGACTGTGTAATAAATTAATCATTGTTGATTGCTGGTAGTTGTCCAATCTTAGCCATAAAAATAAAATATTAATAATTGAGGAAACCTAACTAGTGTTAATTAATAGGACCCTAAAAGCAACTGTCATGTGCAATGATCTTTGCCTGCAATAACCAATAATGAACTGTGCTGAAGACACAGTGAATTTTCAGACTGCTGACACTAATGTATGGATGGCTTGAATGTTTAATTGAGTAGAAGTGTTGATTACATTAATACTGTTGGGAAAATCAGTTAGATTTTAATTTTATGCATATAATTTTTCACTTAGGGTACTGTACAGGTATTTTTAGAAATGCAAGAATTCTGATTCATGTATTCATGAAGTCCACCTTAATGTTAAATAGGAATACACTTTTGTACATATGTGCATAATATACATCATATTATACAAAAACACTACAAAAATCTTTAAGGCAAACAAAGAATTTTTGTAGCTACACTTGGTGCAGGAAAATGGGGTAGGGAGAGGGGCAGAGGCACCATAGCATCTCTCTGTATGGTGTTCCCATCCCCTGAAAGAAATTAGAGCAACCTGAGGTCTGCTCTAATTTACACTCTGATACCCACCAACCTCTAGAGGCTTCTGCTAGAGAAGCACAGCTGAATGCAGCATGCTTTGGCCATACAGCCTCATTCTTTGTACACCATCCAGGAAATGCCCTTATGCTGGTGTTCCCTGGCGAGGGGATCTGCTTGATTTACAGCTACTTTGTGTTGCCAGAGCACCATGAAGGGCTGATAATGCAACCCAGACCTCAGTCAAAGATTATTTTCCCTGTAGGCTTTTAAAATTGAAATAATTTTTAAACATTAATTTGAGCATAAATTAAAGGTGGCATTTTATTTAAAAGGGGATGGAGATTTAGTAAGAAATAATATCTATAAACTAGTGATTGTGACCATATTGTTATATATTGTGACCTCAGACTGACAGATTTAAACGAATTATAAAATTGTTCATAGTTATAACACAGTTTTCTGAAATAAATAAAGCTTAAACCAAATAAGCACTTGGCTTTGATATAACATTCCCAGTTGTCTAAAGTTTGGATGGGAGTGAATTTCATAACCGCAGCACATGCAGATTATAGGGGAAGAGTTATGCACAATGCTGCAAAAGCCATGGTAATGGGCTGTGCACCTCATCAGCTAATGCAACAAGAAATTAGTCCTAGGGAGCTGTTTTTTCTTTACTATGCATCAAGGCACAAAAAGGATTAAAAA
Organism: Emydura macquarii macquarii; assembly: GCF_026122565.2. Classification (NCBI taxonomy): domain Eukaryota; kingdom Metazoa; phylum Chordata; order Testudines; family Chelidae; genus Emydura; species Emydura macquarii. The sequence continues at coordinate 2,506,342 of NW_027131105.1, read as the reverse complement.
ACAGATTAGGCAGTGTAAGCCTGCTTCTGCAGATTGGTTTACTTCCACACCTGTGCTACACACTGATTGTTGCAGATCCAGGATTGTTTTTGCTCTTGCTGCTGTGGGTAAGAAGACTGGAGTAAAGACAGGATCCTTCTGGAATACCCAGTTTTATTTTCTTCCCTTCACCCCCAGTCATAGCAAACTGCCATTTTCCAAGCAGGAGGATCTGGACATGTTTGTCTCCAGAGTTCCTCCACGCTAAAGTGTGTGGTGTTCAGAGTTGGCTGCTAAAAAGTGATGAGGCATGTCTCTTGTGTGGTCCCCATCCCCTCCTCTGTCTCAGGATGCCATCTCTGCAGCAATTCCAGCTTCTACTAGTCAGTAAAGCTCAGGAAAGAATGCCTATATTGCATACTGCTTATCTCGCCATGGGGAAATTGTAGGTTTTTTATGATGTAATGCATAGTCTTTTATCCATTTTTCAAATAAGTTTCTGGGGTTAGTTGTTGAACATTGCAATCAATAAGAAAAAGTGTGTGTGCATTTGCCCTAATGGCTATGGAAACTAAATTAACCCTTTACCATTCACAAAGCATCAGCCAAAGAAGCTATTGATTGTAGATTAGAGTGGGAACATTAGCTGACTACAATACACTGTCACAAATGCACACAATTTCACTAAGTTCTGGAGAACAGACTTTATCCATGAAAAACCTGTTAAAGCAACAAATCACCTAGTGGACTTGCTCCAGGATGTGTGCTGTCTGATTAACTGGGACTGCCTTTAGCAATTCCAGAGTTGAGTGTTTCTCATTGCTAGCAGTTTTCAGGTATAAGGCTGATCAGATTCAGTGCAGTCCCACTTAGCATGTTTCCAGAGCACCAAGCCGTTGAGTTTAATCCATTTTCATAGCTGGAGCTTGGGAGAGATTTCAGCTACCAATATGCGATAGCTGGTGGCAAATGCCTGGTGTTCTTTATTGACTAGAATAGTTTAAGCCTCCCTTAAAAAGGGGAAGCTACTAGCTACTGTTAAACATCCTGTGGCCTGGTCCTTACTCAAAGAAATTCTGTAGGTAAGGAAATATGCTGAAGCTTGGCAAGCTTTAGGTCAGATATTTCATTTTTAACAATCATAGCACCATGGTGACTAAACAGACTCCCTGGGGAGGTGGTTGAGGCACCATGCACGACAACATTTAGATGCTAAGGTAATAGGCACCTTATATTAGGAATAGATAGATATTCAAGGCTGAGTTACAGAATGTAGAGATGAGGTAGAACTTATTAGGTTCCTTTTCATCCATCTCCCCTATTGGTACAAGATGGCTCCCTATTATACTTTTGCTAATCTAGTTGTTTTAAATATGCTGAGCAATTACATTAGTTGGGGGAAAGAATTCCAGACATTTTAAATTCCATACATCCTACTAGTCCTAGTTACAGCCCCTTCATTGTGCTAAAGAATTCCTTTTCCCTTCTTAGCTGTCACAAACACCAAGGGTTATCTGGACACCAGGATTGAACCTGGGACTTTCAGAACTGAAAGCATGAGTCTCTAAAACTTGAATGGCAGAACCAGGGTCTCAAGCAGAAAGCTGTAACTGATCCTTATCATTTTGGGGACAGAAAGGGACACACAACACATGCTGACCAGTGGAGTACACTTACAGTTTTCAAATATTTGTAGACATACAATGCCTTGCGCACACACACACACACACACTCTCTCTCTCTCTCGTCACTTACATTTTCTGTTTTCTTGGGCTTGCAGAAGTTAGTGATTATTACACAAGCACTAGTGTGTGATTGAAGACCCTATTTTGGATGAAGGTAATTAGTCTCTTGCTCTCATTTCTTTGAAAACAGCATAGATTTTGTGGGGGTAGAATGTCTTGTTGCACTGGTAGCCTGAAAACAAGTTGGTTCTCTTAAGCAGATGTACATTCTTTCCAATTCTTTCTATAGAAGGACTTTTTTCCTTTTATGCACTCTCATTCAAACCTACATTTTTTTTCCCCTTGACTGCATCTGACCCTGCCTTTTTGTGGACTCTGAGCTTTAAACACTCTTTTCAATGAACCTCAGCTGGCAAACTGAAAGCAGAGATAGTCACGCTGTGTTTTTTCTGATTCTATATGCTTAGCATTGAGAGCTGGAGCATTGTACATTGCAGGAAAGTTTTCTGAAAATTGTTTTAAACAGCACATTACCAAAGAAGATGTAGTTATGAATGATGCTTTCTTTAACATTTGAACAGTTGCACAGTATCCAAAATTTCCAACACATTTATGTAAAAGAAAAAAAATTTAGGAAAAACATTTAGGCTTGATTTGATTTATAAGAAACCCAAATCAATTGTGCGGGTTGAGTTCCTTTTTATACTTCTGGGCAAACATCCCACTGATTTTTATTTGCTTTTCTTAATAAAACATTTCACACACAAAAAATAAAATACAGTTAATAATGCATGGAAAGTACACAAGAGCATAAGCACTGCATTTGTTGGTACCATTTCAAAACATTTGTGGAATTTAAAAAAAAAATCTAAAGCCTGGCCAACAATGGTAGCTATTATATGGACAGACAGTGTGGCCTTATAACTAGGACATTGGACTGGGACTTGGGCGACCTGGGTTCTGTTTGAAGTTCTGCCACTGGCTTGCTGAGTCACTTTGGAGAAAATGATCCTGACCTCCAGTGTAAAACACTTTCAGATCTGTGGATGAAAAGAGCTGGAGCTGGGATGCTCATTTTAAGAAATTTGTTGTACAGATCAGAAATCGGCTTGGAAAGAATTCTATGCATGCGGCTAACCCCTTCTTAAATGTTTTCTAATCCAATATAAAAAGCACAAAGAATTGGTTCACGCCCTCTGCTGGCAACCTATTGCTCAAGCAGAAAGTATGTGGGTCAGTGGAAGGTTTCACTTTCTCTTCCAACATGTTTCACCAAAATATGGGGAGTACAAGTCATGAGAAAAGTCTCCCCATAAAGGCTGAAACTGAATAACTGTATATGGAATCCTTATAACATTTTTCAAAAACACATTTCTCTGAGGTCAAGTTCCCCCTCCATCCATTCTGTTTTTGTGCTGCATTCTGTGTAGCCCACCATGCCTACAGTTCCCTGACCCAACCCTATATACCATGCCTCTCCTACTCCACTTTAAAGTCTCTCCTTAAAATGCACTCAGTCCTTCCATGTGGACTATAAACCCTAGTCTTAATAAGAATCTTTATAGATTCTTTAAAAAAAATTAACATTCAAAATGCTTAGACGTGGGCCTTACTGACTAGAGCTGATTTTGCTGCTGTAACTCTTGTCCTTCGTTTTCTCCCCATGTATACCAACTTTCAGTGGATCATGTCTAAAATTAGGCCTGATTGACCAAAGAATGTACTTAAGTGCTTTGCTTAGTGGGGCAATAGAGCATAAACTCTTTAGGGAAGGGGCATGTTTTATTATTTGTCTCTAATGTGACAGTCATATTTATGGTACTGTATAAATAATAATTCAGATAGTTTCTTAGCTATGCAGTCCTCTGATTCTGTTGTTTCATCCCTATAAACCACTAGGAACAGCTCTGCAAGGAGTAAAAAATGTGGCTTAATTCCTGAAGTTTGTAAAGGCAAATCTTTTTATTGCTTATCTGAGGGACCTCTTCTGTCAGGCTCATTCAGACTGAGATGTACCATATTATGTAGCTTCAATGTTCCTTCTACTCAGTGTGAGTAAGGCTACCAAACTGGGTCCTAAATTATTACTAAACTGCTGCATCCTTTTTCATGTCCTTTACTACACTCATTACAGCTTTCTATCTGCTGTTTATCCTGTGCAAATGCAGTACATTTTAAATTGATATTAAAAGGCATAGTTACGTACATACCATGTGCTGTACTCCTGAGTTGGGCAATTACAAAAAACTTATGAAAACTGAAACAGCTGCTGCACCTGCTCATTAGCTATTTTCAAACATAAATATCTGCACTCATTGAAAATATTTTGTTTTAAATACCATAAGGCACCAGTACATGATGAAGACTGATTAGAAACATTTTAAAGTAACAATATATGCTTAGAACTTTGAACCACAAAAACATCCCTTTTTTGTTTTTAAAGCTTTTGATATTAAACTTGATTTTAAGTTAGAACTTAGTGGTTATGCTATTTAGTTCTAGGTCTGAATCTGTAAATACCTGGAAAATCTTAGTAGATCCTGCTCTAATAATCAAATTATATTCAAATGGACTTCCTTCTGTGGGAGGGGTATAACCTTAGAGTCTCAGCTTGTGGGTTGAGTCTCATCTGCTAATTGGACCAGAGGTAGCTAGGGCCTGAGTTAGGAATGCATGTGTTTAAATTTAAGCATGTTAATAGGGCCATTGTGAAGTCAATGCTACCTAATTTTAAGTGAGTGCTTTTGCTGAATTGCGGTCCACATTCTGTCTCTGAAGACATGCCCCATTTCAGACAAGATAAATTGACACAGAAGGGACAACATTTTTCCTTAGTGATCTTAAATGATGCAAAATCATTGGAAAAAAGATATAAATAGATATTACAGGGAGATGCTATGTAGAGTTTTGTAATTATTTCATTTTTCTGGACAGTACCTATCTAGCCCCTTTTGCCTTTCACAAGTATGGAAAGCTGCAGTTAAGTATCATTCACTTAAATTATTTCAATAAGTAGTAGTTTATAATGAAATAGAGATAATTATGTGATTTTATTAAAATGTCATGAACGTATTAAAAATATTCTAGTATAATTATTTTATCAAGTTCTACACATGCTGTCATTTAATCACTGCTTAAATATTCTTCACTTCAGATATAGAGGTCCTGCTGAGTTGACAGACAACACAATCTCTTTTAGACATGCATTTATCTGATCTGCTGAAGGTTATAACTTAAGCAGCACAATGTGCATCTCAGGGCAGGATATGAATCTCAAACATGAAATATGTCATTTTGTGAATACAACCCCTGAGAAATTGTTTTGCAATAATTAATTCTTTGGAAAGAGTTTGCATTGTACTTTCATGACAGGAATGTCTAGGATATCTTGTGTAGGTGGAACTTACCAAATATAAGCAGTCATATTTTTTCTTCTCTGGCATGTTAATATGTGAATCACTTGGTAATCTAAACTGTTGTGTCTTGCCAATTCACCAGAAATAACTGCACTCATCTTCTTTTATTGTACTTTGACTTTCAATTAGGACATTAAATGCCAGATCTTGTACTGTAAAATAAGACATATGTTAAAAACGCTACAGAAATATAATGCCAGGATTTAGACGAATGTGATTCCAGTGTTTGATACGGCGCATTGTGATGTAGACAGTTTGCCTGGCAGCAGATGCACTCTTCGTGAAAGTTGCATCTTTGGCCCCAATCTTGCAAACGCTTAAGCACATGCTTGATTTTACTTACTGTTAGTAGTACCAATGAAATTGACCATTGCAGTCCCTCCTAACCCTATGATTCTAATGGGACCACTTATGGTAGTAAAGGTAAGCACAGGCATAAGTGTTAGCAGGATCAGGGCTTTGAATGTGTAGGTAAATTCTTGAGTCATAGAACTTTCTCTGTCCTACAAAGGATTTCCAGCCCTGTAGGAAGTATTCCATCAACATTTACTATTTAATAAAACCAAAACAAAGCCCTGCCTTCCTGTATGATCTGGTAGGATTTTATAATTCCAGAACAGTACTGGAAACCTTAACAAAATATCATTCTGACTCTGTGTTTCCAAAAGCAACTTCCTTCAGTAAATAACTGCTTTGGACTGTTTCAGATGTATTTGACTTGTATTTTGGCTTTTCAACTCAGCAACATCTTCCCTAGACCCCAGCATTCTCACAAGTATGATTTCTGCAGTGTGCTGGTAGAATTTTAGAAGTGCAAGCCTTTTGAAACGTTTGTATCAAAGGGCTTTGCATAACAGGTGATACTCTTTTTCTGGTCCCACAAGGAATTCAGGAGTGCGGGAAATGGAAACACTTGCCCTAATCCCATCTGATTATCTACAATCTGCAATCTGCAATCCCATCTGCAATCTGTTTGTTACTGTTAATAAATAATTGAAATAGTTATTGCCATTGTTTTATAATTGTATGCATTTCATTTGGTTTCGGTGTCCTTGCCTCCTATTTTGTCTAGAATGAAATTGCATTTTGACTGTAGTCATCATTGCTAACTCAGGATTATGGAAGACAACTTCTTTACTACCAAGAAAACTTCATCATAGCAATATCCTTGAGAACCTTAGCAACCATACAAATCCTGTATTAATAAACCCATTAGAAAGAAGTTACTAATGGCCATTGCAAAAGGTTTATAGAAATCATTTTAAAAAAGAAAATCTTCATTCTCTACCACCCTCCCTCCCCAACACAACAACAAATAGACGTGAACAGCAATATACTGTCTTATGTACTGTCTTACCTATGCTCAGTCGTCTTATTGGGTTTCTTCCTAGTTCAGTGATTTTCAACCTTCTGTCATTTGTGGACCCCTACAAATTTGAAATGGAGGTGTGGATCTCTTTGGAAATCTTAGACATAGCCTGTGGACCCCAGGGGTTCACGGACCACAAGTTGAAAAGCACTGTACTAGTTTACCACCAACCTGTGACTGACTGCTCCATGTGTACTTGAAGGGGAAAGGTGCAAAGATCCACCCTTTCCCCACTTCCAGTATCCCATACAGGGGACAGTCACAATAAATGCTTGTGCTCTTCAGGGGCACTAGCCTATCCTTAAGAGGCCTGGGCCTAATACCCTCTCGGCACTGATTAGCAGAACTGGCCAGCTGAGGACGGGAGCATGTGTCGCACTACTGCCCTTCCCATGCACAGCTCAGGGGGCTTTTCACAGTGCCTGCTGAACCCCCCCAGTTGCACGTCACCCCCAAAGCAGTCCAGTGCCTAACAGGCAGAGTGGAATTCTTATGCAGTAAATGTAGTCAATTAGATTTCTAACAGCTGTAGAAGTTTTTTATCAATATCCAATGGGACAGAGACCCTATTATTTATTTTGTATTATTCCAACCACACGGTCTGTGCTTACCTAATAATGATAGCAAACCCAATGGGATGTTGTAGATAATGCCTGTGAGGTTGCTAGGAAGAGACCAACTCTGTCAACACAACATTGTATCCATGGCAACTTGCAGTTAATCATTTGATTTTTCAGCATATCCAAAGGTAATTGCTTTTTATTTTCCAGTTTTTGTATGTTCCTGGTTTATTATAGCAGTAATTAGTGTCAAGCTGGGCATTTCCTGGGTGGTAATTACTTGCTGTATTAAGGATACAGGGCTGTGGCTCAGGTCCTCAACTTCTCCAGCTATTTTTTTAATAACCAGAAAAGGCTTCATCCTGAGGTCATCATTGCCTAATTAAAGTGTTTTTGGTTAATTCTGGTAATTGTTCACAGATATTTGCTAAGGCAATATGCTGATGGGGAAAATGGCACAACATTTTGTTTAGTAAGACATGAGCATTGGGCCTAAAATATCATCCTGGCTAGAGACCATCATTTGAACATATGTTCCATTTGCTTCACAAAACAATAGCCATGCACAGACATTCAGGCAAATGTTGATCTTCCTATATGTTGAATTACCCAGTGCTGTAAACTGAGCAGACCTGTAAAGCAGAACTATTGGTGCAAAATGATATCTTGATTCAGATGTTTTGCAGACTTACAACATGTTTGTCTGGGTTGGTGTCTCTTACTGATTTGGAGGTTTATCACAAAGGATGCAGATGTCCATTAACTTTTCCCCAAACTAGGAGTTCTAGTGAGTGGATCTAGTCCTTGCTGTAACAAAAACATTTTTGGCAGCTTGAGTGAAAAGGATGTTGAGGAGGAAAGCTGTCAAGAGCTGCTGTCTGCACTTTGGGGAAAAACAAAATGACAGGAACAAAAAAGGGGAAAAGATAAGACTCTGTGACAGGAAGCGTCTGTAGTGTTCTTAATTTCTCTTGTCGCCAGGGAGATTTTAAGAGTTATTTTCTGACAGGGACAGTGATTGGCTAGTTGGGGAAACCTGTTTTCATGGAATGACTTTGTGAGTGAGGCTTGTACTGTAGAATATTTATTATGACAGACTTTTGGTTTGTGTGTGTGTTTTCAGATGGGTGTTATATAGTACACATAAAATATTAACGATATCAAAATGTTTTTGTATTGTGCTTTAACCTTAACACCTTGCAAAGCACAAATGGGAATACTATGACCTTGTTTAGTATAGTGGGCAGTGAACTCTGTCATAACCTACTTGCAGAATACTGCATTGCTGGCTTTCAGTATGGCACCTTTGTTATACATCCTAAAATATCTTTTGTACAGTGCTGTGTAATCAGTTGGTGTATGAGCCCTTAGTGTCAAAGTAGGTACGTTTGGGTCTAATGAGTACTTCTGCTTATGAAGCTTCAGTAATAGGGCAGTGCAAATTTACAGTATTTAGGTTCAGCTGGTGATTCAGGGCAACAGATGTAAGTTTCTCATGTGATGTAATGATGACAGATGGCCTAGAAGGGCTAACTCCTTTTATAGAGGTGAAGTATACCTGATTCTTCTTTGGGCAGAAGCTGTCCAATTTTTCAGCTTTAGTAAAATGGTTTTGCATTAAGGAATACGATCCATTAGGAGTTTGAAATGTATACAGTCAAACTCCATTCACATAGTCCTTCCCATTGGCTTTCAGCCCTGATCTTACAAGTAACAAGATGGGTTCCATAAAATCTCCCCATCTTTTCGGTACGAGTCCATTGAATATTGTGGTCTTGCAGTAGCGGGACCATAGTTAAGGTGGCATTAGAGTTTTCTGTTTTTCATGAATCTGTACCTCAGTGTCTCACTTTTTTTCCCCTGAACACTTTTTGTTAAAAACACTATGGGGAAATTTGAACCAAATATCAGGTGTGTGTGTGGGTGGGTGTGGGTGTGTGTGTGTGTGTGTGTAACAGCCTCCAATGTGTATTTTGTGTTATTGGGCTGTTTGGGAAATTTGGTAAAACTGGAACATCAGAAACCTGATTCCCTCCAACTCCACACAATGCACATTTCCTGTCCCCTTCTGCTGCCTGAGAAGTAATATTGTGACATCAGAGATAATTGGCCATTCATCACCCCCTTCTTCCAGTTCATTTGCATACTTGGGGAGAGTTACTATGGCCCCAGTTATCATGGCAATGGCTGCCTTTAATAACTGATGTACCTCAGATGACCAGAACATTGTAAAAAAGAAGGATCCCAGGAGGAGCCACAATGAAAGCAGACTGGGTTATGACAAGCCCCAGCTGAGCTCCTTTGGGGTTTGTACTGATGTAAGTTACGCTGTTTCTTGTCACAGGATCACTTTTGTGACTTTCCTTAGATAGGATTACCATGACAATAAGATACAAAATTCCAGTTCATTTTCATGTATGTTGCTTCTTACAAATTGGGGTTTGAGGCTTTCTAAATATTTTGCTTTTTATAAAAGGTGGGACATGGCAATTGTGAGCCCCTACTTAGTTTTCTGTTAGACAATTTAAAAAAATAATCATCTCCATAGTGTGAAACCTGTATATTTGACATACTGTTTTTTCATGACATTAATTTCCCCCAAAATATAGGGAGATTTATTGAATTCATGTTGACATATTTACGTGATATGTTGAATTTTCTATAAACAGTACAGCTGCAATTTACAAATGCTATATAAATCAATGTACAACATAGTTTCACAACACACATTTATATGTATATAAAATGTTTTCTATTAAAAAATTAAGGATATTCAAAATCAAAAAACTTCTTTTAATGTTAGTTAAGGTTTGCTGTCATCAATAAACTAAATCATATAAAATTAGGAAATTCAAAGTTACGGATAAAAGGTTGAGAAGGAACAGCTCCTCAAGGAATCCATTTTAATGCACTTAGAAGAGAGGAAGGTGATCAGGAACAGTCAACATGGATTCAACAAGGGAAAGTCATGCCTGACTAATCTGATTGCTTTCTGTGAAGAAATGACTGGCTTTGTGGATGTGGGGAAAGCGGTGGACCTGATATACCTTGACTTTAGCAAAGCTTTTGATACAGTCTCTCACAGTATTCATATCAGCAAGTTAAAGAAGTATGGGTTGGATGAATGGACTATAAAATGGATAGAAAACTGGCTAGAGCATAGGGCTCAACAAGTAGTGATCAATGGCTCCAAGTCTAGCTGGCAGCCGGTCACAAGCGGAGTGCCCCAGGGGTCATTCCTGGGGCCGGTTTTGTTCAGCATCTTCATTAATGATCTGGAAGATGGGGTAGATTGCATCCTCAGCAAGTTTGCAGATGACACTAAGCTAGGGGGAGTGGTAGATACCCTGTAAGGTAGTGATAGGATACAGAAGGACCTAAACAAACTGGAGGATTGGGCCAAAAGAAATCTGATGAGGTTCAACAAGGACAAGTGCAGAGTCCTGCACTTAGGACAGAAGAATCCCATGCACAGTTACAGACTGGGGACTGATGAGCTAGGCAGCAGTTCTGCAGAAAAGGACCTGGGGGTTACAGTGGATAAGAAGCTGGATATGAGTCAGCAGTGTGCCCTGGTTGCCAAGAAGGCTAATAGCATATTGGGCTGCATTAATAGGAGTATTACCAGCAGATCGCGGGAAGTGATTATTTCCCTCTATTGGGCATTGGTGAGGCCACATTTGGAGTATTGTGTCCAGTTTTGGGCCCCCCACTACAAAAAGGATGTGGACAAGTTGGAGAGAGTCCAGCAGAGGGCAACAAAAATGATTAGGGGGCTAGAGCACAAGACTTATGAAGAGAGGCTGAGGGAATTAGGCTTGTTTAGTCTGCAGAAGAGAAGAATGAGGGATTGGATAGCAGCCTTTAACTACCTGAAAGGGGGTTCCAGGGAGGATGGAGCTAGGCTGTTCTCAGTGGTGGTAGATGACAGAATAAGGAGCAATGGTCTCAAGTTGCAGTGGGGGAGATCTAGGTTGGACATTAGGAAAAAGTTTTTCACTAAGAGGGTGGTGAAGCACTGGAATGGGTTACCTAGGGAGATGGTGGAATCTCCATTTTTGGAGGTTTTTAAGCTGTGGCTTGACAAAACCCTGGCTGGGATTATTTAGCTGAGGTTAGTCCTGGTTAGTCCTGCTTTGAGCAGAAGGTTGGACTAGATGACCTCCTGAGGTCCCTTCCAACTCTATGATTCTATGAAAGTCAAGAACTCACAAGTTGAGAAATGCCAGAATTAATATTGCCCATGCAATTCAGCCCCCATATGTGTATATGTTATGATACAGTTTTCAATTACCAATACCCTGGAGACGTGGATCATATCTCTGCTTCTGCCACCGAGTTCCTATGTAATGCCTGAAAGGTCACTTACACTAAACTTTTCGCAATTAATCACTTCTGCATGTAATTAAAGGCTGTATCATATGTACAGGAGGGATGAATTCAGGTTGCATGGACAACATTCATTCTGGCATTTCTTAATTTGAGTGCTTTACTTAGCAAACTTTTAATCCTTTTTAATCCTTAATTTGTGTTTCCTATAGTTTTTTATTGATGAAAGGAACTTTAACGAATGTTAAACAATTTTTTTATTTATGAATAGAATAGGCAACGGGAGGAAACTGCAGATTACTGACCTTTAAGTCAGAGGGTCTGGTGATAATGGAAATTGAAAGGTGAATGTGCGCACAGTTTGTGGTAACACTGGAACTTTCAGTGAAATTGTGATTCTGTGTAAACAAGTACAGTTCCACAGTTGCTGTTCTCACAGAAAAGACCCATTTCTGGCGCAAGAGGAAAACCTGTTTGGGAAAACAGGCCTAACCTAATTTAGAGACCTAACACAAAGTAAAATCCCTTCATAAAGGCCTGCAGTTCTTGGGATGCTAATTCTAAACAAGTTGAACAACACAAAATAAGCAATGAAAATACATACGTTGGGAACCCTTTTTCATAGAATGCAAATGCTTTTCAGCATTCAGTAGCAGCAACTCCCTTCCCAGAAGTCCACCTTCTTTATTTGTGCTTTGGAAAATTGGATGCATTTGTCCTGCTTTTTTCTTTTGGGCTCCTCGTACAAAACTACCACTTCTGAAAAATTGGAAGCATCTACACCATATCCTTTCCCCTGCTGCAGTCTAACATCCCTGAAAGATTCAGAGGTTAAAGAAGCTCTAAAACACAACTTGCACATTTTAAAACTTGAACAGGCTACTCCAGATCTTTAAATCCATTCTAATTATCTTAGCTGTAACAACAACTCTTTATCCTATTTAAACTGCCTGTCTCCCAAGTTTGATATGGAATGTATGCAGTATACATTATTCATTAAAGTGTTATCTTGGGATGACTAGCTGGGCAGTGATTGAAGCAGTGAGACTGTTGGGCACTTACACTATTCTCTTTATTTCTTTTAGGAATCAAATTGCTGTGGTAAATATATCTTTGAGTGTTTGGGGGAAATAAGATAAAGAATGATGATAATGGTCTACTGGCTGTAACACGAGTGCTTGTTTCAGTTATTATTGCAAAATGAACTTTCTTCGTTCTGAGCATCCCTGGAGAATAGATGTATTTGTTTCCTCATTCATTCAATGCATTTAGACTGAGGATTTTAGTGTTTAGAGGGTGAGCCTATCAGGTCTCAAAGGTTTACTCTACTGTAGAGTGCATTGGCATTGACACTACTGCTGCAATCCCCCTGCACGTCTGTAACACATTCCTCAACACGCAGTGGTGCCCAGATAGTCCCATCATCATCAGAACTATAACTGCACGTGCACTTGCCCTGTGCACAGCTAAGAACAGTTGCATTCTGTGCTGCATCCCTCTACCTTTTGTACTGCCAATGAGGATGCCAAGCAGATGCAACAGCACAATTGGTCCTCCCAGTATGCTGCCAAATGCCCCTGACTGGGCCCAGTCCTAAGCTGTGTCATCTTTCCAATAACTTCACTTTTAGCTGTGTGCAGAGATGTGCCCAATTGAGGAAATAGTCTCCTTTTCCACTTAGATACTTGGAACCACATATAGTTTCACTTAACTTACAGTATTAATGAACAGTAAGGTAGCATCTTTCAAGATCAGAAAAGAAATCTCTTTATTGCTTAAATGGCCGGAGATGACTGATGTATGGCTTATAGAGTGATCCCTGTGCAGCATCATTGTCTGTTTTACATACCAAGGCTCATTTGCTGTGTTGCTGAAAATGTATAATGCAAAACCTTTAAAATGTCTGGTCTTTCTAATTTCCTCTGTTAGAGCATCAATCCAAACACCTGGGTTTCCTTTTTTGACAAAGAGTTCAATAGCAAGACTCACAGCTCTAACCATTCTCCTTCTTCCCTGCCCCCTCCCCCTTTGTCCTCAACAGCAACAAATTGTTTTACTCTGGAAAACATCTATGGAAACTGCAACTACAAAAAACCCCAGTATACTAAATGCAAGATACATGTATCTCCATTAATGGCCTTGTTTTGTTCTTTCTACATCAAGAATTGCCACCATCTCCACTTCCTCGTTTCTTCCTCAACAGTTGAAGCCCTGGAGAAATCTCATTTTGCTGCAGTTATAGAAACATTAGCACCCAGAGCAATAGATTTCAGCCAGATTCCTCTTCTGGAAAGCCATTAAACCCTAACCTGAGTCTAAAATCATTCTGACAGCTTTCCCAAGTGTCCCCTTGGATTTGTCATTACAGATAATATTCCTACAAAACAAAGTATAGGGATCCTTAATCAAAAGTTTCTTCCTTTCAGTCTAATGCTCCTTGGATTAGAAAAAATCAGGGAGAAGAAACCATTCTAATTCTTCTTCTTATCCATCTGCTTGAGAAAAGAATATTCCTCTTGTGAGCTCCCAGGAGATATTTTTAGGACTGTCGCTTGAACTGTGAGCAGGTATTTAAAATATTGTATGACATAATTTTCCTGATGAGAAGCTAGACAGTTCAATGAGATCTATATTACCTCTAGGAATTGGGTGGTGGGGGTTCTTCCTTTTACATTTAATTGAGAGAGGGACCTTTCAGTTGACTTGAGTTATTCTGGCTATTGAAAATTTCTTAAATCTCATCATAAAATACTTTATAGACTACGTAAAATTAGTCTTGAGGTACGGATAATTTTTCCTTAAAATGAATCAATAGTGCACATATGTATCAAGAAATCTTCCATCTTCATAAAATAGTATTTCTTTAAAAAAATCCACTGACATAAAAATTGAATGCTGCTTTCAGGAAAGGTTGTGTTGTCTCAACTCTATTGGGTACATAATTTATTAATAGGCTGTCACATTATCACCTGAGACCAGAGCGTCCCTGCATATCTTGGGAGCATTTCTTGTATTTTAAACATCTTCCAGGGCTAATGTTCCCAGCAATGAGTTATTCTGTGATCTCCATCATTTGGGAAAGAGTCCATACTATATCTGCCTATACTGACCATACAATCATTTTTGGAGCCATCAGAGAGCAAAAGGCAAGCAAGATAATATACCCTATACCTATACTGTATAATCGCCAAGCTTAGGTGAGTTCAAAGCAGTTCTGTGCTTAAAAAAAAAAAAAAAAAAAAAGCCTCAATAGTTTCATTGCCTACAGATGTCAGATAATGGATAGTTTAATAAAAGTTGGCCATTTTTTAGTGACAATGAATCTTTAATACACAGTATTTACACCTAGGGCTAGACAGCATACCCAAATATTTAGCTACCGAGGGTATCTAGTGTGATGTATGGATTATGGTTACCTTTAAATCCTGGAAGATTCTGTTTTAAGGAGCTATCCAGACTCCGTGCTATCAATGTTGATACTTCCTGAGAGACAGAATAACAATTGAAACTTGAATGAAGTTCTGATGGACGACTTCAAAAAAATCTGTTGCTAGGACTTGGTTGCTGATAAGACTGACTGTCTCACTGACTGTGAGAATGTCTGTGTTGTCTTCATGCTAGGAATATGGGATCCACTAAAGGGGTGGAGATGCATCAACTCTTCGGAAAATAAAAGCCTTTCACAAAGCTATTTTAGCCCATTGGCATTTCACAAGTCAGTGGTGATTAATTATGGGCAGAAAGGTAAAGTAAAGTAATGAATTAGGAACTGCATAAGAGACAGAAAACACACAGTAAGAATAAATTAATAACTTCTAAAATGGCAAAAGGAAACTATATGGTGTTCAAGCATCTGTACTGGGAATCATGCTATTTAATACATTTATTAAGGAGCTAGTAGAGGTGGTGAAGAGTAAAGTGGAAACACTTACAGGTGACACAAAAGATTAGTCAAGACTAGAGAGAGGACTGAAGAATTTCAGACTGATCTAATAAAGCTCGGTGAATGGGCACCATGATGGTATTCATTTAACAATTAATTTCAACACGTAGAAGTACATTGGAAAGAATAACTTGAACAATTCATCCACATTGCTGGGTTTTAAATTAGCTAACTATTCAGGAAAAAATAACTAGGCATCATTTTTGGACAGCTCAATGAAAACCTCTGCTAAGAGCACAGCACCAGACAAAAAAGCAAACAAATTATTAGGCTGTATAAAGAATGAGATAGAAAATAATACCGACATTATTAAAATGTTGTGTTATAAATCAGTGGTATCCCTCACCTGGAATACCGTGTTCAGTTCTGATCACTCTGTCGGGGGGGGCAGGAAAAGCAGAAATAGAGGGGATTCAGAGACTACCAAAGAATATTAGTGGCATGAAAAGATTTCTGCATGACAGGAGGTTAGAGAGAGGGGGAATGGCGTGAGAGAGACAAAATAACTAATAATACGGAGAAGGGAATTTTGGCAATCCTATTTACCCTCTCATAATACAAGCATGACAAATTGGGGGTTCTGTCTGTCCACTTTGGAATTCTGGATGATTTTTTGAAATTGTATCATGAAATTGTGTCTTAGAAAGTGAATATGTATGCATGAGTTACCAGGGTTGTGTCATGTCTCTGCCAGGCCAGAAAGAATGGTGAATGATCAGCACACAACGATCATCTCTTCAAAGTAAAACACCTTGGAACAAGAGGTTTGTTCTACCTAGGAGATAACACTTTCTCCTTTTGTATGATCTGTACTCTCCTGTGCTTTATCTGTTAAGTAAAGAGCATAAAGTTGATAGATGAAACAAAATGTTTGTGTGTTGAGTGCTTCACAACAGCTGTGTGCCCCGATGGAGTTAACCTGTGAACCAGAAGTTCATACCTTTGGGGTGGAGTTCTGGAAGATGGGTTGTTCAAGTAATGGGGAGTCTGAAAGCTCAGTGTTGTATCCAGAGGGGCTAGGAGGCTAGACATCAGGTTTCTGCACTCAGAAGGGGGTGCCAGATAGGTCTGAACCCTGAGACTGTGCCTAGGGTCCCTAAGATTGGGGCAGTGGCTGGACTCCGTTCAGGCTCCAGCAGCTTAATACACTTCTGGGACTCCAGAGTGCAGAAGCTTGCATTCTCTTCACATCAATCCTTGTGGTTGGTGAGGAAGGAGCACTCACTAGGACCTGTGATGTTGCCTTGACCATATCAGTAGTTGAAACTGAAAGACAACAGATTTAAAACAGGTGAAAGGAAATTGTCTTACACAATTCATCATTTTAACATATTGAATTAATTGCCACAAGATAACACTGAAGCAGACATATTAGTAGATTAATCTAAGACATGATACTGAACTGGCTAGACCACTGCTTTGATCTAGCATAACAATTCCTATGTCACTCCTATGTCATGTAGCTCTTCACTTATATATAGCAAACAATGTGAAGATTATCCTGAAACAGTCTATCAAGCTCTCATATTCATCGGAATGTCCTCTTTTGGCCCTAAAGATAGTCCATAAAGCAGGAAAGATAAAAAGAAGGTTGGCAGTCTGAGCAGTTAAGCCATGCTTCTCAGAGGAGTGACTTCAAGTAATTGGTGTCATGCCAAATCCACCCAAACTGTGTCTTGCCACTCCAAAGTTAATGCTAAGGCATCAAGTTTTGCAACCGTTACAAGAAGTGAGAAATATTTTTGTTAAACGCTTCACAAATTTTACTATCAAATTATTTGCTCGTGCTGTGCTATTAGTGGAAAATTCTCAGTTGCTTTTCCAAGTACAGTAGATTGGATGGGAACGTCAGACATGGTGTTTAGCTGCAAGGTTCTCTGAGAATGAATGTCCTGGTACTAGTGGATAGGTATTTGCATGTCTCCCAAACAAGTTCTCTTGAGATACTAGTATGATTCGGCCCAGGGCCAGATCCTCAGGGAACGTAAACTAGCAAAGCTCCATTGAATTAAACAGAGCTATGCCAATTTATAATTTTCACCATCTCAGGATATGGTTCCCACTATCTGGATTGATGTTCTCATTAGTGAGAAAAGGAAATTTTGTCCTTATCTGTATATTGAGTTTCTGCTAATTAGATGTACCAATCTGGAGCTTCTCCATATGTTGTTTATCTTGATTAGCCCTATTTGTGCATTCTTTGGGCAATGTGCAATTGTTAAATATTTAACTGTGGTTTGATGGCAGTAGCAAATGCAAAAGAGGGCAGATTATAGCAAAAAGTTGTGCCAAAATCTAGGTCTAGCAACTGGTCCATCTGCCTGTGTGCAGAGTGGGAAACTCCTCTGTTTGGATGGTATACTAAATTAGCAAAACCTCATTTTGCAGGTAAGGACCAACTGTATTTATTCACTGCACACCTATATTGTTCCAGCAGTATTTTGCATCTTTGCTTATGCTTTTTTCCTAACTGCTGATATTAACTGTCTAGATATTTAAGAATGAATTTATCAAGATTGGCTCTGTTATGAGGACGAGAGTGCAGTTTAGGAATCTGTGGAAATACTTTATTTAGTTCCAGGAACTTATGGAGTCAGAGTCCTTTACAATTTTGAAGAACATTTTTCTTCAAAATGATGAACCTATCTTTAAGAGAAATTCATGCACAAAACTGGCATTAAGGTAACATTTAATGTTGTGACACAAACTGATAAAGGAAATGTTATTAAAGTAGACACTCCACTTGATTCATAATCATGTGTCATCTTGGACACCAAGAATCCCGTTGGCTATTTGACTATAGGCTACCCCAGTAAGTGTAAAATGTGCATAATGTGTAAAATGTAAACATTACTTAATACTTGTATCTTCCTGGATAGGCAAATAAACATTACTTGTGTTTTTTTAATTCACTTCCCCAAAAAATTCTGCATGTCTTAAGCTTTGTTCTCACCTTGTAGTTAAAGGGGGAGGGTGACTACAGCCACATCTGACCACTCTTACCACGATAGTAGTGTAAGTACTGTTTGATTCTCAGGTCAGGGTGTTATGAGAAGTCATTCTGACTCTTGAAATGACTAATGATTGGTGTCTTCCTTTGTTCTGGATCACTATACTGTGGATGGCATCTTGGTTTCTGTGTTCACTTATGTCATTGAGAACAGCTCCTTTCACTGTATATTTTTCGTTCACATGCTTTCTCCTTTCATCCTGTAATATGCAGTTAAAAATTGTTTGTAATGCTAAAGGTTTCCAGGAGAAATTGCAAAACAGAAATCTGTTTTAAAGCCACCTTTCACATTATACGGCTATTACTGCTGCTCACCAGTCCCAGAATCTGATTAATTCTAGTCTGGAGTGCATTTTCCAAACCAATGGCAAGACTGGGGCAAAGCATTTTATTTGTCACAAAGAAATAATGCTACTGCACTGACGGTTGGGGGGAAGTGAATATAACTCATTGCATGATGTGAAAATCAGTGAATGGAGATAAAGGAGAAAATTAACGTCTCCACTGAAAACAAAGGAGTCCTTTATGACTCAGGAACTGACAGTGGGATTCTGAGCTTTTAATTTTTAGTTCATTGGTTCAAAGTCAGTCCAATTGTGTAGTGCCTAGATTCCTGGAAATGGTTACTTGATAGCTGTTTTGTGGCCTATAAATAGGTAGTCTTAGTCAGATATCCACGTCACAACTTGCACCCCGTGTTGTTTCAACAAAGGAAATGGAATAAGCTTGCATCCTTGTTACCCCCTCATCTCGCTAAAGGAAATCTGACAAACCCTAGTGGCAAAGCTTGCCTGTGCTATATCTGTCCAGATGATAAATACAGCAATATATCTGTAAGTACTTGTAGTTTTTAGTACTTGTATATTTTTAGATGAATTCTTAAACTTCTAATAGCTACACACATCTACTTTAGAGGGATGGTGCAACAATTAATCCTATAGCTAGAAGGGAAGCTGTAAAATATATAGCAGATATTTGTATACATGAATAGACATACCATACCATGTTCCCTTATTCCTTCAGTTTGGCAAGAGCAAAGAAATCTGAGCAAATACCAGAAAACAGATCAAGGCAAAACAAGTTTTCAAAAGGAGTTTCTTATTTTGGATGCTGCCCTGAAGAAACTTTGACCTTAACAAGTGCTGATTACCTGGCGGTCTCTGTTGACATCAGTGGTAGTTGAGAATGGGTCTGATTTTTAGAGATGCTGAGCAAAGTGCACGTCAAGTTGCCTACCCCAACATTAAGATACCTATCAATCAATAATTACTTGTGAAAATTTTGTCCTAACAATCTTACTGGTATTACTCAAGATGCTACAGCATACCAGGACATATGATTTCAGCCAAACAATCATTCCAGAGGAAGTTAATAAGAACTTTAATTACATTTTTTTTAAAATTAGGGCTCTGATTAGAGAGAGGTTGGAACCAAACCCCATTTCCAAACACTCCTGAACATTGAAATTCAGATATGGATCTAAAATTTGTGGCTCAGGGTCATCACTAGTTTAACTGTAGTTAATGTATGATAGTTTATATGGACATGGATTTTTCTAATCACAATTCCCCATCAGGAATGCTATGAAATTAATCTGCAGCCATCAGTCTTAAGTTTATGATATGAGTTGACTTCTATGGGAGTAAATTTATTATCCTAAGGAAATGACAGTGGAAATGCATTCTGGTTTGCTTCCATAGTGTCTTGAGTCTTCCAAGTATAGTAGGTTGCTTTCTTGTATCAACTTAATGGATTGTCATTATGTCTCTATGCTGACAGAATCTTTTACTATCATTAAACAGAACTAGGCATTTTTTTTCTGGTTGCCTTTCATAGGCTGAGCCTATGTATTACTTTAGGGCATAAAACATGAGTTAAAATTATTGTATTACTGAAACTTCCATTGCCAACCACAGCCTCACACAGCTAAATCCCTAAATAAAAGGGGCATTCCCAGTTCAATCACTACCTGAAATTTACTTTCTCCGAAGGAAGATAAATCCAGTGCAGCAGAGAGAGCATGTATGTGGTGTGTATCTTAATAAGATTAACATACTTATGTATACAACTTTCTCTATATGCCCATTGTCATAACATCAATGCTTCATATCATTAGAACAAACAATTACAAAAACACATAATGTCCAACTCTTCTCTTCAACTAAACCATTGAATAAACTGTTCCTTTCATGCTACCCAACAGACAGTTGACTAGAGATCTGGTTGAGCAGATAATTCATTTTGCTGCTCTCTCTTCTGAGGCCTGCAAATTCCCCAGACAAGTGCACTCATTGTAGAATTGCCTGCTGCCATGTTTATGGACTGGAAGCAGTGACACCTCACATACCATTGCATGGTGACTTTTTTGTTGTTGCAACAAACAATGTGAATGGATTTTTTCCCTTAAAAGTCATTGGTTATAGGACTCAAAGGTCACCATTGATCAGTAATGTTACACCACTTTGACACATATGAGATATGACCTTTTTGTGGTAATATAGCTCATCGTTTATTCTTTACTAATGTGAATTGGAGTATTTTTGGTTATCAGTACAGAGGGAAAAACCTGAGGGGGAAGGGAGGGGGAACAGAAATATGTATTATAAGGTAACCAAGTATGAGGGAGGCCAGAAGTACACAAATTTTCTTTGCAGTCTTCTCACCTATAGTTGTATTATACCCTAGTGTACTTCCAATAAATAAATAAATATTGGGAGTGCAGTATTAGGGGCCAGCTCTGTGCCCAGAAAAGAAAATGAGAGTTTGGAGTGAGATACAGTGGTGCAGATGAACACAAAGATCGAGGAAAAGCACTTTTAGTCAAAACAAGGGAAGTGGCAGATTAAACCTGTAACTTTTGGACACTAATATAGCAGGAAATAAGCTTAAAAGCAGAATTACTAAACTGTCACTAAACAAATTGCTTGTGAACAAAAATAAGGAGTCAATAAATATGGTGGAACAAACAATATCAAAGTGATTTGACTAGATTAGGTTATGAGCAGATAAGTGGCTCATGTAATTTAATGGAATAAAGTGGTGAATCTAGAGAACAAAAATAGTCATAGCAGGGTTCCTGCTTTAGTATCTCACAGGGGCATAGTTTTTAAACTAAAAAACCTATCATGTGAGACCCCTTCATAAACTGCTTCCCAGTCACCTTGAAGCTGTAGTAAAGGTTAATGATCAAACTAATACTAAATATAGAACCCATCTAGTGGGCATTGTTGATAAGACTCTTTTATAATAGACTGGTACATGAACGTTTATTTTCTTAATTACGATTGATATTTATTTTTTAACTTATGATGGATGGCTAGAAAGGACTGTATGGGTATTTATAAGTGTGTAAACTTGGAAAGGATACTTGTGATTACCTGCAAACCTATACGCTACATCCTCTAATCCATCATTAGAATTTATTCTAACATTGCAAATCAATCAGCATCTTAAAATCGCCACTTTATGTATAATATATAAATCAACCTGCCACAGAAATGTTTTTTCCTTTTCTGCCAAAAATAGCATTTTCTCCTGAAAATTACATCTCCTTGAAGGTCAAGATGGGGAAGATACTGTTCCTGAGCCAGACACAGTTCTTCTCTACATAAAAATGTCATGATTTCAACGTCATCACCCTTGAATTTCTTGCCAAGCTACAAATGTGAGATTTTAACCATTTTTTAAAATTACCTTCTTCCCAGTGTGACATAAAACTAGAAAGTAGGTGCTGAGATAGCTGGCTTTACAGTTGTAACATCTTTATGTGCAGAGAAGCTATTTTAGCTCACTCTGAGAGGTTTGAAGGGTCCCCTCTGAGCCCCGTACAGCTGTATTATTAGATATGATCATTAGAATGATTGTATGCACATACACATACATATGATACATGTTTATACATATGCACAAATATGATGTATAGGATATACCTGGTGTGATATGTGGGTTTTACCAACAGGAGTGCAATGTGCAGTACCTCTTGGCAACTTCTATGGACAGCTTCAAATATTTTTATGGGAAAATTAGTTTGTAGCTCTTTTTAAAAATTGAAATGTAAAATTATGGTAAGTATTAACCAGTTAAGGGCTAGATTATTTTTTTTAAGTATATGCAGGTAAATGACCAGTTATCTAACTAGTCATTTGTGCATATAATTACTGAGAATGCTTATATAAATTATGCTAACATGTTTTTGTGCAAAAGACTGCTTAAAGATACATGTTTAGCTTAAATACAAATATGTGGATATATAAGCAGTCCACAACATAAAAGTATAGCATAGTATTTTACAGCTGATCAAATCAATTCTACAATACAGGGTCTATGTAATGAATTATGACTAATGAAGACCATTACGTCCTCTTACTATTCTCTCTCTAAGGTAAATACAATTAAGAGCTATTAGGAATGTTAGGATTTAGCAAGACTTTTAGAATTCGTTGAAATTCGTTTATTCATATTTAATCAAAGGCAGAACGATCAGCAAGTATCAGAATGTAATGAACTGCTCTACCCTTGTCATGGTTGACTAATGAAATTATGCCTGTCACTGTTCATAACTCAATAAGTATAACACAGCTAATCCTGTTTGTAAGATTCCTTTGCAGTACCATGCATTCCTCTTATGAGAGTTTTTTGTATATATACCCTGTCATGGGATGGGCCTCTTTATATGGGTTAATTTTCTGGAAATAACAATAAAAAGATTTTGAGTGTTTTTAAGAGAAGTTTAAATGTCAAGAATAAAATAATCAGATTTAATAGTCCAGCAAATGTACAATATCAATGGACTGTTTCTTTTATAAAACAGTACAGGAAGTAGACAGACTAAACCATAATCTTTGCTCCCATTGGGAGGATGCCAAAAATATCCATCATATATCTCTCTCTTGCTATGCCTGTCTGCTTTTAGAATCTATTGTGTCCTGTTCTCTGCACTGTTCTTCTCTGTGCTTGTAGTAGGTATGGAGCCTGCTGAACAAATTATTTGATAAACTACTGCACATGGTGCACTTTGAGTCACTCTCCAGACTGCTATCAAGCGAAAACATCTGAAATTACCAGTACGCAGGGGAAAACTGAGGAACGAAGAAAATCCTGACATTTTAATATTATTTATTTATAATTGGAGAATATTAGAGATGACCTGTCAGACGTACATGAAAGACCACCTTCATTAGATAGCCCTCTTTTCTAAACTCCTACTGCAAAATATCTTCATCTAGATTCTAGAAGAAATGTCAAGTACTTTTAGTTAGCATAACTCTGCTTGGCAAACAGTCTTCACTGGTCCTGTTGACTTATTATTGAAGAGAGACCTAACTTTCAGAAATACTCACTAAACACATCTTTCCTGCTGTAGCTCCCACTAGTAACAATACTGGGTGCCCTTGTCCATTAGGCACCATTCCTCCTCTGTTCTCCTGTAGGCAGGCTACCTAGATCTTCCTTGAATCGTGCATTGTCCCAGTGAAGAAGCAGGTGCCTCCAGCTGAGACTACCCCTTCCCCCAAGCCACGACCCCCATTCCAGGTCTCAATTTTCAGTGCAAAAATAACATTCCTAAAGGTGAATAAATGCAGAGTTGTAGCAAACCCTACATATTTCCATTTTGGGACCTATCTGCAGTCAGTGCCCTCAATCACTCCTCCTAAAGACTTCTATGGATGAGGGGCACGGAGTTGAAGGAGGGAATGTGTCTGAAATAGGTGGTTGACCCTTGCTTCAGACATTCTCTTATCTCAGCCTACAGCCATCTTTGAAAATCAGGATCAAAATTTCATCCTAGTGTGGTTTTGTTCTTTTATTTTTTTTAAGCCAGAGAATGCCATTTATTTTAATTTCCACAAACAATTCTGTAAGAATGATTTTGTATCTTATTGGAAATACGTATGAATCTTTTGTTGTAATTTGTCCATATAGGCACATTTGCAGCCCTGTACGCTGTGTGCTGCTGCAGTGCACTTCAGTCATCTGTTCTTAGTGTGGAATGCATGATTCTGACTCTGGGTCAATGTTAATAACTAGCTTGACATCTTCCAAATATTTTGTATTGATCCATTGAACAACCAAGTTTCTCTTAGTATTAATTGTAAAATAGTTTCCTGTTTCTCTTCCCTGTATATTTAACTTGCTGCTAAGGACCAAATTAGCATAGTAGGACATAAGGATTTACTGTATAGGCAAACACTATATGACCCTTCATCTCAGCCCATGTACATTTCTCTATATATCACCTCCCTGATGGGCTGAGATTTTCTTTAATCTCCTCTTGTCTTCCCACTAGCTTGTTTAATTGTCTGTTGAATTCTCTTAGATTATTGCCCTCTATGGTCTTACTTAGCACATTGCTCCATATGTTCACCACTTAATGTATATAATAGATCAAGCTAAATCACCTATTTATACTGTTCTGACACTAACTTCTCTTTGTGAGATCACAAACCTGAATGGTTCATGAATAACACAGGCCTGAGTATTTCAGGGACTAAATATTTACCATAACTTTTCAGTTTTTTCACAGATTATTCTTCTGCCTAATAATTTGCTCAGTGTTTTAAAGTTAGATGCACCTTATACATCTTCAAAGTTTTGGAGCAAGGTTTAAATGAGCAATTTAATAATTTTCCAATGATCCATTATCTATGAATTATTGATCATAATGGCTCTTGTGGGATATAACTTTTAAAGTAACTTCATTTTGTCTCTAAATTTGCATAACTGGAATTATACATACAATTTGGGAATTTAAGTCTGAGTGTACAAAGTTGTTTTCTGTACAAACACTTGGATAAAACAACACATTCCTAAAAATGTACATGTAAATTTAGACAACACTTTTGAAAAATGGTCCTGAGAGCTAAACATGTATGTTAACATTCAGATATGAACCTGAACTATCCAGTATATAAACTAAAACGGAATATTAGAATGCATATGAATATTTTTGACTAATGCCTAGGTAAAGGAATTTATTGGTAAACATGCAAAGATACCAAACCGTAGGATTGACTAGGGCTGTCCATAATTCTTGGAAGAAAATTTAAAAAATCCATGACAGAAGAGGTTTTTGCATTCATTTGGATTTCACAAGATGTGATAAATATAGTTAAATGCTTAGGGTGTTTTGTTTGTTTTCTGAAAAATGTCACCAGTTTAATATGAAAATGATATTTTTTAATATCAAAGTAGTCTTATTTTCAAGCAAAAACATCCCCATTCCTGAAACTTTGTTTTGACAAATATATTTTTAAACTTTATTATTATTGTTCTTCTATAAATACATACACAAGATGTAAATACCATATTAATAACATTCAATGTTCATCATTTGTAAAACCTGGAGGAACCGTCCCCCCCGACACACACACACACAAAAAAAACCCCCAAAACCCTAACAAACAAAACACCTGAACCCACGGAGGTCATGCACAGCATCAATTGTTAAAGTGACTAAATAGGTAAATAAGTGAGAACCAAACCTATGAGTATTGAGGACTAATCTATCCTAAACTGCAAAAGTATGTAATAGTTTCATGTTCGACCAGACATCCTCATATTTTTTCCAGGCATTTCTGTTAGACAAAGTCATTTTTTCCATGAATGCAGTAATAGAGAGCTCACTAAACCAGTCTGTATATGAAGGAGGAATTGCAGATTTCCATTTTCTCAAAATAACTCTTTTGGACACCAAATAGTTAATGAAATCCATTTCTTAATGTTAATTGGTAATACCAACCCATCCAGCACCTCTAAAATATCCAAGCTTGGAAAAGGAAAAATAGCAACACTGAAAGTTTTTGAGAGCACTGCACATGGTGTTCCAGAGCACGTGCATTTTGTGATAGAAGATGCGTGAAAGGTTGGTTGTTTGCATCTCCAACATTCACTGTGTGTTGCCAATCCAGTCTTAAACAAATGTTCTGGAGTCCATTAATACCTATTTAATATATTCTGGAAGAATCACACAGATAAAGAATTTTGAAGTATCTAACACATTAAGCCAGATATCCTCCCAGGTTTTTGTTGTGATAGTAAGGCTAAGTTATTTTTCCCATTTTTCTTTGAGATTGAGGCTGAGGGGGTAATGCAAAGCATTAAGGCTCCTATAAGTAATTTCTACAAAGTGGCTTTTGTTTCCGTATTTCTTAACATGTTCTTCTAAAGGTGAAGGCGTTGAAACAGACCAATTGTCCTCTATCCTTTCATAAATCCTTGAGTATAGACACTGAAAGAAGGAACTGTGAGATAGACTGGCCTCCTTTGATTACATATGCAACAAATATCAGCTACCGCTATCATCTTGTATTTATATCATTAATGTTCGTTAATCCTTTTTTTTTTTTAATCCAAATAGTTTTAAGCCTAGAGTTGGCCTTGATCCTGGGCACAGGTTATCCCACAGTGGCATGAGAAGAGGATTAGTAGAATGAGATGCTGTAATCATCTGATTGTGTTGCATGATGCCCCATGTAGATGCAAAAATTGGATTTTTCCTTAAGGGTGTGGGTAGCCTCTTAAGGAATGTAAAAGAAGAGAGGGAACCAAATGGCACAGCTAAGCTTTTCCTCTCAAACCAGGCCAGTGTGTATACAGAGTTACTGGAGAGGAACCACCTTACAACAGGACACATTTGGAATGCTAGATTTGGAATATAGATACAAATCTGGCAATCCCATACTGGTAGGTGCCCAGGATTTTTTTTAACAGTCTTGTGTGACAAGTGAGGCTGTTTTTTATCCCATATAAATTGCATGATAAGCCTATTTATTCAAGCAAAGACCAAAGGCAATAGGTTAATGATATAAGTCATTCTTTGGCAGATATTCATTTTGTCTATTTATTTTCTCCCCAGTAAGGATAGAGAGAGGAGATGCCACCTACATACATCTTTGACATTCCCTTTAATATATAGTCCATATTTATGGAAACAATTTTGGGAAGATTAGGACATATTTTAACTAAATAAGTTATTTCTTGCATATTGGAAAATTCTGAAACTGAGAATCTGATCTTTTGGATATACCCATTGCTTGTGATTTTTATTCCAATTAATGTGTAAATCAAAGATCTTTCCAAAAATATCAACTACATTCAACAATGATAGAATTGATGAGGATGGATTCTTCAATAGTACAAAAATTTCATCAGCATATAAACTGATATTGTATTCTTTACTGTCCATAGTCACACTTCAGTGGCTGAGTGAAAGAAAAATTTTTGAAAGGAAAAATGTGGAAAGGCAAGAGAGTTTGTGAAAACTTCCATTTTGTGAAAATGTTACAAAAATTGGAATGTTATGGTCATTAAATAGTCCAGAATGGAATTGCAAATAGATTTTTGGTAAATTGTCTGCAAAAATATTTTCTAACTTTGTACAACTATAGTATTGACTAATAGCAAAATGTATTTGTATATTAATAATGAGAGGGGAAAATCTTTGGAAATAGATCTTCATATTCTGTTTTCTTTTTTGTCACTCTAGGGTTCATGAATCCAATCTATCTCATGAACAATGGACATTTTGCCTACTTCCTGAGCTACTTTTTGCATTGCTGTCTTACTGGCTGGGCTTCTATTGTGTATTTTTCAGTTAGAGATTCTCTGAAACAGTGAGTCTAAAATCCCAAAGGTTTTATTTTCACACGAGATGGATGCTCAAAATTTGCACCCACCATCCTTGGTGTTGCAGGAAATAAACAAGAAGGCAGATTTCTGATTCTTCCTGTTCAAAGCTTTCCTCTGCAGGTCTTGCCCTTTCAGCAACAGTTCAAATGAACCCTTTATCTTTGCATGGGGGATCCTTAATCCAACTTCTATCAATGGTGTGAGATCTTAAGATTAAATGAGTTTGACATTTTCTGATTTAAACTGCACTCCCTCTGGGAAGTCTCTGTTTCTACTGTATGTCTGAAGGGTATTAGTATCAAAATAGTGATTAACTGTCAGTGACCAGACAGTTAAGTAGCATACCAAATAACTAACCACTGTAATACTACTGTGACAGAGTACTTGGAGTTAGCAGCCCAGTTTGCACTCTGATCACTCTGCTACCAATTAGTTCTCCAGAGAAGGCTAATTGCTGAATGAAATGTAATTAACTAAGCAGGATAGCAGGCTGGGTGAGTGAAAGAGCAAATTGGCACAGCGTCTGAAGATGGATTAGAAAGGAATGGGAAGGGAGAGCAAGGGGAAAAGGAGCAAGGCTAGTTAGCTGAACCCAGAGTCAGAGAGATCTCCAGGAAGGAAACCTCTTCTCTTCTTGGGCCCTGGAAGAAGGCAGAGGATATAAAGGATGTTGTAAATAATATTGCTGCACAAAACTGTAAAGATGTTGTGAAGGTAACATAAATAAACTGCACAGTGTGGATACCCAACCAGGGGAGTCTGAGTATGCTTCTGTGATGCAAGAAGGAACAGACTCCGCCCTGATTGATTACCCTCAATTGAAGATTGCATTTTTTCAGGTCAATGCCTTTTCCCAGCATTGCTTTCTGTTAATTTTCAAAGAAATGACAATACATTGCATAGTTTAAGTAAAGAACATGCATGAGGTTCATTGCAATTCTGTTTTACTCAGCTATGGACTCTTTCAGCATTTCCTTTTGTCTTAACGTTTCCCCTCACAAACAATTTTTATAACTTCTGGGTCACAGTTGGGTTCCAAAACATGTTATATTCTGAGTGGATGAGTATTTATTTAGAGATGACAATGTATTCTACAGCCCACTCTAACACTGAGTTCTTATGGATTGTGCATCTGCATTAAATATTACTGCCCCCCCAGTTGTCATTATTGTGGTCACAGGATGACTTGTAAACAGAATAATACTCCATTATCACTGCTCATATTGATGATCATTTAGTTTTTCTCTTTTTTTTCTCTCCCTCTTTTTTGGTATTCTGATACTTCAGAAATGGTATGTCTGCACCGACATCTTCAAAAATCTACTCAGTAAACAATGCCAAGTGAAACTTTAATTCTCAGGTACCCTATATTTCTAACCACTTCTGCGTGGGTAGGCCAAGGCTATGGTGGGTTCATAGAATGTTTTCCTTTCTTTTGTTAGAAGAGGGGTATTGCATTTCATTTTCTTTCAGGAATTTTAGACCTTATTTTTACCCACTGCTGGTTGATTGAGTAAGCCAAATATTGGTAATATTGGCTGAGACTGAAATGCTGACGAGCATATGGTTGGTTCTATGAAAATGTGACTAGCTACCGAAGTGAGAGACATGTCTATACTTTCTAAAGATAAAAGCTTCTCACAAAGTATAATTTATTGGTGATTAACTGCCAAATGACTTAACAGACTAGCTGCTTTTGTCTTTGAATGACCTCTCTTTGTTTTGCCGATGCCCACTGGTGTATTCCTGTCCTCAGAATTTATAAGAAATCTTTGTCAAGTATAAATGCAGAGGTAAGAGGATCAGCACTTTAGGGGGATGTGTTAGGCAGGGCTAAAATCAAAACGTCCAAAATTCCAATTTGATTATGGACTGCATCCTGATTGAAGTTGGAAAAGTGTACAATTGAAAATGAGATGATGAACATAAAGGATGTGTCAGTCACTTTATCTTGAAGGATGTATTATTGTTGAAACCCAAAGAAAACTGGTTCTATCAGGTTTAGTCAATGAACAGTTTAAGTAATACAGGCATGAGATGATGGATAGGGTAGTCCTCAACAAAAATGTTCATTTTTTTGAAGAATGTTCAGAAAACCTCTAGAGACCTGCACAGTTTAACAACACAGTCTAGGAGTTTACATTGTATTTGCTGCATGTAGTCCCTGAACTGTAAAATTTCACATTTCTTCATGAAGGAGTGTCAGTGCTATAAGAATACAATGTTATTCAATGGAATTTCCCTGAGAGTGAAAAACAGTCTCCTAGAGGACAGGTGAAAATGTAAGGACTGTACTATCTTATCAGATTGGTCTACACTAGCTATGCCAACTGAAATGGACATTCTGTAGGACTGGTTATAAATTTCAATTTTCTTGACAGTCTGATCTGAAAACATGCAAAAATATTTTCTGGGAAAACCTGTGTGGATATTTGAACCAATAAAGGTTCATAACTGCAGCCTCATCAGTTGTTAGTCATTTTAGAATTATTTGAGTGGAAGATATGTGGAAGATGATATGAACAGACAAAAGAATGAGAGAAGAAACAACAAATGAGTCAAGTAAAATAAGTTCGTAACTTGTGTCTGATTCTCCACCTCTCACCTTGTTTAATTCTGCACACCTACCAAAAATATGTAAAATACTACAGCTGATTTCATAGCTTTTTCACCCATTTTGCATTCACTTTATACAGTTGAGGTGGACAATAGTGGAGAATTGGATCTGTAATTGTTAATGAAAAGCAGCCAGGAAGGAAATCTGAGCCACAATACAGAAATTCTTTGATTTAAGATGTCAGCATTTTTGTCTATCATCAATGTAGAGCCAAATCAGGCTTTATGTACGTGTTTTGAGTGGGAGTCAGGGGACAATGGCAACTTCTCTCATGTTCCAAAGTCACAGTGGTACCATTCTACAAATGTTACTTTGTACTGGTGTTCCCCTTACACTGGGGCTTTGACTGGTCGGCCTGTGTAGGTCACTGTACTTTTGTCACCATTTTCTAAGTGCTATTTGGTGCTCTGGAAGGAGCTTTCAGGTAAACTACGTCCACTCCCTTACAAGTCCGTTGTGGACCTTCTCCATTTCTCCATATTTGGCCAGATATGTGGTGTTAATATAAGTGTTCTACTGGGACACTCATGTGGGTTGGGATTCTTGCATTACTTTATTTAGGACATCCTGTCTGAGGTCCAATAATATACCACCATTGTTTTCCATACAGTAATGGAAATGTTCTATGTTTAAGATTTTCAAAGGAGCTAAAATAGTGAGGCAAAAAGATCTTGCTGAAATTCAATGTTAATTGAACTTGACATTGAATCCCACCTCCATCCCCTTTTTTTTATGGTACTGTGACAGAGTGCTAGGAGCCTAGAGCTGACCCAGCACTCTGGTCACTAATGTATTAGCGGTTTCTCCCTGGAGTGGATCTGATTGGGAGATAGGTCATAAATGGCTTAATTGGGCAAGAGGCTGATGGGCTAATGAGAACAATGAACCCATCAGCTGCAGACAGATGAAGGAAAGGAAGGAAGTGCAAGGGAGGAAGCTGGCAAAAGCTAGGGGATACAGGGTCTCAGGATGGTGAGATCTTGTCCTCTCCCTCCCTGGAGAGTGGGCTGACGGGGAAGTTTACTTCCAATTGTATGTTGCTGCATGAGGCTGAACTGGGAGAAGGAACCCAATAAATAATACACTGGTGTTTATAAACTGAGAAGTGTCCAGTCTGCTTGTGGTGGTGTAAAAGGTGAAGAAGGGACCCTGTTATGAGTACTGTGTTGTGGCCTTTGACCTCTAAGTTTAGGGTGAATTCTTTACTACGCGGGCAAAATAACTAGTCTAACGAAACGTCATTTAAAAGATGGAAGCTGAGAAAGTGTGTCTGTTATGCATGTGTGGGTATATATATTTTGATGGATTTTCAAAAGCATTCAGTGTGGGCTTAATTATGCTCCCATTGAAATCTATGGTAAAACTCTCAGCTGCAAAGGGAAGCACTAGTGTTAGGCCAACATTGAGCACTGTTTTGAAACACCCATCATTGGCGTTGGAAGCTACATGCTACAGCATAATGGTAATTATGGTGTCATACAAAAATATAACTAGCTTCATATTACTTTTTGAAGCTGT
This sequence comes from Emydura macquarii macquarii, assembly GCF_026122565.2. Classification (NCBI taxonomy): domain Eukaryota; kingdom Metazoa; phylum Chordata; order Testudines; family Chelidae; genus Emydura; species Emydura macquarii. Next base: position 2,474,289 of record NW_027131105.1, on the reverse strand, counting down.
CAACTCACATGAGCTTTGGCAGCAGGCTCATTCTCACTTTCAGTGCTTTGAAATACCTTGTGCCTCATTTTATTGTTAATTATTTAACCACAAACCTGTTGGGATCTTACTTTATTTTCAGCAAAACCCTATTGAAAAGTTGCAGAAAGTATGCAGAAACTTAGTTTGTTTTTCCACATGTGCATTGTCTATCTTTAAAGATTTGGTTTTATACCTAAATAGCAGCTATCTGCTGAATGATGAAGTATTGAATAAATAAATATTTAGAAACAAAGGAATTATTTAATAGGGCACTCAACCAATTAAAAAATAAGTCTGATTAATCGCAGTTTTAATCACACTGTTAAACAATAACAGAATACCAATTTAAATTTATTATAAATATTTTTGGATTTTTTTCTATATTTTCAAATATATTGACCAATTTCAACACAGAATACAAAGTATATAGTGCTCACTTTATGGTATTTTTATAACAAATATTTGCTTTGTAAAAAAAATAAACAAAAGAAATAGTAATAGCAAATAAATGATGGCCACATAAACACCACCTTATACTGAAAAACCACCGACCACTATATGTACGTACATGCCTCCAACTTCCACCCAGGACACATCACATAATCCATTGTCTACAGCCAAGCCCTAAGATACAACCGCATTTGCTCCAATCCCTTAAACAAAGACACAAACTTACATGATCTCTATCAAGAGTTCTTAAAACTACAATACCCATCTAGGGAAGTGAAGAAACAGATTGACAGAGCAAGGCGGGTACCCAGAAGTCACCTACTACAGGACAGACTCAACAAGGAAAACAGAACACCGCTGGCCATCACCTACAGCCCCCAGCTAAAACCACTCCAACACATCATCAAGGATCTACAGTCTATCCTGGAAGACGATCCCTCACTCTCGCAAACCCTGGGAGGCAGGCCAGTCCTTGCTTACAGACAGCCCCCCAACTTGAAACAAATGCTTACCAGCAATTGCACACCATACAACAGAAACACTAACTCAGGAACGTACTTGCAAAAAACCCCGTTGCCAACTCTGCCTGCATATTTACTCAAGTGACACCATCATAGGTCCTAACCACATCAGCCGCACCATCACGAGCTCGTTCATCTGCATATCTACTAATGTGATATGTGCCAACAATGCTCCTCTGCCATGTACATTGGCCAAACTGTCTGTCTCTACGCAAAAGAATAAATGGACACAAATCAGACATCAAGAATGATAACATTCAAAACCAGTAGGCGAGCACTTCAATCTCCCTGGACACTCAGTAACAGACTTGAAAGTTGCCATACTTCAACAAAAAAAACTTCAAAAACAAACTCCAGCACAAAACTGCAGAGCTGGAACTCCATATGCAAACTTGACACTATCAGACTAGCTCTGAATAGAGACTGGGAGTGGCTACCCCACTACAAAAAGTAATGTTCCCTCTTTTGGCATTCACACCTTCTCATCAGCTGTTGTGAATGGCCTCATCCACCCTGATTGAATTAACCTTGTTAACACTTCCCCTCCTCACTGTGAAGTAACTCACCCATCCTTGCACGTGTGTATATATATCTACCAAACTGAAGTTTCCACTTCATGCATCTGACGAAGTGGGTTTCTGCCCACAAAAGCTTATGCCCAAATAAATTTGTTAGTCTTTAAGGTGCCACAAGACTCATTGTTTTGCTAAAAACAGACTAACATGGCTACCCCTCTGGAACTCAAAAGAAATAGTATTTTTCAATTCACCTCATACAAGTACTGTAGTGCTATCTCTTTATCATGAAAGTGCAATTTACAAATGTAGAATTATTATTATTTTTCACATAACTGCACTCAAACATAAAACAATGTAAAACTTTAGAGCCTACAAGTCAAAGCATGAAGGGGCATCTGAATATTTAGCATATCTGGCACATAAATACCTTGCAAAGACAGGTACAAAAATGCTGTGCAAACACCTGTTCTCACTTTCAGGTGACATTGTAAATAAGAAGTGGGCAGCATTATCTCCCGTAAATTTAAACAAACTTCTTTGTCTTAGCAATTGACTGAACAAGAAGTAAGAATTAGTGGACTTATATGAGGTAAAATGAAAAATACTATTTATTTTATCTTTTTTACAATGCAAATATTTTTAAAAAGTGAGAAATGTATACTTTGTATTCTGTGTTGTAACTGAAATCAGCATATTGGGAAATATAGAAAAAATCCAAAAATATTTATAAAAAAATTAAATTGGTGTTATTGTTTAACAGTGCAATTAGAACTGTGATTAATCACAACTATTTTTTTAATCTAGTTAATTTGTTTTGCGTTAATCACATGCATTAACTGTGATTAATTGACAGCCCTATTTAATAACAAGATATTTTATGCATTTGAATCCTGTGTCCAAATATAAATGTACACAAATTTAACAGTTGCTCAACTTTGATATTAAGAGATAAGGGCTCCTAGATTTGTGATTTGCTTCAAAATACGCTGAATCTAGGCTGGACATTGATCAGTTGTTGAGAAAACAGTATATTTCTTTATTGTCTTTTTAATCCAGGAGCATTGAGTCCTATTGTCTTGCCATTGTGGCAACTCTTGGAAATTCTCAAAAAGTTTAAAAAAGAAGCATGCATGTTTTCTGCACCCTGGAGCTTTCTTCCCTTTTATATACCTATTCTCTGAGATGCTAGCCCTGTGATGCAGCATTGATCTTGATCTCCTCTATTAAAGTTGTATATTTGTTTAATACAGTGGAGCCAAAAGGTGCCTAGTTTTTTTAAGTTTTTGATAGTCTTCACCTGTTGAGGAGAAAAGTATTCCAGTAATCCCATTTTGGTATAGGAGACTTGGAGAGAACCATTTGATCCTTTTCTTAGTAACCTCTTTAACAAAATCCTCCGTAATAATACTTATATGAGTGCCTTTGGAGGTTCATGTGTGTGCTTTTACAAAAGCAGATGATGTTTATAGATGGAGTTTAAGTCTAAAGTTTCAGGAAAAACCAAAATCATGTGGCCAGATGGTTACCTATGCTGGTTATACCTGCATAGGGATCAGGAAATTCCATGTGTTGTAATTCATTAAGTGTCTGTCCTATTGCTTTGTTGTAAGGATGTGGTCTATGATGCTTACCTGCACGCATGAAGTATGTAGGGGGCAAGACCCACTTAAACCATAAGGTCCTGAGATCCATGTCCTGAAACCTACGTTATGTTAATAAACCCAGGGGTAGAGCAGGGGTACTTGCACGGAGGCCCAGTGTTTCCTCACTGCATCATTCTCACCCCATAGCATCAGCAGCACAGCTAACTCTAGCTTCCTTTCGTAGATAGCTGTTCCAGAATCCCCTTTGGGACAGAAGTATGGCTTTCATGGTTTCACATATGAGAAACCTGTAGAGGGAATATAATAGGAAGTAATGCTGACAGAGCAACCATTCTCTTCTGCAGGGAAATTCCCATGGGTTTATATGAGAAAACCACCTTGAGCAGTGTGGGGGTGGAAGTCTGCTGTGGAACTATTACTTCCCCTCCTTCTTCTAACTCTATGGTTGCTTCCTGATGGGTTTTGCCTGCCTTTATTTGTGTGACAGTAGAGCTGGCCAAGACTTAGGATTTCTGGTTTGTTGGAAATTTGGTATTTTAGGTAGTAGGGGAGAAACTGACAAAAGGAAGTCCATTTCAGTTAGCAGCTGCTGGGCCTCCCAGGGTCTGAGACTCTGGGGCAGCCCCACTACTTACAATACCATGGAGACCAACCTGCGTCTGTGGGATCTGCCTTGTGGATTCAGTGTTTCCAAGCTCATGCTGCACTGTAAATCTGGGCTTACAACTGCTGGGCCCATGTCTCTCAGCCATGCTAAGGTGTCCGTACTGCACTACACAGACCTTCTGACTTGAGTCTGTGGCTTGAGCTGTGTCCACACAGCAAAATGACAGGGCTTGCACCCAGGTCACAGCATGATTCAGACTCTGACCTATCCTTGTAGCAGGGTCCAAGGACCTGGATGTCCTGAGAGCTTGCTGACCACAGTCTCACTGATTTGCCTGTGGATGGAAGGAGGACTTGGGCTCAAACTGAGTCGGAGCCTGGGCTTAGTGTGCAGTGTTGATGTACCCACAGTGGGCAATCCCAGGCCAGCTGTCTCCTAGATCTGCCAGGCTTGAGCTGGGGATCTCAGGGCTTCCAGACTCCCTGCTGTGGAGCCAAGAGCCAGAGCTATGGCATGGTAGGGCTGCCCCAGTGCTAGAGACCTTGCAAGCCAGGGCTGCTCTGCAGCTTGCCAGTCAAGCTGGCAAGGAACCAGGCAAGTATCCAGTGGAACCCTGCCTACAGTTAGATAAAAACTCATCGAACCCAAACCATTTCTACAAAACAATTCAGGCTCAAATTGTCTTTTTCCAAATGAAACTGTTTAGTTAGAAAATTTCTAACCATCTGCAGCTGGCAGAAAGTATTATATTATATTACATTATATTATATTTTAGACAGTGATAACTCCTAAGTTATAATGTGATTCCTCTTGTGGATTTGATCAGGTTTCAATACGCAACATTGTAATTTTAAGTGATTTATAGACATTACCAGAACTCTAGTTCAACACTAAATGCCGATATGCTTTCTTATGCCTTTGCTGCAGCTCTTCTAAAATGTGTATATTACTAGCAGTCTCTATTGCTGCAGTCGCTCACTGACCTAGACCTTTTTGGTATTGATTCTGCAAAATCATCTTTCTCCAGTTAGCAGAAGTCCATGGAAGGTGAAAACCTTTCACCTGAAGCATTTTATATAGTGAATGAATATTACAAATTGAGCTGTGCTCAGAATAAAAATAATCCAGGTCAAGATTCATATTGGGAATCTAATTACATCTACTCAAATCTTAATTACATTTTCTAAGTTAAAATTTCATCGTGATCTAGCTCTGTACTGCTTCTAGGCTTATGTCCACTCTCTTTGGATTTTTGTATACAATGAAGTATTTAGAAGTGACAGGAAAACCTCATAGAGTTCACCTTCAATTTGGATGCTTCTCAGCGTTCTCCAAGCCACTTAGGTCTGCAAAAACTTTAGGCTGGAAATCTCATGCAAGCAGGTGTGTACATGTAAGGGTTCTAGTACTTGCTGCTTCTGGTCAGGTAGTAACTACTAGAAGAATAGCCTCTCTGGTAATATTTCAAAGTTTTTCCCAGAACCATTCTGAATGTAGTGGCTTAGAAGTATGTGAAAATGAAAAATAATGGGTGGGGAAGCTGCACACACTTTGGAGTACTAAACTAGGGTTCTGTATTGGAAGTTGGTTTCAGTTTTAACTATAAGAAGCTACTGCTTCTCAAAAAGGAAGCTTTTAATTTTACCATTTTGTTTCAAGGGATGACAGGGCTTGCTCCAGTAAGCCTCTGTGGACTGAGTTTTGCTGCCCTTACTCACCTAGATAGAGTGTGTTACTTGAAGTCCCTCTAATACTACATTACAAAGAACTCTAACACATCATCTGCTATACAGCTAACTACACCAAATCAAACATGTATCTACTTCAAATGATACTTCTAAAAAATTCTGACTGGTATTGCCCCAGAAGTTACTATTAATGGATGTAGTGACCTGGTGCTATAGATCAGTGAGCAATTTATACCTCTCACTATAGTACAGTGGCTGAATTAAATTTACTAGATCTAGACAAAGACCCATGATACCTGATAACATACCTACTGTAGCCCTTCAGCCAAAACCAATATTATTCACTGTAACTTTTCATGTTGAATTTCACTTGGACATTTTCCCAAAAGGTAATATTTTAAAACATTTACAACTATAATATTCAAAAATGAAAATAATCTTGTCTATACTAAAAAATTATTCAATAATTAATTGTCTATACGAATAAAACCTACTGCCTGTGAAGCCTACTGATGTTGCGTAACTCTCAAACAACAAGAAGGAATGTTAGCCACAATAAATGAATATTGTAGCTTGTAGTTAACTCACATTAATACAAACCATATGCAGGCTTGACACTGAATTTTCAAGTGCACAGTTGCATTAATGACCCAGAACACCCCTGAGGATAGGGGAACCAATAAGTGCAGACCACTCTTTAAATAAAAAACCAGAGAGCCAAAAAAAATCAATCTAACTTAATAGTCAAACGAGCATGAAACATAGGTCATTCAACCCTAGCCAAAGTTTGGTGCCAGTGACTGAAACAAAAATAGTCCAGTGACAGATTGTATAGATTTGTTATTTTCCCAGGCAGTGTGACTTGATTGTCAGTTCACAGAAGCAGCATAGCTCCCTCTTCTGGGGCAGGCCGTAGGGAAAATGGCACCCTAGGCGAACAGCAGCATGGGGTACAGGGTGTGAGGACCAGCTCCTGACCTTGGATCCCAGACCGGCTGCATAGGATGGAGTTTCTGAGCCTGGAGGCTCCCCTGGCTATACAGCCCCTGACCACCTAGCAGGAGGAGAGCAGATATGCAGCCACCACCCATACCCACAGGAATTGGGGACCTAGGGGCTGGCCTGCTGGCTTTGTAGGGGCAAGAACTGCTGTGTACATCTCCCTGCCAGGCTGGCAGCTCTAGCCAGCATTCCCTCCCCACCCACCCAGCTAGCCAGGGACGCGCCCGCACTCAGCCCCACTCTGGCAGCCCAGGCCCACCAGCTTGCAGCATTCAGATGGCGCCCCCCCGACCATGGCGCTCTGGGCAGTTGCCCAACTGCCCACCCGTAAGACCAGCCCTGCCCTCTTCAAAGGAAACACCTGATAGCAGAAGGTGTTGGAGTGAAACTCTCTTTTTTTTTTTTTTTTTTTTAACCTTTCCAGACAGCGTCTCTTAACTCTTGCCCAGGGGAAGTTTGCACAAATACAGAGCTAAGTCTCCAATTCAAGGCATATCCACAGACACACTGACTTGAAGCCTTGATGCAGAATTCATAACAAAGTCCAAGTCAAATTTGACAAACACCAGCTTCTGGAAAAAGGATGTGAGATTACAATCTTTCCACCCCTGAATTTTCACAGTATATGTGGTAGCTTTAAAAGAAAAAGAGAGATGAGTTTAACGCAGCTGCAGAGAGAAAATGTTACGCCTTTTTCTGTCTTTCACTACAAATAGCTGAACCCAGCAAATGCATCAGGTGTCATCCAACTATTTTGAAATATGCTTTGATTCCATACTTAGCTCTACAAAAACCAATCAGTCAGCCAAATAAAACTTCATAATAACCTGTTCAAACTAAAATGAGCTTTCTGAGACTCACTTTTTTTTTACCAATTTTGAAGAAAAGAAAATAATTTTAAAATACATAAATTAAATATAGATCAGTTTAAAGCCATGTGTGCTATTTGTACACTCAGCTGGTGCCAGCTTGCCTCTCAGGTTAATGGGAGATCTAGCATTATTTTCACTTGATTCTCTATTCTTTATTTTAGTGTAATCAATGGACAAAATACAAAGTTTAGTAGATGTCTTACTATATATGCAAATAAGTGTGATTTATTTCACACACAGCCCTTGCTCTCTACATAGTTCATTCATTCAGCTGGCTGCTTGTTATGAGAAGATCTAAAATGTGGATATTGTAGTGGAAATATATACCCATTTACAAATAGAGACCATTTAACAGATTAGGAGGGTTCTAGATTGTTACCTCTTTTGACTAAAGAAGTTGACCAAATTGGGAGTGTTGTGAGTTGTTCCATTCAGGAAGAATTGATGAGTCAGGTATTTTTCTTTGATGCAGATTTGTTTATTAACAAAGAATGTACAAAGTCCTGTTTCCTTGGCCACAGGAAGAACCAAACAGGAGATAGTATATTTGCTTATAGCCCTAAGCCTGGTTCGCCAGCACCAGAACCCCCCTCTCTCAGCGTTTCTCCCACTGTGCTTATGTTTGTATGTAATTATGTGTCAGACAATACCGGTAAACCCCTCTGCCCAGGTCATTTGAATTTCTGGGCAATCTTGGATTTGCCTTTGTTTTGGGCAGAGCCACATGCTTGTGTTTTGGGTTTAGAGACCATTATTTCAGTCACTTCTTTACATTCATCCTGCTTCTCAGGCAGTGGTTATGTGCAACCAAAAGGATTTAACCCAGCCTACCTTGAACATGCTAATACATGCCCTTTCCTGCACATCAGGCTACTTCTCTGCTGAAGCACAGGCCAGACCTCAGTCTTTTCAGGACTTTTAAATCTCAAAAGAGAGTGCAATTTAAGGAATAACATTTAATATATCTATAATATCCATAACCTGCATTTGGAGTTCTTGTGAAAAACTTTCTTATAACAACTGTTATGTGATTAAAAAGTCCCAGAGTGAAGCACTAGCATCTCCTCAGGTCCCAGTGAGACAAGGAGTCCGCAGTCTAAATCCAAAGCAGCACAGGCTTTGAGATGCAGCTCTCATAGCAGACACATCTCACTCCTGTGGTGTTCAGCTGCTGAGGCCACAGGCCAGGCTCCAATTCTCCCTATTTATAGCCTTTTCCAACCACTTAGCTCAGATGGTGGAGAGTGGAATCTGCTAGACTTTGCTTGCCCTTTAATAGAAACCCTCGGGACAGCTCAGAGACAGCCACTGAGCAATCTGAGTACCTGCCATATGTCTCTGGACCTTTTAAGTGACCTTCTTTGCTTGCTTCCTGCACGTGAGCACAGACACAAAAGAGTCAACAAAAATCCAGGTATCTTCTCCACTGTTTCTCTCCCTGTTTTAGACTTTAAAAAAAATCAATTGCTGCCATGCAAGCATACAGGTTACAACAGGTTTAACCTTGAGATATAAGAATGGCCATGCTGGGTCAAACCAATGATCCATCTAGCTTAGTATCCTGTCTTCTGACAGTGGCCAATACCAGGTGCCTCAGAGAAAACTAACAGAACAGGTAATCGTCAAGTGATCCATCCTGTCAGCCATTGCCAACCTCTGGCAAACAGCAATCCCTGCCTATCCTGGTTAATAGCCATTGATGGACCTATCCTCCATGAACTAATCTAGTTCTTTTTTTAACCCTGTTATAGTGTAGGCCTTCACAAATCCTCTGGCAAGGAACTCCACAGGTTGACTGTGCATTGTGTGAAGAAATATTTCCCTTTGTTTGTTTTAAACCTGCTGCCTATTAATTTCATTTGGTGACCCCTAGTTCGTGTGTTATGAGAGGTAGTAAACAACACTCCCTTATTTACTTTCTCTGGTCATGATTTTATAGACCTCTATCATATCCCCCCTTAGTCATCTCTTTTCCAAGCTGCTAAATCCCAGTCTTATTAATCTCTCCTCATATGGAAGATTTTCCATATCCCTAATCAATTTTGTTGTCCTTTTCTGGTACCTTTTCCAACTCCAATATATCTTTTTTTTTTAGATGGGGCTACCAGATCTATATGTAATATTCAAGATGTGGGCATGCCATGGATTTATAAAGAGCCAATATGATATTTTCTGTCCTATTATCTGTCCGTTTCCTAATGATTCCCAATATTGTGTTAGCTTTTTTGACTGCCACTACGCATTGAATGGATGTTTTCAAAGATCTTGGAATCATTGTGGATAATTCTTTCTTGAGTGGTAAAGCTAATTTTGACCCATCATTTTATATGTATAGTTGGAATTATGTTTTCCAATGTGCATTACTTTGTATTTATCAACATTGAATTTCATCTGCCATTTTGTTGCTCAGTCACCCAATTTTATGAGATCCCTTTGTAACTCTTCGGTGTCTGCTTTCGACTTACCTATCTTGAGCAGTTTTGTATCTGCACATTTTACCACCTCCCTGTTTACCCCTTTTTCCTTATCATTTATGAATATGTTGAACAGTACTGATCCCAGTACAGACCCCTGGAGGATACCACTATTTACCTCTCTCCATTCTGAAAACTGACCATTTATTCCTACCCTTTGTTTCCTATTTTTAACCAGTTACTGATCCAGGAGAGGACCTTCTCTTATCCCATGATAGATTACTTTGCTTAAGAGGCTTCAGGGAGGGACCTTGTCAAAGGTTCTCTGAAAATCTAAGTACATTCTATCCACTGGATCACCCTTGTCCACATGCTTGTTGACCCCCTCAAAGAATTCTAGTAGCTTGGTGAGGCATGATTTCCCTTTACAAAAGCCATGCTAACTCTTTCCCAACAAATCATATTCATTTGTGTGTCTGATAATTCTGTTCTTTACCATAGTTTCAACCAGTTTGCCTAGTACTGAAGTTACGCTTACTGGCCTGTAATTGCCAGTATCACCTATGAAGCCTTTTTTTAAAATTGGCATCACATTAGCTATCCTCCAGTCATTTGGTACAGAAGCTGATTTAAATGACAGGTTACATACCACAGTAAGTAGTTCTGCAATTTCACATTTGAGTTCCTTCAGAACTCTTGGGTGGATACCATCTGGTCTTGGTGACTTATTACTGTTTAATTTATCAATTTGTTCCAAAGCCTCCTCTAATGACACCTCCATCTGGGACAGTTCCTCAGATTTTTCATCTATAAAGAATGGCTCAGGTTTGGGAATCTTCCTCACAACCTCAGCCGTGAAGACCAATGCAAAGAATTCATTTAGTTTCTCCACAAAAGACTTATCTTCCTTGAGTGCTCCTTTAGTATCTCAATCATCCAGTGGCCCACTGGTTGTTTAGTGGGCTTCCTGCTTCTGATGTACTTAAACATTTTTTTGCTGTTACTTTTCGAGTATTTGATAATTGCCATTTGTAAAGTATGTGGATACGTGGAAAAAGGATTGTGCTGAAAGTATAATGTTCTTGCTGTATTTAGGGTAAATTTTCAGAGCTGATGTGGAATTTTAGCTGCATGGCCAAAATAACCATTTGTGGAGCTGTATAGGTTTGCACTATATCCAGGTATAGTAGAAAATATGTTCTGGTTCATGCACATCTTCAAAATTAACAAACAAAACACACTTTCACCAATAACCTCATTGCCATTGAAGTCCTGAACTGTGTTCAGCCATGGTTGACATTCCTGATATTGAATAACGTCACAAATAGGGGCTAGTCTAGGACCATGGAAATCATTATCCCTATCAATCAAAATTCAGGATTTGAACCCACTTGAAAGGTTAGTTCATATATTCACTGTGCTGGCTAGCACCCTTTCTAGTGTCCTTTTAGATACTTAATAAAATATAAGTACTTTTAAAATCACGTCAATTAATTTATAGTAAATGAGAAGAGAGAAATTATTATGGAGTTGAACATGTGTATAAAGAATCCTCTGGAGAATAAAACTCTTTAAAATGTGGAATACTGATTAAGTTTGATCTCTGAGCTGAGCTATTTCCATGAGTGGAATATAATTGCTCTGTAATGTTTAAGTATTCTGAAACTGGTATGTCATTGGATAAATGCCTGAAGGGAAGCCACCCCTTCATGTCTCCCTCTCTCACACAATACAGCTATAGCACACAAAATGCAGAATGGGTGGCAAGTAATGAATTTGATGGCATTATACATCTTCCAAATATATTTATGTATGACCCTCTAAAGGGCAACGCTTAGTTAAGCAATCCATATATTGAATACTAAAAAATGTTATCATAGTTATTAGCCTGAGGCAGTGCTATTCACCGGGCACTATTTAAATGTTGATTCAAAGCATTTCTAAAAATAAAATTCTGTTTTCAAAGGGGCTTTGACAACAGCAAAATTAAAACCATCTTATTTGTTGAAGGGGGAGACAAAGCCAAATAACTGCTGTATCTGAATTTGACTGTGATAACAAGAGGAAGACCAAGGACAGGGTAGGCCCATTACTCAATGAGGGGGGAAAAACAGTAACAGAAAATGTGGAGATGGCAGAAGTGCTAAATTACTTTTTTGTTTCACTTTTCACTGAAAAGGTTAGTAGCAATTGGACATCTAACATAGTGAATGCCAGTGAAAATGAGATAGGATCAGAGGCTAAAATAGGGAAAGAACAAGTTAAAAATTACTTAGACAAGTTAGATATTTTCAAGTCACCAGGGCCTGATGAAATACATCCTAGAATATTCAAGGAACTAACTGAGGAGATACCTGAGCCATTAGCGATTATCTTCAAAAAGTCACGGAAGACAGGAGAGATTCCAGAGGACTGGAAAAGGGCAAATATAGTACCAATCTATAAAAATGGAAATAAGGACAACCCGGGGAATTACAGACCAGTCAGCTTAAAGTCAGTACCCAGAAAGATAATGGAGCAAATAATTAAGAATCAATTCGCAAAAACCTAGACGATAATTAGGTATAAGTAACAATCAACATGGATTTGTGAAGAACAAATCATGTCAAACCAACCTAATAACTTTCTTCAACAGGATAACAAACCTTATGGATAGGGAGGAAGTGGTAGTTGTGGTATATATTGACTTTAGTAAGGTTTTTGATACTGTCTTGCATGACCTTCTCATAAACAAAGTAGGGAACTATAACCTAGATGGAGCTACTGTAAGGTGGGTGCATAACTGGTTGGAAAACCATTCCCAGCAAGTAGTTATCAGTGGTTCAAATTGGAAGGGTATATCAAGCGGGGTCCCATGGGATTCAGTGCTGTTCAATATTTTCATCAGTGATTTAGATAATGGCATGGAGAATAGACTTAGAAAGTTTGCGGACAACACCAAGCTGCGAGGAGTTGAAAGTGATTGGAGGATAGGATTAAAATTCAGAATGAGCTGGACAAACTGGAGAAATGGTCTGAGTCAATAGGATGAAATTCAATAAGGGCAAATGCAAAGTACTCCACTTAGGAAGGAGCAATCAACTGTACACATACAAAATGGGAAATGACTCCATAGAAAAGAGTACTACAGAAAGGGATCTGGTGGTCATAGTGGATCACAAACTAAATATAAGTCAGTGTAACATTGTTGCAAAAAAGCAAACATCGTTCTGGGATGTATTAGCAAGACACAAGAAGTAATTCTTCTGCTCTACTCCACGCTGATTAGGCCTCAACTGGAGTGTTGTGTCCAATTCTGGGCCCAACATTTCAGGAAATATATGGATAAATTGGAGAAAGTCTAGAGAAGAGCAACAATAACGATTAAAGGTCTGGAAAACATGACTTGTGAGGGAAAATTGAAAATAGTGGGTTGTTTAGTCTGCAGAAGAGAAGACGGAGGGGGGACATAACAGTTTTCAAGTACATAAAGGTTGTTACAAGGAGGAGGGAGAAAATTGTTCTCCTTAATCTCTGAAGATGGACAAGAAGCAATGGGCTTAAATTGGAGCAAGGCTGGACATTAGGAAAAACTTCCTAGCTGTCAGGTTAGTTAAACTCTGGAATAAATTGTCTAGGGAGGTTGTGGAATCTCCATCATTGGAGATTTAAGAGCAGATTAGACAAACACCTATTACAGATGGTCTAGATAATGTTTGGTCCTCCCATAAATGCAGGGGACTGGACTAGATGACCTTACAAGGTCCCTTCCAGTCCTACGACTCTATGATTTGCTGCAGTTTTGCTGAAGTTTGCTCTGTTGTACACTTGTTTTTCCCTCCTCACCCTTTTTCCTTTATCATAAGCTTCAGAGCAACCATGATTGACCACTCAAAATCAGACCTAAAAATACAGAAGGGACACAGCACACTATTACTGGAATATTCTTACTTTCTCATTTTTACCCTATAATTATAAAATAAATTGATTGGAATATGAATATTGTACTTACATTTCAGTGTATACTATATAGAGCAGTATAAACAAGCCATTGTCAGTATGAAATTTTAGTTCGTACTGACTTCTCTAGTGCTTTTTATGTAGCCTATTGTAAAACTAGGCAAATATCTAGATGAGTTGATGTACATCCTGGAAGACCTCTGCATACCCCCAGGTGTACCCATTGAGAACCACTGACCTGTATAATCCTTCTGTCTTCTGTGTAACAGACTTAACTTTAGTAAACAATTCCATTAATGATGCACACAAAGGAATATACTCCACCTCTCAGACTCTTAGCTCTGCTGACTTTGCAATGATAACAAGAGATAATTATTTGAATGGTGTTCATATAGCTCAGTTAAGAGCTATGGGAGAGATCCTTAGCTGGTGTAAATTGATATAGCTCTACTGAGGTCAATAGAGCTATGGCAATTTACACCAGCTGAGGATTGGTCCTTTAGTCCAAATCCTTAAAATTCCCCGTCTTTCAAGAGATTTCTACCCTTGAAGGGTGACCTCCGCTGAATAACATTGAGTTCCAGTTAAAAAGACAATACCATTGAATAGGAAAGATGGAATTTTAAGTCTCCAGAAATGCACTTCAGTCACTGAAGAAAGTCGATCCTAGTATGAATACATTCTCAACAGATGTGTTTTTTGTATGATAGTGCTGTTATTACACAGCAGCTTTTCAGAGTAGGACTGCACTTCAGCATAAGCCCAAGACTTCCAGTAAAAGTTTAATCAGCCTTTTAGTTCACTGCTAGATAACTGAATGGTTAAAGTGTATTTTGAACAGCAACACAGAGATAAAAAGGACTATAACGTAACTGAATTGCTATAATTTTCTGGTAATTAAAGCAGTACCTCCCAGATTCACAAAGATATTTAGGGGTTTTTAAACCAAAGAGAAAAGACTCTCTCTACCTCAAAAAGCCCACAATATAAACAGCATAAAGGCAGGAAAACAGACAGAGAGGGAAAAGGCTTACAACATAGACCTACTGGTCAAGGTATTGGTTGGTCCTGGAAAAATAAGACTATGTTCACACAAATATGTATATGTGTATGTTTGTTAGAGTAAATAACCACATATCATCATGCATGTCATTATCAGTCACCTAGTTTCTCATAGGTGCCATAGCAGGAGTCTTCTTTTAAGAAGATCTTGAATGCAATGAAGTTAATGCCTTCCAGATCATCTCAGGAAGGGTATTTTTATGCATGGAGGTGGCATTGAATAAAAAACGGTCATTTATGTGGGAAGCTGATGAATAGTTAGACAAGGCTGGCATTACTGGAAGGCAAAGGGGGATGAGCTAAATAACACAAGTTGAATAAACCAACAGTGGCAGGGCTTGGAAAGCTATGACAAAAAGCTTGACCTTGGTGCAGTGATGGAGCAGCAGGTGTGGAGGGATTCAAAGACTGAGCTGACGTGGTCAGAATGACAAGCAAGGAAGATGATTCTGGCATCAATATTTTATATGGACTTGAAGATGATAATGTTGACATCAGGGAAACCAGAGAGGAGGATTTTACCATAATTAAGATGGGAGATGACATAAGATGAAATTCCGAACAAGAATTTTTACAGTAGAAATAGAGGAAGGCAGAAACAGATCTCAGAAATATTGAGGAGGGGAGGGAGTGGCCTATATTTGGACATGTTTTTGCAGTGTGGAACAAAGGGGGGAGAAAAGTCAAAAATAACCCTGAAACAACAGCATTAAGAAGATTGAGAGGTTTTACAAGTCACGCATTAACAGAGTGTAGTCTAGGATAATAGATGGAAACAAGTGTTCTGACCTAAAAAAATGGAAAATTGAGTGGCCAGTGTCAGGAGTGAAGGAGATAATCAATAGTGAAATGGAGAAATTAGGGGCTGGGCTAGTATGATCAAAGGATTTGGGGTGGTTGGGGGAGAGATGTTTTGATAATCCTTATGGGGAAAAATTGCTACAATATATTAATAGCTGTTATGATTAGCCATTAAACTATTTCCAGAATGCTGTAATACATATTAAAAGGAGTTTACATTTTGGGGGACTGAAGAAGGATGAGAGTGTAAATCATGGTTCACAAGATAAGAATTCAGTTGTGTAGCTATCAAAATCATTTCAAGAAATGTTAAGATTAGATGGTAATTCGGATGGTCATTTGATTTCAGAGATGTCTCTCACTCAATAACCACTGGTTTTAGGATGGATGTAACCTGACTAATAGCAAGAAAACCATTAGCTATAACTATAGCCATTATAATAGAAACTGAGGCCTCTAGACATCTAAAAAGAAGCCAAAGACCCTGACTACTGGTTGTTTTATGCTAGGGTAGAACATTTTCTTTTACATGTAAGGGTTTAAAGGCAGACATTTTTCATAATGAAGTGAGATATTGTGGCAAGGGTGGCCTGTTCTGCCCTTCCATGGGTCCTGCGCCCTTTTCGGCTATGCAGCAATGTGGCTGAGTGGGCGCAGGTGGGAGCCCGGCCCCATCCTCTGCCCTGGGCCCTGACCCAGGGACACTGTGAGGAGTAACCTCAACTGCTTAGTCCATGAGTTACTGCCGTCCCTGGGTCGCCTGTCCTTAGCCCCACTGCTCACAGTCCAATTCCTGGAACCAGGGGAGGAATGGGAGCTATCCTTCCTCAGGCTTCTGTGCCTAGGATCCCTGGCTGTACCTGGACAGGCTCCCCCTTGCCTCCGGTACCTTTGGGTTGTGGTAGCACCAGCAATTGCTCCAAGCCTTATAGCTCCCACTCCCTTTCAGCTGCCCCCATCTGTCTGGCTGGGAGGCTTTTAACTGCTGGGGCCAGCTCCCTGATTGGCCTCAGCTGGCCTAATTGGCCTAATTGCCCTTGAGTAGCCCCAGCTGAATCACCCAGGGAACAAGGATTTGTTAATCCTGGGACTTATATAGATACCCTCCACTACTCTCCTGTAGCCATCAGGTCTGGCCCTGTCACAATATATTTTCTATAAATATGATATTAAAGGTTTCAACTCAATCTACTGGCTGTATTTTTGGTCTCATTTATTACATCCAAATATGGATTTGTTTGGTGATTGGATCCAGTTTGGGTTTAGGCTTGTGGATCAAAACAAATCAGGTTTGTGGTTTACAATTTGATGATGCCATAATCTTTCAAGCTGTAATCAATAAAGTCCCTGATCCTGGAAGCTGTCCCATGCAAATGAATCTATGTGAACAGCCAGAACCCATTGACTTCAAAGATGAACAGGTGTTCACCTGCACTCAGCTGCTTATGGGATTGGGTTTAAGAGTTCAACTAAAAATGTGGAGAAGAAGCAAGATTTTCCCCATCTCACAAAATTGTCTGTGTGTGAGATTTGGGGGTACATCTGATCCATAAAATTGATCCATTCTGGTCTTGGATCCAACCAAGAATTAAAACTGTAGGGGCAAGTTGACATCTATTTGCTGATCTCAATCCAAAAATGCCCTGAAATACTAATGTTAGGGGATTCAAAGGTGGTACATCTTTAGTTTTAAATTCTGATCCCATGTATATCTTTTTAGAAAAGAAATTTGGTTGAAGCCAAATGGGTAAAATTTTCAAAAGTGCCAAAGTCCCATTTTCAAAAGTTATTTAGCCACTTAGATTCCTAAATACCTAAGTCACTGGAAATGGGACTTACCCTACCCCTTTAGTCAATCTAACTTACATCACTCAGGAGTGTGAAAAAGACATCCCCCTGAGTGACACAAGTTACAGCAACCTAAGCGCTGTCCACACCAATAATATGTCAGTGAGAGACACTCACCGGCAGTCATAGCTTCCACCTCTCATGGAGGTGGACTAATTATGCCGACAGGAGAGCTCTCTCCCATCGGCATAAAATGTCTTCACAGATGCGTTACAGCGGCTTCTAGTAGCACTTCTAGTATAGACCTGCCTTTAGGTGGTTTGAAACTTCTCCGTATAAACTAGTGTATTTTGTGTAACTTTTGTAGTACCTTAAATTGTATAGAAAAGCTTTAGCTGGTGGACTTTGACTTGTAGCTGCTACATCAATGATTTAAAATGAATGAGCTCCCGGGATAGAAGGTCAAGTTCAACCATGACTTAGTAGCTTTTATTGTTTTCTGCCCACATTCTGTGGTGTTGTGCTTTATTAAAGATAAGTGTATAGATTCAGTGGCATCTAATACTTGAGGAATAAAGAAATGAATTCTATGGAAAAATCACTGACTCAGTGTTATGAAGTCTTTTTGATTGCTCATTTTTGCTCTAATTCCATATTTTTATTTCCACTTGACAAGGACCCTCTCTAGATACTTTATACGTTTTATTAAATAGACAACAGAAATTCTTAGAGAGGAAAGATGAAGCTTGACTTGATCATTTTAAAGTTTAAGACTGCCAATTACCACATATTTCACACACAACAACCAAATACAGAATGTTAGGGCCCACACATAGGCAGTCCGAACTAATGGCTGAAGTCCAGATTAGAGTTAGGGTCATAGTCAGCAGTCATGCCAAGGGTCACAGATGGAGTCAGAGGAAGAAGCCATGCCAAGAATCGAAGCCAGAGTCAATAACTGAAGTCAGGCTGAGACAGCAGGAACAAGGAGTGGGAGCTGGGCAAGGAAGCAGGAACTTGGTGCTAGAGGTCTGGCCAGCAGCAGACCTAATGACTAGTTGCTCAGACCAGGGGATAGCAGGAACAGAAAGCTTTATGCTAGGAGGTGACCAATCAGCAGTTGGCTGTTAGTCAGCTGATCCCCCGAATCAGCAGATGTGGGATATCATCTGCAGTTTCTCTGTCCACTTCTTTTCAGCAACGCTGTGGATGTGGGTTTGGGACCAGTGGTGCCTGACACTGAGACACGTGAATTAAGCTACTACTTAAGGCCAAGAGGCACAACTCAACCCATGATGCTCCAGACTGGCTCTTTTGCAGACTAACTGATGAGGACCCAAACAGCAATTTCTTCAGAGCCCCTAGCCTGCAAACAGCACCAGGAAGCCCTGTAGAATTTAAAGTGATAGCTTGTAATTTTGACACAGTTTTTAATGCACCATAGCTTTTTTGGGAGGAAAGCAGCTTGGCTAGGCAGACGAGTGTCCTGCCAGTCAACAACAGCAACAACAACCAGCACTATTTCCTGTGTGATGTGTATGCAAAATTTGAGAAATTGCATCCTATATAGATGAGTCTACTGTATAAATTGAAGGAAATAGCAGCTGACTGACTTACCTGCTTTTCTTTCTCCTAAGTTTGTGACATGTCATAATTTCCCAAACTCTGTAATAGTAAGAACCACATCTAAATAGAGAGCTTGTCTTCCCATCTCCCCTCCCATTTACAATCATGTAACTTTCCTGTGGCAACTACACCAAATGCCCACATACAGAAATGTAATATTGGGAAAGTGATCATGTATTCTCATTTGTCATTGGTAGCGGATCACTAGTAAAGGACAGTGGTATCAACATGGTGCATGTTTGAGTTTGTGTTGGATTCTTTCCAAAAGTGAGAATATGGCTGGAATTTTGATACAGTTCCAGTAAGTAAAATTTGTGGCCACTTTAGGTGCTCAGACTGCGCATGTTCCTCCTGAAAGCAGTAGTAAGAGAAGAATGGTCTTATCTACCACCCAATAAAGCAAACAGGTGCTAGTGATTTGGGGAAATTCTACCTTACATATAGCTGGACAACTCTACAAACAGAGCACAGTGGAGTTTTTCAAATATTTACCATGTGCCCAAGATAGACCCTGATGTGCACGTATTTCCTGAAGAGTGGCTCTCTGTTAACAGCAGGTATAATAGCTTTTGTCACGTCTTCAAGCACTGTGAGGAGGCCATCCAGATGGGGGTGGGATGAGGTAGCATCTGCCCAGAGTTCACGCTTTATTTGCATGTTGGCAAGAGAACTGTTTTTGTGCTCTCAAAGTAAGCAAGCAGATGGTATCCATAACCTTAATGTAAAGCATGCAGCAGAAACTGCAGAGGATTTTGTGTCTCATGAGGAAATGTGGAATTCTGCATCTTTTCCATTTTTTCAAACACAGAAGTGTTTGGTTTCCGTTCTTTTTTCTATTTCCTTGGGGAGAGGAGAATTGGGTTACTGTAAACATGTCCTGGATAAGCAAGGTTACTCTGTGCAAAGAGGATAATCTCATCCCCAGTAGCAGTTAGCCTGAAGCAGAGTAGCAGATGCAACAGAGGAGGAGGAATGGCAGCAGGAACAATTAAGTCAAACTGTGATCTTGTTCGGAGCTTGTCAACAAGATCAGAAAAGTCTCTGAAAGAAAGTTTGTAATATGCATTTTTAGTACAAAAATTATGGTTGTAGACTCTCCAGTGACTAGAATATCTAGTTCTTGGGGCAGGGGACTATGTCTTAAATTGTTTGTGTAATCTCCGTGGTTTACACTTGTACAGCATCTAGCATAGTCACGATTGGTGCCTTAGAGCACTGCTGTAATATAAATTGTCCTCTGCTCGCAGGACAGTTGGAGGTATGTTTATATATGCTAAACTATTAGAATATTGGAAGAAGATGCAGAAGTGGTGTCTAGTATTTAAGAAAATAGCTTTTGAATTTCTAAAAGTTCATACTCAAAATATTTGGAATGTGTCTTCAGTACAGCAGGCACTACTGGAATTCCCTCTGCACAAGGATCATTGAGAGCATGGTGGTCGTAAAGAAGAGAACTAGAGCACC
Source organism: Emydura macquarii macquarii (assembly GCF_026122565.2). Taxonomy (NCBI): domain Eukaryota; kingdom Metazoa; phylum Chordata; order Testudines; family Chelidae; genus Emydura; species Emydura macquarii. The sequence continues at coordinate 2,453,912 of NW_027131105.1, read as the reverse complement.
AGCACTGAGACAGTTGGTAGTGACGAGCCACAGTGAGGCTATGGAGTCTACGGAAGGCATCCTTGTGGATTAGTGATGTATCCACACTTAACTCCAATATATACAAGCAAATGCCCTTATATTGAACCTATGGGAGTTTTCTTACTTTTTAAAAATATCTGTCATTTGCTGTATGTTCTGGGCTTTTAAAATTTTATTGGGATTTCAAAGTTAAAAACCAATGGACATTACAATTTCAATATAAACAGGGAAAATAAAGCAATGAAGTAAACATGATTAGTTAAAGGTTATACTTTTGCATTAGATGTGTATCAAATTATATTTTTGACTTTCTTTACAGAATCTATAGATCATTTAATAAACTCTAGTTTTTTGATTTGCCAATGGCTTCTTGTGAGTCCAAATTCTAACTTGGGTGATTTTTACATTTATCAATGAAGAGGATTCAAATTTGGTAAAAGCTTCTTTATTATAGGTTTTTCCTATGATGGAATTTCAAAATGTTCTTGTGTATCTAGAGTCCATTGCTGCTGTTTTTCAAGGAAATTTTCTTAGCATAAAATGTCTCTTTCTTCTACAAGTAAACACTCTACCTGGACAGTAAGGGAAAATTTACAAAAGCATAGATTGCCATGATTTTCAGTGGAATTTAGGTGTACCTACTGTCATTTGTGCCTTTGAAAATCTCCCTCTGAAATATTTTTGTATATAGCTAACTTCATACATCACTATTGAAACAATTCATATGGCATTTGTCATCTTCTTAAGTTATCGGTCTTGATGGTATTGCTGGATGGGAGAAGGGAATGTAAATTCCTGTGAGATCATCAACAAGAGTGTGCCCTTAGCCAAAATATCAGCCCAATTAAAGTTCATGTAGTTCTGATGTGAGTTGTTATATGTCAGTGAGCATCAGGATTGGAATAAAAATTCCTTTTTTTTGAGACCAGAGATGACAACATATTCTCTCACACATAAGTATACTTTATTATTACATGACTAAAGAAAGAACTGTTTCTAATTTACACTGGATATCTTTTATATGTCTGTATCAAATGGGATCACCTTTTATGCCTGCTCTTCTTAGATAAACATTCTTGTGTAAAAATTCTATTAAAAATTTTTAATTGTTAAAGAATCTCAGGAACAGTTTGTGACCCATCCGTGCCTACGGTAGCCCACCTGAAAATGCCAAGGTCAGGGCAGGCTGCAAAAGGAGAGCATATGTTCCCAAACTGGTGGCTAACACTGCAGTTAGATACACCAGTCAGCTCCCAATCAGCAACTGGGCCCAATAAAGAGAGAAGTTATTAAAACTCTATTCCCTTTACCAAAAATGTTCTCTTGATTCCCATAGGGTGGCCACATTACCAAATCAATATGAGTTTGGATCTAACCCAAAATATGATGCTGCCAGCCAATCCTTTAGTAACTAAAACTAAAGGTTTATTGTAAAAGAGAGAAACAACTGAGAAGAGAAATGTTAACTGGTCAAAGCAATCAGATACATACAAATGACTTTAAAGTCCATATATATCAGATTTTCAGCAAAATTGTGGAGTTTGCAGGCTTGTACAGTTCCTCTGGTGTGCATCCAGTACCTGGATGGGTCTCAGTCCTTTGTTTCACAGCTTCAGTTGTAGATGAGTTGATCCAGAGGTAGGAAACAGAATGAAGACAATTTGCCTTTTATGTCACTTTTATGTCACTTTGTCATGTGGCTTGTCCCAAACACAGCCACACAGCACATGACATAGAATAGCCTCAGAATCCTCTGTCCCCAGGCATATTCTTGCATGCCCTGGTGACTCATAAGGTATAAACCCTGAGTTCTTTCACTGGATTCATTGTACCTTTGAGTTCCCTTGATGGGCCATTAAGCTGGCTTAGTGCTACTGCCTCCTGTCTGGGGTGTCACCCAGAAACACAGCACAAGTTGAAATACAAATATACCAGACATATTTGGAACTTATAATACAAAATTGATACATACATATAAACCTGCTTATCAACCTTAGCGAATTATAACCTTTCCAGTGGTACCTGACATGACATGTCGCATACAAATTATTGTAATTTTGCAATATTGATCTCAATAATATTATAAATGGTCACCCCTAAGCCAGACAGCATCATACACTTTTCATAGGACTTTATTGGCATGACCTTGGAAGCCACTTGAATGCAGCCTATTTCAGCTGTGTAATAGAACCACAGCAGCTGTCCCAAGCCAGGGACATTAGTGATCTAGCCAGCAGACCAAATTCTGAATCCTGGTCATGTGCCACTTGGGGCATGTTGCGCATACACTAAGAAGACAGAGAATGGTAAGCTCTGGCCTGCTCTCTTTGATCACAGCGGTTCCTTCTGGCCTCATCATCTGTGAAAGTATCGAGGCATGTATATAACATTAAGAATAATAGATACAGCAGTTAAAAGGATGAACATTCAATAAATTTATCACACATACACACAAGAAACCATTTCTTAAAAAGCAGACACAAGGTAAAATTTTGAAAAGCACCTAAGTCCCACATTCAAAAGTGATTTAGGGACCTAAGTTTCATTGACTTTCAAAGAGACTTAGGTCTGGTCTATGCACAGATTCCATACTGGTATAGTGAGTTCACTTAGTGGTGTTTTTTATTATTACTTTTTTACTAAAGTAGTTATAGCATTAAACCACCTAATGTGGATGCACTTATAAAGGTGCTTTATACCAGTATAGCTTATTCCCATTCCTGTGCAGGAATAAGCTTTACCAGTGTAAGTACTTTTATACTGCTATATTTGTGTTCACATTAGAGAGAGTGTACATACCGATTATAGTTAAAGCAGTAACACCCCTCTAATATGGACGCAGTTATGCTAAAATAAAAAGAACACATCCCTAACTGAAATAGTTATTTTGTTACTGCACCTAGCATAATAGGGCTCACGTCAAGGGGTCCTATGAACTTCCACAGTGCAAATAACAATATTAATAATGTACAAGATCTGTGTGTGGACCAAATCTAGGACACACTTGAAAATGGGAATTAGGCACTTTTGAAAACATTATCTTTGAATTCTTGGTTACTGGTTGTGAGCTGGAGCAGAAGAATGATATTATTGTCTAATGATAATTGTTTCTTTTCAATGTTCACTTTCTTTTAAATGTTTGCTTCTAATCATGCTGAAAGCCCATCTACTTTCTAGTATATTACTCTTTTTTTTTTTGTTTGTTTGTTTTTTAAGTTGCTGTTATACATCTCTGCCCAAACTAAAATCTCCCATTCCTCTAGAGCATTTTACCAGACATTAGACTGTAGACTCTTCAGGTCAGAAACTGAGTCTTTCAGTGAGTTTGTACTAACTAAGTACACTGGCACCTTGACATTGACTGGGGTCTTTGGGTGCTACCATGATACAAATAATAAGAACAATGCTTTAAAGTAAAACATAAAACCAGAATGATCCAAAATAGGAAAAAAACAGAAAAAATGGCCAAGTGAAACTATTACTGGAGATGGAGTGAAGTTGCTGTGTTTCTGGTTGTACAAAACATCAATCAGGTTTTGGCCTTTGATACACATTCCACTTTATCTCAGCCATCAAAAGTTAGTCGGGGAAGTGGTTAAACTAGAATACTTCTAGTTATAGTTCATCTCTCTAACCATTATGAGAATAATTTATATTTATCTTTATTCTGCTTTGTTCCATCAACCACTTTTTCACTTTATACAACAAGCTACTTAAAAGGATTTATCAGACATGATGCTTTTTATTGGGTAATTTAATATGTAGTATCCTGGAGCTTCTGCATTGGAGCAGTTCTAAATAATGCATTATTTTAAAATATTCTGTGGTTTCAGATTCTTTAAATCATAAGGAAAACATTAAATGAATGTTGTGCTAGTGAAAGATTCCAGATTGATTTGACAGTCCAAGAGATGAAAATCTTTTACTCACAGAAAAAGATAACACCAGGTAGAGGTAGTGTAGCTTCCCTGTGACCCTACCTGTTCAACACTTTGCCTGTTTTCTGAGACTGCCAACTGGGCTGCCATACAGTAATCACCATGGTAGCTTTTGTAATGTGAGTACCTGTTGGCCCAAAATCTGCATTTTCTTATACATAGTTCACTGAACAGGCATCAGGTGGTAATGACTTCTAGTCGCTATCAACCTACATCTATCTTGAACTGACGACGTAGTCTGTAGACACCATTTGGCATGGCAAGGTTGTGCTTGGTGCAGAGATGGGGAAATTTGAGTGGGGAAAAGTGGCTTTAGGCTACCCTTTTGTGCCTCTTTCCCCGATCTTTGGGCTAGCCAGGGGACTGGTATGTTCCCTAGCATAACATGGAGCAGCTTGGAGGCTTTTATGCCCAGCTATCCACAGAAGCCACAGATTGCTGGACGTACACCACCTTTTTCCAATGCAAATCATCTATGATGTGTGGCAGAAGTTGATGCAGAGCTGCTACGCTAGCTTTCCATCTAGGGATTCTTCTCATATTAGGGGGATCCCCCAGTAGATAATTCAGTTTTTGCTATGGCGCTTTGTGCCACCAGCCCAAAAGCAGAGTAACTGTAGTGAACCTAAGGATCTGGCTCTAGGTTTCAAATAATGTGTTTATTACTTTGAATCATGGAGTTTCCCTAGACCTTGAATTTTAAGTTCACAAAAATACTTAAGCCTCACACTTTCTTTCCTGTTCTGTTTTGATTAATGTATCCACACCCATTGTGATTGTCATGATGTCTGGAGTGGCTCACAACTGTGAGTACCAACCTCAGGGCAGCCTGTCAAGAGATCCCAATCTGGCTGTATATTCTGTAATTAGATTTCACCAACTCAGTAACAAATGTGAACTCCTGAAGCACTGTAACAATCTTACCATGGAGTCACAAACAATCCCTTGGGCATTCCAGTCTATCTTGTCACCCAGGCAAACTGGACTTAGTGATACTTAGTTGCTATAAATGAAAGATAATACAATATTCAGGTTGTTCCCCATCCCAAGAGAGACCAGTCACTTACCCCAGGTCAATTTCTGTCTAAGATATCTTACCAAAGACAACGCTTGTAGCCAATCCTGTAATAAACTAAGTAAAGATTTATTAACTAGGAAGAAGAAATGAGTTGTTACAAGGTTAAAACAGGCAAGCATATATGTACATAAATGAATTACAGTCTGTGGTTTTGAAAGGTGACAGAGTTGTAGTAATCTGTCAACTCTGGATGTCTTTTAGAGTCAGGTTGACCCTGGGGAATCTCTGCTTCTGTTTCATAGCTCTGGCTCTGTGAAAGTCCAAACAGCAAACAGAAGATGAAAAATTTTCTTGTCAGCTCTTTTTATTTCCTTCCGGAATTCAAACTGATGAGACACAGCCTCTTCATGAGTGTGAGGGGGTAATTAACAACGCTTTTGCATTATGGTGTCCCACAATGTCCCATTTAGTGTTAATAGGCCTTCTTGATAAGCAAGAGATGATCCCTCCTGACAAGGTTGACAGTGTCAAAGCAAACATTTTTTACAGTTAAGAAGCAAAAACTTAAATATCACCTTATAGAAGGAGATACAGATGTTAAAAGTGAGATTAATGCATGCAGCACCTTGCAAACATTCCATAAAGTCTAAACACGTTGTTATAAGTTCAATACCCATCTTTGCTAGACAAACACACAGGTAAAAGGGACTGGCTTCCAGCAGTGAATCTTTCAGCTTAGAGCCTTGGCAAGGCTGGCAGCTGGGCTGCCAGCAACACAGTGGTCATATATGAAAACTTTCTAGTACTGCATTAAGCACCATGAGTAGTATCAGTTATGTGTGGTCCTTTGGTTTTTGTCTTCTGTCTTCTTTCTTTTCCACAGAGTAAAGCTGAATATGCACTTGTCTGTCTTTTAGAGAGAGAGAGAAAGTGTGTGTGTGTGTGTGTGTGTGTGTGTGTGTGTGTGTGTGTGTGTGTGTGTGTGTGTGTGTGTGTGTGTGTGTGTGTGGTAAAAAGTGAGTGCACCTTGCAATTGGCACAGAAAATGGTGTGGTTTTTGAAGTTTCTTTTCCCCACCTGCTGCTTTTTCTCTGAGGCCTCCTCTACACAATACATTAGTCTGTACTAGAGGAGTGTGAATTGTACAGTGTGCACTAGCACGTTGCACACTATGTGGCCCATGTTGACCCTCGTGGCATGATTAAAAGTTTCTTAGTACACATTACTGTTGTCCCATTGGAGTCCACAAGGACTAGTTCAATGGTTCTCAACCTTTCCAGACCACTGTACCCCATTTAGTAGTCTGATTTGTTTTGCATACCCCCAAGTTTCATCTCACTTAAAAACTAGTTGCTTACAAAATCAGACACAAAAATACAAAAAAAATTGCTTACATTCTCATTTGTACCACACAATTATAAAATAAATAGATAAATAGATTGAAATATAAATATTCTATTTACATTTCAGTGTATAGTATACCGAGCAGTATAAACAAGTCATTGTCTGTATGAAATTTCAGTGTACTGACTTTGCTAATGCTTTTTATGTAGCCTGTTGTAAAGCTAGGCAAATATCTAGATGTGTTGATGTACTCCTTGGAAGATCTTTGCATACCCCAGGGGTATGTGTACCCCGGTTGAGAATCACTGGATTAGTTAATGTACAACACCTAATGCATACGTGCACATGAATAGAGAAGGACCCCTCTTGTGCATACTAATGCATCTTGTAGACAATTCCTGAGACAATTGCCTATGTCTGTTGTGGGACAGTGAGTTAATCTTGTTTCTGGCTTTGACACCGAAGTGACCTTTAGGTTTTTTTCATAAGTAATGTTTTTGTTTTTAGCCATCATGTTCCCAGTCCTGATATGCTGTGAAGAGATGTTATGTCTGATTTTAAATGAACCATTCTGTGGACCTCATGAAGATTCTATATCTCCTCCATGATAATGTACAAACTCACTATAACCAACCCAAGACTACAAACAAACAAACAAACAGAAAATCTGCTACTTGGCTATAAATGATTTATGTTGAAGGAGTTAAAGTTTTAAACAAAAATTTCATAGGGAACTTTGCTTACGGAGTTGAAGGTAAATATGGGCAGTGAAACAGAAAAGATAAATTAAAAAAATTCTACTAAAGTAGAGAATCTGACGTTGAGAGAGAGAGAGAGCTGGCTTCATTCTCTCTTTCCAAAAGAGATTTTCTATCAATTCTTAGAATGAAGGGTCTGATTTTTAAAGGTACCTAAAAATTCAGATAGGACTATAGGGGGATTTTCAAACTTTTTAGCCACCTAACGCCCATTGATGTCATGTTGTCTATGAAGTATAAGTGTTTATGCTGTATTTCTCATGCCTAGAGCTCACTGTGCTAGTAGGAATATGGTACTAAAGATACAACAGTATTGCTCTATTTACCTTTCGTCTGCATATATCATATATCTAATTTATGTGGCATCAAACTTTCTGGAGTAATTTGTCTTATTTTGTAGAAATATTTTAGTGTTTAGAGTCCAGTCCAATGGGATCCTAAGTTAATGGAAGTGCCACATATAAGGTGGCTGTAAGACTGACCTCTAAGTTGTATGTGGCTGGAAAGCACAAAAGAAAAAGAGCTAAGCTCTTTAATTGCTCTGTTTTCCAATGGTACATTCGAAATGGCTGTTTTCATACTGTGGGAGAGATGTAATTCATGTAAGTGCGGAAATACACAGCTGTGTTGCTAGTGATTCATGATACATTTTTTGTTCATTTGTCCTTGATTATTGTTGTTAGTGCTATGATAGTGACTCCCCAAAGCATGTTTTTATAGTGAAGGCTCTGTCCTTGTTCCCATTACATATGATAATAATATTCTGTTGTTGAAATGGTTATAATTAGTATCGCCTTGAAATGTACAGATTTTCAGCTATGTGTTCTTAGTGATCTTGGACCCTTTTAGGCACATTTTACCTTAAACGAAAAAAACCCAAAAACCAATTCTAAATACTTCATTTTAAAACCTATGCAATGAGTAAGATTTTGTAGGTATTTTTAAAAACCAAAATGTTTAATTTTTCAAAAACAACTTAATTTCAGCAGTAGCTGTTTTTCTAACTCTGTCTAACATGCATGGCCTTACATACCACACTTTATACAAATAGGAGTTGATTTTCCTTGGAATACATGAGAGCTTTCTGTGCATAACTCCAGGTATCATTCATTTGTGTCCATGGCATGAGTCCCAATGCATTGACACTAAACTAGACATCATAATGTTGGATGGATGGAATATGTCATTTTTTTAACAGTGAACAAAATACCATATAATAGTTTAGACCAGAAAGTGATGAATAAGGATCTAATCCTGCAAATTCTCAGGCCCAAAATTACTGACATGGAAAAGTGTCTGCAGGATTAGGCTCTTATTCATCACTTTCCGGTCTAAGCTGTTCTGTAGTGTTGTGTGCACTCTTAAGTAAATTATACATTCCACCCAAGGGATAACAGCAGTTCAGTGGTGGCTGAAGTGATCTTCTATTTAATTTGTATTTAAGAAAAAAGTAGGTAAAGTGATTTTTGAGGTCTTTCTGGATGAATGGTGCTATAGTAATTATTAAAGGACTACTTTAATTTAATATTTAGGAGTTAAGAGATCATAAAGAATGGAATAGATGGCTTCTGAAAATGTTAGAATATGTAGGTCTGGAAAAGCTAAAACACTAGTATTTGCTGTTCTAGATTATTTTAAACTTATTCGAGCTTTATATAATCAATTGCTGCACATTATATGCTGTCTTGACTTCTTTTAACATTAAAAGACTTACTCATAAACAAAACAATGCTTCAGTAATTTTTAATTCATTGTATTTAATGCTAGTCATGTCCTGTATTTGGTAGAGATCCTAGAACACAAAAGAAGGCATCCTAATTTTTAAACATTTCTCTTCGTGATGGTGCACATAATGCAGCTGCAACCAATGTTTGTGTAAACTTCTCAGTGAATGTGGAAGAGTTTGCAGTTTCTCCCAACTCCTTTCAGACAGTCAAGTATAAACAGACTACTATGCTTTGAAATGTTCATGCTTCCTCTCAATCACTTCAGCATTCTGTCTCCAATTTCTAGGCTATTTCATAACTCTACTTGGAAATTGCATAATTTTGCATCTGCAGAAGTTGCTGTATGTCACCTGCACCAAATTCTGCTCTCGTTCAGACCTCGGCAATTCTCAATATCAGTTGAGTTGCCTGGGTGTAACTGAGAGGAGATTTTTCCCCTTGTCTGTAGAATTCTTCAATACTATAATCCACAAAGCGTGAGTTTTAGCTAGGTCTTTTTATTCTGTTCTTTGTCCCTTCAGCTGATTCTCCCTCCCTGGTTTCTACATTACTATTTTTCTTAGAATCTATTAGTTCCAACTGAGTGATCTAATATGCAGAAAATGTTTCATTTGTGCGCATGTAATTTAGATGCAAGAAACAAATTTGATGTCATAAGATTAAAATCTTTATTCTTAGATTCCATAGCCTTGGAAAAATAGTTTGAGTACAAAGAAATAAACAGATTTTGAACTTTCGTATAGAAGATTTAAATATTGTGACAACCAAAATGTTTTCTATATGCTGTTTTGCTATCCGCTTGATAAAAATGGCATGTTACCAAACTTGTGTATTGTTGTTTTATAGCATGCTAAGTGTGATAGGCACTTTACAAAGAAAAGGCATGGTCCCTGATCTAAAGCAATTGCAAAATATCGACAACAAAATCAGCTGGACAACTCCCTCGGGGCCAAGTGAATGGCACTGAAGATATATGCTTTTCTTTTGTTAAATGGCTGCCAACAAGTCCAGCACAACAACTGCACGTGGTCAAAGTTAATATGAATTGTAAATTCTGTTGCTTAGGAAATTGTGTGGAAATGGAATAGTTGTACTATATGGCATGCGTCTACTGTAACTTGCCAAGCAAACTGGCACATGAGCTAATTCTGACAGTTTCAGCATTGTATCCTTCAGTTCCACATGCCTCTGGAGAGGTCTGGACTACCCAGCAGTTATAAGGCCTGCTAATGATGGGAAGGTATGGAAAACACTGCCAAGTTGCCAGTGCTGGCTTACTTTGAGGCACGTGGAAGCAGTGAAAGTATGTGTGGATGTCCTGGTATGCATAGCTTTTCTGCCTTTTTATCGCCCTGTGGTTCTTTAGGGTTTGCTTGTTTACCAGGTATCCCCATATCTCTTGTGCATCTCCGTCAGTTGTGAAGTGCAAGTGAGAGATGTAAAAGTAGCTTCTTGGAAGCCATAATAGTAACTTTCCCACTCTGTGTTTTTAGGGGGGCGAGGACATGTGTCCCTTTGTTCTACAAACAAAAAATATTATTGTAGATCACTTTTGTGATATACAAGGTGAAATTTTCACAGTCTCAAAAACTCTGAATTCTCTTCGTGAGGGATGAGGGAAATTTGAAGCGTGAATAGGATTGCTTGCATCTCCAGTGTAGGCTTTTTTCTTCCAGTTACTTTCTTCCTGGAAGATTTGTAAGCATTGATTTTAGTTTCAAGGTTGGCTGCATCACAGCTGGCCATGATAGCATTTGTGCCTCATGGTCTCTACTTGAAGTGGCCTGAGATTAAATCCGGCTAAGAGAAAAATGGTAGCTTTGTCTCTGTTGACTGTTTTAATCTTAAGGATCTTTGGTTGCCAATTTAGACACATTTCTCAAATGGATAACAGTGATCTGTCATTTTAAAAAAATCCACTTCAGTGGTGAGTAAGCATAAATCCAATTCCATTCACAAAGATCAAGAAGAAATTTAAATGTCTGCAATTGAACAATGCTGCCAACCAGTAATAGGTGTCTAAAACCTACTGTTCCTCATTTCCTTTATTACAGTACATTACAATAAAAGGCAGGGGGAAGAGGCAGCAAACTGAGATTCCTTCACAAGGTTAAATTTTGATTGTTTTGGAATTAAAAAAAAAAAAAGCCTCGTGATGCTTTAGGAAACTTTGTTCTATGAACATTTATTTTTTTAATTAACTGCTGTAGTTAATTATGCAGAACTGTGTTCGTCTGTAATGTTCTGCAGTCTTCTGCACTGCAGATCTTGGCTGGGAGGCAAAATAGAGAAATCAGGCAATCCACTGAACACATTTTATTTCGGGCTGGGGTGGGAGTGTGCTTTCAGATCCCATAATTTCAGAACTTGCCTTTAAAAGAATTTTAAAAAGTTTTATTAAAAGGGTTTGTAACGAGCTAAGAACAGTGCTCTAGCAAATTAGTTTGAAATGTTTGTGACATTCTTACTTTGCTACTTCATTTGTAAACTCGTGTTCTTCTCACCAAGCAATTTGCTTGTTCATAGGGCTGATTGGACACCTCATCAGGGAAAATACAAACCAGCTCTAAATACCCTTGTTGGAATTCTCTTAAATTCCAGTATTGCAGGCATGAGTGCAAATTTTGACAATCACCATGCAAATGCTGACATTTTACTGCCACTCTGGAAGGTTCATATACTGGTATCCTGTCCCAGAAGCACTGGGAAAAACTGGATGTTGTTTATCCTCTTTGGCTGCTTACAATTCAGCCTCAGAGAACAGTTGGTACTGGGCTGCGTGCAGTTGTTTGGCACAGCATGACCAATACTGCATTTGAAAGATCAAACCTCTTCATTTTCACACGCACTCTTGCATCTATGTATGTATAATTAGGCATGATAGCCTGAAGCTCAATTCTGTTTAGGTAATGAATTGCTGTCACTATAAAGATAGCTTCTGGATTCCAAGAAGCAAGACAAAGGAATGGCTTTATAGTGAACTAGTGGAAAGGTAAGCTGAGGATGGTCATTAAGATCTTCTACCACTGACCTGAGAAGAACATTTTCTGAACACTCAAAAGACACTGTGGTCGAGAAAATGTTTGTACTGTAGCCCAGTACTATTAGTGATGTTGCTATAGTTACCCTATCCATCTCAGCTGGGTTTGAATACTTTATAGTACAAACAGCTGCACATAACTTCTATAATTGTTCAGTGTGTGTCTGTATATACAGCCTCCCAACATTTTATGAATCTCAGATGGCTGAATGAGTTTAGTGTGTGTGTGTTATTTTAAACAAATGAATAAAATATCACTAATTTTTCAAGGTAATGCATGGGTGAGTAGTTTTTTGTAAATTTTCAGGATAATGTATCTTTGTAAAGCTAAGGTGGTTTAAATCATCTTTTGAATCTGTGTGTATGTATGCATACACATACTGACACACAAAACAAAATAAAACAAAACAAAAAATGCTGGGTGCACATAAAAACTTCCTTTTTGAAAGATTCTGCTGAAATACAAATTGATGCCAAAAACAGTTTTTCAAAATAGAAAAAGCTTTTAAAGTGTTACCATTATTATATGTGGTGAATTATACATTGTAAACTATATAAGTGAACAGAGATGGTTTTGCTTTTAATAAATTATCTACCAACAAATCATGATTTTATTAATGTATTTATTTGCAGTCATTTGGATAGCCTGTATGAACAAAATTTGGCTTATGGTTTAACTACTTACTATGAATATTTGTGATTTGCCATTCATGGCATATGATTGGTCATCAAATGGTATGTTAGTTCTTTTCCCTGACTGGATGATCTAAGGTTTATAGGTAGATGGTATCTGTTCTTATATTACACATTTAAGCAAACGTTTTCGTAAATCAAATATTTTGTGTAACTTTAAAAAAAATGTTTTACGAAATGCCTGTGGAATCATTTCCAGGGCAAATATTTGTTTGTGGTATGATTACAGTTTTGCTTTCCATGAATAAAAACACATTCACGTGAATGTTCTCAAAAGAGTGAATACCAGCAAAGTGAATCAGCAGAGATTCTTTTGAATACCACTTTGCAATATTCACTCGTCACTGTATTTGATAATAACAACATTCAGTCCTGGGCCAGGGACAGTTTTAAGACGAGATATTTTGCAACCTGGCATAGGTAGAAACAGTTTATTTATCCTGCTAAAGATCTAATATTCCAGGCCTTCCAGTGAAGTGCAGTGTACAGCATTCATTTTCTATCCCTGTTCAGCCATCAGGTATCTGACTATTGGAATTATTATTATTTATGCAGGGTATTACCATGATGCTAATTTAACCATAATTCCTCTACTAAATCCAAAGGCTAAATGGCATTTATACAGTTACTGTAAACATGTCTACTAGCCTAAATAGGAAGCAATTTACTACATCCAAACAGTAGCAAACATTTGATCAAGATACTTACAAATGGACTAAACACAGGGTGCTAGACACATGATGGTTGTCTTCAACTTTGTCAGACAGGTAGTAGCAATAAACCTTCCAAGAGTTCACCCTTTTATACCCGTTAATAAACAGGTAATGTTATTGCCTGCTGCTAACTTAGCGGAAACCAGGTTTTGGTCAGTTGGGGGTAATTGCTGATCCAACATGAACAATCCTTTCTTATTAATTATCACTCATAACTCTTCTTCCTTCTATCTTATGAGTTACTTTTCAGATCCATTTCTTGTCACTGAGCCATATTCTTTCAATGACTTCCCACAACTGTGAACAGACCTGCACCTACAAAAATCACATTTTTTTCTTTTTAAACCAATTTAACCTTTTATACATTACACAGAACTTTACACTTCAACTTCATCACTTACAGATCACTTCTAGAAATTCATTATAGGTACTAGTATGTTTCTTTCCAACGTTCATGGTGAGCATCTCGTGGTAACGAAGAAAACCTGGCTTTGAAGGCAGAGAAGGCACATTTTCAACAGTGATTTTTGGATGACTCCATTTTTGGGTGTCTAACCTCAGATACACTCAAAGAGGGCTATTTGTCAGAACAGTCGAGCATCCACCTTTTGAAAATTACTAGTTGTATTTGAAAGTTTAGGTTTGTACTGATATTTTTAGCACTTTAAAAGATATTGCTTTTTTTCCTAAAAACATCTTGGCAGCTGGGAATCTGTATTTGTTAAGAAGTTACATTGGGAAGTGTGATAGGGCTTTAGATGTTGAGGTACGCTTTCCTGGTGATAAACGTCATTAGGATATAATCTTTCTCTCCAAACCAGGTCTTTTAGCACCACCTGCCTGCTTTGCAAACTCTCAACTGCACAGTGGAATTATAGGCATTTGGAGTCTCCAGCCTGGAGCACAGGTGTGAGGCTAATTGCACTGGAACTCAGCATAGGTTTCTTTAAAACAGGGAGAGGTGTGGTAGTGTGAATCCCCACCTCTGCCCCCTGCAGTGCAATACATTTACTCAAGTCTGTGACTCTTGAGGGAGTCCAGTCAATTCTCAAAAAACCTACACTTGGATGCCATTCATCTTGCAAATTTTTGCCCTCCAATCAGAAAAGTGGCAATGACCTTCCACCTATAGCACTGAATGTAGTGCAGACATCTCGCAGTTCAAATGGGCTTGACACAGAAATGGCTTTGGTAGCTGCTCACATGGAGGGTAGGTGGGGTTAGTTTGCAGGGATCAGTCTCGTTCGTTCTCTTTAAATATATACAGAGGACCCTTGGGAGAGATCTTGCTTTGTGTAATCATTCTAAAGCCTTTATTGGTGTTTTCATTTGTATTAAAAACATTTACTGCACATTTGTTACAAATAAATATATGTTAAATCAGATACCATCTACATTAATGTGAACTGATCTATGGCAAGGAGCATTTCAGTATTCATTTAACCAACTGTCATTGATTTGTAGATACACAGGATTATTCCACCCTCCATGTTCCTTCTGTGAAAAAAATTATATTTGTATACAGTAGGATTAATTTTAATAACATAAATAAGGCTGCATAATATCACTGACACTATAGAATGCAGGCATTTGCAAAGGTCAGGATTGTCCTTCACTGATGCCTTTTACAGGAAATGATGTCACACTTGTGATGGATAGCAGACACTACAGAAACTAACACCTTTTACTGCTGAACGATATCACTAAAAATAGCATTCTTTTCCTTGTTAGATGGAGAATGGGGCTACACAGAAATATCTTCAGTAATTTTAAAGTAAAAGGAGATGATTGTAATTAAATTTTATCTAAACTTGCCAGAAAGATAATTAAACCTGTTTACAAGTTTTGTGTTATATTAACATCTCTATGGAATAGTTTAATTGTATTATGTGGTTTGTATTTTATTATGTTTTTCTTTCTGGCAGAAGCATTCTTCTTTTTGCTGAAGACAGCCGTATTCTCCAAAGCATTAATTTCTGTCATTTTTCATTGAAATGTTTGTGATGCCACCTATCCATCCAGTCAGCTATCTTTGCTCTTTTTACAACTGTTCTGTATCTGGAGGTCACTCTTTGGCCTGTTTTCAGAGCACTAACCACAGCTCTCTCAATGACCAGTGTGCAGCTTCAGGCAAATCCCTTTTGTGCCAAAGGACTATGTGAAAAGACAGCAATAATGTTCTCCTTCAAAGTCCCAGCTGCTGCCTGCCCAAAAAAGAGTATCCAGATTTGGATCAACTCAGTTAAAACCAAAGTGACATTTATTGGAAGTTATAATAGAGAAAACAGAGAGCAAAAAGACCTTCAGCACCTGACAGTATCTACAAAAAGATGTGCTAAGCTTCAGTTACAGAATATTGAAAGCTACTTGTTTCTTAATGTGGTAGAAATCCCTTAGCTCTTTCCCAGCCAAAGCTTTCCCTCGCATCTATCATAATGTTTCGTATTCTCCTTGGAGATGACGTCTTTTTCTAACCAGGTTTTAGATATAGTCCTTTCTTCCTTTCATCCAAAAGGTGACGTACTTACAGAAATGTTTTGTGTCATAATATATATTAGTTTTTGATAACCAACATTCTTCCCTGTAAAGTTGCATGGGCAATCTTAATTCTGGAATTTCCTAATATGAGTTCTTGACTTTGCAACCTTAACATTTATTTAACGTCAGTTTTTGGGTGTAATTTCCTACACCTGTTTTTAAAGAAAAGAAAAGAGCCAGAAATTCTATGATTTGGAACTATACCATATTGACAACCTGCTCTCCTCCCTTCCATCCCCCAAACCTGGGACAACATCAGAGTTTGGACCTTTTGATCAATAACACAGACTTCTACCACTTGAACTAATGGCATAACTAGTAACAGTAGAATGCTATTATCTTCTGTGTGGGCTGAGCTCTAGATGGGGGTGAGATGGGTTTCACAATGAATTGCTCACAGCAGAGAAATGTAGAAATGCAGGTTTCCTGAATTTGATTCCAGGTTCTGGAGGGGAGTGTGCTCTACTTACTACAGACCCGTTGCCCCTGTGCCCCCAGCCTGACTCCACCCTTTTTCCTCCTCCCTGTGCCTATGCACCCCCATGCCCTGCCTCCTCCTTTTTGTGGCTCTCCACCTCCCTGAACACCCCAGCTCCTGTCCCCTTTCCCTCTGCTTCTCCTGCAGCTCCAGCTTGAAGCATGATCAGTGCAGCTCTTTAGGGAATTTAGCTGCCAAAGTCTGAGGAGTCTCTACTGAATGTGTGTGATCTGAGATTTTTTTAAAGCTTTGGCCAAATTTCGGCATATTTTCACAGGAAATGGCACAAGGGACATCCCTGACAGCATGGCAACCCTCCTGCCAAATTTCAAGACCTTGTTCTAATGTTTGGAGTCACTTAAGCGTCTCAACTAAATGATTGATTGTAAGAATTTTTTTAACTTAGTTAAAATAGCCTATTTCCCCCTAACTTTGTTTTCAGAGACAACTGAACCATATTAGCTGAAACTTTCCAAAAGCAATTCAGCCCGAGGCAGAAGGTCAACATAGAAAACTTCAGTTTGAACAGTTAATGTTTGGTAAAATTATAAACAACTGAAAACAGGGTCTTATAATGGAATGTGTCATAGAAACTGGACTATAGCCTGCCTATAATCATGTAATAATTAGAATATATATACTCTTTAATAGTTCATTACTCAAGTCACAATGATAGTTATATCTACTTCAAATGGGACTTTGAGCTAGAATTCAGTGATGCATTGGTAGATTTACTTGCAGTAACCAAAATTCTTTCTTTATTCTATAGTTAACATCTCTTTATTGTGTAGAAAAGAACTGCATTAATATGCTTATGGGAAGTTGGCACAATGATAGTTTATTTGTGCAATCAACAGCACAGCTCTTACTGTAGGTAAATGAAAGTCCTAGATAAAGATACCAAAACAATTAAGCTTGCAGAAGTTGGTTATAGCTGTCCTAGTTTTCAGGCATTTTATTTGGGTTCCTAAAAAGCAGTGGTCCCCAAACTGTGGGATAAGCCCCCCTAGCAAGGGCGCAGAGGAACATCTGGGGGTGTGTGGCAGGGTCCGGGCCAGCTCCCACAAGGGAGTGGGAAGGGAGCACCACTCAGCCTTACTATGCCCCCAGCTCTGTTCCGGCCCCAGCCCGGCCTCCGGCCCCAGCCCCTGCTCTTGGCCACTGGCCCCCAGTCCTGACCTCTGGCCCTGGCCTTGGGTGCACGGACATTTTTTATTACTGGTAAGGCAGGGCACGAGAGGAAAAGTTTGGGAACCACTGCTATAAAGGGTGTGATGTATGATTTTTGTTCCTCCCTCATTTTGGAAATAGAAGAATCAGCTACCAATTAATTAATCAAAATTTAAATTGGTCTTCCTTACCTCACAAAGATACAGAGGCAAATATTTTAGGTTTTCTGTAGTACTAAGACCAGATTTATTTTTTGACAGAATCAGACCAATGATATTATACATTCTGCTCTGGATTCTGCACTCATTCATGAAATATTAAAACTGTATCAAGTCAGTTTGAATGATATCCTATTCAATCTCCATATTTAAAAATAGCAAACATGAGAGGGAAAATGGGTTTTGGATCATTGTGGACTCACAAAATTACTTTCCTTTTGGAAGAGAAAATATGATGGTAATCTTTAAATATCGGCAGTAGAGCATATTTTCCTTCACTTTCTCACAATTTGAGAAACATACACATTTTCAAAAAATCATATTTTGGGTTGATTGTATTTGCAATCCATAGCTCTTTGGAAGCAGAGCAATATTTGAGAAGTCTGGGGATTAGATTTCTAAATGTATTTGTCCATGACCTTTAAATACAGAAGATTGAAGAAAGACTAAAGAATGTAAAAGCTAATCTGCTGCTTGCATGGTATGTCAGAGGCTGACATTTTTAGTTTACAAATGTAGAACATAAATCTCTGATAGTACATATTTACAAAAGTTCTTTATGAAAGTTCGAGTGTGACAGCATACATTTGTGTCCTCATTATTGACTTTTTAACTGTTATCTCCTTTTTAATTTCTCCGAACTGATTTCTTGTTACTTTAAGTAGAACCAAGTTTTTTTTAATTGGGAATTGGGAATGAAAGCATAAAAGCACTGGAGATGTAAAATGAAACTTAAAGAGAGAGAGCATTTAAAATGAGGAAGTATTTTTGGTGTTTGCAAAATATAGATGAGGTTCTGTTTATTTTATAAATGCAAAAAGCTGAAGTGATGGTGTTCTAAATACTACTTTTTGTTACTTTGCAGGTCTGAAGGTGAAAGCTCAAGAAGCGTCAGGTATGTGTTTATATTGTCATTTCTTCCTTCTGTCACACAGTCCCTATGGAGCTGGTTATTTTAATGAAACAATGTGCTTTGATTTCTGTCTGATTAGGCAGAATCACAGCTGCAAGTAAACTGTTTTGCATTAAAAAGGCTTGATTTAAAAGCACAGTATAAGAGAGAATATTTTACAATCTTTTAAAAATTTTGTTTTGAAATTGGCCCGATTTTACACAAAAATAAAAAAACATGTAAAGTCACTGTGCTTCAATTAAGGCCAACGAATAGACAAACACAATGTTTGCTGGCTTTGTTTTCTGGCTGCAATAGAGTGCGAGAAGGCTTAGTTCAGATTTGTGTATGAGAGCGTTTTCTGTGCCTTAGCAAAACCAAGAGTGGGACAGAGAATATAATTTCATTGTTGTTTCCAGTGTTTCTTCTTACACTATTGCATATTGACCACTATTCTGGCAAAGGCGTGCGTTCTAGGGCATAACAGCTGTCAAATGCTATGTCAATACAAAATGACCCTCTGTTCTCTTGTTTGTTTTTCTTTGCACAATCCTATTTCTTTTACATAACAAAACATCTTAGATTTTCTTTAAATTTAGTTTGATTTCATGAAGATTCTGATGCCTTAGGGAACTTACCCAATCATTAGATCTTTAATGCATTTAACATGTTGTATAGTTATTATCTTGGATTTTCCTCACACACTGAAAACATGTATTTCTCTTCTATGTCATAGATGTGAACTGTGAAACTCTTAATGGACATTTTATATCTGACAGAACTTTTAAAACTGCACACTTGGAGCCTGTTTCTGTCTTTCACATGCGTTCATACTCCCTTTAGCTAAAACAAATGTCTTGATGCATTAGGAATGCAGACGTGGATCCATGATAGCTAGATCCAGAATGGTGGCCACAAAATCTCCCCCGAAGTACTGCAGGTTGCTGTTTTCATGGTTACTGTGTTTCCCCACCTGCTGGAAATGCAAGCTATTCCCACCAGAAAACCACCACCACCAAAAATTAATCCCAGGCTGCGCTTGTGCGGAGTATCTGCAAAAACTGACTGATTTGCAGATTAATCAGTTTGATATTTGTGTATCGGACATGAAGGGATTTTCTAAAAAATGAATGAAAGCTGTACTCAGAATCATGCACCATTTTTCTGTGCCTTTCAGCTGATTGCTTAATTAGGACACTTTCCAATAAATATCAAATCAATGTGGAACTGACCTGCATGTGGAGTAGAGTGAGGGAGAAGCTGAACGCGTGTTCTGTGCATAGAGTAGGAGAATTAGAATAATTGGCCAATAGCATTATAGTGAAAGAGACATAAGCAGACACACAATTCCCTTAAATTAGTATTTAGCATGGCCCTGCATTTCTAGGGTTGAAGAAACTATTCTTAGTATGGTATATTTAGATTATTTATAAAAGAAGAAAAAGAGAGTTACTATTTGTAAAGCATTTGAAAACAGCATGCTATAAATGTGCTAACTACAGTGTTTTATTTATTGGGACAAATTCCGAGGTTCATTTTAAATTTGCCTGAAATAAGGACTGAGTGAAAACTGAAAAGGGAGCACAGAATTTGGCCTATTATTTATTTATTTATGCTGGGAGGGGGCAGTATAACTTAAGCTCTTGTCTGGAGTTGCTTTAGATTCCCTTATTAGGTTGTGTACACAACAGTATATGTTGGTAAGACAGTTTCTTAGGCACTGAGTCCAGTGCCAGGCAGTGGAATTTGACCACTTTGATAAATAATTATTTATAATATGCAAATTCATTTACCCATAATCTCTTCCTATGTTGGTCTGCTTAGGGGACAAATTAAAAACAAAACCCCACAATAGCTAAAATAACATTGGATTGCACTCTGATCTCAATTCTCTGGTAAAAATTGAAACTAGCTCTGCTGAAGTCAATAGAGTTACTCCAGACTTACCGTGACGTAACTGAGATCAGATTCTGGCCCAGGATGATTTCCTTCTTTGGCATTTTGATTTTGTTGATTTTGCCCTTCTTTGACTTAACTGCTGGCAGCCGTTTTCATATTGCATTTGGTGATTGGAAAAGGATGATCTGCTATTTTCATGTGAAATCACAACTGAGAGCCTACTCTGCATTCAAGCATGTGTTTACTAAAGGTGCAATTCACCTGTAGAGGCCATGTGTAAGGTCCTCCACACTATGGAAGTTCCATGATGCCCATCTGCAGTCAAGAGGGTGCAGATAGAGTGGAGATTCCTCTACATTGGAGAGCTCAGTTAGTCTCCATGCTGTCTTCAAATAAATATGCATTTCTCTTTATAAAATACTTTGTCTGGGCCCATCCCATTCATTGTGTATGTAGCTGACAAATTAGAATTATATAATGCCAAAAAAAAAAAACCACCCCAAAAACCAAAAAAAACCGACAGATAAGTAAGTATTCACCAGCAACTGAGGATATAATGAGGATTATAATATATATATTATATATATAATATTATATATTATAATATAATGAGGATTATAAAATAAACCCTAACTCCCCAGCCCTCAGCTCATCTGTTCCCCAAATGCTTGGGAAAATAGATGGGATCTGTAGCACTCCTTGAAGACAAATAAATCCATGCTTTGGTGGACTGGAGTAAGAGACTGAGTTGCAAAGTTGGGGAATGCCCTGCCAGCAACATCCTGCTTCCTGTAGCAAGGGGTTGTCTAGACTGAGCATGTTCACAGAATGAAGCTGTGACATTATCTCAGGTAACCAGGTCTCAAACCACTTAGTACTTCAATGGCAAATGCCAACACCTTGAATTTTTCCCAGAGGACAGATGTTATGTTCTCTCATCATGAAATTCTGCTCAGTACTAGCACTAGCTTCAGTCTCAAAGTGGTCTCAAGGTGTAGCCCCAAATAAAGTGTATTACACCAATCTAAAATAAGCAAGTACAAAGGTTGTATTTAGGGGTAGGCCAGAGCTAGCATGAATCTAGTGGCCAGAAATCCCACACACAGGGTGACAAAGGGGCAACAATTGTAATTCAGCCCATAGGACATTTTGTATATCCTACACAGTCCACTTATGCTGAGCTTTTGCAGAGAGTGGGGGAATTTAATCCAGAATGGCTTTATATCCTTTTTTTTTCCTTCTAGTCTTACTACTTTTGCTTTGCTTTGTTCTCCACAAAGGCCAGCTTTTCTCACTAGGTAACTTCTTGACCATGTGGTTAAGTTGCGTATATTGTTGTTGCTTCTTTATTACTTCTGTCATAGTGCACCGCTCAAGGTGCAATTTAATCATCTCAAATGAGCCAATGAAGGCAGTTCAGGGAGCAGCGCTTACGTTCTGTGACAAGAAGAAATCATCATAATTTTTTATACACAAATGAAAACATCAATGAATGTAAAGATGCTGGAGAGATCAATATGCTGACCATAGTGTACGTCAGTTTCTTCTGCCAAACTGTTCTCAATAGAATCTATGAAGCAGAGTAGTAAGGCAAGATGATGCAGTCAGTGGCAAGCCAGGAGTAAAATGCTCTGTGTGAATATTTATTGGACAGATTACAGACCCTATTGAGGGATTTCATCCAGGATTTGTTTGATACACTTTTAGATAATAAGCAAGAGAGAGGGCAATGGCTGGAATTCAGATATTCACAGACTCTTACTGGCTACAGGACACACAGAAATGGTAATTTGTACTAATAATTGTACTGTTTCATGAGACAAAAGCACTGTTTTTGCAAAGAAGGCATAAAATAAGATGTTTGTAGGACTGGGTAACTAATGGGATTGATAATGAGACATGGTACCGCTTACCTCTAGGTCATCAAAAGGCATTAGCATCCTATGCTGTTTAGTGGCCTATTGTATGTAAAAGGAGTCTTAATTGACTTCCTGTTGGAAGAGTGTCCAAGTTATAGCAACCAGTACCATAATTAGCTCTTATGTTTTGCAGTCTCAGCAGATGGATGTGGAAATTGCGAGTGGTAGGGGAGCTAAGCTCCTCTCCCACCTGCAAATGCATTCAACGCAGGCCAGAGCTGACGCATAGCAGTGTGTGGGCTAATTAACTTCTGTGACTTTTAGTCCTTTATATTAACAGAAGGCTGGATTAATTTAGCTGGCTCAGAGGCATGTTTAATATATCACTACCAGTCTTGTTAATCTACCACATAAGATTTAATGCTGGCATGTTCTTTCTTGTTTGCCAGTATAGAATTTTCCTTCCCCTTCTGTATAAGCGGGCTCAGAAAGGATTCTGGACAATTATAACAAAGCTACAATTGGCTGGAGTTTTACAATAATATCAGGAACTTTCTATATTTTGTTAACAAATAAAATAATAATAATCATGGAATATTTGCCTTAAATGTAGTGTTATGAATTTCAAATGTTGGGCAAGATTTGGTTTCAAACAATAGATTATTTCCTTTTTGGGAAGGAAATGAGTATGTAGGACACAGTATTCTGTGTCTAACTTACAATATGTTTATTATTTGTATTATGGTCGTTCCTGGAGACCCCAGCTGAGATCAGAGCCCTATTTTGCTAGTCATTGTACAAACACCTAATGAGAGCTGGTCTGTGTCTCAAACTGCTGACAATCAAAATAGGACAGAACAGGTAGAGGCTGGGAGGAGAAAAGTGTCATGGTATTTGGTGGGATTTTTAAAAGCCCCATCTCCTCTGAATAAATCAGAATCTCCGCTTTAAAAATAATAAATTTCTAGCTGCCATGATTGTGGAGAAAAGCTTGAAAATGTGAATCCTACAGCCTCAAAAACAAAATAAAACAACAACAAAAAACCAGAAGGCAAATAAAAAAGATCATCTAAATTTTCTTCTAAAATTCCTACCACTGGTGCAGCTCCCACTGTAAACAAAATGCCGAAAACTTCTGACATTTAACTACTATTCTCCAACCCAGCTCAGTCTAAATCTAGCTGAGATGCTTAAATCGCACAAACTATTGTCCACCAGGGTTTTGTCTACCCTGGAGCTCAATCTAAGGATGATCTAGTTTACACTCAGGGCCAGTCATTCCACCATCTGCTCGGGAATGTAGGGTGTGTCAAGGTGAGTTAAAACTACTGCAGTACCTGAGAAATGAGGCCTGAGGCCTAGTCTACACATACGTACACCAAATTGATTAAATGTGTGATTTTAAATTGATTTAGAAAGAGCAACCTCTCATAAACATTCCTAACTTGAATTAAACCTGCTTTAGATCAGTTTATCTTGCATCAGTAAATGTACAGGCTCAGGCTAAATCAATATAAGGGTGTCCACACAGGAATTTACACCCGTTTAACTTTTCTAAAACAGATCTTAGTTAAGTGGGTGTAACTTCTGTGTGTAGACAAGACCTAGTCATTTTTGAAAATTGCATTAGGCCACTAACTCCCATTGAAAACATGATTTTGATGCCCAGGCACTTCTGAAATGGTCAATAGTCTAAATTCCCCTCAAGGGCTTTAAAGCACTTGACTTTTAACCCTGATCTGTGCAGAGTTGTAGGGTCTGATATGGTTTTTAAAGTGTCCTCTGGGGTTTCATCTCAGATACTTTATTTCAATACACACATTCATTTTATATCTTTTGCAACAATATCTATCTATCAGCGACTATGTCTGGGCTTGGGAAAAAATGTTCCCAAAATGTATTTTTTCTTTAGTTTGACATATGGCTCTAAACACACTGCTATGTTAAATACTGCAAAAACAAAACCTAAATAAGTAGGCAACCTAATTAATTGCTGAATGTTAGCAAGAAACTTCTTTGAGCAGTTTCTTCATGACTTCCCATCTGATCAGTGATGAAGAAAGGAGTATATTGGTGTCATTCTTTGCAAGTTGTCCATTTGCCAGAAGTATTTTGATTAATTTTGTGAAATGAGTGCTGCTGCTGCTAACAATAACCTTTGAATGCCCTGGCAGCACATTTTGTGTCTAAAATTAGATAAACTATCTCCAGGTGGAAAATTATTGTAGGTAACTTCTCATCTTTAATAAGAGAGTGTTTACCTTCTAAAACAAGTAAAATTTGCTAGTCCCTTCATTGAATCAATAAAATTACTTGATGAACAATACCGTGTAGAATGCTAAATATAAAACCTATTTAACTTGCTGTTTGTAAAATGTGGTGAGTTCGCTGTCATACTGAATTTTTAGAGCATAGAATCCTAGGCCTACAGTAAATACAATTCCTTCTTTTCTTTATTTCTTTATTGTAGGACTCCCCCAACAATCCCAAGAAATTCTGAAATGTAGAGAATGTATTTTACCAATTACCTCGCTATTTTACCTAAGTGTCTTTACCTTTGGGAACTACATTTCTCATAATTCCTGTTGGAAAAACAAACCCTTTTATAAAAGGTAGATGAGTCATCTTTAAAAAAACCCAAAGAATCCCCACACAACTAATCTCAATCCACATTCAGATGACATCAGAGCATTTTTGCTAGTCTTTGTGCATGAATGTATTGAGCTTCAGTATAAATACTAAAAAGTTCCCCCTTGTCAGATGATCTTTATTAGCTACTTGGTTTTGAAGTACTTAGCGATGTTTTCCACATGGAATGGAATATCACATAAGAATATCACATGGAATGGAATATCATACCCAAATAGGGTTCTTTTGTTGAGTTGCTTGAATTTGATGGTCAGACGTCCCACAGCTAGATAGAAGAATTCCATGGCCAGGCCTCTGAAGACACCCATTCTCCAATCTCCAAACAGGTACATCAAAGGAACTGCATGACAACGTGCCTCTGCTGATCACATGATGATGCACAGGGAGAAATGGTGGTCCAAAAAGTCATCAGACCCCAGCCAATACAGGGCTTTTTTGTATCATTAGTAACATTTACTCTGATTTTACTTGAAAACAATTCAAAAGAATAAATAATAAGTCAAAAAGGCAGTGATCTTACAGTCCTCACTCATTTTAGTAGGATTCATGTGAATAGTCCCTTCACTCCTTGACTGAGTGTTCTTCCACATCAATGAGGGTTGCCCATAACTTGAAAGAACACTTCTGGAGCCTGAACTCAGTTAAAATACATTCTTGTGTTGTTAAAATGTAACAATATAATAATAATTAATAACAACAGCTTGAGGTTACTGGGTGCCACACTCTTTCCAATATTTGTAGCGTGTTGTTACAATAAATCTGTCCTAGATATTTAAATTAACTAGATTAAAATTCAAATAGAAAATGTACTATCTCCAGATAATAAACATGTATACATGGATCTATGAAACACGTCAGTCCTTTTAAATAGCTATGCCTTTTTTCATACAGCTGTAAGTAGAAAATGCAACCGATTTTATGAGCAATTTCAATACATGGTAGTTCAATGTGACAGAGCTAAGAATATTTACTATGGGGGGAAAAAAGTAGTATAAACTGTCACAGCTAAATACAAGTGCTAAATACAAGTCACATGTGCTAGCTATGTATGCTAAACTATCTGTTTGATATTGTATTTAGCTGTGACACATTGAGTATCTTTCCCGGACCAGACGAAGAGCTCTGTATGGCTCAAAAACTTGTCTCTCTCACCAACAGAAGTTGGTCCAATAAAAGAGATTTCCTCATTTGTCTTTTCTCTCTAATATTCTGGGACTGACACAGCTACCTGAGTGGTTTATACAGCCCACACTGAAGCACTTGTTGCCTCAGCTTCTCTGCTCTATACCTGAGGTAGCTAAATTACAGCTCTCTCGGGTATGTCTGTGCCAGCTACAATTACACACTGTGACTGCAGTGTAGACCTATGTTATGAGAGATTGGGCCAAATCCTCATCCTCTCTATGCCACTACAGCCACGCAGAGGGGCTGTGAAGAGAACATAAGACTTTTTCCCACCAAAAGGGAACCGTAGGGTGGTGTAGAGCGGGTGTACCCACTCAAAGCCATCCCTCCATGTAGCCCTGGGTGCAGTAACATAGCCAGCGCAGCAGAGCTGGTCAAAGAGTTTTCAGTGAAACATTTTTGAGATCCCCGGTTCATGTCCACCTCTTTCTCTCTGGCCCAGCAAATATTTTATTATGTATACAGAATGGAACAGCTCCAATAACAGAGACTGAGAAAGACTGACTCTATAGCCCAGTGGTTTGGACACTCACCTCATGGGTGTTCCCAGCAGTACCCTTCAGCACATCCACTGCAGCAATGTAAATATGTCCTGGCTGTGCTGGCCAATGTGAAGGGGGAAGATGACTATGACCTTACCTTACCTTACCTTACCTTCCCTTCCCTTCCCCTCCCCTCTACTTCCCCAAGACCTTTTGTCCTCTTTCAGGCATCTGACACCATGGGGTTCTAGGTCCTCATCAAGATTCAGGCCTGTTGGTGCACAGGAGGGCAAAGGTAGTGTGGAGGAGCAGGGGAGAATTGGGCCCTGAGAAGGAGTTCTGTATCTGAGCCAAAGAAACATCTAACAAGAAACAAAGCAGTTCTATACATTTATTTTATTTTTTATTGATTTATTTATTTAGAAGGAGTTTATTAAAACTCAGTGTCTGTTTGCAAAAGAATTTTAGGTAAAAAAAAAGGTGTATCGAACCATAACATCAATGTCCCAGTTTAGGGGTGAGTCACATAAAAGTTCAATTACTATGTCGTCTATATGATTCACTGACTGCATATGACAGGGACCTTCGCTGGCTACTTTAATTGTGACATACAGATTTTTCATGTGGTATTTATGGCAACCCTAAAAAGTTAACAAAATTATCACTTAGTATTAATAAAAAACTATTAATTTTCTAAACAGACTTTTAAGCAGCATCATAGCAAAGGGGTCAGGCTGATCTTTCAGCTTTTCAATAGACAGGAGAACATGCTGAGTTCCTACATGTTAATTTACTTGACACGTTTATTATTGTTAATAGAAATAAAATGGACAGAATAAGTGCCTGATTTAAAAAAATATTTTAGATCATTATGAAATTGCTCATACCTTTTTAAAGCTATAAAATACATGTGATATTGTTAGACTGAACTTTATGTAGAGTATTGCAATACATTCATTTTAAAATATTGTCAAAACTTCACTAGTGCATTCTATAGCAGATAATTAACACTTTCTATGTTAGACCCAACTAGGTTTTTAAAAAATTTTCATCAGAAAATAAGCTCTGGGTTGATCCAGGGGGAGGGAAATGGGTCGCTTCAGGAAATAAGGTTGTGAATGTAGGTTTTAAAAAGCAGTATAAATTGAAGACACCATTGTATTGTGCAATTTGCAAATGCATCCAGTGCTTGTACTGCATACACATACAGGCACACAAAATGCACATGAACATATCGTAAAAAGGTTTTAATAACTGAAGATCAGGGTGGCGAAATTGTTCAGGGGAGATGAAACCACAAATGAGTTCATCCCAAACAAGTACTGACCTAACCTTTATACCACACCATTAGGTATTCTTTATATGCCAGTTACTTTTTTGTTAACTATTTCATGGAATCAGAATTGTTCCCCACGTCTCTAACTTTGTAGCTTCTAAGGAAGGAAAAATTATAACTAATACATTTTAGAAATCTTAAAACAAACAAACAAAAAGCCATGAAACCATAAATCTAACATCATACTTCCCAGTTATCCAGTTCACCAGTGCAGGGATGTCAAACACAGACAGATCCTAAAAGTTAATGAAGTCATAATTAAGGTTATGTATTCGATCATGAGGAATGTGGTGTGCGAATTGTGATACTGTACATATTGGAGGTCTCCATAACTTATTTATACACATAAATGTATATGTATACATATACCACCTATACATATAAAATGATGGGGTCTAAATTATCAGTTACCACTCAAGAAAGAGATCTTAGAGTCCTTGTGGATAATTCTGTGAAAATATCCGCTCAATGTGCAGTGGCAGTCAAAAAAGCTAACAGAATGTTGGGAATCAGTAGGAAAAGGATAGATAATAAAACAGAAAATATTGTATTGCCTCTTTATAAATCCATGGTATGCCTACATCTTGAATATTGCGTGCAGATCTGGTCGCCCCATCTCAAAAAAGATGTATTTGGAATTGGAAAAGGTACAGAAAAGGGCAACAAAAATTATTAGGGATATGGAGTAGCTTCCATATGAGGAAAGATTAATAACACTGGGACTTTTCAGCTTGGAAAGAAGATGACTAAGGGGGGATACGATAGAGGTCTATAAAATCATGATTGGTGTAGAAAAAGTAAATAAGGAAGTGTTATTTACTTCTTCTCATAACACATGAACTAGGGGTCACCAAATGAAATTAATAGGCAGCAGGTTTAAAAATGAACAAAAGGAAGTATTTCTTCACACAACGCACAGTGAACCTGTGGAACTCTTTGCCAGATGATATTGTGAAGGCCAAGACTATAAACAGATTCAAAAAAGAACTAGATAAGTTCATGGAAGATAGATCAATGCCTATTAGCTATGCTCTGAAGTGTCCCTAAACTCTGTTTCCTAAAGCTGGGAGTGGGTGATGGGATGCATCACCTGTTCTGTCTATTCCCTCTGAAGCATCTGGCATTGGCCACTGTCGGAAGACAGAATACTGGGCTAGATGGAGCAGTGGTCTGACCCAGTATGGCCATTCTTATGTTCTTATACAGTACCACAGTCTATCAGGGAAAGTGGTAAATGTGATGTGTCGGTTAAGGTTTATTACAGGAGGAAGCTGGAATGTTTCCTTGCTTTTAAGGTTTTATGTGGGTAAGTGTTCCCCTTAATATTATTATGTTATCATAATAGTACCATGCGGTCCCAGATGATATCACAGCCCTATTGTGCTAGGTACTGTACACACACTTAGTTAGAGACAAGTCCCTGACCTGAAGAACTTAGTGAAAATAAACAAGACCAACACAGGGGAGAGGGAACACAAGCACAAAGAGGTGAAAGCGACTCACCTAAAATAACAGAGAAGGTCAGTGTCAGTGACAAGCTTAGAACTCTGGTCTCATGCCTTCCACCCCAGTGCCCTATCCACTAGACTCATATTGTCTCTTGGCTTTTAATGAAGCTTTTACTTTGTGGGAAAATATATAAGATACATGCAGGGACACTATATAATATGTGCATCTTTATTCTTTATTTGGAGTTTGGTAATTAGATGTAATGGTGTGTATATATTTTAGCTTAAAGTATATGTAATTACTTACAGAAGTGCTGGAGTATGAAGGTGCCAGCATATTAACTAATAAGCATTCTTAAAAGGTGAGTAATGTTTTCCCTGTGAATCTCCTAATTAGAAACACACATCTCTTCCTATTAACATTTTAAAATTAGATTAAGCTCCTATTAATACATAATTGTAGCTAAATGTTTTCTCCAGTTGTTCTTGGAGTCTATCAAAACAAATTAGCCATTTATTATTAGCTCAGTCTTGGGCTGGGGCATGTATGCAGGGGAGATAAGGATACAGTTGCTTTTTTAGCATAACCTTTGTGCCCTGTAAGTACTGTCATTAACCTTAGATATTTTCCATTGCCCTTGTTTGGTGTGTATCTGCTAAATAACTGTTGGCAATGGTGGATCCACATACATATACGCACTCATGATTCCTCATTTTTTCATAATACAACTTCACAATATCAATCAGCATTCATAAGCTGCACAGACATAGCCCCAATTCATCACAGCCTCATTTAGTATTGTAAGTTCCTTCACAACAATGGAGATGCTCCAGACTTACACTAGTGATACAGAGAGCAGAATTTGGTGATTTTGTGTTTGTTGCAGTGGACTGGAAGTCAAGACTTGAGCTGTGTAAAATGTGACTGATTTCACAGTTTGCATCCAGTTTCACTTAATGGGAGTTTTCTTCCATTATCTTTCCCTGAACTTTAAATATCCTGAGCACCTACTGTCTGAAGATCAGGCCCCTTTAAAGTGACTTGAATCGTCCATCCAAAAAATTAACCAAGCAAAATCACTAGTCGCTTCTGAAAATCTTGACCAGAAAGCAAAATTGCCAGTCCAATGTCACAGTTTAAACTAAGTGAAGTTTAACAGTTAACAAATAGTATAAATGACTTAAAAGATAAGCTGTTTTAAAAGCTTTCAGATTTAAGAAACAGGTCATGAGTAATAGAGGAGCTTAAAATCTTTTTATTTTGAGACTGTCTATTTTAGTTTTAATAGAACTATGATTGAAAAACAGGGAGAAAAATAACCAGTAATGTAAATAATAATGTGTGTTTGGATTAAATAATCTGAACACAAAACTAAAAGAGTCAGAGAAACCGTAATTCTGGCACTGCACTGGCTGAATTGTGCCACTACCTCAGAAGTTGCAGCTCATACCTGCATGGTAATGTCAGATAGCAGGAAGAAGAGAGAGAAAGGAAATAGATTTTAACCTGACTGCCAGTCTCCGAATGATCTGGTAACACCTTCAGCATATGGAAGCACCATTCTGAATATTTGAATTCTTCATAATTGGGATAAAAGCCTCAGGTACTATAAGTGCTCCTAAAATAATCACATTCATCGCATATATTATATTTTGGTGACAAAACTTTTGCATGAGCTAAGCTAACTCTCATCTTATTTCCCCCCATCTCATTGCTACATTAAGTCCAATTTGTAAAGAAATGCAACAATAGCAAGTGGTTGATATGTATATCTAGGGAAAATGTATTCCAAATTGACTTGAAAACATATTTGATATGGCAGTAGCTCCTCAAAGAGCTATAAGAACATAATCATTTTAATGAAACTGTTGGTTCAAGTAATGCACATTATTGTAATAATTTAATATACAAAAAACTGAGATTCATATTTGTACTGAAAAATAGAACTGTAAATCCTGTTAATATTCAGCACCATCTAGGTGGATAGACTAGCATTTGTAAATTCTTTGCCTGGAATTCTTTCTGTCAGAAATAGCTGTAATTTATGCAAGTTTATAAGACCTAAATCCTGAAAGGTATTTAGGTGTCTAATTCCCATTGAAATTAATTGAGGATCTGGGCCTAAGACTGATCTTGTTCATTGAATTCTCTTGGCTGATCAGTGGTTGTCCACTGTGCAGTCTTAAAGAAAAGACTAACCTCTGTAAGTGGATTCATATGTGTTCAATGTAAATAATTTAATTTTAGGCCCTTATAGGAGCTGTCCTTATTCATGGTAGTCACATTGACTATAATGTAGGATAAAGCCATTTACCTGTGTGCACAGTTTAATCTGAACAGTAGATAAATCCTGTGTCTTTACAGTATGCCCAATTTAATGACTTAAGTAATTGTAATGTCCTTCATGTGATTTCATTTTTCCAAGGCAGGCAGCAAGCACTCTGAAATGCAGTCATTTGCCTTGTTCTGAAATTCATACAAGGCATTTGTCTAAAGCTGAAGTGACAGAATGCAAGTGTAGAAACAGAAGAAAAATTAGGATTTCTAGTCCAAAAGTATCTTTTGTGGAATAGGATGTGGTGTGCTTCATAATGTGCCCCAGTGGCCTTCACTGAAGCAACCTTTACAGCCTCTGTAGAACTGATCATAATTACTTAGGGCAAAATCCTGTTGTGGCCCATACAGAGAGGGGAGCAGAAGCACTTTCCAGTGCAGGCAGGCATGCTTTGGATGTGCTCTACTGCTCCTACAGAACCAGAGCACTGTGCACCCTTAAGTAGTCTATACAACATAGCTGCTGGCTGCCTGGGGAGCTGGGTATACTCTGTAGACTGCAGACTATACTCTGTTAGGGAAGTTATGCACTAGCCAGCCCTCTGTCTTCTTTGAATGTTATAGATAGATCCTGCCCTGCAGCTTGTACTTAAGGAAGGTGCTCCCTATTCTCTCTATACATTGGACTTCCAGAAGATCACAGGGCATGATGTACCCTTGGAATATAGTGCTATTCATTCTGTAGATAGTGTGCCAGACTGTTATGTCATAAGGTATGTGCAACTCCTAGAATTCATTTGGGGGACACATGGGAACTGACGGCATAATTTGCTCACTGTATTAGAAAGCACTTGGGAGACCCTACTATGATGACACAAATATGAGTATAACTGCAGCCTTGGTTACAGAAGTGTGACTCTTTGTGATGGGGTAGACTAGGTCTGGAGGCCCCCTGCTGGAGGCCTCGCATCCCTGTCTGACCCTGCCCCAAAAAAGAGCAGAGAAGTCCTCTAAGCAGCCTAGAATGGCTGCAGGGGAGCAGCCAATCAGAGGGGCTGTTGGAGTAACCAGTCAAGGGACAAAAGGGACGTATAAAAGCAAGCACCAGAGCCAGAACTTCAGTTGCTGCCTGGAGCTCGAAAAAGGAAGACTGGGTGCCTGGCTGACTGGAAGAGCAACAGGACTGTGGATAGGGAAGGCTGCAGAAGACCAGGTACCTGGTTAGCTGGAAGAGCATCTGGACCCTGGACAGGTCAATGCAGGCAAGCTGAGCCCAGGGCACTGAGCCCAGAACCTAGCCAGACCAGGCAAGGATAACATGATGGTGGTCTGGTTGCAAACTAAGCCCAGGGCAGGCTGCTGAAAGGACACCAACTGAGGGTATCGAGATGGGCCCCTGTTGGGTTTTTGAAGAAGGCAGTGCCTTCGAGAAGGAAGCCTTAGGTCTACGGTTCCATACCAGGACAGTGAAAAAAACTAGAGACTGTATACCCCAGAAAAGGGGACAGTGTGAGAGACTCTGAAGATCTGCCGAGAAAACCATCCAGAGCCCATACCAGGCCTGTGAAAAATACTGGAAACTGTATTACCCCGGAAAAGGGGACAGTGTGTGAAACTCTGAAGATTTGCCAAGAGAACCATCAGCCAGAAGGGGCACCCATGGGGGGTGGGTGCCACCCTGTTGTAAGAACAAAGAAAAAAGCAGACTCACACCCAACCAGAAAGGAGGCACCCATGAGAGGTAGGTGCCAACCCTTGTAACACTGTCATTGAAATCCTAGCTAACAACAAAACATGACTGAGTCTGACTTGTTTATAAACAATTTATAATAAATAATACAGATAAAAGTATCTATCAAATATGTTAATAGAGACCAGGATTATTTTGTATGCAAGGAAGTGAAATAAAACTGATTTTATGGACGAGTTTATTCATATAGTATACTGAGCACATGACAGTCTAAATGGAGCAAACATCTGTACCACCTGTCTATATGCAAGTGCCATGATTTTGCAGGTAAATGGGCAGTTGTGCATGCATTCCAATTAGGCATTTTCACCTGCAGTAGTGACAGAAATTGTACATACATTTTCTCCCACGCAGTTTAGAAAATCAGGACTAAAAAGGGAGAAATATCTCTGTGATAGAATTCTATAGTGTGTTTCTTGTTTCCTTACTGATCCCAGGATATACTTTACATTTTTACTTGTCATTGTTAGAAGAACTTTTTTACTGAAGAGGTAAAGGGCAGGAAAAATTACTGACTACGCAGGAGTATTTAGCCTATTTCTGGGTTTATGAATTTCTTTATTGCCTTTATTTTATTTGAATTTGTATTCTAGGCATCTCAGTGGCTAACAGTTTAATTCAAGAATGATCCTGGGATTAGTGTATCAACATGATTTATATATTTTGTTCATCTTCTGAGCTGTTTTAATTACACTGTTAGAAGGATTCCAATAAAAGTATAGTCGGAAGCAAATTGAAGATGAATTTGGTAAACCACATGTTGCAAAAGCAGCGAACAATGTAACATTTTAATACAATATTTCCCTTTGCTTTCTGTATCTGCATTGCAGAAATATAAAACTTGCATTCTGGTCAGTTCTGACTATATACAATTAATTTATAGGTATTTTAATTTACCTTTTGAATCAAGGTTCAACAGCAACTAGTCATCATTCTAACCTGAACAACTAACACTGACACTGAAAAAGTCACGTATCTTGACCTCAGCATTGTCTAATAAGTTTGGGGTGGGAGGCAGTGAATAGTCTACTCTGTCCTTGCTCCCCATATTATCTGAGCTGAGGAAAAAGAGGTGCCATTTTTTCATGCTATTTCCTTTCATCTTTATCAAAGGGTCTCAATAACTAATTCCATCTCTCTCTGCAAAGAACTCTCGGTACCTCTTAGACATAGGAGGCTCCACTCTGTTTTTGAGAGCAGGAAACCGAGCATCTGAGAACACTTAGGATGGAACAAACCTCTTTTTATTACCCCTAGGCCTCCCTGGTGGAGAGAGAACCACCAGGCATATTGTGCAGGAGAGGATAAAAGAGCTTCAAACCTGGAACCCCTCCCCTTTTATCCCAAATGGAAGGATAGTGAGTGAATAGTTAGGTCTCCTGCTTGATGGATGGTGTTCTTGTGGGGGGGCGGGGCATCCTTCAAATGGAATCAGCAGAATGCTGATTTAAAAGGTTAAGAGCAAGTTGAGCTGCACATCGGAGGGGGGAGCACCTTCAGCGTTGTTGGTCTGGCCTGTTTTTATTTATTTTATTTATAGAGTACCAAGACAGAAATTTGACTCACTGCTGCAAATAGAGATGTGTGCATTTTTCAAATCATGCTAATGATGGACTGAAGCCATCCATGTACCCTCAAAATCCAGTAAAGTCAGAGTGCAAACTCAATGGCTCAAGCCCAATGCCATTACAATGTTTACTCCACACATTGTAGTCACAGGTCTGTAGTCTCAGAATTTTTCCATTTATCATCCTACTTTACCCTACATGCTTGTGGAGCTTGCTGTGGAGTGCAGGCATCCCGGGGGGTGTGTGTGTGTGTGTGTGTGTGTGTGTGTGTGTGTGTGTGTGTGTGTGTGTTTTCCTGGCTACAAGTAAAGCCAGTGACTGCAGGACAGAGGGACAACAGCTTTCTAATACTTTTACGAAGACTTTTTAGAATCTCATAAGACCTTTCAGAATCTCTATTTAATTATTCTTAAAATATGTCAAATATGAATTTAAAAGGTAACTGAAACTTAAAAAAAAAAAAAAAAAAAGGCTGTATTATTGGTTCCCTAAAATAAACCTGAGGAGATCTGAGCATTTGGGCACTTTCAGCATTTTTTTGTTTTCTCATTTACCAGTCCACAAATGCAGCACTGCAACTGCCTGCATCCCAATGCAGTGAAGCTTTCGACATAACTTGGTGACATCAGTAATCCTTAAGATCAGGCTGGAGACAGAGAGCCTGCCTATGGAGACAAGGAAATTCTTTTAATTTTCCTTCCAGTAATCCAAGCAATTCTCTGTGATTTTCATTATTTTTATGTTATGCTTCATCAGCAATGAATTAAGAAAATTACAGTCATACCACTTTATCGAATCTAGATAATTCCCCATATTAACTC
The DNA here is from genome assembly GCF_026122565.2 of Emydura macquarii macquarii. Lineage (NCBI taxonomy): Eukaryota > Metazoa > Chordata > Testudines > Chelidae > Emydura > Emydura macquarii. The sequence goes on along the minus strand of NW_027131105.1, from coordinate 2,418,092 downwards.
CACACCCATGGGCTTACATTAACATATAGGCAGAGACCATACTCTGCTGCTGGTATGATTATCCCAGGATATGTCATTGGAGAATATTGAGGAAATTTTCATTGGGGAATTGAGCAACTTCAGAAGAGGAAATTTGTATATACATATAATAATTAAAAGTGGGTAACTGGTGAAATGAATTCTGATCATTGTCCAGTATAACTGGAAATTAAGTTTCTTATAGGCCCAGCCAATTGAGCTGTCTTTATTTTAAAAAAATGTTTCAGTTCCCCCTTAAAATATTTCTGATTTCTGTATTTTTAACCCCTTGTATTCTTGTACTGTGTTTGAAGTCAAGATTACAAGGAATAAAATTCTTTATATACAGGTTAGCTGGATTATAAGTAGCAAAGTGTTAGAACATTGGCAGCTTACAAACAAGATGTAAAATTATCTGAACATTTGAATTCCCATTTTATCCTTCCCTCTTGGAAAAACTTTTTTTCTTTTTTTCCTAGATTTCAGATTTCTAGATATTTTAATCATAGGGTTTGGTCCTGAGTGTAACAAGTGATATATTAAGAAAGGGCCATCCCATTGCTGAATTTTGTTTTCAGAGTATCTCTAAATAGCTCTAAGAGCATAACACACTGTTGGTGCTCTGTATATCTCTTATGCATCCTTAGTTAACAAAGTTTTTTTCCATTTACAATCACTTTTCCCTCCTCATTACTAGACTCTGAAAACTTTCTTGGGTCATCAAGGGCATTTCATTAGACATTCAGAACACATTATTAACTTTATTCAGTCTGAGCCTTACATCAACAGCAATTTGATTAATCCTTATAAAGGATATAATATATACCAATCTTGCTGTGTATACAAATCTTACTGAAGAGAAGCAGGTAAATAATATATTGTAGGTCCTGAAGGGAGTATTTGTGGACTACATTTAAAAAAAATCATGCACAATGCAAAAATTAATTCAGATGAGTATAATTAGTATAATAAATCAGCTTGTGCATTTCTCCTGAGTATTTATTGTGTTCCTTCTTTTATGGCAACTTATGCTATTTATGGTGAAAAAATCATCTTAAGAAGGTAAGATACATTGACCTGAGAGTGAGTTACCATGTGTCTTCTTACAGTTTACCATCCTAGGGTATGTCTACACTAACGGTGGCAAAGTCACCACCATCAGATCAACCTATCTGGATCAACTGAGCCCTGGTCTACACTGACCTGGCGATTCGGCAGCAGTCGACGGGAGTTATGCAAGCTACGCAGACTGCTGTGCTTGCCTTCTGCGCGGTGTCTTCACTGCACTGCGCCGATGGGAACCACGTTCCCATCGAAGCAGCGCTACACCACTTGAGGGGGTGGATTACCAGCATCGACTTCTGGATCGATTGAGCGGGTCTTCACTGACTGCTCAATTGATCCAGATAGGTTGATCTGACGGCGGCAACTTTGCCGCCGTCAGTATAGACATACCCTGAGTGGTCAGTGAAGACCCGCTCAGTTGATCCAGAAGTTGATGCAGTAAAACCACCCAATCAAATGACTAATTCATGCCATCAGTTTGGCATCATTAACTTCTGCTTGATTAAATCAAATACATTACTTAAGGTACTCCTAGAATTAATTTATAACACCCAACAACTTTATGAGGGGGAGGAAAGGAAAGTCTTCCTCTAGATTGACTCTTGTTGGAAGAAACTAAAACTATAGGAATATATACCATGTGGGACTGGATTCAAATTTATTTGGACTTCACTAAATATTTGGTATTTTCCACTTGTGAGATGGTAAACATAGTTTAAATCAGATGTAATATAATTTAATTGTTACCTTTCTCTCATTTATCCCAATTCAGTGCAGCCCTCTATACGTGGAGTATATGATTCATCACTTGTGCGTCATGCTGTAGAATTGCATAATGAGATGTTTTAAAGTAAATAGAGAAGAACATTCGCTGGATATATTTAGTTTTTGAAGAGCTTCTCTTTGGGCTTTTATTTCTTAAAGAGCAAATTCATCTTTACTTTGCTTTAAAAGTAGTACTGAGTGATCATGTCACCAACATTAAAACAGACTTTGGACTTGCATTAAAACATCTTGCCTCTAATAAATAAATAAATAAATAAATAGCATGCGTGACTTTAAACAAAATAATTGTAGTAGCAATGAAATATTCAGTTTGAGAAAAATTATCTACCTTGTGGTTCACTTAGATATCCTAAATCTCAAATAGGCTTTGATTTAAAAATTAGCCCTCCACCAAAACCATCAAATCTGAACACTTCTGAATTTGGGAAAATTTCCACTCTCATCTGAAGATGAAGTGTGAAGCTCAGACCCATCTCTGCTTTCAGTATTTTCTTAGACAAGCTATCGCTATTAAGCTAACCTTTGCTAATGATACACATCACTGTATTTTATTTCATCCCCAGGCTTCTCCTCCTTCTCTTGTTGATTGAAATGAACAGGTAACAGCCTATCCAAGTATAGCTTCACTAGGAGTCTCTTCCTTGGCCACTGAGTGTCTCAATCAAACTGACAACAATTCTTTCAAATATGTAACCATTACAGGAAAGCTACATATGGTGGGACAGCACAGTGCATCACAGTTAGCACTGTTTTGACTCTCTGGCCCAGAACCTCAGTTGGATTGAGTTAATTGGCATTACTGCTCTACATATAGCAAAAACTAATCACTTCCATGGAAAAGCCCATTGTCTGGCTACATCAGAAAAAAGACAGGAGGCAACAGACGTGATTTAATTAGGCTGCAACTTTATTAATTTAAAATAGCTAGGAATATCTGGCAATAAATTGTACAGTGCAGGTCATAATAATTCCCTTAATCGTTTCCACATATTCAGTCATCATCTCTCTCCCCCGAAATGGCCCCAGCCATCACATAGCTGGGACCCTGACACCCACCCTCACATGAGGGTTAAGAGCGATAGAAAAGGATTTCAGTATCAGTTGCACCAGTGCCAAATACAGAGGTAAAATAACCTCTTTACTCCTACTCAAGATGTTCCTGCTTATGAATACAAGGATTGCAATAGTGAATTTGTATTGCAACAATACGCCACATCTTGCAATACAAAGCAACTGATGACAGATTGTCAGTAGATTGGAGAAGAATAACTACTATCATAAACTGTAGCAACCAAATTTCTGCCAAGATGTACCACTTCTTCGTTCTGATTCTGACTAGAAGCTTCGGGCAAAATAAGACCATTTGATAGTCATGAGAACTGGCCCGTGCTTTTTTACTTTCTGTCTGTTGCTCTTTTGCTTTCTGTCATTTCACTTCAGCTGATGGGCAATAATTTTGGCAAGAAACATTCATGTGTGGAATGTGAAAAGTTGTAAACTTGCTGATGTAATGCTCTTCGGCTCCCGGATGCCAATATAGGACTAGCAGCAGCGCTATCACTGGCAGGAAGAGGCTTGTGGTGTCATACTCCTTGCAGACATCTAATTATCTCTTTTCTGAGGGTTTCATCAAAACTGAATCTGCCTTCAAAATTGTATGAGGTCTTGTATTTAGGAGATTAGGTTTCATGATATTTTTCTTACAGCAGAGTACAGACTTCAGCGTTGTTGTAACCTTTTTCAGGGGGAATTTAACTCATCCAATAAGAACACACTCCAGGATAAAAATTAGCACACAGTACAAGGTCAAGTCTAAGAGCAAATTACTATATTGAACTGGGTTCCCACTTCATTTGCCCATTTTTAAGTGATTAAGTGAAAGAAACAAAATTTTTACTTTTTCAGAAGGGTTTTTCTACTCCTAAAATTCAAAAAATGGTTTGAAATTTTGTATATGGTTAGTTTTTCAATATTAATTAAGTTGGGTATATGTGGAAAACTACGTTCACAATAACCATGTAGGAGCTAGCTCAATGGTCTCCTAGCAGTATGGTGCCATGCCATGCAAATGGGTGTGAGTCCAGATAACGTAGATTTTAAGGTCAGAGGGGATCATGATAATCTAGTCTGACCTCCTACACAGAGCAGGGCACAGAACCTCACCCACCCACTCCTGTAATAGACCCCTAACATCTGGCTGAGTCACTGACGTCTTTAAATCATCATTTAAAGACTTCAAGTTACAGAGAATCCACCATTTACACTAGTTTAAACCTGCAAGTGATCTATGGCCCATACTGTTGAGGAAGGCAAAAAACCTTGCATTCAGGAGTGTTACAAAAGCTGACCAAAGAAGAACTGCATGGATATGGTCTGGAGCGGGAGTCATGTCCAATCTTCCTTTGAAGAAAGATGTGTTGCCCAGGGCAGAGGATCATGTAGGCTCCTCTCACTTCTGTTTCAAACAAGTTATTATTTTAGAAAAGTAATTTTCTACTCATCTGCATAATTTATTTTCCTGTAAAGAGGGACTTAGTGAAGATATGTGGCACTTCCCTTTATATGACAGATAGTAATGCTGCCAGGGTGGCACGAGCACTCTGTCACTCACTCAATCCATGAATTAAGGCCTTGATCTTGCTAACACTTCTGCATGTGCTTCACTTTAAGCATGTGAGTTTTAGTGAAGACATTTTGAAAACATGAATGATATTATCTTAAGTGTGTTAGGCACAGAAACATCTTTTCTGCAGTGGATTCTTAAATCCACAAATTAGCGCTTCTTTAATAAATCTAGTATAAAAAAGTGTAAAGCTTAAATGTTATCAAAATTCTTCCTTGGAATTCCTGTAGACTACTCACATGCTTAAAAGTGTTTGCTGGTTCAGGGCTTAGGTTCCTAACCTCTCATGAGAGACTCTTTCATGGTACCTTTGTAATTTGCCCATATGAATGCCAAAGTAAACAACGATAATATCAAGTTTGTTTATATGCAGAGCAGATGGTACCATATCCACACTGTCCCTAAAAGTCTGCAAGTAATGTTTTTAAAAGACCCTAAATTCCTACAGTATTTACCTAAATAGTTTAGAAGTCCTAGGAGTCTACACAATCTATTATCTATTATGTAAATCCAGGTATAATAAATTAGGGGTTCAAAGTAGCTAGGAAAGATTCTGAAATATATACTTATATACATAATGGACCAAAAGGGCTTGTGGGGAGCAGTATAGTCTATAGCAACGTGGAGGCACATAATAATGAATCAAATATCTGTGTTTTTAAAAGGCCCTCAAGAACCTTTGTCTAAAAGAGCAATGATATTTCATGGATGATATTCCATTTGAGTTACTTTAGTCTAGTATATAAATGAAACACTTACTAATGTATCTGTAAAAATGTTTATAAAAAGTCCCTAAGTACATATTACCTCATAAAACTTAATGACTATGGAAAAAGTAGTGTATTAGTCTCCTGTGTCAATTACATAATGAATGCCAGCATCAGTACATTATTTTACTGTAGCAACACAGACAAAAAACACTATATAATAGCTACGGGCTTAACAGCTTTCAGTCTTTTCCTTCCTTCCTTCTTTTCTTTCCATTATTAGAATAAAAGAAAGTTATTGCCACAAACATATCGAATTGTAGAGATTTTACTTACAGACATTAAAGTCATGTGGTTTATTATTTGAATTCTTCGATCATGGGATGTTGTTCCAGGAAGAAGGATTACTAGGAAGAAACGGGATTCACCTAACAAAGAGAGGGAAGAGTATCTTTGCGGACAGGCTGGCTAACCTAGTGAGGAGGGCTTTAAACTAGGTTCGATGGGGGATGGAGACCTAAACCCAAAGGTAAGTGGGGAATTGGGACACCGCAAGGAAGCAGAAGGAGGAGGATGCAGCAGGGGAGGCCTCCTGATTCATCCTGAGAAAGTAGGGCAATCAGCTAGTTATCTCAAGTGCCTATACACAAATGCAAGAAGTCTGGGAAACAAGCAGGAGGAACTGGAAGTCCTGGCACAGTCAAGAAACTATGACATGATTGGAATAACTGAGACTTGGTGGAGTAACTCACACAACTGGAGCACTGTCATGGATGGGTATAAACTGTTCAGGAAGGACAGGCAGGGGCGAAAGGGTGGAGGAGTTGCACTGTATGTAAGAGAGCTCCATGATTGCTCTGAGCTCCAGTATGAAACTGGAGATAAGTCAGTTGAGAGTCTCTGGGTTAAGCTTACAAGCAAGAACAATAAGGGTTGCATTGTGGTGGGTGTCTGTTACAGACCACCAGACCAGGAGGATGAGGTAGATGATGCTTTCTTCAGTCAACTAGGGAAAGTTTCCAGTTCACAGAACCTGATTCTCATGGGGGACTTCAATCATCCTAACATCTTCTGGAAGAGCAATACAGCAGAGCACAAACAATCCAGGAAGTTTTTGGATAGTGTTGCAGACAACTTCCTGGTGCAAGTGCTGAAGCAACCAACTAGGGGCCGTGCTTCTCTTGACCTGCTGCTCACAAACAGGGAAGATTTGGTTGGGGAAATAGAAGTGGGTGGCAACCTAGGCAGCAGTGACCATGAGATGGTCGAGTTCAGGATCCTGACAAAAGGAAGAAAGGAAAACAGCTGGATACGGACCATGGACTTCAGAAAAGCAGACTTTGACTCCCTCAGGGAGCTGATGGGCAGGATTCCCTGGGAGGCTAATATGAGGGGGAAAGGAATCCAAGAGAACTGGCTGTATTTTAAAGAAACCTTATTGAGGGCACAGGACAAACCATCCCGATGTGCAGAAAGAATAGCAAATATGGTAGGCATCCAGCTTGGCTTAACAAAGAAGTCTTTGGTGAACTTAAACACAAAAAAAAGCTTACAAGAAGTGGAAGCTTGGTCAGACGACCAGGGAGGAGTATAAAAATGCTGCTCAAACATGCAGAAATGAAATCAGGAAGGCCAAAGCACAATTGGAGTTGCAGCTAGCAAGGGCCGTGAAGGGGAACAAGAAGAGTTTCTACAGGTATGTTACCAACAAGAGGAAGATTAGGGAAAGTGCGGGCCCCTTACAGAATGGGGGAGGCAACCTAGTGACAGAGGATGTGGAGAAAGCTGAGGTACTCAATGCCTTTTTTGCCTCTGTCTTTACAGACAAGGTCAGCTCCCAGACTACTGCACTGGGCGGCACAGAATGGGAAGGAGGTGAACATCCCGCAGTGCTGAAGGAACAGGTCCAAGACTATTTAGAAAGATTGGACATACACAGGTCCATGGGGCCAGATGCAATGCACCCGAGGGTGCTGAGGGAGTTGGCTGATGTGATTTCAGAGCCATTGGCTATTATCTTTGAAATTTTGTGGCAATTGGGGGAAGTACCTGATGACTGGAAAAAAGCAGATATAGTGCCCATCTTCAAGAAAGGGAGGAAAAAGGATCCAGGGAACTACAGACCAGTCAGCCTCACCTCAATCCCTGGAAAAATCATGGAGCAGTCCTCAAGGAATCCATTTTAAGGCACTTGGAAGAGAGGAAGGTGATCAGGAACAGTCAACACGGATTCACCAAGGGAAAGTCATGCCTGACTAGCCTGATTGCTTTCTATGAAGAGGTGACTGGCTCTGTGGATGTGGAGAAAGCAGTGGATGTGATATATCTTGACTTTAGCAAAGCTTTTGATACGGTCTCTCACAGTATTCTTATCAGCAAGTTAAAGAAGTATGGGTTGGATGAATGGACTAGAAAATGGATAGAGAACTGGCTAGAGCATAGGGCTCAATGAGTAGTGATCAATGGCTCCATGTCTAGCTGGCAGCCGGTCACAAGCAGAGTGCCCCAGGGATTGGTGCTGGGGCCGGTTTTGTTCAACATCTTCATTAATGATCTAGAGGATGGGGTAGATTGCACCCTCAGCAAGTTTGACACTAAGCTAGGGGGAGTGGTAGATACCCTGTAAGGTAGGGATAGGATACAGAAGGACCTAAACAAACTGGAGAATGGGGCCAAAAGAAATCTGATGAGGTTCAACAAGGACAAGTGCAGAGTCCTGCACTTTGGACGGAAGAATCCCATACACAGCTACAGACTGGGGACCGATGAGCTAGGCAGCAGTTCTGCAGAAAAGGACCTGGGGTTTACAGTGGATAAGAAGCTGGATATGAGTCAGCAGTGTGCCCTGGTTGCCAAGAAGGCTAATAGCATATTGGGCTGCATTAGAAGGAGCATTGCCAGCAGATCGTGGGAAGTGATTATTTCTCTCTATTCGGCATTGGTGAGGCCACATTTGGAGTATTGTGTCCAGTTTTGGGCCCCCCACTACAAAAAGGATGTGGACAAGCTGGAGGGAGTCCAGCGGAGGGCAACAAAAATTATTAGGGGGCTGGAGCACAAGACTTATGAAGAGAGGCTGAGGGAACTAGGCTTGTTTAGTCTGCAGAAGAGAAGAATGAGGGGAGATTTGATAGCAGCCTTTAACTACCCAAAAGGAGGTTCCAGGGAGGATGGAGATAGGCTGTTCTCAGTGGTGGCAGATGACAGAACAAGGAGCAATGGTCTCAAATTGCAGTGGGGGAGATCTAGGCTGGACATTAGAAAAAAGTTTTTCACGAGGAGGGTGGTGAAGCATTGGAATGGGTTACCTAGAGAGGTGGTGGAATTTCCATCTTTAGAGGTTTTTAAGCTGCGGCTTGACAAAACCCTCACTGTGATTATTTAGCTGAGGTTAGTCCTGCTTTTGAGCAGGGGGTTGGACTAGATGACCTCCTGAGGTCCCTTCCAACTCTATGATTCTATGATTATCTTTAAGTGTTAACAGGACTTAACTATTACATTTTCAAAATACACAAAATAATAAATTTTTGGAATTATTTCTTGCTGCAAGTGATCTGTGTCCCACTTGTAAATAAGATTAGATCATTTAAAGCATAGCACCAAAGCCCACAAATTATGTAAATATGGGAAGGTATACATTTCAGTACGTCTAAAATGCAAAAATTTTTCTATCACACTGAGACTAATAGCCATTGGCTTTCATTCTTCCGTTAGATAGTTAATGCCTCTTTCACTCACTTTTTGTCTCACCAAAGCCATTACCAGCCTGAGTTTTTACTGAGGGCATTTAATAAAAGTGCAGTTCAGTAATGAGCAACTTAATTATCACTTCAAGGGCAAAGATCCTGCTGTTTCTGAGCCAAGGCAGGACAATACAAAATTGCTTGATTATAAGAAAACGATGCAGGCTGTGGGGTTTTGTTTTGTTTTGGTGCTTGGCTTGTGGCTAAATTGATATGAACTCAGTTAAAGGAAGTAGAAAATTAATGGGCCTTGACCAATGACAAATTGAGAATAGACAAGTGATAAAAAAGTGCAATAAGATTTTTATACAAACAAGGGAATTGGCAGAATTTTATTTTCTCTGCAGCTGTCACAGGTGAAAAATATTAGTTCATAAAAATGATCCCAAGTGAAATAATAAGTAAAAATGATTAACTAATAAAAATGATCCCAAACGAAATAACAAACTGAAAGAGCTCTTTTGGGTGTGTCCACACTGCAATGTTAATCCGGGGTTCCAACTCAGACTGAAGCATAACCCCCTACCGTCTCCACACAAATTGTACTAACCCTGGACTCTGACTCAGGGTCCGAGGACCCTACAGAGGTGGAGTGTCCAAGACTGAGTCAAGCCAGGATCCAGAGTTTGAGCGCTGTTGTTTTTCAGTGTAGATACAGCCCCAGTGAATTTGTGCTCTGGGGGTCTGCCAAAAGCATCTCACAATACCATGGGCCATCTTTCTTTGTCCTCTGAATGGCCAAATTTGGTGGTTGCTCATGTTTTCTCACACTGCACCATGAAGAAAGGGCTAGAGTATCCACATTTTGGGAGGCCACTAGGAAGTCTGGGATATGGATGGTTGGACTCGGCCCTGCATAATACAGTGTAGACTCTGGAGCCCCATGTTGCGACCCAGGGTTCAACAGTTCCTAACCTGGGATTGCAAATAAGTGTAAATGCTCAAGCCTTAGGTTAACAAACCCAGGCTTTCCTAATTTGATTTCTACTAACCCAGAGTTTACATTCTAGTGTAGACATACACTAGAACACCTATAGTGAAGACTTAGTTAATTTCAGCTGTGACATTCATTGGTAAAACACAGGCTTTAATAGATTCCAAGGCCAGAAGGGACCAATGTGATCATCTAATCTGACCACCAGCATCCTACAGGCTACAGAACATACTGAAAATAATTTCTAAAGCATATCTTTTAAGAAAATATCCAATCTTGATTTAAAAATTGAGAGTGATAGAGAATCCACCACAACCCTCAGTAAATTCTTCCAATGGTTAATTATCCTCAATGTTAAAAAAAAATATGCCTTATTTTCAGACTGAACTTCCCTGTTTTTTCATTTGAGATTATATTATATTTTAAATTTTTTTATAGCTTCCTTCACTTCTCATCTAAACCAGGTTAGTTTTATAGCCAATATGATCTTCCTTGATTGTGGCTTTTCTGGCATATAGTAAAGTGGTTTTAAACAATTCCCAATTATCATTCACATTTTTTCTGATTAAATTCTTCTTCACAGCTGATGTGGCTCATAATTGTTTTCAGCTTTTGTGAAATTGGCCCCTTTAAAGCATCAAATATATATATCACTGGCCTACACTTGTTTCTGACTTGTGCCCCATTCTCGTAATGCCTGTGTTTGAAGAAAACGTACCATCTAAATATGAAACACTTCTGCTCCAGTAGGAGTAAATGAATAAGATCATCATTATAACATGTGGTAAGGTTATCAAAGTTAAATAACATAGTTATATTCATATCTATGTATATGCACAAATACCAGATGTGCTTGCACAGTTCAAGTGTCTCTGTGTGCATATGGCCTTTAAGCACTAACTTGACGAAGATAATTAGAGAAAGTTTCGGGGATTCAGGATCCTAAGATCTCCACCCTCTAGTCCTATGAGAAGTTCCATACACTTTCCCAAACACAGTAGATAAGTGGTAGCCCTTCCCAAAGACGGACCCATCAGTCATTAACTCTGAAAAAATCCATCCTGCTAAAGTTTCTACTTCTGATCCTGGAGATGGAAAAGTGGATGCTACTTTAAGAAAACAGTATGAATGGGCACTTAAAGACACCAGTATGTTCCTCAGTGCTTCCCCTGTCTCTTTCAGTTTTCTCTTCTGTGTAATCAGAGAATTTGTAAAAATCCGAAAGCTTAAAGCCACTTGTCTAGAAAGCTTAAATAAAGCAACTAGACAATTTGTGTGGGTGACTCTGCCAGAGACATAATTACAGAAATCACCTGGGTGATGACTACATTATAACTCAACACGTGCAATGGTTAAGATCATGGATGGGTGACCTTGGATCTAAGGTCCATTTTATCTCCCTATCATTTCAAGGAGAATCTCCCCTTTGGGGATGTCTTGAAAGGGTTGGTTCAAGCTATCATTTCCTTCAAACAAGCTTGAAAAACCAGAGATGACCTCAGATAAATTCTCTATGGACCAACTATCCTTTCAAGGGTCCTTCGGCTAATATTGTTCTAAGTTCCAGCTGTTCAAATACACCACAGTCAACTTGTGATCTTATAGAGCCTACAGACCTGTTAATGAACTGGATAGGGTGCACAGAATGCTATGGAATACTAGGAATGGCTTCTAAACCAGTTCCTCTGCTCCTTCTCCTCCCAGAAATTCCACTGATGGTCACAGGGAATATGAAGAAATCACTTCAGACTGGTGTCTTCTATCCATTTCTGTTTTCTCACTTTCCTCCACTTCCTTCATGAGCCTCTTCTCCACTTCCTTCTCCAGAAAAGGACAACATAGCTGAAAATTGTATTTTGTTGGATGAACATCTGTTTATCTACTCACTTTTTCAGGAAGAAGAGGAATCTGTTCTTTCTACTTCTAGTCATCAAAAGATCAGGAGGAAGCTGTCTTATTCTAAACCTCAAGTAAATTATCCACTACAATCCATTTTTATGTTTCACAGCTTCAGTGAGCTGAGTGAATTTTTCACATCAGTAGAGCTAAAAAGATGTATATTCTATCATATAGAATCCCAGCACTGGCTTTACCATCAAGCATAGACTATGCTCTCCCTTTCTGTCTTGCCTTGGCACTAAAGATGTTCACAAAGACTGTAGGAGTGACAAAAAGCTGGATGATAAGAATGTAAGAACAGCTTTACTACGTTAGACCAATGGTCCATCTAGCTCAGTATCCTGTCTTCCAACAGTAGCCAGTGCCAGGTGCTTCAGACAAAATGAACAGAACAGGTAATAATCAAGTGATCCATCCCTGGGAACCCATTCCTAGCTTCTGGGAAACAGAGGTTAGGGACACGTCAGAGCATGGTTTTGCATCTCTGCCCATCCTGGTTAACAGCATTGATGGACCTATCCTCCATAAATGTATCTAGTTCTTTTTTTAACACTGTTATAGTCTTGGCCTTCATGATATCCTATGTCAAAGTATTCCTCAGGTTGACTGTGTGTAGTGTGAAGGAATATCTCCTTTTGTTTGTTTTAAACCTGCTGTCTATTAATTTAATTTGGTGAACCCTAATTCTTGTGTTATAAGAAGGAGTAAATAACACTTCCTTGTTTACTTTCTCCACACCAGTCATAATTTTATAGATCTCTATCATATCCCCCCTTAGTCATCTCTTTTCCAAGCTCTTTTCCAACATCCTGGTCTTATTAATCTCTCCTCATACAGAAGATTTTCCATGCCCCTAATAATTTTTGTTGTCCTTTTCTTTATCCTTTTCCAGTTCCAATATCCCTTTTTTGAGATGCGGTGACCAAATCTACATGCAGTATTCAAGATGTGGGCGTATCATGAATTTATGTAAAGGCAAAATGATATTTTCTATCTTATTATCTATCCCTTTACTACTGATTCCCAACATTGTTAATTTTTTGACTGGCACTGCACATTGAGTGGAAGTTTTCAGAGAACTATCCACAATGACTTGAAGATCTCTTTCTTGAGTGGTAAAAGCTAATTTAGACCCCATCATTTTATATGTGTAGTTGGGATTATGTTTTCCAATCTGCATTAATTTGCATTTATCAACATTGAATTTCATCTGCCAGTTTGTTGCCCAGTCATCCAGTTTTGTGAGATCTCTTTGTAACTTTTTGCAATCTGCTTTGGACTTAACTATCTTTAGTAGTTTTGTATCATCTGCAAATTTTGCTACCTCCCTGTTTGCCCCTTTTTCCTGATCATTTATGAATATGTTGAACAGTACTGGTCCCAGTACAGAACTCTGGGGACACCACTATTTACGCCTCTCCATTCTGAAAACTGACCATTTTCCTACCCTTTGTTTTCTATCTTTTAATCAGTTACTGATCTAGGAGAGGAGCTTCCCTCTTATCCCATGATCCGTACTTTGCTTACGAGCCTTTGGCGAGGAACCTTATCAAAGGCTTTCTGAAAAGCTAAGTACACTGTATCCACTGGATCACCCTTGTCCATGCTTGTTGACCCCCTCAAAGAATTCTAGTAAATTAGTGAGGCGTGATTTCCCTTTAAAAAAACTATGTTGATTCTTCCCCATAAAATCTTATTCATCTATGTGTCTGAGAATTCTTTTCTTTACTGTAGTTTAAACCAATTTGCCTGGTACTGAAGTTAGGTTTATCGACCTCTAATTTTGGGGATCACCTCTGGAGCCTTTTTTTAAAAATTGGCATCACATTAGCTATCTACTTGGCAGATTAGATTCTTTACTGTAAAGGGATCATTACCATGGTTATACTTTTTGATGTCTCCCCACTTCTATGTAACTGATTACATGCCTGGTGGGGAGAAAAATATCCCGGAAGTCAGTGATTGGTTTCACTACCTAGCATTTTCAAACAGCAGAGGGAAACCCAGAGGTCCACTTATCAATTGTTTCACTGTAGAAAACTGACTCACAAAGAAGGAAAATCTCCCTTTTCACTTGGCATTTTTGAAGAACAGTAATGTTTAATGAGGAATTCACTGCTGGTTTGGGATGTTTGGTGCAGTATTAGTGCTAGCCAGGTTAGTTACCCTGACTAATTGATATAGGATGCACATGTAAAATATCTATTATAAATAATTGTCTCATTTTAAAATTTAGAATTTCAATATGTTTATTTTCCAACTTTAATATTGTGACTTGAAGCTATTACCTTTCAGCTGGTTTGCAACAGATGGAGCTTTTGCTGGTGCATACCACCGTTCTCAAATAAAACTCAATGTATGTTAATTAATCCTTAAATGAACTTTTAGTACGGAGCTAGTTTGAAATTGATGTTTTGATAAACACAGGTTAACTTAAGTGTTTGCTTTCTGCAAGACCAGGTAATAGCAGCGGAAGTATTTGGGAGAGAAGGGGCAAGCACTTTTCTAGTGAGACAGAATTTGGGTTTAAACATGTTCTCAAGTATGGAGTATTTCAGGCTACATAACAAAAGTATTTTTATTCACTCCCCAACCTCCAGTATATGTACATCTGTCACTGTGGCATGGCCTTTTTCTTGGCCTAACCTTATTCTGTACAAGTCTCCTGTCAGCAGTTTCTTTGCATGCAGATACTGAAAAGATCTATTAAAAGTATTAATTCTTTCTTGAGGCTAGGGTCAAGAAATGAAGCAACTGCATGCTACCTGAGGCTCCAAACCTAAAGCGGCCTTCTAGGGGATGGCATATCTCAAAGAAACATAACATATTAATAAATATTTCAGAATAAACTTGGAAAGTTTTCCACAGATATTTCATCTTAGGCAAAGATAGGACCAGTCTGTGCCCCTTTTTGCTGTGTAGCTAATCAAAGTTAGGGGCCCTGGGGATGTTACAGTCAGGGGGAGAAATTGATGAAGGAGTCTGGTATTTTCCTTGTCTATTTACAAGGAATGCACAAAGTTCTGCTTCTTCAAACACAGGAGGAACCAGAAACAAAAGAGTTTTTTCTTAGCTTTCAGCCTCTAGCCAACACCTGACCGCCAAAATCTCTCTCTCACTCACTTTTTTCCAAGGTCAGACACTCTGCTCACAGATTACTGCTTGGCTTCCTTGCCTTTTGCCTCTGTCTCTGATTTCTCTTCTCCCATCCCTCCATACACACATACTTTACCCAAAATAATAATCAACAAAAGCCTCTCTGCCCACCTTGTCTAAAACTCTTGGATCGGTTCATGTAATCCTTTTATTTTAGGTTGGAGGTTGTGATTAATTTATCCTTACAGTTATGCCATTTAAAGGGAGTGATCACATCCATCAGCTTCCTTGAGGTTTTTTAATTCAAACCACAGTGAGGTTTTACCCATCTCAGAACACTACTGTTTCAGTGGTGATTGGCATCCTTTCTGACCCCAGACTCATGGAAAACTCCTAGCCAACTTTGGAAGGGGCTCACTCTACTCTGGAGCTCTAGAATTACTCTTATTTGAGCTCCTGTTCTGCAAAGCATTTAAGTACCTGCTTTGTTGAATAGGGATCGATTTAAATGCGTGAGTAAATGCTGAATCGGGACCTTAGTAAGCAGAAATCTTGTCACCCTAAGCAGCAGTCTTCATGAACTGTGAGCACAAGGGAATCATTCTTTTTGTGTTAAATGCACACATAATCTAAGTGTACAAATAAGTTATTTTACTGTACTCATATTTCAAGAGAAGACCAGATTAATCTCAGTAATTACTAGCCAATTTACTTGACATCTAAAATAATAGCTAGCTTGTGTTTAAAAGGAGGAATAAAAAGAAATAGTATGTGAAATAATAAAAACTATCCTCAGTGACAAGTTAGAATACCAGCATGGGAGCAATCTAATGGAAAATGACACGCATGGCATTGAGAGATTAAGATCTTGGTCAACATGGCTTTTGAATACACTGTGAACAAGCTTGATGATCACAACATACACAGTGTAATTTATGTGATAGTTCATAAGGCTTTACAGAAGGATTCCTGAAAGCTTTCTGTACCTTTAGAGATCACTTTTCTGGAATGAAGGGTTGGTCTCTTCTCCCTTGACGCAGTGGTGACTAATAGTGTCAAATAATTTTCAGTGTCTTACCTTTCTTTCTCTCCTTCTCTCTTATTCCCAGCATCCATTCTCTAGTCTTTCTCTGCTTCAGTTCAGTTTTCTTTTTGATTTAGACATTCTCAGTACATTGTATATATGTAAAGAAAGAAAGGAAAACTGGAAGAGTCCTACTTCTCAGTGGTCAGTGTAGCCAGGTATTGCATGCTTTATCAGAATCTACTGTTCCATGCAAACTGGAGTATAAAGTCATGTTTATTACTGTGTTTTTTATTTTATAGTGTCCCAAAATGTTGTATGTGCTTTGGTTACAGGAAAAAACCTCTAGAGTCAGAGAGGACCAACCAATTTTCCTCCACTCCCAGGGAGGAAGAAGAGTATAATTCTTGGGTTCCACAGTCTTGCCTGTCTGGTGGATTCCACTATAGTTACTGAGGAAAGATTATTCCTCCCTTTGCTTAATATAAGAACGGCCATATTGGGTCAGACAAATGGTCCATGTAGCCTAGTATCCTGTCTTCTGACAGAGGCCAATGACAGATGCTTCAATGGAACTGAACAGAACAGGGCAATTATCAAAATGATCCACCCCTGTCGTCCAGATCCAGCGTCTGGCAGTCAGAGGCTTAGGGATACCCAGAGCAATCCCTGACCATGTTGGCTAATAGCCATTGATGTACCTATCCTCCACTTCAAAGTGAACTCTGCTTTAAAGGTTGTGTTGAATAAAAAAGGTCAATGGCTTCTCTGGAAAAAAAAATCACATGAAGTATTGAATATTTGCTCTGAAAACACCACTAGATCCCTGGGGGAGTTCGTAAACTACTACAGGAACAGATGGCCACAGAGACAGGCACTTGTGTCCAGCAAAGGCACTCCACAGGAGCACGGCTTCTCATGAAACACACAGAAATGGTTCATTCTAATCTGTCCAGGTCTTGGTACATCTTTCTGCCATTTGACCCAGATTCACTTCTATCTCATATACTCAATTATAACTCTACATAGATAATACGGGCATCCAAGATTTTTTTTTAATTTGCACATCTAAATCAGGGTGTACTAAGTATATTGAATAATACGTTTTTCTTCATTATTTTCTAGAGTTTAGTGAATAGTGGTGGGGAGAAGGAAATCTGATCCAGAGAATAAGCTCAGACTCTAAATGAATTTCAGTTCAGATGTATTCATGACTCTTTCACTTTTTAGCTGCAGATGAGCATTACTAGGAGTGAATTTTAAACTTCATTATTTGGGGAAAGTGAATTACAAATTGTATTTTCAGTTATAACATTAAAGTTTCACTCTGTGTACATGAGTCATTCATGCTATCCAATCAAAATTTATGTAAATAACCAGTAAATTGACAATTAAAATAGTGTTAGGAGGAACCATAAATTACACATCAGAACATTTAAAAAAAATTTAAGATAAAATTTTTAAGATAGTTAAGGTTACAAATAGCTATCTAGATGTATGAGATGATGGGGGCCATATAAGCACCTAGATAAATCTATTTAAAACAAGATTATTAAAAGGTATAAGTGCAGGATAAGTATAAGTGCAGTCGTTCCATGCATCCGTGGTCAGGACTTGTTTATCTGGTCATTGCTCCATTTATTTATTTAATCTTTGTAAACCCATGAAATGTATACCTTTTATATTAATGTCTGGGCTTCTTGACGACAACAGGGTCAGATGCACCTGAACAAGTCTCACAATCTATCCAAGAAAGAGGAGTGGCAAATTGTGCGAGGTTGGACAGACAGATATAGTTTATGATATAGCTTTGTTACAGGATGGGAGAATGTAATTGATGTAAATTTGTCTACCTATGAAAAAAGGATCATAGTATCTCTCATGACTGTATTGCACAAAAGGGTGGAGGAAGAAGAGGAGCAGAAAAGTGATTATGAGGATGAGGTAAGAAGAGGTAAATTTCGGAGCAGAAAGAGATGGAGGACTCAAAGAGAGACTGGAAGAGTTTAGAAGAGAGAGGGTGATAAACATTAAGGTAGACATGGCCATGGTGGAGTGAGAGGGAAATAGTTAGGGTACAAAGATATAAAAGTGATTTAAAGGAGCAAAAGAGAATAGACTATCACAGGAAACAGGTATGAGGAAAGACTTATGTAAAGAAACAATGGGTATGTGGAGAAGAAAAACTATTCTTGAGAGCCATGAAGCAGAGAGAGAGAGAGAGAAGTGAGGATTGATGGGCAACATTTGCACCTTTAGTTCACATGTGAGTGATGAATTGACACCCTACATTTGTGAACCAACCAGCCTTGCCCGAATACCTTTCTGCTTTAAAGGATCTGTGCATGGCTCTGCTACTCAGTAGAACCTCATTGATTTCCCTGCAGACAGCGTTCCATGCTTATGGAGAGGGGAAAGCACAGTTTTGGCTCTATTTGCATAAAAATGACAAAATCTTAAAGAAAAATGGTAAAGCCTGAGAGGCCCAACAGAGCAAAACAAGGGTATTTTTTAATCATTTCTTTCCAAAGAGCAAAGCTCAGAAAACCATTAACAAACTGCAATGCTTTTTGAAATGCAGTCAAAAAGAAATACCATTCAAACTGCAGAAAAGGGGGCCTGATTCTACTCTCACATATGTTGATGTAAATGAGGAGTAACTCCATTGAGATCAGTGGGGTTGCCTGATTTTTACCAGATTCATGGCAGCAGAATTGAGATCAATGGAGTTGCATCCATGTAAAGGAGAAGTGAATTGGGCTCAAGGAATCTAGGAAATCCTTGACAAAAAGCATGCTTATTATAATAAACTCTTCTAGATGTTTACTGTTTAATCCATAGATGCATATTGTAGTTCCCTCAGACAGCTAAAGTCTCTCCCTTCCAGTCATCTGGCAGAAGGAATTGATAAGAACATAATATTAACATATGGCTAAGATACCCATAACAGGGAGCTTCTCTAAAGAAGTCCGAACTAAAATCCCCTGAAACTCATTCTGCACAAGGAAGTGAAGTGGAACTCATCTACTTCATTAAACGCATTTTATGACTTGGAGTAAACTGTGAGAGACAAGATGCTGAGTCTGAGTGTGTTCTATGAACTCCTGAACAGTGCAGAAGCTTCAAGTTAGTCTAGTTTGTTGGGAATAGTCAAATGTTGTACCACTGATGTGCTGAATGCCATCCAATTTTCTAAGTTCAGCTATAGAGCATCCCAAATGTGGGCAACATCCAAGCTGCACTCAGAAATGGCAACAAAGGTAGCAGAGGAGGAAAAGCTCTGTGCAGAGATGGCTTTAAGCCACCATTTTACTCTCCAAGTTTGAGACCAGCCAGACTCCAGTCAAACTCTTGGATTGAAGTAGAGAAGCCTGCTCTATTTTATTTACACTGGCTGACAACAGCCTCCAAGGGGCAGTTCAGACAGCCAGGGATGCCAGTATGTTGGGGCATAACCCATTAAAGGAATCCTCCACTGGCAAGATCAGCCAGGTTTCTGGCTGTTTTGCTCTGCTGGAACAATACAAAGTGGCTACAATGCGTCCAAGAACTGGGGCCAGACTGTATAAAAGAACCAATCAATTAAAACCATTTATTTCAAAGAGGTGACAGTGATTTTAAATAGCTTTCTAAATTTATTTTTGCTTAGAAAATAATATGTCAACGGCCTTGAGGTAAGGGAGGGTTTAGAGCACTTTAATATCTTTATAATGAATAAATAATCTTCTTTGTGATGTTAACACAATGCTGATATATGAAAGATGAAAATATACTGCTGCAATTTAGTAGCTCCTTTCTTGAGAAGATCTCGCTCGAGTCTAGACCAAACACAGACTGCTCAGAGAATAATAATAGGTTATGGCATGGATTTATACTGCTGGGTGTTTATAGCATCCAGCAATCTGGCAACATATATTAAAACTAGTTTGTCTCAAATATTTACATGTACTAACTTGATTCTTTCTTTAGTCAATTTCACATATCTAGCATTCTCTTCAACCATATAACCATTAGTCTGTAGTGCAACAAATGCAGGAAAAAAAATATGAAATTATAAATCCTTCCTATTGGCAGCGCTTCTCATTGAAATAAGGGCAAGGAAACCAAATAAGATGTGTTAACAGTTGCAAAATTCTGTCTTTGTTGACATTTTTTCGCCCAAACAGGTGACACTAATTGCATATTTTGATATGCCAAGCAACATGATAAACACAGCACACTTCACCAGTGGCTTTTTTTGTAGTTTCAGTGTTGACATTCTGCATCTTTTACAATGTCTATTTTGCATATGTCATTATGTATTTTTATTGTCTTCAAGCATTCTATTCCCAATGTTTTATTCTTCACATTTAAAACTGCTTACAAATATAATAGAAAATATGGGAGAAGTAGTTCAACACTATCATTTTAATCTGATAATTTTTAGATGTCTGACAAGCCTAAACTTATCTAACTCTGAAATTTGATCAAATATTTCACAGCACAATAGAGAACCAATTTCTCCATGGCACCTTCCTCTCCACTCTTCAGATGGCCTTTGCTATGCCAGGTGCTATAGGTGCAAACAGTTGCTGATGTTGACACTACCTAAACAAAGAGGGTGGGACTTCCGTGCGGAAAGAAAGAAGAGGGAGTATATCAGCTTGGGCCCCCAAAACACCTAGAATCCGTCTGAAAATACATTTAAAAAAAAAAAAAGTTGAACATTTACTCATCAAGACTACAACTTATAATATCTGTACTGAGAAAGACATGAGCTACCCATATATACATGTACATTTTTTGTGTGTGGATATATATATAGCAGATATTTGCAACAATATTGTTTTATAAAAATTTTTTTTTTCTTGTCTGATTTTGTGTTATTTATCAAATAATGAACAGGATAAATGATATGAGGGATCACATGAAAAGTTGATTTACTCTTGTCCCCTCTCCCCACAACTTGTTTGTGCTACTTTTAGTGATGAGTTGCAAAATATGAACTGGGCATGCATGCCTAAGAATATTATGACAATCAAGATGACCCGTTCCCTCCACTTTGTGTTCTTTGGTTATCTTCTAGTCTAGTAAAGAAGTGTAATTGCTAGTGTAATAACTTTCAATGAGCTGTTTTCTGTTTCATTTGTTCTTCTGAAGGCTCTTCAACCCCACTAAACATAGTTTCAAACAAAAAATCGTTACTTCACTATCATTCTCATTGAATATTCATGATCAAAAAGTTATATTTTGGATTTGTATTGTTTATGATATTATATTATTGAGTGCTAGACATGAATATTTCCAAAATAAATATGTGACAGTATCTTTTATTGCGAGTCGTTCTGTATGAGAGAATTTTGAATATCAAAAAAAGCAGACTGCTGTATTAAGCAGCCTGAGCATGTTTCCCTCTACCATTAGGTTTCTTAAATTAAGGGGTTAACCCATTTAAATTAACTCATCTTGTTTTTTCCCAACTTGGGCATTTTGTATAGTAATTCAGCTCTTAGCTATATTACCTAAGTAATTGTTAAACCCTAAATCTACTGGAATATATTAAAGGCCCATCACTGGATACAGTAAATATGACCTGTTAAGAGACAAGAAGCACTTGGTGCATGTATTTATTAAAGCTGGCAGTCTCTATGAAAAGAGAATGTGTGTGGCTATAATGAGATTTAATTTGAAGCTAAGTACTCTTTCATATTATAGTCAGTCAGATATGAAACTGATATGTGCATAAGGGCAGGCTAGAGAAACCACTATTGACTTACAGTACTTGGTTCATCTTAAAAAATAATAATACAAATTTAATCTAGCTCTGGCAGAGCTGTTTCTGTAACTACTGACATTTGTCTTCATTGTTTCTTAACTCAATTATTTAAGTTGTTGGTTTGAAAAAAAGACAACTTATTGCTGAAACTGACTTTACAAGGCTGAGTGCTTTATTTTTGAAAACAACTAAAATCCATTGGTAAATTTTGCTGTGTTGCAAAGTAGTGGACTTTAAAACAGGAATTGTGAATGCTCTTATGACTCAAACCTGTCCTCTGCTTTGGGTCAATTAAAACGTTTCAGCATGACAGAATCAAAATGTTTCATTTTGACTTCACCTGCTAAAATGTAATCTATTTTATAAAACGTGTCAAATTACATAGTCACTTCAAAACAAAAAATTGAAATGTTTTGGTCTGAAAAAGTCAAAATGGTGCATTTTGATGTTGTCGGGACTCTGACATTTTAAAAAATGTTTTCAAATGTGTCCATCAAAGTTTTTCCGACCTGCTCTGTTCCGTAACGTACACAAGTATCCTGCAGCTAACATCTCCTCAAAGCAGTACAGTCCATTGTAAGAGGCCAGCCACCACATAGCGAGATAGCAGCAAAGAGCACTCCATAGAATATTAGGGTTGGGTGGGACCTCAGGAGGTCGTCTAATCCAACCCCCTGCTCAAAGCAGAATCAACCCCAACTAAATCACCCCAGCCAGTTCTTTATCAAGCTGAGCCTTAAAGGCCTGTTCCCTGTCTTATGCTTAGCTTATGCAATGTGCGCATGCAAGTCAGGGATTTGTGAGAGGGGGAAGAAAATGTTTTGTCTACATGAAAAAGTGCCTGTGCCTCAGTTGTCCAATTACTGACCTGGCAATGAATAAACTACTTGTACTGTGGTGTCATTGTTTATGAAGCACTTGAGATTCTCAGATGAAAAGTCCTATGTAAGTTCATATTTGCATTCTATTGATACGGACTTGGAAAGTCTCTATTACAATTTATAATATGGTTATGTTCCAATTTTGATTGAGATGTATAATCATATCCTCAATAGGTTGTGTATTCTATTGTGTGTTCTGGATTTTGTCTCCCCTATTGGATTATCTTTGCATTGTGAAAAAGTCCTATAAAAGCAAGAAAGAGAGCAGGTAGGCAACATGTATTGCAGCATATTTGACAAGCTTTTGGTGGACCCAAATGCATAAAATTCATTTACAGCTGTCTTTTTATAAGATATGTATATATAGTGTATAAATAAATAAAGTATATATATTTGCCCTACTTAAGGATATCTGGGCCTTATGCAGTCTAGATGAATAAAGGTGAGATTGCTGTATGCATTGCATTAGTTGTTGACATGTTCATGATGCGGGCTGATTGATTGTTTGTGTTGTGGCTTGCAATGCAATTCGTTTATACAGAGAAAAGAAATGAAATCAAGCTCCCAATACGTGGAATTGGAAATATTTTTAGAACACCTACTACTGAGAGATCGTGATCAAACAACATAAAACATGTTCTGTCAACATCTTCTGACAAATAATTAAACAAAACAGGATCTCAATATTAGGACAAGGAGCATTTGCCCTAATGTAAACACTTGACTCTGTATTGATTTCTGCATAAATATTTTCTTTTGTATAATAACTATTAATGACTAATTTTAATAACATTAGATGTAAATTATGAAGCTTACAATCAATGGATTTCTGGGAACTGGAGTCAGTGTTAACCATTTAAACATTAGAAATTTCAAAATGTGCATTATTTTTCAATAAGCTATTTCCAGAAGCACAGAACTGCATTTAAAATATTTTTTCTTAATTATTCTATTGAGAGACAGCTCTGTTCTCTGAAATAATTACAGCACATTTAAAACTTGATAAATAGCAGAAAGACCCGTACATGAAAGTAAGGGTTCCTCATGAATCGTTGGTGGTATAATCCAATCAGAGGTAATTTTTGTTTGGAAAGATAACTAATTTATTAAATATGGACAATATTAGTTCTACCATACCATTTCTCCCCACCTAAAAAACCTGAAGAATCCTGGATCTAGTAGGCAGGTCAAATCCTCAATTTGAGGCCTTGTCTACACTACAAAATTAAGTCGACTTACAGCCACCGCAGTAATTAAACTGCTGTTGCACGTCCACATTACGATCCTTGTGTTGCCAGAACATGTCCACAGTAGCAGTGCTTGCATCGGCACAGACAACAGTGTACCGTGTGTAGCTATCCCACTGTGCAACTCATAACCATATAGCGCTGGGTGTTTTGGGAAGGGTTTGCAATACCTCCTGGGTGCAAACAAGTCGTGTTTATTGTCCCAATTCACCCCGTACCCACACAGCTCCTTGATTTTCATGCGGCACTGGTGCATATCCCTGTCATAACCCTTCACCACCATGCTCCAAGCAATCTGGCCATAGGTTTTTAATTTCCTACAGCTGGATCGGAGCTGTGACTGCACAGTCTCCTCTCCCCACAGGCCCAGGAGATACACCACCTCTGCTGTACTCTATGCAGGAGTGCGTTTGCTGTGCGAAGCCAGCATGGTCAGCTGGGCAGGTGCTATGTTAGCTCTCCATGCTGAGCAAATAGGAAATGGAATTTAAAAAATTCCAGGGGCTTTAAAGGGGAAGGGGTGTGTATCTGGCCACTGGGCAGCAGAGTTCAAAATGGTGGTCAGAGTGGTCACAGTGGGGCTTTGTGGGACACCTACTGAAGCCACTAAAGTAGACATAAGCAACGCTGTGTCTACACTGACACTGTGTCACACTAACTATGTTGACCTAAGCATTACACCTCTTGCTGAGGTGGATTTATTAGGTTGGTGTTGAGGGTCAGTTAAAGCAGCAGGAGGAACATTGTAGTGTAGACACCTACACAATTAGGTCAATGTAAGGCAGCTAACTTGGTATCGTAGAGCAAACCTGAATCTTTTCATGCAATTGGTTTGGAGGGGAAAAGTCTATTTATACCTTTCACTGGTTACTTTATAGAGCATCATGAAATGTAGTATGTGTGCAAGCCAATACCACAGAAAATACCGACATGTGCTACAGTCTTGTAAAAACGTGTTTTACAACTGTCAAAATCAAACTCTCTTGCAATAAAGTGCACAGTGAATTGATTTATTTTCAACCTGAATCTCTTATCAAAATGGTGGAAAGCATTGATACTTAAATAGAAATGTATTAGATGGGTTCTTAAGGTGTCTTGTTATGTCAATGTGCGGTAATGGCTGTTCCCTTTTACATTATATGTGTTCCATTTTCTAAAAACTAAAGTAAATTACCTTTGTAGCAAAGAGAGAAGAGTTATATAAAACCAAGGCACAATGTAATAAAATGTCAGCATAGATGATAGAGGTGGCAACATTTAGAAATAACCATAGCTTCCTTTTCCAAAAGAATGAGGAAGACCTGGTGGTTTATTGAATGCTTGAGGCAGGTGTTAAACAATCAGTGGAATAAACAAGTGGAGCTGTAATAGCTAAGTATGAGGATATGATTTTTAGTTCTCAGTTAAAAAAAAAAAAAAAAGAGCAGGGAAAAATAGGCAAAACCACAAGTGACATTTATGTGTTCTTTAAAACGAATGAAATTTTAATGATTTCATTGATGACAATCTAAGTTCTGTTTATTGCCAGAGTATAAACTGAAGAACTCCTGGTAGTGGTATTGAAACTTGATAATTCTTATGAGGGGCTCAAGACTATTATACTTTTATTCCAAAGGTAAATTAATAATAAATCTGATAGTTTAGAATAAAAATGAAAATATTCTAAATGATAGAATGCAGGTTTAGCATCTTGTTAAAACTTACAAAAAAAGACTATTTATTGGAGTTAGGTTTTTAAACTGTTTTCATAGTTGTACCTTTCACATGTGGTTAAGAATTTCCATAATTATTTTTGAAAATGTTTTTAAAAAGAGGTAATATTGGTTATGATGCCACAATGAAGGCTGTATTCTGATATGGGATTAAAATAAGGAATACATTTTTGTTTTCTCTATAAGCTTCACTGTGTGAAATTTCACAGCCTAGTTTTGGTGCCCTTTGAATGTTCTAAGTAGCTCGTTTTTTAAATACATTTTAATTGGCCTTTAGCTGAAATCTGTAAGGGTTTCTAACATTTTATTGTCAGCACGTATCTTTAAAACACCATTTTGTATCTACACAACAAAAATTGGCACAGAAGCACTATATCTGGTATTATCGGGTGTTTTGTGGTATGAGATATTTAGGCGTAAGCATATTATTTTTGCTCTTACTCTTCATAACAAAGTTGCTACTTCAGTAAGGCTGACACACATATTTTTTCTCTTTGAGAAAACAAAGAATTACCCTTTTTCAAAATGGCTGCCATCTCCCACTGTTCTAGGATGAACACCACATGCCGCCCTGAGTTAAGGTGACTATGATTTGGTTACAGCCTGTGCAACAGAATATGTAGGCTGACATTAGCAAAGATGGCCTCTGACTCCTGTTGTTCCCTAAAGGAGTGAATTCATGCTACTCTTAGGGAAGCTGGTGGCCACCTATGCTTATCAAGAGAGACAATGGCACTGTGAGAACTAAATGTATATGGGAAGGCATGAGGCAAAAACTGGAATGTATGTGTACAGGGAAATGTGGAGGGAGGAGTGGAAAACTGGCCGGGGAGGGCTCTTTTCAGGGGAATGTATGGGATTAGCAAACGCAGGAAGAATAACTTGAAGGGTAGGAGAAGGAGGGCAAATATGGAGGATCCATGGAGTATGGGAGAACAAAGAGAGAATGTGAGTGAGAGAGGTGAGTGAGGCAGAGAACAACAAGAGGGAGGTAGGAAAGTGATAGGAGATGGAGATTGAGAGGGGTATAATGGCAGCTACTTCTCCCTGAGGGATAGGTAAGGGTAAGTGGAGTCTCCTCCAAGCTGCCAGTTGGATGGTTGCCGTTTATGTGTGGAAGACTGAATTGTGAACCTGAAATGGTCAATGGAAGTGCAAGGCTTTCCTCTAAAGACTCAAAAATCAGAAGGCCAATGGCAAACAACCTGTGATTTATTATTTTTGTTAAAGTCTTACGATTTTAAGCCAGTTTGATATTTGGTAGTCTGAGTCAGGACTCTTAAATGGTTGTGGCTGGCAATACTGTTTCCATTTCTTCTCCTCCCCACCAGTTCCTTCCACCACAATAGCCATTTCTCTCTTCTCACCCATGTCCTAGCCCCTAGAAACTGCAAAAAGATAAAGGAAAGCTCCCCTACCAAGTGGAGCCCCAAACTCAGTTACCGAGCCAGCTCTGGATCTAATGACCTTCCCATGGCTCACCACAGGAGCCATTTCTTTGAGACAAACCTTGGGGGAAGTTTATTTGGCTCAAGACTGCCACCAGCTGCCATTCTGAGATTGGGGTGGAAACAGACAAGAATTTGCAAACTGGTGTGATTGCTAATACATTCGGGATACTGCTAAAATAGCCAAACAACAAAACAAGAGATCTTTATTATCCCAGTGACACTGTTCAGCACCACCTTTACACCATGAATAAGATTAAGATTTTGTCACAGGTATTTTTATTTTTAAACAAAAATTAATGGAAGCGTGCAACCTGTCCTTGACTTTTAATAAAGATATCCTGGGGTGGGAACTAACAGACAGAGCACAGGGGCTGCTCCTGCTCTGGAGGCAAGGATTGATCCAGCCACGGGCCATTACTCCAGCCCCACCACTGCTTCTGGTCAGGGGTTTACAGCTGCTACAGTCCTGCTGCTGTGGTGGGCTGAAGCCAAAGAAGTCACGGAGAACTGTTTAAAGTCACAGAATCCGTGACAGAATCAGATCCTTAATCATAGGTCAAACCACAAAATCTGAATTGTAGTCCATCTAATGCTGTACCCTAAATGTACATTATTGCGAATACAACAGACACAGTGCTGTGAGTTTAGGTCCTCAGTTTTGGTAACATTTGCAAATTTGTTTGCATTTAGACTTTTGGAAGTCTGGGTGCTAGAGTGTGTCAGCCCTTGGCCAGGCAGGAGAGTATAGCCTCTTTCTCCTTCCTGCCTGACCCTGCTTCAGTTGTGACTCTAATTTCAGGGGTCGGGGAAGTCAGGAGCAAGTCTTTGCCCTGTAAGCAATTGGGTACAGAGTGGAAGGAGCCCTCGTCCACCTCTCAATTGGTGGCTGCACAAGATGGCTGGGTGCACGTGAGGGA
This sequence comes from Emydura macquarii macquarii, assembly GCF_026122565.2. NCBI lineage: Eukaryota > Metazoa > Chordata > Testudines > Chelidae > Emydura > Emydura macquarii. Next base: position 2,390,234 of record NW_027131105.1, on the reverse strand, counting down.
GCAAGCTGCTCAATGGTAGATCAACACCTTTCAGTGAGCAGCATGCTCTCCAAGCAAGGGGGAGCAGTGAAGGAATTGGAGCTCTCTGCTCCTGCGGCACAAAAGCTACATGCTGCCCCTACTCAGGGCAGATTTTAAAGTTACATTCTAGCCCCACATAAGTGCACATTTTTATTAGTATTAACATAAAACAATCTGTCATGAAGTTTATAAAATTGCATATTAGTTACCAAAGACTCTATACTGGCAATGCTAAGGGATCCTGGAGAGCAGTTTTAATTATGATAATTTTAAGCAGCACTGGTTTAAAAGGCAGCCAGGCAGCTCAGTCTGGGCCTGACCAGCCAGGGAGGCAGATGTACCCTGGGAGCTCCAGGGGCAGACTGGAGCAGAGCCTGCCTTGGGCCGACAAGCAGGAGAGATTCAGTATCTGGGTAGCAGGGACCATAAACCAGTGCGTGAAGACCTCTGGGCATATGACACAATATTGTTAAAATATACCAGGAAAAATGACAGCATGTCTCAGCAAACTGCTGACACATATGTATCCATAAAGTGCTGTTATACTGAGCAAGAGGGTTTTGTACCACAGTGTGGCATTTTATTCAGTAACCAGTTTTTTGATCCTGTGTTGCATACTTTTGGGGATGGAGTATTGTTGATATTACCGTATGATGTCAATACAGTTTGTTAGTGAGATCACAGTTATGGTGACCTATCTGAAAATCCTTTTGGACAAGTGATGCAAAACATGAAGGTTGAATTGCTCATCAGAGAATGGATAAGAAGAGGGTTTAGGCTTCCCTTGAAAGTCCTTTCTGTAAGGATTCCCTACTTTCCCTCCACAGATACAGTTCTATACCTATAATAATTTCTAGTAAACTGCAGTATCAGAATGGCAGTGAACAAGAAGCTTCTTTATCACAGGCCTCTAAGCAGCGATGATCAGCATTTATATGGCTAGTAGGTTCTTATTATAAAACATCTAAAGAAAAATAGACCTGTAGGACTGGAAGGGACCTCAAGAGGTCAAATAGTCCAGTCCCCTGCACTTATAGCAGGACTGATTATCTAGACCATCTCTGACAGGTGTTTGTCTAACCTGCTCTTAAAAATCTCCAATGATGGAGATTCCACAACCTTCCTAGACAATTTATTCTAGTACTTAACAACTTACCTAGCTAGAAGTTGATCAATGGCTAGGTTATGCAGTTCCTGTATGTCTCCCATTTCATCTCTACTGTTCTTTCTCCTAAATCAGATAGTTCAGTCCAAGAAAGCAACTATTGAAACAGAAAAATTTGAAAATTCTGGACATCAGATTTTCAATATCTACACGACTGCAGTCACAGCATTTTTGGTGCTAGTTTACTTATGCAAACAGGAAGTTTAAGCAAAAATAAAAGGGAATTCATGAAGATTCTTTGGTTCCTGTCACCTTCAACGCACATGGAGATGCATCATTTTACTCCGTGCCATGTGGGAGTAAAAACTATAGGGGCGATATGTCAATGTGTCATAAAAATGCTGTGCCACTTACCTGCATGCTGGCTTTACTTTCAGTGATAGTTAAAGGGGTAACTAGGGTAACTAAGGTGGTGCTGTACGTTTGCAGATTTCACTACATAGAGGGATACAAAGATGGAAAATACATAATTTGTTTGCCTTACACTTACTGATCTATACCAATTTGAGCAGCGCAGACAAAGTGTAAAAATAAAAAAAGTATCTCTGGTATCAGAGATTTATGTCTCTGCTCATTTCTGTTTTTTGTTGATGAGAACTGGTGAGAAAATTTTAAGGAAGTCATGGCTATGGTAATGATGGTAGAACTCCAAGTTACTCCTCGAGTCTGGATGGATATCGGAGTCAGGATAATTTATGTGGCATTCCTATTAATAAGAAGAAACAGGTGACCATCTGAGTCTATTCTTTATCTTGCTACACTAGTCCACAGTGCCCCTCATTTAGTTTTTTCTTATAGTATAAAGGGTGCAAGTTATTTTTAGATATTCTTCTAAACTTTTGGAGTGCTTAGAATTCATTTAATTAACATGGTGGCCTCACTGGAAATCCTTTTAAACAAGTGATAAAATAGCATTCAGTTGCAGTCTGGCTAAAGGACAGAGAATAGGACTTCTTAAATTTCATCATTGGCAATGAATGTAGCTAATGGACTGCATGGAAGGAGACCTCGTTATCTACATCTAGTCATTACAATCAAGATCTGTAACTGTAATAAAGCAAAGAACAGGTTAGTGTTTGTAATTAGATGTACTGTGTAAAGCAGTATATGCATTCAGAAAATATAAACCTTAATTTATGAAATATAGCCCATCTCTTATGTTGTCACTTGTTATAGCAGCACTGAATGCTTACACAATAAAGAAATGACCATATAGTCAATTGCAAAAACATTTGAATGAGAGAGCAAAATAGAGGACAGAAAGCTGCACAAACTGAAATTAAACCAGGCATCCCTCACTATTACATATTCTACAAGTCGTCTGTTCGTCATCTGTTATAGGAGGGGCATAGCCACGATATTAATGCGGCATTTAATTATTTTCTCAGGGTTTTTTTTTTATGATTTGAAAAATAAATTAAAACATATGGGGAATTAAGGAACACAATTTGGCTCTGATCTATGGTGGATTCATACATGGACTACTTCATGTGGAGGATAGAGATTATCGATCTTTTATAATAGCAGATCCCTGTTTGGAAGTGTATTCAGAACAGGAAAGAACCTAATAACAAAACAGCAATTATTCCTAAGGCAATGCATTTAGAAAAGTTGCAGAAATGGTTATTTTCTTTCTGTGAGTGTCCGACAGATGTTATCTTTAGAGATACATCCTCAAAGCTGTCACCATCGGAGTTTGACTGATCTGTAAAAGAAATGGTTAAAATCCTTGCAAAAATAATCATCTTCAAGGCGCAGTTTGAAGGGAGTCAATAGGCAATATCATCCCAATTAACGACCTAGGGAGTTGGGGCTAGTAGGAGAGAATGAAGGATCCAGCATGCCAAACACCAAAAGAGAACTATCTTAGGGTTTCCTATAGTGCCTGTAATTGCAGGATCTACAATAAGGAGGTAATTTAGAAGTGTGGAGTGTTTTCCATAGTGGAGCTATACTGGATTTTTTGAGATAATGCTCTAACAACTTTTAAAAAATGCAGCAAGGTGTAAAGAGCAAAAGGTCTGGAACAGGAAATGAAAGTACTGGAGGATCAAGCGAGACTCCAAAACATGTCTTGCACGTTCTAGAAATTGAGGAAACTCTTCACATTGTTTAATTTATAGAACTATTTTCTCACTAAGTTTCTAGATGTCAGCATGTGAGGTTTTCCTCCCCCTAACTCTCCATTAATATATTTAAGGGTGCCTATGTGTAAATTGGGTAGTGGATAGCCAGGGAAGAACCTTTTTTGATGCTTTCAGATACATTTCCATTCTAGTATTACTGAGATCAGAATCTGGTCCTTCGTGTTCAGAACACTATTCTCTGCCTACTATAATTAGAAAAGTAGTTGGACACTTTACATGGATAGTAAATTAAAGGATTTTCAAGGTAGTGAGTCTGTCTGGGTGAACAAACAGTTTTTTTTTCTTTTCTTCTATGCAGGAAAATCCACAGATCCTTTAGAGATGGTCACCCAGGCATTTCTGTGCCCTTTTCTTTCTAGCTTTCCTGTGTCTCTGACTGCCTGTGCGGGGCAGCTGCCTCAGAGAACAACCCAGAACTGTTGTGCTGGGAGCTGGTGCAGCCAGTTACCTTGATAAAGGATGTGTGGACTTTCCTGCTAGAAGAAAGGAAACTTTCAGACAGGTAAAGGTGAATGTTCCTCCATGCCCCATAATATCATTGCCAAGATATCAATACTGGACAGATCGTAAGACACAAGAATCCTGACTTCAATTTTACTGTCTCAGGAAATTCTCTTCCACCTTCCAAATGAAAAGTGGCTAACTAGAGGTATTTGATGACTCCAAGCAGCATGGACAATAGTGCCAACATTGTGCTAATGTTTAATACAAACCTCAGTCATTTAAAGCTATGACTCTATACATGTTCTGTAAATCTAGAGATGTCTTACATATGTAACAATGGTAAATCACTGCTTTGTGTTTATGCAGCGTCTAGTTTAAAATTAATCAAAATCAATTTGTAAAAGTGGATTGGATCTTGATTCATATATTTTAATACATGGAGGAAAAGTGTTTGATATCTTAAGTATGTGTGTCGTGTTTCAATACTAAGGTCTGATGTACTAGGAACTACAGTGACTAGGCCAAGATGGAAGTCAAGACACAATATAACCTATTGAAGATTTCTATTTACAGCACACTTTGATTTCTGTCCTTGCATGTCGTAGAAAGTACATGGTTTTGTAAAACGTTTCTAGCTCCTTTTATAATAGTTATAGTTAACCAAGTGTATTACTAAGAAAAACCTATATTTACTTGTGCTTCCCTACAACAATTTTTTTCAGCCATCATCTTATTGCTATTTACTTATTTTGTGACAAGCTTACCCTGTGCAGAGGGCACAGGGCCTGTGTACTGGTTCTATCTCACCTAAGTTCTAATGTGAGCTGAATTGGGTCATAAAAGTCAATAGGAGTCTTTCCATTAACTCAGTGGAGTCTGGACCACAATCTTAAATTTTGCATAGGCCTTCTGCTGATTGTCTGCACAAGGGCCATTTTCACCCATTGTGGAAACGCAGAATTTGTTTATTTAAAGATAAGCAAATGCCACTGACCATATTTTTAGAGTTCATAGCTAGATGCAGATCACTGTACCGTCTCTTAAACCATATACTACTTCTTCAGTATATTAAAGTTTCATGTGCATAAAATGTTGCACTGGTCTACAATTTGCATAAGACAAATGAAGTTGAACAGATAAAGACCAGTGAATCACCATGCCTATAATGATCATGCTTTCTGACAGAAACCTAATAAATGTGTCTAGAAGAATGTTATGTGCAGGGCCTCCTGCCTAGTGGTTACTGTTTGGTGGCAGTCCTGCCCCACGGCCATAGTTCAATTGGTGACAGTCCCAGCTAGTGGCAACCATACATGGGTAGGAGAACTGGGACCCACCCTACTTCACTAGGTTCCAACCAGGGCTCTGTGCAGCTGACTCAGCTGCTCACTTGTGCTATAGGATGTTCAGCCTTTCATCAGCTTCCCTGGACCACTTCCTGCTCTAGTCCATTTCCCATCTGGCCACCGCTCAACTCTGGGAAATGTCGCCTTCAGGTTCCCAGCCCTTATCCCTACTTCTGAAAACTGAGTCTCTCTTGCTTGCCAGACTGAGGCAGGCTCCACTCGGGTCTGCCCCAGCAGCTCTCAGGGTATATCCTCCTCTCTGGCTGGTCAGGCCCAGAAGGAGCTGCCTGGCTGGCTTTTAAACTGCACATCCAGGCCGAGAATCCTCAGCAAGGCGTTCCTTAACCCTTTTCTGGCCAGTGAGAGGTCTATATACCATGTCACAAAGAAAAAACTGCAGTCCTGTATTTTTATTGCTTACTGTTTAGAAATTGTAGCGGCAACAATATTTCTGCTATGATAATATATAAATGTAAAAGAGAAATATGATTAAGCATAGTGGAAGATTATCTGTTTTAAACAGTATGACAAGGACTGGCATTGTAATAATGTTTGATTTACACCTTTGTTCAGAATTGTGACCATTCTGTTTCCTACTGTGTCAAAAATTAATCTTTTCTTTAAAAAAGAGCATTTATAAAGGCTTTTGAATTTCTAATGTGTGTTTTTTCTAAATCCTGTTGTGATGCTCAGTGGTTATGGTAGGACTGTAATGCCAAAGAAGCATTTCCAAAGCAAAGTCTTCTCAGTGATGACTATTGATCTACTGCAGAGTATAGAGAGTTGTTCCAATAATCTTTGTAGAGATTTCTCTGTTGTTACAGCAGGGGTGCATTAGAAAAAATGTCTGTTTCATACTGTGTGCTGAGATCTGAGAACAAAGTGCCATTTAAACCTGTTTGGAATCTGGAGTATGGACTGCCCCTGCTCTGTTAGGCCCGGGTGGCTGGCAGGAAATAAGTTAAGGGAGCTGGGAATTATGAGTTCACAAGGATAGTATCTTTTTATCCTCTCATATGGATAGTGATAAAGCAGAGAAAAGAATTCATCTATAAAATTTTTATAAAGAATGAAAAACCAGAAGCTTCATTCAGAACTGTTAGTTCCAACTTGCTTCTCTCTCCCCGCCTCCCCCCCCATGACACTATTCTCCACTCCAGTTAGTTACTCATTAATTTATGTGCTGAATGCAATTCAAATATCTACCCACTTCAAACACTGTATTTGCCACCATCACCACACCCGTTCCTCCAAATAAATAAACAAATCAGTCATTTCTGCATCTAGGAAACCACATCATTTTATATTTAGGAAAATGCATCATAAAGTTACTAAACATTTGAGCTATTGTCATGAAAATGTTCAATTTTTGTATTACTATTTAAGATACTGTGTAATTTTTTTCTTTAAACTAACATTTAAAAATGAAAAGAACTGTTGCTTTATTTCAAATGAAAAAATATGTATCCAAATACTGATAACACAGTTATGCTAATTTTCCTGAGTAAAACATACCGAATTGTGTAATCTGAAAAAACTTTCAAAAAATTATTGAACATTTCTCAGTGCCTACTCTAGTATTTCAAATACACAATAGTGTACTCAATATAATTTGCATGTTGCCACATACTGTTTAGTGGTATTATATCGTATCATTTGACCCTATGTGATGTAATGCAGATTTTTTTTTAAATTATAGACTGTATATATCTAGGCTTACTAAACTAAGGCTTAGTGTGCACTTAATAGATATTTAGTGGTAGCAAATAGAGCTGCTGTAAATCCTGAATCTTTATTCGGAGCATTTCTCTTTAAGCATATTGTTTTGCATCTGGAAATGTAATTTTAATACCCTTCAGAGTTCCAATGACAGAGATATTTTACAACTCAGTATTCAGTGCTTCCCTCTCCTCCCCCCGTTCCATGTTCAGCTACACACAAGTCAATCTTACAGGACTCTGTATTTGAAATTCAATTTCAGGGAAACTTTGCCTCATAAGCATTAGAAGTTTGAAAATTCTTATTTCCTTTAACAGTTTTGGTTCAAGATAGATAAAGGCATTAAAACTATGATTATAGTAACTGCTAAGTTTTGTTAAAAGTAGAAAAGATAATTTCAAGACTATACATGGTTTTCAAGTAAAACTGAGTGAAGGTTTGATTTGGGTGAAATTCACCCTTTGGCAGAGGATAATGTGACACCTAAATCCTGCTTATGCTTTATTTTGAGGATTTGTGTGATGTGATAGGACACAGGAAATTTTACACTTAGGGAATTGAATGTGGATAGTTTAAATAAATATGTGAAATGGACACTGTCAAGGACTACAACACAAAGGTAAGGAATGTATCTTGGAGGACATAAACCCTCTGACGATTTGTGGCCACTGATGACCTCATCTTATTTTTCAAAGAGACAGGGTGTAAACCCCAGTGTTCCAGCCAAATTCCAGTTGAGGTAAGTACTTCCTACCTACCTAAATTCTCCCTCCAATTTCAACTGGCTGTGGTACTGTTCTTTACCTCTTGGTTTAAACTGTTTGGTGCTGCTACTATGGGGTGTTAAATGACTGCTGTGTCTCACCAATAGATCCCTTATGTAGGCACCCTGTACTTCAGGGGCCTTGGAACTTGATTGGGAGTTTTACAGTTGGAAAGATCCTGGGAGACTACAACTCCCATGATGCCTTGGGGAGAAAGGAGAGAGACTCTTCCCCTTCCAGAGAGACTGAGAATAGCATGTGGGGGACTCCATTTTGGTGCTAGGGTGGAGTGCAGTGGAGGCTGGAAGCTACTGGCTGCTGCCGGGGTCTTGAAGCTGCTGCTGCGAGTCTGCTGGAGTTTGATCTAGCAGGGAGCGTCGGAGGTTGGTGGCATTGCCCAGGCCAGGGCAGGGACTGAGCCCAGAGCTGACTGAGGTGGGCCTGCAGTGAAGGTGGTATGAGTGGTTCCCTTCCCCCCGTTGTTTGTAAGGGAAGGGGCACTGCAGAGAGACTTTGACCCGACCTGAGAAGAGGCAGAGAGAGAGAGAGAGTCCCTTCAAGCAGGGCCAGGACTGCAGACATTTAGTTGGGCCAACTCCAAATCTCTAGCTTAATAACTGGGCTGGACTGGTACACTGGACCAGCAGAGTGCTGTCTCCTTCTTCAGTTCTTCAAGCGCGCCCAGGCAAGCAAGGGGTTAGGGTTCTGAACTCTTGGGGAGTGTACACTCTGGAGGTGGGGTAAATAGTAGCAGTGTAAATGCCAGTTAAACAAGTTTCATTTATTACTGTATACTATTTTATTTGATTTATTCAACTGCCCCTGTGGATTTAAAATAATAGTGATGTTTAATTTGTCTGTTATGCCATATTTCTTTAATTTGTTAAGTAAAGGTGTGTTAACTCTAATTTAAGTATATTGGATGTTTAGTTTGCATAATTGCAATTGTTAAGTTAGACCTATGTCTCAGATTATTATAATTATTAGACTAGGTTTAGTCCTGGAAGCTCCCAAAGCCCACTATTGAGCGTGTGCAGGGGCCAGGTGGAGGCACCGCTAATTTTAAATTCCTCTAGAAGTAAAGGGACTGCAGCAGAGGGGTGGATAGAGGATTCCCACCTATCCTATATCACCGCTGGGATATTCAGGATCTCCTTTGTTGTTAACAACCTTACGCACCCTTGCACACAGATGAGTGTCGCCGGCTCCCAAGTAACCCAGAAATAGAAGGGGGTTACACTTACAATGCTGAAATTAATGGCCCTCATCCTGTGGGGAGCTAAGCACTACAAATCCGATCAACTAGACGAACAATGTTCCAATTAGGAGAATAGGAGCTGCAGTGTTCAGCACTCTTCAGGAACAAATCCAATGATTGTAAAGTGTTTTGAGAAACCCTGATGCTATAAGTACATGCGGACTCTTTGAATGCTTCATGGTTTATTAGAAAGAAGTATAATTCTCACCAACATATGTTAATTTTCCTCATTTCTTCTTTCTGTCTAGAAAATCATCCTAATAAATAATAAATACAAATAATAATAAAGGTAGAGGTACCCAGGCATGAAATGCTACTCGCTTCCTTGGCTTTTTTTTTTTTTTTTTAAACTACCTTTTCTAACAGCAGTTAATGCTTTTAGGTTTGCTTTACTTGTGGCAAAGCCATTTTAATGTTCCTTTTTAACACAAAGGCACTGCTCTGCTTATGTTGAAGTCCCTGTAAAATCTGTCATTGGCTTCAAAAAGAACAGAATCTCAGCCCCTAACGTAGGGATGCCCACTCAACTCTCAAATTGCAGACTAACGCTACACATAGATTCTCCAGTGAAGGAGAATTTATTATGGCATATGTTGCTGCTGCTATTGTTATAGTCCCTATGTTTGGCTCTGGCTGCGGAGTGCTTGATGGAATTCAGGAGGGGTGTGTGCACACACAAAGGTAGCTTTAAACCATCATCACTCCCTTCTAATCCTAGAAACCAATGGCCTCTGGTGCCAGTTAAATCAAAATTGACCATTTATGGCAGCCACGATTGTGGCTGGCCTAGAGATCCCCAGGCAATATCCCCTTTTCCCCACACATTGCCCCATTATGGAGGTTCTATGCTATAAGAAGATCTCCATGTGCTTTGGTTAATCTCCTCTGGTCAACTAATATGGCTTTAGTGCTTATGCTTTATTTGATCACCGTTGACTAAAGCTGGATAGGAATTTTCCAATTAAATGGTTTGGTTTGGTATGTGCAGAAAGGTCACTTTTGACAAATCTCTCGATCTTGGGGGGTGAGGGATGAACAAAATAAAATAAGTTGAAATGTCCCATTTTGAAAGTGTCAAAATTAAAAGTACCTTTTTCCAGTTTGAAATGGGTTTTTGAAATTTTAGTTGATTTATAGTAAATAATAATAGTAAAAAATAAAAAAGATGTCAAAACTGAGCTCTGATTGACCTAATGGGAAGTTTATTTGGGTTATTGATTTGTAAATTTTTTTTTTGATATTTAACTTTTTATCTGAATTCAGGATGGGGAAAAAATTCTGAAATATCTAAAACTCACTGGAGAATGGTTTCCCACCCAACTCTATAGTTGACCATTAGTGTATGATTTCATTGAGCTGTCCCCAATGATATCTACATCTTGTTAGTGAGCAGTAACTGTTAGCCTAGAACATAGTAATGTGTTTGAATACAAATTATTTCTTACAGTGTGCATCATTTTACAATAAATTGGAGTATGTTCACCAACAAGGTTAGATAGTGAAGTTTCTTTTTCCAAAAAGGACAATTCTGTATCTAGCTATGATATTTATAAAGTTTCTCATTACCTTGGTATGAAGACAACAAACACAAATACGAAACAGCAAGTTTCCTGAACAAATTTTGGTTTGTCTCCATTTTCCTAGATTAGTGTATTTGAATGTATATAGTTCAAGCTTTGTTTATATATATGAAATATTTCTGGGTATCACTGCTGATGAAAAGCTTAATTACAAAGGTGTGTCCTACACTATCATCTGAACACAGGCGTGGGCTCAGTGTGATCACTTCTGGCAAGTAGTTCCTTCCATAGCTCTTTCTGGCAAAGAGTTGCTAATCTTCTACTGTCCTCAAATGCACTCTGAATTATTCAGCCAAAAGCTTTTTGGCTTTGCTCAATTCTTTGTTATGTTAATTACATTGTTTTGTTTTTGTTTCCCTACAGTCCATATTGATCACTGTGAATCTAATTTTTGGGATAAGGCACCACTGTATTAATAAATTCTTTCCCCTTCCCTCCTCACCTGGATTTCTTCAGTGCTGTGAAGATTAAATGTTTTCTTAGAGAACTTGTTTGTTGATGGGTTTTTCTTTTGTTCTTCCCATGAGAGAGGATTATTTTTTCTGTCTGACTCTGATATCATGGAATTATGATGTTGATAAGACGTTTGGTATTCATTTATTCTTTTATTATTTAGTCTGTGAGCAACTATATATTACTCTTATTTATAATATAACTTTCTAAAATTCATATTGTGAGGTCAGCTTCTGTTCTGCTGTAGCAGTACGTATCTGGAATAATTCCACAGCTTTCAGCAAAGTTACACTGAATTTACACCAGTATTATTGAAAGTAGAATCTAGTCTGTTTTGTGTAGTAAAGTCTGTCAAAGCAACCACTAAAATTCCCTTTCTTCTCTGGGTCTTGCTGAGAACAACTTTGGAGTGTTTTCTTAGCTATTGTATTGAAAAATAAATATAAAAGTAATGCATACTGATGGATTTGTATTAAGGCCCTGATTTGACAAAACACGTAAGCACACATTTAACTTCAGGTATGTAAGTTCTCATCTATTCAGCAAAAGCCTATGCTCAAGTGCTTTGCTGAACTGGGTCCTATCTTTCATACTGAATCCCTGCAGACTGCCTGACTGCACAATCCTGCCCATGTAAGGATATCCGGCCCCACGGACAGCCTCTCCATAGTCCAGTGACAGAGACCCATTATCCCAATGGCAGATTCTTTTATCACAGGTTTCCTCCATATGTAGATATAGGGAGCACAGTCAGACCAAAGGTGAAGTGGAGGGAAAAAACTGCACAGCATTTTAGTCTCAAGTCTAACATCAAAGACTGCAAGCTCATTCTGGACAAAAACAAAACAAAAATTGATTAAATGTATGAATTAGGCTACATAATTTTTTCAACTAAAACTTTCTTAGTGACATCTTTTTCCGGGAGAAGTCTCAGGAGGTGGAGCTGTAGAATAAGACTCCAGTCTCTATTCAGGATTTATTAACTTTTCTCTGTTTGCTTTTTTCAATACTTAGCCTCAAAGACCTTCTCAGCATAATTTCCTCCAGTAGTAGAGTAAGTGGGATCAAGCATAAATCTACCTTTGGTGTTTGTTGGAGGAGGTGGTGGCTGGGGGAGGGGGCGGGAGCTTGTTCTATATAGGTTTACAAGATGTCCCTAGATTAAATGGCTGAAAACACATAACATTATTGATACTTTACATACGTATATTAATCTTCTGGATTAAGGGTAATGGGGGGGGGGGTGGCCTAATTTATTCTGGCCTCAAATCATGTTACATCTCTTTCTAGACATGATGCCAGAGGTAGTTTCAAATAACTGCAAACTGTTGCATCCTACTTGATCAAAAATAAACCTGCATAAGGATAAAATATGCTCCCAGCCTCAAGACTAACTTAGTATTAACAGTTACATGTATACCTTTCCCTCAGGGCAGCAGTACAGGCAGCTGCCTAATGAGAAAAGGGCACAGCCAATAAAACTGGTGGATTCTCTGCATCCACAGAGTGATTCATACAGAACCCCAGCCTGTCCCCACAAAATGTCGCCCTCTGTATGCAGATTCTTTGAGTCCCTCTGCCATTCATACTGTAGCTCCCTTTGAAGTCAGGTTGCCTCTGAATCACGTGCCTGTGTGCTTCCTACTCTCTGATAGGGGTTGAAGTCTGGCTTCACCAACAGCAACCCATGAGGCATTCTACGGACCATGCTATAAAGTACTGCTTTCCTTTCCATAGATTTAGGGGTTTTGTCCTGCAAAACTGAAGAAACTTTATGGCTCTAAAGGGATGCAAATGGGCTGCCTTCATCTATTATTAAAACTTTCCAAAAAGTCTCCTTGTTTTAGATTAGCTGTGCACCTTTGGGAGATGCCTGTGGCCGGGATTCTCAGCTTTTCACCACCAGGCCACAGGTTTGTTCCAGAAATGTTTCAACCAGCTCCAACTAATACTAAGTGGTAAAGCTGCTCTAGTCTGACAGAGAGGCGAATACCTGAATGAAGCTGGAGATTGAACTATCCGCTTGCCACTCCAGGAACAGGAACATTGGTGGGACTCCATGGAGTAAATTGTGCTACCTACCACCTCTTCTAGTGATAAACCAAAGACTTCTATTTTCAGGGTTTTCAGTTTGGTGTCTTTTTAATGAGCAGTCTTTTAAATTTTGCATTGAAATCAAAATTTTTCAAGGGAACGTGTTTCATTTAATTTATAAAAAAAAAAAAAAAACTTTTTTTACATTAATATTTTTTATTAATTTTAAAAGGTGCTGAGCAAATTCACAACATAAGAAAATTGTAGGGCTCTTCTTTAAACTGTAAGCAATAATGAAATACACTTCAGGAAGCATAGCAATAATTACATATGTAACCCCTCCTGAACATGCTACTTTGATGTGTTACTTAATAATATTTCACTTGCACTGTAAATCTTCATTGGTGCTTCGTTTCTTCACAGATGTTCTAGGAGGTGTCTGTCATTGGCATTTGGTTTGTACACAGCTATGTCTAAAACGATGAATAAGGGGCAGTTTGATATTTGTTGCTCGGAATCACATTAAATGCAGTAAAAACAACTTGAGTTCTGTAGCACTTTAAAGACCAACAATTTTAATTTCAGTAGGCATAAGCATTGTTAGTCTTTAAAGTGCTTTAAAGTGCTACAGAACTCAAGTTGTTTTTGCTGTATATAGACTAACACGGCTACCCCTCTGGAACCATTAAATGCAGTGTTAGTTATTAAATGATGAATTCTATTTTTCAAAAAAAAGTTACCTCTGATCGTAGGATTTAAAAAATAGATCAGATGTATAGTGCTGCATTCAGCATGTGAGATAAAAAGAGGTGTTGAGCATCAAGTCATTTTATCCCCAAAATTATTGAAATATATAGTCTACAGCAGTGTTTCTCAATTGGTGTTTCTCAATTCACTGTTAGGGTTCCGCAGGAAAGTGACATCGCGCTGCTGAAAAAGGGAAGATGTCCCGGATTTTTCGGTGGAGGGTATCGAGTATGAGTGTAATTTCCCCACGGAGCCTAAAGGGTTCTGTGGGGAAATTTAATTGAGAAACGCTGACCTAGTTTGTATATAATTTGCTTATTTTGACATTTTTTTTGGCCCCATATGTAAAAATACTGTTAAGAGTTTGCAGGGTTCTGCAATTATTTATTGAGTTCAAAAGGGTTTTGTGGCCAAATTTAATTGAGAAACACTGGTCTAGAGAGAGAAGAAATAGGAGGCCAAATCTTAATTTTTTCTCTTAATGCCAATTCAGGGATGTGACTTCCCCTATTTTAGTCACATGGGTTTCTTTCCATGCCTTACATGACATCATATTTAAAGACAAGTAAAATAATCAGTTATTTACTGTGAATATTTTATTATTAAAGAAAGGGGGAAAACGGGACACAAACAATAAACACTGGTTACTGCTGCTACATTCTCTTCTGTATGTGTCTCTGTGGAGAGCATTTAACAGATGACACTTTTAGAGGGAGTCTACCCTGGAGGGGATGCTTATCTTGGCAAACTACAACCAAAGTACATTATTACCCAAATTAACAGTGAGTTCTGTCTCAGTGTATCAGAGATAACTGAATCAGTTTATAAATGGACAGCTGTCTTTCATTTAAGGTTAGATGAGTCCTGTTTCGTTTATCATGGATAATCTAAACAGTTAAGAAATGGGCAAGGTGAGTGATGTGAATAATGTTAACTAAATCCTATAAAACCAAAGACATTATTTAAATCTAGTTACTTAAATGAAGCCACACAAGGAGCAGTGTTGAGACAGATAATATAATGACTATTCATAATCTTAAATCCTAAATTAAATCTCAGTATTTTTCTTATTTACAAAGGTTAATCTATGTCTCCTGTCCAGGAATACATGATCTGAACAGTCTGGTGTGTTTAACAGAAGAAACTGTTGTTCTCTTAGCTTACAATATCATTTCAATAGCCTATTAAAATCATTACAAGAAAAAATTAAATCTGATCCCTTTGGCAAACTTCATTTTACCAGTGATATTGCAGAAACAGGGCTGAACTGGCAGGTTGCTGCTGCTTAATGCTGGGTTGTAGCTTCTTTCTTCTTCTTAGCTGCCTGTTGCAACTGCTGCTTTCTTGTACAGTGATTTGAGCTTAGATGAGGCTGCTGTGATGAGTGCTACTACTGAGGTTGAGCCAGGGGAGCCAAGTATGCTTCTAGTTAGCTGAATTCAGAGAGATTTTATATGCTTGAATGTTCGTAGATTAACAGGAGGAAGAAGACATACCTCACTGAGAGCTTGACTGGATTCAAAATATCACCTGCTGGCATAGGCCTTTTCATAGGCTCATCACCTTTATAGGATTGTCTTGTTAACAGTTTGAGATCATCAATAGAATACTGCATCATCTTCGAGGTGGAAAATTTTCGGAGGATCTTTAAAGTGTAGAGTTTTAACTTTCCTTTGTTCAGTCCATTTTCTGAGATGTTCCTTCATTTCCATTAGGGTTTAGTAGGAGCTGAAATTCTGTTTCATATGAATCTAAACATGCTTATTTTCTGTTTAAAGATCATTCAGTTCTCAAAATAATCTTTCAAAACTCAAGTAATTCACAGAGAGTCTTTAAACTTAAATAGTCATGTGAAAGCATGTCTACACTGCCCTGCAGTTCAGACTAAGGGAGTCTTGAGTAGCAGTGCCCCCCAAAGTGCTGTGCTGTAACTCCCCCATGTGGAGTCTGTGGGCACAAACTTAAAGGTCTCCAAGTTTGCACTAATGTAGTCCTCTTTAAAGAGTCCTCAGAACCTTTAAGTTCATTCCCTCAGCATCTGCACAGGGGAGTTACAATGCAGCAGTTTGGTGCGCATTGCTGTTCCCACACCTTAAATCTGAACTGGTGGCTAGTGTGGACATGTCCCGAGAAGGCATTCTCTCTTCCTAACAAGCTTTGGGGAGGTTCTTTGTCTTTCTGCCAGAGAACTACCTAATTCCCCAATTAAATATTCTGTACTCAGATGGCTTCTTAAATTAGTAACCAGCTTTCATATGGGCATTGGGTTGCATGTTGGCACATAAAACATTTTACCATTTACATAGCAATGATATTAGGAAGTTATTACATTAGAAGGTTTGCATTAAGATACAAAATGTTTCCAAATACATATCTCAAAAGAAACTTACACCATCTATAAACATTAAGGAATTAAAAGGTTTTCACCATTAGGAAGAAACATAGGTTAGATAGAAATAACCAATATTTTCAGTAAAATATTTTCCAACCATCAACGTTCTCGTAAAAGTTTAAAGAACGAAGACCGTAGAGTGCTTATAAAAGCAACTAATTTAAATAGTAATTTTCCTAAAATCCTCTGTTGGGCAAGTGGGGTTGAAAGCAAGGTTTGTCTTGTAAAGGAAGGGGTAAAGAGAAGCCAACTGTAATTATGTAGTTTATGACTATGAATAACACATCCCTAAACATCATTTATCTTTGAAGTATCCAGAATCCTTACATTTTTACAAAATCTGTTGCTTGAGATAAAACTCCTCTATAGCAAACTGATACCTTATATACCAGAGGAATTTTTTTTAGTCTTTGATAACACAATCTTGCTGGTCTGCTTGCCCTTTGATCAAAAGGTTTTTAGATTTACAATCTACCGTTTATAGCATTTACAACTTGCAATCAAACACTTCTATCAAATGTTCTATACAAAGCATGAATCACAAAAATATTTATATTCTGCTTTCAAAACGTAGTGTAAAAGAAAATAATATAGAATATTACAGTAAAATAGAAGTTATAAGCTGTATTTCAGAGCCCATATAAACACATTTGGGGGTTCTATGGCCAAAGTTGTTATATTCTTTGACCCATGAGACTTGTCACATTGACAGAAAAGATAATTCCTCCTTGGAATTACCTTAGCTAGCTTAAATCTTTCAGATAATTAAATAAGCAACTAGACCACAAGCATGCAAGTTATAGAATTCTCCAAGCATCATGTATGTGAAAATACTTGTAAGTATTTCTTAAAATTGAGTAAAGGTGTGGGCATGTTTGCACTGACTTAACATTACAAGGATACAATTATAATTAATTTTTGCATCAATATTGCATAAATTTTGCTTCATCTTGAGGGTATTTCTATTTGCTGGGAAATAATACAAAATACTTGACTTCTGATGCATTTATTTGGCTGGTAATGTGAGCAATTTTAAGGGTTAAACTACCATTTCCTTTCTTTCTTTCTGTGACACATTGCCTCTGCACACTGTGGGATTCTGTTAGAGGCCCAAACATATATAGGCAGTGTTGTTAAAGACAACCCTGAAATTGTCCTTGAAGAAGCAGGCTATTTGTTTCTGTTACAAGGAATGCCTACTGGTAATTACATTCATAGAATCATAGGTTTACAGTCATCTCACTTTTGAAACTTTGACATTGTCAAGTGCATTTGGGGGACAACCTTTTTGGAAAGAGCAGGAAGGAGGAGAGCTTGACCCACCTTCAGGCTTTCTTTAAAAAAAAAAAAAAAAAAAAAAAAGTATAATGTAACAGGACCTTGTTAATCTTTTCATGGAGTACAACATGGCTCTAGTCTCTGTGAAACTGGGTCCCTAGGGCTTGCCTTTGTAGAGAAAAGCAACAGGATTCTCTCTCCATTACTAAGTATAAATGTGAAGAGGACACTGGAATATTATCTGCCAATGCATGCATATAAAGGTAATGATTCTTAGGATGAAGTGGTAGAAACAAATTTGCTTACCATTAGGTTGAAAGGAGAGAAAATCACAAGAGCTACTTTAAACAGTACTAATGTTCTCTTTTTTTAAAAGGAGAGATGTAGAGTGTGTACAGCACATTGGAAGGGGAGGAAGAAAGGAGAGAGATGAGTTGCCTTTGGTGGCATCTGGATTGCACCAAAGTTGAAATTTAGAACCTCCAAGAACAGTAGCCCCCCAAGAATTTCTGAGATCTGTAATCCCTACAGGAACTATTAGCAGCAGGTGTAGATTATTCCACTCCTTGTAAAGCCTTCACTAGAATAAATTAAAAGGTGATCACAAGCTAACTCAGACATTTTAAACTCTAGTGTGGACAGAGCTAGTTGTATTTTAATATGTATTAGCTAGTTGAGGTAAACTCTACATTTCCTGTTCGAGTTGACCTAGACCACCTAACACATGAAATATTAGGGTACTAAAATGTGTTATCTATCATGATTTAAAATCACTTTTTAAACCTAGCCTAGACCTTGGATACCATTTTCAAAAGTAACTTAAGTCAACGTGACTTAGGCTCCTAAGTGTCAAAGTCACTTTTCAAAATGGGATGCAGGGCTTGATTACAGATGAAATTTAATCTGGAATAGGTTGGGTATGAATATGAAGCAGATTTAAGTATTCCTGGTTAACTCCATGTATGGACGTTCTTAGTCCAAATTAGCTTAATAAACTATTCTGGAGTAACTCTCTGTGCAGACAAGCCCTCAGGCTGTTAAAACACTTTGGCTCTTTTTAAAATGCTACTCTTCAGATGGGTGGGGTGCTGAAGGGTAGCACTCTAATCTCAAGGTATTTTGATTGTTGGTGAGTAGCCCCCAACTCAGTGGTGTAATTTCCTCATGGAAGCGGAAGTGTTTTAAAATGAGTTCCTTTAAATGTTGCATTGCAAGATAATTATTAGATGCATTTATTTGTGTGTATTGCTTTGGTGCCTAGAGGCTGCACTCAATGATCAAGTCACATTGAACTAGGTGCTGAACACACACATAACAAGAATTCAGTCCCTGCCCCAAGGAGTCCACAGTTATGAATAAATCAAAGTTAATATCATCTTGCACTTTACTCTTCTTCCAGTTACTGCTCCTCAAAAATAAGTAGGCCCGATTACTGCAGTAAGACTGGTTCATGTAACTGCCTTCTTGCTTTTGAGAGATTCTGCAAATGATTGCAAATATTTATTTTCTTGCTTGCTGAGCTGATAAGTTGAAAAGTTAGTGAAAGCACTGCCTAACCAAATCAACCCAAGTTATACATATTCTGGGGAAACATGACTGTGGGATGCTGTGACTGTGAACACTAGGGCCAGCTGAGGTTGAGCTAGTGTTAAAAGCCCAAGGAAAACAGCAAATTCTTCCATTCTTTGAGTTCCAATGCAATATTACTGAGGCAGTTTTGTGACAATTGTAAAAACAGGTTTTTTATATCTTCATATATATACGTAGCAGTAAAATCTTCACTGGTTAGGATGTATGATTCAATGACTTATTCACATGACTTCTCACCTTAGGCAGTGTGGATGCACTCACTAGAGCTAGACTATCTCAGGTGGAGAAACTTGAGTGTAGTAACTCAAGTTAACTTTGCAGAGAAGACATACCATCAGTCAAACAGCAGAATTCATCAGATATTTGCTGCAAAATTAACTAAGTCACCCATCGCCACCTCCTAAACAATGATGTGAAATAGCTAGTTCCCCATAAGTTTAAATTACCCTGTTGGCTTCCTCTGTCTTTGATAGGTAAGGGTGAGGGAAGTACTTCAAAAGATACCCTTTTAAAAAAGAACTTTTCAATCATCTGATATATTGAGGTATAGTAACGGTGCAGCATGGAGAATAATTCATAATTAGCTTTTAAATCCTGTACGCATACCAAGTACCTCTGTGCTGAACTTTTTCAAGGACACTTGTCAATGTGGCTAGTTTTATGAAATTGGAAAATATCCCTTCAGTGGCAGCACAGATTGAAGTGACTAAAATGAAGCATCAAAATAATCAAGGAATCAAAATAAAATACTGTCCTATGAAAATATTAGACTTCAATTTCATTCCAGTTTCAGAGAGTGTGTGTGTGTGTGTGTGTGTGTGTGTGTGTGAGAGAGAGAAAGAGAGAGAGAATTAATTCTGTTGGTCAAATAAGTCTATGACTTATTTGGCAAAGCTAAATTGCCTGATGTTTTCACATGTTAATGGCATGTCATATTTCTGCTACTTATCTCTCACAGTGGTTGTTGCATACTTAGTACGCTAAGAGTGATAGGGATATTAGAATGCTAACTAATTTAGTGCTACTGAGCAAAGAGAGCAAACTTCAACAATTATATTTTCAGAAAATTCGTGGTGTGATCAATGTTCCTGATTAAAGCTCTGCTAATATCTGCTTAAACTGCTGTACTCTGGCACTATAGAGTTAGACCCGTTCTCTGGCAAAAGAGCATTTTTAGTGACTTTGCAGTATGATACTTTAGAATCAAAGAGAAACATGAAAGTTGTCTTGTCTGGGTTTGTAGCTTCATTCTGCTTTCCCCTGGGTTCTGGGTTACAAGAGACATTACTTTAGCGTGCCTGACAGTATTGCTGGTCTATGCCAGGGTTTTCAAAACAGGAAAAAAAAATCTCCCAAACGGAATACTTATATAGAAAACTCCTGATATTTTTACACTTCAGCTTCTCAATTTGAATTTGGAAAAAGTCTACATTGTCTGAAAAACTCTAACATGCTTTTCATGATTTGCCAAAAAGAAAAAGTAAGGGGTTTTTTTTTGGTTTGCTTTGTTTTTTGGCATGAATAGAAGTTTGCTTTATTTAATAAAACTGGTGGAGCTTTCTTTGATTAAAAACAAAAATTGTAAGATAAAAACTAGCATATCTTGGTAAAATTCTGGTACATACCTTCTGCTAAGCCATTCCACATGTGAATTGAATACTATATGCTGTGGTTTGTATAGCTCTTTCCTGAATTCATGAAGAACTTACAGTCTTTAAAGAAAGTTTCCATTTTATGAAATATGGAGGGATAGCAGTAACCTAGGTCCCTTTTGTATTTGTATGATGCACCTTAATCTATATGGTGCATCCAGAGGAGATCTCTAGCTTAGTTTTTCCTCGTCCCTAAAATAATGAGATCTTTTTTGAGCAGGACATGGTCTGCTCCAGAAATGTGTAGTTCAGCTCCCAACACTAACATTGTGCTCACCACAGTTTTATATGGTTAATCCTTGTCTAGCTGGCAGGAAGAAAAGGGGCCTTAGCCTCTTTGAGGGCTGCCCATCAAACAGGTAGCAGAAGTGGAGGAAGGGGGAAAGATAACCTGTACAGGGCACAGACCAGAAGGAGGTGGTATTTATACTCTGTGTAGTCCTGGAGAAGCCATCTTTCACCTGGATCGGGCTGGCAGGGCCCACCCGAGTAATCTCTAAAATGTCTGGCTCCCATCATGATTCGCTGTGAGATTACGTTTGTCGCCCTTTTCCTTGGGGATGGCTGGTAAGGAATTTTTCCTTCACCACCATGTTGGCTGCAGCTGAGCAATTATTTTATTTTTGCCTTTCCCACAGCAGGTTTGGGACCCAGAAGGGTGGGCTAGGAGGAATTAGGTTATAATGTTGCAACTTAGCAATGAAAACTTGTGGAAAATGTCCAGTGCAGATGCTCATTATGGAAGGGCTATGGTGATCAGATAAAATAGATTGGAAAAAGATGTAAAGAGAAGCATTCTTTAAGAGAGCTGAGGAGGGCAGTTGGGGCTCCTACATCTGGTTGAGCAGGAGCCAACTCCCCTCTTTTTCTAGCCCCCTTAACCTCCATAGGAGAGCAGGGCAGTGGGGTCCCAGCCATGATTAAGAAAATGACAACCTGCACTGTACAATGTATTGCCTAGTACTTCCAAATATTTAAGTAAATAAAGTTGCAGCCTAATTAAATCACATCCATTACCTTCTGTCTTTCTTCAAGCATGGCCAGACAATGACTCTGTGGCTTTGAGACAGTCACTTGACCTCTCTCTGTCAGTTTTTCTGTCTGTAAAACTGGATAATACTTACCTACCTCACAGGGCTGCTGTGAGGATTAATTCATTAATGTTTTAAAAGTGCTCTTAAGTGCTGAGTATTAGTTCATTGTCTAACTCAAACATTGACAAATGCACACTCAGTATGCTGTACATACAAAGGTATAATTAAGATTGTCTTATCTGTACAGAGAAATCCCTCATTGCCTGTCAAATAAAAAAATCTGCTTACTCCAGTTTCATCATTCCAGAAATCCTGTGCGACTGCATCTTTCTTATAATCCCTCTAATACCAAATTAAGGCAGATAGTTTTTTTTCCCTGCATCTTTCCTTGTGCTGGTTTATGTACAGTGTGACTGCCAGGATTAAAAAGACAAAAACACCAACTTCATCTGACAATAAAACTCCCTTCTGGAAACTCGCTTTTTCCATGAGACCTGCAA
This sequence comes from Emydura macquarii macquarii, assembly GCF_026122565.2. NCBI lineage: Eukaryota > Metazoa > Chordata > Testudines > Chelidae > Emydura > Emydura macquarii. The sequence continues at coordinate 2,368,110 of NW_027131105.1, read as the reverse complement.
ATGCTAACTTGTATTTGGCAAGGGGGGGAGCCAATCTCTAAATTAGCACCATCCTCTGGGTCTTGCAGCATATTCTTCTATTGTCTATTTAGATTGCAAACTCCTCAGGGCAGTCCCTAAGTCTTTTGCTGTGCCCTCATTGAGCATACTGTTGGCTCTCAACAAATTTACCCCCATTCTGTACAATAATACTGGTTTCTGCCTATGGAGAACACTCTTCATTGCTTCCATTTTTCTTGTCTTACAATTGCCAGAGGAACAGAGCCAGAGAGGTTAAAAAACTGTGAAAAGTTAGTGATACAGCAACCTGAGTTATAGAGCATTTAAAAATGTGCTGTGAGATAGCTGAAGTGTGCCTGGAATTCAGTGTTTAAAATGAGTTATATTGTAATAGTGGCGGACGTCATTTCTCTTTTTAATTTCCGTCCTTAGTCATGAGGGAAACAAAATCTAAGAGGTCATTAGGGTATAATCATATATCCACAGGATGTTTAGTGAACTGACTGAGCACAGAAAAAACAGAGTTCAAAGTACTGAATGCAAAAAGGACCTAGCAGAAAGGTAACTTTTCTCTGTAGTTTGGTCTTAGACCATCATTGTCTAGCTCCAGTGGTTCCCAATCCTTTTGGCTCGAGGGCCATAAATATGATTTTTACAACCCTGAAGGGGCATCAGTCTCTGCCAGCAGCCTCTTCTCCCACCCCCCTCCCGCCCTTCCCACCTGCTCCCCCTAATGCAGCCAGAGGGAAGGAGTTCAGCAAGGAGGATCTCCTGTTCCCCTCGCTGCAGCAGGGAAACCATGTGCTCCCCCTGGGTCCCTAGGCAGTGGCTCCCTTCTGCAATCAGGGGACAGAAGATCAGTGTTCCCCTTCCTCTGGCTCTAGCAGGGACCCAGCACCTAGGGACCCAGGCACCTAGAGATCCAGGCAGAGCATTTTGCCATGCTCCCTGCAGTATAGCGCCATTGACTTCAGTGGATTTATGCTGAGGATCGGTCCCTGATACTGCTTTTTTTTGTCGTATTGCATCTTAAAAATGGCTTGGCCTAGAAACTTCAAATGTGTTTAATTCAAAAGCCTTTGATATCATCTAGTGCACAAGATTGTTTTTGAACAGTTAGTTGGGTTTGTCTATTTTTAGAGTTACTTACCTAGGAAAGAGGAATATGTGAATACTCAGTCTGGGGCTGTCTTTATTTTTGGACTGTGTAGCATTGAGCATATTATTGGTGGTAATAAATTGCATTGACTCTGATACTGTATCAGTGCCCTTCCTTTATGTGCCACCAAAATCTCCTTTCACTTAGCCACCATGCTGTCATCACAATATCTTTTCTACATTTTCAACATGGACCACAAGCTGTCAGCTCCCAAACTCTGTCAGTCTGTCTACCTGTAATGTTAACCCATTGCCAAGTGGTAGCAGTTTTGGGGGGTTATAAGTGGATCAGTTTACAGTTGGAGGAGAGACTCTGGATGTTTGTTGACAATATGTGCACAAGTCCTGTGTACCTTGAACAGAGGTGGACAAAACAGCAGCAAAACTGCACACCCAGGGCAATTCAGTTTGCAGAAATGACATCTAATGCATCACTACATGCAGCCCAATAGCTAGAAGAGCTTCCTTTATGATTCTACATCTCTCTAGCCTCTTTTAAGCAAATGTCCATTCCTGTGTCCTGCCTATGCCCTGTGCTCTCACCTGGAAATCTGCTCCGTCTAAGTGACACAGCCGTTATTGTTATCAAGACTGTGCATGAGCTAGTTCAGTTGAGCATGAGGCATTAAAGAGTCTTACTCCTCAGGAAGAATGGTCCAATGATTGGGGTGCTGGCCTGGGACTTGGAAGATGCAAGTTCCATTTCCTAGTCAGCTCCAGACTTCCTGTGTGACCTTGAACAAGCCAGTTTTAGTCTGTGAGGTTCCCCCATTGTAAAATGGGGATAACAGCACTTCCTTAGCTCACAAGGATGTTGTGAAGATAAATCTGTTAAAGATTGTAAGGTGTTCAGATACTGTGATAATGGGTGGACATATGAGTACCTTAGATAGGCGTACCGAAAATATAGTTCTGTATGACTTTAAAAAGGTTCTGGATTAAGATTAATCACTTGAGGACACTTGCTGAGAAATCCAATTCAAATATTGCTGCTGTTTCACATTTGTATGATTGATGGACCATTCTGAACTAGTTGTAGGGTGAGTTTCTTTTTAATTGAAGTGTTTTTCAGAAGTGATTTGCCTTTATTTTAGCACATATTGTTTTTACATATGAAACTTTTTTCCACTGGATTTATGGAAACTATACTCCTATTTCTCTTAAGAATATGAAATTAATTAAAAATGAAAATGAAGCCCTGTGCAATGCTACAAGTAGCAGAACACTGTTGAGAGATTACACAGCTATTAATTAAAGCTGCTAGTAAATTACAGATATTTCAGTTCTGATTACACTTTAGCTGTAGAAAAATACTCTCTGAACTTTGTGTTTTGGAACAGCGTCTGAAAGAATTTGCATATTTGAATTATATTTTCCTTGTGCTGAAAGGGTGATACAGCATGTGTGTGTGGGCCTATCCAACTCTGCATGCACTCTTTGTGTGTATTCAGGTAAGGACGCCTTAGGCACGATTCAGGTGAGACTGCATATCTGTTCCATTCTTACAAATAACGCATTAAAGTGCAAACAACAAGCAGGAAAAAAGATTTAATTATGGTAAATTGCCCTCTTCTGTTCGCGGCGTCTGAAGCATCTGGCACTGGCCACTGTTGGAAGACAGGATACTGAGCTAGATGGGCCATTGGTCTGACCCAGTGTGGCCATTTTTATGTTCCTTACACTCAGATCTTAATTAAAAGAAGGATCTTATTATGGTCCTCTAGCAAACAGATTATAGTAAGGATCTGATATTTCTCAATGCTAAAATAAGGGTGGGGTGGTTAGTAAAAGTTGATCTGGTATTTATCAGATCTGAGCAAATATTGGAGGGGAAAAAAGTCTGGCTGTTTAGTCAAAATAAAATCCCTTCAGCCATGCTTGTGCCCGTTCTGTGTTTGCTTTCTGAAGCAACACTGCCACACCAGGCAAATTTTAATTTAATTTTTAATTTGCATATACTGTATCGGTATTCATTCTCAGTCTGCTTGTCCACATGTTAAAATCAGGAATGAAAACCATGTCATGTGACCAATCTCAATTAACTGGTTAATATCTAATAATGAATACTTGCAGCAAGCTGCTTTTATTAAGTCACTTAATAAAATCATAATGCTTTTGAATAATCAATAAATATGAAAAATGAAATCTAATTATTGACAATCCATGAATGGAATGAAGCTAATTTTGTGAATTATTTACTTAGCTGTTCATTTTACATCATAAAGCAACAGCAAAGGTCAAAACTTCCCTTATTTTCCTCTTCATTTATTTTTTTACTCTTCAGTTAATCTTCATTGTGGATTGAGAAAGGGAAGTAAAGACTGTTCTTTTTATTCTTCAACTTTCATCTTATCATTCTCTCCATTTTATGCTGCTGAGATTTCATTTTCCCAGGCTCTTTGTCAGTGTTTCATCACATTTAGGTGAAACATCCCCACAGCTTTTATGGTACGGTACCAGAGAGATCAGATTTCCTGAAAATCTGTGGGTTTTCTGACATCTATTATTAAAAGGTATTTCAACTCACTGCATTTTTAAAAAACTCTTTTGCATCTTCATTTTTTCTGGGTAGTCCTGGTCAAAAAGTTGTGAACAAAATATTTTCCCCACCAGGAAATAAAGTTTAGTCAAAATCAGTATTTTCAATGGTAAAAAAAAAAAAGGCAATTTTGGCAGAATTTTTGGTCAGAAAAATCAGAACAAAACCGCTCCCATGATGAACAGTAGCAGCTTAACCACAGGGCGAGACCTCAGTGCATCATGAGAGTTGTAGTCTGGTCAGGATGATAATGGTAGGAGGAAGGACCCAGAACTATGACTTCTACCACAGGTACCACAGTGACTTAGGCAGCTGGAGAAGTCACTGTCACAAAACCTTTTCATTCTTCAAAATTTCAATACTTCAACATTTTCATCCCAGTTTAGGACAGAAACAAATGTCACAATATGAGAATTTACTGTGGGGGACACACTTTTTTTTTTTTTTTTTTTTTTAAATATCAGATCTACTTCTAGGACAATCCCAAATTGAAATGCTTCTTGTCTGATGTTAGAAAATTGACATCAGGGATTACAGGAATACCTCCCCAAAATCATTCTGCTTTGGTGTGAAAGAAATGTCCTGATGCATGAAAATTAAACAGAAAAATACCTATTAAATTAATCTCTTGTGATTGGAACCCCTGTGTTTGCAAAAACAAATAACCACTATGGAAATGTGTTTGGCAAAGATAAGAGAACAAAAAAAAGTGGAATGATTTACTGGTGGACTAGATTAATAATGGCACTACTGGAGAAAAGTATATAGCCATCTCCACTAACCAGTTCTCTGAACAGCTCCCCTCCACTCAGACTCTCAAAGATAACCCTCCCCCCTGTAACTGAGTGACAAGTTTAAGTTATGATATCTTGTAACTATCTACTGATAGGGAGAGACTCTGGAGAGGTCCAGCCACTGTGTCTCCTGCCACAGCAAATGCTCTGCTGTGTGTTGAAATAGTCTTGTCCCTTCTCTCTATTGGACACCAATGGCCCTACAGCTGTGACGAGGGCTAGGATTCGATGTTTCAGGCTATTAGACTACTTCAAGCAGAACATACTGGGGATGAGCATCAGGGGACAGTACAGTTTGCATGGCCTAAGACTGGTTTTGTGTTTTATGCATCTGCTGTAAAAGACCATATGTATTTCAGTATATAATATTTTGCAGAACAAGTGATAATGCACAGTTATGCCATACTATAAGCAGTTATTACTTCTAGTCAGTATTGTTAGGAAAACTGCCAATTGCATTTACTTTGAGTGGAAAATCCAACATCACATTATGTTTGGCCACTAAAATGTGCATGTTCACCATATTCTGATTCTCTTTCTGAAAAGTCCCAGAGATAGAAAAACCACTCTTTATTCTTTTTTTTATGTCTGGTTTCTTTGTAAACAGCAATCTGCTTTGTGTTTTGTTCCACGGTCACATTGGTGTAATCATTATGCATATTATGGGATGAAAATTTACAGGACAAGAAAATTCTGTATGGTCACATGGACAATATAATCACAGTATATAAAGACGTTATGATTCACTATTGTAGTTTGTTTATATAATTATTTACACTGGACTGGAGTATTGTCAATACCACTTTTGCAATGATTGGGACACAGCTACAACTGGAACACAGCTGCATTCTGTTATTGTCCATTTGTTAGAGAAGTAGCCTGTGCTATTTTCAGACAAATGGGACACTTCAAATCCTAACCCCAGCTTCATGTACTGAAGTTTACACTCTTGTTGCTGCTAGAAAAGCATTACTATCAATATTCATTAATATTAGTACCAAGCGAGCTCAAATTAAGGGCACCGTTCTATTTTCTTCTTGCTTAAACTACCTTCTTCAATTGTTCCTGGCAAGTCGGTGCAAAAAAGAGGTTACTTGTGCAGTAAAATAAACCGGATTCATCTATGGTTTTTAGATTCTACTGAGACAGCTGCCTCACTCTCTGGTCATCATATGTAGTGAGCCAGCCAGAAAAGTGGCTTCTTCCAGGCCAGTCTGGTGCCCTCTTCATGCCCTTATTCCTTTAAGATTAAAAAAAAAAAAAAAAATGGATGCACAGGATTCCAAGCCAGTGTTGTGGCACCAGCAGTTAAGTGCCACAATTGTCATCTGCTTTGTAGGTTCAGCTCCTGCAGTAGGCAAGCTTTTCACTTGTACTTTTCTAAAATTTAACTTTTTTTTTTTTTTTTTTTTTGGGGGGGGGGGGGGTGGGGGGGGGGGAGGAAGCCTGCCTTATTTCACCATTCCTGTCAGAAGGTGCAGGAGAGGTCTGGGGCGGGTGGGGGATGTCAGACTGGGGTTAGCAGTGGACAAGAAGAATGGAATCATGGCAAACTGGCCTGACACCAGCAGTAACCTTGCTCTTCTTGCTGCTAAGACCCAGCCCATTTATTGCCTACCATAATAACAGCAGGGAACAACTATTGTCACAGCAGGATCCAGCTAAACAGACCCAGTTTAAATAAACAAAACTTGAAATAAACTTGGAATTAGAAAGGAAATTTCAAAACTATCTGTCAGTATCTTCTAGAAATCTATATATCTTCATTTAGGGTATGTAATGTCTAGGGAATAGCCACAAGCAATAGCAGCCTTGAGGCTAATACAAACCTCTCTCTGTATCTGTTTGCTTGTGTTAAAAAGGCTCTCATAGATGTAAGCAATGGCTTCTTTATAGCTAATAATTAGGATTTTATCTTAAGGAACAGTAAGAGTTCAGTAAAATACAGGGTACCCTGATTTTCAAAGTCTTATTTGCATGTCCAAATCTGGTATTTGGATGCTCAGATTAGCACTTAGACATGTAAATTCCCATTTTTTTAATACAGAAGAGCCAATTCTGACAACTGAGCCCTAGTGTGGAATGAAGATTTTCCTGATTTAAGTGATTTAACTAAAATGTTAACTCATTACTATGACAAACGCTATCCTGTATTAAATTAAAGGCCTCATTTAATTGCTTTCAGGTTTCCCTGGGATGTGATTTTAATCTTTGGAATGCAGAAAAGAAACAGCAACATTTTGGTGTTCTGCTCTATCTGTCTTTCAGGGAGTTAAGAAGTAGAATGAATTTATCGGTGGTAAAAGAGTGGTGGAAAAATTAAGGATAATTAACATGGACATTGTTCAATACTGAACTGAGGGGAAATCCTTAGCATCAAAACAGTCTTGATTAGTAGGGGAGAAATGCCAGTGACATAAATTTGATGTATACCTCTTTAGACCATAAAACAAATCCAGCAGTGAAAACTTCACTTCTAAAACTATGTAAGATTGCCAAGTGGATGTGACTTGTGGATGTGGGGAAAGCAGTAGACATGATATACCTTGACTTTAGTAAACTTTTGATATGGTCTCCCACAGTATTCTTATCAGGAAGTTAAAGAAGTATGGGTTGGTTGGATGAATGGACTATAAGGTGGATAGAAAGTTGGCTGGTTCATTGGGCTCAATGGGTAGTGATCAACAGCTCGATGTCTAGTTGGCAGCTCGTAACAAGTGGCGTGCCCCAGGGGTTGGTGCTGCGGCCTGTTTTGTTCAACATCTTCATTATTAATCTGGAGGATGGAGTGGATTGCACCCTCAGCAAGTTTGCAGATGACATTAAACTGGGTGGAGTGGTAGATGTGCTGGAGGGCAGGGATAGGATACAGAGTAACCTAGAAAAATTAGAGGCCAAAAGAAATCTGATGGGGTTCAACTAGGACAAATGAAGAGTCCTGCACTTAGGACGGAAGAATCCCATGCACTGCTACAGTGAAATACGGATATAGCAACCATATCCATAACTTCCATTACACACATTACACATGAACATAATCATTATCATCTTTCTTAGCACATTATAGCCTTTCTAACAGTACCTGACATGGCATATCTCACATGAATTATTATGATTTTGACATACTGATGTCAAACAATATAATAAATCCCACCCACCCTCACCCCCCCAGTCCAGCCAGCGTGACAGATGGTATAAAGTTGCATACCACTCAGGGATCAGCCCAGGGATTAATTGCATTTAGCCACCACCCACTTGAAGAGAATATTGACATTAGAGAAAATGGGTTTGATTACTGAAGATTTGTTCTGCACCTGAGCAGCAGAACTGCAAATTAAACCCAACTTCCTCAATATGAAGTATGAAATCTATACCAACTAGCATCAGCTTGGAATCCCTTGTGGAAGAAATACTCCCATATGGTTATAAATATTTGAATACTCCAATATGGCTTTTTTAAATCTGGGGAAGGAGAAATTTAGAGACTCTCTACAGAATAGTTTAGCTTCCTTTTATTAAATAAATTACTCCCGCAGATGCATTGTTTTATAAACTTTTTAAATTTGTTTTAATTGTCAATACCTCTTGCCTTAGGCTATGTTTTCATTCCTAATATAGCTGTGTTATTACATTGAGTTAACTGTGTTGATGTAAACTCCTAGTGAGGAGATAGGCACAGATAGTTCTATCTTGATACATTAGTTAGTTGAGGTCAACACTTCTATCCCCCTCACCTGTGGTTAAGCTTATCAAGGTAAAAATTAAGTGCTTGTCTCAACTATGGTTTTACATCAACGTAGCTAACTTGAGTTAGCTATCTTGATATAAAAACACCTATTTTTTGCAATAAAGGTATAGCCTTAGAAAGTATAACCCTTGAACAGGATTCAGTTTTGATTGCAGGTGGACTGATTTGTTCTGTTAAATAATCAGCTCTCACAAGCAAGTTCACCTTGGTTTAATATTTGGATTGAGGACCCCAAAGAATATCTAGATGCTGAAGGAAATGGTTATTTATAAATGGTATTGTTCCTTGGAGTCAGTACAACACTCTAGAATGGCAAATATTAAGAAATACAGTGCAGTTGGAGATGCTGCCTTCTGAATGAGACATAAAACAGAGGTCTTGACCATTTGATATCACTAAAGATCCCATGGTATATTTTACAGGAATAAGCCGCCAAGTTTATGCAGTAGCTAGGGGGTGTGGTAGAGATTTGTAAGGTGAAAGAAGAACATTTGAGAGAGTTAGAGAAAAACTGAATCTATTTTCTTAACCCTCTCTTCTGCATTTCTGCTTCATCTTGAAGCTATAAAAAATATCTTTTGGTATAAGAGCAAAACCTCCCTCTGCCTTCCACCCCTCCACACATATACCATGCATTACATTTTGACTATGTAAATATGTGATGTTTCATCACAATGATCACATTTTGCAAAATAATTAAAAAATATGCATACTGCGGCAAAATCCATATACAAGTCTTTGATGGGAAACCTCAGGGTATTCAGAGTTCTTGGTCACTTTGCACAAGCATTAAATTCCTGATTTTGGATGCTGATCTGAAATTTCTCCAGACCTGTGGAGATCCCCCACTGCACTTTGACACCATCCACCCACCAAAACTCCCCTTCTCCCCAACAGAAACTTGCACCCTTCTGCTTGTTGTCTTTTTATCAGAAGTGCTGTGGGTTTTTATCTGTATTTGGTTGTCACGCTGTCTGGAGTGGCTCATGACTGAGTGCCAGCCTCAGGGCAGACTGTCAAGAAGCAGTCCAGAGACCCCAAACTGGTTGTATATTCTATAATTAGATTTCACCAACCCAGTAAGAGGTATGAACTCCTAAAGCACTGTAACAGTCTTACCATGGAGTCAGAGATCATTTCCTTGGGCATGCCAATCTATCTTGCCACTCAGGCAAATTGGATTTAGTGATAGTTGGGTCACTTTAAACCAAAAATCAGAACAATGTTCAGGTTAATCCCAGTCCCAAAGGACCAGTCACTTACCCCAGGTCAATTTGTACCTGAGATCTCACACCAAAGACAACTTTTGTAGCCAGTCCTATAGTAAACTATCTAAGTATTTATTAACTAAGAAAAGAAATGAGTGTTATTACCAGGTAAAAGCAGGCAAGCATATATACGTAAATGAGTTAAAGCCTATAGTTCCAAAAGTTTACAGAGTTATAGGAATCTGTCAGCTCTGAATGTCTTTTAGGGCTAACCCAGCTTGACCCTGGGGATCTTTGTTTCTGTTTCTTAGTTCCAGCCCTCTCAGAGTCCAAACAGCAAAAGAGATGAAAAATTTTCTTCTCGGCTATTTTTATTTCCTATTTCCAGAATTCAAGCTGATAGGATGCGTCCCTTTCCATATAGCATCTTCATGAGTGTAAGGGGCAGTGAACAAAGTCTTCGCATTGCGATGTCCCCTAATGGCCCATTTAGCTTTGATAGAGGGGAAGGAGATGAGCAAACATTTTTTACAGTTATAAAACAAATCTTAAATATTAACTTATAGCATGTGATAAAAGATATTATAAGTGAGATTAATGCATGCAGCAAATTCCAAGCAGCTCATAAAGTTTAAACATGTTATAAGTTCAATACTCATCTTAACCATACTAACATGCACGTGAAGCAGACTGGTTTCCAGCAATGAATTTGTCAGGGCTCAGCTGAGGCCTAAAGTCATGTCAAGAGCTGGCGCCTGGTCTGCCAGTGTCACACTGGCATCTACAAGGGCTCTCTGAACTGGTATTTTCATGATACTTCCTCATTCTCTCTTCTCTCTCCCCCCACCCAATCTCCATTAACTCCACTTTTTCTCCCTGGAAATACACCTCTATCTATGTACCCTCCTTGCTTGCTCTCTCTCTCTGCTTCTCTCCTCTACAGGTCTCCTTTTCTCTCTGCTTCCATCTCCATCCCTCTCTTCTACCCCAAGGAGATACGATCAAGCAATATGGCTACCATTTCCCTCTGTATTATTATCCATTTCCCTTTTCTGTGCTGGCTCACACACCCATGCTATCCTACAGACTTCACTGAGGTTGCATAAGATGTTAGACAGAGAAAACTTCAGCTCTATTTAAATGTGGAGGTGATTATGGATATGTGTACTTCACAGTGAGACACAATCAGGTTTTGCAAAATCTTATCAGTCTCAGTTCTCTTTGCAAAACTAGTGATAGATGAGAATTTGCTAATCTGACTGATCTAATTTTTTCTGAATCACCAAAATTAGACAGGAAAGACTGGATAAAATAGCTTTTGTTTGGGGCCATCTCTAATTCTAAATGACATGTTTACATAATTCAGCTATCCCTGTACATTATATAAAAAATCGGACACATGGTTCGTATGTGGGATGAGGAATGCAAACCCCATTGTTATTTTATGTGGTTTACCACCAAACATAGTCTTTGTTGCAAGCTGTGCACACAGTATCAGTATTTTTTAACCTGGAGAATGAGCAGTGCCCCAGGGTTGCTTTTGAGGTCTTTACCACTACAAAAATTAACAGCTAAATATTATTCTAAGATACACATACACAACTGCTGTTTAAGACACAAGTATCTGAAGGCAGAATTTAGCATCAAGATACAGCTTCACAAAAATGATTTCTTGCTGTGGTAGGGTTCCGTTTTCTCATTATTTCATGCATAATCTTTATCAATATCAAAGGCAGGTAGACTCATTTATCAAAGGCAGATTAAGACCCCGTTGTTTGTTTTGCACCAAGGTTTCCAACCTCTGGCTTTCCTGCTACATGCTCTGTAATTCTTACAGTTTGCCGTACTGAAGATATATAAACTGTTCTATCCTCATCATCATCTCCTTATTCAAGCATGTGAAGATTGTGGGGAACAGCTCCCCCCCCCCCCCCCCCCCCCCCAAAAAAAAAAAAAAAAAAACATTAAAAAGCCTGTTGGGAGATCAATTTATGGAAACAAAAAATGTTGGAAACAAAAAAAATTGGAAAACAAGAGAAGCTATTGATCTTCTTAATGGGAAGCCGATAGCATCAGTGAAAGCAGACAGCTTGGGCATTATGGTGGTGGCAGGAAATAAATGCAGACTTTCTTCTCAAGGATGAACAGAAAAAGATTTATGTGCATAAAAAGCATGTTGCTGTAACACTGCTGGGCAGTTCATTAAATGGAAGCTGGATGCAAATTCAACAGTTTGAGAGAGTTGGTTGAATGAACTGCATTCTTGATCACAAATAAAATCCTTACTGAATCTGATCTATAAGGCAGAGAAGCTGTTGAGATTTCCATTAATCAGTAAAAGCTATGGTAGAGTCCACTGAATATTTGTTTAATGTGCCATTGATTCAGAACATCGTATTATATAACTTTTAAATGTTCTGTGTGTTTATTAAATGCATTCTTGGCTAAAGGTGGGCACTGGCCACAGAATTTAGATTTAATTCCGCACTTGTCTTCAGTTTGGGTATGGTTGTAACCGGCAGTTTTGTGTGGGCTCATATCTATGCTTAGTTCATGGTCATGTCAGGCATTCTTATCAAGAGCCATAAACTTGTATGTACAGATAAAAAGTGCTATCTAAGAGCTAGATATTCTTATTTTATTTTTTGCAAAGATGTATAGAACTTAGTTCCTGTTGCTAAACAGTTTTCTTTAATAACTCCATATTTATAGAGTGGGTCACTGAAGTACACCTTTCCTTTTAAATGATTGCAAAAAAAAATGTATTTTACTGCAAACGTTCACAAGTTAAAAATAAAAGAAATTTTAAAATGTCTTAAGTAGATTCATACAAAATATGACAGTTCCACTTCAGAAGGGCCTCAACCCAAGCCCCCAGATCTGAACACCTTCAAACTGGTTGTTTGGGTTGGTGAGTCAAAGATGTTTCAATTTCCAGATTAATATCTAATTTTTGGGATGAGCCCTACATCTAGCATTAGTTCAGACTGATGTATGTCTCCCACCCTGACCTATGTGTATGTTTTGGTTTGATCTGTTCTGGTTTGAGTATTCCCGCATACTTCGGACAAATCCAAAATCTCAAAGTAGAACAAAGTCAAAACTGCAAAGTCTCATCTGTTCTGAATGGAAATCATAAGGAAACCACAAGATTTACATGGGTTTGATACAAAACCCACAAAATCCCCCCAGGTTGTTTGGAGAGTTTCAGCAAATGGACGTTTGATTATCGTGGTCAGAGTTTTGAGTCTGTGATGAATCCAAAATGAATTTCATGTGATTTTTAGATGTGAACACCGTAATCTTGAGGTATAAAAAAATTGACTAGGTTTCACGAAAAATAGCCATCTTGTTCTCTCTTGAAGGACTGTTAAATCCTTACATCAGGCGTGGCAATTTCAGAGAGGGTCTATTCTCCCTTTTTCTGAAAAAGGTCTCTTCCTTTGATCTCTCTGACCAGTCATCTCAGCTCCTTTTGCTCATCTCTCTGACATGAACATTCAGTCAGATCCAGCCTATGCAGATCTCTCTCCACTCATCTTCTTCCCCACTTAAATACTTTATCTTGCATTTATATCAAAGAGCCTTAGATTGTGCAGATTCTAGGAGATAAAAATGGGAAAGTCCAATTAGGACATTTATTCCATTCCACAGTGCGTCTCATCCCCGTTGAGAGCTTCTCTCTCTTTCACACACTCATCCCTTTGGTCCATTATGTAAACATTTTTATTACTTTCAGTGTAATGACTCTATGAGCTGTTGTCAGATGCCCATCTTCCTAGCTCCCTAAAATGGCCTATCACATATACTGTACATAGACACACACACAACTGCATTTGTTTTCTCAGCTCTATGCCTAAATAGCGCATTTGTACAACCACTTCAATGCATTCCTACACTACTTATGCTTGCCATTCGTTTAGACCTTAGTCCATTTGGTCATTCATGTAATCTGTGGCACTGAAGCAATGCTAAATGGTAGAAATATTTTATAAAATAGTACTGCTGACACTACATGCTTTTGTAAAATTTTCAAAGCCATTAATCTGGCTTTCAAAACATTCAGACACAAGATATCCTATTTTTGCATTGAAAACAATGTCCACTGTAAAATAGGCCCACTTCTGCTCAAAAATGCTTTTAGTGAGAACAATTCCATTCAAATTTGCCCCACAGTGCTACAATCCACATTGCAAACATTTGGGATTGCCTTGTGAATATTTTGTACAATTCTATTTTACAGCTGTTAATTCAGAGGAGTCCGTTTTAAACTTTACACAATATCTTACACACTAAATGGCCACTCTTCCAATTTAACTCAATAGTAGGAGAAGGAACTTTCCCAATGGTTTTCCAAAAATATGGGTTACTGCATAGGCACTTCATGAATTTGTATATGAAGAATTTCTCTGGGGGATGAAGAAGCCATTCCCAGTCTGTGATTCTCAGAACCCATAGGCAGGTGCCTTAATCTGCAAATGAGTAACCAGAAAGGCAGACTGGTTTTCAAACAAAAGTTACAAACATTCTATAAAATTATTAGAACTTTGAAAACAGTCTTTAAAGTGTGGTTCTGATCTAACAGTGACTCTAAAATAGCATTTTGGGATTCATTATTATTGCATTTCAGTGATTTCGGTATCAGATGTGCTCAGTTTACAATTAAAAAAATGTTTGTTTTATAATTGCCAGCTCACCATGGAAACAAAGAGTCATCTGGGTTCTTTACTTCTCCTGCATCATCAGCAATAATAAAGGTTCTGCTAGTCAAATTAGTCCCATAGTTACACCTATGAAACCTCATTGTCTTCATAGATATCACCATGGGAATAGTTTGAAGTCCCATTGCCTGCAGTGTGTATGCACAGATGTAACCAACTGGAATATCCTAAAAAAGTAGGTTGTTCATCCACATGAAAGACTCTTTCCTAGCTCTGTTGTTTCTGTGGAGCCATGAGATTTATTTTTGTCCCTAATGTAAGAATATCTGATTCTGAATAATCTCAAGGGCCAGATCCAAGAAGGTGCCATATTTATCCAGTCAGTTTTATAACAACAAAAACACTTTAATTAGCAGTTGATTGCATGGCTCTAAAGATGAGTCTGACAGCTTGCCTCTGTTTCAGAATATCCTCCCCAGCGTAGACACTGTAGTGCACAAGTAGGTGCTCTCTTCTAGGTGCCTTTCCTTGGCACCTGCCTGCTTCTGATGGTGCAAATAAATTTTCCTGTTAGCAAATTATTGCAGGAAAACTGTAGAGGTTAATCATAGCATCTTGGCTAACGTTTCAGCCCTTCAAAAATAATTCGTAATATCCAAGACTGTGCAGAAGTTATGACTGATCACATAATGGTTGCTCTGCTTTCTCTATGCTGTCACCAAACTTCCAATCATTTTGTAAAGCTCGTCGGGATATCTAGAGTATTTAGAAGAAGATTATAAAATGAAATTCTGTTCTTTTTCTCCAGCTCTTTGTCTTTCTTTCCTTTCTACAGCACTGTTCCTCATCACTCCAATCTCTACTTCTCTCTTTCTCCCCCCAGTTCTTACCTCATTGACTTTCATACTCCCTCTCATCTCTTCTATCTTTTTCTCCCTAGTCATCGCTATCACGTTCTCACCCTCTCACACTTCTCAGCTCAATTTTCTGATCATCTCTTCTTCCCACACTGCCTCTTGTTGCCCTTCTCTCTCTTACCTACCCCCTTCTCTTCTGTTTTTCTCTCTCTCTTTCTCACTCTCCACATCTATGTGCCACAGAAATGCATACTGAAATTTGCCCCTCGCATACACACCAAATCCAACTTATGGGGAAGAATATTGCATGAGGGTGAGGTTGGCGTTGAAAATGCTCTTCTAAAGGCTAACCTTTCTTATTAGCTATGTTTAATACTGCTGGAATCAGGATTTGCCAATGTGTAAACACAGCTGTGTTTCATTCAGATTACTGTCAACATTTTTAGTTCTGTACAGTACTATAAAAGGCCTTTCAATCTGTGTGGTATCACTTATTGGATACGTACAATAGCACTGAGTCTTAATTTTTTTCACTAGGACATTTTCATAGAATTATTTTGAAACTGTTCAATTATAAAACTCATAAATTTAGTAATTTGTGACCTACTGTAAAAAAGAAGTGTAATTTTTTGCTATTGTGTGCATTGGTTCAAAGCCTATGATTTTAACTTTTTTGTGATAGCGTTTAGAGATATCATTAATACATCTGTTATTGACTATCTTAGAATATGCAGAATACAGTTACTATATACATCAGCAGGATTGGAATCTGTCTTCTCATATTCATGCAATTTTCAAGAAGCGCATGCTGTAAAAGCATACTAATTTTTTTCAGTTACCAGCCCAATGGTAGCCAGATACACCTTCAGACATACCATGCAATCTCAATAAGTGACAACTGGATACAGCATTCTGTCTAAGGAATGCGGATTTAATAGTTGTATTGTTTAATGAATGAAACATACTTGAAAATGGTAAGATCAGAAGTAGTTACCCATAGCTAGGAACTGAATCATATCAGATTGCTCCAAATACATTTTACCACAACTCTTTACAAGTATACTTAAACAAAATCACATTTGACTGGTCAGAAACATAGCTTAGATCCGAATTCCATGTAGTTTATGTCTTTCTATTGATTTCCATTACAGTTGGATTTCCATTTTCTGAGAGAGAGCTGTTCTGATTGAGTAACTTCTTGGACATTTTGGCCATACTTGTTTACTACTTCCCCTCCTGCTTCCTTTGGTACTTAGGAATATTTCATGCCATCTGCTGTTATATCCTTAAGTAGTGTCCATGACAAATCTAAGGGTTTTAATTTCTTTCTGTTGGGACATGTTTGACTAGCTAATTCATTTTTTATTTTATTTTTTAAATAGCCCAAAGTTTAATGTCATCATGCTGGTGTGTGGTATCTTTCCTCCCTTGAGAATGTTGAACTTAATTAAATTGTAGTCGGGAACACTTAGTGGCTCAAATATAGTTACTTCTTGAAGCAAAAAAAGTTTGAATTCAATGTGGCAGAAAACAAGGAGTCAATAGTGGAGTTCACAGAAAAGATGATATGGTTAGAGAGAGAGGCAAGGAGAAAAATCTTCAGCATCTTCCTTTTGTATGGGTTGGACTGTGATGATATAGATGTTAGGGAGGCCGGAGAGGAGATTACAGTAATCAGTGTAGAAGGCAAGAGCCTGAACAAGATTGTAGCAGTGTGGACAGAAAGTGAAAATTGAACTTTGCAAATATTAAGGAGGAAGGAATGGCAGGACATAGACACAGTCCAGTTATGTGGGATAAGGGAGAGGGAGGAGTCAAAGATGACTCCTAGATTATGTACCTGAGTTACAGGGAAGATGGAGATATTGCCAACAACCTCATTTTGAAAGGGATCTCTCTTCCCAACAGCCAATCTAAGGCTTTCCCCATGAAGGCATGTCTGTCCCTTTCAGCTTTCCAAACACGTATGAGGTGTCCAAAGGGTTTATCACATGCTGGTGACCGCATAGACCATCTAGACCTGTAGTCCAGGAGCAGCTACATATGCACAGATGGCTCAGAAATCAAGGCAATGAAGGAGCTACACTTGTAGCAATTGGGCAGCTCTGAATCACTTTCTGTTTTGTCTATTGTGTTTATTTCAACATAAAACGTGTACAGCTGGATCCTAGGATCGCGGATATGTAATTTAGAGGGATATGGCAGTTTTATGCTATTCAACGCAACTTGCATATGGCATAGACACAGTGAATGGAAAGACTAAGCCAAGGAGTTCAATTTGATACATTAAGGTGATGTCAAGACCTCTGGTATCTGATATAAGGCACTGCACCTTTCCATTGTGCTTATATGGGGAAAAACCCTTGTTCTTTCTCAGTCTCAAGAATCGGGAAGTTCACAGTTAACTACTAAACTCATTGTTGATACTTCAGCAATACTGATTATAAATCGCAGATATGAGCAACTGTGCAGATTATTGTAAATTATAACAACTGGAAAGAGCAACAGCATTATATTTCTTGACTATTTTCTGAAAAATGCATCTTCTCAAATGACAGTAGCACAGCTGGAACAGCTGTGCTGGGAAATCAGTAATTCTCAAGTGATTAAGCAGAATGCATGCTTTTAGGTTTATAACAATACATTTTGATAATTCCTAAAATAATATAAATGTATTAATGTGCCTCACCATCTTATTGCACTACATTGTCAGATTCAGACAGAAGACTTTACAGCTGGGGGGACATTACGGAGAGGTGAAAACTGATTGCAGCAAAGTAGTTGCTCTGCCAAATAGCTGGGGCTGCTTTTGTGAGGTGCTGTGTGGCCTCAACTTCCACTTGTTTCCGTAGGAGTTGAGGGAGCTCAGCTCCACAAAAGAACCACTCAGCATTTTGCTAATAACCTAATCCTGGGATGTCCTGAGCCCTCCAATCCCAGACAGCACCTTTCAGGATCAGGCTTCCAAATGTATTTATATGAACAACAGCTGGATGAGGCTCTGGACTTTATTACAAATTCAGTAGCGTTGTTTTGTTTTGTTTTATTTTATTTTATTTATTTTATCCTTAAATATTCATATAAAATCTCTGAGCATTAACTGAAATATATCCGTAATCTCAGGACTTCATTAATCCAGGAATAAGAGCCCATATAAAGGGAATATAAAATAGTTTCTGAAGCAATCACTATGTTTCAGAAGGAAAAAGTGTAAATACCCATCAAAATATTTTATAGAGCAAATTAAGGTACAAACAGTATCAAATATGTATTCATATACTTACTGCAAATAGCCCACATTCTTCCTGTGCTGAGCAAACCTGAATGACTTTTTATTTATCCACCAGCCTGTATTTCTTTTAAATAGTTGTATTCATTTTCTCCTAACACTGGTATAAAATTCAGGTTTTATGAGTGAACTGAATCCTTCATGTGGCCTACTCAACAGGGACATGTAGAACTAGTTTGTCCCTTGTACCTAGGGATGGCATGCTCCATCTGCTGAATATGGAGCACATTTAAAAAGATGTAATTTTAGTAAAAGAGCTATAAAAACTCATGATATGACTTTCACATTAGTTTTGTTAAAGACATTTACTATTTTGACTTCTTTATTCATGAGATGGGCCTCAGTTATTTACACCAGGAAAAATGGCAGCAGCAACAAAAAAGGGAAAAAATGGGTGAGAAGGTGTCATGTTCCAGGGCTATCTGTACTTTTGATTCCTCTGAGTGCATCTCCCTCAGATGAGAGGCCCTGCAACTTCACCCTTCTCAGGAAGGACTCCCACAATTCTCCCACTCTCCAGCTGGGTCCTGGCATATAGTATCCTATTTACCAACCATGATTGTTCAGCAGACTGACTGGATTCAGTTGCCCTGTGAGACTTTCCTTCATGATCTGAGACCAGTGATCTTGAGGGAAAAAAATGCATCTAACTTTAGAAAAATCAAATGTTTTTAAAGATGACTGCTTTCATAGACACTCTGAAGAGCATGTGTGTTTTGGAAGTGTAGTCTTAATAGATAGACTGAGAATCCTGGGACTTGGGTATCAAAAGTGTAAACATTCAAGGTAGCAGCTCAAGAACTGTACTAACAATTCATGCTGGGCAAACCACAATGACACGGAACACCTCTCAGACCACTAAAGGGACTGAGTAGTGCAAGGGCTCACAATGCATTTTGCATAACTGTGGTTATGAAGAATGACAGTCTTTCCAGTGGCCAAAGGGAAATACCTTACAGCAGTGTCTAGGAATTGTGTAATATCCCTTTAAATAGTATTTAAATAGTTTGTGAGCCCTCTAGCGGGTCTCTCCATCTTCTATTGCAGAAGCCACCAGAACCTAGCAGAACAACATGTATGTAGCTAGGCCTTGTCTATTTGTATATAGTTACTAGACCCCATTTGCTGATTTCCTCATTCTTAATGTTGTGTAACACCCCAAAAGAGGACTACTTTAATTTTTCCTAAATTTCAGAAAGCAAATACCATGATTTGTTCAGCTCACATAATAATGAGATCATCTCGCACATGTATAGTATTTTTCATCCCCTAAGTGTTTCGTAGCACTTCACAGACATATGCTGATGTACAAGCTATATACAAGGATCACTTCATTCACCACTCTAGTACAGCCAACCCTAGGGTAAAACATAGCATCTGACACACAAACTTCATCCAGAAAGCAGCCAGAAAACTGCCTTAAAGAGGCAGCCAAGAATCAGGCATCCTTGGTTTACTTAAGGATGGTATAGGCCAAACCACGACCAAATGGGGAACCTGCCAGGGAGATGGGAAAGTAACATGCTAGAAGTAAGGAATTCTTTGAACTGTGTTGGCTGATCTAAAGTATGCTGGGGACGTTTAAGTAGAGCTGGTTGGGAATTTTGTATATGATGTTTTTCCATAAAAAAAAATGCCAGTTTGTCAAAATCAAAACTTTCCATGGGAAAAGGTTTATTTCAATGAATTATTTGCTTGAAAAAAACTTTAGAAATTATGTAACCATTCCATTCTGACATTTTCTAAATGAGAGGTGCAGTTTTTCACTTTAACACATTTCTAGTTTTGACATTCAATTTCATTTATAGGAGAAAAATGAATAAAAACATAAAGGGTAAAAATCAAAATTAAACATTTTGATTGATCTGAACCAATTTTTTTCCCCCAGGTTATTGGTTTACAAAATATGTTGAGACTTCAACTTTTCATTCGAATTTGGGATGGCAAACATTTTTCAAAATCTCAAATTTTCTTAGGATGAAAAAATGATTCCCACCCAGTTCTACCATTAAGCCCCAAGATGGCTCAGGATCTCAGAAGTGGAAAGATGGCTTAGAGTCCCCATCTCTCCTTTCACCCCTCTCCCCAAGCATCAAGCACACTAACTGCCAGTGGTCAAGGCCCAAGTTTTATATCTTATCCCAAAGATGGCTACATTAAATAGAGAATGCTGTCTTCCCTCTAACTTCATGCTGAGACATTGGTTCAATATTGATTCATGGACGAGCACTTGCTATTGAACCATAAGCTCCACTTCTTTCAGCATCCTAGTTCTTTTTTACTGAAGTAATGATCTTGTGCAACTCCCTTTCCAGTAAGTACAGTAAGGGAGAAAAAGAACGTGTCCTATTAATAATAAATAATTAAACGGTAAAATGTTTTCCAGTATGCCAAGATTCAATTCCAGGAAGTCTTCACAGCCAAATTCACAATA
Organism: Emydura macquarii macquarii; assembly: GCF_026122565.2. Taxonomy (NCBI): domain Eukaryota; kingdom Metazoa; phylum Chordata; order Testudines; family Chelidae; genus Emydura; species Emydura macquarii. The sequence goes on along the minus strand of NW_027131105.1, from coordinate 2,347,422 downwards.
AACAGTGGCTTATTTTTTGTACCAATTTAACTCTGTCTGTTTACAAACAAGTTATACTGATAGAAATACTTTTATATCAATAAAGCTACATTCACACCCCATGTTACTCCAATTTAACTACATTGGTTTCTAAACCATTACAGCTAAATTGATGCAAATGTTGTGTCTAGGCCATCTTTAACACTTCAAATACTGAAAATACTGGCAGACCTTTATTTTTAGCAATACTGCTTGAATCAGATGCCACTATAACTGTGTACTTTTGAAAAAAAGGTTCACTTCATTTGTTACTCATAGTCCAGCTATTGTGCTGCATTGTTGGATTATTCAGTGCAACCACTGACCTTTGATATAAGATAAATTGACAGTATTGGACAAATAAGAGCTTCATTTATCTTTTCCTATTTAATTAGCATTAATATTGGCTTTTGCTTCAATTGATTTTATTGAAAATGTCATTTGCAGCAAATTACACAATATCTTATGAAGTAGAGAAACGTAAGGATTTAGCTTTGATTTGAGGGGTTTTTTTACATTAATGAGATGGTTTTCTCTCTTGTTTTTGAGTTGCCGTGCACAGAATTAGCAATGGTTTCATGTGACCTGTTCAGAATGACATATACTGAAAGCTTGACACCTGGAATGAATGTCTGACAGTGTCATTCCAAGGTTCCATTGTTTCCTCAGAGTTAAATTAATCCCTCAGTGAATAAAAGGGGGAAATAGTTTTCTGTGTAGAAGCTGTAGACCTGTCACCCAATATCCTCATTAAATTAGACAAGGTGTAACTTGTCTGCAAAACCAAAAATAAAAACAGACTGGTTTTGGTTTTATAGTTGAATTCTAGATAATAAATCTTGCCATTTTTAGTCAGGTAGAACTCCTAGTGAAGATGAAGAATTTTGCCTGAGATAAGATGAAAGATTTGGCCCTAGATGTTTTTCCATTGTTGTAGAGAGAATAACAAACTTAATCTCAGTCCTGCCAAGTAAGCACCTGACAAGACCGGAACCGTAATCTTTTTTAAATTTGATTTTTGGATGATTATAAAAATGAGATCAAATAAAACTTCCCTTTTAGAATTTGTGAAGAGACAACTGCTAGTATTACACATGAAAGGTATTAATCAATTTAGTGAATAGTACTTAGCTAGAAGTTTTTCCTGAATAAAAACATACGCCTGAACCATTGACTCATTAATACGCATCAGTTTTAGCTGCATAATGTGGAAAAAACTCTAGTAGTGTTTAAAACTGTTCAGCAGTGGAATGGTTTCTGGCCATAGCAGTGGAACTCTTCATACTGTTTTCCAATTACTCTGGCAGGCCTACGCTTCTATAATTTTGTTATCTGTGTTAACTTTCCTTCCCTCTTGGAGCCTGGCTGCTTTCTCCCTATATAGAAAATTCTGCACCATCACTCTTGTCAGAAATCTAGCCCTGTAATTGATTTGGTGGGGTTTTTTTCTGTCATTTGCCTTTTGCCATTTAAAAAGTCTCTCTTAACAATCATATATACATTGCGTACCACTGAATTTCATCCCTTAATTCTTTTAATATTTTTTCCTGGCAAATCCTTTTAATTTTTGGGCTAGAGGTTGTTGGTAAGCAGTTCACTGTGAGTATTTCATATTCAGAATTACAAATTTGAACCATGGTGGTTGGCTTTGTTTGGACACAGAAGTCACATGTGCACATCACCACGAAAAGGCCAATTTAAATATCAAGGGCTGAGTAGGAAACAGAGTCACCACAATACTGCAAACAAAACTTCATACCTGTGGAGTAAAAAAAACCAAACCAAACCAAAACCCATCTCCTTGTGGTGTGTTTGAAAACTGTGTTGGAATTGTAGGCTGTCACTTTAATTGTAAGGGGTTTGTGGTCCTACTTTAGTATAAAGGCTTTGTAGGAAAGCCAGCAATTAGAGTCAGTCTGGAAAGAATCAGCCTAAAATGAGGTGGTTGAGTTGTACCTCCCTGCCTTAAAGAGCAGCCTGCTTTGTCTCTCTCTGGTTTTGGTTAGTCAATGCTTAATTTGTTCCAGGGCTGAGTCTCAGCACCGCTAGGCTTGGCAGTTCATAGTCTGTCTCCTCTAGGCTTCCCACATCAGTTATGAAAATAAAATTGATTGATCTCTGGTGCCTCTTTTATTACAAATTAAGCACTGGCTACTGTGTGTTATCATTGTGTATTCTAAGTATAAAAGTAGTGTTACTTCACAACCTTCCAGCAAGAGTATTTGATATTTTTATCTAATTTTTCTGTCTGTATGCCATAAATATAATAATCCTAGGGGCTGGTTTATTAACACAAAGGTAATTCTGAAATAGTCTTACATTAATCCTCAGTCTAAGACTTTTCCTCAAGCTTAGCTACCACTATGGTTGCTTTATGCAAGGCTTGGTTCCTTCTGGGGTTCTTTGCCTTCAGACCTGTTTGTCCCAAATCCTAGCTGTGTCTGCCTGTTGGCTAGTTCCATCTCCCTTATATCTGACTGGGATTATGAGCCAGCAAAGCCCACTTAACACTTTCTTAGCAGAACCATCACACACAGATAAGATGGGGTGTTTCAGGCAAACAATGTCAGCCTATTATAAAACTGCTTAGGGATAATTGTCTGTCTCATAGTGTATTTTTGTCACACAGTACTATATCCCTGTGTCACTTAAAACCAGACAAGATGTTAAAAGTAGCAGCATGGAAGGACTATTGCTGAAGGACAATAAGAATCACAAGCACTTGTTCTTGGCATGTTCATAACAGGAGTTGATATAGGTGTAGGATTTTTTTTTTTAAAGAAAGAAAAAAAAGAAAAATATTACCAGAGGGAGTTTACACAGTAGTAGATGAATGGAAAGTAAGGCCCTGATCCTGCAAACACTCACGAATGTGCTTACCTTTATTTGCATACATAGTCCCATTGCCTTCAAATGGAATATTGACATTATTGAGGGTCCAGTTCCTTTATTCATAAGATGTCAGATGACCAGGCTCTATCAGTTTATTAATCAAAGATAGAGCAATACAATACAGAAAGTTTAATACATTATTAATCTGAAAAACAGTATTGCAGCATCATTAGTCTGATCCAAATTTTGAGTTTAATTTTGCTCATATTTATATTCCCCTTGGTTATGACAGAAAATTGCACAGATTCCACAGACCTTACTCACCTTTTTGTATCTAGGTTTTGTACATATCATTCCAGATGTCAGTAGACCATCAGAATCATCTAGACTAACTGTACCTACCTCAGAACAACATTCCAGATGTGAATAGAATGTAGAAATTTCTACAGTACCTAACACACAATTCATTTTTGGCAAACCTTAACAAAACATACATCCTGCTTTTTGACAGATTCTAAACATACAAAGAACAGAGGTTATAACAGTTTAATATAGTAGATTTCCACAATACAGCTTAGCATGAATACAAAGCATTCTGGGAGTACAGTTTATAGTTATACAAATTAATTTAAATACAAAGCATTCTGGTAGTATGTAATATTGCTGAACAACATGAATGAAGTTAAGCACACAAGTAAATGTTGCAGGATTGGTGCCAAATAATGGAATTGAAAAGGAGGTTCATTTCCCACTCCTACATGTAACCAACAGTGAGAATAGTTACTATTGTGATCTAGACAGTGTGAAAGGTATAGTTAAGATAGAAGCAATTTTCCTATGAATGCAGCACATGATCTTGAGAGAAATTAATAATCTTCTGAATAAGCAGAGCAAGAAAAGACTGCAAAGATACATTTGTTGTAAATGTCTGCAGGTCCCAACTAGTGCTCTCATGAGTTCGCTTGTTGGTTTGCTTTAAAGTATATTAAAAAACAAAGGACATCCAGGTGAGCAGCAAGTTTACATGACATTCCTAGAAGCAATCCAATTGCTTGAGAAGTTCACAATAAGGGTAAGATTCTGCAGTGGGATGAATATTTGCCACAGATTTTATTTGTATAATTGTATAACTATCAGTGAAAAGAGAAGAGGAATTGTGTGGAAGTTTCACGGCATGTTATTATCTAACCCTCACTTTTTACAAATTCTTAGGAATGTAATTATGGATTTCATTTTTATTAAAGCTGACAGTTATTTTGGAAAATACTTCAAGGCAATTCAAGAATATCTTTGCTTTTATAGAGTACTATTCTGAGTGGTGGTTTAATCATTAATTCAGTATAGACTGAATTGTTCTGTTTCTGCTTCATAGGCTTCCCTAAGCGGAGTGGGTAGAAACATCTTTGCATGATATGAGATGCAGTGTTTTGGAGATATAGGGCCACAACCTTCCCAATCTGCTGGAGCAATGCAGCAATGTTGTATCCTAGAAGGAGTTTGAATTGTGTGAGTGGCTGGAGGGCTGATCCACACAAGACTTGCAGGGGTAGGCTGACAGCCTGCAGCAGGCTCTGGAAGGTGAGGAGAGAGGTAGCATCATGCCCAGACACTGGGGGGTGCTCACAGGGGCAAGTGTGACCAACCACAGGAATAGACTATGCATATATTGTATTGGAAGTTAAACTGGGAAGGCACTTAACCCTTTTCAGTAATCTTATCATTAAAATTGTTGCAGTGAGTTTCAGTTCTTTAATTGGGTCTGAAGACTTGCAAACTCCCTTCATACTGCTGTTCATGGCTTTACTTTGACCATTATGAGGGGAACAAATGAAAGCAGCTTATTCCTAAAATGCAATAAATAACTGTGCTCCAGAAAAAGTTCTAGGAACTCTGACATGCAATATAAATCTATACACTGATTACATACACTTTAAAATCTTGTTAAAACAGTGATTTCTTTTTTTTTGCCTTTTTAAAAGAGATCTAATCTCCTCTTCTAGTCCTCCTTCACACATCCCTCTTCCTTTTTTTTTTTTTTTTTTCCATATTCTTTCTAGTTTTGCTTGTTCAGCTATTTTATTTTTAGTTGTAAAGACAAATGTCTCTCCCTTGTTTTGTGAAGTCTTCTTTATGCATCTTTAGACATTGTGCTCTGGCAAACATGGTAGCTGATTGCACATTTTCCCATGTAATCAACTGTTTATTGTACTTCCTCATCAGTAATTTTTATGCAAATTGCCGATATAAAAAGACACCATCTAGACTTTTAGTCATAAAAGTTACAGATTGAAAACACAGTTGATGCCTAAAAGGCATGAGATTGCTTTAACTATTGTCATTTCCACTGGGAACGTATTCCTGAAATTGCAAAAATAGCATACGTGAAATGATAGTGTAACATAAATAATTATAATTTAATGTAAAGTATGATTAGTTCTGTGTTTATTTTGTTTCTAGTTAGGGTGCACTTGTGTGCTTTAACAAGAAAAACATTTATAACTACCGTTTGGTTACTGGCAAATGTTTGTACTACCATTATATCTAACATGGAAACATTTATGGGTAGTATATGTAGTGCTGTAATTATACAAAGAAATGCAATACATCTGTAAGTACGAGATATAAGTAATTAGCCAAAGAGACTGTGTATGCTTATTACACATGGAAGCTTATGCTGCAGGCAGTGTTAATGATATATATTTCAGTTAATTTACAAGTCAAAGTAGAACATTTGAGGAAACTAGTTCATAATGTATCAGGTTGTGGGTTTTTGGGGAGAGGAGTTGTTACTACTCAATATAAAGAAGTGGAATAATGACCTAAAGGAATAGATTAGGGAAAGGTGGAATAAAACAACTTCTCTTCTACATTTTCATTTATTATGGGGTTTTTCAAATGTATGTAAAGTAGTTTGGAGTAAGCCTAGAGAGGAGAGGAAAAATCATAATGTGATCCATATTCTTTTCCAACTGCTTCTCTGTGGTTGAGGCAGTAAAAGTGTGAAGTTAAAAACCATCCCTGGGATCAGTTGTAAATCTGCAGATCCCTATATACATAATATGAAAGTGTGAAACCGCCAATAAATATTAACTTTATTAAATATAATATGAAATATAATAATATAAAGTTATTTACTAGAAGTTTCACATTTTCCTTCTAACCTTCACTAGAAATTGAGCACTTCAATTTGCTAAACTCTCTAGAATTCTTATTCCCACCGTGAAACAACCCATATGACTAAATTCATCCCTAATGTAAGGGGGTGCCAAGCTGAAATCACTTGGCTTCCACCCATTTACACCTGGGTTGTAAGTGACCTTACTTAAGGCTCTGTAAAGGCAAGTAGGATATTCTGCAATATGGGACATACACTTTTACAATAAGGTAAAAAGTAAAATTGAATACACTTTACTGTGTTCTCTCATTCCATCTTACATTACCCATATCCTTAATTATGATGGCTGTTGGATTGAGTCAAACATCTAATAGCCTTTTAAGGAACATACTTCAGTAGTGTGTATATCTAGTGTGTATATCTAGTGTAAATTCATTTGTTCTTTCATACCATTTTCTCTGGTGAAAGTTTCAAGTTCTGTACATTAGAGACAAATTGAATACATGTCACAGATATGTTTGCATCCCCTTCTACAGTAAAGGGTCTATTGTTTCAGCATTTAGTTTACTGACTTTTCTTCTTCTTTTGCCTTTATGTTTAGAATCCCATATGCGATCAAATCTATTCAGATTGTCTACTAGTTTTATTAATGCATTTATGCAAGCACTTTTCCTTCATATGGACTACATACAGGCAATTTACTGATGGAATCATAAAGAATTATCTATCTTTTTGTATTTATAGAGAAATAATACGTGTAACCGCAACCTTTAAATGCAAAGCAGTGTTCAAAAGTAGAGCACTAACAGAAGCAATTTCTTATGATTTAGAAAATGTTCTGTGTAAGAAATATCTAAGAACACTAATATTTTGTGTAGCAAAGATTTATATCTTTAGGGGTATAAATCTCCTTTAGATGACCTGATTGCTGCCATTAACCATTAATGTATGCACAGCTACCTATAAAAGAATGAAATACCCATTCTGTCATTCTTTCAGAATATGTGATCTTGGACTTGAGCACAAGCAAGCCACCTGACTGCTCAGGACCCCATGTATATTGTGGTAGCCTCAGCAATTCACTGAAGTGAAATCCATCTATGTGCAGAGATCCAGCCCACGGTCTATGAACCACTTGTCTTGCATCAGCCATTTGAGAGATTAGAGGGCGTTAAGTGGTACATAGGACTTGTGCTGGTGCATTGCAAAGGAGTGAATTTTACATACTTTTTCTGTCCCATGAGAATTAGATAAAGGGGGAAGACATGCAACAGTTGATTTCTTTATCCATCCGGACTTGGCAACACCTCACAACCTGATTCTTTTTGGTTGGGCCCTACAAATCATAAAGCTGCCACTGGTAGTATGATATTAAAGTTAAATTTAGTGCTACATATTCACCTTGTTATGCATGCCCCCTTCAGTGTTGTCAGGAGTTTATTTACTAAAACCATGAACACCATGCTGGAAATGTGTTCATGTATTTTTCTTACTGCCAAGCTTTGTTGAAAGTATCATAATTTTCATTAGCGACAGAGAGATCCTTACAGAAGGTCTTAAGCTTTACATTCTACCAGAACTCTTAACCTCTTAATTCTTGACTTTGTCTAGCATTGCTTTACATATTATTGTATTGTGATAGAATACAATGAAGACTGCCGTTTTTAGCCAATTGCTTAGCAGATTTAGAATGGAAAATATTTTTTAAAACATCTTTTTTTTTAAAAGTAATTATTTCTGCTCTTCTTAACGTTGCTTGCCCAAAATAAGTCTGTACACCCATTAGATTTAACGCTTCAGATTTGTCATGTACATAGGCCATAATAAGAAATACATGCTTTTCTAGATTAGAAAGAATGTGGTTCTGAAAGGAGACATTTTGAATGAATAAAAATAGCATATTGCAAATATGTAACAATTTTGTTTTCCTTAACAATGTAAATGTGCTGTAGGTATTGGATAGCTGGATATTCATGCACAACTTTCTCTTTAAAAGATTTCTGGACTCAGTGAATTCCATGGGCACAGTCCCAGAACATGCACATTTTTAAATAAATATGCTATCTATTAGGATCAAACATTCAAATGTGTATTTATTTGAATTTGCTATGTGCACTCTTGTGTGAATATACTTTGAACATTCAGACTTCTGTCTTTTGACTAAGTATTCCAATGAATGCTAGCATCTTTTTTGTTTAGAAATTAAATGTAAATGACTACATTAATGCAATGCTGTAATCTAGGTTTTTTAACACTTCTCAGGAGTTCAGTGTTATGATTCCCACAACTTGCCTTAGATATATTGTACATACTCAGTAAGGGTTCCAATCCCAATTCAGCAAAGCATATAAGTATGTCCTTAAGTCCCACTGAAATCAACTGAAAAATATGTGGTAATATATATAATATATATGTGGTAAGAATTTTAATGCAAAAACTGCATTTATGAAAAATTAGGATTGCGGAGGAGCTAAGATCACAAAACATCAGGAAATACAAAATTTCAGGCACAGTATGTTTTGTACATAGCTCCACATTTAATTAGAAAAATAGAATTAAAAATAACTGCTTGAATTGAACATGAGTATCTTAACAGGGCTGTTGGAACCCTGACCTTTGTGGTCCCTGATTTTCTGTGATTTTTAGTTGTGAATTTGTAATGTCACATTACTGTGGGGTTTCCCAGTCTATGTCTTTGGAGTGTGTATTTTTCTCCAAAAAAAAAAAAATAGTAAAAATCCTAATAATGTTGGCATTTAAATAATTGCAATTTGACTAAAATTTCACAACTCACTGAGATGAATAGGATGATAGAATGCCAAGATCCCAAATTGGCTGCTGTTGGACTGGAATCAGTTTTCTGCAAGGCAAGACAAAATGGGCTAGATATTCACAACAAACAAATACATAAAATAAAATTAATAAAATATTGCAGAATGCAACTGAAATTGTTGTTTAGGATCAATTATTTTGGTCATGTTTTCAATTATAGCTTATCCAATGATGTTAAAGGGACTTATCTCTTCAGCTTTATATAGATTCTTATACAGCTATCATTACTGTAGTATCTACATCTTACAGTAGATCATGAAGCAACATGATCTTTGACATGTGGTGTATGGACTTGTGTCTTAGTTAAAATATCTGGTAACTGTGGTCCAGGGAATGGGCAGCTCCTTTCCTTAGAATTGAATTAAATATCCTGTCAACATTTTCCTTCTCTGTCCTCCATTTTCTCTCTCCTTTTTAATTGTTCCTGCTTCCTTTTTCCTCCATATTACAACATCCTCTTGGAAAGCCCTTCTTGACATATAATTTTTCCTTGATGATGTCCACTTTCAGCTCTTGAGTGAAACACAGTATGTCAGCCAATCATGGATAAGCTTTTTTAAGCAACTTTTGGCAATCAAATTCAACATCTGCCTTTAATTTTCCTACTTGTTTTTAATCATCACATTTAACACCGAGCAAAATTCACATGGCATCTGTTTAAACTTTGAATTTAAATATTCATTTTACAAGTAAAGAGAAAATAGCATCTGTTGTATGAAAAGTCAGGGGTCTTACTTTTAGCAAAGTAGTTAGACACAATTCTGCCCAGCAAATAAAAGGTCTGAATTAATGTGGAGAAAAAATATATTCTACCATCTCATTTTGATTTGTATTTGCTTTCTTCTCTATATGGGATTGTTTAACAGCCAAAGATAAAATCAGATTTAGCACTGTTTGAACAAGAGTATAATCCATAATAGATATTAGATTTACAGACTAATGGTGGTGTTAGCTTTGTGTTTGCAGAATATTGTGATCCAGCAAATGGATTAATGGAGAAGGCAGCATTTTCTAGTTGTTGTTAAAGCTCAGGACTGGAAGTTGGAGAGCTCTGTAGTCTATTTTTAGCTCCACCACCAATTTTCTTTGACTTTGAGCAAGTCATTTAATCTCTCTCTTTGCTTCTGTTTCTCCATCACTAAAAGGAATAATAATTCTTTCCTACTTCACAGGGATGTTGAGAAGCTTAATTCAGTAATGTTTGTAAGCACTTTTAGTTGTGTGGATGGAAGGAGCTGTAGAAGATAATTAATATATTATTATTAAACACTGAAAGATATCCAAGTGGATTCTTTCTGATTCTTCAATACAAAATGATTATCTCTGGCTAACATTTTCATGATAATTCTCATTAGAGTGATTGAGGGAAATAATGAATGTAAAGGTCAGTGACCAGTGGTTTCTTATTTCAAGAGGACAGCAAGAAAGACATAGGTCAATCTCAGCTGTCTGAAAAATAATGAAAATTTGTTTTCTTAATAATTAATTCCTATATAATAAGATTGTTATCATAATTATGAAAGGTCCTATCTGACCAGTTATATAATGCAGTTTTGTTTCATTTGTGGTGAGCTCCTGTATATATATAATAATTGTTACCATGGACAAGATTTTCTCCTGTTAAAGTTCCTAAATAAAAGAAATAATCGATTAGCTTAAAGATATTTTAGTTGAAGAACTCAATGGGCACAGTTTAAAAAGGGATGGGTTAGAAAATTTGTAATGAGATCCAGGACTTTCAATCTCTCTGTCACCAGCTCAAAACTGATCTAGACTGATAGTAATTTAATTTAACTTGTTCCTGAACTTATGTGAAATGAGTTGGGCTTCTTGGTCCATTTCATACAAAAGTCCACATCAAAAATACCCCTGTACCATTTAACTGAAAGTCTCAATAGAAGCAAATAATCGAATAGGTTTGGAAAGGATGTGACTCTTATTTCTAGAGGCTTTAGTGGCTTTTGAAGTGTGGGATGCTAACACAAACAGGCTGGGTGATTTCACTTGCGCTGTCTGATTTAAATCAAAACCAGATTCAACTTGTAAAAAATTAATAAAACACTTACTAGACTCCAGTCTCACAGGGCTAATACTCTCTCAGACCTGCCTCTCACCCTGTCTTCCAACAAGGGTCCCTCAACTGTGGCTACAGTTGCTTTCTGGGGTTGTGCCAGAACATCCTCCTGTGGACAACTGTTGACTCAGTCCGCTTCTCACGTTAGAGGAGCAACCTCAGGTGCATCACTTAGTTGGTACAAAAGTGAGACCTTGCAGAATCCACATTCATGACTGGGTTATGCTCCACTCTCTAGGGACTTCTGGCTGTCACCTTGCAACACACTGAGGAAGCTTATGTTATTACCTGTGCTTTATGTGTCCTGTAGGTAGGTACAGGACAGCTGTCTCCAAGGCTGCGAATCCAGTACTTTTTGTAGGACTGAAATTCACTTCTCAGCAGATGGGTCTAACAAACCTTTTATTAGGCTAAATAATACTAAATAATGATCACTTACTCACCATTTGGAAGCTCATCAGGACACCACCTCAGTCACCTCTAGCACCAGACAAGCCACAACTTCAGCTTCACTTTGTTTAGGCTGATTGATTTATAGCTTTTGTTATCTTTTCTTATGCATATGTATTAGTCTCTCATTTCCATGTTAACTCTCCCCTGTCAAAACAGGTTTTGTGTTAGTTCAAACCAGTTTCTTCTAGCTTTGTGGCTACTTTATCTTCCTCACAAACACCTTTCTTACACATGTGCAACACTAAACATGATTACTGTGCAATTTCTTACACGTGCAGTTCTGCTTAAGCTGTTAAACGTTATCAGAATAGATTCTTAAAAACCTCAGTAGTCAGGCCTAAAATATGCCTTTACTCCCAACATTTTTCATAGGCACTAAATTCACATCAAAGTATGTTCTGCAAGTGTGTATAAAAAGCCAAACTCAAGTGATCCGCTACTAGACAAAATGAGGAGCAAAGCCAGGTAGTCAGAAACATCATTAAGCTTTATAGTTCCAGTACTGTGTCAATCACAGGGTAGGCTTTTTAATTTTTATTTGTATAAGTACTGTAAATCTTCAGAAAAATAAAAGTTTCATCCAAATTATCAGTGATCTAGTTCTCACCTAGCATCACACTTGCCATTCTCCACATTTTTTCAAATCATTTACGTATTGTTAAACTGATCTTTTCTTTTTTTTTCTTTTTGTGAGTGAACTGTGTTATCTGCCAGCTTGCCTGCCTAGTACATTTATCTCCCAGCTCTGTGTTTTGAAGTTTTAACAGTGAAGCTGTACACACTTCACTGAAGCCAAAATCTCTGAGATATGATCAGATTTCCCCTGGGCTCAAAACCACTGCAGTCAGTGGAACAATTACAAGAGGATTCTATGGAAGAGAAGCTACAGCGTCTTAACAATGTGAGGAGGTTTCAAACTGGTTAGCAGAGGCTGTAGCAAAGGTAAATCCATCACTGTTTTTTTCCTCATATATTGGAAAGCACTGGTCACCAACATATGAAATATGATGATAAGACCATGTGTCGTTGGAGGTGTGCATGTATTATGACGTACTTGCTGGAAATTTCCTTATAAAACAAATGCTATATATAAGAGTGCTGAATATTGCTTTAAATATCAGTGTGCTGTATGGTCTCAGGATACTCTAGGGCAGTGTTTCTTAACCTGGGGTTTTAGAGGGGTCGCAAGTGCAGAGCTGGTATTGGGGGTGGCAAGAAAGGCAATTGCCTGGAGCCACAGGGGCGCCATGAAACTAAGTTACATGCCTCAGCCCCATGGGGGTGGGACTCAGGCTTCAGTGGTACAGTAGTTTGGAAAGGTTAAGAACCACTGCTCTAGGGTTCCCCAAAGCTAGGCGACGGGCAAATTTTAATCTGATTCATAAAATAATATTTACTTAATCTACTTAATTTTTTTTTATTCCTTATTCGCTGAAGGCAGTGGATCTCTTAACACATCTGCATCTTTGAGCACTTCTGGGTTTGATATTGGTGTAACAGTTGTTTTCTGCAAAAATTAAAAAGCAAATAGCACTTCACTTAAAAAACAGAAGTTGTGTCTCAGCTGAATGAAACTTCTCCGAGTAAATAAGTTACATTTAAGAACAAAACAAAAATATTGTGCTAAAAGCTAGAGAAATCATTGGTTTTTTAGACACTTTCCTGTGTCCTAAGTTACACTTTTGTACGCTGAATAATTTCTGTTCTTTTAGATGCTTGTGTTTCTTTTAGGGCTTGGTCTGGCAAAATGTGTTCACCCTCAGTTACTATTGAGTTCAATGGGAGATGAGGGCAATCAGCACTGTGTAGATGGAGACCCTTAAACCAGCTCTGCTTCTGCTATGAAACAAGATGAAAGCACCACTACAGAAGACCCAGCTTTTCAAGCGTGTTAAAAAGCATTTTTCTATCCAGTTAGTGGGGTAAAAAGCACCAGGCTCACACAAAGTTTTCCAGCACATTAACTTTATCTGTCACTGTAAGAAACACAAGAATATTGTGTCAAATCAGGAGCTAAAAATGATGACCCTGACTAACATCATAAAGCATTTCCCAAATGGAAATACTAAATTCATGAGCATAGTTTGGGGGAACAGAGAGGGGATGTTGCCCCCCCCCCAAACTGCAAGCCTCAGGCAGGCGCAGAATTTGCCCCCACACACACATGGCCCCATTGGCCTGACTGGAGCACCCCTCAAATATAGACATCAAACTATGCCTATGACTAAATTGACTATAGAAAAATAAAATTAATAATTGATCTCTTCATTGCTAATGTTTTCTTGCAAAACCTGATTAAAAACCCATTTAAGTCAATGGACGTTTTTGGACCAGCTTGCATGGACAAGAAATCAGGCCCATAAAGAGGTTATTTTCATTGGACATCTCCAGGTCAAAATGGAGTCCTTGACAATGTGTTCTTTTTTTTCAGAGATTAGATTCTTTTCTCATATCCTATACAACGGGACCCTATTACAAGTTGCTTAAATAACAATTCAAACTATCAACTTTTGCTTTGTCCTGACAGCATCACAACTATATGAAATGCTGATCAGTCTCAGAAATTCTAAGAGAAAAACCTTGTGCAAAACATCAAATGTCTTAATTCTTAAAACATAGGAAATAAATGAACTGCAATGTTTTCCCATAATAATTTAGGTCAATGGTTTAAAAGGGAGTTAGGGGATTGACTCCCTTAGGCCCCTTTGAAATCTTCAACTATAGTAATTAATAAAGCTGAATATTTTGAGCCATCAGGGTTAGCAAGTTTTATCACAAATATCTTCAATTACTCTATCTGCATTTCCACCATGTTTTACATTTTCAAGAGATTTAAAAATATTGGGCCTTGATTGGTCATTGTGGGCTGGGAAATCAAATATTTAACATCCTTAACAGCATGAATACTGATTATGTACAGCCACTAGAATATGCCCAGATATTTTCAACTGTTGTTTGTGCTGCAGATTTCCAGGGCCCATTCCATCTGACTGAGAGGAGCTAATATGGCTCCCAGTTCTGATCTAGCAGGGGTTTGAATGTTAAAGCTGCCACAGTTGAACACTCCCGTTCATGTAGGCCTCCAGGGAAGGGAGAGACGAGAATCGAATCCCCTACTGCTTCTTGCTCTGGGGATCAGTGGGAGTGCTGCAAAGAACCTGCAGACCCTTGAAGAGTCAGAAGAACACTGGTCCCACTCTGCGATATCACCTTGAGTTGTCCTGTTCTGTCCTGGAGCAGCCTCTGGGTTATGTGTTATGTGGAATTGCTAATATTTGGATTTCAAGGTCACAATTTCATATGACTAGCTGAACCACTGAATATAGTTTCACATGGATGTGAATTCAGGGAGCTTAGCATCCTTATTGCATATATTCTTCTCTTACAGTTCCCCTCCATTTTAGTGGGAAGCTAAAACAAAATTATTATGGATATCTATAGTACTGCTTGGAAACCAACAACTGAATAGAGCTGAGCCATGTTCGGCTATTATCCCTTCATTCAGAATACTTGCTGCATAATTTTGCTAACAGCAGTGCCACTTGCCTGCATACAGCTTCCTTTTCAATATATAAAGGAAGTGGAGAAGCTGTTGAGTGTTTTCTACAGCTAAGCATTGCCCTCTGATGGATATTGGATTCACTACATGCCAAAACAAAACCTTGAAGTAAACATGTTGTACTTACTACTACATAAAGTAAAGGAAATCAACCCTCTTGAAATCTAATTCTGATTCCATGAACTGAAATGCTTTACCTTTTATAAAGATTAAGTGGAGCAGATATGGCAATGGGATAATAATTCAGATGACTTCAGCACTTTATTCCAAGACATCTGATTTATCAAAACCTTTATAAATTCAGTGCACTTGCTGATTACTGATTCATGAAAAGAGTTCTCTGTAATGTGTTGGTGCTTCACGGAATATTACATCTTTTAGTTTAGAATACCTTATTCATCTGCCTCCTTTTAATGAGCACTGATGTAAAATATCAAAAAAATACTCAGATTTTAAGAGGTTTGTTGAACTTAATCTAGTTCATTTTAATCTTTTAAATGGGCAATGTATATATTTATAGAATTCAGCCTGTTTTTCAACTACCTGATATTTCCACCCCTCACCTAAGTATAGTTTCCATTGAATGTCTAGTTTTCTTTGAATGACCTTTGTTACTACTGCAAAATGTTTGAAGTTACAGAAATAGCAAAGAGAGGCATTATTTCTAAAGAGATTCAGAAAAGCTGTTCTATTTTTTTTTTTTTAATAGAGTTTCAAAGGCAACGGGAATGTTCTCCTAGTTATTGAAGAATTATGCTTTGACTAAAATCCTAGTGATTTAAGTTCTGAAGTATGCTGGTTTGACTGTAAATCTGACTAGCCCTCAATATACAATTGAAGAAGTTACAGCATACCTTATGTAATAATTCCGCAGTATCTCTTGTTGTTAAGGAGAGAAAAAAAGGAGGTTTCACTTATTAGCCAGTGCTCTCAGAATTTCTTGACAGAGCTACATTTGTATGCCTTATCTTCTTCATTATCAATTCCAGCAGTCACTTACGTTATCCCTTAATTGGCTAGTTTGTTCTGTTTTGATAGAAAATAGATCTCACTTTTCTCTACCATGGTTTTATTGCTTTTTATTTTTCCCCAAGCACAGTGATTTTTATAAGAACAGGTGCGTCAGCGCCAATAAAACAAAATGTTCCCAAACTCTTCACCTAAACTCAAATTAAGCCTTTTTTTTGGGGGGTGGAGGAGAAAAGGCGGGTGGCAGGGAGGTGGAATGGTAGAAAGAAAAGTCAAGATGTTGATGTAATTTCCACCCCATTAAATTGCATTTTTGCTCTGCTTTGAGCCTCCTGGTTCTGGTCAGGACAAGACCTGGACATGCTGAAATACCACAAAGCAAGTATTGTGCAGGTATTACCAGCCATATTCTACAGGAAGCAGAAAGCACTGGAAATGAGGGCAGAAGGCCTGTTCTTGCAAGACTTCTCTGTACTGTTGCTCAGGAGATCAAGACTAAATGACTAGGGACAATGGTACCTTCTGGCATTGAAATCTGTGATGAAGCCTGAAAGTTATTTTGTTGAGGAAATGTGTGAACACCTCTGTAATTACTGACTAACTTGATTGCTATCATACTAGCATGTAGGTGCTAAAGGTAAAGGAAACTGATAATTCAGTGGGTAGTGATCTTCTATGCAAATCTGTGGAGAGGAGTGATATAGGCTGCATGCAACTAAAATTTAACACCACAAAAGAAAAACTGTATGCCTTCCCTCGTAAATTACTATTCCCATAAAGATTTCCAAAATCCCGTTCACTTAGAAGTAGAACCAGAGAAGCAGAGACAGTTTTTGGGAATGGCCAACAAGTCAACCTATTTCTCATATTAACTGTATCGGTGTATTATGCTAACCTATACAAATCTAATATTATGTTGATTTGCAGTAATTTCTAAATTATACCATCTTGAAATGTTTTTATATTTGTATAAATACTCTTGTAGATTTAAACAAGTGTTTTGTTAATAGTGCTAATCCAGACACATAAATTATAAACTGGAAGTGGTATTTTCGAAGACACTTAAGGGAGTTAGGTGCCCAGTCCCCATTGATTTTGGGAATTCCCCCACTGTTGTTATATCATTAGTTAGGTTGAAACTCATATGAAATATTAAGCATGCAAAAAGTAGTTTCCTTGCCGAACCCAAGGAATTAGCTACACCACACCTCATTTGAGACTCTTTTTTTTTTTTTTTTAAAGACGTAATATCAGGTAACTATCTGTGGGTTTGTAAATTTATTCACTGCTTCAGTGATGTTTTACTCTGAAAAGTGATTCTGTATAGTAGCAGCACAGGTTCCATCTATATTGTCACTTGGTGAAATACAATGTGAGCTTGTTCAAGTGGAAAAAAAAAGTTCTTATTTGAGTTCCTCTGCATATTCCTGTTTATGGATATCGCATTGTCTGTTGCAGCTAACGGTGGAACCTTTTCCAAGCAGTGCCTGCTTGAGTGCCTTTGCCCCCTCCTAACCCTCCCCTCAGTGTTCCTTCCAACCACAGTTCCAAACACAAGATGGGAAAAAATCAGATGCCCTTGGAAGGGAATGTTTTCTCCTTTTCACCACTTGGTATAATGGTAGCTAATTACTAGGTGGCAATGTCCAACTACCAGTTTCAACAGTGCAGAAAAAAGTCTATATTTATTCAGTACTTATCAAACAATCAAAGAAAAATTGCCAGTGCTATCCTGACAGAGGGTCAAAATGTGGCAAAACATGCTCTCAGGGCTTCTTTTGATGCTTCTGATTCTGTGACCAGGACATTGGCATCTGCTGCTACATTACAACATGCATGGCTGTGATCTTCTTCTCTGGCTAAGGATGCCGGGTTTAAAGTTGAGGACCTCCCTTTTGAGGGTGATGGGCTTTTTAGTAACAAAACGGATGAACACTTGAAAAATTAAGAGACCATGTCTACTGCTTGATCACTTGGTTTATATTCTACTGCTGAAACGAGATCACCTACTCCTTTTTGTTACCAGAGGCAACTTTATCCACAATCCTCTTCATATTTTTTGGCTCAAAGGTGGCAACAACAACACCAGCAGCCACCTTCTTTCTCTGTGTCTCAGTAAAAGAAGTCTGTTAGCCTTGACTCTGGTCTGAGTCTATCTGCTTTATCATTGTCTTGGTTGAGTACATGATCACAAATTTGATATGAAGATTGAGAGTTGTGGACCATCTGGCATCATTCCATTCTACCCTTTGTTTAGAGACAGGTTAGCCCATTTTGTCAGCAGTCAGAGGCTTATTACCTCAGACAAATGGATCCTAGAAAAAACAGGAAAAGAATATGTGACAGTTCAAAACACTACTTCCTCTCGATTGCCTCTACACTTCCCTTTACAGGGAGCTATCTGATTAACTTGCTCTTCTGAAAGAAATTCAAAAATTGCTTCTGATGGGAGCTGTAAAGAAAGTTCCAAAAGATCTATGGAGTCAAGAATTTTTAGTCAAGATATTTCCTGATGCAGAAAAAGATGAGGGTTTCCATCCAATTTCAGATTTCAGAAAATTGAACATGTTCAATAGGAACTTTCAGTTTAAAATGTTAACCTAGCTCCATCATTCTTTCATTCTCAAGTATAGATTTGTTACAACTCTTGATCTTGAAGATGTACATTTTCATATCTCCATTCAGCCAAGTCATCAGAAATACCTTCATTTTGTGACATTTTTAGTACCAGGTCCTCTCATTTGGCCTTTCTGAGGGTTCAAGAGTATTTACAAAGTGCCTTTCTGCAGTAGAAGTGCATCTCAGGAAACAAGGTATTTTTTGTTTTCCCGTATTTAGAGGACGGGCTGCTGAAGTCAGCTTCATGAGATGATCAGCTGAATCGCATTCAGTGCACAATTTCACTTTTTGCAGATCTGAATCTGCTTCTCAATGCCAGGAAGTCCAATCTCTGTCAAACTCAGAAAACCTTTTCATAGGATCTTTACTGGATTCAGTAGCAGGAAAGGCTTTTCTCCCAAAGGCGAGATTTCTGAAGATAGTGGCCTCAATATTTAGAGTTTCCACATCATGAAAATCAGAAAGGTGGTGTGACCTCAGAGAACCACAATGCTAGCTGGAAAGGGTCCCTAGCATGTAACATTAGAACTCACCTAGTCTGACCAGCTCGTTACACCTTACACACTATCATTATATTTATTTTAAAAGTGTCATGTAATATCATTTGAAAACTAACACCACACTGATCATTAATATCATGGTGAAATACTTGTAATAACACTCTAGGTGAAATTATAGATATTCTGACATTATGTTTTGGAGACTGTAAACAAAGGAGGAAAAACAGGTGTTTTCCAGACAAAAGGGAAGCCAAAAACCTCTGGTTCAGTGGCAGACCAAGCCAGGTGTGATCAGAGACATGAACAATGGACTATTCATTTGCATTGGAGATTGCTGAAAGGGTATTTGCATTGTAAAATCACAAGAGACTGCAAAATCAAGGGCATTGGCTCCCTGGGAGACACAGCAAGCAGAGCCAAGCTGAGCCCCATCAGTGTAGTTAATCTGCCTCACGGAGGCCGGGGGGGGAAGGGAGGGGACACAGCAGTATCTATGTTGACAGGAGAAGCTCTCCTGTCAACATAGCGCTGTCTGGGGGGAGGTAGGGGAAAATAGGTATTTAGCAGTGACACTCTGGAGGTATTTCTATGCCACTTATGTCTGTATAACCTATGTTGCTCAGGAGTGTGAATAAACCACCTCCGTAAGCAACATAAGTTTCACTGACCTAAGTGCCAGTTTGTGGATAGCGGTATGTCAGCAGGAGAGCTTCTCCCACCGATATAGCAGCCGCTGCTCATTGGGTGTGAATTAATTAAGTCAATGGGAGAGCACTCTCAAGGGGCTTAGAGCAGCTCCACTAGAGATCTTAACATGGCACAGCTGCATCAGTGCAGCTGCGCTGCTATAAGCTCTCTAACGTAACCATAGCCTCAGCTAGTTTCCCAGACCTGAAGAAGAGCTCTGTCTAAGCTTGAAAGCTTCTCTCTCTCACCAACAGAAGTTGGTCCAGTAAAAGATATTATCACACCCACCTTGTCTGTTCATTTTTACTGTCAGCCTTGTAAATTCATCACACAATCTGAAGGTCAACCTGTGTACTTTCTGGCTCAAGCATCATTATCAATAAAAATGATACTGTGGGTCCAATTTTGCCCTCATTTACACCTATGCTACCTCAGTGTTCTCAAATTCTGTTATGGCTTTGCAATGCCAAGAGGAGTAAAAAGTAATCAAAACATAACTTTTGTCCCTAATGTCAGCCAATATGATTCTGAATACACATCAGATTTATTGAGTAAGGAAGTGCCATATTCACGCAGATGCTTTTCCTAAGAGAATTGCCTTTTAAAAAAGTAAATAAAAACCACTGAATGGGTAAGTGCGTCATAATTATGCATTCAAATGTATTTAGCCATGCTCTGCAATGTGTCCCTGGCACAGCAGAAAATACATTTCAACTCAGAGAATAGAATGATTTGTGTGCTGACTTTCAGCTACATTTTTCACTTCAGAGATGCAACATTAGTAGTCAATGACTCAGACCTCCTATAAATATACCCTAAATAAAGGCTGACTAGTGCTGTATTTCATCAGTCTGAACGAAAACACCAAGTGAGAATCATTGAATCACAGCAGTGACTCAGCTGATGTTAGAAAAAGAACCCTACTGTTGTTATCTACAGTACAGGAGCAAACTTGATAGGAAATCTGCCTAGAACTGTATTCCCTAAAATACCTTGTGACTTGCACACTGCACTAGTCAGAAATTAAAGATGCATGACTAACATTCAGTGAAGATCCATTGTAAATTTTATTCTTTCCTTTGCAGGTGAATAGCCTATATTTCACAGCCATCTGGCCTGCCTCAGGGCAAACAGGTTTCTCTTCACCGGCTAAAGGAAAAATTAGCTTTGAAATTGATCTTTGTTACATGTGAGTCAAGCCTCTTTACTTTTTCTGGGTACTGCTGTGTGCATAGAACCCACATGTCGGATGACATACCATATGCCAGGAAGCAATTGACTTGAAGGGGTCACCAGCAGTCATTGTTTTCACCTAGGACATTTGTTGTAATGGTATAAGAATCTAGGCTATTGCTACTGCTATCAAATACTAATTTGAATCCTTTGGCAATTTTGTATAGAATTACTCACTCAACATCATGGACAAGATATATAAAAAATATCAATAACGTGATACTTATAGAGATAATGTGGCCCAAAATAAGGAGATTCATGTCTTGATTTTTTTCTCTCTCATCCTCACATATAGTTGAGAAAAATTTATTGTACTTTAAATGATTTATATGAAATTTTACAAAAATGTAGATCCTGGTATGATTTTGAGACTAAACTTTGAACTCTGCTGTATCTACAGCAATAGTTTCTGTCAGTTTTCCTTTTTAACTGTTTTTTTAAGACTGATATATGCATCCATATCCATCAGTGGATAATTATAAGCCTTAGAATCTCTCTTAATTACAAATCTTTGTAAGTTATCTGCCATGTAATAATAAGATTATGATGGGTTCATATTTTGTGGCAGCTGTTAGATAGACAGACAGACAGACAAAATTTTTCACTGTGGTATGAATGCCACATTTTTACCATTTCATTTTCTCTGTCAGCCAAAAGACATTCTTTATTCAGCTAAAATATTTCAAGTATCCTGTTAGATGAAAAAAAAAAAAACATTTATACCCTTTTGTGATGTAGATAAGTAATTTTTTACCACATTTTTCTAAATAAAATTACCTAACAAAAATTCTTAACTGACCCCAAAATCTAATCTATAAAAATCAAGCAGAGTTAGGAGGGGAAGAAAAAAAAGTAAAATCACTCATGCCATACCTGTAAAACAAATTACATCAGAAAATGTGTAGACATTTAGAAGGCCAACTTTGATGTGGTTCTAATTGGAAAAGCTGTTATATAAGGCTCTGCTTGCTCAAAAGATCTGCTCCTTGAGCATATTCAAAGTTATAGCTACATTTTAAATTACAAAAATAATTTGTTTGTTTTTGTTTGTTTTCTTACTTTTCAACACAGTTTCTAGGTAAGGGCTAGACAATGCATTTGCCACAGACCTCAAATAAGGAACAACACGTAGTTGTGTTACCTCTGGAGCACATCAGGGAACATGCTGCAATTCAATACTGTGACCCAATAATTCTCACTTTGGTGTCTTAGAGTTGGCTCTTCGGTACTTTTCTCCATTCTCATCTTGAGTGAATTTTCCTCTTTGCCACTTGTCTTAAATGTGTGGCTGCACAGCTTACCTCTCCCATAAGATCTTAAGCTCTGCTAGCAAAATTGATAACCTTTCTAAGCATCATATCTGCAGGCAGTAGATGGGGGGTAGGGGTGCACGGAACGGGGGAGGGAGTGGTTCCAGGTTGTCATGGGTGTTGGGAGCGGAGTTAAGAGTGGCACTGGTACTTCAGCTGAGGATTTCATAACATTTGAGCATTTCTTTTCTAACTGTAATATTTCCATTATCATTTGTTTTTTTGTTTTACAAGGAAATATGTGCCATTTGTTCTCAATCTTAGGTTTGAATTAACTGAATTTTATCTGGGAAAAAATATTGTCTTAGTTATAAACCCTTTAATAATAGAATTATGGACTCTTACTTAAGCCATCACCCCCGCTGAAATAATTAAGTATTGTTCTGTATAAGAGTGTCAGTATTTCTATGCAGAATAGAAGAAAATCCCAAAAGTTTGGAAGGAATATGAACTCTCCTGCTGGAGAGCATAAGCCAACCTCTAACTGAGGGTGTTTGGAAGAAACCTTTCCTGTATGGAGGTTATTCCATAACTAATAGCTGAAATCCCATGCTGTCACATGAGTGTAATTTGTAAAGTCATGGGTAAAAATGCCAAAAATCGCTGCAAACTTAAAAACTGGACTTTAACATACAGCAAATCCCACTCATATTGAACCTGGTGATTTTCTAAACAAAAAGAGCTCTTAACCACGCTTGAAGCTGTGTCCATCACGTCATGTTGACTCAGATATTCTAGGCTTCAGAGTGATATTTGATGTATGTATGTATGTGTGCATACTGGTGGGATGGTTATGTGGATTTGTGTTTGGGTTGTGGTGTTCTGGGAAAACTGTGTGGATGGCAAATGAGCAGTGTATGCTGCATTGAGGGGATTACGTGTGTTGGGGGTTATTGTGTGTGTTGGTTGGTTGTTATTGTGTATGGGTTTGTGCTGGGAGATTTGTGTGTATTTGTGCAGGTGGCAAATAAGAGGAGTGAGGAGCTTTGTGTGTTTGAAGTTATTGTGTGTAGGCGGTGTGGCAGCTGGGGCGAGTAATTTATTATCTATGCAGTCTCCTTTGTGTATCCAATACAATTGTTGCATGCAAATTAGCTGTAGAGTAAGGATGGTGATTCATTGATACCTTTGATATCACAATAGTCTGTGACTTTTGGTATTACATATACCTACCTTCCTGTAGCTGTACAACACGGGTGGAATTTGTAAAGTCAAAATGTCCGAAAACTTAAAAATTGAATAGTAACAGACTGTGAAACCCAGTGATGATTTGAAACTTGTTGGTATTCTGAACAAAAAAAGTTCTGACCCATGGTTGTAGCTTTTTCCATTGTGTCACACTGACTGTACAGACATAATAGACTTCAGAGTGATACACAGAGTGACATTTCTGGAATTTTAGCTTGTCCACTTCAAGGTTTTTTGCTCTTTCCTCAGAACCATATTGCTGTTGATTATAGAATAAATGATTGTATTGACCACTAGTCTCATCCAGCATGATAATTCCTATAGTTCTATCCCTTTGTAAAAGGTTGGAAAATTGTGGTCTCTTTTGAGGATTAAAAAGAAAGCAATGAACACACTCAATAATTTATTCTGTGAGCAACTTAATTGTCTGGGAGTTTAACAAGAAGTTTGTTTTCATTGCAAAAAAAGGTTCAATTTGTTCTAAAATTGATCCAACGATTTCCCAGGTGCCTACAAAAAGATAAAATATTTTCTGTTCACTAATTCTATTTTCTTTCACCATAGCTGTCAGCTATCAAGAAATGCAAATACTTTCTATTCCTGAGCCAGAAAAAAAATCACTATTAAGACAATACCAAAAAAAACCCCAACCCAACCAGCATCTAATTATTCACTAAAGTGAATCTAAGGAGTAGAAAATTTTGCCTGTTGTATTTCAATGAAATACGGGAGGAGGGGGATGTGTACAAAACAAAAGATGTTGTTTTGCTCAGCTCATTTTGGCACCATACGTTAAACATATTCAGCAAATGTGGAACTACGTTAGCTCTTCTGTTGACATTATTTGGGGTCTTTTTTTCTGAAGACATTTCCTGTCAAACTGCGGATACTGACATTCTGAGTACTTTTTGGAATTCATCCAGGGAAACTTGTTACAGCTATTTATAATGTTACACCAAATTTAGTTCATACATTTTAACAGAAAAATAAATGGCTGTTTTATTAGTCTGTGGATAACGTTATCCATAAAATGTTGTCCTTTTTCACATACACATAAAAGTGTGATAAATTATCCATCACATTTCTAATCATGAATATCTACTTTCATGGCTGGTGTATGGCCCAGTTCAGGAAAGCATTTAAACATGGGCTGACGTCCAATTAGGTATATGCTTAAGTGCTTTCCTGAATCAGGATCGAAGACCCAGATTTTTAAAGGCATTTAGGCATTGCTGCTCTCAGCAACACAATGCCTAACAGGTTTAGGAGCCTAAATCTCATTTTCAAAAGGGATTTAAGATCTTGGAGTCTAAATCTCATTGACATTATTGCTTTCCTTGACTCATCAGTAAGGGCCCTCTCCAACAGAAATTAGACTGTTCCTAGCTATATAGAGTGGTCCCTATTTACTAGCTCACCAAACTCTCCTCAATTAGCATAAGGAATCACTTGTCATTGTGACATATAGAATAAAATAAAAGTGGAGTTTGTAGGCCAACCTGGTTCTGCGATATGAGTCCAAAGAACTTAGGAATCTTTTCAAGAGTGAACAGCACCACATTTTGCCTGGACTGTTCTCCAGCTGCTGAACACCACTTTGGTAGCACAAAAGGGATCTAAACTTAGCAAATCTGACCTCTAAAGGATTTTCTGTATGTATGAGGATCCTCTGCATCACAGAGCTTCTATAGCAACTCATACCTAACTCCCTTACATCTGCTCTGTGGGGGGAGGAGAGGAATGGGTGGCCTAATAAAACAAGGCATAACTGCGACTCGCCATCCTCAGCTGCAATAACCTATTCTTAGGGGCTACTCTAATCTGCACAAGGCAGTTGATCCTGTAAATATCTGGTCCAAGATTGGGAGGGTGCAAGGGACACCTTTGGACCTCTCTCTTCCATCTCTGCCAAGTGCTCCTTGGCTGCTGCTGCAGGTCTGTCCCATTAGCTCTAAAATTGTTAGATTTGCCTCAAATTTTCAAATAAACAAACAAACTCTGGCCCTAGATCTTACATGGGGAAATTTCAGATAGATTTGGGGGAGGGCTGTCATGACTGGGTTTCTATTGGAAAGTTAATTTTAGTCTTAACTATGGAGAGACTAGTGCCTCTTCATATATACTGTATGTAAACATATATGGAATATTTTTTTTTAGTTGTAACATAGGAACTGTGAAGTGATATATTGGGCTGTAGGTGAAACATGCCAAAATGTTTCCCTTATTTATGAGAAGAAAAATTGGCTTCATATATGTGCATATTGATATTAAAGTTGGTAGAAAACTCTGCCTCTGGCCATGACTATAGTGCTGTAAGGGTTATAAGACATAAAGACATCTGCTCCAGATGTTGTTTGAAAACTGACCACTTGTCTAGTCCTGTGTGAGAATTCCTGACATCCCATTCTGACTCTTCCTTTCTCATAATTGGGAGGTACTAGAAAAAGAGAGAGAAAGAGACTGTTCTTGTGCAATATCCAGTCCAATTTGCAGGCCTCCAGGATATGTCTGCTCTTGAGTTTTTACTCCTATTTTAACTTGTTAATTTATTGTCATTTAACTCGTGTTAACTAATGCCTTTGCAAATTTTGTCCTAGAACAAATGTTTCGTGGCTAGATTAGAATTTGTTAAGGTGTTAGTTAACTCGAGTTAATTGGGAATCAATTCAGTTTTAAACAAGAGAAAAACTGTAGCCTACTTATACCCAAGAGGTCTGAATAGTTCAAAAAAGCATCCAAGCATACTTTGCTACTGGTATTTATCCAGTCTGAATTGCACATAGAAACTTTTTGAAGTTAATTTACTATTGCTTTGAAATACTAATAGCCACCATACGTATGAGAACAGCACTGCCTCTCCTTACCACAACTTTAACCCCTTCCTCCATCACTCTTTTTTTGATGAGTTAGACAAGATGTTGCCCCTGGTCAGCATAACCATTTCTTAGAGTTTCCCTTGTGAGGAAGGAAGAGGTTCAGGACAAGGAAAAGATGAGTAATAAACGTTATCAGTTCAGACCCTTAGACCAATCTAGATGACTAGTAAGAATGTTTTGTACAGCACCAAGTATACTATCAACTATTTAACAAATAATACATTTATAATAATTGTCTAATCCAGACATTTAAAACATAGAATTCCTGTATGTGTTGAACTTTTCCTGATGGACCAGATTGAATTGATAAAAGTTCATGAGAGAGAAAAAAAAATTGGTGAAAATAACTAGCTTTTGCATCTCTGTGTTTGAATATTAATATAATGCTTTAACATAATTTGCACAATGATGGAACTTTTCACTTGAGGACCCTGATGTGCTTTACAAACATTAATCAATTCAGCTAGAGAGGAAAATGAGATCTAGGGTGCCAGAATGCATCACTTAAGTCAATGGAAATTTTACCTTTGATTTTAGTTGGAGGAGGAACAGGAACCTATGTGACTTAGAAAGTCACATAGGAAGTTTATGACAGAACTTTGAAAAGAACCCAAGACTCCTGGCTCTTAGAGCAGGATGAATTCTGCAAAAGAGAGAAATGAAAAATAAATATGATGATGAATATTATTTTAAATGTTTAAACAATTTTGAAATGTGTTCACTTGGCCTTTTATATTCAATCTCCATGAGTATTCCTGCAAATGAGATTAGTGCAAGGAATTTCATTGCAACAAACTTTAAGCCACTATTCAAGCAAGGCTAATTTTGAATTTGTAAATGTGGGTATTCATGCCATAAATCTAATACTAACAATTATGCTTATCCACTTACAGAAGAGAAATATACTATGACATTTGTGTCTAATAGAAAATCTAATGTTAAGGGAATAGGAATAATGAATATTTATGTTGGTTTTGCTAATTGTATCTATAATCTATAATATATTGTTGTGATTGCCTGCATTTTTTAAATGTTTGAATTGACATGACCCAGTGACATCTTTTAGACTTCTTTCAGAGAGTAAAGAATATCTGACATGTTGCCAAATAAATTGTATGAAAACTAATTTCTGTACCAGAGGAAAAAATAGCAAGGTCTTATTTTTTAATGGTTTGATCCTGCAAAGTGTTGAGCATTTTGATACAACAAAGCACTTAAGCACATACCTAACTCTAATCCCATTGAAATCAATAAATAAATCAATCAAACTAGTAATGCTTAAATGTTTTGCTGGATCAGGACAAGGAGCTTGGCATTTTATGGGATCTAACCCATATATTGTGTCTCTACCTTGTGTATGCTGTGTTAGCTAAAAATCCCGTGGTAGCTACTCTCAAGGTACTTGTGTTCTGGCCTGTTGATTCTCTTGACTTGGCTGGAATCTTAGTTGGCTGAAGATGGACCTTGATAGTAGCACTTTAAATTTTAAAAAGCCACTAATAACTATGTCAAAATAATGCTCTTAAGCCTAAATGGACATTCAGACAACATTTCAAGATGTCATATTTAAGTATAAGGGACAGAATGTAATGATTTGACAAGTATTGTCCTTCACTTTTCTTTCAATCAACGTTCATAAGCATAAAACAGTTATACCAGATGTAGCCGCTAATTGTGTAAGGCTATTTGATCAGATACCATCATTGCACAGTTTCCTGAAAGAAGTTTTAGTAGACTACATTGTCTTGATAGTAGAAAACATTGAAGATGGTCAGAGTTAAAGTAGATGCAGAACTGACTTAGTGTTCAGCCCAATGTTAACAGAGTGCACTAGGCTGTAACCTAATATCCTATCTACAGTGAAGAGTTTTAATTTAAGAATTTATACTTGAAAGTTAAAATCGACTACTGGTGCTTCAGTAACTTACATATTTCAAACAATATTGATTTTGTTCCTTATTATTTTCTCACTTTCATATCTTATTTTAAAAACAAGTCGTTTGCCTCCTATACAAATGTGACTCTTTTAACTAGGTAGATTGCTTTAAATTACTTTAATCCAATATGTCATTTTGTTTTCTTCAGTGATGTAGGAGTGAGAAACATAACTTCTTTAGTTAAATTGCAGGTCTGACAAAGTCAGTCTTACATGTAAAAAGTGACTTTAAAATTATCATTTTCTTACAAAATAACTAACTAATATGACCCTTTCAGTACTGCATATTTATAACTGTACCTGCATCAGAACTTTAGTGTTCCCTAACTACCTATGTTCATTTTTACTGTAAATCCTGAAGAAGTTCATATTGGGGCAGAATCCAATTTTTAAACAGCTCTTTTTTCACAATATGAAACACACAAAAATGAACAAACAAAAACACCCCAAACCCAACATTTCGGTGGTATGTTATGTATAAGATTTTGAAAAGCAAAACCTAGCCATTTGTTTTTGTTTTGGGTTTTAATCCAATCAGACTGCAAATGAGCATGCTTACAAGAATAAGAATTTAGATTAACAACAAAACGTTGTGATATTAATAGGTTGAAGATAAAATGCTCTCTTTCGAGAATTTTCATAAGAAAGAGACTTTAATGAAGTTGGGAGAACAAGCATTATGTTCAAGGACATTAGAATGAGAGAAAATATTTATAGAATTTACATTCCTACAATTATTAATTTGTCTAGAATATCATATATTTCCATTAAAGTACATATTATAAATGAGAATTTGTTATGAGGAGGATTCATATTCAGCATTTTCATAAACAGTTGAATAAACAACTTCGCATTAATATAGATTTATACAAAATGTGACGATGACAAAATAGTTTGCTGAGTATTAGGCCATCAAATTTGAATTTGTTAGTTGATAAAAGCGAGGCATATATTAATTATCTAGTGCTTTTCCTCAGTAGATATCAAATCAATGGGAGTTAGGCAGTTAGGTGCTTTTGAAAATCCTATTAGGTTCCTATCTGCATCTTTAGGCACCTAAATAACTTTAAAAATCAAAGACCCTTTTGAAAATGGGACTTAAGGTGCTTTTGAAAACGGTACCCTAAATTTTGTATAACTATACTATAGAATTTGCATACAAGACAGAAAGTTAAACCATATTGAGGAGAAAGAGGGAGTTGGGTATTTTTTCCACAAATATCATATGTGCAGCTGTATAATCGGTTATGATGATATCCTCCCTGCGGTGATAGAGATAAATCAAAGGGGAAACCCCATAGGCATTGAAAACATGGCAAAGATAAGACACCTGAGGCAAACATCTTCAAAGGAGTTAAGATAACAGTGGCTGGGCCATCAGTTGGGAAGAGGTTACCTCCCTGGCTCCATCCGGACTAGAATGGTTTATTCTCCCCAAGGCTAAGCCTAGGATCAAAGGAGGATGCTAAACTGTTACAAGGCCAAGGGCCTAGAAAAGGTATGAGGTTAAATGAGCAGCCAGCAGCAGCCCAGGTAATGTCAGGGAGAGCTTGACAGACTGACAAGGAGATAAAGAGAGAGAGACACAGTAACTGCAGCACAGCAGCCTGCTTCTCTCAAATCAGACCTATGTCAGGCCTAATTCTCTGGAGAATATTTTATTAAAGAACAGAAATTGCAAAGCAATTACAAAGTATCTTACTGTGATCTGTCAAGACTGACACAGCTAGGGAACCCTGCTGCTTTTCCAGATGAATACTGACAAACTTAGCTTCTCTCTCAGTTAAATACCCAAAATCATTTTTGGAAGCTGATGAATTGTTTTGAGTGACACCATGAATTTTCCCTATTTACTAATACAGTATATTTTGAGACCTTTTCTTCAGAAAGCAAATTATTTCATGTACTTTTTTCACACACTCTTTCTTCCTGTGAAACTACCATTTGCCAGTGAATTTGCACAGTCAGTCACAGAACAGAATACATTCTAGAATGAAGACTTGATTTTTCCTTAACACAGTAACTAAAATAATATTAGAGATAAATCTGTTTTATGGTAATGCTGTATTTATGTCCAAGTTACAGAAGGTCAATGACTAGGTAAAGCTTCATTATCTATACAAACTGCTTGATCCAAACTAACTTTTAGGGGGTAAATTTTCAAAGTGATGCAAGAGGATTCTCCCATTATTATCAATGAGTGTCTCAGGGATATAAATCCATTTGTCACCTTAAAGTTTACTCTTCAGAATGAGAACCTTTCTGTTAACATAACCCTCTCTGCAAGACACAAGGATGAGATTAGTTCCTTATCTCTTCCAATTCATCACAAAAATATAATCATGTAGATTTCATATCTGGTATGAAACTAACTCCTTGACCAGTAAGTTTGAAATCTCCTAGAAATATAACATAAATTTAATAAGTCTTTTATCAGTATTGTATATCTTAAAGATAAATGAGGGAAATTCTGGCCTTATTGAAGTCAATGGGAGTTTTGTTATTGACTTCAGTGGGGCCAAGATTTAACCTGCAATGACAAAGTATAATAAAAGAAGGAGTAAAATTATGGGGCAGTTCTTCAATATTCATTTTCATCCTCATTCTGTGCTTATTTCATGTCTCATACACTGCACACTCTGAAACCCCTGGGCTAACTTCTTTTTTTATATATTCTCCTAATGGCTCAAGACTTTCCCTCAGACTTTCAGAAATATACCAAATTTCAACTTCAAATGTAAGTCTGGCAAAGTTGTTATCTCATGAAAATGATCTATTTGTGCAGCTGTAAATATAGGCCTTGTCTACACTAGCACTTATGCTGGCAAAACTTTTGTTGCTCAAGGGTTTGAAAAAACACCCCCTGAGTAATATAAGTTCTGCCATCATATGCACTTGTGTAGCTGTGTTATGTTGACAGGAGAGCTCCCCGCTGACATAATAAAACCTAAACGAGCAGTAGTAGCTATGTCAGCGGGTGACACTCTCCCACTAACATAACGCTGTCCACACAAGCGCTTACGCCGGCAAAATTGTGTTGCTCAGGGGAGTGTTTTTTTCACACGCTTGAGCGCCAAAAGTTTTGCCAGCATAGTTTTGCTAATGTAGACAAGGCCATAGATGTTGCTAGGAGTTCAGACTATAATCCACTAGTGTGAATGGTGTCAAACAGACAATAAATATTTGCTTTTAATGTGTAGAGCTGTAAAGAATGTCATCAGGGAGGGGAAAAGGGAGCAATGGATTAAATATTGAGGAACTTCCTTATTTTATTTTATTTTATTATCCCTTTAGACTTCTGTGATTGCTTCCCTGCACTTGCAAACCTCTGATGTGCATACCCTCACACAGGCCAATTTAGATGGTGTCTGAATTCCTAAAGTCTCGCACAAGAGGAGCTGGCCAGCTACTGCCACTCGGGAGCGCAGCTGTCTGAACAACAGCAGTGTTGGCCAATTCTGAAACCTCTCTTTCCAAAAAATGGAACTGGCAAGTGGCCCTCTTCAGGAGTCTTTTTTATGCAGTGAAGTCCTCTTGACAAAACGACGTGACTGCATCCAGTTTTCTTCACTGAAATCTTTATTCTTGGAAGTCTCTATTTGCAAACAGACTTCAGCTCATTTAGATTTTTGGAAAAGAGGCTTTATGCAGTGGAGATTTGAAAATACATGTATATATTCCCAAAAATATAAAAACAAATAACGACTGTTTCCAGGGGTGTCAGTAGTATTAAAACAAAAAATGGAGTAATTCCTTTGACTACATGAGTTTGGAATTGCTGTATTATTCACGTGTCAAACTGGGATTCATAAACTTTCTAAGATCTAGCTAAGAGCCAAGATTTGCCAGTGAAAATCAATGGTGACATCTTGAGGCTTCTTTAGATCAGCTTGAAAGTATATTAGAGAAAGTGAGTGTCAGCACAAATAACATTCATTCTAAAGCTGAAGCTTCAGAAAAGAGGTTGGTTTAGGAGAGACCTTAAGAGATTGAGAGCATTAGGAAGCACACTGCAGAGGTATTAGGAGACCTCAGAATGGAGACAATCAGATTACTACAGTACTGAAATACTAATCTTGAACCCACAGTTCTGCATATTTGTGGCCTACCTAAGTGTGAAGAGAAACCAATTTTAGTACTTGGTAGAATGGATTTCCAGAAGTGATCCCTTTTGATTTGAGAGGACATATTAAATGCCTTTAAGAAATGTGCCTAAAGCCACAAAACAGTAGAGACAATAATTCTCTACCATTCAAAGCTAAGGCACAAAGATTGTGTGTATTCAAAGCTGCACAGAAAAGAAAAGCACTTTGGAAAAAGGATCATATGTTATGTAGTTCCATGATGTGGGGCCAACTACTTGAGCAAAAAGATGTCCCTTTGGAAGGATAAAGGCAGAACAGAATACATTCTGTTGTACCCAGTCAAACTGAGGATATAATAGAAACAGAAAATATATCTTTCGGGGAATTGGGTAGCTGCAGAAAAATCGTTTGGACAAATTAAACAAAAAAGGGGCAGCAGCTTGTGAGTTAAACCTTATATAGCAAGGGCTCTTTGCAAAACAAATAATCCTTTGTCCGTGTCTTTCTATTGTTTTATTTGACAAACATATTGTTTTAAGTCTAAAGTTGTACAAGACATCAGGAATTCTAAATAGGACATGCTTGGTCACAAAATTGAGTCCATGATGGTGCATGATCTGAAATATGTTCATTGCATTCCTGTGTTAAATCATGATTCCAGACTCAGTTCGCAAATGTTACTAAGCTTCAAAAGGGCTTAATGAAGAATAGTGAACTTAAATATTGCTGTAAGCAGTGGACTTCTTAAAATATGCTTCCCAAAATAATTTTCAAAGTCTTATTCTAAACACCTCAGACTGGTGGATGTTCTACATTTGCCATGGCCCCGCAAGCACAATGCATGAAGTCTCTAATATGTGCAGTGTTTGCAGGATATGGACTTCTTCATTTTTTACTATGATTATTCAGTAGATCAGTGATGACTTGTCTTCTCAGAGGATATTATGGATGCCTCGTCATTTGTGATAAGTAGGTGATAACTTTATTGCATGCTATTTATTTTATATACGTTTTATTCTGTTTATTGATTTTTCATGCAGTACTGTTTTGGATAGTAAGTTGATCTATTACTCAGTGCCTGGCAATTTCTTGCAGTCGATAGTTATCTTGTCTAGTTTACATCAGGCCTATATATATATATATATATATATATATATATATATATATATATATAACTATTTCCTATTCCTTTTGTTTAATCATTTTACGCCAGAATTTTATATAGGGCCTGCTCCCACTGAAGTCACTGGCAAAACTCCTATTGACTTAAATTGGAGCATAAATGGACCATAAATACACAATTTTTTCAAAATTTAATGATTCTAAAATCCCCAAACACATGTGTGTGATCTCCAATGCATCATGGTCATCCAGTGGTTTCTTGCTGGCTTTCCTTAAAGATGAGCTGAAATGCTTTAAAACAATAAATGCAACACATGATAAAAGATTTTTAACCACTAAGTTTGAGAGTTCCTTTGCCTTGCTGCTACAGTCTGAGTATTTGCCCTGTGTGTTGATTGAGCATGGGATTGGAGAGATGAAATTCACCTTCCCAATCCTAGGCCAAACTTTAGCCCTTCAGCTGTTATTACAATTTATGGACTGGGATCACAGCCACTCAGTGCCAGTTGCATGGGTCCACATAAATGCAGATTCCTGGGCCACACCCTGAGGACCACACCAGATTCACCTTCAAAATGACCCTCTGGGATGGCCCTGGACAGACTGTCACAAAAACCAGTTCTGTGGCAGATGATGGTAAGGTGAGGGGAGGAGGGTTTGCAGGTACCTCTAAGTCTACAGCTCACCTGGCGTACTCTTCCCCCAGTGCAGGTCTTTAGTGCAGTGGGGCCACGTTTTAGCTGAAAATAAGATGCATAGTTTTAACAGTGAGGATAATAAACAAAGGGTGCAGTAAATGCGCCATCACTGGACATCTTTAAACCAGGATTGAATGTTCTTCTAAAAGACATGCTCTGGATACAGTAATCACTGGGTGCATGACCTATGGCCTGTGTTATGCCAGAGGTCAGATTAGATGATCATAGAGTTTCCTTTGACCTTTAAAGTCTATGAAAATATAAACTGGTTATATAGACTGTTTCCCAATAGTAATGTAAATACAGCACACTATAACACAGTGCAGTATAACAACATCTGTGGTTATGAAAATACATTTGTTACTTTTTTGTATCTGTCAAATAGTATGTCACATTGTCCATTAGTTTGAGGTTGCATAGTAAAACACCCTATGGTAACAGGGATGCTGCTTGCAGAGTCCAGGAGATCTGTAGCCTTTGACTATGCTTTAGCCACAAATTCTCAGCATACACTTATTCCTCAGTCTCTGCTTCTTGGCTATTTTGCTCCACTGCAGGCTGCTCATTTCAGAGGGGCATGCAGCAGAAATGCTGCGCAGTGGAGTATGCAGATATTTAATTTCTCCCTTCCTGCTCCATTATCCAGAGGATGAGGGAGCATATCCGTTTGAGGAAGTAAATAATTTGTGTTTATTCTGCATAATTAACAAGATAATAAATGTATTTAAATTCAAAACTACCAGCAATAAAAACCAAATCCTAATTCTGAAGAAATGTCATTACTTTTCAAATGCCTGTTACAGTGTAATTCATTAGAAATATATTATTTCGTTAGTGAGGACAGCAGCTGTGCCCTGATGTCATGAGGCACAAACCAACAGCTTTGGCCAAAATACTGTCCTGAGTCCTTTTCAATGACTGTTTCCAGGCTGTATTCCAAATATTCCTTCTGCTGCAGCTTATAGTTTGCTTATCTGAAATGTTTCAGTCTCCGAATCTTCCTGCCTGTTTTGAGCTCTGCTTCAGTTCTGTTCTGTTCAAAGGCTATCTCAGCTCCAAAGCATACTTTTTTTTAAAGGCTTCCACCTATATTGGTTCTCTCGTTAAAACATTTTCTGGGGTCTTCCAGAGTGGTATGTGGCTTGAGTGGTGTTCTTTGTGTCATTTGCAAGCTGGAGTAAAGAGCTGCACTTCAGAAAGGGGTCATTCAGTCACAGCGCAGACTCTTGAACAATTAGAACACTTTTCACTCTAGGAAATAAAAATAGGATGATTAAAATAGGAAACATGCATCATGATCCATATTGTGAAAATAAAATCTTGAGGCCCACAATTCTGTCAAGAATGGCATGAGACTTGTCTTAAAAAGATCCATAATATTGGGTCATCAGACCGAAAGGACAACCCAGGTTTTGCATATTTTAAAGCAGTTGTTCTCAGTCTTGGGATTATGCCCCTCAAATAGATTCTCACTGGCAATTTATGGAGAATTCAGCTGCTGGCTCTTGTTTTTAGTCTCTGGTCTTCGGAAGCTGATTTGCTGAACTTCCTCAGCAATAAGAAAATCTGGAAAAACATGAGTTGATGTGGTTCCTCCTGTGAAGTATTTTAAGAATTGGGGCAACATATGCTGGGATGAATCTGAGAGTGAGTAGATATAGGTGTTTGTATGTGGGGTTCTAGTACAAATTTTCCATGGCCAGGTTTTCAGGGGCCCAGAACCTGCAATTAGGGCAGATTTGCAGAAGTGCTCAGCATCCAGCAGTTCCCATTTTGATACTTATGGTCTGATTTTTAACAGAGCTCAGCACCCAACGTAAGTGTAGCGAGGGGGCGTGGCTTCTCTCTGAGACAGACAGGGAGGACACCCTACCCATCCCTGGGAGGTAGAACCAGAACAGCCACCCCCACCTCACTGGAAGCCGAATGATGGGACAGGAAGTATAAAGGGAGAGTCCACAGCTCAGTGGGGCTAGAGTGCTGGGGAAGAAAGACATCTCCCGCCAGTGCCGGAGCTGCTTGCCGCCAGGGAGCCCGAGGAACTGCTGGGGCTGCCACTAGCCATCTACCCTGAGGTGACCAATGATGACCCGAAAGCCAGGCACCCTATGATGAGGCGGTAGGAAGTAGCCCAGGGAAAGCAGACAATAGTCTGACTGTGCTGTGGCCTGGTGCTCGGTCAGCATGTTTCAGCATGGGACCCAGCTGACCCAGTGCTAGAACCTTCCGGAATCTTCCTATCCCTGGCGGTGGAGTTGGGCGGGCCTACATCCCGCTAACCCCCTATGCCATCCCCCCTGGGGTGGTACTAACCCCTTACCTGAGCCATAAACTGTTTGCCTGCCCCGCCCAGCCTGAGGGTCTGGGACTATAGACTGTTTGCCTGCCCCGCTGGGCCTGGACTATAGACTGTTTGCCTGCCTCCCCCAGCCTGAGGGCCTGGGCTATAGACTGCCTGCTGTGGTCTATAGACAGCTTGTTTGCATGCCCTGCCCGACCTGTGGGCTAGGACACTGAGGCAGCTAATTCTTCTATTTTCGAGCCTGTCTCTTCAGGTGACACAACGAGGGGGCATGGCCCCCATCCCAGATGGACAGGGAGGGGTGGCTCTTACACCTTACACTGCTGTCTTGAAAATGAGGGCACCAACTGTGATACCTAAAAGCTATTTTGACACTCTGGCCTATAGCACATAGCAGCTGAGGACTCCTTTTCTATGGCATTCAAATAATTTTGCTGAGAAAATTCCAGTAAGTTGGAAATTTAACTGTTTTGTCTTAGCAAAGTTCTTAGTAACTGGAATATGTTTTAATAAAAACACTGGTCATGTAGGGCTTGATCCTGAGAGGGGCTGAGCACCTTCAATTCCCTCTGACCTCACTGGGAGATGCGGGTGTTCTCAGGAGCAGGACCACAGTAAGTACATGGGATACAGTATACAATGCCATAGAATTTAGTGAATTAATTTTGAAGAATAACCTTCCTTTAGAAATATATAAAATATAACCATAGAAGCCAACTTTCTAATTGTCAGACTGTGGCTGATGGATTGAAGAGCCTACTGAACTAACCTGTGCAAATGCTGCCTACTATTACTGCACTTTCCTTTAAAAATACTCATTAGTGAAAGCATCAATTTCTCTGCTACAGAACATGGATGTTCTGGCAATTAAATATGAATTTATTTTCAAGTGCAGTGGTCTGGGCTAGGGGACATAGAGCATGACAGTACTATTTATTGTTTTCTAAATACATAATTATTTATAGGACTATGATGAATAGTTAAGACTAGATGATTGCTAAAGTTTTCTTTCCAGTAAAGCATTCTTTCCTTCATTGTATTTCTGAACATTTAAGATGGAACCTTTTTCAACTATCAGTGGAGAACTTTCTACAGTTAATTTAAATATCAACATAGCCCTAGTAAATTGACCATAGGTGACTTTAAACAGCTCATAAGAAATCTGGTGGAGTTTGTTTTGAATAGAATCATACATAGGATATAATTTGCTTGCATATGGCTGCATAAATAACAGCAGGCAATGCATTTGAACGTAACATGTATAACAGCACACACTTCATCAACACAAATTGCTGCCTATAAAACTGCATTAAATTGGAACATAGAAGCCAACTTTCTAACTGTCTGGTGGCTGGTGGGTTACAATAATACAATATTAGGATCTCCAGGAATTTCATTTTTTAAATATTCCTATTCAATCCCTTTTGGACTATGGGTGTCACCTGCAAAGAACACCTCCTTTTAAAACATACATTGCTTTACAGTTACAGTATCATCACGTTGTGGGACAAGGAGGCAGAAATAGGGCAGATGCTATTAACAGCAGGTCCCCTAAAATGCAGTGAGAGGTTTCGTGATCCTTTGCAAACTTCATGCCTCCTCTTGCTCTTCAACAGGTATCATTCTAGATCACAAACACAGAACTAGAAATACATATCACATTAAGTGGCCCAGTCAATAAACTTAATCATGCATGACTTGTAAAACTCCTGACTTGCCCAGGTCAGTGAAGGGGTGGGGAATGGAGATGCTTGCTACCTGTGGTGCAGAAATCATGATGGTCAGGGCAGGATTCCTCACAGCAGTCTCCTCTGGCACTAAATCCTGAAACACACATTTAGATAAAGCGGGTGTTTTGAGCAAAGACATCAGGTCCCAGAACGAAAAAAAAAGTGCACCTCCCGCCTTGCTGCCTATACCAGTGACTGCAGCCTGCACTACTTGCTAGCATCAAGGTGCTAGGCCCCCTGAGCCTGGAAACCATGTCATGCTGGCAGTGTGGTGTGCAGGCTGGCATGTCGGTTGGCTGCTATTCTTGGCATGGTCAAGTGCTATAGAGGAATAAATATAAAACAGTACAAAAATAGGTAAGATAACAGAAAAATAAAACATTTTAAAACCTTACCTTGAAATATGGCAATGAAACGACTTCGAGGCTTTCAAGAAGAAAACAGTAATTCTGCCAAGAGTCATCATAATGGGAGAAAGCTTATACAGTAGATTGTACATGGAGGAGTACAGAACAAAACAGTGACAGAGCGGAGATTCCAGAGTGGGGTACGGGAGGAGGAAAAGTATGTGTGTTTATTTTTTCAGATCAATAAAACAACATAATGAAGGGTTTTGATTGCCAGACAGAAGGCTTTTAATTGATTTATTAAAATAAAAACTATTCAGTGAAGGCGCTTACATGTGATATTTGTGAGAAACAGAATTGCAAAAGATCCAGATGAGCTGAAAGATTTTTAAGTGATGGTGACTTGGAAAGGATAGCTCCTGGCAGGATGTATCCATCCAAGAAAGACTCAGTGCATGGACTTGTGTTTTGGCTGCGCTGGTAGTTAAGCACAGATAGTTGTTTGAGTCCACAGTTCAGGAAAGTACTCAAGTACATGCTTCAGTTTAAGTATGTGCCTAATTGATTCGCTGAATTAAGGCCTGGGTTGTTTAACAAATAGCAATATACATTTTTAATAGTATGTGGGTGGAAAGATAATTCACTGTGAACAATAATACCCAGATTTCATATCACAGCAACAGGAGTGATATGTATAACGTACTGTACCACAACTCAGAGGAGTCATGGTCCTCTATCACTGTAATAGTAACACATTAATATTTTGCAGAGGAGTTGCATTCATTCTGAGGAAGACATTAAAATAATATTATGTGGTATTTTATTCTTTACAGAACAGCCAAAGAACCATAATACTCTCCATTACAACCATGACTTATATTATGGCTGCTGTGAAAAGAGAGTAGATGTAGTGTAGCTATAAATATTGTAATACATTTAGTAATGGTCCATGAAATAGTTCATTTTGTGTCATGAAATTTTAGGCCAAAATTTTCAAAAACATGATTAGTGATATTGCGTGCCTCAGTTTGTGGGTGACCAGTTTGAGACCCCTTCCAGTACTTGATTTTCAGGTAGTGCTGAGTACCTCTGACATTTTTTTTTTATGGTATCTCAAGTTGGACACCTAAAATCAGTAGCTATTTTTGAAAATGTAAGCCCTAATGTATGGTTTTTATATACAGTATAATTGGGAAATCAGTGCTCTGTCCTCTGTGTTTTAGGATGTGCTTTACATGTTCTACACAAAGCCATTTTAGTAATCCTATCAAGTATAGTACTTAGGACATGGAAATTAATTGCTTCCTCTTTTAAGTTCATAGCCCTGGACATGAAAGGGTTAACTGCTGTTATTTCTCCTGTGATGTTTTAGCAACAGGTGAATAAAACTTTGTCATTTCTAGAGTAAAACAGAAGGACTAGAGCAAGGAAGGTGTTTAATAAAAATAATAATGTACGGGATTTCATCTGCCAATGTAAACATTCAGAATACAATGCTGTTAATAATTTTCAGTATGTAATAGGTTGCAGTATTCACTCCAGTGGGCTGATAGCACGTGAGTAAAATGGTCAGCTATTTGCATTATATATAATAACGACATTCTGTGAATCATAGGGAATAGAGTAATTTGTCAAACTGACAAGTTGTGGTTTTGACCCACCCATCCACTGGGGTATTCTACTGCAACCTTCTGTTTTATTATTTATAAGGATGTTGACGTTTACAAAATATGTTTAGACAGAACAAGAATGCAGGACATTATCTTGAACAAATTGTGCTTGTAGTCCATAATTATTTCTCTGATGTAGTGGAAATATTTATCTCCAGAGCACAGTGTTTAGAGAACATGCTTGATGTGCAGAATTATTAATTAGCACTTGAAGTTGTAAACCAATCTTTTGGGCAATGAAAATGACATCAAGTAGTAAATTATTTCCCAGATAATGTTTTTAACTTTTAAAAGGTAAAATTTTCAAAAGAAAACTCAAAATTGAGAAATCATGGCAACTAAGGGGTAAATTTTGATCTCAGCGTCACCATCATAAATCTTTCTGAGAGGTTTGTACAGACACCCATCACTACAGTATCTATGTAACTTTATTGAAGTCAATAGAATTTCTCCTGATTTACAGCAGCATAAATGAAATCAGAATCTCGTCCCCAATTGGGACAATTATTCTCTTTGGATCAGTAGCTGATAGGTACTGTATTTAGATGTAGATGTTGATGAGTTTCCTGGGGATGTACCTTTCATTTCATATTATATATTTTGTTTCTTATCAGCAAGTCCACTGTTTGCAATTTCTATTCATTTTTTGCTAATGGAAGAAACTTCCAGAATGAGTATGTACCCAAACATCTTAATCACATGAAAACCAATAAATACAATGGAAATAATAAATACAATGATACAACACAAAACAATAATTTACATTGTAAGGAGTCTGCAGAATTAGACCCATATTGTGAAATGTTGGCCCCGTTGAAGTCAATGGAAGATTTTCCATAGACTTTAGTGGAATCAGGATTTCATTCATATTGTTACTTTTAGTTTGTAAATTGATTAGGACAAGTGTCTTTGTCATCTCTTATGTCTGTGTAATGTAGACCTGCTTGCAGGGCCGGATTTAGGGGCAGGTGACCCAGACAATTGCCTGGGGTATCAGGCTTGGGGGGCGCTGAGCTCGGGATGCTGTTTTTGTTGTTAGCGACAAAAGGGAAACTAGAATGTTTGAAGTAAAATGTTTCAGTTATTCCGGATGTGGATTCATTTTTCACTAACCTCCTAGAATGTTCTGGATCTTTTGTAGAATCTCGTGAAATCTTCCATACTTTTATATGGTATGAATAAATACAGATTTACAGATCCTAGCATGCAAATTTATCATCTTATATGACAAGGATAAATCATTCATGCAAATCATGCATCAAAGTCATGAAATGGGCTACAAATGCAATAAAAAATAAGGGATCCAAAAGTTTAACAAATGGAGGGGGCACCAAAGACACTTCTCATGTAGGGCACCATTTGGTCTAGGTCCAGCCCTGCCTG
The DNA here is from genome assembly GCF_026122565.2 of Emydura macquarii macquarii. Taxonomy (NCBI): domain Eukaryota; kingdom Metazoa; phylum Chordata; order Testudines; family Chelidae; genus Emydura; species Emydura macquarii. The sequence continues at coordinate 2,305,884 of NW_027131105.1, read as the reverse complement.
CTTGCTGTGGCACTGTATCCCCCTCTAGTGGCAGTGAGACCCGATAGAGATTGATGTGTCTACTACAGCCTTGATTAAGTGAGATGTGTCTTTTAGGTCATGCAGTAGAGACTCATGTGTTAAGCTTCAGTAGTTCCAGGTTAGATTCCAGCCGATGATGACCACGGTCTCTCGGCAATACAAGTTGGGGCTCATCTAATATATCAACTGGAAAGTCTCTGAAGTCTGGAACGTGCTTCCTCAGCTAGGGGAAGTATGTAACCCATGCCTGCTTAGTGTGACTCATTGTCCCCCTCTAATGTCAGCTGATGACTCTGCTCTAGCCTTGACTAAGTGTGAGGTGTGTTTTATCTCATGTGGTAAAGGCTCATGCATTAAGCTCTGGAGGTCTCGGATTTGATCCCAGCTGATGATCTGTCAGCATTACACCTGTACCTCTCCCAACACATTTTAGACAATGATACCACATAAATAGTAATACTATGGCCTGTGTTATGCATGAGGTCAGGCCAGTTGAAATGTTAAGAAAAAATACCAGGAAACTTCTCCAAATTATTTTAGACTGCCTATATTTTGTATATAAAAGGGAGAAGAGAAGTTGTGAGTCTAGATGGCTTGATAGTGACATCCTTTTTTAACTATTATTATAATGTACTTTAAAATATTTTAATTGAAATAGCATTGTAGTTACTTTTGTGAGATGCAACTATGCACAGACTAGCCTAACTTCATTCACTACACCAAATCCACATTCATGTCAAGGGAGAAAATTGGGATGGAACATGGGCAATGGATTGCAGATATAAACTTGCATTGGCCCTGATTCAGTATGTATTTAAGCACATGATTAAGATGAAACAGGTGAGTAGTCTTATTGACTTCAGTGAATCAGAAAGGGGTAGTTTTGGATGCTTAGGTACAAAGGCCATGTAAGCAACTAAGTGGTACAGAAGTAATGTGTTTTAAAAAAGACAGACAAATAATTTAAATAATTTGCTTTTCTGAATTGGGGGCTGATGGCATGCCTAAATTCTGTTTTGACATGTGCGTGAGTGGTCTCTCTGGCCATCATATTGCAAACAAATACTGTACAACTAGTAGCTTCAAATATTGGTAACTAGAACCATGTAAAACCTGTATTCCATATACAGGTGGTATTCATGATAGCACAACAAGGGATCACTGATAAATAAACTAACAATATTTCCATCACATATTGAGAGACCACCCTGAAGGCAAAGTTAGTTCTCCTTGAGCTAGGTGGCACACTTGGATCAGAACTCCTCAGGACATCTGTAGAAAATTCTAATTTAACAAGCAATGGGTAAGGGAATTAACTAATGCTGTTGTTGAGTCCAGTACGCATACAGCAGTTGAGAGTCGTCTGGCTGCATTAGATTTAGTGAAATCCAGATCAAGCATCTCACTGCTTGAGCCTGTTGGTTTTACTTGCTAACTTGGCATTGCAGCCTGCATTACTTGTTGGACTGTTTTTAAAATTGTTTTAGTGCTTGTGAAAAAGTGGCAAATAACTAGCATGATTGGTTAATCCGCAGGATTAGAACAGCAAGGAGTTGCCCAGCCAATTCAGTTCACTCTTGGCTTGAAGTGACTACCATATCAGGTGTTTTCTCTCAGGTATGAGTGTACCATTGATTCTTCATGCTCATTCTGTCTTTGCCCTAGATTACCACGCACCTTTTTGGAAACCACTTGAGATGTTTTTTCATAAATTGCAATACACACATTGCATTTATTGTTTTGCTGTTGGTTTGTTTCAGCATCAACCTGTAATTAATCTGAAATAGAAATTATGCTTCTACTCCTTCATTTTCCTGCTATAAAACTGCCATTTTATTCTGCTCCTTCATAGTAAATGGGTATCAATTAATGGCAAATGATGGCAAAATGTTGGTGTAGCAACAAAAATGCCAGATACTAAATTAATTTGTGATATTAAATAATGATTAAAAGAATCTCCTAGTTGCTTTTATGTCTGTGTGATTCAAAAATTTAAACTGAATGTGTTTTTAAGAATAGGGTCTATTACTTTTTTTGATAGCCCCCCATATTCTGATGAGGAACAGAATGACAAATTATCTAAGGGGAGAACATTTAATTTTGCTGCTAATGCAAGTCAGGAATGAGTTAACAATTTGATTCAAATATAGGACTCCAAGTTTTCCATAGGTACTAGTGCCTCAGTTTTTGTGTGTCCTCCCTAAGACACCATAAAGTAGCCTGGCTTTCAGAAAATGCTTAATACCCACTATCTGAAAATGAGACTCATTTAAAATGTCTTAAATTGAGCATCCAAAAACAGGCACCCAAAATCACTAGTCACTTTGGAGAACTTAGGATTCAGCAGCCCTGCTCCACAGCCTCTGCTAGCAATATCAAGACTGAAGGAAGGGCTTTCCAGATGGAGGGGGGTATAAAAATGGAGTAAGCAGGCATCAAAGTTAGGCTGATATTGGGTCTGAGGCAAAGAGCACATAAGAGATGGCTGAGCTACCTAGAGTAGGAGGAACAATCACCTGTGTACATTGTCTTTATAGTTTTGAAATAGTTATAGTCTTTATAGTTTGATTTTTTTTCATGGTCATTTGAATTATGGCATCTTCCACTTGTTAATAGATACTTTAACTGTGGGTTACAATAGTAAGATATTTAACATGCTTTACAAAACATTAAAGAAAGAAAATATTTCATTTTACTTAGTCCTCTGTGCTGGTTCATTATAATGTAGTATTTGAATGAAAAGGCTTTACTGGAATTCTGATTATTTTATTAATATAATATATATATGTACTTACAGGTCATGTTCAATGGAATAAGCAAAACATTTACAATCATTCTCTGTCCATTTTAGGCAGTCTTACTTGATGTGAAAGTCATGCAACTTGCATGACTTGCAGAACTGAAGTCTGTCAGAATGTATAAGAATTGCAGGCTAGGACTCTTTGTCCCTGGCCAAAGCAATCTGTCATCATGGATTGCAATGCAGGTTCAGAGTCTGTGGTTAACCCTACATTTGATGTGTGAGGTAGCATCACTTCAAAGGTGTATCTTTACACACGTGTATCTCTCCTAAAGTTGATTCTATAAAGCACTTATCACTGTTGCATCCAAGAATAAAAACAAAGTTTTTATAAATAATCATAAATTATCTTTTTATTTTATTAACACTAACAGAAAATAAAATTATGAAACATACACTGTATCAGTAAAATAAGATCCTAACCTTAATACTCAGCCTAGCATGAAGTTACAGGAAAGAACTGATAAAAACTAATTAAGATAACTAAACCCTCAGCTTTAAACGTACCTGACTCATGGTAAGTAGCAGATAATATTCCCACGTGGACTATCCTGCAACCATAACACTATATTCTGTGCTAATCAGAAATTGATCAAGAACATCCTATTTTGGGACACAGTTCATCAGTTTTTCATGTCCAAAAACTGAAATTTAGCAGCTGCTACCTGGCCCCATACATCTTCGTTGCCTGGGGAACTTAACAGGTATTGCTATGATAAGGAGAATTTGGCTTTCTTACTCTCACTGTCTTAACTAGCTGTAATATCTCCAGGTAGTGGAACAGTCTTGAACTGATCACTTGACAACAGCTGATGAGCTGCCCCCATCAAACTGTCCTTGTATATATTTAATTTAATAATGGGAATAGAAGACTGTTATAGTGATTCGCTAACCAAGGGAGCTAGCTTGGCTATTTTCATTATGAGAGAACTCAGTGTCTAGCTCTAAAATTGGGGTGGAAGTTGTCATTTGGAGATATAGTGGACACAGAACAAATTTAAGATGGTTGCGTGACTCATCAGGTCTCTAAATTCACGTCATTGCTCTGGGGAGGAGGCAGTGTTGGTCCTGTTTGTAGAGAGAAAGTACAACATCAAGTTTGTGCACAATCTGCACTGATGCTATGGAAAAAATGTAACAGCAGTATTTCTTACTCAGTGCCACCTCTATTAGTACAAATGATGGAAAGTCACTGGGGGGGGGGGGGGGGGGGGGCGGGAATTTCAGAGAGGAAAAGGTCATGTTTAATTAATGGCTCAGCTGTAATTTTCTGCATAAAAGAACTTTGTCATTTGCCATAAGAACATTTTAACAGCATTCAATGTCTGACTGAAGAGCAATCAAAATGCCTATTTACAAAAAATATATATACCTGTATTAACATATGCTGCCAGCTGAACTGTGGAGTTCCTATATTAACAAACCATGCTGGGTTAAAGGACCAGTTCATGCATTTATTTCTTCATTTTTGTATAATAAATACTTAGGCTGGAAGAACAGTCTGCTGTTGAACCAAGAGCGTAAAACTAATCCTGTATTTCTGTTCCTGTTTTCCCTGGTTGTTGATTAGCTTTGTTGCCTTATCAGTTCATATCATAGTATATGACTATCATTTGACTTTGCAGTGAAGAGGGAATACAGTTTGCCTCTACAGATGCTGCTGTTACCATGGAGATAAAAGGACCAATGGCCTTTTTCTGGTTTGGACTGTACTACAGTTTTTATAGAGAGATGGTATATTCTAAAACTACATCATTTGCTTCTAAAATATCAAGGTGAATATCAGCTAAGGAAGCATTTATTTTTTAATGGTATAGATGAATAAAATATGGAGGTTTTCACTGGAAGCAGAAAGCAAAGCTTGTAAGATTGTGAAAACAACACTGCTGGTTTATAGATTTGCTAATCCTCTTCCTTGGGAAAAACCTTTTGGCTTTGCAAAATATAACCCCTTAGAGCCTGTGAGTTCATCTGATGCAGCCTTTGATGCTGGTTACATCACAGGCTCACTTTACTGTGTTGTTCTTCCATGGCCAAGCTTGAATGAGCATGCAAAGGCAGTGAATGAAATTTTTTTTGCTTGTTACAAGAGTGACCTGTTCTACTTTGATTGCTCGAAACGAGAGGAAAAAAACAAAGGCATAAGACATTTGAGGATGGCTTGCAGAAGGTGTTATTTGTGAGTACCTTTTTCCTTTTTCATCTGTCCTCAGGTCTCTGGCATCAGTGATAACAATTCCAGACTTTTTGAGACAGAAATAAGAGTAGTGATCAGTCTCTTGCTATGAACCATTTTTTGGGTGTTACCTCTTTGGCAGACTACTGATGTGCATTTTAGAATGGCACAGACAAGGGACGCTTTTAGAGCAGCGGAAATAAAAGTAATCCAGCATATTTTTATAAAATACTTATTCTGCAATTAGCAGTGTTAGAAAAAATTAGATATTTTGAATATAAAGGAAGGAGCACAGAATTCTCAGAATAGGTCTATCACAGGAATTGAAATATATCTTCCATCTTGTTTTAATGCTTTGTTCTGTTAAAATGTACACTGTCATTTAAATACATTACTTATTCTAGGAAATGGTGTACAATCTTAGACAATGTGTCCTTGATGATGTATAAAATTATCTTGTTTATGCTTCATGATTATCTCACACACACACACACATATATATGGTGTTTTCTCATACCCAGTGATGCATTAAATGCTTGAGAATCAATTCATATGATATACATAGTATTAGCAATAGCATTGCAGGCAGCACAGCAGGCATTTAATATTTCATTCATTTAATGCAGTGCAGCAGCTCTTCGCATGAGTTGTCACATTTGGTTGAAGAGCTAAGTGCTTGTACACTTGTAGCCAAAGGTGAAGGATGATAAAGTTTGCATAGGGCTTGTGACATTGCACAATCTAAGTATGCATGGAAACTGCATCAGGCGATTTTATTCACGTGTATTCAGAAGGATCAAATGGGCTTTGACTCTCGAGCTTGCTGTCAAACACACCATAATACCAATATGTCATCCTGCTTTAGCCCAAAATCAAAACAAAACTGATGCAAATGCATAATTCAGTTCTCCATTTTTATTTGCTGTGAACACCAGTGTTTCACTTCTAACCCACAATAATTCACAAGGACTGTGCCCACTACTCGCATTCATCATTTCCATTTAAAGATCCTCTCCTCCTGGGACTAAATTTAATTTAATCAACGTGTCCTACATCACCCTAATGTGAATTCCAGAACAGTCATTCCTAGCCTCAGTTTCAACAATTTCAATAACATCAACCTCAAACCATCCACATTCTGATATCTTTACTCACGTTCAGTAATACTGTACCTATTTCATGAGTAATGCTGTTAAATCAACTACTCAAGAGTAAATTGCTACTCAACATTAATAAAGAATCTGGCCCTAAATTTCCCTTCTTTGTGTGTGAGTGGCAGTGAGGTACGGTGGGTGAGAGAATCTATTTAAATATTCTAAAATTAGGCTGAGCTTTGATATGTTGAGTTCAGTTACACACAGGGAGGTTTGGGTAAGAAAAGTGAACTCGGATAATAGGTTGTAGCCATCAACATGGATTAGCTTCTAAATGTTGGTATTTATATCCAGTAAAAAGGAAGAAACACTGTGCACTACATTCCATTTGTGTATTAGTTTTAGGGTTTCTGGTTTTCATTACTGTCTGTAACGGGACGGCATTTGTTTTTAGTGCATAGCTTATGTCGACTAGAAAGCCAATGTGTGTTGATGATTTGTCCCTCAGTATGCAATGTAGTCAATTTCTGTAGTTAAGTTATTGTGCTGTAAGGAGACTTCTTTGCCAATTATTAGAGTAGTCAACTGCTTCACTGGCTAGGCAATTTTATATGATTATATATTAAGAATGTAAATTGCACAAGTTTTTGATGATGGCTTTATTACTGATCTCATCGTGATTATTGTTGCAACTGAGTTGGAGTTAAAACAACAAGAGTCCTGTAGCACTTTAAAGATTAACAAATCTAATTTCTGCAGGCATAAGCTTTCATGGGCTGCAACCCACTTCGTCAGATGCAATGAGTTGGAGTTAATTTTCTCCCCCATAAAAAGAGTAAGTTTAGAGGTCATTCAGTATTAATGAAGACAATTTAACTCAAAAGATTGACTTCCTTTGACGGTGGCATTGCTTTTTCATTTTTAGAACCAAATGGCAATATCTCTCTCTCTTACTCCTTGTATTTCTAACATTTCCTCATACATGTGACATCATGTACTGGAGGAAGCAAGGCCTGACCTGTCACTTATTCTGCAACTGCACTTTTAACTTAGTTAAAAAAAATTAGATGCCAAGAGATCTGTATAAAGAAATATTGTAAACCTAGGTATTTCAGAAATATCTTTCTGTAGTGTTTTATGTTCATGATCTGTGCACTTATGTTTTTAACTGATGAGATATTTCTTGTAATAATATATCAAATATCCAACACTGGAGTAAATTAAAACTAGTTGATACACATAAATGTTAATCTACATGCATTAGCTATTGAGGCTTCAAAAAATGTTGTAAATAAACATGTTCAGTTTCTAAATACCACAGCCATTCATAAACATTGTATTCTCCTTTCAGAAAAATTACATATGTAAATATCTAATTTAAAAAGCTAAATTCTCTCTGTCAGTCTTTTCACATCAAAATCAATCTCCGTTGTCTGATTTAGTAGTTACTATATTTATAGATACTACACCGAATGGAACATATGTCATTCCACAGTGGTATTCTGTAATAAGCTTTGCCTTGCTGTAAAGCTCTCTCCCCGTCATTTGCTCAGTCACTCTCTCTTTTTCCACATTACTATTTTTTCCTCCCTTTTGAATATTAGACTAGAAACTCATCAGTTTTACTGCTGGCAAATTTTGTTTCTATGTTTTTAGTATAGATGGAAACAATGTAAATTGATAAATTGTACTATATAAAATATTTCTATGAAACAAGAGCCCCTAGTATTTTAGAAAATTCTGATAGTATGTTAATGAAGTCAGAAATGTAGAAAATATTATTTCTTCCTTTCTGCATCAATCTTCTGATCTCTTCTAAAAGCAATTATTCTTCCTTCCCTATGCTGGTTCATTTTCCTCTCTTTCTCAACTCTTATGTTTAATTTTAGCTTTGAAACTGCATTATTTAACTCTGGATATAGTTTTATATGAAAAAAATCAATAGAAATTAATTTCATTTGTGCTGTAAATTGATTAATATAGCCAGAGTTTTAAGAATAGATCTTCTTAATCAAACTTGTGAAGGGAATTAAATGCTCCAAAGTAGTGACACACTATTATTCTTAATTAAATTCAACCTAATTAATTTCCTACAAGCTGTACTGTGGATTAATATATAAAAGTAGCACTTCTTGATGTATATATTTTACAAGGAATTTGTTGTGTGTTTACGTGAAATAAATATTGTTTGGAAAAACTGCTTTTTGTAGCCATAATGTAAGTGCTAGGATGCTACAAACAGAATTCATACTCTATGGTTACTATGCTGGTGGAAGTTTTAAATGTTTTATAAAGGCAATGGTTTTAGTCTCCCAGAAGAGTAGCTGGTGATTTATTTTAGGGCCATTTTGTTAGAGTGTAGGAGCACTAAAAGCCTACTTACCAGTCTTTTTAAAAAGGTGATAATTTCCAGCTATCGAAACTTGAGTGGGAAAAAGAGGAGGAAGGAGAGCTGATGTTAAAGAAAACCAAATAATTATGCTGTATATATCATGTAACACACACACAATGTGAGTGTTTGATCATACTGATAACAGGGCAAAAATCTTGTAGTACTTAGTCCTTTCTTAGGCAAAATTATCATTGAATTCAATAGGGGTTTTGAATGCGAAGGACATAGTAAAGACAACTGGATTTAGCCCATATGGATGAGATTCAATGGACTTATTTTTTACTCTTCATTTTTATTTAAATAAGTGCTGTCCTCAAATGTTTTTAATTTTTCTTTGTTATGACCACCAGACTTGTTTGTATCAAAGAACTGAGCCACAATATATAGCAGTGCTGCTTTTTTGTCTTTTAAGTCAAAATGTCCAATTACAATATTTGCAGATTCTAGCCCTGCATCACTAATGTGAGGATCACAGAGGGTGGTTTCTGATTCATCGCTCAGGATAAACAGAAAGCAAACTAGGGATAGTTACTTGTGTTGGCACCTATTTGCCACCAGATGTCTCCTTCTCTTCTTGCAAGTATATGTTTGGGCAGATGTGTACTGAAAAGCATTTTGTTAGTTAAACTAAAGAAATGAGAGGACTAAAGGGCTATTGAGATATGAATTGATACAAACAATTAAAACAAAGTAAGTAACAGAAAGCTAATATAATTTTAAAGGTTTTCAGTGTAGGTGTAACATCCAAAGCTGAGTCCAACTGCAAAATATATTGTGGAAATAGAGTTCATACAGTGAAAGGGAGATCCTTGCTGCCAAAACCATTGCATTTTGTCCATGTAAGCTTGAACAGAACTTTGACTAAGTGAAATTCACCTCTGTGCAGCACAAAATTGCGATTTAAGTGGTGCATAAGCCTTTTGCTCTTCCTCTGCATTGAGTGGGGGTGGGGAAGATGGAGTTTCTGAATACCAAGATGTCCCCTAAGAACAGCAAGAATGTTGATTCTGAAGAACTGTAAGTATTAGTTATCACATGTTAATTAACATAGAATTTCAGTGGGAGCCAATATAAATCCTACAAAATGGGACAAATATGCTAACCACCTTTAACCTTAATTGGAAGTCAAACAATAGAGTTTTATTCAACTTCAAATAACTGGCTTTTCCACTTAAAAGAGATTTACAATTATCTAAGCATGAGCAAGTCAGCCCTTCCAAACCTTAGACATTGAATTAATCCATAATGTGTTTCTTAAATTAAAGAACAGTCAAACTCTGACCTCGCTTACACCTGTGCAACTTCATTCAGGTGCACAGATGCAAGTGAAAAGCAGAATTTTCAATTTGGAAATGAAAATCATTCTGCATCATGAATAAGAGAGAAATAGAAATGTTTATTTTGTTAGTGTATATGTGGTAGGATACATCTATTGTTTAAGCTTCCATGGATGACACTGAAGTGAATGGAACGAAGTTGGTCCACCATCACTGTTAGTAACAAGTTAATATACAAATGGATTAGTTTTCTTGTCATCATGTAGGTTAACTATCTTCTTGGCTGATGCCAAACACTTGGAGATTGCATGACATCTCACACAGGAAATGTTAACATCAGTTTTAGTTAATGGGCATACTCATATTATAATATGAATACTGTGATTGAAATAGAATACCACATTGCAAGGGTAGAGTTCTGGCAGATAGGATAGACAGACAGGCTAGTAAATGATTGTTAATTAAGCTAGGGAATAGAGCAGTCCAAAACAATTAATACATTGCATACTGTAATATCATCATGTAAAAGATGACCCAAGCCACCTGACGAACCCAAATTCAGAAAATAGGGCACTCTTCCAGTGAGGCTATCTTTCTAAGAATACCTTTCCCGAATGGAGTTGGACATGCTGAGTGCTAATACTGTAGTACAGTTCCAAATACCTGAGTAACTCCCACTGTTTACTATGGAATGAGACATTAAACCATTGGTCTCTTCTACCCATATGTGATAGCTGATAATTTTGCTGGAAAGAATTTGCAAAGCCATTATAATGATTACAATAGTATAATTGTATTGTTTTTTACAGTATTTACAGGAGAAGTAGCAATAATTAAAACAAAAACAAAACACACTTTATAAGTACTAGAAAAGGTATGTAAGTAGTTGGATTTCCCACCCTGCTCTGAATATAGTTTGCATGCACTTTGTATAGCTGACAGTTTACATCCTTCCTGGGATTTGTCTTTATTGGTAATTCAAATAACCACCAAAAAATCTCTGGAAAACATATCCTAAATTTTCTCTCAAAGCTGAGCTACTCCTAGAGTTTCCCTGCAGAGAACTCTCTCTGTCTCAGACCTTAATTCTTACTAACCAAAGAACTACTATCACTTTCCTCATATCCCAGCTGGAGTAAACAGGCCCTGTCTGTCAGCAGGAATCAGTGACCATCTCCTTGCAGGGTACCAACACTTGCTAACAGGGCGGTTCATTGAATGTAGCTTGTCACTGTGTTAAGAGGAGTAAGAAGATATTGCAGAAAGCAAGGGAAAAGAATAGCTCATCAAAGCATAAGCAATTTAGAGTTAATACCTTGGATTTCTCCTAGTTTATTTTGTACCCTAACATTTAAGAGGCTGCCTACTAAACGAATGAGGTTTTACCCCAAATATCTGGGGATCTGAAAGAGAAGGCGAAGAATCATTTCCATATAGTTAAAACTTAATATGATGTACTATGAATCTATTTCTTTTTGTTATCTGTCTAAGACAAGATTCTAGTGCCAATATAAAAAGTAATGGTGGGTATCCCTGATTAACGTCACTGTGAAATATGAAGGTATTCTATATGAGAATTCCTTTACAGTCAACATACTGAAAATTTATAGAGATGGACTTGAGCCAAAACCCAAGATTTAAACCTTCTGGAAGCTTTGGCTAAGTTTGAATCTGTATCCAACCTTTGCAACATGGGCTCAACTCCTCTTACTGATAGTATTCTGAGAGGAAATATTTTTACTACTTGGGAGGTCTGTTTAAAGGAGAGATCTGTAAAAGAATAAAAATATTTTAGGTGAAAAGCTAAGCTGTCTGTTCAAAGCGACCTTGGGAATTTGCAGAGATCTGAAATAAACTGACTAGAATGAAAAAGAATTGCATGGCTTCGACCCTTTGGAATGTTACAAAAACTTGTTAGAAAATGAAATTGGTAGGATAAGCATCTGCCAATCTTTAGGCATTATCTTGAATCAATGCTGAGGCACCATGCTGTATTTAGATCTTCAATCAACTCTCTAATAGAGCTTTGAAGATCATAGATTGGAGTTTAATAAGGCAAATTTAATAGGGCTAAACATTTTAGATTCTGCAGACAGATGAGGGGGAAAGTTATTAAAAACTCAAATTATTCAAATGTATTCCTCGTTGATGTCATTTTAGGCATTGCATTTTAGAAACGGTATCATAGAATTTATTTCAGATACACGTTTATTTAAAAAAGCTATGGAAAGGGTTGAATTTCTGTAAAACTTACATTTTCTGACTTCATAATTTAAGTATTCAAATGACTTTTCCTAGGACTTCCATAACCAGTATTGTATGGAGGAAAAAAAATAGGTGCTACAGCAATTGGTCAAAGACATATAGGGTCTGATTCTGATCTCACTTATCCCATTGAGTAAAACTGGGATCAGGCGGCTGACTCAGGTTCATGGTATCTGATCTCAGAATGAAATGGAATGGTCTCCACCCTTCAGAATGAGAGATGGGTCTGAACCAAATCCCTGGATCCAAACAACCCAGAACTTTGGATCTGACTTTGAACTTCATGATGGCCTCCGTGGCTGTGAATGAGCTAAACCAAAAGCCTGGATATAAACATACTGAGGCTTTGCAAAGTGGAGATCTAAATGTGGATCTGAATACTGCAGCTTGGTTTCATCTGCAATTAGAATCCCGGATGCTGTATGGTGTCTTAATTACAACTCTGCCATTTGTTACTGTTTCATCTCAATAGAGCTGATGGGGACTACAACAGTACCTTACTTCCTATTGAGCTGTTAACTATGTTGAGACCACATAAAATCAGAGTCAAGAGACATTTATTACCTGATCGACAGGAAGCACCTATACATTGTATACAATAACTGTATTTTGTCTTTACAATGCGCCTTTCATATGAGAATCTCAAAGCACTTAACAAACATTAAAGTATTCTGCCTCCAAAAACCCTTGAGAGGTAAATGATTAACATTAACCACCTTCCCAGAGCGGGAAGCTGAAGCACAGAAAGTGTAAGTAAAAAAAATTCTGTCCATACGATTGAAACTATTGGAGCAGAGGGAAGCCAAAGTGGGGCAAGTTCTTTAGGGGGAGGAGGGGAAGGAAGGGGCAGGGACAATTATTTTTTTGTTTTTCTTTTCCAGCAGAAGCGGTTTATGGGTAAGCAGTGTGCAAAATCCTCTGCACTGAGCAGAACAAAGTCCAAAGCCTCATGGGTGCCTACTCTCTTACTCTCAAGAGTAAGATAGTGGCTGGGTGGAGAATGGATGTGTCTGAGAAGACATGGAGTTAATGAGCACAAACCTCCTCCTGGTAAGGGGGCACTTAGCACACATGTCCTTCTTTGGTGTCCCTCTTTGGCCTTGCCTTTGTTTCTAAATGGGAGGAATTTGGTGGCCAAGCAGCAGTGCTCTCATCAGTACAGGGTCAGGCTGCCTATACTGGCCATTACTTTTCACCTGGCAATTCTCTTTCTCTTTTATCCATCACAAGTCAATATCTAGATTGTTCAGCTATTTAACTGCTGCGTCATCGAGGGCTGCAAGGTGTTGATGTCCATCTTCCAATAGTGCACTCCTCCACCACATGTTTGACCATCTGCATTGCTGCCCTGCAGTCAGACTATAAGGATTGGGCTCACAAATGATATGTGCGACACTCTATGCTTGCTCTCTGGAGCATGGAGCCCACTGCCTCTAATAAAGCCATGTTTTACTTGTAAAAATAATACTTTCTGAAATGCTTTTCCTGCTTGTTGATATGTCCCTTTCAATAACTATTTTTCTGTAGTCATGTTACCCCTCTTCTTTCAATCTTTCCATCCCCTTCTCCATTGTAAGTTGTTTGTGTAGTTGCCACCAGTTAACATCTATACCGTGACTGAAAAACATCCTCCAACAGCACTTGATTATTCCTCAAATACACATATGGTGGTGGTTTGATGGATGTTTTTATTTCTTTCCCAGGGATCAAGTTCTTTTATGAGTGACCATCAATTGCCATTCTTAATCAGGAAAAACTCACTCACCTTCGCTTTGCGGTTGCTGACACAACTGTTGGCAGCAGGGATCAAAGCAACTTGACCTTCTTCTTTAAAGGATTAGTGCCTGACTCCTTTCTTTCTGAAGAAAGACTGTGTGACATTTTTCTGCTTAACTACTCCTTTTGATCTTATAAGAAGATGACCTCATAGGACTCTCTTTAAACACAGGGAGCGTAAAAAAAAAAAAAGTAATCCTTTTGTGGCACTCAGGAGAATGCTGTGAGCAAAAGAAATGAAGACCAGAAATGACATGACTGATGAAACAAATGATAAATAATCTGTGTTTTATTTTTTAAAATAAAGTGGAGGAAAAATCTCTCTTTATCGGGCACATCTTCTCCATGTAGACGCCTCAGGAGATATGAAATATTGGTTTGACTTTTCATTATTTTTATTGAGTTTCCAGAATGCTATTTTCAAGACATTTGATATGCTTGTTTCGTAATGCAATACTTACTGCACTAAGCCTTGTTTAATGTTTCCCTAGCCAAATGCTAAATATTGAGGAGCACTGCTGTGCATCATTTATAGGGTGTTCACATTTTTCTTTGGCTGTGGCATTTTGTGTTGCCCTGTACCTCTTATTTAGCTATGATTTTACTACGTCAACCCAGCCTGAATAGCAGTAATAATTAATAATATAATAAATGCAAAATGTCTGTGTTCTATTGTAAAATAAGGACTTAGTTTTGAAGATGTGGCCATAATTAATTTATATTACTGATTTCAAGGACTTTTTCTTTTAACTCAAGTGTCAACTCACATGCAGTAAGTTAAATTATCAGATTTACAAAGCAGTATGGTGCAACTTATTTATAGCAGCTGGGCCTTCAGGGAGTTTAAAGGTATTATGTTCATTTATTTACATTTGCATCCTATTCTCCTCCTCACATTTATAAATAATGTTGTAATACAAATAGCAATAAAACAGCTTGACTGGTGCAGAGTAATTCACAAATTTGAAGTTTTATATTTCTGCAGGAATTTTAACCCTTAACCTCCATTAGCTTTGTTTCTGTTGTTCCACGTGACAAGGCAAAGACATAAAGTCCATAAATTAGCACCTTTTTCTTGTTTTGTTCTTTGCAACAGAATTTTGACTCTTTGTTGCAATAGTTCATCATAGACATTAAGAATGATTATATAAGTATGGGACTATTCCCCTTTATTTTCTGGGAATCCGAGTTTACAGTTATACATCTTCAAATTTCATTCAAATCTATGGAAAATTTCAAACGTACCTATTAGTACCTATCTTTCCCAAAAAAGCCCCTTTCTAGACACTTGGTGTTTTGACTTTGTGTTTTTCCTTGTGTCGTAGGTCTATAAATACTCTGCACCAGTTTTGCTGTCCAGCTCCATTGTACCATACCCAGCTAACTGTCCCTGCCACACACTCAGAGTACAGGTAAGAGTAGATATGGTCCACCCACCTACTATTTTTAAAGAGAGATTTGGTTTTATAATCTTATATGATAAAATGATTATCAATTTGATGTAAAACATGACGCAGCATTAGATAAAATCAAAATAGATTTAATATTGAAGAAATTTTAAATCCAGTAGGACAGTCCTGCATCTGCTTATTTCTCTCAAGCACTGGTGAATGAGAGAGAGTAAAGTTATCTCTGTAAATCTTAGGGAGCAAGTCTCCCTAGACTCCCTTTGAGAAAGAAAATCAAACATTTCTAGAGTTTGTTCTTACAAGACAAATGTATTAAGTCATTTAATTCTCCCCTTCACCTCTAATTTACAGTAAGAAGCACTGTTCAGAAAAATATGAACCTCTTTGCCCCGGAATACTTTGTTACTGTGCAAAGTAAGTGAAACGTCTGGCTCTCCAGGGAATAAGGGCCTGATCTTGCAAGATGCTGAGCGCTCTCCATTCCTTTTAACTCAGTGGAATTAGAGGGCATTCAGAACATCATAGGCAGCACTTGGCAGGATCATGCCCTGCACAGAGTGAACAATACACTTACAGTGCTGCTAACTGTTCCAGATAGTTAGATGTAGTCCACCTTGATTTTGAAATTCTGTTTAAGTGTAGAGAGCAAATCTTATACACGCCCAACAGAAAATCTGTAGAATCAGTGAGTTAATCCAATGACCTTTATAGAAACACGATAGGGCAAGTCATCTAAGGTATTTAAATATATGGGAAATATTAAGAAATTGTGCATGCTATGGGCAGCTTGTCTTTTATTTAACTTCTTCTATCAACTTAGCTAGTGATAATTGCCAGCTCATGAATAATATTTGTACCAAAATATTGGAAGTATGGTCCTCAAAAACCCTCAACTCACCTTGTATTGGTAATAAGGAAAAAAGAAAAACAGCAATGAATCCTAAATCTGTAAATGCACAAACACATTCTGTTACTTTCTATATTTCACATGTTAGTTATCCCTGATCATGCAGGTGTTGGATGCTTTCCATCTTTCACATTTTCAGTCTCTATCCAGCTTTCCTCATGTTGGCTTCTTTTCATCAGCAGTACCCTCATTCCATATCTGGAAGTGACAAATCTATAATCCAGTTGTAAACAATGACTGTTTAACTTGTATTAAAAATAATTGATATGATTAGAATATTTTTGTTATTTCAGTTATTTTTTTAAAATACTGGAAAACCATATAAAACGAATTTTCAGTGTATTAATATTGTATCTGAAGGTACGTAAAATGTGGATTATTTGATAGTGCTTGAGTCTAAAGCATTCTTATGGCACATACATTTTAGAACTGTGGGGGATGGGATATTCAGAACCACTCACTGTTGATCTAATTCTGTTCCCATCAAAGTCAAGAGATCAGACACTCAATTTGTGTAAATTGTCATAGCTCAGCTGAAGTCAAAGAGTTATAACAGTTTACACCAGCTAATGATCTGGCCTAAGGAGTTTTACCATTGTCTTATTGGAAGCAAAGTTAGGCCAATTCTGAGGACTTTAGAATACCCCACCCTAGAACATTAAGGGCAAGGTTGGCTCTAACTGTGCAGAGGAATTACTTCATGTAAGTCCACCCCCTGCATGGTCTGCATGGTAGATTATGGAGCCAGGCATAGGAAGAATGGATGCTCTGTAGGGCTGCAACTCTATCTTTTCTCCCACCTCTGTCTTGAGCAAGTAGGCAGGATGGGGTGGAGAGAGTGAATGGAGCTGTGCCTGTCCCTCTCAACACTAGCCAACAGGGCTGGCTGGTTGGTTGTCAAGTGGGGAGGGTGCTGTATCCAATAAAGTTATAGAAAGCAATGCTTCCCCAGGAGGGAGCCAAAGGGTCTATAAGTCACAATGCCTTCCCAGGGTTCTTCCTTGGCAGATGGCACTCCGAACCACCCCACATTCAGGGCTAGTGGCAGAGTCTCAATTGATTCCAGGTAGAACTGGTAAAATGTTTGAATGAATAGATTTTTGCTGAAAAATGCAGTTTCAGTTTGACCAAAATGCAAATTCGAGTTGAATTCAGTTAATAGTTTAAAACAAAAAAAATAGAAAAAGTTGCAACATTTCAGTTCAACATTCTTCAAACAAACTGTTTTGACTTTTTTCATTTCAAAAAGACGTATCGTTTTGAAATTTAGCTAGATTTTTTTTAAGGTTTAAAAAACACCCAAAAACAAAATGAAAAAAGAATTGTTTTGGGTCAAACTAAATGTTTTGTTTGACCTGAATTCTTCTCATGCACCCAGTTCAGCAAGAAAAAATGAAAAATGTCTGTTTTGGGTCAACCGGAAAAAAATTATTTTCAGATTTTTCAGTTCGAACTCTGAACTGAAAAATCAGCTAGTAGCTCACCTCTAAATCCAAAGTTATCCCAGACTTGAATTAAGGGCCAGATTCCGATACCCTTTCATTGTGAATAAGGATATCAGAGTCTGGCCCTCAGTAATTAATTGTTGTCAATGTTGTTTCTGGATATATGAAATTATAATGTAACATCCATATAGCAATAGTTTATTCAATAAATAGTATGCAAACTAGAGCCCTGATCTTGTAAGTGCTCTTTATGTGGAACTTCCACTGATGATAATGGAAACTCAGACTGTAGATCATTTACAAGATTGGGCCCTAAATTTGCATATATTTTAATAACATTTAATGTGGTCTTAAATCTTTCAATTTTTGTTAATAATACAAACCACTGGAAAGAGAACAAAAACTAAAAGTATGCTTAACTCTAATTTTAGGTTTCAGCTTTATTTAGAAAATACACAAAGGAATTAATTTTGTAGCCCAGAATTAAAAGTGAAATTTGGTCTTAAAAAGAAACAATTAATGAGTGCACCACAGTGAAATCTAGAGCATCTCTTATTTGCTGTTAGCTAATTGCTGGATGTTTTATTCACTCCAGCAGTTTTATTTCTAGCCAACATGATCCTTGACATCTGTTTTGAATTGTTAATAAGAAAATAATGCATTTTTAATAACTGTAACTATTTCAGTAATTCCTTGCTTGTTCATTTTTACATTGTTCAATGTACACTGTAATAATACAAGAGGTTTCTTAAATTTTTGTAATATAAAAAAGAGAAATCACAGTAAGCTAATACATGATGCCAACTCCATCTCGTTGCTTGTTTCTTTTATGTTCAAATTAGCCCTTACACTTTGCATCTTTGTCCTTTTTTTATTCATTCTGAGAAACAGATTTTAAATGGAATACAGTTTGAATAGTTAGACTGTTCAGGGGCAGCAACAATAGTTTGATTTCACAGAGAACAGGATAGAGCTTTAAAACCAGAGGCACTCTAGATTTAAGAGGCATAGTTTCTATATAAGCCTGGTCCATATCCCTCAGTAATTATGTAAATTTGAGTGTAAATGGCAAAGTAATGTAATTTATGGCATAGCTAAGTACTATGTTTTTATTTACTCATATTTAGCTAAGAAATGTTGTTATTTACCCACTGAGCCCTGGTCTGCGCTACAAACTTATGTTGGTATAACTGTGTGACTCGGATGTGGAAAATCTATGCCTCTGAGCGACGCAGTTATACTGACCTAACTCTTGGTGTAGATAGCGCTATGTCGATGGAAGGCATCTCCTGTCGACACAGCTACCAAGTCTTGGGGAGGTGAGGTATCTATGCTGATGGGAGAAGCTCTACCGTCGGTATAGGTAGCATCTTCATTAAGCGCTACTGCGGCGCAGCTGTAGGGCTATATGTGTAGACAAGCCCTGAGAGGGCGAACAGTGAGAATGGCAGGAAAAATAAATAGAGGATCTAAAGTGATGCAGCCTGCCCCTTGTTTGAAGCAGAATGTGCTTTTCCCAACATACAAGTCAGATTTCAAATTCAGCCCTGCTGTAAGCAGGCTTCAATTGGGAGGTGAGCCTGCTACACCAGAGCTAAATTTGGTCACAAGTTGTAATGTACATTCATTTTGTACACCTGCTGGCTGCCAAATTGCTGCATATTATTTTGCCATTCAACTTACTTGACTGTGTGCTTGGTCACTGAATTTGATCCTTAAATGAGTGCCTTCACAAGCTGTGGATTCCACCTACCAATCTACTCTTGTAAAGGGAGGGACTTCCAGGTCTGCTGGATGTAATTACTTGATGCATATGTTAATGCTCATGGTGCTCATGCTTCTGTACATATGATCAATACTGAAGTGGTGAGGGTTGGCTGCAAATAGGAGGATAACAGACAGGGAAGAGTGTGTGTGTGGAAAATGTACATGTGTATATACATACCTGTATTATATGTGTGTATATAAGCATGTACGTATTACCGCAACTGGACAGATTTGCTTATCATTAATGGTTGAAAGACATATTAAAATAATTGTTTGAAAGGCTGAATTCCATTTGATCTGATTCCTTTCTTCATATGAATATGATTTCTTTGTTTTGCTGTGCATGAAATGACAGCTCCCAACCACAGTCCTCCATCCACCCTCTTCAGTTTTCATCCCTGACATTTTCGGACTAGGTGCCTTGTCATATCCAAAGATGATTTCTAAAATCTTGAAACTGGAGGGTTTTTTTTCTTTTTCTTTTTCTTTTCTTTTTTCCCCAGTGGTGCCTGTGAAAACAAAAAGATATTGCAAAGGATATTATAGAACCAAAGAAACCCCATCATTTTCTTGCACCCTCTGCCTGCATAATGTTTAATCAGCACCTCTGTGAGGTAAAAAATTATTCTTCTGAGAATACTGTACTTATTTTGAAATTCCATGCAGAATTTTTCAGTTTTAACCAGAAATGCTGGCTAATATGTAACAAACCACTGTATCAAAAATAGCAGAAGAATTGATCATACTTATGTTTATCCGTTTTGCCTGTGCTAGTGGTAATCAGTGTAGCCAGATATGACAGCAATGGTTAACATGGAAATCCACCCTCCAGTAATAAACCAAATGCCTAGTTGCTAACTGTTGATGTATAAGTAATAGGTTTCTCTTTCACAATCAGTTTTCTCAAGAGTTCTGTGAAATAGTTGCATAGTCGGCACAATCAGGGAAAAATCCATTTTTGTTAGTTTCCTGCAAGTGAAAATTCGCTCATCTTTTGTAGGTTAAAATGACTTTTTCCATCCTTAGATTCATTTCCCTCATTCAGCTGAACTACAGTGTATCCCAGTCTGAGAGAAAATACCCCAAATTCCTCTGTAAAATATCACATAGATGCCTTTTGGTCCTAGAATGCCTTATCTTTCTGGAAACCCCCTAACTTCACAATCTAATAGTAAAGGTGTTCTTTTGTGGTTTTCCAGCCAAAGGTCCATCACAGACACAGATGTGCTCCAATGAGCTACCTTTTGCAGAATACATTAAGTAGTTAAGGTAACAGTTCACAGTTCAGGCCTCACAAAACATAAGCAGTTGTTGGGAAGGTATCTTCATTTCAACTAAAAAGCAATTTGCTAATTATGACTTCTTAACACATTTTTCAGTGTTGTAATTTTCTTGTTTAAAATTCCATGTAAATGCCAAACGATCTTATTCCAAACTGATCAGAATGATAAAAATGACATGACTCATACAAATTGGAGCAGAAGTTCATCATTTTGATGGTTCCCAAGAGAAATATAGCAATTCCAAACAGAGAACCAAAGAATCACTCAAACTACATATTCTGTAATAAGAGTTTTCAGTGCCAACAAATATGATTTTTATTCTGTTTAAATTGTCAAATTGCACAGGAAAACTAGTGTAAAAACAGAATAATACCTGCAATTTCTCCAATTGCTGACCTACAGGATCTAGATATGGAAAAACTGCAATCTACATGTTTACAGCCATTAAACTGTTAAAAGCAATTGGTAGACTATCATGAGAGGTACTCTTTGTCTTTAGATTTTCTGGTTTTCTTTCCTTCATTGTATTCCTTTCCATCCTGCTTCTTTATCCTGCTATTTAGTTAAAGAAAATGACCACTGGTGGTGGTGTTACTGGTAAAGAAGTGACATTGTGAAAGCTTCCTGATAAGCTGGCATCATTCCTCTACTTCCTCACACCATAGAGTACAATATAGCATTACAGATGTAGGTATTCCAGACTGCTTTTGTAATTTAATAGCAAATATAACTTCTGATTTGTAGCACTATTCATGATGCTGGCAACTCTGAAGACAAAGTTCTACCTAGCTTAAAAGAAAAAGGAGTACAGTTCTATCTGTAAGAAATACTTCTACCTGTAAATCAGCATGTCAAAAAATTATGTCTCCACTCCTACATTTTCAATGAAATATGTTTAATGGAAATCCTCATGAAGTGTTTCTCTTTGTTCAGTTAAAACCAAGGATCTCTATTTCTACAATAGACTTGGGGCGGAGGGAGAAATTTAGTGAATTGTACACTATAGATATTTGAGAACATTTTTCTAGTGGTAAAAATATAAATTACCCTTCTAAAAAGTAGGTAGGCACTTTGATACAAAGCTTTCCAACTCAAACAGACTTTGCTGCCATAAACATTAACCTGGGCTTGTGCTGTCTTTTGATTATTGCATGAAAACTATAGAAAATGTGGCCTAGCACTTAGCACCATGTACATTCTCTCAAAGATTCTTATGAGCAGTGCAACTGGGATACCTTCCATTGCTTACAGATGGGCTGTACTGTTTTTAAATACTGTAGCTGAATTCTCCTAACATTGTTCCCTTGTGATTCTGTTCCCCTCTCTCTCTCTCTCTCTCTCTCTCTCTCTCTCTCCTTTTTTACCCTCCTTGGCAGGGAAGATAATGTTCTCCACCAGTTCTGTTGTCCACCTTCTGGGTCTAGTAGTCCATCCTCAAGATAACAAAGAAGCTCTGGGTCGCTAAGTCGGCAGTCAGAGTGCCACATCTGTATATTCCATCTCCCTCCTCTTCTTTCTCTTGCTGGTGTGTATGGGACTGACACTAACTTGCATGGAGACACTAAACATTCCGGTTTACATCAAATTTTAAATTACTCAGAATGCCTGGTAACTTCCACTCTGCATTTTCTTCTCCACGCTTTCATTGCTCACTTTTTTGTGTCAAATGATTAGAATGCATAAGCAGTGTAAACAAAAATGTAAAATGCACAATATATTTTGAACCAAAATAAACAGTGCCATAAATCTCCCAGTGTCCTGTACATTTTGTTATCACATGCAGTCATAATGATTTCTTATAGGCAATAGATATGCTAACTAATGTGATTTATTTTCTTTCAAACAGATTTTTGTTCTCTCATAATGTGTATTGCATTATGCCTTTTGGAACAATCATGAATGCATATTTCAAAATTGGTCTCTAGCTGCATAGTTCAGATCCAAATCTGAATGTGACCAGTGTTTAGGGATGTTGGAGTCTGGGGCTTAGATTCAACTGTTCTACTACTGTCGGTGTCTTCTGACCATTCCAGTGATTCAGGCAGATATATATTGTGGCTGTGGAACCATATTTGCCTCGGCTTTGAACAGCTGATTTATCAATTATTTTTAAATGTCTGTAAATCTACCAGTTGTGTATTTAAATATGTTTGTGAAACAGTCATATTCTGTATTAGGCACCGATCAACACATCTAACTGAATACAGTATCTTTCTCTAAGCTATATATAGTATCATGCAAAGGCCCAGGATGGTTGTCCTTGGACAGGTACTTGGTAGGTGGAAAAGGGGTGCAGCCAACACATACCAGCTGTAAAATGACTGTTTGTTTGAGGGCTGCAGCTGTTTGGGCCTACTAAACTTAAAGGGCCAGCCACAGAAAGGCATGCTGGGAAATAAAGGTCCTATAAAAGAGCAGCCCTGCTTTTGGGATTGAATGCATCTCAGTTTCATGTAGTTCCCAATCAGGATTAGCAGGGAGCAGAGAAATCACTGAAGAAAGTGTTCCTGGGGAAATGGTTACTTTGGTGCTGGGTCTATCACACCCCAAGATATAATTCTAAAAGATATGAAGTATCTGGGGTTTAAATGGAGTTAGAGGAGGGAATGGGGGCAGGATGAAAGGCTTGCAAAAAAGTTGATGTTTTTAATTGTAATTATATGTGGCTTTAAGGACGGGATGGAAAGGATTGGAATCAGTAGGAACAGGCAAGGAAGCAGACTAAGACAAGGCAGGGTAAGGGTCGTCATATTCTTCTCGTTTCACACTATGCACAATTCAGGGTCCAGTAATGGCCTGAAATGTGCCTGTGTGGCATCTGAATCTGTGCATTTGGAGGACAGAAAATAAGGAATTTGTTCTTTGGGGCAGTTTTTGACTGCCTCCTCAATTTTTTCTCCTAGTTACCCCGTGTAGTGCCTCTCCTTAGATTATTCGTTTACTTAACTTCATGACCATGTGTGTCATGTCACATATAAATGTGTCACGTACCTGGGCAAGGATTTGGCTATAAGGAATGCAAACCCTGGTATTGTTTGTCCATTTGTAAGAGATCATACACTACCCTCGATCTGTGTGTGCAGATTGAGAGCAGTATTTGGTTTGAGCCCAGTCCTATAGCATTACCCTGGATTTAATGGGCATTCATTCTCTATAAGGACTTTGCAGATCATGCATGCAGAAATTGTTTTTTAAAGGATTTCTTCTTTTCATACAGAAGTATCAGTGTTCTCATGTTTACCTTGTTAGGCAGAGGAGAACATTCAAATGTCTGGATGTCACTGACGTTTTCTTAGCCTTTTATCTCATCTATTAATTAGGCAGGGATTTCTCACAGACTTGTTACACATGGCTAGAAACAGTAGGGATTTGTGGTATTTTGACTTGCTTATCTCTGTCACCAACATAAACAGTAATTACCTCTCTCCACTCAGTGTACTGATCTGAAGCACAATAATTATTTTCTTCCATAGGCTGCGATTTATGGGATCTTTTCATCTGTATTTTATTTATTTATTTCTGTAAAGAAAAATAGAGGACACACTTGTTATAGACATGAAAGTCCAAAAGCATTCATTCTGCGTGCCAGTCCTTTTGCATTGTAGAGAAAGCATCATCCTGAATGTAGTTACACTTAATACTGCCTCTCATGAGAAAATGCAATCCAAAGCAGATCTGTGCTATTGTCTGTGGCAAAGAGAATACGATCACTTGGTGTAATCTGCATTTTGCCCTTTCCAGTTAGAGGCAAAATTTGTGTTCTTAGAAATTGTTGGCATACAAAAAAAACTCTCGGGTCGGTATTTTCGAACCATGCATTGTTTTGCACTGGAAAAGCTGACCTCCGCTGATGCAGTGAAAGTCAGATATGCAGAAGTGAACATTTTCCTTTTTAAATAAATCATGGCTAGCTAAATAAAACATGCTGTATATCTCAGGCTTTAGCATGGGAACATAGAATTCTTTTCTACTTAATTTGTCTAAATTTTAAGCAGATGACCTAATCCCTGCACATTGTCATAAAATGGAAGGGAAGGGCTGCATTGAAAACTGTATTTCCATTTTCTTCTGACTTCTATATACTTTTTGAAAAGCTTCATAGTTGGGAATGTAGATGCTGCCTCTAGTTGTGCATGAATTAATTGTTCAGCAAATTGACCATAACATATACATCTTTGATATGGAAGTCTGGGGGGGAGGAGGGGGAGGACATTTAACTGCTGTTCTCAAGCTTTATTGGCTTATTTTGTATGAATGCATTCCAGGGTGCCCCTGCATTAAGGGTTGAAGAAGAGCTGCCGCTTTGATAGTTTCACATAGAAAATGTTTTATTAGGCATTTGCAAACTGGTATCGATTAAGATCTGGATCATTTTTATTTTTTATTTTTGAATACAGAGGCTTCTTTTGTGATTATATTAAACTTTTAGACATGTTTCTTTTTTGGATAGTTTTGACTTCAATGAACATACATAATAAAGCCTTCAGTTCTTTGCATGCATTCCAACTGCTGCTTACTTTCATTTGCCTTCTGCAGATATGAAGTTAACTTTCAACTTCTCTGACTGTAGGACATACTTTACTATGTAGCAGCTCAAAACGGTTTCCATATTTGTATTGTGTATTTGAACAATATAGACTTTATATACCACTAGGTGGAGCAGAGGAGTTCAAACTTGATAAATTGAAGAACCTATGATCCAAAAGTAGACTATCTAAAAATAACTTTCATTACTTGGAAAATCTAAATTTTGTATAACTATGAGTAAAAGAATTGGAAAAGTTATTAAAATGGAAAAGTTGTTTGCAGAAACAGTTCCTTATAGGTCTTATTAAAGATTCAGATCAACATTTTAAAATTTTCCCAAGATCTTAACTAACTCAGGGTTCCCAGAAGATAAGTGGTTCAATTTCATTGTGGTTAGAAAGCTCCTTACTTGAAACAGACACATGGAAATGACCTGTAATTCCAACATGTGCCAATTAAAATGTAAATTATTATCATTATTATTTGTATTGAAGAAGTTCTTAGAAGCCCAGTCAGGGATTGGGGCCTGATTGTTCTAGGCACAGTTGCAAACAGAAAGACCCTGTCCTAAATGCTTTCAATCTGTGTAAAGCCAGTTGATTAAAACTGTGGAGTGTGCTAATGACATATGACATTGTCATTCCAATGTAGACACAGTTTAAACAGATGTACATTTGGTTCAGTTGTTCGTTGTTTTGAAAATTGCTATTCAATGCTTCATGCTCATATTACATTTAAATGCTCAGTTTGGTGAGTCATGCATAACCATTGCTTTTAATCTTTTCATTACAAATGCTAAATACAAGTTTGCAAAGTATAGAAACACTACAGTATGAAAAATGCTATGAATCACTATAATAGAAATACAAAATGCACCTTTTTATTTGCTATTAGGTTTGTAGACATTATGAGTATTCTAATCAAGAATATTTTTATGAGCAAAAGAGACAGATTTTGTATGACACTAATATTCCTGCAAATGGTTGCTAGAGGGAGCTCTGGTGCAGTGTATTTCAGAGCTTTCACAGTATTTACTCATGTGCTTTACTGTCTTTTTTGAAAGCATGAATCACAGATAAAAAGGAATTAATCTGTGTTAACCTGCATCTTTATGCACTCTAAATATTATTTGTTGCTTATGCTGGAGACAGAAAGAGTGCCATATAGACTGACAAAATGTGCATGTTTTCCACCATGCTCCATACATTTTTCTTTGCTGAACACTAACACTCTGTATTAGTTTATTAAAGTTACTGACCATATGCATTTTGTGGTCTTGATAGTTTTCATTGTTAGCCAGGTGTATATGGCTCTCTCCCCTATTAAGTTAATATAGAATTTATCCTTAGGAAAGTGCCTCTGACTCATGAAGTTGATAACAGTACAAAATACTTACGTGGAATCTTCTTTGAAAACTATGCTGGGCACGTTTTTCTGGGACAAAAACAGCAGCAAGATATAAAACAAATATTTTGGATCCACCTGCATAATTTCATTTACTCCAGTAGAGTTATTTCTCATGCACATGGCCATAATCAAAGAAGAGTCAGGCCCTCCATTTATAAGTGATATGTACATGTTAGGTTTGTCTCCCTTACAAGCAGTTTTAAGAACATCTGGTAGATTCAGTCAATTTGTGGATACTCCTAAATTTACAAAATGGGCATTGCAACCAGTTAAGTAAGTACTGTTGTTTGGTTGGGGAAAATCTGTAAGCAGACACAGCTGCAAAGAAAGTCTGAATCATCTAACACAATAACAACCCCGTTGAGCTGAGTCATATTAGAAGTTTGCTTTTTCTGATGGCTGAAAAAGATAGACTTGACCTCCTCTATGAAATGAAATTCCTAGGTCTGTTGATGCACAAGATGATCTTAAAGGTCCAAACTGATTTTAACCAGCTGTTCTGGGGGGGTAAATATCCTTAGCAGATATTAGAAGGAGGCAAGCAGCATGCTGTGATGAGTACAGCAGTGGACTGAGAAGTAAGAGACCTATGATCAAATTTAGTAGGGACATAAGTAGGCACAACTGCTAATGAAGTCAATGACAGTTGTGGCTGTTGATATCTGGGCTAAATTTATCCTCCTCGCTCCACCACTAGGTAACTTTGGATGAGTGATTTAATTGCTCCACTCTTCAGTTTCCTCATCTGTAACAAAGGGAATGATAATATTTACCAATCCTTGAAATAGCTTTGAGATTCTTAAATGAAAATCTCTTTAGGTTACTCTTTGTGTGACTGTCTGGGACAGTGGGTAAGGATAATGACTGAAGGAAAACAGAGGGCATCTATTCATTTATTTGAACATAAGATTTAAGCTCCTAAATTAGTTGGTTGTTGTGACACTGAGTGCAGCAACACCTAAATACCTTTAAAAATATGGGCTTAAATGGTCACACAGGAAGTTTGTGGCAGAGGAGGGAATTGAATCTAGAGCTCCAAAGTCCAGGCTAGCACCCTAACCACTGGTCCATCCTTCCTCTTCAGGAATTCTAATGGAAATCCTTCCATAGATTTAAATGAGTGTTGGATTAGGCTCCTAAATGAAGATGTGGCACATTTTAAAAAGTGACACTGTCTTCTTGTATGTCAGCCACATTGCTGATGCTTTTATAGATATGTAATGTATATTTTCTTTGAAAATCCCAAGTGCATATGCAATATCAATAGATGCCATGGTAGATACAGAGAATTAAAAAAGAAAGACAAAGTTATAAAAACTGACAGCTGAGTGGAGTAGGAGAGAACAAGACATAAAATAATGGAGCATTTATTTGGTTTTATGAGCTCAACCTGAAGTTTCAAGGTCAAATTGTCAAAAGCACCATGCAAATTGGCCCTTGGAGTGTCTGTGAACACAATCATTTGTGTTCACAAAGACAGAAACTGGATGAACAAATGGTATTTACAAGGATAGGCTGGGTAGTTAGAAGTCCAAATGCCCAACATGCATGTGTAACTGCCATTTGCCCAGACAGATGTTCTTTTTGTTATTGCAGGTGAAAACAATTTATGCACAAAATGAAGGGTTTTATTGAGGCCTTTTAGGGAAAACATGGCTGTATTTTAATTCTATTTTTTTCCTAATTTCTAATGTTTGTTTACTGTATTTTGGGTGGTTTCCAATTCCATTATGGTTATTCATTTACATTTCATTCATTGTATTGTCCATATGTATTTTGTGGTCTTCCACATTTTTCAGCTGATGTACCCATACAATAAGACAGATAAAATCAATCCAGTCTATGATCCCTGAGTGTACAGCCCAATATTTTCAAAGAAATTTGTTCTCTTCCTCCCCCCTTCCGTCCTCCTCTCCTGGGAACATTTCCCAAGGAGTCACTCAGAGCCCTTCTCTTGAGCAGCTGTACACTTAAACCGATCTTATTCGATGTCACCTTGGATGAAAAAGTGTGACAGACACAGTAACTGACCCTTCATCATAAGATCATAGTAGGTGCTGCTTGTGTCAGAAAAGTCACTTTAAAATAATTCCCACAGTCCCTGTGTTAATCAGGTGACATATTTATAACATTGGAGAGAATGGGTGATTAGCCCATTGTGTATTCTCTTGGATGCAGCAGATGTTTCTAACAAATAAGTTTGCTTGCTTGCTGGCCACGAAGTGTCTGATTAAAGCAACTTCCCTCTGCTTTGTTCTTTGTTAATCTGTGAGCTGTCAGCTGAGGCCTGTCGATATCATCTGGCCATGAAATTGACAAAATTGCTACTGTAGCCTCCAGAACTCATCATTAAACAAAGCTTCTCCTCAAACGTGTTTGGCATTTTTTAAAATCCACATATACACATCTTCTATTTTTAATCATATCTTTCACAAAAATATTTTTAAAACCCTTTAATAATTCACTGGCTATCAATGAAAGGGTATTTAATCTACTGTTGCAAATAAATTGCTGTAGTGGCCTTTTTCTTCTCTGTAAACTGGTAAATTAAATTTGTATCAATTTAATGCTGTCACAACTACTAAATATATTCCATCTTCTAAAAGTGGTACATTAATTTTGCCATGGAGATCCTTAGCTGGGCTGTTATGGTAGCAAAATAAATGCTTTTATTATAAACACAGTCTCCAATTAAACAAGGTGCCTCCTATCACAAGCTCATGGGTTGGAAAATATCTTGTTCTATACAAACAATTTAGATTTGTTGTGGCTAGAGGCAAAGATGAAAGTGGTGGCTGCTCCAGCCAAATGCTGCATTGTGCTGCATTTGACTGATTATTTGTCTCATCATTGCTATAACACTTAACTTTCAAATGCCAAAGAATTAGAGCCTGATTAACAAATGTGAAATTAAGGAGAATTGCAGCTATGTTAAAACCTGTCTGGGACGGGAGGCTTAAAAAATAAGGAACACATTTTTCTAGACCATTTTACAGCTTCACTGTAATTATCTGTTTTCCCTGTTTTGAGCTAAAAATAGCAGGAAGAAAACATGTTCCAAATTCTATGCTTGGTCTCCTGCAGGTAGCAGGCAGGGAGCCATTGGTCATCTCTGGTGGACAATGCAGTGTTAGAGGCATCCCACATCATCTTTGTCTGCAAACACATTGTCATATTTTTAGTGTCTGTGGATACAACAGACACGTTCTACAGCTACGCAGAAAATGCCTTTTGGAATTTCAAAGTCAACTGAGCAATCATTTTTTAAAGCCTATATCATGCAATCAAATTTCATTGTGAAAACTTAGGTGGTGTAATTATTGCTACAGCAATGGACTTGAGCAAAATATACATCGTACAGTATTCATACACGCCAGATGATATTTTCAGACTTGCCTAGATGATCAGAATGCCCAATTATCATTAACAGGAATATCAAACATCTTATGTAGCTTTGAAAATCTCAATCACCATGTATAAAGTCACTCTCAACCACTGTTTTTCTGAGACAGCAAAGGTGGCCTTTCAACCAGTTACTATTCTATAGACTGTCTCTCCTAAATTTGCTCTGTATATTTCCCAGCTGAAAGATGAGCTAACGGTCAAAATATCACATTTTATCTTTTCTGTTTCCAGCATGCACTGTACTAAACTCCCTTATTGATAAATTGGAGAGGGTTCAGAGAAGATCCATATGAATGATTAAAGGATTTGAAAACATGCCTTATAATGATAGACTCAAAGAGCTTAATCTATTTAGCTTGACAAAGAGATGGTTAAAGGTGACTTGATTACAGTCTAAGTTTCTACATGGGGAACAAATATTTAATAATGGGCTTTTCAAGCTAGCAGAGAAAGATATAACACAATCCAATGACTGGAATTTGAAGCTAGACAAATTCGGACATTTTTGACAGTGAGGGTAATTAACTATTGGAACAATTTACCAAGGGTTGTGGTGGATTCTCCATCACTGATAATTTTTAAATCAAGATTGGTTATTTTTCTAAAAGATCTGCTCTGGGAATTATTTTGGGGAAGTTTTGTGGCCTGTGTTATACAGAAAGTCAGACTAGATGATCACAATGGTCCATTCTGGCCTGAGAATCTATTAATCTATTTCGCAGTGGACATGCTGATGTAGCACTGATTGTGTTTGTTTTCAGGTTCTATAAAAAAATTGCTGGTTGCATGTTGTTTGATTTACCATTTGCTAATCCTCTTCTTCCAGAAAAAAAGATGCTTTCAGAATTCTATCCCCATTATCAATCCCCAGGGTTTGTAGCCAACTATAAGAGGGGAACTATTAAAATGTTCACAGTACTCTTCATACTGGTATTTGGATCTGGTATTTAAGGGACGTTTCATCTTATGATTGACTGACTAAAGCAGCACACAGGAATTTCATTCAAAAAGTCTGTTGAATGAAACATTTTTTAAATTGACATTCCTGTACAAATATAATAGGTTCAATCTTATTTGAATCTTATTAATGTGCTGTAATTGGAAACAGCACCATCAATCATAATACTTAAGTATTGTGTACGTAGTTCTTTAAACCCCTTAGCAGTTTATATGCAGTAAGTGTCTTCCTGGGAAATAAAGGGCTTGTTTGCACTGGTCCATGATAAACATTCTTGGTAGCCTGCACCGTCATCTCAAACATTAATTGAATTAGATTGATTTTGTTGTTGTTTGTTGGCATGCAAATAAGCAGTGGACAATGTTTGACTGTAACCACTGAATCTATAGGAACTCATTGAAAACTATACGAATTGGTGATCTGGGTTACTGCTGCCCCTATAGAACCAAAGCAGTGTTGTGAAGGCCTGTGGAAAAATTAGATTCCAAGGCCCAGACTACGGCTCATGCTGTCTGTTTTCACATCTGGACAGGTGTCTAAAGGGGAGTAAAATCCCCTCTATATCCCTGCACAATCTCTCAGGAGCTTAGGTCCAAGCATGTGGGAGTGAGGAGGTGCAGTATGCTAACTCTCTACACATCGCCTCAAGGAAGAGGGCCGGGAATGGATGTAGAAGGGTGGGAAATAGGCAGAGCCTTGATTTCATGCACCCAAAGTGCTGACCAGTGGAGTTGAGCTGGGAGGTGGAAATTTATTTGCTACAGGTGTGGGTCAGTAGCAGATTACTACCTGCTGGAACAAGGTGGGAGCAGGGAAGGAGTCCTTCTTTGCGGTACCCCTATGGTAGTGCATATGTGCACCACCCAATAGCAGGTTAATTCTAGTCATAAATGTATTTGATATTTGAACTGACTTTGGTTCCTTCTGTTGTCGGTGGCTATAGTGTTTGAGAATGTAGATCTGCAGGATCTCCTGCAGAAATCTCCACACTCCAATGACATTTTTAAAGGATACAGTCAGAAGGAAATTGTGCCATGCTCGCAGGAGATAATGTAATGGAGCTTTGGGAGACAGCCTGAGCTGCTGTCTCACAGACTTCACTTCCTCCTTTTATCTTCATTTCATTGTCAGTCACATTTGTGCGATATTGTCTGTTTCTGGCACTGCATGTAAGAATAATGGCAGTGCAACTGGAGATGGGAATATCCTGCTAGAAAGTATTCACAAACATTTATTTGAATAAAGCCACAAATCCACTTGAGGTTTACTCATTTCCTTTTATATTCATTTTCTGTGATTATTCATTTAAGTGACTTTGTGTGTGCATATGCGCATGTGTAAGAATATTTGTAAAAAGTAAAAGTCTTATGAATACTTATGAATGAGGGTTTGTACTGAAAATAGTTGAGCAATTTCAAAATGGTTGCATTAGTTTTCCTCTACTGTTTAGGGAAAGCAGTAGCATGTGACTTAGGTTATCAGTCACATACCAAGAATAGTGCCTAGTCAAAGACATCATCCTTCTCAGAATATATAATTCACACAAAAAACCCATAGGCATACAGTGTTCAAGCACTTTCAAATAATGACCAAATTAATAAACATCAGTCTGTTCACAGATGATTAATAAATAGAAAAAGGACTAAAATGCTCAAACCCGATATTTCTGTAAATAATTTAGCCTGTTCTGATTGTAGTAAACATCCTTATATATTCATTACGGAAAAGAGACCATCTTAAACTTGGTACATAGGGGGAGAGTCAGCCATGAATTCCTAACCTTCTGCTTAAAGAAAATTTGATTTATTTCCAGTTGTTCTTATGAAATCTCAGTCACATATTTCTTTACTCATCTAAAATATTGTATCTTAGTCTTAGCACATTTCCATAGGTACAACAGTAATATTTTATATGTAATTATTAAAGGCTAGCCAAACTATCGTTAGAAATATGGGCTTTGACTAAATCAGACTTTTTTTGCATTCTGATAAACCTCTGTGAATTCCTTTTTTTACTCATGCAGCTGTACAATTATATTAGTATATCCATTGCAGACATACGTTTAGATAATTGTAAAATTTAGTGAAATTAAATCCAAGCTGAAAATCTGCCCCCTTGCCCAATTCTAGTAATTATCTAACCCACCACTCATTGAGAAATATCCAGCCATATTGTTAAACAAGGCATTTTCAAACATTTCAATTCTCAGATTACATTAGCATCCTGGACACTTGCCTCATGAAAGATTAAACACAGTAGTTCTGGAAACTTTTAATGTCTGTAGATTATATACAATTGAATGCCAAACATCAGCAATACATTCTCTCTTCCTTTTTTGGAAACGTAAATAAATTTCCATGGTGTGTTATGTGGATAAGTTTTGTTTTATGGTTCCTAAATTAAGAAATCAGCAGAGAAATCAGGAGAGTTTGGACTGGCAATAAGAATAGGCAACAAGCAGCAGATCTGTACGTATTCCTTCTTGGGTAATGAAAATGCTGTTCAAGTAATGAGGTTTGCTAGAAATTGTATTTTAATACGAACCGGCTAGTTCTTATGGTGAACTGTCATCTTGAGTGGCACTGATCTGGACAGTCAATAAGGATCAGATTTTCAGAAGATTTTGCATCAGTTGTTGGGTGTCCATTTTAAGACACATTGGGTATGTCTACATAGCAAAAGCTGTGGCTGGGTTAGCCGACTCAAGCAATGAAGACATCACAGGGTGGGCAGTAAAAGCCCAGCACAGTCCTGGGAACATCCTTAGCTAAGTAGCCTGCTTTGAAGCCTGTACTGTGCAATAACTGGATTCAAGCTAGCTCAAGTAAGCTAGCCCCTGCACACCTTTTGCAGTGTAGACATATCCTTTGTGCCTGGTTTTCAAAGCCACAGAGGCCATGCAGCACCTTTGGATTGCACCTCTGCATTGCAGCTGGCTAACCGACACATGCTAGCAACGCTCAAGCTATGGAGCTAAAAATATGAGTGTAGCCGGGGGTAGCATGGGTTGCATCTCAGGGTAGCTGCCTGAGTAAATACCAAGAGGGTTCTGATACGTTTCTGCTTAGGTGGCTAGCCTGAGCTGCCACTCTGGTTACATGG
Organism: Emydura macquarii macquarii; assembly: GCF_026122565.2. Lineage (NCBI taxonomy): Eukaryota > Metazoa > Chordata > Testudines > Chelidae > Emydura > Emydura macquarii. The sequence continues at coordinate 2,271,873 of NW_027131105.1, read as the reverse complement.
CAGTTTTTAGTGCATTAGCTCAGAGATAGCAGAGATAGCACTTGTCCGTTGACCCATGCTGAGAAGTAAGTTCCTAACTGCAGTGTAGACATAACCTTAGCAAATCCGATGCTGGGGTCTCAAGTTGGGTGTCCATCACTGAGGCACAAAATTAGTGAATTCTTTTGAAAAAGTAGCTGCTGGCACTTATGCAGGTGAAAAGTCTTGGCTGGCAGAGTTAACAACATTTGGGAATGTGGGGGAAAAATAACCTACTGAAAAGCAGGTCATCTTATTTCCTCTAATGCAATGGTTCTCAACCTTTCCAGACTACTGTACCCCTTTCAGGAGGCTGATTTGTCTTGCGTGCTCCAAGTTCCACTTCACTTAAAAAGACTTGGTTACAAAATCAGACAAAATACAGAAATGTCTCAGCACGCTGTTACTGAAAAATCACTTACTCTCTCTTTTTTACCATATTATTATAAAATAATCAATTGGAATATAAATATTGTACTTACATTTCAGTGTGATACTTACCATATAATATATAGAGAGCAGTATAAACAAATCATTGTGTGTGTGAAATTTTAGTTTGTACAGACTTCACTGGTGCTTTTTATGTAGCCTGTTTTAAAACTAGGCAAATGTCTAAATGAGTTCACGTATCTCCTGAAAGACCTCTGCGTATCCTCATGGTACATGTACCCCTGGTTGAGAACCACGGTTTTAATGCTTCTAGTAAAATCCTTTCTTGCATGAGATTCAACCACAAAGTTTAAACTAGAGCTTTTTTTATTGAGCTTATTTTCCTTATTGCCCCAGTGTTAATCGCTACTGAGTTGGGGATGAAGGTCACAGCTTTATTTATAATTAATCAAATTCCATTACCCTTATGTAATTTTGCCCATTCTGTGTAGTCAATTTACAGGCTCACCAATGGGCAGACCTCTCAAAAGTGGTAAAGCTACCCCTATGCTTTTATTGGGTGTCTGAATACAACAGTAGTTCCCAATCTAAATATTGTGTGATTACTTTGTGGTCTTGCTAAAATAACTTGGCTTCTCACCTTATTGCTTACACTATAAATCTGACTGTAACTTACCGGCTGGAAGGCGTGATGGAAGGATGAATGCTTGGGTGTACTCCTATAATCACACTGCAGCCTTTCCTGAATTCCTACACAGATGAAATCCTAGAACCTTGTGACATAGCGTTCATCCCTAAAGCGGAGGAACAGAAAGGAAAGGAAACATTTTGTTTGCATGCAGACCAACATAAATTACACATATTTCCGGCATGTCGGATGGAAAATACATTCAGAGACTTCCTAGACCTTTGTCTTTCTTTGGTTTGTTCTTTCCTCTGAGGCGAATCCTCTTCAGGGCACTTAGCCATTTGTTACATGGTAGATAGAGAGCCAGCAAAATATTCTAATAAATCAGCATGTCCCCCAACAATGAGTTAGTAGGGGTAGGCTCATAGAATCCGGTCTTTGAACAATTAGTGAGTCTCAAAAGCCTACCTGGTTCTCAGGGGTGCAAAGCATGCTGTGATTTACCACTGGGAACTCAACAGTCTGTAGAGGGAGTCTCCCCCTCTTGCCTGCACATGCCCGGCAGAACTGCATGGAATCTTCAACTCTCTATTAGGTCAAGTTGAGGAAAGTTTTCCCATTGTCAAAGGCAATTAAACACATGGTTATGCACTTTCCTGGACTTCTGCCAGGAAATATGTAGTACGGAAGCATGTGGGGATTAGAAATTAGAAAAATGGAGAGACAGAAAAGCAATTTAGAAGTATATGGGCTACATGTTCAACTGTAAACTGATGCAGTTCTGTTGATTTCAATGCAACTGATGTCAGTTTACACCAGCTGCAGATCTGGCCCCTATTTTTTAAAATCTTTCCCAGTTTTTTCCCATTTACACCTATGTAACCCCAGTGAAATCAATGCAATCAAGTTTTCTAATTGCTTTGGTTATAATGATCTTTTCCTGGTGATGGATGAAGATTACACATTGCTGCTTATTTTTTCAGATCTGTCATCTGCCTTTGATACCGCTGTTAATGAGATTGTGATGACATGCCTGTGATCTCCAGCACAGGTAGAGAGGATAGAAGAGTTCTGCTTCTTTGTTTCTGAGAGAGGCTAGAGGGTAGCATGTAATTTCTTCTCCACGACAAAGGCTCTCACATATGGGCACCACCTTCAACCCTCCTGTTCAAAATGTCTTAGTCCTTGAAAGTGTTAGTGAGGAGTTACAAGGTCTGGTCCCCTCAGTAGAGTAACACCCAGGTCTCTCTAATCTGAATTGACTGGTCATTAGTTTTTGGGTGGAGTTTAACTTCATTGGTTTTAACTCGGCATACATTAAAGGTTTTGGTACCTGGCTCACTCACAGACTGCCTCTATCCTCATAGGATACTACTGCAGTTGCGGTCAGTGGAGACACCCCAGTTTACAGCTCACTGGTTTAAAATTGGAATTGGCTGGTGTCAGGGCATTTTTTGAGAGAGGACCTTGACTCTGAATCTTACCTGCCAGGTGGTTCAGCAGATATGCAGGGAAAGCCAAGACCAACTTCGTTAGCTGAGGGGATGGGTTAAATGGACTTGGGTGGTGGAATGTGGGGGTTATATTTTGGGAGCTGGGGATTAGCTATACTGCAAAGATATACTTGTGTTGATTTTTATCCTTGTTTTTGTATATTAAGTAATTATACAAGTGCCTTTAGGATAAAGGCTCCTTTAAACAATTGAGGAAATAAATATGAATGTACTGTAGACAGAACATAGCCCATTATATTTTGTGGAAAAGCAAAGTTATAAAAACAGACATGACACTGTTAAGAACTAGAGCATTTTATGTGTTGCGTTTTTCTCCGAGGTTAGGATATTTGTTGGAAGACATATGGGTACTTCTCATTCTGTGGGCGAGAAACCAGACATTCTGGAATGCCATTAATGTTAATAGAAGTTACTCACAGAAAGTTCATATGTTTTTGCCTGTACTGAAACATAATGAGCCAAAATGATCCCTGCTATGTCTCCATTGAAGTCTGGGGGGTTATAACAGGGAAGAAAGCAACTATTATTTTTGTAAATTGGATCCTTGTATTATAGTAATTATTTTCCTTACGAAACGTTTTTATTATGGCTCCAACTCTGTAACTCTCAATAATACTGGAAAACATTACTCATAAAAGTATTCCCATTGACTTCAATGGGGATAGTAATACCTGGGACATTTTGAGGCTGAATTCTTTAATGTGGGCAAATTCTTAGAGATCCTCTTCAGCAAGGTGCTCTTGAAATGAAAACTGTTATCATTAATTGTAAATTGCACATTGCAGTGCAGTGAAATAATCTGGGATTTTCAATCTGTTTAACAATTCACTTGGTGGAATGTCACAATATCAAAGCTCACTATAAGTGAGTTCCATTTCTTCTACAGTGTATTATATGCTGACTATTTAATAGAAATTCCTATCTGCACTGAAGAGATTGTGTGGCAACACTTATTCATTGAGCAATATCCTATATGATGTTCTAGACATTTAATATTTTAGGACACTGTTCTTTTCCTCTGCATTAAACTGATTGTACACTATACTGCTCCCAGATTTAAGGAGTATTGCATATCAAAATTTTATAGAGGCTGTCAGCTATTTTCCGCAGGCTATTACCGTTTTTGAGACCACGTAATGCTGTATTTTATTTGTTTCAAATGTGTGTCACTTTCTAAACAAGACGCAATAGCTTTAAAAATATTTATTTTTAAGCAGGATTAAGATGTCACTTTGTTGCAGCTAAAATGAATTAATCTTGATCCCTACTATGCACTTTTAGCTGCTACTTGAACATTGATTTTCTTTTGGCATTGAACATCTTTCTATCTTTCTATAGAGTGTCTGACCATGACATATAGCTTAATCAACGATTATGTAGCCTGTACCAACGTCAAGGTGTATAAGTGCTGTAGACGTTTACTTAAAGCAGCCAAAGTCCTGCAGCCATCTGTTCTGAAAGAAGGGGAGTGTTTTCCTATAGGAACTTAATGTCACTCAATGGAGTTGATGTTGTAAAACAGGGTCACGTTGAAAAGGAATCTTTAAGAAGGTAGTCCCAACTGAGAGAGAGAGAGACAAGTTTATTTAAGGGTGAAGTTCATCTAGGTGCTAAAGTCCTGCACCAGACCATAAACACTACATCAGCTCTACAGTGGTCTGCATGGGTACAGGTAGAGTGGCTGTGAAGTTCTGGTTCAACATCCAGCCCATACCAGAACATCTCCTACTTTATGAGGGAAGGGGGGGCCAGGGGCAGCTAGCACAGGGCTGGAAGATTCCCCTCTGTTAGGGGAATTCTAAGTTACTGCCTTAAGGCATCTTTAGGTCCCTTTTGCACTTCTAGAATATTGCAGAGGGGATTTATGATGGGTTTTGGTTCCAGCCATATATATAGAAGCTGTGGATAATGTACTAAACTGCCTGTCTCACTTGCTGGAGTACGGTTTTGATAGGGCAAGACACATCAGAAATCTGTATTGTGGGGACTGTGGCAGCTGATGCTCTATCTCACTTTCTGTTCATCTACCCACCCCTACATACCTTGTCTGCCATCCCTGGCTCAGGCAGAACAGGCTTGTTCCTGCATACTGGAGTGAGATGGGGACAATGATGGGATCAGGCTTTGTTCTTTCCTCCTATGGTCCTACTGGTCATTTCAGAAGATGCAGGGAGCTGATTGATTCCCTGTCATTCTGAGGTATGGGGCATATATAACTCTCTCAGGAGTGGGAAGCCTAAGTTGGCACTCAGAATTCCTGCCCCACTCTTCCATCCCATAGACAGATGTGCTGGATCTTCTGGATCATCTGTGTGATCAATTTCCTTTCTTGAGATCTGGAAGGGCTTTTCTCATACACCAAAGCTGGCAAACAGCATTATGCGGTTTTTTACTTGGCATCTAGGGTGTCTGACCTGGCTGGGGAATACAGGCTGTTGTTACAACTTGTGGTGGGTTTCCAGAGCAGATTGCAGGTTCATATGCATCAGTTGTGGGCCCTTAACCTGAGGTTGGGCTGTTATTCAAGTATTGGTCTTGGCCACTGGTTTGGCATAAAGGGAGTGACATTATGCAGTTTGGGCTCCCCCATCTTAACACCATCTCTCATATGAGTCTGAGATGCATGTCCTGACCCCATCTCCTTAGCTGGTGGCTAAGGGGAAATGACCTGGCCCCCCTCTTGGTTCTGTTACATCAGTGGCTACTGTAATCATGCTGAAATCCACAGTTAAGCTCTCCTGCCAAGTTGTGATTTGGGGTGCCATTACCCCAAATTGAGTTGTTAATGAACATTTTTGTAAGGTTTCAGCCTCTGCATTTAACCCATATCACTGTGTCTATGTCTTATTGTGTTCATCTCCAGGTCAATAGTATTTGGCAAATTCCTTTCAAACTACTTCAGATGAAGAAAGCAAGATTTAGACTGTAAACTCTCTAGGGAAGGCACTGTCTCTTCTGTATTTATATAGGACAGAGCACAAGAGGGATCCATTTTGATCTGGTCTTTTGGGTCCTAGCTTAATATAAATGAATAGTAATAAAAAAGAAGCCATTGTTTGATTTAAAAAAATACATTTCTTTGTATTGTTGCTAGAATACAATGCTTGTGGATGAGACTGCATTTATAGTCTGAAAACCCACAAACAGTCATCTAAGTATATTATTTAGATTTTGATATAACATTTTGGTGACCCCTCTGGAACTATTTTGGTAATGGATATTGAAAGCCATATTTACTGGGGATTAGAAATTTGAATAGATACATGCCCAGATATGTGTATCATACAACTGTTGCATTTAAATATGTAACTGGAGGCTGTGGGGGTCAGTACAGGTGTTGGTGCCTGTCACAATGCGCAATGCTTTAAGTAGCCTTTTATTTTCCCACTGAATCTTCGGAACTCCATAGCATAGTGGATGAAGATGATGACTGATTGTCTTGTTTAAATGTTAAAAGACAAATTGACTGATGGTGTTACATCTAATTTCATAGCTAGAGGAAATATTATTTCCTCCTATGTATTTCTTTGATGTGCAGGCCTATTATCTTTTTTTTTTTTTTTTTTGTGCTGGTGAATGGAGAAAGACCATGAGCTCATAGCAAAGTTATAGTTAAAGCTTAGCTGAATTCATATTTTTATAAGATTCTTTTGGGCTCAGAACAGACTGTGACCACTTGCTGCACCTGTTCTTCAAGCTCCATGTGAACACATTAGATCAGAAAAAATCTAATTGGACACAGGTCTTTGTGCCAGCCTTGACGTTATGGTGCATACATGAGCCACTTTGCCTTGTCTCTAAATGTCAAAGATCTGCACAAACAGGCACATCCTCCAGAGTAGTTGATAATGACTAACTGCTAAAACCAGTGCAGACTTCCTCTACTCCCTACCCAAAAGGTCCTTGTAAACGCTATAGAAACTGGAGATGGAAAAAGGCCCTTTTGGGTATCTAATCCATTTCCCTGCCAGTACCAGGTTATCCTGCAGTCCATGTTTTACTGTCCAGTGCAGTTTTACTATCTCATATACTACTGTAATATCTTTTATCCTGGTACCTTGGGAGTAGTACATGATTGTGGGTTTTTTTATCTGAGTTACATATGTATTGAGCCAATTATTTTTTCTGGTTCCTCTTCAGTGCTTACTTCTGGGCCACTGGACTGGCTAATGTCTTTTGCCCTGTTCTTCATCTGTTCCTCAAGGGCAGAATAACCACAGGTGTGGTTGAAAGACTCCACTGAGACTTGCTGTCTCTTCTTATTGTTTTTCCTAGTTACCAATGTTTAGTTTTCTCTTTGCTCTTCAGTATCCCAACTGCGGACTCTGTCTGATGTTTCCTTCTCTTCGTGCTGTCTTCATTTTGGTTTCCTCTGTTTATTCAAGTGCCTGTAACTGTTGTTCAAGTCCATCTTGTCCTCCACTTAAATACAGATTTGGTCTAACAAGTCTTCATCTAGGAAAAGGAATGTAGCACAGCTTCCACATGGGCTTACTTTGATTCTGTATCTATTCTATATCCCAGTAATGTTATTTCTTCCAAGAAATTACTTCCCGTTTGGGACTTACCAACAATCAGATGCTCCACCCAGAGCCCTATCCAGAAGTTCTCATTTTTTGCTGACAGAATTTGTGGTGTTACAGCCTGGTTTACCTGTGTCAGCTCTGACTCTCTATTATCAACAGTACCCACAGGCCTCTAATTGCTTGCTTATTCAGCCCCACTAAACCCTATCTAAACTAGAGGAATTTTCTAAATATTTCCCACCACTACTAAGAAAGTTCAGCACTATTTGTGATAGCAACATTGGGCAGCTGTAGCATAGCCAGGTTGCCAGCTACTGTTATTGTGATAACCACCACGTTGATTAAATCTGCTTTGAGCAGTTAGATGATATGGTAGTTAAAACTCCAGTTAAGGGTCTCCACAAACACTTCCAACATTGTTACCACTGGTGGAAATTAATGGGTGTTAGCAGCAGTGGGAAATTTCTAGAAAATGTCACCAGTATAGACAGATTCTTTCAGTCAAATTGATTCACAGCCCCAGAAACAGGTTTTGGATCTTTGAAAATACTGTATCATAGAAATTATTAATAGAAAAGTGGAGTAAGGGAATGGAAACAATTAATCCCACATTAAAATCCTTCTCCTGAGTCTATGTTTCTAATTATTTGGAAAGTCTATCTTTTTATGTGTCTGACTTTAGAAAGAAAATGTGCTATTTTTAATGAATCTGTACTCCCACTACTTGTGACTGGGTTCTGAGTCCCTAAGGTCACAACATGCTCAATGTTATTCTGCACAATCAAGGTTCGACTGGGACCGCAGGCTAATCAGTGTGGCTTAGTGTCTCATTACCATCTCTTCGCTATGCACAACATATTGTCACTGCACAAAGACACTGAGAGTCTGTTAAATATTTATTTATAGTAACAAGGGCCAAAACTGTTAATACAGATTTTAAAATATTCGGCTGAAAGTAAGACAAAGACCTGGTCACAGAGCAGGCTGACACTTCCCCATGAAGACTGTGTTAAGCAATAAACTAAATTACTAGTAAATTAAGTTCACCCTTTTCAATTGTCAAACTAACAAAGAGCCACAATGCAGACATATGTAAACCACCCGCTCAAAATTCATTACTATTCACAAATCTTGAACTGTGCTGAAAGCAAACGAATTATGGGGCAGAAAAAGCACTTAAAAGGCATTTTAAAGCCATGTATGTTATGTAGTTAACGGCTATTTGGACAATATGGTTTGCCTCTATTCTTGAAGAGCTGAATTTTGTGTATATTGTGCTTTTACCCTTCCTGAGACCACTCCCTAAAAAAGCCTAAGTTATTTCTACAAAAATATTCATCTGAGCACTGTGATTGAGAAAGTACAGTCAATTTACAGCAATACTATGTAGTTAATTTCAGTTTTGCTTTGATAAGCCTCCATATATACCACAGGCTCATTGCTTGACCATCAAAAGTTTATTTGGAGCAGTTTGGCTGTGTGTCAGTTATTTGCATATAAGCAAGTAAGAATAAGATAAATATTTTCAAATATATATTTGCTCATGAAGGAGCAGCCATTATGATATTTGGGATAAATAGGAACTCACATTTTTACAGACTTTTGTTCTTTTTCCCCCCAACATCAAATTGTGTATTGGAACAGATTAAATGTAAGTGCCATACATGTTTATAGCCCAGGTAAACAGTTAATACACAGTATCACTTTTAAAAACATGCTAATTTATCTTAGATAAATGACTATGGTTACCTCTGTACTTGCAGTAGACTAACCTTAAGCTTTCATCTTGTATCTTCTTGTAGGGAAGACCTAGAATATTGCAGAGGCTGAGGTAATGCTATTTAGCTATCTCGGCAATTGACAAGGGTTTTAAAGAGTGACTATTCCAACAATAAATAATAGCAAAAGTGTGACCAAACGTGAGAAAAGCCAGCAAATACATAATCAGGGATGCCTTCTGGGCAAAAGTCTCCTCTCTCATCTTCCCAGGCAAACCCACTCATGAGAACAGAGTATAAGAGTCAAGTTTAATGAGGCTCTCGTAGAAGAATTTAGCCTGTCTCCTTATTGTATGCAGCTGTTCTATTTTTGCACAGTTGGGTATATTGGGGATGAAAGGAACTACTTCCCCATCAGTATGCACATGTAAACTACACAGGCCCAGCTCTACTCTGATCATTAATATGATCAGTTAACTCACATTGTGCTCCATTCTGTAGCTCCTCTCTGCGCAGAGCTCTTTTTGAAGTCAATGGGACTTCCGCACATGCAGCAGCTATAAAACTGTGACAATTAATGATAATGGGACTTTCTCATGTGGAGATACTTAATGTTAGCATTAAGTTTTCAGGTTGGTGGAAGGATGGTAAGGTCAGGAACATGTTCCACAACCAAGTATATGATTTCATAATTCAGATTATTTTATAGGGAAGAAATCAGCAGTTCTGAGAGGGACATATATTTTGGTTGTCTGTAGTTTGTTTATGTAATTTTTAAAGTTGACAAGGGTTTTGCCCACTTCCTGCATATACATCTGCAAATATCAGTGTCTTCTATTCCAGGGTTCCTAGGCTGATAGCAAAGAGCCATGGATGAGCTCTGATTTCCATTGCTGGCAGTTCCAATGCTAGATTACATAATAGAGGACAGTGTTCTGAAATGCTCAGTGAAGTCAAATATGTTGACAGCTATAGTACATAAAACAATAGTAGGAGCTGTATCAACAACTGTATACCAAAGCTTCCTCCTCTTTCACCTCTAACGCAGGTGGAAAAAAGGCCAAAATAAAACTGATTGTAATGTTTTCATCAAAAAGTACTTTCAAGGAAAACTGGCTTTTCATTGCAAGTGAACAATTTCACAAAAATATATTTTGATAACATATCCCATGTATTTATTTATTTACTTAGGAAAACCTGGAGACCAAAATGTTTTTGGCTAAAAAATGTTATTTCTGGTTTTTTAAAAATGTGGTATTTAAAAAAAATCAGGTTTTGAAACCAAAGTGGTTTTCAAAAAATAAATTTTTTATTTTGATTTCCACTTCAGTTTTTAGCCAAAAATTGATATTTTCATGAGAAATTTTGACAAAAACAAAAAAAGTCCACAAAAGGTATTTTTTCATCAAACTTTAGCCAGAAGATTTAAATTTGTGTAAATATACATTTGATTGTATTTCAAGTGTTTTTACTGTATGTTTCACGTCTTCTAGCAATGGTTTTAAAACACTGAAACCTGACCAAGTTTGCGGACGACATTAAGCTGGGGGGAGTGGTAGATACCCTGGAGGGTAGGGATAGGATACAGAGTGACCTAAACAAACTGGAGGATTGGGCCAAAATAAATCTAATGAGGTTCAACAAGGACAAGTGCAGAGTCCTCCACTTAGGAAGGAAGAATCCCATGCACAGCTATAGACTGGGGACCGACGAGCTGGGCAGCAGCTCTGCAGAAAAGGACCTGGGGGTAACAGTGGATAAAAAGCTGGATATGAGTCAGCAGTGTGCCCTGGTTGTCAAGAAGGCTAATGGCATATTGGGCTGCATTAGGAGGGGCATTGCCAGCAGGTCACGGGAAGTGATTATTCCCCTCTATTCGGCATTGGTGAGGCCGCATTTAGAATATTGTGTCCAGTTTTGGGCCCCCCACTACAAAAAGGATGTGGACAAGTTGGAGAGAGTGCAGCAGAGGGCAACCAAAATGATTAGGGGGCTGGAGCACAGGACTTATGAGGAGAGGCTGAGGGAACTGGGCTTGTTTAGTCTGCAAAAGAGAAGAGTGAGGGGGATTTGATAGCGGCCTTTAACTACCTGAAAGGGGGTTCCAGGGAGGATGGGGCTAGGCTGTTCTCGGTGGTGGCAGATGACAGAACAAGGAGCAACGGTCTCAAGTTGCAGGGCGGGAGGTCTAGGTTGGACATTAGGAAAAAGTTTTTTACTAGGAGGTGGTGAAGCACTGGAATGGGTTATCTAGGGAGGTGGTGGAATCTCCATCCTTAGAGGTTTTTAAGCTGAGGCTTGACAAAGCCCTGGTTGGGATGATATAGCTGAGGTTAGTCCTGCTTTGAGCAGGGGGTTGGACTAGATGACCTCCTGAGGTCCCTTCCAACTCTAATATTCTATGATTCTATGACTCTATGACCACAAATGTGCCTAGTAAAACAAAAATGCCTAACTGTTTCATGCAGTGTTGTTGTAGCCATGATGGTCCTAGGATATTAGAAAGACAAGATGGACGGGGTAATATCTTTTATTGGACCAACTTCTGTTGGTGAGAGAGACAAGCTTTCGAGTTTACACAGAGCTCTTCCAATAAAAGTTATTACCTCACCCACTTTATTTCTCTATGTTTAAAATGTTTCTTCAGCATATACCTTTGTAAACTTGAGAATCACTGTCAATTATTTTTTTCTAAATAAATCCATAATTTTTTTAAAATCTGGTTATTGACATTATAAAAATGTGAATGAAAAACTAGTAATAATCCTGCCAAGAAAAATTTAACACTTTTAAACATTGATGACTTTTATGTTTTTAATACTTTGTCAAATCATAGTTTTGATATTTTGTAACTTTATTCTTTTGCTACTATCTCAGGACCTCCTTGGAAACAAGAAGCAGCATCTCAACTGATCCACTCAGGTACTGTAAATTAATATATACATTAAATATAGAACACAAACAACTCTGACATCTGTTCTGTTACAAAACACCAATCACAGAGCTGGGAAAGGCTTTATCTAATGATTTGATTATTCACCAAACCTCACACACAGTATTGGAGAAAATAAATGATAGTTTTCCTCTCCCCACAAACACGAGTTACTTGAAAGATTCTAATGTTAAACACCTTGCATTCTCGTATGTGTGCACATATGAAAAAAACATTATTTCCTATAAAACCCCAGCCTATGCTGAATGGATATTTGTCTTTTTGTGCTGGGTTATGTACCACTTTTTAATGAGCGGTGCGGATGGTTGCATCTGGATTCCTGTGGTTTTCCCCTTGCTCAGCATTCTACAAAGAACACATTCGTAAACATCAGAAAGTGTTTTCATGTAAATCTTTGCAGCACCTTATATTTTACTTTGATCACTGTATTTAATCTGGAAAAATTCTGGCACCATTAACATTAGATATTAAAGGGGCACTTCTGCTCCCTTGTCATACAGTTACACATTAAAGAATGCATCAAAGATGCACACTTTTTTTGGTTAATCTGGGGCAGAATTACTTTCTCATAAAAGAAAAAGCTGACAATTGTTGTTTTCAAGAAAGTCTGCCTTCGGGTTGGTCTGTGCTGAGAGGACATTTGTTTTGCAGCTGTTGCTGTGCCTAACCTTATCTGAACCAAAAACTAATTGAAAGCTGTTCATTTTGTTTGAAATAACTCAAATTAAAGGGCCGCATGGCTGTTCAATCTCCTATCGTTTTTAATTTAATTATTGTTGTGAATTACTGTAAGTAAAGTGATTGAATGAGTAAGGTTTCCTAAAATATATAGTAAAATCCTTCTAAAATGTTCTGACCCCTCACACTCCTGATCACTGGCATAACAACACTGGCTGATACTCAGTCCTAACTCCAATTCCATTCCATTCAAATAATCATGGATTGGTTTGTAAACAATTTCCCAGAGTATATCATCACTCACAGATAACATTTCTGTTTTTGCCTTTTCACTTCTGCTCTGCAACTTCATTTTAGCACAGGGCATCATGTGGCTGGTGTGTGATGTGGCATTCACTGGGAGGGAGTTACCAGAAATAATCATTGCTGCAGACATTGTTCCAGATTAAATAAACTTTTGTGTGAGAGGCAGGTTGAATGCAACACTTGGTGTCTTTTGGGATTACTTCCCATGGGCAAATGACAATGAGGAAGATTTAGGGAGTAGTAAATGGAGGAAGAAAGGGAGAAAAAAATCTAATACCTGAAAAAAGGAATGGGGAATCCTTTATGAACATTGTCAATAACACTCTTAATAAAATATCTGTCTTCTAGATAGTGTAGTTTTGGGTCCACTTAGAAATGCAGGGGAGATAGATACATTGACATTTTCATATAATTGTTTAATAAAATAGTTTCCCCAAATCCTTTTTTAAAATTAGACCTAATGATTAATATTCAGTAGTATGTCCATCATCTTTATCCAATGGGAGCATGAAACATGTTAAATTCATACTACATGAACCACATACTATACAATGTTAACATATTATTCTTATTGCATTGTTTTTCTTGACATACACATTCTGTTCCCAGTCTTATTTTGTTGAATCTGCCTACAGAGAGATGTTGTCTAATGTGCATTCCTTGATGTATGCCCTGGTATTTCCAATCAATAGTCTTATAACAACTGGCACATGATAGTATCTTTATCACCAGGCAGTTTAAAAAGGTAATAGTTATGATTGGAGATCCAAGGGCTTTTCCCTTTTCTGCCCATCTCCCTTTACCCAAACTATGTATAAAGCCACTCACTGAACTATTGTAAACTAATTTTCATGAGAATAATTGTCTTGTTGCCCCACAACTGTCAATGGTTCCATGTATGCTTTGCAAAGAACATGTATGTAGATGGAGAGTCATACAAAACATTACAAATTGAGACCAAGTGCAGATTTTGATCTTGCAAAACCGAACCAAGGTCATTAAGATTTTCAATGCTCCACTCTGCCTCCAAAACAAAATTTGGCAGCACATAGGGCATGGTGAATGATGGATATACCCACATCTTTCCAATAAATGTACTCCTCCATTTCATGGTTTACTTGAGGGAAAACAAATGGGGGTAGTGTGTTGTTTTCTTGTATGTTTTTTTAAAGCTAAGGCAAGTGTATATAATTTTTTTCAAGATGACAATGTTTTGTTTCGTTTTTAAATTGCTGCCTTTGACCTACTAGTAAATGCATTTTGTGAAGTTCCAGAGCTCTAAGGAAACAGAGTAATCAGGAAAAGATGTGTTAGAGAAACTCCTAGATAAGATGTAAAACTAAGGTAGTTATTTTATATAAGGACTAAATGGTAATGGAGAAATAACTTGCAAAATCTAGTGATTTTGGTCAGTAGACCTGACTTGGGAGTTCTAATAAAATAATCTGTGAGGCTAATTCTTTAAGCTCTAATGTCACAAAATGGGAAGAAGCAGAAGAGGGATTTATTTTATTGAATATGGTGTAGGCATCATCTCATCAGTTTGTCCAAACAAATACCATTAGTAGACCGTAAAATAATGTACATGATTTCTTGTAACCCACTGAATTTCCCAATAGACAGATAGTATCCCTCCAGGGATATATCCATGCATTATATCTTCCTGGTCTCTTGTCTCACCACTAACAAAACAGATCTGCCTTCCAAGACGATGTGACCAGCTCTGCATGCCAGGCACTGTGCATTTGTGAGAACATCTAGTGCCATGTGCATTTTGTATGTATCTGGTATAGAACATAAGGGTGCAGGAGCTGATCTCAGTTTTACCAGGACATTAAAGATCCAAACTATTCATTTTGATTAGATTTTAGTCTTATACACATTCTATACCAAAGAGCACTTTGTGACTACACCGGATTAACTCCTTTGACTACGTTAGTGGTACTCTAGATTTACATGACAGAACCTGAGATCAGGTTTGGGTCCATAATAATTAAAATATCACTACTACCATTATAATTTTGCTCATGTTCTTTATGAAGGAGCCTTCATGCAAATATTTATGCAGTCTTGCAATAAGTATTATATTTTGCATAAATTGTCCTCAGCTATATATTGCATCAGAATAACTAAACTATGAACCCAGACATTTTGAAGTGGGCCCTGCCATCTTTCAATCAGTATCTGATGCAGTATGGTTTCCTAATATCTGAATCTCAGCATTAGACCCTAAACCCATTGGTCAGTTGAGACCCTGAACTTTAGTTTTACCCAGAAATCATGTCAAACTTTCCAAAATTAAAGCATTCAAGTCTTGAATTTGTCTCTGACCTCAGGGTTTCCTTTTATCATAAAGCAATCCACAGTGGTTTATAGGTGTTTAAAGACTAGGGATATGATGCAGTGCGATCATTCTGGAAGGTGTTGTGGGTAGATATTGCTTCTTGGAATTGTGCAAGGTTTAAGGAAATTAGAGATCTCCTATTGCAGGATTGCAAAATTGAATTTGCCCACTCGCCTGGCTGAGTTATTACTTCTGCTGGGCCAGTAAAATATCATTACGCTTTATGATTCTCAGATGCCTAAGTAAACAGAATACACTTCCTTATGTAAAGTGGGGTTCAATGGTTGGTTAATTTTCATGACAGTTTTCAAGGCTGTCCTATTGTCATGCAAGCAAGTGCAGCTAGCTCTAAGTTTATGCTGTATTTCTTTTATAGAGCAATCTCTCTCATTAACAGTATGTCTGAGTGCATCCTCACTACTTTATGGATTGTCAAGACAACCATCCCTAAAGGAGGATTTGGTATTGTATGTTTTCAACTTTGCCAGTCTTTATAATGGCCACTTTTGAAGAGCCAGTCGGAGCACTCAGCACACTGCTGCCAGACCGGCCTCCGCACACTGAAACCATAAATGAATATGGAGATGCAGCACAGTGCTCTCTGAGGGTTACAATGCTGAAGCTGCACCACATCCAAAAATTACTACTCGATTAAGCCTCTGAATTCTAAGACAAAGAAGGTAGCAGTAAAATGCCTCTTTCAAAGAACCAGTTTTATATCTAGGCTGAGCGTGAGATGAAGCTTAATGTTTTTAGTTACTTGTTTTTCAGGGGAAAACAAGAAAAATGAAGAGCATGTGGAGAACATAGCGGTTTCCCTTTACAAAAGTCCTAATTAGCATTTTCTGTGCATGCAGTACAGGATAATCAGTATTAGTCACTGTCAGAAAATTCATAGACATGTAGCTTTTACTCACTGAAAGTTCAGGATTTAAAAATATATAATGAAGGGGAGAAACACAGTAATTTCTTCTGGAAAGGTTATCAATAGTAGAGGAAGAAATTGCAATACAGTGTGAGCAGGAAAAAGAAATGTTTTCTGAAAGCTGTGTCATTTTAGGAGCAAATGTTTTGATGGTGTGCTACTGGCACAATAGTTTCTGACTAGCATTATCCTTTTTTCTTTTGGTCCTGGTGAATACATTTTATTTAAACTGTGGGATGAGTTTGCAGGGTTTGTAGCTTTTCAAGCAAGAGATTAAATGTTAGAATTTTCTGAAAACTTAAAAGTAAATTTTAATAGTTTCACCTGATTCATTTGTTATATCTTTAGATTTACAATTATTTCTTCTAGTTTCTGTGTTCTGTTAGCAATATAAGGCCAAATTCTCCACTCCTTAACACCCC
This sequence comes from Emydura macquarii macquarii, assembly GCF_026122565.2. Taxonomy (NCBI): domain Eukaryota; kingdom Metazoa; phylum Chordata; order Testudines; family Chelidae; genus Emydura; species Emydura macquarii. The sequence goes on along the minus strand of NW_027131105.1, from coordinate 2,255,451 downwards.
CACTCCTTGCAGTGATCTAATTCAGCACCAGTGAAACTGAGGGGAGAATTTGATTATTACCATTTGGTGTTGAAATTCAGTCCTTACTCAGGTAAAACTATCATGTAACATGGGAGCTGTTCTTGTTAATTCAAATTCAAAAGATGGAATGGAAAAGTTTAATACAAGTTTAGTTTTCCCCTAACATGTCTACATAGTTTCTTTGCTTGAAAATAGCCAGGTTAATAAAATCAGTGGGAGCTTGGTTTGAGTGAGGACCACAGGATTTGGCTTTCATGTTATGTACGATTGTTATAGAGGTCTGCTTTTCAATGGTAACCAGTAAAACAAATCCATCTGTACTTTCTCAAAGATCATTTCCACAGTACCAAGCACACTGTCAGTGGGAAACAACTAATAAGGAATAAACACTATGGGAGAGAAAATAAGGTTCCTTTAAAAGAGATGTTCATCCTGTTCATACCATCTCCTGCAAGGTACACACAGGTTTATGTTCTGTTGTATTAATTTAGATGGAATAAAGGACTCAAAGAGTCAAAGGTGTTAACATGACCCTGTAACTGTCCAACATTAAACTGTTTTAAACAAGGTTTGGGATTTGGTATATAGAGACCTCGGTTTGTTAGTTTTATGGCAAACATATTAAAAATATGCCAAAGCTTAGAAATTTATCAACTAAGAAAAAAAAAAGAAAAGGAGTTAAAACAAGTTATAATGCAGTTCTAAATTGAAATTGAATGATTATGCAAAACAAACTTAATCAAAACCTATACAAGATACCCATTAGACTGCCCTACTTAGTTGGGCAACCCTTCTTGACTGGAAGGAAATGGGTTTGTTTTGTTGCTCAGTTCTGAGATGTGAAGAATATTCACTTTTCCTGCTTTTAACAGACCAACATGAGGGGGAGAAAGAGACAGGATAGTAAAAGTGGAGGAAATACAGCTTTTGTTGATGGTCTCAGACTTCCAGGGTCAGGTCAGTCGCAGACAGAGGCTGAGGGTCAGCAGGTCAGCTGCAACAGCAGTGTTCTGGACTCTGGCTCATTTCCTGGTCAGTGGTCTGGGACATTATCTGGTTGATCTGGTCCCTCTCCTTTACTAGCGTCTCTCACTCAGTGCAGAACTGGGTAGATCTGGGTGGGCTGTCTCCTCTCACTGTGCTGGTGTCATGTGGTACAGTTTACCAAAGGATCAGGTTTTATGAAAAGCTGAATGAGGGGAGATAGGAAGAAAACTAGTGGGACAGAAAGGAGCCCTCAAGGGAAGGGGAGACCAGCAGGATCTCATGTGTCCCTGGCTGGAGTCTCTGCGGATGCAGTGGTGGTGACCAGCTGTTCCCAGTGGTGAACCAAAGTCTGGACTTCCTGATCACTGATGTGGTAAACTTTGGGGCCCCAGGGGAAAGGACAAAGTCCCTGGGGTGCAACAGGATGGAGGCCGAAAAGCCTTCCTCTCCTCCAAGAATTCCCAGTTAGTTCACATGTCCTTGCCTCCAGAAGTTTCTTTTTAAGGGCTCTGAAAAAGGGGTGATGGATGCAATAGTCCATCATACCATTATTTGTTCATCAATCAGGCCTAACTTCTGACAAAAGTTTAGTCCATTAACCTCTGGTCCCACACTTTTCTTGTTTACCAGGCCTGGTCTCAACACAGGCCTGGAATTTAGACTAATTCAGTCTTTCTGTTTTTCACTTCTATTAATGTATATAAACTTACGTAACTGTCTAAGTTGGACTTCCGTTATCTTTTCCCAGCACCATTTGTTATTACAGGTGATTGAACCATTTTATCAATTTCCATCCATTTTCTCACTATTAGGCTCACTACTATAGTAGGTCTTCTAGGCTCCAGTTATTGCAACAATTTTCTACAGGCTTTCTGAAGCTCATTTCCGGGTGGTGCATTTATTTGTGTGGAACCATAGGATGCACACAATGGCATAAAACTGTTTTAAAGGGACCTGCATCGAGACATATTTTTAATGTTTGTGTTTTTCATTGTTAATGAAACAACTGCTTTTTACCAAAACACATGCAGTCACATTTCAAATAAACCTCCATGAAGCAAATTTGTAGAAGTTGCAAGGCACTAAAGTAGCCAAGCAGAAATAGTGTGACTGAGTAATACCAGAAACCAAAACATTGAATCCCTAAATATAGTTTATTATCCAGGCACTTGGGGAATTTGATATGCCGTAATGCAGAAGATCCTTCATTTTAGGACTTCAAACCATTTTACAACGTCAAATTAAAGAGCTACAGGTAATATTTTCAAAAGCTCCAATTTCAAAAGTGACCTAGGCACTTAGGATCCTAAGTCTTGTTGATTTTGTGTGACATAGGCTCCTAAGTCATTTAGGCACTTTTGAAAAATGTATCCCAGATCTTCTTTATTGATGTATTTTCAAACAACTCTACAAAATGAGAAGTCTGCATATGCCTATTTCCACTACCAAAATCACAGTTAGCAGAAGAGTAAAATTCACAGCAGTTTGAATGCAAAAAATAAGGTTACACTTGGGGGCTTTCCAACAAGATATTTGTTTTCCTTGGTAATGACTGTCATTCCTACAGATACTCTGCAACCTTAGCTCTCCCTTCCCCCAAAAAACATATGGCCCAATTGTGCCATCCTCGGTTCTGCTGAATAGTGTCTTTTTCCATTGAAATCAATGCAACTGCTTGCAGAGTAAGCTTATTACTCAAAGTGAAAAAAGGTGACAGAATTGGGCCCTGTAGTGTCTCTCAAAAGATAAGAGTCCAAATGGCTTGACGGTCTAAAAAGGCAGAACATGAAAGTTGCTTTTGTTATGCCTGTTCTAGCTGAAGGATTTTAATAGAAAATGCCACTAATTTTGAAATTTCTTTTCTTAAAGCAGCTTACTGCTAATTGCTTCTGTGCTCCCTTCAGAATAAAAATGGGTTTGGATTTCCACTGTAACTAAATGACGACAAGCTGTTATTTTGCATTGCTGCTCATTAGTCCAGCCCCAAATTCACTCTCAGCTGATGAGGTTGCTATGAGTGCCTGAGCATTGCTTGTTACAGAGACATTATTTCCCTGCAAGCCAATGAAAAGCTGTCATCAAGGTTCCATTTTAGATTTTATCAATGTGTTTCTGTTGCCCTAGCAACTGGAATCAGCCTATCTCAGTGAGGCTTTATCTTGCTGGCTTTTATAGCTGGGAGCTTGCCCCACTGTGCACCATGTGGTTCAGATGATTAGTTTTTCTTCACACAGGCCTAACTGGCTAAGTGTGTTGGGAATAAGATAAGCATAATTTATTTTGTGAGCAGGGAGGGTCCTCACTTTTGCTTGTCATTTTTTCCCGCTGTCATAAGGGAACCCACATTTTTCATAGGTGCTGGCAGACAATGGAACAGATGTGATTCACACCAGAGGAGCTGACTAAAACAGTTGTATGCTGCTAGAAAACTGAGGAGTTTCCATAGGATGGGATCTTAACACTACTGTGATTGTAGACAGTTGTTTTCAGACCTGATTGAGATAATAGTTTGCATTTTCCTAAGGGCTATGAGCTTCAAGGATGCTTTCCAAGAGGCCTTCAGGAATCTTAACTGGAATATATATACATACTAATTGTTTGTCCAATTAGATTTCAGAATGGCCTAAAATAACAAAAGGAGAAGTGGGATTTCTGTGTAATAACAGCTACATTGGTTGTGTTTGGAGGCGTTTGGAAAGATAGGCTGAAATCAGGATCAAAGAGCACAGTAAATGAACTTGTAGCCTTTGTGCTACTGTCTCTTTGTATTAAAGTAGTGTACTGTAACTGTGAAGGTGTTGTGCCATGTGGATGGGTTGCTGCATACATTGGTAGCAATTAGAAACACTTATGCTGCAGCAATAAGGTGAAGGGAAACTGGATTGGATTTGAGAGTCAGTCACGTCAAAATTGTTTTTAAAAGTGCTGTATTGTTTTTAAAAAAAACTAGCTGCAGACTACAGTTGCTGCAGTAAAACTATTTGAAAATGCTGAAGTTGAAGGCCTTCTGCTTGGATTACTGGCAGTTTTTATGTCTCCAGCCTCTTCATGGTTTCTATAAAAGGTAAGAAAACATTAACTTTAAAATGCTTTTCAGAACTGAATGACTGCACATCAAGCCACCAGTGCATTTATTTGCTCTTCTGTTTGACTGTTGAAAGGCAAGCGTGCATGCAAGAGAAAAAGGGAGTGGCATGGAAATTAATGGGAATTTGTGGCAAATATTGTAAAGCTGCTTATTATTGCATTAGCTATCACCACTTTTGTGTCACAAATGCAGAAGAAGGTATTGTTTGTTGTTAAATTTTACTGTAAGTCAAATTAACTCAAAAGTAATATGTGAGTTTTAGTTATATCTGATTATTTTATTCTCAGGTATAGTAGCTGCTGTTTATTTTACAAAATATAAATAGCCTGAGATGATTGACTGGGATGTCTTGGAAATATATGTAATGAAGATAAGACTTTTTCTTGTAGGAATATTTGATAATATTTCAATTCATGTTTCTTTTCCGATAGAATCAAGTGCACATCACAGTCATTCAAAGCAAAGGCACTTCTCCCAGATAGGTCTGACAGAATGCTTAAATGATTGATGGTGAATAGTGATTATAAATAATAGGGAACTGGTGTCTGATGCATTGAGCTTGCCTATTCATGGAAAAGCAAAATAAGTAATTCCATTTAATGTGTACACTCAACTTATCCAGATGGGGTTTTTTTTTTATCCAAACTTCGTGTTTCTCACTCTTTAGAATAAGTTATTAAATGGGGAAAATTATATGCAACTGAACTTTCTTTTTGGACATCGACAGTCAAACCAAAATGGTGTTCATCTGATTGTTAACAAAATTGGTGTGATTCTTTTAAAATAGCATTCTGCCTTTCTTCTGTACACGTTGTATTGTAAGCTTCTATTGTCAGCCCACAGAAAGTGCTTTGTACCAAATGCTAATTGGAGCTGAATTTATCATGCAGTGAAGGGAACTATTCTGATCATTTTCAAGGAAGTAGGGCTCTGCCACCCTACCCCATGGTTTAGCATTCTGTCAGATAGGAGCCTTGACTGTGACCGTTTGACTGAAAATGTCTCAGGAGATCTGTTTATACTCCCTCTTTTGTTATTTTTTCATGAGCTCATTTTAAGCAGAATGATTCCAAAGTTAGCCATATGCTTCAGGAAATTTAATGTCCCTACAAATGAAATAGGATGTGTTATGTTCTCCTGCATTTGACAACTTGACCTGATACTTTTCCCCAGCCTATTATGATGTCTTCCTTTTATGCTAAGAAACTAAATAATGTGATAGAGATGCTGCCAGATTGTTCTGAGGTGGATAGTCAAATACAAACCAACTATAGCTTTATGTCTTGGGTGCCTGGCTAATACTGAGGTGTGTTACAAACTAACTACCATATAGCTGCCTTATTTCTCTACGCGGATAGCCTGAACAGTATTCAAGGGTTCACTCCCATCAAGACCATTTATTTATTTGTCACCAAAACCTATGTGAATTTAGGCCCTGATTCTACAACTGCATCTGGGTAAGTGGGCACAGGTGTCCACCCAGGCAAATGTGGCCACAGACATCAAATCGGAGAGGGTTGGCAAAAAATCAAGGAAACTGATAACTTTTTCACACTTTGTAGAAATAAGAGGTTAAAAATAAAACCAAAAAACAAAACCTTAATTTCTCACTAAAACAGAGTGACAAAAACTGAGTGTGAAAAACAAAAGGCCCAAAATGAATAATGAAGCTAAATGCAAAGCACTGATTAAAAATACATACCTCACTTTCATGAGACTTTTAATTATTTTTCATTAGTGATTTTAAATTAGCTTAAAATGTTCTTGGAACAGAGTCAAATGCTGGCTATAAAGAAGGAATATATCTATAATTTAAATTACATAACCCAAAATGGAAACTTGATTAACGCTTGTATTACGCAGCACTCAGCACATGAGTTTTTGGCAATAGCATTAGTTATCACCTGTCCTGTGTTGCGCTGATGCCCTGGGGTAGGGAGCAGGGACAGCGGGCTACCATGGTTTTGGGTGTGTATCTGTGAACAGATCAGAGAATAGAATAGAATAATTAAGTTTCTGGTGTGAGTGCTCATGAAAATGCCCTGGCCAGTATTTCAACTGCAAGCTTGAGATTCACTTCTGTAGGAATTTGTGTTCATAGAACTATTGGTACAATTCCCCCAGTCAAATCGCTCCATGTGCAGAGAGAGGCTCAGTGTGGAGTTGGTAAACCACTTAAGCCCTATTTGTTGGTTTATGTAGGCCTTCGTTAATGCGTAGGACTCATGTTGGCCCTTTGATGGATGTATTTCACTCATACAGCATACTTTGGCCCTTAGTTTCTTTGCATCCTTTTTTAATTTGGCATGCTATATACAGAGGGGCATTGTATGTTAAATCAGTCACATTGCAAGTGAAGAGAAGCCCTTTAGTTTACATCTGCCTAAGATACTGGGTGAAATCCTGGCTCCATTGACATCAAAGGAGCTTTGCCATTGACATTAGTGAGGCCAGGATTTCACGCATGGTATCTTTCATTGGATAAAACTTCTCATCTTCCATTTAAAAAAAAACCAGTCAAAATGACTCTGAGTATGCCTCAAATAATTTTGTGTTTCTACACTAATAAATTGCTTTTGTCTGAGTCGCAGAAAGTGGCTTGCTGTACACAGCAAGTTTACGAAAAAACCTTATATATAAATGCTTAATATGTTAACTGATGATAGTTTCCATGAAACTCAAGTTTCCTCTCGTTTGTTGATGATAAAGAACTGGCTAATTTATGAGCAGTGCCATCACCCTTAGTTGTATAGTTAATTGGTGAGAATTCAACATCCTTTGAATTTAAAGGGCACAGGCACGGTGATATCCTTCCATGATGTATTATAGCCCAAAATGAACAAATAACTCATGTTTTTTATGGGTTTTTGAGGATGAATGTGTCGTGTTTAATCAGAGAATCATGATGATGAATTGCAGACCCAAGTGGCTATCCTTCAGGTTTAGAGTGTGCAAGTGAAGATTTTCTTTAGTTCAGCTACTCTTCTGGTGAATCATAATGTGCATCTACCAGGTGGTGTATAATAGCCCAAGTGAGAAATCTTACCGTTAGCACTGTATTAAAGAGAAAGCATCAGATGAGAAAATCAGTCACTGGCTGTGAGAAGAGTGGGGTCTGTAACTTCTATTCAGGCTGTTCTCAGTTCTCCGTAATACCAGATAATTAGATATAAAAAATCAACGAGTCACACTTTTAAATGTACTGTACTTCAGTCCAGTTGCTTGATGCTGTAGTTTATTTTTCAAACAGTAAAATGATTTTTCAGTTCCTTGTTAAATACCATTACGTGGAGAATATCTGAGCCTAGTTCCTCTTAAACAAGCATAAATCCCTATTACAGAACAGCCATTGGCCTTTTTAACAAATTTCACTTTCCAGACATCTCAGTGAATGAATATATGATAGTATGGTGGGGGAAAGGGACATGTTTTAGTCCTCTCATTGTTTCAGAAAGCAGGGATTAACTACAATTATGTTTGTCTGTCTCCAACCAGGAATTATAACATTATTATTTTAGCCCATGATTCAGGATGGACTTAAGCACATGCTTAAATTCATCTGTGGTCAGGTCAGCACTGAAGAATGTGTTTACACGTAAGATGTGCTTAAATCCCATTAAGGTGTTTCAGGGGTTGTCCTAAATACAAATGCTTTTCTGAATCAGGCCTGAATTACAGGCAGCAGGAGCAGCATTGTAACAAACTGTACAAATATTTAACAACATAACTCTGAGTCAGAGAATCCACTAAAAAAAAAGCCACTCCTAATATCTTTCACTGAACCTTCAGTTCTGTATTATTTCCCCTATCCAACTCTGTTATCTAGTACTTGTAGTAGTTGAGGCCATTAGAGAAATCATTAGCCTTAGTTTAGAGGCACTTTGAAAGAAAGGCACAGATGTGCTAGATGATCTCAATTGTTGTTGTCCTGTAGTTTTATTCTTTGTTTAAAAACATGCTTCATTGGTTGTTATGGAGCCCTGGTACTTTGGCTGTGCCTAGGCACTGTTATTGATATTTCTAGGGCAATGTTAAGTAGCCAGAGACATGCAAGATAACTTGGCTATTACACAAACAATAAAGAAATAAACAATAAAGAGATTTGTATTAACAGATTTTTGTTTTACAGAAAGTAATCAGCTGCTATAACACAACTACAAAAGGAATGATGTTTTTAAATTTAGCTCTATTATAAAAGAGTGGTATGGTAAAGGGAAAAAAGGTATTTAGATAAGTTATCTGCAATATCAAAAGGTCAAACCAGGCAACAATCATCATAAACTACTCTAAGGCGACAAATTACAGTCACAATTGCTGTGGTAAGAAAAAGAATACTCTCTCCACCTATTTTATACACTATTTATATACATTTGTTTGTGTGTGGCCTGCGCACACACATACACACACTCTTCATAGTCCACAAGACTAGTGAATGTCTTTCCCTTGGTTTTAGAGATTGGTGTCAACTGAATTATTATCTTTCTGTTCTCTTAAATAATGAGTTCCTCTCTTTAGGATCACTATCTTTCCTGAGCAAAGCAAAGGCAAAGATAGTGGAAAAGTAATTGAAATTTTGTCTTGAACTTGTATCTAGTGTGCACCATATATATTACTAGTAACAAACAGTTTGATTCTACTTGACAGTGACTTCATCCAGAACAAGGCTGTGAGTCATAATGCCTGCAGTGCATCTCTCTAGGGAGGATAATGTTTGGCAAATTTGCTGTAACTAGAGAACAGCTGAGAGTATGAAATCTCTCTTCTCCCCATAAAATCTACCATTCCATAATGGGGATATTACAATGCATATAGTACATAAAGAAAATGATAGGGTAAAACCCACCAAAAATAAGTGCCTTAAGTAGTAAAATACTATGTAAAAATACTTTTAAAATTATCTAAGCTGTTACTAGCATCCTCCCACTGCTAACCGGTTTGCATGTGTTGTCTTTGCATTCTGTGGCTTTATGCTTAAGGTTCTTTGAGTATGAAAATGATGATAACACCACTGTCCTTTGTGCATAATAAAATGTATCTAGGATGGTAATAAAATTGGCTGTAATATGCAGGTAACAGCGAGAACCCTGAAATAACTAGTTGTTTTACATAATCGTGGATATTTTATAAGTATAGAAGGAATCATATATAACAGCTATCCGTTCTTGTTGTTCTCTTGGTCACTTCTGCGTGTGTTTTGGGGTATACCTCATGAGAGAAGGTGGTAGGTATATGTAAGCTGGTGAGAGCAGGAGACTGGGGCTTCACCTTCACCAAGGAGTTAACTCAAGTGATCTACCCTTGAGTTACTTCTCTCGTGTTAACCTATCACAGGGAGAGCAACCACACTGCAGAATAAAAGCTGAGTTGCTGTAACACCCTAAATCCACAATGGCACTCTACTGCTTCCTGTATGGCACAAAGACTTCTGGGGCAAGTGAGAACTTTCTGATACTAGTCCTGATTGTGTTACTGTGTCATCTTGGGGAAGTCCTTTAACCTCTCCATGCTTCAGCTTCCCCATCTTTAGTAAAGGGATAAAACATCCTTCACAGGGCTGTCATGGGGTTTAATATTTTGAAGGGCTTTGGGACTCTTGGATGAAAGACGCTGTATAAATGTGATGCATTATTGTGCAATTCATCCTCACTATTGCAATAAAGTAAAGTGATGGTAAATCTAATTTGAGGTAAACAACCAGAACTCTGAATTCTTATTCACATATTTCTTCTCCACCTGAAGAATGGGAATGGGAAAAGACTGTCCTATGTTTCTCCCAATTGCATCACCTTTCAGCTTCTCTACAACCTCCTTCAACACAGACAGCTTTGAAGGGTTCATCTCAGGACCTGGTAGAACTCCAGTGTCTATGCTGGGCCCTGTACAGCTGTGCAATTCATATCACTTGCCCATCAGTTATGCCCTCAGAGTCTGTTGCTTGCCAGGTTCTTCTTTCATTATCTGGTGTCTACCACACTCATTGACACAGTTGATGGACAGACCCTAGGACTGTCAAATTTTAACTGTGATTTTGGCTGTGGGCCCAACAGAGAGACTTGGAGGCCTTCTGGATTCCCTCTGATTCCAAGCAGAGGCACTTGCACAGAAGGAGGGGGAACATATAAGCTGGGGTCTCATGAAGAGAAAGAGACTATCGGAATTTGCAAGTGGAAGAGTGCTGGAGGGAATAGTTGTAAACAACACATGTTGACTGATTTATCAGCCAGATTGTTGGAGGATGGGGTGGGATTCTCCTGACCCAAACCTTTCTGAACCTTAAAAACACTTTGGTTTAATTCCATAATGGAACTGAGATTGGGACCAGTTCTTTGTGTTCAGCCATCTCTGTTCGAAAGAGCAAAGAAAACCCAGGTCAAATGTATCAGAAAGATGTTTTAAAAAATAAGAATATGTTAAATGTTCTGCAGACTCTCATTTTCTATTTTCTGGAATGAGCCCAAAAGGGTAAAATCAGAGAAGGAAAGTAATATAGAAAAATATAGAGCAAAGACTAAATGGGGAAAAAAATTAGAAGGTAAAAAGGACAGAAGAATAAGTTTAAATAGAATGTACTAAAAATGACGACTCCTTACAAATGAAAGGTCTAAAGGTATTGTAAATTGCCTAAATAGCCAGAATGATTTTTTATTTAAAAATTAAAACCCTTCTATTTACAAGGCTTCAGTCCATCCTTAACTGGTAATAACATTCCCTTTATGCAGCCACTTACCTAGCTAAAAATAGGCCTAGAACTGCTCTGACATCCTATGTGATAGTTGCTAGCTTCCACACATACTCACCCCCCTCTCAACTGAGGACCCTATAAATATCTTTTGAAAACTTCACTTCATAGTAAAATTGCTTTGAAAATCCTGTTGTTTGATCATTTCCTGCTAGAAGGAAATATTTTAAAACAAATTTATGCACAGTATATCTGTACCCCTTTTGAATGTGAATGTTTTGCTTTTCCTAATTCATAAAAAAAAGAGAGAGAGAGGCAGTACAGTTTAACAAATAAGATTAACTTAGTTTAAAATACTTACTGTGTAAGTGAGGCATACGTGCAGAGCACATGTCTTCATCAAAAAGTGAATCAGATAAGATGTCCTGGATGATTCAGTTTCACCAATGAAGCACTTCAGAATGACTTCCATGACAGAGGCTTAAGACTAGTGAGCTGTTTTCTTGACTGTACAGGCAGAACACTCTGCTTATCGAGTTAGCTTTTATGTAAAATATGGACGATTCTTAGGAAGATGGAAAAGAATAGAACTTGATCCTATGACTTATTAAGAAAACAAAGAAAGAAGAATTGGGACCACTGAGAATGGGGTGGAGGTTAAGGATAATCTAGGCATGGCCCAATATCTAAACAATTACTTTGCCTCAGTTTTTAATGAGGCTAATGAAGAACGTAGGGATAGTGGTAGGGTGGCTAATGGGAATGAGGATATGGAGGTAGAAATAACCACATCTGAGGTAGAAGCCAAACTCAAATGCCTTAATGGGACTAAATCAGGGGCCCCAGATAATCCCCATCCAAGAATAGCAAAGGAACTGGCATATGAAATTGCAGACCCATTAGCAAGGATTTTTAATGAATCTGTAAACTCAGGGGTTGTACCGTATGACTGGAGAATTGCTAACATAGTTCCTATTTTTAAGAAAGGGAAAAAAAGTGATCTGGGTAATTACAGGCCTGTTAGTTTGACCGCAGTATTATGCAAAGTCTTGGAAAATATTTTGAAAGAGAAAGTAGTTAAGGACAGAAAGGTCAAGGGTAATTGGGACAAAACACAACGTGGTTTTACAAAAGTTAGATCATGCCAGACCAACCTGATCTCCTTCTTTGAGAAGATAAGAGATTTCTTAGACAAAGGGAATGCATTGCATTTAATTTACCTAGGCTACGCTTATACTGATGGTGGCAAAATCACCGCCGCCAGATTGATCTTTCTGGATCGATTGAGCGGTCAGTGAGACCCGCTCAATCGATCAGGAAGTCAACTGAGTAAGTCCACCCCCTCAAGTAGCGTAGCGCTGCGTCAACAAGAACACTGTTCCCGTCGGCTCAGTGCTGTGTGAACAGCGCGCAAAAGGGAAGCAGAGCAGTCGACGTCAGTTACACAAACTACTCTGTGTAGTTTGCGTAACTCCCGTTGATTGCCGCCGAATCGCGTGGTAAGTGTGAACCAGCCCTTAGATTTCAGTACGGCATTTAGTACATTTCCACATGTGGAATTATTAGTTAAATTGGAAAAGATGGGGATTGAAAATTGAAAGGTGGATAAGGAGCTGGTTAAAGGGAAGGCTACAATGAGTCATACTAAAAAGCGAACTGTCAGGCTGGAGGGCGATTACTAGTGGAGTTTCTCAGGGATTGGTCTTGGGACCAATCTTATTTAACCTTTTTATTACTGACCTTGGTGCAAAAAATGGGAGTATGCTAATAAAGTTTGCGGATGACACAAAGTTGGGAGGTATTGCTAATAGAGAGAAGGACCGGGATACCATACAAGATCTGGATGACCTTGTAAACTGGAATAATAGAAATAGGATAAAATTTAACAGTGGAAAGTGCAAGGTCATGCATTTAGGGACTAATAAAAATGTTTGCTATCAACTGGAGACGCATCAGTTGCAAGTGACAGAGGAGGAGAAGGACTGGGCATATTGGTTGATCACAGGATAACTATAAATCGCCAATGTGATGTGGCCATGAAAAAAGCTAATGCAGTCCTAGGATGCATCAAGCAAGGTATATCCAGTAGAGATAGGGAGGTGTTAGTACCCTTATACAAGGCACTGGTGAGACCTTATCTGGAATACTGTATACAGTTCTGGTCTCCCATGTTTAAGAAAGATGAATTCAAACTGGAACAGATGCAGAGAAGGGCTACTAGGATGACCCGAGGAATGGAAAACCTGTCTTATGAGAGGAGATTCAAAGAGCTTGGCTTGTTTAGCCTAACCAAAAGAAGGCTGAGGAGAGATGATTACTCTCTATAAATACATTAGAGGGACAAATACCAGGGAGGGAGAGGAATTATTTAAGTTCAGTACCCATGTGGATACAAGAATTAATGGATATAAACTGGCCATCAGGAAGTTTAGACTTGAAATTAGATGAAGGTTTCTAACCATCAGAGGAGTGAAGTTCTGGAACAGCCTTCCAAGGGGAGCAGTGGGGGCAAAAAACTTAGCTGGCTTCAAGACTGAGCTTGATAAGTTTATGGAGGGAGGGGATGGTATGATGGGACAGCCTGGTTTGGCAACTGACTGATATTTGACTACTGGTGGTAGCTATGCTAGTGGCCTGTGAAGGAATGTTAGATGGGGTGGGTTCTAAGTTATTACAGAGAATTCTTTCTTGGGTGTCTGGCTGATGAGTCTTGCCCACATGCTCAGGGTTTAACTGATCGCCATATTTGGGGTCAGGAAGGAATCTTCCCCCAGGGCAGATTGGCAAAGGCTCGGGGGGGGAGGGTTTCGCCTTCCTCTATAGCATGGGGCATGGCTCACTTGCTGGTGGATTCTCTGTACCTTAAAGTCTTTAAACCATGATTTGAAGACTTTAATAACTCAGTCATAGGTTAGAGGTTTATTACAGGAGTGGGAGGGTGAGGTTCTGTGGCCTGCATTGTGCAGGAGTTCAGACTAGATGATCATATTGGTCCCTTATGACCTTAGAGCCTATGAGTCTACAAGACTTCCTGGAAGAGGTGTCTAATGTGGGGCTTGAAGGAGGAGAGGGCAAGAAATATGGTGATTCAGGTCTGGGAAGGTATTCCAAGTGCAGGAAATACCCAGGGTTTAGCTGATTGCCATATTTGGGGTCAGGAAGGAATTTTCCCCCAAGGCAGATTGGCAGAAGTCCTGGGGTGGGGTTTGTCTTCCTCTGCAGCATGGGTCACAGCTCACTTGCTGGTGGATTCTCTGTACTTGAAGTCTTTAAACCATGATTTGAGGACTTCAGTAACTCAGTCATAGGTTATGGACCTATTACAGGAATGGGTGGGTCAGGTTCTGTAGCATGCTGTAGGGTGTGCAAGATTATTGTAATGCGAGGTCAGCTTAGTATGGCAAAAGCTAGGCCCTAGAAGTAATAGCAGGCTTATTAGCAAGAGTTAGGCCTCTCAAGGACCAGACTTGAAACTGCCCTCTGGAAGGACCCTAAGGGATAAGAGGAACTGTCTCTGGGTCTGGAAATACCCTTGAGATGAATATAGAAGCCAGTTGACCTTATGGTCAGCAGAAAATTAGCAGCTTTAGCAGCAAAATCAGCAACTTTAGTGATAAACAACTAACATCATCTTATTGCAAAAAGCCCTTAGCTCAGTGTTTCTCAATTTCTTTCCACCCACGGAACCCTTGTGCGCCCATGCCGTGCCCTCGGAACCCTTGCCCGACCATGACATACCGTCCGCCGAAAAGTCAAGGAAATCTTCCTCTTTTCGGCGGTGCAGTCTGTGCTTGTTTCGGCGGCGCGCTTTTAGGGCCATTTTCGGTGGCCCCGTCAGCTGATCGGCGGCGCGCGAGCGGCTGTTCGGCGGCCCCATCAGCTGATTGGCGGCGCGCGAGCGGCTGTTTGGCGGCCCCATCAGCTGATCAGCGGCGCGCGAGCGGCTGTTCGGCGGCCCCGTCAGCTGATCGGCGGCACCTGATTTTACTGACATTCGGCAGCGCAGTACACTTTCTTCGCGGAACCCTTCAGCTCAGCCCACGGAACCCTAGGGTTCCGTGGAACACCATTTGAGAACCACTGCCATAGCTAATGGCCAATAAACTAATAAAAAACAAGTATTAAGGCCCAATCCCCATGTGGATTGAGATACACGTCACCTGTTGCTGGGTAAAGCTTATTGTAAGGCTTAAGAAAAAAGGAGTATATTAGGAGTTCCCAGGACCTGCCCTGTTAAGGCTTTCCATGGTTCCGTCGAGGTGCTAGCGGATGCCCCGGGCAGCTCGGTTCCCTGGTTGCAACTCACTTATAGGGTGAAAAATGGGCCTCCTCACCCTCGTGCTGGTAAGTGCCTTCTTTCCCACTTGAGTATATTGGGGAGTACTCGTAATACCCCTCAGTCTGTAGCCTTAGCACTCATGGGCCCTCAGGTACTGATTGCTAAGTGTTGTTGCTCCTCAGATAACACTAACTATTGTGGCTAAATAAATCCTTGTTTGGGTATTCCTTTGTCCGGTTGTTTCTTTTTGCCACTGAGATCCCAAAATACGGACCCTCCGCCCCAGCGGAGCACATATGCGTTGTGCAGGAGGTCAGACTAGATGATCATAATGATCCCTTCTAACCTTAAAGTCTTTGAGTGTGTGTTATCTTCCTGTTAATATCACATATAAGTAGTAAACCGCCTACAAGGTCTGTTACAATGGTAGCTCTAGCATTTTAAAATGCTTATAAATAAGATATGTCCCTTTAAGTTTTTATCCAAAGCAGACTTGCAGTCCGATGTAAGAAATACAAGATAAGGAAGGAAGATGCAGTATATATTAAGTACTGTGTATGTGCCATCAGGATGGCATCATCATAGGATTGGGCATCACTACTGAGAATAATCACCATCTGCTGTACAGTATCTAATCAGGTTGATGATGTTTTTCCTGAGAGCTACTCAGGAAGGACATCACAGCAGAGGAACATTCTAACAGAGGCTTTGAAGGAGGATAGTGGGAGGGGAAAGGACTAGTCAGTGACAGTATCATGCATTACCTTGCATGGGGTTCTACTTCATTCCCCATTCTGGTACCCATTGTGAAGTTTTTCACAAAAAATGAGACACCCCCTAATCCATTATAGCCAATAGCATAGTTGCTTTGGTGCTCACCCAAGATGCAGGAGACATAGGAGAACCAGGTTAAAGTCCCTGCTCTGCCTGATTCCGAGTAGGAACTTGAACCTAGGCCTCCCCCATCCCAGATGAGTAACGTAGCCACTGAGTTATTGAGTCAGTCTCTGTGTTCCTTTCTCAGTGTCTTCTGTTGGAATTGTTCCTCTGTGTGTGAATAATTAAGTATTTGCTGGGCCAGAGAAAGACTGACTCTATTCCCCAATAGTTAGGTCACTCACCTGGTATGTAGGAGGTCTGGGTTCAAGTCCCTGCTCCAATGAATAATTATTTATACAAAGGGGAACAGCTCCAACAGGGCCCACCCCAGAATAGCCAGTAGCATGGTGCTTAGTAGCACTCTACCCAGATGTACAAGGTGAGTGAGGAGATCTCGATCAAAAATTCCATTCTGTACCTGAGAAACCTTCCAAGCAAAGGTTTTATCAAAACCACCTTTTTGCAGGAAAGGGGGAGGGGTTGGCAAATCGACATCGACAAAAAACAAACAACCCTGTTTCATAAAAAAAATTCCTGGCCAACTCTGTTCCCAAAGCAGCATGAAGGGGCTGATACACGTGAGGTCTAGAGTGGCTGGTCCTTAGCAAATCGCAGGATCAAGCCTGGGATCTCTACGGGCAGAGTGGCAACCAAAACACTCTTACTGGCAGACCCATGGAAGAGCAATAGACCTTCCCAGACAAGAATTTTCTAAAAACAACCTTCACCCCCAGCCCACCACCACCCCCCAACTTGCTGTATTGATTTGCTCAATGTGTCAGCGTGTGAGAAGATTGTCACTTATTGCAGTTGTTACAGTAGATTATGATTGTTTGAAATGGAAAATCCATGTCCAATGTCCGTAAGATAGAAGTAGTGCTGTGGGGATCCTGTTGTGCTCTGGCACATGCTGACTGGTGTCATGTGGGGAAAGAAAATAAGTCTTCAAAAAAAATTTTAAATCATTTGATATGCTCTTCTCCTTTGTGTTTCAGGCTTACTAACATCAGGGGGAGCTAGTAAAGGAAAGTAAATAGCCAAGACAAAAGACACTTACTCGTGTGACTGCTGCCAAAATCTTTCCCTTCTCACTCCAAATAAAATTTTTAAATAGTGAGAATCAAGTCCAAAGGAAAATGCACTGTTTAGGTAACGATTTCTTTATCTCAGCCATGCAGAAAGATTAGACACAATGGATGTGGCTTAATTAGCCCACAACTTTATTCACTTAATTTATGTGGGAATATCCAGCAGTAAAGTGTACTATGCAGGTCATCATTATTTACTTAATCATTTGCTCTCCCAGTTCCCAGCCTGGTTCTGGCAGCCCATTGCTGGGATCTCACCTTGCATGAGAGTTAAGAGGGACTGGGGAAAAGTGGGGAGGTTGTCCCCCATGCTTTACCAGATATTACAGCCCCGAGTTCCTTTGCTCAATTTCCTTTGGAGATGCCTCCCCTCAAACCTCCTTCCATCTCCTGTTTATCTTGAACCATATCCCTTCTGTAACAAATAGTTGCACAGAACACCTGCTAAACCTGTTACCTACTAAGTTGCAACATTATTGACCTAACCCCTGTCCCTGTCTCCACTAGGTCCTTGACCAGCTGTGGAGAAATTCATTCCACCTGGTCAATCTGACAGTGCAGGAAAAATTCCTTCCAACCTAAAAGGAGCAAGATGACTAGCACATTACTCACAGCTGATCAGAGAACCCAGTGCTACTCTGATCTGTGGGTGGGTGTTGCTGGCCGGAGGTATATAGAGAGAGTTCCTACCCAGCTGCACCAGGTATAAATACCTCCCTTCACTCAGGCATGTGTTGAGCCAGTTTTTCTAAACCTGGTCCTACCACTTTTCTTTCCTCCCCGGTTTTGTTCTGGTCAGTTCCCCTTTTCCTCATCACATTTTCTGTGAGTGCAGCTCCTTAAAGAGTCCTGACCTTCTTTCTTCCTGTAGCCAGAAAAGGAAGGGACACACTCTGTTGCAGTGAGCACATGGTCTCTTTGCTGTCCTTTCTATCTCTGACCCTGTAGCGAGTGTACAATTTACCAAGAAGCAGACTACAAAATAAGGCAGGCATATGGTGTGGGGGTCAAATCAGCCACAGGTTGTGTTAATCACCAATTCACAATAAGAGAATGCCTTGTGTACTGAGATTATTACGCATTGGTAATCTGCACCAGCTGTTGTGGGATCAATTGCACTGATCGGCAAATGCTGCCGGAGCAATTGTTGAATATGCACTGCCATGTGTGCTGCTGCCTTTCAGTGAAGCATTGCCCAGCAGATGCCAGTAGGTTTTTAGGCATACCTCTCAAATTTCCCTCATTTAGAAGAAAATCCCCCATTTACTTCCATAGATAACTACATTCCCCACAGATTTAATGGCCCCTCAAATTTATTATAGAAAATTATTTACATCAGAAATAAAAATAAATCATGAAACTGAGACTGTAGAAAGAGTTGTTAACCCCAGAGGAATAAATCCACTCCCTGCAAATGCATGTGCCTGAGCAGACAATTCACTTCATGAGCCTGTGATCTCATTGTGAGTTAGTGACACAGCGAGAAGTAGAACTCGGATGTCTTGAGTGCCAGGCCACAACGTCCTTCCCTGTTGTGGTGTACACAGTAGTAGCAAAGTGCAGCAAGGACAGGAGTTCACATCTGAGTTTTATTTATGTTAATATGAGATGATACAGTGATACGTTACAATTGTTCCTCTATGACATCAGTTGGAACAGAATTATCTGCACAATCAAAAGCTGGCAATATTTAAAACAACTCAGTGGCGGGGGGGACCTCTTCTCTGTTCTCACGATGGGTCTCAGTCTGGTATCTTTCTAAATCTGGCTTTGTAGATATTATTTCTAATGCACTTATCACTGCAGCATCTAAATCTTCTGCTCTCTCTACTTTCATAGATCTCCCATTAATGGGACTAGGTCGGCTTATGTAGGGACATTACAATATTGAAATTTAGATCCAGTAGGAGAATGTAGCCTACATTTGTGACTTCCTGAACATATAAATCACAGAGATACAAAAACAGAACAAGTAGATGCACAAAGAGATACCAAGGGATGTAAAGAACTAAGGATTCCCCCAAGCTGTACATTACCTCCAACAGAATACAAGAAAAAGAAATGGGTATGAATCTTGTATGTGTGTGTTAAGTGAGCTATTCCAAATGCAAAAAACCCAGAACACTTCCATCTTGTAGGCATGACATCTGTCATGTTTGTAAGTTAAGAAAATGGAATGGATCCAGTTGGTCTGTATGAAGTTGTGTGACAGCCTTCCAATGTAGAAAGATTATTTTAAGTGGTTACATTAATAGCAAATCTCCAAGAGTTTTCTGTAGTAAATAAATCCATTCTCTCTTAAAGCTGCTGATTTAAAATGTGTAACATGCCTAGGACTAACTTTAATTCTTTCTTTTTGTGAGAAATTACTAACTTGGTCCCAGAATAATTGGCAAGGGACAGTGAAACAGGATAGAATTCAAGATATTTGACATAATATGTGAAAGTTATTAGTCAGACTAATTTTATGCATCTTGACTGGATGTCCATAGTGCTTTATGCAACAGGAAACAAAAAACAAGACTGGAGCATAAAAGCATGTTTGTTCTAAGAAAAAACAGCCTGAACTTATTTTTTTCTCTTTTCTATAATAATACAAACATTTGTTTAGCGTCTTTCATCCAGAAGAATCCAAAGCATTTTGTTCTTCACCTCTAAACAGAGGGATAGTGTGGTTTGACTGGGCTGAGCATGAGGCCAGGAGACAGGAACAAGCCCTAATCCCCGTGTAGACACTGACTTGCTGGGTGGCCTTGGGAAATAGAAAGAAAGAGCTTCTAGGACTTCCCCACCAGTGAAAGTAAGATAATACTTATACATAGTATGATCCTTACAGAGATGTGTCTAGGTTTAATTAAGGTCTTTACAATGCTTTTGAAATGTATAAAGTGTGATAGAAACATTGAAAATAATACCTAGCACTTTTCATCAGTAGCTCTCAAAGTGCTTTACAAAGGAGAGAGGTGTTCTTATCCCCATTTTACAGATGGGGAAACTGAGGCATAGGGAGGTAAAGTAACTTAAACAAGGACATCCAGGAGGCCTGCAGCAGAACCAGGAATAGAATGCAGGTCTCAGTATTCTATCTACTAAGCCATACTGTATCATTAGAATACTGTGAGCAAAAACTTTAAGCTTGACAATAAAAAGATGTCAGTGTAAATATTTAATTCTGTTTGCTATATCAGGAATTGTAGGTTGGCCCTTCTGTTGGGGCTGCTGAGTTTAGAATTTTGGAGGAGTGTCTGTAGCCATGCAAAAGAAATTTAAATTGGCCATTTCCAGTTCAAGAGTTCACAGCACAGCAAGAGAATCCTATGTGCACAGAGAATAGCTTTTATCACTTTTATTCAGACATTACCATTTCAGTTTTGAAAATGTAACTTACAGGCTAAGTGTCACAGTTGATATAGTCTCTATTGAAAGTTCATGTTTGCTGCATGTGTTCATGTTCAGCTTTGGAAAATGACTCATTACTTCTTTTGGCACTAAAAAAGTTTATGACATTAGACAAGTAAGAAATTTTGCAGACAGTTGGGAGTTTATACAGTCTCAACCATGTGATTGAGGGTGTATTTGGTAAGCACTTGCAGGACTAGTTCTAGTAAATGATATTCTGGGGCACTGCAGTCAGACTGCTTTTTAGAGTGGAATAAACTAGACTAATTTTTCTTAGGGTGCTACGTAGGTTTTCCTTACTTGACAATTTGGGAGATGGCCTGTTACTCTCCAAACAGCCTTTAATAATATTCTCTGGTTTGTGAGGGATATAAACAACAATTCTTGTAAATCATGAAGGAAGTAACTTGAGACCTTAGATGAGAAACCTGGCTTCCCTCTGCAAGTTAGTTTAAGTGAGTGGAGGTCGGAGGAATCATCTAGAGACCATGAATCAGTGCCTGGCTGCTGCATGAACCTTGGACTAACTTTGATGTATGCCTGCTGAAATCATTTGTTCCTTGAGTTCCTTGGAATCTCTCTGATTTCACAAAGACTTCAAAGTGGGTCATGAAGGGCGATGGCAGTGCAATGTGGAATCTGATGTGGAAGTTCTGCATTTCTGTCAGGACAATCAGGTACAGTAAGACCTTTAAAATTTCAGTCCATGATCAGTCTCTTAAAGGTGCATGTGTTACAAATTGATCTATCCTAACAGCTGTATTATTTTACCCTATATAGTTAACTCTGAGGTATGGGAGATTATTATTAGGTTTGATTTCTCCCTTTGGTCTTTTTTCCAAAACTTTGAATTTTACATTACAGTGTTACAGTAACAAATCTGCAAGGGAAAGTGGCATTTTTCTGCTTTTGGTATCTGGGGAATACCTCCATCTAGCAGCTCAGTCTACATGCTGTCGAATGTTGGAATATGAAAGAAATCTTATTTTCATACATATTTGCCAGTTTCGTATTTTTGTTTTGCTCTCTTGAATCACAGTTACTGTATGTGCACTTTGCATTCCACAAACGTCATTTGCTTCAAAAAAGGAAAAAGTTAAGACTACAGAATGAAAAGCTGAAGTTGTAAATGGGCAAAGCTATTGCACGACGAGTTGAATCTTACCTATGTGTATTATGTGAAAAGGCAGCTTGTTTAAATCCAGTGACAGGCTGTGAGTGCTGTGCATCACTGCTCACATTCTTTGGGTGGTTCATATTTGGCATTCTGCATGGTCCTTGTCAAACTTAGTTGTTGTAGATTCCAGCAGAGTTTATTCCGGGAATGGAACCATTAAAGGGAGACACTCAGTGATTATGTGTTCTCACCGTGATTAAAAAATACATATGTTTAAATACAACTAGTCACTTTACTCTTCTATGCTACAATTTCTTTATGCAACGGGGTTGTATGTTTTGAATGGTGTGTTTTGTGGTGCAAGCCTCCCTCAAGGAATCGCATAATCTAAATAATTACTACATTTCACACTGTGTAATTATTCACAGTACTAAAAAAACAGTCTAGAGTCTGGATTCCTACATGAACTTTCACAGCAACTGAAAGGAGGTTTAGAAGCCTCTTTACCGGAGGACCTGACTCCAGGCAGCAAATCCCAGATCCACAACAGACAGTTATAGAAATTGGATTTGATTAGCAAAGCTCTCCTTAATAAAGAATTCAAAGGAGACAAAGTCATTCTTAAAGATCCCCTGGGTCAGGATTGAAGGCACTGGGGAAGTGGCTGTCTGAAATGAACCTGGTTTGTGCTTAAGAACAAGAAATGTAGTCTTCATAGCACAAACATTCGCCCTGACCTCAATAACATTAGAAGTGCTCAAGGAAAGTACTGTGCAAAATTTACAAGAAAAATACAAGCATATGCTCTTAATAATTCTAAAACTATTAAATATAACCAGAAGGGTTTCAAAGCTCTCTGTGGGCATTTTGGATGTAGTGACTGGTTATTTAAAATTTAGCATTCAAGTCATGCTCATCAGTAAACAGCCACTTTTATTTGTTTGCTTCAGAACATTTATTTTTGTTTAGAATAGGTAGGTTGAACATCAGGTTAATTGCTTTCAGCAATGCTTATATATTCAGTAGCTTATATTGGCTGCCACAATTAGTGCAGTGCAAAATAAAATTCCTCTTTACATAGTTTTGTGAGCATTATTTAAGAGGTTTTTGGTTGTTTTAGTAGTTAACTAAAACCTCTTTTCTTTGGAAGTACTACCTGTGACCTTCAGAGAGTCCAAAGAAAAAAGAATATTCCCTTTGAAAAATCCCAACTGTATTCAAAATTTCTCTCTCGGTACCTCATATTATTTTTCTTAAGCAGCCCTCACACCCCATTTTTAGAAAGCTGAAAGGTACCACTAACCCATGCTGTTTGCCTCTTATTTATCTCCACCAAGTAGCAGTCCCTCTCTTTCTCTCTCTCACTTTTTTTCCTTCTGCCTGGGGGCAGCTGCTGCAGGAAATGTGGCAGACTCAGATTTGGAAAATGTGAGGTACCATCTCAGAAGTTTAACCCAGGGGTTGAATCATATGATGTCTCAGCCCAGCAGGATTCACTTTGCAGCAGTGTATGATGGTGGTATAAGGATGTGTCTAGTATTGTCCTGAGTATCTGTAGTTGAGAGAATGCCCTAGCCTTCTTGCCACACTGTCCAGTGTCTACACACAATTTTTGTACCAATAACACTGTTTCAGTTAGGGATGTAAAGTTTTTGTTTTTAACTGAAATAATTAAGCTGGTACAGCTCCTAGTACTGATGTGTTATACCAGTATAAATGTGTATAGCACCAGTACACCTTGTTCCTCTTCTGCTACAGGAATAAATGATATTGGCATAAGCACCTTTTATAATAGTACAGCTGTGTTCATGCTAGGGAGGTTGTCATATTATCCATACTGGGATAGTTAAAACAATACAACTTTTGTGTGTAAACAAGTCCTAAATGAGAAACCATAAAAAGAAATGTGTCTCTGTGAAGGAAAATAGTTGCTGCTTTTTGGCATACTAATTTAAGGCCCTGTCCAGCTACCATTAAAGTCAATGGTAAGACTCTTATTGACTTGAGTGAAAGCTAGATTTGGTCTTTGTTGCATCTGTCCTTCATTAGATTGGGAATGTATCAAGGCAGGGATCATGTCTGCCTATAGCTCCTAACCTGCAAATGCTAATATATGTGGTTAACTTTACTACTATAAGAAATCCCACTGAAATCAGTGGTAGCAAAGCTGAGCACCTGCATAAGCATTTGCAGAATCAGAACCTAAGTGTGGTGATGCAGCACTTGGCATATGGGGGCTCAGTCTTGCTTGGAGTCTTTGCACAGTACTATAATACAAAATAATAACAAAACCAACAGTATGGTGGTACTTGGAAATATACTGAACTGCCTAATTCATACTTTCTTTTTAACTACAGCAAAACCCACTTAGGATAGGTCTACACAGCAATTACACTCCCATGGCTGGCCCATGCCAGCTGACTTGAGCTTGCAGGATTCAAGCTGTGGGGCTGTTTAGCTGTATAGACATCCAGGCACAAGCTGAAGCCTTGGCTCTAGACCCTGTGAGGTGGGAGGGTCTCATAGCTTGGGCTGCAGCCTGAGCCGGAACATGTAAACCATAATTATGCAGCCCAAGCCTGAGGAAGCTGTCATGGGCTACCTGCAGGTGTCAAATTGCAGCGTAGACATACCCTTTCTGTACAGCAAAATTTGATACAGTCAAACTCCTTCCGTCTATAAAGAAGTAGAAGGAAAGTCCTGAATTGCTTCAGTGTCTTTCAGTAGACTTTTGCTCTGCTTAACATGAAGCTTCAATGCATTCAAAGGATGAAATTCTTGAAACCACCTAAAGCCCAGCGAACTACATTTGATTTGATTGTCCCACACAAAAGGCAGAAGGAGGGGATGAATTCAGACAAAATCCCATCCTCACAATATATGGGCAAGCAACGGAATTGCAGCCCAGGCATCTGCATTGATGCCCCAGGCAACAGAGAGTGGATGCTGCTGCTGCTTTTCCTCCACATCCCTTCTGTAGGGATTCCTGGTTATGGGTCCTGTGACCGTGATGATCCATGATCCCCTTTCCTAGCCCAGCCCCAATGCTCCCATCCTGCCAGCTGTGACTAAGCCAGTGTAGAGTCTAACTCTTTATGCACAAAGAATGCAGAGGCCTGCGTGTGAGACTGCTGCATCTATGCTCCCCAGCACAAGGCTACCATATGGGGTACATGGTACAGGGGTCCGTGGGTGAATTTTCATTGTGAAGTTTCATTCCACTAAAATTTGTTTCCACTGCACCGATTCCCTCCGAATATAGCGATCGTTATCTGTTAACTAGGTTTCAAATGCTTTGCCCAAAAGGAGTATAAATTCCCTCTCCTCTGCTCTACCTGAGAAGGGAAACAATCATATTTGCCACTATCCAGGGATTCCCAAACTGCTGTATAATTCCAGAGGGGTAGCCGTGTTAGTCTGCATACAGCAAAAACAACGAGAGTTCTGTAGCACTTTAAAGACTAACAAATTTAATTTCAGCAGGCATAAGCTTTCGTGAGCTTCAGCTCACTTCCTCAGATGCAGTTGGTAGAAATGATACAGCAAATAGGAAACATATATAGAAGGCAACATATGCATATCCAAGGGCATAGATAACAATGGGATAGGTGGATAAAAGACAGGTACTTGAGGCATAATGACAACCATTGAGTAGGAGGTGAGAATGGGTGATCAGAGCAAATTACTTCTTGTAATGAGATAGCCATTCCAAATCCCTGTTTAAACCCAGTTTGAATGTGTCAAGTTTGCAGATAATTTCTAACCCAGCAGTTTCTCTTTCAAATCTGTTTTTGAAGTTTTTTTGAAGAAGTACAGCAACTTTCAGGTCAGCGACAGAGTGCCCTGGGAGATTGAAGTGTTCTCCGACTGGTTTATGGATGTTGTTATTTTTTATGTTATCTTGATGTTCCATCCACTCACTTCAGAACAATTTTTTAAGAAGACTGTGCATGAACCAATACTTTGGGAGCTGCTGCACTGTGCTTTTGAGTGAAGGGCAAAGAGGAATCTCTGCCTGTCTTATTGCAGCAGCTTGCATCCAAGAGTGAGAAAGTGCCAGTCCTGCTACAGCTTCTTTCCTTTTCCCAATAAATGTTGCCTTCCAAAGTGCCCTGTGTATGTGCAGCAGGTGAAGGGAGTACCTCTTGCCACTCCTGGATTGAATAGGAAGGAATCTTTTACTAAATAAAGCCTTTTCCTCTTATGAATCTCCACTTGTAGTGATGAAAAACGCCCCCACCCCCATCTCAAGAGGGTTCCATTGTATACATTTACCTTGCAAAACCTAAAAGAGACCTTTATGGTTAAGGCAGAACACAGCACTATTCATTTAACTTGGTTAGTATTGCCTTTTAAGTACCTTTCCCTGGTTTGGCTGCTCAATATAAGCAAATGTTTAATTAGTATTCCGTTAAAATTTGTATTATGCTTTCAGTTGTTATGACCACTGTATTTTCACAGACAAATACCAGTATGAAAACATAGACTGACATATTCGGTGTCAGGACTGGGATAAAATCATTTGCCTATTAAATTGCTAGTGCTCTGAATAATATGCCATATGCTTGCTTACTCACAAGGATGGGGTTAGTGGTTAGAAGAACAGACTGGAGCCATTTGAGTCAGCAAATCCACAGCCCACAGAGAATAAATTGAAGGGTTTATAATAAAATAACACATAGTTTTCAGCTTGCATCTTAAAGTTCCATTTGCAAGTAATGGAGCAAAATAGTCAATAGTTTGTTTTCCATGCTCCAGACGTCTGGAAAAAGTAAAAATTTGTTCTTTAGTAAGTGAGTTGTCATCATGCTTCCTTACCCACCCAGCCTAACATTTTCCATCTTGATTCAGTCATCTTACTTCATTTTTAGTTATTCCGTATATTTTTGTCAAAATAGTGACACTAAAACAGTTTGACTTTTCTTCATTTCATCAAGAAAGAACACTTCTCAGGGATAGTTGCTAAACATTTTTCACTTGGACTTAGATGTATTTCCGGTGCATGTGGATTTTAGTAACTCTACCCAAAAGAGTAGGGCTGTAATAGAAGGAAAGGGAGTGTGAGATCTTTGTCCTTATAACTGTGCATCTTGTACAAAGTGTGAGCCTGTTCACAGAGGTGCTGAGCATCCACAACTCACAATAAAGTGTAAGGTGCTTTGCACCTTGTGTGGGGTGGCCCCATAACAATAATGCAAAATAAAATGTTTCATGGTGAAGAAATATATACAGGCTTCGTCAAAGTATAATATTAGATCAGAGGTAGAGACATAATCTAAGCATGGAACTGAAAGCCAAGAACTCTTGAGTTATAATCCAGACTCTGACACTAGTTCTCTGTGTGGATCTGCACAATTTACAGAGAGCGTAATCTCGTAACTCAGATTTAACTCTTGCATGAGTAAGAGTTACATGATCAGAATCTCAATTTCCACAATACCAACCTTACATGGTGGTTATGAGGAATGTTCATGTTCATAAAGTACTTTGAAGATGAAGAGTGCTGTATGTGTTCTAAGTATTATTATTATTATTATAGGCAGCGCAAGTAGCAATGCCTATAATTAAAATTGTCCGACATATTAAAGGTTAGCCTCTAGTTATCTTCTGGCTAATAGTTTAAACACCAGTAAGTATTTCTAGAAATTTATATGTATTGGGATGTATATCACTAGTTCAAAAAAGTTATTCATGTTGGCTACCAGACTTTTAGGATCTGTATTCTGTACAGACTTTTAGGATCTGTACGGTTCTCGGTTTCCATTATTTCACTAACTTGCCTGTAGTTTTGATGCCATTTGTTAAATTATAACACCCATCTGCAGTGTATCAAATTCTGAAAGCTGTAATGCACAGATGTTAGTCATTCTAACTGCTCTGAACACGTATATCTTTGTAACTTCAAGCTCAGTACATGCCTCTTTATATAGCCATTCTTCTTGTGTTTTAATGTAGTGCAGCTGTAATTATCTTAACACAAACTGTCCTTGGGGCTGAAGGATCTCTTTAGACTGACAGCACCAATAACTATACAGTACTTAGGGAATCTTTAAAAAGTCATTGAGGCTATATAACAAATACATTATATTGTGAGGTAAGCATAAAGTCTTTAGAATTCTAGTAGATATTAGATATGACAGTGGACACAGCCCCGGTATTACATTCAAGAATATTAATATAATTTAATTGGGTAAAACATACTGTTTCTGATAATGTCTCTAATCTGTGTATAGGGGTCTAAAGAGGAAATTTTAACGTACTGACTAGCACCCTCTACTGTAGATTAGCTCAACATGTCAGTCAACCTTACTGCTCTTCTGTTTTATCAACTCTTTAACTCTTTTAACTTCTTCAACTCTGCTAAGGACTCATGTGTTTTGAGAGCAGGATGACCTGAATTCTGGCCTCACTTGTGACAGATAAGTTTTGAGCGGCCATGGTAAGCCTTACAGAAGGCCTGGGTGGCCATAGATCCGTAAAAGCATTTCGTGGTTAGAACAGGAGACAGCACCTAGAACTCCTGGCTAGTGTTTTGGCCTCTAATTTGAGCAAATCATTTGACACCTTGTGAAAGTTACTTAACCTCTCTGTGCCTTATTTTACTCCTATGTGATACAGTTATACCCCAAAAAAGTACTGAGGATTAATTAATATTTGTAAAGCACTTCAAGATCTTTTCATTAAAGTGGTGTTGCTATATCATTATTACACATTGTTACCTTGATAGACCTTATTTCCCATTAGAATCCAAAAGTTACGCATGCATATGAAGGGAAGAGCAGTCAAATAAATTGGGAGGTCTCCATCTAATCCCTACTGGGCTTTCATCCATATTGCAAAACCACCAGCACTGGCATATTTCTACACAATTAACAGTTTCTGTCCAAGGCTAAAGATTTGCAGGCGAGGGGTGAATATAGAAATAAACACAGAGCTTGCTAACACTGACTCTAGTCAGTGATGTTAATTTTCACAGCATTTAAAGAAAATCATTTAATTCACCAATAAACATCTGTTAAAGGCATACTATTTTATTTAAGAAACATCTCTTCAGATTTGCTTGTGTTGATTTTTTTTTCATCATCGGCTTGTAAGGAAATGATAATATGTTAGGATCAATGTAGGGACTGGTCTACCCACAAATGTGAAGCAATTTAACTAAATTTCTTTCCTAAAACAAATTTAGTTATTTAGGTGCGGGTCTGTGTTTGGACTCTCTCTTATTTTGGAATAAAAATGGCTCAAGCAGATTTACTTAGTCAGTTACAAACTGATTTTAGCTAAATCAACTTTAATCACTTTTATTCTCAATAAAGAATTTCCACACACTTGCACCAAAATAATTGCACTGA
Organism: Emydura macquarii macquarii; assembly: GCF_026122565.2. Taxonomy (NCBI): domain Eukaryota; kingdom Metazoa; phylum Chordata; order Testudines; family Chelidae; genus Emydura; species Emydura macquarii. Next base: position 2,226,562 of record NW_027131105.1, on the reverse strand, counting down.
TTTTAATTGATGTGTTTTGTTATTTTGATCCAAATTTGTGTGTAGACCAGCCCTAGGTCCTAAATTGTGCTGAAGTGCTGTATTTTCATGAAACAGAACGCTAAGGGTAGGTAATGAAACCCTAGAAGTCAGAAACTTGATCCAGGCAGCCTTGAGAAGTTAACAGGAACAGTTTTATTATTTATTTACACAGAGCCTTTCAGAAGAGTTTGTTGATGCAGATCCACAGCATACTGGACTGGTAAAACTATTTATTTTGGGACGGGAGAATTAAATTATGTTTAGGGTACTTTGTGTTTTAATGTGCTCACCTAAATTGATGCATATATCAAAAAGATCTATTTTCTCTGTTTCCTGAAACAGGTCTGGGGCACCCTGCGTGTGGCAATACTGAGATGTTTCATGTTTAACACATTAACTTCATTGCTTGATTCATTGCTTGACAGCTCTTCAAGTCATCTAGAAATTATCCTTGAGAACTGATATTGGCTTGACACTCTAGATCTCTGCCTCTGCTATTAATATTAAATTATGCAATTGTTTAGTTCCTGGGTTTTTTATTTTTAACATGTTTTAGGAAATCCTGAAGATAAATCTTTCTTGCACTAATCTTTGTAACTTGAATCAGCATTTCAGTGCATTGTATAGGACCCCTTTCCTGCACTAAATGCCATTAGAGACTGTAAGGAAGGAAATTTTATGTCTTTTTTTAGTTCAAACAGAATTATTTTCTGACTGACCAAAGAATAAATTTAGGTGAGTGGAGGGGAAATAAAACTTGGGGCTTTCATAACAGGATCATACACACTTCTTGGAGGAATCAAATGGCATTTAAGTAACTGGTGAGTGCTCATCAATGTAATACTTATTGGCAGTTTTATCCGGATAGATGGATGCTGTAAAATGTCTGACTCTACTTTATTAAATGCAATTTATTAAATGCAATAAAATTTTCTTTTTATAATTAAGTAATGTTTAAATTACATATTATTCAGAACATCAGCTAATATCTGGAAAAGGTTTTGTTGAATGACCGTCTAAGTTTTTTAATAGAAATTTTATTTATTTTTTTGCTACTCAATGTAATCCCTTGTTACTGAGGTCGGAGTTTTTTGCATACTGGAATGAAGTTGCATGTAAAGAGCCATTTTTGCTATGCTAATCATGCAATATCTGCATATCAATCATTTTCCTAGACTACTATTATAAAAACAAGAAGAATTTGTGTAACAAGCAAAGAGTCTTGCTATCAGTCTTCAGTTAGGAATGAATTCTTTTTCTCTTTCTATAATTAACTGTGTGACAGTTTAAAATTGATTGAAGTGTTTGAAGTGTAGTTTTTTACCATTAGATGGGTAAAGGAGAAAAGTTAAAGGTGAGATTTATTTTACCTAGTTTATTAAATGAATGGAGGTTCTGGTGTTGTTTATATTTCACAAAGACAGTTTGTGGAAGCAAAAACTAGACATCTGCTTAGTTACTTTAGAGCAGTGGTTCTTAACCTTTCCAAACTACTGTACCCCTGAAGCCTGAGTCCCACCCCCACGGGGCTGAGGCATGTAACTTAGTTTCATGGCGCCCCTGTGGCTCCAGGCAATTGCCTTTCTTGCCACCCCCAATACCAGCTCTGCACTTGCGACCCCTCTAAACCCCCAGGTTGAGAAACACTGCTTTAGAGCTTCAGGTTTGCTTAGTTAAAAAATTCTCTGCTGAATTTGAAACTGATTGCTTGAGTAGGCATGCTCCTATAGAGTGTTTCCTTGATGAAGGTGTATTGAAGTCTGTAAACTTGAATGCCACAAAGTGATCATTTAAATTTGAAATATAGCCTCAAGTTAGTCACACCTTCTTTTCCAAAAGTCTTAGCAGCATGCATGGTATTTTGCTTTTAATGAGTTCCTGTTATATTCTTACATAGTGGTAATGAATAGTATTCTTTCAAAGCATTAGGGGGCCACTTTGATGATCTAATGGGCCCCATTTTGCATTGGGAGCAATAACATGTCTGTAAATTACACAGGAGGAATTGTTACACTAACATGAAGCACTGACATTCAGCTATCCTGAAATCCATCATTTACATGCAGATTGTTTTTATAATTCTGATGTGTCTCTTGGTAGCGTGTTCTGTTTGTCACATCACATTGTGGGCAGCCTGCGTTCTCATGGAATATAAACAGCCACAGCTTGGTCACTCATTTGCTTCCCTAATTTTCACCAAATGCTACAACCCTTTGTTTGTTAATCATGTATTTAGATGAACTCTTAAAGAGGGAATCAGTGTGTGTAAAAGAGAGTCTGAAGATTTATGCCTGTTAATTGAAATGGCGTGGGCCACCAAGAGCATATAATGCCTGTGCTCAGTGCTCTGCATTGGCTGTCAGTGGGCTTGTAATGATCTGTTAAAGCACAGATGGTGTGAGGACCAGTTATTTGAGAAACTCTCTCTCCTCCTATGCTCCATCACTGCAGTTAAGATCAACTGGGTATTTCTGCTGCCAGTTCCTGAGGCAGTCGTGTGTAGGCATGCCTCAGGGCATTTGCACTAGAGCAGGGTGGAAAAAGTCTGTCAAAATGTGGGGGTGGGGGTTTGTTTTTAATGTCAATAGGAGAAAATTCCCCTTCTCCCCCAAATGCCCTGTGTTTTGACCAGCTGGAACCCTGGGCCTAGCTCTGACTTTTGGAGTCTTCAGGATAGGTTGTTAGGCATATGGATAGGCCAGACAATACATTATTCCAATATAGAGGGCTCTTCTAAATATAAATGACTTTGTTTGCCTCCTATGTACACTTGCTGGCTCTGTTTCATATTAGCCTTGGCTTTGGGCTTTGATGTTTTCTGAGGAGCTTGCCCACCTCTCCTCAGGGGCTGTTGGCCTCCTTCTCTCAGGTGATCTCTCTATCATCAGCTGTCTTTGGTGGGCACCCAGTAGAGGAAAGAGCGTTGGTTGTGGTTATTCCCTCATTCCCACAGACCCTGAAATGTCTCCCACCTATTGTTAACCCCTCCCATCCCGCAGCAGCAAGATCAGGAGATGTATCCGGTCCTGTTACTGCCTCTGTCATGAGTCCTTGCATGGGATTGCTAGGGAGACTTTGTGCAGGGCTCCTGATACAGGTGGCACTGTGAGCAACAGAAGTGGATCTTGCTCCCACTGCTGTAGGATGAGAGGACAGGCAGCCTCAAGTGGAGTTAGAAGAATTCAGTGGCTACACATGTGCTACCTCCGTAGAGCTGAGGGGAAGAGCAGGTGCACCAGGATTCTTCAGATGAATCGTGAGAGGATATTTTGAATACCCATGATATTGTCTTCCCAGAAGACATGAAAGGACAAGAAAGGGCTGGGTGATGTTGATGTTCGGAAAAGAACGGGCAGTGCAAAAATTTTAGACAGAAACATTTTCTGAATAAGACAATGTTTTGCACATTCTCGGGATTTGTTCTCCCCTAAACTGCATGTCTTCATTCAGGCATATATTTTAGGCAGGGTAATAGCTAAAATTTTAATGGCTCAGTAGGAAAATCTACCACTTAACAAGAAAGCCAATGGATTAAGAAATAGTAATAATAAAACACAGTAACTAATGTTAGGCATCCAGATTAAACTGAAAGAATCAAAGTTTTCAAGTAAGACTGGAACAGTGACCCACATAAAACGCATGCAGGCCCATTGTGCCGCTAACCCCACATTTTGCACAGGCTGACAGAGACTGTTGTTGGCAAATATATTTATATGAACTTGTCTGAAACTTACTCTCAGGTTCACATCAGAGAAGTGAGTTATTCCCCCTAAGAGGTGGTATGGCTTGAGATTTTCAAATGGCCTCTGGTTAAGTGATTTTCTGATGACTGAAACTGGGTTGTATATTGTGATAAGTACTCACTTTCTGATTTCTTTTTCAATCGGACAGTTTGGTGCAGCTTCAACTGACATGCTGTAGGTATGTGGATCTGGATTTAACCATGCTTCAATGAATGAAAAATTCCCAAAAAGCAACACTTGAGAATTTTGGCCATTGACATACTAAGCTACTGAACTTTCCAGACTGGTGTACATAGAATTTCATCCATAGTGTGTATGTATGTTTGAGTTAATGCAATGAACACATCTAAATGTCAGGGACGCAATGAGAACAGAGAAGAACAATTAGATTTTTCACAAAGTACTCACAATATTTTTATAAAAACCTTGCAACTTTAAAAAAAAAAAAAAAGTTAAGGCAACCATTCCAACCTGTCAATACCTCTTTTCCCCTTTCAGTCCCTGAAGCCATGCTACATTTTAGCCCATCTGCTTAACCCAAATACTTACAAGGATCTGCATCATTCAAAGGCCTGTGGCCCCACTGAGCCTCACACTAGAGCTCAGACCTACTTATGAATCCATCCCATCTCTGCACTGCAGTTGAGCTGATGCCTAACTTATAGGGAAGGACATAGCCTCAACCTCTGTGTGGGTAAGGAGAGCCAACACAGCTGAAGGGAGTCTAACGCATGCTGCCACAGCCTACCATCTACTCCAATCCTGTGACACAAACAGCTTTTAAACAACACTTGCTAGGCTGCACTTTTTCAGTAAATCCTACAGTTCCCTTAAAATCCAGACATAGCATGTTGCATAATTCTGCAACTGCTTCCAAGTAAAAATCACCAATGCACACATCTGATTGTCACTGTGATGTGCAAAACATACACGTACTGCCAAACCTGCACAAAAAATTGTTGCTAAAAGCCCCGGCCCTGTTTAAGGAAGGACATCACCAGCATACATCAGTAGCAGGTGTATGGCCATTATGAGTGTTCTGGTTATCTCCACCATTCCTAATAATATATGAATCTATGTATAAAATCTGAAGTTTGGTTTTTAAATGGATGGGATGTGCCTGTACTGCACATAGAAAAAAAAATGTATTACTAATGCAAACCCAGTATTGCCCCCCTCTTCAGGTTGCTTTAAATGACAGTAATTACTTAACTTTTTCTGTGTGCCTTTCAGGGATCTATCCGTCTATCTAATCTACCTATGATTGAAAAGTTACTGTCTGCTTGTTTTTTAATCTTAAAAAAATTAAGGGATGTCAAGCTTTTGTTCTTGTGTTTTGCTGGAGGTCTACTTGGAAAGATCAGGAGCTCCCTCAGCTCTTATTTAGAGAAACCTTCACGATTCTTTAAGTAAAGAGCTTTACTCCCAACGGTTTCCTCCAAAAGTTTAATTCAACTGTTGCTGAGTGTAAACAATCTGAATACAACAGGGTTCTACTTGCTTGCTATCTGTGATGTCCTAATCCTTCTAGTTCTCCAGTTGTCCATAGAATATTACAGAAAGAAACAGGTAAATGAAGTTTGAATTTCCTCATGTGAAAATGAAATAAAGTAGGAAGGGAAAGAGGGAGAGAGAGACTCTTTCAGGCCTCTTTTATATAAATAGTAAAGGATGAAAAAGGTTGAAAACACATTTTTTCCCTTTGCAGGTCATCTTTGAATTGATATTTTTCTATTAGATGGTAGCCTGCCTTCTCTCAGTACCTCTTCAAAATTATCATCAGGCTGGGCAATTTTTTCTTTCATTAAAATTTGGTTGGGTCAGTCTCTGGGCCTTTACCACTACTATTTTGTTGTTCATGATGTTATTAATAAGAAGAATTGGACATCTAATCCTCCATCTGGGCATTGAAAAATGTATGCCTTTTTGTCCTTAGGGTCAAATGTACTGTACATGCCCAAGATCAACGAGAGGGTGATTAAAAAAAAAGAGAGAGAGAGACAGACCCATGGCAGCAGTCTAACCCATTTCCATAGCTCTTCCTAATTTTTCATATCCCCAAAAGCACAAAAGATAGATTTCAGTGTGTCAAAATTTTCTGAGGGTGAGTCGGGGAGGAAGTGTTCTGTTAAGTCATCAGAGTTCAGCTAAAGAGATCACAACTTATACAAAAAAAAAAACAAAAAAAAACCATTTGTAGCCCTGAATGTCAGCTATCCATTCATTGTAGCTAGTTTTTCCTTTGGAGAAGTACATTATCTAAAACCATAATTCTAGGGTGCATTCAGGGTTATGAAACATCTTTGAATACCTTGGAATTTATCTTTTGCGTATGGTAATTATTGGTCTTCTAAGCTCATGTGTCAACAAACTGGTCTACTGTGTTATCACTTCCCTCTGGGCTTTTAAAACATATTCATCTAGGGAAAATTGTCCACATGGACAGTCTGTCTAAATATATTAATAAAAATAAAATGTAACATTTTAAAGGTAAAGCATATTCGCGAGAGATAGTCACTGTTCTCTGATGAAATGACATGCCAATTTTATGTGACATTGAGTAGTGGTTTCTGTATCTCATTTGTACTGACAATTTTCTTAACAGAGTTACAAATTACCTAGAATTTTCCTCTTGGCATTAAAATACACAAATATTTGAGTTCAGTGTCAGGGGATTTGCTAGTAAAAAGGATTTTCTGAACCCACATATCACACAACATTTGCTGTTAAAGGCTAAAAAAGCTAAATTAAATCAAGGCATAGATCCAAATTAATATAAATACTGTACATTGCTTATTTAGCGCTCAGAAAAAGAAAAGCACGACTGATAACAAAGGTCTTAAGCTAGGGCATCTTGCTTTTTGGCATACATTTGCACATTTCCACTTCCAAACGTAGGTCTTTCTAATTAAACAACTATGACAACAAACACTGTCCGGCTACGGGTCAGGAAGAAAGTTCAAATCCCAGATGGTCACTATCTATACATGACCCATCTACCAGATGCGTCCCCCTCATGTTCCACTGATTTTTCCCCCCTCCAGTGTTAAGGCAATTTGTTATATTCCTAATCAAATATTTATGGGCCTCAAAATTTTTGCTAGGAAGGATTCAGCTTGTGCTTGGTTAACAGGCCTCTTTGCAGCATATGTGTGTTGTAATTGAGAAGTATTTTATAGGTAGAAAATAATGAAAAGGAAATTTATGGAGACAAAAAACCAAAATATATGATCTTACTACTGAAATAGAATGAAAGAAGTAAAAAAACTATAAGATGAATACGCTGTTTGATATAGTTCAGTTTTACTCTCTCCATGGGAAAAGGGAATGGTTAGCTAAAGCCCTTATGTATGTTACATTATTGTCCATCTTGACTAAAATATTTGACATTTTTAGTAATCATCACCAATAAGCCTAGGTTGGCTGTGAAAGCCTATTGCCAATGACAGCTATAGAAATAAAGGGCACTTTTTATTATGACTTTTTATGTTGGTATGGAATGATGTTATTAAACAACAGACAGTAGTGCAGATGGCAGTGTGTTGACTTAAAGAGAGCTTCTTAACTAAATTTTGAATATTTTAGAGACAGTTTTCTTTTGGAAATGAAAACTTACATTTCAAAGTCCTTGTTTTTCTAGATCTTGTTTGTTTTTGTAATATTGTACAGTATCTGGTTACGGTTTCTTTCGGCACCAGCCCAAACAACAGATGGGTTCAGTGGTTTGCTTCAAGCAATGCTGAACTGTTTAAATAAGGCTGGGCCAAATCCTGCTGTCTTACTTCCACCTTTAGTCCTGTTGAAGTCAGATAAATAAGGCAAGGAGGACTTAATAAGCTGCTTTGCTTAGTTATAATTTGTTTGGTTGTTTTAAATTAGATTGTTATTGGTTTCCATCAAACTGGTGACATTCTCAAACTATGGTAAATGTTCATCAAAGCCTCAAAACGTTAGAATTTAAACCTATACTAGATTAGAAACAGAAAGTTGCTATAATTTTGGGTCCTATGTGTATGTTGTGCCTGTTTAGCAAACTGTGTGTATAATTTTAGTGAGTTAAACACACAGGCCCAAATTTTTCAGAGGCTTTCTATCAATATGTGAGCACATACGTTTGCGAGTGCCTAATTGGTAAGTTAGCACAAAAACAGATTCATCCATACCATTTACCAGCACATTTGTGGAGGTCCTTTGAAAATGTGGCCCATCATATCTGTTCTAAGGTGCTGCTGCAATTTTGGAGCTGAGGACTCACTTCTGACAGGCTCTATTACCATCTTTTTTGTTCTTTAACCCTAGCAAAATAGTCTATTCTAAATCTATCTTTGATAGGGAAGTGAATGTGATTGAGTATTGAAATATCTAGGGAGAAATTCTGGCTCCATTGAAGCCATGGCAAAACTCCTTTTGACTTCAATATGCTTAGGATTTCAACCTTACCTTATCAATACCATGAAAATAATTGAAAGTGCACTTAATTAGTACCCCTACAAGTTCCAGCATCTGACACTAACACATGGAAAAATATGTGGAGATTTTCTTAATGAGAAACTTCCTAACTTCATCCATTTATATCCCTTCCATAATGGTCACCAATTTCCCTCACCTTAGGTACCACTCTTCAGGCAACCTTACCATGCCCCTAGCCAATCCTTTCCCTTATTTGATGATATTAACTGTAAACTTACTTTACAGTTCTAAACAGGGTGGATTGATTTAAATCAAGGCAATTTACATTATTTATTTAAATCAAGGCAATTTAAATCACCAAGAGAAAATCATTGATTTAATTCAAGCTTCCCACAGATACTTCACATATTTCTTAAACAATGGTGCAAATCTGATCACTAAAACATGTTAATTTACAACTCAGTACAGCATTTTACAACATCTAGGAGGGTATACTTTGTGTAATTTTTTAGATAACTTGATTTTTATTAATTTAAGAAATAGTACATAACTCATTACTTGCGTCAAGCTGCAAATGCAGCAGCAGTACATTAGGAATGGTAAGAACTAAATCACACAAACAAACACAATAGCACTTATAAGTTATTAAACTGAATCTTAAATGTTACATAAGTGTTTCACATTTGCAATTGCAGCAGTCCTGAGTTGCCAGCTGATGGCTGTCCTTAAACTTTTTTTTTTAATTTTCAAATTTTATTAACTCTAAAAAACAAGTCATCATCACAACACTAAACATACGCTGTCCTTAAAACTTCTACAACTAGCTGTCGTCTTCCCCACTCCCACTGTCATTTTTATTCATAGACTGAAACAGAAATATGAGTTTTCCTGCTTTTTCAACCCCCAGTCGCTTTCCAAGCTTTGAGTGAATATCAGATGATGAAAATATTCTCTCTGTGCCTGCAGAGGAAGCTACTGCTGTGAAAAGTTGGCTTAGCAACTGAAGGAACTCTGTTTCAAGGAGCCTGGCTAATGATTTCTATCAATTCAGGGGAGTGACTTTGTTCAAAACATCATCAATAAACATGTACTTGACACGTTTTCCTTTTTTAGGCAGGGAAGGAATTTCTTCAAATATCCCCAGATAGGGTCTCTCTTATGCCCAGAAGCCATGACAGTTTTTCTGTGGCAAAAGTGTGGGGGAATATAGGAAGCTGTGTGTGTAGTGAATAACGTCTTCCCTTTTTCTTTGCAGTCCACTCCACTGTTCCTTTCTACTCTGCCTCCATCCTTTGTCTCTCTGTCTTTAAGAAAGTGTTTTAACTAACTCCTCTGCCTTGCTTGGCCCAGCTCCACCACCACATAAGCACAGAACAACAACAGTCCTATCCAGCTTGTGTCTTTCTTTGCACATGTGACTTTAGTCTGCTGAGAAACAGAAACTGAAAGCCCAGAACTTTCAAGAAGCAAGAGCTGGTAGTTAGGCTGGACAGACTAGAGCCATTAATACATTTTTATGAGACTGTAAGTGTAGATCTAGCATATTTGTGATGAGATTTAATTGCAACTGTTATTTTTTAAATGAAAAAGAAATTTAGTAATCATTGATTTTTATCCACGCTGGTTCTAAATATTTTAAGAAGTAGCAGTACAGAGTTATGAATAATCTGTGAGTTTTAGTTCAGACTCTACACAACTCAAGTAAAGCAATAAGAAAGGAATAGATACCTGAAGTCCAAAAAGGGTTTGACTTATTAAAAATGCAGACATATGGAAGCTGGAGTAACCCAGAGTATCCTTTCTCCTCTGAAGTATACTCTTCATACCATATCCGTTAAATTCTTTTTCTCTTATTGTTCAATCTGACTCTGCCCTGCTTAGACTGGTCTCCTTAGAAAAAGACGTACATAGCTGCCCAGAGATAATGATTCAACTCAGTTTCAGCAGTGTCTTGATCATGCTGTGACATTACCCAAAAGAGTTCCCCCTTCAGGAATCTGACATTTACAAGAGAAGAACAAGGATGACTGCTTCCCCATCTGGTCTTCTCCTGAAAAACCCCTGTGAACTGAATATGTCTTGACTGCTGGCTCTGTTGCTCAGAAATAGCAATACAGAATTTATTCTGAAACAAACATGTTTGTCATACAAAGTCAGTTTTGCCACAACATAAATATCAGCACATCACATTCAGGGTTTGCTGAACTCTTCAGTGAGATCCCAAAGCTAAACAGTTAAGTGTACACACAAACCTCATTTCATGTATTTTTGCTTAGTAACTTCTGAATACTGCAGGAATTAAAAACAGATAATGTTACTGAAGGTAGTTTAGAACTTCAGCTACTAAAACCATGCTATTAATACAGCTATCCCCTCAAACTACTGTATAGGTGTACGGTTTAAAAAATGCATCTTTTCAAAGGTACTAGCATACCAGTAGGTGAGTTTAAAGGCGTTCAAAGTTCAAGTAAAAATGTACTATCCAGTCAAGACTGAACAAAAGTGTCAGTCCTATTAAACCCAAACAAAAATATGAAAGGTACATCTGCCTTAGTTGGTATTTGTTCTGTACCATGGTATCTGAGTGTGGTATGTGGTATTATATATACTACATCTATAGTCGCTATACAGGTATGAACATTCTGTGTCTGATTCTCCACTACAGAACAGTGGCATAAAATCAGGCCCATTGTATTTTTAAACACTGCTATTCCAGTTTGATAGCTACGGGATTTTTTTTAACACACAAATTTTGTTCCGAAACAATAAATACATTAACTCAACCATGTTTAGTCTAATGTAACTAATACCATATCCAATGCCCTGGTAAAGCAGTAAACACCAGTGTTGATCATCAGCTTCATTTAGATTTAATGTGTTTAATTTTAAAATCGAGGTGAGAACTGAGTGGGCATTCCAAAGAGATTCCCAACTGGCATTAAAGCATCTGGCCAAGTATCCAGCCTTTAGCTCAAAAGCTGTCAAAAATTTACCCACACGTGAGCTAAGAAGAAAGAATGAGAAACAAACAAACAAAAACCTGTGCATTGCAAAGAGAAGAAGCCTTGAAAAGAAGCATAGTGAGGATAGAGTCCTCACCAGGGTACTTCTAATTCACTATTAATTTTTCATAAACGCTCTCTAGTTGGGTGAATTTGGCAAGGATGTTTTGGTTTTTTTTATATATAAAGCTCTCGCAACTCTATTCACTTTGCATGTTGCTGTGACTTAATTAGTTATTTTTACAGTGGGCAACCCTGTTAGCAGGTGAAAAGATCTCAGTTTGTTTGCTCAGTTAATATCATTCCCAAATTGCTATCATTCTGAATTTGATCAGCTGGCTGTTTTGCAGATGATGCCTCCTGTGTTTTTTAACTTGGCTGTAAAAACAAAAGCCAGCCATGCATGTGTTTAACTTTCTGATTGCTCGCTGTAGTACCAGAGGGGACTGTCAAGCTGACTGGGCAGCTGGTAGACCCACTCTTTTAATATAAGCTAAACCCTACTCCCAGTCAGTGGTCCCCATGCAGCAATCTGTTTTCTAGGACTAAATTAAAAGCAGTTTTAGCATATGATTAGCTGTATAATAAGACCCTGCTAGGAGTGTGGGGAACAAAGAGTGTAGGAAGAGAGAGAGATATGCACCCTATCATTCTGTGTTCCATGATTCAGAAAGGAACAATCACTTTCTAAAAATGACACTAAATACAATAGAAGAATATTTTAAATAGAGATTAATCATTTCTGAGCCACAAAAGATGCTGAATGTTAACTAAAAAATTTATTTTTGTTATTCCCATGACACATTAAATAGCTTAAATGTTCCACAATGTGGCTACTTTCCCCAGTGCTATACATGGAAGTCCTAACTGTATGCTGTAAATGTTATTAGGATGTACACAATCTTAGCAAGCATATCCTCCAATTCCTAGGGGTCAGTTTAGTATTATACTTCCTGTGAGTACTTTAATGGTGGAACAAGCCATGCATGTGTGAGTGGGGAACTGGGAATATGAAGCCATGAAATTACCTGGCAAATATTAAATAGTCTACACTTAAACTTCTTTTTTCAGTTATGCCCATTGAACAAGGCTGATTAAGGCATAAACACCATTGGTCTGAACTGGGGGCTCCAGCTTCTAGGGTCATGTGATTAAACCATAATGTAAGCTTCCTTCCCCAACCCCATCAACACAGTAAGTTTTTTGCCCACCTGGTTGCCAAGTAAACTTGAAAATCTGTTCTGTGTGCGATCAATAGAAGGATGTCTGAGCCTGCAGAGAGCCTAAAACAAAGCTCTGAGAGGGGTAAAGTTGCCCCACACATCTCAGTGGGGTATTAACTCCCAGACCCATTGCTCTAAAGGTTCCTGCCAACACTACCCTAGCAGAAGACTGTGTGTCAGGAGAAGAGTGCAGCAGGCCAGCCCACACAGCTGAGCAGATACACTCTGGCTGCTGAAGTAAGTATTGTGGGCCTCTCTGCTGCTCCCAAATGGAGAAGGAAGGTTGCTACCCTGCTGGCATTCCCTGGGAGAAAATTGCTGCCACTGGCATAGGGTTGTACTAACAGACAGAGCCATGCAGGCAGGAGGCCAGCTTGTGTGTTTCCTTAATCTAGCCCTACCCTTTGAGAATGAATTGCATTAAAACAACTTTGAGAAACTTTAACAGAGTGGGAGACACTTCCTGATCTACATAGGAGAGGATCTTCCTCTTCCTCTTCAGCTAGTGCTGGAACTAAAATAACCACAAAGAAACCTAAAGATCCGGTGTAATATATAGGTTTCCAAAATACTATCTAGGTATTTAAAGCTAGATAAATGTGGTTTTAGGTTTCTCCCCTCTCTCTTGGTAATTTGATGGCATGCTTGTTATGGATTCTATTTAAGGGAAGCAAATAGTTTAGCTTCCATTTACAGTAACAAAGTGTTTTTAGAGAGAGGCAGATCTCCATAGGCAAATCTCTCCTCACCTCAGGAAAGGGTCTTATGGCTAAGGCATGGAATTGAGAAATCTGGATTTTTTTCCAGGCTATGCCACAAACTTGCAATGTGACCTTGGGTAAGTCACTTAACTTATGTTTGCCTCAGTTTCCCCCTCTGCAAAATAAGGATTATGCTTACCTCAGAAGGGTATTGAGGCTTAAAATATTGCTTATAAAGTCCTTCGAGACAGTATTTAAATGTTAACTATTATGATTATGTATGATATTAAACAAATTCCTTAGCCCCCAAAATTACCACCATTTCAAGAACACACTGTACCCTGAAAATGATCATCTCTGCTACACTATAATTATTCTTAAGCTGCAACAAAAGGCACTATGGAATCTATAAATTAATAATATTTTAATGTAATGTTACCAAAAGTAAGGTCATACATCTAGAAACGGAATGTAGGTGAGGGCTCTTTCCTGACAAGTACTGACTCTGATACAGACTTGGGGGTTATGGTGGATAATCAGCTGAACATGAGCTCCCAGTGCAGTTCTGAGGCCAAAAGGCTAATGTGATCCTTGGATATAAAAACAGGATAATATCTAGTAGGAATAGAGAGGTTACTTCATATTTGGCACTGATGCCACCACTACTGGAACACTGTGTCCAGTTTTGGTGTCCACAATTGAAGAAGAATGTTGAAAATCTGGAGTGGGTTCAGAGAAGAGCCATGAGAATGCTTAAAGAGCTGGAAAACATGGCTCAAGGCGCTCAATCTCTTTAATTTAACAAAGGAAAGGTTAAGAAGCGACTTGACCACAGTCTATAAGTACCTGCATGGGGAACAGAAATTTGATAATAGAGGGATCTTCAGTCTAGCATACAAAGGTATAACAAGGTCCAGTGGCTGGAAGTTGAAGATAGACCAATTCAGACACAAAATAAGTGCAAATTTTTTTTTTTTTAAACCAATGAGGGTAAATAATAATTGGACCAGCTTACCAGGAGCTGTGGTGTATTTTCTATCAATAGATATTTTAAAATCAAGATAGGATGTTTTTCTGATAGGATGTTTTCCTAGTTCAAACTCGGATTAATTCAAGGAAGTCCTGTGCCCTGTGTTATGCTGGAGGTCAGCCTTGGCACCTAATCTTAGGCATCCCCATTTGAAAATTTTGACCCCAGTATTTTCAACATAAAATCTTTTCCCCCTTCTAGTGAAAGAGACACATTTTTATTAGCAAGTTCTTAAAATACTTATTTGTAATATATTCTCATTTTGTATAATTTCGTAAGCAGTAAGTATGTGTATGGAGTCACACATTACTTTGTGAAAGTTATCAATAGAAGGTCTACCAACCCACCACTGATAAAGTAAAACGAAACCCATGGACTCCTCCTTTTGCTTCTCCATATTTATGTACTGATGCTGATGTTTTGTCCCCCATGCTGAGGAATTCTTCATCAAGGGTTGGTGCGGAATTGAAACATAAGCTTCAGTAACCACAAGAGACAAACTGGAAAGAGGCATTAAATGTGGAATACAGTCCATTTCCAAACTAAATCAGGGAACAAATATGTAAAGATCTATTGCATTTATCATGCTCATAGGTTTTATTCCACTGATGTTTAGACATTCACATTGTACATATATAGTATTGGTAAATCTATCCTGTTATGTAAAATACTGTACCTTTTTTGCTTTATGGATCAGACTGTTAATACTTGTGAGCAGTCTTCTTGGGAAGATACTTGCTTTGCTTTAGTTAGTGAGTGCAATGCATTTCCATTATAAACCTCATTTTTTCTGGTTTGATACCCAATATTGACAGTTTCTAGTAGGTTGAAACCTGTATGTTTGGTCTGAACATTCCTTCCCTCTGCTACAATGTTCCTTAAAAGAAAAGTGGGGGAGCTGTATTTAGTTATTTTACATTGGAGAAGTTCAAAGAAAAGTACAAATGTGAGTGTACTGACTACTGTAAGTTAGTATCTCAGTTTTACAGGTAATTAATTACCGTATGGCTGCTTTTCCCCCCACCCCAAGCAAAGTTACAGAGCACATGCAGAATGGTTTTATCACTGAAATTTTAATGCTAGTTTTTGGTACATGGATTTACAATTCTTGATAGGCACTTTATTGCATTTGACTCAACATCTCATAATGGCTCTGAAGGAGCTATTAACTGTATCGGAACAGGGAACTGCAAACTGAAAATTCTCTGGAAACTAAATTTTGACCCCCATCTGATCCATAAACTTAAACATAAGCTTAGTACTTTCTAGCGGAACCTTTTAGAAGGCTGCGTGAAGAATCTTCATTTTAACATCTATCTACCAGTTATGCATTTTTAAAATGTCATATTCATTTGGCTATCAGATATATGCAACAAATAACTTTTAAGTGCATTTTGTAGTAAAGGAAAAGAGTTTATGCACTAGAACTCTCTCTCCAAAAAGCACTGCTATCTAAATGTGTTTTTCCTCTGGCATAGACCATTTAAATGAAAATTTCACCCTTTTGCGTGAACTTGTTTATCTGAAAAATATTTATTACCCACCTCAACCCCATTCCATTTGGAGTTCTATTATAATACCTTAGAAATGAAGAAAATTCAGTTTCAAAAGACTTTCAGCCTGATTCAGCTCCCAGACTGGGGTAAATCCTTTGAATCAGTGAAGCTACAAAAACATCAAACTGGCATGAACAAAATCAGGCAACACGTTTTAAAAGACTGGAGTAAACTCCGAAAACCACTGAGATTTAATTATAAGATTCTTATTTTGCATTATCCCACCAGGTGACAAGTACATAAAGGAAAGAGAATCAACATGAGTTAAAATCTAAAGACCAGATCCTCAGGTGCTTCTGTGTTACTCTTGCCATACCTTGAGGAACACTTTATGGCCATCTTTCTACTCCTCTTATCCTGGAAGTGTTCAGGGGCCAATTCTTATCCTAGTGTGGGTTAAAGTAGCCACAGAGTGGCTTAAATTTATGACATCTGGAATGGCTTTAGATTAGTGGAGGGTAATGTACTCCTGCCACGCCCCCTCTTAGTTCTGATCTGTCTGTAGCAGAGAGAAGAATGGGTGAAACAGAGCCTGTGTGTTTTATTAATTAATATTGAATTTTCTTGGTTTTGTATGTTTAGATCACATTCTTGCTACCTGATCTTTTATTTGTTAGTAATTTAATGTACCTTTAGAAATACAGCTAAATTGGAACAACGCTGGGCAGATGATTTTTAATGTCTTCCATCCCAAAGTCTCTGTCTTTCAAAGCTCAGTAAGAGAAGATGCAGTTTTAATTATAGTGGTTTTGTGTTCAGATCCTTTAAGTGTGATTTGGTGAAGACAAGACATTCTGAACTGATTTGCTCTGGATGTTTTCAGTGCTTTGGAATGACTAGAATAACTTTGGTAATGTCTAACTTGGAACTCCATTAGGCAGTGTGTGTTTGCAGACATAAGGAGAAACTGCCTTTGACCTTCCTTTTTGTTTGTCTCTGGACAGTTTTACTAATAACTCCCTGCACATATGGAGCAATCTTTCAGAGGAGACTGCAGACATAACATACAGTACATATGGTTTTATACCACCCTATCATCAATTACTTCTTAACACAAATGATATCATTGCCTGGTTGCTCTCTCCAGATCGAAACCTTAGACTCGAAACTAAGCATAGAAACTGAGGGTTTGGAACAGATTTTTTTAAATTACTCTCTTCTGTGGCAAAAGCAAAGTATATTATTTCATTATATTGTTTCATTATTCCTTCTTCATTATTCCTTCTTAAGATTAGCTTACACCATGCCATTTCTGCACTGTCCTCACTAGAGGGCAGAGCAGAGTCCCAGAGCCCTATTGCTCGCTGGTCCACGGTGGCAATTTACATATCTGAATTTTCTAGCATGGTTCCATCTCTGCCCAACGATCTTCCCATGGGATCACAATTGATCCCCATTGGAAAGATGATGTTTTGAGTTGATCCTGCTGGAATTTGAACCTGTGACTTCAGGGTGTCCAGCTATTCATTTTCATTGGCTTTGTGGTCCACAAAGGTGCTGTATTTAAAGTGTGCAGGACAGGCTCAGCATGAGCAGAGAAAGTGCAAGTTTCTCTTAGGCTCCCTTTCTACTGAGCCTCACCACAATGCAATAGGTGAGAAGTTAGTTCAGCCTTCAGGCCCACTGAGATCTTGGCCAATTAGCTGATAAGCAAACCGCAATGTATGTTATAGATACGGGCCACTGGGAGTTCATTGTTTTTACTTTGCTGTTTACTTTTTACCCTGTGCAGTTATTTCTGTCTGTGCAAAGCTGGTATAAAGGCTATGCTTGGCACTCGCGTTACACAGGTGCAGACCACTCTCATTTATCGTCTTAGTGACCAGTGTTCTGTATATTAGACCACGCTGCCTACCCAATTCTTATTTATGCATTATTACTGTAGGTTAATCAAAAAGCTTTGTCCACCGTAGATTATTGAATATTATAATATCAAAACACTTGCTTAAAAACTCAGTTACATATTCTCATATATAAAATACCATGTGAAGACTTTACATCTTCCTCTCATTGTTCATATAAACACTTTGAGATTGCCTGTCATCATAAGGAAACAATAATATCTCCCGCATAGGATTGTTGAGAGGATTTGTTAGCCATTAATCATGAAAAGTATTATAAATTCGAAGCATGATTACTATTAGTTCTGTCAGCCAGATGTCAAAATTACTCCCCTTTGTGCTGTATCCTGTAATGTTACTTTTATCCTCTGCTGCTATAAAGAAGATAGGAAGGAAAAATCTAAAAATTGTTACCGCTGTCAAATTTCTTTTATAAAATAGAAAACTATTGAGCTATGAAGATGTTGGCTAAATTTATTGGCTTTTGGATTCACAAACCAGTGAAAATGCACTCTTGAATTCAGGTATCTGAAGAATTTGAAGAGAAAATTAATGCTGCACTTCTTCCAAAGTTGCAGGGAAGGCTGGAGAATTTTGCAACTTGTCATGGCACACTTTATAGATTTTTTTTTCCAGGGAGCTGGTATTTCTTTTCTTCTGTAAATATATTGATTACCTCTCCTTGTTCTGCTTCCCTGCACCCACCCACCTGATACCCTCTATAACAGGGCTGCACGAATGCATAGAGTACCGGTCATGTGCAGGCTGCAAGAGGGCTAACCAAGGACGCTGACTTATTGCCATCTGCTAGATGATGAAGCATAAGGATAACTTTTTTTTCTTTTAAGTAGGAAAGATGCTGTCCATTTTCTGGCACCATTTTCATTATATTCCTGACTCCACTGGGTAGCTTCTTCTCTGTCCCTTAAAGGCATCAAAATTATTTCCATATCAGGCCCCAGGGTGGCTATTTCTGGCCCCCGTGAGATTTCATTAAACACAGCTTTGGCTGAGTGAAATGACATCACTTGATGAGGTGGCATCTGATCAATCCTTAGCTCTCTTTTATTGGAATAAGGAAGCTAATTTTATTTTACAAGCCTGTAGGAACTGTAGCTCTGTAGCTGACACTGCTCTCCCACAGTGGCTTGGGAGTGGAGATTTGGTTTAACATTGTTCATAAAGAGTTCACTCATCCGTGGAAGTTAATGGAAAGTTCCAGTGACTTTAGTAGACACTGGATCTCAGACCCTAACATGCTTAAAACTGAGCATGTGCTTAAGTGCTTTGTTGGATGAGGACAGGCTCAGCTTGCGTACTGAATCAGGGCACAAAGTCTGGTAAAGACCATTCCAGGAGCAGAGCCTAGTAAAACAATAGAGCATTAGACAATATCCTGGCTGACTCTATCACGTTAATTTTATGTGTGGGTGTGGATGTTGTGTGGGAGAGGTTCTAAAACATCATCATCTAAGGAGCATCTAGAGGGAAATGGGAGACTATAGCCATTCAGCCCTATAGCCATTCTGCTTGTGGTAGCTGCTGATATTTATTTTCGTTAGTAGTAAGCAAGAGTCTAAGAGCCATTGATATCGGAAAATTATTTTAAGAAGTCTGAAATGTGTCAAGTAGCAGCTCTCTCTCCCTCTCCCACCAGAACTCCATGCTATCTCTTCCAGTTTGGAGATATATTTAATGAGATCTCCTGAGGTGGGAAAAGCATAATATTGTGATACTGCATTTGTTGTGTTAATTAAAAACATAATGAGACACTAACAGTGATTGTCTGAAAGTCCAGATGTGATGCCACTTGTAGTAGTTCCTCTTTGGATTATAATAATTGTATAGTATATGTAGGTGTCTCTCTGTGGAAGATTAACATATAGCATCATCATTTATAAACTAAAGCTATCCAGTCTCCAGTAGTTAGTCATTGTGAAACATCAGCTAGAGCTGGAATAGTCAAGTGTGTGTTTGGTAAAACTGTGTTTCTGAAAATAAAATAGGTGCAAAAATACAGGTGTAGCATTGTAACAATACTCTGTATTATTTCCTCTTTGAGCTGGTATATTTTCGAGACACTAGATAAAATACTACCTGGCTGGCATAGTGCAAATCCTCTTCCATATGAATCCTGACAACCTGGGCACCAAAGAGTAGGAACATATTATTGATCCTCTGCAGAGAAGCAACATGTACACAAACCAATCGTTGTATGATCACACCATCTAAAAGTCTTAGTGCATGGTCCAGCATGTATGTTAGTCCACATCCTAACAAACTTTTGAGTGCTTTAGAAAAGATTGGCTTGTGTGGCTCCTTTCAAACTTTCTTTCCCCCACCTTGCACATCAGACTGTCTGTGGGGTTTGAACCAGGCATAGAGGGTTTGAAATAATCTTCTCTTTTTAATCAGCATGTTCAGTGCTATTTTACAATTCATCTGAGGATTTGCAAGAAATACCTGGAGATGCTGCCAATTAGTCATCAAGACAACCAGTAAGTATAGTAATTATTTATAACAAGAAAAGACAGTTGATTAAGCAACTCCTATTTAAAGTTAGCTGAAAGTAAATAATAGTATTTACTGTTTGTAGCTCCAGGAAGTTTTACGTATTGAACACCCACAGATGAGCAGTGATTTTTTTTATTACCAGTGACTTGAGGGAAATATTTTGAAAGTGGTACAAAATAGTGCATTATAGAATTAAATATCTGTAGAGTTGAACCAGGAAAAGATAGAGCAACCCATCTCAAACATTGGATACCTTAGCTCAGTGGTTCTTAACCTTTCCAAACTACTGTACCCCTGAAGCCTGAGTCCCACCCCCACGGGGCTGAGGCATGTAACTTAGTTTCGTGGCGCCCCTGTGGCTCCAGGCAATTGCCTTTCTTGCCACCCCCAATACCAGCTCTGCACTTGCGACCCCTCTAAAACCCCAGGTTAAGAAACACTGCCTTAGCTGAAATGTATTCAAGAGAGGCCTTGTCTAGGAGGCTAAACCAGTTAGAATTCCAATCTCCCCTCTAATATAGCCTTTTCTTTGTGACCTCAGGAAAGTTATTTGACCTCAGCTGCTGTAAATTGTCATAGCTCCTCTGAAATCAATGAGAGCTATGACAATTTATACCAGCTGATGATCAGACCCTCTGTGCTTTAATCTTCCTATTTGTAAAATGGGAATAATGATCTGTACCTGCCACCTCATAAGGTGTTTACAGAAGGAAAAGCACAATGGCAGTGATAAGTACTATAATGATTTCCTAAGAAGGCTCTAGAGAGTATATTGACAACATGACTCATGATGAAGCTTTTGGATCAGGGAGCTGGTGACCCAACATATGTGGGGGCACGTGAGAGAAAGTTCCATAGCATGAGATCAAGGCCCCAGAAATGTAAGCAGTGTTGAACCCACTCCCATGGTAGAATGAGACTGAAAGAAGTGGTGCCCCATTGATACAAAAGGCCATGTCAGCATTTCATAGAGCAGGGAACCACACAGAAGGCCAGAATTAATTTTTAAGAAGTAACAGTAATCAAGGCACCACTAGTTATTTAATTACATAACCAAAGAAGCAAGGCCCCAATTTTGTTTAACCACAGTATCCAGAGTATAAAAATATAAGAAGCAATACCAAAAATAACATAATCACCCAGAATAGCTAGCGTCCCTCAGTGAGAAATGTCAGGAAAGTCAGGAAATTCCCCCACAATTTTTGCCTCCTTGGAGCTGGTATCTTGCTGGGGATTGGCTGAGATTGTTTCTTGCCAAGTTGCCCACTGGCAATCCAAAATGAATCTTTGAGTTCCTTTAATTTTTGATTATTTCAAAACTTTCCCCTATGACCTTAGTTTGGGTCTGAAATTCAGGGGACGCTGCCTGCCTTGTGGCACATAATTTTTACGACTACTTGTCTAGTAATAAGATTCAAATCCTGCCAGTAATATTATTGTGTCATCCTGCTTTCTCCCAAATGTTTTAGAGCTGTGAGTTGTCTGCCAGGGAAGTACAATAAAAGGTAGAAACATGGATAATATATACATAACAATGTACTGACCTAGAAGTTTTGTCTTCTGCCTTATTTCTCCATTTTTGTGAAGTACCAAAGAGTTGTGAAAGTTCATAAACATTAAACTTAAGTTCTGAATCTTATAGGCTTGATTATTTTCTCTATGAATGAAAAATAATTACTGGTCCGTATAATATCTGCATTGAAAAGTTACATAGTCTGCATACATTGGTGCAGTGTCCTCTAGAAGACTGTGCAAATGTATGGAGGAGAGGTACATGTTCTTTGAAAGCCAAATGAATGGGAAAGGGAACCTGCAAATAGATGAGGAGTTTGCTGTCACACAGAAAGAAAGCAAGCCAAGGGAAAACCAGGCCTGTCCACCCAGTCTCCAGTAACCTGGATAGATAACAGATGACAGAGTAATTCCAGGGCCATTGGTATAAACTGCATGTGGATTCCACCGAAAAGCTGAATGCTTCACTGTATGATGATAAACCATTCTACTATCGCCATTTAATTAATGGCATCTCCTATTTTGGATCAGGTGTGTGGGGAGGAGTTAGCTGATTGCAAACAGTCAGGATGTATAATGGCCAGATGTCCTTCAGGCAGGGATGTAATAGTAAGTCTTGAAGGAGAATGCTTTGCTGTAGCAATGAGTGGTGAATATGTAAATAACTTAAAGCAGGCTGTGCCTTCTGGGAAGCTCAATGGGTTAGCACATTAGCTTTTTATCTCTGGAGATGTTGGTTTCAAACATGGTTTAGGTCACATGTATATGAATGAGCAATCTCTGCTTAGCTGAAGGTGAATCTCTGCATCACAAACTATTCATTAAGGCAAAATTGATTTAGATTTGTAGTCTGAATTAGAATGGAACAGGACTGGAATATTTATTTATTTATAGATTTATAAAGTGCGGATCACATTTTCTCAGGCTATAACAGTTCAGAATTAATCTGAAAGCTAAAAAATCCTATTTCCCAGAGTGGAAGCAATAGTTGAATTTGCCAACCCAGACAGAGTAGGTTTTGTGGTAAAATAAACTACAGTTTGATTGCTTGCTTCTGAAAAGCACAATTTGATTGATTTTAGGGAGCAATGGCTTCTGTTATATATTTTTCTGCATCCTCTTGCAATTACAAACTTAAATTGTGTTGCAAGAGCCAGACAGTTGAATTTGCAAATCAATCCTTGACTTTATACATTCACTATTTTAACAGGCTTGGTTGATTTTATATATATAAACTATATATAATATGTGAATATGAGTATAAATATATATGTTTATATGTCTATGTGTATATACTGTATGTATAAAATGAAATCAAGCCACCCTGTTGTGTTCTGGGGTTTTTTAAAAACAAACAAACAAAAAGCACCATCATCCAGAATCAGCAAAGAGTAAATATTGTAGGTCCTGAGTAATATGAAGTAAACTAATACATGACACAGAAGAGTATGTTAATATGGGAAACTTAGACATAAACAGCATTTTCAAGAATTAATGAAAAGCTAAATAAGTATCAATCTCATTGCAGAAATAGGAAATATTTGTAATTTGCAGAAAGCATGATTATCTGTCTGATAACTGTCAGTTTTCTTGTAAATAGACTGTAAGAACTTTAGAATTCATTCCCTATGTGTACATGGCTTCTCTGATGCTCATGTGAAATGTGTGGAAACAGAAAATATGTCGCTTTGTTCACAAGAAGCTCTGATTACTAGATAGCTCCATAAAATGCAAAGCGAGAAGATCTGTTTCCCAACATGTTTTTTGTTGCTCACATAGTAGCTAAAGATTATTTCTGTTTTAGAGATTCTGAAATATGCTACAATTCACAGGTCAAAATCACCTTAATCTTAAATCAAACTATGTTAACCCAACTCAGAATGAAAGACTTCCAAGGAGTGACTGCAGAATCTGTTAGGAAAAAGTCTCAAAAATGCATAAAGAAAGCTAGCTTTACTAGTGTGGCTGTTAGTGTATCCACTGACAAGTCTACATGAGTCAGGCTGCAACAGATTAGTGCAGGACAGGACAGTAATTAGTGCAGGATGGGATCCTGTATTTTCTTTGCCGATGTGTTAGACTTGGAATCTGGGACAGCTGGTGGTATCAAATAGAGAGTAAAAATAGCTTTAGGAATTGTGGGGATCAAGGCAGAAGAGTACAAATGAAAATTGTTGCTCTGTGAAGATGGGCTTTTTAAACAGTGTGCAGATCAAGTTTAGAAAAGGTATTCCCTCTTGTTCTTGTCGTTGTTCACTCTATCAACCACAATCTTGAACTTGCAATTGATGCTCTGTAGAGAATTTCCCCCTTAAAACATTTGAATGTTTTGAAAGACATTTTCAAATTTTACTATTTACGTCTCAGAAATGCAATTTCAATATCTTGCTGATACCTCTGAGATAAGATCTTTTAATTACCCACTGTGTGTGCTGACTAAACCACTGTTAAAATATGATCAGAATTAATCACCTGGCTGTCATCTCCTTTTGGAACATAATGTCTGCCCTATTGTGAGTTAGGGGATGGTGGGACCTGAGTTATGTACACTCTTAAGAAGATGAAATCACCATCGTGACTGGAGACTTTCCCTCTTTTCAAGAAGAGAGAAGCTCATGTTGTTTGAGGCTTTGTGAAAGCTAAAAAATGCTGTGCTGAAACTCTCGGTAATGAAAGCCAATCCTGATCCTTCTGTCCAAAAAAATATTCTTATAAACGGTAATATATGTAGGGGTAAACATTTCTGGGTCTTTAAAGGCAAAGCTGCAAAAACTTCGGATCTATATGCTAGAAATTGTCACTGAATATATGGATTCATGGAGCTACAGCAACCACCAGTCATATCATTTCAAGGCTTGAGCACTATCCAGTGAGCTAGTGGTTAAAGGAATTGGCCCATTATGGTAACATACAAACTGAGAATCTGTTAGATCGTTTTATATAGTCAGAGGAAAATGGAGAGTGTCCTACATCAGTGGCTGACTCTCTAATTACATTTAAACATCATAAGAGCCACACAAAATAATAATGCACATGCATGTTAAATAAGATTTTAACTACCTGCCTTTTAGGATATTAGGATCTTGGTGGATATTAGGATCATTGTATTATTACAGTACACTAGTAGAATATGGGTTTCCCCAAATGAACACACTTTTCTTGAATTTATGGTGCCTGTTTTTAGGCATGTGAAAAAATGTTTGTGAAATGAGTGAGGGTGTAATCTACAGAGTGATCTGCACACAAGAGTAGGAGACAGGAATTGAGTTCTAATTCTGGCTGTGACAAGCCTGGGGACTTGACAATGCTCTCTCTCACTCTGCCTTGGTTTCCCCATCTGTAAAATGAGGATGATAGTTCATCTCTCCTGCCTCACTGGAGGGTTAGAAAGATTAGCTAGACACCATGGCCCAGTGGTTGGGATACAGCAGTGAAAATCAGGAGACCTGGGTTCAACTTCTGTTCTTAGTTCTACTAGTGATTCATTATTTGAATTTGGGCATCTTATGTATCCCATTTGAAAAAATGGGGAGAATAATATGTATATGTTTAAGTATAATATTTTAGAAAATAAATGTTATATGTGGGTACATCTACACTGCTAACAAACAAACTAAAAACGCGCAATGCCATGTCTTAAAGCCGGGGTCTACAGACTCAGGCTCATGGAGCTCATCATGCTACAGGACTAAAAATGTTCACAATCAGAGAACATTTTTGGACTCTGAGACCCAACTCCCTCCTGGTGTTTGAGCCCAGGCTCCAGCCTGAGCAGGAATGTCTACACTGCTATTTTTAGCCCCGTAGCATGAGCCCAAGTCTATAGACATGGACTCTGAGACATGCTGCAACAGGGTTATTTGGGTTTTTTTTGCTGTATAGGTGTAATCTATAAGGCTAATGCTACTCTCAGTCCAAATAGAGCTGTTCAATAATACAGCAACTGTCTTACATGTGCTAACATCCAACAGATAGAAAAATTATACATCTCCATCACTAACTTGTAGGATAGAAATGAAGTTAATTTAAAAAAACATTGTAAGAGAACAAAAGTTTCCGGCTTTAAAAAAAAAAAAAAATTAGCTTGTCTTTGACATGTATGTTTTATTAAGTGACATTGCAATGCAGCAGGCCGTTGTCATGTAACAATGTTAAATTCCTCGGACGTAGTTACTCAGGCTCTCTTCCTAACTCACAATTATCCATAGCTAATTTTGTTGCAGTTTCTTTGGATACTGCCTGTCTTCTCTCTGATTTACACTTTGTATCTATAGAGTTTTAATTAGCCAGGAAAAGTTTGTTGACGTAGACAACCATGTATGCAAAGTATAAACATTCCACCTGTCTCTTACAGACTTGATGCTATCATGTGTGGAAAATTATTAGTGTTTCTGTTAAACTGATGTATGTACTATTTAGAGCCAGGAATATTGTTTCTTAGATAATTCTAGCCTTTCTTGATCTGTGTATTCTACCTTCTAATCTAGTTAATTTAAACAATACTAGAAAAGACCCTAGCAGATATAGATATATAAACGAGGGTTTTTTAGTTATTATGATTTGTTCTCGGTAAAAGGGATGAGTTACCTTTTTTGACATTTGGGTCCTGTACAAGAAGTCCAGTTGTGGGCCTCATTCATTATAATGTGTTTATCTTGTACAGTCACAGTTGGCTTTTCACATCATAAATCAACCGCATGACTGCATATAGTTTAATTCACTGGATACAGGTTCTGCAGATTTTCTTTGCATAGGCTTTCATGCTGGTCTTAGAGAGATAAAATTGAACAGTACTGGCTAGTAATCCTTGAAAGCAGCAGTTACACAAGCTGAGGTACTGAAAATCAATCTAGTTATAATTGTTATACTGGTTGAGGCACAAAAGAAATTAGCAAAGAGTGAGATAAGAGGAAAGTGCAAATAGAGACCAAATGCTGTTTGCTTTGTTCAGATGAGTAGACCCATTGATTTCAAGTAGGATTTGGCCCGGGAATATCTTTGCACTGAAAGATCCAAAGATCGCAAAGGTCGGGAGTGTAAGACAAATGGCTCCCTTGGTTCTTCACTTAGCTAAAAAAATAAAGTAACAGAATAACTTTGATCAATCTGGATCAAAAATAGCTAGAGAGACAGCTCGTCAAAATAAAAAGAGAAATCAAGGAAAAATGGTTCAAGCAGGAAGGGAAACCTTAATTTTCACGAAAAGCTTAAGGAAAAGCCAGAGCTGTTGGAAATTGTGGGTGAGAACTGCTTTAGAGAAAGGTATCAACAACCCAGAAGCAAATGAAATGTGATAAGGAGACATTCTGCAATCAGAAGGAACAGCAAGTATGGAAAAAGCAAGCCTGCAAAGTGACAGGGAAAAGTTTACTGGGATTGTAGTGTAAAGGAGCTTAGTGGCAAAAGGTGAAAGATGGGTGGACAGCCTCAGCGAATGCTTAGGGTAGAATCAAGGAGCATAGGTAAGATGGTGTGCTGGAAGCAGGAGAGCAGTGATTCCAGCGGAGATCATGGAATAAGTATTAGAAATAGAAGAGACCTTGCTTGTGGTGTGCTGACCATGATTATGATCATGACCAGAAAGAGCTTACTAGAAGACTAGCTGAACCTGAAATGGAGAGAAGGAAGCTGCACTGCACTAAGGAAGATGCAAAAAAAGAAAATCTAGGGTACTTTAGAAAGTCGTGTATTAGAAGGAGGCTAAACAAAGATCCTGCTAACAGTTGCTCTTGCAAGGCTGCATCCTCCAAGATGCTTAACACTCTAACACTAATCTAGCAAAGCATGTGAGCATACGACCAGCTCTCTTGAAGTCAGTGGGTCTGCTTGCACAGTGTTAGATAAGCTCATGCTTATGTGTTTTGTTGGATTAGGGCCAAAAGTTTCAGCAACTTGGAGAATCAAGCCCATATATGTGCCTGTGCAAAGTCCCATTGAAGACTGGATTGGACCTTGCTTGAATATCAGGAACATTTTGTATCAGTGAGGCCTACTACAGTAGACGGTAATATAATCGCCCACTGCCGTGGTGAAAACATCATCACTTGAGTAATTTAAAAATAGACCAGGCAAAGCGCTGAAGAGTATATTGTAGGAAACAATACTGTCCTAGCAAGGGCTAGATTAGACTACTCTAATTTCTGATTCCATGATATCAGAAGTGCTGATACTTGCTTGGTCCATGGTTTTAATAAATGAGAACTGACAGCTATTTATACATGTCAAAGTTGTTAGCCTCAGATCTAATGCCAAGTGATAAATTAACAAGTGCACAAATGTTTCTTCCCATGTCCATTTTTGTTTGTTTCATTTAAAATTTCTGGATACAAATTAATCATTTTGTGGTCACTCTGTTGCAGAATCTTTTCAAGGAAGGTATTTTGCCCAGTAAAGACTCGGGTGCCTAAGAATTATTGTTGTAGGTTTGATTAAATATTTTGTATAAAATCATAATACATTTAATTATGAACAGTTAATTCTACTTCAGTGCAAGTACAAATTGATTGAAAATATTGTATATTTATGTATTTATATTTATACAGGCTAGGCCACTGAACAGTTTCTTCTAAAGTATACTATCATACTAAGGTATAAACAGATTTATTACAGATCCAAACAGATCCATTACAGATGCTTGTGCGGGGAAAGGGTGGGTCTTTTTGCACTTCAGTCTGGTTGGACAATGAAAATAGACTAGTTAGTTTATTGTTGGTTTATAATCGGTGTCATTTTCTAGTCATTTTTACTGTTTGGTTCTTGTGCACTATCATATTGATGCAATGTGTGAATTTCAAGCACTTCAAGAGAGTACTTGTATTTAGACAATGGGTAAAAGTGTCTAAGGGCTCGTCTACATGGGGTGTTACTGCACAAGAAGCCAGAGCAGGGCCCCCACATGGGGGGGAAAAAGGGTAGACTTCACTGGGACCTGGAGGTCATGGGGGGCCCGGCCCAGGCTGCAACCCCCATGGATATGTGTGTGGGAGGGGGCCCATGTTACAAGTTTGTACTGGGCCCAAAAAAATTTTGCTTGGACCCTGAGCCAGAGTGTCAGCCTACAGCGCATCAGCCTCTTGTGCAACAACATTCATGTGGACACCATAACAGTGCATCGAATGTCCCAGTGTGCACTTTGACTTACTATGCTTTACAGGTAGTAGTAGCCAAAGAGCACTCTGGGAATTTCAGTTGCACTGTAGCAGTGTCTACATGGGATATCACTGCACAGCAAGCTAGTGTGCTGTAGATTCAAACCCTAGCTTGACCCTGAATAATATGCTGTGGAGGCAAGCACACAGTGCCTTAGGCTCCTAAGTCCCATTTTCAAAAGCAACTTGGGAACTTATGTCCCAGGAGACTTATGCTCCTCACTGCCCAAATCACTTTGGAAATAGGATTGAGTCAATTAGGCACTTTTTAAAAATTTTAACCAATAACTATTTTATTGATTATTTTTTCAAATTTCTTGAATATGTCTATCCATATAAATATATTTTAAATTAAACATACAAAGCCTATATTTGTGCATAATCTAGTTGACAGTTTCTTCTTACATATCTTAAACAATTTTGCCTTCATATCTTGTGCATGATTGTCTTTACATCTTCCTGTATTCAATAGTGGCTGCAAGAGTCAGGATCTTCTTCGCTTGGCAGACTCTGACATCCTCTGATCCTCTCCATCAACCCGCACCCCAACAATAATTAAGCATCAAAATGGGAAAAAAGAAACTGTGATTGATATTGCAATATAAAAATTAACATCAATTACAGCAAAATGACAAAAACTATCCCATTAAAAAGACCAAGGGCAATCCTGTCACCAACTACAAATCCTGTTTCAGCTGAGAGGAGCATTAGTTTTATTCACAGAAGACACATCCTCTTCTCCTGAAAATTGAATCTTATACCAACAGTGGGAGCGTAGAAGCAATCACTTGTATACATAAGAAATACCCTGAAACATACCTCTGACACAATAAAGATCAGTATGATAGGCCTAAATAAACCAAAGGATAACACTTCACACACTTCTGCAGCTGTTGAGGTCAGGCTGCAAGCTATGACAAACACCAATATAGTGCCATAGTCAAGCTGGCAAAAAGTCCTTCAGTGTTTTGAAGAAGTGTTGTCTGTTGGTTTGGGTACAGGATTACAGGCTCAGAATTCCTGAATTCTAACTCTGATTCTGCCATTTATGACTTTGAGAAAGTCACTCTCTTTCAGTTTCCCAATCTGTGAAATGGAGATATACACCCATCCCACATGGCTGTTGTAACAATCAGTTAATGTTTGTATAGCCCTTTGAAGATGTAAAATTCTATATAATTCAAAGTATTATTGTTAAAACACAACAATAGTCTGCACATAGAGTACAGGTTTTTTTTCAAGCAGTAACCTCTTGACCAACTATTATGAAGAAGTGTGCAAAGATGTCTTCAGTAGAGTGGCAAGGTTTATTAGGCTCTGGCAGTCTCTTCTCTAAATTGCCCGTAGCTGACTATTATTCTGCTACAGCTTATTTTTAGGTCTTGCCTAGTCATTTAACATCTCCCCTGTGGCTACTTGCCAGCCAGTCCAAAAAATCTGATAGGAACGGGGAGACAACTTATATTTAAGTCTTTTCCCTCAGTCTCTTAGTGTTAAAGAAGATTGTATACTCTTCCATAATTTTATTTTAATTTATATATCATACAGTAGTATACATTTATTTTTATTTTTCTCAAAAGGCTCTTTTCTTTCTGTCCCATTAAGAATGCCAAAGAGTTTACAAAATTCTGTGTCACTTTCACAAAAGTCAGAGATGGAAATGATCTGTTGGATAGGCTTGTCCGTCTCCTCTGCCAGTGCCACATTGGTCCCTACAAAATATCTAACAGTGTTTGGTTTGTTTGGTCCTCTGCTAATTTCACACATTCTACTTATATTAATTTCATGCCATGTTTGCGACATGGTATTATTCTGAAGTTAATGGGAAATCTATTGTTCATGCCATTGTATACAAGTGATCCTCTGCCCTATGTTGCCAGTCCAAATTACAAATGAGGAAACCCCATTTGAGTTTATCATAAAGATAATTAAAGCACGTGATACGATATTAATATTATGTTGAATTAATGATCAACATAGATTACTTATGGAACATGAATTAAAGTTTCTATCCTTTAATTGATATAATTAGCTATAATTGTTACCTCTAATAGATTTCAAAATTGCATACACTATGTCTGGCTTTATTAGTGTTACTTACTTACAAAGCACTCAGTAATGAACCCCGCACCCAGGAGCATGTCCAGACCTTTAGATACAGAGGATAACCCTTCACCACAGCTATAAAGTAGTTTTGAGCTGGAACAGCAGGCTGGCAATTGGCCTATAAAGGATCACACCAAGTCACTCACTTTAACCTCAGAATTCTTGCCTCCATCTCTGTCATAATCGGTAGCTTTTAAGTTACACCCAGGTCAGACACTGAGGCCTGTGTTGGTAGGTTAGATTGACTGGCCTGGTGTACAATCTGACACATGCTGTCCCTGAAGAGCCTCATCACCATGGTTTGTCTGACTTTTCCAGGTGTAAGTGAAGCTGGGTATATGACTTCACACTCAGCGGAGGCTTTCATGACATTTAAAAATGAGGAAATCCTTCCACATTTAAAAACCATATAGGGGCTTACATTACTACACCCGGACTCCTCCAGCTTAAATGTGTGTGCTTAAAATAAGTAGAGCCACGCTTAAAAAAAGCTGCTAGTATTGGCAGCATTTGATATAGGCATTCTGTCGCAAAACAGAACAGCTGATATTCTGTTTTCCATTCCAGTAACCAGAATTCACTTCTAGTACACAGCTATTTGTGGGCAGTGCTGGTGTCTGAGCCTAGGAAACAAACCAAAAGATTTGACCATGGTTCCAGATACATGCTGAGGGCCAAATCTTCCTGAAAAGCCCAAGTAAAGTAGGATGCACTTTGGGGATCAGAAACCTTCCCCCCTCCTCTGCTGTGAGGCACCAGCAGAGCCACTTCACAGCACATAGGCTACAACAGCCTCCATAGCTGCTGCACTTAGCTGGGAGTATTAATTGTGTTTTAACATGTCTTAACTAACACAAGTGTACAGCTTTGTTGAAACAGAGCACAAATGTTCGTTCCCAGCCATGTTTATCATGTGTGAACTGGCTACCCTGGAATTTGCAACTGTATTAGTTAACGTGTTAAAACACAATTAAAAGTCCCAGTGCTGCAAGCCCTGTGCGTGAGGTGAGTGTGCACCTGTGTACGTACCTGGGACGCTGTAGGGAACGTGTGTGTGCTGTCCACAGTCAATGGCTAACCAGAGAATTTCAGTTACCAAAACTGTCTGTCTGGCCCCTTTCACAAGCCATGAGGTGACACATACAAAACAGAAGCTAAACAAAATTAAGTATGCAAGTTAAAAGGGGAAGTGAATCAACTTAAAAACACATTTAAATAAAAGTCCTCTTTGTCGCAAATGGCACTGAGTCACAAGGCAAAACCTATGGAACCACGAGGAATTACACTGCTAGAGTTGCAGGGACTGGTCTGGCTTACATCCATTTTACCTGGTAAAACTCCCCAGTGCAGTTATTCCTGATTTACACCTATGTAAATGAGAATAGAATCAGGGCCATGTTATCTGTGGGTTTTTCTCGTTCACACTCTGGAGGTTTACCTGAGATACTCTATTACACAGATAATACAAGACAGGTTAATAGTTTTTAAAAAAATTCTCATATCATTGCTCATGTTACTGTAATCAAGGTTGTATCAGTATTTCCATTAAAAACGCCTTTCCCAGGATCATTAAGTCCTTTGGCTTCCCTTTTCCCCTCACTGATTTTCTTATGCATGTAAATGTGCTAATCCTCCCTGGTGTCTGCATGCCACAGTGAGACAAGCGATAGGCAGTTTCTTTTACCTGAAGGTCAAAATGCTCTTTGTGACATCACATCTGATTGCTGTAGAATTGACTAATATCACAGTGAGAGAGGATTAGGAGGCTTCAGTTGAGGAATAAAGATCTTGTTTTCATGCAAATAACCCCAGTGATAAACAAAGGAGGGGAAAGTCCAGGAAAAGGAGAATGCATAAACAGAGCTATTTCCAGAATGTCAGGCTTGTCTCATTAAAACAGACCAATAGTCTATCTTATCTGATCTCCTGCTTGTGAAAGTGGTTGATGTTGAACGTTTCAGAAGAAAGCAAACTCTCCTACCAATCAACCCTCAGTCCCCTAACTGGACAATATTATGCTACTGGGAGAAAATTCTTCCCAGCTCATGCTGGTGATCAGCTTACACCCTGAAGAAGGAGGAGTTACAGCCCTTGTAATTTTATTGTAGCTAGTGTAATTGCAGTAGTTATTATTCATGCAAATGTATATCATAATATTGCTTTGCACTTACACAAGATCTTTCATTTGATAATCTCAAAAGTGCTTTATAAAGGGGTGAGGATTTTACCACCATTTGCAGCTGGAAAAACTGAGACACAGAGTTCAGCATGTCTAGGGTGTCCCAGCTAGTCAGTGATAGAGCTGGAAAACTAATCCAGTTCTGCTGACTCTGACTCCTGCCCTAATGGCTAGGCAATGCTTCATCCTGCAGTGCACTAGGGTCTAATCCTTTCTTCTGTCTATGTAGTAAACATAAGGAGGCAATGCAGTCTAGAGAACAAAGCACTATATTGGGAGTCATGAGAGCTGGATTCTATATTCAGCTCTGCCACTGACTTACTGTGTGATCTTTGGCGGGCAATTTCTTCTCTATATGCTTCTGTTTCCTCTCATCCTACCACTCCCTGCTTTGTCGTGTCTATTTAGATTCAGGGCTCTTCAGCTCTATGTGTTTGTATGGTGACTATCACCACGGAGTTCCAATCTCAGGTCATTGCTGTAATACAAATATTAATAATCACTTACAAAGCACTAATCACTGTAATTTTTTTATTCTGACTAAACTTTGCCTCAGTGATATCCTGCAGCAGTGAATTCCACAGGTTAACTGCATATTGTATAAAAAGTATGTCCTGGAATTTGCTTTTCAAATGTGTTGCCTATGAGTGACATCTGATTCTTTTTTATTAGAGGAAAAGGAAAATTGGAAAACCCATCTGTCTTTTTCTGTACTAGTCTTACTTGTAACCCATTTCTTTTTAGTTATATTTTCCAAACTAAATAGTTCTCACTTTTAAAATCACTTTTCATATGGGAGCTGTCCCTCATAACTACCCTGCCTCTGATCATATTCTTTACCGGAATAATCCTTTACCTCTGTTAGAATGTTGCTAATTTATTTCTAATTACTATGTGTTCCAAAGTGTTTCATTAGATGCCACTGACCCAGGACCGTTTTAAGACCTTCGTAAGCCCTAGGCACACTTGCCTTCGTAGGCCCCCCGACCAAAATAACTAATTTGATTTTAAGCTATTAATAAATAGTTCTTTAAATAAAAAAAAAATTTCGTAGGCCCTGAAAGTTTCGTAGGTCCTAGGCACTGTGCCTATTGTGCCTAATGGATAATACGGCCCTGCACTGACCAGTAAACTAAGCAAGCTGAATGGAGCAGTGTAGTTTGATGATAGTAAAACACTGAGAGTACTTAAAAGGGGAAGCAAAGGACAGAAGGTGGTTGGGGGCTAGCCTGGGACTTAGGAAACCACAGTTCTATTTCCTACTCTGTAGAAGACTTCCTGTGCTACATTCAGCAAGTCATTTAGGGCCAGATACATAATGATATTTAGGCACTGAGCTCCCATTGAAATCAATACCTTTAAAAATCTGGCCTTTTGTCTCTCTCTGCCTCAGTTCTCCATTTTATAGCCATTTTATAATAGCACTTCCCTACCTCACAGGGATATCGTGAGGATAAATACAAGTAAGACAGTAATGCATTTAGATATTTAATAAATAAGGCCATATAAGTCTCTTGGATAGATAGAAGGAAGATTGTATTCCATAACTTACTTACTTTGTTTCTGTTAATTATTATGAATATGAAGTATGTATTCTAACATTGCATTAAGAGTTCAAGTCTTCAGAAAATTAGCTAAGAATTTTAGCTCAGGAAGGTGTCCCTTTTCAAAAGCCACCAATGGCTGTATCACCCAGAGGAGCTGTGGTGGACATAGCCTTGAGATTAGGACTAAGGGAAAATGACTATGTTTAAACCACTTTCTATTGCCTCTCTGTGATTTGCAGCTGTATGAAATTCAGCATTTGGGTGCGGGAGGGATTGTTTTGGATATATTTCCAGATTTGTTTTGAGATACAACTGAACCCCAAAACTGAGCCCACACCAAGTTTCATCTGGTTTTGGCTGGAACCAGTGTAAACACTTCAGAGTTTTGCATGGTTTTCACTTGAAACCCTAAATTACCCCAGGCGGCTACAAAACCTAGTCACAGAACATCAGTAAATCTAACCCAAGTTTAGGGTTTTGTTACAAGACATGTAGGAATGCTGCAGTAATAGCAAACAAAACACAGATATTGGCCTTATAAGGGAGTGCTTCTCTAGGAGAAAGGGATGGGACAACTTTTGTTGTCCTTATAAACAGAGCAAGCCTGGGAGAATAAGAACTTAATTGCGAGAGATGCTGAACACCCACAACTCCCAATGAAGTCAGCCGGTGCTCAGCACCTTCCAGCTACATAGAAAAGTCTGACTGACAGGTTGCATATTTCTGCCCCATCTGATGAGGTGAGACTAAAGAAGGAAGTCCAGAAAAACACATTTAAAAATGAAATCACAATTATATATCAAATATTTGTCCCTGTGCTTGGGCACAGCTTTAACATTATGCCATTTTCATACATTACATCTAGGATATTACGCCAGATTTAAAGTCTGTGTCAGTGTCAAATGTTTAGCTGAAGACAACAATTAAATATAGCCTGAGAAATGTTTTAAGCCAGGAACTAGTTTAATTCTGAAGAAGAATGTGTAGCCTCATCTTTTTTATATATACAGATCAGCATCTGCTTCTTAAACCCTCTGATATGTCTAGTAAGGCTTAAAAGGCCAATGACCTTGCAATAAGATTGCTTAATAGTCAGAATCACCATAAATATTGGGTATTATTCAGGTTGCACTGACTATGAAAGCTGCTGAACAGAGAAGCCATCAGTCCGGCCCATCAAAACGACGTTAGGTAAATTTGCTGATCAGTACAGTATATCTGTCAGATAACAGCCTGCATTCCCTGCTTCATAACGAGGCATTGACCCAGCTTTATCCTCCTGTGGAACCAGCTAGCTTTAAAAAAAAAAAAATATTACTGCACATCCACTGCAAAGGGAAACTGTGACAGCTCCACCTGGATGTTTGATTTTATTTATTCATGGCCTGTGGAACAATGAAGTCAGAGGTAGGTGAATGATGCAGTGCAGGAAGTTACTGCAGCACTAGCTTTTGCTGGAGAGACGATGAATTAATGTAACCAGTCTAGCGGCAGAGGAGAACGTTAATAAAATCTGTTTGTTATGCAGGAATAGGGTAGTATTTGCAAGAGAGATTTCTTTCTAGTTGCAGTATGTACTGTACATTTTTAATTGTTGTTATAGAGCTTTCTGTTTTGGTTAAAGTAGAGTTGTAGGAAATGGGTGTTGCTTTCCTTAAAATCATACATAGGGACCATATTTTCAAGGGAAAGTATAATCTAACTTATTAGAATTAATGAAATGTTAGTTTGTTCCTATAAACTGTAATGAGTTCCTAGCAGGAAATAAATATGCCTATCATTGTAGCTGATGCATGGTGTTATGTAGATTGTTAGCACTGATTCCAGACTGAAGGTTCAGGCTTCTTATTTGCATTTAGTCAATTAAGCGCATGCCCACCCTGAATCACTTCTGGTGTGTTTCTATTGATTTATTACATTAATCAAGATTATTTATTTTTCTCAGTTTATCTGTTTTTAAACAAACCTTCAGCACAAGAAAACATCCCTGTTGCCTGTCAGCAGAAGTAGCAGTAACTTGAAAAATAATTGTATTTTATAAAACCACACAAAATCTGCCCAATTTTTAAAAGGTATTTTTAAATTTAAACAGAGAACATTTTGTTAATGAAGGCATTCTCTTTAATTGTACACATTAGTCATGTGGGCTCTGGAGACAGAACTGTAAATAGATTCTTAACATAGTGTATAAATCACATTTCAGATACCGATGTACATGAATAGGTACTTTATTGTTATATAATGGATAACAAGACCATCTGGTTAAAGTGGTTGAAAGTTAGGTATCTTAGCGTACTAATGTATTTTTTAAAAGTCATGATCTTTGTAATTCATGTTTGGTTTTTAATGTGCCTATACCATTGGGTTTGATAGCTTTGAAATCAATAATGTAAGATTTATTTATTTACTTACTTACATATAGCTGTTACTTTCAGTTCTTTTGAACTGGGTTTGATTGCATGTTGTCAGAGTAGAAATACGGTTGGAACAAATGAACTAGACATTTGACACACAGTCAGCCAACATTGGAAAACATATCAAATTGGAAGCAGGCATCTGCTAAACTCATGTGTAAACTAAAAAGTAAAAATGAATAAATGTGACTTGTCATGAAGACACTGTCCTTAATCTTTATACATTGGTTTGATGTCTAGATAGCCTTTTTATAGTTATTTTAATGTATACAGCTAGAAGTGCAAAAATTAAAATTTTCTTCAAGTCTGGCACAGCTTTAGTTAAAATTCATAGCCAGATGAATGTTTTATGAGAACTTGTGTAAACAGAATGAAAAATGCCCTGAATTGTCATATGCTCACTAATATAAATGTCAGAAATATTTATCCGTTACACGATGAACAGGGATGAGTTCCAGCCACAAAAATTGGGTCCAGATTTTGAACACTCTTAAATTTTAGGGGTATTCAGATATGGAGCTTTGAATGAGGTCCATCTCTAAATAGGCCATTTCCTTAAGCAGACAGAGAGATGCCAGCAGTTTAGCATCAGGTGATCAAAGGGTATTTGGGGGTGTGAAAGTACATGTCATTTTGGGAAGGTCATGCATAAAACAGTTAAGGTCTTTTTCCAGGGTATGTACAAATTCTGTGGTCCCTATACTTTACCATTTTGTGGCCTACAGTGCAGTGTAGCACAAAGGCAAATGTTTGCTGGCATTTCTGCTTTCACCACTTAATTCAGTGTTTTGGAAACTGCCTGCTAATGTACAGGTTGGGCTTGTGAATAATTTAACACTAATCTCTCAAGTCACTGTCCCATGTGCAAAGATCCAGGCAGCAAATTAGCAACTATGTTCAAAATGTGCTTTCTGAGATACAAAATACTAGTAAATGTTACTGGGAATTGCACTTTCTCATTCACCAAATTAGCCATCAGATTTAAACTTAAATATTGTAAAAAACGTAATAGAGGTATCTATGCCTTCAACTTGTTTACTTGATTAATTTTGATTTTAAAAAAAAATTCTATAGCACTATTTCTTGTTGTTAAATAAGGGAAAAAATGTGTAATTTAAATCCTAATTTAGGCCTCAATCCTGCAAACATGCACACTGACTTCAGTAGGACTGCTCATGCTTAAAGTTATGTATGTGCTTAAACTCAGGAAAAACTGGAGCCTTTAATAGCAAGGATGTTCTTTTATTGTCTGTTCAGATGCTACAGAAAAGTTTACATTACTCTTTTAATGCCTCTTTCCTAAAGAGTTCAGAATGAACCTAAAAGTTACTCTTCTCCAATCATCAGATTGATGGGGACCTGGGAAATCTCAGTTCTTCTTGATAAAATCATTATTTTTATATAGGATAGAGGGGACTGAAGCACTAATACCATCGGGTCATGTTCTTTATAGTAAGAAACTCTAGGCAAAACTTAATGTCTCCCCAGCAAACTAACAAAAATCTTAGTTTCCATATGCCCAGTTCTGGATTTGGAACTGTATTCATGAAGGGCAAACACACCACTACAGCATGTGAAGTGAAATAAATTTGAGCTGTTTTTCGTATGTCCAACAACACAATTAGAATTTGTAGTTGTAGATGATATTGCTTATGTTATGATACAGCAGTCTGGGGGCTCCTACAGTTAATGATCACATCCCGGATTGGTAAACTGAAGAACCAACCCCATTCTGCTTGGGACTCTTAAATTCACCTCTTTTGAATTCTCCAGGTATAGATTCTATAGTACTCAAGAACAAAGAAGGATATAACGGGGATAGCCTTAGTAACTAACTCAATAGCTATAAATCATTCCTTGTCATGGCAACTGGGAAGCGATAGTGTGGCCAGAGCTCAGTGGTTTCTACCACCATGTCATCACCCAGTGGTGAATTACACATATGAAGTTTGCCAATGTGGATAAGGCCCATGAAATTAAAATACTTCCGTTAAAGTGTCTATTTGCTTTGAAAATTTTCACATTTGCAAGGAGCAGGGACAAGCTTATGCAACTCATTTTAAGCAAAGCAACGCTAGGCAATTCAGGTAACAGGATGGGACCTACAGTCCGAAATGGAAAAACTTTGCCACAATAAGGTTGGTGCTTCTATCTCCCAATCTGACATCCCCAACAGCTCAAACACTTCAAATCTGTTGTATTAGAGCTGGAGAGCCTTGTTTTTCAACAGTCATCAGCCACATTAATCTCAGTAGTATTCAGTAGCTTTACATTACCCACATAAGAGTTTATATAGTTCATTCTGTGTGTGTGTAATATTCTATGTAAACACTGTATAACCCTCAAACATTCTCTAAAGCATTTCCAGTCTTCAAAAGCTGACCTCTTTCTTAGGTGAAACCTAATGAAAATACACCTAATGTGCACACCTACACGAGCAGAATTCAAAGAGAAGTTGATGATCCCATCAGCAGAGCTGTTGCCAATGTACCCAGATCAGAGAATGCTGGGTTCGTTGCAGAGGTGACATATTTATAATCTGGAGTGGAGGCAACCACCCTGACCATGGGGACACTTTGGAAGCTGACCAAGGAGAAACAATGGTGATGTCAGCTAGAATTGCCTAGTCTACAGGCTAGAAAACAAGGTGCAGGAATCTACTGAAGCATAAGAAGAGATGAGAGGGAAAGTAAAGGTTTGTTTGTTTAAATAGCTGCATTCAAACATGCCAAAGTTATAAATGTATAATATGTGTACATAACATTTGCAACACCATTAATTGTTGCTTTTTTTAAACAGTCTTTTTGATGAAACCAAAAGATGATCAATATAGGCTGGGATTATCAAAGAGACCAAACACCTAAATTACATTGAAATTCAGTTGGATTCAGCGTCCTGCCTTCTTCCAGGCTCTGAAAATCCCAGCCCTATATGGAAAGAATCAATGGCACGGGTTTGCAAAATGTTGTACCAATATGTAAATAAGATTGATTTAAAAAAAAATCAAAACAACTGTACACCAAGATATACAAACTACAGTGATGGGAGTTGTTTTCTAAGGTGATCATTTGAACATTGGTCTATAGTAGTTGAGCTGTAGTAGTAGTATGCCAGTTACAGGTAGCTGTAATCTGGGAGTTTATAGCATTAATATAATAGGTCTCATATAGGCATTTTACTCAGGCTTTTGTGGAGGGGCTGGCTGAGGAGAGATTTTATTATCCTCAGTTTAGCTGGTGGATAGTTATTTATGTGTCAAAGTGAGATGAACACTCCTTCATGTCTATGGCATGGGCAGCTAGAGCCTGATCAAAAACCCACTGAGGTTGAGTTGAATGGGCTTTGTATCAGGCCCCTTTAGAAATGTATTGCTACATAAATCTAAAACAAATAAATATGTCAAATCATATATATAAAGCTTTTCATCTCCAAACATCCTTTAGATGTTGCTGATTAATATTTACAACACCCTTCTGAGGTCAGGAAGCAAATTTTTCTGTTTTACTGAGGAAAAGGCAGAGGCTGAGAGATTAAGTGGTTTATGCAACTGCATAATGAAGTCGGTGTCAGAGTCAGGACTAGAACGCAAGAGTTCCTGGTTCTCTCTTCGAGTGATTGCTCATATGCATTCCAATGTAGGTGTGTGCGCGCCCCGTGCACAGATTCCCGGAACTTTTTTCCCTAGCCAGCCCCGCATGGCCAGCTCAGGCGCCCCTTGGAGTGCCGCGCTCATGTCGCGGTATAAAGGGCGCTGCTGGCTGCGCGGGTCCCCAGTTCCTTCTTTCCGCCTGTGACGGTTACTGGAACTATCGCCTCTTGCTGTGTGCAAGTAGCTCATTCCCTAGTTGTTTGACTGTTTTCAAAGTTTCTTGTTATAGTAGTAGTTATAGAGTTCGTTAGTTCATAGTTGTAGTGATAAGTTAGAACCCCGGACGGGGTCCTCTTCTGCTCGGAGTCATGCCGGGGTCCACAGGCTTTAAGAACTGTGTCTTGTGTACTAAAGCCTTTCCTATTAGTGACCCGCATGACCGCTGTCTCCGGTGCCTTGGAGAAGAACACCGTCGAGACAAATGTAAGATTTGTAAGTCCTTTAAGCCTCGGACCCAGAAAGAACGAGACGCGAGGCTAAAGGCGATTCTAATGGAGTCGGCGCTCCGTCCGGCTTCCGAGCCGTCCCGGTCTCCGTCGGCACCGAGTGTGTCGTCGGTGCGGAGCGCCCCCCCACCGGCACCGCTTTCGGCACCGCCGCGGGCCTCTAAAGTGGCCAAGAAGACGGCACGGCCTTCGACCGCACCCAAGATCTCCCTCCGGCCCGCGCAGGGTGGAGGGAGTACGGAGACGCCCCAGCCAAGCGCCATTGAGATTACTCCGGCTCCGGGGTCTCCGCGCGGGCTGCCTCCCCCGACTCCTGGTAGTGGGGGAGTGCACCTGCAAGGGCCGTCGACGCCGGAGGCGTTTACTGTGGCACGAGCCCTCATGGCCTTGCCCACGCCTCCGTCCCCCCTCGGCCGAGGGACAAGGGACCCGCGTCTCGGGGCAAACCCGCGCTGGGTGGTCCCGGTGGTTGGAGACGTTCCCAATCTAAGTCTCCTGCCAGACGGTCACGGGGGGTGGAGAGCGTCGGCTCCCCTCCGAGCTCTGACTCCAGGTCGTCGAGCGACTCGGCACCGCGGCACCGTGGGCGGTCCCGAGTCCGTCGCCGCAGATCCAGCTCCGATTTGAGCGGGGACCGGGATTCGGGCTCACGATCTACGGTGCGGAGCCCGTCCCGGCACCGATCGAGGTCACTGTCGGTCGTTTCGAGAGGCAGCGACTCACATCTGGCGGCACCGCTGATCCCGGCACCGACGCCTGCTTCGGCACTGTTGCCGGCTCCGGCACCGGTGCAACCGGCACCGATGATGGCACCGTTGCAGCCGGCACCGATGATGGCACCGTTGCAACCGGCACCGGTGATGGCACCGGCACCGAACTCGGGACGGCGGGACTCCCCTCAGCGTCACCATCGTCGGCACCGCTCTCGGTCTCGAGGGGGCAAGCGGCATCGCAAGTCCTCTCGCCGCAGGGGCAGATCGGGTGCGTCGTCGTCGTCGTCCCCGTCCTCCTCTCATCGCCGGCACCGCAGACGTCGGCACCGGTCCACGTCGTCCTCATCGGACCGCTCCACGCGTCGGCGGCATAAGCGACGCACGGGGGGCTCTGGTGACATGAAGGCGGTGCGGCTGCATCAGCCTTCCCTGCAGGCCGCGGGGTGGGCCCAGGGACCTTGGCAGTGGCCGTATTGGGGACCCTGGAATGCCTCTATGCCCCAGGGCTCGGTGTCACTCCACTCAGTGGTGGCCCCCCCAGTCCCTCCGGCCCCTAAGGTTCATGAGCAGGGTTCGGAAGACTT
Organism: Emydura macquarii macquarii; assembly: GCF_026122565.2. Taxonomy (NCBI): domain Eukaryota; kingdom Metazoa; phylum Chordata; order Testudines; family Chelidae; genus Emydura; species Emydura macquarii. The sequence goes on along the minus strand of NW_027131105.1, from coordinate 2,184,223 downwards.
GGACCCTGGGGAGGGACCCTCTTCCGCACCCCTACCCTTCTCTTTCTCATCGTCACCGGATGAGGCAGCAGCAAGGGACCGTAAAGGGCCCCTGTTTGACTTCAGGGCCCACCAAGACCTCCTCAAGAGGGCTGCTGAGAACTTGGGCATGGAGTTTAAGCTCATGTCTGAGGAGGAGGACTCCCTCTTTGGGCCCTCGGGCTCCCTGGGACCCTCCCGGGCGACCTTGCCAGTGCATGACAATGTCATGAAGATAGCGAGGAAGCTTTGGCAGACCCCTTCCTCCCTGCCCTCCACCTCCAAGGGGGTGGAACGAAAGTATTATGTCCCCAAGGAACCTTTCGAATTTTTGTACAGCCACCCTGCGCCCAGTTCTCTGGTGGTCGATGCGGCCAACCAGAGGGACCGTCAGGGGGGTCAGGGTAGCACCCCTAAGGACAAGGAGGGCCGTAAGCTGGACTTGTTCGGGAGGAAGGTCTACTCTACTGCGGCGCTGCAGTTTAGAGTAGCGAACCACCAGGCCCTGTTTGGGAAGTACAATAAGAACCTGTGGGCCTCGATGCAGAGGTTTGCTTCCCAGCTGCCCCCTGACCAGGAGGCGGATTTTTCCACGGTTCTGCATGAGGGATCTGCGGTGGCTACCGCTGCGCTGCAGGCGGCTAGCGACGCGGCGGACACAGCCAGTAGGGCAATGGCCTCGGCGGTGGTGATGCGCCGCTGCTCGTGGCTTCAAGCCTCTGGCCTCACTCAAGAGGTTCAGCAGGCTATCCAGGACTTGCCGTTTGATGGCCTGGATCTGTTCTCGGAAAAGACAGACGACAAGCTCCACGCCCTCAAGGATTCTTGGGCCACCCTGAAGTCTTTGGGGTTGTATACTCCTCAGGCCTCCAGGCAGCAGTCCAGACCGCAGGCCCAAGGGCAACCACCGCCCCCGCCCAGGCCGGCTCCTCGACCACCCCAGCAGAGGAGGGGTCGTGAGCGCTACCGCGGTCCCAGCAGGGGAGGCCGCCAGGGGTCCTCTGCGAGGGGCCAGCAGGGGCCTGCAAAAGGGGGTAATCAGACTAATAAACGTTTTTGACCCAGAGCAGGAGGGTAGTACTCTTCCTTCTCTCTGGAATCCTGGTTGGCCGTTTGGGGACAGGCTTCGCCCTTTCCTTTCAGAATGGGAAGCCATCACTACGGACCGTTGGGTCCTGGAGGTGATTGCTAAGGGGTACGCCCTCCAGCTTACAACCTCCCCTCCCAACACCCCCCCAAGGCTGTCCCCCATTGGGGATCTGGCCTCGGTTCAACTCCTGGTGCAGGAGATTGGGTCGCTCCTCACGTTGGGGGCAGTGGAGGAAGTCCCACTGGCCGAGGAGGGCAGGGGCTTTTATTCTAAGTATTTCTTAATCCCCAAGGCGAAGGGAGGCCTTAGGCCCATTCTGGACCTCCGTGGCCTAAATAGGTATATTAGGCGAGTGAAGTTTCATATGGTCTCTCTCGCCACAATCATTCCGGTCCTTGCCCAGGGGATTGGTATGCCGCCCTTGACTTGAAGGATGCATACTTCCACATCTCAATATTACCGGCCCATAGGCGGTTTTTGAGGTTTGTGGTAGCGGGACGCCATTATCAGTTTCGGTCCCTACCCTTTGGGCTCTCCTCAGCACCTAGGGTTTTTACTAAGTGCATGGCTGTGGTGGTAGCCCACCTGCGCCGTAAAGGTGTTCAAGTCTTCCCCTACCTGGATGACTGGTTAATCAGGGGGAGGTCGAGTGCCCATGTGAGACATAGTCTGTTCCTCACACGCGACTTGTGTGATAGACTGGGGCTGATTATCAATGAGCAAAAGTCCACACTCACTCCGGTACAATGTATTGAGTTTATTGGAGCCAGGCTAGATGCAGTACAAGCCAGAGCCTTCCTGCCTCAAGCAAGATTTGAGGCGATGGCAGCCATAATATCGGAGACTGGCCCGATTGAGGCTTAGACCCCTCCAGGCGTGGTTGACTTCGGTGTATGTACCACACAGGCATTCTCTAACTAGAGTGGTCCTGGTTCCCCCACAGGTGCTGTCGTCCCTCGATTGGTGGAGGGACCCCAGGGAAGTGATGATGGGCGTCCCCTTCAGAGAGTCCGCCCCATCTGTGACGCTCATCACAGACGCATCCGATCGGGGTTGGGGAGCCCACATTTCTCACGATCAGGGCACCCAAGGGCTTTGGTCTCTGGAGGAAAGAGCTCTGCACATCAATGTGCGCGAGCTCAGAGCGGTCCGGTTGGCCTGCAAGGCCTTCCTCCCCTTCCTCAGGGGCAGAGTGGTCCAAGTCCTTACGGACAATACGGCAGCCATGTTCTACATGAACAGGCGGGGGGCACGCTCCTCGGCACTTTGCCAGGAAGCCATTCACCTCTGGAACTTCGCGGTGAGACACGGGTTTCATTTATCTGCCTCTCACCTCCCGGGGGTACGAAACAGCGAGGCGGACCGCCTCAGCAGGATTTTTCTCCCCGCCACGAATGGTCCTTACACCAGGACATAGTGGCTTCCCTTTTCCAACGGTGGGGTACTCCCCGTCTGGACCTGTTCGCTACAGCGGAGAACAGGAAATGCCCGAGGTTTTGCTCGCTCAGGGGTCGCGAGCCGGGCTCTCTGTCCGATGCCTTTTTGGTTCCCTGGACAGGGGAGTTAATGTATGCTTTTCCCCCTGTCCCGCTCCTGCCCCAAGTCCTCCTAAAAATCAAGAGGGACAGGGCGGACGTTATCCTGATTGCCCCAGCGTGGCCGAGGCAGCATTGATACAGCATGCTGCTCGACCTCTCCATCACCGAACCGATTCCGCTACCCAGACGGTGCGACCTGATCTCCCAGGACCATGGGAGATTGTTGCACCCCGACCTGGCCTCCCTCCACCTCACCGCCTGGAGACTTTGTGGCTGACGGAGGGAGAGAGAGCCTGTTCCATGCAGGTTCAACAGGTCCTCCTGGGCAGCAGGAAGCCGTCCACGCAAGTAACATACAAAGCTAAGTGGCGGAGGTTTTCGGGGTGGGCAGAAGCGAGAGGGTTACACCCTAGCATCTCCCCTATTCAGGCCATCTTGGAGTACTTACTGCAGCTTAAACTGCAGGGCCTGGCTTTGGCCTCCCTCAAGGTCCACCTAGCAGCCATCTCGGCCTTCCACCAACCCATGGAGGGCCGCTCCCTGTTTTCTCACCCTATGTCGGTGAGGTTCCTTAAGGGGGTGGAGAGGACTTTCCCTCAGGTGCGGGACCCGGTGCCACCCTGGGACCTCAACTTGGTCCTTAACGGGCTGATGGGTCACCCATTCGAGCCCTTGGCTACATGCTCCCTTCTACTCTTGTCATGGAAGGTGGCCTTCCTAGTGGCTATCACCTCGGCCAGAAGGGTCTCCGAACTGAGGGCGTTAACCTCGGAGCCCCCCTACACGGTTTTTTATAAGGATAAGGTCCGGCTGAGGCCCCACCCGGCTTTTATGCCTAAGGTGGTGTCTCAGTTCCACTGTAACCAGGACATTTTCCTTCCTGTGTTCTTTCCAAAACCCCATGGGTCAGAGGAGGAAAGGAGGGGACATTCGCTGGACGTCAGGCGAGCCTTGGCCTTCTATCTCGAGAGGACCAAGCCTTTCCGGAAGTCGACACAGCTCTTCGTAGCTGTGGCGGATAGGATGAAGGGCTTGCCTGTCTCCACCCAGCGCATCTCCAAGTGGATTACTGCCTGCATTAAAGCATGCTATGAGCAGGCAGGAGTTCCCCTCCCAGGGCCGGTGAGAGCGCACTCCACTAGGACCCAGGCCTCTTCCGCAGCCTTTCTAGAGAGGGTTCCCCTGCAGGACATCTGCAGGGCAGCGACCTGGTCGTCAGTCCATACGTTCACGTCGCATTACGCCATCGTGGAACAAGCGAGGGAAGACGCAGGGTTCGGCAGAGCCGTGCTGTCTAGAGCAGGTCACCGATAACTCCTACCCTCCTCCAAGGTACGGCTACGCAATCACCTACATTGGAATGCATATGAGCAATCACTCGAAGAGAGAAAACAAGGTTACTTACCAGTAACTGTTGTTCTTCGAGATGTGTTGCTCATATCCATTCCAAACCCACCCCCGTCCCCACTGTCGGAGTTGGCAGAAAGAAGGGACTGGGGACCCGCGCAGCCAGCAGCGCCCTTTATACCGCGACATGAGCGCGGCACTCCAGGGGGCGCCTGAGCTGGCCATGCGGGGCTGGCTAGGGAAAAAGTTCCGGGAATCTGTGCACAGGGCGCGCACACACCTACATTGGAATGGATATGAGCAACACATCTCGAAGAACAACAGTTACTGGTAAGTAACCTTGTTTTCCCAATCCTGTGCTCAGACTACTAGTTATGAACATTATAGAGGAAATATTTAAATATTCAAAAAATGGGAAAGAAATACAATATTGAAAGCTATTGTATAATGATAATAGACAATGAAACTTAGAACACACTGTGTATGTGGAAAGAGCAGAATAAGATTGGCAGCAAAGATTCATTTTTCACAAGTTATTACTGCAAAAAATGAAACCAAGTCTTCAGGTGCTTATGTTCAAATAATAAGTCTTGCAGATTATGGTGAATTGACAGGTTTTTATTTGTGCATTCAGTCTCTAACGCTATATATTACAGTACAACTTATTTATTGCATTCCAGTTTTTAATCAGTATATTTTATTAAAAAATAGAATATTATTGGGTAAAGCCTTTGGATTTTCAAGAGTGAACATAGCAATCAGGACAGCATGAATCATTAAGAGTTACAAGAAAACAGACAAAAGGTTTTTATGTTTAAATCCTTTTTAAAAAATGTTTACAGGTATTTTGTATTTTATGCTCTTCCCATTTGATTTTTTTTTTTTTGCAGTGGCATAGCTAAAACCCACTATGCAGATAAAAAGGCATTAGTTAGACAATGCCTAAGCTGTACAGTTATGGTTGTAAAATAAAACCTAATTTTTCTGGGCAAAAGCAGGGTAGATGGTGACCTATTCAGGCTCTGAGTTGAAAGTTTAATATTGATTGTATGCATTCCAATTGTATTTTGCTAAGATTTAAACCTTGCATAGAATCAATTGAGAAAGTCCTCCGGGCAGCAATCAAAGGAGAAGAACACAGGGATCAAAGAGAGCAGTTTGAGAAACAGCCCATCATGCTACTGAGCATGTATTATGTTGTTCAGAGTGTGTAAGAGAGGGTGTTGGTTCAGCTGCATATCCCCTCCATGTACAGTTTCATCTAGAGACTATTACAGGACTCTGTTACCAAGAGGAAAAAATAACACTACTTTTTCAACACTACTCTGTTTCTCCCACTTTGATAACTGCTGCCAAAGTGTGCTGGCTTCAGATATGTTCCTTTCCAGTGCAAGGGAGTAGGAAAACATTTCCTGTTAGCAAGACGGTAACTATCAGTAATGCGTATTGGAGGCATTAGTGTAACTGGGATGTTTTGCAAGGTGGTTCTGTAACTTCTGATTGGCATAATGAATGAGCTAATGGAAAAATAAAATTCCCCTGTTTATCAGTAACAAAACTGATGTGATAGAAAATGGAAAAAACAATCCACCCTGTTTAAGTATGTATTCAGCATAATACAATTGCATTCCATGTCACAGCTTATCTGTACCTTTACACTGTTAAATCAATAGCACACTGATTTTTCAAAGGCATTGTTTGGGGTTTGGAATGACACAACCACTAGATTTCTGAAAGCATAAGAGGTTGGGCTGATGAAAATAGACCAATGAAAATATGAATGAATTTTTACTCATCTACTCTTTCCTCCTCCCTTCCCTCCCTGTTTGTGTGTTGCTTTAAGCGCTGTTGTCACGGGACTCATCTATAATACCATTTGTTTTGTCACTTCATCTCACCCAGCACTTGCTCAGCTGAGCTTTATAGCTTTCCAATATCACTTGCTTGGCTGCTCTGTTAATCTCTCCACACTGCACCACACTTCAGAAATTCCTATTCCTTCCCCTCAGCAAAAGATATAGCTACAATTTGATATGCAAGTCCCACTCTGCAAATAATGAAATTGCTTGTCTCAATCCAGTCCTCAGAATCTGCATCACACAAACCTTACCACCAATAGGCAGCCCTCTTGGCAATCTGGGCAGACGGACCAAGAACTGAATGCATCATGGAGACTGAGCTACTCTCCAACACACACATACACACCCCGGACTGAGGGGAGGAAGAATTGTGTGGTAGTGTGAGGAATTTTACTCTTCCATTGCCTATGCTACACTCCGATGGTCAATCCAGTCACCTTTTGAGCACCAAATTCACATTTAAGATATTTTTAAGGTAGCAGAGAACAAAGGGAAAAAAGAGAACATGTAGGCTCACTCTCTCTTGCCAAGACTCTGACTGGAATTAAATTTCAGGTTTTGACAGAGTAAGGAAGATCTTAATTTTTTTCTAATTTTTTTTCTATTCTGTATACCTGCTGCTAGATACCTGTTCTGCACTCTGTTCCTCCTGCTTTAACCCTACCTCTAATGCCCAGACAGTGACCTCTACTACCTCGTGGCAGAAGAGAACTTCATGGGATTCCCTTTGGTACCTATAAGCACTGCTCATAGCTGAATAGAGCAGTTGCTGTTGAGCAGTGTAACTCTCTGCGCTTAGAAGCTCGGAGTGCTGCCTCTAGAGGACTCCAACTCTCTAGGGACTGGGTGTAGGTGAATCAAACCCTCATCTCTGTGTGGAGTGTCTCCACTAATCAAGAGTTTAGGATTTCAATTTATTTATCCACACTGGGAGCTTGTAGTGGAGAAATACATTAAACAGCATGGTGGAGTTAGGCTTTCCAGATGTTTTCTGTGGTTCATTTTAGAAATGGGACCAATCAAAATCCTGCTTCTTGCCACCCCAAGGCATAGAGAGAGTTTGGATCAAGATCCCTACTTCACATCTGGCCATTATCTCTGCAGTGGGCTGAACCTAAAGCCCAGGAACCAAACATCCCTCAACTTTGCAGCTTGCGCTCAGTTCTGTTCCTTATGAGATTACTTATTCTTCCTTTTCTTTAAGGATAATAATGAATTCCAGAGAACAGAGCTGAATGCACTCAACTCTACCTTCTGTTTCATTCCCAGAGCTGCAAAACCAGCAGCTGCTACGAAATAGCTGTCAGCTAGAAAAAGGTTCTGCGTATTAGTATGCAAAGAAGCATGCACCAGCCAGCTCACTTTGTTTTGAGGTTCCTCCATCCAGTACAAGCTGTTTGCCGTGCCTGTGTCAGATCTAGGAATTCTGAAGCAAAATGAACTGCCCGCTGTGTGTGTTTGCATGTCAATACCAGAATGGTTTCCCAGTTCACAGATGATTCATAGCAGGACAGGCTTGAGCTCTGGTAGCAACGTCAAGTGTTTGGATACGTGTGAATACAGTAAGATTTTTATGTTAATTTTGCCCAACTGAGAAAGGCTTTCCTCATTTTGAGCCACCTTCATTTGTTAATTTGTGTTGTAACCTAGTGGTTCTCAACCAGGGGTATGCATACCTCTTGGGGTACACAGAGGTTTTCCAGGAGGTACATCAACTTATTTGCCTAGTTTTACAACAGGCTACATAAAAAGCACTAGCGAAATCTGTACAAATGAGACATACAGACAGTAACTTGTATATACTGCTCTATATATTACACACTGAAATGTAAGTACAACATTCATATTCCAATCAATTTATTTTATAATTATAGGGTAAAAATGAGAAAGTAAGCAATATTTCAGGAATAGTGTGCTGTGACATGTTTATATTTTTACTTCTGATTTTGTAAGCAAGTTGTTTATAAGTGAGGTGAATTTGGGGGTACGCAAGACAAATAAGACTCCTAAAAGTGATACAGTAGTCTAGAAAGGTTGAGAGCCACTGGTGTAACCTATATACAACCTGAACTTAACAAGGTCGGGTTACTGCACCATGCTGATGGATCCAGACAAGGAAATATATATGTTTATATCTGCATATCTGGAGTGCATATGTACTGTCAAATGCTAAAACTTACCTGGGGTTTCAGCCAGGATCCTGCAAAGATTTACTCAGATGCTTAACTTTAAGCAGAAGAGAACCATCCCTGAACTCAAAAAGCAGATTTAAGAACATTTAAAATTGGGGACTGAATGACTCAGTGGGTGAGTCTTTATCATCAGCTTGAACCAGATTGGTAGCAACCAAATTTAGCTACCATCTGCAGATACTGTATTCATATTCAGTTACATATGTGTAAATAGGTAGTGATCTCAACCCAGTTGCTACTGGACTAATTTTCATGGAATGGAAATTTCAAGTTTCAACCAGCTCTACTGAAGAATCCAGCTGAGATATATTGATGGGGCAATGTAAGGAATCCTGACAGCTGATTGCATTCCTTCTTGCAAAGAGACATTGTAGGAAGAAAGAGATTACTACTTATTAGAAGTTGTTAGGATATAAAGGAGGGCAAGGGATTTTTAGAACTAACAAAAAATATTGTCTAAATATATGAATATTTAAGGCCCTCGAAAATACCACAAGATGCAAGATTTGAATTCAATATTTGTTGAAGCATAGACCAAATCATGAGTAACAAAGTTAAGGACATTATGCTGAACTAGTGCTGGAAAACAGAGCTACCATTCATTTAAGTTCTGTAGTACTCCCTGGATCCCCGTTCGTGCTTCTGCAGCTCAGTAAAGAATCTTTCCACATCTTTGTGGGGTCTCAGCTGACCCATTGGAGACATTTATGTAGTATTTGCGGATTGGGTGAACAAAGTGAGAGACTGCATTTACTGACTCACAAGTGGGCTGAATAGTGTGTTGGATGAATAGTATCATAGTAGATAGGGTCTTTTGTTGGGTGGAACTTAAATTCTTAGAAGCATTTGAATAGTTTATCTACTAATGCCATTTTCCAGAACACCTCACTTCTGAAGGGAGCCTGGGAAGTCTTAATTAGAATGGTGTGCTTCCTGAGGTGGAAGAGAATGACTAAGTGGTCAGGAGTCTCAGATGAAGCTGACTGAGTTGCAGTTTCAGTTGACTGCCCTTGTAGAGACCCAGGTGGGGTTGACTGAGCAACCAATAATCAGTTAGACACTTTGTAAGGTCAGTACTGGAAAAGGAGAACCAAACCTATATGGAAAGGAACAGAGGTATCTGCTGACCAGTATGTGGTCAAATGTAGCTTAAGCAGACCAGACCATGGAAGGAAATTGTATGTAGTTGGGCAGAAGAACTCTGTTATCAAATAGACTCTCCTTTGCATACCTTTCATGAAAAATCCAGCATGGATATTTGAAAAGTTCAGACAAAGTGCCCTAGATATCACCACTGAGCCACACTCATAGAAAATGTTTATACAATCTTTTTAAATGTTTCTTTGACATTATTATTTATCTTGGCACATAACTACCAGTCAAGCTGTTTCCGCTTTATTGAGCTCATTGTTTTAATGTAAGCTGATGTGCAGACACTTGCTAGAGATTTAAACAATTTGGTAGGAAAAATGCAGATAGAATATAATAACTATCTTACAAGAACTGACCTCTAGACCTCTCTGGTAATGAAACTAAAAATCTAAAATAAAGAGTGTATAAAATCTTAAATCAAGAATGTAGAGAGATTTCAGTTTTGTAAGTCTCATCCTTGTGTGAATGTGTTACTCTCACAATAGAAGTGGTTTCAAAGGTTAGCCTGTGTGCTGTAAATACATAGTCGGAGTATTGAATTTTATTTTACTAAAACCTGTCCAGATAGAATGAAACAGCATTTCTTTTACTAACTCTAAGGGTTTCACAAAGCCTATCATTTCAATAGATTTCATTTCAATATTTAAAAATATTTCAAGGCCTCTGAATTTGAATTATTGTAAAATATGTAAGATGATAATCTATCTTCATTTAGCAATTTCCAGACCCTAAACATATTTGTGCACAATAGAAATTAAATTGAAGTTCAAGAAGTTCTCTGTCCCTCAAAAATTCATAGAGTATATGCTTATTAATTGCCTGATGGACATACTTGTAATAAACACCCCGCTATATGATAGAACTCAGATGCTTGGAACCTAATAAATAGCAGAAAGTAAAATAATAAGCCAAACATAGGAAATAAAATTAACCAACAACATTATCTTAAATTGTTATGGAAGAAGTTAAATAAACATGCACATCTAATTTTACAGTAGGTGTAATAGTGCCGTACATTTCTTAATGTATTAGAACAGTAAATGGTGGGTTTTTCATTAAAAAGCGTTCATTATTTGGATGAAAAAATATTTGGCATGCAAAAAAAAAATTGCATAGTGTTTATCATCACAAAAGTTTCCACAAACACTTAAAAATATGTATAAACCACTGAAATGTGGCCACTTCCAGGACAGGTGATAGCAGCCAATTGGCACTGAATACATGCACAATTCTGTGGGGAGCAAAAATGTGGCCAAGGTCACTGGGCAGACTCCTTCTTTTCTTACAAGAAGCAGCATGGGAACTTGAGGGTGGGATTTCCAAAAGCAATCAGTATTGGCCTTGCTTTGACCCCATTGAGGTCAGTGGGAGTTTTACCATTGGCTTCAGTGAGAACAGTTATGCAAGAAGAGAACATTTCTGAAAACCCCACCTTGGCTGTTCAAACTGAGCACACAGGAGCTAGGCTTATAATATTTCATTCAAAAGACCCCATTTGCTCTTCTCAGAGCTGCAATTCTAAATAGGGTTGCCTAGGTACCAAGGGGTTTTCCTAGGATTGCCCCATTTTTGAGGTAGCTGTCTTTGGAAATCTGCCAGTTGTCCAGTTTTATCGGCTCAGGATCATCCCAGAGGTCCCAGTTTTTTTGCCCATGAGAGGTGGCAACCCTAATTGCCAAAGAAGCCACCATGCTCATGGTTAATGAGTTTGGTCTTTACCTAGTGTTTCTTATCAAAGAGCCCCATCATACAGCACTCAGCGCCAGCCTCACAGTGTTACCACTCAGCTGCTGAGCCCCTAAAATGGACATATGCAGCATAGATGTTTTTGTTCCTAAGAGGGCCACACGTCAGCCAGATCCTCTGTCAGGGTGGAGAAATCCCTCTGTTCACAGAGGAGGGGATATATCCTAACTGGTTCATCCCCATTCCAGTCAGGTCTACTCTGAAAGTTATTCCCTTCTCCTGTTTACCCCATCACAGCTGCTCATGCAGCAAAAGAAAGCAGTGGGGGCAGAGGCATGAGAGTAAGGGGTCATCAGCAGAAGGAGATGGGGATTTCAGTTACCGCTTCAGAGAAACTGGAAACATTCTGCTTAAAAAAATCCTTTAGAAATATAAATGTGTTGGAAATGGAGCACCTGTTTATGGCAAATACAGCTGCACCAAGTGAGTCGTGCAAGACCAGGCTTACTTGCATCTCTCCTGCTGAGCTAATGGAAGGGCAGGAGCAGAAAGATAGTTGAGTATGTGCCAGGCACCCTCCTATTTCTACAGCTGATCAGAAGCATCACCCAGTTCTGTGCATATGGTGCCTGATCCAACATCCACTGAAGTCAGAGAAGTATTTCCACTCATTTCAGTGAGCCTTTGGATTAGACCTTTAGGTCAACTGTAGATTTATTTAATTTGTATTCCAGGCTGGATTTGAAACTAAAGGCTCCAAAAGTGACCCTGGTGCATTCACCTCACCCCTGTGTACTAACATGAGACCTACAAGAACTATGTAAAACAAGAAAGATTAGCAAAACAGGGGGATATTGACAGTTTTAGGTACATAGAGCAGGATTTTCTTTTCTAATTTTTGGTAAACAGACCATCTAAAACCTTGACTCTGCAATTTGTGCAAACCTCTGATCAGTACAGTACAAACTCCAGTCTAACAATGTTGATTCTCACTGAAATTCACTGCACAGACATGTGCTGTACATCAGAAGGTTTAGAATGTGGAAGATAAATAGGGTGAACGAATGGAGTGTCTCTCCACTTATCAGCTTGAATGGAATCTACCTCTGGGAACTTTCTACCATATTTTCGATGTCACAACAGCAGAGCAGCAGAAGTAGGTTTACTGCAAAGAAAAGAATAAACTAGGTATTTTCAGCTGTAAAACAGTGATGTAATTGAAAGTATAGAAATTTGCAGAAGCTCAGTCTTCAAACAGTAAGCTAACTTAATGCATTAAAAGTCATCAGTGTCATGCTGTCTTTTGCATACTGGAGAACAATGGAGAGTTTTGGCTGTAAGTGTCAGGAAATAAAAAAGTTAAGGTTTCAGTAGCAAAGGAAATTCAGCCAGGCTGTATATGATCCAGTGTGGTGTATGGTATATATTTTATGACATACTTGTAAAGAATAATTTATTAAATCTCACATTTAATCAGGAAAAAAAAAGAAAATACTACACGTGAGCAATATTGCTGAGTTAATATTTGTTGTTGGCTTACTATTTGCATTTACCGTCCTAGTTATTTTAACTGTGCATCTGCATTGTATCACTACTATAGATTTGTGCATTTCTTTTCTTTGGTGCTCTTAAAGAACAAAAACCTGTGCTTGATAATACTAGCATTCGGTTAACCTAATCAGAATCTGAAGTTGATTAATATAAGTGGAATCACCTTGCTACCATTTTGTCCAAACCATCATTTAGTTAATGGTGGGTTAACTGGGTAAATATGTTGTGACATCATTGTCTTGACAATGTGGTTAGGAGAGTGTGGTGTTACAGGGTTTTTCCTGGAAAAAAAACAAAAACACAACAACAACAAAACAGCTAATTTTGCAAGCTTATAGTGATACTGTACACACAATAGTCTTAATAACTAGTCTTAATAAACAGAGAAGAGGAAGAACTTCAGAGGAGGGCCTCTCTGAGCAGGAATACTGGACAGGGGGCTTCCTATTTCCAAATACTAGAAAGGGATTGGAGAGACAACATTGTGTAGCAGCTACAGAGGAGAAAACAATACTTTTAAATAGTGATCCATTTCCATGGCTGCACAACCAGAGAAGCCTGCAAACTGTCTATAGGCCAGTAACCCCAAAGGCTGCTTTCTGCTGAATAGGGGCTTTAATCTTGCGAATATGTTTGTATTTCAAATTTAAATACTTGAGTAGCATCGTGCAAAGTACAGTAGTAATCGCACTAAGCCATATAAACATTCAGACAGTCTGAGGAAATAGAATGGGCAGTGAGAGTTAAATAAACCAGAGAGGGGACCACAAGGGAGACAGAATTGCTAATAGTCAGACAGTAGAGAGAAGATATGATGTTTTACATATGCACAAATTGCCAATCTGATTTCATTTTAGAGCAGACTCCTATGCTAAGCAATTAATTTTAAACAAAGGCTTCCTGAAAGAGAATGAGGCAGTTGCACTACCAGCCGTGAAAGTGTAGGTCAGTCGGGTTTTTTCTTAAATAGAATGTAATGTATGTTTCAGCTTCTGACATTTGCTTTGTTAGAGACTCTTATGTCCTTCACTTCAGCAAAGACCCTGATTAATGGAAGTAGTTATAGTAGTACAGTGTTTAAGGATAGCTGATGTAAATAAAAAGTATCCATGTTATCTGGCTGCCTGGGCACTGATTTTTTTTTTCCTGGCCTAGATTGTCCCCTCCAGGAAGGGATGTTTTAATGAAAGACTCTTCATGCCATCAGCAAGGCAGGTTTAGATCTTCTCTGTAAGGGCCATAAACCTTGCTGCTCCACCTGGTCCACAGCCAGCCCAGAATATAATATTTTGTGCACATGCTGTTCTCATTCTCTATTTTCTGTTTTTAATTTTGTATAAAGGGGATGGGGCTTGGGGAGAGGAATCAGCCAACAGAGTAAGAAATAATATCCAAGTCTTTAGGCAGAAGAAGTTAGATTGCCTATAAAAGGATCCAATCAAATGAATGCTCAGAGCTATACTTTCCAAAACAGGGTGGAGTAGTGAGTTTTAAATGCTGTCATTTCGATCGTTGTCATCCACCTCAGAACTGATGACCTCTTTATATGCATTGTTCTCCAACTGCTTCACACTTATGATCTCATGTCTATTTTTTGAATCGGCAAATTGTGAACACAGTTCTGAAGATTTATTTTTTCCTTGCAGTCCCTACCCATGAGATTTTCCTTGTTAACTTGTGCATTGCATCTACAGTTCATAAATTCCTATTCCTGTCAGGTCTTTAACGTATTTTTGGCGAGTTGCATCCATAGACTTCTGAACTTTTTCCAGTGCATTGTCATAGTTCTGGTGCTGAATACAAATGACTTCATTTATTTTTTTGCTGCGTATCATTTCATAGAAAGAAACAAACAAAAACAGGCCACATCTTTTTAAGAGGCTATTAACTCATTCTCCACTTTGGGGCCTGTGATAATTATAGGTGCAACTATGCAGGCATAGTCAAGTACTTAGGTCCTAAATATTCTTATTACCCTCCCAATTAATTGTGGGCACAAAATTGGAATCTGACTCTAAAGAAAATTGCCACTAAATGTATGCAGTGGAGCATCCTTTATCACCCACTCCATAAAATTCTCCTGTGCACAGTGTACTGTAGTGTCAGGGTTTGGCCCCAAGCCTCCATCTATAGCAAGGCCAAAGTCCCAGCTCAGTGTGCAGTTGGTATTTCATGACAATTGAATGCAAAATGTTCTGCTGACGCAGTTCGTGTTTACAAATCTGGGGAACAGACAATTTCCAGCATTGGAGGAAATGCTGAGTTCTCAAAGTTTACATATTTGGTTCACTTTTGGCAGCAGATTTTTCCTGTCAGCAAATTTGGGGGATGCCTTTACTGCATGCTGCAGTTTGGCACAGATTAAGCACCAAGTGTCCAACTGAACAAGACTAATCTTCGGGACCAAACAGAATGAGCTGTTTGTAGGCTTGTTGCATAACAGGTTCAAGAAGACGGGCCTGCTTTAAGGATTCCTTTCAAAATACTTCCCAGAAACGGCTCTTCCAGCAGGCTGCCTGAGATGCTGAGCTCTTTAGTCAGGTTAAATAAAATGATTTAGAAACAGTCATGTGTTCAGTCTGAATGTGCCACAGTGGATTTAACCTGCACTTGGTTTTGTTTTAGACACCATCCCATTAAAACTCAATTGCCTCCAATTCATATTAACCTAATTATTTCGATCCTTCATTATTATTTCAAGGCAAAGGGGTTCCACATTTTTGTTCTTGATTTCTAAAATCACTGCAGGCTCTATGGAGAACGTAGGCTTCTCCAGCTGCTGTCCCCACAGAGGATCCATTAGCTTCTTAGGCTATGCAGCCTGTTCCATATAATAAGAGAGTGTTTCCCTCCTTAGTAGCAGCCATATAATACCAAGTCAGGAATCATGCATTCATCCATATCTGTTCCCTATTCACAAGTAAATATTCCGGTTCATGACACAGCTGGGACCCCTTTCTTCCCCTTTCCTTTGAGCCGTGGGGTTGTGCAAGACTGGTGTAGGGAAAGGTGAAGGTCCAGGAGAGGATACAGGAATGGCTAATGTCTAAACCTTCCTCCTGATATCCCCTTAGTTCCACACCCCTTGGAACCAAGACAATTTCTTCTGTGTGTGAGGGAGAAAGGGATGCGGGGCGAGGGCGGGGAGAGGGGAGGCTTACAGTATGTATCAAGCCAGCGTCTTTCCTGAATAGGTCAGCATGTTGCAGAGCCAGCATCCAAGTTCTTCTGGGACCTTTGCTGAGTTAGGGCTCTAGCTGCAGCTGCAGCAGTACTTCCTAAACAGAATAACATGGAAGGAAAATCGAAGCAGCAGTGTGATGGGGTTTACCCACTCTGTTGGGGTTCTTGTTTCCAGAAAGCAATGAATAAGCAAGGAACTGCTCCCACCTTGTTTTTCATTACAAAGTACATTTCCATAGTGCATAGGTAAGCTCCTGGGGACAGAAAGATTTTAAAAGTAGTTGTACAGTCAGTCCTACCTTGGAAGTCTTCAAATGTGCATTATACAGACTGCTGTGGAGTGCAGTGTAGTTATTCCTATGACATTGATTTCATGATAACAAACTCATCTCATGATGAGAATGACTTGAGTAATTATAATCATCTAACCTATAGGAGGAGTTTGTGTTGATGCAGTTTAATGGCAGCATTCTGTGGTTATGGGCGTTTAATTTCACAGGAGCAGTAAACTAATGTCATATATATGTACACATGGGGAGCCGGATATGTTAGGATAAATGCCTTCTAAGAACATCCAATAGACAATTTCAGAGCGTGGCTTGAAACGGAAGATACGAAACAAAAAACAGAAAGCATGACAGCTTGGTTATTTTAAAAATTATTTGTATCCCCCTAATAGTATCAATAGAACATAACAGCTCGTGCTGTAAACAAGCCATTTATCTACACTTGAGTTTTGGGGGTTTTGAGTTTCTGCTGAAATGAAAATTCAGGACTACATACATACGTTTTCCCCTTATGTAGCGTTCAGGCACCTGAATCAGGAAGGTCCAAAGGAAGAGCTCTTCATTCCTGTGCAGGGAGCTGGAATTTGCCACCCTGTTACCTAGTGCTTCTGCAGTGTTTGGGCTGAACACGCATAACTCTAGTTAAAATCAATGGGAGCAGTGACTGCAAAGCAGTTCTGAAAATCAGATCCATGTTCCCATGCAAACTGGATTGTTAAGGTCCTAAAAGTATTTCAGGACCAGCTCACATCAGTTGTTACTGCTAATGGAGAGAGAGAGAACACTCATGCACAGATGCCCTCTGACCCCAAGAATAGTCTAAGTTGCTAGTATGCTTTACAAGTGAGTTATATAGATCATTCCAAACAAAAGATAAATCCCTTGTAATGTGTCATCATGTATTGTGTATTTGTCACATGTTACAGTAAAAATAATCTCGTTTTAGAGTGTTACAAAAATAGTCCCAATACATTTTTTAATTCCTGCACCTTTAAAGCTAAGTGCTTCAGTTACTATGACTCCCAGAGGGCTCAGAAAAATTAAAACCATAAATAACCTAAAATAGTTTTCCAAGATCTAAAACTGTTGTGACTTTACATTCTGCTCTATTTCAGTGTTAGAAGTAGAAGATAGGAATCTCTCCTTTTCTATAAGTTAAAGCTACCGTTTTCTATCTCTGCGGGGCCATGAGATATTGGAGTTTAGAACCTCTCCATTGTTACATCAACAACAACTGCTACTGAACCCAAACTGAGTCTCTACTATCCTGAACAGCAAGTAACTGAGAGAAGAGGAGAAGGAAAGATTTCTCTGGCTGGCAGGTGCACTTGGGGGGAAGGGGGAAATAAGAGCTGCTATTTGAAGATTCTTAGGGTAGTGGAAAGTTGAGTTAAATCCTGGTGAGATAGATTAGCAGGTGATATGGGCATGATCATGTGATAGATAAATGTATCACGTGTATATCACCTGAACCTATGTGGTGTGTGTTTTAATTATTTTGTGTGAAATCCTGGCTCTGGCAAAACTCCCATTGGCTTCAGGGGGACCATGACTTCTCCCTAGAGTGACCAGATAGCAAGTGTGAAAAATCGGGATGGGTGGGAAGTAATAGGCGCCTATATAAGACAAAGCCCCGAATATTGGGACTGTCCCTATAAATCGGGACATCTGGTCACCCTACTTCACCCACTGTGTGTGTGTAAAATTATATATATAAACATATATTTATGTGTATATCCAGATGATTCTTAACCTGGTAACAAAAATATTAAATAAAAAACCTATTCAACTAATAAAGGGTTTCCTACTATCCAAAGCTTTAAGCCTAATGCCACAGGCACTTCATAGAATCATAGAATCACAGAGTTGGAAGGGACCTCAGGAGGTCATCTAGTCCAACCCCCTGCTCAAAGCAGGACTAACCAGGACTAACCTCCGCTAAATAATCCCAGCCAGGGCTTTGTCAAGCCGCAGCTTAAAAACCTCCAAAGATGGAGATTCCACCACCTTCCTAGGTAACCCATTCCAGTGCTTCACCACCCTCCTAGTGAAAAACTTTTTCCTAATGTCCAACCTAGACCTCCCCAACTGCAACTTGAGACTGTTGCTCCTTGTTCTGTCATCTGCCACCGCTGAGAACAGCCTAGCTTCATCCTCCCTGGAACCCTCTTTCAGGTAGTTAAAGGCTGCTATCAAAACCCCCCTCATTCTTCTCTTCTGCAGACTAAATTCAGGGTCAATAAGACTCAGCATGACACTCAAGCATCAGCAATTTCTCATTGGCTGCAAACACCAGGATCAACATTGTGGCATTTTGTGTTATGACCAAATGGCTAATGCAAAATACACAGTGGGATAGTGGAGCATGAATAATATATCAAGTAAATAGCCCTGGAGTGCATACTGTAAATATCCCTGTCCAAGTGATGTCCATATAAGCATTGCCTATTTCAGGAAAGGTTCTTCAATTTATAAAATAAAAATATACAAACATGCCCTTTCTAAAATGAAAGAGAATTGCAAGGCCTCATTCACATTGTTCTGTAATTTTGGTGGCACATTAAGCCTTAATGAGAAACAGAAGGTACAGGATTTTCCTTCCTTGTAATTCTTGGCCTGAAGCAAAGACAAATAGTGAATTTGGTACATTTCAGGTGAGCTGCCATTGCTCTACTTGTGCTTATGGTTACAGTTGCTGTCAAAGCCTAGTTTGGGGAAAGAAAAATAGCCAATTAAGTTTTGTTTTTGTTTCATTTTGCTTTTTCTCAATCTGGAAAGTAATAAACTCTGAATTATCCTTAAGAATTTATTAGCAAAATGTGCACTTCATTTTTCATTTGCATGAATGTGTATCCATGAAAATCAGCCGCTCTCTAAGTCATTATTCATTTCTTAGGTTGCCAGGTTAGTAAACCTGTGAACTAATAACAGTCATGAACACAATATGACAATGTAAGTATATCTGTTGATTATGCAACCCTTTGATGATGATGTGCCAAGAAGTCTATCCAATTAAAAACTGACAGTTTTATTACATTAAGAGGTAGATTGTTTTTAGGGGTTTGGGTTTTTTTTGGGGGAGGAGGGGTGGAGAGGGGTGTCTCATTTCATACTAAATGCTTAATTTTCTTCTGGTTGCTGGTTTGTGTCACAGCAGGTTTAACCTCTTTCTCCCATGCTATGGACTGATTTCAGTGTTCTTATCTCTCAGCTTATTTAATAAATAGTGGATGCAAAAAAAAGATTATCACAGTAACTGGAGAAATGAAATAAATAACTAAAAACCCATTTAAGGAGACTGCATATGATTGTAGTTATCTCTGTGCTATTAGGAAGCATTTTTCTACATTAATGGGCTAAAATACATTTAATACTTTTAGTGACATAACTTTATAGGATTTGTACAGTCTGGCCAGCAGGGTCTCAAAATCAATATTTTAGGAGGCTAATAGGGCAAATTATAAGCAAGCCAGCCATCCCTCCTTCCTCAAAGGCATTTTTCAAAGTGCCCCTTAGTATTCTGCTGATGCACTTGGACTGTTCAGTGATGTCCCATGGCTGATTCTGCTTTAGAGACCCCTGCTAGGATGTGTAGTATTCAGTATGACATATGGGAGCAGCTACTTCCATACGTAGCAGTACAAATTCTTTCTTTCAGTCAAGTTAATTTCTGTGACTGAGTCTCAGAATTGAGACAGAGGCAAATGTATTTTACTCTGGTTTTATTTTCTCAGTTTATTCAGAGTTGGCAGCAGTGCTAATCTGGCTTAGCTATTTGGACTTGTAAGTGGCATAAAGGCAGAACTGTCATAGTTGGTTCTGAAACACTGAGAGCCTGATTCTCTTGACTGTGGATACAAAAATATACATACAATTGCTTGTATAATTTGTGGATACAGTTACCACACTTGCAATTCAAATATCTGTGTGCAAAAATAATCATTTTTGAGCCTAACCACTCAAGGCTTTTGCATGTCCAGTTATCTAATTTGAGTGCATAATTACAGTAATCATGTGCAGAAGAAAAGAGCTCTACGTGTGTTTGCTTGTGAACTATTTCAAAGAATCAGGTCCTCAAGTTTTTGTTTTTTCTGTTTTAAATGTTTTGGTGAATTTACTGTCCACAGAAGTGAAGAATTAATGTGAGTGGCCCAGTTCTGATATTGTCTGAGCACCTCCTGCAAGTTGCTGAGCATACTCAGCTCACATTTTTTTGTACAGAGCGATAGGAGTACAGAGCACCTTCTAGATTCAGGCTGCAGAGCAGGCAAGGCACAGGACAAGTTTCCCTATACAGTTCTGCTAATATACTTCAATACTGCTTTGCAACGTGCCCTATCCTCCTCACTGCCAGACTCTCCCACATCACCTGCTACTCCAGTCATGGAAGTCTTCTGAGCAGGGAGGTGACAACTGCGTAGGTAGTTGTTGTTTAATAAGGAGAGTTCTATTTTAGATATTTGTTTAATGTACGAGAAAGTGTACTGAAGTGTATTCACTGTGGCCACTATTTTTAAAAATAGGAGCCTAAATTTAAGTGTAAGCAGGGGATTTTCAAAGGCACAAATGCAATTTAGGCTCCTGATACCCAGTGCCTTCCAGTGAGACTTGTCACCTATCTGCTCTCTCCGCCTTTTGAAAATCTCCTCAAAAGTACACAGTTAAATATCTGTTTGGCTTTCAAAAATGCTGAGCAAGGAACCAGTCCATCCCACTGAGGTCAGTGAGAGCTATTAGGGGTGCTTATGGGTTTTGAAAATCATGCAGGAGTCTAAATATGGAATTTTAAGCCTAACTTTAAGTTTCTGTTTTTGAAAACCTTGATCCACTCTTCACACACACAAGGGAATTCATCTTTGATCCAGACTGGTTATTATGAAAGCCTGCCATGAGGATTTTCAGAACAATAATGGCACAAACCAGACTCCAGCATTAAGAGTTTGGGTCCCTCTTTCCACAGTCTCACCACCATTTGGAAGTATTTCCTGAATCACACTAATCGAGTCTAGGAAAACCAAACTAATTTCTTTTATTTGGGATCTACACCCAGCATTGTTAAAAATGGATTTGAGACTAGAATGGAAAGCAGCAAAGAATTTCTGCCACTTTAGGACAATACTGTTTGTGCATTCTTCATCTTAATATTTTCTTTGTTCCTGTGTCTAAGCTAGTTTCAGTGATTTTTATGGACATCAAAATTACCTCCCACTCTCACAGAATCAATAACTTACAACTGGGAATGATTGCTTTTATGTTGTAAAGTCTCCTCTCTTACTGGTATTTAAGGCCTTTTCTATAGAATTTACCTGAATTTGTAAATCGGACGATGTAGATTTTATATTTGAGGATTATATCATGCACTTTAATAAATATAATTCTTAGAACTAATATAAAAACTAAATTAACCACATGCTTTAACGATAGTGCATTACATTGTACTGCATATATAGTAGGAACTAACATCATTTCAAGTACAAACGTGATTTGTTTACTAACCTACTTAAATACATTTATCATTTTCTGTGGTTCATTTTGATAGGTCCAGTAGAAATAAACAAATCATGCAGCTATTTCATTATACTGCATTATACTACCATGTACTCAACCATCTCTCAAAATATAAAGGGCCAGATCCTTAGCTGGTGTATATCAGCATGGCTCCTTTGACTTCAGTGGCACTACACCAGTTTATGTCAGCTTTGGACCTGAGTCAACATATTGAATGTAATCTTCCATATACCAGTATTTCTTTCTTTTATTTCTTTTGATAAGTCTAACATTTTGTATTTCCTGTTCACTTCAGTCACACATAGCCTGAATCTGTTCCATAACACAGTGTAAATTCGGAGCAACTCTATCAAAGCAAATGGAGTTTGACCAGTGTAAATGCATATAAATGAGATCTCCATAATGTTTAGAGACTCTAAAATTTCCCCATTCTAATATCAGAATGTCCATATCTATATGTATGTAGCCCATGCACACTGTTAATCTTTCTGGGAGGATTTTACATTAGAACCTACGGTTCAAAGAATATTTCTAGCCAAAGAGCTATGGACTAGTTCCTCATACTTCAGCAGGCAGATTTGTATATAAATTCTCCCTAAAAAGATTTGTTATCATTTATAGATTTGGCTTTAACTTGCTTTGATATTCTAGTATTTGTGAAATGGCATTAAGCTACCATAAATTGCTCCATAGCTTGTGACCAAATAGTATAGTTAAAGACATCTTATTTATACCTAAAAGAGTGTTTTAAAAAAACCTTTTCCAGAACCACATTTTGTCTACTGAAGACTTTCCCCCCTCCAACTGTGCAACATTAAATGAAATGCAGAGTATCTCACTTGATCTTATATTCTCTCAGGTGTGAAAAATTACAGCTTACTCAAATGAAGAGCAGGAGAAAGTATATGAAGTGCCAATATGCTGACACCAGGAAAGCTCTGAGAATTCTTCCTCTGACTCTTTATGAAAACTGACCTATATGCTCTTTAACAGTGTCAGATAATATAACGTTCAGTCTATTTGATTTAAGAATTTTGATCTTTAAATAAAATGTCAGATTTACATGAAGAGAAAGAAGCAAAGACACAAATGTTTCCTAAAGCCAAATTTGCTTTTGCTTTCATCAAACAAAGCTTGTTTAACAACAGCATAACTAGTGCAATGTTTTGATAGGAACTGAATCTAAATATTGAGCTTTTTCAGAAGAGATTTTTATTTTAATACCCATCTCCTGCTCTCAAAGGCTGTTCTAGTCATTTCATCAGTATTTTGATACAAGCATTCTACATCTAGAGAGACAAATACTGGATTCTTTGTTTTTTATCTTTCCTTATAGCAGGGCTGGCCAAATTGCTACAGAAAACAATAGTGATGGTACCTGCAAGGGCCAGGTGTATTTCCTAGAATACTTTGTATCATCTAGTTATTGAAGTTACCAAAAAAAATTGCAGATGTAGGCAGTGCCTGTAGAAATAAGATTCAATCTCTGAGTATAATTTGAGAGACTCTTTAGGGACCGTTAACATCTTTTAAAAGGAACTAGGCAAATAAACCCAAGAGAGCATCCCCACCAGGCTTTATCCCTTGTTTCAGAGATGGTTGCCTCTTATTTTTTAAAAGCTGTAAAACTGATGATGTGTGAGAGGTCAATTGGATACATTTATGGAATCCAGGAATTTATATTGACTGATCCTGCCACAATTATACATAAGTAGTTTCCAGACTCTCAGCAGTAACAGTGGCATGACAAAGCATTTGGCCTTGGAATATCATCTTTATTCTAACATTGTAACTGGAGTAGTGAGCTCTGCTGATTGCTTCCCAGCCTCTTTGCCCTACATTCAAATGGTCAAATTAATACCTTTTTGGATGAATTTAGCCTGGTTTTCTAACATGCAAACAATATTTGTTAAATCACTGGATCCCTTTTCACCAAGACAAGGGCTAAGTCTGGGTCAATTAATGTAATCGCATTGAATGTAATCGCAGTGAAACACAGAAGCAGTCAGATCCTGCACATGAGGATGCAAGTGGGATCTACCTAAAGTAAAAATCCCACCTATGAAGGATTTTGGGAGCACTTCATATGCTCATGCCGGGGAAGAAACAACGAAAGCATGACTTCTGCACCATCTTCAGTCTTTCCGAGTTCCTTATTAAGGCAGAAGATGGTCCATTCCTTATAGAAAATAGCCAGAATTAGATGGTATTGTACCTCTGCTGTTCTCATCAGGTGAGGGGAACATTCTCCTGCTTCAGTGAATGTATTAAACCCTTTTTTCTGGATGACACAGTCTTTGAACATTCAGTATATTCCCTGATGCTTTCTGCAGCAGATGCTAAACTGGTTCAGGTACTAATCTCCCTCTTAGGATTTAGCACAGTTCCCTCATTCTACCAGTGCCATTTGAAGAAGTAGCTATGGGTGCCTTATCTTTAGGACATGCAGCCTGTAGCCTAATCTGTAATTCTAAAATTAACCCTAATTTAACATGCAGTGGTCTAAGAGGGTTTGGCCTTCAGACCATCTGCAGTAGTGAGGTTGTCATTAAAATGAAAACCCCAAGACACACAGAAAACAATGCAATATATTTATTCTCATTAGCAGTTTATTAACCAGCCAGACAAGATCACACACACTCCAATATAGCAAAGGAGAGAGAGATAATACTGAATGTCTAGCATTTCCATTATTCACATCATTTGTTGTGGGGGGAGGCCTGAAGTAGGCCAGGTGATGCCTAAGGAGTCAATAGCTGGTCATAATGGTGGTATATTCCACTATATTATGCTGGGAAACATTCTTTATACTGGGTAACACTAATATATGCTGCATCTCGTGCATGTTCATGAGAGTTTCAGTGCCTTTTCCTTCACAGAATTGCCACACCCCACTTACATCGTGGTCTTCAGTTCCTATAGGTTAATTAACCATTACATCAATCTCATTAGTATTTATGTTAATTAATTGCCACGGGGCTTCTATTGTATTCCCACAGTTAATACATGTAAGTTTCAGTTTTACTTATTTCTTAAACTTATCCAAGAATACCAGTAACTTTTATTTGTGGTTTCATGCTTCTTATCAGTCAACTTTCTTATGACTGGGCTTAACCTTGTGACTTGCTGTCAATCACCTGTTAGTTCCTTATAGCCAGGACCAGCCTTACAGAAAATAGCACCCTGGGAGGATTAGGGGGCATGCAGAGCTTCCTGCAGCCAAGGGAAGTTCCCGGAGGTGAGTCTGACCTGGCCCCGGGAGCAGCCCACACAAGGGAAGAGGAAGTCCTGTCCCTCCACAGCCCAGACGGGACTAGGAGCTGGAGCTTGGCGCACAGGAGGAGCTCCAGCCAAAGCATCCCCAGTGCACAGTGTTATAAGGACTTTGGGCTTGGCTGTCAGTGGGTGGGGGGAGGGGTTGACTCACAGTGTGTGTCCTCCCACAACCACTGAACCCTGGTCTGTCATCCACCCGGGAGGCCGGCCCTGCTTATGTCACGCTAGGGCTTAGTTATGCTAAGCAACCTATCATACAGGCTTTGGGCCTGCTATTTGTCACTTACATCATAGCCCTAATCAATATTTTTTACCACATATATATGCAAGGCTACAGACCTTTTCCAGGCATCCAGAAAGACTTATAAACTGAAGTCTATATTTGATTTCCTGTACTTCTAACTTTAATGGAACAATGGTACATGGAGCCTTCATTTTTTGCTTATAATCTTCTATATAAATTGTATACAACTCCATAACAGTGTAGTCCAGAAGTGATCTTCTGTAGACAATGGCACGCTGTATGTATGCATGAGCATGTGTGTGCACTTTTGTGTGTCTGTGTGTGTGTGTGTGTGTATATAAAATATTCACCATGTTTTAAAAAATATAAATACTGAAATATATTCTATAGGGTAAAATTGACTGAGATATTTGTTGAAATATGATGATAAATAATATAGCTGGGTTTTAGATGGATTGTTTATTTTGCCTTGAATGCTCTGTGTGTGCATGTGTGTGTGTGTGTCTCTCTCTCTCATATATATAATATATAAAACCATGTATATATATTCTCATACACAGTTGTTTATTCTAAGGGGGAAAAAACTTAGTCCAGATTAAAAAAATTCTAACTTGAGTTTGAATTTGCCTGAGCAAGGAATGCAATAGTAAGATTCTTATGCAGTGACTTATAGACTGGGAATAACACATTCCTTAAAGAACTAGGATGTTATTTTTATTTGGAAACTTTACAGTGTCTCTGGATTTTTTACTAATAACTTTAAAGAAAATTATTAATTAATTTATTTTTTAGAAATATATGTATTCAAAACCATGTCCAAAGGCTGTGCGTGCCGTTATAACTGTGATGAAGGGTCCTGCACAGGGCTGCCCTAGCGTTGTGTATAACCAAGCAGAGTGCATGGAGTAATCTTCACCAGATGTTTGCATGAATATATATTTCCACTACATGTAATCAGATTGTAATCTGAGGCAAAGTATTCAATGTGTATTCTCTAATTATGTAGAGTGAATGTATGCATGTGTGAGACCCATACACACCAGAGATGTGCAAACTAGCTAAGATAAAATGACCCCCGTCTGTTGAATGTTCCCCCCACCCCAAAATCAAACCAAAGTTGAAGATCTGAAACAAAGTGTAAATGATTTCTCTTTAATGATCCTCACTTGTATGTGCTGCCACTGCTCTCTGGGGCTGTGACCAGGACTGAAAGCCATTGTGCCAAATTACAATTTGAGTGGTGGCTATTATAATGTTTCTGACCCAAACAGAGACTAGTGGTAATTCTATTAAATCCTGGCTTCAATAGAGTTGTAGGATGTCAGTCAAGGCAATATTTGGCACAATGTTGTTAAATGACATGAAGATCTGAGCTAGGGAACATGAAGATTACATCAAGACAGAATTGTTCTTTTAAAGGTTTATTCCTATTATATGCATTTCATACCTTACTCTTCATACCAGGGGTGCACATCTAGAGAGGAAGCATTGAAGCACAGGCTGGAAGTCAAGCAATATTTATTGACAGTTTTTTAGATTTACTATTGGACTTTGGGCAAGTCCTAGTACATCTGAGCAGTGTGGGCAAGCTTGTGCTGCCAGAGTGCATTCTGTTGTTACACAGAAGACTTCACTGTCTTTTGCTGCCTGTTCTGCTCTTTTTTGTTAGCATTAAGTCCTTTTAAAACATTAATAATATATACAAATTAGGATATTCACTCTGGTCTGACTCCATTGGACAGTTTGCAGTACCTTCCAAGCTTTTACAAAACTTCTCATTGAAAGATAAGACCCATAAGTTTAGAGAAAAGTGTCACAAGGAATTGCTCACATTTTCTGTTCAATATCCAGCCAGAAGTGATAAGGGAATTATATCTATTCACCCATCTGTCTGTATCCCTCTGTCCATCCCTCTATCTATCTATCCATCCATGACAGAGCCTATCACTGTTGTATCTGAGTGCTTGTGTAGACTGATGCACTTGGTTTTGTTTTTTAGCAGTAAAAAGTGAATAGGACTAGTTTTCCCTCATTGCACTCATTAGACTTTACAAAGTATGCACCTGTGCAATTTCCATGTTGAAAGAATAGATGGTGTATTGTATGCCTCCATCAAAGGACAAGATCCAGCTGTGAGTGCCTAAGTACAAGAGACCCACAAAGGTGCTTTTGCATCATGTTCAAGTCTCTCATCCTCAGCTTCAAGGCCCATGATTATATTCTACTTTCATTTCCTTCTGCCCTTCACCCAAGCTCACACCCTGGCTGCTGCTTTTACAGATACTTACTCAGCCATGACTTGCATTTGAATAAACCTCCCTCATACCTCAAATGATCTCCTTCTCCTTCCAAATTCCTCCTCAAAACACACCTTTTTCCCCACTTATGAAGCCTTCCAATGACAATCCAACCGAAATAGTTTCACTGCCTTTCATCAGATTCTTCAGTCAACAGATCTGTCTGTTTAGTGCCCAACTCTGCCACACTGAGTAGATCTTTAGACTGCTAACCTGTCTGGGCCAAATACCATGGGTAAGATTTTCAATGGCACAAAAAGGACCCCTTGGCTCTCAGCTCCCACTGAAATGCAATAGGATTTGCCACGTGGCTCCTCTAGCAGAGGTAATACTAGTAACACACTGCTGGGACTCAGAAAAATATCCCCATCCTGACTAGAATAGACACATATTTTAACAGTGCTCTGGGAATTATAGCATACTGTACGAAAACATCTCTCTGACTGAACACCAGGCAGTTCAGGGGCTTTGCTGATGATTATATAATCCAGGTCAAAGCAAGGTGAAGTACTACTTTGGTACTCAGCCCAGGTCAATTCATTGTTGTTTATAATACATAGAAGAAGATTAACAGTGCATGCAAAGAAATAAGGTGATTGTTGCTACTATTTTTCAGTGAAAGATCTGTCATATGTTGGAGAAGAATTACTATACAAACGTTGTGTGATGGATAGCAGAACAGAATTGCTCTGTATGTGATATAGGAGAAGAATCACTGAAGGAGCCATGCAAGCGAGAAATTCCAGAAAGATTGAATAAAATATTTTGCTAAGAATGACTTGCATGTATCACAAGAACATTTGAAAGATCTTGCTGGCAGTAGGAAAGGAGTCACTGTGAATTTAATACTGGGAATCTTAGAATCAGGTCATCAATAATTTTCTCTGTCACTCCCAGGTAGGTTTATTTTTTCTTTCTAACAAGGACATCTTTTCTGAAGTGAAATCTAGCCAAATGTGTGATATTAATTTTAAACAAGTTATCCTTTTCTTTTTTTAATTACTTGCAGTTCAAAATCTCAACAACAGATGGCAGAATGCCCTAGCTGGTGATCTATTCAAGGATTTTAAATGTCCTTTTTGAAGTTAGGTATGCATATCTTCCCTTTCCCTTCCTCCCAAGGAAAATCTTGAGTGTTATTCATCCAATATCCAGTGTTTGCTACAATCCCCTCCCACCCATAAGTCTCTTGGGATCCAAACAGGCAGGTCTTGGATAAATATAAATTTAATGACACATTTTATTATGAATAAAGAGATTTCCTTTTTGCCTACTGAAGAGTACAACAAAAATCATAACACCAGTTAGGTAAAATATTTTGCATGGTATTCAGCTCTGGAGCTGTTATCTGCTCATGATGTACAAGGACAAGCTGGTTTTATAGAATAATTTGTTATAAATGCCTCTTTAAAAAACACAGGTGTAGGAGTAAAAGAAGATTTTGCAGTGCATCTCTAGGGAAGAAAGTTCAAACACTAGCAGAGAATAAGAGTGAGTGAGATTCTTCCAGACATTGGCCACACTCCACTCTTCTACCAGGGTAAAACCCGGGGTAAATATATTGATTTCAGCAGACTTCATCTTATACTACTATTACTGAAAGCAGAATTTAGCCCAATATGTTCAAAAGAAAAAAATGTGCTGATGGTCACTGAAAACAAGTTAGTCACAAATACACTGTTGTGCAAGAACAATTGTCCTTCAGGTAGAAACTTCCCTGACAATCTGCCATAGTCTATGCAATGCCCACTCGATTCTCTACTATGTATGTACATGGTGGTTGTGCAAATAAAAGCTGTCTTCTTCATTTTATTCGGAGGTAGACGAAGCTCAAATCTACATTTCAAGTTTGGGAAACTTTTTCCTTCCAAACTTCTATATTCTCAGTCCTTTAGACTTCCATCCTATGAAATAGCCAATTCAGATCATATGTTTTCAAATACCCAGGCAGCTATCATGCTTATTTGATAGGAAAGCCATATTCAGCCTCTTTAATTTTCACTAGTACTTTTCCCCAAAATTGCTTAGGATATCACTATTTGTAACCTCAGGATTACACCCACCTGCTACATGTCAACAGCAAGTGGCACCAGGTTATACATAAATGGCCATATTCTGTCCTCGGTCACCACTATGTAATACCACTGACTAAATAAAAGGTCCTTGCAAAGAAGTTAATTCAGTTTTCTGGACTGTAGACAAACAGAGCTTTGGGCAGTTCTGATTAAATAAATTCAACCCTAGAGGATGGGGAAGCATCTTTACTGTGTTAACATTAAAGGATATAAATGGATAAAATTACCAGGGCTCTTTAACTTGTTTTTAAAGTAGCAATTGCAGAGGCCCTTTAAATCCATAATGTCTATCTTCAATATTTATGGAAGTAGACAGTGCTGATACAGCAAGTTCATCTGATAAGATTACAGTGAGTACATAATCTATTGCTATTTAAGGATCATCCAATTACAACAAATTCTCCCTCATCTATTTTATTAGTGCTCATTCATTGTTACTTGCCAGGACACAACAGTTTGTATTCAGACTTCAAATGGATTAGAGAAAAGACAAACTGCTGCAAGAAGGAGAAAACATATTTGCCTTCTTGTAGTAACCTAAGCGATTTCACTTACTTTGCTGGCTACTTCGTGTTTTATTCCACAAGTTGTTCACAAGCAGTTCCTCAGAGAGTTCAGGGTTCTTTATAGCAGAAGGTAACTTATTGTATTTGAAAGGCCTCCTGGGTGTTCATTATTAACTGTACCATGCTGTTAATTAGCATAATGGGTTTCCATTTAGTTTTATCTCACATTTGCAGGGGATATGATTTAATGAATGAGTTCAGGGATAGGACAAGAAGTTAACCGAATATTAAAAGTTTTCTTCCCAACAGTAGATACATTGTCAAAGAAATTTCTTGGCTCCTTATTGCTGATACAGACAAAATGGAATTATTTGTATTGCCTTGTCCACAACCTAAACACAGTGATTTAAAATGTACATTTGCATGTAGTGTAATTTTGTCATCTTCCTCCAAATACTTGTGAATAAAATGGAGCTGTTGGAACTTGGATTAGCAGAAGTGTCATCAAAGAGAAGATTTATTACAAGCAAACTCTTCCATCTGGAAAATTACAGAGGGAGCAATAATGCTCACTGGTCAAAGGCCATTGGTTTACTTTGTGCAATAGAAAATACATATGATGGTGCATTCTTATTGTATGCCCTTTTAAAGCTGCCTTCAAAATAGAAGCTAACATTGGGTAATAATTTCAACAGTTTGATTTCTTATTAACATCTTAAAAGCTTGCCATTATTGCTATATTCTGGTTAGTGCACAGCAGTGCCAAGTATTGCCTAGGTTAAACTTCACTAGTTATGCCTGGCCTCACAGCTTAACTAAAGGGCAACTGGCAAGTAAAAGTTTTAAATATCTTTTGTTTGTCACATAAGTAATAAAGAGGCAGAAATTTTGCATGCTGCATGTGCAATATGTGGTCATTAAGACAAGGCCTTTCATGTCTTAGCATGTGTATATATAATTTCATCATCATTTGTAAGCTATTTCTGCTATCAGCACCCTGCTAGGGATGTCTTCCAGATATGTCAGGCAAATCTGGCATAAACCTGCTGATTGGTAAGCATTGTTGGTTGGCTGTGCACAGGTAGGGGTAGAAATATTCTGCCCCCTTAAGGAGATGAAGTAGTTTGCACTTAAGAGCATCTGACAGGCATTCTGCTGGCCAGTGCTCCTCCTTGAAGGCACAATCCAGCTCAAAACTTGAAATAAAGTAATTTAAAGGTACTTTCTTCTGGTGGCATTGTTTATCGTATGTGTACACTACTGGCTGATGTCTGTTTTTGAATAATGCAGTTGGTGCCCAATCAGTTTTTTTTCCTTACACACAGATTGGAATGTTGGATTTTTTTCCCCCATCCTTTCACAATTTTCTTTATAGCTACCTGCTCACATATGCATCACTCTGTTCTGTGCCATTATTCCCAGAATGACGGACAGATGAGAGTAGTATCAGGATACCTGTGAGTCCATATGACGTAACAGGTATTAGATTCTCCTTAGGCTCTAATTAATTATTACCCTCTAGTTGTATATAACCTAATTTCCAAATTCCCAACGTATTGTATATAAAATTAGCATAATTTCATTTTGTATCTCCTGGTAATTTGCTTGCTCTTCCATTGGTTTAATAAAATCTAAAAAGATGCTTGGATGTTTTCCCACTCTTTCACACATTATCTCCTTTCATACAATAGTGAGTGTCCTAGAGTGCTGTTCTCTGAATCATTCCCAATGCACCAAATTACTTAGGCCTGGTCTACATTACAAAGTTTTGTCAACAAAAGTCAACTTTGGTCAACTAAACAGTGGACACACTACTACTTTGGTCAACTAAACAGTGGACTGAAATGCTCCTCCCACTATGTAACTCCCCTGCTATGCTGACATAATAAAACCACCTCAGTGAAATATGTAGGGTTTATGTCGGTGTAGTTAGGGCAACACATTGTCAGTGTAGACACTGTGTTCCTTATATCAACTGTTGACTGTGATTCTTGTCAATTTAAGGCTTTGCTGGAGACATAAAATTGACAAGAAAGCTGGGCAGCTAGAGCCCAGCTGCCCACTGCTTCTCTGGAGAGCTGTGCTGGGAGCTGAGGTGAGAAGCTAGACCCTGCTCCCAGCGGGGAATAGAGAAGCAAGGGGGGGAGCAGCCTGCAAAAGAGCCTGTGGAAGGAACCCCGGGAACCTGTGGGACTGGGCTCTCAGCTTCTCACACTCTCCCTCTTAGGTCAGTGGAAGCGTTCCTGGTGAGGACACACATCACCAATCCAAGGAGGATAGCTGGACATCAGCCACCACAGTAATTAATGCGGTTGTTGGTGACCTATGTTAGGTCAACTTATCTTTGTAATGTAGACAAGGCCTTAGAGAAAATAATGAAAGCTGCTTCAGCAGACTGCACTGTTTGGAGGTAAACCCACTGTATTTCAGTTGCTGGAAATAATCAAACAAAAAATATTCCTTTTCCTTCCTATTTAAACTTACTCGGTGATAGCATGGAAAGTTGCTGTCCTGGGGGTTTGGTTTATCTTGTATTTCTGCCGATCATTTTACATGTGTTTGAAAACAAAATATCTTTGAAAACTTCTGACTGGATATAGTTGTCACCATGGGCAAAAATCAATATTTATTTTCTCCTTCTTGTGGCAGATCCACATAAGAGTTGTATGAGTGTCTTAGACCATCCAGCTAAAGGATTTAGTCAATTAATATAAGCTTATGCTTAGTTATCACAACAGTGGTACTGAAGATATTACAGCTGTTTCCTAGACAGGGTATAGAAAATAACTTTGACTCTGCTGTGTAGACTCTGTTGGGAAACATTACTTTTTTCCTCGCCACTACTGGTTGCATTATGTGTAGGATCTTAAGCCACAAACCTCCAATTGTTCTGCATGGGTGGATCCTTGAGCCCATACAGAGCGGCTTGAGGGATCAGGATCTTATTGTGGTAAGAACGTGCGGCTGCCAAAAGCCAAGCAAATATATGCACTTGAGTTAGTAAGTCTTTTATCTAACTGCCTAATACACTAATTCCTAATGTTGATGTATTAGGCAAGCAAACATGAATGTAGGTAAGTTTTTTTTCATGCATTAATCACTCTTATATTCATTAGGTATATCAGTATGGTAATGCTGAATCTATTCAAACGTTTTAGTCTAATAAGCTGTTTCTAAATAGAATTTCCTTATCATAATTCCCTCCATGTATGATTGACTTAGTTTTAGTAGGACTAAAAAGTGATTTGTGATGTGTTTAAATTAATATTCTATCTTGGGATGGAGGTTTTATTTATGTATAGGCTTTCTGTGGTGCACAGCATTGTAGTAACATGATTAAACTGACAGTGGGTGCAAAAAAATTCCCACTGCAATAAAGGCTTTAATCACAAGAATTTCTGTATTCAGAATTTATACTGGAGTGTATACTGTAGGGGAGTGTGCCATATCTACTTACAGATGGTGCATAAGATGCATATGGTATCTCAGTATAATGTGTATATATAATTATTGAACTAGATCACAAAATGCTAGCATAAAGAAATAACTTCATATTGGATGTAAATTATCCACATTCAGAGTATTTTGTTATAAATCAATCATTAATTAATTTTACAAGCTGTCAGATGTAGTCCTGTTTGAATATCTTTTTGTGATAAAGAATAATATTTTATGTAAAAAAAAAATGCTATTCCAGATTCTTAAAAATTAGACGATTGTAGAGTCATGTTGCTAAAAGCATTCATGTGCTTTTGCACAAGCATTGATTGTTCATGCAAAATGTGCACACATGCACACATTTTATTGTCAAAAATGTGGACCATATTAAATTTAGAAAGTTAAAAAGAAGTGTAAAACAGAGTAATGACAACTGAGGCACAGGAATTCTCTTGGGGATTGAGAGGCATTTTAAGAGCTCCCAAGGAAATACCTAGCATTGAGAGGTCATTATTACTGCCATCATATGAAAATTAAAAAAGTCTAGATGTATTGATTTTTTTTATGGGTGATTCAGTTTCAATTGGTATATATAAGGCATTTCTAGAGAATTAATACCCTGTACATTAGCCAGTCAGATTGTGTGAATCATCTCAACATCCCACTACTTTTTCATTCTAATATAGAGATATTTTACTTAGTGAAAGTACTGCTTACTATTTAACAGACAACAGTGCACATGATTCCATATCATCCCTTTTCAGTGTTAGCATTGTAGCTGTTCAGCAGTTATACCTAGTAATTCCAGAAAAAGTCATGAATAATAATAATTATATACAGTTTTTAGTACCCATTAAATTTTTGCTGTTTACTGGAGACATTTCCTTAATGGGAAAAATCTGTTTGATATATGTTGCCTTGCCTTTCTGTTATGCTATGAGTACATATACTGGTTGCCACATCAACAGTGGTTGCTATTAAATATTTCACTTACAGATAAATATCTCACTTTGTAGTATTATTGTCATGACCTGATCCACTCCCACTCTCTAATGGACACCAGTTTGTTGTGACAGGATCCAACCATCGAGTCCCGTGTGTTTCTAAGCCCCCTGCTGGGTAGTGACTGGTTCCTGTTCTTAACTCTGGTCTCTCAACTGCATTCCACAGTGCAGACCTGCCACCCTTCTTGGGCACTGGAACCCTATAGTCCACCTGCCTACACCCCACAACCTATAACTCAGCTCTCCTGAGTCCCTCCCTTCCCCTTCCAGTTGCTTAGATACTTTCTCCCTAGAGTTCACCTGGCTGTAGGAGCTGTGGTTTCTTAGTGCTTTCTTCAGGAATAACATGGTATTGAAGTAAGGAAACACAAGCTTAGCAAAGGAATTTCTTATACACCCACACTTTACTCTTAAAAAAAGAGAGAGTTGCAACTCTATGGAAAACAACAAACTCCTAAAGGCAATCCCCCTTGATGTCTTCTCTACGCCTACAATTTAATCAGTGTCTTTAAGAGAGACAAAGTCCCTTCTTGCACTCTTTCCATCTTGGTCTTCTGTTTCTGGTGATGAAATGGTTTTATTGTTCATATTATTGTAGCACCTAGGAATCCCAATCATATTTGGCTTACAGAGCATACCTCTTTTAGAACAATCTCTGATATCTTTTCTAAACATGTGCTTGTGCTGGATAATTTCCTGTTGTCAGACCCTCTCCCTTCTACTTCCTTCCCCTTGTGGGCCTCTGTACAGAGTCAAAGTCAGTGGCCCTGTTGGTAGCAAACTCATTATTCCACTGAGAACCATTCAAAATCAATTGCTCTGTCACAGCTTCCCAGACATAGTTTCTCCACTAGGCGTCAACTTCCTGCTACAATAATGAATGCTCAAAGCCACTCTGCAAGTTATACTGAAATATACTTGGTGCTCACAAAAGCGAAATAGAATTCATAAACTGACACAGACCTATTCCCCAGTCTGTCACAATTGTAAATTAAATATCTTGCCTTATGCTGTCTAGTTAGTATTTCAGAGAGGAAGAGGTTCATTTTCTAATGGCAAACAATGAACTCTCTTTAGGGTGGAACTTCAAAAGTGTGTCTTAGCTGAAATTCCCACTGTGAGCTGCACATGAAAAGGTGACTCATGGAGAGGAGACAAACCTAAAATCAGAAACAGCATGAAAAGTGTTAATTATCTAGAACTTAGAGGAGAGTTTCAGGAACAGAATACACTGAGTGGAAGCTATGCATCAAGTTAGTGCTTCAGAGCCTGTTGCTGCAAACCCCTATTGACGCAACAAATCCTCAGTCATGGGACTGCATCTAGTGCATCTATCAATTGAATGACTTCCATAAATTAGAACTGCTGGCATAAGTGCGGGCTTCTAGGATTGGTCATTTTTTTGGAGGGACAAAATACGATAGAGTGTTACACAGCAGGGAACATTAAATCAGGATTTCTGGGTTTTATTTCTGGCCTGGATATTGTCTCACTGTTTGTCCTTGAGCAGGTCCCTTATCCTCTCTGTGCCTTGCTTTTCCTATCTGTAAAGCTGCTTATCTATCTCATAGTGCTGTTGGAACCCTCTTTTGGCACCATCTTGCCCACTTCATATGGCTCCTGTCTAGCTTACAAGTTTGCAGATGGGAGAAAATGAATCCAAGCCTAAGCAGTAGAGTTGTCTGAATCACATCAGAGCACCTTCAAACACCCTTACTTTTTCCTTGTGTAAGACCACTCCTATCTCAAAAATTAGGACCCCTTTTCCTCAAATGTCTTTCAGATATAGGGAGGGTTTTATTTCTAACCCCATTACTGCTGCTCTCAATAGGCCAGCAGGGCTCGCTGTTGAGGGTCAGAGGCTGATGATAATCTCTCCTCTCCTCAAAAATTAAATATCCTGTGTTATGGGAGGCAGTGTAGTTCAGTAGCGTCATGGTGTGTATAGACCCCATGCTGGGAGGGCAGCCAATGAGTTAATGCAGAAACTATCAGTCAACATTGATTGGCAGCCTCACAGCTGCTGGGAGAATAACACAGCTGAGAGGCAGAGGGGCAAGGTGGCTGCTAGAGGATCAAGCAAGCTGGAGAAAGAAGGTCCTGCTAGCAAGCTAGTGAGACGCTGCCCAAGAGCGATAACACCCCTGAGAAGGGATGACTATAGCCACAGTCTGCAGAAGCCTACAGAGCCAAGGGAAGTAAGCAGGAACTCCTGGTACAGCAGGAGAATTGCTGAGGGTTGATTCTGCCTACCTCAGTTAAGGGCCCTGAGGTGGAATCTAGTGAAGTTGGTGGGCCTGGGTTCCCCTATCTACCTCTCTACAGAGACTCAAGAACCAAAAGAACAAGGCCCTGCTAACTCCTGTCATATCGGGCTTCAGTTTCCCCATCTTTCAACTGAGGATAATGCTACATCTCTTCTTTTGTAAAGTTTGAGATATGCTTTGAGATATATGAATGACCCTGAAGTCAATGGAAAGATTCCCATTGACTTCAATAGGCTTTGGATCAGCTCCTAGAAGAGCATAGTTTTGTTGTTTTTTGTACTGGGATTCACTGTTATGTCTACTTCACGGCAATACATATGGTGCTGCCAGTAGGCAATTCCCAGTTGTACTTGTTAAAAAGCATCACAAGTTCATTTAAAAACAGAAGCAAAGTTGGAACTAGCTGTTGTTTAACTCTGATTTTTTAATTTTTTTCAAATTTATTTTTATGTCCAGATTTTTAAAAATAGGCAAGAAAGAAAGCTAAAGGAAATGAAGTAACTTATTGAATACATCTGGTTAGAAATTTCTCTTGGGGAAACAAAAAGTACAGTAAGCATTGTATCTATCAGTGCTTAAAGAGTGGCCTGGTATATTGGAGAATCCACATGGGACTTCAGCCTATGTGAAAACCCATCACTGTATGTCACATTCTCTTACAGTTGAAGAACCAAGCCAACATTTATTGATAATCTGCATCACACCAGGAGATGATATTCCAATGCAATACATTCACATTGCTTAAAGCTCAGATTTAAATAAAATATTTTGTTTCCCTTTGCACTAAAAATAGTGGAGTGCATAAATGGCAGGGAATTCTTCCTCCTCCTTATTCTCTTCCCCTTTTTAAGAATATCTGACCCATATGCAAGTGGTTACAATGGATATGCTATACTTTTTCTCCTTATGGACTAACAAATCTTATTTATGACACAAAATGTATTGGAAATGAAGTAATGTATTCTCACAAGCAGCTCTGTGGAAGGAATAATGGGCTTTTTAACTGTCTTGTGTTATTTTTTTCCTTATGGTGTAACCAGGTATATTTTAACTCATATGGAAAGAACTCTTCTGGTATGGTTATACTGTGTTTTGGGTAACCACATAGGTCTATCCAAGCAAAACCAAGATAAATACTCATTTCAAACTTTCAGCTATATGTGAATAACACTGTATTAAATTGATTAAGTTTGGAATTACTCTTAACCAGGGTAATAATTAGTGTAGATTTAGATGATGTGTTGTACAAATTGCTTTGTGCTTGTAATTACAAATTGCATTTATTGCACTCTGGGGGTTTATATATCCTGATATCTCAGCTATTAACACATTAAATTACAGTGATTTATGCAAATTGTTGGATAAACCAAAATTTCAGTGTTGTGCTTTACATGAGGATTTAATTATACTTCTACAGCAGGAACAAAATGGGTCTGTTTTAAGATTAGTCTGTTCTGTCTTTCTGGCTCATGATAACAATCTCTATCGTTAATATCAAACATGCTAACAGTAACACAAATGGAGCATTGTTTATATGTTAATTGGTCACACTTGAGTGAAAAATGTAGAGTGATAGAGCACTGAATGTTAGCAATGTTAGCCGCACTAGACCAATCACTGTGTTTGCATCAAGCTTGTTTACTCCTTTAGCACTGAATTGATCTGATGACAGTGAGAAACTGAGGCAGAGATGTTAGGACAGAATCAAGCCTTTAACAGCATGGTCATACAAGAGTTTTTCTTGCTGCTGCTTTTTTTTGGTACTCAAGGGTAACAACCTCCTGATTTCTTTGTGGTACCCTAAGAGCTGATGAAATTACAATAGATAAAAGAGTACTGGGCCTGCTGTTTAAGGCAGCTGTAAGGCTATTAGCTTTTACAGGAAAAACACAGTGGCTTGAACTTGAAAGGTAAGTAAAGGGGAAAGTGATATTTATTTATTTTAAAGAGGAGGTCAGCAATGCTCACGCACCTGCCAGCAGAAACTGGTGTAGCAAAATGCCTGTGCGCGCTCCGTAGGAGTGGGTTGCAGTGCCTAGCTCCTTATTATGGACTGTGCTTGAAATGAACCCAGAGACGTTTCTAAGTGAACCATGGAGCACAATTACCATCAATGTGTAAAGCATAGCAAGGAGTTTGGAACATATTCTGATATTACTTAAGGGGTATTCCCCCCCCCCCCCCCTTCTCTCTCTCTTTTCCTCTTTATTTAATACCATTTAATAAACATATGCCCTATTTAAAATTTACAATGCATCAGAACCTTAAGGAAAATGAACATAAAAATTAAGTTTGATTTCTATTAGCTGTGTAATTTATTCACTTTTTAGGGAGAGTTTCTGGCTAGAGATCTGCACAGGTTTATGCATGTAAAAAGGAATAAATATAGTCATATTAGCAGCGGGTATATAACTATGCTCCTAAAAAGCAATGTGCTCTTAATCAGTCAAGTTTCCAGTGCTGTGAAAAATCACAACCACAGGTGTTGCCTGAGTGAGAGCTGATAGCAGCAATATGGGGCCTGGTTTGGCCAAAAGTTGGTGTGGTATGGTCAAAAAAAAACAAACAACCCAGCATTAGGCTCTCCTGGCTCACACATCACACAGATAGCCCTCTGAACGGCACAGGAAGATTTTGTTTTTTAATGTTAAATTTCTCCCTATGGAAATACATGAGAGGAATTCTGTTTTAAGTACATAGAGGATTTTGATGTTTAATACCTAGTTTGTATTTCAGGGGGAAAATTAAATTTTAAACTACAAAAATGAATTTACACATACTTATAGCAGAATGGTCAAAAATGAAATGGACATTTTGGGGTTCTTTAAATTGTGAGAAAAAAGGAGCTATTGGGCTACTTCAGATAGGCACATCTGTATCCTTTCTGTTTCTTTGCATATGTAAATGGATTTCTGAGCTGGCACATTCCTATATGTAGAAGGAGGGTTCAGTTTGAGGCTCAAGGCCCTGATTCAAGAAAGCGTCCTCCTTCAGTAAGAACTTAAAATACATGCTTAAGTCCTACTGAAGTCTAGTTAAGCAAATGCTTAAGTAATTAAATAAATCAGGGCCTCCCTGTATTTTACATGTGCTAAATAGTTACCCATGTAAAAAAAAAAAAGCTGATGTGTAATGCGGTACTGTAGTCAGAAAATGAACCAGACATGGTGGATTTTGCAAATTGATGGAATCAAAATTCTTATTTAGAGCTGGTTGAAAAATGGAATTTCCATCCCGTGGGAAATTCAAATACCTTATAATTTTGTTTTCATTCCTAATCAGATCAGAACAAAAAGTGAAAATTTCTACATTACAATATAGTAAAATATTAAAAGTACATATTACAATTAATATAATTTAATTTTGTAAATTTAACTTATTATAAAGCAAAAATAAATGTTTTACCTTATCAAAATGAAAGCTTCAATGTCTTAATTATATGAGAAAGTTAAATTGATTCATTTTGTCTTTTTCCCATAAAAAATTCATTGAAATCAACATGTACCTGCAAAAAGTTTTGATTTTGGTGAAACTGTATTTTCCAGTGGAAAACAGTTGTTCCTTCAAAATCTTTTCAACCAGCTCCACTTTTGTTGCCTGGCTCTTTCTTGAACATTCATTTTTCCCCCACCAACATACAATGCAAAATTATATATCAGCTGCCAATATCCAAAGTGAGTGTAGTTGAAGTTTCCTTTGATCTTTTACCAGGAGGAAAGATATTATCAGGTCTAGTGGTATTCCCCCTTACCAGTATAAGGAATGCTAACTCTGTTCAAACCAGTCATGCCTTATCTATAGGTAAAAATGTAAAAGGAACTCGCTATATGGGAGAAAACAAGATATGCATGCAAATTCAGGGAACAGGTGAGCCTTGGATTTTTTTATTTTTTTTAACACCTGCTTTATTTGAGCAATGTTTTCAGTCTATTAGTTAACAAAGCCATAAAGATTGGCCAATGTTTTCTTTTGATTTATTTTCATGCATTCATTTTCAAATGGCATCATGCAAATTGCTCTGTCACTGTATAAAGGTTGCATAAATATCATGTAAATGATTTGTGGATAAGGCCTTTTGTAGTAAAACATACAAAATGTAAGAAGTTTCCTACATTTCTAAAATTAGCTTCCAGTTCTCTGGCAACTTAATGTGTACAAAGAGAGACTGTTAATAGTTTGCCATCTTATGCAGACATGATGCTTAGAAAAAATGAAAATAATTTGGAGAGGAAAAGATTTTTACACTCCCGTGGGACACTTTCACTGGTAGGCCAAAGCACTTATCCTTTGCATAACTTTCTTGTACAGAACTTTAACTATCCAATCATTGCCATCATTTCAGTGCACTATAACTTCATTGTACTTACAGGCTATACCAGTTGCCTGTTAGTTTCAAGGTAGAGTTTAAGATGCTGGGTTATTTTAACCTATAAAGCCACAAATGGTTTGTTTGGGACTGCCTACCTGAGAGACTGCCTCTCTCTCCACAACTGTTACAATAGAATTGCTCATATTCCAGTTTTAAATGGTAGAGGGCAGCTGATGAGTGATCTCCAATAGAGGTCATAGACTCTGAAACTGATGTCCCCCTTTGGTCCGCTTAGAACTCAGATTTGTTAATGTTCCAGATACACCATAAGCCATAAGGCTCATCTCTTTCCTGGGAATCTGGGGAGCCAGGCTTGAAAAACATAGCTGGAGTATGATAGAGTTGTTTTAGTTCATGATCATTATTATAATAGATGGTAAAAATATACTCGTGGGAGAAGAAATTATGTAACTCAGTTTTAATGTCCTAATATTTGTAGCTGTGCGTGCGCGTACACACACACAAGATGGGCTCTTAAAATAAATAAAAATATTAAAAAGTGAAATTACAGCAAAACTCTGGGACATGTGATTTGCTTCTGTTTACGAGCCACAGCATAATGTCCTGAATTCAGATTTGCTCATTTTAAATATTCATTTTAATTATTGCACTCTAAATTTGTTTCCAGATACCTGTAAGGATCTCATACTTCAAATGCATCTGGTGCAGCT
The DNA here is from genome assembly GCF_026122565.2 of Emydura macquarii macquarii. Taxonomy (NCBI): domain Eukaryota; kingdom Metazoa; phylum Chordata; order Testudines; family Chelidae; genus Emydura; species Emydura macquarii. The sequence continues at coordinate 2,142,665 of NW_027131105.1, read as the reverse complement.
AGGTGAAAAAATGGGTCTTAGGTTTACATACTGTATGTTCTAGAAAGATGGTTGTATGTTCTCTAATGCTTCATTTTGTTGATCAGCTTTTGATGGTGAAATTCAGGTCTGATCTTAAACATATGAGGCTAGCTCCTAGGAGCTCCTATAGCATTGGGAAGGTACATGGTCCGTATTTAAGCAGCAGCTATTAGCATTACTCACTGTGTTCTGTCATGAAAACATTCAGCCTCATAGCTAAAACACCGTTTTAGGGGCTTCATATACATTTGGTAAAGAGTCAGACATGTCAAAATCCTCAGCCTACAGGCATGTCTTTAAAATTCTTAATGAAAAAATTGGCATAGTTTTGTTTTTGTTTTTTTCAAGATCGAGGGCACTGACTTCTTTTATAGAAAAATGGCTGTGATGCAGGGGGTTAGGGGGTGGAATGATGACAGGCAAAGGGGGCTGGGAGTTAGGACTGCTGGATTCTAGTCCCAAATCAGTCAATGACTCCCTGCGTCACCTTGGACTAATCAGTTTTATTCATCTGTAAAATGGGGATAATGTTTCTCGCCTCTTATCATCAGCATTAGCTATACTATAAAAAATTCCATGGGTTTGGAGGGAGGGCTGTCTCCCTCCATTATCAACCACAACCAGAAACTTGTGGATGGGCTTCCATGGAGGGGGATATGATGCTAAACCATCTGCACTCCTTCCAGACCAGGATTCAGTGGAGCAGAAAGGAGGATATGGCTCTAACACACTATTTTCATTATTCATTCATGCATCAGCAGCCTTTAATATGCCTATTCCTTTTGGTATATTTACAGTGCGCTGGTTTCTTCACTGGTCTAGAAGTGCATTTTCCTCCTTCCTTTCATCACCCTGTACACTAGTAAAGAATAGTTAAGGTCTTTTTGCAAACAGTCATCACATATTAGTGGAATACACATGCTGTATAGAACGTAATCAACATTTGGATTAATAGTGTCATGAATATATATATTGCACTAATATCCAGAACAGGGAAATTAGACTGCTCTTTTGAATGACAGGATCCAGAATACTGGCAAAATGGCTCATAATTCCATGGTCATGTGCCTTGAATAATGTATAGAAAATAAGTGGAATTTTTGTCACCAGTATTTTGCAATGTAGCTGTCACTACTTTGAGTTATGTTGTATTGAGCAGCTGAATTTTTTCCATTCTTATTCTAGTGTATTTAAAAATATTTTTAGCCGTGCTATTTCAGGTTACTGTGCACATGGTCCATTTCATAGAAGCTTAAATGTAGTTGGTTAGAAGCTCCAAAAAAGAAATGCAAACACACCCTTCCTCTTTATCATGGGGAATCTATTCTTGTATAAACTGCCTGCATCCATAGCTTTAAAAAGATTCAAAATACTTTAAAAAATAATTGATAGAGAGATTTTCAAGTAGTTAAAAAGGTAGACTAGGAAAACTAAAGCATATCAAGGGTGTCAAGCTGTTACTGTGTGAATGAGGCAGATATCAGCAAATTGAGTGAAATTATAAATAGCTCATCAAAACCCAGGTTGCAAAATCCTTTTATTTTAAGGATGTATATTTTAAAATCTGCTTTAAAATTCACCCCACATGAGGAATTCTTGCTATAAATGAGTGAGTCTGTTAATCCTCAAGGGTCTGATCTTGCATTCCTTGTGCGCACTGCCCAAACTCCCACTGCAGTTAATGGGCTTGATTCTGAGCTCCCTCAAACCCCTGTAAATAGGGAGTAACTCTTTTGAAGTCCATGGAGTAACACTGAGGTAAAATGAGTGAGAGGGGAGAATAAGGCCCCACAGGAGTTTGGCATTTTGCTAGAATCCCTTGTTTTGCAGTAGTTCCCATGCCTGCCTCTCTTTCGGGAACTAATCACTACTAAAAGCCAATCTGAACCTGACCCAACTGACTGCACATGGAGTATCTGATCTGTAATTAATTGAGAGCTGAACTTATCTTAATGCTCCAGTTTTAATTAAGTTTGGAAACACCCTCCAGTCTCGCACGAGGAGAGAGCTGCTAACAGACAGCTGCCTATTAGCAGGCAGCGGAGATGCGTGGGTTTGAGGGGGACTGAAAGACGCTGTCTTTAAAGCCTCGCCAGCTGGGTTCAAATCCACCAGCAACATTTGTTGTCCCTGAAGCCGAGTGTGAGGCTGGGGAAGGAGCAGCCACCAGTGTCACCGAGCTGCTGAATAGCAATGACGCCTGCCTCTCCCAGCCTGAATGCAGCGATTAACAGCGCCGCTGCTCAGCGCTCGCCCCATCACCCCAGGAAGGGGATGGGGAGGAGGCTATCGCTGCCTCTTCCTCCCCCATCACATTCCTGCAATGCCCAGAGCTCGCTTTCCTCCAGCCCCTGCTCTTTTCCTGGGGCAGGGGCGGTGGCTGCTGCCTCTTCTCCTGGCAGCCACTCTCCGTCCGCTTCATCAGCTCAGCGCACCCCTCCCCGTGCAGGCATTTGTATTCCCTGCCGCGCGCGGCTAGCGGGATAGGGCTGGGGCCTCTGGAGCCGGGAAGGGTGGACCTCCGCCTGCTTGTGCCTTCTCGGACCCCCCGCTCGTAGCCCCGCAGCCTGGGGGCGGGGAGCGGGGGGCGTCCACGTGTCACTGTGCCGGCCCGGACTACGGACTCCGAGGCGAGCCTGCGGGCGGCTATGCTAGCAGCCTGGACGCCCCCTCTCGCCGCTTCCCTCCCGCCATGTGGTGCTTGCACTGTAACTCGGAGAGGACTCAGTCCCTGCTGGAGCTGGAGCTTGACAGCTGGTAAGCCATGGCCGCGCGCTGCAGGCCGGGGGGCGCGGCGTGGCTGTCCCTCGCGGTGTGTCTGTCAGGGCCAGGCGAGGCGAGGCTCCGAGGAGCGGAGAGCGTCGCTCGGTCTAGCTGCGCATGGGCTGCTCGTGTGGCTACGCGCTCGGCTCCTTGGAAGGGGCGGCTGGAAATGCGGCCCGGATCCTCTGGCACAAAGCATTTGCTCTTCCTAACTGCCAGCGCGCGCTGATTGTCTTTTCCTGGAGATTTACTGATGGGAAAAACCTAGCACGCTTTCTCCGGGAATTGCTCTCAGCAGGGCGCACACTGCTGATGTGTAGGGAATGCGTTTTACCAGCACACCTTTACATCACAAACTTCACACACACACACACAAAGAGACACAGATTTTCAAAAGCACTCTCTAAAAGCCCACCGTGTAGAATGGGATGTGTCTTCTCTGAACCATGCGTGCACTTAAGGGTTTTCTGTGCATACAGCTAAAGATATTGTACTGTGTAATATTATCTGTTCTGAATGATTTCAAATGTATGTTAATTGCAGCCAACTGTAGCTTCGTAGCAGACAACCCTGTGTTCTTCAGGAGCTGTTATACTTAGAGTTCGTCTCACACGTACTTAAGTCTAGGGAGGAAATGTAATTGCAACGCCATCTGCCTTTTCTAAACATAAACCCAAATTAACAGCATAGCCATTTGACTATGGGATCAAAAGTTGTTACTTTTAAACATACTGCTGCGTTTTAGTGACAGATGACACTGCTGGTTTTTATCTTTCCTCTTACAAAGAGGGCTGATTACAGGATGTGATTTGCCCCAGGTATTACACACACACACACTCCCACTCACTTCTTTTTATTCAGCTGATGATGTACTCCAAGAAAGCACGTGACTAATATCAAATAAACTGCATGCTCTACTTCAAAGTCATTTTATGTATTTATTTGTCAGAAATCCTCTAGGGAAACCAGAGTTAATGTTGTCCTCAATACGTTTAGTGTAAATGTGCTGAGGTTAATGATGTTTCCTAGGATAAATTGTGATCCACAACCCTTGTTCCCAGCAAAATAATAATAATAATAATAATAATTAGTTCTTATTCAAAGGTGTTTAATAGTATGTGTTAATAAGTAATTTTAGGAAAAACAGAATAGTGACAGTATTGCTTATTTTGATATGCACATAGGAGTTTCCACATTTTCATATTTAACTTATTTAAATATTTAATTGATTGTCTAATTGAGAAGAATGCAGAAACTTGTGGTGTTTAACCACTGGATATGTTTGTGAACTGCAAACTAGTATCTAGGCAATCTTTAAAATGTGCATTGTTATGCACAGTTAAAACAGCTAAGAAAAACAGTTGCTTTCTCTCATGTAAAAGGCTCTGTTCAAAATAATCCCTTGTCCATTTAAAACATGTAATCCAACAAGCAATATGATAATGTTTTGAAGTGATTGTTGAATTTTTGTAAAGCTTAATTTTGCAGATGTATGCAACTTCTTAAACTGGTAAACTTTTAAAAAAAAAAAAAAAAAAAAAAAAAAAGTACAAACAATTCTAAAAAATGACTATCCATGTGGCTATATATGAATACAAAGGAGATATCTTTTCAGTAGAAGAGAGAAACATGGATTCATGAGAGGAAAAAATTAAAATACAATTTACTATAGTCCCTAAACAGAAATTTAACGAGCCTGAAGCCCCATTATACCTCTTGAGAAAGTAATTGAAGTTGTACAGGAAAGCTTTTTTTACATGGAAATTTGGAAACTCATGTGTTGGTTTTAAAAAAATGATAGACTCCATGGATGGAAAGGTGGCACTTTGCCACAACTGTGCACACTCAGTAATATTTGACTCAGTGACATTCCAGCTGGGTGGCACATTACAGAATAATTCATAATACGTTGCATTAATGGTAAAATGCCTGTCCCTGCAGAGCTACATTTTGCCACTAGGTCATCATTGCAGTCCTATGCTTCCTTCCCTGTATGCACTTGTTTATGCTCTTCCTTACAGGAAAGCCGGATTTGTTCTGTCTGATAGGTGTTCTATGAAGAATTGCAGAGCACTTAGTTTACTATAGTCCTATTTAATTGTGTTTGTGTATATGGGGTAATACTCTTTATAAACAACATTTATTATATTTACTACAGCTACTACCCCGAGAGGATATTAATATTGTTTATTAAAATTATGTATTTGTCATTTTACTTCCTTTTTATACCAGGGCTATTTTGTTGCTGTGATCTCTCTTTCTTTGCTGCTGATTATGATACTGTTATACGGCAGCTAGCTGTTTTTATTCTCTTTGTTAAATAGTCAATGCTGGCATTTTATGTGTGAAGTGGGCTTCCAATCACTTTAATCGTCTTTGTACTAGTATTTATACTGTTAAATCATTCAAACTTTCACTAGAGAGATCCAGAGTTTCAATTTCAGTAAAGTAGATAATGCTAACTGATAAAATATTGATACTAGACACTGTGCAAGGATGACGTTCTGTTTTGGGGGGACTGTCTCAGAATTCTGATTTGAGAAGGAGTTCCACGTCTCCAGAAAAGAGCCATACAATTGTATTGAATGATCTGCATTGCTCAGGTGGTAAAATCCAAAAGCCCAAGCACCCTCTCTCATCTGAGAAGTGCAGCTATCCAGCCAAGCTGTGCCTCTTGATTTGTTTTTCCTATTACAAATCTCTACTGAAACATTTTCTAACAGCTGGCTAATGAGTTATACTGATACCCACTGGTAGGCCTTTCCATTACTGAGTCAGTCCTCCTTTGCTGAAAAAAAATTCATGTTTAATTTTCACTAGCAGTGTGTTCTTCTGAGGCATGAGTTGCGTGCACCTGGGCTACAAGGTAGCTCTGGCCTAATATGACAGATTCACATTCTGCAGAGTGAACACTGATTTTTTTTACTGATATATTGATTTTTTTTTTAATTTCTATCCATTGTGGGTACAGAAGAGACTCTTCTGAATGTGAAGTAAGGTACTTATTATTATCTTAATCTGAAACAATTTTTTTAAAAAATCCAGTTGCCCCCATTTATCTTGCTGGTGTGTCAGCTCTGAAGTTTAAAGCTGACACTTCAAAGAGTAGATTTTTATATGACAGTTGTGTGGCTAATTTGCACACACAGTTACTGCAGATGTGCTTGCTAACTGCAGATGGCCTGAGTTTCAGAGGTGCTGAACAACCAGTTTTAACTTAAGTCCATGGGAACCACAGCACTCTTTTAAAGCCCAAGATACCTCCAACTTGGATACCCTGAATTTGCAGTAATCAAAATCTAAGGTCACCTCTGAAAACGTTGGTCTAAACCAGAGATTCCCAACCTTTTCGAGTGTGTGGACCATTTTTCAACCTCCAAACATTTCACGGACCACCACATGCTACTAGTGTTATTTGAAATTGTACATTTCCTTGGTGAGGATGTTGTTTTTCTTTTCCACGGATCCCCTGTAATAGTCTCGCGGACCACAGGTTGGGAACCGCTGGTCTAAACTTTTAGTTACTATTCCAGCAGTCAGTCAGTGGGGGAGTGGCTATGGTGATGCAGGTCCACTTTTAGAATCACAGCTATTTCTACATTTTATGGTTTGGTTTTTCAAGTTGAGCATCCAGAAACGGAGGCACTAAAAATCAGAGATCATTCTTGAAAAAATTGGCCTGATTTTCTATGTAAGCATCATATTCTATTTTTGTGCAAAAATCCAGTTGACATCAGTGGGAGCTCTGCTGTGGATCAAAGGTAGCAGAGAGCCCCAACTTTGTAGCTCCAGCCCAAGGCCTGTAATGAAAACTAATTCTGCCCTTATCACAAGACTGGCTTTTGGGAAACTGTGAAATAGGAATGGTCATAAGACTGTACTGTCCAGCATCCAGCAGTGCCGCACTGAGTCCCCTGTAGTTTCTCCTTTTGGACTCTGGGGGCTCAGGCTCCCTTCAGCTTCCTTATCCCATCCCTCTACAACTCCCAGTTTCCTTTATCTGACCTTTTCTCTCAACTCCCCCACCCATCAGCTTCTAACCTGAGGTGTGCAGAAATATAGGCTCCAGCCTCTCACCCACCCCCAACTCTGATTCATTCCTGGTCCACTGCATGCAAACAAGGGGACACAGCATGAAGGAAAAAATTTACTTGTTCTCACTGAGAAGTATTACACATGGATCTGCGCAAAGTTTGGCAGCTGTGCCTGTGTGTTGCAAGAATTCATCCCCATTTATGAGAAAATTTCACCCCACATGGTAAATTCTTTGTACATAAAGAAAGACATTGGGGTGATACTTTCAAAATCCCTTAATTTTGGCCTAACTGATCACATTGAAGTCAGTGGGAGTTTTATCACTGACCTCATTCACCGCAGAGAGCATTTTTGAAAATCCCACTCTAGATGATGACGACGATGATGCTGCTGTTACTATAATATTTAAACTGTGGCAGATTCCAGAAACCCTAAACAGGAAGAGCTTCCTCACTATACAAGTTATATATTAAACACACATGAAGACGTATCTCCCTATCCCATAGAGTTTACAATATATTTATTGTTGCTATCATGGACAAGGAAATTGTACAGAGAGGAAAAAATGTATAATTTTTCAGCTCTATAATTTTAATAGCACAACACGCACAAAGCTTTTTTACATGGAAATTTGGAAACTTGTGTTGCTTTTAAAAAATTGATAGACTTCAGGGATGGAAAGGTGGCACTTAGCCACAATTATGCACACTCAATAATATTTGACTAAATATTCCAGCTGGGCAGCACAACATGCTGTATTTGAGTTTTTTCTTTTTACATTTGCAATGGATTATGGCTAAAGGCCAAATTCGATTCTCAGTTTCACCCATGAATTTCTATCATCAAATGAGATTGCATAGGTATGAAAGAGAAATCTGGCCCAGAATTTGAATGTTAATTTTCAGCATCATGGATGTTGTTACCTTATGTCAAAAATTATTTAAATTTACATCGTGTTTAATTTATATGGCTTGGGTTTGCAAAGATAATTACTGATCGCTTCTAGTGACGTTTATTAACAGAAAATATTCTCATCACGCACCCATAATACTTCTTATGTCAGGCCGGATTATATCATGGTTTTGTGAGGTGTACATTTGTAATTAGGGTCTAGATGGAGACTACAGGTTTATTTTACTGTGACATAATGATTTGATGCCAGTTTCCGGAGAAGAGAAACTAGTTCTTTGATCCACTATATCACATTCCATTTTTATTTTATTTTCATTTTAATGTTAAAGTTGACCTGCAAATGACGACAATAGTTGTTTCCCTTTTTTGATTCCTTACGATGGACAAAGAAGGCCTAAAAGCATGTGTTTAATATTTTAAGATTTTTTTTATTGTTTTTTATCTTTACTGAGCTAAAGTATATCAAATTTTGTCTACTTTGTTTTTGCTGGGGAAGGGGAGAATTAGAATGAGAGTTTTCATAGCCCTCAATTCAAGAAGTGGGGTGTTGTATATCTAACACACTGTCTTTATTTGTTTTTGTTAATACCTGTTTAACGCAAATGTCTTCCAAGCAGCTGGAAGTAGCAAAGGGGCTGATTCTCTGTTGTTCTGCACTTTGTGTTTGGATGGTGCAATATGGGTGTGAACTGCTACTGTTCTGATGTGGTATCATTTTATACTCACCTTGCATTGGTGTAAATGACTGTATGTGGTGCTAGGCAAAAGATAGGATAGGATTTTAGCCATTCTGACTCAAATATTTTTCTGTCCATCAAGTCTTCCAGGCTAAACAGCATAGACAAGACCTAAGTTTCTAATGTTCGGTTTTTTTTTTGTTTGTTTGTTTTTAAGTGCAAAATACCCTCCACACCCACAAACGTTCAGCTAGTGTACAGAAAGAAAGACACCATATTTTTCTCTTGCATGGGACCTTGTAGGGTAGTGAAGAGCTCACACCAGACCTCTGGATCTGAACAGCTCCCAACTGTGGAAAGATTCAAATTTGGATTCAGATCTGAATTTCGCACCTGGTCCCTATCTTTATAACCAGCCAAACCACATCTGAACATGTCTGAAGTTTGGGGAAGTTGAAATGCACATCAGTTTCTGAGCATTGTGGCTCAGGCTCACCTGTACATTAAAGTATATTAAACTTAGGTGAGAGTATGCTTTAGATTGTAGCCTGCAGCCATAACAACTAGCGCTGTGATCCTTTCAGTTCCCACAAGCTGAGCAGTGTAAGGCCAGGTCAGTACTTGCATGGGAGAACTCTAAGGAGAAAAGCTGCAGGAAGCAATGTGGATGATTCAGTTAGTAGCACTCCCTCCTTTCAGTTAGAGTTGCACCAGTAACCCTACTTTTGTGTTGGAGGTTCTGTGTTGCTGTGGTGGGGGGTGCTATCATTCAAATGGGACATACAACAGAATTCCTGATCATCTGTGTTTTAGAGCTCCAATAGCACTTTCTGTATGAGTGGGGCTGTCGAACTTTGGCTTCCAGTCATATTTCAGCTCAGCTAATTACTTTTCTCTTGACCTAAATTCCTTCTGCACTTTCAAATGGATATAGAATTTGCCTTCACTTTCCTTTTTTATGCTGTGATGTAGTGTGCTGTTAAACAACTGTTGTGTTCCATTTCAGAGGCGGCTGCACTGATCTCTGTGCGGATATGTCTTTGCTATCAATATCTCACAAGCATGTCCTGAGTCTTATTTAATATTTGTAAATGCTCAGAGGTCTGGAAAAAAAAAGGTGGCATAGAAATACAAAGTATTGTTAATTATATACTCTTGTTACATTGAGATAGTATGACTCAAACAATTTTCTCTGCACTTTGGTAAGAAGACTTTGGGATTGTAAAACACTGGACAATAGGAGTGCTTATTTTTTTGAAGAAACTGGGAGAGGAAGATGTCTCTTCAATATGCTGGGAAATGGTTGTAGCTGTTATATAGGCTCACTGCAAATGCAAGTTTTGTTTTTATTATTACTGGTAGACCATGGTGAGAGAGAGAGATTTGAGTAGGACAAGGGCATATTCATATTCAAAAAGAAATAATAAGACTGACCATCTGATTATTGGTGTCTAATTAGTCTCAAGTTTGGCTTTAAAAATTGAGTGCCCATCTTGGTCTTTATCTCTTGCAGCCCTAGTAAAGAGTTTTCTGGGGTGGGAAGAAGAGACTGTACTCAGCCATGGTAAATGGCCGATACAGCCTATGTATTAGGAATATCTTATGGGGGGTGGCGGCGGCAGGGTGTTATTTGTCTGTTACCAACCACTATCCACCAGGCTAGATTCTCTATTCTACTAAATTGATTTTGCAAAGCAGCACAAAGTGAACTTAAACCAGCCAAAGATTGCCCCTGGAGAATTTCCCTTGTGTAGAGGGAATCTACACTGGTGTGCAAGTGGCACAGCACACTTCTATGCCCGCTGTCCCTATCTACCCTCACATAAGGTGAAAAGGAGGCGGGCAGGGACAGACTTGGCAGGAGTGAGTGAGGTAGAGCTGAGCTTCAGTAAACAGTTCCTCACCGGTGAAAGCTCCATTAGTGGAAATTAGAATAGGCCCTTTGCTACTATAACATCCCCTAGGGCTAGCCTGTGTGGCCAGGAGAGAGAGAGACTCTCTAGTGTTAAGAACTGCTTGCAAGTGGCCAATAGTTTTGCATATAGAGTAAAGTAAGCCTTAGAATTTCTCCATGGTAGGTGGTAAGGCTCCGTGAGGAGAAAGTTCTTGACTGAGAGCAAGCTGTAGCAGACACCCAAAGCTTTATATCTTAAGGGTTTTATGTTTTGTATCACACAAACAGAAAAATTAAATAAAAACTTAATATTCAAAGAATGCAGTGTAACACTACTTTGTTTCTCAGAATTCAGAATGATAACACAGAGGAACGCTAAGCCAGAGAGACAAAGCAGCCTGCTTTGTCTAACAGAGAGAGGCACAACTCAATCTACCTTACTTTAGATTGTCTGTCTGCAGGCTGGCTTTGATTGCATGCTTCCCTACAAAGCTCTTTTGCCTGATAGCAGGACCAGGAAAACCCTTGAGAATTTCAAGTGATAAATCACAATTTTAAAACAGTTTTCAACACATCACGGTAAGACCCAGCAGTAGGGTGGTGGTGGTGGTTCCTTAGACCCACTCCGTCTTTTTACTGTGATTGATAAGAGGCAGGGCTAGAAAAACTCCCATCCATGAGAGTCTGCACTTCGTCCACCCCCAATAGAGGTAGGACTGATCGCAGGCTCAGTTTAGAGGAGAAAAGCTGGAGGTCTGAGATAAAAAGCTATTGATAACTCTTGTACTTGTTAGAGACTCTAGGTGATCTGCTGGTTTGTCTCTCACCCTGGGAGTGAGGGGCTGCAAGATTCTCTATATATTCTTTTGTATGAGCCTTCAAGTGTTTTGTGAATGTTGGTTTGTTAAATTCTTTGCCCAGAATGTAAGAAGCGTCTCACATTCTTTCCTCTCCCAATACTTTCTACTTTAAATACAGAACCCATCTCCCTTCCAGACTGTTTCCCTAAATACTGTGCATACTGTGACTTTTATAAAACTCAGTGTGTGTTGCAAAGGATAAAGGCTCACTTTTATGAGGATGTCTGTGATTAAAGGCTGCTCAGCCTTGATTCCATTCCAGTGAGTTACACTCTGAAAGAGCTCTTTATATTGTATACCTCACTCATGTCCAGTTCCTCATCTCTTTGATGGCATAACTCCTATTAACTTCTCTGAGAGCAAGAGCAGGCTCTGTACAGTAACTGTTGTGTCTTTTATCCAATTTCTTTACTGCCCAGTGAATGTGTGCATTTATGCATATTGAAATCATGTTTTCCTTTGATGTAAAACATTGCTAAATCCTCTCCAAACTTGGAGCTGGTTTAAGAGACAGTCAGAGTTGAGTGGAGTTGTATTCAGCTGACAATGCAGCACTAAGTTTCTAGATGGGATAGAAAATAGGCAGAGTTAAATTTGTCTTTCTGTTCTGGCATTCTCCCATTTATCTTCATTTTCAATTTGGCTTTTCATAATTATCCAGCTCTGTAACATCATCACATTTATCGATAGCGTTGGGGAAAATCCTGCCACTGGGGGAATATAAATAGTTCCTTTTGATTTAAAATGTAAGAAGGTGAAAACACTGTTCACACCTTTTTTAAAAAAAAATCCAAGCAGAGAGAAGGGCATCCAAAGCTCCAGACTAATTGTAAATCCATTCCCTATTCACCCATACCTTGTGTCGGAGTTGAACCTGCTTTGGTAGTTAACATAGGCGTTTGAGGGAGCATGAAACTGAATGCATTTGTTGTTTAAAATACTTTCTGAATCATTGATCCTCCTTTAGAATATTCACTTGTTACCTAGATGAAAATATGATTTTAAAAAATAAATAAACAAAGGAAGTTGTGAGGCATTATGTAAAATAAAACAGTATTTGTTTTTGTTGTCGTTGCTGTTGCTTGAGGCCCTTGGTATGTTCTTCAGTTCCTGATTAGTTCCTTAACTTCCTTCTGCCTGTGAACACTGAGGTACTTGAAGGGGAAGGCTGGCCTACTCAAAAATTGTTCCCAGCTGTGTATACTGTGTTAGCAGTCATTTCAAATAGCAAAGGAGAAAAGCCCTGAAATAGGTTGTGAATGGTAGAATTCATCAGATACACCAGGATCCAGATCCACTCTAACTTTGTTGCCTTCATGAAATTTCAACACATGAAACATTTCCTGGTTCAATAAATGGCATTTCAGTAACTGTTTTTAAATTAACTTTTGTCTGTTTGACATACAGTAAATATATCAGCTAGGGGGGCGGGGGGGAACAGAGAGAGAGAGAGAATACTGTCTGTCAAGGCCTGAAAAGAAGCAGAGAGCAGGAATCTAATGCTTGACTTCCTACAGATCCTGAATCCCAACAAGCTGGATTTTAATTCTCTGGGCAGCAATCTCACTCAGTGTTACCTCTCCCTCTGATTGGCTTGACACAACAGCTGAAGCCACAACAGAGTCGGAAAGCAAGGATGACTGGTATGAAGACAAGGATTATTGTACTATAGCAAATGCTGTGTCAGCTGTGCATACAGATCAGTTCTTCCCCAGCTGCAGAAACCAACATTTTTTTTTTTTAAATTAGTGTTGTGTAGGCTGCAGCGCCTGTCATGATAGCAAAATATTAATATATATGCTGTAACTACTCAAATTAAAAAGAGGCTTCTTCAGGCCAGATGATGCATTTGAACAGATTATCTTTTTTTGTAAATATATAAGTATTTCAGAGTGTAATTCTACCATGGTTACATTGAGAAGTCCCACAGACTTCCATGGAATTATGCAAATAAGGTACTACAGCATGCAACATGAATGGGGGAACAGAATCAGGTCTGATAATAAATAAATGAAATTTCACAGGGTATCAAGGGCTTAAGTTTTAAAAAAAAGTCAAATAGATAACAATTAGTCATGTCTGAAAGGAAAAATGTCTGTTTTATAAAATGACTTGATTTTTTGTTGTACTTTCTGTATGGCCTCTAAATATCCTTTTGATGCACATGCAACATCCATTAGTATTAACATGCTTTGCCAATGCTCACAAACTAAGGCGAGAAATAGACCCTACATAACGCCAACTATCTTTCTCTATGAAAATATCCAGAATGTTAAAAATTGGGCTTATAAAATCATGAACTCTTTTTTCAGCATAAAAATAGGTTATAGTTTCCTTTTAATAATAAACGTTTTTGTTTGGTTTTTAAATTTGAAGTGTGATGTAAATTCATTGCTAAATTAAACTTTTTAGAAAGTTGAGAAACCTAGGTTACAATTAAATCACAGCCTGTCTAACTTTACCAGAGGTGGTAGTGTGCTTTTAAGCCACATAATTTCTGTTGACTATTCACAACAGCTAACGAATAAAATAAATAGATAGATAGATAGATAGATAAATGAAATGAAAAAATACAGCGTTGGCATCAGTACAGAAGATGAGCTTTACAGGGCAGTAATTAGGCTTTTTGGGGAGTTTTTGTGGTACCTCCAGGCACTACTAGTCCATGTGTTGTCTCTGTTTGAACTGGCCAAAGCTGCAGTATCAGTTATTTAACCTTCACCATCTTCCTTGGAGGCTCTGGCAAGCTCTTTTAAGATGGATATTTTTAGTTCTTAAATCTGTTACAGCTAGTGTTTCTAAAACTGTTATGAGCTTTTGTTTTGTTTCCCACCTTGTTTGTGCTTACCTCTCCTTTGAAAAACAGTATGATGGGTTTTTTTTGTTATTCTGTCCTAGACTGGAACAAAAGGCTATGTTGCCTCGTTAAAAAGGACATAAGATTATAGCTCAAAATGTTGGGTGAAGGGAAGGGCTTTTGTCTTATTTTCTATTGCCTTTTGTGGGGAAGATACAGTTACTCATTGAGGGTGCCATTGAGATCAGTGGGCATTTTGCCACTGGCTTGAGTCCAGGATTTGGCCTTGCGGGCAAAATTGTCCTCTGCAATCCACATGGTAGTACTTGGCTTTGGTATTTTGATATCCCTACCTATGTAGATCTTCCACAGATGCCAGCAATTGACAAATCTTGTCTTAAAACATCCTGTATCAGAAGGTTTTTGTTACTGTTAATTTCTGAGAAACATGCAACTCTTTCTGGGTTTTTCTTGAAATAATTCTTATTTAATAAAATGAGCTGATTTATGACATTGCTTTGATGTGGTTTTGAAGGTTGCATATTTTGGTTTTAGTAGAAACAGCTGAATTTGTGAAAGAGCTTTCTAAGAAAAAGAAAATGGCCAATATTTCTTTTCTGGATCAATATCTTTGTCAGTACCCAGGAATGATTTTGTCATTCACAAGGACTTTGAACTTTGTGACATCACAAATTTGAAGGGAGATTAGCTGAGCAGTTTGTTAGCATTGTTGCTGCTTCCGGGAAGAAAAAAAATAAACCATTTCCCTTAATATAACTGTCCATTTCATTTACTAGCATATTTCAAAACAGAAATAGGAATGAATTAGATTCTCATCAGTTGTAAATGTTGCTAATAAAGTCTCTGAGTTCAGATTTGTTATCTCTCCAATTGAAAATGGATTGGAAATATTGTAATGAGGAAAGAAATAGGTATTAAAGAAGTCACCAACATGAAATATCTATACGAAGAGTTCTGTATTTTAAAAGGATACGTTTAAAATTTTTCACATGAAGTAATTTGAGAACCCAATGCATATATCAGAGCTTTAATGAAAGAGACCTCCTCTTTCTCAGTGGGAAGCACCACAGGTATATAAATCTAAGCCAAGTTGGAAGCAGTTGGGTGCACCCTTTTTTCAAAGAAATACTTGTTACAATTGTTATGCAGTGTGACATAGCTTTGGTTAACTTTCAGCCTCATTTGTGTGTATTTAGGATAATTGTGGTTTGACTTGGGATTCAAATAAGAAGTTTTGTAGTGATGATAAAAACACCAAATCATACATGAGAACTAATTTCTTAGTTCCTATGTGGCAAAAACAACAAGAGTCCTGTAGCACTTTAAAGACTAACATTTAATTTCTGCAGGCATAAGCTTTTGTGGGCTGTAACCCACTTCGTCAGATGTAAGTTCCTATGTGGAATGCCTAGACTTCGACCTGAACATTTTTTGTCACTCTAGTGCTTTTCCTAGGCGTCCTCTTGAGAGGATCTAACCAAAGCAGATGCTTCTGCAGCTGCTATTACGTTTCTCTGCACTACTTCAAGTCAGTTCCACTAATGGCTTCTGGCTGCATAGTGCTTTCCCTGAACCCGGTGTGAGAACTTGAATCCGTTTCAAGGCAGCATCTATAATTAGTAGAAGGTGTTGATTTTTTTTCTTTTATTTTTTTATTATTATTATTTATTTATTTTTTTTGGAACACATAGAGCATGACAATATGTATTTGATTCAAAACTGATAGGCAGTTCTTCTCCCCTCCTTGATATTCAGACACTGGGTAATATTTGTTTTTAAAACTAGGACAGATACCTTGCAGTGGAATAATTTTATAAAGCGGCATTCTCATATAAAAGTTTAATTGTTTTGATTTGCATTTAAACCCTCTTCACAAGTCTTATAACAGATTCCTCAAGTGCTTAGATATTCCAGTTCTGGATGTTTTGGTAATGCTCATGGATAGAAGTGTAGCTGGGACAGGAACAAAGAGTAAGATTGTAAAATTATTTTCTGTTCTGTATGACTTTTAATGTAGTATGTTTCTCCTGGGGAGGGATGGTTCGAATGGATTTGGGGAGGAAGTAGAAAAGATTTGATTAAAGAATTTCCCAAAATTGGCCCCTGAGGAAATAGCATGCGACTTCAAAGTATATAGGGACAGAACAAGATGATGGCTTATCCTTTTTAGGTATTTATGGAATCACAGGACTTGGTAGTTTAGGATATTAGAGGCTGTGTTTTCTAGTGGCTAAAGCAGGTAAATAAACATCAGGAAAGCTGAGTTCTGTTTCCAACTCTGCCAATGACTTGCTTTATAACCTTGAGTAAGTCACTTAACATTCCTTGTGAGATATTTATAGCTTTGAGATCCTTGAAAGAAATGCACTATATAGAAGCAAAGCATTATTGTTGTTGCAATTATATATAGAGGCCTGCATTTCTAGGTTATTAGTCTGAATGCAGCCTATGAAAGTAGTGACTGAAAGTTACAATGAGCTGATGGTTGAACAGGACCTGTGTTAAATGAGGTCAGTGATCTCCACCCAGTTTTCAGTGACCAACTATCCAAAATATATATTTAAAAAGGGTACTAAAATGGTTCAGATTGGCAATCTTGGTAGAGAGGCCAACAACTGTTTGGTCCTCATGGGTAATGAACTTCTCTTGTCTCTAAATGGTTCCTACAGACTAGAGTTGAGGCTTATGGAGGCAGCTTGCATTGCCACTGCTCATGTTGTACTTGTTCAGTGATAATCTAGCAGTGGATATGCATGTATCATGAGCGCTGAAATTAGACTTTAAAAAGGAATTTCTAGAGCAACATCTCCATGCTAATGACTACTGTAATATATATCTAGAGGGGAGTTTTTACTGACTGCATCTTTCAAGCTTGGTCCAATTGCACATTGAATCTTGGGAAAAATAAAATCTGCCTACAGTGAGTTTTGCTTCATACAATCTCAGTACAGTTCTTACTGGTTTATTCACAGAAATGTTTCCTATTGCTTCAGCTGGCATATGGACTTGAACAATGAGGATCAACTCTCAGTTGTGGTAAGGTACAGGGTGCACACACCATGCATCCAAAAACTGAAGAGAGAAAAGAAGGATCTACTAGTTGGTTAAATCTTTTCTATCCAGCCACCAGTTGGTAGACTCAACAGGAAGATTGTAATTCCTGAGGCTATGGTTTGTTTGCATTTCCTTGCAAAATATTTTTGATCTGGCGATAAGGTGGCAAATGGCCTGGTCACTGGAAACTAATATAAATGCTTTAACTCTCACAGTGAAATACATTTCTGGAAAAATGTAGAATCTTAATATATATAAAAAAGTGAGAAACTCAGGCATAAATATTTCATTAGGTTTTGTTTCAATTCAGATTGGGCAGACTGCCTGGAGTCTGGACTGCCATTCCTGGCAAGTGCTGTTTAATCCCAGCCATGCTTTAAAAATTGTCTGCTTCCTATAGAACAGAATATGAGTACTGTCATGAGCGATGGTTTTTCTTTCTGATGTTAACTGAGAAGACAATAAATTGGCTTGTTTTCACTTTCTATTCATAATACTCATTCACACCTTTAACACCTTAGCAACTAAGGAATTTACTGTGCATGCCTTAGTTAAAATTCATGTTCATTTGTTTTTTATGATTACAAAAAACTATGGCAAAATGTCTAAGACCAGAGATCCAGCTGCAATGAAAGCAGGGATTGCTTCACTGGGGTGGGTAAAATGGGGCCCAGCTAGGGGCCATCCTTCTCCCTTGCGCTCCCTTGGACTCAGAACTGTGTAAGGGAGAACTGTCCACCAGATTCTGGGGGCACTAGGATCCAGCAACTGTTTGGTCCTCATGGATAATGAACTTCTCTTGTCTCTAAATGGTTCCTACAGACTAGAGTTGAGACTTATGGAGGCAGCTTGCATTGCCACTCCTCATGTTGTACTTGTTCAGTGATAATCTAGCAGTGGATATGCATGTATCATGAGCGCTGAAATTACACTTTAAAAAGGAATTTCTAGAGCAACAGCCAGCAGGAGCAGAAACAGCCAAAGCAGGGACCTCTGGGCATTCCAATCAAAACTGCAGAATATTCTCTGACTGTTTCTGCATTGGCTGATCGGCTGTTTGCACCAAACCGCCCTTTCCCTCCTCACAGTCTCTTCACCTCAACTGCACTCCTCACCTGCCCCTTTTCCCCTCTTCGACCTTTCCCTTCCTCACCAGCCCCCTTCCATTTTCTGTCCATTTAGCTGATCCCCTCCTAACCCACTCCCTCCCACCCCCCAAAAAATGTGGAACTAACCTCAGATAGCAAAACCATGTTAAATCACATTGTTCACTCTGCTTGTGACTTCTACTTCCCTGCCCTGTGTCTATTTTGTCTGCTTAGCCCTTCAAGGCAGGGACCATGTGTTTGTGCAGCGCCTAGCACAATGGGGCCCCACTCTCGGCTGGCCCTTAGGCACTACCGTAATAAACACAACGGATAATATAGTAGGAGTGAGTAGGCCAGACATGAGCAAAAGAACTAGCACAGGCTATTGCATGCCTATAATTTTAGTCCCATTACAAACAAATCTTTGAGTAATAAATAAATAGTGCTGATGTCTCTAATGCATATTGCAATGCAGGATTTTTTAGTGCCTGTTTTTATCCTCACCTCTTGGTCCTCTTTGTACTGCCTAGTCATAAGCCCATTCTAAATAAATCCCTCTGATGAAAAATAAACAGTGAGTTCACGCAGTCTAAGTAAAATATTCATTGGCAAAAATCTCTCAAACTTTTATTCCTCCCTCAATTTGATCAAATAGAGTGGCTTTCCAGTGTGTTTTCTGTTCAAATACTGCATACAGTCTGATTCTGCTATTACACTATTCAGAAACATGATGGATTTCTGTGCTACTTGCTTAATTCAGAATTAAAATCTACAATGTGCTGGATTTCATCGTTTGTGTGGTTACTGTAGCATATGTCCTTATTCCATTAATTTGTTAACACATTATAGTCCTATATGTGCATTCAAATGCTTCTTGACCTGAGGTTCTGGTTTTTATTTTACATTGTCTTGAATACTGAATGTTCCTCTTGCATCTGAGGTTTTTTATTTTATTTTATTTTATTTTATTCTTTTTACACACTGATTTAACTGCTAAGATCACACAGTAGAGATTTTTTTAACGAACCAGTGAGGTGTCTATAAAATAGTAATATTTACCATCTGATTTTTGTTTCTTGATGTTCCTGTCATTCATAGCATGATCTGATGTTTATGAGCGTTAAATATGTCCATCTGCGGGCCCTGTCTTGCAGCCTCTGAAGTCAATGGGAGTTTTGCCATTGATTTCAGTTGGAGCAAAATTGAGGTCATAGTGTATAAATACTCAGGAGAAAGCTTAGGGTTTACTTTTTATTTTCCTAAAATTTTGGGGCAGTCACCAGTCCCCATGTTTGGCCCAATGTGGAAGAAATTTTTGTATTTTTAATTGCTTTTGTTCATATTTTCGTATTGTATGGTATTAAAATAAAGTTAGGTAGGATTTGAAAAGAAGGGGGAAAGTGTGAGGATGCACATGAAAGCATAATAGGACCCTACAGTAATATTAAACATGAAATTCCTTTATTTAAGAATCTTGAAGTTCTTTTTAAACATTAATTAAGTCTCACAACTCCTTTGCGATCAGAAGTATTATTTGATGCAATCGTGTGTAAACTGAGACACAGAGAAGGCAAGAAACTTGCCTAAGATCACACAAAAAGAGTGGCAATGCTAGGATTGGAACCCAAAAGTCTTGACCTTGCTAACCGTGCTCTAACCACTAGACTAGTCCCTCCAGTTGCAGATTTAGAGAAGGCCTAGATAAACTGAATATACAACTGCATTTTTGCTCTTTCTGTTTTTGTTTATCTAAAAGAAATCCCAGATGATTTCTGCCATCAAAATAGTTGTAAAGGATTTTAAAGATTCAACAAACTTTTGTCATTTGTAACATCAATTTTATTCATTGTCGTCATATTATATAATATATTTCTTTAGGCTGAAGGATCCAGTCACACAGTAGCTATTCATCCTTGACATCCAAATAAATTAGTTAGAAAATCAGCTTTTGGCAGCCATTGTCTCATATTGGTATCATTCTTTGATCCAAAAAGAGCAGTCAGTTTTGATTCTGTAGCTGTTAGAATTCAGTGTGCATCATGGGTAATACAGTGTTAGCTGCACTGCGGGCGTGACCCCTGTCTTATTGCCCTGCTGATGAGACAAACAGATCCTACTTGCATTCACATGTCACTTCAACTGATGTATTTTAATAGTTTTTTTTTTTGTTGTTTTTTTGTTTTTTTGAAGTGTGTGTATGTATTGCAAGAAATCCAGGTCTGTACATATGGTAGAGGGAAGAAAACCTCCAAACCCATCTATATTTAATTTTCCATGTCCATTTTTATTCTTTGGAGAAAGGCAAGTTATTTTGAAATGTTGGGGTTTTTTACCTGTAATTTATATATCTGTAAAAACAATTTTAAAACGTTATATCCAATTTGTTTCCACATCTCTCCATGCCTTTCTCTTCACCATCCCTTTGCCCCTTTTCCACTGCCTTCTTTGCCTGGTTGCTATTAAAATCCACTACAATACTTACAAAGGATTTTCTAGGCCCAATGGAAAGCCTTGTGCATAATCAGTGATGTCCATATCGTGAGTTATTCCAAACACTAACTTTCCATTCTTCCAGTCTGTCCACTTCATTCACTCTTCTGTACAGCGCTGGCAGCAGCCTTTTCCTCTTCCTGGCTTGGCATACAACTCAATTGTATCCTTATATTGGAATGATACAGTATCACTGGTGTCAGAGGGTTAGTCTGTCCCTACTCTCCTTTACTGTTTTATGGTGGCAGTAGTGAAGCTATTGATGCTTAACCCCCTAATGTTGCATCTGAGTATTGGGGGGACAGGAACCAGTCCATTAAATCCAGAGTCTCCCCAAATAGACAGGAACCCAGAAGAGTATTTTACTATAAATGGGAAATATCAGCAAGTATAAATAATACAGGAACAGCCCAGTTGGCTAAAGCTAAGCGATGGTGGAAGCACCAAATTAGAATAGACCTATAGTATTAAGCCCTCTTCTCTGCTCACTTGTGCTGTTAAGATGTGATTTTTTTTTTCCAGTTTTTAAGGAACTCTCACTGTGCTTTACAAATGTGAATGTAGTTACTTCCTGTCAGAACTTGTGAAATTATTATTATCCCCCTCTTTTAGAAGGGAAAATGAAGCACAGAGCAAATAAGGTCTACATTTTCAAAAGTGGCCACTCCTTTTGGGGACCTCGGTTTTGGATGCCCAGTTTAAGATACCTAGGCCTGTATCCTCAAAGGTAAAACCAATGGGAGTTAGGAGCCCAACTACTTTTAAGGAGTTTGAGCCTAGAGTTTGATTTTTGGAGGTGTCAAGTTAAGCTCCCATTGCCTTGAATTGGAGTTGCGGGTGCTCAGTAGTTGGAGGTCGGTGACCAATCACTTTTGAAAATTTGGGCTTAAGTAACTTGAGGTCTCCTGATTTCCCGAGTTTACTGTCTTAATCACATGACCATCCTTTCTCCCTTTGTATTTAATCGTGTGTTGAATTGCCATACCTCACAGCAGCGGGGAATAAAGCAGTGTTGGAAATGGAAGATGCCAGACTAGTCCAGGAGGAGAAGACTGATAGGAGGTGGGAACTAAAGCAGGCAGGAGAAGCTGAATGAACCCCAGCCAGTCCTATGCCTCACTGCAGATGTGCTTCTGTGGCACTGGTTAATTGGCAGGTGGCTCCTTAAAAGCCTCCTGCATTCCTTTCCTGATGGCCAGCAGCTGACATATACAGGTCTGCAGCCCAATAATAGTTTGGAGAAAATGACTTTTGCTGTCCTTAATACAGAAATCACATTTATTAAAATATTCATACTTGTGTTGAATGACGTTTTTAAAGTATTAATAAGGAGAGGGAAAGTGTTATTTGCCAGTTGGGTTTTATTTTTATTATTCTGTTTTCACGCTCTCACACACATACCCCTTTAAATTAGTGGGCAAGGGAGGAGGGATAAAAAAAAAGAAAGCAAATATGCAGTGTAGATCTGGCTTGCTTACTTGAAAAGTCTCTCCTACATTGTGCAGGAGGCTGCTTGTTGTAAAAGATAATTACTTCCCTGCTGCTTCAAAGGTCAGGCACGTGGTAGCAGGGAGTGAGTTTACAACCAAAATGAGATTAGCCACACCAATCATTCAGGGGTCACATTCACTGCTGGGAAAAAGCAACCCTAAAATATAAAGAGGGAAACCGAAAACGTTTCAGAAAATCAGTGGCTTGGCTGGAAAAAACAGTCTTTCAAATCATTGCTGCAACTTTTATTAATGGCATTAAAGGTCATTAAGAAGCCATGTACTGAAGGAATCATTATTAAAATGTCAATGTGGTAATCATCACAGTAGAAGGATTATTAAACATTTTACAATTTAAGAGGGGAGGAGGGCAAAAAATATCGTCCGAGCTAAGAAAGGAAAAATATTAAAACCTTGTGACATTCTGGTGTTGCTTGTCATAACTGGAGTATAAAACAAAGTTAATGTGCTTGTACTGAAACTACTTAGATTTTAATTAGGAACTTACTAGGTACAAAGAAATGCAGTCCAACTGGAAAAATACTGCTTAGCACTGAAAGCAGCAGTGTGGTGCAGTTTGGTAAGGAAATCCTCAATGGAATTTCATTAAGATGGAAACTGTAGGTGTTCTGAAGAAAGATTTTTTTTTTTTTTTTTTTGGGATGGCTTCATATTTTTATTGTCAGTTGCAAAATTTGGGATAATTAATCTTTTTAAAATTGAAACTCAGCTGTATTTTAAGAAAAAGGGATTTAGTTTCCTGTCAGCTTTCTTTTCAGAAAAAGTGATTTGTATATAGACAAATCTTTCCAGTTTGTATGTCTGAAAATACCTTTTTTGGGAGAGTCACATTTTGATGGAGCAAGGAAAGAGGAACTGCTTTCAGTTTTAAATGTTTGTATAAATATTTTGAGAAATCTAAGCCTTTTTTTCCCCACTTGCATAAGTACACACTGTTCAAGCCAGAAAAGTTTTGACAGTGTTAACCTTGATCTGTTCTGGCACTGCAATCCACTGAAGAATGTTCTTTCAGAAATCATTCTGTACTTTGAACTGCTGAAGGGACTGCTGTGGTGTGTGTCTAACAGGGGCCATAGCATTACATTTTTAAGAGACAACAGAAGAGCTTTTTTATGTTTCTGTGTATGTGAGCTATATGAAAGTAATACATAAGAATATAACCCAGGGTGATGGCACATGGAATTTTATTTCTTGAGAGTTCTGATGTACCTATTCTTAAAACAAAAGGTAGGGAGAGTGTGTGTTTTTGTGTGCGTCCGGGGAAGGGAGTGTTGCTGAGTCTCTTGAAAACCAGGGTACGTGAAAATCCATTTCCTACCAACATTCTGTGTAAGCAGGATACATAAACTTGGAATCTGTCTGTTTGATTTGAGCTGTATGAAAAAGAAATATGGCATCTTGTACTGTAAGAGTTTTCTAACATAAATGAAAAAAGAACTAATGCAATATGCCATTAACGAATAAATGATTCTTCAAGGTAAACTTTGAACAAGATTAAGTTTAGAAAGAATTCTGGTTGTATATCGCATTTTCTGAATTTCTCTTCCCATTGTTCTTTAATATTAGTATTATTTGTATGAAAAACAGAACATTTGTTTCTGAGAGGTCCCAAGAAATTCTATCGTATATTCCACAACTGAAGTTATGGTCCTTTTTATTAGCTAGAAAACTCCATGTCTTGGGCTGTCTTAAAACTGGATTGGACAAAGTTCTACAAAATATAGTGGGAGAATAATTCTGCACTGGCACAGAGATTAGATTACCATTAGATCTTTTTTCCCCATCTTTAATTTTTATGAATACATTATAGCTCACAGGACACAGTAAATTCCAAATTTACTTTGGGTAAGCGGAAAAATAATCTTTTTATGTTGCTCTGAAACTTAAAGATACGGAATCTTTTCTTGTATTTTGTCCTACATGACAAAAAGATACGAATATACATCTGTGATTTCACAATGGATTGAACTGGAAATGAATATGAGAACCTGCTTTTGGAAATATTTCTTTTTGCCTAGAAATGGTCAAGTGAGTTATTCAGAACATTACTAAAAATGGTTACATAATGTTTAATAATACAGGAAATCTCCATTCTGCTGACTCATAAAGACCTTTGCAGCAAAAATAGAAATCTGCTTAAGTAGATGCTAAATGTATGGTATTTAACCTGTCACCTATATGACCCTCCAATATAAATAACTACAGGTGAATTTTAACAAATAGTGAACTAAATCTGGATAATCTGAAGCTAAATATAGCTGTACTAATAGTTAACTGCTGAGATCATTGGTGTACAATACTTACTAGAGACTTCCCTCTCTCCCCCTTCTTTGTTTATCTAGTGTTGAAGGCGAAGCTCCAAGTAGTGAAACTGGCACATCTTTGGATAGCCCATCTACTTACCATCAAGGACCTATAACCCATAGTTCGGCTATAAGCCCAGACCATTACGACCATTCTGCTTACGGGCTGTATTCTGTCTCCCCTGGGCAGCAAAGATCTCGGAGGCCTAAGCTTCAGCACTCAACATCAATACTGCGAAAACAAGCAGAGGAAGAAGCTATTAAAAGGTCAAAATCACTTTCTGAGAGCTATGAACTCTCCTCAGACCTACAAGACAAGCAGGTATTTGAGCTATCTTGTTTTATTTATGAATAAGGCCAAAGTGTCCACTTGCCAACCAAAAAAAAAAAAATCTTTTGGGAAGTTGTGTGCTGCTGATGAAAATGACACATTTTTATTTGTCTGAATCCAAGTTAGTTCATAGCTGGCATAGATGAATATTGCTAAAATTCCATCCCCTCCACTCTGCTTTTTCTTTGGCCCACTGAAGCAACAGCCAAAATTATGTTAATAACAAATATGGTGTTTTCTTTAAAGTGAAAACTTACTTCTCCCAGGGGTTATGATTTCATGCATTTGACTTATATTGTTCATAGCATGAAACAATGCAATTTTTTTTCAATAATATTAGTCATTTCAAACTTGGAATGTCTTTGGTGCTATTGAAAGAAAGAAGAAACGAAAGAGGCTATTTCCTCTATAGTTGAACTAAATTCAAAGTTCCAAATCTTCCGTTCCTCATTTAGTTTTCACTCAGGCAACACTCCCTTTTGATTTCACTAAGACCCGAGTATAAATTGTATATGGACTTCAGTATGTATCCCTAAAAAGGCCTTTATTCTTTTCTAAATTTATGAAATCTCAAATGTGGTTTTAAAACATATCTTGACAGTAGCCTTACCTGGAATGTTAACTTACACATTCTATCCGGTGTGTGTCATTTTTGGACCCATGGTTTCACAATTTAAATTGGGTAAGCATGTGTTTTTTTTACTGAAAGGTTTGTAATGAGGAACACACATGTACATGTGGGTTCTGCTACAGAGATCATGTTTGCCATACACCATTTTGTTTACTGTGAGCTGGAAACTTAAGTCCTATGTTGGTTTGCTTTAATGTTTGCTGTGACAGCCATGATCAGCTGAAAAAACAAAATACATGAACATTATCTAGATGGGACTAGAATTAAGCTCTTTGCCATTTTTATTACAATATGCATGCTGCAAGAGAGATGCATTTATATAGTATATTTCTGGATTACAACTTTACGTGACAGATCATTGTATTATTAATACTGAAACAGACCAATGTTTTCAAATTTAATAATGGTTAAGATTAATTAAATACTATATTTTAGCTCATTTTAAAGTCATATAAGGTATTTGTAGGAATGAAGTTCAAAGGCAGATTCTGGCACATACTATACCTATAAAATTGTTTGGTCAATGAAGCAGAGATTCATTGAGCGTATGTTGGTCTGCGAAACATCAAAGCATTTAAAGCTGAAAACAGAAGAGAGAGTGAACTGCTCACAGCATTTGGTCACATATTGATAGTAAGTGGTAAAAATAAGGACTCTAGTTCGCAATTTATGTAAACATTCAGAAATAGTTTTTAGGTACCATGGAACATCATCATATTGAAACATGGAGGGCTGGATCTTGAGCTGTGCCTAGGAGGTACAGCCCAGGCTTGTGGCATAAGAGTGGCATCAAGCCAAATTCTGAGTCTGGCTGGGGGCATATCCAGTCTGTGGTGCAAGTTAGAGCAGCCACAGGGGTTGCTCTAATTTATGCCAGCATTGAATGGCCCTTTATGGGCCTCTTTGCCAGTCCAGTATAGCTGGAGTGCCATACCCCTCCCACCCCAGGCACAAATCTACACCGGGGCTGCACACAGAGCATATGTATAGAGCTCTAGACTAGCTGAAGATGCCCCCTGCACTGCAGATATTCCGCAGGATGTAATTTCATCTGCCCATTTTATGTCGTCTTAATGGAGAATCGGAGCTGCAGCACCTTATGAAGCGTGCATTTGGCCTCGTGGACATATACTAAAAGGTAGTAACCCTTCAGAACAATATAAACACGTGGCACATCACTTCTCTGGAAAGCTTTAATTGCAATCATGAGAATTATTTAAGATATTGGCAAATATAGGCAAGGGTTTATCAGAAAGCAAGATTAAATATTAGAAAGATATTAGAAAAGGTAGCCACAGGGCTAGTGAGTGATTATCTGATTTTTTTCCCCAATACTTTTCAATCAAGAAGCCCAACAAAAAGAAAGTTGATCATGTTGGTGGCATCTTCTGGATTTGGCTCAAGGATGATAATCTTAGGATGTTTTAAGGAAAAACAATCCTTGCTAAATCTTGGGAAAATATATTTTATGAAATGTCAGCTTTAATTTTACTGTTCCATTTGAATTGACAGTAGTTTCTAAAGAAAACTAAAATTATGAATTATTCAAACAGTGTTTTGAGATTAGTGCAACTGAATATTCTCCCATATGCGTAGCTGTTGCTGGATATCGTAATATATGTATTTTATAGGAATGGATTGGTTATGATAACACTAGGTCATAATAATTAGCATTCTTCAGAACATTTTTACCAACATCCTCACAGGATCTTTGTGGAGTAGATAAGTCAATGTTATCTCTGTTTTGCAGATGAGAAAATTGAGGTAGAAAGTTTATGTGACTAGTTAAAAGCCAGGTTAACTAAAATACACCCGTTTCATTGCTTTTTGAGGTTGCTTAAAATAGTTGCAGGCTATAAAAAGTGAGCAAGAAAGTATCTTTAGCACACTACAGCTGCAACCAGATGCCCCAGAATGGCTTGTCAGGAAAATATACATTCTTTATGGCATATTTGTGTAGTAGATGTATAAATAATTTGGAAATGGTGTTGTTCTTGCGACTATTCTTTAAAGGACCACTCAAATCATTTTATGTGCAATTATAAAGTTGATCTGTTGTCTGAGTTTTTATTTTTTTACATGTTGAATATTAGGTTGTCTTTTGAAAGCTCTATATATGTATAACTAAAATATATAATTTTTGTGGTATTTATAAAGAGCTATCTAAGCATAAGTGGCAGCTAGTAACTTTTAGTGAGTCAATGCATTATACAATACTTATTTCTTCCCTTTCTAGGTGGAAATGCTAGAACGGAAATATGGGGGCCGTCTCATAACTAGACATGCTGCTCGTACTATTCAAACAGCTTTTCGCCAGTATCAGATGAACAAAAACTTTGAACGGCTTAGAAGTTCTATGTCTGAAAATCGTATGTCAAGACGCATTGTGCTGTCCAATATGAGAATGCAGTTTTCCTTTGAAGGACCTGAGAAAGTCCATAGCTCCTACTTTGAAGGGAAGCAAGTTTCTGTTACAAATGATGGATCAAAAATAGGAGCCCTTGTCCAGTCTGAATGTGGTGACCTTGGGGAATCAGCTACAATGAAATCTCCAGCAGCATCCACTGATTTTGCTGATGCTATAACCGAACTGGAGGATGCTTTTTCAAGACAGGTCAAATCTCTTGCAGAATCAATTGATGATGCACTAAATTGTCGTAGTCTACATTCTGATGAAGTCCAGGTTCCTGATCAAGTCAGAAGTCGTGAAATGGAGAGGGATAGTTGTAGTCAAATTAAGCCAGCAATCCATAATGTGGATCCCAGGAAACTTGATGAGATGACTGCATCGTATAGTGATGTTACATTATATATTGATGAGGAAGAACTATCTCCACCTCTTCCCCTTTCCCAATCAGTGGACAGACCGTCCAGCACAGAATCTGACTTGAGGCTTCGGTCAATGAACTCTTCTCAAGAATACTGGTCCATGACCCACAAGGATGATAAGATAGACACTGATACAAGCTGCAGGAGCACCCCTTCGCTGGAATGCCAGGAGCAAAGGATGAGAATGGATCATCTGCCACTGTTAACTATAGAACCACCTAGTGACAGTTCAGTGGATTTAAGTGATCGCTCAGAGAGAGGCTCATTAAAGAGACAAAATGCATATGACCGAGGAATCACTAGTCAGCAAGGAAGCCCAAAACATATCCCACATGGTATTCCTACCAAGATAATATCTCGAGAAGAACAGGAGCCTAGACACAAACCAAGGGCCATTGATAGTCACTTAGCTATTAATGGCACAGCAAACAGGCAAAGTAAATCAGAGTCTGATTATTCTGATGGTGACAACGACAGCATCAATAGCACTTCCAATTCTAACGACACAATAAATTGCAGCTCAGAGTCCTCTTCTAGAGACAGTCTAAGGGAACAAACCTTAAGCAAACAAACATACCATAAAGAAACTCGTAACAGCTGGGATTCGCCTGCCTTCAGTAATGATGTTATCAGAAAACGCCATTATAGGATTGGTCTGAACCTTTTTAATAAGTAAGTACAATGCTGTTCTGTTTCCCCCCATTATTTGGTAATATTTCAGTCCCTCAAATGAAGGAATATATAATTTAGAATCAGAGGATGAATAAGATTGATTTATGATAATTGGTTTTTTCAGCCAAAAACAACCCCCCCAGACCTTCCACTGGAGGAGTTTTAAGTAAGAAGCAAAAAGAAAGCAGTATATGTTCATAGAAATCATAGCAGTTAGATATGGAAATGGGCCAGTTAGATCATATAGCTGTTCCCCTTGTCAGTGCATGATTGTTCTATGTGGCATGTTACTGGTCATCATGAATAAAGCTGACATCTTAGCAGTTGCATATGCCATGGCTAATGATTGAAGAGACCACATGACAAAATAAACCTCTAGCTTCTGCAAAACATGGTTATTTCACCCTGTCTGGGTTTGGTGGCTGTAGGTATAATAGAATCAACTTTTCTTTCCATGTGTTTGTATGTGGATGTTATAAACTTTGTCACCCATGCATTTAAAAAATGAGTGAAATCCTGGCACTATTAAAAGTCAATGGGAATTTTTCTATGACATCAACAGAGCCAGGATTTCACCCAGTTAATTTTATCAAAAGGGGCACATAATTTATTGATTAACATTTGGGCAAAATAAATAGAGTAGATGTGTAACTGTCAAAGTATGCATATTTACGGTCAGATGAACATTTATTTTCAATTCTAGCAAAGCATTTGTAAAAATAAGTTTTGTAAAATAATCACCTGTCTCTCTCATAACTTTTTGATATTTTATTAAATGATACATTTATTCACTTGAGACCATTGTGTAACCATTAAAAGCAACCATGCAGATGGTACAGGGTAACAAATACAACTTTTTAAAAATTCTTTGTCTTCAAATTGCTGGATTTAAACAGTCAGATCTAATTACAAGTAATGTAAGGTCAGAGCAGTGACAGCAATAGAATTTTTAGATTCTATTCTTGGCTGTGTTATTGACTTTGCCGCATGGAAAAACGATTTGTCTCTATTTCCCCATCTGTACAATGGGTATAATTACATTAGTCACAAACTTGTTCTGGGCTTAATTAACATCTATAAACCTCCTCTGTATGTTTAGATGAAGGGTGCTGGATAAGTGTCAAGATTCATTCTTCTTATCCTTTTAAAAGCATCGGCAGCCATGGTGCTATTGGTAGGAGTGTTAGGAATTCTTCTTGAAGTCTTGCAGAACCTTTTTTGTGAGAATTGTGCAGCTTCTAATGAGCTACTAGGTGTTTCACAAAGCGCTTTGTAGAGCTCACATTGCAATTTTATGCAAGTCCCTTCACTGCTACTCTTCATCTGCCAGCATTGTAATTTGTTTTATTT
The DNA here is from genome assembly GCF_026122565.2 of Emydura macquarii macquarii. Lineage (NCBI taxonomy): Eukaryota > Metazoa > Chordata > Testudines > Chelidae > Emydura > Emydura macquarii. The sequence goes on along the minus strand of NW_027131105.1, from coordinate 2,112,426 downwards.
GGATTAGTAAATCATCAGTTCATCTATTATATGCTGTAACATTGCAAATCATGTAAATCTGTTGATACTTTCATTTGTGGCTATATATTATAACACTAAATATGGATCAATCAGGTCTGACTGTAAAAACCCTATGTTTTTTTGTTTGTGTTTTTTTGGGATCTTGGCAAAAGGCATTAATGGAGCCTTTAACTCACTGGTATCCTGTGAGGGTAAGAGTTTTTGCAGGCGTTTCCTGCCTAGAAAGTGAACTGGGGGAGAAAGGCATTTCCATTTTCTATTTCTAGAATATCTTCAAAGATTCTAGTTGATTGAAAAAGGAGAGAACAGTAAAACAGTTTGGAGGACCTTTAAAAGGCCTAATGTTGTTTTGTATTTCTGTCTAGTCATTAGGCCCTGAGTTTCCTGTGGTCCTTGAGCTGCAAGCCTGACATACAGTCCTTTTGGTGGGCTGTGGAAAACAGAGTTAAGAGAAGGAAAAAAGTACCCAGGAAACATGCACAAATGAATGATACCATCTGGAATTGTCAGCTGCTCCCCAGTCACATGCTGCCCTGTCAGTATGAAGCTGACAAGGAAAAAAAGTCCCCAAAACAACATGTACAGAACAGAAAGGAGGAGACTGTTCTTCAACAGACATTTAAATGATCTTGTTGCATTGTTGGTTAGGCAACTGAAAGGGATAAAGAATGCTATTGAATTTGCTGTTGAGTTGGTGAGATAGTTTTTGGTTTTTTTTAATCCTGTCAATGGCAAGTCCTCAGAACAATCCAGGTTGTATCTTTGTGTGTGATTTTTGTTGTTGTTGTTGCGTGTTTACTTGATCTTCCCATTTGAGATCCTGTGTTGTCACGTGGCTGCTAAGTCTTACAAGCTTGCACTGAGTCAGCCGATAGAACGCTGGCCCAGACAATGCCCAGTTTCATATGGATCTTGCTTTGCACCAGAGTTCTTCATTGAGGCCCAGGGGATTGTGACATTCCATGTGAAGCCCTTGCTGCTCCTACTTGCTGTCTCACTTTCAAGAACAGCACTGCATCTGATAGAGCATAAGACTTTAACACTTGTGAACAGGTGGTGGGAAAACCACTTTTAAAGAATGAAGTTCTGTATCCTTAAAGTTTTAATAGAAAACTACTGACAAGGGAACCTATGGGACTGGTATTGCTTTGGGGCAATTGCTTTAGGACACCTGTAGGTAGCACTCACAGTGGTTTACAAGTGAAATTCCCTTCACTGTAAAGAATCCTTCTGCCCACTTCTAGTTATATTGCTTTGATGCACTGTATAGTGTATCAGTTTGAATTAACTTTTGAGTTACCGTCAAGTAATGTTGTGAGTATATTGCTTTTAGTGCATAGGTTTGTCATGGTATTTTATCTGTCCAAAGGTAATTTAAAAAATAAGTCACATCATCTCTGTATGTCTGTTTCTCTAGCAATAAGCTACACTGTACATCCAAGTAGATCAGGGGAGGTTTAAAAATTCCACTGCCCATAAATGGCTTCAAGGCCACTTAACTGAAGAAGTCAAGGATTCAAAAAATCTTCATCTGACCGAAGACTCTGCAGGGATGGTGTTTAGAGCTACTTTCATTTTATCTTCTCATTGCCATAGTTCTCAGAAATAGAAAACTATATGAAAAAAGTAACAATTCCGTTCTTTCTGTATTTTAAATAGAAGGGGATGGCAGTTTTTTTTCTCCAAAAGTATAACAAGGGGGCTGAACCTCCCTTTAGGGGAGGAGATGCCTTGTTACCTAATTGAATGTGATTTTTAGGTATGAAATAGCAAGGGTTTATAATCATGAAAATTATATCCTATGGAATTCCATCTAGATTGGTTGGAATTTATATGCATGATTTTACTTGCTTACACATCTAAGTGATTATTTTCAAAAGCCATAGTGCAGTTTTCTTTCTGAAAATCTTTTGCCAATTTTTGCATGGTAAGTTAGGGTGGCATACGTAAGTGTAGAATGGTTGCTGCTCCAAATTGCTGACTTGTTGGCTGTCTTCTGCAAAATGTTAGCAGGTCAGAGATCATCAGGGAACAGGACGATGGGACAATGGAGAGCTCAGCCATGAATACAACAAAACATCTATTTCCAGGAGTTTACAACTTGGCATAAAATTTGTTTTAGGCTATAATTTGGCATCAGACTAAGAGCAGTTGTTTAATGTTGCTAAAAATACATACATTTTTAAAGATGTTTTGTGGCATCTGCTAGATCTGAACTTCTGTTGTCCCTACAGTAGACAGAATTTCTTTCAAAAAGAAATTCTACCTAAAGCAGCTACTGTGCATACAGATTTTTCATTGTAACAGAGTGAGTAGACCCCGTGTATGGGTTGGCAGTAAGAGGGTAATGCCATTCACTCCTTCAATAGAGGCAAGACCATAGCTACATGCCCTAACTTCAGGAGCTGGTCGGGAAGTATGATGGGGCCAGCTGTGCTGAATTAGGCAATTCCTCCAGCACTCTCTGAGAGGGATTGACTCTTCAGATCTCATGACATTAGAAGACATTTCTTCTTTGTAAGTAGGAGGAAAACACTACCCGGAAAGGCCTCCTTTTGATGAACTCAAACTTTGTCTACACAAAGCCATTCTCTGTGATTGAGAAACCAGACTGTAGGAAACCTTTGGATTGTATCTTCTTTAAAAAAAAAAAAAAAAAAATTATGACCCTGGGTTTATGTCCTTGTTTGGTTTGACTGCAATGTGGCAATGCCTTGTTTACCAGTCAGCTGGACTTGAAGACCTTTGCATATTCAAGTCCTATATCCACAAATACTGTACCCATTAGTACTAAGTGACAAACTACAGTATGGTACAGTGATTAGACAGTACCATATATTTTTAAGTGTGTAAAGTCTTTATTGATACAGTTGGCAATAAATGTTTCTAAGGACCCACAGATAATAGGAGGGATAATTTTAAAATGTGCCAAATGACCATATAAGTGGCCATGTCTGTGGTAGTGTAAAGTACAGGAATTAAGGTTCCTTTGGCTCATTTCTTAGGTTGGCATCATGCCTAGTCCTTGAGGAAGTATTTCTCGTCATTTCCTGGTAGCTTCCTTGGGACACAAGGTGTTTCAGAGTGCTGCGGGTGTCTTTTCATCTGTGCCTAGTTTTCAGGTACATTACTCATTTTAAACTTTCATTCCACACAATCTTTTTTCCAGCGTTGTTGAAGGGGCACATATTGAAGCATTGGGGATAGGCGAGTGTACACCTGCCCACATTTAAAGCCCTCCCAGCTTAAGGTGAGGAGCTACCGGACCTAGGCATCAAATAATTTCAGGGAACAAGTGAAAAAATTGACAGGAGTGGGGGGGTCACAGGTAGAAAATCAGGGATCCAGAGAGGGACACTGAGCAAATAGCTCTGGACAATGCCCACTGCTCCTCAGAAGTGTCCAGGGAAGCATGGACACAGCCCAGAGGAACTCTCCCTGGAGATGTGACTTGAGAGAAGATTGGAAATAAACTGCCCAGTTGCAGAGAACTCCCCCAGTCCAGCTTCTTCATTCTGGTACGCTGGATGGCCAGTGCTAGGAGGAGGTTGACGAGGAAGTCTTGTGACTTTGTGGGACCAGAGCTAGGGGTGTGCATAAATCAGGAGGTGAGGGGAAAATGCAGCCAGAACCAAAGGAGGAGGCTCTGGAGGAGCCGGAAGAGGGGCTGCAACCTGGCGCACTTGATATAAATCTGTGCCAGGGTCTCCTTCCCTCTCATGTCAGAAGGAGCAGGTGTTTGGGAAGGTCATGAGCCATTCCAGATACATGCCTATGCTCACGGCTTCATGAAGGAGTTGCCAGCGAATGTCCCCGGTGGCCGTGGGACCAGGGTGGAATACAGACTAGCCCACCGGAGTTTCTCACCCTCCTTGGGTGATAGGAGGTTCTGCTGCTTGGTGCTGGGGCAAGACATGAGGGTGAGGAAATTAAGGGTGTGGCGCATGAGCGCATACGGTTCTTTCCTGGGCATGGTTCGGAGGCAGACTGGCTGCATCTTTCGCAGCCGGCTCAGATGGTACATAGAGGGGGTCAAGGAGGCTTGCGAGGAAGGGGCCTGATGGTAAGGGTGAGAGGTGGGCAGGGAGCACCCTCCTGCAGGGCCCGCTCAAGGAAAATGCGAGAGGTGGGCAGTAGGGCTGCCCTCACCTCCTGGAGCACGCGATGGGGGACACGAGGGGTGGAAAGTCCCGTGCGCCAGTTGAGCACCATGGGGTCCACCCCATTCCCCAATTGTGGTGCAGTAGGTCTCTGATCCTGGTAGTACCAGCGAGGACCAGCCTCCAGCACTCCCAAAGGGATTCCACCATCTGCACACCTAGATTGAGGTTGTGTAGCAGGGGCTCTGCAAGGAAGTCCTCCCTGAGACTAACTTCCAGGTTCTGAGGAGGTCCTGGTAAAAGACCAGCAGCTCAGAGAGGTCTCATGGGAGACCCTTTGGGTGGAAATAGAAAAGCTGCCGGTCATATTGGAGCCCTCGGAGGCAGCAGAAGGAGGCATGTGCCAAGACGCTCCATGCTGCACTATAAAGGAGCCTCTGCAGGGCCAGGAGGCGGAAGCCATGGACCTGAATGCAGAGGCAGAGAAGGCCCTGTCGCCCCTCTTCCAGTGGGAGGCTCAGGACACCTCCCTGCATGTTGCACAATCTTGTTGCTGTTTACTGTTACCGTAAATCACTGACATCAGCCATAGTGAATTGAGATTATAAAGTATTGTTTATACATCACATAAAGCTTTCTACTCTACTTTGCATTGTATCCTGGCTTCCCTTTGGGACTTTGTCATATTTTAAAGGCCAGTGTTGTAGTTTATGTCTTGGAGGGGCGTCATTTCTATTAATGCCATATACGTTTAGAATAGAGGCTAAAGGTTGTAAGTGTTTTACCTTAAGAAAAAATTCCTAAATTTCCCAGATCCCATTTTCCCCCCATTTATTGTCATCATCTTTTATTTTCTAGAAATGATAGTCGGATCTGGCAGACTACTGCTTTTTCATTTAAAAAAAAATACTCCATAGCTTCCTTCTTTTCAAATTATCATCAGGGTGCCCCCTCTTTCAAAATTCTCTCAGAACATTTCTTGATGCTGTCAGAAGATGTGAGGACAATGTTTGTATTATGCAGTGGTAAGATTTTTTTTTTTAAATTTATTTTTTAAATCTGGGGGCCTCAGAAGCCCTCCTGTGGATCCATTGTAATTTCATTTTGGGTAGATTTATTATGAAATCCTTTCTCAGTATCCCTGTACTCTTGGCCATTCTCAACAAATATAGCAAAAGATACTTACATTACACGTGTTTTCCAGCAATTGTTTGACACCTCTTTTTTAAAACATGAAGGTGTCCATATCCACTAGAAGAGTAATTTTATAGTGATTTTCTTTTAAGTTACTATACATAGAATCATAGAAATGAAGAACTGAAAGGGGCCTCTGTAGGTCATCTCGTCCAGTCTCCTGCACTGAGACAGGACTCAGTATTATCTAGTCCATCTTTGACAGGTATTTCTCTAACCTAGTCTTAAAAATCTCCATGAAAGAGATTCTACAACCTCCCTAGGTAATTTGTTCCAGTGCTTAACTACCCTGACAGTTAAGAAGTTTTCCTAAAGTATAATATATATCTTCCTTCTAAATCTTCCTTGCTGCAATTTAAGCCCATTACTTCTTGTCCTGTCCTCAGTGGATAAGGAGAACTATTTATCACCATTCTCTTTATAATAACCTTTTACGTACATGAAGACCGTTATCACATCCCCCCCTCAGTCTTCTCTTTTCCAGACTAAACCAAACCAATTTCTTCAATCTTTCCTCGTAGGTCATGTTTTCTAGAACTTCAATAATTTTTGATGCTCTTCTCTGGACTTTCTCCAATTAGTCCAGATCTTTTCCAAAGTACAGAGTCCAGAACTGGACACATTACTCCAATTGAGTAGTGCTTATCAGTGCTGAGTAGAGTGGAAGAATTACTTACTTACAACATTTCTGCTAATACATCCCAGAATGACGTTCACTTTTTGTTTTTGCACCAGTATTACAGTGTTGTCTCATATGTAATTTGTGATCCACTATAACCCCCAAATCCTATTCTGCAGTACTCCTTCATAGTCAGTCATTTTTCATTTTGTATTTGCGTAATTGATTATTCCTTCCTATGCGTAGTACTTTGCATTTGTCCTCATTGAATTTCATCTAATTTAATTCAGACCATTTCTCCAGTCTTTCAAGATCATTTTGAGTTCTAATCCTGTCCTCCAGAGTGCTTGAAACCCTCCCAGCTTGGTATCATCAACAAACTTCATAAGTGTACTCTCTATGCCATTATCTAAATTATTTATGAAGATATTAAATAGAACCAGACCCACAACAGATCCCTGCTGGACCCCACTCAATATGTACTTCCAGCTCAATTGTGAGCCATTGATAACTACTCTCTGAGTATGGTTTTCCAGCCAGTTGTGTACCCACCTTATGGCAAATTCGTCTAGGCTATATTTCTCTAGTTCGTTTGTGAGAAGGTCATGTGAAGCAGTATTAAAAGCCTTACTAAAATAAAGATATATCACACATACTACTTTCCCCCTACCCACAAACCTTTCTGCTTATGGAAGAGTGAGCTATCCTATGCCAAATAAGGGACCAATGCTTGATGGGAATCTCCCCATTTTATTCATATGGAATTTTGTTTGAAATCTATATGAAGGTTAATAAATTCACTATATATCTTTGAAATGAAATCCTTGGAGCTTCTACAGTTATCACTTTTTCAGTCTCTAAGTGATCTTGAAGCCTGTCATTTTTGGAGGTTTAATTTAACATGTTTATATAGGTACCGTATCTATACGTAGTCTTTTGCATCATTTCCGTGTTCTTCATTTCCTTCCCTTTAATTGGCTGTCATACTCTTGGCAAGCCCACTTTTCGTTCTTTCTGTAAAACTGATTCAGTCTCTCCTGGAGAGAAACTAGGATTTTATCTAATTTTTGTTAGATGGGAGGGTTCAGAGCTGGTTCTTACCCCTTTTTTTACCTTATGTATGAAGTAAGGGGCACTGCAGAGTGGGAGTCTTTTGAAGACGACTTGGGTGTTTTGGTAAGAAAATTATCTTAAAGGTGGTGGTGAAAGCTGCTTTCTCCAGCATCGATTGCTATTTTCATTGCACATAAATGCCCATGATTATGCTGCCCAATAATTTCTCCTCAAATTTGGGGCCACCACAACGGGTCTATAAAAGGATATAAGAATTCTAATGATCTTATTGCCCCAAATATAATATAAAATTGAAGACTGTAGCTCTTCTAATACCTTAGTAGGGATTTCTTTTAGAAGTCTTTGAAATAAGAATGTAATTTTGGGGAAGGGACCTATCACCCAATTCACAGTGTTATTAGTTTGTCCTTTTTCATTCAGTCTTTTAAGTCTATTTAACAGAGGCACATAATTTGCATAATGTTTTTCTAGATTGAAGGTAATTTGGGCCCTCAGACACTTTATCAAGTTTATAAAGCACTAATTTTAGACTCCTGCAATTTCTTCCCACAATATTTTGAGTAAAGGATGGATTGGACATCTTTAAAGGTTACTGTCAGGTTTTACAAAGTTATTTTTTAAAATGCTATATCCATTTACTGGACTCATATTTGTTTATAGTTAGTTCTACTCAGTTCTCATGCATCAGTTCAATGTTGTAATATTTGGGCTGCAAAATCTAAAAGGGGAATTTTTTTAGAACAGACTCCATTGGAATTTTAAAATAAAAACTCATGGTGAAATTTTTGCTGGTCTTAAGCTTTGTATTAGCTTATTTCTGAGGAGGCAGTCTGATCAGACAGGGTTCCTTGAATTATGCACTTTTTTTCCTTTGTGGACTTCATTTGACCCTTTAATATCTTGTTACATTTATTCTATAGAAAAAGAAAATGGGGAAAGGGGAGCTTGCCTAGGACTTTATACCATAGAGGACTTTGCCAGCCTACATTGATTATGTGCAGTATAACAGACTTTACTATTGTTACTGCAACATTTGGATTGCAGATTACCCAACAACAGACAGTTCCAAGACAAATTAAAATCAAAGCATTCTTATGTAGTTTGTCCCCTAACATGCAGAGGACTATATATGTAAGAAGAAGAAAATGTTCCTAGTATGACTCTCATTAGTTCTAAAAACACTTGGCCATAGGTCAGAACACCCAAGGAAGAGCCCTGTGTTTTTGATCTGGCGTTTTGTTTTACAAAGGCTGGTATTTTTTCTCCTGAGGACGTTTTTTCAGCAAAATGGGTGCTTCAGAGTACATAGTGTTCTGTCCAAAGAACATCTGAATTGCGTAATGCTGATTTCAGATATGGGCGTGGGGATTCCCTTTATTGTCATTAAAAGGGAGTTATAAACCTTACCAAATGTTGAAAATGAAATCTAGCCTTTGAAACGCTGCAGTGTCCCCAGCATAAACCCTGTGTAAATGTCCCCCTGGAACTCTAAATGAATCATTACCTCACCGTCAGCCAATCAGATCCTTTTGCTCTTAAATATTCCAAGCACATGTTTCCCTCTAACTTCTCCATGCTAGGAATAGACAAATACTCTGTTTCCACAAAGCTTGGATGGGTGTTTGTGATGTTCTCTCTTATGAGAAAATGACCATTATAGAAGGAGGCATTTGGTTGGTGGCACACAGTTCCAACCAAGTGAGTATCTGAGATAATTGTGCAGGCCCAAACTTGTCAGATAGTTTATTTTCCCCTCAAATCCCACTGACCAAATTTTCAAAGGGGAATAAAAAGGGAAGAGCTGCCTGTGCAGAACGAGGCCTCCATTTTGGACGGGGGTCGGGGTATGCACATGAAGGTTTTGGAAACTGGAGCCAGGAGAAGCATATAAGGGTGCCTATCCTTACTCCCTTCACCTTCTCCTCCACAACGTAGCATCCCTCCTTTTCCTTCCCCACCATCCTGTGGATCTGACTCTATATGGGAGGCCTGGCTTGAAGACTCATACAGGTATTGGGGGCAAGGGGCTACAGAGGGCAGAGTAGTCACATGTAACAAGTCTGGTGGTAGAAGTCCTTGAGTAGCATATTTGCTTAGCCAGCCTGGCACCAATTTCACGAGGTCATGTGATCATCAGCTTCTTCAGGTGGTCAGTCTGCAGAGCAGGGACAAAAAACTTCTGTTCTTTTCTTGGAGAAGCAGGGTGTGAGACAGAGAGAGAGAGAGACCATATGCGTCAGGGACACTGAGACAAATCTAAAACAGGAACCATTACTTATTTTCAGGGACGTGGTCACCTTACTTAAATCACATCTGACAATGATGGCGATGGCTCTGGGAGAAACATTAGGGAAGGGTACTTTAAAGTCTAAAGTCTCACTGGAGCGTCTTTTGCTTTCTCTAGCACTGGGGCAGAGTGAACAAAGCTCTGACTGCACAGGAACACTTGTTCCCTGTGCTGCCTGAGAAACGCAAAGATTGAGATAAGGACAGGTGAGGGTGGGAGGTGGCAGTGGTGTCAAGTTCTGAATAAGCAGGCCACAACAAGCAGGCAGGAAAAGGGGTCAGGTGGAGGGAGAAGAGGAGAAAACCTTTCCAGCAGCCAAGAGAGAGGGAGTCTTGAAGAGCTGCAAAACAACCACAGCATGGTTTCTTCAGCATTTTTTGTTCAGTTTACCATTTTTTTCTTTGTTAGCGTAATACAGACTTTAGAAGCTGGCTGACTCCTAAGGCCAACTCCTCCTCCGCTTACATTGAAGTCAGTAGGACAACTCATCTGAATATGGGTGAGCAGGATTTGGCTCCTAAAGTCACTACTTTCTGTTTGCCAAATAGCACTTACGGGCTCAGTCTGGAATTGTATCAGAAATTCACCAGTGCTGTAGCACAGTGTTTCTCAACCTTTTGATACCAGGGACCAGCTTCCTAAACTGTGTCAGGGAGATCTCAGGGACCGGTGCCAGTCCATGGACTGGTCGTTGAGAAACACTACTCTAGCAGCTCGGCTGCAGGCTGCCATTCCTGTTTCCATGGAACTGGATGACGGGGGGGGGAGAAAGGGATAAAGGGTTAGTTTTTTATGATCATGTCTTTTTCAGGTGATAATTTTTCAGACAAGCCAGAACGTTACACAGTACCAGTCATAATGTACAGTATGTAATTTACCCAGCACTTGGACACCTAGTGGGTAACATAAAAAACCTGCTTTTTGATCTCATGGAAAATGATGCTAGAACCGTTTGGTTAAATTCTCGATCCAGTTTTCTGAAAAGGAGATGGCAGCAGAGTTCATTCCTCTTATTATCTCCCTACCCTTTATCAGATAAAATAGGACATTAAGATCACTTCTTTAGAGCAGAACTCTGCTCTTTATTACACCCATGTAAATCATAAGGAGCTCTGTTCTCTGAAATGGAGTACTCTGGGTAGGAAGGGTGTAACTGAGAGCAGAACTTGGCCCTTCGGCCCAATCTTCCATTCAGCATGTGGCCTGTGAAAGTGGGCAGGGCACTGAGTAGATGTGCCTGGGGCAAGTGTGGAAGACTCTTGCCTCCAAAGTTCTGGGGTTGCTGTGCAACTACTCTCTTGCAGCTATCTCAGCCTGTACAGCCCTTTACACAGCCCCCATCACAAGAAAGAGGATGGCAGCCCCTTTAAAATACTGGCATCTCTGCCCATGCCCTGCTCCTCTTGTCCACAGCTGCAGAGGAGGGGGATGTAGATGCTTCTTATACATAGGTCTCTTCTAATAACAACCTAGCTCTTTTATACCTCCTTTCATCAAAATGCTTTACAGAGGAGGTAACGGGGAGGGAAGTGACTTGCAGATTGGTGTCAGAACTGAAAATAGAAACCAGCTCTCCTGAGTCCCAGTCCAGTGCTCTAATCACTAGCCCACAATGTTTCTTCATAGTTAAAGAAGGTAGTTGCCTTTTTAAATTGAGAGTTTTGAACAGAAGGGCTCCTTGATACCAGAAGAAACAGAGAAACTATTGAAGACACTGCAGAGAATGATTAATGAGAAAAGATTAATAGAAATAAATGTATCCCTTTGTTAAACCAGATCTAAAAGGGTACATACCTGTCTACAAGTATTTGAAAGGTTCACTCATCAAAGCAAGCTTTGAATTAATGGGTTACCGGGGAATTAGGGGAGGAGATAAAGAAGAGTAATGGAATGAAATAAAGCAGGAATATGGAAGCTGGATAGCAGCAAAAAACTACCTGATGGTGAGAGATGCTGTGGAATAGTCTATCGGGGGGAGTGTGAAGGACCAGAAGACTGAATAGATGTCTTCCATTTTCTAACTTCTGTGGCTGTAAGTAATGCCAAGACCTAATGTTTTATCATCCATAATTCAACATCTTTTTACACTTCTTTAGCTTGGTCTGTGTGATTTTGCTTTACATCCCACTTGTATAGCTGGTGATGTAACAATCCAATTGCTGACGACTTGGTGACCAATTTTTCCTTCAAAGTACTAGTGAAGGGCACCGAAGGCTGGCACCAATGACCTGGCATGCAAAGGGTGGTGCAGCCAATCAGTGATCTGCTTCCCTGTTTTCTGTGATAATCCTGTGAAAGCCCTTCCACAGTTTGGGCATTCACACTAGGAGTTCGTATCTTGGCAAGTCAGGCGCATGTGTGGTGGGATCACTGCTCTTCATGACATCATTCCCTTCTCCTCCAAAGCAGCAGGTATTGTTCAGACGCTGACTCTGTCTACATCATTTTACATTGTCTTCCCTTTCACGTTTTGGGGAAGGGATTTAGGAAATGGTCAGCATGGAAGCAGTGGAGCCCATGAGAAAGCTGATAATAATACAGAGGTTCTGGGCCCTCGCCAAAAGTTCTGCCTTCTGCAAGTGTCTCAAGATTTGCAAGATTTTCTTGTGGTTCTCAGCATCCCTGTGGACTAGAAGAGTCACATCCCTCACCCATTTCACAAGGGGTTAATTCCACTCTCGCTCACCCCACTAAGCGCACAAAGCCAATGGCATAAGATGAAGAAAATAGTATGTTTCAGCTTCCTGAGCTTCTTTGCCCATAAGTGTTTTTTTCCTGATCAGGGGATGCTGTCTACCTTTATTACCAACAGACTTGGCTTTACATTAGTTCTTTTTGTTCGTTGAACAGTTCCTCAGTATCAGTTCCTCAGATCTGTCTACTCTTCATTTTTTGTTCCTTTGTTCCCTTGCCATGTTGTAGAAAGAACTCTGACAGAGTGTTCCTTTGGCTCTGATTTTTGTAGCATTTTAAGGTGTTTTTTCCTTCTTTCCCAGAAGGTTTAAAATAAGCTCACCAATTTATTTTAAATAGCTCTAATGCTGCAACAGTAGGAAGCTGAATACAAAGGAAGAAAAGAAGTAAAGCTATCGAAGCAAAATGTATCTGCCTTCCAGAATTAGAGCGTCCAGTCAGCCTAGTATTTGCTATCTTCGCTATTTAAAAAGTATTTTGATTTCTAAACTCAGACTGAGAGATGTCTCAGATTCCTTGCATTAAAGGATTAATCTTTCCTGGAACATGTTTTTACTATTGTGGTAGATTTCTTTGTGTAAGTTTCAACTACAGACTAATGCTTGGTTATGTGAGTATGGTAGAGATTCTCAAACTGGGATCACTAGAGTCCAAGAAAACTATCTGGCATTATGGCTGGATTGAGTCCCCCTATGAAAAGTGTTCCTCAGCTTCAGAATGTGGGCCAGTGTAATATAGATGACTTTACACTGAGTTCATGCTTCTTGCTCTCATTTGCTTGTTTATTAAGCGCTCCTCCTACCTCAAAGCTCCTTCACATTATTGCACTTGCCTGAACTTAGTAGAGAAACTGAAAAGTATGGATATTCTTTTGGAAGGACTGAATTCCTTTATAGATACTTCATGAATGGTGAAGGGTTTTTTTCATTTTGAATCATACTAACTTCACTTCCATCAAACCAGAGAGCAATACCAAGTGTTAAGACGGTAAAACATCTGTGGTTGTAAATGTCTTGTGAATACATCCCTACTCTAGTTCAAAACCTTTTAATACTTCAGTGCTCCCATCCATGTTTGTGTCTGTGTGTTTGCTGTTTTCTGAGCTCTGAAATGAACGTAAAGCATTGAATGTGGTTTTGGATGCATTGATTCTGCATGTAGTCAATAGTATGAAAACAGTTTACCTACATTTAGGTTCAATGCTTTGATTTGTGTTTTGGTCTGTATTACATTAAGAGAAGTTAGGAAGAGGGCCCAACAAATAGATCAATTGTGTAACCGTAAGCATTGGAGTCAGTAGACACTAGCTCCTTTTGTATTAACTAAAGCTGGCCAAAATGTTTTCTTGTAAACATTTTCGGGCGAAAAATGGACTGTAAATAAAAAATGTTGCGGAAAATTTTCTTTTTGGTGGAATTTTTTTTTAATTTTAGATGAAAATCCAAAAAACATAAAAATGTTTTTTTTGGTCATCCTCTTTCTCTCCCTTATTTCTCTAATGGTGAAAAGAAGGGAGCAAAATTAGGGGAGGGAATGAAAACCAATTTTTTTTCCAGTTTTTTTTTTTGGTTGAAAAATGAGGGAAAAGTCCACACACACACACAAATCTTTTGTAACCTGTCCTGTGTCAGATGGCTGAGGCCAGGGCTAAAAAAGAGCAGTCTCATGCCAGAACTCCTGGTGCACACCTTTATTACATACAAAGTGAGTGTTTAGAGGAAACGTTTTTAAGATCATCTTTCATATCTCAAAACAAAGCTCTCCTGGCATTTCAGGGAAACTGCATTTGTATCCCCCCCTCCGTCATCCACTCCGGGATTTCCTAGTCAGGTTTCCAGCCATCACCTGTCTCTCATTAGGGACCCTTGACACACACTTTTCTGATTTGGGGCTTCTAAGGCTGCACAGCCCTCAGCCATTCCTGTGATATCCCCAGCAAGCTGGTCTGCCTAATGGCCACCCCGTGCTCTGTTTTCTCTCTGAGGACTATGAACAGTGGGTATTGCCGGCAGTTACAAGTCACCATCCTGCTCTTTCCACGCAAGCAAAACAATTCTTGGGGTAAAAGCATTACAGAGAGAACATAGAAACAATAAAAGTTCCTATAAGCATGCTATCAGCTTACCAGAAGTCACCCATCAGCCTTATGGGACCTTAGTAGGCCAAAGGTCTTCAAACCTGTCCTCAAGGGTTGGGGCCACCCCTTGGACAGAAGCTCCTGTTCTTTTGCTGAATCAAAAGAAGGCCCTGTGTCAGGTCAATCTCATCCTGTTATACCATATGACCTTGCTTTGTCTCCTAGTCTCTAGAAATTCCACTTTGAATCAGTATTTGCAGATCTGTCCAGGGGGTAGTACCTCTCCAGAATTGTTTAGTTTCAGTAACTCTCCTTAATAACCCCCACTGTTTTTAGTTCCTGTAAAGAGCTGTGGTATAACTCTTTCCCATGAAGCAGAACACATTCATATGTAAACCATTCATAAATGTAATACATTTGTCCCCAAAGATACTGCATGGAGTTGCAATATCAGTCACAGTTTGATCATAGGGTCAGGATGCTATTGTACAACCGCGGGTCACGGTGGACATTTAGTACGTCCACTGTAGGGTGCAGACGCCCTTAAGTGCTGGTTCAAACATAGGGCATATGAGCCATGTCTGATGGGTAGTGGTGCTGTGGCTCTGGGACTCAAATGTACCTTCCAATCATTGGTCATAAAGCATTTGTGGTGGGCTGTAGAAATGTTTCCCTACCCTGGCAATTCATAGATCATTGGACCTAATAGCATGATGTCACCATACTACATTATTTTGCTGATATTTGTGATGTCATTTGAAACTGTGATTTTATTTTTTTAGGATCCAGTATTTCATGGAATCCTAGGGCTATAAAGAACTGCTATTCATTTTTGGCAAGATGGGATTTGTAGCTAGCCATTGATGTGCAGTAATGGTTACTATCCCTGTTGGTTTGTGAGATCTGGGCTCAATTCTCATCTGGCGTAAATCAGCGTAGCTCCATGTACCTTAAAATTATCATTGGTCCTTCAGCAGTGACAAAAATATAAATGTTTTTATCAGACAGACCTGGATGCTTCCGGCATTGCGCACATTCAGGGCTATGCCACTTCTCAAGAATTCTTGAATGAGACAATAAAAAGAGTAGAAATGTAATGTCTGATGCATAAAGATGCAGCAGAACATTTACATAGGTGTGTTCTGGTCACTCCTGTGAAGAAACAGTTGAACACCTTTTTTCTTTTATATGTGCATTGTTTGGTCAGGTGGTAACTTTTCTCAGAAACGCACCAGAATAAGCAGAACATAAAATGTAGAATCTTCGTGGGAGCAAAGTACATTTGTTTCAAAGAAAAGGAGTTCATTTTTAGAAGAGACTAGTCTAAAAGTTATCTTATTAACTAACTCTGGGCTCTAGAAAGAGTTACAATTTTATTTTATATGTAACCATTTTCTCCAATACTTCTATTCTCCACTACTTGCATTTCTGTGCTTTGTTAAATTTACTTATACTTGGTTTCATTATAAGAATATCTTAGTGCTATGTATTAAGCAGAGCAAAGAACTCAAGTGGAACTGGTAAACTGGGGTGTACTGTTTCTTTGGAAGCAGCGAATCTGTGACTATTGCGCAAGTCCCATGGACCAGGGGGTGGACGCTCCAGAGAGTCACTTAGAGGGGTCCAGAGTTAGGGTGTGCCAATCACTAGTCTGTAGAGTGACAGCAGGGCCTACAAGGCCTAGGGGGAAGTCCTTGTGTTTCCCAGGCCATTGGAGTTTGGGAGCTGTTCCACGGCAGCCAAAGACAAGGCTCCCTCACTTCAAGGGCAGGTGTTAGCATGGTGTCTCGCAGCCTTGGGTACCCCCGGAGATTATCATAGGTGTGTAATTACTTTACTAGATATTCACATTTAAATTCTGACTATCGAGCTGTTAAATTTATACCACTCTTAGGAAATGTTTCTGCTGATTTTGGCTAGAGTTCAATATGAGAGGGGAAAAGATACTAAACATAGCCCTTTGCTACTTGATTAATTACCATTTATTTACCTAAAGTTCTTTTTCATCTGGATAAATTATTTATCTCTTCTCCTTCCCAAAAATCTTTACTGTGTAGTAGTAGTGCCTTGTTCCACTTCGAGGCTGGTTGCATTTTAGTGATGCCTATGTAATCTATGAATGCTTTAGGATGACAGGTGCTCGATAAATGTGTGACATAATTAGACTTAATATTAGAGGATATCTCTTAGATTACTGAATGTAATGCAATACAAACTGCATAATATTGTTCCATTCATGCAGCTCCACTATTATGGATTCACAGGCTTTTCATCTCTACAGTTATTGGTAGGTTAAATTATCAAACCAGCACCAGAATTTTCATATCCACCTAGGGCCGTCTCAATTAGAAGTACAAATCAGTCCTGTTTCAGTTCTGCTTTGGCAGAGTTCAGGGTGGCCTCTGTTCTGAGTTTCTCTATATTTAAGGAGAAAATAATGGACTTGGTTAGGATAAAAAGAGTAGTACCTCCATGTATCAAAAACAGCTATTGCTGTCAACAATGGGATCCTTTCTTCCTTGTCCGCAGTTTTTTTGTTGTTGCTAACACTCATTCAGAAAGGGCAGGAGGCTCACTACTTTTCACTGATGTTCTATATAGACCATCTGTAGGGCCCGTACTATGTCTCAAACAGGCCCTTTTCTCCTACTTACCAAAACTTGAAATTTTATAAATAGCAACATTTGGGGAGAAGAGGCGGGTGATGACTTTAAATTCTATTGAAATAGATTAGACTAAGATGATGCTGGTGGGATAGAAAGGGGAAATCGTCTATTTTGTATTAGAAGAGGGACAGGGCATCTTCATGTGTGCCTTTTACTTAACTCATTGTTGACTTTCACAAGAAGGTCAGGGAATCACTTCTAGAACTTAAGAATTCTCTCTTCAAGTCATAGAAGGCCCAGTTAACTCTTTCTGTCAAATAACATAACATTTTATATAGTTAAGCCCTGTAAAAAGAAGAAAAAATCTGAATAACTGATTCTTCCCTCTAGCTCAAAATATGATGGAGGAACATGAACCTTAATCACCCTCAAAGAAAGCTTTCCTGAGAAATCTTAATTCAAATTAAACTAATACCTGATTAAAATATTATTATATGAGTTAGAGGTTTCAGATCCTCCCAAGGAAACAATTATGAAAAAGAAATATTTCCAGACAACAATAAAAAGGGGCTGGAACTATTCCCACTGTCTAGATTACAGAAAGTGTCAGAAGCTGAAGATGTATATTCTGGATAAGAAACATTCTTTTTCTCAGAAATTTAATACAATGGATGATTAGTATTATTATAGCACTTTACATGTTCAAGGCACTGTATAAACACCAATTCTCAAAACACCTTGCAATCCAAGAAGTTAAGTAGTAGTATATCTTTTACAAATAAGAAAACTGAGGCCTTGTCTACACTAGAGAAAGTGTTGTCGACTCAAGTAACGATGATCAAAAAGTGCTATGATGACAGTGCTTCTTTCTGACCACACAGCACTCATTGTGTCACCAAAGCACATCCACAGTTGGTACTCTAGCATCAACAGTGAGAGCAGTGCACTATGGGCAGCTATACCACTGTGCAACTTCCCACCTTGTGCCACTAGGAGTTGTGGGAAGATGGAGAAGATCACAGTGCATCATGGCTGTGGGCTCAATGTCCCATGATTCAGTGATTTCCATCCCATCATTCCATGGGTTTCTGACTGTGGTTCATGGCATTTTTCAACTGCCCTGGTTTTCTGTGCTCCCACTATCTCTTTATGAAAGGATGGATCCTGCATTGCTCTCCACTGTTGTTGTCAGTGTTCTGCACACATTGGGGCAGTGTATCATGAGCTCCCAACCAGAACAGGAATCCGAGGGACCTGACCTGCTATGTGCCATGCAAACAAACACCAGGTTATTGTTTTGTGTTCATGGAGCATCTGCACACACTGCCCCACTGCTTTTGGGTGCAGTAAACAAGCACTGACTAGTGGGATTGCATCATTATGCAAGTCTGGAATGACGAGGAGTGGCTGCAGAACTTTTGAATGCACAAAGCCACTTTTATGGAACTCTGCGGAGCAAGGTCCTGTGAGGCAAGAACACTAGAGTGAGAGCTGCCCTCTCAGTGAAGAAGCACGTGGCAATTGCTGTGTGGAAGCTGGCAACTCCAGACTGCTAGCTGTCGGTCGCTAATCAGTTTGGAGTCAGGAGTACACTGTTGGAGATGTGTTATTGCAAGTGCGTAGGGCCATTAATTGCATTCTGCTATGAAGGGCTGAGAGTCTTGGAAATGTGCATGAAATAGTGGATGGCTTTGCAGAGATGGGATTCCCTAACTGTGGCGGGGCAATAGGTGGCACGTATATCCCAATTTTGGCCCCAGTCCATCTTGCAATGGTACACATCAGTAGAAAGGGATACTTCTCTATGGTACTGCAGGCACTTGTGGATCACCGTGGGCATTTCACTGACATCAGTGTGAGTTGGTCAGGGAAGATGCATGATGCGCACATCTTCAGGAACACTGGCCCGTACAGAAAGCTGCAAACAGGGACTTTCTTTAGAGACCAAAAGGTACCAATGGGTGATGTTGAAATGGCCATTGTGATCCTGGGAGACCCAGCCTACCCCTTACTGCCATGGCTCATGAAGCCTTATGTGGGCAACCTGGAGAGCAGCAAGGAGCACTTCAATAATAGGTTGAGCAAGTGCTGAATGACTGTTGAATGTGTGTTTGGCATATTAAAAGCTCGCTGGTGATGCCTTTATAGCAGGTTAGACTAAATGAGGAAAATATTTCCCATGGTTATTGCTGCCTGCTGTGTGCTCCATGTTATTTGTGAAGCTAAGGGTGAAGTTTCCCCGTAGGTGGGGTGCAGAGGTATATCGCCTTGCGGCTGACTATGAACAACCAGATGTCAGGGCTATTAGATGGGCATAACGGGGCCATTAGAATCAGGGAGGCCTGGAAGAGCCATTTTGACAATGAGTACCAATAAGGTGTCTTTGTAAACACCACTGTGCCATGCTGTGACTGTCATCTAGATTGAATTGTGTATCAATATGAGCTGCAACCACCTTGTGCAAGAGACAAATAAAGATTGCTTATTCTTCAGAGTATGTCTTTATTAAATAATGATTATTCATACATACAAAAAGCTGGACTGGAGGGGAGAAAGAAGTGAGGGGCAGTGTGAGCTATGAGAGTTTGGTGCTAGTCCAGTGTGTTTGTTAGTTAGTCCAGTTAGTTAGTGTTGCTGTCTGAAGGGGTGGAGTGTAAGTGAGCCGGGAGTTTGGTAGGAATGTGTGGATGGATTTTGGGGAGGACATGGAAAGCAGTTCTGTATTGGCTGCAAGGAGGGGCAGCCACACATGAGTTCAGTCTGCAGTGTTATTAGTGACTTTAGCAGGTCCATTTGCTCCTCCAAGGCTTTTATCATGTGCTCATGATCTGCTATCACTTGTTCCTGGTTTTACCTCCTCTCCTGCCTATCAATTTTTTGATTTTTTTGGACAGTGTGTGTCTTCATGCCCTTATTTCTTCTTTTTCTGCCTCAGAAGACTGGAGGAGTTCTTGGAGCATGTTCTCTTTGCTTCTTCATGGTCATTTACTTATCAGATGCAGGTGCTCGGCAGATGTGGAGGGGTTTTCCTCTCAAGGGCACATCTGTAGAAGCACAATAAACAATGAACAGAAACATGATTGAGTGCAATACGGCATTGATTCATTGCTGTAAAATACATCTCTTTCTCACTGTCCCCTGGCAAGCACATATGATTGTTTGGGGGTATTGATGCAGGTAGATAGGGACAAAATTTAAAATTGTACCACCATTTTCCACAGGCGGGGGTCATAAAAGCGGTTATGTCACTCCTGAGAGTAAGCAGGGATGCTAAGGTGCATCCTCTCCATGTGAGCAGCTTCAAACCAGGTCCCTATGCTGCTCGCCTGTGTGTTGCTTTGGTTCCTGCACAAGTGATTGCCGGTAGGCACGGGAAAGTTTCCTACAACGGGAGAAAAAACAAAGCAGCTCTGCTGAGGAATCTCTGCCAGAGGATTGGCAAGTACCTCCAGGAAAGTTTCTAGAGATTTCTTTGGAGGATTACTGTGAAATCTTGGGGGGAAATTAACACACTGTTCTTACCGCACTGCCTAGCTGAGCAGGGGAATGGTAAGCATATGCAAACACAGCTACTGTTGTGCATTTCTATCACTTCATCCACCTGTATAATGCAACCAAGCAAAGGATAGCTGTACCTCATGTAACTGAGCAGCATCAGCTCAAAAAAAAAAATCACTTACCTGAGCTCCCCTCTCTTGCATCCTGCACGCCAGAACTGGAGGGCTGAGACTGGCTTGAACCCTCCAGGGTTGAGGAGAGGTCTTGGCTCCCCATGTCACCAAACAACACACTCCCCTGCTACACATCATCTTCCAACTCGACCTCCTCATCCATGACTTCTTCGTCATGATTGAGTCTGATGTCTGCTGCCTCCGGGCCCGCAGAGGTATCCATGGGTTTCTTTGCGGTGGAGGTGGGGTTGTCGCTGAGGATTGTTTCCAGCTCCTTATAGAAGAGGCAGGTCTTTGGCTCTGCACCAGAATGACAGTTTGACTCCCTAGCTTTGGTACCCTGCCACAGCTCCTTGATTTTCGCATGGCACTGCAGCATGTCCCGTTCATAGTCTTTCCCCACCATTAAACAAGAAATGTGACCGTATGTATTGAAGTTTCTTCAGCTGGAGTGGAGCTGGGATTATACAGCCTCCCCTCCCCAATGCCAATCAGATCCAGAAGCTCCGGTGTGCTCCAAGCGGGAGAGTGTTTGGTGCGTGGAGCCACCATGGTCAGCTGGGAAGTTGAGATATGAACTCTCCAGGCCAACCAAGCAGGAAATGGAATTTCAAAAATTCCTGGAACTTTAATGGGGAAGGGGTGGGTGGCTGCAGGGCAGTGGAATTCAAACTGATGGCTAGAGCAGTCAGGATGGGCATTGTGGGACTCTTCCTGGAGGCCATTTACCGTATCAGAACCAAGCACGGTGTCTACAATGACGCGTTGTTGCTAAAAGTTTGGTGCAAAAAGCTCTACACCTCTCGTTTAGGTGATTTTATTTTGTCTCAGAATCAGGTGAGTTGGGTCGGTGGGCAGGGGGTTGGAGAGATTGCAGTGTGTACACCAGCACTGTTTTGGTGCAAAAAGCTGACTTTGATCAACAAAAATCTGTAGTTTAACCCAGGCCTGAGAAACAGCGAGGTAAATGACTTGCCCAAAGCCATGCAGCAAGTCAATGACAGAGAAGTAAGAATTAGAATTCAGGAGCTCCAGGCTACTAGACCTGTGTTCTGCCCATTAGACCAAACTGTCCACTGTTACTTTGGACAAGTTACCAAAGGACCAAATGCAGCCTTGTGTTCCAGCCTAAAAGCAATTCTGCCAGTATTGCTTGCTTTAAGAAGGCCTTTATTCCTATTAAATTATTACTTATCAGACCATTTGAAGACTGATAAAAGTGGCATAAAAGAAAGAGTTTGAATTCTTCTCCCAGGAGATAGGAGCAGTTCTCAATGTGCCCTTAAATTGTGGAATCCTGGAGTTCAGCACTGATTACTTAAACTCAGTGGAGTTCTTCTGAGTTACCACTGGTGTCACCAAGAGTAGAATTTACCCCCAAATATCTTGGTACAAGAGACATAATTACATTTAAAAAACTACTGAGATAAACAAGGATGTTATGAAATGCATGGAACTTTCTGCAGACATTTTTTTAATCAAATACTAATATGGATGGAATCAGAATTTTTAGAAAAACTACACATCTAATATTATTGCTCTAAGAAAGCTATAGTTTTGCTCTCATAACTTTATGTAACAAGTTATTGATTTTTTTTTCAATCAAGGTTATTTTTTCAAAACTTGCCTTCTTGAAGAGGACTTATAGACTAACATAAAGCTTTAAAGGATCTTTTAAAACTGGAGGTTTCTCTTCTCCTTCCTGCCCCCTGAAGTTGAAAGAAAAACACTTCACTAATCTCTTGACACCACTTTTTTCAAATGATTCAAAAAGTCTGTGGTTTGTCATAAACCAAGGTTTAGGGATCTGTATTTTTTAATTGTAGATCATAAGGGACATTTGGATACACTCATGGCCTAGGAACTGCAAAGAAGGTTTTAGGTTTTGATTCTTTGAGATCCCTTTCTTGGAACATTCCTTTAGAGGGCAGGATTTGGGTTCCTGTTTGTTTTTAGTTATTTTTACTTGATGGGGAAGGAACGTATAACACCTAAAGAGAAGAGTGAGGGGGGATTTGATAGCGGCCTTTAACTACCTGAAAGGGGGTTCTAGGGAGGATGGGGCTAGGCTGTTCTCGGTGGTGGCAGATGACAGAACAAGGAGCAACGGTCTCAAGTTGCAGGGAGGGAGGTCTAGGTTGGACATTAGGAAAAAGTTTTTTACTAGGAGGGTGGTGAAGCACTGGAATGGGTTACCTAGGGAGGTGGTGGAATCTCCATCCTCAGAGGTTTTTAAGCTGCGGCTTGACAAAGCCCTGGTTGGGATGATATAGCAGAGGTTAGTCCTGCTTTGAGCAGGGGGTTGGACTAGATGACCTCCTGAGGTCCCTTCCAACTCTAATATTCTATGATTCTATGATTCTAAACTCTCTCCATTAAATGTATACTTCAGTGAGTTTTAAGTTGTCTCTAACTCCTTGATTGATTTCCATAGTGTCAACTGATGGATCTTGGGGTAGTTTTTACTTAAATCTTATAAATGGGAAGAGAAGATTCAAAGGACAGTGTACTAGAAATCATAGAAATGTAGCTAGAACTGGAAGGGACCTTGTTAGCCATCTAATCCAGTCTCCTGCACTGAGGCAGGACTCAGTATCATCTAGTCCAGCGTTTCTCAATTACATTTCCCCGCAGAACCCTTTAGGCTCTGCGGGCAAATTACACTCATACTTGATACCCTCCGCCGAAAAATCCGGGACATCTTCCCTTTTTCGGTGGTGCAGAGAACAGCTAACCCTAACAGTGTTCTCGCGGAACACCAATTGAGAAACACTGATCTAGTCCATATCTGACAGGTGTTTGTTTAACCCGTTCTTAAAAACCTCCAAACTTCCACAACCTCCCCAGGTACTTTGTTCCCGTATTTAACTACACTTACAGTTTTTTCTACTGTCTAACCTAAATCTCCCTTGCTGCAATTTAAACCCACTACTTCTTGTCCTGTCCTCAGAGGTTAAGGAGAACAATTTATCACTCTTCTCTTTATAAAAACCTTTTATGTACTTGAAGACTTATCATGTCCCCCCTCAGTCTTCTCTTCTCCAGACTAAACAATCCCAGTTTTTCAATATTTTCCCATAGGTCATGTTTTCTAGACCTTTAATCATTTTTGTTGCTCTCCTCTGGACTTGCTCCATTTTGTCCACATCTTTCTCAAAAGTGTGCTACCCAGAACTGTATATAATACTCCAACTGAGCCCTTATCAGTGCTGAGTAGAGTGGAAAAATTACTTCTCATGTCTTGCTTACATCCTTCCTGCTAATACATCGCAAAGTGATGTTAAGCTTTTTTGCATCACATTTAGTTTGTGATCCACTATAACCACCAGATTCTTTTCTGCAATACTCCTTGTTAGGCAGCCATTTCTCTTCCTAAGTTTGGTGCTTTGCATTTCTTCTTATTGAATTTTACCCTATTTGTTTCAGACCATTTCTCCAGTTTTTAAGATCATTTTGAGTTCTAATCCTATCCTTCCAAACCCTGCAAACCCTTCCAGCTTGATATCCTCTACCATTCCTTAGAGTCTATAAACTCTATCATTTCATGATCACTTTCACCCAAGCTGCATTCCACTTTCACATTCTCAGCCAGTTCCTCCCTATTTGTCAGAATCAAATCTGGAAACCCTTTTCCTCAATGGAGTCAAGGAAGCAGTCACATCCAAAGCCCATTTCTGTACTTGGAATGCACGGGTGTGTGTATATGCTCCGCATGAAATACTCATTATATTAAATATCTATCATCAGAAGGTAAATATAAGGACGAAATGGTATTCACGCAAGAGTTCTGAAGGAACTCAAATGTGAAATTGCAGCACTACTAACACTGGTATGTAACCTATCATTTAAATCAGTTCTGTACCAGATGACCAGAGGATAGCCAATGTGACACCAATTTTTAAAAAAAGACTCCGGAGGCGATCTTGGCAATTACAGGCCAGTAAGCCTAACTTCAGTACCAGGCAAATTGGTTGAAACTATAGTAAAGAACAGAATGATCAGACACGTAGATGAACACAATTTATTGGGGAAGAATCAACACTGTTTTTGTAAAGGGAAATCATGACTCACTAATCTATTAGAATTCTTTGAGGGGGTCAACATGTAGACAAGGGTGATCCAGTGGATATATTGTATTTAGATTTTCAGAAAGCCTTTGAGAAGCTCCCTCACCAAAGGCTCTTAAGAAAAGTAAACTGTCATGGGATAAGAGGGAAGATCCTTTCCTGGATCAGTAATTGGTTAAAAGATAAGAAACAAAGTATAGGAATAAGTGGTCAGTTTTCAGATTGGAGAGAGGTAAATAGTGAAGTCGTCCCCCAGGGTTCTGTACTAAGACCAGTGCTGTGCAACATATTCATAAATGAGCTGGTAAAGGGGTAAACAGTAAAGTGGCAAAATTTGCAGATGATAAAAAATTACGCAAGATAATTAAATCCAAAGCAGACTGCGAAAAGTTACAAAGGGATCTCACAAAACTGGATGACTGGGCAATAAAATGGCAGTTGAAATTCAATGTGGATAAATGCAGAGTAATGCATATTGGAAAATATAATCCCAACCATACATATAAAGTGATGGGTATAAATTAGTTGTTAGCACTCAAGAAAGAGATCTTGGAGTCATTGTGGATAGTTCTCTGAAAACATAGACTCAATGTGCAGCAGCCAGTCAAAAAAGCTAACATTGTTAGGAATCATTAGGAAAGGGATAGATAATAAGACAGAAAATCTCATATTTCCTGTTTATAAATCCATGGTACCTCCCACATCTTGAATACTGTGAGCAGATCTGTTGCCCCATCTCAAAAAAGATGTATTGGAATTGGAAAAGATACAGAAAAGGGCAACAAAAATTATTAGAGATATGGAACAGCTTCCATATGAGGAGAGATAAATAAGACTGGGACTTTTCAGCTTGGAAAAGAGATGACTAAGGGATGTGTGATGGGTCCCCCCCAGGGTATAAACTGGGACTGGGGTACCACTGTGCCCCCTTAACTCCCTGGACTGTCTCCCAACTACTTTGCTAGTGACAAGCAACAAATCCCTAGAGGTGCTGTTATCCCTCAGCCCAACAGCAGGTAGAGCCCTACACCCAGCTAGATTCCATGAATGCTCCCAGATCCACTTATGAATCTCAGGGTACAGGAAAGTGCATCAACCTGGTCACCCCAGCTCTCTGCCCTGCACCCAAAGTTGCCCTGTCCTATCCTTGTCAGAAGTCTGACCAGTAAGTTTGTCTCCTGGTTTGCCCCTCCCTCAGTGTGGAGAAGATGTACACTAATTTTTGAGAGCTGAGTTGAGATTTTTCCAGCACTTCACAGAATCACACTGTTTTAGTTAAGAATATAAAACAGGTTTATTAACTATAGAAAGGTGGATTTTAACTGAGTATAAGGGGTAGGCATAAGAAAGCAGAGATAGGTACCAAAGAAAATAAAGATAAATATGCAGACTAAATCTTAAACCTCCAACATTAGGCAGTATCTAGATTAGGTAGTTTTTTCACCTCCATTTGGATGTTCCAGTTCTCCGTATACAGGCTTATCCAAGCCTGGGTCCAGTCTCCTAGCATTCCAGTGTTCCTGTTGCTTTCAGCGTGGAAGGGAGAGGAGAGGACAAAGCATGTAGCCTCTATTCCTTCTTTTATATCTTTTGACCATGTGGCCAGCAGACATTAGTCCAGGCATGTCCAGGTGGGCTCTGCTGAGCCACAAGGTTACTTAATACCTCCCGTGTGAGTGAATCATAAAGGTGAGCAATCTCTAGTGTATAATCTTGTACAACTGTCGTATTGTAAATCCTTTGTTTATAGCTGCTTTGGTGGCTGATGGCTGCTGAGTGCCTCCTGGATGGGGATGCCTCTTCTGCTGTTACTATCAAGACTGAATTTTTCAAATAACAGCAAAATCTCATAACTTGTTATATACTTGTGATAACATATTTCAACAGACCAATGGGTTTTAGCAGATTATGGCCTTCCATTATATATCTTACATGACATGCTTAATATAAATTATTACAGCATACAGAAGTGATGAATATGGGGTTTAGTGTGCTACTATGTGGTGCAGTGTATCAGAGGGATATGATAGTGGTCTATAAAATCATGACGTGTGGAAAAAGTAAATAAGGAAGTGTTATTTACTCCTTCTCATAACATAAGAACAAGGGATCACCAAATGAAATTAATAGGCAGGAGGTTTAAAACGAACAAAAGGAAGTATTTCTTCACACAACGCATAGCCAACCTGCAGAACTCTTTGCCAGAGGATGTCGTGAAGGCCAAGATTATAAAAGAGTTCAGAAAATAACTAGATAAGTTCATGGAGGATAGGTCCATCAATGGCTATTAGCCAGGATGGGCAGGGATGCAAAACCATTCTCTGAAGTGTCCCTAACCCCTGTTTGCCAGAAACTGGGAATGGGCAATGGGATGGATTTCTTGATGATTACCTGTTCTGTTCATTCCCTCTGAAGCACTTGGCATTGGCTGCTGTCAGCAGACAGGATACTGGGCTAGGTGGACCATTGATCTGACCCAATATGGCTGTTTTTTATATTCTTATCACTTTTATTAAGATTGTGGCTGCTGGTCAGAAAATGTGTTAAAGTTACATATCAAAGTTAAAAGATACCAAAAGTTAGGATACCAAAGTTAGGAGAATCTTTCTTTCTTAGATTATTAGTTTGATTGTAATTAGGCTGCTATCCATCTTACAATTGAGCCTATAGCTACTAACTTTTCCTGTTTTTCCCCTCATAACGTTGCTTTATTAGTCATGTTTGCCTCTGTTAGAAGAGTAAATTAACTATTCGTTCCGTTTGCAGACATCTGTTTATTGCTGATTATGATAAAGTAGATGTTTCAACTGTTCCTAGAATCCACCTTAAAAATCAATGTCCACTGTCAACCTAGAAATTTCACATGCATCTCTTTGCCCCAAATTTAGATAGAAAAAACATCATGGCACCATCTTGCTATGACCAATTTTAAAAGTGTACATGGATCACTTGTTTTTACTCTTTGATGTATTGACCCCTTGTCTGTGTGAAATGAGCAGTTATCACAGTTCAGCTTTTAGTGGCCAGGTATCTATAGAACAAAATGCCAGCATATTTTGCACTAATTGGCCATTTCAGCAGATAAGGCAAGGAATTAGTGGGAAATAACTAATAAGGTCTATCTTAGAGGGGGCTTCTCCAGTTTGAGTTGAAACAAATTGGTGTATCATTTTGATAAAGCTTACTTTACTGCCACCAGCTCTGTATTATCAGGTGGGTAAATGGCGGTTCTCGTTATGGGCTCCCAGTCAAAGCTCTTCACAAGCAGTATATTCATTTCATACTTTTTATAATACCAAATGGAATTTTCTTTTTAAAAAGATTTGACTGCTGATATTTCACTATGGCATTAAAAAAGGGCAAAAGGCCTCTGGCCTTGAATAGCTAAATGGATTTGTAGGTTGGTTTTGGAAGCTTTTATCCAGTGTCTGTTAAAGTGATTTAATGTTCCTGGACCAAAAGAAAAGCTGCTTCTCTGAAGAGCCAGACCTTAGCTGGTGCAAAGTGGTGTACTTCCATAGGATCTATCCCCAAATCTCTAAGGCAGCCCCCTAGACTTGATGCCTTTATGCAGTAGGCCTCTAATCTTTATAACTGTCTCTTCTTTTCTTTCTCATAGTCATTTTTTTTAATCATGGTTAATTTTACTTAAAATCATGAGTTTGTGTTATGAATATTGTATAAGCAGAAAGAAAAATTTTCCTACATGTAAATTGGGGTTCCAGTAGTTTCAGTAATGTGGGTAGCCTCCTATGCTATCCTTTTCATGATCGTATTAACTTTATTTTTTGGTATTGGGTTTTTCTTTGGGTGGGGGGGAAGGAGAGCAGGTAAAGTTATCTAATATTTTCTGAGTCTGCAGAAGATACAGTTCTTCTTTGAGTGTTTGCTCATGTCCATTCCACTATAGGTGTGTGCACACCTCCATGCAGATCCTGTAGGGCCGGCTCTGGCGCCCCCCTGGGACCCCGTGCACATGTCGCGGTATATGAGGCACTGCCGGCCCTACGCCCCCTCAGTTCCTTCTTTCCGCCCGTGATGGTTGCTGGAACTAGCCTTGCTCTCAGCAAGTACTATTCCCCTTCTTTGAACTTGTTTGTTATTCTAAGTAGTTTAGTTAGTTAAGTAGTTGTTAAGTGTTGTTAAAAAGAGTAGTTAGAGATAAGGCAAGTCCCTGTTGGGACTTAGAGCAACCAGGCTATGCCCCGGTCACCGGGATTCAAGCCGTGTGCCTCCTGCGGGAAGGCCTTCCCACTCAGCGACCCCCACAACCACTGCCTTAAGTGCTTGGGGGAGGCACACAGAAAAGAAATGTGCAAGATCTGCAGGTCTTTTAAACTGAGGACTCAGAAGGACCGAGAGATCCGGTTAAAAGCCCTGCTGATGGAGGCAGTGCTCTGCCCAGCGTCCGAGCCGGCCCACTCAACCTCGGCACTGAGCGTGACCTCGGTGCATAGCGCACTGCCGGCACTGGCCTCAACTTGGCACCGTGCAACATCACCGGTGCCGAAGAGGAAGAAGCAGTGGGTGGAGCCCGCACACTCCCCTGCGCCGTCGGTATGGGCAAGGTTGAGTATGGAGATGCACCGGACCCAGCCTATTGAGCCTTCTCCGGTGTCTGCATCTCTGATCAGGGAGCCTCCCCCGACTCCTGGGAGTGGGAGAGTGCCCCTGCCGAAGCCATCGACACTGGAGGCTTTTCAGGTGGCAAGAGCCTTGTTGGCCTTGCCTACGCCACCTCCGCCCCCTCTCTGCCAAGGGAGAAGGGGCTGGTGTCACAGCGAAAACCCGCATTGGGTCCCCCTGAAGGGCGATGGAGATCCCCGGTACGGGGAGGAGGATCTCTCGCCGGACAGCCACTGAGGGTAGAGCAGAGACACTCCTCCAGATCGGCATCATCGAGTCGGGCTGCTTCGACTCAGGACTCGGAGTCTCCCTCTCAGCACCGACGTCGATCCCCTGCATCAGAGGCAGCGCAGGCCAGGAGGTGGCACCAGTCGAGGTCTGCCAGGCGGTGCTTGGACAGCTCCTGTCCAAGTTCCCCGGTACCAAGGAATTCGCCTGTGCCCACACGGCGCAGAACCCGGTCGCCGTCGGAGGACCCGGCACCGAGGAGTTCGCCTGCACCGAGGTGGCACAGAACCCGGTCGCCATCAGAGGATCTGGCACTGTGCAGTCCATGACGCAGAACCCGGTTCCCAGAGTCCTGCTCAGCACCGAGGAGCTTGGAGCGGCGCCAACCTCAGTCACCGAAAAGGTCTGTAGGGCCACACGGCAAGCGGCACCGGAAGTCATCAGTACCAAGACGATGCTCTGGTACCTCTAGCTCTTTGGAGCGCACCTCTGTTCGTCAGCACTATTCGCGGCGACGGAGGCAGTCCTTGTCATCCTCCAGGTCGGAAGCATCGAGAGGGCAGTCCCCGGCAAGGAAGGACGCCCGAGACCGAGGATGTGCATGGCACCGCCGGTCCAGTGACGTGGGCCTGTTCCAGGATGTGCAGCAGTCGATTCAGGACCTCCCTTTTGATGGGTCAGCCTTATTCTCCGACCAGACACATGCGAAGCTGCACGGTCTGAAGGACTCCAGGGCCATGCTTCACTCCCTGGGCCTGTACACGCCCCAGGCTTCCAGGCGTCAGTCACGACCCCAGGCACAGCAGCAGCCAGTGCCTCCACCCAGGTCTTTTCAACCCTATAGGAATAGGGGGCTTAGAAGGAGAAATCAGCCCCCCGCTCATCCTCAGCTCCCCCGCAGGCGCTCCCCAGGAGGTTGGGCAACCAAAGGAGACAATTTTGATAGTGCGCCCGAGGGTGGCGCCCCGATTGCTCTACTGGATCCGCCCTGCCCTTTCCTGAACAGGTTAATGCCCTTCTATCCCGAGTGGGCAAAGATCACTTCAGACTGTTGGGTCCTTGGGATAGTCTCAGGGGACTATGCCCTACAGCTTACATCTTACCCCCCCCCCCCAACAATCTTCCCTCTCCATCCCTCTTCAGGGACACCTCTCACGAGCAACTCCTCTTGCAGGAGGTGCACACCCTCCTCAATGTAGGAGCGGTGGAAATGGTCCCTCAAGGCAGAAGGGGGGAGGGGTTCTATTCGAGGTACTTACTCATCCCTAAGGCGAAGGGGGGGGTCTGAGACCCATATTAGACCTACGTCCTCTCAACAAATATGTCAAACGACTCAAGTTTTGCATGTCTTCCCTAGCCTCCATAATCCCTTCCCTGGATCTAGGATACTGGTATGCTGCCCTTGACCTCAAGGACGCATACTTTCACATGTCTATCCTCCCCAGCCACAGGCATTTCCTTCATTTCACGGTGGCATGCAAGGTGTTCCTCCATTTCCTGACAAAGAGAGTGGTACAGGCGCTGACTGACAACACCGCAGCCATGTTCTACATAAACAGGCAGGGGGGAGTGCATTCCTTGGCCCTCCCGGGAGTGAGGAACGATGAGGCGGATCACCTCAGCAGGTCATTTCTACCCTGCCACGACTGGTCATTGCACCCAAAGATGGTGGCTATGATCTTCCAGAAGTGGGGTGTTTCCCAACTGGACCTATTTGCGTCTTTCTGGAACACGAAGTGCCCAAGGTTCTGCTTGCTCTGGGGTTGCGAGACTGGGTTGATTTCCGACGCATTCCTCATCGACTGGATGGGGATCCTCATGTATGCGTTCCCCCCCATTCCGCTCCTGCCCAAGGTCCTGCTGAAAATAAAGAAAGACAGGGCAGACGTTATACTCATCGCTCCAGCCTGGCTGAGACAGCACTGGTTCAGCATGCTGCTGGACCTCTCGATCGCCCCATCCCTGGACCTCCCGAGGCGACACGACCTTCTCTCCGAGGATCATGGTCGCCTGTTGCACCCGGTTCTGGACACCCTGCACCTCACGGCCTGGAGGCTCTGTGTCTGACGGAGGGAGAGAGAGTCTGCTCAGTGCCGGTCAAACAAGTCCTGCTTGGCAGCAGGAAACCTTCTACACAGGTCGTGTATCGGGCTAAGTGGAAACAGTTTACCTCTTGGGCGGAGTCCCAGGGCATTCCGCCTAGCCTCTCACCTGTACAGGTGATCCTGGAGTATCTGCTCCAGCTAAAGCTCCAGGGTCTGGTGCTGGCCTCACTGAAGGTTCACCTCGCGGCCATTTCGGCCTTCCATCAGCTGCTAGAGGGGAGATCTGTTTTCCCATCCCATGTCAGTCAAGTTCTCGAGGGGGTGGAGAGACTTTATCCGCAGGTCCGTGACCTGGTGCCTCCTTGGGATCTCAACCTGGTCCTCTCGAGACTCACAGGGCCCCTCTTTGAACCCATGGCTTCATGCCCTCTGCTCATGCTTTCATGGAAGGTAGCCTTCCTGGTGGCCATTACCTCAGCTAGGAGGGTCTCTGAGATTAGGGCCTTGACCTCGGAGCCCCCTTATACAATATTCTATAAGGATAAGGTGCAGTTGAGGCCGCATCCAGCCTTCCTGCCCAAAGTGGTTTCCCAATTTCATTGTATTCAAAATATTTTTCTCCCCATGTTTTTTCCCAAACTGCACGGCTCGGAGGAGGAGAGGAGATGGCATTCGCTGGACATGAGATGAGCCCTGGCCACCTTCTCCGAGCGTACAAAGTCGTTCCGGAAATCGACGCAGCTCTTCATCGCAGTTGCTGACTGGATGAAAGGCTCACCTGTCTCCATCCAGCGCATCTCCTCATGGATTACATCTCGCATTAAGTTCTGCTACGAGCAGGCAAGGGTGCTGCTTGCGGGAATCATCACAGTGCACTCAACCAGAGCTCAAGCCTTGTCTACGGCCTTCCTGGAGAGAGTGCCACTGCAGGACATGTGCAAAGCTGCTACCTGGTCGTCGGTGCACACCTTCACATCCCACTACGCCATCATTCAGCAGGCGAGAGAGAACGCGGGATTCGGCAGTGCCGTGCTGAGGGCAGATCACCAGTAACTCTGACCCACCGCCAACATATTGCTTGTTAGTCACCTATAGTGGAATGGACATGAGCAAGCACTCGAAAAAGCAAACAAGGTTACTTACCAGTAACTGATGTTGTTCGAGATGTGTTGCTCATGTCCATTCCACAACCCACCCCCCGTCTCCGCTGCCGGAGTTGGCAGAAAGAAGGGACTCGGGGTGTAGGGCCAGCAGTGCCCCATATACCGCGGTGTGTGCATGGAGCTCCAGGGGTGCCGGAGCTAGTCCTACGGGATCTGCTAAGGGGAAAAAAGTTCCAGGAACCGTGCATGGAGGCATGCACTCACCTATAGTGGAATGGACATGAGCAACACATCTCGAAGAACATCAGTTACTGGTAAGTAACCTCATTTGTCTAGTGATTGGGAGAAGTCTTACTTTTTTGATCGGTTCTTTGTTTTCCTGGCTTAGCAACTGCTGGAATGGAAATGCAGCGTGGAAACCCAGTTCGCTAGTAGGGAAAATTTCCTGTCATAGATTTTTTTTTCTTTGATGTTATGAAATTAGAAGTTCAGGGAGATCCGGAATTCTGAAGTGTGATTCAAGAATATAGCTCTTAAATATTTTTCTTCTGATGAAATAGTGTGTTTTGGAGTAGGGGAGGGATTGTTTTACAAGTTTGTCCTCCGTGGGAAACTGCATAAGCTACTTCTTTAGTTTCAAATGAAAAGAGCCAGCAAACCTGATTTAAGAGATTGTGAGATGGAAGTTTTTGAGAATACTCCATTTTGATGAAATATATATATTTCTCTAATTTGTCTAACACGTAGTTGGACATCAAATGTGTAATAGTGTAATGTAGCAGAGCATTGGGACTGAATGCTGGGTTATTTGGTAATGTTATTTTCAGTTAAAAATAACTTGAGGAAAGGGTTATGGTTGTATGATCATCGTTGGCTAAAAATAGCAGGGTCACCTTGTTCTTTTAAATTGATTTCACTTGCATTAAGAAAAGCAATATCCTTTAGCTCATCCGGAAAGCTGCAAACCATTCATTTTTACAGGTGTCCATTGTGTCATAATTCCTTAGAAAATAGAGAAGGCGATGAAACTACTGGAGCTGTGAAAGTATTACATTACAAATTGTGGACATCTGCTGGGTAACAGCGCTGGAAAGCATAACATATTGTTTATGCTGTGAGCAGGACTTTGTCATTTAAAATGCAAGCAATAATATATGACTGCCTAAGCAACAGATTTATAGCAGGAAATACTTTCTATTGAATATGTTTGTCAGAAAAATAGCTTCATACTTTCCATTTTTGTGGGATCTGAAAATGTGCAGAGCTAAATTCGGAGGTGTTGTGTAAAGGAGTGTTAATGACATATAATTAAATTATTGTGAAGGATTCAGAGTCTAATAGAGTCAAAGCTAGTGTAATGTATATGTAGAGAAGTTGGAAGGAGTTGTAAATTAAAGTAGGGGATTGCCCCTTCTTTGATTTACATCTTCTCCCAGCTTTGTATTAATTGCATTTACTGTTGCTCTCCTCTTACTGTCCTTCATCTTCTAATTTGAACCATCTTAGATGCCTCTTACTTTTTCCAATAGTTCATCTGAAATAAAAATCTCGGATTTAGATACGTTAAGATTTTTTTTAAAAGTGTTTTCAGAAGAGACAGCTCTCTCGTCGATAGCACAAGGTATTTGTCTTCAGTTTAGCATCTGGTGCTGATGGTCATTCTAGACTTTTGCTTATGATGTGTCAACTTCCATGGTGTGTCTGAAGCTTCTTAAATGCTTTGATTGGAAAGTCTAGCTTCTGGAAAGATCAGAGAGAAGGGTCAACCTAGTATGGATGAGTATTGCAAAAATGCAGTTTGAGAAATTTTTTTTTTAATGCCTCTTCACTATGAAGATCTATTTCAAAGCCAGTACACCATTAAAAATGAAACAACTCTATGGGTTTTACAACATGACTACATTTATTTTAAAACTACAGCAATCCACTTTCTAACTCAGCCAGTCTAATGTGACTTGTGAACATATGAGGTTTTGGGAAAAACTCAAATGCATATGGGAATGAAGGAAATGAAATAAGTGGCTTTGCGTTTATATTTCTCCCTAGAAAACCTGAAAAAGGAGTCCAGTATCTAATTGAGAGAGGTTTCGTGCCAGACACTCCAGTTGGTGTCGCCCATTTTCTTCTGCAAAGGAAAGGACTCAGCAGACAGATGATTGGAGAGTTTTTGGGCAATCGACAGAAGCAGTTCAACCGAGATGTATTGGAGTGAGTATTTCATGAAGGGATGGGATGGAGCCCTTAAGTTTTCACATGTGCCCTGTGGGACACTTAAATGGGCAGATGCTCACTGAATATTTTGTGCATGGAATAAAAATGTTTTCAAAGAAAAACTTGTCCGATTGTGAGGATTAACAAAGAACATGCAAAAATAAATACTCTTCCTTATTTTCCAGCAATGCTAACATTTCTCAACAAAACTGATCAAGTAGAATGCCTATAAGGATTTATATACACAATAGTAATTCACGTTTATTCTAAATTTATATTGTAATTTCACTGGGAAAGGACTATGTCTCTTAATTCTGAGACCTTTTTCCTTCTTCAAGCTCTGAAATAATTTACTGTGTGAAATTAAAAAAAAATTATGTGCTATGTAAGACTTCTTCAGTAAAGGAACATGAAAATCATTACTATTTCATAACAAGTAGCTTATCTAATAGATACACAGGGACTTCTTATACTGACACTTGTCTAATCAGGGTGTATGAGAACCAGTCTCTTGCTAAGGGTTAGATAAAAACCTGTTTCAAAAGGAAAGCAAAAGTGAAGCAGCAAGCTACATTCATCAACAGCTTGGTTACGGTTATTCAAATACTGTCCGTTAAGGATGGAGGTTGCTTTTGTTTATTTTAAGTGATTTGATATTTCATTTAGTAGTGACTTTCTTTTCAAGACCTGTATGGAAGACACACTCACTAATAAAGCTGATTACATCTTGGCCCAGATTTATTGACTGGTGAACATGTGATCTACATGAAGAATTACCACTTACTGCACAAACAGCCAGTTAGATGTGTAATAGGCTATGTAACTGTGTTGGGTACATGGGGGGAAATACCCTTTTCCCAGTGTAAAAAGACAAAACAAAAATTCTAGCTATGCAGTTTTGACCAAGACAACAGCAAAAATTGCTGAGGTTTGTATAGAAGTAGCCCTTATTAAGGACTGAATGCCTTTCTTGGCATTAGGGCATGTGAGGGATTTTTAAGTTGGAAAACTATTGGAAAATCACTTTCTGAGCCTCGGCAGCAGAGGCCTAATTCAACCCCCATGGAAAATCTGCTCTTGACTTTACTGAAGGTGGATCACGCTACAGGAGCTCCACTCAGCATTGCTAACTCACTAACCTTATATGATTTTATCAAAAGTGTCATGATAGCTGGTGTTTCTCTTAAAACCAAGCTCCAGGAGCCATGTGATTACATGAGAACCTGCAGGAGCTTGAAATGTGACCCCTGAAATCACAAAAACCAGAAAGCAAAGTAAAAGAACCCCAAATGTAGTATTTTTTAAATCTCCTATGATTTCTAATCCATTTGCATATTTTTTTGAGATCTGACTCATGATTTTGGTAAGCATGGGGTTGGCTGTGCTGCTGCTTTGTGATATTGTTTGCCTAAACACTGAAGTGGATCCATGAGGATCCACACATCCACTTGTGTTGTAGAATACCACGTGCTATGGGCAGATTTCTCTGCATGAATTCTTCCAGCTGCCTATGAAGGTGTCATTCATGTCATCAGCTAACCCCAGAACCTGGGACTGTAGGCATGGGCCAGTTGTGCCTAATGTTAATCGCTTGCTAACTCCTTCCTACCATTCCTCCCTCTACGAATCATGCACTCCAAAGCGAAAATGGGATCATTTAATTGTGAGCATCTATCACAGGCAGTTTGTTTTTTATTAAAAAGTAGAAAGTAAATGCACCCTGGCACAATTTAAGGCACCCAAATGAAGGAAATGAAAATAAGGTTCCCACACCAACTTTTCACTAGGCCTTGTTTTAAATATGTGGTATTTTTTTCAGACTAGTAGCTTGATCTGTTTCTGTGTGTTGTGAATTGTGTACAAGATGTGCAAAGCTATTGCTGTTAGAACCTTTGTGTATCAACTGTGCAAGCTGAACAGTGTATTAGTAGAGTTTATTTGCATTTATTACACACATCATAGATCTTTGCTTCCAGGGGTCTTTTGTTTGTAAACTGTCTGGTTCAGGAGCTGCATCTTTACTGTATAAACAGCAGGAGAAGGTAATTGACTAAGAACTCTGGATTCTACACAAAGGTATGCAGTGAAGTTTAGTGACTTGCCCTACTGCATCAAGCACCAAAGAAGGGGGCAGAATTCACTTCAGTAGTTCAGCCAATCAGGCTATTCAGCAGTAAGGTTGGCTGGCCCATTCTAACCATTTGCAATCATTCCCTGGATCTGTCCCATGGTTAGACTGGGGTGAAGATTTTCCAAGGCAGGTGTATTATCTAATGATCAAGGCAAACTATGGTGAGCAAGGAAGAAGCTGGATTCTAACATAAAATGAGTCATTGATTCACTGTGTGATCTTGGGCAAATCATTTAACCTCATTGTGCCTCAGGCAACCTAGCAGAAAATTGGGTAAGAATTTTGTTGATAGCCAGATGGCGGATCTGTAATGAGACTTCTTGGATGAGTAAATTGCTCAAAAACAAACAAAGAGAAAAAAGGGACATCAACCTGCCTATGACCTCTGGACAGTATTTTTGCTGCAGTTAATCAGTTCTAAAAATAACCTGCCCCAGCCATGTTAAAAAAAAATAAAATTGTTCTGAGGAAACCCAGGGTAGCCTAATTGACTCTTATATAGCACTGTGAGCCTTGGCTACAAAAAAGCACAACAGTTTTAACCAAGCTGACCTGATAATAGGGATATTCACAAATTCTTTGTTGCGCTACAGCAATATGGTGACTATTTTTGTGTCTTAAAAATCATACTTAAAACCAGATTCCATTCCCCGTGTTACTAATAATAGCTTCAGGTAGTAAAAATGGAAATAATTTTAAACATGTAATTATTTTTCATGATTGATGCTTTTATTTTGTGTGGTTGGAACTATATTTAATTTGTCATCAGGTACACTTTCTGGTTCTCAGGCAGGAGCATAGATATGCAGATGTCGCATGGGAATGTTTAATTGTTTAAAAACTTCTTCACAGTGCAATTTTGAAAACATCCAGGAAAACCATCTAAATTTCAGACTCTGGGCCAGATCATTGCCACTCCAGATGCTTTGTGGTTCTCCATGATGGGCTGTCTGGGGATTCCCCTACTGTAAGGGTATCCCTGGGTGGCCTAATGGCTTTATGCTAGACCCTTTGTCAGGGTATAGGGTTTGTCCAGGGGCATGGCTAGAGCTCTGCTGTACTGCAATGATTCCTGGCTGCTAGAAAAACTTGTGGTGGCCATAAAGCCACCTTTCTCTCCTGCCTCTCCAGCATGTGCCTGTTGCCATGCCATACCAACACAGCTGTGGATCTGGCTTTCTATCTACCTATCCACTTTCTTTTAACAAATGGGAAATATTTGTAGGTTTGTATTAAAAAACCAAATGTCTAGCAGTATAGGTGAATAACTTGTGTGGCAAAGCACCTCAGCCTTGCCAGGTGACGGTTGTCTCCTGTGGTGAGACAGACCTGGGGTAAATCTGACGCACCCTGCATGAGTCCTTTGTTTCTCCTCTCAGCATCTCTTTGCTAGTATGTTCGGGGTGGACCTTGGTTTAGGGCCATGGAATGCCCCTCTGCCCCAAGGGGGGAGGGGAGGGTGAGTTGGTAAGTGTATATCACCCAGACCCCAGAGAGTACCTTTCCCTGGTTCCTCCGTTGGAGTTGTAGACATGGTGGTGTCACCCTGGGGTCAGAGCGGTATCAGCCTTTCCCCCCCAAGCTGGTGCCTGGGTTTTTTCTTTTGCCGCTCCCCTCCTGGGGAGGGGCGCTATCTCCAATTCTGGGGAAGTGTCTCCTCCTACAGCCGCAGCCTTCTGGCAGCTTGTCTCTGTCTAGCAGAGGCAGGGTTTTAATAGGCCTGGAGTAGCCTTTGATTGGGCTCAGGTGTTTCTAATCAACCTGCAGTAACCTGCAGGGAAAAGGGCCTTTAGCATTCTAGGGCTGACATACTGGCCCACAAGTACCCTTCTGTAGCCCTCTGGCCTGACTTTATCACACTTGATGCAACCTCCATAAAAAACAGCATCCAAGTGATGTGGAAAACATGATGTTGTGTATCGCAACCCTCTCCTTTCAGTTAATTCCCTTACAGAATTCTTTGTAAAGCTCAAAGACCATTGTGCTTTCTCTAGCAGTGCAGTAGAGAGCTAAACATCAGACAGTTATGGTGTTATACTGATGGGAACAGCAACTGAGTGGGATGTTCCTTTGTACCCTCCTTTCTCCACTTGGCATAAGATATTGCAAAGAAACACCAGGCAGAGAATAGGCACCACGAAGAAGCCATACTCAATGGCGTGTCATCCTGCCCCACACACATCCCACAGAAACTTAAGATGTAGAGTAAAGATCACAGAAAGCTAATGCTGATTGAAGTTAATGCTTGCAGATATGGACTCTAGCCACTGGCGGCATAGCTACTGTCCCTGTAGCTGATGAGAGAATGTTGGAAGGGACAAAATAGAGAGCTTCCCATTATATTGCTGGCCAAGGATATTTGGAGATCCAGATACACCTAATATCTTCACTTCTCACTTTGACTCTTCCCC
Source organism: Emydura macquarii macquarii (assembly GCF_026122565.2). Taxonomy (NCBI): domain Eukaryota; kingdom Metazoa; phylum Chordata; order Testudines; family Chelidae; genus Emydura; species Emydura macquarii. The sequence goes on along the minus strand of NW_027131105.1, from coordinate 2,073,261 downwards.
AGCTGGTCCACATACTTGCTGTTCCACTCCTTGAGAGAGAGAGAGAGAGTTCTTCAGTGTTGAAGAGACAGTGATGTTCCAAACCTCTAGAATTTACAATAGTGATTCTTTTGTGTTTGTGGAATCAATCTTGTCCTTACAGGGATGGACTAGGAAGAGTTCCCAGGTCTTTTATTTTGCTCCTTGCAGTTTTGCACAGAAGGAAAGCATGTGGGCTGGAGTCATTAAAACACTTTGGAATTAATTTATGGTAGCACAGTGCTTCGTTCTGCAAGAGAAATGGGTATGCTAGTTTATCACTGTACACCAATATGTTTAATAAAAAAGCCTTTTAACCTGGATCATATTTTCTTATTGAAGCAACTGCTTTACTGTGCTATAACTTGCAGTGATTCGTGTTTGGTTATTAAAACCTAAAAGCCAAGTTAGAAGAAAAGGAACCCACGACTCTTTGATTTGAAAGTAGCTTTTAAACAAGGTGTTAGAATGACAGTTTGATCAGTGATCATCCTGTTTTAATAGTTCTCAGTATGGTCTATCCCAAGCAAGAAGGTATTTGTCTTACTCAGCATGTGCTAACTGAAGGATGGGGTGAATGATCGGGAGATGAGATTTATTGCAAAAAATTGAGATGTCCCATAAAAATATCATGCAAAGCCAGAACATTTGCACTGCTCTTAAGAAAATTCTTGAAGCCACAGCCACTTGGCACAGGATATCCTATTTGCTGCAGCTATTTATGAGTCAATATTTTAATCAGCAAAAAATCTTTTATTATTATTATTATTAGGACTGCATGGTGATAATTCACTGATTTGAGAGCACAAAACAGATAATGATTCATGGCAATGTGCAGTTTTTTACATTGATCAGTGTTCATCATGTCAGCAGCTCTGCAATAAAGAAAAACATGGTTTGCTTACACCTTCTCCTTTTTCCTAATTGATATATTCCTTACAATTCTCCTCTTAATGCTTTCATGGACAATTATTGCAACAGGGCTGGACTTTCTGAGACATATTTGTGGCTTTTGTATTTTGCTATAAATGGGGGAATGCTGAAGACTGGCTTGGTTTTTCTCTATATAACTTATTTTTAATAATGTATTGTGGAGGGGGAAAAGAGCAAATGAGAATGTGTTTTTATTCTAGCTGTGTTGTGGATGAGATGGACTTCTCAGCAATGGAACTGGATGAAGCACTCAGGAAATTTCAAGCTCATATCCGTGTTCAAGGAGAAGCTCAGAAAGTAGAACGACTCATTGAAGCCTTTAGGTATGGAACTGAAATATGTTACTCAGCTGTAAGAGCACCCGATGCCATCCAGCTGTTAAATGTGAGACAGAAAGATTGGGTAGAGTTAGGCTATTCCCTGGTTTATTAAGCTGCCTTTGAGAACAATGGGGTTTTTATGCATTTACATGACTGTAAATGTTTACTCTACTTTATATGTTAAATATAGAATTAGGAAGTTTTATTTGCTATTCCAGAGGGGTAGCCATGTTAGTCTGTTTTTAGCAAAACAGCGAGAGTTCTGTGACACCTTTAAAGACTAACAAATTTATTTGGGCATAAGCTTTCATGAGCAGAAACCCACTTCTGACGAAGGTTTCTGCCACGAAAGCTTATACCCAAATAAATTTGTTAGTCTTTAAGGTGCCACAGAACTCTCATTTATTTGCTGTTGTTGTTAATGCATATTATTAGTATATTTATTATTTTAATATGCATTTATATAATATACTTGTGCTTCTAAAGTGAAAAATTCCTTCCAAAATCAATTTGACTGGTAAGATTTAAAAAAAAAAAAAAAAAAAAAAATCTGTTCCCAGAAATTTATTGTCGTCATTTAGGAGCTTTATTTTCTGTACATGGAGGCATTGAACTTTATTTACATTTTACAGTATCTCTGTGTACTTTTCTAACTTTCTGTTAAGCAGTTTAGCACAGTGGGGCAAAGAACATTAAAGAATATTCATGTTGGCTTTAATAAATTATTGTGGAAGGAAAAAATGTAAAACGTCTAAAATATAAATTGTAAAAATCCTGGCCAGATCCTTAGCTGTTGTAAGCAGTGTAGCTCTATTAAAGTCAGTGGAGTATTGAAGTTAATGAAGCTACCCCAACTGAGGATCTAGCCCAGCTAATGAGTTTATTGGTTGTAAAATGGAAAACTTAAGCCAGAGAAATACTATAGAAAACTAAATGTGTATGAAACATAAATGATACCAAACTCTGCCTCTTGAATGTAACAATTCATTGATTTTGGTTTTAGTCACAGAGCATTTCTTAAGACTGGCCAACTTCCCCCCCCCTTTTTTTTTTTTTTACAGCCAGCGATACTGTATCTGCAATCCAGGCGTTGTGAGACAGTTCCGAAATCCTGATACCATCTTCATCCTAGCTTTTGCAATCATATTGTTAAACACAGACATGTATAGCCCAAATGTGAAACCAGAACGCAAGATGAAGCTTGAAGATTTTGTTAAGAATCTAAGGGGTGAGAAAACTTTTAGTGATAGTCAGCAAGGTTAGAAAATATATGGAGCCTAGTTCTGATTTACTTACATTGCTTTTATACTGGTGTGAATGTATTGACTTCAGCAATGTTATCCCTAAGATAATGTGAAAGCAGAATCATCCATATTCCATCCTCATTATAAAGCACTTCTGTTCAGTCTCTAGTTCCCAACTCCCTTGAGATATGTTATAAATATCCTTTACATTGTATTCACATTTCTGTAATGTGCCGATTTCCTGGATATAATTGACACTTGGCAGGCTGACACCCTTTGTGTAGGTCAGATAGCAGCTCATAAAGTCTGTAATTTTACATACATGAATGACAATGAATTACGTACATGAATGAGGATGAATAAAACTTCATATAGATCAAATATAGTAAAGTTGTCCAACAAGTGAAAGGCAGTACAAAAAATCAGTAGTGTTACTGGATGATGTAGTCAGTGGTTGTGAAAGGGGGAATACAGTGTGTAGACAAGGCTCGTAACTACATTGTAAGCCCACTAATGACTTCTATACTCATACCTTCTGTGAAGTCTGTAGTTTGTGTTTCTGCCTCATTGATGAGTCCATCACCAAGGACACTGGTCCTTGATGCTGACAGAATTGCAGAAGTAGGACCTTTTGCAGCATTCTCCAAAATCTTGAATTTAATTTTTAAAAGGAAGTTTCTTTCACTAGCTAGTTTCTTTTCAAGATAAACTTTTCAGTCTGTTGCCAATCAGACAAGTTAGTCTTCTGTGAACCAAAGACACTCCTACTCATATTAAAGGGGTGTTAATATGGAAGCTGCATATCCAGGAAAATTATCCATGTTCTCAGAGATGCAAATTAACAATTTTGTTTGCAAGACTCCCTCCCTATCAAATGTTACTTTAGACAACTTACACTGTGAACACATAAATATGTATAAGGTCTGGAAAATAATCAGTGTGCCATGCTGAAGGCCTTCTCAATTAAACAGAGGCTTTAAACCCCATGGAAAAAGTCAGTTGTAAGGGCCGTGTAAAAGTCAAGTGGGAAGGAAATTGAAATCCAACTAACTAAATTGCATTTCAGTTCTGTACTTGTGTGGATATGGAATCCGCATTCGATGACTTGAAGAGTGATTGCCAATCAAGAGACTTAATCTGTCCTCCAGCTCTTGGCACTTCAAAACTCACAGTCAGATCCCCACATCTTTCTGCTCTTCTGCTTTCCTGGTTCACCAAATCTATATCCCATGCCTTCCCATATTATATGCTGGTTCCTCCTCCAACCTGCAGAATCTTACCCTGTTCTCCAGAGTGTGGCCTGTTGGAAAGAAGAGCAACATTATTTTAAAATACATTTTGATTCCCTCCAACTTTGTTTGCAAACCTAGCTCCAGTTTGTGTTTCTGCCTCATTGACTAGTCCTTTCAATGCTGTCCTAAACTAGCTCTCTGCCACTGACAGAGAACCTGACTGTGCCTCATAGACACAGGCCCAGATGGGGGATGGTGTGAAGGGAGTTGCACCCCCTACCCAGGCCTGAGGCTGGACTCAGGAGGAGTGGACACATTGCAGCATGTATATGGGGAATGTATCCCATGGGCTCAGCATCCACCCCACCATCATGGCCAGTTCTGTCGGGGTGCTTGACCTCCTCCCTACCCCACACCCTTTCAGGATGTTTATGCCCAGGGGGCACTAAGGGGGATTGTGACCATCTCTGGTCCGTGCACAAAGGGCACAATAAAGGGAAGACTGCTTATGCTTACCCTTCCCCACTTCAACTCCTGTGCAAGGGTCAGGCACCATCTAATCCATGGTGTTTCTTCTGATTGGTAGCATTCGATTGTGGCAGATGGTGGGCTCAGTAGCAGAACAAAAACAGGAGCAACACTGCAGTAAGCGTGAAGATACTGGTTGTTTAAAAAAAATATATATATCCACCTTTTGCTCATGGCACAGAGTAGTGGGCTGCATAGGCAGGAAGAGGGAAGTGGAGTTCATTTGTGGCCACTGACCAGACTTATGTCTACATAATTCAGACAGATGTCAGTCTTCTGTTAATATCTACAGATACAGTTGGTGTATCTTGATGCTGATTAAGTGATGGATACTGAGGCATCCTGGAAATTAAGATCTTGAAAATGAAGGTGTCCTTTGTCCATTTTGTTCTGAGTAAATGAGTATCACGCACCATCCCTGGCAGATATTTTAGTGTAGGCTGCAAGCTAAACAAGGTTAAATTAGTATTGTAATTTTATTTTAATCCACAAAAGAATAAGGTTAGGAAATGGCCTGATTCTCATACATGTTATAGTCATTTGACAGTCATGTTTTTATTGTTATATCAGACCTAGAGGGTTCTAAAGGCTCCCTCTTACTGAATCCCTATTTATGTTTATAGATATTTTTTGTCGTAGAGAACAGTCTACTAGGCTATATTTTCCCCAACTTTTAATTAATGGGTCTCCAGCTGTGGTCTGTGGAGCATTTGCAAATGCTCACATGGTGCAGCTCCCCCTTGCTTTAAGCTGCTAAGAAATGATTAAATACTATCAGACTACTTCTCTATGTAATCAATAGCTGTATCCACAGGGATGTTGTATGTTTGCAAATGGGAGAGAGGGTGATCACGAATGGGAGAGGAGATATCCATTAAGACGTGGTTCAGCCTGTGTTAAAAAGTTTGCAGACCCCTGCTTTAAATCATTCACCAGATTTGATGTGCAAAAGATGTATTTGGATTCTGTCCGTGAAAGTTAGGAATTCAAGAGCAGCTTCCAGGATTCTATAGCAGTCGTTAGAATACTTACAATAATTATTCAGTACTAAAAATTAAAACAGCATGATGACAAGGCTCTGATGTGAAATAGTATAAAATACTCTTCTAGAGTGAACTTCATTCTTTTAAAATTAATATTAAAACCAATGATTAGCTAGAATTATTTTTAATAAGCACACTTGTATGATAGGTGTCTAACGTCATCTCGGACTGGGTAAGTTATTAATTAAGGTAGAAAATCTAGCAAATGAGTTCGGTGAAAGAGAATAATGTGTATTATTAAACTGGTTTGTATAAGATGTATGGCTATGACTTAAATGAAAAGTTCCATTAAAATGGGAGAGAAAATTATTTGAACTGGGATGTAGGATTCAGAACTTCTGGTTAACTAGGTCAAATCCAGCTGAGGTCATTAGTGACCGAAAGGCACTAGAATGTGAAAATTGTTAGGTGGCTTTTGTGAAATGAGTCAAGCTCTCTGGGACACTGTGCTGGTGCAAAGGTCTATTTGTGCAGGTCAACTTGCAGAATGGCGTGCTCAGGATGCTCATTCACTTCTTGCTAGACAAGTGTCCACGTCATCAAAGCCGCCACCACCATTCACATTGTTTGATTGGCACCCATGCTGGTAGTCTCCACAAAGAGGCCAAAGACTGAACGAACACACAGACTGAACTACCATCTTGCCTGTAGAGCTGGTCCCTCCAGGTCAGGGCTGTGAAATGGCTGCGCTGGTTCTGTCCAATGCTATACTCTTCTGGAGACAAAGGTAGAGTTTAGAGTTCAGAAGGATTATTTGGTAACTGTGATGGATCCCAGGGTGCACTCATGAACCATCTATAGAGAGGCTTCAACCAATTCCACCAAGCTCCCCAGCCTTGCACCCCAGAACTGTACTGTCTTGCACTGCTCAGAAGCCTGACCAGTGTAAGCTCATTACTTAGTTCTCCACATCTTCCTAGGAAAGTGGACATGCAACAGCCCTTGTAACCTGAGCTGAGACTCCCTGAGCACTTCAACCAAAAACACTGTTTTAGGTAAAATATAAAACAGACTTATTAATTACAGAAAGATAGATTTTAGGTGATTATAATTAGCAAGCATAGAGATCAAAGTTGGTAACTTAAGAAATAAAAGTAAATTCTCAGTTAAAGTTCTACAAACTAAGCAGTATTTGAATCAAGCAGTGTCTCACCCTGACAGATGGTACAAGCAGGTTACACAGTTCTTCAATACACAGACTGGACTCCCTTTCCAGCCCGGGACCACCCTTCCCCAGTTCAAAGTCATCTTCCTCCTGACGTTCCTCCAGGTGTTGAGATGGGGGTAGAGAGAGGCCAATTTATGACGTCATTCTCCCTCTTTATGCTTTCTTCCAGCTGTGAGAAAGATCCTTGCTGTGATGAGGTCAGGCGGTCCCCATTGGTCAGGCAGTCTACATTGCTTACGTGCCTTCTCTAAAGAGCCTCTGGGATAGTGGATTGCTTTCTTGATGGGCCATTGATGCAGTTTGGGCTCTCCTTTGTCGCAGCTGAAAGACTGGCTGTGGGCATTCCCAACCGCACAACATATTTCAGTAGCACATTCAGCAATACTTCATAACTTCACATACAATGATAGCATGTACAATCCAACAGGGTATTAATGTTTAACAGATCAAGACTTTTGAAAGGATACTTACAAGCCATGTAGTGTACAAAACATATCGTAATCATATCACAGTGGTGAATATGGAGGTTCCAGGGTGCTACTTTGAGCTACAGAGTGTCACAGTAACTTAAACTTTGATAGTGTGTTTTTTATTTTATCTGTTTTAGTAGCTCTGAAGGTTTGTATGGGGAATTACTCTTGTTATGGGCAAATTTTGATGAATGTATGGTGATAATAAGGGGGTGAGAAGTAACACTTTTTTTTAGTATCTATAACAGTGTTTTCTTCTGCTGATTGGCAAATGACAGTGAATCAGAAAAGGGCTTAGACTCCCTCATCTACTTGTTGGCTGGAAGATAATTTGGCTATATTAGGTCATGGAACAGAACTGCTTAGATTAATAGGCATAGCAGTAATCCATATAAACAAGGCAACGCCGCCTTTATGGGTAGTAAGGTAAACAGACAGTACCTGTGTCCTTATCTTGTCCTTACTAAGAAGCCCACGTTATTGAACTGTAAGTCCGGAGAGGAGTCAGGGTTTGCTAGTCAGGTCATTGTAAGCCAAAGTGGTAATGAGAGCTGTTGGTTTCTGCAGGTGTAGATGATGGTGAAGATATCCCACGAGAGATGCTAATTGGAATATATGAGCGAATCCGCAAACGGGAACTGAAGACAAATGAGGATCATGTATCCCAGGTCCAAAAGGTCGAAAAACTCATTGTAGGAAAGAAACCAGTAAGTTAATTTTGCACTGAAACTTCAGGTCATTATGCCAGATGACTGAGAGTTGCTGGGCAAGGGATGCTACCCGAGGCTTCTTGTAAATATAAATTGGGCTGGACTGTGACGAAAGATCAGAAGTATGGCTATGTAATAAATTTACTACAAAGATGGCCTTGTTTTCCTAACTTTCACTAAGCAAGTGAACATTTCTCTGCACTGTAGCCTGGATGGTAGCGCACATCTGTGCATGGTGAGCTTACAAATATTTCAAATTATTTTTTTAAAATAAAGATGATAAAATTTTACTTGTTTTGCCCACATATTCTCCCTATTAGTTTCAGTCCTGAATTTTGGCTCTGAAATGTCTTCATTTTAAGCATCTTCAATTATTATATTTCAAAAGGACTGTAGCATGTTGCTGCAAAGTGATGTCTTAGAAAAACATATTTCAACTTTATACCTTTTAATTAAAGGTTTTACTGGTGTCAGTATTTCCTCCTCCTTAAAACAGGCTGTAGGAGCCAGTGTTTAAAAGAGAGGAGATCTGTATTGGAGAGTGATGTGAACTTGTGGTCTAAGAGAGAATCTGGAAACCAAGTCCTCTTGAGTTCTAATGCTGGTTCCGACACTCCCTCCTTCCTTCATTAGGCTTTGGCAACTCACTTAACTCTTCTTCCTCAGTTTCTCCATTTGTAGACATGGGATGATATTTACTAAGTTCACAAAGGTGCTGAGTATTATTCTGACTATTGTGTACTTAGCCATTGATTTCTATCCAGGGATCTTAAAGTGTTCTACAGTCATTAATTAATTTCTGCTCACAACATCCCTATGTGGGAGGGAAGTATTTTTATCCCCTTTTTATAAATGAGGCAACTGAGGTACAGAAAGATTCAGGACAACATTTTCAAAAATGCCCACAGATTTAGGGTGCCTTGGTTTTTGGATTCCCCCAAACCTGTAGCTGTAGTCGGTGGGAGCCTCCAAGTCCTCAACACTTCTGACAGTCAGACCCATGGGTCTATCTCAGGCTGGGTCCTTTTTGAAAATGACTTGCTCAAGGTTATACAGGATATCTGTGACAGAGTTGGAAGTAAAGCCCAGACCTTCTCATTCCCACACCATAATCAGCTGATTCCTGAGGTCCTTCCTCATTTTTAATGGGTCCTTGGACTCCCATTTGAGATTTGGCTTGTTACTCCCCATTGGAAATTTTACATGAGTAAGGACAGATTAGAAACTGAGGAGGGATCTCAAGATTTGCCCCATTATTTGTAAAGAGCTTTGAAGATCAGTGTGAAGTATTATTTATCTAACTTGAGATGTTCCCAGTTGGTTTAAAGCATACCACAGAAAAATATAGATTTGGTCCTGTTTCCCATTGTCAGGTGCAGGGGAATCAGGGCATGAGAGAGGACTGAAGACTCACTGGAAGAACTAGGGGAAAACATTACCAATATGAGAAAGCTAATAGCATCTTACACTAGCAAAAGCTAGTTCCATATGCTTCAGGGAGAAATGAAGAACTTCTTGACTGTTCTATAGTAGGTGTTTGGGGGCGGTGGGTCATATTTACTGTCATATAAATTTTTCATTTGACAGCATTTGTGTGTATTTCTGGCTCCTGTCTGGTTCAGGCATGTAACATTCCAGACACAGGGCTTGATCCCATGCAGTCAATGGAGTTAGGGACACTTAACAGCCTTTCTGGAGGCATAGTGGTTTTTCATAGGATCAGGAACATTTGATGAGAATTATTTTACCGTGTAAAGGAAAATGCAGGAAATAGCCATCAATCTTTATTCATAGAAATGTTTTTACTTTATAGGAGTTTAGTCATAGTGAGTCCATGAAGTACTTACTTGCTATGATAGAGTACTGTGCTTCTGTTAAGTTTAACAAACTTGTATGTTTCTTTCTACTGTAGATTGGATCTCTGCATCATGGACTTGGTTGTGTAGGTATTCCTTTTCATATTGATTCTTGCTTTACAAACCACACTAATCAGAAGCGGTTTAATATTCAGGATTATCCCTTACAAAAACTATTATTTTTCTTCTGTATTTTTGACTTTTTCAAAATGTAGGCTTCTTTCAGTTGATTTATCTTTTAAGCAAACTTTTCGCATTGTTGACTTAGCAAAAATATTCTGTCACCTCCTGCTGAAATGGGTTCTTGCTCTGAGGTATAAAGATTTCCTAAGAATTAAAAATTCATATAGTTTGTTTGTTTGTAATTAATTGCCTAGAGCTTTTTAGATTTTGTTTTTCTTATGCTCTGTGTTTTTATTTGTGCATTTTTAATGCAAATTGTCACCACAGTATGTAAGTGCCCTACACAAAAATGAAAATTGCACTGATTCTTCCCCAAAAGCCATGCCTTTCCACCTAGCTCTTACTTTATCAGCTATTCCTAGTATGTTTCATTATTTGTTGTTTGTTTCCTAAAAGATTATTACCAATTAATTTATAACTCTCTTTTCAAAGGTAGATGAATAGAGCAGACATTAAATCCAAATTAAAGTCCTACACAAATTCAATAATATTTCTAAAATTGAATCTCCTTTTGAAGTGTTCCACTTAGTAGTTCTGGAACAGTTTTTATAGTGGGGGTACTGAGAGCCAGTGAACCAAACTGCAAACCCTGTATATAATGGAAACTACTTCAAGCCAGCTGCACCCACTGCACTTTTAGTTCTAGCACTGATGGTTCACCTTATTTTAATCTCAGCCTACCATTGCCAACAGTAGTAAAAACCATTTAAAAATTTATTTTAAGGCAGTGAAATATAAATGCTAATTCCCCATTACTTGTTTTAGCTCTGTACTGTGTTTATAATGTAGCACCTTCTGTCAAAAGAGTAGATGTCATTTTACAAATTTGACTCAATGAATTTTTTTTATTATGATCATTTTCCTTTGCATTTTTTTAGCTTAGGATGATCCAGAGAATGTACTTCCTCATGACTTCTCACTTGCATTGCTTTTAATCTGCTTGCCTTCTGCTGTCCTTGCATAAGCAGTCAACATGGAAGCCTTGTTAGAGTGGTGGAAATCTTTTGTTTCATAGTCTAATGAAAGCTTCTATTAGTACTTCCTAGGTGTATGTTTAGCAATGCCTGCAGACTATGAAAATGCTCTGGGGGACACGACTGTTGATTGTTAGGAATGAAATATTTTCTTTTCAGTTAAATTCCATTTGGAGGTCTCTCTGTAGTTAAGTGTAAATTAATTGGGCTCAGTTTGCTCCTTTGAGTCTGTCATCTTGCAGTGGCAGGTTCCAGGCTGCCAGCCCCAAGGGGAACTCAGTATGCAGCAGTATAACCCACCTACAAGCCTCTCTCTGGTGGGAGCTCATGCCAGCTAGTCCAGCACCAAAAGTTGGCAGGGCTGACCTGGAGGGAAAACTGATTCAACGCCGCTAGCATTCTCTGCCAGCTGGACTCCTGTAGCACAATAGCTAGGTTTTAAAACTGTCCTTCCCTGGCAAAAAAACCCAGAGAATAAGTAACTGATATAATGTCACAGAGGTACTGGGAGTGAAATTCTGGCACAATTGGTGTCAGTGGCAAAGCTCTCATTGATTTCAATAAGGCCAAGATTTCATCCTGTGAAATGACAAAGAGGCCCTGAAGGTGTCCATGTATCAGTTTCTGTATTAAAATATAGGCCATATTATGAACAAATCTTGAGAACCACTGATTTAGAGGAATAGTATGTACTTACTAATAATCTCTGCTTTTCAGCTTCCTTGGCTTAATAAACCATACTCTTCCTGTACAAAATCAGAGGTTGTAAGAAAATAGTTAACTTAAAATAAGAAAAACAAGTCTAGGTGCAAAGGAATATTCTATGCTTTACATGAAAAAATAAATTTAAAACATCCCTTTTTAAAATGATTGGCAGAATAATCTCATTTACATTTGAAAGACATGAAGTCTCAGTAGGTTCAGAATAACTATTTTCTGTAGATGTAGCAGGCAGGGATGTTTCAAGTAAGAAAATGGGAAGTTGTTCTTGGTTTTCTTATCAGTATTAGAAAAGAAGTCAGACTGAAAATGCATTTACTTTTTCCTGATGTACATGCCATCTTACCTTGGTGTCACAAATTGAATTACTAACTCAATGACCGATTTAAAAACAAAACAGAAAACTCAAACCCTGGTGTATTCACCATCTCACAAACGCTGAAATAATTTTGCATCCCCTGTTATTCAGTATTAGATATTTAAAAGGGTGCCGGCAAGCAGAAACACTTTTGTTCTGTGATCACACATTCTGCTTTATTTTACTCAATGTTTTACAGCTATACAAACTAGGGATTTCTCCTGCTCCCATTGAAGTCAGTATCAAAACTCCCATTGGCTTCAATGCACAGGATAGAAGTCCCTACAGAATATCTGACATAATGATTTTTATGTTGTGAATCTTTTGCAACTCTTCAGCAGGTATATCTGTGTACTTATATTATTCATCCTTTGATGAAAAACAGTCTATTATTGGTCATAAAAAGCTAAGGATATTAGAAATATTAGCATAGGCATAAAGACTTAAGGCAAGAAAGGCACTTTTTATTACCTGATTTCAGCATTGTACTTTTTCTGTATACCGTAGGTTCTCTCTTTACCCCACCGGAGACTTGTTTGTTACTGTAGGCTGTTTGAAGTTCCAGATCCAAATAAACCTCAGAAGCTTGGTCTGCACCAGCGAGAAATATTTTTATTTAATGATCTCCTTGTGGTATGTATTTTCAGATACAATGTACTTTTTTAAGATAAGCCTATATTAGTACAGAGATTCTGATAAGTAGAGAGACTTCCTAAGTATACTAAAAAGTGTGTGGACAAAACTGTATTTTCATTGCTAGATTTCTGCTGCCATGTACGTGTTTATCTTGCTTTAGAGGGAGACAGGTTAAACTTTGCCCTGATATTCTTATCAGCATATTTTTGGCACCATGGCTGAAGGCTTTTTTTGCTAGAGAGCTTTACTAGCACTATCAACCAGGTTGTCTATGACATGAGGAGGAGGATTTTCTTGCTTTATAAGGTCAGCTTTCTAAAATGAAAATACTTTGTGCAGATCGTGCTAGGAGCTGGGGGCCACACTTTTAAAGGTAGTTAAGTGCCTAAGGTGTAGATGACCACCTAACAGGACTTCCAGAAGTGCCTAGGTGCATACCTTCTATTGATTTCAGTGGGATTTATGCACTTAAGTGCATCTTTAGGCACCTAAATACCTTTAAAAACCTGGCCCTTGTTCCTTCCTGGAGGTCAGCACTATCTCAATGGAGCTTGGTGCTTTGAACTCCCATTGATTTCCATGGGAGTCAGGGCACTGAAAGCCTCTCAGGAAGAGGCCATATGTGCTAAGAGACACAGCATTATGGATCTGGATTTGAACAGCTGTAAACTAAGGATTTTGTATTCTCTAGTTATCTGGAAAATAGGTTCCTTCTCATCCCATACGTGCACATACACACCCCTTGGAGAAAATAGAAGAATTTAGTTTATAAGGGGAGGCTCATGTCTGAGCAGTGAGTATGTCAATGCAAATATGCTGAATTTTAGAAATTGAGCTCTACTAATTGAGTTTCTTATAATAAATTAAATCAGTTCTAGCAAATCGACAGAAAAAATGCCTGGTGTTAGGTCTATGTATTGCTTACATGAATATCATTAATATCTCATAACATCTAAGCCCGTCATTTTCCCCAGGCCTTTGGTAAAGGATACCAGGCAGGGTTTGGGTTATTTTTATTATCTGGCTTTAGCTGGTTAGTATTTATTTGAGTCAAGGAGGGCTGAGCACTCCTTTGTTTTGAATTGTGCACTGTTTGATTTATTTGTAGGTTGGACATCCAGAGGATGGGACAGGAGCCTGGATTTTTATTAATTCAAATGATTTAAAAAAATAAGAGTCCTGAATAAAATCAGACACCCTATTTAAAATCCAAATTGTGTTCTAGTAATCCATGAATATGACCTTGAGCCTCAAATAGTCTAGGAAGAGTTCATGTCCAATTGCTCAGAACCACTGATAATCCCCTGAATACATGTAATCTATGATTTTCTTTGAAACCTGAAGATTCTTTCTAATTACTGCTGTTAGTTATCAGAAGATAGTTTGGTACAATAGTTTATTGTTGCAGAAAATATTTGTGATAGTTCCAGTTTACCTGTTCTAAAAAAAGGTTCATCTAGCTACTGAGATAAAACAGAAAAGGGTAATTATACCTGGCTATTGATCTTTGTTCTGAATCATAATACATCTACTGATGTGTCTGTTCACTTGAATATAAGTTGAGTATATTGAAATACATTTTTACAGTTAATTTTCCTTCCCAGCACACATTTAGTTTGACCCAGTGTTTTTTAAAAATACAAATAAAAAGAGTGACAGCTTGGAAGTATTTGGTTGAATTACTTTCAAAAACAGGAACACTTGTAGTACTCTGTAGTCTGAATTTATTTTGGTTTTTACCTGGAGAATTTAGTTGGTTGGATATTGTATGCAATATCTTGTTGTGAATGGTAACATAAAGGTACACTGTCTGCTCATTATATATAATTTGTACTCTTACTCGGGGCTTGAACAAAGCAGACTTTCCTTTAAAAATGGGAAAATAACCTTCAAATCCAAATGTGATCATGAGTGTAAATCAATGCAACATTGTCATCCTCAATCTGCAAACATTCTGTTTTGTCTTCCTTAGTCTGATGCCAATAGCTTTGCCAAATTGTATCAGAGAGAAAACTGACCAGAGTCTCCTTAGCTAGCAGTGAACTAGGTCAGTTTTATTCTGCTGCAACTTGAGCAAGCTGTGAGCTGCCGCAAAGGCAGGTATTGGATCTAGTCACTGGTGGAGGAGGTCCCAAAAACAGAGGCTAAAGAGGAGTAGGTGATTAGATATTATTTGTATTTGTTTAATGCCTAGAGGGCTCAGTCAAAATCAGGATTCCAGTGTATTATGCACTGTACAAACACAACCTAATCAGACAAGACAGACCAAAGGTAAGAGTGGAATCACAGGCACAGGAAGGTGAAGAGACATGGCCAAAGTCACACAGCAGTAGATCTCGGAATAGAACCCAAGTCTCCTGAGTTGCAGTACAGTGTCCTGTTCCACCACGCTCCAATCTCACTGTAGCCCAGAGGACAGAGAGGAAAAGCTCCTTCTGCCATCTAGCAGCCAGAAGGGATATATGCTTCAGATTTAGCAGATAAGCCGAACAGGAGGCAACAAAAGATAATCATAGAAGATTAGGGTTGGAAGGGACCTCAGGAAGTCATGTAGTCCAACCCCCTGCTCAAAGCAGGACCAACCCCATCTAAATCATCCCAGCCAGGGCTTTGTCAAGCCACACCTTGAAAACCTCTAAGGATGGAGATTCCATCACCTCCCTAGGTAACCCATTCCAATACTCCACCACCCTCCTAGTGAAAACGTTTTTCCTAGTATCCAACCTAGACCTCCCCCACTGCAACTTGAGACCATTGCTCCTAGTTCTGTCATCTACCACCACTGAGAATAGCCTAGCTCCATCCTCCCTGGAACCCCTTTTCAGGTAGTTAAAGGCTGCTATCAAATCCCCCTCATTCTTTTCTTCTGCAGACTAAAGAAGCCTAGTTCCCTCAGCCTCTTCTCAAACAAATCCTACAAACAAAGTCCACAGACCACACACTGATAGGAATCCTATCCTATTGTCCCCTGTCAGTTGACTCAGTTTTTTATCTGAGAGTTGCTTCTGGACTAGTGAGTGGTTTAGTCCTTGGGTTATTTTGGGTACATCTACATGGCCCATGGAAGCAAGCCTCCCAGCCCAGATCGACAGATTTGGGGTGACTCTCTAAAAATAGTTGTGTAGACAGCACTTCGAAGTTGTGGCTCAAATTGGAGCTCAGACTCTGAAGTCTCAGAAAAGAGGTGGCAGAAGTAGCGGGGAGGTTCGCTCCTGCAGTTGTGTAGACATATCCTAGATACCTGGGAAACCTCTCAAGCTCTACGTATATGTAGAGTCCGGTGTGGATACAAAATTTGTATTCACATCCAGTATGCAAACGTGGTCCTCGAATATAAAGTGGATATCCACAGATTTGCAGGGCTCTATGTAGGAGGAGGTGAGAGGGAGTAAATAGGAATGAGGGTGAAGGGTGGCAGAGGAAGGAAAGAGACTGAGAGATAAGGTAATAGAAAGGAGAAATAGTCAAGTACTTAGATTTTGGTGGGGAGTAGGAGAGACAGACAGCTATTTGGTGGAGAAAGGGAAGTAAGAGGTCAGAGGGAGAGAGAAAGCAGAGAAAACAGTCTGAAAATAACTAAAAGATAAACTCTGATCTAGGATAGAGGAAAAGGTGTAAGACAAGCATGGGAGACATAGCAAGTTTCTGTTGAATGACATACTGTGACCCGTCCATGCCTAGCGTAGCCACCTGAAAATGCCAAGGTCAGGGCAGGCTGTAAAAGGAGAGCAGATTCTCCCAACACTGGTGGATGACACTGAAGTCAGACTTCCCAACCAGCCACAAACAATGCTTCTGATTTCCCACACTGGTTATCAAGAAGCCAAAATAAAAATATACACAGCCCCCTTTACTGCATTTCAGTCTCTGGCTCCCAATCGGCCACTAGGTCCAGTAAAGAGATTAATTATTTAAAACTCTATGCTCTTTACCAAAAAGGTTTCTCCTGCCCCCAAAGGGTCAGCCACAATACCAGATCAATATAAGTTTGGATCTTACCCAAAATACCATGCTGCCAGCCAATCCTTTAGTAACTAAAACTAAAGGTTTATTATAAAATAAAAGAAACCAACTATAAGAGAAATGTTAAAGGATTAAAGCAATCAGATACATACAAATGATTGGAAAGTCCATATACATCAGGTTTCTAGTAGAATTGTGGAGTTTGCAGGCGTGTATAATCCCCGTGGTATACATCCAGTACCTGGATGGGTCTCAGTCCTTTGTTTCACAACTTCAGTTCAGTTCAATTGTAGATGAGTTGATCCAGAGATAGGTGAAAACTAAAGACAAAATGGATGTGGGACAGCTGCCTTTTCTGTCCTTTGGACTTTGCCATGCTGCTTGTAGAAATTTTACAGAAACAAGATGAAGTCTAGAGTCACATGAGTAAGTCCTCATCGGGTACTCATCGGGTATATCCTTGGCTTCTCCCCCTGGCCCATTGTACCTGTGAGTTTCCTTAATGGGCCATTAAGCAGGCGCTTGTTCTGCAGCCATCCTGTCTGGGGGTGTCGCCCAGAAACAGCACTATTTGAAATACTGCTATATCAACCATGTCCATAATTTCCATTATACACATAACACATGAACATAAACATCATCATCTTACTTAGCACATTATAGCCTTTCTAATGGTACCTGACACAGCATATCTCATATTAATTATTATGATTTTGACATACTGATGTTAAATAATATAATAAATGCCCCCCCCCAATCCAGCCAGCATGACACATACATAAGCTAATTGCAAGTATGTTTCAATTAAATACATTATACAATAATCAATATGTAACTGTTTCATTTTTTTTAAGTTTTAGGGACAGTGGCCTTAGGAGACATGTTAACACACAGATATTTTCACCCCAAGTCTTCTGGGTGGTAGAGGTCATGTAAATTTTTCAAGCCTTGTTTATCTTTCTACAAGTGAAGGTTGTAAAATCATATCCAAATATACCAGTTCCAGTGCAAAAAAAAAAAAAAAAATGAAAGTAGCAAATAGTTATTGTATTGCAGGCCCGAAGCTGCCTTTGGCAAAAATAAATAAATAAATACATTCTGATATGCTAGTACCAAGAGTAATTTAAAGTAGTGTGTATAGAATTGTTTAACTATTATAGGTTATTGTTTTCCACTGACATTCAGATTAAAGAACACATTCTTATTTGGTCTGTTTTTTTAATCAATATTTTCAGGTCACCAAGATCTTTCAAAAGAAGAAGAATTCAGTGACGTACAGTTTTCGACAGTCCTTTTCCCTCTATGGAATGCAAGTTCTTCTTTTTGAAAATCAATGTAAGTCTTTTTTTTCTCTATTTTTAGTTTGCCCTGCATGGTTTTCTGATATCAGGTTGAAGAGCTGCTCATCAGTTTCTTAGGTCTAGGAGTGAAGTCCATGTGTACTGGAACTAACCCTAGAATTAAATAAAAGATGCTCTTTGAAAGTAGCAGGCAGCAGGACTGTTGAGAGACTTCTGCCATAAGGCTAGGCGTCACATCTTACTCAGAATGGTGTTTCTGAATGCAGTGAGGACGGATTTGGTGTATCCATTTCTGACCTTCAGCTGCAATTAACAGAACTGTGTTTACATATAGTTCTAAATGACTGTGGGAGAGATTTGTGTAAAGCAGTCTCTCAAGTCACTGTTTGTTTAATTAATATCTTTACTGATTTATAACTCATCTCAGAACCTAGGGAATTCGCATAATTTAAAAGACAAATACAAAAATATAGTTAGATGAAGATTATGTGTTAAAAACCTGCATCTTGTGTCCCCAGATATTCCTGGGGTAATTTAAATGCTTTGCTGGTCAAATGTACCAAATTCGGTCTCCAGGAGACAGCCAAAAGAGGACTTCCATATGAATAACTTGCCACTGCTCCTGGAGTCCAGGAACCAATAGCAATCTAGCAGCTAGTACAGC
Organism: Emydura macquarii macquarii; assembly: GCF_026122565.2. Taxonomy (NCBI): domain Eukaryota; kingdom Metazoa; phylum Chordata; order Testudines; family Chelidae; genus Emydura; species Emydura macquarii. The sequence goes on along the minus strand of NW_027131105.1, from coordinate 2,054,940 downwards.
TGGCTCTATGGGACATAGGTGGTCTCTCTGATATTTGGTACCCAGACCCATGTATGGCTTTATAGATAATAGCCAAAACTTTGAACTGCATGACAAATCCAGTGCAATTCAAGGTTATTGTGTACGATAGTTTCTGATTTCTCCCAGGTGTTCCATGCCTGCCATTCCCATAACCCCTGAAAATGAGGCCACATTATCAAATGGCTTATCCAACTAAAGAAACAAGTTGGTGTATTTTACATGAGCTGAAGAATCTGGGTGATTTTAAAGGGTTACAGTTATGGTTTATTACTATAATTTAGCCTTGAAGTTACCAAGGCATGAATTACTCAGATACAGTCCACATCAGACAGGAACGTTTATAGCCTGGTCATAGATGAAAATAGGTGTCAGATGCCTTTGCTATCACCTGGGCATCCAGAAGCAGCCTTGGATCTAATACAACTGCAAACCACACAGGCAAAGATCAGACACGCCTAATTCTATTGATGCTTCCCCATGTCTTTTGCAATCAATAAACCTCTTGGCTCCTGTCCACATCCTCACTTCTGGGTAAACATAGAGACCCATGGTATCTTGGAGTCAGTGGAAATGAGACATAGCTGTGAGTGCCACCCACCAACTGATGCTGCTGCAGCCCAAGCCATCTCACTATCTATCACCTTTGCAGAAGTGCAGACACACTGAATGGAGGGGTGGCAGGATGGGACCCTGCAGATTTGAGACTAAGGCCTCTTAGAGGGAGAGGGGCAGACCCAGAAAAGAGGATGTCATCTCCATTCTTCAAAGATCTTGCAGATGAGTTAACAGAATCAGTCACAGTCGTAGCCCTGATGTGGGATTGTATGAACCCGTTTCCTTGTTGGAAAATAAAGCTTGATCAAATTTTTAAAAACTGTCAAAATCAAAGTATTTTTCCAAAGACGTTTAAAACGAATGTGTGCAGCCAACCTGTGTGTAAGCTACTGTTTATGCACAAAGAGCTCAGAATGTGCAAACTGTACACCTCAATGGGGGAAGAGAAAGTCTATTCCCCTGTGATCTGTGAAACTCATTGTCTGCTCTCACCCACAGGAGTGTTACTCAAAGTATTGCAGGGCCAGTAGAGCAGGCAAGTAACCAATACCAAACTATCCAGTAAATCTGCATGTTGCAGCTGTCAGAATCAACTTGTTCACAGGGAAGGGAATTCATGAGCATTCTGAGGCCAGTGTCACTAATGCAAAGGGAGTGAAAGCTTTCAATTTGGCTACTGCTGAGTCGACTAAAATTATTGGCATTGCACATCTTAGAAGGGTAAAATATATTATGGGATTTGTTGGCTTCAGAAAAGGAAATATGGCATTTATCTCCAATGCATAAATAGGCCACAAATCATTTTTTTAAAATGTTAAGGTTGGCAGCATATTTTCAGTGTAGTCTAGCTAACACACATTTATGTCAGTGTTTGCTGCTTTAGGAATCTCAGTTGTATTAATAGCAACTCTGGCCTTAGGAGTTTGTTGTTTCTGGAGTTTAGATGGTCTGTGTAGTAGAGCTGATATATGCAGTTCACTAACTTACATTTCTGTCTAGGTGGCATAGTTAACAAGTTGCCTTACTTTTCTTTGCCCGGCTGTTATGAAGGTCTTATGAAGGTTTTAAGCACTTTTTCTGCTTTATAACTGACTAGTTAGTTGGCACATCTTCCACCCAAGAAAGGTGAATAGTCTGATTTCCCTTTTTGTTGAAACTATAATTTGGCTGATGCATATGTCTTTGTGCAACCTGTAGGTATAGACCTGTAGATTTGACTTCGCACTTTCTAAGACTATGTAATTTATTTATTTTTTTTGGAACACAGTGATCTTGGCAGCTGGGGTTAGATATTGTCTCACACCGGATGGTGTTTCTTGAGTGAATGACCATGAGAGAGGATTTGTTGTTCTGCTTAAAAAGAAATCTACAATGCTTGAATTCCATTTTGTTGTGCACTTGGAAGCACCCTGTATTGGAGTAATGTATGTCAGATTATGGACTTTTATACATAGAAGAGCTGTGATCCTTCTTTGAGTATTTACTTCAGTATTCAATTTGGGGACCGTTTCCTGATCAATAAGGTCAGATGGTTCAAGAAAGAAATTTTATTCAATTGCACGTTTCCAGGAGTCAGCACTTCAAGCAAAACCTGAACTAGTTTTCTGTAGTGGAGAAAATCTTCATTATGCATATATGTCTCTGTGTGTATCTTTCTGCTCAATTGGCAGGTGTTCATAAGACCAGCTGTTAAGACCTGCTATGTTAGACTTGCAGCTGGACTACAGGCAGTTAGTCCAAGAATTAATATGCTGACAATATGATAAGCAAGGGCAGTTTGCTCCATCATTTACAGTGGGCTTTAATTAGATGCCCTGAAACTGATCCCCATGGTTGTAAATAAATGTCAGGATGTCACTGTTTATGCCCTACAGAAAAAGCACATTTTTACTCCATCCCTTAAGCTTTTTAGGCTTTCTTTCTGTTATGTCCACTATAATTCTATACCTAAGTGTTATATTTTCAAGGTGGCCTTGATCTACTATCTCAAACTACATCTGTAAATTTTGCACTTACAGTTGTTTGCACGTGCAGACTGGATAGTTGTTCATCTGACTGATTTGCACCTGCAAAACCAGGCTGTTAGCATGCTAGCAATTGCATGTGCAAAGATGACAGGCATCATTTGCGAGAAAGTTTTGAAAATTTGGTCCATAACAAGTAAAAAGATTAAACTTAATCAATTTATAAAATATATCATTGTTTCCAATCTACTGAATGAAATTAGTGTGACACACAATGTGTGTATGCATCTCTGTCTTTATAGTTCAATATATATCAATAGATTTCATTTGTTTGCCTACTACAGTATTGTTTAGATCTTTGGTAATGTTATGTTTAATATTTTCATTTAAACTAGACTAGCTGCTTTTTTTTTTTTTTTTTTTTTTTAAATCAAGATTACTGACTGGGATTTATTTTATTTTAGACAAGGTTAGTTTAGAACTTAAATAGGTTGGCCCTTTGAGCAAATCAGCCAAACCTCAAACCTGTTTTGCACTGACATTGCTACTACAAACAGATTTCATTTTTTTGTGTTATAATTGTCCATGTGGATATTCAGTGAGATTTATTTTCTTTTAGAAAATATATCTGTGGTCCTGAGCAGGTAAAATGGCCTTCTGACTTTCTTAATGTGATAATAAAAAATCCTTTTCTCGGACATCTGTCCAAGGTTTGGAAATGTTAACAAAGAGAATTCATGAAAAAATAAGTAAAAATTAAAGAGAATAAAATTAAAGAAAATACAAATAATTTGATCTCGTCTTTTCTTCCTCCCCATTCCCCCAGATTATCCAAATGGCATACGGCTCACATCAGCTGTTCCAGGAGCAGATATCAAAGTCTTAATAAATTTCAATGCACCGAATCCTCAGGATAGAAAGAAATTTACGGATGACTTGAGAGAGTCTATTGCAGAAGTTCAAGAAATGGAAAAGCACAGAATAGAGTGTAAGTACAAAGGTACATATAATAGAGCATTTTCAACTAATCAACATTAGTACACCTGTTTAAGATATATAGATAGATAGATAGATATCTATCTATATATATTAAAATAATAGACAGGATTTAAGGCTCAAAATAATGTAGCTCTCCTTCTTCTGTGGCTTTGATATTATTTTAGTGATAAACAGTGATTCCTAAATCTCCTGCCAGGATCTTTGACTGGTAGCTAGTGTAATACTAAGATCAAGTGTAACTGCAATGGAAACATATCTTAAGCACAAGCAAAAACTGACTGATGAGTAAATAGAGGTGGGTCTGTACCAAATAGGGTAAATAACTTGTACTGTAAATGTTAGGTCTATTTTAATTGGCTTAATAAAAAGAGGTACAGTAGTGTCTTTTGGAGATGGAATTTAGAGGAAGTTTCACGTATTTTCTTAATATCAAATTTTTATTCTTTTGAAAAGCGTCATGTTTTCTGTTGCTTTCAGTAGCCATTGTGCAAATTAACATACTGGAAGTTGCAGATGTATATCTGCCTAAACATAGGATTTTATATTATATTTCTCCAGTATGTGACATCCTTTCACTGCAGATGTTATGTTATAAAGCCATTGGGACAGAGATCAAGTCATCTTCTATGTACAGTTCAGCTCCAAAACAAACTGACATCTCTGGATGAATAATGATGTTTGGTTTGTCGTGTCATCAGTTCCACTTCATTATAGTCAATAACTATGAACTGTACAATCATTCTCTTTGTTTCAGCTGAACTAGAAAAACAGAAAGGGGTGGTACGTCCAAGCATGTCCCAGTGCTCCAGCCTGAAAAAAGAATCAGGCAATGGGACGCTGAACAGAGCCTGCTTGGATGACAGCTATGCTACTGGGGAGGGACTGAAAAGGAGTGCACTCAGCAGCTCCCTTAGAGACCTCTCGGAAGCTGGTAAGCACCACATTTATTCCCTGCTCTATAGACCAATGCATACAAAGAAGCGTGATGGCTAGATAGAAAAATAAGATCATTTGTGAATGGTGACCATATAAAGAAGTAATACAGAAAGTTTAACTATTTGCTTTTTTAACATTTGTTGGTTTTATTGTTGGGTTTGGTTTTTTTTTATTTTACCTTTGCTGTACTGAACAAACTCTATTTGAAAATATCAAACTGTTATAGCTTGCTATGTATACTTTTAAAGGAGAATGAAGACAGAGAAAAAATTGTAAGTGTATTATAGAAAAATGGTTGACTAGTGCTAGGAATAACCCACTTAGATTTCCTTTCTTTTTTCTTTTATTTTTGTCCTCCTTGTTAATGTAGACTTAGAAAGAAAACACTGAGGTCCCTGTGCAATGACTGCTTCCTGTGTATTTCGTGCTTAAGTGTACCCATGTACTACATTGATGAATGAAATTGAGTGAAGCCCTACTAAATTCTACCTAGCGTGATATAATTCAGTTATATTGTGTGACTTATGCTATCCCATTGTATTATGCACAACATAGGTCCTAATTCTTGTTGAAGCTGTAGTTTGCAAAATACTATTGCCAGAGTATTAGGAAAAGCCCTGCTGGGCACTGAAGTAATGTCCCCAAGACTCACTGCTGCTGCTGTGGCTAAAATTGGAACTGACTGATCTAAATGGGGGTTTTCTAAGTATTTATACATTTAAAAAAAAAAAAAAAAAAAAGGAATGGAAAGAGTGGTATGTCCCTGTTTTTATTTCATTTTATTTGTTTATTTACTACCAGCAATTTAATTATTAGTAATTAGCACCATCATGTTCTCCAGACTTCCAGGGGTAAATGTTCACCCCTGTTTACAATGTTAGGCACACCGTTCCTGTTATTGCTAACAGAAGTTGTACCTGTAACACCATGCACGCCACACTAAAAGTACCCATAAGAGTAGCAGCAGTTGGATTAAAATAGAGTTTTATCTGTCTGTATTATTTATTTTGATTTGTTCTTTAAGTGCTGTATCATTTACAGTGTAGGCATAATTTTTAATACTGTGTATATCTTGAATAGTTAGCCCCGGTTAGCCTTTCCTTGTAATATCAAAGTGGAGGTTTTTGCTGTGCTGCAGTAAATAAAACATTTGATAATTGAATATGTAGTGTGGGTGTGCTTGTGTGTATGTGTGCTTGTGCGTGTATGTGTATGTATACGTATACATATACATACACACATGCCCCTATTTTATCACTTGTTTACACTCTCTGTTTATACCCATCTATATCCATCTACCTCAGTAAAAGACATATGGCCTGATCCAAAGCCCGCTTCAAGTCCATGAGAGTCTTTCCATTGACTTCAGTGCGTGTTGGATCAAGCCCAAGTCTTCATTATTAAATCTAAGCGATAAGGATACCTTCACCATCTTTTGTTTTTGTCATTTTAAATTAATTTAGAATGAGAACAGCCATGTTACTGGATGTGGGAGTTTCACAGCTATACAAACCAATTTGCGTGGTTCCTGATTAACTCTTTTCATCCCATAGGAATTTTCCATCACAGTCTTTCAAACATTGTCATGTACTAAAATCCCTTTAGGGGGTTATGTGCAGTAAACAAGATGAATTCCTCTTGACCATGAAAACATTTCATATTTTGAAACCACATGCCTGCTGTTGGCATGCTCATTACCGGTAGTGATTTTTTCATGATAGAAAGTAGAAATCATTTACAGACTGGAGGGTTTATCAATGAATGTATTAAACCCAACTAAACTTAATTTTAACATTTACCCATTGACAGTTATGGAGAGCTTCTGTTTGGTCTTGTGCAGTGCAATTAACTTGAAAAATTATACACCTGTCACTTGATTTAGGTTAATAAAACATCATTTTCAGTCCCTGGTTATATACCACTATTTCTGTGATATATCAAAATCACTGTAGTGAGATTACAAGTTATCTCTTCTAAGGTTAGCTTACTTGGGGGGGAGTCACTCTGTTTTAGTATGGAACAGATGAACTCTAGAAAAATCACTGGAAAATGTACCAGTTAGTAGAGGCACTGTGGCCCAGTGACTGTACCAAAGCACGAGACATACAAATAACTACTGAAAAAGGTGGGCTGAAATTAGTGCATCCTAATTCTTGATGTTTGTACTGTCATGGAATGAAATATAGGATTATAAAGAAAGACAATGTGGGTGTATCCTGTGTGTGTACGTGTGCTTGTGCGTGCGTGTGTGTATGTTTAGAAAATGGGGATTGTGGCCTTGATTTTTAAAGAATTTCCCTAATTGTTTTTGTAAAAATCCAATTTTACACGTACAAACTGAATATTTACATTTGCACAGAGTTTGGTGCATAATTTCCTAATCAACATTGCAGAGGTGTCAGAAAATGTGGTTCTATGAAAGAGGAATCTTATTTTATAAAGAATGTTTTGACTATGCAGATTTCTGATGAAACTGCAGTTTGGAAAATATTAGCTAATTTCCCCTTACCAGAAGTTGTTATACCTATCACAAAGGAGGAGAAGTAGGGAAAAGTACTTTTAAAATGTTTTCCATGCTTGAAAAGGAAAAAAAAATTTAGTTTCTCAGATCTAAAGAGAGAAATGATTTTTGGATCCTTTCACCTCCTAAAAGCAGAAAGTGGTTTTTGGAGAGCAATACTTCAATTCCCCAACAAGGAAACAATATCTGATATTAACCAGGTACTCTTTGCTGGTGGCTGCTTTTCCATTTATATTTGCATGAAACCATAAGTTGTATTTGCAAAAATTAAGTGAATGAGGGTTTTTTGGTTTTAATGTTAGTATTTAATAATCCTTATCTTGTTCTCTCTGATTTGATATCTGCTGCCAGGGAATAAAAATTGGATATGGAAACCGGCAGCCAGCTGGGTTACAAAATGTGAATGAGTCAGAAGCATTTAATGTTTCATCCTTTTTCAAATATGAAAAATGTGAGCATTTTTGTTGCTCATAACTGAACTGCCAAATGATTAGCAGTCCACTGAAAAATAGTCAAGAAAAAAGCATACATGTTTACCCTAAAATATAGAATTCCAAATTCCCACATAAAATATTAGAAGGAAACAAAATACAAAATGCAACTAGAAAAGTTATGGATTGTGCAAACTCAGAGAACATTGGACAATTCCAAAGCTTTCTTCCATTTATGATATTGAAATGGGCCTACACACAAATATGAAAGATGAAAACTACCCCATCACAGTTGGTACTTGGGGAAAGATGGCTTTGTGGTTAAAATACAGGACTGGGAGTTAGGGTATGTGGGTTTCTGATTCTATATCTGACACAGATTTCATGGGTGACTTCAAGCAAGTCACTTATAACCTGATTTTCAGAAGTGCTGAGCACCTGTAGCTCCCAGTGACTTTTTATAGAATTGGGAGCGCTCATCACCTCTGGAAATCAGATCCTTAACCTCTTTATGCCTCATCATATCCCTTTGTAAAATGGTTACAAATATTTACCTTCCTCTCAGAGGTATGGGGAAGCTTGATGCACTCCTACTGGTAACATGCTTTGAGATACGTGCTACAGAAATGCAAGGCTATTGTTCCTACAACTACAAGCCGACACTGTTTCTGTTAATCTCAGCAAATATCCCAAATACTCATACTATAATAATATACAAGTACTGACTGGCATTAAGGGACAGCAAAAGTAAAATATAGCCCCAGTGTAAAAATAGTCCCTCTGTTTATTGTATATTGCCCCAAACCTCATTGGTTGTTTTTTCTTTTCCACTGTTCCTGCCCTTGAAACCAATATATGATGGTTTTTATTAATCCTTTGTATTATTTTCCAGTTTTCCTCTTGCCCACATTTTACCCTCTGGGGCAAGACTATGGGGATCTTCATTACCCCGTGTGTTTCATGTAGCTGCAGAACCCTTACCCACCAATTGAAGGAGTCTTTAAGGGAATGGTTCAGGCTCTAAGCTCCTCCCTCATCCGCATGATGCTCTCTACTCACTCTTCTCCCTTTGAAGTGGAAGGAGGCAACAAAAACACTATTTGGGGTAGGAGACATTAGAGCTCTTCTCCTGCCTTAGCAAACGAGCCCTCCGGGGGAGTAGAAGGGCTGAATCTGCTCCCACAGAGAAAGTGCTGCTGCAGGGGAGATGCAGGACCAGAAGGCCACAGTTGTCCTCTTTCTTGGCTATCATTGTCATCTTCTTTCAACCCCATTGGATGTCAGTGATGCCTGGCATGGTACTCGTCTCTAGATGTGTGTACCCTTGCCTGCTTCTATTGATTCTCATCACATACCCCATTTTTAACCAATGGATTCTTATGAAAAAAAATCCAGTACCTTGTGTTTATGTAGATATCCAAAGTATTCTGCAAAATACATATATTCAGGGATCACCCATTCATTCCCCCCTGAAATACAGCCACCACCAACAGTACTCCACTGGGCTATAGAGGGGAAATTATTCACTTCTCCAAAGCAAGGGAAATTTAGGTAGGCAGTATGTAATTACCTGCATTGGAATTTGACCAGTATGCCAAAGATAACACTCCTTATGTGAGGAGTGCCAGGAGTTTTTTAATGATCACAAGTTGTCAAGACCCTAATTGCGTACCTCATTGAAAAGACAGGATTAAAAAGCCCCTAGATGTGCTCCTTCCAGATTACAGTTGAGGCACATCAGTGAGGTAGTATTGGGCAATTTGGACTACCTCTGCAAGTGTAAGGCCTGGCCTCTGAATAACTAGATGGCAATAGTTTCCACTACCATGAATACCATTTTCACAACCTGCTGAAGCAAGTGCAGTGATTCATTATTTGTTAGATGGCTGTTAAAATAGTTTGCTTTACTAAGAACAAAATTTGAATCTTTTCCCCAAACTGAATCACAAGAAGTTTCCTTGCTCTCAGTATTGGCATAGAGCATGTAGACCCAAGAAGTAAAGCACAGTAGTGGCAACTGAAATATTTAACATTTCCTGTAACATTCTACATATCTGAAAGATCAGTTTCTGCAAGGACACAATGGATTTTCATTCATGATACCCTGCAAAAGCTCAGAGAATTTGCAAGTTTCTGTAAGGATAGTCTAATTTCTAACTGTTTCCACTAGAGTTTAAAGTGTTCTTGTTTGTACAGGTGGAGGTGTGTTGCAGTAGTGCACCTTAGTGATACTTACTCAGAAACAGCATACAACCTATCACAGTCCATTATCAACCACAACAGCAGTGAATTGGTCAATGGAACCAGAATTTAACTTTACAAAGAGAGGAATGAGAAACCATGTTGTATAATGACCTTCAAAAATATTTAAAGTAAAATAGAATTTTCTGAGCCCAATTAGTGATAAATTTGATAAACACCACCTGGTTTTATAGCACAGCAGTAATAATCATTCTAATGTAAGGTTATGCTATATGTATAAGCTGAATGAGCTCCTTCCATCCTGGAGGTACCATTTTCCTGCAATGCCTTTTGAAGACTGCAGCTCAATTAAAACAAGTTAAGCTGGGATGGATGTAGCACTGAAGAATAGTTTGTAATAAAACAATCCTATATTGGCAAGGGGAATACTCTGTAGACTCTAATAGGTCATTTCCATTTCTGATTATCTGTCTACAACCTATAGTGAACTTGTTTCATTTTGTTTTTAAGAAACTAAGTCTTTGCTCTTGGAAGAACTTACCAGAGGACTCTTTACTTTACAGTACTATTTAGTGATTATATGAGGGTTATTATAGGTATCACAAATAAGATATCACTTTTTTCTGCTAGTGTGCCTTTGCCCACAGTCATCTTGGATGAGCATCTATCTATGTACCTATCTGTCCACGTATACTACATTCATTATTGTGGCATCTGAGCATTTTCACTCCTGCTTTATCTTCAGCAGGAGACCTGAGGTTTTCCTATGTTCCTTTATTCCTGGCCACTTTTATTCACCTATGCTAGTTATCCTGCTCCCCACATAATAGCCACCATTGAATCGGGAGATGGGTATCCTCCTTCAAGATTGTGGATTGGCTAGCAGGAGTGATTTGATTGTCACAATCAGCACCATAACTACCAATAAACCACGAGCAAAATTCATCCCTGACTAGGCAATAAGAATTCTAAGATAGTCATGTTTTCGAGCAAGCTAAAACTGCAGTAAGGAATATACCACAAAGATTTTGGCAAAGAGTTCTTCCAAAAGAATTGCTCATTTGCAAACACATAATCTCAGTTTACAGGATTTATGTTGAGAACTATGAGCTGTTGCAAAAGCAGGACCCTCAGCCATAGCAAGGGGGAAAAAATATCTCGTATCCCTCTCCAGCAACACACTTTGGAGCAGGAATGGCAGGCTTCAAAGAGAACCTGTATCAGGCCTTCCTATATAAGAGGGAGGTTTGCTGTGACACTAGGCCTTTAAGAAAAGTGATGGGGCATCGAGAGAGAAATAAGGAATGCATGTGGCTTTGCAGATGCTTGGAGAAGATGGCCACTCCTCACAAAGACGGGGATGATGATAGCTTTGTTTGATCATCCCCCAAACAGAACATTCTTACATTAGTTAGTTTGATAGCAAACAAGCTAAATTCAGTAACTAGTATATGTAGAGACGCACATTAACTCTGAATTAGCTGGGCAGCCCAGTTATGAAATCTGGGTGCTTAATCCGATATTTGGGCATCCCATATTTAGGCACTGAGGTTCCTAAAACCAGTATTTGGAAGCCAACCAAGGGTTCTATGCGAAAGATTTGGGCAACTAACTTTGGCATCCACCTTAGGAAAATTGGGCCCAACTACCAAAACTGAGACTACATTATGTCAGCCTTAATACCTAAATGTAAAGCACTGCACAGCTAGACAAACAAAATCTAGCCATAATACAATGCTACATTTATGTTTTATCGATTAAAAATTAAGTTTAGTTTTCTTTTTAATTATCATGAAAGAAGATTATATGAAATCCACTGAGGTTCAAAATAAAACATTCAAAGGATGAGAGATATGTTCCTTTCCCTTTCTCCTCCCCACTGAAATCCAGCATGTCCCCATAAATTTAAAAAAAACAAACAACCCACCCACAATCCAACACTGGTTTGAGGAAAACAAATTTATGGACATTTTTGAAAATTTGCTTCTAGGAAATTAAGCAATTTAAAACGCTAGCCAGCAGTGAAAATTATGACCCCACTGCTAAGTGTAGAGATTAAAATATATGCATATTTTAAGATTATTTTTAAAATTGTCATTATTAATGTTTTTTGCTCCAAAACAAAAAATCTCCTTTTTAGGATACATCTAGATACAGAAACTTAATTTAATTAATGGCCTTAAATTTTAAGTTTCTACTGTACTAGTCTAACGTACCCTATAAAATTAGTCCCCTAAGGCCTCTCTAGTTGCGTTTAGAAGCCCTTGTAGTAATTCAGGGAAAGCACATATTTCTCACCCAGGTCTTATCTCAGTTTCTAATCTATGGTATTGCATGTCCTGGGCAGGCAAGCGTGGGCGTCGCAGCAGTGCAGGATCGCTAGACAGCAATATGGAAGTAAGTAGGAAGTTACTGATGTCTAGCTGGATGTGATGATGTGCATTTCAAACCTTTCTTTTATATACATATTTTTTTGCTCTTTTTCTTCTAACATATAACCTGCTTGCCTCAGATAAAATGCATGCGTAGGCTACTCACTTTGTATTATTCCAGCTTAAAAAACACTTATGGCTTATTTTAGACCAAGCACCATTTTTGGTTTCAGCTAACCTTGTTCCCTCTGTTCCTGCAAGCATGGTTAAATGAACATGTGTCCTTTTGCCACCATTTCAGTCTGATCCCAGCCTAAAGACCCACTTGCTCTTTGTTACACAGTACACTGTTCTCTGCTGTTTGATATTTAGCTAAAACTATTGACTTTCATGCTCAGCCATTCCCATTGCTTATTTTCTAGTTAAATTGCTAAATGTATGCAGTCATGACACCATGGAATTGCACAGATAGGGCATGGGAGGAGAAAATGAATAAGACAGATGAATTCAATGTGGATTTCATGAGATTTCATTCATCTTCAAACCATTTATATATACCGTTCATGTTGTTGAATTCAGCTTGCAGATTTTTTTTGTGTTTGCATTAGGTAGATTGCAGTTTAAATCTAGCACTCTATGCTGAAGTACTGCTTTGTCCCCTAATTGTCTTTTAAAAAACCCAAAAATCACCAAAGACTAAGTAGACCATTCAAGATTCAATAGTAGGGAATGTTGGGCTATAGGTCAGAAGAAAACCACCACCTAGAAATCTTATTGAAATGAGTTGTAGAAGTACTGTTGCAATCTAACATATATAATATAGAGTTAGGTTTATGAAGCAGCACAACCCTTCCCTACTGCGGTTTACAATAGGAACAAACTATTTTTAAATTTAAATAAAAAAACCCAAACTATTATGAAATTGGAATGGTAACTGTAACATTTGTTACTGTATGTTCATTTCAGTTTAATTTAATGTAGTTTTAGTTTTTTAGAAAAATGTGACTGGTATTTTAAAATGCATTTTTTATTTATAATAAATTCCTGGATACAATGTCATCTTTCACTGACATTTCTCTTAATTTAAATATAAAATTTTACACTAAAAGAATTGAAAGAGAAAACATATAATGGTTATTAATGTTTATCAGTATTCCAAGAAGGGCATGAATGCTTCAACTGTAACTTGAAGAGAGAAGCTGTCACAAAGAGTAATTCTCCTATAACGCTTAACATAGTCAGCCCATGTGAGCATTTAAGGAAGCCTTAATGGATCAGTGTGAACTTTTTCTTTTAAACATATTTTAAGATTTTTTTTTTAATTTTTATTTCTATTAATTTCTTTTAGGGGTCCATCATTAGCAGTCCTCACACGCGCCGAAGAGCTACATCAACCCGAGAGTGTCCATCTCGCCCTCACCAGACTATGCCTAACTCTTCCTCACTCTTAGGTTCCTTATTTGGTAGTAAAAGGGGGAAGCCACCTTCCCAAGGCCATCCACCATCTGGCCCATCGCAGCAGCCTCAGCATCCACCAGTAATCCCGCATCAGCAACACTCTCAGCATCCTTCTGCCATGCATCATGCAGGGCCAGCTGAGGGGCAGACGCAGGCACAAGTGCACACTCACCATTCGCAGTACTGTCACATGCAGCAGAATCCACCCCCCTATCATCACCATCATCACTATCATCCTCCACAGCACATCCAGCACACGCACCAATACCACCCACATGTGCCCCATTCCCAGCATGTGGCACATTCCCCGCATTCTTCGTACATGCAGCACCCTCATTCACAACATTCCCACCCTCCCCACCCTCCATTGCCCCCTCCTCACCCTGGGCACTCTTCTCATTCCCAACATGCTCAGCATCACCATGGACAGTCAGCTCCTCCTTCCACTTCAACCAGCACTAAGCCCAAACACAGTGGCATCAGCACAATAGTCTAGAACTATTTGTCCTTCTAATAACTGTAGTTTTAAGCACGGTTATAAAGGCACTTAAAGGAAGCAGCAAATAAAACTTTGAATTTTAACCCAGCCAAACAATTTATTTGACTTCTGCAAGCTGAAGGGCTTGCTGTTACTAAATACAACAATTCAAATTAGCGTGATCAATATTGGTTTTACTTACCTGCTCAGTGGAGGCCTGCCTTCTGGCCAGTCATTGATCTTCAATTGCCTTGAAAATATGCTGCTTGCTGAATACAAGTTAAGCTTCTTTTTTTCACCAAATCCCATGACAATTTTACATGCATAATAAAAACTTAACCTATTAAAAAAAGGTGATTCAGAACCAAGTGTTGCATTCTTGCTCTTTTATTGTCAATAGGCAAAAAAAATAAGTAGACCTGATATGGTTGATGAAAGTACGTAAGTAAACTTTATATAATATAAATATATATAAATATATATATACTGTATAGTTTAACATTTGTGCTTGGAAAGCAAATTTTTCAGTCCACAAAACTAGCAATATAGATTTTACAAGGAATTACAATTATTTGATAGAAGGACAGTAACAATAGATGAATAGCGTATGAAAGAGTAGACCAAAAACTTTAAATGCTAGAAACAAATTTCAGACATTTCAGTATTTTCATTTAAAAGACCTGTAGACATACTAAGATCTCGAAGCAATCATTACTAAAATGTGCCAAGTAACATAGCATTTAACTGTTGTAGTCAAATATTGCTTTGTATAAATTCTTATTTTATTAACATGATAATATCATACGTAATCAGTATTATAACTGCTCTGCTATTTCAGGTAAGCAAACTAGTTAAGATGCAGTAACTATACAGTAGCAACATGGGATGACTATTTACTACTGGTTATCTTAAAGCATTGATTACACAAATTCTTAGACACTTTAAAGGCTGTGATAACTGTGAATTTACATGATCCACATTTCTTTTATATGCATATGATTTTATGAACACATACAAAGAGTTATATGAAAGATGCATGCATACACTGCAAAAACATTCATCTCAAACATGAAAATTACAAACACCCATCCTTCTCAGCCACTTTGTTTTCCTGTTTGCCATGGCTTGCTCTTTTTTTTTTTTTTTTTGCAGTTAAAATAAACAATAGTCTCAGAGTGTTTCCAGATGGAACTACTCTAAAACTTCAAGGTTTATTTTAGTAACTAATATAGTTGGGTTATTAGGTTTTGGTTTGGGGTGTGTGTTGTGTTTTTTGGTTTGGGTTTTTGTGGTTTTTTGTTTTTGTTTTGTTTTGTTTTTTTTTAAGATAACATAATTCTGTATAGGCATATGCTAGCAGCAAAGTGGGGTCACCATTTTAATGATTACATTTGTTAGTTTACAAGTACATAGTACTCAGCAGGCTGAGTTTATGCTCAAATCCTCACTGTCATACTCCAGTTAGTTGCAAGACATCATATAAAAGCAGGCTGTGCTGTTGTTGCTTATGTGTTGTAATCAAGCTGTTTGCAAATTCATATGAGATTTTGTATCCCTGAATCCCATACAAAGTCATACATGGATCATACTTTGTAGTTTCAGCATTTTGAGCCACTGCAAGGACTTTACACCTAAATGGTAGAAACAAAGGAACCACAGCTGCAAAACTGGCTGCACCAGCTAAAATGCAAAAGAAGAAAACAAAGAAGTTCCAGTGTGAGATGGGTAAAAAGAAATAAGGGAAAAACAGATCTATCTGTTTTATTTGAACAATACTAATATTTGGTAGCATTGTGTGAGAAAAGGGTGAACTTTCCATAGAGGGTTACTTTTGGTATCTTTAATTTGTTTTTTCTCCCTCCCCCTTTTTCATACCATTGATATCATAATACCAGCAAAACTGCAAACTGAGCACTTTGTTAATCTCCATAGAGAGCAAATACAGCAATCTAGAGTTTAGCCTTTTGCTTAAATCTATCCATGTTTGTTTCCCACGTGTGCAATATCTTTTTTCCCTTTTACTCCTATAAATTAATCTTACATGAAAGAAAAATAACACAAGTATATATTTTTTGTATCATTCAAGCTATCCTAAATTATGTGGCTTACCTTAAGAGGACTCTTCTGGGCCTCTGTTCCTTGCAGTTTTAAAAAATACTGTTCTTAAAAGGGAAAGTAGAATTGTCTGCATGCAGTCGAATATAAATAGTGTGAGGCTACACTCTACCTGTTGTATATTTCCAAAATACATCAGTGTTACTGTTGTTGTTAGTTGAAGTAAAGTGATGACCCATTTAAATACGTAGGCTTTTTCTTCATTCCTCTGTACCAATAGTGGAGTCTAACTGTAATTTAGAGGTTGTTCCAGAAAAGATAAAGATACCATTCAGGTACAAAAGTCTTTCTGAAACTGCATCTTTTAATTATAACTGAGGTGAAAATGCTCCTCTCCATCGCATACTGTGTATTCTGTGCTTATGTATGCAGAATTATGGATGTCAATGAAAGTGCTGTGTGTTGAACAAGTACAAAATATATACTGGGAGATCTACATGGTGCCATTGAGAGGAAGATTTGGCTCCAGATATATTACTTAGTTAGCTTGCAATGCCTTAAGTATTTTAGCACTGAAGTATTTCAAATTTGTTTTGTTTGGTTTCAAATTATTCCTTTGGTTCATTTAAGAATGCTGTAACAAAAAATAGCCTTAGATTTACACTGTGGGCCAGGTTTTAATTTTGCCAGGTGCAATTGATTACATATGCAAAAGTTGTCACAAATTTTGTACAAGCAAGAAACCATTTGTGCATGATTTTGCATATATACACATACAAGGAAAGGGTGAGTGCCTATGTAGTAGGTACATTAATTCTACATGCAAAATCAGAGGCCATCTTGTGGCTGCTTAAAAAAAAATATTGGGTCCTTATAAGAGCACAGTATTTGGAAACTTCCTCATAATTTAAAATAATTGAGAAGAGAGACAGTATGCTCACTATTTCTTTCTTTTTGGGAGTAATTACCTTTAACAAGCGTCTTGGTGTTGGCATAAATCTTAAAAACCTCACTACTTCTTTAGGAGAGCAGCCTAATTTGTCAGAATACATCCTAGATTAGCAGTTTCGTAGAACACCAAAGATCACTCCTAGAATGGGAAGAGGACAGTATTCTGTTACTGTGTGCTCTTGGAGAAAATGAATTTTTCTAGCCTGCAGGCAGGATTAGATGTTGAAAGGTTTTAGTCATATTTTCTTATTGATTAAAATTTAGCATAGATCACTACAGGGGACCAAGTTTCTCTGTTCCCATAAATAATGTGGCTAAGTAATAATATCAGTTTGAAAGAATGAAAGAGAAACCTAAAGAATACAGATCACAAAAAACAAAAACTAGAAATCTTTTCTGGGACAACGGTCAAATATGTATTTGGGTTTTTTAATTTTTTAAGTTAAGAATGAAATGTACAACGATGTAAAAAAAACAAAGTTCATTCTAATATAATGCACATGTCTTGTATTGCTAAAAAAAAGTCTTCGAACATACATTGTAGAATGATTTTCCCATCATGTACTGCATGCAGCAGAAGCCTCTTGTTTCTTGATAAAATGAGCTGAAAGACAGTCAGCAGATATTTAAACAATGAATCTCTAGATGTTGACTTGCTGTTCCATATGAAGCTGTGTGTTTTCTGCAGTTAAGCATGCATTTTGCTGTTTCCGTTGTAAAATATCATTGCACTTGTTGCCTGCAAAATGAGTTATTGTGTATATATTTAAAAGAAAAGTGAAACCAATAACAAGATTAAATCTGGGGGAGGGAAAAGGATGTTGGAAATGGGACCAAGTAGGGGGAATAGATAATTCTCTAAATTGTATATAGTGTGTAAATTAGTATTACTATAAGTCTGCAGTCACTTTGAGGTTGCATACAGTACCTATCTCCTGCTAGGAACTTTAATCCAGCTTTGAGTTGTATTAAACCGTTAGAATTAGATCTTGAATGCAGACTGTTAAAGACTTCAGGAAACATCATGCTCACAAGAAGCTTCTGTCTTGGGGATGCTCAAGACCCATTTTGTAATTGCGGGGAAGAAAGGAGTGCTTTCAGTTTAATATGCATTCTGTTTGTAAGTAGTAACAGGCCCTATCAATGTAAAACTATAACTGTGATCATGTGGAGAAATCAAATAAATCATTTAAAACTCTTTCTGTTTCTCATTTTTGTGCAGTGGAAGAACATCAATTCTGCAGACTGGAAGAAAAGAAAATAATTTCAAGTGAAATGTTGACCCCATTGAAGTCAATGCGAGTTTTGCAACTGACTTCAAAGGGGCCAGGGTTTCACCCTCAATGTTTAAGTTCAAACATTGCAACCCTATTATCAAAGTTCTGGTCCGATCTCTTAAGATTTTGGTTTGATCGATGTTAGCGTGGGTGAGTGTACTGCTTAAGAAAGTTAAGGAGCTGGTTTGACCTGGACAAAGCAAGAGTTGACACTTGAGCAAGCTTCTTCACATGACCCTGTTAAGTCATTTTAACCCAGATATGTAGGACCCTAGTCCTGATGCTTCGTCTTAAACAGACGCTACCTTTCATGACAAACTGGGTGGTGGCTTTGTACTATGGACAAATGGGAGTGGGGACTATATCAAGATCTGTAGTGAAAGTTTAGTTTTATTGTGTATTGTTGGTGATGTTTGTCTCTTTTAGAACTTGACCTCACTGAGGACCAGATCCAAAACCCACTGCAGTTAATGGGAGTCTTAACAGTGACCTTCAAAAAAACATAGATTATAAAGTCAGAAGGGCCCATTATGGTGGTCTAGTTTGACCTTCTGCATAATACAGGCCATAATACAGGACGTCAATGAATTAATTCCTGCTTCAAGTCCAGATAGCTATGGTTGAATTAGAGCATAACTTTTAGAAAGACATCTAGTCTTAATTTTTAAATTTCCAGTGACAGAGAATCCACCACAGTCTTTGTGTGTGTTACTCCAATAGTTACCTATCCTCCCTGTTAAAAATGTGTGCCTTACTTGTAGTCTGAATTTGTCTAGCTTCAGCTTCTAGCCATTGGATCTTTGTATACCTTTGTCTGCTAGATTGAAGATCCTTCTATTATCAAATATCTGTTCCTCCTGTAAATTCTTATAGACTGTGATCAGATTACCTCTTAACCTTCTCTTGGATAAACTCAATAGACTGAGCTCCTTGAATCTTTCACTATAAGCCATGTTTTCCAATCCTTTAATCATTCTTGTGGCTCTTCTCTGAACCCCTCTCCAATTTTTCAACATCTTTTTTGAAATGTGAACACCAGAATTGGACACAGTATTCCAGTTGCAGTTGCACCAGTGCCAAATGCAGAGGTAATATAACTTCTCTACTCTTATTCAATATTCCCCATTTATATAACCAAGGATTGTATTAGCCCGTTTGGCCACAGTGTTACCATGGAAGCTCATGTTCCGCTGATTATCCATCATGATCCCAAGTCTTTTTCAGAGTCACTGCTTCTGAGAATAGAATCCCCCATCCTGCAAGCCTGACCTACATTCTTTGGCTCAGGTTTGAGAGTGCAGGATGTCCATTCCAAACAACATTTGGGCAGGCAGGGATTCACCGCCTCTGTAAATGGTTTATCTGAAAAAATATGTTCCTGTTATCTATATTTGAATATGTTTGTATGGATTATCTCCAACACAGCAAGATCATCAAATTTATTTTCACATGTGGCCTACGCAGAATTTCAGGTTTGGTTCCTCCCATTGCTTTAGTTAAAAGGCCTTGGAAAGTTCATTTGTTTCAATTTTTGTTTTTCCTATTTTATTTCCCTGTTTTCAGGGGAATTATAATTAGGCTGTAAAACTTCAATTAAGACTAATCCTGGCATGTAAAAGTTCTGTCTAAATGTTGTTTTGTGTTTGTTTGCTTGTTTGGTTGTTTTATTTATTACAAATTACAGGAGAGTCCTGAGTTGGTTTGGGGAGATAGTCAGCTATGACCTATTTCTAAATTACTGTAATTGCAAGAAGTATATCCTGAACAATGATTGTTTGACAGGTAAGTGCCTATTCCTCAAAAGATATCACCTGCAGCTCCCCATTGTGTTGCATTAGAAGATAATTCGTGCTACCTCTCTGCCATACAAACACCTGATTTCAGGTCTCAACAGACCAGAAGAATCAAGTAATTAATTCATTCCCATTGTAAAATAGCTTTTGAGGAGGAAGTAAACTGACTGGCTCCCAAACATGCACTGTTACCCAGTGACATATTGGTTATGGCCTATCAGTTCCACTTTCCTATCTAATATGCTAAGATCAGACAGAAATGATGAAGAAGAAAACATAATTTATACAATATTTCCCTGTTATTCTTCCATCTCTTAACGTATTATTTAATTGTACATGACTGAGGTAGACTACAGGCCATAGAACCTTAAGATCTGGATAGCTTGTAGGATCTATCTTTAAACAAGTAGATTGTTTGAAGTTGCTATAGCTTGAAATGAAGTTATTTTCCGCAAACTAATTTAAAAAACCCATACACATGAAGTTTACGAATTTATCTTCAAACCTTCAGCTCCTCTCTGATCAAATAAAAATAACACTGGCTACTTAATACTGGCCTTAGTTGAGCCTTACAGTATCATCTCCTTGTAATGTTTATATCACTAATGACCACCTTCTTTTATTCTGCTTTCCGTCCTCTCCTTTTCTTTCTTACTTTAGACTTATCCACCATCACAGACTTAATAGCAATGGCCTAATTTTGATCTCCTTTACACCGGTTTTATACCAACATAGTTCCACTGCCTTTGGTGGAGTTACTGCTGACTTACCCCCACTGTAAAATCAGTAGCAAGAATTAAATCTTGACCCCATGGTAGTGATTAGGATTCTAGCTATTGACTTCAGTAAGGCCAGGCTTTCACCCCAAGCTTTTCAAGACATACCTGCTTTGCAAATAAGATCATTTATTATGTACTTCCCTTTGTGCTTTGAAGTCCCCCATGGTAGTATCTTTGTTGCTTTATTACTGAGAGTTTAACAAAATAGTTTAAAAAAACAAAATTTTGAAAACACCAGCTTCTCCTCAGGCAGTGGCAAATTCAGGGCCATGGCCAGGTTCAGGAATGCACTTAAGCAACTGCTTAAGACAGCACTTCAGCTCGTGTGTATCTTTAAGCATATGCTGAAATTCTATTGATTCAGTGGGATTTAAACCCTTTCTTTAAGATAAACACATGCTGAAGTGCTTTCCAGAATAGAGATGCTTTCCTGATTTGAGGCCTGTGTGTATAAGCACTGTTGGGATGACCTTGTTTAAAATGAGCCATTCCCAGAAAGCTACAGAACCTTTGAGATTCTTACTGGGACCAGAATCCTGTAATACCTTCATTTTCATGTAAAAAGGAATAGATATAGAAAGTGAACTCCTTTACCCTGCCCACTATGTCCCAACCTTCTCCCATCATGTATTGTCTCTAAGAAAGGGCATCTTTTTCAAAAGAATATTTTCCCTGTTACGGTTTTCTGTCCCAGCTTTCCCGGTTCTGCTTCTTTCACTATCCTCCCTCCCATCATTCTTCTTTACTCCTATCCGGTCTTCCTTTTCCCTTTGCTAGCCTCTCCTGTTCTGTTCCCCGTTTCCCTCTCTTCAAGCTTCTCTTTTCAGTTTGTCTTTTGTCCCCACTTCTGGCACTGCCTCCCCCTGTGGCCCAAAATTCTATGAAAGAATTGTACCTTAGGAATTGTCATCATGTGCCACAGAGTCTCCCTTCTAGAGCTTAGGAGACATACTTGTTGCACCTCAAAACTTGGTGGATTAAATTTTAAAGAACAATGCCAAACACAACTCCTTAGCCTTGTGGAAAATGTACTGATTGTTGTATGCCTCAGGCATTAAGAACATTGCATCTCTGCAACACTTTATCAATTTTATTTAACTTCTAGTAACAGGTACTAATTACTTTTCTGTAACAATCTGTAAATTGTTCATGTGTACTTTTTATACCTAAAGAAAAAAATTGATTTCCATAATAACCTTTTGCAAACTTTGATCATCTATAAATCTCCTAAGCATTAGTTTGGCTGACAGTCTAGAAAATACCAGTGTTAAAATTATTACATTTCATCAGGACACTTCCCACTGCAATGAATCATGTCACTTACTCTGCCTATACTTATATATGTTTATATTAAAACAGCAGAGCTTCCACAGTAGTGGAAGTCTGAGTTCCAGTTTTCATTCTAATACCATCCTCCTCATCCCCGGTTGCTCCACCTTTTCCCCAATTGTTCATTTTTCAGACAAATTCTTTTCCAATTGAAATGTCCAATGCTGGGTTTTGCTGCAAAGGCGACTTGTTTTTATGGAGAATGGGAACAGCTTGAAATATCTTGCATCATTTTTATTAGGAGTAAGAATAATCTGTTCATAAAATTGATGTAGGAAATATGAGCTAATGAATGTGCTGCTGAGAAACTCAATTTACAAACCAGACTGTATAATCTGACAAAGTTTAAAGTTTCCTTTAACGTTTCCTAACATTATCTTCAATGCAAACACACATTTACATTTCTACAGACATTCCCATAATAAATAGGATTTTAAATGATATTTTTGTATATTTGCAAACTAAGAATTGATTTACTAAACAGTTCTCTCTAGAATGCACAGTAAAATATCACCTCATTTAAAATGTAGTCCAATTGCCAGTCGAGCTCATTCCATGAGAAACACTATACAAAAAGATTACACTTCAATTGCAGACATAAAAATAAGTGGAAAAGAATCAGACACATATAGAAAGCTAGGGGTATAAGGGAGAAGATTCTTGCAGGAGACTCACTTTTGCCTGTCTGCCTAGTTTTATATCTTTAGCTCTTTATTTACAATGGCAATTTGATAAATATACCATCTTGACTCCCATAAAAATTGAAACAGTAACATTTATCTGTTCTTTTAAATTAAAGTATCAGACACACACACACACACCCATACACAGAGTGAAAGAGAGAGAGAGACTTTCTGGAGTTGGAAATCCAAGTTTATAATCCTTCTGAGAGAGAATTTGAAAAGCAAAGCCTCTAAGGATTACATGCTTTTGAAAAACCCATTTGGCTGCTGTATATTAGCAGTGATTCATGAAAGGTCAACTAAACAATTTCTCTGACAACCAGGAAGTTGTAATAATTTGAAAGAGAAGCAGATGATAAAGCACTTAGTTGTATATTGGATCTGTCCCTCCATGGCTGATAGAAAAAGTTTCCTCAGCTGGGTTGGATCAAACTATTAGCATAAAAGCCAACACTAGTACAATATTTTTGGGATAGTGATGCTCCTTCCTTGCTATTGGATAAGAAAGAAAATATCAAAATTTGATTTTTGGGAGAAACGGCCCAAAAACAAACACTAACAATGCCCCATTAACGTTGTCAAGCCTTGTAAGTGTTTTATTGAGTTACTGCATGCTCTTTTTATGCCACCCTTGTGAGGGAATTATGATCATATTTACCTTGATACATCTTAATCTGTCGCTTAATTGTTCAATACTACTTTGGTAACCTAATGTTTTAATTCTTTGGTCTACAAACAAAACACAAGGGTAGTTGACTAAAACTGGCACCTGCTAAAATGAATCTGTAAAAGGAGAAATAGGTATAGCTCAAAGAAGAAAAATCAAAGTTAGAAAAAAAGAAAATGTGTTTAAAGGATACTTGAAAAAGAATATTTGATATGGAAGGAAGGTTCTTTTGTACATGCATAGAGAATAGGTGCACTGGTTAAAAACAAACACACGAGAGAGAGAGAGACAGGGTACTGATGGGTGTAATAGATTAGACCAGTTCTACTCAAGAAACACAGGTAATTATTTTACTAATCTGCATGTTTCTTGCTAGTTTTTCCCTAACATCTGAATAGGAAGCAGACAGAACAGAAATTAGTTGTGTGGGAGATATAGGAAAGGGAGAAATATGTGGGGCCAGGATCTTCATTGCCCTGCACCTTATATATATATCAGAACAAAGTGGATGTAACACACTACCAGATTGAAAGAATAGCATTCTGCATCTATTTGGCTCTTGTTTTGCCTCATGTAAATGACTACACAGGATGCAGAGCAACAGGCAGAACCACTGTGTCTGCCATACTATACTCCCTTGCCTTCTACCGATCCTTCAGAAGCTGCTGGTCAGAAAGGGCTAAGATTGATGATTGTTTTCAATGAAGATTTCCTCCATCTAAGTTCATACTAAGTTCATACTAAGTTCATTATCTTACACTGATGGCCCCTGCTGCACAATATGTACCAAAGTTCAGGGTTTGCCATTGATAGGTGTGGGATAGCGGGGTGCCAGGCCGGCCCTTCACCATGTGCAGGGGACGGGGCAGAGCTTCCTTGCGCCCCCCACCCCCTGCACCTTGTGAAGGGCTGGTCCAGCACATCCTCCCCATCCGAGCTGTCGCTGGGCTGCGGGGCTGGATCAGGTAAGTGTCATAAAGGGCCAGCCTGCCCTTCCCTCCCTGCCCCCCCCATGCCTGGGAGGGTGAGGTCATCCCCGTCAGAGCTGGCACCAGGCTGCAGCTCTGCAGTGGGAGAGGTGGGCACCACACGGTGGGTCAGTGCCGCAGAGCCAAGCGTGCATTTGGCCCCCCCTCCAAGGCCTCATGCCTCCCCACCGCAGGTACAGACCCACCCTGCCCCAGGGCAGTTGGGGGCAGTGCCCTGCGTGGGGGGCCCTACGCCCATGAGGCGGGGGGCACAAATGCAGGCTTGGCCCCCGGGCACTGGAAACCCACAGTATGCCACTGACAGCTTCTGAGACAGCAACTGTTTAACCCTTGTAACACGTATCTGGTGAGTGTGATCAGGGGACAAGAAACTGAATGAGTGGAAAAAAACATCACATAGATAGGTCAAATCATGGTTTTAAAGTCTATAGGGAAAGCATTTACTTCATTTTACAAGGATTAATTACAGTAGAACCTCAGAGTTATGAACAACCATTACGAACTTACTGGTCAACCACACACCTCATTTGGAATTGGAAGTATGCGATCAGGCAGCAGCAGAACCCCCTCCCCACAAAAAAGCAAATACAGAGCAGTACTGTGTTTAAATGTAAACTACTAAAAAAAAAAAAGAAAGTTTTTTAAAAAAAATTGACAAGGTAAGGAACCTGTTTTTGTGCTTGTTTCATTTAAATTAAGATGGTTAAAAGCAGCATTTTCCTTTTGCATAATGAAGTTTCAAAGCTCTGTTAAGTCACTGTTGAGTTGTAAACTTTTGAAAAAACAGCCATAACATTTTGTTCAGATTTACGAACATTTCAGAGTTACGAACAACCTCCATTCCTGAAGTGTTCATAACTGAGTAATGTAGTATATTTAAAAAAAATTAAAACGGCAATTTTGTTCTTAAAACTTATTTCTTCAAACCTCCAAATTTGTGTTCTAAAATGTGCCAGAATATTACATTTTTTATTTGAATAATACTTGACATGCATGAATGATTTGTAAACATGACCTAAATTGTTAACATCTTGGTTAGGGCCTACACCTCTCCACTCACCCCCAAAGTGTTCTTTGGGTTTCACATCCTTTCTTACCAAGATCCATAGCAAACTTGTTCTGATAAGACCCAGTCAGAGGCTTCACCCATAGCAACATCTCCTCTGTGAACTGAGAAAGTAATACGAAGTCATAGAAGCCCTCCTGTGTGAACTGAAAAAGCATGATCACATACCATTATTATAAGATAGACAAATACTGGGAGAGGAGAAAAAGGCCTCAATTTTGTTTACAATACATCAGAAAATGATGATTACTAAGCAGCGTGGGAGCAACAGATTGGATGGAGGGCATACAGCTTGCTCTGCAGTTTTGCAATATGAATTGCAGTCTGAAGAAAGTACACACTATTTTTTAAGAAGTCAATGATTATATAACAAAAGCAATCAAAGATAAATGTCGTCTCACTCAGAGCCTCAGTGTTTGCTTTCCTAAAACACATCACGGGGCATGCACTAAGTATAATTGCTGCACTATAGGCCAAGTAGTGCAATTAGAGGATCAACAGTAAGGCTGTAATATCGTGCTTACAATGGTTTTTATTATTACGTGATTAGGGCGATAACTCTCATGATTCAGTGCATAAGGGCTAAGTAAGAAATAGTTTCCCTAATTGGTCATTATGAGCACACAGCATCCCTAGCTGCAGGTGTTCAGAACTATCTGCTTCCCTCTCCAATCCTGGGAGCGTGCTTTAAAATAATGATTTTTTTAAGAATACAGGCAGGGAGGGTTTTTTGTTTCAATCTTTCAGGGTGTGTGTTTCCTGGGTGCAGTTTTTCTGTAGTCAGGAACGTTTCCCCTTTCAAAACCAAACCCAACCCACCCCAACCCCAAGATTCCCAGCGCTCCAGGAGCTGGGGCTTTGAGGAAAATCAGCGGCGGGCGAGGGGACGAGCCCGCTGGTGCTTAGGCGTCCCCCATAAGCCTTCGCGCACCGCCCCTGCCCGGGCTCGCTCTCGGGGCCCGTCCCACGAGCGCGCTGGGCTGAAACGGGCATTGGGCACAGCCGGTCCCCGTGCGGCGGGAGAAGGGCGGGGCCTGCATTGCGTCACCGCTCCCTGCCCGAGCCGCACGAAGGGGCTGGCGTGTGGGGGGCGGGGCACACGGCGCGAGAGGCGGGGTTGACGCCGGCGGGGTTTTTTGTCACGTGACCCAACAATGGCGTCATCAGTGTGCGCCCCTGCCTGGGCGGTGGTCGCTTAGCTTCGCTTCGCTGCGCTGTGCAGGTCGGACTCGGGCACCCTCGCCCGCCCAGTGGCAGCGCGACCTTCGTGACCCGCGCGCACAGACATGAGCGGCCTGAGCCTGCTGCTGCGGGCGGCCCGCGCCGCGGTCCCCGCCGGGGTCCGGCAGCTGCGCACCGGGGGGCTCCGCCCTGCCTACGCCAAGGAGCTCTTCCTGGGGAGGATGGGGAAGGTGAGGCTGAGCAGCTCCCAACGGCTCCCGCCCGCCCGCCGCCGTCTGGGCCGGGCCCCGCGAGCGGGTGTCTCTGTCTCTATCTCCTCACCTCACCGGCCGCGCCCAGGAGCCCCTCCCCCAACTCGCTGTGTCCGGCCCCCTGGGGACATCTCTCCCCCTGGCGTGACACCCTCGAGTGCTTCGCTTCTTTGGGTGCCCTCTTAGGCCACGGCCTCCCCTGCGGCTTCCTTCCACGCTGTCGCAGCAGCCCTGGCCCCCGCAGCCCTTGCCTTTCTCCTGTACAGAACAGAGCACTTCCACCTCACGTTGGCTTTGTGCAGACAGCCCCCGCCCCGCCTGGCCCTTGACTGTGTAGGGGCAGCACGGCTAGAGCCTGCTCAGGGGTGGGGCTGTTACTTGCCTGGCAGGCTCTTAGGTGAGTGGAGTGAGCTGTGTAAATGTGTATCTGTCCCTACCCACCCTCTGTACAGCTGAGGTAGGCATTCGGCAGCTGTGGGACCCAGATTCTAGTGGAAGGGGACCCTGCCCCCAGTCAGGTTGCGTCATCTGAGACACACCTAGGCATGCTATACATTAAGCTTTTTCTACAAATTTCCCTTTTGTGCTGTCAGCAGTGGGAATGCTATTAAGGAGAACGTGTGAGCTTTTTAACACCATGTTGCTTCGCCTTAACTGACAGTGTAAAAATGGTGTAAAAACGCATGCTACGTACCCTCGTGTTTAAGCTGATGGTAGAACCAGTTGCTAATAATGGGTAAAAAACTTGCTAACGTAGATGTACTTTGTGGAGGCTTACTGGAATCCTGGAGTAATTTGTTATTAAAATAGCAGTATCAGGAGATATGTTTCAACTTGTGGGGTCAGAGGAACAGCTACCAAGAAATTTGTAGAAATAGATCTGCTAGGAAAGTGGAATGTGGCCTGAATAGTATAGGAGGGAGAGGAGAGACAGTTTATCTGGCTTTCTGACCTATTGCGCAACAGCTGCTAGGTAGACTTTGAGTCTGTTTGTTAGTTTTAAGTGATTTGCTGATCATCTCCCTTCTTGATTATTACATCCTCCTTTCCAACCTCACTGACGTGCACATGACTTCTCTTAAGGGTGTCCAAAGGGTAGTTGCCAAAACTATCTTTTTGGCCAATCGATCTGATCATGTCTTTCCCCTCTTTGAATCCTTACACTAGTCCCCCAAAACACCAGTTTGTTCAGCTTCAATTCAAAATATTTCACAATTTCATCCTGATAGCAGACCAAGTAATAATTGTATATCATGTCCTCTCTCTCCACAAGTGATACTGTATTCATCATTTCTTCTTAGTCCCACTCCTGTGTAATTTACCGTGGTTTTCCCTTCTACGTGGAACACTCCCCATTCCAGTTTGCCATCCTGCTACCCTTTCTTCATTTAAGTTTTTCATAAAAAAACCTCTTCTGCAACGAGACTTACAAAGAGTGAGTTTATAACTAAAGAGAGAAAAAAGCAAAATTGCCTTCACCTTCAATATTGCATGCAGTATTTCATGTGCTATAGGTCTGTCTTCTAGTTTGTAATGTTTTGAGACTTTGTTCAATTGTGTACCGTACAGTGCCCTGCATGTTTTAGGTTCTTAATAGATAATAAGAGCCAGTATTTGTATACAGGCTGAAATAATTCTGAAACTTAAATTTCTTTCCTTTAGAAGTTACAATTTGGACATTCTGCAATCTTTGTAGAATAAAGATTCTGTACTGCTGGGTTATCTGATTTGGCAGTAAAACATGCTTAGTACTTCACTTTTTGTTAGTTTAAATTTGTTAGGAAATAGAACTTGTGTCAAGGTGGGTTCTTTATATTCTATCTAAAGGAAGAATTAAGTGTGTAGTCAGTTTCACTTCCACATATCAGTGGACTGTTGGGAAGGCAGTTACAGAGGCACATATTCAAGTTTCCATTGCTTGTTGGTGGTTGTGTGTGCTTAGAGGGATGGAGGCAATGTTACACAATACATCCTGACTATATTGAATCCCTGCCTCTGCTGATGTTGCCTTCTGAGCAGCACAGTGAAACACAGTGTCACTTCTGCCCAGAACTAGCCATAGCCATTGTGAAAAATGAGGCCACTAGAATGGTCCCTTGGAACATCACTCTAATAAGTGCCCACTTCTACCTAGAATGCAGTTCCCAGATCTTGCTCAGTGTCTTAATTTTCAACATTGGTGTCTAGCTGATAGATATCAGTAAATTAAGGCCTTTCTGCACACAAATTGAAAAAAGTGTATAATGCAGGGGTGGCCAAACTCTGGCTCGGGAGCCACATGTGGCTCTTTTACAGTTAAAAGTGTGGTTGACAGAGCCTCCTATGCCTCTTCATATATCCCCATTCTCCACCTGCCAGACAGTGGGGGTGGAGAGTTAAGGGCTTCTGCCAGACAGTGGGGTGGTGGGACTTGGGGCTTCTGCCCTGGTGGGGCCCCATCACCACCCTGCCACAGGGCTGAAGCCTGGAGGCACAGGAGGCATGCCCTGTGCTCGAACTTCAGCTAATATTAATACTACTTCATTTTTGTTTTGAAGAAAGGGGAGAAAATAACTTAAGGACATCCTAAGCAACCAAGTTAATTGCTTAATTTTGTAAAGTATAATAAAGTCCTTCTAAAATAGGAATTGGTAACTAAATCATATGCTGGCTATCAGACAATTAAATGTCATGGAATTTACTTCTGAATGCTTAGCTTCAGATCCAGTCTTGCACCCACCGACACTAATGGGATTTTTGCCATTGACTTCAGTGGGAACAGGACCGGGTCTCTTAGTGTTTGAAGAGCATTAGCCTTTCTTCTGTGCCTTTAAATAAGCTATTCAGTCAGACTATTGGAGTAGATAAACTCCAATTTAAACCATAAATTATTAATCAAAAGAGAGATTCTTGAAGCATAAACTTAAAATGAATTAGGAGCTGAATAAATCCATATGAGGCATTAACCAAATTCACTAATGAATTCAGCGGTACTTCGATCTGTCATGTGCCAAGGAAAGGATTATGGAAATTAAGCAAACAAATTCAGTCCTATAGATCCTGATCCTCACTTAGGTAAAATTCAGCTCTTCTTGACACACAGCAACTTTTCTATACATCTGTCCTTTTCTGAAATTTTTAGAATTTACCAAATCCTGAATTTTGGCTCCACATTTTTGTAGGAGTACTTGAGTGAAGGGAGCATGACATATCCTGGCAAAGGAGGCTCTTCATCTGGAGGAGGCAGGGTGAGAGAATAGGCACACAGTCATTTGAGTGGTATTTCACATTGTTTCACATTGCTCATGTTTTTTTATTTATTCAAGTCTAATAGGTTGTAGTGCTTCCAACTTGCAATGAAAAACCCTTTGTGTGAGGGAGAGAATGGAGCACAGCAGAACGGCATCATGCTAGTCCGTACATTCTGTCATTGAGCGCCGACAGATGTGCGAAGAGTGTCACAAAACTAGTATATCATCCCTCCCTGGGAAGCGTACAATCTAAAATTGAATATGACCCAACTGAGGGCCATAACCAAAAAAGGGTACTAATTGGTCAAACATGATTCTGGTAACAAAGTCACATGGTTGCTCAGGTATCTACATGTTGGTAGCTCATTTCACCTGCTAGCACGTTTTCTTATATATGAACATTTTTCCTTCAGTTTCTCATTTTCAGGTGCTATTCCTATTTTGTTTCAACATGCAGTCCAATTGAAAACATAGTTTTTAGTATAGACCAAATATCTCATTTACTTGAAAGTTGTAAGCAAGTTTGCTTGTTTGAGACTATCTGAATTCCTGTAAACATTTTTCACAAATGTTCTTCCTGAGCCTGCTTTTTATTTTAGACTACCTTAATCATATTTAAAAACCTGTCATTTTAGGAGGAAGCTTTCCCTTATCCAGAGATTTCTAATGAAGAATTAGAAGAAATCAACCAGTTTGTAGGACCAGTAGAAAAATTCTTCAATGAAGAAGGTATGGTTTTTCATTTTTCCCATTAAAAATGACTTCTAATTATAATTACATTACTATAATTGAAATATTAAAAAGGAAACAATGTTCAACTTTTTGTGCATTTATCATGACTTGTAAACTGCATCACTGTTTTCCCTTGCATAATCAATTTCTCTTTTTGTGTGGTTCACTCATGCATCGATGGGAAGAGAGAGACTTTTGAAAGTAGGAAAATTATTGTAAAACCACAAATATTGAAAGGAGAGCTCTGGGGCAGATGGAGGAGTTGAAACTGCTTTTAACATGATTGTCCTTTTTAAAGTGTGTTCTTTTCAGAGTCCTCTAATTTATAAGCATCTGATTTTGCTCATCTTTCAAAGCAAATTCAGCGGAGGCAAGCGCAGAGTGAATATTTCAGAAGCTGTGAGCATATGCAAACCAAGTAATAGATGTTCTGCATCCTTACCTAGAGCAGTGGATCTATTTGGGGAAATTCAGCTAATCAAGCAAAGGCACAGTGTGCTGATTAAATGTTTCGTGGAGAGAATAGAGAAACAATTGTTGAATAACTCCTGATTAATTACAGACATGAAAATTAGTGTTTGTAAGCAAGCAGTATCATCCACAATTTCCAAATGGCAAGTGTGGGACAAAACTTCTGACTTCCCCAAGGACACTGAGGAAGTCCAGGGTCTTGACATGGATTAAAGCTGAGTTCTTGACTGCTAGTCGGACTAATAGCCTATGTCCCTGTTCACCGGAATAATTCATCAGTTTAGGCTATGAAACTCAAGAAATCCTTGTTAAGAGTAAATAAAAGACAGTGCATGTTTATTTTTTATGATTCCATAACCCTCTCTCTACCTGTACTCTTTAGTCTTTAAAAGCTGATATTTAATGGAGAAATAAAAAAATCAGATTACATGGTCTAGTTGATGGTGAGAATTATTTAATTTTGTTTGAGTTCTCTGTCAATTCTGGTTAATAGGGAAAATTCTGAGCAGCAAAAATAAAACTGAAGAGGTGCCTAAACGCTTGGAAACTTGATAATTGACACTGAGCAAAGAAGTTAAACTGAGCAGAATCTCTCTGAAGCTTGGCAGTTCTCATGTACCGTGCTGATGTGTCTGTATCACTGTAGTGAACAAACACTTTTCTCTCTCAAATGAGTGAACTATATACCCAAGTATATTCTTAATATGATGTGCTTTGACTTAAACCGTTTTAAAAAATCAATACAATTTTAACGAAGTAATGTCTGAGTTTCATCTTTGAACGAAGCATTGTATTTGACCCCTTTTACCTCATGCAGTGCTTGTAGAGTTACCTGCCTGTAGTGAATAGGAATCTTTCTCAGGGAAGTGCCACTGGCAGCTGCAGAATTAGCTTTCTTCTCAGGAAATTTTTTCAGAAGGATGGCTTCTGCCTGTGCTACTGCTGAACAGCAATATCATGGAAACTAATCCAATTCTTGTCACTTTACACTCTTGTTATTCTTCAGAACCTAGTAGGCAGCTGTGTAACTGGTAAGAACCAGATCTGTTCTTGCTAAAAGCTACCCAGTTTGTTAAAATTTACTAAGATAATGTGTTTGAGGCTGTTCCAGGACAAATTCCTAGTTATTTTTTGTTTGGAATTGTGAGAATTTTTTACTTTGCTGACTAATGCTTCATGCTGGTGTACACCTGAATGACCAATATGCATAGAAATGCTTGAGATTGGAGGGAAAAAAACTATAGATTCTCTCCACTTCCAAGGCGCTAGTATTCATGTGTCACCACTTGGAACTATAACTTCTGCCATTGGAATCTTCCAGTCAGTTCTTTCTTGAAGGCAGTCGGGGAAAGAGCAGCCTGAGAGGCTGTGCCTTTTTAGTTGGAATATTAGTTCAGCTTCTGAGAAGATCTTGTTCTTGCAGAAATCTCTTCAGTTTATTTTCTTGGGGGAGCCTTCTCTTCTCACTCAATAAGGAAATGACTGGAAGATTCCAAGGGCTATTGTTCCTGAAGAGTATATCTCCACTATGGAAAGAGGAGCTGGCTCAAATTCTATCCCACTATTGCTGCCTTAAGGACTAGAAGCAATAGAAGCAGGATTCCAAGGTCAAGTAACTTCTCCTTACAGGAATGTATCAGAGATTTTATTTCCCTGCAGTCTGTAATGGTAACTTCCAAATGCAGAGGATCATAGTTTTCCACCTTACATCTGCTTCAAAACTGTGGTAGTGAGCAGTAATGGTATAGTGCCTGGGATTGCTGGGGGCTGTTTGATGCTCTTCCAGATGCAAGGGAGAGCAATTGGGACGTATTAGCTGTTGTTCTTAAGGTAGTCTGAAGCTAGTAGGAGCAATTTCAGTAAAGTTAAATGGATGAAGCATGTCTGCACCTGCTGGAGCATGTATCAATGGGCCAGTGTGCTGGAACGTGTAGTCTGTTTTGCTACTGAAGATGCTTTGAGACGCTACAGGAGAATACTGCTTGTTGAGGGGCTGGGGAAAGTGTGACACGGACTGCTCCTCTTTCTATTAGCCATTTCCTGTTTTGCAGGTCTGTGTTCTCATGTTGATTATTGTGAATACAGGTTATGCTGCTTTTAACTTGCATTAGCATGCCATGGTATTGAGAACGCTGCTGCTGCAGC
This sequence comes from Emydura macquarii macquarii, assembly GCF_026122565.2. Lineage (NCBI taxonomy): Eukaryota > Metazoa > Chordata > Testudines > Chelidae > Emydura > Emydura macquarii. The sequence continues at coordinate 2,021,403 of NW_027131105.1, read as the reverse complement.
CTGCCTGCTTGCACTGATTCAAATACTTATACGGAGAGGCACACTTGCCGTAACCAGTCATGTTTCTATTTTCAGTGGATTCTAAGAAGATTGACCAAGATGCTAAAATCCCACCAGAAACTCTAAAAGGATTGAAGAGCCTTGGACTTTTTGGCATGCAGATTCCAGAGGAATATGGTGAGTAAAAAAAGATACTGAAAATAGAGCCAAACAGTTTCTTAATCTTCCTTTCAGTACAGCATGCACCATTATGCATCTTATGCCACTTTCCCCTGTATCCAGGTCCTTGGCTGAAGTGGACACAGCTTGATGTTGCAAGAGCATCTCAGTCTCTCAGCACTTGCTGATGATGCATAAAATTCTATTTGATTAAAAGAACTGGCTTACAAGACAAACTCGTTTCTGATGGAACTGCCTATGTCAAAGCCATCACCTTACACTCACTTGAATAAGCAGTGAACCCATTTGTCCACTTTAAAAGCGTAATGTTGAGACATAGCTGTATTTTATTAAACCAAAAAATCCTGCGTCTTCTGTAGCTTCAGAAGTGTCTGTGGGCTAGAGGCACTAGTTCCTCAAAGAAATAACCCCCAAAGTTGTAGAGAGGATGAGGATAATGTTTTCATGCCTACTTATGTACACAGCTAGGTAGTCTTGAGACTGTTATAATTTAAATTTTTTTATAAAGATGTAAAATAAGAAATGAGATGGTCCGTTGCCTAGCTGTTATCAGTTGGCATTTTCCCCATAACCAACATAGAAAAAATGGGGTCTTAAGCAGAGACAGTGGCTTTAAAAACAAGTTTGGGCTAGTTGTCAGCATATAAGGGGCAACCTGAACTACAGTGCATTTGTTGCAGTGACTATAATAGTGCTGAACAAAACTGGAAGCAGACATAACTGAGAATTCTTGTACTTTAGTTTATATCTTCTTTTAACCCATATTCGTGTGTGCGGATGCATGCAAGTTGATTCATTACCTATTTGTGTTTAATTTCTCATGAGGTAAGAGTTGCAGAGATGCATATCTTACTTCTGTGGAAATCTGACGACAGCATCCATGTAATCACATTACAAGACAAATATATAACATAGATAACTAAAAAGAAAAAAATAGAAGAGTTTTGAATCATCAAATTTTGGGTCATTTTAGTCACAGGAATTTGTAACAGATTTAAATTTTTCTTAGAATATGTTAAATTATCTCCTTCTCTCGTACTCTTAAAATAGTCTCTATAATGCCAAATGGCTCTTCTTACGTTACTCAGACAAATTTTTGCACAACTAATGCTGTTATGAGGAAATAATTGTGTTTGTATGTAGATGGCTAATTAGATGCCATTTCTATGTGGGGATCTCAGGCTCCTTTTTTTGAAAGATCTAGTTTTTTCTCTTTATTTTTTTTGTATTTAGTCTATAATGAAATATTTTAGTAGCCAATACAATGCTGAGTTGGTTGGTTCACCAGGAAGAAACCCATTGACATGTATCTATTTGATTCTCATATAACACATTTTATATTAATCATACCTATGACAATCCTGTTGTGAAAGAGAATCTGATTTAGCCTAAGCCTCTGTATGAGAGTTGCTGGTTCATTCATGCTGTGTTTACAATCCTGTCTTCAACTTTGTAAAAAAAAAAAAACCCGAAGTTCTGGCATAAGAATTTTTTGCAACTGCTTCTCATTAAATGGGACATAATTGCATTCTAAAGCAGAGTAGGAAAAATCAGTAAGGATTGTGAAGGAAAGATTGTCCAAGAAGTACAATAAATCTTCAGAAGTCAGCCCCAGAATTTCAATTTCAGGTCAGTCCCATACCTGTTTTTCTGTGTAATCAGAAGTACCAGCAGTCCTCCTAGTTTGAAAGATCATCAGCTAATGTCCAGTAGATCAATGCATGGTAGTCTGCTTTATAAGCCAGTGGCATAAATCCAAAGATGCCTCTTGATTCTGACAGATGAGATACATTAGTAGATTATCTAGTGATGAGCCTACCTCCTATCCCCTTGAGCTCATTCATTATGGGACATTAACAGAGAGATAAATCATGGCTCTGTTCCTCATCGGTGTATTCCCACGCTCAAGAACAGTGGAAACAGCTTCTGTATTTGTATCAGTTACATCCACAGTATGTAAAGCTATTGAATAATGCACAGTTGTGGTTTGTAAGTTAATGTTTATTTGGATATGTATTCCAATTGTATTTTAATTATAAAAATGTGACTTAAGTCTTGGTCTTTTTAAAAAAAATTACCTTTGGCATAACCTGTTGCATAATATTAGTTCCAGGCACCAAAAAAAAGAAAGAAGAACCTTAGATTAAATCTGAAATAAACTACTACTTCAGCAAAAAAATCCTTAAATGTGTTTTTCCTCAAACACAAATATGAACCTGGAAATTTCAAGTAAAAAATCCACATTACTTATTAGCCTGCCCACTTTTCTCCCTCCTCCTAACAAATAAAATAAAAGCATCCAGTAACAAAGTTAAGAGCACTAAAACAATCTTCACACTGCCCCTGTGGTGCTGTAGCATCTTTACATCTTCAGCTGTAATCACAAATTAGTAGAAGGCACTGTGCTTGTGCAGCTTCCAGTGGAAGTGTTGAAAATGTGAATTTGTGAACTATAAACATTGGTTTTGTAACTGGTTTAATAAAAGTCTGAGACTAAATGATGCTCTTTCACTATGTGCTCTTTCCATCTAATAGTTGTAACTGGATGATTTGTGCCTTGAATTTGTGAAATCTTTGAACTGTGAGTAATATACTGCTTAATCTGGAATTGTTAGTCTTTTCTTTTGACTTTATATGGCCACGAGGATGGAGGTTGAAGGCTGAGCAACCTCTGTACAATTAAGAGGAAGATGTTAGTTTTTGTGATCACTGTGATGGATGAAGAAGGCAGTTAGTCATCTGTTCTGAAAGTAGCAATAAAGGTCAGAGTTAAGATTACTGGATGACCTAAACTGTGTATTTTAGACTTGCGGATACTTTGGTGGTTTGTAAAATAAAATCCGTACCTGGAATTTCTAACACTTGCCTTTTTAGAAAACTATAATGTTCTCACAAAGTGTGGGTTGAATTTTTTGCTTAAGTGACTTTTTCATCCTTAATTTCAGGGTAGCAAATTTCAGGGTCTGGAATTCCCATAGGCTTTTAAAATGTTAAGTTTTGTTCAGTGACAGGAGAAACCTATATATCTTCCATGCAGAGATGGATCCCATTTTTTTTTTCCTGACAGCCACTCACCTCCACATGTGGCTACTTCCTTCCATTCCTTATACTGGACCTCTTGTTCCCCAGATGACTTTCCTTCTCTCAAACTTAGTTCATCTGTCATTCTTTTGAGGTTTGTAGGTGAAGTTGTTTTGGAGGCAGTTTTTTTTTTAAAGTTGTTTAAATTTGAAGAGAGAATAGGCTAGGCAAACCAATTGAAATATCAACTTCAGGTTAATTTTTTAACCTCTGATTTAAAAAACCTCTCTGCCTGACATTTTGCAGGAAAATTTCATGTGAAATTTCAGATTAGTTTATTTTGGGTTTGACGGAGGGGTGGGGTGTGATGCATGTCTGAAAATCAGGCTTGTAACAGGAATCCAGCTTCAAATTTAACCTCTCCAAAATCTCCTTTGAGATAGAAGAGACATTAAAGCTGGTAAACTGAGATTTGTTTTGGAAACATTTACTGAACCATAATAAAGCAATGATAAAAACAAGCTGGATAACACATGCATTCTATTTATTATTTTGGAAAGTCTTGAAAGATAGTTCAGTGCACCAAGGCATATGCCCAGGCAGACCTAATGGAATATTTGGATACTAATTAACTTTTATTATAAAGTAGATCTTTGCTGCTTTCCTGTCTCATTTGTGCAAAATAGTATTGTTGTAAATACCATGCACAAAAAAGGATGCTTCTAATATCAAGAATAGCCTGCTATCCAGCAAGAACTTCTGCTTGTGTACACACTTCAGTAGAATGTAAATTTGAAACCAATTATTGACCTGAACACATTTTTATATTATAATTATATAATCTGAAACCAATTATTCAGTAAATGTGAACAGGTTTGTCACTTTATTCTGTTGCTGAATAAGAAGTTTTGATGAAAATGGATCTTGATATAGTTACCTACTCATTCTCCCCTTCCCCAGGTTTGTCTGCCAGGCTGTCAAATGAGTTTTTGCAAGTTTTATGATTTTACTGTATTAAAATTGGCCCCTCAAGGGACATTCCCAGCAGTGTGGTATTTCTGCTTTTTTAGATGTTGTGGTTGATACCACCAGAGGAGACTGCTGGGAGACAGTACTGCAAGCTCTTGAACTACAGTTCCAGGTGCCACAGCAGAGGCTGCTGCTTCACTTCATAGAATCATAGAATATTAGAGTTGGAAGGGACCTCAAGAGATCATCAAGTCCAACCCCTTGGTTAGAGCAGGACAAACTAGAGGTGGTGGGGATTGAACTTACAGCCTAATACATGCAAAGCATGCGTTCAAACCACTGAGCTACCCTATGGGTAGCTGTGTTCTGCAAAATGAACCTCTCCTCCTTGTGTTACCTGTACTGAGCATGGGAACAGTAGAGTGGGGGACAGAGGTTTGGTTAGGGGTAGCAAAGATCATTCCTACCCATCCTCTACTAGCTAGCATTATGAGAGGATGTGAGAAGCAAAGGTGGGACTGCAGGGGAGGGAGAAGGAAACCCAGCAATGTCTTCTCCTGGTCTCCTCTTTGCCCCCATACATTTTCCCAGAACTGGGAAGGGGCAGTATCTAGGAGGAGTTGGGTAAGGGCTATGGGTGACTTGTGGAGAGAGCTCGGACATAGCCTGGAATGGTGTCCTGGGAAGAGGAAGAACTGGGCAGAGGTAGCAGTAGAGTTCGATGTAGCTAGTTACCCAGGGAGTGGTGAGAGGATGGAGCAAAGGGACTGTATTTGGTGATGGAGCTGGATAGAATGAAAATGTCCAGGAAAAGTAGAAGATGGAGGGGGTGGGGGCGGTAGTGCACAGAGGAGACAACTGAGAAAGTGCTTGAGGAAGCATCCCACCTATCTCCCAGAAATAAAAGGGAGAAGATCTCCCAATTTCTGTGGGTTTTTCTGAGCATGTCAGAATGCTTCTGAAATTTTCACACATGGGCAATTACTCTTGAATTAAAAAATCAGAAAACAGACCAAAAAGCAGTGCTTGGCTTAAAAACCATGTTTTTAAACCTCCAGATTGTTCTGGTCTCTTATGGTATTTGAATTTGAAGTATGCAATACCATGTCTGCTTGCTACATGTGGTGGACCAGAATCATTCTGGGTATTCACACAACTCCTGGGAATTGGTATGCAAATATCTGACAATAGCACTTAGCTCATTATGTTTGCAAGTCAATTTTTTACTTAGAAAAGATTTACCAATAAAACAATATGCATAAAACAATTTACAGGAAATATAGATGAAATTAATATTAGCAGAATAGCTGCTTTACTTTGAATAGCAATTTTGTAATCATGCAATCAAATTGTTTTAGAACGCGAATTGCTTAGTGTAAGAAATCTGAAATTTAAACCCATCATTGTATGAATGAACTACTTTTTTTTGCTGTACCATAGCTAATTGTAATGAGGCAGAATGGCCTCATTCCGGCACAGAGGGAGTTAATTCACTCTGTTGGGTGCATTTAGCCCTGCCCCTTCCCCTTCACAGGAAGTGCGCGGGCAGGGCAGGAAGTATAAGGGCTGGACCTTGCAGCTCAGTTGGGGGCAGATCAGAGAAGGAGCCAGACATCCCTTCCAGGGAGCTGAATACACAAAGGTCATAGTTGGCTGTGGCAGGCGACAACACTCCTAATCTGGCCTGGAGAAAAGGAAGGCCACAGCCCTGGAGATGGAAGAAGCGCAGAAGGAGCTGCTTGGCATGGAGATTGGGAACCAGCCTCCAACAGCCATGGAATAACCCAAGCAGACACCAATAGGAAGCAGCCCAGGAAAATGAGACATTGGGCTTCTTGTGTTGCCAGGGACCCGGCAGTGATCTTGTGTTTCCCTGCCAGACCAGTGACTGGATCACCTGTTGCTTTACAGACCTTGGGGTGGGACCTTGTGGAGCAGAGTGGATGAGCCCTAAATCAAGGGTCCTGGGCTCTTTACCAGTCTGTTCGCTCAGCCATCCCTCAAGAGGCCTGAGCTATTAACTACTTGTTGCTCAGTCCATACCCAGAAGGCCAAAGCCCTTGCCTTTGTATCAAATTAGCACTCAGACAGGAGCATGAGTCACAGACTTCTTACTGGCCCAGCCCCATCCAGAGTCCTGAGCTACCATGTGCCTAGTGGCAAACTTAAAATGAAGTTATTGGCTATTTATCTACCTCTGCTATTTTCATCTTTGGAAGCTATGCATTCATTTTCATACAGCTCAGTGCATCATCTACTCCAGGTTGCGTTTTGTAGCATTTCACAATGGTGGCACATTTGCTAGCTGCAGTAGTACACAGAATTTTATCGTAAGAAAAGGAGCAATATAAAATGAAAACTTACATGTGCACTGAAAAGTAACATTTATCAATCTAACTAAATGGGGTATTTTTATAGCTCATTTTGTGCCAGTGCAATAGATACTTGGAATTGATGATAGGCATCACCATTAATGACTTAGCAGTGTCACTGAGACACAAATCTTGCATTCTGCAACTGAGGGTATGTCTTCGCTGACGGCGGCAAATTCGTCGCTGTCAGATTGATCTATCCAGATTGATTGAGCAGTCAGTGAAGACATGCTCAATCGATCCAGAAGTCGATGCATTAAAACCACCCCCTCAAGTGGCGTAGCACTACGTCAGTGGGAACACATTTCCCGTCATCACAGTGCAGTGAAAATGCCACGTAGGAGTTATGAAGTCGATGGGAGTTAAACAAGCTACACCAAATTTCTAGGTAAGTTTAGTCCGGTCATCTAGAATATTAAGATGCATGGGGCCAAATTCTCTGCTGTTGTAACTCTATTGACGTCTGTGGAGTTACAGCAAAAGAGAATTTGGCCTGCAGAATGTTCATTAAGGCCTTGTGCATTAGAGTTTCACATGAGAATTCCCACTGGTTTATGGGCCCTGATATTAGCACTGGTCGGAGCCCTAGTCTACCTCAGACTCCTGTGGTCAAATCAGTCTTTACCACTATTAGAAAAACCAGAAGCTTTAATTAACAATTGTAAAACTGGATCTAGCTTTGTAAGTTTTGTCTAAACTAAGGCTCCAGTTGGTGCTAACATAGATCATGTGAACCAGTACTAGTGTTCATAGGAATTCTCGTTAAAAAATCTCTAATACACGAGTCCTTGGAAAAAAAAATCTGTTTTATAACTGAAACACACCCTAAAAAACAGTTGGACAACCTATCTCACTGGAATACAACACTGATTTCAGGTTTAAGTATAATGGCCTCCTTTGCAACTGCAGTGAACACAATAATTTTAAAAAGATGCAAGATCTCAGTAAATGGAATGGTATACATGAGGGACTACTTCTTATGAAAGTAAAAATATTAGTAAAAATGTAAGCAAATATTTAAAATGCTAGAACATTTATACCAAATCGATGTAAATAGATTACTTATGTAGCAAGCTTTTTCCTGTGTATCCTTGCTCTCTGCGTGTGTGAAATAAAATATGACTTAATTTGTCCTGATCTTTATTGTTAAAAAAGATTAAATTTTTACACATTTAGTCGAGTTTCTTGTTTTAGAATGACTAGAAAACAAGCAGATGTATAACTGCAGCATGTAGTACTATGTACCCTCATGGAAGAGTTTCCATTAGGGAAATTAATACTGTTAATACGTTTGTTATGTTGCATATATGGGCCATAAAACTAAACCATAGCTATAAGAATATTAAAGGAACTTTCTTCTCAACATAAAATGACAAACAAACAAACTTTCTCTTTACAAATTGCTGCAATCTCTACAACAGATTGATATTTGCAACAGTTAAAAACAATACTGGGCTACACTATTTAAAATTGTTCTCAAGCTGTCAGTATATTTGAATGAAACAAACAGATTATTGCAGGGAGACCAAAGTTGACTTCGGCAGTGCAGGAGACATTTCAGTGGATGCATGAAATTGATTTTACAGTGCGTGCTATAAATCTGGTAATGTTGTAAAGACTGTTCCATGTGATTATAAATCGAAATAATAACAGGAAGATAGAACAGTGATCTGAATATTGTTTTGGAGAAAGTTTTAAGCAATGCTTTTTAAAAGAGCTCTTTTCAGCATTCCTTAGTTTTGCTTTTTCATTCAGAGTCTTTGATACTTTAGGTAAAAGACTGTGAACTCTTGCAGACTCATTAAAGAGGCAAATCCCTTGGGTTGAAATCTTGGTCCTTTTGAAGTCACTGGAAATTTTTGCATATACAGCAGTGGGGCCAGGATTTTTCACCTTTTGTGCAGTCTGGAGTAGAATGCTTTGTTCACTTGACTGTCACTTTAGTTAAAACAATTGTATTTTAGATAAGATTAATGTACAATCTTGATGATCTTCAAGCATAGTTTGTATTAATTCAGTTGTGGTGATATTGGAAGTTTGTCAGTTAATGTCAAATAGTGTCTATATTTGTATATATGTACAGTGCTGGCATAGCTATTTGTGAAAAAATAGATGTACAATACAAATCGCTTTCGGAAGAGACTGACCCTGAAGTTTGCAATGTGATGCACATGAATCACAATAGTATTTAATTACATGACATTTCTCAAATGCATGATAAACTTTTTTCTACAATCTTTGAACATATGGACAACCTTGGAACTGTTCGGTTAGGCACTGCACACATTAGACTTTATCTTCTATTTATCTATTGATAAATTAAACAATAATAAGTCGCCAGGACCAGATGATATTCGCCCAAGAGTTCAGAAGAAACTCAGATGTGAACTGCAGAACTATTAACTGTGGAATGTAACCTGTTATTTAAATCTGCTTCTGTGCAAGATGACTGGAAGATAGCTAATGTAATGCCAAGTTTTAAAAAATGCCCCAGAGGTGATCCTGGCAAATAGAGGCCTGTTAATCTAACTTCAGTACCATGCAGATTGGTTGAAACTATAGTAAAGAACAGAATTATTATTATAGTAAAAGAATATAAATAACAGCATAGTAAAGAACACAATTTAGTGGGGGAGAGTCTATATGGATTTTGTAAAGGGAAATTATACTTCACCAATCTACTAGAATGGGAGTCTTCAGCTTGGAAAAGAGATGACTAAGGGAGGTTATGACAGAGGTCTATAAAATCATGACTGGTGTGGAAAAAATAAATAAGGAAGTGTTATTTACTCATAACACAAGAAGTACGGATCACCAAATGAAATTAATAGGCCTCAGGTTTAAAATGAAAAAAAGAAAGTATTTCTTCACACAATGCACAGTCAACCTGGGGAACTCCTTGTCAGAGGATGTTGTGAAGGCCAGTGCTATAATGGGGTTCAAAAAAGAATTAGATAAGTTCATGGAGGATAGGTCCAGCAATGGCTTTTAGTCAGGATGGGTGGGGCTTGGTAGAAGCTGGGAATGGGCAACGGGATGGATCACTTGACAATTACCTGTTCTGTTCACTGCCTCTGAAGCAGCTGGCGTTGGCCACTGTTGGAAGACAGGATACTGGGCGAGATGGACCATTGGTCTGACCTAGTATGGCTGTTCTTGTGTACCCTTGGGTGGTTCACAGGCTGGCCAACTCCCCATTCCCTCCCCCTCATTTTGACTCTCCTTTTCTGAGGGTTGCAGGAATGTGGGTAGGGAGAATGGTGGAGAGGAAATTGTATTTAATATGGAGTATGTATTGAATGGGGAGGTAGGAATGAGAAACAATGAATGAATGAAAGGGATAGGAGTCAGAGAGAGACTGATCATAGAGACTGTTCACATCAGCACTGTTCTGAGATAAAATTTGTCAGACTATGCACCCTCTGCTGGCAGGTTCTGCAGCTGTTGAGTAAAAAGATCATACATGAACATTAGCTGGCTTTCTTAAAAACTGAGTGAAAAGAACTCAACCAAACTAGGTATGTAGTGTTAAGTGAACGGTCTTTCAAACAATGCTTTTAGGATAAGTGAATTTTTGTTGTAATACCCATTTGACATAAACAGAGAAATGCTGAATATTCTCTGGACTTTGTTTTCTAACATTCAGTGAACTGTATCATGGCAGTTCTAGAGGGAGATGTATAGAGATAGTGTCAACTTCTCAGGGTAGAACTAAACTATCCATGCTTCTGCACCTGTTTAAAAAAAAAATCAAGCAATTAAAAAAGAAGTTCATTTATTCTCTCTTCTAAAATGTGTTCCTAAATTGCTATTAATCCGAAGTGTGTGGTTCACTTTATGGGAAATTATATGATTCAATTACAAGTAATACACCATTAAAGACTTCCTCAGTATTCTTTAGCTTTTAAGACACTAGTAATTTATGTTGTTTTGTTTTTCTGTACTTCAAAGTATTTCTCTATGTAGGGACAGCTCATAAAGCAGTGAATTATATATGGATTGACACAAGTAAAACATTTTTTCTCTCCCCAGGTGGTCTTGGTCTTTCAAATACAATGTATGCACGTTTAGGAGAAATCATTTCTCTAGATGCATCTGTTGCGGTTACTTTGGCAGCTCATCAAGCCATAGGGCTTAAGGTAAGTAACACTGGATTATTATTTTATTTACTGTATACTGCTTGTAGAGGCCATATGAAATGAACTTACGTTCAACTGTAGATTACATGTGTGATGGGTCTTAACTTATTTTAATAACAAATAATAACTACCCAGGCATAGTAAATCCAGTGTTGCATTTTGACTTCGTACTGGCCCGTTGTAAGTTTGTTTGAGTGCTCCTCTGATCTACTGATCTCCTTTAAGTGCTTTGAGATCTACTGATGAAAAGTGCTATAAAAGAACAAGGTACTATTTATTATTCTCTTGTGGCCGGTCTGGGACAATTGGGGTTAACCCTTCCCACTGCAATCAAAAAGATTTTGTTGAGATTCTGCATCCTGTCCTCGTACCAAAAAAAAAAAAGAAAAAGTGTAAAAAAGTCTGATTGTAACTTGGCTTTCCTTTGATAAGAAGCCCTGCCTACAAAGATCTAAAGAAATTTTTTTCATTTTATATGAAACAGTTAGGAAAATAAGTAAATCACATCTTGTTCTTTGTTTGTACTCATAAGAGGCCCTTTTTATTTATAGTACAGCAATGGCAGTAAAAGTACCACATCTTCTAATGGAGTGGGCTACTCCTAGGGGTAGTTCAGGTTCCATACTCATGTAGTTCTTGGTCTCTTTGAGATGGTCAACTAGGATGTCAGTTGTGATGGTGGAATACTAAATCCCTGTCCCAAAAGAAAGTGGTCCAATACCAACTCATCTCATGTAGACATTTGATCACTATCTGACGATACCTTTATTACTTTGCCATTAATACGTCAAGCACAATTTCAGTGTGTGTTAAAATCTTAATGATACCTGATTACGCATTAAAATGTACACATTAATTTTCTGCATATTAACTAAACATTGTGGGAATGGTGCCTTACTTCTCGCACATCAGGATGTGTTGGCAAGTCTCATTTTTCTTTCTTTGCCTAGGGAATCCTGATTGCTGGCACTGACGAACAGAAAGCAAAGTATCTACCTAAATTGGCATCTGGGGAGCATATTGCAGCTTTTTGCCTTACAGAACCGGGAAGGTAACATCTTTATTTTTACAACTAAAAATGTTTTAAATACAAAAATGTTTCATTTTTTGATGACAGACATCAACTTGCTTTGTTACTGTGGCACCTCTTTACCTGCTTAAAATCTATTCTGTTTTGTACCTGTGACTTTAAGTGAATGTTATCAATAAATTCCATCTTCACCCCTGGAGGTACACCTGTAAGTTCCATGAAATGACTAAATATTTTTTTTTATTTAAGCTGCATTAATTGGCCCAATCCTTCCCATATCAGACACCTGTTCACTTAATTTGTCAGTGAATTAAGTATGGTTTGAAGGACTCTATTGGCTGTGCTGGGACATTCTGACACAATACACACTGAACTGGTTCCTCTGAGCTTCTGTGAAACTATTAAAGAAAATTCTGAAAACTGGGCCAGGTATTAAGAAAGCTAACAGAAACAGTGTTAAGAAACCTTTGGGCTTGTTTGTGTGGCAAGCTTGCACTGCCTTAACTGTCCATGTGGATTCTGCTGCCCCATATTAACAGCTCGTTAATGCACTTTGATTTAGTCCTCCTTGAAATGGCAGGGTCCACCTGGACCATTAGTCCATGGCAGGTTAGTGTAGGGTAAATTCAAACCCGAACTTGCTGCAAACTAACTGTTCGTGTGGACAAGTCCTTAGTCTTCCATTGAAGCAGCGTAAAATTTTACCTCTTTTGTGGCAGCAGCTTCATTTCAAGGTTGTTTTATTTATTGTTTGTTTGGTTGTAGGTAAAAGTTGGAATTGGCTTTAATTCAGAGGAATATGGCTTCTGCCTACAAATATCAGAGTTTCTTTCTTAATGTTGTGAATCTTAAAGTGGTTGGAAGAAAAGCCTTAGCCTGTTTAAGCAATGTGTAATGTATTTTTAATCTGAGTTATATACTCTGGGTTAGAATGGATGTCTTCTATGGACTTTAAGAGCAGACTAGCATTTTCTAGAACTTCTTGCAATAGGCACTTTATTTACTTGCCCTGAGTGTTATGATGAGGCAGTAGCTTCACCATCGTTAGTTAAGACTTCCTTTCAATCATACACCAGACTTTGGCCTCCCCTCTAAAGTCTTCTTCCACTTTGCAGATATGGTCTGTATTAGCAGAGATTATTTTGTAAAGAGATTCAGAAAAGTGATTTTTAAGTGACACTTGGCTGGGGAGGAGGGGGAGAATGGGTGCTAATCATGTTTTGAAAATTCTTCCAACATTTTATTTAGCCTGATTAAGTTATTCTCTTAAAATCTCTACTGAAATCTAGTGTACGAGTGCAATCTGTGAACTTCTCAAATTTGCCTTTTTTATACTTGGTGGCAAAGAAGTAACATCAGAAAGTTCCAGGCGCTACCCAGCATTTAAAGGGTTATGGTTTATACTGGTGGAGACCTAGCATTCATTTAGCAGGGGAGGGTGGCAAAAATACCATGACTGTCAGATCCCAGGTCAAGTTTGAACACCTTGTAGTTAAAATATCAGTCTTGGAAATTAAACCAAGTTGGTCTGGAATCATTGCAAGATGGTATATGGAAACCCACAATGCCACTTTTAGATCCTTTTTAGGAGTAGAACTCCTTTAAAAATGTCAAAGGCGATAATTGTTTTGTAAAACGTTTCAACTCTTCACCCACCACAGCAAATGCCACTTTTTAGTTAAGTTGTTATGCCAATATCAAAGCTGAAGATCTAGAAAGGAAATTTACCTAAAAAGAACTCTTCATGCCTGTAGTTAGAACTATAAAGGTAGGTGGTGCTTGCGGAGAAAGTGTCTGAATTTGCTGAACTAGAAGCATTCAGCCTCTCCCTGTTGCTCCCCTGGAAGTCGATATAATTGACCTGCTGTATTTGTCAGCATACAGCAGTAGATGATGTACACAGATATTCACTCTATGCGGGTTGCCAACTATTCCATTTTTTCCATTCTGTTGCGCATTGCTCTGTTTCAAGATGTGCAACAATATAGTCATGAATTCTGAGGCACTGCTTCTGTGCTTCAACCCAGCTATGCTTTGTGACTCTGGGTTTTTCTCCTGCATTCCAATACTTCAGAATGTGGCAAAGCTAAGTTGCTTATGTAAGATTCTAGAACATTCTAGCCAGTTGCTAGTCAGTGTGGCACAGTACAGTATAAAATAAGTGGGACTCCATAGAAATCTCTCTTCAGAATTGTGGGTGAACGTTTATTTCTTCTGTAGCCATTGGATTTGGTAACTTCCACTTTTATTTAGAAACTGAACTTTAGGCATCAGCATTTGAAAATTTGGGCCTTTATCGGTATCCCTTATATTGTTTGTGTGTGTCTGGATACTAATCAAATTTTAACTACTTCTTTGGCTTCTAGTGGAAGTGATGCAGCATCCATCCAGACCAGAGCTACCATGAGTGAAGATGGGAAAAGTTTCTTACTAAACGGCTCAAAGGTACTTATCCACAGAATGAGGAAATGAAATATTTGTCTGGTATGAGTTTCATAGAAAGCATTCCTACCTCGTGCAGCATTGCTGGTCATCTTGTTCCCCAAATGAGAACTTAACTTGGCAATTTCATTTGACTTCTGAAGATCCCAAGCTAGTAAAGGATGGCAGTGTCAAAAAGACAGTTCATTTAGTCTTGAGGCCAAAAGAAATTACTGCTCAGAAGTAACCTTTGCTAAACCTTGGTAATAAGATGAGGAAGGTCTCACTCTGTGAACATGCTTTTCTTCTTTACATTTCCCCCATCCTGTTCCCTGCTTTTTTTTCAGGAAGAGTGAGAGTCTGCCCCTCACTGTGGACACTCAAGTGAGGAGGAAACCTGAAATCTTTTTTTCTAGTTCTCTCCCTTCTCTGCCCAAGGTTTTGCTGAATACTTTAAAGGAAAAATTAACACCGAGTTGGAAGTAGAGCTGGTCAGGACACTTTTGACTAAATTATATGTGCTGTTTCATCAAAGCCAAAACGTTTGGTGAGACATACTGATTTCGATGAAGTTTGATAGGTGACAATTTTAGTGGTTAAGGTACTGGCCTGGCATGGCATGTGGAAGACCCACATTCAAGTCCCTCTTCTGCCTGGTTCAGAACAGTTTTTCATCCCAGATCATTCTGAAACAAATAGAGCAGGGCCTTGAACCTAGTTTCTCAGTTTCAGGGTTAACTTCACCCTTGACACCCCCACCCCCCATCCTCTTCAGGGCACTCACTTAATATTTCAGACTTCACAGCCATTACCTCTCTTGGGTGGAGACCTGCATCTTTCCCAGTCCAGACTGGAGTTTAAGCTACTTGCAGTCCCTTTGCACCTCACTGTGATTTCCTCAACAGGTCTGACTGGGGTCCAGTATCTGATTTGTTCTCTCTACAGGGGCTTTTACAGTGCACACCGGTTATCAACCAGCCTTCACAAAGCAAGTATACTTGTTCCTAAGGCAAAAGCATTAGAGAAAACACATTAAAAATAAAGAAGTTGTCATCCTTGGTCAACTCTTCTTGGAAGTATAATCTTGCTGTAGCCACAAAGTCAGTGCAAAAGCAAGGATTAAAACTTGCGGGAATGAATCAGTTAGTTCTCTGCTGAGACAGCTCCTGTTCTGAAATAATAAAGCACTGTATCTATCACAGCAGAACAAATATACTTTTTTTTTTTCTTCCTTCCCTCCCAGATCTGGATATCAAATGGTGGCTTGGCAGACATTTTCACTGTGTTTGCAAGAACCGAGGTTGTTGATAAAGATGGTGCAAAAAAAGACAAAATTACTGCCTTCATTGTAGAAAGAGCTTTTGGTGGAGTCACTAATGGGAAGCCAGAGGATAAACTGGGCATTCGAGGATCTAATAGTAAGAAGCATTTACATTCAATTTTTTCATAGAAGTGTGTTTCAAAATTCATGCATTTTTTGGAATCCTTAAGCAAATCCATTTTTGTTGGATGAATGTGCACTAGATTCTAATTGGATTGTGCGGGGTTGGTTCCTATTTCTCTACCTACACATCCTTCTCTGTTTTCTGAGACAGTCCAAAGTGCACTTGCACAAATATAAAGATCTGTGTTAAGTAATTCCCTACTCACCTGCTAATTGTCATCAACACCCGATTCTCTCATCTTGCCATGGAAATTCCTCTTTGTGTGCTGCACTAACAAGGTTAAGTAATAAGAAGCAGCATTACTGTGGAACAGCAGCACTGGGAGCTGGCTTTTCTTTGTTGTTTGTTGGTAGCTCTGATGCTTCACCATCGGTCATTCCGTTATCTCTATTCTTTCAGTCTCTCTTCCAGTTCCAGGCAAGACTGTAATTCTCTCTATTTGTGCTGTCCAAGTTAGTGATGATCATATTTTTACATTTCATAAATTAAAATGCCAACTCCCAGCTTTCTCCCCATTAACTTACTTGGCAAAGTGTATTTAATTCTGTTGTATTGGGAAAAAGTCCAACCCCTAGTATAAAAAGAGTAAGTTAAATTCTGAATGTTATATCTTTTAACCATATCTTTCAACTGTTTTTAAAAATAACTGAACACTATTTGTATTTCAGCCTGTGAAGTACATTTTGAAAACACAAAAGTACCTGTAGATAATGTTATTGGAGAAGTAGGAGGGGGATTTAAGGTGAGTTGTGAAGAATAATGATCATTATCTTTAAACCTACCAAAAAGATGTCTTTGGGGAAGAGAATTTGTTGTTTGGTGCCAGATTTAGCACTGCTTTAAAAGGACAAACATATTTATTAACCTCTTAGATCAGTAAAACTGAAAAAGATTAGAGGATGGAATTACTCGGTTTGTCTTTTGTATGCAGTCAGTTTCATGTGCCAGGTCATGCTCTCTGAATCCATAGGCACTCCCTTTCTCAAGCACTTCAGGAGGGGATGTAACAGAGCATCTTCTGCTTCTGGAGTGTTTTGTTAGATGGTGCTATGGAACACACACATTTTAATTTATTAACTTCTAAACTTTAAAAGCTAATCATTTTTACATTATTTAATAACTGTCATAGGAAACATAAATCCATTCAAGAATCTAAGAAGGAAAGTGGGGGGATCAGCTGGGAAGATGTAAACCTGCAGGAGGGAGGTAGGAAAGGAGTCAAGGAATGTTTGGAGGAGTCCTCCTCACTAGGACATCGGAATTGAGCCCAGGAAAGGGGACCTGAGAGGGGTTTCCCTCACTCTTCTTGGACTCCTCCATATAGCAAGCAGATGGGTAAAGGGAGAATTGAATGGAGCTGTGGGTTGCTGGGCCTTTTACAGATCCTTTCTATGGGTCCAGAGAGGCAAGAATGGCAGGCGGCTTTCCTGGATCAAATTACAGAGCAGGGAAGCACTGGGAGTATGAGAGGCTGCCTCTGGTGGCAGCTAATATCTGATGCCCTGGAGAAAGGTGAATCCATTCCAGTTTAGCAGCTATCCAATTGTTTTATTTCATGGAGAGCAAGATGAAACTTCTTGATCTCTGCCTGAGATTGGAACTCTGTTCTAACATATATAATTACAAATGTTACGGTCAGAACTATCTGGTCACAATATTCTAATCTTCCTTCTGTAGCAGTAAATTCTACAGGCTGACTACATGCTCTGTGAAATAGTATCTCTTTTTATGATAGTAGGCTTACTAGAAACTACTTTCATAGTGTCCCTTTGTTCTTGTCTTATCACAGGGTAAAAAAGATGGAAGAATCAGTTTCCTCTATATTTCTTATAACTCTCAAATCCCCTATAATAATTCTCTTTTCCAGAATAAATAATTCTAGATTTTTGCAGCGTCTTTTCTTATGTCTCCTACCATATTGTTGATCATCTCCGTTTCCTCTGCATTTTACATGTGATTCCAAAACTCAGAAGCATAATTTCAGATAAGGATAAATCAATATTTGATATAATCCAATTTTATTTTGTTTTTACTGCACTTACACATTTATCTGCTTTAAGTTCTAGTTCATGTAGAGGTCTTCACTTTTTCTGTCCAAGATGACAAACTGTTAGATTGAAAAGAACAAGTAAGAACATTTCAACAACTTTCACTTTACCCATCCAGGGATGGGGGATACAGAGCAGAGAAAAGTAGGGTTGGAGACAGTTGAACAACTTTGGGAATCTCCCTTCCTGTGAATGTGCACCTGTGAGTGAAGCTTTAAATGACTCTTTGAAATATGCCCATCCTCCATTCCTACTCTTGCAGCTACCCCTAAAGTAGCCAGCCTGCCACAGGCAGAGCTCATATGCAGAGAGATGTAAGTTCAAGACAGCAAACCACAGGCGCAAAATTGTATTTTGTGTTACTTTGATGCTTAGCACTGCTGCAAAAGAGTACCGATCCAGTCCTTTGGAGTCACCAGTGGAGACTTCTCTGTCAAGCAATATGTCAGCTGAGTGGGGAACAAAGAGGGTGGGGGAAATGCCACAA
The DNA here is from genome assembly GCF_026122565.2 of Emydura macquarii macquarii. Classification (NCBI taxonomy): domain Eukaryota; kingdom Metazoa; phylum Chordata; order Testudines; family Chelidae; genus Emydura; species Emydura macquarii. The sequence continues at coordinate 2,003,291 of NW_027131105.1, read as the reverse complement.
AACCCACAAATTAGCATGATGCAGGGAGGGGAGGGAACGAGAAATAAGAAAGGGAAAACAAAGCAGGCAGAAAAGGAGGAGGTTGGGAAAGGGGAGAGCAAAAGAGGATGGTAGGAATTGTAAGAGGACATAAGAGGGATGCCCTTCAGCTCATCATCACAAAAGGGATCAATCCAAATGAAAGGCAGCGAAAGTCTGCTGAGATGCTCAAACATCAACTGAGTGGAAACACCTAAACTGAGCATTTATATGTAAGCATGATAGAGGCTGCTTCCTTTCTAAAGGTTTAAAGGGAGAAACCTTTCCATAGAGAGGAAAAAAGTTAGAATCAGTTCATGGATTTTTGAGAAACAGGATGCAATCAATGAAGAGAGCTATAAGGGTAAGCTACAGTGAAAGTAATCTTATTATGTTTGTAGTTAGTGTTTGAATGAAACCCTTCTGGGGAGAAATAAAGATGCTAGTCGTCAACAGAAAAATTCTTGGGGGAAAAGTAGAAATATTGCTAAGATTTCATGGGATGATCAATAAAGGAAATGGGAAAGTGAAGAGATGAAGTAGCCTATAGCCAAAGGCTGCATTTCATAACAACCAGCCAAAAATATGTCAGGAGTCTGTAAATCTTGTGGATTAACACAGTGCAAAGAGTGAATAAGCTTAAATGGGACCCAGGAGAGAGTAATTTCAGATATATGAGAACAACAAAGACTGAAAATCAAATTGTTTTGAGGAAGGGGGAGAAAAAAGCCCAAGGACATATAGCAAATGAGAAGATTGTATAAGAGATTAAAGAAAATAGGACATTTAAGTATATAAGGAGCACAAATCAATAAAGGAGACAGAAGGGCCTCTTAAGTGATAGTAAGGGTAATTTATGGACAGAAGAGGGCAGACACTGACTGCCAAAATAATTGAATTCGTGTCCTTAGTTTATAAAGGAGTTAAGAGTTCAGATGCCAGAAACAGACAGTTTTCAAGGGGAGCAGAAGGAATGTTTAAAGAAATTGTGATTCTGCTGGAACAAGTGATCAAGAAATTAGAACTTGTAAAGAACTGAAAAACAAACTTCAACCTTAAAATTAAAAACAATTTACTGTATCGAGAGGTATTTAAATTACCCTTAAAATGAAGGTTGAGTGTGAAATTGATATCCTGAAAAAAGGCTAACGATTATCTGTATTTAATAAGATATTTAGGGGATGTCTGGTAAAATACAAACCTGAACTTTATTTCAGTGGGGAAATACTGAAAACATTGATCAGGAACTGAATAGAGACATATGGAAAATAATGGATTGTCTGCATAATATTAAATAAAGCCTAATATAAGTAAATGCATTGCTTACCTGCCTTGTTAAATATATGCCAAGGGCAGTGAGTTTGTCTCAGAAAACTTTTAAGCATTGCAAATGAGTTTTGGTAGACCTTATTTAAAGTTTTTTCACTTATCCTGAACTTGTTAAGCAAAATGTTCCTTCTTATTGTGTTTATGAAGCAAAAAAGTCATGAAATTATGAAACTGATGGCCATTTTTTTGTGTCAAGTAACATATCAACTTGTCAGATTTCTGAACTGAAGTCTGACAGGTAAATTTAACAAATATTAACATAAACCAATAGTTAGCCTAAACTATCACCCAGTATTTGCTATAAAAACAAATGTTCTTCTTCAAATGCTTGCACATAACTATTCCAATGTAGCTATGTGTGCACCTTGCACAGTTGTCAAACTTTATCCCTCAGCGGTACTCATCAGGGCAGCTCGAGCATCCTCTGTCTCCACATGCCACTGTGTGCTGGTGTAAGAGGGTGGAACCACCCGACCTCCCTCAGTTCCTTCTTATCACCTGTAACTGTCGGTGCGACGTCAGATTTGTAGTCATAAGCATCCCTCACTCCTTTGCATGTATACCCTGTTATTGTTAGGAAGTAGTTAGTTAAATGTGTTAGTTCTCTCGTCGAGTAATTTGCTCATATCCATTCCAGTATAGGTGTGTGCGCGCCCCGTGCACAGATTCCCGGAACTTTTTCCCTTAGCTAGCTCCGTAGGGTCGGCTCAGGCGCCCCTTGGAGTACCGCGCTCATGCCGCAGAACATAGGGCGTTGCCGACCCTGCGGCCCCTCAGTTCCTTCTTTCCACCTGTGACGGTTACCGGAACGTCTGCCTCTTGCATACAAACGCAAGTAGCATCCCTTAGTGTTAGCTTTATTGTTCGAGTTTATTGTTTTCTAATAGTAGAATTAGCAAGTAGTTAAGTAAATATTGCCCTTAGGGGCTAGAGCTGAGCCATGCCCGGTTCCACAGGCTTTAAAGTCTGCACCGCATGTGCAAAATCCTTTCCAGTGAGTGACCCTCATGACCGTTGCCTCCGATGCCTCGGGGAGCAACACAGGAAAGAAAAATGTAAGATCTGTAGGTCCTTCAAACCAAGGACCCAGAAGGAGAGGGATGCGAGACTAAAAGCGATCCTGATGGAGTCCGCGCTTCACCCGGAATCCGAGCCATCGCGTTCCCCTCCGGCACCGAGTGTCTCCTCGGTGTGGCGCGCTCTACCGGCACCGACATCAGCACTGGCGCCGGCACCATCGGCACCAAAAAAGAAGCGGCGCGAGGCCGCACATATGGACTCCCCCCTGCTACCGGGAAAGCAGGGGGTGCAGCAGGAGATGCCCCAGCCACGTGCCGTGGAGACTACTCTGGCACCGGCATCTCCTCGCAGAGAACCTCCCCCAACTCCTGGGGGTGGGGGAGCGCCTCTGTAAGGGCCATCGACACCGGAGGCTTTCGCTGCGGCATGTGCCCTCATGGGCCTGTCTATGCCTCTGTTCCCCCCTCGGCTGAGGGTTCCGGGACCCGTATCTCGGGGTAAGCCCGCGTTGGCTTACCCCGGTGGGTGGAAGAGACAGGAGTCGAGGTCTCCCCTCAGACGGCCAAGGAGGGTAGAGAGTGCGGGCTCCCCTCCTAGGTCCGACTCCGGGTCGTTGAGCAGCGCGGCACCGAGGGCGGTCCAGGGACAAACGCTCGAGGCGAAGGTGCTACAGTTCCGCCTTGAGCGGGGACCTAAGCGTGTGCTCCGGCACCCCGGTGCGGAGCCCAGCTCAACGCCGATCCCCAACGCTGCCTGCTTTGGCGCTGAGCTTCCCACCATGCATTCTGGCACCACCCGCCTCGGCACCGCGTGACACGTCACAGGCATCACCGCTCCTGCTCTAGATCTGGGAAGTGTCGCCACAAGTCGTCTAGAGGGAGGGGTCGTTCCAGCTACAGCTCCTCCAGCAGCTCCTCTCCTCATTGGCACCGCAGGCTTCAGCACCGGAGGTCTTCATCGTCCAGTAGCCGCTCCCTATCCAGGGCCCATAAGCACCGGTCAAGTGGCTCGGGATCCAAGGAGGGATGCCTGGAAATGACCCAGCAGGTCCCCACACCTGCAACTGCATGGCCCCAAGGCCCCTGGCAATGGCCATGTTGGGGGCCGTGGAGTACCCAGATGGGCCAAGGGACCACCTCTATTCACTCTTCGGTGGCCCAACCAATGCCCCCACCAACTGGTCCACAGGAGGATCACCCCTCTGAGGAGGGGTCTGACCCAGAGGAAGGCCCTTCTGTAGGGGCCCTTCCACAGTCGTCGTCCTCCTCTCCGGATGAGGCAGCGGCCAGGGACAACAGGGCCCCCCCCTTTGACTTCCGGGGCCACCAGGACCTCCTGAGGAGAGTGGCTGACAATCTCGGTCTAGAGATTAAGGAGCTGTCGGAGGAAGAGGACCCCCTCTTTGGGGTCTCTGAGGCAGTAGGCCCATCATGCCTGACCCTGCCTGTTCATGAGAGGGTTATGAAGATAGCTAAAACCCTCTGGCAAACCCCCTCCTCAGTGGCCCCCACCTCGAAAGGCGCTGAGAGCAAATACTATGTACCGAAGGAGGGGTTTGAATTTTTATATACGCATCCCGCCCCAGGTTCGCTCGTAGTGGACGCAGTGAACCAGTGGGACCACCAGGGTGGCCAGGGCAACACCCCTAAAGATAAGGACAGCAAGAAGCTGGACCTTTTTGGGCGCAAGATGTACTCTACTGCGGCCCTACAGCTGAGGGTCGCGAACCATCAGGCCCTCATGGGGAAATATAACCTGAACCTTTGGTCCTCTCTGCAGAGGTTCTCCTCGGGGTTACCCCCAGACTAGGCCGCAGACTTTGCCACTGTGTCACAAGAGGGTGTGGCGGTGGCTAAGGCGGCACTCCAGTCGGCCAGCAACACAGCGGATGCAGCCAGCAGGGCGATTGCTTCGGCCATCGTCATGCGCCGCTGCTCCTGGCTCTAAGCTTTTGATCTGTCTCAGGGGGTCCAACAGTCAATTCAGGACCTCCCCTTTGACTACACCGGCCTCTTCTCTGAGAGGACGGACGAGAAGTTGCATGCCCTAAAGGACTCACGGGCTACCCTGAGATCCCTAGAGCTATACACCCCTCAGGCCTCGAGGCGCCAGACCTGGCCTCAGGCACAGAGGCAGCCGCAACCTCCATTGAGGCCGCCCTCCAGACCCACTCAGCCCAGGAGGGGTAGGGACAGGTACTGGGTGCCCAGCCGCCGCGACCCGCAAGGGCCCCCTCCGGGGGTCACAGCAAGGCCCTAAAAAGGGCAATGCGCCGCATAAGAGGTTTTGACAGGGTGCACAAGGGTGGCACTCCTCCCTTCCCACTGGATCACTCCAAAATTTTCTCACACAGGCTTCAGCCATACCATACCGAATGGGAAGCCATTACCACAGACCAATGGGTCCTTGGCATAGTCCGCAAGGGCTATGCCTTACAGCTTACGGCCTCCCCCCCCCCCCAACTCTCCCCCTACCCAGTGCCTCTTCAGGGACCCCTCTCACGACCAGCTCCTTATACAAGAGGTCAACTCCCTCCTCACGCTCGGTGCAATAGAGGAGGTTCCTCCACAGGAATGGGGAAAGGGATTCTACTCACGGTACTTCCTAATCCCCAAGGCCAAGGGGGGCCTGAGGCCAATTCTGGACCTCCGCCGCCTGAACAAGTTTGTCAGGCGCACCAGGTTTCATATGGTTTCCCTAGCCTCCATCATTGCTGCTCTAGATCCAAGGGACTGGTATGCCGCCCTCGACCTTAAGGATGCATACTTTCATATCACTATCCTTCCAGGTCACAGAAGTTTCTTAAGGTTTATGGTAGCTGGATATCACTACCAGTTTTCTGCCCTGCCCTTTGGCCTTTCGTCCTCGCCAAGGGTATTTACAAAATGTATGGCAGTGGTAGTGGCCCACCTGCTCCAAAGAGGGGTTCAGATATTCCCATACCTGGACGACTGGCTGATCCAGGGCAAGTCCAGGGCTCATGTGAGGAACAGCCTGGCTCAGACCTGCGCCACATGCACCAGACTGGGGCTGCTCATCAACGAGCAGAAGTCCACTCTCACCCCAGTGCAGCGCATAGAGTTCATAGGGGCCACCTTGGAGCCACCCAGGCCAGAGCCTTCCTCCCTCAGACTCGGTTCAAGACCATGACTGCCATCATCAGTGATCTCCACAGGTCTCCCACGATGACAGCCAGGCACTGCCTTCAGCTGTTGGGACACATGGCGGCATGTACTTGTGGTGAGGCTGACTCACCTCAAGCTAAGGCTTCTCCAAGGGTGGCTGGCCTCAGTCTATGCACCGGCCAGACACCGGCTGAACAAGGTGGCCACGGTTCCCACCCAGGTACTGTCCTCCTTGGACTGGTGGAGGGAGGGACCCAGGGGAGGTTCTGAGGGGTGTTCCCTTCAGAGACTCGGCTCCCTCAGTGACCCTGATAACGGATGACTCAGACGAGTGTTGGGGGGCCCACATCAGCAAGGACCTGAGCACCCAGGGGCTATGGTCACTAGACGAGAGGATTCTCCATATAAATGTCAGAGAGCTCAGGGCAGTCCGCTTGGCCTGCAAAGTCTTCATCAAATTCCTGAAGGGCAGGACGATTCAGGTCCTTACAGACAACACGGCAGCCATGTTTTATATAAACAGACGGGGAGCGCGCTCCTTGGCCCTTTGCCAGGAGGCCACGTGTCTTTGGGACTTTGCCGTGAGACACAATTTCCACATATCTGCCTCTCACCTCCCGGGGGGTCAGGAACGACGAGGCAGACCGCCTCTGCAGGTCATTGTTACCCTGCCACGACTGGTCACTGCACCTGGAGGTGGTGACTTCAATCTTCCAGAAGTGGGGGGTTCCCCAACTGGACCTGTTCGCGTCGTCCTGGAACAGGAAGTGCCTGAGGTTCTGCTCGCTCCAAGGTCGCGAGCCGGGCTCCATCTCCGAAGTGTTCCTTCTAGACTGGACGGGGACCCTCATGTATGCGTTTCCCCCCATTCCGCTCCTGCCCAAGGTCCTCTTGAAAATCAAGAGGGACAGAGCGGATATGGTACTGATTGCGCCAGCTTGGCCACGGCAGCACTGGTACAGCATGCTGCTCAACCTGTCAATCGACACGCCGCTTCCACTCCCGAGGCGCTACGACCTGCTCTCACAGGACCAGGGTCGCCTGCTGCACCCGGACCTGGACTCCCTCCACCTGACAGCATGGAGACTCTGTGGCTGACGGAGGGGGAGAGAGCCTGCTCGGCGCAGGTCCAACAGATTCTGCTGGGCAGCAGAAAAGTTTCCACTCAGGTTGTGTACCAGGCCAAGTGGAAGCGTTTTACTTGTTGGGCCGAGTCCCGGGCTGTCCCACCGTCCGGCTCGCCCATACAGGCAATATTGGAGTACCTACACCACCTAAAGCTCCAGGGTTTAGCACTGGCTTCCCTGAAAGTGCACCTGGCAGCTATCTTGGCTTTTCACCAGCGGATGGAAGGGCGTTCCCTGTTCTCCCACCCCATGTCAGTCAGGTTCCTCAAAGGGGTGGAGAGGCTGTACCCCCAGGTCCGTGACCTGGTGCCTCCCTGGGATTTGAACCTGGTCCTCGCCACGTTGACAGGACCCCCCTTCCAGCCCATGGCTACATGCCCGCTGCTTGTCCTCTCTTGGAAGGTAGCCTTCCTCGTGGCCATTACATCGGCTAGGAGGGTCTCCGAGCTCAGAGCTTTAACCTCAGAGTCTCCATACACGGTTTTCTATAAAGATAAGGTCCAACTGAGGCCCCACCCAGCCTTCTTGCCTAAGGTGGTGTCTCAGTTCCACTATAACCAGAATATCTTCCTCCCCGTGTTTTTTCCCCAACCACACGGTTCGGAGGAGGAGCAAAGATGGCACTCGCTGGACGTCAGACAAGCCCTGGCTTTCTACATCGAGCGGACCAGGCCGTTCCGGAAGTCAACGCAGCTGTTCGTGGTGGAAGTGAACCGGATGAAGGGTTCACCTGTCTCCACCCAGCGCATCTTCACCTGGTTCACCGCCTGCATCAAGACCTGCTATGAGCGAGCGAAGGTGCCGCTTCCAGGAGCTGTGACAGCGCACTCAACCAGAGCACAGGCCTCATCTGCGGCCTTCCTGGGAGGAGTGCCCCTGCAGAACATCTGCAGAGCAGCAACCTGGTCGTCGGTCTACACCTTCACATCCCACTACGCCATCGTGCAGCAGGCGAGAGAGGACGCAGGATTCGGCAGAGCAGTACTCTCAACGCTGACTCCTACCCACCTCCAAGGTATGGCTATTTAATCACCATACTGTAATGGATATGAGCAATCACTCGAAGATAGAAAACAGGGTTACTTACCAGTAACCATTGTTCTTCAAGATGTATTGCTCATATCCATTCCAAACCCACCCTCCGTCCCCACTCTCGGAGTTGGCAGAAAGAAGGGACTGAGGGGCCGCAGGGTCGGCAGCGCCCTATGTACCACGGCATGAGCGTGGTACTCCAGCGGGCGCCTGAGCTGGCCCTACGGAGCTAGCTAAGGGAAAAAGTTCCGGGAATCTGCGCACACACCTATAATGGAATGGATATGAGCAACACATCTCGAAGAACAACAGTTACTGGTAAGTAACCCTGTTTTTTAGCTAGTTTTCATGATAGATTTTAATTTTAAGTCCTTTTGAACTAGTTTTCATCTTATCCTGGTACTGAAACGTTGCTGCACTCACTGGGTTTGAAGTGCTGAACCTGTGATGGTCAGTGTCCCACACCTGGCCTGTCTGAAATGTTTGGGAAAATTGCACATCACTGACTCAAAAAGAGAGAGAGCAGTGAGGCTCAGGTGTTTGCTCATGGAGGCAGCATTTCACACCTCCCCATTGGACTCATCATGCACAAAGAGCACACCAAGTACATCGGCCATGGCACGAAGTGCACCAGAGATGTCTGCAGCTCCTCAGTCCCATTCACTGGTACTGAAGAAAAGACTTAAACCCTCCTCAGGCTCAGTACCTCACTTGGGGTTGTCAGGGCCGAAGCCTAGTAGAGGCAGAGACCTTGAGGGACATTCGGAGGAGAGTCTTGCTAGAGTACTCTTCAGCGCAGAATGGATAGCAGCCTCTGAAGCCTCTACCAGGTCTATTGAGGGCATCCCCTGAAAGACTTCTGAGGCAGAGTCATCAGTCATTGCTGCTTCCAACCGTCCTGGAGGTGTATTCAGCTGAAAGGGATCTCCTTTAGCCTCTTGGTAAGGTATCCCCAGTGGTGCAAGAAGGTTTACAGCTGGTACTCATGCCTGCAGCACCTATCTCTCTCTGTCAGAAACTCATGGTACCATTATCTCTCAAGCTTCCGCAATGGCTGGTATGGTTGAAGGACAAGCTTCAATAATATCCCTGGTTCTACCATCCCTTGGCTTGGTCTACCTATCTCCAGTTGCAACTGGTTCTGCTTCTTCTGTCCACTCGCCCCCAATTTCAGATGTTTCACGTTCACAAGAATGTGACCTGCGATGTGCAGGTGGTCAGACTATATCATGATGGTCCCATTTGCCCTCAAAGTTTATGAGACTGGTTGATCAGAGGTTGATCTGAGGCTCAGGTGTTCAGTTTATCTGCTGGCCTGTCTACTTCAACGCACTGGGTCTCCTAGTAAATCAGGACAAATAAATTCTAAAATCTGTACAGAGAACAGAGTTCGTTGGAGCAGCCTTAGACTCCAAAAAGGCCAAGGCCTTACTACCACAATTCAGGTTCAAAGCCCTACAGGGCTTGATGTTGTGACCGAAAGCATATCCTCTCATCATAACCCACCACTGCCTCACATGGGCACATGTGCTGCTGGGTCACATGGCAGTGTGCATCTATATGAATCAACACACCCAACTGTATCTCAGAAAGCTGCAAGCCTGGCTGGCGTCAGTGTATGCCTCAAGTCGTCATTTGGACAAGCTGGTTCGCATGCCAGTGTCAGTTTATCTCTGGACCTTCTGCAAGTCTGTGGGGAGAGGGCTTCACTTTCTCTCTCTACTACCAACCCTCACTTTAATCAGACCCATCAGCCCTGAGTTGGGGGGCTCATATTGGGTCCCTGCAGACTCAAGGTCTTTGGTTGTCTCAAAAATCTAATGGCTCATATAAATGTCAGGGAGTTAAGAGCTATGTAACTAGCATGTTCAGTTTTCCTCCTGCATATAGTAGGAAAGAACTTGGTAATTCTAACAGGCAGATCAGCGACTGTTTTATATAACGGACAGGGAGAAGTGTGGTCAACCTGGCTATGCCAGGAGGCAGCTTGCTTCTGGGACTTTTGCATAACCAGTTCAATACATCTGAGGGCTGCTTACCTTCTAGGGAAGCAGAACATGTTTGCTGATTGGAAAAAGGTCCTGCTTAGTCAATTACCACAAATGGTCTTTACTTCTGGGCATCTCCAGATCCATCTTCCAGTTCTGGAGGACTCCCCAAGTGGAACTGTTTGCTACAAAGTCCAATAGAAAATGACATTGATTTTGTTCCCAGAGAGCTCTCCAGTCCCGTTTGTTGACTGATGCTTTTCTGCTACCTTGGAAAGACCCCCTCCTGTATGTCTTCCCTCCAATTTCATTGTTGCCCAGAGTCTTGTTCAAAGTCAAACAAGATCATGCTAGTCTCATTCTGATAGCACCGGCATGGCATCGATAACACTGGCACTTGACCCTACTGAGTTTGTCTCCCACTGGATCCAGATGTGATTTTTTTCAGGACCACGCCGTCTGCTCGATCCCAACCTACAAGATCACCACCTGACTGTTTGGATCCTTCATGGTTAACACCTTTGGGAAGATCCTGTTCTAAGGCTGTCCAGAAAGTACTTCTGAATAATAGAAGACCCTCAACTAAGGGCACTTACCTGACTAAATGGAATTGCTTCTCCATTTGGTACCAGCAGAAAGGCATACCTCCATAACCTGCATCTCTAAACCTTGTACTGGACTATCTTCTGAACCTAAAACATCAGTTTGGTGACTAACTCTGTAAGAGTACATCTGGCAGCGATCTCAGCCTTTCTTACCTTAATGGATAGTAGATGCCTTTTCTCCAATCCCATTGTTGCCAGATTCCTAAAGGACTTGATCGGATTGTACCACGTGTGCAAAATCCTATCCCTCCTTAGGATCTGAACTTGGTCCTAACAAAGTTAATGGGACTGCCAATTGAAACCCTTGCAGATTGCTATCTGCTTCATCTCTCTATGAAAGTAGTGTTTTTAGTTGCCACTACTTCAGCCAGAAGGGTGGGCAAGTTGAAAGCCCTAATATCAGAGCATCCCTTTACAGTTTTCCATAAGGATAAAGTTTATCTCCTCCTCACCCAAAATTTCTAATGAAGGTAATGTCTGATTTTCATGTTAACTAGGCAATCTGTTTGCTGCTGATCTTCCAGAAACCCTCTGCACATAGAGAGGAGGAGATAACTCATTCATTTGGATGTGAGATGGGCTTTAGCTTTCTATCTGGAGCATACTAAGTCCTTTAGATCCTCCATGCAGTTGTTGCAATTGCAGACAAGACTAAGGACCAACCAGTTTCCACTCAGAGAATCTCATCCTTGATTGCTTCATGCATTTGTGTCTATGCTACTACTTGTCTAATATAGCCCTGCCACCCAGAGTAATGGCTCACTGTAGTAGAGCACAGGCATCTTCTGGGCTTTCTTGGTGAAAGTGCCTATCAGAGACAGACCTTTCTAAAGTGGTGACTTGGTCATCAGTCCACCCTTCTGCTTCTCGTTATGTTATTTACCATCAGTCCAGGGGTGATACCAGTTTTGGGTGGGTTGTCCTCCAGTCACTGTTCAGGTAGACTTTGAGCCCACCTCCATATCTGTCTGCTTGTGAGTCACCTACAAGGGAATGGACATGTGCAAGCACTCGAAGAATAAATGGCTGCCTACCTTTCTGTAACTGTTCTGCGATATGTTGAATATGTCCATTCCATGACCCACCCTCCTTCCCCTCTCTGTCAGTGTCTATCCAATACGAAGGAACTGAGGGGAGGGCAGTTATGGGCGGCTCTGCTCTCTTATACCAGCATGTGGTGACAGAGGAGGCTTGAGCGACACCAATGGGTAGCACTGTGGGAAAAAGTTCTCCAACAATTGCATGCTCAGTTACAGTGAATTGGATGTGCAGCACATCTGGAAGAACCACCATTTACTGGAATAGCAACAGTGTAAATGGTTAACATAGTCTTAGGAAGACTGTCTTCCTATATCTGTGGAAAGAATCTCACTCAATGTGGCAGCTACTGTAATATTAATAATAAAACCTAAGTTCAGGTCCCTGCTCTACCACAGACTTCCTGTGTAATCTTGAGCAAGCCATTCTCTCTCTGCCTTCTGTTCCCCATTTGTAAAATGGGAATAACAACATTTCATCTCATAAGGGTGTTGTGAGCGTAATAAATGAATTGAAGATTGTGAGGTTCTGATGCTATAGTAATAAGGGGGAGGAGGACGTAAATACCTAAGGGCTTGTCTACATGAACAATGAGTCTGTTGCAAACTGGGATGTGAATCTACCCCTCGCTAGTCTGCCATGGATTGAGCTGTCCATATGGACCCTACTGACAAATCATTAGTAGTTTGTAATGGCACTTTAATCTACTTCTGTTTCAAAGAGGACTAGGTCAGAGCACATGGACAGATGGTTCATGCATGTTAGCAGGGTCCCTGGAGATAGTCCATGGCAGGCTAGTGCAGGCTAGATTTGCACCCCAGCTTGCTGCAAACTAAATGTTTGCGTGAACAAGTCCTTGGATAGTCTGAAGAGATACATTAAAGCATATTCAGAGGGATCTTTGTGCAAAACTGCAGGATCATCATCTCTGGAAATGTTTCAATTTTAGTGCAACAATGAAATCTGGAGAAATGGAAACATGATGTTAAAATCCAGACCTCCTTATTCCTAGATACATTTAGTGTAACCTTCAGAATCCTGAAATTGTAATAGTTTCAGGTTGAAGAGATGTGACCTTCACTTACTTTTTTTTTGCCAAGTACATATGTTATCCTTTCAGTCACCTGAAACATTTTAACAAAACATGTACATTAATTTTCTCAAAATCTCCCTCCCCTTCAGCTAGTTTAGGTTTTGATGTCCATGTATCAGTACTCTGTGCATGTAACTGGCTTTATTTTTAAAAAAGTATTTTTGTCTGCAGCATGGATGCTGGCTATTTGATGGCATTAAAGCTGTGCCTGGTTTTGACAATGCTTTTATCTTTCCTTCGTAATAACTGGCTCTTTATCAGTCATTAAGGTCAGCATCATAAATGTGTTTTCTTTATCTGGCGTTGGAATGGCCTGCACCTGGCTATCCTCTAGGAAGGGAAGACTATCACCTACACAAGTTTGCTTTAGCACTTTAGAGACCACAAGCACTATCTGAATGGTGCATTTCTGGGTGCTTCCTAGAAAAAATCTGTGACAGTGAGACTTCTTTTGCTTTCATGGATAGTTCTTTGAATGATGTCACATGATTATCTCTTAAATAATGAAAACCTATGGAGAGGCAAGACTTTGAGCTTTTGTGAAACTTCTGCAGCTTTGTCTCCAGGCCAGGTTTCTAGATTATGCAAGAAAAGTTTCTGTGCTCCCCTTTATGCTCCCTTTGTTTTTAACAAGCAGCTGTGAGCAGTGTATAGATATCATGCCAACAACTGAAACATTGCCTTAGTTGAATATTTTTTGTCATTTTAGTTCCATGAGAATTTAGATTACTGTGGAATAGTAATGCACCCAGTTATGAATATGCTATGTCAGCAGTTAAAAGATGCACGCCTGTGTTCATCCACAGCCTTGTATTATATAATTATTTACTCCTGTTTTCTGTAGGTGGTCATAAATGTAAGCCCCCTTGCTGGATACACAGTGAAATTCCTAAAGACTGAAAAATAACATCATGCATCTGATTGTAACTAGATTTCCTAATTTTTCTTATGCTGTCTCTGTAACCTTATGCTTTTAGCATAAGGAAATATGCACATGCTATTTGCTTCTGTATGGTATGCATCCAACAGCTGTTTTCCATGCAAATGAGCTTTGTGGATTTTTTTTCCTTTCTGTCCCACACCTTCAGGATTTTTCTTCTCCATTATGTGTCTTAGCTCTGGAAACCCAGGATATTAGTCTATTAACTTATTCTGATCTTGTTTCTAATTAAATGGCCTGAATTGAATAATTACATATAATATAGTTTGAAGAGGAAGTTCGTCTATTTTAAATAGGCTTGATGCTGCCTGCAATGGTCAGGACGCAAACTTCATTTTTTTGGAAAAGTGATTAACATCCACTATATACATATTCTGCATTCTAGCCCCTAACTTATGCTCTGTAGTTGTGGCTCTTGACATTTGAGAGTAAGCGCCTTCCTTTACCTGAAAGCCCGTTCTGCCTCCCTGTGCAGCAGCTGCTACTCAGAGTGGCTGCCTCTACCGCCTTCAAGAGTAGCTGTCTCTCTTGATGTATGCCAGCCTGAGAGAGAGAACAAGAAGGTAGGGGGAGGTAGAAATGAAAATAATCCACTGTTTGACTTGCAGATCTCCTCCACCTTCATTCCTCAGCAGCATAGAGTAGTGAGAGATGAGGGACAAGCAGTGGCTTAATACCCCAAATTTTCTAGGCAGCTGGCTGGCCTTCAACTGAGTGAAGGAGGTCTAGTTCTGTAGAGCAGAATTCTCTAGCTATGCACTCTGTGTGTGTATGGGCACAAGCTGAAAAGTGCGATCCCCACAATTATGCATTGATCTTTGAAACCCTGAGGGTTGTACTGTTTTAAAATGAGGCTCCTCTAAAGACAATAAGGCAGTCTGAGATTGAATTGTTTCTCGAAGTCTTAACACTTGTAACACTTATAACTACTGTGCTACAGTGGTTAAACACTATTAAAAATATATCTGGGTTGCCAGTTGGTATTGTCTGCTACTAATTGCTAACGCAAAATACTTGTCAGTTGCTGATCCATCAGATTTCATGTGATTTGGGGTCTGCTATGTATTAATTTAAAGTGAATAAATTGTATTAATCTCCTAAACCAATCTGTGAACTCACCTATCATTGGTAGAAATGCAAAAGAATAATTTCTATAAGAACTGTGCCGAGAGTTGCTTATTACAGATACATAGTTAAATATTAGCGGTATATACCCTTTTCCACTATCAGAAGTAACAATTTCAATGACAAAAGAGCCAGCTAATAATGAAACTATGTGCTGTCAATGTGGGGTTTCCCTTCACTGTAGAAAATATCATTCATCTGACATGGCCGCTATGAATTGTTCTGTTTTGAGTATAACTGTATATAATTTAACCCTTATTCATTTTTGGTACACTTTCTGTAGAGAAATACAATGAAATTTGGAGGTGGATTAAAGCTATGGCATTTTACAAAATGGAGTACATTTTACTGAACGTATAACTTCCTAAATAAAGGCCTGTATTTCTTCATTGTAGGTGGCTATGAATATCCTAAACAGCGGAAGATTTAGCATGGGTAGTGCATCTGCAGGAATGCTTAAGAAACTGATAGGTAGGTAAAATGAAGCTTACTGATTTCTTGGAAGAATGAAATTATCAATCCTTGCATTACAAAAGAAAGCTTTACATCCTGTACAAAGACAAATGTCACCTCTTTCAAAGACACTTTGTAATAATAACAGTCATTTCAGATATGGACTCTAGGACTGAAAATTTAGACTGGCTAAAACTAAAGGTTACTTATCTATAAAATACTGATGGTGTTTTCACTTGATAGTACATAAAACTGTTCTGTTACCTTTGTTTAGCATCAGAATAGATTACTTACTAATAGAGTATCCTTTGAAAACTGCATTAGGTTGATTTTAGAAGCAACCAGATATAGGAATATAATAGCTGCCTTAACATTCTGACGTAAAGGAACATTGAAGTATTCAGGCTTCAAAATTTACATACAGTGGTAGCTATTAGAATCAGCTTCTGTCAACAGTTACCATTCACTGGTTTCTGAAAGATCTCAAAATTTCCCTGTATGCTGGATAGGAGATAATTACTGTCCTTGTTGATGAATGTGCTTCCTGTGCCTGGGGGACAGGGCTGACTACCTCCACCTCTTGCTTGAAAACCCTTTGACAGTCTTCCCAATGACACTCTCAACACATTCATTTCAAACTACTCCTTCAAAAATACAGTTAGCTACTGCTTCATAGAAAAGTACCAACAAAGTCTCTTGGAAATATTACAGTGCTATCAGATGGGAGATTTTGGTGACTTCAGCCCTGCTGAGGTATAATGTAGATAGTCCTTGAGTGGCCTGTTCTATTAACTCAGTGTGATACTTGCTTGAGGATGAAAAAGGCTACCTTGATGTAATCCCCAAATGGGGTATCTGAAAGGAACTGCTGATAGGATTTCTCTCCTGTACAGGGAGCTGCATTTCAATCTGATTGTTGCTACTACTCTTTGCTTCTAAAAAGTTAATATTAAAAACTTGCAAATTTTTATTCTTAATTCTGTAAAATACCGTTCTTCCTTAGTCCATTCTAGTTATAGCAGAGCATAGATTGTGTTCTCACAACTTCCCCTCTGCTGATGGTATGTATGTAGGTCCTAGAGAAATCTTTCAGACAGTTGTTTTGCTCCAGTGCAGTCTGAGTTGTAAATGTGACCAAGTTAAAACAACACAACGTATTTACAGGTGGAAAGAGATTTCTAAAGAGCATAGGTTTAATTATATACATGATGTACCATTTACATACTGCTGAGATTACATGTTCAGGGAACAACTGAGTTGTTTTCATAAATTATTTTAAGATACCTTTTAAAAAAGGTTCTACTCATCAATGTGTTTTCTCTCTCTTTTTGTAAGAAATGACAGCAGAGTATGCTTGTACAAGAAAACAGTTCAATAAGAAACTGAGTGACTTTGGACTAATTCAGGTAATCAGGAAACTGAAAACCTATGTTAGAAAATTCTCAGCCTGTGGTTTTCATGATTTGTTTATTGAATAAGAGGTGGGAGAAGGATTTTGTTCTTTCTGTAGCAGCTACTAGTAAAAAAAATTGTTGCTGGGTTACTAGATGCTTGGTATTCAATCTACATAAATTTAGCCTAGAGGTTTATATGTGCTGATGTTTTGAATGTATAGGAGTATTAATGTACCAAACTTAAAACTTTTAAGTTTTTCATGAAAAGTATTCTACGTAGCATTTAATGCTTACTGATTTAATACGTATAAAAGCTCCGTTTAGTTAGGCACTAAATTTGATTGACTGCTGACCTGACTTTAATAACTCTGCATCTAAATTTATGCATAGTAAATGTTTGTGTGCTATTTGGCAGGAGAAGTTTACCCTTATGGCTCACAAAGCATATGTAATGGAGAGCATGGCCTACCTCACTGCAGGAATGATGGACAGGCCAGGAGTGCCCGATTGCTCAGTAGAGGCAGCTATGGTTAAGGTAATACATTTTATTGAAAAAGACAGGCATAAAGCATTAGAATAAAATTAAGACTAACCCCTCTATCTCTGATACAATTTGATCTTGTAGCCTCTTGTCTGAGACATTCACATACCACAGTGGTGGGTGTGAAACAAGAACATGAATAAAATACAGCATGGTTTGTTTTCACTCTACCCCTCACTCCATTTTGACGGTCCTGCAGGGCCTAATCTACACTGTCGTCTTTGTATAAAACACTCTGATACAGGTAGTATAAGTATCTTAATCCCCAAAAATTTCCAGGAGCAGTGGCATTTTGACATAGCCATATAAGAATCTTGGCCATGCACATAGTGAAGGGAGAAAGCTTCTGAAATTCAGTCCTCATCCAAACAGCCCTTGCAAAAAGAGACACTAAATAATTCATATTTGAGAGGGGCTTTCCACAGAGCAGGCAAGGGGAATTGTTCTGAGGACCCTGCTTGGCATGCTCAGTATTTAGGGAATAGGGATGCAAATGGGGAGACAGCAGGTATGGTATTTGGGTGTGACTCTGGATTCCCCTCTCATTGTGGGAGGCCCATGTTGTGACAGTGGTCAAAGACAACAATATCTAGATGTTTCTCTCGGCATGGACCTCCGCACCAGGTTAAAATGTGACTGGTAAGGAGCTACTGTCCTGGTTTTCCTTGAAATTGACTCAGAAGCTGGCAAATTTACAGAATGCAACTGCTCACTTCCTCATTAGGATAGGGGTGAGGGAGTGAGTCAGGCCGGCCCCGTGTCCTGGCTGCCAATATGTAAAAGGGGCTTTACTATTGATATCGCTAAAGCAGTTCAGAAATTACTTTTCGGAATGTTGTTGGCTGGCAAAGCCCCCTTAAGGACTGAAGACTTTCCACTGCCTGGAGGGTGAACCTATATGTTACTGCATGCGCAGGCCAAAAAACTTGCTTCCTTGCCATGTGCATTTGAAAAGATTTAAGCTGTTGAGTGGCCTGATCCATTCTCTCCCAGTTCATGGATCTGAATCCCCATGGACACTCAGAGGAGTTTCCATGTGACCTAGGGGAAAGGAGGAGCATGCCACAAAGTCTGACCTCATTTTAAAAAGGATGGATAAATTTATGATTGTGTAAGACACTCTTTGAGATTTTTGGGTGGAAGATGCTATAGAAATGTTAAGTGTATTATTTATCTTTTTACAGTCTAAATACATGTAGCTATTTTCTTAAGGCAACATCAGTCCTCCAGCATGGATTACTCTCTAAAGCGGTCTGAAAGTGATTCTGTTGGCTTGTGTTCATCTAGCCAAGTAGAGAATTAGCATGTTGATTTTATAATGTGGCTGTTCAGTTTGAACATTGATTTTTATGGACCAGTGCACTTTCCATGTACCATAACCAGAGCAATCTCAGATAACTTTAAATTGGCTAGGAGGAAAGGCACTGCAAGATGCATATTTTGAAAGTTGTTTTATAGACACAGTTCATCCTAATTCATTCTTGTAGTCTTATCCCTCTGTTTGACTTAAGATATAAGAATAAAGCAATCTAGTTTCTATTTAAAGTTGGCGTCTACTGTAGCAGTAATTAAAGTGTGTTGCTTTTGGCAGGTATTTAGTTCTGAAGGTGCTTGGATTTGTGTAAGTGAAGCTTTACAAATTCTTGGAGGTCTTGGCTACATGAAAGATTACCCCTATGAACGCTATCTCCGGGATAGCAGGATCCTTTTGATTTTTGAGGCAAGTATGAATACACTTCTTTCCTACTGTAAATCAGAACTAATTCACCCTCTAAGTATTCTTGTTATAAATTTGAAATAAAATGAAACAAATTCTATGTAGCATTCTTTCAGAAGGGACAATGAATCCTGTTAATAGCCTTCACTTGGAGTTGCAAGTTTTCTACTGTCTCAGTTGAAATAACATTGGAATTATCTGGTTTGCCATGGAGAAGAGGGTGTTCCTTCAGTAAAGACTCTAGGACATGGAGGGTCTAGAGAATAGATTGTGCCCAAAAAGGAGCAAAGTTTGAGAGCCCATTGGAACTGGCATCTGTCTGCCCCAAATGAGTTAGTGGTCTTTTTTGGGGAAGGGATTCTGATTTAGAATTTAGAAACTGATTTAGAAACTCTGACCATTTTGACCAAAATAATAATAGTTATACTAGATACGGTATCAGAGGAAAACATACTGAAAGGAGAAAAATAGTCCCAGCTCAGCTTCTTTTATATCCAAAATAAAAAAAAAAAAAAAATCCATTGTTTACTTTAAGCTTTTTAGCTAAAACTTGTAACTAGCTTATACCAAGTAAATACGCTTCACTGTGTGTTGTGAAAGATAAGAGCAGCATGTTAGCTATTTAAATAAGAGGCTATTTGAGGTGAAGTCTTATATTACATAGCAAGAACATTTTCACACTAACTTTATTCCATTCTTATTCTTTGTTACATTAAGTATCAGAGCTAACACATGTATAGGGTTTGGTAAGAACTTTAGACAAAATGTTTACGGTTTTCAGAATGCATGGATATTAGTTTCTGTGTCTGGAATTATTTTCTCTAATGGAACTGTTTGACAGAAGTGTTTTGTTCAAAGATATTTTGTGGTGTAGCTTGTTTTGTTGGAGTGTAAGCTTAGGTAAACTTAGCTTCTCTTGTAAAGATTCCTCCTCACAGGCTTCTTTAGAAGCCTTTTAAAAAAAAAAAAAAAAAAAGGAAATTTTAGTAAGATTCATCTGAGACCACCAAGCCTATGACAGTCCCAGAGTACTGATGATTTTTTTTTTAAAAACCGATCCTGTTGATTGCAAAGTTCTTTGTCTCATAGCTGGGTCATCAGGAATCATTTCCCTAGTTTGTGTTTGACTCAGGTTTTCAGTATAGATTTTTCCAGAAGACCCATTACAAATAGAGGACAATTATCACTTTAATTTTAATAGGACAGCAAAAATTCTGTGCCACAAATGAAAATGTCCTATAATTGTCAGGTCACATCGTTGAGGCACTAGCATTCACCTAGCACTACCACACCTATGTCTGATTTTTATTTTGCCACAGCTGACTAGGGAGTGAAACAAAAATATTGAGCAACTGACAGAGTTGGGCCTCCAAAGTAAAGGATGGATTTGGCAGATAGTTCCTCTAGATGGAAAGCATTTTTTTTTCCTGGTTATCCCAAGTACTGGAGGACTTTCCTATCAGATTATAGGACGTCTGAGTCAAGTCAGCTTTCATCTAAAAACATTGCAATTACGTCTTTTAAAAATACTTGCTTTTCTATCCAGTCTTTTCTGTTAAACCTGACACTTGGGAAAATTCCTCCCTTGCCAACAGATGGAGACAATACACTGACCTTGTTGGTGATGTCATCCCTGTTTCTAAGGGCCTTACTGATTCATCTGGGTCAGTTGTTTCTCTTTCCAGCAATTGGGAAGCACAGTATTTTACCAGCTGACAACAGAAGTCTGAAGAGAGGAGAAGGCCTGGTCCCTCCTTCCCATCATAGCAAAAGAAATTGGGTTAGAGATGTTATAACATGTCCTACAGACATTTACTAGTCCTCCTTATTGAGTAAAACCTCTTTCCTCTAGATTTGTAGCAACCAGGATCAGGCATATCATTGGCTCATCACACATTTGACACCAGCCTAGTATCTCCAATACATTTTCCCGTCTCCATCAATTCTCTTATTTCTGGATTTTGTCTACATCTGTTAGAACAACCACATACTGGACTCTGGCACCAAACTCTTCAAAATCAGGTTCACCCCTTGTTCTGCTTGTACTTGCCAAGTAGGCACTTGGGGTTAGTTACAATAATTTTTAAAGTTTTCCTTTTTAAAGCAATCTAATAAGTGATAGTCCTACTGACTGACAAATGTCTATTGTTCTAATTAATGTATAGATTCATCTTTTTCTTGTGCTGTTACATATTTGTGTACTAGCAGAAGAAAGCCCTTTGATGATTCCCCCCCCCCCCCCCCCCCCCCCCCCCGATTCAACAAATAAAAATGGTCAGCATTTCAAAATTAAGATACAGCAAAGCAGACAGAAACCAGTGGTGTATATATAATAGTTTTATGTATGGATTGAGCAACTGAAAAGGGGTATTATTTGACTGTCAGCCAAAAACATTAAAACAGACTTAAAAAATATGGTGGGAAAGGGTTTACCTTTTTTTTTTTTTTAAATAAAAGAACAAAATACATTTTATGTTGTCCTAGTAATCTAATACAGTAGAAAGAGTAGAGTAGAGGATAAATTAAAATAATACAAATGATTCTCATTTCTTTTGTCAAGGATCTTGTGCATCCCAATTAAGCATAAAGAGCCTTTTCTCAAATGTATATAGTCCTCTTAATTTATAGCCTTCTGGCTGCATGCCTTTTTAAGATTATCCTTCTGTTCCTTAATTGGCCAGACTTTACAGTGACAGTCATTACTTTCTTGGACAGGAGCCATATTGCTTCTGTATCACTTCCAGACAGAAAGTAAAGGATCAGGAGTTAAGCCTGAATTTCCCATAAGGGTGGCTGTGTAAGAGCCACTAGGGCTGGCTTATGGATGACAATTTAAAGAATGTTTTACCCGGTTTATTTTGTGCTTGGTGTCAGATGATCAGACTGATATAGGTCCAGTCCTGCCATAAGCTCTTTGTTGTCAAATGCCGGTTGAAATCATAGGGTCATAGTTCAGGAATGCTGCTATTCTCTACTGAAGTAGATGAGTTCCAAGAAATTAAACAAACTGCACATGGGGATATTGACTTAGACCCTACCTTACAGGGTGTTAGGAAGATGAATACATCAAAAATTGAAGGCGCGCAAGATCCTAAACTGATAGGGGCCCTATAAGTGCCTCAGAAAGATAGGCAAGTTTTGCAAACTTCTGTTCGCCTGGGATTGATAACTTTTTTCAGCAGGTCTATATCATTAATTACAGCAGTTGAAAAATACATTTTTATGCCTGGACTGATGAGCTTGCATGACTATCGTAAATTTCTGGGCTAGCCAAATTTTTTCCTCCTCTAAGGCAAACTTTCAGAAACAATGTTTTTATTAAAACAAAATTCCCTATTTCTTAGCTTTTCCTTACTAAACTTACTCAGGGACTTTTCACTTTAATAATGGAGTCCTTTTGCGTTAGAAAGATTTGATACAAAATTGTGTACCAGATCAGCATTTGCCTTATCTTCTGAAGGCTTAGTCTTTTTATTATTTTGGGGATGGCATCATAACCACCAAAAATTCTGTGCAGCTATGTGATTTTTTTTTTATGCAAATTATTAAATGAGCATATTTGCAAATAATTTGGATGTAACCAACTTCAGTTTGTGGTCAGTTCACCCCAAGCAGTGGCAGAGGTAGGACAGGTAGCTGCGAAAACTTGGCATCTGTAGGTGTGTGCTGGAAGGTGCCTGAAGGGGTCTGAGTCTGCTGGGATGGGTGATAAGGTAGGTTGGGGGCTCAGGTGTCTGGTTACTCTTTGGATGCTGTCTGTGGGGGAAGGGGAATATTTGGATGATAGCTGAGGTAGTTGGGCTGATGATGTCTGTCTGGCTTGGGGAGCCCGGACCAGTACTGAGGCCCCTCACATTATGTCCCTATCTGCCCTTGTGGCCACCTGTTCTTCCCAGCTGTTTGTTTCTTTCTTTCTTTCATCCAGTGCTGGAGGCAACAATTGGAAAAACAAATGGGTTGCCTGCAAAATAGGTACCACAGTGGCTCTTGGTGGTAAAAGCAGCAGCAGCTATGGACTGCATGATGCTCGGCAGCCCTGTGGCATTGCCATTTTAAATACAGTTACTCCTAGGGCTTTGAGTTAAAGGGGTGTTTAGATGGGTTTAGACAAGCTTTGCCAACCTATTTTTAAAACTCTGTGCTAGCTAGCCGGTGTGACCCCAAACAAGATGTGAATAAACTTTGAAATATATTTATAACACAGTTTATTCCATCCAGATACTCTGGTCAAGCAGTAGGTAAGGCCTTAAAACATTCCATCTTCATTAGAAGGCTTTCAATAACTCATTCTTTGATACCAGCTATGTAGTTCACCTCTGAATACAGTAAATCTTATTTGAATCACCTCTTAAAAATACTGTAAATTGTTTTCTCTGAAGAAATGCATTTAACACCAAGTATATAACAAAAAGTTCAATTATATAGACTGCGTACACAGGACGTTAATTGTTTCAACTAGTTTATTCTAAAATGACCAGCTGACAAGAAGACTTCATTATGTGAGAATGGCACCTGCTAATATTACAGTAGTTTAAGGTCTGTCAGCATTTCTATTATCTTCGCACTTTTGAAGGGATTGTAGTTAAGCAATTTAACGCTTCTTACTGGGCATGAACTTTGTATAACAGGTAAAAGCACAGCTGCTAGTTCTTTCTGTGCCTCCTCCCCCAACCTTCTGCCTCCAGAAATGTTAATATAACACTAATTTGTCTATTTTTGATATAAGCTGTGTCAAAACCCATTTAAATTCTTGGCATTTGGGGGAATTGCACAAGTATTTTAACTAAATAGGGCTTAAGAGAACAATAACTACCTGTACATAAATATCTTAGTGTTAAAGGTCACTAGTTTGAACCAATTAACCCAATGCCCATTTTCCTGTTAGCCAACTGTAGAGTGCGTATTGTGAGGGTTGAGTAAAGTGTAATGAGACTTTATTTTAACGAACAGCATATGGGCTTATTTTATGCTTCCAAAGGGTTTTATGTTCCTAAAGATGTTCATAATGCGATATATTCAGGGCTTTAACTCTGAGTCTTTCCTCCTAAATTATTGTTTTCCTAATTAGAAGCTGTGATTACTTTGAGTAAAAGTAGCTGCTTGACGAACTTAAAGATATTTGGTTTTTTCTTTATATTTTTGGTCAAACTTTTTCCAGTGTGTGTCACTGTGAAGACTAGAGCAAGCATTATCAGACAAGAAAGTATGTTTCCACTGCAGGCAAGGACAGAATGCTTGTGTTTATTTCCATCATAATTATTCACTTGCATCTTCCTTCAAGGAAAAATCCTAACATGTTGTGGCAGCGATATGCTGTCCAAATCAACATTAGCAGCTACAAGCTTTGAGGCCTGGCTAGAAAAAAATGATTGTCCAATTTGAATGTAATGTGCAAATATATTTAGTGCAGGGTACGTTCATGTGTTTATTTCAGTTGGATATTAGTTGCTAAAAATGTAACTGTGGAAGAGGAAAGTGGATTTAAATTAAAATGGACTTTTAGAGTATTCAAATAAAACTAAATCTGTGGGAGCAAAGTGCTGTTGATTTTGGAGTGCTCCAACACTTACATTGTAGACTGAATATTCCTGATGCTTAGTGGTATTTTTGGTCTTTCCTTTTATTTAGAGAAGTGAAATCTACAATATTTACTTCTCTAAGCAAGGAGGAGGGCCAAAGAAGTCATTGAGCACCAGAGACACTTGAGATGTATTGAATGATTGGTTTTGAATCTCATCAGCCCAAACATAGCTAAATGCCTCAAAGAAAAAGAGGCTCCAAAATTCATTAATTCTTATTGTCATGTTTTAAAGATCAAAGTGAAATAATCCTTCTTGAAAGCTGAAAAGTATCCATCTAATCCTAGCTGGGGTAGTAAAGTAAATATTGTGGATTGTTTGTGGCTACTATAAACTAGAACTACATGAAATGTGTAACTTAAAAAATGCAAAAGATTTGTGAATAAGTAGATACGTTAGCGGAAGAATTTTGTGTTCAAAATTATAAATCTAATTCCCATGTTTTAATTCATGCATTATTGATTGTTTTGCAGTACTTTGTTTACCAGCAGTAGTGAGGCAGTCCTTTGTCTTGGATAGGCCACCAAAGAGGGGTTCATCCTAAAATGAATCTGAATTCTTAAAAGTAATGTGGAAAAAGAACACACACATTTAAACAATAAAAACTATTTCTGGCAGAGGTTATTTAAGAAAATATACACATGGCATAACTTGGTTTAAGAAATACTGGAAATACTTGACACCTGGTTATTGATTAAGATTGTATTGTGTCTCTTACAGGGAACAAATGAAATTCTGCGAATGTATATTGCTT
Source organism: Emydura macquarii macquarii (assembly GCF_026122565.2). Classification (NCBI taxonomy): domain Eukaryota; kingdom Metazoa; phylum Chordata; order Testudines; family Chelidae; genus Emydura; species Emydura macquarii. The sequence continues at coordinate 1,978,413 of NW_027131105.1, read as the reverse complement.
TGACGGGTATGCAGTATGCAGGCAAAATCTTAACTGGAAAAATTAAGTATGTTTTTTCTTCTTGCTAATAACATTCACTTATCTCAAATAAGTTAACCATAGTTGATATTCAGTACATTATCCATTTAACAGTAGATGAGAGCAGAGATATTGCAAGCAAAAATTTAAGTATTTTGAGACCTCAAAATTTTGTAAAAGGCATTTCAACTCTTGATGCTTGTTTAGGCAACTTTTTGTATGTTTAGGAATTTTAAGCAACTCCATTTTATTTTACAACTTTAAAACATTGTCATAAATCTCTACGTCTTTCTAGTCTACGTGGGTGACTAGAGTAAAAGTCTGTCTTGTAGTACATTTAATCATTCAACTAATGTCATTTTTTCATCCAGAAATTCATTAATGGCTATTCTTATATATTTAGCCTTGTTCTAGGACAGCTGTAGAATCCTCAACTCACTGATTTCAGAGACTAGGTTTCTAGATTTTATAGGAAAAAGGTTCTATCCTACTTAGAGTATACTAGCCTTTTGTAATTTAGTGCTGGCATCTTTGACAAGGTAGCTGCATTCTGCCTCACAGCATGCTGTATATTTTACAAAACTCTAGGATACACACCCTGCACCAGTGTAAAATGTGAATTGCGCTATTGCAGCTTAAGTAGTGCATTAAACTGCACTGATGCATGGTGCTTTTATATTAGTGCAGCTAAATTGGTACCAAAACCAAACAAACCCCATTGTAGACATGCCCACTGTCTGCTCCAAAGACCTTATAATATGAGAAGCTCTGCTCTCCTCCCCCCTTTCTGTTGGTGGTAGATAGGAGAAGGGGAGACCAAAGAAACAGAGCAAAATAGAGAAACTGCTTCTACAGCTTCTTCCTCTGAGAGGGAGGGAGTGAGCATGTGTGGTCCTGCTTCTCCCTTTCACTTTTACCCCTCTTGTGGGGCCTTAGTCATTTGGGTCCTATTGAAAATTTTATCCAGCAACCATGTGCTGGTGCAAGCATCTTCAGGGACCTTCTGCTTGCTGGGTTCTCCCCAAATTGGTGTGTGTTTGGCTATAAATCAAGAACAAATCACAGCAGCACCAAATGTAAAGATAAAATGGGCCCGGCAGAAAGTCCACATGCAGAAAGGTAATGAAGAAGGGGGCTTGTGTTTTAAAATTAAGGGAAAGAACCAGAAACTTGTTCAGTTTGCAAGAGATGGGACTAACACGAGCCAATTAAAAGCTTTGGGTGACTGGCAAAGTTCATGCCAGATTTTAGTTTGTTCAGCACGTGATGAACTCTGGTTTTTCACTTTTTACCTTTGTTTCCTTTTTGCACTTTGTATTGCTGATTCCTAGGACACTTTTTGTGTATGAGATGGGATGGGTGGGGGATAAAGTCTTCAGTGTACAGTGTCCTTTAACGTTTCAGGGAAATGAAGAAAGGAAATTTAGGAGTGGCACTGGAGATGTTTGTGAAAAAATTCCATGACAGCATGGGCAGAAAAGTGGATTTAGGACTAGTTGGTGAAAAGGGAGTGGCACATCCCAGCCTAGAGGTAAGTACTGAATATTAATTATCAAACAAACCTAATGATGGGTTAGAAAAGCCAATGTCAACAACTTGACCCTTTTTCCTTTATCTCAGGGGAGGCAAGGGAGTATAGTGCCCTTGGATAAAATCTGGGGTTCTGGCCTTCCACGACACTATTTTGGGTTCCCTCAGTTATTTGTCACAGCCTTAGGCCCTGATCCTGCAGAAATGCTTAGTTTTTAAGCATGTGTGTAGGCCTATCAAGGTTTTCAACTAAGCAGGTGCTTATGTCTTTGCAGGATGTTACATATCGTGTGTGTGTGTGTTTTGGGGTGGAAAGAAGACAAGTTTAAAAGTAGCTTTTTACGTAATTTCCTAAAACAAGTATTATTTATCTGATAAAGGGAAACTTGGCTATCTCTTCATTTATTTATTTATTTGCAATAAATTGTGTGCTGGCTCTGGCTGGGCTGCTGCATCCATTCATAGTGCAGTTGCTAGACACAGTACAGTCTCCAAATTTTCTTCTCCCCTAGCTTGTTAGGAGTGTCACTTCACAAATCAGAAGTAAAAGATCACTTCAAAACAGGATTCTGGTACTTCTTAAATGCATCTTAGAAAAGACCAAAATTACTCAAATCTCTTGTGAGTAACATGACCATTAACTGTAATGTTTCTTTTTTAAAGATGTCCTGCAAAGTATTTTTTTAAATGGGACTAGTGACTTTTTTGTTTGTATGAAGGCAGCCTACCAGGTGTTTTTGAAGGATTACCTCTTTTTTTTTTTACTGAAGAAATATTAAATTCCACAACTGGTCTTCCCTGGTTTTGCTGGAACACCTCTAGAATTTCAGACATGTTCCTTTTGATCTTTAACAGCCTAATTGAGGGGGCAAAAGGTGGTGTGTCATTAGCAAAGTCCTCCGTTTACCCAAAATGCTCATCAAAAAAAAAAAAAAACTACTACTTGCCATTTTGAAAGGTACTGAAAAATTGGAGTCATTTGTTATATTCGGGCCTGATTCTTCACTTGACTTCAGTGAAAGCAGATGGTTCAGGTTGGAATTACGTACATATTTTTTCTATACAACTGTCTGTTCATCGCTTACTGCGCACTCTTCCTTCCCCTTTTTGATGCACAACAGTAGGGAAGTGCTTTAACAGGATGGTAATGAGCCTCACACTAAAATTCGGGCTTTCCAAATGAAACCTTTTATTAGCCAGTGCAGTTTTGAAATCAAGAAATTAGAAGTTGTGCTACATCTGTTAGGAATATCTAAATTACTGACTTCTCACAACAGTCGTAGCAGAGGCTACAGACTGGTGGGGCTGAAGTTTCCCACACTTGGCACGTAGTCCCATCCAGGCCAGGGTTTGGCTCATTGACTGGTCAGTGAAGGAGTTGTTTGCCCTTCCAACGTTTACACTATGTACACTGTTAGTTTGACTAAACCTTCTGTGATGCAGGTTGTTAATCCAGTTTTTTACAGAGCACTGAAAACACGTATTTCAAATAATTACTAAACAGTAGATCCCCTTTGTTTTCACTTATAGGAAAGTGGCAAGAAACTGGAAGAAAACATCTATTATTTTGGAACTACAGTGGAAGGCTTGCTAAGGAGGTTTGGCAAAGTAATCAGATTTTTTGTAGGATCTTCATGTTGAATAAACTCCCATCAGAATTGAAAGCTGACAAAATAGGGACAGTGTTTTGCTTCTCATGATGAGCTAGTATTCTTCTTGTATAATACCATCTAATGTATTAGATTAAATCTGTGGGGATTCTACATTCACCCTTCGTGGTGGTAAACAGCCTATGCTGAAGGTGCTGTCATCTCTGCAATTAGCTGCCAACAGGTCAGAGGAATTGATGGAGTCCCTGCTGCCCCGAGAATAGTGTGACGGTCCATGATTGCATGACACTTAAGGACCAAAGGAGGAAGGGGATGATAATAAATGTGGAAAAGCAAAGGAAATTCAAGTGTAAAAGTTTGTCTCAGTGGTTTGACTAGTTGTGTTAAAGCCAGTGACACAAGCAAAAATTATTTTTTGAAAAGTACTACATTGTGTTTGGGTGGACATTGTCATGTAATTGTGGTTTTAAAATGATGTAATGGAAGCTGCTAAATTTTATTTTTTTAATCTTTTTTTCTCTAGACTATAGTGGATGAGCAGCTGGTTCTGAAGAGAGTGGCAGATATTGCCATTAATTTGTATGCAATGACAGCAGTTATATCCAGAGCTAGTCGATCTATCAGTATTGGTCTACGCAATCATGATCACGAAGTGAGTGCATTTAAATTTTCTAGCACTGAGTAATGTGTGTGATCACACCATTTCAGTGTCCCACCTAAAGGGTCTGTTGAAACCAGAGCTTTCTATGGAGAACTGCCTCTGCGGATCCCTGCTTCTGGGACCATGTTTCTTAACTCAGTAAGTTCTAGATCTATCTAGAAAGCAGAGACCTTTCCATCTGTTTTCATACCCACTGCAAATTGAATGTTCAGTATAAGAGAACCTGGCCTTAACCATCCTTAGATCCTTTCTGTCCTCCACTGAAGCAGTGGTTGAGTGCTCTGCATAACAGGATAGTCTACAAGGAGCTAATACCATCCTGCATATATTCTTTGAGTGTGGGCCTTCAGATAAACTTAGGGAAAGTCCATTTTCACTTCAACAGAAACTTACTCCTATCATTCAGAATGCTGTTGGGCTGCCACTTTTCTTTTTAAATTGAGATAATGCACATCAGCATCTAAGTCTTCGCAAAGCCACAGAAGAGAGACTTTTGTTTTTCACTTAACTGTTGTACTGCTGTAACAATGAGATTTATAAAAACAGGTTCATCACAGAATATAAAACAAAATTATTCACAAATAAAACTGGCACTACAGCAAGGAGTGTTTAATTTTCCAATGGATGTTAAATTAAATAAATCTTAAATACTAGGGGAGAGGAAAAGAAATAGGGAGTATGGAGTAAGTTAACCAACTTCCCCCTACATTACAGTCTGTAGTCTTTATACACTGATGATCTTTTATGAATTATTAAAATTAACACTGTGATCAAAGTATTTAATTGTTCTCTTTAATCAGCTAATACCACACTCTTTAAATTGAAAACTGTTAAACATATCATTTTCTGATGTTCCTGTCAGACTTTTTTCCCACAGACTTAATGGGTGGCAGATCTAAAATAATTAAAACTTTAGTCTCTAATGAACTTGATATTCGAGATTATTTCTGTAAAGTCACATCTGGATTTGTAACTGAGTGTACCCATCTTCTAGTCAGATTTGGGCGACAGGGTCATTTCATTTACTGGAAGTAGTATCTGTGGAAAAAATTATAACCCATTAGAACTCTTTACACTTACACTAAGAGAAAACCAGGTTCTATGCCATGAGGAAAAGAATTATCTTCACAAATATGTGATCTCAAACTCTTCACTAGCTGAAACAACAATGCGAGCAGTTATACTACTAATTTATGTTAAATATATTTATTATTTTCTTGGAGAAAACTTGTTTATATTACAATATTTAATGCAGGATTGCTTAATAATGCCTTTCTTTTGCTGGGTTTTGTTTTATCAGGTGCTGCTTACAAATATCTTCTGCACAGAGGCATATTTTAAGAATAATTATGCCATGACTGAATTAGAAAAATGTAAGTTCTTTAGTATTGGGAAGGATAAACTTAATCTAACTGGACCACACATGTTTTATAAGGGTGATGAATGCACATAACAAGCTTCTTTAATAGGGATTAGGGGGGGTGTCACCAGAGGGCACTGTTACAGTTTCAGATGTTCATAGCATGCCAGTACTATTCAAAGAAATGTTGTTTCTGTAATGCAGTGATTTTTATGGGCAGAGGTGTTGCCTCAACACTGGACTTCAGTTGCTCTGGGGGAACAGGGCAATGATGGTTTGGCTGAGGATCCTGAAAGCCAAGAGGTGGTCATCAACAGCACATGCAATTCCATTGAAGACTGGTATACACAAAACAAGCTGCCCTAATGTCCATTGGTTTCTCCAGTGAGAAGCTAACTCAATAGGCCCAGACACTTACCATTTGGCAGAGGGACAACAGTATTTATACAATAGTGCCTGACTCCGTCATCTTATTGTTATTGGTAATACCAAGTACCCCTCCACAGAATTCTGTCATGGGCCAGGCCTTGAAGTAGCCACGCAACTGCCTCTTGGGATCAGCCAACCATTGCTTCTATAACATTCATAACATCTTTAGGAAGCAAAAGGGTCACAGACACTGCTATTGAACAGTTAGTAATATAGAATAGTGCTCATTTAAGGTGGTACTGGAGATAGGTTTAGAAAACAGACTGCTCTGCTCTACCATATACTAAACAGAATTTAGGGAAGCCTAAACGCTTCAAATCTGTTCCTAGAGTATAAGTTTTAACATGTTGTTCAAAGCTGCTGTTTTCTAGACTTCCCTCTTTCTTTCCCTGCATGCTGATGCTGGCACAATAGGTGTTTGGACTCTTTAGATTTTTTGCAAAAAATACACAGCAGTGTCCTGGATTTAACTATTGTATTTTAAGAAAGGAGGAACTGGCGTGTTAACTTGTTTTTGTTTTCCCCCTGTAGATGTTCCTGAAAACCTGGATGACAGTATTAAAAAAGTTGCACAGCAGGTGCTGGAAAAGAGAGCTTATCTCTGTTCTCATCCACTTGATAGGACATTCTAATCACACATTACCTGACTTGCAGATTAGCCTATGAGTAAATGAAGAAAATCTAGTTTTGTACAGTTCAAACTCTGAGCCATGTGGCAGAATATAAGTGAAAGACAAATATTTTTTACCAGCTGACCAAATGTAATCGTAATCTTGTAAAATAAAACTACTTCTCACAGCCAAGTGATAGCCAAGGAAGAAAACGTGTACCCTGAACTTCCATCAAGCAAGCATTTTGTTACTGGGGAGTAAATACAGCCCAGTCTTTTAGCCTTAGCGCACTGCCACTCATTTTCTGATCATTTGGCTCTACAGCAATGAAAATGTTCCTTTCCAGCCACTATCATACGAACTAATTAGTACAATTGTGTAACATTTAAGAACTTCTCAACACTTCAAGGCTTTTTTGTAATTGGCATGTTTAAAAAAAATCAGTATTTGTTTATTTCAATAGTTAGTGAAGCAGGTAACAAGCAATCAGTAGGTGAGTGAACAAACAAATCAGCATTAGCCACTTTAGTGAAAGGTTTGTGTTCAAATGATAAGCACCATTAAAAAAGTGAGATATGGACTTGTGTTGTCTGCTCCTGGTGGGAACAGAGGGACTCCTGCAGCTTCAGGGCAGAATATACTGAGGGGGAAAGAGCAGCTCATCACCAGTCAGTCATTTAAAATCTGTTACTAGAGCATTCTCCTGCAACCTACCTCAGTACTTTAAGTGGTGTCCTTTGTAAAACAAATAGTAAGTGACAGGTAGTGGTGACTTGGTGCCTGTATACTACCATAAGAGTACAAACAATAAGAGTTGCATGTTTCATCTTCCCTACTGTCATAGCTTTCTCACTGCCTGAACTGCCCCACCACCCTACTTGTGATCATTCTAGCTGTAGGAGTCTGGGGAGACTGAGGTAATCTCCTTGAGCACTTGTGTAGGAGGAAGGATGCAGGTTCAGCCCTGTAGGGAGGATTGATTAATCACACTCCAGTAGAGATGCAATGCAACAGGGCAGGAGGTACTCAAGGTACAGACTCCAGAGAAGAAAATAAAAAACCTACTAATGATGATAGAAAGATAATGGGTCTGTTCAGAAGCAGCTGCCAGTCCAGATTTGACCTGCGGTCTACCCCTTCACTACCCTTAAAGGCTGACATGTACTGAAACCATTACACAAGCTATGTCTACTCTTGGAGTTGCAGATACAAACTCTAGCTTGAGGAGGGGTCACTTCCCAGTTAGCATACAGCATGAGGGGCTAGCAATCCTATGTATGTAAGTGTAGCACGCTAAGGCTTGTATGTCTCCTCAAGCTAGCATTTACAGCTCCAATTTAGACATACCTACACTCCATTCCCTCTAGCATTTTGTAGTTCAGTTGTTACCAAGGTACCTGACTGACTATTTTGGAGGTGTGGCCCCATCAAAGAAGGGTTCTTGCTGTAGCAGAGGGGTTGTATCCTCCCCTTTCTTCTCTGGTCTCTTTCTCTTGTAAAGAAAGGAATGCTCATAACAAAGCAAACTGGAAAGAAGAAAAACAACCCTTCACTCATAGGCAGCTGATTGTATATCTATCTACACAAAGAAAATATGTGACAAAGGACTTAATTTTCTTTAAATATGCATGTTTCATTGCGTATTACATGCCATGGGAATTTGTACTAAACAGTAAATGTAAACCACTAATTTTAAGCCTTAAAGCACAATACACAGTGAAGTCTTTCCCACTGAAGTTTTATGGGTCCCCAAAGAACATGTTTATTAAGAGCCCATGAATACTTGGCCTGTATTATGCTTTCAGTTGGTTGTACCTAAATTTCTGCCATTAATTTTACAGTCAGACTACTCACGGAAGGATCCTGTAAAAATAATGCGGGATTTCACCTATCCCATATTGACTGGGTACATGTCACCTCAGGATGGGATGCAGAGATAAAGTTTGTTGACACCTTAAATGACTGCTTCTTGGAGCAACTAGTCCTGGAACCCACCAGAGGACAGGCAATTCTTGATTTAGTCCTAAATGGAGTACAGGATCTGGCCACAGAGGTGGATATGGCTGAACCACTGTGGGAGGGGAAACACCAAAGCAGCCCACCATGGTAGCCTTTAATTTCAGAAAGGGGAACTACACAAAAATGAAGACATTAGTTAACAGAAAATAAAAGGTACAGTGCGCAAAGTGAAATCCCTTCAAGCTGCATGGAAACTTTTTAAAGACGCCATAATAGAGGCTCACTTTAAATGTATAGCTTAAATTAAAAAACATAGTAAGAGGACCAAAAAGGGGCCGCTCTGGCTAAAGTAAAAGAAGCAGAGGCAAAAAGGCATCTGTTAAAATGTAGAAGTTCAATCCTATTGAGGAAAATAGAAAGAAGCATACATTCTGGCAAGTGGCAGTTTCTCCAGCCGATACACCAATTGAATCAAGCAATGTTTAGCCCTGAATACTGGACATTGCACCTGGGAACTCTTGATAAAGAACGTATGGAGTTAGGCACAAACTTCCTTCAGAGCTAGTACTGAATTTCAACCCCCCCCCCTCCCCCTGCCATTATAATGACAATGTGCTCTTCTCAAAGGTGCTGCTTTTTTCATGATAATTAACAATCTTGATCACTTTTGGTCATTAAAAAACTTATGCAAGAGAAGGAGCATTATATTCTTCCCAACTATGGGGTAATTACGTTCAGTTTACCCAAGTTACTCCTTGCATTTCCTTCCGAACTGAATTTGGGTTCCTGTAAAAGTTACTGTGTTGTAACCTCCTCCCTCTCCCCGCCCCTCTGAGTGACTATATATTATACCATTTCTACAGGAAACACTTTAAGCATGTTGGGATCCTTTCCTATGGAAAAAAGCATCATGTTATGCCACTTCCTTGCCATTCTGTTCATCCTGACTAAGCTGCAGGCTGGCAGCTTCTACATACTAAGTGGCTTACTTGAAGTCTGCTCCTTTGAGTTTTGCAAACTTTTTATGTTCCATGTTGTGGCAGGGGATTATATTCCCATTCCACTTCAAGCTGTGTTGGTCTTCCCGACCTGGAACAAATCCTTTAGTGGTGCTTCTCTTTCTGTTCACCAAGTCTGGGTAACTGCCATAGTCAGGTACATGCTGCAGCACTGACAGTGCTGGAATGGGCTAGGACAATACAATAAAATTAATTCTCAAATGTTCGAGCATTTTATACTTGGAAGCAGAAACAGGTTTCAGCCTATGCAGAACTTACTTTACTTATTGGCTACCTATGCGTTAAACAAACATTTATGTTTAAAGACTTGTCTACATGCTAGTAAGTAAGTCCTGGGCTCCCTGTTAGCATAATATTTATTTCTTTGCTCAACAGGGCAAACTCCTGATTTATGGGGCCAATAATCTGAGCCCAAAAAAGCAGGGTTTTTTTCATGCTATGGATGACTTCAGTAAAAGAAACATCTATTTCCTCTGAGACTATTTCCCAGATATATAAAAGACACACAAATACAGTTTGAAATAAGCTCTCGGCAACTACTGAATTGTATGGGGAAAAAGCTGGCTGTTCATCTGCTGGGGCTGTGTGTGCAAAGAGACCACTGTGCTGGGTTTTGGCAAACACTGCTATAATTGCTTGGGTTGAAGAGTTTTTAAAAAATGGGGGAGAAGGAGACTGACCTTGTGGTTCACAGGCCCAGCCCCAAAGTATTTTGTCTTATGAACAAGCTGGCTGCAACACTGGTAAAGAAGTTACTGAGCACTTGGGTGTCACACGTCTCAGCAGTAGTCTTATTTTACTGCAGAAACGTCTCAGGCTTCATCAGTATTCAAGACCAAATGCACAAAGGTCTTATTTACAAACTTTTCATCACTACTCTGCTCTCTAAACCCATGTAACTTTTTGCTGCCTGGGCAGAAAAAATTCAGTGCATGCCGCAGCAATGATCACACAGAGAATCTATAAAATAGCTTAGTAAAGCTGACGCACGTTAGACGAAGGAAGCACTGCCTGTATCAGTTACCATCGCTGTGTCGGTGACTAGATAGGGTTCAGGATAAGGCAGTGAGCACAAGCATTCTAGCAGCAGCACCCAGACCTCAAAAGATGATGCTAGAACACTTCAGGGAGGCAGGAATCCTACCCGGGAAGACAACGAGGACAATCACACTGCTTACAGTATAGAGAAGGGAAGAGTCCTGGACACTTACTTAGCAAATGGGCGCTCAGCTCCTGCAACGTAAGCTTTTAAAAAAAATACAACTAGCCTGGCTACGACACAGCATAAGGCAACAGAATTAAAACCAGGAAGGTCCAGAATAGAAAGGGGTGGAAACTATCAGTTGGATAAGGGAGTCAGCAGGGGAGGGGAGTGGATTTAGCTCAGGTAAGGTTCTAAGACGGAAAAAAATGCAGCTCGGGAAACTAAGTTCAAGCTCTTCCTTATTAAAAAGGCTACATGAAAATAGGAAACTCATTACTACTGCATCTGCTTTGGAAAGGGAAGGACACGCATTCTGCAGCACACTTCAAGTCTGAAGGTGTGAACTAGGGAAAGGAGAGAGGGTCTGAGGGCACGCTGCTGCTGTATGTCCATCCAATACAAATTCTGTGCAACAAAGCAACGTGACATTAATATGTGGTGTTGAGGATGGGGAGATGTTTGGTTTAATGCTGTTTTGCAATAAACAAGCTCAAAGTTCCTGTGTTTGTTTTTAAAAGTATTTGTAACGGAAAGGGAGCTCCACTTTGACTTTTAAAGTGTGCTCATTGTTTGGATCAGTCATTAATATGAAGTCACTGACTGTATGATTCATCCAACAAGAGAATACAGACCACCCATATAGCTTTCTGTATTAAATCCCTGAATCTTACAGGGCCGGAGGTGTCTGTGTGGTTTCTTCACTGTCAGCTTGCATTGCAGTGCCCAGCAAGCCCTTTTATGGTACGCAGGCGGTATATGGTGGGCGTGTTGGTGTTCAGTCGATAGAAGTGGTTTGGGCCCTGGCTTTCAGGGGATAATATTACAACTTAATCAATTTGCCAAATTCCTATGTCACCTTTTCCCCCAGGGTGACTAAGTTTAACAAAGGTTTCCATTATCTTCAGCCAACATGGCAAATAAAACAGGGTTACTTACCAGTAACTGTTGTTCTTTGAGATGTGTTGCTCATATCCATTCCAGTATAGGTGTGTGCGTGCCCCGTGCACAGATTCCCGGAACGTTTGTCCCTTAGTTAGCTCCATAGGGCAGGCTCAGGCGCCCCCCCCCCCCCCCCGGAGTACTGTGCTCATGCCGTGGTACATAGGGCGCTGCGGCCCCCTCAGTCCCTTCTTTCTGCCAACGCTGACAGTGGGGACAGAGGGTGGATTTGGAATGGATATGAGTAACACATCTCGAAGAACAACAGTTACTGATAAGTAACCATCTTCGAGTGATTGCTCATATCCATTCCAGTATAGGTGAGTAAATAGCCATACCTTGGAGTTGGGTAGGAGTCAGCGTTGAGCTACTCTTGCCAGTACTGCTCTGCAGAATCCTGCACGATGGCGTAGTGGACCGTGAAGGTGTGGACCGACGACCAGGTCGCTGCTCTGCAGCTATTCTGCAGGGGCACTCCTCCCAGGAAGGCCGCAGATGAGGCCTGGTTGAGTGCACTGTCACAGCTCTTGGAAGCGGCACCTTCACCCGCTCATAGCAGGTTTTAATACAGGCAGTGATCCAGGTGGAGATGTGCTGGGTGGCAACAGGTGAGCCCTTCATCCGGTCCGCCACTGCCACGAACAGCTGCGTTGACTTCCGGAATGGCCTGGTCCGCTCGATGTAGAAGGCCAGGGCTCGTCTGACGGCCAGCGAGTGCCATCTCCGCTCCTCCTCCGAACCGTGTGGTTTGGGGAAAAACACGGGGAGGAAGATATTCTGGTTATAGTGGAACTGAGACACCACCTTAGGCAGGAAGGCTGGGTGGGGCCTCAGTTGGACCTTATCTTTATAGAAGACCGTGTGGGTGGGCTCCGGGGTTAAAGCTCAGAGACCCTCCTAGCCGATGTAATGGCCAGGAGGAGGGCTATCTTCCAGGAGAGGACAAGCAGCGGGCATATAGCCATGGGCTCGAAGGGGGTCCTGTCAACGTGGTGAGGATCAGGTTCAAATCCCAGGGATGCACCGGGTCACGGACCTGGGGATACAGCTTCGCCATCCCTTTGAGGAACCTGACTGACATGGGGTGGGAAAACAGTGAACGCCCCTCCAACAGCTGGTGGAAGGCCGAGATAGCTGCCAGGTGTACTTTCAGGGAAGCCGGTGCTAAACCCTGGAGCTTCAGGTGGAGTAGGCACTCCAATATTGCCTGTATGGGCGAGCCGGATGGTGGGACTCTGCCCAACAAATAAAATGCTTCCACTTGGCCTGGGTGCAGTGACCAGTCGTGACCTGCAGAGGTGGTCTGCCTCGTCGTTCCTCCCTCTCACACACACACACCCACACACCCCCCCCCCCCCCCCCCCCCCCCCGGGAGGTGAGAGGCCGATATGTGGAAATCGTGCCTCACGGCAATGTCCCAAAGACAAGTGGCCTCCTGGCAAAGAGCCGAGGAGTGCGCGCGCCTCCCTGTCTGTTTATATAAAACATGGCCGCCGTGTTATCTGTAAGGACCTGAATTGTTCTGCCCCTCAGGAATTTGATGAAGACCTTGCAGGCCCAGCGGACTGCCCTGAGCGCCTTGATGTTTATATGGAGAGCTCTTTCGTGTGGTGACCATAGCCCCTGGGTGCTCAGGTCCTTGCTGATGTGAGCCCCCCCAGCCCTCGTCTGAGACATCCTTTAGCAGAGTCACTGAGGGGGGCCAAGTCCCGGAAGGGGACTCCCTGCATAACTTCTCCGGGGTCCCTCCACCAGACCAGGGAGGACAATACCTGGGCAGTAACTGTGACCACCTTGTTGAGCCTGTGTCTGGCCGGTGCATAGACTGAGGCCAGCCACCTTTGGAGGGGCCTGAGCTTGAGGCGAGCCAGCCTCACCACGTAAGTACATGCCGCCATATGTCCCAACAGCTGGGGGCAATGCCTGGCTGTCGTCGTGGAGAACCTGATTATGGCGGAGATGGCCTCAAACCGAGCCTGCGGGAGGAAGGCTCTGGCCTGCGTGGCATCCAAGACAGCCCCCCATAAACTCTATGCGCTGCACCGCGCTGACAGTAGACTTCTGCTCGTTGATGAGCAGCCCCAGTCTGGTGCATGTGGCGCAGGTCAGGGCCAAGCTGTTCCTCACATGGGCCCTGGACTTGCCCCGGATCAGCCAGTCAGGGGAATATCTGGACCCCCTTTTGGAGCACGTGGGCTGCTACCATTGCCATGCATTTCGTAAACACCCTTGGCGCAGACGAAAGGCCAAAGGGTAGGGCCGAAAACTGGTAGTGGCACCCAGCTACCATAAACCTTAAGAATTTTCTGTGACCTGGAAGGATAGTGATGTGAAAATACGCGTCCTTCAGGTCGAGGGCGGCATACCAATCCCCTGGATCTAGGGTAGGAATGATGGAGGCCAGGGAAACCATATGAAACCTGGTGCGCCTGAGAAACTTGTTCAGACGGCGGAGGTCCAAAATTGGCCTCAGCCCCTTGGCCTTGGGAATCAGGAAGTATCTGGAGTGCAGTCCCCTTCCCTGTTCCTGTGGAGGAACCTCCTCCACAGCCCCGAGCGTAAGGAGGGCGTTGATCTCTTGCATGAGGAGTTGGTCGTGACAGGGGTCCCTGAAGAGGGACTGGGTAGGGGGGAGGCTGTAAACTGCAAAGCGTAGCCCTGGAGGACTATGCCAAGGACCCACTGGTCCGTAGTAACAGCCTCCCATTCGGCGTAGATGGCCGAAGTCTGTGGGAGAATAATTTGGGGTGATCTGGGGGGGAGAAAAGATGCACCCCGTCAAAACTTCTTATGGGGTGCACCACCCTTGTTTGGGCCTTGCTGGGCCCCTCAGGGGGGCTGTGGCTGCCTTTGGGGCTGAGGGCGGCCCTGGTGCCTCGAGGCCTGAGGGGTGTATAGCCCTAGGGACCTCAGGGTGGCTCATGAGTCCTTCAGGGTGTGGAGTTTTTCGTCCGTCCTCTCAGAAAAGGGGCCGGAACAGTCGAATGGGAGGTCCTGAATCGACTGCTGGACCTCCTGAGACAGGCCAGACGCTTGCAGCCAGGAGCAGCAGTGCATGACGATGGCCGAAGCTGGCAGCATCTGCTGCGTCACTGGCTGACTGAAGCGCCACCTTGGCCACCGCCACTCCCTCCTGCGACACCGTGGCGAAGTCAGTGGCCTGGTCCGGGGGCAACCCCGAGGAGAACCTCTTCAAGGAAGACCAGAGGTTCAAATTGTACCTGCCACGGAGGGCCTGATGGTTAGCGACCCTCAGCTATAGGGCCACTGTGCAATACATTTTACGCCCGAAGAGGTCCAGCTTTTTGCTGTCCTTGTCTTTCGGGGTATTGTCTTGGCCCCCCTGGTGATCCCGCTGGATTACTGCATCCACCACTAGGGAACCTGGGGCAGGATGCATATACAGGAACTTGAACCCCTCCTTGGGAACACAGTACTTGCGCTCCGCACCTTTCGAGCTGGGGGCTACCGAGGAGGGGGTCTGCCAGAGGGTCTAAGCAATTTTAATTACCCTCTCATGAACGGGGAGGACCAACCTAAATGGGCCTGCCGTGTCCAAGACCCCAAAGAGGGGATCCTCCTCCGAGAGCTCCTTAATCTCCAGGCCCAGACTGTCTGCCACTCTCCTCAGGAGGTCTTGGTGGGCCCGGAAGTCAAAGAGGGGGACCTTCTGGTCCCTGACCGCCGCCTCATCAGGGGAGGAGGAGGAGGATTGAGGAAGGACCCCTGTAGAGGGACCTTCCTCTGGGTCAGACCCTCCCTCCGAAGGGTTATCCTCCTGTGCCCCAACAGGAGGGGGCACTGGTTGGGCCGCCGAGGACTGAACAGAGGCGGTCCCTTGACCCAGCTGAGCACCCTAAGGCCCCCAATATGGCCATTGCCATTGCATATGCCATTGCCATTGCATATGCCAGGGGCCGAGGACTGAACAGAGGCGGTCCCTTGACCCAGCTGAGCACCCTAAGGCCCCCAATATGGCCATTGCATATGCCATTGCCATTGCATTGCCAGGGGCCTTGAGGCCATGCAGAAGCCGACGTGGGAACCTGCTGGGTCATCTCTAAGCTCCCCCCCTTTGACCCAGAGCCACTTGAACGCTTCTTATGGGCCCTGGGAGGGGAGCGGCTCCGGGATGATGAAGACCTCCGGTGCCGGCGCCTGCGATGTCTATGAGGGGAAGAGCTGCTGGAGGAGCTGTAGCTGGAATGGCCCCTCCGTCGAGAAGACTTGCAGCAACACTTCCCAGATCTCGAACGGGAGTGTTGTCACCTACGCCGTCGCGAAGCTGATCGGGAGCGCAACGAGTTCCTCGGTGCCAAGGCACTCGGTGCCGAGACAGGCGGTGCCAGAGCAGGCGGTGCTGAAACGGCCGGTGCCAGAGCAGGCGGTGCCGAGGCGGCTGGTAGTGCTGCGATGCACAGTGCCGAGGTAGGCAGCCCTGGGGATCGGTACCGAGCTGGGCTCCGCACCGGAGTACCAGAGCCCACGCTAAGGTCCTCACTCGAGGTGGAACTATAGCGCCTTCGCCTCGAGCGTTTGCCCCTGGACCACCCTCGGTGCCGCGGTGCCAGGGAGCTCAACGACCCGGAGTCAGAGCTAGGAGGGGAGCCCGCACTCTCTACCCTCCTTGACCGTCTGGGGCGAGACCTCGACTCCTGTCTCCTCCACCCACCAGGGCCACCCAACGCAGGTTTACCCCGAGACACTGGTCCCGGAGCCCTCGGCCGAGGGGGGGATGGAGGCGTAGGCAGACCCATGAGGGCGCGTGCCTCAGCGAAAGCCTCCAGTGTCGACGGCCCTTGCAGAGGCGCTCCCCCACCCACAGGAGTCGGGGGAGGTTCTCTGCGAGGAGATGCCGGTGCCGGAGTACTCTCCACGGCAATTGGCTGGGGCATCTCCTGCTGCACCCCCTGCTTTCCCGGTAGCAGGGAAGACTCCATGGGAGTGGCCTCCTGCCGCTTCTTCTTCTTCGGCACCGCAAGCGGTGCCGGTGCCGGTGTCGAGGACAGTGCCGGTGGGGCGCTCTGCACGGACGAGACACTCGGTGCTGCAGGTGAATGCGAAGGCTCAGAGTCCGGCCGGAGCGCGGACTCCATCAGGATCGCCTTCAGCCTTGCGTCCCTTTCCTTCTGGGTCCTTGGCTTGAAGGACCTGCAGATCCTGCACTTCTCCTTTCTGTGTTGCTCCCCGAGGCATCGGAGGCAACGGTCGTGAGGGTCGCTCACTGGAAACGACTTCGCACACATGGTGCAGGCTTTAAAGCCCGTAGAGCCAGGCATGGCTCAAGTCTAGCCCCTAAGGGCACTATCTACTTAACTACTTGCTAACTACTTTAACAATAAACTAGAACTCAAATAATAACAGCTAACACTAAGGGATGCTACTTGCGTTTGCATGCAAGAGGCAGACGTTCCGGTAACCGTCACAGGCAGAAAGAAGGAACTGAGGGGCTGCAGGGCCGGCAGCGCTCTATGTACCACGGCATGAGCACGTACTCCAGGGGGCGCCTGAGCCGGCCCTACGGAGCTAGCTAAGGGAAAAAAGTTCCGGGAATCTGTGCACGGGGCATGCACACACCTATACTGGAATGGATATGAGCAATCACTCGAAGATAGAACAAGCATGTTCATTCTGTGTCTTGGCTGGTCAATTCTGAGAGTTTGGTAAGGATGACCTAAGCGGTACCACGTGCCTCAAAGCTAAATGACTATTTAAATTTTAGTCTGTGTCAACAAAATATCTTGCTAAAATAAACATGGAAATTGTTTTCACATGCTGATGGGAACCCCAACCCTCCATATCCCACAGAAGTGCACATTACCTCCAGGATCATGCCTGGTCTCTTAAGTGAGTATTTCTCTGGTTCATCTTTCAGAAGCCCCTGTAGTTTGTCTAGCTGAGCACTGGCTTTTGGTCCACGTGTGGTTAGCTCGGCTGCTGTAGAGCACCTGTAAACTTTCAGCTTGGTGTCATCAAAGAGAGTTTTCTGAAGCTGAGGGGAGTCTTCATGCAGCCAAGTGTCCACTGAAAAGAAAAATGAAACAATGACAGGAAATAAGTGTTTCAGCAAGAAGCATGCAATTACAGCAAAACAACCTTCCTCACAAGGTTTCATCTGTAGCAAACCACAATGGGCAGTAGAGTAATGGCTAACGCACGCACCAGAAAAGATTTGGATTCAAATTCATGCAAGGCATACATAAAAATCAGTTCGGTCCTACTTGTTTATATTCTGACCCTGTCACACAATGAGAAGCACTCTATAGTCCCAGGACTGGAATAACAGGAATATTGCTAGTCATACATGTACTGCACTTGCAAAAACAGAACAAGAGAACTGACCCGAAGTCAGTCCCTCAGTGAAGTTCTAGTTAGTCTTAATTTTTAAGTGGAATATACGGAAACAAACATCCAGAAATAATTCCATGTTTCAAAATAGTTTATCAAAGTCAAACATTAAGAAAACTTTCTGCTCAGTGTGTATTTTTGTCAGTTGAATTCATGACAGATCTGGGGGCGAATATAATGCTGTATTTGGCTAAGCAATTACAAATTTAAACCTGCAAGTCTCTCTCTCTTTCCAGTGAAATAGTGGAGAAAGCAGTGTGTGGAGTGAGGCGTGTGATAGCCTGGTGTGGGAGACAAAAGAT
Source organism: Emydura macquarii macquarii (assembly GCF_026122565.2). NCBI lineage: Eukaryota > Metazoa > Chordata > Testudines > Chelidae > Emydura > Emydura macquarii. Next base: position 1,960,423 of record NW_027131105.1, on the reverse strand, counting down.
TTAATTGGATCTCTTTGGGCACCTCCTCCAGATTCTCTCTCTGTCTGGCATTAGTTCTGGTCTGCAAAGGGGCTGGTTGCCTGACCTTTGCCCGAGGAACAAAAACAATGGTCCCCATTCACTAAAAAAAAAAAATCAGCCACCCACTAGCTCCAGTTTTATAGAGGAATAAATTATGAAAGAGTCCCCACTTTGCTGCTATATCATCTTTGGCCAAAGACAGACCCCCTCAAGTTCAGTGACTACAGCCAAGAACTGCTGGGCATGGAAGGAAATAAGAGTGTTCTACCGTATAAAAGGAGAGTCGTAGCAACCATCTTATACTTACTGACCTAAATCAACACCTTGGACTAACGATTGCCTCACTGCATGCTTGCAATCTATACTCTTGCTGGAGTGTGTGCCTGCTCTTTTATATGCAGACATCCATATACATAAGAGACCTGCATTAATAGCAGTTAACTCCCTGCCAGACCCCTTCAATGTATCTATCAGTTTTCAAGACAACCTAATCCCCAAATGCACTTAACAGCAATGCACTAGTTATGGGAAGGAAGCCAGCTCCTTTGCCAAATAACCAGGTGCTCAACTGCGGAGCTGCAAGAAAAATAATCCCCCCGCCCCAGGATATGGCCTGGCAGTAGACACACTCCAATGCTGCTGCTGCAGCACAGGGCTTGCAGACTCACACAGCTGTGAATGCACAAGCCCCTGCCTCTGTTTTGCCCTCATGCTGGGGTGCACAGAGCTACTGCAGATCACAGGCCCCTGGGCACAGTGACTGCAGTACACTGGGCAGGATCTCAGCACCCTCACCCCATTCCTTAGCAGTGGAACTGGCCTGGTCTCATTCTGGCCAAGGACCTTTGCAGGGGTGTCTCATGATTTTACTGCAGCATTCCAACTTATTAGTCAGAGTCTATCAAACTGAAAGTTACTTACACATGCATTTTTATAGCTAGAGGCGTAGTTTCAGGACCAGAGCAACTGAAAACATTCCTCATACATGTGTGTTAGAACTCAAATTGGAAAAAAATAGGGTGGTTAGATTGAAAATGGACCAGTTACCTGCCCGATGAGTAGCAGGAGCTGATGCTGGGAGGTAATCAGGTGGCTTTTTGTAAAGGTCAAAATCTACTCGTCGCTGGTCCCAACTCCATCTGTCGCGACTCAGCACCGGCTCCAAAATGTTAGCAAACAGAATGTTCTCCTGCCATTTCTAAATAAAAGTTGCAAATCTTTATGAAGCTGTATTACTGACAACAGGACGCCATCACAAAAGTCTACTCAGGAAAACTTTTCAGGAAGGACCGGGATTAGGTCACACTATTAAGGTACTAGTTATGTAAATACAAAGGAGACTGTTTCTGACTCTATTGTTTCTCTGTGGGTTACCTTTCAAATTATTATTTTTGATTCATAGAGAAAACAAATGAATTTCACAGGCCAGTTACTGAAATTCTAGCGATTAGTGGAACACAGTGCCAATAGCAGGCTCCCTAATGCCCCTCCACACACACTAACATTTACAGTTAGCAAGGAATTGTCTAATTATAAATTTGTGTCATCTTATCCTCTGTAATGTTAAGAGAATGAGCTTGTCATTTTATTCAAATTTGATAACCTAGCAGAGGGATGGGGGTCTAGCAACCTGAGCAGAGGGCCACCATAATCTGACATGAACTCCAGCCATGACTCACAGCAAATCTCTCTCTGTCTCCACCCCCATCTCCTCTGTAAAACTGGGACTACGAGTGCATAGATCGCATCCAGAATTGGAATGTTCATTTCTCCCCTCTCACCACAGAGCAGAAGCTGAAAGGAGAAGGGTTGGATTGGGAGTGCAAAATTAAACAGTGGCTACTCTTCAAAGTGACATGCTTTTAGAAGGTGGGGTGGAGTGTGGCAGCAATGGTCAAGATGGAATTCTAGCTAGAGCGCTGGAGCTAAGAGGGAAACCAAGCTGTAGAAAGGGCTCTCTCTTCCTCTCTGTGACTGAAAAGTGCTACACCTTTGCTTTGGACTTGCTTGAAGAAAGACCTCTTGCACATGTTGGCCTCTTAACGTGGGCAGGAATTCTCTCCATTACTTTTCTGTTTTACAGCAGCACCCACTATAGTGGCATTCAGAATCCTTTCCTGCCGACTGGCCTGTCATGGGGATGTTTAGAGGGTAAAATATTACTTTCTAGAAAAGAAATGGGAACTGTGACAAGGTGAAAGACCACCCTCCCACCCCCCATCTGACACTTTACCTCCCCAGGACAGCGATGGAGCTCCAGCCAGGCAGGGAAAGGGATTCACTTTAAGGTACCGATGTAGGCTGAATAGTTGGGAAAACAATTTTAATTGCTAAGGAAGCAGTGGATCCTGAATAAGGCACTTCATAATGCTCCCTAAGTGGCTAGAAGACTGGGACTGCATTGCTGAACAGAGGGACGTGACCCAAAAGTTGGCATATCCACAGCTGAAATGTTCCCAAAGGGAAGGATCAAGCATGTGGAGGATCGGTTGGTTTCTTTTCCTCGAGCAGAATACAGTAGACTCAGATCGTCTTCTCTCTGAAGAGACACTTCTCTGATGTTTGACAGATGAGTGGATTTTCTAAAAGTCTTCAGGTATTTCACATCATCAGCATTCCAATGATGAAATTCTCTGGGCTCAGTTTGCTTTTTGGCACAAAAAGGCTCAGTGTAACAGGAACTATCTGACTATATGTGGAAGAAAGTCAATTTGCTGGCTGTTAGCTTGATGAGTGCAGCTCTACACAGACCTGTATGTAAGCAGAGCTGTGAGAGAGCCTGGATTTCTTTCTCCTTTGATAAAAATGCTGATTTCTAGGGAAAACACAATTTTGCAGGAAGTTTGAGCTTACTATGAACACAAGTATTTTTAGTACCAAGATGGAAGTGTTGGTGGATCAGCTCTCTCTTGTTACCTCCAGTTCAAGTGCAGTGACACTGTGCATTCTTAATTAACCTTAGTTAACATCTGTAAAGCACTTTGAAGAGGGAACCTATTATATAGGCCGAGCAAAACTGTAGCATAACAAACCACTAACCAATGAGAACATTAAAGGACTGATCATTACATATGGTACAGTGGAGATTATTTACACTCCAATGAAACCCCAACAGAACTATACCGTTGCAGTGTCTGATCAAAGCAGAGCTATGCTGTATCAGGCTTTGATGGGATCTCAGGTATCATTAAGCAGCATTTCAAAGAGTTCCTCAGATCTAAAGAAAACTAAGGGAGAGTCCTAGAGACAGCTCAAGGACAAGCAGCAACAGGCTGCTCTGGTGCTGGAGTATTTGGCTTGCTGGACAATACTCACCATAGCACATGGGGGAAAGAGATCTCAGCTGATCCAGAAAATGTAGACATATAATTACCATCAAATGCTGGTGGGAAAAGGACTGATCCCAAATAGAAGCACTTTTGAAAGCCTGGCCACCTCATTTAGGTTAACACCTTAAAATAAAAGCTGAGTTCTTTTGAAAATTTGCCTCCAATTGTAATTGCTGACACTGCTCAAAATCTGGCCCTAAGAGCTCAGCTGTGCTAAGGAAGCAGGTGAGAGGAAAAGCATCCGGGAGAGAGAGAGTGTGTGTGGGTGGGGGTGGGATATTCTTGAAACTGGAACATCCTCAAGGGTGACTCATTCAGATCCAGGACTGAGTCCAATTTTTGTGAATACATCCAGATACTGTCTGTTTTCGAATTCCCCTGACTGAAAATGTGTTAGTTTCCCCTGAGAAAGAACAATTCTTTTCTAAGCTGCCAGATAAGAAAATTCCTATCCATACAATTTCACCTGTGCTCTGGAACTAGATGACTCTGGAGTGAGTGCAGGAACCAGAATTAAATCTTTTAGGAAGCCAGATGGTTTTGCTTCCCCGAAGATGCCATTCCAAGATGCCCTGGTTAAATTCAGCTTTTGAGACGAAGAAAACAAAGGGATGAATACACAGTAAGTGGTGAAAGTAGCATCATATTGAAATTAGGCTGTCTCAGATGAATGCCACGGCTTTACATCTTCACTCCACTTCTCAGGAGATATGAATAATAAATTCACTTAGTCACTATCCACCATGGTGACTCAATGCTGAGATAGCAGCCGCTAAGGGCACAACACCTATTTGAGTATGGCGAACCTGCTTCTCCTTTTCTTTCTGTTGGCACTGTCAAGCTGGAGTTAGTGCCACTTATGTTGGGATGGTCAGCTGCCTTCTCTTCTTCATCCCAGCAGTAAGTGCCAGTGGTCAATACAACGTCCCAGGCGACTATTGATCCCACATCAAACATTGTGCTCTTCTCCCCTCTCTTTCGGTTCAGTGGTTCCTGTGCCAATCAGCTGCTGTTTCTGCATTGGGAGCTTGCTATCCACTTTCTTTCAGCTTGTCAATTTTTGTCCCATGCTGGTCAGCTGCCTTGCTGTTTACTTAATCTCTTCAGTAAGCGACACTGACAGCTGCATTGTACTGACTGTGGCTGCTGTTGCAGCTAATCAGCAGCGCTTCTTTGCCCCTCCATGGGAAGGCACATTCTCCAACAGTGCAGTTCAGCAGAACACACTGTGATCATATTAATGGTTTTATTTCAGAAGCATTGTAATGCAGATGAAAATTTAGAATGGGCATTAACTTTGTCCAACACTAGCTGTGTTCAAATAATTTGTTAGGACCCAATGACCCGCCATGAAATTCCCTTTCATTTCCTTTTCTTCCCGTCCCAACAACCCAAATAATGCACATGCATTTTAATTGACTGCCTACTCACTTTACATATATAGTGCTGCAAGTTGGGTAAGACTGTTCAGACCAGGGATGAGTGAACTGGTCTTGTTGACAGTCCAGTAAAATCATAAGGAAAAAGGAAAGTGAAACTAAAGAACAGCGAAGAAAATGGAAAGAGGTGAAGAGATCAGAGGAATAGGGAAGAACAGGCATAGAGGAGGAGAAAAGGGGGGGGGAAGGAATAAATGGCAGGGAAGGGAGACTGGCAAAGAGATAAATGTAGAGAAAAGCAAAAATATACAGAAGATGAAAGACACAGAAGGAAGTAAAGATTAAAAAGAAGACCAGAACACAGTCCTGGTCCATGATTAGGGCTCCTAAGCACCATGGTAATACAAATAACAATAATAAGTGGAAACACAAATGAGAAACGAGAAAGCCACACCGAGTGATATGGTAAGGGACACACCTGGGACTTTTTACATTTAGCAACTTTAACAGCTAATAGTTTTTCTCCAAGATACTTTTTTGGGAGGCAGCTATTTGCTTACATTGAATAAATGGAGTTTTAATTTAGTTTTGTTTGGTTATAATCTTAAAAGGAGACTGTGGCACACTCTATGAACTACTGATGGTTTATCTAATGTTATTAACCCAGCCCTTTGAAAAAATGTCTAAGCACACAGTCACAACCATACATATTATCTAGTTGTCTATATTTTATATATATTGTATTTCTAATCAAACAACTTCTGCAGTTCAGACACAGATGAATTAGGACAGGTGAAGAGGCTCAGACGTTTTAACCAACAGAACTGCAGTATGTTCTGTATATCGGTGTCAGGTTGGGGGAATAAAAGTGTTTGCCCTCTAGTGTCAAGCTATATTTACACAGTGTACTACATCTTCATAGAGGCTGGAGGAACTCCAGAGCAGAACAAGGAACCAAGGCTTGCAAAATCAGAGTAAAAGACAGAGATCAAATATTAACTGGACTCAGAGCAATGGGAGATGCATAGGTGAGAGTTCAATTAAACTGAGAGCACATGAGTAATAGCACCAACTGTGCCTACACTGGGTTGGGATCCTATGATTTTCAGACCCTGGCTTCCCCTTGTACATATGCAACTTTGCAGTCACACTAACATCTGCATGCATGGATGACAATTTTCATGTGCAAACCCATTTAGACAAATGAGGGAAGGTACATGCATGTGACAGAATCTTAACTGTGCATGCAGATGTTGGTGCACCTAACTACACATAAGCAGAGACTGGGCTGAACCCTCTCAAAAAACAAAACAAAACCCAACCTCAAAACCCATCAGACAATCTTCCCTTTTCAGGGCTTCCTATCCTTGTTAGTATAAGTTTGGATACTAGAAAACAACTTTCTGGACTTTTTCAGGTCCTAGATTACCTCAGTTAACTCCTTCAGACGTGCCTCATCCGGCATTCGAGGGTGCAGATTGGATTCAATGCAGCTCTTAAATCCAGGAAATACAAACCCATTTGGCGATACCCACATATTCTTGGATTTTGCAATAAATTCTTTCCGGACAGTGGCCAAATCCACAGGTTCAAACATGGCTGACAGGTATTTGTGACAATAAGCGAACCGCCTCTCTGGTTTCTAGGATGACAAATGTTTTTATGTTAACATTGGTTCTCCTCTACTGGAGATCACCACAGCCATGGAAAGAATAAAATAATATCAACATCTACTATGTCTGTTCTACTTACATCTGAAAACAGATATTCGTCAAGTCAGACAGTATGAAGAAACATGATTATGTGCTTACAAATATTTCTGATTGTCATCTTATTCATCCCTGTCCTAGCTATGAACTTAAAGATGATGCATGTAAAACAACTGTGGAATCATTAGAAAGATTTGCTATATTAGTTCCTTATTATTTATATCTCCAGATCCTCAGCTGGTATATATTTGCATATATAGCTACTTTGGTTTACACCAGTTGAGGATTTGTCCCATATCATATTAGAGATGTTGGTCTCTCTATAGTTAAGATTAAAGTTAGCTTTCCATTGTAAATCCACTTTTGACACACCCCAACAAACTTTTATAAGACACCATCAATCCACCTGAAATTTCTCAGGCCAGATTTCATGTCAAAGAAGAATTTTTCTGGAAAGATTGAGGCAAAATAGGTCTGAAATTTGGAAGCCATCAATGCACATTTATTTAAAGTCTGATCCAACACCCACTGATGTCAGTGAAAGCCTTTCCACTGACTTACCTGGAAGCTGGATCAGACCCTTAATTTGTTGGTCATGATGGAGCCTGCTGCCTTTGGGTAATCTTAAAGGGTGTACAGGGAATTATTTATGGAGATATTCAAAGCAATTTATGCACTTATTAAAAACTTTAGAAACCCTAAGTATATATGTTTGATTTTATGGAGCTCAGGAAGTCCACACAAGAGGAACTTCAGCTTTCCAAACATCACCTAATGACATGCGTGCTTTAAGAGCTTTGCATGGTGCAGCTGATCTCTTGTGGGACTTTCAAAGCTGCGAGAGGATGTGAATTTTCAAAGGTGCTCAGCATTGGTTTTAACTCTGCCCCTACTAAGTCAATGGTAAAACTCATATTGACGTCAATCGGAGCAGAGTTAAATCAATATGGACTGTTTTTAAAATCTCACTAAACAGTGCAAAGTTCTGAAGAGACACAGAGCTCTTAGGAATGATCCAAGAAGCTCATCTCTAGCTAGGATGGACTTTCTAAGATCCATAAAGTGGAGGTACCTCGGTAGAGGCAAGTCTGACTCAATCTTCCATCCCCAAATTAAGGCAGTAATTTCAAGTTAAGTCAATATCTGATCTCTTTCTAAAAGATATCCTATAGCTCATACAGAAGTTATGGACTCGATACAGAAATGATTGGGTAAGGTCTTCTATGTAATGCAGAAGGTCAGACTACACAATCATAACAGTCATTTCTAGCTTAAAATCTAGGAAAAAATAAGTTCGTGTGGATGACTGTGGATTTTCACATAAGACTTAGTCCTATGTGGACAATAAAGAGAATTAATCAATCACGGTTTATTTATTTCACTTAAGTACAGTAGTTTTGATCTGATGTCCCAGTACAAAGTTTCTTCTCACTCTACAGCTGTGCCGTGTCCTGTGCCCCTCCACCTCAGAGGCTGCTGCAGTATATATATAATTTGCAGTGTGTTTCCATATGAAAAGTGCCATACAAATATAAAATATTGTTACAGTACTCTATTTCCTACTGATGTCCACTTTAATAAAACTTCTCCCAGGAATTCTATTTTGCCTATGATAGTGAATGTTAATGACTGCTGCTTAATCAGGACAATACTAGCATAAATTCTGCTTCCTGGGGATATATTCAGCTACTGCCAAGGAGTTAAGTGGTGGTTAACAAGATGTTAAATAGGATTTTAGATATATTATTCACATCTACACAAATATTTGATTACATGCACACATCTTAAAGGATGCAGAGTTTAATTAAGTATTTTTTCAAACCACCTTACATCACATATAAAATGCATGAACATATTTATGGTAGCTCAGGTTCTCTTCTCAGTTATAAACCTGCGGAATGTCACTGATTTCAGTGGAATTAATAGGTGTAAGTGCAAAATTCTACACAAATTAGTAATACTGATGGAGTCTCTCTCTCTCTCGAGAATTTAATACAATCTCTATGCTCCCCTACCACCTTTTAACACAGTGTCTCCCAAATGGTGGGTCCCAACTTATCAGTGGGTCACAGGAAGGGTCTAGGTCAGTTGCCCGTCACTGCCCCCTACGACTCCCCACGTGCCCTGGAAACACTCCATTCTGTGCTCTCACTTCCACTGGGCCAGGGCAGCAGGGAGCAGCATGGTGAGTGGGATCCAGCCAGCAGTAGCACAGAGGAAGCAGCCAGAGCCAGCAACTGCACAATCAAAAGCCTGGTAGCAAATGCGGCCCAACTGGGGAAAGGGGCCAGCTGAGGCTGCAGGAGGGGGCATCTCCTCACTTGATGCAGAGGAAGATACTGGGATCGTTTCGCTCTTTTGCCTGTAGGATGGTCTGTGGTGTTTGGTGTCTGTTTCAGTAATATTTTCTATCTTAAACCCCATCTCTGTCTCAGGATAGTGTTTGGTAAGCCAAGTCTATCCAGTCACACACAATAAAACATTCCAGTATACGTATCTCAATTTCACCTTTGCCAACTCCTTACGAAGTTGCATCTTTGCATGTTCTGCAGAATTCAGGTTCTGAGAACTGTAGTTGTAGACCGACTTGCCATCCGTGGGAGAACTCCTGATGGCTCTGAACTTCGGCTTTTTCACCTTTCTGCTCAGTAGGTACATGGCGTCAATGTTAGTCTGAATACAAAAGTTACATGTCAGTTTACATTGACTTGACGTTTAACCCACATGACAAAATAACTGTAAGTGCTTCCATATATGCCAACAGGGCTGCTCCCCCTGGCCATTGCCCCAAAAGGCAGCACCTTAATAAAGCATGCGATGACACCATCTTTTCTGAAGACTCGCATCTAGAGTCACAGCACCTAGGGGTGTTAGTCACTCAGTCTGCTCATGCAGAATGCACTCTGCAGGGTCCAGGTCAGTTCCTCAGAGGTTGGTGCCCACTGCTCAGGATCTCATGCACTTAGGGGTAAGTGATGGTGCAGCTGGGGTGGCATCTGTCTGGCCACATGTGTAACCAATGCCAAGGGAAATAAAAACCACCAATGCATTATTTTATTTCTACAAATCTTCTACGTTAACACCACAAGCTAGAAGTTCTGACCTCATGTCCCTTTGCAAACAGCCCTGCTGCCATGGTATAAATGTACCTTTATGCCCTTTTCATTGAGATGGCCATACTGAGACCCTTGTGGCCTTTGAGGAAATAATTTGACCCAACAGGTAGCAAGCACAAATGAATACAGATTGTGGTTACTTATCTTGCCATTCTGTCTTGACTTCAAAAGAAATCCTAATATGTTATAGGTACTTGGCTGCAAAATATTTGTTTTGTCAGCAAGCATAAAAGTTGACATTAGCCTTTTTTTCCTATAGCAGACATTTCTGTCAAGACTTCTCCAAAAACTGCATAATGGGAACTGGTTATGTACTTCTCCAGGGAAAGTTGCATATTTTACAGACAATAAAATAACCCCTTATTTCATTTGTACAGCGTGCTCAGGGCTAAGCTCCATGATCCTTCTATGAATATGCCCACTCTACAGCTGGGAGCGTGCCTCCCAACTGGGCTAGACACACTTGTGCTAGCTTGACCCAGGGGTCAAATGGTTCTGAGCTCAGGTAGTTAGCCCAAGCCCCCGTCCATCCTGCAACATTCACTCTGCTATTTTTAGCAGAAATCTGTGTACCCAGACTGGGAGGGATGCTCTCACCTGCAGTGTAGGCAAACTCAGTGAAGTTACAGCAGCAGGCTAGCTACCTGAGCTCAGAACCATTTGACTTCTGGGTCAAGCTAGCACAAGTGTGTCTAGCCTAGTTGGGAGGCACGATGCTTATATCAACTGTTACTGGCTTTCAGGAGCCATCCCAAAATGCCCTACACTGACTGTACAATCCAGACAAGCATGCCTGGTGAGGACGCGCACTGCCGACACAAGCAGCCAAGTGTGCACACACCCATGTGATTTTATAACTGCAGTGGTATATGCCAACGTAACTTAGGTTGACATAATTCTGTAGTGTTGACAGGACCATAGACACATAGCCTGCTTTCTTCTCAGGCAGTATATGCAGAGGCACTGCTTCCCACTACAGTACCAAGAGCCAGAAGAAGTTCTACTTTCCTTCCCTAACCACTTGCATGGGGCTCAGTGTGTCACTGTTCCTGCCTTTCAGCTATTCTCAGGTGGTAGTGGGTATCATTTCAACTGCCAGCTGGAAACAGCTGGTTGGCACAAAGTACCTGCATCTTCTTCACTGAGGGCAAGAGGAGGTAGCACAATTTTACATCATTTGTGCCTGATTGGTTTGCCTGTCCTAAGGCACCTGAAATCTGGATTAGAGGCTGAGGCAAGAACAAGTGACAACACAAGAGGGTAGAATGGTTGGAGGAAAGAAAAAGGCAAGGAAGACAAGAGAGCAGCCCAAGCCAGAATAAGAACGCTATTAAATAATTAACCCACCTCCCTCCTTACTTTCATGTTTGCTGTCTTTGTCTGTAACCACTATGCTTTTTCCCCGAGCAGTAGTCAATGCTGCAATACAGTTTCTGCAGTAGATAAAACATTACAGATCTTGTCCATCGATGGCTTTATAAAATGTGTCCAACTCTAAAAGACTATAGTTCCAGACGGTGTGTGTGGGGGGAATTAAGGTGATGCATTATTGCAACCATTCGGATTGCTTCAAGTATGATGGTTCTACATTGCATAGAACTCACCTGGATGTGGTCTTTGTAAGGCTGCATTTTATCTTCCATATCCTTTTTCCACCGAATGTACTTTTCATTGTGGTTATCCAATAAAGAAGGCATTGCTCCTTGTTTTATGGTAACCTTTCTGGATTTTTGCAAAGCTAATGGAGAGAATGAGTGCAGGGGATGTTTTTGAATAAACAAATCCTCCTTAGTTAGGGGAATTCCAAACTCCTGACTCAAGACTGTGATCATTTCTGCAGAGGGCAACAGACTTCTCTGAACGACATCCCTTAGCTTCTTACTGTGGCAGAGATAATCAAGCCTGCAACACAAGCAGACAGAATACTTCTATAGATTATCACAAAATGTACCAACTTTTATTTTGATCATATGACAAGCATTAAACTATTATTCATGAAAAACACACACAGTTCTATCTTAACATCTACTTGCTAAATGAATGGCGGCACCTCAGTTCATTTACAATGGCATTTAGCACAACCCTATTGGAAAAAGGCAGCATGTTAAGCATTTATCAAAAAACTACTAAAGATATGCTACGAGAGATCCTAAGGGACAGACTGAACAGTGACTTAAATGGTTAGCTGTTGGTTGTAATTTGGCTAGGAAATGGACGTAAATAGTAAAGAGTATAAACTGGACTGATTAGGCGTTCTGTGCATGATAAACCAGACTTCCTTTATACACACGAATCCTAGTGTGTGACCTACATTCATTTGTACACCCACTGAAAGCTAACCCGGTGCAAAGTATACTCCTTTACCTTTAACATCAATTTCCTGACTGGCTTGCAACACACGTGTAACACCGTGATTCATGCCACTTTAAAATCTGCCCCCGAGAACTTCATGGAAATTGCATCTGCTTACAGTACACTGAATTTGGCCTTTGATTCCTAGAATTATACCCCAAAATGTGTAACTCTACAAAATTAATGAGCACTACACACAAGCATTCTCACTCACTCTATACACACATATACCTATATACACACACTCACATAAACATGTATCAGACAGGGCCAGATCCTCAGTCCCATTAGCAGGGCACAGTGAGCATTAAAGTTACTTTAAGGCAGCAGCTGAGGATTGGCCTTGTAAGCCAGCTCTACTCCAGCTTTAGACCAGGGCTAACTCAGTTTAAAAAACACACCGGAGAGCAGAGGAAGCAATGCACATCACACATTTTGCATAATATAATAAAACGACTGTTTTTCAAATGGACCTTGAATTTTACTTTCTGTGCAAGTACAACAGCAATTTCCCAATTTTATGCAATGAGAATTATTAAAAAGAGACGTAATAAGTTTATTTGTCAAAACCAGAAACACAGTTTTGTTCATTCTTTTGTCACATATGCTTAATTTTTGAGGTTTTTAAAGTTATCCTTTTAGCAGGCTGAACATTTTCACACTCTAAAAATTTACAATTGTAAAACTATTGCAATTAATATATTTTCCTTAGCATTATTTTTTAACAAAATACATAAAAACTAGTTGATAACACTTAATTTGATAACTGCCAACATTTAAACCAGGGAATAACACAACTCTGCATACTCTAGATGTGATGAAAAATGCTGCGGATAATAGATACGTAATAGTTTGTTTTTGGAACAACTTTATTATGATCTATTTTCTGTGGAGCAGCAGGTCTGCAGCGATGCAGTGCTGCTAGCTGTAGTTTTGAGGTTCCTTCAGTGAAAATCAATGTCTGAAAGGCTGTCAGTATGGAACATGGTGATCAGAGTGGTTTTAAATACAGCTGTCAAAACCAGCAGTTAAAACCAGCTTTAATGACTCAAAGGTTTTGCAAAAGTTTCTTTTTTAGACTGATGTTTCAAAACTTTTTGTTAAACAGAGTTAACAAGTATGCCCAACTGATGTACTGAGAAGCAGAAGTTTCAATAATGGACATGGGACACTGAACTACAGGATGACTTGACCACAATACAATAGAACTCTGATTTTATGAACATCAATCTTATGGATGACCAGTTATATGAACAATTTTTCTGCCACTGAAGTCATCATTCTGCTGCCAAATGTAACTTCAATCCTTCAGTCAACATCCAAATGGCTGTACAGGTTTGAAAAGTTCATTGAAAAGAGATTTGGTGATAAAGAAGAGACGCAGTTCTCCCAAACAAATAAAAATCAGGCACACTATATATGTGTTACCATTTTTTACATTAAATCATCGACTGATTAATACATTGTTTTATGTGCCATATCGACTGTCATTTTGCTATAGTCAATTTTGTAAACTCCTCAGTCCTTAATTAGTTCATCAAATAGAGGTTCTCCTGTAAAAGGCAGCTATGTGACTCCAGACTTTATTTGCATCCTTCTGGGATGCTTTCTCTAACTTAATAATAGTGAGTGCTACTGAGCATATTGACTTTCCTGCAGCTCCACTTCTCACTATCACAGAAATAGCAGCTGTATTTAAAACCACTCTGACTACCATGTTCCATACTGACAGCCTTTCAGGCATTGACTTATACTGAAGGAACCTCAACTACAACTAGCCATGCAGTGTCTCGCTGCAGACCTGCTGCTCTATAAACCAGGGATCATTTTTCTCACAGAAGATAGACAATAAAGTTGCTTCAAGAAACAAACTATTGAATATCTATTATCAGCAGGATTTTTCATTGTATGTAGGATATACAGAGTTGTGTTATTCCCTGGCTCAAATGTTGGTAGTTTCCCAGGGTTTTATCCTTTTGCAGTTTGCTGGCAAGCTTTGTTTGAGGAGATGAAATCTTTTTAAGGACTCTGAGGTGACACTTAGCTACCATTCATGTAATTTCAGTGGAAGGTCTCACTAAATACCTTTTCTAATCTCTTGTTTTACCACAGAAAACATGTACAGATGTAACAAATTATAGCTACATATATAAAGATGGTCTTCATAGAGAAAAGACTCAGGACCTTCAAAAGCAAAACTACAGATGCTCTACCCCTTGAGCTAAACTCCATTCGCTCTGAGTAAATAGCAGGCTCTTAAAAACTTACTTGGGCCAGCACGTAGAGAAACAATCATACGCATTAAACAAGTCTGATGCATCAACGCCTGGCATTTGCTCCTGGCAAACACACACTGTTGTATTCAAGACTGCAGCAGCCACCTTGGAAATGATACCCAATCAAGCACAATCATGTGACTTTTCGTATCTGAGTCACTCATTTGTTTCCAGGTGCAAAAGCGCAAAAAGATGCTCGGAAACCACCAACGATGTTCTCCTCCTCCTATAGCTGGAAATATCAACATTGCCATTTAAGCAGAATGGTTGTTTGGTGAGGCTTCACCATAAGCACTGCAGGTGAGCAATGTGGGAGTTTTATCATTTGAAACTGAGTCCTCCGAAAGAAATAATAAATGCTGGGTATTCTTGCTAGCTCAGGAGTGAAAATCCCTGGTCATTTCAATGAAAGCTGTGTGGGTTTTAGTTCAGAAAATAAGCTGAATGAGCCAGCCAGTCTATTGACAGCAGGGAGTAAAGTACCCACTCTTGCTCTTTAGCTTCTAATCACCTGAAGAGAGGGTTACTCACCTGGTGCAGTAACTGAGGTTCGAGATGTGTGTCCCTGTGAGTGCTCCATCTTTAGGTGTCGGCATGTCTTCACATCATTGATCGGGGATTTTTACTAGCAGTGCTCCTCCGGTTGCATCGTGGCAGTCTTGTGGCACCGTTGGCGCTCTTTTCAGCTTGCGTATGAGACCCAACCTCCTCTGTTCCTTCTCTACTCTGAAGTCCAAGGATTTGACTCCAAAGTAGAGGGGAGGATGGTAGGTAGTGGAGCACCCACAGGGACGCACATCTCGAAGAATCTCAGTTACTGCACAAGGTGAGTAACCCTCTCTTCTTCTTTGAGTAGTGTCCCTGTGGGTGCTCCACTTTAGGTGACTCTCAAGCAGTACCTTAAGTAATTGGAGGGACTTCAGAGTTGGTAGGCTGTATGAAATAGAGTACAGAGATCCACTGCGATGCTAGGTCAATGGCATAATGTTTGATAAAAGTGTGAGCTGAGATCCAAGTAGCTGCCTTGCATATTTCTGTAATGGCTACGGATGTAGATACTGCTTTTGTGAAATGTGTCCTGATTTTCTGCGGTGGTGAAATCCCTAATTGTTTGTAACATTCATGTATGCAGCCTGAGATCCACTTTGAGAGCTTTTGTGTGGATATGGCTGCTCCTTTACATCCATCTGCAGTAGATACAAAGAGTTTAGGGATGACCTAAATGTTTTAGTTCTATTGAGGTAAAAGGCTAAAGCACATCTCACATCTAGAGTGTGGAGGAGTGAGTGTGGAGGAGTGTGTCCTGTGCATTAGCGTGTGGTTTTGGACAAAAGGTAAGTAAATGAATAGGTTGATTTAGGTGGAAGGATGACATGACCTTGGGGATAAATTTGGGATGGGGCCTCAAAGTCACTTTATCCTTATGAAATATTGTGTAGGGTGGGTGTGCCATAAGAGCTGCGAGTTCACCTACATGTCTTGCTGATGTTATAGCAACCAGGAATGATACTTTCAAAGACCTGTGCACTAAGGAACAAGTCACTAGTGGTTCAAATAGTGGTTTGGTGATGGTTTTTAGGATAAGGTTCAGGTCCCATGGTGGTGTAAGAGAACGAATCTCCGGATATAAGTTTTTTATACCCATCATAAAACATTTCATGATTGGATGTGTAAAAATGGTATTGTCATCTATGTGGTTGCGGAATGTTGCGATAAAAGCTAAATGCACCTTTATGGAACTAATTGACAGCCCTGTTTCCTTTAGGTTAAGAAGATATTCCGGTATGGCTGGGATCGGTGCGGATGTTGGAGAAATGTGCTTCTATTGACACCAGGCCGTAACTCTGTGACACTTTTGAAAGTAAGTCTTCCTCATGGAAGGTTTTCTGCTGTTTAGTAGTACCTGTTTTACTGGTTCTGAGCATTGTCGTTCCACCAGTAAGAACCAATTAGGAACCAGGCTGTTAAGTGTAATTTGCTTGGGTCTGGGTAAACAATGCAACCCTTGTACTGGGACAGGAGATACTCTATGAGTGGAAGAGGAATTGTTGTTCGGGCTGACATCTGTTTCAGGTAAGTAAATGATGGTTGTCTTGGCCACACTGGGGCTATCATTATCACAGTCATTTTGTCCTGTCAGATTTTGAGTAAAGTTTTGTTTATCAGGAGGATCAGTGGGAATGCACAGAGTAGGTTTGAGCTCCAAGTGTGGAGAAATACGTCCCCTTTCGACCTCTTGCTGATATCTGCTCTTGAGGAAAATAGGGGGTATTTGCGATTGTGGATAACCCCATTTTTGGAAAATGTTCCCTGAAGACCGGAGTGTAGCTCCCATTCGTGATCGTTGGTAAACATTCTGCTGAGGAAGTCTGCCATTGTATTTTGGATCCCAGGTAAGTATGCTCCTGAGATGTTGATATTGTGGCTTATACACCAGTTCCATAATTTTATGGCTTCCTTTCAAAGGGAGTTGAATTTTGCTCCCCCCAGTGGTTGATGTAAAACATGCATGCAATATTGTCTGTCATGATCTTTATGTGTTTGTTCACTATGAGAGGTTGGAAGTAAAAACAGGCGTTGCAGATTGCATGCAACTCTAATAGGTTTATGTGCAGGGTCGTTTCATGTGCTGACCATTTCCCTTCGGTCGTATGTTCCCGTATGTGAGTTCCCCAACCTATAAGGGATGCATCGGTAGTTATGATCGAGGGTGTTTCTTGCATGAATGGGATACCCAGCATTAGATTTTGGGGCTGTGTCCACCAATTCAATGATTACTTGATCCTGTTCGGCATTGATACTATTTTGTGTAATGAGTGTCTGAGAGGCCTGTATACTGTCGAGAACCATAGTAGAGTGTAGTCATGCATGTCGCACTACAAGGGCGGTTGCCGCCATATGTCCTAGTATCTGGAAGCAGGTACGGACAGTTGCGGTTGGGCTGTTCTGTGTTCTGGATAGCAGTTCTACTATGGTCTCGAATCTGTCTCAGTAGGACTGCTCTGGCTGAGCGAGAATCTAGGTACGCCCCTATAAACTCTATTTCCTGAACCAGTTCTAGGGTTGATTTTTTGAGGTTTATCATGAGCCCTAGTTTCCTGACTAACATGGTTGTGAATCTTACTGCTTGACTGGCTTTGGACTGGCTACATGTCTTTATTAGGCAATTGTCCAGGTACGGGAAAATAGTGATTCCCCTCCTGCATAGGTATGCCGCAACAACGGCAAGAACCTTGGAGAACACCCTTGGGGCGGTGAAAAGGACGAAGCGTAGCACCGTGTATTGATAATGACTGTTTCCCAGGGTAAATCTGAGGAACCTCTTGTGGGCAGGATGATTAGAAACATGGAAATATGCATCCTGGAAGTTGAGGGCTGCAAACAGTCGCCCTGTTCCAGAGCCAGAATTATAGTAGACAAAGTGACCGTTCTGAATTTTTGAGCTCTTATAAATTTGCTCAGCCTTCTGAGGTCTAGGATTGGTCTCCAACCACTTGTTTTCTTCTGGGTCAAAAAGTACGGGAAATAGAATTCTCTGCCCTTGTGTTGACGGGGAACGTGTTCTATAGCCCCTATTTGCAGCAGATGTTCGACTTCTTGTCGCAGAAGGTGTTCATGAGATGGATCCCTGAAGAGGGATGGGGAAGGGGTTTGGGAGATGGGTGTGGATATGAAGGGGATGGTGTACCCCAATTTGATAATTTCTTAGACCCATTTGTCTGCTGTAATGTTCACCCAGAAGTGATAGAAAGGATGAAGTCGATAGTGGTAGGTGGTGGTGTTTCTCTGTGGCTCTGAAAGTTAGGGAAGGTCAGGCAGGCCCTCGACCAAACCCTCAAAATTGAGGCTTAGAGAGAGCAGTCTGTGGTGTTGAAGACTGTTGGTTGGATTGTCTTAAGTGTTGTGATCACTGTCTATTATGTGGTGTGTCCTGTTTTCTATGTTGTGGCCGATATTGATACCTGGAGTTGTAAGGCTGGCATCTGAATGGTTTTCTTCTCATGGCAGGTATATATTGTGCGGAGGATGGCATGAGGGTCCTTCATCATGTTCATCACTTCGTTTTTTTCAGCAAACAGCTTTTTTTTGTCGAAAGAAAGGCCCTTGAATGTAGTCTGTAGCTATTTGGGGAGATCAGCCGAGTGCAGCCACGAGGATCTCTGCACGACCACAGCGGTTGCGACGCTTCAGGCCATGGTGTCAGCCACATCGAGGGAGGCTTGGAGTGCCGTCCTAGTGACCAACTGCCCCTCCTTCATGACTGATTGAAACTGTTCTTTTTTATTTTCTGGTATGTGATCAATAAACTCAGATAATTCGGCATAATTATTGTGGTCAGTTTGCCAATAGGGCAGCATAGTTTGCCACTCTTAATTGTAGGGTCGCCAGAGTGTATACCTTTCTGCCCAACAGATCCAGTCTTATATCCTCCTTATCATGAGGTGTGGATCTATGATATTGTTGTTTATTCCTCTGGTTGGCTGCTTCCACAACCAGGGAGGTGGGGTGGGTAAAAAGGTATTCTGACTCTTTGGAAGGAACACAGTATTTTTGTCGGCCCTCTTACAGGTGGGAGGGATGGTGGCAGATGTCTGCCAGATGTTATTGGCAGGTTCTAATAAGGCATCATCCATAGGGAGGGCAATTCTTGAGGAAGATGACGTTTGCAGAATCTTCAATAGTTTATGATGCGATTCTGTTATTTCCTGCAGTGGAATCTCCAGGTTATCCGCTACTTTTTTTTAAAAAGTTCCTGGAATTGTTTAAAATCGTCCGCCATGGTGGGGGCGGAGGAATTACCGCCTCATCTGGGGATGAAGAAGAGTTATGAGGAGGTGGTGATGTGTCCCACTGCATACTCTCTTCCGTGCTGTCAATTGTTTCAGTCTCTGTGATGGTTGGGATTGATTTGGGAGATGACCTGGGTCTGTGAGCCTGGGAAGTGGATGGTCTCCTGAATTGGGCGGAATAGGAGGACCACATATCCCATCTGGTCCAATGTATGTGATAAGGCGTAGATGGGCAAACCATGGATGGGGTGGGATGTTAGAGTGGTGATGTCTTTTATGCTCCAGCAGCTTGGGGGAGGCTGCTGTGGAGAAAACCTGGCCTCTTTGCCCTCATAGTGATCCTTGCTTGAAAAGGATATAGGTGAGAGAGGACCCTCTTGTGAGAACTGGGGCAGGGATGTACTGGTGCCATATAATGGGGAAACGGGGGAGGATGTTTGAAATTCCTCCTCTCTTTCCTGGTGCCTGCGCTTTTCAGTACGCTTTCTCAGCGCCACTGTTGCTGGCGTGGCAGTCGGTGCGATGTCGGTACCAGTGCAGAGATCAGGTCGGTGCCAACAGTTGGTGCCGAGACAGTCATCAGTGCCGGTGGTGCCGGAGTTTGAGGCTCAGCTGTTGTCGGTGCCGTGGTCATAGTCAGCACTGCAACTTGTACCAGTGCCAGTGTCATGATGGTTTTTGCTGTTTTACAGACTGTTAACTTTGCTGGTACTGTGCTCAAATAGGGGTAATCTGGTTTTCCCTTTTGCTCTGAACCGGAGCTAGAAGGTTGTTTAACCCCTGTGCCAGACACTGTGCCTGAGGGACCTGAAGCCTCTTTGGTACAAATTTGCTTAGTTGTAGAGGTGGGTGATTTCCTCTTTTTCTGAGCAATATCAGGCGGAGTCAGGTGCCTTTTTCTCACAGGCTTGTCCTGAGAGACTGGTTTTTCTTGACCTGGATCAGAAGCAAATCTAAGTGACCTTTCCATTAACAGTAATTTTAGACAGTAGGTCTCTGTCACGTCTCGCTCTGGAGCTTAAATTTTTGCAGTGAGAACATTTTTGGACTATATGCCCCTCTCCAAGGCACTTAATGCACACCCAGTGGCCGTCGGACGTGGGCATTGCATCTCTGCAGGAGGCACAGCTTTTGAAACTGGGTAAACCTGGCATGTCTGAGGGAAAGATACTAACTATTCTAAGGTAAGTCTAGAAGAAAGAAAAAAATTTTTTTTCAATAATAGGAACAAACGAAGAACCTGACTATCTACAAAGAACAATTTGTAAGGAAATACTGACGAGCTGTGAGGAACGGTAGAGTCTCCATCTCGGACCGCAGACGGTTGAGAAGGAACTGAGGAGGTCGGATTGCGCGCCAAAAAGTGCACCAACGGCGCCATGAGACAGCCACAGCGCATGCGTGATGCGGACGAGCACCACTAGTAAAAACCTCCGATCGATGACGCGAGGATGCGCCAATACCTAAAGTGCAGCACCCACAGGGACACTACTCGAAGAAGAACTGCTTATTTCAAAGATGGATGAACCCCATTTCCTACTTTTCAAAAACAATTTTTTTTTATTTTTGGGGTTTTTTTGCTTATTTTGCATAACGGATGACTGTTTCTCCACATTTGACACAAAAAGTAACATTTTATATTAACAGCTACACCCCCCACTCTCTCTCTCCAGTTCAGACTGTTATGCTTTCTAACCAAATAAACATACAAGTAACATTTGGGATACTTTGAGGCAAGTGGGGGGTGAATATAGCCACATGCTGATGAACTGAGTTATTCCAGCAGCTATGACAAAAAATCTTACAAGATTTTATACAAAGAGAAAAAGCCCATCCCCTACAGCAACAGGATGTGGATTTTTGCCTCCTGAAAGCTCCTCTCTCCTGACTACCAGGAGCTGGGTTTATAGCCTTTCCTGGCTTGTCTAAGTGCATGCCTGACCCTGTTGTCCTCAGCTTTGCTCCATTACTTCGCCCTATACACCTGTAGGAAAGTTGAGCAGGGAATTAACTCCCTTTCAGCCAGTGTTCAGGTGGGACACTACCCTGGTCACAAAACAATTTTTTTTCTTTTTTTCCTATTCCTCCATCTCTTCTGCCCCACGATGTAAGGAATAACATCATGCCCAGACAGGCAAGTAGGGGCAGTTAGTTCAGCAAAGCAAGTGTGATTTCAAAAATTATTTGAGGGGCAAGAGCACATGGAGAGTGATGAAACAGGCACTCTAATCCTAGGAGATGAACCACGCCTCCTTTGCATCATGCTCATCTGTCATATTCCCATGCTGATCTCAAAACTAAAACTCACTCTCAGGCCCACTGACTTGCTTTCTTTGTGAAAGCAAAAAAAAAGGCATTAATTATGGTATCAAATACTTATGCTAGTCTGGTGATGTTTCATTTGTCAGTTTCTTGACTACAAATCTGGGAATGGGCTAACCTGGACAAGGCTTGGAAACATGCCTGAGGAACCATATCTCTGACATAAAGCAGAGGCTGTCTTGTTATAGCAGAGAGGGGTTTACAGAGGTGGATATGATACAGGATCGCTTCCAGGTCTGTATACAGGCGCTGATGGAAAGACAGCTGAGAGTTATATAAGATATCCAACCTTCCATCTTTACTTCTGTGAGTCCTGCAACAGAGCACCACAAAAGTAATGTTACAAAATCAGCCTTTATCTCATGAATTCCACAGTGCTGCAACATGATCCCTAATGAACTGTCTTGTCTTTGTGCTTGTAGATGGAACCTGTTGTCATTCGGAGACTTTATGCAAAGGGTTTTTAAAAGAACAGTAACAAACAAATTACAAAACAACCTGGTATGAATTATTACAGAAAACTCATATTTAACTATACTATGTAATATTCTACAAGGAAATTTATTAGAGTACCAAATTTACCCTTATTATAGCTACAAAAACAGTACAAATATCAATTCCCAGGGGTAAAAATAGAGTCAGAGATTTATATGATCACAACAAGAAAGGACTTTTTTACTGAAATAAATCATTTTAACAATTTCAAGGGAACAGGCATGCAAAGAAAGAAAATTAAATTAGGAAGGCATTAACAATGTTTCTGTATTCCTTCAATGCTTAAAAAAAAACCCCAACTCTTCTTTAATCTGGAAATTTGAGGGAGACACGCATTTACTACAAATCCTGTAGTGAAAATGGAGCCTTTTAGAAAGGATTATGAATTGTGTACAGTGTGTCTCTCCCTCTCCCTAAAAAGTCAATGTCCCCATTCATTTCAGTAAAATTAGCGTGGGTTTTAGCTCAGAAAGTAATCTGAACTTTCTAATCTGTTTGCAGAAGGTCACAAAGTACATAAACTCTACCTGCAACCTTCTGAACACCCCCAGGTTTAAAAGTACCAGAAACTAACTGTACCACTCCAGTTTGTATCTGTGTGTCCATTTATACACTATTTGTATTACCTGTCCAAGAATTCAAAGTGAAGAATACACCCCTTAGCCCTCAGCCCCACCAGGAAAGAATTCTTATGGGCTCCATCTTAGATTAAAGTCAGTGGGAATACTTAGACAAGTAAAGATTACTCATACAAGTAGGTAATTGAAAGTTCAGAGCCTTTGAAAGCTGGAGTGGGAAGACAGAAACAGGATCTAGAATATTTTTACTTCTAAGTTCAAATCTAGATCAGATCTAGACTGACCCCAAATTGTTATCATTTGGTGGCCCATGAGACTATAAAACTCTTTTTAGTCCACTTCCCAGTGTGCAAGTTGGGACATCACCCAGTTTCATGGTTTGCACTAATTACTATTAATCCTTGTTCTCAGCCTCAGCAAACAAAAAACAAAACAAAACATTTTAGTAGGCAGCAGAGGGGTCAAAGACTGAATAGACGCTGGGACTGAAAACTCAGCTACACTACTTTGAGTTCAAGGGAAAATATGACAAATTCAAACGTCTCCCCAGAAAGTTTCTCATAGCAAATTTCAGCATTTTTATAGGATGAAATATGAGAAATATGGACACAGAAATATTTGGTTAGAATAATGTATTATGAGATATTCTAGGTAACCTGAGATTTTGAAAATCTATGTTATGAGAGCAGGAAGACAGAAAATGACAAACATTTTAGTATCAGGGCCGTTACTTTGACTCACAGAAGTCATTCTCGGATTTCATGTGAAATACCCTTGAATGATGTCTAGCATCAGAAAGTCATTAGATTGTTTTGGTTTCCCCTGTAGAAAGAGCAAAAACTCTACAATCTAAGGTCTACAGGAAAAGAAAGATTTGGCAGGTTTGCTGTTGTCTTTAGTCTCCAGTGAAATCAATCTACCACCTTCCACAAATACTAAATTTAGCTGAAAGAGATTTGCAATGCATTTAAAATGTATTTTAAAGAGTGTTGCTGTCAATATTAATTTTCTTATAGGCAGTTTATCTTGAAAAGAATGAAGCAAAAAGAAAATCTGTAAAAAGTCCATAAGAAGTGATGTGCTTATTAACACACTGGTTCTTTTTTGAGTATTTGCTTATATTGATTCCAATTAGATGTGTGTACTTCATGCACAGTTGCCGGAAGGTTTTTCCCCCAGTGGTATTCATAGGCTTGGCTCTGGAGTTGCGCCTTCATGGCACTCTATATACAGCTCTGCTGACCCTCGACCTACTCAGTTCCTTCTTACTGCCTGTGACAGTCGGCTAGAATCCATTGCTTCTTACTGGAGGAAGGACCCTTGCTGAGCATTTTCTTCCACTCTGTTCCTGTAAATAGTTGGAATAGCTTTCTATATTGAAAGGACAAAACCATTTAGGAAGACTCTCAACTGTTTGTAGCAGTGACAGATGGAATGAAGGGCCTTCTGGTCTCCTCCCAAAGGAATTCGTCATGGATTATGTCATGCATGAAGACCTGCTATGACCTGGCAAACATGCCTGCCCCAGCATTGACAGCCCACTCCACATGGGCCCAGGTGACCTCAACAGCTTTGTGGTTCTACAATCAGTGTCCCGTTGAACTCCAACCTCACTGCCTATAGGGCTGCTTGAGAGTCACCTAACTGGAATTGACATGAGCAAGCACTCGAAGAAGAAAAAATGGTTACTAACCTTCTGTAACTGTTGTTCTTCTAAATGTGTTGCTGATGCTATTCCAAGACCCACCCGCCTCCTTCTGTTGGAGTCTGCCAGCAAGAAGGAACTGAGTAGGTGAAGGGTCGGCAGAGTCCTATCTATATAAGGTGCCTTGAAGGCATGACTCTAGGGGGCTCCAGAACCGACCCTATGGATACCACTGGAGGAAAAACCTTCTGGCAACTGTGGGGCGTGCACACACCTAACTGGAATGGACATGAGCAACACATCTCAAAGAACAACAGTTAAAGAAGGTTAGTAACCGTCTTTTACTATTTCTCTTAACATTAAATTAAGGATTTCAATACTGAGGATAAGTATATAATTGCAAGTCGTGGAGACTGAAATCCTCCTTAGGACAGCCCTAAAAAAATCTAAAATGTCAGAAAAAAAAGATAGTCCACACAAGCTACGGTACTTTCTTTCTGGCATGAAGTGCGGATCACACATGCACACACACAAACCCTCTGACCTTATGGACCTTCAGGAGAGAAAATGATACACTGTATTTTCACACACAAAAATTCCCCTGAAAATACATTTTTAATTACAGTAAAAGGAGAAAAATGGTTTAAACAATAAGTACAATCGTGTGTACCTCATGGAACCTGTAGAAAATTGTAACATATTTAAAAGAAAACGCTGAGGTAAGAGCTGCAGGATAATTGAAATTACCTATACATTTCCAGATGTACCATATATTTGCACAAATAGATTTTGGGTCTAAGTGACTATTTCAAAAGGGATTTTCTAAGTCCCATTTTCAAAGATACTTAGGCCCTTTTGCAAATTTTACCCCTTGTCTTAATAGAGGTGCAGAATGTAACAGCTCACTGTGAGTAGTAGTAACCAAAACAATTGCCCTTTCCATCTATATTTGGAGTTCATGACAATATTTCACTTGCCGGTGTTACAAAATCATGCTATCCAAACAATTGCCCAGAAGGCACAGACGCTCTCAAGGGTTCTTTACATAATTTTAAATATTTTTTCCTCATACTCTTTCACTTAAGCTAATCTCAAGAAAGCTTGAAATTGAAACATTGCATTATTAATCTTATCTTTCTTCCATTATGTAGGTGCATTAGTTTGCTATTGTAGAATTAGCCAAGAAGAGAGAATGAAATTCTAATTAACAATTAATTAAATGTGTGTCTACAAAAACTGTTAACAATGAAACAGATACCTGCCATTTTAACAGTTTGATGACATGATTTGGTACACAGGAAATGTAGCTCGGCATATGAATTAGAGATGGGCTCAAACTAAACTGCAGTTCCAAGCACCTTCAAATTTTAGGGAAGATTGGGTCTGAGCCAAAACTTTGAGCTTGGGACATCTCTAACCTGAATACAGAAGACAGAAAGGAAAATGGAAAGTTTAAGGAAAGTTCTATTATTTAGAATTTTACTGACCAAAAGAGTGTGATTTACACAAGACACATAGTGGCTTAAAGTTCTGGGTAGTAAATTTATATTATTCTTCTAATCAGAGCCTTCTATGGATTGAGGGATTATCAGATAGTTGATAAAGATGTAAAGGGTCAGGCTTCAGACACTGACCCAGACATTGGGTCAAATTAATATCTTGTATAACTCCAGTGAAAGCATCAGGGATGAAAAAATAATCAGCACAATGTTGTTTAAAACCTGCAAATCTAGAGGGAAATAAATGAAAACATTGAACTATCTTACTTATCAAATTGCCGTTCCCACAGTCTCTTGATTGCTTTGTCCTTTAATCCTTCCAAGACTAAAAGGTGAATTGTTCCATCCAGTATATGAAAACCAGTAATAATATCCAGCTCAGAAATGTCCTTGGTCTTGGTTTTCAGTTTGAAAGTAGCAAGAGACTTCTGAATTACTTGTAGGGGATAAGAATCCAACTGGAGTGCTTCAGCATTAATTTCTGTAATCTCTTGCAGCAAATCATGTAAGCAAGATACATTACTGTAGTCAAAAATATAGATTATGCAACCATATGGGCAATCTGCAACTTCCCTGTCAGCAGTTTCTGCCTGCAGACCTAACGGCACAGCTATTTCAACTCTTACTTTCAGGACTGAATCCGATTCTAGATAATGTCCCATAGGTAGTGGAGAAGTCTGAGGGCCATCCACTGATCCCAATACTCCCAAAATGTTCTCACTCTTACTGTCCTTCTGGTAGCCAGTGGGATCTGGAACTGAGCAGCTGTGAATGGGCACAGTGATATTCAAGTACTTTTCACCTAGCAGTAGGTCAGTTAAATTAACTTTAGCTACTCCATAGGGATGCCACAGATTGTCCTTTTCTGTAAATGGGTTATGGACCGTGTGTTTGCAAGAGACAAGGCCCACATTACTCAATTTTCCATCATCTTGCTCATCCCCAAACAAAGAGGGTTTTTTAATGTCCTCTGCCATTTTTCTGTCCCGGTCATGAACCTCAATCTCCAAAGGTGGCCCTCTAAAATACTCACGCAATTCCCCAGGATTGATTGTCCCTGTTAGAATTACATTGACATCTTTAAAATAGATGTGAGTTCCATGGGTTTGCCCTTGCGTTTGATGAGGAGGGAGGTTGTGAAACTGGTATCTGCAGTATGTGGGAACACAGGTCGCCTACAGAAAAACCAAAGAAGAAAGAAAGTGAAATACCTGTAGGGCTAACTTTTCCCTTCCCTTCCTCCTCTACCATACACTTTCCTAATGAGGAGTGCTAAAAAAGCTCTTTTGACAAACAGTCGGCATGCCACTCCTTCAGTCATCTTATAGAGAGCTACTGGGGGGACTTTTACACAAAAGCCAAATTCTCAAGTAGCAGAAATGCTGAGGGAAGCAATTCAATTTGCTTCTGAAGCTCAAGGTCCCTTGGGAGGCAAACTGATACCAAGGACCAAAGTTTACCACCAGGAAATATGCACATCTGCCTTTGCAGAGAGATCCAGGAGAGGTCAATGAAGCAGAAAGTGGAGAAAAATGTCATGGAAGTGGCAGGAGTAAAGTGTGATGATTCCCTGCCCCCGTACAGACAGGCTGTTTCCCCATCTGTAAAATGGGATTGTGTGCTTTGAGCTTTAAAGCACTATTTCAGAGCTAGGTACTATTATCCGGTACTATACATCCGATGAAGTGGGTTTCTGCCCACGAAAGCTTATGCCCAAATAGATTGGTTAGTCTTTAAGGTGCCACAGAACTCGCACTATTATCAGTATAGTGCTCCTGTGTAAACCTGGCACAGGGCAAAGTCTGAAATACCCTCTATCCTCAATAGCAATGACTCCCCTCCCGCTAGTGCAATGGGCTTTACTGGTGTAGAATACACTAGTGAGTGCACTTTATAGTCCTAGCACAAATGTCCCTGAAGTCCTCCAAGGCAGTTAGCAGGGCTTTTTGTGTAAGACTGCTCGGTTTTAGAACTTACTCCCCTCTAGGTCCACTGGTGCCTTGTTAGTCTTCAGGCACGCTGAAAAGCCAATCTTTATTCTCAGGCCACTAAAGAAGGAACAGGTTGGGGACTCAAGTGGTTTATATTTATGACCAGTTCTTTAGTACCGCTTTATGTGTTTTACCTATGGGACAGGCACACAGAGAGTAGGATGGGTGCCTATAGCTATATTATAAGTTAGAAAAAATAACATTCATCCACAAAGAGAGTACAAGCAAGGACTCTGCATGCTTTCCTGCTGCACACTTTTCCTCTGCACCCTCTCAGTGTATCTCGTTGTTGGCTTTCAGAATCAGGATAATTTATTCTCAGTGACACTTTATTCTTTGGCATCTCTGCCAAGGTTACTCAACACAGGTGTCAATTAGCACCATGGTGGCTTGTGTGGAATGGACACTTTGCTGAGGACCGGACTGAGACCACTGCACCTAGAACTTAGGCCTGTCTTTCACCATATATACCACCACATTTGGTAGGGGAGGAGGAGGAGGAAGGGCACAAATCGCTGTGCTACCTGGAGCCCATTAGAAACCATCAGGCAACACCTAGTTTGTTCACTTCCAGTATTTAGTGTGTTGCACAGTTACTAATGTTTTTCCTTGTTACATTCCCAAAATGTATAGCCAGCTGGTCTGAACTCATGCCTTATGAATTCCACCATGGAATTCGATGTGTCATTACAACGTTCTGCAAGGGTAGTTAAGCTCTGGAATAGGCTTCCAAGCGAGGTTGTGGAATTCCCATCAAGATCCCTTCCAAGCCAACAATCATGATGTAAGGTTATTAAATACTGTGGCCAGCATTTCCAAAAATGACTATGGATTTTAGTGCCTAAGTTGAGACAACTTACTTTTTAGAAGGGCTGAGCTCCCATAATTCCAACAGAAGTCAATGGGAGTTTGGGGTGCTCAGCATTTCTGAAACATCAGGCTCTAAGTTTCTCAGGATAGGCATCAGCACCCAGAATTAGAGACCACTTTTAAAAGTGTGGCTGTTTGTATTTAAGGTTAACTGAGCAGTAAAATTTTGCTCCTATCTTTAATTTCATATAAACCAATGCATTATATCAGCTAAAGGGTTTTCTCTTTTAAAAAGCAATTATTCATAATAAAGCCTAAAAAATCCAAACATCTGAAAAGTGTTTTGTCCAATAACTTATTTAATAAAAATGTATACAAAGCTTTACCTCTCTTCAGAGAGTTAAAGGACCTGAAATCTTGGGCTATAACCTCACCAGTGGTGAACTGGACTCATTATGTACAAAGCTTGAGATTTTATTTAGTTCTGCTAAATGAAAAATCAACAATTTCTCTAGCTAAATAAATTCTCTATAGAAGAAAAGCAGTCATCCACATTTAAAAAACGATCAATGAGCACTGATTTATAAGTAAACTGTTTCAAACTACATGATATTTTGATTCAAACAGATCTCCTGTTTGTCTAAAGAATCAGAAGGGAAAAAACTGCTTAGGAACCAAAGCATGGTTATTAAGTATAAAGCTACAGTCTATTAAGTTTTGGCCCATGCAATAGGATTATTGTTTTCTGCCAGTACATAATGTAATGGAAGGAGACATTTTGGCCACACGTTCCATCCAGAAAGTCTGCATCTTATTCATGTTCTGCAAATGTTGTGAGGCACAACCCAGCAAATAGGGAATGTTCCTGTTCAAAAGTGTATTCCATATTTTAAAGGAAGTCACCTCAGGTTAAAGTGACATGTAGAATCTTACAGAAAGAACAGCATTCTCCATTACCTGCAGCACTTCAATTGGGACAGGAGTCGTTGGGAGGCACGTTGCAGAATGAATGCTAATAATCAGTGGATTTAATTCCCTTCTCTGTCTCTCAGACATGAGAGGTGCTTCTGTAGTGAAAGTCATATACGCATCTAAAATCTTAGGGGATTTCTCTTGCAGTCGACTGATCACTAACCTTTCTCCTGTGAAAAAATATAAATTTAAATATTAAACATTTTGAAAGCAGTTGCATCAAAGAAAGACTGCTTAATACCACTGCTTCAGTTAGTGACATGGGCTAGCCCTGGAGCAGCATTGAAAATGAAGTACAGCACCATTTGCAATTGCTCTAAATATTATTATTTATTACAATAGAAACTAAAGGCCCCAAGGAGGTTAGGGCTTCATCATGCTAGGTACTGTACAAACTGCTTTTGTAGAGACTTACAAATAAACTACTCACTATAAACATAATCTGAAGCTATTATTATACTTGTTAAAAGTTTTTCCACCAAAAGGTTAGACATTTCATTACAGATAGATAAATGTCTTTAAAAAAAGACATCAGCTATTTTATGTGCTTTCTTTACTATTCACGTCATACTTCAATGTACATGTCACAGATTTCTTTTAACTACTTTCCCTATTTCAGAATCAACTCCATAGTGCCAGGAGTAGAGATATTTCAGTAGTAACAGGTAGGACTCAGCAGGTTTGATATCTAATACCAAGGGCCAAACTTTCACACAAGGGCAGCTAAGCTGCAACCACATCAGCCCATAAATGTCATTAATAAAATAGCATTGAAGGTTTGGTTTCTCTGAAGCATATAACAAGTTGCAAACACTTATGGCAATGCTGAGTTCATAAATAAGGAATTTTACACAAAATGACCAGCAGACAAGGATTTAGAATAACCAGCTAAAATTGCCCATTAGCATCTTTACTACAACATTTTCCCCAACTTTTCAGGCAAAATTTTCAACAGGCTTTCTGAAAACACACCTGAAAAATTTGCAAACATACTCATTGGCACTTGCAAATCATTTGATACTTGTATACGTGTATTTTTGATATCACAAATAAGCTTAACAACTTTGTAGGCCCACTGAAAACATGCAATCCCACTTACAAAACACCTTACTCAAACCCATCTATAAGTACATTTACCTTTTTAATATCTTGTATTAATTACTTTGCCCAAATCAGTACAAAGAGACTTAATTTTTCAATAACAGTAGCTTACACATGATTGATTGGGAGCTCAAATCCTTAGCAATGCAAACGCAATACAGATTTATTGCTGGTTTTGCCAATTTTAAAATATCTGTTTCACATAAAGGGTGCACAGTAAACTATTTAAAAGCTGGATAACAGGATCTTTAGCCATTTCTGCCATTCTAAGATGCTGAAGAGAACCATGGATTTGAAAGCTGCAGAATCACAGATAGATAGTAGGATAGCAATCACAGTCACATCTATTATGAAGTATTTATTTACTGCAAAGTCATGTGATGCAAAAACTGGTGCAACTACAAAGCAGTTTGGCTCTGGTTTGGGTCCTGTGGAAGGTAGCTGCTAAGAGAATCTATCTATCTATGTTAGGTACTTACCTGACCCCACTAACCATAATAGCTGAGCGTTAACATATTCATCCTCATCTGCGTGTCTAATCTCTTGCTTCTCTCTCCCTTGTGTCTCTATAACCTGGTATCTCCTGTTCTTCTGAATTTTCTAGTCTCTTGTCTTTTCTCTCACTTCTTGTGTTTTGCTACTCACTCTTCTTCTTCAAACTAATGTTGCATGCGTGCCCTTCTCTCTCTTTTCACCTCTCCCTCTCTCTCTCCTTCACCCTCTTCTCTTTCCTCAGTGTCTTTCTCCATCAAAATGTCTCCCTGTATCATCTCCAAAACCAGCCCCACTCCTCCTTACCCACCCAAAAGAAAGGGCTATGTCCTTTGCTCCCTCTGACTTCATGTCTGAGCAAAGGATTAGAAGCTCAGAGAGGGGTGTGGAGGCCAGGACAGGGGCCAATATGCAAAGGGTAGGCAGCAGAAGTCAGGTTTTTGATTGTACAGGTGATTGGGTCACCAGCACAGGAACAGACAGACAAGCAGCAAAAGTTCATGTGCAGATGCACGGGCAGATGCACGGGCAGATGAGAGGCAGCAGGGAAGGGGGAAGGCACATTGGAATAAAGCCTACAGTTCTGCAAATCTTTGCCAAGAGGCTGGGACAGCCCACAACACCTTATAGTTAAAAACACGTCTTCTTTTTTATTCAAATAAAACAAGGAGAGCTTTCACCTGCAGTCATTGTGTCAAAGCATGTCAAATAATCAGTGTGATCAGAGATCATAAGCTAACTGCATTACAATAAATTGGGAGGGAATAAATGAGCGTCAAGCTTTAAATGTATAGCCATATCAGTGGGAAGACACTCAAGGGTATTGCTGTAAGAAGTTACCAAGTACCAGAGGTATTTACAGAAAATACTATAGAAGCCAGAGAATCATTCTATGAATTTATCATAGTCCTTGAGCTTTCAGCTTCAAGTCAAATAAAGCAATAGAAAAATTGTAGGAAAGAGCTACTTTGTATGCATGGAACAAATAAAGCAAGTGCACAACCCCAAACGCTATTTGCCCATCTGTGCTGTCCTGTATTTCTAATGGAACTGAAGTTACCATGGCTATTTATTTTCAGGTTTCTACTTCAGGAGCAGCAGAGCAGATGTGAAGTTAGAAGAAACGTGAACACTTTGCAAATAATGTTGGTTGGTTACCAACAGAGAGAAAGCTTCATTTTCCAAGACTCTTAACACAAGAGTGGCTCCCTCCCACACACTAATTTCTTAGCGATGATGTGTTATTGTGAGTTTTAAAAATCAAACTAAACCAGTGTAGAAATTACAGGACATATTCAGAAAGACAAGCCACACAGGCTCAAAATGTAATCCCTTTGAATGAAAATGCCGCTACATACAAACTCCCAACAAACTTGCCACTTCTCTTTTTTCCAGCTTAAACTCTTTACCAACCTTAAAATATGAAATTGGAGATAATAAAAAAGTGTTTCTGTGGCAAAAGTAAAAACTTACAAGAAGTTTATAGCGAGATGGTGTTTAGCATCTCTATTTATACAGATCAATATTTCCACAGCACAGAGCAAGCATACATTTTATAACCTTTATCCTTCCCCATGGCTCTTTTGGCTACTGTAAAAATATAGCTAGTGGGAAGCTGAATACTTATTTTTTATAATTAATTTTGGGTGTTAACAGAATCACCATATTTACCTGACTATACTCACACAGGCACATGCACCGTATCAAAAGAAAGAGAAAAGACACACAAAGAGACACACAGATGCCACCCAAAGATACGAACCGGTCCACAGTACAGTTTTGAGAGCATCTATATAAGGGCCCAATCTTGCAAAGACTTTCACGCATGCTTATCTTTTATGCATTGAGTAGTCCCACTGAAGTCAATGGGTTTGTTCAACATTCATGTGTACAACATCTTTGTAAGACCATGGCCTCGATTTTTATGCTGCTATTAACATTCACAATGTTCCTCCCTCTAGATAGAGTGCAATTCCTCAATTCCCATCCATAACTCTTTCTGCCCAGTCAGCCATTCCCTTTAGCTCAACACATTCTCTCGATATTAGAAACAAGGAAGATTTATTTACAACAGTACAAACAAAACTGGACAAAGAGTGAACACAATATACATGAAAACCAGGAAAAAGAACAATGCATGTCAACCACAAACCTTAGCCCTAACCCTAGCTAGAACTTGCAGCGAAACTAACCTCTCCATCTCTGAATAACACTCCCCCTGCAGGTCCTGAACCAAAGAGGATCCAGTGAAATGTATGTCTGCATTGTGAGAAGCCTGCATGAGTCTTGTTTCATTCTAATTTCCAACGCCACTCAGAACACACAGTGTGACAGGCTGATGTCAGGCTTCCCTGGTTCAAGTCCAAACCTCAGCTAAACCTTCTGACCATTTTTCTTCTCCCCAGCCAGTTCCGATTCCAGTACCCCAATGCTTCACATGGGCATCTGCCATTATAACTCCTGAAGTTACTTCTAGCATGCACTTGGTGCTTTGGAAACCTGCATTTTCACATAGTGCCCGTTCCCCACTTTTGCGCTCCCCCCAAATACTACATAGCACCTGAGAGGAGAGGCATGAGATTCAGTTGCAAAGATGCTATGCCACACTTCTTTGTCAGTGCTGCAATCAGGGACTGTGCATTGGACACTTTACGGTTGCTCCGCCTTCGGTCTTTAAGAGCAGGGCCTCTTTTAGGAGTAGAACTTTTCCTTTTACCTGTTAAGAGAGGTGAGTTGGAAAGTCTTTAAAATTAAACAGGGCCAGAGTGTAAGATTTCAACAACATACTCTAAATTAGTTAGGTGAGTTGTTTAATACACTTGAGAGATCATTTCTACAACCTATTTTATGCTATATACCCTCAAAAAACCCTCCAATGTTAAAAGAATGTTAAGGCTCTGCAGTCAATCTAAATTAGAAAATTAGTTCATAAGTAGGGCTGTCAAACGATTAAAAAAAACATCAAAACTAATCGTGAGATAAGAAAAGAGTCACAATTAATTGCAGTTTTAATTGCACTGTAAAACAATAGAATACCAATTTATATTTATTATAAATATTTTTGGATGCTTATCTACATTTTCAAATATATTGATTTCAATTACAACACAGAACACAAAATGTACAATGCTCACTTTATATTATTTTTAATGACAAATATTCGCATTGCAAAAAAGATAAACAAAATAAATGGTATTTTTCAATGCACCTCATACAAGTACTGCAGTGCAAATCTCTTTATCATGATAGTGCAATCTACAAATGTAGACATTTTTTATATAACTGCACTCAAAACAAAACAATGTAAAACTGTAAAACATGCTGAATAGTGATGGTTCTTCCAGCGCAGGACTGGAGCCAGAAGACCTGAATTCTATTCCACACTTGACCAAATATGTCCTGTAGGATTGCAGGCCACTCACTTGAGGTCTCTGTACATCAGTTTCCTAATTAATACAATAGGAACATAGTATTTGCTTATCTCAAATAATCTCAAATGTTTGCTTATCTCAAATGTTGTGAGACTAAATTAATTCAATGAGATCTTCAGGATGGAAGAAAAATAGGAATGTTAAGTATTATTCCTATTATTATTTAAAAAGGAGACATCAAGAAATGTAGTTAAAAATACTTAGCAAAAATTACACTGGGGAAAAAATTCAGCCAGGTCTGAACAAAAGCAAAGACTAGCTTAAATCAAAACTAAAAAGAACTCCCTGGAAAGCATGTAAATGTTTATTAAACACTTAAAGAAAAAAAGGCTCCAACTGCCTTAATTGTGAAGTAACTAGCTGATGGAAGGTTAAGATGTAATATGTGGAACTGATAACATAAGTCATGGGTCTCCAGAGTCATGAGAAAGGAGGACTTAAACAGAGCTGCAAAATAAACAAGGCAGACGTGGCACAGGGTTTAGTTCTTTAAATAGTTCCATTCGTGTGCTGCACACTGAACTGCCTGTGACCATTTATATGTACAGAAGCAGGCTATGAAATGGCTGCCTAGTGATCTCTAGGCTCTACTCTGCATTATGCTTCTTTGTTTATAACATTCCTCCAAGTCCCTGTCCATAATTGTGGGAGCCCCACACTGTGCTACGCTTGAGAGCATTAGGAAATGGCTGTCAAGTATGGTTATGGTTAACACTGTCTGGTGCATCAATGACGCAGAATTCTGTTTAGCAGAACCATGCTACAACTGTGTGGGATCATTCACAATCAGTGTTCATGTTAGCCGTTAGTACCCCTTGGATGATGTGTATTATGGGAGACCTGTACTGCTATATGCCATGATGCCACACCAGCTGCTAATAGGAGCAATGTGTTATATACCTTGAATGCATCTACAGATGCTGCTGGGGGGCCGGCTGCGGCGCCATCAGTGGCGCTCAGCTGTTCAGGGGCAGAGCGCAGCAGCCCCCAGCGCCCAGGGTGACCCAGCCGTTCAGCCCTGCCCCCCAACCTCCCCCCACTCTG
The DNA here is from genome assembly GCF_026122565.2 of Emydura macquarii macquarii. NCBI lineage: Eukaryota > Metazoa > Chordata > Testudines > Chelidae > Emydura > Emydura macquarii. Next base: position 1,925,071 of record NW_027131105.1, on the reverse strand, counting down.
ACACACTCACAGCGGCTAGACAAGAGCTGCTCCAGTGCCGGCCCCACCCCCAAGTAGCGCAGCTGCCACTCCCCCCTCTCAGCCCCACCCCTCTCCCACATGGGCCCAGCCGGCACCCCCCACCAGATCGGCGCCTAGGGGCCTGGCCTCCTCCCACGCCCCCCCTCGGTACACCACTGGTTCTGTTCAACAACATGGACTGGTGTTGGAAGGATAGAGGACTGCACCCCATGAGTCAGAAGCTCGTCTCTGGGCGCCAAAGAGAGTGTAGCAGACACAGAATGACAAAAGCCGACTGTCTAATTCCAGAATGAGTATGGTTATTCTAGCGCCAACGTTACCTGTTTTATTTCTAGCCACTGTTATGAGGTACATCACCATAACAGTCGAACTTTGTGAGGTAGTCAATTAATTAATCCTCACAACAGCCCACGTGGAAAGCATCATCACATCTTCATTTTACAGCGGCAAGCTGAGGAAACTGAGGCACAGAGAAGTGACACAACTTGCTGAAAGTCACACAGGAAATTTTGTGGTAGAATTGGGACTAGAACGCAGAGCCCACAATTCCTAGTACTAGAAGTACATCTGTATAAACCTATTACACAGACAGAATTTCATTTTCCATTTATCTTTTAAAATCTGATCTTAGATACCATTAAAAAAAAAACTTACCACCTCTTGTATCTTTTTTGTCTGTGTGATCTTCTGGCTTTTCCAAGCTGAACTTCATTTTCTCTGGCCTTTTTGGAATCACATAATCTGAATAGCCAGCAATTGTATTCTGCTTCAAACGATGGTCCTCATTCAGGATTTTGTCTCTGTTAGAAGAGATGCTTCCCGAAACACTAAAACGACTTGAAATGTGTAAAAGAAATAAAGAAAAGAAAAAAGATACTGTGATATTTGGAGAAATATTTGTATGTATTACACTTCAATGTATTTTAAATGTCTCATATTCCTTGATAGTGAGAGTGATAATGATAATGATAGAATGCTCAAACCTTGCCTCTGGGTCTACACTGGCATATATGGGGGCTTATCATAGTGCATGATACTAACATGCCCACCTCAAGTGCTAATTTAAGTGTACAAATGCTAGCTTGAACATCTCATTTAGGTACTTAAATTTGAAAATTGGGCCCAGTATATCAGAAGATAACCACTTTCTGGAAAAGCCTTGATGCTGGCTTTGTAATGATTCCATACCAGCTTCAAATTAGTGACAAGTGGTCCAGGCTCTCTTGGACAAGGCTAATCAGCCATGTTCATACTGTACCTCCACACTAAGTCACTTGCAAACAGTCAGAAGATGCCCATATTCCTTGGCACTGCTTACCAGACTTCAAAGAACTGGCCTGAGCCTGCAGCACTTCACATTGGCACCACTGCTTATGGGGCATACTTGGGACCAGTTCCAAGAGACGGAGCATGAAGATCAAAAACAGTGGTTGGGAGCAAGTATGCCTTCCCTTACCCCCACACAACTGATGGCAACTTTTATGTGTGGAGACTACACTGAACCGGAGGATTGCACTCATCTTCACTACATGGAACAGAGCACTGATGTCCCCTGCTTTTAATACACTGCGATTGCAGTAACTACAGCTCCCACCAAGCAATGCTACATCTGAGCAAGACAAGTCTGCCTTCGCTTTAGTTGATATGGAGCACTGCATGCAGGGATCTGCACCTCTATATTAAGGAGTGGGTTGCCTGAAATTTCTATTACAAGACCTGCATTTTGGCCACTGCTGAAGTAAAGAGACCCTACTTAGTTTATAGTTCAATAAAGATCTTGATGGCCCACACATAGGAAGGACCCAATCCACTAGTAGGTCCAATGCAGTCAACAGGACTTTTGTTGTAAGAGATGCAGGCTGAAGCCACTAATCTCAATGTTTATCAAATAACAGTGCAATGAGAGACATAAAGTGAGTTTGTGTACTGTCCTCAAAGTTGAGAAAACGCTAAGAAATTGTGTGAGAGCACAGATACACTTCTCCACGCTGGGCAGCTTGTACTGATGAAAACTCTCTCCACTTTGAAGAGTCAGTCTACTCAGTATGAAAAGGCCAGATGGCCCAGCATGTGTTTCAAATAAAATCCCACACCTTAAAGAGTTCAAGAGAGAAAATGAATGAAAAGCCGATCAAAGCAGACAGGTCACCATAGGTTACTTCAGTGATGAAGACCATATAAGTACTTGGACAGACATCAGCAAACTTCCTCCTAGTATCTGCTTCAATACCTTGCTCATATTTTGCTCTTGAAGATTCTCAAATGAAAGACTCTATAAGTGCAAAGTAGGACTAGTAATCATATTGTTGCTATACTACAGCTCACAATTGATATATACCACAAAATAATTAAAGAAGCAAAGCAAAAGTTATTCTCTCCAGATTTCTAGTCTATTAGGTTCATAATCAGGGCTAAATCTTTTCCCAAAGGAAAGGTACAGCAGGGACCTCTAGCCAGCCCTGTGTTCATTAACCAACAGCCCAAACTTATAAGTAAGACCTTTCTTCCGTCACTCATTCCACTCCCAAAGCTACCACTTTACACACGAGTTTGGCATCCCCTCACTTTTAGTGTTGAAAATTATTTACACCAAAAAGAAATGGAATCATTAAGTAGAGGTTATCGAAAGAATCATTTACACCAAATAGATAAATCCCAAAGCATTAAGTCTCCTCAATGGATGACTGTGTCCCTGATTCTGGATCTTTTTCATACATTTCATCCCATATTTGGGCCTTGGCAAGTTGAGAATTGTTATAATACTAATAGTTTGCCTTTACAGGGTACCTTCCATCCAAGGATGCTTTACAAATACCATGAAGCTTAACTAACAAAATTGTGAGGGAGAAAGTGGTACTATATCCATTATACAGATGGGCACACTGACGTAAGGACACCTGCCTAAAGTCATATTCACTAATCAATGGCAAAGTCAGAAACAGAACTTAGGAGTCCACACTCTCAATCCCTTTCTCTAAGTATTAGACATCAATGCCTCCAAGTACATCTATTTTGCTAATGGCATTTAGCCAGTGAAACTCCTGGCAAAGGCAAAATGTCTTATGTAATGCAATAATCTTCCTCCTTTCCCCCCTTTTTAGTCCTTAATATATCATTTAAATGCTACATTAATGCTACGTTTGGTGCTCATCTCTATATAAAATTATATACATGAATAAATGTTGCAGAATAAACTTCACAGGACTTTTACTAAGATAATTTTCCTATTAAATACTTCACTGAGAAACTTCAATCTGCTATCTAGCAATTATTTGAAAAACACAGATAGCAATTATTTTTCACTTACAGAAGGTAAGGGGAAGGAGCTTGCACATTTGTTTTTTAGCAAGAATTCTGTATTTATTAATATAGATTCTCTCCACGGGTATGTTGCAAAACTCAAGGTCTACTCTGAATATACCGATAGACTCAAGAATATAAACCATATGTTTCATTGCAGGCAAATACTTAGTCCAGTGATTTCTAAGCTACACTTGCAGAGCAAATCCTTGAATAATGACTAATAATCTACTGAGTACATTTAAGTCTTTGAAAACAAATGTATTCTGAAGTTCTGCATTTTTCTCTCAACTTACTGAACAAGCAACCCAGGAGGTACAGTAGTTGACAGAGATAACAGAAAATGAAAAACAACAAAATCATGCTACACTTTTAAATATTTTAGGACTTAGCCTTCCCCACATACACAACCACCTGATCTCCAAAAAGGAGAAGAGATACTGAATAGTCTATTTCATAAGGAATCCTGCCAAAGTTCGGCAGGATTTAACATGAGAGCAGTTTAACACTCTGTGGGGCTCTCTCCTTTCAACAAGCACCAATTGCTCAGAGGTATCATCACTTTGCACATGCTCAGCCTTGTAAAATTATACTCACTCCTGCCCCATCATCATGATCTACAGTGGGTGAGGAGATTTTGTGACAGGGCAGGTAGTGTCCTAACAAATTTGCAAATCTGCACTTGTGGCTATCTCTACCCCTTTTCTCAGCACCGCCACCTCCCCTCATTTTGTGTGGCATGCAAATTCTTACACATTAGCCATGTTCATTTCACAGCACACTTTTCCCTGCCATCGAGGGATTCTGGCAGGCTGTTCAAATTGCACACAAGACTACTTGAATGTGGATATGCAACTGCTCTCACCTTTCCCCACTCATGCACCAGCATAGCCAAGGATATAATATTTTACGCGCTGGCTTATGCAAAGACATTTTAAGAACTACTGAATCTCTGTCTGAACTGACTGCAATACAAGACAACTGGAGATGGTCCATGAAAATTTAGCTCAGTGATAGGTCTGAAAAGGTAGATACCACCAACTCCTTTGTCCAGTCAACATTTTTCTGAGCTACTACCTCCATGTGGCATTACAGCACTGGCCTTCTGTAAGAAACTCATACTAACTAGAAGGGTAATGAAACAGTAATATTTCAAAAAGATTTGTTTGCTTTGTTTTAAAACTTATACACTTATGCTTTGATATCTAATGCTAGAGAGTTCTCAAATGTTTAGTTGCTTAGTAATGCCTGAACTGTTCATTAAGGGCAAGAACATAAGGAGCGTTAATGACCTTTGCAGAACCGTTACAATTAATTTTAATTGAGTTAAAGAGTGAAACAGAAAAATAAGATGGACAGATCATTGAAGACAGTACTGACTGAATATAAAAGCAGCCTATGCTAGCAGAACTTTTACAGGTGGAATAAATCCTCTTATTCAGAGATAGAACTCTCCACTCAATTACACCTGTTTATTATTTTGATTAAGTCATGCAAATCTACGGTGCAGTGACAAGTTAACTAATGAGGACCCTATACTGCAAGGACAGCAGAGGTCATAAGAATGGCCATATTGGATCAGACTAATGGTCCATCTAGCCCAGTATCCTGTCTTCTGTCAGGGGCCAGTGGTAGATGCTTCAGATGGTATGAACAGAACAGGGCAATATATCGAGTGACTCATCCCCTTTCAGCTAATCCCAGTTTCTAGCTATCAGAGATTCAGGAACACCCAGGGCACGGGGTTGCATCCCTGACCAGTGTGGCTAATAGCCAAAATAGTTGATGGACCTATCCTCCAGGAACTTACCTAATTCTTTTTTTAACCCAGTTTTACTTTTGGCCTTCACAGTATCCCCTGATGATGAGTTCCACAGTTGTATGAAGAAGTACTTCCTTGTATTTGTTTTACACCTACTGTCTATTAATTTCATTGGGTGACCCCTGGTTCGTGTGTTATGTGAAGGGGTAAGCAACATTTCATTATTCACTTTCTCCACACTATTCATGATTTTCTAGACCTCTATTATATCTCCCCTCAGTCGTCTCTTTTCCAACCTGAACAGACCCAGTCCTTTTAATCTCTCCTCCAATGGAAATTCTTCCATACCCCTAACCATTTTTGTTGCCCCCTCTGTACTTTTTCCAATTCTAATATCATTTTTGAGATGGGGCAAGCAGAATTACACTCAGTATTCAAGATGTGGGCGTACCATACGTTTATAAAGTGGCATTATGATATTTTCTGTCTTATCTATCCATCCCTTTCCTAACGGCTCCGAACATTGTTAGCCTTTTTTAACTGCTGCTGCACATTCAGCAGATGTTTTCAGAGGATTACCCAGGATGACTCCTAGATCTCTTTCTTGAGTGGTAACAACTAATTTAGACTCCATCATTTTGTATGTTAAATTGGGATTATGTTCTCCAATGTGCATTACTTTCCACTGATCAAAACTGATTTTCATCTCCTATTGTGTCGCCCAATTACCCAGTTTTGTGAGATCCCTTTGTAACTCTTTGTAGTCAGCTTTGGAGATAACTATTTTGAGTAATTTTGGATCATTTGAAAACTTTGCCACCTCACTGTTTACCCTTTTCTAGATCATTATTGAATATGCTGAACAGAACTTCTAGTCCCACTAAAGATACTTGAGAGACCTGCTGTCTACCACTCAGATCACTGTGAAAACTGACCGTTTATTCCCATTTTGTTTCCTAGCTTTTAACCAGTTACTGATTCATGACGACCTTCCTTCTTATCCCATGACTCCTTACTTTGCTTAAGAGCATTTGCTGAGGGACCTTATTAAAGTCTTTCTGAAAGTCCAAATACACATATCCACTGGATGACTCTTGTAACCATTTGCTGACCCTCTCAAAGAATTCTAGTAGATTGGTAAGGCATGATTTCCCTATTTGAAAGCCATGCTGACTCTTCCCTAACATATTATGTTCATCTATGTATCTAATAATTTTGTTTTTAATATAGTTTCAACCAATTCACCTGGCACTGATATAAGGTTTATTGGTCGGTAAGTGCCTGTAACACCTCTGGAGCATTTTTGAAAAATCAGCATCACATTAGCTATCCACCAGTCATCTGGTACAGAGGCTGATTTAAGCAAGAGGTTACACACCACTGTTAGTAGTTCTGCAGCTTCATATCTGAGTTCCTTCAGAACTCTTGGGTGAATGCCATCTGGGCCTGGGGACGTATTACTGTTTAATTTGTTCCAAAACCTCCTCTACTGACACCTCAATCTGGGACACTTCCTCAGATTTGTCAGCTACAAAGAATGCCTCAGGTAGGGGAATCTCCCTCACATCTTCTTCTGTGAAGGCTGATGCACAAAATTCATTCAGTTTGTCTTCCCTGAGTGCTTCAATCATCCAGTGACCCCACTGACTGTTTGGCAGGCTTCCTGCTTCTGATGTGCTTAAAAAAAACCCTAATGTTAGTTTTGTGTCTTTTGCTAGTCACTCTTCAAATTCTTTTTTGGCCTGCCTTATTATACTTCTACACTTGATTTGCCAAAATTTATGTTCCCTTTTATTTTCCTCAAATAGGATTTGACTTCCAATTTTTAAAGGATATCTTTTTGTCTCTAACCCTCTTTTACTCTGTTGTTTAGCCATGGGGGCATTTTTTTGGTTCTCTTTCTGTGTTTTCTTTATCTGGAGCATATATATATAGTTTGAGCCTCTATTAGAGTGTTTCTAAAACAATTATATGCTGCTTTTAGGCACTTCACTCTTGTGAATGTTCCTTTTAATTTCTGTTTAACTAGCTTTTTCACATCTGTGTAGCTCCTCTTTTTGAAGTTAAATGCTACTATGGTGGATTTCTTTGGTATTTTCCCCCCTACAATGATGTTAAATTTAATTACATTATGGTCACTATTACCAAGTGGTTCAGCTATATTCACCTCTTGGACCAGATCCTGTGTGCCACTTAGGAATAAATCAAGAACTGTCTCTCCCCCTGTGGGTTTCAGGACAAGCGGCCCCAAGAAGCAATCATTATGGTATCTAGAAATATTATCTCTGCCTGCCTGAGGTGACATGTTCCCAGTCAATATGGGCATAGTTGAAATCCTCTGTTATTGGGTTTTCTGTTTTTGTAGCCTCTCTAATCTCCCTGAGCATTCCACAAGCCACATCACCATTTTGGTCAGGTGGTCGGTAGTATATCCCTACTGATATATTCTTATTATTCAAGCATAGAATTTCTATCTATAGAGATTCTATGGTACAATTTGAATCATTTAAGATTTTTACTGTCATTTTACTTTATGCTTTTTTACATATAGTGCCACTTCCCCACCAGCATGACCTACTCTATCATTCCTATATATTTCATACCCTGGTATTACTGTGTCCCATTGATTATCATTTTACCAAGTTTCTGTGATGCCTATTACATCAATATCTTCATTTAGCACCAGACAATCAAGTTCACCCATCTTAGCATTTACATTTTTTACGTTTGCAACAAGCACCTATAAAGTTTGTCAATATTTAGCAGTCTGCCTTCATGTGATGTAATTGAATGGGACTCTTTTATTTTTCTTCTTCAGTTCCTACCTGTACTTTTATTAACTTCTATCCTCTCATGTTTACTAGGATATAGAGAATAATCTTTAATCAATCCTCCCCTGAGGGATGTGTCTGTCTGAATCATGCGCTCCTCCATACCTGTTGGCTTTTCCCCAGCCCTTAGTTTAAAAACTCCTCTACGACCCTTAATTTTACATGTCAGCAATCTGGTTCCATTTTGGTTTAGACAGAGCCTATCCTTCCTGTATAGGATCCTCCTTTCTAAAAGTGTCCCAGTTTGTAATAAACCTAAATCCCTCCTCTGAACACCACTGTCTCATCCACACATTGAGACCCTGCAGTTCTGCCTGTCTAACTGGCCCTGCATGTGAAACTGAAAGCATTTCCAAGAATGCCCCCATGGAGGTCCTGGACTTCAATCTCTTGCCTAGCAAACCACATGGAGCTCATTTCAGGATAGGAGCCTAAAAGTTCAAACACAGGGACATTATACACAAAAATTCAGCAAAAAAATTTTTGCTGGGCATTTGGGTACTGGGTGGGTAACATAATAGGAGCTTTTTTATTGCTAGTGGGTAGGTTGGTTATTGTCAAAATGCTAGATTCCTATTTAACCTTCTTGCCAGAAAGGCCTAAATATGATGGAAGACGTTTAAAGTTAAATATTGTTAATTTTTATAATATTTTGTGAAATTCTTAGTGAGTTAACATATGCGCTATTAAAAAAGAAATTCATTAATTAATAAAAATTATACTTCATCCCCTGGCCATGATTCTCTGGATGCACCACATAACACCAACAGCATGAAACAGATCTCACACACTTCTTCTGCTTACTAATGCATAGGTCAGTGTGTACAGTTGCTTTATGTCAGTTTTGTATCTTTCACACATAGGCACAGTTAATGGTATGCCACAAAATACAGTGGCCTTAGGGATTTTTACAAGGCTCTCTCAGAAGTTTAATAGGGAGCCATATCATTTATTGGTATGCATTTATTCTGTATGATTAGTCATCAAAGAATAATGGCTTATGACAGTCAGAAGAAGAGTGATAAAATTCATGAAATATGACCGGCTGCATGAAGTTTTACAAAATCTGATATACAGATTAATGAATTAAAATTGAATATATATCTGTCAGTCAAATAATAATCATGCCATACAAAACTTGTAGCAGCCAGGAAGACTGAAGGGAGGGGTGGCTTACTGGGATCATTACCAGTGAACCAATACTGGAACATGACACACTGTTCCTTGAAAATGACTATGAAATAATCAAGACGGTCACATGCTAGATTTCCATTTAATTCTCATGAAAGGGGGGCAAATGTCTAGTGTGACTGCAGCTTCAATGGGCTGTGATATTGTTCACTGAAATAAACTGGCTTTCTGAAACAAGACCACAATATGGTTATCAGCTCTGCAATGTAAGAAGCTTTGAAAATCTGCTAATGGCTTATATTAAATATGCTTTTAAAGGGGATTCAAACTTGCCTCTAATTAATGTGAAATAGTCTAGGCCAGTGGTTCTTAACCTTTCCAAACTACTGTACCCCTGAAGCCTGAGTCCCACCCCCACGGGGCTGAGGCATGTAACTTAGTTTCATGGCGCCCCTGTGGCTCCAGGCAATTGCCTTTCTTGCCACCCCCAATACCAGCTCTGCACTTGCGACCCCTCTAAAACCCCAGGTTAAGAAACACTGGTCTAGGCAAATATTTCCCCCAAAATGTATAAATATTACAGGAATAAATTTACTTTGAGCCAAAGGGTTATTATGGCTATTCTCCATGCATAGATCAGTCCTCAAAATGCTGGGGATATGATATAACATGAATACATGCAGGTCTCATTGAAATGAAACTAAGATAAAAAAAAGTCTCGCAGATTACTGACATATGAGCACAACAGAGATGCACTGAGGTAACTGAAAAAAGGAACAAAATCTCAATTTTTACTCATATTAGTCTTTAAAGGGAAAACTTGCTGCAGGAACAATTAATTTGAATTTTTGATTGGCATGATTAAGAAAAGCCTAGCATTGGGTGTCTGGAAATAGGGTGCCTGCAGATATACTTTCTATTCCTAGCTCTGCAACAGACTCTCTGCCTAACTTCAGCAAGTCACTTTAACCTCACTCTCTCCCTCAGTTTCCCCATCTGTAACATGGGGATAATACTTATCTATCACATGGGGGGATATTGAGGTTAAACTCATTAATGGATGTGAAATACTTTGAAATGCTTCAGTAGAAGGTATTATACAAGTGTGAAGTTTGTATTTTAAAATGCCATTTAAACTTGTATTAACATAGAGGTTTTTCCATATTACTACACATTATTGTGCCTCAGACATTTGGTTGACTAAAAAGCACCTACTAGAGAAAGTTTACTTTTTTATTTTTACAAGCATACCAAATCCAATGGAATTCTGAAGCCATAATCCATCTGATTTATTACCTCTCCTGCAAGAATTTTCTTTCATCATGTAGTTTGCCTCAGATTCAGAACCATCAATTACATTTTAAGCATCCAAAATAATATCAAGTTACCTGATTAATGGGACAAAAACAAAGCTGAGAAGCATCTTCAGCATCAGAGAGCGAGTTTAGAACATTAGCAATAACATATATCACTCATGGTTTAACCTAGTATTATACAATTACTTAGGTGGGCTATCAAAGAATATTAATTTGAAAGAAAAGTAATTTGATGGTTTCTGACCATTAATTAATTTTTTCAAAACACTGGCACAAAACCTAACTATTAAACAATAATTGCTATTAGGTAATTATATGCATATACCTTATTTACTAAGCTTGTAGCTGGATCTATTTATAAATACTAGGGTTGTCTCTGTCTCTTGGTTTGTGTTGTTTTGTTTTTTTTTAAATAATTTCATTGCTCACTTTTGTTCGTTAACAGGTGTAAAAGGGCAAGTTTTAAACACTCCGTTTTGTATTACGTTTTAACATACTCCATTTTGTATTTTACTAGCCATTAGCTTTGAAGCAAGTTATACTGTGCAGATCTTGCAAGGTATTCAGAGTCAGCAGATAACGAGACATCTCAGGCTAGCTGAAGTAGACAGTTGCTATAGTAACCAGAGAGACTGGTCAGCTAAAAGATAATGGAGAAATGCTTCAGTTGTATCTTAGTATAGAGTAAAAAGTTTGTGTTAAGTAGTGGAAAAGTACTGTATACGTCATGCTCTTTGTCTGTCACCTGTATAAAAACTACTGTTATGAAGCTGTAAGGCAGAAGTCCTTGGGAGCCTTAGGGTGACCGACATTTCTCCGAGCTGCTCAAAATAAACCGCCTCAAAGAACAACACACTCAAGTCTTTATTTAGGAGGATCCTGGGGCTTTCCTACGACAGTAATTGGTGCCGTGACTCGGATGCAGTGACCTTTCACCTGCCGTCTCCTGCTGGTCTTCGCCGCTCCCGGACCATTTTTCAAGCCGGCTCTGGAGGTGACTATTGTTTACCGCACAGAACAGGAGTCGGTGAGAACCACTCAGGGGGAGTTTTGGGCAGGATAAAGGCTTGCATACTGGACAAATTTGTCTGAGTGCCTTTGAGGGTGGTTCTGGTCTGGTTCTGGTTAAAAGTGCACTTGAAATATTTCTGTAAGCCGGAGTATGATTGTGGCATGAATGAGTCTGAATTGTTAACCCCCCCTGTTGACCAAGGCTACCCGTTGGTTTGTCTCAAGACGCCCCATACCCTCTGCAAGTTTAATTGCATAAACCGGAGGGCTACGATCGCAAGTGGGGACATTCTCGGTTGGTGTGCCTCAGCAGGATTGAACAAAAGTGTCTGTTTGAAGTGTCTGAATCAGGGAAAGGATGGGAAGTCAGTTTTCGAAAGAAACAATCCCTCCTCTGGGAAGTCCGGCTCGGGTTATATACGATAAATATGGGCCCCGGTCATGTAAATATCTGGTTAAATGGAATTGGTACACCAGGGATGATCCATCTAAGCAATTTCCGATCCCCAAGGGGACGTTTGATAAAGAAAAGGTTTTGTATCTTAAATCTCAAATGGAGGGACTAAAGAATATTAGTCAAGACCAATGGCAACAATATTTTAATTGGTACACAGAAGTGTTTGAGAAGGAAAAGAATAGTATAGTTAAAGGGTGGCAGAATAATGTCAGGAAAGGGAAAGAGATACAGAAAAGGGATAGACGACCGCCAGGTTATATCCGCAATTAGGAAGAAAAGAAGATAGCGATGAAGAAGGTGAAAAGGAACTGCTTGACGATTTAATAGAAAGAGGCTGTTGTTTCGGACCACCTCCGCCCCAACTGGGTCAGGATTTGCCTCCGGCGCAAGCTCGTTATCCCCCACCATGTAATGAAGTGGGTAGTGCAGTAGGCGAACTTGCTACCTCTTCGGCTCCTCGACAACAAGAAGAAAAGTCAGAAAGTAAAAAGAAGTAGTATAAGAAAAAAGAAGTAGCAAAAAGAAAAACTGAGGCAGAAAGTCTAGTTGATGGTCTACATAAAACATATACTCCTGACTAAATAAAAAGAAGGGTGGAAACAGCTAGGAACAAGTTGAGCCGAACAATTAGAAAGGAGGAGAGTGGAAAGGATAGCACTGAGGAACATGACTGGGAATCAGGAGAAGAGGATGAAGAGGTCCTCCCCTCCAGGCCCTCATAAGACAAGTGCCAGGACCAACTGGGGCCAACAACTATGCATGTTCCATGGTCCCCGACAGATTTAAAGAATCTAGTGGTAACCTTCCCTAACAACTGGGAAAATCCGCTTGGCTGGAAGGAGCACCTCCAGATAAATGTGGAGTGCTACAACCCAATTGGGCAGACATGAATCAGCTTCTACGCCTCATTACTCCTTTGGATGTCCTTGAAAGGCTGTGCCAGGTGGCACAGTGGCCTAGGACTGCCCCGGACAATACACAAGATTTAGAAACCCATATCAGACATTGATTGGACTCAGTAGATAATGTATGTCCAAAAAGGACAGATTGCTCTAAAATCTCTGATTGCAAACAGCAAGATAAGGAGGAACCAGCCGATTATATGGACAGATTAAAGAAGGTTTTTAAACAGCATTCAGGGATACTGCAGCCAGAGGTGTACTCAAGCCCTGGTGGCAGCCTTTGTCAATGGACTTCAACCTGAAGTCCAGAAGCAACTAAAAGTTATCGCTATTGGCTGGCAGAAGGAAAGTCTAAAGAAAATAGTGGAAATAGCAGTCTATTGTCAAGAAAATATGAAACGCAAACAAAAGAGTTTGGAAAACAAAGTTATGCTGGCCCAGATACAACAAGCCCAACAATGCGCCCCAGTCCCAAATCTTAGGGGAAGAGGGCAACCAAAGAGAGGTCGGGGAGGCAGAATGGGTAGAAGAGGAAGAGGCCAATACAGGTCGAGTACACCCCCTGACAATGTTTGCCACTATTGTAAACAACCTGGTCACTGGAAAATGGAATGCCCTAACAGACCCCAGTATCAGGGAAGACAAACCCAAGGGGCGGGGCTAAACCCTCATCCACTGGCTCAAGGCCCAAAGGGACCTAACCCACAACAGGCTACACCCATCTTCTACCAAGATGAAGAATGTAACTTGTATCAGTATTGATGGTGCCTGGAGGAAGAACCTGACATCACTGGACCCATGATACCTTTAGATCAGAATGGACCTTTTGTTGAAGCAACGATAAATAACAAGACGACTAAGCTTTTGGTGGATACTGGGGCAACCCGACCCACCTTGAGGCAACTAGATTTTTCAACTATACCAAGGACTAACAAAGCAATAAAGGCTGTAGGACTTTCAAATAAAATACAAGTCTGCCCCATAAAACAGGAACAGCTTGTTTACATTGGACCTTTAACAGAATAACATGCATTTTTCTCAGTGATAGCTGTCTGGTGAACCTTTTAGGACAAGACTTACTGTGCAAGATGAATTGTGTCATTTATTGCAATGATTCTGGCATATTTCTGGAGGTACCCGAAGGCCAGGGCGATATTGTACTGGGGTTGGTGCAAGAACAATCCGAGGAAGAAATCCTGGTTAGTCACTGGCCTGCAGGATCAGCAGAACTGGAAGACATTCTCAAGGTTGTTCCTCCGCAATTGTGGGCCAAATATTCAAATGAAGTTGGCCAAATACTGAGTGCACAACCAGTGCAAATCCAAGTTGATACTTCCAAACCATTGCCCAGGTGATCTCAATATCCATTAAACCCAGAGGCCGAAGCTGGCATAGAACCTGTTATAAATGCCTTACTGCAACAGGGACTGATTGTGCCTACCAGAAGTCCTTGCAACACTCCTATCTTACCTGTGAAGAAACCCGGAAAGGACACTTATAGATTTGTCCAGGACCTAAGAGCCATCAATTCCATTGTCATACCAATATTTCCTATGGTGCCAAATCCTGTCGTTATATTGGCCAACATACCATCAAATTCAACATGGTTTACTGTGATAGATTTATGTTCAGCATTTTTCTCTATTCCAGCCCACCCAAATAGCCAATACCTATTTGCCTTTACTTATAGGGGAAACCAGTATACATTGACCGTCTTACCACAGAGTTACACTGAAAGTCCATCTCTATTCTCGCAAATGTTACATCAAGATCTGCAAGATGTGGGGTTTCCAAAAGGCTCCAGGTTAACTATTTACGTAGATGATTTGTTGCTGGCTTCCCCGGACTGTGAAAGTTGCCGAGAAGATAGTCTGCATCTATTTACCAAGTTGGCCTTAAAAGGACATAAAGCCAGCAAGGAAAAACTCCAATTTTCTCAGCCTGAAGTTAGATATCTGGGACATCTGATCAGTGAAAGGAACCGGAAAATACTCCCTAGCCATGTGGCAGCTGTTCAGAAAATACCCAGACCAACGACACAAAAGCAAATATGAGCCTTCTTGGGATTGACTGGATACTGTAGACAATGGATTCCAAATTACGCAGAGTACTCCAAGCCACTACATGCTTTGACCAGAAAAGAAATCACAGATCCAGTTCCATGTACAGATGAGGAAGAGACAGATTTCTCCAATCTTAAAAGAGCAATGATGAGTGCCCCTGCATTGGGTCTACCTGACTATCAAAAGCCCTTTAAACTCTACTGTCATGAGAGAAATGGAATAGTAGCAAGAGGGTTGACGCAAACTCATGGGAAGGTGCAAAGACCAGTAGCCTATTTCAGTGCTCCAGTTGACAAGGTTGCCCTAGGATTCCTGCCTTGTTTGAAGACAGTTGCAGCTACTGCTTTATTGGTAGAACAAAGTTCATCAATAGTATTGGACAACCTATTAATGGTCCAAGTTCCCCAAGCGGTGGAAGCAATTCTTAATCAAAATTGGACTCAGCATTTATCGGCATCAAGATTAACCAAATATGAGGCCATTCTACTAGCGTCACCACACATTAGAATATTAAAAGGCAAGCCTCTCAACCCAGCAACACTGCTACCAATAGAAGAGGATGGAGACAATCATTTTTGCTCTGAAATTATCGAGCAAGTCACCAAATTAAGAGAAGACTTATCAAGTATACCTCTAAGTAATCCTGAGCTTGAATTTTACATGGATGGTTCCTGTCTGCGTGATGAGCAAGGACAGCTACGTGCTGGATATGCAATATGCAACAACCATGAAGTAGTAGAACAAAAGAATTTACCAGGAGTATCTTCAGCACAAGTTGCAGAGTTAGTAGCATTAGAAAGGGCTTGTAGCTTAGCTAAGGGAAAGACAGTAAATATCTACATGGACTCCAGGTACGCCTTCGGGGTTGCCCATGATTTTGGGCAAATATGGGCGACTAGGGGTTTTATAACATCGGTGGGAAAAAATATCAGAAATGCAGAATATGACCAAACTTTGCTTGAATCTTTAAAGTTGCCAAAGCAAGTTGCCATTATACAATGTAAGGCACATACAAATGGGTCAGATGATGTTAGTAAGGGAAACACATTTGCAGACGCAAGTGCCAGGGCAGCAGCCCTTTCCTCGGGAAACCAAAGCGCTGCCATTTTTGTATAACAAAAATCGCCCGCTCCAGACCAGACTGGCTTAGCCGATCTGGGCATTATACAAGATCAGGCCCCAAATGGAGAAAAGGATGTATGGAGTAGGGCAGGGTGCATATTGCATCCAGATACAGTGTGGAGATAGGGGGACAGCTGCCCTGCCCTCCCACAGGGCCTCATGCCCTCTATGTTGCAAAGTTATTATGGATCTGCACATGTGGGTAGAGACGCCCTAATGTGCTTTATGGCAAAAGATTGGTATGTTCCAAATCTAAGCAGGCAAGTATCTTCTTTTTGCTCTTGATGTGCTATTGGTTCTGCCTTTAATGTATCCAAAGTTGTAAAGCACGAAAGAGCAGCTGCCCCACTTCCTTGGGAACCTTTTGTATATATGCAGATGGATTTTATTCAACTTCCAAAATGCATGGGTTTTGAATAGGTGTTAGTGTTAGTTTGTATGTTTTCAGGCTGGGTCGAAGCCTATCTTGTAGGAAGGCTGACGCAGCTACTGTGATTAAAAAACTACTGAATGAACTGATTCCAAGATTCGGGATACCAGTTCAGCTGGATTCTGACAGAAGGAGCCACTTCACTGGGAAAATACTTGGTGAAATATGCAGATTGTTGGGATGTCAACAAAGGTTCCATTGTCCCTCTTATCCAAAAGCTTCAGGAAAGGTTGAATGAACAAACGGGACAATAAAGGCCAGATTGGCAAAAGTGTGTGCATCTACTGGACTCAAGTGGGTAGAGGCCTTACCAATAGCCCTGATTTCAATAAGGGCCACACCAGACTGGAAAACAGGCCTCAGCCCTTATGAAATTCTAACTGGAAGACCCCTCAGACTTCCTTCTGGTCCAAGCTGTCCTCCCAAGGATTTAACATTCACACATGAAAAGTGTGTGTTGAGATTTTTCTCTTCACAGGTTCAAGAAGCGTTAACTACTCCACCACAACCGAAGTGTCATTCTCTAGAACCCAGAGACTGTGTCTATGTGAAGGTGCATCAACGAAATAATTTGTTAGAACCCAGGTGGAAAGGACACTACCAAGTCTTGCTGATAGCAAACACCACAGTAAAATTGGAAGGAAGGTCTAATTGGATCCACGTGTCACACTGCAAGAAGGTCCCACCTCAGGCAGAGGTGTCCAGCTTAGAAGAAGGACTGGCGACTGTGCAGCCAGATAACTAACTCAGCACCAAGTAGACATTTCCCTTTGGACGTTCCCCTTCGCCGCCACAACCTCAAGCAAACCTAATAGATCTACTTGGAAACCTGGTATCTGAAGAAGAAAGGGGACTTTCTTGGGGTTGGCTTGTAGTGTGTTTCCTTGTTTTGGTATTTCTATTTATCATATTAGAATGTATTCGGCCTGCGTGGTTATAGTATCCATCACTGTAGTAAACGCAGGATGGGAAAACAATATAATGATAAACATGTCCCAAACAATTGTGAAAGTGGGGAATCAAAGTAATTGTTGGATTTGTTTGCATGGCCCAACCCATTTGGAACACGGGATACCTTTAAGAGGAATTCCTATAGAGAACAACGTTAGCCATTGGCAAACATTATGGGCAAATACCCCAGCAAGCCAGTTTACACAAGCAAATTTTACCCAAGAATGGAATATACATGTCCCTTCAGGAATATAGGCTAAGAATTGTATTCAGCGAAAAAGTAAGAGCGCCCTTAACATCTCTAATTTCATGGGGAATTTAACAAATTGTTTAAACATCAACCAACTGGAGCTCTGTTCAGGATTCAAATGCCTTTCCAGTCCCAGAAGATAAAGGTTGGTTTTGAATCTGTGGGAATAAAGCATACAAAGCCCTTCCTGTAGGATGGTACAGTAGATGTTCTCTGGGAGGTGTTACACCATACCTACAAATTACTAAAAGGTTAAGAGGCTTAGTGCAGCCCCCAAGGGTATTGCTAAAAAGAAGCAACCCTTTGATAGACAAAAATACTGGTTTCCACAGGATCATGAGAACATTTTGGTCTCAATTAGGAGTATGTGAATTGGAAAGAGCCATCATAAATATCTCAGCCAATATAGAGCTATTGGGAAATTTGACTGTCGACGCTTTACAAGCCTTACATGAGGAAGTTCAACAAATATCCCAGGTCACGATTCAAAATCGGATGGCTTTGGATTATTTACTGGCACCTAAGGGGAGCGTATGTGTTATATTAAATTCATCTTGCTGTACCTTTGTAAACCAGAACCAACGCATTGAAACTAACATAAGAAAGATACATGAGCAGTTACAACTGTTTCATAAAATTGGTGAACAGGATCAGGCAAATTGGTTTGATGAATGGTTTTCAGGGTGGTTTTCATGGTTGGCACCTTTTGCTCACAAAATTCTTACTTTAATCATAGTAGGAGCATTGACGATCCTTGTTTTCTGCTTTTGTATTCAATGCTGGCCTACTTGCTGTTCCACAATGACCCGAATGTGTACAGCAAAATACACCGAAAGACAAATGGTAACTGAGGAAATGACTGAGCAAGAAGCTGCACTAAGGGCAGAAGGACTCATGACAGAGTGGACAAGATTAAGAAAAATCGAGTGGCACTAAATAGTACCAAAGGGGGGAACTGTAAAAGGGCAAGTTTTAAACACTCCATTTTGTATTAAGTTTTAACATACTCCATTTTGTATTTTAGTAGCCATTAGCTTTGAAGCAAGTTATACTGTGCAGATCTTGCAAGGTATTCAGAGTCAGCAGACAAGGAGACATCTCAGGCTAGCTGAAGTAGATAGTTGCTATAGTAACCAGAGAGACTGGTCAGCTAAAAGATAATGGAGGAATGTATCTTAGTATAGAGTAAAAAGTTTGTGTTAAGTAGTGGAAAAGTACTGTATACGTCATGCTCTTTGTCTGTCACCTGTATAAAAACTACTGTTATGAAGCTGTAAGGCAGATGTCCTCGGGAGCCTTAGGATGACTGACACTTCTCCAAGCTGCTCGAAATAAACCGCCTCAAAGAACAGTCTTTATTTAGGAGGGTCCTGGGGCTTTCCTATGACACAGGCCAGCTCCAATTTTCACAATATAAAAGCTACAGGTTACATTCTGCCTTCTGTTATACCTGTGCAACCCAGTAGTCAATAAAGCTACACTGATAACTGAGGGCAGACTATGGCCCTGACAGTTTTGAAACATAGCAGTTTCCCCTCCTCTCCTATTCTAGCTGAATATTAACAGGAAAGAGTGGAGCAGTCTGCTTGTCTAGAGGTCCAGACGCAGCTCTAATGCAACAAGTTCTTTGGGACATGAAGAATCTTGACATTAAAACTTTCCACCATTCCTATCGTCTCTTGGAAATGTAAATATCAGCAGTTCCAGCTCTGCAGTCACTCTATGAGCAATACTTGAATCTGAGAAGCGTCCATGCAGTGGCCAATGAATCTGGACCAGAGTTGTGAATGTAGAAGCTATGCATAGCTATGGCACTATATAATAAATAGCAATAGTCCACTGTACAGATTCACTGTAGAACAAATCTTCCCCTGAATGCCTTATACAGCCACATAGGGGGTTAAAAGGTTGGGACAAAAATAAACATATATGCAATACCACTCCTCCAGCCACACAGACACTTCATTTATTTCTGACTTTTATTCCTGGATGTACAAAACTAGGAGGTATTTTAATAGGAAGCTTTGATTATTGCTCTTTTTAAAATCAGCAACAGAGCAGTGGAAGTAAATGACAAGCATAAAAATGTAAAGCTCTTTGGGATGCTCGGATAGAAGGTTTTATAGAACTGTAAAGTGTTACTGTTACTAAGTACCACTGTTAAATTTTGGAAGACAGATTGCCAGAACATTTGTCTTTACCCCCAGAAAATCTTCAATGAGAAAGCTCATGTGAGGGGTTAGAAGTAAACTATCACACTGGGAAACTATTAAATCTGAAAGCAGCAAGTAATAAGGTGGTGGTTTTATCTGCACCAATGAGAGAAAATGAACCGCTCTGAAAAGAGTTTGAAACAGAAGAACATAAAAACAGCCATACTGAGTCAGCTCACTGATACATTTATCTCAGCATCCTGTATTCCAACAGTGTTCAGTGCCAGATGCTTCAGAGGGAATGGAGAGAACAATGCAATTTATCGAGTGATCCATCCCTCCTATCCAGGCCCAGCTTCTGGCAGTCAGACACTTAGGACACCCTAGGCATGGGATTGCGTCCCTGACCAGCATCGCTAATGGCCATTGATGGACCTATGCTCTTTTCTGAACCCAGTTATACTTCTGGTTTTCACAACAGCCCCTGGAAATGAGTTCCACAAGTTGACTGTGCAGTGTGTGAAGAAGTATTTTCTTATATTTGTTTAAAACCTGCTGCCTATTAATTTCATTGGGTCACCCCTGATTTATGTATTATGTGAAGGGTAAGTAACACTTCCTTATTCACTTTCTCCACACTATTCATGATTTTATTGACCTCTATCACATCCTCCTGCCCCCATCATCTCTTTTCCAAGCTGAACAGTCCCAGTCTTTTAAAAACTCTCTTCCAACAGAAGCTGTTATATACTCCTAACTCTTTTTGTTGCTCTTCTGTGTACTTTTTCCAATTCTAAAATATCTTTTTTGAGATGGGTGCCCAGAACTGCATACAGTATTTAAGGTGTGGATGTACCATGGATTTATAAAGTGGCATTATGATGTTTTGTCTCATTCTCTATCCCTTTCCTAATGTTGCCTAACATTACATTAGTTTTGACGGTTGCTGAACATGGAACAGATATTTTCAGAGAACTATCCATGAAGACTCAAATATTTTTATCTTAAGAGGTAATGGCTACTTTAGACCCCATCATTTTGTATGTACAGTTGGGATTATTTTTTCCATTGTGCATTACATGGCATTTATCAACATTAAATTTCATCTGCTATTTTGCTGCCCAGTCATCCAGCTTTGTGAGATCCCTTTGTAACTCTTTGCAGTCAGCTTTGGACATAACTATCTTGAGTGATTTTGGATCTTCTGCAAACTTTGCCACCTCAGTGTTTACTCCATTTTCTAGATCATTTATAAGTATGTTGAACAGTACTGGCCCCACTATAGATCCTTAGGTGACTCTGCTATTTCCCTCTAATTGTTTATTCCTTATTCCTATCCTTTATTTCCTATCTTTTAATGAGTTACTTATTCATGAGAGAATCTTCCCTCTTATCCCATGACTCTTTACTTTTCTTAAGAGACATTAGGGAGCAACCTTGTCAAAGGCTTTCTGAAAGTCCAAGTACACTGAATCTACTGGATCACCCTTGTCCACATTTGTCGACCCCCTCAAAAATTCTAATAGATTGGTAAGGCATGATTTCCCTATACAAAAGCCATGCTGACTCTTCTCCAACATATCACATTCACCTGCGTGTCTGATAATTCTGTTCTTTACTACAGTTTCAACCAATCTGCCTGGTACTTACGTTAGGTTTACTGGCCTGTAATTACTAGGATCGTCTCTGGAGCATTTAAAAAAAAAAATCTGCATCAAATTAGCTATCCGCCAGTCATCTGGTACAGAGGCTGATTTAAGCAATAGGTTATGTCACGCTGGCTGGATTGCAAGGGCGAGCGGGGGTATTTAGTATATTATTTAACATCAGTATGTCAAAATCATAATAATTCATATGAAATATGCCGTGTCAGGTACTGTTAGAAAGGCTATAATGTGCTAAGTAAGATGATAATACTTATGTTCATGTGTTTATGTGTAATGAAAGCTATGGATAGGTTTGATATATCTGTATTTCAAATTGTGCTGTGTTTGGGCGACACCCCAGACAGGATGGCTGCAGCACTAGTCTACTTGATGGCCCATTAAGGAAACTCACAGGTACAATGGGCCAGGGAGAGAAGCCAGGGATATACCTGATGAGTCACCAGTCACTCATGTGACCCTGGACTCCATCTTATTCCTGTAAAATGCCACATGCAGCATGGCAAAGACCAAAGGACATAAAAGGCAGCTGCCTGAGATCCATTTGGTCTTCAGTCGTCTCCAGCCACCTACCTACCTCTGGATCTACAACTGAACTGAAGCTGTGAAACAAAGGACTGAGACCCCATCCAGGTACTGGATGTATACCAGAGGGACCATACAAGCCTGCAAACTCCACAATTCTTCTAGAAACCTGATTGCTTTAATCCTTTAACATTTCTCTTATAGTTTAGTTTTAGTTACTAAAGGATTGGCTGGCAGGGTGGTATTTTGGGTAAGATCTAAACTTATATTGATCTGGTACTGTGGCTGACCCTTTGGGGTCAGGAGAAACCTTTTTGGTAAAGAGCATAGAGTTTTAAATAACTGATCTCTTTACTGGACCTAGTGAGTCAAAGGTAAAACTCCCATTGACTTTGATGAGAGTAGGATTTTGCCCCAGTTAACTGAAGTTGGAATTTTTATCCAAGAACAAAAAAAACACGCCTCAAGCTCCTACCTATCTACACAAAGACTGCAGGTGCAGTGCTGCAACCATATTTAAGTATCATTTCAATATCATTTGGGGATGGTGGAACAGGAGTCAGAAATAATCAGTCTCAGAGATTAAGGGAGACTGAAACAGGAGAGTAAGAAATCCGGAAGGGACATGCCTCCTTCATCACAAGCAGTGGCTTACCTATAAAAGATCAAATCACGCTATGAAATCTGAACAAACATTATCTGTTGTGATTTGGGAAGCTATGGCATTATTAAGCTCAGGCCTGTTACTCCAAGAATCACACTACAAGTGGAACAGATTACTCTCATTATCATAGGGGGATGGTTCACCCAGTCATGTGACTTGCAGCACAAAGTTTTGCAATGAAACTCAGTTTTTAATCATTTATGTCCATGCAGAAATAGCCAAAATCTTTTGCTTCCTGTTTTTGTAAATTTCATGGATATACATAAAAAAAAAAGTAAAAGTTAACTCATTTCCATGTTCAAAATGAAAACCAGCAGAGTTTCATGTTTCATAATGAAAGATTAACACTGCCTTATTGCAGAATGAATGATAACTCTCATATATATGGAAAAGAGCAAAGTGACATATACTATTAATTCATTTTATTCTGGTTGGGTTTTCATTTTTCAGCCATCAAATTCATGAAGAATTAATATTGATTTTGAGAAGTATTCTCATACATTCTGGAGAGTCAGTGGACTGTATTAACTATAGACTTCCTCCCATTGATGAAATATTGTTAAAAAAACTTGACACACAAAACTAACAGCCTCTGTGAATTCATATGAAGTGCCAATGATGCCATTTAATTTCTATTCCGCTAAAATTAACATGGGAGATTAAAGAACTTCTGGAAAGCACGCATGTATGTGCCTAACAATCAGGAAAATAATTTATCCCTGCATAAAGAGGATTTCTACCCAGATCAATCTGTACTAAAAGTTGAATTTGAATTTTCAAAAACTGTTCTAAATAGTAAGTTTTCAAAAAACTGTCAGAGCATGTATGCTGGAAATTCATGTTCATAATTTCCTGCAACTTTGAAAATTTAAATAGAAAAAATACTTAAATATAAATATTGATATTATCTGTCAAAATTATAAAAACATGAAAATTGAATACTGACAAGCCTAAATACACTGTAAATGGTCAGAAAGTGCCTATTTAGTCTACAAAGCAGGAACTAAGAATTGTTAAAGAGACCAGAGATAGCAAACCAATAAACGTTAGAGAAGTAACAATGAGATTAAACACAAATAACAGCTTCTCAAGATTTACTATAAAAGCAGATCAAGGTTATGTAACAAATGCTTGATTTCCAACAGCTCAAAGCAATGTACTATAACATTGGCAACACTGGAACATGTTCAAAGTAAGGTACTATTTTTTTTAAACACTTAGGATGCTGTTCCTCTCACACAAAACACCATTTGAAATAAAATCAGAGTATTTCGTTTGCATGGGCAACTCAACCGTTTTTGAAGTTCTCTACCTCTACAGAGATTTGTGATTTTTTTTTTAACACTGTATATACAAGCACAGATTCAGCTGAGCAACCTACACTTAGGATACGTCTATACTGCAATTAGACACTTACATCTGGTCTGTGTCAGGCTGACCGTGCTCCCATGGCTTGGGCAAAGGGGCTGTTTAATTGCAGTGAAGAAGTTCAGGGACTTCCCACCTCGCAAGATCCTACAGCCCAGCTCTACACTGCCACTAAAAAGCCCCTTAGCCCAGCTGGTATGGGCCAGCCATGGGTTTTTAAATTGCAGTACAGGCATATCCTTAAGGTATGTCTACACTAGACACGCTTCATGGCGGTGTGTAAAGTATATACACTGGGTATAAGCAGGGCTTAAATTCTCCTAGAGGCTCAGGGCTTCAGCTACGCAGGGCTTGTTGGGGTTCTCACGGGTTTGAAAATATTTATCGGAGCTCTGCTTCAGACAGCTCCAGCAGAATTTAAACCCTGAGTATAAATACCTGTGTAAACGGTAAAGCACTGCCTAAGCTAGTAAAGTAAAATCATGCCTGAACCCTGTGAGTATGAACCTACATGGCGCTCTATGTGCCCAAGCAGTGCCTTGCCGTCTACACTGTTATTTTTAGCAATCTAGTGTCCCGCTGCAAGAGAGTCTTTCCCCGCTGCAGGGAAAGGCTCCAGGAGTGGAGAAAGATCTGGCAGGGGGGAGGTAGCAGGGAAAGGCTCCAGCAGCTCCCTACTGCCTGAACCTTTCACTAACACGTAATACACATTGCAATGTGGATGCAGCCTGTCTTGCACTGCAGCGTGTAGCTACACACACCCTACACACTGCCAATGGTGGGCAGTGTAGATGTATCCTTACAGTAGTAACCCATGCTAAGGAGTACTGTTTCTAGTACACGTACATTGCTCAGAAGAGTTTGCTTTAAAGCCCACTGATGTCAATGCAAGTCTTTTCAGGCCCATAATCTTGTCTGTATCAGTAATAAGAAAAGGAGAGCTCTGCATAAATTTTGCTCAAATACCTTATGAAGAAGAAATTCTAAATGTTGTGTTACACAGTAGAACGGTTTAAGAATCTGATGACAAGAGTATACCATACATATCAACATGGGCCAGACTATTAGAAATAAAGTGAAAACCCTGAGAAAGCCATTCAAAATTAAACACAAACTTTTGTTTTTAAGACGCTGAACTGGAAATGCACTCTGTTTGCCTCCGTTTGTTTAATTATTTTTGTTTCAAAGCACAAAGCTTTCCATTAACCATGGATACTACATGGACATGATCAATCTGATTTCTCTTAATTGACTAATTTTTCAAAATTAAATATTTTCCAGTGCCCTGAACCCTGTAGGCTTCTGTAAAATTGTAGGATGTTTCATGTTTATTGTCAGGAAAGAATATTATTGATAACTGCACCAGACTTCAATAATTATTCAGTAATTCTGAGTCATTAAACTGACAATGCAAACAATTGCTCTCATAAATAAAGCAGAATTTAACCTAGGAAGTTCTCCGTTACTGCAGTGTAAATCCAGAGTGACTTCCACTTGCTTCAAGGGAGTTACATAATATTTACAGTATAAATTAGCA
Source organism: Emydura macquarii macquarii (assembly GCF_026122565.2). Lineage (NCBI taxonomy): Eukaryota > Metazoa > Chordata > Testudines > Chelidae > Emydura > Emydura macquarii. The sequence goes on along the minus strand of NW_027131105.1, from coordinate 1,899,613 downwards.
GAATTTGGCCTTGTAAATATTTGTATTTAAAGAAATAATCCATTCTGCTCACAAGCCAATGGTGCTTATTATTGTATACAAGACTTTCTGCTAAGCCTTAATGTTGTTTCCATCCTTACCATTTGAAAAATGTTCTTCCAAACAGCGGACTTCCAAAAGGCATATTGCAGTACTAAACAGTTTATGGAACAGAACAGAACACAAATAAAATAAGAAAAATCTAAATAAAGCTCTCTGCATACTGAAATTAGACACATAGCTAATGAGAGACTGGAATTTATAGCATTGCATACTCACAGACAACAGCTGTACAAACTTCTCACACTTTCACCCCAACCTCACAATAAAAGACCCAGCTGACATACTCAAAACAATACACCTAAACCAAGGCAAAAGCTTCCTCCTTCTCCACTTTCACATAGAGATCACCTATTTCCACATACTTGACCACTATGTTCCACACTCTTGCTATTTCGTCCCCATTCGTCTCTTGCCAAGAGCCCAGTTATCACTTTTCCTAGTGCAAGAATCTAGTTTTATTCACACTGCCTAATTCTGGCAATTCTGAAGCCACTGGACTTAGCTGAAGGGGAAGTAAGTGTCTGGAAATAAACTGATTAATAATTGTTAATTTTATACAAGTAATATGTTTATTTTCTGTAAAAGGTACTTTTCCTAAAATATGCCACACACAGCTCGATATTTTGGTCTAAAGGGCATTTTAATTATGCTGTTCTTTTGTAACAATTAATATAACTCCAACAGTATGAATGCAAAAGGTCAGAGTTAGCAGACCCTGAAATCAGAGCACAACCATGACAATCCTTGAAACATCAGCTGCTTTCAATATTCTTTAAATTATGTAGCATATCCCAGGACAAGAATGGCAATAACCTCCTTGGTAATAAACAGAAGGCATTCTCACCTCACTGAAGGAAAGTCATCTGTCCTTGAGGGAGGAAGTAAAGATTGGAAACCATAAAGGGATGCTGGTACCTCATACAGTTCAGCTTCCTCTGGTAAAGGCTTACTTTCCCCTGAGGTAAAACAGGTTTCACATTTGTTACTATTTTCTTTTTCAGAGTATCCCATAAGGCTAGTTAAAATACGACTACAAACTTCTAGGAAAACCAGAAGGAAAATAACTGTCGACAAGTTACATTTATCTGTGAATAACACCATCTATTTCATTTGTGTCTAGTTCTCCCAGACTGAATTTTAATAAGCCCAGAATACCCAGAACTAAATAAGGTAACTCTGTAAGGTAAAGCACCGTCACAGAATGCAGAGTATGCAAAACAGCTAAAAATAAAACGTTAAGGCACAACTACATGGTTTAAGATTTTATATAAAATAATGGCCATAGCAATCAATGTGACAAACATAAGGACAACATTAGGAATATAATTAATAATTAAAACAGAAAAGGATGATACCTATGGTGGTATTTTCTGAGTAGCGAAGGATCTAGTGTTGTGTAGTGTTCGTGTTTAGGTAGGTATTGACTTTGCTGTCAAGTTTTATGTGTGGAAGATTGTGTATACTAAGGGATAATATATTCCTTTCTGCTTATTTATGCCAGATAACACTTTATTATAGTCAGATTTTGTGCTTGATATTACAGATAATGTTTATACAGACTCTGCACACACACTCAATAGTATAGGCCAGCTCCCCAACTGGTATAAACCAGCATAGCTCTATTGACTCCACTGAGCAGCATCAATACACACCAGCTGAGGATCTGGCCCTTTATGCTCTCGATCTACTATCAGTGTGGTACAATACATCTACTGAGCTTAGAAGTTAATAAAGATTTAATTAAAAGATAAAACAGAGCAGGAAATTTTAAAAGTTGAAATTTATTAAAGAAAAGTGTCGTGCAATTTTAGCTGTGAAATTCAGCACCCTTGCATCAGCAATAACAGCAAATTTCTAATTAAATGTGTTAGGACATTCTACTGACTACAGGCAAAACCATGCCACTGCTTTCCGGAGGAGTTGAGCAAGGAGGGGAGTGGAGAGGTACTGGTTGCATATCTGGCACAAAAACCATTCTGCAGCTACAGGATACATGCAGGTTGCAATGTGCTATTTACTGCTGTCCTGAGTAAGAATGGCCTATCCACCCAGCACCAGACACTTTGCAATGCTGGATAACTCTCACCTGGGGACTTAGTGTGGGGACTGACACTGTAGCTGGGTGCAATCCCCAGTGCACTAAAGCACCAGGACTTTTAAATGTCAGTGGGGACAAACAAGAAGAGGCTCTCCAGGTACTCTTCCTCCCTAGCATAGTGTGTAGGGCAGGATATAGCCCCAAGAGGGGAGACATACATCTGAATGTAATACTGATATATGCCTGAGGTCATGCTATAACATACCACTCACAGCCAAATCATCATGCTGCAGGAGGTGACTCCTCTTAACAAAAGACTCCCTAACAGGAAGCCCACACTATACTGTAACTTGGAACTAGAGAATCTGTGTGCGCCAAACAAAACCCTAAGCCCTATCAATAGGCACACATGCTTGTTGATGACATAAGGTTGTTCTGTGTTGTTGGTTACACATGAATAATAACTTATAGGTGTGTTACTATTTACAGCAACATTATACAACAGTTTAGGAAGTATAGAATGCTCTGGTCAGCTGAAACTGGAAGGGAATTCATTTAAATAAGAAAAATGCCATTGTCCAAATGGAAATTTGGCCAAGACAAAATCTACATGCTGTAGGCAACATCTAGATAATTTACACACCTACACAGATGACAAGCCAGAATTGTCCTTGAAGTCCAAAAAACACAGGCTTCTACCACTTGAACTATCTCCTTTGCTGGTCATAGCAGCAGGTCCATTAGCCTCTGTGTCTATCAGCCACTAGATGGCACTATTACCAACATACAAGTACATACATATGGAAAACTAGTACATTATAGTTGGGGCTAACACCCACCGCTGGCATTGCAAAATTTTCCACTGGATCTTTAATGATCGTTAGTGGTCAGAGTCACAGTTTTATTCCTCCATCTGAAAAAATGTAAGCCCAGTAGCATAGTAGAAGAGGAGCAAACAAAATTCTAATACTACAAAGTTTCATTAATAAAAAAACCAGGAAAGTATTTCCCTAAAAGACAGGTAAGGTCAGAACAGGATTGTGGAGGTTCACAGCTGGTTCCTCTACAAACAGTACTATTTGTTACACACAAAAAAACTATGTTAAAAGAATATGAAAAGATGCATAGTCAAACACAGGCAGTTCTGGCATTTTCTAACTGTTGAGTGCTTGCCTCTGCAACCTTAACAATGTTCTTTTAACAGCTGTGTGTGTAATTTCCTAAGTTTATAAAAAAAGCAAACTAAAAAGACAAATCCTCTTATGTGGCATCCTACTGAGCCATACATAGGACATCCGCAAGGTTGGAACCTTTAGATTCAAATCACAGTCCTTTGCCAGGGTAACTGATAGCAAAAGCACCCATGTGAGGGGCGTCAGAAACATTTTGCCAGTGGGCTTCACAGATATTTGCCAACAGCAGAGGAATGGTGAAACTCAGGAACCCTGTGTTCCATTCTAAGTTCTGGAAGGGTAAGTGTTCTCATAGGTATACATCCCTTCTGCCCCTTTTCCTCTTGCCTGACCCCTTCTACCTGTGTCCTGTCCAGCCTCTGTGTCAGTCATGCCTCTCCTCCATCCAGATACTCATTTCAATCCCCACACTCAAGCCCTCAGCTACTCATGTCAGCCCTAGCCAATTTCAGGCTCCCCTAAGGCTCTGCATCCATGTTTCAGTTGCAGTCTCCCCCTCTGGGCTCTTCATATGAGTCCCAGGCTTTCCAGTCTCCATGTTCCAGCTCCCCAGTCCCAGTTTCCCATCCTGGGCTCCTAATCCCAGGCTCCCTATGCAGCCTATGTTCACACTACTCTACCTGCTGCAGAACCCATGGCAGGTTTCTCTGGTGCACTTGGTACCTTCACACCTTTAATTTTAATACAGCTGAGTTCTGGCTGATTGTCTTCGAAGAGTTTTCTTTGCAATAAAACTGTATATTTTACCCCACCTGGAGAGAAAAAAGGTAACAAGAAATTTCCATTCAGACTTCATCATTCTGCCTTATTTTTGTTGTATTTTATCTATCATGAAGGCCTCACTTTTGGGTCACAGCACGGCAAGCGTCTCCCCCACATCATGCTTTCCCTATCCCTGTGATCTAAGGGAACCCACTCTATGAGCTCCCAGCTCCATGGGTTTCGAGGTGAAGGTCAAGCAGGGCCAGAAGGTTCTCCCCAAAACCTGCAGATGTAGCTAGCCTAAGTGGTTTTCTCACTGTGTGTTGTAGAACACAGTCTGAGGAGGATCCCAGGGTCAGCTGACGTTCATAAGAGCTCATGGCAAATTATTCCTGCAGGGGAGGCAAGAAGCCATGGGAACAGATGCGAGTAGGGAGAAGTGGATCTCTCTGCATAGATTCTTATGGAATGAACGTTTGGGAGGTGGAACCTCTGACCCTCACCCTTTTTGCCCTCACCCTGCTGCATAAGTGACTGGGCTCCAACCCCTCATGCCCTCCAGAAGAATCAGCAGGAAACACTGATTGAAAACACATGAGTTTCCATTCCCTAGCAATGGCTATTTTCTGGTAGATGAGAATTACATGCTCAGATTGCTTTGAGAGATAGGAACCTAAAGCTCCATTAAAGACTCCTACTAACAGATCCTCTATTCTGACAGAACTCTTAGTATTTGTTCAAATATTTTATTTGGTAATGGCAACTCACTTAAAAAAATCCATAGTACAGTATACTTGCCAGCACTTGAAATCTATACATACAAATATTTGGGGAGATAAGGACATAATTATTTATTCCACTGAAATACATGGAACTGGAAAACCATTCCTGAGCAAATACAGCTATTTTACTATTAGAATAAAAGAATGAGAAAAGGAGATGGGTGCAACTTTGAAACAGAAGTACTCCCAGCACTACACAAAAGGGCCACCCAATCACTAATAAAAAAAAAAATTAAAAAAACAAAAGAAAAATTGAGATTATAGGTCTGACTCTGTAGTTCTACAAAAAGATTTCAGATCAGAGATCTGCCTCTAAGTATGCTGGGAACAAACCTGAAGTGTTTGTTAAAATATGAAAAAAGAGCAATAATTCTAATGGAGTTCAACATTATATGAATCTGAAATAATCATCTACGTAATGATTTAACAGTGAACACACAAGTTGGTTATGAAAAACAGAAGTGATACTTTAGCAATATGATGAATTATTGTAATTTGTATTAAAAGTAAAAATATTATCTTTCAGTTTTCTTGTTTGTGCTAGATCACCTTTCTCACAATATATTTTATGAAAAGTGTGGCTATTTACATTAATATTTAACTTACCAATAGCATCTGAATCCTCTATCTGTGAATAAGGAAGCCTGGGTTTACTAAATCTAGCTTTTGTAGAAACTTTGTCCTTGGTATCCCATATCTTCAAAGTTACTTTGTGATCTCTCAATTTTATCAGAAACTCATTGGTCACATTAATATCAATACTGTGGTTCCACGACACCCATATTTGGTCATTTTCAAACCACGGTTTCACAACCTATTATGAACACAGAGTTGAAAAACATTAATGAATGTCAGAAGTAATGAAGAAAGATTCACACATTGAACATCCTAACTGCAGGCATTCCAGGAAAAAGGACCCATTACTGACCATATTTTAAATTTAATTTTTAAAGAGCCTTAGAATTACAAAACACCAGATAAGTGCACAGGGAGCAGTAAAACATTTAATTAATTCCAGGTGGCATGGATTATACAGCCACTAGATAGAAAGTACGCAGTAAAGTATGATATGGCATCCCATATATTTTTTCCCACTCAGAGAGCAATTGATCTTCAGTTAGGAGAGGGGTAACAGACTATATTACTAAAGCTGCATGCTAGGGACTAAAGAAATTGTTCTTAAAATGTAAATTAGAATCAGATCACGCTGGGAGTTATTAGAACCTTTTAAAGAGATCTTGTATCTAATATGAGTCTGTGTGTCAGCCTACTGTGTCACAGCAGCACATTTTGTTGGGCTAAGTCAAAATAGCCATAACAAACCAAGTTCAGATCTTACAAAGATGTCAGATCAAAACAGAAGTTAAACAGCCAACAAAAGGAAGAATATGTATTGAAGACTGAATAAAATACTACATGTATGTATACATTTCATGACTTAGTATACATGAAATAAAAGCACAAATGCTAAAATCCATCCTATATTCTACAATATACTATATCCTGTTTCTTTGGTTTCTAGAGATGTTATTGATCTGACATCTTTTATCAACATGCAATTGACTTTACAACAGTGTGTTGTTTGGCCAAGAGGTAGAAAAGAAAACCTGAATCTTAAAGAAACGGGCAATAAATCAGACCACCAATCAGAGGGCTAGGAATACAGGGGAAAAGATGACAGTGGCAAGATACAAGTTAGCCTTTTTGCATCCACTGTATGAATAAGCTATTACAAGTGAAAATGTAAGGCCTGCAACCCTTACTCATGGGAAAAGTTAATAAGCCTATCCATGTGAGTAAGGCGAACAGGATTTGGTCCCAAATCTATTTCCAAAAAAAGCTTCAAAACCTTTCAAATGCATATTTGAAAGCAGGCAGACAGTTGATTTTAAAAAATGTTATAGTATTTTATATGATGTTTAAATAGGAGCTAATCTGTCAAAACAGCTTGAACCACTGGGGCTACTTTACTAAGTAAGGGCAGCAGGATCTTGGAACAACAAATTTCATATGTGTATGGCTTCTAGGACCTGAGCATTCTCTTCCCATCTCCGCACTCTCAAATCTTCCTTTATTTATAGAGGATTTTAAATGGCCTAACATAAAATATTAGGTAATTATTTCTAGGCTTCAAAATATCACCTATTGTATAGAGAGAATGTCATAACATGAGCTTCGCTTCTTTTTCACTGACTGATTCTTTGCTGCACAGCTCCCTCCATCTCACTGATTTTCCACATCCCGTTTCAAAACACTTCCTCCAGCCTTCCTACAACAAACAAGGATCAGACTTTCCTTAGGCTATGTCTACGCTACAGCCTATGTTGGCATAACTTATGTTGCCCAGGGATGTGAAAAAACCACCCCACTGAGCAACATAAGTTACACTGACATAAGCGCTCATGTGCACAGAGCACTGTGTCGGCAGGAGAGCTCTCCCGTTGGCATAGAGTGTTTTCACCAGATGCACTGCTGTGGCACAGCTGTACCAGTATAGCTGCGCCGCTGCAGTGCTGTACGTATGGACATGACCTTACTTTTCTGATTGTTTGCAGTGTTGCTGTACCCATGTTGATCCCAGGATATGAGAAAAACAAGGTGGGTGAGGCAACATCTTTTACTGAACCAACTTCTATTGGTGGGGATAAACTTTTGAGCTTCACAAAGCTCTTCCTCAGGAACCCTGTGTTCTGGCCTCCAAACAACCCAACCTCACCAAGCTCATCCATCAGAAGCTAGCTCCCCACAAACCAGAGTGAACCATTCAAACCAGCACCAGACCCTTCCAGAAAAACAGACAAGACCTGCAGACATCTCTCCACTGCTTGATCAATACCCTCCACAACACACCTTTCAAGATCTATGGGTCCTACACGTGCCTATCACAACATGTGGTGTACCTCATCCAATGCCCCAGTAACAGCTATGTGGGTTAAACTAGACTATCACTACATTCTCAAATGAGCTCACACAGAACAATGATCAAGAGACAAAAACACCCTATCACCGGAAGATGAACACTTTTTACAAAGCGATCATTCCATATATGGCCTCTCAGTCCTCGTCCTCAAAGGCAAGGTGCACAACACATTCAAAAGAGGAACCTTAGAACTTAAATTCCTAACTCTGCTGGAGGCTAAAAATCATGGACTCAACAGAGACACTGGTTTGATGGTTCATTACAACAATTTGTAACATACACTGTGGCCTACTAACCCTCTTTTGTCCTAGGACTGCAGAGGTGTTAAGTGCCCACTTCATTTTAAGTGGTCTCCTACAACATGTGTGAACCCTATAGGCTTAATAAATCTGTTCCACCCTCTATTTAGCTGTCAAATTGGTTACCTTCTCCAGGCCTGAGGAAGAGTTCCGTGAAGCTCGAAAGCTTGTTCCCTCCACCAACAGAAATTGGTCCAATAAAAGATATATACCTCACCTCCTTGGTCTCTCTCAATCTCATTGTAGGTCAGAACCACAATTTCGATCACCGGCTAGGCTGAATGATGAAGGAGGCTGAGATTAAGAACACTCCTGCCTCATTCAGTACATGGTTTATATTTATATGGTATGCAATGAGTGAGGCATCAGGTCACACATTAAACAAATAATACATTTAAAAAAGGAATCCAGGGTCTATAACTCTCCATCTCTAAAACTCTTCTATGGTTTTACATCCACTCACTGAGGAAATTATTGTCGTTGACCGTTTCTGCCTGTAGCGCTCTGCTAGAATCTGTGCAGTCGATGGCTGACAGAGAAAGGAGAAAAAGGGAGAGGATAGCAAACAGGAAAATAAATTAAAAGGGAAATGACAAAGTGAGAATCTTAATTGCAATCTCTCAAGCTAATATACCTTTCTAGCATTCATATAAATTGAGCATTTTTAACTGCATATGTGACTTATGTATTTTTATTATATACTGCCAGACATATCATCCATAACGATTCAGAAAAAAAATCAGCAACCACAAATTCACTCAGTTGCACTGTTTGAGGGATGCAGAAGTTTACATAACACCATTGTGACATACGCACTTGAAAATGCATGCAATGTATGGACAGGCTGTTCCCCTTCTGTCTGTGAGAGCCAAGGGCAGTACAAGACCAGCTATCAAAAAGAGGATGCGAACATCAACATTAATACATTAAAGTTTTAGGCCCTGTTCAGCATTGCTCATTAATAGGTGGGCAGGGCAGGGTTCATTGTCAAATTAAAGGACAGTGGTTTCTGGATAGCAATTAAGACTTTCATCTTCATTCTTCAACTATGTCCTTCACCTGGAGACAATTTAAATTTAATTTTCCAAGATGGCCCTTATTAAGTTGTGCTCCTGAAGTGAAAGGAAGCTCAGTGAACTGCACTTCAGTGAAATACTGAAATTGCTCGGTGTTCTTACCCTCCTTCCTTTTGCAATTCCTGAAGCATAGCTATAATTTTCACTACAGAACTGCTGGAGTAATACAGCAATATCTGTGTACTAGAGCGTTAGCTAACCCTGACTATCAATATTGAAATGGTATCATTCCAGGAGCAAGTGTTCTGAAGGAGTTAGTGAAAAAGTCACGACTAGAAACAGTGCACACGGGATAACTTGAAAAGCACCTTTTTGGATAGGATGAATGCACCAGTCCTTCAATGGACAGTGATCCCAGTGAGTACTGGCTGTCAAAGAAAGACTTAGACAAGAAGGTTTTGGCCTCTGCTCACTTGAGTTATCTTCAATGGGACTACTCAGTGGTGTATGGTGAGTAGGATATGTCCTTTACCAGTGATGTGGTCTCTCATATATCCTTCAGGCCAAAATTACAAAAATTGATTCTGGGATCTATTTCTTTTTAAATAATTATGTTCAGTCCCTTTAAACTAATATAAAAGTAATTAAAGCATGCATATCTAATTCTGTTTAATAGTAGTCTTTGGCTATAAATGTATAAAAGTCATCTAGAGAGATGTTCTATTTTCATTATTAATCTTGGGTCAAATTTTCAAAATCACCTAAGTGACTTATGGCCCACATCTTTAAAGGTAGGTAGGCCCCTAAATACCTTTGAGGATCTGGGCCTTAGGAGCCTAAGTAACTTAGGCACTTTTGAAAGTTTTTCCCTTGGCAAAAGAGGGACTAAATTCACTCTTCCTTCTTCATTGACCACACAGCACCATTTCTGTGTTATAGCTTTAAGAGAATTCTAAGCATGGACTGTACACATTGTTACTAAGATTTTTTTTTTTGCCTTTTGGGAAAAAACCAATAATAATGACAGGGCAAAAGCAAGTTCATGCCCTAGAGGAAACAAACAAAAACATTCCAGCAGATGACAACAAAAAGCCTCAAATTTACCAGTCTCTAACTGAAGAAAAGAAACTGAAGAAAAGATTGGGCCAAGTTCTTTCCTTCTTTTTTAGTTTAAATAACAACCCTCTTTTCAAACAAGGGGAGAAGATAAAGGAAGGGTTATTACAGTACAAGTCCTTTTCATATTATCATAACAAGTAAATTTTTCCCTCAATTCAATTTAAAAAAAATGAACCTTTTTGAACACAAAGATCTGAAGTTAAGATTTCCAAAGTCAGTTATGGCTATATTCCCTATATGACTTTAAATAACCTACAAATTAAACCATTCATGTTGAGAGATTAGAAAGGGAAATGATTAATTACACTTTCAAAGGTTATATTCAAAATATTGTATTCATTTCTCCCATATTCCTCAGCTCACACAGAAGTTATTTTGATTTGAGGGTGCTCGATAATTTGCTTAATTGAACCAACCGTTTTTGAAATGTGTTATGACCCTGTGGAACAAAAATGTGTTACAAATGCATCCTCATTAAAACATGTCCCCAATTAATTCCATATACATTATAAATTGTGCATCTCTCTATAATCATTTTTGGAGCTTTGATTCAAACAATTCTACAATATAAAATGTTTCTACATTAGTATACACTGAACTTATAAAAACATGCGATATTATTAGGAAATTTCTTAGGAAGGAACTAGGAACATAGTAGCTTCTCCAAAACTAAATCTATTGTTTTGTAAGAAAAAAATCACTTAAAATATTTCAAGTTGATTGGAAGATTATTTACTGTGCATGTGTTTTTTTCCAAACTGAAGTCATCTTATAAAGGAATAAACTTTCAATATGTTGTAAAGACTATAAAGCAAAAATCTCAGACCTTATCTACACACAGATTTTGTAGTGATGTAACCATTTCAGTTATAGTGATCTTTTTACCTAAATAGTTATTCCAGTACAACCCCTCATATAGGAGTATTTATACCACTATAAAGATGCCTTAAATCAGCATAGCTTATTCACCCTGTCTTGTATAAGAACAAACTATATTGGTATAAGCATCTTTATATCGATATAATTAAGTCCATGCTGGTCTAATTAAATAACTTGTGTGTGTAGACAAAGCCCAAGTAGTGCTAATAGAAGTATGAGCATGACTCACCTACATCACCTTTGGAAGCATTCTGCTGGCTCCATTACATGACATACTGGATTGTTCAGTTTTAAACTGCTAGGACAGCCACTTTTGCATAACTATTTCAGAAATCTCTCTTATGCCAAATAGAGATCATGGTAAATAATAGTAAATAAAAACTAATTATTCCCAAAATTATAAAAATCATACTATGTACCTTGGAATCACATTCCACAAACAGCTTGGCCACCACACCAAACAACGCCAAATCAAGTTTCCTAGGCTCAATGTCATCTGGTAGAAGGAAATACTCAATGTGGTAGTAACGTCGCATTTTTGGAATAGCTGCATCTTTGCCAACATTAGACTTTTTTCTTTGCCTTTCATCTAAATTGGATGGCCTATGCTTTTGACCTAGGAAAAATATTTATATGGATTTAGAAAGTTTCAGATGTCAAGCTCAGCACAACAACAGTCCACCTATGACTCCATGCTACACAAATAGCTTGTATGGAAGACGCAGAGCTCCTTACTACATAAGGTTGTGCTGGCTGTTTACACTCCTGCCACATCCATATACCCCGATTCCACATCAGAACCACACCAGTTCTTTTGCAAAGGTGCCCATAGACTGAGGGGATAGATTTGCCTCTAATAACACTATTCCCAGATTAGTAGTTGATTATATTTTTGATAATATACTCATAAATAATGAGGGAAACAAAAACTTGTCAGTTACAATTTGAAGTCTGTTTAAAAAAAAAGAAAAGAAACCACATAAAAAGAAGTGCTTGCCAAAATAGATAGTTAATGGTGAAAGATTTACTAGATTTAAACCTAATCTGGCTCAATTCACAGGGGCAAACCTCCTAATGAGCATAATGCTACAAATCACAGTAAAATTAAGACACAAGGAACAAATGTTTGCTAGTAGCCTTCCACAGGACATTGCCGAGCTATGTTCTGATATCTTCTTATTTTATGTTTTTTTCAAATATTCCTCAAAAATGCTGTTTCTTAGATTTTCAGAAAGCCTTTGACAAGGTCCCTCACCAAAGGCTCTTAATCAAAGTAAGCTGTCATCGAATAAGAGGGAAGGTCCTCTACTGGATCAGTAACTGGTTAAAAGATAGAAAACAAAGGGTAGGAATAAATGGTAAATTTTCAGAATGGAATGTGGTCAATAGTGGTGTCCCCCACGGGCCTGTACTGGGATCAGTACTGTTCAACATATTCATAAATGATCTGGAAAAAGGGGTAAACAGGAAGGTGGAAAAATGTGCAGATGATAACTACTCAAGATAGCTAAGTCCTGTGGAATCAAAGAATTAATCATAAAATTGATGAATAGAATGCCTGGTCTGAAACTGGTCATAGAAGGCCTGGCCTGAAGTTGTAGCCTGAAACTGAAATAGAAGCCCCAGGCTAAACCATTAACAGAATGCCTCAACTGAAATTAGGATAAAGATATTAAAATCCCACAAGAGGTCTCTGAACCACACCCCAGGAGCAAGTCTCTGTTATGAGCCTTAAGCCTTATTGAAATCTGAACAGATTTCACCTGTTTCGATAAGTACCAGTACCTGCCCCCCCTTTGTCTTACTGGCCCCATAGAAAATTACTCCATACAAATTAGCATTTGAACAGGTATTGTGTAACCATCCATCTTCAGGTGTCAGCCAGGGTCCCTGAAAACCTGATTGTATAATCAAGTGACTCACTGGGCATTCCTGTGAGGGTGTCTGGGGTGTCCCACTGTGCATTGTGATTGTCTTTCCTGTTAAGTATAAACTGTTAATCAAATTCCACTATACGATCAATGTGTAAATGAACCTAAGCAACCCCTATATAAGTCTTTTGTATCTGGTAGCCAGGTGAAGTACATTTGTCCAGCATCCAGACATGCTGCTTGACTTCCCTATAGCCACCTGGGTTTTCCCTATGGCTATAGTATTCCCCATAGCTATGGTTATGTGATTGTGTGTGTCACAATTAAAGCTGCACCCGATCCAACTTTAAAATGTAGCAGTGTGATTCTTTTCCACGACAGTCCAAAGCAGACTGCAAAGAGTTACAAAGGAATCTCACAAAACTGGGTGACTGGACAACGAAATGGCTGATGAAACTCAATGTTGATAAATGGAAAGTAATGCATATTGGAAAACATAATCCCAACTACACATATATAATGATGGGGTCTAAATTAGTTGTTACCACTCAAGAAAGAGATCTTGGAGTCATTGTGGATAGTTCTCTGAAAACATCTATTCAATATGCAGCAGCAGTCAAAAAAGCTAACAGAATGTTGGGAATCATTAGGAAACAGTTAGATAATAAGACAGAAAATATCATATTGCCACTTTATAAACCCATAGAACGCCCACATCTTGAATACTGCATGACGATCTGATCGCCCCATCTAAACTAGTATTGGACTATTGGCATATCTACCACCAGTAGTCAAAGATCAGTCAATTGCCAAACTAGATTGTCCATCATACCATCCCCTCCATAAATTTATCAAGCTCAGTTTTGAAGCCAGCTAGGTTTTTTGCCCCCACTGCTCCCCTTGGAAGGCTATTCCAGAACTTCACTCCTATGATGGTTAGAAGTCAATGGTGCTTGGCAGTAGTGTGGGAGAAGAGTCCAATGCACAAGCAGCAGATATTCCCACAGTGGCTACAGGTCCATTTGCCAGATGGAGGCTGGAGTGCACGCTGCTTCCTAGCTCGCCTACAGGCCTCAGCCTGGGCTCTCTGATGACTTTCCACTATGACTGCACCAGCCTTAACCCGGCTTCTTCAGAGTGAGTGGTTGTGGCAGGGCTTGCCCAGTTGTCAGTGGAAATGCTGAATTTCTTGAGACCCTGCTTGACCTAGTCACTGTATCAGAGCTTTGGCCTTTCTCTGCATTGCACCTAGTTCTTGAGTTGGCCATCAAGCACAACTTTCGGCAGAAGACCTTGAGGCACATGCTCCACGTGTCCTGACCTGCGAAGCCTGCGAGCATCCAGCATAGTCTGCACGGAGTGTGGGCCAGTTCTCTCAAGGATTTCATTGTTAGTGATCCATTGGTGCCAACTGACTCCAAGGATTTGCCTGAGACAATGAAGGCGGAAGCTGTTCAATCTCCACTCCTGCTTGGAGTACTTTACCCAACTTTCACAGATGTAAAGGAGGATACTGAGGATAAAAGCCTGATAGACGGACACCTTTGTATTCAGGGTTAGCAGCTTGTTGTTCCAGATACGTGAAGTAAGTTTGCCAAAGGTGACAGAGACTTTGCCAATTCTCGCATCAAACTCTGTATCAAAGCTAAGTGAGCTGGTTAAAGTTGAGCCATGATAGTATATGATCCATGTTATTCAGAGCTTCATTAATGATGTAGAGTTTAGGTAGGATGTCAGTGCCCTGTGAAATGACAACTGTTTTATTAATACTGATTACCATGCCAAACTTGATATAGTCAGAGAATTTATTCATCATGATCTTCAATTCATCAGGTGAATTAGAGATGAACGCAGTGTCATCTGCGAAGAGCAGATCCCGAATAGTGAGCTGGGTGACATGCCTTTTGCTCTGAAATCACCTGATGTTAAACAAGTAACCGTCCACCCTCGATTCAATTAATACTCCAGCTTTTAAGTATGCTTTCAGAAACGATCAAAGAATGGAGAAGAAGATGCCAAAGCCAGTAGGTGCTAAGACACAGTCTTACTTCATGCCAGTATCAATGCTAAACTCAGATATTTCATTTTCATACTGGATAGTTGCCTTTGTTCCCTCATAGAACTCCTTAAATAGGGAGAGCACTTTTTGTGGACAGCCAATTTTCAACAGGATCTTGTATATGCCATTCCTGCTAACTGTGCCAAAGGCCTTTTGTAGATCAACGACTGATACGCAGAGAGGTGCCTATTGTTACAGTCTGGCCGGTCCTTCTGGGGTTTGCCACTGGATCCATAGATGGTGTAGCCAGCAATGCAACAACAAACCTGTCTCCCCTTGGGACGTTAACGGGGGGGGGGGGGGAGGGTGTAGTGGAACCCCCTGGGTAAAGAAAATGTCCCCAGAAAAGCAGATAAGCCGGAGTCTTGTTGACCAACAGTACCCACACTATTGGGACTACACCCATTTAGAAAAAGTGAAGTTGTGGACATGGTAAGGTGGATGCTTCCTTCACTCGGAGTGGTGTTCCAGCTAGCAACTGCAGTAGGCCTATACCAATTGTCTTGACCTTCGTCTTGCCACTGGAGTTCTATAGTCCCTGCCGAGAGAGAAGGTGGAGGGTCTATGGCATCCCTTCCTTCGTTTTGCCTAGGTGTACACATCAAAGATCTGTGCTCAATGGTCGCTTGTCCTGGTGGGGAAGGACCGCGGCATCGGCAGTGGCTCAGATGTTCAAGCAACCCTATTTAGGAGAAGCCTGCTTGCCCCAATTCGGGGAAGGCCCTAGAAAAGGTGAGATAAAAAAGCTCCCTTCCAACTTTTTCTTTCCTGACTCTAAATTAATCATTGCTTATTGGAATGTTTGTACTATGTTAACCGGATTTGAACTGAAAGACCATGAACTTCAGAAAATAGCCATAATTGATGGAGAACTACATCAACTGGATGTTGATATTGCAGCCCTCAGTGAGAGAAGACTTTCAGAAACTGAATCATTAGGTGAAGTAAACTACCACTTCTGCTGGACTGGGAAATCTGAAAATGAACCAAGGATATACGTTATCAGATCTGCTGTCAAGAAGTCGGTCTTTAGTTCATGTAATCCTCTGGTATTTATTAAGGAGAGGACCATGCAGCTGGATGTGAATACGAACTTGAGAACCCTGATTTTTCTGTCCATTTACGGACAAACACTTGACTCCTCTAAACAGCAAAATGACAAGTTCTATTCTCACCTGGAACAAATTATCAAGAATGTCCCGTAAGGAACTGACTCATTGTTCTTGGTGATTTCAATGCCGTGTGGGAAAGGACTGGGGAGCACTGGGGACATATCATTGGCCAACACAGCACAGGTAGCCTTAATGAAAATGGCCAGCGTGTCCTTGAGCTTTGCACCTATTGTGAGCTGATCACCTCGAATACCTATTTTGCTAGCAGTAGCAAGGTCACATGGAGTCACCCCCGCTCTGGACACTAGTATCAGCCTGACCTCATCCTGATCTGTCGCAGAAACATTCGTTATGTACTGCATGTTCAATCAATGCATATCGCTGATTGTGAAAGACAAGGTCAGTATCAGGGTCAGACTCCAATTACATCTTTAAAAGATCCATCACGCAAAGTCAAAAGGCAAACTTTGCCTCAACAATACTAACGTGAAGGACTCTGAAACTTGTGCAGTTTCAAAATGTGCTTGAGTGTGTTTCTGAAAATGATCAACTTGGTTCCCCTGATTCTAACACCTTATGGGACAATTTTAAGAATAAGACACTAGCTACTGCCAAGGATGTCTTTGGAACAACAAAATAAAAACAACCCAACTGGTTCACAGCATGTGAACATCTGCTGCTCCCACTTATAGATAAGAAAAAGCAAACTCACCTAACTTTACTGCAACCAACGAAGTCCAGAACAATTAAGTTCATAGAGGCTAAGGTTGCAGTCCAGAAAGCTACTCGAGAATGTGCCCAGAAGTACTGGCAAGCCCTGTGCAAGAAGATTCTGACCTGCTCTGAAAGAGGGGACTTTCGTGGTACCTCTGATGGAATCAAAGAGGCACTTGGTCCAATTTGTTTAAAAAACAAAACAAATAAACAAACAAACAAACGACAATGCTGGTAAGACATTTTATTTTGACACAAAAATGAGAATTTTCCAAACAATAGGGAATTTTAAAACTATAATAAAAACATAGTGAGTTGGAACATCTGCACATAGATACTACAGAAGCAGGTGCATTAAATATTTATATCTAAAATAGATGAGTACCTACCCCACCCTTCTCTTAAATTATGATGAATTTCAGTGGGACAACTCACAATGCATAAAGATAGGCACATGCATAAATTCTTGCAGGACACTTGAAAAGGTGCTTCACTGGAAAATAAATGTAGAGACAGAGGAGCAGCTGCCCCAGACTGACACATCGAATGATCTAAGAAAACTATCCTTAGAAGTAAAGAAAAGGAGTTTAACCTCCACACCCATCCACCTCTTGGCCACTCTAGTCCAATTATAAACAAGGGAATCAATTACAATGACTGTTTTTGCAATGACTAAAACCATCAACTTGAACAACACTGACTACTGAACAGCTATCAAATGGTAAAGGTTTTCAGACACTACGACCTAAGCTTGAAACTTTGAACCTAACTGCAAAAGGCAGGGTTCCTCCCCATCACCATTCACTTGAGCACCTTCTACATAATACTATAAAATTAGCAAAGTCAACAGGATTGCACAGTAGTATAACAAGGGTGATGAGAGACCCCCCACACACAACTACAGCTAGAAGGGGTATAAATGAACAAACATCCTTTCTGCAGTTTGCTCCCCAAGCAATGGGGATGAGCCACACAGGTTAAAGGAACAAGAGGGGTCATGTCTGGTACCTACCTGCAGCTACTGGCACAGCCAGTGAGATTGAGAACATGCAGGTTACTATGTGTGAGGAGTGAAGTTGCTCCAAGCTCTTCTCAAAGAGCAATGGCCTGCTGTCTTCGTCCTCGGGGGTGGGGTGGCCACCATCCCCACGTACATCTGAGGTTTCCGTTCCAAAGCTGCTCTCAGAGATAGTGGCTTCCAACTCCACTTCCACCAGCTCTTCTTTCTCTTCCTCCACCACCTCTGTCTTTGAATCCTGGACAAGAGGCTCTGTCAGCTCTCCAGAGACTTCATCCTTTTGGTTTTGCAAAACCATCTTAAAGCACAGTCACACCAGCTCCTGGGTTGTCTGGCTGCAGAGTAGAAAAGGCCAAGCACTTATTCCATTACCACTATATACGGAGCAAGCAGTCATCTCTGCCAGAGCCCATGCAGGGGTGGGGAAGAGGAAGTTAGGGGAGGCAGAAAAATCTATTACTTCTCTTTTAGGAACACTTTTAAACCCACACATAAAATATCCAGGCATTAATTCATGGCAGCAGGGAAAGAAGCCACACAAAGGTCTCCAAGCAGCAGGCCAAGGCAAACAGCAAGTCAACATACTGCCAAGTTGGCAAATAATAATGCAAAGCATAGAAAAAATACAAAGGGGGAAATGTGTTCAATAGCTAGGAAGTTACCAAATTTTTAAAGCCAGGGAAAAGGCTGTTTTTAACTGGGACATGTGAAGAGAGATTAACATAGTTTCCCCCAGCCATTTGGAAATCACCAAGGCCCCATCCTACAAGCACATGGCCTGCACCTGCTCCGAGCCTGGTAACCCCGAGCATTGCCATGGCACTAACAGAGGGAAAGCCACCACCCCGCCAGCCAGAATGTCCCATTTTTAAAGCAGCGAGTCCATCGGGAAGAAGCGCTGGGCAGTGGGCAGCCATGCAGCAGAGAACACAGCGGGTTCCTGATGAGAACCTGGGCTCAGCGTACCTGGCGCTGCACACACAGATACCCCCTCCCCCCAACACGGCCCCTCCCCCCTAAACTGTCACTTTCAACTGCAGCCAGCCTGAGGGAGGCTCCCCGTGCCAGAGCCGTCCCTAGCCCGCGCAGCGCCCAGGGGTGGGTGAGTCCCGCGTTTCCCCAGGCTCCTGCCCTGCACGCGGACACGGGGCGCGGGGACCTCAGCGCCCCCGGCTGCGCGCAACGCAACGCAACGCACCTTCCCCAGCCCCTGGAGCCGGCCCGGTTCCGGAGCCGGCTCCGCGCAGGTGGCAACTGTCCTCGCTCTGAAATGCGTTGCTCGCGTCTCCCTCCGCCGCTCTAAAGAGTCCCCGTTCCGCGCTGCGCACGGAGCCGAGGCATCACCTGGCCGCCGGCGCAAATGCTCTTTGGCGCAGGGATCCCTTCCCGGGCGGAGGGAGCGAGGAGGCGGCAGAAGTTGTTTGAGACGCGCGCGCGCGAGCTGGGTTCTTGCTGCGGCAGCTCGCGGCGCTCGAGGCACCCCATGGGCGTCGCTGCGGTGTGGGGCGGGGTCACGGGGTGCGGGCTGGGGAAGCCGACGGGCATCACTGCGGTACGGGGTGCACTGCAGCGAATGGCCGGGTAGCACCAGCCACGCCAAAAGCGCAGCACAGGGCGCGAGCAGGCCTCTGCAGGGCACAGCCTCGTGCTCGCCCAAGGAAACGAGGAACAGTCACAACACCAGGGCACCTCCGCGGGGGCCCTGTGCCACACAGCATGTGCCAGGGCAGACTGTAACGGGACTTCACCCCTGTGCCAGGTCTCCTCTAATACACTAAGCACAGGCCCTTCAGTGTGCCCTGCTGCCTGCCGCACTGAGAACAAGGCACTAAACGTGGCCCCTGTGACTTGCCTAAATAGCACCAGTAAAAATTGTCCATGTGCGTGTGAATGATTGCCGTGCCTAGCAAGGGCTTTATGTCTGCATGCTGGCTCCCCTCTCCAACCACCAGTCCTGGCTAGAGCATGGCTTCAGTAGTGGCTGAGAAGGATTAGTTATGGAATCAACACCCAGCTCCTACAGTTTCACTAGTCTACTCCAGAGTCTCCCTGTCCACGAATAGAATTAGCTGAACCCTGCTTAGTTTATGAGGCATGACAAAAATCACAGCTTGGGGGAGTAGGGCTGCTAGATTAGATTGATTGTGGGCTAACTGATGAAGAATAGATGTGTATTTCAGTAATAGGCAGCAGAGCCTGAAAGAAAAACAACCAACTGTACTTAAATAAGTCACTGCTCAGAATAAGGAAAGAGATAAAGGCAAAGGCACTGGAAGTTTAGGTGTTTGGTTAATATTCTGTAGAGAGATATGGCAGATGAAGTCTTTTATTGAACCAATTGCTGTTGTGAATAGGACAAGCTTTTGAGCTACACAGAGCTCTTCTTCAGGTCTAGTATTCTGCAGGCTAGGTTTTTTTTTAATGGGTGTGCAGGTATTTAAAATTTAACTACACATTGTATTGAGGGCCTGAATAAAAATATTAGGGTATTTTTACACCATAGGGAGATACTATCTTATTTTGCATGAGATTTAACTTGTGATAATATGAAATAGTCCTGTTTGAAGATTGCCACTGAATTCTTGTTACAATCTGTGTTGTGATGGGTGAGTAGGGTTAGCTACCCCTTTAAAATAAGTGACTGCTGTTACAATGTGGAGATTTGTATTTCTGTGGTGCCTCATCATCTGGATATTTCAAAGTACTTCACTAAAAGTAATCAATTTAGCTTTGTGGCGTAGGCAAGTATAACTCTATCCATCTATAAAATGGGTAAAGTGAGACCAGAGAAGTGGGTTTGACAGGTGATGCTGTGGCCTGAACTCTGATCATGCCCCTTGTCTGGCCAACTGTGCCCCCAAAGCCCAAGGATTCCCAGCAGTGGGGAGTTCACACAGGTTTTGCAGGGAAGAAGAATGATTTTGCATAGTGCAACTCCCTTTTCTCTGACAGATTTGGGGCCTTTTTAGTGGAGGTATTGCTATTTTCATCCTTTCCATAGCAAAATTCAGCAGAATAGTTTTCCCTTTAAGTAGTACCCTTGTAGATGGACTACAGTTAGGTCTGCCCCATGAGCCAACATGCAAGCCCTCTGGCAGAGCAATTCAGAGCCTCCCGCAGATCTTAATAGTTTACATTTTGAGACTGATGCAGTGTGTTACTTTTTAGTCTCTTGGCTATAATAAAGTGTTGTATCAGTTACATATCTGATATGCTCATGATTGTGCCCTGCACTGGTACTGGGGAGATGGGTCAGGTGAGAGGGAGACTTTAACTGGTCTTTTCCATCAGAAAACAATAAATGATGAGAGAGAGGTAACAAATGACTTAAAATGAGGATTGGTAGTGCCCTCCAATATATGCCCCTTGTAGCTATATTGATCTGACCCTTCATGGTACACTAGGATCCAAATGTTAAGAATTATGTGCATAATCAGTGCTTGCAATTACCACAGATATCCAGACAGTCATAGTACTTGTATGGCCAAATGGCCAGGCAGACGTTTAATCGATCATGTATATATGCAGTTATGTTCCCACATAATTCTAGAAATCGGGGCCTGGATGGCTGAAGCAATGGCACATTCTTCTTATTACATTCATTTTTAAAGCACCCATCACCTCAGCTAGGTATCAATAAGCCACTGCTTGCCAAAGTACCAGCTTACGTTAGGACTAGATCAATCACCTTTGATCTTATATTTGCAAATAATCATTCAAAAGATTTCAGCTTTCAAATTTTCAGCAGCTGGGTTGGAACTCACTACCGAAGGATAAAACCATCATCTTTCTTAAAATTTTTAATATATCAAATATACCTGAAATTTTCCCATTGCAATACCAGTTACTATATAGACATTATTATTTATCCTTTGTTGAGCATTGACAATGTATTCCAGTGATGCACACAAGGATGAAGAAACGGTAGATTTACACACCATACAGCCAGTTATACACCGTACAGCCAAAACAAATGCCAAGAAAAATGCAAAGTTCTTGATTGACGGACTGTCATCAAAAACCCAGCAAAATAAGTGAGATTTGGAAACACACCTTTCTCAAGGACACCTCTAAACCCTGGCATGGCATCACACCATGTTAACTTACAGAAAATTAACGTGCACGTGTTAGAAAACAGAAACTGTAAAAATCAGAGGGTCAATTGGGCACATGCTTAACTTCACCCTGCATTCACGTTAATGTTCTCAATTACCCCACTCCCTTGTCTGCATATTGTCTACTTAAACTCTAAGGAGCAGAGAGACCTTGTCTTCACATACATCTGTAAAGTGTCTATCTCAATGCTAAAAGTATACAAATAATAACTAAGCCTCACAACACTCTCAGTCATGTACCAAATTGACATGGAGGTTACCTAAGGCACAGAAAGGTGAAGTGATTTATCCAGCATCATGCAGTGAGTCAGCAGTAGAGCAGAAGATAGAACTCCAGTGTCCTGACTCAGCCTCCTGCTCAACACTGCCTCTCATAATGAAATGCTATTCCATATTTATCACTTTCCCTTTTGTATTTTACTGTACATACAAAACTTTCCCAAACATTGCTGAGCCTAATAAACAAGACAGCAGATAGGAAATAACTTAGAATATGACAAAGACAAGACTATACCATTATCACTGCTATTAGTTCTTCCCAGAAGTTCTCTTCTGTGATAGCAGAAGCATAAGAGACATCCAATATTAATTCAAAAGTTATACATAAAACTCATATGATCACCTCTTTGCTGGAAAGGACTTGGGAAAACAAGATGTTTGTCATAAAACTTGTCCTATTGCTAGCACAGCACAATATGAAGTCTTTCTAAACCCCACATGATTTATATTCACCGAAGTCACTGGAAATCCATTTCCTGCATGTTCTGTTAACACTTTAATTATCATATATAGACAAACTATATTAAACATTGTCCTGTATATATAGCTGCTATTCATGGACTACTTTCTGGTTGCACTATCAGCTTCTTCCTATTGTATTATTTGGTGCTTATGTATTGCTAATTTTATATAATTTGTTTCACATGATGCAGACATATTGGATAAGTCTTCAATGTGAAGAACTTTTCTCCACAGACCTGGTTAAACAAAAATATTGACTGAATAAGACATTTTTAAAAGTTCTGACACGATTTTGCCTGTGATACATTTTCTCCAAAGTCTAGCAGTCCTATATAGTACTGAGTGATAATCCACTACAGCTATGGGACTATTATATTGTTATTCTGGAACTTTGAATAACACAGCAGTCGGTGCTGACTACTTGTCCTGCAGCATGTACCAACTCTAAAATAAAAGGCTGGTCTACTTCCCTGAAACTCAGAACAGTTGTTTCTATAAGTGACTTCATTGCGTGTGCATCTAGGTCAGAAACAAGCCCATTCCTAGCTAATGTGGTTGCAATTAGCAATCCATCAGCGGTAGTGGCAGTTAAATCAAAGTCTTCTCAATGCAATAAAATTGAGTCAGACTCTTAAATTCAAACATCAATTCTGTTTAATGAATTTCAAAAGCAACATTTTAAATGTTTTTAATTTTCAAATGCTGTCACAACACTGGAACCAATCACTCCATTCAACTCCACTGCCACGTATGGCCTTGTCTATTATATGGATTCATCATACAAATATTCCACTGGTGTTATTGACACTGGGAGTTCTGGGTATAGACAAAGTGCTCACATTTTTAATACTGTGTTATCAGACCCGCTCTGAGCAGTTTAGAGAATATGGTATTAAAAATGCCAATGTGTACAGAAGTCTTGTGTACACTAGGCGTGAATCCTAGCTCCATTGAAGGCAAGGACAAAAATCCCATTGACTTTAATGGGGCTATTATAGGCTTCCCAACATAGCTAGCACTGGTAGAGCTGCATTGCAATAGTGGGAATTTTTTACCAACATCCTTAATAAACAAGGCTTAAGTGTGTACAAATTCATGTCTTCATTGTAAAGGTAAATAGATTACATAAGCAAATGCAAAGCTTCCTTTTTCAAAAAGAGGAAGCCCAATAAAACAGAGGCAGAAGTGAGCTGCAGTAAAGTAGTCAAGGGTAACTGAGTTTTCCCATTTCTCATTTGGGGAATATGGAGTTTAGGTTAATTTACCTACCTCTTTTTTTACCACCATCCCACTGGTGAAGCTACACATTTTTTTGGTCTAGCTGCTGTTACAACATTTTCAAAGACTGCATGATTTTATTTACTGCTGGACCTCATCACACAACAACAACCCCTTTCAAAGGGGTGAGAGATTCTTTAGAGAAAGAAAACAAGATGTAATGACCAAAGCACTTATGCTCATATACATTATCTACTTTGTGTCACAGATACAACTTAGTTGAATTTGAACGGACACCACTCTGACCTACTCATTTCCTTATAACAATGCAAAATGACAAGCCACAGATTTATCATGCCATTTAGTGGTCCTCCATTCTTTTAAAACAGAAGAACAGCAGATGGTCAATGTGCAGTTCAACAAAGGCCCAAATGTGTTCTAACACTGTTTTAGTGCCTGTAGTCTAGAGAGAGATGTGACCAAAAAACTCAACAGCAACTCAACTGGAAACTCCAGGTGTTGCAGTAAAATTTATGCTGATATTTTTATAGTCTGGTAATGATTCTGTCAGTCTTTAAATAAATTATCTCCACTCTGGACATTTTTTACAATTTAAAATAGCTAGACCAAACCAAGTTTCATTGTTTCAGCATTTACCCTCAAGACTTTTATGCCTTAATTCTAGCCAGGGATCTGTTCAGTTGATGTGTCTATGTAGGAGATGTGGATTTATATAATATCTATTAAAATCTCAAAAGGATTTATGGTTTGTAATTTATCCCCTCATAGTGTATGATAAGGAATATTTTGTTGAACCTAATGAATATAGTAGGATAAAAAAAGTTAGGTTAAGACAAAGTGTTGGCATTCCCCTGAGACCTCTTCCACTCGGTTCCCCAAGAACTCAGTATGACTGCAGTCTCGTCACCCAGGTTTCTTTATTTGGCATACAGCAAAGCTATGCTATGTTGATCAGATTCAAGCATATGGCATACCACAAAGTTACACTGTCAACCTCTTCCTTTATATACATTTACACATTACACTGCATTTACTATACATTGCATTACACATTTTTGGACTGGTTGGTTATTTACAGGAACCAATCCCTGTACAGCATGCTCTGTCCACACACTGTCTATGTATGACCTACTCTTTACCTTATCTTTACATTGCCAACTTACCTTATCCATTCTTATCTTGTCCACTGTAAATGGTTCCCTCAGTGTTGCCCCTTATTTTAGCTAGAACAGGCATTCTGTTTCCAGCCCGCTGATACATTTACCTCCCTAATCCTGTCTCCCAAGAAATGAGGCCTCACCTGCATCCAATTACTTAACTCAAGCCAGGTCTACACAAAGAAAGCATAGTCATTAAGGATGGAAAAGACCTATTAGATCATCTAGTCATTCCTTCTGCCAATCAAAAACATGATAGATTACAAATTATGTGAGCTAAATATTTATCATGTCAAGTTTTATAAGCAGGAAAAAAAACCCTATGAAAGAAAATGCCCCTTAAGATGAGGTATGAAAATACATCAAGTCTTAACACACCAGAAACGAACTGATGAAACCAGGAAGAAGATTTTACAGACCACAGTGATTGCATAATTACAAAACAAATGACTGTTTTGGACAATGAACACATAAAGAAGAGAACATTAGTGGGTACAGCTCTGTCCTTGAAAAAAAAAAAAGGCTTGATCCTGTGGGGCACTGAGTGGGGGAACTCCAGACCTTAAAGCAGTGGTTTTCAACCTGTTGTCCATGGACCCCTGGGGGTCCGCAGACTATGTCTAACATTTCCAAAGGGGTCCGCACCTCCATTCGAAATTCCTTTAGGGATGAAAAAGGGTTGACTACCTTTGCCTTAAAGCATCAAGCCCAACGGAGCTCTTCAGCAAAACAGTATTGTTGCATGTTGTGAATGTACAGATTTTTATCATATGAATAATCAGAAATCTGATTTATATTAAAGAGAACAGGATAATGGGCCCCTTTGTTTCACGAAGATGCTTTCTCTTGGAGATTCACAGCAGATGGAATTAAGTCATCATTCCCATTCAGTGTGAACTAAGGACAGTCACTCCATTCAGCAAATTCTGTGTCTTACTCATGCAAAGAATCCCACTGAATACTAATATGCAGGGTCTCAATAAACAGTTTTTACCTTTTGAATAACAAGAAATGAATGTTGACAGCTTCATGTTTGAGCAAACATTTAATTTTTAAGGAGAACGTACTCCTATCAGATATATATCTTCTGAAAATTTCAGAGCTTTAGAAAATACATGGATTTAAGCCAGTTTAAATTGTGGAGCAAGTAGACATATTTTTATGTTACATCTGACAATTTCTTACAAGGCACATACTTATGCCAAAACATATCACATCTGCCGAGAGGTGCAAAAATACAGGAGCAAAACCAAAAACAAGCCGATTATGGCCCTGAATTCTGCAAGGTACTTAAGCATATGCCTAAATTTAAGCATGAGAATAGTCCCATGAATTTAAGTAGAACTACACATGCTTAAAATTAGGTACATGCTTAAGTACCTTGCTGAATTGGGATCTACAGCATAACATTTTTTGGTTTTTTTGCCAACTTTAGGCTTGCAATTTTATGAAACTGGAAATGAATGCTCAGCCAAATTCAGACTGAAGAAAATACAACCAAAATAACAATGAAGGTGTTAAAGGTTACTTACTCTGAAACTTTTAGCAAAAACCTTGTTCAAATATCACTGTGGCAACTGCTTGTGCTTTTACAGCAGTGTCATTTCCATTATAACCCCCTATTTTTCATAGGTGCATACAACTCAACTGAAAAAGTGTTCCAGGTTGAAACCGAACAGAAATGTTTTTAGAACAAGAGCTGTTGTCTTTAAATAAAACCTCTTAAATAAAACAAACGAATGCAAAGAAATGGATATTTACCAGCCTTACGTGCCTTTATTTTACATTCCCCTAAAAACAGCTAGTTTAAAATAAGATTCTGTAGATGTATTTAAAAGTAATATACAGTTATGCAACAGATATTTAAAGTACAGCTACTTCTAATTATTACTTTTCACAGTAATTTCTATTATGTGATACGGTGGATACATAGCACAAAACTGGGTACTGTTAATTTGCTTTCACAAGACACTACATTATTTGAGCTTCTGGTGTTTGGGTATTAAAAATAGTTCAACATTTTAACTTTGAGTCTCTATACGGTGATGCAGTATCCCCTGAAATTAATGGAAAGACTCTCCGTGGTTTCAACAGACATTGAGTCATATCCATAATCCTTCAGACCTCTCAGGCAAAGTGCATTACTGCAATCACTGTAAAGTGTCATCTTTGGGGAGTTTTGTTTGAAGAAGGATTTTGAGTTGAGGACTTAAGGCTTGGCACCAAAGTCAAGACTAAATCTCTCAATAATTTCTATTGGAGCAGAATCAATGGAAAAAAACCCAGCTGGGCTTGTGCTCTCCTCTTTGCTACTTAGGATGAATAAAAAAGGGGCCTGATGGATTGTGCTCCCCTCCACCTCCAAAAAACAAAAACAAAAATTCTGCTTCTCTTTTATATTAGAAATTGAGAACATTCTCTCCTTGAAGGCCTGTACAACAAAATGTCACAAGAGACAAAGTTGAGCAACTGAGATGGGAAAATATTTTTTTTAGTCAGGCTGTTTAAAATTCTGCTGTTTGTTTCACTGATAGTCAATAGTTGTTGGGTATTTGGGGTTTCTTTAATTTTGTTTTTTGTGTCTAGTTATTGCTAAGGTCTCCAAAGAATGGATCCTGGTGCTGATCCTGCACTCCTCACTCATGCAATGGGCTTCCCACCAGAGTTTTTGCCTGAGTGAGATCTGCAGAAAGAGGTTCTAGGTTATCAGTGCCATAAACTCAAGCATACAGCTTTGCCCAAATGACATGTATTTGAAGTTGAGTTTTTTCTTGATTAATTCTGTTAACCACAACAACCCTTTCCTGTCTTGGGAGCTGTTACTAGTTGACAGAATAAATTATAAATAGGGAAGCTCAGTATTGTCGATTTTTCATGTTAGCAAAAGCAGCACTTGTGTTAGAGAGAAAAGAATCAAAGGCAAACAAGAAGCCACATCTGAAAATATTTAGAGCAATAAACTCGAATCAAAAGATGATTCGATAATCACTCCAGCTACACAGTGGAGATTGGAAAGTCCTTAGCACAAACCCCCTCTCTCATTCGGTGTCCTCTTTAAGGGGCATAAACAAGACAGCAAGGCATACAAAACAGGACAGCGCAGTCATGGCGAAACTGTTGGAGCATTAAGAAGGAGTTCAGGATAATTCAGCTTTTTCCTGCCCTTCCAGCTCCTCCAGACACCCGCTCCCATCTGCTCCACGTAGCCCCCAACCCAGTCCCCCATCTGCCTCTATGCACCCCGCAATCTCCTCCGCCCCCCACAGATCTGTTCATCCCCGCTTCCCCCGCCCCTTCTCTCTTCCTCACCCTGCTCCGCTCCCTGTCCCTTTTCCTGCACCGCCGTGAGCAAGCGGAGCCTGAGACCAAAGGGGAGCAGAGCCGCTTTAGCTGGGGGCGGGGGAGGGCAGCTCCTGGACCGGGGCCTGTGCACAGCTCCGCGCACATGCTCACTGGGGCCGGGCACCAGCCCCCGCTCTGACCCCGCGGTGGGCGGGCGGGAGCCGACTCGGAGCTGCCTGCCGGGGCTCCGGCCGCTCCAGTGCACCGGGGCCAGCATGGTGGGGTGAGAGATGGATCCCCCCGACGCTTGGGACCCCTACAGCCGGCCAGCCCGCCGGACCCAGTGGCTGGTCAGCGCCCTGGCGTATCACTACGGGCTGGACCGGGGCGTGGAGAACGAGATCGTCGTGCTAGCCACGGGCTTGGACCAGTACTTGCAGGAGATCTTCCACCACCTGGACTGCGAGGGGGAAGGCAGGATCCCCGGCGAGGACTTCCGCACCCTCTGCCGGGTGCTGGGGCTGGCGGAGCCGGAGGAGGCGGCGGCCGACCCGGAGGAATGCGCCGGCCTCTGGGAGAACCTGGCCCCGGAGCTGACTTTCCGCCAGTTCCACGCCAAGCTCTGCGGCTACTTCAGCACCAAGGCCGGCTGCCCGCAGCGCCCGGCGGTGGGCAGGCTGCCGCTGGGCAAGGAGAGCGAGCACATCGAGACCCAGATCCGGCTCCGCAGCCCGCTCCGGCGGCGCCGGGACCAGGCGGCCATCAAGGGCGGCCGCTCCCGCGGGGCTTCTCCTCCGGCCGCCGCCCCCGGGCTGGCCCCGCACGGCAGGCGGCCGGGCGCCTGCTCCAGGGAGTGCTACGAGGAGATCGTGGCTCTGGAGCAGGCTGAAGACCGGATCGTGAAGCTGGAGGAGGAGAACGGCAGCCTGCGGGAGCTGGTGGAAGACATGAGGGCAGCGCTGCAGAGCAGCGACGCCAGGTGCCTCGCGCTGCAGGTGAGCGGGGAAGGGCACGGCCCCCTGCACGCGCGCATGGCTCTGGCCATCCCCTGCTCCAGACAGGGACTCACCCTGCAGCCAGAGCGGTACCGACCCTGGGAAACTGACACGCACGGTTAGCTTGAGCGGTAGCTACTGTCCCATCGCAGCACACGCTGCAGATCTCGCTGTAAAAGGCAGGTGACACTGACAGGTCCTGTCCCCACTATAACCAACCCCTGCCAGGCATGCACTAGGAACTCCAGCCAGCCCCTGCCCTGCCCTGCCCCCCTTCTTGGCACCATCAGACGTTTAGGAACCCAGTTCTGCTCTGATTTCAGTGGCACCTTGGAGTGTAAATCAAGGCAGACTTTGGCTCCAGCTCTGACAGTTGGAAGGGAAGGTATGTATTCAGGAGGGGCATTTGTTTAGCAATGGCCCTGCTGCGCTCCCAGTCTCCTGAGTGTGAAAGAAAGAACTAAAAGAAGGGAAACTACTATGAAATGCACCATGTTAAACTATGTGCTCACCCCAGTAGGTCTACCAGAGATTTCCAGGAAATCTAATCAGATTATTTTTGGTTAACTGGATTATAAAAGGGTTGGTACGTTTTGGGAGGTATTTAATTAAGGGATAAAAGGAATGCATCTATTTCAATCAGTTCTGATTGACAGGGGCCATAGGCTCCCATTTCTGATGTCACAGTACTGTAAATTTGCATTAAAGTTTGGTTTAAATTTAACCTAAAGCACAAGACTACTGCTGTTGTCTGAAAGTAAAGTTCACTGGAGCTAGTATTAGTTAAAGGAGCTCATTACATCTCGTGTTCATAGCAAACATTTTGTTAGTTTGTGTTTCACCTCACTCCTTGGTGAAGGAGGAGGGTCTGGCTACCCCAAATGCTTGCAAAGAAAAGCCATAGAAAAGGACCTTGGATTTAGGTTCATTCAAATTCTCACTGCTGACACAGTGCAACAAGCTGCTGGAACATATTTTAAAAAGTTAGATGATTAAAAGCCTGTTGAAATAAATGAGGGTGAAAATTAGGGTGACCAGATGTCCCAATTTTACAGGGACAGTCCTGATATTCGGTGCTTTTTCTTATATGGGCGCCTATTAGCCCCCCTACCCCATCCCAATTTTTCACACTTGCTAGCTGGTCACCCTAGTGAAAGTGCAAAGGCAGGGAGCATAATTTATATCCATGCAGGCCTGGCTGGGGCTAATTGTTTATGCTTGAAAAGATTTTTGACTTTTCAGTCAGTTTATTTCATTGGCTATCAAGGCTTCCATACTTTTTCTGTTAATGTTATATATTAATTTGAAGATGAAGATACTGTGATTTTTTTTAAAATGAACATCCAAAGTACTAATTATGCTTACCTAAATTATTTGGAGGGTTATAATCTATCTAGTTCCAAATTACTGAATAGAGACAGTTCAGAACGCTAGTTGCTCTCATGCGAACTGACTAAAGTAATGAGGAAACATGAAATAAAAATAATATGTGAAATGTAAAACATTGAGATAAAATTTGCTGTAACTTTAATGAGTCAAATTTTCTAAATAAATTATGTATTTTTTAAACAATTGTATTACCCAAGGATTGTGACCAGAACTTTTTATAGGCCAAACATAGATTCCTAATTAAGGGTAGGTTTAGTACACATGAAGAAAAAATGTCAACAAATCTGCCCATTTTCAGCTTTGATTAAAACATCAGTTGTTTTCAAATGAATTAATCTGTATTCCCCTTTTTGCCCCTGTTGATTGTAGGTAGGACTGTGGAAAAGCCATGCTAATCATAAGAAAGATGGGACCTGTTTTATAGGTAATAGAAGACTATTAACTCACAACCACTCCCAACCCACCAAGTGCCTACAGAGTGTCCTAAAGGAGGTGGAACTAATCCGGAGTTCCAGGGATGGACAAATTGAAGAAGCAATTCAATTCAATCAAGAACTGCAAAAAGAACTGAGGAATTCTCAGGAAGCTATAGTCACCCTGGAAGACTGCAACCGCAACCTGAAGAGGGAACAGGCAGAAATGAGGAAGAAAATGGAAGAAGTTAGACAAGCAGTCCTTAACAGTCTTGGAAAAGTGAAGGAGCTAGAAACAAAAGCCAATAAAGTGCCACATTTGCAGATTTACATCCAGCAGCTAGAATCAGAACTACAGTACTATAGGTAAGCCTGATACCATTCAAAATAAATGTCTATCAAATCACATTTAAACAGCCGGGCTGGAAAATAATATTTGTTGAATCTATTCAGATGTTTTCTAAAGTGTGGTTGAAGACAAATTAGGAGCTGCCTATCAATTTTCTTAGAAGGGGTCTTAGCAGTGCTCAATACCTTCAATTGAGTTTGGCCTGAAAAAGAACTAATTACTGGTTTTGGCCTACAGTGAGGTGGCAAGACTCCCAAAATAACCTACCCACCAATGAAAGTTAGAGTAGTAACACTTCAAGATAAACCTAAAAAGCTATTGTTTACTCAGTTTTTTATATATTACGTTTTCCATCTCTAGGGTTTTCTCTTTAGCTAACTAACTTACTTAGATTAAACCTCCTGTAACTTAAACTGGATACACATAAAACTGGAGGGATGATGTCCATCTCTCATTCAAAACCCATAGCTAGACAGACAGCTTAGAAGTGGCATACATAAGGCCAGGTTCTGGCCCACAATGTTAAACTGTGGTGTAACTTGTGTCTATTATTTTTCATTGATAGAATGTATTTTACTTAATTAGATAGCAAGCCAATTCAAAACAAAACAAATGGTGAGTATTGATTCCATGTCTTGTAGCCATTACATAGCCTTCCATTGATAGTAAGACAAATGGAAGCCAAAAGCAGAAAAACCAAGCAAGCAGTTAAAGTGGTGGCTTACAGTTCTTAGTATACCAGGTGGCTCACTTCAGTTTTATTAATAGTAAGAGCAATTTTTAATGTAATATATACTGTATGCCAAGTGAGAATCAATAATTATGACCAGATACTTGTCAGACCATATATCAGTTTTCATGCATAAATCAGTCTTTTCAAAGGCATTATCCTTATTTTACATATGAGGAAACTGAGGCATAGAGAAGTTAAGTCACGTACCTAAAGTCACACAGTAATTTAGTGGTAGTCTGAAACAGAACCTAGGCCTTCCAACTCCTAGCCTCGTGCTTTAAGCATCAAGATAACAGCTTGGATAAATCTCTCTCCAAGACAGAGAAAAGTGTGCACAAACTTAACTAGTACCTAATCCTGCTGTTCTTGCTCAGTGAAAACTGTCATTGAACTACTGGTGATTATTTAAGTCACTGAGAATTAATGTTCACATCTAGCCTGACATATAATAAAAAGGTAACAAACTGACTTTCCTTACATTTTTTCTTGATTCTTTACTTAAAACTGACATTTTAAGGGCTTGTTCACACTTACCCGGAAATTCGGCAGCAGTCGACAGGAGTTACGCAAATCACGCAGAGTAGTTTGCATAACTCCCGTCGACTGCTTCTGCTTCTCCCGTCGGCTCAGCGCTATGCTAGTTGAGGGGGTGGACTCGCTCAATCGATGAGGGAGTCGACTGAATGAGTCTCACTCACCGCTCAATCGATCATGAAAGATCGATCTGTAAATACTTTGACTACTCAGAACAGCTTGTCCCTACTTAATCTGATATTTTTCTCCGTTTCCTTGTAGTAAGAATTCATATGGAGCTATTTTGGTATTATAGCTATTGTACTGTGCTTATTGGGTGGGGGAAGTTTCTAAAAATAATCACCCTAAAACCTGTCTTTCTATAAGCATTGTGTATCTTCATATCTTTACAAAAAATAACTGCATTTAATTAAACAGATGTATCATTTTAAATTACTATCAATAGCATATAACTTCCAAAACAGCTACTCAGGACTCTCAGGGATTTGCTGGCAATGGGTCCTGTACAACAGAGCTGAGAGGAACTTTATGATCAAAACTTTTTTTCTGTGAAAAAACACATATTTAATGACACCCAAACATTTAAAGAATTCATTTCAATTTTGCTGAATTATTTTGGAAAAAAACTAAAAAAGAAAATTAATTCCCAACACTCCCTCCCAACATTTCATTTTTGACATTTTAAAATCAGATGTTCTGATTCAAAATGATTTTCTTTTCAATTTTTTATTTAATTTTATTTTTAAATGTATTAATAAAGTTAAACAAATGCTTGAAATAAAAATAAAACATTTCATGAAACAATTTTTTTATTTGTCTAATATGGAAGCTGTTCCATACCCTTGATCATCTTTGTTGCTCTTCTCTGAACCTTTTCCAGTTCCACTATATCCTTTTAGAGATAGGGCAAACAGAACTGGACACAGTATTCATAGTGCAGATGCCATGGATTTATATAATGGCATTATAATATTTACCGCCTTATTTTTTATCCCTTTCCTAATAGTTCCTAACATACTGTTAGCTCTTTTCATCAATCAATGCACAGCAGCAGAAATTTTCAGAGAATATCCATGGTGACTCCAAGATCTCTTTCTTGGGTAGTAATAGCTAATTTAGAATCCATCATTGTATATGCATAGTTGGGATTATTTCTTCCAAAGTGCATTAATTAATATTGAATTTCATCTGCCATTTTGTTGCTCAGTTGTCCTGTTTTGAGAGATCCCTCTAATTACTCACAGTCTGCTTCAGCTTTTATGATCTTCAATAATTTTGCATAATCTGCAAATTTGGCCACTTCACTATACACCCTGTCCACCTCTCTCCATTGAGAAAAAACGACCATTTATTCCTGCCCTTTGTTTCCTATCTTTCAACCAGTTACTGATCCATGAGAGGGCATTCCCTTTTATCCCATGGCTACTTAGCTTCCTTAAAAGCCTTTGGTGATGGACCTTGGCAAAGGCTTTCTGAAAAAGCAAGTACACTATATGGACTAGATCACCCTTGTCCACATGCTTGTTGACTCTCTTAAATAATTTTAATAGATTGGCGAGGCATGACTTCCGTTTGCAAAAGCTGTGTAGATTCTTGCCCAACAAATCATGTTTATCTGTGTATTCAACAATTCTGTTCTTTACTATAGTGTCAACTAATTTACCTGGTACTGAAGTTAGGCTTACCAACCTGCAATTGCCAAGATCACCCCTGTAGCCCTTTTTAAAAAATCAGGGTTACATTAGCTACCCTCCAGTCATCAGGCACAAAGGCCGATTTAAGCAATAGGTTACATACCACAGTTAATAGTTCTGTGATTTGATATCTGAGTTCCTTCAGAACTCTTGGTAATATACAAATGCCCATATAGCTGCAGGAAGGTATTAGGGAAGGTTTGCATGTGCTCCCTTCTGCATCGCTCACTGGCCTCAAATCTGGAGGTGAAAGGAAGGGGGATAGTTGCATGTGCATAGGTATGTGTGTAACTGATCATATACCTTTGGGAATGGGGAATTAACTGCTACATTTGAAATTTTTCAAAAAAGTTTTCAGGAAAGAATTATGAATTGTAACTCCTTTTGCAGCAGCTGAAATGAATTCCAGAAAACTTCCCAAATACCCACAAAATCTCCTTACACACTCATCCCACTCACGTGGATCAGGCACCTGACACCATCAAGTCACAGCTGAGGTGAATTTGTGGGGAGACCTGCATTGCTATTGTCCTTGTTCTGTTAAGCAGAATCCTATCCTTTCCAGTATCAGTCTGATCCCCATGTTGGACACTAAATTAACTTAGAAAACAAAAAAAACCAAACACCAAAGAAAAAGCTCTGCTGGTCGTTAGAGAGATTTGAGCACGAAGGCTAGAAAAGTATATATTAAAAAATTGTAGAGTAAAATTATGAATTAAAATGTCCTAGCTTTTGGTGAGCTTAAGTTAAGAGACACTCCCTGTCCCCAACTGTAAGAAAAAAAGTCAAGTCATAACATTAATCTTCAACACATCATGACTACTGTAGACGTGTCCCTATCGTATTGTATGAGTTTGACCTAGAGGCTTTAATAAGCAAATCTTTTGGAATAATGTTGTAATGTATTTGCTACAATATATATAGTGCATAATGAAAAAAATTACTGCACAGGTGCAGAATTGAAATTTTAAAATGTTAGTGAATTGACTTTATTAAAACAAACAAAAACCCAACAACCACCCAAAATGCAGTACTAAAGGAAGCAATCCAAGGTAGGGATTAGGCACCAGCTAAATTGGATTAGAGAAAAGTTTACAAGTTTTTCTTCTTAAAGCAGCAGAGGGACTACAAGGAAACAAATTGGGTTTTTTGTTTTTTTTTTCATTCCACTTGAAACAAAATCAAAGGCCAAATCGATCTTAGTGATACAGAGTTAGTAATGGGGATGCTGACAGAGCTTTTACTGTATCAGTGCTAATCAGCACAACGCTAGTCATACAGGTCAATGCAAGGGGTCAAACAGT
The DNA here is from genome assembly GCF_026122565.2 of Emydura macquarii macquarii. Taxonomy (NCBI): domain Eukaryota; kingdom Metazoa; phylum Chordata; order Testudines; family Chelidae; genus Emydura; species Emydura macquarii. The sequence goes on along the minus strand of NW_027131105.1, from coordinate 1,863,865 downwards.
GCCAATTATGCTCCTAGTATGCATGGCCTGGTTCACAATTATTTAATTATCCATCAGTATTTACATGAGTTAAACGAGAATTCTTTTCTCTATGGCCTGCACAATGGTCTGTTTCATCCATTCACGTACCCATATACATCTGACAAATGGATGCCTATAATTCCATTTTCCTTTGATTTATATTCACAAATGCTGATTTTTCAAAATAGCTACATTTTATATCAACTGTATTGGAAGTATTTTCTATCAGTCTACAACCTGACTTTGGGGGAGAGGGGAGAGTGAACCTAATCTAATAGGTTTTTCCATCTCTAAATTTCAAGATGGACCAAGTAAATCTAAAGCAGACAAAGGCTACGGCTACACTGACAGCGGCAAAGTCACCGCCGTCAGATCGATTTCTCTGGATCGACTGAGCGGTCAGTGAAGACCCGCTCAGTCAATCCAGAAATCAAAGTACTAAGATCACCTTCACAAGTGGCATAGCGCTGTGTCGATGGGAATCGCAATGCAGTGAAGACAGCGCGCAGAAGTGGAGCAAAGAAGTCGAGGGGAGTTACGCACGTTTTTTGCGTAGCTTGTGTAACTCCCGTCGACTGCCACCGAATCTCAGAGGTAAGTATAGACAGGGTCATACTGATCCAAGAAGACAGAAGGAATATTTCCCCCTACTGGTCTGTTTTGAAATGCCTCTATTAGGTGAAGATGGGAAAGTACTACATAGAAAACACTTTCCCCGCACCCACAAAAAAGATATTTTCATATATCAATATGTAAATGTGTTATTTTCAAACCCAATACTGATGCAGCAATTGTTTTAATTAATTTTCATGAACTTAATATTAATAGAAGTTAAACTGCAGAGTTTCAGCACAAGAGCATTAGGAATGTGCTGTCTGTAGTACTATTTAGAGTTAATGGTGCCTGCCTGCTAACATAAGCATTTTACAAAGACTAAAGAGGCAATACTTAATGTTGGGAAAATTTTAAATGGATTGTATAGGAATCTGGGCAGAACCAAATTTTTCATTTCACAGGGAGCTCTGCAAGTTTGAAAAATTTTCTGTTTCAAAACTAAATTAAAGCAAAAAGCTTCAAAATTCCCCACAAAACAAGATTCCAGAGGAAAAAATAGTTTCAGGTCACTTGCAATGTTTTGTTGCAATAAAATCAAAATGTTTTGTTCCAGTTTTGACTTTTATTTATTTTATGTTACATTTAACATTATATAAAAATATATCTATAACAAAAGTAATTTCACAACAGAAAATAGCATGTTCTGTTCTGAAAAGGTTGATATGGAACACTTGACCTTAAGATGCTTTTTTCAATTTCACTTTCTAAAACTTTCTTTGAAATAGACACTGTTTTGCAAAAAAAATTGCTTCCCAAAAAATAATCATTTTCTGACAGGAAAACATTCTGTTGGAAAATTTCCAACTAGCTCGGTTGTGTAGTTGCCATACTAGATATGCCACAAGAACCCCCACAAAGATCGGGGTATATCTAAATGTAGATAGGAAGTACCTGGCCTCTCACAGAAGGAACCTGGTCACTTACAGACAGCTATCATTCTCCTTCACCTGGGGCACTATGCCATCATGCTTCCGACCCTCAGGTGGGAAAGTACCATCTGTAGCAGAGATAATATGTAGAAATAGTTGCAACACAGAAAACACTCACTGATTCAGAAGCCCAATCAAATTTTGCATTCAAGTCAATGAGTTTTGTGTAAGCTAAGGCCTGGCAGGTCAGGGTTAAAGTGCATTATATTACTCCTTTTTTACTGTTTGAGCATAGTGGGTTGGCAAGAGAGAGCTGACAAACATCTAGGTGTGAGAGAAGTGTGGAACTCTGCCAATATCTAATTATTGAGATGATTTCCCTTCTTTTACAAAACAAATTATTTAAACATCAGATTGTTTATCAAGTATAAACAAAGCAAAATCATATAATTATTTTCTAAATATTATAGATGCTGCGGGGGGGATCATGATACCTTGAAAGTCATATTAAAGTTTAAAAACTAGATTTGCATTGATCTTTGGATGCCAAAATTTTAAAGCACTTTATATAATCAAATGCATTGTATTTCCTTTTATATTTCAGCTGTCTTGATGTGTAGAATTCAGTTTACTCTAATACTGTAAATTGCTGCCATTACAGCCAAATAGGTTATTCCAGAAATTCTTAATTGAGAAGGTTTAATGATGTTGTAGATGACAGCTTCGTCTTTTGGTGCAAAGTAATATTTTATGGCATGTGCTCTGAGGTTCCTGCTGTCAGCTCCATATGGAGGCTCTGGATGACTGGTGATTTTGAAAGGGGAAGATAATCTCAGCTAGCCTCCTTATTACAAAAGTGTACTGTTTAATTTCCCAATCCTGCAAGGTGCTGGGTCCTCTCAACTCAGTTTAATGGGAGCATTTCCATAGGTTGGGCTGTGCTTGCATGTGAAGTTGGATGATCTCACTTAAATTGTAAATCTCAACTCTATTTGACCAATTATTGTTATAACACTGGTGTATGAGGAAGGAACCTAGCTGGTCCAGAGAACCTTCTGCTGGGTCACAATGCTTCCAGTATCAAATTAAAATATAAAACCAGAAACAGCCACAAACAGAAGAGCCTCAAAAAGTTAATGCACTATCTGGCCACATTCATACAACATTAAGTAGAGATGGAACAAAACTGAAGGGGCTTGGATCTGAGCTTCTCAATTTCAGGGTGGGGGGAATTTGGCTGCAGACCAAGCATTTATGGGATTTCATTCCAGGCTGGATCTCACACTGGAAGGGCCCATTTTGTGAGCTTCGTTCAGATGAGGCTAAAATTGCATGAGACCAACTGACTTTGTGAGACTTGTGCAATTTGGAGCCCAACATCCCACAAAAACATTTCGTGAGATTATAGTGAGTCCCAGCTCTGATTTAACCTTTAACCTGACCCCTCCGGCTAAAGGTCACCCAGCTCTTAACAGCACCTTCTAACCCCATGTCTAATACTAAGGCATTCTTAAAACTACCTAATACATATATGTAAGGTCAAGGAGGAGTCAGGTTTCAGTTTCTGTGGGAATGATAACTTCAAATTGCTTGCTTTTGGGGTGTTAAAAAAATCTCACCTACAAAAATGCAATAGGACAGGTTTATGAATGTAAACTGAGAAATATTTATAAGTGAAGAACAATAACAACCTAGCAACTGAAGTCATGGATTGTGAAGCAGACTCTGACTGAAGCAGCTGCCTGAAAATTGACATTCTATCTGACTGCCAGCTGTAAGAGCAGTCAACCACATTGTTTTAGATGATTGCTTTGACCCTCTCCTTCTTAACGCCCACCTACCAAGCCAGTTCCCAGGGTAAAGAGCAGGTTGTAATTAGTTACTTGTTATGTTTAGAGTTTGAAACAAAAAAGGAACTTGAAAATGAAGTTCTTAAATAGGTTAAAAGTATTAGTAACTGAACGCCATTGCATATGTACCTTGACTTACATAGATTCCTTAGAGTGTACTGAACATTCCTAAACAGAGTCAAGATGAGTTAGTATTAGGAAGAGGGGACCTTAAAGGGACATATTGGTGCTGGTGATCTATTATTATTCATCTAGAGTAGAGTGAAGCTTAAACAACCAACCATTTAAACATACTTTGATGTGAATAGAGTTTCAGATATAATGAAGTGTATAGAATCTGTTTCAGCAGAGGCTATTTTGCTTTGGATGTATGAAGTGTTCATCCATACTTTTGACATAGTATTTGTTTCAAATAACAGCAAAACATTTGCTCCAAATTCATTAAAATTAACATTGAAGAATGTCTATCCAAAAGGGAGGCTGTTCTTGATCTACTTAATCTGATAGCTGAAATAGAGCCAAATCTAGTTCTCTTTAGGCTTTTCATTGCTGGACATTTTGTTACATAGCATTTATTCTTGGGAGACTTTGCTGGGCTTCTCATTAAATCCTCCTTTTTTATCCTGCTTGCCCTATTTGATGAGTTTCAATGGGAGCACAATAGCAGCGTTGCATATAGGGACTCCGCCTATTCATTCCAACAGACCTACATTTGCACAGTCTGAGAACTTCTTTCCATAAGTCTGAACTATTTGTTGCACACATTGTAGCTGTCACTTAGCAACCCCCATTGCGATGGACACTTTCCAGCAGCTGAAATATTAAAGCTTGTGAGCATTTGGATGGTGAGGAATGACAAAAGTGGTCCAGGCCAAAGGACTGAATGAGTTTTGTCATATAGCATGTGCCATATCTACTGTGTGCGGAAATTTTTAAAAGCAGATTCCAGCATTTTATTGGCTAATTAACTAGATCCTCTCTAATGAGATTCATCTACCCCAGATGCAGGCCAGGTGATATTTCTACCTCTGCCCTCCCATGAAATTTGTGCCAGGGATGGGAACTTTAGTTTTAGCCAGCAGCTCCATTGGAAACTTGCCAGCAGAGGTGGATGTGCTCAGTCAATGCATCCCAAGGCTGCCCTGGCCATATCTTCAATGCCAGCACCACTTGGGTTCTGGACTGCATTACCCTCCCTCACTACCCATGGAGTCCCTAGCATAGGGATGTGGCCACCTTGTGTCATCACAGCTTTCCACTGGCAGACTTTCTGATGCCAGGAGCCATGCAACTGGGTTTATACCAGCAAAACCAGGTTTCAATCTAGACCTTTAAATCACAAAGGCGGCTTCCTAAACCAGTCCATTTACACATAAAAAGAAATAAATGAATTAGTTCCCTTTCTGCAATTTGATGGGTGTATGCTCTCTCTCTCTGTCTCTCTCCCAGCAGCTATCAAACTTGGACTTTTCAGTTCTCAGAAAGGGTTCATTTCTTAATTTTCATTCTTGCATGAACTGAGTCCGAAAAGAAATGGCACTAGTCACCAATCAGGCATAACACCTTTTGAGTCATGAGTGGTTGTTCAGCAGCTGTCCAAATATATAGTTAACAGACAACCCATTTTCTGCCAGGAAGGCTTCCTAGAGAAATGCTGTTCAATGGGCCCAGGTACAAGAGGACAGCACATCAGTGCCATCTGTTGCTACACTCTGGCATACTCAACTCACAGGCTTGACAACACTAGAGTTGATTATAGTTGCATTACAGATACATCTGCATAAAATCGGATTCTACAGCATCTATAAATACAGAAAAGTCCACATTGAGGAGCTTATTCTGCATACAGCATTGTTGATTTGACAAGACAGGGAATTTCACAACACTCACTGCATGTTTTTTGACTTAAAAGCCAACCAATATGCGTGTTATTAAGAGGTGTATAAAACGACAATTATTTATAACCAAGAGTAATGCAACTGGAAGCCATTGGTTCCAGCCTCCAGTCACAGTGTGTTACAGCTTATTACGTACCTCAGTGGGGAGCTGAGAGGATTCCTCAGTTAAATGTTAGCTACAGAGTCACATACTTTGCCTCTTGTTTGTTTTTTTGTTGTTTTTAAAAGGAAAGTTGACAGGTTTTCACTCAGTTTTGCCCAGCATTCTGATTTTTCTCCATGTCATCATAGAGTTCATTTATTTGTGTGTGCAAGCCATATAGCAAGTGAGAATAAAACCTAATAAAAGTCAACAGCCCATTCCTGCTCTCTTTACTCATGCAAGTAGCTCCACTGAATTCACTGGGACTACTCGTATGAGTAAGAAAAGGTGGATTTGGTGCTAAAATTTAACAAATGTGAGAGCTGCAAACCTTTTAGATATGCATTCCAAAAGCATCACATTAATCTTGAACTTCTAGTTCTTTTGACAGAATCTCTCTGGCTCCCTACTTGTCAAACAGAGCTTGAATACAATTCAGAATGCCACCAGAGTACAAGTCCTAGGGCTGGCTCCTACAGGAGCTGAGCCAAGCATGGTGGTCCTGATCCAGCAAAAGCACTTAAACACATACTTAACTTTAAGCACTTAGGTAATCCCATAGAAGCCCTGTTATTATTTGTTCATTTATGTAGTTTCTTATCTCATAATACTCAGTGGATGGCATTTTGGATCCCAGCTCCCATAGGCCAGTATTGATTCTGTATCTGAAACAAACATACAGCCGAAGAATTCTCTACTCTTTTAGCCTTTTTACTCTACAGTAAGTGTAAAAGGGAGAGTTAATTTTTCAGCAGGCTCGATCACTACCCCACAAGACCGAAGGGAAAGGAGAATTTTATTAAAGAAAAAAATATTACTTTCCCTTAGCTCCTCAGACCATCTTCCTAAACACAAAAAAGCCTGCGGGATACAGAAACAGTCACAGTGGTTTACAGGAAGTTATTAATAGCCCAGATGTTAGAATTGGTTGAAATAATTTGTTCTGTACAATGGAAAACAATCTGCTCTCATAATGTGGAAGAGTTATTGTTCTTCAGAGGAGGAGACCTCATGTGCAGGAATGCACCCTGAGGATCATAATATGATAGAATGAGTGAAGTCACCCTGGCATAGCTCAAGGGAGACTTGCAGATGTTACTAAAGAAAAATGATCTTTTAATTATTTTTTATTTCAGAAAAAAGTATGGAAGAATAAAGTCATGCATTCAAAATGAATGACCTAGAGACACCATACCCCCATTTAGTTGATTTTTGATTTACAAATTATAAAACTTTTGTTTCAGCTACTTTCTGCAATCAGAATTTGCACTTCAGCCTTTAATCTACAATTAATTTGGCCCTTTTATCATTCGTGGATCATTATTTTGGTAATGTTCATGCTACCACTTGCCTAGATAAATTATTTTTTAATTATCTAAAGGCATTGGAAAATATCCATGAATTGAAAATAGGAATTGAGCCCCCAATCCCAGCAGTTCTGAAAACCCACCATGCTGAAACCCACTGTCAAAGATATGTTTGGACTCAATCAGGCCAGTCTAGGCTGATATGTCCCAAAGGATCCTGAACTCTCTTAGTCTATTTAGAAAAATTATACAGTCTTCGGAGATGTTATTATGGCAACCAACCATAGATCTTTGGATATACAAATAGACAATAGACAACACTGTCATTTGAATTTACCAAAATTCTAAATTGATTAGGTCAGGTGAGCCAATGTATGTCATTTACAAAACAAAGTATTTTTGTATTTTCAGAGAAGCAGGAACAGATTAATTTAGCAGTACAAATTAATAGAACTATAGCAAATATATTCCACTCTGACCTCCACACTGATAGAACTCCTGCTGAATAGCGAATAACAAATAGACTAGAGGATCGTTCCTCAAATTCAGTGCGATTCCTTTCTATTTACTTTCAATTACATGTATTTTTTTCAAGTTTGAAATAAGCATCTCATTTACATAACAAGTCTAACTGTTACTTTCAGTGCAGAATAGTAGGTTTCAGTGGTTTTTCTTTTCAGGTTTTTAATTTACGATACTCAGCTGATTTGTGAACAGTCAAACTTCCTCACAAATCTGAATCTTTGCCTTCTACTCACAACTGTTGGCAGTTATTGAAGCAGCACAAGAAACAGTATGCAATCACAACTCACACAAGATTCCGCTCTGAATAGGCTTTAAAAAATTTCACACCCTATGGGCAATATTTTAATTAAATCGCTGCTGCATTTAAACTGGAGGTTTTGCACATTGTCCTTAGAGGTTATCTCAAACTGTAAACATTAGGATACAGGCAGACATTTCAACATTCCAAAGTTCAGAGGGGTGTTTGGATCCAGGATTTTGGCTGAGATCATTATAAAGATGAAAGACATTTCCAAAATCCAGATCCACATCTGGGTGCAGAAATCAAATAGTCCTGGAGTTCTGTTGTGTATAGAGCCTGAATTTTGGTATGTAGCTACAAAAGTCTGCCTTCACGAATGCAGACATCATTTCCAATAATACTTTGCCCCTCTATAGCCCCTTCTGAAGATCTCACAACAGTTTACAAAAAATAAATGTAGCCTTGCAGCATCCCAGTGAAGGAACTAGATATTATTTATCCCCATTTCATAGATGGGGAAACTAAGAACAGAGAGAAAAGATTTGTCCAATGTCCCACAGCAATAAAGTTTTGGTGAAGGTTTGTGATGTCACATTAATCATAACACTGGAAAACCGGGCATATGCGGCACATCTGCTCTGCTTTCATTCTCTGTACTTGAGTTGACCCCATCATATATACTTGGCATTAGTTCACATAACACTGGACGTATTTGGTATTGCTTACTGAGAGGTCAGCCAAATTTAAAGTAGAATTTAGTAAGGTTTGAGGTGAAATTTGAGTAAAATATTCCAGAATTCCTGGAGCTGGTAGAGCTAAGTAGCATTTTGTTTACTAAAAGACTTGAGAGTGACCCTTTGAAGTATAAACAATCTGAATGAATGAAAAAACAGAGCCAACATTTATGCAAATACCAGGAATCCTTACAGAAAAAGCATTTATTCCACCAATTTCCATGCCAGCAAATATTTAGGGGTGCAATTTGAAAATGAAAGTGAATTGAATGATTTTATCCTTTGAATAATGATTCATAGCACCTAAGTAACTTAGGAGCTCAAGTCCCATTGATTTTGCATGATGCAGAAAGGTGGAGTGGGGCATCAGGAAGCTGTTTATGTCTGTGTGCCGGTCTGCCCTAACCCCAACTGTGGCTTGAGTGAGAACAGCTTTGGGGCTGTTCTAACTTTTGCCGGCTGCGACTCGGCACAGTGGAACAGAGCTCCACCTCATTCCTCACGTCCTCTAGGCCGGGGCAGCACAAAGGAGATTGTGAGCAACTTGTTTTTTGTTAATACACAAAGCTCTGTTTTATTTCTGCTATTATCTGTGGCCTTCAATATCAATTCTTTAACATAAGAAAAGTATTAGAAGGGCCAAAGACAACAGAGCATCTTATAGTGATAGAAAGACAGCACAAATCTGCAAAGAGATTGATTTTGCAAAAGGGGAAATCTCCTACGTGTGGAATATTAGTCACTGAGACACTGCCCATCCTAAGTGAACGTGCCATCCTTGAACAAATGACGTTTTTCAGCACTAGGGTGGACATCTTTCAGGAAAGTTATTATTGATCTCACTACAGTAGAGTTATACAATGGGGTTTGGTATTTGAGTTGTCGATTTTATGCTTGCCACCTCTTTGACCCTTGCTTATGTGAACTTTGCTTTGTAGTACAGTTTCCCCTGTGTTGCATATTGATTAGCCTTTTGTGTTCTCTTTTCCATTGGCACTCTACCCTTATAGTCTCTATTGTGTGGTGTGGGTGTGTGTTTTAAGTATCCCTGGGTTTTACTTTGTGAGTGATAGTTAAGGATGTGTTTGAAAATAGAAAGTAAACGTAAAGAAAGAAAAAATACCATACAGTATGTGATCACTATTCAAAGAGAAATCAGTCAGTTCATTGGGTAGAAAAATAATATTAAATCTGACAGTGAAGGCCTGTCTACACTATGGGTGCTACAGCAGCACAGTTGCAGCCCTGCAGTTACGTTGCTGCAATACCATAGTGTACAAAATACTTCCTACATCAAAGGAAAGGGGTTTCCATCAATACAGGGAATACACCACCCGAGCAGCAGTATCTAGGTCATTGGAAGAATTCTTCCATCAACTTAGCTGTGTCTACACCAGAGCTTAGCTTGGCTTAATTGCAGTGCTCAGGAGTATGGACATTTCACATCCCTGAGTGACATAGCTGGGTCAATCTAAATTTTAAGTGTAGCTCACAGCTGAGTAATAGAAATGGTGGATGCAACCTTTTCAAAGCAGAATGTGTGATGTGCACTACGTGTAATACAGTGTATCAGAAATAAAATAAGGTTGGTGTGGAGGTACTAGCAATAATAATATTGCTCTCTCGGTAGAAAAATTACCAAAACTGTGATAAGAAAATAGACATCAGGGGCTGAGGACATTATTTTTACAAATCAAGTTACTGGAAGGACATTTTAAGATTTTAAACAAATACATACATTTTTATTAAAATCACATACACCATGTCTTATGTTTTTATTTTTATAAGATTCTGATTACTAGTATGACAAGGACAATAGGATCAAAACTTTTAAAAGATTTTTAATTTGCAATTTGATATGAAGGCTTATGAACAGTTACTGGATGGTGAGACTGGGACATCTGAGAATTTAGACAAAAATGACTTCTTCAGCATACTGAAATCTTATGATTAAAATGCTAGAAAAGTCCTCAAGTCTTTCACATAAAGTCAAATTTTTCAGCTGTGATGTAACTGCTGTAAAATATCTCAGACAATACTGTCATGAGATGAGTTTTATCTCATTTCTAGGCAATGTGATTTTTGCAATTTCTAACGTGTTTCTGAAAAATTAAAGCAAAAGTGTCATATGTTAAGAGTTGTGTGTTTACATATATAGTATGTTGGGTCCTGGACTGGTTTGGCAGATCCAAAAACCCAACTGTAGAAAAGGGAATCTGGTGGATTATTTTAGAAGAGAAAATAACCGCCTGTTTTGTTTAGGTATATTGTTCAAGGTTAAGAGCTGTTTCCCTGGTTCTTTTAGGTTGTTATCTTAGCAGCCTGTAATGAGGATGATCACAATAGGCTACTTCCTTCTTTGCTCTAATGTAACTATAAGCGGTGGGTTGGTGGGTGGCTTGGGGAGGGAGAGAATGGTGAGGGAGAATTTAAAAGTTAGGTTTATTCCTATAAAATATAATAATGATGACTTAGTATGTATAAATAAAGCAGGGGATTCAGAAACAGAAGTAACACAATATACACAGCGTAGAAAAGAAAAAACACCCAATATCCGGCGGGGGGAATCCAAACCCATTCGAAATAAACCCTTAATAAACAAAGTATTCACTGATCCTTAACTAAAGCTCAGACTACAGCAATATTACCACAGCTTCAGTCACTTGGCTCACACAGAATCCTTCCCAGATGGATTGAGAAACCCCTCTCCCAATTGCCATTGTGTCGGGTAGTGCACAGGCAGGAATTGTATTAATAGAGCAGGCAAGCTTTGTCTAAAAACTTTTCCAGCAACCCCAGCCAGTTTCATTACACAGATGATTTAGGGCCTGATTGAAGTCAATGGGAGTCTTTTCATTGACTTCAATGAGGTTTGGATCAGGGCCTTAAAGTACACACTTTTCCAAACTCTTGGAATGCCCTCTGTTCATCCCTCTGTCTAGCTCTGCACTAGGAGGTAGCTTCTCTAGTTCCAAAAGATGCTTTGAACTAGAATTTTGGTTTTTGCCAGAGAGCCCTTCCAGTTCCTCCACACACAGCTGGAATTCTGTACCTCCCATGTGGATCATTACATTCACGTCAGGCAGCCACTGTCAAAGCTAAAAAGCCTTTAAGGCTTTGTGGATTCACATCATTTACTTGTCTTTTATGTAAATCTGAGGAAGCGTCAGTGTTTCAGACTTGGAAGAGAGGATTTCTTTGTGGTTTTACTGCAGTTATTGTGAAATATTAAAAATAATTAATATTTAAAAATCAGTGGTTGCTGGTATCAAACCTTACTTGGTTTCTAAAAAGTCTTTTTTTCTATTGTTGAAACCCAAGTTATTTGTAAACTAAAATACCATTTTCCCTTCCTCTTGTGGCTCAATCTTAAAGGTGTTCTTTTGAAAACAGAAGAGTACGAATGCTGGAAATGTAGCAATTATTTTTCTGATCCACTACACCCAGAGCAATTTTCTATGGAAACTTTACTATAGGCTGGGCTAGTTTGCTAAGCTAATGAAGCTTTGTTTTTGATAGCCAACAGCCATCACAATACAAAACCACTAGGAAGTAATTGATGTTTTACTGCTGCACATACTCATGAAGAAACTTTAATTCCATTAATCTGCATTTACCCATCATTATACACCAGGAACAACAAAAAAACCCATACAAACAGAAAACAACCTCCAAACAAAGCAGTGACTCTATAGGCACAGCCCACATAAGGCAGCACAGAACCTTCTAGCTTATCTAGTTGTCTCTAGAAGGCACTGCAGAACTGACTATTCCTAGACCGTAAAACACCAAAGGCGGGGGGGGGAGAAGGGGAGAGGAAAAGGCCATAGTGGGGGGAGACAGGGGAAAGAAAGAGCAGTTTGGCTCATTACTGTGAAAAAGAAGCCATCAAAGTGTCACCTTCTTTCATCCTTCCTCCCTTTCCAGCCTTTTCTTGACCTAAGGACTAGGGGCTTAAATCAAACAGTCAGAATGAATGATGAAACAGCACAGTCTGTGTAAAACAAAAAAAAGGGGCTGCTGAGAGAGGTAAAAGGGAGGCACCATCTGGAAGCAGCAGAGAACACTCAGCTGTTTGTTTTCTTGTCACAGAGCCTTGTGTTTGAAGAGCCCTGGTAGGAAGAGAGAGTCCCTTTACTTTATAATAATAACCAGAGCCTCTAAAGCTCCTGCATCTCTAAAGCATGGACCCTAATTTTGTGGTCAAGGGGAAGAAGAGTGGTGAGGAGATCAGAGGAATGAAGAACCAGCTGTGTCCTTCATCCTTTGAAAAGGGGCTGGACAAGGGTCTGACATGAAGTTTTAATATTGGCAGCTGGGATGGCTAGTTTTGATTAGCCACTCATGTCAGAGGGAGAGCAGATGAATATGAAATGCAAGAGTGGCTAAACATAAGAAGAAAACTGAGCTCCAAAGAGACTTTGAAAAGCCCTGTTATTTTTAAAGGGAGCCTTATGCATTTTATCTGTCAGTTCGTTGAGCAGAGTCTCTAGTACACTCAGAGTTTTATTATTCATGGTGACATTAAACAAACCAAACCATGCTTTTCCAGGTTTGGGATTTTAGTTAACCTGTAAGATAAGCCCCTTTTCAAAGACAAAAGTCCTACCAGGGTTTTTGGGACATTTATATCACTGCGGTGCATGCTAGAATGCTAGATGTTTCCCATGGCATTTTAAGTAACATGTAAAAATGTGATCTGGCCTGAAATGTAGTGTTCTACGTGCCAGCTTCAAGGTGAGTGCTATGAAGCAGGAGTACAAAAGAAAACAAAAAAGAAGAAAAAGAAAAGTTGATGGTTTAACATTTTGTTTATTCTTAACTTTAAAAGGCCTCTTTTTCTAGTTAGACTAATGCAGTGTTGCTACTTCTCAATGTACAGTGTAGCTGATGGTCTGGACTTTAAAAAGAATGTGTTAATCCTCCAGATGTATTGTGGACTGATGGGACTCTTGTAACTACTACTCATCTGGATTCTCAAATTTTCCACACTAATGTTCCCCAATGTACCATCTGCATGTTAAAAAGGCAAATATGCAACTGCTGACTATGGTCTATAGGTCAAATACATTCTTGGTGGAACTCCGTTGACTTCTGTAGAGCTACATCAAGGATTTAATTGCTCCAAATCCACACAGTTGCAGTTCCAAAGGAGTGATTATGATATGTGCTGTGAATGGAGATTAAGAATTATGCATTAAAAACAAGATTCATTTGTTTGCAAAAGGGAGGAAGCTTCTGTAATACATTAAATAAACAGAATGCAAAAAGCTGTTTTATAGGAATAAATGTGTGAGGTAATCTGACATTTTTTCTATCCTTTTACAACACTCCAGAAGGCACAGTAGTTAAGATGAGAAGCCAAATTCATCTCTGATATAAATCCATTGAAGCCAATGAAGTTCTACCAGGGATGAATTTGGCTTATGTCTTAACTAAAGAAGGGTTTGAACCATGAAGTTTGGATCCAGCTCAGAATTCCCCATAGTTAGAGGAGTTGGATCTGGGACTTTGGTTCTGGTCCATCTCTAATCACGATCTGTAGAGCGTGTTGGCTGATGTTTGAAAATATCTGTGTTTGCTTGCTTTATATTTCAGTCAGAAACATATGCTGTGTGCCATGTGAGGCAGAGCAGCCATAACAATGTGTTCCTTATTTGCATTCGAGACTGGAATTAAGGGGGCAAAAGGATTCCCGGATTGACAGGGTATAAGGCCAAGCTTCTCAAAGGTATTTTGTAACTCCCATAGAAATTAGGGGCATTTGGACAGAAAAGAGGGGAATGAAGGAAGATGTGAGATGCGATGGGCAGGATGTAGAGACTTGGGCCCAGATCCTCAGTTCTTAGGTACCTATTTCCTCCCTCATGTTTTTAAAAATGTTTTTATTACAAGTAATTCTTACATTAGAGCTACGAGCAGCCAGTTCACTCCTTGTGCAGAGCGAGGGTGCTCGTCTCTATCAAACCATGTTATTTGAAGGTCAATGGCTATAACTGTTACATTTGCGGCATACACCCAGACAAATTAGATAAAAACAAATACTCTTGCTGGAAGGTTGCAATGCACACTATTGCTCAGAATGATACCACACAAGAATCCCACAACAAAAAGAGAGAAAGCAGGCTGGGCCCTAAAAACACAGAGAGACAACTCACCCTGCCTTACTCGAGGCTGGGTGGCTGCAAACTGACTCATTGCAGGCTTCCCTACAGAAATCTCTACCTGCGAGCAGGACCAGGAAAACCTGACAATTTAAAATGGTGATCTATCACTTGAACACAGTTTTCAATACACCACTCCATGAAGAGAGTTCAGACATCTTTGCCAAACGTGGCCAGAGAGAGTGATAGCAGTTAGATTGCTGGGCTGTCATACTGTAGAATTCTGTCAGCAGAGATCTGAATTGTTGTCAGGGGTAGCCTAAGTCTGCAACACCAAAGATGATACTGGCAACTTACTAGGCAAGTTATGCCAAATTTGCAGCTACCTTCACATACTTAGAAAATTAAACGGTAATATACACACAGCCTAATACCTGCAGATATAGAATTGCCAACATTTTCACACTTGAGTCCCTAAATCCATATTCAGGTCTGTAATGGGGTTGCCACTCATTGCTAGCGCACCTCCTTGCATCTCCATCTGGGAACATTGCTCTTACTGCATCGGGTGCCCTCTTGGCTGCTCATTGCTGGCTGTGCTATAATCTTTCTTCTGGTCTAGTCAGGTCACTATTTAAGTCCTCTTCTTCTGGAGTTATGAAGTCCAAATGCCATCTCTAGACAATGTTCAGTGCCAATGGGGGCTCTATGCCACTATACTAGTGGCTGGCAGTGGAGCCCAGGTCCACCCGCTACATCCGGCTCCAGTCCAGGAACCTTATTACTAGCAATCTTCAGTCTCATTCAATGTTTCTGTTTCTCTGGGCTGCTTCCTACCAAGCCTTCCTATCTTCTGTTGCCTGCTTCTTGGTTTACTTACTGGAGGCTATTTCACCCTCTCCTAACCTCTTGACAGATGCATTGCCCCAGGAGCAGGATCTCAGGGCTTGCACTCCCCCTGGACTTCCTCTTTGTCCCTGAGGACCTCTCTCATCTCTGGGAGTGACTGCAGCTTCTTCTGCTTTCAGCCTCCAAGCTCTGTAGTGCTATCCCAGATCCAGCCCTTCCTGAGCTGGGCTTCACTTCACTCTCATTTAACCCTGGTCTTCCCTCTTGCAGGTGACACCAGTTAACACAGTTGGGGTCTTAGGCCCTCATTAACTCAATCAGGGCTGGTGAGGGGTGCACACCCCATGACAAGGTCCGTTAGCAAAAAGTGGCCTGAATTTTCAAGGAATGCTCAGCATTTCTGAAATTCAAACCATTATTACTTCAATGCCTAATTATAGATGTAGCAGCTTAATGTCAGAAACCCAAGTTTGAAAATGTTGGTCTCTATGTACATGTGCGTGCACACACACACCCACACATGAGAGAAGCAGAGCCAAAAAACGTCAGACAGTAGCGTAAGGTGGTTTTTTTTTTTTTTTTTGGCTTATTTTCCTATATTTTTTAGGAAAAAAGATGAGCCTACACCAATGCCAGGCAGAAATGCAATGAAAGGCTGGGACTGGGAAAGAACTGTAAAGGTGTAAATAACTATTTCCTCCTCCCTCAACCTCACACTGTAACTTATTCTGAGTTTTTATTTTGAAAGGGAGATGGGTGGCAAGTTGAGAAGTAGGAGGGGAGAGTATAGTTGGCAACGTTTTCTATCACCCTCCCACCTAGCCCATTTGACAGAGGCCTCCCATGCATTCTTACCTCCCTACCCCGCCATCCCACTTTAGGTGTCTTGGTTTATTACTCTAAAAATCTGGTTTAGCTAATCATAAAAGAAACAAGATATGGTCTGAGCACAGGACTAGGAGTTAGGAACTCCTGAGTTCCAGTCTCAGCCCAGAGACACTTAACCCCTCTGCCTCCCTTTCCCCATCTATAAAATTAGGTTAACAACATCTACCTACTTGTGAAGATGAAAATTTCTAAAGCACTTGAAGAACTACAGTCATTTATTAATAGAAACCTGCTTTCAATCTGCTTTTTTCCTTCCAGAATTAATTGGGAGGTGGATGTGGTGAGATACATTTGAAATACTTTTTCATGCATCATACAAGTTATTTGTGTAACTCATTGCTATGGGATATCGAGGCCAAAAGCTTAACAGGATTTAAAAAGGGATTAGATGCTGATACAGTTAACGAGAATATCAAGGGATTATAATAGCAAATAGTAACGAGAATCTTGGAAGTGATACAAACCCTCCTTCAGGGCCAACCTCTAACTATTGGGTGTTAGATGGAATTGTCCCCATAGCTGCCTATTGCACGATTGCTTGCACCTTTCTCAGAAGCACCTGGTCCTGGCCGCTGTCAATGGCAGGATATTGGACTAGATAAATCATGGGTCTGACCCAGTATAGCAATTCCTAGAATTAGAATTTCCTGCCTTCAAGGTCATGCTTTCATCACCCATACACTAGACCCTGTTTGACTGACATCAATGGTGTCATCTCAAATCATTTAATCTATTTCAGTTCAATTCTTAGATGTTCCTCACAGGGGTTACAAACCAGCATACACTGTTCAAAGTCATTTCCATTTTGGAATAAGAGAACCAAACCTAGACTGAGGAAACTGATTTTAATTCCTTCTTGCATACAGCAAAGGCTAATCCTCCAGCTCCGCTTTATGCATGATGCCATAGCAAATGTTTACAATATATTCTCCTGCATAAGCCAAGTAGTTGAAAAAGGTTATTCCTAGAAGTGCTTGCATTATGGCCACCTGCAGAGCTCCAGGTTTGAGGGCAAACTGTTCTGAAATCTGCCAGTTTCTTCATAAATGCAATACTTATTCACTTTATCTGTCATTCATATTCAAACTCAGATCAACAACATGCTACCTTAGGTTTGCATATAGATACAATATGCCCGATTTTAAAGGGCACTGAGAACCTGCAGTTCCCATTGACTACAATCACAATTAGGCTATATGGAATAAATATATTGTATGCACTGAAATTGTACTAATGTGTTAGTTAATTAAGACCACAGGGATAATTTAAGTCACCAGAAAAATAACTATTCTTGTGGGAGTGGTGAGAAAGTACCATTATATAATAGAGATCCTATTCCCCAATTCTATGCAAAGAAAACCAAGGATCTATTGTCCATTCTGAACTCGGACATCAATATTTAGTATTTTACAGATGGCTATGTGCTTGCATTCTACAATACACAAAAGACAGACCATCCCTGCCCAGAAGGTCTTAGGCTACCCTGCAGCTGGCATCACGTGATCTGTGGTTCATACAGACATATCCGCGCTAGCTTTCATCTAGCTAGCTTACTATAAATAGCAGTGAGGATGTAGCCGTGCAGGCTTCAGCACAGGCTGCACAAGAAAATACATACCTTGTGCAGCCTGCACTGACACCCATGTCTTTCTGCTATTTTTAGCAAGCTAGCTAAGGTGCAATAACAGGGGTACATATACATGAGTTGCTAATCACAGCCCCAGCTGCAATAATGATATAGCCATGAATATATAGGTAATTAAGTATGCAACTCCCCATGCACCAAAATGAAATTATCCTTTTGTATTAATGCAATATAGGCCAGATCCAAAGCCCATTCAAGTCAATGGGAGTCCTATGTGCTCATATGGGATAATGTAAATCTAGCGAACTCTCGGATTATCAAACACAGAAGCTTTAGGCCCCCTGAGAAAAGAAAGAGCATTTAAGTACAGCTAGGTGACTTTAAACCCTAAAGTATATAATTATTTTGGATTCCAAAGCTTTCACACGTAATATTCATCCTGACATTCTTTAGTAGATGAGTTCATTTTGCACAAAGTCTGAAGTTTTTTATTTCACTTTTCTGGATTTAATCAAATATGTAGTGTGATCTAGAGTCAGATTTGCTACACAGAAATGGTGCTGATTTGATTTCAAGACCACGCACATAGGTGGAAATACTGGGCATGATCTTGAGACATGCTAAGTGCCCTCAATTCCCATTCCCTTTAGAGAGAATTGAGTGCATTCAGCATCTCTCCGAATTAGACCCATTAGTCATAGTGAAGTAAGGCAATCCAATTGGTTCTAGTGGAGGAACAGCTGCAAGAATCAGCCTGATCAGTTTCTAGGCATATTAAAAAAGATCTCTAAGGCTCAAAGAGACTAAATGAAGAGAGTTTTTGGGGGGTTTTTTGTTGTTGTTGTTGAAGTAACAAGTGAAATTCTCTGAAGCTGGCAGTCACATAAACACATTAAGAATTAGCACCTTGTGTTTTCTCCTACCATGTGGTAAAGTTACGATCCCATCAAAAGAAGAGCATTGCTGTTGCAGCATCACTACATTTCAAAATCCAATTTGGCAGATAGGAGATGACAAACTTGTCAAGTAATCCTGTTCTCTTCAAAAACGGCTTTACAGCTATCAAAACTGTGACTACTTAGACTCTGCCATGGGAATATAGACAGCCCTGAAGCATTAAATGTGGTTTCTTTCCTAAATCCTTTGGGAGGCCTTTGGGTCTTTTTAACCCTGTTTATATGGTCACAGTCTGAATTTATTATACTGTAAATGGAGGAAGTGGTCTGTCTATTCAGCCACAAATTACTAACATCTGTTCTGTCTACTGCTGCAATGTCCCCCAAAATAATGCACGAAAAACAAAAAACAAACATTTCTGGGACCCCTCTCCCACCCTCACCTCAGATTGCAGGGTTTAAAAGGAACCAAAATATTGTCAGAGTCACTGCTCTGTGCCATTAAACCATAGTTCTTTGATTCCAGATGGCCAGGTATTGCATTGCCAAAATGAACTTTAATGGCAGAATTCTTTGAAATCTGTTTAAAAAAAAAATCACGCTTCCTAGACACTGATGTTTGAAGCAATATATCTACGTAGGGTATGATCAGTCCGATTTCTCTCCCTCCACCCCAAAAAATACTTACTGATACATTAGGTGATGGGTGACTTATTTTATAGATGAGCAAAATGTTGCTTTATAGAATCCCATGCAGATTCTTCCCTCTTCCCCCCCCCAATCTACATAGGTTTCTACCCAGTACTTAATTTGTGCCAGGGCTGAGCCCTGGTACTCTAGGCTTGGCATTTCATAGCCCCAGCATCTCTAGGCTTGCTGCATCACTTATGAATGTACAAAAAAATGTTTGAGCCCTAGCACCATTTTCATTACAAATTAAGAACAGTTTCTACCCCAAGATTTATGTTCATCTTCATTTAAAGTTAAACATGGTTGAAAAGCATCAAATTGTCTGGTTTTCAATCATTGCTGAAATCATATTAAACTGCAAAATTTCACACTGTTTTGATGTGAAATCATCATTCACCTAAAGTCCACTCAAAACTAGGCCTTAGTGGCTTTAAAGTGGAGATGTGTTCATGCTGCCAAATTCAGATGTGGATTTTAGAGACCCCAACATGTGAGGAGGTTGGGTGTGGAGCCATCTGCTTAAAATGGTAAAGAACTTTCATCATTTTTACTATAGCAGCAACAAAAGGCTCCAACTGAAAGATAGTCCCCATTGAACTAGTTACTGTAGAAACTGTCCCTGCCCCAAACTACTTAAAAAATTCAGTAAAACTGCTTTGCATTTCACGTTTATAACTAAAACTGGACCACAGTGAACTTCATGTCATTTGGGATTTCTTTGCAAACTTTTCACCATATGGTTTAGCTGTTTGTTAAAGCTAATCCACTCCTGTCATTTTATGTTAGCTTGGAAGGTAGGATGAAGGCAAAGAGTAGCAACAGAAGCCCATAACCAGTACCATGTACACTCTCTGTATTCATGTAAGAAATACCTGCATCCCATTGGTATAGTACTTCTGGTTTTATAATTGTAGAGGGAACCCGTAGTCCTCCCACGGCTTCAGCTAACGTTATGGTTTTGCTATATATGTGATGTTAGACACTAGAAGCTGATACAGGACTTTAGACTGATACCTGGTATCTGGAAAAGCCATTTGAAAACAAAGGGTAGCACCAATCACTCTCTCTGAGTAGCATAGTTGAAAATACTGAAAGGAGAGCAGCAGATTTTTCCTTTGTTGGATTTATATCCTCTGTAGGATTTTCCTTTTTGGTTTGTTTCATTGCGTGTTAAGTTTCATTTTAGGAAAGTGGTAGCTTTTTTTTCCTTCACAGGGAACAAATTGCTGTCTGCCAGAGTAGGCAGTCCCAGACCTTTACTGCCCACTCCCAAATGGTATTTTATCTATTTGTTTGCTTTAATGCATCTTCTTGATAGTATAATGCTTTGCCACTCTCTGAAACAAGAGCAACAGCTATGTTAAACACCCACCCCTCAGCCAGGCAGCCATCACCAATAAACATATTAAAAAACCATAACTGGATGTGAGCGTGGGTTTATACATTGTGTGTGTTCCTCCGCAGTCCCTTCTTTGCTCCATTAGGAGAATGGAATTAATTTTTTTTCTCTTTGTCATCTTCCATCTGAGTGTCATCAAGCGTTTTATAAATGTTAATTAAGCCTCACAATGTTCCTTAGAGGTAAGTGAGATTGAGGCATGGTGCTTCACAGAAAAGAAATCCAGATAACTTCCGTCAGTGCCTGCCTGCTTCAGTCTTTTGAGACAGCAGAAAGAAAAGAGCAGATCAGTTTAGAGACATATCCATGATCCAGTTCTTCTGGGGTCCCTTGACTGAGATTTTAACTATTGCTGTGAAGCCATGTGAACCAGACTAGTCGCACATGGAAACCAAACTGAATATCAGCAAAAGAAGTTTTTTGTGAAATTCAGTGAGAGTGAATAAGCAGGTGTCTGTGAATAACGAGAACACTTTTGATTAGTGCAGTTTTGTTCTGCTTTATATAATGCAGCTAGTGGTAGTTGGTCACATGATAGGTCTTCTGGGATGACAAATTCTTGGAAAACCACATACAGTGCACAAGTGGAACAAAATCAGCATTTCATTTTGAGTTTTGCCTTCACCATATTGGAATAAAATGAACCAAAGCACAAATGGCCAGATTTTCAAAGGTATTTAGGTATTAAATTTGGTGCATGTTGATTGTGACAAAGTTCCTTTAATTTTCTTCTGGAAAAGCTTAATAGGTGAAGGGAGAAAATGTGGAAAATTTGAGGGGAGAGAGAGAGAAGTACAGTAGCACTGTCATTTCAGATACTGTCTCTGTTTTCCCCCTCACTATCTGCTCCTACTCTCATGGATTTCTAATTGTTTTGTAGAAATCTGATTCAGGCTGAAATTTAGCAGTAATGGGAAAGTGAGCACTATGTCAACAATAATTCAAGGGGCTAAAAATCATGGCTTTTCAGTTAATACCTCACATTCCCACTGGTTTTAATTTACTTTTTCATATCTGCTTTTTAAAATCTCTCCAGAAAAATATGAATTTATGAGAAGGCTTGCTGCCAAAACACTCATGTGCAACCCTTGTGCCTCAAAAGATATACATTTGCACAGGTAGATTGTGCTCTTGAACAGGAATTATTGTGTAAAGATACCTCAAAGGGATTGTACATGGGGACTGAACCTAGGACCTCCATACCTAAAAAACACAAGTATCTGCTGGTTGAGCTAAAGTCCATTCGCTTGAGGCAAGTAGTTGACTCAAACTTCTCTGCATGGTCTAACCACTGGAGGACAAACTCAGACTGTGGTAGCATGGCTTAGAATTGCACATGTTCCATAACCCAATTTGTGAATGGAAACTGGACACTTGGCAAAAATAAATATGGAGTTTTCCCAAGCCCACTTGTGCACCCTTCTTTGATATTAAGGATCAGACTTGTAAATATAAAAACAAAAACAAAAATCATAGTATATAAGAGACCACATTCTAATATTGAACTCAGTTTTGCTCTGTTCATTTCCCTTTAAACAGTGGCTGACCTCGTATGCTATAAACCTAATGCTAACCCTAGTGATGTCAGTGAAATGACTGTCACTGATTTCAGTGGGCTTTAGATCAGATCCTATGTGCAAAGCTATTTCTACCTTAAGCACAACAGGGTGGGTTAGAATTTGAGGCTCACCTGAACTTTCCAGCTATTGAGACAACAGAATACAACAGCAGCAGAATAGAATTACAGTTTCTCAGCCTGGAGGTGTCTATTCTCTCAAATAGCCTGAAATTCTCAAATTTATCAAATAATTCACATTAATGCAAAATCCCTTGCGCATCAGTGGGAATGCAGGTTTCCAAGATTCTGACCTTGTCACACCACTCCTGAGTTTTGTAAATGACA
Organism: Emydura macquarii macquarii; assembly: GCF_026122565.2. NCBI lineage: Eukaryota > Metazoa > Chordata > Testudines > Chelidae > Emydura > Emydura macquarii. Next base: position 1,841,349 of record NW_027131105.1, on the reverse strand, counting down.
GCTTGATGGTGGTATCTCTCCCTTGGTAATGAGCTGAAATTAACAAGGAGTAGTAATAATAATTAATTCCAGAGTTCCAGATTTGATGCGTATTGTCCCACTGAACACTTTCATTAAGAGTCGCACATTAAGAGTTTGAAATCGTACATTCCAGCTGCCTAAGACTGTAAACCCAGATGAGTCAATAAATAGCACAATCTATAAACGGCACATTTAATGAGCAACTTTTTTTTTTAAACTATTAGGGAATCTTTGTATCTAAGCACCATCCTTCGTCAATAGGAAATCATTTTAAAATTGAGCCTGTGTAATTAGACCTTCAGTGTCAAACGGTACATGTCAGAAGGAAATTCCAGATTCTAACATCTTACATACACCTAGATGGAGAGTATTCTGACTCAGAGTCAAATGTCAAACACCTTGATGGAATTTAAGTTGCCAGAATATGATGAAATGGGTGGACCCAACTAACTCTTTTGGAATGAAAGAAACCATTCAAGTTCTACCTGAAGACAAGCTGCTGCTGGACTCTTTTCTTAACAGTAATGATACCCTTTGAACTAATCTTTGATCCAGCATGGCCTTCCAGAGGACTGAAGTAAACAGTGGTCTTAAGGGGATATTTGGGCATTTACTTGCAAGTCAGTAAACCATTACTCTTTACTCTTGCAGCTTTCCTATGTAACTCTGAACCCTGAATTGATGTCACTTTTATATTTCAATGATTTTGAAAAATTCCATGGGACTTCAGAAGGAGCTCACCACAGCATGTTCTCTGTCATCAACACCAGTATAGAAAACTAAAGACTGTGCCTAGCAATCATGTCCCAAATGAGAATACAATTTTAAATGCATCTGAAACTGATCTGCATGGGATGCAATTTTTATTTCTGTTACTAATGGACTGTTTGGTTTTTAACTGAAGGTTTGGGAATGAAGGACTTGGCTTCTCACATCTAAACAAAAACTCCTGCTAGGAAATGAAGTTTATATTTCAGTTATTTACAAGTCTGGTCCCTTCTATGCCTGGTGTCTGTCAGTTCTCAACTGAGAGTTAATAGTGGTTCTCTGTCTACTAGCAGCTCCCATTAAATCTGAACTAAGGTCAGATCTTTTCCAGGTAGGGTGAGGACCTGAAAACATGCTATATTTATCCTAAATATCCCAATTCTGCCCAGAACAAATGAAACTCAATGAGCCCCATCTGATGCAAATAAGACTTCTGCATGCTCATGGGATGCTTTCATTAATCCTTCAAGGAGATAAACTTACAGCTGGCTTAGTTTACAAGCAAGATCTCTTATATTTATTTATTTTTTAAATGACCCTTCATGACATATGACGTTTATGCTTTGGTGCCCTGTTTCAGAGTTTACAGTTAAGGCTTCAGGCAAAGCTAATGGCATCCTCTAACACAGGGAATTGGTGGATGCTTAACTCCTGACAGAACACACAAAAAGTTACTGATAGCAATACAGAATTATTAGAGAATTACATATATGCTGAACAGTGTGACACACTGCACAGTGTCCTATGATCCTATAATGAAAGGCCTCATCATGACTACATATAAGTAACTAAACTGAGTTAAGGACTGTCATGAGAACTTTCATTGATTTTTTTTGAGCTTTTCTTTTGCTCAAAATTTCAGGCGTAATGTTGCATCAATATAATTTTTTATGCACTGAAGATACCAACAAAGAATTTATAAAAAACAAAGTCTTGCATTTGCTCTAAAGATCTATTACAATTTTCTTTGCAAACTACAAAATAGTTCTATCAGATAAAAAAAAAAAAGTACATTCCATTTGCAGATGGGAAATGCAAAGAGACTATTAAATCTCTTCTATCAGAAAAAGGTGGCAAAGACAACAGATTTGGTTGGGGGACTAAGCCTGAAAACAGTCTCAACTATTAAGGTATACTGGGCCTGACTGATTCTGCTTTCATTTACCCCGGTGTAACCCTACTGATTTAAATGGAATTACTCTTTATCTACACTGCTTTTAATCCAGTCTTATACCAACCATTTAAAAGTATGCTAAGTAACATCTTAAAGATCCTAGAAAGACAAGTAATTCTGCCCATCATTTTACAGAGGTATAGGTATTATAATCAAACTCCAAAGCTAGACCTTTTCTTAGCCATAATCTTGAGAAACAAAAATTAAAGTAGCAGATTGCCAACTGACCAGTATGATACAGAATTTTCTTAATATTTTAAAAGGCCTGAGGTTGGTGAGGATTTTATTTTAAATATTTTAAGGGTCTCTTGTAACTTCAAGAAGGTACTCAGCTAAAATGTTTGGAATTAAAATTATGGGAACATTCATGCTATACCCATTTCCTCTTGAGAACTGAGCACAAAATATGCATGTGAGCCATTCCTAACCATAAACACACTGTGGAGCCCAAACCCACCCTTTTTTTGGAGTTAGGTTTCATTAACACAGAAATTAACAAAGTAAATAAAGTAAGATTCAGCTCAAACCTTCTCCCTCGGTTTGACTGCTACTAGGGTTCCTCTCTCAGAACTGTTCAGCCCACACCCTATAGCCTCCTTCCCTAAATGACCTCTTCCCACCTCCTTTTGACCAGATGGGGCAATGAATCCCGTCTCTGCAAGTTAGCAGAACCCTCTTAACTCTCCAACAGCAGGATCAACCCTTGCTGACAAGGTGGGGTGTTTCAGGCAAACACTACTAGCCTGTTACAATGCACCACAACAAAGCTGAGAACACTGATCAATTTCCTCATGATTGCTGGGAACAATTGTAAGGGTTTTCAAGCGAGCCAGTGAGGGGTTTCAAATCTGAGGATTAAGAAGGTTTTGGATAGCAGAGACTCTTTAGGTGATAAAATCCTGACTTCATCCCAGGAGTAGAGGTAAGGTTGTGGGAAGCTGAAGAGGGAGTTGAGTCAAAGATGGGGTGGGAAAAGGAAGCAATCAGCATTTGGAGGGTTGGGACTTCATTGGGGGCAGAGGCAGATGAGTTTTCAATTTCAGTTCTCAATATGGTTGGAACCTACAGAGCACTCAGAGTTAAACATGCAGTTCTCAATGACTTCAGTATTAAACCACTTCCACTCTGAACTCAAAACAAAATGATAAAAATATCTCAATAAATAATTAGTTTTTCTGTTGGAGTCCTATGATGTTTGGTTTAATCGGCTGTTTTCATAGCAAGACAACACAACTGGTGTCCACCTATGGTCTGTGTCTCAAACAACTGTGTTTATTTTAGGTCTTCCTCCTTGTGCCTTACTACAATTTGCTTCTTCCGAGCGTTGTTCTCTGCTTTTCATATCGATTTCCCACTTTTCCTGTGAAAATCCATTGAGGAAACTATAACAACAATAGGAAATATCTGTCTGACTATCTGCAAGACTGTCCAAAAGGCTCTCCTTTACCCGCGTCATAGATTCCTGTAGGATATAGGCTTTGCAGCTGATTCAAGCAATGTTCTAGGTTTACAATTCCCATTGGGATCAGAGTTGTGAGTTCCCAGATACAAGTGGGATCTAGCCCCTGTACACTACTGCTCAGTCCCATAGCATGTAGCATGATAAGGGGAAAGAGCCCTGTAATTGTTTCCCTTAAAACCTTAGAGGCAAGCAACAATCTGTGAGAGTTAATGTTTTCCTTCCAGTAGTTAGAGATGGGGATGAAGCTCAAGTTAATGCTGCTATTATGACTCCGATTTGGCTATTCCCTCAGATGCCCAGAGCATTGGGAGAGGCGTATGCTGTGCAAAATGGCTGATCCACCAGCTCCTGCCCCACTCTGCCTCATCTATAAAATTAAGCAAAATTCAGACCCTGCAGCACTCCTGTGGAAGATCTTCCATGGGGATGGCTTTCCGCCTTCCACACCTCACTGATATGTTCTGCCGGTATTAGTTCTCCTCCCCGGAGAGCTGGACAGCACTAGACCCTGAGAAGCCCATATATAATCAACTGTTATGCAAATAATAATAATAAGATACAATAGCATGGACTTACAGCCACCTCTGATTCAAGACCTGACCTAAATATTGTAACAATTCTATTTTCTTTTATGTACCTTGGTGTTGGTAAATTAAGTGCCTTAATTTTACAGTGATCAAAACAGAATTACACTTAGCTATGTTTTTTCATTACAACTTGAATCGCTTTTTTTTCAGACTGCACTGCAGTTTGCTTTAGACTTCCTCATTTCCAGACAGTGAAGTTAGAAATTCTAATATACAACAAAAAAAGAATGAGAAAGGGGCATTTGAAGTATTGCAACATAATTTCAGCATTTGTTTCTGGTTTCTGACAGTCTGCTAGGCTCCATGGAACCTGGATGAAATTTGCTCCCTAAAGCAGCTGTATTTTAGCTGGATGTGTGGAGATTTCAAGAAGAGGCTGTATATTAAAGCATTAAAGGACAGAGGATGTTTTCCTCTCTATTTTTACTCTATTATGCTATTTCTGTGCTATTTCCAGTGGGCTGCCTTGCTGCTAAATCAAGTTCTCTTCTGATTCATTTGAAATACAGTTGAAAGAATAAGGAAAAATAGCCAGAGAGTTTTGCAAAACAGTTAACATCCTATCACTATAATTTTCCAGAAACAATAAACAAGTTATTATATTATTTATACTGTAATATTGCCCAAAGGTCCCAATCAGAATTAGGATTTCATTGTACGATGAGCTGTACAAACACCTGGGAAGAAAGGAAGCCATTGTCCCTGCTCTACATAGTTTACAGTCTAAACATGCAAAGGCTGACACGATCCTGAAATGTCATCATGCCTATGCAGAGTCAGTGGCCACTTACCATGGGATAAAGGAGGACAACACTGGGCTTTACACTTCATATTAGAGACTATCATTTGTATTATTTGCATTATAGTAGTGCCTGTTGGCCTCAAGTAGATCAGGGCTCCATTGAGCTGGGTGCCGTACAGATATGTAGTGAATGACAGCCCATATGCCAGAGATCTTAAAATCAAAAAAGCATGGCCTCATTCCAAAGAGGAGATCAGACAGCTGATCTTAAAGTAGTAACATTTTAGGAGGGAAGAAAACCATGAGACACATCAAATATAGCATTTGTACCCTGTACTATCCCCATCCCCAGGGATTTGTCTAACTATCTTACAGTTGCATCTTCTGATGCTGTTTTTGGTGGCCTGTTCCATACACAAATTACTGTTTTCATAAAGAAATATTTCTTGAACCCTCCTTAGCATTTGCTTGTTGCTTAATTTCAGTTTGCACACCTTTTAAGACTGTAACCCCTTAAATAAAACCATATTCTCTAATCAGTTCTTATGGATGACTCCCATTGACTTCACTGGGCATTCTGCACACTAACTGATGTATTGAGATATGACCTATGTTTATGACATCCACCTTATCTGTACTTTCAGAAAAGTCAATCGTATAGTTTTTAATCCTCAATTATTTCTATTTAAATTGTTCTTCCTATCTGTAGCCTCTGAGGCCCTTTATTGTCTTTGATAAAAGGGCTGAACTCACTCATTTAGCATCTTCAACTATTTTAGGTTATAGACAAAGTTGAAAACATATGAATAAGGGTTAATTTGTATTGATTTCCCCACAAATGTTTAATGATGTTAACAAGACCACCACATGACTCCCAGGTGTTGCTGGATGGTAGAGGAAAGTACTGTTCCTTTAATGGAACATTGCCATAATTCTAATCCATTTGTGCAACCGCATGCCATGACGAGGGGCACCATAGAAATGGGTGCAATATAATGAGTTATGAAAATGGAAATCCAATGTTTAAAGAGAAGAGTTTGAGGTGAGTGGGCAAACGAATTTGCACAAGCAGTCTGAATTTGGATCAGATCAACTACTTGAAGGATGTGAACATTAACAGCCAGACAGTGGAAAGTATTTAGGTGTTTAACTGCCAGTGGGAGTTAGGTGCCTAACACCTTTAAAAATCTGGGCCCAAGGCCCTAATTTAGCAAAGCACATAAGCAGGCGCCTAACTTTAGACATGAGTAATTCCATGACCTCATGAAGCACAAATTAACTTATATGTATTTGACTTGAAGTTATGCACCTACTTAAGTATTTTGCTGGGCTAGAAGCCTTAGCAGAATAGGAATTATTTAGAGTGTTACAATATGACATAGCACTAATAGTTGAAATCAAGGGAAAATTTAAGATAGATATAAGAAATAAATTCCTATACAGGAGGCTTGTGTACACAGTGCTTTAATCTGCACCAGAGGGGTGTAATTGTAGTGCGCGCTAGCATGTAATGCCCATATGGACTCTGCTGGCATGCACTCAAAACAGGACTATATTAACTCACACCAGGGCATTTTTAATGTGTGCCAGCAGAGTGCACACAGCCCAGGAAGTGTGTGACACGCCAGCGTGCACTACAGTTTACATCCGTCTGATGCAGACTAGAACACTGTGTAGACAAGCCCTGAGGTTCATTAGATTGAGAAATAGACCCATCAATAGAGATACTTGTCCTTAGTTTAAACAAAGCACTAGAAAATATAACATTGGGACGTGGCCCCCATATGAGGGAACTGTATCAGACAATGTAATGCTGTATGTGTTTTCACTCTCCAACACAGCAATCCTAACACTATGTTTCCAATTCAACTGCATGACCAGTAAGAGATCAATTGGGAGAGGGATATAATTGCTGATAAAACAAAACTAGACTGATGGCACCCTAATGAACACAGAGGGAAGAAAAAGCAGTATTTTTCAGATCTTCCTTGCAATTGCGTTGGCACATAACATATAAAGGTTGATAAGAATTCAAGTTGGGGATTGTAGTAAAGGCAAGTGTAATTGTTTGTGATTAACCTAGCCTGCAGCAAAGGACATTAGTGGTGGCCAGGCTGCTGTCTGGAAAGTTTGAACTATTTCAAATACGGTGGATTGCTTTAAATCAAAGCTATTTAAAAATCATGGATTTTAATCGGCAAGCAGGAAACATTGATTTAAATAATTTTAATCGTGTCTTGCATTTATACTTCTTAGTTATTTTCCTAAAGAAGTTGATTCTCTCATTGGCTGGTACCCATTAAAATATGATGATTTGCATCTAAATATAGCTTTTACAGTTTACACTTTTGCTAACCACAAGAGTACACTATTTCTATACTCATTTATTTAAGCAATTATAGCTTAAGCTTACATTTTTTTCAGATTCTTAATTTTTTTTAATGTTTTTATTATGTTAGAAAATAGTGAAAGATACATTTCTTATTTAAGTAGATGATTAATTTTTACTTGTGATATGTGTCAAACTATTTGGATAGAAATTCAAATGCAATTAAAAATGCACAAAAACAGCATTTTAATTTTTTTAATTAAATCCAACTACCTTAAATGTGCTGGAAACATAAGAAAAAAGATTATAAAAACATGTTTCACATTTAAAATTAACTGATTTATTAAATAAAGAAAATGCCTATAATTAGAAAACTGTTTGTTTCTGGTCACCATGTACTTCAAGATTTTAGAAAACAAGGTTACTTACCAGTAACTGTTGTTCTTCGAGATGTGTTGCTCATATCCATTCCAATGTAGGTGTGTGCGCGCCCCGTGCACAGATTCCCGGAACTTTTTTCCCTAGCAAGCCCCGCATGGCCAGCTCAGGCGCCCCCTGGAGTGCCGCGCTCATGTCGCGGTATAAAGGGCGCTGCTGGCTGCGCGGGTCCCCAGTCCCTTCTTTCTGCCAACTCCGACAGCGGGGACGGGGGGTGGGTTTGGAATGGATATGAGCAACACATCTCGAAGAACAACAGTTACTGGTAAGTAACCTTGTTTTCTCTCTTCGAGTGATTGCTCATATGCATTCCAATGTAGGTGATTGCGTAGCCGTACCTTGGAGGAGGGTAGGAGTTATCGGTGACCTGCTCTAGACAGCACGGCTCTGCCGAACCCTGCGTCTTCCCTTGCTTGTTCCACGATGGCGTAATGCGACGTGAACGTATGGACTGACGACCAGGTCGCTGCCCTGCAGATGTCCTGCAGGGGAACCCTCTCTAGAAAGGCTGCGGAAGAGGCCTGGGCCCTAGTGGAGTGTGCTCTCACCGGCCCTGGGAGGGGTACTCCTGCCTGCTCATAGCATGCTTTAATGCAGGCAGTAATCCACTTGGAGATGCGCTGGGTGGAGACAGGCAAGCCCTTCATCCTATCCGCCACAGCCACGAAGAGCTGTGTCGACTTCCGGAAAGGCTTGGTCCTCTCGAGATAGAAGGCCAAGGCTCGCCTGACGTCCAGCGAATGTCCCCTCCTTTCCTCCTCCGACCCATGGGGTTTGGGAAAGAACACAGGAAGGAAAATGTCCTGGTTACAGTGGAACTGAGACACCACCTTAGGCATAAAAGCCGGGTGAGGCCTCAGCCGGACCTTATCCTTATAAAAAACCGTGTAGGGGGGCTCCGAGGTTAACGCCCTCAGTTCGGAGACCCTTCTGGCCGAGGTGATAGCCACTAGGAAGGCCACCTTCCATGACAAGAGTAGAAGGGAGCATGTAGCCAAGGGCTCGAATGGGTGACCCATCAGCCCGTTGAGGACCAAGTTGAGGTCCCAGGGTGGCACCGGGTCCCGCACCTGAGGGAAAGTCCTCTCCACCCCCTTAAGGAACCTCACCGACATAGGGTGAGAAAACAGGGAGCGGCCCTCCATGGGTTGGTGGAAGGCCGAGATGGCTGCCAGGTGGACCTTGAGGGAGGCCAAAGCCAGGCCCTGCAGTTTAAGCTGCAGTAAGTACTCCAGGATGGCCTGAATAGGGGAGATGCTAGGGTGTAACCCTCTCACTTCTGCCTACCCCGAAAACCTCCGCCACTTAGCTTTGTATGTTACTTGCGTGGACGGCTTCCTGCTGCCCAGGAGGACCTGTTGAACCTGCATGGAACAGGCTCTCTCTCCCTCCGTCAGCCACAAAGTCTCCAGGCGGTAAGGTGGAGGGAGGTCAGGTCGGGGTGCAACAATCTCCCATGGTCCTGGGAGATCAGGTCGCACCGTCTGGGTAGCGGAATCGGTTCGGTGATGGAGAGGTCGAGCAGCATGCTGTACCAATGCTGCCTCGGCCACGCTGGAGCAATCAGGATAACGTCCGCCCTGTCCCTCTTGATTTTTAGGAGGACTTGGGGCAGGAGCGGGACAGGGGGAAAAGCATACATTAACTCCCCTGTCCAGGGAACCAAAAAGGCATCGGACAGAGAGCCCGGCTCGCGACCCCTGAGCGAGCAAAACCTCGGGCATTTCCTGTTCTCCGCTGTAGCGAACAGGTCCAGACGGGGAGAACCCCACCGTTGGAAAAGGGAAGCCACTATGTCCTGGTGTAAGGACCATTCGTGGCGGGGAGAAAAATTCTGCTGAGGCGGTCCGCCTCGCTGTTTCGTACCCCCGGGAGGTGAGAGGCAGATAAATGAAACCCGTGTCTCACCGCGAAGTTCCAGAGGTGAATGGCTTCCTGGCAAAGTGCCGAGGAGCGTGCCCCCCCTGCCTGTTCATGTAGAACATGGCTGCCGTATTGTCCGTAAGGACTTGGACCACTCTGCCCCTGAGGAAGGGGAGGAAGGCCCTGCAGGCCAACCGGACCGCTCTGAGCTCGCGCACATTGATGTGCAGAGCTCTCTCCTCCAGAGACCAAAGCCCTTGGGTGCCCTGATCGTGAGAAATGTGGGCTCCCCATCCCCGATCGGATGCGTCTGTGATGAGCGTCACAGATGGGGTGAACTCTCTGAAGGGGACGCCCATCATCACTTCCCTGGGGTCCCTCCACCAATCGAGGGACGACAGCACCTGTGGGGGAACCAGGACCACTCTAGTTAGAGAATGCCTGTGTGGTACATACACCGAATTCAACCACGCCTGGAGAGGTCTAAGCCTCAATCGGGCCAGTCTCACTACATATGTAGAAGCCGCCATATGTCCCAACAGCTGCAGGCAGTGCCTGGCTGTCGTCATGGGGGACAAGTGGAGATCCGATATTATGGCTGCCATCGCCTCAAATCTTGCTTGAGGCAGGAAGGCTCTGGCTTGTACTGCATCTAACCTGGCTCCAATAAACTCAATACATTGAACCGGAGTGAGTGTGGACTTTTGCTCATTGATAATCAGCCCCAGTCTAGCACACAAGTCGCGTGTGAGGAACAGACTATGTCTCACATGGGCACTCGACCTCCCCCTGATTAACCAGTCATCCAGGTAAGGGAAGACTTGAACACCTTTACGGCGCAGGTGGGCTACTACCACAGCCATGCACTTAGTAAAAACCCTGGGTGCTGAGGAGAGCCCAAAGGGTAGGGACCAAAACTGATAATGGTGTCCCGCTACCACAAACCTCAAAAACCGCCTATGGGCCGGTAATATCGAGATGTGAAAGTATGCATCCTTCAAGTCCAGGGCGGCATACCAATCCCCTGGGTCAAGGACCGGAATGATTGTGGCGAGAGAGACCATACGAAACTTAACTCGCCTAATATATCTATTTAGGCCACGGAGGTCCAGAATGGGCCTAAGGCCTCCCTTCGCCTTGGGGATTAAGAAATACTTAGAATAAAAGCCCCTGCCCTCTTCGGCCAGTGGGACTTCCTCCACTGCCCCCAACGTGAGGAGCGACCCAATCTCCTGCACCAGGAGCTGAACCGAGGCCAGATCCCCAATGGGGGACAGCCTTGGGGGGGTGTTGGGAGGGGAGGTTGTAAGCTGGAGGGCATACCCTTTAGCAATCACCTCCAGGACCCAGCGGTCCGTAGTGATGGCTTCCCATTCTGAAAGAAAAGGGCGAAGCCTGTCCCCAAACGGCCGACCAGGATCCCAGAGAGAAGGAAGAGTACTACCCTCCTGCTCTGGGTCAAAAACGTTTATTAGCCTGATTACCCCCTTTTGCAGGCCCATGCTGGCCCCTCGCAGAGGACCCCTGGCGGCCTCCCCTGCTGGGACCGCGGTAGCGCTCACGACCCCTCCTCTGCTGGGGTGGTCGAGGAGCCGGCCTGGGCGGGGGCGGTGGTTGCCCTTGGACCTGCGGTCTGGACTGCTGCCTGGAGGCCTGAGGAGTATACAACCCCAGAGACTTCAGGGTGGCCCGAGAGTCCTTGAGAGCGTGGAGCTTGTCGTCTGTCTTTTCCGAAAACAGACCCAGGCCATCAAACGGCAAGTCCTGGTTAGCCTGCTGAACCTCTTGAGTGAGGCCAGAGGCTTGAAGCCACGAGCAGCGGCGCATCACCACCGCCGAGGCCATTGCCCTACTGGCTGTGTCAGCCGCGTCGCTAGCCGCCTGCAGCGCAGCAGTAGCCACCGCAGATCCTTCATGCAGAACCGTGGAAAAATCCGCCTCCTGGTCAGGGGGCAGCTGGGAAGCAAACCTCTGCATCGAGGCCCACAGGTTCTTATTATACTTCCCAAACAAGGCCTGGTGGTTCGCTACTCTAAACTGCAGCGCCGCAGTAGAGTAGATCTTCCTCCCGAACAAGTCCAGCTTACGGCCCTCCTTGTCCTTAGGGGTGCTACCCTGACCCCCTGACGGTCCCTCTGGTTGGCCGCATCGACCACCAGAGAACTGGGCGCAGGGTGGCTGTACAGAAATTCAAAGGGTTCCTTGGGGACATAATATTTCCGTTCCACCCCCTTAGAGGTGGAAGGCAGGGAGGAAGGGGTCTGCCACAGCTTCCTCGCTATCTTCATGACATTGTCATGCACTGGCAAGGTCGCCCGGGAGGGTCCCAGAGAGCCCGAGGGCCCAAAGAGGGAGTCCTCCTCCTTAGACATGAGCTTAAACTCCATGCCCAAGTTCTCAGCAGCCCTCTTTAGGAGGTCTTGGTGGGCCCTGAAGTCAAACAGGGGCCCTTTACGATCCCTTGCTGCTGCCTCATCCGGTGACGATGAGGAAGAGAAGGGTAGGGGTGCGGAAGAGGGTCCCTCCCCAGGGTCCGAGTCCTCCGAACCCTGCTCATGAACCTTAGGGGCCGGGGGGACTGGGGGGGCCACCACTGAGTGCAGTGACACCGAGCCCTGGGGCATAGAGGCATTCCAGGGTCCCCAATACGGCCACTGCCAAGGTCCCTGGGCCCACCCCGCAGCCTGCAGGGAAGGCTGATGGAGCCGCACCGCCCTAGTGTCACCAGAGCCCCCGTGCGTCGCTTATGTCGCCGACGCGTGGAGCGGTCCGATGAGGACGACGTGGACCGGTGCCGACGTCTGCGGTGCCGGCGATGAGAGGAGGACGGGGACGACGACGACGATGCACCCGACCTGCCCCTGCGGCGAGAGGACTTGCGATGCCGCTTGCCCCCTCGAGACCGAGAGCGGTGCCGACGATGGTGACGCTGAAGGGAGTCCAGCCGTCCCGAGGTCGGTGCCGGTGCCATCACCGGTGCCGGTTGCAACGGTGCCATCATCGGTGCCGGCTGCAACGGTGCCATCATCGGTGCCGGCTGCAACGGTGCCAGAGCCGGCAACAGTGCCGAAGCAGGCGTCGGTGCCGGGATCGGCGGTGCCGCCAGATGTGAGTCGCTGCCTCTCGAAACGACCGACAGTGACCTCGATCGGTGCCGGGACGGGCTCCGCACCGTAGATCGTGAGCCCGAATCCCGGTCCCCGCTCGAATCGGAGCTGGATCTGCGGCTCCGGCGACGGACTCGGGACCGCCCACGGTGCCGCAGTGCCGAGTCGCTCGACGACCTAGAGTCGGAGCTCGGAGGGGAGCCGACGCTCTCCACCCTCCGTGACCGTCTGGCAGGAGACTTAGATTGGGAGCGTCTCCAACCACCGGGACCACCCAGCGCGGGTTTGCCCCGAGACGCGGGTCCCTTGTCCCTCGGCCGAGGGGGGGACGGAGGCGTGGGCAAGGCCATGAGGGCTCGTGCCGCAGTAAACGCCTCCGGCATCGACGGCCCTTGCAGGTGCACTCCCCCACTACCAGGAGTCGTGGGAGGCAGCCCGCATGGAGACCCCGGTGCCGGAGTAATCTCAACGGCGCTTGGCTGGGGCGTCTCCGTACTTCCTCCACCCTGCGTGGGCCGGAGGGAGATCTTGGGTGCGGCCGAAGGCCGTGCCGTCTTCTTGGCCACTTTAGAGGCCCGCGGCAGTGCCGAAAGCGGTGCCGGTGGGGGGGCGCTCCGCACCGACGACACACTTGGTGCCGACGGAGACCGGGACGGCTCGGAAGCTGGACGGAGCGCCAACTCCATTAGAATCGCCTTTAGCCTCGCGTCTCGTTCTTTCTGGGTCCGAGGCTTAAAGGACTTACAAATCTTACATTTGTCTCGACGGTGTTCTTCTCCAAGGCACCGGAGACAGTGGTCATGCGGGTCACTAATAGGAAAGGCTTTAGTACACAAGACACAGTTCTTAAAGCCTGTGGACCCCGGCATGACTCCCAGCAGAAGAGGACCCCGTCCGGGGTTCTAACTTGTCACTACAACTACAAACTAACGAACTCTATAACTACTACTATAACAAGAAACGTTGAAAACAGTCAAACAACTAGGGAATGAGCTACTTGCACACAGCAAGAGGCGATAGTTCCAGTAACCGTCACAGGCGGAAAGAAGGAACTGGGGACCCGCGCAGCCAGCAGCGCCCTTTATACCGCGACATGAGCGCGGCACTCCAGGGGGCGCTTGAGCTGGCCATGCGGGGCTTGCTAGGGAAAAAAGTTCCGGGAATCTGTGCACGGGGCGCGCACACACCTACATTGGAATGCATATGAGCAATCACTCGAAGAGAGAACTAGTAGATCTCATTTATTTTTATTCATAGATTGGTAAAGGAAAACAAACTCTCCTGCTTTTGCAACTCCCATCTGATTTCTTAACCTTGAATGAACTAGTCATTGAATTGAATTAGCTGAATAAACTAAAATGAAGAAAATATTCTCTCTGCACCTGCAGAAGAGGGTATTTCTGGTTTAGCACTTCAACAAACTGTTTCCAGGTGGTTAGATAGTGACTTCCACAAGTTCAGTAGTCTGACTTTCTTTCAAACTGGGCAGCAAACATGTATTGTTTATTATTTTGTATATTTAGATGATTTTATTATATAATAATAAGTTTAGGCCTTAACATCAGTTGTCAATTTTACATTTAATTTTAAATAGGCTAATTTTGAAAAATAAGCCTTATTTAAATCAAACAATTCTCATTTAAATAAAAAGCATCTGTTGTTTTTTTTTAAATAACTGATTTTGATCCACCCTCATTTCAAACAGGTGTTGGAACAGCGGATGCAGAGCTAAAGCATGAAAGAAGTTTGTCTAATTAGACAGGCTTAATATAATAACAGTACTTTGCAGTTATGTAGAGCTTTCCATCCAAGGATCTAAAAACACTTTACATACATTAATGCATTAAGCTGCAGAACATGATAGGGTGATTGTTATTCCTCTTTCCTGATGGAGAATCTGGCTACGGCTCAGTGAAGACCCGCTCAGTCGATCCAGAAATCGACGTACTAAGACCACCTTCACAAGTGGCGTAGCGCTGCATCGACAGGAATGCGGTTCCCGTCGGCACAGTGCAGTGAAGATGGCATGCAGAAGAGGAGCAGAGAAGTCGACGGGAGTTACGCAAGTTTTTTGCTTAGCTCGCGTAACTCCCGTCGACTGCTGCCGAATCTTGGAGGTAAGTGTAGACAGGGTCTCTGAGATACAGAGAATTTGTGACTTGCCTAAGATCATATAGCAAATCTCTGGGAATGACAAGAATAGTCCAGGCTTCCTGTCCCATAATAACTATACATTCTGTTCTTTGGGCACCTAGAGACAGCATTACCAGCAGGGTGACCCGCTTGAGAAGGACTCCGCACAATACAAGGGCCATTTGTCTGACAGGGTTTTGGCCTTAGCATGACTTTTTTCCTGCAGGCTTTTTAAAATCTGATGGAGATACAAGAAATCAGTGAATGCATCTGCTCTAACTAATGAATGTGAATCCTGATTTTTTTTGAAAGGATTAGCAGCCATAATTGGTCAGCATTAATTTGCAACAGGTTGTCTTGTGGGGTGTGAGGGAAGAATGATGTGTAAGAGCAGCCATCACCCTATTCCTTACTTTTGCATTCGTAGAGCCCTACCTCTGTGGTATCCTGACATAGGGGATGAAGGAGGAACATGCCAGTGAGTGGGTACTTCCCCATGTTGTACCTCCATAGGCCATAGCTACAGTTTTCCATGCACAAAGCAGAGGGAGAGCTGATCAATAATGTTTAATCAAACCTTTGTAACCCACTGATTCCAAGGTTAGCCAGAAACTTTCTTTATAAAGATATAGGAGATATTAAAAAACTCGTTAGATACTTATTCTCTACGGGATTGCACCCTGCAGATTAGTGCATTAAGTGGTAACAGGAGAGTCCCTGAGAATTAAAGAGCACACATCTAAAGAACATGTAGGATACGTGCAGCTTTTTGTTTGCTTTACAAACAAACAGAGGCAGGAGGAAATGGTTTGGACTTCCTAAAAAAGAACCCCAAAAAACAAACACTCTGGTCCCTTTGTTTATTATCTTAATGATATGTTTAATAGGAGATATCTTGGTTACAGTCACACAATCCCAGTTTTTTACGATGGCACACAATTTAAATATTAGTTTTAGGTTATGGCCTTCCTAGAAGGAGCTAATAAGTAGCCACTACCAATTATCTAAGCAACCCACTTAATTTGGATTTGACAACTGCACCATCTCATGCAAGTTTCATGGGCCTGCTGGATCAAAGTCAAGTTTTGATAGATGCTGATTCCACCCCCCCACGCATATTGACTGGGGATTTTCAAATCCACTGTAACTTTAGTTATTAGTAGCAATATTACAGTAGTGCCTTGAGGCCTCAACTGCCATTGGAGACCCATAGTAATATAAAGTAAGGGTGGAGGAACAACTTCAGATAAAATCCTGAACCTTCATGACAAACCTCAGGTGAAAAAATTTTGACGTTTAAGGGAAAATGTTAATTTTAAGAGATTTTTTTTCATTTTTATTTTCATTTCCTCTGCTGTTCCTGGTCTAGACTAGAAGTGAAAACCTCAGAATGGCTATAGAACTTGTTCTCATGGTCTATCGAACCTGAGCAGAAGCAGGAAGTACTGCAGATCCCACTTAAGAACTTGTTCCCATGAGACCTTCGGCCCATTCTGCAGATTCGTATTTTCTGATAGTCTGAAGAAGCATGTGAACTTCTGAACCATCTCCCCTTGCTGGGACAGAGTCCTCAACAATTGTGTGCATGGGCACAGCCTGCCTGACCTGAGGAAAGATTGCCCAATATCCTCACGTTTTGCAGGGAAGGAAGGCCTTGCTCAAACTCCACTGATATAATCATAATAAAGCAGACACTGATTTAGAAACTAGTCTCAGTGATCAGTGGAGCCAATCCAGTAATTTTCTCTATTGAGTGAAGTCTGTCTGCTCCTCAGAACCGTGTACTTAAACTTGGAGGGTTTGCTATCTGCTGCAAGGGTGTGTCTATTCTGGAGCTGGGAGGACTAATTTCCAGCTTGAGTAAACATACCTAGTGCGCTAAAAATGAGAAGTGTACCTACAATGGTGCAACAGGTTAACTACCCCAAATACAAAGTCCTCCAAGACCCTAGATATGTATTCAGGCAGCTGGCCTGTCCTTCTCTCTTGCACCGCCAAGGCTAGGCTTCTAATTTTAGCATACTAGCTCAATCAGAGCTAGCATGGATATGTCTGCTTGAGCTGAAAATTATACTTCCAGCTCCAATGGAGACATACCCTAAGAAAAGCCACAGTAAGAAGAATCGTCTGCATCACTTTAATGCAAAATACACAATATTGGTTTTGAGGTGCAGACAAGCCACAGGCTGCAGTTCCCACTCAACATAACAAGTTAACATGAATAATGCTAGTGGCAGTAGCACCTGCTACAGAAACCCACAATCTACAGGCTCTGGAGGGGTTCTGGGGCAGTTGTGAAATCATCGGCATGACATGTATTATGTGGCATCACTGAGTAGAAATAAATGATCCACGATAGGTTCACAATGTACTGACTAAACAACAGAGAGGAAACTCAGTTTCCTAGATCCTTGGTGGGAACAGCACACATAGGGGAGCACTAGACCCTATGAGCTCCATTTCCATGACAAGAAAGAAACTTCAGTCCAGTATTATGGCTTGCACCTCTGGGAGAAGTTATGCAAGTTTTAGGCACTGCATGCCAAGGGTTCTACAAGTGAGTCATGTGCCTTAAGAATAGGAATATTTACAATTTCCCAACTTCCATGAAAGCTGCACTGTGCGAATTCAACTCACACAGACTTCCAGTATGAGTATCTGAATTTCTGGATAGCAGGGTGTGGCAATGACATTTTTTGTTTAACTGGAGCAACATCTGGAAACTATTTATTTCCTTTGTAATGTCACAAATTCATTAAAGGGACAACAATATCTAAATAACATAATTCAGAAGTGGTATGTATTCATCCTGGACGATGCAGTCATGGTTAATTAGATTTTTAAAAAGCAACCTATTTTGCAACATACTCAAAATTTCACCACTGCAATACAATACAAATTCTAATCACATCTCAGTTACCAAAATTATCACCTCTGCTTGGTATAGTAGCAGGTTGTATTACAGTTATTAAATACATCTTCCATTAAACAGCACAAGTCTTTAAACTAAATATTATGAGTGATTTAATTAATAATAATAATGGACAACCTTGTTGGCAATGTAAGCAGACAAGCCAAGGGCTGAATAATCATGGAGACTGAACTACATCATCTTTAAAGGTCTTTCCTTCACTTCAGTGTTGAGTCACAATGGAGCACAGGAAAGTTTATACTGAGGCTCTTGGTGCTGTAAAGAAGAGAAGGCGGAGGTGGGACATGATAACAGTCTTCAAATATGTAAAAGGGTTATTATAAAGAAGATGGTGTCCCATTACAGTTCAGAGAAATAGTAATCAACTTAGTTTGCAACAAGGGAGATTCAGGTTCAATGTAAAGGAAAACTTTCTAACTCTAAGGGTAGTTAGGTACTGCAATAGGTTACCTAGGGAGGTTATGGAATCCCCATCATTGGCAGTTTTAAAGAACGAACACCTGTCTAAGTATACTTAATCTTGCCTCAGCATAGGGTGGGGTTATGGGGCTGGAGTAGATGACTTCTTGACGTCCCTTCCAGCCCTACATTTCTATGATAAAACTACATTAAAACAAAACAAATTACAAATTCCAGCCCCGAAAAATTAGGAAATGCCAGAATTGAGAATGCCTGTGCATCCTTAATTTGGCCCCCTTCTGTGTATGCATTTTGATACAGTCTTTATTTACAGGAACACACTATTTTTTCCTACAGGATCCCTGCCTCATTCAATGTTTAGGATAGATGGTGCCTGTGGAATGAGTAACTTTACTAATTTCCTTCGGGGCTTTTCTATGGTGCTCCTCACCATAGTATCTGACTGCTTCACAAACATTAATGAATTTATCATCACAACTCTTCTGTGAGGCAAGGGAGTATTATTATCCTCATTTTACAGAAGGGAAACTGAGGAACAGAGATTAAAGTAAAAGTATCCATTAATTTTAGATCCCCAATTTAAGATACCTAGCACCTGATTTTTCCCCAGAGTATTTAATATTATATAGCACTTCATGTGTTCAAACCACAGCTCCCACCGACTTCTGTTGCAAGTGAGAGTGCTCAGCACTGCTGCACATCAGACCCAGAGTCTCAAATCGGGCACCCAGAAAATAAGGAACACAATTAGTGACTACTTGTGAAAAGTTTGATTTACATGAGTTGTCCAGCAACATGAGGAAACTTTGGCAGAGACAGGGATAGAATCCATTTCTCCAGGGTGTCATTCAACTACCTAAAGCATGAGACCATCCCTTCTCTTCTTGCTGGCCCTTGCCTCATTCACTACAACTTCTGCAAAAGCAAGGCAGGTGTATTATGGACAACATATCTTTGGGGATGAAAACATTCAGATCAATCCATTCTTGCTCTTTAGCAGATGCTACTGTGGACAATAAATGACTCGTTTTTACGTGGTAATTTCATTATCTGTGCAAAGTGGCTTAGTGTAAGACCCTCCCTTATTAGATGACTCCACATTAGTGATACATAATATCATGTCTGCCAGCTGGTGGGTATAACCATTAAAGCCCAATTAACAGAGTACCCCCATCTGGTGGCTAGATTTGCTGTGAAAACATTGTGCACCTTGCAGCTGAGACTTGAACTGGGACATTTATCTGGTCTCCTTTGTTATAGCTACTACACTTAAAGACTGCTACATCAAAGACTCCACTAAAAAAACCTAAACCATCCTATTTTCAGGGGTTTTAGGGCCAAGTTTTAAAGACAGTCCATCTAAAACTTAGCATAAAAGGTTTTAATTTGTTTATTTGTGATGGGATGCAGGAGAGAATTAAAGAAAACTTTTGGCCATCTTTGGAGGACTATGAAAACGGAAGGAACTTGAGGCTAGGATTTGGGAGAGTGCAGAGCTGCAGGGACAACATGCTGAGGGAGTGGAGGGCATCAGCTAATAACTCTCTGAACAATGTTTGGAGCAGTCTGGATGGGCTGTGGGAGGTGCATTTATGCTATTTCAGCTGGAAGGAAGGGCACTGCTTTTTGGGACATTCAAGAGAGTGGGAGGTAGAAAGGGAATCCTGACAGACCACACACCTGTTTAGCTCCGATATGAAATTATACCATGGTATTTGAACTGTTTGATATGTGTGGAGAAGCTGTAAATGATTGGTGGTAATGCATAATCGCTTAAAGATATAATTCCTT
Source organism: Emydura macquarii macquarii (assembly GCF_026122565.2). Classification (NCBI taxonomy): domain Eukaryota; kingdom Metazoa; phylum Chordata; order Testudines; family Chelidae; genus Emydura; species Emydura macquarii. Next base: position 1,821,582 of record NW_027131105.1, on the reverse strand, counting down.
CCCTATTAGAGATGAACAAAAACTAAAACCACTCAAATCCCTAAACTTTGAAGATCTGAATCAAATGGTAGCAGCATCAATCCTAATTTTAGCTTTAGAAAACCAAAAATATTTCCTGTTTTGCCCACCTTTGAAGATTATATATCATTTTTATATCAACATATACTGCTATGTAAATACTCCATATACGCTTAGAGAGACATGCATTCTTTTAAGGCAATAGGGTTAAGAATGTGACTTGGACCAGTTAAGAATCTATGGTTATGATGCTAAACAATTCCCTTGAGCTAGCCTTTGATTAAACAGGAAAAATGAAAGTTAAATTCATTCAGTGGCAAAAACAGGTGCCTTGTGCTGCAGTTAGAAGTTTCCGTAACAATGAGAGGAGCACTAATTAAAAGCCAATTAGTCACGGACATTATTCTGAGGTCCAACACTTTGCAAACTCCCAGCTCCTGGATTTTCCCGCTCTCAAGCTGCCCATTATCCTCAATACAAAGGCCTTAAAATGAATGTGGACTGTTCGACTATCACTATGGAAACCTTGCTATGCTGCATGGTACACAAATGCTTCCCAGGAATCTTCAGAGCCACTTTTCCCTGTGATCTTTGCCCCCCACGAATGTGCAGTTTATTCACTCTCCTCTCTATTTATGAAGCCTAGTTAGACGTTTTATGAATACTAATGAAAAATAATTGAACCCACCATTTAAGAAGTGTAACTTCCTCCTATGAGAATTTATCATGGCAACACAAAGTGTCATGGTTGGGCTACTTAGTCCCACTTGCTGTAAAGCTCAGACACCTCCGCAGGTTCAAAATTAGTGCCTGCATTTTGTATTACATTTTGCTGATGCATAAATAACTTTTGAAGAGGAAAAACTGTGCTCCCTGGCTCACACTTCAAATCTGTCCAAACTCCTAGAAATGATGGAAGTGGTCATGTTTTCTATCAGGAAATGAGCCTTTCTAGAGCTGTGTGCAGTCAGTACTGCAGCATAGTACTTTTTATTCAGGGCTGAAGAAATAGTATTTGGCCTTGCAACATATATTTGGGGAAACAGAGGCACTGAGGTTAAGAGACTTGATGCAAGCCCCAGAAGTTAATGTCTGTTCTGGGATTTGAAATCTAAAGTGCCCGATTCTCAGTCCCCTGCTCAGAATTCATTTTTCTTTCTAGTTTCACAGCTGACATTCCCCAAAATAACAAAACAAGACATGCCTCTCCCTGGTTCATAGCTTGGGCAGAAAGATCAAACAAACACTTTGCCTGTTCTGCTCTCCCCAAGTGTTTCACATTAGAAGGTACCTGATCATATCTACGTCCTTTCATCCCATCTCAGGATTCTCAGTACACAAGAAGCTGAATTTATCTTAACTTTGTACTTTAGTGAGAATGTTCCTTAGTGAGAACTATAGGAGAGGAGTTCAAGAATCTCATCTAAGCAGAGACAATCAGTAATGCCAAGCCATGACAAAGCAATCAGAGTTTTATGGGAGAGGTTATTTTTCATTAGTAAGATTTTGGATGTACAAAGGGCTGCAAGCTAAATTAAAAACAGATCTCCAGATTTGAAAACCATAGCTATCAACATTTTCCCTTAAACAGCACAACACTCACCCACGTTTATGAGAATAGATTTTCATGCTAGCGGAAGATGCTCCATGGTTTACAGGTTAAAACCTTAAGCAGCAAACATAAAAGAGTGGCCTGCACTATGCTGTAAATGTAGAAATAGCTTTAGTATTCTTTAAGACCCAAAGGGGCCCTGTCATAAGGCAGGGCTTCTCCTCAGGTTCCAAACACACACTCCCATGGCTCAGTCTCCTATATGAGGCTTTATTCTCCAAATTAGGGTGACCACCCACATGTTCCCAGAAAACCTGACAACTGGTACTTCTGGGAACAGCATGGGCCCACCCCTGCCCCCGCCCACATGACCATACATGGTGCATGCAAGGTCACGCTGCATGGGGGATGCCATTTTCAAGAACGCATGGCCATGCCTTACCCATCTGCCTGACCTTGCACATCTGCAAAGTCATGCCGGCAGGGGCAGAGCTCTGCGCTGTTCAAAACCGTATCCCCCATCTAGTACCAGACAAAACTACATCCAGTGTTGTCCCAGTACCAGACAGGGGACAAACCAGCTAAAAAAAGAGGCCATCCAGTTTAAAACTGGACAGGTGGCCTCCACAGTCCATACACAAGCAAGTAAATCGAACAGACAGTCCTTTAGCCCACCCTTTGTAGTAGGGTTTTACAGCTTCCCCTCCCAGGAGGTGATCCAGCCTCTTGCATTTTTCCTCTTCCAGCCAGTTCTCTTCCCCTTCTGGAACAACAGGTCCTGCACCTCTGGCCCCTTGCGCCTGGATTTAGCTCCTCTCCTGGCACAGCCTGCCCCAATCAATCCTCCTCTTCCTGCCCTAGGACAGGCCTTTATAGCCCAGGGTAGCCCCGTCCCCTTTAATTAGCTCATATTGGCCCAGCTGCTCAGACCCAGTGGCACTGGGCTCACGGTACTTACAAGGGACCAGGTACCCTGTGATACGCCTCCCCCTTTTCAGGAAAAAAAGCCTTGTTTTTTGCTTTGACCTGTGAGATGCCTCCTTGGGCTACTCCTATCCCCTCTCCAAGGGAAATACGTTTCTCACAGACATATTTCAGAAAACATTCCATATAAAATACTCCAGGGGCCCACCTCCAATGTGGACTCCTACATTTTTCCAAACCAACCAAAACATTCCCTGCATTTATTTAACAAACATTCCATAAAACAGTTCACATTACACAAACTCAGATACAGCACAGAGGGTTCCCCAAGTCCCATGGACCCTAACCAGTCTCTCAGGAATAAACCCATAATCCCAGTCCTTCTAAATCCTGTGCAGTGGGCCAGGGTCTCATACGCAGCCTCACAGAGCACAGTTAATATACAGTCTCATCTTCTCTGCCTGGACTTGGAGCTCACTGCATCCACAGGTTTTTCAGTGTCTGCACACAGAATTTCTAACTCAGTCTCAGATTCATTGACCATGATTAAGCATCCTCTTTCCTCCTGCCAGTTGTTCTCTTTCTCTCTCTCCCACTCATGCCTGGGGTCCTGTAAACCACATTCCATCACTTCTAATTGTTCTGCAAGCTCCCCAGCCTTCAGGACAGGAGCCACAAAACAGGTGTTTCTTGTCTCCCTTCCGTACTGGAGCCCTGCTTCTACCATTGGCCCCTTATCTGGTCCTCTACCTGTTGTTGCAGCCCTATCTAGGTCCCCACAGCATCTTGTTGGGATTGAGACTCTGGGTTCCTACCAGCCTCAATTCCCTGGTACTTTTCTGTCTGGAGCCAGGCCAATTCTTGCTCCAGGATTAAGCATTACTGTTTCTTTCTCAGCCTCCACCTGAACCCAGGACAACTCTTGTTCTACACCTACTAACTGCGTAATAATCTTTTCCCATAGGTCCTTACCTCCTACAATTCTTGTTGGCACCTTTTAAGCTGCTCTTGCAGGCCTTGGGGAGACTCCCACACTCCCTTTCAAACACACCCCTTTGCCATCCTTACTCAGTTTTCAGCCCCTCATTTACTTTTCCAGTCAACCCCAGACTCTCCCTGTCCTGGGCTTATGTTCTATTTCCTGCTGCACGAGGGCTGAGAAACCCACCCAGTCTCTCCCCAGAATTATCAGCCACTGTAGCTTCTTGACCACCCCGATGTGCAGTTAAGATCTCTGGCCTAGGACCTCCAGTTCAATTTCTGCTGTGGAGTAGATATGGGTCTCACCATGGATACATTAGATGCGTACCAGATGTTGGTCTACCTTGTTTATCCTTGCCTCGTTTCCCCAGACAAGAGTGCACTTACAACCTGAGTCTATGAATTCCTCAATTACTGCTTCTTCCAGTCTAACTGAGATCATGTACAGCCAAGCCCCCTAACTTTCCAAATGGACCCTGACCTTGGTCTGGCTGTATTGACAGCCTAGATAATCTCTTTCTCACACACGACATATCTGAAGAATGCCAGAGGGCCCCCTTGGCCATCCTGATGTGTGTTTCCATTAAACTGGCAGCGACCTGGCATCCCCCTGCAGCTCGTGTGTATCCCCCAAGTTTTGATCATTTCATGTCTTTCCCCCTAGGGAGCTTCCCTGGGCCACCCCATGTTGGGATCCTCTCAATTTGCCATATCATCCAGCCGCTCGTCTCCCTCAGCCTCAAAGAAGGCCTCTGCTCATTCAACAGCTTCCCACACTGAGGCCAGCTGAAAATGCCTTACCCTGCTCTGGCTCCTATAGGTAGAACCTTTAGGAATGGCTCCAGGACAATCTAGTCCATGATCCTTTCCATGGAGCTGGTCTTGGGGCAGTGCCACCAAGCTGTGAGGTCCTATAGTTTCTGGGCCACTGCCCATGGTTTGCTCCTCACAGAAACAGACCAACTCAAAATTTGTGTTTATATGCCTCCGGACTTCAGCCTAAATTGGTCCCAAATGGCTGCAGTCATACCCAGATAGGCATTCACCTGTTCATCACTGGCTGCCCCGTAAGCTGCCTATGCCTCACCCATCAGGAACAGTGCGATGTTGCCACCCACATCAATTCCCTCACTGCCCTCCCCACTCACGCAAGTGTTTGGAGAAAGGCATTGGGGATCAGCTTCTGGTCCCAGCCACCCACAATCAGCATCGCCAACCATGTTATCTAGTGTCCTTAGCCCAACTGTTTATGTCACCATTCTTGAAAGTGGGCTTCTTGCCACCTCTGTGGTGCAGCAAATTGTGTCTCCTGATGCTTCTGCTAGTTTGCCATCATTTGCATGAGCAGAGCCTCAGTCTACTGCTGCCCTGTTACTAATAGATGGATCACCTCCTCCCTTTTTCCCCTTAGCCCCCAAACTATGTGGGGACAGTCAACATTGCAGGTGCAGCTTTCTCCTCACAAGGCACAAAGGCCCACTTCACTCTTCCTTTGTGCCAAGGCCCTATTAGGGCTTCCCAAATGTGAGGCATCCAGAATTACTAGTCATTTTTTTAAAATCGTGGCAACAGTTATTACACAATTAAGAGGGCAATAAGGGAACCTGGATTCATTTACAGATGCTAGTGATTCTTCCTGCTCAAAAGGTTAGGGAGATGCCTTTTTGAAACGTTGAAGCTTAGTTTTGTTTTAGCGATTTAGAACAACATTTTAGTTTCTGGGATTGCACAGACAAGTAATTTAAACAAGCCTTTCAATAGAAACCTTTAAGTAATCCTTCAATGTGTTGCCCTACATATGAATGTTATGAAAAACACATCTAAAAAAATGAATATGAAAATCACTTGGATATTAACTGAAAGTTATGCCACAAACTAACCTTTCATATATCATAACCTAAATGATTGAAATCTACAACAGTCCTTTAAAATAAGTCAGTTAGTCAATCTTATCATGATTTAGTACAGAACAAATGGACAGGCAGGTCCCATTCTGAAGGTTACCATCGCCCTCTACTTTAATAGGAAAGCTAACTGTTGCTAGGCTAAGGATCACTGTAAATCAAATGAAATACATCATTAGTTTTTGTACAGCCAACACTACTCTTGGGAGCTATTTTTTTGAGCAGTTTTACTCAGCTATTTCCCTAATAGACAGCTCTAAATAATGCCCTTTCCTGTTAAATTTTGATCTACTTGCCTGGTGTACAGAGACATACACATACGGAGCCAACACTGATGTAGTTTCTTAGAAACTGACAGCAGCTGTGTTAGAGTGAACAAAAGCTCTCCATAATACTTATCTTTTTAACTTGGCACTAGCCTTTTCATTACTCCATATGGAGTTTTGTTTCTAACACTTGAGTAGTTGCATATAACTGAGAGAAGTGTTTGAAAGGCTTGTACGAAAAGATCATGTTACAAAACTTGTTTGAGTAGGACCAATTTTCTAAGTGTTTTACTCTCATTTTCTTTTGATATATATTTAAGAGTTAAGAGCAAGAAATATTTAAGCTTGCATGGAAAAAAATCCAATCCCAAGAGATATCTGGAGAGAGCTAGATTTAAAGTAAAACTCCTGGGTTTGGCTTGTGTTTATATACATTTAAGAAAGAATTTGTGAGCTGTGTACTGTCTCTCAACAGGTAAACTGTAAAACAGCAGCAATGAATGGTTTAAGATAGAAAACATCCTGGAGAAAAATATTAAGTCTATGTTTGTTTGTTTTTTAAATAAAGCTCTGGGAACCTAATTCTTGAATGTGAGCAGCCAAGAGGCAGTGTGGTCACTGGAACATAGAAATTGCCATAATGGATCACACAGATGGTCCATCTAGTTCCATATCCATATTCAGAAAGTGGCCAATATCAGATGCTTAGAAGAAAGGAGCATAATGGGATAATTGGTCCATAAGGGACCATGTATTTTTTGCTCTTGTATTATTTTAGATGGTAAATAGGAGTGCCTAAATTACCTTCTCTATACCATTCACTATTCTGCATACCTTTGTCACATCCTGTTATTCATTTCCTCTCTACAGTAAAACCCACTCTTTTCAATTGCCTCTAATTCCACTGCTGCTACATCCTTTTGGAGGCAAGGTGGCCAGAATTAAATACACTATTCCAATAGTGAGGTCTGTTACCACGGATTAATACCTTGCATTACAATATTTTCAGTCTTTCACTCCCATTCTATACACATTGTAACATTTTGTTTGCTTTTTTGAATGACAGCATCATGTTGGGCAGTTTTCATTTCGCTGTCCACAATGACCCCCAGATGTCTTTCATAAGTAGTTAAATACATTTGGAACCCTGCAGTATATGCCAGTACTTCAAAATATTCCTTCTAATGTATATTATCTTGCATTTGTCAACAATGAATGTAATCTATCATCATGCTGCCTATTCACTTAGTTTTGTCTGAAGTTCTTTAATCTTCTCTGGCCAATGTCTAATCCATGAAGGTACCTTAGTCACAGGATTTTTGAAAATCTATTCTATTAACTGGTTTTCTTTTATCTTTTTGTTTGTTTCATGCTCAAAGAATTGAAACAGACTAGTAAGCCATAATTTTCTTTTGCAGAAGTTATGTTGGTCACTCCCTCTTATGAAACATCTAGATGGTGAGATGTAAGTCCAGTTCAGGGTATAGTTTCAACCACTTTATCTTAAGGCAGGTTCACCCCAGTGCCTTAAAAAGCAAATAGGTACAATATCTGTGACCCTCCAATCTTCCAGGATAATAGCTGATTTTAATGACATTATTAACAGTTCAGCCACTTCATTAAGTACCTTCCGAACTATAACACCTTGCTTTTTAATTTGTCACTCTGTTCTAGCACTTCTTTTGATTTCTCAGTCTCTGAAGTCACCTTATCTTTGTTACCTGAAAGGGGTAGAACGTACGCTACCTGTAGGCATTTTCCTTAAAAAAACATGTTCAGGTTAGCTGAGCACCAGGTTAGTTGCCTGATGTACTAAAGGTTAACCTTGGCTCTGCCACTGCCTTGCTGCATGGTCTAGGGCAAGACAATCTCTCTGCTTCAGTTTCCCCATGTCTAAAATGGGGGTAATACCTGCCTTATGGGAGTTGTATGAGGTCCAGTTTGTCCAAGTTTATGATTTGAATCTGTGAAAAGCAATAGCAGTGCTGAGTATTATTGTTAATATGACACTCCATTCAGTCATCCCAATGCAGAGGATCCCTCACAAAGACCTAGAGATACTTACATCCCCTCTTAAACTTTTAATGTCAGCACTAAGCAGGGATTAAGTTCCCTGAAGGGCCTTTCACCAACTCTGCTCAACAGGGTGAATTTCAATCTTGGCCCAGTGCTTAAGCATGTAAAACTGACATTTATAAGCCTAAGCACCAATATAAGTGTCCAACTGCAGGATTTGCTGCCCTGAGTAGGGGCCCACGTTGGAAAAATCAGGCACATACTCAATCAGTGTCAGTGGAGAAGGAAGATTTTATGGTCTGAGTAGACTGTGTCCACACATGTTTTACAGAGGTCTTGAATTTTAACTAAAAGCAATAAGTAATGTTTAATTATTAATGCCTAAATCCAAAAATAGTTTAATTACTAAGAATTGGAGAAAGATGGAAAGTCTTTTAAAACTAGCCCTCAAGGGCTACGTTTAATAGGCACTGAATGCAGATGTTCCTGTGCTTCCAAAGCATGTCTGAACAATTTCATTTTAGCAGAATGGTTAATGGGGCAAAGCAGCCTCTGCTGTACACATTCACTCAGCGTACTAGAAGTTTACTAAAAGTCCACCTTATTTTGCCTTTTCTTCTCTAGGTCAGAGATTTTGAAGCTTCAGCTTCCTTCACAATGTAGCACAGAGCAAAAAGAAGGAGCAGCACTACCAGCTGGAAGATACTGTTTATCTGTTGTGCAACAAGATCGAAGTTCACCCACTGGGGGAGCAGGGACATCAGACAACGGTATAGAGAGTCCTTATAAGTAATGCAGAATCCTTAGTTATTCTATTTCCTCCATGATTTGTCAGATTCTCAGCAGACAAACTAATATTGGTTTTAAAGATTTTGAACAATCAAAGCCACACACTAATCCTAATGAATTTTGAAACCTTAAACAAAAAGTCAGTTTCCCCTCAAAAAAGTCCTATGATTATTAAAAATCTGAACATATCACTTGTAACTAACACTTGAAAGAACTGCCTCCTTCATAGAATTCACAGACCAGAAACCTTTTTCTTGCTTATTTTTGAGGTCTTAATTTCTGTAGGAATAATACCCAAGAACTTCAAGTTACAATCAGTTCCAAAGAAATCATTTACAGTTAATACACAGACTCCTTGAAAACAACCTTCTCGCCATGTCATTTTGAAATGCTCTGACCTATTTAGCACACGTAACGCTAACTATTGCTACATGCTGTTTTGTTGTAGTTTCCCATGGGGTTGCATGTATTACAGTTTGAAAGTCTCGTAAAATCATCAGGTCTCCAAAGACTGACTAGTTAATAATTATCCAGAATACCACTGCTCTTCTACAGAGAAAAGAATTATAGGGACCTTGGATAGGATGACAACTTTGGCTCATTTACATGCTGTAATGAGGAGAGCCATTTATGAAAACTGTCTTCTTATCCTAAGGTCCTTCATCCTGGTAATGGTTTATATGCCAAGTAAACAGCAGTTGCAAACCTAGAGCTTGAATTTCTCTTAGTGGTATTGAACCCCTCTATAGCCAGATGAAGACAAATGTCAGGCTGCTTAGGAATTCACCATGTGCAAGAAATTGTTCTGCTAATGAAGAAAAGTATTGAGAAGAGATTTGGAGGTGAACTGCTAAATTTGAGGTCTGAAGTGTATGCATGTAAGTGTGATGCAATAATGCCCTCCAGAGATAGAGAGAGATGTCATCAGGGGTCCTTGATTATAAAAAACAAACAGGTATTTTGTTCTGCTAGAGTGCAGCTGTGCGTATGGGTGTCTGTTAGGTGAGTGGTAATATGGAGTGCTTCTAGCGTGATTTTATAAAGGCATCTCTGTACTGTTAATTTGAGTTGAATTCAGCAAAACAACCAGCATAGGCCTGATTGGACTGCTTTGTGGCAGTGGCTCTGTATGGCCATGTGGGAGAACTTAGGCTATGGCTTCCCTACAGAGCTTGCACCGCTTTAGCACTGCTAGTGCAGACTCTAAGTCAACAGGAGAAAGCTCTCCCGTTGACTTAATTACTCTAGCTCTCCCATTGACATAGCTCTCTTCACACTGGCACTCAAGTTGGTGTAACTTACATCGCTCATGGGGATGACTTATTCACACCCCAGAGTGACATAATTTATACCGATTTAGTGTGTACATAGTCTTAGACTAGGTTGTTCAACTCCACTCAGGAGATGGGTAGTTCAGACCTTCCATTGATCAACATCTCCAATAGACTGAAGGGAGGCACTTGAAGTCTGCAAGTGGTGTCCCATCCAGTTCTCTGCTGGAAAGATGATGGCCTTCATACAGGCTGTTAATGGTGGGGGTGAGCTGAGAGAGGGTGTAAATCCTCAGGTCTCCCATTGGAACACATTTGCATCAGTGAAAATATCTTTACTAATAGACCGAAGATCTGTATGCATTCACAGCCACACAATTTTTACATGTGCTATTTTAAAATCCCAAAATCCTTGATGAAGAGCTGACCAAAGATTTGCAAAATATTCATAATGAAATGCAAAAATACTTGAAATTTCAAAGTTTTCCACATATTGTTAGGAACTCAAAAATGAGCCCATTTTCACGTAACATTTTGCTAAGGTAAGCACACTTCTAATGCAAAGACAGGCCCCATGTCTAAGCTCAGCCTAAAGTAATGTATTTTTGAAGTTAAAAAGGCTTTCCTATCAAGAACGATACAAAAAAAAAATCATTTTCATACCTTTACAATGTGAAAATGAACATTTCTCCAGTAAAGAACAATTTAGATGTGCAAGGCGTGACCAAAAAAAAATCACTCAGAATGAAACTGGAAACTTCCACAAATAAAATTAGTCAGCTTCACACAGCCGTAGGGTTAGCAGGTGAGATGATTTTATTCATTATACATGTACTTCTATAGGTCTTTTATGAATTTTAATTTCTTATTGCAGAAGAGTATTTGTAACTATGGTTGAACAACATCTGATTAGAGAATTAGATTTCACAAGTCTAAGAAGATCTGTCTTATGCAATTTATATGGCTGTTTGGGATGCCACGTAAGAGTTCACTTCTCTCTCTGGTTTCCAGTCCTAATAACCATATGCGGTAAAGGACATGTAAAAGGTAGCGTGTTGTGATGACAGCAGTGGGTGTGTAAGTGAACAAGTTCATTCAAAGAAAATGGCATTTCCATGTGTGGAAGATGTGCTAATAATGGTTCAAATGTTCAGGCATTAGGGCTGCTTGAAAGTTTGTGTCCCCTTTTCCCCATTTGTAAAGAGCTAGTCTGTGTATCTGCTATGCCATATGCATCACTGACTACTGGAACAAAGATAACAGTCTGCAGGTCTTAAAGGAACTTTGTTGTTCTGTAACATCAGTGGCTCATCAACTATTCTGCTACCTCCACAGCCACTGTAATCCCTGATCGCTTTTCTGTCGAACTCCATTAGCAAGACAATATAAGTGATTATGCAAAAATGTGTACTACTAATGTATCACAGATTGCAGATCTGAAAGGAATTCTCTCTTTTGGCAGTATGAAGAGTTCTGAAAGAAAAGCAGTTCTAGAAACTTGCCTAGATTAAGGATTGCAATACAAATGTACAGTGTAATATCGCATGGAACCAAGGTTTATCCCTGTTCAGCAGATGAATTATTGATTGTGATAACCCATAAATTAGGTAAATTGGACTTCATTTGAGGGCAAACTGGATTAATTTGCCTATGTCCAGTATTTAAAAAAAAATTAGAGACCAGGCTGCCTTTTTTAATTGTAGAAAATATACTTGACAGAGGAGCTAGTATCATCATATCATTTGGACTTGCAGCCAGGTGAAAGATGACTGTATTGGCCTATATGTGCAACAGCACTGCCCTCTAATGGATAGAGTATAGTATGTCAGACTTACCCAAATGTTTGTGATTGCCTCTATCCCCTATTGGCAGAAGGATTGTAAACAGATTACATAATAATTTGGTTACCATATTTCAGGTTCCCAAAAGAAGGATACTGCGGGGGGTGGGGAGGAGATCTGGAGGGGTTACTTGCGCCAGGGGTACTCACTGGAGGTGGAGGGGGTCAGTGTTGCTCCCTTTCATGGTGGCAGGGCAGTTGGCACAAGCCAAGGACACAGCAAGAGCCATCAGTCAGCACCTCCCTGCAGGACTCCCTCTCCAGGGCTGGGAGCTGGGGCCTGGAAGGGTGGGATTTGGCAGCTGTGGTTTTCAAGGGAATGGACCAAATCAGCAGCAGATGCAGGAGAGGGAGCAATCAGGAAGCAGACCCATCGGGGCTCTTTCTGAGCAGCAGCTTTGTCTGCTCTGCAAAAACTCCAGACATTTCCTGTTATTCTTTGTCTGCCCCAGGGAGGGGGGGGGGACAGGGTGGGAGGATTTTAAGAAGACTCAATAAAGAGGCTGTGTCCAGGAAAACCTGGACATATGGTAACCCTAATAAGCCCTATCACTACTGCCAACTAATGGATATTGTTCTTAACTTGAGTGGAAGAGGTCTGTACCTTGAAGCAGATGGCTGAATTTTATTTCCTGGGCTGTATGTACATTGTACAGTCAGTTGTAAAAAGCCCATGGACAGCACCCTACAGCACAGTTTGGGTGCCAACTGCAAAGAAAATTCAAGTCCGCAGACAGATTATTATAAAATCTTCCACTCTCCCCCACACACGTACACACAGAAGTAGCTAAGATTAGAACTCTGGTTCTTCAACTCCTTTATTGACTGTTTGACTTGTTAACTTTGTGGGACAAGGTGGGTGAGGTAATATTTTATTGGACCAATTTCTGTTAGAGGAAAAGACAAGCTCTCAAGCTACACAGCTCAAAAGCTTATCTTTCACCACCAGAAGTGGGTCCAATAAAAGCTATTCTCTCACCCAACTTGTCTCTCTCATATCCTGGAACCAACAAGGCTACAGCAACACTGCAAACAATCGCTAACTGCGGAACCACTGCACTTCAATGATCTGATATTGTATGGTATTAAAATAAACAATTAAAAATTAAAGCCCATGTCTAAATTGATTTAAACGGATGTCAATTCAGGGATTGATTCTCAGAACAAAACTATTGCTGATGCCGCCCACTAAATATCTGTTTCTAGTAGATCAAATCTTAGAACTGCTGATTTGATCTCAGATGTTGCTAAAAAACTATGGAAGTATTTCTATGCTATTATGCGAATAGGCCATTTCCCTCTTAAGTATTTTAGATTTTGAAGTGATTCACTTTCACCTAAATAAGAGGTGTTGAGAATTAAATATCCAAAAGGTGATGAGCATAATCAAACTTTAGTTCAAGCTAAGTAGCTGTTCTTTTCCCCAGTGGAAGATCACATGTTCCGTTCTGTGGAGGGCCAGGCTGCCTCAGATGAAGAGGAAGAGAAGTGGATAGGAGACCAGCAATCCCAGGTGGCTGAAGTGAAGAAACTTCTGGACAGGGTGCCCTGTTGTGGAAGTGGGTATGTTTCATGGAGATTAGTACTTATCCCTTTTTTGTCCCACTGCAAATTGTATTGCATGATTTAAAAGATTTCAGAGGTATTGTGGCTTCAGTATGAAACTGTAAAATTATTTCAGTGAAACAAAAGACAAGAATCCCTCTATGCCTACCCTCTGCAGTCATAGGAGACTGACTATATGTGATATACCCACCTGATCCTAATAGGTATTAAGGGAGGAAAGTGAAAATTGGGGAGTGGAAGGGGAAGTATGTGAGTGTGCCTGTACTTTACTCAATGCTAGAGAAGAAAGTAAAAAGAAAGCCCAAGGTCCATGTGCCAGAGGGAAATTCTTCCCAACATCCACACCCCACATCACATGAATCACTTTAGCTAAATCCCATCTTCAACTGCACTTGCCATTAAGATTTAAAAAACACACTGCGTAAACCATCTACATGGATTAGAATTCCTTCTGGGAAATCTCCCCTTACTTTCCAGAAAAGAGATCCTTTCTGTCATAATCCTCCTTTCCAATAAAAGCCATGGATGAATAGTCTGCCCAGTCTCTTTCAAGGTGTACAAATGTAAAAGCTGTTAGTTCAGGCACCTCAGCTGATCTCAGCTTTCGACTAAGAGGAGATGGGAAACTAACACAGTTGGGACTGAGTTCCAGAGGGGTAGCCGTGTTAGTCTGTTTTCAGCAAAACAACGAGAGTTCTATGGCACCTTAAAGACTAACAAATTTATTTGGGCATAAACTCTCGTGGGCAGAAACCCACTTCGTCAGATGTTGGGACCCACTTTGTCATAGTTGGGACCCAAGCCCTAGGACATCTATAGGTCAAAGCCACTAGTTTGAATTTATGCCCTATGACATATTGTGATGCCAAGAGAATAGTAGAAAGCCAGCCATAGCTCTTAAGCATATTGACCTTAGCTGGAAGGTTTCATTAACTTTTCTTTTTAAACATAGATGTGATGACAAAATGATGAAGACACTGATGTCTTATTTTGGTAGCACCGATAATGACGACCATGAGAACGTCACTATGGAGCTAGTGGAGAGAATCACCAAGTTAACTGAACAACTTGAGATGAAAAGGCACGAAGTGATAAAACTGGAAACTAACATGAAAGAGGTAATAAGTGTTCAACAGGCACAATAGGATGTCTCAGTATCTTCACTTAATCTTATTTAAATACACAAAACCTCAGCTACTCGTCTGTGTAAATGCCACCCGTCTTTCCATGATAGAAATATTTAAAAGTAATGAATAGAGAACATGGTCTGGAGAGTCATCTGTACAAGAGAGTAGCAAGTAAGTAGTAAATAATATCTTGGTGCAGCTGGAGAGGGAAAAGGGAGAAGGAGCAAATGTGGCCATAAACTGCATGATTGGGTATGTAAATTCATGGGTACCTATGCCAGAAATTGGTTAATACTATAAAAATGTTCTCTCCTCACATTGTTTTAGTTTAATTTGTTCCAGAGTTTCATCTGCTTCACAACCAAAACTGGCTACTTTATGCTCAAAAGACATTTGTGGACTTCAGTGTTTTTGGAATGATTTTATTAGCCAGTCTGTTTAAATTCATAGCTTAATTTACAACTTTTCTGCATGTTACCACTCAGTGGCTTTATCAATATTTCAGTTTCAAGGACATGCACTTTTTCACCCCATAATGAAATATGAAGGAGTTTGCTTAAGGGAAAAAATGTGGAAAAAGAAAGAAAGTCATACTTGCACCCTGTACAGTGTACTAGAGATAGTATCCAGTGTACAGACCGTATTCAAGGATAATTTATCCATGTAGTACTACCTAGGTTAATGGAAAGCTTTGCTTCTGTGCTGCTTAAACACCAACCACATACATTTACTCTGTTCTTCCTGATGATGGCCATGTTTACCTCTTTTCCTTGCCTTCCACTCACACTTTTAGATGTATTCATCTTCCCTTTGCAGAGCTAGGAATGTCCTGTTGTCAGCTTTGTGACCTCTGCTGATGAATCAGAGTTCTGTGTAACATGCTCAGAAAAGATCCATGATAAATTTTAAGTATTTATACTAGAATTCCAGAACAAAAACATCAGCTAAACATCAGCTAAAAATCATAGGGGAAAAAGACCAAGAAACTTCACATTGATTGTAGCATAATTATGGATTTAAAAAAAAAACAAACACAAAAACAAACACAAAAACAAAACAAAACAAAAAAAATATCCCAATATAATTTGCCTTTGTAATCGCAGTCCATTAGATTATTTGCAAATTCATCCACTGTTTATCAGTGGTATGAAGGCACAGTTTTAGTTGGTTGAGCTTGCTGCTGCTGCTGCTACAAAGCTCTTTGGCAATGAGTGATGGTGACCTTTAAGGTTCAGAGATCAGTTTAAAAAAGTGAGTGCTCACCTGAACTACTTAAATGTACAAAAAGTGGG
This sequence comes from Emydura macquarii macquarii, assembly GCF_026122565.2. Taxonomy (NCBI): domain Eukaryota; kingdom Metazoa; phylum Chordata; order Testudines; family Chelidae; genus Emydura; species Emydura macquarii. The sequence continues at coordinate 1,806,036 of NW_027131105.1, read as the reverse complement.
CAAGAAAATGCTTAAGAATACTCTCTCTCTCACCAAATTAAATACATTTCCTGATATAATAAAGAAATCACCAAAAACAAGTTGTCACTTTCCATGATGTGTTGGGGAAGCTAGCAATAGGTGCTGTTAATTAGATTTACAAAAACAATTCTGAAAGATCACACAAACAGCAGCAGCAGGCAGGTTAAGAGCAACAGCCACACATATTGACCAATCATTGATCCAATCCACACTACAAAAACCAGGAGATTAAAGAGCTTTTAACTTTGATTCCTTTCATAGTGAGCTCCAATTCTCAATAACTGAAAGTCCAAGAACCATCTACCAAAAGACAGGTAAATGAAGGAATCGGACCTTGCTGATAGACTGAGGAAAACATGAGAAAATTCTAAAGATAAATCAGCACTTTCCAAAGCTTTGTGCTATGAATAAATACCTCAGTTTTGCAAGACCAGATTAATCAAAAAGTAGAGAATTAATTTACACTTGTCAAAAATGTGCACTTGTGTGCAAATAAATAATCATGCAAGAATGTTTCCAAGCATAAGTGAGAGTTTGCACATTTAGTCATGTCTACATGTGCTTTTTTTCTTTCTTTTTTTCCAATAAACACACAGATGGAAGTTAGCCTCCACGTTTGAGACTGGTCCACAGTCTTCAGATATGGCCAATTCAGTAGCAGATTCTATACCAAACAATGATGAACATAGAAAGAACTTCCAGTAAGAAACTAAATTGCCAGACAATATATTGTTACAGGGCCGTCTGATCCGTCCCGGTCGCTGCGGCCCTTCCTCAGGTCCAGACTCCGGGGAAGGCCCCAGCGCCTTCCTAAATGGGGGAAATAGAATCTTCGGACGAGTCGTAGTCCGGCCCTCAGGCAGGGCAGGCGAGCAAGCAGTCTATCGCCCCTGGCCCTCAGGCAGGGCGGGCGAGCAAGCAGTGGGTCCGCTCTCTGGAGCGGTAGGGAGGAGGAGGCTCTCCCGGGGTAGCTAGGGAAGGGGGACGCAGGCCCACCTGTCTCCACTGCATCCCAGCCCAGGGCCCTAGTAGTGGCAAAGGCATTGCCACTCAGTCGGCGGGGCTTCCGCCGCAACACGCCAATGGGGCTTGCCCCTGTCCCAGCCACTGATTATGGCTGTCCCTGGGCCACTTCCTCCCCGTATCCCCAGGTACCTGGTTCGTCCAGGTCCTCGGGGTCACTCGGTCCGGGGTAGGCCTGCCAGTCCCTCCTCGTCCACGGGGGGGCAAGGTGGGGAGCTCCTCTAGGTCACAGTGCGCAGGGAATGGCTTAGCCTCAGGCAGCTCTTCCAGGTCCTGTCCTGTCTCTGGGGGCTCGGCCTCAGGCAGCTCCTCCGGGTCCCGTCCGGCATCAGGGGGGGAGGGTATCTCCCATCCAGGTTGCTCAGTGGTCTCGGTCCAGTCCCGGGGATCGGATAGCTCCGGCCACTCACTGGGGCCGGGTGGCCTGGTCCAGCTACAAGAAGGCCCTACCCAGTCTCCAGTCCCGGGCCGGTCCGGGGATGGTCGGAGTCTCTGCTCCGGGAGGCGAGCTTCCCTGGTATCGGCCTGGCTCTACTCTGGCCTTGGACTAGGCCTCAGCCGGCAAGGCAGTACGTCTGCCTCCGGCAGCAGTCTCTCCCAGACTGAGCTCTGGGGCCTGTCTCTTATACTGCCCCTTCCTGTAGGGGCCCCGCCCCACTGTCGCTGATTGGGCTGGCCGGGCGGTCCTATAACTGCCCAGCCTTTTGGTTGCCAGGCAGACTGGCCTGCTGGCCCTATCACAGCCCAGCCTCTCTGTTGCCAGGCAGATTTGTCTGCTGGGCCTGCTTCAATCCAGCCAGGCCGCTGCGGCCCTTCCTCAGGTCCAGACTCTGGGGAAGGCCACAGCGCCTTCCTACAATATTTATCCATATCTATGTCCTGGTTTTGTGCTTGGGTTTTTCTGTTGCACTCATCACGTTAGTATGTGAGCATCTCGTAAGCAGTAATGAATTTTGCCTCAAGATCACCAATGAGGTAAGAAAGTATTATCCCCATTTCACAGATGAAACAGAAATTAAGCAACATGCCCAAGGCCAACCAGAAAGTTAATGTTAGTGCTGGAATGGAACCCAGAGTCCCAGTCCAGTGCCTTAACTCTAGATCATGCTTCCTCCATATTTAAGTTAGGGAACAATCTACACTTTATCATCTAATTTGCAACAATTGGGGTTAGAGAAGATGATAGGCTACATCTGTATGAAGGAAACCAACTTGGAGAACTTTTTCAATCTACATTAAGACACTGTCTTTAACTGCTGAAGGAACAGTAAAACACCAAAATCAACCATAGACATCTTAGATGTAAACAAAATGGACAAGGGGATGAAGGGAAATTAGCATTTATTTCATAGGTGACAGAGCATCAAGAGGGAAGAACTTTTCTTGGGAAAGTTAGTATAATAGCAGCAGGCTGGGAGGTACAGAAGAAATAGCACCATAGGCAAGGCTGAGACAAGGAGGCATCAGCAGAAATAGCCAGTGCTATTCTGAGCTGAGTACCTTGTATGTGCCATCTATACAAACTAAAGCAAGTGAATGTGACTGGACAGTTCAATGCTGAGTGGGCAGAATTAAAGTGGTGCGCAAACTAAAGAGAAAAACTTGAGCTTTTCCCAGAAAGGTTTGTTTAGTGACTGAAGGTGAACAGCGTGGGGTCTGCTGCCTTTCAGTAGCGTGCAGCAGAGGACATACAAAGTGTGTGTGTGGTTTTTCACCGGTGTGGCTAAAAAGACAGGATGCTCTGAAAATCTCTTCCAAGTGGCAGGTTTTGTTCCTATGTTGTAGATGCAGAGGGCTGTTAGGACATGGGTTCAGGATAGCTGAGGACTGATGGGCACCTACTCGACATTTCCGTAAGTCGTTAGATACCTCTGTGTGAAAGAAGCACCTGTTGTCTAAAACATTAGGAGGGTGGTACAGAAGGAGATGGTCAGGGGGGCTAGAATATTGGGGAAATGTCCCAGAAAATTTTAGAAAAGACCAGTTCCCTGATTAAGCAGATAAGGATCTTCCCACGCCTCCCCCCCCCCCCTTTTCATTTATATATTTTCTCTTTCATTGTACTGATGTGTGGGGAAAATGTAGCTCTGCTTCATGTGTTTGGATATGCCTGTAGTGGGCAGCACCTATGATATGCAGGATATCTGCAGGACAGAAAAGGAAAGGAGGAACTCTGCTAGCTGAAAGAAGCAATAAGTTTAATTCACAACAGACAATCCCCTTTCCCCCCAAACCTCAGCTATCATTAATGAGGTCTTAGCCTGACTGCTGCCCCACTGATGGTGATGATGTTGGGTGTATGTACAGACAATGATTAGTTTAATTTGCTTAGTTCCTGTAAAATGGGTGTTCAGTGAGGAATTCTCAAGTCACTGTTTTGCAGATGACAGACTAAATCATCCAAACTGCATGTCGTTCTGTAAATTGGCGGAGCTGGAGGTGCTCACAAATTAAAGTCCACATGGGGCTAATGGAAGCAGCTAATTTTTAGCTGATGCCAGATCAAGTGCCAATTAAAACATACTTTTTAACAGAGTCACAGAATAAAATGACCTTCTAGAAGGATTCTTTGTGGAGCAAGGATTCTCTCACTTCTGAAGTCTGACACTCGATCTTGGAAGCGGGGGGAAGAGTGACGTTCCTGTCCAACTAGTAAATATTGATTCATATATTTTCTGCCAAATAAAATCTAAGAATTGGCTGTTTGGTCCAAAGCCTTACAGTTACTCCAGTTCATTTCTCTCTCAAAAGGAACCCCACTACAGCTAGAACTGCAATAAAGATGACAACAAAAGGGATTAATAGAACCAGCAAATACGAAATTTATCCCACAGGATTTTGTTAGTAAATTCAGTAACAATAAATATATTTGACTTGTCTTTGCAACAAATAATTGCAAAGAATGAGAATATTTAGGAAGGCTGCATGCTCTGCCTGGTCCTGGTAAAGAATGGGATATGCGGTTTATTTTTATTTAATTAACTGAAGGCTCTTAGTGCTCATGAAAGTCAGAAATTAATATTTAAACTAAACACTTTTTCAGTATCATAGAATCATAGAAGATTAGGGTTGGAATGGATCTCAGGAGGTCATCTAGTCCAACCCTCTGCTCAAAGCAGGACCAACCCCAACTAAAGCATCCCAGCCAGAGCTTTGTCAAGCCGCACCTTAAAAACCTCTAAGGATGGAGATTCCACCACCTCCCTAGGTAACCCCTTCCAGTGCTTCACCAACCTCCCAGTGAGAAAGATTTTCCTAGTATCCAACCTAGACCTCCCCCACTGCAACTTGAGACCATTATTCCTGTTGTGCCATCTACTACCACTTAAAACAGCCTAGTTCCATCCTCCCTGGAACCTCCTTTCAGGTAGTTAAAGACTGCTATGAAATCCCCCCTCATTCTTTTCTTCTGCAGGCTAAGCAAGCCTAGTTCTCTCAGCCGCTCCTATCCTCATACATCATGTGCTCCAGCCCCCTACTCCAGTGTTTCCCAATCGGTGTGCCGCAGCACACTGGTGTGCCCTTAGGCCTGAGCAGGTGTGCCACGGAATTTTTTGAAAAACTACTTGAGTTCTGAATTGCCTTATGAATATTCATAAGTTAGTTTGGAGACTATATGGTAGTGTACTCAATATACTGAAAAGTATCAAGGTGTGTCATGGCAGAAAAAAGTTTGGGAACCACTGCCCTAATCATTTTTGTTGCCCTCCATTGAACTCTTTCCAATTTGTGCACATCCTTTCTGTAGTGGGGGGGCCCAAAACTGGACACAGTACTCCAAATGAGGCCTCACCAGTGCCGAATAGAAGGGAATAATTACTTCCCTCGATCTGCAGCAGCAATAGATGCTTTCCAGGCTCACTTTAATAGCTTGGCCAATGCACTGCATTCCTGATCTGCACTACCTCCCCTGTGCCAATCCTGAGCCTCTGATGAGCAGAGACATCTAACTGTCCATATGGTATGGCCATTTTGTGATGCAGACAAGGGGGCTAACATGAGCTCTGAGAAGCAGAATAATCTAGTGGACTGACCATAGGGTTGAGTGCTAGGAACTCCTGAATTCTAATTCTGGCTCTAACAATGATTTGCTATTCAATTAGTCAGCGACCAAGCAATGCTCTGAACCTGTTTCCACTTCTACCCCCAAAATGGGATTTGAACTTGTTTCTACAGAAATGAAAGAAATTCACTGAGTTGGTTACTATTATTTAGGTCACATTAGCATCTTGGCATTTTCCAACCATCAAGGAAGACAGTTCTTGTCTCAAAGAGGGCATAGTTCTGGACAGGCAAGAGGTGGGAAAAGGGATACAACATACAACCAAAGTGATCAGGGTAATGAAAGGCGCGAGTCCTATTCCTTTACTACAAAAAAAAAATCAGACTTGTAAGTTAAACATTAAGTTGCCTTCCTCCACAATACTACCTTCTTGGCTTTCTTCCACACCAAAACCTAACTTCGATATCTGCATCCTCATACCCTGTCCTCCCAACATTTGACATCCTCCTGCCACTAAATGAGAATTTAACTCATAAGAACAATACATGAAACAAATAAGTAGATTTAGACAATTTCTTGTAAACATCATGGAAGAAGCAAGTCGTGAGGAAGGATTTAAGTCCCTGATTCAGCAAAGTGCTTGAGCATATACTTAAGTTTAAGCATGTGCTTAAATCCATCCCCGTTTAGCAAAGCACTTGTGCAAGTGCTTAAATGAAGAGATGTTACTGCAATTAGTCAAAAAGATTTCCACAAGACTTTGTTCCATCTAAAAATATAGGCTGGTGGCTAGGGCACTTGCCTGAGATGTGAGAGACTGACTACAGAGATTTTGTATCTGTCTGGCCCACTGAATATTTAATTACTTATACAAAGTGGGAACAACTCCAACATGAAAGACCAGGAGATAAATTGACTCTATAGCCTGGTGATTAGGCTACTCACTGAGAATGTGGGAGACCCTGGTTTTGTTGGTTGCTGGCCAGCCCTAGAGATTGACTTTGCAGTAGCTCAGGAAGCTCCTAATCCAACAAGCCACTTAATCACATGCTTAATTTTAAGCACATAAATACTTCCAGACTATCCTTCAGCCTGCTTCAGTGCCTTATTCGATCAAGGCTTTCTTCAGATGGTCTGCAAACCACTGACCTCTCCCGGTTTAAGCATATGCTTAAATACTTTGCAGAATCAGGGTCTTAAATCTTGCCCCAAGGCTCACTTTTCCCAAGATGCTTACAAGAAACTTGCTGACTAAATCACCTACTTATTATTTCATTTAATACGTTTATGTTTTATGCATAGCGGATGGGGTAGAAAAAAGTGTGAAGACAATTGTGGGAGAAGAAGAGAGCCATTATCCTCCTTTGAAAAAATATCATCAGAAAGGCTGAAATACAGAATTCAGACATTTTAACTGTTCTCATTCTGAATAGCCTGGTTACACCAAATGTTGAATGAAATGTCATGAAGTAGAAGAGCAAACGCATTTCCTAGCAACTATTTATTCAGTACCTTAAAGAAATGTAGCAATAGAAGAAAGTAAAGTATTTCACTTCAGAATAGCTTTCTGGAGCAAACTGACATTTATCAGATTGGAGAAGAAGTTAGCTTTACAATTATTGTGCAAGAGGAACAAAAGCTCCAGTACTTTTAATTTCTTGTATCATTGTCCAGATGAAAGGCCCATTGCTAGGTGAACTGCAGCAAAAGGTGGAGGAAACCGAATTGTTGAAGATGGAGCTACAGATGTTGGAGACTGAGAGAGTTAGGCTGTCACTGGTGGAAGAAAAGCTCATGGATGTTTTACAACTTCTTCAACAACTTCAAGACCTGGTACGGCAAGAAAGTAGCCCAAAGAACCAGAGCTGTTTTTGATGGTGTCCCTCCCAAACTAAAAAGGATGTTTGCACCTTACATTCAAATGCAAGGGTTTCCTTACATGCAGGACACAGCTGCACAGCTTCGCCACTGGGATCATCAGTGTCAATGGTTGCAGCAAAGAGGGAAAACCTAGAAGTTCTTAGGTGTGACTTTCCAACAGAGATTTCCAAACTCTCCCCTCCCTGCAGACAAAGGTTCAGGATCATAATAGTTTTAGATTCTTAAAAAACCCACTAACTCAGGTCTAAGCCCCTCTCAGGGAAGGATTGAGTCCTCCAGAAGAAAATGCATCAACTATTAAATTGATAGTGTCTGACCCACCCAAACACACGGTGTATATCTGAGCAGCTGTTCTTTGGGAGCATACTTGTTTCCTTGCACAGATTGTTCTGTGGTATGAATTTGTAAGTATCAGTCAATACCTGTAGAACCACATCATGATATTTTCACAAAGGCTGGGTGTAGGGTTCTGTATTTCAGTCATCTCCTGGAAGTCAGCCAGGGGCTGACTTTCAACACTGCCCCAGTGATACCTTTAGAAATAAAAACACCCTTACATCAAACTGACCTCTCTCTCCATTTGGAGACTTTGGAGTGCACAAGTTAGGTCTGCTCACCCCCACATCCACAGGAAATATCTTTCAGAACAGGTTAGTGGCAGCCTGACAGTGTCTTCAATTCAGTAGAAACAGGCCTGAGAAATACTTGTCTGATCCTATTGCCATTACTTTAAAGGTACTTGTCTGGCTCACCCCAGAATGCACCAGGCACTGATTATGCACCACTCACACCCACCTGTTATTGAAAAAAGAAAGGAAGGAACATGACCCTTCCTTACATGTCCATAGCTCTTTTAATTCCAAAGCACTGAAATACCAACCTCAGTCTGAAATCACATCATCTGCCACTGACGTATGGTTGGAGCTGGACTGAAATGCAGCACCCAACTATGCTACATAATAGTAGTGCAGTCTTCAACTGCATCATAAGGGGGGCACTAGTTCAGCAAGAAGAGTACTACTTACTGAAGGCGCAAACCTACTTCCTGCAGCACCAGAAATGTGTTTGAGAAGCCTCTCAAAGTACTAACCCAGACGGGGGTCATTTAGTCAATCTGAGCTGATGGAATCACAGCACAAAGTAGCTATTAGGACGGACCCATCACATTTTAGCTTTTATAAAGCTATTTTAAATTCCTGCTTGGGATTGGAGGGGGGAGGGGTAAATGGTGAGATTTAGCCAAGAGACAAGTGAGCTGGATAAGCTGTTGAACATGGAATATATTAGGAGCCGTACGACTCTGCATTGTACTTTTAGAGTTAAATTCCTTGGATTAGGATTCAGGGCATCTCCTGATTTTCCAGCAGAGCTGTTCACTGTGTATTTAATTAGATTATTCCCTCACCTGAGGGCTGGACCATGCCTTAAGTATGCTGGGCTTCTGCTGACTGTAGGGAACAAATGCAGTATCTCACATTATGTTAACTTACTTCAGTGCTTGGCATAGCCAATTTTATTTTCACATCCCAAGTCTGACTTCTTGCTACATGGATCAATAAAAAACCAACAAAGGATATACTATTAAACTGGCAAAGAATGACTGATTGGGATTAATGGCAGGCATAAGAACTTTCCATGTAAAGCCTCTGACACATCATTCACTGGTCAGCAGTCTTGTTGAAAAATCATTCCAGTTTAGGAGATGATCCATCACACAATGTTGTGTGCACTGTTGTGAAAACACTCCTTGATGCTAATCATTGCTGGAAATATGCCTGTGTGTGCTGTTATGTTCCCTAGCTCCAGGACGGTGAGCAAAGATGTTAATGGAAAAAGATGATTTACAGGATCCCCTGTAGAGCCTGAAGAATGGCCTATAGATTCCTATGGAGGGGGTGCCTTAGACAGCAGAGTGAGAAACAGTTACAAATGAATAAGCTTTTAAGGCTATATTCCCTCTGTATAGTCATCCTTATGGATATGCATCCCCAATAGGACACAAGAGCAGGGACCTTCTAAAAAGCCATGCCAGTCTGGAGCCAAATGAGCATCCTCTTGTGGCACCAAATGCTCAGAACAGAGGTTATCAAAGGGTCATGCAGTCCCAGCCACTTGAGTTTGTTCCTGCTTTCTCTTCTAAACCCAAGGGCTATAGACAAGTAGGACTCTGAAGAGGAGGGGAAGGTGGATTGGTCCTGTGAATAAGCAGATGCAATAACACTTGAACTCCAGTTGTGGTTAAGTAGTCTTTCTTCTGGGATTGCTTCTGCCTATTCCCACTCCTTGGAGTTTAATCAAAACATCTCGTCCCCTCAGGTAAGTGGGCTAAGGGTGCTAGTTAAATAGACTGCACGACTCCCCCTTCCACTCCCCAACAAGATCTGGATATCAAGGTAAGAGAGTGGTGCTTTCTAAACACCATGTAGCAGCCCCAACAATGTCTAAAATGGAATCATTACAAAGGCAGGCCAGCCAAGATGCCTTAACCCTAAAAACTTGAGGTATTCTCACTAATGTTTAATAGGTCTCACTAGATAGCAGCCAAGAGAGGGCTGATTAAAGACCTTCCTCAGCTGGTTCTCCTGAATGACACATGCAGTAACCTCCCCTAGTTTGTGTGTGCATAAAATGGTATCAAATTTCTGAAAATGGGAAGTGGGGTGCTATTTCTGAGGCCTTACACTCACAATCCGTGTATTTGTACTGCCCATCTTTCAATGCACATAGGCTTTGCATGAGCCTGGCCAGGCCTTTGATAGTCCTGTGCATGCCTTTCTCCTGCTTGCATTCCATGATATGCACGTACATCAGGATTTCAAGGGGCACACGCTTTTGAAAGCTTAGTCCTGTATTCTCCATTTCCCTTTGAACTATTGCAAAGTCTCATAGCAAAGCCATGAACTAAGGAGCAGAGACACCAAAATCTGCTGTTGGTTATGCAGTTTGACTCAAAGCTTGAAAAAGATTCCAAAATAAGATGTCATGTTATGAGGAATGAATTTTGTTTTCATTTTCAAATGCAAACCCATTGTACATACATTTAGATTTTGTTGTGTATATTAAGCTGGTGAAGGAGATAATTGGTCCATGCTTTTTTTATGTTTTAAAGAACATATCTAAGCGAGCCCTGGGGAAAATCTTGCTGAGCACTTTGGAATCCTGTCGTGAGGCCCAACATGGTAAGAAAGTAAAACACTTGGGAAGAACAAGAAGTGTGAAGAATACATTTGTAATTCAGAGTCGCTTGGCAGGCAGATTATCTGCCTTGTAAATAGAGACAGAAAAGCAAAAAAAAAAAAAAAGTCACTCACTGTCAGTTATCAAAGGGAAAATAATTACTGTGGAAGAACCCTACTAAAGCTGAAGGTTTCCAGAAACTGGAAAATGTACATGGAGTCATGCCAAATTCAACCTTTAAGGTGAATTCTTCATCCCACTAAAATCAATAGGAATTGTTTGCACACATCCAAGGGCAAAAATTGCCCACAGGGCTAGATTTTGCCTTCCAAACACTTTCAATCTTTCCAAGATCAGTATGGTTGCACAGGTGTCGGGGGCAGAAGGTGGGCCTCTAGTCTAGAGCTTTTCTTGGCTTGACTTAAAGAAGGTACATAAAGGAAAGCAGCATCTTTCAGTGAAGTCAGTGGGTCAAATCTGCTCTCCTTTAATAGCCTTTCGTGTTCTTGTTATGAAAATTAAACTAGCCAACTCCTTTCCCCAGAAAATAGCTCATTGTGCAGGAGCTGCCTTTGGAAGAACCATGCAGGCTTCACAGCCTGGAGGTTTAAATTTGATTACTTTGTTCCTATTAGCAGAGCTTTTATATTTATCTTTAAGGAAGCAGACGTACTATACCCAGTCAGTTTGCATAGGAAGACTGCCTGTAGGAGCTTTTAATAGGCAGAGAGGGGTCAAAGAAGAGATAATAAAAGGTTAGATGCAGCCTGAGGGTTTGTTCTGCAGAATATTAACAGTAATTCAGGAAAAGTAACATGTACAAAATGCTTTGGTTTCCACTGAGTCTTCTTGCCATACAAAAGGCTTGTCATCAGCTTGAAGTGATTCAGATATTCTCGAACGAAGTGTTGCTGCTCCAGCATGGGTGTAGGGGGAGCAGGAGGAAATGGTGCAGCAAGCCCTTCCCCTGCCCCCAGTGCGTGCACACAGAAGGCAGCCCTACCCGAGCTGCAAGCATGGGGAGCACAAGACAGATGGCAGCTAGTGCTGTCAGACTGAATACAGAGGAAGTGTTCTGACAGAGCTGTGCTCCACATTATAGGATAGCTGTTCAGCACTTCCCCCCCAGCACCTGGGTAATATTATCCCTACCGTACAGGGAAATAGATACTCCAAGCAGTGCCTTCCTAACCCTAGCACAGTTCAGCCTCCTGAGATGCATAACTGAGGGAAAAAAAGAGTTGAATGAGGGAAAGGTGATAAAAGCTCAAATCAATATATTCTCTATCCATTCTGCATCACTTTTGCCAGAAATTACCTGCGTTTCCTCTGCTTTAGATTTTCTGGCTTTGAACTTGATGTGACATGAGCTGCTTTCCAAAATCTCTGTAAGCAAACATTTTCTCACTGTGTGAGAATACTAAACCAATGGCTGATTGGATTAGCTACATTTCATCGCTGTGACTTGAATCCAGTCTCCATTTGAACGACAAGTAGGTCGTTAGACCAGCAGGGTGTACCCATCCCTCAGGAGTGGGTTTCAGGAAACTGAACAGCTGATGCAGTGCAGCACACAGCAGACACCCAACACACTTAAAAAAATCAGTCTTTGTTCACGCAAGGATGCGGGGATTTAATGAGCAGAGAGGAGATGCAGAGGAATCAGTCCTTGCATACTGTTCCACTCTGTCACTTAGATATGCAGAAGAATTCATTCTCTGGTCTCGACATTCAGAATTCTATATTTCTTATTTAAAATTGTGCACCTGTGGTAAAGACAGAGGTAGTCTTATGACATTAAACTGCATCTTCCCAGCTTTGTCATTATGCTAATATATTTCATAATTTTCTTTTAAAAGGAAAAGCCCACATTTTTGCGGTCCTAGATACCCTCTACCATGAGTTGGCTGCCTGTGAACTCCTACAAAGCAAGCCTTTAGAGAAAGCTCAAAGTCACCAATCCTTGTCTAACCCTCTTGTTATCTCTTGTTGAGCAACAGTGCCATCTACAGTTCGTCATTTGTCAAGTATCTACATTTTATGTTATTAAACAAAGGATGGAAGAATGAAATTGCCAGATTTGGAGGATAATAATAAAGTACAAGAGTTCAATAATAAAGGACAAGTTAAAACAACTATGCCATGAAATTACATGTATACTGCCTCTGGGAAGACCTCTAATTCCTCAGCTAACTTCACAGCTGTGTTCACATTTCCTGAGGATTATTTAATGATGTCCATCTCTGATCGAAGCCCAACAACCACCAGATTATGGGACTGTAACTGTACCTAATCACCAAATGAAAACTATTACAAATGCACTAGACCAGCTCAATATAGGAATACAGCCTATACTGAACAGCTGACTGAGTGACCATCAATTAGCTAGAGATGATTTTTCCTCTTCTGATATCTCAACCAGCACATTTAATGGTGGAAGACAGACTGTCTAACTGGCTGGCAGATGTGTTGTTTTCTTAAAGTATGACAGACAAAATTACTGTGTTATAAAAATATATGCATACCAGTATATGCCAGTTAAAGACCCATGTATAAATATATGTGTCTATATTTGCAATTATGATTATACATCTTATTTAACTCTAGAGGTAGATTTATGTTTCTATTCATCTGGATTTTATATTTGTAAGTACAGACTCTTAGAAGTCTGATTATGCTTTTATATTAAACTGTAACTGTCCTTGCTGATTATAATCTTAGATTTTATGTTAAACATTACACATGAAACTGTTTGAAAAAGTGCAGAATGATCTTGTTCTCCAAGTTGCCAGGAACTGGGAAGGCTACAGAGACAAGAAGTGAAAGGAGGAGAGCGTCATATCACTGTCACAAGCCAATCAGCAAATGATACACACAAGACTTTCCCATCCCATATAGTCTAAATGAGATTATAAAGATACAAAGTAAGGCTTCATTTGGAGGCAAAGGGCTTAATGGAAGCAAAATGCTGGAGATGCTCAGGAAAGCATACATTGCTCAGTAACAAGAGAATCCCCAAGGGCAAATGGATGTTGCCAAGTTGCTGTTGCTTCTTCACTCAATCAACAGAAGAAAATAAAAGACATTATACTGAATTTATATAATTAAAAAAGATGTACTGTAGACTCTTCTGGGAACATGAAGAAAACTGGATTTACCTGAGATAATACAGGCAATGAAACCAAACAACCGATTTTAAAATTATGTAGATTAGAAACGACAGCCTTCGTAAGAAAAGGATTTCCTATAGAGAAGGAAGGGATACTAAAATGATCAGAGGAATGGAAACTCTACTTTACGAGAGGAGACTCTAGGAGGTTGGCTTGATTAGCCTAACCAAACAAAGGCTGAGGAGAGATAGGATTACTCTCTCTAACACTAGGGAGGAAGAGGAGTTAAGCACCAATGTTAACCAAGAACAAGTGGATATAAACAGACCATCAACAAGTTTAGGCTTGAAATTAGATGAAGGTTTCAACCGTCGGAGGAATGAAGTCCTGGAACAGCTTTCCAAGAGTAGTGAGAGCAAAAAAAACTAAATTGTTTTAAGACTGAGCTTGATAAGTTTATAGAGAGGATGGTATGATGAGATTGCATGCAACAGCACATGGCCCATCTCCATCTGCTATTAACAGAGTCTCCAGTGGCCGAAGATGGGACACTAGATGGGGTGGGCCCTGAGTTGCTACAGAGAGTTATTTCCCAGGTGTCTGGCTAATGGGTTTTGCAAACATGCTCAAGGTCTGACTGACTCTTCCCCCAGGTCAGCTTGGCAGAGACAATGGGGTTTCTTCACCTTCCTCTGCAGCATGGTTCACAGATCACTTGCAGACCAGAGTGAACCAGAATAAATGGTGGATTCTCTGGTACTTGAAGTCTTTAAATCATTATTTGAGGACTTCAGTAACTCAGCAAGAGGTTATGGGTCTATTACAGGAGTGGGTGGGTGAGGTTCTGTGGCCCATAGTGTGCAGGAGGTCAGACTAGATGATCAAGACAGTCCCTTATGGCCTTGAAGACTATGAGACTGTAGAAAAATGGATCAAACCACAATCCCATTTATTTTGTGTGTGGGGGGGGTTAATTTTGTAGCTCTGTTTTCAGACCACGATGTGCTTATTGTACAAGTGGATCACATCATCTGTGTACTTTCCATTCAAATTTTTATATATGACACTGTATATTATTTAGCAATGTGCAGGTAACAAAAATTCTCTCCTTTTGGGGAGAAGAAAAAAGGGTATGGAAACAGTGGGCCAAATTCCACCTGGTGTTACACCAGTGTTACATCAATAGGGCTACTCTGGATTTACACTGGTATAGCAGAGGGCAAAATTTGGCCCAGTGGATATACATTTACACACATAATAAATTAGACTTAGGGCTTCTCTGCACAGCAGGGTAATATTTTTACAGGGGTGTGATTTCTAAAGCATACTAACATCTTGCACATTAATGGGTCCATGGAGACCCTGCTGGTGCACACTAAATGCACTAGTGCACTTTAATACTATTTCAAACAGCTCTGCATTAAAGCACACCAGCAGGGTCTTCACTAGCCCATTAATGCACAATGTGAGGGTGCTTTAGAAATCACACTTCTGCAGAGCGCATTACTTCATCATGTAGGCAAGTCCACAGACAGCCACAGTCAAGAAGTCAGTTTGTAGGCAAGGAAATATACAGAACAGATATACAACAATGAAAGATCATATAAAAAGGACAACCTGTGTTTCCGTTTGTGTTCATTTCCTCCAAAGGCCAGACCAAAGGCCAGAATCCTGCCCTGTGCATGCACTGAGAGGCAGAATTTTGCTCAGTATGACTGCTGCGAAATCCTTAAATACCAAACAGTATCTGCCTGTGTGTATTTGTTAGAAAAGGTGTGTGGGGAATCTGGTTATGATGCAACTATATCCCTGACTATGGACTCCCTCAAATGCTGAAAGTATCCTCACTTCTTTGAATATGTATTACTAGTAAGTTATATATGGATGCAGGGGAGAGGAACATTAATGTCTTTTCTGCCATTGGGTTTCTACTTGGCTTTCTAATATATCCTAGGTATCTAAAACATTAAGTAGCCTGAAGGAGCAGCGTAAACCTAGATGCACTGTAGCACAGCCAAACAGCAATTAATGTGAAACTGGAGACAGAAAAGATATCAGCAGCAATAATCTGTGTTGCAGTGACCAGAAAGAGCAGGTAAGAGCAGGTGCTACTGGGAATTTGCTAATTTCACTGGAATTGAACGATTAAGTCAACATGGGAAGTAAAGAAATCTTGCCTTGTAAAACTGTTTTCCCATTACAGTAATATTTTCTAATTGTAAAATAAATTGATATCTCAGAAGGACCAGTATGTTTGTGTCTAGTCATCAGGGTGTCCTGACTGGTCCTATTGAAATCGGAGCAGTTCTTGTCAGCATAACTGGACAGAATGCTTGGCTAATCCCTCTAAACTGGGGCAGTCCAGGTACATCAGATCACCCTAGTGAAAGAGGAATATTTTAAAAATACAAACAATTAATATTGAATAAGATCAGACTTACTGTATCTCCATAGGCAGGCTGCTGTTTGCAGTACAGACTGAAAGAGATTTCCATCATCAGCCTAGTGCATACTGAGTGTCTCAGGTTGAGCAGGGCACCGGTGATGTAGGAGAGCTACTTCTGTGACCTAAAAAAGAAATTAAAATACATTTTAATGCTTTTCCATTTAATATTATTATACTCAGATCAAGTCAGTCAAAAGGGTGGATGAGGTTCACGAACACTTCTCACAAAGCTGGGCCAGTTTACAGTTTTGCATCAAATACATGAGAATTCAATAACTCTGACTCAAAACTAGATGGAGCTTGGCAGTTTCACTGGTTATCTGGAGTTTGTTCAAATCACAATCTCCAAGTGGGCAGAGAAGCTGTGTACAAAGCCACACGGATTGTAACCAAAGGAAACAGTCACACTATCCCCCATCCAGTGTTGCCAACTCTCACCATTTCATCACAAGTTTTCAGATATTTGGCTTTCAGAAGAAATCCCATCCATCAGAGTCAAGTGATTGTGAAAGAATCTTTGCTTTCATTAAAAGGAAGTTTCTAACCTTTAGAGAATTGCAGGAAACATTTGAAAACATGATCAAAGTATATCCTTAGGGTTCAGAAAAGAGAAGACAAATTAAAAAACCCAAATTGATTTTTTTTTTTAAATCTCATTGTCTTTTGGAACTTGACTTATGACTTTTGAAAACTTGGGGTTGGCAGTACTCCAAAACCTGCACATTTCATACCAGTTCTCAAGTCTCACAGCAGTTGTTATACACATTCTTGACTGATGTGTGACCTTCACAGGACTGCACAATAAACTGCCTCTGAACTGTTATCAGCGCCCCCATGGTAACATGCTCTGCACCCACTCTTGTGGTGTGCACACCCACACAACCATGAAGTACTGAAGACTCAAGTTTGAAATCAACCTCGTTAAAGCAAACAAAAACCTTTTCCCTCACCCTAAAGAAAAAATAAATAGATACCCAAGATACAGAAGCAGACCAAAAAAAAATTCCATGTAAGAAATAAAGATACAAGTCCAGGACCAAATTCCTGCATGCAATGTAGTACAGGATTGTTGCCCCTTGGTTTTGCAGTAGCAGCTGCAAGCCTTGAAGGTCAGCTTCTCAGTGCAGGAGAAATCACTGATCTGGAGTCTGAATATATTCTAGGTGCAAACTGTCCTGCTGCTTGCCCAGCTCCCTCTACCTAGAGCCTTGAGTAACAGAACTACCACCGCGATACAGCACGCCTTCCCAACACTGAATATTTGCTCTCACACACTAAGAAAAGGAACTTGGAAGACGATATGCAACAGTTCTGCTGTGATGCCTGTTGTAACAATATTGCATAAAATAGTAGAGCCAAGCTAAGGGAGACCCCTCATCCTAAAAGTAGACTCCTACTACAATTAGAGGCCCACCCTCACATCAAGCAATTCTAGATTAATGTGTACATTTGTAAAAGCAAGACTTTCTTGTAAATCTCCTTCTGCAGAGCCATGCTGAGCAATACCCAGCCTGTGTGGGTTACTTAGGCCTTGTCTCCATAAGAAAGTTGTACAAATTTAACTAAATTGGTTTAAAAACCACAGTGAGTGTCCACACAAAGTAGTTGTGCCAGTTTAATTAAACTGGGTTTTGCACCAAATTAGTCCTATCTATAGAATTTTTCATCCTTATGCTTTAATGTATTTGAGCTTTCCCCCCACCTTTCCATGCTTGTTTCTGATTCTATTAGGAGTGATAGTAACAAGGTTTGTTTTTGCCCCAACTGCATCTGTTGAGTGAAACATCCTGCTGCCTAGCAATTTTGACTCAATGTTTTTTTCCATAACTAATTCTGCTGGCCCTTTCCTTCACTTCCATAACCAATTATCAGAAAAATAAACTCAAAACCTACTAGGTTTCACACTGGGCCTGACACATCCAATCCTCTTTTGCACAGCTGCTTAGAGCTTCCTCGCCATTCTCAATCTTCACTCCAGCAAGCATCAAGGAACTTGTCCTTTTATCTGCAATTTATATCTCCTGGAACTGACAGGTAGGCTCTTACAGACTTTCCACATTAGGATTTTGTTTACATTTCCAGCTGTGCAAGAGACCAACATATGCTTCACTCACACATTCTTCTGGGGAATACTACAGAAGAATTAGAAGGGAAGACACAGAAAGATATATACTCTGTTTCACTGATGGCAGCCCTGATTTATTTGCCTGTATCTGTCAAGATGCTTGTTAAGATACTTGCTACAGAAACAATTAGATTCAAACTTACCACCCACTTAGCTTTGGCCCCTAATGATAAATAACTGTCTTATTTTCTACCAATTTCTTTACAGCTGCTCCAGATAGTATGGGATAAAGCATGTTTACAATACAGTATGTATACATTTATTTTCCCTGAATTCAGTAACCCTGTTCCCTTTTTATCCCAATCTTCTCATCATTACAGATCTCCATTTTAAACATTTCTCAGCCATTCTAATGTACTTTTTGATTACTGGATCTCTTCACCCAAGTAAATCTTCCCAATACTTCATGTAAGTCTTGCTTTGGATTACTCTTTCCCGATAGCCTCACCTAATTTCCTTCCCTTCCACCATTTCTCTCCTTTTCCCATGCACACTGTTTTCTTTGCAGATTATTCCAGAAAGCAGCCTGAGGTCAGCAGCATATCTGAGAGATTATCTCCTGGAACGAACAGTGTTATTTACTCTCTCTCATAACGCAAGAACTAGGGGTCACCAAATGAAATTAATAGGCAGCAGGTTTAAAAACGGACAAAAGCAAGTATTTCTTCACACAATGCACAGTCAACCTGTGGAACTCCTTGTTATGAAGGGCAAGACTATAACAGGGTTAAAAAAAAAAAAAACTAGATGAATTCATGGAAGTTAAATCCATCAATGGCTATTAGCCAGATAGGCAGGGATTGCGGTTTGCCAGAAGCTGGGAATGGATGACGGGATGGATCACTTGCTGATTACCTGTTCTGTTCATTCCCTCTGAAGCACCTGGCATTCGCCACTGCTGGAAGACAGGATACTGGGCTAGATGGACCATTGGTCAGATCCTAATTTGGTCGTTCTTATGTACTTATCTCTGTAGGGGAATTGAGTGAAAGAAAAGTTCCTTTTTCTGTTTCATCACAATAGTCCTCCTCATGAAGTATTATTCTAGTCAATAAAATCAAGGGAATGGAATGGCTAGGCTGGGCAGCTGGTGTGCTGTGACCGCAGCTTATTTCACTAATCTTAATGGTCTCACTGTTACTTTTATTCTCCTGTCTATGCATTGAATCAGCTTGTTGCATCTCATCACATACTTCAGTTGTCAGCTATTGGGGGAAGGGATCCTCTTTTCATGGTGTTGTGCATGTGTGTACAGTGCCTAGTGCAACTGGTCCCTAACCCGATTAGATGCTTCTACAATGCACCAGTAAATAATAAGGAACAGTGCTTCCATGGCCCTGTCCTTTTCAATATTTTTCATCTCATGAAAGAAAAAGGAATCAAGAAAAAGATGCTCTTTGCTAGAATGTAGTCAGACTTTCTTGGGCTTAATGAGTCAAAATAAGTCCTCCCAGAGGACAGTCCCAGAGTCAAATTGGTTTCAAGAGCAGCTACTATTAAATATCCAGTATTGTGTACATTAAAGGTGAAAATTTGCCTCAGCACAGGAATCAGAGCATTTCTCCCACTGAGCTCCAAAGTAGTCACATCCACCCTGTATCCTCCTAATTAACTTTATTCTCCACACACTCTTCCTTCCATTACTTTTCTCACGCCTGGCTGATCAGTGGGCCCGAAATGGTCAAAGTACAAAGTTGTATGCTTCCATTATAACTTTTCTCCTACCTGTATTTCTAATCTATATATTTCTAATATATATAATCTATAAATTATTTGTGGATTAAAGTCCACCTGACACAGCAGGTTATTCCACAACTGTGTATTGCACGGTTTCTTGACCTTCCACTAAAATATATAATATTGGTCACAGTCACAGACAAGACACTGGACTAGAAGGTCCCTGGGTCTGATCAGTAGGGCAATTACTATGTTTCTAAATAGTCCAAAAGATTGGTGGAACTTGTACACATGTCAAGACCTAATCGTTCTTTTGTTTTTGCATACAAAAGCATGAATAAATAAGACACCACTCTGGTGGTGCAGACCATTCAACAGTCAAAGTCTGTCTGAATTATGACAGACTGTGAATGCTTTTAGACTTTGGTCTTTGTTTTAATCTTTCTGGTAAAATAAAATTAACACTTTAAAATAATGGTGCATTAAGCGTAATTCCTTGCAATTAAGTATGTCAATAACACTCCCATGACAGACATCACATTTCCACCCTAAGAGTTTGCTATAAAGGTAATAATTTCATGGAGGTTTAAGCTCTTTAACATCTACCTCGATTTATTTGCTTAATAATCTACAAATAATTTGGCATTATACAAAAACTAGTATAGTGCCCCCCTTAGCGTGAAATTTAATTGAACACCATCTTTTTTTCCTGAAGTTCCATTTGCTTTTCCAGAGGCCTGGATTTTCAGCATTCTTGTCATGTTTCTGTTCTACATCTTTGACTCCTTTGTAACTCACCAGCATAATCATCTATAACCATCTTGTGCAGTGCTACCTGCTAGAGCCCAAGTGCCGCCATTAATGGCAACCGTGAAGAAGAAAAATGTGTATTTGATTAGGAATTTAAAATGTGCTCCCTGAGCCAACCCTGCACTTAAACCTAAGTCTGTGAAATAGCCCCATTGCTAGGAGGCACTGGAAAGGAGAATCACTTCCTAAATGGCCTCCATCCACTGCCCCAATACAGACTCTTGAGGGGAGCTGGAGTGCTCTGGAAAGCTGCTGCCCCTTCTTGGCTGCATGTGCTCAGTAGTGCCCCCACTGAGAGCCTGGAGAAAGTAGCTTTGGCTTGCTTCTTTGCTGGCCACAGTAGGAGTTACAGGGAGATCTCGAGGAGCACTTGTCAGGCTCTGCCCACCTACAGAAATAATTGGAGTCTATTTTGACACCTTAACTTTTTTGAAAGAATATGTTTGGCCCTCAAGCTGAGAAGTTTGAGTACAGCACTCAGCTTCCTGGCATGAAGGCTTTACTTTCACCTTCTCTCTCTCCGACGTAGCATCTCATTCTGGAGTGGGATTTAAATGCTTAAACTAAGATTTCCTTTTAAGACAACATTTCTCCCCTAAAATGACTACTTTATTTTTAACTGTGGTCCATGCAGAATTTCCACTGAAGCCAACAGGTAACCTTGTCAAGGGGAGAATTGCTTATGCTTAGAAATTAGATAAAATGACAATAAGCCACTTACTGCAATCTAACTGCTTTAACTTCTGTAGGATTTATCCTATTTTGCACAGGTGTAACTAAAATCAGACTCAAGCTGCAAGTTCAGCTTCAGTTTAGGGTTTGCGAAGGCCTACTGGATAGTACACCAGACCAGGAAACAAGAGACCTGGGTTCTAGTCCCAGCTCTGCCAGGGGTCTGCTAGGTGCCCTTAGACAAATCACTTCATGCCACTGTGCCTCAGTTTCTCCATCTGAGAAATAGGAATAATGGTACTCAACTGCTTTGTAAGTGCTTTGAGATCTACTGATGAAAAGCACTATATACAGATTATTAGGCTTTGGGTTCAGTAGCATCCCCAGCTATTCAAGATATGCAAGAGACAAATTCTGGTGGATTTGTATCCTAGATTTAGAGGCACTACACAATGAGAATTCTGTAGCCTTTTGAGAATTGCACAGACATCATTGCAAAGCAATAATTGTTCAGCCAGTTGATAAGTTAGTGATACATGATATAAAATCAATATCTTTATTAATGATTTAGAAGACAGAAAATCATTACTGGTAAAGTTTGCAGAGAAATCAAATTGGTGGAGTGGTAAATAATATTAAGGAAAGGTCATTTCTACAGTACAACCTAGACTGCTTGGTAAGCTGAGCTCACTTGAACAAAATGCATTTTTAATACAGCTAAATGCAAGGTCACATTTTGGGGAAAAGAATGTAGGTCTTACTTAGAGTATTTTTAGAAAACAATATTTTTAGAAAAGAGTTTCTCAGAAAGGAACTTAGGTGTTAAAGTGAATAATCATCTGAACATCAGCTTCTACTGCAATGTGGTGGCTGAATGGGCAAAATGGGATCCTTGGCTATATAAACAGGGGATTAGTGAGTAAAAATAGGGAAGTGACATTAATATGGCATTAGTGAAACCATTACTGGAATACTGTGTGCAGTTCTGGTATCCACATTGTAAAGGATGTTGACAAATTGGAAAAGGTTCAGTGAGGAGCTAAAAGAATGATTCAAAGTCTGGAAACCCTGCCTCAGTGAAAGGCTAAAGAAAACCAATCCATAAGTTTATCCAAGAGAAGGCTGAGAGATTATTTGAACACAGTCTAGAAGTACCTGCACGGAGAGAAGATTTCTGACAATAGGAGACACTTTAATCTAGCAGACAAAAGCATAATAAGATTCAAAGGCTGAAGCACATGCCAGACAAATTCCAACTAGAAATAAGGGACAATTTTTAAAAACAGTGAGGATAATTAACCACTGGAACAACATGTGTAGAATGTAGTGGATTTTCCATCACTTTAAGTTGAATGTCTTTCTAACAGGTATGATCTAGCTCAAACAGAAATTATGGGCTTTAGGAACGAATCACTTGGCGATTGATATGGCCTGGCATATGCAGGAGATCAGATTGGATGATCCTAATGGTCCCTTTGGTCTTAAAAATCTATGATAAAATATAAGAACCAGTCTCTTTAAAAAGCGCAGTGATATGAAATCAGAAAAAACCCCAAAGCTTCTGAACCAGAGACAAGAGAATTATCTTGAATAAAACCTATCTGAATTAGCAAATTCAGCACTATACTTTGTTTAAATTGTTTTAAGGTATCTCTATTGCTTAGCTGAGCAAACTTCTCTCTAACCCACAAACATTAACAACTATTTTCAATAAGAATTAGATTTTTAAAAATCAACAGGAGTATTAAAATGTACCTTCCATATCAAATAAACCCTGCCAAAGGCCACAAGATTTTTTAAAAGCGTAATATAAACATCAGTTTTACATTAGAAAGAAAGAGAAAGAAAACCCTAGAGCAAACTCCAGAAATCATAGCTGGAATTTTAACATAACCTGCCAAGTTAGAAATCAAATGTACAACATGATCAATTTGTTTCCTGCTAGCATGGAGAAGAGCTGTCTTTTTTGGTCTCAAGAAATTAAAAATGGAACGGGCAGGCTAATAGAATCAGTAGACAAATGACTTTTTAAATAGTTAATAAAACAAGACATCTTTGTGAAACCCTGGAAGCACAAATTAGAGAGCTATTTAGTTTTTAATTTTAAAAAGATCAGTCCAAGAGACAAAAAATTGCATTGTAAATTAATGTGATATTAATTCACATTTCAGAAGTGTAGACTTTATCCCCTCGACTTTTAAATTCATAAGCAAAGCGGCTCCCAACTGAAAAATCAGACTTTATGTTTTCTTCTATCACATATAAACATTAAAGAACAAATCTTACAAACAGGAGTTTTGCCTACATTAGGAGTGCAAGCTACGGACCCTGGTAGTGGAGGGTAGATGCCGATGATAGCACAGTGTACAATATGAAGGACAGAATGACAAACTACTGAGTGGAGACAAACTTCAATCATGTGTTAGGTCAATGGTAAGCATGTGTAAAGTATGGGCCAGATTTTAAAGAGCTCAGATCCCAGTTAGGCACCTAAATGAAAGAGCCAGATTTTAAGAAGTGCTCTACACCCCCCCATTGTTGTTATTAATTATTTGCATTACCGTTGCACCTATGGGCCCTAATCATGGACCAGGACCCCACTGTGCTAAGGGCGGTACGAAGCACAGAACAAAGAGACATTTCCAAAGTAGGAGCTGTTGGGTGCTGAGCTATTTTGAATATCTGGTCACTTCATTTAGGTGCCTACCCTTGAGCTGAGCTCTTTTGAGAATCTGGTCACGTGGTTGGAGAGGAAGCACCAGCACTTACACATAGACATTATGGCCAGAAAGGACCATTGTGATCATCTAGTCCAGTGGTTTTCTACCTGTGGACTGCAAACCCCTGGGTGTCCACAGACTATATCTAAGATTTCCAACGGAGTCTGCACCTCTATTCAAAATTCTTTAGGGGTCTACAAATTAAAAAAGGTTGAAAACCACTGATCTAGTTTGATCTCCTGCACATCGCAGGCCACAGAACCTCATCCACCCACTCCAGTAATAGGCCCATAACCTCTGGCTGAGTTACTGAAGTCCTCAGATCTTGATTTAAAGACTTCAAGTACCAGCGAATCCACCATTTACTCCAGTTTAAACCTGCAAGTAAACCATGCCTCATGCTGCAGAGGAAGGAGAAAAATCCCAGAATCTCTGCCAAGCTGACGTGAGGAAAAATTCTGTCCTGACCCTAAATGTGGCAATCAGTTAGACCTGGAGCATGTAGGCAAGACCCACCAGCCAGACATCTGGGAAAGAAATTCTCTGTAGTAACTCAGAGCCCTCCCCAAACTAGTGTCCCATCTCCAACCATTGGAGAGATTTGGTAATAGCAGTTGCAGATGGGCCATATGCCATTGCATGCAATCTCATCATGCCATCCATAAACGTACCAAACTCAGTCTTAAAACTAGTCAGTTTTTTGCCCTCACTACCACCCTTGGAAAGCTGTTCCAGAACTTCACTCCTCTGATGGTTAGAAACCGTCATTAATTTCAAGCTTATACTTATTCTATGAACTGCATGAACAACAGCTGAGAAGGAGACAACTCAAGCAGCTCCTGTTCTTATCTAGACTAGGATTTAAAGGTGTGATGATAGCAGGTGTTAGCTAAAGCATTCTAGTGTAGACAAAGCAATATATACTTTAAACACATGCTAAACTGATCCAGTTAGTCTAGATTCCCCCCTCCACTTTCATTCAGCCATATTAGCACACATGAAGGTAGTCTGCCTTGCCTACACTAGACACAAAATAGCTAACATCACACCTTTAAATCCTAACGGGGACAAGAGCCTAGAAACATCTTTTTCACAGTGTCTCTCTTCACTGCAGTTAACCTGGGTAATTAGCACTTGGGCCAACCTAGCCTGCAGGCAAGGAGCCATACTGCAAAGCCATACCCAATTTACTGTGTCCTCCTCAGCGACACTGCATTCACTCATGTGTGGCACTAGGGCTTCTGGGGGCATATTCCGGGATTCTTAGTGTTGCAGTAAATTGAGACTCAGTCTTTCCAAGTGAATTGGGCAAGATTTTGTCTTCCCCACCCACACTCCGTGTATCCAGTAGGAAATTGCAGAAAGACATTGTAGGACTAATAGCACTTGAGTGATTTAGCTTGTATCCTCACTGCAAAGTGGGTGGGTTACCAGCCCAGGTGTAAGCAGCACTCAGGCTTTACTCTAGTCTATAACCCCAGACAAGCAAGCTAGCCCAGGATGAAACCACCACTAAACTTGGGTCAGAGTTTGTGTGGGGGGTGGGGGCATGGATAGGAGCTAGACCAGGGACAACACTGAGGAGAAAGAGGAAGAGGAGAATGTTACTGTATTTGAATTTACTGTACTTGAAAATAGATTGTTTCATTAGAGTTCTTCTGCTCTTGCTGTTTATTCCCCACAAACTTTGTTCATGACAATTATTTTGACCATTTCCAATTATGATGTCAGATATTCCATTATGGCATCAAGTGGAGAAAAAAGAAATAATGGACCTTCATGGAACAAAAATCCAGGGGGCATGGAAATGTCCTCTAGCAGTGAAAAGGGAGAAGAGAAACATAGAAATCCATGGTAACTAGGCAGATTTGGTCTAGAATATGCCGTTTCCCCCGCCCAAAAATATACATTTTTTAAAGACGAAGTTCATAGGTAGGAGATGGATTAATGGTCCTGGAGAATTAAGTCCGTCATATATGCTTAGAATAAGTACAATACAAGCAGCAGGAGTGCTACTTTCTGCCACAGTGCCCTGCCACTGCACTGCAACCCTGAGTAGGAGGGATCATCTGTAGGATTGAGAGGGGAATTCAACAAGGCTAACAGTCATCTGAGTGTTGTTTATCAATGACTGCATCGTGACCTGGGCAGAGACACACCAAAGAATCTCACACAGGGCTTATCCCCTCCCACCCCATGAAGTGTCACCAGGTCTTTCAAAGTGACCTGCAAGTTAGAAAGTTTCCTCACACTTGAGCAGTGCATTGAATGTGCTCAAATTTTAAATCTAGTAATCTGCTGGATGCTCCTCTCAGTTTGGCCATCCAGGGGCATCCAGCACATACTACTACTATGGAAACCATTTGTAGGTCACCTTTACATGAGTGTGCAGCTAAATCAAACCATCAGCAAGACAACAATTTCAGAACATTCTTAATGGCACATTTTAAGGATTACAGTAAGTAATCCTCTGACATTTACTCTAATTCACGCTGTAAACTGCAGCAAAGAGACATGCCGGCCCCAACGCCAGGACACTGGCACACACATCATGTAGGTGATCTTTGCTCAGGCCCTGTTGTACTATTAGATTCCTTGAGAGGAAAGTGATATTACAGAATGACAACAGCCTAGGGTCTCTAGACACTATCCAACCATTTCATACCTCAAGCTATATGGCACACTTTTGGTCAAACTGAATGCTTTAGAGTATATAATTAAACACCGAATGGAATCTGCAGAAAGGAGACCACAGCTGGAGTTGCTTTTACATAACTGGCTGGAACTATAGATAAACAAGAGTGGCAGAACAACACATTGAGTAGACTTAGAAAAGAGACAGGAGGCTTTTAAAACCTGTCTGTAAGATGATCCTATGCCAAGGTCTTTTCTGCTCCGGGAACACCAGCAGAATTTCCTCTGCAGGAGGAGGAAATGGATACTGTTTTCACTAATTGTTAATGAACACTGCACCAAAAATAATCCAAGTTTGATGCAGAAATCCCAAATGTCCAAAAATAGACCAGTCAAGCCTGTGAATGATGTGTTAGCCTTTAGCACACTAGATATTAAAATGTATTGGAAAGGGATGCTAATAGCAAAGATTTCATATTACATGAACTAGATTATCATTGTGACCATAAAGATTTCAAAGGAAGGATTGCTTTCAAGACTTTCAGAATGTACTCCGAAAACTGCAGGATGCCTCATTTTAGGAACCATATGATACACAGCATTCAGGCCCTAATACTAATTATCCACTAATCTTTATGAAAGGGGAAAAGAAATAATGCTTACAATTATGGTTTAGTCTTCCAAGTGAGTGGAGTTTTTCTTATGGAGATGCACAGCTGTAAATACAGTGACCAGTGTTTCATTACTGGAAGTTGTTGCTAAATGGCCTATCTTGTAATTCATGGTTGATTGATCCAAATTTATATCATACTTTAAATGTAACTAACGTTGCATAAGTTGTCTCAGCTATCCAAAGCGCTTGAGAATTAAAGCATAGAGGTACAGAGTAATTAAGAATTGCAGGAAAGGGAGGAAAAAACATGTTTTCAGCTCAAATTTTGAAATGAGATTTAGCACTGATGGTGTGGAGTACAGGAAGAGCATTACAGTTGACAAGAAATGTGTGTGGAAAAAACAGAACAAACTACCTTCCTCTTCTCTTGCCTCGTATATGGATGAAGATTTCAGCAGAAGTGGAACAGAGATAAGACTGACAAGATGGCATTGGGCAGATTTGGAAGGAAAACTTTTGAAACATATATATGATGGAGGGGAGTCATCATTAAGTCCAAGCCGCTTTGAAATCAGGGATAAATTAAACCATGTAATTTTTATGACTGTAAAAATCTGGTATCTGAAAATAGCTTCACAATGAGCTACAATAAATATCTGCTTACTCTCTGGCTGAGGAGTGTTTGAAGGTACATTAGCACAATCAATGAAGGTCATATCAGATATATTCACGTTGTGACCCCTGTCGATCTCCCATTGCAGCTAACCATAGGAGAGATCAAATCTGACAATATTCACTGAGACTGCAATAGAAAAGACAGACCTAGATGTCAACAAAAATAGCCCATCAGAGCCTCCGCCAAAGACAGGACTCAAAATTGTCAGTTTCAATATGGAGGGATTCTCAGCAGAGAGGGCTGATGTTCTGTCTGGCATGAAAGCAGACATCAAGGCACACAGAGACAACAGCACCAAACATCCTTAGCTTGAATGTTGCTGAGAATATCAAAAGTAACATCTATGGCAGCATGATACTTGTATGTGACAGGAGACTGGTGAAAAACACCACTGTGAAACACAATACCACAGAACTTGGGATTGAACTCAATCAAAAAGCAGTAGTTTCTGGTTACAAATCACCAGGTGAACACTGCAAAGCCTACCAAATTTCCCCTGCCTGAAAAACCAGGTCCTGTCATAGGTGATATCACCACTCACTGCACCATTTGGGGATACCCCAACAATGATAACTACATAGGGGGAGAACTTGAGAAGTGGGTAGCAACAAACAATTTTACCTTGCTCTACAATTTCAAGGTCAAATACATCTTCCAAAGCACACAATGGAACCAGGGGTAAAATCCTGACCCAGCTTTTGTCACCTGCAAAAATGCAGACCACTTCAGAAGGGAGGTCATAGCAGCCATCCCAAGACTGCAGCAAACAACAGTGCAAGTGACAGCAGAGGCTGCAGCACAACCCAGAAAAAACAAAAGTATCTCTCAAGATTCAACTTCAGAAAGGCTCACTGGGAAAGCTTTACTTCCGAATTGGATGAATCCATCTGTAATATTACTCTGACACACAAGCACTATGGAGAATTTGTCTCCCTGCTTTGGAAGACAGCCCAAATGTACATCCCAAGGGGATGTCAGACATTTTAGGTACCTGGGTTTTCAGAACAGACAAACTAATCATATAAGAAATGTTCAGAGCTGGTTGACTTGGATCACTTCAGTGAAGAAATCATTGGGCTTGGGGAAATGCTTATGAGAGAGGTTGGAAAGGAGCAGTGTGACTGCTGGAGAGAGCTGATTGAAACAAACCTGTGCCATAATAGCAAAAAAGCATGGGCTACCATGCACAAGCTGAACGCTGATGGACAGCAACCAAAGGCACATTGCCGCAGTCTCTCCCAACCAAATCACACACTAGCTCATCCTAAATGGTAAACCAGCCCACAAAGCAAAGTGCAAACTGAAACAATTCAAGCAAGAACTCTTCACCTACTCCTCAGAGAGAAAAATCCACAATGAGCAGCTCAACACGGAGGAGCTAGCAATAGCCACAAAAACCCAGAAATGTAGAAAGGCAACTGGACTCAATGGTGTATCAAATGAAATATTTTTATACTTAGGGATGAGAACACAGTGGTGGCTGCTTGCCTTTAACTCTGGATGGAGACAATGCAGATGCCCAGGCTGTGAAGGCAGGCCAAAGTGGTTGCACTACTCAAACCATATGAAGACCCTAACTCTGCAGAGAGCTACTGCCCAGTAACCTTACACTGATCAACCTGCATGCTCCATGAGTGGATGATAATGGGTAGAACAACAAGAAGAGCAGGGGGGCAGCTGGATTAATGACCAAGCAGATTTCTGACCAGGACAGTCATGCCGTGGCCAAGTTGCAGACCTAACTCAGTACATCAAAGGTGGCTTCAAAACCTGAAAAATCACAGGCGCTGTGTTTGTTGATCTGTCTGGTACCTAGAACACTCCGAATCAATGTGCACTTCAACTGAAATTGTCAAGAATTCTGAAAAATAGAAATATAGTCCAGTTCATCTCCTCGCTGCTCATGGATCATATTTTTTGTTAAGATGGATGGCCAGAAAAGTTGATGACATACTCAATGGACTGGATTGCCCCAAGGTTCAGTGCCATCACCCTTGCTGTTTAATGTCTACACAAATGACCAAACAGAATTCCCCGATGTGCAAAGATTCATTTATGCAGGTGCTCTTTGCATCACCATGCAACCAACGAGGTCTGAGGACACTGAGCGCATTCTATCACACCTGGTTCCTGAATGCCAACCCTAGCAAGACACAAGTATGCACCTTCCATCTGAAACAGCATCAGGCCATGCAAAATTCTAGATATTGAGAGATATTGCTCAAGGATTGTACTATGAACATCCAGGGTACCATGGGGTCACATTAGATCAAAACACTGACATTCAAAGAGAACATCAAGAAGCTGAAAGAGGGTGAACTCCAGGAATTATGTACTCCAGAAACTGGCCAAGACAAATCAACCCTGTAGGGTCATCACAGGCACTTTGAAATGGATTCCCACATTGTTGCTATTCTGCCTTGGGGGGACTGCATCACCATCAGGGAAGCATGCTGCCTTCTGTAAAAAGGAGAGATTAAAAAATGCATGATCCAAGACATCCACTGCATGGACACACTATCCCACCCAAAAGGTGGAAGTCCAGAAAGAACTTTGCCTCTGAAAATCCCTTATCTCAAAAATACCACCGTGGAAGGCTACAGAGTAACACAATGGCAAGAAATGCAGATGATCATGGGAAATCTGGTTTCTTTTGAACAAGTCCCTTCAGGCACTGACCTCAAATGAAAATGAAAATCAAGCAAGAGTTAGGGTGACAAAGACGGGTGACAACATGACCAAGTGGAAGCTAAGGAATGACCCCAAATGTGAATGTGGAGAGCCTATGCAAACAGCTGAAAATTTCCTGACGTAGTGCCCACTGTCAACCTCCTGTACTCCCAAGGAACTATTCAAAATAAGCGATATCACCAGGTCTAGCCTGCAGTTTTGGAGCGCTAAGCTATGATGAGCAGAGTCAGACTCAGTCAGTCAATGAAAGGCTGCAAAAACTAGTAAAAAGGAACATTCAATACACTCAACAAAGGCAGAACCAGATCCTCACAATCAGAATAGGGACATCCAGTTCCAGATGAATGAAAAGATCGGGATAATAATATAGCATAGAGCTGCTGAATTACGGGAAGGGAAAATAGCTGTGCCGGGAGAAGCCCCTGTTATAAGTGTAGATCATTGACTCCAATAAAAATGCAAGAAATGACTGAACAGATTGCTCCCTACCATGGAAAAGCTGCGTTGCAGGGGAGGCAGGGAACAAATCAACAATGCTACTCCTACCGAGTTTCCCTAGATAGCTGTCAGGGAAGTGGGGATCTCCTCCCTCATTAAATGGATTGCGGGGGAGGTGAGCTTCAGACACCCAGCATATTGTGAGGTGTTTGCATAAATACCAATTCCAATGGAGCTGTGTGATTACAGACACCTCTGCCTGTGGCTAACCCAGAATCTCCTCCCCAGCAAAGGGAGCTTGCAAGTGTGCTTTGGGCCTCACCCTGTAACCAAGGTTACTAAACTATGAATACCTGGTAGGGGTTTCTTCTTGCAATCCCCTCCCTCATTCACTGTACACTTTCCAACTTCGGCAACAAATAAGGAAGGGAAATAGCTTTATTCACTACACAGCCTATGGAAAACAGCCTTATTCACTATACAACTCTGATTCACTTCCAGAACATGGTCCACGCAGTGCACAGAACGAGGCAGGGAGTCTGTGGAAAAAATATGTGATCGTGTAATTAAAGACAGTATAATAATGCATTCGCACAAGGGAAGAGTTAAAGTTGCATGGGCAATTCTGGCATATCCTATCTTTCGAGGGCTTGACTTTTCAACTTTAATTACATTTAAAAATAAGAAAAGAATATTATTTATATAGCACCATGTGAGTGCCCTACAGAGTTTACAATCCAATATATACAGTAACATCATGAGTAAAAGAGACACCAACACAAGGGAGAAGGGAACATTTGTGGGGTGACAAAAAGAAGGAGAGGAGAAAAAGCCTTGGTGAAATACTCATGATGTTTTGTGGGAATTTGGGGATAGAGTCATTTGAGTTGTCAGATTATGATGGCCTTTTTGTTTGTTTTTTATGCAATAATAAACTTGTCAAGATCAGGTGTGGGAAAAGTAATGGGGATCCTATGTGTAAAGGATAGTGGTGGACTACTAGCTAAAGATGAAGTTTTGAAAAAGGATTTGAAGGAAGAGAGAGAGGTGGCCAGACTAACATGACCATACATCCTAATTTCTCATACAATATCCCAGTGTGGGGAAATTTCAGGACACCTGAAATATTCAAATTTTTCATTTTAGTACTACAGAGTTTGTCCATCAAAGACATATTGCTGTACTGATTATAATTTGCTTCCATTATAGCAGGAACAAACAGTCCAGTGGAATGAGCATTCAGTGAGATGAACAGAGGTGGAAATGTAAGTTGAATAATGAGTTTTGAGCAGAAATTATCAAAGCTATTCTCTTGTTCAAACTGAATATTAATACCCAGAACTTTAAGTTACTGGTGGGAAAACCTCCACTCTGAGATATAAGCACATGTTGCTCGTTTCAGAAGTGACACCATCATTCATTTCTTTTAACAAGTGGGTTGTCTTTTAGAGTATTCTGTGACCTTATGAAATGTTGCCACAAAAAAGCGTCCTGGTATGTGATTTTGAAAATATGATCACCATAAATTAAGCTCTGGGAAGAAGGGAAGATTGTTCTAAGCACATGGGTGACACAAAAAAGTGCAGTGTTTATATAAACCAAAACTTAGATCCAAAGTTAACCAGCTCTTGAATTCTCCACAAGGATTTTAGAGTTTTCCGCTGGATCTTTGCAAGAAGAAAGATACAAAGACTGAAAAATACTTTTTTTTTTTCTGATCCTTTTGTGTATGCTAACAAAGAATCAGCAGCTCCTGCTCCTACAGCACCTAGACTTCTTTTTGGAAGGAAGACCTGTCAGGAGTAAGATAGTTTGAAAAACAATTTTCATACTTTAGTTATACAATACTCTGTGCCAAACCTTGTGCAGGGTTTTGCACTCCCACAACATGGGGAAGCAAAACAAAACACACAATACTAAAATGCTACAAATTGCAGTTCATATCCTGTTACTTCTCATAAAAATATGCTTAATGGCATCCAGCACTTTGAATGAACCCCTTGGAAATTGTATACTACAGATTCCAGATTCACTTCCATTTTCTGCATAGAACAATAGAGGTTGTAAATAGCTTTAAAGCTGCATCTGCTCTTGAACAATATTATGAGGATATAGCACGGGTTATTGCTGGAAATAAATGGTAGGAATTCTTAAATTGACAGTGGAATTGCCTCTAAAATAAAGTTTGTTCTTGTAGTTTATCCTTTGGCTCAAATGGTCACGCAACTGAATGGCAAATGCAGTCACATTTTCCTCTATTCCTTCTCTACCACATCATCTCCAGCCAACACTACATAAAAATTTCAATACAAATTATAGCTAGGGTGACCATATTTCCCAAAGGGAAAATGAGACACCACATGGGGCTAGCCTGAGCCACACACCCCAGCCCTGCATGTGGCTGGCCTCAGCAGCTCGACCAATCCCTCCTGCCGCCCACCCGAGCCCAGCCTCCCCACCTGTGAAGGGCTGGTATCACCACTCGCTCCTCCCTGCATTCCCCGCGCATTTCTCCATATCCCACTTTTTTGACAGACGTGGGCATTTGTCAAAACGAAGTCATGACATCTGGAACAGGACTGTCACAGCCAAAGCAGGACGTATGGTCACCCTAATTATAGCAGCCATGGGAGTAAAGCATTAGCAAGTCACTCTATGGCCACATTGGAAGGATATTACTGGAGAAGGAGGCAAAAAAGCTATAGCAATATTTTACACAATTAACAGGTAAGAATGCAGCTTAAAAGAAACAAAGTCATTTGGACCCAAATTTAAAATTTACTTTATAAATACTCTATCACAGTTAATGCACTGCTTTGTTTCTGTACCCAAGGAAGAGGGAAAAAATAGTTAATAGACATGCAGTACACACAGATGTCCCTTACAGATGCAAATAAAAAGCTTCTACATGAGACAAGATCTCCAGTCTCAAAATGTGAGCTTTCATGTTTAAGACCCAATAGTATGTACAACATTTTTCATCTAAGGCCATGTAATCATGGGCTATTTATTTCTATTAGGTCAGACCTACAAAATCCTACCTCTAAATGACAGAGTTCTACTTTTTTACAGTACTCCTTGCCTCTCTTCATTCTCCTGGATTGTATCTTCTAAGCAAAGGTTTGCCCTGGCTCCATACAAATAATTAATTGTGCCAAAATGCGATTTGCTTCTAAACTTTTTTTTTTTTTTTTTTTTTTTTTTTAAAGGGACTGTCACCCAAAAATATGATTGATAAAATTTCAGTGCAAATTTTGGCCAAAAAAATGACCCAAAAATTTACTAAAAACAGAAAGTTGATCCATTTCAAACCCTAGGAACAAAAAAAAAAATTGACATCCATATTTTTCACAAAATGGTTTCCATTATTTTGTCAACTTACTTTACTTCAGCCTCAAGTGGTTGGTTTTCTAATTACTTGTGGCTGTCCTTTTCAAATTTTTCTTTAATCACCTATAAAAATTTTCTAAGAGAAGGTCTGTCCCTACATTCCAGAAGACATTTGCTTTTCTCTTCTGTCCCATAGTGCAATACACAGTTGTGTCTTCAATACGGCTGGTTAAAAGTTTACCATCTAATCTATATTTCAAATTGATTTTTTCACTAAATGAGATTTTTTGTGTGAAAAAAGGTGTGCTTTTTGTGGAATATTTTGATATTTTGTTGGAAAGCTGAATACCTGAAAATTAAAAGATTTTCAGGTGAAAATTGAAATATTTAATCCAGAAACAAAAATTTAGTTTCTGACAGGACTGGGACAGAGTCAGGTTTGGGAAGGACAACAACTCCTCTTCAGAACCTGGAATGGGAATTCAAGACTACAGAGTCTCACCATTCCTCTGCTCGCAAATAGCTGAGAAATCAATGGCAAGAGTGCCTCATCCCCCTGTAATGGTTGGTCCACACAGAGGATGACAAACTACCACTGCCACCAGTTACTCCATTAGCTCAAGTGGCAGAGGACTGTTCTGCATATCTAAAAGGTTCCAACTCTATTAATGACCTATGTAGGTGTCAATTTAATGCCACATAATGGAATGTTTTTCAGTTTGCTTTTTTAAAAAGCTAGGAAATCACACACAGAAAACGATGTTAAAAGATTAAGGCTG
Source organism: Emydura macquarii macquarii (assembly GCF_026122565.2). Classification (NCBI taxonomy): domain Eukaryota; kingdom Metazoa; phylum Chordata; order Testudines; family Chelidae; genus Emydura; species Emydura macquarii. The sequence continues at coordinate 1,771,210 of NW_027131105.1, read as the reverse complement.
CAAAGTCAAGCATGCAAAAGTTAGGAAGTACCAGAATTAAGCCCCCTTGTGCATAAGCTTTATGATACGGTCTTTGATTACTGGAAAGACTAACATTCCAATATATGCACAGAATCAGGTTATGAGGGAAGACTCAAAGCTACAAAGCAATCTTATTTAGAAAAATGCTTTACAGATCTTTTGAAGAACACAGGCTATGGGGGAAACCAGCTTCTGATTAGACAGGTCCCCACACTTAACTGTGCTCTCCTTATCAACCCATTTTAAGAGCATTCTGCTGCATAAACCAAGTGCTGCACACAAGAGAATAAGAGCACATTTCATTTCAGACACCCCCTCTGTGCAGACACAAAGTTACAGAAACAATTGAAGCCATTTTAATGTGCAAAGTAAACGTGAGATAAAGCCAGTGGCATACTGATGGGGAGGTGAGGGGTTCAGGCCCCTAGGTGCCAGCCTGGGGGCGGGGGGGAACCAGGCTGGCCCTTCATGATGCGCAGGGGGCACAGGAAGCTCTGAGGGGCGCAGAGCCTACACCCCCCCCTCTGTGAAAGGCTGGCCTGGAGCGCAACTACCCACCGCTCCAGCCCTGCAGCCAGCTCAGATGGGGCAGCCTCACCCCATGGCCTGGGGAGAGCCCAGACAGTCCAGTCATGACGCATGGGGTGGGGCGCAGAAGAGGGAGCAGCTGCTCCTCAGCCTCCAGCATCCCCCTGCCCCCCGCTTGGCGTGAAAGGCCGCCCCAGCGCCCCATCCCAGGCCGCCCCCATCCCAGGCAGTGCCGGGCTGCTGGAGCGGCGGGTATATGCAGGAGGGTCACGCCTTTGCGATGGGTGGGGGGCACAGGAGGTTCTGGAGGGGCACTGCTCAATGCCTCCCCCCACACGTCACAAAGGGCAGGCCCAGCCCTCCTCCCCAGGGCAGGGGGTGAGGCCACCCCCATCTGAGCCAGCACCAGGCTGCAACGGGAGAGGCGAGCGCTGCGTGCCAGGTAAGTGTGTGGAGTGGGGGGGACCACAGAGCCAAGCCTGCGTTTGCGCCCCTCCTCTCCCAGCAGATACAGATCCCCCCTCAACGAGGCAGCTAGGGGGCGGAGCCGGGACCCCTCCTGCCCTATGCGGGGTGGGAGGGGGGGGGCGCAAATGTAAGCTTGGGCCCCAGGCACCGCAGGCCCTCCGTACACCACTGGATAAAGCATGTCACAGGCATGTGCCTTTCCTTGGGTTACCGGTTCAGAAAATACGTAATTGCATCATTACTGACCATCTGCATGGTGAGCATGGTAGAATGCAGTCATTGGGTCAGCCACACTGTGCTTAGGAGGCTAAGTGCCGATGCAGCAGAAACAGCAGGCCCAGCAATGGACTGGTTTGTTTTAGTTTGTAGCCTCAAGGGGCATGTTGAAATTAAGAATTCTCTACGCTAGTCATCAAGAGCATGTCTTCACTGCAGTTAGCCCACCTGATCCGCCCCGAGTTAGCCAAGCCTGGGTGTGAGCAGCTACACTGCAAAGGCCTATCCAGCTTACCGCGCCCTTATGGATGCTGCACTCCCCCCTGTACTTCTGGGGACACATCCCATAGTTCTTAGGGTTGCAGTAAATTAAGTCATTATGATTCTTTCCCAGTGAATTGTGGGAGAACTTGCCCGTCCTTCTGAGCACAGAGGGAATTGTGGGAAAGCACTAGAGGACAGACAGAATGCAGGAGTGGTTTAGCCTGCATCCTCACTCCAAAGTGGGTAGATTACCAGCCCAAAGGAAAGTGAGACACAGGCCTTAACCCATACTTCCAGCTACCTGGGATGAAAGCACCACTGACCTTGGACAAAAAGACCTGCGTATGTGGGCAGCAGCGTGGCTAGGGGGCAATACCAAGTAAGAACCATGCCATGGAGATATATCCCAACTTGTCTGAATCTGGGTGAGAAGAACAATCCATTTACATAAAAATCCTCTAGCTTGAACAACAGGGCAGGCACAATTCCACCTCCTTTCAGAAAGCACCAGGAAGAAAAAAAGAGCATCAGACAATAAAATAGAAAATAAATGTAGCCAACAGAATAGATCTGAAGACTATCTAAGAAGTCAGTGTGAAACTGAGTGCTGCTGTATCTAGAATACGAAATTAGTCCTGCACATGGTAATGATTGCTAAGCACATCACTATGGAAATTGAAAGCTCACAGCAGGCATAGGGAGCCCTTAGAAAGCTGGCAAATCAATGCACTGGATGCTGCGGCAAAGAATGATTCCAGCAGCGTGACCTTTACACAACTTCACATATTGTAAGTAAATAAAAAAAAGTCTTTACTGAGACAAAGTACAGTGAAATACAAATACACGGCAGCCCTGTAGCATCTTGGCTGGCAACAAAGGATCTCAAAGCACTTTCCAAATAATTAAGCCTCACAACACTTTTGTGAGATGGGCAGGAAAACTGCCTTATCAGGGACCTCTTACCCACTGCTGGGGTGGAATGGGCTGCTGTTTAACAACAATACCACAAAGGGGGTTTGGAAAAGAAATAGAGGACACTACCCAATTGAAATCGCAGGGTATTCAAGTAGAAAGTGTACATAATGTATTTGGCCAGGGTAGCCGAGTTAATACCGCCAATCCTTATGGAAGTCATATGGTCGGCCCTTTTAAATTGGAACAGCTCAGTTAACGGGGGTGAAGAAGGTGGGATATTATCCTTGTCTCCGCGCTATGGGAGGAAGGATGGGCTTGTAAGTCACTGGGCTGGATTCAGGAGATGTGGATTCAAAATTCTGTGCCTAAGTTCCCAAACTTTTGTCCCTTTCTTCCACACATTGTCTTTCCCGTCTATTTAGAACGTATACTTTTCTGGAAAAGGACTATTTGTTACCCTGTGGGGAGGGGTGTCTTATTTTTAGAGTGTCTAACTAATACAAATACAAAATTATAATAGCAGCTATTTTCTGATGTCCCTTGGGCAGGAGGAGAAACGGAAATACTAGGCTCATATGGCTCAGAAAGAAAGCATAGCAACTGATTTGAGCAGTTCTAGAGGCAGGACTGAGGACAGTGTATTAGTGACATACATGCAAGATGTGGAAAGTAAGGAGAAAAGTAACTGGGAGTGTGATAGGAAGAGAAAAGGCAAGAGACGGGATGAGAAGAACAGGAAAAGAGAGGGCTGCAGAATAATCAGTCATCACCCCCAAAAGAGAAATACCTGATCTGAATGAGCGCCTCCAGTCAGATGCTGGATTTTTGGCTCCAGCAACTGAGATAGGGTCTACAGACCCCACACTGGAGAAGGTGTTAAGGAGCAACTCTGGGCCTAGGTGGCCCCATCCTGCCGCACCTGCAAAGCCTGCACATGCTGGAGGTGGAGCTTTAAAGAGAAGCAGAGCAGCTGAAAGGCAGGCAGACCATGGAAGGGAGCAGGCCTGCGCTCTGAGCTCTTGGGAAGGCACATCCCAGGATCTCTTGGTGCCTGAGGCTTGAAGGTATTGACCTGACTAAGCCCGCAAAGGAGGGACTGGTGACTTCTGAAGGTCAGGAACTTCAATGTTGTTTAATTTTTAATTTCAGTTCTGTATTTCTCCCAGTGGGAAGAGGAGACACTAGTAGGAAGTGATCCAGGGAGGCAGCTACGTCGTCCCCCAAAGGGCAGGTCTTAGCTGCCACCCATGAGGCCCTGGATTGGAGCCTGGTGGATCAGGTGGGCCCTTACCAACAAGGAGGGGACAGCAACAGAAGCCTCTCTCAGTGGTGAAGCTAATTGGGGAAGACTCTGAAGGTAGAATGCTCCAGACTCTAGGACCCCAGCCCAAGGGGGGGGTTAGGGAGCCCTGAAGGGCTTGCTGACTTCAAGATTTCCACATCATTGGACTCTGTGTACCCCAAAAGGGGCAGCCTTGAACCAGTGACCCAGATGGAGGGCTGAGTTGCTAAACAGGACAGACCCCTCATACAGCAGAAAAAGGAGAATGTCCAGGAGGAAGATACGCTGTCACACCCCAGCCTGACCCCTGAACAACAGTACTGGTGAATGTTCTCCTTCACAGCAATGTAGAACTTTAAAAACGCAAGCACAAGCAAAAGAATAGATACCTAAAACTAGAATATCAGCCTTATGGACAACAGGTTTGAGATCAGTTTTACTCAACTATTGCTTTAAAGAATACGGCAATCTACACTTGTAGAAAACGAGTTTTATCATAGAACTTGTAAGATTTGCTTCATACTGTAATCTGATTCAATAAGATTTTCACACCCAAATTACCGCCAACTACAGAAGACAAGCAGCTGGAGGGAAAGATATGAACGTAGACCTTCCTTGCCACTTCTTAAAGGAACAGTATCAATTGGAAAGTAATTTGTCAAAAATTGAAAATGGAAAATTTGGAAAAATGAAAAATTTTATACCTGTTAGATGCTATCCATGAGGTTACTAGAGCTGTAACAGAATAATGTTTTTTTTTTTCCACTCTCTAACTTTGTGCACAGTCTGTACTTTATACAGAGTCAGATACCCTGTTCCACCGATGAAATTAAACTGGGCAGGCAACAAGCAGGTGCACGCACAGAGAAAGGAAGGGTAGGAAGGAAGGAAGAAAGGATTGAGCATGCTAGCTCTTGTTTTCAGGCCCAACCAAAAAGATCCTTTAAACAAAAGATATGGGGAGCTGAAAAACTTTTCAAGCAATTATCCAAAGGATTTTTGTGGTGTAAGGACATTCTGTTAGAAGGGCATTCATCAGAAAAACAAGGTTACTTACCAGCAACTGATGTTCTTCGAGATGTGTTGCTCATGTCCATTCCACTATAGGTGTGTGCATGCCTCCGTGCACGGTTCCTGGAACTTTTTTCCCCTTAGCAGATCCCATAAGGCTGGCTCCAGAGCCCCTGGATCCCTGCACGCATGCCGCGGTATACGAGGTGCTGCCGGCCCTACACCCCCTCAGTCCCTTCTTTCTACCAACTCCGGCAGCAGGGACAGGGGGTGGGTTGTGGAATGGACATGAGCAACACATCTCAAAGAACATCAGTCACTGGTAAGTAACCTTGTTTTCTTCTTCGAGTGCTTGCTCATGTCCATTCCACTATAGGTGACTAACAAGCAATACCTTGGAAGTGGGTCGGAGTTACCGGTGAGCTGCCCTCAGCACCGCTCTGCCGAATCCCGTGTCCTCTCTCGCCTGCTGGATGATGGCGTGGTGGGATGTGAAGGTATGCACCGACGACCAGATGGCAGCTTTGCAGATGTTGTGCAGGGGCACTCTCTCCAGGAAGGCCATAGACGAGGCTTGAGCTCTGGTTGAATGAGCTGTGATGGTTCCCACAAGCAGCACCCTCACCTGCTTGTAGCAGAACTTGATTCATGATGTAATCCACGAGGAAATGTGCTGGGTGGAGACAGGTGAGCCTTTCATCCGGTTAGCCACTGCGACTAAGAGCTGCGTCGATTTCCGGAACAGCTTTGTACGCTCGATGTAGAAGGCCAGGGCTTATCTCACATCCTCCAAACCATGCAGTTTGGGGAAAAAACATGGGGAGAAAAAGCTCTTGGATTACAATGAAATTGGGAAACCACTTTGGGCAGAAAGGCTGGATGCGGCCTCAACTGCACCTTATCCTTATAGAATACTGTATAAGGGGGCTCCGAGGTCAAGGCCCTAATCTCGGAGACCCTCCTAACTGAAGTAATGGCCACCAGGAGGGCAACCTTCCATGAAAGCATGAGTAGCAGGCATGAAGCCATGGGTTCAAATGGGGGCCCCCCGTAAGTCTCAAGAGGACCAGGTTGAGATCCCAGGGAGGCACCGGGTCACAGACCTGCAGATAAAGCCTCTCCACCCCCTTGAGGAACCTGACTGACATGGGATGGGAAAATAGCGATCTCCCCTCTAGCAGCTGATGGAAGGCCGAAATGGCCACCAGGTGAACCTTCAGCGAGGCCAGCACCAGACCCTGGAGCTTTAGCTGGAGCAGGTACTGCAGGATCGCCTGTACAGATGAGAGGCTGGGCAGAATGCCCTGGGACTCTGCCCAAGAGGTAAACCGTTTCCACTTAGCCCGATACATGACCTGTGTAGAAAGTTTCCTGCTGCCAAGCAGGACTTGCTGGACCTGCACCGAACAGGCTCTCTCTCCCTCCGTCAGCCACAGAGTCTCCAGGCCATGAGGTGCAGGGAGTCCAGGTGCAACAGGCGACCATGGTCCTGGGAGAGAAGGTCATGCCGTCTTGGGAGCTCCACGGGTGGGGCGATCAAAAGGTCCAGCAGCATGCTGATCCAGTGCGGTCTTGGCCAGGCCGGAGCAATGAGTAGAATGTTTGCCCTGTCCCTCTTTTATTTTCAGCAGGACCTTGGGCAGGAGCGGAATGGGAGGAAACGCGTACATGAGGGTCCCCGTCCAGCCCATGAGGAACGCGTCGGAAATTGACCCAGCCTCGCGACCCCGGAGCGAGCAGAACCTTGGACACTCAGTGTTCCAGGCCAATGCGAATGGATCCAGTTGGGGAACGCCCCACTTCTGGAAGATCATAGCCACCACCTCTGGGTGCAACGACCAGTCTTGGTGGGGTAGAAACGACCTGCTGAGGCGATCCGCCTTGTCATTCCTCACTCCCGGGGAGGTGAGAGGCAGTCAAGTGGAAATCGTGCCTCACAGCAAAGTCCCACAGATGGATAACTTCCTCACAGAGGGCTGAGGAGTGCACTCCCCCCTGCCTGTTTATGTAAAACATGGCTGCAGTGTTGTCCATCAGCACCTGCACCGTTCTACCTGTCAGGAATCAGAGGAACAACTTGCACGCTAGGCGAATGGCCCTCAGCTCCTTCACGTTGATGTGCAGGTGCCTCTCCTCCCCTGCCCAGAGCCCGAGTGCCTAGGTTGGCACTGATGTGGGCTCCCCATCCTACATCTGAAGCGTCGGAAATTAGGGTGACCGATGGGACCAATTCCTTGAATGGAATGCCCTTCATCACTGCCCTGGAAGTCCACCACCAGTTTAGGGAGGCTAAGACGGGTGGGGGAAACTGTGACCACCCGGTCCAATGGGTGTCTGCTCGGCACATATACCGAGGCCAACCATGCCTAAAGTGGTCTGAGCCTCAGGAAAGCTAGTCTCACTACATATGTGCAGGCCGCCATGTGGCCTAACAGCTGTAGGCAGTGCTTGGCTGTTGTTGTGGGGCATTGGTGCAGCTGGGAGATGATAGAGACCATCGCCTCAACACGTGGCTGGGGCAGGAAGACTCTGGCCTGGGAAGCATCCAGGGTGGCCCCAATGAATTGTATGTGTTGCACTGGGGTTAGTGTGGACTTCTGTTCGTTTATGAGCAGTCCCAGCCTGCTGCACATACAGCAAGTGAGGGTCATGCTCTCCTGCACTTGGGACCTGGACCTGCCCCTGATCAGCCAATCATCCAGGTAAGGAAAAATTTGCACACCCTTTCGTCTCAGGTGGGCAGCCACTACCGCCATGCACTTGGTGAACACCCTTGGAGCCGAACATAGGCCAAAAGGTAGGGCTGTAAACTGGTAGTGGAGCCAGCCACCATGAAACGGTGGAAACACCGTGGCTGGGGGAGGACAGACACATGAAAGCATGTGTCCTTGAGGTCGAGGGCGGCATACCTTCCCTGGATCTAGGAGACTGGGATTATGAAGGCTAGAGAGACCATGCGAAACCTGAGTCATTTGACATATTTGTTTAGACGACGCAGGTCTAATATGGGTCTCAGACACCACCCCCTTTGCCTTGGGGATGAGGAAGTACCTCAAATAAAACCCCTTCCCCCTTCTGCTTTGGGGGACCGTTTCCACCACTTTTATGTTGAGGAGGGTGTGCACCTCCTGCAAGAGGAGTTGCTCGTGAGAGGGGTCCCAGAAGAGGGACGGAGGGGCAGGGTTGTTGTGGGGCGGAGGGGGGGTAGATGTAAACTTGTAGGGCATAGTCTCCTGAGACTATTCCAAGGACCCAATGGTCTGAAGTGATCTTTGCCCATTCGGGATAGAAGGGCCTTAACCTGTTCAGGAAAGGGCAGGGCGGATCCAGGAAAGCAGTCAGGGCGCCACCTTCGGGTGCACCATCAAAAGAGTCTCCTGTGGTTGCCTGACCTCCTGGGGGGCCTCTGCTAGGGAGCTGAGGATGAGCTGGGGGGCTGATTTCTTCTTCTAAACCCCCTATTCCTATAGGGACGGAAAGGCCTAGGCAGGGGTCTTGGCTGCTGCTGCACCTGGGGCCGTGACTGACGCCTGGAAAACTGGGGCAGGTACAAGTGAAGCATGGCCTTGGAGTCCTTCAGACCGTGCAACTTTGCATCGGTCTGGTTGGAGAATAGGGCTGACCCATCAAAGGGGAGGTCCTGAATTGACTGGTGCACCTCCTGGGACAGGCCTGAGGATTGCAGCCACGAGCACCTTCTCATGCAGATGGCAGAGGCTATGGCCCTGCCCACCAAATCAGCAGCTCTACAGGACGTCTGGAGCGCTGCCCTAGCCACTGTGGTTCCTTCCTCCACGATGGTAGTAAAGTCTGCAGCCTGGTCCTGGGGCAGGGCCACAGCGAACTGCCTGAGGGAGTCCCACAGGTTGAAACTGTATCTACCCAGGAGGGCCTGATGGTTGGCAATCCTGAACTGCAGGCTCACCATGGAATAAACCTTTCTCCCAAACAAGCCCAGCTTCTTCTTGTCTTTGTTTTTGGGAGTGGACCCTGGCTGACCTTGCCTGTCTCCTCTACCAGGAATCTCCACCGCCCTTCAAGGGGACCCAATGCAGGTTTCCCCCGTGACACTAGCCCCTTCTCCCTCAGCGGGGGCGGGAGGGGGGGAGGTGGTGTAGGCAAAGCCAACAAGGCTCTTGCCGCCTGAAAAGCCTCCGGTATCGACAGCGTCGGCAGGGGCACTATCCTACTCCCAGGAGTCGGGGGGAGGCTCCCTTACCAGAGATGCAGGCACCGGAGAAGTCTCGATGGGCCAGAACCAGTGCATCTCTGCACTCAACCCTGCCAGTACCGATGGCATAGGGGAGTGTCTGCGCTCCGTGCACTGCTTCTTCCTCTTCAGTGCCTGCGATGGTGCGCGTGACAAGTCGAGGTCGGTGCCGGCAGTGAACTCTGCACCGAGGTCACGCTGAGTGCCGAGGTGGAGCGGGCTGGCTCAGATGCTGGGCAGAGCGCTGCCTCCCTCAGCAGGGCTTTCAACCGGATTTCCCGGTCCTTCTGAGTCCTCGGTTTAAAAGCCCTGCAGATCTTAGACTTTTCTTTGCTGTGTGCTTCCCCCAAGCACTGGAGGCAGTGGTGATGGGGGGCTGCTGAGCAGGAAGGCATTCCCGCAGGAGGCACATGACTTGAATCCCGGTGACCGGGGCATAGCCCGCCGCTCGAAGTCCCAGCAGGGATTTGCCTTATCTCTAACTACTCTAAACAACACTTAACTACTTAACTAACTAAAATTAACTTAGAATAACAAATAAGTTCAAACAAGGGGAATAGTACTTGCTGAGATCAAGGCTAATTCCAGCAACCATCATGGGTGGAAAGAAGGAACTGAGAGTGCGTAGAGCTGGCAGCGCCTCATATACCGCGGCATGCGCACAGGGCTCCAGGGGGTGCCGGAGCCAGCCCTACGGGATCTGCTAAGGGGAAAAAAGTTCCAGGAACTGTGCACAGAGGCGTGCACTCACCTATAGTGGAAGAGACATGAGTCCTCGAAGAAGAACTTCAATTTTTAGTCAAATTAACCTCTGGGGTTTTTTTGAGTGACCCCACAGAGGAAATAAATGTGGGCAGAAGGCCATGCAACACATACATACAAAGGAAGAGGAGATTTCTGGTTATCTCACCTGAGCATGAACAGTCAGGACCCAAGTTCTGCATCTCATCCAGCACCTCCAGCCATTCAACACCCATTAGTGTAAGCATGGTTCCAGTATTTGCTCAGAGAAGAGTGCCACATCTCAAATCACTAACACTCTTCCTGCTTCACCTCCTTCCACCCCATATACCAATGTAACCCAACCATCCTTAGCTTGTGTGGTCTGGTAGGATTCGTCATACAAGGTTGTCTGGCCACAGGCTAATGCTTAACCAGTTTCCCAGCATATTTTATTTCACTCTACAAAGTGCAGTTATTCCCTTACCCGTATTTTGCACTTCACAGAGAGCTATTTCCTGGTATATTGCCACAAGTACATCATAAATCTTACGTTTGTTTGTTTTTTAAATAACTTGGTTTTACTAAAAGCAAGCATGGCACAGGTTAGCACTGCAGGAAACTATTGAGCTACTATAACTTAAACCTCTGCAGTCTGAATGGCCCCTGATAGGTACATAAATCTGTCCATGTTCCCATTAAGGGTCTCCATACAATTGTAACTAAATTTCAGCGTCTAGCCCTAATTCTGATTGCTGTTATATTACGTTGCTATTTCAACATTACAGGATCAGGATTTTAACTATTAGAGCCCAACGTCTGTATGTAAAAAGTAAGCACACACTGCCCCTGAATATGGGTGCAAAGGGGTTACAGTGTACACATAGTCACTCAGGATACAATGGATTAATCTGCGCAAAAAGATATGTAGGTTTTGCAGGCAGATAGCCTGTGTTTTTTTTTTTAAAAACCCTGGGTCCTCTATTTGCTGGTCAGAGCAGGAGACAAGAAATCAGAATTCCTGAATTCTATTCCTGGTTTTGTTACTAAATAACTTACCTTATAGGAAGTTGTGCGACTTATCTGCCCTAGAGGAGGTTGTGAGGCTTAAGCCAGATCTATACTAAAGAGTTAGGTCAACCCAGCTACATTGCTCAGGGATCTGAAAAATCCACACCCCTGAGAGACATAGTTAAGCCCACCTAAGTACCCATGTAGATAGCCTGACCCAGCCTGTTGGAGAGGTGGATTCACTAGAGACAAGAGAACCCCTCCTGTCATTGTAGCGCATCTTCACTGAAGCACTACAATGGCGCAGCTGAGCCACTGTAGTGGTTTAAGCATTGACATACCCTAAATGTTTAAGAATCCCCTGTGAGCAGTGCTATGTATACAGAGTCATTATTCTTTAGGCTGATTTAGTGTTCATGTGACTGTACAGATTGTGCCTGGCCCTGGCATGGTTCCCTGGGGGGCAGTAGTGAGAGGAGGTGAGGGAGCAAACCCAGGCCCCACTGTGGTCCTACTGAGACATAAAGGAGTTAAGTGACTTACCCAAGGTCACACAGGAAGCCTGTGGTGGAGTAAAGTTTTGAACCCTGGTCTCAAGTACCAGGCTAGACCATCCTTCCTCTCCTCTTTTAAACTTGTGAACAATCAACTTAAAATAAACCACAATGAATCATTTTTAAACTGAAATAAGAGTGTTTACATCAGGGTTTGCATCCACTTAATGACATTGGTTTACATTAATTCTTTAACTTAAAATTCGTACAACTTTCCTGTATAGACAAGGCATAAGAGTGCCTTATTCTGGAGCTAAATCTGCTCCTAGTCAGCTGAAACAAAACTGAAACATGCTACTTTTAAACTGAAAGAAGACTATCCACACAGCCTTTTGCACCTATTTAATTAAAGTGGTTTAAATTACTCCAGTACAACTTACACAAGCCCTAAGTACGAATTGTGGTCTCATTTACTGCACATCACAAAATACGCCACTCACTGCTGGTCCCCTTGCTGCCCATTGTAGCAGAGAGGTTAAGTATTCAGTAGGCATGAAGACTGAAACCCTTTCAACCTAGACTGTAGGCAGAGCTAGGACAAAGTTGGAAGGGCAATGTAGAAAAGCTTGCCTTCCGGCTGCCTGCACTCCATCTACTCTGAACAGAGGATTTCTTTGTGAACCCAGCTCCTTCATTAACATTATATTCACCCAGCCACACTCACCTTTCAGATGGGCAGAATGTACACAGCTTGCAAACATTGGCCATGATTTTTTCAGGTAACCCTTTATTCTACAGGATCTATCACTAGCAGCAAGGGTATTTGATACATACCACAGGGGGACAGATTTCAGAGAAAAGTTGTTTTTCATCTGCGAGAGACATTGTCAGGAGTGCCTCTGGCATTTTGAAAACCAGACTATTCTAATACACTCTGCACATGTAAAAATGATTGTAGCTCAAACCTCAAGCACACTTACATTGAAGCATTTATTTCTTGAACCATACATAATTCATATTCTCTTTGCTTTTGCCTTGTTTCAAGTGTTTTAAATCCCTTTTCCTGTCACTTAATTACTGCCAATCTGGAAAGGCTTAAATTTCCAGCTTCTCCTCTTTGAACTACAGCTCACATCATATTTTATGAAGGTTAGAGCAGGACAGAAACTATGACCTCATTAAAATAGCTATATAAAAATACTATTTTTATAGTATTTTGCATAGATCTCACATCACATCAAAGACCTATTACAACACAATAAATGATACTAACAATCAGTCACCGCTATCTTGGTCAATTTCCTCTACAAGGCATAGTGATTTAAATTCAATTTTTGTACCCTCTGTGGGAATAGTCACCATCAGCCCATTCAGCATATTTAGAACTTCAGCCCCCGAAGTCCAATCAAGTTGCAAATGTTCTGATATGCAGCCATACAAATATAGTGGCATATAAAAGCCTATTTAAAACTACCCTAATGATTAAACTTTTCATGTTATTGGTAAAAGGAAGGTAATTTCCTTTTAGGTTTAAAAATAAAAAACTAAAAGCGACTAGACGTTTGGGCACCTTTATGTTGAAGCACTCAGTTTAAGATGCCCTAAAAAGGCCTGAATTTCAGAGAGTGAGCACTCAATGCTTTCTGAAAAAATCAGGCCCATTTATAGTGTCACAAGTTGGCCACCCAAAAGTGAAGCAGTAAAATCACTAGTCCCTTTTGAAAATGAAGCCTGGGTTATGGTTCATGAAAGGTGCTGAACTGATAGGAGACCAATGACCTCTGCTATGACAGTACAAATTCCCCCCGATTGCCTCCCTCCCAGGTGCCTCAATCTAGAATTGGGGGGGGGGGGCAAAGGGGGAGACAGGAGAGTCACCAACATTCCATCCTTTCCCTCTCTGCTGAGAATGTCCTCAAGGGTACCAGTGATGTTTAGTGTAGGGTTTGTTTGTTTGTAAGTGTTGTGGCCCATGTTCTTAACTCAGACCACAAAATTCATTTCACAGAAGCCACCAAACAGTCCTTCTGTGGTAACAAGTTTTGGTCACTACTAATTTGGCTGGGATGTAAAAATCAGTGACCTAAAGGAGAAAGGGGATTGCAAAAGGGGATTATAAAGCCTAAGCAGTCCAATCCACCATATAGAAACTTTGGGGATGAAACCCATAAGATACAACTACAGATATGAGCAAGAGGAACTCTGCATAAGCTGTGGCCATAGAAGTAGAAATGTATTGGTATAGTAAAGGTAGCATGTTATTTCTTACACACTAACACAATCTGATAAAAAAAATCATTACTTCCTTTTATATTTATCCTATTCAAATGTTACTGTGTTACTGGCTCAGGTTTTAGCCTCCTCCCTTGTAGATTATGACAAATATTTTCTAGCCATGCAGATTTCCTGTTTCTCCTCAACTACCCGTAAGAATAATTCCAACCCTTATTTTTTCTCTACCAACTTAGAGAACTGCAGAAAGAGTGATCATCCCCAGAATGAAAAACGAAACTTCTGTCAGAAATTTAAAAAGCTGAGAGGAAGGACACTGAGCTCTGCAAGAGTCAATTGAGCTGGGTGTGTCAGAGTTTAAAATTTGTGATCTTGTCCCCTTGTCACAGGTGTCCAGCTGACCAAGAGGCATAATATTTACACTCACATCCATTTGTTGTGTCAGATCTGGCCAAGACCAGCCACACTTAAGTGACCAAAATGGCTCAATGGTCAGACAGATTACATCATTCATTCTCTCTCAGACTCTGTGTTCTCATTTCCAGACTCTGAGACAGCCTGGTGGGCGAAACATCAAGAGCCAACAGAATAAAAGCTTTTTTCTAAATCCTTTGTGGAAAACATACGCCTACCCAGGAGCTTGTGCAGACTAGGCTCTGTGGTTTAATGCCAGTGATTTTACTTTGAATGGCCTGTCTCAACACTTTCATTATCCGATTTCATTTTGATACAAGAACCAGGTAGTCTGCTGTATGAACAGAATATGTCCTAAGTGGCATTGTAGCCCATCATGCCAGTCAAATGCCAATACCGCCCGCATAGCTAAAGACCCCATTAAAGAATGACAGAAAAAATTGAAGATTTTAAAAAGTAAATCAGGGTCTTTTTATTCTGCCCCTCTCCCCCAAAAGTAAGTCCAGGAATTGAAATAATTACTGAAGGATAATAAGCAATTTCAAGGTCAGCTCCCAGAAGTCCTTCTAAGCCACCTCATTAAGCATTCCACCAGTAAGTGCCAATTTTTACTAACCATATTTAAATTTACAATGCACATTCTTACATAGCCAATGACTTACATGACAGTTATTTACCGGAGTCTTCCAGCCTCAATGCTCTGCTTCAGGTATTCAAGCCTATATCATCAGTTTGGGTTAGCTACATTAGTAAATGATGGAAAGTTTCAAAGGTGGATGCCAACGTCTGGCCACCATTCAGAAAACCTAAATTCAAATAGATTTTACAATTGAAGTTATAGCCAGGAAAGACCATCAAATGGTGTATTTCTATTACCTGAGTAACAAAAAAGAAAAAGAAAAAATGCAGCTTCATGAATTTAACAAGGGCCCTGACAGAAAAGAGATACAATCAGGCAACCTGGTCTGTGAAAGGTGATATTTGAATGATCATCAAAAGCCTTTGAAAGGCACCTATTAATCCTCATTAGAGAGACATCCACTTCTCAGTGGGCTATCTTCTGCAGAGTGAATCATGCATCTTTCCCCCTATTGTGTGTGTATGGAGCTGGAGAAAATGGGTTTGGAAAGCTGGGGTAGCTCCCCTGGATTCTGAGCAGGGAAGGAGATTTGATAAAATTGGTTGAGAGAAGAAAGCAGATGCATGCATCTCTCTCTAGACAGCAATGCAATGCTGACAGGCAGACCCAGATCAGACAGAGAGGAAGGATTGCAGGAGAGACTGCTTTTAAGAAGTGTAACCTATTCACCTTTCCTCCCCCCCATCACTAAGACAATGCCTTATCTAGTTTTTCTTATGAGAAGTGCAAGTCTTAATACTTCAAACAAACGGATTCTTTTTTTTTTTTTTAAATATTCTCTCCTTTAACCGTGGGCTCAGTAGGACCCTGAGCCCTTGGAATAGGGAGAATGTCACTCTCCATCAGAACATTTACAAAGCTGAACATGTCCTCCTCACTTCAGAAGGTGATGCCACATTCCTTGTGGGATTTCCTTTCTAATGGCCCTATACATAACCTCAAATGAGCCCCCTGCCACTGTCAGAACATGATTCAGGAATTTTCCACTGAAACTGGCAGTTCTCCATACACACCTTTTCAAGTACTTGACTTGCTGCAGAGAAATCGTGAGGTGACCTCAGTGTTATTTCAAGAAATGAGCTCAGATTTCTCATTATATTTTTAAGCATTCCAGCCTCAGGACTTTTTCATCTAAATGAAAAGTGCTGTTTGCAACCCTGAACATTATGAAAATTCTCATCATGCCAATATCCCAACGAGTCCTTTAAAACATCTGGAGGCATGAATTTCAGAACATTCATTCAGAATCATAGCCATTTTCCGCCTCTTCATAAAACCACATTATGTGAGGAGTCTAAATGAAAAGGCAGGTACTGAATTATGGATTAAAGTCTTCCTTAGAAATAATAAAAGCCTAAAAATAAGGAGACATCTGCACTGTTTATTGGTTATCCTTAATATTCTAAAGGCTGAGAAGAAAATTTCTATCTCCACTAAATTGAGAATTAGTGACAATTCTTCTTTCCCCAGATGTTCAACTTATACCCAACAGGAACTCTGTCCTGAATAAAACTACTGACTACTCCATATTCTTTTATTCCAGCCATTAATCAGAGGGCAAATGAGAAGCTGCTTCAACAAGCAATTCCTTTGTTTTAACTCACAGTTTTGATGGCCATGCTTGGCATGTTGGGGGGGGGGGGGGGGGGGGGGGAATGAAATCAGAGTGTCCTGGTGATGAACAGATTTGTGCTTTTTTATTCCTCAGAAACCGACAGCCATTTCACCTTCCCCAAAAATATGGAAGGTAATTACTGGCTGACTATCAGTGTAAAGGTTATTCAAAGTCCTAACCAAGCACATTTATAGGTTTTAATAATGGTGCAGGACATTTTTCTCTCTATTTTCCTCTGGGAGAAACTGTTTATTGACTGGACAGCAGTATGGGAACTGGAAAACTTAGGTCTCTTTTCCTCTCCTTTCACTGAGTGTTTGATATTAGACAAAGCCAGGCTGGAAAAAGCATTCTGGGCTTGTAGAGTTCCCACAGTCATTGTTTTCTAGAACAACTTTTGTTTTGGTTTTGAGAGTCATGGTGTTTCTTCATTTGAGCTTACAGAACAACTTTTATTGTTTCCTTTATTGTCCTTCTCTGAAGGGTCACCCACTGGGTCGGTATGCACCTTTTTGGCTGGGTGTTTTACTGCAGCCTCTTCAACTCTGGCACCCCCTGTTGATGGTCACTGACCCTGCCATGATTTGTCCCTTTTCACAATTCAGCCTGTCAGCCAGGTCATTTATAGTCCCCATCTGTTCTGGGGTACTAAAGAGAGCACAAACCAGAGAGCTTATTCCAGGTCTTCAGCCTCTAACCTGGGCTCACTACTTCTTGCATCAGAAGAGCTATTACAATCCCTTTTTCGGGTGCAGGTAAGGGAACCCAGGCTCTCCCTCTCTTCTGGGTTCACTCCAGTAACTTTGTAGTAAGCAGCTAAGGTGTGCTTCCTCCAGGTCACTGATGCTGCTTTCCTGGGCCACTGCCTACCTCAATCTGCCTCCCAGCCCCTTTCACACAGCCACTCACTCCAGTGCTTGGTCTCTGGAAGTTTCAGCTACTTGACCTGCTTGCTGCCAGTTTGTAGCTAATGCAGAGTCCATCTTCAGGCTCCCTGGCCACCTCCTTCTGCTTGGTCTGCAGGCTCTTAGTCCAATTGTTGATGGGCTCTCACACTAGCTATAGCGGAGGAGGTATCCACTGTCTCTTAACCCCTTAAAGATGGTGGCAGGATGGTGTTTATATACCCCATCACATCTTGTTTCTGTTCATCTTTACCACCTTCTTCCTATGTGGGATGGAATAAAAAATATATATCTGATAAGAGATGGATGTAGGTCATCTGAACCAGCACTTGCAGGCCCCCGGTTAAGGCACTGTGTGAGGGTGTTATCAACTAGATAGAACTGAGAAGTAGGCAAGTCCTTCAAGCAGTTTTGGTCACAAAATGGACTAAACATGAATTGAGGGGCTATATTCTCTCCTTCTGACTTGCAGATCAAATTTGCTTTGTCTAGAAGTCAAAATGTATATATATATTTTTAACTGGCTGCATAGCAAACACAGCCTAGGATTTTAAAACTAAGCTCTGTTCTGCTTCCTTTA
This sequence comes from Emydura macquarii macquarii, assembly GCF_026122565.2. Taxonomy (NCBI): domain Eukaryota; kingdom Metazoa; phylum Chordata; order Testudines; family Chelidae; genus Emydura; species Emydura macquarii. The sequence continues at coordinate 1,753,684 of NW_027131105.1, read as the reverse complement.
AAAATCACCAGTAGTGACGATTATGCAGTCAGAACTTAGCTGATGATATGCTAGGTATAATTGTAACCAACTGTCTCTTTCATAGATGTACTACTTCTGCAGAGCTACAAGTAGTTACAACTTGTGTTTCATGCAAGTAAGAAGACGACTCAATGACAGAATGGAAACATATTGCATAAGTTGATAATATTTTTCAGGGTTTTTCCCCCAAATTACACTTTAGGTGTAGTATTAATTGGAGCAATAAAATAGTGCTTATGAAATCAGTAAATAGAAGTCAAATTGCTGATCTTAGATTCAGGGCTAAGCAGTCACAGAGGGGCTAGCAGCATAGGGGCTAGTAGCAGTATAGGTTGTGTCTGTCTTGAGGGTTGGTTGCAACTGATACTGGATTTTGAGAGAGCTGGAAAAGTGTCATTTGGCTTATTGGGGGTGGAGGGGAATGTAAACACTAAAGTTGAGCAAAGACAACACGCAAATCATGGAAGCAAAAGCTGACAATAGCAAACAGTGAAAAGAAGAAAGTGGCTTTTTGAGGGGACTAGGTGACCCAGAAAACTGGCAATCAGCTGTAGATACTTTCACCAGATCTAAGCAAGCATAGGCACCAGTGAAAAAGTTATTGTAAGCATTAATTCTACATGGATTTTTAAAAAAGTCTATCCTTTCACCTCTGTCCCCAAAAAATATCTGTTTCAGAGTCACATGGGATTATTCATCATGGTGAAGAAGCTTAAGCAAAACAATTGGGTAGCAGGCTCCATGTATTTTTAGACCCTGCACATGTCCTTTGAACTTGTGTAAGGGATGCTGCTGCAGCTAGACATGCAGCAGCAGGCAGCCAGCCAACCAAGGGACGAGATTAAAGCAAATTGATTTCAGATGCATACCAGGGGCATGCTGCTGACAAAGAGCTTTTCACCAGTTCCAAGCTCCTATTTTTTCCCATTAGAGGGTGCCTTATCCTTTGGTGTTGTATCTGTCAGACTGAGGAGAAACAATGACACGAGTGTTATTGCAGGATAGCATCAAGCCATCAGGATTCATCCAAACTGACATGGGAATTAATTATAAATAACCTCCAACTAACTGTTAAATAAGAAAGTTTCCAACTAGCAACATTTCATTTGACCAAAAGGGAGCAGATGAAGGCAAAGGCAGGAACAGACCCTTGCAGCATCTTTTAAAGAGCTAACAATCCTTCTCAAAGCAACACTGCTTTTTAATGCTTCATATCTGTAACTTGGCAGTGAGATTCTGTGCTTAATTCATCTGTCACCTTGGCAAAACTAAGTATCCAAATTATCAGCATATTAGTTTTCAACTATAAGAACTAATACAGTTAGGGAGCAGTGTTGCTAACTCTTATTTCATCCCAAATCTTGTGATAGTTGATGGTGTTCTCAAAGCACCTGAAATGTGATTATAGGAGAATCTCAGCTTTCATTAAAAAAGTTGTAGCCCTAATGGTTATGGAAAGAATCTGGAAAATGTGAATGCCAGTGGCTCAAAACACAACCCCTAACAAGGTAAATAAGAAATAATGCACGTTATTGCTTTGTCTTTAAAATCTCATGATTGTAAAGCCAAATTTCATCATTCTGAGGAGCCTGACGCACTGATTTGAAACATTTGGGTTTGGCCATCCTGGCAGAGGAATCTTTTCTTAGATACGCCAGCAAATCATGTTTACTGGAATAAACTGTTAAACCATAACAACGGACCCCCAGCCTAAAGTGAAAGGGAATCTGTGCATAGCCCTAGAAAGAGGAAAAGAAAAATTGGAGACTAGACCCAGGACCTCGACAAATAAAACAAGGGTGGAGCTGTTGGTGGGGGCAGCGTTTTATGACTGACACTTCATCTGTACAGTGCAGGTTTTGTGGGAGTTGTGTAGAATGCCATAGCATATCAAAATCAGCGCTAGCCCTGAACCAATACTCAATCCCAAAAGCAGACACTTGGGTATTTGAAATCTGGACCCAGATCCACATGTTGTGGTTTGAGCCACTCTCCTGAAAATGCAAAGATGGACAAAATTACAATTCATGTCTTCTGCAGTGCTGGAGAGTTCAGACCTTACAGAGTACGTCTTCACTGCAGTCATCTCGGGCTCTTCTTTGATATGGCCCCTTAACCACACACAAAACCCACTCATCCAAGTGTAGTGGTGCTTTCAATCTGGGTCAGCTGGCTGGCTGGGTGCTGCTCTCACTGACTACTAATCTGCCCACCTATATTGCAGTGAAGGCTAAAATCACTGGAGTGGGGATAGTCCTCCAACATCTGCTGTCCTTCCTCTCCTCCCACCAATCCTCATGTGCCCAGAGGGACAGACAAGTTCTCACAACTCACTGGCAAAGAACCTATCAGAGCAGCTCAATTTACCACAGCACAAAGAACCAGGGGATGCTCCCCCAGAAGTCCTAATGACACAGTGGTTAGCACAACACCAGTGAGGATGTGGTAACTGAAACTGGGCTTTGCAGGGTGGATGCTCACATCCAGGCAAGGCTAAACCAGGTGCTCAGACCTGGGTGACAATCACTCGGGTTAATTTTGCAGAAAAGACATACCTAGAGTCAGCTTATTTTAGTGGAGCAGTGTTTATGTCACAGCTTATAGGAGTGGGAAGAAAAGGAGATGGTTTAAAACCTGACCAACTAATCACCTGCAGGTGGCCCTCTGACAGAAACATTACAGAGGGCTAATAGGCACATTGCACCACTTAGCTTTTTCCAACTTTAGTCTTTTGCATCAGCCACAAATTCATTTCTAACTGATGCTGCAGAAAATAACTGTCAGTGTGCTGGTAAAGCTCCGTGCCCTGCCCTCGCAATTAGTGCTCCTCAAGCAGAAAATAGGAGCACTCTTGCTACTGGGGGCATAGGCCAAGTTTCTTCTTCTCCAAGCTCCTTTAAACAAAGGAAGCAACAAAATGCACAGAGTGCTGTTTAGTCTTGTTACATATTTTATGATCCTGTCACCAGTTATTACACAGTAGGTAGGGAAAAAGCAATTAAATCTCTTTGGTTGCTGTTCAGCTACCAAGAAACTGACAGACTCTGCTACAAAGTTCATTTCTGAAGAAGCCAACTAACCGATGGCTACCAAAATATTAATGGGGTGTAATGTTTGCTCTCCAGATTATCCTTCCTGTCTGAAGTTTTATACTTAAAAAACCTAAAATAACCATGGGCAAGATAGGGCAATACTCCTTTAAAGAGAGGCACCAGTGAAGTTGGATTGGTGCCTTCGTGGCTTTGGAATGAAAAGTCACGAGAAGTTGGTCAACACTCAGAAGCGTTTTGTGGGTGGGACAATTTCAGGTATTGCTTTCTGCTCCATTATGGGAGATTGACAGCACTATGTCAGAAATAAATCTGCAGCTATAAGATGTGGCTAAAATGTGTAGTCAATGAGAAATCCACTTGCACATTTATAGAAACAGATGTATGTCTCTTACACAAAACTAGAGACAAGCCTGAACCAAAAAAAAAGCTAGACCCAAAACACCCCTGAAGAGTTTCTACACCACGGAAAGCCTTTACAGTAGCATCACTAACATAACTGGATGTCACTGCAAGTGAACTATATAAATGGGGAAAAGTGAAGAGAAAAATTAAAAGTGGCTTTATTCCAAGTGAGAGAGAATGGTTTTGTGATTAAGCCTTGGACTTGGGACTTGATCAGAGTTGAATTCCTGGCTCTGCTGCAGACTCCCTGTGTAACTTTGGGTGAGCCACAATCTCTGTGGCTTGATTCTCTGCCTGTAATCCTCTCTTCCTCTCCCTTCCCCCCCAAAATCTGTGTTGTCTATTTAGAATATAATCTCTCTGGGGCAGGGACTATCTTGAATTATGGGTTAGTACAGTGCCAGCACAACAGGGCCCAAATCACCATTGTGGCCACTAGGTGCTACTGCATACAAATAGTAAGAATTTTTAAAAATAGTAAGCGATAAAAAAGCCAACAGGCTAAGAAATATTATATGCGTAGGATCAACTATAATGGTGTTTAGAAAATTATTTCTATGGACTTCCTGTGTATTAATACCACCACCTACCCCTCTTTCATCCATAGCCTCCAATTGCTTTAGTAAGGAGGTCAGTATCATCATCCCCATTTTAGAGATGGGAAAACGGAACCATACAGAGGTGAAATAAGTTGCCCAAGAGTCACCCAGCAGTCCAGTGGCAAAGCCAGGAACAGAACCCAGCTCTCCTGAGTTGTAGACCAGTGCCTGACCCACTAGGTCATGCTGCGTAGGGGGAAATTAACAAGAGTGTCCTGTTTAAAGTTGCAAAAAAGTAGACAATGTGCCCATGAAAACAAAAGTATTGTCACAAGACAGCTTTTTTGTCAATGAGATATATATGAGAAGGGAACTAACACCTTTTGCAAAATAAATTAATGAGCATCATAAAGGTAAAAATATTACCACCAAAAGCCCAGCAATATCAAGCAACCATTTAGTACCAGATAAGTTAGCCTCTTTAATGGGATTGTAATTGAAATTCTATAGTCTAGCTGTAAAGTGGAAAAATACTATGGTAAGATTTTAACATTCACAAAGATTAAAAATATGATATAGTAAAAATGATAGAAAGTATTTAATCACCTAGGTGAGGTACTAGATTTTGTTAATTTCCTTATAGCAGTATTTCTTACAAAGCGGCACTTATTGTGGTAAGTTAACACTTCAGGTAATGTAATAAACTATAAATGTGTAATTGAGGAATATTCTTCCTTCAAGCCTCACCCAAATACTGGCTTGAAATGCCTGTACTCCCTTTTTGAACTGACTTCCCTCAAAAAACTGATGTCACTGTGAATTCATTCCTTACCTGCTGCCCTAGGATAGGTCCTTGTCAGTGTCACAGCGGGTGATGGTTTGACTAAAAAGTGATAGCTACAGATGTTGTTTAGAATAAAAGTAAGAGACCGGATGGGGAGCTAGAAAACTAATTGCTTTTAATCAGAGCAAGATATTTAATTTAATAAGGCAAGCAAGATGGAAAGGGAGAAGAGCCGATTCTATTTCAACATAAATTCCCAAAACTTCCTGACATGGTACTAACAACACTCCACTAATGAAACACACATTAAACTTATTGACTGCCCTCGGGATCACTGACCATTATTTAGTAACTGAGACCTTATTAACGCTACAGGATACACAGCAAACAGGATAGGAACCATCATATCCTGGAAAACACTGCATCCCTTAGGCTGGGTCTGCTGTAATGAGAAAGAAGCTCCCCAAGTGTATCTCTATTGTTTTAATAATGGACCATAAACAGTAATATTTTACCAAGGATGATTTGAATCCAAACCCTGGGTGAACATTCTTTTCACTAAGAAATGCAAGTCCAGTGGGATTTTCCTATAGCAAGGAAATGCATCAGTCATCTGATTTATAAAATGTCATAGATTCCAAGGCCCAAAGGGACCTTGGTGATCATCCAATCTGACTTCCTGCATAATCAGGCCATAAAACATCCCCAAAATAATTCCTAGACCATAGAAAAACATCTAATTTTGATTTTAAAATTGTCAGTATGGAGAATCCACCACAACCCTTGGTAAATTGTACAAATGTTTAATTACTCTCACTGTTAAATTATACCTTATTTCCAGTCTGAATTTGTCTAGCTTCCAGCTTCCAACCATTGGATCATGTTACACCTTTCTCTGACAGATTGAAGAGCCCATTATTAAATATTTGTTCCCAATATAGATAAAGGCTGTAATCAGGTCATCCTTAAGGTTCTCTTTGTTAAACTAAATAAATTGAGCTCCTTAAATCTACCACTATAAGGCAGATTTTCTAATAGTTTTCATGGGTCTTTGAACCCTCTCCAATTTATCAACATCCTTCTTGATTTGTGGACACCAGAACTGGACATAGCATTACAGCAGCAGTCACACCCAGCATCAAATACAGAGGTAAAATTTGAATAGAAATAGTTTGATTCCCCTGTTTATGCAGCCAACGATTGCATTAGTCTTTTTGGCCACACAGATTGAAACACTCACATATGTATCCTTGCTATATTTTACTCTCAGAAGATATGGAACAAAATATTCTAAAAGAATGTTTCAGTCTTGCAGACAATTTTAACATCTATAACATAGGTTGAGCCAGAAGCCATAGACAGTATACATCAAGAAAATTGACTTCAGTGACCCCTAGTGGAAAGAAATGAAAATGATCTTGATTGAGGCTGCTTTAACTTGCACAAGCAGATAATCTTCAAATTATACTTGTCAAATGACCAAGTGCACGTTGTGATCCACTACCCTTTGTTTTATTTCTTTAATCATCTGCTTACTAATTTGCAAAATGTATTAGTTTGTAATGGGTCTCCCAATGACTCATGTTAATTATTTTGTATTTGTTATACAGAGGACTACTTTGATACTTTCCAAGAAGTCAGTGGCAGCAATCCTACCAAAGAGCCCTTTTATGAAAGCATCAAGACTAGGATTTATCAGGCAGTAAAACTCAGTTGAAAAGAGGTGAGTTAATGATGTTGTAATATTGACAAAGTGTGACAAGGCAATAGCAAAACTATTCCGGCATGAGAAATGGGAACAGTTCTAGAAAGACCTCCACCTTGAAGGGTTTAAAGAGGTTTCAAGGGTTTAAAAGTAGCTGATGGCAACGAATGACAATAGTTCTTTATAAACTTCCGATAAAGAGGATTCAGAGGTTTATGCTGTGTGTGTTATCTAGGCCTGACAAAGGTAGGCAGGCAGGCCGGCTATGCACTTAGCCTGAGCATTTAGTTTTAATTTGTGCCCCTTCTAAACAGTAGGAGTCCAGTCATCCCACCCTCTGCATGTTCATCTCTTCTCTGTAATTGAATACAAAGTGCACTCATGCAACTGATTAGAGAATTAGGCCCAGAAGAAGACAACTAAGAGTACTTTGAAGAGGCAAGTGAGTGAATGAGGTTGTTTGGAAAACTTGAAAATATCCACCAAACTTTCACTGTTCCTTGGGTCCAGGAGAAACTAGAAACAGCTCTGATGCTGTAAATATAAGGCCCAGTCCTGAAGGCTTTACTCATCCCAATAGACTCATTAAGATCCACTGGGACTAACCTGTGTGAATAAGCAGGATCTGACTCACTGTCCTCTTCAGGGCTAATAGATTCATGGACTAATGTGACCATGACTGCTGGCATTATGGATAAATATGACAGAAAAGATGATAAGCTTGGAACCCAAAGCAAACATAAAACCACTTATCAAGGATGATGCCAGAGCAAAGAACTTTAAGCAAGTGTGGGGAGGAATATAAATATTTCACATTTCCTTTAAAGACTACAGAAAGTGCAACATTTGATCCCTCTGTGGAATAATGTACTTTCATTCTCAATAGGATCATTTCCTTAAGATGTATGTAAATGGATTGTGGGATACAGGGACAGGGAAAAGAATGGGGGAAACTGGGCATTTGAAGGGATTTATGTTCTAATACGCTGCATTAAACTGTCTGCTATTAAAGTAAGAGGAAAAATAACAATCCATAGATTTTAACTTCTATTCAAATATATACATATGTGCAGGAAGATATATTTAGTAGACCGGCAACTACCTAGCTTCTAAATTTATTCTTTTCTGTGCTCCAAAGGCAATTTCATAGCTACAATAGCATCAGGGCCTTCATTTTCTATTTAGAATGCATTACCCTTCCTGACTTCTCTTTACTTAGATGCATCACGAGCTGTAGAATTTGCCATGATTGCCTTTACTCTCTACTGAAGGTTAAGCCACAAAGTCCTGATGAATCAAAGCAGTTAACATACACACATATACACCATGTCAAAGCCTTCCAAGATCAGCATGTTCAAAACAGCTTTTAAAACAAACGTGCACCGAAAATCTTAAGAAAAGGTCCTAACTAATTTTGGGCTTCAGGTAACAGGTTTGGGCCCCCTAAATGACAGTCAATTTAAAAGTAAATAATTAAACAAAAAATTCCCAGACAGAATCAGGAGCAAGACAAAATTTTAAATCCCAGAAGTTTCTCTTCCCCCTCTTTTCCCTCAGCTGTTTCATTGTCATGCATGAAGTAGAGAAGAAGGGCTGCAAAGTAGGGATGCGCAGCACATTTGTAATACACAAAACTTACCTGCATTTCATTAACATTCAAAAAGCAGATCAGAGTCCCTGAAAAGATGTACTAAAGTTCATGAGCTTCTTGGGCAGAGATGAAGCCTGAACTAAGCCTCAGAAAACACTTCCAAGCTTTGGTGAGGTTTTGATCCAACACCTCAAAGTCAGCATCCATCTTAACTTCTAGGTGAAGATGGACAAACACACTTTTGAGAAATGGGTTTGGAACCCAAAACTCCAAGTAAAACTCACATGGTGGGTGGGTGGGTGAAACTAGGGACTTGAAATAGTTTTTCCTTTCCTAAATTTCACAAAGGAAAGCCCAGAAAGGTGAAAAAACAAGTTGTTTTGTTGTGCTGTTAAACCAACCAAACATTTCACATTTTATATATATTATATAAGATATCAAATTACGTGTCTTTACATATATGCATACAGAGCATTATACATTGGTCTTGGACCGACATTGAAAACTTATTTTAAAATGTGTGTAACTTCAATACATTATTAGATCAAGACTCTACCACTTTTAGTCATTAAATCTTATGAGAATTTGTCTAAATAAAAGCTTCAGGCAGCTAGCCCATGTTTTTGAAGGAATCAGGAGCGTCTGTATTTTTTTTTTTTTTAAAGGAAGGTGGATTTTTTTATGTTTTTGACAGTAGTTGTTCTTGATGTTAAAAATTAGTGCTTTTAAAGACTGTTTTCACCAAATTAATCCTAGTTAAGTCTTCCAGATTTTCCTTCATGAAATCAGAAAGTTTTAAATGTTTGATATATTTTTTTAATCAAGTCCTTAAAATGTGGCAAAACCCATTAAATTCTGACTTGTAAAAACTGATCCCAAAGGAATCCTTATAATTCTTACTTTGCCTGAGACATTTAAATGAGCTCTTATCTATGGACATTAAAAATTTTTATGGACTCCATTTCTGCTTACCACATAATATGGCTTCTTGTACTTTCCTGATCAAATCTGAAAGGAGCAAAACGTCAGTTTTACAGGAGCAGAAGACCTGAATATATTCCTGACAGGTCCCCACAATGAAATTTGTCATGCTATGAACTAGACACATCATGCTTTTGTTTAATATTTACAGCTTTGCATTGCTTGATTTAAAGATAAAAATACAAACCAGTGCCATTAAGACTGAAGCTGAAATTCTTGAAGCATTGGGCAGAGCCACCGCTTTGGATTTCTAACAGGGAACAGAAGTCAGAACCAAGATTTTATAGCTTGTCTACATCAGAAAGTTATACCAGTATAAGCTAAAGTGTGAATTTAAACCAATATAGTTGTATAACTTCCTGTGTAGAAACATAAGAGTGTCCACACAGGGAATTATACTAGTTTAACTGTACTAATATTATAATTAGTAAAAGCTTTCCTGTGTAGACAAGCCCTTACTTTAGGACTTGGGGGCCAAAGGACATTTTGATTGAATTAATGGTAGATTACGTGAACCAGCCATTGAATAAATTGAAGACACTATATTATATACCTGCGTCTTAATTTGGCTTCTGATTGCTGCTAAATGCACTCCCAGTCTGTCAGATAAAATCTTTACACAGCCTAACCTGAAGTGATTCTCTCTGAAAAACTCCCATTAACCTCAATGAACGATACAAAAGCGAAGGATGATGGCAGGTTTGGGCCAATTTAACTGGTGTGAGGAGCAATCTTGGCCCCCCCATACAAGGCCTAAATACATGTGTTTGTACAGTAGCACAGAGGCTCAGAGATCCTATGGCTCCTTCTGTAAGAATCAGGGGTTTGCCTCAGAGTAACGTTGTGCCTAAACGGTCCCCTTTTCCCACTCTGTTGTGCGGACTGAACAAGAATGGCTGTGGGGTGACAAAGCCAGGGTCAGAGATAATACCTCAGATGTGCCAAATTAGATACAGAATAATTCTCATTTTGTAATAGGTTTCAGGTCACCTATGCTAAGCTCTATAACTCCGTGTGTGCTTTATTAAGTGGCTGTACTCATTTACAGTGGTTGGTTGGGATTGGTATATTTTATCTACGTTTGATTTTTTTTTAAAGGGGGGAAGTTGAAAAGCTGACTTAATAGTAATCATTGGACACTTGAGCCCTGCCTTGTGAAAGGGTCATTTCTGTAACCCTGACTCATGAAAAGCGGGGTGAAAAATGAAGAGCTGTCTCATACCAGCACTCCTGAGTGTCATACCACCATTAGAATGAGAGAAAAAGAAATCAGCAACCCATGTTCCCCAATTATGTGAGAGTTGGAGGAACGAAGCACCTCACAGGATCAAGGCCCTATTTGAAGGCTATTGTGTAATCAACTTCTGGGCACCAGCCCTGAACAGAACACTACAAAGAAGCAATATTATCCAGAAGACAGGAGAACAGAGCGGGGGGGCCCCTCCTAATGCAGCCCAATATTCCATTAGCCTTCTTGACAACCAGGGCACACTGCTGACTCATATCCAGCTTTTTATCCACCGTTACTAATATGCTAGCACATATATACACACCCCTCACACACAGGATGTCCCAAAGCACAGAGACGTACGATAATGATGATGGCTTCAAAAAGATAAGGAAGACAAGAGAGGAAGAATTAAGGGGAAGGGAAGAGCAGAACAAAAAGAATAAAGACAATAGGGAAATAGTTCCAAGAAAGATAAGGAGAGAGCAGAAAACCTGAAATGGTAAACTCTCCAAATATCCAGAAAGACCCTATACTCAGCAGCAATCTCAAATCAAAAGGGTTCTGCTGGAACAAATACAGGATAGTGAGGGAGTTACTATTGGTGATTTGGGAGCACACTACAGATACAGGATTAACAGGCAAGAGGGAGAGGCTACTGAGAGGAACAATGGGGCTAGAGGGAAAAGTGGATGGTTTCTAAATAGGTTGTAGTTGGTGAAGGTGAGGCAGTTTTCAAACTTTGAGACTTTGGAGGTGGTCTACTTTTCTGTTTAAATATTAGGTGAATTTAAGTGGTTATAAAGTGCTAGACTGGCAGCTCTCCAGACTAGGGCAACCAGATGTCCTGATTTTATAGGGACAGTCCCAACATTCAGGGCTTTGTCTTATATAGGTGCCTATTATCCCCCATCCTGATTTTTCACACTTGCATTCTGATCACCCTACTCTAGACTGAGGTTCTCAGTTCATCCATAGAACCAGCTACAACACAAGCAGCACCAATGCAAGTTTTCCTACCCAGTGTGCTTAAACCAGCAGATACCACTTCTTGAAGTGAGATACTGGTCCAGTCTCAAAGCCTATTCAATACTTGGTCTCTTGGCCTTCCTGCTAAGACCATCAACAAGAGGGCTATTTAGTAGCAATAATGGTGGCAGTTGTGGTGATGCAGATACTTGTCCACTGAAACAACTCCATTTATTTCACATAGGCCACTGAATAGTCATATATGTGATGTCCAAAGACTGCCTAGGTTGGTGCCAACTGAAAGTGAATTATCTAATTAAGGTACAAGGTTTTATATTCCATTCCTTGAGCTTAATTCTTTGTAGACTTCCCACAGCTCTAGAAATCCATTGATTTTAGAGTCAGTTTTAGACTTGCGCACATTTTTATATGTAGTGGTTTTAATAAACCATGTACTATAATTGCACTTTCCTTGGGGCAAATGCTGCAGTATAGTTTCTAAAATCTGAAGGATACATGTATATAACCTGGGGCCCAATAGGGAAAATAGCAGGTAATTATGATATACTGTTTAAGTATAATTGCAGCATAATGCATATGTGCAAGGAGACAAAATTAAGGATGCACAGGTAACCTTAATTTTGGCATCTCCTGACTTGAGTGCTTGACTTTGCAACCTTAATAATGTTCTTTTAATGTGTGGGTTTGGGGTGGGGTAAGAGTGTGTGTGTGGGGGGGGGAGGGTTGTTTATTTTTAGAAAAGCAAGCTGACAACAGAAATTCCATCATGTGATATACGGATACCTCCATGAGTCATGACTGGAGCTGGAGCGCTTAGGTCCACCTCACAGACCTCTGCCACTTGCGCTGACAAAGTAACTCAGCACAGTAGTAGGACCAGCAATAGAGTGGGATGGGACACTTCCCCAGTTGCTTTCAGTGTTACTTACTGACAGCAGAGCCACAGTGAGACTCAGGAATCCTGGGTTCCATTCCAGGTTCTGGAGGCGAGTGGGCTCTCGTAGGCCCAGACTCTTCTGCCCATTCTCTCCAAGAGTATGTCTACACTACAATTAGATGCCCACAGCTGGCCCATGCCAGCTAACTTGGGCTCACAGGGCTGTCTAACTGCAGTGTAAATGATCGGGCTTAGGCTGCAGCCAGGTCTTTGGGACCCCTCCCCGCCCCTCCCCCCAGGTCCTAGATCCAAGCCTCCCGCCGAAGCCCAAATGTCTACACTGCAGTGAAATAGCCCACAGCCAGAGCCCCATGAGCCTGAGTCAGCTGGCACAGGCCAGCTGCAGGTTTTTAACTGCAGTGTAGACATATGCCAAGTCTGACCCACTTTGCCCAGTCCCTTCCAACCCAGCCCTGTCTCTTACCTACCCCTGGCTCCTTGTTCCAATCCCATTCTCCTCACTTACTAGTGCCAGCCTCCCTCAGCCAAATTTGCAGAGGGACAGCAAACAGTACATCCCTGACACAAAGGCCATTCCCTGCCAAGTTTCAAGTCCCTGCTGCAAGCATGGGGGCATTATAGCTTTTCAAAGAAAAACTAGTCAGAATGTTTCAAAGAGAACAAAACAATGTATTTCCAAAGCCTTGTTCTTAGAAACAAGAAAAATATTTTTGCTGAAATTTTCCAAAGACATTCAGCCTGAGGATGACAGCATGGGAAATATCAGGCCAAATGGTTAAAGTCTGGCAGTTATAAACAACTGCAAATGGTCTTATAAATGGGAAATGTCAGGCAACCTTTTGACTCCAGTTAAGATCCATCCTATTTTTGCTATAAGGGAGGTGCTTTATTAGAGGGGGGTGAGAGGAAAAGGGAACATACTTGGTTGAGTCCAGGAATTAGATAGTTTTGGCAGGAAATTAAAAGATTCATCTTATGATAAAATGCTGGCTTCCTGGAGATCCCCTGAGATGCTTACTTAGCACTCCAGTAAAGGAGCTACATTTTAAAAAAAAAATAAAAATTATTTTTTTTTATTGTTAGCAGCAAGACCGTGTATTGCACATGAGTGGAAAAACGTGACTCCTCCTAGGGAACGATGATAGTAAAGCATGGACTGTTCTAGCAAAGGAAAAGCTTTCATACCAAGTATGTACACAAAAGTGCCAAAAAGAGGTAGTTATTTAAAAATTTGGTAACTTTTTTAGTGTACTCAGAAATAGGGCTTCCCAGCCAGCAATCCATAATCTGTAGGCACGTTTTTTGAATATGAACCTGAACAAGTAATGTATGATGTAGTAAGTTAATGTTTTATCATAACTTTGCCTTAATAAACATTTTTTAAAAATAGGTGGTGCCACCTATAATGCACACACTCCCCATCCCCCAATAATTGCACATTTGCTATTGTTCAATATACCCTTGCTGAACATCTATTTTCTGTGTCTGGTTAAAACAGACATTTGCCCAAATTTTAGAATAGTGCACAATTTCCTGGTTAACTGGAGCAAATGGTCAAACTGCATGCATGATCTATTCATCTGCATATGCAAATGTAGCCACTTATGTATCTAACTGACCATTTGTGGGTAAATACCTGAGTTGCAGGAACAACTGGGATAAGGGCACTTGCAAATTAGGCATGTTGTTACAAAATCACTTTTGTGCATGTAGTTACATGCATGCTGTTTTAAAATTGAGGTCCTCATTTATAAAATTCCCAGCTTGAATGTGTCCCCATACATTTACAGTTAAAAATGTATAGATTAGAACAAATATGCAGGGGGAATACCACCTATTGGTCCTCCTTTAAAAGAAGGAAATAAAAAGTATAAGATCAGCTGTCAAGTATATTCAGAATCAAATTTTTAAACAATCTCAAACCTGTGTTTTTTTCACATCCACATTTGTTCATGCCACTGAGCACATGGTGCAAATGACCACATGTCCATTTAGCACAAGCATATAGAGCAACTGGATAGCCAAATGCCCAGTTTATATGCACAAATGGGGTTTTGTGCCCACAAAATGATTGTGTGTTCACTTTTCTGGGTACAGTCAGCTGTGTGCACAAGAAAAGAGGATACTAAATGAAGGCCAGAGTTGAAAATTTGGACCAGGGTAACTCTAGCAATGGTGCATGTAGGATTACTTTACTCTTCCAAAAAATGGATCAAGCAATAAAGGCTCTGTACACTGATGGTAGCAAACTCGCCACCATCAGATCGATTTTTCCAGTTCAATTGAGCAGCAAGGAAGACATGATCAATTGATCCAGAAGTTGATCTAATAAAACCACCTCCCTAAAAAGCATAGCGCTGCGTCAACGGGAATGAGAAGTTACAAAGTCGACAGGAGTTATGCAAGCTACTCTGCATAGCTTGTGTAACTCCCGGCAACTGCTGCCGAAATTTGCTGGCAGTGTAGACCTGCCCGAAAAATCATGGCCAGTCTCCTCATCTGACAAGTATGGTAACTTTTGTTTGAGTATTTCATTGCCTTATGTTTTGTTTTTACAGGTTGTCAACTTAAAGTGGCTTAGATAACAGGGTTGCTTACCAGTAACTGTTGTTCTTCGAGATGTGTTGCTCACATCCATTCCAATATAGGTGAGTGCGCGCCCTGTGCGCTAGTTCCTGGAACTTTTTTCCCCTTAGCAAGCCCCGTTGGGTTGGCTTGGGTCTCTCCTGGAGTGCCGCGCCCATGCCGCGGTACATAGGGCGCTGCCAACCCCGCGGGCCCTCAGTCCCTTATTTCTGCCGACTCAGACAGCGGGGACGGAGGGTGGGTTTGGAATGGATATGAGCAACACATCTCGAAGAACAACAGTTACTAGTAAGTAACCCTGTTTTCTACTTCGAGTGATTGCTCATATCCATTCCAATATAGGTGATTAAATAGCCATACCTTGGAGGTGGGTAGGAGTCAGCAGCAAGCTGCTCTCATCAGCACGGCCCTGCCAAAGCCCGCGTCCTCTCTCGCCTGCTGCATGATGGCGTAGTGGGACGTGAAGGTGTGCACCGACGACCAGGTCGCTGCTTTGCAGATGTCCTGCAGGGGCACTCTTTCCAGGAAGGCCGCCGCCGAGGCCTGGGATCTGGTTGAGAGTGCTGACACAGCTCCTGTGTGTTGAGAGTGCTGACACAGTGGCACCTTCGCCCGCTCATAGCAAGTCCTGATACAGGCGGTGATCCAGGTGGAGATGCACTGGGTGGAAACGGGTGAGCCCTTCATCCGGTTTGTCACGGCCACGAACAGCTGCGTTGACTTCCGAAACGGTCGGGTCCGCTCAATGTAGTAGGCGAGGGCTCGTCTCACGTCCAGTGAGTGCCATCTCCGCTCCTCCTCTGAACTGTGTGGTTTAGGAAAAAACACGGGGAGGAAGATATCCTGGTTATAATGAAACTGGGACACCACCTTGGGCAGGAAAGCCAGGTTGGGTCTCAGTCGTACCTTGTCCTTGTAAAAGACAGTATAGGGGGGCTCTGAGATCAAGGCCCTTATCGCGGAGACCCTTCTAGCCGATGTGATGGCCACCAGGAAGGATACCTTCCATGAGAGGATGAGCAGTGGGCATGTAGCCATGGGCTCGAAGGGGGGTCCTGTCAGCATGACGAGGACCAGTTTCAAGTCCCAGGGAGGCACCGGGTCACGGACCTGGAGGTACAGCCTCTCCACCCCTTTAAGGAACCTGACGGACATGGGGTGTGAGAATAATGACCTCCCTTCCATCGGCTGGTGGAAGGCCGAGATGGCTGCCAGGTACACCTTTAGGGAGGCCAGTGCTAGACCCTGGAGCTTTAAATGGAGCAGGTACTCTAAAATTGCCTGTATGGGCGAGCAGCTCAGTGGGATTCCCCGGGACTCCGCCCAACAGGTAAACCGCTTCCACTTGACTCAGTACACCACCTGAGTGGAAGTTTTTCTGCTACCCAGCAGAACCTATTGGACCTGCGCCGAGCAGACTCTTTCCCCCTCCGTCAGCCAGAGAGTCTCCATGCTGTCAGGTGGAGGAAGTCCAGGTCCGGATGCAGCAGGCGGCCCTGGTCCTGGGAGAGCAGGTCATAACGCCTCGGGAGCAGCAGTGACGAGGCAATGGACAGCTCCAGCAGCACGCTGAACCAGTGCTGTCTCGGCCAGGCTGGGGCGATCAATATGATGTCCGCTTTGTCTCTCTTGATCTTCAAGAGGACTTTGGGCAGTAGCGGAATGTGGGGGGGGGGGGGAGAACGCGTATATGAGGGTCCCCCTCCATTCTATAAGGAACGCGTTGGAAATGGAGCCCAGCTCGCGACCATGGAGCGAGCAGAACTCCGGGCACTTCTTGTTCCAGGACAATGCGAACAAGTCCAGTTGGGGACTACCCTACTTGCGGAAGATAAAACTTATCACCTCCGGGTGTAGAGACCAGTCATATCAGGGTAGAAACAACCTGCTGAGGCGGTCCGCTTCGTCGTTCCTGACCCCCGGGAGGTCAGAGGCAGATATGTGGAAGTCGTGCCTCACCGCAAAGTCCCAAAGTCTATGCGCTGCACTGGGGTGAGAATCGATTTCTGCTCATTGATGAGCAGCCCCAGGTTGGTGCATGTTGCGCAGGTGAACTCCAGGCTGTTCCTCACATGGGCCCTGGACTTGCCATGGATCAGCCAGTCGTCCAGGTAGGGGAAGATCCGAACCCCTCTGTGACGCAGGTAGGCCGCCACTACCGCCATACACTTCGTGAACACCCTGGGGGCGGACGAAAGGCCAAAGGGTAGGGCCGAGAACTGGTAGTGCAAGCCAGCTACCACAAACCGGAGGAATCTTCTGTGACCGGGAAGGATTGCAATATGAAAGTAAGCGTCCTTTAAATCGAGGGCAGAGAACCAATCTCCTGGATCCAGAGCAGGAATGATAGATGTTAGGGAGACCATATGGAATCTGAGGCGCCTGATAAATCTGTTCAGGCGGTGGAGGTCTAAAATGGGCCTCAGGCCCCCCTTCGCCTTGGGAATGAGGAAATAACGTGAATAGAACCCCTTTCCTGTGGGGAAACCTCCTCCACAGCTCCTAGGTGGAGGAGCGAGTTCACTTCCTGTATGAGGAGCTGCTCGTGAGACAGGTCCCTGAAGAGCGACGGGATAGGGGGAGAGTCTGGGGGGAAGGCCGTAAGTTGAAGGGCATAGCCCCTGTGTACTACACCAAGGACCCAGCGGTCCGAGGTGATGTTTTGCCACTCGGTGTAGTACGGCCTTAGTCTGTGGGCGAACAGTAGGGTTGGATCCAACGGGACAGTAAGAGTGCCACCCTCGGGTGCGCCATCAAAATTGGCGCTTGTTGTTGTGCCCCTTGGACGGGCCTTGCTGGGAGCCAGTCGAGGACTCTTGGCAGTCCTGTCAGTTAGGCCGCCTATACCGATATCGACTCCTCCTGGGTTGAGTGGGTCTGGGATGTGGTCTCAGGGCAGGCTGCTAGGCTTGTGGCTGAGACTGACGCCTCGAGGCCTGAGGGGCGTACAGCCTAGGGATCTCAACGTGGCCCAGGAATCTTTTAGGGCATGTAGTTTGTCATTAGTCTGTTCAGAAAAGAGGCCAGCCCCATCAAAGGGCAAGTCCTGGATGGAATGCTGGACCTCTTGTGATAGTCCCGATGACAAGAGCCAGGAACACCGCCTCATTACAATGGCCAAAGCCATGGCTCTGCTGGCAGTGTCTGCCGCATCACTGGCCGCTTGTAAGGCTGCCCCGGCCACTGCAGCACCCTCGTCAATAACAGTGGTAAAGTCCGCCACCTGGTCCTGTGGTACTCCCTGTGTGAACCTCTGTAAGGAGGACCAGAGGTTCAGGTTATATCTGCCGAGGAGCACCTGATGATTTGCGATCCTCAGCTGCAGGGCCCCCGTCGAATAGACCTGCAGACGAAAAGGTCTAGTTTTCTGTAATCTTTGTTCTTGGGGGTATTGCCCTGGGACCCCTGCCTTTCTCGTTGGTTGGCAGCATCAATCACGAGTGTTCCTGGAGCAGGGTGGGTATACAAGTACTCGAACCCCTCCGTGGGAACATAGTACTTTTTTTCCAGCGCCCTTGGACGTAGGGGCGACCGATGCAGGAGTTTGCCAGAGAGCCTTGGCCAGCTTTAAGACCCTCTCGTGCACTGGCAAGGCGACTCTAGAGGGCCCTGCTGACTCAGAGACACCAAATAGGGGGTCCTCCTCCTCAGATAACTCCTTGAGCTCAAGGCTCAGATTACTGGCCACCCTCCTTAGTAGTTCCTGGTAAACTTTAAAGTCAGGAACTGGTACCCTACAGTCCCTGGCAGCCACATCGTCAGTGGAGGAGGAGGAGGATTTTGGGAGGGGCCCCATGGAGGGACCCTCCCCAGGGTCCGATTCCTCCTCCGAGGAATGGCCCTTGTGTGGCTCGCTTAGAAGGGGGGGGTGCCAGTTGGGCCACTGAAGATTGAACCGACACCGTACCCTGGCCCATCTGGGTCCCCCAAGGCCCCCAGTAATGCCACTACCAAGGAGCCTGCGGCCACGCCAGTGCCGGTATCGGTGCCGACTGGGATGTCGCCCGATGGTAGGGACGGGACCCCGAGCCGCTGGATTGGTGCTTGCGTTGATGGCCTTTGCCTGCCCTGGTTGATGACCGACCCCGAGATGATGACAAGGAGGATCGCCTGCGGTGCTGGCGGGGGGGTGAGCGGCTGGAGGAGCTGGAAGATGAGCGCCACCTCCTTACCAAGGTCTTGTGGCAGCGCTTGCCCCTTGGGGACTGGGAGTGGTGCCAGCGGTGCCGCTTCGGTGCCGTCTCCGACTCCCCAGACAGCGAGCGGCAGTGCAATGCCTTCGTTGCCGGGACTCGGCATCAGGATCCTCGCCAGACTATGGTCCGGGGATTAGGACCAGTGCCATCGTGCCTGTTCCGGAGGTGGACTCCCCGCCGGTGCCAGGGATCCAGACCGGTGCCGAGCGCGTTGGGATTCGGGAACCGGGATCCACGCCGGGCTGCCTGCCAGGGATCTGGATCAGTGCCGAGCGCGGTCTGTGTCGTCGGGCGCTGGGATCCACGCCAGACTGCGTGCTGGGGATCTGGACTGGTGCCGAGCTGGACTTGGTGCTGGGGTGCTGGAGCTGGAACGGCAACCCCCATGTGAGGTGGAACTGTATCGTCGTCGCCTCTTGCGTGACCCTCTCGACCGCCCTCGGTGCTGCGGTGTCGAGGAGCTCGATGACTCAGTGTCGGAGCTGGGAGGGGAGCCCGCACTCTCCACCCTCCATGACCGTCTGGGGGGAGACTTCGACTCCTGTCTCTGCCATCCACCGGGGCCACCCAGCGCGGGTTTACCCCGGGACGCGGGTCCCTGCACCCTCGGCTGAGGGGGGGACGGAGGCGTGGGCATGCCCATGAGGGTGCATGCCGCAACGAACGCCTCCAGCGTCGACGGCCCTTGAAGGTACGCTCCCCCACACCCAGGACTCGGGGGAGGCTCCCTGCGGGGACATGCAGGTGCCGGAGTAATCTCCCCGGCACGTGGCTGGTGCATCTCCTGACTCCCCCCAGGCCAGGCGGGCGGTGCGGGGGAGTCCTGGAGTGTTGTGACCTGCTTCTTCTTTTTCGGCACTAGGTGGGTTGTCATTGGTGCCGGTGGAGTGCTCTGCACCAAGGAGATGCTCGGTGCCACAGGGGAACACATCTGTTCTGAGTATGGCCCTCAAACATGTGTCCCTCTCCTTTTGGGTGCGTGGTTTGAAGGCCTTACAGATTTTATATCTGTCTTTTCTATGCTGCTCTCCAAGGCAGCGATCGTGAGGGTCACTCATGGAAAAAACGTTGCTGCAAGCGGCGCAGGGTTTAAAGCCGGTTGAGCCAGTCAGGGCCCAACCTTAAGCCCTGAGGCTATCTACTTATCTAACACTAAACGTTCAACAACTACACTACTTAACTCTAATAAACAGTCACTTAACTAACTACAACGGTATACAAAGGGGATGCTACTTGCATAGAGCAAGAGGCAGACGTTCCAGGATCTGTCACAGGCGGAAAGAAGGAACTGAGGGCCAGCAGGGTCGGTAGTGCCGTATGTACTGCGGCATGAGTGCGGCACTCCAGGGGGCTTGCTAAGGGGAAAAGAGTTCCGGGAACCACTCACCTATATTGGAATGGATATGAGCAATCACTCAAAGTAGAATTGATTTTACAAAATTTACAAGTTCAGAGGAAAGGGCTGAATGCAAACTCTTAACTTTGATGACACACCCTTCCTCCCACCCCCGAAAAAACTTCTTTATGGTCTAGCTTTATCTGTATCTGGAACTTAACACCTACGTCTATCAGTCGCTGGGACAGGCAGAGTAAAAGTCCAAACTGATTTTTAATACCTCTAGATTTACACTACTGATTAAGAAATACTTGTCAGACCTGAGGTGAGTCATTTCAAGATTAAGAAACCTGCCACTTTTAAAAAAGGAAAACTTGTAAATGAAAAAAAAAAAAAAAAAAACACACCATGAAATTCTTCTTTGCCGCTGAAACAAATAAAGCTCAAAGAGCCACTTGACACTACGCATTTCCCAGTAGGAATTGCTGCCTAGCAGACAAAGCAGAAGGCTTATCTATTACATTCATTTCCTTCCTAGTTCTTTAAAAAGCCAACAAGAGCTGCAGAGTTTTACAACGCATACAAGAGAACAGTATTGAACACCAAAAAATTTTTACAGGTAAGCAAGCTATGCAGCTCACCAGTTCTTTTCCCTACTCCTATTGCCTAGATCTCATTTCCACTTGATTTGGCATTTCTTAGTGTTTACTCATTAAAACCACCCTGAGCATAGGCTGTGCAAACCCTGCGTTTAGTTTGGATAAAGATCTTTATCCAAACTGGCTCATCAGGTTTTGTTTAAAAGGTGAGCCACTTTAAGAAGTTACCAACTGCAGCTGGATTCCTGAAGCTGTAGCAAGGCACACCTCTGAACTCAGCGCTGAAGGGTTAATTTGTGATTATGAAGAGATTAGAAATTGTCAAAATTAATATTCCAACTATTCTGTGATGAAGTTCGTAGTATTATGAATAGAAATCCCACTTAAGCTACAGGGAAATGGTATTTCACTAGATAATAAGGCTAAAAGAAGAAATGCCTCACTTAATTTTGAGAAACTAGTTACATGGTCTGTAGTATTATTTCTTAAACACAGGGTTCAGTCACATTTGTAAAGAGTTAATAAAATGTGAAACATCCCTTAAGCGGGGTGTGCGCCTTACAAGTGCTTCAAAGGGAATTGTGTGGGGTTGGTTTGGTTTTGTTGGACAATAAAAAAAGTTTCAAAATTACTTTGTGTTATCAACTCCATGAAAGCAGAAGCTTTTCTTTGCCCCTGCAATGGCAACCTTGATAATGTAGCATTGCCCTGGATTTAAAGCTCTAAGGTTGTCAGTCTTTTCTCAGTGTTCAAACCATTTGTAAATTGAAATATATAGTTTTTGTTTATGTTTGTTGCTTTCACTATAGTTTAGAAGAAATGTTTTCATGTCTTTGTTTTTCTGAGGTGTGGTTGTCACATTAGCTGCATTTAGCTTGCTCTCTGACCTATGTAGGGACAAAACCTTGGACTTCATTAAGAGAACAGGACCAGCCTTTAGACCATCATATTTCAGATGAAGATGAGTTTTAGAGCAGCTCTGCCATCCCAAGATGGTCACTTTTCATTATGCAGGGCTTTGGATTGTTGTAGCCATTTCAGAGAACAGGAATACAAGTTTTATGCTGTATCTACTCCTGGGCACATGTAGATATACCTAAATAATTTCTTGTTCAAAATTCAAGACTTGACCAGAATTCATGCCTTCAGTATCCTTGAACAAATAATCTGTATTGCAAACTATTTTAAAGGAAACTTACCTTCTCTAGACTGAAGCAAACAATCATCAAAACCAGGCCAACCTCAGCCTTTATTAAATAAGTTTCCTGCAAGAAAGCAATGTCAAACCTTTTCAAATGAGGCATATTCATACTGGGGTTATTAAGTCGGGTCACATTTTAAGATGTTATTAAAGAATATTCTGTCCAAGTTCTATTTTTACATATGTATAATTTCCATTCTGTATTGTTTATATGAGAGGCACACTAACATGAAAGGTTACAGATAAAAGTTATCTAATGGGTTTGTTCTATTTGCCTGCCTTCTCCAACGCTTTGCTTACTCTAGTTTTAAATTGCTTTTGTGATGGGCTTCCACATTCACTTGCAAAGAAAGTTCTGTAGTTTAACACAGGAGATCTCACCTTTTGAGGAGGAAGAGGGGCGGGGAAGGTCTTTGAGTAAACAGTAATAAGAAAACTGACCCCTTTTAAAAGCACATCCCACACCCCAAATAAGTATTTGGGGCACTATACAATCAGAACTATTTTCTTAAAATCACACATTTAATCAGTGGATAGCCATGTAGAAAGGAGAAGAAAATTAATTATGGGGTGAATAATGGTCAATTAGAGATGGTTCCAAGCCATGAAGTTTGGATCTGTATTTGCCCAACAGTGCAAAGGAGTTTGGATCAGGAATACCAGTTTGGTCCCATGATTAGCCAGCCATTCTAAAACACATGTACACAGAGGGATGAGGAGGGAGGAAATATTTTCAGGTGTATGAAGAGAGGATGGATGGGACTGAGATGGCTGTTAGGTGGGAACCAATTGCAAAAAATAGGGGCTGCCACAGCAAAGAGATAAGTTACCTGCCAGCATAATACATGATAGTCAAATGTCCCAAATGTGAGCACTGTCAGAGCCCAGATAAAAGAACCTCTACCCCACATAATTCAAATTCTCACATCAGAAACCACCCTTAAAAGTACCAATTCTCATCAGGTCCATAACAGAAGGAATCCATTTTCCAAATGGGATGCAGAAAAAAAATCTCTGGAGATCAGCTGATTAAGACATTTACACCATTCAAGATGGCAGAAGTCTTGTGAGCTCAGCATTTGTAATCTCACATGGATTTCAATGCCAAATTCAAACTCTAGCCCTGAACCTAAATAAAAAACCCTAGCCTAAAACCAACTTAGCTCTAACCACTAACTTCTTGGGCCATCTCAATTCAAGAGCTTTTGGAAGTAATATTTTTGTATAATAAAGCAAGAAGACAGGAAAGCAAGAAGTGAGAGTGGTAAGGAACCACCACACTCTTTCATTAATATTTATCAGGTTGAGAGAGAATGGCATTATGGGAACTATACAAGGAAAGTGAGGAAAGTCTTCCAGGAAACTCAAGGTCTTCTGCTGGAAGTGGAGACAATTTTATATTCTAGCTTTATGTTTAGCATCATGACAACTAATCAGTTATATTTTTTTAAAAAATAACTGTTTTTGCTCTTTATTCAGTTAAAACATGAACACCACAAAGATCCCCACTGCTGCGGGATTTGTTATGTTAATGCTGTTCTGTACAGTCCAAGCTGAAATCTGCCCTCCATCCTGCATCTGCAAGGCACTGGGAGAAATGAAGGGCTGGCAAATAGACTGCAGCTCAAAGGGGCTGAAGGAAGTGCCTGCCCTGCCTGTCAACACCAGGAAACTTTATCTACAGAACAACAGCTTGACCACAGTTCGTACCGGTGCATTTGACAGCTTACAGAGACTAGAGGAAGTGAATGTGTCTGACAATCCCTGGAATTGTGACTGTCGTATTCTGTATCTCAAACTCTGGCTGGAAGACATGTCTGAATCTTCTCTTGCCAACGTCATCTGTGCAACCCCAGCTTCCAATAAGATGAAGCCTTTGGGCCAGTTGAGTGGGAATGAACTGGACAGCTGTAGGAAGCCTCTCCCAATCAAATGCCTTGATTTCTTTTGGCGAGACCTTGCTTTGATCACTTTTGCAATACTTGTACTTGTTTTATCATCATGTGCCATGAGGTTCTCCAAAATGCTCACCTAGCAGGTTACCACAGGACAATATTATTCTGCTGTCCCGTTGCTGCAGCAGCATAATCTAGAAAATCATGTGTCACAATGAGATGTCGCTGTCGCCAATAGCTCTTCACAGAAATGCCAGACTAACCTAACACAAAGGATGCATTCACATTACCAGTAGTAGCTTTAGGGTAAGTGTACTAGAGATCGGTTCCATGCCACAAAGTTTGGATCTTTACACACTTTCCCCCAGTGTTCAGATCCAAGATTTTGTTTTGGTGCCACCTCTAAAATGCACTTAATTTACTTACTGGCAACTCACAATAAACTATTTTAATCTTACATTCTCTAAATCTAAGGAAAGTAGTTATAAAATTTTACCTGTCCAGTCTGATTTTTGAAGAATTCATTTCACATTACCACCAATGAAATCTCAGCTCTTCTAGTAAAAGGCTTAATCTACTGCCAAGGAGTTTTTGGTGGATTTTGATTGCACTATTACTAATTTAGGCTCTGGCCTTACAGCTGACTGCACTCCTTCACTCAGGCAGAGTCCCATTGACTACATTAGGTGCACGCTTGCATGCTATCAAACTCAGCACTCTCCTCTGCCAGTGCAGAGATTCCTCTGGCAGTGGAACTAGTATAGTTTTTGGGGCCAGCCCTTGGATTTGTCCCTTAATTAACATGATTTTAAACTACTTGAAAATTAACATGCACCTGAGTTGTAGGGAACTGGACTAGGAGATCTCTTAAGGTTCCTTCCAGTCCTGTGATTCTATGATTAATGAGTTGTTTTACATACTATTGAATTTCCAAGAAAACAAGTGACAAAAATTGAACTCTGATATTTAAATAAAGAGCATTTATTGCACATTCATACTTGTCTAAGTCTGTTGTATAGTTACCTGAGACAACCAAATGTTGGCTAAGCATCCTGCAAAATTTCAGGTCTTTGTTTTGCCAAAATTTTACTAGGATTTTTACAGAAAACCTGAAAACTGCTTACTCTTTGGGCAGTAAAATATATCCTCATAAGAAAATTACAGTCTTCTCCCCAACCTGAACTATTTATAAGGGCCCCAGCCATGAGACTTTATGCTAGGGTCTCCTCACATCTGTCACACCAGGCTGAGTCAGTACTTAGATGGGAGACCTCTGAATAACTCCTAGAAGAAACACTGAGGAAGTGATTCAGTATGCAGCACACCTCACACACAGTTCCTGATAACCCAAAGCCCTAGCATGGGGCTAGGGAAGGTTCTCTGCTTCTGGGGCATCTCTTTTTTTAGTTTGCATGGCCCTTTTTAAAAGAACTGAAGATTTCTTGCAGTTGCCTGTGCAACCTACTTGTTAAAATGCCTCAGGTTCCTTGCTGAAGATAGTTGCTGTTCAGCTTCCATGATACAAGTAAGTTTGTTTACTGTTTATCGTAGTTTCTCTAAGAGCTGCATCCCCAGCTTCAGATACACACAGCAGCGCTAGAAGGATAAGGGGCCATTACCAATCCATGCAGAGTCACACTGCTCTAGGAGCTTGGCGTGGAGCTGCATCACCTGCAGCAGCCTACCTCTCTTCCCCAACCTCCCTACCCATTCAGCCCAGAGTTGGCAGCCAGAGGCCCCCTACAAGTCAGTTAATTGTGATGTTTTCTCCCCCACCTCCTCCCTACCCAGACCTCAAAGGGGCCCCTGGCCTCAGGAGACCTACTCACCTAACACTTGAGCCTAGGCCTCAGGGGACACAGCACCTCTCACCTGAGAGTCATAGCACCTGCTCTTCCAGGCCCTAGGAGATCCTCTTTTCACCCAGCAGCCCTCCTTCAGGTCAAAAGAGACTCAAACTCTAACCCATGAAGCCACATGTTACCTACTATCTATCCAAACCCCTTCCCATAAAAACAAGTCACCTGCTCCTCCCCCCAGAGGGTAACCACTCCCTACTCAAACACCACACACGCAGAGGCCACACAATAATTCCCCCTCACCTCCATCTGCCACCAATTCTGATTCAAGGAGAAGCCCACTAGGTGTTGGAGTTGCTGAGAGGAGCTGGTGGTTTCATGTTCGGGGAAAGCAGCACAGTGGATGTGAGTGACTATCTAATGACACAGGCTAGCACAGGGACTTAGACTGACGGTAGGGAGAGCAATGTACTTTACGGTGGGAAAATATAGTGGAGGGGAGCAAAAGAGAAACTAAAGCAGAAAGGTTTTTAGGAAGCTTCCTTACAATTTTGCCAGCACATCTCTGAAGTAGGCGCATGCTAACCCTAGCGTCCTGGACCTGGCCAAATTCCAACAGTGTCAATCACCTTCCACCCAGCCAAATTCCCCCCTTATCTTTCAATTCTATATTGTATTCTTCACTGCTTTTCCTCAGAGCTACATACTGTTGGATATTAAATAACTCTTCCAGCTGCAATGAGAGGACTACATCAAGGGTGCTTGAAGTATCCCTTATCTACCCTGCCAGGATATTGTGTGACAGAGGCTTGAACATTCAGGTGAAAAAACAGGGCCAAATTCTGGCCACCATTTCATGTGTGCATTTCATTAAGAGTTGCACAAACAAACCCAAGATTAGAATTTGGCTGTCCGTGTTAAACCCCCCAGACATATACACCACAATACTGGTGTCTGTTTCTTTGAGATTGTCTCTCTTGTAGAGATAATGCGTATGTAATACTTATGTAGCTCAACAGCTATTTTTTATGCACCTTAAAATTCAGCTGCCATTTTGTGAGGGAATATTAATGCAGCCCACTGCAAAGGGAGCATTCACTCATGAAGGCTTCCCTATTTGTGTCCCCCTTCATCTAAAATAAACTATTCAGACTGAAAGCGCATGGTTGCCTTGTGCATGGGAAGACAAATAAGTATTTTTGTACTAGCTGTAAAAATAATGGGTCATTTTGCCCTGTGAAACCCCACGACGATGAATGGATGAAACATAATGGAGAATGTGGCCCATTACATACAAATCTACATACAGTTAAGGAGCGGAGACGTTTTACTAGATTCAACTATCACATTGTCCCATGCAAGCTTCCCAGTTGTGCCTGTTACTTTCGACAAGTACACTTCACCTTTGTAGGATTTCATTGGTTAGAACATGCATAGGAATGACAGTGAAAAACAGAATAGCTTCTACTTTGAGCCTGTAAGAGAGTACATGCTATATATGGAGCCTGTAGACAAAAAAATGTATGAACATTCTACAGCTTGCAGAAGGAAGGTGCATTTCCTCATTTCTGGTATTCTGAGCCCAATAGTAAATGGGGAAAGGGGAAAAATCATTATTTCCCATTCCACAAGGCAGAATTCTGTTTATCACTTCTGAACCACTTGGGCTTTTATCTGGAGAAACCCTGAAAAGGGGCAGCTGAATGGTTAGCGAGTACTGTTCAAATGCTTATCTAGCCAGGCCACTGCTATCTATTTAAGTAACATTCTCTAGCCAGCTTTCCCCACAGCCAATCAACTCTAATTGCATATTTTATGCTACTGTTGATTACAGCTCATCACAACATGCAGAAACAAAAATAGATACTATATTGGCCACCTATAACAGAACATGCAGGCAAAGATCCCAAAGCAGATTGTGAAAAAATCAGAAGACAACAGTGTCCTATTCCACCATCTCACTTTCAAGACTGCAAAGCAGTGAATAGATCCACTTTCATACATCTCTAGGAATCACAATAAGTGATGTATTATTTAAAAAGGAATTTACACTTTTTCTGATTTAAGCTTAGCTTAATGACCACATACTTTCCCCTGTATGTAAATAAAGAGGGAAGTAATAACTTAAGATAGTGAATGAGTACTAAAGGCGCACACCATGGAAGGATGAGTCAGTGTTCGGTCAAAGATAAGTGTCTAATCCATTTGTAAGTATCCAGTCTATTTATAACAAGAAATGCCTGATCCACCAGCCCTCCTTCATGCTTACTGCTTATCAAAAGTCAATGGCAGTTTTGTATGTGAAACAGCTGGGAGTTTTGGATTAGATAACAGCTGCTGTATTAATAAAGAAGATTGTACATGTACAAGGTGCTATGCCTTTTAGGCTCCCAAAGCATTATTAAAAGCAGAGATGATCTTATTGTTTAACAGCTAATCTTATTGTACAGAAATACTGGAATGCAGCCAGTGCTAGTGCGGATGGCAGCCAGCACATGGCATTGTGCAAAACAGCTTGTTCCTCTAACACCTATGTGAACAGTCTCATTAAAATCAACACCTGCTTATGTGAGTGGATGGTGAAGGATTGTGCAAACTTTAGCATTATTGTTATTCTGTTGCTTACAAGGTAAGGAAACTAAACACCAGTTTATTCCCTCCCTCACAGGCATGTCCCTGGGACTTAAAGTTTGAGATCTCCAGAAAGCAGTACTATAGAAATGAAAAATATCAATAAAAAGATGCAAATTCATATGCACAAAAGAATCATAAAAATAAGCTTTGGTGAACTTCAAAAGAAAAGACAAAACCTTCAGTGAGGGAAAGTTTATTACAAAGTATAATTGCTGGGATTCTGAGTAATTAAAAGGTTTGAAATATAGTTTTAGATTTAACAAGACAAATGATCTTACACAATATTAAAGCAGAGGGCAGTAAAAAAATTATCAGACTAAATATATTCATACAAAACAATTGTTCCCTGAGCTACAATAAGATGAGAGTAGGTTTATGTAACTGACAATTAAAATGCTGTAGTGGAAAACTTTTTTTAGGCTTCACTTGATTATCTGCTAAGTAATAAAGGCAGCCAAAAACATCCTCTGCTCTTAAATAACTGACATGCTTACAATGTTCATAAATCATAAGCACACTGGGTAATTTAACAAGAACAGCTTTAATTTACCTTAATGTTTTCGTTTATTATGTGACATAATTAAGTCTCATGAAAGATTCATTTTAAATTTCATGCATCATAAGGTTTGGTTGCTTATTTTACCATTTGCCACGGATAAACCTACAGTACTATTTGGAAAACAGCTACAAACTTGTATGCAGTTAAACAAAGGAGTGAAAGTGTAGGAAGTAAACAGTCATTTATTAAGGGCTCTTTCCTGCCCTCAAAGAGGCAGGTACCCCAGCATCATAACTGCTCCAAGGGGCTCATCTAGAGTCTCAATCCCATTCTGTTTAACATGGAAGATCCATTCTCAGCAATTTCTATATCTGAAGTGTTCAATGGTAAATTCTTAGCTTTTCAACAGGCCTTGGACTTACCATCTTTGACTTGCAACTTTCACAAGCTCTGCTAAAATTGCTGCTTCAAATACAAAGTGTATTGGGATCAGAGTTCACATTTTGAGAAGCCTGCATTTCACCCACCAGAGGCTGGCTTCTGATGTACATGGATTTTTGAAACTCTTTCAATAACAGAATGTATCATCAAATGGGAAATGTCCTCAGGACAAGGAGCAAATTCCAGCTGACGTAATAGATCCCTCCCACTCAAACAGGTGCAACACAATCAGAGAAATGTAGGACCGGAAGGGGCAGCAAGAGGTCATCTAGGCCAGCTCCCCTGCCCTAAATCATCCCTGACAGGCATCTCCAACCTGTTCTTAAAAACCTTCAGTGAGAGAGAGTCTACAATGTCCCTTGGAAGCCTATTCCAGTGATTAACAATCATTTTAGCTAGAAAACTTCTCTCAATATCTAACCTAAATCTCACTTGTTGCAGAGTAAGCCCATTATTTCTTTTCCTACCTTCAGAGGACATGGAGAACAATTAATCACTTTTATAACAGCCCTTAACATATTTGCAGCCTATAACTCTCTAATGCCTCATATAAACACCTAATAAGTGATGGCTGCAAACATACAGGTATTTGGTCATCAAAAAAGGACAGAACCCAGGACCTCAGCACCAAAAAAACCCATAGGCATCTGTCACCACATTTGCTGAATAAGAATTTCTTTATCTGTATGCAGCAGGCCACTGATCTAATCAAATATGAATGTGTGTTTCACGATGCCCTCTGGTGGATTTAGAGGGAGGGACCCACCTCCCTCCCACCCATCACACACACCCCATACCAGTACTATATATTATACATATAGGTGCTACAGAAGCAGCATTAACAGACATGTATTCTGGCTCAAGCCAGATACCCTTTCACTCATTTTGGGCATAAGTGTCCAATGCCTTGCATCTTGTGTCATCGTTTACATCATTACAAAGTGAATGGTAGCATTTTACTTCTCATTTTCACAGCTATAACTATACAAGGTGCAAGAACGGCGAAGAATCAGCCCCCTTATTTCTAATAAAGGGAGACAAACTAAGCTTTATCAATTTCTGAGGCAACCAGAAACTTTGGCATATTTTCCAGTTAGCTCTTTGCATGGTTCCAGTCCATGTAACACCTGTTTAGGCAGAATTCTATTAAGTCACATAAGAAGTTTGCATTAGGCCAGAGCTCTGCATTCAAAACCTTTGTTTTAAAAGAAAAGATATGTATATAGTGAGGTGCAAAGTGGACTGGGAGGTGGAGAGCTCATACACATCCCTGTCAAGGGCCAGATGAGCATTACCCTCTGAACATTAGACTTGAGAGCACAAGGTTTAAGTTTGTTCCAACATAAGGGCAGTGGATTGAAGAGGTTCAGGATCCTCTTTAAATGGATGGTTGTATTGCTTGGAGGGAAAGTTCTCCTCCATAATCTGAAGGGACCCAATTCATGTTCAGGCCCATGGCCTTGCCCTTTAGTATTCTTCCTTGGCTGATTGACTAGACCAGCCCTGACTAACAACATTGGAGTTACAAATCCTGCAGGTGTGCCTTGAGCAGTAAATAAATACATATAAATATTACGAACTTTTACCTGAATAGCTCAGAGCATTTAAAACACTGAGTCTCAACACCTCAGAGCTCGGTTAACACTAGTCCCATTTTGCAGATGGGGAAGCTAAGGCATATAGAGGTTAAGAGCCTTCAAGGGAGCACCACATCTCCCTTTTAGTGACCTAAATTGAAATGTTCCCATCACTGTAGAAATCAGGTTTAAGGAACTTACCCAAAGCCACTCAGAAGTCAATGGCAGAATCTGGAATAGATCCCAGGAGTCCTGACTCCCAGGCCCTGCATAGCCAGTAGAACACACTGCCTTCTCACTATAGTAATAAAAATACCCCTCTTCTACCTATAAAATATTAATTGAAGGCCCAATCTTGCAGAGCTAAGGGCGCACGCACGCACGCACGCACCAGAAATTCAGAATATTTACATTTGTGTTGCTTAAGGGAAGTTATCCATATATTTATATAAATTCAGTCACTGAACTGTAAAGCAGGACTACAATCTCTTTATATTAAGTGAGGTTTTTGAGATTGTCATGTCACTAGCAGCACCTCCACCACATGTATATGTGGTGATTTATCACTCATAACAGGTGCTGAATTGATGGCCCTGGATACTGAAGTCCACCATGTCTGACAGAACAGATACAGTGCAAGCTTCCCCTCTCTGCTCATGTGCCTCAACCCTGACTTGGAAAGGCTGCTATAATAAATAATTGGGCCTACAAATTATTCCTAATTGTGATCTCAACTGTAAGAAGGGAGTGAAAGTTCATATCACAATAACCTATAACCATAAATGTTGATGGAAGAAGTGAAAAAGGGATACAGAAAGACTGAATTAGTACAAACAGAAAGGTCTACTGCTATAATTCAAAGACTGTTAAGATTATGACTGGTAAACAAGGAAAGTGTGGAACTGGAAATCAGGCAACTAGAATTGGTGTTTCATTAAATTTGGCCTAGTTTCTGAATCAAATAATGAGGAGATAGGTTATTCCACCCATCACTCCCTTTTGGGGTCCTTAAAAGAAAAGGCTTGCGGAAGAGGGGAGAGGGAATCTAACAACTGCTGGCTGGGAGATGGGTGGACCAGAAGGAAAGAGCTTTACCACCCTGCTGCCACTTCCAGTCTCCTGGGAGCATGGAATCCACATGATACCATGGGGCCTTCATTGTCCTGATCCTGAGATATGACCTGGCCACACCAAGTCAGAGAGAGAGGGACACAGGTGACACCGTCACCTCCACTGGCTAGATAAATCTCAAACAGTGCCAGGGCTGTTTTTCCCCATCCCACTTATTCCCTACCTTATTTCTAGTCTCCTGTCCAAGATTACTGGTGCTGTTATTCCTAAAGCCTCCAGGCATGGTTCCTGCCCCAACACTGCACATCTTTTGAGCCTTCAATCAATCACTCAAGATGGACTGTAGCTTTAGAGACTGTAGAGGTACTTCCTCTGCTATCTCATGCAACACCATAAGATCATTATCTGCAGCACAATCAACTAAAAGCAAAACCAGCAGGAACATTTGACAGCCTTCGGATCCTGAAAAGGATCAATTTATCCAACAAATGCGTGATACTGTGACTGCAAGATCTCTATTTGAAAATGTGGTTAGAAGACCAAGCAGCAAGTATGTTTACCAGCAGGATTATTTGTTTCACTCAGCAGTTGCTGAGAGAGTGAATTTATCTCTTGCTCCAGTCCTAGAAGACACTATTCTGACTTCCCCATTCCCCCTCTCCCCCCATTATGTGTCTCTTCATTATTGTCTTGCTATTGTTTATTTTACTAATCTGTGAGGTTTTGATTACAAGAACAACCACATTTCAGATGGATGTTTCTAGTGACAGCATGGAGTGCCCCTCTGCATCACCTTCAATTTCTAATCAACTTAAGAGAAGAACTCACAGGGTACTAAGCAATGCATCATGCTAGTGAATTATATAGGCTAAAATGCTAGGTGGGAAAAGGACAAGGGAATCTATTTCTGTAGATGATTCATTAGTAAAGTATTTGACTGACAAGAACAGAGGAGAATGGCATTTTTCAGAATTAGGAATCTCATCAAGAATATGCACACTAAACAAGAAGCATGACATACAATTGAACTTGTAAGCCCCAAACTTACAGAGGTGAAACCTTGACCCCCACTGAAGTCATTTCACCCGAGGTGTGGAACATACTATTTGATTTGGTCCTTGTAATGTCAATCTACATCCAGTAATAAAGATTTGCAAATAATGACCCTTAATTTCTATTGTACCCTACATATTAACTGTATCTGAAAACTCTTCTCAGGAAATTGAAGCTGCTAGGTTAAGAATAATAATTTAAACAATTTTTTTACTTATGATAACTTTTTTAAAATTGAGATTAATCACTATATTTGTTTAGTTTTTGAATTTCTCTCCATTTGGACAATAAAAATACAGTAGCCACTTTCACTTCTACCTACAATAAGCATGTCAATTTCACTTTTAGGTTCTGATGTATTAACACAGCAGCAAAAGGTTTGAGTTTCAGCTTAGATGCAAGTTCAAACCAAACTCCCAAAAATGGTATCTCAAGTTAGATCAGAGCTCATAGCTCAAAATGCATCTCCACAATGAGCCAAATCATAAGATCTTAAAATTTTGGAAACTTCATATCTGAGCCTTGGTTCCCAATTTTTCATGCATTCCATTGCAAAGATGCAAGGTTTGGATCTGGGTTTTGTGATTGTAATTTGAGATGGGTCCAGATACTGAAAAGTTAAAGTGAAAAGTTGATTTGTTAAAAATTCAAATAGAAACAGTTTAAAATTCATGGACACTTTTCTATCAGTCTTAGATTTTGTAAAAGATTGCTTTTATAAAGCCTATATTTTGAATCAATTTTGGGTAAGTACAAGATAGTAACCAGTTTTATGGTGTAAGTTGCAAAAAAACTTTCAACAACATTTGATGAACAAATTAAAGCATATTTTCTGCACCTACAAGGAAACAGTTTTGATTTTTATATTAGTTTATGTAATCTCTAGGAGATAAAATATTGAAAATTACAGTATGTGATATGCTAGGTGGGAGTTCCCAAACTTTTTGATAGCATGGACCACATTATAGGAGAGATTATCTCACAAAAAAACTTCCATCCCATTCATGGTCTCCCAGACCTACCTCTCCGCTCAGCAAACTATTCCCTCAATGTAGTTTTGGATTTGGTTTCCCCAAATCCATTAGGTTACTGAAGTTCTTCAAATCTTTCCTATTTATTGAGTACTAAGAAAATAAAATATAATTAAGCAAAGTATAGTCCTCACCATTGGAAAGTCAACTTTTGTTAAGAAGTTCTCTGCAAATGCCTCAATGTCCCTTAGAACAGGAAATAGTTCAGTACCTCGGATACCATCGCAATGTAACTGCTGATAAAACGTTGACTTTACGAGCATCCAATATAAATTTTAATGCCTAATTGTCAGAGTTAAGGCCTGAAATCAACATGTATTTTTCTATATGTTTCTGCCATCTACTCATAATAATTAACTATACAAATGCCAAGTTTTCAAGAATTATCATTCTAATGATCCACACAGAGTCGGCATGGAAATAAAAGTGCACACAAAAATGCATCGGATCATTGGGTGATAAGTGTATAAAAAAAATCAGATCCTTAATATGTAGTGTTTATATGTACTACAAAAACAGCAGATCATATTTCATCAGTGCCCAGACAATCCAGTTTATAAACTGTTCAAAAAATCATTTTGGTGTCAAAAGCCTTCCTCTCCCCTGCCCTGATACGTTTCAAGAATCAGCCACACATATAGTGACAGTGAGCATCCATATTGCTGTGATCCATCAGGCCACAATGACCATGCCATTTGGCTAGAAAGAGGAATTGCCCAGAGCATTCTAAAGTACCCAACACACACTGAGCTATTGTTACACTGTCTCACACAAATTTTGCACAAACACTACATGTGAGAGAGAGTGTATTGTGCATTTTCATCCATGAAGCAGGCACAGTGAGACACGAGATACACACTAGATGTAGCTAACAATAGGAAGTGTACTGCTTGATGTAAAGCAATGCAGCAAGAGAGATTTTTTTTTAACAACTGGATGTGCAGCCAGCTGGGAAAGGATGATGAACAAATATGCTCGACAGATTTGTTCCAGTGTAACCTGATTTTGCTTTAGACAATTTTCCCCATCCTCCTTTTTCCTGGGCAATACTTATTTGTTTCAAAGGCCCCTTCAAAAAGGATGTGACATGGAGACCCTTGGGAACTTATATCTCCTCCAATGCCCTCCCCCTACATCCACTCCAGGAAGAGTGGGGCTAAGTCCTGCCATTACACACTGAGTGAAATTATTTTTGTACAGCAAAACCTATAAAGCAAGTCTGCATTGCTGCCATGTCTTAGATCCTCAATTGTGTTACAATCTGGCAAAAACATGCAGCTCAATGGAAACTAATGAGTCCCAACACAAAAAGTTGGTGATTGTATTACATTGTAAGAGCCCTTTTCTAATTACATTACTGCAGGTTCAGATAATTCTTTGAATTTTTGAAGACAGCAATTTTAATCCTGTTTTGCTGGTTCTCCAACCTTCATTTCTTACTTCTTCTTAAAGTTGATTTAATTGCAGACTGCTAGAATTATCCATTGACATTTCTTTTCTTCTTCTAATAGCCTTTGCCATTGCACAGCTACTTTCATAAATACTATTTTATAACTCAGGAACTAGGTGTTTATAGGTATAGGATAGCTTATGTAGATTGTCGCCAATTATGTTAACAGACTTTTACTGAAAGATCATGAGTTTGAATACAGCCAGATTCACTAGTGACCAAGAGTCCATATCAGCAGATAAATAAAAAACAATAAATACTTGGTGAAATAATTGGATAGTCCTGTTCCAGTTCCTAGTGGATAGAGATCACAAAAATTACAATGACATTTGTCAACTGTGAAATTGGCAATTTCAGTAGAGAGGCCAAAAACTGAATGGGTATTAAGATTGCCTTTCATTCTAAGGTAGATCCATCCAGTTCAAGACTGGGACATATTGGGATGTGAGGAAGTGGCGACAGCTTGTGTTACCCTTGTCGGTGGACAGAGAGTTACAGTCTCCGGGTCTGTCCAGCTGTGTACCTTTGAAACCGCCTCAACTATTTGTGTGTAAATAACTAGTTACCACTGTTTCTTGGAATAGGAGATTTAGCTCATTTGTGGATGAAATCCTGCTGCAAGCCCATTTAAGGAAGTGAAATTACATCAGGGGTGACTAGTCCTGGGTGTTTATGGTGTCATTTATATTGTCATTGTGTACAACCTTCACTCACTCTGGCCACACAGATACATCACAGAACATGATTCTCCTTTCTGTTCAAAGCTTATAGGCCATTGATGGAAAGCCATTATTTCTGATTATGGTGTTACAACCAGCTTGGGAGCTATACAACGTCAAATAACCAGAGAAAAGCTCATTTTCTAAAAATTACCAGGTCTCATGCCTTTTCAGCCCATTCTCTGATTAAGCAGCAACTCCTCTGGCAAATATAACAGCCTCAGTATATTAACGAGTCAAATTGACATGATTATGCAGTTATTCAGACTTAATTTTGCTTTGCATCACTAATGCTCTTGTACTGAATCCAGCCACTTGGGATTCACCTTTTGAAGTTAGCTACATTCAGAAGATCACACTGCTGTTCTCTTCACTGAGATAGGCTGCTAATTCAGAATGAAAGCATTCTTTTTGCCTGAAATTTTGCAGGCAAGGGGAGAAATTCTGAGAGAGAGTTTGGGACATGGAAAACAAGAGTGTGTGCATCATTCATCAGAATTCCCCATTAAATTGCTAGGGGCGCTGTTGAGGAAGAGCCCACAATGGCAGCAGAGAATATCTGTGAGCACACAACACAGAACAGCCCTGAATGTGAAGGGTGGGGCTAGATGGAAAAGGAGAACAGGAGAAAGCAATCATTTTCTAATGGAAATATGAACAACTAAATGGTTCAATAGCAGTCTGAAATAGGCACTTAGTATTTGATGCATAGGATAATCATATTCCAAGGTGCTGTAGATCGAGTAAATTTGTCTGGGCCTTGTAGGACCTGTTTTAATTCGTTTGGTCAAGATGTTGCTATTTTGGGCACACAGGTAGCTCAGATATTCCGGGCCTGATTTTCAGAAGTGCTGACCATCCACAGCTCTGGCTGAGAGATGGAAAGTGAGGATACTCAGCACCTTAATATCCCCCACAGTAAGAAAGAAATCTGTACTGTTTCCTTTCTCCACCATTGCATGTGAGGTTTAGTACTGCACAGGTTTTGAAGGATAAATATTTTCCAGGAGCTCAAGGAACTAATAATGGACAGACTCTCACCTCTTCAACAGTTTCCCTCAAAAGCTTGACAGTTGCCATAGAAAGCTCAGTGTCTGCAGTTGTCTAGGGGTCTGTAAGCAGCGGCACGGTCCGGCTGGGGTGTCGCGACCCTGCCTCGGTCCCAGGCTCCGAGGAAGGCCACCGCGCCTCTGCTAAGGGGAATTAGCAGTCCAGTTAGGAGTCCCTAGCCTCCGGCCTTCCCACTGGTGAGCCGTCAAAGCAGTCTATTGCCCCGGCCCTTAGGCAGGGCGGGCGAGCAAAGCAGTGTCCTCTGGTTGTAGAACAGGGGACGGTAAACACTCCCTAGGTGGCGAGGGAAGGGGGACGAAGGCCCACCTGACTCTACTGCATCCCAGCCCAGGGCTTTGCCACTGAGTCAGCAGGGCTCCCACGGCAACACGCTGACGGTGGGGTTTTGCCCGACTCAGCCGCTTCCTATGGTTGTCGGGGTACCTGCAGCCACATATCTTCCTCCGGGTTGCTGGGGGAGGTGGTGAGAGGGTGTCCGGCAAGTCCCTTACCATCGACTGGTGGCAGGTCCAGAAACACCTGAGGGTCATCGGCGAGGGGTAGCTCCTCCAGGTCGCAGGGCCTCAGGGGTTCCTCCGGTCTGATAGGGCTAATCCACGCCAGTGGGTCCTTCACGCCAGGCAGCTCCTCCAGGTGAGGGCCAGCCTCCGGGGGTTTCTCCCATCCAGCAGGCAGGGGTAGTTTTTCCCAGCTACAAGGGTCTGGTGGCCCTTCCCAGTCAACAGTCCAGTGGCCCTCTCCAGTCCTCCGGGCCCGGTGGCCCTACCCAGTCGACAGGGTCAGACAGCCCCCTCCACTCACTCGGGCCTGGCAGGTCCAGCCAGGGTTGGAGGCTCCAGTCAGCGGGGCATCTGCCAAACAGCCGCAGGGCCTGAATCAGGCCTAGGCGGTAGCCTCCAGAAAGACACGTCTGCCTCCCGTGGCAGCTTCCTCCCAACTGAGCTGCTGGGTCTGTCTTTTATACTGCCTGCCCTGGGCCTGGCTCCACCCCTCTGCTTCCCAGTGGCTGGGTCTGCAGGGCCTGGTTCTCTCCACGGAGGGCAGAGCGACCCTTCCTCGGGCCCAGGCTCTGAGGAAGGCCACAGCGCCTTGTTACAGGGTCCCTATGGTCTGTTTCAAATCCAGCCTGGGATGATAGTGACTAAACCATTACATCCCAATTCAGGTTTGGCAGCATATGAAATTAGCTGTTGGTCCTAGTCCCATTGCAAAGCCAGGCTTGCACTACCACAGCTGTACTTGTTGTGTAGGTGACTATAGGGCTCCAGAGCTGTCAATCTGAGACATTTCACCACCACAGTCACAGTAGAATCAAAACATGAATTTACCTCACTCCAGTTACCGCTGCAGCCGCTGTTCCTCTTCTTCCATACTCCAATCACTCAGACTTGCCAGAAGCTGCCTGTGGCCAGGGGTCTGGCAGCAAGAGCAGTTGTGGTTGGAAAGGGGACAGTGGCTCATGCAGTCACTTCCCATGAGGCCCAAGACCAAATACCATGGTGCTGTAGGAGCACTGTATGTTACTCATTAGAAAGCAGGCCTTGGAAGCTATGCTGGTGTGATTTACACAATAAGAGGCTGGTTGAAGAAGCCTCTGACCCCTATGAATCTCTGAACAGAAGACAGAGGCATTAAGTGAGGGGGAGGAGGGAAAAGAGTAGTCAAGGCTCAGCACAGAGAAAAATAGCGTGAAACACTCTTCCTACTTCAGTCTGGTCTGATTGATGAGTGATAGTGTACTATCCTTCCATTCACACTGAGTAACATACTGACCCCCTGAAGGCTTTGTCTGAGGATCTGTGTGTGTAAATGTATGACGACGAAGTGAGGTGGACAAGTCTCAGGTGAGGCTTTTATTGTCTGTACTAATGCTCAGACTTTGGTGTTGCAGTCTGAAAGAGAACAGCTCCTACAGGAGGAGATATTGATATAGAAGCACCAGTCCAGCAAACAGTTAAGCATTGCTTAGTGCTATTTGAGTTATTGGGACTATTCATATGTTTAAAGTTAAGTATCTGCTAAGTAGTGCGATGAATAGGGCAAAGAGATCCAAGATAAGAGTCGCTTTTATGATCTGTTTTTCTGTTTGCAGATCTATGGCATTTATCTTCCTCTTATTAATTCCAGATCTGAATTAATCTGTGGTCCTAACAAACTGATCCTGTAGCATCTCATTCTTTAAAGGACAGAGGAGAAGGGAAAAGAGAAGGAAAGAAGGGTGCAATGCACTTTACTGAATTGGACTGGCCCTTATGTAAAACATTTATCCAGTGCTATATATGGATTGCTTTAGGCCAATGAATTTTTCATCTATAATGTACTGTATTAACTGATATAATTTACTTCATAAGAAAATCAGCCTCAGAATAATTCTGGAAGACCACTTTTAATGTACACCAGCTAGTGCTTATGCAATATTGAACTTTTACTTTTAAAAAAAAGTGAATGAAATGAAGTTGCACTTTTTAATAAGGGGGAAATGGATTACACAGGAAATTAGTAACAGACTTAGCTCCTGGTCACTGGTTCAAATGCAACCCAGGTCAGCATAATCTAAAACAAATTACCATTTTATGGTTATTAAATTTCATTGATAATTCCCTCATCCTACACATGGCCCAGTATTGTCAAAGCAGAGGGGAGGAGGGGTTGGGAAGGAAAGAGTGACAAATGCATAACACATTCACAAACATACAAATGAAAAACAACTTGTGTTTCCTGACAAGCAGTCAGATTCTGACATTAAACCAATGTAAGACAGGCAAATTCTTATGATCTGATGTGTATAAGTGACCAGAATTTCCTCAAGTAGAACCTCTCCTCTTCAGTTCTGGTTCCCTTAAACACACACAAAAAGGCTATTCTGCAACAGAGACCATGGAGGGGAATTCTGGAATGGGGCCTGGAGTCCAGAAGGCATGATTGTGCCAGTGCCTCTAACTCAGCAATGGCAATGACTTTCAACCATTGACTCTGATTCAAGAAAGCATCCCTTTTCAGGAAGGGCACTTAAGCATGTGCTTGACTCCCACTGTCTTAAATGGTGTTTATCACATGTTTAAGTGCTTTCCTGAATAGGTAAGGACATAAGCACATGCCTAAATGCTTCCTAGAATGGAGCCATTAATAATTCTAGTTGGAATAATCAACATAGAAACAGGGTCTGTTTGGGTGAGGAGGGGGAACTATTACAAGTCAGGAGAAAGCTGCACACTAATATTGCTTTTGCACTGTATATCAGCACCTGTTGTGAGTATTAACATTGGGAAGTTGCATTTGGCCCACTGTATGAGCCCAAGAAGAGCAGTTTTACAATTAGATACTTTTCATCATACCAGAGGTTGTCCTTCAAGTATATCATTTGTTAGTGTTGTCCTAAGAGCTACAAGCATCCAGCCCCCTATGGATGGAGAAAAAAATACTGTTAATGGACACATTGTGCCCCACATTTGTCACAAATTAAGCTTTTTCTGCTGGACAGAACCCTTTAATGTATTTTAGTAACATGCAAATTCACAGCATGTTTGCGGTTTTTGATGTGTGGTAAAAACGCTCATTAGCTTCACAGGACAGCCAGGATTAACGGATTTTCACCCTAAGGCACTAGGCGGAATGGAGCTTTTGTGATGCTGGCTGACAGCAAAGGCACATTTGTGGCATTGTTGTACTTGGAAGTATTAGGAAACATAGGGCTTGATCCTGCACCATTAAAGTCAATTGAAGTTTTGCCACTGAGTTTAAATGGGCCTAGGATTAGGCCCGACCTTTAGGCAACAAAAGGTTCATTCTAACCTGCATTCAGCTAATGGAAGCCTGAACAAGACTCCCCACTGCTGTCTCAAATCCATTTTGCCAAGGTTAATAGCCACGTGTTCCAATGTGTCATTATTTCCCCTGCTTATGAAAGGTCTTTTGGCTCTTTTGCCATTGGGGAAAGCGTTCTGAGAGGATATATCCTGGAACAAGTTGTTCAATATAAATAGCAAACATGTCGCTTTTTATGGAACTACAGTAATTTGTTGTAACACACCCACTATTGAATGTAATCTAAAATTAATTAGAACATAAGAAAATATGTATATGAT
The DNA here is from genome assembly GCF_026122565.2 of Emydura macquarii macquarii. Taxonomy (NCBI): domain Eukaryota; kingdom Metazoa; phylum Chordata; order Testudines; family Chelidae; genus Emydura; species Emydura macquarii. The sequence goes on along the minus strand of NW_027131105.1, from coordinate 1,712,249 downwards.
CTGTTAGGCCTGGTCTACAATGCCACCAGCAGTCAACAGGAGATACAAAAGATACCTAATCCAGCTAGCATATCTCCCATCGATGTACTTATGTTGCTGTACCACAGCTTCTTCACAAAGCTGTGAAGATGGGAGATGCCCTCCTGTCGACGCAGCTTTACTCTTTTCAGGAAGGTGAATTACCGGCATTGACTAGAAAGCTCATCTGGGATGGATTGAGTGGGTCTCCAGTACCCACTCAATCAATCCTACTGAGTCGATTCCCACAAAGCCAGCAGTGAAGACATACTGTCACTAAGGGTAAGGGCTTTGCACTTCCAAAGCATTCAACAAAAAGAAGTTACTAAAGCACTATATAAATTCCCAGTATTTATTAATGTAATCCCATGGTGGCATTCTTAATTTTCCAATTGGGCAACTAATTCCTCATTTAGATGTTCAAATTAGAAATTAGATGCCTCAAATGAGTGTCTGAACACTCAATTGTGGCACCAACATTTGAAAAATTGAACCCATAATTTTCTTTTATGGAGTTTTCAAAGGAAGCAGCTTCATCACATACAGAGTATTTGAAAGGTGATTTATTTACTGATTATTTCCACAGTAATCTGCAGTTCAGGCTATTAAAATAGCTGATCAGTAAGAAAGTTCTTGCCACATTTCTACTGTGTTTACAATAGTGCAATAGGGTAATGAACCCGCTGGCTAGGGCTGGTCAAAACATTTTTTGAAACTGTCAGCAGGAAGTTGGGGTTTTGATTAAACAGTCATTCACAAAAGTGTTCGTTTTCCATTGAAATTCAATCAACACACCAAATACCCCACAACCAAAAGTTAGGCCAAAAAGCAAAATATTAGGATTTGCAAATGCTGTTCCGGTGCCTCAAGGGAGTTGTAGCTTGGTCACCTCATGTTCCCCAGCCAGAATACATCTCCTGTGAGGCACCATGATCAGGGTCTTCCTTGTTGCACCTTCTCTCCTCTCCAATTGTACAGGAAAGGAAGCACAAACTGAGATCAGAGGGAACCAGACTCAAGAGGGAGTGGGAAGCTGCATTCAAGCAAGGGCAGGCAGGTGGGAGAAATCAGCCTGGGACGTGCAGAGAGAAGGCTGATTTGCTGCAGAGAGAACACTGATTAGCCAGCAGCCTGGAGATGGGGCTGGAGGGTCTGAGAGATGGGCTAAGACATACCTGGTTGCTGGCAGGGGCCAAAGGTAGCAACAGCAAGAAGACACATGGCTGCCACTTACACAGACTGGTGTGGAATGGTTATCCTGGGCCTCTTACCTTCCTACCCCATGGACTGGGAACTACGGGGTTTCTCTTTTTGTTGGACCTGAGAAAGAAATTGTGCCTAGGCTGTTGGCACCATTTGTTCCTGGCAGCTCTATTGAAGAAATCTCATGTATTCAACGTCTGAGTGGTTTTGGGAACCCAGCAAGGGGCGTGGTGCACCACAGCACACACATCACTACCCTCCAGTGGGGTCAGTTACAATTCTGATCCTTTCACATAATTCAAAGTACGCTGGATGTGCTTCTTAAAGAATCCTGCAGTGTTTAGTGAACTAGGTCTGAGATGCTGGACCTGAAAACAGATCTCCAAACACCACAGTTAAATTTGGGGTGGGGGATATAATTCACACTCCAGAGGTGTAGATAAATTAAACTGCACTTTCTCACACATGCAAACAGTCCCTGGGAAGTGAAAGAAGTGCTTTATATTTCTCACCCCACATTTGCCCCCCGTCCCAACTGATTAAGGGATAGAGTAGAGAGGATAGAGAATTCTGCATTCATTCTTGTCTGAAAAAAATGGTGTCCAGGAAGCCAGGACTCACAGGGGTAGGGACATAAAGTGGAACCAATCTAGTCAGGGGAATCATTAGGGTTGTGAAAGGGACAAAGTGCAGGTTATCTATGTATCTTAGTGTAAAGTATGGGTCATTGAGCTGCCATTATTTCTCATCTCTTTCATATTAATGGGTTTTGTCCCCTTGTCCTTCTGTTAATCTAATTTCTGGCAATGGTTTGTTTTATTTCTATGAATGTTGGAGAAAGTTCTCATGAAGTGATATGCCTGTTACTTATGCTGTAGCAGTTATCCTAAGTGGCATTTAGTAAGTGTTATAACAAGCACCCCAGATGGGTGACCCTCTTACAGAGGGTAGCTATTGTAGCATCTGATGTTCAATTCCCCTAACATTTTCAAAATGCTCCTAATAATGTAGCTCTCACAGGCAGAGAACACCCCATTGTAAAGCTCAACACCACTGATTTATTGGAAAGATTAGGACCAAAAATGGCAGCAAGAAGAACTTGAAGAAAAGGGTAGCTGGAATTCCCAAAAGACACAATCATGGATAATTAAATCTTAGAGACCCTAAAGTGGTTTTTTTTGACCTAAGTGAAAGCTCTGTCAACAAAAAAGGCTACTCTGAAACTGGATCAACATTGTCATCTAGTGGCCACTAAAATCTTCCAAAGTGGGAGAAATTCCTTGAGGCCCTTATCCTTCTCCCACTAAGGAGTCATTGGTGGGAGGATAGAAATATTTTCCAAGCAGGCAGTCAGTTACTGTTAGTTCTTCATACTGTTTTAATACTAGTTGTCTCACAAAATATGTCAGATTTTTGCACCATGTAAGCAGCTGTATGTTGACAGGAACATAAAATTACTATTCTTTTGGGCAGTGGATGGAACACTCTGAAGTCATTTTTCTTGCTATGTCTGTTCCTTTCAGAGATCCTTCAAATTTCATGCTACCAGAACTATTGGGATGCTTAGGTACGGTCCATCTCGGCTTTGAACCCTTACATAATAGTTCTATATATTCTCTCCCCAGCTATGAGCTTCCAACTATGTGAAGAACTATGCTGTATCTAGCATCTCATTACTCTATCAGAGAAACAGGAAACTATCACTGGATTACAACAGGGTCTGGAGGGAAAGTGCTATAGTTAGCCTTTTAATTGAGCAACTAAAATAAACAAAGCAAAGATCTTTGTGCAGGGCTTGCTTTTGTATCTCCTTGGGGCCTGAAAACTTAGACAAAGATTCTTTATAAATTACTGCTTCAAACTACAACAGAAAAAAGAAAAAAAATATTTGTGCTGACCCAGTTCACCTCATCAGGAAACAAAACAAAGATGTATTATGAAGATACCTTTATGACAGGTCATTTATTACCATAATGAGTCTTTTCAAACATGATTATTGCCACATAAGACACTGACCTACCATTGATTTGTGTATATGCAAACTCCCACTGACTTCACTAGGTTTTTAGTATTTAAAAGGAAGTAAAAAAGGATACTGAGTTTTGTATAAAACTATAGACAGTGTGAACTTCTGCTAGGACAGTATATCTCAGGACAGAGAGTAGCAAGTTTGTTTCCTTGTAAACTATAATAATGTTGAATTGTATACAATTCCATTTCAAGTATTTTGTTGACAGCAGCTCAGGGTATTTTTTAGAACCAAATAGTATGGGAAAACATCAAATAAGTTATTGCAACAAATAGCAACCATACTTGGCACTTACTGCCACTTAAGGGCAAAGATTTAATGCAGCTTTATCAATAAGCACTGACAGTGCACATGCTGCTATATATGATGCAAAGCTGCAGCACCTAGCCGAGGATCCTCAAAGATATTTAGGCTCCTAACTTCCATTGATTTTAGGAAAGTTAGGAGCCTAAATACTTTTGAGGATCTGGGCCCTAAATTGAGGCCCCTAGCCTACAATCAGAGCCACACAGACAAATCCTTATAACCAAGCTGAGTCTCATGGATTTCAGTGGGGCTCCACATTGGTGCAAAGCAGTGCCTGTGTGGACAAGTTGCAGTATCAGGGCCTTAGACAGACAGATCAAACATGAGCAGCCTGAGAAGATGCTGATAACTGAGAATTTCATGTGTGTTAAACATTAAAATGACATCATCCCAACACCGCTTTGTTTGGCTCATGGACGCAGCAGGTTTTCAGGAAGAATTTCAAGAGAAGCATAGGAATCTGGTAGCCTAATGGGCAGATCTTCTCAGACACTAGGGAAAAAGTAGGGCAGGCATGAAAGTAGGCGAAGGAAGGAGGAAACAGAAGGAGCAATTTACCGAACTTATTTTCTAGAATTCTTCAGTTTTTAAATGCTTGCGGTCCCTCTTTCTTGGAGGCTTTCCTCACTAGGCCTTCTCTCCCACAAATCTATTTTCTCTTTGCTCTCTTCTGAGCCAGTCTCACTTCCAGCTCTCTTTATCCCATTTCCCCTCCTCACAGGACCAGGTAAAGAGAAAGAGAACTGAATTTCAGTCTCTCACTCAAACTCCACCCACCAGTCTTCCTTGGTGTTTGCTTCTTCCCCATTACCTTATCTATCTCCATATTCCTTCTGGCCCTCAATTCCTTCTCCGCTCCTGCTGGTAGCTGTGTATCAGAGAGGAGAGCAGCACGTACCCATTTGTCCACCTAAATGAAGTGCTGGATGAAGCAATCAGCAATCTCTCTCTCTTTATGAATCCTACCCACCCTGCAAAGAATGGATGATGGAAAAGATTTCAGAAGGTGAGAGAAGAAAGTTGCAGCTCTCACCCGCACATCATAGGACAATTTTTGTTTTATGTTTGAACAGATCTCAACACAATAGAGTCTTGCTCCCTGATTAGCACTGCCGGCCACTGCAGTCGTAGTCACAGTCACAGTCACACACGAGTTATTAGTAAGCTTGAGAGCTGCTGGTTGCTCAGCACTTAAATAAATGGCCTGATTTTCTAAAGGTGCTTAAATACGGATTTAGAAGCTTAATTTTTGGCACCTATTTTTTAAAAATCTTGGCCTTAATTTCTGAAGCCCAGTAATAGAGCAGGGACTAGATTTTATGGCAAATCTCATAGCCACAGAGTTTCGGCACACATGGGACCCCTTGCTTTTAGTTGTGGCAATGCTACACTCTTCCCTCTGAGATTGTTTAAGCACAACAATGATTAGTTGACGACCACACAAGCTATTGTATGAGACACACAGATGGGGATGTAGTTCTATTCTTTTTCTTGCTCTTTATTCAGAGGGAGTTTTTCCATTTGTTTCTTTTCATTACTCATTCATAGATTGCAGACATACCATCCCAGATATGAATATTTCTTCAATTTGCCACACTAAAAATAGAAGCTATTTTTCTGAGGTACTCTTTGGCATAACCGGCTGGGTCCCAAGTTAATATTTTAGCATTTTGGGAGATTTTTAAAGAATAGAATATGAAAAAAAGACAAATATTTAGATTGGTTTCTTTAAGCTCTTGATATCCCTCAACAGAAGATTGCACGCTCACACACTTTTTTCTCCCGTGCTGGCAACTAATCTGCTTCTTACAGACTATTTTCTTTAATGCTGGCATACTCTCCTTCCAGTTCTGCCAACCCTGCATGTCTAGTGGGAGAGTACCACAATTGTTGGCAAGAAAAGGCTTCTGCTTCATTGATATAAATAACGTAAATCATGAGCATTTTCCATACTGGCCTTTTCCAGTAATACTGTTGATCAACAATTTACACTGATCTTGATCTTTAAAATTCAGTGTTGATTCAATTTCAAACAGGAAATCCCTGGTTTCAGCTTAGGTTAGGAATTTAGATCTCATCTTTAACCCTACACTAACCCCAGAACTATGTTCCTTCTCTCCAACACCTGCTCTATTACTAAGCTCTCAAAGCTTTAGCCCACATTTCTTTTGCTTCTAACATGAAGCTCTTCAAAGAGATCCAATACTTTGATTTCATAAATATTTTGGTTGCAAAAGCAGAAATTTTCTGAGAAAGCAAAAGTATTCTGGCATCAGACATATGTACTAGTGACTCATTTAGGCTAGAATTTATCAATCTAGGAAAAATACCGTGCCTGAAAGTACAGTCTCCTGAAATTATAGAAGACTTAATTTCCATCCTACAACACCCCTCGGTAGGAATGGATGTGTGATGTTCTCATCTGTATGACATCCCAGCCAACCCACCCACCAACCCTCCTTCATGAAGGGTTTTTACCTGCAATCAGCTATCGCAACTTCTCTATCCAAAACACTCCCCATACACAGCAAGCAACACCCTGAAAGAGTCCTAACAACTCTGGCCCGGGGGAATTTTAAAATTGTATTAAAATAATTTCAACAAAGTATTAGTTTTCCTATGGATTTTCTAGTATTAAAACCAGTAGCTTCTTGCAGTTCCATCACAAATCGTTGAATATCTTGCATTCCCCCTTCTCTTCATATGCCTTGCCTGCAGTGTGATACAGTGGTCAATTTTCCAGATAAATATCCAACCTATCAGTTAAACTTTGGATGGGCTTCAATGGATTCTGTAAATTTTGCATCATAAAGCTAAAGTACTAGAAGCACTTCACTAATATGCTGACTCCCCACAATAATCAAGTATCCAATGGAATTCTGCAACTGACTAAAACATTTTATTGAATTGTAGTGCCAGCAATCTGACATGAGCCAAATGGGGATCAGCAACTTGGTTTAGAGAACCACAGGCGTACGCCTGGCTCCAACTGATGCACTGAATAAATACATCAGAGCAAACACTTTCATTAATTAAGGTTCTGGCTCTGAATTTGCTGACTGTAAGCAGCCTAAACTACTCATTTCTTTTTAATCTTTACTGAAGAGCAAAAACATGACCTACAAGAATAACTGTACAGATGTTACTGGTAAGTGACTGCCCTGAGATGGCACTCAAAGAAATGCATTCAAAAACATCCTCCAGAGAGAGAGAGAAAGAAACAATTACTTCAATGAACATATAAGATACAGCAGTGGAGGCTGCACTCCACCCACAATGAAACCCAGAGTTCTAAACTTCAAGTTCATGGCCCATCTTAAACATTAAATTGAAGTGCATTTCAAAGAGGAACCTCAGACCAATTTGAATAGGTTTGGTCTAACTTTTTAGAAGCCTTTGTGTAGTTCCTTGGAGATAGAAATCAAGATGTTGCTTTTCTCTTTTCCTTTCCTTCCCCCCCCCCCCCGGATTCCTTTACTTTTTTGTTCTTTTGTCTTTCCCCACCTTCTAGTCTCCTTGTTTGTGGGGAGGAAAATTTCACTAACTTTAAAAAATAAAAGCCATGGACCTGTGGCCCATGGAAACTATAGCCCAATATGCATGATTCCATCTTGATCAGCGTTGCTGTTGATGGCATAATCCATGGCCTCAATAAGGTTTCCTACATATTATAGACAGAATGAGTAGTGCATTTCAGGTTTCGTGAGCCTCCTATTCTAAAAAAATCATCATCTTAACTTTAAGTTTGAAAAGGCTGTGGCAAGACAATAGTCTTTTGGATCTCAGGTTTCCTTGACCTTTTGTCAATTAACACTCCAACCTGAGGGTAGCAGAGACCATATTTGTAGCATTCATTGGAGGTCTTCTCTGGACAGTGGAGAAGAGCCATTCATGCTAACGTGAATTAGATTTATCAGCTGCCTTGGTGTGGTTCTTGAAGTGGCGTGTGTGACTGGAGTGGTTGGGGGAAATGGATGGAGCCATTCAATGGCTTCATTCCTTTCCCATTGAAAGCTCCGCCAGGGTGAAGTTGGACAGATAAGTTCGAGGCCATGGCTTCTCTCAGAGGGGCCATAGAATCCTATGGTCTCACTCCAATATGTGTTTTCATTATGCTGAGGACACTCAGCTTTCCATTTTTAATCTCATCCCTTGTAGGGAGAGGATTCACATATCTTCCCCAGTGCATGGGCACATTTGGGACATGAATGAGGAGAACTTGGCTGACACTTACACATACCTTCAGTCTTATCTTAGTGTTTTTGCTGTGTAAATGTACCCATAGATAGACCCTGAGCTCTTGCTATGGAAGAGAAGGAAAAATGACAGTGACCACACAGAAGTGTTTTCAGAAGAGAAGGATTTTTTTTTTTTTTTTTTTAAATATAAAAAGGGTTCAATTGTAACCAAAAGAAACTAAAAGATTAAAGCTTGAATAAGTATTTAACTTCAGGACCTCCCCATAACTGAGTATTTGGGGATTTAATTAACTTTTCCATGAGTTCTAATTTATGGAACAAACCTGTTCAACTCACAAGTCAAAAGGAACAGATGTCTGAAATGGACTAAGTCTCCACAGGCACAGACTTCACCTACGTATGTTTGGACAGTGCCTATAGCATATTGTGTCCATTACTAGAATACACAAAGAAAACAATGAAAACTGGATCAGGTCATCAGCTGGTGTATGTCACGGTTACCCATCTTAAACTGCTAATAAGAGAGTCGTATGACAAACTGTCCTAAGATGCGGTGAATTCTGCTCTGCATCATTTGAACTATTAATTATTTATATCATCATCAGTGTCGAGGCACCCCAGTCATGGGCTAGTACCCCATTGTGCTACAGCATAGGGATACTTCACTAGTGTACTTGTGGCTTGAAGGAAAGAATGCAAAAGTATTTCTCTTCCATTAGTGTATCTTGCAAATGACAGTTTCCCTAAAACACAGTGGGGGGGAAGACAAGTGTTTAGTATTTCATGGGACACTGAAGAACAATGTTTGTTAGCATGGCAGAAAAAAGAAAATGAAATCTACCCTATTTCCTTAGCCAAGGGCACTGGGAAATTGCTGAATTCTACAGGGAAATTTGCCATTCTCTGGAAAATTGTGAAGAATTACATTTTAAAGGATCATAAGGTATCAACATAGTTTAAGTTACACCAAATAAAGCTGCTTTGTACTTTGATCAGAATGAGGTAAAGCAGGGAGCTGGGGGAAAATTTTTGAAATAAATTGATAATTTATTGTTGCACCCAAAAACTAGGGAGTTTAAATAGTTATTAAATTTACATTGTGAGGGTGAAGAAATTCCTCTATTTACACTACATGCAATTTTATGAAACAGTAGATTTATATGAACCCAAATATTACTTCACAACTTTTCATTAGAGCATCAGAATGCATTCTAATAATTAAATGTAGTCATCTATAACAGCACTCAATTTAAAAATGCTGGAAGTATAAAAACCAATGTCATTTGATCCACTTAACATTTATTAGGTCACCCTGGGGAAAAATAAAAAGGAATTTACATGATTACATCATAATTCAATGGCTCTTAGGCCCTGATCCAGCAAAGTAAGCAAGCACATGCTGAACTATAAGCACACACAGTCCCATTGACATTTGAGAATACTGATCCAGCAAAGATCAGGGATAAGCATCAGATTACATGCAGAAGAAAGGCAGGAGAGCAAAGTGAGCAGTGTTTAAATCAGGAGGAGACCACTGTGGAATTTATAAAAGGCAGGCACATATGATTTAATACAGGGGAACAGTCAAAACAATTAAGCCAGGGGAGGGAATTGCAGTGATTGTTGGATGCCTGATTTTTAGTAGCAAGCTCTGTAGCATGTTCCCATACAACTGCACACTTGCTTTACATGCATACTGCTGCAGACACACATCCACACTATGCCCCCCAGCACATTTATGTGCTTAGCTAGCTATCTATAGCCATAGGTGCTGTAACTCCCCCAACTTGAAGTGTTTTCTATTATATAGGTTTACAGTTCGGCTCAATGGCTCTCAGTACCCCCACTATAAAAATTGTTCCAACATCCCTGCCTATAGCTACTTACATCTGCAAATTAGAGATTTTCATACATAGTAGCAAGCACTGAAAATAAGCAAGTACTGCTTGATTATTGAAAGTCTGGGTCTTGGTGCCAGCAGATGTCCATCCTACTGGTGAGTGGAACCCATGAAAAGTTGATCTGTAGTAAGGACTTTGAAGTGTTTAAGTGAAGGTAAACAGCAGAGATGTATACTATACACTTGCAGCAAACTCAAATTACTCTGACCTTTCAGTCTCATTGTAAAGGAGATGAAGCAGAGACTTACTGAACTTAACTGCAAATTCAGTTTCACATCAGAAAGGATATCTTTCATCTATTATTAATACTTGACATATAACATCCTCTTCCAAAGATCACAGCAGTAGTGCTAAATTTTAAATAAAAATTCTCAGCATATTCCAGACTAAGGCAGAACAAAGATTTGCCTCGGATAGTCCAACTATAGTGTATTTTTATTTGCAGTTTATTTTTATTTGCACTAAGCTAATACTGGCCTTTCTTCCATTCTTTACTCGCTTTAACAATTGAATAATCATGTCAGACAGTGTATTCAGCATTGAGACAGAAGTGTGACTATACCCCCCAAAGTGACAGTGTAGATAAAAATAGCATTTTCCCAACAGGATTTTTCCTCTTTCTTTGTGTGCAGAGACATACCTACCTTAGTGTTAAAAAAAAAAAAAAAAATGTATGCTGCAGAGGTAGCATAGCTAAGACAAACCCAGATTCCATTGCTTATTGGGAATTCTTATTTTTCCTTATTGCAGAATTGTTTATAAGGGCTTCTCCACACAATGCATCAGTTGAGGGGGAGAAATTCTAGTTCACACTAGCATGCTGTGTATTCACTGGCCTGCGAAAACCTTGCTGGTGTGCACTAAAAATTCTGCTAATACACGTTAATATAGGCCCATTTCCAACAGTAGTAGGGAGTTTTTAGGGCATGACAGCAAGGTTTTCACCAGCCAGTAAATACAATTTACACACCATGGGTGTGGACACTGTGTACAATGTACTCTGTGGACAAGGTTAGTCAGTGAAACTTGTGCAAGTCCAAAGGAAATGGGGCTGCATAGCTGTCACTTGGGTCTAATTTTGCCACAGGAGTTTTATTCCTGGTGACGATGCACGAGACTGAAGGCCAAGCAAGAGTCATTCAGATTCCAAGATGTGTTTAAGGGTGGAAGTTTCCCCCTGTAAACTGAAAAAACATTTAATCTGAGATACATGGAATCTTTAGTGCCATTTTTACACTTTTCAGACCAGAACTACACTTTAATTTTACTGTATTCTCAGCCTAGCCTCATTCAGTTTAACAACTAAGCAGTGCAGTAAAGGGCGGGGGGGAGGCATTGAGGAAAATTCAAGAATTCAAATTCACAAGAAATTCAAGAACTGTATTGAGCGGGATTTTAATGGGATCTTGAATTGTGGGGTGGAAGGGAATATCCTCCTTACTAGCCTCAATATGCTGCATACTTTTAAGTATAGCTTCTCTAGTTTTGCTACCATATACCAGCTGTAACCTGCAAGTTTAACAACTGATGTTGAAGATATTACTTTGTAAGTACCAAGTATTATTCTAGTAGAATCTTAAGAATACCAAAATCATACCCTTTACCCCACCTTTCAGCAGAGATCAATAGTATAGTCTGTAGTAAGGTCTTGTATTAAGCTTTTTTTTTTTAAAAAAAAAAAAAAGCTTAATACAAGATTGGAGTGTGTATGTAACAACTTTTTTTTTTTTTAAAAGAATGTTAAAGTACTAACACTAAGGAGGAGAAAATGATTTTTGGCCCCATCTCTATGGGTATGTCTATACTGTAGTACATACATGGACTCAGAGGGCTGGTTCACACTGACCGCGTGATTCGGCGGCAGTTGATGGGAGTTACACAAACTACGCAGAGTAGTTTGCATAACTGACGTCGACTGCTCAGCTTCCCTTCTGCGTGCTGTTCACACTGCGCTAAGCCGACAGGAATGACATAGCACTACGCTACTTGAGGGGGTGGACTTACTCAGTTGACTTTCTGATCGAAGGAGCGGGTCCCACTGACCGCTCAATCGATCCTGAAAGATCGATCTGGCAGTGGTGATTTTGCTGCCATCAGTGTAAACTTAGACACTTGTTTAAACCCAAGCCAATCCCCCTACCATGCACACATGTGCCAAACTGAAGTCATCTGACTGTGGGGGAAGTGGCATTTAATTTTGAAGCTGAGTTTTGCAACTTGGGCTCTATTTTCTCATTTTCTGATTGTGAAACTACATGAGAACAGAGATCGTACAAGGCTATACTGAACCTTGTCGTAGGAGATGAGTAGCGTGTGATGTGTAAGGATGAACTTGAAAAGCCCCTAGTTTGCAGTCTTCATAGATCTGAAATATTCATCAGGGTTTTCCTTCCCTTAGTAGCATTTACAAGAATGTTTCACTTTTGGAAAGTGACTTGAGGGTGTTTCATGTTTGTCCCAGGAGTAGTGACCGCAATTCTAGCATGAATATGAAATCCTCTGCATAAAAACAGTCTGCAGTAGCAATGTATCCTAATTACACAACTAAAAGGTAACAGATCATCATGGTTTGAAGTAGGGAACTGAAAAAGTGCATCAGTACACACACAGGAGAATCTGCATTTAAAAGAGTAAAACAAGTTGTAAAAAATAGTAAAGCAAAGCAGTAAGTGAAGACTGTAGACTAGGGATAAGGAAATAGATGCGTTGGTTGTTTTACATCTCCCTTCACAAAACGAGAAGGCTGACACAGGTGAATATCTACCAAAGAGGAAAGGGACTGTTGGCATGAGAGAGGAGACGTTTGATATAGCACCACACATCAGAAAGAGCATCGGTTTTTATCATGGGATCACAGGTATCTAGAGTACTACTGATGTCTGCAAAGTTCCATTGCACACAAGAAAGAATTCCCCCACCACACACTTTTTTAATAATGTCTTCTTACCAAAAGATCTAGATACTCAAATATCCTACCAGCACCAAGGTATCTGTGCACTTTATAAAGCTTTATTTTATTATGCCTCCCCATGGCCTATAAGAGACTACCTTCACTATATAGAAAGAAAGAATTTCAATGTTGACAAATGCCAGCCACACAGCAGAGGGAATAATTTGAATTACACATGCAGTTAATTTAGAATCAGTAAATTGTATCAGCTCAGGAAAAAGACCTGGGCATCATGAAGAGTTCTGTTCAGTTTGCAGCATCAGTAAAAAGGACATAAAATGTTAGAATACATAAGAAATGGAAAATGATATTATGATCTTATTCTGTAGATCAGAAGGTACACCCTTACCTGGAACACTGGGTTCAATTCTGGTCACTGCATCTCAAAAAGATAGGAGAATTTGAGGAGGTTCAAAGATGGGCAATGAGAATGATTAGAAATATGGAAAAATTTTCCTGTTGAGACTGAAAAGATTGAGACTTTACTTTAGGAGACCTGATAAAAGTATACAAAATAGCCAACAAAAAAAGTAGACTGGGAACTCATACCACAAGAACAAGGGGACATTTAATGAAATTGAAAGGTGACAACTTCCAAAACAGTAGAAATACATATATTTTTCTCCACACAATTAGCCTGTGGAAATCATTGCCACATATCACTGAAGTCAACAGCTAAGCAGGATTCGAAAAAGGATTAATCTTACATGGGTAACAAGGATAGAGCTAGAGCTAGAATTGTAAATATGAAGAGTTTAGAAAGGAATATAAATCCTTTTGTGTCAGTGCATACATCAACCTCTAACTATTGGGGGTTAGAGGAGGAAACGGTCTCTGGAGGCAGGACATTCCATAACTACCTACTGCTGGGTTTCTTTCACCTTTCTCTGAAGCCTCCGGTAAATGGCCACTGTTGGTGACTGGACACTGGATTAGATGGACCTTGGGTGTGATTCAGTATGACAATTCCTATGTTTATATGGAATTTGAGTCACAAAAGAGTAGCCACAGATGGAAAAGCAGCACTAGACAAGAGTTCATCCCTCAAACCAGTAAGGTCAAAGGATAGCTCCACAGTCAAGACACAGATGTCAAAGAGATGCTATAAGATGGATGTTTCAGGCTAAAATCTAAGAGTTTTAAAGGGTAAGGGTAGAAATTAGCAATGTCTTTGCTGAAAATTTCTAAAATTCTCAGGAGGATCAAATTCTAAGGGCTGAAAATACAATCAATCATTCATGAAAGGTTGATCATACATTCTGGATCACTTTAAAATTAGTTTCTACTTATACAAACCCCTTCATCCAAAGAATTTTACAAATTCTATAGAAACACCATCACTGAAAAGAAGGGCCAGCAGCCAGTCAAAACATTCTCGCCTTCTGGTTATTGTTTTAGTGCAAGATTTTCTTCATCAGTTCACCAAGTTAATTTCTACTCCTAGGAAGTGTACCAAGTGATCTTAAATATACACAAAGATCTTGCAAGAGCTCAGGTTTTAAGTTCTCAGAGTAATTTCATGTCACAGTTTATATCCCTCAGAAGGATAAAAGGTCAAAGTGACAGCTGCGGAGCAGTGGATTACACATGCTTCTGGATTGTTCCTTGTGGTATCTTTTGCAGGGTTCTACTGCTTTGGGAACATGGTAGATATTACCCTATCCCTATACTAAATTCCTAAAGATGTCATCTTGCCACTAGTGGCTGGAGATGTAAGTGAGCAAACAGCTCCAGGAGCCACACCAAGCAAACAAAAATTGCTAAACAAGCTGACTTTGAGACAAATACAAGCTTCTAGTTTCACCAGCACCTCTTCGCTGATTAGAACTTGAGAAGTTCAGCGATCTTGCACTTTAACAATTCTGTTTCCATTAGAGAATGTTATTGGGAATTGGCCCTGTTTGAAGAGGCCTCTCTGAAGTGCCAAGTCTACTTTTACAGCCTTCAAGATCAAGACTACACAAATGATTGGCTTGCATTCTATAGAGGAGACAGATGCCAAGGAAAAAGGCCATCTGACTGAAGCCCATTAAAATCTTTAAAAGCTAAGTGGAGAATTTGCATTTCATTCATATAGAAGATGATTCAACACTGCATAAAGAAATTATACAAGTGGCATTTCCTGAGACAATCACGTCAGTACCTACAATTAGGGCAGACAGTCAATAGGAAATATTAATTTTTGACTCTTATAAACAAAAGCAAACTCAGTTAACCACAAATGCAACTGAAATTCATGTTGCCAGCTTGCCATACAATTCAGCAGATAATTCATTCAACATTCTTCATGTTGGACACCCAGCTTCACGTATGACTGACTTGTAAACTCTGGAGCAGGATACTAGAGAGAAGAACTGCATAGCAGAGTTTATCATCTCACTGCTAATAAGCATCCATGGAGGAGACTAACAAGCATATTAGCAGCTATCAACTGCTCCTCAGCCAGTCTTCCAGAGAAGGGATACAAGAAGCTTCTCACCAAACCTCTGCTTAATCTGAAGAGATTTGAAATCCACAAATCATGTTCTTTTCTTCCCTTCCTGTCTGCTGTCAACTCTCTCATAATTTTGCAACACCACTGCTGTTTGTAAGTGTGGAATAAAAGGAATATTTTAGATCTCAGCCATTTAAAATTCTCTATTCAAGTGTTTTGACTTCAGAAAATTACATCCCCAGTAGCTGGTTTTAGCTATATTAAATTTGCTCACTAGGGCCCAGTAGCTCTCTCTGTCAGTGTCAATGCTGTGCACTATGCTCAGTGAGGGACAGGAGTCAGAGAGGCAAGTCACTTCAGAGATACTTTGGCTAGCTGAAGTTTGTTAATGTCAGCAGTATCATCCCCATCATAAGTGGCCATGTTATGGCTTTAGAAATCTCCAACAAAAGGAGAGCCAAAAGTAAAATTTCTGCTGAAATAAGCCAAAATTGTCAAAGGCCCAAGTGATGATATCCCCCCAACTCCACAGAAACCCCTTCTAATTATTTGCTGTCATTGTAAGGGGGAGTTGGGCAGGAAGAGAAGAGAGGGGGAAAGCACTATGGCTGAGTCTGGAGAAGACCTGAATAGGTGAGAGTTTCTGTGGTAAAACCCTTCCACAATCATGGGGCTGCCTATATTAATGCAGTCAACATCTTTATCAAGCTTTCCACTTGTACTCAGGCCCTACTCTCTCTCCCTCTGAAGGGAAATGTGGTCATATGGAGATGGGAAGTCAGTAGTGAGCAGATAAGCTCTCACGTGGTAAGGGCACCTGGAGATTAGTGCAGAGGCACCAGGGTACCCATTCAATTGCCCTGGTCCTCTATCAACACCCTAAGGTATTCTGTAGGGTTCAGCTGTAGCTCCTAAGACATCTGTGTGTTAGGAGGTCCATATCCCAGCCTCAGGGAGTGCAAACTCTGCCCCACCGGACAACATGGAACAAAGGAAACTCATAGTTTAAACTGTTTTCTATTCTTTGTTTTATCCTTCAATTAAGGAAATCTGGCCCATTGAGCTTTTAAAATATAGTCACAGAGAGGAAAAAACCTCAGTGTCACCTTCTATTAATATTTCAGTCAGCAGAGATCTATAACTGCTAATGTTAAAGAAAAGGTCTGGACACTCAAGTCAACATATGGATTATTTTAAGTTCAGTAAGCAAACAGTGTGTTATTTCAAAATTCTTCTGGTTAAGATCAAGTACATGTACATGTCTCCAAAAGCAAATAGTGTTGAAAGCTAGCTTGTTACCTATTCAAAAGCCTATGCACAGACATTCTAGACCACCTTATGGAGAAAAAAATAAATAAAATCAGAACTCCAGTACAGCCTAAGGCCCAGGTAAGTCAACACATATGGTCTGGAAGTGTAAAAGTCTATGCCTATACCACTTCAGCATTTACCTTCTGTTTATAATAATGGCTAAAGTGTTTAGTCTTAAAGAATAATGCTAGCACTTACAATATTAATAAAATTACACTCAAAGCACAGATACAGAAACACTATACATTCAAAAAGTTTCTCCAGGGTTAATTAAAGTTTAACCAAAGCAGAGTCTAATTTCCTAAGCAGTTTCAACATGTCAAGAGGGGAAAGTGCCTCTATGTTACAGCAAGTAAGGAAAAAAAAGAGGCTGAACTTGTCTCCAAAGTTTATCTTGGAAAAAAAAAATAACCATTGTAGTATCCAAAAATATATCCCAATCTTGGTTTCACTAACCACTTTGGCTACTAAATATCAGCACTGGGTTACTATATTTATAGCAGTGAGTTATATAAACTTGTTATGGACATTATATAGTTTGGAATTTACTTAGCTTTCCCCCCCCCATGAATAAAATCCTGCTGCTGCTCCTTCTGATGGCACAGCAGAAGCTGGAGCTACAATTCCTTTTGAGCCACCTACATTTTTCCATAGGAGGGAAGTTTTTCCATGTATGATCCCCATATCTTCTTTAAGTGTTGTGACAGGGTGCTCCATTCACCACTAGTCAGGTGCTTCCTCCTGGCTACTTGGGGATTAACTCATCAGGTTGACACCCCTTCCTGCAGTTGCACACCATCACTCTGTTGTTCTCTCTGGTCTGCAGCCCCTCTCTTACCACCTCTTCATGACTCAGCCTTCCAGGCACATCACTCTTTGTTCCCACTACATAGTACATCAAAGTCCCCTTCAGCATTCCTACACAGTCTTCCCACTCATTGCCTCAGGTACCACTCCTCTAGTAGTTGGAAGGGGAACCCAGGCCTGTCCTCTACTCAGGGTTCCAGTCCAGGGACCCTCAACCCAACAGTTCGGAGCTTTAGTCTCTCAGCCCTCACTACTCCTTCCCACCATATCTAGTCCCCTGCCTACTTCCCTACAAGTAGTGACTCCAAACACCACACCACACCACACCACACCACACCACACCACACCACACCACACCACACCACACCACACCACACCACACCACACCACACCACACCACACCACACCACACCACACCACACCACACCACACCACACCACACCACACCACACCACACCCTTCACAGAAAGTTGCCAGCTTCCTGGCTTTATAGGCCCTGTCTATTCCTGCACAGTTGAAGCTGCTTGCAATCAATTCCACACACACCCTCTTCCTCCAAGTGCAGCCTGTGAAATTAATAGGCTTACCTGGCCCCCTTAACCCCTTCCAGTCCTGTGTAGGATGGACACCCCACCACAGGTATAAACTTAATTACTTCAACTTGCAACTTTAAATATGAGGGTCCCTTCAAAACAAAAGCAGCTTCACAGGCCAATTTCCACCAGGCCATAGCAGTTCAAGCTACTGAGGGGCCTGCAATCAACTAGCTTTGCTCACAAAGTAGTGTGCAGCTAGCTGAGGAGGAGATTGTGCTCAAGGCACCCACAAAATGTGCTGACTCAGCCCACCTCCTAGGTAGCCCCTTCAATGGTTCAATGCTGCTTTCACTTGATATCCCTGCTTTTCAGGGATGAATCCCTGTTCAGGTGTAGCAAGGTGCAAACTGGGAGTGAATCAAGATGAATTTTTTCTCCCTACAGTTTTCATGAAAAAGCTGTAGCAACTAACAATGGTGGAAACTGGGGATTAATCAAAGGCAGCTTCTATACAAAGATAAAGAGATTTTTACCATTCAAAATATTTCTATTTATAATTGTTAAGACTCAATGGAACTAATAAAAGATCCCACATAGAATTACTCAAGTTATTATTTTATTATATAAATATTTATTTTTATGCTGTGTAGGGGACTTTTGTTAGAATTAACAAGGGGTTTGTGGATGATCAGCAGCAGTGACAGTTTAATGCAAGCTGGGGAGTTTTGTGTTGATCTGTAAGTATAACAATTAATTAAATGCATAATTCTGTGATAATACATCTAATTTTTCAATCAACCTACAACATTTTTTTTAAAGATTTGCAGACCAAGTAACATTCTTTCCTAAGAAATCTATTTCTCTAAAGTAATTTAGATTCAGACATTGATCATTTCAACAGCACAATGTAAAATAGAAATGAGTTAACAGGACACTGTACTTTAATAGCATCAATGGCTATTAGTCAGGATGGCAGGGATTGCTGTTTGCCAGAGGCTGGGAATGGCCAACATGATGATTACCTGTTCTATTCATTCCCTCTGAAGCACCTGGCATTGGCCACTATCAGAAGACAGGATACTGGGCTAGATGGACCATTAGTCTGAGCCAGTATGGCTGTTCTTATGGAAACATTTTATTTCCTTATTAAAAAATGTTCTTCCTTAGCTGGCCAACATTTTAGGGTTACACTGGCTTTTTTAACCCACAATCGCAGGCCACCACTAGCAGAAAGTATTCCTTGAAGGAGATGGGGTATCATAGCAGCACAAGATGCCTGCAACCTCCATTCTGCTGGGAGTCTGGAGTCAGCTGCTGGAACCCCAAAAAAAGGTAGAGACACATTAAGAAGGGTAATCGCCAGGGAACCCAGGAAATGTGTTGATTCAGTGCCAGTCCAAGGCAGCCTAGCTTGGTGGGCCTCCTCTGGTGTCTCAGTCATAAATTAAAGCTGCCATCCTCTGGCACAACCAGGTGAGGACAAACCTCATCCTGTGCCCTTTTGGATAATGCCACTAAACACATTCACCTTACAACCTTCTTAATTCGACTAATTGCACTTACAGCTATTGTCTTCTCAGTGGAGTTTAATGGATGTAACAGAGGTCGAAATTTGGCACACTAGATACAAATAAAAAAGATACTCAGGACTCATATTGTTAAAGTTCTTCAGTAACGATGTCCAGTGTTATTAACACATCTCAATTACTTCTGCCATACATTTCTCAAAGAAAAAAGCATATCTTTTAAAACAATATTTTGTGTTTTACAGATAATCTAACTAAAATGCAGATAAAAACACAAGCAAAGAATTTCAGATTGCTAAAGAGATGTATTTATCTCAAATAACTACCTGGCAAACTGATAACTTTTAATTAGCCTCAAAAGATATTGCCATTTTTAAAGATCTGTCTGGACAGCACAACATATTGCATTAGGTGCAAAAATATAGCCCTGAATATTATATTGTCAGCCTGGAAACAAGCCATACCCCCATCCACACACACACACACAACCCTGCAAATAAAGGCCAGGAAAATAATCAACATGTTGCAAGTGAAGCTGACAGATAATATTGTAACTGCACCGGCCTACTCATATGTACTACTATCAGTACAATATCTGGATATTTAATATCCAGAGTAGCCTGGATCCTACAGGGCAGATTCTTTCATGCGCATGTAACCCATTGCAGGACTGAGCCATGGTTTATGTAGGTCTCACTAAACATTATTAATAAGTGTACTCCCTGTCAATCCTTTAATTTGCTTTTTATCTACATAAAGAACTACTCATAATGGATGGGATGAAAAGTGGATTGTTTACATTTCTTTTTGACCTCAGCCTATAAACATAGTGAGAAAGAAGTTGACTCACTACAGTGAGACATCATGTATGACTATTGAAAATTCCCCTAAACACGTCATGAACACTGCCACCCACCCTTTTTCTTTATGGCCACTGGCAGCACCTTGATGCAGACAGGATATCTTAGTGTGTCTGGTTTCATAATCTGATTCCCGAAGCAGGTGGGAGTAAAACCAGACCACTTGGAAAGCCATCACCCAAGCGTAAGAGAAAAAGAAAAAAAAAAAAAGCTTTGTGTTTGAGGAGCCCAACACTCAGGCCATAAATCTAGTTAGATGGCACAAGATTGTTAGGCAAGGAGCATAGCTGAGATTTGGTAGCAGGAAGAGAGGATTCGCTGGGAGAGATGAAGGCAGGGATGCTGGGTTGGGGGAGATAGGGATGTTGGGTGGGACTTTTAGACTGGGAGGGATAGCTGAGTGTTAGGCCCCTAGAAGCCTATGAGGGAATTTTTTTCCACAGTGCAAGAGACTGTCTACCCGTCTAGACTAGGAATGCTCCCTCAAAGAAAGAGCCTATGTTTGCAGGGGAGAGGGAGTGGTTCCCTGGACCTGCAGTGCTAGATGAGGAGAAGGACACTTGCCCTTCCTGGAAAAGTTTTGTTTTCCATAACATTCAAGGAAGTGTGCAGCTCTGACGAGTAAAGATGGAGGGCAGGCCACCACCAAATGATGAGTGGGAATGAGAAGGCAGATTGTTATTGCTACCTACTTCCTTCAAAAATTCAGAAGGTAAAGCGGTGCTGAGTTGGAGGCTCAGTGGTGGGGATATATCTGGAGAACGGTCAAGGGTGTTGTAAAGACCAATGGGGCTGCTGAGTTGGATGCTCAAGAATGGCAGGAGGGCAGGGTTGGCAAGGGCAGAGCCTGGGGCAGTGTCAGAACAAGCACCTCAGTCTGATTTTGCCTCTGGTTATACATCTGTTTTTGCACCCTCATCAAAAAATGCATCCGGCTCAGCCCTAATTGAGGGGATACAATTTCTGATAGAGAGTGTGCAGTCAGAAATTGCATCTGGCTTTCCTCTTTCCTCAACTCCTAGTTGAGGTGATATAGCTTCTTACAGATGGGTGGCATTCCCAGTTTATCCTCAGCTATTTTCCAGGGGATACCATTTCTGACATGCTTTGCTGGCTTCCCTCAGAAAGGGCATCCTCTGGTCGTGAGCTGATGATAATCTGTAGACACAGTTTCTGACACACTTCTCTGTCATCTCCCACATGGAAACAGCTTTCCCCAGCTGTCCTCTATTCTTGTCCAGCAGGGGACCACTTTTTGACAGGTGTGTCTCATCAATCAAGAATTGCTATTCCCTTCTGAATAAGCTACTGTTTAGCTTTAAAGTTATACAAATTTAACTTTTTGTGATGAAAGTATATTTTTTAGCAAAACAGCAAGAGTCCTGTGGCACCTTAAAGACTAACACATTTATTTGGGCATAAGCTTTCGTGGGCAGAAACCCACTTCATCAGATTCATGAAGTCGAAACTTCAGTTTGGTAGGTATCTATACACATGCAAGAATGGGTGAGTTACATCACAGTGAGGAGGGCAAGTGATAAGGAGGTAAATTCAATCAGGGTGCATGAGGCCATTCACAACAGTTGATGAGAAGGTGTGAATGTCAAAAGAGGGAACAGTATTTTTTTATAGTGGGCTAGCCACTCCCAGTCTCTATTCAGACCTAGTCTGATAGTGTCAAGTTTGCATATGAGTTCCAGCTCTGCAGTTTCTGCTGGAGTTTGTTTTTGAAGTTTTTTTGTTGAAGTATGGCAACTTTCAAGTCTGTTACTGAGTGTCCAGGGAGACTGAAGTGCTCTGCTCTCTGGAACTTATCTTTTTTAGAACACCTCTAAAATTGAATTATGACCCAGTTGCAAATACTGTAAAAAGAAAAATTCTCTAAGTGATGTCTCCAAGTGGTGTAATTTATTAATATTGTTTGGGAACAATATTCAGGTGAAAAGAAATATGTATCCTACATTAAATAAAGTTTCTTCCCCCTTCCTCCCCCCCCCCAAAATCCACTGCTGTCCCACTTAAGTCTCTGAATTATTCAACATCAAAAAACTGGGGCCCAATTCTCTGCTGATGTAAATGGGCACAGCATCATCTCTAGGATAACTGCAGAGAATTTGGCCCATACTTTCAAAAGCCAGTAACTAAGCGAGGTTGGCCAGGAAAATAGGTGGGTGACTTACACTGTAAGCTGCCTGGGGGGCGGGGGGCAGCTCTTCCTTCCTTCTGTGTTTGGACAGTCCCTGGCAGGATGGGGTCCTGGTCCATGGTGCTACCATAATACAAATCAGAAATGTGTTTGGTGTGGGCAGCTCCCCCAGGGTCACACCTAACCTGCTCTGCATGCTCTGGGGTAGGTGGGTTTATCTTTTTACCCCGAACTAGGCCTGGAGGGAAGCCGGTAACCCCGGGGGAAGGGAGGCGAGGGGGGCTGGGTCAGGGTCCGAACAGGCGGCTGCTCCCCTTTTGCCACGCCCGGGGCTGGGCTGCGCTGAGGCCAGGGCCGCCCCCCCTCCGCGGAGCCCGCCAGCGCCAGCCCGGCCGCGTCAGGGACAGGGTCGGGTCGGGTCGGGACGTGACGGGAGGCGGCCTGAGGTGAGGGCGCCCGCTGGCGAGCATGCTCAGGCGCTCAACCTGACAGGGCCATGCCAGGGAGGGCGGGCGCCGAGAGGCGGGTCTGAGGCGAGGCCCAGCCCGGCGGGGAGGGCGCTGAGGCCCGGAGCGGCGGGCGGGCGCTGCGCAGAGCCCGGCTCCCCGCTGCGGAGGGTGAAGGAGCCGAGCCCGGCAAGGCCATGCCCGGGCCCCCGGCGCTGGGGGCGGCAGGCCCCGGCCCGGACCCGGAGGAGCGCTACGATTTCCTCTTCAAGCTGGTGCTGATCGGCGACGCCAGCGTGGGCAAAACCTGCCTGGTGCAGCGCTTCAAAACCGGGGCCTTCGCCGAGCGCCAGGGCAGCACCATTGGCGTGGACTTCACCATGAAGAGCCTGGAGATCCAGGGCAAGCGGGTCAAGGTGAGCCGGGGCAGAGCCGGAGCCGCGGGGCGGCAGGCGGGAGAGAGGTGGCCGCTCCGGAGGGGGACCACCCCCGCCCTGTACCGCCAGGGACGCCCCTCAGCTGGTTCCCAAAGCCCCTGGCCCCATCTCCGCCGAGGGCCACTCAGCAGCCGTGGATCCGTGCAGCCTGGTTTCCAGCCAAGACTGGCACCCAGAGGTGGGGTTTCCCCCCATAAGTAGGACATGGGCAGGGGAAGGGAGGGAGAGAGTTGTCCAAAAACAAGGGGGGCATCCTGCATTTCATATAGTGGCCTTTGTTTGGTGGGACTCATGTGGTCACCTGCGCAGAGGTGGAGAGAGCACTAGATCCGTGGGGTGGCTGTCGTCACGCAAGCGCTGCTGAGCTGCCCCGTTATTGGTGGGTGGGGAGAGGAAGAGGATATCCTGGCTGGCAGCAAACATCACAGCACTGGCATCTTGCTACTGCCCCGTGCCGGTTCACTCCACCTCTCCCTGGGCAGTGAGGTCCTGACAAACCATTCCTCTGCTTTTTCTAAACATAGCATTTCCAAGAAACAACTGCCACCGCTTCCTGCAGAGATGGCTACGTTTCAGTGCCATGTCTGGGATCCCAGTTAAAAGTGCTCTTGTGTTCAGAAGTGATACTTCTTTTTACTCCAGAGATCTACTGTGTATCGTGTGTGACAAATATAAGTTTACCTTTACTGCTTTTACCACTGAGGAGTCAACTCTGGCACAGTGAACTGGACTGATTTCTGTTCACCCTTCAGCAGCATTAGCTAAATTCTGCAGTCTTCAAGATAGTTAAGGCACAACTGAGCATAATAAAGCATCTCTGTCGGTTCAGGGTTAGTTGTGATAACGCACAAGCTAGAAAAAACAGCTTGAGTTTCAGATCCCAGACGGAGGTTGCAGGGCTGGTCGTTAATTTAAAAATAAAGACTTTTTTCTAAGAGCTTTACATCACTTTGAGACCTCAGTGTACAAGGAACACCACACAAAGCCACTTTGAGAGTCCTTTTTACAAGACAGAATGATTCAGTGGCCTTAGTTCTGGCTTCTGCTCCATCCCCTGTATATCAGCTGTGTGCCACACAAAACTGGCAGATCTACCCACTTGGAAATAGCCCTGTTGTATCCATGACACAGAGATGGTAGACCCAGGGCCCCCACGTGGGGGGGAGGTACACTTCACTGGGGCCCAGAGGCCCTGGCCCAGGTTGCAACCCCCATTACCATGAGGAAAAAATGTTTCATGGCTCATGAAATTTTATGTATGGGATGAGGGATTGTGGTATGTGTGTGGGAGGGGGCCCATGTTACAAGTTTGTACTAGGCCTGAAAAAATTATGCTTGGGCCCTAGGTAGACCTCTCTGGGGCAATTCAGAAAAGGGAAAGCATGGCTACCTCCAACTGTTTAATTCTTTGATGCTGAATAGCCTAAGCACTGGGGCTGCATTAGCTTATTATGTGGACTAACCCAGTCATCCAGTTACCTCCAGAATCTAGGTGGTATGAAGCCATCTTTGCTCATTTCCTTCCCTTTCCCCCCAGGCGCTGAGCAGAGCTCAGTTTGGTCAAAACCTAGAGTAAGGGCCTCTTTAGGGTGAGCATGTTATATAAATATGGTAATTATAGAACAATTGTATTTTGGTCTGTGTTGCTCCAGCTCTTCCTCCAGAGTGGCTTTGGTGAGCAAAGTGGGCAACAATCCTAGCACATAGGAAAAAGGTGGCAAAAGTGAATGCTCAAAATTACTGGGAGGAGAAGAATTAGGAGCTTACAGTCAGGGAGATAGTTCAAAGACTGGGACCTTTACTTCCTTTGCAGGTGTTTTGTCTTTCTGTTTTCAGTTCTGTCTGAACAGCTGGGGTACACAGTTGATGTTTCAAGTCTCCCTGCAAAAAGTATCATTTTGGTTTTTTATCTTATATTAGTTCCTCTTTCTTGTTTTTCACCAAGTTAGGAGGCACAGGAAGTAGGGTTTTCCCCTCTAAGAATGAAACTTGGCTCAGTTTAAATACCAGACACACACAAGTGACAAATGTCTCTCTCATGCCAGGTGTCTCTGCTAGGGACATTGAGAATTGGGCAGCTGCAGCTCAGGGGCTAAACCAGACTTCTTAGATACTGACTGACAATAAGAAAAAGAATCTCTAGTTCAGCACTAATAGGCATTACTGCAGGCAAATTAGTCTACAGTATTTATTTAGTCATGTCTACTAGTAGATCCACCTAGTAGACATACCTTAGTTGCCTCTACATTTTGGTCTGAATTAGAGATCAGATCAGAACATGCCCAGAATTTGATAATGTTTGGATGTGGGTCTTTTGTTTGACCTATTGAGATAGTGATTTATTGTGAAATTTGGATCCAGATCTGGATCTGAAACTTACCTAGAGGTGTTCAGTTCTTGAGAATAGTTCAGGCACCTCTAATCTAAATAGGCTTGTTCAGCATGCTACAGGAGGCTGAGAATAATAGGGAGGCATTTTATTTTCATTTTGTAACCACACTTAAAACTTGGAGTTAAATGGGACACCATCAAGCTCATAGGCCTCACATACTTGACAAACTTGGTTTCAGTGCAGGGAGAAGGGCAGGGAGAATTCCTTATTCTAACTGTATAAGCACAGCATCTCAAAGCCTGTGAGCAAACAAGCTTGTACATGTGCAGAGATGCCTCATGTTAACACATTTCCATTGAGATCATGCACCACATTGCAGTTTTTCTATTTTAAAAAGGTGACCTGAAAGAGGTTTCTGAAAAGGTAGGCTAATTGTATGCCTATGTACAGAATGCCCTAAAACAAAGGGATAGCTAGTACATGCGTTTGAAATAATTGTTGTTAGCTATTCAGATGCTCATGCCAGATGACTCTTGTGCTGCTTTGACTTCACAGCTACTGGGGATTTCTGCTACTGATAGGAGTTTCTCCGTAGGGGTCAGATAAGCGATAGATGGGTTTTTTAGCAAACGGTAGTTATGAGAAGTACTGAAAATTTGTTGTTATAACCTTTGGTTCATAAACTCATCTGTAAAAGGGCTTCTCAGAACTATAGCATGCACTAAAAATTCCTACCAGATATCTGACCCTCTGTGGCCTGCCTTCATTCTCCATCACGGTGGTGGTGGTATCACAACACAGTGGAGTGCAAGCCAATGTGATGTTGGGGTGGGGATTGAAACAAAAAAGTTTTTTGTTTTTTTTTAATGATTAATTCCCCCCTGCTATTTAGGACATTATGTGTCTTAATTACAAGTATTTAGGGTTTCCAGAAATATTTTCAGGTCAGGCTTTTATAGAAGTGCCCCTCCCTGCTGTGCCTTTGCTGGTCAGGGGAGAAAGGAACATATTGCAGAATCCTCATTTTTATTCCTGCAATCAACAAACTTTTAAATGAGGCTCTTTCTGTGACCTAAAGATTCTGTCCCTTTAGGCATCTAGAATGCTATTTTATGTGCTTTTTTCCTCACCGCCTTTTAGGTTTATTCAGCCTTTATAAAAGACAAGAGACATTGTGGGGCTTTGGTGCTTGAGAATGGTCCTGTACTAACAGCCCTGAAAACTTCTTTTTAGAAACAGAGCAGTTATAGCACTGGCAACCCCAGTACAAGCTTCCCCAGTGTGCCTCAGTCCTACTGCCTTCAGTGAATGAGATCGTTAACTCCCCTGCCTATTCAGCCCTTGGCTGCTCTGCTTGATCTGTCAATAAGGCTGCCACTTGTGGTGGTTTTGGTGAGGTTGATCTCTGTCCACTGGGAACTGCACCAGCCAGCCACTTGATGGTAGCCGCTTTTTGGTCACTACTGTCTCAGGCTGGATTTGAACGGACAGTTTAAAGAATAGAGCTGGGTGGAGAGAGGTACTTCAAGTTCATGGAGGATGTTGATATTTCAAAATTTGGTTTCACTGGGATTTGGAATAAAAATAAAACATTTCTAAATTCTTCATGAAAGGGAATGGAGTCTCAGCTATGGGGCTGTCCACTTGGTCGGTTGCTGCAGACCCTGGAAGTCGACCCCTCCCCACCTCAGCCAACTCCAAGGCTAGTAGGATGTCAAGTAGCCAAGCGGGCAAGGTGGCAGGAAACCAACAGAACCATGCTTGACTGGAACTTTGTCAAAAATCAAACAGTTTCTGCTAAATGTTTTGTCTGAATTTTTTCCAACCAGCTCTATTAAAGATGAAAAATATAGGCCCTATGTCTAGCATCAGCAGTGTCATGGAATCCAATTCAGCATGGTTATAAATTATAGTATACAAGACCGAACTGTATTCCGCTAAATGGATTAAAACCCTTCAGGACAGAGAGTGGAATTTTAACAGTATTCACATTGGTCTAACTGCTCCCAATTGAAGTAAATGGTAACACTCTAATCAGTAAAACAGTAGTTTGTTCTGAGTGAGCAGCAGAAAGCATTTGGCAGAGATAACAAAATACAAATCCACAAATCATTATTAGCATGGTAGAAAAATTTCCCTTTGTTTCTGTTCACTTATTACTACACAGGTGGAAATTCCCTTAGGTTACCTAACAGTGACTTATTTTGGCTAGAAATTTACAAAAAACATGGATTAAATCTGACATTAATCTTTGGGATTAGTTGTTAGACTGGACGGTTTAAAAACTACACTCACTTACCGGTTTGTGAGAAAAGCACATAACTTTAAAACGTATATCAGCTGATCTGTATAAACATCTGTTGGATTTCCTTAAGATGCTATGTCCTAAATAGAACCACTCAATTTACTCATTTAAACAGTCTGTGCCAAAATTAAAGCAACAGCAGGGAATAGTTCAGAACAAGTAGTGACCCTCCGATGAGCAGGCAAAGTGCATTTGCCTGTAACTGTCCATTCAACACAAACCCTGAGGTTGGGTACGGCAGCTTTAATTTATAAAATAAGTTTACATTAAGGCACACTAAACAGCATAGGCCCCAATTCTGTTGATGGATCTAATCAGACAGACCTTTGTGCACCCACAGATCTCTATCTTCAGAAATCTACCTGCAGACATTTGAATGAAGGATCAGGAAATTAGTCAGTAAGACTGACAACTGTCCTTGACTTAAAGGGACAACAGTTTATGAATGGCACTTCTAAAAACTTTATCAACTGTTTTTAAAGGTAACAATTAAGATTGTAATAACTGAAAGATTAGAGAATAGTCTTTCCCCCCTCCCCAATTTGCTTACTTTGTTCATTTGATAGCACTTTGTATGTAGTCAGTATTGCTATTTCCTTTCTGTAGTCAGTTTCCCATTTGTCTTTCTTAAAACAACAGAAGAGAGAAACTTTTTTTTTTAAACCAAGGAAATAGCTTTTGTAATGTGAATCCTTTTTTATGGAGTACTGAACTTTTTAATTCACATGTTGAAGAGACCACCAACCATCCTTCAGGAACAATCTCCCCAGAGCCACTTGTCTTGACTTGAAGCCACAGTCCTTCACTTGATAGTTTTTAAGTTTCTGCCTAATCACCCTGTCTAGGGCACTGTCAAATAACGAAATAGCTAATTATTTAATTTAAAAAAACTAAAGATTTTTAGAACACAGAGTTACAATATATATGAATCAATCTGTGACAAAGGCTTCCTTGTCTGCTCTGGCTTTTTCAAATTTTTTATTACTTTCAGTGGCACCCACAATGTGGGGGTCATTTTCCAAACATAAAAGGAGGCACACATTCTGTCCAAGAGCTTACAGTAAAAAAAATAACCACACCAAGCTGATAAAATCTATTGTGTCAATGAGATGGGGAAAATGGGAGTGTGATACAGGTAAAGGAGATAAATATTCTCAATGAGATCTAAAGGATTGGAGTCAGTACGAGGAGTCCTTTCACGTTCTTTTGAAACAATTTCATGGGTTTCTTTGGCTTGATAAATAATTTTAAAAAACTAAATTTTCAACATTATGATTATTGGGTTTGTCTCATATGGATTATTTTATCATCAGTTTATGTATGTATTACATAACGTACTCACAGTTGTGGAGTACACACATGTAGAGCAGGGGTGTCAACCGGTTGGATTCTACCTATATAATATGTGGCCCACATGGCATATATTTAGGTTCTCAGTTTCATTTAAAAAGAAAAAAGGAAGTTTCAGCCTGTGTGGCTGCAGTGACAGTCTTCCAAATGTGACCAAACCATAACAAGTGCAGTGACATCTGCCTGAGCCCTGGTCTAGACTTACCTGGAAATTCGGTGGCAGTCGACAGAAGTTATGCAAGCTACGCAGAGTAACTTGCGTAACTCCTGTCGACTGCTGTGCTTCCCTTCTGCGCACTGTCTTCCTTGCACCGCGCCACTTGAGGGGGTGGATTATCAGAGTCAACTTCCTGATCGATTGAGGAAGACCCTCAGTCAGTGTAGACCCACTCAATCGATCCAAATAAGTCGATCTGACGGTGGCGACTTTGCCGTCGTCAGTATAGACATAGCTTGAATCTTCAGACAGCCTGAAATCATGTGTAGTGGGCGTTGCTTAGCAGCCAGCAGGCCTAATGGGCTGGCTGCAGTTCAACAGTCCACAGTTGTCCTAGGGTGACTTTGCTGGGCAATCTGACGGCCTAGCAACCGAGTAAAAATGTGTCAGCCCCCAACCATCTCAGGGTCTTCCAAATCAAACAAAGGGTAGGGGGATCCAGGCCCTCTC
Source organism: Emydura macquarii macquarii (assembly GCF_026122565.2). Lineage (NCBI taxonomy): Eukaryota > Metazoa > Chordata > Testudines > Chelidae > Emydura > Emydura macquarii. The sequence continues at coordinate 1,682,486 of NW_027131105.1, read as the reverse complement.
TTTCCACCAGCTTTCAGGCCCTCTGCAGGTCAGCCTCCCCAGGCCACTCCCTACCTCCCCTGTTCTCTTCTCTCTTCAGTATGGGGTGTGATCACAGCATGCTGCTTCTCTCCCAGCAAGGGTTGCTCAAACAGTCTCAATGATTCAGATAGCGGGGGGGCTTTCCATCTCTCTCCTCAATGTCCATTTATTCTGCCTTGTCAGGGAGAAGACAAGAGAAAAAGGGGTTCAGGCCCCTGGCTGGCCTGTCCAGTCTTAGCACAGTCCAGGGCCTTCCCCTGAAGAGTCCTCAGTCCTAGAAGCTACTAACTGGCTTCCTTCCTGCAGATAGCCTCTTCTTCACTCTTCCCCTGCTTGATTGCCAGAGTCCCCATTTAAAAAAGTCTTCCATTTGTAGCATTCTGAGGGGCAAGGCCATTTTGGACCAGTACTGCTCCATCACTCTTTTAGTCTTAGTGAGGGGTCTGTAACCCTCATCACGCTGTGACTTAAGTGTTAATTTTCCTGATCCCAGTCTGATTGGAGTATCAGCTCTAAAGCCCAATGACTACATACATCAATGGCAACATGAAGTTGCAATAGAGAAAGAAATCAAGAGAAGAACAGATGAGACACAAAGATAGGGAAGGAAGAGGAGCAAAGGGCAGAAATAGCAGTGTCCTCCACAGACCCTAAGTTAAGTGCCTATGTTCCCTTTACAATGCAGGGGGGAGAGATAGGCACCTCAGAATGGGATCTAAAAAAGCCAGCAGGGAGCCAGCCACCTGAGCTAACCAATAACAGATACTGAGAAGGGCAGTGTTTCCTAAGCCCCACATGCTCCAGGAGATAGGTGCCTACATGTGGGCTGGAAGGAGGCACCTATATCTGCTTGGGATCCACAGTCTGGAACCCTCTTCTGGAGTCAGGTGCCTAAACCGTTTCTTGCAAGAATGGCAACAAAGCATGCCCAACTTCACATAAAACAAGGGTTGCAATGGGGAGATCTTCCTTATGCTCTGAGATCTGGGATATTCTGATGTGGGGCTCCTCTCAGTCTCTCCTGTTGAAACCATTCCACATGCTATAAATAAATAAATTAAATGTGCATTGGGCCAGAGAGAGAGAGAGAGTGAGAATGACTAGAGGCCAGTGGTTAGGGTACTCACCGGAGAAGTGGGAAACCCATGTTCAGATGGCTTCTCCACCTCTTGCAGAGGGGGAAATTGAACAGGGGTCTCCCACCTCCTGCATGAATGCTCTGACCACTGAGCTAATGGTTATGAGGGAGGCCCTTTCCCACCACCCATCCCTGGCCATTTTGTGTAGAGTTAGGCGTGCTGAGAGATGCCAACTGGATCAGACTCTCAGGCAGGATAGGCCAGGCAATGCCTGTTTTCATGTGGTTTGACGATACTGCTTGGGCTTAAGCATGAGCTAAGTGGCTGGGTACCTTGTATGCATGCCCAACAGCAGAAACTTAGAGGACTTTTATGGCAAAAAGATAGGCACCAAGGGATTTTAGGTCTTTTTAGAATTTTAGGGGTCTTGAATATCTCAGTGGTGCCTACATTTTGGTCTTAGACACCTAAACTGGGAGTTAGGCACCTAAGTCCTTTTGTGGATCTGGGCCTTATTTGCTATATATAGGCATATTCTCCCCTGGATCTCTTTTTATCCCAGACCATAAACAAAGGGAGAACTTGGCCCTCCCTTAGTGAAATTGACACCATTCCTATTAGAACAAACAGGAAATGCAACATTTCCAGCAAAGGGGAATTCAGCCTGGCACCTCTCTTTTCTTTTAGAATGTCACATGACAGGATGAGCCATTCATTTATTTCCCCTCACTGTTCTGTATATTAATATAATTTTTAATTGAAATGCATTAGTGGAAAGGAGGTCTTGCCTGATCAAACCTTGGTTTTGTTCCTGTTGGGGAAGATTAAGTTACAAAACAAAATTGTTTTGGTAAAGCTTTCTCCAAGTACATGTAGGAATTTGCTGGTGTACTGAAATCTATACTATTGTTTGCCACTTGATATGAAAGGGCTTAAACAGAGGCAGCTGTCAGAATCACTTAGGAAGAAGCACCCTTTGCATCCACTACCAATGAAATTATATGGAAGTTTCTATTCTCTGCAGGATTCATAACATGCAAACTCCCCTGCTGTGTTTGTAGTGGTAAACAATTAAATACTTTCTAGAGCTGAAATATTACTGATGCTGTTGCACAAAGTGAACAGGTAGCCACACTATCTCAGACTTCTTTAGGAACACAGAGTGAGAAGGAAGCCACCGCTTAGTAAACTAAATAGGGAGCTGGGGAGGCAAGACAACTTTATTTTCAAGTTTTTTGTGGGTCTTTGTTCAACATTAAACTTTGCTAAGCAGCATATTTCTCAGTACTAAAAAAGCTGTCCAGAACAACTTGAAAAATACTCATTTTGCTATCTAATTTCACAAACTTATCTGGAAATTATTAAGCATTCAAACTTTATGCGGCAATAAAGAACAAGAGAAACTTCTGTTGTTTGTGATGTTAAGTTTGTGTGCGGTATGTGCATTGTTTTTGCAATAGGAGGAGCTGCTGTACAAATAGGTGGTTGTGTGTCAAAGTAGTACACTCTGTTTAGCACATTGTTGCCAAGTGCCAGCCAGTGCTACGGTCTGTGGTGTCCAGAAAGCTCAAAGCAAAAAACAGACCAAAATAACAAATCCATGTAATAAATAGACATTCAGTAGTGAAACTATTATCACAAGACGGGTGGCAAGGGCTGTTCCTCTACTTTGTTCACTGAGAATATCCTCTTACAACACTTCCTGAGAACAATGAGTATTTATCCTTTCTTCTGTACCCTGTACCCACTCAGTCCTGGTGATAATTGTTTAAAAACATGGCCTCCTTAATGCATTCAGTTGAATTGAACCCTTATTCTTCAACTTCTCTATTTTACTGTCTTAGGGCAGATATTTGCTGCCGCTTAAGTTGATCAAACTTATGTCGCTCAGGGGTGTGAAAAAGACATCCCCCTGAGTGACACAAGTTACGACAACCTTAGCACTGTCTACACTGGTGCTATGTCAGCAGAAGATGCTCTCCTGCTGACATAATGTCCGCTGCTCACAAAAGTGGAGTAATTATGCCAACAAGAGAGCACTCTCCCGTCAGCATACAGCGTCTTCCCCAGATGCACTACAGCAGTGCAGCTGTGCCAATGTAGCACTTTTAGTGTAGACCTGCCCTTAATGTGAGTTGTTGCCAACATAATTACAAAAATAAAAATTGTTTAAACAGTTAAGGTTGCTAAGTGACAAATGTACTTTCTTATCACATCATTTACAAAACCCAAACACTTAACAAGGAAATAGTTAAGAACTTCATATCTTATACTGCGGTATGTGAACACATTGTTATGAAATAGAAATATATTTTATCACAACCTTAATGATGACCCATAGATTGTACAGTTCCTTTATTTTGATTTTAGTGTCTACATTTTTTAAGGATACTTTTAAATGAGAAACATTCATTATTAAGAGTAGAATTTTTGGTAAAGAGATTGTAATTGCTGTTTCTTGCCAATGAGGCTGTATATAAAGTTTAATGGGAGAATGTGTAATTGTCAGTTCCTCATAAAATTATGTATATGATTTGCATTTGAGGCTGACTAATGTGTACATATAAAGAGTGTTCATGATTCTTTTTCGATAGGGTTTGAGAAGTGTATTTAGTTGAGACTATTGGAGAAAATTGCATTTGGTTTGGATCAGAATTAAGGTTGTGACGATGTGCATTTTCAATCCTTGATAAAGAACAATGTGAGCAGTGTAAGATTTATCATAAATGATTACTTTCCTTGATTTGAAATGCTTGGGTTTTCTAGTGATGTGGTCTAAACAAAGTAACTATGGTGTTGCCACTTAGCAACCTTAACTTTGTTTTTAATGAAGTTGTTTGGTTTTTAGAATTTCCAGGGTGAGTTTTCATTTAATCTTTCTTTTTCTTTTTTTTTTCTAAATTAAAAGGAGAGAGTTGTGCAGGTCAGAATAATAGTGGCTTTGGCTTTCCTCATTCAGCATATAGCTGACAAGATACAAGATCCCAAGGAAGGTAAATTAGTCACACATCTACGCACAGGCACAGCCTATCATCATTGTAACATTGGTAAAAAGTTAGCAACGTTTAAGAGTCCTGTAGGAGGCTGTCTAAGTCTTTGTATAGGAACGCAGGGGGAATTAGGGAGGTAAGAGGTTCTAGAAGGAAACAATCCAACTTAGGGAGGAGGCTTAGGAGATCTATTGTGTTACTCTTTGAGCTACCAGTGAAGTCAAACTTCGGGTCTGTGCGCCCTGTTGAGGATGGCATAGGAACTGTGACCATTCAGAAGCCTGAACCTGCAAATAATTATACAGGTGAGTGAAGTCACTCATGTGCAGAAGTGTATGCAGGACTGAGCCTATAGTATGAGACTCAAGGCTAAAACTGAGGTTGCCTGGCCCCAAAGCCAATGCCTAACCTACTAAGGTATGTCTACACTGCAGCTGAGAGCAAGGCTCCCAGCCCAGGTAGACAGACTCAGGTGCTAACTCAACCCTCCACCGGTGCAACAACATCCACACTGCTATTTTTAGCATGCTAGTGCATGTCTAGCTCCACACGCTGCCGTGTAGACGTACCTTAAGTCACCTCACAGGTAAATCACTCTTGGATATGCTATCTGATAAGTGCAGCTAATAATTCACACTTCATGGTTATAAGTGGTTCTTCATCTATACAGTAAATCTCAAAGCTCTCCACAAAGATGGGTAAGCATTATTATCCTCATTTTACAATTGGCCGGAAAGTGCTGCAGTTAGAACCCAGGAGAGGCACTGTGGTCTAGTGGGAAAGGTCTGGGTCTTCCTTTTCAGAGATTAAGGTTTTGTTCCCAGAACTGTCACAAACTACCTATGTAACCTACAACTCTCCAGTGATTGCCCCACATACATAGCATCCATCATTTCCAAATCATTCACAGCCATTGCCTGGAGTTCTTCCCCATCCTGGATGTGTTCTAATATAGCTTCTGCCCTTTACCACTCCTCAGAAAATGCTCTCTGACCAAGATTTCTAATAACCTTTGAATTGGAAGGACTAATTTTAACTATCCATACACATATTACTGGATTTTCAACAAACTGTTACCACACAGGAAAAGGACACAGGTATACAGCAGTGATCAAAAAATGCAACCCCAATGTTAATATGAATAAGGAATGGGTTGGAAAATAATACTGATCCATGGTACATCCTGACTGGGATTTGTGTTACATTCTGGTGATGTCATCTCAAAAAGAATAAAACGGAAATGGAAGGGTTCAGAAATAGAAAGACTTCCATGTCTGTGGAGATTGAAAAGATTGAAACTGTTTACCTTAGGGAGGGGACAAAAAAAGAGAAATCACGATAGGAGGTATAAAGTACAATGAATGGTATCAAGGTAAAACTAGACACTCCCACTTATCCCCTCAGAATATAAGGAAAAGGAAACATTCAGTGAAACTGAAAGGCAACCGATTTAAAACTGAAAAGGAAATACTGTGGAAGTCATTGCTACTATATATTGAGTCCAAAAGCTTGGTAGGATTGAAAAAGGATTACAGATTAATACAGAGAATGAGAACATCCACAGTTACTTTAAATTAAAAAGCTGTATGGGATAAACTTTCATGCTTCAGGAGATAAGACAACCAATACGTGACAGGGTTTAAGAAGAAACTTCCTCTATGAGCAGGTATTCTGTACTATCCACAAAGCATTTTACTGTACTTTCTTCTGAAGCATCCCATACTGACTACTTAGACACTGCATACTGGACTAGATGGGCCACTAATGTGATCTGGGATGGCAGTTCCTATGTTACTGAATTTAAGTGAGAGCATTACAGTTTAGAGAGTCCTATTACTACCTGTGTATAACGTCTATTCAGCCTCCTAAATGAAGAAGGTGACTGACATTCAGTTCTGAGACACTCTTTACCTTCCTAGTTGTGTAGAGGGAAGATTTTTTAGGTAAAAGATTTCAATATCCAAGCAAAAGTAGCCTTATTTTTCAAGGGACCAAGCGCTCTGAGCTCCTAATGACTTCCATGTGAGTTGGAAATATTAGCACCCCCCAAAATGAGGTCACTTTTGCATGTGTCTAATTATGGATTTTGGTACTAACTTTAGGCATCCACGTATGAAAATTTTACCCCTGAGTACATAATTCTGATCACAGCTGAGGAACATGGGATTTTTTAAAAAAAAAATTTTTTTTAATTTTTTAAAAAGCACTACAGTTGTGTGTAGCTTTTCTATAAGGCCACTGAACCAACTCCTGTCCTGTTAACCTGCAGAGCTCAGTGTGTGTTTAAATCCTGAACCAGCCACATTTCATTCAGGAGAAAAGCAAGACCAGTTCTGTGTTTGTGAATAGCCAGTATCTCACTGCACGTTTTATTTTGTTTAGTTGCAGATCTGGGACACAGCAGGTCAGGAGAGATTCCGAACCATCACACAGAGCTACTACCGAAGCGCCAATGGAGCAATCCTAGCCTATGACATCAGCAAGAGAAGCTCTTTCCAGTCCATTCCTCGCTGGATTGAGGATGTGAGAAAGTATGCTGGTTCCAACATAGTACAGTTACTGATTGGTGAGTTTGGAAAATTAATCCCTTTCTGGATGAGTGAGGAACTCAAATAAAACTATACAGCATCAAAGCACTGTACAAACACTAACCACTCACACCACCTCTGTGAGGCAGGTAAGAGTTTTATCCTCCTTTTACAGAAGTCAGAACAGACATAATAAAGTTAAATCATTTGTTAAATCACTGTCAGAGACAAGGTTCTAACTCAGGGATTTCTGGGTTCTCCTATTTAGACATCACTGCCTCAGCATACATATTTATTCCCAACTTGCAAGGGGCTAGTTTTGAGATTGCCAGCCTACAATTCTGTCCTTTAAATACTTTACTTTTGGTGGAATACATAGTGTATTTGAATCAGTATTTCTCTTTCTTCAGTCATGGCTTCAGTCCAGTGTATATCATTTACACCACATTGTGTTATTATTTATTACTTGTATTACATAGCATCTGGGATCCCTAGGCATGGACCAGGACCTCATTGTGCTAGGCACAATACAAACACTCAACAAAATAACAGTTCCTATAAGTTTAAAATTTCTGGAGTTCATATTCTGGCAGATAGGTTTCCTTTGCTCTTCACCTTTTATTAACCCTGCTAGAGCATGCATTCTCTGACTTCACTCACTGTTCAGTGACATTCTCGTAGATCTGAATTTCAGAGTCTGACATGTGAAAATGCATGTACCATTGTGCACTTTCAGTTACTGCAGCGGTATGTGCAAGTTCAGTGTTAGGCACACAGTTGCACACCTGATCTTTGAAAAGCCAGTCTGTGTGTGTAATTTCATTTTTCAAGGGCAATGACTGGGTCAGCATGCCTACTATGTAAGCACCAGAAGACTAAACTGTAGTTCTAGAGTCCAAAGAATGAATGTTATTTTAATTGTATATAATGGCATGGGTGAGAGTTCTGCATCCAGCTCCTGCAGGCTGGCCAACAGTTTGCACTCACTCTCACTTTTACCTTCCTTTCCCTTCCCCACCCCTACAACGGTTTTGGCTTTGAGCTCCAGCCCATCTTCCCTGCCCCACGAAAGGCTCGTGGCTGCTGTACTCGAGCCTCATTTCCATGGCTCCTGCTGCTGTCTCTTTTCACCTTCACGCCCCCCCACTGAACATTTGCCTGCACATCAGTAACGATAAAAAAGTTAATCTGTGAACAATTCCACTTTCTTCTGCCAGGAAACAAGTCTGACTTAAGTGACCTTCGAGAAGTTCAGCTGGAGGAGGCTCAGAATCTGGCTGAACACTACGATATCATCTGTGCCATAGAGACGTCTGCGAAAGACTCCAGCAATGTGGAAGAAGCTTTTGTGAAGATGGCAACAGAGCTCATGATGAGGCATGGAGGCCCCATGTTCAGTGAGAAAAACACAGACAGCATCAAACTTGACAGCAAAGACATAGTAGAAGGCTGGGGGTGCGGTTGCTGATACAAGCGAAGTGGTATCCCCAACTTTACTGGAATTTAGAGGGATGTCTCCCCCTAAGACTGAGTAGCACAGTAGCTGTATCCTCCTCCTGTGAGACCAGCATTTTTGTAGAAATTAGACACCAATGCAATCAGGATTTTGTCTTTTACTTTTAAAAAGGGACTTCATTGAGGTTTAGACCTAAAAAAGTTCAACCTTCTTTGACACTGACACTGTATTTGCCCCCATTATTTTCTTTGCCTTCACAGTAAGTTATGAATCTGACTAAGGGAAGCAGCTTTGATTTGTTTGTTGGAGGGAAGGGGAAGATAACTAGACAAGAAACCACCCTTCAGTATGCGATAGCTGGCAAAGGAGGTCACTATTTCTACTTTTAGGTCAGTCAACCTTGACAGGGTTTTTTTAAATTCTCAGCATTCCACCAATGACCAGAGGTACCAGACAGATTAGACAGTGTCTGTGGCAAAGCTGTTTCAAGTATCAAAATGCCCGAGTGTTTTGAACACAGGATCAAGCAGCAGTCATCTGTCCAAGACACTGGACCGCCCTGGAAGCTTTCTCCTCAAAAGTGAAATGTGGCACATGGACCGCTAAATACTGTTGGTACAAGTCCAAGTGGGCTGTCTTCTCTGTGATTTTTAAAAAATCATCTTTCAAATAGTGAAATCAGCCTGCTTGTTTAGCAAGATGTCAGTACATTTCCTGTTTTTTAAATTCACACTTGGAAAAGGAGGGGTTTGATTTATTTCGTTACTTATTTGCACAGTGAATAGTTCCTTTTCCAGGTTGGTGTCATAGAGCTTTTACCTGCACCTTTATTCACTTCATTCCATAACTGAAGAACAGCACCACTGGAAATAAGAACTGGAGAAGCCTTGAACAGACTTTGCTAGCCATGACTGACTTTGGTGTGCTGTAGTATGCCTAACTAGTCACATACAAAGTTAGTTACAATCACATGTGATTAGCATTAGTTTTTGTTGCCAGAGGTTTCATTGCACAAGTGACTGACTGTGACTGTCTCATTCTTTAACTACAGCCTGGGCATTTGATGGGACAGTGAACTTCAAATTAGCTGAGGATTTTATGAAACATGACTTCTTGGCTATAGGAAAATATTGAGATCTCTCTGGTTCCCTCTGTCACAATCACAAGTTGCCAGTTGCTTTTCATTTCTTGCAGATCTTCAGCAAGAAAAATCTTCTTTTACTGTTGACCAAAAGTCTGCGTTAACTAAAATTGATTTAATAACCCAGCTAAGTAGTTGGCTTGAAAGATGTAGCTTTTTATTATGAGCTTGTGTTGTGTCTGCAGTTAGAAAGTGCTGACGCCAGCAACTATCCCTGGATTTACCCTCTCAAGCACCTTACAAACAGGGATTTACAAAAGGAACAGAAGCTGGATTTTTTAAACCTGCAGTTTAAAGCCAAGATTCTCAGAAGTGAATAGTGATTTTGGGTGCCTGACTCTAGATATTTTAAATGAACCTGACTTTCAGAAGTGCTCATCACTCACCCTCAAAAATCAGGTTCCCTTTAAGGTGTTTCAGGTTGCTGCACCTATAAAAAATTGAGACACCCAAAATCAGTAGTTACTTTTGAAAGTCTTAACTTAAAAGGATAGGGTGTATCTGGGTTATTTTTATTACCAGGAATACAATTTATGGCCATTCCACACATAGCATGAAAGTCAGGAAACTAGGAAAGGGCTAATCTCATGGACCCTATTTTAAATGTTGATTCATCAGAAAAATCATCTTCCCGCAGAAAATATTGAACTATTTTCTAGTCTCAGTCTTGATTTTAAACTGAAGTATTTGACTAAAGAATTAGGTAGGTTTTGTAGACTGTTTGTTTGTGATTTAAGATAGATTTGACTTCAAATTTTATAGTTGTAAGAGTAAAGGGGCCTTAAAACATTCAGTTTGAAATATGAAAACTAAACTGTTTTATATGGAAGGGAAGGGTGAGGCACAAGTACAGTTTTTGGTTTTAAAACAGGGCAGTTTTCCAGGATATTCCTGGGTCTCCTGCATCCAAAGATAAGAGGCACTGAGTGCCCAGAAGTAACTAAACTAAACCCCGGAGATGAAGTTTTTCCAAAATTCCCAGCAACTAACTTAATATTGATTAGTAAACAGCAAACCCCAACTCCACTCCCAAAGGGGGTTAAAAGTCAGTTTAATCCAGAAAAGAGGTCTGATTAACAACTAAGATTCAGTCCACTTTTTCTAGTGAAGAGATACTATAGCAAAAATATGTCAGATCCTCTCCTGTTTGTTGATCAGCAAGTATAGTCTGGGTACAGTTATTCCCTCCGTTTCTGAAGTGCTTATAGTAGAATAACTGACAAGTTCTTAAACCATAGAATAATTGCATCTTATCATATGTTTTAGTCTACATCAATAGGCCCCAATCCTACAGTTTGGTGTGCCCACACATGTACCCTTACATCAGTCCACAGTCTCATTATTTGCAGGATTGGTGCCGAATTATATCCTTAAAACCATGCTGGTAAAAATTCATATGCATATAAAAACAAGAGTATTGAAACTACTCAGATCACAGCTGACCTGCTGTAGCTTAGATAATGCATTCTAGGCCTGGATGAGGTATATCTCTCATCAAGAGCCAGAAAGGACCTGGACCCTACCTCCCTTTGCAGTCAGTGAAAGTTTTGCCATTCATTATAAATGGAGGCAGAATCGAGTCCAAAACGTTAAAGAATAAAAATGTGAGTTTCCTTTATTTTGACATATGTTTAGCAACTGAACAGAAATAAGTCAAGCACTTTATTTTTTCTTAAGCCTTTGCCATGTTCACCTGGCATTTCAACTACCGTGCTAAAGTTTGAGAATCTACCTGCAGAGCTTAGTCTGTTTCAGTCAGAAATAGTTATAAAATACAGTACCAGTTGTTTGTTCACTGGACCGTCAAAAGAAGAATACGCTTTAGCGTCTCGGCTTTTCCTGTAAAACTATAGTCTTTTAGTTTAGAGCAGCTATGTCCTCTCACTTTATAGTTAAAAAAGCCAAACAAACCATAATACAAGTGTGCATGCCCTACCTAGCAAAATGTCAGGGAATAAAGAAATGGAGGGAGGAACCTCATTTATCCAAACCAGTTTGGCACATATCAGTCAACGGCACAGTGTTGGGTTCGTAATACACTGCTTCAGCTACCCTAGCAGAGTGTACTATACACATGACTGACTGGACTGCATGGTTCTTTGTATTGAGATATATTTAACCGTGATAACAGAATTTATATCTTTTTCAATAATCCATTTTATAGACTTTACTGTTTAGCTAGCCTTAGATCCATAAATCATATCCATAGCTATGCAATTTAAACAGTAGGATTTAAATCCTGCTTGCTTTATTTTCAGTAATCCCACTGAAACCAAAAGGAGAATCGTGTTTGAGGAGGGTGAGTAGCATTTGGCCCTACATGTATTGTCACAAAACTATTTCTTGGAAATCTCAGGTTAGGAACCTGCAATGATGCACATCAAATGAATGGTTCAGTAGCATATGACCAGAGTTTAAGACATAAATATTTGCTAAGAGCCCTGTTTACTGGCAGTTGCACATTAGCAAGACAATGTACAGCCATTACAATTTTGAGTAGTGCATTAATTGCTTTAGGCAGATCTTCTTACCATTACTTGTGTAGCATTTATCGTTGGTGTTTGGCAGTGCCTGAAGTGTGCTAGGTATAGTAGGGAGTCAAAAAGGGGCATTGGTCCCTGCCACAACCAGTTTACAAGGTGACGTTCAATGGCAAACACCGAACTGAGAATACTTACAGAATTTTGTTCCCTTTGTGTGAACAGTGCTCTTCTCTGTACTGGTATAGATATAACTAACTTTTAAATTCATCTCTTGCTGATGCAGTCCATTGTGATGGGCAGAATTTGTGCAAATATTTATAATTGTGTCATTTACAAATAAATGTGTATTAGCACAGAACCCCGATAATATTTTGTTTTGTAAAACAAATTTAAAATACTTAAGACTGGAGGAAAAAATCCCTTAATTATGATATCAGTTTTACTACACTCAAGGTCATGTCACATTCTGCAGTGTTAACCTCATAAACAGTATCTGACCCAGTTGACGCTCCACTTCATGGAGTTTCACAAGAGCTTTGGCTTTACATCAGTTTTTTTCATTGCCTCAGATGTTCTGTAATGAATGGTACACTATCAGCAAAACTGCATAAGATCAGATTTACTAAAAGAATAGGTTTTATTGTTGTGTAGTGCTGATATAAATTGTTCAAACAGCACTATCCTTTAAACACTATTAAAAAGCTGTTTCCTGATTCTCCCATAACATGTATTGTTCCCACTGAGATCTACACTTCCATTATTTAATGTTATAGTTCAAAAAAATTATATATAATATATATATTCCCAAAGAAAGCTTGTGTACAGTAGTTAAGGTAAAACACACAAGCAGATTTGCATAATGTAAGTCTCGAATTTAAAGAGCATTTATTGGCTAATAAATTACTAAGTAGTTGAAATTATTTAGCTTCCAACACTGTGCCTCCTAGCACTCAGGTGTACATTAACAGATCAGCCTGTACACTGTATCATGGCACATTGTTTAAATAGTGGGCTGGAGGAAAACTCATTGAGAACAATCCACGCTGGAAGATAAAGAGAAGGGTGACTGATATATTCCTAGGTTGAAATGTACAGTTTAGCACCTGTAAGTCCTGTTCTCTGTAGAAACATTCAGGACATTAACAAGATTCAAGACAGGTGAACAAACAGCCACACAAAACATGTAGAGAAATCTAGAGAGAGTTGGAATGATTTTTTTTTTTTTTTTAAATATAGTTCTCATGGAAAATCTAAGGTACTTATATGGGTTCCATTACCATAGTATCTGAATGCCTCACAACCTTTACTGGATTTATACTCAATACCCCTGTGAAGTAGTGAGGTGGTATTACCCCAATTCACAGATGGGGTAACAAGCCCAGAGAGTCTAAGTGGTCTCACAGGCAGTCTATGGTAGAGCACCTGCCCCTCACAGCCATGGTGTAGAAGGCCTGGATGGGGAAAGGGGGCATAGCAAGAATGATAATGCACTCTGGCAATCCTCCAGAGCTCTAAGTTATTCCAGAGCTGACCAGTCTTTAGATTAGACCTTTAGGCTGCTCAGACACACTGCAGGACTGACCAGCATACAACTGTTCCAACTTTGCACAGTGGCCCGCTTTGCAGCCCCTTTCTGAGCTGCTCTGGGTACTCCTCAGCCATAGCCCTGGGTCTAAGCCATTGCTTTTATTGTGCATGAGAGCTTGCCTACACTTACAGCGCTGCAGCAGCACATCTGCACCCTGAGAGCTGGTAGCTATGGCAACAGGAAAAGCCCTCCTGTCAACATAGCCTGGTCTACACAAGGGGTTAGCTCAGTATATCTACGTGGCTCAGGGAAGCAATGTAGTTATACCGACATAAGTTGTAGTATAGACTAAGGCTGAGTCACACAGGCAAGTGATGTTTGGCTATTGTTTCACCAGTGCACATTGAAAGTCGTTGTGAAGTTGATTAGCAGCTATCTGTAAATGGGTTGGGGTGGGGGAGGAGAGTAAAGCTTCTTTCCCAACACCAGTTTTACATGGTTTATGGCACTGTCCATGTCCGACAGCCCTCGTGAAGTACAATTGGACTGGGCACACTCTAAGCTGATAGCTGTCTGTTGTAGGGAGATGTTTTGCCCTTGGTTACACTCCTGCATCATTCCCCTAGAAACCCTTATGAACATATGGGTAAAAATAAGAACTTACTGGAAGATTCTAACTAATGTACCTTGGCATTACACATAGGCCCCTTTGTTCCATCCCTTTGTTTGTCTGGCTGCAGACTAGCCATCCCATCACTCTTTTCGTGTTGCTGGACTGGCACAAGTGTTATCCTGGCCAACATTTCCCCTATTGGTATCATATTCAGTGCAGAGTGCACAGGCCATCCCTTTGGCCCGCACAGTCACAGTATCACCAGGATTTAAGTGACTGCTTTGTAATGTATTTTGAAATACTCAAGGGCAGATTTTCAACATCAAAGAGAGCAATTAAGCTCCCACCTCCTCTTTGTACCTTTGAAGGTCTCCTCCGGGAAAATTGAATCCTATGCAGTCATTTACACCTGTGCAAAGCAAATACAAGACCCTTCCAGGTCAGAGAAAGGTAGCATTTTACACTGACTTTTCACAGGTGTAAATGACTACACAGTGGAGAATCAGACCCCTGGAGGAAAGCTCAGAACTTTTTTTTTTTTCTGTTACTAGACATTGGGGGGTTAAATATCTGCACAACAAGTTGAGTCCTACAGATCCCTCCGTGTAAAGCCATTCAGCTTTTGAATTCTGGCTCCATTTTATTTAATTTAGTTTTTAATAAAAAACAGAACTGATACAGGACTGATACAGAAACAGAACTGATGCAGTCAGTCCTAATTCCCTAAGAAAATCTAGCCAGAGTAAGACAACGCACAAACAAATACTCCATTTCATCCCGGATTCCTCCCTTCTCTGTATATTCCACCCCCACCAAATGTGACAAAAAAATGGGGATGGGGGGGTGGAGGGGGATCTTGCAACATGTGCTGGATGTCAGCAGATTCAAGTCATTTTGCATCAAGTCTGGAGGTGAAATGGTCCAGAGAGACAAATATGTGCAATTGGACCTATTTCCATTGTGTCCTTCCTGCCATAAGCATCTTTTCCTTTATGGCAAAAGGAGATATTTAGATAATTGAAATAATGTCGGAGGTAAAGTTGAAAGCTGGCAGGTCGATGAACAGACACTCCTGAGAAGTAGAGAGGGGGAAACATTCAGGCACTGCATGTAATCATTGGAAGGAAAAAGGTGGCTTGAAGCCTGTCAGTGACCAATCAGGACTTACAATTCTTTCCCATGCACTCAAGTGATTTGTAGGCCTTTGGAAACTTTGTCTGTTTAGATTTTGAAATGTTTCATTTCTGTGCTGACCATCCTGTTGAGGAAAAGCTTTTAGGTGAACCATCAGTCTGCTGTCTGGCTCTTATTTGTTATTGGGTTACTAAGATTACACCTGCTTGAACTCCATAGCTGGAATAAGTTATGGAATCTTCTGAGATTGTAGAAGGTCTTGATGCAGGGTGATTCAAGTGTTCAGATACAGGGTCTATTATGTATTTTAGGATAACCAATCCTTAACTTCTTACTGGAACTGGATCCTTCTGTTTACCAGGCTCTCTTTTAGATTTACTCAAAAATATTGGCTACACACAAAAAAATGGATAGGAAATTTCATTTCCACATGAACACTGTCTTTTATGGTAAAATGAGAATGATCAGTGGGTGCTTGGGAGCTATTATTTCTTTTAAGGGTGACTAGCAAAGGGGAAACACAGGTTTGTGCCCTCTTCAAAGTTGATTTGGCTTTTTAAGAGGGACACACTTCTGTTTTGTACATTAGAAATTCAGATGGTGCTATAATTTGTGTGTGTCACTCATCATGCTAGGCGATGTATGTACGTATACACATACACACAGAGTTCTTGCCTGAAAATGCTGCCTTGTTTTTCCTCTAAAATTTTGTAGGCCACTGGAAAGACAAGCAGGATGACATCACAGCACAGACATGAAACCTGAGCAATCAGATGCAAGGGGATTTTTCTTTGTATGTTTAGGTTTAGTTATTTAACACAAAATTGGAGGAAAATTATTTTCTTCAGGATTCAGCACCCCACCCACTCAGTTACTATTTTTTCCTGCTTGCTTTTTTACACTAGAAATGCAGACATTCTCTACCCTGCAGTTCCATGGAGTGCTTGGAAAACTAGTGGAATTAGGATATGACAAGAGATTACAAGATGAACAATTGGGAAGGAGTCTGTTTGAATTTGGCATTTGTTGAAATCTGTTTAACTCCATGTGTAGTATTAAATATCCCTCACCCCTTCATTTGTGAGGTGAAAACACCTAATACCCACCAACTCCTTTCCCCAAACAACCTCCAGCAAAACCAGAAGTGATCAGACTTGACATTCCTGATATCAAAAATTAAAATAGTTTATGACAATCTTTGAGGCTTCCTTTATATATTGTAAGGAACAAAGTGTAAAAGCCACTTTTTTATTAAAAAAAAAAAAAAAAAAAAAAAAAGCCTTTGCAAGTCACCTTTAAAGCGTGGCAGCTCAGTCAAGTGATTTCCAACATTAGACTACATGCATGCAGCTAACAAAGGACAAAATCCTACAGTTCTCACTCACTCTCAGCTCTCACAGTGGGGGGCTGTGTCCAGTGGCCCATGAACAAGTGTTGGGGTTTTGTGGGAAGAGACCCATCCATCCCCTTTTATCTGGTAAATTATTGCTTTAGGGACCATGGTCCCTGGAGACCCCATCTCTGCCCAAAATTGTAAAAATACATAATGCAGCTCCAATAATTGATACAAAATAATACCCTCCTTTTCTGTTTAAAAACAAACAAACAAAAATCAACCCAAGTCCCCAGCGAAAAACTATGCAAGATAGTTAAGGTTGGAAATGTGTGTATTTCTCTCCTTAGTTACATCTGCTTGATGCACCCAAACATATATTATGCAGGGATACGGAGACACGAATTAATTGAATAATTAATTACACCCCAAAAAACCAACCTCCTGCAGTAAATTATCAGACAGCAGCAATTTCCATCTGCTCTAGAGTAGGTGAAGGTCAGTGTCATTTTTCTGCAGTAGAACAAGAGGCCATAAAAGGTTGCTGCTTTTCTTCCTTTAAGTACAAAAATCTGTCCTTTAATTCTCTTAAACTCATCTGATGTCCTCAGGTGATATGCATTCATCTGAGGACATCATGGGTGCAATTCTGGGCATCTGAAGTTGCAGGAACATGGGTATGAAAAACTGTGCATTGAAACCATGGGTATGCAAACTTTTACTTGCAATTTGAACTGCCGCCCCCCCCCCCCTTTCTTTTTTTTTTTTTTTTTTTTTTTTTTTTAAAGATGAGGCTACAAAGGCCAGTTTTCTTTTTCAGGTGTGTCGATGCCTAAAGATGGAGTAGGTGCATAGTGGAATTTTCAGTGGGAGTCAGGCTCCTAAGCACTTTTGAAAATCCAAGTAGGTGCCTATCTGCCTTTAAAAGTCTGGGCCTAAGAGTATAGTACAAAATGACTTGTGTTAGGAAAGGTTTTGTACTAACGGAACATGATTCTGTTAAAAGACTCTGCGCATCTTAAAGATGAAAGGCAGAGCTTAGAAGACAAGAGCCTCTTGTATTTTGTGTTAGTCATCTCCAGCCCATGTTTATTTCAACCCCTTGTGTATAAATAGGCATTACTTTCTTATTTACATATTTAAATGATATTTGTTGCTTTAACAACAAGAACGGATACACGGAGGAGAATAATGCTGATAAAATACCATCCCTTGTTTAATTTAAGAAACCCTGCCGAGAGGATTGAACATCATAACTGCTCCGTAAATTTGCTATCAGTGGAATAGAGTGAAAAGCCCATTTGAATGACAAATGTGCCAGTTCAAAGCCCTGTACGGATCGTGATTACACCCGTGTAAATCCCAAGTGTAACTCAGCACCTGAGATCAGACTCTAGCCCGCTTGTCATATTTCACAGTTGTGGATTCAGCCTATAGTGAAGAAAAGGGAGACTGCTTATTTGTAACATCTGAAGAGGAGAAAGCTTCTTATTTCATAAATCTAGACTGATAAATGTTGAGACTTCAGAGTTCCTAATTCTGCTCAGTGCTGTCACAGTGCTTTTTTCCTCTTTTGTAATAGTGCCTCACTTGGTGACTGATGGTTAGAAAATCCATAGTGTCCCAGGGATTCACAGCCCCCCAATGGCTGTCCAGCATTGAAAAGAGTCTGGCTTACACATTTGATTGGAGGAAAAAAAGCTCTAATTCATATTGAATTCACTTACTGCATTCCAAAATTACTTAAAGGTTTGGAAAATTCCAGTGTTACAAAGTAGTCTTCATTTACTACGACAGATCTGTTGCCAATTGTCAAGGTTTCCGGGAAGAGACCCAAGCCTCACATTTCTATCACTGGTAACCATTTTGCTTTTATCAATATCATGATAAGAATGTGAAGAGACAAGGGAGCAAGCTTGTGTACTATAGTGATTTTTGATATTTTACCTTCATCTATTTATGAATTTATAATAAAAATAAGTTTATTTTTAAAAATATGAAATCTGCTTTTTTGGGTACGTTTTAGCAAAGCTGATAGTGAATACATGGTTCTGTATGTCGTTAAACAAATTTAATTAAAATATGCAATTGGCTATTAGTATTTTTGTTGTCATTTAATACACACCCCACCGCAAATTTACCATCTGTTGGAAGCTTAAAATCAGTAATTTGAGAAAATACGTGCACTAACCTTCACTTCTTTGCTGATGCTGTGTATGGTCTTCCATTTGTGCAGGAATGGAATTTGCATACACTTCACATGACAGTATTAACTCCATCCCTATACTCACTTGTGCTTCTGTCTGAATTCAAGTGAAGATGGCTAATGCAGAGGATTCTTACTGACCATTTTCACTGGAGGCTCAAGGTAAGAAACTCTAGGTGGACACTTACCTGCTGGAAGTCTGTACTTTGTAGAGTGCCTCTCTGAGGATTACAGTTAATGCACTGATACTTCTAGCTGGCTGGAACTTTGAAGATCATAGTTGGGAGTTTACTTTCTCCAGAAGGGAACTTCTGAAAAAAACCCCTACACAATGTGGATCTCAGCTCAGTCAGCTAATTACATTAATTTGAGGAAGTCCCTCTCACACTGTCTCACCTCAATGCGATTTTAGCTCAACTGGCAGTAGAAGAAAGCTAAAGCAGTTTTAACAACTGATGCTACCTTTTCAAACTACGAGGCTAATTCTGAAAGATATCTAGCACCATCATCCCATATCACTTCAAAGGGAGTACCATATGCCCTTTTAACAGAGCAATGCAATTATCCTACTGTAAAATGGCCTGCCTTTGGTGCTACTGCTATAGTGTTTGAGGCTATTGTAAAATATACTAATAATTTTCTTTTTTAACATGATGCTGGGCATCTCAGGATCAGGACTCATAGACTAAGGTCAGAAGGGACCATTATGATCATCTAGTCTGACCTCCTACACAACGCAGGTCACAGAACTTCACCCATCCAACTCCTATAATAGACCCCCAACCTAAGACTGAGTTACTGAAGTCCTCAAATCATGTCAATACCACCCTTCTGATCACTGTAGTAAGACCATAGGCCCTTCCCACAGGAATAGGAAACCAAGTCAGAACACATTCAAGTTTCCCACCCTTAAAACAGAAGTGAAACTCACACTTTCAAATGCTTCCGTAACAGATGAATTCATTATTATAAGCAACATCTTGACTTTGCAACCTTAACTTTTTTTAAACAATGTTTTGGATGCAATTAGTTATACTTTGCCATTGGTGTGCATAATGCTTTGGAAAATTCTTTGGTACCACACACAACTGTAACAAAACTATGGCTCATAGCAGTAAAGTGTTTCAAGCCTTTGAGAGATTTGATCCAGTTTTAATATATAGTGATTACAAGGTAGTATCTGCAAATGCGTAAGATAATCAAAATAAATACGAGAGCATATATATGATCAACAAACGACTTGTGAAGCCCAGAGCTGTAATATGAAACCATAATGGGTGAAATACCATAGGTCTAACCTCTATACAAGCAAGACTAGAATTGTTGTAACACAATCTTGGCACCTCTGACACGTAGGTCTGTTCTCTGGGTTGGCTTTAGAACCATGTTTGCTGACTCTCACGGGCAATTCTACAATTTCACAGCACAGTAGCAACAAGGGAAGAGCCCATATGTCAGATTTGTACCAAGTTTGTAGCATGAATGTCAATCTGAAACCAGGATATAACAGTTCTCTGTGTACAAGGGAACACCTAACTGCATCTGTGTAACTCGGCTAGTATGACATCCTACCTCCTAGGTCTTTGGAAAATGCATTCCAAAGCGTATTACAGCATGTGAAAAACAGCTACTATCCTCTGACTGTGACATCAGGTGCTGAGACAGCATGTGATGGTTAGCCAGATGTCCCCAGAATGCACTTCATACAAACATCATTGTACAGCATTGAAATTCTGTACAGATAAGACTAGAACCATTACTTGGAAAGTTTAGATTTTTGTTTAAATCAGTAAATGTCAGTGAACATTGATTTCATCTCACTCACTCACTCACTCTCTCTCACACACACACAAAATATTTCCATGGATAATAATCAAAATGTACAGAGGCAAAGCAAGAAAAATGCTGCTTAAGAACTTATTACAGTTTGAATGATATTTACTTTGTGTATTTTGACATGTGACTTGACAATGTGTATTTTAATGGTTATAAAGCTTCAGCGTCTACTGTCAGAATAATTATTGTTTAATCCCCCCAATGTCTGACCTCCTCCCCCATAATTTCCCACAACCGTGAAAATTTAAATCAACAACATTCCTGTTGCTGAGATACTGACCTTCTTGCGTCTTTCCCAATCCTGGAAGAACAGGAGACTCAAACATAATCAAAATTCCTTCCATGCTTTCAGGTGTCCTCCCTTTATATATGCACACACACACAAATGTTTACCCATACAGTGTTTACCCAATGCTACCGCACAGCGTGAGGCTAGAACTTGAATAAGGCAGCCTACTGAAACTGTACAAATGTAATTTAGGATTAAAAAGAAAAAAAACTCCTAAAATGCATGTTGTTTATAACAACATTGCAGGCAATAAAAGGGTTACATCTCTCCTGCAGCAACTCCATGGCATGTAGGGTTTCCCAAGACATTAATTTAAGTTTATAATTTCCAAAATTGCTTACAGACATGATGATACAAAGGCAAAAGATCAGACACTGGGGGGAAGGGGGAATTCAGTACCATACCATGCATGAGAAGTATACACAGATCTAACTATCCCCTCAGGTATGATGTAGCACTGGAGTCTAAACTCTGATACAATATCGCAATTATATTCCTCAACTGTTTGCCTAACTGTAGCATCAACTGGAGAGTCACATCGCCTTCACTGTAAAAGTATTTCATCTGTAGTGTCTACCAGTGAGGTATCTAAACATTAGTGAAATGTTCCATTTATTATCTATTTTAATTAAGTTATCCACACCAACTCTGCTTGCATAAATAGTCCTGGCACAGATGCCCTGGTTCCTAAATCCCTCCTTTTTGTTATTCAAGTTAGAGATTGGCTCTTGATCAGTTCTCGCTGCTCTAAACTTCAAACCACTATTCATCCATCTCAGCCGCCTGGGAAGTCTCAGTGGTGGCAGAACTCTGGTTTTATGGGTCATAGTGGCTGAACACAACTGCACTAAAAAGCTTTGTGCTTGGTGAGTGCCAGAGCTGAAGCATCTAAAGTTGCCTAGGT
Organism: Emydura macquarii macquarii; assembly: GCF_026122565.2. Taxonomy (NCBI): domain Eukaryota; kingdom Metazoa; phylum Chordata; order Testudines; family Chelidae; genus Emydura; species Emydura macquarii. Next base: position 1,660,945 of record NW_027131105.1, on the reverse strand, counting down.
GTTTCATTTTCTTTGTCTCTGACTGTAATGGTGTCTTGGATCATTTATCTGGCAAACTAAATACTAAGTTCCATGTGTCCTGTGCTCTATCAACCAGAGCAGAACATAGCTGTGAAAGTTTGTAGGTTGAAAAGCTTACTATTTCAATACGAAAGGTGATTATTGTAGAGACAAGGAGTCTCTAGCCATGGCTGGGTGTTAGAGTATGCAGGTGCAAGGCATGTGGGATTGATGTGGATGTTAATTTGGCTTTAACTGGTAATTTTCTTGAATTTATAATATTTCATTAATAGGAGATGCACTTGAGCACTCTTCCCTCTTAAAGTTACCACCGTGAGTTTTGTCCCTCCACCAGTTTTCTCTGTGACTACCAGCAGTTGTCGTTATTTCCACAGGAGGCTTTCATGAATGAGAATCAAAAAGCTCCTTTTATTGGCTTTAGAGAACTTTGTGGCCTTCCTTTGCTTCCCTCCCCATAGAAATGAGAGTGTCTTGCACATTGTCTTGCCCATTCTCTTGCCTTGCACATTGTCTTGCCCATTCTCCCTCCATTCTCCCACCATACTCCAGATACTGTTTAGACTTTGTCTAATTTAGTTCAAAGTTCCTCAAGCTTTGGGCTTCCCCTACATCCCTGAGAAGACCATTCCCCAGTCCAAGAGATGGTTTTCACAGTTTTTCCTGTCATTCAGCCTGCCTAGTTTTTCCTCTGCTCTCTCTTTTGAGCTCTACATTGAGGGACATGAAACAAAGTGTAACCCTCTATTGTAAGCCTCAGTCATTTCGCTAAAAAATCAGGGAGAGACCAATAACACTAGGAGGCTACAAATTCATGCTGATCATTGTACAGTAGAATCCCGTTTATCCGACTCTCCCTTACCCGCCTGTCTGAATTTACCGAACAACCAGGAGTCCAGAGCCATAAGTGGGTGATCTCTCCTGGTGCCACTAGATGGCGCTACAGCACCACATAGCCCCATTCTGCCGTTTATCTGGAGTTCTGATTATCTGATCTGGCCCCAGTCCCAATTAGACGGGATAAGCAGGGTTCTGTATTTTTTATTAAATACTGCAGGTCCAAGACATTGGTACATGGGCTAAGTGGGGCCCCATTTCCCACTCTCACAGGGTTCACTCACCACTGGGGTGCTTCCTTGTGGCCATGTCTCGGGATCAGCTCCACTCCAATCTGACGCACCCTCTTCCACTGGTTGCTCACACCATGTCTGCTCTCACTCTCCAGGACTCACATTGCTCCTTCTTTGTGACTCAACCCTCCAGCCAAGTCACTATGTAATCCCCCCCTTCCAGGCTATCAAAGTCCCACTGGATCAGCTATAGAATCATAGAATATTAGAGTTGGAAGGGACCTCAGGAGGTATCTAGTCCAACCCCCTGCTCAAAGCAGGACTAACCTCAGCTATATCATCCCAACCAGGGCTTTGTCAAGCCTCAGCTTAAAAACCTCTAAGGATGGAGATTCCACCACCTCCCTAGGTAACCCATTCCAGTGCTTCACCACACTCCTAGTAAAAAGCTTTTTCCTAATGTCCAACCTAGACCTCTCGCCTTGCAACTTGAGACCATTGCTCCTTGTTCTGTCATCTGCCACCACCAAGAACAGCCTAGCCCCATCCTCCCTGGAACCCCCTTTCAGGTAGTTAAAGGCCGCTATCAAATCCCCCCTCACTCTTCTCTTTTGCAGACTAAACAAGCCCAGTTCCCTAAGCCTCTCCTCATAAGTCCTGTGCTCCAGCCCCCTAATCATTTTTGTTGCCCTCCGCTGGATTCTCTCCAACTTGTCCACATCCTTTTTGTAGTGGGGGGCCCAAAACTGGACACAATACTCTAAATGCGGCCTCACCAATGCCGAATAGAGGGAAATAATCACTTCCCGTGACCTGCTGGCAATGACCCTCCTAATGCAGCCCAATATGCTATTAGCCTTCTTGACAACCAGGGCACACTGCTGACTCATATCCAGCTTTTTATCCACTGTTACCCCCAGGTCCTTTTCTGCAGAGCTGCTGCCCAGCTCGTTGGTCCCCAGTCTATAGCTGTGCATGGGATTCTTCCTTCCTAAGTGGAGGACTCTGCACTTATCTTTGTTGAACCTCATTAGATTTCTTTTGGCCCAATCCTCCAGTTTGTTTAGGTCACTCTGTATCCTATCCCTACCTTGCAGGGTATCTACCACTCCCCCCAGCTTAGTGTCGTCCGCAAACTTGCTGAGGGTGCAATCTACCCCATCCTCCAGATCATTAATAAAGATGTTGAACAAAACCGGCCCCAGAACCGACCCCTGGGGAACTCCGCTTGTGACCAGTTGCCAGCTAGACATGGAGCCACTGATCACTACTCGTTGAGGCCTATGCTCTAGCCAGTTCTCTATCCATTTTATAGTCCATTCATCCAAGCCATACTTCTTTAACTTGCTGATAAGAATACTGTGAGAGACAGTATCAAAAGCTTTGCTAAAGTCAAGGTATATCACATCCACCGCCTTCCCTACATCCACAGAGCCAGTCACCTCATCATAGAAAGCAATCAGGTTGGTCAGGCATGACTTTCCCTTGGTGAATCCGTGTTGACTGTTCCTGATCACCTTCCTCTCTTCCAAGTGCCTTAAAATGGATTCCTTAAGGACCTGCTCCATGATTTTTCCAGGGATTGCAACCTGACCTAATTTAACCTGCTCTGCCTGCACGGGATTGACTCCCCATCACACCCACTCACTCCAAGCCCAGCTTCAGGTTCTTCCAGTCTTAACCAAAGTCACTCCTACTGGGGTCTGTTTTATTCACCCAGAACACCACAGTCTCAAATGCAGCCAACCCCTCCCCACAACCTGGTTCTGCTCTGATCACCAAGTGACTTACCACAAACAAAGTCACACTTCCTCAGGGCTCTTGGTTACTCTCCATATGCACCTACTCAGGACGTGCTTCAGACAGGCCTCCTGCCACGCCTGGTCACACTCAGGAGCCCTCCAGGCCAAACAATTCTGTATTAGTGCCAGTTCTGTTTGCCCAAAGCCTCCTTCCACTTCCTTTAACGGAGGTGTGTAAAGAAGTCACCTGCAGTACCAACTCAGCACTAACATAGTTAACCCTTTCCATTAACATGGTGGAGGGCCAAGCTAACACGAGACCAAAGCTCTGTCCACAAGTATCTGCCTACATTTGCCTGAACACTATAATTTAAATGTCATTTGCACATGAAACTGAAGTAAACACGTATGCACTTTTGCATGCACAAGAGAGACTCTATTACAAGTTATGAGGTGTTGAAGTCATTGTATATAAACCTACTACTGGACTTGGATACGCTATAGTCCTAGGGTTCCTTTTTTTTAGTAATTCATTTGTATGGCTCATCTTTGTGGGTCAAGATTTGGATTTACATTATGAGAATAAAGTCTCATTCAAATAAAGCACCTCCATGAATGATTGTTTTTCATTTTCCAGATCATGCGTCAGTTTAACAACACAAGTTTTCCGAAGTTGCTACCTGACAAATTAGCAAGAGCATCACTTATAAACCCTCCAAAAATCCATCATGGAAGAAATAATTCTACAGCTCACGTCTAGGCTCTTTCCAGATCATTTTACTGGTGAAAAAAAGGCATCTTTTCAAGAGCATGACCCTTTCATGCTACACAGCAGCAGCATTCCTAGTATTATTTCCGTACCCTAGCTGCTCATTTTTCAAGACAAAACAAGCCTGAACAACTCTTGGCCTTTTTTAATTTTAAATACCTCTTATGCACCAAGCTGGCATCATTTAGATTTATCAATCCCAACCTACAGCAAACCAGTTCAAAAGTGGTAAGTAAACATCTCTAAAGGTCTGTGTATTTACCTAACATTCTGTAATGGGCTCCAACAGTCATTAAAGCTTTGGCTCAGCTCTCATATACTTGAATGCAAATTTTCTCATTCCTTAAAAAACAAAAAAACCTACTAGAGAGCAGACAAAAAAATTCAAACCACAAACTCTGAGGTACTACCAGGTGCTTAACATTACTTGGATTCCAGCCAAGAAAAGTGGGACATTTAGAGAGGAGACTAAATAGTAGCTGAAGTCCCATTGCACGTTTTAAACAATTTCATGATTTTTCTGGGATTTTTTAATCCTTAACGTTACTTACCAGGGTTGGAAGTTTAACTCACTGATGCAGAAAAGCCTGAAGTGCCTCCACCACGAAGAACTGCATGGAGTAAAAGTTTTGCATATTATTACTTTTGCCATCCAATCAGAGAGTACCTTCTGTATCACAGCATTTTCACTTATTTTTCCCTGTTCACACTCCCATTCTGTTTAACGTCTACCTACTACCAACAGTTCTCTCTCAATCACAGAGTTTGTCTGAAATGAATACAAAATAGAGGACAGACCTTTTATAAAAATGGTCCCTCCCATAGGTGGGATTATGTTAATTAGGGGCAGATCATCAGATTGCATCAGGAGCAGATCTACCTTTAAATGCAATCATTCTGAATTAATTCTGGAGAAGGTAAAAAGACTAAGGTTGCTTTTCTTAAAGGGCTTATTGAATTTCATAGAGATGAAACCAAAAGAGTACTATAGACATTATTCTAAAAACCTGCAGAATTTAATAGAGAATGATTGTCTTTCTCCTACCCACACAAAAAAAGGTTAACTTTAGACATAAGGATGCTCAAGTGCATTTCCTATTAATGAAATGCTATCAATTCAAGAAAATTACCAGTTAAAGCCAAATTAACATCCACATCAATCCCACATGCCTTGCACCAGCATACTCTAACACCCAGCTATGGCCAGGGACTCCTTGTCTCTACAACAATCACCTTTCATATTGAATAGTCAGTTTTTGACAATGATGGGTCATTTTCATGTTTAATTAAGGGGACCCGATTTTAAATGAAAAATGAAACCTTAACTACAGAGCTGCCCATATTCTTCTTCCATATTCTACTATTGATTCCTTTGAACACATCCAGTACTGCACATTATTCTATTGTGAAAGCTAAACTGACCATGCCTGTGCAAGTCAAGGCAGGCCAAAGGAAAAAGCAGAATAGCATACTGGGTGGATTGACAATAGTTTTCCTCTATTGCCCTCTAGTGGATAATGAATCTCATCCCATATAAAACCGACACCTAATAAACCCTATGCCCCAGTGAGAGATAGCTCTCCTAGGCAATGATATGTGAGGTATCTAGCTTTAGCAACACTTGTTATATGTTTCTAAACTAATCAAGTTATTGACAAAGGTTTGCTTGATCTCTGCAACTCTGATGATCAGTTGTGTGCTTTAAAAAGAAAGGTAACTCCCCAGTAATCTATGTTCACCCTTGTGGAGGTTGAGCCTGGTGTTGCTAAACTTATGGAATGTTCTAGAAAGCAGTGCCCATTGCAGCCACACAAGGATCTTCTCACAGCTCTAAACAGTGAGAGCTAAGGTTACAATAGAGTCACACCATCCCAGCCATTTCACTTTCTTCTGTTAGGGCTCTGGGGAAGAACACTCTACAACAAAGGTTCCCAAACTTTGCTTATTGTGTACCCCCTTCCAGATCTACCAGCTGCCTGCATACCCCTACCAGAATTCAGGTTTTATAACCCTTTTAATACCCTTTTATAACCCTTTTAATACACAAGCATTGTACAAAATATACAAAATATAATACACAAACAATGTATAGGACTATAATAATAATACATATTTACAGTTTTAGTTTTAATGTACTTTTGACCAACTTAAACAATGGCTTAATAATATTACTCACCATTAATGTGACGATCAGGTTTTTGTTCAAGCACAGGCACATAATGTTTGGTGTGATAGGAGATTGTGTAGGAAAACAATTTACGACTCAAACTAAGGTGCTGACAATATTTTGATTTCATTTCGGTGAGTGATGAAAATCCACTACTTTCACACAGGTAAGTCGTAGCAAGCAGCATCAAAACCTTGACAGCCCTGTCTGACATTTCAGGGAACTCTGCTCGCATTTGGATCCAAAACTCAACCAATTGCTTTTGTTGGAACTCAATCTTGAGTCTGCCATCAGTTCAGATGATTCTCTTATTCTTTTATTGACAAGTCTTGCAGCATGGGTACTACTGAAAAATTTGTGGAAGGACAGCAGACCCATCTGTTTGCGTTTCCCATTGAGTGAAAGTACTCATGTAATTGCCTTGCTAATTCAATGAGATGTTGGCTTGATGTCACCTTTAGCACTGTCCTGCAACTGTAGTTCATTCGTTGTCAGGAATTCATGCATGCCTGGGAAAATTTCAACCTTCTCCTCCATGCAGTGAGACCAGAATTCCAGCTTTTTTATCATTGACTCAGTTTTGTCCTGTACATTGAAGATGGTTGCAGTCAGCCCTTGAAGTCCTAGATTTAGCTCATTCAGGTGAGAGAATATACCTGACAAGTTGCCCAGACGTGAGAGCCAGGCCTTGTCATGCAGACGGTGAGAGAATGGGAATGGGTGGACTGTAAAGAATACCTTGACCTTGGAGTGAAGTTCAAAGAAACATGCTAAGACCTTGCCCCATGACAGGTATTGAACCTCTGCATGGAGCAATAGATTGATATGCTCACTTCCCATCTCATTACAGAGTGGAAAAGATTCTGGAATTCAAGGGGTGACCTTTTATAAAGTTTACCAACTTTATAGCATTGTCCAGCACCTCCTTCAAGTTGGTAAGCATATTTTTGGCAGGAAGTACACCCATATTGCATTGGGAGCAACTGCTCTGACACGTGTCAATACTCCACTATGCCTACCAGTCATTGGCTTTGCTCCATCAGCGCAGATGCCAATACATCATGACCAGATGATATCATGTTGATTTATGAAGCTGTCTAGCAACCAAAAAAATCTGCTTAGCTGCTGTTCTAGTAGGCAGGGACTGGCAAAATAAGATGTCTTCTTCACTTTTGTAAATGTACTGCATGTACAATCTGTTTCCTAGGCCAACAATGGGAAGTGGGGCAGAGGCTGAGGCTGGGAAGAATGTACAAAGCAAGGTAAGACTCTAAAGAAACAGCCCTGATACATACCCTTCCCCATGCTCACACTGCTTCCTAGTAGCGCTTCGTGTCCTTTGGGAATTGGCCAGTTTGCAGATCTCACCCAGTTGGGCATTATTTGCTTTCTAAACCCTAATACTACAACACACTTCTCTGTGCTCCCCCAATTTATCAAGTTGAGCTCTCACCTGTTTCTGAAGCAGCAGGGTCCTAACTCATGGATTTAAGATAGAGACAGACCGGCTCTTTTGTGCATTGTACTTTTCATTTATTTCAGCATTCCCACTTTCTGTTCTTTGTACTGATGGCTGCTAAGTCTGGCAATGGATGCTGTGGAGTAACTGGATTACTTTACCACAGCATGGGCAGCACTTTATTTGAAAGACATCTCTCATTATTCTTCTAACATGATGTCTGGGAAAAGAAAATATATTAAAAACAAAAAAAACCACAACCCCAAAAACCTCTGGTTTGTTCACTTAAGTAGAACTCAAGAGGCAAGTTCTCTTGATCTAATGTTTTACTAAAAATTATCCACAATTTGAAGAAATTCTTCACTTAATGAGTAGACAAGGAGCATCAGCTATTCCTACAACTAGCAGAACTCTGACTTAACAAATGTTGGGAATACAATGAAAGGAATTTTCTATTTGTATCATTTTATCTAGCCAAGGACTTCAAATTGATAACTTTTATTTTTCAGTTTATGAACCAATCCTTCGTGTGTGTGTGGGTGGTGGTGGTGGTGGTGGGGGGGGGGGGGGGGGGGGGGGGGGGGCGGGGGGCGCGCGGGCGCGGCGGCACAGGAAGACATACAAAAACTATTCATGTATTTTTGTTTTAAATATATAAATCCTGAGGTATTCCCTCATTTTGAGCTAGTTTTCCAACTTAAAGAAAGCACAGATTCTACAAAAATAAAGAGAGCACATAATTTGGGATTTAAAATATTGCCAGTTTTATTTCAGTAAAAATGAGTACAGGATACATTATTTTTCAAAAAATACAAAGATGAAGAATAAAACATATTCCTACCCAGAGAAATGAGGAGAAAGTTCTACTTTACAGGAACTCAAATGCTAACTTTCTTCTAGCTGTTTTAATACTAAAATTTTAAATCTGCAAATGCTACTATATCTGCATAATAGCCTGCTTAATACAGGGTTTAAATGCCACAGGAGCAATGTGTGGCAAACACTGCCAATTCCAGTGTGATGAATGCAGGAATCTCAGACAGATGGAAGGAAGAGATTCTGAAGACAGATAATAGGGCAAAACAAAGAAAAAGCACCTCTCAAAGGTTAGCCCCACCAGCTATACAATATCAGTTTCAGTGCTTGCCTTGGAAGTGTCTAGAAATGGTTGAACTCATGGTCGTGATTGTTTCATATGTCTGATATATTAATTTGACTCCTCAGTGGAATAATTAAAAGGAATGCTCCATTGCATGTCGTTACTATGCAGATCTATAAACTAAGGCCCTCTCTCCATTGTAAAGACCATTTGGAGATTATCCTTTGGGATTTCTGCATCTTAGTTTTAGCTATCTGGTTCCCGAACACAGGATTAACTAAACTATATTTTAGTTTAATTTATAGTACTTGGGACACTGCCCAATTGTGGTAAATTGCCAAAGGCTGTCAGTGCCTTTGGTGGCATTTATTGCTTGTACAATACTTCCTTCACACCCTCACCAAGATGAACAGAAGCTACAGAACTCAAAGGATTAATATTTTTTGTTAGATTATCACCTTCATGTGCATTAAGTTAAAAATAGATCCAAATAACCAAATACTAACCATAACTAACAATAACATCTCTCTCTAAGAGACCCCTCCTCAGAGGTGTAAACTGCTCAGGAGCTTTAATGCCAATAAATTCCTTACTTTCAGTTAAAGCTGAATCGACTACAAAAGGTAAAACAGAAAGCTTTGTTAGCAAGTGCATTATGCTAAATATTTTGCTATATCTCTAATATGATTAAATGTTTTCCAAAAAGCTAAAGTGTGAGTTAATATTTTTAGTTGGTTTGGATGAGCTGCATACATTGTTCTTACATAAGCTGTACCTCAGAGTAAAGATGTGAAAACCTCACACACACACACATCACAACAAATATTAAATTAGACTGCTTTCTGTTGTTCTTCATCAACCTCCACACTTTTCTCTTTGCTAAGAGGCCACTTTCCTGTATTAGGAGCTAAAGAATTCTACAACACGCTTCAGTACTAAAATGTGACAGAACTTTATCATAATCCTGCCATTTCAAAATTCCCTAACCATAGTCTTTATGTATAAGTGTTCAATACATTTAGATGGCACAGCATACTGTGAAGGAAGTAGGCATACGCTGTTTGTTACAAAAGAAAGAACCCATAAAGGCAAGCCACAAGCACAGTGTTGCGGTTGTGTTTTTTCCAGTGAAGGAGCAGGAAACATACCGCCCGCTCTACTCAAATCAAAGTGATTAAACCTAGAAAGCTAGATTCTGTTAACATTTGTTAGAGTCTGTTTATGGCAACATTAGAAGTGACTGAATCAGCAATGCTGATGGTACAGAAGTGACTCAAAAAGGCTTGTAAAGAGTAATAAAAACACTGCTTGAAAAGATTGACATCATCAGTCTTCTTTCCCCACCTCTCAATGACTTTACAGCTTTCAAGATTTCATGTTGCAAATGTAAATGAAGATGTGAGGGAAAAAAAAGTTGTCCAGGAGGTCTTTTTCACTGAACATTGTCAGGTTCCTATTTAAAGAGAGCAGATCAAGTGCCTCATCCATTTAAAAAAAAAAAAAAAAAGTTAGTTGCTAATCCTGGGATTTTCATCTATAAGAGTCTCCAGTCCAAATATGTATGAAGTTGCAAGAGAACTTGCACATCCTGCAAATAATTGATGTTTCTATATCACTGGTCCAACAATTGTTTCAGTTAGTTTGGCTATTTTTGCTCATGCAACATATGACATGGCCAAGGCATGCTTTGCAAGTACACCCACAAGTGTTAGAACCAGAGCCAAGTATAAATAATATTTCAGAAGACAGTCTCTTTGCGTTAAAACAATTAAACGTTTTATAAAAATGGTAACAGACTAAATACATTAAATCACTGTTTAAAACAAACAGCCATGGGATCAGTGACCTGTAAAGGCAAACATGATATTTAGACACATGACAAAGTCAGCTGCATATTAAACCTAAGGCAGGTTAACTACCACACTGATTTGAAGTTTCAAGTAAAAAAATAGGCACTGTTTGCCAAGATAGCCATCACATGCATTCTGCAGTTAAATGCAACTGACAGAAGAAGTGCCAGAAACTTAATTAACAAGTTCTTAAATATATGGAAATTCTACTTTCCTCATAACATTATTGTCAGTAAGTAGTTATGACAAACAAAGTCAGTTCTGCTATGCTACGTAGTAGATGCCAGTTCAGGAAAGTGTTTTAAAAGTATTGAGGTTAAACCGTTAAATGTGTTAGAAAAACATGTTTACTTACCAGTAACTAATGTTCTTCGAGATGTGTTGCTCATGTCCATTTCACCTATAGTGGAATGGACATGAGCAATCACTCGAAGAAGCAGCAATATTTTATATTGTGCTTTAAACCCTGGTTTGGTTTTGGATGAGAAGCACTATGTAATCCTTACAGGCAAGGACTGCTGTTTGCCAGAGGCTGGGAATGGCCGACAGGATGAATCACTTGATGGATTACCTGTTCTATTCATTCCCTCTGAAGCACCTGGCATTCGCCACTGTTGGAAGACAGGATCCTGGGCTAAATGGACCATTGACCTGACCCAGGATGGCCATTCTTATGTTCTTAAAAAGTTCTAGGATCTTGATTAGGTGCAAAATTTTCCAGTTGGAAGATAAGATCTACAGCAGCATCAACATCTGATACAATATGGTCTGGCTCTACCAAAGCAGGATCAAATATAAAATCTCTGTGACCATGGAATACAGTCTCAGTTATACTCTTCCTGGTATCAGAGAGCACCTCTGTGTGAGGATTGTAAACCCCAGTACAAACAAGAACAGACCTACAATTGGTGGCAGTAGCAGGTGCTAGTTCATTTTGCCAAGTGTGGTCTATTTCATCATCCTGAGAAACAGTGGCAGATCTGGTGCCAACAGCAACTTTGGCCCGGATACGGGTTTTGGAATCTTTTCTGGAGTTCTTCTCTTCAAGGTAACGATTATAAAGGTTAGCACCATAGATGTCAGTCATTAGGTTGTCCCTGGAAAGCCAAAAATATGGTTTCATCAGCAAAGCACGCTCAAATTAGCAGATTTCAGAGGTGTCAAAAAATTTTTTTGCAGAGTTTTGGTGAACAGATTTCCATCCCCCTACATAAATACATGAAAATATATGGTGATGTATTTGATCATGATCTCAAATCAGTACACAGATAGGAAAAAAATCAGTCCAACAATAGCTATTTTTATTATATTATTTTCATCATTCATGAGACTATAGATATGAATAATTCTTGCTAATGCAGACAGCAAGTCAGAAAAAACATGCATTTATTAACGGTCCTTACCAACAGTATGCACCAACAACCTAAAAATCAAACACCTTTTCCTTAAATACTTACCCAGCCTACTTCAGAAAATAAAACTTTTAATTGGGAAAAAGGAACGTGTATAAATTATGTCAAATTCTTCTACAGAAATTATTACATACAAAAAAGTTAAGAAAATGTTATTGGGTTTCAAAGTCAAGCAGGTTAAAATTGAGAAATGCCAGAATTACGTTTGCCCATACATCTTCCAGCATCTGGAATGAAATGAGACAGGAGTCCTACAGACATCAGCCCCATTCACTACACACAGCCCTCATTCATTCTGTCAGTGGCATCCATCCTGTGCACTGAAGGAGATAGGGAGTCATGTGGAAAAAATATAGTATATGGTCATGCAATTAAAGACAGTGAGGCATACATATAAGGGTTCAGAATTAAGGTTGCAAGGGCCACTTTACTTCTGTAATGTCCTAACTTGAGTTCTTGACTTGCAACCTTAGCTATATTCTTTTAACAATTTTAAGTGTATTTTCCTAGATTAAGAAAAAATACATTTTACTATGTATAATTAACAACTGTCCCATGATGACTGATCAGCAGGGGTTTGAACCTTAAACCTTCAGCATAGACCAGTGGTTTTCAGCTTGTGGTCTGTGGATCTCTGGGGGTCTGCAGACTAAGTCTAGAGATTTCCAAAGTGCTCTGCCCTTCCATTTGAAATGAAAAAAGGTTGAAAACCACTGGCATAGTTCTTTAGTTCAGTTGGTAAAAGTCTAACTACATCAGCTGGCAGAAGGTTGTTACGTTCCATGGACCAGCCACTGCAAGATGACATACAACACACAAACAGGGTTCCCTTATTCAGGTGTTGCCACATTTTATAGACAGCATAGGCAAGCACAAAGATTTGGAAGTGACACAATGTGGTTAAGTGGCTGGGACATGGGCCTGCCATAACCGAGTTCTGGATTAACTTCCCAGCTTGTGCAGACTTTCAGGATATGAGGCCTTGCTCAAATAATAAGGGTTCTGAAGGGCACGGAATTATTAGAATTGGTGTTGGACTCATGGTCTCCTCGTTCCCAGCATAGTGCACCTTTTGATAGGCCAACGGGATTTTGATGGGAGAACGCAGTTGCTGCCACCAATTTGTCTGAATCTCATTGAGGAGGTGCTACCTGGCATGTAGAAGTGACACCAGGTGATGTAAGCACTGCATATTGGAATGTTGAAGAGTTTTGGCATGCTGCCAAAAACATGCCGCACTGAGAAAAAACAGAAGAAAAATGTTGATTTTTGTATATCTTATAATTTGGCCAAATCTCAATGGATTTACAGATGGACAGCAAAAGGCACCTCCCTCATTCCATGACTATCCCTCTCCCAAATTTCAAAGTCTTGCTATAAACCCTGGAGGTGCCATGCCTTTTAAAAAAAAAAAAAAAAAAAAAAAAAACCATTCTGAAGAATTTTTATAATGGTGTTCAGCAACCTTGACATAGGGGTTGCGATCAATCCCCCTGTACTGAGAAATGCGACACCAATTAAACCACAAGGAAAGTGGGAATTATAAATTTCAGAAAGATGTAGCTGTTTACCCTGAAATACTGACAGTGTCCTGGGAGAACCTGATGCACAAAAAAAGGTTAGTTCATAGGGTGTCAGCCATTTTTATTTTGATTTAACATAAAATGTAACTTCTACTGGCAATGTTACATTTTTTATATTCCAAATGCATTGAAAAGGAAAAGAAGGAAAACGTTGGGAGACAAGAAGGTTCATTCTAAGGTCCCCATTTGAGACTAATACAACAATAACTTTCACACCACACAAATTTTCAAATTAAAAAAGATTCTTTTTAAACAAAAGATTAGGACAAATTAAGAATAAGACAGTGGGAGCCACAGAATTTTCCTTGTTGCTATTTGTGTTGTAAACAATTTCCTAACATTCATATTTAATATTATCCCTTACCCAATGGCATAAAGAGTTTGAATAGGCTTCTTCCAGTGTCTTTGCGCTGCCTGCATCCTAATCAAGTACTCTGCATAGTGATAGGTCAGTTCACTAGGCTTGCCCATCAAGGCCTCATATTTCAATTCTTTGCCAGTGATCTTCTTGTAAATATTTTCCAAACAAACCATGAATGTTCCATGCCCGAATCTGGTAAAGAGATTATTACAAATCAAACTGCAGTAAATACACGAAGAAAAAATTAGTTTCAATTTCATGGACTTGGTGATATGAAACAACAACCTGTATTATTAATTCCTTTTTCTTAGTTCCCATATAACCAGTTCATATATCAGTTTTTTTCCATAGTTGTTTCACTGAAATTTAGCATTGGTTAATAAAATGATAAATGAAAGCTCTTTTAATTATTGTCCATCTGGTTTCAGAGAGCACAGTAGTTTTACCCTGGTCTAGTTTTAAAGGTGGAGTGGATTACAAAAGAAACAGTGTCAATAGTTACTTGCATTGAAAGCACACAGATCTATTTCCTAAGATGATGGACTTACTGGGAAAAAGCCAGAAAAATTCTCATAATCTTTCCTTATCTGTTACACTACCAAAATCTGTTGAATTTCAGCAGTAGATAAAGAAGAAATGGAAAGCTGGGATAAGGCAGAAGCAGATTGAATTGCTCCTAGACAGAACATATTAAAATATGATGTACCAAACTTCATTCTGTGGCATACAGACAAAGCACATTTGTACTGTTCTTTTCCTGAAAAAATGCAGGGAGGAGGATTGGGGAGCCTATAATTTCCAAGTTGGCTTTTGGGAGCTACTCCAATTTTTTTCTGTCATCTAATGCCCTTGAACTGAGATAGTATATCAGCAATCAAGCCAGTAAAATAGCAATTTAGATTAGGCATTCTCAATACTGAAAGGCAATTTAGTTGCACTACCAAATTCAAAACTTGAGTTTAGGGATGAACTCCAACCTTTATGCAAAAGGAAATAAACCTCAAATATCAAACATCTTGAGAAGGATCATTGTCCAGTAGCTCCACATACGATTATTCTACCATCACCATTTTGCACAGGACAAGGAAAATTAAGTGGTGTGTTTGAATTGAGTTTGTAACCAAGCTTGTTCACAAGAACTTTACGATAAAGTTCATTAGTCACTGTTCTGAATTAAAATGTGACTTGATACCTATAATTTATCCCGACAGTATACTGAGAGACTGCAGGTCACACAGTATGTCTGAAGAAACTAGATCGCACTATTAGGGTCTGAAGTCACCAAAGCACTAACAGTTGGGAAAACATACTGTTGTATGTGGTTTTCTACCCCCTCACCCCTTTTTTGTGTTTTATGCTGTCTAACTCAGGGAGGAGGGACAGGTAGGAATGGAGTTAATTGGTTGCCAAACTGGTGGTCTGTTTGTGATGTCATAGATGGTGGGGACAAGTGGAACAGAGGGGATATTCTCGGGCTCTCGACCACACCTTCAAAATTGTTGTATGTTGGAAGGTGCACGAGACACTGCCCATTGTGCAGCGGGTTGTCTGCGATTATTATGATCATTGGGAGGGCGTTGGTTGTCAAATTGCTGCTGCAAATAAGAGGGTTGAGGTTGAGATCTTGGAGGAAGTTGGCATTTCCCTGATCTCTTTGGCAGCGGAGTGTATATACCCAGAGATCTAAGTGTAGCTTGGGAATCCTTTCGCAAGAGTAGTGCATTATCGGTACACTCTGAGAACAATTTTTGTCCTTCAAACGGTAGGTCTTCAACCACTGTTTATACCTCCCTGGGGAATCCTGAGAGATGTAACCAGGAGGCTCGTCATATTACTACTGTGACAGCAATGGATTGGGCTGCCATGTTGGCTGAGTCCAAGGAGACTTGAAAAGCTGTGTGGACTATGAGATGGCCTTCTCCTCCTGCTAGGGGCAGGAACTGCTCCTTTTTAGACTCTGGGAAATCTTAACATAACTCCTCCAATTTGAAGTAGTTTATATAACTGTATTTCGCCATGAGGGTCTCATAGTTTGACATTCTAAACTGGAGGGGAGGAGTGGAGTAAGATTTTCTCCTGAATAAATCTAATAATTTCCAATCCCGGTCGGGATGGGTAGATCAGGATTGGGATTGGTGGTTCTTTTCTTGCACCGCATTAACAATGAGGGAGTTTGAAGCAGGGTGTAAAAGTAAGAACTTTGCATTCTTTGCTAGTACATAATATTTTCTATCCGCACATCTGCATATAGGTGGAATAGAGGATGGGGTCTGCCATAAAAGACTGACCGGTTCAAGTACTGCACTATTGGCAGGTACTGCAATTTTTGCTGCTGAGGCGGTATGGAGAATGTCAATCAGCTCATGCTGCTGTTCTTTAACCTCCTCCAGTTGGATGTGCAGAGTGTCTGCCATTCTGTAGAACAAGCTCTGAAATGTCTAAAATCATTGGCCGTGGCACGATGGCCTCATCAGGTGAAGATGTTAAGTGCAGAGCCGGTGGTGCCTCTTCCTCTTGATTGTACTCATGTTCCTCTTCATTCTCCTGCACTGGTTCTTCCTCTTGTGCCTGTGGAGGCTGTACATCTGGAGATCATGAGATTGTTGGGGATGGGATAGACAGAGAACGTTATATCTGCAGTGTTGGTGGGTTACCAAATTGAGGATTATACATAGCCCAAGGATCCCAGTATGGCCATTTCCATGGAAAAGGAATGTCCAGGGAGGACCTTGCCAGGATTCAGTACCCTGAAGTGTTGAAGGATAAGTTTGCAAAGCTGGCACTACTTGCCCCAACGTTGATGGGGCAATAGATTCAGTGTACTCCTCCTCTGCATCACTCAGGAAGGGAGGAGCCATTCCCCGTCAGAGAGAGTGAGGCACAGCTTGACTCAGTTGACTGAGAGACTTGAGGTAAGTCTCATTTAAGGAGTGGAGACTCCAGAATATCAGATACTCTCAGGTCTGATATGTATCTGAACTCCTATGCTGCATACGGCATCAATGGACTGTCACAGTGTTTTTCAACATGGCCAACAGGTGGCACCAGACATTTTTTCGGAGTCGATGGCATAGCAACAGTTGAGGTTGGTGCCAAAGTCTTGGTCGGTGCTGAGGTCTTAGTGGCAGCTTCCATAGTGCCGATATCGGTGCCATCAGCTGTTTTGGAGCCACAAAGGGTCTTGGAACCATGGATGAGGTTGAGGGCTCGTTTCCATCACCACAAATAGAAGTTGGTGCTGATAGCTGATGATGTGCCCTAAAATGGTCTTTTGACCTTGTCTTAGAGGCTGAGGAACTCAGTTTCTTTGCAGTACCGTGCCCCTTCTCAGAAGCCGTTGACACCATGGTTCTAGCCAGGGACGGCATTCTTGGAGTTTGTGCCTAAGGGGTTGAAGAGGGGGCTGCTCTCCTCTTACTCTCATCTTGGTCAGAGGATGTTTTTCTCTTATGTGGGCATGGATAGTGAGGGTCGTTAGTCGATCTTGTCAATCATGAGGGCCTTTCTGGGGAGGAGTGTGAGCCAGGATTGGAGGCTGGACGAAGGGACTTCTTCATCAGGAGCAATTTAAGTCAGATGTCCCTGTCCTTCCTTGCTCTAGATTTCAAATCCAGGTAGTGGGAGCATTTTTGAGGAATGTGTTCTGCTCCCAAACAACAAATGCACTCTGCGTGGCCATCTGTAATCGGGCAGGCAGCCCCACGAGACGCACCTCTGAAATCGGAGAGAATCAGGCATAAGGGTGAGGTAATAGCTTCCTGACTGGGAAGGGAAGGAAGCGGGAAAATTGAAACCTACATTATTTTAAAAACTGTAGGGTCATAGAAATCAAAATAAAGTAGTAGGTAAAAAAATAATATTAATGATCTTTTTTTTTGAAGAAAGTTCTTTATTTTTTCCTAACTAACTCAGGGAGAGTTTACTACAGAACTATCTAAGAAGAAGACGAAAAATGGGCTCGGCCAAGAGTTCCATTCCAGATCGCAGGTGGTAGAGAAGGAATTGAGGACGGCTGGATCACACAGTGCTATATATACTCCCGCGCACTGCGCGAGGCAGGGGAGGTGCGCATGTGCAGTCCAATGGGCACTGCTATTGAAGATCTCCGACTCCAGATGCAAAGGCACTGCCGCACCTACAGTGAAGCACCAATGGGGACATCATGTGAAGAACAACTGTGGTGATTTTTTAAAAATGCAACACAGGTCACAATATAAACCATTTTGTGTTTTTAAAAGTGGTATATAAACCAATGCAAATATTTCTATATAAAAATCCTTTAAAATATAGATTGACATTGTTTTGGGCTGTTACCCTTTCATGTTACTATAATCCAATACTGGATGAATATTGCCAGTGCTAATGTCATTTTCCAAATCAGGAATATTAAAAACAACCTGAAATACTAGCTCTTTCCTGGATCACATACCAGGATTAAATAATATAGAGAGTGGATTTAAAGTATTAACCAACGACCCAGTGCAGCTGTCTCTGAAGTCAAGAACACCACTCCCACTGAATTCACTGGGACCAGGACACAGAATAGTGAGAGAAGTCAGGTTTATAAGGCAATAAATTTTACACCCATAAAATGAAAGTTCTTGTTTGAAAATACACACTTGGTAGTAAGAATTCAGTACTCACAGTTTACTATTCCCTTTTACATTTCATGCCACTTGGTCAGTGAAAGTCGATAGATCTATTTCACCTTTTTTTGGTAAGTTAGTAGCTTTTCAGGTTCTCCTGCATAAGGACATTGCTGCAACTTTTGGGATACAAACAGAGCAGGAGAACATTTGGGGAAAAAAGTGGTTTTCACTGTTGTTAAAAACCATTTGCATAAAAAATTTCCATCAGAAGGTTTTATAAAAAGTTTCAAATAATCCAATTTTCAGGCTGAAACTACATGAACAGCATCTCTTTAAATCTGATAAGTCTCCGATCTTTTTAGATGAACATTCAGGACTTGAATAGTCCTTCTCCTAAATGCAATGATCTTTGATGCCAGGCTGTTCTACAGTGAACTAAGTAGAAATATTTTGCAGTTCAGTTTTATTCCGCTCAAGCAGATATCTGATCATTGAAGTACTACATGCATTACGTTTTTCTACCGTCCTGCAGATTACAAGTCAATGCCTAACAAGCAGCATCACAAGTACTTACACTGGTTTTGGCAGTTTATTCCTTTTAACCTATAGTTAGACAGAACTTCCTACAGATGCACTGACATGACAGAAAAGGGCCAGTTATTTCCCTTTAAAAGCGATTCTACCTAAGGAACATCCAGGACAGACCAACATTCCTGGGTCAATTTGAGGTCTCAAAGCTGGCTGACTTCCTGCTCCTCCTCCTTGAGGTAGACAGCATAAGACACAAAAAAAGGGCGAGGGGGTAGAAAAGCACATAGTACAGTATATTTTCCCAACTATTAGTGCTTTGGTGACTTCAGAGCCTCAATATAAAAGCCTAATATAAAAGCATACCCTATGAAGGGGTCTACTTTCAAAGAATAATAGGTTCAGATAAGAAAAATAATTTACTCTCTAAACAGCAAATATTACTGCAAAGATCTTTACAGTAAGGAGTTAAAAGAGTCCGAGTGTGATACACACACAGAACATCCCTCTCCCAGAAGAGAGTGCTTTCCTAGAGAGGACGGCTTTTAAACATACCAAACTAAATCTGTTCACTTATGTGGCAAACCACCAGCTTCTCCCTAGCGGATCTCATGCTTCAACCCCTTGTAGTGGGCCAGGGAGTCCCCAGTAACCCTGTCTCCCCTTGGAGGTATCTTGCTCCAGCTTCCTTCTGCTGGCTGGAGCCAGGGGTTTTCGCCTTCTGTAGCTGCAGAGAAGCACTGTCTCCTGGCCTGCGGGGGGAAGTTTCTCCTCCAGCTGCTACCAGCCTTCTGGCAGTTTCCTCCTCCTGTGCTCCTCCCCCTCCCTTTAGGGAAGGCAGGGTTTAAGTACACCCAGACTGGCCCTTCATTGGGTCCAGGTGTCCCTAATTGCCCTGCAACAATCTCTCCCTTGCTTGCAGGAACGAGGGCTTTAGGCATTCTTGGGCTCACACTCTGGCCCTGGTATGCCTCTTTGCAGCCCTCTGGCCTGACTTTATCACACTTATCGTAAGTTTCCCTACCCATGTCTGATCAGTATCAAAGTATCTAAATACAGGCTCTCTTCCTCATAGCCTCTTCTTCTACAGTTCCATTCAGCTATTAAACCATAATACTAAATGTGACATCAATTTTCATTGCAACACTTACATCAGACTATGCTGAGAAGGCTGGTGAGGGGTCCTTACACCATCCTTCTACCTTCTATATGGCTATTTTTGGCTCTCTTTGGATAGACTGGAAATTGGTGCCACTTGCAGACTGGTGCACTGCTTTAACATCAGTTGGACACTAAGGAACACTGCATTTGTCCACTGGGAAGCATCTGGGTGGGATGAGGAGAGCAGCAACCTTGCACAGCATTTTGGGGAGGAGGAGAAATGGTTCAGGGCTGAAAAAGGAGTTTTCACTTGGGAAAGCTACCTTTTACAACTGTGAAAAAATTAGTGCAAGAAAAAAATGCATGTTTTTACAAACCCTGCAAGAACAGAATGTGACACTTTGCCCGTTTTGCCAAAGATGTGTTACTTTTGCACAACTCTGCTTGGATCCTTGATGCCTATAGTGAAGGCTACCTGAATGAAAAGTTAGTATGAAACATTGTTTCTTCTTGAATTTTAACTACGACCTTTTATTAGCAATGTGGAGAAGTCCAGAATGGTGAAACCATCTACATTACACTGTGTGCTATAACTGCACCTACCTTGGAGACTGTGCTTCAGCTACCCACATCAAATCCATATTACAAGCAAGCACCGGTATATGTGGGTAACTGGCCTGATGATGTGGCTTTCCAGGACAGCCACTGGTCAGCAGAACATCTATTATCAATTGAAGATTAGTCTCCCATCTGACTGGTTCTCCAAACAAAACAACAGCTGCAAGAACAACAAAACATTTGTGAAATATTAAAAATGAAAGATAGTTATAATCCAATAACTTTCTAAGATGTAACAAACAGCACCACACCCACAGGTCCTGCACATTAAAATCTGATATAAAAGACAAAAGGAAATATCCTAAATAAATATAAACAAACTTCTGTATTTAAAAATGCAGTAAAATGATCAAAGTGCAACATGGGCCAGGGGCCATCTTTTTGTTTTGTAAGGCACCTAGGCACTATGATAATACAAATAATAAATAATAAGATGATTGTGATTCAATCTACCTTAAATTTCACATCTCCTTTGTTACAGCACAATCGGCTAGAGGAAGACAAAAGGAAAGCAGTCCCTTATCATCCTTCTCTCACTCCTAGGAGGCACATGGGTGAAAACTGCACATTCACACAAATAGTTAGCTTACTGTAGCATGTGCACACATTTTGCATACATTTACATAGAAATATTAGGGTTCCCTCTGCCAACCATCCAAATCACCAATGTGGAGTTCAAGCATTTGTAACTGTAAATTAAATTTACAGTGAAGAAGAGATGACATTTAATCTATGCTAGGTCAGTTACAAGACAGATAAACAGAAGACATACCCTCAATTCTGGGAAGTTCCACAGCTGGCGAATGCTGCAATGAGAACAAGTAAAGTTATCTCCCCTAAGTTAAACATCCTCTGGTGCTACCAACAAAAAGAAATACAAAGCATTACTCCCACAACCGTTCCTTGGAAAACTGACAGAAGATGCACTTTACATTCTGAGATAGCTAGTTTTTTTATGTCACTTTGCTTAGAAATTAATATTTCCAAGCACTGAAGTGTGGTCCAGCAGCAAGGACAAGTTGGGACTAACGATTTTTGTGTTCTACATTCACAGCTCTGCTCTATTTGCGAGCCTTCAGGCAAGTCACACAATCTCTGTTCCTCAGTTTGCTCATCTGCAAAATAGGTATATTTACTTTTCTACCAGTGGCGTTGCAAGGTTTTAGTATTTGTACAACACTCTGAGATCTCAGCAGACAATATATTTGAGAACACTTCACATTTCTAAGGAAATCAACAAATGTTTTACATCAACTGCTACATTAGGTATAGCTAGAAGCTAATGGTTTGCTCTTCCTTCTCCATTCCTCCCAGAGATGACACACATAAATCAGCACTACCTTGGACTCTTATCTTTGTATGGTTGCGTGGCAAGCTGAGAGGTGACATGACTGAGTTAAACACAATGAACCTCAACTTGGAATTTCCTGGTTGATGCTAGTCTGTGTAGAAAAGACAGTTACTTACCTACTAACTGTTGTTCTTTGAAATGTGTTGCTCATGTCCATTCCATTATAGGTGTGTGCATGCCTTCGTGTACAGTTACCGGAACTTTTTTTCCCTTTAGCAGTACCCGTAGGGCTGGCTTCAGCGCCCCCTGGAGCCCCACACACATGCCACGATATACGAGGTGCTGCCGGCCCTATGCCCCCTCAGTTCTTTCTTGCTGCCAACTCCGGCAGCAGGAACAGGGGATGGGTCATGGCATGGACATGGGCAACACATCTCGAAGAACAGCAGTTACTAGGTAAGTAACAGTCTTTTCTTCGAGTGCTTCCTCGTGTTCATTTCATTGTAGATGACTCACAAGCAATACCTTGGAGGTAGGCTGGAGTTACGCTGCCTGCAGCACCGCTCTGCCGAAGCCTGCGTGGTCCCACGCCTGCTGGACAATGGCGTAGTGGGATGTGAAGGTGAGAATAGATGACCAGGTGGCAGCCCTGCAGATGTCTTGCACAGGCATTCTTGCTAGGAAGGCTGTAGACGAAGCTTGGGCTCTGGTTGAGTGGACTGTAATTATCCCCAGAAGCGCCACCTTCGCCTGCTCATAGCAGAACTTGATGTAGGAAGTTAACCACGATGAGATGCGCTGGGTGGAAACAGGCAAGCTTTTCATCCGATCAGCCACCACGACAAAGAGTTGTGTATATCTCCCGAACGGTCTCGTGTGCTCGATGTAGAATGCTAACGCTTGTCTAACATCTAGCATGTCTAACATCTAACCTCCTCTCCTCCTTCAAACCATGCGGTTTGGGAAAAAAACACAGGGAGAAAAATGTCTTGGTTATAATGAAATTGGGAAACCATCTTAGGCAGGAAGGCCAGGTGTGGCCACAACTGAACTTTGTCTTTATAGAACACAGTATAAGGAGGCTCCGAGGTCAGTGTCCTAATCTCGGAGACCCTCCTTGCCAAGATAACGGCCACCAGGAAGGCCACCTTCCATGACAGCAGCAGTAAAGAGCATGTAGCCATGGGCTCAAAGGGGGGGGCCTGTGATTTGCGAGAGGACCAGGTTGAGATCCCAGGGAGGCACCAGGTCACGGACCTGCAGATAAAGCCTCTCCACCCCTTTCAGGAACCTAATTGTCATAGGGTGGGAGAAAACTGATCTCCCCTCCAAAGGCCGGTGGAAAGCCGAAATAGCTGCTAGGTGAACTTTCAAGGAGGCCACGGCAAGCTCCTGGTGTTTTAATTGCAACAAGTACTCCAGAATCGCCTTTATCGGCGACAACCCAGACGAAATCCCCTGGGACTCTGCACAACAGGTAAATCGCTTCCATTTAGCCCGATACACGACCTGCATGGAAGGTTTCCTGCTACGCAGCAGGATTTGCTGGACTTGCACCAAACAGGCTCACTCATCTGCGCTCAGCCACGGAGCCTCCATGCCGTGAGATGTAAGGACTCCAGGTCCGGGTATAGCAAGCAGCCGTAGTCCTGGGACAGGAGATCATGCCATCTCGGAAGCTCCAGTGGGGGGGCGATCAATAGGTCCAGCAGCATGCTGAACCAGTGCTGGCGCAGCCAGGCTGGTGCAATTAAGATAACATCTGCCTGGTCCCTCTTGATTTTCAGCAGGACTTTGTGAAGGAGAGGAATGGGCGGAAACGTGTACATGAAGCTCCCCGGTCACTGCAGAAGGAAGGTGTCGGAAAGTGACCCAGACCATGGAGGGAGCAGAACTGCAGGCATTTCTTGTTCCATGCTGATTTGAACAGGTCCACCTGGGGAGAGCCCCACCGTTGGAAATTCATAGAGACCCACACTTGGATGCAGCGACCAGTTGTGATGAGGTAAAAACGACCTGCTGAGGTGGTCCGCCTCATCGTTCCTCACGCCCCAGAAGGTGAGAGGCTATTATGTGAAAATTGTGCCTCATCCCAGGTCCCACAGACAAATGGCTTCCTTTCAGAGGGCTGAGGAACGGGCTCCCTCCTGCCTGTTGATGTAATACATGGCCGCTATATTGTCTGTATCTGCATCACCTTGCCTGCAATAAAGTGGAGGAACACTCCACATGCTAGTCAAATAGCCTGTAACTCTCTCGTGTTGATGTGCAAGCCCCTCTCCTCCCTTGACCAAACCCCATGTGACTGAGGGGACTAGCTCTTTGAACGACACACCCCTCAACACTGCCTGGGGGCTCCGCCACCAATCTAGTGTGGCCAGGATCTGGGGGAGACTGTGACCACCTGATCCAGGGAATGCCTGCTCAGGACATAAACCGAGGCCAGCCATGACTGAAGTGGTCTGAGTCTTAGGCAAACCAGCCTCACCATGTAAGTGCAGGCCGCCATGTGGCCTAACAACTGCAGACAGTGCCTAGTTGTTGTCGGGCAGAGGTGCAGGTGAGCAATGACAGCAGACATCGCCTCAAAGTGTGGCTGCGGTAGGAAAGCTCTGGCTTGGGATGCGTCCAGGACCACCTCGATGAACTCTATCCACTGCACTGGGGTTAGTGTGGACTTCTGCTCATTTATTAGCAGGCCCAGCCGGCAGCAGGTAGCACATATCAGATCTACACTGCTCTGGACCTGGGCCCTGGACCTGCCCCTGATCAACCAGTTGTCCAGGTAGGGGAAAATTTGAACCCCTTTGCGACTCAGGTGTGCCGCCACCACCACCATACATTTTGTAAACACCCTTGGGACTGAGGAAAGGCCAAAGAGCAAAGCTGCAAACTGGTAGTGCAAGCCAACTATCATGAAACGGAGGAAACACCTGTGGCTGGGGAAGATAGAAATGTGGAAGTAAGCGTCCTTTAGATTGAGGGCGGCATACCAGTCTCCGAGATCCAGGGAGGGGATGATGGAGGCAAGGGAGACCCTGGGAAATTTCAGCCTCTTGAGATATTTGTTGAGACGACCCAGATCTAGTAGAGGTCCTAGACCCCCTTTCGCTTTTGGGATGAGGAAGTACCTCAAGTAAAACCCCTTTCCCCTCATGTCCGGTGGAACCCCTTCTACGGCCCCCAGGCTGAGAAGGGTCTCTACTTCTTGCAGGAGGAGTTGCTTGTGAGAGGGGTCCCTGAAGAGGGACAGGGAGTGAGGGTTGCTGGGAGGAGTAGAAGCAAACTGGAGGGCATAGCCTGCCGAAACTATGCCAAGGACCTAGCGGCTGAAGTGACCTTAGCCCATTCGGACAGGAAGGGAGCCAAGCTGTTCAAGAAGGGACGGGAGGGATCCAGGGAACAGGCTGGAACACCGGCCTCGGACACACCTTCAAATGACCTCCTTTGATTACTGGATCGCCTAGACGACCTTTGCTGGGGGGCTGAGGAGTACCCTGGTGTTGGTTGACATCTCCTAGACCCCCTATTTCTGTCCCTCTGTCTGTAGGGCATGAACTGCTGTGGCTGGTACCTCTGCTGTTGCTGGCCCTTAGGACAGAACCGGCGTCTAGAGGTCTGGGGCGTATAAAGACCCAAGGAGTGAAGCATGGCCCTTGAGTCTTTCAGACGATGCAACTTCGCATCCGTCTGGTCTGAAAACAAAGCCGACCTGTTGAAGGGGAGGTCCTGGATGGACTGTTGGACTGCCTGGGAAATCCCCGAGGATTGCAGCCACGAGCACCTGTGCATGCAGATGGTGGAGGCCATGGCTCTGCCCGCCAAGTCTGCTGAGTCCAAAGACGCCTGCAGCACTGCTCTGGCCACGTGATACCCTCTCCTCCAGGATGGTGCTAAAGTCCAGTGGCTAGTCCTGGGGCAAAGCGTCTGCAAAGTGCTTTAAAGAGTCCCAGAAATTGAAACTGTACCTGCACAGGAGAGCCTGCTGATTGGCAATTCAAAACTGCAGGCTTGTCATCGAATAAACCTTTCTCCAGAACAGGTCCAATTTCTTGTTATCTTTGTCTTTTGGCGTGAAACTGCGCTGTCCCTGCCTATCCCACTGATTGCTTCATCTAGCACCAGGGTACTGGGAGAGGGGTGGGTGAAAAGGTACTCGAATCCTTTAGCTGGGACATAATATTTTTTCTCGGCCCCCTTAGAGGTTGGGACTACTGATGAAGGGGTCTGCCACAAGGCCTTCACTATCTTCAATACCTCCTCATGCACGGGGAGGGCAACCCAGGCTGGGGCGGCAGCTGCCAGGACATTAAAGCGACTGTCTGACGCCTCCTTCAGCTCCTCCGCCTCCGACCCCGAGTTGGAAGCCACCCTCTTGAGAAGCTCTTGATGTGCCCTGAAATCATCCAAAGGCGCTGAGTGTCCCTGGGTGACCGCCTCATCTGAGGAGGAGGAGGAGGACTGGACGGGCGAAGTGGGTGGTAGCATCCCTTCCCGCTGACGAGGGGCCCCAACAGACGTCCCTTCCTGGGAGTCTAAATAGTTGTCGGAAGCCGAATGATGACCCTTCTCCGGCACCCATGGTGCACATTGCACCCCAGACGACCTAAGCGACAGCAGACCTGGCCTGACTGGAAACCCCCAGGGTCCCCAATACAGCCATTGGGGTAGCCACTGCCCTCGAGGCCATCCCGGGGCTGCCTGAACCGAAGGATGCTCCAGCATCTGTTGCTGGTGGCGACAACTCACCCGGTGGCCAGCCTCTCGAGAGGACACCAACTCACTGTCAGATGACCAAGGTGGGGCTGCCTCGGAGGCTCCCACTGTACAGTGCCGAGTGGCGGGGGAGCGATGACAGGATCTGTGGGTGCTCCAGCGCTCTGGAGAATGACCTCTCGGCGTTGTTGATCATGACGACGACAAGACCTGGTGCCGGTGCCGCAACCGGTGCCAACATGGGGAGCCATGCTCCAACTGCAAACTGGAGCCCCCGGAGCAGCACCTGGGCACCTATGACTTATGGCATTGCTTCTCTCTTGGTGCTGAGTCAGCCTCCGGTGACTGGGTTCTGCGCTGCACTGCTGTGGGCAAACTCCTTGGTGTCAGGGAGCGGGAATGGTGCCGACTTCCCTCTTGGGAGCGGCCTCCTACAGGCGACTCAGACAGGCGCAGCCTCCTGGAATGAACTTTGCCCGGTGCCGGGGATTGTAACCAGTGCCAGGAGGGCGACCTTGTTCCGTGTCCCGCCAATGCGAGGTGCTCTGGCAACTGTGACCTGGAGCAACTTCTGGGGGAGCAGCACTGTGTCAACCCCTCCACCCAGGGCATCCAGGCTATTGGAGATCTTCCTCCCCACTCCAGGGATGCCTGAGCCAACCAGGAGGTCCCAATGTGGGCTTCCCCTGCGACACCAGCCCCCTCTCTCTGGGTGGAGGCTGGTGACAGCATGGGCAAGGCCAATAAGGTCCGTGCCGCCTGAAACACCTCCAGTGTCGACGGCGCCAGCAGATGCAGAGACACCCTCCCACTCCCAGGAGTCAAGGGTGGCTCTCTGGTTGGAGACATAGGCTCCGGTGGTGGCGAGCGAGTCTCCACTGTCTGGCTTCGGTGTGGCCCCATGCTTAACCCCGCTTTCTTGGACAGTGCAGGGGAGCATCCCTGCTCTGTGCACTGCTTCTTCCTTGACGGAGAGGAAGAAGTCCGGTGCTGAGGCAGGGCTGGTGTTGACGGCACACTCTGCCCCAATGCCACGCTCGGTACCAAAGCAGAACTGGTTGGTTCGATGGCCGGTCTGAGTGCTGCCTCCATTAGTATTAATAAGGCTTTCAAGTGGATCTCTCTGTCTTTTTGAGTCCGAGGTCTGAAAGCCTTACAAATTTTGCATTTGTCCTTATGATGAGCTTCCCACAGGCACTTTAGGCAACTATCATAGGGGTCGCTCAGCGGAAAGGCCTTCCCACAGAAGGCACACGGTTTGAAATCCAGTAACCAGGGCATGCCCACTCCCAGCAAAGTCCCAGCCGGGACTATCCTAAGTGACTAACTACCACTATTAACAAACACTTAAGGTCTAATCTACCTAACTAAAACAAACAACAAACTATTAAGGAAAACAAAAGGGATTGAGCACTTGCGATGCAAGCCGAAACAGTTCCAGCAATCGTCAAAGGCAGAAAGAAGGATCTGAGGCAGGGCATAGGGTCGGCAGTGCCTCATATACCTCAGCATGTGCATGGCGCTCCAGGGGGCACTGAAGCCAGCCCTACTGGTAAAGGGAAAAGAAGTTCCGGTAACTGTGCACGAAGGTGTGCATACACCTACAATGGAATGGACATGAGCAAGCACTCAAAGAAGAATCTTCAGTTTTATCTAAGCATGGTTCTATTGATGGTGATAACATACAGAGGATTGCTCCAATCTCTCAAATCAATATTATTTAGGTCATAGAATCATAGAATATTAGGGTTGGAAGGGACCTCAAGCAGTCATCTAGTCCAACCCCCTGCTCAAGGCAGAGCCAACCCCAACTAAATCATCCCAGCCAGGTCATGTAAATACCTAAACTAAAGAGGCAAAATATACTGAGGTACTTTCCAAAGCATCTCCCACCAGATTCTAGCTCTCTTTTGATAGGCACATTCACTCCTTAGTTGTATTTTGGCCCAGAACTTGAAGTCCATATTTTGGCAGTCATTGAAAATGTATTTTCTTCATAAAAATATTCCAGAATTGCAAGCGCTCCAAAAGAGCACTTGAAGTTTGCATAATTCCTTCCTCATAAACAAATCATTAGTGGCTCCTCTGGAGCTGTTCCTAAACGCATCAATGTGCTTATGAAATATTTGTTTGGAAGAAGCAACGTGGAGGGGGAAGTGGGTGCCTCTGGGCAATAATCTGCATTTCCAAATGAAGCCATTTCATAGTTTATTTTGCCCCCAAGACTTCTCTACACAGTATGAGCAGATATTTGGTCTGCTTATGATCAGCAAGCCCTAGGTAATTTTTAAAATGGTTTTATGTTTGTAGCTCTTATTTTTATCTTTCAAAGAACAAAAAGGGGGGGAAATGATGTTTCCTGCACATTTTTAAAGCAAATTGTAGTGATTGTGAAAGATGCTGGATTGATATTAGACATTCTCTGTAGGTAGTTGGTAATCACAGTGCAAGCTACCTAATGCCATAAATGACCCCAAAACAAACCCAAAGGTTTATGGTGGGTGTTCATTTGCCACATAGTTAATCATGTGGAGTTAATCAGCCTCTGTGGAGACTGCCAACAAGAGTATCAATTAGTGGCATTGGTAGAGATGGTGTTATTTTGTGAAACCTTGCGTGATAGTTCTGATGACAGTTCTGTACTGTAGCAATAAAATGGGTTTATATTCAAAATGCTACCACAATTGGCTTTGCTATAATATCACTAAGAAAAGTGTGCTTTAGTTCCCATTGTACCCTTGTTGCACACTTCTTTGGAACACGTATACTTGGGCTTCCATTAGAAGATTTGCATATTATGGCAATATTATTCTTCAGGCTAATGATTTTGAATTGTGTACATCATGCCTATGAGTAATGTCAAAAATTATGTAATACTCAGTTGCTGCTTTCCCATCTAAAGTTTATAAAAACACTAACGGGTCAAAACTACTATTTAGCTATCTGCTGCAGGCGTTTCCAAGAGACAGGTAAGAGTTAGCTTGTACAAACTGTTTGGGTCACATAGTCACACAGCTTTTTTTTAATCTTTACAGGCTGCTAAAAATACTATATGTGCATTTTTACACTCAGGCAATTCTATCTTGCAATCATTTCCTGATGCTCATATACATGGCTGTTCTCAGTTGTTAAAATCTATTCTGTGATCAGTAAATACTGAGTACAACCTGTATCTGAACAGAAGTTAAAAAAAAAAAAAAAAAAAAAAAAAAAAAGCTTAAATTAATTTTCATTAATACATATCTCCAGATATATCAAACAGATTTGTACATAAGTTGGTAGCACATGTGCATGGTGTCAACAATACAGTGATGGCACCATTCCAAGAGCAGACAAAGGCTATCCTAGGTTGGTTTTTGCGGATTTGTTTTTTATTTTTGGTCAGATACCACATGAACAGCACCTGCTGTTGTAAACAAGTTATCAGTTATCAGACATTACCAGGTTGCACTGGAATAATATTTCATCAATGACAAAAAGTTACAAAATGACAAGCTGCTGAGTAGCCATACTGCATGTTCTCCACTGAAAAGTATAGATCTGGGTAAGCATTTCCAGAGCAGACATCAGGGAAACACCTGATGATCAGCTGCTGAGTTAGTAAATATTTTGACTTCAGGGCATAACCATTCGGTCTGTATTACACATACCTCAAATGAAGCATATGTTGTATCATATTCTGTTAGGCAACTGGTCATTAGAGTTGGGTGGGAAATAGTTTCTCCATTCCAAAAGAATCTGAGATTTCAGAAAATATTCCTGACCCAAACTGTGACGAAAAGGCAAAAATCTTAAAAACTTTCATGAATTGATAATCCAAAGAAAATTTCAGATCAGTTCAATCAAAACGTTTCATTTTGATAGTGTCAAAATGTTTCAGTTTTGACCTTTTAATTATTTTAAAAATTAAAATTTCAAAACAAAAAGTTTTGATCAAAAACAAAACTTTCATTTAGAAATGTTAAAATGGGACTTTTTGACAATTTCAATGCTTTTTGGCCAAAAAAAAATTGAATTGGGAGATTCATCAAAAAACAACCTTTTCCCACTAACAATTTTGGCCCTGGCAAATTTTTTCATTGGAAAAATCCTGACCAGCTCTACTAGCCATAAACTAGGTTTAAAGGAAACTGAAAACAGGACCAATAGGAAGAGAATCAGGGAGAATACACCTGAAAAAGCACATTTTGGAAAACTGTTAGTATAGCTCCAACTTTTACTAAAAAATGTGACTATGTAGATACCCACAGCCTATCAAAATTAAAGAAAGTGTTGAATTTAAAAAATTATATTTTTAAAGGAGTAATGCTTCAAATAATGAAATGTGCAGAGGAAACGTTACATAAAGAAATCTAAAAAAACTTCAAGAAAGGAGAGAAGGGATTTATTTGTGAGAGAGGAATTGCAGACAGTGTTCTGCAAATATTCGAGAATTAGCCTGAAAAGTTTTCTTTAGTCTGAGAAACTACAAAAAATAATATTGTTTTAAAAAAATAAGAGAGATTTCTTTTGAGTGCTTATGAAAGGTAGTGAAGTGAGAGCACTGCAGATTGAAGCAACACTCCATTTACATACGAATACAGTACAAGTTTCCTTACCAAAATGCCTCCATCTCAGAGGCTGTATTATGGCAATAATATTGAAGTAAATTTACAATGGGAATCCATTGCAGCAACTTCAGAAATCTTAGGCAATGGCACTGGCTTAACACTGGATCCCTGTGCTTAGAGAGTTGTGCAGTCAGTCACAGCTAGGGATCTGGCAATCTACCAGGAAAAATAATTCAAGCTTCGGAGCCTAATGCCTGAAGTTCAATGAAAGGGAAATTCAGCAGAACCACAACACACTGTTACGTGTGACAATGTATCGGCTTCATGTTTTAGTTAATAGTGTTGGTAAGCAGGCAATTGCTTCAGAAGGAATGCAACGATTTGCAAAACATTAATGTACAATCAAACACCACAGCTTAGTAGCAGTAACTTGCCACTACTGTCACACTCCCATGGGGAGAGGAAAAAGAAACAGTTACCCCTCCATCTCTCTTAGAAAACTAGTACTTTCCAAAGCAGTGGATATGTCAGGTAATTGCATTAAATCCAAAAAGTTTTGCCTGTTTGCCTCGATATTAGATAAAGACTGCAATACAACACTTTTTTAAAAAGCAATACATTAAAAAAAATGCCACAGACTTTATAGTGGAGAGTCAACATGAGAAGTACTGGCCAAGCTGACTCGTTAGACAGATCTAGTGAATAGCTCTTAAAAGTATTGCAGAGAAACAAGTACACAGGCAGAACTCATGAAGTCAAAGGCAAACACATATTACAAAATAGAATAAACTAAAAATTAATGTTGTGATTTTATACTAAGAAGTAATCTCCAAATGTAGAATGTCAGCCAATTAACTGATACAGAAAGGTTTCAACCTAAACCACGTACTCACCAACACTTTAGGCCGTCTGTCATGATCAACCATATCCAGCAAAGGGTATGTCTCCCGCAGTGTATCAATGGTAATAGGTTGACAAAAACCAAGACTGGGAAAGCACCAGTTAAGGATTCAGAAATACTTATTTTTATAGCTTAACAGATCTAAAAGTGTGTAAGGTCAATAAATTCTACCATATAAAATTTACAATGCTGGCAAAGCAAATCACATATCAAAGAACCTGACTTTTCTTGTATGAAATAGATAGACAAAAAATATTTCATATACAGAACTGGGATTGTCCTATAGATCTGCTGTAAGAATTCTCAGCGTGACAGTAATGATAAAAACAGTTAAACTGTGTTATTCAGGATCCTCAGATGACAGTACAGGGTGAGGAAAGAAATCAACACACTTGCAATATCTTATTTGTCTTTGTTTAAAGAGAAACTTAAATAAGTTAATCAGAAATCAAGGCTACACCAGCTAACTAAGCATTCTAAAATTGTTTGTCATTTGCAAAAACAGTTTGGCTACAAGTATTTAAAATAAACAACTCATTGCTTCTTAGGAAGGAATGAAAAGTAGGAAGAAAGGGAAAGAGAAATGTCTCCTACATTGAAAAAGAGATCTTATAATTTCTGTAGCAGTACCCTTAAATAGACAACTCCCATTAATCTGAACCCTAGTTAACAGAGTCATTTAAACCAAAAACGCCCTATTTAATTTGTGTAAAAGCAGCACATAGTTTCTACACTCAATACTAACTGGACTTCCTTTCATAATTCATGTGACAGCACAGAAGTGATAGAAAACTGTGTTTAATAATTGAAATTGAAATTATCAGAATTTGTTTTTTTCAAAACTATCATCTCAGTCATATGTTAAAGTTATACTTTAAAATAAGACTATCCAGTGTACAGGTATTATCTAATCATACCTGAGGCTTATACTGTATAGGTTTTCAAATTCAGTCTTGTATGATATCCACCATGCTTGGGTTCTTAATGTGACTAGTCTGAATTTTAATAGCTGTCCAAAAGTTTTCCTTGGTAATTAGTTCATATTTGAAAATTTGAAATATAAACTTATGTTGCTTGTCAAAACCAAGATTTAATTCAACCGCAGTGTGACAAAGGGGGAATTTTCTGTACTATTTTTATGAATGATACACATGGCAGTGATTTACATGACCCAAGATTGCTACCCAGTGGGTGCAAAAGGATTAAAAGCTGCTTTTGGGGCAGACTAGAGCAGAAGACATAAGGCATTTGTGTCATGTAACTGTCGGGTGGTATGAGTGGATCATTAAAGGTCTGGCTGAAAACGACCCATTGCAATGGACAATCCAGAAAAACAATGGGAACCCCAGCAACTGAACTGACACCCAACAATGGGAAACTCTGGCGGTGGTACAGATGAACTCAGCGTGGCTCTGCAGAAGAACAAAAGACCAAGAGGTGACAGGTGGCTAGGATCAGTGCTGATTTTTGGAGACACACTGTGGCTCACCTGGAACTGAAAGACAAAGAGACAGAAACAGAGAGAGGAAACCAAGATTTTTCCTTCAGCAGTATGGCTCAAGGGAACCCTGGCTTGGGCAGCATGGACTATGTCTTGACCTTTTACTTCTCAATGCTAACCTAAGGATTTCCCAATGCTGTATTCCAGTTGACTAATATATCTTAGTCTGTTTTGAAAAGGTTGCCTGGTGTCATTGCAAATACTTGCTGAGGTGCATTGATACCTGAAGAGTGTAAAAGTCTCTGACCAAGAATCTATCCCAGTTGCACTCTCTGGGCAAACCTCATGATATGAAACAGGAGTGCTGGAGCCTAAAAGCTAAGTCTCAGAGACCTTGAAGCTACGTGGCCTACCCTTTAGGAAGGGTGGGACCCCTTGAGGGTCTGGGACTCTGAAGGGGGTTCCTCCAAGGGACTGTTTAAAAACTGGGCAAAGCACAGATCCTGTGGATGTGAGACATTCAGTTCAAAAAGTTTTAGCAAAAATTTCAATTTAATAAACAATATTGTGAAAATTGTAAATAATGTAACATGGATAGAGAATGCCAAATTCAACTTCTATTTAGACAGTCATTATGCAAATAGATTAAGACAATTACAGTACAACAATCTGTGACTCAAAGCTTTGCTTTACACCTCGATACCTAATCATCCCCATAACAGACTGAAAAATCTTCCTGGTAACTCAGCAAAAACAGTTATATAATATTCTGAAAACATGGTTCTACTCTGAATAGGGACTGTGTACTAATAACTAATGGGTTTCATGTTTATCTCATTTCAAATGTGCTCAGCTCACAAATAAAGAGAATATTTGGAACTGCAGCCCTGAAAACAACCTGGGATTTGAGATCAAACTTCTTATAGATTCATAGATTTCAAGGCCAGAAAGGATCACTGTGATCAGGCAGTCTGACCTTCTGTATAATACAGGCCATTAAACTTCCTCAAAATAATTCCTAGAGCAGATCTTTCAGGAAAAGATCTAGTCTTGATTTAAAATGGTCAGTGATGGAGAATCCGCTTCAGTAATGACCCTGGGTAAATTGTTCCAATGGTTAAATATTTGTTCTCCATATAGATACTTTTAGACTGTAATCATGTCACCCCTTAACCTTCTCTGTTAAGCTAAATAGATTGAGCTCCTTGATTCTATCACTTAACAAAGAGAAGGTTAAGGGGTGACTTGATTACAGTCTAAAAGTATCTACATGGAGAACAAATATTTGATAATGGGCTCTTCAGTCTAGCAGCAATCCAATGGCTGGAAGTTGAAGCTAGACAAATTCAGACTGGAAAGTAAAATTTTAAAAGAGGTAATTAACCATTGGAACAATTTTCCCAGGGTCATTACTGAAGCGGATTCTCCATCACTGAACCCTCTTCAGTTTATCAAGATCCTTCTCAAATTGTGGGCACCTGATCTGGACACAGTATTCCAGCAGCGGTTGCATCAATGCCAAAAACAGAGGCAAAATAAACTTCCTCTTCCTATTCGAGATTCCCGTTTGTGTATTCAAGGACTCCATTAGCCTTTTTGACCACAGCAGCACACTGGAAGCTCATGTTCAGTTGATTATCCACCACAACACCCAAATCTTTTTCAAAGTCATCACTTCCCAGGGCAGAGGTCTCCATCCTTTGAGCATGGCCTACATTCTTTTTTCCTAGATGTATATATTTACATTTAACCATATTAAAACACATATTATTTGCTTGATCCCAGCTTACTAAGCAATCCAGATCTCTGGATCACTGAACTATCCCTTTCAATATTTACCACTCCCCAATTTGTGTCATCTGCAAAATTTATCAGTGATGATTTTATGTTGCCTTCTAGGTATTGATAAAACTGTTAAATAGCATAGGGCCAACAGCCCCATCCTTGCAGGACTCCACTAGAAAAACACCCACTCAATGACAATTCCCTATTTACAATTACATTTTAAGACCCATCAGTTAGCCATCTTTTAATCCATTTAATGTGCACCATGATCATTTTATATTGTTCTAATTTTTTTAATCAAAATATTGTGTGCTACCAAGTCAAACGCCTTACAAATGTGTAAGTATATTACCCTTTCTAACCAAACTTGTACACACATCAAAAAAGATATCAAGTTAGTCTGATAGGATTTATTGAATAAAATCATGTTCATTGGCATTCATTATATTACTTTCCTTTAATCTTTTATTAATCAAAGTCATATATCAGCCACTCCATTTTTTTTGCCCAGGACAGATGTCAGACTGACAGGCTTATAATTACTTGTGTCATCCTGTTTAACTTATTTAAATATGGGCACATTAGCTTTCTTCCAGTCTTCTGGACCTTGCCCAATGTTCCAAGACTTATTAAAAAGCAACATTAACTGTCCAGCGAGCTCCTAAATCGGCTCTTTTAAAAATCTTGCATTCAAGTTATCTGGACACACTGATTAAAAAATGTCTAACTGTAGCAGCTGCTGTTCAACATCCTCCTGAGATACTAGCAAAATAGAAAGAGTTATCGTATTTTGAAACTGCATAATCTTTTTTCTTATCTAAATAGAGAAAACAGAGTTACTTACCAGTAACTGTTGTTCTTCGAGATGTGTTGCTCATATCCATTCCAATATAGGTGCGCGCGCCCCATGCACAGATTCCCGGAACTTTTTTCCCCTTAGCAAGCCCCGTAGGGTCGGCTCAGGCACCCCCTGGAATACCACACTCATGCTGCGGTACATAGGGCGCCGCTGACCCTGCAGGCCCTCAGTCTCTTCTTTCTGCCGACTCAGACAGCGGGGACGGAGGGTGGGTTTGGAATGGATATGAGCAACACGTCTCGAAGAACAACAGTTACTGGTAAGTAACCCTGTTTTCTATCTTCGAGTGATTGCTCATATCCATTCCAATATAGGTGATCAAATAGCCATACCTTGGAGGTGGGTAGGAGTCAGCGTTGAGCCGCTCTCGCCAGCACGGTTCTGCCGAAGCCTGCGTCCTCTCTCGCCTGCTGCATGATGGCGTAGTGGGATGTGAAGGTGTGGACCGATGACCAGGTCGCTGCTCTGCAGATGTCCTGCAAAGGCACTCGTTCCAGGAAGGCTGCGGACGAGGCCTGGGCTCTGGTTGAGTGTGCTGTTAGAGCTCCTGGGAGCGGCACCTTCGCCCGCTCGTAGCGGGTCCTGATGCAAGCGGTGATCCAGGTGGAGATGCGCTGGGTGGAGACGGGTGAGCCTTTCATCCGGTCCGCCACTGCCACGAACTGCTGCGATGACTTCCAAAACGGACTGGTCCGCTCGATGTAGAAGGCCAAGGCTTGTCTGACGTTCAGCGTATGTCATCTCCGCTCCTCCTCCGAACCGTGTGGTTTAGGAAAGAACATGGGGAGGAAGATATCCTGGTTATAGTGAAACTGGGACACCACCTTAGGCAGAAACGCCTGGTGGGGTCTCAGTCTGACCTTATCTTTGTAGAAAACCGTGTAGGGGGGCTCCGAGGTTAATGCTCTTATCTCGGAGACCCTCCTAGCCGATGTAATGGCCACCAGGAAGGCTACCTTCCAGGACAAGAAAAGCAGCGGGCATGTATCCATGGGCTCGAAGGGGGTCCTGTCAGCATGGCGAGGACCAGGTTCAGATCCCAGGGAGGCACTGGGTCGCAGACCTGCGGATATAGCCTCTCCACCCCTTTAAGGAACCTGACTGACATGGGGTGGGAGAATAGAGACCGCCCTTCCATCGGCTGGTGGAAGGCCGAGATGGCTGCCAGGTGCGCCTTCAAGGAGGCCAGTGATAGACCCTGGACCTTCAAATGGAGGAGATACTCCAAGATCGCCTGTATGGGCGAACAGCTTGGTGGGATACCCCGGGACTCTGCCCAACAGGTAAAACGCTTCCACTTGGCCCGGTACACCACCTGAGTGGAAGGTTTCCTGCTGCCCAGCAGAACCTGCTGGACCTGTATGGAACAGGCTCTCTCTCCCTCTGTCAGCCACAGTGTCTCCATGCTGTCAGGTGGAGGGAGTCCAGGTCTGGATGCAGCAGGTGACCCTGGTCCTGTGAGAGCAGGTCGTAGCGCTTCGGGAGCGGGATCGGCGTGGCAATGGACAGGTTGAGCAGCATGCTGTACCAGTGCTGTCTCGGTCAAGCTGGGGCGATCAGTATGATGTCCACCCTGTTCCTCTTGATTTTCAAGAGGACTTTGGGCAGCAGCGGAATGGGGGGAAATGCATACATGAGGGTCCCCGTCCAGTCTAGAAGGAATGCGTCGGAGAGGGAGCCCGGCTCGCGACCTCGGAGTGAGCAGAACCTCGGGCACTTCCTGTTCCAGGACAACGCAAACAGGTCCAGTTGGGGAACCCCCCACTTGTGGAAAATGGAAGTCACCACCTCCGGGTGCAGTGACCAGTCGTGGCGGGGTAAGAAAGACCTGCTGAAGCGATCCACCTCGTCGTTCCTGACCCCCGGGAGGTGAGAGGCAGATATGTGGAAGTTGTGCCTCAGAGCAAAGTCCCAAAGTCGAATGGCCTCCTGGCAAAGAGTAGAGGAGCGCGCTTCCCCCACCACCTGTTCATATAGAACATGGCTGCTGTGTTGTCTGTGAGGACCTGAACCATTCTGCCCCTCAGGAATCTGAGGAAGACCTTGCAGGCCAAGCGGACTGCTCTGAGCTCCCTGACATTGATATGAAGACACCTCTCGTCTGTCGACCAGAGTCCCTGGGTGCTCAGGTCACTGCTGATGTGGGCCCCCCATCCCACATCTGAGGCGTCCGTAATTAGGGTTACTGATGGAGCCAAGTCTCTGAAGGGGACACCCCTCAGAACTTCCTCCAGGTTCATCCACCAGACCAGAGAAGTCAGTACCTGCGTGGGGACTGTGACTACTCTGTTTAAGGAGTGTCTGGCTGGCACATACACTGAGGCCAGCCATGCCTGGAGAGGCCTGAGTTTGGGGCGAACCAGCCTCACCACATAAGTACAGGCTGCCATGTGTCCCAACAGCTGGAGGCAGTGCCTGGCTGTCGTCGTGGGGGACCTGTGGAGATCGGCGATTATGGCAGCCATCACCTCGAAGTGAGGCTGTGAGAGGAAGGCTCTGGCCTGGGTGGGATCCAGGGTGGTCCCGATGAATTCTATGTGCTGCACCGGGCTGAGCGTGGACTTCTGCTGGTTGATGAGCAGCCCCAGTCTGGTGCATGTCGCGCAGGTGAGTGCTAGGCTGTTCCTCACGTGGGCCCTGAACCTGCCCCGGATCAGCCAGTCGTCCAGGTATGAGAAGATCTGGACCCCTCTGCGGCGCAGGTGGGCCGCCACGACCGCCATACGCTTTGTAAAGACCCTGGGGGCAGACGAGAGGCCAAAGGGCAGGGCCGAGAACTGGTAGTGGCAGCCAGCTACCACAAACCCGAGGAACCTTCTGTGACCGGGGAGGATAGAAATGTGAAAGTATGCGTCCTTTAAATCGAGGGCAGCATATCAATCGCCTGGATCTAGAGCAGGAATGATGGAGGCTAGGGAAACCATGCAGAACCTGAGGCATCTGATGAATTTGTTCAGACGGCAGAGGTCTAGTATCGGCCTCAGGCCCCCTTTGGCTTTGGGGATTAGGAAGTACCATGAATAAAATCCCTTTCCTGTGGAGGGACCTCTTCCACAGCTCCGAGCAGGAGGAGCGAGTTGACCTCCTGTATGAGGAGTTGCTCGTGAGAGGGGTCCCTGAAGAGGGACGGGGTGGGGCAGAGTCCGGGGGGAAGACCATAAGCTGCAGGGCATAGCCTCGAAGGACTATCCCGAGGACCCAGCGGTCCGTAGTGACAGTTTCCCACTCAGCATAGTACGGCCGGAGCCTGTGGGCAAAGGGCTGGAAGAGATCCAGGGGGAAAGGAGGAGTGTCACCCTCGTGTGCACCGTCAAAATTGACGTTTATTATTACTCTGGCCCTTGCCTGGGCCTTGCTGGGACTTGCCTGGGCTGGGCGGGTCTGAGGGGCAGCCTAGGAGGGGGCTAAGGGGTATAGAGCCCTAGGGACCTCAGCGTAGCCCGGAAGTCCTTCAGGGCATGGAGCTTTCCATCCGTTTTATCGGAAAAGAGGCCAGCGCCATCGAATGGTAGATCCTGAATGGCTTGCTGGACCTCTTGGGATAGCCCCGATGCCTGGATCCAGGAGCAGCGTCGCATGACGATGGCCAAAGTCATGGCCCTGCTGGTGGAGTCCGCCGCATCACTGGCAGTCTGTAAGGCCGTTGCCGCCACTGCAGCGCCCTCCTGGGTGACAGTGGCAAAGTCCGCAGCTTGGTCTGGGGGCAACACTGGAGCAAACCTCTGCAGCGAGGACCACAAGTTGAGGTTATACCTCCCAAGGAGCGCCTGGTGGTTTGCGATCCTCAGCTACAGGGCCGCAGTAGAATAGATCTTGCGGCTAAAGAGATCTAATTTTTTACTGTCTTTGTCTTTAGAGGTGTTGCCCTGGCCGCCCTGCCGATCCCGCTGGTTAGCGGCTTTGACTACCAAAGTCCCCGGGGCAGGGTGGGTATACAAAAAGTCAAACCCTTCCTTGGGGACATAGTATTTTTGCTCAGCACCCTTGGAGGTGGGGACCACTGAAGATAGGGTCTGCCAGAGGGCCTTGGCTAATTACATGACCCTCTCATGTGCCGGCAGGGTGACTCTTGATGGCCCTGCCGACCCAGTTACCCCGAAGAGGGGGTCCTCCTCTTCGGACATCTCTTTTAGCTCGAGATTGAGGTTGCTCGCCACCCTTTTAAGAAGGTCCTGGTGAGCCTTGAAGTCGTAGAGGGGAGCCCTGTGGTCCCTGGCAGCCGCATCGTCCGGGGACAAGGAGGACTGCAGGAGGGGCCCCATGGAGGGACCCTCCTTGGGGTCCGAATCCTCGTCAGAGGGGCAGCCCTGGTCCGGCTGACTTGGAGGCGAGAGCACTGGCTGGGCCACTGAGGAGTGGACCGATGTAGTAGTCTGGCCCACCTAGGTACCCCATGGCCCCCAGTATGGCCACTGCCAAGGGCCTTGGGCCCACGCCGGAGCAGGCATCGGTGCCTGTTGGTTCGCCTCTAGATGGTGGCCCCGGGACCCAGAGCCACTGGATCTACGCTTGCGGCTCCTGGGTGGTGAACGGCCTCGAGACAATGATGACGAGGACGACCGCTGGTGCCGACATCTACGGTGCCGTCGGGGGGTCGAGCTGCTGCAGGAGCTGGATGATGCTCGCCTCCTCCGCCTCGAGCTCTTGCGGCGACGCTTCCCACCTCGGGACTGGGAGCGGTGCCGCTGATGTTGCCATGGTGCCGACCGCGAATGTGATCGGCTTTGCAGTGCCAAGGCAGTCGGTGCCGAAGCAGGCAGCGCGGCAGCAGCAGCTGGTGCCGAGGCAGTTGGTGCCGGGGCCATCGGTGCCAAGGCAGGGGGCACAGCGGCAGTTGGCGCAGCGGCAGGCTGCCGGTGCCAAAGCAGCCGGCGCCTTATGTGGTGCGGACTGCATGCTGGGGATCTCAACCGGTGCTGTCTGTGTGTCGGGCTGCGCACCGGGTCGGGGATCGGTGCCGAGCAGGGCTCTGTACCGGGGTATGAGAGCTGGAGCTGCAACCCCTGTGCAAGGTGGAACTGGAGTGGCGTCGCCTCGCGTGTGTACCTCTCAACTGCCCTCAATGCCGTGGCGTCAAGGAGCTTGACGACCCGGAGTCAGAGCTGGGAGGGGAGCCCGCACTCTCGACCCTCCTTGACCGTCTGGGGGAAGACCTCGACTCCTGTCTCCGCCACCCACTGGGGGCACCCAGCGTGGGTTTTCCCCGAGACACCTGTCCCGGCACCCTCGGCCGAGGGGGGGATGGAGGCGTGGGCATGCCCATGAGGGCACATGCCACCGCGAATACCTCCGGTGTCGACGGTCCCTGCAGGGGCGCTCCCCCACCCCCAGGAGTCAGGGGAGGCTCCCTGCAAGGAGATGCCGGTACCGGAGCCCTCTCCACGGCACGTGGCATCTCCTGGGTCACCCCTTGCTGTATCGGTCGCAGGGGGGAGTCCATGTGGGAAGCCTCGGGCCGCTTCTTTTTCTTCGGTACCAAAGGCTTTGGTATCGGTGCTGGCGGAGCGCTCCGCACTGAGGAGATGCTCGGTGCCACCGGAGATCGAGATGGTTTGGAGTCCGGACGGAGCGCGGACTCCATCAGTATTGCCTTCAGCTGGGCGTCCCGCTCTTTCTGGGTCCGGGGCTTGAAGGCCTTACAGATCCGACACTTCTCTTTTCTATGCTGCTCTCCGAGGAATCGGAGGCAGCGGTCATGAGGGTCACTCACAGGGAAAGCCTTTGCGCATGCAGTGCAGGCTTTAAAGCCGGTGGAGCCGGGTATGGCTCAACCGCGAGTCCCTAAGGGCAACTATCTAACTTACTATTAACTACTGAACTATCAACAACTACTTAACTCAAACAATGAACCATACTAGAATGCTAAAGGTGTGCTACTTGCTACAGCAAGAGGCAAACGTTCCAGCAACCGTCACAGGCGGAAAGAAGGAACTGAGGGCCTGCAGGGTCGGCAGCGCCCTATGTACCATGGAATGAGCGCAGTACTCAAGGGGGTGCCTGAGCCGACCCTACAGGGCTTGCTAAGGGGAAAAAAAGTTCCGGGAATCTGTGCACGGGGCGCGCGCACACCTATATTGGAATGGATGTGAGCAATCACTCGAAGATAGAATACGTATTTATTCAACAACTCTGCCATTTCTGCATTACTACTGATAATTTTACCATTTCCATCTATTCTTAGACATCAACACAAGTAATAAATGTTCTGGAGGCCATGTTTGGGGCTCAGTCACATCCATGTAACCCCGGGGGCTTTTAATTTTGCCCCCAGTGACACTCGAGCAAACCCACTGTCTTCAATGTGTCTGCATAGGTATATCTGATTGTCTGTCATTTAAATTTAGTTAATATACACAAAAATAAAACAAAACTGATCTCTCCGTGTCTTGGATGGATTGGCTCTGCAGGTCTAAGAGGAATTAAAAGTAGTAAAAACAGTTTAGCCACTGAATACAGCTGATCGCATTCTGAACAGATGTAGGGAGCAGAACTGTTGAGTAATGTGGTGTCATTACACAGTCACTTTTCTGAGTAAAAAGGCATTTGCAAATAAATTAAATCTGAAAACAGTGATAATAATTTTTCTAGGAATTAAAAGGGATATATAAAATATCTTAATGGGCTTCTCCTCTCCCAGTGGCTGGGCTGCAGCTGGGTGTGGTTTGAGGGACAAGCTGGTGAAATGGGAAATGGAAACAAAACCAA
The DNA here is from genome assembly GCF_026122565.2 of Emydura macquarii macquarii. NCBI lineage: Eukaryota > Metazoa > Chordata > Testudines > Chelidae > Emydura > Emydura macquarii. The sequence goes on along the minus strand of NW_027131105.1, from coordinate 1,618,331 downwards.
AATATTCTTGTGATGAGAGCTGCCACCTGTTGCCAGCTCTAGGAAGAGCAGGCACTGCTGTTTTAGGGCTCTGATGACATTGAAGTCAGTTGGATTTTTAGATAATCTGGTCTCACCTCATTCCCTCAAACATCCGTAAGGTGACAATAGATCAGTTTCTAAAAACAAAATTTATTTGTAACCAAAGAGAAATTTTGCATCAGTGATATCTCAGAATCACACAGCCAAAATTCTTAACCAGAAACAGGTTTCTGAGTGGGACTGACTCAATGGAAGTAAAGATGCCTGAATGAAACAGAAGAGCATTGCACAACATGTCTAGCAAATTGGAATGATTGTTCAGGAATAGTTTGTGTGAAAAACGGAGCCCCTATAATGTTAAGGATGAGAGAGCTTTTGGTAATCACTGCTTTAATTTATGTATCAAAATACCAAATGCACTGGAGGAAAAAAAAAGCACAATGGACTAATTTCATCTCTATCTACTCTCTCTGCCAGATTTGAACAAGTAAACTACACCCTCATGTACATGTCATATTTCCTAACATTTGTATTAAGTACTAAAAAGAAAACAAATATCCATGCTGAGTGTCCCTCCATAATATCTCATTTTATTAGTAAATTTCACATCTCAAAGTCTGTAAGAAACATTTGGCCTTTACAGTGTTAGGCGTTAGTCATGTTAGGCATTAGACATCTTCATGACATAACAGGTAATGCACAATAGTATGTTACTAAATTTTAATGAGAGAGTTTAGTAGGACATTCGCTGACATAGAAGATAGTGTTACTGTTCATGTATCGTGTGAGTTCACATTAAATATTAACTATGGGTTCCCAGGAAAAGAAAAAATATAGGGGCAGTTTCAAATTTGAAAATGAAGACTTCACACCAAAAAACCTATTTCTGCTTTTAAAAAAAAAATATTCAAGTTAATTAAAATGATTCCATTCATGAACTGGTGTAACCTGAAACAAGTGGCCAAGCAAATTTGTTAGACCAAAGAATTCAGAAACAGGCCCTGCAGCCCTGTAAACTGGTTTCAGACATATTACATCATCCGTTAAATAGCATTATGGCATCTCAAGACTCATCCCTGAAGTAGTCAAAACCCTTAAACTGTGATTTGTCATTTTCATTTACGTTTAAGGAATACTTCATCACCCTTGCCTAAAAGGTGCATAATTAGAGAGTGAAAAAAATTGGAGGATATTACCCCAGAATGTCAATTTCATCACTTTTCAGTGCAGAAGGTGAACATTGTGTTAGGATTCCCTTGCCCTCAAAAATACACCATATACTTTTGCTGAAGTGACAGACGGCCTTTACCTTTCTACATGACAATCTGAACTGGCTAATTGAAAATACATAAAATCAGAAAATGTCCTTTCAAAAGGATACTATTTGGCAATATCAAGAAGCGGTCCTTGCCCAGACACCAGAACACATTTGTTATGGTAACGTTTGAACATCCGTAAAGGACTGTGAGACATCACAACTTGGTCTTGTGAAATCTGTTTGGGATAAAATAGGAATTCAAATCACCTTTATCTTCACTAGAATGAATCACTAATTATGCAAATTGTATATCAGTTTGATAACCAGAAGTCATTACAGAAAATAACGCCACCCCTCACCCCTCTGCACACACACACCTCTGCTAAGGTTCATCATTCCATTTGTTCCCAAATTTCTTGGCCAGAACACTGTACATGATACATGGTGGAAAAAGCATTCCAATTCGTAGTTTACATGTGCACACACCTAGTCTCCCTTTTAGCTTCCAGAATTCCTGTATTCAGCATGAGCACAAATCATATTTTTCCCTCCTGGGTCTGCACAATCATCAGATTGAAGCACCTTTAATAGACAGAAAATGGGAGCCGAACTCAGGAATGCCTTGGTTCTAATCCTCAATCTGTCATCAGATTGCAGCATGGGCCATACCACATCACTACACCACTCTCTGTCTTAGTATCAATATCCTGTCCTTGAATTAGTATCAATATCCTGTCCTTGAATAAGTGGGATAATAATCTATTATTCCGCAGAAAGGCGTTATGATGAACCAATGTTTGTATTAACAGGGCTTTGAAGATGGTCAATTCTAAGGATTATTATAATACTTCAGTTCAGTATAACACCATACTATTTCAGGCTATTATTTTATGTGTGAACACATATATTGCCCATGGCCCCTATTTAAATGAGGATCACTGGAGAGTAAAAAAAAATCTTGTTCTAAACTTTAAACATTTATTTTAGCAGGATTCTAACATCCATAATCTGATTCACAACAAGCATTTTAATCCCTATGGCCAGAACTGCCCAGTGGCTCAACCCCTCCACATGTCATAGACTGGGACAGAAGGGTCTTGTGTAGAAAAGGGAGGTAGGAGCTAGGAGCAAGCTACCATCTTGAATGTTTATGTCACTGCAGGAGATCAGTTTGCATGAGCAGAATTTCATGCCAGCAGGGAATAGAGCTTCTAGTGTGGAACTCGTAGGCACATAATTATTCCCAAAATAGTAATGTATCCTTTGATTTGGAGAAATACTATTAGTAGTAGTTAGCAATAATAATAATGCTTTGCACATCTATGGTTCAAACCCAACCAAAGACAACCAGAAGAGCTAAAATGCATTTAATGCAAGATCTTTCCCTCATTATATTCCTTCCAACACAATTTTAAAACCTTTAAAAGAAGTTTAGGTTACTCACTGGCACATCCAAAATATGAGACAACTGATCAGCTTTCTTCTGGCGAAGGCAGTTCCCAGCATTGGTGACAAATACTACAGGCACCAAGAATTGTCCCTGAGAATTAACTAGCTTTTGAAAGGCCTTTTTTGCAGCAGGAATTGGAGTCTTTCCTCGTACCAGTACCCCGTCAATGTCAAAGAGGAAGCCAAAGGTAGGTACATTGGGCTGTAAAGAGAAAAAATATTTCATTATTTCCATCACCGCACATATTCAATAAATTACGGTATGAACAGCTCAAATCTAAACCAAGAAAAGCTCTTTGAACATCTGGAGTTCTGTGAATGTGTCTTCTCATTCCATGCACTCCTGCTTTAAGCCAGGTGCCACACAGATAAAACGAGTCACTGCAATACTTATTATGGTTATGGGAATACAATTGCCTACATTAGGGGTGCAAAAAGTTTTCCCTATCACAAGTCCCTTTTCACTGTCCAAATAAGTGTGACCTCCCTAGGGATTCTTACAAATAAGTTCCAAAATATTTCAGAACATTGGCCCAAATTCAGCAAAACCGACACAAGAAGATGTAAAGTACATACGCCAGAGCCAGTTACGTTTTTTGAGCCTGAGGGAGATTTACCCCTCTACAGAGAACATAAGTTGCATTTTTCTCTAACTCTGCTCTGAATATTTATCAGTATTTTGCACGTGTCTAATGAGAGACTGGTACTTTCCATTAGCAACAAAATAAATACAATACAAAGCAAACGTGGTTGTCATGGTGGGTGAGTCATGCTGCAAGGGCAGCAGAGTGTTCATTGTACACAACACTTAGATACTAAAGCTTTTCCTTGTGACGTTTACATCACCTGGTTCCCAGGCATGTTAAACTATAGCTTGGCAAATAGGGCTTCTCATTCTCACACCCCACTCTGCAGGTGCTCACCTTCCCGAACACAAGAAATACCATACTATAGGAGAAATTGGGCAATGCAGCCTTTTAAGGTTGCCCAACACTTCCCATTACAGGACCCTGTTTTCCATAGTTTATAACTTTCCCAACCTTCAGCCATTTGGACTGAAGTTTTCCATGCTGGGCGTCTGCCACAGACAGAAATTTTTCAAAAATTTCACCCAAAACGATTCAGCCATTCCAAGGTGGTTGGGGAAAAAAATATGTTGTTCATGTTAAAAAATTCTGGAGACCTGTTCTTTAAACAACTTTAGTGCCTCCCCGCTTTCAAGTAGGGACTTGAAATTTGGCAGAGGGTGGCCTATTGCTCAGGGATGTGCCTTTTGCTGTCCCTTTGAAAATGTGTTCAAATTACAAGCCTTTGAAAAACTGCAGTTCACACATGCTCAGATTTTAGCAGCTAAAATCTGAGAAGTGTCCTCATTGAGCATGCTTCATCCCCTCATGGCTCCTGTGTGAGAAGATTGCACAGCCAGCATCCCCACACACTCCCTCTAGCCCAGAGCTACAGGGATAAAGCCAGACTTCCTCTGAAATGGCTGCTCAGGCTCGGCACTGGAAGTGAGAGCAGGGAAACTGTTTCACCCTGTGCTCTCAGTGACACCAATCCTTCATGCTGGTTCAATTTCAGGGGAAGCCAAAACTGTGTGTCAGTTTTTATTTTGCCTGAATCAGTTTATCGCATTCTTAAATCTACCAGTCCCCAGGTATAAGATAATTGGAAAAAGGCTGCTTAAGAGGTCATTTAGGGGTAATATTCCAGAAAATAAGGAAGAATCCTAAATAGCTGAGATCCCAGGTAAATCAGGATTCAAGACTCTTGCACAAAGTGAAGTCTCAACCTGCTCCACCTCACAGCTACCAGAAACCTCTCTCAATCTCCATGCTACCTACTCTCCCTTTGCTGCCAGTTACTAACTCACACAATCAGTCTGGAACGGGCAAATGGAAAGAGGGCAGGGGTTAGGAAAACAGCTAAAGTAGATGGCAAAGGATGTCAATGCTGGCAAAAGGAGATGGAGAGCTGAGAAGCTGAGGATAACATCTTCCACATTGTGAAATTTAATGAAGAGTGGGGTACTTCTCACTGCTCTAAGCTGTAAGGTTTGTGTAGGAGAATTTTTTGACATTTTTGTATTTAACTTCTTAACCTTAACACACTATTTTGCACAGGGAATATGCTTATTCTTTCATTGATGTGCAAGGCAGATATACATTTTAAAGCTCCTCCATAACAAGAGAACAGATCCATACAGGCTGGAAGATGTACTTTGCTTGTCAAGTAGATTTTTCTTTCAGTGGTTAAGATAAAAATCCTTCTGATTGGCTAAATAAAATTACAAGATTTCCAGAGCCTTAAGAATAAATTTCTTTCAACAATCAGGAAAAAAAAACCTGACAGGCTGAAGCTAGGTCATACTATATATACTCTCCCAAGGCTCAATCCACAGTACCATCTTGTAATAACAACCCTACATTTATACATGCAGGCAGAAGAGTGTGGGAGAGGATTAGGGTGTTGTAATATATTGGCAACACTAAAGTGTTTGTTGCCTTCTCTTCCTCTTGAATCTTCTCCCGAGATATACTATTTCCCCAAAGTGATACCAGGTTTGAAGATATACATTTTTTATAATTCTAAATTATTTTGAAATAATGGAAACTGAAGTAGTTGCTTCTGCAGGGAAAGAGGACCTCTTGCCCCACACCTCATCCTGCCAGTCCTACCATCTAAATTGCACCTAAACATCATCCCACATCTAGTCTGAATGATTACGTCAGGCCTGCTCCCAGATTATCCTACATACTGAAGTGCAGGTAGGTGAAGGAATTCCTTGTCACAGAACAGGCAAGAATTCTTAAGCTAAGTGACAGCAGAATTTATGTAAAAGAAAAGCTCCTGAAACCATGACCACCTCTCTTTTTGCATGACTCAAAAATCGACTCTTCATAACTTCAAAACCTATTTTGTTGTATAAAATTCAAAGTTAATTCAGATCTAGACTAGATTAACTTTCAAAAGTGCTGCAAACAGCTAGCAATAGAATTCTGGAGATTTTGTGGACTTAGGTTCTCTCTGCAGAATTTGCTGTTATCACCAGACTCTAAAGAAAATGAAGTACAGTCTTCTGGGTTTTCACAAATTGATTCCCTGCTATCAAAAACTTGATTCCCTGCTATCAAAAACTGCTGCCTTAGAGGAAAAAATGCCCACTTTAATTTCAATATACTGATAACTGCAACATTTTACAGGGTAAATGCCAACATTTCATTTAAAAACTGGTTTGGCAAAAGCACCCTACTTGAGTAATTACTTCCTTGATTACAAGACATGGTACTAATTTACAGTCTAGGTGTTCTTCAAAGTGCACATTCCCCATGATCATACAAATAAACTTTCTCAAAGCACTTTAATATGCCAGTCAACCACCACACAAGTACTGGAGTGAGATAAAGATAGCAATGTTGAAATCTTTAATACAGCAACATCTCAAAATTTCACAAGTAAAATCTTTGATAAGTGTGCCTAGAGAACAAGATTAAAAAGGAAAAGGGAATGGGGAAAGTCAGTTGTAAAGCAAAGAATTCTGATTTATTCAAAGTTAGATTTTGCTGTATAAGCTGCCTGTTGCTAAATACATAGAAAGAGCATATATAAAAGTACTGAATATCCAAGACTGTAAAACTATAAATTTTATTAGTTTAATTTTTCTTTCCAAAACACGAGAACTCTCTCCTGACAATGCTTGATTTCAAGAGCATGATCAATGTCTACTTCATCAAGCAATACTATGAGAACAAAGAGGGGAAATACATACCATGATATTCAAAAAGCACATGAGAAAATTTAGGTACAGTACTTAGTCTCTTTCTTTTGTTTGTAAGATCAAGTGAGCTATGCAAAAACAGACTGCAGTCATAAGACTGGCACACAGAAGCCTGCTTTATTAGCAAATAAATCCTTAATCTATTTGTCAGATTGTTTGCCAAATCTCATGATGGGTTTTTTGGAAGCTTTAGATAATCACTGCCTTATGACAGGTAGAACTATAGCAGCCCACCAGTGGATGAAAAAGGCTATGTCTTCAGTTGGGAAGGCTCACCAAGTGTGGCAGATATTGGCAAGGGAAAAGCAAATTACATTTTTTACGTAAGGAACCCACTTAAATAAATTAGGCTAACGACTTAAAAAGTGAATTAAATAGCAGCTGAAGCACTGGTTTTCTCTGAGTAAGATGATGACAATGGGAGCACAGTTGACTAAACTCAACCTACTTAAAGTTATGGTTGCCAAAGGAGTTGCTTTGGGCCATTTTATACAGCATTTAAAAACCACTGTTTCCACTGAAGACTCAAATTAGTTGCTAACACTGGTGAAAGCAATGGTTCAGTCTGTAACACTCCTTCCTCAACCCTAATTCTGCTCCAAAACATTTAGGATTAGACACTTGAATAGTTTTTTGGCTGAAGGTTACTTCTGGCTACACACCCAAATATAGCTTCTCTTCATGCTTTCTTCAGCTCATCAACTAATAAGTTCTAACAAATTTACTTACATTCTGGTTTTGACAACTCATTTAAAGATAGTAATTTCAAAGAGGCATTGGTTTCTCTTGCTTTGTTTTGAGGGGCTTCTAAAGACAGAATTAGTGAATAGAAAGTAGACAGCAATTCGATTTTTGTCTCTCTCTCTCTCTCTCTATTGGTTTTCTAGATCCCTTAGCCTCATGCACAATGGCAGGATTCTTAAATCTCCCACCACAGCACTAACATTAGTACAGTTCCACCAGTGATAGCAATAGCAGGAGTAAAGACAGCAGCAAATGGCCACTGGCATTTTTACCACTATGTTGCTTAAACCTTTTCTGAGCAGAAGCAGATGACAATAGTAGAAATGCCAACGGTTGAGCTACCCGGGTGTTTCGACTTCCCACTTAGGGAGCTGTGTGATTGACCATGCAATGCTGGGAGATTTCATGAAAAATGCCTGTGCAGACATTGTTGTGATTGCAAAACTATCTACTAGCTTTTCTAAACTCTATAAACTTCTTCTTCCCTATCCATCTACTCAGCTCTCTTGACCACTCACTATCCGCTTCTAATACTAACTGACCTGCTCTGTCTCCACCCCAATATAGTGAAAAAGAAAATAACCACTTGCTTTGTACTTCCCCATCCCACCTAAGTCACTGAACCATTACCTCTCACTACTGCTTTTAGACTTTCGCTCTCTCTTTAGCTTAAGAGTGTCTGTGTTAAGCACACTGTATAAAAGTAAGATTATATAAGCAAATAGAAGGAAAAAATAAGAAAAAATGTAAATGAATGTTTTGGAAGGCACAGCAAAGCTATTGTCTTGAAATGTATGGCGATTGTAGGGTCAAAATTTGAAAATCCCTTGATTTATACAGAACATCAATACCTTGTAGAGCAGCATTCCAGAGTCACAAGTGTGATTTTATACAATCTATAAAAAAGGGAATAAGGACAACCCAAGGAATTACAGACCAGTCAGTTTAACATCAGTACCTGGAAAGATAATGGAGCAAATAATTAAGCAATCAATTTGCAAACACATAGAAGATAATACAGTGATAAGTAACAGTCAGCATGGATTTGTCAAGAACAAATCACGTCAAACCAGCATACTAGCTTTTTTGACAGGATAACAAATCCTGTGGATAGGGAGGAAATTGTAACTGTGGTATATCTTTACTTTAGTAAAGTTTTTGATACTGTCTCGCGTGACCTTTTCATAAACAAACTAGAGAAATCCTATAAGCCAGTTGGTGCAATACTGGTTGGAAAACCATTCCTAGAGAGTAGTTATCAATGATTTACTGGTCAAGATGGAAGGGCATATCACGTGGGGTCCGGCAGGGATCAGTATTGGGTCTGTTCAATATTTTCATCAATGATTTAGATAATGGCATAGAGAGTACACTTCTAAAGTTTGTGGATGATACCAAGCTGAGAGGGGTTGCAAGTGCTTTGGACAATAGAATTAAAATTCAAAAATGATCTGGATAAACTGGATAAATGGTCTGAAATAAACAGGATGAAATTTAATAAGGACAAATGCAAAGTACTCCACTTAGGAAGGAACAATCAGTTGCACCCAGACAAAATGGGAAATGACTGCCTAGGAAGGAATACTGTGGAAAGGGATTTGGGGTCATAGTGGATCACAAGCTAAATAGGAGTCAACAGTGTCACACTGTGGCAAAAAAAAAAAGCAAACATTCTGGGATATATTAGCAGGAGTGATGTAAGGAAGACACAGGAAGTGATTCTTCCATTCTACTCTGTGCTGATTAGGCCTCAACTGGATAATCGTGTCCAGTTCTGGGTGCCACATTTCAGGAAAGATGTGGACAAATTGGAGAAAGTCCAGAGAAGAGCAAGAAAAATTATTAAAGGTCTAGAAAACATGACCTATGAGGGAAGATTGAAAAAACTGAGTTTGTTTAGTCTGCAAAAAAAGACTGAGGGAGGACATGATAACAGTTCTCAAGTACATAAAAGCTTGTTACAAGAAGCAGGGAGAAAAACTGTTCTCATTAACCTTTGAGGATAGGTCAAGAGGAAATGGACTTAAACTGCAACACCATGGTTTAGGCTGAACATTAGGAAAAGCTTCCTAACTGTCAGGGTAGCTAAGAAATGAAATAAATTGCCTAGGGAGGTTGGGGAATCTTCATCCTTTGAGATTTTTAAGTGTAGGTTGGACTGACACCTGTCAGGGATGGTCTAGATCAGTGGTTCCCAACCCTTGGCCAAAAGTTGCCCACGAGGGCTTTCAAAATGGCCCATGCTTCCCTCCCACTGGCTGTAGAAGGGAGCTGCTGTTGCCTGAGGACCAGGTGGAGCACATTGCCACGGTGCTGAAAGACGGTACAGGCTCCTTGCTACAGCCCAGGGGAGGGGAGATCAGTGCTCCCCTCCCCTGGGCTGTAGCAGGGAGCACAGCAAAGTGCTGTGGGACTCTAGGTGCTGGAGTCCCTGCTGGAGCCAGAGGGAGGGGAGATCAGCGCTCCCCTCCCCTGGCTTCAGCAGAGAGCAAAGCGCTCCGCCAGGGTCCCTAGGCGCTGGGTCCCTGCTGGAGCCAGAGCAAGGAAAGCACAGATCTCCTGTCCCTCTGGCTATAGAAGGGAGCTACTGCCTAGGGACCCAGATAGAGTGCAGGGTTCTCTGCTGCAGCCAGGGGGACAGAAGATCCTCCTTGCTGAACTCCTTCCCGCTGGCTGCATTGCTGGGGGGGAGGGGGTAGAGGGAGGGCGAGTGGTGTCCTCCTGGCAGAGACTGGTGCCCTTCAGGGTTATAAAAATCATATTTGTGGCCCTCGAGCCAAAAAGGTTGGAAATCACTGGTCTAGATAATGCTTGGTCCTGCCTTGAGTGCAGGGGACTGGACTAGAAGACCTCTCGAGGTCCCTTGCAGTCCATTGATTCTATAAGTTGCAATTAAGTTCTCATTATAAGTCTGATTTTGCTGCCCTCCATCACCAACTAAAAAAAAAGAGAACAGCAGCCTCAAAACTGAGAGCTGGATCAAGGTAGATTTTCTTCTTCAGATATCTGAAGCGACTAGAACAAGAGCATTCCAAATCGTAACGCTTCAGAAATAGAGATGTTTGAATTTCAAAAATGACTTTTTAAACCAATTTTCAGCATGACAGAAAAAGGAGAGAGGTAACTTAATTCATTGTATTAATCTTGTTGAGATCTAGCGCACAGAACAAAAATTAGCTAATCTAAAGTCTAATTTTGTAAGTCAATATTTTAAATAGGAGCTTGAGTTTGGTCCATCGGGCTCTGGTGAGCTACTTTTGCTGGTCAGCTCCAGAGACCAGATCAGGAAAAAGGCGGGCAACAGGAGGCGGCGCTCTTCATTCCCTATACACAGCCTGCTTCCCCAGTCCCATCCCACCCCAAATCTCTAACTCCTCAATGTTTCCCCTTCTTTCCTCCAGCAAATGAGAAAACAATTCCTATGAATGTTTATCAAGGAACATATACTCTCATGGCACAATTTAAATATTAAATAATTACAAACAGAAATCCACCGGAAGGCCACATTTATAGCTTAGGTATCAGAAGCAGAAGGAAATGTTTAAAAAAAAATAATAATAATAATAATTCTGCCGTGGTGCTCATCCATGTCATCTCCTCTTCCCTTAACGATTGCCCCTTTCTTCTCCATGACCTCTAAGAGTCTCAGTTGGGCAAACCACTGTCACCCACCTTGTTTCCTTAGTACATGTGGAAAACGTACACCCATCCTCAACCTTCCCTGCCAGTCAGTTTACAAACTACACTTTATAAAATATCTGAGTTGCTCCAATTTTCCGGTATCTATCTTATCACCTTTCCAACTATTTTCAAATCTAGAGTGACAACATTTTTTCAGTTTTGTCTTTCAGTCTCTTCACATATGCTTTTTTAAAAATTTAACTATTTACATTCTCTAAATATTGTGTTGTGGTACATTTTAAAAGCCAATTTAATCAGATTATTAAGTGTTTTAAATATAAAGACTTTTATGTGTATCCATGAATTAAGTGGCCACCACTGTGCCCCTATACTAACTTACTGACAAACATGCACCTATACAGCACCAGATGAGTTCAGATGCAAGTTCCAAGACCAACATCAAGGAGAGCTGAAGAAAAAACTAACAATCTTGTCTGGAGATGATGACAGGCAGAAGTCTACTCACATGCCCTTACCCATTACGATAAAAAATAAAAACCCTAATACTTTGCTCTTCTGGCCAAGAATAAAACACCAAACACATCATTTCTCACCTTCGGTGTATACAGTTTTGCAAGATGGCAGGCTTTCAAATATTTTGAAAAAGGACAATGTTGGACCAGTGCTCAAGAAACATGTCTGTTTTTAGTTTTTTTAAAGCATCTATGTGTAATGGTAACAACTAAATCTGCACCACTGAAACTGTGTTTATGTAACAGATGTATCTAAGATGATGGCCAGACAGCATGTATTTTGAGCAAAAAAAATATTTTGTTTTGTATTTTGTTCAGCATTCTAGAACAAATTCAACTACAACTCACAGTAGATTTTTGCAGACTTAACTTCCATTTATTACATTTAAACCATAATGAATTTGTACAAAAATCTGCGACTATTCACTCATGCACCACCATGCTAATAGTTACTAGGAGCACAGAGGGAGCGCGAGACAGGGAGCCAACCCCATTGTTGTGCTGTCAGAATAATTATGATTCCCACCATAGAAGCATGCTTATGTACGATTCCTATCACCTCTAGCATGGCATTACTGTTTGGCATCCTATTTGAAGACCAGACTGTGAAAGTTTGCAAATAAGGCTCTCTCAAGTACTTATGCTTCACTTCCACATATCTGTGTTTGAACAAGAATACATCTCTCAGTTTTATAAGCCTTTCTGTGTGTCTTTGAGTAGAAGTATTTTGCTTTGCAGTTCTTATTCCCTGGATGTTTATGGAGCGCATCAAAATATGACAGAAGTATAACAGAAAAGGTTTTCATTACCATGTAATTAAACATTTCATTATTTTCCATCAATTTCCACGGTTTACAAAAATGATTAGAATATTCCTGTTGCTTGAAAAATTAAATTCTTACTTTAGCAGAAGAGATGATTAATAGTTTTGCTAATCCAAAACGGATACCATCACTATCAACAGGGCGCCAGCAAACAGGATTTTCGTTATTCTTGCCTATCACCTACTCCGGTTACCTTCAGTCTACTATGGGCATCATTACAGCGTCCAGCAGTATCTACCGTGAGGCACCATCCCAAAGCTTCATCAACATACATCGTGCCTGACAACGGCAGCATTCATTATTACAGGAGCTTTTATCCCCAGGAATGAACTGCTCGTCCCCAGGGCAGCACCCGCATGGCAAAGAGGGAAGAAACCCTCCAGACACGTGCACCCCAGGAGCATCTCTGTCCTCGGGACGCTGCGAGACAGGCACAGACACGGACGGGCCCACTTCGGATTCGAACTGCTTCGGTTCTACTCCGGTTCCCCTCCGAGCCACGGTAAAGCGCAGCCAGCCGGGTGGGACAGAGCTGGCCCGAGCTGCTGGCCCGGGCACCCTCCGGCCACCCCTCATCTGCGCGGGGAGCGCCCGACACAGCGCCCGCCCACTCGCTCGCTCGCCCGCCCCCCCACGGACCGGTCCCGGCTCCCCCGGGCCGCCCAGCCGAGGGATGCAGCGAGCCCCGGGGTGCGGAGGAGGCCGTGACGCCTCGCCCGGCTCTGCTCCAGGGGCGCCCCCGAACGCCGCTTCCCGGTTACCTGGGTGCCGCCGCTGCTCTCCCCCGGGGGCGGCGCGGCGAGGCCGGCGGCGGCGCTGCACAGCCCGCGGAGTGCCGGGGGCCCGGCCGACCGCCCCCGGAGGCAGCGGCGGAGCGGCGGCAGCGCCCTCCGCATGGCCCCCGAGAGCGTGTGCGGGGGCCCGCCGGCCGCCCGTGCCGAAGAGTCGCCGGCACAGCGGCTCGAGCCCTGTCCCCGAGCCCGAGCCCAGCCCACGAGCACGCACGCCAGCGCTCAGGGGCGAGGCCTGTCCATCTGGACACGCCCCCTTGCGTTGACCACCCGGCGGGGCTCACCACCCACCCCGCCCACGCCGCGGAGTGCTCGCCTCTTAACCCCAGCCCAGCGCAACCGGGCTCCTGCGCCGGGCAGAGCCCCGCCCCACAGCTGACGAGGGTCGCCCCTCAGTGCAGCTAGCTCAGGTGGGCTGCTCCTGTGACTGACAGGCGGCTGTAGCCCTCTGGGTCACAGGATATTAGGGAGACAAGGTGGGTGAAGTAACAGCTTTTAGGGGACTAGCTGCTGCTGGTGAGCGAGAACGAGCAGCTCTTCTTCAGGTCGGGAGAGGGACTCCCAGCCTCACACCAACATGCAGGCACCTATTGCAAACAACGAGGCAAGGATGAATAGCCTGTTAACACCCTTGCAGTCAGAGGACAAAAAAGGATTAAGGCAGGTCTACACTTAAAACACTTGCAGGGTAGCCACAGGGCTGTAGCGCTCAACTGAAGATGCTCTTGTCAGCGTAGTTATCCACCTCTGTAAGAAACAGTAGTTATGTTGATGGGAGAAACTCTCCCAGCAACATGGCGCTGTCTACACAGTGGGTTAGATAGGTGGATTTTTCACACACCCCAAGTAACGTAGTTATACCAATATAAGTCTATAGTGTAGACCTGGCTGTAGGGGGTTACTGATTGTTGTAGCAAGCCATAAATCCAGTGCCTTCAATCCATGATTTTTAGTGTCTAGCAAAGTAATGAATTTAAGGTCCCAGTGAAATTAAAAGTAACTGTCCATGGGGACCAGGACACACCAACTCAAAGCAGCACCAGACCCTGCCAGAACAACAGATGCAAAACCTGCAGACATATCAAAACTGCTACTATGATCAACACCTTCTACAACACACTTTTCATGATTCACAAGTCCTACACATGCCCATCACAACGTATGGTGTTCAAATGCACTAAATGCCCCAATAACTATGTGGATGAAACAAGATAATCAGTACATGCTTGAATGAACTCACACAGGACAATTATAAAAGACAAACGCCCCATCACCAGTGGGAGAATGCTTTCCATAAACCGATCCCTCTATATCTGACCTATCAATCCTCATCCTCAAAGGAAACCTGCACAACACTTTCAAAAGGCGAGCCTGGGAGCAAGACATTGGATTTAAACAGTAAATTTAAACTAAATCTATTCCACCTTGCATTTTGCTGTGATGCTGGGAGTACCTTTCCCAGACCTGAAGAAGAGCTCTGTGTGGCTCGAAAGGTTGTCTCACACACAGAAGTTAGTCCAATAAAATCTATTACCTCACCCACCTTGTCTCTCTGGCACACAGATGTCATGCAGCTCTGCCTGCTTCACGCTGTCAGTGGCACCCATGCTGCCCGGGGTCACTGGCTATGGGGCCACTGCATTTCAAACATGAGATCAAGATGCCTGGTGCAGACTCATCACCATGACATCTGTATATGTGTGAAAGCATGAAAGAGGTTCTCCACTCTCAGCTCCTGCACAGATCAGGTGCAGGACAGACCTGTTTGACCTAGGCGACAGAACAAAACCAGACTTGTGTACAGGTGGTAATCTCCTTGATAAACCACAGACATTCTGTACTTGCTTCAGTGGTAATATAGTGCCTATAGTGGTAAGCATTATACAATAGATGCAACAAAGCACAGGACTTATGAGGCTTCCATGGAGTACTGTGTGCCGATAAGACTCTGGGTGCTGTCCAGTGCTCCAGCTACACTGGTGAAAAAGGCAATAGTGCAATTGTCAAATGAAGATGTACCCTAAGACTTTGGCTACACTAGCTAACTTCATAGCTGTTCTTGCCACTAGCAGTTGCATCACTGTAAGCTGTAACCCAAACAGGATGCAGGCATTTTTACTACACTGGTATCTGCAGATAAATACCACCTATGGAGTTTGCAGCCTAAGAAAACATTCAGCATAAAAGAACAAAGCTGGTGCCAGCCACAGCTGGTATCTGAGCACCTGGGAACTGATATTCTGCTCAAGTCACTTCTGAACAGGGATCTGCTCCTCAACAGGGGTTCAAGCAGCAGCCACTATTTGCATTTTACCATCACACTCTTACATCACGCCTTTTTATACATCTATTTAGTCCTTTCCCTGTTGCACTGCATGGTGGAGCTTACTGTATATATTTTTTTACTTTGCCTTTTCTGCCACTTCCTCTCAGCCTAATTGTTTAATCATTTTGACATGTGTTGGTGCTTCCCTCTCCTTCCCATTTTGCTGCCATCTCACTTCACTTTAACATGTTTTCATAGATTTTTGCCTCTTCAGTTTTATCCTTCCCAACCATTTTATATTTTCTTTTCCTTTTACCTGTGTTACCATTTTTCTTTCATTTCCTAGCATCTTTCCCCTTCTGTTTCTTTCTATTCTCTCCTTCCTCTATTATTAAATAGGTATACTATCACAGTACTGCCAACACTAAAGTTCAAAAGTCTGAATTAGACAACCCCCAAAACCATGCAATTTTTAAAAAAGTGGTTTTGGTCCCACTGTCCACCTCCAGCACGTGACACAATTACACCTTCTGTAAACTTATATTGAGGCAATGGTGGCCCCTGATGCAGGAGTTCTCACTAGAAAATAACCAGAATCAGGGCCCCATTATGCCAGAACAAACGCAGAATGCCCCTGCCCTGAAGAGTTTACAATCTAGTGCAAAGCATGATGGTGAGTTTGTGACATGGAAGCTGGAACTGGGTCTCACCAAACTCACTTCATATAGGGGCTATCGAACATCCGTTAAATGGGAACAACTGTTCAACTCTGCTGAGCTGAGAATTCAAATTGGTGACCTACAGGTGAAAAGCTCTGTAGCTCACTGTCAATATCCCAAGGTATCTGATCAACTACAAGTGCTAGTTTTATACTGTCAAGAATGAGGCTTGCTATCCAGAAAGATAAGCTTATTAAGTAAAGTTCTGACTTTTTGGAGCTTAGACAGGTAGAGTCTTGCACTCTCTGAATTCACAGGCGAGACCTCCAATACATTGCTCTCCCTCCCAAACCATTAAGTCTGCAAAGCCAGATTCTTAAAGGAACAGGTCATATTAAACAAATATAAATAATAAAAATGCAACAGTAAAACAAATACTAGTTGTGCAGCCTCCAAATTGATAAATAAAATGTTTGCAATACAAAATAATTCAAACAATCACTCCAGGGTCCTTCACTATAATGCATAGTATTTTTTTTTCACTCCCACATGGGTCATCATCTTTGACTCTACAACCTGAATTCCCTGGGTTAGACAATCTATGCTGTGTACACATGTAGACACATGCTGTGCAAAAATTTCTTCCCACCCCCTCCGCCTTTTATTTTTTTGCTTGCCATTGAATTAGTGACCCATTCTCTTAATAAAGAAAAGCATAAATAGGAAGGACTGGTCCATTTTCACCAAATTCTTCATACTCTTAAAAATACCTCCAACTTCTCCATAAGAGTTCTCCTGAAAGGCATGGACATTGAATTAAGCAACCTTGATAAGTGGGGGATAGCAACTGGGCTGTGACTGTTCTAGCATGCTTGAGATCAACAGAATGGTAGCAGAGAAAGGGATGATGAGACAAGAAAGGGAATGGTGGTCTGAAGTAAGGGAACAAAGGAAGGAGGGTCAGGTTAGATAATAGACAAGAGTAATAGATGGGGGAATGGTAAGTATTTGGAGCATGTTGGGTGGAAACATGAAGTGCAAAGGCACCACCCGGTGCTGATCACAATAGTAAAGTTGACTGAGCAGCAAAACTAATCATAATTTAAAGAGACTGGAGACAGGAAAGGAAACTAGCCATCTGGAAGAGGTGGAAGGCGGTAAGTGATGATAGCTGGTAAACAGTCAAGGAACAGTTCATAGCATGTACTACTAAAGAATCTACAGTATGGCCTGCAGTCATACCTGCAATGCACTTCACAACATTCACAGGTGGAAGTTCTGGCAGAGCCAAAAGGAAAAAGCTGGTGTGAGCAGCACTAAAAGGGTATTTGTGGGTTCTAGACTGAGAAATTCACAATAGCTCAGGTCATAAGATTACTCCATTTCTGTTTGGTATCATTAGTCAGTAGAAGATTAATATGCTAACTGATGGAAGGAAAGTGTTAATGCAGATGAAGGATGTCACATCAGTACCCCGCTGGCAAGAAGAACATGAACAACAAATAATGGTGCAGAAATCCTATTAAGGACTTCTAGCTCTCTCATTCTTATTGGTATAGTAATGAAGGCAAGGGAAGGTAAAGCGTCATAGTGGAGCCATAGAAGCATGCTAAATAAATTTGCTAAGCAAAGTCTCTAGAGAGAAGGAAGCAAAAAAAAAATGAGACCAATTTTAAGTTGTCAAGGACTTTAAAGTGGAACTGAGTTAAGGAGGGGATAGAGAGTTTAAGGCATTATATACACACACAAGCAGGCAAAAGAGTGAGTATCCTAGGAGGCCAATTGATTAGCATGCAAGAGGGGAGAGTCTCTCAGAATGTCATTTATCTTCTGTATCTGCATTTCAGAAGGGAATGCAAAACTACTTTCCACCCCCAACTTCCCCATGTTATACTTAACGCAAACAAAAATGTTATGGTAATTTTTTGTTCAACAAAAATTGATGGGCTTGAACTTTAATTTTATACTTTATCATGTGAGATATAGCCATGTGGTACCATGACTGGCCAACACTAATGTAATTTTATCTAATTAAGTCAGCAGACATCTTAAGGGAAGGCATGTGCGCAATACAATAATTTAGAACACACATTTGGCACCAGACTATCTGCAGGGTTTCATGATCAAAGGCATAACCAGAAAGCATTCTAGACTAGGGAAGACCAATTAGAGGGCCCAATTTTGGAACGTGTGTCAACAGTTCCATTGGCCTCACTGGAACTACTCACATAAATAAGGGTTGTGGGATGAGGCCCAGAACTACTGTGAATGATCAGAAATACACCTGAGGAGGTAGGCGAATTTGCTGAAGGTTTTGAATCCTAAGTGTAGGAATACGGGGGCTACAGGATCTTTCCAGACATAATCTGGAATAATTTTAACAATCAGTTTATTTTGGCAAGTCCTTCTGGTCTCTCTTCCTTCTTCCCAGGATAGTAGGATTTGGGGACTGGGACTGACAAGGCTATCATAAGCTGTCTGCTATTTTACCAAACTCTATGAGCCCCATTAATGGCTCCTTAATGCTGAGAGGAGAAACTGGCTCTTTTAGTACCCCCCTCTCACATTTCCCTTAGCTCAGGTTCAGGAATCTTAGTTGATCGAATGTTGCTGGTCCATAAATATGGGTGCTATAGCACTTCTGTACTCAGCATGCTCTCTTAAAGGGCCTATTTGTAAGCGGTATCCTGAGATTCATTCTTGCTAGCCAAGGAGGCTTCAACACAGGAGCCCTGAGGAAACTGTATTGGCATCTGTCTTGTGTAGTAAAGGAGACAACAGCTCCTATCTGCAAAGCAACAAAAACCTAAAGAAAATAGGTTATCAGCCAAAATTGACAGCATCATACCTTCCTTAGTTATCTGCTCAGGCATATTTAAATATTAATGTAGGCCACTCCTCAAGAGTCAAACAGGTATTGCTAATCACCCTGCCCTTCCTGTATCACTAAGTGGAAGACAGGTCCCAGCATGGAAGAGATTGATAACCATGACTAAAGAATTGCAGTAGCTATAACCTTCATACGGCCTAACAATCAAACAATGTGCAATGGTTGCATTCTGTAATGTCACAAACAGGAACCTACTTAGGAGGTTCATTTCTCCAGAAGATGAGCAGCTTTTCACAGACTCCTAAGGCCCCTTAAATGATGTACTCTTTGCTCTCCACCTCATGGCTATGTTCAGTGGGATGTTAATACTATGTTTTTTGCATAAATTGAACTCTTATGAGCAAAAACTGTGCAAAGGCCTGAAAGAGCTGTGAATGTCTTTAAATGGACATGAAAGGGCTATATTATTTAATGTTATAACATGAATACTTATGGTGCTCATGTCTCCCATTCATTAACCTTCTACAAATATTACCATGACTTTCCAAACAGTGTTCTTTGCAGAGAAAAGAGGGGGAACCAAATTAAACAAACTTGCTGAACAAACTGGTTTAGTCAAATCTTGGTCATGAGCCTAGAGTCAGTCAAATGAACTCAATAAAGTAAGACATTAATGCAACAGACTACCTAGAATTATGTTCTATAATTGCATATAGTATCTGTTTAACACATTAAAACTAAGTGAGCTTTCTTCAGTTGCCAAGTGGAAATAACACTTTTCTGCAGCTGTTCTTCTTCTCATGATCCATTTTCAAATTTCTTCTGAGAAAACATCTTTTCTCTTTACCTCTTATTTGCTCTCATTTTACCTTAATATACTGCATTTCCAAGTGTTTGGGGATAAAAATCATTGCATATAGCAATTTTCATGAAATACTTGAGTCATGTTGCCAAAACACATGGAAGCCTGTTACATAAACCAGGTTATGATGTAACAAACACGACTCTGAAAATACCTGAGGTCCTTATAGGCTTCATTGACCCTATTTAATGCAGTTTTAGACTAGAGTATAGCATGGACATTGCACAGGATCTTGGTGGTAGGTTTTAGTGGAAATGGACAAAAAAAAATTATTTTTTTTTAAATCAGGTGTTCATGTTGCCTTTATTGCCATTGAGCATAAGATGGTGTTGAGAAGTTGCAGACCCTCTGTTTTAATAGCTCCATTTTCAGAGAATCCAGAAGTTAGCACTGAGCAATTGTTCATCTGCTCCAAGGGCTCTCTCAAGCAGGTACTGCGGTTCTCTGTCAATCAGCCTGTTCAACACATATGAGGCTGCCAGGAAAATTAATGAGGTGGTACAGGCTGACGGGCTTTCAATATGCAGGTCATGCACAGCTTTACATTTTTTTCAATGGACTGATATGGTAACAGCTGATGGTTCTTACCTCAGTGCCTGACCAGGATCAGAATTAAGATTAGGGCAAAATGACAAAAACTCAATCCAAATAAAACTGAGCTTATGCTGGCTGGCTAGGGAAAAGACTCAAGAAATACTGGTAGTATTATCAACTCCTTTGATTGAGAAGGATGTGTACTTGTTACTCAGGTTTCCAATTTATGTGTTGCTGGATTCTCTGCTTCTACTCAGATTCTCTACTCTTCTTGTAGGTCCAGAAACAGCAGTAGTGACCCTGAGTGCTTTTATTTTTTTAAAACAGCATCTATACTGGAACCTCATTACAGTAATCCACACCTTTGCCACCTTCGGACAGATTGTTGCAATGCCATATACAGGGGCTACTTTTTAATACTGTCTGGAAACTTTAGCTAGCACAGAATCTGCCTGTTTGTTGAACACTACATTTCTCAACACTATGCTCTGTGAACAGGAGTAACTTCCAATTAGTCTCCATTCCTATATATTTTAAGATATTCATGTTTTATAGATTTTTAAAACTAAATAGTTTGGGTACCTTAGAGATTGTTTCTTGTCATATGTTACAGCAGCCAAGAGCAGCTGGTGATGAGAAAGTTAATAGCCCTCTGGCTAAGGGACTTCCCTTCTCTGGTGGAAAGAACACATTCTTTTAAGTCAGACTGAAAACAATACAGAAAAAAATTAGTTTGTATAAAATGCTTTATTAAAAATATCCAAGTAACTTATTACAAAGGTGAAAAAAATATTTACAATAATTGCTGAAATATCCAGCACTCTAGCAATCCATCCAGGAACAGTCATGAATCATAAAAGGAGAAGAACTTTAGACATACTACAGGAAAATTGCACTGTTTGGGCAGAGAATTGAGCGTTTAGTTTTAGACTGATTTTTCTAAAATTTACAAAATAGACACGGAAACCATCTTCAAACTCCATCTCAGACAAACAGGTTATAGGCTGTCCTAACAGTTTAAAATTAGCAGACCTAGATCTAAAGGTCACCATAGGAGGGCAAGTATAAGGTAGAATTAACAGTCAAAATGTGGAGGAATGAAAAGCATTTGCCAGTCATTTCACTCCTACGGCATCTCCTCTGGCTTCAGAAGGAAATTCTTTTGTTTGCTTTTCTATCCAAGAGTGGTCACTATGGAAGTGATCATTAGAGAAAGGGAAAACAGGGAAGTAGGGGAAATGAATGGAAGCCAAGAAAAAAAAAGGGGGTACTGAAAACATGAAAGATTTTGGTCATTTTGTTGGTCATTTTTTGAGACTGAAGGACAACAAATACATCCCTTAGGGTGGAGATAGATGAGAAAACATACCTATATGGGAGTAGGCTACCTAAAAAATGGAATGTTTTAGGGAAATATGCTATAGGAGGATCACTTTTTATTCCCAGCATTAGCAGAGAAGAACACCATTGCTGCTGAGTCTATATTTAAGGGATCAAAGTTTGACTGCTGTCAGGATGGATTATAAAAAACAAACCATGCCATTAAGTGATGAGACACTAAAATCCTAGGAGCCTTTTAGCTTCTTCACTTTGTGCCATGAGAGTTTCACTGGCATACTTCTGGAGAAGCTCCATCTTCTTTCTCCGGACCAGCGCTTCTTCAATCTGTAAATATAAAATATAAAAACATTCAGCCTTCAATTCAAATCACTAAAACCCAGAGATTCCAGATCAGGCAGAAAAGAAAGCAATGTGTGAAGGCTAGAAGAAGTTGTCCTATTATCAGAAAGTGGTACTATGCAGGGGCAGAAGTAGTATTCATACTGCTCCCAACATTCAGCTAAAAAAATAATGGTGATCAGCAAAGGCTACCATTGAAATGGAAGTGACTGATGACTTTAGAGCTTGCTACTGCACATTAGTATTTAAAAAATTTCTGTGGACTGACTCATTTTCCATCACATTTTGAATATGATGATCTGCTCAAAACTCGGGTGGATAAAATAATTCAAGTGAGCCATTTTCCCATTACAGGGCTTTGCAATAAGATTTGAATGCACAAACATGACAGCTGTAAAAGAAGGCTAAATCCATACAACAATAGGTTTATTAATTTGTACTGTTTGCTCTTTATCTGAAAGTCTGGAAAGCAAGACTAATTAATTTTTTTAATGAAAAACTGTCTGCATATTTTGCAGTCTTAATAATATCATCTCTACATTCTCCACATAATTACAGGATTAAACATCCACACTTGAACTCTGTATCTATGCTCAAACACATGCAACATTTTTTAAAGAGATAGCAAAATCTGGATCTGCAAAATCTGGATTTGAACTTCCAAACATGAGAATATTCAGATTCCAGATTTTGGTTTGGACCAACCTATAGTGTTGTACCAGTATTGTGCAGAAACACCAATTGTATGTAAAAAATATGGACTTTTCATTATTTAAAAGGTTGCTAAGGAGAAAATGCTCAACAAGTTCTGCATTTGTCCTAAGGATGTAAATCAACAGGTAAAATTCTGCTTGTTTTTACAATGAGTGTTGTCATTTATTCCCTCCCCCCACCCCCCACCCCCCACCCACCTTCTAATTGTTTTCTCTGAAAGTCAAGAAGAAGTGGAGTTGCAGCCACACTGATTTAGATCCTTAGGATAAGGCTTTATTATTGATCATGCCTTTTTCGGGAACCGTTACATCGTAAGAGGTTCAAAATTTAATGTAAAACTGGCATTTCTATACAAACATCACAAGTTAACTTAAAATATGCTCCTCATTCCTTTTGAAATCTACAAAGTTATCCACAATACACTGTAAAATTAATTTTATGCCTATTAAGAAATATTAGATATTGGTCTGAATGAGATTGTATATTGTACATGCCTTGTTTTAAAAGTTCATTCAATTCCAGAGGATGAACACCATTATAAATTACAGACACACTGATTTTGATTAAAAGTAACCCTCTCTTCAGCTCTAGCTCTAGAGCATGGCAAACCCCATGTAAATAAGGAATGGATGGTTTAGTAATTAGAAACAGATTATTATATTCCAGTGAGTAACACTGACAATGGAAGAGGGTCTGGTCCATTAACGATTGCATATATCTCCCCAAGAGACAACTTTTCTACTTTACAAATGGAATCCCCCTATAATTCTCCTTGCCTACATCATCAACAGTAGTTCAGCATCAGATACCTTGTCCTGACTGTTTCACACAATGCTGTGCTCGCTGAATTAATAGTAATGGTACTCAAACTACAGCATATCTCTCCCCTATAATTTTGCCATCTCATTTTAGCATTTTAGCTGTTCATATCAACAGCTTCATGTGGATATATATTATTGTTTTTTCTTTTCCCTAATGCTCTGGTGCCAAGCATTAGGGGGCATCTGTGTAAAGTAGAGGCACATCTAGTGCTAGGTAAACGTAAACTGGGTGAGAAATTTCAAGGGTTGTTTCAGGTAAATTGGTAAAATTAAGCTAAGTGTATATCCTAGAAGGTGTTTCAAAAGTGAATGCAAAGAGTGACTGATGAATGGTCATTTGATTCTCTAGACAAGCAAAGCAATCAAAAATAGAGGGATTAAAGGTTAACAAGGAAAAAAATCAGATGCTAAAACGCCAACCCAAAAACGTAGTTAGTTATTGGTAGGAAACCAGGGCTATTTTTTGAGTAACCCAACACAATGTATATTCTAATTTATATAGCACTTTATAAATTGTTTGAGACTTTCAGATGAGAGCACTCGAAACTACAAATGTCATATATAACACTCCTAGAAGGTAAACATCCCCATTTCAGAGATGAGTAAACAGAGGCGAAGACCTTAAGTGATTTCCACAGTGAGCCAATACTCAGGAAGAGACCCAAGGAGTCCTGCCCCTCAACCAGTAGAAAACACTTTCTATAGGATGTCTGCCATGAATTAGGTCCTGCATTGCAATAGCCTGCAAATGTCCCCGTGTGCCTTTGTCTCCCCATTATTTCTTACCTCTTGCTGTGATGGCACTGGGACATGAGCAATAAATTTCTGCTGGCCTTCTTCACCTTCTTTTTCTTTGCCACTTTCCTCATCAGACTGCAAAATTAAAGAAGTTTAAACAAGTTTACTTTGCAGTTTCCATTAACAGGTCACTACATCTAAACCTCACTGATCTGCACTAGTGGAGGCAACCCCAAAGCAAATGAGAAATTTGCGAACCACAAAGTGCCAGGGGCATGACCACTGTAAGAGACACTGCACTCCATGTAGCAATGGGGAAGTACCACACCACCGAGACTTAAAATCCTGGAACAGAGCTGCTTACATTCCTCTGTACTAGGGCCACCTCTCATGATGGTCTTACTTTCCCCACATTGCTCAGCCGGGGCTGCCATGAGTGCAGAGGAACTAGTTAATTCAGGCAGAGGATTAGGGGTCTTTACAGAGACAGCCATGCTATTTTTCTGTACAGTGATTGCTCAAGAGCTGTCACCACCACCCTCCTCACTCCCCACAGCTGGGCTCAATGTAGCCATGGGAGATAGCATATGTAGAGCAAGGTAGGGGAGGAACAGCTTAGCAAACTCTGAAAGCTAAACTAGTTCCTATGACAGGCCCAGCAGAGCTGCATGCAAGCAATAAGAACATGTTCCTGCAATGCTGCTGACCTTACAAGAATAGGAGACAGCAGTAGCCCTATCTCAGGGCTTCAGTGAGTGCGGGGTGGGGTTGGGAGTGGCTTGCACTCTCTGCAATGCCTTGCAGGAAGCGTGATGTCACAGCAGTACCCCTGCTCATTAACACCAGCAGAACCTTGCTAATCTGTGCTTCACAGAAGAGCAAAGCTGGAGACCAGCTTTCAGGGAGGTTTTGCAGTACATCAAAGTCAAGTTCTACTGTACACAAAACAACTTAAATTCAACTACAGACACTAAGTATTCTACATACTGAGCACTATTGTATCTGTGCTGGTAAACAACAACTTTCCAGATAGAGACCCTTAGTCTCAAATGCCGTCTACGTCAATATCCCCAGTTACTAAGAGTTCACCACAAATAAAAACCTCAAAATTAGTCATCTTATTTGGTTTCGTTCCAACCACTGGAAAAAGCCTTCCCAGGCTGATTTTGCTCACACTTTAAACATGATTTAGAACTGTGGTCCCCAAACTTTTCCTCTCATGCCCCCTACCACCCCACAATTACCAATGACAGAATGAGTCCATGCCCCACCAGGCTGGGAGTAGAGTTGCAGCAGGGTGTCATGGCTGAGAGCAGGGATGAGACAAACTCCCTCCCTATCCCCTCGTGGGGACTGGTCCAGACACTGCTGATGCCCCCCAGACGTTCCTCGGTGCCCCACAGTTTGAGGACCACTGACTTAGAATCAAAAGCCCCATTCTAGCATTAATTTGTATCAACCACAAACACTCATACACTAAAACATGCAGAGAGTACAGAGAGTAGCAAAATTCTCCTAAGAATAATGTAGTCATTTTGCTTCCAAGTAATTAATGATGAAGACATCTAAAGGATACTCATGCTACCCAGCCTAACATTAATTGCTATCAAGACTTCACAGTCTCAGTCACCGTGGTACCTCATCATCGATGGCATAGATGTTTATTTCCTCTTCTTCCTCCTCCTTGTCACCTCCTGCAAGTCGTGCCTCTCTCTCTACTTTCCATTTTTCCACTGCTTCTGCTATGACTGGTTGGAAAAATACAGTGGTGATAATACATTACTTTTAAACCTAGTTATATCAGATAAGATAGTCAGTTCTAGAGCTCTTGTATTCAGACTTTTACCATGCTCCTGTAATGACACTCCTGATCAGATCCACAGGGATTGAACCTGAGACCTCTCAATCTAAAAACACGAGCTTCTACTGGTTGAACTAAAGAAGTAGGTCTATTAATTCAAAGGTAGAGGCAGATCCAAAACAAGTAAAGATAGTTATCCACCAGATAAAGTCACACTTAGTGTGA
The DNA here is from genome assembly GCF_026122565.2 of Emydura macquarii macquarii. NCBI lineage: Eukaryota > Metazoa > Chordata > Testudines > Chelidae > Emydura > Emydura macquarii. Next base: position 1,592,182 of record NW_027131105.1, on the reverse strand, counting down.
ACTGCACTGTAACCAGGCTAAACCTTGGACATGCTCATAGACTGATTACAGAATATGGTTAATGGCCTAAACTCCACACTACAATTGTGTTGTAATCAGATCAAGGGAACACCTTTCTAAATGGATTCCATACCACAGCTGTACTTGTAGTGCAAGCAGGCACAGGAAAACAAGCCACTTGATGGCAGTTAATGTACCAAAAGACTGACAAATACAAATTTTCTCTTACTTAAATAATTACTAGATGGCTAAACCATGTTCTGCTTGACTCATTTATTTTCTCCATTTTATAGTCCATGCCAAATGAAATGTATTTTTATTTGAGGTAACTGGAATTGGTTGCAGAGACTTTATGTTGTGGATAACTGCTTTTGGGCTACTATATCTGGGATACAGAAACCTGCAAGTGCTAATACATCCTTACCATAACGATAGCTGTGCTACTTCAAGTTATAAGTAGTGTAAACGTTGCTATACTCCTCTTTTCTTCATGCCTTTACCCGATATTGCAGCCTTCACGTTACTGTCCACATCTATCTCAAATGAGCCTGCAAGTATCCTGCAAGGACTACCACGTATGTAATGACAGCCCATCTCAACTATTTAAGGTTAGTCAGTCTCCTAGCAAAGAAGACAGCAATGTCTCCAGAAAGCCCACAGAGATTTGCTAATAGCTTTCTTATCATGCAATTAGAGTTACAATACCTAGAAGGCAGCAATTTTTCATCTCTGACAGTGACTGCGGAATTATTAGCCCTTCTTTACTCATTTAAAGAAACAAAGGTACGGGTGGAAAACTGATCAGGATCATATAGCTGTAGGGCTGTGTGACAGCATAAGTGATGAAAAAGAAAGCTATTGCTAACCAAGAAAGTGCAAGTAGTGTATATAACCTTTTAATTCTAAACCTCACATGAGCAGACCATAAAAAAGCCTGGATAATGTCTCACATAATTGGTGACCTTTAAGATTCTTTTAATAGAAAAATAAAGATGTCATGTGCTATTACTTTGGGGCAGTCCTTTCACATTTATTTCTCCCAGTATATTTGAAGCACCCGCCCCAACAATTCTAGGACATTACATAAGCTTTTGAAACAGAAACAAAGGTTACAAATCCAAAACATGATTTGCCCGAACCAGCAACTGCCCACCAAAATAAACACCTTCTTCATAGAACCCCATAACCCTTAGTCCCCAACTACTCAAAAGAAGCTAGAGAAAATAGATACTCCTTACTGCATGATCCAGAGGCCAACAAATTCCACCTCAGATGAACAATTAAATTCCCTGCCTCCTCCCTTCCAAACCAAGAGGCTGTTTGCTTGAGCATCTCCATTTATTACAAATGGCGTAGTATCACTTGGGGAGAAAGTTTCTTAGGTAGTCATGTGAATCCAGTCAACTACCCCTCCAGTCTGTGCCAATGATGCCAAGATAACACTAGAAGTTTTTAATGTTTGCAGCAGCCCCTATATCCTCAGATCTTGTTTACACTCTAATATTTCACCCCTTCCTCTCTACTTGAGCTCCCAGCTCCTTCATTTTGCCAACTGCTACGTTCCACTCACTTTAGGCTCCACCCATTGCTACTCTCATATCTCTACAAAAGTCTGAACCACTTCTTCCCACTGTGCTCTCACTATTCCCTGCACAAAGGGTCCAATTCCATTCCTGCCAAATGCTTCTACCCACCCTTTTCTATCCCTCTGTCAATGGCAGCCCATTCTCACACCATTACTGCTGCCTTTGCCCACTCCCCTGGGGCACCCAGTACCCTCCTCTCACCACCCCAACCACTGATGGATCATTCCCCCTCTCCCTTAGATCAGCTTGATCTATTCTTGATCTACTTCTGCCCCTCCACATTCTTCCCAGCACCCAGGAGGAAGCCAAATTATGATCTGACAGGTTTGCAGCAAGACGTGTGATTTGAGGCACTAGCACTATATCCTGTAATAAGCAGGAAGCTAGGCTGTAGCCTGCAGTATTTAGAGGCTCTCTTTTAACATGGTTTTCTATATACCTCTCACTGCTGCACAGCTTTCGGCATTTCTGTGCAACTGAAATTGCAGGGAGTGAAAGGGGACCGGACTCTGCAGCTGAATTCAGGTGCTGTGTACTGTGTAACACATGGGGCCTGTTCAAACATGTTACTACAGAATGTTTGCGTCTTCTATCTGCAGAAAAACAGATAGAAGTTGATGAGTACACAGCCTGGATTAGCATTTATGGTAAGATCAGGTCACAGAGTGTCTATCCAAAAAAATTGCTCTGCAGGAAAAACAAACCTGCAGTTAGAAGTGGGGGAGGAGGGGAAGCCAAGAAAAAAAGGCTACCATAAGGGACTTGAAAAAAGGCTGAGTTTAACTCAAATCCCCAATGCACCACCTGTGGCTTTGTCTCTACATATTCAAAAAGAATCTGAAGTAAAGCAAAAAGGGATTAAATCAATGGAATAATATCAAGTCTACATACTAACTAGAACTACACAGGTATTCAATTCAAGAGGGTAGAACCTGAGACTTTTACTGGTTGCTATGCAGAATAGCTAACTCAAGTCAACCAAATGTTTTTTCCATAAATACTAAAGTCACAGTGGTGAGAAAAGCCTGTTGGAAGGCAGTATTTCATAACTATTTATAGAGCTTCCCCCCATAATCAATTACAGCAGCATAGTTATTTCCTCTGTGGCTCATCTAATTCACTTTAGGCTCATTCCTTACATAATATATGAATTAAAATTATTAGTTTCCCCAGTATCCTTGTGATTACAGACATAACAGAATTTAGAGTATGCATAGATTAACTGGAGTCAGATGGTAATTCACACAAATAGTTTCTACTCCTTTATGCAGCAAGCCATTTTGGGTCAATAAATAACCTAACCAGTCTTACCAATGCACATTTCTGAACGCTAAAAGTTTAGGCTAGATTCCAATGGACTTTTTTTTTTTTTTTTTTTTTTTTGCAGGATGTTCTACTGAACTCATCTATACCCCACTATAGTAATACTAGCACTCAGGTCTAGTATAGTACTTTTCCAGTGGACCTCAAAGTGCTACACAAAAGCAAGGAAATCAGAATCTTCACTTTGCAGACACAGAACAGAGGTACAGAGAGGCTAACATGCCCAAAGCCTGTGTTAGTGGCAGTGCCTGGTATAGTACCTAGATGTTGTGACTCTGAGTCCTGTGTCCTTTTCTCTGGCACCCACTGGCTCCAGTGGAAGCTATAAGCCAGCTGGCTTCCAAAAAAAATGAGTTCCTGCAGCTGGACACTTGTGTTTGGAAGCAGATGAAGGAATGAGAGATTTCATCCCCTCTTTAAAGGAAAGGATACTAGGTTTCTTGAATTTGGTTTTCATATAACTGATTCAAAGGTTGCTGAATCAAGTTTTACATTGAGATTTCTGCAAGACACATCCAGAAAGAGTGACAGGAAGATGCCTGCCTCCCTTGCCTACTCTTATTTTTAATGGAAGCATAGTGTTAAAGGGGACAATAACAAAAATTCCTATTAAAGAACATTACAGTGCACTAAGTTAAAAACTTACCAAAGGAAAGAGTATTGCTTATTCACTGTAGGTAGAACTATGTAGAACAAAGATCTATAAACTACTGAAGAAAAGGCAATGACGCACCATTTTAAAGAGTAAAGGCTAAAACACCCCTTCTGCTCTAGTAGCCTGTAACTTGAAGATGGTTATAGGTGGTAAGCTGGAGACACCAGAAGAGAGCCTTAAAAGCACTGCATCCAAAATATATAGGACATTTTTGACATACCTTTCTTTTCGTGTTCCTGTTCCAATGGCTCCAAAACACCATCATCTTCATCCCTGTAGCCGTAATACTCTGCATCAATAGCCTTCATGAGCTCAGCTCGAGTCTTCCTTGGAGGAGGGAGAGCTGAAGAAACAAGTGACCATCACAGTCAACCACACACAAAAAAAGTGAGATTCTACCAATCTTAACAGCTGGTCCTGCCCTCGTGGATCACATCAACCCTGTAGCATTAGTCTAGCAAGGCAGATTAATTTAAACCAAAATGATCACCACACATAGCTCTTGGAGCACTGGTGACAGCTGTTAGGTTCTTCCCTGGACTGCACTGACTGTCCACTCTCTGCTCACCATCCTAATCCCTCACATTCCCATCAGCTTCCATTTTCTGGCAGTTTTCTTTAGGTTGATGCCAACCTTCATGCTGCCAACCCGTGCTCCTAGAAAGTAGTTTTTTGTTTTGTTTTGTTTTGTTGTTGTTGGGGTTTTTGTTGTTGTTGTTTTGTTTTTGCCAGGGGAGAAGGGAGTGGAGTTTCTAAAAGCTCTACTTCAGCAGTGGCTGACAATATCTAAAAATGGATAGGGAAATCCCATATGGCCCTCTGCAGGTATGTCTACACTGCAAGAATACACCTGCAGCTGGTCCATGTCAGCTGACTCAGATGCAGGGGCTCAGTCTGTGGGGCTATAAAATTGTAGTGTAGAGATTCGGGCTCGGGCTAGACAGCAGGCTCTGGGACTCTGCATAAGGGAGAATCCCAGAGCCTGTGCTCCAGCTCAAACCCAAACCTCTACAGTATAGCCCTGCAGCTAGAGCCCCACAAGTCCAAGTCAGCTGACACAGGACAGTTGCAGGTGTTTTGCAGTGTAGATATGCCCCCATGGGATTCTGGAGCAATGCTTCCTGAGGAAAAAGTGTAAAATGGTTCCATTTTTCAGCTCTTAGGCCCACGTGCCTCTTGACCATATTATGTAACATGTATGCATGAATTTGGGTAGGACCAGCCAAATGATCAGAAGGTCCACTAGACACACATTACAGAGATAGCCATTTATCACCTGCCTCTTAAAAAAAAAGAGTGTCTGAGATAGAAGGCTAACTAGGCCATTAATCAGAAACAGGATACAGACTGCTATACTGCTATTGATCAATGGCTTATCTAATTCACAAGAAAAAGAAATCCAATTAATTATCCAAATAGGAAAAAAATCCTTTCCCTTAGAATATTTACCTTCTCCTTTGACTACAAAAATAGTTAGCTTCACTAAGCATTATAGTGAATGCAAAGAAGCAGCTTCTCATGAAGATGTAGTCAATATGAAACTTGTAGTGGAGGGTTGAACACAGGGAGATTCATTTTAACGGACCGTGTCAAAGTTTTAACCAAAGGTTAGTTTTATGAGCTTTCAGGTGTGCCATCCTGCCGTAGAAAGATAGTGTGTTCCTACTTCATACTAAAATACAGGAGTTAGAGCATGAATGCAAAGTAAGGTAGGGAAGAGAAGATAGATATGCAGTTTTCCCCTTTATCCATATTTATCCATATGCACACATACACATATATATATTCATATTCAGTATTCGAGCTTCAGGAGTGAAGCAAAACTATTTTATCTAATTCCAGTCAATATAATCATGACTGTGATAAAATAGGCATGTAAATAAATGGGTTTCTTCTCAGTCAAGGAAAGAGCTTTTAATGGATGACAACTTAGTTATACTGTGGTAAATGTTTAACTAGACTGATTGCTAGCCTAACATGTGTGCCAAGAGATTCTTTTCCCCACTTCCTTTCCTAGGATTCACCGTATATTTCAGATGACACATTCTGTATGACAGGAGAGATGCTAGTGAAATTACTCTGATGTTATCCTGGCTGGAAAAAAACACAATTCTGAAGCAAGGGAAACATCACATCTGTGATAGTCACATATCAGTACAGAAATAAGTAATTCTGAAAAGTAGCTTAAGTTACTTACGTTCCTTTTCAAAGAGCTCTCTGACACCCGGTAAATCTTTAGCAGCTCCAAAATATTTGTAACCTCTGTTTCCTGGAACTTCTTTTCCTTCATGATCTAGCATTTTAGGACCAACTCTCTTTAAAAAGAAGAGATAAAAATCATGACTCCTGTCAACTGTCATATTTCTTTCCCTATGTCAATTAGCCTTACCCATGCTCTGGTTTACTAAGCTAAAAAAACTACCGTCTACCCTTGTCAGATGATTCAGGAGTAACAGCCCACTTAGCAGACGTTTTTAAAAGAAAATCTCCTTTCTTTTTTTGTGTACCAAGCAGTTAGAAGGACTGTGTGCAAAGCATGGAGTACTGTGACCCATAGTAGATCCACCTCGTCACCCCACATGCTGGATTTTACATTATAGGGACAAGATAGGATTATAGTGCCATACATAGAAGTTTAATAGTTGGCACCCTATGTGGTTAAAATATTACCAGTCCAAGTTTCAATAGAAGGGCCTAATAAATCAGCCCACATTACATTTTTATTTTTCATCATGAGAGATTTTTTGTGTCAGAGACCTTAAAGACAAAAGTCAAATGTTTCATTGTTTCATGATCAGTCAGGGCATTTACTCTCTGCTAACCACCTTTACACACTGACTGACATGTAATTACAGGACAGTGGAGCTACAGAAAATTACAGGACGCACATAGAGTTTGTGCGTCTCTTCAGATACTGAACAAAAAGTACTAATATCTTTATCTTAACAAGAACCTAAGGCTGAAAGAAATGAAAGAAATTTCATCAGTCATTTGCAGAACCTGAGAGAGGGAGAGAAAGATAGGACATCAATATTTAATGTAACAAGCCATTCAATATGTTTAGAAGTTGAACAAGATTTATTAACCATTGAAATACCAGCCACTCAGAAAAAATACCCAAGGGTGTTTACTACATCTCTGTTGTGCGTATTATGAAATGCTGGTCATCAGATATTCAGTAGATTAAATTTTCTAGTCTTGGGTCGATAGGCTCACTTTGCTAGCCATTCACAGTTAACTGCAGAGATATTGTTTGCAAACACAGTTGTTTTATACTTACTGCATAATCAGGACCTCCCAGCTCCTTTATCCGGACCTCCCAGTGTCCCTTCTCTCTTAGGAGTTTGTTAATTTCATCATTCAAGTCTCGAATTCTGAATTCACCTAAACCAGCTTCAAGATAAAACAAACAATCAAGAAGCTCTTACAGAAACTGTACATTAACCACTTTGGAAAGACTCATTTCTCTCTGTTCCCCTAGGGGGAATGTCCCCCAAAAATTCTTGTGGAGGCTCAGCACTTCTCTTGCTTTAGCCAGAGGCCTCGCCTCATAACCAGCAGTTTTGGGGCATGAAAGACTTAACTTGAGCACACCACCTCTCCTCAGAGAGAAAAAGAGTTGGACCAGGTACTGACCCCTCCTATATTTTTTCTATAGGAAACTCATTTTTATCCACTCTGCTAGGAAGCAGTATCTTAAACAGGGACCAAAAGTGTCTGCTCACTGATCGATGACCAGTATTTAGAATATGTTGTTCCTAAAAGCACTGGCCTCTCCATTTCTAGTCCTGGCAGGTCACAAAGTGGATAAAGCATGAGTGTCATTTAACTTCATTTTCTTAAATATTTGTGGTAGAATACTGACACCTAAACTTCAATAGTTTCACAAAACTAAATGAATGAATCCTTGAGACGAGCTTCAACAACACAGTTCAGTGGATAAAATATTGGACTTTTCTCCCCTATTTAATTGGGCTATTGTAGCTCCTCCTGAAAGCAGAAACAGGAACTGTTCATATCAGTAGTTGACATAGCATCTCAGATTTCCTATACAGATAACCCAAGTGGCAATATAGTTTTTTTAATTTGTTAATTTTAAGGTAAATATTTACCAACAAATACTGAAAAAAAAAGTATAAGAGTTAAGCTAAGCAACACACAAGAACGTTAAAAATCAGGTTATCCTAACTGCCATCTTACTTTATTCCTTCCTACTTGGGTCTAGCCATAGATGTTCTTAAAAGCATCCACTAAAATCAGGTCAGAATTGACATGAGGGAAGGAGGTAAGATGGCAAACAGAATGATGCAGTTTTAACATCAAACCATTATGGCTAGAAACAAGTGCTACGGACCACTGAAGAGGTGGAGTTCCTTCTAGCTCTGGTATCAGATATTGAGCATTACAACAGTCACCAGACCCATTGTCCAGCAGCCAACATGTTGCAGCAGTCAGTTAACTGACATTGGAACTGAAGTTTCACACAAGTCAACTGTCATTAGAAGATGCTCACCATTTTGAATCTGTGCCACTTTCTTGGAAATTTCCCCAATAATCTATTTAAATAAAAACAATTATGCAAAAATGAGTTTCTTGATGAGTCAGAAGTCAAGCTAGTTTCAACTATTAAATCATTCTATATGCTTAAGAGAACTCATATTTGAAATATCAATAAGATGTTAATAAAAATTTAATTTGGACACAAACACTGTATTTATGATTAAAGATCTAAAGAACTATCCATACTGGGAAATGCATTATCCATTATTCTTTCCCGAATAGGCATATCCATGTTTGTGCTAACAATAACCTGCAGTCTACTCTAACTTTCTGGCCATTAAAATTAAAAAAAAAAAAAAAAAAATCACACTCTCTTAGCTCAGACCTCGGTCAATCCTTAATTTAACTATTTACACAAGAGCTAAGGAGAACAATTCTAGCAACAAAAAAATATTAGATTTAGTACAGTGTTCAGTACAATTACCTCATTTTAATTGTATAAATATTTTGCTACAATTATGCATATTTTCATAATTTGATTACCAGTCCATCCTCTACAGCAGTGGTTCTCAACCGGTGGTACGCGTACCACCAGTGGTACTTCGAAGAAGTCTGGGTGGGCGAGCCGTACCGCGCCGCCGAATCTGCCACTGAAAGTCCCCGCCCCGCCGCGAAACCCCCCCGCCGCCGAAAGTCCCCCCCCCCACCCCCCGCAAAACTGAAAAGAGGCAAACGGCTGCAGGGTTTTGGCAGAGGGCATTGTTCCCCCCAGTAACCCCGCCGCCGCCAAAAGTCCCCCCCCCCTTTTTTCCCCCCAAGTGGTACTCGGGTCAGGTACAGTCAGGTCAAGTGGTACTTGACCTGACTGTACCTGACCCGAATGGTACTCGGGGGGGGGAAAAAAAGGTTGAGAACCGCTGCTCTACAGAATTAGAAAAGCCTGATGTTCGCAGCCTATATATGTGATGCATACCTGACGTCTCCATTTCTCAGCTTTAGGCAATTCATTACATTCTGATGCAAGAAAAGGTCTTCGCTCCTGTTTGGCAGAAAGACATGTACATTGTAATGCTTCAAACCACCTGTCACACTGGTTAGATTGGAGGGAGGAGGGGGAGGGAAGGGGGGGGGGGCGGCATTTGTCATATTGGTTAACACCAGTGTGTCAAAATCATAATAATTCATGTAAGATATGCCATGTCAGGTACTATTAGAAAGGATGTAATGTGCTAAGTAAGATGACAAGACTTACGTTCATGTGTTATATCTGTAATGGAAGTTATGGACATATTTGATGTACCTGTGTTTCAAACTATGTTGTATAAAACACACCCAAGAAAGGATGGCGGCAGGACTTTAGCCTGCTTAATGGCCCATTAAGACAGTCACGGAGGCAAGGGGCCCAGGAAGAAACTAAAGACATACCTGAAGAGTTACCAGGATTGGCCCATGTGACTCTGGACTCCATTTTGGTTCTTGTAACATTCCACAAGACAGCATGGCCAAGGCCAGGGGGTATATAAGACCAAGACACAGAAACCATTTTGTCTTTGTTCCTGTTCAGCTACAGACATATAGCTGCCTCTGGATCAATTCTTTTTACAACTGAACTGAAGGACTTAGACCCATCCAGGTACTGGATGTGTACCAGAAGAACTATACAAGCCTGCAACTCCACAATTCTTCTAGAAACCTGATGTATATGGACTTTCAATCATTTGTATGTATCTGATTTGCTTTGACCCTTTAACATTTCTCTTATGGTTTATTTGTTTCTTTTTGCAATAAACCTTTAGTTTAGTTACTAAAGGATTGGCTGGCAGCGTGGTATTTTAGGTAAGATCCGAACTTATATTGAATGGTACTGTGGCTGACCCCTTGGGGTCAGAGGGAACCTATTTAGTAAAGAACACAGAGTTTAAATAACTGGTCTCTTTACTGGACCTAGTGCTGATTTGGGAGCCAGGAGCTGAAATGCAGTAAAGGGGGCTGTGTGTATTTGTATACTGGCTTCTGTGGGGATTCAAAAGCGCAGTTTGTGGCTGGTTGGGAAGTCTGGCTTCAGTGCCACCCACCAGTGCTGAGAGAATCTGCTCCCTTTTTACAGCCTGCCCTGACCTTGGCATTTTCAGGTGGGTACCCTGGGCACAGGACGGGTCACACCACCTAATACTGAAGTTGAGACATTCCCAAAGCAACTGATATTTCACACTTTGAGTGTAACATGGCCTAGTTGTTGCTGGATTAGTTGCAGGCAAATCAGCCATTCATGCCTTCTTACTCCAGTTTCCCATCCCCATCTTTAAAGATTTAATACAACAGCTCTGATGAAAGAAATGCTATTTAATCACGGAACACAGCAACCAATTAAAGCCCAGCATGTACAAAATAGAGCCTGTCATCTTTCCATTCAAACCCTTTTTCCTCCATTATCCAAACCTTATGGTCTCCATTCTCCAACTCCAGCAACACTCCAGTCAGTGTGGCTCAAGTAGAGTATCACTTTTGACTCCTCTGCCTACATCTAGTCTACTGGTAGATTCCATTGCTTCTCTCTACATCTATAAAGTGTATCTCTTCCTTTCTATTGCTACTGCTAATATTCCAGTCCATGCTCCAGTTTTCTGCATTAACAACTGGCCTCTTACCTGTCCAGTTCATCCAAAAAGCTGCTGCAAACATTTTCCTTTCCTGCCAGTAGCCACTTCACCATCTTTTTTACATCCTTCCATTGACTTCTGTTATTCCATACATACCTTCCTCGCCTTCAAATCTCCTTACTTACATATTTGCCCCATAGTTCTTCCTACTTCCAATACTCCTTCCAGGCCTTACTTTCACATCTTTTATGTCTCCCTTTATGTTTGGAACAGCCTCCCAATTAGTGTGTACCCTCCTCAACACACACACACACACACACACACACACACACACACACACACACACACACACACACACACACACACACACACACACACACACACACACACACCCCCCCCCCCCCCCCCCCCCCCCCCCCCCCCCCCCGGGAAACTCTTGAAAAGCCACCTGCTCTAAGTTTTATCTGCAATAACCACTGTTTCCTATTGCATTACTCTATATTCCCCTCCTAGAAGTTTATTGGGGATTCTTGGGGAAAAGATGCAAAATTATAACTACAGAATAAAGCCCTTTACTAGGTTGTGTGTGTCCTCCTGACAAAATTACTCTGAATAAGAAACTTTTCCTCGTTTTGAAAAATAAACATTGATGCAAAACCTTCCATGGCTTTGCTCCTGCAATCCACTTGAAGTGGGTGGACTCCTGCATCCACACACAGCTCCAGTGGAGTCAATGCATAGCTCCACCTGAGGAGTCAGTTAAGAACCAGGGCCTAAAATTATGGGTTCTTTTTTTAGTTTCAGGATCTGTAACATAACAAAGCCACTGAAGTCAACCATTTTTCAAGCCATGTGCCAATCTAACTTGATTTGAGGGTTAAATGTTTCTCTTACTGTGAATGGTTAAATTTAAGCATATATGTGATATGAGACACCACGTGGCTAAATAATGGCACAGCATGCTGCCTCATGTTCAAGCCTGGAGTTTGGAATAGCCCTGAAAGTGGAATGCTTAGTGGTTGCTTCTTTGGTAGTGCAATATTAGGGAAGTGAAAAGATTATAAAAGGGCTGTTTTAGCTTTCCTGACCTGACTGGGAAACAAGCCAAACAAAGCCCATGATCAAAACCAATGACAATGAATGAATGTACAGTCAGTTAGCAGAAGGAAACTTCAGTCACTACATTTATATTTTTAGAATTGCCCTCTGAATTACCTTCCTTGTATCTCCTTGTTATTCTTCCAATATGAAGGTATATTGCTTCTACCACGGAATGCCAACTTGGCTTTGGTCATATGGACTATCTACAGTATTAAAAGTTGATTTAAGCATGATTCACTGTATATCTCTCCAGCAGAGTTTTTCCAGCCCTTGCCCAGCAATAACTGTTACTTGTGGGTTTTGTTACCATACTACTTTGCAAATCTTCTCCCAATTTAAGCCCCTTTCCTGGGGACCACCACCTAGCCCTTGTGCAACAGTTATACCTGTCATATACCCTCTGCTCGCAGTTGTGAAGCAGTACTGCATGTGGCTTTGCATTATGTGCCGATGGGTGAGGACTAATTTCTTGGAGATTCATTTAAAAACAACATAAAAGACCTATTTCTCTCCAGCTTACCTTAACTTTTCCTTCCTCAAGTTGAGCTTGGCGAAATCTCGCCAACGCTGTCCTGAAAGGAAGAAAGGAAATCAATTTACTTTCAAACCTCTTCATTCCAATAGCAGTGAGCTTCTAAACCAAGGTTTTCAAAGGATTTAACTGGTTAAATTCTCCATGGATGCACCTATATTACCTATAAGCTTTCAAAAAAGAAAACGATAGCTACTGTTTCCATTGAGAACATTCCAACATTTAAGAAGCCACCTGTCAAAGTAGTCAACATCAGTTACTAGTGCAGTCACCCAGCCATTAATTTTGTGTAGCTTAGTATTAGAAGTGCCAACAACCAGCTGGGGGGGCCAGTGAGACAAGGATATCAAGGTTGTTAATTTTAAAGAAACATTTCTCTCTCAACAGCTCAGGTACAGTCCACTTATATTCTGTGGCTGATTAATATACATACCTTTTTCTATTTTAAAAAATAGGTATGTCAAAAAATTTCTTCAAGTATCTCTTCCGCCCTTGCCACCTCCAACAAGGGTTTTTTCAAATGTTTGTTCTCCATTGTCCCTCAAAACCAAAGTTACAGTGCCCCTGATTCTAGCCAAGAGGAATGCAGGTTGCTTCAGAATGGTGTTCCTCTAGTGAACTAAAGAGGACAGAGTGCTTGAGACAGTTGAAATAGCTCCTAAAGGTAGGGGGCCTAAATACCATAATGCTGCAGTCCTCCCATTGCAAGAGTGAGGGATTGAACCAAGCCTTGGTTGCACAGCAGCGTAACTCCAGCCTACATTAGTTTCTTGTTAATTAAAAACCCAAGAACAAAATACTTTCCTCATTTTTGCAATGAGATAAGAAACTCTCACAGGCCAAAAGCACTTAGCAATACTAACCAGTATCGCAAAGAATAAAAGGTGTTGCAAACTGACACACTGCATCAATTCATAATATATTAGAATCTAGGTAAGCACATGCCTCCAGTGGGGGTTTGCAATTCTGTAATCAATTCATGCTTACAGTGCTGAAGACAACTTGACAGATAAGAGGCACAGGTGCCATGTTAATGCAAGAAGATACTTCAAACCAAGGGCTCACCTTTTGAATGCTCAATGCTAATCTTGTATGTTCATCTCTGGCCAGCCACAACAACAACATGGCTGTTCCAGTAAGGACCATTAAAAGCACTATCACACCTGAGTCTGACATCTAAGTTAAGTAACACCTCTAGAATCCAGAGGCTAAACAGCATCACTAATTTATGATGTCCATAATTGTCGTAACACGCAATTGATTAAGTAGGGAGGAAGCATTACAGAAGTCCTAGTGCTTCAAGTGCCATCACAAATTATACTTTGCAAGTATGTTTATCATGGATTATTATTATGTATTAACCAGGGCTCCTCGAATTTAAGTCAGTGTGGATAGAATATCAATGCCTTTTAAGCATGGAGCAGATTATCAGTCCAGTTAATACATCAAAATACATCTCTGAAAGATTCATTTGCATACACACACACACAAAAACAACCTTTGAAATAAAAGTAAGTACTTGATTTAGACTGTAAGCAGGTGCTGGAAGCACTGTACAGGCTGACAGAACTTAATAGCTAAATAAGACATCTAGGAGCTCAGTTACCATGGTGATGAGCAACAAATACCAATGGGAAGTGCACTATGACAGACACTTTGAATGACAGTTAATACACCCAAGCTCAGAGCTGTACTTACATAGCCTTTTCCGCATTTCGAGCCTAAAGGGGGAAAAAAAGAGAAATTGCTTAATATGCCAGCTAATATTTCAAAGTTTGGCCTCAATCTGGTACAAAAATGATGAACACATATATATGCTTTCAAATAGTGAAAACGGGAACAAAATGCCCAGCTCTGTCCAAAAGCTGAAACTAACACATCCCCCAATCTCCCATCCCAGGCCTTACTCTTATGGATATTATTGTAGCACCTAGGATGGGGCCAGGACCACATTGTGCACTGTACAAACGCAGAAAACACAGTCCCTGTCCCAAAGATGCAATAATCTAAGCATGAAGACTGGAGAACAGATGGTCCCAGGGGAGCCCAAGGAAACAATGAGACGCTGCTCTCAGAACTCGGCTTAACTCTCGCAGAGAGTGAACAAAACGGACTTCCCCGGAGGCTCATGCACGTGCCCTGGGAGCTGCTGGCAAAGGGCAGGCAGCAATGAACCCAGTGGGACCGTGGGCGGGCACGATGCCAGGGAAGTACGTTTGTACAGGACCTAACACAAGGGTCCTGGCCCGCCCGTGTGTGTCCATGGCGGAACAGGGCCGCCGCCGCCGCCCCGCAAACCGGCGCCAATCACTGCACAAATGCCATCGCCCCAGACGCAGCTTGGAGAGACGCGAGGGCGCGCGGCCGGCCGGACAGAACACAAGGAGCCCGAGCGACGGCACGCGGCTTCCCCGGCACGGGCGGAGCTGCCTCGAGGGAAGGCCGAGGCCTGTCTGGCGGAGGGGACCGCGGGGAGCCGGGCGGGGGCGAGCCGTGGGGATCCGAGGCCCAGGAGGGGTGTCACTCACCATGTTCCCCGCTGCCTCACGTCAAGGCCCCGCCAGCGGCACCTTCGCGCCAGCCGCTTCCCACGCGCCGCGCGGAGCCGGAGAACAAGAACCGCCGCTTCAACGAGAGAAGGGTCGAGGACAGCGGTCAGCGAGCGCACGCGCGCCGCAATGCCCCGGAAGAAGACTGAGGATGAGGCAGAGGCCAGCAGCGGACGCAGAAAGTCAGCTACGGAGAGTGGGGCGAGCCAAACCCTCCATGGAACTTCCTCTCCAGACTACGCCCAGCCGCTCGCTGGAGCGTGCCACGCTTGCGTCACTTCCGGCTCTGCGTCCCGTGTGCATACTCTTGCGCATGCGCGAGTTCTGTCTCCGCGCCAGTGTAACTCTGAAGGGTATGCGCAATGGAGCTCTGCTCCTGTGTGGACTGCTGGAGGGCGCATGCGCAGTAAATGCGCTGAGTGAGGCGGTTTTATTTTTAAAAGCCCTTTAATTATCTTCCTTCCTCTTTCCCAGGGCGGCCCGCCCAGGCTGAAGGTCTCTTGTGCTGCGCCAGAGTCTTGCCCAGCGGTGGCAGGCCTGGCACGTGCCATCTTTCACCAGCAGCTTTCACCAGGCCCAGATCCTCAGGGGGAGTTCGGTGCCTAATTCCTATGGAGGAGATTGGTCGACAAACATCCTCCACTACCCACAGGCACTGAAAACGTTCTTGGGACGCCCCAAAACTGGGCAGTAAAACTGAGGCAAGTTAACTTTGTTATCCAGCCTTCTCAATAGCAGCGGAGTGCAAAACCCTTCGTACATGAACAGCGCCTCATCATCTAACAAGTACTTTCAGGGTTCTACTAAAATAATGACTATGAACCAAGTACTGTGGGTTTCCCTGTTCAGTGACCCTGCCTGATTCCAAAGCACATTTGCTTTATGTGCTCTCTTTATAATTGCCAGCTCCACAAACTCTGGCAGTCAAATAGGGTTCTATTCACCTTGCTCACCTTCTCCAGTAGTACTTGACTACAGATCAAATTATGCCTTCTATATAACCTCCATTGTTGTTATGCAACCCCATTATTAATTTTATTATTACAGTAGTTCCCAGAGACCCCAACCAGGATTGGTATCTCACTGCATACTGTCTGCAGATTATGCCTATCTGAAGCCTGGCACGTGCCTACAGTTAAGCTAAATATACCTTGCTAAGTAAATCATGCTCAGTATAATTTAAGATGTTCACAGGTGAAAGACTGCAGTGCATGGAGTTAATATTCCCAGATGTTAGGCCAAAGAGTATCCAGGTTTTAACATGTCACAGCAGTTCCTCTGCTAAATCAGCAAAACTCCATTGACTTCAGCTAAAATCAGTGGAGACCTATGCCAATTTATACCAGCTGAAGATCTGGTCCATAATTTAGCTGTACTTTGATACCTGCTTTTAGACGACACAATTACCTTCCATGGAGTCAAGAGACTAAGACAAAGCTAATGAAGGGTACTCCGAGACTGGTGAGGACCATGTACACACATAGATAGATGGCTATATGTGTGGGGAACTTTAACGTTGCATTTGCATTTTTGCGTTTAAAGTGTAACCATAACAATGAATTTCCTGGCTCTCAGACACTTATGCTTTTTCAGACTACAATTAAATTTCAAGCTCTTCAAGCACAATCGTCAAAGGAAAGATTGTGTCTTCTTGTGTTTGTATAGCAACTAGCACAAAGGGGGCCCAATCCTGACTGGAGACTTAGGTACTACCATGTTACAAATAAAATAATATGTTTATTATGGGTTTTTCCCCTGATGTTATTACATTGATATTATACGCTGACAACTTAACAAATTTTGCTCTAGGAATGCTGTTGTACACTTAAGCTTTCGTCTAAAGAGCTTTCTAAAGTCTTAAGTGTGACTTGTACACAGTTCTGTGCTCTTGCTGCTGAATTCTGTCATGAGTATAACCCAAAACACATGCCCAGACATGTCAACATGCTAAATGCAGCACCTGAGTCAGCAGCAGTGGAATCAGATTTTGAAAACAGTATCTCACTGTATTAAGAATTGCAGGAATGGAAGAGAACACTCAGTTGAATCATGATTTATATACATGTGCCACTAGATGGATGTTTGCTGTCACTACAGCAAGAGCAACAAACCACAACGCTGTAATAAACCCACTCACTTGCTGATCTACCACAACTGATTATATTTTATTTCAGCATTATGTCTAAGGCTCCAGTTCAGCAAAGCATATGCTTATCCTTAAGCACATGCTTAAGTCCATCCCTATTCAACAGAGCACATAAGCACATCAGAGAGTCAGCATTGTGTCAATTTCCCAGGTCAGAGGCAATCTGTTACTGAAGGTGCTGTCTTCAAATGAGATGCAAATCTGAGGTTCTGACCATCTGTGGTCATAACAGGTTCTTAGTACTTGGGAAAGTTTAGCTTCTAGCGAAATTCCAATATAAGTGATGACATTGTGCTACCTACATGTCTAATGGATTCGACACAGGCTGGGAGAGGGACGCTGTGGATTTTATCCTTTACTGAGTGACCTTGGGCACGTCAGATAAAATTTCTGGGGGGAAATTTCAAAGGCACAGATGGTAGTTAGGTGCCTAATTCTCATTGAAAGTCAACAGGAGTTAGGTGCCTAACTTCCATTTGTGCTTTGAAAATCTCCCTCTCTGTGCCTCAATATCCTCATTTGTAAAATAGAGATAACACTAGCTCATCTTTGTGAAGTGCTTTGATTAAAGGTGTTATAGGAGTACAAAAAACTCAACAACCCTATTTTAAAAGAAAAATGCTTACTTACCTGTGCAGTAACTGCTGTTCTTCAAAATCATTGTGCACATATACATTCCACTGCAGGTGTATGTGAGCCCAATGCACTCAGGTCACAGACTTTTGCCAGCAGAACCAGGAGACAGTGCATTCGCTCCCACTTTCTTGTGCATTCATCCAAGGACATAAAAGGGGCATGTCTACCACATGGGTTTCCGTTCCTTTGCACTGCTGTGTATCTAATGTCCGAAGTAGTGGGGAAGGTGGCAGGGCTGTGAAATGTACATGTGCACAACACATCTCGAAGAACAACAGTTACCTCAGAGGTAAGTAACGTTTTTTTCTTCTTCAAGTGATTATGCACATATACATCCCACTGCAAGTGATTCTCAAGCAGTTCCCTTGTAGGTAGAGGGACTGCAGCTCACCTGAACAGATTGTTACACCAATTTGTGGAAGTTTACATCATCACAAGAGGCTTGAGAGATGGCATAATGTCTGGAAAAGGTACGTACAGATTACTACATGCGGTTTTGCACATCTGATATTGGGATATTGCTCAGAAAGGCTGATGAAGCAAACCGAGCCCTGGTGGAGTGAGCTGTTATTCTCAGTGGAGGAGAGACTTTAGCAAGATTGTAGCAGAGCTTCTGGAGTCAGAAATCTAATGTGAGATTCACTGAGCTCACACTGATTGACCGTTAATTCTCTCAGTGTAGGCAAGAAAAAAAGTTTGGGAGAGGCTCTGAAGGACTTAATGCAGTCCAGGTGGAATGCCAAAGCTCTGTGAATATCTGAAGTATGAAGTCTTTCTTCAGCTTTGGAAGAACGGGGCTTCGGAAAAACAACTGAAAATGAATAGTTTGGTTCAAATGCAAAGGTGACATTACTTTTGACATAAATTTAATAGCTGCCTGATGACAAATATGCTGTTTTGGACTTGGTTGCTTAATGTTCCATGAACTAATCAATCATCCAGATAAGGAAATACATGAATGCCTAAACAGTGCAGGTGGGCCACTCCCCCGCCATGCACTTCTGAATGACCCGTAACCCTGCTATGAAGTATATAGGGTGATCTAAAAGATCTTTAAGGTGATATGGGTTCCTTCCTTTCAGATTCTGAAGAAGAAATGTAAATTTCTTCAGAAAAGAAAGGAGCAGTCCATGTCAGGGTCTGAGGTGGTCTGGGCATGGGAGAACCCCAGGGATTCAAAGAAAGCAAGGATCAAGGCAGTTGGAATACTGAGATGATCGGTGCTGGCAGTGTCAGCATGATGGGGTGGAGAAAAAGTGCTTCCTGTGGAGACAACATTGAAGGAGCTGGCAGTGCCAAGTGTGTCAGTTGTGCCAAAGATGCTCCTCACACAGGCAAAGACACTCTAGTTACCCTGACTAGAGTCAGACGTAGCAATGGAGAGTCTTGTAGGGGGAGGCACAAAAGATCTCTTGCACACAAGAAAACTTGCGGAGTGGAGGGCATCAAAACAGATAAGCTTTCATCCATCAGTGCTGATGTTGCCAAGATAGACTGGATCAGGTGGAATTATGAAGGACCCAGTAAAGGTGAAGACACTGTTCTTGAAGGCCCCAAAAGAAGATATGCACCACCTATAATATCTAAAGTATTCTTCTTCTCACCTAACAAAATATCTCAGCCTAGAACTCCCTTCAGACCTATATTGCAAATCTCGAGTTTGCAATTGTATTTTTTAGCTAGAAAGCTGCTTGAAATGTAGCTAAACAGTTGGATTTACAGGTATTGTATCGTATTTCCAAAAGTAAGGGACTTCAGATATGAATCTCATTTACTGTTATGATGGCAGAGCTCCAAAATGAGGCGAAAGTGGATTTAGCAAAAACCCATAACTTCTTCATCTGCTGCTGTTGGTAACAGGATGATCTGGAACCAATTTAGGGAACATAATTCATTTCAGATCACTGCTGGAGTAGTTTACACCTTGGAGCCTCTTTAGATATATAACTGAAATTGAGTTGTCTGGCTACATGCATTTTAAAACATTTATCATCTAAGTCAGAGATCAAAATGCAAATTCTAACTCACAGGGACATCATTTTGAGGTCAATATTACAATGGTTGGATTACATTGTGATCTAAGTGTCTTTTTTTTTTTTGGGCTCTCAGATAAAATGGAAAATATTCTTACTGTTAATATTTAGTAATAGCTTGGAATGTAACCTTTTTTGTTTTTTTATGCTGAATACTGTGGATGCCAGACACCTAAAAGTTATATACAGTTATGTAGCCTTGCCATTTTATTAGGTAGGGTTTGTTATGAAACTGGAAAAATATGTAATTAATATTTTTCTATTGTCTAAGTATTCTCTCTCTGCTCTCTCTCTTTGCTGGAGGACTTTGGCAACATCTTTGGAAGAAATGAATAATGATGTCACATGAGGCTGTAGTAGGAGGAGGTGGACCTGCAACTCATGTTTGAGCCACCAAATAAAGCAAAAAATGAGCACTTGATAGGCCAAAATTCCCTCCTCCTCCCCCTAAATCATTTAAGGGTGTCTTTATACATCATAAAGCAGCAGTAAAAAGCACTATTTTGTTAACCTTTGCATTTTACATTTAACTGTTGTCCTGTATCCCTGAGTCTATCCAATCAATCTTACCCAGTCTGTAGTTTCTCAAAAGATCTACACACACACCAGCACCTAAGCTCTACATAACGTTTGTGAACTATCTAACCCCCACACAACAGACCCTCCTACTGCCCAACCTCTGATACAGTCCATGGATCAAAACTTCTGCATTTTACCCTCTACACAGGGTCCAAATATTTCACTGCATGCTGAAGACTCCAATTCATCCCTTCCTTCCTCAGTATACAGCCGAGAAACCATATTGGGGTAGATTCAGATGCAATAAGGAGAGAGGCTATTGAGAATCTGGTTATGGCTCCCTCATCTCACATGTCCGAATCCCAGAGCAGGTTAGACTTGCACAGGAGCACCTCAGAACTCCACTCCATGTGCCCCTTTCCCTTCTACTCTGTAACTGGATAAGGGGAGGCAGATGGCACAGGAGGCAGGGGAGCTGCCTCTGCAGCAGACTGGAGAATCCAGCCCACTTATATCTAGCTCACCCATGGTACACATACAAGCTAGATTGGCCAGTGTTCACAGAGCATAAGAATTTGCAAATTCTAACTCCCAGGGACATCATTTTGAGGTCTATATACCAATTGTTGGATTACACCGTGATCTACACAAGTCCTTTTTTTTTCCCCAAGCTCTCACAGATAAAATGGAAAATATTCTTCACGTTAGTATTTAGTAATAGCTTGGAATATAACCTTTTTGCTTTTTCTATGCTGAATACTTTTATGCTGTAGAATTGTGCTTCATAATCTAAGCTTTTATTTTTTCCATGAAGAAACCTTCCAAACATGAACAAAGTGCAAGTCAATGCAGTTGTCTTCCTGCAGTTCCAGGCACCTTGATGCAATATCCAAGAGGGATATGAAATTCCCTCATTCCTCTGAATGGGGTGTTAAAGCTGAAACATAAATGATGAAATTTTAAAGGCCAACATTGTTAACTATTTAACTTCTGATCATTTTTCAGAGGCATCCAACTATAGTGCTGTCCTTATCCTTCATTGCTGATTGCAGTGGCAAATATTGGGGTGAGGATAGGGGGAGCAGCTGGACGCAAGGTTGGGGAGACGTAGTTCAAGCCACTCTCCTCCCTCACCCTACCTCCCAAAAAAATCCACTGAAGTCACAAGAGATATGATTAGTCTATTCTTTCTGTGGTCTCATGCTGCAAGACTCCTTGGTTTCTGTGGCACTGGTGCAGCAGACTAGAAATTTGGTAGCAGACAAATTCAAAAAGGGAGGATTTACTGAATTAAATATGAAAATGATATAACAGCTTAGTTTAGAAAAAACCTCATGCAAAAGTACCACATTCACTGAAACTAAGACGTTATCACTTCTATGGTAGAACCTCAGACTTATGAACACCTTGGGAATGGAGGTTAGTATCCCTGAAATGCTAGTAACCCTGAACAAATCGTTATGGTGGTTCTTTCAAACATTTACAACTGAACCTTGATTTAATACAGCTTTGAAACTTTACTAAGATGAAGAAAAATGCTGCTTTTAACCATCTTAATTGTTTATGTTTAACACAGTACTGTATTTGTGTTTTAATTTTTTTAGTCTATGCTGCTCCTTGACTGTACACTTCCGCTTCCAAGTAAGTTGTGTGGTTGACCTGTCAGTTCGTAACTCTTGAGTTTGCAATTCTCAGGTTCTACTGTATGTGGAAAAGAGACAGTTCTCCTAACACATGTACAGAATATATCACATTAGAATTTATAATCTATGATGTGAAGAGTTTCTAAAGCTATCATAACACTTTGATGGCAAATGATACTGAGCCAGTTCAATGTTTATGGAACCTTAAATGCAAAATTCTTGACTTGGAAATTTTTTTTTTGGAACTACAAAATTCCAGTGAGGTTTTCTGTAATTCCAGCCTTAACTCACTCTTCCGAAAGATTTTGATCTAGAAATACATTGTTTACTTTCAGGGAATTATTTTTTATTCCTTCTTAAATAAAACCAAACTTCTTAGGTGTCTTTCTTACACTGTTTACAGTGCTGATTTTCTTGTAAAATAACTTTCAGGAAAGAAAGTCGTCTTAGTTTTCAGACACATACAAAAATGAAGCAGGTGACGCAAAATGACGTGTCAGTAAAGACAAAGCGCTGGGCTACACTTAACTTTGAGATATCCAAGGATCACCAGCGACAGCTTCTCTCTTCAAGCCCATAGACACTCCTGCTCAATCCAAAGGGAGCAGGTTTAATTATTCTCCCATTACTATCATGGAATATATCAGATTTTCAACCCAGTGCAGCACGTAACTTCCTGAGGAGGCATTATTAAGTCTTCACCATGACTGCAAAACTTTAAAGCTCCTTAAGACATAGCTATTGGTTTGACAAAGCTACCAGGATCTACAAGTGTTGCCTATGGAACTAAAAAGGCCTGTAGGCACAGCCAGGCCCTTACAGTATTCATTGGTCCTGTCTTGTAAGAAATATGAGGTGTCCATAATGACCAGAATGAAGTTTACCATCTGCCAATACTGTAAATTCCGTATCAGTAGGCAAGTAACTTCTAGTTGCAGAACTGCACACCTTATAAGACACAGGTGATACCTGTGGACCATGCAAGACCTGGTAAGTCCTGCTGACCTCAAAATTAGTAGCACTGGCTTTCTAAGTTTCTTTAACAGAAGCTATTGAGTTTTCAGTCCTAGAAACTAAATCAGTTGTGTCCAAAGGCTCTAAATTCATTGATACAATTTGTTTTTTGAAGCTTAATTCTGCAAGGTGTACTGTAATTAGTTCTCTTATACTATGAATGAGAAGACATTCACTTCAAGTGGTAATATTTTGCCCCCTTTTCAACTATAACAATTTATTAATCATGTTCATGGTTTGTTTTAAGCATCTAGTTTCTCAGAAGTGACTCTTACCTGATCATCCTTTTCTGGGGCCGGCTGCAATGGTGCTGGTGCAGATGAGATGGGCTCTTCCTCAGTGTGCATATCAGAGATGCAGTCTCCATTAGGAAGAGAATATTTGCACCATCCAAATAAGAACAGAAGGGGATATACATATATACTAGAAGAAAAAGGCTAAGCTATGACAGTTTCCTGGTGGCCTCCCTTTGCCCGGCTCTGCTGTAGAACTTTTGTCATTTGCAATTTTCATCTATAGCATATATAAGTCTATGGCTGGATTGTCTAGAAAAATCCACTACTGTTTGGGAAGTCCACATTCAGATGGATTTCTCTGTGGCTTTAGTTTGACATCAGGTTTTATTTCCCTGGAATATGAAGCACTCATAAATGGACAGATGGTAACTTGAACCTGGGTTTCCAACTTTCTGCCCCTTGCTGACTTAAGTCATTACAACAGCATTGTATAACCTGCAAAGAATGTGCTTATTCTGGCCACATTCTAATTTAACCAGAGCTATTTAGGACATTTCTGAACTAGAACATTTGTTTGGAGACATGCCTCTGACCAAAACTATTTTCTTTGAACCAGATGAGGTCTCATTAAGTTCCCCAAACACGGGGAGTTGAGTCTCATCACATGAAGCCTTTCACAGGTGATGTGGCATCCCCTTCATTGTTTTCCAGTGGTCAGCCAAGCAACATATCCTGACCTGATTTGATACTATCACTTCCAGTTTGAGAAGCTGACTGGGTGGATCTTTCCTGAAGAGAAACCAGGCAGCCTTGCTACTTATGTGAAGCTGAGCCCTTGGCACTACTTTGATAAGAGACCATTCATTCTAACAGGCATCAAACTAACAGATTTCTGGGGGAGGATGAGACAATCAGGGTCCAAATGGTTTAAACCCCAAAATGAGCAGTTGATCTGATTGCATGCTGTATTATTGTACTATCAAAGTACATTGAATAAGCTTTTATGAAAGCATGTCATGTTCTGAACTTGGTCATTAGTAAATATATATAGTTATGAATCTATGCATATAAAAATTGTGCTCATAACCCATACTACATCTTCAATTACACCTCGCAGCAGTCCCAAGCCAGCTATTTACATGAAACCAGTTCCAAGTAACCATCCACTGTCCAGCCCAAGAAAAAACAATGATGGACCATTAGAGTTAATGGGAAGACAGACATCCCGGCTATCAAGTCAAGAGGGAATCTTCCCCACTCTCTCTACAAAAAAAAAGTGGACTAGGTTGAGACTTTGTGAGCAAGGCTACTGCTACAGACAATTGAACGATAGCAACCCAGCATAACCCATACTACATCTTCAATTACACTTCACAGTAGGCAATAGGTCTATTATTGGTGACCCCCCATTGTCTGAATGTCATGGAGTACCGAATCGATCTCCCATTTGTGATCATGTGGGAATCTGTAGCAGAGACTGTGACAGTTGTCATGTTGTGTATTCCCAGCAAGTAGACTGCTGATATTAGGATCTTGTGGATGATGCACCAGTTCCATAGTTTTAGTGGTTTTACACACACGGACTGAGACCTGGCGCCGCCCTGATGGTTTACATAATATATTACATATTGTCCATCATGACCCTCCTGTGTGTCTATGATCAGTGGAAGGAAATGAGCGCACGTGTTTCTGACTACTCTGAGTTAGAGAAGGTTGATGTGGAAGGCATGTCTCTGCTGGAGAGCATTTGCCTTGTATTGTGCGACGATTGAGATGCACACTTCATCCTATGAAGGATGTATCAGTGGCTACAAGTAGAGATGGAGAAGACCGAACAAACTCGATTCCTCTACAGCCGTTTACTGAGTTCTTTCATCAGTCCAAAGATTACTAGACTTTGGTAGGCATCGATAGTAGTTTGCTTATGTTGTGTCTCTTCAGCCTGTAAACCAAACTGAACCATGCTTGGTGGCATCCCATGCACAGTCTGGAATGAGCAATAACCAATGTGCCGCCCTTGGCCATGTGCCCGAGCTGGAGGCAATGTCTGGCTGAAATTTGGGGGTGGAATTGTACTGACTGTCTATCAGTGAGGAGGAATTGAGAAATGTGATGTGGGAGGAGCGCCTTCACCTGAATGAAATCAAGGTCAGTTCCTATGAATTCTAGACTGGCATACTCTGTATTCGTAATGGTCTTGATCTAGTGTAAATCTGAGGTAACATCTGTGGCTTGGTATGATCAAGATGTGAAAACATGTATCTTGAAGGTCAAGGGCCGAGAACCAGTCTCCTTTTTCTAACACTGGAATGAGAGTTGATAATGTGACCATCTTGAACTTCTGAGCCAGGACAACCTTGTTGAGCACTCTGAGGTCCAGTATGGGTCTCCAGCTCCCAATTTTCTTTGATATCAGGAAGTAATGAGCGGAAGCCTCTGCCTCTTAGATGAGTGGGCACTGGCTTGATGGCTCCTATGCTGAGGTGGTTTAATCTCCTGCTGTAACAGGTCCCTGAAGAGGGATGGAGAAGGGTGTTGGGGGGAGGAATGAGAAATGGATGGAATATCCACGTCAGATCATCTCTAGCACACATTTGTTGGAGGTTATCTATTCCCAGGTGCTGCAGAACGGGGCGAGATGGTCTCCAAAGGGATGGGTGGGGATTACCAGCATGAAGTGAGGAGAGAGTTCTATGGCCACCTCACCAACCCATTAAAAATTGCCTTCAAGATGGAGCATTGAGAGAAAGTTGACTGAGATCCTGACATCTTCCACTTGGCGACCCTGGGTTTTTAACTCTGGGTTTCGTATCTCTGTGCATATTGAGGTGGATGCTCATCCTAATTTTGTGATCAAGGCTTGAATGGTGGTTGAGGGCTGTACTTTTTTATGCCCAGGTGTATAGATACTGAGGGATCAAAGAGTGGCCCTCAAATCTTAATGTATGGAGATAGGCATCAGTCTTCAGCAAATAATTTCATCCTTTCAAAGGGGAGGTCCTTCACCATCATTTGTACCTCCTTGAGAAAGCAGGAGAAACGAAGCCACAAAGCCTGTCTCATCACAATGGCAGTCGAAATAGAATGAGCCATCATGTCAGCTGCATCAAGTGCAGACTGGAAAGATGTTTTCACTGCCAGCTGGGCCTAGTTAATCAAGGCTTTAAATTGGTTTGTGAGATAATTGAGGAACTGTTCAATAAAAGAACTAAGTTTCACTTACTTCTGCTAGTCATACTTAGCCCAGGCTTGATAGTTCACCACTCTGTATTGCAGGGTGGCCAAGGAGTAGATCTTCCTGCCAAGCAGGTCCAGGCACTTCCAGTCCTGTCATAAGGTGGGAACTTAGAGTGGTGTTGGTGGTCTTTAGCCTTAACCACATCCACAATGATTGAATTGGGAGGCAGGTGTGAGAACAGGAATTCCACATCCTTTGCTTGCACATAGTATTTCTCTTCTGCCCTCTTACAAGTTGGTGGGACAGGTCTGCCATATGACCTTGAGGGGGGCCAGTAGACCCTCATTAAGAGGGAGGCCACTCTGGAGGAGGAATGTAGAATGTCCACCAGCTTGTGGCACAACTCCAACACCTCTTGTAAAGGTATATGGAGTGCCTCTGCCACCCTCTATGCAAGTCCTGAAACAATTTAAAGTCAACAGGCAGAAATGGCATCACCATCTCAGCTGGTGACAGAACAAGTGGGCTGGAGAAGGGCCTTCCTCCTTGAACTTTGACCTTCAGTTCCTCCCTTGCCTGCTCAGGGAGTTCAAAAGCCCTCAAGGCAGCAGAAGGAGGGTAGTTCCTCAGCTAGTGGTAGATCACATAGTAGGTAACAGAGGCCTGTTACTTTTGGGCCTGACAGGTCCCACTACAGCTATTGTTGCAGGAAAGGGCCTGCTCATTGGTACTATGGTTGCCCAAACCAGGGAGGCTGTGGTTCAGAGGGGTGGTGAGCCTAGATCCACTGTGGATACTGGCTCATAGGGTAGGAAAGAAGGGCATTGGGAAGGTAGGTCCTCTTACTCACTTTCTAATTCTGACAACAAAAAGGGTAATACATGGCAAGAGATCATTGATGAGCCAAGGGCTCTAGGCCCCACTACTGAGCAGAGTCCAGTACATGGACATCAAAAGATTCATTGGGCACCCAAGTCTGTTGGTACCACGGGAGGCTTTTGTGGGAGATGTGGACCTGATAGCAAGGTCTGTTGGTGCCTGGTGTATCGCTGGCTGTATTTGATCTTGATGTGTATATCAAGAGCGCCGGGGGAAGGGGGGGCTGGCAGCGGCGGAGCAGGCACATCTCCTGTTTCCTCACACCCGTGATGCTTCTTTGCTTGTGCCCTTCAGGCATTCTGACCTATCAGTTCAGTACAATGGATGCCCTGGGTACCAAATTTAGATGGCTTCAGTGCCATTGATACTGATTATACTGACTGAGCTGGGGATAGTTTCCAGTTGAAGGGGGCTTGCTATGGGGACTCATGCAGGCCTTATATGAGTAGCTCTCAGGTGTCTGAGCTCACCTCCCTTTCAAGGGGAGGGGTGCAGTGAGGGCTCCCACTGAGTGGAGCTTTGTGGTGAGCTAGCCCTCCCCCCTTGTCCTGATCCCCCACAGGGGGATCAGGGGAAGAGTCTTTTTTTTAAAAAAAAGGCAACAGCTAAAATAAATAAAAAAGGAAACTAAAATTAGCAATTTTAAGAGAGAGTTAATGATCTGTGAATGGACACCTCAAGCTCAGTCTCTAGCCAGGGAAAAGAAATTGAGGAGGGGTGGGGAGCAGTGCATGCCCCTGAAGAACTGACTGCTACTAAAGCTCTCCCATCAGCAATACAGGGGACAGGGTGTCACACACCTATAGGTTTGCATTTAGCAGCTCTTGGTGACAGAAGCTTAAAACTACATGTTGGGGCACTTAAAGGTTGAATATTAATTCTTCCAAAACATCTAGTAGTGACATGCATGCCTTTGAAGAGTTAAGCCATGCTAGCATCTGACAGCTTACCAGGCTACTTGACAGGAGTTAGTATTGCAGCATTTATGAGTTCATGATTCACAAAGTGGCAGTGAAGAGGCCAGCTTTATTCTGCCCAATCACAAATCAAGAAAGGCACATACCTATTAAAACATCAGTTTGTCACAGTGCAAAGGTTGACCAGAATGTAGAAGTCTGAACCAATGTTTTGCCCAAGTCAGTGTATGCAGAGAAATGAAGGCCTGTAACTAGTGCTGTATTTTGTGATTTTATGAAATTCTGAATGTTATGAGACTGTACTTTAGACCACAAGACTTGTACAAAAGAAAAGTCCAAACTGTAAGCTTTTTAACACCTCCACAGTCCCCTCTTTAATATGGCGGTTTGCACTATGTACATGAAGAACAAAAGCTAAACAAAAAGGAACTTTAGCCAAACTCCCCTTCCTCCTCCAGCTTTATTGATAGTTTAAAATTACATTTCTATGTTCTAGGACTTCAATTGCTTTTACCATTTTACTTTAAAAACTGATTACAAGCAAATGAAACTCAGTTGGTCTAAGTGATATAGTATACAAAAATAACATCTTGATTTCTGTGAAAATGCTTTTCTTTGCAACTCTTGAATAGCTCCAAATTGTATATGTTATGAGCACTCGTGTTCTGGGTTTTAGATTTAGTTTGAAATACTTATTCAAAAGCTTCCCATTACCTTCTGTATCACTGACATTAACATTCACTGACTGAATTGTTACTTTGTTTTTATTATTCCTGATTTCTCTCTCTCTCTCTCATGGCCATTAACAGACACATGCATCTGTTTCTTTTGTTTACTCCCACTCATCTATATGCTCTAGGAAGGGCCTGATAAAGACGTTACTTGATGTTATTAACAGCTACTGAGGTCAGACAATCCAAGGCCATTATTGTAATAAAATTAAAGTTAGTTACTTGTGGAAGTTCAGATACTTCCAGGATTTATTCTTCCTCCTACAAAAGGATCTCCCCCATGGAACCTGGAGAGTGTTTGCTGGTCTGACTCAACTCTTCCCACTCAATCCCTATTCACCAGTGGCACGGAAAGGGGGTTCTTTAACAAAGCATTATACATAACACCTCTACCAAACTAAACATAAACATTTTTGTAGTTAAATGCAGAAAGTCGATTTTTCCACCCCTTTCCTCCTTTTACACGGCAAGTAAAGCTCACTGGCCTGGGAGTAGCCTCTATCTGCCAACCTTTGGCCAGTGAAGAGGATTCAGAGAAAAAATAATACAACCATCAATCAGAAAAAGGAGGGGCGACAAAGGAAATAATTAAGCTGTAGCTTCAATCGTGCATTCCCGTGCAAGGTGCCCTGACTCGCCACAGCGATAGCAGTTGACTTCACTTGTCTTGCTGCAGTTGATGGCTACATGCCCAGTTTCACCACACCTGAAGGAAAGAAATATTAATATTTTGTTACTGATCATATACAAGTGGACTTGCTAGACTCTTCAATAGCAACAAGAACTACTCCTCACTGCCATCAACAGTACAGCCTCATGTACTACTAATTAACTCTGCATTTGAAGCTTCTGCTGTGTAACTGTTCTAATATAGTCTGAAATACTTCAATATTAGGCAAGCTCAATTCTATACCAGAGCAATGTGTGCAATTTCTAGTATCTTCACAGATATCACAATCTGTTGCACTACTGTACATGCTGAACCCTGCTTAAGTCAAATGCAACAGAAATAAACTTGTATACATCAAGCTACACATTTCAACATGACAGATTTACTGCCTTTAAGTCAAAGTTCTTTGAAAAGTTCACAAGAGTCATGGGACCCAGAACACCAAACACCTTCCCCTCTGGCTGGCTTGCTACTTTTTAAAATGTCATTTAAAGCTTTTGCTGCTGCTAAACTCAAGATGCTATTCTGAGCATCCAGGAATGCATTTCAATAAACCTTGTTCCTTGGTTCTATAAAATGGACATGTTGCCAATATTACTCAGATGTTTGATCAGACCTCACTTATTACAATCTTCAATAAGTATCCTAACAAGTAGTTCTCTAATACCTGAAAGAGGACAGCTTTTAACAGTAATAAAAAAAATCCTACAGAACTTGTGAGTGCACCTTTGAAAATGTGGGCCTGGTCAATTCAAGCCTGCCAGTGAATAGTAGTAATGCAGATAAGTATACACTCAAAACTAATAGATTGATTGAACAAGCTGAACTTTTATAAAATTCAAATTTAATGTATATCTTACCCTTGATTTAACTGCACGATATTCATATTTATATCATGCCTTACCTATAGCACTTAACTTTGGTGCAGTCTTTTTGAATGTGTCCAAATTCTCCACAAGAATAGCACTTCTGCTCATCTGCATGGTCACAGTCACGAGCCAGATGGCCAGGTTTGCCACAGTTGTAGCAGCACTGCTCTCTCTCTCTCTTCGGTTCCTTGCAGTCCTTAGCAATATGGCCACCTCTGCCGCAGTTATAGCAGGCTTCCACAATAAGAAAACAAGCCAAACAAGACTATAAAACCTTGATAAAGTTAAATAGCGTACCATACATTTAACAGAAACCAATCAATTTATTTTCAATTAACTGTGACAAATGTGTTCAGCTTTCCCCTTACCTCCCACCATATACTAGAGTAAATAAAACATAGAAAATTTAGTAATCCTTACCATCCTCCTGAAGATCACAGTCCTTAGCAAGATGGCCAGACTCACCACAGCGGTAACAGATGTCTGGGAGAGATGAAGACATGAACTGGAAGCCTATTTTAGGTGGGGAACAAGAAAAGCATGTATATTTTTGATTCCTAAATAACCATCAAAATTCCACAATGTAAACACAAGGATTCAGACATTAGCAAAGTGAGAATCTGTAATCTAAAATCCTTCCCACAGAAGTCCAAGCAACCTCACCAGTCTTCTCAAAGATTTAATATCAGAGGGATGCAGCAAGGCCTCATTAAGACTTTGCAAGTGTACTCTGGTGTACTACAAGCATGAAAGATTACCAAATTAAAATTGGAATTATCTTTGACAAAACATTACCAAAATATATTTAGTGTACTATCCTTGATTTGGGTTTGCTCGGTCACTAAAGCAATATTTGTAAACAGGTCATTAGTGTCACATTGCAGTTAGTGAGATTTTACTGTCTGTTCTGATACATGTACGTTAAAAACCTCTTGCAGAGGTAAATCCACCTCTGCCACGGCTTCGCATCCCACGGCCACGACCAATTCCAGCTGGGCATTCCCGAGCCCAATGGCCAGTACGTCCACACTTGAAGCACTCGTTGCTGCTCATCACTGCGGTTTGGTTTCCTACATAAAAAGGAAATTAAAGATTTATCAAAGAGAAGTTTGGCTTTTCTAAAAGGCTATTAAACATGGCAATAATGCTACAATTTTATACTAAACTATTTATATATTTGGTCATGAAAAAGCAAATTACAACCAAAAACGTGTAAAGTAGTCCTGAAACTTAACTGCTATTGTGTGTTCCTGCTCCTTTGCCTAGTTAGGCTACGTAGTTGCTCATTCAGAGGTACAATATATATGTGATATATTCTAGGATAGGCTAAAGGGGCCTCAAGTAATTCAGAGCTAATCACAAAATGCTAGAGTAGCCACAGCTTTAAGTGGGTAATGGTTACTCTTCAATACACCAGAAATGAATTACATGGAAGTATTTTAAGTGAGACAAACACAAGTCTACCCAATTCAGATTACTGGAAGTGCCAACAAGACCCTGTTGTACCATAAAGTATAAAATGTCCCATGCTAGAAAGCCAGAGTGCCTATACAATTCAAGAAGTACACTGCAAATTGATTACAAGGATTTACTTTTTAAAAAGTTTAAAGTAGATACTGAAATTGGTTTTTTGAAAGTAAGCCTATTGTAAGTTAATAGGAAGTTGACAGCATGTGAGCCTCTAACTGAATATAAAAGTCATTTAAATACATAAATGTAATACATGCTTGCTGTCAAATTTTAAAGCAAGTCAAATCACTAACCTAGTGGAAATCACTGGCTAAGCACCAGGGACCAGTTTATGTGCTCAACCATCTTCTGACACAGCAATAGCCTCTTCTGCAGTTGCAGAAAGAATATTTTCTTCATTTCAGTTTATTCAACTAGTTCAATTCAATGACTAGGTTATTCAAAGTTAAGAAGTCAACTGGGAGTTAAGGCAGGAATGCTCATTTTCCTCCTCCAATCTACATATAAAAAATTAGGTGTGAGGATGAGACCTACTAGTTCTAAAATCTTGAAGCACATGGTGACCAGAAGTTCAATTGACTTAACTACAGACACTTCCTTTGTTTAGTGGAATTTTAAAGATAAAATAATGTTTTGTCATCAAAACATATCAGGACTTTTAACAAACAAGTTTAATAAAAAATTAAAACGCTGCTTGAGCATTTAAGGACGTTCCCACCCAAACAAAGCTCAACACCAGCCACAGATAAAAAAAATTATTCTTCATCCAGTAAAGAAATGCATTATTTGACATTTATATCACAGTAAGGAGATTTAAAAAAGAATCTGAAGTGTATTAAAAGCTATATAATTGTTTGAATAATTGTGTATGGATATAGTATCCTGATTAGCAAACAACCACCACATTTAGTGACAAGGTAATATTTAACTGCAAGTCAATGTTTTAATAGCTACCAATGAATGAGAATCAACCTTTAGGGAAAATAACTAAAAAAATTGCAAAACTATTAAAATTGGTATTTGGTAATCAAGGTTTGTGATTTTAAAAAAATCAAAATCAATCCACCCAGGTTTATGTAAAAGGAGCTGTTACAGAATCTTCAGGAACATAATGTGTTTAAAGAGATATCAATTAAGAACCGACTTATGTAGATCTTAAGATTTCTAAAATTCTGTGTTTTTTGCATTTTCAGCTTTAACAAAATTGTCAGTTTCACTTTTGAATCTAATGTATTACACAGTGCTACCATGATAGAATTCTAAGTACTGTAGGGGAATTTGTTTTCGTTTTCATGGCTGAATAGTGAAATTGATACAGCTGCCTAGCTCCTGGCCTTGAGGGGGAAGGAGAAGCTCGCCTAGCAGGACCCTGGGGTGGGGGGGGTGGGGGGGGGCGCGGCAGCAGAGCGGCAGAAGCCCCAGGAGGCTTCCCCTAGCTTGCGCTGGAGATTGGGGGAGCCTACCAGGAGCCCAGAAGCTTGTTAGGGAAATGAGACTCCCCCGCTCTCTCAGCTCCCCACATTGCCCCTCTCAATCAGTGGACATCCTCCTGGTGAGGACACACACCATCGACCCAAGGAGGATAATGGCAACATGCACTGCAGTGGCCATAAGTTAACTTAATATAGGTTAACTTATCTTTCTAGTATAGACAAGGCCTGTGTCTTAGCTTGGCAGAAGCTTGCTTAGGCCAAAAGTAAGTTTTGGACCTGTGAGTGTCCTTTAACTGCACATTAATATCAAGGGCTGAGCAGCTATTTTTATTCCACCTGCTTTTATATGGCAGTTCGATTGTTTAGTTGACATTACAGTTTCAAGTACCTCTATTCTTTTCTGAAGTCGAACTTTTTTACAGCAATACATGAACAGATTTCTTAAAATAAGCAACAATGCTGTTCTCCCAGCTTTTTCCTGGGACAGGAAATGAAGTAGTAGTCAGTGAGCATGGCTATACTGGCCATTTTTATGATTAGGAAGATTCTGTAACAAGTAGCCATTTTATGTCTAGTAGTTACATTTTGATTCAATTAAGTTTTTACTAAAATGAAATGCACCTAGAACTTGGTCTTAACTGCTTAGATTTGAATGCATGAGGGGCAAGGTGTTTATCTGGCTGGTCTTTTTGCACCCATCTCAGACCACTACAGCAATAATGCTGTAACAAGCAAACCTATATATGTCCGGACCTCAAATGGACACCAGAACTGGTAATGTATTTCACTTTAATATTGTTAAATGGCTAGTCTAATCAAGAACCTGAATTTTAATTGGTATTTAAGTTTGGGGGTTTTTTTGTGTGTTTTTAAACTAAGAGGGGAGGAAAAAATTGCAGTTTCTTTCCCAAAACAGATCCCCACCTCACCCCTCTTCTGCTTCAGAAAGCATAAAGCTTTCCAAAAATCCATCAGTACTGTGCCATGGTCTACAAGAGGGATCCAAAGAACCACAGAACTTTCCTCTGAGTGCTGCACATGCTGCCATGTTAAATCCACTTTTATTAAACTTTCCACTACAGCAAAGTCCTTTTTACAAGCAAAGGTTAGCATGTAAAACCCACATGATTAATTTAGGAACAAGAAATTGCTCAGCATTCATAAAATCCTTGCTAGATAAATAATTTAGAGCGATACTTGGAGGTGTGCTCAACGCACAGCTTCTTCTCCCAAGAATAGAGCAGGCAGAGTATAGATAGGCTGGGTACTGAAATGGACGATAACCCTTGCTGTTTTAGAGAACAGGATACTTACATGTTTCAGACTCCTTCCACACTCTATAGAGCAGATGGGAAACTGCAACATGAAGGCCAAGTTAATTTAGGAATGTTGTGCAGTCTCCCTATCGGCTCTATATTGAGTGGTAGGATTACACACTTCCTGTCCAGCTTCCCCCCCAGACCAGCTCCACCTCCAAGCCCATTCAGCCCCCAGTTCTACTCTGCCTCCCACTGCAGCTCTGCCTTCATTCCCTCTCTGCCCCCAGCTTCAGCTCCTTCCCCATTCCACCTCCCAGATCCTCCTGGAGTCCAAGTTTGGCTGCTGAGGAAGTCTTGGCTGTACAATAACAGAAATGGGGGGAGGGGGACGGCCACAGAACAGATAGCATCCGTTACAGGGGGTGGCACATATGCAAAAGTTTGAGCACCAATGACTTAGAGCATGCTAATCTGCATGTTCAAAGATAAGCTATAGATGCTGCAGATGAATTAAGGTATTTCTCTGCACCAAAATTCAAATGTCCACGTGTAAGTTTGGGTCAGATTCAGAGCTTCCACTGTGATGCCCACACACTTATAACAATC
This sequence comes from Emydura macquarii macquarii, assembly GCF_026122565.2. NCBI lineage: Eukaryota > Metazoa > Chordata > Testudines > Chelidae > Emydura > Emydura macquarii. The sequence continues at coordinate 1,557,097 of NW_027131105.1, read as the reverse complement.
TATAGCCTATAACTAGAAGCTTGAAAGAAAACAAGGACAAGCATTTTAGTAATAACATCACAATAAAAAGAATGTTTCCAACTTTTAATGGAAACTGTTTCAGAATTCAGAGAACTGCACTGCTAGAAACAAGGACCACTGCCTCAGTCCTAAAACTATGCAAACGAGTCAGCAGTTCAAATATGGCGTATTGCTGTCCCTTGAAACTGTCCATAGACAGACTGCTTGAAAAAAAAATATATGAGCCATATCTGAACAAAAACTTAATTCAGCAGAGTTAATGATTTTATCCAATTTAGGTTACAATATGTAACCATATTTCCCTTAGTGGCTGTTTGCAGGCTGTTTGTTTATCTGCAGCAATAAATTCTTTGTAAAGAGGCATCTGACTTTTGCTGAATGATGCAAACTAGTCAATTTCTTATTAGTCAGCATCACCTTTATTTTGAAGTGACTCAAAGTCTCAGTTAAAGGTGACCCACAACAACAAAAACATTTATGATGCATCAAGGCCTGAATATGGTTTAAAAAAAAGTTACCTTTGTATTCCAGGGCAGACCTGAACCTTAAGGTCCACTGGCGTACCAGTGAAGTCAGAGCCCCAAGAAACTGCGAGCTGAACAGAGGTAGGGAGAGGGGATTTTTAGTTACTGTTTAAACCTTTGACATTTACCCCAATAACAAATTTGCATTAGAGCTAAGGATGTTTCAAATTTAACAGACATCCTGTCTCCTTCAGAGAAGATAACTTGTAGTACACACTTGACATGGCCTCCCCAACATGAGCCCCTTTGCCCTTTAAGCCTTGTTTTCATGTCCATTAAACTCAACTTTCAGGATGCATTAGAAATTTTGAAGATTAACGCAATCAAGTAATTAAGTTTGATTTTTAACATACTATTCAGAGGAGTTTGATTTTTACCTCAGGTACATGAATGAGTACAAGTAAGATTTGGGGGGAGTGAAGGTGTGGGGAGATGAAGCCAGGGCAACCAAGGACTTGAACCCACAAAGCTCAAAAGCTTGACAAGACAAAGAAGATGTAACGAGCCACGTACCCAATGGGCCTCAAAGCTCTATGGACAATGAGAGCTAGGGAAAACTGGGTATGAAGAGCTTAAATTTTCTGCAGCATAGGAGAGGGGGAAGGAAGGAAGGCATGGACCCTGCAGAACACTTGAACTCCACAGCAGAGTGCTTGATCTCTTACAATTGATCAGAGTTAAGGCTGTTATTTCAATGTCCAAATGTCAGTGTGATTTTACAACAGATTTATCAACAGTAAAGAGCTGAATAACTTCATTTTCATATCTCTGAATGTGGGATTTTTTTTTTTTAAACAAATTCTGTTGTATGCATTTAGCCTCTCGCATCACAATGCCTTGCATCTTGTAGATCAGACAATCTCTAGAACTTTGTAGTTCATATCAAAGGTTAGACAGTTTATAAAAAAATAGACTAAACCAGGGGCAACAAGAACTTCCAGTCAGATTACTTTCAGCTTTATTTACTACTCTATTATAGCTCTAGAATCAAGACTTTCCAAACTTAATTTAGGTTTGGAAGTGTGAATAAAGGCATAAGTTGTCCTTGTAGGACAATGATTAAAAAGATTTGATTTCCAGATACTGTAAAGATAAACAATTTACAGAAAGGAGCTTCAGAGAACCCATTGGAAAGCAAGTATCAGTAATAAGACTAAAAACGCTGTCATTTAATAGGTTTAAAGAGCTATAAAGATCAATTGTCTTTTGAATGCGTTAAATAAGTCTTACAGCCAGTTCGCTTAATCCTTACAAAAAAAGTGTTAGTCCAGTGTCTATGGGTTGTTAAAAGTTTCATAAGCCACTGTTTTGATCATAAGACTGCATGCACCTGCTCTCACCTTTCACAGTGAGAGCATGGTCTAACAAGCTTTTGCTGTTTTTTGTAATAGATAACTGAATGCTTCTGCCATAAGCAGAGTTAGACCAAAAAAAGGAATAGATACCTCATAACAGAAAGCTGAATTCAACACTGGGGAGAGTAGATATATTATTCACGCTATTGCAAGTTTTTATGTATGAGTAAAACTGAGCTAGAAGGTATTTTCTACAACATAACTGAAGACTGACATTTTAGTACTTTCAGTTCACTGTCCATTATAAATCTAATCCTCAGTTATGAAATCTGACCTGCATCATTGCCTTCATTGGATATTTACAACAGTAGATGCATAAGAAAAAAAAAAAAAAAAGAGCAAAATGAAGGCAAGCCACCTTGCTGAATGACTTGCGAGCAGAGCACTAGTTTCAAGGAGTTACCTGTCTGTCTAAGACAAGAGGGGGGAGGGGGGGGAAAATCTAGTCTACATCCACATACAGGGTAGAAAAAAAAATGCCCTACTCCATGCACCTCCCACCTCCAGTTCATAGGGCTCTCCATTCCCCAGTTTGTTTTAATATCATAGCAAGTACTCCAACATTTCTTACATACATTTACATCAAAAATGCTGATCAGCCTTGACCCAAGCATAAGCTAGCTATATTCTAGAGCCAACACGATGCCCCCTTTCCCCTGCTCCTATGGTACTGCAATGCAAGCAATCCCTGGAGCTAACTTCATTCTGTGCCCATATAGTTTCAAGGTATCTAAGGATATGGACATGTAGCACATTGCAGCTATCTGTTCAAAGGAGAACAGTCAGGAGGTCTGCAGGGAGATGTTAGCATTGGTACTACCTCAGAATCCAGAAGCACCCATAATGGACTTCGTTGACCAGAGGCAAGTACAACCCTCCCAGCTACAGCCATTATCTTCACCATGCTTGCTAAATATTTCCCTCATTTATCAGCATTACCAGCATCTTATACCAGATGAGCTTCAACCTTTAACCAGGCACTAGAGCAGTCAGGAGACAGCAAATCCGAGGTACAATGAAAGACAGACCAGAATACTGTCCAAAGCCCAAATCTATCCTTCCTAAACATAAGCCATATACACAGCACGGAATTCCACAGCATTTTAGATCTAAGGACAAATCTTTTTGCAAAAGTGCGGTTCAAAAAGCCATTTTGGTTATCAGAAGTGACTCACCAAACAGTAATCATAACTACTCAAGCAGGGTCCAGACACAAAAGACAACACTATCAAAAGCAGGACAAACTTGAGAATCAGCAACAATACTTCACATTCTATTGTTAGATCAACCTACAAAGCTAGCATCTATATGCCACAACCAGAGCATGAACCAGCTTGACAGGGACAAAGGTGGTCAGATACCAGTCAACCTGCTCTGCAGCTACCTTTCCTCCCAGGAGGGAGGGTAGGGACAACATGATTCCTAGCACAATTTGCCAGCATTAACATGGTTCTAGAGCATGGCCTAAACACCAGTTATTTGAGGAAAGGTGCCATCCATGAAAATAATGCCATCACATCATAGGAATTAACATATTCTTTGTTAATAACTGTCAGGCTGATACAATAACTGTTACTGGAACCCTAATGGTTCCCCAATTAATTTAACTGGTATACCATGTGACCTGTAAATATGATACAGGAAGAGGATTTTAGAACCAGTGAGTTTCTTCCTCTTCGGCTATTGCTAGTAGAGCGCCTTAAGGCTAGGATTCTCAATTGTGGGCCACAGATCACCAGTAATTTACTAAGGCCTTATGCTATAAGTTCCACATGCTAAGGTGACAGGACTCACACAAGCACACAAATAACTACAACTCTTATGTTATTTATTCTGCACCACACACTTCCGGATACCAGATAATCAACAGTGGAGTAAGTGAAAATGGACTGGGATGCCTTCAAAACTAAGTCTAACAAGAATTCAAGTGAAATAATTGTAAATCAGAAGTGCAACCTTTATCACGGCATTATTCCATTAGGTTGCAGGGCTCACAGACAGAGTGGGACAGCTCAGATGTAAATAGCTGCATCACCCGGACCCGCCAGTCTCAGGCTGAGCCGAGCACATGGAGAGGCCACATGGTGCCATCACGCCAGTCTACCATCCCGGCCATTACCACCTTCCCGACTCGGCCTCAGCCTCAGCAAAGGAGGGAAGAGCAGCAGGGCAGATGGCAGCTTAGTTAACCCAGCGCAGAGCACGAATTCAGGCCTAGACTCCCTTCTCAACCGGCTCACATGGCCCAGGCGGGCCCCTGCGGCAATAGGCCCAACGCAGCCTGCTGACCCTTAGTCCCGCAGGAGAAGTGTGCTCATGCCGCCCGCCCCGCACCCGACCGCGGGGGAAAGCGGAGGTCCAGCCACCAGCCACCGCGAACCTCTTGTGTCCCCACGTCCCAGGCAGCCCCCTGCCCCTCCAGTGCGACTCATCCACGCCTCGGCCCGGTGGGGGGACGGGAGGCCACTTCGGCCCCAGCCCCTTTCGCCGCCGGGCTCCCGAGCAGTGACGGCTTCTTCTCACCGCCGCCCAGAGACTGACTCAGCCCGACCGCTGCGCCCCAGCCACCCGAAGGGCGCCCTCACGTCCATTCCAGCTCCCGGCCGCCTCCTCGTCCAGGGACGCGGGTAGGCGCGACCGGGGCTCGGGTGGTTTCCCGCGCGCTAGGCCCGAGTGCGCCACCGCCACCCGCCTCCCCCACACAGGCCGTGGCCGGAGCCAGGCCCCCGCCCCCGCTCGCTCCCCGAGCCGCCCTGGCGGTTACCTGCAGGCTCCCGACTCTCCAGCAATAGGTAGCGCGTCTAGACGACGATGGACCCTCTCTCGCTGCTGCTAGTAGCTAGGTCGGTCCCGACGACTCCCCACTGCCTGCGCTGCGCCACACGCGGTTTGCACACGGCCCTGCTCTAGACGCACTTCTTACTCCCCCCGCCGCTCCCTATCACGCTGCGCACGGCTCATTATCCCGTTCGCATAACCAATGGGCGCCCGCTGCTGCCTCCCTGTAGCCAATCAGCGCTGGGAGAGAGGACGACCAATGAGCGCCGTCGAAAAGGGGGAGGTGCCCGCCTACCGGGTGTCTCTCTCTCTCTCTCCCTCTCGTCCACTCCTGCTCCGGCCTATTCGCTGCTTGCCTTACAATGTTGCGCTGCGCTCGCTGCGCCGTGAGGGCGCGGGAGGGCAGCTAGGGCGGAGGCCGGTGGGTTGCCAACGCCCTAATGTCACGGGGCGATTGGCGACCCCAAGGGCGCCGCAGTGTACGGAGGTTGCCCTTGGTGCCCGCAGCGCCTCCCTGCCCCGCCTGTTGTGACTCACGAGCTAGGAAGCTGCGGCTCCCCTCCCCCCATGCCGGAGGCAGCCCAGGCGCAGTGTGCAGCGTCTCAGTCCCCTCCCCGCCCGGCCCGCTGGGTCTCGCTCACGTCACGCGGCGGCGGGGGGAGGAGGAGACGCTCGGCCGCCCCTGTGACTGAGGTGATGCGGCAGAACAGCGCCCGCCTCCCGAATCCCGCCAAAAATCCTGAGCGGGGATTGCGAGTCACACGGTGCGCGGGGGAAGCCAGTGACTTGGTGGCCCCCGAGGGGGTTATTTCCCGCCGGGGCCAGCACGGCTCAAGGCTCCCGGGCAGCAGGGACCCTATGCCATGGGCCTGCGGGGAGCTGCCATTCTGCCTCTGACCCCTGTCCCTTCCACCACCTCCCTCTGCAGCCTCTTGCCGCCCCCCTCCTCCCCGGCCCCACAGTTTGTCTCACTGACAGTCTCCTACCCCTCATGTTTTCATTCTGCCACCCCTCGGTCTCCTGCAGCCTCTCCGTTTCCTTCAGTGCTCCCCACATTCCCATCCCATCTCCTCAATGGGCACTTTCCCCATAGCCCCTTCTGCACCCCACATTGCCCTGCCCTCCTCAGTCAGCTGCACCCCTTGCTCTGCACTCCTGCAGCATCTCTCCATGCACTGATTCTCCTGCACAAACTCTGGGTCCTCCGGCACCCCACAGTACGATTGCCACCTGTCCAGGCTTTTCGCTGTCCCAGGAAGCCTGGAAGGGTGCTCAGCCCACACTGCCAACTGTCCAGTTTTATGGGCACCTCAAGATCATGCTGGATGGCCTGTTTTTTTGCATCTCAGTGTAGCAACCCTCTTCCATATAAATCAATTCTCCAGCACCTCTCACATTCCTTCTTCAGCCTCCTTCCAGCTCCCCATTTCCCTGCCTCCTTGTGGATTCCTCCTGACCAGTCCCTTAGCCTTAAAGGAGCAGCTGCTTACCAGAAGGCAGCCTGGCTACAGTCTCATTAGAAACAACAGGAGTTAGTAGTCATCTTTATCTAGCCGAAGTATTTTTATAGCCCCCATCAGTGCAGTATCTGAGAACCCCATAATCTTTAATTAATTTATCCTCACAACACCACTGTGAGGTAGAGAAATGCTATTATCCCCATTTTACAGATGAGGAACTGAGGCACAGAGATACAATTGATTGCAATGGGAGTTAAGTACCTAACTATCTTTGAGGAACTGGGCCTAAGTGACTTTTCCAAGGTCAGACAGGAAGTATGTGGTGGATCAGGGAATTGACCCTGAGTTCCAGGCTAGGTCTAACCTGTGAGCCATACTTCCTCTGTACTGCTTTACAGGCAGATTCACCTCCACATGCAAATAGTCTTGGGACATGGTGGCCATCTTGACTACAGGCAGCATGGCTTCAGTGATGTTAGCAGTAATGGGTGATGGATGGGTATTGCGAATAAGTGAAAATTCTCAATACCAGTAATGGGAAGCTTAATAAATTCCACCAAATATCACAAGGGTCACCATCAAAAATCATGAGAGTTGGCAACTGTGGAGGGAATACCTCACAAGAGTGGTTCTTGTGGTATCTCATTAACCCAATATATCGATCACTGCCCAGGTAATATTGTAGAAAAAAGAAAATTAATTTATTTAGAGCTATGGGTCATTAGATTCCCAAATATATTTGTCTCCTTATTTATATTTTTTGTAGCTTGCATAATCTCATAAATATATTACAATATACTATCTACCTCAGTCTTCAGCTGCAATGACCCTCTTACATCATTTCTCATTCCCCTTCTCCCAGGTACTTCACAAATGAATCACTGGTTAAATATATTACACCTAAGGGCTTTTTGGATTTATATGCCCCAGAGAGTGTAACAGAATACACAACATCCCTAACTATTCCCTTCCTTTGGTCATCACCATCATCCTGAAAATTCCAGTATCTCAAGCTTATATTGCAATGTGATAACCTTGCAATAGGTTTGTTGCATGAATGAGAAAGCTGTCATGAGGCTTTAAAACTTATAAATATGAGTCAATAAAATGATGGTGCAAAGTTGATTTGAGATTAATAGTTAAGGCCCAAAGAGACCACAGCAATATAGAAGAGAGACAATCACTTGTCTTCAAATCTTTTAGAACACTTATTTGACTGCCCTAGAATCATTATAATTGCAGTCTACGGGACACGGTCCTTTCTAGGGGTCAGTTAGGTTATGCTTAGAAAACTGGAAGGACTTCTGAAACCTGAAGGGCCATATGAGTCTATATAACAGGTCTCTGGAACTTCGGGGTTATACAGTATAAGAACAAAAGAGCTGTGATACTGGGTCAGACCATGGTCCATCTTGCCCAGTATCCTGCCTCTGACAGTGCCCCATACCAGAAGTTCAGGTTGAGTGTACACAACAGAGCAATTATGGAGTGAGCCATCCTCTCTTCCACTCCCAGCTTGTGGTAGTCAGGGATTTAAGGTTGCCCATATAATAATTTCAACTTTTCTTCCCTAATTCTCTGTCCTATCTTCTTAGCTGCACTTGTGATACTTTTCCTTAGGCTAGGGTGGAGGTGCTTAGTATTCCAAAACCTAATTCTGTTGCTGTTCCATGGATGAGCTGGCACTGGAAGCATTGTGACTGATGCAGTCAACACCCTTCCTCACAACCTGTGCGAATCACCTGTGCAAGAGCGCTGTTTGCATTATTGCAGGGAATCTCAAGTCTTTAAAGGAGTTATACTAGGTTTTCAAGTAATTGAACTGAAAATAGAGAAACAAGTATGGTCACTCAAAAAGTTTCATCATTGGTGGGAAAAGGTATTGGTCATCCCCTGTGAACCCATGGCCCAAATTTAGGATGTAGGAATTTTAAGCTCTGTTGTACAACAGACCAAATTAATCCCTGGCAGTTGATGCATGACTCCAGCAACTACACAAGAGCTGTGCATGTTTACTCCAAGGATGAATTTGGCCTGTTATAGCTAAGCAGAGCTTGCAGTTCTGTTTTACTTGTTCCTCTATGACATTTAGGGAAGGTCGGTCTTGCAGCGAAAGCACAAAAGTGAGAGTCATGAGCTGTGACATCTCTTCCTAGTTCTGCTAGTGGTTTCCTATGTGCCTTGCAGTGAGTTAGTTTCTTTGTCTACATTTCCAGGTTTGCAAATGGGCATAATACTGCTTAGAAGTGTTGCAAACTTTAATTCTTTTCTGTAACAAGGTTTGAAATGCTTAGATAGAAAGCACAGTAAAAGTATGAAATATTTTCATTATTTATAAGTTGTAGAGGTGGCTCTAAACCAAAATGTTTTGTTTCCGCTCCAAACTTCTCCATAGTTTAGGTCCAGTTCTAATAAAATTCCATCTCTACCAATTCTCAAGAACACTTTATGCAATGGTGCTGAAAGTAATTTTGTCCTCTGGATAGTAGCAGCTCAAGGGGACCTGTTGTTTCAGCATCAGCTCCGTTTCCAAATGCAGACAGGCTAAAAGCATTGGTGTGTAGATGCGTGAAAACATTTCAAGGACAAGCAATTCAACAAGACAGTTCTTGCCATCAATGTCCCTACAATGGTTTCATCCCTTACTGAAGATGCGCCCTGTTACAACCTAGCCCAATCACCCTCTGTAAGCATGCCAGTCTGTTGTGAGTGAACCCAGCCACTAGATCTCAAATGCGTCTAAGTCAAACAGATCCTGGCAGAGCCATGTCACTGTTCCTAGCTCTGGGTCTCTAAGCCACGTTCCCAGTTGCAGATCATTATGTCTTCACCCTCACCTTGGGATGTGGGGCTCTGTAGGCCAGACACCTTAAATCCCAAAACCAATGCCTCTGCCTTCCTTAGTCCCCACTTGCTTACACACATTCCCTCAGAGTCCCACCTCATTGTGGGTACTCTGCCTTCTCGATTAACCTTGTCAGGGACAATGGGACAAGCTAGCATGGAATGCAGACTTAGCAAAATAATTTATTTACTACAAGCACTTTACTCTTAAAAGCATTTGGGAGTTACAGATCTTTGGAAAATAAGGAATAGTTCTGAATGCACTTCCCCTGATGAGTCTGATCTTACCCCTTCAAGTCCTGGGTTTGGTCAGCATTCATAGGCTATGTAGCCCTTCCTGCCTTCTTCACTATCTCTTTTTTCTGCTTTGTGGTGATGGATTGGTCCCTCACTAAAAGAAGTACCCATCTTTTAAAACAGTTCCTGACCTGTTGGGTCAGGTGCCCAGCAGGAGAAACAGCAGAACTCCCAGCTATGTGTTCTAGCTAGAAAATTTCAGCTCTTCCTCCTCCCCCCCAGGCAGGCTCTTGTGCAGAGAGTTCATTGTTCCATGGGCTGGCGAGCTGGTCATTGGGAGACAATCAGAGCTGATGGCCCTAGATTGCTCTGTCCTAGCTTCTTAGACATAGGATATGTCTACACTAGAAACACTACAGCGGCATAGTTACACTGCTGTAGCTGCACTGCTTTAAGACTTCACTTATTACAATGACAGAAGCGGTTCTTCCATCGCTGTAGTAAATCCACCTCTCTAAGAGGTGGCAGCCAGGTTGATGGAAGTATTCTTCCATTGACCTAGCACTGTCTACACTGGGGCTTAGGTCAGCTTAACTACATCTCTCAGGGGTGTGAATTTATTTTTCTGGTGTAGACCAGCCCATAGTCATTCCATCAGGTGTCAAGCACCTAACACAAAATGGGTACTCTAATCCACAATGGAGAATACAACAGAACACGAGGGTCACATCCAAACCTGAAAGGTTTCAATACAAAGTGGCGGTCACAATGAAGGTTACAGTCAAATTTAGAGAGACAAGCTGGGTGACATAATATTTTTTATTGGACCAACTTCTGTAGATGAGAGAGACAAGCTTTTGAGCTTATACAGGTCACCTGTCTCTCTAACATCCTGGGACCAACATGGCTACAACAACACTGCAATACAACAATCAAATCTGGCATTCACAAAACAAAATGGAGTTCACAATTTGACACAGACCTATCCCCATTCTGTCACACACCTTATATAGATATACTATTCACAATTCAACTTCTCAGGGACAGAGGCCATAAGAAATCAAGAATGTAGATATCTGAATAAGTAATAATCATACAAAGTCTTTAATTCAAGATCTTAAAACACTTTTACAAACATTAATTAAATCTCATGACACCATTAGGAATTAGGTCCTCTAAATTATATATTCCTTTTTCAGACAGGTTGATCCAGCTGCATAGGGGTTCACTGACTTGTCCAGTGGCAGAGCTGTGAACAATAAATAATAATAATACCTATTTTAATCAGATCTCAAAGTGTTTTACAAAGGAGGAAAGTATCATTACCCCATTTTACAGGTGGGGAAACTGAGTCACAGAGCAATTAAGTGACTTGCCCAAAGTCACCCAAAGTTCAGTAGCCAAGCCAGGAATAGCACCTAGGTCCAGTGGTCTATCCACTAGGCCACATTGCCTTTCAAAACCTAGGTGACTTGACTCCCAGTCCCCCACTCTAACTATTAGACAACATTTCTTCTCAATAAAACATATTTTTGTTAATGGTAAAATAAATCTTACTCCATCTTGCAAGTTACATTTTTGCCAAATACAATAAACCAAACAGAACCTAAAAACATCCAGTATGGAGTATAACTAACCTTCAGAAAATTATAAAACCCTACTGCTTTTATATAACTGAAATATTGCTAACTTTAATCCCTGTTTTAAAGAAAAAAAAGAGTATAACAAAGGGGAAAGGATTTGTGTCCAAATATTGATCAGTAACGTTATCTATCTGTCATTATGCTCCCCAAAATCTTTGTAACACACTTGGTGTTAAATCATGGTCTACAGACTAGCACATATTGTTCCAAAGTCTCATATCTTGTGGTTCAGCAGCACCCACATAGCTCACTTAAGAAGAACGAGCAACATATGGTGCTGGGAGGAGCAAGGAAGAGCCTTCTCCAGCGCTGAGTATGTATTTCCTAAGAGTAAAAACACAGTCAACTGGTTGCTGATGGCCTGATCCAAAGTCCTCTGAAATCAGTGGGAGTATTTCCATTGACTTTAATGGGCCTTGTGTCAGTGATCAGAACCTATTTTATTATGGCCTAGATATTCCAGCAGGGAGCAAAGGAGGAGGGGGAGGAGCAAAGGAGTTCTGTGACGCACACAGTGAGAGACAAAGCTCCTTCAGTTTGAATCACAAGGGCTCTGCATCAACAAGTAACATGGTATTTGCTGAGTGGCAATAAAAGTACAGTACAATGGTGTGAAACCCCTCAATCATATATGATTGTGAGTGGAAGGGGAAGAGGAGCTCTGCTGCATGAAAAAAATAGCTGCCTCCTCCCCCATTTGACATTTAAAAATGTATATCATAATATTTTAATATATCATTTACTGCAGTATTTTTCTTGAAATCTTGACTTTCCCATCAAATTTTACTCTAGAGAAAGAATAACTGCTGACAAGTGAAGTCTTTTGTGGCTCCTCTTGTCCCATTCTTAAAGAATTTATGGGGAGTAACACCTTTTCACTCCTCACAATTCAAGACATTTTAGTCTCCCACCCTATTTTTATACTGTCTCAAGATGCCATTTAGCACCAGGAGCAGTTGCACCATGTTCTCATGGTCACTGATATGTGTAGGTCAGTCAGCTTGCATTTATTCAGGTAGTGCTATTACTATTAATCCAAATGTTACATTTAAAAATACATTGGTGTTTGGTTTGACTGTATGACCTCCATTAAAAATAATAATTCAGAGCATGATCTTGCAGCTTTTATTCAGCAGGATAAATGAGGGCTGTAGAATAGCCTAGATCACTGGTTCTCAAACTGTGGGTCACAACCCCATTTTAATGGGTCTCCAGGGCCAGCGTTAGAGTCACTGGGGCCTGCGGATGAAGCCAAAGCCGGAGCCTGCCCAGGCTGAAGCTGAAATCCAAGGGCTTCAGCTCAAGGTGGCAGGGCTCGGGCTCCAGACCCCTCTACCTGCCCAGGGTCATGTAGTAATTTTTGTTGTCAGAAGGGGGTCGCAGTGCAATGAAGTTTGAAAACCACTGGCCTAGATAAACTGAAGAGTTATATAACATGAAGGCCATTCCATGATAATAACAGGACAGAAGACATGTTCATTTATTAATTCAAAGTATACAATTTCTTCACAGAGTACTGAAGCCCCTAGCACTTAAAGAGGGATCTTCAACTAGAGAGTCAGCTTTTGTAATGTTGCTGCTGCTGCTATTTCAGTTTAATGTTCTAATGTTAAAACATTACAATGCAGAACTAAGGTCATGAGGTAGCCTTGATTTTACAGATGAATGCATTGAAGCAGAAGTATTATCAGCTGTCAGATCCTAAAGCATCTGCTGCAGTCAGTCTGTAGTCCTGGCTGCTTTCACATACTTTTCTCTCCTTACCCAGTGATTAATACAAGTGATTCCAGAGCTCAAAATTTTGCTGACTAAGAACCAGAAGCAGTTGATCAATATTGTGTTTTTTTTCTAAAATGATCTAACTCAAAGTAGTTGTGAATGTTTTTGATTCTTGATTCCTAATTAAGATGCCATCACTCTGTGAGCCTGATTCTGTCATGTACGTACCAGTTTAACACACATGCAACTTCATTTACTTCAGTGAAGTTACTCTTGATTTATACCACAAAGAGAGGAGACTCAGACCCTATAGCTAAATTTTGCCTTTACTGGGCAGCTATGCTAAACTGTATGGACATAATCCTGGAGTCCTTTCTCGGGTCCAATTCATGGTTGCTATACCTGCTCTGCCAGCATAAAACTGCTGTATAGCCACTATAACTGGGCATTGGAGAATTTTCCTGGTGTAGAGGGTATCTTCACATAGCTATTCTGATAAGGGGAAGTTCTTGGGGGGGAAATAGCTGCACTCCAGGTATGCTCAACTGCTGGAACAGCTCTTTGGAACTATAGGCAGCTTCGTGCAAGGTAGAGAAGCCCCTGAGGCTACTCTAACTCTGCTGCTGGTGGGTGAGATTAGTCGAGCCAACCCCAGAGGAGAAGTGAAGGTGACGCAACTCAGTTGGATTGTAACAATGAACTAAGCTTTCAGTATTGACTAGACTACAGTTGATTTCAGTGGGAGGAAGGTTGGGTAAGGACTTGACCCTAGTTGTACCAGAAACCTTTAGCAATATTTGTTTACTTAATATATCCCATTATGTCTCTTGTTTACAGTCTGTTAAATTGGAATGGAATTAGGCTATTTATTACTACAGCTCAAAATGGTGAAATAAATGTTTACCTGGTGGGTTATTTTACTGTTATCATGATGAAGATGTTGCTTGGATAAGAAAATTTGATCAGCATAATAATTTAATGAAAAACATTAGCTATACCTTCCTATCAAATACACACACTAAAACACAAGATGTTCATTTAATTGGAAAGATGAAGTATGTTTCTGTGGCTCTGCCAGAGTATTAATGTGTTGCGACAACTGTTTAACGTGTTGTACAAAGATTAATCTTTTCAAGTTTGTTGTTTTACTTATATATACTCTAAAAAGCATAATAATTGAGGCAGCACGGAACAACATGCACGGGATATAGTTCAATAAAGTTACATAAAGCTCTTACAATTTCATATCCACATCAGTGTATGTCCTTGTGAATTTATTACAAATGATTTTTTTAAAACCCTCATTAATACAAATGCTGCATTGTTACCAAAAGTTTACAAGATTTTTTAAAATAGAAATAGTTAAAAAAGCAAGTGTGTGTAAGGTATTTATAATTATCTGTCTCATCCTATACCAGAGTGGTAGTGCTTTCAGTGAGTAAACAGTGTGGGTAACTTCCAAACAAGGCTGACATTTATTTAAAAATGTAAATCTTAATATATAACAACCCTCCCCCAAATGTTGTTAGAATATTTCAATGTTCGCTTCAACCAAAAATGAAAACTCTTTGGTTCTACCAACACAGAAGAGGAAGAGTTTTGTAGTTCTTGAATATTTTAAAGGCTAAAAATAGCCATGTTCTCATTTTAGTAGCATGAAAAACCTCAGCCTGAGGGTGAGCAGAAGGAACATAAAAAAGTCAATGGTTAGGAGGTCAAAAAAGCAACAGAGCAGAGAGTATCAGAATAAAAAGTTAGGAAGAAGATGGGCATGTCAGATATGCTGAATGACTGAGTTAATAGAATTGCTCTAATTCCACAGCAAAACTCTTATAAGCTAATAGAGCTATGACTTAGGTGAGACGGCCATTAAAGCTCAAGACAAATAGAAGGCATGACTCACCAGGAAACCAGAGGTGGTGTGTTTATAGTAATAATATTTAAAAGTGTGCAGATGTATTAGGAAGAATCTGGTAAACAATCTCACTTTCTACTTCTGTTGTAATAATTCTATCCGGTTTGTAGAAGAATGAAATGAATTTCCTTTAGTAGTAGTTTACTGAAGGCAGGGAATCCCCTAGCTCAGTAACACTGGTAACAAGGAGACTAGCTTTATACATTCAGTTTATTGCTATAACTGGAGGAGATCCTTCAGTGTCAATTCTGTTTTTTAATAAGTTATATTATCCTATAAATAAAAACCAAAAAACAGTTTGTTGTCTGGGCTCTCAACCCACAGTGTTACACTCCAGTATTTCTCAGTTGAGGAATCCTCCAATTTCATAGGGCTGCCACAGTTGGTTCCTATGCCCTATTCCCTCCTAGCCTAAGGAACACAGGCAGGGTAAATAGGCATTGCTGGGGTGTAGGAATGTCCTAAGTTCCAGCTGCTGGGCAGCCAGCTCAGGAGCCCCAGGATCAGAGGAGTATAAAGCTGGCTTAAAGCCACCTTTGCATATCAGCCCCTTAAAAACAATCTTAGAAGCACAAAGGTTGAGATCAGGAATCTGGTCCATTGTCTTGAACTCTGCTTATTACAGCTTCCAGTTAATGTGAGTGGATGTCACTGATTTAAAAATAACCCACATACAAGCAATCCACAGCAAGGCTCTATTCAGATTTACTATCCTAGGCCATTTACTGATTAGCTTGTAACAAATCTAACTTGGTGAACTTCTTTCCTCCTACTAATACTGAAAACAAATCTTGAGTTTTAGAAACACATAAGCAAGTACTGTAACTTTATAGTCTCCACAAATTCATACTTCTACATCATTTTGAGGTATATTCACAATATCCACTCTCTATGAGCTGCAGGGAAGATTGCTCTCTCATTTTTCAGCTCTTTGAATTGCTGATTCACAACACCACAATGCATAAGGCAAGCTTTATAAAATTGTGGTATGGTTTTCTCTGGAACACACAGTTTTATCTCAGTTCTTCTAAGCAAACCCATTTCCAGTATTTAAATGCATATATATAGCTTCTGATTTACTCTTGACCATTCACATTTTATGTCTACATAAACACTTCTCAAAATACCTTTGCTTAACACATTAAAACGGTGAAATTTACTACTTCATCTGGAAACATCACATTTACTGATATTTAATTTCTAACTGCTGCTAGAACAAATTAATAGCCTGTACATTTCTGGATTTATTCCTGAACAGTTTTTTCAAACCTAATACTTATTGCTGTCCTTGGATCTAGCTCCATTTTGAGATTTCAACCATTACATTTCAATATCACAAGTTATAGGTATCACTCACAATCTGCATTCATATCAGTGATTTAATTCACTATAATTTCTGTTTTATAGTCTTGGGAATATAGAGAATTAGCATAAAGTGATCCGTTGTCTCCTGCTGTTACTGTTACAGTAGAAACACTGGGTTTCAATTAGCTCTGATGTACACCAGTGTACTGAATTCAGTGGAGGTATTCCTGATTTAATATAGCCAAAGCTGGTAGCCCCGCCTATTATTAAGGCTGCCTGACACTTCCCATTATAAGACTCTGTCTTCGGTTGCTCACAACTTTGCCAAACATTAACAGTTTAGGCTAAAATTTTCCATGATGGGTGTCTGCCTTGGTTTTGTTGTTTTTGTTGAAGTTTCAGCAAAAATGGTTCTGCTGTTTCCAAAAAAAGGAAAATATGGGTTTTTTGCCCATGTTAAAAAAATTCTTACAACTATTGCACTGACAAGCTCTAATATCTCTTGCCTTTGGAGTAAGTGCTTGAAATCTGGGGCGGAGGGGAGGGGGAAGGGGAAAGGACGGGGAGCTGCTGGGATGTGCCTTTTGCTGTTCCTGTAAAAAAACTACACAAGTTTGGCCAAGCTCTAAGTCTTTGAAAAATGTCACTTCACCCTTGCTGCCATGCCCATGTTGTGTATTCCTCAATACCTGGGCGTCCAATTTGAAGCAAGTGCTGAGCACTCACAGTTGCAACAGAAGCCAAATAGGACTGTACTTTGACCATAAAATGTGCTAGATAATGCTAAGTTCGCTGAAAAATCAGGCCCTAGATATTTCAAACGGGGCACTCAAAATTAGAGGTTATATCTACACTATAAACTTTGGTTGATGCAAATTACATTGGTGCACAGCTGCCAAAGTTAGTACATCGCTTGTGCAAGTGCATACTTGGCTGCTTGCATTGGTACTGAGCATACTTGCCAGGAGTGCTTGAGTCAATGCAAAGTGCAGTAGCTAACCCAGTGTGCCATGTGCTGCCATCTGGTGCAATGCCTTCTGGGAAGTTTTTACAATGTGTTGTTATCCACAGTGCTCAAGATTCTTATCCCAAATTTTCAACCTCTAATTTCCTTCAGAGGTTGCTGTTGTCAATGCCATAATATGATAGAGAATCACAGCTTTCCTAGTATGGAGAATCTGTTCCTACCCCTCCTACTGAAATCAGAAACAAACTGTGGCTCTCACAGGAGTTATAGGATTAAGATATTACCTCACACACTTTGCGTCCCTCAGGATTAAGGGTCACATTACCAAAGATGAAGGACTCCTGCCAGACTGGGCTCCTAAGTAAGGAACCAGTGGAAACGAGTTCCACCCCTCATAATTGGTTCCTCAAGAAAGCTGCATTAAATTAATAAAAAGGACAGGTGTGCTTGTGCATGGGCACACACACACACACACACGTGTTATGCTTGGTGGGAAGGTCTCAAACTTAATCCTAGACTCTCCCTGCTTACACATTTATCTTGGCTGTTCTGCTAACATGGGGAAGCTATGTCTCCATTGTTGCTATAAAAGGATTGGACCCAGATTTTGTGAAGCTCAGCCCTATGCCTCACACACAAAAAGCCACCTCTGAATGTTCAGACAGGGTGGGCATGGAAGGGTTTGGTTTTATGCTAGTCAGTTCACCCATCACTACTAATACCCTTATAAGGGAATAAGTTTCCACTGCTGAAATGATTTTGAAAGTTACCTGTACGAGAATTAAATCTGTTAAGTCAGAATGTTTTGTCCAATTAAAACACATTTAACAGATCTAGTATTTGAACAAGTCATTTAATTAGGGATGGATGAACTGAATTGCATAAAATAAAACCCTCCCATGCATATCCTGCATAAATATTAGAGATTAGAATTAAAAACACGTCTCTGAAATTTTCAGTTACCAGGCAGGACTGGATGAACCAAACCACAATGGCTGTTCCATCTGAGACTAGAAGCAGCAGTGTTGGAAATCTGATTGTAAACTCTCTAGAGTAGGGTAGAACAATGTCTTTACAACGCTGTACATACAACTTCAGATAAGCATCCAAAAGTTTGCTTATCTGATCCTTAAATCTGAATTCTTGAAGCATCAAAAAGGGGTCAGGCTGTCATAATGCAATGCATAGAATTTATTTCTAATACTGTAGCTTTTTTAGGAAGTGTTTTTGTTTGCATGATCCACTGCATTTGAAAGTGTAAATTACAGAGTTCATGTGTTGTAAGCTGGCAACTCTTGTTAGCAGCTCAAAAAAAAAATCTCGTTGACTAAGAAGTCTTTCTGCACATTTTTATTCTTAGTGTACACAGGTTTAGAATAAAACAAAAGATCTGTAAGCCCTTTGGGACAGGGAGAGTCTTGTGTTGTGTGTACAGTGCCTCACACCACCATGGGAAACCAATTCCAAACACCACCACTGAAGTTTCTATTTGAAGAGAAGCCAACAGAAAAAAAACAGCCTCAGCTCTCTAGGAATAATCCAGAGCTCTAACAAGAGCCTTCTCAAGCTGACTTCTTTTTAAAGGTTCCCTGATTTCTTTCCAAGTGCTCGACTGGGTCATTGATTTCTATAGCCTGTACAACTGGATAAAATTGTGACGTCAAGGAGGCCCTCTGGACCTGTCCCAGTCTCACCGCTGGGATCCAATACCCACCCTCCTGGTGACATCTTTTAAATCTGCTCTTCTTACCATTCTCAGGAGACAGTTGCTTGTTTTTCCAGGCCTTCTACAGAAGCTTCCATGGAGGCAGTGAACTCATTCAATATTAGAGCTTGGCTGGAAATTTTTAATTAAAATGTTTTTTGTTGAAATAACCTTAGGTGTTACTTGCACCTACTATTGGTACAAAGTGTTCAGAGAGTGACTTAAGTTGACAGTATAATGAATGCATGAGTTAGGCGGTATGGACTTGATGAACAGGTTTTTGATCATGAAACTCCAGTCAGCTTTAATAGGAGCTGAGAGCTAAAACCTCCATACATCTAGTTTGGAATGTAGACCAAGCTTTCAGGATCTACATGGTATTGCTTACACAGTAGGTTAACTTCATCATATTTTCCTTTGCACAGCTGAAATCTGCAGCATAGACAGCCCTGACCTAACAGTTGAAGTCTGTATTAGCTATGTCACTGACAGCAGCTTTTCCAAGATGTCTCAACTCCATAAAGGCAAGATGGCACGGGTCCTGCAAGTCCCAGCAGGTTTTAAGTTTCAGGTGTGCATGTGTGCACACATGTATACACTAACCAGTTGGTTCCTCTATCCCCCTCCTGTATGGCCAGTGGGAGGCAGAGAAACCCCTCCCCCCCATGCACAGATATAGGGAAAAGGGCCCACTCTGGATCTCGCCCCTTATCCATGAGTTTATGTGTCATTAATTTTAGTCTGGCCAAACATTTCTTTCTCTCCCTCTCACACATGCACACGCACGAACACACATCTGATGCGAGAGGTTGCATATTAGACAGGCCCTTGCTATGGACTGGAGCACTGTAAATTCTTCAGGCCCACTCAGATGTTGCCCTTTAGGATTGACAAAGGCACCAACTGTTAAACTTGTGTTTGTGTAGTGGAGATTCAACTAAGACTATAAATCAAAGTCATTTCATAGAGACCACCACAGCTATTAGATTATAATGACCTTTGATCAAAAGTGACCAGGGCTTGAGACCTAGAGATGAAGGGCTTTTTATCCCTGTGACCTGTCTGTACCTAGGGTAGCCACCTGGAAATGCCAAGGTCAGGGCAGGCTGTAAAAGGAGAGCAGATTCTCCCAGCACTGATGGGTGACACTGAAGTCAGACTTCCCAACCAGCCACAAACAGTGCTTCTGATTCCCCACACTGGTTATCACGAAGCCAAAATAAAAAGATGCACAGCTCCCTTTACTGCATTTCAGTCTCTGGCTCCCAATCAGCTACTAGGTCCAGTAAAGAGATCAGTTATTTAAAACTCTATGGTCTTTACCAAAAAGGTTTCTCCTGACTCCAAAGGGTCAACTACAGTACCAGATCAATACAAGTTTGGATCTTACCCAAAATACCACGCTGCCAGCCAATCCTTTAGTAACTAAAACTAAAGGTTATTATAAAAAGAAAGAAACAAATTATAAGAGCAGTGTTAAATAATTAAAGCAATCAGACACATACAATTGAAAGTCCATATATATCAGGTTTCTAACAGAATTGTGGAGTTTGCAGGCTTATATAGTCCCTCTGGTGTACATCCAGTACCTGGATGGGTCTCAGTCCTTTGTTTCACAGCTTCAGTTCAGTTGTAGATGAGTTGATCCAGAGGTAGACGGTAGACTGAAGACAGACTGAAGACAGATTAAAGACTAAATGGATGTCAGGCAGCTGCCTTTTATGTCCTTTGGCCTTTGCGATGCTGCTTGTGGAATTTTACAGGAATAAGATGGAGTCCAGAGTCACATGAGTAAGTCCTGGTGACTCATCGGGTATACACCTGGCTTCTCCCCCTGGGCCCATACCTGTGAATTTCCTTAATGGGCCATTAAGCAAGCTAGTCCTGCAGCCATCCTGTCTGGGGTGTCGCCGAGACTCAGCACAATTTGAAATACAGATTTATCAACCATATCCATAACTTCCATTACACATATAACACATGAACATAAACATTATCATCTTACTTAGCACATTATAGCCTTTCCAACAGTACCTGACATGGCATATCTCACATGAATTATTATGATTCTGACGTATTGATGTTAAAAAATATAATAAATACCCCCCCAATCCAGCCAGCGTGACACCCCCAACGCGAGATTGATGTAGAAGGGAGTAATCAGAGCTCCTGAATAACCTCAAGGGCCCCCTTACTCCAGCCAGCGTCACAATCCCATTACCACAACCCAGCACATAAACCAGCCAGACCTGCCAATGTCATTTATGCATATTTTTTTTTCTGACGTTAACAAACACTTTCTGTCAAGGCCCAGGCAAATCATGCAGAGCACATGAGCACACCTTGCGCAGGAAGTACCTGTGGAAAATCACCCTAGTGGTTTAGGAGCCTCTAGGTCTCTCCTGCACCCCAACAATTTGCTCCTTCCTTTAAACTAACAAGGAAATTTAAAAAAAAAAGACTGAGTGAGTCCCCAAAATGTGGAGCAGGAAGGAAGATGTTCCATGGGAGTTATTTCAGGGGAAATTCTTGGGATTCAAATCTTGCTGAAAGCATATAAAAAAACTCTAGCTTGTTTTGTTACAAACCCAAAACTTGGGCCAAGCTAGCCGTGGCTCAAGAACCAGTCAATCAGCCATACTGGGGCTGAAGTTTAGGAGAACTAAGGTAGGGTGAGGGATTCAGATAAAAAACAGGCAAGATTTGGCATCTTTGCTGCAATGTAACTGAATGAATGATAACGAGAAACTGATGAAAAGTGCAAACAAACATCTGGAAACTGAAACAGCTGAATTTAACTCATCTCTAATTCAAACCCTAGCAATCCTACCATCAGACCCTGGCATTCATGTGACATACTATTACACACACAAAAACTATTTTAAAAAACCATTAAGGTTGCAAATTTAAATATTTAAAAGTTAAGACATTCAGTTAAACTAAAACAACCTCCTGGTGCATATACATTTGGTACAATATTTGGGCAGGTCTACAATACTGCTTAGTCGATTTAACCTATGTCGCTCAGGCATGTGAAAAAGACTCCCCGAGCAACGCAAGTTACAGTGACCTAAGAGCTGTCCACACCGGCACTATGTCAGCAGGAGCCGCTCTCCCGTCGACATACAGCATCTTCACCAGAGGCACTACAACGGTGCAGCTGCATCAGTGCAGCTGCGCCGCTGTAGCGCTTCTAGTGTAGGTCTGCCCGTTAATTATAAGAGCGCAAGCTATTTTTTCCAAAGGACCCCTGCCTCATTCAGTGCACAGAATGGATGGTGCTCATTTAGTGAGCAGGTATTCCATATTTTGTTTTCTCCTTATTGTTCAAAGCTCTGCCCTTGGCCTTATTTACAGCACTCTATTCAAACCCTGCCCTGGAGACAATTATTCATTTCCTCATGGGCTTTTCTACGATTCTCATCACCAAAATATCCAACTGATTCACAAACATTAATGAATTTATTTTCACAACAGCCTTGAGGGGAGGAGGTGATAGTATCCCCATTTTACAGATCGGGAACTAAGTGACAGATTAAAGTCAAAAGTATTCATTAATTTTGAGTGCTCATTTTGAGACACCTAGGAACTGATTTTTCAGAGTACTTAGCATTATAAAGCACTTTATAGTTTTACCTATTTTTGACCTGAGCAGTTAGTCAAAATTTTGGATCCTGTGGATTGTTTCCATTAAGAGAAAAATTTGATAGTTATATCTTAGATGCAATCCTATTTCTTTACAAAGAACGTACCAAGTCTTGTTTCCTTGAACACAAAAGGAATCAAACAGGAGATAGTTACTTCCTCTGCTGCTCCATCTAGCTCTTGTCCCCTCTGCATTCAAATCTGGCAGCTTCTTTCTCCACACTGGGTGCAGCGGTGGTGGAAGAGGTGTCATTGATAACACAGGCTCTCTGTTCTCAGTTACAGGTCCAAACCCTGCACACAGCAACAGACCAGAGCTGCAATATAACTGCAATAATATATAATATATAATAAAAAACCCTGCTCAGTCTGGGGGCTGGAGCATGCTTAGTCTAGATGGAATCTTCAGAAAATGTAGCTGCTAAGATTTAAGAAGTCTCTACCGAGCATGTGCAAACTGCAGTTTTTCAAAGGCTTCTAAGTTGGCCAAATGTGGGTGGATTTTCACTGGGACACCCAAAGGAACATCCCTGACCAAAAGGCAACTCCCTGCCAAATTTCAAGTGCCTGCTCCTAAGCACGGTGGTACTAGAGCTATTCAAAGAAAAGGTTGCAAGAATTTAACATGGACAAAACACATTGTCCCATACTCTTGATCTTGGAAACTGCTGAACCATCTCGGCTGAAATGTTTAAAAAAAAAAAAAAAAAAAAAATTCAGTGTGAGGCAGACATCCGGCATGGAAAACTTTAGTCCAAATGGTGAACGTTTGGCATAATTATAAGCAACTGAAAACAAGATCTTATAATCTGAAGTGTCAGGCAACCTACGAATGGGTGATGTCCCAGCCCTGGCTATAACATCCCAAGATAGATATTGTAGTCAATGGGAAATATGAACCAACTGAAAAAACCAAGAAGAATTTTAGTCGTTCTGATATTAGAGATGGGTACTGTCAATTTGGTACAGGCCTAAAATTTAGCTCTTTTTAAAAATTTCATACAAATTCTAACATGAATTCCTCACCCAAGTCATTCATTTAGAATTAAGGATGCTCAAGTGCATTTCCTATTAGTACAATCCTTAAGAAGCAATTGCTTTTTAAGGCAAAGCCCACTTCACATGGCTTCCCGCCCAACTCTCATACCCAAACACGTTGGCCTGACTCCTCACTTCCACAAACTCCATTTTAAACATTTATCTCCCATCCAACAACTCAGAGCACAACTGTAGGCCCCAGTTCAGCAATGTATTCAACCAGGTGTTTAACTTCAAGCATATGAGTGATCCCATTAAAGTCTACCTTGCTGATTCTTGGCCTTACTGTTGACCTTAGGAAGGGAAAAACACTTAGCCAAAGCATGACTTTTTGTTATAGCCACCACCACCAAAATAGGTTCTAGATATTAATATTGCCTTAGCAGGCAGTTTTAGTGAATTGCATTGATAAGGAAATAAAATTGATCAAACATAGTTAATTAAGACTATATGGTGGATATCAATGCATCTATTAGTCTTTCTTGAAATCAGTGAAGATTGATGGGATTTACTATTTCCTAAGAGTAAGGGAATTATTCTTTCTGTGTAATATTAAAATTGCCAAAGCTACCTGTGTCAGATGTTATAATGGCAGATTGCATTTCTAGTTTTGAGTTTGTGGTGACCAGTTAGGAAACTCTTGGGGCCAAATTTAAAAATGGATATTTTTCTAAATAATCTGATAGAAAATTCAGTTAGAATCTGAACAGTAATTGTGGTACACTTAGAAATATGAATGAATTTACTATAAAAGAGAAATGTTTAGGCCTGTTTTAAGGGGAAAGCTTAAAGCAGCATAACTCAAGGGACACTTACTCTTCTGTAATGTATACGTTCATGATTTTAAAAAAGCATGAAGTGTGGGCCTCTTGTTTTTTGTGTTTACTCCCTCCCATGTAGGGTTTTGAAATTTGAACCAAAACGTAACAGCACCATGCTCAGCATGAATAATCAGAAAGTGAACCTTGCTAGCAAGTGACTAGACAAGTGAAACTGACTAGTTGTCCTTGCCTCCTTTCATTAACTGCCTGCACATCATATGAGTCTAACTTTGTATTAAATGCAAAGGTAAAGGGTTACTCGGTGTGTGATGAAGGGGACAACTGAAATTAAAAGAATAAGATTTCAACAAGAAAACAATCAATGACAAGAATGAGGACTTAAAATAATTTATAGCAAACATTATAAAATCCTAATTATGATATTCCCTCCCACCTCAGTTTTGCAGTGGTATTTTGACTCTAGTATGGAAAAGAGGTCAAGTTCCCCTCTGCAAGTTTTGTTGGCAACTACAGAGCATCTAATGCAAGATGGGTTCATTGGTTTCCCTACTGCTTTCTCAGTTATACAAACACACGACAGAAGACACTAGTTTCTTCAGCAGCCAACACTGAAGAGGAAACACAATCTTTTTTCTTAAAATGACTTCAAGTGAGTGCTGGTATCCAGGATATTATAACTAGTCTGTCAGTTCCTATGGATGGGTCTCTCTACTATGAAACATTTCTAATAAACAAACAGGTGAGACCTCATCTGTTGCTTCAGTTCCCCTTCTCTCACTCACCAAATGGTCACTCACTATGCAGAATCTCTGCTGGAATACTGAATGCTCTTGAGACTAATTCATTCTGGAACAAGGGATTTAGTTCAAGGCTTTGATCTGTGGCTTTCTGAAGACAATACTAGCATGTCCAGAAGAAACCAAATGACAATTGTTGGATGACTATGCCATGCAACCCCATTGCTATGCTGAAAAGAATTTCTAGAATCTCCTAGCCAGCGGAAAGATATCCTAAGTGACAGAGAAGCAGCTGAGTTCACACCTTCTCCATGTATGATGTAACCTACGTTAGGTCAGTCTATATCCAGTAAAGCCACTCAGACAACCAGCTTAATGCTCATAGTTTAGGAGCAGAGGCTGGTAGAAGGGGAGGATTTGTAACTAGAAGCTGTACAATATTGACTCAAAATCTTGTCATATTTCAGTCATTTAAAACAGAGACTGCTTAGTGTTGGCCCTTAATGCAACTTTAACTGCCACATATGCAGACTAAAGAGCTTGTCTATATGGGGAAATTGACCAAAATAGCTATTCTGCAATACCTTCCTGTGTGGATCCTTGTTCCTTAATAAGGGTGCTTTTGTCCAGTTTAACTTAAACCCCTTTGAAGGAGGGAATTAAATTAAACTGGAGAAAGGTTCTCTTTTGGGAATAAGAGTGTCCACACAGAGCGTTATTCCAGATTAACTACTGTGCTTTAAAATTCATACCATACCCCACATACCTTCTTCTAGAATACATTTCCCATGTACACAAATCCTTGAAGCCTGTGCTGTGCCTTGCATCATCTTTGTGCCCTCTGAATTCTGGGCTTAGCCAGGAGACTGCTAGTCCTCCATACAATGCACAGCAGCCTGTGAGTCTGTTTTAAGTTACAGAGGGTTTGTACAGTCATCTACGGGCTGTTCTGTGGTCCAGAACAGCTAGGACACAATGCAACACAGCCACATACTTCTCCCTCCCCTGGACATATAGATGTTCCTTTATGCAAGGGGTATTTCCCAGGGGGCCATTTCCCCTCCCTTTATGCTGCTAGGGTGTAGACAGGCCATAGTAAAGGACAGAATGAGCCCTTACTGTCTGTAAATCATACACCATTTTATTGTTGTGCTAGCCTCAAGGTAAACAATTCCTTTCCCAAGAACTTTAACCCAGGATACTGAGATAAAGATCTAGGCACTAATCTCTGCATCTAGGGGGACTTTAAAAAATAAAATAAAATCAGATGAGTTTGTTGAAGTGGCATTCAGTTAAAGAAATCACGTTTGGGATCCCTCTGAATGTTCAACCCAGCAGATTTTCTATTGCATATGCCAGAAAGTTACAGGTTTTGCCAGGGCAACATTTTGACACAGCACTTACAAAAGTGATCAGTTGAAAAGCAACAATTCTACCTTCTACCTTCATGCATCCGACGAAGTGGGTTTCTGCCCACGAAAGCTTATCCCCAAATACATTTGTTAGTCTTTAAGGTGCCACAGAACTCTCACTGTTTTGCTAAAAACAGACTAACATGCCTCTGGAATTCTACCTTTGAACAACGACAAGGCAGAAGGCACACAGTACGGTGATGTCACATTTTTCCTGCCATGTGGAATAGGATGTGGGAATTCCAACAGATCTAATTTCAAGATAATCTTGTTTTTACAATTCTGGTGCTCATCTTCTGTTACATCAAACTCAATCATTTGAAAGAGGTGGTCTCTGTTAATGTTAAGTCCTGCACTCCCTCTCTGCTTGCTTAATCTGGGTAGCTGAGCTATCAGCAGTAGCGCCAGCTTTATGTCTGACTTGTACTTTCTTTCCCCTCCCAACTTCCAGATCTGGCAAGAATGCTAATTTGGGAAGCATCCATACGCAGGATTAAGAGAAGGGAAGGGAGAGGCGCTTTCTCCCTGACTGTCTTGTTTCTCCAGCATAGTAGGACTCCAGGATTATTTCCCTTCACACCAATACCTTTAAAGTCTTTCACAAAAGGGCCTCAGTTCTTGGAGTCAGTAAATTGTAATTCTCATTTTCAATTTAGCTCATGACTCACAGTGTAATTTGTGAGGGAGGCACATACCACAGATGAGGGGTAAATTAAACACAAGTCTATGCAGTATAGTTTAATTAGTCCTGCTAAAGCTATTGCTGGAATAGCTGGAATAATTTAATTTTTCCATTCACCTAGCTGAAACCCTTCATATAAGTAAATAGCAAAACATCTAAAACCATCCGATACCAGAATGTGGGATTTCATAATGTTCTAATAATGCAAGACATGTGAGCAGAATATCAGGATTTATCTATGCCAATGAGTTAAAAAGGCTAACCTTAACAAAAATCAGGTAGTTGTCAGGTTTCTATTTTCTTCTGCAAAGAACAGAAGAATACATTAGATACCATAATTTTCTTCAACACTTTCTCCATGAACTTTGTCTTTTTAACAAACAGTAGGGGTGACTTATGACTAACAGGACCCAGTCTTCCCTTTCTCCATCTGAAGGCAAGTACGTGGGTGAACATGCAAATGCTTGCATCTAGCCCAGTGTGCGCACAGATGTTTCCAGAAACCGGAACAGACTTGGGCTGAACACACTGCTCATATATTCAACAAGCACATGCCTTTCTCTCCTGACCAAGCTGCCTATAGCACTCACCAAACATACTTACTCCTCCAGACGCCTTGATCTTCCCTCCAGTCACTTGCCCCAGATGGGTTCTTTGATCTTCCCTTTGCAGCCCTCTGAATACATTCTTGAGGCCTGATTCTCCACTCTCTTGAATCTTAGAGTCACTAGCACCTGTGTAAAGTCAGTGTAACATTACCAGATCACAGTTACTTTGAGCAGCCACATTATTCAGAGGATCTAAAGTGTGGTGGCTGCATGATTGCTACAACTGGAAGAGAGTGAATCTGATTCAGAATCCTCTGTCCTGTTAGGATGAGCACCCCATCTTCACTGGTGTAAAATTATTAACTGAGTATCATCTTTACAATAGCCTTTACTACATCCTATATGGATATCTTGGCTGGCTGGCGCTGTGAATCCTGTAGATCACAAGTTGACATTATAGAGTTATCCTGCAATTGCAGGACTATGGACTATGGTCTAACCCAAGATTCTCAAGCGATGGGTCCAGGTCCACTATGCAGTTGCTTTGTGCCATACCACCAGAAGATCCTGATTGTAGCGACAAAATCCCTGATCTCAGAAGGATCACACCCATGCAAGCCATATCCTTTAGTGATAGAGAGGCTCCCATGGCCTGGTGATGTAGGGACATGGCTGGGATGCTGCGACATTACATCAGTCCTCAGCTATAATTTCAGTCCCTTGGGCTATTAGCAGCCAGCATAAATTAGTGGCCTTCTGGGTGCTCCAACATGAAGCAGCGGGACCAGCCCTATGCACAGCAGACTCAGAACCATTGTCAAGGGCAATCTAACTGGTGACCCACTGGCTATGTTAGCTTGGCTTGTTTATTAAAAATATCTAAACTGAATCTGTGGGTCAGCCACAAGAGGGAGCAAGTGGTATGTGGTAGAATGAAATCAGGTACTTAAGGCTTTGTCTACAAGCCAGGAAAAAGTTGCACAAGTTTAAACTGCTATTTTAAACCAACTTATGTAAAATCAATGCAATGTGGATACTTTTAGTTCAGTTTAAAAGTGCCTTATTTTGGTTCATCCTAAATAGATTTCAAATTGACTTAGGGTAAGTCAATAAAGTCTATAAAGGCATTTGTACTGGTTTAACTAAATTGTTTACAAAACCCATTCATGTTTAACCAGTTCAATTTTTTCATTTACACAAGGCCTAAGACTGAATTACATTAAATTAGCTCAGAGACATATACATTTAAAAGCTTAACTTGAAAAGTAAATTGTGTTACATTCATTAGCAACGTCACAAATATTCCCATCTTTAGAAAAGGCTACTCACCTCTTTTAAACTTTTCACACTGATTTTATTGCATTTGACATCTTTCATAACAATTACATCTCAGAACACTAGGATTACTGTAAATACAGTGACAGAACTAGTCAGAGAGGGAGAGAGAAATTAACAAATGAAGACAACAGAGAAGAGATATTCTATTCAAGGATTTTATCCTACCACCCACTACCATAGCATCTGAGCACCTTCCACATAAAATCAACAGCAATAGCAAAGTCCTCAGTGGACTTCATGGAGTCTCTGCTAAGTCTGCCTTTCTGGAGTAAAAATTCAAGTAGGGGCAGACTTTGTGTTTTAGAAAGCGTGTGTGGTGGGGCGGGGGAATTGGAGTATAAAGGTGTATCAATATTGAGTGTTTTCTTATGGTGAACAGCCTTTTACACAGAGGAAAGTTGTGGTTTTCCTAAAGATGGTTGGACTCCTGATACATCTTAATCTTCTCTGGATGTTGATCCATAGCCAGATTCCCCTTAGGTGATAATGCTTTGTCCCCCAGTTCTCATGTGCTTCCCCCTTAGTTTTCTGATTTGCATTGTCCCAGGGGACCACAGATGTCATGGCAGTTCATAGATCAAAATTAAGCCTTTACTGTAGCTAGGGCTTGACCCATTAATTGCTTTGAAGATTAGAATGAAAGCCTTAAGTTTCATATTTCAGATGCCAGTTTAATCATGAGAGTCAATGAGGCAGAGACACAGGAAAAGCTGTTCTAGGCAATCAGATGCAAAGGAGGAAGCTATTGCATGCAGTGTGATAAGATTCTATAGAAAGACAAAGGAAACCACTACTGGAGTAGTGGAGGAAGTGGGGAGTAAACAAAGTAAGAACTAAGGGATGCTGAGGCAAGGCTAGGGATGGATAGCTTTGAAAGCAAAAGGGTAGTTTTGAACTGGAACCTGAACTGAATGGATGAGCCAGTGGAGTCTTTGGACGAGAGTGATGCGGCACACCTTGTACTCATGAGAAGTCAGGCAATAGCATTCTCCATATTTTGGTGTCAAGAATTTGAAGGTTTGAACCCATTGAGAGATAAGTTGCAATAATCATACAGAGAAATCAAAGGTATGGATGAGGATTTCTGCAGAGATAGAGCTGAGGCAGTGGCATACCTGGTACTATGGTGGACGTGGTGATAAGCAAACTTACTAAAATGGGAAAGGGAGAGAGTTCAGAAGGATGATGTCAAGGATGCAGAGTTTAGAAGGGAGCTCGAAGTGATGGCTGTACGTTCTTTTGACCACAAATACTAATGTTCTTGAACCATCAAGCTTCCTTCTACTAGATATAGGTATTTATTTGATTTCCATCATCATAGCATCCAAGTACCTGAGATGGATACACATGTTTATTGGTCATGGCCATCAGAGAAAGTGGACAGGAAGGTGTCATTAAAGATGTCAGATATTATGGTATATTTCAGTGTCATCAGCATGAAAATAGTTGGGTTATCTTGGGTCTACCCTTAATCCTAGAAAAAATAAATTAGAAAGCAGAAAGAAAAAAAGGTAGAGAATTAAAGATTATGGGGTGCTAGAGGAAGTGTTCTTAGAGCAGAGGTGAAAACAACAGAGCCAGAAGGAGAGTGTTTGGAATGAACACCCATTTAATTCATCCAGTTACTTCTAAAATAAGAGCTTTTTGATTATCAGGAACATCAACTTTGGTTTTCCTTGGTTTTGCCACAAGATGTGTTGGTCCACAGAGGATAAGGTGTTAGCTCATAAACCTTCATTGAAGGGGCTGAGGTGCTGGATCTTGAAAGGCTTTTTTGCCCTAAAATACTTAAATCACTAGCGTTAAATAGATGTTAAGAACAAGAGGAAAAAGTTTTTAGTCTGAAAAGCTCCCCTCTTGACTCTTGTGATGTCATAATTCAACTATTTCTCTATTCCAGTGGTTCTCAACCAGGGTACATGTACCCCTGGGAGTACACAGAGATCTTCTAGGGGGTACTCAACTCATCTAGATCAGTGTTTCTCAACCTGGGGGTTGCGACTGTCAAGGGAGTCACAGGATGGATTTAGGGGGTTGCAAGTGCAGGGTCAGAGTTAGGGGGTAGCAAACAGAATAACTGCCCAGGACTTCATGACACAAAGCTAAGCTACATGCTTCAGTTCTGGGTGGCGGGGCTCAGGCTTCAGCCCTGCCACTCAGGGCTCTGGCTTCAATCAAGGCTGATTAGTGAAAAACAGGGACAAGTATCGCTCTGAAATGTAAGTACAATATTTCTATTCCAATCAATTTATTTTATAATTATATTGTGAAAATGAGCAATTTGTCAGTAATAGTACGCTGTGACACTTTTGTATTTTTGTGTCTCATTTTGTAAGCAAGTAGTTTTTAAGTGAGGTGAAACTTGGCATATGCAAGACAAATCAGACTCCTGCCATGAGTACAGTAGTCTGGAAAGGTTGAGAACCACTGCTGTAGTCAGAGTCTCAGATTAAGACAGGGCCTCAATTTGTAACATAAGAAACTTCAGGCAAACCTTAGGGTGGTGGCGGTAAAGGGCGCAGGAGGTGGGAAAAGGGCCAAAGTTGGGGCAGCTTTCATCAGAGGTGAAGAGGATGTGGATGTGGGGTGAGTGTGAAGGTACAGCGAGTGGAAGCAGTGACAGGATTAAGGTAAAATGGGGGGGTTGGAGGCTGTAGGGGAATAAGAGAATTGAGGGAAGGAGTAGGATCGTAGAGACTATGCAGCAGAAGAGACGTGTGGTGAGAGAGAGCAATAGCTGAGGATCCGAAAACCCTCGAGTAGTGAATTAGTAAGTGAGGACTAATTAAATCAATCAGTGAATTGATAAGCAACCAGATGAAATGAGAAGTCATTTATTTCAGCAGACAGTCATACGATGAGTGGAGATGCAGTGAGCGGTCCAGGGAGTGGGACAGCAGTAGCCAGTGAGGGATAGTTACTCTGAGATGATCAGGGGAGAGCAGGAATTGGCTGAGGTCAGCATTTACAGAAAGTTTTTGGAGGCAGCTGGGAGCTCAGCAGAGAAGGTAGGGGAAGATGGCGGCCACTCAGCAGGACCATAGAGTCAGCCACAAAAGAGGTGAGATGGGACTGGGGCAGGTGGGACAGGGCAGCCATTAATATGGCAATGCAGCCAGGAAGGTAACAGGATGTGGGCAGCCAATGGGAGTGAAGAGAAGTTAGAAGGTGCTGATCTTGCAGGGAGAAAAGTCCTCCAAGGTTTGAAAAGGCAGGTTTGTAGCCTATCCATGGCTGGGGTGCTGGTGCAAGGTCTCACCCTGGGAGGGAGAGAAAAGAAAGCAGCTTGGCGCAGACACTAGAGAGTAACTGGGGAAGGAGACTTGGGATGCAGGCTTTCTCCTTATAAACCCCATTGCTGGGAAGCTGGAGGGCAGTATAGCAGAATGCATGTGCAGCAGCTCAATGTCACAGAAAAGGCACAAGCCAAATAAACCACAACATCAAGCAGAACTACTGAGCAGAAGAAAAGGGACAAATTGGCACCCCTGAATGCAAAGATTTGGTGCCCACAAATGTTGGTGGCAAGGGTAATTGCCCTGGTCACCCACCTCTAAGGCCAGCTCTGGCTAAGAGGGGAGCAAGGCAACAAAGTGAGATGCATGCTGGCCCTTTAAGGAGAGCAACTGTTAGCCAGTTGGCAGCAAATAAGGAACAACAGGGCCTACAGTTCTCTATTCACCTCCCCATATCCTGCTACCTCCCCGGTAACTAGGGTGGTGGACGGCAACACAGAGAGGCAAGGAGTAGCAATGCTAAAGATGCAACTTTTCTGTTCACCCCTTAGCAAAGCTAGATGAAATACTCGATGCAAGAACATTTAGACACAAACCCACCCAGCCAAAGGTTAACAGTCTTCTGAAAAGCCCCTGCCAATGGGTGGCCCAGATCCACCTCCCTTCCTGAGAATCTCTGCTCCTGATCCAATGAAGGGAGCAGGGATTCTGCCAGATCCATCTCTTGCCTCAGGAATCCTTGTGTGTGTTTGTATGGTTAAAAAATTCAGAGTGTATTCCCATAAGTCTCTTCCATGGCACAGGTTTAAACAGAATTTTTGTTGTCTTTAAGGGACCCAGGAGCTACCCAAGGGGTTGTTAATATTCAGTGGACCAAAAGTGCTGTTTTTACTACTATGTAGCCCAGGAAAAAAGTGCCCAGTCTTATTCTCCCCTTAAAATCCTTCAAATGCAGTTCTTTCTTAATGCTTTGATTTCTTTCATTACTTCTAGAGACAAAACACCAAACTTTGTATCCCATGGAAGCTTGACTCAGCCAGTTCCATTAACACTCTGGTTAGAACTGTGTGGGAACTGGAATTTGTCCTATGGAAAAATTTGCATTTCTGAAAAAATAATTGTTCCAAACTGGAAAACACTCAGAAATGTAACTACAGAACAGAAGTTTTCAGAAGAAAAGAATTTTTCAAAGATTTCCAGACAGCTCCCCACAAGCAGCCCAGGGAGGCTGGCAGGCTGGTAGGAAACTGAGGACACATACAGGCTGCCTAGCCTGCTTCCATGAAAACTTTAGATAGCATAGATGCGTCCTGCAGATCATTTAGATTCCATCCAATCAACATTTTCTGATGGAAAACTGTTCCATATAAAATTTTCAACCAGTTCTATCTGTGGCATTGAAAACATTAGGTACCACTTCCACATTCTTTAAATACTAGTTGCTGCTAATCACTTTCCATTACAGATTTAGCTGCTATCATATGTAATTATACAAGCTATGATTCATTTGGTAGACTAACTGACAGAAGCTCTGGGGTTTTTTTCTTTCTAAAACATTCCTAGGCAATTTTTTTGTATTAGAATTACTCAGTATGGTACTTATTTTATATGGACTTCTATTACAAAAGATAAACTGTTTTGTTCACTACTTACTCAGGGTGTTTTCTATGCAAAATATTGTCATTGCACCTTGGTCATGATATGCATATTGGCTGATTATTATGTTCCACACATGACCAATTGCATTTTAAAAAAACTGTATTAAGATGAAGTTTAATAAAATGGTAACATACTACATTGTTTATTACTTATTCAGGATCATGTTAATATTCAGAGAACCTGGCTAAAATTTTGGCTTGCTGGTTGGGGAGCCCTCCTTTTTTGAGTACTCTACAAAGGGTGACCACATTTCTAAATACCTATCCTTTTTTTGGCGCTTCCCTTATGTATGTACTTGGTGTGAAAGCTCTTCCATTACAAGGATACTTCCTACTTTCCTACACTACAATTCTATAAGAAAAGTCGTCACATTTTTCCAATAATGTGCAAGTCTAGCTGCTAACAATAAAGAAGAAATTCACTTGTCATTCTGTTTAAAATACAGATTATTTACTGGAACATTAAGTAAGCAGGTCAGGGGAGCTCTAGGAAGCTACAATCCTGTTTTCCTACTGGCTTCATTTTTTAAAAACTGTATTCATTTGGAGAAATGAATTGACTACATAAAAATATATTTTGTTCTTGTATTGCACAGGACAAAGTTGGAAAGGCTTGCTCATGCACCTAGTCCTACTAAAGCCTATAGGGCTACTCATTGAGCAAAGAAGGCAGGATTTAGATATTTAGAATAATACCCAGTTTGAAAGTATGCACTCTTGAAATGCCTCAGCTATTGCATATAAAATATCTATAGCAGAGTAAATCCATAGTGGGACATTAGTGTCAGGATAACTAAGTCTTTACACTGTAACCCTCTATTTGGTGACAGAGCAGCAGGGAGGAGGTTGGTATATCTAGGCAGTTTTCAGAGATCTAGCTTTTAATTAATTTATGGTTTTACATTAGCAGCCTGGTTGAATTCTTTTGTTATGGCTACTTTTGTTTTTACTAGCAATTATTAGTCAGCGCAGCTATTTTTCAGTTAATTAACTGCCAACCTTACAGATGGTTTGACATGTTTGCTCGCAGTGGCTAAGAAGAGTGTAAAAGCTGCTTAATTTCCCATAATGATTTTTTTTTAAACCCTGGCAGTTAGACCACAAAATAAACCACATCTGACTGATTCTTTAATACACCAAATATTTTCTTCATATGTACCACACGCCATAGAGGTGAACAGGATAACTCCAGAGGAGATACTTCTACTGGAGGCTGCAGAGTTTTTACAGGAAACCATGATTCCTCACTCCCATACTCCCTTTCACAATCACCCCTCCTTTCCCCCCCGAAATCATGGACACTGAAAAGTTGCTGACCACAACTGTTTTCACCAGTTGTGAAAACATCCTCAAACCTAGTCAAAGTTGTCCAAACTAACTCAGCAAGTTGTACCATCCCAGCAGCTCATGTCTGACACAGTAATATCAATATTCAAGGCATCTAAAGATGCAGAGTCCTCTGTCTACATGTACAGCTCTGTCCACTCATTAACCAATCTGAAGGAAAGACAGATTGACCCTAGTACATACACTGAACGTGGCTACAGCGGCTCTCACTTGCTCTTTACATCTCTATTGTCAGGATCTTCTGTCTACATTCCAGTACAGCCAGTTTGTGTACTCCAGGAGCACTACTGTAGTGAAAGCTGAGACTTTAAAAATAAATAAAATAAAACCCTACCTGTTAAACTATAAGTTAAAGTGCTAACGGCCACATGCTTACTGGGGGAGTCTTGAAAATTGCTGTACCTCTGGAAAACAAAAATCTGGAATCACATTTAATTGTTTTTATCTTTTTGCACAACCTGCAAATACAAATACACATACCTCAAAATACAGTCTGCTTTTCTCGAAACTCATATCAACCCCTCAGGA
This sequence comes from Emydura macquarii macquarii, assembly GCF_026122565.2. Taxonomy (NCBI): domain Eukaryota; kingdom Metazoa; phylum Chordata; order Testudines; family Chelidae; genus Emydura; species Emydura macquarii. Next base: position 1,521,673 of record NW_027131105.1, on the reverse strand, counting down.
TTGACTTTGAGGATCTGGGTACGCACTGATCCATGGGGGAAACAATATTTAAAAAGTTATTTAGAGTAAAACTTGCATCTCAAGCAAGTTTCTTGAGCCAGAGAAAGTCAATTGCGTACATGCAACAGGACTAGGCCTTGGCTGCAAACACTCTGGCATGAAACCAACTATTTCCTGGTATTCAGATGTTTAAGTAAATGGGCATTCAATGTTCTGAAAGAGTACAAGGCATTGACAGACAGCCTTAACTATGTTGACGTTTTGGGGCAGTTATTATGTACATTATAAATAGTATTGTTCTAACTGGGTTGTCTTTTCCCAGGCTCGTTTATTCGTTTATCAGTGATGTTTGGTATGAAATATGTCAACTGACTGACTTCACAAAATCACTGTCTGCACTGAGAAAATCACATGTAAAGATTACACAGTCTTCCCTTTGTATATACCTGGATGTGGCTGTGCTTATTGGAGCTTCCCAAATCTTCAATCCAAAGTTTGACTAGCTTTTTAGAAATAAGTGACCTCATAATATAAATATCTAAATACATAATTATTGAAGTAGTACTATGCCTGTGACCCGCCCGTGCCTAGGATAGCCACCTGAAAATGCCAAGGCTGCAAAAGGGAGCAGATTCTCCCAACACTGGTGGGTGACACTGAAGTCAGCCTTCCTAACTAGCCACAAACAGTGCTTCTGATTCCCCACACTGGTTATCACAAAGCCAAAATAAAAAGATGCACAGCCCCTTTTACTGCATTTCAGTCTCTGGCTCCCAGCCAGGAGGTCCAGTAAAGAGATCAGTTATTTAAAACTCTATGTTCTTTACCAAAAAGATTACTCCTGATCCCAAAGGGTCAACCACAGTACCAGATCAATATAAGTTTAGATCTTACCTAAAATATCAGCCAATCCTTTAGTAAATAAAACTAAAGGTTTATTATAAAAGGAAAGAAACAAACTATAAGAGAAGTGTTAAATAATTAAAGCAATCAGACACATACAATTGATTTGAAAATCCATATATATCAATAGAATTTCTAGTACAATTGTGGAGTTTGCAGGCTTGCATAGTCCCTCTGGTGTACATCCAGTACCTGAATGGGTCTCAGTCCTTTGTTTCACAGCTTCAGTTGTAGATGAGTTGATCCAGAGGTAGGTAGCTGGTAACTGAAGACTAAATGGATGTGGTGCAGCTGCCTTTTATGTCCCTTGGCCTTTGTCATGCTGCTTGTGGAAATTTACAGGAATAAGATGGAGTCCAGGATCACATGAGTACATCCTGGTGACTCATCAGGTACATCTCTGGCTTCTCCCCCATTGTACCTGTGAATTTCCTTAATGGCCCATTAAACAGGCTAGTGCTGCAGCCATCTTGTCTGGGATGTTGCCCAGAAACACAGCACTATATGAAATACAGATACAAACATATCCATAACTTCCATTACACATATAACACATGAACATAAACAGTATCATCTTACTTAGCACATTATAGCCTTTCTAACGGTACCTGACATGGCATATCTCACATGAATTTTTATGATTCTGATGTATTGATGTTAAATAACATGATAAAGGCCCCGCCCTCCCCCCAATCCAGCCAGCGTCACAATGCCATTAGTAAACCAACTTTAGATTGGACTGATAAGAGGTTGATTGAGAGAGAAAGTAATGATGATGTCGTAGTAAGTGATGTAATAGTTATGATGTAATTAGATGTGATGCTGTACCAAACATGATGAATTTAAAACCCTCCCTTTCAGGTCCATGAACCCACCAGGATATCCTTCCTTTCCAGTGCCTTGCCTATCCCTTTCAACCATCCTTACTAAGGCAGGGAAACAAACAGGATTCGGTGTAGGGCCTGAGCCTATAAACCAATGACTGAGCACCACCCCTAGAAATACGGAATCACAGCAGAAAAGTTTTAAAATATTTGGAGAGACTGGTTAAGGAAAATAGATTTTGTAAAGAAGTTCTGCTAGAAACTAAAGGCTGCCTAAAACCCTAATGTCTTTTCCTGCATGGACAACTGAAAAGTAAATTGTAAGAGACTTCCATATTTACCTTATAATCTTTGATGAAAGTTATGTATGTTTGCTTTTGAACAACAAAAAGTGTAATACATGCAATTCAGAGTTATTTTTAATTTCTCCACCCCTTCCAGAAAAGGGCTAATGCTAGGTGGGACCAAATATTGTTATGGAGAAACAAAACAGACATTTTACAGAAGCCACAATCTAACCCCATAATCTATACAAAAGCCAGTACTAAAGGAAACCCTTTTTCCAGGCAGATCAAAGTAGTTGTATGGTGCTACAGTAATACAAATAAATAATCATTCCAATAACTATACTTTATTAAGACTTGTATTAATTTTTGTTTTTCAATACAATCACAATACAAAAAAAAAAAAAAAAAATTATAACCTTAATTGAGACACCACAGCAGTAACACACCTGAGCAAACATCATGTAACAATCTTACTATTAAAGTGCATAAATCAATACTTTACTTTACAGACAAGGCAGGGCAGGGAGCATGAAGGAGTGAAAAAAGGAGAGGAAATCAAGGGGAAAAAAGAGGTCTGGACTAAGCCTTTGGGTGTCCCTTAGTCAAAAAGTTTCTAAAAACAGAGCCCAGATTTCTTTAAACATATGTAGTCAATCCCTAAAGTGGAAGGTGACCCTTTCTTTGGCAGAATACCATTGTTTTGTTCTACTTTTCCACCTCGGTCAAATTATTCACTTTGTGATCATAACTGCTCCCAAACCACAAATGTTGTGCTGATGAGAGGCCCAAATTTGCACATAAATATCTGAATATGTAGTTCCTTGCCAATGTTTGCTTGCTAAAGTCCAAAATCCTTTTAATTCTGCATCAATACCTTTCCACAGATGTTTAACTGGAGGATATTCCCACAACATGGGCACCAGTGTGGCATTATCTTTACCACAATGCCAGCATATATCCAAAGAAAGAGCTTTAATCTTATATAGTCTTTGCAGTGTCCAATAGACTTTAAATATTTTGTTTAATTAAATGTAAACAACTCTGCAGAAGCATGTTTTGCATTGACTAATACAATTGACCATTGTAGAGCCTTAAAAGGACCCGCCAGCTCTTTATCCCAGGTTTTAATATCTTCAGGACTCAGTCCTTTTTCCTCAAAAGACATACATGGATGATACGGTGTCTGGAAAGTTGATGGAGCATCTCTACTACCCCTCTACTTCTGGGGTGTCAGTCAGTCCCGTGGCATTTATACCAAAAGTGATAAGTCAATAACCATTTCAGCCATAGGTATATGTTGCCATACCATTGTGGCCAGAAGTTATACTAAGGTTTGTAGGATCTTGAATGAAATGATACTCACATCATCATCCAACAGAGAGACACAATAACTTACTCAAGGGCATGCTGGTTGATGGGACGGAGCCAAGATTAGAGGTCAGGAGCTCCCGGATACCAGACCTGTTTTCAGACCTCTAGACCATCCAGTTAATTAGAGACAGAACCTACAAGGATGAATGCTTAGCCTGATGCAATAGAATTAAGCAAAACAAACAGTACAGGGAGGGGTTATGCAACTCAACTTAAGCGCTAAGTGTGTTAAAAGACAAGGCAAATCCTGAAGGCCAGTGGCATGTCTAGAATAGCATATAGAGCAATGTAAACCTAGAACAAGGGTCCTTCCAACTGGTGGAAATATCACTGAACCCCAACTGGAGTTTCACATATGGTGATACTGATCCTGCTTTTTCACACCTCAGACTTTTCCCTTGTACTCTCCCAGCAACTCCCTATGCACAGGATCCCCTTTGGGTAGGAATTCAGAGAACAACAGATGATTCTGGGGCTGAAAGCTCATTACAATCCTAGACTTTGATTCCAGACACATTAGTAGTTAAGTCCACTTTTAACAAGATATAGTAGCTATGATGCAGAGGAAACTCAAAAGTTGTTAGTCTGCAGTTCAAAATTCACATAACTGATAGTATCGATGTGGTTCAATGTGATTCTCACCTATTTGAAAGCTCTACACTGAACAAAACTGGCATATTTCTCTTGATTGAGATGGATCCAAGATGTCCATAGACGTTCTTTAAAAGTAGCAACTGTCTCTAAGATGAAACGTACACAAAAAAAGTAGCAGGCAGGGGCAGTAGCCACAAGGAAACAGTCCTGATTTCCAGTTTAACAACCCCTTTTCGGTTGCTTTTAACTTTATTAAACAAATTCCTTTTGGGCTGGAACTTTCTGTGCTTAGTCCGAGATCAAAGGCTAACTTTCTCTTTTGAAAGCCTAAATAAAATGAGTTGTCAGTTTTGAGTTATTCAAATATGGAAGTGTGGGAGAATGATACTTTTATGTTGTGGTCAGAAATTTTGCATTCTAGTTACTCAAAGCTGTTTAAGTAGTTTAAAATCCCCTAAGCAGCTTAAACAGTTTAATCCATTTAAACCATCTATCAGCAGACTACTTGGATTGTGGAAAATCAGGGAAATATGGTTGAGAGTTCAATAAAATCAGTGTAAGGTGGCTTCAGGTCAAAATCTCTTCTGTGTTGCAGCCCCTAAGATATAAAGGGACTGGTGTAAGTGTGCCATGAGGCTCGGGGTCTGTGTCACACTGTCTGGAGTGGCTCACAACTGTGAGTGTTTACCTCAGGGCAGACTGTCAGAAAACAGGGCAGTGTGGCAGACACCCCACGCTGGGGGTGAGTTCTGTAATTAGATTTCACCAAGCCACTAACAGATGTGAACTCCTGGATCACTATGTCAGGCTTACCATAGAGTCACAGCAGTCCCCTTCAGGATTCTCAAATTGAGTGTTGCAACCCCTGAAGGGGTCACGAGGTTATTATGTGGGAGTCACGAGCCATTCAGCTCTGAAGGCAGTACTGCTGTCAGCAGCAGTGCAGAAGTAACAGTGGTAATGGGGCGCTAAGTCTGCTGTGAAAAGTGATATGACAAACAGTGACTATTTAAAAAAATAATTTTTCAGCTTATAACAATAATGCAATAAGAATGTGTTTTAGACATAATTTAAAAACAGTGAGAAATGATAAAATCATTTTAAACAATAGGGTTATAAATGTAGCATTTAAAATAGTGTTAAATATAAAAAAAGAATTTTTAATTTACAAGGAGGGACACATTCAGAGGCTTGCTGTGTGAAAGGGGTTGCCAATACAAAAAGTTGGAGAACCACTGGAGCCTCTCCAGTTTATCTTACCACCAAACGAACTGAATTTTGTGATAAAAGGTCACTTAAACCAAAAAAAAACACCACATCAGGTTGCTCCCAGTCTGAAAAGACCAGTCACTTACCCCAGATCAACTAATACTCTAGATCTTACACCAAAGACAATGCTGGCAGCCAATTCTACAGTAAACCAACTAAAGCCTTATTAGCTAGAGAAAAGGAAATGAGAGTTATTGAGAGGTTAAAGAAGGTAAAATATATGCACAGGTGAGTCAGAGTTTGTAATTCCAAATGGTGGCAGTGATGTAATAAACTGCCAGTTTCCCAAAAGTCTTTTTCATCTGGCACACTTCCCTGTGAGACTCCGAACAGTTGACAGAGTAAGGATCTTTCCTTGAATCCATGCTTACAGCTTCTTCTCACAGAAAATAACCTGACAATGTCATTACCCACATAGGCTTTTCCTCTGATGACAGTGAGTGAGGAATGCACTTAGAGTCTTTGACCTCCAGTCATCACACACAATGGCCACTTGCTTTGACATTAATATTTTGCTGTTAAAGTTCTTCTTTACATTCCACAAGGCTTCTTACACATTTGATGAGTTGGTTAGTTATAGGGGTGAATGCAATGTAAATGTTTGCTATTACATTATGACAAGAACCAGATAAGTGAAAACAATGCAAGTAACTTCCCATTAGTTTTCATGAAGCTTAAACACCAAATACACTCATACGTTTAACAATCACTTCGATCTATATGAAGACACAAGTGAATTGGCCTCGGGCTCTGGCATGAGCTGGCATCTGGTCTGCCAGCATCACAGCCAGCTCCCTGACAACAGCCCCATTCTTGCACTGAGCTGATTTGCATAGGACAGAATCTGGCCTTTAAATCAAATAACTCCATCCTCAGGGTGATGCACTAATTCTCTCATCAGGAGAGCTCTAGATTTTTTTCTAAAGGTATATTAAAATGCAACACAAGATTATGAGATTGATCACTCAAAAGCTGGGCAATTCCAGAGTTCAGGTTGTTCCCACATGAACTTGGCTCTAGTGCACATACTTCCCTGTGTGATGCAAACCTCAATTGTTATTGTTTGCTCTTAAGGTATACCATAAAATATGCATGCTGCAATGTGGCAGAAGCAAAGTTGTGGAAGTAACCTTGTGTTTGAGAGTTTCCTGATTTGTGTGCTTTAGATCACCACCTTCGGGTGCATTTAAACGAGAATTTTGCTTTTAGTTTGGTAGCTTCCCTCACAGCTCTGTGTGCAGTGCCTATCCCACTTGAGTATTCCACAGTTTTTCCACTGCAGAGTTCCTCTTCTGGACACTTGGCTGAAGACACAGGACTAATGTAAATTGTAGCCGGTATGGTGCAGCACCTAAGTCAGTAGTATGCTCTTGCCTTATTAGACAGACTGGCTGAAGAAACAAAAAAATACGCAAAGCAGTTCAGCTTGTTTTACCATGTGTGCAAGGGCCCAGTTACCTTTATGTAAAAAGCCCTAGGAGGAAGTGTAACCTGGAATTTAGATCCTGTCTGAAAATAGCTGAAGGTATTTAGGTAATGTAATAAATCATTGATAATAGCTCTGGAAAAGACGTATCATATCCATATATGAAGGACGTACTCAGTCTCTTATCCTTCAGATACCTGCCTGTGCCTTTAAAGGAATTAACATTGACTTAACCTCCCTGGTATGCAGTGTCAGATAAACTAAAGCTATGCTGAACAATAGATATGCAGCAAAAATACCTGCAGAGGAGCAAACCAGGTTTACATTAGGCATTTTCCATGTGGCATTTTGAAAAGTTACACCTAAACCTACGAAATGGAGGAATCAGAACAGGTAAGAACTGCACTTAACAAGGTGTACAGTAAACAGACTTGAGAGAATGTGATAGGCTCAGTTAAAGTGCAGTTCTAATCTGAAAACTGATTGTAAAGAGTGACTGTGTGGGTTTATTTCAGTGCATCTGTCATTTATTTAATTAATAAGCTTTATAAACTGCCTTTAACTGCCAACCCTGCCAGTTCCCCCTGAATGTACGTCTTCACTGCACAGTTACCAAGACTCCTACTCAAGTTTTAGGCCCAAATCCCCTATCATACCCACACACAACTCTTTAACCTGGATTAATACATGCTTTGAACCCAGGCTTGCTGGCACAATTAGGGCTCTGGGTTAGAGCGTGGGACTGTCTGTAAGGCTGCTTCAAATTCACCTACTTTGCAGTGTGGACACAACTGAAGCACAGGTTGTGGAGCCTGGTAGTCCTCCAATCCCCTTCTACAATACCCTGGGCCTGCATCTTCCAGCCTTTCTACTTACTCACTTCCCACATGCCTCCTATACTCCTGAAACCATCTGCGGGTTTACACACATATGGTCAGCATTTATCCCCTCATTCTATGTGACCTTCTCCATTTCTCCACAGTTCATCTGAACATTGCAATAAGGTGCCATCCCAGCATGCACCTAGCCAGCCACAGGATCACACCAGGGTTCTGGTTGCCCTCTGGTGCAAGTACAAGAAAGAACACAATGTTGGTCTGATGGCCCTCAACCAGACCCAAAAATTCTCTTAATTTTTTAAATGAAGAAAATCTGAAATATACTATGGTAAATATTTGGGGCTGATAACCTGCTATGCAACAGCTTCTGAACAGGTTAGTGTGTGGAAATGAAATAAAGACATACCAAGTAGATAAAAGTATTGACTTTTGGCCTTGCCATGATGCAGAACATAAAAGGGTAGATTCTTTTCTTTCCATGGACAAAATTATAATGTTCTTTCATTGCCTTGGCAGGACCTTCCATCTCAGATGGGCTGAGGTACCCACCCAGGTCTCTTGGGGAAAGGACCAGGCTTGAACAAGGAATGAATAAAGTATTTGGGGTTGATCGGCTGCATAATGACTTTGGACACAGGTCAGACCAGCACTTGGAGTACCAAAAGGAGGAGTGGGACAAGGAGAAAGCAGAGAATGGCATGGAGAGTGTGAACAAAATGGCACTAGAGTACTTAGCCCACAACTGGAAGATGGGGGAGAAGGATCAGCTGCCACAGAGGAAACTGTTTGAGCATACTCAATGAGAAGTGCTTTATGTGACTGTGTTGGTGGGCTACAAACATTGCCGCACAGGGGCTCAGGACGGACAGGCTAGCTCTTGGACAATACACTGCAAAACTATTCCTAGAGCAGCTCAAGTTAGTGATGCACCAAGAACCTTGGGATATGGCCCCAGAAATCTTAGCACCTAACCCATGTTACTACAGCATCAGTGTGGATGCAGCTACATGGGTATGAGCAGAGTGCGGCTTTGCAGCACTGATGTTCACAGGCATGCTTGACCCGGGTCAACTCTGCAGTGATGACATCCTGGAAGGCTAAAGTCAAGCTGGTTTCTTCCTGGCTCAGACATCACCACCAGTAGTATGGGGTTCCACAATCATAACTTGGTTAACAGTTCTGTTGATAAACAGTACCTAGCTCACTGTCCCCTAGCTGTGTCTGCTCTAGTAGAAAGATTTTTGTATGAAGAGCAATTAGGCATGACTGAATACAGATGGAGTTGATTTCTAGGCATAGTTCTATCTATAACAGCACTTTAGGAACAGATTTTGATGTGGACATGACTGAAGCCATACAAGCAAATTAAAGAAAATAGTTGCAACCATTGAACCAACAGATGTCTCCTGTAGTTACGTTAGCCATCGCAGATAGCAAGCTCAGACTAGTTCATAAAATCACCTTCATGTTAAAAATCGTCTGAGAGTCTCTATGGCACCAGTTGTATTTACGGTCTCATTCTTCCTGGAAATCAGTTGAGACTGATCATTGTAATTAATATATGGTCCATTATAACTCTGTTCTTTCAGGACCATGTACTTTTGGTGTTATAAATAATAAGTAAACCTGAAAAAGCTCAAAGTTCAGATAAGCATTCCTGAGTCTGCATGCTCATCTGATGTTTAGGGCTATCCCCATGCTGCACAGAGCTCCCTCTCTGGTCTGCATACAACCTTTTTGCCTTGCAGAAAGCCCTGAAAGCTTCCCAACCTTCCTCTCTTAAAGGGTCCAGTTTCCCAGTATTTGGCAAGTTTAAATAAAGAAGTGAGCTAAATACAGAATGCTGTAGCAGAAATTCCTTAGAATTGGTATATTTAAGAACCAAACATTATGATGTACTTTAGAAGCGCTTGCATGGAAAAGGAGAGCTGATCAAAGACTTGGCAGCTGATTAACCTCACATTCTTAGCAAATTCATGTTTGTTGCTAAAATCATATTTTAAAAGATAACCAGTAGCCTTGGACAAAATTATCTGGCTATGACTCAGTCCAGGGGGCGTTCTGTTATGGCAATAGCACTTCTAAATTATACTTGTCTCATTTTGCAAACTAGGCTGTGTATATAGCTATTTTTAAAGCAGCCCTGTAAAGTTGAAAGTTACATGTTTTTGAAAACAGTTCATTGTTACTACTAAATTAGATTAAGTGGTTCATTTCAAATTTAATAACATACTTTTGTTTCCATCAGCATTTGTCTGTTTGGAGAATGAGGCTAAACTAAAAACAAGTGGCACTGAGCAGTTAGTTTCTGGGTCTCTTGCATTAGTTCAGTATTGAAATGTTTAATTTTCAAATACTGTAAAAGAATGTTTATATCCAAAAACTGTTTTAATTTACTTGATTTCCCTCTCTTCCTTCACAAAAACATTGAACCTAAGCTACTGGACAAAGCATACTCGGAAAATTTTCTGCCCCTCTATACAAGAGGGGAAGGACAAGCTTGTCAAGTTAAGGGCTAAGAATCAATCACAATAGGGAAACATGGGAAGTCTCTACATCTGGGCTGACTGCAGGCAGACTGAGGCAGTGGCAGCCACATGGGGGTCAGGGATTTCCCTAACTCCCATTGCTGGAGCAAGGAGTTTGTGGACCTAAACTGATTCTGATGTCAGAGTAGCTGCTATAAGCACCAGAGAAAAAGGCAGAAAACTTTCATGATACAGAACAAGTTTCTTACATTGACAGTCGCTGACATGATCCACACCTTATGGCTGTATCTTCCGAAGAACTTTTAGTCCATCAGAGAACAGATAATGATTATAACCCACAAAAAGTCTGAAAATCCTTGACTCACCTTGTCTGGGTGAAGATCAATTTAGCAGACTCAGATATTCTGCTGGGTGGCCTGGAGCTCTAAGTGATATATGTCTAGCATACAACATTCTCTGCCAAATTCTTGGGCTCTCTTAAAGTACCTGCAGTAGTAATAATCTGTGCCTACCATAAATACAGTAATACTTCAGCCAGTGATCTCAAAATGCTTTATGAAGATTAACTAAACCTCACAATCTTAAGTACAGTAGAGTTCTACTTATCTGAACCTCCTTCTCTAACAAATTGCCGGTGTCCTCTATTGATTTAGTTTTCCAAACTCTTGATTATCCAAACATATTTACTGCTGCTACCCAAGCAGTTTCAAAAAGTGATTCTACTGTATTTTCCATTTTACAAATGGAGAAACTGGCAGAGAAGTTAAGTGACTTGTCTCCATGATCACATGACAAGTCAATTGCAGAGCCAGAAGACCTGGCTCACAGTCCCTTGCTCTAAATTAAACATTACACCACAATGTTGAATTTGTCTGTTCATTATTTTTTCTGATATAGAGAGAAGCCTATTACCTCCAGCATATTTCCTTCTGCATTGTTTATTTTATGCCATAATTTCGAAATCTTATCCCTGCAGAAATTAAATTTGTTAGTCTTTAAAGTGCTACAGGACTCTCGTTGTTTTTGCTGTATACAGACTAACACGGCTACCCCTCTGGAACTTAAGTATTACAGTTGCTAAAGATACTACAGTGATCAATGTTATAGAAATTTGTATAAGAAGACCATATAATTCTTGGTATGCATTTTTACCCCCAAACAAGTTAACCACTATTTTTTTCCTTAAAAACAAAACCTGTAGTAAAACTTCTCATGGAGGCCAGCCAACAACAAAACCTATTTGGAGTGATGGGATAAAATGCATTTTGATAAAAAAGGCAGAATTTGGTTAAGCTTCTAAGAGATTCCCCCCCTTCCTCCATTCCCCCCCCCCCAAAAAAAAGTGAGTAAAAGGATCAGACTATGAAATGTTGTTTGATCTTTTAATTAAATTTTATCTTTAATCTCAGTGTCACATTATAGGATCTGAAAAGCTATTTATTAGGTTTCAGTTCTTCTATTTCTTTGGAGTAGCAGAGTTATTCACTTTGGTCCTGAAGTTCATCACATGTCAGGTTTCTTAACTGCTGCACCCACACATATCTGTCTGTCTTATGCCAATCTGTATTCTTGAAAATGTGCACACTCCTTTCTGGTGGAAAAGCTTGTTCTGTCAGCTTGGTGGTCCTGATCCAAAAGAGCAAGTGTAGGTCAGACTCAAAACTAATAGGGTAGAAACAAAGTAAAGAAACTATACCAAGAGTTACAAAGCACATGCAAGTCAGTGACAAAGCTGTATGTTAGGAAATTTTTTTGGTCATCAGATCAGCTAGAGTCATTCTAGTTGATGCAGTAATTTCCCCTTACTTGAGCAATTAATTATGAGGAAGTACAAAGTATGTTATGGCATTTAAAAAAAAATCAGCGTAATGACAACAACAGACTATGATAACTCTACATCCATAAATTATCACAATGTGTGAGAAGGGGAATATTTCTCAAGGGAAGAGTTCAAAGTACGTCAGTCAGAGTTGACGGATTAAGTGGTCACTTTAAAATATATCCATTCCCATCTGTGGGTGCATCCTGACATGTAACTACTTCGAAAGGTCTCTTCCAACTAGTAAATGTGGGTGACTAGCATTCCATGTAAAATATAAATCACTGAAGGCCAAAAATTAGCATAGAAGCAAAGGATTTGCCATCAGAGCATATCCAGACTACATATGGCTGTGTTGTGCGGATATCCTAGGACTTCTGTTTAGTCCTCTGCTTCAAGATGAAAATATTCCCCAGCCCTCATGTGGTAGCTCCAGAGGCATGCAAATATAGTCTTTCTTTGGACTTCTCACTCTTCCAGGATTGAACTCCATAAGAGTAAGAATCCGTGCTTAATTTGTAATGAAAGAGGTGCTGAGGCTCAAGCAATTAGGTGCTGGAGCTGAAGCAATTTTTTTTACTTTCATAACTGATGTGGCAAGCCCAGAGGTGCCGGGGCTATGAACTGCCAAGCCCAGAGGTGCTGGGCCCTAGCACAAATTAAGCAGCGGTAAGGAGTAATTCTGAATAGAGCCAGGTGCCATACAAGGTTCCCTCCAGGCAATCTCTGGCAGCTGAAGTCTGAAATCTGCCCCTAAATGGGCTAGCGTAGTGCACAGTACACAATTTCCATTGGCATTTAAACAAAAAATCCTGGACTGCTGCAGCTCTTTCTAATCAAGAGTAGCATTATTGAACCATGAATCTAAAGTCTCAGCTGCCACCATCGAGTCCGTTCCTCAGCATCCAGTAATAGAACCTCTTGCTGATCCCCCATTTTCTGAGGAAGCTTGGTGTGCCATCATTCAGATTAGAACCAACGAGGAGCCAGGCCCAGATGGCATCCCTGTGGAGGTCTTCAAAACTGGTGGCATAGCATTCGTGCAAAAACTTCATCAATTTCTGGTTCGCATTTGGGTTAAAGAGGAAATTCCACCTGACCTATAGAATGCTAATATTGTGACCATTTTTAAGAAAGGGGACAAATCAATGTGTGGGAATTACTGAGGCATTGCTCTCCTCTTCATTGCTGGGAAGCTCCTTGCTCACATTCTTTTGAACCATCTCCTCCCTCTTCCTGAAGACGTCTTTCCGGAATCTGTGTGGTTTCAGACTGTCTTGGAGCACCATGGATATGATTTTTGTTGCATGACAGATCCAAGAGAAGTGTTTATGGCATTTGTTGACCTAACTAAGGCCTTTGATTGCATCAGTTGGGAAGCATTATGGAAGCTGCTGTCTAGGTTTGGTTATCCATTGAAGTTCATTCATGTTCTCAAGCTATTTCATGATGGAATGACTGCCACCATCCTCTGTAATGGGTTAGCGACAGACCTGTTCACCATCCAAACTGGTGTTAAGCAGGGCTGTGTCATTGCCCCAACTCTTTTCTCCATCTGTTTTGCCATAATCTTGATTCTTATTTCTTACAGCCTTTCCTCTGGAATTGAGACTGAGCATCACATGGATGGCCAGCATTTCAATCTGTGGTGTCTCCACTCTAAAACTGAGGTCACCAGGACAGTTATTACCAACCTTCAATATGCTGATGACTTTGCTATCCTTGCACACATCAAGGCTGACTTGCAATTCACCCTAGATCTCTTCTCACAAGTCTATCATAGCTTAGGACTCACCCTCAACATTAGGAAGACTGAGGTGCTCCACAGGTCTGCCCTAGCAGAAGTTGCCCCTCTTCCACCACAAATTGTCATCAGCGATGACTACCTGGAAAACGTTGAGCACTTCCCTTACCTTGGTAGTCACCTCTTCCAGACAGCCAATGTTGATGTGGAGATCGAACATAGGATCCATTGAGCCATCACATCCTTTGGAAAGTTGCTCTGTTGTGTCTTTATTGATAGAGATCTGCAAATAGAAACTAATATCCTGGTCTACAATGCAGCAATCATCCCCACTCTTCCTTATGGGTGCAAAACATGGGTTATATATCGAAGTCATCTTAAGCATCTGGAATGGTACCAACAGCACTGGTTTAGGAAGATTTTCCGTATCAGAAAGGAAGAATGTTGCACCAATGCCAGCATTCTCTCCGCAACTAACATCATCACTCTTGAAGTGAAGATTATGAAATGTCAGCTTTGCTGGGTTGGTCATTGTGTGCGGATGGCTGATACTCATCTTTGGAAGCAAGTCCTCTTTTCTCAACTTACTCATGGTAAGAGGACCTGGGGGGACAGAGGAAACACTACGAGGACACCTTGAAAATATATCTTAAGAAGGGAGGCATTGACCTCACGAATTGGGAAGAGCTGGTGGGCAATAGACTGCACTGGTGTCACATCATACATCAAGCCTCCACGCATTTTGAAGAGAATCACCTTGCTCAAGAGGCTGAGAAATGGCAGAGGAGAAAGGAAAGTGTACAGCATCCTGGCCAGCAGTTGTGCTCTCTCCAAGCAACCACCTGCTACATATGTGGAAAAATCTGTAGAGCACAAATTGGACTCCTCAGCCATCTTAAGTCTCATCAATGACTTTTACCCTCATATTGAGGAATAGCCAACAATGAGCATTGTTGGAATAGTTTAACTGCTAAATATAGATTTATACTTGCAAACATTATACTTCATTAATGAAGTGGTTAATGTTGATACAGTGCTCTGAAGCCCTAAGTGTTAATTATTCTCCATTTCCATCATTTTTGCTCCACTGATGGCCAAAATCTTTAAATTCAAAGCTAGGATCAGATTCTGGGGGAGCCTAAGAGCCTGCTGTGAAGAGCTCACAAGAACAGCCATACTGGATCAGACCAATGGTCCATCTAGCCCAGTATCCTGTCTTCCAACAGTGTCCAATGCCAGATGCTTCAGAGGGAATGAACAGAGCAGGGCAATTATCAAGTAATCCATCCCCTGTTGTACAATCCCAGCTTCTGGCAGTTAGAGGTTTAGGGACATCCAAAGCATGGGGTTGCATCTTTGACCATCTTGACTAATAGCCATTCATGGTCCTATCCCCCATCAACTTATCTAATTCTTTTTTGAACTCAATTATACTTTTGACTTTCACAACATCCCCTGGAAACAAAGTCTACAGTTTCACTATCTGCTGTATGAAGAAATACTTCCTTTTGTTTATTTTAAACCTGCCGCCTACTGATTTCATTGGATGACTCCTGGCTCATGTGTTATGTGAAGGGGTAATAACACTTCCTTATTTACTTTCTCCACACAATTCATGATATACTAGACTTCTATCATAACCCCCGCCCCCCTCCCCATCGTCTCTTTTCCAAGCTGAACAGTCCCAGTCTTTTTAATCTCTCCTCATATAGAAGCTGTTCCATACCCCTAATCATTTTTGTTGTCCTTCTCTGTATCTTTTCCAATTCTAATATATCTTTTTTTTATATGGGGCAAGCAGAACTGCATGCAATATTCTAGGTATGGGTTTATAGAGTGGCATTATGACATTTTCTGTCTTATCTATCCCTTTCTTAATGGTTCCTAACATTGTTAACGTTTTTGACTGCCACTGCACACTTAGAAGATGTCTTCAGAGAACTATCCATCATGAATCCAAGATCTCTTTGAGTGATAATAGCTAATTTAGACCCCATCATTTTGTATGTATAGTTGGGTCTGTGTTTTCCAATGTGCTTTACTTTGCACTTAACTTTGGGCAACAAAATGGCAGATAAAATTCAGTCACTCAGTTTTGTAACTCTTTGCAATCTGCTTTGATTTTAATTATCTTGAGTAATGTTGGATTGTCTGCAAACTTTGCCACCTCACTGTTCATCCTTTTTCCAGATCATTTATGAATATGTTGATCAGCATTGGTCCCAGTAGAGATACTTGGGGGACCCCACTATTTACCTCTCTCTACTGTGAAATCTGACCATTTATTCCTATGCCTGTCTTTTAACCAATTATTGATCCATGAGAGGACCTTCCCTCTTATCCCACAACAACTAACTTTGTTCAGAGCCTTTGGTGAGGGACCTTTTCAAAGGTTTTTAGAAATTCCAGGTACACCATATCCACTAAATCACCCTTGTCCACGTTTGTTGACTCTCTCAAAGAATTCCAATAGATTGGTGAGGCTTGATTTTTCTTTAAAAAAGCCATGTTAACTCTGCCCCAATATATAGTGTTCATCTACATATCTGATATTTCTGTTCTTTATTATAGTTTCAACCACTTTGTCTGGTACTGAAGTCAGGCTTACCAGTCTGTATGATGTGTATTATGGCAGGTCAGGATCATCTCTGGAGCCTTTTTTGAAAAATTGACATCATATTAGCAATCCACCAGTCATCTGGTACAGAGACTGATTTAAGTGATAGGTTATGTTCCAGTTAGTAGTTCTACAGTTTCATATTTGAGTTTCTTCAGAACTCTCAGGTGAATACCAGCTGGTCCTAGTGACTTATTACTGTTTAATTTATCAATCTGTTCCAAAATCTCTTCTTACACCTCAGTCCAGGACACTTCCTCAGATTTGTCAACTAACAAGAATGGCTCAGGTGTGGAAATCTTCCTCACATCCTCTGCAGTGAAGACTGATGCAAAGAATTCATTTAGCTTCTTTGCAATGGCCTTGTTTTCCTTGAGTGCTCATTTAGCATCTCAATCATCCAGTGGCCCCAGTGATTGTTTGGCAGGCTTCCTACTTCTGCGGTACTTACAAAAACTAACTGCAGTTTTTTTCTCCTCTTTTGCTAGGTGCTCTTCAAATTCTTTTTTGGACTGCCTAATTATACTTCTATATTTGATTTGCTAGAATTTGTTCCTTTCTATTTTCCTCAGTAGGGTTTGACTTCCAATTTTTAAAGGATGGCTTTGTCTCTAACTGTCTCTTTTACTATGTTGTGTAGCCATGGTGGGTTTTGTATTTTGTCCTTTTAGTTTTTTTAATTATTTATTTATTTATTATTATTCAGGGTATACATATGTTATTTGAGTGTCTATTACAGTGTTTTTAAAAAGTTTCCATGCAGCTTGCAGGCACTTCACTCTTGTGACGGTTCCTTTTAATTCCATTTAATTAGATTCCTCATTTTTGTGTAGCTCTCCTTTTTGAAGTTAATGCTACTGTGGTAGGTTTCTTTGGTGTCCCCCCCCCCCCCCTACAAGGATGTTTATATTTAATTACATTATGGTTGCTATTACCCAGCAGTTAAGCTATATTCACCGCTTGGACCAGATTCTGTGCATCACTTAGGACTAATTCAAGAATTGCCTCTCCTCTTTGTGGGTTCTAGAACTAGCTGCTTCAAGAAGCAATCATTAATGATGTTTAGAAATTTTATCTCTGTATCCCATCTTGAAATGGGATGTTTCCAGTCAATATGGGAATAGAAAACCCAATAATAATGGGGGATTTCAACTGTCTTTGTAGCCTTTCTAATCTTTGACAATCACGATCAGGGTCTTCTGCTATATTCTTATTATTCAAGCACAGAATTTCTATCCATAGAGACTCCATGATATTGTTTGATTCATTTAATATTTTCACTATATTTGACTCTATTCTTTTTCATATGTACTGCCACTTCCCCACCAGCGCAAACTATTCAGTCATCCCTATGTATTTTGTACCACTCTACTGTATCCTGGGAAGTCTCACCTATGTACCTCTGTCCTCCTTAGCTCCTCCAGTTCAGCCATTATGTTTCAAGAGCCTGTATTCTGAGGGCCATGAGTTGCTTGCACCAAATACACATATGCCACCTGCCCACAAGGCAGGTAATCACATATACACCATATAACACAATAAACTGGATAGCCCCCATTCTGCAGTTGGATTTCTACCTGCATTATTTTTGCTCTTGCTGAGGATGTTTTGTTGTTCTTTGTGTAGGTTTCTTTTTTGTTTTGTTCTGGGGTTTTTCTTTTGCGGGGAAGGTGTTATTGATCTAAATTTAGAGAATGTTTATTCGGTGTATCTTGTTCTCAGGCTCCCTCTCAAACGTGCCCTGTCTGTTGCTTGTTTGCCAGCTCCTCTGATAATTTATGAGCTGTCTTTTTAAACCCCTGTTCTCCCTAAATTAGTCCCAACCCCTCATCAAGGGATTCTAAAGGGATTAGGGATCAAAGAATGTCAGGTTAGAGCCTCATTAGGGAGCTCTCAGCCTTGCCTAACAGGCTGCTAGGTTCAGCACATGGCCCCCAAAATAGAGTACACTATAAAACTTCAATCATGCAGGCACACAACAACAACAGACTGACCCCAAGGGTCACATAGTTGCTTCTCCTTCACTTGGAGAACGTCCCTACAAAACTCTCCTGTTTGCTTATGAGATGATTTTTTAAAATCCCTGTTTTCCCTGAGCTAGCCCCGCCCCCTCATCAAGGGATTCTAAAGGGATTAGGGATCAAAGGATGGCATCAACTCCCACTGATCTCTGATTTGGGATTTTTTTAACATTAATAAAATAAAAGCATGAGATTTGTTCCATAGTAAGTAAGTAAGTGACTTTCATGCACCAGGTTTCGCATTAGCTGACCTAAGTTTAAACTCTGCAACCACTGCAGGTGCAGGTACATATTGGTTAATATTTGATGGACATATCTCTTCTCACCACCAATGAAAGAAGTGTGAACAGGTGCATTTCCCATCTGGCTCTAAAAGTTCATACCTCCTTGAATCAGCTCTTTTTCGTAGGGTTTGGCTCCATTAACAATAAGATAAAGTAGCTAGCATTCAAGTTTCCTTCATCAGGATTTGTAAATCCTTGCCAGAGATCCTCTCTAGAGAGAAACTCTCACCCATCTTAGAGTGGGGTCATAAGTCTCTTCCTCACTGGCCTTGTCAACACTAGCCTTTCACTCTTCCTCCACTAAAGCCACCACAGTGACTGCTTCAATGATAGCAGCAATAATGTAGGCCAGGGGTGGGATATTCAAAAGCTCCTAGGAGCCTAAGTCACTTAGGAAATTTTGAAGATTTTACCCAACGTACCTGCAACCACAGGCATTTTAATTCAGAGTCATCTAGATTTGCTCTGAGCAGGATGAGATGACACTGCTTCCAGTTATCTAGATTCTTACATTGGTACCATCACTGCAGTATCCACTTAAAATATCAGTAGATAGTTTTCACTAGTGCTTCCACCACTATTACCACTAGTGAAGCTATACTGGTGGGAAGTTTGGGGGGCTGGGGAGAGAGGTTAGTGCAGACAGCCAGAGTCTGCAAAATACACTTAAGCCTTTCCCAGGAGGAGCAACACATGCCAACAGGGGGTGATGCTGCAGGCCTACTGCTAGAAGGAAGGAACATGAAGTGGTGTTCTTACACCATTTTAAACAATTCAGCTACTGCTTCATAGCATAGCGTCAGTGTGACCTTTCATTTTAACTGTGAAAGATAAAATCTCAGTTTGAGGAACAAATATAGGTTTGTACCATGTTTAGCACTGCAGGGCTGGAAGGCCTCTATATGCTATTTTAATACAAGTAATAAAAATTGGCATATGATACTGAAAGTAGAAGATTATTTATCTGGAATCCTGGAAGGGATGGGTGAGGAAAGACTCAGATCTGTAAATTGGCAAAAATACTGTAAAGGCATTTATACATCTTTGTCCATCATAACTCTTAATTTTGTAAGTTGGTGACTAGACCTACAGAAATACAAATGCGATTGAACAGTCTTTACTATTGTAAAACTAAGTCTTTAAAACTGGAATAATTTGCACTTTCAAGTAGTTTCTCGTTGAAGTCTGCAGTTTTTGCGTGCTTTATGTCATCTCAACAGTTTCCTTTTAAAACCATCAATAGTTGTTAGGTAAGTGGCCTGGCTCAAATTATTACTCTCATTGAGCTTGTTCTGATGATTAATGCTTGTACTGTAAATATCCCAGGGCTTTTTTGCGGGTTGAGTTCTATTAGAAGTAGCCTGAATTGGTTTCTCTAGATTAGAATCCTCCAGCTCACTTGATTGTGCAGTTAATTAATCTCTCAATATAGAGCCAGTGACTTAATTTTAGCCTATATTATAGTATATCCCAAACTTTTAAAAGTTTACATGTGTCACATGAGTCAAACTTCCCTGCAGTCCCCCCATGTGATGTTAAGGGCTTACCCATCTTACTTTATACATTTTCTACACTCTTCTCCCCACTAGTCCTTTACACCACCTCACCATCACACAGGAAAGTTCAGGTGGACATTGTCAGTTGTTTCCTTCACTGCAGCCATTTTGAAGCCATTCATGTGTGCAGTTCCCACTGAAGTCAATGTGAGCTGTGTATATGCAAGAACAGAACTTGAACAGTTTATGACCAAGAAACTGAAAATTGAGTTTGAATTATTTTAAATCAATAACTATTCCTAAATTTGTTACCACATTACATAGCTCTCACCTGGGGAGCATGTAGCAAATTCCTACTACCAATGTAATCACAGGTACTTAATTTTTGCTCAGACTAAACTCCCACTGAAGCTTGTGTTTTGTCTCAAACAGGGTGGAGTAAGGAACTCCAGATTTGGTCCTAATTTTTTTTTTTAAACAGTTCTGCACCATCCAACTGTATCCTCAATGGTATTTCTCCAGTCTCCGTTTTGGAATCTCCTTTAGATACACAGTGTAAGTCAGTAACTCTTAGCTGAAATATAGTAAAACAAGTCTCTCAGGGGTTAAATATTAAGCCAGTATCTCCCCTTGCCAAGATTTCTAGTTCCCCTCTACGGCATCCAAGCGCTGCCCAAGGAGAAGAAAGGTCACTCAGGGAGTGCTTATAGCAAGCCTGTATACAAATGCAGAAAACATGACAGTGTGGGAAGCTATCTTTCCTAGAGATTAGTTTAAAGAAACTGTTTACTGGAGGAGATTACACACCACAATGATTACGGTCACAACAAAACACACTTGCATTTGAATGTATAACAGAAGAACTTATGTTTACACGAATGCACAGGATTCACCATCAACACTAGAAATATTTACACACACCGGCTGCTTACAGGCTTCTTGGGTGTCCAGCTCTCACCTAAATTCACCCCTCTGTGGTTCTGTGTTAGACGTGCTGTGATTTGCTCTGGTATAGAAATCATGGCCATCACTGGCAACTCAGCTTTTGTTGCTTGAGGTCTTGGTGATTTAACAACATTCCCACCTTCTTCAGGAACCTGCCTTAGGCCATAATCCAAACCGCCCAGCACATTGAGCTGCATTCCCTACCCAGCACAAACATCAGTTTCCTTAGTGCAGCACCCAAAAGTCACATGGTGAGGGCACTGCTGTGTATAAACTGGTGGATCTGAAAAAGCACCAAATTAAAGGGCTAGCTTCAGGCAGATTGGCTGAAGTATGGAGGTGCAATATACACCTCCTTACAGCAGTCTGGCCCTCTGTATTGCAGGGGTATTCACTGCTGCCATCCTCATTCTCCTGAGGGCAGCCTCAATTGCATTAGCACTAGTGAAAACTATTTACTGATATTTTAACTGGATACTGCAGTGATGGCACCAATGCGGATCTCAGAGCCATGCCAGCAGAGGCTAATCTGAGAATGTGCTGATTCCATACATCCTCTAGCACAGTGGTCACACCCATTCCCTAGCCAGTACTACCCACTTCTAAGGTTGTGCTAATCCACACAGTTCCCTGGTGGAGGAAAGTCTGTGGTTGCTTTCTACCTCTGCCATCTCCCATAGCACAGGTCAATGGATTTTCTGCACTGTGAGCCTTCTCCAAAGTCTCAGGAAATACCATCATGTGGCTTTGGGACAACATTAGAGCTTCTGAATCTCCTGCTAGCAGTTTGTCTATATGTCAAGTTATATGGACTAGCACCAGTTGCTCAAGGGCCCAGGGCTGGAGACCATAAAAGAGTTTCTCATCTACTATATTCTTCTAAAAAGTCAACTTTACCCATTTAATAATTTGTTAAAAGAATCAGTAGTATCCAAACAGTATGGGAAGCAACAACCTTGTTGGCAGAAGCCTTTTAAAAAGGGATCTACATGCACGTCAGTCCTGATAGATTATTAGGAAGTAAAAGGGCCCTATTTTCTGTAAAGATCCCTGGGCTGAGTTTTGGAAGTTGGTCACAGAAATCTATAGCAGTTTGCATTTTTAATTCCTATTTACATACCCTTAACCTTCCCAGCTCTTCCTCTTTGCCTGTTGATGAACTTCTCCTGATCTCTTTCCAAGCCCTGACGTAAGATAAATAGAGGATTCAGACTATTTGGTTTTGGCCAGTGCCAAGGTTTGTGCCCTTGGCAGCATGCAGATCTTGGCTGCAATTCCTGGCTCTCAGGGGCTTGGGATCCAGTTACATTTGCTGGCGTCAAGCAGGCTGTACAGGCCACTGTGAAATCTAGAATCTAAAAATAAAATAGTGAAAAAAGCATGAAACTTAAAAAAGGGGAATATTAAAATCCAGGGAAAATTGTAGGCCATTTTGGAAAAGACACAAACTAGCTCAAGGGACAATGCTAACATCTTGGGTTTCGAGTAAATTAAGATAGTGGGTTTGTCTTTTTTAGCTCTATCACCCATGTGACACTCAAGAGTTCAGTGTGCGGGTCCAGGTATTTCTGCAAACAGACTGAGCATGAGAGCCTTTTGGAACTGCAAATCATTCTGACAGCCTCAGTCTATCCCCCCTCATTCTCCTTCCTCTCAGAACTGTTAACCCTTTGTGTGCATCCTTCCAGTCACTTTGGGGTCCTTTCTCAGCCCTCTCAATTTTTCTCTCAGATTACAAAACAAGATGATGACGCTAAATAGAAGCTTTTTCTGCTAGCTATTGTGGAAAGGAAGTTTTCAGGCTTCCTTTGGTGAGTTTCATCAGGGATGGATAGTGGGACTAATTTTTTTGAATTCCGTATTTTTAATAGGTGTCTGTTGGTTGTGATCTGACATACAGAGGGTAATTTCATCTGGAAATTATCAAAACTAAACGTCAAAGATTATGACTAGATGTGTGTTGAGTTTGTTTTGGAAAGTTGGGAGGACTAGCTTGAGATCAGATGGAAAGGGACAAGTGCTAGTCAGCAGCATATTTTGCTCCTTTCATAAAGTCTGCAGTTGTGCTTTCCTGATATTTAGGGAAAAAATATACGGGATAGATCAAGTGTTCTTTGAGATTGTCTTTCCCTGTTTGTGTTTACGAAGCATGTGCCTGTTTATTGTGCCTGTTTCTCTTCCCACTAGCATGTTTCCATTTTGAGGTTTTATTCCTAAATCCCATTTTTGAAAGGTTTATAACTCAGGTGTAAGAATTCAATGTAGATTTAAACAAGGTCTCATTGCAGAAGTGATTAAAACAGTCACATCTTCAGTTAGCCCACAGTGTGCTGTGTTGCCTTGAAACTGTAATCATGAAACATCTGATACTGAGGTTTAAAAATAAGTGTGTGTTTACATAACTATTTATTGCTTATTCAGTACTATGGCACCATAACTGGAGTTGATTGCAGTGATAATGCATTCACAGTGGTAGCTCCACTGGAAGTTTGCCTGCAGGTTAGAGCTTTCCAACCTGGTGGGCCAGATATATATCGATTACTGGATTCATTTTCGTCAAGCCGTGCAGAGATTTAGCTACGTGACTCATGGGAATTGTGAAGTTATATCCCTGCATGCTAGACTCAAAATGCAGCCCTGCATTCACTGTAATACCTCAGAACACTTAAATGAACTCAGATTTCTAGGCTTCACCCTCACTCAAATTCCTGTTCTTTGCTGAAAGGGTGTCTTAGTGGTCAAACCATCAGGTATGAAATACCTAGCTTCCCCACAAATCACAGGTTTGTATATAGTTAGAATTGACTTGGCATCCTTTATCTTGAATACTGTAGCTTATGCTCTGTATTTTCTAAAGAAACCCTAAAATTGATCTTTTAGCTGTTTTGAGTGAACATTAAAAATCCCATGGCTTTTTCCCGTAATGGCTAGGTCCAGTGTCTGCAGCCAAAACACAGCTGGGATGGGAGGCAACCTGCCATATACTTCATTTAAAGTATTTTCTTCTATAAAGTTGTTTTGATTTTTTAGTGGGAGATTAGAGTATTTAATGATTCAAAACAATTCGTTTTACTAATTTAGTATATTCTGTGTTAAACCTATGTTGATAATTTAGGTTTCCCCTCCTTTCACCTGATTAACTTTGTAGAGTAGATTAGAACCATATGTTTTAACTTAGGTTGGTGGGGGAGAGTTAATAGAACTGTCGAGCAGTCATTTTGGGTTGGATTACTGCCGCTCACTGTGTGTGTTCTAAACATGAATCAGCTTACACTAAGTATGCAAAATATTTGGTACTTACATACACAAAAGGCCTTCCCCAGTATAGTTCAACATAACACCAGGGTTCCAGCTTTACATCCGATATTAAATGTGTAACCCTTCTGCCAGTCGGAGTCAGCAACAACATGGGCTGGGTTCAATATCTAGGGGTTCCTTTCAACAATACAACACAAAACCGAATCGAGCCCCAACCCAATTACCTGGGACAATTACACACCATCCCCTTGGGTGCCTCTAGAGGCAGTACTTCCCCTCTTGCAAGCCCAGAGACTGAGTGTAGACAAGAGACTTTTAACAAAAAAGGGAAAAAGTAACCAGCATTAAATTGGGAAAACACTGCAAGCAGGATTCACATGCATAAAACCATGAAAAAAAACACCCACCCCAGAGTACACTGGGCAGTTTCCTTTTGCCTCAGGTTCTTAAGTCCGGCAACAAGAAGTTCCTTTAATGTACCCCTCCCTTCACAGCACCTCACTCATAGGTGTTGTCCTTAGTCAGGGCAGACCCAAAGTCTAGAGGTGCAGCTGCAGAGTTCACTTCCCACCCTGATTGGGGAGGGAGGTGAAGAGGGGGAAAAAAGCACCTTGCTCATTCCACTGTCTGGCCGCTACATTCTGGCTTCCCTGATGACGGCCACTTGCCACCTTGCTGGTTGCCTTGCTAGCTGCCCTGCTGCACACCATCACCTTCTACTACCACCTGCTTCTCCACTATGACCTCTGTGGGTCGGTCTCTTGAGGTCCCACCCAGTTCTCTGATGTTCAGCTCTCATTGATTATCAGCTCTCATTGATTATCAGCTCTTAGTGGGTGAACCTCAGTGCTGACGCTGGGCAGGTGCACTGTCCTACAGTAGATTAGTTCAGCTCTAGTGAGCATTTAACAAAACAAAAGACTCCTATTGGAATCTTAACTAGCGTTATCTTTGAACAGTGGGAGGGGGAGATTAAACCATGCCCAGGGCTCTTAAGCAAAGCCCACACTTCCAGGCAGGTATACCTGTCTCCACCCCATATCAATCTTCAAAAGGCTCTGGCATCCAAGCCCCTTTCTTAGCCAGTTCGGTTCAGATGATAGTAACCCTTCAGTCAGAACAGGCTAAGCACAGTTCTACTGCCCTTTACTCATACAATAACGAGAACAACATTTCATTACCCTGCCTTTAACACTAGAGTGATTTGTAACCCAACACCAGCCAAAGGGATCGTTTAGGCAAAGCAGTCCCATACGGAGTGCCTAAGCAGGGTGGGTGTGCTGCAAATACAGTCTGGCTCTGATGATTGTTCTCCTCCCTCCAGGCAGCTCAGCAGAAGAGGGCTCATTCAGACCAGGCTTACAAGTGTACCTTTCAGTGTTGGATTTTTGAGGCTATAACAAGGGAGTAACTTAATCCTGTTACACCCATGCAACACACTAAAGTCTGTGTAAATGAGGGTGGAGTTTGCCTTGAGGACTCCATTTGTTAGTTACTATGTAACAGTGTCCAAGCCAAGATCAGGACCCAATGGTGCTTGGCACCGTATATATACAGCTGAGGTGCAGTTTGTTGAACACCACCCTGATGGATGTCACTAAGACCTGGACTAGCCATTGCCTCAGCTAAGAAGCAAACCCTCCAAAAGGCTCCCATCGATGAAAATGAGCCTGATAAACTCTCATTAAAAATAATATAAAATTCTTCTTTGAGAGAGTTTTCTTTCAAAAGAAGTGTAATATGTTTCAGCTATTAACCTGGAGTACACTGTGGGGAAAAGACAAAAACGAAAAGCATCATAAAACCCACTGTTCTTCAGGGTATGTGTGACATACCAGGGCACAATCCAGACTAATGAGCAGCTGTGTCTCTCCTAGTCTCTAACCTGGGGTGCCCTTTACAATGCTTTGCTGCTGTAGCCTGCAAACTGCTCACAAATGGCATCCAGCATGCAAGTCACTCCCAGCTACATCTGGTTATACTGCAGGGTGACTCCAACACACTGCCAGGCTTAGTTTTTGCCCCAGAAATGTAGATCCTGTACTGCCCAGCCCTTTCCTGGACAATATATGTTTATATAAAGACCCATTATTTCTTTAATAGGAATTATATGCACACAACTTGTCACCTCAAATGGAGTTTCCCAAACACTTCAATTTAAACAGACTGGATGAGATAAAACAATAAAATAAGTTTATTAACTACAAAGAGATAGATTTTAAGTTAGTACAAATAATGAGGCATAACAGTCAGAAATGATTATAAGAAAAGTAAAGATAAAACACAACTGGTGCCTAATTTAAACCCTGTTAAATTCAAAGCAAAGTTCTCACCAGATGCATTCAGCAGTCTTAATGACCAAACTTCTTAGGTCAGGACCCCTTTTCCCAGAATCCAACAAATGCTTTCTTTGTCGCTTCAGGTGCTGTGAATATGAGGGAGGGAGGGAGAGAGAAAGAGAGGGGTGTCTTGGGGTGTTTGTCCCTCTTATTTATAGTTTCAGTCACCTTCTTGAAAAACACTTCCAGCTGGGGACCAGAAAACAAAAAAAACTATGAAGAAGGAGGTGCTTTCCCGCCCCACCTGTTTGAACTTCCTTTCTTTCCCTTCCTGCTTGATGACTCTGTTTACTGCTTAAATGCAAATTAAGCAGAACATTCATTCCTTTGTTTGAGACAGACCTGTTTGCCAACCTCAGTTTGGAACACGCGTTAATACCATGATACAGTGGAATCTTACAACTTCACATACAATGTTGCCACACATTTTAGCAAGAGAATACTGATCAGCAAAGTATGAGTTTTCAAATGATGCCTTACAAGGAATACTTTGTACAAAGATGGTCACAACAGTGTGTAGGGTGTGTTTGCAATGGTACATTCCACCGCAATATGGGACTATACGGAGGCACTCCCAAGCCTTTGAAATGACCATCCATAGCAAGACTGTCTGGCGCCATGTTGGCCAGCAGCAGGCACAGGACCACAGGTTAAAAGTGGCATGAAAAAAACCAGACAACCCTTTTTCTCAGAGCCGGTGTCAGAAGAGCCATTCACCTCACACAGATCTGGAGGCTTTCCCTGACTGACAGTTAACTCCCTCCAATTGCCATGAATTTCCACAATTCTGCTGAGCTTGTTCACTGTAGTGTGATCTGTCCAAGTGTTTGCCAAAGCCCTTCCCTTACAGCTCTGCAGGAGGAGGGAGTTATACATACATATTGTAAGAATCCCTTGTCCTCAAGGGTTTACAATCTAAACAGACAAGACAGAGGGAGGGAAACAGGACGTATTAGTTCCCCATCTACAAAATGAGGATCTGAGGAAGAGATTAAGTGATTTGCCAAAGGTCACACAGGAAGTCTGTTATTCCTAGAAATGATATCCAGATCTGCAACACACACACTGTGCTAGTGCCTTAGTCACAAGACCATCCTTCCTGTCATCTGTGTAGATGAAGTAAGAGTCATAAAAAATTAAGGACACATTTCTGTATAATTTCAAGTCTCTGTCTAGCAGAAATCTGAAGGAATAATTGTTTGCCATCTATAGGCCACTCAGAGGACTGAAGAACATGGCTTTAGAAGAATACTAGATAGGCTAAGGGAACCGAATGGCATGTCCAGCAGATCTGAACAATTAATATATTGACATGGCATCCTTTAGGGACTTCAGTATATTTTTGGTATTCAGTACTTTAAAATATTCATAGAAGGACCACTAAGGGCATGTCTAAATGGCATTTTTGAACAAGTCTCCCAGCCCAAGTTGAAAGACCAGGTTAGCAGGGCACATGCTAGTGCTCTCTAAACTTAGCTGTGTAGACAGGGCTCTGAAGTTGCAGCTGTGTAGACATTCCCTATTTGTTAATACCAAGCACTGTGAGGGTGCTTGTCAGACCATCTGGTATACATTTGAGGTGTGGTTCTCAACTTTCCCCTTATCAGAGCCATCCTGGGACAATATTCCCACCCCTGATACCTGATCCCTAAAGGAAAAGTGATCCCAGGTTGAGAACCTCCATCTTAGGAAAAATTAAACACAAAAGTTCAAAGCAGTGATTGTTTCTCTAATGACATAATGGTTCTAAAGTAGGCTAGCAAGTACTTCTTATTCATGTCAAATATAGTACATTAAAAAAACCAGGTTAAAAAGAACATTAAGATTGCAAAGTCAAGCACTCAGTTCTGGCATTTCCTAACTTTTAAGGTTGCCTGTTCTCATCCCACTCCCTCCCCTGCCTCGCTGTCAGTCTTCCCATCCTTCCACACTCCAGCCAGGCTGTTCCTCCTTGTTGGTGCCAGGGCATCAGCACTCCTGGGGGAACATAAGAAAGGATCTCTGTTCTGAGTTCCTCTTCCTGGCCACACAGTGCCCCTCACTCCACAAGGAGAAATTGCAGGCAAAGTCCTCCTGAACCCAAGGCTGGAGCATATTCAGTGCTGATGGAATCTCTGGAGAATTTAGCTGCCAAACCAATAAGCCTCTGAGCATGTGAAAACTGATTCAGAGATTCGTAACTTGGCCAAATTTGGATGTGTTTTACACAATAATGGCAAAAGGCATATCCCTGTCACCAGAGCAATCACCCTGCCAAATTTCAAGCACTTGCTTCAAAGGCTGGAGGCAACAGAGCTTCTCAGTGAAGCAATTGTAAGAACTTTTGATGTAGGGAGGAAAAAAAAAAATCTTTTCCCTAACCTTGTCCTGAGAAACAGGTTAACTTGTTACTTAAACTTTCAGAAAAGATTCAACCTCAGCAGAAACCCAGAAAGGAAAATTTCCAACTAAATAGTTAATGTTGGGCAAAGTTATGAGGAACTGAAAACAAGATCTTATAATGGGAAGTGTCAGGCAACGAGGCCTTGGTACAGGTACCACTTATAATGCATAATTTATATTCATGCACTGTGTTTGCGGGATGCTTTAAATTCCAGCTTACTACCTGCATATGCTCCAGGGATCATGCTTTGCCTTGGCACAAACTTCTGAAGGCATTTTTTATGTCTTTGGAATGCACCAGATTGATGTTTATTAAATAAAACAAGAACCTTCCTCCTTCTGAGAAGACCAGAGCAAAGAGAGCTCCAGGCTCCCTTCTGATGATTTTATTATCCTCTGCCTTCTCCTCCTCTGATCATATACAGACCAGTGTTAATGTTTAGAAATGAAGCATAAAGAATTCCAGAAACTGTTTGTTCTTGGACTTTTATTTAAATAGGAGAACTAATCCATATGCTGCCAAATCCTTCCTTCTGGCATTTGATCTGGCATTTATCTCCAAATAAAGTCATTCAAGATAAAAATGTTGGCAAGTCTGACTCATCCGCCTGGTTTGGAGGACGAAGTCCAGAGGGATGCATGCACAAGTGTTTTTTGTGTGTGCAAATCAGGTTTTTTGTACATACAAATTTGGACAATTACAGCAGCAGAGTTGATGCAACTTTGAGAATATATCCCTTTGGGTTCATGCTGTTCCAGAGCTTCAATTTAAACCACTGTGCATACTGGGAATTTGTTCTACTGTAGAAAAAACTCTTGAGAACAAAGATTTCTGCTAAATGATTGATAGCAGAGACATGGCTCCTTCCTACAGTAGTTTACATGCTTTGGAATTAGTGGGTATGGGGGGGAAGGCAGGGGAAGAGAAGTGCAGAGATATTGCTCAAACTGCTTATCAAAGACCTGAGGACTGTGGGCACCAGGCTGGATCTTGACAAGTTGAATTTAAATTGGTCCTTTTTGCTTTCTACCAGCTTTATTTTTGTTCTGATTTCTTTCCTTCCTCTCATTTATTGCCATGAAAATTAATAGCAGTTTTACAATTTATTTTAAGGGACAAGGATTGGGCCTGTTTATCTTTTGCTTCTGCTGGTTATAGAGCATCCTGAAAGGCAATGCAATTGGCTGCTATACTGGCTGGTTGTAAATGCATGTTTTCCCTCATGACCTCTGAAAAGCGATTCAGCTTTTTTAGTCAGGAAAGCCCTAGAGAAGTTGAACTGGAACTTGGGGTATTAGGAAGTAAGTGACATGGAACAGTTACAGATGCAGAGACTTTGAGTTACAGGCAGATCTAATAGCATTGTCTATATTTAAGGCTGTCCCAAGCTTTCCATGGCAAGGCCTTCTTTTCAGTTGCTTATAACTGTCGTACTAACTATTTAGAACTGAAATGTTTCGTGCCAAGTGTTCATCTCAGGCTTTAAATTTCAGCAAAAGTGGGTTCAGCCATTTGAGAAAGATTATGGGAAAATACGTTCTCTTGCACACATTAAAAAAATGTCTTTACTATAGTTTCATTGAGAAGCTCTTGCACCTCCATGCTTTAGTACAATGGCTTGAAATTTGACAAGAGTTGCTTGGCATAGGCAACCTTAATTCTGTATTTCTCACCTTGACTTTGCAGCCTCAACATTCTTTCAATGTAGTTTTTTTGTACACATTACATTATATATATGCAGAGCCAGCAGCACCAAAGGGCCGGGTTCTATATCTAGGGGTTCCTGTCAATGATACAACACCAAACTGGCTCGAGCCCCCACCCAGTCACCTGGGAAATCACACACTATCCCCTGGGCGCCCCCAAAAGGCAATGCTTTCACTCTCGCAAGCACAGAGTCTGATTGTAGAAAGTAAACCTTTTAATAAAGGAAGGAAGTAACACAGCACTATTTTGGGAAAACAGTGAATTGATGAACACAATGAGCCGAACCCACCCCACCCCAGAGTACATGGGGCGTGTCCTTTGCTTCTCCCTTCTTGCTTTCCCCTGCCCTACTGACAGTCGTAGTTGCACTGCCCACCTCTCGGTTGTGGGGCCCCGCCAGTCCTCTCTGCTGGGTCCTGCCAGGGGCCAGGCGCAGGCTTGGGTGGTCTCCTCTGCTGCACCTGCTGCCTGCAGACCCCCTCCACCACTGTCTCCTGCCACCTCTGGGCCTCGCTGAGTCCCTGCTGCTGGCTCCTGCCATCTGCAGGCGCCAACTGCTGCTGGCTCCCGTCATCTGCAGGCCCTGCTGGGTCCTCTCTGCTGGTTGTCAGTCAAGGTTTCCCAGTTCCTTTAGTGATTTCAGCTCTTAGTGAATTTCAGCTTTCAACTCATGGGAAAACCGTCTACTGACCCAGGAGCAATGTCCCTGCTTTTAACAAAACGAAAGACTTCAAGAGGAATAATTAATTCTACCTTTTAACAGTGGGAGGAGATAGTCAATCCATGCCTGTGGGTAGCCCTTTGCCAGGACTAGTGCAGCCTTAACAGGAGATTCCCTGACCCCTCCCTGCTAATCTTACAATACCTGAGCATCCGTACACCACCCTTGTTGAGTTCTGTTCAGATGAGAGTAAATTTTTCATCAGAACAGGCTAAACACAGTTCTGCTGCCATTTGTTCATACAACTGAAGGACAACAGTTAACACAAAAGTGATTTATAACATGATACCAGCCACATGGACCATTTCCCATCATACCCAGCACCTAGTGTGCTTATGCAGATACAGTGCAATCATGCTGAGTACTTAATTGTTCTCATGAAAATACAAAGCCCATGCAAATAAAGTCCCCCCTCTTTCACTGGATGAGCAGGAGGAGTGTCACTCAGACACTCAGACCTTGCTTACATGTAAGTGCATGCTCAGTTTGCTATTTTCAGCAGGATCCTGGGTGGATATATACTAAGCTACTCTTTGTAAATCACCTGTAGCAAGTCTCCAATGTTCCACTAATAGTATGCATAAGGGCTACCCAGCAGAACAGTGGCTATTCCACATGCTACACAGTGCCTAAGTACTGCGTTGCTACTCGCTGCAGATCCAAATAAGGGGGCACATTGGAGGAGTGAGTGAGTGTCAGGCCAAAGGCCCCTTCGCATGTTATACATGGTAAATGTATGGCTGCTGAGCAGCCACTGTGTGTCTGAAGCCATGTCACACACACCGGGCATTCCTTCCCACCCATTCCACTCTTACCAAAGGGGCCTAGTGGCCTTCATCCCTATCCTCCTCCCACGATTTCAGGGTTGTTTTCCCTTAACTGGACTTCTGGTTGGAAATAGGGGCAAGAAGCTCCAAAGTAAAAGCCATAGTTCTTCCAGCCTCCCACTTCACACCAGGCAGAAGGGAGAGGTACCAGTTCATGACCTGGGATGAGGCTATAGAGAGCAGGGCATAAGAACAGGACTCAATGGCAGTGCAGCAGGACACAAGTCCTGGAGGATCCAGACACAGGGCAGAAACACAGAACAGTACCCCAGTACCCCCCACCCCACCTACCAATCCCTTGAAGTAAGTACAATCCCCTTTCAGTGTAGAATCCAGAACACCAGAGAGCTGTCTGGATCCAACAAACCCTACGTCCTCAAAAAGAGGTTTGGGGAAGAGGGGTCAGACTTTGTATTCTTGTTCAAGTCCATTTCAAGTTGGGTATTCTCCCTGTTAGATTTGTACCGTGGTGTGATCCTTAACCCCATGACTGCAGCTAAACATTTAAAAAAAATAGAATCTATGCAAAAAAGCATTTTTGTTATAAATAGTGAAGTGGAACTTCATAGTATTCCATAAACTGTGGGCTCAAGTACATGGCCAGTTTCAAAGACATTTTTAAAAAAGCAATAAATGTCATCTCCATAATCCATAAGCAAAAAAGCTTCCATACATTTCAGCGTGCAAGAAACACTGTAGTGGTACATTAGTGTTTGCAAAATTAATACGCAATACAAATTCACTAATAAATTTTCCCAGCATTGCCACACTTCCGAAAACAGCGCAATTACAAATGCCTTTTCTCTCACCCTCAGACACCGGGTGTACAAAACATCCCTGATTTCTAGTGCATGTGTGAATCTAGCCCAAGTAATGATGTGCACTTTCTGGCTATCCACACCAGTTCAGCAAGCCAGCAGTGTCTTGGGTTCAATCCTGGTGAAGAGATTCCCCTAGTCCTCCCAGACACTGTACAGAACACAGCAGGCCAGTCATACAGATGGCATTGACACCACACCACCCAAACAGTTCTGAAGGCAATGCCAGCAGGATTTCATTCTGCCAAATACACATTTAACCACCATTATCCAGCTATGGAGTGCTTAGTTGAACCTTCTTTTGCTTGGCCCTCTGAAATTAGGGTATAGTTTCTAAGACACCACAAAAGAAGGTTAAGTGGGCTCCCCTAAATAACAGTGGTGACAATGACTCCATTTACAATGTTATTTGGTGGGATTAATGTCCCAGCTGGTCCATGAAGGTAGATTCATGATTTCCAGAAAACCCTGGCATCATGCACCTTGCCAGTGCCATGAACATGCCTCTGTGGTTGACCAGGACCTGCTTAAAGATGAAGTAACACCCTTTGAGGTTTACATACTCATGTGCTCCTTGCAGAGAGTGGATTATGGCCACATAAGTCCCATCAACAGCCCCAGCACAGTTTGGAAAGCCCATTCTCTTAAAGCCAGCAATTATTTCAGGGACCTTTTAACACCACCACCACCTTTGGTTACATCATAGTCCCAACTGCCTCACAAACCTCTGCCACAACAACCTCCACAGTGGACTTGCCTACTCCAGACTGGTTAGCAACAGACCTGTAGCAGTTTGGGGTAACCAGCTTCCAGATGGCTAAAAACACTCTGTTTCTGGATCAGCATGGCCTCCCTCCTGCATATGCCAGGGCACTGAAGGGTCAGGTCAAGCTGATCACAAGCCTCCAGGAACATCTGCTTCTTCATTCAAAAGTTCTGGAGCCATTGCTGGTCACCCCAGATCTGCATGATGATGTGATCCTGCCAGTCTGTGCTCGGGGCTCTGTCCCAGAAGTGCCACTCTAGACATGCGGAATGTGCAGCATCAGGGGGTCACAGCCAGCATGCTAATGTCACCCTACGAGAGGTGCCTTCGGTAGGTCAAATATAACCAAAGTGTCCAGCATCTCAGATGCTGCCTGATTCCCAAACTAAAGACAGCCTTCTTTGACCAAGGGGGCAGAGATGAGATGTAGCATAGACATGAGAAATGAGCTTCAAAATGAACAGAACTAATTGATGCATGGAAACGTGTTCCCTGGTATCTAGCCAAACAGTGGGTTGACACAGCATGGACTGATCAAGTAAAGCTGATTTTAAGATTCACCAATAAAAAAAATCTCACTGATTTTAATCAGAGTTCCACTTTAAATTCATTTTCTAGAGTTAATCATATGGGTTGGAATGATCCCCAAAAGTAGGCTTGTTCGAGTATTCAGACTGCTCAACTTTTAAAAGATGTTTCTCATATTTTATATTATGAATGTTATTTTATTAACTAGAGCTTTTACATTAAAAATGTGAGCTGTAATGTTAGAATTAGCAGAGCAACTTCACTCAAATAAATGTGCATTTATCTGATTATGAAGGGCTAGGTCATTCTTCCTGCAGAGGTAATGTAGGGAAGTGCACAAAGGTAACTCAACTGTGAGCATCTTCTCAGTTTTCATGTAACTTTCCACCACATCTGAGGGCACAAATTTAGAGAACGGCCTCCTCCTCCCAGCTCCCCATCTCTTTAATGGAGCCTGTAGAGGAAATATTTTCTAATAAGTTTAAGGCTTACCATGACTCAGTTTCCGCATAAGCATTCCTTTATTAGTTCAAAGGCCACTTGGTGTTGGTTATATCTAAGACACAAATATAAGCATATACATACCTCCAAACCCTAGCAACAATATTAGCTAAATACTGACAACCAGATCAGGCCCTAGAGACACTTTCCCATCATGGCATGACTCCAGGGGGTAAGAAAAAGCTCTGACAAAACCCCTAAAAATCCTTGCTTTTTATAGACTTTTTATGCATGATTGAGGCCATGCAACTCTGCCCCCAAAAATTGACCAGCTAGAGAGTAAGGCAGAGAGCAAACTCTTGCTGTTTGCAACAGCTTCCCCAAAAGAAACTACATCAAAAAGCATGGCATTTCTTCAGAGACGGCACACAGTACACACACTAAGTGCTTCCGTACACATAGTGTTATTCCGAAGTAGCTATTTGGGTGAAGAAAACAGAATAGCTGAAGCTAGCAATGTCAACTGTTTGTTTTTGAAATGAATGCAAACTTAATTCAGAACCTGTTGGAGAATGTTCATGTAATTTTTCTGTTTTCATGTTCATGTAATTCAACTGCTCAGAATTTCTGCACATAAATCATCTTAGGGCTGAGGCCAAGCATGGAAGACTTCAGCCCCAGTGGAATTTGTTTGATAAAGTTATGAGCAACTGAAAGAGGGGAGTTAGAATGGAAGCCATATTTCAGCCTTAGCTATGGTGTTCATTACTTACAAATGCTATCCTCACTTTTATGCAAGAAAATGGAGATTGTTTTCAGGCAGGAAGTAAAGAAGATATTTAATCCACTTCAGAAGAAGTAGAAATTACTCATACAGATTAAAATCAAATGATGTGGAGGTTACTCATCTATAAATTGCGCTTGTTTTCAGATGCAATGTTGAGATTACTCACATGCTATATAAGGTACAGTTATTTTCAGACAAGACAGAGGAAGATTATATATGTTTCTTTCTGATTAAGTATTATTTATGTTAATTTCATTCTTTAGATGAAATTGAGATTGCCCATGAATTGCAGTAGTATTCAAATGAAATATGGCAATTACTCAAATTAAAGGTGTTTCAGATTTGAAGTCTGGAGTGCTTGTGTTCAGTACATCATATACTGCTACAAGAACTACATGTTGCAAGATCTTAGACTCATAGACTTTAGGATCCCTCAGAAGGGACCATTATGATCATCTAGTCTGACCTCCTGCACAATGCAGGCCGCAGAACCTCACCCACCCACTCCTGTAATAGACTCCTAACCTCTGACTGAGTTATTGAAGTCCTCAAATCATGGTTTAAAGACTTCAAGGTACAGAGAATCAACCAGTAAAGTGCCCCATGCTATGGAGGAAGACAAAAAAACCCAGGGCCGCTGCCAATCTGTCCTGGGAGAAAATTCCTTCTGGACCCCAAATATGGCGATCAGCTAAACCCTGAGCATGTGGGCAAGACGCACCAGCCAGACACCTGGGAAAGAATTCTCTGTAATAACTCAGAACCCACCCATCAAACCTCCCATCACAAGCCTCTAATACTCCTACCTGTATAATACCACGTTCTCACAGCACCAGGATTCTTCAGATGGCATCTCCTCCTATTTCTTTGTTCATACACTAATCGAGACGTAGAAGAACCTGCTTTATAAAGGGCCCCAGACTCCACCTCTTCCCAGCATGATTTGAGAGGAGCTTGATAGCCTTTCTAGTTCTTTAGTCTTTCTCTAGAATAAGCCTGGTCTTCATCACTACTCTAAGGCTATTCCGCAGGTAAGAACAAACTTACCAGTTTTGTTTTCTCCCCTCCGTTCTCTCCCTAAAACCAGACTATCTAACTTAGTAATATAGGTGGTGGGGAGCCCTGTTTCTTTTCCCTTCCCCCGCTCCTCTTTTTCTCAAGGTCGTGGAGTCTTAACCAACATCAGAGAGAACAAATTTAGCCTGTTAAAAAAAATTAAAACTATTTTTCTCCCTGAGGTCCATCCTTACATCATAATGACTGCTTGCTCCAGTATACTTCCCTCTTGTTTCCTTGTTTCACTGTTTAAATTTCAACTAACATGAAAAAAAATTATTATGTAGAGATTTTCAGTGTCATCTCCAAGATAGCACTGCAGTATTACTAACCCCAAAAGTTCAAAAATCATGAGTCAGACCTTAAAAAGTCATGAGACTATAAAAACAGTTGGGTTTTTTTTTTTGGTCTGTCTTTTCACTTTTTAACTTCCGCTATCCCAGGGGTAGTCAATTATTTGTTATCAAGGTCCAAATTTCTTGGTCAGTTTGTCAAGGTCCAGATTCCAAAGAAAATAATTTAAAAATTTAAAATAATGATAATAAAATAATAATTATAAGTAAATATATAGATTTACAGGTCCATTCAAAAGCATCTGGCAGTCTGGCTTTCCTATTGTCCATGTATATCAGATTCTCAGCAGAATTGTGGAGTTTGCAAGCTTGTACAGTTCCTCTGGTGTACATCCAGTACCTGGATGGGTCTCAATCCTTTGTTTCACAGCTTTAGTTGTAGAGATGTTGATACAGAGGTAGAAAGGGTAGGAAGCAGGAATGAAGACAAGATGGGGATGGTGCAGCTGCATTTTATATAGTTTCCGCCATGTGGCTTGTACTTCCTTTGTCCCAAACACAGCCACAAAGTACATGGCATGGAAAAGCCTCAGAGTCCCCTATCCACAGGCATGATCCTACATGTCCTGGTGACTCATAAGGTGTAGTCCCTGGATTCATGAATCTTTTACTGGATTAATTGTACATTTGAGTTCCCTTGATGGGCCATTAAGCAGGCTTATTGCTGCTGCTATCCTGTCTGGGGGGTGTCACTTAGAAACAGAGCACAAATTTGAAATACAAATATACCAGACATATTTAGAACTCCTAATACAAAACTGATACATGCACGTAAACATTATACTTAGCAAATTATAACCTTTCCAATGGTACCTGACACAGCATGTTTTGTAAGATTCAGTGTAATTTTGCAACAGTGATACCAATATTATAAATGATCACTTATATTCTAGACAGCATCACACACAAACCTGTGTCAGTTTTGCACTATCTATATCTGCATGTCCCCTAGCTCATCATTTGATTATATTCCCTGCGTTGCATCTGCCTCTTGTCCCTCAGTACACTTCTGCTCCTTTTGCAGCTCTTGGGTTTCTTC
Source organism: Emydura macquarii macquarii (assembly GCF_026122565.2). Taxonomy (NCBI): domain Eukaryota; kingdom Metazoa; phylum Chordata; order Testudines; family Chelidae; genus Emydura; species Emydura macquarii. The sequence continues at coordinate 1,483,722 of NW_027131105.1, read as the reverse complement.
ATCCCTCCTCTTCTATGCCTGGGGGGGGGGGGGGGGGGGGCAGCTATAGTGGGGGGAAGCTCTAAGTGTGCTGTAGGAATGCAGAGAGAAGTGGGAAGAAGAAGAGAGCAGGCAGACCCCCCTTTTAAAAAAAAAATACCAAAGAGGAGGTCGGAGGAAGCACGACAGCCTTGAGCTGCTAGGCTCTATCTGCTTCCACCCTCTTTGTAAGAATGGTATTTTGGCATTGGTTCTTCCTTCCTCTTCTCCCCTTCCCTACCCCATAACTCCTCCCTCTCTGCTTCTGAGGGGAGGGAGGAGAGTTCTGCCTGCCTTCTACAGCAGCCCTATGGAGAAGGCAGCTAATCAGAGGAGATTTCCCTCAAGTAGAGATGAAATGTGTGTGAGGACTGGAGCTTCTGACTTCATCAAGAGACTGACTCCACCAGGGGCCAAAACAGCTTAGTTGGCACCACCGCCCATTTTAAACCCAAAGCAGTAGCTCAGGGACTATTATCTAAATCTTGGTTTGGCTTCAGGAAATGAATGTTTTGTGATGAGTGAGCTACACCACCAAGAAGATGGGGAGATTCCCCTTCTCAGGAGAATCCTGCTTCCAGCAAGGAGCAATCAGTTGTTGAGGTGTTATAAGCTTAAGGCCTAATAAAATGTATGGTCAAAGAACCAAATGTGCCCATTGTAAACTGTTGAGAGCCACATGGTATAGCTGCTATTAATGGCGTTAGTAGTTAGACTGATGTAACAACTGTCCCTATTTAGCAGGAATGCTCTTTTATCTTTTTAAGCAATACTTCTGCCACCTGGACACTCCAAAAACCTCTGTTCAATGTATTTAAAAGTGTCTTCCTTTCCCTATTCTCCCTCCCCCCCGCCACAAAATAAACTTGTCACTATTTTAGTTATTTCTATCTATGAATTTGTATGCTCCTCCATCACCCTTATATCTAAGTACCTGTCAAATACTTAAAGTGTATTTTCTTACAGACCTGTGTGCTAGGGTAGCAGTATAGTTTGTTTTATGGATGGAGATCTGAGGCACTGAGTGATTATGGGCCCTGATTCAGCAAACCATGTAAATACGTGGAGTGAGAGTTTCAAAAGTGCTTAAGTGATTTAGGAGCACAAGTCTGACTGACTGTCAGTCTTGAGTATTTAAATCTGAACCCCTCACAACATTAAATGCACTTATCCTCACTTTGCTCCAGTCCTGTGAAGTAAGGAAGTGGAAGTGTTCTCATTTTACAGATGGGGAACTGAGGCATAAAGAGACTAAATGACCTGCTCAAGGTCTCACAAGCTCTCTAGCAGAGAAAAGGATTGCCCCTGGATCTCCCAAGACCCAGACTAGTGACCTAACCACTGAATGGTATCCTCTCTCTGCCTCGTGTTGCTAGGACTTTTGTGCCCAAGTCACTTGGGTGTTTTTGAAAATCCTAACTCATCTGTTAAACTTTAAACATGTGAATAATCCCACTTACATCAATAGAACTGGTAAGCATTGTTTAAGTTCTTTAGGGAATCTGGACTTAAGTGACTTGACCAGAAATTGAACCCTGCGCTGCAGAGTCCCAGCCCCCTGCTTTAACCACAAGTCTATCTTTCCTCCCGCAATAAGCTAAACTTTTTGCTGTCACTATGTGGATGTTTCCTTTCCAACTACATCCAACTACATGGATGGCTGAACACTGCCTAAGTTTTATAAATAGGCAAAAAGTGCTGTAAAGCATTATGCCTGAGTATTTAAGCATTGTAGAATAAAAAGAGGACTATGGGAATTAAAGGGATAGCGCTGGCAATGGGACTTCCAAACAACCACAGGTTAAAGGGAGGCTCTGCAGCTAGAGGATTCTCTATTGCAGAATTCCTCACTGGTGCTATTCTATGGCTGTAAGGAGAGAGAAAACAGAGCCCAGTTTTTTGCTTAATTTACCATCAAAAACAGTTTTGAAGGATGAACCTGGTAAGATATGTGTAATTCTTAACAGAAACTTTTTTTTCTTTTAAATAAAAAGCAGTGACTCTAAAACTATTTTTTTTCTGGACACATTCCACCTTGGAAGAAGCAACACTTCTCTCATGTGGTTTGAAATATCCAGTCATTTGGCCAATGATTTCATACATTGGAGCACATGGAATGAAGCTCTGCTTATATTAGCATGTTGACACACATGTTCCCTTCTAGTGGAAATGTCACTGGTTGCATTATCTGTTCTGCTGACCTCCTCAAACTGGCAATGTCTTAGGATCATTTATTTAATTGGGTTTTTTTTCAAAAGATCTCAGATCTTGTAAATACTTGTGCAGGAGCACACAATTGCACAAGTGTGAGTGGAGGCAAGAAGACGGCTAAGCATGAAGCACAGCCCTCCACTGTGTTTCAAGATTCTTGAGTACCCATTCTCTTACCTGCAAGCATGCATGAAAGAAAAGGAGGTAGCAGAAAAGGGCAGTTTGAGGAGACATGGGCCTCCTCATGAGGAACAAGTCTTATCACGTTAATGAGATGCATAACTGTGCCATTTCTTAGGCAGAAGTAATTGGTGGCTGTATAACAGTGCTGTCAGTACAGGATGATTTTCCCATATGCTCCCTGTCCTGCACCTCACTTTTTATCTTGTACTTATATGTGCAGCACTCTGTACCTACATTTTGCAGGAGCAAGGCCAGTATAAGAGATCTTCTATAGTAGGACATTTAAACAGGAAATGCATAAAGGTAAATGACTGCTTCAATGACCCACTTCAGGGCACTAAGGTTAGCTTGGCTTTTCTTAACATTTCTCCAAATGTAAAAAGTTCAGGTTGTTTGAAAGACTTATTCTGTTATTTACATTACTACGTGAGCTTGCTGATGGAGCTATTTTTGTATTCTGTGGTCACATCACTGAGTTCCTAGAATTAGGATAAATTTTAATGTTGTACATTTATGTAGTCAACTTCTGTATTTTGAGTTCCTCTTTTTTACTTCTCTTTTGAGCTTGCATTTCTGTAAAGTCTGTTTCCTAGGCTGGATGGAGCATGTGACACTTTTCAGAATACCTGGATGACAAAATATTGTCCCCTCCTCTTTGCCCCTCTCCTGTAATTTTATCTAGAGTTGGCATACAAAAAATCTCATTTTAGGGAGCAGGCTGGGATGACAATGCTCTTTGTGCTATGTGTTTACTCTAAATATGCTATCAATATATACCGCATAGTGCGTATGTCATGCTACTTCTATAAATTGGTCTGAGTGTCACAACAAAACAAAAAACATTGGACAGAAACAAAAGCCCTGGTGCAATCACTGCTTTGCAGCTTACATCCTCTGCATGTCCGCACTCCAGAAATGATCAAGAGATGGGGCTGCTCTGAAAAGTGCTACCCTTTGAATACACCTGTCAGGACACAAGAGTTTTTTGTTTACATAGTACTTGACTTTTTTGGTTTTTAGAGTACTTTGCTAGAATTACTTTTAGATTTACTTTGCTAGATGAGTATTTAGTAATGTCACTTCTACCAATTACATGCCGTCCTGCTCAGTGGCAGAATATAGGTCTTTCAGTGAAGGTCTGAGGTTCATATGTTAACTGTAGAGGGGAGCCTGAGCCAAACCCTTGCCTCCAAACTCTCCAGAACTTTGTGAAGGTGTTTGTGGGCCAGGTGGTGGGGCTGAGTTTCTCTGAATCTGGGTCAGAATTTTGCTAATAGACAAACAAAACCCCAGATCAAACCTCACCAGATTATGGGACGTTCAAAACACTGATATTTAAATCCTTCTTAAGTTAGCAGATGAACATGACAGACTGGATAGATCCTTTTACCTATTTCTGTCAGTCAAAGAGGGGCAGTCTATGGGATTCTTTCTGTTTTGTGCGTTCAGATCCACTGAATTTTCCTTCAGATTCAGAACTCTGAATTTGAGACAAGTTGAAAAAGGAAAGAAAAAGACAGAGCCTCCAGGACAAGGATTACAAGTAAAATTATCCACCCTGCTATCCCATTGGGAGTGAATCTAGACACCTGGCATGCATAATTCCTGACAGGAAAACAATTACAAAGTATAAAAGGGACTTTTATGACATGTATGGCCACCAGTTCTACTAGAGTTCTGAAAAATCAAGAACTAGCAAAGGGATGAAAAGGCCAGGAAATTCTGCCACCAAAAGAATACATACAAACTATTCCTATTTAGAAGTGATAGGCCCATTTAAAAAAAAAAAAGGCTCTCATTTTCCCAATTTACAAGCTCTACTAATCAAATACATTTCAGTGGATTTTTCTCCTTCCTAGTTGTCTATTAAAATGTTGTCCAATTTGGCAGCATTGATTGTGAACCTGCATTTTGTGAAGGTGTGGATGAATTTCAAAACAGCTGTTCATACGCTTCTTTGGGAACTCTCCTCAATGTATATGATCATGCCTCATACATATTTTTGCTAGAAATGAAGACAGATTTTTGAGATCTATTCTAACTTCCCACAAGGTTAAGGGGGTTTGGTGTTCCATTTCTGTCCCATCTCTAATTCTTATACTCAATCAGTGATGTGTCCAGCTGTACAAGTCATGGATAGATGGTGGGGAAATTTTTCTATGTAAGTTATTGCTCCATCTGTAGAAAAATGCAAAAATATAGCCTCTGATAATGAGGTTTTCTGCTTTTATTAATGGCATCTTATATTTAGACAGTACCAAAGTGCTTTACAAAATTGAAGCACAGAGGATACCCAGGAACCATTTCATTACTGCTGAAGAGCAGCACCTGCAGAGATGTGGTAGCCATTTATTAGCATAGTGAAAGTGTGCAGCCGTTGACAAGAAGTGAAGAGTATTGTCACTATAAAGGGGAAACTTAGGTGGCAGAATACCATTACCAAGCTGGAATTTGGTTTGAATATTATGAATTAGGCTATGTCTTTACTAGAAATGCTGCAGTGGCACTTCAGTGTTGTAGACACTCACTACTCCTGTCACTGTAGTTAATCTATCAGTCTAAGAGGTGATAGTTAAGACAAAGGAAAAATTCTTCTGTTGGCCTAGTGCTGTCTACACTGGTGGTTAGTTCAGCTTAACTATGTTGCTCTGGGATATGGATTTTTCACACCCCTGAGTTGCATACTGGGTCAGCCTAACTCTTGTGTAGACCTGACCCTGCTCTAAGGCCTTGTCTACACTACAGAGTTTTGTCGACACAAGTTATACCGGTGTACAGCCACTGCTGTAATTAAACCGCTGTTGCATGTCCTCACTATGCTCCTTTTGTCAGTGGAGTGCATTCACACTACCAGCTCTTGCATCAACACAGGGAGCAGTGCACTGTGGGTAGCTATCTCACTGTGCAACTGCACACAGGGTGCTTCAGGAAGTGTTTGCAATGCCTTATGGGACAGGCATAGCATCACATGATGGTTTCTGAATCCCATTGTTCCATGGGCCTCCTACTAGACTGACAGCCACTTTTCAACTGCCCTGTCAGCCAGACTGACATTGCTGAACACAAACACAAGAAGCCCACGAGGGGGGGGCGAAGGCGAAGGAGTGAGAGAGAATGTGTGACAGGGAGTGAGTGTGTGTGAGTGAGTGAGAGAGATGGAGGAGTGTGTGTGTTGGGGGACAGTGTAGTGTAAACCAGCCCTAAGAAAAGTATCTTTTCCATAAAAAAGTGAATGTACTATATTCATTGGGGCTTTTGGGTGCATAATGTCCCCTGTGTCTCATGTATGGAGTATTGTTAATTATATTAAACTGACTCAGCAAATAAGTTACTTTGGTAATGGTCTAAATGTTTTTTGTTGTGTTGGGGTTTCACTGCATAGACATTATTATGACAATTTCTAATTGACTCTGGCTCAGTATAAAATGGTCAGTCGTATGGCAGTGGAAGAGATGGAGCTTTACTCCAGACAGCATTCTTTTGCCAGTTACTCTGTCATTAAGTAGTATCCGTATTTGTTTCACTGATATATATATATATATATGGTATATAATAGATATTTAAGTTTTTAAGATGAGGCCTATTATCTGGATGAGGCCAAAAGGTCTCTCTCATCTACACTAGGCCACTCTAGAGATCTACATCAGCACCATAAAGAGATAATTTTGTGCACCTGTACCCTATAATCAATCTGCTTTTATATTCAGTGATTCACTTGTTGGCTGTGTTATGCCTATGTGGTTATCACTTAGAGCTACATTTTCAAAACAATATGCGCTACCTATGTTCCTCTATCATGTGACATTATGTGCAAATTTGCATTTTCATGCTGCATAGGAGATGACATAAATAGGCATCTGTAGTGTTTTGTAACTAGTTTGACTCTTAAAACAGGGTGGAGAATACAGGCAAAGCTTTGAATATACCGTAGACTATCAAATCAATGTTTCTATAAGTATTTATCCCATTCAGCTTTACCCAAAGGGTAACCTGACGGTGAGGTTCTGTGAGAGCTAGAACCCCAGATCTGCAAGGTGGGGGATGGCCAACACTTCCCTGCCACTATCTGGTAGCTGTGATAGTGCTGTATGTATTATCACATAGACCCAGGGGAGAAACACACAACAGGAAGTACCACTTCAAAGGTCCAGACTGATAGTTTTCCTTATGGCCCCTGATTGGTCCAGACACCCTATTTTAGTCCAGGAGGAGTTCCCAGAAGTGTCCGAGGTGGACTTCCCTACCAATTGTAGTGACAAACCTGCCTCTCAGCTCACTCTTGGATTCCTGATCCCAGCTTGGACCCTTCACGTCTGCCCTTGAACCCTGACCCCAACCCCTGGTTCCACTACTTGAACTCTGATCTCACCTTTGCCCTCTGGTTTCAGTGTTTGACTCCTGACTCCAGCTCTGACCTTTAGCATTGTTCCTGGCCTCTGACTGCCACTGCTAACTATGACCACCCAAGCCCCAGTCATGACAGTGACCAAGAAACTAACTTCAACTGAAAATATGATTTAAAGCAGGAATGACTCTAGTATCTCAGATTACCTGAGAAGATGTCTTGTAGGTCAGGATCAAGAGGAAAACATGAGACAAGATTTTACAGGGGATTAACTGTTCCATAGGGGAGGGGATACAACAGCTATTTCACAAATATTAGATACACATACAAAAAAAACTGTCCTTGGATTTCTGTAAGACTGTATATGTCAAACATGGAGGTGCAATGCTGTAAGTTAATTGTGATAGCAAAAATACCACAAGCCTAGAATTCCAATTTTGAGAACACTGCTGTCGTTTTGAGATACAGCTGTAATAGCAAGCCTTGCCTGATTTACATAAGACAAGGAATCAGTTCTCAGAGCTTGAGAACAAACCCATGTAGATAATATGATTTTCTTTTTGAAGTTGAACAAACGATGATATAACAAACCTTTTTTTGCTGTGAGCCACTGGCTTAATGTTTCCATCACCCCTGACCCCAATACACTGCTGGTATTTGATAATTCCCAGAGACAGCATTTACCATTAGTTCATACCATGGCTATCCATGACCCTGTTACAGCCCCAGAAGTAAAAAAAAAACCAAACCTGGCAGTTGGCCTTGTGTGGGGCAGGGAAGCCTCCTATAATATTTTGACATGGCGGTATTGTTAAACTGTAAGAGACAGAACACTTGTCTCTGGCAGAAATTGATACAATCTGCCCACCATTGGGGCAATATGGGAAGCAAATGATCTTTGCAATATTTCACTTGTTCCATAGAAGTGCACATTCTCACTATGTTGGCAAGAGTATGCAATGTTGCATCTACTCTGGAGTGCCATATTTCAACAGTCTTGTTCATGGTAACATAAAATGGGATCTATGGTAAAGAGTATTGCCAAATTGAGATTAAAAATGAATCCCCCTCAAGACATGAAAAATCATAGCTTAGACTCCCCCAAGTCATGAGATTAGCCCCATGAGTGATGAAATTTTAAAAACATTCTCAAACCATGTTTTTAGTCTGTCTTTTGATTTTTTTAAACTAGCCTTGCCAATGATCCCATATTATAAGGGATGTCCCTTATATAAATAACAAACAGCACAGGCTGCTTTTTATCCAATATTTCAACCAGGAACTTCACGCTACAACGTGCCACTTGTTGGCAACCTGACCTAGCACATAGGGTCAAAACACTCAAATTTGACCCTGCTGCCTCTCCATCTGAGCCAAATTTGAGAGGCATTGCAACCTGACGCATGGGATCGCAATGCCACTCAACTCTGTCCAGATGCCCATTCCTGGAATCCAGCTGAAAGTTCCCCCTTGCAAAAGGAATCCCTCTGGTTGCCGCGAGGTCTCCTCCAGCTGCTCTTTCTCCAGTCCACACCCTCCTTTCAGATCCCATGCACAGCTCTGCAGTTTCAGATTGAAAAGTCAACCTTAAATACATGCTTTCCCCAGGCTACTCCACCTCCCTCTCCTCACCCCTAAGATAGGGGAACTACCATACATTTCCTATTGCTGTCTTGATTCCCTGCCTCATTACCCCCTGGGGCTTCTCCCCAAATAAGGGAGAGGTCCCAAGGCAGCGGGAGGCAAGGTAGAAGTGCTGGGTCCGGGGCCCCAGACGTAGTATCAGTTTTTCCCTGACTCCCTCATCCAATGCCTTCCACTGCTCTAGGATCCTCAGTCTGCTCCAGAGCCATACATGCAGGCAGGGCTCAGTGTCAGGATAGGTCTGTGTCCTTAGCCCCTAGGCTCTATGCAGAGCTCTGTCTGTGTGCCCAGCCCTGAAAATTGCAGGATCAGGAGAGCTTCTTGCATCAGGGCGATCCATAAATTACATAACGCTTTAGGGGCTGGGTGCGTCCTTAATTTTGCATATTTTGTTTCAGTGTTAAAATGTTACAAGGGGTGGGTGGGTTGTGAAAAATCACCAAAAAATCTGTTATGTAACTTATGAGCAGCCCCTCTTCATGACAGCTCCTCCTGCAGGTTCCAAAGTCCTGTGACTCATGATCAGTTTGTAAAAGTTGGCAACACTGCCTTCCCCCGGCTTCTGAGAGGGCACTCCCCTTACCCACCACAACCTCCACGGGGAAGCTGCCATTGGATCCTCTATCAGGATCTTCTGCACTCCCTGCAGCCTCCCTCCACATCCCCTGCATCCCATTCCCCATAACACCTAAATCTGCTTCCTGTTCCCACACTCTCCTCATCCACCTTTCAGTGTCTCTGTTCCTCCTGACAGTCCTTGTGTCTAGCCCCCTGAACTATAGAGAGGCATTTTCCCTGTGAGCCTGGCTTCAAAATATTTGAAAACAGTGGGAGGTGGCAGCCTCCCTTCCACATGTGGATAGACTGCAGGGAAAAGCAGCCAGCTTGCTGGCTTTAACTCCATTGACAATAAAAGGAGATGGTGGTCATTTTGAATTAGGGAAACTTCATGTGTTTGGTAGCATGCTTTCATCATATTTTAATGAAACAGATTAAAAAAAAAAAACCACCCCAAACTTGCTAGAGTCACAATAAAATCATGAGAGTTGGCAATACTAGGTTAAACTATTTCTACACTGGAGAAAGTTATTTGTGACTTCAAATTAAAGATGATTAGACACTGGTGATGGATTAGGGCCGATAGGTTTCTTAGAGGAAATTTTCCTGGTCTCTTCTTGCTCTTTTCTGAAAAGAAGAGTGTTATTTCCTTATTGGCTGACAGAAACTGAATTTTGGCAGGTAGGTCTTGATTCATCAGGTGCTTAAGTATATTCTTAACTTCAAGCAGTCAGGAGCTCCTTTGATTTAAAGTTAAGTATGTGTTTAAGTGCGTGTTTGACTCGGGGATGTAAATAGGGTTTTGACCTGTCACGAGTAGTAATTTCAATAGTCACCGTATTTACTTGAGGCAAATCTTGAACCAACCTAATTTAATGTGTCCATTGTATTAATAATTCACTTAAACTCCAAAAGACAGAGAAAGTACCACACAAAGTATTATTACATGGACTTCAGGCTGCTGATTTCCACTCATAAATAACAAATACTTAAAATAAAGGGATGTCATGAAGTAAGGTACTTTTGCTGACTTTAGTATTCACGTGCATTTTCAAAAGCAGTATTTCAATCAATACGCTCATATTTAAGTCTGAAGAATAAATAAAAATTAATATAGCATCCTTAGCTCTGACCATACACACTATTGTCTCATAATATTATGTTATAGGGTATGATTAAGATGTTCATGGCAGATGGATTGTTAGGTTAAAATTGTAAAGTGGGATGTTTATTTTGTGTAGGACATGAAATACATGAAAACATCAGATATATACATTTAAGTGTTTTACATGCTTGTCTGATGAATATTGATCTATCTTTATGACAAGCATTTTTGTAGCTTCAGTTATTATTTTAATCCATATACATGTACTGTGACTTTCTTGACAATATGGCTAAATAAGAATGTGTAAGATTATCATTATCTAGAGTTCTTCATAAATGGCTTAAACATGGAAACATAAATACTTTATATATTTCAAAGCTGAATTAATATTGTTGTAGTCTGAGTTAAGTTTACTATGTGAATTTTTATTTCTTCAAGAAGTATTCTTTATGAAAGAGGAAGTGATTTCTTAAGTTTGTGAAAGAATCTTAACTCAGGATTTCCTGTATTCTTAGCTCTTGTTATATATGATATCAGCAATCTTAAGAGCATCTTAACACAGTTTAGTATCTTGAAATATAATACAAGTCTTCTCACATCACTAAAAGGGACTAGATTTAAATATAAGCTAGACCATTCCTGGCAGGTATTTATCTTGTAATTTACCTGTTCTTAAAAACCTCTAGTGACAGATTCCACAAGGCAACTTGTTCCTTAACTGCAACTTAACTACTCTGACAGCTAGGAAGTTTTCCTAATGTCCATTCTAAACCTCCCTTGCTGAAATTTATGCCTGTTGCTTCTTATCTTATCCTCAGAGGTTAATGAGAACAATTTTTCTCCCTCCTCCTTGTAACAAGCTTTTATGTACTTGAAGACTGTTATCATGTGCTCCCTCAATCTTCTCATCTCCAAACTAAACAAACCCAGTTTTTTCAACCTTCCCTCATAGGTCATGTTTTCTAGACCTTTAATCATGTTTGTTGCTCTTCTCTGGACTTTCTCCAGTTTGTCCACATATTTTTGGGGCACCTAGAATGGACACAATACTCCAATTGAGGCCTTATCAGCATGGAGTAGAGTGGAAGAATTACTTCTCATGTCTTGTTTACAACACTCCTGCTGATATATCCCTGAATGATATTTGTTTTGTTTTGTTTTGTTTTTTTTTGCAACGTTGTTCATCTGTTGACTCATATTTAGCTTGTGATCCACTATTACCTCCAGATTCCTTTCTGCAGTACTCCTTCCTTGGCAGTCATTTCCCACTTTGTGTGTGTGCAACTGATTCCTTCCTAAGTGCAGTGCTTTCCATTTGTCCCTATTGAATTTCATCCTAGTTACTTAGCACCATTTCTCCAGATAATTTTGAATTTTAATCCTATCCTCCAATCCCTCCCATCTTGATATCATTTACAAACTTTATAAGTGTGTTCTCTATGCCATTATCTAAAATCATTGATGAAGATATTGAAAAGGACTGGATCCAGGATTGATGCCTGCGGGACCCCATTCACTATACCTTTCCAGTTTAACTGTGAACCACTGATAACTACTTTTCCAACCAGGTATAGCAACTCCATCTAGGCAATATTTCCCTAGTTTATGAGAAGGTCATGTGAGACAGTATCAAAAGCCTTACTAAAGTCAAGATGTGTGAGGCTTCAGGAGAGTCTGAGTGGTGAGAAGCAAGGCTTCTTTTAAAGCTGAGCATTAAAACAAGGATTAATAGGCAAATTAGCAAGGTTGTAGAGAGACTAAGTTTACATTAGCCAGTTAACCAGTGCACAGGGAGAGATAAGTGGAGGAAAACCTTTACCTTTTTTCAGCTTTTCAAATACAGGCACTGCTTGCAAGGATAATTTGCATGAGCAGCAGGAAAATTCAAATAAGTGTCAGTTAAGGACTCTAATTTTTAAATTGCCAGAAAACTCCAATATGCTACACACAGCAAATGGCTTGCATATCTGAGGGCACAATCCAGGTTTGGACTGGCATGCTTTGACCAAAGCACCCTGATTGTCTCCCCTTTCCCATACAAATTATTCTTGCCAGAAGCAGAAGTAATTTGTGTATATGTGGAGTGGGGGTTGAGACTGTGGCTTCTTAGAATATGAATATGCTGGGAGAACCAACAAGTGTCAGAATTTGCCTCCTTACCGCATTAGCAGCCTTAATTGACTTACATAGAGTAACCTCTTAGCTTAGGTGTATTTACAGTGGAGCCCTGATCCTAACTGGGAGCTTTGTGCACTTATTTCAGTGCAAATACAATTATAATACTTGTTAAACTGTTAAAACTGTATACAACTTGTTAAACTTTACGTACATTTATCCAAAAGATGTGGAGGATGCCCAGATATTTCCATTAAGTCAGTTTCTGGATGAATGGAGCCATGCCCTGCTCCACTGACCTTGCTACTTGCCTCTAGCGGAGAATCGCCCGTCAGCATAGGACTGAAGCACTACAGCAGCACAACTGTGCCACTGTAGCATTTTCAGTGTAGACAAGCCCTCACTGAGAATAATTACAAAACTAATGTGACTCCTACAGTCTAGTTCTATAATATGAAAACACCACTGCAGCGTTTAGTATATAGCAGAAAAAGTACCAAGCTCAGCACGTATTTAGCATTCTAACTGGGGAAGCATGCAGGTTACCTTGTATATAATGGAGTGCAGGTGATACAAGGAGTATTTGGAGCAGAGGAAAAAGGGGAAGGGAACAACTGCAGTGTGGGAAAGGAAGACAGATTACAAAGGCTTGAGAGAGAGAGAGGTCTTCCTGGTAACAATGTTATCAAGGGCAGATAGTGATCAACCACATCTGACAACAGATCTATAGTGTTAGTATCCTTTTTGCTACTTGTTTACTCCTTTATCACCTATGGGAAATCAAGATGACACATCTAGTCTTAAATTAAAAAAAAAAAACTGTTTAAACTGTTTGCAAATGCAGATTAACTGAAAAATGAAGAAGTTGAAAAGGCAATAACCACTGCAGTATGATATCCTGGGTACTATAATATACCATTGTTTATTCTGAGATACTAGTGGAGGCCAGGGATTTATGCTAATGCGATATAAATAGTAATTTAAAAGAATAGTATTTTCATGTATTATTTCTTCAATACATTTCCCACTGTATTAAATCACCACAAAAGACTATCATGTTTCCCTTGCCTGTGATAAACACCCACAGGAGGGATCAGGGGGTTTTGAGAAATTACCTTGCCCATCTTTGAAACTCAGTTCCTCATCCAAGGAAACCTGAACACTTGGGGATAAAGGGGAGCCTGCCATAGATCCTTGTTTTTCTTTTTCCTCCCCACCAGTGGAGAGGAGCATAGGACCCTATATAAAAGCCACAGACCTTCCAATGGTTTTGATCAGTAAACAAAAAAAGGTTACTAAAAAGTAGATTTTATAATATGGCTTGATTTTTTGGGCAGCTGACTTTTTTTGTCCAAATCCACTCTCTCCAATGAAGCCTTACTATTTAAAACTAGGGTTCAGAAAAGACTATCCCAGATTGGGAGCCCTGCAAAACAGTTTAATTTACCTAGCATATCAAGGTTATACAGAATTACCTGCAATGCAGTATTCTCTTACCTGAAAGGTTTAAACTCGAAAGCACAGTCAGCAGTATGCACCAGATCTTTGCTTCATTCTGTTCAATAAGCATACTTGGCAAACAGTATCTCAGATATTGTGTGTCGGTAACTTTACTACAGTATCATTTGTGTCAGGGGACTAACTTAAAGATCAGGAATCTGTACTATTACTTGTTTCTTGACCTGTAATATTTAGTGTTCCATATCACTACTCAGCAGTAGCATATTTTGATTTTTGTGATGAATTTTTTCCATTACTCATAAAGCAATGGAAACATCTTAGCACTTTCCTCAGAGAATTCTTCACTTCCTACAAAAACAAGCAACAAAAAGTCACCAAGAAAAATAACCAGGAGGCTTTTAATCACTTGAGTCTGTATGCGACTCCTAAGTAAAAAGGAAGAATTTGTCCCTGATCTCACTGATATTCACTTCAGTGAATAACTTAGAGCAGTGGTTCTCAGCCAGGGTATGTGTACCCCTGGGGGTATACAAAGGTCTTCCAGGGGATATATCAGCATCAGTGTTTCTCTACCTGGAGGTTGTGAGCTCCAGGGGGTCAAGGGATGGGATTAGGGAGGGGGGGTTCCAAGTGCAGGGCCAGCATTAGGGGGTGGCAAGCAGGGCAACTGCCTGGGGCCCCACACCACAGGGGGCCCCGCAAGCTAAATTATATCTTTCAGCCCTGAGCAGTGGGGTTTGGGCTTCAGACTCCTGAAAGGGGTACAGTAGTCTGGAAAGGTTGAGAATCACTGACTTAGAGAACCTAAATTAAGCCAAATACCTCCACGCTCTTAGTTGGTTGTAATATTCTCAGTGTTAGCTGAAACACACTTTCAACCTAAACTTTCCTAACAAAATTGTATTTCTATAGATTCAAAAAATCCCTGTTTACCAACTGCTAGGAAAGGTTTTTAAATCAATCCCATGCTACCATACATTTATTTTTTAAAAGGATCAGAAAATACACTACCGTACAGTCAATAAACAAGACGTTACAAAGTGACATCAGTAGATAGTCAAACTCCCACTATCAACTTTAAAGTTTTTCTTTTTTTAAACTCCTTCCAAATAGTTCTTTGGATAAATCCCAGAATGGATAACTAGCCCTTGTAGCAATACCTTGCATAGATCCTATGCATGTTGATAAGCTCAGATTCTGTTCAATGAATAGGGAAAGGGCCCTAAAGTCAAGAGTCCCCCCATTACAAATGCTCAGCTACCAGGTCCTTCATGTTTAAACCCATGGGCTGTTATATCGATCATGTGATACACTCAATCACTGTGATATGCGAAGGAGAGAGAGGATTCTCCAAGATAACCAAGCTCCAAATTACAAAGGGCTTCAATGGTCAAAATCAACATGCACTTGGAAGCAAATTAGAAGCTGGAGATATTTTAGGAATCATGATGGCAAAATCATTAGAATGACTGACATTTCAAAATGATGATTCAGGAACCCAAATGAGAGACTGATTTTGAGATCTACAAGTTGGTGGAACATGAAGTGGGGAGGTTAGTATGGACAAGAGCATGGTGGAATGGAAAACAGTCACTTCTTCATTTTGACTCTGTCCTCTTTTCCCTTTTGTCCCTGGGATTGCAAATGCCAGTGGAGTTGGTAGAGAGACAAGGTGGGTGAGGTCATATCTTTTATTGGACCAACTTTTGTTGGTGAGAGAGACAAGCTTTCGAGCCACAGTGACAGAGCTCTTCTTCACTTCTAGAAAAGGTACTCCCAGCAAAATGCAGGTTTAGCATAAGTGCCTATTATAAGGGACCATTCAAGGCAGAGTGGGCCGTTAATACCTCTGCAGTCATGGGACAAAGAGAGTTGGTAATCTGTTAATATTTATTTTTCAGGTGGTATGCACTACCTGCCATCTTCCACTCTTCCAGATAAGGTGAGGCCCCTTAAAATCTAGCCCTTCATGTACACGTTTTAGGTAATTGATTTGCATAACAACTTTCCCATAACCTGGCATCTGTATTATAAGATGTTTATTGGTATTAACACTAACAGCTCCATATTATGCAGATTGATAAAGGCACAAAAGGAGTTACAATAGATTGTCCTGGTGAATTTCACTATCTCTATACTGCAAGAATGCCAGGCAGAGCAATCAAAAACAAATTTGTAGAGTGTCCAATAAAGATACTGATAAAACACCCACCTACATTAGTACAAAACTGTGGAAGCTTTTTAGAGAATAGTTTGGGGCTTATTTAGAGAGACACAATATTGACTTTTCAGTATCAGGGTGACAGTACCCAGAGATGACATTTTGCTGTAATTTACTGTGCCTACATCTACTGGGGAAACTAGTAAGCAATACCATGTTTATTATGGACTTTGGAAAATAAGGAACAAAAATGGCTTATTCGTGAGAAGAAATGAGCACCCACAGCTCCAAATGAAATCAATGGAAGCTGAAAGAGCTCAGCTTTAGTTTTCAAAGACAGCCTTGAAGGAAGAATATCCTTCATGTCTCCTGGCCAGGTGCCCTAGTCACACCAGCTCCCTAGCTGGCACTACCATTCTTGGACAAAACTGAGCACCTCTAAAGAAGTGCTCACCCAAAGTCTTGAATGATGTTTACTACCTCAACCCCCTTCTGGCCAGACTTCCCTCCACTCTGAGTTACTCTGTCAAGAGCCATCATAAACAAGCATTGATCATTTAGAGTGATATTGACAGTAATACCCAGTTAGAGTTAAGGGAGCAGTTTGGATATCAAAGAATGAGAGTAGTGGTTTGTTCATGTCATCAGACCCCCGAAGGTAAAATTATAAGCAATCTTATGTTGTACGCTGTCAACAGGAATTTGCCCCCAGGTTTAAATTTAGAACAACAAACTTTTATTCTTTATCTTTGACATGGGGACTGGTTAGTGCATGAGTGTGGAATCATCCTATACTAGTTACTAGAACTGGAAGAAAAACTTGCAAAAAAAGTACCATTCTTATTTTTAAAAATTTGGAACAGATTTTCCTGTTTTTCAGCTAATTTCTTAGCATTTGCTGAAAGGTTTCATGATTTGATCCAATTCCAACATACAGATATTTGAAGAGAGACAGAGCAATAGACTTTGTCCTGATGTCTGTAATAATTATTCTTGTACAAATTAAAGTGTCTTATTAAATTTTTTTTTCTGATATTAGAGTTGGAAGGGACCTCAGAGGAGGTCTTTTTAACCTCAGCCATCCCAAACAGTTATTTTGAAAAACTTGCTGAGGGTGCAATCTACCCCATCCTCCAGATCATTAATAAAGATGTTGAACAAAACCGGCCCCAGGACCGACCCCTGGGGCAAGAAAATGAATCCCCCCAACCCAATCATAAAACTTAAGACCAATAGAAATGTTTCCATATCTTTTTTATAAAGTCTAATAAAAACAGTTCTTAAAAATTTCTCTGTAGAGTTGCGACCAGGACTTCACCTGTAGTATAGACGCACTGCACCAGTATACATTGTGACTGGCATTGATGAAGCTTACTCCAGTTTGAAAACAGGGTAAGACAGAGAGTGTCTAGAGGTACAAAGAACTGATGTACTGGTACAGCTGCAACAGGCAAATCTAACAAAATCCCTTGATACAATGAAGGCCTAGGATGTTAATAACAAACACATTTGTTTACAGCATATGACTTAAGAGGACTATGTCCCTTTCTATGTACATTTTCCTATAAGTTCCAATGTCATGTGCAGTATCCCAAAAGCTAACTAAAATGTGAACATATCTCCCAAGGATAACATGTGTTTGATCATTTACTTCTCAGTCTGTTTATCTGAATGTTTTGGATGCCCTTGAAACATTTTGGATAAGTAAGGTTGTACTAAATGTCAGGCACTATTGTGTACCTTGCTCGCCTTTTTATATTTTCAATCCAATAACTGAGAGGTTAATGTCTCTCAATGCCTGTATATGGGCTAAGATGGACTCATTAATTGCTAATAGGTTCCAATTTACTAGTCATTCAAAGATTGAATGTGTTCATTACCTTGTACCTGTATTCTAATCGGTTTGGCTTTGTCTGGAGACAGCAATACAGAAGAGCAGTTCTGAAGTAGTTTAGAGAAATGTCCTGGCTAAACTGCTTTTGGTACCTCATTCTTTGGAACCTTTCTTTCTTTGCTAAAAGCTGAGATTTATGTTAAGAGGAATGAGAATGGGGGTTTCAGTACATAATACACAACATATGATAATGGGGATGGAATCTTCTTTGGAACTGTAAAAAGTTTTGACTTTTGTTAAAGAATCACAGTGGATGGGCTCTATGAAAAGAGGGAAGTGTCTAATCCTCTTTCATCACCTATTCCCCCAGCTGTTTAATAGTTCTTTTTATAAAACTACCTCTGAGGGTATAACAAAAATATTGTACATTTTAACATCAGCTTCTCATTGTATACTTTCCTATTATGAAATCAGTATAGATTCAATAACAAATGAACATATGAACACCTCTATCTTTCCACCAATTATAGGCTCTTGAATAGTATTGTAGCAATTACTACCTTGAGTTGTTTCTATAGAAACTATGTACTGTAGCAAATATTTGTTAATGAAGTCCATAAAATAACACAAGCCATGATTAGAAATAAAACCAAGATTACTCAGAATCAACAGATCACTAATATCTTTACGCAGCTCAGAACTGGGCAACTAACTAGTGTAGAGGAAATAAAAGTCATCTGTACTTGAACAATTATATTCACACAAGGGGCTGAAAGAGTTTCTCGAGAAATAGCTATTTATATTTTATATCTAAACCAACTTTGGTACCTTGTTCTGGATAGTAAATTTTATTGTGGTTAGGCTCTTTTACAGGAAGTAAAAATAAGCCCAATAAACGAGCCTGGTTAGGTTTCACAAATAGAACACGTGCCTAAATCATTAAGTGTTACATTTATTGTGTATGGAATTGGGATGACACCACAAACAGCAAGCAGAAGAGCTGGAAAGCCTGACTGACTATGCTTTTCCTCTGAAGTTCAGGTATTACTTATCCAAATAGGATACTTATTTACTGATTTTATATAAACAGTACCCATTACCTTACCATGCTCATATTAAATTCACAAAATACTGTTCTAAAGAGTCTCAAACTTGCATATTCTGCCCATAAAATAATACACAGCTTGACTTACCAGATGTCTTACACAGTTCCTAGAAACTTGCCAAACTGACTGAGCATGAATGTCTACGCTGCAATTTTACAGCCCTGTGACCCTGAGCCCAAATCAGATGACCTGGGATAGACACAGGTGTTTTATTGAAGTGTAGACATACCCTGACAGATCTTCATAAAAAACCTGTCATAAAGGCTTAAACCCTGCACTGAGAACCTTGCCACCATTCCTTAAGTTCTCAATTCCAAAATCAATAGGAATGGTGATTCAATATAATGTAACTATATCAATGGGATATAAGGAAGGGCATTTTTTCAGGTAATTAGGTACCAGATCTTACATAATTTCATTGAACTTCACTGCATTTGTAAACAAACTGGTACCTAGTGCATGTAACAGTGACTGAAGTCAACTGACACTGATCCAGTCATAAGGCTGGATCAATCAGTCTTTTGTGACTTGAGCCATGTCTAAAGACTGGGGACATGAAACGTTCTCTCTTAACAGCACCCCTGGGTGTCACAACTTTATTACAAGATATTAGAAGAAAACTAAATCTTGGCAAAAATAGAATGAAGCCATCTGAATTCTGCAGCCTAGAAGGGAGTCTGGCAGAGAACAGGGTGAAATGGTTGCAATGTTTCAAAATTTTCCTAGAAGCAAGTGGCATTGACTGAAATCAGATAAAGTCTCTATATTGCTACATGTAGGTATCCAGTGTCTCTGAGCTTATTATAATATTATACCTTATAGTGAGAGCACTCAGAGGACTGAAAACTGGTAGACGAAGTCATTAAAATTTTTTTCAAAAATACTCTGATTCAAGACTATGATAGCAAGACTATAATTTGGGAAAGATGCACTTTATTTCCAAGAAACTTCCTGTGATGGAAGCCATTGGCCATTTTTATAGACACACATAATAAATCTGAAGGATGGTGTACACAAATCTTTGTAATGTCAAATCAATATTTTCCAGCCTTAGCTGAACTTAGTTATCAGTTTTATCAAACAATTCCTCTGCTTTTATAATCCATCATATTCAAATGACTCAGGTGGGTCTACACAAACTTGCACCAAACTATCTAAATCAGTTTTAATTCATACTTTGTTACTTCTGTAAAAGTCTGTATGGCCATTTTAGATCATCTTCTATTTCAAGTTAGCTTAGCAAAATTTAAAACAGAACCTTTTCATTCTGAAATAAGTGTCTACACAGACTTGCACTGAAATAAATTTGTTTTAATAAACACATTGTTAGAGATTTTGGTGCATGTTTGTGTGTAGACCATCTCTGAATCATGTAAATATGAACACTTAACACATGGATTATAAAATCAGAGCTGGAATTGTTTCAATAAAACTAATAACCAAATCCAAATCAGATTGCAATATCAAGTCCATTTATTTTCAAATAACATTGTGTACAGCTGCTAGGATAGTGAAAAATGTATTTTCCAAATGAAAGAATTAACACACAGTGGGAGAACTGAAGTGCATCTAACTAAAATGGGCATAGAGACCAAAAATACAATGGTAAATAAATTAAGACAAGTTTTGCTTGCAATAAATGATAATTGCAATGCAACACAAAGGTATCCAGCACAAGAGGTGTGGCATCATGTATGTAGTAAAAGCAACCATTTAGCAAGAGCATTGTCCTCCGCATAAGTTAGAGAAATATAAAGTAAATACATTAATGAAAATATAGCCAGAGGTATGATGCAGAAAGTGTTTTTTGCTAAGTCTCAATAGATAAACAAGGTACTAAAAGCAAATTGGTTTGACACTGGAAATAAATTTTAAAACTATTTCAAAATAGCTACTGGAGTGGAGTGCAATATAATTACAGCACCAATATAGAATTGACAGACTGTTATACTTAAGCTTGTTTCATAAGGGCCATGTGGCAAAGCTATGCTGGGTTGTAGAAAGGCATATTTTACTTTGAGGACCTAAAGCATGAGATGTCACTAATCTTATGGCACATAACTAGAGTGTGAGTTAAATAGGTCCTTACCAAAAGAAAATTTTTTGGGATTAGATCCTGCAAATGGATCTGCCTAGGTACACCCCTGTGTGGTATCTGAATTAAATGGGTCCTGGATGACTGCAGGAGTCTGCCCACATGGATCCATTTGCAGGATCTAATCTTAACTTGAAGACAGTGGGAGTTGTGTGAGGAAAGATTGCTGGATTTAGCCCACCACTGATGATAAATTACATGGATTTTTAGATTGTAAATTCTTTTGGGAAGAGGGGGAATGTGTCTGGTGCCTAAAATATGCTAGGTGCCATTTTAATAAAATAATAGTCCTCTAAGATCTAACTGCTGTGACTCACCACAAGAGAAGATGCACTGTACATAACCAAACAACAATTTTTCATGTGGGAACTGATTAATGCAAAAGTTTAGCATTGCTATATTCTTGCTATTTTTCTTTTGTCTTACCTCCAGGACATTTTGGGATGAACCAATGTGAACAGCTTATTCCACTTTTTCCATTCCAGAAAAATCAAGCTTTCCGCCTTAATAGCAGCTCAATATTTAGAATGTCCAGTTGCTGTGCATTAAACATGTATGCAGTCTAAATTTAAAATGGAAAGGGGAAAAAAACCTCACAAATTACTCTTCCATTATATTTTGACCACACCAGATACGTACGGGCCACAAACCCTTTTAAGGCCTAGCTGTAAAATATAACAAGGCTACAAAGAGCTGGAGTTGTAAACTCTTTCTTAGTCTATCATAGCTCTGTTTTTTGAACAGCTTACCTTTTAGATTTTCATTGCTCAGTTTAATGCCTTCATTTGTTCAAGCTGCTTTCTTTACAACCTATTTACCTTGGACTTCTTTTGTACCCAGTAATATAAATACTGTAGGCTGAAGATAGAGGTGAAGTACTGCTGTGCAAGGTTGCAAAGTTAGTCTATGGCAATCCTTTGGCATAAGTAGTAAATTATATTTTATAGCCATTCCTCCCTGAGGACTTTATGTATGCATTTTTTTGTCTTCACTCTGTTACTTTTTTCACTTACCCCTGGTTGACACTTAAAATACAGATCAACCTAGCTATATTGCTCAGGGGCGTGAAAGTTCAAACCCCTGAATGCCTTAGTTAAACCAGCCAAACTTCTATGGCAGATACTGCTAGATGGATGGAAGAATTCTTGTGTAAACCTAGCTACTGCCACTCAGGGAGGGGGCTAACCCACATCAATGGAAAAAATCCTTCCATTGATATAGACAGTATTTACATTATGATAATACAACAGAACAGCTGCAGCTGTGTCACTGTAATGTAGATATGCTCTAACAGTGGTCTTTGGTTTTGCCTTTGTTGCTCCTTGAAGTTTATCCATATCCATTTATTTATTTATTTTAATGCAGTGACATTGCAATTAAATATTATTGAAATTTTAAGAACAATGTTTTACAGCCATCATTTGAGGATTTTACAGCAGTTTAAGGCCTTGTAATCCCAGTCAAGTAGATGAAAAATATATATACTGACTCTGCACATACTAAATTGAGGCAATGAGAAGATAAATAATTCTCAAGATCACACAATGATTAGTGGCATTTCTGGGAATAGAACTCAGGTGTGATGACTTCTATTCCCTCATTCTAATCACTGGCCATACTACTTCTCACATTTGTACATAGCTTCAGGCAGAACATCACATAAGAGCTCACTATGTGTCTGGACAAAGAAAAGCATGACATACACATCAAGTGAGAGACTCTGTATTGTACTGTCAACCTAAGCAAACATGAAACAAATCAACCCAGAATGACAATAATAATTTCTAATTTATTTTGACTCATTCTCTTGACTTGACTTATTCTCTTTTGTTTTTTCCACTTCTATTTTTGTGTTATGATAATTTTGTTTTGTTGCTCGATTTGCTTGTTCTGTGTTCCTTTTTCTTTACAGTGGCTATATTACTTTACAATGCTTCATTGTTTAGCTATTTGGAAGTTGGCTTACTTTCTTCCCTACATATGTTCACTTTTTATTTTGCTATCAATACCACTTACCATGGTATCATTTCCCCCTTCCCTCTCTATTTCTTCTTTGGTTTCTTTTGTCTCGTGTTGTCTTGTATTTTCTCTCATATGCTACATTTCTTTATATGTGGTGCACAGTGTTGGCTCTGCCAAAACCTATCTCCTTGACACAATATTATATAAATTAAGTATGTCTGTATAACTAATGCTTAAATTGTTTGTTTTTCTGGGCCAGATTTTGCAGTCAGATGTGCATATAGCTCCTATTAAGGCCTTGAAAGTTGTATACATGCATCTGAAGTTAGATCCGGACACATAAGGTTTAATATAATAATTTAACAAAAACTACTCTACATGAAAAGTACAGTTCATGTTTATAAACCATGCCTTTTGGTGTGTGTCAGGGTCTTGCCCTTTGACGATACCATATTGGTTTTATTTGGTAGTCTTTTTTCAGGACCAAGCCTGTAGTAGAGGGAAGAAGGGGAGAATAAAGGCATGTCTATATGGGAAAAATTTACCAGTTATACTATTATAGTTAAACTGTTATAATGCTCTGTAATGGGGCATGCTTACCTCTCGTAAACACCCCCTACTCAGAGTGTGTGTGCCTGCACTTTCTTTCTGTAATTAGGGTGGTTCTTCAGCAGCTTCTGGACAAGCCCTACACAGTCTGTATATAGGTAAACAAACTCCTTCCAGGGTACTCTGTCCAAATGTCCTGCAGCCCTCCCTGGGCTCAATCCCTTAATAATCCCAGTCCCGGTATGGAGCCATGTCCTCAGGGCTCCCTCCCCAGACCCTCTTCACCTGCCTTGGCTTTTCTGGTCCCTGCTCTCTGGCCGGGCCTCTAAAAGAGTTCAGTTCCCCTTCTGGGGTATATCAAAGTCCATGCCACTTCCCCAGTAGTTGGTGGGGGGGATGGGACCCCAGGCCCACCCACTACTCCAGGTCCCAGCCCAAGGACTCTCAAAATAGCAGCCATCAATTGTGTCCCTTTCCTTAAGCCCCACCACTACTTGAATTCCCTGGGCTATCTTCACCCTTACCTCAGGGCCTTGTCTTTGTGCAGCCCCAGCAACTGGCTTCTGCCTGCACTGCCTGTTCAAGGTCCTTCTGGTTGGTTGGTTGGTTGGTTGGTTGCTCGCTCACTCGCTCGCTCGCTCAGCCAGCCAGCCCAACCATACTCCTTCAGTTCCTGCAAAGAACCACTTAGCCCTAGACTGGCTGAGCTCTGCTCTCCCGTTCCTTTTTATAGGGCCCTCCTTGCACCCTGATTGTCTGCTCCCTGCAGCCACTCTAGCCCACTTGGAGAACTTCCTCTCTGCTCCTCTTCTGGGAGGAGTGTGACAGAACTCTGAGGCCTCCAAGAGGAGGCCTTTGAGCCTCATCCACCCCATCACACATCCCATATGGACACTTACTTTGGTATGAGTGCCTTTTTCATTTTTTTTGGTTGAGCTTAAACCCCCATCAAAGTGACATAAATTAAACTAAAAAAAGACACTTAGGCCAGGTCTACACTAGAAAATTTGCCATTATCACAATGTTGGTTGGTGATTTATTACATTTTTAAACCAGCAAAATCCTAATGTAGATGCAGTTATACTGGCTAACAATAATATCTAGCTCTTATATGGTGCTTTTCAACAGTAGATCTCAAAGTGCTTCACAATCTTTTATGTATTTATTCTCAAAAAGTGTTTTTGCCAGTGTAGTTTAATTTGTTCCAGCAATTGATATAAGCTATGCTGTCAAAAGCACAGTTTTGATAGTATAAACTACATCTACACTGGGAGAGTTTGCTGGCCTGTCTATAACAGCAAAGCTTTTCCAGTGTAAGAGTACCCTTTATGCTGGTATAAATTTCCATACATAGTGGTATACTGGTATATTGGTTTAAATTCACACCTTAGTTGTTATATTGGTATTTGCCGAACTGCAGTGGCGTGTGCATATCTTTATTTCTGGCAGCAGTCCACTTTGCCATAGAGTAAACCAACAGAAAGGGCTACTTTTCTATGGTTATGCAAGCATTGGTGGATCACTGGGGATGTGTCACCAATATCAATGTGGGCTAGTCAAAGAAGGTGCATGACATTTGCATTTTTAAGAACCCGGGACTGTTCAGAAAGTTGCAAGCAGGGATGTTCTTTCCTGACTTGTCAATTACCATTGGTAATATCGAAATGCCAATAGTGATTCTGAGTGACCTAGCCTCCCCTTGTTCTCCTGGCTCATGAAGTTGTACACTAATCATCTTAACAGCATCAAAGAAAGATTCAACTACTGGCTCAGCAGGTGCAGAATGACAATGTACTTTGGTAGACTGAAGGGACACTGGGGGTACTTATTCACTTTATTCTCAGTAAGAAAAATATCTCATTGGTTGTAGCTGCCTCTTGTCCTGCATAATGTCTATGGATATGACTTTTTCACGGTAAAATTAAACAAAATTCACAGAACAGCCATAGTAAAAATGTACAAAATCAAGGTATGATTAGTACAAGGGACCTACCATCAATCAAACGTTATCCCTGCCCACCTGTTACCAGAAGTCCCTCCCCATCCACCCACTTGTCACTGGAAGTCCCGCCCCATCCAGTAATCTTACTTACACCCCTGCCTCTGGGAGGCCCCGCCCCCTCACCCTTAAGCCCCGCTCCTGTCACCGGAAGTCCCACCCAACCGGTAACCTGACATCCGGTCCCGCCCCAGGTTATGACTTCTGGGTCAAGATGGGCACCTGACTGTAAGCGGGTGGTGCAACCCCTCCAAGGACACCTCCTGCCCGCTCCCCACCTATGGGAGAGGGTTTCGCCCCATGGGACCACCCCAAGGGTGGGATTGGACCCCAGATGGGCACCTGTCCGGAAGCAGGTGGTGCGACCCCTCCGCCAATCGGTGTGCATTTCACGCCGAGAGTGGGATTGGCCCAGAAAGGGCACGGTGAGGAGTGGTGCGCCCCCTCTGCCAATTGGAGTGGACTTAGGCCATCCCAGAAGGGAAAGGCGCACCAATCAGGGATGGGGTGGAATCTCTGGGGCTCAATGGTTGGTTGGACGGCAACACCACCTCCGGAAGTCTCAGGGCCTTTAAAGCGTCTTGTTTTCAAGACCGCATGGTTCACAGCTCGTGGAAAAACGCTGAGAGGAGAACATGGATGCCTTCACCACTCTCATGAGGTCTTCGGAATTTGTTTTAGCTCCTAAGGCCTTGGCCTCCCTGAGTAGAAAGTGCTACATCAGCAACAGTTCTGAGGACAGCCCTTTGGCTCAGCCTTTGTTCGACCCGCCGGAACCCGAACCCCGAGCGACCATGAGGCAGCCCGACAAGTCTGACGGCCTGACGTTGTCCGTCCCCACAGAGTCGTTGACAGGCCAGACCGAAGGAGAAGACGAGACACAGGTAAAGGAACGAACATGGTTGGGGAGTGTGATGGGGTTAGTAACCAATCTGGGTTGTGTAGATCTAAAAACAAAAACAAAAGCCAAGCCGTAGAGACCTACAGCTATTTCTTTTCTGAAAATCTCTCAGCAGGTGACCCCAAACAACGTTGCATCAGACACCGTAGATGAATCGGACCCATCTTGTTTCTGCTCAACGCTGATACAAATCGATGAAGAGGATGACCCTGAGGATGACGCCTATATGGAGTTTAAGAGGAGTCTTGGCATGGAACAAACTGAGCTGGTGCCACGTCATGAGCGTAAAAAAGTCATGCGGGCTATTGTACGTGTTGCTGTTTATGCTATCCTTAATCACTGTCTTAGGGAAAAAGTTTTTTGAAGATTGTGAGGGTTGTGTCATAGACGCTCCAGGCCAATGGGACCATGACTGCATGACTTGGACTTCAGAAGATATAAACTGCAAGCTTTGGGACCTGTGTGCTGAATTATGTTTTGAAAGCTTGTTGAATTCTGTTATTGCCATAAGTTATGTTATGCAATGTTGCTGCTTAACTCAAGAACATTTTGCACAAGGGGTGACCTTGGTAAAGGCTGTGCAATTCGGTTAAGACTCCGGCAGTGTTTTAAAGAAAATGACCAAACTGGAGGATGCCTATTTAGAGTGTTATATGGATTGTCTGGTCCGCACAAAAAGTTACAGAGCCCTACTTAGGAAGCAGACTATTTGTAAGAAATCCAAGAGGATTAAATTAGAGAATGGTGAGGGGCCCTACATGCGATATCAGGCTTGTTAGCTGTAAATAAAAGTATTGAAAAGGAACTTTGTGACTCTCTGTGTTTCTGTAAGATGGTCTGTGTGGGCCTAATATATATATTATGTTTCAAGGTGGCTGCATGTCTTTTAAATAAAAAAAACGTTTTTGTGAGAACCCAGCTATTGTGTCTTTGTGTATTTACAGCAAAAAGCTGAAATGTGTGTAGTAGAAACCCATGGGGGAGGAGAAGCGTTTAAAATAAAAGGAAAAAAAATCTGTAAAAAACAGAAATGTTTCAGACGTGTCTGAGTACAATGGCTCTGACTCATCACCCCACTCCACTGAATTCCAAGGAGCCAACCTTTGTTTCCATTAGGGTTAGTTAGTGATCAGGTAATTAGGTCTGCTGGGTCTCACTCACAGTAAGGGAGGTGACTGAATGCTATTGGATAGTTTAAATATTACTTTGGGAGTTTGTAGAATGCGATTGGACAGTTTAAAAAATAAAGCCTCAGGAATTGGTGGGTCATTTTTTCTCCTAGCAACTCAAAGTCATGACAGGTTTAAAATACTATATTAACAACAACCAAAATAAAAAATCAAAGCCTCCACCATACCTTTCATATTTTAAAAAAAGCATTTGTTGTAATAACAATCAATGTTATTTGTAGAGGGTGTACTATGGTTGTGGTACATCCATTTTATTTTTAAAATGTTTTACGGTTTCAGCATATTTTTTTATTTAAAAAAAAAAAATTTGTTGTAAGAACAATCAAATATTTAAAAGCTATGGGTGTTTACTATGGCTGTAGTACGCACATTTTTATTTCAAAGCTTTTAAGCATTAAAAAAAACAAACAAACCCCAAGCCATTCATTGATATCTGCAAGGTCCTGGAGTCAGAGGAGGGGCGGGGGTAGTACAAAGAAACATTAAGGACTGTTATGTATGGCAATTACTGTTTAATACTATAAGAAGGCCCTACAGTTTCATTCAAACAGGAAAATGTTATTTTAATTTAAAAATTTTTTAAAAAAGTACCCCAGTTATACAGATCTCAAAAACTAGTTGTGCATGTTACAAAAGGGAACATTTGGGGTGAGGTATGCATTAATTAAGAGATGTAGTGATCAAATCAACTTGCTAACTGGACTTTGAAAGACTCAGAATGGTATAAAAACCTCAGCTTTTTTGAAGACTGTCCTTTCTCCTAACAGACACTATTTGAACTGCTGCTGGACTAGGTATGTTGCTTATTCTTAACTCCGAAAAATGTATATATTATATAATGTTACTCTTTTGTTCATGCTATCCTTACTAAGGATGATATGTGTCTTTATTGCAATGTGATCTATTGATCATGGAAACAGCACCTTCAAGCAGCCTTTCACCAGGGCAAGATAAACCCCCCTATTTTTTAACTATATACTTGGGGTTTAATGCTGTTTAATTTTTTTTTTTAAAACCTGGGTATTAAACAGGTTGCAGGGTGGAGGGTTTGATGCATTTGTGGTATCATACTAACTCAAATTATGCTTGTTCTTTCATTCAAAAAGTGCAGTTACACGTGTGCCAGCTTGTCTTTAACCTGTGGTGGAAGGTAAATATTTGCAATTGGTTTTTGAATTTGTGTTTTAAAATGTTTTTTTTTTTTTTAAAGTTGGTGAGGCCAGGGTTTATTTTATGTATTTAAATTGACTGTGGGGATTTTTTTTTTCATTTTGTGCAAAAGATGGTGTGTTTTTAACACTTGAATTGTTGTTTGTGAGGCAGGCCTTGAGCTAAGTTAATCAGTGGGATTCTTGAAAAGTATTATGGTGTGTTTAAAACTGCCTGGAGGATTTTAGTCTGAGCACAGGGTGAGCTAGAGATAAGTGTGGAGGTTTTTTTAAAAGTATTTTGATGGTGTGTTTTAAATTGTTGTTTATTTATTTATTTATTTTTAAAGTCTGAACACATGGTGATATGTTTTAATTGTTGGTGAGGCCAGGGTTTATTTTTTTTAAAAAGTATTTTATATGTTTAAAGCTGACTCGGGATTTTTTTCATTCTGTGCAAAAGGTGGTGTGTTTTTAATGCTTGAATTGTTGTTTGTGAGGCAGGCCTTGAGCTAAGTTAAGAGGTGTGTTTCTTGAAAAGTATTTTGATGGTGTGTTTTACATTTTTTTTTTTAAGTTTGAGTTGCTGTTGGGGCTAGAGATAAGGGTGTTTTAAATGACTGTGTTTTTAAATTCTGTGCAAAAGGTGGTGTTAAACAGTGATTTTCTTGAAAAGTATTCTGGGGTGTTTAAAACTGTTTTTTTTTTAGTCTGAGCACATGGTGATATGTTTTAATTGTTGCTGGGCCTTGGGGTAGAGATAGTTATGGTTGGGGGGATTTAAAAAATATTTTATTGTACATTTTGGTTTTGGGGCCTAGTGGCAAACTAGGATACACTAGGGGTAGAAATCCATGTCTGTCGTACAGCCTGAAATAGACATTTTAAAAATAGTATGGAAAGATTAAAATGAGTATTTTATTTTAAAAGCTGATAAAACCATTTTATAATAATGTTGTATTTGTTTTACAGAATGGTCAAAACATGAAAGAACTTTAAACCTGGGGGTAAACAAGCTCAAAAGATAAAGGAAAGAGGAAAAATCACCACTGTCAGCGACTGACAGAGAGATGAAGTCCGGTAAATATATTTGTTTATGTGCTTTTTATTTTAAACAAATATGTTGCCAGTGTGGTAAAGTTACATTTTTTAAAAATGTTATAGTTGATGCTAAATTGGAACATCTGTTTTCCTAATCAGGCATGGCCTGCTTTCCTGACGCTGTTGTAGTTGGAGTTCCAAGGACACCTCCAAAGAACCAGAAATCTTCTCCAAGACCGTTAACGACGCCAGCTCAAAACAGCAGAGGAGCCCAGATGAAGCATCAGGAAAGTCCCAAGCTCAGATATGTCAAGCCCAAGGACTCTGGTAAAAAGCACTAACACACCTCCAGTTCCTCAGCGGTCGACACCACACCAAGCCCTGAGCTAACTGTGAGCGAAAACACACGCATTCAGAAACCCGGAGCACACGCTCTAGGGGTTGTGAATCAAAAACCAAGGACTGAAAGCTCCCACGATGCTTGGGGAATCTGAGAATTATTAAAAACCAGGTCCCCGCCTCAATATATTTGATGCAGCTCTTTGGTATTGTAAAAAAGATGTGGGAAAAATATGACGCTTTGTTCAGAGAGCGAATGGGTGAATATCACACTTCGTTCAGAGAGTAAATGGGCGAATATGACACTTCATTCAGAGAGCTGATGGGCGCTGTATTCTCCAGGGTTCCAGAAGAAAGAATAACCAGAAACCATGTAAAAAATGCAAAAGCTCTTGATAAATACGTTGAAAAATATTTCCGTTTTCCAGAGGGTGGCTCTGAAGCTGCACAGCTAGTCATGAAAAGGGGCACCCGACCATTAAAGTGTAATAAAAACGGGGGATGTCATTTGAGGGATAGATGAATGGCTGCCAAAAAGTTATGGGCCAGGGTCATTGTAAAAATTTTTAAAAAGGCTAAAGAGGTGATGAGAAAAAAACAAAAAGAGATGCCCCCTAGTGGAGATTCTCAAACTGGCGTGTCTGAGAATGGGGAGGTGGAAACTGACTTGTGGGGTGGTGGTGACTCTGATTCGGAAAGCTCTCTAGGTGGGTCCCCATCTGCTCCTGATGACCCCTTGGAGTCTGACATAGAAGACGGCCCTGTAGAAGAACCCCCAAATGACCCCAGCCCCGATGTGTATACGGAGCGGGTGAGAAGCTGGCAAAGGGAGTTACCTAGATTTAAGGGTTTGGTGTATTGTGAGGAATTTCGTTTTGTCAATCTTGAGCGAATCAGTTCAGCTGAGCAGGTCATTGAAGCCGTGCACAGAGGGATACAGTCGGTGCTCGATGATGTTAGTGTCAGGCTAGACCTGGACGATTACGTTCAGTTACGTTTAGAGGGTCGTAATTTAAACAACCCTTTTTTTTTTGGTCAGAAGAAATAGGGACAACCTGTCTGCTGAGGATTTCTTAAATCAAGCCTCTAAACTGTTGCAGAGTAACAGAGAGGTGCACGTCGATGGGACGTTACGCCTCATTGTGACAGTTGTGAAAAACATGGGTGGGGGCAGCTGTAGGGTTTTAAATTCTATCCTCAACTGTCAAATCATCCATAAAAAGAGACAGTGTTTAGTGGACCTGGCTTACACCGGTACCTATCTGTTTGCGGGTGGGCTCATGTCCGACCACAAACCTACAGATGCAGAATTGTTAGACGGGGCGAGAAAGTTGCATGAAAAACTGGGTTGGTCAGACCAAAAAAGGGTTTTGCTCAGTGACATGGCGTCACTTGAACAGCATTTGTGTGTCAGCATACAGGTGGTGGTTTACACGATGAAAGGGAGGTGGGGGGTTTTTAAAACGGGGGGTTTGGTGTACCCCAAGACATTTTTCATCCTGCTGCACGATGAGCATTACTATGGGGTTTTGGATGTGAAAAGGTTGTTTGGGGCAAAAAATTATTGTGAGTTTTGCCACACAGTGTTCAGTCACGACCACTCTTGCGGATACCGTTGCCGCCTCTGCTTGAGCGCAACGTATTCGGACAATCTGGGCACGCCACTGAGATGTCCTACCTGCAGACTGTATTGTCGGTCCCAAGAGTATTTTGATGGTC
Source organism: Emydura macquarii macquarii (assembly GCF_026122565.2). Taxonomy (NCBI): domain Eukaryota; kingdom Metazoa; phylum Chordata; order Testudines; family Chelidae; genus Emydura; species Emydura macquarii. Next base: position 1,452,038 of record NW_027131105.1, on the reverse strand, counting down.
ATGCAGAAGATGCGTCCAAAAATGAAGTCGAATGCCTGTCTAAAACTTTGTGCGATGTGTCAATCTTACGTGGACAAAGGGCATAAGTGCAAAGGCCCAGGCATATTTGGATAGAATGTCTATCACTGTTAAGATGTGCTTAAAACCGCTGTTGTGTTTGGCGAACCTTTGCATATCCACCAAATCTGCCTGCCATTGCGCGTCCACGTCTGAAACAACCATCTGGTTTCTTTTAAAACGTATTTGAGTTGGTTTGTGTAAAGTGTAAGTGTCCTGGTCCGAAAGCCAGGCTGTTACCACTCCCCTGTTCAAAGTTTCACTATGCTTTTTGGCCGCTTGAAAAAGAGAGTTCACCCCTCCTAAGCTCCCAATTTCCCCAGGGGTGTAATATATTTTTTTAAAAAGAGCCGCCTGCGTTGACATGGCTGTCACTCGTAATACCTGTTTACTAACACAAGTATGGAGGAACACGGTCATGCTGACAAATTTAAACAATTTTTATTAACCGCCTGGTTTAACATGCCCTTTTACAGTGTCCCATGAGCTGGTTCATTCTTCCATTTTGCTGTTTCCCTCTCAGATCGGTGTTTCACACACAAGCAAAAACAGCTGACGCATGATTGATATACTCTCACAGGGTTACCAATGTGGAGGGTCTCAAAGGCCTGTAGAAAGGCATCGTCGATCTGTCGAGAGATTTTCAGAAAGAAATAGCTGTAAGTCTCTACGACTTGGCTTTTGTTTTTGTTTTTAGTTCTACACAACCCGGATTGGTTACTTACCCCATCACTCCCCCCATGCTCGTTCCGTTACCTGCACCGCGTCTTTTGCTTCAGTCTGGCCCGCCGGCGACTCTCGCGAGCCGCCTTCCTCCATGGGGACAGACAATGTGAGGCTGTCTGACTCGTCGGGCTGCCTCACGGTTGCTTGGGTTTTGGGTTTTGGTGTGTCGAACAGAGGCTGAGCCAAAGGGCTGTCCTCAGAACTGTCGCTGATGTAGCGCTTTCTACGCAGGGAGGGCCAAGGCCTTAGGAGCCAAAACAGATTCCGAAGGCCTCACGGGAGTGGTGAAGGCATCCATGTTCTTCTCTTGGCGCTTTTCCATGAGCTGTGGACCACGTGGTATTGAAAACGAGACACTTTAAAGGCCCTGAGACTTCCGGAGGCGGTGCTACTTCCCAACCAAGCACCGAGCCTCAGAGATTCCACCCCATCCCTGATTGGTGCACCTTTCCCTTCTGGGACGGCCTAAGCCCACTCTGATTGGCGAAGAGGGCGCCCCGCTCCTCCTCGTGCCCTTTCTGGGCCAATCCTGCTCTCGGCGTGAAACGCATGCCAATTGGCAAAGGGGTCACACCGCCAGCTTCCATTTGGGGTCCAATCCTGCTCTTCGGGCCATCCGGTAGGGGCGAAACCCTCTCCTATTGGTAGGGAGCAGGCAGGGGACATTCTTGAAGGGATCGCACTACCCGCTTCCCATCAGGTGCCCATCTTGACCCAGAAGTCATAACCTAGGGCGGGACTGGATGTCAGGTTACCGGTTAGGAGGGACTTCCAGTGACAGGTGGGCGGATGAATCGGGACTTCCGGTAACAGGTTTGCAGGGGTAACGTTTGATTGATGGTAGGCCCCTTGTACTACTGGTATGGTAACGTTGGGGCTGAAGCCCAAGCCCTACTGCCCAGGGAGATCTGTTAAAGTCACAAAATCCATAACCAAATCATATCCTTAATAATGTCTGTGAGGCAAAGGGGGAAAAACTGGTGCCAAGGTGAAAGGAGGAGGTGGGGCTGCTGTCTTTGAATGGCCAGACACAAGAGCCATTACAAGAGCCCAACATAGAGCTATGTGGTTGAGGGAGGCTTTAAAAGAGCACTTTAATGATCAGAGACAGTATTGTTATGTGGTGGTCTGGGCCTGCAGCTTTGGGTGCTGCTAAGAACTATGGTAGTGGTTGTTGTACATTAATAAATGACTGCATCTCTTCCTAAAGCTATGAATTATGTGGTATTTGTTGTGCATTTACAAGTATTGTTCATTCTGACTACCACTATGCATTCTGCAATATTTGTTGTGAACTAATAAAGATAATTTGATTATCCAAAAATAGAACTTTATTGAGTCGGGGGGTGTAGAGGAAGAACAGTGCAGAAATACAATGTGGAAAAAAAACCCAAACAAAACCAAAGCCAATGTATACAGAATTTTCAACTTAATGGGATGAACATTTTAAATTAGAAAGGAAATAAATGCTTATGTCCATTTGAATGCACAAATGTAGTCCATTATGGCTACTCATAAATTGTCCTGTGTGAACCGCAGTTGGTGTATGTAAAGCAGTGTTCCTTGCTGTTCCCTGGCATGGAGTGGTAGGGTAGTAATGTGACATGTTATGTAGGGGGGTATAGTGAATGGCAACCATGGAGTCCTCCAAGGATTACAAAGGGTAGAAAGTCTGGGATTTTTGGACCCATAGAGGTCAACCAGGGGCTGAAGCATTTGTGTTTACTGTCCGAGAAGACCCTTTATGTATGTATGCATTTTCCTCTCCTTGTCTTGCTGGAACTCCTGAGTCACCTTCTCCTCTTTCTCCATGCTCTTTGTCATATTGGCCCTCCAACCCCTTTGTTCACAGTCCAATGCAGCTTTGGCATGACATGTTGTGCAAGATCCTGCTTCCCTCATCCTCTTATTTCTTCTCCTGTGTTCTACAGGCACAGAGGGGCATCCCTCAAGGCTATCACATCAGAAGTTGCTAATAAAAACAGATAGATGGGATTTACAGTCACACTGGAAAGGAAAAGATATGTTTCAAAACTCCCTTCCCTTAGTCCCACAAATATTTTGAATAAGAAATGCTTATTGATACTTCAGCTTTGGAGTGTCTTGGCACAGCGCTGCTCTCCAGCCCAAGCCATGGTGAATATGGCGTATCAGGGACTGGGGTGCGGAGGAGGGATTTTCTGTTGCATGAAGCTATAACATTTTGGTCCTTATTCCATGGTTATGGATATAGGGCAATGGCAGCGTATATTGGCTGTATTTCCAGTGGCGGTGATCATTTTAGCTGATCTCACTCTGGAGGGTCAAAAGCACAGAAAGCACAGCTGCTACTGGTTTCCTGAAGCCACTTAGGCCCATATACCACTATCCTGTTTACTGCAGTAGTGCCAGCCAAATTCATCACAGAGTGGCATGGAACAGTGTCTTACCATGGAGAAAAAAATAAAGCAGCTATCCCTAGAAACCTTTGGGAGATGAATGCAGAGCATCTCCATGAAAGGTTGATTGAAATCTCTAGAAAGATAAAACAGATGTCCAAATGCACATAAACAAAGTGTTTGCATGACCCCCCTCCAGCCTACCACAAGGGGAAAAGAAAGCTGTTGCCAACTTGACCTCTTTTTGTTGTGTCTCTACCTTCTCTCGTATGAGTAAAACCATGAAGTCAATACCTTTTGTCTTGTTAACTTGGGGATAGGCTAGGTGCCATCTTTAAATTTAAACATTGTAAGGAAAAATAAATATACAGACTTACCCAACTTCTCTTTCCCTTCACCAGGCTCATCCGCTTTTGCCTGGTGGGACTGGTTAGACTATGGCAATCTCAAATAGCTCCAGGCTTGCAGCATTACTGGAGTCCCCCAACCCCATCTCCCTCTCCCTGCTGTTCATGGCGGCAGGGGGGGAGGAGGAGGGGTCTCCTGGTATCCACAGTGATCTACAGAGTGCTGGTGGGGTCTTTGCAAAGCATGGCATGCAGCACCCAAGTACCCAGATCTATTGTTGTGCTCCCTCACCTTGTGGTTTCTCTGATGTAGGTCCTTTGCTTTCACACTGCACTGCTCCTGAGCCCTGTCATACCCCGTTGCCTGAGCAATCTGCTCATGTATGAGATGCCCATGTTTCTACAGTTGGTCCATGTACAGAAGAGTTGGTCCTGCCTACTCCAGACAGGAGCACATCTAGTGTGAGGAACTGGCATGGTCAACTGATTTGTTGCACACAACAAGGTGTGTTTGCCAAGGTAGGAAACCAAGAAAAGGCATTTCAAAAACACAGGGTGGCTTCTGCTCTGTGAGCCTTGAACAGTAGAGTTTAAAACTGTGTTGACTGGTCAGTGTAACAGAGAATGGGGGACAGCTTCTGGAGGGCTGGTAGGGTCAACATAGGCCCTGCAAGAGATACACACATGCACTGCGTCATCCTCAGTAGGTTGATGATGTCTCCACAACGTTGAGAACGTGGTTTTCCCGCACGCTGCTGTAGTTGCTTTTACAGGGGCTGGAGACAAATTGGAGCACAGCCTCAACCACAAATAGGTCAGCGCAAGCGAACCTGCCGTACCCGAGCTCTCTGGGGGAACCCGGGCCCTCGCCTCCTGATGATAGAAGCAGCCCGAGCTACCTCAAGAACTGCAGCAGGGGCACCCCGCTCCCAGGGGCCCTCCCTCCAGGGGAAGAGCAGCAGACTCAACGGAGCGGCTACAGCGGGCAAGCCGAGCTCTCCTCAGCGAGGCTGGGGGCGGAGGGAGCAAGAAGCTAGACAGGGCAGCCTCCTGAGCCGAGGCCGTTTTTAATCCCCTCCTGCTGCCCCCGCTCGCAGGGGGCGGGACAGAAGGTGGGTCTGTGTCTGTCTGTCGGTCGGTCGCTCTCCCTCATCCATGGCTCAGCTCGGCTCGGCCCAGCCTGGCGGGGGGAGGAGGAGGAGCCGAGCGCCGGCCCGATCGATGGGCTCGCGAGAAATGTCTCGCGCAGGGTGAGGCCGCCATTTTAGATGGGCAGCGGAACGAGCGGCGCCGACGAGTGAGGAGCGAGTCGGGGAGCTGCGGAGCCTGCGCGGGGGAGGTACGGGCAGTGCGGAGGGACAGGGACAGGGACAGGGTCAGGGAGGGGACGGAGTAACGGTGGGTTCTCCTCCCCCGGCCGGGCTCCCCTTCCCTGGAGCGGAGTCAGCGGCTCCCTGCCCCGTCGCTGAACCCCGGGGACACTGACCCGCCCGGGGAGGAGATGCCGCCGCCCCGCTGGGCAGCGGGTGTCAGCGAGTTTGACCCTCTCTTCCCCCGACGTGGGCGGAGGGCCCTGGGCTGCCCCTGCGCCGGGAGCGTGGAAGGAACGGGCCAGGGCGGAGGCAGCCCGATGTCCCTGTGCGTCGTTTGCAGCTGGGTCCCTGCCCGGCCTGGGCCCTGAGCAGGGCGCTCCTGGCGCGGCGCAGCCTGTGCAGCGGCCGGACCCAGCGCCGCAGAAGATGCCAAGGAGGGGGCGGGGGGGCTCCTCCGTCCCAAAGCGCTGCGGGTCAGGCGAAGGGTGGCCAGTCTCGGCCGTGCTCTTCCGTCTGGCGGAGTCCATGGGAGCCCCCCAGAGGTGACTTGGAGCCGGGAGACGGTATCGTTCGTTCCCTTCTGCGGCCGGGAGGAGAGGCTCTTAAGGGGCTTGTTGGGGGTGACGTTAGCCAAGCGGCTGAGTAGCGTGGGGCGCGCCGTGTACCTGAGGAGTTTGTACGGACCTTCCGAATCCGATTTTAGCTAGTTCCTCCTCCATCGGGGTTTTTTTTTTTTTTTTTAATCCCCAGGCACTGTGTCCTGGGTCTGGTGGAACAGGTGAGCAATGGGCATCTAGAAGCACCTGGAAGGTTACCCTGGCAAAGGATGGGATGCTGTTTCATATTTATCTGAACTGAAATGATGTATTTGGAGCTATACTAATATTGCATAGAACTGGGGATTATTGTGCCAAGTGTCTAGTGATCGACTGGCACAGCAGTGGCCCACTAAGCCTCACTGTCACCTTGATCTGCTTTACTGCATTGAGACTAGAAAGTGTACATGTATTTCATATGGTTAAATGAATCAGTTTTTAAACACAGTCCAAACCACTGTGTGGGACATTGGTATTTCAGTTTTGGTGCTACGTAGTTTGGTTAAGCTTAAACCAGTTCTCAGTTTAAACTCAAATTAAATAAACCTTTTGTGAACTGAAATAAGAGCATCTTTTCAGGGTTTTTTTTAAAGTGATTTAATCAAATCTGTTCAAAATTATGATTTTTGTTAAACTTGGGCAATTTTGCAATATAGATAAGGCCTTTCTCTGGAGCAGTACTTTATGATTATGCTATTATGTAGAGTTCACTTATCTAAGACCCTCATGGGTACACACATGGCCTGTCTCTAAATAGCATCCTCTTGTACAGTTGTCATGTCTCTTGGCTCAGATTCTGAAACGTACATGCCTGATGTTGCCTTCTACCTCAATAGCCTTCAAATGGCATCCATAAATGAAAGGAGTTCACCAGAGGCTTTGGGATCTCAGAACCAACTGAAATGGGATTGTCAAGCTGGGGATGTGTTCCAGTCCTTTAAGAGGCAGTTGGAGATTGTCATATGCATGCCAAGTAGAGAAGGAAATTAAGTGGGTCCTTGCACACTTTACTTGCCTGGGGCTCCACAGAAACTGAGGCCAACTGTGGTGGATGGAAAATATTTGAAAAAGACTATGTAAAAGGATTAAAAATTATAATCTGTCTTGAAAAGCTTATAAATGGCTAATATTTATATAGTGTTCTACAAACACTGACTAATTAATAGATCTGTTTGTTGTATAAAGATGAAGTACACTTACATTATGTTTACACAGGGAGATTGAGGAAAATTAATCCAAATTAACTAAAATTGTGAATTTAAAGTAGATTAGTTAAATAGCATTAAAACCCTGTGCGGACATTCTCATTCAGAATTAATATGGTCTTAATTTGATTTAGGTTAAATAGTTAATGTCTCTCTAGATTACTCTTGGTTACTAAATTGTGTTGACACACATAAATAGGGCCCTACCAAATTCGTGGCCAATGCATCATGGACAGTGAAATCTGGCTTCCCCCATGAAATCTGGTCTTTTATGTGTTTTTACCCTGTGTTATAGGGTAAAAGCATACAGAAGTGCACAGCATTTCTCAAACTGGGGATCCCAACCCAAAAGGGAATTGCAAGGCTATTGTAGGGGAGGTCGCGGTATTGCCACCCTTACTTCTGTGCTGGTGCTGCTGGCAGGGGTGCTGCCTTCAGAGCTGAGCACCTGGCCAGCAGCTGCTGCTCTCCAGCCACCCAGCTCTGAAGGCAGCACAGAAGCAGGGGTGGTAATTCTGCAACTCCCCGTGCAATAGCCTTGCGACGCCCTTTTGGGTCGGGACCTCCAATTTGAGAAATACTGAGTCTTAAGGTCTTTACATGTTTATATTTTGCCATTTTAAAATGCATATTCATGCTTTGTTACAATACCGTGAAATTTAAGATTTAAATATCTGAAACCGTGAAATTCAAGACTTCAAAAATGTTATGACCATGAAATTTATGAAAATGAACCATGAATTTGGTAGGGTCCTACACTTAAGATCTTTAACTTATTTCATGAGCGTAATTTCTTTAATAATACAAACCTGACAAACTGTGGTGGTAATATTGATCTGCAAAGATTACCTATAATGGATTATTAAATTTGAAGCACATTCATCATGCAGTTTGTGTACATACTTAATATCGCCAAGACTAGATGTTTTATTTTGCAACAGTTGTAATTGACTTTACTGAAGAGGAAATATGAAAGTATCAGGGAGAAAATGTGCTACTATTTCTGGCCAAATTATATCAACTTAATACCTACTATTTGTGATGACAGGATCAAGGTGGGTTGCACATGGACACTGGATAAACAAATTCTAACAAATTCTCTTGTATTTTGTGGCATGTATTTGTTGCAAGAAAACTTCTAAAGCAGAAATTTGAGATATGTTAAATACATACATAGGACAAGTTCTCTTAGAAGACTGACTAGAATCCTGAGTTGATAATTCATGTCACTGATCAAATCAGAAGTGGCCAAACTACGGTTCCTGGAGCCTCCTACGTGCCTGCCCCTCCACCTATCAAACTGGGGTGAGGAACTCAGGGCTTCTGCCCAGGGGTGGGCTAGAGGCTTCTGCCCAGCAGGGAGGGGGGGTCTTGTGGCTTCAGCCCCATGGGGTGCACCTGCCAGGGCTTGCGGGGCTGAAGCCCTGAGCCCCACCACCCTGCTGCAGGGTTGAAGTCCTGAGCCCCAGCAGGCACACCCCAGCTCTCAAACTTCTGAAGATTGTTGTATGCTGCTTGGACGGGTCAGTAAGTTTGACCATCCCTGAAATATAACAACAGAGTTCAGTGAGGCAAAAGTGCTACCTTTTTGGTCTTTACAAAATTAAACTCTTTTTAGGAATGGCTATGAATTAGTTGCTTTTGCAGTTCTGCGATAACTTGAAGTTTGTATGTATGCCTGGTATAGTTGAGCACATGAATAATCTTGGAATGCATTCAGTTATGTATTTGCTCTAGTACTGCTAAAAGGAGAGGCTGAATTTAGATACAAAATTCTGTGTACAGTTAATTCTCAGTGGATTATTGGCTCTTGCTACTTGCACAGTATTTTTTGTAAATGACTATTTTACTTTGGAAAGCAGTGGCTGAATGTTTACTTCTTTAGTCACTTGAATATTGTGTTTATACAATAAATGTAATCTGTTCCATGCAAAGGTGATTTTGTTGGAGTTCTGGATGATAACATTTTATAGTTTAATGGAACATGCCCTTTTGTGTATTAAATTGTTATTGTGGTTACATTAGAGTCCAATAAATGAAATACTGTCAGGCCAGGTCTATACTACAAATTTACGCTGGTATAAGTATATAACTTAGGAGTATGAAAAACCCACATTCCTGAGTGATGTAGTTATACTGACCTAACCTCTGGTGTAGACGGTACTATGTCGATGGGAGAGGTCCTCTTATCGACATAGCAATCGCCTCTCATGGAGGTGGATGAACTGTGCTGAGAGAAGAAGCTCTCCTTTCGGTGTAGTAGCATCTTCATTAAAGCCGCTGCAGCTTTTTAAGTGTTGACCTGCCCTCTGTGAGAATTTTGTGATTGAGTATAGCCGTGATCTCTCAGTAGAGTTTAGAGTTAAGAAATGTAAGAACCACTGATAAATGGACTTTGTATCAGTAGATGTTTATTTTCATGGGATATAGTCAATACTGATTGACTCCAAATGTTTTCTGGAGCTTTTGTCTTATTTCTGATGAGGAAAAAAATAGTTTTTTGAAACAAGGATTACAATACAAAAATGCTCATATGAGCAATACAAAAATAAATCTTGGTCAGTGTTTGCAGTTGCAGGTGTGTGGAAGTTCTGCCATCCCTCTCTAGTGTCTGCTCCAAAAACAGATATCCTGCCTATTTTCCTAAATGAAGCAGAGCATGTGTTCAAACCAATCAAAGCTGATTGCCTAGGCTGTTTTGTCAAGAGTTAAAACCAATGGGCCTTTCATGTAATGCATATGGCAATGCTGGCTTGTTTCCTTTACGCTATTGGGGAAATAAGAATTTGTTTTCTATCTTGAGACCATCCTGATATTTAGCCTGATCTTTCTGTTCTGCAGTGTCTTATTCCATTTTACACTTTGGTTGAATCGTTTCACTGGCTACATACACTACCTGAGGCCTGCTATCTGCGTATTTCACTTATATACTTCAGTGCTGCCTGTCTTCTCTTGTTTATTATGTTATGTTAGACTGCTCCAATTCAGATTCAAAATTGTGTGTTGCACTGCATCTTTGTTATTGGTTTGATCCAAAACTGTTTCTGTTCTTTCATAAATCACCCACAAAAGGGTGTTAATTTGTATTGCATTCCAATAGATATACGTAGTATCACTTAAGAACAGTTGGGACATCTTGTAAGTATATTTTTAGATCACAAACTGAAGAAGGTTGCTTCATTGACTTGCAGCTGGGTGTGGTGTGGGTTAACCATATTAATTAAAGCTGGCTCACAATTTTAGATTTTTTTAATGTAATGGGGGCTTAGAATTGCTTTTCTTAACTTTTTACTGGAGAGCAAGCTAGAATTTTGAAAATCAGTGTTTGTTGAAAGAATTGCCCAATGGAGATGCTAAGCTGGAGACTTAGCAAGAAAGAGAGACACAGAATTGCCCTGCTTCAAGGAGCGAGGAGGTCCCCTCTTCTCTCTTTCTGACACCTGGATGACTTGGGGAGAGTGGGAAACCCCATTCTGTGTTGCACTCCTGCTACTAAACCCCATTCTCACTCTTTAGAGAGGAAGAGTATTGTGACTTTTATTCTCTGATCATTTTCTGCTCCCTGCTCTGTCTACTCTTTATGTGTAAACCAGACAGTGGCTTGCTGAGGTGGTGGGAAAGACTGTTGTATTCAATGCTTGTAAATTGTGGCAGATAATTACTAACCTGTGGTAGGTATGAAAGGATGAAACCAACAGGGTCTGGGAGGGCAATGCTCTGATGAGGCCAGCTACACTGGAAGGAGAGGATGCTGAGATTTCTACCAAGCTGCTGTCTCTGGATCCTGCATGGGGTTCCTTCATATCAGCATTGAGTAGTACATATTTTAAGGACCTTTTGCCTTCCTTCCTGTAGTTTCTGGAAGGGAGAAGGAGCTTACCTCCCCCCTCCCCCCTCCATAGCTTCTTCACTGCTGCAAGGGAAGTAGATCTCCACTGCCACTGTACACTGTTCCCTCAGCCCAGCCTGCTGCAAGGAGAGGAAAAAAGAGGTCTTAATTTATAATTTTTGGGTTTGCATCTCCTGTGAATAACTCTTGTGTCTGTTGCTACTGCTGTCCACAGTTTCCCCAAGCAACAATAGTAGCTCATAACTGACATGATTTTTAAGTTTCACTGATGCCCATAGGATTCTGAACAGCAGCAGTGACACAAGTCTTAAGCAAGATCACAATGAAGTTGACAAAGTGGTGAGCAACAGTAGAGGCACAAGCGCTACCTGTAGCCTTAAGAAGGCAAAAAACTGCCTGGTTCTGATTCAGTTCACATTTGAAAGGTTGTCTTTGCAACTGCAAATATGAGAAACTTTGTGCAGAAATTGGTATAGGTCCTCCTGCTCACCAGAACAAACTTCCCACTCACTGTGGACATCTGCATTTTTTTAGTTGGCTGTGTAACCTATCTGCAAATCTGATTTACCAGGGCAAGTGTGTTTCATGAAATGTAGAATTAAGGATCTGAGGAGTTTAAAAGAGAACTGTACTGAATTAGTTTAGCCTAGCAAAATAAGATATTACTTACATGAAGAAATTATGTGTACTTGAAAATAAATTTTAATAACAATTGAAATATTAGAGGTTTGGCATTTGGAATTTTTTCTAATAAAATGGCCATTTTAAAGTTTTATATAAGACTGTCTTTCTAGTCTCCTCAAATGCTTTTTTTTGTATCGTTTAAATGGGTTTCTCTCTGTCCTCCCTCTGCCTGCTTGTTTGTATTTTGGTTGCACTCTTCCCTGTCCACTCACTAATTGTTTGTGAAAGTTGCTGGCCTATTTGACATCAGTAGAAGTCTGGAAAAGCCTTTGATTTATGTAGAGAATAGTAACATCTGCAGAAGCTTCTATCAACTTTTAAAATGTCTTGACCCTATCTAGACTATCTCTAGGTTTGAGAGCATAGTTCAATCTCCATGGCCAAACCAGGTATTTGTAAGTTTAAAGCTCCATATCCAATTACTAATGTGCCTATTTTTCTATATTCTTATATTCATTATTCTGCTAATCTTTTCCTTCCTCTCTTTTAATCTCTCTCTCTTTAATTTAGAGCATTTCTGTCATGCACCACTTTCTTATTTTAGTCTTATTACTTCAAAGATCTTGGATTATGGATACTTCATTTGCTGAAGACCTGGATATGGTTCTCTCTGCAGTGTTTAGATTGGTTCTTTCAGTCTGCTTGGGAGAATTGCTAGAGAGAAAAACATAAGATACATTTCATTTCTTACCTCCTTCCATTCTCTGTCCTGTAACCTCCTCTCTTGGGATGAGTTTCTACATAATGCACCCACTCACTGCCTATTGGACTGATGAGTGATGGACCACAACCTTGTTCTCTTGCCTCTTTCCACTTGCAAAATTCCTTTTTTCCACTGCCTAGTTTATAGAGCACTATGGTAGCATAAGGAGAAACTTGCCTGTGCTGTTTTTGTATCCCCTTCCTTAGTGACAGTGGCTGGAGCACAGTGGAACTCTTCAGTTCACCATATCTGTGGACATTTTATGTTTGGGAGCAAAGGTAGCATACATTCACAGGGTAACGTAACAAATGCAGGAAAGATTGGTGTGGAGTGGAATGAGACTGTATTTTCGCAATCTTACATCTAAATTGGCCACTAATTGAAAAATGTTTTTGGTGAATTAATTATATGAATTTGGTATTTTTTTAACCCGTTGGTCACTCTTTTACTGAAAGTTGACCTCGTTTGTGACAGATGACATGGGCCTGATGTTAGGTTGAAAACCAGTTTCTATCCACAATTCTAAAATGACAAAACTAATTTCAAAGTTGTAAAATAGTACTTACCTTAAGACAACTTGGAAATTGACCTTTCAATGGAATCTGAATTTTCTCAGTCCTAATCTACTTTATAACCTTGTTAAAATGGCTGTTTTTCTTTTTGTTAACAGTTCATCATATTTTATATAGTTAAATGACTCTTCATTAAAACAGCGAGAATCCTTGGCATCTTGAAGACTAACAAATTTATTTGGGCATAAACTTTCATGGGCAGAAACCCACTTCATTGGATGGGGATGGGGTGGGGTGGGGGAAGCGGGTATTGCAGAAGTCCCTGAAATAGAAGGGGAGGGAATGGAGGAATACAAGGGGCTCCCCTGGGTGGAATGAGCTTTTCCTACAGAAGCAGAGCATTCTGACTCTTGTTTTACTGTTTATTTCAAATAAAAAAATACAAGGTTCTAGACTCTCATAATTCATTTTTATGAAACTACAGGGAAGTCAGTGTAGAATTCAGTTAGGCAATAATGGTTTGCTGGAAAAAAGTATATAGGGCACAGTAAGGTAGTAATTTTGAATTTAACTGAAGGTGAGTTGCTTCCAGCGCTTACTTTTCTAGTCCTTTAAGCTTTTTTAAGTTTACTGCATTCACTGTGTAGCACATACATAGGCAGTTAAGAAGTTACAAAAAGAGAGCCAGCTTATGTTGCAATCTAAGGCTATGCTACCTTACAGTCTTTACAGCAGTATAGCTGAGCTGCGCTGCTGTAAGGTCTTCTATGTAGCTGCTCTATGCCAACAGGAGAGCATCTCCCGCTGACGTAGTGCTGTTCATACCAATGCTTTTGTCAGTGAAACTGATGTTAGTTGGGTGTGTTTTTTCACACCGTTGAATGACAAAAGTTTTACCAACAAAAGTGCTCATGTAGACAAAGCCTAAACAGTGGCTGTATAGTGGAAAGATTCTCCTTTGGGGTGTTCACTAGTGTTATTTTTACCTATTCCAGTAAAAACTGTGCTTGTGATTTTAAACTATAGTAACTGGAATTATTTTGTTTTACCAACTTACAGTATACACTGAAGAAACTTATGAGAGAGATTGTTAACCAGATGCTGCCAGCCTAAAATTCACCTATGTCAGAACATAGTTTATATTGTCACAAATAAAATGACCACTACAACTGAAAGAAATACTTTTCTCCATTTCTTTTGTTTTTATACTTTGCATTTGACAGAACCTTGTCAATAGTCAGTTTTTAGAGATTCCCGTGTATGTTGAGTATTTCCCTTGTTTGTTAGTTTTCTCACACAGCAACTAGGGAGAAACATTTTTTAAAAGAGGCAATCTGATTGTAAAACCACAAAAATTGGCCTGGTGGTTTAGGAATGGGCATAGTGTCTGAAAATGTTAACGTCAAATTTAGTCAATTAAAAAAAAATATTTTCCTTTATGTTCTGCAAAATTTAGAACCTAAGACTTCATTCACCAGGGAAAATTTTCCATTCCAGTGGTGAGTGGATTTTTCAAGTCCTGCCAGAAATGACACTTTACCTAGAAGATTGATAATAGTGAAAACTGGAGCATATAGCGGGAATGCCACTTCTGATATTACCATAATATTGCAAAATTAATAGGCTAATAGAAAATACCACATATATACAAGTTATAACTGCCATGTAATCATAACTTTGAATTTTCTAACTTTCATGATTATGTAATCTTAACTACAGCACGGCACTACTGTGTTTTTTGGATCTATTAAATGTAATGCCTTTATTTTGATTAGGTGTGCTTCTTTCTTAAAGTTAGCAGGTATTGTGGTTTAAAACTTTGCTGATTGCAAACTGTTAAGCATGCTTTTTATGGACTTCAGAATTATATTTATGGTGAGCAGAATTTTAAAAATTACTCTAGCAGGTCAAAAATCAAGTGATGCTAGGTTTAAATGAATTTTTTAAAATGAAAAGCAGTTAATGATGAATTTACAGTAGGAAGCCAGTACTCTGTTTTGCTTTTATAGAGTAATGACCATATTGAGTTGATTTTTAAACAAGAACATTACAAGAAGTTTTTATTAAAGTGGCCTTTATCTCTATTTAGCTGGTACAGACAGAATTTGTTAACAACAAAACATATTAAGTGTTCTCAAATTAATGTGAACTGTTGCTATAATTTACAAAATAGTTGGTGTGATTAAACAAATAGCCTGTGTCTGTACACATCTGTTGGTTCCCATTGCAAAGCAAGAACGGGCTGGCTTTTTGATCTTCACCATTTATGTTTTCATTGTAAAAGCTGAGAGCAGGGCAAGAAGCCTCAGGCTGCTGGACCCCCAACCTGCTGTGACTGTAAATTGACCTAACATACCCCTCTGGAACTTTTCACTAACATAGGTCAGTTTATTTTTGTAGTGTAGACAAGGCTTAAGACCCATCTGGGTTCCCTAGACATTTTTTCCTCTTCTGATGCACATTTGTTTAAGTAGTAACTTCTTTTATGGCCCTTAAAGTTCTAGTTTGGTACTGCATTTTCTTGAACCAGCGCTTGGCAACAATAGCCCTAGTTCAACAAGGTGCTTAATCGTATGAATTTTAAACATGAAGTAATCCCATTGTTGGTCAGCGAAACACTTAGCAAGTGCTTGTCTTTGACTTCAGTGAGATTTAAGCATGATGTTTTGCTGAGTAAAGATGAGATTAGTCAAGGGCTTAAGCATCATGCTGAATTGGGGATAGTATTAGAATTTTGCTATCTTAATTGTGTGATATGTGGAGACCAGTCTAGCCTATAAATTCACTCTTTGCACTGAAATATTGCCTAAAATGATTGACAGCTCCTTACCTAAGGCTTAGAAGGCCTTGAAAACTTGCCATTATAGTGTAGGAGGAAATCAAATCAACTCTATATTAAGTAATACCCAAGTAATGGTTTCAGTGTGGTGTGGTGTATTATATAGCTATCTGTCAATTTGATGTTTTTGTTAAACCCATGAAAACTTCTGTTGATTATTGTTCATGTTCACCAGGTGTTGTACCTCAGGGTTTCATTCCATAAGACTTCAGTCACTTTACTAAAGATTTAAAGGTATAGATTCCTCTTCCATGCCTCATGACTCCTGGGTCACTTTCCTGAAGGAAGGACATCTCATCAGTATCAGCTGCTGTGCATGCACTCTTTGGCTTCTGAATAAAATCTGGCTAGTTAATGACTTTTCAGAAATTTCTGACAGCTGGTATGATAGCTACAGTTGTGCATATTTTTGTTTTGTAAGAAATGCACAGTTTGGGTGAAGTGCAATGTAACAATAGTTTTTAATCAATCTTGTAGGATATTTTTGCTTTATGCACATGATCGTGCAGAAGTTTAGTTTTTCCCTTATTTTCATGTTCTCTTTCTCCTGATAGCATCTGTCTTTCTGCACAGCTATAGGTCTGTCACAAATAATGGTAAGCCTCATTAACTCATATAATTTGGCTCTCCAGAATTGACATAAATCCTGGTTGCAGCAGCACCTTGTAAATAGACCTTGCTCTTCCTTTGAACCAAGAAGTCTATTATGAGGAAGATCTCTTTTGAAGTGAAGTTTGCAATTAGATTCATGGAATTTGGAGCCATTATAAGCATCCCTATAAAAGAAATCTTTATAGTGTAGGAAAATGTGTGCTTAGGATGCTGTGGGGCATTGTGGCTTGCCAAGCCAAATAGAGCTAAAATTCTTTGAGAACACCATCTAGAACATATTTTCTGGACACTGGTGAGGGTATATTAAATGATTGACCGTATTAGCAAGCAACTTTTTTCCCTGTAGGATCTGGAGTTTCTAACTGAATCAAGTACTTGTTTACTATTTTATGTAGACTACTTTGTTCACTTGTCTGGTATGGTAAACTGTAAAACAAGAATAATAAAAGTAGTTATAGAGCTGTCCAAACAGTTTGGAGCTAGAAACACACTAGAGTATTATCATGTGTTAGGTTTGGCTCATACTGTAGAAACATATTTTGACTGATGCCCAGATGTATTTTAAAAGCAATGAATGTAGAAGAAAATGAAAACCTCTCTTTCAACTTTGAGGACTCAGGAAAATAGTTAATTGTGAGTTTATTGGTATGTAGACATAATAATGTACTATAGTGTCTAGTGATTTGTAAGTATCCTAGTAGTGAGGCTTTCTTTAGGATATGTTGAATCCTAACTATTTTATATTTGCTCCCCCATTTTTGTAAGATGATACAATATAGCACCATATTTTTTATCTTTGTGTTATTGGCATGCTCTGTAAACGAACAGTCTCATTTGACTGCATTGTAGTTTCAAGAATACAAACAACTCTGAACAAAATGCTTTTTGGCTTTTTTTAGTGTGAAAGGATTATAAAAGTTGACTAATCTTATTTCTATTAAATATTTACTCATTTGAGCTTTATTTTAAGATTTAGGAACATCTATGTCTCTTAACACTTAGATGCTTTACAAGTAATTACATTTTTGTTTTAATGAAGTTAAAGCAATATATTTTACTGCAGTGGGCTCTTCAGCTAATTAAGGCCTAGATAAATGAAAGTCTTGCATTACTCCTTAAAGCTCACCAAACCTGGTTTTAAAGAAAGAAAACCAGAAAACAACCACCTTGGTGGTCTTAAAGGAGTTCTGTAGAAGAATATTAAAAATTAGATTTGCACCATCTTCTGCCCTTTTTTTATTAAAGTGGCTTGAAAAGTTTCTAAAAAAACTTAAAAAAAAAATAAAAAAATTTACTTTTACCCTAGATCTTGCTGACACTTAGTTTCATCAGCACAGTTATATGTTGGTAAGAGGTGTGATTTTTTTTTTTTTCTTTCCTGAAAAAGTTATTCTGGTGCAAAGCCCTAGTGTAGATAGTTATACTAGTATAAAGTGCTTTCTATTGATATGGCTTATATTGGTTCCCAAATCTGAACAAGCTACACTGGTATAAGCACTTGTATATTGATCTAAATACATCAAGAGTAGCGGTGTGTTTGCTACTTTACTGATGCCAGCATAGTTAAGGCAGTAAATCTTTTAAGGATAGACAAAACCTTAGAAATATGAGGAAATAAATTCTGGCCATCTGTGGGGTTTGCCCTTGTGGATGTTTTGGAACAGGTGCATTGTTAGCTCTTGCATCTTCTTTGAAGGGGCAATGGTGAAAAGATAGTCATTGCAGTTAAATAGATTTAGCAAAAATGAGAAAACCGAAGTTTTGAATAGTGTGACTACTATGACCTTCATAGCTTAATTTTCACTCTTTTGTGATTTTGATACTAAACTAGTTCCAGTTCCAGTCATCTTAGGCTATGTCTTCACTACCACATACGGTGGCAAAATTCACGTCACTCTGGTGTGAATATTTCCCCCCTCGAGCGACTTAAACCACACCAACAAAAGCGCTGGTGTGCACAGCACTATGGCGAAGGGAGAGCTTCTCCTGCCGACATAGCTTATGCCCTTCACAGGGGTGGGTTTTTTTATGCCAACAGGAGAGCTCTCTCCCATCGGCATAGTGTCTTCACCAGATGCGCAGCAGTGGCGCAGTTGTATCAGTTTAGTTGGCCTTTGTTTTCCGGGCTAGATAAGACCTGCATTTGTAACGTAAAAAAAACAAGCGGGGGGGAGGAAAACCTCTTGAAAGAATTTGGAGGGAACCCCTCTCAGTACCTTTTTTATATCATAAAGAAGCAAGACCGTAACAAGCCCAATTCTGTTGCAATTCACTTATTGCGTGTCAGTGCCATCTTATTCTCTTTCTTCCTGCTCTTTGTTAAATGGAATTTGTGTATATTGTGTCTAAATTCTTCTCCATTGAAAAGTCTGAAACTTGTTTCTATTTTTGGTAAATAAAAATCCTTGTCCAAACAGCTGTTAGAAATATAATGGAATTTAACTTCTTTATGAATAATGTAAACATGTCAAAAGAGTGAGGAACACAGAAGGAAAGAGGAAAACCACCAACCATCCTGGACATAAAAAAGCTAAGGAAGTATTGAATGTCAAATATCAAATGTCTCTTGCCATCAGTAAAAATATAAAAATGCAAAAATCTTGCCTGCTGCTCTTCTCTATGAGATTATAGGAACATACAGCTGGAAGTCATCAAGTCAGCCCCCTGCACTGAGGCAGAATCAAGTAAACCTAGACCATCCCTGATAGGTGTTAGTCCACCTCTTCTTAAAAACCTCAAATGATGGATTCTGAAACTTCCCTTGAAACCTATTCCATAGTTAATTACCTTTATAGTTAAAAGTGTTCCCTAATATCTAACTTAAATCTCCTTTGCTGCAGATTAAGCTCATTACTACTTGTTTATACCTTCAGTGGACATGTAGAACAATTGATCACTGTACTCTTTATAACAGTCCTTAACATATTGGAAGACTGTTATCACATTCCCCATAGTCGTCTTTTTCCAATACTAAACATGGCCTTTTTTTAACCTTTCCTCCGAGGTTAGGTTTTTAAACCTTTCTTCATTTTTTTTTTCTTTTGGTTCTCTTCTGGATGATATCCAGTTTGTCCACATCTTTGCTAAAGTATGGCACCCAGAATTGGATACTACTCCAGCTGAGGCCTCACCAGTGTGAGCAGAGTGGGAAAATAATCTCCCATATCTTAAAGTAAAATACATACTTTATTTACCTGGATGCAAAGGGTAGGAAAAGAGTAATTCCACTCCTGTCCCTGGTCAGACACACCCCTTCTTTGTTGGCTGTATTGCTGCTAGAGGAGCTATAATTGGGAATTTGCTGTGTTTCAAGCTCCTCATCCTCTCAGTGCTGATTTTGTTTGGGTTGCTCTAGTGATGGACTGAGAAAGCTCTTAGCATCTGCATAGATTCCCACAATAATCTCCCGTGGTCTGAGCCTGGCTCAGCTGATTTGATGGCCATAATGTACCATGTTATAGCTTAAACTTGATCATTCTAGGGAAATTATTTTTGTAACCTTGAAATTACTTTGCATCAAGAATATCCTGTCTTTTTTTTTTTTTTTTTTTTTTTTCTGGCTTCTGAAAGGTAAATGTTTAGTCTGAACAGCTAAAAATTTCAGGCTTCCTCACCAATGAGTGTTTAGTCTGGTTATCAAGAAGTCTGGAAGCTCCCATGATGTATAGTTAATATAAAATTTGTAAGATGATTTGTAAAATGTCTTTCCCTTCTCTTTCTTTCCACTATTGTACAAAAATTTAAATACAACTTTTTCCCGCAACCAGTCACTTCTACCTGGCTAGCCAACTGATAAATTCACATTGATTAAAAACCACAACAGGTGGAAAATATAGAAGATGAACACTTTGAAACAAAATCTGTTTAAATATGAGATTTTTCTAGGGGGCATGAGGATTTAAAAAAAACAAAAACTAACTAGTTGCTGTCTCTGAGGCATAAAAATCACCAAATTATCCATCAACATTTTCAGTTGTTTAATTTAACTCCATGGTCTTTTTTGGATGATGCATTTTTTGTTTCTTTAATGTAATATTAATGTTAATGGTACAGAGGGGTTTTTTTGGTACAGAAAAGCTTTGAACATTTGTCTACTTCAGTGTTTTGTTTCCTTATTATGCAAGATACGGAATACTTTTTTAGTCAGTTTTTAAACCAAGAGCGTTGACAGATGAGACTAAAGTCATGGGTATAGAAAAATGTTTTAAATAAAATTGTAGTGCATGAGGTTTTGTTCGACTGAATAGTTAGTATGGATTTAAAAACTGAGTATTTCAGAAACTCTTACACATTTTTTAAAATCTTGGTGTGTTCTCTGTGCAAAACATCAGAACTGATGAAAACAAATACACAAACCATATGCATCTTCAGTAAGACATTTGTTTTAATTAAACAGTGATAATAGTTTCCTAGGGCTAAGTGCGCAGTTGTCAGTGTGTAAGTGTTAATTTTGGCCTTTATCCAGCAAGCTGGTATCTTCTTATAATATTGTAATTCAATTGATAATTGTTAGTTATGCTGGAGTTAGCGCTAAGTTCTGGAGGGAACGTAGGTCTCATCCACGTCATCTCTTGGTCCATTGTGATGGGGGAGGGGATCCAAAGCCATCCCTCTCTAAAGCAAAAAGTCCTACATCATAAGAATTCAATGTTTGCTGATTGAACATTTTTCTTAATGTGAGTGAAGTAATACAGCTAACTGCATTTGCTTTCCTGCTAAATGCTTACAGAATTTCTGTTTAAAATAGTATATGGAAAGAGAGGGCAGGGAAAGCCTATACACACCTATATGAACTTGACAAATTAGTTGTCGTGTACAATAGGGCATGAAGTGTAGGACTCTTTCCTGAGTCTTGTTTCAGGCTTTTCTCTTTAGTAAATTTAATAGTATTTTCAGTTCATTGAAAGTTGCATAAAATATGCTCTATGCTATATCTAAGTTCATTTTGTTATAACTAATCTTGAACTTAATCGGTACTGGTTTTCTCAGGGATTCAGAGATATTGGGGATGAGGCTGAATTTAAATCTTCAATTTTAACATTATGTGGTGAATTCAGGTTTACTAGTTAAAAAAACAAATGACAAAACAGTCTGGAGGGTTCATTTCTTATCTGAACTGAGCATACCACATCATGGTGTTTTTATTATGTTTGATCAGATTTGTTGTTTCTTAGCAGTAACATGGTAACATTCTGACAACTGTACCCTGCTGACAGGTTTTGTTCCAAGAAAAAAGTGTGTAAAGCAGAGGAGTGTGCTGTAGAGGTGGGGCTGTAAGACTGAATCTCTATCAGCATGCAGTGGCTGCAAAGAGGAATCAGCTAGAGATACCGGTAGGAGCAGCTGCAGAAGCAGCCAACACAAGACGACTGTTGCACGGGGGGCCGGGGGAGAGGGAGGATAGAGTAAAATGGGGCCCAGCTGCAGCCACACCTATCCCAGCACATGCTCAGACCCAAACAGTACAGGGGAGACCCCCCTCCACTTTGGGGAAACAAGAACCCAGCTAGTGCTTCCCTTTCCCTCTACATTGCCTTGGGGAGCAGCTGCAGAAGCACCAAAGGAAGAACCATCAGACATTCAGAGAACTTTCTGTGGTTTTGACTGGACTTTGTGCTGATTAGCTGTTTGCCCAAGTCTCTCTCAGTCTCTCTAACTCCGCTTCACTCCATATCTGCCCTTCTTACCCTCCCTCCCCTTGCTTCCCTTTCCTCCCATCCCACTTCTTTCCATTTAGTTTATCCCCTCCTAACTAAAATTACTCTTCCCCTCTCCCCCCCCCCCCCCCAAAAAAAATCTTGGAACTGACATTTTTTGCCATCACATGGTTTACGCAGAGTGCATATTATATTACACACGCAAGCTGTATTAAAATAATATTAAGTTTGCAAAGTGAAGCGCTCAAAAGTTAGAAAATGCCAATGTTAAGGTTGCCTTAATTCAGCCCCCTTGTGTGTGTGCATTTTGATTGTCTTTAATTATATGACCAAGTATTGTTTCCTCCACTATGCTTTGGAGGACTCAGGGTTGTGTACTGAAGAAGGTTGTTATCTGTAGGATCCTTGCTCCATTTGTATAAGAAGTTGGAAAGTGTGAGAATGAGATGGGAATTGGAGGAAGAGAGGATGATCTCATGGTTAAGGCAATTGAATGCTATACTTGAGAATTGGATTTGATCCCTGCTTCTGCCATAGAATTCCTGTGTGATGGTAGACAAGTTACTTAAACTGAACTTTTCACAAGTGATCACTAATGTGTTCCTCACTTTCTGGGTGCCCATCTTGAGACCTTGCAGAAATGTTGATATCTCCAGCAGCAACTGAAGTTAATGGAAGTGGTGCTTTGAACATATGAAGTACTACATAATGCTGAGTATTCTGAAAAATCAGGTCCTTGGTTTCTCAAATTAGTTAACATTTGGCAAAGTTATAAGCAACTGAAAACGGTCTTGCATTGGGAAGTGTTGGGCAACCTTAATAATAGTCATTGCTACCAGTACCACCTGTAGTCCCTTCCCCCCAGCCTGTATCTGTCTTGTCTATTTTGATTGGAAAGTCTTAAAGACTGGGACTGTCAGCTACTCTGTTTGCACCGGGGCTAGTGTAGTGGAGCCCTATTCTTGATTCATCTTGCTGTAATAAATGTGATTAGAGGCTACATGTGATCACATTTGACACTCCCCATATCAGGGCTGCTCAATAAATAATCTTCTCCACAGTCTAGGAACTAATACACTACGCATGCAAAATACATGCCTATTTTGTGCATTCAGTTTGTGTCTGTGCAGATAACTAATATGATGATTTGTGCATGATTACGAGAGTTGCTGGTGTGATCCTGATAACTATAAGCAAATGTCAAGAGCATATTTATGCACCTAATATTTTTTAAACATGAGTCCCAATATTAATTCTGGTTGAAAAGTATAATTCTGGGGTAGGCTGAGGAAGGGAGAGAAGAAAGAATGGTATAAACAGAGTAATAAAATATGATGGTTTGTTTGCCATGTTAAGAAAATCCTGTATAATTGCCTGCAGACCATACCAAACCATAGCCTGGAATCATGGTTTTTGAAAGCCTGAAGATACAGTTCTGATAGTGTTATTTGCTTCCACACAGTCAACAATGATTTTTATTTGTACATGAAGAGCATATTTAAAAAAAAAACACCTTAAAAATAATTAAATATAAATAAACAGTGTAGGATAGCAATCAATAAGTAAACAGTACAGCAATATATATGAAAACATAAACTTTAAATAAATCCCATGAGAAGGGCACTTATTTGGTACTTAATTCAGTACTTACTGAAATATTTGTGAAATATTAATTAACTGCCATTTGGAGGAGGAATGAGTGTAAACTGAGGGACAACTATTTGTGATGGCATAAGTATAAACCTCCCTCTCCCCAAATAATTGCTGTAAAGTAAATGTGATTATAACTGAAACCTATCAAAGATCTGTTCACTGGATTGAATTTGTATGGACCTTAGAGAAAATCCATTTAGTTTTAACAAAGTTGAAATACTTACAGATAGTAGCTAGAGCAAAAAAGTATTCTAAGTAATTGCTTGCCTCATGTGATTCTAAGATTTGTCTCCTTTCAAACAGAAGGATAGGTTATTTAGGCCAAAACTTACATTCATCAGTTTTCAAAATGAATATTCCCAAAAAAATTGTTTTTAGAGGTTGGCTCAGAATTGATACTAACAGCAACACTAAAATAACAAAATAGTGTGAAATATGTGACAGGATAAACCAATTTACCAAGCTACCTAATTTAATTTTCACGGTGATAGTTTATTCTAAGCCACATTTTAAAAAAAGATATTTCACCCTCTGAAATTCTAAGGTACATTCACAGTATAAGATTATCAAGTTAATGTTTAATGATACTGTATAATTAGAACTGGCATAAGATTTTCCAACAAAGGCTTCAGATATCAGTATGTACACATTGCTTTAAGCTTGGAAACTGAGACTAAAACAGAACGATTATACTAACATAACAGGACATAGATGCACATTGTGTGGCACCCTCAAATGCAAACAATACAATGTAGATTTTTTTAATGTATTGGTGTGGTCAGAAAAATAACTGTATCCCAGGTACTGTGAAATAGTTAAACATTTATTAGTCTCTTTGCTACTATATTCAAAGTGACCTATTATATCTGTTACATATGACAGTGTAATATGGTATATTTTTCAGCAGTCCAGTGATTACAAAGCTCCTTTTTTTTTCTCTTGTCTGATTTGTGGAGAATTTCTTCTCTCTGTGTGCAGTATGAAGCCTTTTGGAATCAGAAAGTAGTTTTAAAATTACTTGTCACAATCTGCCACTGAAGCTCTCTTCATTCAAAGCTACAGGAGAACTGCTTCAAGGGTCAGTGTTAATTTAAAGGTGACTTACATAGAATAATGGGGGAGGAGAGGGTTTTGTACTTCTATTTTTCTGCATTTGCAGTGTGTAAAAGTTAGGTCAGTGTTTTTGTGCTTTTTTTAATATTACAACTTCAATGTGAAAGATAAGACTTTACATTCCTGGTTTTTCTAAGATAAAAAACAAGAAGATACAGAGCCCCCCCAACCCTCAAAAAATGGGCATAAATTATTTGTAGGTCACCTTAATCAGTAACTGAGGCCATGGAGTCTCTGTTCCACAATAACAATGCTCACATCAAGAATAACAAATATTTCTATGGTTCAGAAATAAAAAAAAAATATAGTCACAGAAAGTTCTTCTGATACTTGTATAATTCCTATTAGTGATGATGGGAGTCAGGTATGTGTGTACACAAAGGGAACAATATAGGCTCCTTAGGCTTTTTAAGCCAATTAAAAACATTTTGTTTTGCAAGTTAGAACACAACATAATATCCATATGAAACTACTACATTAAAAGAACATTAAGGTTGCAAAGCAAAACACTCAAAAGTCATGAAATAATAAAATTAAAGTTGCCTGTGCAATTATAACTGTCATCTTGTGTCTGTTATGATTAGAATGATAACCTACTATTTTTCATCAGAACCCTTGCCTGATTCAAGTTTGCAAAGTGCTTGAGGAATGACAACTGCCCAGTATATCTCCTGTTCTCATCATTCATCATTTGGCCCCATATTTCATTTACTGGACACCATCCAGTTCTTTCACTAAAGAAAGAAAATGCTTTTGTCATAGTGACAGGGTTAGTGACACCTCTGTCCCTTTTCTGGTCTTTGAGTGCACCCCCTCAGGTCTGAGGCCTCATACCTTTCCTATCACAGGATGGAATTCTGCAGATCTCCCACTCTGTCTGGGCCCTGAGTTACAGTATCCTGTGTATCAACTGTACTTACCCAGCTAGTCCAGATATTTTTGGATGCCTGTGGTTCTTCCCTTCAGGAGCCTGTAACCATTGGTACACAGTGACAAAACAGCCTTCCGAAAACCAAAGTATTTTTAGTAGGTACAGAGCTCAAGAGGAAAAAAGTCTATACTAGTGGTTTCCAACCTGTGGTCCGTGGACCCCGGGGGTCTGCAGACTATGTCTAATAAGTTAGCCAAAGATGACTATGAAAGTAAAGTATCAGATCCCAAAAAGATACTGTTTTTCTGATGTCAAAAATGTGAATACTCCCACCTACAGGTCAAAATCTGGAAGTGTTGTCATTACCATAGAAACCCACAGTTTAATGCCCTTTCTCATGCTGTTTCAAATACTGTGCCAAGCATGTGCAACATTTATAGTTGAATTCTGTTCAGTCTGTTTTCAGTTTGACTTCTGTGGTAGGGGTTCATGGAGCAGAGGCTGAATTTCCAAAAGGGTCCACACCTTCATTTGAAATTTTTTAGGGGTCTGCAAATAAAAAGAGGTTGAAAACGACTGGTCTGTACTCACTTCTTACCTAAAGGCTTCCCTGATAGAAACCTATGCAGGCTTAACTTCTTCAGACATCCCCAGTGGTTCCCCCTCTGGTTCCCCTGAACAACTTTCCCTCTCTTGAGAAAGTGTTCCTTTTTAAACCTACCACAACTCTCTTGATCTTTAGTGTGTGAGGGCCTTTTCCTGTCCTGAGACTGTCTCTCTTAACTCTCAAGTGTTTGTGAAGAAATGGAATATCTTGAGCCTTTGTTTTTCCTTACAGCCTCCCATTAAATTAAAGGAATGTGTTCATACTGTAAACATCCCAATACGCAGATCAACGTGCAGTATTAGTAAATTACTACACAGCAGCTCTTATTCCGTCACAGATTTTTCTAGACTTTTCTATGGCTGTTGTAACTGTAGTATAATATCTTGATTAACTTATTCCCAGAACATCCCCATATGTCCAGGAAGGACAATATTACTACCATTTTACAGAACTGGCACTGAGATACAGATTAAGATTCTGGAATTCAGTAAAACTGTTAAGCATGTGCTTAATTTTGAGCATATGAGTAATCCCATCAAAGTCTATGGAAGTATTCCTGTGCTTAGTGCTTTGCTGAATCAGGATCTAAATGAGTTGCCCAAGGTCACACGAGAAGTCTGGTGGAGGCAGGAATGGAACCCATATTTCTAGGGGCCTAGTCCAATGGCTTAGTCACAAAGCTATTTATTTTTCATTTTCCAGCAGAACCCTGCTTCATTTACTACATGCCTTAAAACTTCTACAGTGGACACTAGACTTATGCATGGCACATTAGCCAACTAGTGCAGTGCATAAGAGAGGGGTTTCGGACTCCTAAACAAATGCACTCCATAACCTTTATTGTCCAATGTTCTAAGGATCATAAAGCAAGGGTTCTGACTAAAAAAGTATGTGAACATGTAATTAAAGACTCATATTATGGGGAAGCTGTTTGCGATCCTCATTTACACTGCCTAACACTTTCTGTTATAAAAGATTCTTGTGATCTTTACTTGACAACCTCTCGCTGTTCTCTGATACGAAGCAGGCTTTTCATATTTGGCAGGGGGAATG
Source organism: Emydura macquarii macquarii (assembly GCF_026122565.2). Lineage (NCBI taxonomy): Eukaryota > Metazoa > Chordata > Testudines > Chelidae > Emydura > Emydura macquarii. The sequence goes on along the minus strand of NW_027131105.1, from coordinate 1,425,262 downwards.
CCCTTGGGCTGGGGAAGTGCTTTTTCTTTGTTCAGGTTTTGCTAACAAAATTTTTTTTTAAATTGCCATTTCTCTTCTATTTTATATTCCTCAGAAAATTTTGGTAGCATGTCTAAAAGTAATAATGAAAAAGAAACATTTTAATTCCTAGGTTGGTGCACTGTCACACAGACTGCACAAAGGAATACCTGTGAGCTGCTGGAGAAGCTGAAGAGATTTAAGGAGGTGTGGGGAGAAAAGAGAGCCCCATCTCCCAATCACAGCACATGGCCTATTTCTCCTCATTCTTGCCTCCCCAGCCCAAAACACCACCTCCCGGTGGTGAGGGGAAAAAGAGTGAGACAAAGCTGGGCTGTCGTTCCCCCCCCCCCTTGCAGTCTCCCAGTCCCTGACCAGTTGTCTCCACTTTGCGATAACAGCGTTCTGCTGGTGCCAGCTAATATAATTAATCCTTTAGCTCAAGTGGTGGCTATCTGTGGTTAGGGGTTTTTCTAGTTGCACACAATAGTAATTGATTGTACCTTTTTCTTTCTTAAAACCACCTGAACCAATCTAGGAAATGACATCCAAATAAAATATAGGGTCACGTGCTTCGTTGCTTCTCTAGGCTAAGCGCATGGTCCTCATCAGGTTTTCTTGAAGTCCTCTATTTCCGCATCTCTTCCCCACCACAAGCACCCTGGGTGCCACCCATCCTCATCTATTTCAGGAAATCCCTGCAATCCTCTCACCCTCTCCCTTATGCCAGGGACTCTGTGTACCACCTAATTCCCTTCTTTCTCCATGCCAGAGGCTGTGTTTCTGTCTTGCTCCATGCTCCAAATTCCCCTTTCTACCCCATACTAAGGTCCCCTATTCCTTCTGTGTGCCTCTCCCATTATCTTTCCTATGTCAGAGGCTCTGTATGCATCACCATTTTCCTGTCCACCACCCACCAACAGCACTATTCTTTTTCTTTCTCATTCAGGATGTCAGCGTTTTAAAACTGTATTGTGAGAATTGGCAGAACTAAGATCAGGGGTATTGCCAACGAATTCCATGTGTCCCCCATTTTTCATTTTTCCTATTTTCACCAAAATCAGTAGGTTCTTCTTTGAGTAGTGTCCCTGTGGGTGCTCTAATTTAGGTGTCCTGTCCCGCGGCCTCAATCGGAGATCTTCTCAGCAGTACTTGCTCGGGCCATGCATGTTTAGCCCTTGTCTCGCAGTGCCATTGGCACGTCTTCTATTGCACATGCGGCCCAACCCCCTCAGTTCCTTCTCAACCGTCCACAGGCTGAAACAGTGTTACCAGCAGTCAGAAATTTTTCTTCATTAACAGTTTTAGAATTAGTTATTAGTCTAGTTTAGTCATGGTTAAGTTTAATTTAGTCAGTTAGTTACTTATCTGTTGTTTAAAAAAAAATAATGTAAACATTTTTTTTTTTTTAAAATCTCCAAGTAGTGGAGCCTATAGGAATAAGACATGCCAGGTTCCCCTGGTTTTAAGAGGTGTACCTCTTGTAGAGAGGCTCTGCCAGTGTCCGATGGATGCTCACTCTATGTACGCTGCTTGGGCGAAACCCATGTACCACAGAAGTGTACACTCTGCAAAATTCTCAAAGCAAGGGCCAGGAGGGACAGAGACCTGAGGTTAAAACTATTTCTAATGGAAAAATCCCTCAGACCCTCATCTGACCCGGGACCGGACAAGCCTAAAGCAGAACACCAAAGAAAGAGGGCCTCTTCCCCTACTTCTAGCTCTGCGGCAAAAAGAAAATATTCGCCTAAGAGGCTGTCCCCCAAACAGAGTACCAAAGAGGCAAAAGGATCTTCAAGTACAACTCGGTCAGTGCCACCTAAGGATTGAAAATGTCCTGGTGAGGAGTCAAGCAACTTACAAAACCTGTCCTCCAGTACAGCACCACATAAAAACATGGTACAGAAACCGCCTGACCAACGGTCAACGGCGACTTCGGCACCGCAAGACTCAGCGGCACTGAAGAAAAGTACAGTGCTGAGAGACACATCAGCACCAACACTAATCACGGCACTGGCAATAGACAATATGCAGGCTGCGGCACTGATAACCAGTAAGGTACCAACCACAGCATCGATGATCAGGAAGGCACCAACAGCGGCACCGACGGTAAGTGATGCATCACTAACAGTACCTACCTCTGATACAGTTCTGTCCTCGGCACAGACTACCACTGCGGAACTGAAGGAAACCACAGCACTGACCCCAGCACCTTCAGGTAAAAGGAGCTGCAAACAACATCACATACAACCTGTACAGCCTTCATCTCCAAGGTCAAAAGGCACCCCTGAGTCTCCAATACATTTTGCACGTGATGAGGCGTTTTCACTGGTATGCTCCCTCAGTTCCGATGATAGTGGTGCAGAAGAAGCTCAATTCTTGTCTGAGCACTCCTCCCCTATCAGACCTTTACTACTACCTCCTGATTATGCCTACCATAGGGGAAACAAGCCATATCCCTGCTATGGTCCATCCTGGTTTGCCCCTACTATACCATATCACAGGCAATGGCATAGCTGGGTTGTCTGGTCCTCCCATTCAAGAGCATATGAGAGACCTAGCTCCCATGTTAGCACCACAAAATCTGAGACCATCAACTTCAAATACAGTGGCTGAAGCGGGGATGGAACCTCAAACAGAGAGCTTCACTGTGGATCAGGATACATCTCCTCCCACAAATGAGTCCTCATCTTTCCCAGATGAAGCTGTGATTCCCCCTGCACTTACCATTGTCGATGATACCAAACAGTTCAATGATCTTTTTAAGAGGGTAGCTCAAGATCTGGAGATCTCTACAGGAAATAACAGAATATCACCACAAGTTACTGAAAATATTACATATGGCAACACCATCCAAAATCGCAATCCCCATGGATGAGGCTTTAATGGAACCTGCTAATAATACATGGATGACACTGGCAACCATTCCTCCTACCAACAAGAAGAATGATAGAAAATCTTACATTCCAGCCAAGGGGATGGAATTTTTATTCTCACCCACCTCCAAACTCACTTATGCTAGATACTGCTAATCAGAGAGGAAAGGAGACAAACTATAAAGCCACACCACATGACAGGGACGTCTTGATTTATTAGGCAGGAAAGTCTACTCATCCTCTACTTTGTTAATGAGGGTCTCTAATTATGCATCACTCCTATCTAATTATGATCACAACATTTATGAGAAGTTGTCACAATTGACCAATGACATCCCAGACACTAAAAGAGCTCAGTTTAAAAAAACTGATTAATGAAGGACAACTTGCAGCATGGACATCTCTGCAGGCCGCTTTAGACGTGGCAGGTACCGCGGCTAGGACAACAGCCACATCGTCATGCGTATGGCTTCCTGGCTTCATTCCGCAGGTCTTCTGAGGGAGCTGCAGACAAAAATATAAGACCTGCACTTTGACAAAACGCAGCTTTTTGCTGAGAAGATGGATGAAGTCCTCCATTCAATGAAAGACTCCAGGATGACCCTCAGAACACTGGGCATATATGCACCTGGAACAAAAAGAAAACAACACAGGTTTCAGCCCTATACTCGCAGATATCCCTTCCAATCCTAGTATAAATGGTACGAACCTCAAAGGGGAAGACAAAGATCACAACGCTGATAGCCACAACAATCATCTACCACTTCTCAACCTAGACCATCTAAGCAACCATTTTGAGAAGTTGGTTGAAGATCTGAGAAACCCCAATCAGCATGCAGTGCCAGCCTCACTTAAAGAAAAATTTTGAATTCTGCTTAAGACCGTTCCATCCCAATTGGTAAACAATAACAGACAAATGGGTTTTGGAAATAATCAACTCAGGATACACCATCCCATTCATATTCATTCCTCCCACTCACTACCCTTCACTGTCTCTTTTCAGGGACCCATCTCACATGCAAGTATTGCTACAAGAAATAGAACATATTTTTCAAATAGGGGAAATAGAACATGTACTGCCTCAGCACATAGGGAAAGGATTCTATTACCACTGTTTCGTAGTACAAAAAAAAGTGGGGGATGGAGACCCATATTAGACCTCAAGGCATTAAACAAATTTGTGAGGCAACAAAAATTCAAAATGTTTACTCTGACTCTAATATCGGCACTACAAAGAGGGGACTGGTTCTCAGCCCTCGACCTACAAGACACATTTTCATATTACTATCCACCCGGTGTACAGCCATTTCCTAAGATTTATGATCTCCGGCAACCACTACCAATACAGAGTTCTACCATTTGGCCTTTCCACGGTACCAAGAGTGTTCTCCAAAGTGCTCGCAGTGGTAGCGGCACATTTAAGGAGACCGGGAATTACCATCTTCCCATTCTTGGATGATTGTCTGATAAAGGCATTGTCACGCTGGCTGGATTGGGGAGGGGGGAGCATTTATGATAATGTTTGACATCAGTATGTCAGAATCATAATAATTCATGTGAGATATGCTATGTCAGGTACTGTTAGAAAGGCTATAATGTGCTAAGTAAGATGAGGATGTTTATGTTCATGTGTTATATGTGTAATGGAAGTTATAGATATGTTTGGTATATCAGTATTTCAAATTATGCTGTCTGAGTGGCATCTCAGACAGGATGGCTGCAGAACAATAGCCTGCTTAATGGCCCATTGAGACATTCACAGGTGCAAGGGGCCCAGGGGGAGAAGCCAGGGATGTACCTGACTAGTCGCCAGGACTTGCCCATGTGACTCTGGACTCCATTTTGGTTCCTGTAAAATTCCACAAACAGCATGGCCGAGGCCAGAGAAGATATAAGGCAGAGGCCTGGGAAGCCATTTTGTCTTTCAGTCAGGATTCAGCTACCAATCTACCTCTGGATCAGCTCATCTGCAACTGAACTGAAGCTGTGAAACAAAGGACTTGAGACCCATCCAAATACTGGATGTATACCAGAGGGACTATACAAGCCTGCAAACTCCACAATTCTTCTAGAAACCTGATGTATATGGACTTTCAAATCATTTGTATGTATCTGATTGCTTTAATCCTTTAACATTTCTCTTATGGTTTGTTTCTTTCTTTTTATAATAAACCTTTAGTTTTAGTTACTAAAGGATTGGCTGGCAGTGTGGTATTTTGGGTAAGATCCAAACATATTGATCTGGTACTGTGGCTGATCCTTTGGGGTCAGAGGGAACCTTTTTAGTAAAGAGCATAGAGAGAGTTTAAATAACTGGTCTCTTTACTGGACCTAGTGGCTGATTGGGAGCTGAAGACTGGAATGCAGTAAAGGGGGCTGTATGTATTTGTATACTGGCTTCTTGATAACCAGTGTGGGGAATCAAAAGCACAGTTTGTGGCTGGTTGGGAAGTCTGGCTTCAGTGCCACCCACCAGTGCTGGGAGAATCTGCTCTCCTTTTACAGCCTGCCCTGACCTTGGCATTTTCAGGTGGCTGCCCCAGGCACCTACCCAAAACCTAGCCAAACAGGCTACCGATCAAGCCATACAAATATTTAAAAAACTTGGACTAAGGATAAACATTGAAAAGTCCACTTTAAATCCAACTCAACGTCTGAAATTTATAGGAATAGCCTTGGACTCATCAATAGCTGGGCATCACTACCAATGTCAAGATTCAGAGCTATTACGGACCTGATATCATTAGTAAGGAACAGCCATACCGCAACAGCGCATGTAGCCCTACAGCTTTTGGGTCGCATGGCAGCTACAATGTTTGAAGTGCGTCCTACACGTCTACATATGTGATGACTCCAAGGGTGGCTCGCTTCAGTATACAGACTGAACAGACACAGCCTGAACAGAGTGTTAACAATACCAAACATGGTAAAAGACTCTCTGATATGGTGAACTCAGGAAAACAATATCATGACAGGAATTAATTTTTCCCAGAAGCCACCATCCATTATGATCACCGTGGATGCCTCACTCCTAGGATGGGGAGCTCACATGCAGGAATACACAATTCAGGGCAGATGATTAGAATCAGAAACTTACCTTCATATAAACATATTAGAACTTTGAGCAGTGTGCAACGCTTGCGGACACTTTCTACCACACACAAGGAACAAATCAATAAAAATGACAGACAATATAGTGTGCATGTTCTACATAAACCGCCAGAGGAGAGTAAGATCCCACTCCCTATGCAGCGAATCAATGAGACTGTAGAATTGGTGTATAAAACACAATTATCGACATATTGGCGGCATACCTGCCCGGCAAACAAAACATAATCGCAGACAAACTAAGCAGACATTTTGCATGAAATCACGAGTGGGAATTGAACAACGAAGTCATCAGAGAAATTTCCCATCAGTGGGGACATCCAATGATAGATCTCTTTGCCATGAAACAGAATTGCAAATGTCACTTTTTCTGCTCAAGAGCAGGACTGGGACTAGGATCATTGGGAAATGCCTTCATACTCAACTGGAGCGAGGGACTACAATATGTGTTTCCACCCATACCACTGATACACAATACCATGCAAAAAATCAAGGCCGACAAGGCAACCATGATAATGATAGCACCAGCCTAGCTGAGACAAACATGGTTCTCAGATCTCAGCATGTCAATACACAAACTGATCATGCTTCCCTGAAGACACGTTCTTCTCTTATCAGAATGCGGGCCAAATTTATTACCCACAGATACAAAAACTTTACCTCACAGCATGGCTAATAAGTGGTTCTGTCCTGAAGAATTGCAATGCTCTGATCAGGTCAGACAGAAACAGCAGAAAGCTAAAAACAAGGAAGATTTACCTGCAGAAATGGTGTAGATTCCAATCATGGTGTGAAGAGCGATGAACTGACACACCATCTTTTCTAATCTGATGATTCTCTAATATATAATGGAACTAAAGAAATCAGGGTTATCAATTAGTTACGTAAGAGTACATCTGTCGGCGATCACCGTTTTCCACAACAAAATAAAGATACAACAGTATTCTCTCACCCGACAGTAAAAAGATCCTTAGCCGGGTTACAGAGAGTATTTCCAGTCATTCGTGCCCCCACACCATCATGGGATTTAAGTTTAGTACTCAGCCGTTACTAGACCACCATTTGGCCTCTAGCAACATATTCCATGAACATGTCCACGAAGGTTTTATTTCTGGTTGCTAGTATATCTGCCTGACGAGTAGGAGAGAATAGCGTGCTGATGGCTTATCCTCCCCTACACAATATTTCACAAAGATAAAATCACCCTTAGATCACACCCTAAATTCCTACGAAAGGTAGGGTCGGATTTCCATATTAACCCAACCCATACACCTACCTACCTTTTATCCGAAACTGCATTCCAAGCCACAGGATGCAGCACTACACGCTCCTGAGGTCAGAAGGGCCATAGTTTTCTATCTGGAGAGAACAAAACCATTTAGAAAATCAGACAAATTGTTCGTGTCACTAGCAGAGTGCTTGAAGGGCAAGGCCATCTCCAGCCAAAGACTATCTAATTGGATTTCAACATGAATTCAGTTATGCTACAAACAAAAAGGTTTACAGGTTCCCTCAGGGACCAGAACTCATTCCACGATAGCAATACCCACTTCCATAGTCTTCTTGAATGATGTTCCTTTAATGGACATATGCAAGGCTGCAAAATGGGCATCAATTCTTACCTTTATAAAACATTATGCTATTGATCAGGAATCAGCCAGGGATGTCTGACTAGGACTAATGGTACTGTCATCCATACAAAACAATTAATTCTGAAGTCCCTCCTCCTATACAGGATACTGCTCTACAGTCACCTAAAGTGGAGCACCCCCAGGAATGTCACTCGAAGAAGAAAAAATTACTCATCTGGTGCAGTAACTGGTGCTCTTTGAGATGCATGTCCCTGTGGGTGCTCCACTACCTTCCCTCCTCCCCTCTACTTTGGCATTCTAACCGTGGACTCTGTAGTGGAGAAGGAACTGAGGGGGTCGGGCCACGCTCATGCAACAGAAGATGCACCAATGGTGCTGTGAGACAAAAGCTGCATGTTCACGGTCCGTGTGAGTACAGCTGAGAAGATCTCCAATCAAGGCCGCAGGACACAAAGACACTTAAAGTGGAGCACACACAGGGGACACATCTTGAAGAACACCAGTTACTGCAGCAGGTGAGTAACCTTTGCTTCTGCCCATTGACACCAAGAACAGTCTCCTGAACTTTTGGAATTGAATAGATACAGCATTCAAAAGTTATCGTATTACATCCAAACAGAGAAATGCTGTCAAATTGACTCTAAGCCTTGCAAATTCAGTCGATTACATTAAAAGAATGGTATTTAGATTGCAAAGACAAAGTACTTGGAAGTGGGGAAATGCCAACTTTGTGTTCGTCAATGCAAACTTAATTATTTCTTCTTGTGCATATGTATTATGTGATACACTCATTAGCTGCATGATCCCATTCTATTTTTTTCTACAGGATCCCTGCCTCATTCAGTGCACAGGCTAGACATGCAGTGGGGCAGATATAACTTGGCAAAGGTAACCGTAAATGTGGCATTTTCTGACTTATCTATGCCTGATGTTGCAACATAAATGTTCTTTTAATATAGTTTATTGTATTTCATACATGTTAATATGTAAGGACAATGTATATGTATATAAAGAATCCATGTTAAGGATTACACAGGCAACTTTCATTTTTGTCACTTCCTGACTCTTGGTGGGTTTGCTTTGCAACTTGAGTGTTTTTAATGCAGTTTTTTTGTATAGAATTTCCTACTTTTAAAAAAAGAAAAATGAAAAAACACCTTTTACTTTGTATTGCTATTCATTAGACATGAACAGAGTGCTGATTACTGCATATGTGCAATGAATGAAGTGGGAGTCCTTGTCAGATTACATTTGTACCTTTCTATAACATATGAAAGAAAGGCCTCCTTTGGAGTTCCTGTATCCCTTTTTTTATGCACCTCCACAGATCACATTTCAGTGCCCTACATAGTATAACTGAAATATTGCTCCACTTTGACTGTACTTTGTGTATATTCAGTGGAATCTTGAGATGACCCCTTTTTGATTGAGATTCCACTATGTCTGTTTACAAATACATACACAGTGTCTGAGGAAGGAACTTTGGGAGTTTGTTAGTTACATTTTAAAACCCTTTTATAATTCAGCACAACAAATCCAGTTTTCACTTGACTTGTGAAAGGAACACCTACGAACTAAGGAGTCCTCATTATCACTGTGTGTTTCCATCACCTTCCATTGAGATGTTACAGCTGTTCAAAAAGAGTTACTAGATTTTTTTTCTTTGTAGAAAACTGATTTTTTTTTTATAATTGTGTTCCAAAACAGCTTATCTATTTCAGTAAAAGTCAAATGCAACCCTGCAAAACTCACATAATTCTGGGTAGTTGCATTGCTCCTTCCGAATGTTTTGGGCAACAGTGAAATTGACCAGAATCATGTCATTGTCACTTTGCTGCTTCCCAGGGAAGTCAGGAAGAAGATTGAAAAATAGAGGTGAGGAGAGAAGGGATAGAATACAGTAGAACCTCAGAGTTACAAACTGACCAGTCAACCACACACTTCATTTGCAATCAGAAGTACGCAATCCAGCAGAAGCAGATACCACCTTCCCCCCCCCCCCCCCCCCCCCCCCCCCAAAAAAAAAAGAGCAAATTCAGTACTGTGTTAAACATAAACTAGTAAAAACAAAATAAAGGGAAGGTTTAAAATATTTTTTGACCAGGTAAACTTTCTGTGCTAGCTTCATTTAAATTAAGATTGTTAAAAGCAATGTTTTTCTTCTATATAGTAAAGTTTCAAGGCTATATTAAGTCCATGTTCAATTGTAAACTTTTTGAAGAACAACCATAACATTTTGTTCACAATTGCAAACAACTGCCATTCCTGAGGTGTTCATAACTCTGAGGTTCTACTGTAGTTAAGAATCTCCACCACCCCAGCAGCATATAAGGGAACAGGGCAAGGTGAGTAGCAGAGACTTCTTCCTTCAACTGTAGAAGGCTTTTGGGATAAGGTGGAGAGAGTACTCCTTCCGTACAGGTGGTGGTTGGAAGTCGCTTGGATTTAATCACATCTGTGCTGCTACAAAGAGAAGCATGGAGAGCACCCTCTTCTTCCCAACAGTTGCAAGTTGGCGAGTGTCTAGCTTTCTGTGCTTCTGCATCTCACTAATAGTAAAAGCTCCCCTCTCAAAAATCTTTCTTGTAGGCCTCTTGTTATTAGATGCTGGTAAATTGTTAAAGCCCTATGTACAACCTAAAAAAGTGACATGTGCCAGTGATGTAATTCTAGAAAGTCAAAATAATGTTCGCAGCATTTCTCTTTAAAGGCAATTCATAGCTGGAAGGCATTGTAAACCAGCACTGTAATACCAAGCCTTTTAATATTTATGTTCAATAACAGGTATATTTTGCATATCAGAATCAAAGGCTTTTATGAATGCTTCTTCAATTGACTAGAAATAATAGGAAATTGTAGTTAGCATCCAGCTGTTGTCTGTAAGATGGCATTATGAAATTCATTCTACATTTTTATATGTAACATGTAACTTGGTAGGACTCCTACGTAACAGCTACATTTTAAACTGTAATTGATTAATGTAGAATCTACCTCATTTTAACAGATTTGTTGTCCTGAAGTTTGGGAAGGCTGGGAAAACTAGTACTTGTCCTTTTTCCCCCTAGCATTGAAATATCATCAACTTGAGATTTTAGGGGAAGTAAGTGTAGAGGATGTATTTTCCCTGATATCTGTCCTGTCCCTGGAAAAAAAAAATACAGCTAGTAAGTTATTCATCTTGATCCAGATTGGCTAAGCAGTTTATCAATTTAAGTTAGACAGCCACTCTAACTATAAAAGGTTATAGAAAGCTTGTTGTAATTTACGTCCTGCCCTTAGTTCCCTTTCCGTTGATTCTCTTAAATTGGATCAAATACAAGACCAGTCTCATTTATGCATGACAGGTAAATTTTCAAAAGTGCCCAAGTCCCATTAACTTACAGTAGGATTGTTACTGCTAGGATTCAAACTGCTAGTAGCCAAGCCAATGTTCTCTTTATTTTTTTCTTCTTTAGATTATTAAGTGCTGCTCTTGTTCATCAGGCTAGAGCTGTAGACTTGCGAGAGAGAGCGGGAGCACACCACCTCTGTTATGGGTGGGGAGAATGGGGGACTGTGGCGTGGCAGGGAAAGAAGGAAATAGGGTGAGCACCAAGCCCCTGGCGTGGGGTGGAAAGTCGAAAGGGGGACATAGAGCCACTGGCATTGGGGAGGAGGGGTTTCAGGGAGTCCCTGAAATAAGAGATGAGAGGGTGGGCACAGTTTGTGGAGGTGGGGGGGGGGAATAAAGGAGCCTCTAGTGCAGGCAGTGAGTTAAGGCTACAGAAGCAACAAAGTGTGCGACCCTCTAGGTACCCAGGTTGGACATTGGCAAGGGGCAAGGGCTGACATCTATTATCTTATAACCAGAAAAAAACCCTCAAAAAACCCAAACTATAGTTGAAAAGAAATTTCATCTTCATTGAAGATTGTAATCTGGAGGATGGCACATTTGACAGTATGGCACCTCAACGCCATGCCTTGTGGACTGATTCAATAGTGACTCAGAAGAAAGACTGCCACCTGCAGTATGGAATCACCAGCACCACTGGTAGTCCTTGGAATTTCCTTTGCTCTTCTGTTCAAGTACTGACTCTGCTTAGTTTATGAAATCTGACCATCTTGCAGAATAGTGTTTTATGGCTGCACACTGTAACAGAGATTTCCAATAATTTCAGGAAAGAGGCTTCAGAGAATCTATAGGGCATAAATTTAAACTGGGGAAAAATGATTTTATCTCTTTTATAAAGTTTATAATGCAGTAAACTATCAAAATTGAACTCTTGCATATGGTTTTCTATAGAATTGACTCGTGGACACATCTCTTCTGTAGCTCTACTCCCCTTGAATATTTAAAATGGTAACCTGACCCTACTCCCTCTCTCTTGATTTTTATTTTTTTTTTTTTTTTGAGCAGTATTAATTTTTGAGTTGATTGCTGAGGACTGGCAACAGATCACTCAGTTCAAAGTAAGATGATGTATCAAGGGTACAACGTCAGCATTTATATATCGGGATGTGCTCGCTGATGCAGATACCAAAGCTTAAAAGTTTGATTATGGGCAAATATCCTGTGGGTAAACATAAACGAAAATTTCACAAGATGCTTATATATTATATCATTAGCTGTGATTAAATTTGATTCGGCTATTAAGATGTGTGTTAGGTACAAATGGTTCCTTGACTTTTCAAAAGTTTCTTTTGCACCTGCCATTGATTATGGGAAGGGCTGGTAGCACTGCTTGTTGTTAAGGTTGCCTGACACTTCCCATCATAAGATCCGTTTTCAGTTGCTTATAATGTTGCCGAATTTTACCATTTGGGCTGAATTTTTCTATGCTAGTTGTCTGCCTCAGGCTGAATTGTTTCTAAAGTGTCAGCCAAAATAGTTCACAGTTTCCAAGAACAGGACTAGAGAAAAATATTTCAGCATGTTTTACTTTAAAAAAAAAATAAATTTTTTTTGGGTGACCTTTTCTTTGAGAAGTTCTAGTACCCACATAGAATAAGATTTGGAATTTGGCAGGGAGTGGCCTTTGAGTCAGGGATATACCTTTTTGTAAGTACTGTGAAAATCTGAAATTTGGCCAATTTATAAGCCTTTGAAAAATTTTAATTTACACTTGCTTAGTAGAGACTTAGTAGAATTTAGTGGCTAAAATATATGAAGATTCTGTCTTCCTGGGGCATGCTTCATTAGCTCTTAGTGCTGACCAAACTCTGCATCACTGTCCCAACAAAGTGACTGAGCATGCTCTATTTATTCCTACGGTTAAGGGGGCAAAGCCAAACTTTTCCTATAGTTGTAGCTTCCAGTAGCTGTTACCTGGGGTAGAGCTGGGTAATGGAACTGAGACCAGAGACCCTGTCTTTCCTCTACTCTCGATACCACCCTGGTACCCAGGCAGCATGGAGGAGGAAGTTGTCTGACTTAAAACCTAAGGGGACAAAAGGCAGACCAGAAGAGGGGGAATAAATTGGGACAAGGATCGTGATGACACTGGGACTAGAGAGAGAGGAGCTGTAATTGTAACTGGGAGCTGGAGTGTGGGGGAGACTGGTGGTTGGACAAGGAGACTGGGTTTGGGAACCAGAGGGGGTGGGCTAGTTGGGCAAGAAAATTGGGATTGGGAACTGGTGTGGGAGAGGGAAACACAGATCAGACAAAGAACTTGATGGGAGAGGAAAGTCTGGGACTGGCTAAACAAGGAGACTGGGACAGAGAACCGATATGTTGGGGGAATGGAGCTGGGAGGTGATAGGAGACATGGAGCCAGGGAATAATTGGGATTGGCTTGGCAAAGAGACTGGATCAAGCAGCCAGGAAGGGGGGATATTAAGATAAGGGAAGGAACAGGTGTGAGGGCAACTGGAACCTGAGAGTAGTGAGAATGAAGTGGTATCTGGGATGGGGGAAATGAGACTAGCCGGACAAGGAACCTGGGACTGGGATGAGAAGCCTGAGAAATGGAGACTGGGACTGGGATGAGGAGTCAGGCATGGGGACGAGACAGGAATGGGACTGGGACAGATTGGAGGAGATAGTGCTTGGTGGCACAGGCAGAAGGATATCTGACCCCTAGAGAACACTCTCCTCCAGAATTTAAAATGGAATCCCAGATTTCTGAGTTTCATCATTCCTCTGCTGTCAGTAAATATCTGTGAAACCCACTAGAAAAGTATCTTTATCTGCCTCTAGTGCTGGTCAACATAGAGGATGACAACCTACTACTGTTAACACTTGTTCTGTTAGCTCAAGTGGCAGAAGTCTGTCCAATGTATCTAAAGTTTCCCTCACCTCTAATTAACAGAACGTTAAATTTAAGCACAGAAAAGTTAGGAAATGCCAGATTTACAGTTGCCTGTGCAATTTTTATTCAACCCCCTTCTGTATATGTATTATGATGCGGTCTTTATATGATCACATACTGTTTTTTCTACAGGATCCCAGCTTCATTCAATGCACAGGATGGACCTGCTCTGGGGATGAATCAAGGTAGTATAGTGATGGAGGCTGTTGTCTGTAGGACCCCTGCTTCATTAGTTGCAGAAGTTGGAAGGTGTGTAGTGAATGAGCAGGAAATTGCTTAAGTAGAGAGGATGGTCTTATGCAGGCAGTTAAATGCTGCCATGGAGAACTAGATTCTGTCCTATCCTCGGCCACAGAGTTCCTATGTGGTGCTTGGCAAGTCACTTAAACAAAAGTTTTCACACATGGTCAGTAATTGTGCATTCTTCAATTTTTGGATACCTTACTTGAGATCCTGGGGTCTAATTTGTAGACGTGCTGAGCACTCACAGCTGCAACTGACATCAATGGGAGAGCTGTGCTTGGAACTTAAATAATGCTGAGTTTTCTGAAATAATCAGTGCCTAGACTTCTAAAGCTTGGCATCCAAAATTAGTGCACGCTTTTCACTCTAATCTCTCTTTCAGCTCTCCATCCAGAAAATGGGGGTAATACCAGCCCATCACTAACAGGTTTTGTGAAGCTAGATTAATGTTTGTGAAGCACTTCGATATTATAGTGATGAGTACCATAGAAAAGCCTATGAGAAAATTAATAATTTGGCATTCAGAGCAGGGTTTAAATAATGTGCAGTAAATAAGTTTTAGGGCCACACATTGAACTGTGAAGATAAAACAAAGTATTGAATAGGTGCTCATTAAGTGAGAACTGTCCATTTTAGGTACTGAATGATACCGGGCTCTTTTGGAAAAAATAGTATGTGATCATGTAATTGAAGACTTACAATGCGCATATACAAGAAGGCTGAATTAAGGTTGCACAGACAACCTTAATTCTGGTATTTCCTAACTTGAGTGCTTGACTTTGCAATCTTAATGTTTTAACATTGTTTTGTTTGTATAAAGAATATTAAGATGATCAGAAATGTAGATAATAGATTGTCAAAGATTTATTTGGCAATAATTTCTCTTACTATAACTTGGCTAGAGAAATATACTTAAAAAGCTTGCATTGTTTAATTGCAGATCTTTGTCTTCAGATACTTTGTGCTCAGTTTTTTGGGGGGAATACATGTGCTTAATTTTGTTCCTTCTCAGTTTTTGGAAAATGTGATAATGACTTTGGCCACTTAGAAAGATCTGAACAAAAAAGACTTCACACAAAATAAATATATTTATACTTTAACTCAGACCTTTTAGTTTCAAACTTAACATGTGCTTAGCCATGAGCGATGAATGTATACGTCAGTTTGGGAGGGGGAAAAGAACTCCATCAGAAATGTAAGCATGCACCTGATGAGCTGCTTTTGAGATTCACAGGAATATGTGTGCCTATTTGTATATTTGGAGATTGACATAATTAAATAAACATAGTTGAGGTTGCTGTAAATACATTTTAAAGAATTTGTCTGTTGTAATAATACATGTACAATGGCACTGTGCTTACATGTTATATAATTTTACAGTATAACTAAGGAATGATATCATGGTTGTAAAGCACTTGAGATCTACCAATGAAAAATACTATATAAAAGCCTAGGTGGTATTACTATTTATTATATTGTTTGTTTGGCCTTTTACTGTATTTGCTTTCAGATTTGACTTTGAGAATGTTGTAATTTCTCTTGTCTGTACTTCATTTCAGATTTTACTGTTCCTTAGGCAGTATCAATGGAGCACATTCAGGGAGCTTGGAAGACCATCAGTAATGGTTTTGGATTCAAGGATTCTGTCTTTGATGGATCAAACTGTATTTCACCTACTATTGTTCAGCAGTTTGGCTATCAACGCCGAGCTTCTGATGATGGCAAACTCTCAGATACATCTAAGACTACTAATACCATTCGGGTTTTCTTGCCTAACAAGCAGCGCACAGTGGTAAGTCTACACCAGCCTCATGTATGGCTATGTCTATGTTACACTCTACTGGTAATGCTGTATAGTGTAAGTGTAGCTACATGCTGCAGTCAAAAGCATATCGTGTCCACACTGTGGTGTGTAGCTATACATGTCAGTGAAAGGCTCTGGCAGAGGGGAAGCAGTGGGGAAAGCTTCCCCCCTACCAGAGCCTTACCGTGGGTCAGGGAAGGACTCCACCAGCAGGGAGCTGATGGAGCCCTTCGCTGCTGCCAGTTTTTTTCCTGCAGCAGGAAAAACTCCAGAAGAAGGTAGGCAATGGGACGCTACACAGCTAAAAATAACAACATAGACAGGGAGGCACAGGTTGAGTAAATAGAGATCCATTGAGGAGTACATACCCTTCAGGCGTATCTGTAGTCTGTTCACCTAAGCCATGCCTCAGTCTACACTGCTATTTTTACCTGTGGTAGGGGGGACTGCATGCATGTACACTACACGCTACCAGAAGAAGGGTGCTGTGCTGATGTGCCCTATGAGATATTATGGACTTTTACCACTGTTAATACCAGGATGTGTATGTGGCAACAGAGATTAAATAAAACCGGAAGGTTGGTCCATGTTTAGGAAAGTCATGATCAGTCTGTTAATCATAAAGGCTATATTTTAAAAATAGTATCACTATATTCTGATGCAATGTTCTACCAATATATATATATGCAAGTTACATTCAAATATTTAATGGCAAGACACTTCAGTAGTGAGCTAACCTAACTCTCAATACAATTGCAGAACTATCCTAGTCTATGTAAACTCAAGTATATGATGATTTTTGTCACAGGTTGCTTCAGCATGGATGCCTACAATGAAATATGTTGAATATAGATTGAACTTAAACATCTCTTTGTCTTTTTTCCAGTAGCTGCATTGGAACGGAGCAGTCCAGTAATAAGCTAAAATTTAATCATGTTGCTTGAAATCCTAATTCATGTTTTGTCCCTTCCCTCGACATAATGTCACCTACCCACAATGCTATCACTTCTGTCTGCATATGTGTCAAATATAAAACACTCTGTCCAGAAGAAAAACAGTAAACTGCAACAAAATTTCCTTTCATAAGTGTGTGTACTATTGTGGGTGTGACAGAAAATATGCCTGTCTGGCCTTGCTGGCACAGTATGTCATGAACCAAAATATTAAGGCCCAACAAATCCATTGTTGCATGCCACAAGTTAACTTCTGTAGACAAACCTTCAGAAGGGAACTGTAATGCAAATTTTTTTTTAAAAAGTGGAATGGTCGTTTGGTTTATGTAACTTCCTCAGATATTTTCTGAAAAGCTTTTTTCTGTTTCTACATTAAGCGTATATGGTCCTGACTTACTGCTTTTCCTGTGGAGGACCTGGAATGTGGCATCACAGTTGGAGGCTGAAACTTGAATAGGAGGAAAGGTTGAGGCTTAGGCTGGGAGATCTGTAGCTCAGATTTCAACCTCCAGTGCAAACATCACATTCCAAGTGCAAATACTGCCAGTGTTTCTTAGGGAAAAAGAAATATATCTGATATTTCTTATTAAACAAGCAGAATCTTTTTCTTAATTTTAGGGCTGTCTTTTCTTATAATAAAGGAACATCCAGAACAATTTTTGGTGGTATAAAAATAAATTAGCCACAGTAAATATAGCAAACCTTTATAATAAAGTGATTGTGGCAACCACCAAAATAGCTCCTTCCAAAACTGATGAGAAGATATTGGTTATTAAAGCAAGGGGATAAAATGAAACATGACAAACTCAGAATGCAATACATAAAGTTTGTATCATCTGCCTTGATTTTGGTTTCTCTTTTGGTCAGGATCAAGTGGCATGTTGAGCCAAAGTGTTATACAGGCATAATTCTTGAACCTACTGTAGGTCAAGTAGTAGGTATACAGCATTAAAAAGTTATCACGTTCCATCCAAACAGAAATGCCATCCAGTTGAGTGTAAGGCAAACTTGTCCAATGCGCACATGCACATTCACACATCAAACCTTACATTTCACTTCCTTTAATGTCAAGGCAAACAAGTGAACAAAGCAAACAGTGGCTTAAATTCCTCTTACTCTTTGCTGACCTGCATAGAAATCAAAATAACTATTAAAATGAAATTTTTTTATGGGAGGACAACTTTTCTTTATCTTGGGGTTTTAAATCCACACAGATGCCCAAAAGTTGAATAGTCACCACATGGTGTAACCGTAACTTCCACTAAGCATAGTTGGTTGTTCTTCATAAAAATTCAGGAGGGCAGCAAAGGCAGGTCTGCCCTTTTAAAATGAGGCGGGTATACCATTTGTCAAGGAAGTTCACAACTGTGGAGATGCTTCTGAATCATAAGGTAAAATTGATGGCCAGAAAGCACCACTGTGTACATCTGATTAGATTTACAACCTTTCATCTTGAAGGGAGAACTTGCCACGATTGCCAGTGCCTTTGTCATATCCAGATTTGACAATGCATTCTATAGGAGCTATCTTAGAAGATCATTCTGAAGTTGCAGCCAAGAAGAAAGCAGCTGTAAGCATTGGCTGCCAATCTGCTTTTGGGTGCCATTCTGTGTGGTGGTTGATTTTTATAAAGCCTTGCATGTATGGTTTGAGATCTGCTACTTAAGAGACTGCCTTTGTCTCTCCATTGTCACACCACCTCAAATTAGCTGAGGTACTTTCAGTTTCACTCAGTTCCTGGATTTGAAAGTTTGGGAACTGTTCTGGTGGTCAGATGATTTTGGAAGAATACTTCACTACTGCTTCACACGTACATATTGGTCTGACAGCTCCAGGTGTCTTTACATTAAAGGCATGTGTCAGGCTCTTTTGTTTTCTAGGGAAGGCTGTATTGAATGGATTTTTGGATGTACTTTTTCAGTTAAATTCTGAAGGAAATAGTATCTTTTGTTAACTGATTTAGCATTGTTCCTAGAAATGCTTGTACATGTTGTCAGCAGGGCACATTAGGCACAATTTAAAATATTAGACTCCATTAATAAAAGTGCTACTAAGACTGTCTTTATTGTAGTGATGTGTAGAGTGTGATGTCTAATCTTCTGTAGAATGTGAAGATCTGAAAAATGGTATTTTTAAACCCCTGTATATCATTCTCATTAGAGTTTTAAACTAAATGACCATTCACAGGTAAATGTGCGGAATGGGATGACCCTACATGATTGTCTTATGAAGGCGCTCAAAGTCAGAGGTCTGCAGCCAGAATGCTGTGCAGTTTTTCGACTTTTTAATGAACAAAAAGGGTAAGAATATGTATACTAAATCAGAAAAACAGTTTTAACATCTTATTGGATTTTTCAAATCCTGTTTTTAAACTAGCAGAAACAGTGGTTTCTTCCCCATTTTTACTAATTTCTTTAGAAGTTTAACTTGGCTGTGGAGACAGTCTTCTCTTGCTTTCTTTGCTCTTCTCAAATTTCTTCTTCAAAAATCCATTACTTAAGCATGCTGAAATGATGCAAGAAATTAAATATGTGTTTTATTTAAATGTTAAGGGTATTATATACAGGGAAATACCATGAAAAATTCCTGCACTTCTGTCTCAAAACTGAAGAAGAAAAAGCCTCATTTAGCTTTTTACAGACTTTGTTATATCACCCTAATCTAGCTAGATTATGTTCAAATTTGAGTTAATATTTTCTTCCTGCATTTGAGGATAACACTCCAGCATTATATGTGCGTGGCTCCCTCAAATAAGGATCCTTGTATTCAGTTTTAAGGTTATAAATTCCTCTGGAAATTTTAACATGTTATGGATTTAAATCTCATCTCAAGTGTTTCTTTGCTTTTTGTAGGCGGGGGATGCTACTATTAAATACCAAATTATTATTTTACAAACTCTGGGAGTGAAGGTTTCATGCCTTGGAAGACTTGGGCTCAGTACTTTTTTTAAGCCACAATCATGAAATAGTTGTTCGTTGGTTTTCAGCTTTGTGTAATTGAGTCCGTATTCAAGTAACTTTGGCGCTAAAGCACATAATATGGTTTCCATATCACTGTCTACCATCCATAATTTAGTACTCTAGTTTATAAATATATGTCTACAGTGCCCATCACCATAGTGTTTGGATGCCTTATCTCATAAAACCAATAATCAAAATATATGACAACCCATGTAAGGTAGTTAAACTGCTGCTTCTGAAAAATTGGTAATCACTTACAATTCTGTGTTTAAAAAAAACCACACTGAAATACCTCTCATTCTAAGAGGTTGGTTGTCCTTCTTTCATTTATAGGTGCATGCATTACAATTTACTTTATTGAATAGGCCTGTTTATTCTCACTTCTCAAGTTGTTGGGTTTTTTTTCCTTTTAGCAAAAAAGCACGCTTGGATTGGAATACTGATGCCGCCTCTTTGATTGGAGAGGAACTGCAAGTAGATTTCCTTGATCATGTTCCACTTACAACACACAACTTTGTAAGTTTAGTTTTCTTATTTCTTAGTTTTCTTCTGTATTTTGAATTCAGGCTGCTGGTGCAGTTGACTTCCTAAACACAGGAAGCAACTTCAGATCTTGATGCTACAGTATGATCTCTCCCAATAAAATACATTAATTAATAAAACCAGAATGACAACGTAACCCCAAATTATTTATGGGTGTTAGTACCCTTATCTCAGTGATTTTTTTCAGACCTGGCCAAGAACATGTGGCAACGTCCTCTTTCATTTACAACAATAATAATAAAATTCGGCTGCTCTGTCAGGTTGGTAAACAGATTTTTCTGTTGCCAATATTGTTGACAGTATTTTCTAATCCCAAAACAGAATGGATGTCTTCACCCTAGTCTTTATTTCAGAAAACCAAATGATTTCTGTTACATGTTCAGTAAAATGCCCACTATTTACTCAAAGAGAGAGTATTCATGGTTTCTTTGGCACACATGTTCATTCTTTTCATCAGTTGGAAAATGATTGTTACTAGAATAAGGTGCTGCTTTTTGGGCTAGCAGTAGTCCTAAACATATTAATGAAACGCCTGTCTCTGGTGACTCCCCATCTTCATCATCTGGGTTTACCTTTGTATCTATAAATGTATCACTAGGTTCTAAGGATATGACCTTCTCAAAGGGTGGTCAGGTTCTGAAAATGACTTGCATTTGGAGTTTCTGGGTCTTTGGTCAAAAAATCAGTGATGGAAGCCCACTTAGAGTCTGTTATAGAGGGCTATTTTTTTTCATGGTATTAAACATGTTGGTGTCCTGCAAATTCATTACATCTCTTTGCCAGGCTGCGTATAAGGCTATGTTCACAATTTGATAGAATTTTGTTCTCTCAGGAGGTGAGAGACTCTTTGATTATAGTTTCTTCCCAACAACATGTTATGGGGTTCCTTTGCTTGGGATCCAGTCAGGACTCTACTCAGTAGAGATGGGGCAACAGATACATCCAAGCATAGTTGGAATTCTGATCTGTCAACTTGACGTCTGTAGCACGTAGAAGCAAAAGAAAGCCAGGCTACATTTAACTGTGTTGAAGAGGAGAGCAATAAGGCTAGCTCTCAAGGCCTTTCTTCCTTCTATCAACAGGGAATATGGCCAGACATTTTCCCCAATATGGCCATGCATTATCTAAACTGATGGGCAACTTCATTCCAATCTTCTCTGTCAGGATTTACTTTTCCTTAGGGATATTGTATCAGAATGGATTTCATTTTTTGATCCATCTGGTAGGACTAAAGAATTTTTTAGCAGATTGTCAGTTAGAAAGGTTGATAAAATAAAGCCCTTTTATTTGATCATTTTTTCTGTCTGTGGTAGACTATAAGTGGACTTGTTTGTGGGTAGGCAGAACAGAAAATGCAAAAAGTTTTACTCCAGAGTGGGCAGGAACCTAGATTTGGAGCCTGTCTTGATTGTGCATTGTGGAGGAAAGGATTGTTGTATGCCTTGCTTCCCAAGTGTCTTGGTAAAGAGATGTCAAGATGTTTAAAAACACTAAAGTTCACTTAAAAAGAAATTTGCCATAAGGAATATAACTATTAAATAGCATTCTTCTGTGCATAGTATACTGATTACTTATACACACACAATTCTATAACTCTTCAAAAAAGTCCAAGATGTTGTGATTGGCGCTTTAGATTAAGGGTCTAAAACGTCTTCCATTGAAGTCAGTGTCAAAACTCCCAAGCACCTGGCAACAAGATCATGCTCCCAATCTTGCAAGGATGCACATACATTTTTGTGTTAAATAGCTAAGTAAAGAGCTCCTTAAATGTTTATCAAATATCCATGATTGTAACAGCACAAACCCACAAACTTTCTCAGGTGTAGTGTTAAGCTCAATATTTGGTTTGGAGCAGCTCTATAATAATCATTCATGATTTTACAGTTAATTTTTGCCAGATCTTTAGGTATTGATTTGAGCCACTTGACAGAGCTGATACCATAATGGTATGTGGGGTGTGTGTGTGTGTGTGTTCATTTTAACCATTTAACTTTGTTTTCTAGGTTCGGAAGACATTTCTAAAGCTTGCCTTCTGTGACATATGCCAGAAGTTCCTGCTAAATGGGTTCCGATGTCAGACATGTGGCTACAAATTCCATGAACATTGCAGCACTAAAGTTCCAACCATGTGTGTAGACTGGAGCAATATCAGGCAACTCTTGTAAGAACTTTTAATTATTAATACTAATAGTGAGTGTCTGTGTGACTGAAGAATCTCAGACTCAGGGCAGATCTACACTAGAAGTGCTACATTGGCGCAGCTCCATTGAAGACGCTGTATGCTGATGGGAGAGTGTCTCCCACTGATAGAGTGCTGGTGTGGTCAGCGCTTATGTCACCGTAACTTGCATCACTCAAGGGTGGGTGTGGGTGTGTGTGTGTGTCTTTTTCACAACCCTGAGCAATGTAAATTAGATCAACTTAAACAGTAATATGGACCTGCCCTCAGTCTATGTTAGTGAGGTGTTATGGATTGTTGAGCTGTGTAATAGTACGATATGTAAAGATTTGGGTATTGATGTAATGAAATAGCTATCAGTGTCTGCTCCCAGCCAGTTTATACAATAGGACAATTGCCATGAAGTATATGAGGCTTTTTTTTGTAAAATAAATATTCTGGGACAAGCAGACAAATGCACGCCACTGTCCAGCTAATTTCTGTAGAGTCGCCTCAAAGTTTATTCAACATGGACGTATGTAGGAGTTCCTCATACAACTCTTTTTGTTTAAGGAAAAAGTTAACCCTTTTTGACATGCAGTACCACTGATAGTAATAGGCTTTTGAAAATTTTACCCCAGACCTCCTAGTTTTTATGAAACTCAATGAAATTTAGACTTCTGAGTCACTAAGCATTTTTTTAAAAATTTTATCCCTTGTTGATATTAGGAAGTTGCACCAGTGTAACTAAATCAACTTAAAATAAATCTAATTATACTGCTCCAAACTTGTAATGTAGATGCAATTAAAATAAATGAAGTTTAAAATGGTTCAATAACATCTACATTAGGAGTTTATATTGGTTTAACTAAATTTAGTTGTGTAAGTACAAATTTTCTAATGTAGATCAGCCCAAAAATTGTAGGATAAATTGTAGTGCTAACTTCTAAAACTCCCTTAGCTCCTTTGCACGAGCAGTTGGTGTTAAATGTCATGCCAGAAAAGGTTAATACCTAATATAGAAGAATTGCAGTTGAAGTTTAATTCATAAGTAACACTTGAAAAATTCATTAGTGTGTAAGAACATACAAGGGTTTTTCTATTTGTCATGGTTCACACAATAAGCTTAAAGACGGAGCAGGAAAACAAATGGTATATAAATATGGATAAATATAATATATTGCATGATAGCAATCAACCATAATGCAAAAACAGAAACCTAAAGCCATAACTCTTTCAATAGCATTGATCAGAATTGAATGTAGCACACATTTGTAAATTTTTGTTGATCTTTCAGATTGTTTCCTAATTCAAACATCAGTGACAGTGGTGTCCCTGCACTGCCTCCCTTGACAATGAGGCGGATGCGTGAGTCTGTCTCCCGGATGCCTGTTAGGTAAGCTATTTCCAGTATTTTTTGTTTCGGAAAGTATAGATTTAATAAAACAGAATGATCATGTAATACTGGTGATGGATGGAATACACTAAAGCAACATCACTTTAGTTTTAATATTGAAATGCTAATATCTGTTTGCATGTAGATATTGTAAATAAGGTGTGTAATATCCCCCTTTCCTACAGTTCCTAGGATCAAGAGGAACTTGCACCTGGGATTGCAGGCTTTGAATTTTTAGTCTTGAGGTTTTAAATGAGACCATTAAAGGTGTGAGGGGTTTTTTTGTTAAATATTTTTAGACCATTGTGTCTTCCTGTTCATCAGTAGCAAAAAGTAATATGCTGTAGAATATGAGGCTCCTTCAGATAGTATTGTGCCAATAGTCCCAGTAAAGCACAACCAGTTATGTAGTGTGTGTGTGAAGATGGATGATTTATTTGTTTTGCATGAGTCCTATATAGAAGTTTTTAAAACACCATCAGTTTTGATACTACCATGTGTTCTTATTGTTTTAATCTAAGCAAAGGGCTTTAAAAAGGAAACAAAGTGTATAATAGGTTAAAGAAAGTATATCACCCTTGAAATTCTGAAACTCAGAGAAAATTTGTGTGGCTTTAGATGCTAAGTGCATATTATTCTCCTTCTATGCAGCATGTCCTTTGGCCCTTACTTGTGGCTCGAGTCCCTTTCCCTGCAGTTTTAGAGGCTGATGAGGTTAGGCTAGGCCAAAACTGATGTCCCTCAACGTCCTCCTGACAAGACTCTGACTTCTCAGGAATGGTGCAAGGCCAATTCTGTGATCCCTGCATGTTAATTTGAAAATTTTTCTTTTGGGGATCTGCAGAAGTAACTAACTCCTCCTTATCACTTCCACCTCTACACCTTGACTTCTTATGCCACTTGCAACCCAAGTAATAGCAAATGAATTAGGGGTGTATCCTCATCATCTTTGGTGAATAGTCGCAATTACTTCAGTCTGGCTATTCATGTGATTAAGGTAAACAGGATTTGGTTGGCCTTTAGTCCTGTTTGATTATTCTTTGCTTCAACTATAATCCAGTATTTGGTCCTATGTTAGAGCATAGTTTCTCAACCTGTAGTATGCGTACCCCTGGGGGTATGCGAGACACAGGCGGGGGTACCTGGGGAAAATCTAAGTGAAGGGGAGGTGGGCAGCAGCTGCCGACTTCTGGGGGAGGTGGGCAGCAGCAGCCTGCTTCCCACCCGGTCCCAGCTCCTAGCTGGGAAGCAAGTGGCAGCTGCCGGCTCTTGGGGGAAGTTGGTGGCAGCCCCCAGCTTCTGGGGAAGCCGTGTGGCAGAAGCCCACTTCCTGCTGGGTCCCATCTCCTAGGTGGGAGCCTGGGCTTGCAGCTGGGTGGCAGCCACCCATGCCCCGGCTCTGAGCTGAGGGACAGCCTCCAGCGCCCCAGCTTGAAGATAGGCAGCGGTCGCCTGCTCACATCCCTGGGTCCCAGCTGGCGCGGAAGCCTCCTCCACCCCAGCTCAGATTGGGTGGCAGTCGCTCACTTCCCAGGCTGGCAGCCAGGCGGCAGCTGCCTACAGCTTGCCCAGGTGGCAGTCCCTCTCTCTGGCTCAAAGCCCTGTGCCCAGAAAACTTGTCAATTTCAGCTATGACAGCCCCAGATTTTACTAGTTACCCTCTTTTCCTGTCTCTCTCTCACCCCTTCCTCTTCTCAAGTCTATGGCAAAAAATTTGGGGTGGCGTTTATATTCCCCAGCATTGGCATACCGCTCAAAGCCTCCGAGTTTTGGCCAACATTACCTCTAGCCCAGGCACATACTTGAGTTGTGCACCCCTGGTGTAAAGGTGGTAACCCTGCCACACTGGATCTGACCATCAATCATATCACGGCCTTATATACTCAGCCCTTCTTCCAATGTATGGCTCACATTAGTCTGTAAATATAAAATCCCATGGAATATTGAGTGTTGGGGTACTTATTAAAATTTTCAGAAGTTAGGGGGTACTTGCTACTTAAAAGGTTGAGAAACACTGTGTTAGAGAAATTACATTCTTATTTAACCACTGTTGTTTGATTTCTATAGAACTGGCATTGGGTTTCATGACTTCCTTGTGAACTGTTCTGCATGTATAGTTGAACAGTCCCAGCAATCTGCTCCCCGCTCCCAAACTATAATTCTCACAGCAAATTAAAACTATTTTTTTAAACTCCATAAATTGACTAGGCTTGAAAGAAGTGTTTTGCTTAAATTTCACAGATCTGAATTAATTCCAACTGAGCTAGTATTTTAATAATCAATTAAATATGAGTTGGCAGGAGTTGAGATGAGTAGTAACAAATAATGGGAAAAATACCACAGACTGCTGCTGAATGGGCTAGGTAGGTATTGCCAGCTATTAAAATCTTGCTGAAAATCCTTTGATTTAGTTCCTAAATTAAATTGGGCAAGATCCAACTGGCTAAATAGTTTAGTCAGCAAATAGTACTAATCCTTCTGTTAGGGATTCTGTGTGTTTTGTTTTTAGGCAGGATGTACTATACAGTAATATACAACTAGTATAGAAAGAAAAATGAACTGTGACTTACTTTCTCCCTTTCCCCATGTTAGTTCCCAGCACAGATATTCTACACCTCATGCCTTCACATTCAACACATCAAATCCTTCCTCTGAGGGCTCCCTTTCCCAAAGACAGAGATCTACGTCCACCCCAAATGTCCATATGGTCAGCACTACCATGCCTGTAGACAGCAGGATAATTGAGGTAATATGCTGAATAAGAAATTGTGTAGAACTCATCTAAAGCTATTACTGGTTATTTAACCAGGTTTTTTTTATTTTTTCATGTTGCTCCTTTCTGCTTAACATCTTCCCTTAGTATGGCAAATGGTGAAAGCCCAGGGTGACCAACGTCTGTCTAGTCTAGAGACATAAGCATCTTATCTTTCATGCTTGCAGCCTGTCTCCCTTTGCTAAAGGTTTTTAACAGATTTTGTGCTGCTTTACAAAGAATTGGTGGGATCTAATGTTAAGAAATTTAACAGATCCCTCTTACTGACAAAGAGCAAGACCAATTGTGCTGCACAACTGCTTATTGTTGGTCCTTTGGAATGTGTTCTTTGCCATTTAAAGAACATAAATCCACATGCAAATTGATAAATCAGTCTGTAGGTGGTGCATATCTGCATGCCATTTACAAAGAATGAATATTAAAGGCAATGCCTCTTGTGCTGTTTAGCCCATTAGACCTATATTTAGTATTAAGGACTCTGGAATTATGTGGTAAGACTCAGCACAGCTGAGATGCTCCCTCCTCCTCCAAACTTCTATTCTTTTCATAGACTGGCAGTGCAGAGTCAAGCCTGGAACATGCGCTCTAGTTAAGGTGCTATTAATGTTAAAACTCAGGGCAGGTCTACATTACCATGTAAGTCGGTTTAACTTAGTCACTGAGGGGTGTGAAAAAGGCACCCCATGAGTGATTCAAGTCACAGCAACCTAAGCGCTTGTCTACACTGGCACTATGTCAGTGGAAGACACTCTGAATAGCAGAGCTCCTAAGTGCTCTTTGGAGCAGAGGCTGTGTTCAAGGTGAGCTTTATAGAGGAAGTACCTTTCCTTTTACGTTGGCCACTGTCTCATTCCCTCTTCACCAAGTTCCATTGCTGACTGTATTATGGCACGTAAATTATTCACAGAGCAGTTTTACAAATAGGGAATATAGATGGCTGTATAATTTATTCACCTAATAATTACATAGTACACACGGCTTTGAAGATACTGTCATCTTTGCGTTTCATATACTGTATCCTTCAAAGTCTAGTCTTTTTCATTAAATACTGTGTGAAACACCTTCCAGAGATTATGCAAAAAGTCTTCCAGAAACAAATAGCTTTTTACATAATCTCTGGAAGGTGTTTCAGACAGTGTTTAATTAAAAGGACTAGCTTTTAATAAAGTAGTTTAAAAAAAAATGGACATTAATATTCTCACTGTAGTTTAAAACTACACTTAATAGAAAGAAAAATGTAACCTGCCACAGAGCTAATGAATAAAGCTGCTTTTTCTTTCTTCAAGTTCCTGATAGTTTCTATTCTTTTATTCATTCAGCTTAGCAACTGAAAACTTTTTTTTTTACTACTTCCTCTGTTCTTTTCTTTATTTCTCATTGCTTTGTACTAGAACAACAACCTGAATGCTTCTCCCAGTTCCTGGTGCAGAAGATTTTGTTTGAGGGGAAGAGTAGGTATTTTTCTTCATGCCTTTTGCTTTCTTGCAATTAACAGGATTTGTAAGGCTGTAAACCATAGTAATGTCTAAATTAAATTATTAATCTAAAGTTATTTAATAAAGATGTTGGTATGGCATGTTTGTTTTGGTAGCAGTTCTAATATTTGAATACAGTTGTTGGAGGCGATACCTAGGCAGCATAGTTTCAGTCATGGGTTAAGTTGATAATTCTACAGAGTGAAATTCATCCTTTGAATAAACCCATTCACTTTAGTAGGTTTACACTAAAGATGCATTGGCCCCACTATGTCTAAAATAAAATCTTATCTCAAACATGTCCTTTGAAATACTGCCTGGCCTTTTCTTTAGGAATTGTTTTGGTGAATTATAGCATGGCCACACCAACGTGATATAGCCAAGTAGAAACCAAGATTAAATAAATATTGTGCTCATGGAGTCATAGAGTTTGAGGCCAGAAGGTACCATCAGATCATCTATGTCATAGGCCAGCACCACCTAGCACCCACACACACAGTCCAGCAACCATAATTATTGCAGCCCAAAGGCGACTAGGCTATTATGTGTACAGTTAGTGAATGGGAGGAACGGAGGTGCCCCAGTACCCAAAGCCCGCACAGTGGCAGGGAGATGCCAGTCCTGGCAAGTGACCCAACTCACATTATTTATACTTCACATAAAGGTTAAGTGTAAATGACAAATTATAGTACTCCATATGTAAATCTAAAAATATAATTTCTTTTAAAATGGCTTTCTTTAAAGTAGGTGAGTTTTTTTCAACTCATTTGACTGAAATTACACTCCTAGGTAGTTGTACAAAATTCATCACTGCTTCTGATTGCAGGTTTTTAAAAGTTTTCTGCTTTCTGCATGGTTGTCTCTGTTTTTGAACAGGTAGTAATGTAAGAGTGCTTCAAAGAGTTAGATTTGTGTACATTTTAATCTGCTCAGGATTAGAGCAGAGAAGCACAGTAGGAATGTGTGAATGTTTTGATTCAAAACACAGGACGTAGGTCAAAGTTTAGTATACTAGCCATGATAGCATATCTTTCTGAATTAATCTTTAGGAATTATAATTAGAGCAACCTTTAAAAATGTGTTGCTTACCTTATACAGTTAGTATGAATCATTCATAAGCCTTCATATAGTGTTCCTGTGGGCTGTTCTGCCCTGCATGAAATCCTAAATGTCACATCTGTGGATGATTGGTTGCAAAATTTGAATTGACTTCTGTTAAATCTTTTTTAGTATTTGACATTTCTGTAGTGCATGTTCTTGCTTTGTGTAGTACTCAGCCATTTTGCCTTTCCTGTACTTACTTTGGGATAAGATTTAGTAGAAGGAACAAATTGTAAAAGATCCTTCTGCCAGAACTGATCCTATGCATGACTATAGAATTAAGTGCCATAAAGTTTGTGTGGCATGATGTTAGGGGAGTAGAAAAGCCAACTCTGGTGCAGCATAAGAACCTATTTTTAGCTCATTTGTAGAGTTGTATTTTGGTCAGCAATGTAATTCTTGTGAGAGCTTATTTACTTTGGTATTAGAGTACAAATCTCAATCTTTTGCAGTCTCACATGGTACAGTGGGTGTATATACTTCCGAAATGTCTATTGGTGTTAAAGTTTGTTCAGGTTCTAGCAATATCCCCTATTATATGTCTAAGGAATCTCTCTCAATGCAGTGCCAAAATAAAAATGATTTTCTAAATGCACTCATTGTAGGGAATAGGCCTCAGTAGTAGTTATGTACCTATCTGAAATTCAGGGATGCATAACAGTTTCACAAGACAGTACAATGGCTGGGAAAATCTAAAACATGTTCGGTACTTTCTTTGACAAGAAGGTTCTTATTCAGCAGGAGCCATCGTATAGCAATATAGTTTAACTTCCCCATGAAAATTGTCAGTTAATTGAGCAAGCTCATGATTAGAGTCAGAGGCAACCTAGATGTTTTCAGCAAATAACAGTAAGATTCTTAAATGATTTCTAAAATAGCCAAACCATTCTCTTTTGGAAGATACTGGTCACTAATCTGGTGCCCTGAATCAAAGCTCTTTAGCATCATTTCATGGGTAGCCTACATTTTCTGATATCTGATTTCCAGACCCCTTTCCTTCCTCCACACTCTGTCTGACATCTTACTGAAGTGTTGATCTTTTTTTTTTTAAAAAAATTTATTTTCCCTCCCCTGTTTTAGGATGCAATTCGAAATCACAGTGAGTCAGGTAAGGTTTCTTTACATAAAATAATTATATTTCTTTCTTTTACTGTACATTTATTTTCTCTTGTTCATAATTTCCTGTTTTTGTGTATTAAGCTTCACCGTCAGCTTTATCTGGAAGTCCCAACAATATGAGCCCAACTGGATGGGCTCAGCCCAAAACCCCAGTGCCAGCCCAAAGAGAGAGAGCTCCTGGATCCAATACACAAGAAAAAAACAAAATTGTAAGTACTGTATTATTTGTTTTCAGACTTACCCTGAAGGAGAAGAAAAGAGGGACCTTGGGACAAAATTCCAGTATTTGAAGGACATAACTTGTGATAAACTATTTGGAATGTTCTGTGTAGTTTGTATTGAAATGAGATCAGCCTTGTACTTAGCCCCCTAACAAATCACTGTGTGTAATTTCAATTTCACATCCCATGTTAAAATGTTTGCAGTACAGAGTCAAGCATTATCATTTGTGTTTTTCTAAAGGTCCCTATATTTTTTAAGATACTAAATTTTTAAGATTAATCTTATGTCTTCATTTGAAACTCACTGCCACAGCTTTCATTGAAAAATGATGTTGACCTTGTCTGTTCACTACAGTGATAAATGGTTAAATGAAATTTTTATGAAATTTGAATTTAACAAAATGCAAGTATTCTTTTAAAATCTTTGTCTAGTAGTTTAGGCCTCAGTTTGTACCAAAGTTTTCCTGCCTACATTTTCCTAACTCAAACTAATCATTGTAATTCTAAGGCCATGTCTACACTAGCAAGCTTACAGCGACACAGCTGTACCACTCCATTCCGACAGGAGAGAGCAATCCCATCGACATAATAAAACCATCTCAGTGAATGGCAGTAGCTATGTTGGTGAGAGAAACTCTTCTGCCGACATAGCGCTGTGTACACTGCTATGTATATCTCTCGGGGTGTTTTTTCACACCCCTGAGTGACATAAATAATGCCAGCATATATGATAGTGTAGATTTATCCTTAGGAATTAATTCTCAGGCACTGCTCTTGGGGTTCTTTCTTGCCCTTTCTTTATTAGGCTCTGCAAGAGAGTAAAACAAGATACGTATATTACTAGTAAATAATGTAGGTCTTGCTCATAAACTAGTTTGTGCTATTACATGATGGTCATGGTCAAATATACTACTTTAAATCATACACCAAGTATAGTGTTGGTGTGTTAATAATTCAGTGCTGCTATGCTCAGTTTTAGGGAAAAAACATTTGGAATTAGGAATGCATTTTCCATTCTGCTGTGCACTTTAAACTGCCTAAAATTTGAGGATTAAATAACTTTATAGCATCCTTTTAAACTTAAGGGATGTCAGTCTGGTATGAAAGGTGATTCACCATAGAGCTGTTATTTTAACGTGAAAGGACAATTTGAATTATTCTGAATTAGGAGGTAGAATGATTTTGTGGTTGGGTCCTGGTCTGAGACTTGGCAGATCTGGGTTCAGTTCCTGGCTCTGCCACAGATTTCCTGTATGACCATGGACAAGTCACGTGATCTGTTCCTTGTTCCCCCTCTTTCCTACCTCAGTGTTGTTGAGGATTAATTGATGCTTGTGAGGTACTCAGATACTGCAGTGATGGTCATATTTAAATGTATGTATTTTGTACTCTTCCCCAAACTTCCTAGTGAATGCTTTTCTACTTGTGCTGGTTATGGTCTTTGGGTAGTGGGCCACTTTTTCTTAACAGTTGCTGGAGACACTGTCAGTACCTTAAAAATCTTTTCTTTTAAAATCATGTGTTACAATTTCAAATTGTCCAGTTGCATATTTCACATTAAAAGGAACAGATTGGAAAATAACATCATCAAAATATTAACCAGTGGAAGCTACTGACAAAAATACGTATCTAGTTATCTTCTTTATTGCAAAGTGTCTAAGTGATTCAAGAGTATAAGTCCTGTTAAAATGGAACTTGTGCTCCTAAGTCACTTGGGCTTATGAAAATGTCACCCTTGTATCTTGTCCGTTACCATGAGCAGTGGGTGCCTTTTGAAATACATTTAATAAACACATTTCATTCAGGAGTATTTTTTATCAGTAGCTGCTCTTATAATTTCAAGAAGTTGTTGAGGTCTTTAAATGTTACGAATATGTTTTTAAATATTTCATTCATTTAAAAAAATCCTTACTTACTTGCCTTTCAAGATCTAATATCACAGTTCTGCTTTTCCCTTGCAACAGTTGATGACATTTACCTGGATGATTTTAGCTGTTCATGTTATCAGCTGTTGTAAGAGAAACACTGAATCCTGAAATGGGTCCTGGCAAGAAAATGGAGGAACAAACTTGTATGTGTTAGAATACAAGGGAACATATTAGCAATTATCTTTGCATATAGTCAGATCATCCAGAGTTTTGCAGTTTGTCTTTTTAAGACAATATGAATCAAGTTGAGCATATTTTTAGGTACAATCCTTGAAATATATTGTCCAGGCAGCTAGCCATGTTAACACTTAGGAGAGCTGTTCAAATGGTTGACATGCTTGTACCTTAAATATGTATTTGTTTTCCAGAGACCTCGTGGACAGAGAGATTCAAGTTATTATTGGGAAATAGAAGCAAGTGAAGTTATGCTCTCTACCAGAATAGGGTCGGGTTCTTTTGGGACTGTTTACAAAGGCAAATGGCATGGTAAGTACTAAACACTTAATTTTGTATATTTTTTAAATGTTGACACTATAAAATGGTGACAGCTATCCAAAAAGAGGTAAACTCTGTAATAACACTTTGTACTTTTGGTCTCTAATAGGGTTGCCACCTTTCTAATTGCTGGTAATCAGACCCCCAAGGTCCTGCTCCATGTCTTCCCCCAATGCCCTGCCCTCGTTATTTGCTCCTCTCCACACTTCCCCCTGTCACTCACTGGATTGTCTCAAGGATCCTGCCTTTCAGGTAGGAAGCAGCCCTTGCTGAGCATGGGTTGGTGCGGGTTAATGACCCTCACCCTGCGGTAACCAGAATTTTGGTTTGGGTGCCATTTAAGGTAGCCAGGTCCCTGAACACCGGGCACCTAGAAACCCTAAATGGCACCCAAACACAAGCCAGAAACCAGACTGTCTGCGTTTAAAAAATAAATAAATAAAATGGACAGGTGGCAACCCTAGAAATGTGTGCAAAACATTAATTTTCTCATTTAGTAGCTGAGGAAACTGTGGCATGGTAAAGTCATGACTTTCCCATGGTCACATAGCAAGTCCATGACAGAGCTGGGAATAGAATCCAAATCTCACAATTCTATTCTGTGTTCAGTACACTAGACAGACTTGCATTATTTTCTTCAATCTAATATGTTATACAATAGCTTCATTCCTGACAAGGATGTTTAGTTGCCAGCAATGGAGTTTGTGCAAAGAAATTCCATATCCTGATGCTAAAAACACTAACCTAAATGAATTTTCACCTGCTGAATTTTAATTAGCATGGTCATCTTGGTGATCTCAGAGAAAGGAAACAAGCATATATGACTTCTGCAATGGAATTTGGATATGGACGGGAAACTATCTGTTTACATGAGCTTTACTATATGGTGCAAAGCTACAGTACTCGTAACTGCCAAGTCAATTTAGGTCTCAAATGTAGGGCTTGTTTTTTTGCTTTTTTTAAAAAAAGCCTAAGATCAATAGCAATGTTTCCATAGTTAAAAACAAAAATTAAATTAAAGCTACTTTTCAATTATCTCAAATGTTGCATCATCTTCAGGACTAGACAGTTAAACTGAATAGCAGTTGGTTATAAATAATTAAACTGATTAATTTTCATTGTCCAAGTTGAGTGAAATATAGAAACAAAGAGTATAACTGAGAAAAAGTTAATGTTTTTAAAATGTCTTTCAATTAAAATTTTTATTAAGAATCCTTGTTTGTTTTGTTTGTTTGTTTTACCTGACATTTGCCTTTTACTGAGTTATACTTCATGGACCAGATTTTTAGGAAGTTTGGTTTTTTAATAGCACACCTTAAATGTATACAGTTGTGTATGCATGATGGCTAAAATTGTACATGCAGTCAATAACTGCATTGCAATAAATGGTGTTGTTTGTATACTCATCGGGGGTCTCACAATTGTGCTAGCTACTTGAGAAAATTTGCCCCATTTTTAATAAATCTTTGACCATATTAAATAGTAACAAAATGTTTTTTCTCTTCAGTTATATATAAGTAAAAGTTAAAACAAGGGAGATACAACAGAAGTCACTAGGTAGGATCCAGTTTGGTTCTTATTTACATTTGTCTGGGAAGTCAAAATCAGCCTTATTTACTTGATTTGGCTCTGATTTGGGATGTGTCATTGAGGGGTGGTCTACACTACACAGGTTGACATAAGGCCATGTTGACCTAATTATGTAAGTGTCGACACTAGAGCCTTCCTCCCACTGATGTAAGTGCCCTACTACAGTGACGTAACTCCACCTCCATGAGAGCCATGAGGCTTATGTTGGTGTAGTTAGAGCAACACAATGACTATGTAGATACTGCATCCCGTATACTGGCTGTTGGCTGTCTTGTCTTGACAAGAAAGCTGGACAACTAGGTCCCTGAAGAGCCAAGGAGAATGGATGCCGCTTCCACCTGGGAGCTGGGGTGAGAAGCCCAGGTGGCCGGATTGGGCTTCTCACTGAGAGCCAGGGTGAGAAGCCTGGGCAGTTTGGGACCCCGCCGGGAGCTGGGCGCCTTGTCAATTTCTTGCCAGCTATGTTGCTGCGGTCACCATCCTCCCAGCACCACATCCTCTGCCTCTTTATTTACCTAAGTAATATAATTGTAAACAGCTGACACTAGACATCAGTCCTCCCATAGATAAACTTAATTGTTGCTTAACTTTGGTCTTCATTTACATTCCTGTAGCAGGTGCAGAATCCAAAGCAGGTGCTCACATTCAAGTTATTTTGAATTATCTTTTCAAGTAATGTTTTGTGATATGATGCTTCAGATGGTTAAAGAACTGATGCACTATTACACTTCCTTTGTCCACTAACTCCGTAATTCACGCATTAAAATAATTTGGCTTTGTCATGGTTTATTCTGCTGTCCTCTAGACATAAATTTTGAGGGAGTAAAAATCTAATTCTATTAATTTAATAAAGGAGGTATTTCTCTTTGCTAAACCTGGGAAGAAGAAGAAAGAGAAATGAGAATTTGGGTTCCTGATGGAAAGCTGTCGAATACAGTGGATATAGTGCTTGAAACAATATGCTGAGGATGCAGTTTCCCCAAAATAACTCTTATTTAGAAAAACAAAATAATTGGTTCCCCCTAGATTAAAAACTAAACTGTTTCTACCTTCATATTTCAATATCTTGTGCAGGGGCCTCTATTTAATAGTACATATGTGGTCCCATCATCCAGTTACTCGCCACTTAATAATGAAAAAGCTCATTAGTAGTTAGATCAATCATTTTTCTTTCTATTTGGGGTTACGTGATGTCATCTCAACCAAATGAATTTGTATTTTGTGAAAATATAAAAGTCTATTTTGTCTGTGGACCTCCCTGTATAAAATTACCAAAGGTGTGTATTGTGCAGAAATTCCAGAATTTTTAAGTGTAGAAGTGATAATGCTGTTCTGAAAGACTGTTACAATGATATTGGTAATTTTTATGTTAAATATATTTGCAGGAGATGTAGCAGTGAAGATATTAAAGGTTGTAGATCCAACCCCAGAACAGTTTCAGGCCTTCAGAAATGAAGTGGCTGTACTAAGGTGAGCTGATAACATGGATTTGCATAATTTTATGTTTACTAATCTTCTAAAACAACCCTGACACTATTACTGACCTTCTAATAGTGAATGTCACAGGTTGAATGAATTTTCTGTACAGTAAGTGGTACGGTATTTCTGCTGTGGGCTGTAAATTTACAGACTTTTGAGTGCCCCCTTATCACATGGTGCAGGATAATGAAGAGGTACTGATCAGTTTTGAGACCTTTATAATTTTAAATGCCTCATTCATTATCCCTTGAACTCTTCTTTCCAAGCTAAATAATATTAACCTTTGTAATCCCTTGTCATATGTAAACCCTGCCATAATTTTGTAGCCATTCCCTGGAACTCTTGAATCTCATTACTTTTAGGTAAGGTGATTGATAATGGACAGAGTATTTTACATGGTGTGCCTTTTAAAATTATTATTATGACATAGTATTTTTTGTATTTTTAAAATCCATTCTCTAGTCAACTCAGGAAACGTCTTTGCTTTAATTACTGCCTGTGCAGTGTCTAATATCATTGGTCAATCCATAATGATGAAGTAGAAATCCTGCAATTAAGAGCCATTTTGTTTATATGGGAATAGCTGTTTTTGCCTCCTTGAATTATTTTACACTCCACAAGTTAAATTTGTCTTCCATCATGCTGCGCAATGCTCCGCTGCATTTAGATCTGTCATTTTCTCATAAGTCTCTGTAGTCTTTTCTGTGAACCAGAACAATTTAATGTCATCTGCAAACTGCAGCTTGACTTTTTCCTACCATTTCAATTAACTTTATCAAAGTACTTTAACGTAGAAGAGAGGGATAATTTGCCTTTACAGAAGCTGTAGAAGTTTGATTCTGTCACATTATACTTAGGCCTGGTCTACACAGGCTGCGGATTTTGGCGGCAGTCGAGGGAGATACGTGAGCTTTGTACAGTAACTTGTGTATCTCCCGTCAACTTCCCAACATCTGCTTACTGCGGCGTCTCCACTCTGCTGCACTGACGGGAAATGCCCTCCTGTCGGTGCAGTGCTACGCTTTTTGCTGGGGTGGATTTACAGAGTCGACTTCTGGGTTTGATTGAACAAGTCTTCACTGCCGCTCAGTCGAACCCTCAAAATCAACCCGGCACCGCCGGCAGTGTAGACATAGCCTTAAATATTGTATTAATCTGTCTTTACCTGGACTGTGAAATAACGTCCTTGAAACTAAGAAGAAACATTTTGAAGTTAATAATTATTTTTTAAAAACATGCCTGCTAACTTCCCTGTTTTTAAGAGGCAACTGTGATGTGTTGTTTTCTAAAAATAAAATCTTATGCACATGCATCCATATGCTTCACAAATCATTTTGTTAAACTTTGGATCTAAACACTTTGATGTCTCCTTAGCCAAGAATACATATTTCAGGGAACTTTACAAATGTTTAAAATAAAATGTTTATTCTTTTCCTTTTCACTTCTTCCATTAGGAAAACCCGTCATGTTAATATTTTGCTGTTCATGGGCTACATGACTAAAGATAATCTGGCTATTGTTACACAGTGGTGTGAAGGGAACAGTCTGTATAAACACCTACATGTACAAGAGACCAAGTTCCAAATGTTCCAGCTCATTGATATTGCCCGACAGACAGCACAAGGAATGGAGTGAGTACGATTAGAAGTTGTCAATTCTGATTTGTCAATCTTCTTCAGGAGAGACTAATACATAAAAGAAACATTGTCCTAGTATACAAGAGATATTAAAGTGGTACCAAACCCACAAAAAGTTACACAAATTGTAAGGGAAGATAATGTTGGCTGAGGACTGAAAGTCTGAATAACACTTCAGAAAATACTTATTTAATGTTTCAGAGCATCTTAAAAACACAATTAAAAATCCTTTGTCATATAATTTTAAAATGTATATTTATATTATACACAAACTGGGGAAG
This sequence comes from Emydura macquarii macquarii, assembly GCF_026122565.2. Lineage (NCBI taxonomy): Eukaryota > Metazoa > Chordata > Testudines > Chelidae > Emydura > Emydura macquarii. The sequence goes on along the minus strand of NW_027131105.1, from coordinate 1,387,222 downwards.
AATACTATGTGATCATGTAATCAAAGACAGTATCCTAATGCATATGCACAAGAGGGTTGAATCAAGATTGCATGGCAAATCTTATTTCTGGCATTTCCTAACATTTGAGTGCTGATTTGCAAACTTAATGTTCTTCTAATGTAGTTTCTTGTATTTAATTTCCAAGGTTTTTAAAAAAGCAAACTGAAAAAACAAAGTCCATCATGTGGCATTATATTAATACTGGTATCTGTTCTCATCAGGGGTGGAACTTTTAGATCCATAACTTAGACCTCTGTCACTTGAGCTAATGGAGTAACTGATAGCAGTAATAGATTCTCCTCTGTGTGCACCAGCACTAAAGAGGATGGTTCACAGGTTTTGCCACTTGCTTTTGCAGATATTTGCTGACACCAAATAAATAAATGGTGAGACTCAGGAATCTTGGGCTCTGTTCCAGGCTTTGGAGGAAATTGTTTCTAGTAGTCAGAGATTCTTCTGTCCTATGCCCTCCAATCTGTGCCTTTCCTCTCTTTGCCCCACTGTTGGTTCCTTGTCCCAGTCCATTCTGTTTGCCTACCCAGTCCACACTTCTCATCCCAGTCCCAGTGTCCTTGCTCAGCCAGTCCTAGTCTCTCTGTGTGTGTTATATCTAAAATCAGATCCATTTTTATATATAGAAAAGCATCTTAAACTGGTAACCCTTTATGTAATTAAAGTTGATTAAGCAGATTAATTTAATTTTAAAAAACAGTGAAATATATTTACAGTTTCTGCTAGGCAGATACTTTGTGTAAATCTTGGCTCAGAATAAATTTTAAAACCAAATTATAAACTAAAATAATTAATATAGAAAATCCCTGCAGTTTCTTAAATATGTACGGTGGTACCAGTATGCCTTTATAATGATCTGTCGGCATGGGTTGTAGGAGGTTTATAGTGAGTCTAAAAAATCTTGATAATGCTGCTTGAGATTGATAATTTTTTTTTTCTTTTCTTGAGACAGAAGATAACACTGACACAGCCTTTCAGAGATGGGGCAGTTCACAAATTTTCAATAAATTTGTAATTAGTGATGTGTGCAATGTTTGGTTTGTTCTCCAGAGAATAAGCTGGAAGATAGAGTTTAACCTTTAGTTTATCAGCAGACAAGTTTAAATTGATAAACAGTAAAAGGAGCATGAGCACAAAAATATCTTTATGAAGGACCTATAGAAATATTGGGTATTTTCTCTTTTTTTAGTCTTAATTGTGGACTGGTAAAATTAAAACAAATACTCTCTAGCAAGCCAAAAGGTCTTTAGCACTGGGTTTTAAATTTAGAACAAGTTGAATTATGGTCCTATAACACTTAGTGGTATAATTCTATAATTTATTCAGGTAGCTTTTTTGTAACTTTTTTTTGAACTTTTATTTTATTTTATTTATATTAATTTTGGTTTGCCAAATTAGTGTAAATATGTATAACATTTTTTAAAACATTTTTTCTTTTCACAGCTATTTACATGCAAAGAATATCATCCACAGAGACATGAAATCAAATAGTATCCTTTCTCGAATTTCCTTTAACTGTTTAACTGGATATGATTGAATATAAGTACTGTGTAGGTCTTTCTATGAAGTTGAAACATTCCAGTTAAAATGACAATTTTTTTAAAAACAGTTCTCTTTGGTGATCAAGAGGAAATCATCCCCCAACCAGGTAAAGATGTTTGGAATATAGATTTACACACTTACTCTTTCTTACCTGTGTGCATATGTAATCTTGGGATGCAAAACTGTTGCCCCAAAGTGGCCAATTTTAATCTAATTGTCTCCTTTCAAGATATCCCCAGCTTCAAAAGATTATTTAGGACAGATATTATACTCTTCTTTTAATTACTTTCATATGAGGATAGATGACCAAAAACACACAAAAGAGGGTGCTTTTGGTGGAAACTGAGCCAAAAATCTTCATGATTCTAAAGTTGGGAAAGGTAAGTTCATATTAATAAACTTGACTAGTGCATACCTAGCAGAATACCAATTAAATAATTTGTACTGAATAAAGGTTTTGCAGCTTCCTTTTGCTTCACTTTTATTTTCTTGATATGTTTGGCTTATGTACAGGTAATTTAAAAACAAATTCTGTTCCTGGAGCTCAGCTTGCGAACTGAATATCAGTCTCTTCTGGCAAGTCACTGGCTTTGAAACTACCAAGCAGAATGTTGACTGAACAGGCAAAATAACAAACTGAAACTTGTCTCAGCAGAATGTAGGAAGGAAAAAACCTGTTTTCTTAAAGGTCATTGTAGAAATTCTGCTAACTTCAGTTGTTCAGTAAACAAATGAGGATTCATGTTTTCAGTGAGGATGAAAGAGTAGTCATTTTAAATGTAAAATTGCTGTTGATGATGGATTTATAATTGCAACTATCTTTTATAACATTAACTTATTTCAATCTGTTTTTCCCCTCAAGTTCACTAGATATCATAAAAGTAAGGAATATCTATCTCTGACACATCTGTAGAATCTTTCAGAATGTTCGGTTTTCTTAGTTAATTCTTAAATCAGATTTTGAAATGTTTTTTCCTTCTAGAACAGTACCACTACTAAAGGACATATTAGAGCTGTTAATGATGGGTCTACTGTATAAGGCTTATTACATGCTACAAAGTGTAGAGCTCTCAACTGAATGAGATTCCTAAATTAAACCTCCTGGGACACCTCCCCCCACACCAATAGTGAGCTCCAGATAGATAAGTTTAATTTGGTTTCTGGTTTCATGTGATAAATGTTGTTTCCACTTACTTTGAATTCTGTGATGAACTGTGTGCTTTATTCATCTACTTAGGTACATATACAGATACATACATAAACTGTTGTCAGTTATGATCTAAACTTAGCTATGGTAGAAGTAAAAGGCTAGTACATTAAACAATGATAATGAGCCAACTCATACTGTTATTCCAACCCCTCTGCTAGACATTTACATTTTCTCTTAGAGTTAACTATGTTAGCATAGATGTAATAAAATAATGTAATGAATAAAATGAAAGGGGAGTTATTTGGGATTATGTTTATCTCAAAGCTAGGAAAATGGTTTTTATTACCACCTACTCAGGTTGTGCATGAAGTGACACAGAGCAAATAGAGAAACTGGGCAAAACTCGGCCCACTGACCAATATGAGAAAAAACAAACCATTTCGTAAAGTTGATAGAAAATCCAACCTGATTTACATACATTTTCTACAGAAGTTCCTAAACCACCATTTAGATATATTTCTTCATGAAGGCCTTACAGTGAAAATAGGAGATTTTGGTTTGGCAACAGTAAAATCCAGATGGAGCGGATCTCAGCAGGTGGAGCAGCCTTCTGGTTCAATCTTCTGGATGGTAAGAAAAATATTTGAATTTTTAAAAAAATATTTTGTCTTATTTTTGTGCAAATTCAAACTTCTTTGTCAATTGGAGAATAATGTGATTCAAACTGTATTTACAAAGTAATATTAACATTTTTTTAACAACAATATGAAAAATTATATCATAATAAAACAGAGGGCAATTGCAAATATGTATATTATATATATATATTGTTGTGGTTAATTACTTAATTGTCTAGTCCAGGGGTGGGGAACCTTTTTGTTGCCAAGGGCCTGATGGTGAACCTTTTTGTTGCCAAGGGCCTGATGGTGGCCCTGGCGGCGGGCAGGGATTCGGCGGCGGCACAGTTACGTGTGGGGCGGTGCCCGCCGCCGAAATGCCGCCGCTGTTTCCGCCTTTTCGGCGGCACGGTTTTGCAGTGTCCGCAGGGTTCCGTGGGGCAGTAACCGCCTCCGGACTCCACCCGCCACCGAAAATGGGCAGACGGCGGCAGGGTTTCGGCGGCGCGCACTTCCCGCCCGCCCGCGGGCCGGATCAAATTCTTTCACGGGCCGGATCCGGCCCGCGGGCCGGAGGTTCCCCACCCCTGGTCTAGTCAAAGGTACTTTGTTGTTCCAAAGCATGTACATTTCTTTGGGTACTTGGTCTCCTTACCCTGGAGACATGGGTGCAGTGTGTTTCCTTGTTTTGGGTGCCTATTTCTGAGAGTGTTTTACCAGCATAGAGCAAATACTGCCATGTCAATCCTGTAACTGTCATTTTTAAAAGATGGTTTTGACAGGATAGCAAAATATTTGCTCTGCTTGGAGGTTTGAAAGTGTCAAAATTCTTTAGAACCGATTTGGCATTTTGCTTGTATTGTGCTTCAAAATAAATACTTAAAAAAAGATATCATCGAATCATCTGGCACATCAGGTTCCAGTAAACTTCAGCCATAGAACAAAAAAATTAATTATTCTAATTTTAAGAATTAAATATTCTGATTATTAAAAGCTATTCATTTTTATTCCTTTGGTTGATGGGATTTTTAAAAACATTTCTAAAATCCTGAGTGTTGCTGGATTAGTATTTTATTGTGTTTCTGTAAAGCCCCTGCAGTGATTTTGTTGGCAATGCTTAAAAATATCATTCTAGATTACTTTGAGTAAATAAGTGTTTTTTACTTCTCAGCCAATATGATCTTTCAGTTAACTCTCAAGAAACATCCTGTCCTACTATACGGATACTTTTTTTATAAAGCTACTCATGGGCAATCCCTGTTGCTAGTATGCATACTTGTTGCATATTCTTGTAATGTATGTTCCTACTGCATACATTTAATATAGTAGACTTAGCATGAAGGACATGAAATTTCTGTGTTTCCCAACTCAGAATCTATGGAGTATATTTGTTTTGACTTTTTATTAAATTGGAAAAAAAAATCTGAAACTCTTGGCGGGAGTAACTCGTGTATAACTTACTGTACCTTTGAAAGAAGGTTACACACTATGGGGGAAATAGCCAAATGTATCCTCCTTTGACGCTCTGTTTACTACTTAAATGCATTTTGCTAATACATCTGTTTAGTTTCCCCTATTTGTTCTTGCAATGAAGTTGTAAGGCTGTGTGTGAAAGATATGATATTGCCACCCATACATGGTGGTTTCATTGGTGAATCAGTGAACTGTGGAAGCATGAGTGCTTATTAATGTATACATCTTGACTAATGGCAAGAGAGAATTAGAAACAATAGTAAAGTGAATCACTTTAAATATTCTGTCTCAAATATGAAATTACCTATTTACACAGCTCCTATGTTAGGTTGTATCAGTCAGTTCACTTAATTCTGATTCATGGCTCTAGTCATTTTCTTATTTTTTCCAATGTTTGCTACTTGTATACACTGCTTTCTAACAAACTGAAACCAATAAATGCATCTTTTTAAAAGAAAAGATCATTCCAATTCTTGTTAGCACTAGAGACCAAAACTAACCTTGTGTCAATAGCTGATATATGAGGACTCTTGTAGCATGTATTGACAGAAGAAAGTATAATTAACACTGTATAAGAATCTCAGACTTCAGTTAAGATTCCTGTCTGTAGAACTAGGATATAGAATAGTAAGTATTGGGTTTTTTCTTTTATATAAACAAGAGTAACAAAACCTTGTGAAGTCTTTCTCTACCATTAAATGCCAGTTCTAATGAAATAAAGACAAAGATGTTAAAGAAATATTAAGTTTGAAACTTACAAGTGAAGAACAGAAATTAAGGCTTCCTGTCTATCCTTCTACTTCGAGTGATTGCTCATGTCCATTCCAATATAGGGTGAGTGCACGCCACCATGCACTGGTTCCTGGAACTTTTTTCCCCTTAGCAGACCCCGTAGGGTCGGCTTAGGTGCCCCCTGGAGTACCGCACTCATGCAACGGTATATGAGGCACCGCCGACCCTACGGGCCCTTAGTTCCTTCTTTCCGCCCGTGACGGTTGCTGGAACGTCTCTTGCCTCTCGCAAGTAGCATTTCCCTTACTGAACTTTGTTATCGTGGTTTGATTAGTTAAGTGTTAAGTATAGTGTTAAGTAGTGAGTTAAGTTAGTTAGCATTAGAATAGAAGCCCTTAAGGGCTTAAGGCCGGGCCATGCCCGGCTCACCTGGTTTTAAGTCTTGCGCCGCTTGCAGCAAGCCCCTTCCAGTGAGTGACCCTCACGATCGCTGCCTCAAGTGTCTGGGGGAGCAGCATCGGAGGGACAAATGCAAGATCTGTAAAGTCTTCAAGCTGAGGACTCAGAAGGAGCGGGATATTCAGCTGAAGGCTATTCTGATGGAGGCGGTGCTCCGACCAGCCTCCAAACCGCTGTGTTCCACCTCGGCACCGAGCATCCCCGGTGCCGAAGAAGAAACTGTGCCAGGGCATGGAGCACGAAGGTGCACCAGCCACAGCCTGTTGAGCTTGCTCCGGAGCCTGCATCTCCATGCAGAGAGCCTCCCCTGACTCCTGCAGGTGGGGGAGCGCCCCTGCAAGGTCCGTCGACACCGGAGGCTTTCCACGCGGCACGGGCCTTAATGGCCATGCCCACGCCTCCATCTTGTCCCCTCGGCCGAGGGAGAGAGGGCTGGTGTCCCGGGGTAAACCCGCACTAAGTGCCCCTGGTGGATGGTCGAGACCCCCGTCAGGGGCGAAGTCTCCCTGCAGACAGCCAGAGAGGGTAGAGCATGGCACTGGAGCATAGCACTGGAGGCATCGCGCTCGAGGCGGCACCGTTCCAAGACCGCCTCGCGCAGTGGTCGCAGCTCTCCTGCACCCCGGCACCGAACCCTTCGCCCGCGTGGTACCGGACTCGATCTCCGGCACGGAGCCCAGCACCGAAAGACCCGGTCACTTCAACCTGTCGCAGATCTCGGTCTTCAGCGTTGGGCTCGGCACCGAGATGCCATGGACGGCACTTTTCCTGGTCCCCGAAGGGCAAACGGTGCCGGAAGTCCTCGGTGCTGAGGCGGAGGGCGACGGCATCCAGCTTGTCGGGGTGTGCGTCCTCCTGTCGGCACCGCTCGCAGCGGTACTGGCACTGGTCATCTAGAGGCTGGTCCCCGACTAAACGCAATAAAATCCGGAGAAGGGATCGTCGGCACCGGTCCAGCAGCTCTGGGTCCTGGAAAGATAAGGATACCCACTGCCTTCAAGACACTACGCAGCCGGTACTGATGCCGGCACCGGGGTGGCTGCAAGGTCCCTGGCAGTGGCCTTATTGGAGCCCATGGGGGGCACAGATGGGACAAGGAACTGTGTCAGTCCCATCCTCAGTGGCACAGCTGGTGCCCCCCCCACCTAGCCAACAGACTAAGGGTCATTCCTCAGAGGAGGAATCAGATCCAGAGGAGGGACCCTCCGCGGGGCCCCCTCAACAATCCTCCTCCTCTCCAGATGAGGCGGCTGCTAGAGACTACAGGGCGCCCCTACCAGACTTCAAGGTGCACCAGGAGCTCCTGAAAAGGGTGGCCTCTAACCTTAATATAGAACTTAAGGAACTATCAGAGGAGGAGGACCCCCTCTTCGGTGTTGTTGGGTCAGCGGGACCATCAAGGGTGGTCCTACCCGTACATGACAGGGTCCTTAAGCTGGCCAAGGCCCTGTGGCAAACCCCTGCCTTGGTTGCCGCCACATCCAAGGGCGCCGAGAAAAAATACTATGTCCCGGCAGAGGGATTTGAGTTTTTGGTTACCCACCTGTCCCTGGGGACCCTGGTGGTGGATGCGGCAAACCAGAGGGACAGGCAAGGTGGCCACGGCACCACTCCCAAAAATAAAGACAATAAAAAACTAGATTTATTTGGGAGGAAGGTGTACTCCACCGGGGCATTGCAGTTCTGCATTGCGAATCACCAAGCCCTCTTCGGACGTTACAACCTTAATCTCTGGGACTCCATGCGGCGATTTGCAGAGAGGTTGCGACGGACTTTGCCATGGTCCTTGAAGAGGGCATCACGGTGGCAGGGGCGGCGCTGCAAACTGTGATGCAGCAGACACCGCTAGCAAAGCCATCTTAAGGATTTGCGAGCCACGCTCCGTTCCTTGGGACTCTACACTCCCCAGGCCTCGAGGTGTAAGTCTTGGCCGCAGCCCCAACGCCAGACACAGCCACAGCCTAGGCCATTGCCTAGACCCTTTCAGCCCGGTAGGGGCCGAGAAAGGAGCAGGGGGCTCGGGCGACATAACTGTTCCAACTCGTCTGCAGTCTCCCAACAAAGACCCTCTAAGGGCACCAACCATAAGAAGCAATTTTGATGGTGCGCCTGAGGGTGGCTCCACTCTCTCTCTCCTGGATCCGCCCCTTCCATTCTCAGACAGGCTGAGACCCTTCTATGATGAGTGGCAGAATATCACCTCAGACCGTTGGGTCCTCGGCGTAGTTCTCCGGGGATATGCTTTTCAATTCACGGCTTTTCCTCCAAACTCTCTCCTCTCTCCCCCCCCTTCAGGGACCCCTCTCACGAGCAACTCCTTTTGCAGGAGGTGAATACCCTCCTTCTCCTGGGGGCGGTGGAAGTGGTTCCTCCGCAAGAAATAGGGAGGGGATTCTACTCCAGGTACTTTCTCATCCCCAAAGCAAAAGGGGGCCTGAGACCCATATTAGATCTCCGCCGACTGACCAAGTTTATCAGGTGTCTCAGGTTTCGCATGGTCTCCCTAGCCTCCATTATCCCTGCTCTGGATCCAGGAGATTGGTATGCCGCCCTTGATTTGAAGGATGCGTACTTTCATATTTCCATCCTTCCCAGCCACAGGCACTTCCTCAGGTTTATGGTAGCTGGCTGCCATTACCAATTCTCGGCCCTGCCCTTTGGCCTCTCGTCCACCCCCAGGGTGTTTACCAAGAGTATGGCGGTAGTGGTGGCCCACTTGTGCTGCAGAGGGGTGCAGATTTTCCCGTACCTGGACAACAAGCTGATCTGGGGCAGGTCCAGGTCCCACATTCAGAACAGCGTATCCCTCACCTGTGCGACATGTACCAAACTGGGGCTGCTCATAAACAAGCATAAGTCCACTCTTATCCTGGTGCAACGCATAGAGTTCATTGGGGCCACCCTGGACGCTCTCCAGGCCAGAGCCTTCCTCCCGCAGCCTTGGTTCGTGGCTATCACTGCGATTATCGCCCAGCTACTCAGGTGCCCCATGACAACAGCCAGGCACTGCCTGCAGCTGTTAGGGCACATGGCGGCCTGCACATATGTGGTGAGGCTGGCTCGCCTCAAATTCAGGCCGCTCCAGGCATGGTTAGCCTCGGTGTATGCACCGATCAGACACCCCTTGAACAGGGTGGTCAGGATACCCCAGGGGTCCTATCCTCAGTGAACTGGTGGAGGACTGCCAGGGAGGTGTTGAAAGGAGTTCCTTTCAGGGATCTGGCCCCATCAGTCACCCTGATCTCAGACACTTCAGACGTAGGGTGGGGAGCCCACATCAGTGCTGACCTGAGCACCCAGGGGCTGTGGTTGGAGGAGGAGAAGAGCCTTCATATCAATGTAAGAGAGCTCAGGGCAGTCAGGTTGGCCTGCAGGGTGTTCCTCAGATTCCTGAGGGGCAGGATGGTTCAGGTCCTGACGAACAATACAACGGCCGTGTTTTACGTGAACAGGCAGGAGGGAGTGTGCTCCTCGGCTCTCTGCCAGGAGGCCATTCGACTGTGGGACTTTGCAGTGAGGCACGACTTTCATTTATCTGCCTCTCACCTCCCGGGGGTCAGGAACGATGAGGCGGACCGTCTCAGCAGGTTGTTTCTACCCCGCCACGACTGGTCCCTGCACCCAGAAGTGGTGACTTTTATTTTCCACAAGTGGGGTGTTCCACAACTGGACCTGTTTGTGTAGTCCTGGAACAAGAAGTGGCCGAGGTTCTGTTCGCTCCGGGGTTGCGAGCTGGGCTCCATCTCCGATGCATTCCTCATAGATTGGAAGGGGACCCTCATGTACGCGTTTCCCCCCATTCCGCTCCTGTCCAAGGTCCTCTTGAAAATCAAGAGGGAAAGAGCGGACATGATACTCATTGTCTCAGCCTGGCCGAGACAGCACTGGTACAGTATCCTGCTGGACCTGTCGATCGCCCTGCCAGTGGAGCTCCTGAGGTGTCATGACCTGCTGTCCCAGGACCAAGGTCGGCTGCTCCACCCAGACCTGGACTCCCTCCACCTGACGGCCTGGAGGCTCTGTGGCTGATGGAGGGGGAGAGAGCCTGCTCGGCGCAGGTCCAACAAATTCTGCTGGGCAGCAGGCAACCTTCCACACAGGTCGTGTACCGGACCAAGTGGAGACGGTTTACCTGCTGGGCGGAGTCCTGGGGCATCCCGCCGAGCTGCTCGCCTATCCAGGCGATCCTGGAATATCTTCTCCATCTGAAACTCCAGGGTTTAGTGTTAGCCGCCAGGTGGACTTTCAGGGAGGCTATCTCAGCTTTCCACCAGCTGCTAAAGGGGAGATCTCTGTTCTCCCACCTCATGTCAGTCAGGTTCCTCAAGGGGATGAAGAGGCTTTACCTGCAGGTCCGTGACCCGGTGCCTCCCTGGGATCTAAACCTGGTCCTTTCCAGGCTAACGGGGCTCCCCTTTGAGCCCATGGCTACATGCCAGCTGCTCGTCCTGTCTTGGAAGGTAGCCTTTCTGGTGACCATTACCTCGACTAGAAGGGTTTCTGAGATTAGAGGATTGACCTCGGAGCCCCCCTACACGGTGTTTTACAAAGATAAGGTGCGGTTGAGACCCCATCCAGCCTTCCTGCCTAAGGTGGTCTCCCAGTTCCACTATCACCAAGATATCTTCCTCCCTGTGTTCTTTCCAAAACCGCATGGGTTGGAGGAGGAGCGGAGATGGCACTTGCTGGATGTCAGACGGGCCCTAGCATACTACGACAGGACAAAGCCCTTCCGGAAGTCAACGCAACTCTTGGTTGCAGTGGCGGACCGGATGAAAGGCTCACCTGTCTCCACCCAGCGCATCTCCGCGTGGATCACCTCCTGCATTAAGTGCTGCTACGAGCAGGTGAATGTACCGCTTCCAGGGGCTGTTTCAGCACACTCAACCAGAACCCAGGCCTCGTCTGCGGCCTTCCTGGAGACGGTGCCCCTGCAGGACATCTGCAAAGCTGCCACCTGGTCGTTGGTGCACACCTTCACGTCCCACTACACCATCATCCAGCAGGCGAGAGAGGACCGGGATTCGGCAGAGCTGTGCTGATGAGAGCAGCTCACCGATAACTCCTACCCACCTCCAAGTTTTTGCTTTTTAATCACCTATATTGGAATGGATATGAGCAATCACTCGAAGTAGAAAACAGGGTTAATTACCAGTAACTTGTTCTTCGAGATGTGTTGCTCATATCCATTCCACACCCACCCTCCGTCCCCGCTGTCGGAGTCGGCAGAAAGAAGGGACTGAGGGCCTGTAGAGTCGGCGGTGCCTCATATACCGCGGCCTGAGCGCAGTACTCCAAGGGGTGCCTAAGCCGACCCTACAGGGTTCTGCTAAGGGGAAAAAAGTTCTGGGAACCAGTGCACAGTGACGTGCACTAACCTATACTGGAATGGATATGAGCAACACATCTCGAAGAACAACAGTTACTGGTAAGTAACCCTGTTTTCTTTGAGATAGTTGTCCCTGTGGGTGCTCCACTGCCCTCCTGCCTCCCCTCTACTTTGGAGTTTTCATGATATGTACTCTGTGGTAGAGAGAGAACCAAGGGGGGAGGGGAGGTTGTTCGTACAGCACTATGTAACCGCCTGAGGCGGCACAAGATAGGAACAGCGCATGTGTGGCCGAACCAGGCACTGCTGCTGCAAATCTCCGATTACAGGCACAGGGGTGCATGAACACCTGAAGTGGAGCACCCACAGGGACAATCATCTCAAAGAACCTGTTACTGTACAGGGTGAGTAACATTCTCTTTTACACTTCCTTAAACATAGAAGACGTGTGCCCTGGATTTTTTATTAAACCTATACAGGTTAGGCTTTTGTATGCTCTTGGTATATCCTGTCTTGTGTTTTTCAGTCAATCAAAACAGCAAGATTGTGAAGATGGAGAGTTCCCCCTTCCTTTAAATAGCTTTTAATATGTGAACTGCTGTATTGCATATCAAATTTACAAATAAAATACAAATAATTTGTATGAGACAGTTATTGCTCTGGCATTGGAAAGTGCACGTGGTATGACTTAATTTTGAATGAGGATTTGCAGTCACATCAGGACTTCAAGATAGTACAGTTTTGCCTTCTCTGAGATTATGGTCCAATACTTCATGGTTTGCTATATTTCAATGTTCCTTTCCAAAACCGAACTCTTACTATACTATAATGTTTTGACACTTAAACTCCTTGTGTTAAATACATATGTATTATCTGTCTTGTCTTTGATTCAAGTCCTACATTTGTCATGCCCTGTATTAATTTTAATGCTAAATACGTATGTTCATAGCATCAAGAACTTGACTAAAGAGCCCCAAAGAATAAGGTACTACAATGATGGGCACTATAGAAAACCAATAGAATATGGCTGAACACTTAAGATTGGCAAATTTTGGCACTTAAGAGTTTTAACTTTAATAATTAAAGAGCAGGGATTAAATGCAGTTTTCTTTAGCATCTGTCTTCCACCTGATATCTGTTTTCTCATAAACATTTCAGTTTTTTAAATTGATAAGTTTAAATTAGTTTTAGGAAATAAATATATTACACAAAAGAAAAGGGGGGAGGAAAGCTTTTATAAAGCATTGAATTTTTGGTACAATTCCCGTTTGCTATTATGTTTTAGATTATTTGTGTACTTATCTTTCATAAACAAATCTTAGCCAAGCATCCTTGTATTCTTAATAAACATTTCCTGTTTTTTTCCTCAAAACACAAATATGGAGTAACAATGAAGACTTCCAGCCCATGTCAACACCAAGAGCTTACGTTTAAAGTAACACTTGCAAGTAGTTGTCTAGTACTAAAATGCAGGACTGTTAAAATGTGTTAATTAAAAGTCAATAAATAGTTTTTGATTGAGTTTAAACTGTTCTTGTGCATTGTGAATATTGCAACATTGTCATAGAACATAATCTAGAAAATGATGCTGACCAATTTTTTTTCATTGTCAAAACTGAATGAAGGTTTTTTTTTTGTTTGTTTGTTTTTTTTTCTTTTTTTTTTAAAAAGAGGCGAATATAAATGGGGAAAGTGAAATACTCTTTTGAAATGTTTCAAAATGTAAAAAACTTTTTTTGTATATTTTTCAAATTCCTTTTTATCTAATAATGACATTTATTATTAAAGCAGCATTTCCCAACCGGTGTGCCATCAGGCCTGAGCAGGGGTGCCATGGAATTTTTTGAAAAACTACTTGAAGAGTTCTGGATTGGCTCATGAATAATCATGAGTTCATTTGGAGACTATATGGGGATGGGCCTCAAAATAATTAAAGGTATCAAGGTGTGCCATGGCAGAAAAAAGGTTGGGAACCACTGTATTAAAGGGTCGCTACAATATTTGTATTTAGTGCTCTTTGGAACTCTTAGTTTGATTTTTGACATATTTGACAAGTTATTCCGATAAGATTTCTTTTGCTAGATTTCATTTTATGAAGGAAAGACGTAAGACTGAATTTCTAACACTGGCAACTCCAAGGTCTGTTGTTTGAAATTTCCCTTTCAATTTGGCTTAGACTTTACAGAACACCAGCAGAGTAAATTTTCTAAACTTTCCTATAGGACTTAAGTTCAATTCAAATATCTATTCTGATTATTTTGCTTCTGAACCAGTAGTTATATTCTAGCAAATTCTCAGCCAAGAAGCATTACTTACAACTCTCTTGCAGGAGCTGAAAACAGTTTATGTATAAAGGGCCCAATTTAGGGCTGAATCATGCTCCTGTTGATAGCAGTGAAAGTGGGAACAAGCCCTTACTGAGATTTTATTGTTGCTGTCACAACTGCAATGGTCTGTGTAATTAAAGAATCTGAAAGGACTCTTAGGAACGGAAATACCTGACTTTGATTTTAGTGGCAAAAGACCAAATGCTTTGGTTTCTGCATATATAGTCCAATTGAACCACACATGCTTAGAAACTGATATAGCAGAGAAGAAACACTTGATGGAAAAAGATTTTTCTCTGTCACTGTAGAGAAATTTACAAGTGTGAATGTGGCTTTTCAGACTTTGTGACTTGGGGCCAAAATTTGGATAGTTCCTTATTCTTATTTCAGACTGTCTACAGATTCAGGAAGACAGCACTATATGGATGAATTTGGTTCACACTTGGAACATTATCTTTGCAACCATAAGATTAGAAACATGAAAGTTTAGGTTATGCAGCAACTTCTGGTAGGTCCTTATTACCAAAGAAAAGTGTCCTACTTGCTGTTGGCAAGTGGATTTGTCAAGCAAGCCCAGTTGAGAAAGCAAGTTATACAGATAAAGACTGTGGTACTTGTAGAGCATACAGTTTTTAATATTAATGTACATTACCCCTTAGATACTCTCGTTAAAGAACTTTTAGAATTAAATACAGACATATGTAGATTTGTATGACTTTCTGGATTTATTCATTAATGAATAACTTCACAGTATTTTTAGTAAACCTGATTGAATGTTTTCCACAGAGTAGAGGGCTGCATTCATTAATATAGAGCCTGATATGCTTGGTTTGGTAGCCTCCACTATTGTAAAGCCTATAGGCAGTTGTGGCCTGCACTTTGACTGTCTCTGTTGTCAAGACTCATGAAATGTCAGTATTCCTGTGTGGTTTTTTGTTGTACCAACATTCTTAAGGGGCCAGATTCATCCTTGGTGTGTATTAGGTGAGACCTGCCCTTCCATTGAGGAATATTGTTGTTTATATCTGTTCCTACAATATTGGCCTTTTGTAGTGACATGACAATTTTTCTGAGCAGTAATATCTATTTTGCCACTTTTACACATTGCTGTGGAATTTTGGAATCATTCCCTGTTGTGTGTGTCTGTGGTAGGAAGAAACATTCAAACATAGAGATAAACATAATCTGTACCTCCAAAGGACAAACTTCAAAATATTTCAGTGTGTCTCACCTACACAAATACACATTAAAAACACATTTAAATGTTTGTTTATAATGTGTCCTTTGCCTTTATATTATCATTAGGAGTCTGCTTATTTGCAGCTGCAGAATTCACATTTGCCACAAAATTCTGCCACAGAATCTAAGATGTGGATGTGTTGGTTTTAAACATTAAAAACATTTCTAGTTCTTATGATTGTGAAGAAAATCCAGAAAACTTGAATGGAGTATAAACCAATACTGTTGTATTTGAGGCTGCAAACCACCTGAAACAATAGCTCTAAGAATTTTGAATTGCCCCATTCATCTCAACAGATTGTTAACTCAGAACATAAAAAAATGACGAGGTGGAAACATAAGTTAATGTGTCAATACTACAATTCCAAATAGCTTCATACTCCTTTCCAAGTGTGAAAAGCTCCAACTTTCCTAATTCTGGTGACAAATTCTATAATGCAGTTAATGCAAAAATACCTGTGTGGATATTGTGGAGGCATCTTGGGCTCTCTGAAGTCCACCTGACCACCCCCTCCTCCCCCCCAGGGTCTAAGTTCAGGTGATTAGCCTGAGTCTCTGCTTGATCCACAGCAGCCACATTGCTATTTTTAGCATGCTTGCTCACAACCCGCTAGCGTGAGTCTGTCTACCTGGACTGGCAGGCTCAATTCCAGCTACAACCTTACACATACCCTATTTGGCTCCCCACTTCCCTTCCCCAGACAACAAAAAAGTTGTTTGATAGAATGTTTCTGAAGATGTCGTTCAAGGAAAACTATTTTAATGTCTAGGTTTACTAGAGCAGAATCTTTCAGCAGTGACTTTTTTTCATCCGTTTCTGGCTGCATTTGTCAGAGCACAAGCTGATTTTATTGTTTAGTATTCCATCTGTGTTTTTTTAACCCTAACTTTACATTCTATTACATACATTTTTGCTTTGTTAAATATTTGTAATATAAATTCTACTAGGGAATAAAAGTGTGCTAATTATATCAACTGCTGATATGTGAATAGGGATACATGTAGTTGTAGAGAAGCCATATATTGAGGGTATTTGTCATCATGAAAAAAGAATTTGAGCTTTGATAAGTTAGTCAACTGAAAATCTCATTTCTGAAACTTGTATGCCTACATTTATTGCAAATAACACATTCAATGATTATACCTGAAAGAGATTGGTGGTGATGGGAGAAGACAGTTTCTTTAGTCTGTTAACTTTCTGCTTTCCTGACACAAAAAAATGCACAAAAACCTTGAAATCTTTTGAAACAGAATTTAAACTGTCTTCCCCCCAAACTCCTCCCACACACTCTTGTGTGTGTGTCATATTTAGAGGGTAGATGGTATAAAACCTAAAATGAGTCAGTTTAAAAACATTCAGATTGTGTTCCTTTTATATATAGCGCCCAGTGCTCTCTGGCATCAGGGTGTTAACACAAAAAGACAGTTTCTATCCTGGGAATCCACTCTTCCGTCAGGCTTGGAATTACTGAATTTTCTGCCTTTTTTTCCCCCGAGTCTTGGAGGCTGGTATGTGGTGGTTCTTTCCTCCAACCCCCTTTAAGAACAAGTATAAAGACCAGTACCTAAGAATCACACAACACAAGCTCTAATGCTGTTAGCTTTTTGTGTCTTAATTGCTCATTTAAAAACTTTCTTAAAATGTAACATTGTGTTTATATGAAAAAACTAAAAGAAAAGCAAGATTAGGTAAAGTACAAAGATGTGTTTGGCTTCCTCAGGAAATGTGGGCTTATTATTTTAGTCCATGTCCACTGTTGGGAAAACTTCTTTATCACTTCACTTGCTCAGTTGTTTTAAAAGGCTAGTAAAATATGCTGAGACTTTTTAAAAAGCATTATGTTCTTTTCTGATCCCGTCTGAGCATTGTATGTGCATGTATGTTAATATTAGAAAACACGTATGTTTGTGGCAAAGTGAGGAATGTTGCAGAGATGGTTTTTATTTTTGTTCTTTCATTTGCCTGTCTGGACATCAGGACCTTTGTGGATTTACTGAAACCATGCACAGGCTGCCCTTCTTTTCAATGAAGCAGATTTCTCTTTCTGTCTTATTGGTTATTTTTGTTTATAAATTGACAGTGATGGAAGTGAGCTAGTGGTTATGCTTCATTTTGCCACTTCACACACACAACAGTATACTATGAGTAAGAACAGTAAATATTTTACCTAATGGTAAATGGATACATGTGAATGTTGCTTCTCTATTAATTATTATCCAATGTAGTGGGTTTGATCCATTGTGGATTAAATGAAATGGTTACCAAAAACTATTGTAGCCATAGCCATTTTAAAAATTCTTTACTAGAATACAGAGTTAACAACTTACCCTGTGTTTTACGCTAATGTGTTTTAATTCCAGCTAATATAGCTGTTAATTTGTTGGGTTTTTTTAAAGGCACCAGAGGTCATCCGGATGCAGGATAATAACCCATTTAGTTTTCAATCAGATGTCTACTCCTATGGAATAGTATTATATGAACTGATGACAGGAGAACTGCCATACTCCCATATTAACAACCGAGATCAGGTGAGGAACATTCAGCTTTGGTATATAATCCAATGTATTTCTGGAGAATATGCAGTCTGTTTACTGAATGTATGCAAGTGTTTACATTTTATGTTTATAACTTGTATTAGAATTTTCCCTGGGACATAGTTTATGTAGACATAATAATGCAATAAATCCTCTTAAATTAATACCAGCAGTGTCAATGATGCACATCTGGCCACGTCATTTTTTTCATTACACAAAGGGATTCTACGTGAGTTTGTATAGAAGGTGCCATCTTTATATATCTTAGAGATAGATGTGTATGGTTAGAACCTATTAAGCATCTATTCAATGGACAGTGTGCTTCCTGGTATACCAGTACTTTGTAAAGTTCTCTGTGGATCAAGTGATAAGTATTATATTTTATTAGAGAAGTAAAGTCGTAGCAGAGTGCTGTAGTGAACTAACATACTGCTATTGAATCTTTGTAGAGAAGTAAGAAATTCTCTGTCAGTTATGGATGGGCTTTATGGCCTAATGAAGTTCTAGTTTGAGCCTATTTATAAAGGAATGAATTTTATTAATTTAGTTGTCAAGATTTTCTACCATGAGGGTAACACATTAATATCTACAAATTTTGACACTTTGGAACTATCCTGAAATTTACTGAATTGAAAACAAATTAGTTTAAAAAAATCTCTCTTCCTGAATATTTTGCTAAATTCAAATGTAGTATTAATTAATGGATACGTTTCTCTTGATAATCTGCGCTTGCAGTGTGGACGTGAACTCATAGGCCAACCTTATATCTAGTGTCTTTTGATCTGAGATGTCTTTTTGAACCTTTAGTAATGAGTAATGGAAGAAAACTAGTTAAACTGTTGGCTAAAAAGATCTAGAATGTCTGAGTCCATATTCCAAAGTACAGGATGGCCACATTTGTTACCCTTCAGAGAAATTGTAACTACTTTGAATGTCACCTGAGAAGTAGCAAATTAGAGAACATTAAATTCTCAGTATGCCATTATACTTGAATTGTGTGGACACTTTGAACATCCATCCCTGTTGTAAAAATTGATGCATCAAAGGTATTAACATGGTTGTCTTGATACCATTCAAATAAATACCAATATTTATTTCTGAAATGAATGGAATATTTCCCAATGTACTGTAGGAGGACTCTTACTTCTGTGACTTTATTTAATGTTAGGCAATTAGTTTCCTCTTTGGGAACTTTAGTGGTTTTGAGATATATTTAAGTGTGGTACAGTTGTTGGAATATTTTTATTAAGCTATATATACATACCAAATCCTGAGTTATAACATTATCTTAACCTGAGCCAAGATAGCACTAGTCTGTTAGCCAGCTAGATCACATCGGTAAGGTTCATGAAAACCTGGGTAACATTATTGCTAAATCCGAGAAGTAGATATTCTGCTAATCAAGAAGGAACAAAAACTGCAGACACTTTTGCATGTTAGTTCTCAGTCTAAGAAAACTGAAGCTTATCTTAAGAAAAAACTTCCTTCACCGCTAAACATTGTAAGAGGCCTCCTTCCACTTTATAGCCCCCATGTAAATGGACATGTGTTCTGATAAGAAATTTTAATTAAACATAATACTGTTTTGTGTTGATCAGTCAAAATGTATTGGTAGATAAAACAGTAATGTCATATGAGTTGGACACTTACTGGCTGGGTTTAGGATTCTTTGTCACTTGAATCTTCAACTCTAGCAAGTTATTTGTCAGGAAATGCTCTAGAATCTGGCCTTGTTGCTATTATCAATTATATAAAAATTAATACATGAAGAAATTATGAACTAGCTATGTAGTGTCACTTAGCTTTTAGACTGGCAGTGTCATTCAATGGGAAAGCAGGACAACAGTTTGTTTATTAATTTTGATATTTGAATACAGTAGAGCCTGCTGCTGTCTCTTTGCCTTCAGTACTTCCACATTAAAGAGTAAATTAAAGGGCAGTGAAATAATTCACACCATTGATATACAGGTTATCTGTGTTTGTGCCTCCTTGTTTAGATCATTTTTATGGTTGGTCGAGGTTATGCATCCCCAGATCTCAGTAAACTGTACAAGAACTGTCCCAAAGCTATGAAGAGGCTTGTAGCAGATTGTGTGAAGAAAGTTAAGGAAGAAAGACCTCTATTTCCACAGGTAGGAGTCTATTTTTTTATCCATCTTGATTTTTAAAGTCCTAGAAATATCCATTGCATATTCTCTGCTTCACAGAAGGACTCTGTAGAAATAATAATATTAAGACTATGAAGTTCAATAATGAAGATGGAAGACCAGTCCACTGAAAACTGAGGGATAGCACGGAAGTGCTACTTGTCTCCTATTCTTAGTATATTTTTGAGTCCTGTGCCCTGCATGAGCTTGCTTCCCTATGCACTTGACAATTAACCACCAAAGCTGCACTCAAATTTTGCAAATGTCATAAAAAGCCTCATTTTACTTATACTGACATAGATATTAATAGTTGGGCAGCATTAAAACTGTTTATTTCTGGATGACTGGCTTAATCGCATTTGAAAATTTATTATCTTGCATTAACTTTGCCAGTTTGCCTTATCCATCTGTAAATCCATTTTTTCCCTTCAGTATCACTACAAAATGAACCTGCTCTGGGTATTTTTATGAGGCCATTTTTGAGTATTTTGGCAAAGATACTTTCTCGCTCCTTCCTAACAGAAGGGTTCAGAGGTTACATTCGCTTTCCCTTACCCATTGGCAGTTTGTCTGGATTTCTTGTTTTGGCATGGATGGGATTTCATTAAAATGTCCATGTTTCGGATAAAACGTTTTTGTTAAGAGGATATTTATCTCTAAATTCTGGTTCTTAAATTCTAAGACTATTCATCTCACTTTGCAGAAATAAAATTTAGAGACACTATAAATGGCTGCTTCTTGGAGCAGCTAGTCCTGGAACTCACAATGGGAGAGGCAATTCTTGATTTAGTCCTAAATGGAACACACAATCTGGTCCAAGAGGTAACACTTGCTGAACTGCTTGGTAATAGTGACTAATTAAATTTAGCCTCCTTGTGGGGGGAAATTACCACAAAAAGCACCAATCCCAACACAGTAACATTTAACTTTTTAAAAGGGGAACTACACAAGAATGAGGACACAAGTTAGATTGAAATTAACAAGAGCAGTCAAATGGGTAAAATGCTTATAAGCAGCATAAAGACTTCTTAAAAACACTATAATGGAAGCGCAGACTAAATCTGTACCTGTAATCAAAAAAGACAATAAGATGTCCAACATGGCTAAAGAGCAGAGTAATGGAGGCTGTTAGAGGCCAAAAGGCATCCGTACCAATTGGGAAGTCAAAAACTAATGAAGAAAATAGAAAGGAGCACAAACTCTGGCAAGTAACATGTAAAAGTATAATAAAGTGGGCCAAGAAAGAATATGGGAAGAAACTTGCTTAAGATGTACTTAAAAAATATTAGTTTTTGCATCAGAAGCAGGAAGTCTGATAAAGGTGTTAGAGCACTCAAGGGAGACCAAGCCACTGCACAGAAATTAAATCAATTATTGGCATTGGTCTTCACTGCAGAGGCTGTGGAGCAGATAACCATATCAGAGCTATTCTTTCTGGTGATAGATCTGAAGTATGGTCCCAAATTGATGTCAGTGGAAGAGGTTTTAAAACTAACAGATAAACAGAACAGTAGCAAATCACCAGAACCAGTTGGTGTTCACCCAAGAGTTCTGAAGGAATTCAAATATAAAATTGCAGAACAACTAACTGTAGCACATAACTTATCACTGAAATCAGCCTCTGTACCAGATGACTGGAAGGTAGCTAATGTAATGCAGATTTTTAAAAAGAGAAGAGATTTTGGCAATTACAGGCTGATGAGCTCAACTTTAGAACCTGGAGAATTAGTAGAAACTGTAATAAAGAACAGAATTGTCAGATAAACATGATTTTTTGGGGAAGAGTCAGCACAGCTTTTGTAAAGGGAAGTTATGCTTCACCAATCTATTAGTATTCAAGGGAGTCTACAAGCATGTGGATAAGGGTGATCCCTATGATTTCAGTTGACTTTCTGAATGTCATTGACAAGGTCCCTCACCAAAGGCTCTTAAGCAAGCTAAGCAGCCATGGGATAAGAGGGAAGGCCCTCATGGATCAGTAACTGGTTGAAAAATAAGAAACAAAGGGTAGGAACAAATGGTCAGTTTTCACAATGGAGATAGGTGAACAGCAGGGTCTCCCGAGGATCTGTATTGGGACCTGTGCTGTCCAGTATATTCATTAATGATCTGCAAATGGGAGTGAACAGAGGAGTGGCGAAGTTTGCAGATGATACAAAATTATTCAAGGTAGTTAAATCCAAAGCTGACTGCGAAGAGTTATAAAGACATCTCACAAAACTGAGTGACTGGGCAACAAAATAGCAAATGAAATTCAACGTAGATAAGTGCAAAGTAATGCATGTTGGAAAAAATAATCTGAACTATACATATACCTAAATTAGCTATTACCGCCCTGGAAAGAGATCTTGGATTCACGGTAGATTGTTCTCTGAAAACTTCTGCTCCATGTGCAGCAGCTGTCAAAATAGCTAACAGTATGTTAGGAAAGGGACAGAAAATATCATAATGCCATTATATAAATCCACGGTGCACCCACCCCTTGAATACTGTGTCCGATTCTGATTGCTACATCTCAAAAAGGATATAGTTCAATTGGAAAAGGTTCAGAGAAGGAGGGACAAAGATGATCAGGAGTATGGAACGGTTTCCATAAGAGGAGAGATGAAAAAAATTAGGGCTGTTCATCTTAGGAAAGACAACTAAGGAGAGGATATGATAGAAGTCTATAAAATCATGAATGGTGAGGGAGAAGTGTTGTTTACCGTTTCAGACAGTAAAAATACCCAGGGTGTCACCCAATGAAATTAATATGCAACAGGTTTAATACAAGCAATTGGAGGTACTTTTTTCGAACAACTAACCTGTGGAGCTCATTGTCATGGGATGTTGTAATAGCTAAAAGTATAACCGGTTTCAAAAAAGAACTAGATCAGTTCATGGACGACAGCACCATCAATGGCTATTAGCCAAAATGATCAGGGATGCAGTGCCACGCTCATGGTAACCCTAAACCTCTGACTGCCAGAAGCCAGGATTGGAAGACAGATGAATGACTCCATAATTACCCTGTTCTGTACATGCCCTCTGAAGCTCTGGTATGTGTCAATATCTGAGACCGGATACTGGGCAAGATAGACCAAGGTCTGATCCAGTTGGGCAGGTCTTATGTTCTTAATCTCTCGTATAGGAAACTTGCTGATGATCACATGGAAAAACTAAAGGAAGGAATCCCATCACCTTCTGCAATTACTCACTTAGATTTTCATTGCTATTATAACCTTTGTAGCACAGCCCTTTCAGCCTGATATGCTATGCTTTGACTATTCAAATGGCAGGTTACTGTAACTAGACAATTCTAACCAGTGTTTCAGTGAAAGCAAATTATTTATCTTGAAGGACACTCAAATCCCATAATAAACTGAGGTTTGGGATTAGAAACAGATTTTCAGGCAGGTTGTTTCTAATGGACCTTCTTGAAATAAAAGTTTCCTTTTGGTGTTCATTTTTTTCCCCAGATACTGTCTTCCATTGAATTGCTGCAACATTCTTTACCCAAAATCAACCGAAGCGCTTCTGAACCTTCTCTACATCGTGCAGCCCACACAGAAGACATAAATTCATGCACATTAACATCCACAAGACTACCCGTTTTTTAGAATTGCACGCTCTCTCTCTCTTGCTCTAACCAATAATGAGAAAGAAAAACAGTCTAGACGTTGTGCTTTTAATGCCTCAATGTACGGGATTGCAGTGCCAGCAGGATTATCTGTCTCCCAGTTTTAAGAACAAGCTGCTAAGGATTTCTACAGTTCTAATCCTACAGGGACATTGCTCCACATTGCCTTTTTCAACCATTTCTTTTATTGCGATAGAGTTAACTGAGACTGTAATAAAAAATCTATTACTATTTTTTTAATAGATGCACTTGAGCCTTATTTTCCCAAAAGCAGAAAAGATGGACATTTCTTTGGCAGTTTTGTGTCTTGATCTGATTCTGTTTAATAAACTGGTATTTTTATAGCAAGGATGGCTCAGCATTTGAGGAAAGAAATATTGTAGATTGGTGCTGTTCTTTGGATATCCTATGCCATGTGGCACTGCAAAGTTGTGGGATTTTGACTAAAACCACCACTACAAACAACACTGAGGTCAGAGAAAGAAACAAATTCTGGAAATCAGCTCCTGCGAAAAGTACTCCTGAAGGAGATGAAATCTGTTAAAACAAATTAAGACAGCACAAAAATAGTTTTGCACATAGAAGAAAAACTTCTGCAGAAGAATGGAATATATTCTGAATAGTACTGCTCAGAGAAGGAAGCTAGCACAATCTTGTTATGGTTCTCTTCAGTAACTTAAGAAGCTTTTTTGGTACTATTGACTTGTTTCTTGCAGCCCAATCAGGTATCAAGTGCGGAATGATAGGCTTTTTTGGATGAGAAAAGGCTAAATAACATTATCAGTATATTTCTGCAAAACACACAGCAACTTCAACCCATTTGAAGCTGTCTTCCGAGAGATGCACTATAAAAGAGGAAACTGAGCATATACAGTTTTTCTTGCTGATTTGGGTTTTAATTTTGTTTTTATTGATCCTGAGAAAATGCCTTTATTGTAAACCAAGGTTTCTCTGATTATCTTATTTTAATAAAATAAATTAAATTTAGGTTTAAGCTTCAGTGTCATTCTTCAGTGCAAGTATCTTACAATTCTAAGATGTCTATTTAGATGCATGTAGCTCTGCAGTCATGTGCCCATTTAGACATCAGTATCTTAAATTCTCTTGAAATTAAATTATCGCAAAAACTCTTTACGATATTGAATGCAATAGGTGACAAGTTTTCAAACACTGTGCATGTACTCTAATATGTATGTGAATGATTTATAATTAGAAGTTAGCACTTCCGAGCTTACTGTGAAGTGACACTTGGTAGCCCAGGGATTTCAAATATTTAATATGTTGACCATTTCTCCTATTTGCATAATGTCCCTAGGCAACTACAGCAGTGCTTACACATGCAAATATTAGGAATGTATTTAATTTACTTTTGGCTGTATTTATTGTCCTCTTTCAAGAAATGTGAATTATGCTATCTGCTCTGCATTTATCTTCTATCAGTCTCTCAGCTGTCAACACTGATGCATCATGTGACCAGTCAGCTAACTGCTGACTACAACCTACAGTAAAGTAGCTTAATTTCAGACTGTGGGCCAAGTCTCTAAATCTTTCTTGTTGAATAGTAGTACTGTTAATTGGTTTTGTTAGGGAAGAATGGACACTAGTTGTAGGGACCATGTATACTATGTAGGCCTTAGAGGCTATAATATGATGTTAGGCTCCTGTGTTTTCCCTACCTTAATTTCCAGTTACCCTGAAATGTACTGTCTCTTCCAGTTAAGAGGGATAACCATAGCTTACCAGTTATGCAATTCCCTATATGCTAATGATTGTGTAAATCAGACACCAACAACTATTTTTCTTTGATGTACAGTCTAGAATGCTTTAGCCTGACATGTTGTTAGCCGAAGTGGGGGAATAACTTGCTAAATCGTAGTTTTTTTGCTGTGAATTGTGCAAACCTCTGTACTCAGTTTTTCATTGTTTGCCAGCACCAAAGACCTCATCTTCTTAGTCCCATCAGATGATTAATTCCAAAGCCATCACAAAAGGGGAGAGAATGATTGAAACACAAAGCAAAGGAATCTGTCAAAGGGAGGTGGTACTTTTTTTTTAAATTTTACTCCCTGTGGATCACTAAGGTTTTTTGTTACCAGAATAAATGTCGTTCTTCCACAAAAAAGCTTTAGTTTAACATTAAAGTTGAAATAGTTTTATATAACCCTTACTGTTCATACGTTTGATTAAATTCAGCTCAATCATTCTAATGACATCCAAGCAGAATCCTAATCCACAAGATGTTATTAGTAACAAAGTATGGACTGTAAAACTTTGTTCAGTTCTACAGCTACCATTCCTTAAATATGAAATATTAGAAGAAAAAAATTCCAAGTTAGAGGATTGGAAAAATACAACCTATCCTATAACTCTGGCTTTCAAAAAGGAGTAATTTAAGTTCTAAGCCACTGAATCAATTTACTCATAACTTAATCAAATTTTAAATCTTTACCCTAAGATTAAGTGGTGTGTAAGTTGGGTCATAATCAACATTTTCCTCAAGAAGTGAAAGGCTAGACACCAACCCATGGTCCCAGCTAGCCCCTACGCAATGTATGCTGAGATGTTCTAAAGCAGATTTGAAAGCTCTTGTTTATAATGCATGGCATTGAAAATTTAGCAATAGTTGTCTAGTTTGTTTAATAAATATTACAGCATATAGCATTTCCTGCTGCCTTGCTGACAAAGGTAAATACAGAATTGTCTTGCCTAGAGGATTTCAAAATGAAAGCAAGCAAAAGCAGCCCAGTGCTGCAGTTTGATTACCTGCTCTGTTTTTAATGGGAGGAACTACTAGAAATAATGCAGATGTCCTTTCCAAAACTAATGATAATGCAGTAGAGTGCTAAAACAATAGAAAAAGTGAATGTCTGTAGATGACTGGCATGGACTTTTGGATACATTGTTAATGTTATAGTACAACATGGCTGACCATCTTAGTGAATGTGGCTGCTCTGTTCTGGCATACGTTGTTTCCTTATTTCTCCCTCCCATTGTTTTACACATGCTGTTTTTCCCAGTTTAGATTGTAATTTATGGAAGGACAGGGACTATCATTTTACTCTGTAGTTGTACAGATCTGATCCTAATTGGGGGGGCCTTTAGGCATTCAAGTAAGTAGAAAGGTAAGTGTGTCAAAGATATGCGGAGGTAGCTGCACAGGAAAAGTTTCACAGTAAGGGTGATATTACTATCTAGGTAATAGTTAATCTTATTGGAGAATGTTGTAATTTAAGGTTAGTATGCTGGGGTAGAAATGAGGGACAGCAATTCATGTTGTAACATAGTTGAAACTTAGATATTTATTTGTATAAAAAGGGTGCCTAATATTAGCATAGGAGGCTATGTAAATCTTCAGGCTTGTCCTAGGTATGGATTCAATGTGTGACAGGCTGCCTCTGAGAGGAGCAAGTGAGAGCTTTTTCTTCAAGTCATTAACTGTGTTCTTGAATACAACTCCACCTTTGGAGTTCCCTTTGCCCCTTTACTTGCACACCAAACTCTGTTTGAAAACTATTGTACTGAAGATGTTGGCTATAGTACTGGCATCATTGTTTTACTCTGTTCATTTAATCTTAAACTTTCAGCCAGACATTTTTTTGTGACATTCATACCTTGTTCGTTTTGTAAATACATTTATAGATTATCTGCAGGAATAAGATACCACAACCTGCACATAGTCAGTGAAAATTACCTTTCTCCATCAAACAATCTGCCTACATTAGAACTATGAGCAGCAAGATCATGGTCTAATAATTGTGCCTGGGCTGGCTCAGGTAATAAAGGCAGAGGGTGGGGGTAACCTGTGCAGCATTGCTTCCTAATGTGGTGCACTTTACAATGGGATTAACTTGTAACTAGGTGTATCTGAGTTGCTTTTCATAGATAAGTCAGCTAACTACTGGTGCATTTCGACCATGCAGCCTTTTACTTTTAAAAAATTAGGGAGACAAGATGGGTGAGAAAATAGTTTTAGACCCATTTCTGTTTGAAAGAGACAAGCTTTCAAGTTAACCAGAGCTCTTCAGATATTAGCTCACCCACCTTGTCTCTAATATTGTGGTTCTAATACTGCAAAGAATTAAAGATCTAGGCTTTCAGAAAGGTATGGCAGCTGGCCCTTGCTGTTTAAGAGGTAGGCTTTTCCAATTGCAAAAAAGCAAGATGGATATAAGAGACTCACGCCCCCCAAGCTTCCTTTCCAAAACCATACTGTTTTATAGATCACTAAACTTCCATCCAGTTTAGTTTTATTGAATGTTCTTTTATACAGACTATTATACCAAAGTTCTACCTGGACCTCACTAGTAAGTCACCCAGCACATTAATTTTCCTGCTTAGAAGTAAAACCTCTAAATAAATAGCTGGACTGGTACAGAAGAAAACAGAGCTTTTGTTTCTTAGTTCCCTTTATTGAGGAGCAGCAGCCTCTTCATCTGCCCCTGAGAGGTGCATGAAAAGCTCTCCGAGCTCCGTCACTTCATCTTCAGTATTGGGCATAGTCCTACTTTCTCTGTCTTCAATAAAATCCCAGAGCCGAACAGAATTGAAGAACTGTAAAAATAGATTATATTTAGCTCAGACAATTTACTTCTGAGAATGCATTAGATGTATGCAATTATATAAGTGTACAGCCTTCCTCAAAGCAGTCAGGCCAAAAATACCTGCTTTAGTTAGTGTATATTAGAAATGCTTTTCATTTAAATTATTTTGTTTTACTTTCCCTTTTTTCCTAAAATTGATAATCAAAACTCAAGCTATGCCTAAATTAAAAAAAAAAACCTACTGCCATTAACTAATCGTGTTTTGCTCAAAGTACTAAGCAGGCTGCGCCAACAGCTCTGGAAGGGAAGGTGGGACAAGGGAGCAAGACCAACAATATTTTCCACACACTAAATGTCAAATTGTGTTAGTCAGGGCAATTTCAACTATTGTCAAGTAGTTAGCTGAAGTTTTTTAGAGAATAGCTCCAGCTCTGTTTTATTTTAGTGATCAGCTGAAAGGGCTAGGTGCATTCACACACACAGCTCAAGTTCTTGAGCCTGTGTTCCAGCCTCATAAGCCAAACAATGTTAAAGGCACAAGCTAACTTAGACAGTAAGCCTGGCCTGCCCACTCAGAATATTTCCTACAATTCCCTTTGTAGATACAGCCCTGTGAGGATAACCGCTCATAGGGTGGAGTCCTGGCCTAGGCTTATGCCCCATTGAGCTAGTCTTAACTCCTGCTGCACATAAGAGCTTTGGTAAGGAAGTTAAAACAGATGAAATTAAGAATATTTTTGCAGCACAAATGGAGAAGTAGTGTAGGATCAGTCCCTCATGTGTAACTCCCACCAAAATCCAGGGAAGTGTGGACAACAGCTACAGGGGATTAGGAATTTGCTAAAGATCAGGTTTTAACTACAGGAGGAGAGATGTGTTCCCTCACTGAGCTCAGAGCTCTTGAAAAATGTAAAGAAAATTTCCACTCATTCTGGTTTTCAGACAAATTCTGCATCAGTGTCAAGTTCGAGTCAATTTTGAAAATCATGGCCTAAAAGGTGGTTTTAGAGCAAAGTTCTTTTCTTAAAGTTGCCTCTATCAAGAGAAAGTCATGCCCTGCTATGACGTGACAAGTTTATAGTCAAGTGGGGCTTTCAAGCAAATGAATGACTAAATATCTGCTTACCCGCACAGTCCCCTCACAGCTGAGTTGTTTTCGTGGTTTCTCAGGTTTGGCTCTTGTCCCGTCAGGGTAAGCATGAAGGTAAAGGCATTTTCCTCCAAATGGGCAGGTTCCCTTTCCTTGTTCAAAGTATTTGCAGGCTTTTTTCCTGAAAAAGAGGAACTAGTTCCTTAAACAATAAAAATGAAAGCTGTTTGAGTGCAGGAGAGTGAACTGAGAGAGCTTCTCCAGGGCCCTCTCTCCATTTTTCTCTTATTCTTACCACCTCCTCTCAGAAACGCACCGCAGACTGACTCATGGCACAGGTAAGCACCATCAGTTCAGTGGCTCCAGAATCAGAAAATACAGTAACTGCAGTGTCAAAGGATTTTTTAAAAGCAATGATATCTGCTCATCCCTGCAAGTACAGAACTGATCTTAGTCTCTGATGACCTACATTTAAACAGTAATCTTCAACAACATACACAAAGTAACAGAACTCGTTTAGCTGGGGAAGCCAAGTCATGACATAGCAATGATCACAGCAACCACTGAAGTAGAAAGCTAAGTGGAACAGGATAAGTCAGGTTTACTTCTTCAAAACTACAAGGACAAAAACCTTCAAGGTTATCACATTCAGTGTGTTCCTTTGGGGGAAAAAGGCATCCACGCACACTAATTGTCAGAATAAAATGAAAACAAAAAGATTTGATTGATAATCTTTGAATGTTCTAATTTATACATATTGTGGGACAAAGAGGAGACTCAGTTTATGAACTAATTGAATCTCACTGGAAAAGATGAGAAAACATGCACTTTTTTCAACACTGTAGCCAGAATAATCCTTCATCTATATTGGTCACTTAGCTGAGATCTTCCCAGCAAGGTGGAACAAGATACCTGCTTTGCTATACAAGGTAAGAGTTGCATTTCCCAGTAACACATACACCAAAAGTTGCCCTGATTTGTTTATAATTTGGTTAAAGTACATCTAAGACCTACATATCCTTTATGCACTCCAAGTCCAATGATTTCAATTGAAGTTATGTCCTGTCATCTATAAATCAGGAACATATTTCATCACAGACCTACATGAAATAAAAATGTATGAAAGCAAGTGCAACTTTTACTTTGTCCAGCAATTAATTAAAAAGGAGAAATACATGTCTGAAAGTTTGTTTTTCAAACACTAGTGGTTATACACAATCAAAGGTCAGACAGATTACTGCCAAATTGTGTCCCCCCCCCCCCCCCCCCCACTTATACAACAAGAATGTTTTTGGGAAAAATTATACTTTTTCACACACAAAAATGTATCCTGCAGTAAAACTACATTGAGCAAATCCAGAATACTGAGCGGGGTGTCAGCAGCTGCAAGTTCCAGCTCCTCTAATATTAATAGCACAGATACTGATGGGCCTGATAAATGTACACTCTAGAGAGAAACAATGTAAACAAGAAAAAGGGCATTCTCTGTAGCAAATGGTTTTACAGAGAAGGGCACAGCACTTTAAACTGATACTTTGTTAGCCTAACAGTTAACTGACTATAATGATTTTTTACAAGTCATTGATTCACTGTTTGTTCATAGACAAAAAAACCAGTCTATTGGCCTTCACGAGCTAATATTACAGATGGTATGTATTTGTCTCCTCTCCTTGCAGTCCCAGGGAGGTAACCTGATGAATGAGAGTGGCTTTTCTCCCCAATGACTAAGATTTCCAATAAGACAATTCTACAACAGATTAGTCTCTACCATATTGCAAAAAGAGAGAAAAGCCCAATCTAAATTTGCTGCTTCCTCTCTGGTTTAAATGATGATCACCATTCCACACTGCTCCAGGGAATCACTTTTTTTTTTTTAAACATTTATAGTAAGCCTTGCATTTGTCTGTGTTCTTCAGAGCATGAAAGCACTTCACTGCAATTTAAGGGAACATTCCTCAAACCTTTTCAGGGCAGAGATGGAAAAAATAGTCTCTTAAAATAGTAGGAATGCAAGTTTAGAAACATATCACTGCGCAGGCCTTTTAATTTTTGTCTCCAAGAATAAACAGTGGAAATGACAGACAATGCAGATTACTGAACAGATGTCCAACTACTCTTTCCAATACCACACTTCAGGGCTTGCTTTTCTATAGTGAAGTGGGGGGGGGAGGTGTGTGTTAAAGAAAATACATCACCTGCCTACTTCATAGACAACACACCTATTAATGTAGCCATTAAGGTTGCTCTATACATAATAAATTAAAACCCAAGGAGACAAAATTAAGGCAACCAACAGTACATGACCTCAATCCACCACCCAGAGACAGCTACTTCACCACTAGCAAAACCATCACATACCACACAAACCCCTGTGTTAACTCTGCCCCACCAGGGATATTAATTATACCTTGACTTCAGCAAAGCTTTTGATACTGTCTCTCACAGTATTCTTATCAGCAAGTTAAAGAAGTATGGGTTGGATGAAAGGACTATAAAATGGATAGAGAACTGGCTAGAGCATAGGGCTCAACGAGTAGTGATCAATGGCTCCATGTCTAGCTGGCAACCGGTCACAAGCAGAGTGCCCCAGGGGTCAGTCCTGGGGCCGGTTTTGTTTAACATCTTCATTAATGATCTGGAGGATGGGGTAGATTGCACCCTCAGCAAATTTGCGGCTGACACTAAGCTGGGGGGAGTGGTAGATACCCTGGAAGGTAGGAATAGGATACACAGTGACCTAAACAAACTGGAAGATGGGGCCAAAAGTAATCTAATGAGGTTCAACAAAGAAAAGTGCAGAGTCCTCCACTTAGGAAGGAAGAATCCCATGCACAGCTATAGACTGGGGACCGACGAGCTAGGCAACAGCTCTGCAGAAAAGGACCTGGGGGGTAACAGTGGATAAAAAGCTGGATATGAGTCAGCAGTGTGCCCTGGTTGTCAAGAAGGCTAATAGCATATTGGGCTGCATTAGGAGGGGCATTGCCAGCAGGTCACGGGAAGTGATTATTCCCCTCTATTCGGCATTGGTGAGGCCGCATTTAGAATATTGTGTCCAGTTTTGGGTCCCCCACTACAAAAAAAATGTGGACAAGTTGGAGAGAGTACAGTGGAGGGCAACAAAAATGATTAGGGGGCTGGAGCACAGGACTTATGAGGAGAGGCTGAGGGAACTAGGCTCATTTAGTCTGCAAAAGAGAAGAATGAGGGGGGATTTGATAGCAGCCTTTAACTACCTGAAAGGGGGTTCCAGGGAGGATGGGGCTAGGCTGTTCTCGGTGGTGGCAGATGACAGAACAAGGAGTAACAGTCTCAAGTTGCGGGCGGGGGGGGGGGGGTGTGTGGTCTAGGTTGGACATTAGGAAAAAGTTTTTCAGTAGGAGGGTGGTGAAGCACTGGAATGGCTTATCTAGAGAGGTGGTGGAATCTCCATCTTTAGAGGTTTTTAAGCTGAGGCTTGACAAAGCCCTGGCTGGGATGATATAGCTGAGGCTAGTCCTGCTTTGAGCAGGGGGTTGGACTAGATGACCTCCTGAGGTCCCTTCCAACTCTAATATTCTATGATCCCTGCATCCCCTTTCCCAATTTCAACCCACTCACTACCACAAACAGACCTCATACTTCTCTTATTGTCCCTTCTGGACAGTTCGGTGAAACTAGCCAGAAGATTATGGATGAGGTACAAGGTATGTACTCTTAGCCTTAACTATTCATTTCCTTTCTTTTTAGGTTTTTTATAGTTACTTTATACATGTAACATACAGTGCACTATTATGTACTAATTTCCAGACAGTGTATGTTTTAAACAGCTGGATCTTTAAACAAAGCACTAATTCCTTTTATGAAGAGCAGGGAATCATACTAAAGAGCCGGTGAAGTAGATCTACCCCTCAATCAGTTGAACTGTAGAGCTGGTTGAAATATTTTGAACAAACGCCACCATTGATAAGTGTCCTCCCTCTCCCTCCACATGATTTTTTAAAGTAAGTAGCAGCTTGCTTAAGAAATAACTAAAAAGAGTACATTTTTCAACAAAATTTGTTGGAAAAATTTTCCACCAGCTCTGCTCAGCTGATTCAGGCTGAGTCAGATAAACAATTTAATGAGAAGCAGGCTCTTCAACATATAATCTTGCAATGATTTTACATTGATGATGCAACTGAGTACTTTGTTGAAGATCTTGCTCTTCACAAACAAGCTAGTCTATTGGAGAAAATTAGGAAAAGAAAACCATGAGAGAAAATAATTGTGGATTTATAGATCAATGTTCAGTTAGTGTACATTTGTTAATTCTTTAAGACCTAACTGTAATGCAATGACTGAAGACCAGCTAAACAAGCTGTTAAGACAAGATGAGCAAGCAGAGGTAAACACATGTAATGTATTTGGCTTTACAGTAGAAAACTGGCCTTTAACTTCCTGCTTTTCATTTTCCAGGACTTGCTGCTTTCTTTTGTTCTACAACTGTTTTTTTAAACAGACAACTTTTAATGAAGAATGACTCTTTTGGAGATTACCTATTGCCAGCGGAGTTCCTTGGTTAAGAAATGGATAGGCTCATCATAAATTACTAGTAGGATTTAGTAAAATAAAATGTAAGTTAAGTTTACCCTGGTAGTATTTAATCAAAACTTTTTAAAAGATATGTTCGATTACCTCTATATTATCTGTAAGAATAGTTAATTCCTTGAGAAAAAGGACCGGGGTCAAATTCAAAACCTCATTGCTAATCTAGAGAAAACTGCTATTGAAGTGATTTACAGCACAAACTTCCAACTAAAAAGTAGGAATCTAACCATTCATATGTTAAAAATGACTTAATCATATATATATTCCAGCCAGTACACTTCATTAACCTTGGGTTAAGGCTTCAAATATCTATCTATCTATTTTTTCTGTGTGTGTGTGGTGGTGGTGGTGGACGGACGACACGGGGACAGACATGACACGCAGAGAAAGTTGTTACTCAAAAACGCAAAACAGAAGGTCTGAAAATTCAAATTAAAGGCAAACCAAAAAACGTTAAACTACAGAAGCATACAGGTAAGCTCAGTCAACAAATTAAAATGACTTTGCAGTTGAGGTCACCCAAACAGCCTCATCCCTGGACCTCTGTACCTGAACTAGACACCATCCTAACCTCAAACAAAGCACAGCATCAGCAACTCCAAAAACGGAGATGTTCTCTATGAATTTTTTTTTCTTAGTAGACTGTGCACTTATCTTTACATCACAACAAATACTCCTCCCTTTAAGAACATACACAGTTGCTTGGAAAAGACTTCATTGTTTTAGACTGTTCCCTGGATGTATGCAAAAGATGTATACAACTGGAAAATTGTCACAGTAGGAGACTTAGCACAGATACATAGGTCTGTTTCTTGCCCTACGAACATTGAAGTGATTGCAAATGATTTCACTTTTATAAAATGGGGTTTCTTCCTTTTCTGCTTTCTGGAAAGTTACTTAAAAACAAAAATTTGAATATCACAAAAAGGTTAAGTCTGGTCTTCCTTGGTTTTGTTGATGAACTTCTTGGGGTTCTCAGGATGTGAATAGTGAGCCTGCACCTTAATTGCAGGAGCAGAACTGAATCTTTTCCCAAACACTTGCTAGGCATAGTTCTAACATAGGTCTTAAGGATCTTTAAAAACCCCTTCCTCACCCAGCCTTCAGTTTCTTGCGTACTAACTGAAAAATTCACCATTTAGGCTGAAATTGTCTTAGCCTAAAGGTGATTTTTTTTGGTACTGAAATTGTGGTTAAAAACTATTTTAGCACTTAAATCACCATGCTACATTTTGGGTTATGATGACCATAATGCCACTGATACTTTTGCAGTTATTAATTTTGAAAGGAAAACAATTCAGCCCTCTCCTATGGGCAATGTAGTGTGTTCTTAAGAAGACCAAGATGGAGAAAAAAAAATAAAAATAGGCTACTTTTTACATGGTAAGCTCTGCAAAAGGCTGCATGACAGACTAACATTAAATTAAATATAATCTAACCAATCTTACTTTTCCACTTGTATTGCACCATCATTAACTAACATGCTCAACAGTCTACAGAAACCCCAACTGGAAGTAATGAATAGAAAAAATTATGAAGATTTACTTAAATAATAAATAAATGCCATACTTATCACTGTTTTTCCTATCACTCACTATTTGTACCTTTAAAATGAAATAACTTTCAAAAGCTTACACTTAAATTTTGAACCTACAGTCATGTAAGTTCTGCAAAACCAAAAATTAGAGATCTATGAAATGCCTGCAACCCAAATATTACAGCATTATACTAGTAAGAGTCAGGAAATGATATCCAGTAGTCAGTCTCATGTTTGCCCAGACTCAGTGAAAGACAAATGGCAAAAATGTTGAAATGGGGGGGAGGAAGGGGGAGAGAAAGAATATGAAATTCTTTAAAGAATTAATAGTCCAAGAAATTAATGTAGGCAAGAATTTTTTCAATATGATTTTAACAGCTTCTGTTTGCTTAAGGAGAGAGACTTATCTCATTCCATGTTTAATACTGAATCTACTATCATTAAGTTTCACATGTTATTTTATATCAGGAGAGAATTTTATGAAGGCAAAACAAAAAATGTGTTTTGGGGCTATTTGGTTTTTTAAAAAATGAGGGTTGGTCCTTTTTGAAGTTTCCCTTTTAAAAAACAGTTTGCCATTTAAAAATCAGACCAGAAATTAAATTTATTTTCACCTGTGTGCTTTGGCATGCACTAGTACCTTTGATTCTTTTGAGGTTGATGATGGTTGGATTTTTTAGAATTAATTTCAAGACTCCACGTGGTCATTTACTGGCATAAGATTAAGGCAAAACTTCTGATCCTGAAGAGTTATGGACTAGTGAGTAGGGCATTCCCAGGCTGGCATCACAGCTGCTGTCCAAGGCACATCTTAGGAAGTTTATCCTATTATGACCCAGACTTATGCCCTGATTGAAAACCCATGCATTTACTAAATGCAGAGTAGATAAGGTGTCATCAGAAACTTGTAAAACCTACTGAAAAACCTAATGAAATTCCCAGCCAAAACTAAATTAGAGTTGATCTCAAAGTTAAGCCTCCAGAACTGCAGGAAAAATAAACAAACTTATTTTAAACACATTGAGAAGATGGGAAATCCTGAAGTGTTTAAACTTAACTTTAAAGTGTTTAAAAGAATAAAAATGCATTGTTAGGCTATGTCTACACTGACAATGGCAAAGTCGCCGCTGTCAGATCGACTTCTCTGGATCGACTGAGCGTTCAGTGAAGACCCGCTCAGTCGATCCAGAAAATGACGTATTAAGACCATCTTCTCAAGTGGCGTAGCACTGCGTCGACAGGAACATGGTTCCCATCGGCGCAGTGCAGCGAAGACGGCGCACAGAACAGAAGCAGAGAAGTCGACGGGAGTTATGCAAGTTTTTTGCGTAGCTTGTGTAACTCCGGTCGACTGCCATCGAATCACCGAGGTAAGTGTAGACAAGCCCTTAGTGTCACCATAACAGCTTAACTCCGCCTGTGTCTACATAAAACATCATCCAAAATCAGGAGACCACCTTATGGTCAAAGACATCTTCTGCAATAAAAACAAGAGCCATGAGACCAACCCAACACCACCACTTCTAAACTGGACATCTGCCCTTTCTTGTTCGATCAAGGCTAGAAGTAGGGCTCTCCTGGGCCAGCGTTCTAGTGACATTTACCAGTAGCAAATTAGAATAAAAAGGAATGACTAAGAAAGAATAGTAGTTTTAGACCACTCAATTTAACATATACCAATAGTATTAAAACTGAATACAGGAAGTAAAATTTTCCAAAAATGGCTGCAAGTATTTCTACATGCTGTGTACACATACTTAGGTATGCTAAAATTCCTAGATGTGAACTTTCAATTTGAAATCAGAATGGCATAGTCTCAGAGATATTGCTATAATCTAATTCTAAAACCAATCTTTATTCTTGACCCACAGAATAAAAAATATTATCTGAAATATTTTCTAAGATGGCAATAGCCCAATGCTTCAGATAATGAATTTATCACTTCTTATTTTTACTGATTTTAGTTATGCTTCAAAGTTACACAAAAACTGTTATTTACATATGCCACATAAATGTTTGTTTTTTTACTGACATCTGAAACATGCTTCTGAAAAAAAGAAAAACCCTAGATCCACACCCAGCTAGTCAGAGTATGCTTATCCTGGGATCACTGGTTCCCTTAACTTTGACACTCCTTGTGACATCTTATGTGAAGCAGTTATTTCACTCCATGCAATGCCACATCATCAAATTAAATAGGATTCCAGTTGATCTATTCATAGAAAGCTCTTTGGCACTGAAGTTATACATATGACACCAAACAGAAAATCCTTTTGGTATTCTAATTCTTTCCTTCCTGCAACAGATTTCTATATCTGAAACGCCAAGATCTACTTACTTTCAATGCAGTACTACCTGGCAGCACCATTCTAACAAAGTATCTCTTAGTATCTCCATTATAAACCTTGGTCTTTTGGTTAGAATGTGACTATTTAAAATAAAATGCTGGACTTAATCTGGAACATGAGGTTGTCAGCCTGTATTCAAAATGGCTTTCAGTGGCAGAGCAGTGGAAAAAATATAGCAAGGGGACATAGGGTTTTCACACCATAACTGGAAATACCTTCATTTTATAATATCTAATTCTGTGGCAATCTGAATACTTCCCCCTGAAAACGAAACCAAAGGCAAAGAACAATGGTCAACACTTCAGAAACTGCAATTGTATGGTACCTATTTTCATGGTTTTTTTCTGCTAAATTAAAATGGTTTTAGAAACTTGAAGCTTTACTCATGGTTAAGTGTGATGTCACGTACTTGTTGATATTGCCAAGTAAACACAGGGGTTTTTTTATGGAACCATTCCACAACAAACACTCCAGAGTCTCTCCAGGGGATTAATGCACTTCATCTAGTATATCAGTCAGCTTTTAGCATTTCCAAGATGGTCAAAAATGTATTAGCCCAATGCAAAGATCTACTTACCCACCCTTTATAATGGTGATCAATGATAATGAAAGTAGGAGTGAATAATGATACTTTACCCTCCCATCACTTATCCCAGGCAAGTGGACAAACAGAGCTTTGATAGGTTGATATAGTACCATACTATATCACGTATCTCTAATGTTCTGACCCCACAGTCAAGTCTAATTGTTCAATAAAACCATGCATTTAATAATTGTTACATTTGCAAGGGACATTACAATAACAAACAACAACTCTGAAGTTTTATTCCATTTTACAGATGGAAAAATGGAGACAAAAAAACAAGGATCATAAAAGTCAGTTCAGTAACTTATTTGTTTTTTTCCCCTCAATCATACAAGAGTATGAATAATCCAGACAGTTAAGTAATAAAAATCAACAGAAGTTAACTAAATGTAGTTTTGGGAAGTGAATTAAAATACCCTCAACAGCCAATTTTGGAAAGTAGAATTACTAACATTCCAATTGGAGCGAGGGGAATTTCTAATTTAATAATGAGGGATATTATCAGAGGTCATTAGCCTAGCTGAAATGAAACCAGAGTTAGGTAAGAGTTCCTTCAATTCTCACTGAAGTCACTGGATATGAATACTGGTTTGTATTTATGTATAATTATATTCTACAAGATATGTTTTGTACGGTATTAAAGAAAACATTTTTAAAAGAGGCTATTGAATACCTGGGGCTACATCCTTTTCAGTTTATCTAAGAAAAACAAAAAATAATCATGGCTAATAAACTTACCCCATTCCTTGCTTAAATGCCTCAATCAGCTTATTTTTCTTGTTTTGATCTTCTACCCAGTATACGCTAGGAATTACGAACTCTGATGTCACTCGGCACTGCGGGCACGATCTTAAATGGGTAATGAAAAAAATAAATGTACATATACCTTGTTGAGAAAAGATATTTCTCAACTAGCCATCCAGAAACAGCAATTTTGGTGGAGAAAGAGGATTAGGATCTTTCATACTGAAGCATCAAAGTGTTTAATAGCTGATTACAGTGTATACTGTACATACAAGTTTTTATAATTGAAGTTTCAACTGAAATAAACAATTCAGCCCAACCAGATTTGGTCCAAACTACAATTAAATCAACATTTGAACAGTTGGCATGCTTTCCCTGATCTGTGTGGATAGTGATTATTTTCCTTGAGAGCTAAGCTATCCAAACCACATTAGAGACTATTTGGGTACTTCAATCCCTGTTCTGCAGAAGAATTATAAGCAGGGACAGAAAGGAAAGGTGAAGTTCAATACCTGACCTGTCTACTAAGATTGCAACAAGCAGGCCAATTAGGCTAGTGGTCTTGTGAGATGGACACATTTATTAGAACCAGATCAAGCACCCAACATAGGGAACACCCAACAGCCATCAAATAATTTCTGGCGAATACCAACAAGCTGGCAAAAGGCTCATATGTCCCATTACCAGCTTCATGAACCATCCAGTCTTTCAGCCAGAACCTCTTAGGATTAGTTCCATTTCCTTTCCTATCATCACTGCAGAAGGTTGATAAGGTCACAGGTGGTTTAAGAATTTCAGACTCGCTTTTTGAAAATGTTGAAAACATTTGTCATTATTGGCTCAGGGGACCTAGTGCAAAGACCACTGGCAACAACAGCATTTCCAGCTACAGACCAAGCTTCTCACTCAATACCCATTGAGAGCATCACCCTACTATAAGCAGCTTCCAATGTGCCAAACTCATTGTTAAGGATTTGGGGAATAAAACTCACTTCATTATACGAATGGAAAATATTTTCTAAAGTTTTTCCTGAGACATCTGTAGCTTTTTAAGGAATTCCAAGGGGAGAAAGAAGGCAAGTTTCCTCTTTTGTGATAGCTGGATTCTTAAATTTTCCTATATTTCTGTTCTAAGGAGAATCAAGCTTTAAATGCATTTATATAGCTAAAATGGCAGATACAACACAGGCATTGGCCAGATAAAGAATAAAGCATTCAGTGTGAGCATGACAATAGTTAGAATTCATGTGCAATCCAGTAATTGAATGTATGTATACAAAGAAGGTGACAGCAGTTTTCGATTCTTAACTAAAATACCGTACCTTCTTGGCAGATGGGAGTCAGGATTCTCATCACAATCTCAGTATTGGACATATCAGCATGTTAGGGCCATAGAATTTCTCTTTGTGAACATACTTAGTGCTATGTTCAGTCAAATGGTCAACAGAAGAAACCACGCAAATGACAGAAGCTACAACAAACAGTGTGATCTGAGTGGACATAAGTCCCACTAGTTGAGCTCTTGAACAAAGTTAACATACACTTACTTTATGATTAGATTCTCAAACTGTTTGGCACACCTCCACTGCCGGATGCAGGACAAACAGTAGGTGTGATTGCAGTTGGAAAGGATTCCAAACCTTCTCTCTGAGGCTGACGGTTTCTCATACACCACTTCCATGCAGATACTGCATACTTTGTCCTGACTTGCCTGAAAGGCAAAGGCCTTCTCCATCTCATGTTCAAATGCTGCCATGCACATCTAGCTCATAAAACAGGACAGAAGCAAAAAGAGTTACTTTGAGTCTCTGTCATATTTGAACAAGGCTTCTAGCTTGTAAAACAAATATCTATGAAAGGCATGTATAAAGAAAAAACATAGTACATTTAAGTCTGTTAAGAATCTTGTTCATACCTTTTGTTTTAGAAGACAAACCAAAAAAAGATTGTAGAAGAGCACTAAGGTAGCAAATTCCAGCCCACAAAAGTTAGAAAACACCAGAATTAAGATTGCCTATGCAACCTTAATTCACCCTCCCTTTGAGTATTCGTTAGGATACAGCCTTTAATTACATGATCACAATCTGTTTTTTCCACAGGACCCCCCGCCTCACTCAGTACATGGAATGGATGGTGCTCACTGAATAAGCAGCTTTCAATATTTTTTATGCTCGTTCACTGTGTGCCCCAGGCCTTATTTACTGTGCATTATTTAAACCCTGTTCTGAATGCAGAATTATTTTAATTTGTTCATTGGTTTCTCTATAGTGCTCATCACTATAATATCCAAATGCTTCACAAACACTGGTTTATTTTAACAATACTCCTGTGAAGCAAGATGGTATTAGTATTCCCAGGCAGCCTTAATTCTGGCATTTTGTAACTTGAGTGCTTGACTTTACAACCTTAACATTCTGTTAAAAAAAATTAGGAAATTACACTAAAAATCAGTTATCAAACAAAACATAGAAATTCCATCATGTGGCATCATATTGATACCCCTATAGGTCAGCAGCAAGGCTTTAGATCCACTGCATAAACCATGGCCACTTGAGTAACAATAAATGATAAAAAGTTCCAGTAGAAGCAATAGGGTTGTCATCCTTTATGTGGGCCAGCACTATAAGGGGATGAAGGACACTTTGCCAGTGGGCTTCACGGGTATTTGCTGATGACCGAGGAATCTCAGGTTCCATTCCAGGTCTGAAGGGAACTGTTCCAGTGGTTACAAACCCTTCTGCCCCTCCTTCCTCCTGAAACCTGAACTCTCTTGTCCACCCACTAGCTTCTTTTTCCAGTCTCCCCACTCTGCTCCTCATTCCTGTCCCAGCCCCCTTGCCCAGATAATCCTGGTCTCCCACCAGCTGCCTGATCCAAGTCCAGCTCGTCCACTCTGATTTCAAATCACACTGTTCCTGCACCATGCTGCCTCAATGCCAGTAGAGGGAACACTGAGGGCATAAAAGCGTCTGTTCTCATTTCCAGTGCCCCAAAAGCCCACAGCAATTGCTGGGCAAAGGACTGCTGGGTCCCTCCAGCCCTTGACTGGCGCATACTCAATACAGAAGGAATCTCTGAAGAATTTAGCTGTCAAACTAATAATTCCTTACTGAGCTTGTGCAAAATTAGATTTTTTTCAAAGCTTCATAACTAAGGTTAAGATTCCGTCACAGGTATTTTTTAATAAAAGTCAGGGACAAGTCACGGGCAACAAACAAAAATTCCCCAAAGCCCATGACCTGTCTCTGACTTTTACTAAAAATACCCTTGGGGGGAGGGGAGAACATTACTTCCCATGCTTGCAGCTGCTCCAGCAAGCAGGTTGCCCATCAGCTGTTCGGTGCCCCCGCCTACAGCAAAACCACATCCCTAACAAATGCAATCTCCCTACCAAATGTTAAGCCTTTGGTCCAAAGCATGGAGACACTAGACATTCTCTGCAAAACAGTTTAAAGAATGAATATATTTTTCCCTAATTTCATTCTCTGAAACAGCTGAACCATATTTGCTGAAAATTTCCCAAAAACCTCAGCCTGAGGGAGATACCCAATAAAGAGAATTTTAGCCAAACAGTTTGGCAAAGTTATAAGCAACTGAAAACAGAAACTTATAAAGAAAAATGTTGGGCATTCTTAACTATATGTACAGTGTTACCAGCTCTACCCCATAATACAACTGTATTAAATTTAGCACAGCAAAAATTCCCACTGCTAGCTGAAGGAGAACACAATTATAATACCAACTAGCACAGTGGCATTGACAGCTACTGTATTTGCAAGAGAACCAGTTGTACCATCAGCAGCTGACTTGCCTCTGATTAATGCAATTGGGTGACAGGGGTTACAGAGAGATCAATAAAACCAAGTGAACTGAGCTTAAAATCCTATCCAAATTGGGACTGTATGGCTCAGGAGAATACCAGTAGGATGCAGCAACTTCCCTGACCTCAAATACAGTGATGACTAGAAGTTTCCATCTGGTTGCACTGTGGTGGACTGTGTGAAATGAGTTGGTTGTCTCAGGTCAGTGTGGTCTGGGAGAAGGAGTACAAGTAGAGTTTAGAGAATCTGGTGACCTGGGTACACTGCAAGAGCCATCTATTTGAGAGAGTTTTTGGAGAGAGCCAAAGGGATTCTTCCCAGAATGATGAAAAGGAGTTTCTGTAGATGGCTGGCCAAATTCCTGTTGGATGTTTATTTTAATGCAACTAGGATTTTATTGTATTAATGACATGTTCAGGTGCCTAGAGCTTTCAATAGGTCTCTTAATTATTTTAAATCTAAATTAAATAAGTACATACATAAATACTCCATAAAGCACTCAAGTTATCCTATAACACACAAATGTCTGCGGGCTTTAGAACAAATGTATTTATATCATGTTTTAGATTAAAGTTTAATTCTGATTTTATTTATGTCAATCTTTACCTTCTCATGAGCCTTCCTCTGCTCTAGGTCAAAGGGATGAAGTACTTGCAATTCACAGATTTCACACACATCTCCATGGAGGTAAAGACAGCGGTCACCAAACTGGCATTCCCCAGCTGCTGCATAGGGACATAGCTGCTGTCCATCAGTACTGGAACTTCCAGCCACTGAATCTTCTTCGAGCCCACTGCAAATAGCTTCTAAATATGAATGGGGCTTCATTTCCAGATTATCATTTTTGTCACTGCAACACACTGGATCACTCACAACAGTGGGTCTCATCTGTTCTTCATTCAAACCACATAAATCTTAAAAGGAAAAGCACTGCATGTAGCATGACAGACCACAGGAGAATAAAAACCAGCAGCTACCTGTTGAATTATAGTTTCCTTATTAATACCTAAATCCTTTCACATGCTGAGCCCATGTATATAGCTCCTTCCATTCTCAAATCATTGAGTGCTTTACAACCTTAAACTACCCACCATCATAAAGCCTGATGATATCAGGTACAGTACAGTATGTATATCATGCATTTTCTCCTTAAGTATTTACACTTAAGATTTGCACTTAGAACAGGCTTAACGTCCTATTTCACATTTTAAGTGATTGAATTCACCACAATTAACATGTGGGCCCATCTCTGGCCAACTGGATTTTCTATTTTTTTTTTTTTTTTTTTGGGGGGGGGGGGGGGGGCGGGGGGAGGCGGAGGAGGACAGGGACGGGCACGCATCTCAACTCCGATGCAGGCACCTGTTTCCCCTGCCAAAAAGCCTTTTGAGAAATTTTAGGTTCCCCTAGATAACAATTGTCAGGTTCCTCTATTAAGAGACAAGCAATTACTAGAAACTCTAAACTTTCTATGCACATTCATTCCCACATCTCAGACACTGTCCACTTTTTCAATTTAAACACAAAG
Source organism: Emydura macquarii macquarii (assembly GCF_026122565.2). Taxonomy (NCBI): domain Eukaryota; kingdom Metazoa; phylum Chordata; order Testudines; family Chelidae; genus Emydura; species Emydura macquarii. The sequence continues at coordinate 1,343,256 of NW_027131105.1, read as the reverse complement.
TTATGCCCCTCAAAACAGAAATAAAATGATTTATAGTGAAAGGAAAAACAGAGATCATGGTCTATTCACTATTTCTGTTCTCGGACACTGCTATCCAGTATCCCTGAGAACCTAGCTGGCCTTAGCACAAAGACTCTGGGTAGGAAGACTGAGCAGCAGAGGAGATCTGGGGTTCTGTTGGGTATTAGGAATATGTAGGGCTGTGACGGGGAGGAGGATTTGGCACTGCAATTTCACAGAAGATGGGGATGTATAGAGGGAGAGATTTGTGTGTGGTGGAGTTGGAGAGAACAGACTGGATATGTGTTTAGTAAAGGAGGACTGAGGCAAGTGGGAGTTTAGTCCCTCTGGACTGAGGCATCAGCAATGGAAGGAAGGGCTCCCTTAATGCTTGTGCCCAAGGGGCATAGGAAGATGTGGGGGGCAAAAGTAAGGTTGACTATTCACATGAGTAAGGTTACTGACATACATAAATGTTTGCAGGATTACATCCTATGCACGTTACAAAGGCAAAACGCACCCTTTATAAGCATCACTGAAAGTGACAGGAAGCAACAGAACTATTGCTAAAAGTCATCAGAAACCAGGAACAATGAAAAGACTGAAATTAACTGTCCCTACTCACCTCTATCCCTAAGCACTAATGTTCTCTTTTTACGTTTTCCAGGCTCCTGTGTTTTGCTCTTGATTACAGGCATGTTATGCTCTGGCAGAGGGTTAGGGCTGTGGAACACTGTTGAAGAAAGGCTGGGTGGCACAGTAACCATTGCACCACCAGCTCCAGATGGTCTGGTGTGATCGTATCTATTTAAAAAAGGAAAACAAAGTAATATTAAGTGCCACAAAAGCTAAGATCTAGTTCAATGCATAAGCAGTGTTATTCCAGGAAGTTAACAGATAATGTGGCAAACTCCTGATTTCCACTAATAAGCCTGTTTATTCAATATATTAACTTACAGATCATGATCTGTTTGGATACAAGGATGATAATACTTTGAGTTTCTACAGCACCTTTCAAAGATCTCAAAGCACTTTACAAACATTAAACCTTACAACAGCCTTGCAAGATGGGATCCACATTTTACACAGAGGTTAAGGCCTACATTTTCAAGCGTCCTCTCATTTTGGACAACCAGCTGAATTTTAGCTACTCAACATCTTTGAAAATTAGGCCATACATCTTTCATATTACGCTTGGAAAGACTAAGGAACCCCAAGTAGGAGGACACTTTTGAAAATGTAGTTTTAAATGATTTGTCCAAAGTTGCAAAAACAATATTGAAAGGACAATATGCTTAAAGTGTGTGTTTAATTTAACACTACCATTACATGCAAAAAATGTTTACTGACATTTATTCAGACATGATAACATCAAAATATTGTGCACACTGCCATTCTGTGATCTCTCGTGTTTTGTTTACAGATAGCACTGAGTATAACTGTTGCTTTTATTCACACATACAAATATGGTGTGTGTGTGTCTCTCTCTCTCACAATTTTCAAAAGCAGTCACTCAACACTGGCCAAACTCTGCACTCCAACTGAAATCAATAGGAGTTTTACTCTATATGCACATGCACTGATTTAAATCTAAAATATCTTTACTGGGGACAAGGGAAGTAGCAGTTGTCTACCTCAAGGTTATTCTAACGATTGTATTTAATTATTTTCCAAGTCTGTCATTCACTTACATGCTGTCCATTCTTGAGAATATCTATCATCTATAGAAGTGCCATGAACATCAATGGTGCTGTATGAATTATACAAAAATGCACATTTGACAGATATTGCAACCACATATATCTTTGGGGACCGTACTGCATTAAGGTTATGGTTTATATATCATTCTGGGCCAGGGGTTGTATGCAACTCTGAGGGGTGGGGGGGTTACCACAGTTCTGTCAGAAAGTAAAAACAGTGGTCAGTGATTAAAGTGAATCATTCAGATTGTAGACATGTCCAGAGAGGTACCAACCCCCTTGCAAAGCTTGCATATTTTCCAGAGACCAACAGACAAAGAAAGCACTTTTGGTATAAAATGGCTGTGTTTGAACTGATACATGGTCTTTTCTGATCCAGCAAATGGACATGAACTTTCATCCAAGTGGCCCCCATGTTGCTGAAGAGCTGGAAGGACTTTGGTTCATAAGGGCCTGATAAGACTGACATCAATAAGAGTGAGAGGTGATTCCTGTCATGTTTAGTGTTTGTTTAAACCTGTTTTTATTATGTTTTCTCTGTTATGCTTTAACCTTAAAAATAAAGCTGCTTGTTTAGAGAGAACAATTTGGATTACTGGTAAGTCACATCTATCATAACCCTCAGAGAGAAAGCAATGCACAGGAGCTATCTTTTAGGCAGACTGGCTTGCTGGGGATATCAGAGCATATGGCAGGGAGCCGTGCAGCCTTAAAACCCTTGGTTTGAAGGGAGAGAGACAAGGGTCCCTAACCAGAAACAGGTGATGGCAGGAATCATGAAAGCTGACTTGGCACTCCTAGAGTGGCCACAGAAGAAGAAATACAGGTGCAGTTTACCCTATGTAACAGCATATACGTAGCATTTAACATCTAAAGAGTAGTTTCCATTATTATTTGCCAAACACCAAGTTATAAACTGACATGGCTATGTGCAACGTAACTAAAGGCCTTATTATCATGTATTAGTTCAAAATGGCAAAATTAAGGATGCCATGGATATTTTAACTTCTGAATTTTCTGATTTGTGTAACTGATCTCCTTATCCTAACCTAGTACAATCAATTTAAAAAGAAAAAAAAAGTTAGTACTATACATACTAAGATCTAGAAGGATGTCTTATCTTTGATAGTTCAGTGCATATATGAAAGTTACTCATCTGTAGCTATAGTTCTTGAAGATGGACTCCGCACATTCACACTCTTGTGCCTTGTCAAAAAGAGATCTATTTCCAGATAATCCCCAGGAGCAAAGATCTCATTGACCATTGATGTCTTTAGAGGACATTTGAGCAGTTCTCTTCTGTCCCTGTTCCATTGATCTGCTAGGTATGCAGGATTATGGGGGTACATGTGATGAATGTACCAGTCTCATAGTGCCACAGCTTCCTTGCAGATCTGAGGGGAATGAGCTCCTCCTTGCTTGTTCACATGGCACACTGCTGCCATGTTATCCATAACAACTTGAACTGCCTTGCCAGCAAGATAGGCAAGACTAGAGAGCCAAGCAAATTGCCTTCAATTCTAGTGTTAGGCCTGAGGCAATTTTCAGCTAGCAAACTGCAACTCACATAACTAACAGGCAGGCATACCAATGCCTCAAGGACAATGGTGTATGTAAATACCTGATAACTCAGAAGGCCAGATGTCCACTCAGTGATTCTGTCTCACAATGAGAACAGCACATTCCTTACAAGTCCTCTGGCACGTACCCTCCTATCTGTAAGGATCCTTCTCCTCCACCCGACCCCGACCCCCGCCCAAATGTAGCCATAGATTCTTTGATGTAATTAGAGTGTCTCTGCATGTATGTTCTGTATCTGTCATTCTCACGTCTGTTCTTTCTGGGTGGAACAATGTGTATCTGTAACTGAACAGATAAAAGAAACTTAAATGGATTGCTTAATTGATAAAAAAAAAAAAAAAAGCATATATAAGTGACTCTTGTAACACCATGTATTTGAAGCTGTTTGGCAGTCTTCCCGGTGCCGTGAATAAACCCTCTTCAGGTATTATCTGTGCTGCCTGATTCTTGGGGAAAGAATGCTCATGCTTCACACTAGTACGCTGATAGTAGCTTCATCTCCAAGCAATTCCAATGGCTGAACTGTTGGGATGGGGAACCCCTTTCATCCACCTAAGCTGGACGCGCTGGAGGGTATTGTTGCTGATGACAGACTGTTGCCCCTTTTAAGATGCTGTTACACCACATCCACCTTAAGTACAGGAACACTTACTCTGGGAAAGTTAATTTAAAAAATGCTGTCTGAACTTGGCAGACAGTACTTTGCTAGCCAATGCTGCAGAGTTCTCATTGTGAGACAAGCACATGGAGTTACATAGCCAAGGTCATGCGGCCATTAGTCTGAAGGAGAGCATTACTGTCTGGTTGGAGTTCTCTTTACATCTGAGTAGAGCTGATTGAATTTTCAGGAATCTTCCTGTAACCTGTCCTGTGCCTAGGGTAGACCACCTGAAAATGCCAAGGTCAGGGCAGGCTGCAAAAGGAGAGCAGATTGTCCCAGTCCTGCTGGGTAACACTGAAGTTAGACTTCCCAACCAGCCACAAACAGTTCTTCTGATTCCCCACACTGGTTATCAAGAAGCTACAACAAAATATATACAGCCTCCTTTATTGCATTTCAGTCTCTGGCTCCCAAAAGTCCAGTAAAGAGCTAAGTTATTAAACTCAGTGCTCTTTACCAAAAAGTTCTCCTGACCCCAAAGGGTCAGCCACAGTACCAGATCATGATGGGCTTGGATCTTACCCAAAATACCACGCTGCCAGCCAATCCTTTAGTAACTAAAACTAAAGGTTTATTGTAAAAGGAAAGAAAAACTATAAGAGATGATTAAAGCAGATTCAAATCATTTGTATGTAAGTTCATATATATCAAGTTTTCATGAGAACTGTGGAGTTTGCAGGCATGTATAGTCCCCCTCTGGTATACATCCAGTCCCTGGATGGTCTCAGTCCTTTGTTTCACCACTTCAGTTGCATACTAGTTGATCCAGAGGTAGGGAAGACTGAAGAGACTGACTGAAGACTAAAGACAAAAAATGGATGATGGTGCAGCTGCCTTTTATGTCCCTTTGCCATGCTGCTTGTGGAAATTTACAGAAATAAGATGGAGTCTAAGGTCACATGAATAAGTCCTGGTGACACAAAGTGTAGCCCCTGGGTTCTCTTTCCCTGGGCTTATTGTACCTTTGAGTTCCCTTAATGGGCCATTAAGCAGACTAGTGCTGCAGCCATCCTGTCTGGGGTGTCACCCAGAAACACAGCACAAGTTGAAATACAGATATGCCTTTATAACCTACATTACAAATATATAAAATACACAATATCGTCATACTTAAATTACGACCTAACGGTACCTGCCATGGTTTCTCTCATATGAGTTATTGCAATTTTGACACATTGATGTTAAATAATATCATAAATGGTCCCCTTAATCCAGTCAGCGTCACAGTTCCCCTGGAAGGCTCTTCCTGCTATAACCTAAACCTTAAGCTTAGGTTCCAAGAGTGTTGTTGGATCTCTCACAGATGTCTCCCAAAGGTATGCAGAACGGTGCTGGGCTCTGCTAACAGAAACCATATTTAGCACCATAGTCTTTTCTGAATCCAAAGGGGTACTCCCACTAGGACTGACTCTGATAACAGAGGCCAACACCTGCAGTGTTCCATTGTGTCTGGAACTAGGATTTGATGGCTTAGGATCCTTCAATACTGAAGGTTCTGCTTTCACTCCAAGAGCAGAGAATAGTACCTTCAGCAGGATATTCCCTGAGAATGTAGAGCTGACACAGAACATTCAGTACTGACAGAACCAGTGGCTATGGAACTGGAGAGTTTATCTGCTAGTGCAGCATGAAGCAGTAAGGTTTGGAGCAGATGCTGATACTCTTTGCAAGCTCTTGGGGGGGGGGGGGGGGGGGGGGGAGGTGCTACAGATTGAGCCCCGTGAAGGAGCATGCAAATCGGACATCTTGTATGGGTGGGGAATACCACAGAAGAGGCACACCTCTTAAATCCTACCTACTTCCCCTTCGGGTCCACCACAGTATCTGTACACCCACACCAAGCTGAGTGAACAAACGAAAGCTAATAAAATACTTTATAAAGAAAACAAGCTGAAATTTCTAACACTAATACTAACTGAGAAATCTAAGCTAACTTCAAAATAGTTGGATCCAGGATGGATCAACTGGGAAAGGTTCCTACTGATTAATAGAGAATGAGCTGTACTGATATTTGACAAGATAATATTTGAATTTCTATAGCACCATTTATTTAAGAACCTCACGCAATCAACCTGGACAAATGGGATTATCCCTATTTTACACAGTGGTTAAGGCCTAAACTTTGTATTAACAACATTAAAATGTCTATTTTAATCAATATTTTTAAATCACACAAATCAAGAAATACAGCATAAAAATTCCACAACAATCTTAACTCAGTCCCCTTTTTTCCTAAGGCATAAAATGAAATAAATAACAGAGAGGCATAACTCTAGAATTTGTTATTTGTATTACACTAGCACTCAGAAGACCCAAGTTAGAAACAAGCCACCATTGTACACTGAACATTACAAACATGAGATGACATGGTCTCTTACCCGAAAGGAGCTTGCAGTCTTAAAAACAAAACAAAAAAAACTCTGCCCCTCCAAACACAAGGACAAAAAGCTATAGATCCATGCACAGCACAAAGATACAAAACCAGGAAACTGTTGAGCACCCAACTTATCCATCACAAGCACAATGTTTGCCTTTCCTGTTGGTTTTATAAGCTTTTCATTAACTTACTTTTTTTTTCTTTTTAAAGAAAATAAACACACCCAATGTACCTTTGTGGTTGTTCGTTTATTTTCTAGGGTGTTAAAACCTATTGTCTGCAATAACTTTTTCTAGTTGTGAGGAACACATTATGATAGAAGAGTGGCAATTTTTACCTGCAGCGAGATCCATAGGCACACTGTCCTTTCTGGTAGTATCTGCAGATAGTAGATGGTTTGCTTGTAGTTAAGTCATGTGAGAACAAACACCTGCTTCCTTCACGACACACTCCTTGCATATAATACCTGCAGGGATAAATGGTTATTGCCACAGAGGTCTGTTACATACTGTAAGCTAGGACAACAAACACTCATTTCCTAGACGAGAAAGGTTCTGAAGAACATTTCTCTCTCAATCCTTATTCTCTAACTCCAGCTAAAAATTAAAATTAGCCACTTTAATCCCATTATGCAACGTTTCTGGTTGACACCTTCCTAAAAGGTCCTCTTGGTGAATCACTAAAGGCACATTTTAAATAGGTGCAGCTGAAATACAGATTTTTGGTCACTGAAAACACTCTCTTTTTAACATTCGTTTTTTAAAAGAAGGCAAGGGTAATGAGCACTACATAACTCATAATTAAACAGAGCAGAAATATAAAATAATACAAACTATTTTGTAGTGTTATTTTCAATTCTCCATTCCTATACAAGTTTTTAACCAGCAAGCAGCATTCTAGTAAATTGACAATAATTACACAAGGCAAACACTGGCCCATCTAGCAACCTATTTTATTGAAGTTTGCTCCTCTGCAGGTTGCTCAAAAGATGGCCAGATGCAAACGCCACAATACCCTGGGAACTGAACATCACAAACCAAAACAACACACACAGCTCTGCTAACACCAGAGGAAACAGCAGATCGTTGACGTTAGGGAGAAACAAGCCCCAGCCAAGCCTTTAAGCTCTAGGAGTTATTTTGCCTAGGGTGTAATTTGCCACTTGTATCACACACCTGCGCTTAGGGACTGGCCACCTGACTGAGGACCCGACTAGGGTCGTTGGATCGGGTCTGCAAACGACCGTCCCTCTGGGCTCCCCCCCTCCTTGGCCGCTTTGGGATGGGGCGCTGAAGTAAAGCAGCGCCGCTCCACCCCGCGCCACAGGCGGGAACCCGGCGGGCAGCCCACCCCGAGCAGCAGCGGGCAGAGACCCGGGGGCGAGACACCCCCAGAACCTCCCCCGGGCCCGCATTTGTCCGGCCCGCGGCTGCTAGGCTAAGGCGCCCGGCCCGACCCGGCCCGGCCGACAGGCCCCTTGGACAGAGCCGCGTTCGCCGGCCGTTCCCAAGCAGCCCGGTGCGGCCGCTCAGACCAACGGCGGCTTTCGGCTGCGAGGCGCCATTTCCACTGCGGTAGCACAGCGGGCCCCCCGGCCCCGGCGTCGGCCCGGCCTGCGGCCCAGCGGGGCTCCGGCTGCGAAAGCCAGGCGGGGCCCCGCACCCAGAGCCGCAGGGAAGCGCATCCCAGCAGCTCCGGGCGGCCTGGCGAGATGGCGGGGCGGGAGCGCGCGGGGCGGGGCGGGGCGGTGCCGGGAGCGACACGGCGCCAGAAGCGGCGTCGGCCCCGCTCTCACCGGCAGGTCACCTCCTTGGTGCTGCTCATGGCGCCGCGGCTGCTGCTCCCGCCGGCGGGCACCGCTCAGACGCAGGGCGGGCGAGAGGCGGAGCCGCTGCCTAGGAGGGGTGACGCGGGAGCCGGTCCCTCAGCCGGACTTCTCCTGAGGGAGCCGCCTGGCGGCGAGTCCACCGGGAAACGATGCACGGGCGGATTGAGCCATAGACGGAGGGTGGGGCTAGAGCGCCGCTTACGTGAACCATAGACATGGAGGGGGTCGCCAGAGTGTCCCCGCCTGAGCTGTAGACACGGGATGGGGCGTGGGGCGTCCTCTGCGGTGAGGACCATAGACTGCAGAAACAGGAAGCCTCGCTCATAAGACTGAGAATTCAGGGTACCATAGACAGGCAGGTGAGCAGAGCGCCACTCCTTTACCATAGAAATGGCTGGGTGCAGAGCAGAGCGTCTCCACCTGTGCCCCTCCCCTCCCCCAGCTCCTAGGCAAGGGGGAGTTAAGTGTCTACTGGGGCAGATCATTAGAGTCAAAGGTGCCTGGTTCAGGCTGGTGCACTCCACTTCTTCAGAGACTCCAGGACAATCGTGGGGAGTCGGCAACCCTAGGTCTTTAACAAAGGCTTCTTTTATCCAAACAGTTCACTGACCATTAGAGTTCATGGGGCTATAGCACAAACCAGGAGTTTAAAACTTACTAACTAAAAATCCTTTCCAAGTTACTCAACTTTGGTTCATCAAAATTTTGTGATGTTGCCATTACACCAGTTCTCCAACATCCTAGAGACTTCCAGGTCAGACAGGACCTGAATTTTTAATGTAAAAAAGCAAGCAGGGTAACAAAAGAAAAAAACAAAAGACCCTCCCATTTCCGGGTGGGGGTTTTTTTTTTGTTTGTTTGTTTTTTACTCCATTTTGGAAAAAACAAAAAAGGCATGAATTCAGTATCATTTTCCTTTGCAGGTTACGCTTAAGGACACAACTGGGTAAATTCTGCCCTTGCTCCCTGTGACCCCGAGTTGATTCTATTTTCTTTACTGACTGTAATTTAAAGGAGCTGTACAGGTGGCATTCAGGCCAGGATTCATCCTGCTATTTTTACAGCAGTGAAGAAATATTCAATGCAAGGAATATAAAAAAAACTAGAGCAGCTGTGAGTGGTCTGGAATTTAGAAATAAGAATCCTGTCTAGAGATGGCTTAGCTCAGTGACAGGCTTTGCATAGTCATAAAAGATATTAAAGCAGGGCTCGACCTACCCTAGGCGCCAGGTCGCCCTGGCACCTAGAAATTTAATTCTGGTGCCTAGTATTTCTCCTGGGGGAGCGGCCGCCACACTCGAGTCAGGATGCCACTGCATCCATGTGGCAGGGCCAGGAGGGGGGAGCGCTACGGCTATCATGCTCCAGCCAGAGCACCCCGTTGCTGGGCCCAGGTTATGGGAGAGGGGCGGGGCCGGGAGGGGAGAGTAGCTGCTGTGCTCCAGTCAGGGTGCCCCGCCGCTGGGCCCCTGTTGTCTGGCTCCTTAAATTTTCTTTGGTGCTAGGAGCCAGCCCAAAAATTATCAAGCCCTGTGTTAAAGCAAGTTCATGGAGGAGCGACAAAATGATCAACATAAAGTGATCAAAGAGCTCTATGTAAATTCTTATGCAGAAAACAAAACAGTCACTGGAATTAGTTGTTGTTACATATTGTTAGGAAATAGCTAGTGGTATTTATTAGAAAAACAACAAGACAGATCAGCTGTACACAAGGCACAGAATGAATACAGTACCTGCCTACCAGAGCACACAACCTAGAAGTCAAAAGGAAGAAGACAGAATGACTGCACTGAGAAACCCAGAGCAAGGATTAACTGCTAACTTGACAGAGTGGAGTCACACCAGGGTTCAGTATGACACTAACTATTCTATTACCTTCACTTATAAACCATGTGATAGTAAAGATTACTATGAATACATACACAGAATTCAGAGCTAAAATAGAGATAACAGGTTTGGATTAGTACTAGAAAAGCAGCACAGTTAGCACTAACAATACCATTCTCAGAGCTAAGAAACAAATCTCTTTTTAAAATCTACAGAGAGGATGAGGCAAACACAATTCAATTTTAATATCTATAAGCAATACAAACTTTAGCCTGAATTTTCTTTGTTGTTAAAGGGTATTGTGTTGCATATGTACTTTGTATCCTAATCTGCTAATTGTAAAACCTACCAGATACACAGAGCTAGAGGGGAAGCTCAAGAACCGAACCAAAACAAAACTACATATATTGTCTCACCGAAAAACCTCTCAAGCCAACTCAATGTAGTATATTAAAATAAACACTAGCCCTTTAAAAGGCTGCCAAACATTATGTCTCTAGTTAATAGTTATCCTAATAGCGAGTGGTTAAGTGGGCTGTCATTCTGAATGACATCACTGAATAACATCCATTCCTAATCCAGTGAGGCTCTGGGTGAGATTGTTATAGGTAGTAAAAGAAGGTAGTTTCAGACAGCTTCCCTCTATTTGCACAGGTAGTTGACTGAAACAATGCAGTCCTTAGACTCAGAGAAAGGCTTAATCAAGTTCAGCCATTGTAAGAAGGACATATTTTGTTCCTACGTGCCCAAGCTCTGTCCTATTTGTGGGCAGAGTCTAAACTACAGGAGACTGGAAGACGCACCTGTCAGCATTCCTAGCCCATTTGTTAATGGGCATAGGCGGATATGTTCATTTTTACTTAAACCTACTACAGGAACATTTCTTAGGTATGGATTTTTTAGTTTTGCTATTACCATTTATAAAGTGTTTTCTAATGTTTGTTTACAGCATTTGCTTACGTTTATGCATTTACTCCTTCCAATGGCCTGATCCTACAAGTAAAGAGTTCCACTGAAGCCAATGGAACAACTTACGTGTGCAGAGCCTACCTGATTAAGGCCTTGCAGGATCACGGAAACTCCCAGTTAGTTCAATGAGAGTTTTGCCTGAGTAGAAACTGAGAAAAATCCACAGGATTTGTCTCTTTCATGATAATTTTTCTAATATGTATCAAACTGAACACACAGTCTAGGTATATACACAGGGATGTGGCTGTTTTTTGGGTTTTTTTTAAAGTAGCTTGAGACATTGTATTATTGATTACATAAGGGAGTTATTTAAAATCTTACATAACTTTTGTTTTATAAAAATAAATTACATGACATATTCAGACACTAGAATGAAAGATGAAGTTGAAGGATTCTATATATGTAAAACAATGATTTATACACATATACCAGTTTTCTCCCTTAGAGGGGAAAGAAGTCAGGTTTCATGTTCAGGTACTACTTTTAAAGAATGTGTTTTAAATAAAGTCAAACTGAATGAAGTTCCTCTTCTAGAATCTCCTGTGGGTTCTAGTGTCAGAAAAAGGCAATCGGGGCCTTGATTTTTTTCATCCATGAGAGCTACAAGATTCTGCAGTGTGAACTGTACCTTGTGGTTCTGGGGGTCACTGTTCTGCTTCTCCCTCCTTTGGTGCTGGTTACCACAGCAGCATGTGGTGGGGGAGTTATTTAAATGCATTCTTCTTTTTAAAAATAAACCTCCTTGAAATTGTGATACCTTATTTAAGGCCTAAACATATTACAATCTATTACAATAATTCAAATTAAATGTAATTTTAAAAAAACACCACGCATTGCTGCCAAAGCTTTAAAGAAAGTCAAAGCACAGAACTGGTGGAAGTCACTGGCTAAGCACCTGGAATCAGAGTTTGCTAAAGTACAAAATCAGCTTTTTACAGCAGTAGCCTCTTCTGCAGGTGCAGAGAAAATATTTTGATTCCAGTTTATCCAACTAGTTCATTGCAATGACTCGATCATTCAAAGTTGAAAAACCAATTAGGAGTTGAAAAAGGAGGAAAGTTTGTTTTTCTCTCCACTCTTTGGAGAATTGCTTTTTATTCAGAAAGGGGCATGTTTTGGGAGTTAAGTGTATCCACCCTACATACATCCACCTCGTATAACATTTGAAAATTTATTTTATGTTTGTTTAGATGACATATGACTTGGAGTGGTCACATGATGCTATAAACCCATACGCGAGGTGAAACGATGGTAGTATCCAAAACGAGTGTCATTTTTGCCCTGTTCCAGAAACACTGCAATATGACTGACTACAGTTTTTACTGTTTCCATTAATTTCAACACCTTAATGTTTATTGGTCAAAGCTACCAAACGACAATGCATTAAAAGCTTTTTAATCGATTTTACACGGGCAAGTATTTTTTTTCCAGAAATGATTAAGCTGGTTAGCATGTGGCAAAAATGGTGAATATCAATATTTTGCAGTATACTAATATGAAATCTTTTCACATTGCATATTCTTAATTGTCAAAGTATCTCACAAGTGATTACAACAGTTTCCTATATTTTCAGTTGAAATTTGCTGGCCAGATCAGTCTCATAGTGACAGTTGTGTACAATAGCAGCAGATAATGTGCCCATAATTTGTACTGCATAGTGGGTAGATATAAAAATATGTGAATTGCTAATGTAATGCTTCTCCACTTGTTAGCTTTTGTACAATGTAGCTGCTAGTCTGCCTGGTACAAAGTTTAAATATGTAATTGCTTAACTAACCTTTGAAATAGTCTAGAAACTGGCTTTTTAATTCAGTGACATGTTAGAGACGACAATATGCAGCTTCCACTAGGCTTCAAAGTGTTCAGTAAACAAAAATGGCAATTTTGATACTAATATATATATCTAATTCAGCATAAGTCTGTATATTTGTACAAAATGAAAAATGGTGATAATGCTAGCAATATACTTTGGAAATTTTACCTCTACAAGGAAGTTATAGTATAGAAAGACACAAAGGATACAAGCCCCTTAAAGCATCCATTAAAGAGAAAAAGACTTTCCACAACCTTTGAAAAATGTTATTTGTCAAGGAAAAATTAAAAATGCAAAACTGTCAAAAGCTACCAGTGTTGGACAGAATTCTGTGATGCTGGCAGCAGAAGCCAGGAGAGCTGAACTATACTGGAGACTACTATAGGAGTTTTCTAGTTTAGATGAAAGGCCACCAATACTCTATCCCAGGGGTTGCTTTCAGAAATACATAAAAGCAAGTGGAATTTGGCACACGTCAGATTTGTATTGAATCCAGAAAAGAAAACTCCGAATCTGATCAGAGAATATCATGTTCACCTGATTCTGCCACCAGAGCAAGCATGTCCTCCCGTGATTGGCCTTGTTGTATGGTTAACTTGAGAAAAATACACAGAAAAGACAAGAAACTTCATAAAACAGAAATATTTGAGAAAGCAACCAATCTAAGGGAGGCAGCACTTCAAAGAGACAATGACGACAAGTTGCAGAATATCTGTGGAAGACTTGATTGCTAAGAATGCAGTTTATCACTCTACCTCCCTTTCTTCCTACGTGAATAGAATGAATCTTAAAACAAAATCATCTAGTTTACTCTGCAACAATACAGTCACCTTATGACAGTGGATTTTGTCAGGTGATTGAAGAGATGGACAATGATCCTATGTACAACAAGAAGGCTCTTCTTCTGTCCAAGCTATAAAGTCCCACTTCCCTCAGATATAGAAACTATTCCAGGAGCAAATTACATGCCACGTTAGAAAAACAGTGTTTCTGCAATTTCATTCCATGCACAGTAGACAGGCAAGTCTACCATTGTTCTAGACAGTGCAATAACATTAGCTGATGCTATACAAGTTGCTAGTAGTCTGAAGCAGGAACTTACGTCATCCAAATGTTTTGTTTCTTCTGGCAAGTGCGCCTAATGAACAGCTTTCAAATTCACAAGTGGTTTTGTATAATGCCATTTCAATCCTTTGGTCTGAAATAGCCAAAAAGAAACCTCAGAATATTATTCAAAGCCAGGTGATTGTAGTTTACAGAAGTCAGCTACTTTTGTGCCTCATTGGTGCAGAAGTTTGTCCTTTGGGTGGTAGATAGAATTATATATTTCAGCTATCATCCTTCAGAAGACATTCAAAGACCGTGCCTCTCAACTGCAGAGTGCATAGTGTTTTACAGTTCCAAAATTATCACACTACTGGTCATAAGTCTTGTTGCACAGCTACACCATGAATTTGGGGGTCTCAGTTTAATTACATACTACACCCTCATGGATTCTGCATCAATTACTAGTTCTGCAAATACTGACTCCAGTGAGGTGTGTTCATTCTAAATGGAATTGTACCACTTCATGCTGGTTGAAATCTCATCCATGAAGGAAATGATAATATAAACAACATAGAGATCACTGATGAAAAGAATACCTTCCATTCAATAGCTAGAGTAATATTTCAAAAAGTTTGCAGATAGTCCAGCATCACAAGAAACATCACTAAAGCATGGGAAAGAAAAGTCACTTATTCTCCATGGACAATCAAAGTCTCTAATGCAGTGTGCAGTATTTGAAAAACCTAGAACACGTCCCTAACCACTAGCAATGAAAAAGTACTTGAGATAAATCAACTATAACTGTAGTCAGAACAATCTTCCCTGTACAGAGCTGTGTATGTGCTAAGGCAATGAAGATTGTAGTAACCCACACATTCTCAACAGATCATAATGATGAACAAGATGATGATGATAATGTTGACTAGAAATGTCACTAGCACTATTACATTTCAATGACACCTGTACAAAATGTATTATATTCTGTTTTACCCTTTAGATTGTTGTTGTGATGCTTTGGGGGTAAACAAAAAATCCAGTTTTATATCTTGAAATAATATAGGGGTGGTCAAACTTACTGACCCCCCCAAAGCCCCTCCTCCCCGCTGGGGAGAATCCACTAGCCCCACCACCCTGCCGAAGGGCAGAAGCTCCGAGCGCCCACCCCAGTCTGGAAGGCGGAGAATGGTGGGAGGAGGGGCACAGGGGGCTCCAGAACTGCACTTTAACTGTAAAAGAGCCTCATGAGCCACAGTTTGGCCACCCATTAAATAATACATAGAGTCATTAAACTAACAGAAATGAATGCAATATTTTGAAGTGGTCATTTTAACTTCTTGATGATGTCACTTTTTAGCCCAAATTTATCATAAGGTGGCACCACTTGACACCTCCACCTCATATTAAAGTAGACGTAATAAGCTTTCAAATGATGTGCATGTGCATAGAAAGGGTACATTAAGTCGACCCTTGATTGTGGTGTCTGCCACTTGCCTACTAGTTCTAAAAGCTTGAAGGACATCGTGGCTAAAAACTATTAGTTCAATTCACTAACTACAGAGAATACTTATTTTGTTTAACAAATCACTTTATTTCTTATTCATCCAGCATATTAAGGTAGTTTAACTATTTAAACAACTATTTAATTGTTAAAAAACAAATTTAAAATCCTGTTTTTGTGCATTTTTAATGTGAATTTCCATCCAAATGCAGCCTGACACAAATTGCAAGTAAAACATTATCTAGTAAATAAGAAATGCATCATTCACCATTTTCTAACATAATAAAAATGTAAATATTAAGAACCTGAATAAATGTATGTCAAGCTATACATCTATTTAAGCAATTTATACTCTCTCTCGCTCTCCTGGTTAGCATAAAGTAATACTGAATTATACCAGCCAATTAGAAACAACCTTTCTTTAGGAAAATATCTACAAAGAGCACAAATGCAAAACAAGATTAAAATTGCTGATTTAAGTCAGTCCACCCTCTATGGATGAGTGAATATCTTTGGATAAAGTAAAAATTGACACAAACCTTTGTGCAAAACCTGAACTGAGCCTTTACTGGGAATGAAAACGTTTGTCTATGTTTGTCATGGTGGTGTTTGTTCATTTCCATGTATTTGTCCACATCCTGGTTTTAGTTGGTGTGACACTGCCTGGATTAGGGGGACCCTTGAGGTGTATTCAGGAGCTCTGATTACTCCCTTCTACACCAATCTCGCGTTGGGGAGGTCACGCTGGCTAGATTCGGGGGGGGAATTTATTATGTTGCTTAACATCAGTATGTCAAAATCATAGTATTCATGTGAGATATGCCATGTCAGGTACTGTTAGAAAGGCTATAATGTGCTTAAGTAAGATGATAATGTTTATGTTCATGTGTTATATGTGTAATGGAAGTTATGGATATGTTTTGATTTTGACATATTGATGATAAACAAAATAATAAATGTCCACCCCACCCCAAATCTAGCCAGCGTGACAGTTGGGATCCAAAATACCAAGAGAGAAAAGAGCTTTGTCAGGGTATTTTTAATAGGCCGGAAGCGGGAAGTGGTGGAAATGTCTGTGTACCAGATCTCAAGCCAAGCAATACCTACAAGATAAAACATTTTCAGTCATGAAAACATTCCCATTTTTCTTTCAGAGGGTATGATGGAAACTCTGATCTTCATGTTGGAATAACCAATACTAATGGTAATAAGGCCTTTGCAATTAATTTACCTTCTTTTAAAAAATGTTGTGTATCTCTAGTGTATCTCCAGTACCTTACCATGATTTGCGCTGTATATTTTAGATTTGGCTTTACTCCTCTCTATCCTTCTGACCCTATTCTTGGGGCTAAAGTAGTCCTACTGGCTGAGTGCTGAATGGCATTCATTTCCAAGCCAGCCAACTCTGCTTACTAATTAGATTGCTGTGGTAACATGAGGCTTGCTGTCAAAAACATCCTCTTCTTTGCTACAAGAGACTTGCAATGAAATCCTGGCCCTATTGAAGTTAATGGAAGTTGTACAAATGACTTTGATGGAGCCAAGATTTCACCCAGACTGAGAATTTGAATCCAGGATCCTGTCTTGACATAGCAGTGCCAAGCAGAGATGTCCTCAAACCAGAACCATTTATCATTTTCCTTCCCAAACCCCACAAACTTTGGAAGTACAGACAAAAATGGAACCCTCATTCAAAACCAAGTGCAGCCCCATTTTGTCAATCTCTAGCACAAAGAACCAACAACTAGGCAGCCTATTGTACGATGCCTTTTAATGAGATTTAGTTAAGTATGCTGAATTGTTTTTGCTGATTCTTAAACACATACTAATCTTACAGGGACAATTGTCAGATTAAAACAATTTTTTAAAAAGAGATCCTTGCCTACATGCTATAATAACCCCTTTTATTATTAAAATTATATAATTTTTAAAATCTGATTTATTGTCAGTGCTATTTACTTTTTGCATTTTTCTTCTCATCTTGGACAATGAAAATAGATGTCAGTTTTACTGTTATAGTCTCTTTCTGGATAATTTCACTTTCAGGTTCTCATGTATTAGCACCATGCTACCATGTCTGGGTTACAAACATGGCACAGTAACAATTATTTGGTTTAAAAGAATTTGTTTCTTCTGGTGTTAAAAAGCTTTTTGGATTTAGGTTTTGTGAAAGGTTATTTTTCAAAATCTAAGTTTTGGATCCAATTTGTTTGTCACAGCCTTTTTAACAAAGGCACACTGAAATTACAGTATAAAATGAACTATTTCATGATAAAGATTAGACATGTCATAGTATGCTGTTTTATGGTGGAAACAGTGATTTGCAGTCTGTAGTAATTACTGTACTGTCATGAATAATGCCATTATGGAAAAAACAGGGTTACTTACCAGTAACTGATGTTCTTCGAGATGTGTTGCTCATGTCCATTCCACTATCGGTGAGTGCACGGTCTGTGAACGGTTACCCGGAACATTTTTCCCCTTAGCAGATCCCGTAGGGCCGGCTCTGGCACCCCCTGGAGTCCCGTGCGCATGCCGCAGTATATGAGGCACTGCTGGCCCTACGCCCCCTCAGTCCCTTCTTTCTGCCAACTCTGGCAGCAGGGATGGGGGGGTGGGTTGTGGAATGGACATGAGCAACACATCTTGAAGAACATCAGTTATTGGTAAGTAACCTTGTTTTCTTCTTCGAGTGATTGCTCATGTCCATTCCATTATAGGTGACTAACAAGCAATACCTTGGAGGTGGGTAGCAGTTACTGGTGAGCTGCCTACAGCACTGCTCTGCTGAATCCCATGTCCTCTCTCGCCTGCTGGACAATGGCGTAGTGGGATGTGAAGGTGTGCACCGACAACCAGGTGGCAGCTTTGCAGATGTCCTGCAGGGGCACTCTCTCCAGGAAGGCCGTAGATGAGGCTTGAGCTCTGTTGAGTGCGCTGTGAGGGTTCCCAGAAGCGGCATCTTTGCCTCCTCGTAGCAGAACTTGATGCATGATGTAATCCATGAGGAGATGCACTGGGTGGAGACACGTAAGCCTTTCATCCGGTCGGCCACTGTGACTAAGAGCTGCGTCGATTTCCAGAACAGCTTTGTACGCTTGATGTAGAAGGCCAGGGTTCATCTCACATCCAGAGAATGCCATCTCCTCTCTTCCTCCAAACCTTAAGGTTTGGGGAAAAACATGGGAAGAAAAATATCTTGGTTATAATGAAATTGGGAAACCACCTTGGATAGGAAGGCCGGATGCAGCCTCAGCTGGACCTTGTCCTTATAGAATACTGTATAACGGGGTTCTGAAGTCAAGGCCCTAATCTTGGACACCCTCCTGGCTGAGGTAATGGCCAACAGGAAGGCTACCTTCCATGAAAGCAGGAGCAGAGGGCATGGGTTCGGAGGGGGGCCCTGTGAGTCTCGAGAGGACCAGGTTGAGATCCCAGGGAGGCACCAAGTTACGGACCTGCGGATAAAGCCTCTCCACCCCCTTGAGGAACCTGACCGACATGGGATGGGAGAACAGCGATCTCCCCTCTAGTAGCTGATGGAAAGCCGAAATGGCCGCCAGGTGAACCTTCAATGAGGCCAGTGCCAGACCCTGGAGCTTTAGCTGGAGCAAGTACTGCAGGATCACCTGCATAGGCAAGAGACTGGGCAGAATATCCTGGGACTCCACCCAACAGGTAAACCACCTCCACTTAGCCCAATACACGACCTGTGTGGAAGGTTTCCTGCTGCCGAGCAGGACTTGCTGGACCTGCACCGAGCAGGCTCTCTCTCCCTCCATCAGCCACAGAGCCTCCAGACTGTGAGATGCAGGGAGTCCAGGTCCAGGTGCAACAGGCGACCGTGGTCCTGGGATAGAAGGTCGTGCCACCTCAGGAGCTCCAAGGGTGGGGTGATCGAAAGGTCCAGCAGCATGCTGAACCAGTGCCGTCTCCCTGTCCTCCATTTTCAGCAGAACCTTGGGTAGGAGCAGAATGGGCAGGAACGCATACATGAGGGCCCTTGTCCAGTCCATGAGGAACGCGTCGGAAATTGACCCAGTCTTGCAGAACGAGCAGAATCTCGGGCACTTCATGTTCCAGGCCGACGCGAATAAGTCCAGGTGGGGAACGCCCCACTTCTGGAAGATCATAGCCACCACCTCTGGGTGCAATGACCAGTCGTGGTGGGGTAGAAACGACCTGCTGAGGCAATCTGCCTCATTGTTCCTCACTCCTGGTGCGCCCTGAAATCCTCCAGTGGTGCCGAGTGGTCCCGGGAGACTGCCTCGTCCGGGGAGGAGGACTGCCGAGGCACGTCCTGGGGGCGTGCCCCCTCCTGGCGAAGGGTTGCACCCATTGAGGGTCCCTCCATGGGGTCTGACTCCTCATCCGAGGAGTGGTGTCTCTTGGCCTTCTCCTGTGCCAGAGGCACGGACTGCACCCCCGATGACATAACTGATTGGGGCCCCAGCCCCATGTGGATACCCCATGGGGCCCAATAAGGCCATTGTTGCGGCCACTGACCCTGGGGTCAACCTGGGACTGACTGTGCCAAAGGCTGTGATGCTTTGTGGGGGCATCAGCTCTCCCAACGACTGTCCCCCCTAGGAGACCGAGTCACTGGACCGGCAGTACCGTGTACTTCCTCAGTCCCAGGCGCCCTTCAATGTTGGGGACTACCCTCTCGACGTCTCCAACCTGGAGGATGATGAGGACTGCCTCCGTCGCCATGAACGATGCTGATGAATGGAGGTGTGCTCCGAATAGCTAGAGGTACTGGAGCATCGTCTCGGTACCGATGATTTCCGGTGCCGCTTGCCTTGCGGCCCTGCAGACACCTTCGGTGACTGAGGTCGGCGCCGCTCTGAACTCCTCGGTGGCAAGCCGAACTCCAGCGACCGTGTACTGCGTCGTGGACTGCACGGTGCTGGGTCCTCCGATGGTGACCGGGTTCTGTGCCGTCCCAGAGTGGGCGAACTCCTCGGTGCCAGGGATCTGGAACGGGAGCTGCCCGAGCGCCACCTGGCAGACCTCAACTGGTGCCACCTCCTGGCATGCGCTGCCTCCAGTGCCGGGGATCGATGTCGGCACCGAGAGGAAGACTCCCTGTCCCATGCCGGAGCAAGTCGGCTCAACAACACTGACCTGGAGCGACTGCTGGGGAGCGGCTCTGCTTTACCCTCAGAGACTGTCTGGAGGGAGATCTTCCTCCCCGTACCAGGGATCTCCACCGCCATTCAGGGGGACTCAACACGGGTTTCCCCCGTGACATGGGCCCCTTCTCCCTCGGTGGAGGGGGGACGGAGGTGGCGTAGGCAAGGCCAACAAGGCTCTTGCACCTGAAAAATCTCCGGTGTCAATGGCATCGGCAGGGGCACTCTCCCACTCCCAGGAGTCGGGGAGGCTCCCTGACTGGAGATGCAGGCACCGGAGAAGACTCGACGGGCCGAGTCCGGTGCATCTCCGTACTCGACCCTGCCCGTACCGACAGTGCAGGGGAATGTCTGCGTTCCACATGCTGCTTCTTCCTCTTTGGTGCCAGCGATGTTGCCCAGTGACGAGTTGAGGCCAGTGCTGGTGCTGCGCTCTGTACTGAGGTCATGCTTGGTGCTGAGGTGGAGCAGGCCGGCTTGGATGCTGGGCGGAGCGCTGCCTCCATCAATAGGGCTTTCAATCGGATTTCTCAGTCCTTTTGAGTCCTTGGTTTAAAAGCCCTGCAGATCTTACACTTCTCTTTTCTGTGTGTTTCCCCCACACACTTAAGGCAGTGGTCGTGGGAATTGCTGAGCAGGAAGGCATTTCCGCAGGAGGCACACGGCTTGAATCCCGGCAAATGGGGCATAGCCCGGCCGCTCCAAGTCCGCGTAGGGACTTGCCTTATCTCTAACTACTCTTAACAACACTTAACTACTTAACTAACTTAGAACAACAAACAAGTCCAAACAAGGGGAATAGTACTTGCTGTGAGCAAGGCTAGTTCTGTCATGGGTGGAAAGAAGGAACTGAGGGGGCATAGGGCCGGCAGTGCCTCATATACCGTGGCATGTGCGCGGGGCTCCAGTGGGCGCCGGAGCCGGCCCTACAGGATCTGCTAGTGGGAAAAAAGTTCCGGGTAACCGTGCATGGAGGCATGCACACACCTATAGTGGAATGGATATGAGCAAGCACTCAAAGAAGCAGCAATATTTTTGTAACTAATGGTCTCATTTTGTAACAGTGGACTTTTATTTATGATTCTCCTCTCTTGCTCACAATCTGCTGCCGTTTATGTTTTCAGGGTTGGTGTATAATTACAATGAAACAGGCATTCACAGAGTTGAACTCGGGTGGGAGCAATGCATTGGTATCCCACTAGTGCAGCCAGACATGAACGGACTGCTTAAACAATGGGATAAATACCTAGAAGAATTCTCTACTGGAGAGACCTGGTTTCTTCACAGGTATGTAGTTTAGCAGGTAGATGTACTAGAATAGTAATTCTTAAAAGATGAAGAACTGATATTCAGCTTTGGATCCTGCTAAACTTGTGGTTCACAGCTGGGATTAATTCAGTCATATACTGTAGTAGTCAATCTGAATAACCTTTTCCCATAAACCACCCCTTGAAAATCAAAACCTTTGTTAACAGAAAAGAGTATTCTGAGGTAGTTACTGAAGTAACATTCAACCCTGCTGGAATGCAGAACCTCTGTAGTGTTTTAAGGTCACTTCTTTAGCTCAGAGTGTTTGTGCAGTAGTAATAACATTTCCATCATCAAGTCATGGCTCCTGAAGAATCTACTGTTGGCTGTGGAAATAGAGATACACCGACTTTTCCCAATTCTATAATCAAAGAATCACTGGTTATGGGATTCAATCCTCTAGCTATCTTTTGATCTACAGGGTGAAATCCTGACATTACTGAAATCGATGGAAGTTTTGCCATTGACTTCTGTGGGGTCAGGCTTTCACCCACAGTGTACACACAGATGATGTATTTCATGTCAATAGTCAGAAATGTAAAAATACACAATCAGGCCTATCTCCAGCAGGTTTGCAATATTGTTCTTTTGCTAGTTAACTAAGGAAAGGCTTACACACACTATTTAAAGAACTAGTCTGTCATATTAATCTGGTGATCTGTTTCATAGATATGATGAACATCACCATAATTGTTACACCTATGCACTGGCATTTATTAACTGTATCTTGGCTGCACAAGATAAGCAGCAAATGAGTAAAACTGAATTCACTGAAAGATTTGTGATACCACAGACAAGGAAAGCTTCCAAGTACATCACTCTTTACCAGGAGATAGCAGAGAATTATTTCTACATTGGTGACAGCCCGGATCAAGAAAAGAACAGTTCTGAAGAGGACAAATTGTTACATTAAATCAAGCATACAATGCAATAAAAACAGATCCATAGATAGGACGTTTTTGGGTCCAAGCTTCAGTTCTCTATATATCTGACATGCATTCCTGAAATATTTGAACACAATAGAACTCTGATATGTCTGAGAAGAGGATGCCTTTCATATCTCTCTTAAGAGACATTAATATAACAAGTTAAAAATCTGTAAATGTGAATAAAAAGGAAAAGACTTGTATGAGGGTGTTCTGGAAGTTTTTTAATTTTGCACTCTGCAGTTAGCTAGCTTTCTTGAGCACTATCACATAGGAAATTATATATATATGTTCCTGTTTGCTATATCATACTAAAAGTTGTATGAGTGTAGTCATGTTTTACATGTTTACATTAGTAGAGAATGTAAGTGTCGTAAATTAAAATAAACAAATGTAGATTCTTTTGAGCAAGCTCAGAAAAACAAACTGTGACAAAAACAAACAGACACTTATTCACTATTCTCAACTAAAACACTGCTTGGATTAAGAAAGCACTGCCATTACTGATCACATACACTATCTTCTGCCTTATTTGCAATATGCAGATACCCGAAGTTAAATGCCTGAGGTAAGGTACAAAGTGTGTAAGTTTAAATTTGCCAATAGGTGGCAAAGTTCCTTCAGTACTACCATAAAAACTATATTGTACCTCCATATTTTTACTACCATTGCTAATATAAATAGCTGGAGTAAAACCATACTGCTTGCTTGACCCCTATCTGGAAGCATTCATTACTCTAGCTGAAACATTGAATACTAGCTAACAGATTTTTTGCAGGACGTTGTGTCCATGACTAGCAGAAGATTCATCAGAATTTACCCCAACAAGAAGTTAAAGGATCTGAAAAGACTCAACAGCAGTTTTACAGATGGTACATGACTGCAAAAACAGACCAATGTACATTATGGGCCAAATTCTGCTAGTTTGCATTGTTTTAAACCCTGAACAACAATAACTTCATTGGCGTTAATCCAGATAGACATCAATGTAACAGAATTTGGCCCTATTCTCCTAGTAGTTTTTATAAAAATCGAAGTTAGAGCTAATATGGATCCAGGTTCTATTTTCTCCAGAGTTCTAATAAATGGTTCTTATTTTTGTCCCACCTTTAATTTATACCTTTGTATAGCTGGTACAGTAAGTATAAAAACCAGTAACATTCTTTAACGTCTTACAATACACATTCCCCTTTTTTTCTTAGTGCCAGAAAAGCCTTCTACCATTGTTTACTATATTTTAAAACTGTATTTAACATCAGGCACTCCAAAAATGAAAATATCACAACACTGCTAGAGAAGTTCTCATTAGGGTGAAATTCACTTGTTCAGAAGGTCAGCACAAACCCTCTGTACCACTTAATCCCTATTTTAAGGGTTCAAGTGGAATTTAAACAGTGCAGGGGCCTTATGATGTGTTTCTGCCCAAGGGTGAATTTCTGTTTGGCTCAGCACAAGGACCTTCTGTGCTTCCACCACTTGGAATACACTTTGTGAATGAAAATAAATATATGGCAAATCTTGGTCTCCCTGGTTATGCACTTCTAAAATAAATAATTTGGTGCAATAGCATTGAAAACATGAACTATGGTTTGCACTTGGAAAATAAATGCCTTGATAACTACGTTCTATAAATACCTTGACATGCAGCTTGAAGATAGAGGCCAGTATCCAGCCACAATATTTTTCACTTACAGTACAGACACTACAGAGGGAAAACACAAACGTTAGAACATTTTCCCCTTTTTTCAATTTTATACATCGTGTAATGTACAATGATGGTGCTTTATATTGCTATATTGCTGAAACAGGAGAAGACACATCTGGAATGCACTGTGGTGACTATCCCCCAAGTGGCAGATGATTCCTTGTGGACCATTACCAGCTGGCAGAGTTTAGGGAAGCCCGTGCTTCTGCTGAGGTCAGGGTAGAATTGGCCAAAAGATCAGGGAACCCCTCTCTGCTGTGCTGAGTAGAAACAGTGTAGAAAAAAACAGGTCACATTGTGTAAAGCAATATCCACCAAAACTAGTTTAATTGACTAACCAGGTTATCTTCCATGACTAATGACACCCGCAGTGCCACCAAGAGGAACCCTTGTTGTGATAGCTTACCTTCTTGAAATTTTATATTTGGAATGCTTATTAACGCCAAATCATTGTGACAAGCATAAAAGTAACAAGCTCCCCAGACAGCTATGCTAAATACAGTAATAATTTGTATTTCAGCTGGTTTGTCTCATTCACAATTTCATTATAGAAATTTCAACCTAACTCAAAGTTAAACATAATTAAATTTACACCAAACTCTCAATTTTTTTACATTACCTACAAAACCAGTGAACTTGGGTATCATATCTCTCCTCTTCCCTCTACTGGACATAATCAGAACTGCTTGCTTGTGATTCTCATAGGCCCTATACTGTTTATGTAAGGTACTTATTTGGCCCCTCTATTACCATCCGGTCTGAGTGTTTCAGCCCACAACACACCTCTGGAGTAGGGAAATACTATTATCCTCATGTTACTGAGACACAGTGAGACTACATGACATACTTAAGGTCACAAAGGAAGTCTGGGACCTGAATCCTGGTCTCCCAAATCCTAAACTAGTGCCTTAATCAGTTGAGCCATCCTTCCACTCCCTGGAAACACTGCTAACAGAGATTTAGTTCAAGTAGCAAAGGCTTGTGGTTTCAGACCAGGGACATCAGAGTTTATGTAGTGTCTGTGAGGCTCCAAAAGGCCATAGCATGCAGTCAAGTGACCAGTGTGAAGTTGTAGGTGTGTGTGTATTTGTTACATATTATACTGTTAGCAGTAAATGGAGTGGTTACCTTTGACAGCAACATATTTACAAGTTCTATAGGAATACCAGTGTATGTTGGATAGGGCAGAGATTACTTTAATTTTTTTCACATGGACATATACAGTTATCCATTGTGTTTTTTCAGAAGTACCTTCTCTGACAGTACACAGAATACTCCATGTTCCATACAATTTTAAACAGCACCGAGACATGCATTCAGAGTATTTTAAAACAGGAATACAGCACAGTTCTGACATGTAAAGATTAGACTTGTCTCAACCTAATTTATAATATTTGCTTCTTTAACACTGGTTTTCTTGGTCCATCTTATTATAATTCCTCTTGTTCACTACGCTCACGGGAAGAGACCCAACGATTTACAATCAATTCCTGAAATAGAAAAATGGACTATTACAAGAGCAAAAATAATATTAAAAAATTATAGACATCTCTCAAAGTCCATGTCTATCAAATCTTCGTCTAAATAAAACATGTATTGTTCTCATCACTAAGGAAACTAGGTAGGGATATTTGTCACTACAGGGTGCCTGCTTGCAACAGCTAACTCCAGCCTCCAAGGCTTTCCCACCTCTCGTCATGTCAATCATAACTCAGTAGCAGTAATTCTTGATTCCCCCAATCTATATTTAAAGATTAATTTTGAGACCAGCTATCTCTGTGCCAGGCTTACCCTCCAATGAATTTCTACCGACTATGGGGTGCAACAAAATCTAGGATATTCAATGTCATAGTCTTGTGCTCTCCCGAATTTGAAACATACCAGAGAGCAAGCATAAATTCAAGTATGTTGCTATGCTAGGGAGTTGGGCGTCTTCAACTGCCACAAAGAATTGCTCAGCTAGCAATGATTAAAAAATAATTTGGAGCATAACTTACCTGAACTTTAATTTTTTTCAGACATTCTGGTGATGACATTTCTTTTTCAGTCATATCACACGGACTAATCAAATAGCATAACATAAGCTCCTGTTGACAAATAAATACACAAATATTCCTATAAGAGAAATGTACAAGCTTCACTTGATTTTTTTGAAAGAGGTTTTAAATTAGACTCGTGTTTAGTTTGAACAACAGATCTCATCTCTTAGTTAAATTAAGAGGCACATATACTAAACTGATGACAGAACACCCCCATTTGTATATCTGCCTTGAGGCAGACATTACCACTCATGGTAACTGGCACAGTAGAATTATGTACATAGACAGATCATACAGAACTAGTAATATTTTAGAAGCACAGCGGGGCCAGGACACAGCAGACAAGAGGCAGGTTCCCGGTTTGGTGCAGCTTGACCAAGATGGCTCCATTGGGGGGGGAAAAGGGAGGAGGGAGGAGGAGGGAGCAGCAGTGGAGCAGGGCAGTGGGAGGAGGGGCATCCCATGCCCCTAAGGCATGTAGCAGTTCCCCCCTGAGCATGGCACCCTGGTGTGCAATTAACACTCATTTAAATAAAAAAAATCAATTAATTAGTTTTGAGTTAATTACATACATTAACTGAGATTGACAGCCCTAATTATTTTTATTACAAATATTTGCACTGTAAAAAATAATGCAATCTACAAGTCAAAGTATGAAAGGGCATGCAAATGTTTAGCATATCTGGCACATAAATACCTTGCAACACCAGCTACAACAGTGCCATGCAAATACCTGTTCTCACTTTCAGGTGACACTGTAAATAAGAAGTGGGCAGCACTATCTCCCGTAAATGTAAACAAACTTGTTTGTCTTAGAGATTGGCTGAACAAGGAGTAGAACTGAGTGGACTTGTAGGCTCTAAAGTTTTATATTGTTTTATTTTTGAGTGCTGTTATGTACAAAAAATTCTACATTTGTAAGTTGTACTTTCACGATAAAGAGATTTGCACTACAATTACTTGCATGAGGTAAACTGAAAAATACTATTTCTTTCATCATTTTACAGTGCAAATATTTGTAATAAAAAAATATAAAGTGAGCATTGTACACTTTGTATTCTGTGTTGTAATTTAAATCAATATATTTGAAAATGTAGAAAAACATCCAAAAATACTTATAATAAATGTAAATTTGTTTATACTATTGTTTAACAGTGTGATTAAAACTGCAATTAATCGCAACTAATTATTTTAATCTAGTTAATTTATTTTGCATTTATCACTTGAGTTGCTGTGACAACCCTACATAGAACTCAAATTCTGATCCCAGTCCAGTGTCGTTTTTCCACAAAAATCTCCAAGCTAATTATTACATTTACCAGTTAAAACTATTTCTAGATGCAGAATCAGTATCTTATGTTGTTACCTTAGAAACATTCATTGTTGTTCTGTTCAAGCCAGACAAAGACATCCAGCTGAACGGTCTGCGCAGTGACCCTTCAAAGTTGTCATTTACCAATTCAGCAATGACTGAATAACTGGAAAATAAACCAAACAGAGAGTTTACAAAGAGGAAATTACGGTCACTTTAAAATCCTATAATTTAATAGCTGCAGCCTGAGAATATTTGGCTATTTTGACTGTCATAGCCGAACAACAAACTGTGGACTGCAGACAAGCCATAAGACCTGCATCCTGTTTCTACTAAACAAGGAAGAGGTGGATGAGATAAATGGTGGATTCAGTGAATGATGATTCTCTTCCTACCTCACCTCACCCTCCTGCTTCTCCTCTTTCAACTGTGTTCTCTTGGGAGTGACCATGTTTCATTCACACCCTAATAACTAATTAGGCATGCAACTAGATTGGCAGAGGAATGGAGATCACTTATAATAAATTATGGGTTTTTTTCCTGGTTACCCCCAAAATCACCTCGTTCATCCATAATAAAAAGATTCAGGGTTACAAAAATCAGATTATTTCTCAGAGTCCACTCAGCACATAGGATGTCTAGAGATGCCCAGGGAGGCATTCTGTAGTCTTCAATTATATTTGTAATTACTTGTATGTGAACGCACTCTCAAACTTCTTGTTTTGTGCTTCTACTAAAATGACATGTTGATTCAAAATATTTGATCATCATCCATGGTCAACCTTCCCGGTGAAAAATTTTTGGTTTGGGTGTAGAGAAGATACGTGGCAGGAAAATCATACTTTTATTAGGAGAAATATATCCAAGTAAAATGGGGATGGAAGAAAGAGAAAACATTATTCATCTGAAACAAAAAATGGAAGTTAAATCACACTAATCAATTGCAGAGCAAGCGCTTTATATTAAGAATGTGAATGCCAAACCTTGCATGGTAAAAGGGGGGACCTTTTCGATACAGCACTGCAACAAGAAAGAAATATTGTATTAGTCAGAGAATCATGAATTTCCGATTTGGATCTGCAGATCAGAAATCAGAATCTTTATAAATAACTAATAATCATATTAATTACATAAACAAGCTATTGCAGAACCAGAGGAGCAAGGCTGAACCCTTTCAACAGGTTCAAGCTGATCCTATTTAAGTGCATGGCACATGTAAAGAACTAGTGCTGTGTAAAGTGGACCGGAAACAAAATTCAGACCAGGAAGTACACTGCCAAAGAACAGGCTCAAATAACCTCATGTAGATGTCAGGCAGCCAATACCAACATTTTACCTACTATAATGGGTATTTTAGTGGACAGTGCATAAACTGCATTCAGGCACAACTTCTAAACCCTAAAGTGTGTTAACTCCTAGGGTGAACATAAAAACATTCCCTAAGAGTCTAGTTGCATGCCTAATCAGCAGTTTCATCTAACCAAAAAAAAAAAAAAAAAAAAAAAAAGAATTCTACTATTTTATACAGCAAAGCTTTTCCTCATGGTTTCCCATCATTTTACATTTTTCTATGGGAGTATAAATTATACTATCACAGTCATTTCAAACTACGTAAATTGTAATCTAGAAATTAATATTTAAACACAATTCTTAAGCTAATTAATATGGATATATGGACACTACTGAATATTTCCTTTGGGAAAAAAGCAAAACCAAAATAAGTGATTTGAATTACAACTTCGGGATATGCTCCAATTCAACTCCTGCTGAATTTGATGGAAAGATTTCTATAGAATTCAACAGGTATTGGATCAGGCTGTGAGAACAGAGAAAGTTCACTACTGCAAACAGTCATTAACTCCACTTGGGCTTCTCTGCAAAGTGGGTGGAATAAGGTGAATTCCAGTGCAGTTCCTCAGCTAATATCAAGCCTATAGGCCAAAGCTACAGGCCCTCTAATCCATTTATAAACTGTATTGGAGCCAATGAATCTGCACGGGGAAGACCATAGCCTCTACCTGCATTAATGCCTTATCTGCTAGCCTATAGCCTAACCAACATGGAGAGTCGTTTCTACAGACAGGAGCTGTGGCGATCTGCTCTGCTTGTACAGCCCCAATGTCAAGTTTAAGTGGTGCCCTGGCTATTGTATCTAAAGATTTGCTTGCAAGCATTCCTATTTTTTAAAAGAAACTACTCACAGAGATCGGTTCCATACTTCAGTCCTACTTTGGGGACCCATCCCTTACTGCGGAAGTAGTGATATGCCATGTACGTAGTTCTAAAGTTAGGTTGCACTTGACTAAAAATTTCCCATAGCTTCAAAATAGTTAAAGGTTCCTAAAATCACAACCAAAAGCATTAGTATTATTACACTAATATTACAACCTGCTGCTATTAACCAACAGGGAAATACCCAGGAAACTCTGCACATAAAACAGTGTCTTTAGTAGAATATCCCATTCAAATACCAAACATAATCCCAATGCAAAAAGATTACACTTGAGACACTAGCACTATGGGAGTCCATTATCTTCAGCAGAAGTCTGCTTCAATAGCAGTTTAATAATCAATACCAAAAAAACCTGAACTAGCGGAGTTCTGCTAGGTCTCATGCTGGTAGCTCAGGACTCAAGAGCAAGAACCCCACACTGATATGTAAAGAAAAATAAAAACTATTTATTGTTTGTTATGCAAAGACAATGCTTATAATTCAAACTGCAAACTTTTTCAGGAAAGGGAGGGACATTCCTCTACATATTTCTTCCCATGCATCCTTTTTTCTTGTATTTCTCCCACCAATTCTATTCACAAACATTCCATTCCTTTCTTCCACAGAAGGTATCTGTTCATCTGTATTTGTGTTGCTAAATAAAAAGCATTAAACAAAAGTTTATCAACAATATTCTTAGAATCACATGACGACTTAAGGGAAAGTTTCCAAACCCTTCTAGTTGGCATTTGCTGCCTTTGAGATTAACAGCATGTGATTCTGTCATAGTAATTGGAAGTTTGAGACAATTATCTCTATCTAGATCAATACTATTTTGCATCTTTCAGAGCACTAGTTACAGATGACTAAACGTAACATCTTACCTCATTATAATAAATACTCAAACATCCTAGAGCATAGACCAAGAAAAATGCCTAAAAACATAAAAAGAGTAAGTTAAAATAGTGTGTCTGTACCATGTGGAGGTCTGTAGTTATAAGATTTACGTTTTTCAACAAACTGTAGAATTACTGCATAAGAAAATTTTGAAAGCCACCAAGAGAGATTCGCAGAGAATCACCTTTGAAGTAGGTCATTATGACCTTCGAGATAAACCACTGACATGGCATTATTGGAATTTTACTCATAGGAGAGCAGTATATGCAGACATTGTATTCCAATTAAAACAATGTGTACAGATATTATTGGAAGAAAGACTGGATACAGGATTGTATGTGAAAATTATTGGTCAACTCCTACAGCCCTTACTCATGATATTTGTCCCTCTGAGGTAAATGGGATTATTCACGTGTAAAACCTGTAGGATTGGGCCTTTGAATTTATTTCACTATGTTCAGGTAATCTACAGATCATTAAAAATACTAGTAAATTTACCAAAAACAATGCAAACATTTTGGATTTTCAAAAAAGCATTATCCTTTAAGAAAGAGGTGTTTATTACATAGATTGGTGCTTTGTTCTGATGTTAGAAGAAAAAAGTTTCACAATATTTAAACATACCTCTTCCAGGCTGAGTTGCAAATATTCAAAAATCCTAAATGGATTTCTTCTGCATACTAATTTTTCCCTTTTGATTAACTAAAAGAGAAGTATCAAAATAAAATTGTAAAGAGCCAACCAAAGTAAAAAGAAATACATGTGTTGCATTCAAATGAAATTTTTCAAAAACATCTTAGATTTCACCTTAATTTTTCATTAAACATTTATTTTTAATGATTTTACTATATAAATGAAGCTTTAAAGGAGCAACAATATGGAATTGTGAAAAGAACACGACAGTATTTAGTAAAATAAAATGAGTTATTCAGGAGAAAAACAAATTGCTTGGCTCACATTTGATTTCTCATTTGCTGCTTCGTCTTCATGACATAATTTGCTTTCTTCTTCTTGCACCAATACATACTCATAAGTGTACTTTTTCCCTTCGGCCAATTCATTAAATACTGGGTTAGTACAGCCTTCAGCCTTGCAGCCACAGTGCACAATAAAATCATCATGTTTTTCACAATGTACTTTAGCAATAGCTTTAGCATCCAACATATCTAGTTCCTCAGAGCCATACTTGGCTAGTGGATCATTGTAAGCTGAATCACCTTCCAAACAAGTTTTATTACAGTCTAGACTCTTGTTATGACATTCAACACTTAGTGCTGCTGAATCTCCATTATTTATGGCACAACCCCTTGAAAGTTGCATTCCATCTTCTACATTTTCCATTTCTGCAGCCATTCTGCAGTAAGAGCCATAATTTTGTGCAGCTTCTCCTTCCCCTTTCATAAAAGGAAGGTCAAATTGCTTAGTATAATTTTCAAGAATTTTGTTAACTGAGCAGTCATCAAGTCCTTGCTCTTGCATAAGGCTTTTAGCCCATTCCAGATGACACTGGTACCTGGATAACGGAAAAAACAAAAAGTGGAAGATTCCAGGGCACAGTATCTTTCAACCAATACATTAAAACCAACACAATACAATATAGAAATTAATGTTAATGTTTCTGTAATTCATTTCTTAATTTAAAATGTTTTATATATGAACTGAGGGATTTTTTTAAAACTAATCCAACACACTAGTTAAAATGGAAAGTACCCAATTTATAAGACCCTTTGTTATGCTGTAGTACTCTGATACTGTAGAAAATAAACAACTTAAAATCACCATAACACTAAGCTTTCCACTTATTTTAAAAATAATTACATGTTTACTTGGAGCTACATACTGGGATCCCAAAGAGAATGTTATATTGAGGACTGAGTGAACAACAAATGACACTACTTAATGAGCAGCTGAATAACACAAACATATCTAAACATGAAGCCTACAAAAAATTAGACTGGACTAATTCACCTTTTGAATCTTAGCTTAATTCTGGATTTATTTAAAGGAAAAGACTGAACAGTATTTCAGACCAAGTATAAGTGGGCTCAATTCCACTGAAGGTTAATGAACCAGGCTGACTTCGGCATGAGATTTAGGGACAAATCCTCAGCTGGTGTAAACCAGTGGAGGTTCATTTACTTTAATGGAGCCAAGCTGATTTACATCAGCTGAGGATCTGGCACAAAATCTACAAAGGGAGTCTGAAGAGAAGGAATTTCCTAATGTCTGCTATATGAAAGCTAAGCACACTATAAAGTTTAAAGGCTCAATTCTACAGTACTCACTTAAGTGAATCTTAAAGGAAGGATTGCCTGTGAAAGGACTTCAGGATCAGGTCCTATATGATTACCAAATACTGCAGTGAAGACTACATAAACAGTTTTTGCATTCTTCATATGGTATAATGGAAGCTAAAAATAGAATTTAAGGATGCTGAATTAAGCAGCTGGCCGAGAATGATATGACACTAAAGACCAATGCCAAAATATGTCCAGAACCACTTTTCAGCTACACACAGGGGCTCCAGATCTTTGCAGAATTCAGTTTCAAATCAATAAATGAGTATCTGATGGTGCTGTACCATGGATACATTTAGACCCAACTAGTTCAGAAATGCCCTTGGAAAGGTCATTCTAAAATAAATTAAGTGATACTACTGTAAACAATTTATGGTTGAAGAAGGGCAGTTTTGTAAATGTGATTTGAACAGGCCATCAAAAGTAATTTACCACATGATAAAGATCTGAAATGGTGGGATTTCTGTTCTTTTTAACACTCCAGCCGGGTCATATTATCCTCTCAGGCCAAACATTAATTAAAGAAGACTATTTGAAATTTGCAAATATCCTGGTCAAAGATACCAGCGCAAATACAAATTGAAAATGTAAGGTACAAAAGTAAACAAGGGACTATAATTCCTAAATATAAAAAAATGCTAACTAATCTTTCAGATAAACCCAAACTAAAGTGACATCATCAACTTGAAATCTAGTAGTGTTTTTTTTTTTTTTTTTTTAAATCTTTAACACTTTTTCCTCTCTCCTGTTGTTGCTGTATAAGACATCCAGGCAAGCAGGGAGAAACTGACCACACGGCAAAAATAGTGAAACTGACTAAGTATTGTTAAAAAATCAATTCAAATCTTTTTTTTTTTAAAAACCATTTTAGTTTTACCAGTTTACTTGTAACAGTAGGCATAGAATTTTCCTGAGAAAAGTGGGATTTTTAAACTGACTGTCCTGTCCCTTCAAATGTTATTTCTTATAGGAGATTATTTGGATACCTAATTTAAGACAAAAGTTCCAGAACTGTCATTATGACAAAAACTGTCATATTATAAAGAGAATACAGTCAGCTACATGGTTTTAAAACTTTAACACTGCTAGTATATTATACTTCATTTCCCAAACTGAAATTTAGAGACGGTAATTAAGTAGAAAACAAAAGCACTGTAAGAACAGTTAAAACAAAACAAGGTTATGCATATTAATGTGAAATTCAAATCCCTCCATTCAAAATCTCCAAAAAGGAAAGCCCCAAATCATCCAAAGCCATTTACTACAAATTGGCTTTAAACTGTTAAAGAGTTTGATCAGCAGACATAATGTTACTGAAAACACTTTGTCATATTATATAAGGTGGTTCCATATCTTTCATGACCAAATAAAAACAAACTTTTATTGTACTGTACTTGATTACCATACAATACACACAATTCATAGATGTTATCTGAATAAAATACTATGAAGCATGCTGTACATCCCACAGTAACATGTATGTCACTTGACTGATGCACAATGCCTACTGACATCTGAACTGGTTAATTACAATACCTCAAAATAAATTAAATAGTAGTAATATGTGTTTCTGCAGTAGCAATCATCGGATTATTGGGGGGATAGGTGAAAAAGTATTTGGCACGTGTTTACTTAAATTTGAAATGGTTATTATAAAAGATTGCACTTTACGGTCCTATGAGTATGAAAAACAATACAGCAACTAATTTACATGTACACCCCCCACACACTGGTTATTTCTTAAACTAGCCGGTTGAACTTAAAACAAAAAAAACCCATCAACTCCATAACTTATTTCCTGCATAATAAACAAAAGTGCTAAAATCTGAAGTCATCATGCAGGCAAACTCAGGCAAATATCAAGCTATGTCAGATTAAAATTTTATTAAATGTTAAAGGCTGTTTCCGCTCATTCTGAATGAACCTAATAAGCAAATAGGGAAGCTATTAAAACAGTTTGCCCCAAAACAGTCCCCCTTTTTTGTTGTTGAAGTATAAATGTTTTCTTCTATGTTCACATCATCATGAATCAGTTACCCATATTATAGTAAATATACTCATACACTCTGCTTTTATCTTCACTTCTTACTCAAGCAAAACTCCCACAAATAGCAAACATGGAAAAAACAATGCTAGGAATATTATATAATATTTTCTCTCTCTTTGATGGGATTTAGGAACTGGAAACAAGGAAGGGAAACAAAACTATGTGGATCAGCCTTTTTACAGGCCACAGTTTGGGAACCAATGGCTAAAACATGAATTAGAATGAAATGTTTAAACTTAGCATAAAATAAGACAGCTGCACTTACTTTTTTGATGAGAGTATGGGCATGTTTATCTTGGCATCTGCAGTAAAAGAGAAAGTTTAATTTACAAGATTTGTTGGCAATGCAACAATCTACATTCATGTATCTGCAATTAATAATGAGGACAAACTAGATATTACTAAAACTATCAAGAAAGTGGAAAGTAGTATGATTTACCTTGCCACTTAGCAACCAATAAAGGGTCTGAAATATTGTATTCTGGTCTGCTTCTTGAAAGAATACCTTTTCCAAAATAGCCCTAGATGATGGGGAGCGGGGGGAGGAGGTAGGAGGGAAAGAAGTTGATCAGCATCAATACAAAAAATAAAAAGGGATACATATCCAAGGTTCTAGGTGTTCCTACCACAAATTACAGAAACAAAATTAGATCAACCACAGAACACCAAACTCACCCATCCCAAAACATCTGAATTCTCTCAAAGGCCCACCACTGCAGCAGCCTATGTAAATAGAGGTCTTGCAGTATGCTGCGAAGTTCAATATTTTTAGGGTATTTTGGAAGAGAGTGGAAGCCTGTTGCAAAGCTTAGGGTCCCTTCACAGAGAATGCACTACCACCAGCCCCCTCTTTTCAACTGACAGGTATTCAGCTTGAGTGCCTCTGTCAATTTCATCTGCAGTAGTATGGCACAAGGATAGAGTGATCTTTCAGGTAGTGAGGTCCCAAATGATTTATGGCTTCATATATCAAAACCAGCACCATAAGTTTAAATCAGAAACCAGCAGGTATTCATAGCATATCACAGAATACCAATGATATGTGCGGCCACCAAGAAGCTCCCCTTAATGCCAGGCTGCTGCATCCTGCACCATCTTAAGTTTCCTGACTGATCTAAGGCTTGTGCATTAATGTCTAACAATTAGTCCAACATTAGGCATGTAGGGTTTGGAGATTAACAATTGTTTTATTAATCCTAAACAACTGTCTAAGCATAAAACTTTAATAGTTTTTTTTTTAAATCAAGGTGCTGTTAATAGTTTTTAGAATATATTTTTATACTGATGACAAAGTGAGGTTCCAAGAACAGGCAAATCCTTATATGATATTCAATCAAATACAGTACTAACTACCATAAATCCTATTGACCTTAAGTGGGCATTAGGAATAAAGAATTATCTATATTACTAGTTTTATGACTTCTGATGTTGTGTTACCATTTTGCTCTAAAATGTATTCTTTTCAGGTTGGGAATAAAATGCTTTCTAAATTTTATATGGAACACAGATCAAATTACACTACAGAACGTTGTGTATGGAGAACATTAGAAACACTACCAATAGCAGGCATTGAAAAAAGAGAATTCAAACATGGAATGCCACCTTGCTATACAGCTGTTCAATGTCTTCAGGGTTCCTCACAATTACATTGTTGTTAATAATTTCAGCCTGGCATATCTTGAAATCCTTCCCACAGATGTCTTCCTGGGAGGCAGGAATAGGGAATGGAGAATCATACGACTCAAACACTCTTCTTTTCCTTCTTGGGGCATGGAAAACTGCTTCTGCCATTTCCCAATAATAATCTTTTCCTAAACAATGGTAAGCTAAAGACAAAGAACAGAAAAAGACATTTTTAATATTTTAGAAGCTAGTTTATTTTACATACCTGGATACCATTACCTACATTCTAAATCAGAGTATAACCCAGGTCTCCCAACTCCCATTCTCTAATCACTAGACAATACACCAAGAATTATTTCTTTAGCAAGTTATTCTTATTTTTGTACTGCAGTCGCACCTAAAGGCCATGGTCCCATTGAGCTATCCATTGTACAAACATATAGCAAAGAGACAGGCCCTGTTGAAAAGAATTTACAATCTTACATTTAAGAGAGATGACAGGTGGATATGATAGATAACACAGGTAACAGTAAGACAGTTACAATAAGCAGCAGTCCCAGCATAGTGCCTAACTATTGTTGTGTGTTTTGTAGGCATCATGACAGGGATGGGAGGGTTTTAAAGAAATTTTTAAAAGAATGTGGCATTTTACATAATTTTTACAGCAAGCTCCTGTCATGCATAAGTAGTGGTGTGGTAAATAGTATAATGGTACTTTTAAAAAATTTGACAAATGGGCAAATCAACAGTGTCATTGCTGGCAAAGCAGAGGCTGTTGTCCACATCTCAGTAGTGTAGACAAGGTAATAGGGAGGGCATTTCTACACTGCCTGTTATTATTAAAGACATGCCTACAGCCACAAATCCATCAACAATATAGCACACATGACGGAAAAGATGGGAAGGCATAACCAAACATTTTAAAATATGTTCTTTCTATACAAAATAAAAAAATGCACGAAGTGCTGGGTTCTTCCTGTGCGAGAAAAGTAAACCCAACAAACAGCCAGCTACTGAACATTTATAACACACATTGCTTCATTCTTCACTGTTGGGCACCCTGTGTAATTTGGGCCTGTGCAAAGTGGATGTAAATTACAACCAGGTCAGCCTCCTCCACTTGCACCAGACGTTTTTCTTAACATTTCTTTGCACAGATGTAAGCAGCAAAACACTGTGCCCGGCTATGGGAATCAGGCCCTCCTGCCTTTCCCCCTTTACCGCAGACTCTGTTCACAGCAGCACACAAATAACGAGGGGGGTGGAGGGGGAAGGACAGGCCATGTCACGACAGGACGTGACCTCAGTGCACGGTCGAGGGGTTACTCTATTGCACTGGGACATCCCCGACATCACCACGCTGCGCGCACAGGCAGCTCCAGGAGGTGGGGGGGGGGTCAGGAGGAATTTCCTCCTCCCACAGATCGGGACACAACAGGGGGAGGGGCTCCCCCTCCCCCCACCCATAGAGTAGGGCGCTGACCCAGCCAGGTCCGGGGTCCGTCCGATACGTGACGTGACGTTCTGGCCCCGCGTACTCTGAGGCGCCGGGGCGACTTTCTCCGGCCCCTACGCCTGTGGCTAAGGCTCGGCCACCGTGTCACAGCCCACGGGATCCCCCGCGGGCCCCAGCCAGCAGCGCCCGGCCGGCTTCTTTTCAGACTAGCACGCGGGCCGCCCGCCGCTCCAGCTCCCTGCCGTTACCACAGTAGCCAGGGAGGCGGGGCGGGGGGAGGCCGTAAAACAGCGGCGAAGTCGCAAAACAAACCCGCGAGCGGCGCGAGGAAGCCACGTGACCTCCCCTCGAGGCCTAAGCCCAGCCTTGCTCGGGGGCGGGCTCCCGGCTTCTCGTTCTCGCGCGCCCATGCGCAGGCGCGGGGGAGCCGAGCCGAGCCTGCCCGTAGTTACTCACACAATTGCCACCCACCTTCCTTCCGCGCCCTATGCTCTGGGCTGGAGTGGCTCCGGGCTGGAGACAGCTGCGGCGCGGGGCAGACCCGGCTCTTACAAATAGGCAACGCCGCGCCCGGCCTTCTTCGGCCCGCTCCGCTCCACGGACGCGGGGAGGGCCAAGAGGGCTCATTAAGTCAGGATGCCTCATCACCCCATGTCTAGGCGGGACCAACCAGGCTGGGACCCCACAGGCCGCGCGCCCCCCAGCCCACCGCCCCGCCCCATAGACCATGGCTGGGAGCGGGAGAACCGGGGGTGTTTGTGACGTGAGCGACGCGCTGTTGCAGTAATCGCTAAAGCAGTGGGGTTCTCAACCAGGGGCCGGGGCCCTGTGGGAGTACGCAGAGATCGGCCAGGGCCAGGGCCAGTCAGATATTTGCCTCGCTTTCTAGCTAGGTACATAAAAAGCAGTAAAGAAGTCACTATAAACTAAATTTTCCTGTAGACGGACTTGTTTATACACTGAAATGAAAGTACACTAGTTCTGTTCCAGTTGATTTTATAATTATAAAGGTAAAAATGAAAGTAAGCAATTTGTCAGTCATAGTATGCTGTGACATTTTTGTGTCTGATTCTGTAAACTTGGGGTACACAAGACAAATCAGACTGCTGAAAATGGTACAGTAGTCTGAAAAGGTTGGGAGTCACTGGCCTCTTCCCCCTCCCTCCCCCCCAACAGTTGGAGCAGTATTTACCAGTTGCTTTCTCTGTGGCCCTCTCTTCCCCCCCTCCCCCCAACTAACTTGTGGATAAAACCAAAACAAAAGTCTCATCCGATTACATTTCCTATTCAACTGCTTCCTTCTTTGGTGACCCACTTTACACATCCTTATGAAAAGAGTAAACTTGCTTTGAACATTGATTCTCAGGTTAAAAACAAAAGAAACCTTGTTCATTTCTTGCTTCCAAAGGACACAAAGCAATTGTTCAAACAAAAACGTCAAACCTTTTGGTTCTTTCTTAGATCTCAACCATTGGCCCTATAATATGTCTGAACTACAGCATTCTGGGTAGTAATATGAAAATAAGCATGTATCAAAGATGCCCCTTTGCTTTAGAATTCCTACTTGCAACTCTGCTGCAAACTGCCTTTAAGACAGGAGAAGTATATGCCTTTAGATAACTATTTCACATTCTTAGGACTTCTTAGAAGGAATAGAAATTCAGGCTGGTATAAAGTTCTGTAAAACTATTTGCATATGTAGCATTTCCTTTTTCTCAAGGATGTTAGTCATCAAATTATAAGCTAACAACATATTCCCGTAGAACCTTTACTTCATTTTGGATTGCATATGAAAAGAAAAAATTATAAGATTCCACAAAATTTAGTTTAATAACAAATGGCAGTTTGGCGTCATCGCTAGCTTCCACAAACTCATCTCATAAAGTTCTCTGATCAAATATTAGCTCTAGTCCAAAATGTCACACCTTTTCAAAATCAAAACTCAGCCCTCTATTATCAGGCAATGTAGCCAGTGGGTGGAGGCAGGGTTGCAATTATTTACATTAGCCAGTTCCAACTACCCTGAACTGACAGAAATTCCCATGGAAATTCTGGTTACATTAACTTTGACTGAGATATGAGACTGTTTTTGGAAACTTTAAAAACATCTAGGGAATACTTTTAACTTTTATTAATATGTGGTATCTGAATTTAGTTTATTAAAGAAATAAAGTTGGCTTCTGCTTAGCTTCAACTAGTTTTCACAAGAGGAAAAAAACCCCAAAAACAACAAAAAACAAGGAGAGAAGCCAGTCGTATATCAGCCAAGTGTTAACTTTGTGAGAAACTCCACAATATAAGAAATCCTGGAGTGCTCAAAAATGAAGGAACTTGTGGTGAATAGTATTAAAGTAGGGTGTATCAAAAATGAACGTGTAGTTACAGAGTTTACTTCAGACTTGGCAATAGCTTTGTGTCCCCGGATATTGCAAGCACATAGGTGAAGAACTTTTAAGGTCATTCACTGCCTCCCATCCACATGCAGAACTCCCATTAGCATCCCATGATATTAACATAACCATTATGATGCACACACAATCATGTTTTCATCCTATAAACTAGTCACTGATCTACATTACGTAGCTTTATAACATTATAAAAATGTGTAAGCTTTAATTTTCAAGGATTCCAGTATTCCTGTCAGAGCACTGAGTTCCCATTCCCCTTCTCCTCATTCAAACACACACTTATGGCCCAAACTCACAAGTTTCTAAGTGACTTCAAATCTCTTTGATGTCAAAAAGGAGTTGTGGGCACTTGGCACTGCACACGGTAGCCTGCACCCTTGAGCCCAGTGTCAGATCCACTGTTTTTGACAGAGGAGTAAACTCATCCTTTTAGTGTTTCTCCTTCATTAGTCCCCTGGATGGGATGTGTTGCCTTCATATCACACAATTTGCTGCTGGTCCAACGAGTAAGAGACCAGAACCAACAATCAAACCCAGGTTTCCAGCAAGGCAACCCATAAATTTTAATTTAATTTTTTTGCCCTTTCTCCTAGAACTATTAAGGGGGATTGTAATAATTAGTTGCATCCACTAGGTGTCCATATTTCAGCAAATATCAGCCATAACATCTTCAAAAAATATAGTAGTCTCCTGCAGAGAAAGCAGAACCGCTGTGGTCCACTGGAAAAAGTAAACCTTTTTTAGTTTATTGAGTTATTTTTCCATGAATGGGTTTGTCAGGCTTTTGGTGTAAAATTGCATAGGATTTGTCAAAAACAGTAAAAAATAATTTCATTTGTATTATATTTGTAAATTTGGCATCATAAAAGGAAACTTTTTGACTGACAGACTCTTCAGGTCCCAAATACTAACCCATTGATTGTACAAACACTTCTTGTGATTCTCCTTCTGATGGTACACGTACACTATTAAAAGAATAAGAAAAAAATAGTGGGGAAAATGCTTTTAACTTCGGAAATTATAGTTTTGGAGCTCAATTTATAAAATGGCTTCAGTCTGGCCTCTAATTTTTCTAAATACAATTCTCTTTGCATTCATTTCAGTAAGCACATTTCCACAACTGTGACACACATTTTTAGAACTCTTCACGCACAATGGCTAAGCATTTACTTCAGTGATCACAGCTAGCTTCTAATTCTGTTTTCTAACATTTGGCTGGTCATTTGTGTGTCTAATTGGTAATGGGAAGCACAGTTATACTAGCATGCATGTAATCATGGTAATTGAGCACATATGCTTCTTTTGCACTCACCATTCTAAAAATTGGGCCTGCATTCACACATTTTTGGGTCTGATTCTCATTTCCACAGAGGCCCCTTTTCATTGTTCTGGCAATGCAAAGAGACCTTAAGGTGAGTGCAAATTACAACATTTCTGCTCCTTTTTAAAGCATGTTCTCATCTCCTGCCAAAATAATGAATTTAGAGCTCATGAAAAATGCCAGATCTTCTATTCATCTGCAGAACAGACCCAGATTCATAGATTCCAAGGTCAGAAGGAACCATTGTGATAATCTAATCTGGACTCCCAGGCAGCAAAGTTTCTCTAAAGCCATGCTGCTGATTTGTCTCATCATCCATCAGGAGAATCACCTTTGATTTGACAAGTTAGTAATACTCCCATTAAGTCCTAAGACTAGCTGGTGATACTGCTAACATGGGTGCCAATTAATGTCCTCTGTGAATTGTTGAATTTTTGCCGCCTGGCCTTTTTCCTGGTTTATAATAATAGGGGGGTCAGAATAAGGACCTTTTATAAATCCTAAAGTTTTTCTGTGTGTTTTCACCATACAAGATGACAAGTGGGTGTTACCCCACAACCTCATTGTGGCCTGATTCACCAAGGTACTTAAACTTTAAGCACATGAATAATCATGTTGACTTCAATGGGATTCCTGAATCAAGGGCCATATATTGTCTGAAATATGCCTGGATTTAAGATTTATCCTAAATGCTGCTCTGGGATCAAGCGTCTTAACTGTCTGAAGGACAGAATAATAAGCAGATCAAGATAAATCCCTACATCACCACATTTTTAAAACTGAAATAAAGCAAAGAAATTAATTTACTGCCAAAAGTTTATTGCCTTAAAAAAACATCCTCTTATGAAATGTGTCCCAATTTGTAATATTTACTTTCCGTTTATTTAATAACAGGAAAAGGTTTGCAACTCCTTTCTTGAGTTTTACGTGTCAGCAGTTTAATATTCCTATGGCTTTTTTCAACGTTTTATTTTATCAGGAAAAAAACCCTATGCCAGGGCCCTATACTAGGAAATATTTTTTATTTTAAATAAATTTATGAGCAGGCAAAGGCAAACAACTACCTCTCATAAACTAGTGGAAGTATCTTTATAATGGATTGGTGGCTGGTCCTTCCACCCACTCCTGTTTTATTGCTACTTTCTCTCTCAGGTTCTCATTACCTCTGTGTTCTCTTTTTAACTCAGATTTTGAATTTTTTTATTTCCCCCTTATCTTCTGGGCACCTCCCTCCCCTGGTGGCTCAGCTCCACTCAGCGGAGTTAGGTGTTGCTCGTGCATGGGGAGTGCCCACTGGTGGATCCATAGGACCAGGCATGGGGTGTTTTTTTGTGACTGAGCTGAATGCCACAAGAGCAGAGAACTGAAGCGTGGAGCTGGTGGATTCCTTTCTGATTCTGTGCCTCTATACACATGGGCTAGCTGTTGTGGCCAACTGTACTGAGTCCTCCAGCCAAGCAGGGAGGGAAGGCAAGTGACTTTCAAAGAGCTTTACTCTTCTTACAACAGTACTTACATTGTTGCCTGCAGTGGTGGTGTTGCCATGTTGGTCCCAGAATAAGGGGGTTGAGGGAATATCTTTTATTGGACCAGCTTCAGGTTGGAAGAAGAGCTCTGTGTAAGCTCAAAGCTCAAAAACGGCTCTAGTCTTAGTCCAATACAAGATATTACCTCACCAACTTTGTCTCAGCAGAACTTGCATCCATTTAGGCCTTGTCTCCATACAATGACAACCATGTTAGAGGACCAAATTACAGCAATATTTTGTCCTAAACCATGTTTAAAAAAAAAAAAAAAAAAAGGATGGTATTGCCACTGAAGGGCAGACCAAGTCATGATAAGTAGCCTGGTTCTCTTAATAGGGAAGGCAAGTGACTTTCAAAACAGGTGGTAACTGGGTTACTCTTCTTACAACAGTGAGACTTACATTGTTGTAACTCATAAAAGTAGGCTTTTATCTGTGAACTATGGGGCAAATCCTGCTGCCCCCCCCCCCTTTCGCCCCCACCCCTTTGTGAAGGCATGGAAGAGACCCTTGCACTGGAATCCACAGAAATTAGTGGAGGTAGGACTTGGGGCAATTTGTAAATCTATGGCCAAGTCCTTTTCTAAGAAGCACACCCATTCAGAGATGCTCCAGATTTCAGAGGATGTATTTCAGTTTAAAAATGACAGCTTTCCAAGCTGTTAACCCTTTGCAAGACTGGCATATCTCAGTGCACCTAACTGATAAACGTTCCTGAAGGCTGGGTTATTCTGAGATTGTGTTTTTGCAAGCTTATTCTCACAGGGGAAAATTTACACCAAGCTACAGTTCTCTTGGTCAGACCCTTGCTGCATAAATTTAAAACAGAGGCATTCAGTCAAATAGT
Organism: Emydura macquarii macquarii; assembly: GCF_026122565.2. Taxonomy (NCBI): domain Eukaryota; kingdom Metazoa; phylum Chordata; order Testudines; family Chelidae; genus Emydura; species Emydura macquarii. Next base: position 1,298,897 of record NW_027131105.1, on the reverse strand, counting down.
GTGGGTGGCTGCATTTGAATGCTGACAGTTCAGTCATTGCGATACACTGTGTTATGAAATCTACTTTGCTGAATAATGATCTGATTAGGTGTCACGTCACAAAGGAAGAATCTGATTAACAGCCACATGACTGCTGGTTATTTGTACTGTCTTTCATATCTGTATTAAAATGAATATAAACAGAATACTTAACATGTCCCTACAAGATTATACATAGGTTTAGAAGGACAAGATTTTTAATGGTAAATGTTGATTTCTCTAAACACACAAACTGACAATAATAGTCAAAATTTACAGATAGGCAAGTAAGAACAATGCTACTTAAGAACTTAAGAGTTTGATTAAGGATTTTTACTTTGTATGTTTTATATGTGATGTTGACAGTTTGTGTTTTAGCAGTTATCAAGTTTTAACTTTTGAATCTCAATATCTACTGTAATTAAATAATTATTGTCTGACCCTCCCAATTGTCTGATCCCCTATAATTTCCCTCAACTATGAACATTTAAAATCAGTAAAAAACTAGAAAAGTTTAACAAACATGAATATTATCCATTGAAATTATTTTAAAAATTCTGCCAAATCTAATTATACAGGTTTATAGTGCATAGATGTGTATTGCTCCCCACCCTTTTACTGACAATAGCAAGCAAAAAAAAAAAGGGGGGGGGGGAGGGGGAGGCAGGGCAAACAAACCACACAGCCCTAACTGTATAATTTACTGATATAAAATGTATTAGATCATTTTTTCAATATCCAAGTTTGTATAAGCAATTTCCATTCTGCTTTATTCTGAAACATTCAAGCAAAACTGTTATCTTAACTTGTATTAACAGCTTGGATTGCTTATTAAATGAAGATCACCGAGAACTTGTCACAGATGGTAAAATTACATCTGTAGATAAATGTACTTTATTCATAGATACACACGCACGCACACCCAAGTCCCACAAGGAGGCACCAATCTTGCTATACTCCAGTCCAATCAAAAAACAGCTAGTAAGATTGTTTTCCTGACACATTGTTATGGCCATATCACCCTGTTTCTCCTTGTCTGTCAATCAAATACAAATTTCTTGTCCTTATGTTTAAGGTCCTTCACAACTTAGCCCTCCCTCTATTTCTAAAATCTGCATCTTATTGCATTGCCTTCCATTCCATCAACAGTGTCGGCCTCAGTCATCTACTTACCCATGTCTTCCACAAGCATCTTTGTTCTCTTTTCCATGCCACCTTTTACACACGGAATGCCCTCCTTAAATGAATCAATAGGGCTACTACCCTGTGTTTCTTCAAGTCCTTCCTCAAAACTCACTTCTAGCAGAATATTTATGTTAAATTGACAATTGATAATGGCTAGGTGGATGATCAGCAAATATTACTGATATAACTATTTCTGGTTAATTTATTTTTTTTTAAAGTTCTGACTTGAACTAATTATTATATAGCTAACTATGCATTCCCCACACTATTATAAAACAAGTAGAGTGGGTGAATGAGGGTAACATCCATTAGTTGCGTCAGGCTAGGTCTACACTACAGACTTCGGCTAGCATAACTATGTGGGAAGATCCCTGACTGACATAGCCAAATTGAGAGAACCCCTAGACAGTTATATCAGTAAAATTGTGCTTTTAACGGTATAGCTTGTTTCATTTTACTATACTGGTACAAAGCACAACTTTGTCAATATAACTACATCCACACTAGGAGTGCTTTGCCAGTAACAGTATATCTGTAAAGCATGCCTAGTGCAGACATGGTTTACATTTAAATTATATACTCATCAGTGCAGGGACTGTTTTCAAATGTGAAATGGAGTCTCAATCCTACTTTAGTCTTTGGGCATTAAGTACTGCAAATACATAACATGATAGTAACGTATGTACCAATTATTTAAAGGTAAATGTACAGTGTAGAAATTGTAGGAGATCCCAAACTAACAAAATACAATTGTATATTTATATTACAAATCCATGCAATTTATAACAAAAGAGTTGAAATGATTTTTCCCCATGCTAAGGACCTCACAAATACCTAATGACTGCAGGATATGAATTGTCTGAAACAGAACACTGAACTCAAGTAAGAAGCCTTTGAGTTCACCTTTAAATTCAGAATGAAAAATCTATTTACACTTAATGCACCTTACTGTACTGCAAAAACAAGTTTACTTCACATGCCATTTTTTTATAATCTGTTCTGACGCAAGTGCTAAATAAGTATATTTACAAAATATTTCTATCACCACAAATTTATCTTCCCAAAAGGAATAAAATGGTTACACATTAAAGCCATTTATATATGCATGATACGCAACAGTAAACATTAATATATGCAATTGTAAAGCTATTTCTGTTTTATATGCTGGAAAACAAATTACTGAGGCTTAAGGAAAAGGCTGCTGCATAGAAGGTGGGACAGCTAAATACACTGAGGATTTAAGAGAGCTCTTGTTTACTGATTAAGTGCTTCAGATAAAACTAAAAAAACAAAATTAATTCTTAACTTGAAGCCCAAATGTCAGCATATGATTTTAATTACAGTGGTTAGACTCAGGTTTAGTTGCAGTTAGTAGAGGAACAATGTTGTTTAGAACAAGGGACTGAAAGTCAGGACTTCTGCAAGTTAATCCTGATTGCCACTTACTTGCTCAGAACCCTTGGATGGTGTGCGGGGAAATCACTTGATTTCTTTGTGCCTCAATTTATTCATCTGTAAAATGAGTCTAATAATAGCTATCTGTCACAGTCAAAGCGCTAGCTGCACTTATATTGCCTTCCTGGTCTCTTTGAATGGCCCACTCAGCTGACGGGCTTTGTGCCTTTAGCTCTCTCAGAGTGGAATTCCGCAGCTCTCCCACCCTTAGACAGTACCCTACGTGTCAACTGTGCTTACCCAGCAGGAACAACTGGGCTTGGCACCTGCAGTTCTTAGTCTGTGGGAGCCTGTGACCAGTGGTGTATATAGTGAGAAGATACCTTTCTTAAAACCAAAGTATTGTTTATTCTTACAGTAGGAACAAAGCATAAGAGGAAAAAGATTTTAAAACAACAAATAGTCTACATGCATGTCTCTCTTACCTAAGACCTACCATCCACTGATAACCTAGGCAGGACTATCTTCTTCAAACACTCCAACAGGTGTCTGTGTCTATCAGGTTTTCCCTGACTACGTCTCCAACAATTCTTCTGCTCTCTTCATAGTGTTCCTTTTTTAACTTCAATTGTTCATTTGATCTCCTTGTGTTCCCATGTCTTTTCCTGTCTAACACTGACTTGTAGCAACCCCATGGTTTTTACTGAGGGTGGTATATCTTGAGCCATTGTTTTTCTTCTTGCTTGTTTTTCCTGACAAACCCTCTAATACTAAGTCCACATATTCATGCAGTGAACATTCCTAATAACCAGGACAGGAACCAGGAATCCATTTTAAGGCACTTGGAAGAGAGGAAGGTGATCAGGAACAGTCAACATGGATTCACCAAGGGAAAGTCATGCCTGACCAACCTGATTGCTTTCTATGAAGAGGTGACTGGCTCTGTGGATGTGGGGAAAGCGGTGGACGTGATATACCTTGACTTTAGCAAAGTTTTTGATACGGTCTCTCACAGTATTCTTATCAGCAAGTTAAAGAAGTATGGGTTGGATGAATGGACTATAAAATGGATAGAGAACTGGCTAGAGCATAGGGCTCAACGAGTAGTGATCAATGGCTCCATGTCTAGCTGGCAGCCGGTCAGAAGTGGAGTGCCCCAGGGGTCGGTGCTGGGGCCAGTTTTGTTCAACATCTTCATTAATGATGTTGAGAACCGCTGATCTAGAGGATGGGGTAGATTGCACCCTCAGCAAGTTTGCAGATGACACTAAGCTAGGGGGAGTGGTAGATACCCTGGAAGGTAGGGATAGGATACAGAAGGACCTAAACAAACTGGAGGATTGGGCCAAAAGAAATCTGATGGGGTTCAACAAGGACAAGTGCAGAGTCCTGCACTTTGGACGGAAGAATCCCATGCACAGCTACAGACTGGGGACCGATGAGCTAGGCAGCAGTTCTGCAGAAAAGGACCTGGGGGTTACAGTGGAGAAGAAGCTGGATATGAGTCAGCAGTGTGCCCTGGTTGCCAAGAAGGCTAATAGCATATTGGGCTGCATTAGTAGGAGCATTGCCAGCAGATCGCGGGAAGTGATTATTCCCCTTTATTCGGCATTGGTGAGGCTGCATTTGGAGTATTGTTTCCAGTTTTGGGCCCCCCACTACAAAAAGGATGTGGACAAGTTGGAGAGAGTCCAGCAGAAGGCAACAAAAATGATTAGGGGGCTGGAGCACAAGACTTATGAGGAGAGGCTGAGGGAACTAGACTTGTTTAGTCTGCAGAAGAGAAGAATGAGGGAGATTTGATAGCAGCCTTTAACTACCAGAAAGGGGGTTCCAGGGAGGATGGATCTAGGCTGTTCTCAGTGGTGGCAGATGACATAACAAGGAGCAACAGTCTCAAATTGCAGTGGGGGAGATCTAGGTTGGACATTAGGAAAAAGTTTTTCGCTAGGAGGGTGGTGAAGCACTGCAATGGGTTACCTAAAGAGGTGGTGGAATCTCCATCTTTAGAGGTTTTTAAGCTGCAGCTTGACAAAACCCTCGCTGGGATTATTTAGCTGAGGTTAGTCATGCTTTGAGCAGGGGGTTAGACCAAGATCCACAAACCTGAGAATCCTGGACGCCCCATCATCTCAGGCAGTGGCACTCTCACTGCAGGACTATCAGGCCCTCAGGCCCTATGCCACCAACACTCCTAGCTATCTTTGTGATACCACTGACTTTCTGAGAAAACTACAATCCATCAGTGATCTCCCAGAAAACACCATCCTAGCCACTATGGATGTAGAAGCTCTCTACACCAACATTTCACACAAAGATGGACTACAAGCCATCAGGAACATTTTCCCTGATGATGATGATATGGAACACCTGATAGCTGAACTTTGTGACTTTATCCTGACCACAACTACTTCAGATGTGGAGGCAATCTGTACCTTCAAGTCAGTGGCACAGCTGTGGGCACCTGCATGCCAACATTTTTATGGCTGGCCTAGAACACCACTTCCTCAAAACTCGTCCCCAAGCACCTCTCCTTTACCTACGCTACATTTATGACATTTTCATCATCTGGACCCACAGGAAAGAGTCCCTTGAAGAATTCCACTGGGATTTCAATAATTTCCACCCCACCATCAACTTCAGCCTAGACCAGTCCACACAAGAAATCCATTTCCTGGACACTACAATACAAATAAATGATGGTCACATTAATACCGCCCTATACTGAAAACCAACTGACCGCAATACATATCTTCATGCCTCCAGCTTCCACCCTGGACACATTACACGATCCATTGTCTACCGCCAAGCCCTAAGATACAACCGGATTTGCTCCAATCCCTCAGACAGAGACAAACACCTACAGGATCTCCATAAAACATTCATAAAACTACAATACCCACCTGGAGAGGTGAAGAAACAAATTGACAGAGCCAGACGAGTACCCAGAAGTCACCTACTACAGGACAGACCCAACAAAGAAAACAACAGAACACCACTGGCCATCACCTACAGCCCCCAGCTAAAATCTCTCCAACACTTCTACAACCTATCCTAGCAGATGATGCCTCACTCGCTCAAACCGTGGGAGGTAGACCTATCCTTGCTTACAGACAGCCCCCTAACCTGAAGCAAATACTCACCAGCAACCGTACACCATACAACAAGAACACTAACCCAGGAACCTATCCCTGCAACAAACCCCGTTGCCAGCTCTGTCCGCACATCGACTCTAGTGATACCATCACAGGTTCTAACAACATCAGCCACACCATAAGGAGCTCATTCACCTGCACATCTACTAATGTAATATATGCCATCATGTGCCAGCAATGCCCCTCTGCCATGTACATTGGCCAAACCTGACTGTCACTACACAAAAGAATAAATGGACGCAAATCAGACATAAAAAATGGTAACATCCATAAACCAGTCAGAGAGCACTTCAATCTCCCAGGACACTCTGTAGCTGACTTGAAAGTTGCCATACTTCTACAGAAAAACTTCAAAAACAGACTTCAGTGAGAAACTGCAGAGCTGGAACTCATATGCAAACCTGACACAATCAAACTGGGTCCCAATCAGGAGTTGGAATAGTTATCTCATTACAAGAAGTAATTGTCACTGTTCACACATTCTCACCTTCTAATCAGTGGCTGTGAATAGGCCTCATCTACTCTAATTGAATGGATTTTGCCAACACCTACCCTCCCCATTGTTGTTCCTTACCCTTGGATGTGTATAAGTGTGTGTGTGTGTGTGTGTGTGTGTGTGTGTGTGTGTGTGTGTCTATATATATATATATATATATATACACACACACCCTGTTTGATTTCTGTTTCTTGCATCTGATGAAGTGGGTTGCAGCCCATGAAAGCTTATTCCTGCAGAAATTAAATTTGTTAGTCTTTAAAGTACTACAGGCCTCTCGTTGTTTTTGCTGTATACAGACTAACATGGCTACCCCTCTGAATATTCCACTCTGGTTCTCAATACAATCAGTGTCCATTAAAATGCCATCTATGCTGCCAAAAACAACCTCATAACCACATGCTCACTATTTTCATGATAGTAAACTGTAAAGCTTAGTGAAATGCATTTGTAAAGAGCCCTAGAAAAAATCCATTAAATTGAAAAGGCCAGACCCTCTGCTAGCATATGTTGCTGTAGCTCTATTGATGGCTGATATAAACCAGCTAAGAGTCTGGCCAAGTCCCTGTGATCATTAGTTCAAATCCAATTCTCTGGTAATAATAATGATAATAATAATATCCCCACTGATTGTAATGGTGTTACAATGGGGTAACAGAGGAAGAATTAGCTCAATATATTTAAACAATGGGCACCTATTGTAATTGCAAACATTATAAAAATATGCAGACAGTTAAAGAATTGAATTCTTTATTTCCTAGAAAGTCCCATGCAGGCAGAAGGAAGAGATGTCTTTGCAATATTAAATCATGGCCTTCAGAAGTTGGGATGTCTGCTGAATACAGGAAATCTACAACATGCACTCCCCAGGTTTTTGCAAAAAGATGAATAATAGAAGTAGAATGCACAGTGGCATTCAGATGCCATTAAAAATTGATTAAATGCCATTACCAAGAGCAAGTTCTCTTTTCAATTAATGCTATAAGTATTAATTAAGGGTCGGGAATGTGGCTACCCCTTACAAAGATGAGAGCATAGAAAAGTCACCTAATGAGCCATTCCAAATAGTTGAAAACGTAGTTGTTTAATATGTCATTCAGTCTGCTATGAGTTTCAGACTATTTATTTCTTTGCTAAATAATTTCAGACTGATATAGTTTTATCCATGAAATGTGCACGTGTTAAACATGAACTCTCAAAGAACATGAAGTCTAATGTTGCTGATGGTATGTGATACCCAAGAAAGGGTTAATATGGGAAACCACTTTCAGTAGCTGCTAGAAACAGGGTTATGCCATCTACATATGATCAGCTAATAAAAGTGCACTCTGAAAACTGTAGTACTGTTCTGAGACTGAAATATTAAAATGAATTCATGAAACTATGATTCAGCTATTTAGCGATCATCAGGTCATTTGAAATGGCCAGATATAAGTCAGGTGGGCCTAAAAGAAAATATTGTCCAAAAGAAGGGAGCATTCCTCTTTGTTAATGTTTGCGTTGGTAGCATGACCTTAAACTACCTGGTACCAATTGGCAGATCTTAGAGTTTGAGAAATGAGCTGTTACCACACACATTAATGGCATGGCTATCACATAACTGATGTCAGTAATGTGTATTAATGGGAAGTCCTGGGATTACAAACTATTAACACAATCCATTGCAAGATTTCAGACAGATTGCATCAATTCTTGCAGTGGGCACATGATTCCCTTGAGCCAACATTGTATATTTAAAAAAATGATTTGTGGTTGGATTTGGATGCTTGGAATAAGTAAAATAGCAATTGGCTGTTATGCAAGGTCAATACACTTTCCCCCATGGACTTTCTCAAGGATGCCACATGTTTGACACCTTTCCAGTTTATTATTTATAGGCATCATAATCTAACAGACTAGGCATAAAAACATGCGAATTCTGTTCCATTCTCTCCCACTCACTCAATTTATGATTGTGGCCAAATCACTGCAACTCTGTGCCTCAGTCTCCCCATTTTACAGATGTGGAAAATGTTAGTTATCCACCTTTGTAAAGTGCTTTGGGAGCTATAGAGGAAAAGCACTGTAATTGAAGGATTATTATTTCATAATAGGAATTTTGAAAACAATTGTGGATTCACAGGAAAAATATGGATTCATAAGAACAGCATCTGTTGAAATGCAAATTTACTTTTTCAGACCATTAAATATATATTATGCACATTTTTATACCTTCATAAACATCATATTACTTCATATGGGATATTCTGGTCTCTCAGGTAAACAGGCTTTTGAAAATATTTCAAAATTATGTGTTCACTTGAGAAAGAATTGGTGTGGTCATTTTGGTCCTTTTAGAAATGTACATGAAAGATTTTTTTGTTTGTTTCTTTCTTAACACAGTCACAAGGAAATAAAACAATCCCCAGCCCCAGACTTTTCAATATGCTGGTTACAATAAACTGAAAAGAGCCAGGAAATATTGAATTAGGGAAAACTGTTTGTAAGAACAGATTTTAACTGTTCACCCACCTCCAAAAACCCAGTACAGCAGGAGTAAATGAGGTCCAGTAGGTGGGCCTTACAAATGCTCACTCTGTGACAGATGGTGAGACAGGAGCTGTGTATTTTTAAAAAAAAGATTACAAACACATCTGCTAGTGCACATCAGCACAAGAGGGTCTTATTGACCTTTACTTGTTTACATATCTGGCTAATCATCACAGCAACTGAAATATGTAAGGTGTTCATTCAAAACTAATTCTATGCTTGTACCTTCCATTTGCCAATATTTCTGATCTTAAAAGCTGAACTGATATTGAGCCAGATGAGACCAAGCGAAAAATTGAAAGAAGTACATCTTCTGTTAATCAAAATCTTCGTACATAAAATTTGTCAATGATAGTTAGTCATATTTAAATATAAATATCCACTAATATGCAAAAGGAACATAGGAATTGCCAAAGTGGTTTGGATCTGGGTCCATCTAATCCGGTATCCTGTCTTCAATAGTGATCAGTGACAGCTGCTTCAGAGAAAGGTATAAGAATTACAGACCATGTTATTACAAAACTAATTATTCTTCCCTCCCAACACATGCACTGAAATGATAAATTATGTTGAGGAGGGAACCATGATTTTATTGAGTTTTGAGCTCATTCTAAAGGAGCTAATTCTTATCCTAGCATACTGCTTGAGAAGCCAGGCTTTGCATTTGAGATATATACTAGACCCATGGGAATAAAATCTTCACCCTGCCAGCTGTTGACATGATCTTTAGCCACTGTTGCTTTAGCCTCCATTCAGGCTGTGTCTAGCATGCAAAGTAGGATAGCCACTGGATTGCAGTCATAGATCCATCAGCTCCAGCCCTGCTCTTCTGCTACCCACCCTTCAATGAATGCAGCCTTTAAACGGATATGCAGAGTAACTCCTTAAGCATATATAATGGAAACTGATAAAATATAGCACAGACCTAGACTAATACACACAAACCTAGTGCAACATTATTCCTGTTACATACACTACTTATGCCATATTTTCAAGATTAGTTTCAGGTTCAGGAGAAATCCCGAGTTAATCACTGTAATTTAGACTCCTGCCAAAATCTCACTATTGTTTATTCTGCATATCAGCAATTCAAGGAAAGCTCAACTGTTTAGTCTTTGTCACCTCGTATCAATGTTAAATAATTTAAATGTACACACCCTGCTAGCTAAGATGTTCAAATAGCTAATTATTTTACAACAGGACACCTAACATTCAAGATGCTGAATGTGATTTGCAGGGAGTTCTTGACTGGTGTAATTTAATTTTATATTTGTACAAGGCTTAACATTTTCAGCATTGGGTGTCTCATGAAAGAAAGGAGGTAACAGATTGTAGACATATTTCATAAGAAAAACAGCAGACTACTGTATCTTATCACTCTATAGCCAAAACAAAAAGGAGATGACCAAGTACTAGCTCTCTTTAAAGATACATCACTGCTATCTGCCTAATGCCATTGAACAAAAGGTTACAATGTTATTTATGCATTATTGTGATAGACGGTATTTTGGCGATGCAATCATCAGTCCATATTCTGCCTCCAGTTACACCCATGCAATTCCACAGTAGGATTAGTAACCCACTAAACTGCAATCAGCTCTGGGCACAGGGGTCTTTCTGCAACAGTCAGTCCATACTGCCAACACCACACAACAAGCTTTCGAGGGGGAAGGAAAGCATAGCTTCAGTAATTGAAATAGAACATTTAAGTAAGCAGAATTTAATTACACACTTTGAAATTGGCCAAGGTACTAGCTTAATAGCCCTATGCTTCTGCAAATTTCCAGGAGTTCTTTCAGTGAAAAATAGTGGCCAGAGTCTTTATCTTACACCTAAGCCAAGAGTTAGCAGCACAGATCCCCCTAATGCTCATCCATTACTCATAGAAAAGGGAGGTGGAAGAGATTTGTTAGAACATCTAGTCCCTGCAGGATTGTTCCCTACAATAAGTTTTATAGTGTTTTGCTTCATCTCACTTTAAAAGTCCCAAGAAATGGAACTTTCCTTGCGACCCCATTTCTCAGCCATGGTCCTTGGTCACTTAGTTTTCATTAATATTTAGCCTACTTTCCTTTTCTTAATTTCAGTCCATTTTCCAGGCTATGCCTCCAGAATGTACCACCACCACTGTATAAATAGTGTCCTTCATTCTGTTGAGTCATCAGGAAGTAACATCTTAGTCTGATCCATTTGGCAATTGTATTTCATGCCCCATCACCTGGAAGGCAATAAGTGGAACATATAGGGCAAATGTATCCCAAACAGATATCCCCATGTTTGGAGTTACCCCACTCATCTGCTAACTATGGAGCATAGTCTGACTTGTCTGGCACTGAGGCAAGGTTAAACTTCTGTTGACTTTTTCAACTTCAGCCCTACTGCAGGGTCATGTTGCTTCAACATTGAGTTTCAAAACATAGCAAAACCCACTTGGCCCTTGCATGATATTTTATTTTATCAGAGTCTAAGAGAGCAGCAGCATTCTTAGCAGCAAGATGGTCTGAAACATCTGTCTCCAGCTTTCTACTGACCCCAAGGAAACAAGCTGTAATCTGCATATTTTAATTGCCATGGGGGTTTGTGGGCTGAGGGTGGGTGGCAGGAAATGTGGGAAGGCTTCATATTTCTGCAGCTATAATTAATCCTACATGATTCTGTAGTGAATGTGTAAATTAAATGGCAGCCTAATTATTGTAGGAATAATGTAATTGTAATACAAAGCTGTTAGGTATTTGCGGGCTTCTTTTCCTGTCATTAACAACCTACACATCTTGGAAATCAGGGGTTAAAGTAAAACAACAGCACTGGCACAAACTTTTTCTGCATCTCCTTGGCCTGTGGGAGTACTGCATCCCCAGAGTATCCCCTCCTGGGCTGGTGAGATCAAGATTCACACAGAAGAGGACGCTGAAGATGAAGCTTCTTGAACCTGGCTGTGGAGATTCTGAGGTGAATCTGGGGCTTCCATCCAACCTGGCAGTAGATAGAGCTGCAGCACCTGGGAGAAGCATTCGAAGCAGGAGTAGCCAGTCCACCTCCTTTTCTCTACAGATTGATCTGTCCCTCAATACAGCTTCCCCTCTTCTCCCAAGGGAGACAGGAAAAAAGAGACACTTTCCCTACTCCACCATTTCCTTCTCCCTCTCTCGGCAGAGAGAGCTATAAATGCATAATGCATATTTTAATGCAAAATGTGTTTTGAAACATCTTAGGCTACTCAAATGGCATAGATTGTTTCAAAGATTTCCATGGATGAACCCCTCTTCCCCTCGCATCTCCCATTTTTATTTGTTTTGGCATCAGTACAGATTCTCCATCCTAGTTGGCACTGACAGAAATGTTCTCTTACAAGCTCCTCCCCTCTCCACACACTTGTTTGACTACACATGGGGTTGTGTGGCAACAAACTTCTCCTGGGTATGTCTCTTCTTTTGGCCCCATCCTCTTTCTCTTGCTGCATACTGATTCCATAAGGTGATGTCACACTGCAACACCAAATGGCCTCAAAAGTCATCATGATATTAGCAATGTAATATAGGCTTGCCACATAAGTAAAAGACTGTATTTATTTCTGGGTCCCAGCTCTATGATATGGGTCATATTACAAAAGAATATAGCACTATCTGTGGTTGTGGTCAGTGACTCCTGTGTATGTGTACCAATGTGGAAGTGACAGCCTCCCTATGAAAGTCTGATTTATTTTAACCTCTTGGTGAAATATAAAGGGGAGAGAGATGCTATTTTGTTCTTACTTATTTTGAATGAAATTCATATTCTGCCATCTGTACACATTGCCACATATTTTGGGTTGGCTTCAAGTTACTTTATTTGGCAGCAAAGACAATTGTGTACAAACAGCCCATTGCTCAAACAAGTGAATTATTTCATTTCTCCTCTTGTGAAAGTTTAAAATTGTCCAGAAAAATGATTTGCATAAAATAAAGTTACCATTTAGTCAGCTCCAGCTCATGTGCTAATCACTACATCCACCATATCTTCTAGTATACAGAATGCAAATGGACCTGATTCAGTCCCTAATATAAATGAGCACAATTTCTATCAAAATCTGATGGATTCACTGAAGTCAGTTGGAGTCATGCCCATTTATACCAAGTCTGAATATGACCCAAGAAATAAAATGGTATTAAATTACAATAATCCAAGAATAGTTTTAATCTTAACAATGGAAAATAGTCACATTTAATGCTATGGAACACTGCTTCATGAATAAGGCATTTATTCCTACTTTTGTAGTATATGAATGTGATGTGGCCCTGAAAAATACATTGCATTCCCCGTGGGCCCATGTAAACATCAATATATATTGACAAAGATTATTAAGTAGCCCAAAGGCACTGAAGTGCAGCAAGAGGTTTCTTATGCTGTTCAGTGGCCTACATGGAATGAATTGGTCTCAGTCCTGCTCCTAATCGAAAGGATCCCGATCACAAGTGGTATTAGTAGCACCCATGTTGATAAGCTCAGTAGAAAGACCAAGAATTGAGTAGGTACATATCCTAAATTATCATACCCCCCTAGAGATGGGCTTCCCATGTTAGGGTTAGGGGACATTGGTGACTTTGTGGGTGGAAACTTGCAGTCTTGCTGTCCAGGCTGCATAAATCCCATAGATAAGGCCCTACCAAATTCATGGTCCATTTTGGTAAATTTCATAGTTTCAGATATTTAAAGCTGAAATGTCACAATGTTGTAACTGTGGGGGTCCCAATCCAAAAGGGGGGGGGGCACAAGGCTATTGTAGAGAGGTTGCAGTATTGCCACCCTTACTTTTACGCTGCTGCTGGTGGCAGTGCTGCCTTCAGAGCTGGGCGCCCAGCCAGCAGCTGCCGCTCTCTAGCCACCCAGCTCTGAAGGCAGCACAGAAGTAAGAGTGGCAATAATGCAACCCTCTACAAAAGCCAGATTTCATGGGGAAGCCAGATTTCACAGTCCATGACGTTTTTCATGGCTGTGAATTTGGTAGGGCCGTACTTATAGATAAACAGTCTGTCTCCAGACATGATAATCTGTCTCTTTTCACGAACATGAAATTCTTTGTATGTATTAAGAAGGAAAATATAAATAAAACAAAAACCCTAATATTCCATAAATCCAGCCATTCTTTTCACAAATTACCGGAAGAGAAATGTGCCACAAGAAACACATGACACACACTGTTGAACACACCTGTTAAAACTTGTATGGGTGCCATTTAAAATAAATTGTAACAAAAAGGGGAGGTTACTTAATATCCATTGAGACAGTAATGAAGCCCATTTGTCAGAGACCCCAAGCAATACAGTCACTTCATAGAAAATGTTCACTTTCTTTATAGGGCGCAGGGGGTAAGGAATACAGTTCCTGCATATTTTAATGGGAATTACACAAGTTTCCCAGACACCCAAATTGAAAATATATTTTCCAGTTCCCTACCTGCAGTGAGAGACTGGGCTGAGCTTACTGATGGGTGGCTGAATCAAAAGGCCAGCAGCTGAGCATTCCTGCAAGTGCAATGCTGAGGAGTTAGTAAGGTCACTGAAATTTCTTTGGTGTGACTGGGAAAGAGGTATGGGAAAGGCTGCTGGCTCCAATGTGTTGGGAATTACATGAGAGGCATCACATGTGTGGTGACATTGCTGAATAAGTAAAAGCAGCAAAAAGTTACCTGAAATGAACTACAGTGCTCATTTCCAGGAATAAAATGATGTCTACAGTTACTTTCGGACACTGGCACCCAGTTGTCGTTGAGTGAGATTTAGGGACAGTCTGCCTCAGTTTCCCCTTTGTTTGGCCAGTCGCCATTTAGTCCCAGACTGGTAGTTCCTTGCTGTTACTCCAGCTGGATTGCTAATAGTCTTTTCCCATCTCAGGGCAGTAAAGCAGGGGGTCAGAAATTCTAACCAAGGACCTCTTGCAGTTCACAGCCTTTTATTCTTCAGGCTTTAATAAGCCTTCAGTTGGGGCTGGTAAGGGAACCCCAGACTCACTCACTCCTCTGGGCTCCTATCCAATGACCCTGGGTGAAGCAGTTGGAACCAGTTTATTCCAATCCCTTGATTGCTTCCTACCATGCCTCTCTCGTAGGCTGTTTACCAGGCTCATGTTCTGTGAGCCTCTTCTTTTAGAAAGCCAGGTACCTGGACAGCTTCCCACTAGTCCATTGCTGAAGGCCCCTGCCCTCAGTGGGATCTCAGCCTCTCTGGAAGCCATCATTTCCTTTTTTTATCTCCCCAGCTATTGCAGGACTACCAATCAACCTAACTAAGGAGGCAGCTCATCTCCCTGTTAATCCATTATCAGATGGGACAGCCTGGGGTCATGACAGGTGGCAAGAACCTTTGACGAATGGAACTCAGCATTTCATAGCTGGAAAGCATTTCATGATCTGATGCAGCCACAAAACATTATGATATAGAGGGCTGGATCAACACAGTGAGCATGCAGACTGCAACATTTTGTGCCGATCTCTCCACTCGTATTATATATTTTAAAATCCTTTAGTCCCATCATATCAACAGCTCAGAAATGAAAGGATGGCACTGCCACCCTGTCTTCTCACAGATTTGGCTCTCCTAAATTAGCTGTGCAGCTCCTGTAAAGTCTCAGGGGTGGCTGGCACATCGACCCGCCACAGTTCACACAAGTGGCTTGCTATCCCTACTCTGGTATCAGGACAGCTGTTGCCTTGATTGTCTTCAGAGAGCAAACAAGCAGGACCATTGCCCCCACTAGCATCCTGGATGATTAATGTGTGGGAAAGGAGATGTGAAAAATACTCCCACCCACACACTCCCTCCACACAGTGCAACAGGGGACAGCAACCACTCCCACCTCCACCTTCCTGACTGATTTAGAGACAGAACACATAATGCAGCCACTCCCCTGTAAAAAATAAGTCCAAATAGATACTACTATCGCCTAAGTACTTTCAAGGTACATCTACACTGCAGTTAAATACTCATGGCTGGCTTGTGTCAGCTGACTCAGGCTCATAGCCCCACAGCCTGAAACCTGTAAAACTATAGTAGATGTCCAGGTTTGGGGTGGAGCTCATCTGGCAGGGTCCAAGTGCCTGGGCTCCACCTCGAGCCTGGATGTCTACACTGCAGCAGTTCCACCAATGGGGTAGGAGGAGGGCAATTGTCCAGGGCCCAGCAATTTAAAAGGACCCAGGCAGATGGGAGGATAGATACGTATCCTTCTCTCCTCCACAACCCCCCTTCCCTTGAAGCCCGAGCCACTCATGATCTCTGCCCCTCCCCTGAGCCCAGCTTAGTTATTATGCACCACCAGGGTAGGCTGAAGAGGTGATATATGCTACTCAGCTTCCTGGGTTCATCAGTAATCTTCCGGGGAGTCCCAGGGACCAAGGAAGCTGAGTAGCAGATACCATTCTTCAGCCATCCGGGAACCTGCATGGCACATAATAAATAAGTTAAAAAGTTCCAGTGGAAGACCACTCACACTTCATCAACCCCTTTCAAGGGGGGCCATTGACTGTTCTGCCCTTGGGCTCAGAATTGCTGTTGGTGGGCTTGCACTGCAGTTTTAGAGCCCCGCTGTCCAAGTCCCGTAAGCCTGAGTCAGCTGACCCGGGCAAGCCTTGAGTGTTTAATTGTAGTGTTGACATACCCCAGGAGACACAGAACAAATGTCAAGTGACTTGTGACCAATCAGAGAACATGGCTCAAAACAAAAACAAAAAAACCCCAGAACACCCCCTCCCCCCGAAAAAAAGAGGAATGTGAAAGTTTGTTACAAGATGTTCCATTCTCCTAAGAGTAAAATAGTTCCAATGGGAAATAAAAAGGCAACATTACATTTCAGTAAAATTGCTTGTTTCACCACCATTTTCCTGGCATTAAAAACAGCCACATTTTGATGAAAAAAATTTCATTGTGAATTTTGCTTTGCTCTAGTATCAGGCAGGCTGGGGAACAGGTCTGTGACTAGTTCTGTCTTTATTATGTCTCAGACCAGACAGAGCAAATGGGGTGCCAGTAAGATCCATGTGTCAGACCTTGAATTGCTGCATAGAGCTAAAAAGCCAGGGGTCAAGATTCATTGCATTAGTCATGCTGTAGATGATAATCTGATTTCAAGATCATGGGGAGACATTTAGGATGACCATATGTCCCGATTTTATAGAGGCAGTCCCAATATTTGGGGCTTTATCCTATATAGGCCTATTACCCCCCTCATACCATCCCAATTTTTCACACTTGCTGTTTGTTCACTGTAGAGACAGTGCAAATGTGTGTAGCTTGGAACAAATACTTGGGGAGTGTCCAGACTTGCCTTTATAGAGGGATTAACTACTTCAAGTTAATTGCTACACAGTTAACTGGAAGGAAAATACCCATATGTAGACATAACCTCTGAGCAGAACCTTGCTCTACAAGTAGTCTCATTGTTTTCAATAGAACTACTCCTGGAGAAAGATACTACTCAAAGTGCGTGCAGGTAGCAGAATCTTGGCCATCGTGAAATGTAAGCCCTCATCCACTATTTGGAAACTACCATCATTTTTGTATATATTATTGCTGTGTAATGCACACTACTCACACTGTTGTATGGCCTACCCCAGGGTAGACAAGTGGACCATTGCTGACCTTAGTTAAATATATACCTGTTTCATGCAGTCAGAAGCACTGAAGAAGTCATTCTGCTCATTTTTTGCTATTTATCTCAATGCTGCATTTACTCAGTTAATCTGTTTCTGAATCCTTCTGTCCAGCTTCTTCAATTGAATGTTAAAATTGCTCAGTTTGATTCAGCCACAGTTACACATTTACCCAATTCTATGCTCCCCAGCTGGAGTAATAATCAGGCACCAGTACATTGTGTAAGGTGCAAAGTTCTCTTGTTGATAACTTCATTAGCATCTTGCAGTGAAATACTGGTATCAATTTGGCAGGAACTCATACAGTGCTATTGTGCTTACTGTTTGTCACTCCAGTATTTTGTCTATATGCCCCATTCTACACAAGCAAGCCAAGGAATTTTGCTAACTCAGCTATTGCATTTATGCTTTGCAAAGCTCTTTAAAAAACATGTTCTCAGAAGAAATTCAAGAACACATTGTGGCAGGGAAAAAATATGTTTTAAATACATTTAGTGAGAATTACTTAAACAGTTCATCAATCAAGTGACAGAACAGAGTAAAATCTTGTTTATAATCCTTTTTTGCTTTGGGTATATTAAAAGGTTAGTCTATGCAGGAAATTAAGATCATATTTCATTTTTCCACCTGCTTTTTTCTATTACTGTTTGGCGAATGGTGTGTAATCTTAGTAAATTCCATAACAGACCCTGGGGCAATGTGGGAGCATTAATGAAACATCACTGTATTTTTCTGAGAGTGATCATGTGGGACTATTAGATTGGAACCTAACATCAGCCATAGACTGTTGAATATATGTTTGAACTAGCATAGTGTGGGGGGGAATAATCTGACTAAACTGAAAAATAGATAAACACCCACCTCCTTGATTTGCTTCATGATGAGATTTCAAATTGCACATATTCAGAACACTGCATTTTTATTTTACCAGTTTTCTTTCTTCTCTTATGGAATGTTGAATTTAATTTGACCCTTTGGCAGTGTCTAGCAATCAAAGAAAATCTATAGCTGAGCAGCCGGCTCAAGTCTTCAGCCTCTGCTAAATGAATCCATTGTATGCTTTAATCATGTGCTCTGTTATTGAAACAGACACAAAAAGAGGTGCAGAAAACACAGTAAAACACAGGATTCAAGGCGAGGAAATATTTCATCTGGTGTCCAGAATTAGAACTCACCTTGTGTTCAACTTCTAAAAATATAGAAAGACAAAGCAGGAATAGAAAAGGTTGGGAGAAGGCACTGGAAATGATTAGAGGCACAGAAGTCAGAGGATTCCATATAAAGAGAGAAAAAAAAGACGTTAACTCCTTCAATTTGGAAATAAAAGAGTGAAGGGGAAATAAGAAGAAATAAGGTAAGCAGTACATAAAACAGTGACTCCTGCTGAGGAGAGCATTTGGATGGTCCTGTTTCCTCTGTCCCATAGTACAAGAGCAAGGGGAGATTTGGGACCAAATATTCAAACCTGAGGGCAACAGATGCTGCAAAAATGTGGGTGCACTCTTGCAACTGCAAAGCCTTTCATTTTTATGAGAAAATCTGTGACTTGCACATTCAAATGGACAGTTAAGCATGGAGCTTGTGTGCTGGCTCAAAAGTTTGGTTTTGCAGGCTTTAGGAGCAGTCCAGGTCTGAAAATGTTGTCAGTTAACGGGGGAAAAACTCCAACACATTTAAACTAGGTAAAAGAAAACATTTTAATGAAACATAAGTAACTTGTGGCTCTCATTATTGCAGTACATTGATGAGGAAGACTTCCTAGTATGTTTAAAAAAACCAAAAAACCAGTTTTTTGAGATCACCACCACCTACTACATATGGAATAGCACTTTGCCTTTGCAAGGCACTTCACAGTAATTAACTAATTAAATTATAGGAATAAGTATATCACCTGTAATGACTTTAGCTGAGGGCATGTTTTCACTCATGATGGCACTGTTGGTGCCACAGGATCAATTTTGCAGGATCAATTAAGCGTCAGTGGAGACCCGCTCAATCGATCCGGAAGTCAACTCAAATCCACCCCCGCAAAAAGATTAACGCAGCGTTGACGGAAGGGCATTTCCCATCAGTGCAGCATAGTGGGGACACCGTGCTAGTTAGAATTTAGGAAGTTGATGGGAGTAGAGTAGCTTGCGTATCTCCTGTTGACTGCCGCCGAATTTCACCACGAGTGTAGACCAGGCCTTAGATAAAATTAATATTAGTCCTCATGCTTCAGGGTTGCAGCTGATTACAAGTGGGGTCTGGCCTCCTGAGATACATATTGCACAATTGGGTGCACTGAGGGTGTTTTATGTTTTCTGCTAAAGCAGCAGTTCCCAAATTTTTTTAATAATGTGGACCACACCTTAACAGAGCTATTGCCTTGTGGGCACACCCTCTCCCATTCTTGATCGCACCAATCACCTCTTCACTCATTCATGATTTGCAATCATCTCCTCGCCTTCTAGCCCTGATTGCACATTATCTCTGAGACAACCACAACAGTTGCTTATATGGGAAAGAAATATTAGGAAAGTATTTAATGTAGTGTTAGCTATCTTTTAAAATTAAATATATCAGCTGGGAACAAGGAAGAGAGCCAGAACCATGTGACCAGCCAGCTCTTAGTGGCTCCCAGTTTGGGAATAACTGCAATAAAGCATGTGGTACTTTGAGAGACAGGTTCCCAAACTAGACAAGCTACAGATCTGTGTTCTGGAATGGCAAATTCTGAACCTACTTTCAAATCTGAATTGAATCTTAAGACTTTTGCTTAATATAATTGTATAATTTGCTTAATATAATTGTATAATACAATTTTTTCCTCTTTGCTCACCTATGCAGTAGTATCAAGATACTATTGAAAAGTCTTTTCTATGGATTTCTAACTTTGCTGGAGCCAGGAAGTACTGGAAATCTCAGAAGAAAGACTGACAAGATCAGGTTCAGACCAAAGAACTTCAGAGATGCTTGTAACAGGCAGCCAGACTTTGAATGCAGCACTTGACTCATGATCCAAATACAACATAAGAGTCTCATCAAATCATCTGTGCATTACTAATGTGAATTGATTTTTTCTGATGATTTCCAGGTAGTCCATACAAGTCTATCAACCTAAGAGAGGATCAGGCCCTGACAGACAATGACTGAGCATTTTCTGAAACGTGCTGTATATGCCTTCTAACACCAAGTAACTTCTGTGACCCTTCCGTGCCTAGGGCAGCCACCTGAAAATGCCAAGGTCAAGGCAGGCTGTAAAAAGGGAGCAAATTCTCCCAGCACTGGTGCATGGCACTGAAGCCAGACTTCCCAACCAGCCACAAACTGTGCTTTTGATTCCCCACACTGGTTATCAAGAAGCCAGTATACAAATACATACAGCGCCCTTTATTGCATTCCAGTCTCCGGCTCCCAATCAGCCACTAGGTCCAGTAAAGAGACCAGTTATTTAAACTCTATGCTCTTTACTAAAAAGGTTCCCTCTGACCCCAAAGGGTCAGCCACAGTACCAGATCAATATAAGTTTGGATCTTACCCAAAATATCACGCTGCCAGCCAATCCTTTAGTAACTAAAACTAAAGGTTTATTATAAAATGGAAGAAACAAACCATAAGAGAAATGTTAAAGGATTAAAGCAATCAGATACATACAAATGATTTGAAAGTCCATATACATCAGGTTTCTAGAAGAATTGTGGAGTTTGCAGGCTTGTATAGGTCCTCTGGTATACATCCAGTACTTGGATGGGCCTCAGTCCTTTGTTTCACAGCTTCAGTTCAGTTATAGATGAGCTGATCCAGAGGTAGATCGGTAGCTGAAGCTGACTCCCAACTGAAGAACAAAATGGATTCCCAGGCCTCTGCCTTATATCTTCCCTGGCCCCTGCCATGCTGTTTGTGGAATTTTATAGGAACAAAATGGAGTTCAGAGTCACATGAGCAAGTCCTGGTGTCTCATCAGGTATACCTCTGGCTTTTCCCCTTGGGCCCTTGCATCTGTGAATGTCGCAGTGGGCCTTAAGCAGGCTATTGTTCTGCCACTACTCTGTCTAGGGTGTCTCAGACAGCACAATTTGAAATACAGATATCAAAAATATCCATAACTTCCATTACACACATACCACATGAACATAAACATCCTCATCTTACTTAGCACATTATAGCCTTTCTAACAGTACCTGACATGGCATATCTCACATGAATTATTACGATTTTGACATACTGATGTCAAACAATATCATAAATGCTCCCCCCCTGAATCCAGCCAGCATGATACCCCCAACGCGAGACTGATGTAGAAGGGAGTAATCAGAGCTCCCAAATACACCTTAAGGGCCTCCTGATCCAGCCAGCGTGACGACTTCAATGCAACTTGATGGCACTTGACACTTTTCAGGTGTTCAGATCTTGCAGCACTGAGCTTATGTTCCTATGCCTGTTAAGTCATAGATTTTTTCCATAGTGACACTGACACAAAGTGTTTCTGAAGGGTTTTGGAGATTTGCCTTATGTCTTTAGTCCTGTGAAATTACCACAGATCTTGGGCTGGGTCTTGAGGTTGAGGAAGTTTCCAAAGCCATTAAGGGGTGAGGATACAGAGTATGCCCAACTATAACTCAGGAGGGGTGAGGGTGGAGTGGAGAAGGAGGAAAACTGCAATATATCTGGGGAAATTGAGACAGAGAAATTGAAGGCCAGATTTTCAATTTTCAAAAGAGACCTCTAATTTGGTGTGCCTCAGTTTTTCCACTGCATAACATAAAACACTTAGGACCTGGGTGTTTTTTTTGTTTTTTAAAGAAACCTTGTACATGCAAAAGGTGACAAGGAAAAAAGAAACGAGGAGAGGAAGAGAGGGAGGGGAAAGAAATGACACCAGATATGCCAGGTTCTTTGTATCTGTTTGATATTATCTACCTATAGTGGCACTCTTGCTTGGATTTAGATACGTTACTGGGGGAAAATAGGTATATATAACCCCCACTGCCTCTATAGGTGGTCTAACCACTAGTGGTAGACAAAGAGCAACGATGTGTTATCTTGGGTTACATATATGCATATTCTTGCCAAGTCATAATGATGATAAAAAAAAACCAAAGAGAAAAAAAAAAAAAAAGAGCTAAGCCCTGGTGAGATAGGGAACAGGGCAAAGGGGCCAAATCTAAACAGTCCATCACAAGCCAAGGGAGACTATCTAAAAATGCCAGGGCTTACTGCTCTGATGCATGCATTCCTCTTTCTAAGATCACTTAGATATTCATGGATAAGTAAGCTGTATTTTTACTTTAGTCTTTCAGTGCTATTCTTTCTGCAATGTTTAAATGTTCAATGTTCACTTTAACCCTTAACTCCTGAAATATTGGAAATAATGTTTTTTATGTCTATTACTTTTGTAAGAGGCAAACAGTGTTATAAAAACATATTGCGGCTTTTCAGGACTTTTTGTAATTTCCTCCAGCTTTTTCAGAAACTGCAGAACATTGCGTCCTCGCTCCCCAGTATTCTTGGGAACAGCAGACTCTGTATGCACTAGAGACTGGTTAGTGTCAGATCCTATTGGAGTTGGAGAGACAGACTAATACAATTGTCTGAGTTCAAAAGGTCTTTCGAAGGAGTGCTGCAGTCTCTGAAGTATTCCCTGGATTTGGAGTATGTATTGCCAGCCAGTGTTGAAATAGACTTGCCTGAGATGTCACCAGCAGAAGAGTACAACAACATCGGTACAAGGGCTCAGATCCTAGCCTTGCTTTACTGTTGGCCTGCTATGCAAATGGTGGGGAAAGAGTGTTTTCTGCAGACAGGAATCCTGAAGCTGTATAGAGGAAAGGGAATGAGGCAATCCTTTCCCCCTACCCTCAAGTTACTAAGGCCTGAGAGGTTAATGACATCATCCTAAAGAGCACGATCTCCATGTGCGGCAGGATCACATATACGGCAGCTGCACAGATGCTCCACGGCCACCTCAGGAATGCCTTTGGGTGTCCACAGTTGTATCCATGGCCACAGAACTACTGAGAGATCAGTGCTGTGGGTGCTGCTAGGATCAGGATTTGGCCGAAGATCAGGTAATACCCTTCCGAGTGGTTGTCTGATCTTTACTGAAGAAAGACTTTTACGCAAACAGTTGGATCACAATGAAACACGTGCTTTGCTACTTTCTGAATCAGGGCAACTCAGTGACTTTGCAGACATAACTGGCGGAGCGTGTTCAAATAGGCATGTTGGAGATGTATCCGCAAACACCAGTGATTTATATATGTGGATCATATGCATATATAACCACCTGTATGCTACACTAAAGGCAGTAAACCCATTCAGTAAGGGCCATAAACTCCCCTCAGCACACATAAGTAACTCCCATTAATGGCTATCAAAGAGGAAGATATGCTCCTGAGTCTTTAGAGAAAGTCTACTTTAAATGTGTGCATTTCTCTGCTGTAACTGCTTAAGATTCCACTCTAAAGATGTGTATATTCAGCTTTTCTAGTAAAAAATAGCAAAAGTCATGTTGATGCACAGGGTCAGCACAAGGGCTGTGAACCACATAAACCCTCAAAATAGGGCCTAGCTGAGATGTAACCAGTGTGTAACCCTTGTGTTACGCCTCTGCACACAGGTAAGTTTCACTGAAACAGAAATTTTTATTGAAACAGAATTTTTCTAGTGAATAGGGCACTGGATTAGAACTCAGGAGACTTGGGTTCCATTCTGGGCTGGACCACTGATCTGCTGTGTAACCCTGGGAAAAATCACTTCACTATTTCCCCTCCCACCTTCTGTCTTGCCTATGTTGCTCTTTGGGGAAGCACTGTCTCTTAGTATGTATTTATTCAGCACCTAGCATAAGGGAACCCTGGTCTCATTTGGGGCCTCTAAGCACTATTGTAAAAATACTAATCCTGAAAAATATTACCTATTTCATCGCAGTCTAATGAAGCAGAGTGACTAAAGCAGAATGCAGCAATGCCATTCTTTTAAGTGCTAGTGTCCAGTAGAGAAGTTTCTGTTAAATAAGGCAGTACTGGAGGTCTGTTTTGCCCCCTGTACTTAGTACATTGGGCAGCATTCAAGTGGTTAGAGGACACATCTGTGGATTTTTTGTTGTTGTTGTTAACCATAGATTTTTGCCATATAGTAGAATTTCGACTTTTAAAATAACAGGCGCTATTGAAGTTCCATTGATCTGATGGGCAAAATAAATGACTTGCAGGGTGCTAATGCTGTGGCTCTTAAATCCATAGGGTTAGAATAGGGGACTGGGAGACAGATGGGCTAGATTTATACTATGCCATTGACGTGGTGTGATCTTATGCAGTTTCTTAATCTCTCTCTGGCTCAGTTTCCCCATCTGTAAAATGGGTATGAATGACACCGACTGTTGAAAGTGTGTTGAGATCCTTGCATGAAAGGTGCTGTAGCAATGCTTTGTATGTATATCTCATTAAAAACCTTCATTACTGACTTGACCATGAATGTACTCATAAAGCCATGGTGCCGAGAAGGGAAAGACTGGAGAGAGGCTAGTGCCTGTTTCCTTTCATAAAAGGGCAACTACAAGTTTGAGATTTTATCATTGAAACCACATTTGAAAGGGATATTAACATGTCCCATAAAACATGTTAGAATCTTAATCAGTTGTGCAGTTAGTCATGTAAAATTACAGCAGCGGTACCAAAATGCAGCAGGGCGGTCTCTAAGAAAATCAGAAGACACCAGTTATACAACAGACACTGTGACCAATCTTGCAGTCCTGTGCAGGCAAAAATACGGTTCAGCTTGAGGGAGGCCTTGTTTGTGTAATGACTGTGAGATTAGACTCACTGTGTATTAGAAAAACCTTTAAAATGCAGATTGCAAAGTGAAATTTGCTTCCTCTGTACTTCAGGCAGAATGTACCCAGAGTAGCATGATTTAAGACTTATTGAGCATGCCAAGAATACATTAGATTACTCTTGGCAGTGGGAATTGCATTTGTGTAATAACAAGCACTAAAACCCTCTTAAGAAACTCTGTCTGATCTGTAACTTGGGACTTACTCATTTTGTTGTTGTTGTAATTTTTCTGAAAAAAGTGTGCAAGATTCTTTTCCAGAAAATCTGTAGGGTACTTAGGAATTTCTTTTTTTAAAACACACAGATTGGGTAATAGTTCTGTTCTCTACTTATTTATTTAAGGCTTGTTTAGAACATAGAGAATATTTGTTAAAAGTGTCTGCTAGACACACTGCCATCACCGTGCTATCTCAGACGCAGATTGCACAAGATTTTCAAAACTAAAGACAGGCTCCTAAATCTATATTTAGGTATCTAGATTCAAATCAGTGGGAACTTCTGACTTCTCAGAACTTTTGAAAAAAAAAAATCAGGCTGCCTATTTAGTTTTTTAAATATGGACTTAAGAGGCTAAATGTAGACACCTGTCTTTGAAAATCTTGGCCATCTGCTCACACACTTAGCAAGAGAAACCTTATAGGGGCTAGGAAGATCCATCAGGTTCCCACTTAGTTTCCTCTAAATCATAGCTTTTGGAAGAAGATTTGCCCCTCATGGAATTGGCCAGGCCTTTTGTCCCTTATCCCACAAATGTCCTGTGATCCACATTGACCTCGGGATAGCTGCAGGGGGCAGGAACATCTGGGTCTGCTCTGCTCCCTTCCCCTGCCACAAAGGCTTCTGGGGGAAGGAAATGCTCTTATAACTTGTATCCTCAGCTTTTTGGCTGTCCACCAAACTATCATAAACTATGAGCAAGACAAACACCCAGCCAGGGTGCAGGCAGCATATAGGAACTGGGGGACAATGAAAAGAAGCTGGGATGCAGCAGCAGAAACCAGCTGTCCTCCAGTTTGCACCAGGAGTTGGTCCCTTACATAGCTACTCCTTTCTGGCAGCAGATAACTACAGTTGATATGGGGACAGACAGACAGACACACTCCGTTAACAACAACAAAAATCTGGCTGCTGCTCTAAGGGAACTGCCTTCTTTCCTTTGAACTTACACCCTGTAGGTGTAACAGCTTCAGCTTCCTGCATGTGCAGGTTGGGTGGCTGCTTCCTGTGGGGTTAAGAAGCCTGTCAATCAGTGAAACTTGGACAGGCTTCAGCTCAACCCAATGATGAAGAGCTTTCACATTGTTCTAAGTATGGAGCATGGAACTTGTGTTGCTGACTACTTTGCAGTAGTTCGGATAGCTCTGCATTTGAATTTTGCACAAATATTAATTTTAAAAAATATTTTCTGATTTATAAAGAAGATTGCCACATACTTGTGTTGATAATGATTATTGCAAAGGGTCTGGGCTATGTATTTGGAGCCAGTTGCACAAAATAGCTTTAAGAGTAAGTTAAATCCTTCTTGTTTTGGGGACTACTCATTGTGAGTAAGGGTGGCAGAATGTGGCTGTCTGTGAATAGTCCCACTGGGTGCAGTGACACCTCTTGCATGAGTAAAAGGAGTAGGATTTTGGCCATTAGCGTAGTTGTGGCATCATTGCACATGAATGCAAGGAACTCAAATATGAAAATCAAATAATGTTTTATCAGAAGCATGAGTCTAGAATTTCACCTAAGCTTATTTTACATTATGCACAAGAACAGTAACATGGGAAAACAGGGTTACTTACCAGTAACTGTTGTTCTTCGAGATGTGTTGCTCATATCCATTCCAATATAGGTGCGTGCACAGATTCCCGGAACTTTTTTCCCTTAGCTAGCTCTATAGGGCCGGCTCAGGTGCCCCCTGGAGTACCGTGCTCATGCCACGGTACATAGGGTGCTGCTGACCCTGCGGCCCCTCAGTCCCTTCTTTCTGCCAACTCCGAGAGTGGGGATGGAGGGTGGGTTTGGAATGGATATGAGCAACACATCTCGAAGAACAACAGTTACTGGTAAGTAACTATGTTTTCTCTCTTCGAGTGATTGCTCATATCCATTGCAGTATAGGTGATTAAATAGCCATACCTTGGAGGTGGGTAGGAGTCAGCGTTGAACCGCTCTCGCCAGTACTGCTCTGCCGAATCCTGCGTCCTCTCTCGCCTGCTGCACGATGGCGTAGTGGGACGTGAAGGTGTGGACCGACAACCAGGTCGCTGCTCTGCAGATGTCCTGCAGGGGCACCCCTCCCAGGAAGGCCGCAGATGAGGCCTGGGCTCTGGTTGAGTGCACTGTCACAGCTCCTGGAAGCAGCACCTTTGCCCACTCATAGCAGGTTTTAATACAGGCAGTGATCCAGGTGGAGATGCGCTGGGTGGAGACAGGTGAGCTCTTCATCCGGTCCACCACTGCCAGGAACAGCAGTTCCGGAACGGCCTGGTCCGCTCGATATAGAAGGCCAGGGCTCGTCTGATGTCAGCGAGTGCCATCTCCGCTCCTCCTCCGAACCGTGTGGTTTGGGAAAAAACACAGGGAGGAAGATATTCTGGTTATAATGGAACTGAGACACCACCTTAGGCAGGAAGGCTGGGTGGGGCTTCAGTTGGACCTTATCTTTATAGAAGACCGTGTAGGGGGCTCCAAGGTTAAAGTTCTGAGCTCAGAGACCCTCCTAGCCGATGTAATGGCCATGAGGAAGGCTACCTTCCAAGAGAGGACGAGCAGCGGGCATATAGCCATGGGCTCGAAGGGGGGTCCTGTCAACGTGGTGAGGATCAGGTTCAAATCCCAGTGAGGCACCGGGTCATGGACCTGGGGGTACAGCCTCTCCACCCCTTGTGGAGGAACCTGATTGACATGGGGTGGGAGAACAGGGAACGCCCTTCCATCGGCTGGTGGAAAGCAGAGATAGCTGCCAGGTGCACTTTCAGGGAAGCCAGTGCTAAACCCTGGAGCTTTAGGTGGAGTAGGTACTCCAATATTGCCTGTATGGGCGAGCCGAACGGTGGGACACCCCGGGACTCTGCCCAACAAGTAAAATGCTTCCACTTGGCCCAGTACACAACCTGAGTGGAAGGTTTTCTGCTGCCCAGCAGAATCTGTTGGACCTGCGCCGAGCAGGCTCTCTCTCCCTCTGTCAGCCACAGAGTCTCCATGCCGTCAGGTGGAGGGAGTCCAGGTCCGGGTGCAGCAGGCGACTCTGGTCCTGTGAGAGCAGGTCGTAGTGCCTCGGGAGCGGGAGCGGCATATCGATTGACAGGTCAAGCAGCATGCTGTACCAGTGCTGCCGTGGCCAAGCTGGCGCAATCAGTATCATATCTGCTCTGTCCCTCTTGATTTTCAAGAGGACCTTGGGCAGGAGCAGAGTGGGGGGAAACGCATACAGGAGGGTCCCCGTCCAGTCTAGAAGGAACACGTCAGAGCTAGCAGAACCTCGGGCACTTCCTGTTCCAGGACGACGCAAACAGGTCCAGTTGGGGAACCCCCCACTTCTGGAAGATTGAAGTTGCCACCTCTGGGTGCAGTGACCAGTCGTTGCGGGGTAAGAACGACCTGCTGAGGTGGTCTGCCTCGTCGTTCCTGACCCCCGGGAGGTGAGAGGCAGATATGTGGAAATCGTGCCTCACAGCAAAGTCCCAAAGACAAGTGGCCTCCTGGCAAAGAGCCAAGGAGCACGCTCCCCCCTGTCTGTTTATATAAAACATGGCCGCCGTGTTATCTGTAAGGACCTGAATCGTTCTGCCCCTCAGGAATTTGATGAAGACTTTGCAGGCCAAGCGGACTGCCCTGAGCTCTCTGACATTTATATGGAGAGCCCTCTTGTCTGGTGACCATAGTCCCTGGGTGCTCAGGTCCTTGCTGATATGGGCCCCTCAACCCTCCTCTGAGGTGTCCGTTATCAGGGTCACTGAGGGAGCAAGTCTCTGAAGGGAATGCCCCTCAGAACCTCCCCTGGGTCCCTCCACCAGTCCAGGGAGGACAGTATCTGGTGGGGAACCATGACCACCTTGTTCAGCCGGTGTCTGGCCGGTACATAGACTGAGGCCAGCCTCACCACATAAGTACATGCCGCCATGTGTCCCAACAGCTGAAGGCAGTGCCTGGCTGTCGTCGTGGGGGACCTGTGGAGATCGCTGATTATGGCGGTCATGGTCTCGAACCGAGTCTGAGGAAGGAAGGCTCTGGCCTGGGTGGCATCCAAGGTGGCCCCTATGAACTCTCTGCGCTGCACTGGGGTGAGAGTGGATTTCTGCTCGTTGATGAGCAGCCCCAGTCTGGTGCATGTGGTGCAGGTCAGGCCAGGCTGTTCCTCACATGGGCCCTGGACTTGCCCCGGATCAGCCAGTCGTCCAGGAAAGGGAATATCTGGACCCCTCTGCGGCGCAGGTGGGCCGCTACCACTGCCATACATTTTGTAAATACCCTTGGTGTGCACGAAAGGCCAAAGGGCAGGGCAGAAAACTGGTAGTGGTATCCAGCTACCATAAACCTTAAGAACCTTCTGTGACCTGGAAGGATAGTGATATGAAAATACACGTCCTTCAGATCGAGGGCGGCATACCAGTCCCCTGGATCTAGGGTACGAATGATGGAGGCTAGGGAAACCATATGAAACCTGGTGCGCCTGACAAACTTGTTCAGGCGGCGGAGGTCCAGAATTGGCCTCAGGTCCCTTGACCTTGGGGATTAGAAAGTACCGTGAGTAGAATCCCTTTCCCCGTTCCTGTGGAGGAACCTCCTGTATTACACCGAGCTTGAGGAGGGAGTTGACCTCTTGTATGAGGAGTTGGTCGTGAGAGGGGTCTCTGAAGAGGGACTGGGTACGGGGAGAGTTGGGGGGGGAAGGCCGTAAGCTGTCAGGCATAGCCCTTGAGGACTATGCCAAGGACCCATTGGTCTGTGGTAATGGCTTCCCATTTGGCATGGTATGGCCAAAGCCTGTGGGAGAAAATTTTGGAGTGATTCAGGGGGAAGGGAGGAGTGCCACCCTCGTGCACCTCGTCAAAACCTCTTATGGGGCACATTGCCCTTGTTAGGGCCTTGCTGAGACCCCGGAGGGGGCCCTTGCTGGTCGCGGCGGTTGGGCCCCATGCTACCTGTCCCTACCCCTCCTGAGCCGAGTGGGTCTGGGGTGCAGCCTCAGTGGAGGTTGCGGCTGCCTCTGTGCCTGAGGCTGGGTCTGGCGTCTCGAGGCCTGAGGGGTGTATAACCCTAGGGATCTCAGGGTGGCCCGTGTGTCCTTTAGGGCATGCAGCTTCTCGTCCGTCCTCTCAGAGAAGAGGCTGGTGTAGTCAAAGGGGAGGTCCTGAATCAACTGTTAGACCTCCTGAGACAGACCAGAAGCTTGGAGCCAGGAGCAGCGGCGCATGACAATGGCCGAAGCAATTGCCCTGCTGGCTGCATCCGCTGCGTCGCTGGCCGACTGGAGTGCTGCCTTAGCCACCGCCACGCCCTCTTGTGACACAGTGGCAAAGTCTGCAGCCTGGTCCGGGGGCAACCCCAAGGAGAACCTCTGTAGAGAGGACCAAAGGTTTAAGTTATATTTCCCCATGAGGGCCTGATGGTTCGCGATACTCAGCTGTAGGACCGGTTGGTGGGGGCATTGGTTGGGACACCCAGGAGTGAATAGAGGTGGTCCCTTGGCCCATCTGGGTACCCCAGGGCCCCCAATATGGCCATTGCCAGGGGCCTTGGGGCCGTGCAGGTGCGGGGACCTGCTGGGTCATTTCCAGGCATCCTGCCTTGGATCCCGAGCCACTTGACTGGTGCTTATGGGCCCTAGAAGGGGAGCGGCTCCTGGACGAAGACGACCTCCGGTGCTGATGTCTGCGGTGCCAATGAGGAGAGGAGCTGCTGGAGGAGCTGTAGCTGGAACGACCCCTCCCTCGAGAAGACTTGCAGCGACACTTCCCAGATCTAGAGCGGGAGCGGTGACGCCTGTGACGCTGACCTGGAGTGCGACGTGTCACGTGGTGCCGAGGCACTCAGTGCCGAGGCAGGCAGCATCGGAGATCGGTGTTGAACTGGGCTCCACACTGGGGTACCGGAGCCCATGCTCAGGTCCCTGCTCGAGGCGGAACTGTAGCGCCTTCGCCTCGAGCGTTTGTCCCTGGACCGCCCTCGGTGCCGGGTGCCGGGGAGCTCAACGACCCGGAGTCGGAGCTAGGAAGGGAGCCCGCACTCTCTACCCTCCTTGGCCGTCTGGGGGGAGACCTCGACTCCCGTCTCTTCCACCCACTGGGGTAACCCAACGCAGGTTTACCCCGAGACACGGGTCCCGGAACCCTCGTCTGAGGAGGGGACGGAGGCATAGGCAGGCCCATGAGGGCGCGTGCCGCAGCGAAAGCCTCCAGTGTCGACGGCCCTTGCAGAGGTGTTCCCCCACCCCCAGGAGTCGGGGGAGGCTCTCTGTGAGGAGATGCCGGTGCCAGAGTACTCTCCACGGCATGTGGCTGGGGCATCTCCTGTTGCACTCCCTGCTTTCCCGATAGCAGGGGGGAGTCCATATGTGCGGCCTCGCGCCGCTTCTTCTTTTTCGGTGCCGATGGTGTTGGTGCTGGTGGAGCACTCTGCACAGAGGAGACACTCGGTGCCACAGGAAGACGCGATGGCTCGGAGTCTGGGCGAAGCACGGACTCCATCAGGATCGCTTTCAGTCTCGCGTCCCTCTCCTTCTGGGTCCTTGGTTTGAAGGACCTACAGATCCTGCATTTTTCTTTCCTGTGTTGCTCCCCGAGGCATCGGAGGCAAGGGTCATGAGGGTCACTCACTGGAAAGGATTTTGCACACTCGGTGCAGGCTTTAAAGCCGGTGGAGCCGGGCATGGCTCAGCTCTAGCCCCTAAGGGCACTATTTACTTAACTACTTGCTAATCTACTATTAGAAAACAATAAACTCAAACAATAAAGCTATAACACTAAGGGATGCTACTTGCGTTTGTATGCAAGAGGCAGATGTTCCGGTAACCGTCACAGGCGGAAAGGAGGAACTGAGGGGCCGCAGGGTCGGCAGTGCCCTATGTACCGCGGCATGAGCGCGGTACTCCAGGGGGCGCCTGAGCAAGCCCTACGGAGCTAGCTAAGGGAAAAAGTTCCGGGAATCTGTGCACGGGGTGCGCACACACCTATCACTCAAAGAGAGAACTGTTCCTTTAAAAAAATATTTAGGGACGAGTGGTAATGGCCAAGAAAGTGAGATTCACTCCATCATTCACAGCGCTCCTGAGGCAGTACCTTATCTCATTGAAATCAATGAGGACTCCCTGTGGAATTACTCATGGAGAAAGGCACTTCTTTCA
Organism: Emydura macquarii macquarii; assembly: GCF_026122565.2. Taxonomy (NCBI): domain Eukaryota; kingdom Metazoa; phylum Chordata; order Testudines; family Chelidae; genus Emydura; species Emydura macquarii. Next base: position 1,266,343 of record NW_027131105.1, on the reverse strand, counting down.
ACACAAGGCAGCAGAACTGAGCACAGAGTGAGTATGACTGGGAAAGCTTTCACACGCACAGTTCTTCCAAGTCATATTGTCCTGCACTTCTCCTACTATTTCATCACTGGACTTTTCCTGACAGCCAAAGTGTTAACCTATATTAAAGTGCATAGTGGGTTTTCAGATGAGGAAACAACTATAGAAGATAGAGGGTCCAGTTCTGATTTCTTTTTAAATGTCACTTCAGGGGCTGTTCTTGCTAAATAAAGACTGCAGAATTAGATCCAAAACCAGGGAACACTTAATTTATTTCGCATACAATACACAAAAATTTCAACCCTGAAACTGTAGATTCTAAAGTGTTGCAGTTTTTCCATTGACTTTAGGGGGTTTTGGATCAGGCTCTATATGACTAAGCTAATTAAGCCTCAGTGTTAGTGTTGAGGTTGAATAATCAACCTAACCATTTACACAATGGGAGTGTGGGGAAAGAGTGTATATATCTTTTATTCAGGTATATCTGCTAAGGTACTTCTATTGCCCCATTAGCATTGTATCTGAGCACCTCAGTTTCTTTAACGGGTTTATCTGTACAACCCCCTGTGACATAGGTCCTAAGTACTTGTCGATGGTTTGTTATGGTAGCATAAGATAGCAATGGTTTGCACTTATATAGCACCTTTCATGCAAGGACCTTTAAATGTTTTACAAAGGTCAATGTTCATTTATATCCATTTAACAGATGGGAACTGAGCCACAGACAAAGTAACTTGCCCAAGGTCACAGAAGAAGTCTATGGCAGAGCAGAGAATTAAACCCAGGTCTCCTGACCCCCTAGCCACTGGATCATCTTTTCTCTTTAGACAAATTAGGCAAGAGAACTATTTCGATTATTTCGCTGTTTACACTCTGAACAGCAATAAACGTGTGGAAGATGGGCGTCCTGGAAAACTTAAGGGACTCCCCCTCATTCTCAATGGCTCTTCCCCATCCTCTGAACCAGAGGAGCTGCTTTTGGGTCAGGTGACTCAAGTGCTGATTCTGGGACACTATTTTTCTTTCCTGTAGCCATTCTGAAGTCCTGCCTAGTTCCTGCATCTGATCTCTTTTCAAGCTTCCTCTCTGCCCTTAGTTTTCTCTGAAAATACATGGGTTATGGGGATGGAGGGAGGAGAAAGAGAAGAGTTTTCCAATTTCCTAGACAAGGAAAAATGAGCAGCAAATCTACCTTTGTCACCTCTTTCAGAGGGGCTTTTACTTTTTCTAAACAGACCTGCTCCAGCATGTGACAGCTACTCAAAGGTTTTGTGGTAGCTTAGTGTGTAACCTAGAGAAAGCCCTTGCATGTATATCTTTGCAGGGATGCAAAGTTTTTTTAAATCATGCTACCAGGTTTTGGTTCAATCTGTTATAGGAACAGAGATCGATCATGAAGTTTGGATGCACAGGGGTGACTGGATTTGTAGGACTGATTTGGAACCGAGTTGTCTATCAAGTCTGGTATCCCACCCATAGCACAGAACTTTATACAAAGGTGAACTTTCATTTATGCTGGGCCAAAGTCATCCCAGCACCAGCACAGGGACAGATGGGAGGAGCCTGAACTTCCCTAGGCAGAGACTGCTGGCATCTCAATTAGCTTCTGGCACAGCCTAGCTTAGCTCATGCCCTTACAATAGCCCATGGGTCTCTAACAGCCCAGAATTGTTGGGGCACAGGATTAGTTGGGTCACTCCAACATTCACCAGACATGTCCCCTGCCTACCCCAGAATGCATCCATGCTGGGGCTTCCCAGCTCTGCAGCTCCTGCAGAAAGCATCTTGTACTGGGGGAATAAGAGGGTGTTATTTATTCTGAACAAAAGATTTGTATTATTGGCACCAACAATACTCTCTTCCCAAGTTTTTCTGTGCAAGCTATGCTGAAGTTGCCCTCTTTAACAGAGTGGGCACCTCTATAGCACCCCTTTATGGCATGGCCCTGCAACATTCCTGCCTCAATTTCCCTGTCCTCAGGGCTTCTCAATTTTACCAAGGATTTCTCATAGCCAACAACACCCTTATTGGACTGGTTTATCTCCATACACACTTGCAAAAAGAGAGTCCTCAAAATCCAAATAAAAAAGTTCATATTTTTAAGGTTTATACATTCATCCTTCCCCACTCACTGTCAAGCCACTCTCCAGCCTTCTTGTTTGGAGTCCTTCCTGCAATGGCAGGCCACTCCCAACCCAATCCTCGCTGGAGTCTTTTCTCCTCTAGTGACTGCTTCTGCCTCTTTTATTCCCACTCCCAGGCCTCCCTGAATCAAGTCTGTCCCCAGGCTTCTTCCTTATCTACCCAAGAGGCCTGACTGTCACATGACCAACCAGTCACATGACCTTCATTTTGCAAAGCTGGGGAGGGAAGCTGGTTGTGTGCCTTTAAAAGGCCAGCCACTCTGACACCCTCATAGTGCCCTCCATCTTGTTTTATACCATTCATTTTCTACATTGCCCTACATGGAGTTATTCCAGATTTATACTGCGGTAAGTGACAGCAGACTCCAGATTTCTGACATTACAGTGGTGACTGCAATATATCTGTAATTCTGGGGGCCAAGGAGGAACTTATGAAAGATTGTAAAGTGGCCAGAACAAACTTGCAATGAATAACTTTTCCTGAGTGAAGCTACACAAGCCATTATTTTCCATAGAGGTCTGAGGTGGCACAAATTTCATTTGTTTGAGACATTTCTGGTGGAGTTCATGTGGAAATGGAGAGAAAACTTTCATTGACTGAGCCCTCACATTCTTCTAACTGTACTTTTCATTTATCACATGTGAAAAATCAAAGGTGCATTTAACAAACATTTTATTTGTTTCATTCTCAATCTCTGTCCAAAGATTATTTTTCACCATATGAAATTTACAGTATCCTTTCTACATAAGATTATAAAAATAGGCACTAAAAGATGTCACAAAAGGCTTTTGACACAGTCCCACATGACATTCTGATAAGTAAGCTGGAGAAATGCAGGCTTGGCAGAACTACCATTAAGTGGATACATAATTGGTTAAGCAACTGCAAACAAAGAGTAACTATTAATGGAATGATGTCAGATTGGAGAGAGGTCCCAAGTGGGGTTCCATAGGGATCTGTTCTGGGCCCGGTGTTGTTTAACATCTTTATTAATTACCTGGATGTAGATACAGAAAGCATACTGATAAAATTTGCAGATGACAAAGTTGGGAGAGGTGCAGGGGGGTAGGTTGACAACACTTTGGAGGATTGAGCTAAACTTCACAGGGATCTTGATAAATTGGCGAACTGGGCTATAGACAATGAAATAAAATTCAACAAAGACAAATGTTAGGTGCTACACTTAAGGAAGAAAAGCCAAATGCCCAAATACAAAAGTGGGGAATAACTGGTTTAGCAGCAGCACTGCTGAGAAGGATCTGGGAGTTGTAGTGGATCAGAACCTCAACATGAGGTTAGCAATGTGATGTTGCCAAAAAAAAAAAAAGGCAGCAGCAGCAAAATGCAGTTTTAGGTTGCATTGACAAAGGCATAGCATGCAAGTCACGGGAAGTGATAGTGCTGCTCTACTCGGTGCTGATTAGGCCTCAGGTGGAGTACTGCGCCCAGTTTTGGTCACCAATGTATAGAAAGGATGTAGAGAAACTGGAAAGGATCCAGAGATGAGCAACAAAGATGATCAAAGGGATGGAAGGCAAGACAGATGGGCAACGTCTGAAGGAACTGGGTATGTTTAGTTTGGAAAAGAAGAGATTAAGGTGTGACATGATAGTCTTCAGATACTTGAAAGGCTGCCATAAAAAAGATGGAGAAAAGTTATTTTCTTTTGCCATGGAGGGCAAGACAAGAGGCAATGGGTTCAAACTACAGCATAGCAGATTTAGGAAGTTTTTCTGAGATTTAATCTAACTATAAGAACAATAGGACAATGGAACAGACTATCTAGGAAGGTTATGGAAGCTCCTTCACAGGAGGTTTTCAAAAGGAGGATAGATAGCCATCTGTCTTGGATGCTCTAGACCAGTGTTTCTCAACCTTTTAAGTAGTAAGTACCCCTTAACTTCTGAAAACGTTAAGTACCCCAACACTCAATTTTTTTTCCCTTTTACTGCTTGACAACTATTTCTCGTAAAGCAGGAGAGTTCTGGGTTCTGCAAAGCTGTGTGGCTGTGGCAGATTACAAAACCCCCTACTGTTTCTCCCCTCTTTCCTCCTCCCCTTCCTCCATATAGGCGCAAAGGTCAATGCCAGCCTGATGGCAGGGTCACGTGGTGTTCTCCTCACACAGGCGGGAACTTGTGAGGTATGAGCAGGCAGTAGCGGCCCACCAGAGCGGATAGCAGCGCTCCCCATGGCCGTCCTTAGGGAGGTGCAGGCCTGGGGCAAATCACACTGTGTGGGCCCCTCTTAACATTTTTATACTGGTAAAATTTGAGGCTGTCATAGCTGTCAATTTCACTGCTCTAGCTGAGCAGTGAAATTGACAAGTGAGCCTGCGGGTAGAGCCCAGCTCCAGGACTGGGCAAGTCGCTGGGCTCTCTGCCTGGCTTTCTTGGCACTGGGCTTTGAGCCGGGGTGGAGAGCTGCCACCTGGGCAAGTTGCAGGTGGCTGCCGTCTGGCTGCCAGCCCGGGAGGTGAGCAACTGCCATCTGCTCCGAGTTGGGGCGAAGTAGACTTCCGCGCAGGCTGGGACCCAGGGATGTGGGCAGGTGGCAGGCAACTGCTGCCTGTCTTCAAGCCAGGGTGTGGTAGGCTGTCTCTCGGCTCAGAGCCGGGGCACGGGTGGCAGCCACCCAGCTGTGAACCCAGCTCACAGGGCACAGGAGGCTGCCTCCAGACTTCCACCTGAGAGCTGGAACTGGGTGGGATGCAGGACTGGGGCAGCTGCCGTCTATCTCCCAGCTAGGAGGTAGGACCGGGCGGGAAGCAGACGGCTGCCACCTGCTTCTCCAGAAGTTGGCGGCTGCCGCTCACCCCACTTCACTGGGTTTTTTGCCGTGTACCCCCTGCCTGTGTCATGTACCACCAGGGGTACACGTACCACAGGTTGAGAAACTATGCTTTAGACACAAACAAATTCTGCATCTTGGCTAAGGATTAGATTAGATGACCCTGGAGGTCCCTTCTAACCCTATGGTTCTATGATTCTGTGTGACAAAGCTGTACTCCATAAGCTGATCTTGAAAAGGAAAAGTGCACTGAAATCCCAAGGTTTTCTGTAGAGCCAAATTTACTAGCTATATTTACGTTCTATAGTAAAAAAATGCAGACTTCGAATACCACATGCTTTTAATCAAAACTGCACATGCAATCAGGCTGAACCAAACACTTTTAATTATACAGATGAGAAGCCCACTTACGATAAAAGCTTGCCTATAAGAATACATTTAGTTATTGTTTGATTGCCCAGCTATCAACGCAAAGTAGCAAAGAATTACTGTTGTAAATCATAGAAAATGAGAGATCTCGAGAAAGAGGAAAAACTATAATTCATGTGACGTTTAGACTATGGATAAGTGTTCAATTAAATAATGTCCCAAACTTCTTTTGATTAGAATTGGGCTTTGCTTCTATCCAGGAGAAACCAAGGGCAATCTGGACTCCAGCAAAACTCCAGTTGACATCAATGTGAATTTTGCCCCAATAAGGACTGCAGGATTGGGCCCAATCTGGAATCAGTTTCTGATTATACTGGATTAATTTTTTAAGGCTGAATTGTTGGGAATTTTGTGATACAATGGGACTGTTCTTACAGAGAGGACTTTCACACAGAGATGGGGCAAGGATTGGAACATATAATGTGAACATTTTTTAATTTGTGTGTGTGCATGCATGCACGCATATTTGACCATATTCAAATTAGCCCCTATGGTTTTGGATCTGGGTCAGATCCATAAAAGGAAAGAACTCAAGCAGGAGAAATTTCAGAAGAATAGTTGATCTTGAGAGATTTGACTGAAGTCCTGGATGAACAACTCATAGCACTTTGGTGCTATCAACTACAGCTCCAAATTCTCCCCTTGTTTTGGCCTTGAATCCAAATTTTAGCCTAATTCTAATCTGGATAATGGCTCTGAACACTACCTCCTGGGCTCAAATGTGATTTCTCATTTTATATAAGAATAGATTGAACAGAGCTCCTCTGCCAGCTATTAGACGTGTAAGAGTGTTTTTGGTCTGTGATGAATTGCAAAATCCCTGACTGCAATCCTTTATGAAATAAGTGCAGATCCTTCAACAAATTACAATTGCTAGAGATCTTGTATAAAATCATCACTGCAATGTTTTACAGTCACTGGAAAAACAAACAAATAGTAGAATAATACCCTCTACCCCTACCCAGTTTAATAAAATTAATCTCTCAGTCTCTTAAAAAAAAGTGTTAGTGAAAAGTCACCCCCTTTCGTCCCTTCTCCCCCCCACTAGGCTTCCCTTTTCTCTTCCCAATAGAGGATGTTTTGGAACAGCCTTTTCAGGAAATATTTCCATAGCAAAATGCAACATCATTTATAATATTAAAAGCTACATTTTTGTTGAGATGGCTTGGCAGGCTTTGCTTGCAAATCTGGCAGGATATGGCCAGTTGAGATTTAGCACTAACAAACCAAAGATATGCTGACACAACAGAATGCTTTAATCATCATTGCAAGCAAGCAGGACAAGATCCTCTACTGCCCTGCCAGCTCTTCCCAGTGTGAGAACCAATGGTGCTGCTTAGTTCTCCTTCCCTCCCCTGCCTCTGGAGAGTACAGTTTTCTCTTCTTGTTTCCACTGAGCTGAGAGCCTTGTTGGGTAACTGCATTTAATGTATTAATGATTTAATTTAATGATACTCCTCTTGGCCAAGAAACACTAGGAGGAAAATGTTGCCCATTTCCAGCATAGTAAGGGATCTTAAAAAGAAAATCCCTTATACTGTGTGCATGCTTCTATAAAATGGCTATTCTCATTCATAGCTGAGGCAGGCTCTCTTTCTGTCCTACCACTTGCTCTCTTAATTAAAAGCACAATTGACAGTTATGCTTGGCTACCAAAGCACATAAATAAAATTAATTAATTAATTTAAAAAAAATCACACTTAGAAGCCTGATTCAGAATTAAGAACTAATGTTAGCTGTTTCTGAGTCTAATAAAGCAAATTAATTAATAAATGTCTTGAAGGATTGCTCTTGAAGGCCCTTACGCCACTGCATTGAATAAAGCCTTAAGGACAGGACCCACAGAGTTCTGCCTACAACTCAGCGCAGTGGTTAAATCCAGAAAGTAATTTATTTCTAGTGAATTATTTTGTACAGGGCACAGTATAAAGATTGTGTCATGTAAGGAGGTTGTGAACTGAAGGCACCATTTATATTTTGGGAATATATCAATTTAAATGCTCTGTTTTCTGGCTGCAGTCAGGATTTATGTTAGCAGAATGCTTGTGTAATCAAATGTGATTAAATTCATGTACGCAAGAAAGCTACTACAAAATATTAAACTACAAGTCTGTAAGGAACAGCATGGTCAAGTGGCTAGTGCACTGATCTGGGATCATAGCCAATTCACTTCATCCTTCTGTTTTTCCCCTCCCATCCTTTGTCTGCCTTATCTTAGATTGTAAATTCTTTACAGCAGGGATTATCTTTGGCTATATATCAGTACAGTGCCTAACACAATGGGGTCCAATCTTGTTTGGGGCCTCTAGGTTCTTTGTGATACAAGTATGTTCTAGAGTTTGTTTCTAAGGGTATGTTTACACTGCAGTATAAGCCTAACCTCCTTTCTGCCTACGCACAAATCATGCCAACCCAGGGCTTGAACCCAAAGTCACAGGACTCCACAGGGGTGGAGGGTCCATGCTTGAGTCAATCCAGGACATAGGGTTCAAGCCCTGTTGCTCTACAGTGTAGATGCAGCCCCACCAGACTTTTCACCAAATATATCTCACAAGCTGAATTTTTTTGTCCTCTGGATAGCTAACTTTGGTGGACAGTCAAATTTTCCCACACTGCACCACGAACAAAGGACTAGAGCAGCCACATTTTGGGAGAGCACTAGGGAATTTGGGGTATGGGTGATTGGACTCAGGCCTGCAGAATGCAGACACAAGGATCCCCAGGTTGGGACCCAGATTTCAACAATTCCTAACCTGGTTTACAAATGAGTGTAGATGTTCAAACCCAGAGTCTGCTAAGTCAAGTTCTAATAACCCTGGGTTTACCTTGCTGTGTAGACATACTCTAATAGTGTCTAATCTGTGTACTGCATGTGTTTGTCAGGGCAGATACCCTACAATTGCATATGGCCCTTAAAGTGCTGCAGAAATATGGAGCATTGACAAAGGTAAGCAGAGGATCTGTGCATAGTCCCTGATGCAGGCTTCTTGCTTATCATTTCTGATGGGCAAGCAGGCTCATGAGTAGAACAATACCTTTTACATAGTGTATTGGGTTGGGTTTGCTCATGCTTTTCTTCAGCTCAGCCTCTTTGTAGTGGAGAGGGGGTGTGACAGGTCTCATAGCAACTTCTCATGCTGTTTATGCAAAAGAGTTACATAGCAACCATTTGCTATCTCTGGAGTTATTCCACCCATAGCCTATTAGCAACTGCTCCTAATGAGGGGATGTAATGTAAATATGTGTTATATGCATGCTTGATTTTTTTGTATATATTACATTGCAGCCGAAGCTTTGGCAGCCTATCCCAGCTGGCCTTGATTTTTGATGTTGCACATACATTGTCTTTCTAGCATCTAGTGATCAGTCTTTACCACATGCTATAATGCCTCCCCCCTCCACAATTTTAAACCCTCCACGCCAGCAAAATAAAAAATTGACAAACTTATCCATTCATGTGTCGCCCCCTTACTATCAGCACCAGATCCAGGGCTGGTGTGTGGTGCAGAACATAGCATATTGTAGAGGAGTACACTTATTCTCCTAGCTCTCTCAATCCATATAGAGTTAGAGAGGCAGCTGACTTTTTATCCACTGCAGACTGTGGAGTAGGAACAAGGTTTATTACTATGCACAGAATTTTTCCTCTGTATGAGACAGTCTCAACCATTTGAAAGGCACATGATTGAGCACTTGATCCAAAGGGATTGGTTTGGTTTTGTTCTTCCTTAAGGACACTGATCTCTTCCTGCATTTGGATCCTTTATACTTACAGAGTAGACATCCCCTTAATTTAAGAACTTATTTTAAAGAGAATCCTAGTAAAATTCCTTATTGTCATAGCAATGTTTAGCTTTGCAAACCACAGGCTGAATCCTGATTGTTGAGTTTTTACCTATACCAATAGTTAACTGAAGTCAATGGCAGCTTTGCCCAAGTGAAACATGCAGGATTGGCGTTGTGATAGCACAAGCAACAATTACTTCTGCAGGTAAGTTACCAGAAGGCTTCCTTTTGACACATTTCAAATATTTAAGACTATCAAAGGGCTGCCTACACTAGGAAAAAGATCTATTACCAACTAGTCATCAGTAACAAGCTTCATGCTGGTTCCCCTTCCCATGGTGCTGAAAGCTATTTAGCTGCTCATACAGGTGAAATAAGCATTGTTATAGAAACCTCAGTTAACATGATCTCAGTCACACTTTCTGTAATGATGATGGAAATATTTTTGTCCCATCCACATAATCAATTCAGGTAATTTTTAGCAGTGGTCACTAGAGAAATTGTTGGTGATGAACATCAACTGTGGAGGTGATCTTCCTAGTGTATATGGATCTTTAAAGGTTAAAAAAGTTGAAATATTTATTGCTTGATGTAATCATGAGGAACACATCAGACAAATAGTTATTGAATGTGCATAAATTCAGAACCAGTTCCTGCAAACCTTACTCACACAAGTAGCCCTTATTTATGTGAGTAGTCCCACTGCCTTATCAGATCCCATTTCTTTTCTGAAGAAGTAGGTGAAAATAACCCAGGAGACAGAATATCAGTTCAATCAGTTTAGAATCCATGGGAAAGTAATGGAAGCTTATCCTCAAATACCTCCTTTGAAGGTAATTAAAAGGAGAAAAATTAACAAAATATGGTAAAGTTCCTTAAAAAGCAGAACATCCGTCAGCTGATTGTTTCTAATTGGGAGTTGCAAAATGTTTTTGATAGCTCCAAGATCAAAAAGCAAACAGTTGATTTATGGTTTGGGAGATTCTCACCAAAGCCTTAGAGATCCTGAAAATATCACAACCTACTTACGAACTCCTGTTAGCAAGTTTCTTATCTTTAATATACAAGAGCCAATAGAAATAGAAAATATTTAAAAGACCAAAATAAGTATAATTCACAAGAGGAAAACAAAAACAACAAGAGTCCTGTAGCACTTTAAAGACTAACAAATTTCTGCAGGCATAAGCTTTCGTGGCTGCAACCCACTTTGTCAGTATACAGACTAACATGGCTGCCCCTCTGGAACTTTTCACTCAAGAGGAAAACAGTATTTTTTAGAAAGCGTTTTCATATCCTCACTACAGTCATTTGTTCTAAATTAGCACATAGCAGTTGTCCATTAGATGAACACTTTTCCCATAAGACCTATTCCTGTAGAAGAGTATTTTAGGCAAAATTTCCTCATCATGATGTAACTGTTTAGAATCAGAACATTTTCATGGCTAATAATTAATATAAAAATTAAAATGCCCCACTGCTTGAAAAAAGCTTTGTGGACAAATATAAAAGTGTGTGTAATGCATGTCCATATTGCATTGAACTACTCAAACAGTTCCACTGCTAAAGTATTACTTTTCTTAAATGTTCCAATTTGCAATAAAATAAAATGAAGCTATGTGCTTTGGGTTACACAAATGTTTTTTCTGTAACAAAGCCATGACCTTAATTTTGTTTTCAATGCATCTCTTCCACTGTACTTTGTAGACAGTGTTTCAGTTTTACCTATTTATGTACTTGCCCTAGAGTTGTTCTTTATGTCAGAACTCATCCTGCATTACTCTCACACCTCTAACTCCTTTTGAAGTCAATATCTTGGATGGCACAAGAAATGCCGTTTCAGATCAATAATTTTTGCTGTATGTCATTACTTATAGGAAATATATAGTAGGAAGCCTTTTAGTGGAGACCCACTAATGTATCAGTTAATATCTGACCTCCTACAGGAAGGTATGAATTCTTTGATCAAAGAGGGGTTTTCCTACTACAGGGATAGGTGGTAAATTTCAAATGGCAAGTGTCCAATGAAAATTAAAAAATGGAGCAATCCAGTGACAGGGTTCACTCACCATTAGTGATACCTCCTCCTGATCACTCCAGGGATCAGCTCTGGCCAAGCATTGCACCCTCCTCTTCCATCCTCTGCAACTCCAGGTGCTCCTTCTTCATGACTTGGCCCTCCAGCCAGGTCACTCTATGTGTTTCCCCTACTAGGGGTATCCAAGTCCTACTATACAAAATAGCAGTCTTCCCTTCACTGCTTTAACCATGCCACTCCTCCAATGGCTGATAGGGGAACCCAGGCCTGTCCTCTACTCTGAGTTCTAGTTCAGATGCTCTCTCATTGGCAGCCAAGGTCTGCCCTACTTCATATCTTGTTGCCCCCCCTCTCTCTCTCTCTCTCTCTCTCTCTCTCTCTCTCTCTCTCTCTCTCTCTCTCTCACCTGCAGCCCCAAGTTGCTTTCAGCTCCTGGGCTTTATATAAGCCGCACCTGTTCCTGTCCAGCTGAGCCTTGTCTAATTAATCCCTGCTCCCTGGCTCCTCCAGGAGTTAATTGGGCTGCCTACCCACCTTAATCACTTCAGATCTTGTGAGGGAGGGACACCTCATCACAACTCCATTTTGAATTTTAACAACCACAAATTGGTGAATGTATAATTCCTGTTGGAACCTGATGCTCAGCAAATACCTTGGTGTGAACAGTGTGGGAAACACGTAAGTACCATCTTCATATATCCTCTTGCAACCTTGTAATATTCCATTTGATTTAGGGCTGTCACATTTAGGGATGTGCACAGGGGGGGGGAGCACAGGCATGCCACCTCCCCTCATAATCGTCAGGGGCACAGAACTCCTCCGTCCCTAGGGCTGTGGTGGCAGGCAGTGAGAATGAGCACCTCCCAGCTGTGGAAGGGGAGAGTGAACTTCTGCCGGGGCTGGGGGGAGAGGAAGAGCAAGAGCAAGCTCCTGCCTGATGGGATGGGAGGAGGGAGGGAAGAGCAAGCTGGGGCCAGGCCAAGGCCGGATATGGAGGGGAGAGTGAGCTCCTCCTGGGCCAGGGCACAGAACATGCCCCCTCAACAGGGGTCAAAGTTAAATTTCTATACATGCCTCTGGTCACATTTAAATCACCAGGAATGATCGCATTGCCAGTTCACTACAACTTCATGCTGAATTTGCAATCTCATCTGTAGATTTTAACTCTCCAATTTACAAGCCTAATGAGTCAATTCTGCAAGCACTTCCTGCTGGACATAATTCTTGTTACCAGCTATAGTCCCATAACTGCCACATTAGTAAGGACTGGGACTTGTAGAAAGTGTTTTCAAGATTGGGCCATAGCTCAAGGAATTCTATACTGCTCTAATTTATATATTGTTTCAGCCCCTTCCTCATGTAAATTAAGCCTTGTCTACACTAGCACTTATGCCGGCAAAACTTTTGTCGCTCAGGGTTTTAAAAAAATACACCCGAGCGACATACATTTTGCTGGCATAAGCGCTTGTGTGTACAGCGCTATGTCAGTGGAAGAGCATCTTCCACCAACTTAGCTACCACTGCTCATATAGGTGGTTTTATTATGTTGGCCGGAAAGCTCTCTCCCGTCGACATAACGCAGCTACACAAGCGCTCTTACAGCAGCACAGCTGTACCGATATAGCTGTGCCGCTGTAAGTTTTAAGTGTAGACTAGCCCCTTACACCAGTTGAGTCTTAAGGGAATGATCTGGAGAACTGCTAATTCATGTCAGCTGAAGATCTGGCTTAATTTTTTTAAAAATCTTTTTAGTAAGGCCAAGTTACAATATAACATTAACATACTAAGTCATAAATTACTTATTCAGGATCAAGTTAATATTCAAAGAACATAGTTAAAGAGTCTGGCTTGCTGGCCAAGGAGCCCTCCTCTTCTGAGTATGCTAGAAAGAGTGATCAAATTTTTAAATACCTATCCTCTTTTTTGGACTTCTCTTATGTATGTATTTGGTGTGAAAGCTTTTCCATTATAAGAACAGTCCATATTTTACTATACCACAATTCCATAGGAGGAGGGTCACATTTTCCCATTAATGCGCAATACATAGTCTAGCTACTAACAATAAAAAATAAACTTATTTGTTGTTCTGTTTAAAATGCAGATTCTTTACTGGTGTATTAAATAAGTAGGTCAGGCGATGTCTAGGAAGCCAGCATTTTTTCATAAGACGATTCTCTAATAATTTCCTCCCAAAATGGTCTAATTCCTGGACGCAAACACCTCATAGGCAAATATGCCTCTTTTCCCTGCAACCCTTCCAACAGAGCACCTCCATAGTAGCAAAAATATGATAGATCTTAACTGGGATCAAATGCCATCTATACAGTAGTTTTATAATTTATAAAAAAATATTTAAAAGCTACAAAAATTGAAGATGTATATTCCCTTCTCCTTATAGAGACCCACTCATCTAGATTAATTTCTTTGTCCAAATCCCTCTCCCATCTTTTCAACTGGATTGTTTTCTTATCAACATCTATGTATATATGTTAGGAACTGTTCCAGCTTGCTCCTGAGTCAACTCCGCAAATGTGGTTAGATGTCTAGATACAGCCGCCTTGTATTCAGATTTCAAAATAAAATGTTTGACTTGTAAATATTGAAATATGGGATCTTGATATTATTTACATAATTACATGTATCTTGGTATGATTCAAATCAGGAACAGCTGTCCAAATTGAGTAATCTCAGCTCTTCCCCAGAATAAACTGTCACTTTTATATTTTCTAGGGATAAAATCCTGAATATTAATGAAAGTTGCTATGGGCGAGGGCCTCATCAATGGGAATTTAGAAAATTTGTCCAAAGCTGCTAAAGTGATCTGGATGAATGATTTTTTATTTTTGGTGACCTAAATTTCTTTTTAACCCAACAATTACTATGAATAGCTACATTTGGACTTGTCTTGTTTGAGTTTCACAGAGTGTTTATATGGTCTATTTTTAACCCAATTGATCACATATTTTAATTGTGATGCATCATAAAATAAAATTATAATAATAGTGTTAGGGTAAAAATAATAACAAATGAAATTAGGGAAAGCTAATCCACTCCACTTTATAGGTTTATACAGAACTTTAGAACTCACCCTTTGTTTTTTATGTTTCCATATGAATTTTAATAGCTCATTCTGCCATGTTTTTAATGTCATGTTAGCGATACCAATAGATGCACTGAAACAAAAACAAAAACTTTAGAAGGACATTCATCTTACCAAGGCTATCCTACCTCACCAAGAAATTTCATATTTGTTCCATTCATCCAAGTCTTTTAGTATTTTACTCCACGTTGGAGGGTAATTTGCCTTAAAAAGACTTGTGTTTCTCCACAATATTTATTCCTACATATTTTAAAGATTCCTTTAGCCATTTAAATTTATCTAGTTAACAACAGTTTGTTTTGACCCTTTTGGGAATATTAATTCCTAAAGTTTCAGATTTTTCATAGTTTATTTTGAAACCTAATACCTGCCCAAATTCTGACGTCAACTGTTTTATAATTTTTAATAAGGATTCTGGATCCTGCAAACATAACAAAACATCATCCGCGTATAATGCTATTTGTGTTCTAATCCAGAAGGCATTTTGATGCCCTTTACCAAGGGCCTATTTCTCACCTTTATTACAAATGGTTTTATTGTCAAAGCAAACAGCAGGAGGGATAATGGGCAACCCTGTCTCATACCACTAGTCAAATTAAAAGGAGGGGTTAATGACTATTAACCAAAGCAGAAATTCAAGGATGACTAAATAGGACCAATAAACTGATTTCCAAAACCAAATCTTTCCAAAATCTGTTTGAGATAATCCCATTCCAGACCATTAAAGACTTTCTTAGTTTCTAAAGAAAGCAGCACACAGGAAGGAGTGTTAGGATTAACATTATAGATCTAATTCAGAGTTCTTCTTATATTATCAGATAAGTGCTTGCTAACGGTGAATCCAGACTGATCCAGGTGAATACATTTAGGCAAAATGACAATCTATTTGGTAGAACTTTGATTTAAATTTTAGAATTCACATTAATTAAAGAAATTATGATGCACAATTGGGAAGATCTTTTCTTTCTTTCAGAATGACTACAATTTTTGCCTCTTTTCATGAATCTGGAATCTCATTCCTCTGCAATATACCATTAAACAAACGATTTAAAATAGGGACAAACACTTATTCAGAGCTCTGTAATAGTCCCCCAGAAAACCTGTCAGGACCTGGAGCTTTCTTGGATTTTTAATTCTCAACTACATCTTCAACTTCCTCTGCAGCAATTTGCCTATAAAGATCTGCCACATCATCCTCTGAGACCTAAGGTAGTTTTACATTTCTCAAACGTATTTTTATAAATTCAGGATTTGGATGCTCTGAAGCATAAAAAGTATGGAAAAAGTTAGCAAACATTTCAGAGATCTGTTTGATGCTGGTTACTAAATATCCCTTTTTATTTCTAATCAGAAGGATGGCTGGATGTATCCTGTTTCTATTCTAACTTTCTGGCTAAACGTCTATAAGCTTTATTGCCCTATTCATAATATTTTTAATATAGCTAAATGTTTGCTCAGACTTACCTGTTTGTGACAGATTAATCTTCCCTCTAATTTCAATTATTTTCTTATACGCTCTTTTAGATCCTATAGCTTTATGTCTACCTTTCAGAACAGAAAGTTCTTTAACCAAACTATCTTCTTCAAGAGTTCTCATCTTTTCGAGGTATGATGCTTTGTTTATAGAAATTCCCCTCATTACTGCCTTTCCAGCATCTCAGTGATCCCTCATATAATTTTCTTCTATATAGTTCTGGTTTTTTTCCAGCTCTTGGATTTTAGGGGGGTGATATAACAAAACTCTATTCAACCACCAGGCCCTTTGTTTTTCCACTGAGTCTCAATCTTGTAGTGGAATGATCAGATTAGTTTTTTTGACCAAATTAACCAAAACCCTAGAAAAAAAATCCTATCAATCCTGGAATAAGATCCTTGAATAGCAGAATATGTATAGTCCCTGAAAGCCAGATTCATTTCCCGTCAGACCTCTATAAGATCCTCTTTTTCTAAGAGATGCAAATAGATTATACCAGGAAAATCCTTTGTCAGTAAGCAGAATACCCTTTTCCTCTTTGTTGGATTATTCATACCCTTAATATTAACTGTCATGACATTAATAAACTCACCCAAAAGTAAAGATCTGGCCTAGATTCTGAAGACTCTCACAAAAATTCATAGCCCCTCCTGGTCCACTTACGCATCACCTTTGAACTTGGTTCACTAAGTTTAAGGCATACTTTGTGATATATAAATAAAAACAAGGGGTACTCAGTTGGTGTCAACTCCCTATTTTACCATATGCCTTCCTGTTTATTGCTCTTTTTGCAACATCCCTCTCTTTTGCTCCTCAATGTGACTTACATCAACTAGATTCCCTCAGTGGACCAATGTACAGATGGCACTTAAGGGGGTGTATGTTGGTTCCTGGGCTGAGTCTAAAGGAATGTAACGTCAGTGCTGAGAGTACTAGAAGAAGGTGCAAGTTATTTCAGCTTCCCTAAGATTCCATCAAACTAGCCTCCGAACCTGGTTCTCAGTGTATTCTTATCTAACATGTTGGGGGAACACATACAACAAAATGAATAAGCAATGAACAGCTCAAAGCTTCCACTTTCCAAACAAAAAACAATGACATCTGAAAGACAAACTAACACAGTGGGAGATTAGATTGAGGGTTTATGACTTGAAGAACAAATCCAAACCCTGCTTGATGTTCATAAAAGTCACTTTATTTCTATTTTACATTGCACTTTGAGCTGAATATGCTGCTTGATGATGGTGCATAATGTGAAATAGGTCTCAGCCCCAGTTACATAGCATAGACTGCTCTTGGACTAAGTTAACTAAAAAGGATTCTTGTTCCTAAAAATGTGGTAAACAGCAGGTGGTTTTCTCTTACATTTGCAGATGGAACTCTACCTTTTGGTTTTGTCTGTGAATGATGGGCCTGATTCTCATTTACACTATGGCCCTTTTATATGGACCTGGCAGTGTAAAAGGGTCTTAAAGTGGGTCAAGATGTAAGCAGGTTCAGTATGTATAATTCTAGTCTTTTGAGTTCTCATGAAGAATTGCAATAACCTGAGATTCAATCATTGTTTTTGCTGCTAACGTTTGAGTTTCACTTATAGAACCACATGTAGTATCTTGGATGTTTCCCTTAGACATGTTTGAAGAAGATGACTTATTTTTAAGCTGAAAATGTAACTGCATGGTTAACCAACTTCAATGAAGTTTTAATCATATTGGACAAGCAATTTTGTTTAAGAAATAAGGTAGTTAAAAATTAATTCTGAAAATACTGCCAACAATTTCATGATATAGATATTTTTAATATTAAAAGTAAATTGTAAATGTGTCTTTATAAACAATATGCATAAAATACATCTACTATACTAAAGCTTTTTCTCTCTTTTTAAATGGCATTTCACAGTAATTTCTTAGGTATGTAATGTTTTCCCTCAAAGAAATAGTGCAATTTGAAGAACGTACATTATGGCAGCGGATTAAAACTTTTGTGGTCATTAATACAAGTCTTTGTAGATTTCTTGTAGGAGTGGATGAAGACTCATATCTGTCTCCGTTTTCTTTATTATTTGCAACAGCTGCACATGTTCCGTTACAATCTGTCTGAGGTCCGTCATTTTCTGAAGCAACTTTGCAAACAGCTGTGATGATTCTGGGTGATTCAACTTTAGTTGGAGCTCCAAAGCTTGCAGCAAATTGTCTTGTATATCTTCAATGGGCTTCACATTCAACAAACCAGGGCGATCTAGGAAAAATAATTGTGGGGGGAGGAACTAGTGAATAAAATAGTAACTTTGATTTGGACAAGAACACCTTAGTCATTTGCTTTCTTAAAGGCTTCTCCAACACACCATCTAGAAGTGGCACTTTTTGAATGCTGTTTGATGATTTTCTACTTTTTTTTTTTTTTAAACAGACTCAGCCCCTTATTGGAGTATTCACAAGGAAAAAGTCTTAGAAAGGGCACAAGCATTGGTTAGCTACAGATATAGAAATATGTATATAGTACACTGCAATGCATAGTCTACACCAGATTTGGCATATCTCATTGAAGGAAGAGTTAGTAAATAAGATGCACATGAAGGACATCAAAGTCTTCACTGGGTAATTCATCAATGGACATCAACATACAAATGACTGGATCTATTAGTGTTTGATACCTCTTTAAAATCTGCAAGTAGTTCCTCGTATGATGATGAGGGTAATGTAAAAACATGGATGGGTGCTAAAAAGTGAACTAGTGGAGCCACAAATGTGACTTAACTGAGAGACATGATTGAGGGCTACAGAATTTGGGCCAGTGTCTTCATAATTCTAATGTGCTGGATTTAAAGATGTTGGGCGTAATTCTCCCCCAAGTCCACACTCCACTTGGCTTTCAGAGAGCTGGTTATGGTTCTCTGGTTCAGCCCCATCATCAGTTAGAGGGAACTTCAGGGACCTTACGCCAATGGAGGATTGTTGCATCAGTGACACCGCTTCCTGAGGGATGTTTGGATGGCTGCCTCTACTGGATTCATGGTAGCAGAGAGTTCTCCTCTGTCAGGGGAATTCTGTTCTAGACATTTACAACCAGAATTTGAACACTTGCATCACATCAGCTGTGGAAAGGAACCAGACTGAACTGGAGCATTTGGCCCTTCACTCTTTTTGTTTCAGGCTTTTAATACTGAGACCAATTTTCTCTTTTCTCTTCCAATATGCCATGTCCATCTGGGCTGGAATACTTGAATACATGATTTTTTATTTAGTAATAGCATTCCACTGTGGGGAATGTTGCTTTCAGACTTGTAGCTACCTTGATATGTCTTGTTCTTTAAAAATAGCTTTGCTTAGGTCTTTTATTTCATGTGAAACCATTTGACAGAAAGATTAAATCTTTAATAGCAACATTTATTCTGTTATTCCCCCTCTCCTCCAACTCCTTTTGTTAGGTGGTGGCCATTGTTATTTAAAATGACTCATGACAATTTATCTTCTTGTAATAAACTTCATGTAATAAACAATTTGATTCTCTGGCAACAGAAGTTAAGGACATGGCCAAACCAGCTGAACACTGTTGTAATTGCACTAAATTGTCACATTTGATAATGATTGCCAGTGACTTGTTACTACTTTAGTTGCTAATATGTAACCAGGTAAACCCACTTTACATTAGGTATGGCCTACATGTGCCCATGACAAAGAAGTTAATAATTTAAAAATTTACTGCCTAACCACCAGATTTGTCTCACAAGTTGATCAGTAAAAAGCAGTGCATACAGCTGGGCACAATGGAGGTGTTTTCTTCTATATGGAGAATGGTCCAGTGGGGAAAAGAGGGGTTTTCTAAATTAATGGCTGATTATTTATTTTTTAGGATGTGTGTCATATTGGATAGAGCATTAAACTGGGAACCAGGAGACATTGATTCTATTCCCATCTTTGCCACTGGCCTGCAGGGTAACCTTGGGCAAATCACTTCACTGCTCTGTGCCAATTTCACCATCTTTAAAATGGGGATAATCATGCTTACCTGCTTTATAAAGCACTACTGATGAAAAGTGCTAGGAGGTCTTATTGCCTGACTGAAGTTGGGGTTGACAGATGAAGTACCCCTTCCCCAGTCACCATATTAACTCAGCACTAACTTTACAGGAATCTTCTTTTTCACTTTGCTTTTATGATGTTGCCATATTTTAGACTGTGTCTAGATTGGGGCTTTTAGCCACCAGTGAAACTAAAACTGATGCAGCTTCCTCCAGTGCAAACCCTTACAGTAGATGCATCACACTGCTGTGAAACTCCACTTGAACTTGTGCAATCTAAACCCACTGTAAGCAGCATAGCACAAACTGTAGTTTACACTGATGTAATCTGTCTACTTTAGGGGTTTGCACCTGGGCAGCTATAGCTATATAGCTACAGCAATGGCTAGAAACATGAGTGTAGACAAGCAGGAAAACTAATCACAACATTAACAAGATACTCAACCCCATCAAGGATAAAATATCTGCAGTTAAGCACTTTTATGAAGAGAGAGGATCTGATTCTCAATCATTTGATCCCCATGCTTGGGGCAGGAATGAACAGGTATATGGGGGGCAATAAAAGTGGCTTTATGCTACCTTTATAATCCCCATCTGCTAAGCAAGCCAGGGGCCTGTCCAGCCCCTAGTGTAAACTACAGTAACCTCAGGACTAAGCTAATTTATGTTAAGGCTGACCATGATCCTGTATGGGCCAGGGGAAGCAGAATATAGTTGGAGTGCACTGCATTCTGGTTGTGTTCCCTTTTTGCCTCTGGCCTGCCCTTTGGAGGAGGACTAGGAGCAGGGTCAATGTACAGGCCTTAAACCAGCTCTATACCAGATGGGGAGATTCCCTTTACAGTACATATAGTCAAGGGGTCATCTTTGTCCTTTTTATTCAACCAGGGTGACATAAAGGGACCTTTATCCACTGTAGAATCAGGCCTGGACATTATAAAGGACTAGATTGGTAGTCCTATGGTTACTGTTCTGCAGAACAAGATGAGATAACGTGGGATTCAGTTACCAAAACTAGTTGCTTGATACTTTGATAGATGTGAAGATGGAGAGGTGAAAGCAATGCAATGACCTCTCCTATGTAAGAGCAGTGTCTGATGGTGTCATCCCAGTTCTTCTCAAACAGAATGTTAGTATGAAGCAGCTGCAGATCAAAATCTGAGCTTTGAAGTTCAGGAGCACTTGGATTTGGGGTTGTGTCACAAGCTCATTTCTAGCGTTTACAAGTATATATTGAACACAACAATAAAAAAATCATAAAGAAGAGGAAATCATTATTTAAACTGAAGCCAAACATGTTTGTTTATATAGAGGAAAGTCAGGATTTATCAGTATAGCTGTTCTAGAAATTAGCTATTCCTTTTCACTCAGTGTACACAATAGTAATCTTTTCCCAGAAATCATTATCCCAAATGTTTTAGTATATTTTTAAAGAATGTCTTCCTTCGTTCCAAAACTATAAATCCTGATTTAATTATTAACCTGAGCTTGGCTGGCAGAAGTCACTTATATAAACATATACCAGTTTACTGGCAATACTAGACTTTTATAACCAGAAATACCTTGTAGTGTAAATATCTGAAAGCAAAAAAGCCACCTGCAAATGAACAACTCCTTCCAACTGATTTTCTAGAGGACTTTGGAAATATCATCAAGACTTATATTTAAAAATACCTACAGGACTTTGGATAAATTATCAAGAATTATTTTCAGACTACCTTGGTTCATTAAAGGTGGTAAAATATACATTTGCTCATAACAATCCTTCAGAAACTTCCCAACTGGATATTTCAATGCTTTTAATAATCTTGTTTTATAGGATGCTATAGCTTTAAATTTTACTGCATACCTGCACAGAAACACTGAACCAGGTGAATATGACTCAGTGCACAGCAAAATACAAGTCAAACAAGCACGAAGACCATAGCTTCCATTTCCTTTGTGATTAGCGTCCATTTCCCCTCTGTCTCTCTTAATGGTGGGAATTGTCAAGGTGTGAGCTTTTTCAGAAGTGAAACCCAAAACAAGGCAAATATTATGATCCCCAAATCTGACTTTCAGGGCCTCTGAAGCAAATCCAGAATGTCAACATCTAGGCTGGGATTTACAAAGGATCCTAAGTGAATTAGGTACCCAAATTCCATTGAAGTTCAGTGGGACTAAGGAAGTGCCCGACTTTCCTTAGGCTCCTTTATAAACCCCAGCCTAATGGCTTTATAAATGCAGGACTGGAACTAGGATTAGTGAAGCTGGATATGGCAAAGGCCTATCAGATCATAAAATGTTACTTTTCAATTAGTCAGCTATTGAGGAAGTCCTATTGAAGGCAATACAGATTTTGCCCGAGTAAGGTCTTGAGGATATGGGCCATTATTTTGTGTGCTATGCTCTTCTACAAACAGAGGATGACACTATCTCTGTCCCAAGAATCTTATTTAGATCAGACACAAGACAATACTGTTCAAACCTATAAGACACTTGGGTTGAAACTGCAAACATTACCTGCACAGCTTGAAGTTAACCCACACTCACTGGGGTAGAAGAAGAAGATGTTTTTTTGTGAAGGGATTGGTAGGGGAAGGGAGGCCATTCACGGTTCAAAGAGAGGCACTCCAGCCAGAGGTGGCACTAGGGAAGAAGGCACGAGAATGGGAAATACAAATGAAGTCTTTAGTTGGGAGCCTTGAGAAAAGTACAGATAGTGACAGGGGTTAAGGTAGAAATGAGAAGCAAAGATGTGGGCAGGGACAACATTGACATGAAAAGTGAGACGAAGCCAGCATATAGATTTGAAGAGGGTATAGACCAAGCAGTGGGAGAGGTACATGACTCCTAGCAACAGCATTTTCATAGACCGCAGTAAAGAAAAAGGAGGTGACAGCAGGCCAAGGATGAATAGATAGCGATTGTTAAGGTGAGAAAAGACCAAGATGAGAAAGGAGTGAAACAGAATACTGTCTTTAAGCTTATGTGAGTGGGAGAATGGTGTAACTATCAATGTTACTGAAGAACAGAGCACATTGAGTCCCTTCCCTGCAAGCACATGATGCAGTGCTATGGCTGAGCTTTTAAAGGGCTATGATTCTGGTAACCATCATAATTTTAAAGACCTATTTCTTTATCTATGTTACCAAGATCATCTCAGGTTATTAAAACTGAAGGTGTTTTAAAAGTCTAATTTATTTGTCACCGGTTGTATTGTTTGCTAACTACTTGCCTTTTGCCTGGCTTGGAAAATGCAAGCAAACTAGACCATTTCACTTAATGTTTATCATTGCCAATCTTTGGTTAGTTTTGCTTTCTGGTTCTCATTCATACACAAGCCTATTTCACTTGGTTTGGAAACATTGCAAGAAAATGTTTAAATCCAAACAAACTATTTTCAATAATTGAAAAAAAAAGTTGATTAAAACTGCTCTGAGATTTGTATAATATTTTTTTAAAACAACCCCCAAATTTTGGGTCTAAATTACGTGACTGTCTGTTTAAATTGATACTTCACTTTTTCTTAGACAAAAAAAAAAAGTTTTACAGATTTGAAAGCCTTTTTCAGGCTTGAATGTCCTTAAAATTAGCTATGTTTTTTTGTTATTCCTCACTTACAAAATGTCCATCTGCATGCCGTTATGGCTTATGCTAGCATGCAAAATTACATTACATTTATGTCTGTAACAACCATCATTAATCAAGGTCATTTAGAGTTTAAATACACATTCCGAAATCATGATATGATAAAATACATAAAGAGACATAATGGCTGAACACTTTTTTTTAGTGCTACTTCTACTGCAGAGGCAGATATGACTCAGCAGTTTGGGTTTTACTTACCAGTGTGTAACATGCTTTTGGTTCAAAGCCTACAGTAGTTATCTGCAGTTTCTGGTCTGATTAGGAAGTATTTCATTGTTCTAACATGATTACTACCAGGGTAATTTTTGTAACGGTCAATGCTAAAAACCTTGGTAATATTCAGTGATGAAACCTCAAATTTTTCAGATTGTGGTCAATGATTTAATACAATAGTTAACAAATAATAGCTACATAGGGCTCATGAACGGTCTCAAAACACACACTAGGATAACCAGACAAGTCAAAAGTAGAGAGAGGCCTGAACCAAAATTCTGGATCTAAATGCACTCTAACAGAATCTGGACCTTTTTACAACAGGTCAGACCAAATTCCTAGATCCAAACATTCTCCCAAATTTGTGAGGTATTAGGTGGTGGGAGTTGGGATCTGGAACCAGACTTACTGTTTGGGCCATCTACAGTCATTCTATTTCAGAGATTACATGAACAAGTTTATTCTATCTCAGAGACTACATGAACAAATTTGTTAAATTTATAATCAGGAGTGAATTAAGACTAAAGAAGGCTTCTATTCTCCAAAACTTCTAGCATCCCTTTCTATTGAAACATGTCTTCTCTCCAACCCTCTGACAGACCCTTTGTTCTTTCCTACCCAAGCAGCCCAGTTCATCCCAGCTTACTCCAGAGAGACTGGTTCTTGGTGTATGTTCTCTCCTTAAAGGCAGTCAGGCCTTTTGCTCAGATTCACTACAGTGTTTGGATCCAACCTGAACCAAGGATCTGAAGGATCATACTTAAATACACCTCTGTTTACAAGACAAAAGGACAATTTTTCTCCAATATCTAGCCCTGCAAACTCACTGTAGGATCTGAGAGTGATGTAGCTTCTTTTGGCTATGCATTATCCCCAGTGATTCATGAATCTGTATTGACTCCAGATGTACATGCTCTAAACTGCTAATGAGTAAAAACTTGGTTTGATCAGTAAACTAAGAAAAATCAACTTGAAGACACAGATGGTACAGACATGCTGACTAAGAACGTGCTTTTTTAAAAAGCCATGGTTCTAACTTCAATCGTATTTAATATAGTACTTTGTTATCATGGTAGACCCCCCAACATTAATCCTAAAACCACAGGAAAAATTCTAAAAGATTCTTTTTCTCTACAAATTTTAAAGCAAAATAAATGTGAAAACTGAGTTAAGCGTGCAGTTTAGTGCTCAATGTTCCATACTGTTGAGCAGGGACTGGAGTGGGTATCAGGTCAGTCAGCAAAACACTTAACCATGTATTTAATATTATGGATGGACTCATCTCTGTACTTCAGTGATTTCCTGAATCAGAGCCTCAGTGTATCAATGTTTTAATTCACCTTCTCTTAATACTTTTCACAGTTGGTGTGCAACATAGGAAAACCAGAAATTTAACATGCTCCAAGTCCTTCTTATGTACAGGTATTTCTATCTGTACTCCTGTAAATACATACACACATGTAAAACAGTTCTTTAGTTCTATTTGGAAAAGTATTTTATAACTCAAACACACCTGAACAAAGAAAAAGACAAAGAGACAGGATGGAAAAAAAACAGCCAGCCACCAAACAAACTTTCATTCTCTACATACAACCATCATGAGATCTTGACCAGTGAAATAAAGGTACACAGAAATGTCATACCACAGCCACACTCAGCTTTACAGAATTTTAAAGATACCTCAAGCTCTTTACCAGGTATTTTGGCAACACTAAAACACAACAGGAAACGATAGCAGAGAAGTAAATGAGATACAGAGAAGAATAAATTCTACATAGTTGAATTTAGCTTAATAAAATAATTTACAAATATTTGGAGGTGATAGGTTTAGAGTTGTCTTCACCACTGTGCTAGTTTGTAAAATGATCTGCTGCTTTTTACCAATGCCATCCAAATTAACATACACAGCTAGAATGCCTTGCTCCCCTTAAAAAGAGGACAAAGAACAATAGAAAAAAGCAAAAGCCCTTTCCTTCTTCCCCTTTGGCCTTTCTCTCACAAAGGTTCTCTAGCAGCCGCCATTAATGGACTCTTGTCTCTTTTCCAGTAATCTTGTCAATTACAAACTTTATAGGAATAAGGGTACAGTAGTGTGGAGAGAAAGCATGCTTTCAAATTAGTTTAGAAATGGACATGAAACAGACTATTTTTGAAACCTAATATTTTCCTTTCAATCTGCTTGAATTACTCTGATACCTCCCATTAAACAATGAGATTTCCTTCCATTGTGATGCAAAAATATTAGTTTTTCTAGCATCATTTCCCCCTCATCAATTTTTATATGTGGGACTTTTCTCTTTTGACATGAATCCAAGCAAGTGACCTTCCAACTTGAAAGATAATGACTGCCTATGAAATGAGCATATAGTTGCAATCCCCTTCCCAGGGAAAAGGTGTCCCAAATCTGCCCTTAATGACATCCAGTTGAAGGACTGAATGGGCATAAAGCTTGAACTATTCTCTCCCCTTAGAGGTAGGACTGTTAGGGAAATCTGCATACCCAATGCCAAAGCTGTTCTTCAGATCAAAATCTTCAGGACTGTCGATATGGGACCATTCACAACTTATTTACAGGATTGATTTTTTTTTTAAAAGAAAGAAAATACTGCATGAAGAAATAGTCCTTTTCTCTATGGAACTGCTGAAACTCTTATATTCTACATGCTGCTCTCTCTCAGATATCCTGCTTTAAGGGTTTCCTTTGAACATGCTCCTCAGCTTCTTAGAATATTTCACAGTTAGTATTACTGTTAAACAGCTCAATCATTTACCTATCGAGGCCAGGGTTGCTTGGGTGTCACAGAATAGCGAATACATCTGTCAACCTAGAGTTCTTGCTTTTAATGGCCTGCAAGAGGTTGGGACAACCTTCTGCATTGACTTCACCGAATCTGTGACCATTCACAGCAGCTGAGAATCTGCCTCTAGGAGTAAATGGGGCTAGATGGCAGGTGATGATAGGAAGGGAAAAAACCTTTCTGAAAACATTTTTCTAAATCTCAATGCATTTCTCAAAATTATAGTAACTTAAAAAAATGCTCCGATGAAAATTTTACATTGCTAACAATGATTTTAAAAATGTCTCTTTTACAAAATGGGCATTAAGAAATGGTCCATGAACAGCAACACTGTCTCATCAGCATTTTTTTTTACAATGTACCTGAATTATTTTTTAATTAAACATTTTCAGTATTCTTTTTAAGCAAAATGTACAAAGGCATATTAAGAACAGCTGTTTAGCGTTAAAATAGCAGTGCAACATTTGAAGTGATTGAAACTGAGTGAGCTGGCCCCACTGCGCTTTGAGTGACTCAGCTAGAACTCAAATGGGTGACTGTGGAGGTGGGATTACTTTTAATTTGTTGCCATAATGGTTAATTTGTCACTTCTCTCTATCATTTTGATGAAGGCATTTTGCCTTGTAATATAGGCTATAAATGCTACTGGTTTGGTCTCAAACAATTTAGAAGTTTTAGAGAAATTGTGATAAATTCCAAACTATTTTACTTTACAGCCACAAGTTTTTCCTGTGTAATGTTTCAGTTGGAAATATCCCCAGCTCTCCGTCTCTCTCGTCTTCTCTTTAAACAGCATAAGAGGTACCACTTAAGGAGACAGCAGATCCAACGTTATTTCCCTAGTCATTGACAGATTCACTTACACAGAAGCAAAGCATTTGGCTGCAGTGTTTTTGTAATTTTCTGAAAGCAGTCACTAGTTTTTTTTCTTTCTTTCTATGATATCGCAATATATACCCAAAAGACTTTTTGAGGTGGCTTTAACGTTACAGTATTCTTTGAGTCAGTGGCCTCTGAAGAAAGCGTAGTGATTTTAGAACTTATATCTTCAGGTGACACTGGCCTGATTTTTCAATATTTTGGTAGGCTAACCTCCTACTGAACATCAGCAAAAGCGTCCAAAACAGCAGGGTTTCACTTCCATACTTCATCAGACCTGTCTGTATTAAATTACCTACTGCAAAGATGCTCTTCATGCACTCCCACAGAACATACACATTTAAACTTCAGCTGGAATATAGATTATACAAATTAGTTTATTAAAGGTACAATTTGACTCTGTAGACTAGAGGACAAAAGCCATCCCCAAGTAGGAAGTGAGTCCTTACTGTCCTGGATAAGGGATGAGCTTTATCAAAATGTCTTCCTTATTTTAAAACAGTCTTGAAAGCAGGTAGAAAGACCTGCAGATGGAAGGATGTTTTCATATAAGAAAACTATAGGATTTCTGTGGAAACAGGTCTCATTTGTATGTACAGTGACTCGATGAGCTTCTGAACTCATTAAAATTAAAAAGTGGTTCATGAATCTTTGGTTTTACATTATTCCTATAAGAAAAAATATTATTGGTTGATTAATATGGTTCACAGCAGTTAACATTTCTTGGTGGGTTATTCACCTCCTGGAATCCAAAATTTAAGATTACTTACCTCATGCTTGTTTCCTCTAATGTAAAACAAACATCACTGAAATTTAACAGACTTAGTTTTGCAGCTACAGATTATGAGTTCCCTTTTTCAGTTAGGAATGGGAGGACTTTTAAAGGCCTGTTTCTTATCTGTTAAATTTTTTGTAATATCAGGAAACTCAGACTTGATTGGCTCACTTTCTGGAGTGCCTTTGTAAGCTTGTAGAATTCCACCCCCGCCAGATAACCAAAACTGTATTCATATCATATTCTACTTCACTGAATTAATTCAAAGTCCTCAGGAATCAATTTGTTTGAAAGTCTTGCTCAAGCAAATATCTTCTGAGAAGATCTGTACTTGTTTGAAGTAGATTTAGCTAGTCTAATAGAACATGTTGTGTTATTTTCCCTGAATGAAACAGAATGCCAGAAAGTAATTTTACATTAATTTAAACTTGATATATGGCATATCATACATAACAACACACTCCAAACAAAATGTTTGATTTTGGTAGGTTAGCATATAGTATTTATGTTTAAAGATAATTTAATAAAAAAGCACTCTGCTTTGTTGTGTTGAAGACCTGAATTCAGAAACATGCACAGGTCTGCCATGACATCTAAGAACTAAAAATAAGCATACAGGCCAGCTGGACCAAATTCCCATTTGGGTTATAGTTGTGCAACACCACTGAAGTCAATGGGGCTGCACCAGCATAGAAGAGCTGACTCTGGCCTACAGTGTAGGTTTGGTATATCTGGTTCTCTATGGAAAGAGTGTTGCTTTGGACAGCTGCCTGATAATTGACCAACAGAATACCAGAGATGTGACAGCATCAGAAAAAGACAATACTAATTGCTTCTTCTAAAGAAGAGTGAAAATTCACTGCCCCTTTTGGCATAAAGTTGGATGAGATTGCACATACACTGATGCCTTAGCTTCTATATCCATTCTGTCCACAAAGCATAGACATTGCTATTAGCCTAGCAGCATGGGAAAGGTTGAGCAGCCCGTGCTTGTTAAGACTGATTTTCTCTAGTGTTAGTAGGGTCTCACTTTCTTGAGTAACTCATTCATTGTTTCTCTTTTTAAGGCAAACAAAACCCCATGTGGATCAATATCATTGACTGAATTCAAATAACCTTACATTCCTGAAAGTCAAATGGTGAGTACATATTAATTTGAAATTCTTATTGAATCCAAGCTATTAATATAAAATTAAGAGACTGCACAAGCTAATTGTAGGTGTAAAAGAATTCTCATTACAGTGGGGTGACTTTTAAATGGCTTTGCTGGTAAGATTCCCACCTTTCCTGTTTTAAGTAAAACAGTTCTGATTTTATTTTTTTAAATGAAAAAACTGCTGACTCAGCAGGTATGTACAGCTTAATAAGCAGCAACAGCACATTTGCATTGGGAGTTTGTGTCTGAGACTGAAGGAAGGGCAAGGAATATCAAGTCAATAAAGAGCTGATCAAAGGCTACATTTAAGCAATCTGACCTCGATTTCTTAGTACTGGCCCCTTCTATTTTCACAGGAGTTAAAAGTAGCAACCCTATTATATAAATTATGTACTAAATAAGGCAGTGCTTACCTCCACTGAGTATAATGACAGCTATAAATATTGCCAGGTCACTGTCATCTAGTTCCAGTGCATTGAACTTCACAGCAAACTCAAATTTGGGCTCCATAAAGTCACCAAAAGGTTTTCTCAGGCTCTTCAGGAACTCCCGCGTCATGAATCCTTGTCCATTGGATATGAGAACTCCATCTTTATTCATCAGTGAGGCCAGCAGTGTATATATGATTTCATGGACACCATATTTCAGGAGAGTTACTTGGTCATTCAGGTCAAGACTCACAAAACCTGGAATGCTTTTGGCAAATTCTGTGATCTCCTGCACTGCCTCCACTGAGCGAAACTGACACCGCTGGAAGATGCGAATTGCCACCTCTTTGTTCTGCTCCTGCAGGGGTGTCACATGTTTGCAGTTGATCTGATCT
The DNA here is from genome assembly GCF_026122565.2 of Emydura macquarii macquarii. Lineage (NCBI taxonomy): Eukaryota > Metazoa > Chordata > Testudines > Chelidae > Emydura > Emydura macquarii. Next base: position 1,236,271 of record NW_027131105.1, on the reverse strand, counting down.
TCCCCCATCATTAAGGAGTTCATGTCATAAATAACGAATGGCTAAAAATAAAAGTAAAAATGGGATTGAGTTTCATGTGTCCTTCCTACATACACTATGCTACTGAAAGACTGTAAAGGCATAAAATCCAGATAAACCCGCTAAATCAAACATTCTTACAGTATTAAAAACAGTTTGCAGAAAGGGCAAATAGTTCCTACAGATTTCCTGCACTTGCTGGGAACCCATTTCCTGGAGTTTGGGGCTTTGGAGAGGGCAATATTTTAAATAATTCAAGGAAAGCCATTTCTTTTAAAACACAGAACTGATTTTCACTCGTAAGAAGTGTCTATTATGTTTTTGCCCTCTCTTAGTTTCACAAAAAAGTATTTTACTATCAGAATTCAAAGTTCAAAAGGTTTGCTATTAAAAGAATAATGTTATCCCTTTAACATATATTTTAATAGTTTACATCCAATAACAGATTACCCTTAAATGTTTGTAGCTGAATTTGTAATTATGTTGGTACAATACTTTTTCTATAGACAGACACAATATGTTCAAACTTATATTATTTCATATCTGTCATGCTCATTTTTAAATACTAGTCCTAGTAAGTGTTACAAATAATAGAAACTGTTTTACCTCAACTATCTTGTAAACTGCATCTTCTTCAGTTACATTAATATATTAAAAGGACATAAGTGTTTTTTAAACTCATGTAACTTCTTAATGAGAAAGAAGTCTTTGATGCAAAAAAATAACATAATAGAATAAAGCAAATTCTGGTCACAAAAATGAGCCTGCCTGTTAAAAATACCCAACTGGAACAAGTCAATTTGAAAACAAATTAGAAAAACTAATGCCAGCATAATTCTTTTTCTACGATCTGGAAACAATCTATTTCAGAATAAACAGATGTGAGGTCCCATGACAAGATCTGTTAAAAGAAGCGGACAAGTGAATGGTACAAATTTATCTTAGGAACCTCTATCCTTGGGGCCAAATTATTAAATAAAGTGTATGCATCATTTACCCAGAATTGTATTAGTATATTTCAGAAAAACAAAATACATTTCCCCCTCCTAATCCTTTCATAATATTTGCTTTTTCTCCCTCCAGCAATTCACCTCTGTCTTCCCTCCATTTTCCCACACATAAATAATTACCTGTTATTCACCTCAACTGAAGAAAGAAACACAGGGAGGTATAATCTCTAACACGCTTTTTAGCCTTCATGTATTCAACCCATTGATTTCAAAGAGCACTGGATCAGGCTCTATGTTACTGAATCTCAAAAAAGTAATTTAAACGTGTGCCAACATTTGGACCATGTTCTGCTTCTAAGAAACATACAGTTTGAATTGTTTAATAGTGAAGTTGGGTAGAAAACCACAATTTTACATTTGAGATGGGAGAGGGAAAGATATGGGTAAGGGACAGCTAATATTTGTGAGATATCAGCTATTTTTTTTCAGTGCCACTCTATTGTCTTGGAGCTGCAGAAATATTTCAAAGCATGGTGTTAATATTTCTTCAAACTAAGATCTACATATGTAGCTATGAATGTTTGATCCCCTTCTTATTAAGGCAAAATAAAACAATAAATAATAACTACAAGGTGTTACATATTTCTATTTGGCATTTACTTTTCTGCCTCAATTCTACAAACACCAAAAACAAGGAGAGTCCTGTAGCACCTTAAAGATTAACAAATTTCTGCGGGCATAAGCTTTCATGGGCTGCAACCCACTTCGTCAGATGCAAGAAGTAGGTTGCAGCCCGCAAAAGCTTATGCCCGCAGAAATGTGTTAGTCTTTAAGGTGCTACAGGACTCTCCTTGTTTTTGCTGTGTACATACTAACATGGCTACCGCTCTGGAACAAACAACAAAGTTTCTGTTTAAGTCTTCGATTCTCCTTTTAGCACCAGACATACAAAATTCAAAGGTCAGAGATTCCAAAGCCAGAAGGGACCATTGTGATCACCTAGTCTGTCCTCCTGTATAACACAGGCCATATAATTTCCCCAAAATAATTTCTAGGGCATATTTTTTTGAAAAACGCCCGATCTTGATTAGAAAATTGCCACTGATGGAGAATCCACCATGACCCTTGATAAATTGTTCCAAAGGTTAATTACACTCACTGTTAAAAATTTATCCTGTATGTCCAGGCTGAATTTGTCTAGCTTCAACTTCCAGTTATTGGATCATGTTATACCTTTCTTTGCTAGCTTGAAAAGCTCATTATTAAAATATTTGTTCCCCATGTAGATACTTATAGACTGTAATCAAGTCATTTCTTAACCTTCTCTTTGTTAAGATAAATAGATTGATCTCTTTGAGTCTATCACTATAAGGCATATTTTTTAATCCTTTAATCATTTTTGTGGCTCTTCTCTGAACCCTCTCCAATTGATCAACAGCCTTCTTGAATTAAGGACACTAGAATTACTAGATACAGTATTCCAGCAGGGGTTGTTCATCAGTGCCAAATACAGAGGTAAAATAATAACCTCTCTACTCCTACTTGAGATTCCCCTGTTTATGCTTCCAAGGATTGCATTAGCTCTTTTGGCCACAACATCACACTGGGAGCTCACTGAATAGAGTATTCACTATGACCCCTAAATCTTTAGAGTACCCCATCCTTTAAGCATGGCCTACGTTCTTTGTTTCTACATGTATAAATTTACATTTAGCCATATTAAAAGGCATATTGTCTGGTTGTGCCCCACTTACCAAGTGATCCAGATCACTCTAAAATATACAAAAATATATCTATAAAAGTTTGGTGGCAAAATCTTTTAATACCTTTGTAAGTATTTTATTTGGAACCAGATCTTTGAAAATCAATCTTGGGAACTATGCAGTCTCTCTGTGGAATGCACTTGTTATAGTCTTTAGCTAGTCTTTTTTGATATTTAGAGTCAGTGCAGAAAATCCTGCTATTCTTTGACAATGCTTACAGACAATAAAGATTTTAAACCCTTTGCAATGCCACTCCTGCAAAATAATTTATAGTGCTCTTTACCAAGGATTCAATGCATCTATCTATAAGCCCATCAAATCTTATTGCTTTGTTCCTGGATCTCAGGCATCAGTTCTGCTAGGCAATAGAAGTAAGATAGATGCCTGAGAATTCTGGGTATTGTCATGTAAATGAGCACACCAAGCATCCCATCTGATTACATAATTCCTATATCCTACATTACCACAACAAATATCTTCACTAGTTATTTTCTATGGGCCAGATTCTGATAACCTTACATTGACACTGATTCTTAAAGATCTAACTTCTTGTAATTTGTTTGCAAAGACTTACAAGCAAACTCAAAGCTATTAGCAGTAGATGGGATCCCTTCTAATAAAAATCACCTCTAAGGCTTTGTTTACCTAAGAACATTGTTTTGATTTAATTAAAATCAGTTCTGAAGCCTAGTTAAGCTAAATTGATATGAGGCACTCTTAAAACTGAAACAGAAGTATCCACAAAAGAGGGCTGCACCAATTTAAATTAGCTGCTAAATCAATTTAGTTAAATCAGTACAATTTTCTTATGAAGCAAGGCCTATAACAAAACTGGCTGTGCCATTATGAAAGTGACCAACTGGCAAACCTACGGACAGGCCATTAATTTCAGTCAAAATACAAAACAATGCAAGATACATCGTTGTTTGCCTACAGTACGATGACACTATCTTTTAAATTTTGAGATGCATGAAAGCACATAGTAGGAAAAGCACAGATGTGTCTCAAGACATATTGCAGATGTTCTTCCAGTCCTGGAAACAGAGGAATACTTTTCATATAAATAACTGAATGGAATAATGACTCCATGAGTGTAGCCTATTAAATATCTACTTTCATTACTCCTGGGTCACTCTCTTTCAATCTTCCAGGAGATTCCTAGTTGCTCCTCCAACACCAAATTTGAGAAAAGCATCAGAGATAACATCCGTTCCCTGGTTACTTTTCTGCTATGAATATAATACTTCACTTCAATGGGGCTCAGCCCACCTACATTACAGAATGAAAAAAAAAAAGAATTGATAATAGCCAAGAAAGATGTGTGATTCAAATGAACTCTGTAACGTGAAGCTTATTTAGCCATGGCTGGTGAGCATGGTACATTCCAGAAGAGGAATTGTTACTTAGTAATTTTAGATTCCACATACTACCTTAGCATATCCAATGATTTTCAGATGACGCAGATGCTACTGCAGTTAAAAAAGGTATAAATTTAAAGTTTGCCCATAGTAAACAGTTTGATGTTCCAAAGCACAAAGTCCGTTACAGTACAAATAATATAAAAGTTTTAATAATTATTTACTGACTGAGTGCATCCACTCTCCAGTGGTATGTAAACATGGTCTGAAAAGTGGTAGCAATTATATAGGGGTTTGTCTATTTATGTATTGTTTTATGACAGACTCTAGCCTGGTGATTGGTTTTTAAATTTTTATAGATAAATAGAACATCACGTGATGATACACTATATACATTGCATGAGCATTGCATCAGGATAACATCCAGGCAATACCAACTCACTTCCAAAGTCCAGACAGTTATTAATTAACCACCCAACAAAGCATAACAGCACAGTTCATTCAGATTCAGATCTAACACAGCTTTGGAGTACCTCTCTGAATGACCAGAATTGTGGATGTGCTGTCCTACCACAAATTTGGAACAAATGAAGAAGAGTCCACTCCTAAAAACTCCTGCCCAAACTTTACACTGGGCCCAGTGCATGCTGGGACAGGATGTTTGGTGTTTAGGTCCTGATCCTGCCAACAATTATATGTGAATAACTTCACATCAGTGAGTATTACCATTGACCTGAGCGTGACTATTCGCATACATAAAAATATTTGTGTGCGTAAGTGTTTGCAGGATCAGGGCCTCAATCAGTGCTGTGCAGATGTCCAATCAGCATGAACGCATTGGATAAAGCTGATAGTTGCTTGGTTTAATATTGACTCTAATTGCATCCGTTCAACTATGTGAGAACAGCTGGTGGGATGCTTAGCACATAAACTCACACAATTTAGGGTCAAACTCTGTTACATACAATAGTGTAACTAAGGTTAGAATCTGGCTCACAGAATTTAACATGGAAAAATGAGACCAGTTTTTAAAAAAAATGTATAAAGATTCCTTTTATGAGGCAAAAAAGTGGAAAATCAGCAATATACATTAAAGACAAAAACAATATAATTGAGTTTGCTCCTGCTCTGATGGCTTGGATATGTTAGCTAATGTAACCTGGCAGACCACTCTTGCCCTTGAGTCAGCTAATTTATTCTACCACAAACACATAAGCAGTGAGATCTCTTATACAAATCTATCACCTCTCTCTCATTCATAATAAATAAACAATTATATATTTAATGAGGCTCTCAACATCCTTTATAAATAGGGGCAATCCTAATTTGCAGCTGCAATGGGACCTTTGGTCCCCAACATTTTATACACTTCTATTCTGAAAAAAAGTTCTTAGTCCTTCTGCTCAGGAAGAAAACCTTCTAGTTGTGGACTGATGCAGTACTTTTTGACAAAGTCTGCAGAAAGAGATAAATAGCAGCTCCAAGAATTTATTTCTGATCTCAGTTACACTGTTGTGTGAGAATTAGGAGTAACTGCACTGAGTTTAAAATAGACATAAGAATCAGGCTTTAAGAAAGGTGTGAACTGCCCCTTTTTCTCAATGAGCTGTTGACTCTGAAACCTAACAGTTTAAATGCTGATACTGTTAAATGTTTCACTACCGGTTATTTTAGCAGAAAGATCTGGACAACATCCTTATCCACTGTTGATGAGATCAGAGGTTCTACTTCCTAGTTTAAAAAAAATGCACTGCTACAAATGGTGGAGTTTCTCAGGTCAGACCTTTCGCTCCATGAAAGAGAAATTGCTTGGCCTGCCCTCCAGTTCAATTCTTCTTCCATGCCCAAAGCATGGGACATGAGACACAAAGAAACTATCACTGCGCTTCTCTGCCCCCTGTGCAGGATAGAGAGAGGCTGGTGGAAAATTGCTTTTCTTTCAGCTTTGTCCTCTATCTACATGGACTATTGTCATGCCTGATGAGCAGCAGCCAAGAACTGTTGCTGTCCTCCCTCCCCCTCTTCTCACAGCTCCTCCTGCCAACTGCTTTCCTGCTCATTGCAACACAGTGAGAAGCTTAAGAGAGAGCTGAAAATGAGACAGACAGAGCAGCTGCAGAGTGAAGCAGCAGTGAAGCAGTAAAGGGCTGAGGTCCTCTAGGATTAAAGGAACTAAATACCACATATTACTTAAGGAAAAATGTATTATATGCCCAACTTCTATTCTCCCTCCAACTACTTTGTTTTTTCTTGCCTCGGGTAATCTCTGTACATATGGTACCCCACACTGAACCAGAATATCCATAGCATAGCACCTGTTTACTTCTTGGCAGATGCTGATCTCCTGTTGGAAAGTCCAGCACTATACAGATTATGCAGTACCTCCCTCTTTTCTACCACACTCCAGTGTGTAAGACTATCTTGTAAAGGCACTGCAGTTGGCTAATTAGACCTCAAAGGCAAGTAAATACAGTAAATGGAATGTGATATTTTTAGGGCTGTAAAAAACAACAAAATATTGTTGGTGAAATTCTTGCTAACATCATTTCACTTATTCATTGTACCTGATATTTTGTACCTGCTATAATCTGTGTAATAAAGGCAAGACACACAACTGTATTGGTAAGACTTCTTTTTTTCTGACCTCAGGTTGTGTGATGGTCAGGGAGAGAAAAGGTAATACCTATGTCACATGGCAGAGATCAGTGGCTGCTGTTACAGTTTTGATGCAAAACCACATGAAGTGACTATTTCATGTGTATTCTTAATGAAAAGATTTTGGTTTCATAATGGGTCCACTTTTGTGCACTAATTTTGTGAAAATAGGAGAATTTTTTATTCACATGACAGTGCAAAAATTCTGCAAACTTTGAGACTTCTAATTTTGTTATCAATGATTCACACACCTCTACTACTTATTAATAAAATATGGATGCAAAGTTTCTTAAAGTGTAAGGATCAATGTGGCAATTCCTATTTTGATCATTATTCTATACCTGACTGATTTCTATGGGTTTGATCCAAAACCTTTTGAAGTCAATGGAAAGACTCCCATTGATTTCAATGGGTTTAGGATCCATGCCTAAGTACGGATCCGTAAAACAGTTAACTTCCCAAATCAGATACATGTATAGAAGCAAAATTTCTACCAACACAAGGCAGGTCAAATGATAACTGGTTCTCAGTGGCTCATTTTGAAGCTTAGGGTATGTCTTAACTGCAAAGTTAAATTATCTGCATTCAAGTTACTGCTCTTGAGTTAGACTAGCTTGAAAGAGAGTGGCCACGCTGCAAAATAACACTTTGGCTATTGTAGCTGCACTGGTGTTACACTTATTCATATGAGGCACTACGACTTCTTAGGGACATATTCCATGGTTCTTTGCTCTTCAGGAAGCTGAAGACTTCTTTCCCATTGAACTGTATGAAAAGTTGGCTATCCTGGGCACATGATTGGAATTGTAGGAAGGCACTGGATGACTAGTGGCGTTACATGGAGCTAGCTTGAGTCCACACTACAGAATAGTCATGTTAACAACTGATGAATTGTGCTAATTTGATCTGTAGCCTATACCTCTTGCGGGGGCCAGCCAAACTGAGTTAAAAACATCGCCACACTTGAGTGAAGAGTTTGTGTCTGGATGGCACTTAAGTTCGGGACACCACTTGAGTTATAACGTGAGTTAACTTTGCAGTAAAGACAAGTCTTTAGTGACAGTCAAAAAAAATGTGAAACTATGTCCTGACTTAGAAAGTATCAAAGAAAATCAAATAAATTGGCTTCAGAGTAGTCCTAACTAAAAAACTCCCTGCTAGTCATCCTAAGGAAACACATCAATACCAATAGGTGCAATTTTTTAAAAGGTTTTTATCCCAGGTAGTTGAATGATGATAAAACAAAATTCCATTGTGTTTAATAGGATGTCATAGATGCATACCTTTATGCTGATATACAGAGATATTGCTGTATAAAAAACCCCAGGTCTTTACATGTTGCATTTTTCAAGGGAACCCACAAATACATATACATTTATTGCTAACTTACACATATTTTCCTGTAAGGTGTTTCCTTAAAATTTAACTTCCAGATCCACAGGATACTGAACTAACCAAGATAACTAACTTAAATGCAGGAAATCATCATCGTATCTTAGGAACAAGCAGTATATTTGAGGGGGGGGTGACAGTGCTGGTTCCGTGAATCATTCAACACTTACGATAAAGGAAACCAAGGAGGGTATGACTATCATCATTTAACTACATGGGATTAGAACATCTTTTGGGTTCACAGGTGGTACTGGTAATACACTACAGTATGAATGCTTGCGATCGTATTGCAGCATATTCTCTAACAGATCGCCTTATTACAGAGATAATGTGTCAGATAAACTATGGTAGATGTCAGGGGAAATAGGAAGAGTGGATTGGGGAGTACAAAAAGGTTAAGATGACCTTCAAATTCTTGTACTGGTTTCAAGTATTTTACTAGGTGAACTTGGAGTTTTTTCAAATTATGTTTACTTATCCTATCTAAAAACATTTCCTGTGTTTCAGAGACAGCTTGAAACATGTAACTGCCAACAGCAAAGGGTTGGTTTTTTTTAGCGTGTTGTCAATGTGGTAAATCATTTACTTAAAATAAAAAAAAATTTAAAAAAAAAAAGAAGAGAGAAAACTAACTGATTTGTCTGTCGTTTTTCCTGTCAAGATTGCCCTCGCCTTGGCTTTGGTCAGAGGGAAGGACTTTATGTATGAGTCATACAAGTTCTTGGCAAGGGCTCGAAGATCAGCCGACTCCGGGTTTAACTGGTCGATGTCGCTAGAAATCTCTGCCAAGAGCTTCTCCTTCTCAGCTTGTGGCATTCGCCCAAACCTGATAGCTGAAGAAGATGACAAATTATTACATTAATCATAGCTGCACCTAAACACAAATATATTTTTTAAATAATCTTTTCTGTCACCTTTCAGAATGAGCCTTCCAGAGTTTCATTTTCATTAAGAGTGCTTAGACAAGTGGCAGGAAAATGACTTCCCCCAAGAGAGTAGACAAACAGTTGAAAGGGTTCAGAGAATTGTCACAAGAACAAAACTAAAAGAGGAAACAATCTGGATACCCATACAGTCAGTTAGGATGCCTGTGATAAGGTTTCAGGTTCTAGAAGCCTGCATGGAAATGCATAGCTATTCTGTTGACTCATGTGGCAGTCAGACCAGGTGAATTTTATTAAACCCAACTCAGGAGGATAAAAGAAATGGAGCGTCTTTAAGTAAAGGCAGTGCTGTCTGTCAGATTGAGCACAGGATTAGGAGTCAGAAAGTTCTGAGTTCTAAGCCTGATTCACTCACTGTGTGGTTTTAGGCAAAAAGGGGATATTTACCTACTTTACAGAAGTATTGTGAGAATCAATTAATTAATATCTGTACAGTGCTTAGTATATAAAGAACTATAAAATGTTATTCTGAGAGAAATGAAGGGGTCAGACAGGAGGGCTTTCAGGTAAAATCCATAGAAACCTGAATTTTAGAAGACAGCTTGACAAAAGTTTGTTTGTTGTCCTTAAGTTAATAATAAAGGAAAACCCCAGAGGGGTGAGATTTGAATGCTAACTCTGACTGCATGTTGCTGTTTTGACAGAGTGGCGAAGGATTCGCTTACTCCCAATACCTCACAACTATCAAACTCAAATGTAAGGATACAGGCTCACATCTTTACAACGTACAAGTGTGTACCATCGAAAGAACTATTTATATATATATATGGGCAAGGATTGTGAAAAAAATCTTTTAAATAAGCCAATAAGATATGTTTCCTAATAGACTTTTTGCAATATATAGATTTCAGTAAATGGAATTAAATCTATTTGACCCTTAAGAAAATAAAATAAAATAAAAAGAACAAAGCAAGAGAGAAAGACAAACAAACAACAAAAATCAAGGGAAAATTGTGATCTTGGTTTAGGTGGAGGTAAAAAACTTAATAAATATTTTTAAGTTGTCAATGTCTTCTCCTTTTAAAGGTACAAACAGTTAACATAGTATTTTCAAATGGCTAAACTGGGACACTTCCTTTTGGACTATGCTTGCCTCCTTCCTGTTATGAGAATACATGGAATACTCCTTTTTACAGTGTTTTGTTGGGCCAGAAATAGAACTTTCATAAGACTCAAAATAATCTTTGATGACACAAAAGCACATGAAAGTCATTTAGCACCTGTACCCTCACTGACTGACTCTCACTTCACGACTGCTGGAGGTGGCTTGTTTGCGCTCAAATTTCCATCGCAGTAAACTCCATCACCAAGAGAAACATGCTGCATATCTCACATCTCTGCGGGTGTCCCCCGAGTTCACATTTCAGAATAAAATTGGAATGGAAGGGAACCTAGCAGTCATTAGGGACCACTTAGCACATTCTATATTTAGACTTTTTCCTGAATATGTCCCCTGCCTACAATTTCTTCATATGGAAACATTTGAATAATTGCCAATTGATATTTGTTTTGGATTGAAATCTACGTTATCGTCTTTTTTTCCCCCACAGGGACAGTAAATGAACTTAGTCAGCTACCAGCAACAGTTTCCAGTGACACTTCATTGCCAATCCTCCTGATTTCTTGTATCTTGGGAAAAGGCTTCTCCAAAATCCCAGTTTGTAAAAGGTTTAAAGAAAAAAAAAAGTACCATATATAAATCTGAATGACACAGTGTGATGGCTCAATGAGATTAACACAGTTCTGTCATGGTGAAATGTCATGCATAAAGAATGTGTACTTAGGTTTGTGTTAGTATCCTGCGTAATGGTTGTGGGAACAAAATCTCTGTCTTATCAACCTGGGGACAGCCTCTATTGCAGTCTTTGCGCTGGTGTCTCTCCTACATCCCTGATCAGCACTTACCAGATACTGTAAACTGCATGAGTGTATCCAATGCATTCTTGCCTTGCCCCAGCCCCAAACAGATTTACTGGCACATTGAGAGTTGGCCTGGAGCCCATCTTCCCAGAGCAGAAGGCCTGATCCAAGGTCCATAGGAATCTATTGACTTCAGTGGGCATTGGATCAGGCCTAGGGAGAACACAGTGCCTCCTGTGTGACTGTTCCATCCCATACTCCTATGAGAAGTGGAAAAGTGGGGACACTTTAGCAGGAGCAGTTTGCACGTGCCTTCCACTGACAAGTGAATTTCATTGCAAGAGCACAGTATTATGGATGAATAGTAAAGTTAGGTGATAGAAAAAATTACTCATAATCAAACTAACGAAAGAATTCAAATTCATACCTAGTATAAATCCACTAAAATCACTATAATATTGAAATCAATGGAGACAATACCAGAGATGAATTCAGCTCAAAGTACTTAAATAAATACTCTGAATTAAAAGAAATAGACAAATAGATCCCGCCAATACCATTTGTGTATCAAGAAGTCTCAAAACTCATTTGTCACTTTAAGTTATTTATATCGGGAATCATAAAACTGAGGTTATGGACAATATGCTAGCGTAGTTTATCCTGAATCATTTAAAATTTCTTACACTATGATTTTCCTTGCAGTTCTCATTTTTGAGCTTTGTGCCACAGTCAAGACTTGACATGCTGAGTGCTATGGCAGCATGTATGTTGGCTTTCAAGATTGCCAAATTAATTTTTTCCAGAACGTTTATGATTAAAGAATCCTCATCCTGTGCACTTTGCTACAAATATTCTGTGACATAGGGTGATAGACACTTCTATAGTCAGTGGGATATTTTATAAACTTGCTTCCTTTTTCTTCCAAATTCTAGATGAAATTGCATTTGGGATGAACATGAATGAGAGAGAGAGAGTGCCACTAATAAGATAAGCAAAATTTCCTTGAGACAAACAAATTAAATTTGTGACCTGTTCAGAAAGCATCAGGAACTATAGTTGTATATGTTAATGATATAACTTGGCTTCTGAGATTTTATTAAAAAATTGTGTTTTCCGGGCTATTTAAGGACAGATTTACTGTTAATCACTGATCAGTAGAGAGAGAGAGAGAGAGAGAGAGAGAGAGAGAGTGTGTGTGTGTGTGTGTGTGTGTGTGTGTGTGTGTGTGTGTGTAAAAAACAAAGATGTCAATGTATTTAATACAGTATATGCAGGGATACCTCATGTTAGATTGTTATATAATGCTTTACATCTCAATTGTGTGGGTTCTATGACTGCAAATGTGTTCCAATACTGCATAATCAAGGCTGTACTTAATAAAAAGGGTCCAATTAGTATCATCATACTATAAGTAGAGTGTAATACTGTGTGCATAATACAGACAAGTAGTTCCACTGGTTTCACTGAAACTATTCTCAGGAGTCAGGGTTTTTCAGGATCACACTCTTACTAATGAGATTTCAAAATCATAAGTCCTTTTATACTATTTTTATACGAAGGCGGAAGAAAAATGGACACTATAATACCTGCCCTTGCTACATTAAATATTACTTAGCTCTAAAATTGTTTATATTCTTCTCCAAACAATGGGATTTAATTTTATTTTCACTAGAAAATCCCTCAGTGTCAAAGTTTTTACACCAAATCTCTACTGGAAGACATTTAATTTATCTTACATTTTAGGGTCTCTCTCTAGAATAGGGTAACTGATTATGTTAAGTAGAGTTGCTTACATAGTTGTTTTGATAAGACCCAAGCAATTTTTAACCTGCTAATACTTTGGTTAGTTGGCTCCTTTACAGTGTCTACATACAACAGAGTGCAATTTTTAGATAGACCTTCGTTTGTCACTCACTTACGACTGTGTAGATATATCTTGAGATTAAAAGACAACAGAAAGTCTAGTTCTTAAGGACATGTTTTTTTCATCTTATGCAAGTAAAACTTTCACGCTCCACCTCCAAGCTGAACTGAGCAGTGTCTCAGAGCTATAGGCAGTTTACGGATGTGCTAGGAAGAAATTAAGATAGTTCTTTAAACAAACAAAAGAAACAAACAAGCAAGCAAATAAAAACAATTTAAATAATAGGGTCATTTCAAAATGGAGACTGATTTTCCATGACAGGATAATTGCCATTAAGCTGTACAAATACTACTGTTGTTTTTAAGACTAAAAAAGAAACCAGACTGGTAATAAGGACCTTGCTAAAAATTCTAATACTGGTGAACTGGTTAGAGTTCATTGGTTCAAGAACAATAATCCAAACTAGTATGACAATTTTTAATTTGAAAATTTATGGCATATTTTCATAACAACCTGTCACTGCATAGATGCTTCATGAAAAGAGTCTAGTATTGGTTTGGAGTAGAAAATTACAGCAAAGCAATCCTACTGTTTTTAAATATGGATCCAGTCCTGCAACCTTTGACTCCTGTGAGTAGTAGTTCATCTTGCAGGTAGTCCCATAAAAGTCAATTATATTACCCATGTATGTCTTTGTAGGACAGGACTTTATATTAGTAATTTTCATTGCAAAATAACTACATTGTGTAATGCTGCCAGTCTCCACTGAAAATTTAAAATGACACATGCCCATTGGTATTTCACTCTGGTAAAGGTATGAATGATTTATATTGTGTTTATTTTTCCCAGAAAAAATATGTAATAAACTAGTAGCACCATGGGATAAAAAGTTGCTGAAGAAAAACTGTTGATAGATTGAGGGTATTTAAATATAATATTTCTGGTATGCCTATGTATCTTCAACAAATGGACACCAATTTGGCTTTAGGAAGTGGGTACATCTTAGTTTAGTAACAGGATTTAAAGTAACAGAAATGGACAAGTGTTTGTATTATCCTAGGAATATGTCCATAGGTAGCAAAGGAGTTCACTTTGATTTTATTTACAGTTAATTGTTTTTGTAGAGGGCTTCGATATTTCATTTATTTTCTTTTGCTTCATATAATGATACTAACTGAATGAAAAGTGCTATAGTATTATTTTTAATTTTTAAATTGCTATTTGTATTTAAAATAGTTTTTTCTTTGCAACTTCCAAATTTAATTTTCTTGGTTTCTGCTTCTTTCAGAAAACATATAATTTACAAACAGATGTCAAAAAGCCTTATGGAAAATGAAGCTGCATCAGAAATGGTAACTTTTTCTTTTTTCATAAATGGGAAATTTTGGGTGAACTTGATTGGTTGTGAACTGGTCAAGGAGAGATTCTTTATCAAAATTTTAAAAAGGTTGTTTTCATAAAAATCACAAGAAAAATGTTGTGTACCATCAGGGAAACTCTATGTCTCTGTTGAACAATGAGGCTGAAGACTTCTATCCGTTTTTCAGTGTGCATATGATTTTATGAATGTGAATGAATTTATGTATAATTTAATTTAGAGTTAAATTCCAGTGGCATGGGAAAAAACATCAAGCGACACATGAGGGAAACTGTACATAATTTGGTATTTATTTTCAATTAATATTTCAAAGTACAAAAGGCTCAGGTCTGTACAGCTTGACTGTAAATATTAAATATCTTTTTTAAAAGATCAATTAATTGTAATTCCTATTTTCTAAATTAAAAGAGAAATAGTACAGCCGGACATACCATAAATTATCCAATAAGTGATAGGGGTAGGCTAGGCTTTGTTTCTTTGAAACAAAATTAACATACGGAACCTTGCAAGTCATACTTCAGATGGGAATACAACTGTCCACTTTCTTTTTCAAACTCATGAATGCTGCATTCAGAATTCAGTTCAATACAACAAACAACAAAGCCAATTCTTAACATGCAGTGTTAGGCTAACATTAAACAAGCCATGGCTATCTTCTCCTATTCTCCTGTCACAGCATGTATAAGTGAACCAGTTAATCAAGGCGATGGACAGAAGCGATCTCCTATCGGCCTGAACGCCCAGCACCAGTTCAACAATCCATTTCACAAGGGTTACTGCTTATCAGACTACACGCACACCAATTCAACAAATCAATGTACAAGGACTATTTCCTGCTACTATCAGAATTTATATGTACCAGTTAGGATCCAAATCTGTTCCCACTGGAGTCAATGGCTAAACTTTTTATTGACTTCACTGTGAACACAAGCAGGCTTGTTTTATGTTCTCTATCTATATTTGGGATTTATACAGCTGCCCATCATCATAGTATCTGAACGCCTTCTATAGAGTAGCAATAGTGAAGTCCATAATGGACTTCATGGAGTGTCTGCCTCTTCCCTCTCGTCAGGTTATAAAAAGTTTGCTTTGGATAAGGTTATTTTTGTGTGTGTTAGTAAGTCTCAAGGGTACGTAAAGACACAATTAATTTAAGTAAGGAGATCTGGTGAAATTATAAACCAGGAGAATGAAACTCCTTAAACAAAGGATCTGTCACCAGAACCCCACAAAGCATTTTTCCTGCAATAAATTGCTTCACATTTTGGTGACAACATACAGTTAGAAAGTTTTGGTACAAAATATTCTCAATTTACAATCTAGTCCAAAATATTATATTAATAATATCAGTGACATAGTATCAGTAGTAATGAGAGTAAGCTGCCAATCAAGATAAATTATTTTTTATTCTCTGCTTCTCTGGAGAAGGCTACTGTATTCATCCTCTCCTGCAACCAAGTAGTGCTTTATAGAAGATACCATATGTACTCTCTCTCGACAGTAGCTGACTGTGTCAATGGTAATTTCAGGAAGAAAAAAATTTAAGCAAGCTTCTGATTTAAAATTACAAGAACCCTGATGCCAGATACACAGCAATACAAGCTGAGCAACTGTGGGTTAAACAGAGACTATTGGTTATGGATGGAGAAGGAAAGAAAAACATCCAAAGCATGAGAATACTATTGTCTTTTTTAACCTTCATTCAAATGGTAGATATACAGACGACAAAATATGGCTAGGATCCCCTTCCTAAAGTGCACTATTTATATTTATATATTTATATTTATATATATTTTGCAAAAACATTTCAATGCAATTGCACTAAATATCTTCATGACTTGGAACTTTCAAACACAAAGAGCTGCATTCTGATCCCAGCTACGTGGGTGTAAAATTCCAGAGAAATTCAATGGAATTCACTTCAATGGAGTTACTCCAGTATACACTGCTGCAAAAGAGATCAGAATTTGGCCTAATGCATGTAGCATCTTCCAGTCAAGTTTTGTATTTCTACATGTCCTCACGGCAGAGGGCTTCGTCTTAAGACACAATTTAATCTTTTGTCAAATATATTTTTTAATTTATACATGGCAAGACGACCTTCTGCCACTGAGCAATATAAAGATACCGTGCCTAGCAAAATGGAGAAAGATATCACTTAAGAAGATCCGAGTGCCTGAAAATATACACTTTTGGCAAAATTTTCTCTTGGATGTGCATATGGCTCACAGTGACATCAGTGGAAGCCATATTCTTCATCTACAAGAGAATCTTACATGGCTTGAAAATAATGATACCCCATCCTAGAACATTGTATTACTATAAAAATACCCATACGAAATATTTTCAAAATGAGATTTATTTTTATGAGTTACTGTTGCATCCCAGAAACTTGAAAACCATATTTTCCATTAGGAAAACATTTCCCATACCAATGTATTCACTGAATTCACTATATTAACTTCAGAAACCACAGTTAAGCATTCCTCTTGGGAACAGTGCACTAATTTTTTTATACTGAGAATAATGAAAGTCCTAAAAAAACCACAGAGAAATTATTTTCCCAGTCATGTTTGCAATTCTTTACTCTTAGAATTACATAAGTCTCTATGTTATGACATTTAATTCCTGTTTTTATTTGGCTTTGCCAAGAAAAGAGAGTGAAGAATCTTCATATGGCTCTCTCTCTTCTAAGATTCTCAAATAAGTATTTTCACATGAATTCAGAAATTGACTTTAAGGTTCACAGGGACCTTCTTGATTTTCCTGTGCAACAGAACAGTATCATACTATACTAGGATTTTAGTGCTGTTTGCTTACATACCGTAAGAGGTTCAAATGTAAAATGCTACACTTCTTTATAGCCTAAGTCCAGAAAGTATACAAAATGGAAATGCTGTCTGGGATTCACACTTGGGGTGAAATTTGCCTGTAAGTGGTTGACAGGCCCGGAAAAGCTCTCAATGCTTAGGAACTGCAGCCATTCTGATAGGTGGGAGAAGGGCAACTCTAGAACAGACATGTGAGGGAATTCCAAACTCCTTCCACACAACAGTGCCCCAGCTCTACACATACCAGCAAGAAAGAGGAAGATTGTGGGTAGGCTAGCAGTGTGGCCACTTAGTTTACAATTACGCACATCTAATGTCCTAGTGTGAGGAGACTTTATTGCCATGAACACTACCAAACCTGGATAGGTATTCTGTGCAGCAAGTTCAAATTATTATTATTTACAAACTTTTGGTAAGTTCCACACTCCCCAGAATACATTTTCCAGAATTAAGCTGAAACCTCACTGGATTTGTCCCTAAATGCAAAAGGCTGACGGGTTAAGGTACACAGCACAATTTAGACAGGAAGTAATACAGTGAAGCAAAGAAAGATAAACAATTGTACTTAGTGATGAATATGAATTAAGTAAGAATGAAAAAAAATGAAAGTAATGAAAAAAATAGTTCATTAATTTGCTAAGGGCACGAATGGATGATATATAGCAATAGTTATCATATTACTGATTATTGCATATCTCCTTCTATTGTCAACTTTATTGTCTCTGGTCTTCTAGTTAGACTGCAAGCTGTTCAGGGCAGGGACCATCTTTTTTGTAATATGTTTGTACAGTGGCCATCACAATGTGGCTGGGGCCTCTAGCAATACAAATAATAAATAATCTAATAATTGTCTGTGATTTTTTCAGATCAAATACTTTTCAAAGTGTTGACAATTCATGTACTTACCATTATGTGACATGCCAACTGCAAGACATTTCTGAAATCTGCAGTACTGACATTTATTCCTGCTTTTCTTATGAATGCGACAATTAAGATCACATCTGTCATAGATTAGCTTTAACCTTATTGTTCTTCGAAAGAAACCCTATAATAAAAACAAAGGCATGGAAAAGGATTAGTCTAAAATATCTTCCAGTGCCTCTGTTTCCTTTGAAAGGCAGATTCCACTACACTGAACATACTGTATACACTGTACCTACCTTTATTTTTAGACCATGCACTAGAACTTTCCCATTTTAGGGTCTGGTTCTGCACATTTTCAAAAGCTCAGGACTCATTATCAAATGTATGAAAAATTCTATGGATCATAGAATCCACTTTCTGAATCCAGTAGTTTAAAAAAGAATTGTGCAAATCTATATCTGGATGGGTTGCACACTCTCCAGTTTAAAGAACTACTGCTGGTGCCTTATGGAAAACATGGTAAAACATTCTGTGAAGAAAGACACTCTACTTCTGCATAATATATTTTCTGTCTTTGTTTCCATAGTTCTTTTTATTGCATTAAAAATAGGACCTCATAAGCCCCTACTGCTTATGTCCCACCTATTAATTATATTAGAATTTGATTTCAATCTTCTCATTCTTTTAATTCAAGCAAATCATTCCCATCCAAGCAAATCATAAGATTGTGGGCTAGTTGTTGGTTTAGTTATTTTCTCTAAATAACTCTGCTTCTTCATATTCTTTCTAATCTTTTTTTACTGTTGAAGATCCATGTACCTACTTTTCCTCTGTTTATTCTCTTCCTTTGGCTGTTCTTGGTGCTAAACTATTTTTGTAATATTTATTTCCAGGATCTATTTATGTCTGAAACTTTCAGTTTGCTCTTGTTGTATTGAATTTACAGGTCTTATATATAAGCACCTGAAAATTCCAAAATTGGTGCCAAAGCCAAGGATAACCACTGCAAAATAAAATGCAGCCCTGTAAAGAGACACATTTTTGCTGCTCATTATGGAAATCATAATCCTGTCTTTTCAGAACACTTTATTACTTGAAGCCTTACAGGGGTTGAAACTAAGCAGAAAAAAATATTATGATTTACATGGTTGTTTAAATTTTAGCAGCCATTATAAATTCTACATACAGGTGAAGCTTTTTTGCTGGTTAGGAACAATGTAAATATACCACCCAATAAATGCACCTGTATGACTTAAAAAAATCCATTACATTGCAGCAATAGTCTAGAGGCAGTGTATTTCTTAACAGATTATTGTACTTGTTGGGTTAAACTAGGGTTGTCTTTGACTAACCCCACATGGAATGTGCAGTACATACCTATAATTAAACTGCTTTCATCATATCTCATGGTTTAGAGCTGTATTTGCAGATCATTCACATGCAGTTTATTTTAATAAGGCATATCCAAGTTTATTACAGTTCCTTGTTACAGCTAGTTTTTCCTCACAGCTCAGTTGTAAGCACTGTGATGACTTGTGTTTATATATTTCACTGTGAACCTTCAGTAATCAATAATAGATGTATTGCTCTTCTGGGGATTTCATGTAGATTCAGAGTTTAGTGCTTCGAGTTTTTGTTTAACTCCAGAGAGCAGATCAGTGAGTCTGTAATCTTCTATTACTGAGGGCAGTGGAGCCCTCCAGCACTCACTTATCCTACAGGTCCTTATACACGCTAAATACAGCTGGCATTAAAGGGTGCTCTGAAAGAAGTCAATGAATTTTTAGTCATGGGGCCAGATTCACCAATGCTTTTCAATCTTGTGTAGCCATTTACAACTGTGAAAAGTGGGTGTAAAATGAAAATCAGAATAATATAGCCCGAATGTTAAATTGCCTAGAGATTGACTAAAACATTTAATCGGGTAAGGGCCTGATCTTACTTCCACTGAAATAAATTCAACTTCTACGAGTGACTTCAATGATATCAGGATTGGGACCCAATCTCTTTTAATTGACCAAAGAGAAACACAAAAAATAAATCAACAGCATAAATAAAAAGTAAACTAGATTTTAAAATCCTTCCCATTTTAATATAAAGTGCTGTTTTTCATATATGGGAGGGCAATTTGTTTTAAACACATTTTTTACAGGACAGTGCCCTTTTAAATAGGACACATTTCGTTTTATTGAGTGATTCTTCAGAATCTCACAAGACCATACTTATGTATCCTTTGTGATCCATGTGGTTTTGCATATTTGTGTGGATGCATAAAGAAGTATGATTGTAATGAACTCTTGATTTCTGAACCAAGATACCACATGTGAAAGGAAGGGAGCACTCTGGTTTTTATATCACATTTTAGCTATTATTTGAAGACTGTTTCTCCTTTTCCTCTCCCTCACCTCCTTTCACCACTCATTGTTGGTTTCATAGTGTGGCTTTTCCTGGCACTGTATGAAAAACTGTAATAAAGTAATTTAAAAAACCTATCCAAGCTTGCTAAATAAAAAACCTCTGCTCATAGAGCAAAAACCAAATGCATGGGAGAGCTAACTAAGAAACTTTGGATTCAGAGCACATTTGGGAAAGACTCCCTATTTTTGAAAATTCATGCAGAGTTCACAGCTAATCCACAGATTGATATTAGTAATAACTATAGGAGAAATCCCGGAGGAATAAAATGATGCATCTGTTAGGGTTAGAGAAACAGCTGGGTTAAAACTGAAGGGGACATTACTAAGTTAGCCAAATTTACATTAATTAGGACAAAAAATATATCATTTCATTCCTGGGAAAAAGGAAGTGCAGTGGTGTACACACATTCAGCGTTAGGACAGTTTTACTGACACCATTCATATGTTAATTTATTTGCCACTGGTCCTTCAGCATATCTGCTATATTATTGCTGCCATCCATTAATATTCTATTAAAATCAATGGAATGGAATTCTTTTCTAGGAACATTCAGCAGCACAGCTAAACTGATCAACCTGGAACAATTGGCAGCAATCAAGAAATGAGGAGGAAATAGTAGCAAGTTCTTATTTCAGGCAGACACTATTGGGATAACCCACCTTACAACCTTCGCATGCATGCACGCCATAATGAAATCCAGAAGCCTTGTCTCCACATACTCTGCATTCTATAGCCATGAGAGAATTGGAGATCTCTTCAGGAGCTTTATTGTACAACTGAACTTTTTCTGAAAAATAAGGTGGGGAAGGAGGCTCCATTTTGATTGCACCTGCATATGGAAGACATTTTAAGTGATTAATTTGTCATCTGGTTTAAAAGGTACAATAAGATATCAAGAAATAATGACCAATACTTTCATTATAATTAACACCTACAGTAAATAGGGCCAAAAATTCTGCAGCCTGTTTAATAATAAAATAATGATAAAGAGCTGTAAATAATAGCTCTTTAAAGGGCTACAAGCTATAAGCAGTCAGTAGCAGAATGTGAATGGAGGCTGAACAATCTTGACAATGGCAGGGTCTGGTGCAGAAGGGAGGCTAAGAATCCAGTCTTCAGATTGGTAGTGCAGAATTGTTTGAGGTTGGGGACATCATTGCCCTCCATAGTGGGGGACTTCATATTTATTCCCTGACATAGTAGCCCTTCATGAATCTTCTTCCCTCCCTCACTCTGCAAAGAGCTTGTAGTACTTACAACAATTCTAGGGCAGCAGTAGCCCTGGGAGGCAGGGATTGGAGTCCCTAACAAGGTCTAAAAAATAACTACTCAGTTGAGCTACTCAGTTGGATAATTTGGTCAAATAAAGATTGTGCTAGTGTTTTAAAGCTACTTCCGCTCTCATGAAACTTCACTCTCTACTAGGAAATATGCTTTAACAACAGAGGCAGTTTACTGTTATATCTGAACCTTCTGAAAATTACTAATTATTAAAGTGCCCTTTATAATTCTAAACAAGTTCAACGAATACAAACAAATATGGCAACTCTTCATCAATCTATAATGATGGACATAAAAAGGAAGCATTGATTTTACTACATTATAAGCTCATAGCAACATTACATCCTAGAAACAGAAAAACAGAACAAAGCGATAAAGACAATATCACAATAAGGCAAAAGCTTCCTTTTCAGTGGCAAACATAGCATATGTTATATGGATTAGGCTCACATTCATCAAGCTAAGTGTATTATGCAGCTATGAACTGGAGGCAGACACTATTACTACTTTCTTTCCTAAGAGTTATCGAGGCTGTGATAATCTTCTCATATGGTATATTTCCTATTCTCTGAATCCAATAAGCAATCATCTTTGTGGTGCTGTGTCTACATGAAGCCTGGTCTGTGTGATTCCGTTTTGCCTGTGTCTTGTTTGTCTTATGTGCTTTAGTGATGATGAATATCTATGTTGTGCACATACATCTCTTATCTGTCAGCTTCTGCTCACTGTGGGGTAAAGTTGTTACTCACTGGTATTGTACAACAAAAGATGTGAATTGTTTTTCACAAAGTCAAACATGTACCTTTTTGCTCTCTCTGCATGGAGCAGACTCATGCCTACGGTTACTTTTGCACTTCACTGTGTGTTTACTGTTTGCATTATGTAAAATCTCTAGGGACGAATCCAGTCTCTAGTGCCCTGTCACAGTATCTTTGATAGGTGCTGGGATGATCAATGGCTAGCGGGAGAGAGGTATAAGAGGGGAGGAGTCCAACCCCAGTCTATAGAGAGACAGCCCAATGGCTGGATTAGTTTCTGCTCCCCTACCAGGTCCTGCAGAGGGAGTGGGGAGGGGCTGAGGAGGGTGTGTGTGGTGGGATGAACTGGAGAACTTGCACATTGACAAAATCTTCCTGTCCCTCCTTCAAAACACCCATGTGTTGGTTTGTAAGGACCCTTTGGGGGGCAAGTCTCTGTGCTGCACAGATGGGCACACCCCTTTTGAAGATTCCTCCAAATTTTGCTTGCCAGTGCATAGTAGGATCACCACACTAGTTCTGCTGCCAAGGGCTCTCCAGGATTTGCCACTTGATGAATAATTAATTATTAAAAAAATAGGGAATAAAAACTGCTTATGATTACTGACCATTAACAGGAGGCACATAGCCTTAAGCAGTTTTTCAGTACAGTTTTTGACAGGTTTGCAACTCACTTTATAAACAAAAGAGCCAAATATATATGTCAGAAACTCTGGATGTTGCTGATAAAGAAGTGAATCATTCTGACATCGTTTTAGAGTATCACATCGGGCCAAATCCTAAAGTTCTCTCAGGGAAGTCAATGGAGTAAAAGCCTCAACATTTAGGGCGAGTCTATACTTAAGAACAGCTCTGTTGCTGTAAGAGTGCTTGTGAAGCCATGTTATGTCGATGGGAGAGACTTCTCCCACTTACATAATAAAACCATTTAAACAAGTGGCGGTTGATATGTTGGTGGGAGATGCTCTCCTGATGACAGAGTGCTGTATGCACAAGTGCTTATGCCAGCAAAATTTATGTTGCTCAGGGGTGTGTATTTTTCACCCCCCCCCAAACAACAAAAGTTTTACCCACATAAGTGCTAGTGTAGACAAGGCCTCATCCTACATAAATTCTATTAATTGGTAAACTGGGCTTTAGAACTTCATGGTTTTTCTAACCAAAGAAAGGAAAAATGTAGAGTTATGTGTAAAAATGTACTTTCATCTATTCTGCTAAATAGCTATTCAGTAGAACTGCCTAATACCTGATTGTCCATACTGCTAAAATTAAACGTCACTATTTTCTCCATAATTGTCTATCTTAAGAACTTAATCCTACAAACAAAAATGGTGTCAGTTCAAAACTGCTGCTAGTTGGCCCTACAATATAAAGTCATTATTGTCAGTGGGAATGGGATAATCATGTCCTTCGGGACAAGTCACCTGATGGAAAGGGGATTATACTTATAATTGTGAAGCTAGGGGCTGCTTTGTTTACATGTAACAATACAAAGGGAATGCTCACAAAACTACAAGGGCCTATCTATATTAGGAATATCTATCTAGACATACTGGATCAAATTTCTTTAACGTAGACAAACTCCAAATTCATGACCTTGTTAGCCAGCTTTATATGCTAGGAAATGCTAGCCAATTTATAAGATGTAGGACATTTAATTTGCTTGGTTTTTAATAAAGCTTCAAGGACATTTTACTCCAAGGATATCTGTGACATGACAGAGTGGGAAGTTCTGAAACAAAGCCTAAAATAGTCTTTTGTGGAGGATACACTTCTCAGAGAAAGAAACAATTCAAATTTGGACAACCTGAAAAAGTGAAAAGAAACTGCATACTTTGGCATTCCTGGAGCTTGATATCATATTTGTAATCAATGTCTGTCTGGTCAGTTTTTGCAAGAGGAATATCTTCATAGTGGGGTGAAGAAATACTAGAAAAATCAACTGTGGTAAAGGGCTTTATGTCGAAGGAATGGGCGTGATCTTCCATGGCAGACAGATCCACTGGGCTAATTCCAAAATTAATGGGCCAAAACGGCATTTCTGTGTCAACCATTGTAATTCCTGAAAGGAAAAAAGAAACAGACATTTAAAAAACTGCTTCTTCTCCATCCAACAGTGACTCAGTAGGTTCATATAATTCATATTACTGTTAAGTGAATAATCTACACATAGATACATGTAAGATACATAATATAATTACTTGCTTTAAATGATTAATAGCTAAATGACACACATCCTGCTTTTAATGGTATATTTTAAAAAACAGTTATACAATGTGGAAACCTTCAGGTTCTTACAAAAAATGGACATTGCTAAATTAAAGCAATATGAGATATGATTATCCTTTTCCACCATTTTTTACACCAGTGTAAATCTATTGACTTTGAGGAAGTTACTGTTGATTTACACCAGTCTACATGAGAGCAAAGTTATGGTGGTTTTGGTCTTCATGAGTTAATTTCTAACATTTTCAGACTCTAAATTGATTTATTAAGGAATCTGCTAACTTTGAGTATCCAAAAATCCTAACAATTTAAAAAAATATAATTTTATGCTATGACAAATATAGGTGACATCAATATTATAGTACAAGCAGTAGGACATTTTGCAATTATTGTTTGTTCCAAAAAAGTAGGGGTAAAGTTTTCAAAAACATCTAAGTGATTAAGTCTCCCTGAAGGCACTTGAAAATTTTAGCCTAGATCCTCACAAACATGGCTCAAAGAAACTTTGTTATGAGTTTCCAACTCACTATATTTCTAGGTCTCCACATTTTCTCTTAAGTTTTCATAAGAAGGACCCAAATCGAAAGTCTAAATGTGTATAAGCTCCAACCAAATTTATGATATTTAGTTCAGTCCAAAAACCTGCAGCTTGTCCTCTTCTATCATGTGATGAAACAAATTCCTTGAGTTGTACACCTTTGAACTCTGAAGAAGTTAGAATTTCAACCTGAATTTTGCACACTGAGCCCTCTCTCTACTTTTTAGAGAGTTATAAAAAGATCTTTGGATTCAAATTAGAATGAACACCATGAAACTACAATATAGTAGTCAGCTTAGATATTTCATTTGGACTTGAGACCCATTAAAGTATATAGACTTTAAACTTTTATGTAATATGAACTTAGACTGTTTACTTTGAACCAATACTACTTTCATGCTGCCAAAAAGGTCGTTGTTACAAAATGCATATCAAGGGTGCCGCTGTTCAATTTAGAGGAGACAGTATGTGCTTCACAGATTGTCATTCTTTGTTGGTGAAGGCTGCAGGTCTCACAAAACTACCTGTTTGCCTTTCTGTACAGCAAGCACTGATAGTATGTTTATGCTTCTTACATCTAAACATCAGATGAGCAGGCAGATGGTGTAACAGAAAATGATACAGCGAGAAGTGCCCTTCTAATAGCAGGGGTTCCAAGATGAAATACTTAGGCAATTCTTAGCAGTTTTCCCAATTCCTTCGCCCAAAGTCTCACCAACGGCGTGGGATAGATACATGGACCTGACGCTGCTCAGAGTGGAAGCAGGATTGCATCAATGGTAATCAAAGAATTTCTGGCTAACTTCCCCAAGCCAAAAAGACCTTTTGACTATATAGTCCTGGTTGTCAAAGTTTTTGATTAGTTTTAAATGGTACTCACAAAAATGTATTCTTCTTTCAGCATGTAGGGGTTCTATACATGGAAATTTATTTTCAGGTCAATGGGGGATTCTCTCTTCATTTTAGTTAAACAGATTTCCAAATAAAAGCATAAAAATAGTACAATGAAAAGAACTGCCAAGTTTGTCTGGCTACCTGACCTTTTTTCTTAGTTATAAATACATTTCTTTAATCATTCTGACCCAGCTCAAAAAACTCTTAACACATGCTCAATTTCAGCAGCATGCTTAACTCCATCCATATTCAGCTAAGTACTTAAGTACTTTAAGCACTGAAGTTAATGAGATTTAAGCACATGCCTAAAATTAATGGGATTTAAGCACATACTTATAATTAAGCACAAATTTAAGAGATTTGCAGAACAGAGGTAAATTGATCCATGTGCTTAAAGTTAAGGATATGCTTAAGTGCTTTGCAGAATCAGGGCATATGTGCCTAGAACTGACATTGAACTGTTGCATGCAGGATTGAGGTTAGTGTTCAATGGAAGGGATTAAAATAAACTCCGAAGTCTCCAAGAACCATTCATAAGCAATGCAAAAATATTCACACAATCTTAAGGGGGAACCACAAAATACTTTCAAGCTAAAGAGCTTCAGTTTGTAAATTGCTATGAGCTAATCAAATTTAACTATATTAAATTGCTATATTTTATGCCATAACACAGTACATAGGCATCTCCTTAATGTATGACACCAAGACAAGGATTTAGTTTTATGAATATGATCATTCTCAAAATAAGACCACGTGCTACCAAACAGACCAGCTTCTGTGTTGGATCCTGGCCTATGTGCCATTTCCTTTTTGTCACATTTTGAGAGCTCAACAGGAGAATACTCCTTACTTTTATAATCAGCTCTAGGGTTCATAGACCAAAAAGCATGTATGGTTCAAGAAAGAGGCTGCTTTTTTTTTTAAAAAATCAAATAAATACATGGTGTACAAATATCTCAGAAGCAAAGACATTCCATTCATGCCCCCTGACTTGCTTCTTTAGTTTTCTTTGTGTGTGTAAAATTCTCATTCTTCATGAATATGAATAATATGAGTCACATGCATTCATGATATACGATCACCAATGCAAACTTACTACTACATTGCAAAATGCACATGGCTATCCACTGAGTGGCTAGTGTTGCTCAAGAAGGGAGTATAGCTTCTCCCACCTTTTCAAGGAAAGGTCCAAACAAGCCCTGGGAAAAGGAGTATTTTTTCTTTCTGTTCATGAGAACTTTTTCCATAGAAAACTCCCTTTGACTTCAAAAGGAATTACATGGATGTTTGTAGAGGTTGCAGGATCAAGTCCCTATGAAGGCTGGAGTGGAAACTTGTAGAAAAATATTGAGAAATATTTCTGACAATAAGCTTAAAAAACTAAAATTTCTTACTTCAGAAACAAAAGCAAGAGTTTATCATTATCCTCAATCTGCATAGCTAATGAGAGGGGAAAAAGCCCTTGAGAAAATAGTTATTTTTCTTCTGTCTGCACGTAAGCAGCGATGGTATAGTATAATCAGCACATTCCTAGCTGTCTTTCAATACAATCAAAGTACCTTCATAACAAAACATGCAAGCTAATCTTTTCTGACTATTTGTTTCTATTTGTAACAAAAACATTGTGTGTTGGGAGGAGGGGAAATGAAAATTTCAATATTATATTGAAGGAAGGAATGATTTGTACATGAAGAGCCAAGGAAGGAAATGAATAGTTGGTGCAAGGATCAGTTACTATACTATAGCAATTCCCTTTTATACCACTCTTATTTTTGCTGCACAGAGGCAGTAAAATCTTGGATCATTGGCCATTTACAATTCCTTGCACAAGGGCCTGTAAAGTCCACACCCTTTGTAGGTCAATAACTCATGTCCTGTACTGAGGATTTCTTCATTCAACTAAGAGGTTTCATTATATCATGCCCATATGCATCTGTATATGTATTACCATTAAAATCCATTAGATAGATTTTCTACATTACAGTTGCTTCAGAGGGTCATATTGGTTACTCAGCTGTACAACAATTGTATCATATACAGTTATGTCCAGAGACCGCTGTTTAGATCTAAGGGCCTGATATTTGACTAAAGTTGGTGGAACTCGTCACAGAGGCAAGAACTACTAATGTTAAAGGGTTTGCAAGATCAGGCTCTAAATTCCTTCTTTTCCTTCCACTGAACACAGCTCATTTTGCCTATGCCATTAGTTCAAATGAATAAAATACTGACTTAGCCTAATTTGCTTGCACAGTACCTGCAGAAATGCAGTGTTTCTGTTTCTGTCAGATCAAGTGTGCAAGGGTTCATGAGTTTAACTATTGTACTTACCCACAGCAAGGAAATATTTTATCTCAGGAAGGCAGAATGTCTCCCCGACCTTCCCTACGCTCAGGGGAGAGTACAAACTACTACAACCCTTTAACGGATGCAGCATATTCTTCAACAATATGGCCAGCCCATTCCATTGGCCAGCATACAGGGGAGGGGATGGAGTGGTGGCTTTTACCTATTTTTCCCTATCTCCACATCCTTTCCAGAGAGTTATTTCCTGAAGACCATATTGGTAGCAATCCTTGCACTTCCCAAGAGCAGGGGCTGCCATTCTGGCTGACCCTTTTGTAGGCTGGGCAAGGAGTTGGGAGTGGCTCTTTACATTATCCTACTGCTTGGCTGTGTAGACACAATCAGGCCCTTTACTATTATGCTTGTATGCTGATTTCGGACTTGTTGGATGAAAAAATGCAATGTTATTTATGTCAAAAAGTTCAAGGCAACTAAATAAATCTTCAGTGCACTGTTATAAAGTACACTGTACAGCATTACTCTCAGGCTTCAAATCTGTCATAGGAGGCATTTTGTTTTGTTCCTTTTTGGCTGTTTTTGTATTAGAATCACATTTATTAAAGTGTTATGAAAATAAAAAATAGCTAAGCTTTTGTGATCCCAGAGGCAGAATCGTTACAAACGTTTCAGAATTATTCACGGTTTCAGATTTGCTCATTATTTTATCTCAAAATCCAAGCAGCTGTAAATTGCTCATCATGTTTGAAATTAAGAATCCTGTTCACACACAAGAGCTTTTCACTGTTCAACCGTTATTTTAATTTCCTGTTGAACTGAGTATCCATGAACTAAGTTATTTCAGTAAAATTATCGCTACACATATGAACATTAGAAACAAGGTGAACTCTACCAACAGACTTTTGTCCCATATCTAAGTTTTACTATCAATATTAAACCGAACAAAAAATGACAAATGCTATCAATCTCATATTTATATGACCACTTGTGCTCTAAAATGTTTGTTAGTGCTATCTGATATTTATGTTTGACAATTTATGAAGACATCAGTATATTTAATTTCTCTTGCATTTCTTTGTTGTCTTAATTTTTTTCCCAATAAAAATCAATACAAAAATTTTATTGCAGTCTTTTTAATAGCTCTGAAGACACTTTTCACCAGCCAACAGGGTCTTGAGTGCAACTTTATCAGTAAAATCCTCTGGAATTCTGGGGCACTGTCATAAAGCTCACATAATCTTGTGTGGTCCTCTAGGCCACAGGAGTATTTAGCATCAAGTGGTGAAGAACGTCCACTTCGCCCTGCAACTTTTGATTTATAGAAATTTGTTGTCAGCCAGCACAGGGCTGCATAAAGTGGTAGCAGAGGTAATATCACTTGCATAAAGACAAACGAAAACGCTCACACATTCAATCATAATAAAAGACTAGAAGTGAAAGGGAGAGAGCTATGAAGTAACTAATTTATATCAAGGAAGTAAAATGAGGCAGTTGAATTTATCTGACATTTGCTAGATTGAGCTGTCAATGTCAGTCTTTATAACATTAGGAATAGCCTTGATGACAATTTACTGTTGATTTGGTGCAACTGAGGAAAGCAGTCATTCACTCCCTCTAAGAAATTCCATTCAACAAGAATTACAAATAAAATCAGTTTAAAATTGCTTATAAGGGCAATTCAATTAATTTTTTTCTATATTAAGCCAACCATAAATACAAGACATAAAATAAGAGATTATCATGGTATGAAAAACATCTTGGATCACAAACGACTCCTTATTATAAACAGTACTTGCTCTCATTTAACCTGAAAGGCTGGTCGTACTGCATTCTAGACACACTCTTTTCAAATAGACAAAACTATCAAAATGTGACCATAAAGCTATTTAATGAAGTAGCCAGAACATCCTACCCTAATACAAGCTACACAAAACCAGAAAAAACAATGAGAGTCCTGTAGCACTTTAAAGACTAACAAATTTAATTTCTGCAGGCATAAGCTTTCGTGGGCTGCAACCCACTTCATGAGATGCAAGAAATAAAAATCAGATAGGGGTATATATATACATCCAAGGGTAAGGAACAACAATGGGGCAGGCAGGTGTTAGCAAAGTTAGAGTAGATGAGGAAAAATACCAAAAACCTTTGGGACTTGTAAAGAGTATATTAAAAACTAGGAGGTTGTGAGTGTGTGTGTGTCTCTCTCTCTCTCTCTCTATATATATATTATATATAAACAAATAAATTGGCTAGATTATTGGGCTCAACGGATAGTGGTCAATGGCTCGATGTCTAGTTGGCAGCCGGTAACAAGCGGAGTGCTCCAAAGGTGGGTGCTGGGGCCGGTTTTATTCAACATTTTCATTAATGATCTGGAGGATGGGGTGGATTGCACCTTCAGCAAGTTTGCAGATGACACTAAGCTGTGGGGAGTGATAGATTCCCTGGAGGGAAGGGATAGGATACAGATTGATCTAGACAAAGTAGAGGATTGGGCCAAAACAAATCTGATGAGATTTAAGAAGCACAAGTGCAGAGTCCTGCACTTAGGACGGAAGAATCCAATGCACTCCTACAGTCTGGGGACCAACTGGCGAGGCAGCAGTTCTGTAGAAAAGGACCTGGGGGTTATAGTGGACAACATGCTGGATATCAGTCAATAGTGTGCCCTTATTGCCAAGAAGGAGAACAGCATAATGGGCTACATTAGTAGGAACAATGCCAACAGATCGTGGGAAGTGATTATTCCCCTCTATTCGGCACTGGTGAGGCCACATTTGGAATATTGTGTCCAGTTTTGGGGGATCCCCCACTACAGAAAGAATGTGGACAAATTGGAAAGAGTCCAACAGAGGGCAACAAAAATGATTAGGGGGCTGGAGCACATGACTTATGAGGAGAGGCTGAAGGAACTAAGCTTGTTTAGTCTGCAGAAGAAAAGAATGAGGGGGGATTTGATGACAGCCTTTAACTACCTGAAAGTAGGTTCCAGGGAGGATAGAGCTAGGCTGTTCTCAGTGGTAGAAGAAGACAGAAGTAGGAGCAATGGTCTCAAGTTGCAGTGGGGGAGGTCTAGGTTGGATATTAGGAAAATCCTTTTCACTAAAAGGATGGTGAAGCACTGGAAGGGGTTACCTAGGGAGGTGGTGGAATCCTCATCCTTAGAGGTTTTTAAGGTGCGGCTTGACAAAGCCCTGGCTGGGATGATTTAGTTGGCGTTGGTCCTGCTTTGAATAGGGGGTTGAACTAGATGACCTCCTGAAGTCCCTTCCAACCCTAATCTTCTTTTATTTATATTATATAGATAGAGATATTTATATGTGTGTGTGTGTGTGTGTGTGACACACACACACACACACACACACATATGAGAGAGATTAAATTAATATAGTTTTAAATTTTTAATGAAACATTTCATGTAGCAGCTTGCATTTCACTTCATATGACTAATATATATTTTATGAAGTAAAGTAACATGTAGCACCTCATAGAAGTTAATGGGAGTTCTGCCAATGACTTCAATAGGAGTAGGATCAGATACTCAGTGAAATCATTTGACCTATGTGGCAGGTTACAGTTAAAATAGTCCCTCTTTATGAAACAGCCACACCCATTTTTAGCCTTTAAAGAGTATTTAGAGCTGGGGAAAAGTGTTAGTTTGACATCCCTGCAGATTTAACTCCTTTAGCCATGCAACAGGAGCAGTGCAAGCTTTCACACATCACCCTGCCAACACTCCTCCACTATATCTGCAGACACTTCCTCCTATGAAGAAAAGGGCCTCATTATTTTCATAGGGGGAGAGAGAATGAGGCAGAGGACTGCAAAAAAAGAAAAGATGTTCATGTGGTTAAAGCAGTTGAATGACACCTAGAAGAATTCAGTTCTATACTTGCCTCTGCCACAGAGTTCCTATCTGGTGCTGGGCAAGACACTTAAGCCAAAATTTTTGCGAAGGTCCACTAATTCTGTGTCTCTCATTTTCTGGGTCCCCAACTAGCACAGCTGGAGCCCAATTTTCATATGTAAGTGTACTCACAGCTATAACCAAAGGTAATGAGAGCTATAGATACTCAACCATTCTGGAAACAAAGTAGTATAGTCTAAAGGAATGTGTACACCCTTGGGAATCATAGTTTTGCTACTGAGTCACTGTACGGCCTTGAGAAAGTTACTTTGCCTTTCTGCCTCCATTTCCACATCTACAAAATGAGGATACCACTGTTTAGTATGGGTCTCAGTTCCTCCCCTGTAAAACACGGATAATAATATTACCCTTTTCCTATTATCTTGTCTTGTCTAGTTTGACTGCAAGCTCTTTGGCGAGGGATTGTTTCACACCATGCATTTGCAGAGTGCCTAGTATAAATGGGACATGAATTTGTTTAGGGCCTCTAGAAACTACTACTACTACAATAATAACAACATAATAAAGTTGTTCATTGCTGCATTTTGTCAGCATAGCAGGCTTTAACTAAAAGGCAATATTTTCACAAGGAAATAAATGTCCTTCAGTTTGGAAAATAGCAAATTACACATATTTTTCTGTATCTTGAACAATAAATGGAATATGGTGAAGTATTTTAAGCTAAAATTTTAAAGCAAAACTGAATGCAATCCTGATTCCTTTTCATTCTAATAATCTGCCGTTCCAGAGCGGAGACTAAAAGACTCCACAATATAAGACTATTACTATTTTGTGCTCTGTTGCTGCAGTGTCAGTAGAGGGAGCACAATATAACTAATAAACTCTTTTCCAAGAACTCTGCTGACACCATCAATGATACTGCTACACAAACAAAAAAGTACATCAAAAAGAGCCAATTTGGCTAATGTTCCATGAATATCAATGGATCACAAAATCACCAAAGACTGACATTTTATTTGTAAAGTTCAGTAAGGTTCACACTGCACTAGAAGATCAAATTAAAAGTGAAAAGTTGTAAAGAATACCTTCAAAATCTCATAGCAGGTTTTTGGTGGGACTCCTGGATATGTAAGCATGAGAGCCAGAGCCAGAGAGAGAAGGGAATCTATTTTTGGATTCATGCAACTGTTCCTTGTTTTGACAAAGTGGATGGGAAAGATTGAGTGTGTAGTTTACAGTGATGAAGTATGTATTTAATTATATAATATTTACAGGGGTTCAAAATTCAAAATTTAAAGCAATCTTTCAGCCAGTTAATTACAAGTTAGGAACTGCCAGGACTGTGGTGAAGAGCAGGTTTGCTTTAGTTAAGTAATGAAAGTTACCAACTTTTCAGCACTACAAACTCAAATGCTCTTCCCTGAAAACTCAGTTTTGCCTTTTGATATCCATCATCTGGAACTGTGTACTGAGTAGTGATGAAATCACCTCAGCATGCACCTTAGAACATGTAAGCTGCACTGTTTTGTTGTCTGCAGTGGGCTTGCCATTATCATCGTCATGTTTGTGTTCGTAAAAAAATAAAATATCTAAGACTAAAAAGTGAGGTCACTGAAGAACACAGAAGCCAGACTTTAAGAGGGCTTTCAAGCATGAGGGAAGTAAATAAGCTAGATGTGATGAGTAAGGGAGCTATAAAAGATTGGTTTTATTTTTTAATTTACTTGCACAACCAATTCAACAAAAATGCACACAATGTCCCCTAGCAAATATTGGGTCATATTCAGCCCTACTGTAAATAATGACTTCAGTGTAGTTGTAACCTCTTACAGCAGGATTTGATTTGGCCTATTGCTTTTAACTCCAATACCAAACTCAAAATCCTGAAAAAAGACCATGTTCTATCCTCTGTTTAGGCTTGATCTTGCAAGATGCTGAACAGCACACCCCCAATCCAGCAAATTATTTAAGAATTGGAGTGGCATAGTTTGGAAAGGTAGCTGACAGTACCAAAAGATGCAATGCAGGCACCTAACTTCATTTTGAAAAGGAAAATAAGCATTCCATGTAAAACTAAAGATGACATAATTTGTGCTTCTAGATAACTATGTCACATGTTTATGTGGGGAAGGGATGTAATATAGATCTTTGAGGTATATACAGTAGAATAGTGGTTCCCAACCTGTGGCCCGCAGGGGCTTTCAAAGTGTCCCGCCGCTCCCCTGGCTGCAGGAGCGAGCGGCTGCCTAAGGACCCAGGCAGAGTGTGTTGCCGTGTGGCTACAAGACCAGTGCAGGACCAGACGCAGCTGCGTCCAAGAGGAGGGGAGATCAGCGTTCCCCTCCCCCTGGCTGTAGCAGGGAGCACAGCAAAGCGCTCCGCCTGGTTCCATAGGCCCTGGTATCTCTGCTAGAGCCAGAGGGAGAAGAGCACTGATCTCCTGCCTCTCTGTCTGCAGAAGGGATCCACTGCCTAGTGACCCAGGTGGAGCGCATGGGTCTACAGGACGTGTGCAGTTTCCCTGCTGCAGCCAGGGGATGGGAGATCAGCAAGGAGGCCACCTCGCTGAACTTCTTCCTTCTGGCTGCAGTGGGGAGAGGATGGGGGTTGCTGGAAGAGACTGGTGGCCCTTCAGAGTTGTAAAAATGATATCTGTTATCCTTGAGCCAAAAGGGTTGGGAACCACTGCACTAGAAGTTTAGTACAATAATTGAACTGGACAACCCTCATTATGTTCATTGTACCCAAATTACATTCAGATCCATAAAACAGTGAATTTCCCAAATCAGATATATTTACAGAAGCAATTTTGCCCTATGAAGGGGAAGGACTAAGGAGGATAATATTCCCCTGTCACAATCAGCATGGCAGAAATCTATGCCATCACTGCAGAATTCTAGAAGCTACTTCACACACTAACACAACAAGACTGCAAACCATTTCCCTAGGTAGGTTTAGGCTGTGAGTGAAGGGGCTTACCAACCTCTTTATAGGCTGCAGGCATGCTACCAGAAATATGTGCTAGTCAAAAGTAGCAGAAGGAAGCAAACTACTTACACTCAAAGCAGGGATAAAGAGCATCCAGAAGCATATTGCAGTGGCCCACTCAAAGCCCTGCAGGATGGTCCTAGTGCACAACATACAGCTGACAATATCCCGTTACCCACTCCTCCACTTGCCTTAAAAACAGGATTTGAAAATTACATATACAAGAACAAAGCAAGTTCTACAAGGCATTTAATGTCAAGGGAGGTCAGTCAGGTTCTAAATGGCTCTCCCATTAACTAATACATACTTTAATTGCAGACAAGTGGCACTTGTGTGAAATTCTTTCCTACCTTTAAAAACATGAAAGAAATCACTTCCAATCTCACCTAACAATCAAGTACTTCCAGATACATATAAGCAAGATACGACATCAGCATCACTAGGAAATGGCTTTTGGAAAGTAATATTTGATCCACACAGCTGAATGATCACTCTAAGCAGCAAGCACCAAAAGTACAATCCACTGAATCTACTGTAATCTTCATTGTGCAATGGGTAGTACAAGAAAGGACTGAATTGACAGAAGAAGCCTGTTCAGGGAAAAATATATATGCTTAATTTATGCTCTGCTCTGTTTGTAGAGCCCACACAGAATGAGAAATGGGCAGGATTCTCATTTACACTAAAGTCATTTTTTACACTGCTCTGGCATAAGTCAGCCTTGGTGTAAATGAGAAACAGGCCAAAATATGCCTTGGGGATTATGCAGATATGCTAGAACATCTTCAAAACTATTTCAGATAAAAATCAATTTTGTTGTATTCAGAAACTGAGTAGATATTGCTTTGACCTCAAAGTCTATTTCATCAAATAGGATCTGAAAAGATTATTACTTACAACAATATGAATAAAACAGAGGTGATAGAAGCTAAGAAGACTGGAAAATGGAAGTTGGTTGTATAAGAAATATTGATTCATATACTAGAAACAGCTTGATGTATTTGGGAAGATTATTATATACTTTTAAAATTAATTTTTTGTAAGTAGAAGAACAGCACTTTAACAAAAAATTGAGAGCATTATTGCAAGGCTGAAAATAATATGTTATTCTGCTCCTAATACTAGAAGGCTGACTGCTATAGAAATGACAGTGTTCCGCTATTATTCATAAAATTGGCAGGACACAGAAGTACAAATAACGTATTGCCTTACCACGCTGTCTCACCAATGACCCAGATGTTAGGTCTGTGGAGAGGAGCCCTCCAGCCCAATGCAAATGGTCCTTGTAGCTATCTGAGCAGAAAGACTGAACCGTGTGTCAAATTTTCTGTTATGGTCAGATGTAATCTGTGCTGTGTGAAACAGTGTTATGAACTGAAACCAAAACTAATTCTATTAAGATTTTCTTCCAGTGATCTTCAGTCAAGTAAACCTTAACAAAACCCACACTCTAAAAATGAAAACCACTGTTAATTCACTATGCTGTAAAGAAAATAAAAAAGCAGAATCAATAAAATAAGATGCATTCCACTATTGTCTGATCATAAATAATATGGAACTTCTGTATCTAAAGAAAGGAACAGTGAGGGCCAAAGAATGTGTCTAGGTATTCCTAATGTGCCTAACACTGTGGTCAGAGCACAAAACTGAATTCATTTACTTTAGAGTGACTTAATACAGTTTATCCAGCAAAAATTAAAACAATTCCAAAAAATAAACAACCTTTCTCCATAAAACCATCCATGTTGCATTCAGCAATATTGAAATTCTCTCTCATGATATACAACTTAGGCATTACTCTATAAATTATTATTATTATGTACAGAAAAATTCTGATAAGCTGGCAATAAGCCATGGACAGTTTTGAAATCAGAAAAGTTGACTTCATATTGGAGACATTTGCCCTCTTTGGCAAGGAGTAATAGCTAACTGTGCCAGCTACTAATGTAGGACTAGGCCTCCTCTTGTCACATAAGTGGTCTAATAAAATTGCAATGAGTTGCTGATTTTAAAATATCCCAACATACTGTACTGCATATTAAATCGCAAAACTTTATGGACTAGATACGTACAAATTATTTTAATGGATATTCTCAGATTTGCACTTGGCCCAAAGACTCACTAAAAGAAATTTTATAACTGGCATTTACATTTCTAGTAAAAGTTTTGCTAACTACACGAGAGCCATATAATATGAAAACTTCATACACGTCAAGTCTTAAATCTACACTGAATGTTTGATTCTTTCTTCAGTTTCTTAGCATTGAATGAGACCTAATATTTGGAATACGAACAACCTCCAAATCCTTTGGTTTTGGATTTTTGTTATGCTAAATGAGGTGACTAAAGGGAATACTCTAAAAAATACCCTTGCCTGTATCCCAAAGAACTGAAATAAATCAGAAGACGCCCATTCTGTTTTGTTGCAAAAAGGACAACATAATTTTAAAAATGAAGTAGTTTTAAAAATCAAATTTCTTTACCATGTTACAAAAATACAGACCATATCCTGGTTCCATTGAGGTCAATGGCGAAACTTACATCAGCAGGAGCAGAACTGGGCCCAATACTTTATATTATTAGAAGTGAGGTATATAAAAAACTAATTTACTTTTCATTATTTATTTGGTTCTCTCTTGGCTTGTACAATGAAAACAGATAGATCATTTCACTTTTGTTGTGGACAGTTTTTAATTGATGATTTCATCATCGGTGTCTGACCTCTAAAAGAGTTGCAACGTATTGCAAATACTGAAGAGGAACATTTTTTCCGTAGAGTGATTCCATTGATTTTTCCCTTCTGTTGATCTTAGATTTTGTAAAAGTTATCTTTACAACATTTTGGGCTGAATTTGACCAGTGTCCCTTTGATACATCTTTATACAATGATTTAACAAATTTTTGATTTGCATTTCTCTATAGAAAGTATATGATTACCAAATGAGAACATTACTGGGATTAATAAAGTTTATAGTGAAATATAGACGTCATAGAATGCAAAACATATGCTGTAGATTATAAATCAGGTTTAATAATGTTTAGTACGTGCCATGCATTTAATATTTGTAAACAGAAATTTCATACACATATCTAAACATTACTAATTAGTAACAGTGGTTTAGGGACTAATCAAACTCCAGTTCAAGTCACTGGAAAGATTTGATTTCAGTGGGAACTGGATTGAGCATTTAGTCCCCCTATTAAAGAAAGCACTTAAGCACATGCTTAACTTGGAAGTATATGCTTAAATTCCACTGACTTCAATGGAATTTAAACACATGCTTAAAATTAAGCACATGCTTAAGTGCCCTTCCTCGATAGAGATGCATTCCTGTATCAGGATCTTATTACTAAACTACAGGTATTTTGGAATATATAAGAAATTAGGTTCCCCCAAATTCACTCTTTTTATTCTTGTCCACTTCTGGAATCTAATAAGATAATAGCACTGAATCGAAACCACAATCTACATTTCGCTAAAAGGCCTTGATAAAATAGACTCAACTCTGACGTTAATTTATTTAGCCAGTTACCTACACTACATTCCCTTGAGATACAGAACTGTTACGGTCTATGAAAAAATGGCATGTGACATATCCAGTAAGTTTGTACAGGGGCATGGCTTATTATAGTATGAACACTGGCCACGTCCACTGTTGCTGTATACTTGTTTGCAATCCTATCAAAGGTTTAAGCATGCAACCACTGCAGTGGTGATGTGAGAACAGTAGTGTGAACAATGAAGTTATTTTCAAGAAGAACCTATGCTACCTTGTTTATTTAATTTAGAACATAATTTTGGTCTCTTAATATATAAAATCATGGGACTTTGTTCTGTAAAAATGATGATTACTCTTTATCGACTATGGACCCAATCTGGCAATGAGCTCTGTGTGGGTGAATTCCAAGAAGATATGGGACACAAACCTAATCTTCAACTTGGTATTTAATTTTTAAATGTTAATTGTTTACTATAATGTTTACAGTATACAACTTTATAATTTTTTTAAATTTGATTCTCCTAAATCTGAATAATGTTTTCTATTTCAAGATATGTTATGTAAGTAACTACATTAAGTAAACTTTCATAGTATATCACTTAATAATGAACACAAAGGTTTTCTCCAATGTAGGAAATAAACTTCTGGGGTGAAATCTTGGTCCTACTCAAGTCAATGGTAAAGCTCCTAGTCACTTCAATGGAGTCAATTTTCCATCACTGGTTACTTTTTGCATGGACTGTCCTGCACATATTATCAAAACCCTCCACTTTTTAAAGAGCCAAAAGGCCTTTTTAAGAATCAAGGGATATTATTCTCAAATAGATACTTTAATAAATAATAGGTTCCTAATACTCATAGGACAAGGCATCTTAAATAATGTTTCCAAGAAATGAGCAAATGAGGAATATGACTTTAAGAGGGTAAATCAGACTCAATAATATCATGCAGTTCCCTGCCATGATCTAACACTGAATACTCCCACAGGAGGAGAAGGAACAACTGCAACATGAGTTGAAGCTCATTCCTTGAATTAAAGCCCACTTCCAAAGTCTTTCCTGGCAGTCAGAATATGTTTTAAATTATTCATAAAAGTGCTTTTGTCATATAAAAATGAATTGGTTTCATCATGAAACAGCCATTTCCTAAAATTCTCAAAAATGAAATATTTACTTGAATATGTAGAAGAAGAGCTGATGTGTCTACCCATTTTGATAAGCAAAATGAAACTAGGAAGTGAGAGGGACATAAATAGTGATGAAGGGGGAGGGGTAAACATGTATCATTCCCCTCTTCCAAAAACAAAATACAATCCAGTGCAGAAGTACATTCAGCTACTGCATGCATTAAATTTCGCAGTCCTCACCTCAGCTAGGGTACTGCCTCCCGTTTAAGGCAGGCCCTACTGGCAGCAATAGCCTCAGGATTCTCTATTCACAGGACTACCAACAGAGTTGCACTGCTGAGGAACTGGGGTTGATGGTGAACCAAAGACAGAGTAGAGGCACAAAACCTATGTATGGATGAGGATAGGGCAGAACTAGTTTCTATTCAATGATAGGAAGAGATGGACAAATCCCACACACCCAAATGTGAATACATTTTAGTTCTTCTGACTATTTTGGACAAAATCAATGCATCCGTCTTTAATTTATATTCTGTATTCATTTATACTGTTAATGCTTCATAAATCAAATTTTCACATACAGACAAATTATGTATTCATTTACCTATGTGAAACCCTTGGGATGTCAGCAACTGTAAGAGTTTACAGGATTTTTCCCATAGTACTTAATGTGCAATACAGGTATTCAACATTCTAAAGTAATGCATTAATAAAGTTAAGAGTCTTTGTGCAGCTATAATCTGATGTACTTTTAAAGTAAAATTTACCTTTTTCATTTTCCTTTCAGTAACAAATTTACTTCCTCATGTGAGCAAACCTAAGAAATGATAACCTGTCTAACCACTTTTTCAGTGATAAACCAAATCTCTTTTCATGCTATTGCACTTTTGAAAAAAAGAAAAAACAAAAACAAAACCTACGTGCAAAAACAAGTCAGCATGTCTTAATGTCTAAATGAAGTGCTTTGATGATTATTGTTCCCAGCATCATTATTCTTTTACTCTTATGTATTCAGTGGGAATACAATACATTTATTCTAACCTTTCTACACACCATCCTCCTCTACACCTTACAAAAAAAGGTCATATTGACTTCCAAGTGCCTGCATAGACAGTAGGAGATCAGGACATATGCATAGTAGCTTGCTATTGAGACTGAAATTGCAGTGTTGTACAACATAGTGAGAAATACCGAAAGGGAGTCAGTGACTCAGTTATGAGTTGTGCACTAACATGAAGTTAGCTCATACAAGCTACGGCTACACTGACAGCGGCAAAGTCGCCGCCGTCAGATTGATTTTTCTGGATCGACTGAGCGGTCAGTGAAGACCCGCTCAGTCGATCCAGAAATCGACATACTAAGACCATCTTCACAAGTGGCGTAGCGCTGCGTCAATAGGAATGCGGTTCCCATCAGCGCAGTGCAGTGAAGACGGCACGCAAAAGAAAAGCAGAGAAGTTGATGGGAGTTACGCAAGGTTTTTGTGTAGCTTGCTAACTCCCATTGACTGCCGCCGAATCTCGGAAGTAAGTGTAGACAGGGTCACAGTGCCACTTCTGAATATTTTGTTGAGTTCCAGACCAAAGAATATCTTCCCCCCTTCCTGCCTCTTTTGGGCTGCAATATAATGTACATGATAACATGGCATCGTACTCTATATTTCATCCCAAAAGAAAAATTGCTGAAGTTTTTCTTAGGAAAATTAGAAGTGAAGATTAACGACTATAAAGAAGTGTCTAAGAGTAATAGTAACTTAACATTTTTCAAAACCTGGTTATGACTGAATACTAACAGTATGGGAAGAAATATATCCTGCATCACTTAACACAGCTACACTAGCTATAAAAACAATCTGCTACTTTATTTTAGCATTAACATACATTTAAAAACCACTTTGGAAATTCAGTTTTATGGTAAATATTTTCTTATATTGAATTCACAACATTTTGCTCATCAAAAAACCCAGAACACCTTATTTGGGACAATTTTTCACTTTTTCCACTTACTGTATTCCTTGCCCTTTATAGAAATAGTAAGATTATGGTTAGGAATTTTCTACTTCATTTTCTTCAAAGGGCTTCCTGCAGTGCATTTCAGATAAGACCAGGAAACTATAGTAACTATAGAACAGAAAACACAGAACAGAATTATAGTAACTATGGAACAGAGATTACCCAGAAGCCCTAGAACAGACATATACAAGAAAAATGGATAATACAGAACAAACTGAAATTGCATGGAGATGTATTGTCAGTTTGTGCTCACCCATGTCAGCATCTAAGTAGAGCTGCATAGTCATACAACACTCTAATAAACTCAGAATATTCCATCTTGGTAGCCACTCTGCTCCTAAGCTCTAGTAATAATATTTCTCGTCAAAGAAAACAATGCCATTATAAACAAATTTAGATATGCTGCCACAACCTTAATATTCTGTAACAAACCAAAGAAATATCACTGTGGAGAAGTGACACAGCCAGTAGTTGAGGCCATTTTAGCCCTTTCTCACCAAAGCCTCCTTGCAGTTTCCACAGGCAAATCCCCTTTTCATAGGCTTTTCTTGAGGCTTGGGGATTAGGCATTTGGGAGCAATATTTAGAGAAGAATTTAGAGGAAGAATTTAGCTTGATAATTGCAAATTTGTTCAAATTTCCCATTCAGAAAAAGGCTACAGTTCAGTTATCTTTACTGAACTGATTTAATAAGAATGCTACCTGTGTGTATGTCATTTTCTCTCTCTTGACTCCTAAGGGCTGGAACTACTGTGTGCTGAGTGCTGTCCGAACACATACAACATGGAAAACTTCAGACAGGAGACCCAAGGTTAATATTTCAATACAAAATGCTGCAAATTACTTACCTTGTTAAAGATGTATACATTTACAGTATTCTATAGCAATAGATTTTGCAGTGTTGCAAGCTTGCTCAACATCAATGCAAATTTAAACAGAAAGGAGTGCTTTTCATTTTACTTTGCAGAATGTTTATGATGTTTTCTCTTGGGCTTCTCCTTTTTCTATGGCAATAAGCCCCCTACCCACTTCCATCCCCTCTGGACTATTTCTCCTTAGGCCTTGCACTGATTTTCCCAATTCCTTCATTCTGGAGCCAATATTTCTCATTTTTCCACCAGCTTTGCCAGGAGGGCAGGAACATTCCGATTGCTTATAGTGACCAGACAGCAAATAGGAAAATACGGGACTTCGAGGGGGTGTGTGTGTAATTTGCGCCTATATAAGAAAAAGCCCCCAAAATTGGGACTGTCCCTATAAAATCATGAAATCTGGTCACCCTATGACTGGATGGCAGGAAGTGAGGCACCCCTGGGCGCAGCTGACATTCCCCTTGTCCTTCCACCTCAGTGGTGTGTCACTCCAGCATTTCCCATGAACACCATTCACCCAGGAAGTAGATCAGAAGAATTTTAAATAAAATTTTCTGCCTGGCTGTAACCAACTCCTGTTTCTGTACCTGCAGTGCTATTGCTGCAGTTGGTTGCACCCACAATTTGTAGGCACAAAAATGGTGTTCAGCATTTGAAAGACTGCTTTAATGTTCTTCAAGTATTAACTCCTGGGGATTCTGAGTCCCTAAGCAGTCCTTATGCAGGGCAAATCTCCCACTGAAGTCAATGGAAATTTTGGCCTGCATAAGGACTGCACAATCAGCTCTGTTAAAGAATGATGGAAACTGGTTAATATTTTCTGACAATGTGCTTCTGCCCTTCTGGAATCACAATGATGTCAATTTTCAGCACAATGGAAAAGGCAGGTTTTAATACCCAAGAACAATGGGACAGTTTACTAATAGTTGCAAACCTAGAATTTCCTTACTTTGGACAATTTATGTCATATTTTACATATTTTGTAAATTCCTTTGTTCTCAGCTGTAATTAAAGAACTTGCATGAATCTGAATGTGGCAGTGTTGCCAACTCTTGCTACTGCAAAATCATAAGTCAGACCCCAAAAAAATCATGAGACTAAAACAATCCTC
Source organism: Emydura macquarii macquarii (assembly GCF_026122565.2). Taxonomy (NCBI): domain Eukaryota; kingdom Metazoa; phylum Chordata; order Testudines; family Chelidae; genus Emydura; species Emydura macquarii. The sequence continues at coordinate 1,192,502 of NW_027131105.1, read as the reverse complement.
ATTTTTAAGCCAAACAAAATGTACCTTCTCTATTTCCCTTCCAGTTTCTGAGCCTTTAAGGTGCTCTCAGGTCATATATCTGGCTGACAGCAGGAGCCTCGGCTGCCCAGGATGAGCTGACAGCAGGAGGCCTGAACACCTGGGTCTGGCCGACAGCGATTTCTAAGTAAAATTATTAAACCTGACTCATGATCTCAGGATAGAACTCTCATATGTCAGGATATTTTTTTCAGTTGCAGCTGAAAAAAAAATTCTGACATTTGAGAGTTCTATCGTGAGATCATGAGTCAGGCTTAATTTTACTTCAAAATCATGTCTTGCAATTAATTTGTGAGAGTTGGCATGTCTGCATAAAATACATTCCAATGACTCTTTGTATTGTGTATATAAATATTCTAGGGACTCTGAAATGCCCCTAAACCCTAACCTTAGATTGAAAAACTCTGCAGGAGAGTTCAGTAATGTCCCTTTTTCATCAGGGGACTCTCCAAAGCCACAAGTGAGAAGTGTATACCTGCTTATAGGAATAGGACCACAACTACTAACTTATTTTGAGTAGTGAATCAAACAACCATTGAAGGTAATAATTATCACTAACAGCCTGTCGGGATTTGTATCAACGTGCTTGAGGTTAAAGGCTACACATTCTATTACCAAATCCTTGAAACATCCATCCTCCTTACCAGAATTTCTTAGAAAATATCCAAGAGGTATTAGTCCACATTAAGTTTCTTCAAAGATACAAACAACTATTTGCTTACTGGGTTTGACTTTATTTGCTACATTTCAACCCAGTGAAAAGTGTTATATTCAAGTTCTACCTCCATGAGATTAGAGATTAATGAGTAAGTGGTGACATTAACTATAGTGGTGTAAACAGTGTTGTTACATTGGATTTTAGCAGCAATAAAAGGAGAAGAAGAAACAAATAGGGAAGGGAACTGAAATTTACCCAATGTCATGTGCTTGTCATCAAACTTGTTTCTTCTATATTTAAAATGGCATTAAAATTCCTTTTTTAAATCATCCAAAAAGATCTATAACAGCATATCTTTTAGTTTAATCTGTCATGATAACCAGAATTATATAAACTGCACTATTTGGGATAAATATTTATGCTTAGCTACATATTTATACCAATTAAGAGCTTAATCACATTTTCATATTTTTCCAGAAAGTTTACTTAAAGAGGGCAAGTCTGCAAAAAAAAAAAAAAATCACATTAACATTTTCCAGATTTTTATCAATTAATATCAATACACATTCTTTATCTGAATTAAATATAAATCTATTACCACAATCTTGGTAAATTTATCTTTTATATTGTTTAAATTCTGAACTATAAATTGGAATTTTGCCCATATACTCTGGAATCCTTAGGAGCTAAACTGCTATAGCTTTAAATCAATTTCTTCTTTAGCCTCAGTTCATTTTCATAGAATCCTTATAGCTAAGTATGCAATAAATTATATTGTCATGCTTCAGTAATTGTAAACTGGATTTATTTTCTAGGTAAGCAAGTACCACATGAGGAACTAAAAGTTTTTATTGTGACTTTTTGTAACCCCTGAAGCATACTTATGAACAGCTAAATATCATGTGGTTAGTGGGATGTATTGCTATACTTGGGATGAGTTACTCTGACTTTTTACTGTTCTGAAACAGTTCAAAAACAATTTTTTCCCCTCTATGCTCCTGTAGTTATTCCCAATCTAATTATTTCAAATTAATTTGAACCAGAATCACAATGCAAATACAGTGCAAATGACTGAACTCTAACAAGGCTGAATTTTACCCAAAGAACCATTATCAGATTACAGTATATTTACAATTGAGATTATAGTAAAAAACAAGGTTACTTACCAGTAACTGATGTTCTTTGAGATGTGTTGCTCATGTCCATTCCACTATAGGTGAGTGTGCGCCTCCGTGCACGGCTACTGGAATTTTTTTCCCCTTAGCAGATCCCGTAGAGCTGGCTCCGGCGCCCCCTGTAGTCCCACGCACATGCCATGGTATATGGGGTACTGCTGGCCCTACGTTCCCTCAGTCCAGTGGCAGGGACGGGGGGGTGGGGTTGTGGAATGGACATGAGCAACACATCTCGAAGAACATCAGTTACTGGTAAGTAACCTTGTTTTCTTCTTCGAGTGCTTGCTCATGTCCATTCCACTATAGGTGACTAATAAGCAGTACCTTGGAGGTGTGCCGGAGTTAGTGGTGAGCTGCCTGCAGCCCAGCTCTGCTGAAGCCCACTTCTTCCCGTGCCTTGGACAGAGGTGTGGTGGGACGTGAAGGCATGTATCGCCAGCCTGGCAGCTGCTTTGCCCTAGCACTTCTGCTAGAAAGGCTGTAGATGGAGCTTGAGCTCTGTTGGGTGAGCTATGGCACCTGGAAGCGGCACATTCACCTGCTCGTGGCCGAACATGATGCAGGAAGTTATTCACAAGGAAAGGAGACTGGTGAACCTTCCGTCCGGTCGGATGCTGCGAGGAAGAGTTGCATCACTCTCCGGAACAGCCTTATACATCTGATGTAGAAGCCAGGGCCCCACTCATGTTTTAGCGAGTGCCACCTTCTCCTCTCCTCCAAACAGAGTGGTTCAGGGAAAACCTGAGGAGAATACATGATTGGTCAGAATGAGACTGGGCAACCACCCGGTGCAGTCTCAACTGAACCTTATCTTATAGACTCCAGTATGAGGGAGCAGCTCTGAGGTCAGAGCCCTGATCCTGGAGACCTTCCTTTCCGAGGTAAATACCTGCAGGAAGGCCACCTTCCCAGAAGGCTGGAGTAGAGGGCATGACGCCGTGGGTTTTGGGAGGGGAGGGGGGCCCGTGGGCCGGGAAGGACCAGGTTGAGATCCCAGGGAGGCACTGGGTCACAGGCCTATGGATAGAGCCTCCCACCTCCTTCAGGGCCCAAACTGACATCCGAGGGGGGGATCGCAATCCTCCTTCCAGTGACTGATGGAAGGCTGATATGGCTGCTAGGTGGGCCTTCAGGGAGGCCACAGTCAGTCCCTGGAGTTTTAGCTGTGGCAAGTATCTCCTGGATCGCCTACACTGGCAAGAGGCCAGGCAGAATACCCCGGGACTCCTCCCGGCAGGCAACAGCCACTTCCACTTAACCTGTTACACGACCTGCATGGAGGTCTTCCTGCTACCCAGCGGGACTCACTGGACTTGTTCTGAGCGGCTCGCTCATCGCCTCTCGGCCACCGATCCATCACTCCCTGAGGTGTTGAGGGTCCAGGTCTGGGCACCGCAGGTGACCGCAATCCTGGGAGCTGGGATCGCGCTGAATCAGAGGCTCCCGAGAGGGGCGATCGAGAAATCCAGCAGTATGCTGAACCTGTGCTGGCGTGGCCAGGCTGGAACAATCGAGATGGCATCTGTTTAGCCCCTCCTCATTTTTAGCAGGACTGTATGCAGGAGGAGAAAGGCAGGAAAGTGAATATGAAGGTCTCTGACCGCTACAGACGAATGGCGTTGGCGATCGCCCCGACCCCTTGACCACAGAGAGAGCAGCACTACGGACACCTTGTGCTGCAGCCCGATACAGACAGATTCCCCTTGGGGAAAACCCCCCTCCAGACAGTTGCAGATGCCCTTAGTGGGCACAGTGACCCCTCGTGGTGAGGAAGAGCAACCCCATGATGCGGTCCGCCTCATCGTTCCTCACCCCCGGAAGGTGATCACCGCCAGGTCCTAAGGACCGATAGGTTCCCTTCATAAGGCTGACGAATGGGCTCCTCCCGCCTGTCGATGTAGTACATGGTCACTGTACTGTCTGTCAGCACTTGTACAGCCCTGCCCTTGATAAAGAGGAGGGACATTCCGGAAACCCTGCGAGCATTTCGCAGGTCTTACATTGGTGTGCCGATGCCTCTCCTCTCTTGGCCAGACGCCTTGTGAGTTGAGGTGAGCGCTGATATGGCACTTTACCCTCTGCCGGAGGCGGCCGCTATCAGGGTAACTGAAGGAGCCTGTTCCATGAACGGGACGCCCCTTCACACATCCCGAGGAGTTGTTCACCAGTCTCGGGAGGCTAGGGTTTGCTGCTGGTTTTTTTTTTTTTTTTTTTTTGGGGGGGGGGGTGGGGGGGGAGAAGAGGAGGAGGAACGAGGGGAGGAGCGGGGACCATAGCCTCCCGGTGCAGAAGCTGCCTGCTCGGATTGTATCATGGGGCCGTGACTGATGTGGCCTAAGCTTCAGGCTAGCTAGCCTGATCCCATAGGTGCAGGCCATCCTGTGACCTATCAGCTGTCAGCAACATTTGGCTGTTGTCCTAGGGCATTTGTGCAGATGGGCCATCCTGAGGGACAGTGTACCACAGCACGGCTGGGGCAAGAAGGTCTGGTCTGGGAAGCAACCAGTCAAGCTGATGCATTCCATAGGCTGTACCTAAGTTAATGTGAACTTTTGTGTGTTTACCAGCAGGACCTGCCAGCCGCAAGTAATGCCTGACCAGCTCACACTGCTCTGGAGTTGGGACCTGGACCTCCCTGGGCGGATCATGCGCCCTTAAGCACGCAGCCACCACTGCCAGGCCTTCAGTAAACACCCTCGGCCAAGTAACAGACCATGGGGTAAGTCATAAATCGTTAGAGGGAGTCAACCCCTACGAAGTGAAGGGACCTTTGAAGATGTTCGTCCCTGATATCCAGGGCGGCATACCAGGCTCCTGTTTCTACTACTGGAGCTGGGGAGACCATGCGAGACTTGAGTCCCTTGTTTGGTATTTGTGAGACGACATAGATCTGCCACCGTCCTCAAATACCTCGATTATGACCTCTTCCGCCATGGCCTGTGGGACCTTTCCCGCTGCTCCAGGCTGAGGTGGCCTCAACCTCTTGGATGTGGAATTGCCACTGAGAGGGAGGAAGGGGGAGGCGTCGAGGGGGCGGGAGTAGGAAACGACCGGGGACCCTAGCTCACCGAACTATATCAAGGACCCAGCAGTCCGAAGGCCTTCTGGCTTTCCCTAACCTGAAGGAGGGTATAGGCTATGGCACTGTCCTTGTGTGCATCATCACAACGGGCCTTTTCCGATTGCCTATCGCCGAGAGGACCCTTACTGAGGGCCTAAGGAGTCGGTCAGGGCGGATGGTGTCTTCTAAACCCTGACTCTATCCCATTGCCTGTAGGTTGCGAGATGGTCATGGCTGGCACCTTTGCTGCTGCTGTCCTTGGTGACCTGCTTGACACCTGAAGGTCTGTGGCACGTAGCAGCCCAGGGAACAGAGCATGGTCTAGGAGTCCCTGAGACCATGCAGCTTCACCTCTATCCGAACTAAAGAGAAGGCTGACTCATCCAAGGAAGGGCCCTGGATGGACTGCTGTGCCTTTTTGGGATAGCCCGGGATTGCAGCCACTAACCTCTGGGCATAGTACCCTCTTCTGGAATGGCATACAGGTTCAGCGCCTGTTGCCGGGCAGAGCCTCAGCAAAGCAGCTCACTGAGTCCCCCGAGGGCTCACTTTCCATTTGCTGGTAGTACTATTGAATAAAATTTTCTCCAAACAAGTTTGGTTTGCAGTTGCCCTTGTTCTCTGGAGTAGAGCCCCTCTGTCCTGCCTATCCTTGTAGTTCGCAGCCACCACCACCAGGGACCTGTGACGGTGAACAGTATTCAACCCCCTGGGGTGGGTGTAATACTCTTCTCGGCTCATTTAGGCATTGGGCTACAAAGGAGGGGGTTTGCCACAAGACCCTCACTATGTTGAGCACCCCTCTGTAGACCAGGAAGACTACCACACTGTGGAGCCCACCGGTAGCACATTAAAGGTTGTTTGCTGCCCCTTTTGCTCCTTGGCCTCCAACCCCAAAGTGGAGACCACCTCTTGAGCAGTTCCCGGTGTGCCCCAGAATGAACCGGGGCTCAGGAGCATGCTTCATCTGATGGGGGGGGGGAGCCCTCTGCAGGCCGCAGCACCTCTTTCACCGACAGGTGGTCCCCGCAGAAGTCCCTGCTTGCAGGTACTGCATCCCCAAAGGGACACTGAGGCATTGTTGACAGACCACTGCTGGGGCTGCCCAAAGTGCTCTTACTGCGCAGCACTGTTGCTCCAGAAAGTGACCCCTCGATGACGACGACCTCGACTACCAGGTTCGTTGTGGGTACTGCGGCCGGAGCAGGCATACGGACAACACTCCGTCGAGCTAGGCTGACCCGAGTGTCATCCCGGTACCGAGGACTTTTTATGCTCTGCATGCGTCTCGAAGCTGAGTCAAGCTCCGGCAACCGATTCTGCCCGGCCTGGGTGCAGGGTGAACTTCTCGGTGCCGAGTCTGTCTCTAGCATCCGGGGGTTCAGCGCTGCCTCGGTACGGGGCGAACTCGTCGGTGCTGAGTCCGTCTCCAGCATCCGGGGTTCAGCGCTGCCTTGGTACAGGGGGGAACTCCACGGTGCCGAGCCTATCTCCGGCTACCGGGTTCTGCACCGCCCGGCAAATTCATCGGTACTGAGACTGTCTCCGGTGAGCGGGATCAGTGCCGCATCCTTGCGGGCAAACTCTTTGTTGCTGGAGCAGTGGGATGGACCTCACCTGGTGCTGGGGAGTCGAGACCGGTGTCGGGCGGGTGACTTCGCTCTCCGCCTCAATGCAGTTCGGTCCGGCAACCGCGTCCTGGGATGACATCTAGGGGAGCGTTCCTGCTCTACCCTAGAAAACCGGTCTGCAGGAGATCTTCCACCCCATACTGGGGATCTCCTGAGCCATTCAGGGGCTCCCAATGCGGGCTTCCCCATAACGCCAGCCCCTTCTCTCTTGTGGAGGTATGGGCACAATGGCACATGCAAGACCAACAAGGCTCTTGTCGCCCTTCAGCCACCGAAGTCGACAGTGCTGGTAGGTGCTGAGTGGCTCCCGCACTCCCTCAAATCAGGGGAGGCTCCCTGGCTGGAGACGCTGGTGCAGGCAGTGAGTCTCCATGATCAGACCTCGGTGCAGACTGGTGCTCCATCCTGCCTGCTCTGACGGTGCGGGGGAGTATCCATGCTCCAAGTGACTCCGTCTTCGCAGTGTCGAGTCGGGTCGGTGCTAACGGTGCCCTCTGCACTGACGGCACGCTGGATACCGCAGCGAAACGGGCTGGCTCGGGGGCTCCATGAGCCAGGCTTTCAGGCAGATTTTCTGGGGGTCTGAAAGTCTTATCGATCCGTTCCTTTCTCATGAAGGGTTTCCTTCTCATGTTTCAGGCAGTGGGGGTCACTTAATGGGAAAGCCTACCCACCGAAAGCGTGCGGCTTGAAGCCTTGACACCGGAGGATACCTGCTCCCTGTAAAATCTCGGCTAGACTATCTCAAAGTCTCTAACTACCACTACAACAGTCATTAATTTAACTAACTAGTTAACATAAAAAATCCTTGTTTTAAGTTTAAAACATGGGGAATTAAGCACTTGCAATGCAAGCGCAGGCAGTTCCAGTAACCGTCACGGGCGGAAAGAAGAAAGCGAGGGGGCATAGGGCCAGCAGTGCCTCATATACCGCAGCATGTGCGCAGGACTCCAGGGGATGCCGGAGCCAGCCCTACAGGATCTGCTAAGGGGAAAAAAGTTCCAGTAGCCGTGCACGGAGGCGTGCACTCACCTATAGTGGAATGGACATGAGCAAGCACTCGAAGAAGACAAATAAATTCATAAGGGACAACTGGATAACACCAAATGCACTACTGTAATGTAGAGCTAAATGTCAGGAATAGACACTTGCTGCATTCTTTTCATATGCAAAACTCCCAACTAAACTTTTCTGAACTATCTCAAATCCAAAATTGGGTCTTTAGAGACAGGCTGCCTCCCACTCTGCACATCCTGTCCTTTGAGTAGTAAGGCCAATATGTCTGGTCTAATTGTATTACCTAACTTCAAAGAGAGAAATTCCACAAGAACAGATTTTTTTGCAGTAGTTTATATGACGCCTCATCAGGAGTGAGGGATTGAGTCTAGTGTAGGAATAAGACAAGGAGCAAAATAAAAGCAAGGACAGAACTGGTCAAGCTTTATCTCAACCTGTCTGTGACCCTGGGAGCTCCTCAATGACAACTGAGAGAGAGTACACCATACAATGACTTATCAGGCCTGTGCCCTAAACATACTGTTGTCATAATATATATCGCAAAGGTATCATGTAATGTATCCTATATAAACTAGCGATATGCTGGTCCTGAAAATCATTGCATGATGTATGTATGGATTGTATACAAAGAGTTATAGATGGGCACTGGAAATATATTCTTAAAATGAGTTTGGGAGGCAGTGCATGAATCTAGCCTGCCCTAGAAAAAAGAATGTGTATTTACCTGTCTGACTGCCTTGGTTACAGACAGAAGAGAATAGAAGTATATTTACATATGAAGTAAACAAAGCCGTCAAACTAAACAAGTGGGGGAGGAACCTGTTTAACAATAATGCTGGGGGACAGAATCTGCCCCCCAGGAAGCCTTCCTGGCTCTGAGGCAGAGACAATGGACGTTCAGCAATATAAGGGAAACAAAAAGACCATTGCTGAGGGGACAATAGGGTACAGCACTCTCTGAGCCTATGAAAGCTGGATCTTCTTAGCTTGAAAGGCAAGTAGTTGATGGAAACTTCAAGTAAGTGACAAAGATTGTAACTTTCTGAAATTAAGTTTTAGTCACTAGAAGGCATGTTTTGTTTTATTTGTAACCATACCTGTCTCTTTTGTTTTTGCTTAGCATCACATATATCTCTGTTCTTTGTTAATAAGCTTATTCGTTTTATTACAAAACCACCTCAGTGCTGTGTATTAAAGTGGAGTAAGAGTCCTCAGCTAACCAACAGGCGTGGGTGTGTTCTGTCTCTTTGGAGGCAGTGAACTTGATCATTTCTGTGAGTGTCACAGAAAGAGGAACTGCACAATGCAGACACACATCTCTGGGGAACTCGGGAATTGGGATTCACTGTTTGTTACCTTCAAGTCAAGGTTTAGACTGACACAGTCTTTAACAGTTTACTGGCAAGGCAAACAGGCTGGTGTGTTAGAGAACTGACACACAACTTAGCAATAGCAGCAGCAACAAAGCTCTCAGAGTTGCTAAACCAGAGTGGCAACACAGAAGGCTCACAGTTCTAGGTATCCTGAGTAGAGGGTCACACCATCCAAAGTGGATTAGGTTTGGAATTTAGGGCCTGCTTTTGGTCCATCTATCATGCTTAACTTCACTTACAACTTCTGAATATTTCCCCTAAAAAAGTGGGAACATGGGGAGGGGCCTAATCCTAATGACAACCCCATCCACCAAACAGACTCCTGCATTCCCCAGGTTCACAAAAACACACTTCTCATGTATCCACTTGCCCTCTTCACCCAGGCACCCCTCCAGTGTAGTAGATGAGCTTGCAAAGTGTGCATGCAATAATATGTAAAACTATTAGATATAGGAGATATTCTTCTCCATATTTTGAGAAGATCTGAACTACAGAATGGTCTTCAGCTGGTGTAAATGGGCACAGGATCTGGCCCATAGTTGAGAAGTATATACTACTTTACACAGCTAAATATTGTATGGTCACTTATTCAGACAAGATAACAGTACACTTGGGGTGAAATCATGGCTCCACTGAAGTCAATGGCAAAATCCCCATTGCATTCAATGGGGCTGAGATTTCACCCTGTGTTTTTTATTGCTTAGGAGATTTGTGTACCTTTTGGTCAATATCAGGACACACCATATTTAAACCCTGATGCTCAGCACAGCCAGACATATCATGGGCCTCTTCCACTGAATCTCTGTCATGAGTCAATGGTCAATCACTTTGACAAAAACATTTCTCTGCAGTATCAGACATGGGAAAACACTACACACATATTGATACCATCTACACCAACTATGCAATATGGCATTCAGAGAACTGAGTTCCACATCTTCAGATATCTTAGAGAGAATAAAACCTAAAAGACATAACTGACATCCCATCTCTTGAATTTTTTCAACTAACCTGAATTGAGTGAGGGAGAATGGAACATTAGACTCATTGTCCTGGAGTTAAAACTTAAAGGAAGAGAAAATATACCAAAGAATGAGAGAATTTAAAAGTAAACATTGCCATTTAAGTCAACTGAAGTCATTAAAGAAGGTGATTATTAAAGATACAATTAGTTTGGTACTTATTCTCAGATCTGTGATAGCACAGAAACAATACACCATAAAGGGAGGTTTTACACACAATTGCAAACAGAGTCTCTCTAGGAATAATGACAGTCTTAAAACTCATATTTGTAGTGTACACCTTAGCCAAGCGGAAAAAAATATCACTACTTCTAAAAACAAAAAACAAACAACCTTTTCTACAAGAACTTCAATTAGTTGCGTAGAAGTGCCAAAACTTGAGGAATCACTACATTAATACACCTCATAAAGCACAGCAGAATATAAACATGATAGATATTTAAATCAGAAGCACATGGAGACAGTTTGATATATATTAGGAGATGATCAGCCCTACCCTCACTATGGATCTCTCCCTGTAGAGAAAATGAAAATGCATCACAAAAGGATCCTCTTACAGAATGACTGAAACTATTTGACTGGAAGGGTATGCTGATATTTCCAGTTTGACTTATATGATAAATAACTTCCATACAAGACTCATCTTCTCAATCAAAGAAAGAAAAGTTGCTGTTGATTGTATAACTTATGCTAGAATTCCTTGTGCAATCTTCCTTATTTTCTTCAATCACATAAAGAGACATCACCCATAGACTTCAACAGCCTTACACCCAGACTTGAAAAAAGCTATAGGGGCCTCTGGCAATTATATTCACTGGAGAAGAGGAAAGAGGAGACGAATTCTAAAGATAAAGACTCAGAATCATCAATGGGAGATGCACAGATAAATCTAAGGGCAGACTTGGATGCTATGTCCGCCCAATCAATGGTATATTTATTTCACTTATTGTTCTGGCATGCTAAAGACACTCACTGGAAACCGTTCAACACCACATTGTTGGAAAATTGTTAGTGCCCTAGTCATACAGCATAATTTTGGAGCTCCATGAGAATTTAGATTTGCAGGACTTATTAGGATGTGACCTTTCCCTTAGATTTATTATTTTAAGATCAAGTTACCATGAAATGTCCCCAGTGGGAGTTGCTGTGCTTCCTTCACAGATAAGGAAAACAGCAATGGCAACTTACAGAAAGAGGACTTTCATATAATTTCTATAGAACAGACAACATTGTGGTCTTGAGAGACATCCAAAGCATTCCTGGAGGTTGAGAGGAAAATCATGAGGTGTATTAACTAACCCCCCTTCTCCCCTGAAACATAAGGGTAATTCCCGATTTTTTTTTTTTTTTTTTTTTTTTTTTTTTTGCACTGCAGTACCTAAATTGCCTGACATTAAGTTTTGAGGAACTTTCTAAGATTATGAACTCCTATTATTTAGGGGGCTGAGGCTGTTGGTGGTCAGATAGTTTTGGTGACACTAGTTTGGAGTGGCTGTTATCTCCATGTTCTCCAGCACCACTCTTTTTTTCTGTAACATAGACATTGCCACTCGCCCATATTTATGCTCTCAATACTCCCATGCTAACAGATTACTGTAATTCACTCCTAATTGAGAAAAAAATATGAAAACTTCAGGAGTTAGATAATTCAGCTTCCCAACTCCTCTTTTGTTTAGCAAACTGGGAATTGGTAACACCCAGTTCCACTGACCTGAATTGATTGCTGATCAGCAAATTAATTTAATTCAAGATCTTGTGAATGGAGAATGAATTTCTTAATATCTAAGCCAATTGTACTGAGGTGACCATCTCTCATTTTATACCCCTCAAAGGTTTATGAAGTCTTCTAGGCGGTCCTTATTCTGCATACTAAGATTTTATGTAGATCATGCTAGGGACTTTCAGTTCAATGATTCATAAGGAAAACCTCCCTGATTGTAGGTACAGGCTACCTCCAATTTAAAGCCAATAGAATGGCTCTTTCCAAACACTTCATTGGAAATTGGATCAGGCCCTTTGTCTGTACTTTCTAGCTGTCTCCAGTGTATTGTGTAGTGCTTTTCTATTTGAAGCAGTTCATCTTGGGCCATTTTGTATTATTCTAATTTTTCACTGTTATTATATTAGTGCCTAGAGGCCCCAATCAAGACTCCTTGGTGGTAGACAGGGTATAAAAGGATTATTTTTGTTTTGCTTATTTTATGATAGGGTGTCTGCCCTCGCTGGGCCAAACTTTATTTTAATCACTATTGTTTTTAAACTTTTTGGTAGAACCCATATAGGCGGAAAAATAAATATGAAATAAATTTAAGTTTAAATAGTGCTGCTTATATCAAAGATGTCTATATTTGTAACTTATGTTTTTTGCACATCTAGATTGTAAAAACTAGCATCTTTTGATCAAACAAATTGCTTTTCAGGATAGAGTAATTTGCTTGCTGAAAACAAAATCAGCAAGTCAATAAAAGAATATCTGAAATAAAGAGAATAAATATTTTGCCTTTTGGGCATTTTAAATGATCCCCAGCATGGGCAGGAGCTGGTGGCCCTCCCTCACTGTCAATCTCTGAGGGAGGCCACACCTCCCAGCGCTATGTCCTGTGAGGAGGCTTCAGCTATATGGGGGGAAATTAGCAGTTCTGGGCCTCTTCAACGTAGCTGGGCAATCCAAAAGCCCTGGGCCCCAACCCTCAGGCAGGTAGGCAAGGAGTCTGTAGTGGGACACCCCACCACTGAGTCAGCAGGGCTTTAGCCAAAACTTGCTGGCAATTCCTCCAGGTCACAGGGCTCAAGTATCTCCTCTGGTTCGCAGGGGTTAGGTAGTTCTGGCAGTTCCTCCAGGTCGCAGGGTTCAGGCAGTTCCAGCTGGTCCTCAGGGCTCCAGATGATAGATAGCTTAAGCAGCTTCTCCTCAGGGTAGCACTCAGGATCAAGACCTAACACCCAGGACGGGACAACCTTCTCCCCCGGTCGCTTATGATCAGGTGAGCTGGAGGGCCCGCTCTTTATACTTCTCCTTCCTGTCCCGCCTCTCTGCTTCCTGTCAGATGGGTGTGGACTTCCAGGTTCCGCCCCCCAGAGGGGGTTTGGCCCTCCCTTGCTGTCAATCTCCGAGGCAGGCCACACCTCCCAGCTACAGGCATTAACGTATAACTATTCTTCCCAACCATAAATATCCTGCTAAGTAAATAGCATAATGCACCAAATGGTAAAATATAGTAAAAGCTTAACTTAAGCATTTAATATCCTGGAATAAGCTTGTTAAATTAATACACTGGCTATGCATCTCTTCCTATTTCTCTAGGTATTTACTATATATGCTTATCTCTGTGATATCTGAATATTGTGTCAACACTTTAATTAACAGGGGAATGGAAGAACTCTAGTCCCGCCCCCAAAGAAGTTTAGAGAGACCCAATCTGTCTCAAAGGTCTGAGACTCTCTAATTGCAGGGGGCTGCAGAATGCCATTTAAAGTGGGGGGAGCAGCATAGATTTGTGCCTTTCCTGCCACTTGTCTCTCCTCCCCTCAGATGTCCCCACCCCACTACCACCAGCCTGATGCTCCTAGCCCATGAGCTCCTGCACACACCCCTTCCAAATTTGGGTAAGTCATGTTACAACCTGGCAATCAGGGTTGTGGTGCCTGAGTGTTGCTGCAACTCCATGCACCAGGTCACAACACCACTCACTCAAATTTGGCCCAGGTGCCCCACTGTCATGGCCATAAAGTGGTCAAGCCATGGCCTGAGTAGCCCCTCTGCTCCACAACCTACGAATCATTGGGAAAGTTATGATTAGAATATGTGAATCTACTCAAAACTGCAGATTTGAATGAAATCATTCTCTCTTTAGTCATGTGAGTGAGTTGTCCCATTGACTTCTTTTGTGATTAGGGCAAGCAGGCTTTGGTCCCTTAAAGCTTTCCTGCAACTACTGTTGGACTGTGGGTCCCTGGCTAGTTATATTTGCTTTTCGAGAAACTGCCTCTCTCTTTAAATGACTGACAAGAGATAATTATTTACTGCTGTAAGAATCAAGTAGCAGGCAACCCTTAAAACAATTTAGATTGCAGGACCTACGAGTTAATTTGCGATTGACCTGAGGCCAATCTGCCTCCCTTGGGTAAATAAAGTCATTATGTAAATTAGTGAGTTAAAACTCTCTATACAGAATATGCAACACAAGACTAAATAAATCCAGCTTCGTGTGATTCACTTAGACTATCTCCATGGTATACTGATATCATATGTATCCTGAATTCAACTTGTTAGTTCTATTCTATATAGGTTTTTATACCACACTTATCAATGTTGTATCTGAGCACCTTCCAGTAGTCCATTAAACATCGTGACTACACATCTGTCACGTGTTGTTTGTTCTTTCATCCTCTCCCAAGAGGGAGAAATGTGTTCAGTGGAGTGTTGTGTTTTAGTAGGGTGTTTTAAAATTTATTAAATAAATATACCTGTTGCTATGTTTTATAGAAGGCAAGGTCAAAGAAATGCAGCTTGCACTTGGAGTGGAACATGATGAGATTTGTGATGGTCCTTAGTTCCTGGGGGAGTTCATTACACAGTCGCTAGACCACCCCCAAAGAAAGTTCTGTGGTCCTCTATGCCAGTGTTTTTCAATGACCGGTCCACCAGTCCCTGAGATCTCCCTGACACAGTATAGGAAGCTGGTCTCTGATATCAAAAAGGTTGAGAAACACTGCTCTATGCAGTTTCTAGAAAATCCTAATAATAATATTAAATGAATTAAATCCAAAGTTGAAAAACCACTAGCCCACAAAAAGGAAAAGCCATCTGTTGGCTAACCTCATTTCTAAGAATACTGTATATCAGCCAGCATGTTTGAAAAATGTTTCAGCGCTAGCTGTATCTCTGTTCCTACTGTTGTGACATTGAGTTTCTGCAAAGAAGCACAGTGTAGGTGCTAAGAGTTTATTTACAGAAGGCAGGACTGAACTTTGCATGTGAACACATACAGAGAACATGATAAAGATCTTTCTGACCCATTAGTAATTTACAGAATTATGATTTGCTACTCCCAACACACCTATAATTGAATTCCTTAGTCATAAAATCACTGGGACCAAACAAGTTCAGATATCTTTTATCAAGCCTCTTTTTTTTGGTCATCTGTTAATATCTCTCTTAAGGAGCTTTTCTTCTTTTTAGATTCATTTGCTTAAGTTATAAATTAACTCCAGAACTTACTCTCCCACAGACCACATACTCCAGCTTTTTTATTCTGCATGCAAAAATTTCAAGCTTTGTAAGTGTTATGGTTTGGAGTCACTCTGAACAATAGTTGGTGGTTATAGTATAGTAAAAAGTGAATTTCTAAAGATTCACAGATCTATTATGGATAAATGTCCAAAAGTTGAGATACTGCTCTGTTCCTTTCTGGTCTAGAAACCATGCTGGGCATATCAAAAAGGGGAAAAAATTATCTTGGGAGATTTCTGGTACTTCCCGTTTCATGTTGCAATGTTGACTAATGCAAGGCCCAGTCGTGCAAACTTCTTACTCAGGACAGAAATCCTATATGCTTCAATGACATCTGAAGGTGTCCAGCACTTCCCAAAATGCACTCAGTGCTTTTCAAGATTGAGCCATAACTTCTTTTTACCCATATTAATCAAACATAAACATGTATTTAACAGACTGATAAAAAAGGATTAAAAATACAATACATTTTCATTAACCTTTTTTTCTCTATGTACAGACAAAACATTCATTTCAGCCACTGGGATAATACACAGATTATTTGCCATTCTGGTGTCTCTTTTCCCTGCCCGAAACCATTCAAATTCTGGAATTCATCTTGACATGACCTTGCAAGATAAACATTACTTCTTCTAAAGTTTCATTCCTGTTCTTACGAAGATTTTTCTTAGTAGAATGTGAAAAAAAATTTTACTTGGTGATGATTCAACGATTGGCAATGTGACTTAGAGAACCTTGCATCTCTAGGTCACTCTTTCAGATCCAGCTTAGACTGGCTGTGACCATGACTGATGTGTACATTGCATATAATTAGGTGGTGACTTAATCCAGTTCCTGGGGGACATGTCCACATCATCAAAATAAAGTCACAAATGGCACTAATTTATTTTAAAAGCTATTTATTTGGACTTTCTGATTTCAAACATATTTATTCTCCTATAAAGCATAAGACAAATGGTTTAGAAACCCGTAAATTGCATTATTTTATGTTTAAATCATTTATTTTTCACACAGTAGGTTCCCTCCTCTATTTTCTTATCCTAATCTACCTCAAAGGCTGCCTGTCCTTCTAGACAAGGAAAGCTGAATTTTGCTCCATCCACAGTATAACAATTCTACTCCTGAGGTTGCTTGACAGCCAATTGAAGTTAATATTTTAACATTTCCACATTGAACTCTGCTTTGTGTATAAATAAATAATCCCAATTACATAAACCTGTGCCAGGCATTCTTTGAGAATTTTATAAGTGACTAAAGATTTGTTCTCAGACACTTCATCTATTTCATTATTTACAGTAGGTCATTGTCCTATCTTTGTTTTGTCTTTGCAAAATTTGGTATTTTCTTCTCTTTTAACAGAATCAATAGCAAAACAGTGGAAAGGGCTTTAACAGTCAAAATAAAATATCTTTATCAACTTTACAACAGAAGTAACTTTGCTTTGCTAATGAAGTGGCTTTGCTGTTTAAATACATACTGTTAAATATCTTAGGCCTTAATTTTTCATGCTTCTTACAATTTAATTTTCATTTAGTAATTATTCCTGGTTGTACAAATCTGTTTGATTTTAAAATTGCTCGTTAGTTCTGTGTAGTTAAAAAAAAGTCCTGTGCTCTTACTCCCAAACTTGGGTCCCAGTCATGCAATGGAATATAGTTGAGTGTAGTCCCACTGAAGACAATGGGAGTCTAGAGCAACATGCATAAATATTAGCCTGCACAGATCCCTCTGGAGGATCAGAGCCATAAACTGTACGTATGTGTCATCTATTATCATGCCTATAGTACACAGCTCATAACTTTAATTACATAGGGGACTTTCAAGTCTGAAGGAATTTTCTTTACAGAGCAAATAAAATGTTATGTATTCTTTAAAGGTGACTGGCACATTTAATTATACACAAATATGATATAATGCTTGGTATATACAGAGAGAGAGAGAGCAGAAGAATCCCAAATGATTTTTGAAGACCGTAATGGGTCTATAATATATATGGGAAAAACATGATGGTGTGACATGGTATAAAGGTTTTATCAGCTTGTGTAGGTCATCCCAAATGGACTCTGATAAAATAGTTATCGAAAATGTATTTTAAAAATCTTTTTAGAGAATGTTTAAAAAAAAAAAAAAAGATTGCATGTCCCGCCATCTGAAAAGCCTAGCGCTTTATTTACTGAGACCAACTTTACAGGAATCAGTGAGAACATAAAAACGGCCATACTGAGCCAGACCAATGGTTTCTCTAGCCCAGTATCTTATCTTCTGACAGTGGTCAGAGCCAGATGCTTCAGAGGGAATAAACAAAACAGGACAATTATCAAATGATAATCAAGTGATTTTTCAAGAGGTACAAAACCATCTAAAAATGACCTAAAATAGCTGGTTTTTTGTATAAAGAAAAACTCTCTCAAACCCTTCCAAGTGTTAGATACATAACTTCCATCTCTTGCCCTCAATGGTTGCAAGATACCAGACTTTAAATCATAAAAAAATTAGGTCTAGAAAAAGCTATTATTGGAACTGCATGGATCTTGCTCATTCTGGCCTCAGGCAAGTAGAAGTTTAAGAGGAAATTCCACACTTTTCAAATTCAGGAGCAGTTCAAATACAAATTCTCTTGGGCAGCAGAGCAATAACTGAGTTTTTTTTTAGTATGAAATACAATTTCTCCCCCTAAAACTGCCTAGGGTGGTTTTGAAAATTTACCCAAAGAATTTAAGTTTTATGGTATTTTTCCCTTAAAGGTAGACTCTCTTCCTGGCTGCAGCCCCATGTTACATTGGTTGAATCCTGTTTGTCCACAGGAGAGGAGGCTTGCAGTTCTGAAAGTTTTTTTTATAGAGCATCTCAATGTGAACAGAATTCTAGACCATCTCAAATCTCTGTTTCTCTCCCCCGTCTTTTAATGAGTATCTGTATAACATTTTTTCATCACCTTTGGCCTGAACCCTCATCTGACATCTCTGAACCATTTTATCCGTGTTGGAACCAGAATTCAGCCAGTACCATGGGTACGTGCGTTTGAAAAGCACAAAGTATATTGTTGGTACTCATTAACAAAAAGATTCATAGGGGATCAATTTCCAGTAATTGCATAAATTTGTGTGTGGTCAGTGTTCCAAGAGCCTATCTAAAAGGAGTATTTGCATACTTATGTATAACATGAAAATGAAAGTGAGGGCTTTTTTTTGGGGGGGGGGGGTGAGGTGGGGTGAAAGGGTGGGGGGCTCGTCCAGGTCCCACAGCACAGGAACATAGAAATTGTCATACACAAGCAGACTTGTGGCCCATCAGCTGCAGCTGGAGTGCACAGTAGGACAACTCCGATGCCAAGTTCCTGTATGCACCATGCTGTGATGTGGCAGCTACCATGGAACCTTTGTGGATACTCTTCCCACTCCACTTTGTATGCAAGTCTCCATGAGCTACAATAAACCATGTTGATATAGTACTGATATCCCAGATATGGGGTAGATTAAATGGTAGAGTGACTCCTTTTTAGGGATTATGGAGCCTCAAGTGGCAGGGGTGAAATTGGCATACATAAAATGAATCACAGAAGACAGTTGTGCAAAAGTCCTATTAGGTCAGTCAGTCCTGCCAATCCGTTCCCACTCCTGCATCTTCAGGGAGCATCTACTTCTCTCTCTTTCTAGGGGATCATTGGTTCTTCTATAATCTTTGTCTCCCCCTTGGTGTTGGGGTGACTCAGGGTTTTTACCCTTAGTTTTTTCTTCTCAGGCTAAACAATGAGTGCTTGTGTTGGTGACACATAACCCCTCTTTCTCTCCTCCTATTCCTCCCCCTCAACTATCTCCCCTGAAGTGTAGACCTTGGAAGAGAGAGGGAGAGATTGTCCACATCATCCATGTTCTGCTCTCCCTACTTGGTTATTTTTACCCACTTCTGCAATCTTTGGAGGATACTAACAACTGGTCTGGCCAGGGGACTGACTGCTGACTTCCACCTTCCCACTTTCTCAGCTGGTTCTCCATTCTGTTCTGCACTCAAACACATCAACAGATAGCCGTGACCAACAGAAAGGGCAGGCTGTCAGCAGCCATCCTCCTGCTGAAAGGTCAAGTTTCAGCAGGAACTTTAAGGTTGCCACACAAGCTGCATGACACTATGCTGTGCCACGTTTTCTGTTGATTCTGGGAAGCAGGAGAGAAAGTGGAGAACTAATTGCAGAACCTGAATCAAAGAATACAGCCAGGCTAGATTACACAAAACTATTTCTTATTAGTTAAATATGTTACTGTAATCTTACCTCAGACTTCACTGAAATACACTTTCTGTTTTGCTGTCCATAGTGACAGGAGACCTGATATTTATCTTTGTACATCAGACAGTTCAAGTTCCAGCAGGAGTAATAAGAAATGGGACTGGATTTAAAACCAGGAACATTCTTGGACAACACAGAACAACTGGCAGGAATGCCAAATACTACAAAAAGACTTTTCTTATGGGCATGTCCTAAACCAGGGAGTGCCAAAAATCTCAAAGGAAGCCAGATATAGAAGGATTTCAAGTACAAACAGATTCAGCTAAGAATTTATACTCAAAGAAACTGATCCTAACCAAATGTCTGTACTTTTAAAGATTTTTCCCCTGGCTTCTTAATCCTTTCTTTTAACTAGCACCACAGGGGATAATTAAGACTTAAAATTCAGGCTCTGTAAAATAATCATGCACCCGCAAATTCTTCCTCACAGTCCTACTGGAACTCCTTGATTTCCTTCCCTAATCCCTTTCTTGGTTTCCCCTGGTTCTCTTCTTTACTGGGCCTCCACAGTACATCAGGCTTAGATCCCAAGGATCCTGTCTTAATCCAAAATACAAAAAGCATTTATGCAAACTATTCTGAACCCAAATAACCCTTTATTTTATATTAAAGATACTGTAAATATTCCACAATACACTGGACACAGAAAATGGTACAGCTTTGCAAAATTCTCTGAACTATCCTGTGCAATTTTTCTTTTGGGGATGTGTTTGTAAAAATCAGTAGAACACACTGTTTAAGATTACATTTTTATTATTTTTTAAACAAAGCTGACAATACACCCAGAGCAATTTTCTGAGTCTTCATTTGATCTCTCACCTACTTAGAATTGGCACCCTGGTGACCTAAAAGTGAATGGAAAGAAGTGCACATGACTTTCACAACCACAGTATTACATTATGAAGGAGGAAATAGTGAATGATGTATAAGTCAGCTGTTTGATGTGACTTATGTAACTCTTTTTTTCTAAAGTAAACTGCATTCCTAAACAAAACTAGGAACCATTCAAAAAAAAATTATAGCCATTCTGGTCAAATATGATATACTTCCAGAAGTGAAAGGAGAATGGTGATACACAAAACAGTGTAAATACTGATAGACACAGCATAGCAGTAACTGTTTCATAAAAGGAACACTGATGATGTAGTACTATAGAAATTTACTTGTGTTTTATAAATAATTATATAAATTATGAAACACCTGTGAATGTTTTCCCTGTGATGATAATATTTAGATTTTTAAAATTTATTACTTTTAGATGTGAATCTTTACTACAAAAAGTCTTCTAAAGGCTATGTCTACAAAAAGTGGATGCTTCTTATATGAAGTAAGAAACTGTTGGCACTGTAGTTCTGTTCAGGCTTCCTTCAATATAGCTTTTTCCAACTACAGCAGTAATAAAACTAACCCTGCTGAAGATATGTGTAATTACTTGTTTCTTATGAAAGTAATAAACTTATGTTTTTTTAAAATTGGTGGTGCAATGCAATGGTCTATGGATGCCATAAAATATGTCATAACATGATAGCTCTATTCTAATCTGAATATAACCCACACTACTGCAATGATTCCCTTGCTAGTAGACATCTACTTTTTATACATGGTAGACCACCATAGTCAACAAAATACTCAAGATTGTCTGAATGTAATTCATACTTGCCACTCCCTAACAAACTGATAAAATTAGCATATCTGATCACAGGAGGCAGGCCCAAAGAACAAATCTTTGGCTACTATAAGCACATTCTCAGGAAACTATGTAAGAAACACTTTAGGGTCTCTCATCCATGGTTCCCCTGAATTTTTGTTCTTATCACAAAATACCACTAACCAGTTCAGTCCAATCAGCAATTTTATTTATTTTAAGAGGCTCAAGATGGAAGAAACATGAGTGTTGCATAAGACTGAATTAGAAGGCTTAGAAGAATTATGCAGGGGAAGCACACCTGCGATTTGCTTGTACCAGTAACACCACCTTCATGATCAATCTCTCTTTCATGAGTACCAACATCCAAATTTTGTAAAACAACTGAGAACAACTAATTAAGCTTCTGTAAGTGTTCTGAAAGTTATGCTTTTACACTGGTAATAGTGTTGACAGCGCTAATAATAAAGACAAATACTTTTAAGTCATTGTTACAGAAAACAAAGTGAAATGGCCTGAAAACTGCAAAAGAACACCACTCTAAAGTAACTCCCACGCATGTTTTTGCCACTTATTATTCTGAAGTCACAAGTCACTGACCTTTTGTAATATTAATCTTCAAACTTACTCTACAGTTAATTATAACAACTTCTGGTTTCTTAGGCCTGGTCTATAATTAAAATCTTTGTCAGTTAGGAGTCTTGGGGGGAAAAAATCACACCCTTAATCAACATAGTTATTCTGGCAAAATGCCTAGTGTAGATGCAGTATAGTGTAGATGCAGATACACTGGCAAAATAAGCCTTTATCTTATTTTGTTCAGGGAACTGTTTGTTATAAGCTATACCAGCAAAAGAAATCTGGTATAAACTGCATCCAGTGTAGACAAGTCCTGAGAGTTCATCTCATTTGTCATCTCAAAAGCCAAGATCAGTGCTCATGGCTGGCATTTCTGAAAAGGAAAGCATATTACTTGAAATGAAAGTGAGAAACTTATGTTTCCATACTTTTCAATACACATATAAGCAAAAAATCTAAATACATGGCAAAAATGGGCAGGAGCCACATATGACAAAACATATTGCCTCTTTTTATGTTGGGACAATAAGAGACATTTAAAGCATATAAAGCATTGAAACATGTTTTATTAAATATACATTTCCTTAAGCCATCATCACAAATATATATCATAACATATCACTGAGTTGGAAAGTAGAGGATGGTAGGGGATGCTTCAATGTAGGTGCAAATGAGTGCCCTCCAGGAAAAGGCCTAAAACATCAACTACAGTAAATCCTCTCTAAACTATTGGTCTACGGTAGGAAATTAGGCCACTATAACTATGTTGCTCAGGAGTGTGAAAAATTCACAACCCTGAGTGACACAGTTAAACCGACCTAACCCCCGGTGTAGACAGCACTAGGTCAACAGGAGATTTCTCCCCAATTCAAGCCCTAATTAAGCGAGGGAAACATACCCACTACAAATTAGTGAGTTTTGAAGCAACAGAGGAACACCAGCACCATTAGCCAATTGTAAAGACCTTGTTTCAGGACATAGATGAGTGGTGGGAGTGGGCCAGGAGAGAAAGTAGTGATCCCCCACCATCCTGCAGAGAGCTGACACCCTAGCCTACTTCCTCAGAATTTCCCATGTTTGGGCTTCAATAAGATACAAATCCCCAAATCCATGTTCAGCACAGATTTCCAGTTTATGGAAGCGCAAATAAATAAGGTTCTGCCACACATGCTTCTAAATCAGATTATAAAACACAGAGAAAACTTTATATGTCTCTCAGGTTTGGTCTACACCTACAACTTAAATTAACCTAGTTACACGACTCAGAGCTGTGCAAAATTTTGTGCCTTGCATGATGTAGTTAGGTTAACCAAACCACCTCTGTAGATGCAGCTAGATGGACAGAAGAATTCTTCTGATGACCTAGTGACTTCCTTTTGAGGGGGGTGGATTACCTACATTAGATAGAACAATCCCTTCTGCTGATTTATAAAGTCTCTATATTATAGTGCTACAGCAGCACAGCTGCAGTGTCATAGCTGTGCCACTGAAGCCTAGACATACCCTAAGACAAAAACCCACGAATGTCCATTGACTTCCATGGGACTGCACATGTGTAAAACAGGGGCAGAATTCAGCCCTCTATCTTAGAAATTATTTGCTAGGGTTAGAAGTCAACTTAGTAACACATATTGTACTATGATTCTACAAACTAAGAACTGAGATTCCAACATAAAATCCAGCAGCTGCAATACCACTCCAGGTAATAGCAAGCAGTAACTCTAAGTAAAACATATTCAGGATTAAAGGATAAGCTCTTTGCTTTTATTTACTGTGGACGTAAAAATGACAGTTCCTAAAAGCTAATTCTATCATAGGGAATTATGCACCTTCTGAGTAGTAATAAATAGAAGTGGTTGCATTTTCTCCAAGCTCTCCAATGAGACAGTACCACAAAGCTCCAGCCCTTGCGTAGTAAAACCTGTTTTTCTGACCACCCCTACTAAAATATTCTACTCTGAGTGTTAAAGCCTGTAATTAACATTTTTCTTTTCATATCTCTTCCTTTGGAGTAACAAAGTAACTCTTTGGGTATTCTGACCAGTTTTAAACTACCATGGTTGAGAATTTCTCTCTCAAGGACATAAAAATATCCCAGCTAACAAATACTGAAAATGAATAAAAATGCATAATTGATCACTATGTTTATATAAAGTATATCAAAGTTCCGAATTGCTACCAGACCTGCAATATATAAAATAATTATTCTCCCCTCATACACACATTTAATTTTGTTTAGTATTATTTTAGAATATCTTTTTATTACTGCTCCCGCTGAAGAATGTTATGTATCTTATGTTTCTATGCTGGGATTTACATGGGTGAGGGTTGGAAAAAAAATACTGCAATATTGCATTGAAGATTAACCATATTACTTTTTAATATAAGGTATATTTTCAAACTGAAAGTCAAAAGGTCTGCACTTCTCAAACACAAATGTTGAGAACACACTTCTCAATAACATACTAAGAGAAAACTGTTAAATGGTAGCAGAATTACATTTCATACCACTATTAGCTGCTATAGTATTTACACAAATAATGACCAATATGTTCAGAAGGTATATATAAATACGCAAGTAATATACTGTGCATCTGAAATAAAATACTATGCTATGAAATAAAACACCATTTTATAGAATGCAGTGTAATTACATGTCATAAAATAGTTTAAGAGCAGATTATAATTCTGGTCAGGGCTATTTTAAGCAAATGTGAGGCTCCCTGCAAAATCATTAAATTGGTCTCTTCATTTGAAAGGCTCAAGACTCAATATGCAATCTTCCTCTCCATCCCCATCTGCTCCATATACCTATTCCATACCAGCTGTGAGAGGCCATTCTCCTAAAAGGAAATAAGTAATATGTCCAGAACTGTGTGTGTTTAAGGGAGGAAAGTTAGGGGAATATTAAGGTTTCCTGTTAAACAAAAAATGGGGACTAGAGTGGAGGGACTCTGTAACGTGGCACAGCCAAATGCATCATAAAGAGGAAAGACATCCTAATTCCACATGGGACACGTTATCACAAAACACCTGTAGAACTGCATGAAATAACTAATTCTCCTCCCCATGCAGCATTGTGGCATAAGTAGACAGCATTACACTAGTGGCTGCTTGGGCCAGTATGACTTTAGTTTGATTTCCATGAGCAGCATAAACTAATCTCACTTGCAAAACCTGTATTAAATTGTTTATATTTTGTTTAAAACAAAAGCTCAACTATATTGAACTAATCACATTAGCTCCAGAATATAATATAAAGAAAAATATACCACTGTTTGTTTCACTGGTATTTCTAGAACAACGTAAAATAAAACCTCTTGATGTCCTTGATAGATCATGCATTTTATGTGTTTTATCTAGCTTTAGCAATGTAGTTTTGCTGAGCAAACAGTAACTCACCAAGGGCTTGATCCGGTATTCTCTGCACACTCAAAATCCTCAATGGAGTCAAAGGGAGTTTTGGATGCATGTGAAATTCTGGACAGAATCTCTAGAAGTTTCTAGTGCCTCGCTAGTCTTAAGGTGAAATCCTGGCCGTACTAATGTCAATGGCAAAGACCCCGTTGACTTCAATGAGGCAAGGATGTCATCCTTAGATTTTGTGTGTGTCTTGTAGTGTAACTGTTGCCTGTATTTTCTTTTGGTGGTATGTATTATGTTATATGTATGCCTCTCTGCAGTATTGGTCTAATTCTACTTCCATGGAAGTTAATTTACCATTTACTTCAGCGGGAGCAGAGTTAGGTGAACTCTTGAGTGCTTCTGAAAATCCCACTATTTGTCCCTTCCAGCCCTGGATAGGATGACACTTGATACAGAGTGGGGGGAAGGTGTCAGATCAGCTGCTCAGGGAAACTGCAAAATGCTTCTTTGTGAACTGGTGTGTAGCTGATATCTGCCATTGGCCAGATTGCACAAGGGAAAGGAAGGGAAGAGGGCGCAAGAAGCTTCCTCTCCCACCTTGTTCTTCTGGGCCAAGGCCAGCCAAAACATAGCTGCGGATCAACACCACTGCTCCATAACAGTAGCAACAACAGCATTTCCAAACGATGAGGGCAGAATGAGGCTGAGAGAAGGCTTCACCTTCTGCCAATGCTCTGAACTAGTGAGCAGAGCTGACCATATGTATTGGGGAATGCATACGGCACCATGCGCTCCCACAGGGGCCCTTAGGGTGAGTCACCTCAAATCACTCCTGGGAGCTCCTGCTCCTGTACACCCCCTCCACATTTTCTTCAAGCATGGACTATATTTATTTACAGCATGCGCTGTACTGTGGGATTTAAACTGTAATCTACCCCTATGAATTCTGACCCATATTTCTGTTTTATTACAGTTCAATACAATTTAAAAAACCCTAAACCCTAAAACAGTGTTAAGTACAAGAAATCAGAAATAAATCCAATGCTATTTATACCTTAAAATATTTTCCAGACAGTTTTATAGTTTTTACATCAAGGTCTCAAGTTGTTGCATTAGAGGTTTGGAAAGAAACTGTCCCAATGATCTTATTTAATGCTCAGGGTATTATTAATATATTAAATCAATTAATTATTACTTATTTAGTATTACTAATACAAATGATAACTAGAAGTTTATATATGCAGCATTTCTACATATGGTGAAGTCAGGAGGATGTTATTTCATAATACTGAAATAATATGTACATACTGTGGTCTAGTTATATTTACATAGTGTAAATGAATGTGTATGTACTAATATGTACAAAGTATATACTTGTTCCTGAACATACATATACATGGGTACCAAAACGCTGTTTTTAAAAATTGCTAATTATCAACCAGCAGAGTAGCAAGTTAGTAGCTTGTTGTTCAGTTAGATGGGACTTTGGGATTCAGAGACTTGAATTCATAGACTTTGTCCTGAATGTGCAAACTGCATGGCATGCAGGTGATGTGCTTAGTCATGAGGGAAGGGGGTGGATTATGCATGTCTACAAAGTATCACCTGTTAGTTGATTCCAGAAATTCATGAATTGGATTTTGCAGTAGCTGCTTATCTTCCCTTTTTAAGAAGCAGTTATTTTGCTATTATAGCCAATGCCAGTGAAACAGCAGAGTAAAAATAGATACATGCAGGCAATAGATACATAGATGTTATGGAAATGGGTGCTTTAATAATGCTTATTTTTCTGTGTAGTGAGGTACAGTAGAGACGAAGCCCTAACTTTCTTTTTTCTTTGTATTTTTATTCATACACTAGAATCCATTACTGTTGTAAAAACAAACAAATAAAGCAAATATGCTACGTACAAAAAGCATCATCTGTAAATTAAAGTTTCTGCTTAGTCATCCCACTGTTTCACTGTGCTCCCCGTTCCTTTATATCTACCAGTGAACTCTTTTCAGAATTTTAGAGCATAAGATCATTGGAGTAGGCACTGTCTTTTCATCTGTGTGTGCACAGTGCCTCACCCAACGGGCCCTGATCCTTGATGAATTGCACTTGTGCCTGGTGGCATCAAGTAACAAAGAATTAATAATCATAAATATGTAGTTCGCTTTCAAAAATTTTAAATTTGGGGAAATATATTGTTTTGTGTGGTTCTTTTAATGGATTTTAGAACTGGTTAATAACTGGGCTGTAGAACATATTGGGAAAAAAAAGGGAGATAAAGATTACGAGCCCAATCCTGCAGTGCTGACTTCTGTGAAAGCTTTGCAAATGCAAAAACTGCAAATCAGGCCCTAAATGTAGCTAATTCCTTGCTAAATACTCTGTTGTTAATAGGGTTGCCAACAGACCTTTATTTCAAGGGATGTCCCTTATTTTTTCATCTCTGTACAACCATATTGGGAGTTGCTGAGTGCTGCAAAAAGCAGCAAGAAATATCCCTGGCAAATGTAGGTGAGTACTGCTTATTAATTATTTCTTAATAATAATAATAATAATAATAATAATTGGGAGGCATGGTGGGAGGTGGTGCTAAGTAAACAGTCCCTTACTTTTTGAAATACAATGTTGGCAACCCTCTCTAGTACAGATTTAGGGTTAGATTGCCTCTGCACCTCAGATATATGCAGAGGGACTACATTGTAGCAGAAGCCTGGAGGAATTCTGGGGCTCTGGAGGACCACTTGCTGCAACAGAAACTCAGCTACCCTTTAAATAGGTACCATATGCATTTCCCCCTCCAACCAGCAGAGAGTGGACCACATCCCCATCCCTTCCATTCTTTTTGAAGACACTTGTGCTCTCAGTAGCACAAACTTCAAAGATACACATATTATTATTGGCACCTGACAGGGCACAACTGGTATAAGGGCAGTCATACTTCATATTTAGAAACAGCAATTTAAAAAAAAACCACTTAGTTAAAAGAAAAATAAAGGATATCAGTCAGTACAGGAATCAATATCAGTCCCTGCTACTGTGATTCTTATTAATGTTGATCCAAATCCTGTGGTCCTTAATCAATTTTCATTCAGTCTTCAAAACCCACAATGAATCCAAAGAAATTTTCTTGAGTAAGAACATAGTGAAAATTGAGTAAAGACAATCCTGAGGGCCTGTTAATAGAAGCCACATGCAGGAATCCCCTTGATATTTCTGGGGGTGTAGTTATATAGGACTAATCTCAACACTGATTTTTCTACTACTTAGTGATTTGTTGCTGCTTTTTTTTTTAAATACACAGAAAATTAACTGAAACATTCAAAACAATTGCAATAAAATGACTGAAGTATAAGAACATCCTGTAAAAAATATCAGCATAATAAATAAATAAAAAATTATCAGAATTCATCATCACTTATAATATTACATTGGGGATCAAACTGCTTTTAATAAGCCTATTATTGACTCACTTTAAATATTAAACTAGTGGGAACATCATAAGAACACAGCAAAATAAATTGCTTGAAAAGAAAATGGAAAGCATTATGCTCATGACACCTCAAAGATTTGGCTTGGAGAATCCTGCGAGTATTTAAGATTTTTAAACTGGTTAATTTAGATAGTGTTCATATGCTTTTTGTGCTTGTTTTCCATGAATATTCTATAGAAGTGTTTTAGTGCAGAAACATATGTGGATATAGTAAACTTAAGCAAATACTGGAGAATTTTCATAGAAAGTGAATTTCAAATCCATAGTCTTGAGTAGCTGCACTGGAAGCCTGGTTTATGCTCACCACAACAGGTAACAGAAAGAAAATCTTGCGACCTATGTATCATTCAAAAGTAATTAAAGCCACTCAAATTTCAAATACCAAATATCTAAAACTAATTACTGACAACTAATACAGAACAAGAAATAGTTTGTGAAATTATTCTGAATTTTTTTGAATAGCCAATACTTTCGAAAATATCAAAAAGGTGCTCTCAGAGAATTCCAAAACATAAAGAGACAAAAATCATTAAGTAAATTATTTCCTGTGAATAATTTGCCCAGCTTTGTACAAAACAATTTTGCTTCTACTTATAAACTATTTCTTGCTTTACTGATTAAACTGTTGGTTAAAATCATTCTAGTTCTCACTGCTATAGAAATACATTTATATTAACATCAACTGAACTGGACCTGAATTTATGAGCTGCTGTATAGAAACAAAAAGAAAAGTCAAGTAGAAAAAAAATCAGATTTATTCAGCAATAATGTCAGTATCATAAAGAAAAAGTTAAAAACTGAAGCTATAATATTGATCGACTTTACCATTTTGTAGGCTTTTGTTGTGGTGTTTTAGTATATAAAATACCTACTTAAATTGGAGGAGAATAATTCTTTATGGAAACAACATGCTATGACAAACTTTTCATGGGTACACTGATATCTGGTACAGAGCAATATGCTTTTCAGATCAGGTATTATCAAGTAATAAATAGATGCTGTCTACTAGGGCTACTCACAGGAATATATAAAAATATGTCACAAACACAAATGGATAAGTCCACACCCTCAGTTTTAAATATGTCTGGGTAATTATAATTGATCCTTTTAATTTAAGTTAACTTCAATATAACAAGACTATTAAATTAGGAGTCCAAGGTACATAAAATTGATAATTTCCTGATAACTTCCTGAGCTTATCTCCAAAAGGCTACAGATAGATATCAGTCCAATGTTATAATATGATGTTATAATAATATTATCACAGCATTGTATCATGTGCATATACTGTCTCAAAGTTACAACACTACAGGAACTTGCAATCCCCAGCTGTAGAATACGCTGGAGAGAAATGAACCAGGAAGATTAAAAAACACTCCTGCAAACCTGGAGCATGCCACCAACACACAATATATTTCAACATAGAATTTCTGCGGTGGCATAACTAAACTCAGGACTCCCTGACTTTTCTTGGTTGAGAAGTCAAAAAGAAAATGATGCTTTTCATTCATGATCAGATTAACCAGGTGAGTAACACTCCCTTGCCATCTCCCCTCTCCACATGTACCAATGGACATAGCCACCTGTAAATATCACAGAGTACCAATGGGCGCAGTTAACTGTCTAGCTCCATCAATATAATATATATAGCACCAATGGACATACATCCTCTTATGTATTCCACAATCCCCACACAGTTCCCATGAACAGTCCCCCTTCCTATCCCTAATCCACTTTACATAGGCCACATGAGATACAATCCCCTCCAGTATAATCCAGCTCTCCAACATACAGTACCTAGGAGCTACCTATGCTGCTAACTTCACAGACCACCCATAGGTAAAGCCCTCTGTGTACCTCACTGCCCCTAGATACCCCCAAGGACGCAGCTCACCCTGGAGCTCCCATGAACAGAGTTCTTCATTCCCACCCCCCACCAAGCCCTATGGGAACAGCCCCCTGCCCACAGAGCCCCCATGAGCATTAGCCCCATCCTCTCTCACTCAGCCCTCGCCACCATGCCCACAGCCCCGGACTCCACGAAGCCTCCCCCGTCATCAAGAGTCCCCTGCCTGCCACCACAATGATCCCCCCAGGAGCGCAGCCCTCCTTTCTGCCCCAATGGATAACGCTGCCCTCCACAGGCATAGCCTTCACCCCCCGTCTTTCCCCACCTCCAGCAGATCCTTCTTTCTCCCCCGGGGTACAGCTCCCCCGCGCCTGCCTACCTCTACTCTCTCATAGATCCTGACGGGCGCAGCCCCCTGTCTGCTCCTGCCCCCCACATCGCCCTCCCTGCCCCAGAGAGCCCCCTCTGTCCCTGCCGCGCGGGAGACGGTCCTCGCCGCAGCTCACACACTGACCTGGCGCTGTCAAGGCTCAGCAGGAGAAACTGTTCTCTTCTAGTGGGATAAACTCCACCGCCCGGCCCGTCTCCTCCTGACGGGCACCGCCTCCCCGCTCGGCAGGCACCGCCTCCCCACCCTGCAGTCGGCCCTCAGTCAGAGCCGAGGCGCCAGGCCTTGAGCAGCGGTGGGGCCGCTCGCGGCAGTTGCAGCGGCGTGGGCTGTTGGTCCTGGGCGTTGGAGCATTGGCGGGAAACGGGGCACCCCGAGGGGGATGGGCGGAGAAAGGCCTGGGACAGAGTAGGGCATGAGGTGAAGAGAATATGGCATACAGGAGGCGGGGGGAGGGAGTGGCATGGAAAGGAATGGGGCATGCAGAGAGCACGTAGGGAGTTGCTTCTCTTTCCTCTCACCCCGTTTCCACATGCTGAGGGAAGTCCTGTCCCTGCAATCTAGTTAGTTTTAGTGCAAATGTGTAAGTGAAGAGATATTTTGGCCCATAAAGTCTCTGAAGTGGAGTTTGAAATCTGAACCCTGCTGGTCTTTTCTGAAATGTAACTGACAATGCAGATTTTCTGGCTGTTCAAAAATCAATACCCACTTTTCACTGCTGCATGGAGTTTCTGGTTTTGCCACCTCAGGTCAGTCTGTATCCTACCCTGACAGTGGGATTAGAGAGTTCCCTGAAAAGTGATGAAAGTGCATCAAATTTTTATCCCTTCCCCCTTCCCCTTTTTATTTTTTGTTACAGGGTATTCCTTTCCCACAGGAATGCAGAAGCCTAGGAATGGCCTCAGAGTAGATGTAGGACTACATTCAATAGGCTCAAGACAGCAAGTTCAAACAGGCATGCCATCTCTTTCCATTCCACCTTTACTGCTTTTGGCAAGCAGTTAGATGGGAAAGAAAGTTACAAGATATGCTTTTAGAGAGTTATGTTGTAGTTCAAAATGCCCTGGGATCCAATGGTTTCTTTCTGAAACCCTTGATCACTTGGACATCACTAGGAGATTCCAGGTGATCCTTCAGCATGCCTCATTATAGTTCTTAGTCATCAGGTGTCTTAAAGGGGATTCTACATTTGCTTTATTATTTGCACACATAAGTCAATTTATAGGTTAGAGTTGAATAGACCTGAATACCTGACCTATCTGTAGACAATACCAGGGCCTACAGCTTTTTGTTTATGAGAACAGTCTTTCTATGTGTAGAGGCTTAAAGCAGTGTGTTAAAAATATGAGAATTATCTATCTGCATAGGCTTGAAGAGGTTGTTAATTTG
Source organism: Emydura macquarii macquarii (assembly GCF_026122565.2). NCBI lineage: Eukaryota > Metazoa > Chordata > Testudines > Chelidae > Emydura > Emydura macquarii. The sequence continues at coordinate 1,160,308 of NW_027131105.1, read as the reverse complement.
GTCCTTGAACCATGCACTGTCACTAGCACATTTTTTGGCCCATCAGATTGAAGATCTGTGGTGTAGCAATATTTTGTTTTTACTTCATTTTTCCTTTTGTTTTCCCTGTGTATATTATTATTTTATATTTTTATGCCACATTAGTGCCAAATGGCCTTAATGAAGAGTGAAGGGCCTTTGTGCTAGGCATAATAGAAACACACAAACAGTCTCTGCACCAGAGAGCTCACAATTTAGGATTATGACAAGATGCTATAAGTGAATAAGCAGACAATTGTGGAAAGTGTAGGGATTAATGTAACAGTACAAATGGGTGCATTTGCATAAATTAATAATTTCTGTGGTACTACAGTCAAATCACATACAAAGTAACAGTTTATGCTCATTTTTTTTCAGATTTATACTCCCAAAGGAGCAGTTTGTGGAGTGAATACATTACTTCAGGAGGTAGGACTCACAAGTTCCATTCCTACCTCTGAAATTACCTTGCTGTGCGACCTTATGTAAATCATACAGGGTCACCTTTACAGAATAATTCAGCAACTATTTGGGCGCTTAAATGAAATGTGCAGATTTTCAAAAGTTCTCTGCACCCAGCAGTTCCTGTGCTTCTTTTTGCCTGATGTGTCACTGGCAAAATTAAAAATGTTCTCAGTGGGAGTTGCTGGGCTGAGCACTTTTGAAAATCTGTCCATTAACGTGCACATTTTTTTTTAATTGTACACACAGACTAACAGCCCACCTCATATTTGGGTTGTCAATTATGTACATGTAATTAGGAATATGTATCTACAACTATCTGTATAGGGCTCTAACAAATATACAACCAAATTATAAAAACAATAAACTTTCAGGATTTAGTTCATCTGCAAGAGCAAACTGCAGGCATATCCAACTCCTGTTCAGAATGAGTCCAGAGAAATCAACCCACCAGAGCGCTCAGTAGAATATTCAGTTGCAAGTGTTATGTCATTAGAACAAACTCATTCTTTGTATCATCCCTTTTAAAACACAGAAGTGCTTATTATCATTGGTTTATGTTCTGAGGGCAGGACATTGTCACCTAATAACTACTGGCAGCAATTTGGTTTTTCTTTATAAGTGTAGTTTTATGGAGTCATAGATTTAAAGGCCAGAAGGAACCAACAGATAATCTAGTCTGACCTATACAACAGAGGCTACAGAATTTCACCTACTTACTGCTATATTGAGCCCAATAACTTGTGTTTGACTAAAGCGTATCTTCCAGAAAAGTATCCAGTCTTGATTTCAAGACATCAAGGGATGATGAGTCCACCAGTTGCCTGGGTAGTTTGTTGCAATGGTTAATCGCCCTCATTGTAAAAAAAACCAAAACTTTATTTCTAATTTTAATTTGTCTGGCTTGGTTGGTCAAGAAAAGCTTGAGTTTTTACTTATGCAGCTAGTAACTGTATAGGCCAGGCATTTCCTATTGAAAGATGACAGTGATTTGGCTACCACTTTATATGCATATTTTGTATAATTCTTGTATTTTTTAGATTAAGAATTGAATGATCATGGACAAGTCATTTCATCACTCAATGTCTGTATTTCCTTTCCATCTTTTGTCTGTTTTGTCTAGATTATAAAATTTTTGGTGGCAGAGACTGTCTCATACTAGATGTATGTAAAGACTGGGGCATAGAGACACTACTGTAATATAAATAAAATGAGATTTTGGGCCCAATTCCCACTGAAATTTTACCATTAACTGCAAAGGAAGCAGGAAAAGACCTTTTGTCAGCAAGGCTGATTTTGAAATTAGATGGTAACTAGCTTCCATACAGAGATCTGTTTTACTTTGTTTGCTATTGACAAAAGTTTATAGGATGTAAAAGTTGTAGGCATCTGCAGGATATTTGAAATAGAAGGGTTTCCATTTTTCATGTAAGAGAACTGCAGTTCATATTGATCTTCAGTAATTCCATTTGATGATTGAAAGAGGAAGTGATTGTTTTCTTTATTGGGTCTAAATCAATTGTTTTTAATAATTAAAAAGCAGATTTTTATAGCCTTACACTGAATATATCATATGCAATAAATAGTCCCACTGAAATAAATTAGACTACTTGTGGACAAGATTTTACTGCCCAAGCTTTTATAGTTTGGTTTAAGATTTGAAGTCACTTTGAAGATTACTATATTTTTCTTAGTTTTAGAATAATATATGTAATAATGAGTCTCGGTGTCTTGTGATCTAGTGATTCCTAGAACTGGCTTGAAAAAGATTAGAAATCTTATAAAGGTGCAAGATTTATACTTTTTCCTTTATCTGTAAATATTCTAACTTCAATTAATATTTATTTAGATTTTTTCCATTGTGTTTATGCATAAAGTCTCTAGGTGCATAAAAGTTTAAAACCACAAATCACACCTCTATATTCTGGAAAGGATGGAAAATTATCTAGCCAATCTTTCAGTATCTAGGGGACAATCTTATACTCCAGCAGTCCAACTATAAATCTAGCAGTCAAAAGAGGTTTTGGCTGTGGAAAATATGTTGATCTTAAAGTAAAGGGGTTTACTTTAAATATGCCAAGCAGCTACTGTATGGCTGTATTTGTTACAATAACAATATTACAGTATCTATATTGCTTCTTGCTGTTGCGGGAAACATATATTGATCAGAGAAAATAAAATAATGAAGCCTTTCTAGAATAGCCTTCTTCTTGACGTTTTCATCTGCTTATTTGATGTTAACAATTGATGATGGAATATTTTAGAATAATCTGTCTTATTGCCAACTTTTTGTCTGCAGAGAAAATAACTTGTTTGTAAAAAGAGTTGTCATCTAGTTTATTTACTCCATCTTTCCTTCTTTGACTTTTGTGTACTGTTCATATTTGCTTCCATTAAAAGGAAATCTGATGTGCATTAGAGCTTTAAAGAGATAGGAAATTAATCCCATGGAATAGGGCAAATTTCCTTAAAATGTCGATATGGGATTCTGGTCCTTGTTATGTGTTCAGATTTTCTCTTTAGAGGCCACACTACCAATATTGTCAACATTCCTGTCCTCTGGAATCTGGAACCAGCAGAAGCAATAAAAATAGGTATGATGTATGTTTAGTATATATACCTTTAGAGCTGACCAAAACAAGAATGTTTTATCTAAAAGTGATCCTCCTGCCCTGAACTTTCAGGTTTGGATAAAACGAGACCAAAATTCAAACCCTCCCTGGCTTTATTTTTATGAAACTACACCAGTTTGTCTATCTCTAATAATAGCATAATAATCTGTGTGTCACCTCTGTTCCCTCTTCCTATCTAGACTTCTTTTTCTTTTACTCTTGGAGGCAACAGTGGTCCCTCTAGAACTGTAGTCTAGTTCTCTTGTCATTGGATGTCATCTTTGTCTCTCTAAAACTATTTTTTTTTGCTTGCTTCCATGTACGATATATCTAGTCTGACCACCTATGCCCATCTCATACACTCCATATTTGCAAAGTTATGGAATCCATTGTAGTAAGGGAATGTGGTGAAAACTGCACACTACTGTCTACCAGGCAACTGTATCTTTCAAGCAATCACTTTAACATATTCTTAAAGATTCCACTGCTATTACATTGTCCTTCACTTAAAACTATCAGTGTTTGCTGGTCCTTGGATGGTCAGGTTGAGACAGATTTTTTACTGCATTGTGTTGTCTTTTTGAAAATTAAGATCACGTTGACATTTGTAAAGATTTAGAATTCTTAAATGAGTAACTGCAGGAACCAGGACTTAGTTCTATGCCAGCATCAAGAAGGAAGATGGTCTTGTGGTTAAAGCAGTGATACTCAGACTGAGACTTGTGAGCCACTTGTGGCTTTTTAATGTGTCTCTTGTGGCTCTTTGCAGCACATGACATTAAAACATTGTATGATTGGTTAATAATTAAATCCAAGTTATTAACCAATCAGGATGCTTTTACTGTGTTAATAACCAGTTAAATTATCAGCTTGCACTAAGTTATTAACTTATTTGTTGTGAGAATTTAGATACACACACACACAGATATATAAAACTATAGTAAATGAAATACTAATTCACACTTTTGGGTAATGCTGATCGCTAATTTGGCTTCTAAGCTACTGAGGTCTGAGTATCATGGGATTGGAGGCTGAGAGATCTGGGTTTTATTTCTGATTGTGCCACAGACTTCCAGTGGGTAAGTCACTTAACTCTGTCTCATTTTCCTCATCTGTAAAATGTAGCTAATAGTTCTATTTACGGGTAAGGGTGAAAGCATTTTACAAATACACATATAGCCTCTGATGGAAGTTCATGTATAATTACAAGATATTATAATGAAAGGGCCAAAATAATGGTGCTGCTTATTCAGTTTTAAGGTAGTTTGCTATTCATTCCGAGCAACTAAAATTTGTAAGGGTTTTTGTTTGCAGAGTCAAAATAACTTCTTGAAAAAGAAAATCTAGTTCTCTTTGTAAGAGTGTGAAGAAGGCTGTTCCATGACATTTACTCCCTGCTAATTGTTGCAAAGAATTTAATTTTTTTCATCACTGTTTGTTTTGGAGGACTGTTCTGAAGTCTCTTGGTGCTCCCATTTCCTGTAACCTTTGTCCTGTTTGATAGTTTTTATACATTGTTATGATAGAATTAATGAGAAATACTATTTTTAAAATCCCTACTTTTGCATATTTTACTTCAATCTCCCATGTGCCCTGGGATGTAAAAAATAGTGTATGTCAGCTAAATGGCAGTTCTATAAATGTACTTGTAACCTATAAATCCCAGTGAAAGTGCTGGAGTTGGGATGGCACACACTATGGCATGAAGGATTATGTTTTCCAGCATTTCAATTATTGTGCCATGCCTCCCAGGCTGGTATATTACAACTGCACTTTCTACTACTGAGAGAAACTACTGAGAGTTTTTAAAACACTAAAAAAACTGACACTGAAATATTTGCCTTTCTGGTTTTGTTTAAAAAAAAAAAAAGAGGGGGGGGGGGGATGGTTATGGCGGAAATCCCCACTTTCCGTTAGCTTTTTAGCTAACTTTTTTGTAACTTTTAGGTCAATCAATATTTTAAAAACATAAATACTTATTTAATCTCTCTATAGGTTTATACACTGAGGTAAACCATTTTAAAAACTTTAAATTTTTAATATTTAATTTATAATGATCTTCCACATAATTATATGCACTAAAATTTAATTATTAGGCAATCAGAAAACGGACAACATTGAGCAGATCAAATATGTTTAATAATTATTCCTACCAAAATAGCTTAATTAGCGTCTGTACTGCAGTTGTGTCCCTAAATTTTCAGCCTCTAGCCTGCTGCCAAATTTTGGAGAAGAGTCAAAATCAAAATCAGAGTGCTCTGTACTGTTAGCTGCAAAAGAATTATCATAGTTCTAAAAATCCTGCATTTATATTGTTTAGTACTATTATCTCTGCAGGATTGTACTGCAATAAAAAAAAACTAGAATCACCAGGAAAAGCAGCATCAAACTAAAATTTAACCGTATCATGCTGCCCGTTTAAGCCACTGGTGTGTGTGTTTCAGATCTCTTTTGTGCTCAGTCCACTGAAGTTATTAGTATGTGACAACTCCACCTAGAAACATTTGGCTCTTTAGGTCAAGCTGTAGCAGCAGCTCATACTTTTAGCTCTGGAGTCCCTTGTTGAATCTCTGCTGTGCCAGCCAAGATAGCAGTCATCAGCTGTTCTCATTTGCTCATCTATGCAAATTCCAACAAATTATACTTGCACAAACCCTGATACTGCAAACACTTACGCACATGATGCACATAGTAGTCCAACATGGGACTACTCAGGGTAGTTTGCAGGATTGGGCCACAAAGAGCAAGCGTTAGTTGACTTCATTGTAAATGTACACAGATGCTAAGCCCGTGGATTCACTAAGGCCTCAGATTTCTGAATCAATTTCTGAATCAATTGTTCACTATTCTCTGTTATTGATTGTGGTTGAATCTTCAACAAAGACAGATATAATGATCTTACATATCATTTAGCTGATTTAAGAATCACCATTTTTATTCTGTACAGATCATTGAAATTTGTTTTACTGTAATTCAAGAAATTAAAATTTGGTCAGGGTATCCAGTCTGAAATAGACATTAGGTCAAATTCTTCTTCTTTTACTGACATAACAGTCTGGTTGACTTTTCAGCTGCTCATATGGGTTGGCTCTCTGTTGATCTTACAGCAAATAATCTTTTTATATTTTATCTTAAGCACCTTTCTTAAAAATAAAGTTGTTAGCCAATTTTCAGTCTCCACTAGCCACCGGGGGATATTACGTAACTTTAACAGTGACTCAGGGGCTATTTTAGGAGAAAAATATTACAATAATTTGCAGGAAATAACCCTTTTGTTCCAAAACAGCTGTCATTGAACACCATTATATCTACAACAATTAAAATTATCTTTGGTAACTTTTAGTATTTGGCACTGCTCCATTATTGTTCAGTTAAATATTTTTCAAATATGTTAGGACCTTTGCCCACTGTGTTCTTGCAAACCCACATTGTCAATACAGAAGCCACTTCTCACTTTTGTGACATAACAATCTCTCTTATGGAAGAGCTTATGTGATGTCTTACATGAAGACAAAATGCAAGGTCCAAGAAGTTTATTAGAACTGCATCAGAAAGTCTATAAGGTAATAACAAAAAAAATTCATAACCGAGGCTTTACTTTTTAATGTGGAGTGGAGTAGAGAACAACAAAAAAGGTAGCTGAAAGCACAAACCAATATTTAAAGTACATTAGGAAACATTCACAGACATCCTGATGAATTTAAATAGATGGTTGGAACAGAAATGGAGGAAAAAATAACATTGGGACAGGAATAAAACAAAAAGCAGCCAAAAACTTGTCTTGCTCATTTAGGACACAAATAATCACTGCTAAGGAATTATTTGTTACTTAAAAAGTTGAACTTATGCAAAAAAGATTGTTTGGAGGGATGTTGCTGTTGGGCTCTTGGACTTTAATCCTCATCAAATATTAATTGTATGTTCATCAGCACAGCGATTTGGACTTCATACTTGTCTGTAATGCACCTAGCACGCTATTGCTGTCACATAAATAGCAATATTAGTGTTTTGAAAAGTCAGCGTTATCCTGATTTCCCATATTCAATATCATTATGTATTATTTGTATTGTGGTGGTGCCTATGAGCACCACTCATAGACCAGCATTAGATTGTGCTAGGTGCTGTATGAACACAGAGCAAAAGGATGATATTTGACAGTTGCTGGCTGGCTGGCACTTTAAGGGAAAAGGACAGCCCACTGGCAGAGAGCCCGGAGGAAGACTGGGAATAAGGATCCAACCTGGAGAGAACTAGACAGAGGGGAGAGAATTCCATGGAAGAAGCCCTGAGGATCTGTGGCTTGGGTAGAAGCCAAGCTTTCAGGGAGAAAATCTGTAGGGCCAGCACTCTGAGTGAATGGGGTGGAAGGGCAGCACAAGAGGTGTGGAAGACCCTTTTGTTTTATGTTCTTTAGACTAGGAACAGCTTGATAAATTGTCCCTGAGAGAAGGTAGGCAAGCAAGTCTATTGTCAGGACTAAGAAGGAAACAGACAGACCCACTTCTGCATTGTGCCACATCGGGTTACAAGAGGAAATGGGGGACGTGCTGCCACAGTGTCCTAAAGAACTTACAATTTTATGTGGCCTGAAAATGCTTTATCGATAACATATTCTGCATATTTGATTTGTGCAAGGTCATATATACACTTATGAGTTAATATGAAAATTCCCCATTTTAATGTTGAAGTCTTCACACAAAACATATATTATGAGATGCTATCAGTGTATAGCAAACATCTCCTTTCTATATAGGCGGATGCTCTGAACTTTTTAAGTTGTAAGGCTTACTTCACACAATGTGGATTATTCTGTAATGAATAATGAAGCAATCTTGGGAGTAGAGACGTGAAATCATTGCCAGTGTTGTCTCAAGATTGAGATATGCCATGCATTTTATAGATAAATGCAGTTTTTAAAGAATAAGCAGTGAAAAAAATAATCTGCTGGCCTTCTGTTATGAGAGATTGAAGTAATTTTAACTTGTGCTCCCATGGTGTGTGTTTTTGAATATGTGAAATTTGGGCTAGATCATCCATTTTTATGCATTTCTTTTCCTCTGAGTGGATTTTACATAGAGCACAATACTGTGCTTCTCAACCGATTGGTTCACAGATGAAGAATACAGGCTGCTAAAATATGGAAACCAGGAGTAGAACACTGGGACAGAAAATCTGATTGAACTGGGAAATTATGAATACAATATTATGCAAAACATTTTAAAGCATTTAACTTTTCTCTGAAAAGTTGGCTTTGTCAAAAATGGTGTAAAAGGGCCCCATATTTATTGGGTCTCATTTATTTCAGGGCAAATTTGTTCAATTAATAAGTATCCACATTCACTAATTTATTTCTAGTGTATAAATCTGGCCACAATAGCTCCTTTACAAGTATTTCCTCTAAAGAATCATCATAGAAAATTCAGCCTTCATTACAAATCAGTGTGGCAAAAATAGTTTTTATCATTGTAATTTAGCTAACTAAGCATATTTAATACTATAACATCTTTTTTCAGAAATAGTGTAACAGTAGTTGTAGAAGATAAGCCTACTGACTTTAGTTCTGGCCTGATTCTCCAGTGTTTGCACGTTGGGTGGTCATTTCCACCTGTTGCTGTTGAAAATTAGTACAGCTTGAATGTGAAACACCACCTTAGATGTGAGTGAAGAGTTCTGATTTGTTAGCATTTTACCCTTAATTTGTACAGGTGGAAATGACAACACAAGTTTCAAGGCAGTGGGGAATCATGCATAACATATTTACTCCCAGAAATGGATGGGTTGCTACTGAAAGAATATGGGAACAGCAACCAAGAAGCTGTATCGAAAAGAAAATGTCATTTGAATCATATTTTAGACTTCATAGCTCAGAGAACTTTTTCTTCCAAGACATCTGATTGTTGCAAACAGAATAGAAAGCTCATCCAAGTTGCAGTATTGTTCAGTTGGGTAAAACCTTAACAAAAGAGCCACCCTCTGAGGTTTGAAAATTAAAACCCAGAGGGCAGGGTTATTCCATGATTTTTAGCTTTCACTGTGATCAGTGTGGCAAAAACAGTTTACTAAGGCAACTTCACTAGTGAAGCATATGTCAGGCAGGTTAGCAAATATGCAAAAAAGAGTTAATACTCTAAACTCTGTTCTTCTTGATCAGATTATTAAAATGACTAATTTTACTTCAGCATTCGCTCTTCCATTGTTCCATAAAGAGAATTAGGATACATCTATTCTCAAATATAGCCCCAAACTCCTTCCATTCTGTTTTCCCTGTCTTTAGTTTCCTGTTTATTCATGAAACAGCTCCAGGTTCTCTTTTTCTAGAGTCCTTTCCACACATAAATACACCTAATTTCCCTAGTCTTTCTTGGTTAGTAACCTACTTGATTCTATTAGCGTAGAACATTTTTATGTCAGCTTTTTCTGTTATTTAATATTTCCACTTATATCCTCATGTCTGTGAGATTTCTTTTGGTCTGATTCATTCAACTTAGTTTCTAAGGCTCACAAACCTTATTTTAAATCAGCATTCATCATTTACGGGGAAACTTCTTTTAAAAACATATTTTATTAGCTGGTAGTGTTTTCTGAAGCAGAGTCCACGCTACTGTATTTTCCAGCTATGACAGTTTGCTTCTGTGCATGAACCTCAAGATCACTTAATGTGAGGGACGGACAATGATCTTTAGTCACCAGGTAGCTGGGAGTAGGGTTGGCGTGGCTCTAATTAGAACAAAATAAACTGAACAACCCTGAGATCTGGGAGTATGACAGTATTCCTGTCTATTTACAGTGGAAATAAATCTTAAATTCACTCTCTCTGATTGCATCGTGCTTTATTGTGTATAGTTCATAATGATCATCTAAACTTGTTTCCACAAGAAGTATACACATATATAAAAAGCCTGTCTTTTCACACTAATCTCTGTGTTAGACCCATAGATAACTCTTCTCTAGCTTAAATATTATTGGTTTATGGCTACCCTATTTTTCTTGGCATTTTACTGTTTTTCCATATGCTGGTTTTCTTCCTATCATGCAATTCCTTAACCTCAGACAAAAACTACTCTACTGTGGAAGCTCTCCCTTTAAATAGATTATAATTTTTTCCTATATTTAATCTGAAATATGTCCCTAGACCCTTATTTAAAGCAGAGAATTATGTTGGACAAAGCTTCCAATTTCCAGGAATCCCTGCTAAGTGTAACAAGTCCCAATATAGTTTTAGCATCTTTGTTTTGCTTAATTGGCATTGGCTCTTTTGAACAACTAGGGTTCAGCTAAAGAGAAACTATCAACCTGTTTACACCCCAATACTAAACCTGGGTCCTAAATATCTAGGCTTTTAAAAACCACTGCTTTACACATTAGCTTTTATTAAAAAGAGAATCACACCCCTCCTTCATGCACTCAGAGCAAAACAGGTCAAATCCCACTCTGTCATGTGCACACGTGATTGCTTTGGGAGTTGTGTGGTTGTTTAAGGGCAGAATTTGGATCAATGCATGCAGTTCCTGAATTAGCACTCCCTTCTACCATATAGTAGCCCAGGACTTCACACCAGGTCCAAATAGGAAGAGAATGCAGAGGTTCCACAAGTGCACAGCTGGGCTCCTGGGAGTCTGTTAGGAATCCTCAGTGAGCTGGCTTTCTGATGAGGAAACAAGAAAAGGGAAATATATTAAAACGTAGTAAATTAATAGCATGGGTGTGCGCATAAGGGGATTAGTCAGAGGTTTCCCATTATGGTGAGCAGTTTTTTTAGTTTTTTTTCTTCCTGACCCTGCTGTTTCATTATCTAGAATGGAAAAGATAAGCAGCAGGGACTTGGCATTGCCTTCATTCTTGCTCTGTGCACTGGACTGGCAGGGAATTTGGAGGACTTTTTGTTCTATATGCCATGTATATCTTGCAATAGTGATTGCAGAAAAATGAGAATATACCTTTAACAGACCCTGGAGCATTAGCCAAAAGTAGTTGCATTTTACCTTTCTAGATACTTCCTACAATTTGTTAGATACAGATTTTTACTTCACTTCCTGGTGTAGATTGTTGCTTTATGCCTTCAAAGTAGGGGTTTACCACAAATCTTAGCTAAAGAATAAAGGAAAGCCTTCCTTTTTTGAGGGTCTTTCACACTTATTGCTTAGGATTCAACAAAAAGAAGAAACCTATATTGTCTGAGTCCTGACTCATGAGTCCTTCCAATGCCTGTGGATTGATCAATCAAAAATTAAACAGAAATAACATGCTGTTTATAAGGGCTTGATGTGGGTGTATAACCCACAACAAGTTTAAGTACAGAGCTCCTGTTAACTTCCCTCTTTTTGGAGAACATTAGCCTTTTGCTTCTAAGCTCCTTGATTAAGAAATGAACTGCAGCTGCTGTAAGCGACTCAGGCTGCAGTACACTCTAGCTGTTCTTTCTCAGATGGATTCTTTGTAGTGAGGGAGATGAACTTCCTTGGGTTTTAGTTTCTTCTAGAACTTTGTTGTTTAGTTAGATAAGGCTTCTTATGACAGGAACCCTTTCAGAATAACAAATGTAGTTCCCCAACATCTCATTTGTCCCAATAACAAAAAGTGACTGTCTGAAAGGTGGAAAGCTAGCACTTAAAAAAAAATAATTCCTGCAAGAGCTCCAAGGAACAATAGTGGCAACAGGGTAGTTGCAGTTAATGTCAATCACCTTCTAACCAACCAATATGTCAGAGAGGACTGCTTTAAAGATGGGAAGAACTGCTTTTTGCTCCTTGGAAGGGAACTTTCCAAGGTATGTGTGCCTTTTATTGGTTTATTTTATGAGTGTTACAGAATAGACAACCCAAGACCGACTATCTGAGGAGGCTTTTCTTTAGCATTGGCTTTTAAACCGTTTTTATTCTTTTTTTATACAAAAATATGTCTTCTGTAGTTATGTGGAAAGAACTCTGGGTCTCAGATCTGTTATGTTATCCTGTTACTGGGAAATTGAGATGGGATGGAGACGTGGGAAAATATAGAAGGATCTGTGTTGTACATCCCCTGAGATGAGCATATTTCCCTGTTTCACTGATGTATTATTATGAAGAAATTGTTAAATACTAACAATATGCTCAGTGCTTTATGCAATGAATGGATAAATGATCCCTTTACATGATTTATTGAAGATACTTATTAGCCTTGCTATAATTAAGTTTTAAAACACTTCCCATAGTAACTCCCTCTTCCCCCTGCATGCATGCTCATAGCTTTCCAAAAAGTCACTGCTTTTTGGCTGAAATATCCATGCTTAGCCAGTGCTCAGGATGGAATTTCTTGAGAGTTTGAGCAAAATTATTTTAGCCACTCCTGGATTATGATAGACTTGAAAAAGTTACAATAGTCCCATTTTTAAAACTTTTTAGGTTTTTAGACACAATGCAGGAAAAATAGCTGAAGTTTGGTATTTAGCATGTGCATAGACCATGCTAAAGACTAGTGCTTTTACTGGGCTGGGCGCTGGGCAATTTCTTTCTGTGACATAAAAACAAGAGTATTTTTAAAAAATCCTGTGGTATCCTCACAAGTATAGTAATATTGATGTAGGCCCTGATTCTGTAAAATGTTATGTATGTGCTTAACTTTGCTACTGAGAGTAGCCTCACAACGGACTCACTCGTGATAGTAAACAGCGACGGAGTGTTTGTCTCAAGGCCTTCATTTATCTGTATTACATCACAAGATATATTTGCAATATCTGGCTACTTATTCCTTTCCCCAAAACTTTGTGTAGTCCTTGAGTAGAGCTTTTCCCTAGTTCATTGCCATAGGCTAAATAGACTGATATCTGCAATGGAAAAACATTAATAATTGTGAATTGGTCAGTTCCAAAGGAGAAAGTTGGTTGTTGTCAATACTTTTGCTTCCCACATTCCGAGACTGTATAGGTTTTTTTGGTTCCTCAGTCAAAATTGAGTCAGGGTGCAACCCATCTTGCTCTTAAAGACTAAAACATCCTTTGGTTGCTTGCTTTTTGTACAAACAAACAAAAAAGCAGCAGCTGGTGCTGACAACTACCAGCTTGATTTTAAGGCAAATAATCTGCCTCTTAGTTGTAAGGAAAAATGGGTAGCCAGAAAGTGACTGAAGTTCATGAGGTGAGAGAAGCAGTTACTCAATTTCTCTTTATATAAGGCTCAGTTATGTATTTGCCCAGTTTTGTAAGGGTACTTTGCACACCTGTTTCTATTCTCAACTAAAATGATCTTCCCAATTCCACTCCCTACCCCAACCTTCCCTATATCTATTAGTAGTCTTTAGACGTTATGTGAAGAGGTGGCTTTTTAGCCTTTGACATTTTATTAAAATATTAAAGATACCTCAGTCATGGGAAAGGGATTCCAGCTTCATTCTACCACCCACGTTGACTCCTACTTGGGCTCCCTGTTGATGTCTCAGGATACACCTACACTGCAAAAACAACCAAAAACAGAAACAACAAAAAACTTTGTGGCAGTGAATCTCAGAGTTTGGATCAATTGATTTGGGCTTACCGAGCTCATGCTATGGGGCTAAAAATAGCAGTGTAGCCATTGCTGCTTGGGCTGAAGCCTGGACTCTGAAACCCACCCCACTCACTGCGTTTCAGAGTTGGGGCTCCAGCCACAGTGAGAATGTCTACCCTGCTATTTTTAGCTCTGTAGCATGATCCCAAGTGAGTTGACCTGGACTCTGAGACTCGCTGTCCTGGTGTTTGTTTTTTTGTTTTTTCCCCCAGTGTAGATGTACCCCACCCTCCCCCATCAAATGGTGGGTCCAAGTAAAGTCCCCGAGCAGAGGCCTGTTTGAATAGTGAGAGAGTTTTTGTCTGGGGTAGTGTTGTGTGGGTATTGGGGTTGAATTAATAGACATGGCAATGGCTGACAAGAGACTGATATGTATGTTCTACTACTGGAATGCCAAGGATTAAATTTGCTAGCCAGATCGTAAGTGGTGATGAAGCCCAAAAGATATGATTTTTTCCTACCCCTCTCCCCCCCAATTTTTAAAACAATTTAAATAGGCCCATGTATTCAAGAACATTGTCTTGTTATAGGTATGACCAAAGCATGGCCAGCTGGTGGGATGATGTACTTGAAGAGAGTATAATTTAATTGGTTATTATGACCTGTAGACATGAGAAGCTCAGTCCTACTTAGTTTATCCAAGAGCAGATTAAGTTGTGACTCACCATGGTCTAGAAATATCTATGTGCGGAGACTATTTCCGATAGTAGAGGGCAAACAAAGGCACAGCAATTAATGGGTAGAAGCTGAAGAAAAATGCATGCTTTATTTCTAGTGTGAATGTAACAGTTATGGTAATTAACCATTGGAACAAGAGATCTAGAAATGTGGTGTATTCTCCATTACTTGAAGTCTTTAAATCAAAATTGGATGTCTTTCTAAATGATACGCTCTACTTTCAGAGGTTAAGGGCTTGATGCATCAATTAATGGGTAAGGTTCTGTTGCCTGTGTTATGCAGGAAATCAGACCAGATAATCATAATAATCCCTTGTGGCCTTAGAATATATAATGCACTTCTTCATGAGTTGGAATTTTGGTAATGGGTGACATCAAGCAATAATGTGCATTTGTCACTTTAGAAGAGGGGAGTTGTTCTGACAGTTTATTTACTGTAGTGTAAAGAATGTAATGGGCAGAAAGACACACTCTACTTTAAACTAATATCATCCCACTTCCTGGTTTTATTACTATATCCATCAATTTTCCCCTCTTTCAATCAATGATTTTGGAACATAAGTAAAGTATATCTTGTCCATCAATGAGTTTGTGTAGCTAATCTGTTCTCAACCTTTTTTGAATCATCCCCTCTTCCCAGATACAATAGCAAGAAGGATACTGCCACCCAGCATTGCTATTGTGTTTGAGGAGATACCAGACAGATTACTCAACATGCAAGTCAAATAGTATGATAAAAACACCCCATCTCTTTTTAAACAGAGTTGTTGTTTGCTCAGATCAGGGGTGCCATAAAGACTGCAAAAGTGGAGGGCAAGTGTCAGGTCACAACAACTCTCATTCATTTGGCTTGGCCATCCTGGAAAGGAGGCTGAGCCAAATGAGTGAGTGGTATTGTGACCTGGCACTTGCTTCCCATCCTGTACTATAATTACTGAGTTTTCAGAAGGCTCACTGTGTCGCTCTAGAAAGTTTGATGTACCCACCCTCTAAGTTAGACCCTCTGGTATTACTTATTCCCTATGTGGTATGTACTTCAGTTTTGTGATCAAAATCTGCACAAATTCCTTGTTTAATCTGAATTTCCTAAGTGTTTAGATTCAACCTCTTCCTGTTTTTTTAGCCAGTCCCACACCACTGTGAACCTCTTGCTCTGTTTCACATTGTTAAACCCCTGCAGTATACAGAGTACTTGATTAGTAGTGCCTGTCTTCTGAGAATGTTTATTGTGGGCCAAATTCTCAGCTTTCGTGAGTTGGTACAGCTCAATGAGAGTCCATGGAACTATGCTATTTTAGACCAGCTGAGCATTTCACTCAGTATCTTTACATCAGAGTTATTTCGTTATGAGCAAGGTTACTATTAAAGAAAATCTTGGTTTCCTTCTGATGCTGTTTTTCCCAGCAATGCACTTTCTCAGTAATTCCTGAGAATCACCACCTCTTCCCTCCTCATCAGAGTGTGCTATATCTAGCAACTAAGGAGAACTCAGATGTACCATCCAGGATTGAATGGGGCAGTGGTCACATCCACTCTTGGCAGCTGGCTTTAGTCTTGGACCCCGTTCCTTGCATCCTGAAGCTGAGAATTCTGTTTACTACTGTTTTCACAATAGGCTTTGGGAACGAGCACTCTGGGAATACAATAGTATACCTCCAGAAAAGTTGCCAAAAGAAAAAATCTTGGCTTCCTCCTCTAGCAGTGTCAGGGTATAGGTAAGGCTGAGCAAAGGTTCTTAGCCCACAAGAGTATAACTGCATATTTTGGCTTCTAGGGGAAGAGAGCATAAACTTTTTTTTCTTTTTGGGTGCAGGGAAATAAGTGTATTTGGATTTTTGGTAGTGTTTGCAGCACTAAGGAAGGAAACAGTATTTGTGTTATGATTCTCGTCACACATTTAGGTAATGACAGGTTAAGGGATCCTGCCCAAAAGAGCAGAGGGTTGCAATGAGTTCCCACTACGAATAGTTGCACTACATACAAATGGGCAATGTATCAAAAATGTTTATTAGTAATATCATCTTTAGACTGAGAGAAACAGGTAGTGGTGTCACAGGTACATAGGGAGAAGATTTTGTAAGTGGGGAGGCAGATAGAGGGTTGTAAACAGGAGGTTGATTATTCTTCTGAACTAAACTGCCACCTTCCTTAAGCTCACTCAAACCTGATCCCCCTCTTTTCCTGCTGACCCCAGGGTGTGGGAGAAAGAAGATGTCCATGCTGGTTTCTTTCTCCTCTCACCTGGACCATTGAGAGGGAGGAAGAATGGCATCCTAGCCTTTGAGGAGGGGGGGAAGAAGAATCTTTGGGCCTGGAGAACAGAGAAGAACTTCTTGAGGCAGCTATGTTCTCTAGAGACAATGAGGAGACCCCTGCTGGTGCTAGATGGCTGTGGTTCCTTTCCATCCATGCCAAGTTGGGCAGAGAGTTGATGAGGAGATGAAGGAAGTAGGGAGAAATTTATTGTTGAGGATATATATGGGAGAGGTGGGGAAGGAGACACTCCTGAGGATGGGACATGCTTGTATCCATAAACCAATCAATCAATGAGGCTTCCAGCTTCCACAGAGAAAAAGCTTACAGCAAAGTCTCTCAAAATACAAAGTTGATGCTTGTTTTGTATGTGCTATTATGTATTTTTGTTGCAGTACTAGTGCTGGTTTGGAATGAGCTAACTATCAATAGTTTAATAATTTTACAGTGATGGCACTGCTCATGTGAAGTCTATTATATATAAACTATTGTTTTTGAAAAACTGGTGATTCGTTCATGTTTAGTTGCACTTTCAAGATGAGAACTACTTGCTTCCATTTAGCTAGAAAAATATGTTTTTTAAATTAAACAACCTCTACAGAAGAACAAATAGATTTAAATTACAGGAAAAAATGTTTAATAAAATGCAGAAAAGTTTAATGAAGCCCAAAACTTTTAAAAAAAATTCTAGAAATCTAGAGGTTTTCCAAATCCCCAATCACTACTAGGTTCTCACATTCCTCATATGTATACAGCTAAAGTAGTGATAGTGATGCCATTGCTTTCAATCCCTGTTGCTCTTAAGGCTACTTGAAATGATGTGGCATTCATTCCTTTAACACATTAAAATCTTCCTGTACCATTAAGCATTTCTAGTACTAGTGTTAGAGTACTAACAATGAGATAACAGGAGATGGATATAAATATGGTTCTGAAATAAGTAAATACCTCATAACAAGGTACAGATGACTATATGGTTCATCTGCAAGGCAGATGTACCACAGGTAAAGCACACTGGAAACTTTTTCATGCTATATTGACCAGAAGCAGTGATCCCCTAGAGAAGGGGAGGATGAGAAAATGAGCGTGGGTAGTGCTAGGAATTCACTCTGGTTGGCTGAAAGCTCAGCTCAAAGTAGAAATATGCTGACTTTTTGTGTGTGTGTAATAAATGTGTTTTAAGAATACCAGTGATTTCTTAATCCAGTTTTGCAAGTACAAACAATTATAATACTTTGTAAAAGAGCTGCTCAGGTTCCATAGTCCCAATGTAACAAAGACCAAAATGCCTCTCAACTTTCTGGTTTGAGTGTTTCAGTTTTTTCTTTGGACAATGCAGGAGTTTGAAATCCAGTCCCTAAATTTAATCTCCGTACATGAATTTGTGGGAAAATATATAAGAAATGGAGTCTGTTACTGTCCTGTCCTATATTTGATGGTAGTGAGTACATATGACTTTAACATAGTTGCTGTTTTGTATTTTAAACTGGACATGAGACTTGTGGCTACTCGATATGTTGTTGAAAGTGAAGAAGGAAAAGAGCCTGGGTTCTCGAGGACAAAAGAATCAAGCATTAAGTGTTTCACTCTTTAACAGTAGTGATAGGATTTGCCTGATTACATCAGTCTTCATTATACATATGGGAGATAAATGTATTGTTACTTTATGCAACTACATATCATGTCTGACTTAAGTTTTTTCAAAACCATTACGACACTTTACAAGCCCCTTCGGTGTCCACAAGAACCCATCTCTGGGGCCGCAGTTAGTATAAGAAATGTATAATGTTGAACTGATCTGTATCTAAACCCAGTCCCTAGTGAACACTGCAATATTGTGATTTCAAATGCACAGAAAATAAATTAGCATAACATGACATCATTGGCAGGGATTCTTGCTAAGGATAATCCCTAGACTGCTCTGGCACGTGCTGACTGAACTGTCTCTCATCCCAAGAGTGAGTTATTCTTGTATCTTAGGCTCAACATAGAGCAGTTTATCCTTTTAAAGTATGTCTTACACAACCTACTGTAAACAGAAATATTTAAGAAATAAAAACAACCAACAGAAATATTTAAAAGATTTTAAATAAGTTGCTGCAATGTTATGAAACCAATTGCAATAGTATTGCGCTAACCCTTGCATGTAAACAAGAAAGTGAAATTCAGTGCAAGCTTGTGAAGTCGGTCAAAGAGACCCAACAGGGAAAGTTTCACTGCTAGGGTTTTTCTCCCAAGTGTGTTGTAGGACTTTTCCATTCAACAGATTTCAACAATGACCATCCACCTCAGAATGGACTTTGAGGAGACAGATACCAAGTAGGTTCTGCTTGGGCTAAAGTTACTGCTCCTTGCAGAGCATCATCTCTCTGCTAGTTGCAAATCTTCCCTCTTCTTGTGAGCTCTTTCTACAGGGCTCCTGATTATCATATGTTTATTATTATCCTGGGTTATTTTCCAATCCTTTCCATCTGTGTGAGCCAAAAGCATACTGAGCAGAGAATTAACTCCCTATGTGCCAGATCCGTGGTCTGGCCTCTGCCTGCTGTCCCATGGACTATAAGCAGACATGGAACAAAGTCTAGTTTCAGGATCTAAGCCAAATGAAATGCAAAGAAGTAAATGGTGTAGATGATCAAATGTACATTTGATTTTTGCAGTTCAATTTTAACAATAATGGGGTTCTTAATTACTCATAATAAGAACTTTGAAAAGAAACCTATAACAAATTTATGACTACCTACAAGTAGATGGTCATGATTATAACTCATACTGTGATCATTTGGCTGTGGGGAAAGAAATGTCAGATACACCTGATCTGAAAGCACAGTCCTTTACTACTTGATTAAGGGAGAATCTCCATTAGTTTTAAAAAGTAAAGGGCCTATACTGCATAACTAAGCAGTTCTATTGCTGTTTATTAGAGAGCAATGGTATACATACATCTTTGCCATTTCATTACAATTTTTTTTCTTGAGAGTGGCCCTTTAAAATTATTCAAAAGGTATTTCATGGCAAATACATTTTGTCCATTTGGAAGAAGTAAGGTTTCAGTTTCTAATGTTGAAAGGGAACTAGTAGCTATAGTAGATAACACCTTTTGACTTACCTCATATGTGTGATGTTCTTAAAGCACAGAGAGCTTGTATTTCAAAACTAAATGATTTTTATTCAGCATTGCATAACTCAATAATGAGAGGGTGTTGTAAGCTACAACCACTCCACAGCGTGCTCTTTTACAGAGAACACTGTTTGAATTCAAAATGCATTGGTAAAAAGCGGCCCAAGAACATTCATAGGTCTACAGAGCAAAACTGTTTAGTATCTATGTCTGACAAAATCTATGTAGAGAAACAAACGTCACACAAACCACTACTGGGTTGAATCTTGAATTCAGTCAGATGTTTGCCCAGTGTGATGCTGGGAGGCTCTCTGGTTGAAGTTGCTGGACTATGTGATTTTAATAGATGGTATAACACCATCGCTTCTTTTAATGATCAGTGTAAAAGTAGGGAACCTGCAAAAAAAAAAAAAAAAAAAAAAAATTGATGACAAATTACCATACAAGGCTGTCACACCCTCCTTTGGAAATACTAAAAAATTTCTAAATTGTTTCTGTATGCAAATTGTATAATACATTACCGCTAGTACTATGTCCCTTTTCTATTTTAGCTGTCTCACCCAATCACATTCATAGATTTGTGTACCTGACAGATGTACTGTACTGGCAGCATAAAGGAGAGAGTGATGCTCAACAGATTTGCCTATGCAAAATGTGTGGTGTTTTGGTTTTTTTTTTTGGGAAGGCTCAGAAAAAATAATTTTCCCTTCCTCCTCCCCTCCCCCCTTTCAGAAACAACAATACAGCAAAATCACTGTGTGCACGTACACACACACACATACACACACACAGATTTTGAGAGCCCTTTGGGTTCACAATTTTTTATTCCCATATTTACAACAAACATAGCAGAGGCTCCTCCAATGCTGGCCATATTGGATAAAATTTCAATACAGTGCTTGGGAGATGTATGTAATGACTGAGACAGACAGTCAGTCCAACCCATAAGAGCACTGCATTCAGGCTGTAGGATATGTGGAGGTCCAGTTTTTTCCCCTCAGTGGCATGCCTACACTGCAACTGGGAGCATGCTTCCCAGTGTAGGTAGACAGACATGCACAAGTTCTGCTTGAGCTAATGTGCTAAAAACAGTAGTGTAGGTGGGAGTAGGATGGGTGGCCACTCAGGCTGGATACCAAAGCATGTACCAGGGTGTCTGGGCAGGTTTGTACTCGGGCAGTTAGCCTGAGGTGCCGCATGTGCTGTCCAAAGCTACAATACTATTTTTTGCATGGCACCTCGAATAGCTAGCACCTGTCTGTCCGAACTGGGAAGTATGCTCCCAGCCTGCAGTATCGACGTAGTGTTCATAGGGTAACTTAATTTGTGTATCACTGAACTGACTGAGACCTTCTAGATGATGGAAAAAGTCTCAAGTGTGTTAATGTCTGACAACCATCTTCCTGTTTGGAGCAGCTTTTTGGTTACTTGTGTTCTGGGGACATCTGCTCCAGCATTTTAGGATTTCTATAGCAGATAAGTTCTATTGGCGTTATTCTCCTTATTCTGAGTCTCGCTCCTGCGTATAATATTGGCTAGGGCCAATGCAGAGCTATAGCATATATGTGAGGAAAAAGTGGCAACAGATTTGGAAAAGTGACTTCTAACAAAGTGTACTGAGTGGAATGGAAGACCTGATTTCTTTAAATGCACTTTCAGTGTGCATTTTTTGTGCATAATAATTAAACATTTCCTTCATGCATAGGAATATATCGACCAGAATGCAGTCATACCTGATGTACATTGTGAAGTAGGAGGCAAATGTGAATGGTGTATTCAATTTGATGGTTGTCTAGAAAAGCATCTCTCTGGAGCAAGATATACAAAACTAATAAAGATTGCCTGGGCTACTGGGAAGATTTATACATATACAGTATTTGTATCAATGTCTCATTGTCTAGAGAGAGAACCCCTCTTGATATAGATTTTTGACACTGTCTTTGGGCAAATCTTGGCCCAGTGGGCATGCAAAATCTGATTGGCTCTGGAACAAGTGTTGTTCCACTAGGTGAAAGCCAGTATTCAGGGAGCTAGTGTGGGACTATGTGGGTACACAATGCTGGCCCCCTCACTGAAGGTGGCAGTGCTTTGCCCACAGAATCTACTGAAGTTTCAATAATGGTTATGGAGCAGCTACAGTGCCATTATACTGCATGTGGGGGGGGGGGGGGATCCCATTCTCCTGATAGATGTGGAACTCCCCGCATACAGCTGTACATGGGGATCAGTATTTGGTCCTTTGTGACTAATCTTTGCTGTGGAACAGGTACATTAGCATTCTGATATGTACTCAATTCATCTATACTTTTCTTGTAAAGCAGCATTATTGTATAGCTAGCAGTACCTGCTTTTCAGGATTTTGCAGTAAAATAACTTTGAGAATGTACCCTTAATGACTTTAACAGCTATGAAGCCTCACAAATGCTTCAACCAAGAAAGAAAAGGCCTGTAAACTATTTAGAACCATTTTTCATCTTTTGTTTAGAAACTTTCACCACCGTAATAGAACACATTTTTTTGTGCAAACTTTAAAATGTCTTGTCCCTTAAGAGTATATTTTGTGAAAGGAAGAGAGACACTAAGCAAGTGGAAATGTGACACTATATAATAAGACATGTTAAATTCCTGCAGTGTAGCAGCTAGTATGGGAGGTTTGTTGTAGCCTTTTCTCATTTGAATGTTTCCGACATTACACACCTGAGTCTCATTCTTGTCTGATCTGAAAGTGAATATAATTAGCTTATGAATGTGTTGGATTCCTGGTGGTTTGAGTAGTTATAAACATGCAATGCTTACCCAGCTTGTCTTATGGTCAGTGCCAATATTTCACAAACAAAACTGGCCCCCAAACCCAGTGACCAGTTGCTGCTAACAGTGTGGCTCTAAATGGTTTTCAGCTCTATTGCAAGAAGTGCATCTAAATGACACTACTGTATCTGGATGTGTTAAACATTTTTTACCCAGCTCTGTTTATTATCTTGTTAATTTTTCAATTTTTGATGGAATAGTCTTGGTTTTTCTTTAAAAAAAAAAAAAAAAAAAAAATCCACAAAAAAGTTGATAGCCTTTTTTGTCAGAAATAAAGTAAATTTTTTTGATCAGCCATACTGTTAAACCATTTTCAACACTGGTACAGGAATGACCTTTTGCCAAAAACAGTAGTTTGCAACAGGTCCATTTCCTAGTTTGAATGATGGACATGGGAGAATGCACCAAGAAATATATTGTATAAACTGAATACACAAATCACTCTTGCTTTACTTCACCATTATTTCATCACATAACTCAAATTTATTGAACCTGATGAGAGGGAAGTTACAGCTTGTAGGAATGTAAAAAAGTAGTATTTTAATCTTTTTTTTTTTTTTTTAATGAAGCATGATGGTAAATGTGACCTGAGAAGTAGGCACTCTTCTATTCTTGGAGATTCGAGTAGAGATGCTGTTGTTAGCAACTGAGCTGAAACAGTGCTTAAGTTAAGCATTGGGTTGGAAATATCTGCATTCTTCTTGAATTCTTTTGTGTACATTTGTATTGGGGGGAGGGGAAGGGGCTTATTTTTCCAAGAACAGGACTTACTGGAAATATAACTTGTAGGTTTTTCTAGTTTTTTAGAAACCAGTTTTCGCCCAGTATATAGCTCAAAGGAAGCGTGGGTCTGTCATTGCTTGAGTTGCATCATCAGGAAGTTTATACTACAATTTAGGTCTGTGATATCAAGTTTCAATATCTTATTTAAACACACTTGTGATTGCTTCCTTTACTGGTGCAGGGAGGTAATTTTTAAATTCCAGATAGTGGAAACAAAATGAATAGCTAGGTGCAGTGGGTTGGGTTTGTCAATCAGGAGGTGCTGCCATAGTTGCATCAGCCTTGATTAGATGCTAGGCTGAACTGGGTGCAGTGTGGTGACTCAGTATCACATAGCACTTCCTGTCTGGCAAAGGGCAGGATTGCCAAAGACAAACCCAGCTAAAGGTGCAGTATTTACATTCAAACTGAAATGCATACATATGTATATGGCACATTTGGTACAAGTATCATGTCCTGGAAAAATGCAAGAAGCTGAGGAAAATAGTTTGACAACTCTATCCTTAATGTGATGCTCCTAGTCAGTTTGCTACAGGCAGCCCATTTGATTTTTCTGGGGGTCCTTGGCTGGGTCTATGACTCAGTCACTTTAGAACTTGGCTACATAGAGTATCATAATTCATGTCATGTTGGCTTTAGGAGCCTTGTAATGTTTTGCACAATGGTAAGTTACAGTATTCAGTTGGGTTTACACTAGAAATGGCAAATCTTGTGGGAGATGGATTGAGTTAGCATATGACAATGTTGTAACAGCACTTGTCTCATGACCCTCCTCATTTTCTACAGAATTTAGGCTGACTAAGCTTTTGTGTTTAAAAAAAACAACAAAAAACAAAAAAAACCCACCAAAACCAAAGCTTTTCCAAATGCAAGTTGAATTGAGTGTTGCTTTGAGTCTGCAGGTGACAAGCTAGAAAAAACTCAAGTGTAAACTGCCCTCCACTGAATGTTAATTCTGAACCCAAATGACAACCTCTATAGCAACATTAAATGTTTCATTGCCTATCACTTCAGCAGAAGCCTCCAGTCATTCTTAGAGCATGGGTAGAGTTTTGTGGATAGAGTGCAACAATTTCCATTCAGCCCATGGCTATACAGCAAAATCAACAGTCAAGCCAGACTTTCTCTGGTTCATAAGCCTTTTTCAAGTCAGGTGCAACTTGGCAGGTTTGGCTGAGATTAACTTTGGGGGAAAAAGTGTGAAGTCTTTGGGAAACAAAATTGGAGTAAAAGTTTCCCATAACCCTTTGCAAGTAGCTCATGGGGACTTAAGTGCAGCTCTTTTTAGCAAAAGCATATATACAGTTCTGAGAAGTGGACTTGGGATGGCAGAGAGGGAGGTATTTAAGAATAAGGGTTTAGTGTTCGATACAAAGCTCCAATTCAAACAACTGATTAAATAGAACTTCTTGAAATGTTCTGGTTTATTTAAAAATATAGTCTGAATTTCTGTAAAATGGACAAAATGCTCGATTAAGAGAGGGCTAACATCACAGGCGAGCACTGATTAACAAACAAGTAATTTCTATGGATCTTTGCCTTTATAATCCCAATTAGGATACCCATATATTGTGCTAACCACTAGGTTAACAGTCTTTGTTTCAATACCTAACACCCTCTTTCCCCACTTACTGTATTATCAAGAAGGAAAAGGGATATTGTCATCAGTGACTTTTGGGGGTTCCCTCTCCCCCCGAATAGACAGATGTTTAGGAGTTGCACTAATAACTGTGACTGTTTTATGGAATTTGAAAAGAAAGTATTAATGAAAGTTCATTATCTAACAGGAAAGCAAATGTAATCATTCTTTCAGAAATGCTGAATCATTCTGATTGTTTTAGTCAGGAGTTGATGCAATACCTTCTTTATCACTGGAAGATCTTTGGTAATTACAGGCACGCCTCTCCTTGCAATGGGTTTGGTAAGGGACTGTTGATACCTTACACCAATGATACTCAGACCATAGTGGTTCAGGAGCCAAATTAGCAATCACCATTACTCAAAAGAGCCACAGTAGTGTAAATTCATTGTTTCATTTAAATAAAAAATATATATATACACACACACAGCCAGCACATTGTTCTCATAGCAAATAAGTTAATTGGTTAATAACACAGTAAAAGCATCCGGATTTGGTTAATAATTAAATCAGCGTTTTAATATCATATGCTGCAAAGAGCCTCAGGATACACATTAAAGAGCCACTTGTGGATCCTGACCCTCAGTCTGAGTATCACTGCCTTAGACCTAACCCAATGTATACATGTCACATTTTGTCCGTATTCACAACATTTAAGAATTAATATAGGTTTAAAACTTGCAGGCAACTAAGGGACTGACTTCTGTGGTTATTCTCACTTGATGCCTTTCACCTGGTTGCCATAGCATTATGTAGTGAGGATGTTCTGCACAAGCATCAAGGGGAGAAGAGATCACGTATTGCCACCTTTTAAAGTAAATTTGCTGCTTTAAGAGGAGGAAGACATGTTGAAGGAACTGCAGCTCAAAGTGCTGATATTCTAAATAGTGAGTATGTAATGACTGAACAAAGTTAAGGCTTTCATTTGAGTTAGCAAATCTACTCATAAGTGATCCATTTTTAAATAAGTATAAAAATATTTGAAACATAATAGTTTGTGTGACCCCTGAAAATAATAAATGTATCAATTTTGCTGTAGAGAAACTTACTGCAGGAAAAATATTGAAAATACTGAGTTAAGTATGAGGAAAGCATGACCACTGCATTTATACTTCAAAATAGTTTAAACAAAACATTGCTGATTGTACCCTAAGCTTACTGGTAATTACTAAGTGTCTATAATCAAGAAAACTCATGGAAAAACAAAAGGTGCATCATCCTTCATATTCAGTTGCTTATAACAAGGTGTTATGTATGCTGTAATAGAGGGGCTGACTTAAAAAAGCTATTGCTTTTTATGCTTCATTGTGGATGGCCTGGAAAGCGTGAAAATTATTTTGCCATGAAAGTGCATCCTTTTCATTTAGCAAATATTAATGTTTGTTTTTTAAATCAGTGCAACCAAAGACAATGTGGGTGCATTTTATTTACTTGTTTGCAATCACGGTAATTAATGTAAAGTGAAATGTGTACAGTTCTAGTAATGTGGAGTCTGATTTTGCTCTAATTGTAGTCCAGGACAAAACATTGACTTTAGTGGTACGGGATTGGGCCCAGTGCTAGTTTCCTGTTGCAGGGGGGCCTAATACAATATGTTAAGGTGGGCTTTTAAGATGTCCAATATATTAAATATATATTAATTACATGAGTGCAGTTCATGACTTGCGTTGCTGATACGGGACTTTTGGTTGGAAAGGGTTGTTTTTTTACAGTAATTTATTTAAGAACCTGCATTACACTTCCCATCTGAAGTAACAGTTTTACGGTAAATCACATGTGTACCTTTGAAACTTGCTGATATTCCTTTAAGCTTATGTCAATCTTTCTGTTGTTGTTAATTTGTAATTTTGGAGTTATATGCTGGTTGTAAAAATTGATTCCAAGATTGAATCAATTTTATGCAATTTCAGCTAGTCTGTTGGTTTGTGTGTGTGTGTGTGTGTGTGTGTGTGTGTGTGTGAAAGCTAAACACAAAAAGCATCATTAGTTTTCAGCAACCTTTGCACGTATTTCCATTTTAAGATGACCCTAGGGTTTGTTTTTTCTTTTTAAAAAGAAGCGTGAAGAGCTTTTTGTCCTAATGTGGACTTGTGCCTCAGCATTTTGCAGAAAGGCATCTGAAAAATTATACATGTTCTTAATTTCATTGTAGAGAGCGAGTATTATGCATTGCATATAGCCACAATCCTTCCACCACAACTTAAATATAAGTTTTTCTAGTACATTGACTTGGTGGCTGACCCAGGAAGCCCTCTCCATAACTGCAGTAGTAGTGTCAGATGAATAAGGTATGCAGTAGTGTACCCTGAGATTGGTAGCCACAACAAATACACAGAGATGTAGGAAGAGCCCGGGTGCATAGTATTAGTATTCTGGCCTATTAGTTTTGACAAATGTATAGGCTGTTGGTGTGGCTGCCCAGTCTGTCCAAGGAAGGCTGCTGGATGGAATAGGGTTTGTTTTACAAGACAGGAGCAAGGTGCATTGTAACAGCTTTGTGTGAGCATTCTGTTCCTTCTTGTGCATAATCAGCAGATTTGTTTAAGTTGCAGACAGTAAAGCTTGTTTAAATCCACTGAAGACAAGGGGTTTGCAGAAGGTAACTAAAGGCATAATTTGGCCTCTTCGAGTTTGAGAGTGAAGTATTTAATGCTGGTGTCCTGGCAAATTCTAGCTTGGTCAATTATAGTCTAAACAATATTAGCATCCTGGACCTGCTGCTGCCTTCCTCTCAAGAGGTGCTTGTATTTCACTGGTACGTGAAATGATCCCTGTGTATGGTGTATATGTTAAGTGAAGTTTGTAAAATACATTGGGATCCTGTTGGATGGAAGGGCATGATAGAAATGTAAAGCAATTTGCTGATTGAGGTGTCTTTTTTTATCTTTCCCTGCACAAAAGTAAAGTGCTCCTCTACTCTTCCCTTTTGTGCACCCTGAAGACATGTAATGTCCCAAAGCAAAAGATTTGCATGATAAAATGTGTGCCAGAATGGAATGTATAATTATTCCCAAGAAGGGTAGGTCAGTTCAAAACTTGTACTGAAGGGCAGTAGCAATGTTCTTACATGAAGTTACATCAGCTCCATGTGGCCCAGCATCAACACGTTTTTTCCTTTGTAGTAAAAAGGTGCGGAAAATGCTAAGGTCTTCAAAAATGTACTATTGAACAGAGTTGCATGAACTAATAAGTATCATGCTGTGATGTTCACCTGTAAGTGAACTTCAGTTTAAAGAGAGGAGAGATTGAGATGTACTTTGAGAGATGCAGTCATGACTTGCAAACAGCTTAGGCTCTTCATACAAAACAGAATGCTTTATGCAGTATTGTAGCTCTGTTGGTCCCAGGATATTAGAGACAAGGTGGGCGAGGTAATATCTTTTACTGGACCAATTTCTGCTGGTGAGAGACAAGCTTTTGAGTTACAGTATCCCTCTAAAGACCCAGGTTTTCATTACAGTGCTCTTAAGCCAGGAGAAAAAATGTTTCTAGTTAGCAGAGATGGGTATGGCTAGGAACTCCCTTGAAAAGATGTTGTTTAAAATGTATTGGGGCTGAGAGGGAATTATGCATGATGTGTGGTAGAATCTGGTGTGTGTAAATGTTTGCTAACTTTCCCAAGCCCTTTGGAATCTCAGATGCAGTTCATAATTCACACCACTTGCGTCTGACTCTGATATACTTAGAGAGTGCTTAATTTGTAATGAAAGAGGTTCTGGGGTTCACACAATTAAGTGCTAGGCTCAAGCAATTTTTTTTACATTCATAACTGATGTAGCAATCCCAGAGGTGCCAGGGCTATGAACTGCCAAGCTTAGAGGTGCCGGGTCTCAACTCTGGCAACCTCTGACACAAAATAAGCATTGTGCTTAGATGTTTGCTGAAGCCAAGAGCAAGTTAATGCTGATTAACTACCAATTTTCTGTAATAACATTAGGCCTGATCCTGGACCCATTGAAGTTAGTGGCTTACTGTCATTGCCTTCATGGAAGGATGAGGTGCTTACTCTGTTTGCTTAGCCTAGTGTATCTGGTAGTTCAGCTTTGCTTGGACTTCTCCCACATCCCTTGTTTTTTGGAATTGATAGATCTTCTGTGGCTTTTCTGCGTGGGACCACTCGTCATACATTAATATGGCAACATGCTCAGCAGAAGTTTGTGTAGGAAGTAGAGGCAATTTTGTAGCAGGTTGCTATACTTCCTGGTGCAGAAGCCATGGGGACATGTGATCCTCTTAACATTTTTGCAGATAAAAAGACATCATGGGGAGAATATGTATCCTAAATTTTACATGCTGTGCCATATGGTACATTAGAGATACTGTTTTCTTGCCATTGTTAATGCAGTTTAGCTAAGGAAAAAAATCTTGTGTGCAAAGCAGAGACTAAAAGGTTTGGCTTGAACTGATAAAAGCCAGGAAATGCTGAGTGAAGGTTAAAATATTCAGGTCAATAATCTGCAGTTTGAAAAGTCCTTCTAAGTATTTACATAATCATAATTTTTACTGTATAGATTTCTCAGTCTCTAAAAAGAACAGACCATAACTTAACAAGTGAGATGTCGGCTTGGGGCAATTCTTGTAAACATTTAAAGGACTTTTCCCCCTTTTCTTCCTTTTTGTGTGATTACTGCCTGCAAAAAATAGCTGGCTTGTTCCTGCTGAAATTGAATTTAATGGCAAAACTCCCATTGATCTTAATGGAGCAGGATTGCGAGTCACTGGTAGGGCGGTGGGATGCTTGCCAGTCTTACTGTAGTGGGTGAAGATTGTACAGACGCTTGCTCCTTCTCTCCGTCAGTTTCACCACCTCCTCACCTCCCTCCCTGCACACCACATAGCTCAGTAAGTTTTGCCTGAAGTTTCCAGTTCACATAAACACAAAATATCAAAGCTCAATATCACTGAGTTCACCTGCTTTCAAGTCAAACCCTGAAAAGTCCCTGATTTATTTTTAAATGCAAAACTACTTGAATTCACAACTGTTGGTGACCCTTTTGATGAACCTCCTCGAAGTTATGAGTTTCAGCAAAAATTGAAACCAGATTGTTAGTGGGATCAGATTCTCCACCTATTGGTGCAGTTCTGGGGTGGAGTAGGGGAATCTGAGCCCTCTCACTCCACCAGGTTCCCACCCAAGGTCCTTGGAGGCTGGTTTGGCTTTGTTCACCTGGTGATGTCTTGCATCAACCTCAAGTCAGCTTCTCTGGGTCATTTCCTGCCTTGCTCTGCATCCCAGCCTTCTGTCCCTGGGGAGGGTTGGCTTCTGGCCCTGGTCCCAGTTTCTGGGTGCTGTGCCTCTCCCATTCCCTGGTTCGATACTGGCTTGGATCACATTCTTTCACATGTCCTATTCCCTGGCCTGCCAGCCCCTGACTAAACTGTCTGGCTGCCTTTTAAACCCTGCCTCCCCCTAGCATGTTCAGCACCAGTGGAGGGGCAGGGCCTCCTTAGCCCAGAATTACTCCTTAACCCCCTCCTGTCCAATGAGGGTTTTATACACCCCGTCACAAAGGCTGAGGGTTTTGTTGCAGCATTTTGCAAAGGCCTGGTAGTAGGCTATATGGCAGCATTAAAGAAGCAATTAATGAGTCTTACTTGTGAATTTTCTAGTTCTTATCAGAATGTACCACAGCTTTAACTTTAAACTTAGTATTGTATCAATTTTATAGTAGTGTACAACATTTGTGATACAGCTGTCACCTTGGCTGTAAAAGCTGAAACAACATAATCATGTAAATCTTGGGCCAGATCTATCTGCTGTAACTCCCTTGAAGTCACTGGATTTACACCAAGAATGAACTGACCCATCTTTTTGGGGAAAAAAATTTCAGATCACCAAACCTGCATTACAGACTTCCAAAAAGCCATGCTCACATTAAAAATAGTTCAGTATTTGCCTATTCTTTTACTCTTTTCTCTGCTGTTTTTGTGAATTGAATATCCAGTACAATTACAGTAAATTTTAGAAGGTCTCTTAGAGCAGTCAATGATTGTGCTGCTTGCAGTGTTTTCAGCAGCTGTCCTTGTCCACATGGACAGGTACAGATATTTCCCTGTGTACTTGTCTGACTTACATTTTTAAACCTGCATGATGACTCTTCTGCAAGCCAGTACACCCCATGCAAGCCAGGTTCTTTAATTTTTATAAGTCACTCCTACCGCTCATACCTTCATTCTCATTTAAGAAACACAATGAGAAAAGAACATGACACAGCCAGGTCTTCCAGCTTTTACTATATACTTCAAGTCTATCAATAGATCACTTTTTTACCATTCAGTCTCTTCAGTTAAGCAGAGTTTACAGTAATGTAATTTCTGATTACATTTTAGAAACATCCACTCCGCTGATTGATGTGAGGTGTAGAATGAAGTCTTATCCATAGGACCACTTAGTGCTCTGTTGCAGTGTGTATCCTCTATGAATGTACAGGTGAAAATTTTCAAGTTCACCAATTTTGCTTGTCTCAGTTTTCAGGTGTCCAATGTAAAACACCTAGAGCCTTTTATTTTTTCCAAAGATATCAAGGGTTTGTTGACAAATTGGGAAGGTGTATCTAGTGGGGTCCTGCAGGTGTCAGTCCTAGGTCTGGTACTATTCAGTATTTTCACTAATGACTTGGATAATGGAGTAGAGCATATACTTATAAAATTTGCATATGACACCAAGCTGGGAGTGGCTGCAAGCATTTTGGAGGACAGGTTTAAATTCAAAATGACGTTGACAAATTGCAAAATTGGTCTGAATTCAACAAGATGAAATTGAAAAAAGACAAATGCAAAGTTCTTCACTGAGGAAGGAAAAATCAAATGCACCACTACACAATGGGGAATAACTGCCTAGGTGGTAGCACTGCTGAAAAGGATCTGGGAGTTATAATGGACCACAAACTGAATATGATTCTTGGGTGTATTAACAGGGTGTTGTATGTAAGACACAGGAGGTAATTGTCCCTTTCTACTTGGCACTGGTGAGGCCCCAGCTAGAGTACTTTGTCCATTTCTGGGACACCACAATTGAGGAAGCATCTGGACAAATTAGAAAGAGTTCAGAAGAGAGCAACAAAAATGATACAAGGTTTATAAAACCTGATCTATGAGGAAAGATTAAAAAAACCAGGCATGTTTAGTCTTGAGAAAAGAAGACCAAGGGGCTACCTAATAAGTCTTAAGGGCAGTTTATAAAGAGGACAATGATCAATTGTACTCCAAGTCCACTCATTGAAGGTAGGACAAGAAGTAAAGGGCTTAATCTGAAGTAACGGAGATTTAGGTTAGATGTTAGGAAAAACTTTCTAACTGTAAGGGTAGTTAAGCTCTGGAATAGGCTTCCAAGGGAGGTCATAGAGTTCCCATGATTGGAAGCTTTTAGAAACAAATTGGTCAAACAGCTGTCAGGAATGGTCTAAGTTTACTTAGCTCTTCCACAGTGCAGGGGGCTGGACTTGATGACTTCTCGAGGTCCCGTCCAGCCCTACATTTCTTTGATATTGATAACTCACAATGCCAGTAAAAGTGAACGGTGCTGCTAATGCTCAGTAGCCCTGAAATGATGAATGATGCTGCTAATGCCCAGCAGGCCCTGGATGTTTCAAGTTAGGCACCCATAACTAGTGAGCACTTTTTACATTTCAGATTGGTGTCTGTGTTTCTACCTAGATATCTACAGTAAATAGATTATTCTTCTGATCTGAAATTCAGTTCTTTACCGTAGGATTTCAAACCCAGATAGAGTTTCATTGTTCATCAAGGAAGAATGAAATCTGTCTTAATAGAGCTTTAAATAAATTTTAAGACACAAGTGAAATAGTTTTTTAAAAAATCAGGATTTTTTGCAAATGGTGTGGAGTATCAAAGTGATCAGTGCTAAAGTATATGCCTGTAATACCGAATAAAGTACAGAAATGCAGATTTTTAGTTATGAAATATGGTGTTTCTGGAGGAGAATTTGAAATTCCCAAATCAAACAAAACCTATACGTTAAAAATAGATGTCTCTGTATGCTTGGTCCTTTATACTTCCAGTCTTGTAACTGGTTTTAATATGTTGCAGTATTTTTAACTTCTTTGCTGTGTTTTACACTTCCCACAGAGATGTGTTTGCTCCACTTTCTAAATCTAGGTAATCTGTTAAAACATATGCATCATAATCCCTGGAAGAGAGCATTTCCCTTTTTTTAATGGGCCATCTCAAGGCAGGATGGGGAGTTAATCCAGCTGAACTTCCTCACTGCTTATTTTAGTTAAAATACTTCTTGATACTTTGGACATCTTTGGTTTGTTATTTTTTGGCGAGAAGCTGTTGAGAAGCTTCCTTTATCAAGAAAAGGATTAATTGGTAAATAAAAACTCTTTTTAGTATTTTAACTAGAGATGGGCAACCTTATCTTTCCCTGACTTCAAGTATAGTCTAGCATCATGAACTTGAACTTTCTTAAGGGGAAGCATAAAACAGTGGAAGTGTACAGCAGTTTTGGAAATCTGGCCACTTATTAGGTGACTAACTATGGATTCACAAGCCTAAATTTTAGGCACTTATCTTTGAAAATCTTGGACCCAAGGTTTCATAAATTACCTTCTTTGAAAAAGTTTTGGCTAGTTTATAAAATTCCATGATTCACAAAACTCATTGCCTTTTTCTACTATGTGTGACCACTCATTGAGATAGAATTGACCAGAAGGATTCCATAGGAGGTATTCCTTTCTTTTGTAGTAACATGT
This sequence comes from Emydura macquarii macquarii, assembly GCF_026122565.2. Taxonomy (NCBI): domain Eukaryota; kingdom Metazoa; phylum Chordata; order Testudines; family Chelidae; genus Emydura; species Emydura macquarii. Next base: position 1,126,698 of record NW_027131105.1, on the reverse strand, counting down.
GCCTTTAAAAATCTCTAAGATTTTGTTCACTACCTTTACTGGAGAGAGAAAGACTCCTTCAAAGTTAATCTGTTTTCTTGAGTACATAATTATAATCTTTAAAAAACTGCTTAATTGCATTGCAGTGGCTCAGAATCTAACTGTCAGGAAGCAGGTCCATTCCAGTCTTCAGAATAAATTTTTATAAACTCTGCTATAGGATTTTGTATTGTGTTTGTTAGTGAAAGGTGAAAAGGATTGTCACTTAGAGTAAGATGGAGCACTGTATATTGGGAATAACAGTCTTTATAAACTCCATTGTAAAAAATGACCATATCTGCAATTGGATCCATTATTACATTTTATGCAAATTAGTTGCAATCCTTGGGTTCTTGGGCAGTTTGCCCAGGTGGCTCATTGTTGTGCAACTGCTGGCCTACTGGTGCTCACATGCTACTGTGGTGGGTGCCATTGTACAAAACTAGAGAGCAACATATTGGGTAACTGAGTATTTAAATTTGGAGCTGGCAACTTGCATATGAATTCAAAGCTCAAACTGTTTAGTGAGGTAATGCCAATGACTTATATGACAATATGGTAAGTGACTGAACTGACTTTATAAATAACTAACATAGTTTTTTTTGAGTTCCAGAGGGGTAGCCATGTTAGTCTGTTTTTAGCAAAAGAGTGAGAGTCCTGTGGCACCTTAAAGACTAACAAATTTATTTCGGCATAAGCTTTCGTGGGCAGAAACCCACTTTGTCGGACGCATGAAGTGGGAACTTCAGTTTGGTAGGTATATATACACATGCAAGAATGGGTGAGTTACATCACAGTGAGGAGGGCAAGTGTTAATGAGGTAAATTCAATCAGAGTGGTTGAGGCCATTCATAACAGTTGATGAGAAGGTGTGAATGTCAAAAGAAGAAACATATTTTTTATAGTGGGGTAGCCACTGCCAGTCTCTATTCAGACCTACTCTGATAGTGTGAAGTTTGCATATGAGTTCCAGCTCTGCAGTTTCACTCTGGAGTTTGTTTTTGAAGTTTTTTTGTTGAAGTATGACAACTTTCAAGTCTGTTACTGAGTGTCCAGGGAGATTGAAGTGTTCTACTGGTTTTTGAATGTTACCATTCCTGATGTCTGATTTGTGTCCATTTATTCTTTTGCGTAGAGACAGTCTGATTTGGCCAATGTGCAAGGCAGAGGGGCATTGTTGGCATATGATGGTGTATATCGCATTAGTAGATGTGCAGGTGAACGAGCTCCTGTTGGTGTGCTTGATGTGGTTAGGACCTGTGATGGTGTCACTTGAGTAGATATGCGGGCAGAATTGGCAGCAGGGTTTGTTGCAAGGATACGGTCCTGTGTCAGTGTTTCTATTGTATGGTGTGCAGTTGCTGGTGAGTATTTGCTTCAGGTTGGGGGGCTGTCTGTAACCGAGGACTGGCCTGCCTACCAGGGTTTGTGAGAATGAGGGATCGTCTTCCAGGATAGGTTGTAGATCCTTGAGGATATGTTGGAGAGGTTTTAGCTGTGGGCTGTAGGTGATGGCCAGTGGTGTTCTGTTGTTTTCCTTTTGGGTCTGTCCTGAAGTTGGTGACTTCAGGGTACCTGTCTGGCTCTGTCAATCTGTTTCTTCACTTCCCTAGGTGGGTATTGTAATTTTTAAGAATGCTTGATAGAGATCCAGTAAGTGTTTGTCTCTGTCTAAGGGATTGGAGTTTTTTTTTGGAGTCTCCTCCCCCCCCCCCCCCCCGATTTTTTTCTGTTGTGTCTTGTTGTTTAGAGGATTTTACAGATCCCTTTATAAAAGAAAATCTCTTAAACCTGAAACTCTACATGTGGTGCATAGGCATGTGTCAGCTTGCATGTGACCCGCATTAGTACAGTCAGAGATCTAAAGAAACTTTTGCACTGTGGAGTGGTGATGTGGTATGTACTCTGTGTGGGAGAATACACCATGCAGAGTTGATTGTATCACCGTTTTTTCCAGAAAATAAAACAAAGCCTGTAGGGAAACTGGTTTTTTCCAAGTATGAGGTGGCAGGAATTTTATATGAGAGCATGAAATTTTGCCTCAAGCAGAAAGGTGAGGCCTGACCGAATGTACCTGTAATGAATATAGTATTACATGCACACTTTTGAAAATAGAAAGGTGCTAATTATGCATAATGCCAAATTATACTTAATGACTACACTTTTCTCTGTAGCAATAATTAATTTGTGTGAGTGACTTCATTTTTAGATTGATTAACATCTTTGTAACATGCTCAATGGCTCAGTGGTACGTACTACTGCAGCATAATGAAGGTTGTTTAGTCCAATAAATACAAAATAAATGCAAAGTTGTAGGTGTTATATCTTATTGGGCTAATTAAAAACAGTAGCTAATGTGGTGGAGAAAGGTGCCTGACCAGTAGCAGGGAAATTGAAGCCCTATACTGAGCTACAGAACTAGTACACAGAATTCATGACCACAGGAAAAGGGAAAGAACTAGAGGCTTTCTGCTTACAAAGTACATGTCTCTTGAAGTAAAGGAAAATCACCAGTTTTGTAGCATTAGGTCTATTATTTGAGTGCTGCAGCTACCATTAGAAGATGGTCACAGACACTTGATCAGGTCTATTCAATCCAGTAAAAGGCAGTACTATACATTTATACTAGTTAGTATATTACAATGAGCAGTAGCAGTGCAAACTTCCCCACTAACATGCTTCAGCATTGATCTGGAGGGAGCATAGTAGTTCAGCTGTCGATAGCCAGTCTGTCCTTAGCTGAGAATCCAAATAGAGTGCCGACTGTGATGCTGCTTGTGATGTGGACAGCTGCTGTATGTACTAAAATCACCAATTCATTTTACATTGATGAATAAAGAAGCTGTCCAATAACACTTACGCTTACTTACAGGTAAAAACTTAGTTAATTAGAGATACAAGGCTCCGTATCTCATTACCAAGCTCCAAATAGGGTCCCTCACCAAAAAGGAGTCCAGTATTATTGAAGTAGTTTAGGCCTGCAGATAATCTCAGTAATATGTGAGGGTAAATCTGTGCTTTATGTACGCTTAATGAATTGTCATTTTAGGTTGGCAGGAAGTATAACTCAAGCCTCTACAATCTGTTACAGAATCCATAAATACTTTTAAGTAAACAAACTTCGTATTACACAAGACTATGGCAAAGCAACTACAAAATACTAGTAGCTTGTAAATTTTCCATTTTAATATCTACACAAAGTAAGAACAAAATAATCACTATTTTGGGGCAAATGAGAGCCTTTGTACATTTGTATCTTAACTTCACAATAGATACTTTTGTAATTGAGAAACTTACTTAATTAAATCCTTTAACTGTCTGTAAATATATCTAGGTACTTCGTTGGCCACCTTTGCTTACAGTATTCATACAATCATAGAAAATTGGGGATGGAAAGGATCTAAGGAGGTCATCTAGTCCACACCACTGCTCAAAGCAGGACCAACCCCAACTAAATCATTCCAGCCAGGGCTTTGTCCAGCACCTCCTATTTTAATTAAAAAAAAAAATGGTGACAGTTCACTATCTGTAAAAATGGGGTTAATATTACTTGTAAGCTTCTCAAACTAGGGACTGTCTCTTATTGGATGCATGTATAGTACCTAGCACAATGGGAACCTGATCTCTGTTGGGATCTCTACTGGGTATCCTAATACAAATAATGAACAAAACAGATTAAATCTTCTTGGTGATATTATACACCATTTTCTTTAGGAAAATGAATTGTATTTCAAGGAAGGATGCACAAGAACATGAAGCTTGTTTGTTTTATTTGTCCAAACGCCTAACCATTTTGGATACTGGACAAATAATAGGTTTAAATCTTGTTTATATATATATTTTTTGGTTTTTACCCTGTTCTTTCTCTGGAGGTTAGCAGATACTTTCCCGTTTTCCCCATCTGCTGCCCATCTGACTTTAGCATGACTGTGGTCCCTCAGCTGTATGAAATCAGGAAAAAATGCACCTCGGAAGTTTCTGGCATCTGTGGGATATAAGCTGATGCATGTATCTGTTTTTTAATTCACACTTTTATTATGTTTTTGCTAAGGCTAGAACAGAGCAGATCTGATGTGAACAGTGAGAGCAGATCTGATGTGAACTTGCATCCCTGGGTAATACTAATTGAAGTCTGGAACAAATCTACTTAAGTAGATTCTAACGGCTTCATTCATTTGGGGGTGCTGTGGAGAGTTTATTATGAAAAGTATTTAAAAAAACCAAAACCGTCCCCTAAAAATCCTCTATTTATTGGTTTCCTTTATAATTCAACAGTATTAGAACACTCCTCAGATCTGTAGATTTTAAGGAACCCTTCTTCTTTTCATTAATAATTTAATAGCCAGCAGCACTAAAAGGCCAATTGCAAATCATTTAGGAAGATGCTGGTATACACTAAGAATCAGTTTGGTAACTAATAATTTTTGCTAAAGGGTATAGAGCATCTTACTTGTCAGTTTTAGGCCTATGCAGCTGCAGAGAGCTCAGAGTATAACACAATTTACTCAGTCTAATCAAACTAACATTCCAGTGGCCCCTTCTTCCTCTACTCTCCCAGGTCACAAATAAGCAAGTAGCTGGATAGGATCCTGTCTTACTTTACTTCATATAAAGCCCTAGGGTACCTTGTGCTAGCATAATTCTAGAGGTATAAGAATTTTGGTTCCCTAAATGTGGGCATGGTGGGCCAAATCCTTCCCTAATGTAATTGGAGTAAGTGGGGTTATGCTGGGGGTGGGGATGTATCTTTGACCTGGCATGTCTAAATGTGTCTGGATCTTTTTGCTGATTCCAGCCCTTGTGGTATTGAGCTTAGTTTTATATGAACATGAAAAAGAGGAGCTTGAGGATCTGGACGCAAGTACCTTTCTTTTGGAAAAAAGGAAACCAGCTGCCACTTATTTCCTTTCTTAAGAGTTAACATGACATCAGGACAAACAAGGGAAAGGAAACACAAATGTTCCCTGCCAGAGAACACTCTGTTGTATGTAACTTCTTTTAGAGAGGAGTACAGTGCTAACTTGGACTAGTGCTCATCTAGACATGATTTAATTTGTTTCAGATTGACTTGAATGTTTAAAAATGATGTTGTTATCCCAATATGTGGGACCACTTCTGTTATAGCAAGTCAAAGCAATATTTTCAATGTGTGTAATCTCTTAGAAAAACTAAGCTCCATTCTTGTGAGTTGTAATTTTACCACGCTATATTTCTCTCGGTTTATGGTTAACTGCTATGGCAATGACCTTGGTGTCCAGACATTTTACAAACGTATCTGGACAACCAAAGTCAAAATATGGTTCACCTAAATGGTGAAATCAGTCTTTTTCTAAGCTTCTCTTTACCAAGCACAGGGCTTTGCATTTATTAGAACGTGTACACAAAAATATTGGTAACATTATTAGGTCATGCATGTTACTTTACAATGCAGAGATCACTGATTAAGTTAACAGATTGGAAATAAATGTTCAGTAGACATATGAGGATACAATAGTACATATATGTACTCTATTTATGACATCATTGTTTTAGCCCAGTGATAGCTCGCAGCAAATACATCAGAACTCTACAGTTGGTTGATGGAAGGATTGTCAAAGGAGGAAGAAAACTACTTTAATTTCTCACAATGGTAAAGTGGTTTGACAACAGGAAACACCATTGTGAATTGCCTCCTAACAATCTGAGGCAAGAACAAGTCAGGTTAAGACTATATCCTTGCAGTACAAAACATTCACACATAACATAAACATGCATTGCAAAGCACTGGAAATGGGTAAATCAAGGGGAAACCCATAGCATAATTCTTTATTACAACGATTCCACAAAGGAGAATCCAATAGGATGGTATAGTGAAGTCATAGTAAGGCCACAACGTTACAATTGACAAGGACAATAAAATTAAGCTTTCTGTACCACTACTAATATAGCTTTTCCTCTCATATTATATAGATTTTATACAGTGTACCTGAATTGTATCTCATCATAGATCTTTTTCAGATTTAACATATTGCTTGAAACAGTAATGAAGGATGGGTCACAGGGATATAAATACTAAATAATATTCACTGTAGGTTCTAGACTATATGCCATATGCAACTGCATAAAACTGATCTTCAAATGGCTAATCAGAAAAAAGGCTAGCAAAGGACTTCCTCAAATTTCTGATGGTTTCAGCTTTTGCTTCATCCTCATTCACAGATGATCGAAAGAAGGATGATTCTGTGAAACTGAAGGCATTTGTCAAAGACTGTGATTTGCTGCAAGACAAAAGCAATATGGTTGGTATGTTCACATTGTCAGTCAGCTTCCATACCTACATATAGTATATCCATACAAACTATATGCTGTGTAAAAAGGAGAAGCATCCATGGGATGGAAAACAACTTACATGTTCAAACAAAGATGGACAAGCAGATACAAACAGTATAGTCAAGTACAGCATATAGAACCGCTGGAATAAAGCACATTGCCTCTATATTTTAGTTTGAGAAGTAGGCTAAATCACCTATATTTAATAGAACAGGTTGCTTAATAATAAAACGGCTGATATTATTATATGAATTGAAAGGATACTAAATCACCAACAAAATAAAAATGACAGGAATATTCAGCCTGATTCTCTCCTCTGTTACAAATTCCCTCCTCCCCTTCCCTCCCAACAGTACCCTCATGAATTTCAGTAGCTCCTACTGCATAAAACTGGAGTAAAGAAGAATAGGGCCTATTAAGTCAAATCCAAAGCCAGGGAAACCTGAATTCAGGATGAGTATCAATAGGCCACAATTATGTGCCTAAAGGCTGCAAAAACTTATTGACACAAGAAGAAGAGATGAGGCATGTCAGTAAATTTGAACAAGCGAGCCCTATAATTGTAATCTCTTCTGATGATTTATTGGATGTTTAATCCTTAAGTGTGACTTAATGACATTTTTATTTTGTGAATGTACTTGATATATTTAAAAACAAAATCTGTCAGTGCTTGCGTATTTACTGCAAGAAATTAGCCTAACTATGCTGAGCTATCTTTTTGTAGTGTTAACATTAACTATAGCATAAGTCTGTGAAATAGTGAATAAAATATACCTTAGCATACATGAAGGATGGTGTTTGAAGTTTAAAACTGTGTCTTGTTCATAGAACTTCAAGTGGAATAACTTTTAAAAAGGGTGGCTTAAGATACAGCCAAAAAAAAAATTTTTTTTTAATTTTAGTTTTATATATATAACTCAATTTGTAAGCCTTTCAAAAAAGTATCCATTGTTTAAATAATAAAGATAATTAACTTTTTGGGAATGAAATGAACTCTGTCAAGTCTTAATCTTATCAGATCTCAAATAGAATTCAGTAAGAGACTGAGAGATTTGGCTGTAGTACAGCAGCAACATGCTTCTCTAGTTCATATTGTCCCATACTCTGTGGCTTGCAACTCATGCACCTTCACAACAGCAATGCTGCATGCATTTCAGGCTTTTAATACCTTATAGATGTATTAATGACTGATAAACGTCTGTGTTTGCCCTAATGAAACATGGAGGGAGGGAGGTGAAGCAGCAATTGACTTGATTAGTAACACAAAATAAGTGGCCTAATTAAATATTTATTCCCAGATTAATAACCTGTATGCACATGTTAGGCAACAACTTGTGGGTGAATACAAGGCACGCACATGCAAATGTATACCGTACAGTTAATCCCAAAGGCAGGACATTTTATTTATGTACTGAAATCTGGTTTGGAGTAAAGTTGCTTCTTGGTGAAAGTTGCATAAGCTAATTTTATCCCTGATAGGAGTAATGGCATACTAAACGTCTAGTTTTGAAATACTTGTCAATGGAAAACTAATTGCCTCTTAAAAAGTTATATTTGATGAGGGAAAACTGGATGGCTCTCAGAAGATAAAAAATATAAATCGATTTAGATGTAAATTGGGAGCAGAGGTACAAATAAATGGGGAGGGTTATAAATAGCTTAAATAACTATTTAAAATGAATGTCAGGAAAATCTTAAGTTTCAGACTATTTCTGTATTCATCCATCTTGGATAAGGAAAACTATCATTCACATTCTCTTGTGTACTCTTAAAGAATTGATGAATTTATCCCAGTACATAAGATCATAGAACAACAAGAATAGTGACATACAACGTCCTGTGGGACAGAGAAACAAGTATCTTCCAGGAACAGCCACACTTGTCCTTTTTTTGGTCATTATTGCCCCCATAGAGCCTTATGCGCTTAACAAGTCCAACCCATTGAACGCTCAATGTGGAGGAGACTCTCATCAAAGTCTGATTATACCTGGGGAGGGGAGATTTGTTCACATCAGTGTTATCATATTAGCAGCTAGAAAAAGGGAACTGCTGTCTCATGCAGATTTATTGTGTAATCCAAAAATCACTCTAGTCTTATTGTTTATCTAGTTAAGACTATAATGGACTTTAGGTCTATCAGAATGTTAGGACATCCCTTCCATTCCTGCAGGCAGCATGTGTGTGTTATGCACACTGTATGTGCTGGAAGAACAAGATTCTGTGCTGCTGCCCTTTTCTTCTCCCCTTCCCTTGGGTCAAGTTGTGAGATCTGTGTGACAGTGAATGGTTGGCTGGAGATAGCAGCAGTTGCACACTATGCTACTTGCTGCTCACTGCTGGTCTGAGCATACCGTCTTGCAGTGAGGTCTGGAACCCATGGATCCTTCTCTGTGTTCACTGCACACCATTTATTTTGTACTGGCACTTATACTTCAACTGAAATATACTATGGAGATGGTCTGTGTGAGTTACCTGTACTGTATATTCAAGCAGCAGTGTATCATCTTGGAAGAAAGAGTATTGCAAAGAAACTCATTTTACTAGCCATTGCATCTGTTTAGCATGTTACTTTAGAACTCAAATCCTTTGCTCTGAGTGATTGCAAGGTTAAAAGTTTAAACAGATAAGACTTCCTTGTTTCTTTGCAGCCTTACAGTGCATGCAAATCATGAGTCAATGACATAAACGGGAGAAAAAAAGAAATGAGAGTATGATGCCACTTCAAACCACTTCATTTGAGTTGAAAATGTGCAGGTATTATATGAAATTCTGCTTTTACAGCATATAGGACGTGGGTATGACTCTCTGAATTGGGTCAAGCAGTGTTTTGACCTCTTTTTACAGTCAAAAGCATATGTTCTGCTTTGCTGCTATATATTAGACAGGCACCCAAGCTACTGTGATGGAAACAAAATAAACTACATAGTGGGGAGAGGGGAAGGGAAACAAATATCTTACTTAAGCTGTGGATGAGACTGAGGCTTCTGCTGTGGAGCAGGTTGTGGCTCTGGTTCCACTTCCATTGATAACCCGGTGCTGGAAGGACCTTGACTCTGGGCACGTGGTTGTTGAGTTGTAGGGCCAGGTGGACGCTGTGGCTGGGAAGTTGAGGGCTTTGCTGACTGCCTCGGGGGCAACATGCGCTGTGGTTGCAATGGCTCCTGGCTTTGTGATTGCATTCCTTGGGGTTGTACTGGGCCCCCTAGTTCAGTACAAGAAAAACCTCATAATGTTACAGTATCAAAGAGCGTATATTAGATTTTATATCCAACACTTAACTACAACTGATACATTAATAGCTTCCTTATAGCACCTTTCCACTCCAGCCTTAAACTTATTATGAGATGCAATGGGCCAAACTAATCCCTGGGATAAATTTGGCCTGGTCCAGTGAGAGGTTTAGATATAGCAGAATATTCTGATAGTTCACCAGTTTAGCTAATGAGCTGGCAAATAAAACAGTATTATAAAAAGTACGAAAATAGCACAAGGCAGAAACCTATTGTGCAATCCATGACTGAATTGATCAGCAGGCTTTTGAAAAGATGCTGTATCATCAGACTGTTGGTTTTGAGGCTTCCTGACTGAAAATGCACTCAGTCAGATCTCAGTCAGCAGGCACTGCACTTTATGTAGTATCAGGTGTCTACATGTGGTTTTCAGTGGGAGGCTTTTGATGAATTAGCAGTTTACAGCAGAATTTTTACCCTCATATGTTGCATAGCTCATATAGCACATCTGAATTAAGGGAAGGCAGGGATAGAGACAAAGTTTTGACATCTTTGATTAAAGAATCTTTCAGTCAAGAATTGATCTTGAACATTAGACAAACCTATTGATCTAGCTGTTTTGAAAATGTCAGAATTTTAGTCCTTTTACAAAGAGATCTAACGTCCATGTAAGAGTTCTCTTCCTCTTTTCAGTCCTCAGAAAAGAAAATCCAGCCATATCTAGAAGAAATGGTCTCAGCACAATATGTCATTGGCTTTCTTTTTAAATAGACAAATAGTCATGGCTAGTTTTCCACTTACTGTATAAGATTATGTGTGTGGAAGAACAGAACATACTAGTTCTTCAAAAGGTTTACCAGAACTATGGGCGTATTCAATATTTTGAGCTGTAGAAAGGTAAGGAACATCTACTTAATACTAGGGAATGGGACTCAGTTTTTTAAATTTTTAGGAAACCTCAAATGTGGTAACAGTCTTGCAACATCTTAACAATATTCCTTTGGTTATTAGCCTCCCTTCATTCACTCAGTACTGGAAAACAAAGATTCCCCCCAACTCTCCACTTACACAGAGGCTTGAATGCCAGAAACTTTACACTGAAGACAGATGTAACTTTCTTTTATTGCACATTAAGCTGTACAAGATATTTCACATAAAAGATATACTGCAGTCATACTTCCAGCATTTGCTCACTTTCTTGCAGCTGGATTGTACAAAAAGGCAACAATCATGAAAGAAACTTTTTTACCAAATAAATAAAGAAATAAAATCTGAACATTAATTCTACACTATAAAACATCTGTTCCCTGTTACTCACAAACTTGTACCTAAGCATGCTTGCATGCAGAGACATTTTGACTTGCTGCTTGTCTGTGGTATGAAGTAAGAGGTATGTGCTCCTCTAAGTCTTTTACAATCAACAAGCTGAAATCTTACCTGAAATGCAAATCTTTTCTTTGCACTCTGCACATACAACTCACAAATGTCACATGAAAAGCACTTGTGATTACTCACACTACTACATGCAAAACAACACCCGCTGCTTTAAATAAAAACCACTCAGTAAGCAGATTAATTTCTTTACCCCAGGGCAGTATGTTTTATTCTCTTCTGTGATATCTGAAGGTAAGAATTTGTGAACCTGAACCTAAGTGTATTTTCTCCATACACAACAAAAATAGCAAATGTCATCATCAGAGAGATCACTGACCCAGAAAAACATAGATCACGAAAGCAAAATACTCATGTAAATTGGCAGTGAACAATAGCATTCACCATTAACATTTAAATAGCTAATAATGCATATTGAAATTCTCATATTGGCAGCCTGCTTTCACAATTAATAAAGCTCACAATGCTGAGTTTTTTGTGGGGGTGGGTTTTCGGGTTTTTTTGCAGTGTTTGTAGGGAAAATTAAAAGAACATATTTTTTAAAAAGAAACCATTCTTGTTTGTATTTAGCTAGTAGCCATTATTTGCCTTTGAATAGATTCTAAATGACAAAATACAGTCCTGTGCCTTGCCTACAAATAAATATTACAGTATGCTAGAATGTTGCAGGTTGTGCTCCTAGGCTAGATTTCTCATAACAGTTTAATGGCCTGCCTGGATATTGCTTGTGATATTAAAGAGTGAAATGGTTATGTGAAAGTCTTAAGCAATTATGGCTATAGAAAGTCTCTGGCAAAAGTCAAACATCTCAGGTCTTTTTGCATGTTGAGTTATGAGTAAAGATAAGGCCCTGTTATGTGGTTAGTCCTGGGATAGAATTTTTTTTAAATGCATATCCTGATATTTGAGTTAAAATAGTAGCAGTGATATGACAACGTAAATCCCTTACATATTTGTTTCATGTTACAATTAATGGGATAGATCCTTAGCTGGTGAAAATCAACCCGACTCTATTGAAGTCAATGGAACTATGCAGAATGATACCAGCTGAGGTCCTGTTATTTAGCAAACGAGATGTTTCAGGGGGCTCAATAGTCCAGCAGACACTTTCACCAAGCACCAGGAGATTAGCTTAACCTTTTTAGCTAGGCAAAGAATTTTTGGGAAACATCTGTCTTGGGTTTTTGTAGAAACCACAGATGACTAATTCAGAACCATAGCAAAAGAAACTACTTAATTGAACTGAGATACATTAAATACTCACATTTCATTGAGATATTGCACATAGTTGGCCCATTTACATAGCTTTGTAGCTAATAATTTAATGCAGAATTGATAAAAAATATCAATACCAGTATGTAAAATACAGGATATTTAAATGTTCCTGGGAAGAAATCTCTTGTTTTATGGAATCACTGAATTAGAGTTCTACATCTTACCTATAAATAAAACTCAATTAACAAACTTTATAAAATTATTTAAAAAAAGCCTCAATCAACAAATATATTAAATTATATCCTTTAGAATATCTATCTGAATCACCTATATACGTTAGTCATGCACCAAAAAAAAAAAAAAAAAAAATTACGAATATCACACGCACACACTCAGAGTCAAGCAAAAGGTTTTTTTGAACCTTGGTTGTTTTTTACCCCCACAATATATAATAGTTAAAAAATACTGTCTAACCATCCATAATATACAGTCGCACTGGACTCTCTAGAGGCACAATTCTTTGTACACTGTTGACAACAGCCCTGAAATCACAAGTTATACAGAGAAACGTAGGTAAGCATTACAAGCACAGACATGAACAGGTAAACAACCAGACAGTATAGTTGACACTGCATAGAAAAAACACAGTCCAGGTCAGCAGTGAAACAATGCAAAAACTGCACATAAACTGGTATGTTTGCTTTTAAGGTTGGTTTTTGGCTTTAACCCCTGCTTTTATTGTCAATTATTTAAGTAGCCTGGACTTGTTTTGGTCCTACTGCAACGCCATTACAGTCGAGAATGTACTGTAAACAACCTTGAGGTGGTGGTCGCTGAGGTGGGATTTTGTTTGGCTCTGGTTCCTTAAGTGATCCACTCTGGAAGATAAATACAAAAACAGAAGAGAGGTAAAAATAGAGCAGTATAGTTACACTGAATCTACCTGTGTTTCCATTAAAATCTCTCCATTAGTTTGGGGTTTAAAACATGCCCATAAGTTTTCTACAGGTAAAATCAACTCTAGTTTAGTTATTGCCTGTCATGATGAATTAATCTTGGCATACAAGAGCTCAGCTTTGGGGTAATTAAAAAAATAAAAATAAAAAGCCTCTCCCTTTTCAGGAGGAGGTTACCACCATCTAACAAGAGCAGAAGAGTCTTTACTTCCAAAGACAGCCTTTCCAAAATCTTAGCACGGCTCATGTGGGGCCTTTTTCCTTCAATTCCTATCTTGAACAACCTTTTCTGCATCACACTGACTGTATCACTTTTTCAATTTAGATTTGAAAATTCTTCTGCCTGCCTTATTCCTCTCCCTGTATTATTGAGCTCATGAATGAATGCTTTGACTTAATTTCTGCATAAAATGGTTCACTCCTGCTCCCACAGAAATTCATGCATGCAGGACTGTGTCCAGTGGGCTAAAATTATGCCCTCTGTTACACCTGTGTATTCAGTGAGATACTAAGGGGACTTCAGTAGTTACCTGAATGTAAGTTAGAAAACAACTTAGTCTTTTTCAGTTATAGCTCACTGACATTCCCCTGCAGTTTAGAAACACAAATACAGTGGAATTTTGCTGGTGTTGGAGTATCAAAGTGAAACTGACTATAGTTTTAGCTGTTTCACTAAGTGAAATGAAAGAGGGAAGCAAAAACCACTAATACATAATGGAAAAAATATTGCTTCACTATCCCATCTAGCAGGTAATAGTTAACTTTTAAAAATAGGCTATGTATTTGTTAGTATCCCTTTCAACGTATTCTTGTATGGAGGAAGAGATGGGCCTGAACAAAAACTTTGGAGCAGAACACCCTTTGGGAGCATTAGGATCTGGATCCAAGCTTTGTCTTGGGCCCATCGCTAATATTTTTCAAAGTATAATATGCTAAATCCCTGGACAAAATAGCTGTGCTTTTTTATTTTTTATTTTTTAAAGAATGATCAAGAAATCAAATTGCCATCTGCTAAGAGAGAAAAAAATCTAGAATCTATTAAAGGATGAATGTAAAATGAATGAACATACATGCCTTGCAAAACTTACTATTTTTCAGAAAGATTTGTGTTTGATCTTAAAACTGAAGAAATACATGTTACCATGAATGATTAGAAATCCTACATTTAGCAGTTCATAGGAACATAGAAATTATATAATTTTTGTGTTTCAAGGCAACAGCATTGTATCCAAAGCAGCTCTGCAAAGTTGCTTTGTTTGTCTTAGCTGCATAAATAAAAGAAGACATGACAGATCTGACACTTTAATTGTTTAGTATTACAAATCAGTTCAATTACAAATTTTTACAGATTAGTTAAAAATTAATGTATAATATGAATGGGCCAAAATCTGTTTGTCACAAGAGGAGTTGATCCAGTAATGCAGTTTTCTATAAACATTAATATATGGATTGCGAAGGAAAGGAGAATTTCACAAGGAGAAACAGGAGCCACCACACTTAAGAATATGACTTTAAAATACTTTTAAAATAAAATGGATCAGGAATGGGTCAGAATTCTCACCTGCCAAACTATACCTAAAAATTCAATCTCTGTCCTACGACTACTCTGGTGATATGGAAAGTGTTGTGCTGCACCAAACGTCGAATGTCACTGGAGCAATGTCAGTTTTTCCTGTGATAGTTGAGAAACCTGCATAGGGACTGGAAACTCACCTTGAGGAGTTTCCTCCATATTTTTCCAGTGCAACTCTGATGCAGCTGGCACCTTCCTCTGTGTGCCCTCAGGACACGTGGGTGCTCCACACTGTGGAGATGGTGCATGTTTTCTGTGGCATTGGTGGGGACATGTTGCCTGCCCCCTCACCACATGCAAAACCCCAAAGGAGTGGTGCAGCTCCTGTGGAAACAGGATAGAATGCTGCCATGGAGAAGACTTTTGCCCATTCTGTGCCCTTGGGGCAGGGATCTCTAGGGTTTACATCCCCTCTATCTGTGGAGGGGCAATACATGGGCAGGCGCCTCCAATGGTTGTTTCTGGAGGACTGATTGAAACCAATCATGTAATTCTTGTTAGAGAGCTGAAAGCAAACATTGCTCTGTTAGCAGTGCCTGCTGGTATTACCCTTCTTTTAGAGAGAGATGGTGTGTGTGTGTCCGACCCTACTGTCTGATCACACACTGGCAAAGAAAAGCCGGGAGGCCGATGGATTTTTTTTTTTTTTTTTAAACCTAAAGTAAGAGGTTGTGTGTGAGAGAACAACTCAGTCTTTTACTTACAGGAACTGAAAATGGGAGCTGATGATTTAACATGTACAAATAGCTATGAATTTTAAATAGGATATCTGTAGGTCCTTAGTCAGCTCCATACCTGGAGGCTAAAGTAGGACTACAATTTATTCTCATGTTGTCAGGTCTTTAGTTTAATCACAGATCACACCCAATTCCCTTGCCACAATGCCACCAGTATTTCTGCAGTCTACCTCCCTACATATCTCCCCATCTACAAGGAAATGCCTTTATCTTAAATTAAGCATTCCAGAAAACTTGTTAACATTTTCCCCTCACTCTAGTTTCTCTTGTGCATGCCCTACCTTGGTTCTTCTGAAGTTTCAGAGCCCCTGCATACTTTCCTACTGATGTTATAATTGCTTCACTACAGCTGTCCTGGTAATACTACCCACACATCCTTTTTTCACCAAGTATCACCTGATGTTTCCAGAAACCTCACCCACTCTCCAGGCCAATCACATGGCTAAATTATGTTTGCCAATTAACCAACCCACCCAGGCTGACCCCAAAAGGCTTAATTCACACTATATTCCTAACATGAGAAATTTTACTCTCGGGTTTTCAGTGAACTGCAGTACTCTGTTCCCTTTCAGGAGCCTTCTTCTCTCTCACACAGAGCCTTTGATCTTAAAAAAGGCTGGGAATTAGAGTCTTCTAACTCTCCACTTGGTTGGTTTCTTGAGCCAATGCTTCTAATAAAATCCAGACTTCTCTTAAAACTGCAGTTGCTGGCAAATCAACTTTACAGCCTGTTACAACTTTACCTTTCCAAGGTGGTGTGCTGCTAATACAACTGCAAGCTTTCTAACTCCTTGTGGGAAATATAATTCCTGTGAACAGAGACCCTCAGGGACTGAGGCCTGTCTTGAAGATCTGTTCTTTCCTCCCTATATTCCGATAGTTGCCCAGATTAGAAGCTAAATCTCTCGCCAGTTTATTTTTCTTAGCACAAACAAGATTTTGTACATCAAACGTTTGGGTCTCAAACCCATCCAGTATTTAGTCCAGACCTGGCTGGAACCATGGCTATAGAATTCCAGATATATGATGTAAAATGGCCCAAAACAACCCCTTGCTTGGATGTCTGGGGCCAAAGAAAGAAAATGGCTGGTCTAATATCTAATTAGCACACACGTGTGTGTGTGTGCGTGCGTGCAGTGCTTGATATGGCTATGAATATCTCGGAGGTAGGGTAATTGATGTGGTAATGAATGCCCTGTGGGGGGTATACGCCAATTCCCATGGAATAAAACTATCATATCATGTCTGATTATTTTTTCTGCACTTAAATTTGAAACTGAATATCCAAAGGACGGGGAGCATAATGTTACCAAAAACATCAAGTCTTAAATTCCCTATTTGTGGAATTGCCCCTTTTCAAATAAGATTTTTGTTTTTTGTTTTTTTAATTATAAAAAAACAGTCTTTACCCATGAAAGCCCTGTCTAAGCCAGGTGAGTATAGAACAGTAGAGTGAGTATAGAACAGTAACTGCCCAGTTGCATATGTGATGAGAGGTGCTTTAGCTGCATAATGATATATATTAAAAAAGTATGAGCTAACAATTTTGGATAGAGCATCCCTTTGGTGGACAGATAATCCCATTGGTCTGGAATGCTGCTTCTGAAGCACTTTCTCCACAGAAACTTATACTGTAGATGCTTTTTGCTTTTAATGGGTTCCCTAGAATTTTAGGGAGCAGAGGTGGAGGACTGGCTGCTTTCCAGTGCACTGTCCCCTGTGATTCTATGGATTAGGATTGGATTGTGCTAATGCTTGACCTATTCCATATATATAAAAAAAAATCATACTCATATGTATTTGTGGCTTTGGGGTTGTCTGATTAGTGTCAAAGAGGGTGGATACAGAAGACTATAATTTGGCAGGGAAATATCCCTGGGCAATAGAGATGTTATGTTCCAGAGGGGTAGCCATGTTAGTTTGTATACAGCAAAACAACGAGAGTCCTGTAGCACTTTAAAGACTAAAAAATTTAATTTCTGCAGGCATAAGCTTTCGTGGGCTGTAACCTACTTCGTCAGATGTAAGGAATAGAAATCAGATCGCAGGTATATATATACATATCCAAGGCTAAGGAACAACAATGGGGAAGTAGTTGAGGCCTATTTATAACCATTGATTAGGAGGTGAGAATGTGTGAACAATGACAATTAATTACTTCTTGTAATGAGATAACCATTCCAAGTCCCTATTTAGACCTAGTTTGATTGTGTCAAGTTTGCAGATCAGTTCAAGCTCAGCAGTTTCTCTTTGAAGTCTGTTTTTGAAGTTTTTTTTGTAGAAGTATGGCAACTTTGAAGTAATTTACAAAGTATCCTGGGAGATTGAAGTGCTCTCCTACTGGTTTATGGATGCTATTATTTTTTATGTCTGATTTGTGTCCATTTATTCTTTTGCGTAGTGACAGTCCGGTCTGGCCAATGTACATGGAAGAGGAGCATTACTGGCACATGATGGCATATATTACATTAATAGATGTGCAGGTGAATGAGCTCCTTATGGTGTGGCTGATGTGGTTATGACCTGTGATGGTGTCACTAGAGTTGATGTGTGGGAAGAGTTGGCAACGGGATTTGTTGCAGGGGTATGTTCCTGGGTAGTGTTCTTCTTGTATGGTGTACGGTTGCTGGTGAATATTTGCTTCAGGTTGGGGGGGCTGTCTGTTAGCAAGGATAGGTCTGCCTCCCACAGCTTGAGCGAGTGAGAGATCATCTGCTAGGATAGGTTGTAGATCCTTAATGATGTGCTGGAGAGATTTTAAGAGACATTATGCTGTATCCTAGTGAAAATTGGTTTTTATGTGGCTGCGTTATAAGGATGTGAAAACCAGAATTGGAACATGTATAGTAGTTTCCACATTCTAAAGGAAAGAAGGCTGCATGGCACCTTGGTAGTTTAAGAGTAAATTAAATATAAAGAGACTTGGCTCATTCAGTGCAAGAGCATCAGATGCTAAAGAAGCTCAGGAACTTTGTAGGAGAGCAGAATCAATGTATCCCTTCTCTTGTGGAGATGCTTAAGGGGAGTGACTTCTCAGCACCTTGCTCCACTATAGTTAATGTATTGTGAATGTGACTTGTTCTGCACCGACCAGCTATTGCTCTGTGAATGAGTCATGGCTGACAGCTGCTTACTGATTGCTGTTCTTTACTGTTACTGTATCATGTATGTGGCAGGGCTGCTACTGGTTGCTACTCATTGGTATTATACTGTATATTCACTGCAGGTTGAGCAAGGCAGGGCTAGTGACTGCATACTGCACTTTATAGTTACATTGGAGAGACAGGTGGTTGGGCACACCTTACTACTCAAAGAAGCCATTTTCATCTTGCCTCCTGAAGCTGCACAAAGCATTATATAAACAGGTGGAGTGTGCCGCTGTTATATCCCAGAGCTTGGGGAAGGTAGCTGGCTCCTACAATCTAGCAGTTTTGAATGTCCATGTGCAATCCTGCCTGCTTCTCTACAGGGGAAACGTGGATGGAAGAGACTCTCTAGAACAGCCAAGGAAGGTTGCACCCTTGTAGACTGTAGATGTTTCCACACAAGAGAAAACAATCCTGAAGAGAACTAGTTCCAGGAAAGAGATAAGCAGGGTGACATGTTGGCGCAGTCCTTGCTACAGAATCAGATTCTTATTATAAGAAAGCAGTGTTATCTGATACAGTAACCAGTGAGACTGACAATGATTTTATAGATGTTGCATTTTCATTATTTTTTCCTTTTTCCCTCTTTGAAGCTGTTTGTCCAGGTTGAGATCGTCAAGATGAATTCATGACTTGGAAAAATGTAGATCAGTTATTGCTGTCACTAAACAATCTCACCTAGTTACCTATCTACAATTCCTCAGGGTTTTCTAGCCAATGTGTGGAAAAAATTCCTACGAGAAATAAACAAAACCACTGCGTTTTTATGAAATGTATAGCTTTGAACATAAGAATGGCTATACTGCATCAGACCAGTGGTCCATCTAGCCCAGTATTCTGTCTTTCAGCGGTGGTTGGTGCCAGATGCTTCAGAGGGAATGAATAGAACAGGGCAATTTGAGTGATCCATTTCCTGTTGTCCACTCCTAGCTTCTGGCAGTCACAGGTTTAGGGACATCCAGAGCATGGGGCTGCATCCCAGACCATCTTGGCTAATAGCCATTGATGGTCCTATCCTCCATGAACTTATCTAGTTCTTTTTTGAACCCAGTTATAGTTTTGGCCTTCACAATATCCCCTGGCAACAAGTTCTACAGGTTTACTGGGCATTGTGTGAAGAAGGATTTCCTTATGTTTGTTGTTAAACCTCTTGTTCACGTGTTATATGAAAGGGTAAATAACAGTTCCTTATTCACTTTCCCTATACCATTCATGATTTTATAGACCTCTCTCATATCTCCCTGTCATCTCTTTTCTAAAATGAACAGTCCAGGTCTTTTTTAATCTCTCGTCATGTGGAAGCTGTTCCATACCATTAATGATTTCTGTTGGCCTTCTCTGTAAATTTTCCATTTCTAATATCTCTTTTTTGAGATGGGGCAACCAGAACTGAACGCAGTATTGAAGGTGTGGATTTATATAATGGCATTATAATATTTTCTGTCTTCTTATTTATCCTTTTCCTAATGGTTCCTAACACTGTTAGCTTTTTTGACTGACACTGCACACTGAACAGGTGTATTCAGAGAACTATCTGAAGTGATGCCAAGATCGCTTTCTTGTGTGTTAATAAGCTCATTTAGACCCCCATCATTTTGTATCTATAGTTGGGATTATGTTTTCCAATGTTCATTACTTTGCACTTATCAGCATTACATTTCATTTTCAATTTTGTTGCCCAGTCTCCCAGTTTTGAGAGACCCTTGGTAATTCTTCACAGTCTGCTTTGGACTTGACTATCTTGACTAATTCTGGATCGTCTGCAAATTTTGCCACATCACTGTTTATCCGTTTTTCCAGATCACCAATGAATATGTTGAACATCACTGGTCCGGTACAGATCCCTGAGACACCCTGCTGTTTACCTTTCTCTATTGTGAAAACTGACTGTTTATTCTTAACCTTTGTTTCCTATCTTTCAATCATTTACTGATCCAGGAGAGGACCTTTCCTCTTATCCAATGACTGCGTACTTTGCTTAAGAGCCTTTGGTGAGGGACCTTGTCAAAGGCTTTCTGAAAGTCCAAATGCACTGTATTCACTGGATCACCCTTGTCCATATGTTTGTTGACCTTCTCAAAGAATTTTAAAAGATTGGTGAGGCATGATTTCCCTTTACAAAAGCAATGTTGACTCTTCCACAACAAATGGTGTTCATCTACAAGTCTGTTCTTTATTATAGTTTCAACATTTTTGCCTGGTACTGAAGTTAGGTTTACTGGCCTGTAATTGCCATGATTGCCTCTGTAGACTTTTAAAAAAAATTGGAATTGTATTAGCTAGCCGCCAGTCATCTGGTACAGAGGCTGATTTAAGAGAGAGGTTCCATACCAAGGTTAGTAGTTCTGCTATTTCATATTTGAGTTTCTTCAGAACTCGTGGCTGAATACCAGTTGGTCCTGGTGACTTTAATATTAGTGTTTAATTTCTCGATTTGTTCCAAATCACTGCTATTTACACCTCAGTCTGGGACAGTTCCTCATATTTGTCATATAAAGTCTCAGGTGTGGGAATCTCCCTCACATCCTCAGCAGTGAAGACTGATGCAAAGAATTCATTTAGTTTCTCCACAACAGCCTTGCCTTTCTTGAGTGCTCCTTTGGTACCTTGATCATCTAGTGGCCCTAGTGATTGTTTGGCAGATTTTCTGCTTCTGATGTACTTAAAAAACACTGTTTAATTTTCTGTAGGATTGTTATCCAGGAGCACAAATTAGAAAGAGTTTTATTTCCAAAAATCCAAATCTGATTAGATTTTGGAACAGTGTTAAAGATGAGCTGCTCATGTGGATTTGCTTCTGTTAAACATTGCTCTCCAAAAAATATAAAAAGCAGGATCAGGCTCCAGCTGAGAGAGAAGTGTATTAAGTGTTAGGAAGAAGAAGTTAATTATGAAGATATATCAACCCATTAGAGCTGGATGGTTTCTCTCCATTTTTAGTTAGGAGTCCTGAGGTAAAGTAATGTTCTCTTATAGTTTATTGTGACTCTTGCTTCAGGAGGAAATATTTGTAGTACAATTTATGAAAAGGGAGTAGTAAAAGTATAGTTGCACAGTAGGCATGTAAGTAAGTCTCTCCAAGTCAAAGAATTATTCCCCATAGATAGTGAAGGAATGCAGACTATGCATTGGGAAAGAGCTCCCCCTTGTGTGTTAAAGTAATACAGAAGCTGAGAATAATACACAGACCTGAAGAAGAGCTCTGTGTAAGCTCGAAAGCTTGTATCTTCCGCCAACAACAGTTGGTCCAAAAAAAGAGATTTCCTCACCCACCTTCCCTCTCTAATAATACAGACACACACAATCAAACCTGTGTTTTAATTATATATGTACGTGTGGGGATGTGAGAGAGAGAAGTGACTAAAGTACAATGCATCTGAATATGACACTGTACTAGAAAATAGGTAGCCCAAAGACTACTGACAACAAACATCTATCTTAGGTTAATTGTCCCTTAAAAAAGAAACCTATGTGTTCCTGAGAGCAACAGTTTAAAGAGTTTCAGGACTTTTAAAAGGCAGCGTCTGCTTCAACAGACAGAGCTAAAACAAGAGAGAAAGCCATCCTTCAAAACTTAACTCAATTAGATAATCCGTCAATTTGTGCTGAGTGAGTAAGGACAGAAAATGAAAATTATTTTTTATTTATAGTTCCAGGAACCATTGTGGTGATTAACATAAATAAATAAATCATCCAATAATATCAGGCCACATACCTAGGTTTTTGCTCAGATTGTATTCTGTGTTTATTTGGACAAACTTACAATGATATCAATGGAAGTTTGCCTGAATAAGATCCGCAGAATTTGCCCAATAAAGCCCACACACGTGCTGCATCTGCATTAGTTCCTGTTGCTCGTCAGTGACCATAAATAAGCAGAGTTGGGCAATACTTTCCACTGTGTCACTTAACAATTACTCTGTCTGCTGGTATAGCAACCCAATGGATATTTCAAAATAGATAACAATATAATTCTGTGTTGATTGTAACAGTTTTCACGGAATCTGTACAATTTTCTATTTAAATTAGAGTGTGAAAGAACACCACTGTCATAGAGTTGTGGATTTTACTATAGTTTTACTATAGTTTTCTTTAGTTTATTTTCATCTGCTGTTGCATGTTAGCAGTTTTACTTTGCTTTTATCTAGTCCTCTTTGAAACAGGACTAATTGAAAGCGAACTAACAAACCGTTAATGCACACCAGCAGGTCCACATAGTTGATATGACCGTAGCATGAAATTGTCTATTTTTCACCATGACTGTGCTATAAATTATGCATCATTTTACCATGACAAATTTGTATCCATAAAAATAGAGTAATATTTGTACTACCATCACTATGTCTGTATGCTAACACACTTCTATATGTCAATATCCACTGTTTTTAAACGATGCCAAAGTTGAAGATATTGGGTATTTTTGTATATAAACTTACTATTTTCAATATTTTAAACAGAGTAGCTATAGCCAAGCCAAGTTCACATGTTTGGCATAAATCATATACTGCATGTTATTAATAGAATAGTTTTATAGCTGTTAAGATATGTCCTGAACCACATCAAATACTTGTTTTTTCTTTTTTTTAAATAACATCTTTCCTCAACAAGCAGTTGAGTCTAAGGCAGTATTTCTCTGTCATTAAGTTCTCTATTATTGTTGAGCTAAACAGAAGTCAATATTACAAATACTGGAAACACGTGCAATACAGTTTTGCAGGTTTGGAGGGCACTGGGCTCTGGGCTGTTTTTGATGTTAGCAACAAAAGGGAAAATAGAATGAAGTAAAATGTTTCAGGTGTTCTGTTAAATGGGCTACAAATGCAATAAAAAGAAGGTATTTTAAAAGTTTAACGAGTGGAGTGGTACTGAAGATGCTCCTCACCTGGGGGTGTCATTTGGTGTAGGGCTGGCCCTGGCAATAGGGTCAAGATTCAGTGATTCATATTTTCTGACCTTTATCCAGGTTCTTCAAGGTGGTATTTAAAAATAATCTTCAGTGCTTACTGGTGACTACTAGTATCTGATTTAGCTACTGCTCCAATTTTATTCCAGTCCTCCACTCCAATAGCTGGCATTATTAGCATTTTTAGTACATCTCTCCTAGACTCCTTTTGAAACCTGTCAGCACCCATTACTAAAATGAAATACAGGGAAATCTGTAATGGAAAGTGGGATGCCTGCTGGTGAAGATGGCACTAATTTGTATTCTGTATGTTTGAAGACATTTTGGAATGATCTCTTAAAACAGGAGGCTATACACGTTTGACTGTAGTCTTCAGCCCCACTGGGATGTTTGTGTAATTCTGTAGTCATCCTTGGTGCTCTAAGTGAGAGTTCAGGTGCAAGGTTGCCTCACAGACAACAGAGATGAAGGAAATAGATTGAATATTTTTGAAAACTTAGCTTTAATTTTCAATATTAGCACTTCAAGTGTTTCTAAGTATACAGAAGACTGATTTAATAGACCTGACTGAGAATCAGATTCCTACACAGCAAGGGTTAGACAAACACAGACCCTCTGCTATCAAAAGTGCTGCCATTTTGCTGGTGATTCCACTGTTGTTTCTTAGAGCACTGCTGAAGGAAAGTTTTAACCAGTGAACGGAAATAGACTGCTCCTATTCCCTCAGTTTGAGTCTACCTGCCCTGTCAGAGGAAGAAATAGCTGGCTAAAATATTCAATTTTTCATAGTTGAAAATATACCCACAGTAGCTTTGTGTCCAGAAATGTTCAGACTTACTATCTAGGATGTGACTTGAACATATTTCCTGTTTGAAAAGATTATGAATTATCATAATTCTGTTCAGAGGACTAAATACCTCTTTATTGAAACAAAATGATGATGAATGGCTGATCATTAAGTGAGACTGATTGGCTATTTGTCACAAGTGCCTTGCCAAAGGTAGAGCACCTCTTGGACTTCTATGCTTAATATCCAACAGCTGCAATGTTTCAGATATGCAACTACAAAATCAGTATGGTTTCTTAGCCTATAGTTCAGAACAGAGGGATGTGAAATATTTCCAATGAAGCGCAAAACTACTTTTATCTAAAGGGTTATTGCATTTCTCTATGGACTTAAGATGGGACAATTTCTTTGACTTTTCCCCCTAAGGTAAGCATCTTTTTAATTAGCAAAAATGGCCATTTCCTAGTGAAGAGGTTGGCTCTGACAGCAAAAACGTGGAAACTTGTTTACATAAAGTTTTGATCCAGTAAAGAAGTAAAGTACCTGCTTAATTTTAAGGATTTGAGTAATCCCATTGCCCTGTGTCTGAATGGCTGCTTTTTATAAAGGAATTGTTTTCAGAATACAGGATAAAACCAAGGACTTTGGTATATTAGATCCCTATTTATACAAAAGAGGAGCATGAGACGACCATGCTACATTATAATACAGTTCTACCTGTTCCTCCCTTTCGACTTTCCTCCCCAACACTGTGTGTGTTTGGACTCTTGTTTTCTCTTTTGTTTCACACTTGCTTCCTCAATTACATTCTTGCTGATGCCATTAAGCTGTACTGCCCTCTTCTTGTAGAAGTAGATGGATGGCTGCAATCACAGCCTAATAGTTACTTTTTTGAAGTTTAATAAACTAAAAACAGCAGGCTGCCACTAGCTAAATATATTTTATATTAATGTGTGGTTCTACTGACAATTGACTTGCATATTAATCTTTTTCATTAAACAGTAAATAACATCTGCCCATCACAAAAAAGTAAAACTACCACAAGATGTCACTATAACTTAAATAACTAAGATGTGCTGTAGTACAGCAGAGAGATGACTATTTCTCTGTAGTACAATTCTACTCTTTTAAAATATTTATAAATGTTTTATGGGGGCACTGCTTTAAGTGATTCATGGTGCAGCATCCATTTCTTTTCCACTGTTCTTTACTGAGCTTCAAGCAGAAAGTTTAGATGGTTTGCTGACACTTATGAATCTGGAAAGTATGTACCCCCAGTCTAATTCACTTGCTTTTGAGGCAGAAATATGTCAAGCAAATTTTAATGGAAAGAGAACTTTGCTCACTGTGGGCTACGTCCTTCAAAAGAATACAAGGCCAAGATACTGATACTCCATTGACTCACACTGTGTGCAGTTATTTACTTCCACTTCCTATACTGAGTGGTAGCTCACAAAGTGGATGCAAACTTTCATGATGAAGCAATTCAATAGAAAAGAGACATATCACATTTGCTAAAGTAGCCCATAGAAAATTAACTGAGCATATCTAAACTCACTGTACTGCCTAACGTTTTTTGACAAGTTGCATTGATTCATATTATGATGTAACCTGATGTAAGATTTCAACAATGTAAATACACAATTAAAGAGGCAAACAGCAGCACTATGTTCATATTGTTTCCACTGAAGAATCTTGGGCCAAATCCTGAGTTATGCACACTGCACCCACACTGAGTTATGCACCCACACTGCAGCTAATGTGGCCTGTGCTTCCTTGATCATGTGTGAACTATGCCAGGCTGGTACTCTGGCATAATTTAGAGCAGACTGAAGGCTGACCCGACCTGTGCTAGCTGCCAACAACCTCAAGATCCCATCAGCTAGGGATGAGGGGGATATAGAGAAGCCTTGTTACGGTGGCTCTATGCCATCAGAAGATGCACCTAAATCTGGAGTGATCCTCCCACTTCTGCTTACACCAGCTTTAGGCTACCAGTTCTTCAATGCAAAGCAGTTGCACTGCATCCCAGCATTCTGCCCTTAATATGAAATATTACATTAAGAGACAGAAATACAGGGGTTTCTTTACTTCTCTAAAAAATGTGTGTACTATCTATAAACAATTATTTTAATCAAATGTCTTAATGCCAGACTCCCCATCACAGTAGGTTTTTAAGAACAGGTTGGAAACTACCTGTAAAGAATGGTCTAGGTTTACTTGGTCCTGCCTCAGCACAGGGGGGAGGGGAAGGAGCTGGACTTGATGACCTCTTGTGGTCCCTTCCAGCCTTATATGTTTATGATTCTATGATTATTGTTACTGCTGCTCTTTACTACTATGGATATAATTACTTTAGACTTTTTTGCTCTGCTTTAGCAAGACTTCACAGTTTGAATATCAGTATCTGGATCTTCTGTTACTCCTATAGAACTATTTAACCTACCCTTTAATTTATATACTTATGGTGGTCTTTCCTTCCGCTCCAGAGGCAGAAAAATAAGTTCTTAATGCCTAAAAAGCTAAACTCTAGTACTAGCAGGTGGAGAAAAAAGGAATGGCCTCCCTTTGACTGTGGAGATACTCAGTAGTTTAGCTATAGTCTGGATGCTGCAGTATGTTTAATGGTTGATGGATCTGTGTAGAAGAAGATCTACCGGCATTGGCTGTGTTTCTCCCCCAGTCAGCCATTGCCATTACTCAAACTGTGTGTGGGGATGGACAAAGCAGAAAATGCTGTGGGGGTGGGGTCCATCTGGCATGGACCTTTGTGTGGGCTACCCATATCTTGTCTCTCCTGTTCAACACATTTGTACTCAATTCTAGGTTTCCTTGTGCTTCCACAGTTAGGTGTAGGATTTTTCTTCTATAAAATTAGGTCCTCTTTATATAAACATTTTGTAAAGCCAAATCAAACTGTTGTACTGTCAGGTTGACACTCTCACTCAAATAGATTAAAGCAGATTCCCACCAACCTACTAAACATAAGCAACATGCAATTAAAACCCCCCGAAACATGACTGATAGAGGAAATCATGGTTCTGAGTTTCTGTTGAAGACAGAACTGTAAAGGTGTTAATAGTGTGAACTTGATTGGTGTAATTTTGTCATTTCTCTACAGAACCAATGCTAACTGCTTTGAGCATTGCTTTTTCCCAAACTTGTCCCACTACGGGTGGTCAAGTTCAGTTCTATTCCTGTAATAGTTACTGGAATGAAGAATCTAGAGGAAATACTGAGTCCAGCTCCCTGGCATTATTGAGCCAATCACATGTCATGTGAAGAACGAGTGATGGATAGTGAGGACAGTGATAGTGAAAATGAAATTAAATCAGCCAGAAATTCTGTAAATCTGAGGGGAAGGACTTGACCTAGTTTCTACATCCATTTGCTGTACTTAGTTTCAATATACAAGGGCTTCTTCTGGGGGAATTTTTTTTTAAATCCTGAATGGTTTGTTAAAGATAAAACTTCTCTGGGTCCTACTATACCTATTTCAAACCAGTTAGATAAATGGCTCTTTCACTAGTGTGCTGTTGATCATATCCCCTATTACTGTTGTTTTATGATCTTACTTTTAAAGAAGACACAGTCATTTCAGTATTAAAGATGCTGTTGCCAGCTTCACTTAAAATGTGCTGGACTTTGTTAGCTAGTCTAAGATATTATGTTCTGAATCAGTTAAACATAAAAGCATGCACACATGCTATTTCCTATGTCCTTAATGGCTGTGTATCCTACAGCAAGAGTTTTGCCCTTTTGTTGATATTGCAACATGGCCTCTGTAGAGTTGTACTGAGATCATCTTGACTTCTTCCTAACAGAATCGTCATAGACTTGCACTCCCATAAATGTACTCTCAGAATTTGCCATTGTAATATGGCACTTGTGCATCTGCACTGAAATAATTTTATCATAACTCAGCATCATTCAATGGCTAGATAGTTTGCCTTAACACTACTTTTTGTACAATTTGTCTTGGGCTCAGAACCTGGTCTACACAAAGTTTTTATCAGAAAGGAATCCTACAAAAAGTGAAAACTTGAACAAATTGCTAACGAGGAATACAAAAGAATAGCACAAGCATGCAGAAACAAAATCAGAAAGGCTAAGGCACAAAATGAGTTACACCTACCAAGGGAGAAAAAAAGCAATAAGAAGAGGTTCACATTAGGAGTAGGAGAAAGAGGAAAGAACATGTAGGTCCTCTATTAGCAGCAAAGGAGAGCTAATAACTGATGACATCATGAAAACAGAAGTGTTTTAATGCTTTTGTTAATGTTTTGGTTCAGTCTTCACTAAAAAGTTAAATTGTGACCAGATACTCAACACAATTAATATTAACAAGAGGGAAGGAATGCAAGTCAGAATAGGGTAAGAACAGGTTAAAGAATATTTAGATAACTTAGATGTATTCAATTCAGCAGAGCCTGATGAAATTCGTCCTCAGGTACTTAAGGAACTAGCTGAAGCAATCTCAGAACTGTTAGCAATTATCTTGGAGAACTCCTGGAGGATGGATGAAGTCACAGAAAACTAGAAAAGGGCAAACATAGTACTTATCTTTACAAAGGGGAGCAAGGACGATCTGGGGAATTATAAACCAGTCAGCCTAACTTTGATACCTGGAAAGATATGGGATCAAATTATTAAACAACCAGTTTGTAAGCTCCTGGAGGATAACAGAGTTATAAGGAATAGCCGGCATGGATTTCTCAAGAACAAAGCATGCCAAACCAACCTAATTTCTTTCTTTGACAGCGTTACTGGCCTAGGGACAGTCGTGAAGTAGTAAATGATATATCTTGAATTCAGTAAGGCTTATGACACAGTCCCACATGACATTCTCATTAGCAAACTAGGGAAACAGGGTCTAGAGGAAATTACTAAAAGGAGGGAGTGCACAACTGATTGAAAAAATGTACTCAAAGAGTAGTTATTAATGGTTCACTGTCAAACTTGGAGAGCGAATTTAGTAGGGTCATGCAGGGGTCAGTCTGCATCTGGTACTATTCAATATTTTCAGTAATGACTTGGATAATAAAATGGAGAGTATGCTTATAAAAATTGGCAGATTACACCAACCTGGGAGTGTGTGTGTGTTTGGGGATTGCAATCACTTTAGAAGAGAGAATTAAAATTCAAAGCAACTTTGACAAATTGGAGCACTTGTTCTGAATTTCACAAGATGAAATTTAACAAAGACAAGTGCAATATACTTCATTTAGGAAGGAAAAATCAAATACAGAACTACAAAATGGGGAATAACTGGGTAGGTGGTAGTACTACTGAAAAAGATATGAAGGTTACAGTGGATCACAAATTGAATGAGTCAACAATGTGATGCAGCTGCAAAAAAAGCTAAAATTCTGGGGTGTATTAATAGGGGTGTCGTATTTAAGACACAGGAGGTACTTGGCACTGATGTGGCCTCAACTGGAGTACTGCGTCCAATTATGGGTGCCACAATGAAAAGATGTGGAAAAATTGGAGAGAAGCAAGAGGAGAGCAACAAAAATGATAAAAAGTTTAAAGAATCTGACCTATGGGAAAAAGTGGGAAAAGAAAAACCTGGGCATGTTTAGTCTTGAGAAAAGACAACTGAGAGGGACCTGAAAACAGTATTCACATATGTTAAGGGTTGTTATAAAGAGGACTGCGATCAATTGTTCTGCATGTCCACTGACAATAGGACAAGAAGTAATGGACTTAATCTGCAGCAAGAGAGATTTAGGTTAGATATCAGGAAAAGCTTTCTAACTATAAAGATAATTAAGCCCTGGAATAGACTTCACAGAGAGATTGTGGATTACCCATCACTGGAAGTTTTTAAAAACAGATTGGACAAACACCTATTGGGGTGATTGAGGCTTTGTCCTGCCACAGCACAAGAGCCTGGACTTGGTGACTTCATAAGGTCCCTTCCACCCTACCGTTCTATAATTCTATATTGTAGCTGCATATCCAAAGACCCTCAACAGACTACTAGAAGAGTGCAAACGATTTTATGTAATCATGTGCAAAGTCTAGTTCTGGCAGTCCAGGTGTTCGAATACAGATCCTTCCTGCCAGCAGATGGGGACAGACAGCCATGAACCTGTCAGTCACGATGTCCCTATGGATTTAAGGGGCTCAGCTGACTCAAAATTCTTAGCTGTTGTTTCCAGCAGATGGAACAATTCCCTGACTATTTAGCTCATACAATTCTAGAAAAATCCAAAGATTTTTGAAGTGTTCAGTTGAGACTATTAAAAGAGCAGAAGGAAAATAGAAGACTGCTGTTATTAGTAGAGTAGGTCAGAATATATATATATATTTTTTGCAGAAACTTTAAGTGAAAATGAAATTTTTATTTGCCATGATTGAAATTTGCCATGGAAATTTTGACTTTGTATCAAAAAACCATAAATAGAATTTAAAAAACAATTTGTGGCTTCCTCCCCACTTTATTTTTTGAAGATTTCAAGGAAAACAGACCCTTTCCACAAAAAAAAAAAGAAAAGAAAGATGTTGTCAACTAACAGTATGTTGGAAGGAAGTTTGGATGGAAACTTTTCCACCAGTCCTAGGTTTCAGGATAATTCTGAGCACAAACTATTATAGCGAGGCCTTTCATGAATAAGTCTTAGGATTCTCACATCTGTGTATAGTGGAAGATTTCTTGGGGAGGGGTCAGGTCTCCAACATAGCTGACAGAAACAAAGATGGCTAATTCAACGTCCTGCAACAAAGCTCCTAGTACAATTCATAAACAAACTAGGGAAATACAACCTAGATGGGGTTGGAAAACCATTCCCCCCAGAGAGTGGTTCTCAGTGATTCACAATCAAGTTGGAAGGGCATATCAAGTGGGGTCCTGCGGGTATCAGTTTTGGGTCTGGTTCTGTTCACTATCTTCATTAATGATTTAGATCAGCGGTTCTCAACCTTTTTTTCCCCGAGTACCACTCGGGCCAGGTACAGTCAGGTCAAGTACCACTTGACCTGACTGTACCCGACCCGAGTACCACTCGGGAAAAAAAGGGAGGGGACGTGTGGCAGCGGTGAGGTTTCGCGGCAGCGGCAGGAGGGATTTGCGGCGGGGTTTCGCGGCGGCGGGGAGAGACATGGGGGAAACAATACCCGCCGCCGAAACCCTTCCGCCATGTGCCCATTTTCCGTGGCAAAGTTTCGCAAGGGCGGGCGGGAGGGCACTTCCGGCGGCGGATTCGGCGGCACGGTACGGCACGGCACCCAGCCTTCTCGTAAGTACCACCGGTGGTACTTGAGAACCGCTGATTTAGATAATGGCAGAGAGAGTACACTTTTATAAAATTTGTAGATGATACCAGCCTGGGAGGGCTTGCGAGTACTTTGGAGGACAAGATTAAAATTCAGAATGATCTGGACAAATTGGAGAAATGGCGTGAAGTAAATAGGAAGAAATTCAATAAGGACAAATGCAAAGTACTCCACTTAGGAAGGAACAATTAGTTGCAAACATACAAAATGGGAAATGACTGCCTAAGAAGGAGTACTGTGGAAAGGGATCTGGGACCATAGTGGATCACAAGCTAAATATGAGTCAACGGTATAACATGGTTGCAAAAAAGCAAACATTATTCTGGGATTTATTAACAGGAGTATCAGCAAGACATGAAAAGTAATTCTTCTGCTCTATTCTGCACTGATTAGACCTCAACAAGCATATTGTGTCCAGTTCTGGGCATTTCAGGAAAGATGTAGACAAACTGGAGAAAGTCCAGAGAAGAGCAACAAAAATGATTAAAGATGTAGAAAATGTGACCGATGTGGGAAGATTGAAAAAAATTGGGTTTGTTTAGTCTGGAGAAGACTGAGAGGGGACATAACAGTTTTCAAGTACATAAAAGATTGTTACAAGGAGGAGGGAGAAAAATTGTTCTCCTTAAACTCTGAGGATAGGACAAGAGGCAATGGGCTCAAATTGCAGCAAGGGTGGTTTAGGATGGACATTAGGAAAAACTTCCTACTGTCAGAGTAGTTAAGCACTGGATTAAACTGCATAGGGAGGTTGTGGAATCTCTGTCATTGGACATTTTCTAAGAGTAGGTTGGACAGACACCTGTCAAGGATGGTCTAGTTAATACTTGATCCTGTCTTGAGTGTGGGGGGGACTGGATTAGAAGAAGTCTCTAGGTCCCTTCCAGTTTCTATGATTCTTTAGTTCTACGTGCATCTCATGAATTACATTAGTTACTGTAGCAAGAGCTTTAAGGACCAGATTTCTATAAAAGGAGGCTGGTGGAGTTCACTCATTTTGGACCTACTTTTGAGTGTAGACTTGTGTGTACAAACAGGAACATACCCAATTTGAGTACAATAACAGCCAACTTGCTTATATGGCAGTAGTAATCATTTACACAAACATTCCCACACCTTGGATCTCCCTGAAATCTAGGCACAAGTGCCTAACTGGTATCCTAGATTTTCGGTCAGTGACTGCCTTTAATACTTCATTTTCGGGTCAGGGGAGGAAGCTATCTATAAATCTGACAACACTTTTCATTTATTCTATCAATTTTACATTTCTCTTTGGTGCTATGGGCAACACTTCTACATTGGCTTGTTGTTGTTATGTTTTCATATATAGTTAGCTTGTTGGTCCTGAAAGAAAGCATGTTCGGTACTCAAGTGATTTTTTTTCCTCTCTGACTTTTTTTTAAGGTGCCCTTTACAATGGATTTGAGTCATGGTGGATGGAAATTCTTCATTGTATGTGGTTATGAGGTTGAAACAATTTTGTGCTCAGTTTCTAGTGGTTATAATATAAATAGACACCACACCATTTCTTTATGTGGGATGGTGGTGGTTTGTTTTGTTTTGAACAAATTATTATGATATATTTAAAGAGGAAATTAGTCACTCTCCCTCAAGATTTGGTCTACTTGAGATGCACCACAAAGCTGCTTACCTGGTATGGGGCCTATTCAGAATTAAAAATAGACTTTTCAATTAGAGATGGTAACTCATAACCTATGGATTGGGTCCATTTTATTGCTTAAACAATCACCATTGGCCCTATCAGTATAGCTAGAGAATCTCATTCTCAACTGTTCATTTAGGTCTGATCCTGAGAAGTGCTGAATACCTAAAACACCCACTAAAGTCCACAGAAGTTGCAACTGCTCAAACCCTCTCAGGCTCAATCTCATTGACTGTGACCTCATATGGAATAATATTTCACATTTACATAGCACTTCACATCTTCAAAGCACAGCACAAATATGAATTAATCTTTGCCACACACCCAAGAGTTAAGTAAGTAATATTCTTATTTTAAAGACAGTGATGTGGGGATGCAGAAGGCTAGATCAACAAAGGGATTCAGGTGCCTAACTGTAACTTCAGGTGCCTAAGTCCAAAATTTGGATCCTCAAATCACCTGCTCAGCTGCCACCTAATTCTGCTGGAAATAGGGGTGCTGCCATGTCCCCTGGGTTGAAGAAGTAATAACAAACACCAAATACATGGTTTCCATCATCAGCATCTCCACTATAAAAATTGTTCCAGCACCACTCCCTGCAGGTGCCTAAATTTCGGTTACTAGGCATGTACACAGCTGCCTAAGTTCTGACATCTGAGACCCAAGCTCACACTAAACCCCAGAGGGATCCTCAAACTGAGAATTGTCCTGCCTATCTTGCCTACAGGGCGCAATCCTGTAGGCATGCTCAGTGTACACCTACTGGATTGGGCCTCGCACAAAGTGCTGGTGCCTACTTAAAACGTTTAGCCCAGTGGTTAGAGTACTCACTCAGGATGTGGAACACCCAGGTTCAAATCTCCCCTCTGCCTGATGCGGAGCAGGGATTTCAATACAGGATTGCCACCTCCCAGCAGAAGAAGGCATCTGCCGTTAGGTGTCTAATTCCATCTGAGGGGCAGAGCTTAGGCTATTACACCCCTCTTCTAGTTTACTCAGTGCCCTGTTCAGTGTGCTGGCATTTGTGAATCCCATTCTTAGGCACGTAACTCTCTCTGTGCGTTCTATGGAGGAACTTAGGCACGTGACTCAGGGCTGTGGATTCCATTAGGTGGCTGAGTGGCCTAAAGTTAGGTGTTGCAATGCTGAGCCTAAGTCCCCTTTGTGGATCTAGCCCACAGAAGATAAGAGACTTAACCTAAGTCACAGAACAGATCTATAGCATACCCAGGATCAGAACTCTGAAATTCCTGTCCTCAAAGCTTTAGGCTACGTATGTCAAATTGAATGCATCTCCATCCTTCTCATAACACTGCAAATGAACAATTCAGTCCAGACAACTGCTTATTGAAACAGTAAACACACTTAGGGTACATTCCAGTTTTAAAATCACTGGTTATTCTCCTTCTTTGTGTCATATTAAATTGATCACATGATCATCATTTACTTCGCAGACTTTGTAGTCAATGGATCTCAGTAAAATCTTCTTCAATAAGACAAGTTATTATCAAGCACTCTTGGTTTCATCTTCCAATAAAGGCAAATGCTGTCTAGGGCAGTACCTCTTGGGTTTATTATCACCATATTTTTACAGAGATATGACCTATTACTTACTAAGGCTAAGATTTAGTTGTGGGTATTTTTAGTAAGTCATAGACAGGTCATGGGCAATAAACAAAAATTCACAGCCAGTGACCTATCCATGATTTTTACTATAAATACCCCTGACTAAATGTTAACTGCTCCCAGAGTAGGAGGGACTGGGGGCTGACTGCTGGTCCCTGCTCCAGCAGTGAGGGCTGACTGCTCCCGGCCACCCACTACTCCAAAGCCCCCGGGAACTGCTCTCCGACTGCCTCTAGAGTTACCGAGAGTGCTGCTCAGGAGTCCCCAAGGCCACTGCAGCAGCAGGCGGTGTGGCTGGCTCCAGGACCAGGTGCTTGGGCAGCCCTGACGTCAACTGCACCACCTACTGCAGCTGCGGAAGTCACAGAGGTCACAGAAAGTTATGGAATCTATGACTTCCGTGACCTGTGTGACAGACTCGCAGCCTTAGCTATTACCACATAACAAGGACCCCATTTTCTCTATTGACAACTCAGCTGAATAATACCTAATCCAGAGCTATCAAGGTACTTAAATAGCTACAACTCTGCACATTGAACCACATCACCAAAATGCTTTTGATCCACACAAGTTAATTGTTGTTTCCAGAATACCTTCTAAAAATGACAATTCTATACAGCATGGAACATATCCAAGGCATATAAAATTCCTTGCTGGATGCCTTCGATTAGATGTTCTTGAATCTTTGTGGCTGTATCTGTATGTAACTTCTCTAGCCAAATCCTTTAATGCAAGTGAAATCTTGACCTTAAACTTACATATATTATCCTACTACCAACTGCATCTGAGGAAGTGGGGTGCAACCCACGAAAGCTTATGCTTACTGAAATTAAATTTGTTAAGTCTTTAAAGTGCTACAGAACTCTTTGTTTTTATCCTACTATGTATTTAAAAGTAGAAGTTTCTTACCTGAGGCTGTTGAGTGGCAGTGGGTCTCTGAGGAGATGGTATAGGTGTTTTGGAAAACATTTGGTTCATTTTGCTTACAACTAGATCAGTTATAAGTTGTCTGTCTTCAGCCTGATGTTCACCAATCAAAGGCATTGCACAGTCCATTACCTATAATATACAACAGCTGATTAGCTAGTGAACGTAGTGTTGTAGCAAACCCACTCCATGTTTGTGTCTGTGAATTTCAGATCATCCACCTAGTTTGTTCTGCAAAAAAGGAGAGAAAGATGTAGAAATGGTTTGATTTTTGTGAGAGGAAAGGGAATTGAGCTTAAGTATCATCATGCCCTTCGTGGAAACTGGAAGCCACTCCGTATGATCTGAGTTTGTTTCTGTGCTGTATATGGGCTGTTTCTGAGCAGAGAATGTCACCCTCCATGGCATCATCCCTTCCCAATCCCAAGGCAATATACCCATGTGACTGCCTTTTGACATTTGTTGGGGATGCCATGTGTGGGTCCTCCATGGGAACATGGTTCCTCCGAGAACCTCACCACTGAAATTGCTAGGGAGTATAAAGAGGCACTAGGATTCCCTGAAGAGGGCCTGAAATGTGAAGTATTTCCCTGTTAATGCTGGGTTATTCAATGTTTTAAAGGGC
Organism: Emydura macquarii macquarii; assembly: GCF_026122565.2. Classification (NCBI taxonomy): domain Eukaryota; kingdom Metazoa; phylum Chordata; order Testudines; family Chelidae; genus Emydura; species Emydura macquarii. The sequence goes on along the minus strand of NW_027131105.1, from coordinate 1,090,310 downwards.
TATTTCCCCTTCATGCTTTGTGTGGCTCAAACCTGATCCCCTTAATGGAACATGTTTAGGGAAACACTGAGTCAGAACTTGAATTGCCTGGCTTTTCTGATAGACTTTGATCCCATGGTCCTTACTGGTTAATGTAAAATCTGAAACAAGGCCATATGTGCCATTATTATTGATAGGGTTGTTTTTGAAAAGTACTGTGTATGTAGTACAGATGTTGTAGGAGTTTGCAGACTGAAGTATTTCCACAAATGCACTTTTTATTCTATTTGTACCTGATGTGTTCTTCCTAAGGGGTAAATCCTGCCCTCCAATTTTGCATGTGTGAAAGGCCTCCCTACTGCAGAATCAGTGCAATTCAATTGCACAAGGGAGGAGGTAGAGGTTATGAATCCTATGTGGTGTGGAGCCCAAGTATGTGGATACTTGTCATGTGGCAGCACACTGGGTGATTTAAAGATTGCACAGGGACAAGATGGGAGAGGGGGAAAGCCAGAGGACTTGCACTGTAGGGAGCGTCTGGTCCTTCCCCATTTTTGGAAGGGATGGACTAGAGACTGCAAAGACACTCCCAACCCAGCAGCCTGCAGTAGCCTAAGTGGAGCAGCTCTGCATCCAGGATGGAGAAGATTCCTACCCTGCTTCTCTCCATTCCTCTCCTGCTAGCTAGCCCAGGCACTCAAGGTGGATGCTCAAGGGAAGATTGGTACCTAAATAAATTATGTTCAGTGTAACAATTTTTCATAACTATGCTACCCAGCTGCTATTTCATATGATACAGATGCTAATAACAGATTACATTTTAAGGAATGTTAGGTGGCTTGGGAATTTTCAAATTGATTAGATGCTTTTCTAAAAAAAAATTGTGAATGAGACAGTCCAAAAAGAGTACTGCAGAAAGAGATCTGGGGGTCATAGTGGATCACAAGCTAAATATGAGTCAACAGCGTAACATTATTGCAGAAAGCAAACATCATTCTGGGATGTGTAAGCAAAACACGAGGAGTAATTTTTCCACTCTACTCTGCATTGATTAGGCCTCAATTGGAGTATTTTTTGTCCAGTTCTGGGTGCCACATTTCAGGAAAGATGTGGACAAATTGGAGGAAGTCCAGAGAAGAGCAACAAAAATGATTAAAGGTCTAGAAAACATGACCTATGAGGGAAAAGTTGAAAAATTAGGTTTGTTTAATCTGGAGAAGAGAAGACTGAGGGGACATAACAGTTTTCAAGCACATAAAAGGGTGTTACAAGAAGGAGGGAGAAAAATTGTTCTTGTTAACCTCTGAGGATAGGACAAGAAGCAAAAGGCTTAAATTGTAGTCAGGGCAGTTTAGGTTGGACATTAGGAAAAAATTCCTAACTGTCAGGGTAGTTAAGCACTGGAATAAATTGCCTAATAAGGTTGTGGAATCTCCAGCATTGGAGATTTTAAAGAGCAGGTTAGACAAACATCTATCAGGGGTGATCTAGATAATATGTAGTCCTGCCATAAGTGCAGGGGACTGCACTAGATGACTTCTTGAGGTCCCTTCCAGTCCTATGATTCTATGATTAAATCTAGTCACATTAATCTGAAACAAGAGAATGTCACTATGTAACAATTTGAAACTTACAAGTACTTTTATTCTCTCCTCCTCACCTCTCCACCTCCAAATTTAGGTAGACAGTAGCAATGTATATTTGTAATTAAGATGCTAGGAACTCTTGATTTGGGGTCTTCAGGACTACAAAGTCTAAAGGATGCCCCAAGAATAAAAAATCTTCCTCCGAGCTGAGAGGTTTACCAAAACAAACCCAAATCCAACAAAGAAATAAAATTACATTTCAAGCAGATGTTTTTTAAGAAATGCATGAATGTTGTTCCTCTCTTGTGCCACATCAATGGTATTGCAGAAATATATACTTGCACTCAAGGTTACTATAAAGTTTGATATTTTTTCACATTAATTAATTAATATTTTTGCAGTGGTACATACTGTATATTTTTCAAATTTTCTTGCCATGTTCCTGTGATGTATAAGTAGATAAATCATAGCCACAGAAATGAGGAAAAGAGAATACTGTATTTGTTTTAACATACAGTTTATTCTTGAGGTTGTTTCCTAGCTCTTAGTGTCCTAGAGGGAAAGCTACATGCAAAACATGTAAGAACAGCATGTTCTGATTTTTGCCAGAGAAAGTAACAGACAGTAGACTTCAAGGGCTTGATTCTTCTCTCACTTATCCTGGTGTAGATCAGGAGTACTCCACTGAAGTCAGAGTTTCAATTCTGTGAGACCAGAGACAAGCTTCGTGATACTAGCAGAATACATTGGTTTTGAATTTAGGACCCGACTCTTTACTCCTGTATAAAACTGTGTAATGGAGTAATTATACAATGGAATGTTTGTTAAAATCTGGGCCTTAGTTCAATATCATATCAATAACTATGGGCATCAACCGTCATTCTCAGCAAGTTATCACTTGAACACTATAATTATTTATAATTGCATTAAAGTAACACCTAAATGCTCATCTATTAGTATTCAATTAAGTTATTTCCTCTGGGTTAGCAATCATCTTCTTTGAGATGGGAGTGGGGAAGGGTTACTAGGAATGCATTGAACATTTTGAAAATCTTGGTCAGAAGTGACTAGTGACATAATTCCTGAACTTCCAGATGCCCAATGGAGACAACTTTTAAAAGGAGCCTGATTTTCAGAGGGTGAATGTGCAGCACTTTCTGGCAATCATTCCCCTTTAAAATGCTCCTCAAATTGAGTACCCAAATCAGTAGTTACTTGAAAATGTTGGTCCCTCTTTTTGAGTAATGTACTTAAGTTTCTTAAAGGTTTTATCAACAATTAATTATAACAATTTTTAAAATTGCCTTACATATTAACTATATTAATTCTCAGCATTCCCCAACAAGACAAGCAAGTAGTATCCCCGTTTCATGGGTAAGGAAAGAAACAAAGGGACAAATTCATCCTTAGTGTAAGTCTACCAACATTAAACAGGAAAAAATTTGGCCCAAAAAGGGGCTTAAAGCCACAAAGTTGAAGCGTAGCGGAGTTAAGATTAGAACCCGGGGAGGGGGGGGTTCCTGGTTCTTAATTAGTTAACTTTTACACAACATTGGGATTTACAGGACACTTTCCAGATAGACATTTCTATTTTGCTCATCAGTGCATGAGAGAAAAGTATGGTCTTGTGCTTAAGGGGCAGAAATGGGAGACTGGAGATCTTAATTCTGTTGAGTAAGTCAGTTAACTGAGCTGTGTCTCAGTTTACTCATCTGTAAAACGGAAATAACACTTGCCTTATTGGGGGACTAACTCCAATGAATGTTTCTAAATTACTTTGGGAAACTCACAGATGGAAGATACAATTCAGTTAAAGTCCTTTCCACAAAGAGTTTATCACTAGATAACACTGCCTCTTAAGCTTACCTTTATTTAGCTTATATAACTCTTCATTGTAAAAATATAGAAAAATCTTTCTTTTTCAAAGTGGTTAAAGGCTTTTTCCTTTTTTAAAATGAAAGGTTCTTACATACGTCCTAATATTAGGAAAATGACAGGTTATTAACAAACTTGCCTATAATAGATTTATAACTTTATAGAGGGATTTTAGTTTTGAGTTATGATGGTTATGCTGCTGTTAACATGACGTTGAAATTACAGTGGTTAAATCAGTTCCTATCAAGGGCCTGATCCAAAGTCTTTTGAAGTCAATGGAATTCTTTCCACTGGCTTCAGTGGGCCCCTAGAACTTCTACTTCTACTTCTACCTAGTGGGTTTTTTTGTTTTGTTTTTTAAACAAACCAGATCCAACCAACTTTCAGAGTTGGGACAGAAATTCAGCAGGAGTCCCAAGATAAGCAAAATGAGCTTTTGAGTTTAGAGGGAAGCACTCCCAGAAGGGGAGGCAGAAAACCTGGCGTAGAAACCCTGCCAATCGTAGGCAATGGTTTCCAAGTTATCTTAAATTCACTCAGTTCTGCCAACCTGTCTTAAAATTTATTTGGTTTTTGTGGTTTTCATACAGATGTTTCAGTTACTTGAAGGGATTTATTCCCTTGGGTATTCCTATACTTTTTGTCAGTAAAAAGTAAAAACAAAATATTGTTCACAACATTGGAGAGGCTGGACAGTTCTAAAAGTGCATTTTAAAATGTTTTTTTAACCCAAAAGGCTTTGGAGCTCAGGAGCTATTACCCTGTGATGTAAAACCTTGTTTGCAGTGTTGTTATAGCCATGTTTGTCCCAGGATATGAGAGACGTAACATGGGTGAAGAAATATCTTTTATTGGACCAACATCTGTTGATGAAAAAGACAAGCTTTTGAGCCACACAGCTCTCTTTTTCAGGTTTGGGAAAGGTAATCCGAGTGTCACAGCTACATAAGATGGAACAGATTGTTAAACATAAATTCATACCATGTTGCAAGATGAAGTGGGCAATAAACACCTCTGTAGTCATAGGATAAAGGAGGGATAGAGGGTTACAGATTGTTGTAATGAGAAAGAAAACGAGTGTCTCTATTGAGACTGAATCTACACTAGCAAATTAGATCAGTACTGTATAACTAGGCTACTCAAGGCTGTGAAAAATCCACACACTGGAATGAGGCAGTTAAACCAACTTAACCCCCGGGATAGACAGCGCTAGGTTGATGGAGGATTCTCCCATCAACCTAGCTACCACCTCTTGGGGAGGTGGATTACCAACACCAATGCGTGAAGTCCTCCCGTTGTGTAGGTAGTGTCTTCACTGAAGTGCTACTGTGGTGCAGGTGTGCCGCTACAGCGTTTTAAGAGAAGCCCTTAGTCTCTGGTTTTTAGTGTCTAGCTAAGTTATGAATTTAAGCTCCCAGGCTAGTCTTTTGAAGGTGTTGTGCAGGTTTCCTTTGAGGACAAGGACGGAAAGGTCAAAAGTAGAGTGATCATTTTGTGAAAAGTGTGCACCCCCAGGTTACAGAGTGGTTTTTGTCTTTCATCCCTTTTCTGTGTGAGTACATTTGAGAGTGTAGTGATTGTCTGGTTTCACCAACATAGTAGTTGTTGGGACATTTGAGGACTGAATGAGATACACCACATGTTGCGACAGGCTTGTGCAGGATCCATGGATCTTGAAAAGTGTCTTGTGGACGCTACATGCCTCCACAACGTCATCAACTTATCAAGACTACCCCTAACTGGAGCTGAATTAGCTGTACTACCAAGGGACTGAATTTCTGCGTTACCAGAGAATCTAATACCATACTAATGTGGAGAACTAAAAGTATTCTTTCACCGACTCTGCCTCAAAGAATTTTTTCCACAACAAAGATACCACTCACAACTACCAAGTCCCCACCAACATTCAAGAAAATAGAATAATCTGACTGAACACACCTCCCACTTCCCCCAAACAATGGACAAAACCATACGTATGATCATCACATTGATTGCTTTGGGGAAAAAGTATACTGTGAAATCCTTAACAAACATCACATCCACCACAATCTCTAGGTCGGTGTAGCTCAAAATCTTGTCTCTTTCAGAGCTGATCAAATAAAAGCTATTATCTCACCCACCTTGTGTCTGTCATTGAAATCCTTATCTAGTGACATTTTTATAAAATACAATTTTTTTTTACATAATGGAGCATACTGGCTCTTTCTGAACCATTATCATGTCCTAAGTCAACTCCACACATCCTCATGAACATTTTTATTAATTACCTCCTCACTCCCCCCAAAAAGCCTCCACGGAACATTTGTTTTTTATTCAAAATTAATCTTAGTCAACATTCCTTTGCTTTGTAGCTTGAAATACAAGTTTAATCATGTACAATATTGTGCAAACATTTATCTAACTATTTAAATATACTGAACCCTATTTTTTTACTGGGGCAAACTTGTCACTGTCTGTACCCTGAGTTGGTATTACTCTACTGGATGGATATAAATGACTATGTGATCACTTCCATCCAGTCTCTGTGTACCTCAGAAAGGGATTCTACCTCCTACAAATGTCACATGAGTCAAGAGGTGCTACTGATGATGAAGCTGAGAATGTGTGACTGCAAGAATGAGTCCTGAATGACACATCATCATACTCCTCAGGAGATGCTCATGGTGTAAGCGATGACCTCAACACAAAAAGTGCTCTGACTGCTCTGAAACACCCTAACTCCACCAATACAGGATGAGAGGATTGCCACAAAGTTGGTACAGTTGATTTTGTGACAGCCTCATAGATGGAGCAATCAACCATTAGTAGATCTCTGGAATTGCTGTCCCATATTTCACACCAAAATCATGAATGCAAACTTGGAAGGTCTGTATAGAGAGCTGTCAGGAATTGGGGCTTCAACAAAGGTATTGTTGTGGAACTGCTAGACATTTTCCTAATGCCCCAATCTCTTGTGCAGTGGTTTAGCTTCAGGCAGTGAGCTGGAGATCAGTATTTCTGACTTAAATTGCCAAAGTCCTGAACAAACTGAGGCACTGACAATCTATGGAGCCCTCACCTTTACTGTTGACCATCCAAGGTGCTTCATTAGTGAAGATGCCCTGCTGGCCTTGATGGGGAAGAGGAAGGTCTGCATCTACATGGGCAGTAATAGCTCTGAGTCCTGGCATTAGCGCTCTTGGTCAACTGTAGCTTCAAGAGTGTGCCCTTTGAAGCACTCCGGGCTGACCAGACTTATGGGAGTTTCCATGGAGTGTCTTCAAGGAAGGCTTGGATAAACTTTCACATTTCTTCCGTGTTTCAGGTCACATCTGTAAGCACAGCTGGCAACTCTGCACATTGTTACATTGTCTGCTTTGAAGTCAGCTTCAAACGTGGCCATGTGTCTTTGACATCGTTCTGCCACATAGGTGGGTTTGAAGCTGTTGAAAGCCATGCTTAAAGTAATAGTGGAAAATAAATAACTACTTCATTTAGCTACTATTAAAAGCCTTGGACTTTCAATGAAAACAGTTCCACAGAAAAAGACCTCTGTAATTTATAAAGTGTAATGTGTTACTTTTGCAGATGTCAATAGAATTGTGTTTTGCAGGGTCATGGTCAATTATGATTGTCAATTGCTCATATGTACTATAGTAACTGATTCCATAAGGTGTATTTCTCTTAGCATATGAGAACAATTTTTGAAGAACAGTTAACAGCTCTGTGGCCTATTTTTTGAAGCTGTGAAGGAGAATAAATACATAGCAGTAGTCACAGAAATAGCACCAATGAAGTCACAATTTTTTGGAACCACTAAGTCCAAATGGTGTGTAGAGAACTCCTGTGTTGTATAATGAAATCTGAAACTTCAATGGTGTGTAGGATCACTGAGCCAGACTATCCTCTCTGCTTGTGTGTGTGGAGGTGACTCAGATCTTGACTATGAGGCTGGAGTTGGTTAGAAAGAGGGAGAAATGTCACTGCCATGTTGTTCTTGCTCCTTGTTCAAACTCTGGAGGTTTATTGTGGGTTGGAGTTCCATATGTGGAGACGGCATGAGCCAGGGCCTCCATAGCATTATCCCTTCAGAGTCAGAAGTATTGTATTTGCTCTCCTTGTTCTGAGAATACCTTATGAAATGGGAATGGGGGCGGTAGGCAGTTGAAACCTCTGCCACAGTGAACATCAGGAGCTGCAAAGGGATCCACTGCTGCTGAGGGAAAGACATCTTGGGGCTGCTGTTGCTGAGGGATGTTCCTCCATTAAAGAATCTGCTTTCACTGAAAGAACAGCAAGAGCTGCCAAGAAGAGAATTAAATGAAGAGCCAGGCAAAATTGGGTCATGGGAAAGAGGAGCAGTGGCGATAAAGGAGAAGTGGGAGGCAGGAGTGTGGACCCTGCACTGAGAGAGTGGGAGAAGGTGAAGGAGGTTGTGGGAATTATGAGGTGGATGTGGGAGGGAAAAAAACAGAGATGGAGCTAGGGTCTTGGAAGGGGCTGAATGCAGGAGGTGGACTAGGGCGTCTGAAGGGGTGATTGTTTATAGAATAGGGAAGGAGAAAATAATTGAGTTCATGTCTGGTGGGAGAAAGGGGGTGGAATTGACTAAAAATGAATGTGGGAGGAGAAATGAGGTACAGTGGGTATAAGGGGAATTGAATTGGACTGGGGAGCATTGATAGTCAATTTTCAGATATCACTCTAATTGTGAGGAAGGAAGTTGTTTTGAATTGCCTGTCCATGAGAGAAATTGACAAAAATGTGGGGAAGTAAGCAGAACCGGGTTTGTGTGGAAGGGATCTGTTTGTGATTGTGGGAGGTATTGATTATGAATGTGCGGGTTAGAATTTATTTTAACTGTGAATGTGAGATTTTAAGTATGGGGAGAATTATTGACTTTATGGTAAACTAATAGTTTGAGGACTAATTTAGGTTGAGTGGGAGGTAAGGGGAATTGCTTGTGTGCATTGGAGGTGGACTGATTTTGAGAAGTGGGGCATTGGCAGAATTTGAGGTTGTTTGTTTATGTGTGGCTTTTTCTACAGGCTATTATAGTAGTTGCCTCGGGAACGATATGCAACTGGAAATCAAAGAATGACTGGGAGGTCAGTGGGGATAGTGAGACAGGAGATGGTCTCATTACTAAGAGGTAGTTACTGCTAGGAAAAAGTTTAGTCATTCTCTAATGTAGTGAGTTTACTGGCAGAAACATCCACAGAAACAGTAAATGCTAAAGAATAGTCAGAGATATTTAATTTAAGTGAATTTTGAATGCACAGACTTGCAGTAGAATCCTGATTCTAGGAGTTAGGCTTATCCAATCAGGAACAGAAACCAAACACCTGATTTCTGTATCCTACCAAAAGTAATGGCCACAGCTGGAATTTAAACTTTAAACAGTAATGCATGTTCTATAAACCAAAAAAACCATGTAGAAATAATTCAGAGAAGTATATTAGGAGTGATAATGTTGTTAACCTACAGCTATAAAAGGACATGTGAAGGACTGAGGTGACAGAACACTTAACTATAACGCATTTAGAATAGATTCTCCATCAGTGGAAAATTTGTTTTTTTATGCTCTAGTTCAAACAGGAATTGATTCAGGAAAGTCCTGTGGCCTATGTTATACTGAGGTCAGACTAGATGATCACAATGGTCCTTTCTGGTTCTATAATCTATGATGGGATAGGAACTTGCTCACTAAGACCTGAACCAAGATCACTAGCCTATTCTACACAGACCACCAATTACCCTTCAGCTGGTAATGGCTTTGAGTTACTTTTGACCTATGCTGAATTAGAACCAGTGAACTAGAGATGAAAAGTTCCCCATTCCATTACTATTCCCTCACCAATATATTCAGTCCTAATACTTTTCTGCTTAAGATAACTGCTGATCTCATTGTTTCTTGACCAATCTCTGGCAAACTTCAGTGGAAAACTTTAAAAACCAAAATTGAATTGCTCTATGTACTTTTCAATATACTTTAATGCATGTAGGACAACCCTGATGTTTAAGGAATTGAACCTTATTGCACCAGAAGCCTGTTGGAAAAGTCATAATTTGAAAGGCCATTTGTAGACAGTTCACTTGGTTTAACTTCAAGTTCTATAGTGAAAATTTAGCTGACACTTGACTGGAAATGTGAATCCTCACAGACAGATGTTGTTTCTCAGATACATCTAGGGGCCATATTTACCTTTAAAAGACTAACTTTGATTTCCAGATAATCCAAAATTTCCTATAGCACAGGCTACTGTAATACATTGTCAGAAATGTCTGAATAAGGGAAAGTCTTGATCAACTGGGCAAACAATTTTTACAGCTGGATCTGGTTTCTTTTAATGAGCTAAAATGTGGTATCAACTGATATCATCCCATGGTGGGTGATATAGTATAAAGTATGCTCTTTATTTTTGGCCAGGTCTCAAACAATAAAGCAGTTGGAATTTTGCTGCTGCAGTACAGTTCTGGCAGAAAATTGTAGGTGCAGTTATGTACCACAGGTGCATACATTTAGATGCCTAACTGCCTAATTTAGGGATGCAAATTATTCATAGATAATTTATTTGTTAATTGCAGGCCATGTTTAACATGTGATTCTCTTTATTTAATGACTTACCAATGAGATTTTCTGAATCAGATGGGGTTAAGGAAAGAAGAACTAAAAGTACCATCTACAGGGATACCATTCAGTATTCCTTATGTTATATTTTGATTTTTCATAACCTTTAAGATTTTTATGCCTTATTTTCTCTAAAGGTATGTCTACACTGCCGTGGCGGCAGGCATCAATGCAGCGGCATCAATTGAGCATGTCTGTGTAGACCTGCTCAGTCAATCAGAGAGCACTCTCCGGTCGACTCAATTAGTCCACCTCCCCAAAAGGCGGAAGGCAGCGTTGACGGAGTGCTGTGAAGACGCCATGGTATGTCAACGTAAGTACATCGATGGGAGATACACAAGCTTACATATTTCCTGTCAACCACTGCTGCCAGTGTAGACCAGCCCTAATACTATGTGCTGAGTCTGAAGCAATATCAACTAAATTAGAAAAATAAGTGAGCTCAATCTCAGTGCCTGTGGGAGAAAAATATGGCTAGAACTGTATCCCTAAAGCTTTCCAGTATAGTAGCAAGTGAATTAACACTCTACCAATGAAATGCTAATTAAAAGCACTACATTTTTTAAAAAAAGCTTTAATTGGCCAAACATATCCTAAGCTGAATGGTGTTTCAAAGCTGCATTTTCCAAGTTACCTTTTACATGGGTATTGCATGTTCTGTCTGTTTGTTTGTCTCCTGATTCATTAATTGATATATTGCCTTACCATAGCCAAAATTGCTGAGGGCATTGAATATAGGAAGCATTTGCCACAGCTTTCTCAAAAGTTGATGTAGAGTCAGTTGGGGGCATAAGATAAGTATTTATAACATGATGTAACTAGACCCATATCAATAAATCATGTGAAGTAGTTACTGGACACTGAATTCCTGGTTCACTAGCTAATGATGGTTTGCAGTGACTGTATTTATTTGACTACATAACATCTGTTTTTTGTATCTTTATCTATAAACACAATAAAAAGTTAATGAAAAAAGAAGCCCATCACTGATGAATACAACCTTTTAGAATGTATAGTTAGCGTGGCAAAGAAACCACATGGGAAACAGAAGGTGGAATAATCCAGCTATTGCACTGTAGTTGACTACATCTGAACTTATAAAAGTGGTGAGCTACCAGTAAACCATTAGTGCAGGCAGCTAACCAAAGAATCTAGTGTATCACTCCTGCTTACTCCATTTCTTTGACCACAACTGCATAGCAGATTAAAAAGATTTTATTTTCACACAGTTATATTGATTCACATTGGCCATACTGTGTTGAATCTTGGGATATAAATGGTGAACTGGGGCAAACTACATTGTAAAAACAGTACCTTAAATGTTGTTTGTCTTTTAGATATAATGTAAACAATCCTAAACTTTATTGGCGCTGGTATTTACTAAAAGTAGGTCATTTGAAATTGTTCTAAAAGTATTTTAAGTGAACCTAAGAATATTTCGCTTCCTTATCATCCATATTTGAAACTATTTAGACAGATGCAATCCCATGATAACATCTACAGGAATGAGGGAATAGTGGACTTGGTATTAATGGTCTCTAAATATTTAGGGCCAGATTGAGTCTTTTATCTGAGGCGTGCTTGGGATAGTGCAGAGCTGAATTTCCCTATGGGAAATTCCTCCGGTCCTGAATACATAAAATTAATTGTTCCTTAAAATTATGCAGCCTGCTTTCCTTCATGGGCCAATAGGGCCATGACCTTGGTTTCTCCCCTTGATGTTTGTAAGGGCCACCCAAAGCAAGGAATTTCTTGTGCTTTTGTATGAAATCTGTAAAAGATAATGCACTTAGAGTCAATGATCTTTCATTGCATCGGTATAGTGTGTTTTTTCCAGACCTGTGCTTCAAGGAGCAAGCTTGGTCTACACTTACCCAGTGATTCAGCAGCAGTTGACAGGAGTTATGCAAGCTACGCAGAGTATCTTGCATAACTCCCATCGACTGCTGTACTTCTGTTCTGCATGCTGTCTTCACTGCACTGCGCTGACGGGAACTGTATTCCCATTGACGCAGTGCTGTATCACTTGAGGTGATGGTTTTAGTATGTCGACTTCCTGATCGATTAAGCAGGTCTACACTGACCACTCAGTCGATCCAGATAAGTCGATCTGACAGCGGCGACTTTGCCGCTGTCAGTGTAGACATACCCTAAACTTGTAAGTAAATGTATTGGCACCTAGGAGCACAACATTTTCAGAAATCAGTTTCAAATTAAAAAGTTATAAAACTTGTAAAATAAAAATCTCTATGTAATGTGAATTGTATATAACAACAGCTAACTCTTATGTAGTGCTTTTCATCAATAGGTCTCAAAGTGCTTTACAAAGGAGGTCAGTATCATCTCCATTTTACAGATGGGGAAAAAGACTGTTACTAACTGTCTGTCCCTGTTGTTCGTTGAGATGTGTTGCTCATGTCCATTCGATGCTATGTGGCGCACAAACACACCTAGCATGGAATGGACATAGGCAGGCATTCAAAATAGAACTGATAAATTATCTGTTTTTTAAGGGCATGTCTACATGGGGAAATTAGCGTGGTGTAAGCTAGGGCATAAATTTAAAGTGCACAAACTATTCCACACTAATGCCTCATGTAGAAAAGCCATAAAATTCCTACCTGTTTAAAGATTCCAAAAACATTCTGAGTGAAATCTGAAAGGTTATCAAAGCCTGTGGTTTACAGGGCTACAGGTAGGACTTTCTGGTGGGAAGAAGGTCCTGTAGACAGATTTTAGGGTAGGTATCAATAAAACTCCACAAACCAATTCAGTATTTAAATACAAATCAGAAGGATGTCTCTGAGCTGTGGGGCCAATGTATATGACTCTATCCAATTCAGGTTTTTGTACCACCATGATGAGAGCATCTTGTGTATCTTCTTCCACTTTGGGTTTTCCCACAATGAATTGCGGAGAGATGGCACTCGCTAGTACTCTGCAATGCACAGTTGTGCCCAAAGTATCAAGCCTTGCTGCTGTGCAACAATGTGTTAAAACTAGGAAAGCATTTTTTAACATTTGTCATTCTATCTATTATATTACAAATATGAAAAGAAGTTGAACTTTGTTAAATGGACATTGATGTTTTATAAGCATGAACTTGTGAGACAGTTAAAAAGCTAAATGTTGAAGTGATGCATTCATAAAATACTTTCATATTTCTGTAGCCTGTCTCTGGTGTAATGGTGATGGCAGCTGAGTATTCAAATTGAGGTGAAAAGAACAGAAATTAAATGAACAGTTCTGATAGCTGCACAGAATAATTACTTGGCTTTCCTGCTGATAAACCTGACAACCAATTTTTCTAGCTAAGTGATTCTTTAATTAGCTTCATTAGTCTATAATAGGACTTTGACTTTACAGAGAGAGTCCTTTGCAGTATGAAAGTAAATCTACAAAGGCTTCCTTTTGCCCTAGCACATAGCCAGCTACTTTTTAGCACAACAGTCTGTAGCAAACTATTCTGTCCATAGAACATGGGTCACCACAGGTGTTCAGAATGATACCTTTCTGCTGGAACAGCCAGCTAGAGTGCATCAGAAATAGCAGTGGCAGCAAAAATGAATAACTACAATGTAGTAATGATGTAGCTATTCTTCTTTTTCAAAAATGTCGGAAATCTCTAACAGTTATGCAAGGAATCCTCATAAGACCCAGATCTAAGAAAATAGTAGGGATCATAATCAGTTTCAAGCAGAGCTGCTAGGAAAATGCCAGTTTGTTGAACCTGAAATGCCTCGTGAAAGGGAGTTAGTTGGGTGCAATGAGCTTTTGTCGAATCACAGGCAAGTTTCCATTGGACTTGTCTGGTTCCCTGCCAGCCTGCCTAGCAAACTGCGGAGGAATCTGGGTTTCCAGGGCCATGGCTCCAGGGTAGCCCCATCATGTGGATTGCCTGGGTCCATGGCTCCAGTTAGAGCCCCACCATGCCCGGGCTTCCAGGTTCCCTGCCATGGAGCCAGAAGCCTGCAAGCCCCATGTCTGCAGCAGTGTGGCTCAAAGTGGGGCTATCTAGACATTCAGGCTCCCTGTCGTGAAGTCAGGAGATCCTCTGATGGACTTAGAATCGTATGGTTAAAAAGGACCGCAAGGGTCATCTAGTTAAGTGGTTCACAACCAGGGGTACGCGTACCCCTGAGGATATGCAGGGGATTTCCAGGGGGTACATCAATTCATCTAGATATTTGCCTAGTTTTACAATGGGCTACATAAAAAGCACTAGCGAAGTCAGTACAAACTAAAATTGCATAAAGACAATGACTTCTTTATACTGCTCTATATACTATACACTGAAATGTAAGTTCAATATTTATATTCCAATTGATTTATTTTACAATTATGTGGTAAAAATAAGAAAGTAAGCAATTTTTCAGTAATAGTGTGCTGTGATACTTTTGTATTTTTATATCTGATTTTTGTAAGTTTTTGTAAGTTTTTAAGTGAGGTGAAACTTGTGGGGAGGCAAGACAAATGAACCTTCTGAAAGGAAAAGTGGTCTGGAAAAGTTGAGAGCCACTGATCTAGTCTAACCCTCTACCACAATGCAGGATTTATTGTGGCTGAACCATCCAAAACAGAAAGCTATCCAGCCTCCTTTTGAAAACCATCAGTGAAGGAGTTTGCACGACTTCCTGAGGCAGTCTGTTCCATATCCCACTGTTCTTACAACTAGGAAGTTTTTCCTGAGATTTAATCTAAATCTGCTATGCTGTAGTTCGAACCCACTGCTTTTTGCCCTGCCATCTGTGGCAAAAGAATAACTTTTCTTCATTTTTTTTATGGCAGTCTTTCAAGAACTTGAAGACCGCTATTACGTTCCCCCTTAAATCTCCTCTTTTCCAAACTACTAAATATACCCAGTTCCTTCAGTATTCACTCATATAGCTTGCATCCCTTTGATCATCTCTGTTGCTTGCCTCTGGATCCTTTCCAGTTGGTGACCAAAATGGGACACACTACTCCAGCTGAGGCCTAACCAGCACTGAGTAGACCTGTACTATCACCACTCGTGACTTGCATGCTATGCCTCTGTTAATGCAACCTAAAATTGCATTTGCTTTTTTTGCAACAGCACTGCATTGCTGATTCATGTGGAGGTGGTGATCTACCACTACTCCAAGATCCTTCTCAGCAGTGCTACTGCCAAGCCAGTTACCCCCCAATTTTGTATTTGTGTATTTGGTTTTTCTTCCCTAAGTGTAACACCATACATGTGTCTTTGTTGAATTTCATTTTGTGGTCTATAGCCCAGTTCTCCAATTTACCAAGATCTCTGTGAATTTTAACTCTATCCTCCAAAGTGTTGGCAAATCCCTTCCCCCCAAGCTTTGTGTCATCTGCAAATTTGATCAGTATGCTCTCTATTTCTACATCCCTCCATTAATAGTTACTCTTTTTTTTGTGGTTGTTTAACCAATTCTGCATCCACTTAATGGTAGTTCTCCCAAGCCTGCATTTATCCAGCTTACTTATCAGAATGTCATGTGGTACTGTGTCAAAAGCCTTGCTGAAGTCCAGGTATATTTATGTCCACCGCATTCCTGCTATCCACCAAACCAATTACCCTGTAAAGAAGTCAGAAGGGCGTGTGGCTCCAGAGCAGCCCCACCATGCAGTTGAGCAGGTAGCCAGCCAGCCTTAGTGTGTGGAAGCTCTGGTTCTGTGGTACCAGCGCAATCCACGTTGTGGGCCTGCCCCAGACCTACAAAACATGGCAGCCACTGACTGAAATTGATACTGTTAATAGCAGTGGTGAACCTGACAAGAATGTCAGTTACAATCTGCAGCTGTGGGTTTTGAGGAGCATAGTTAGTTTTGGAAACACCATGTGTCCATGTTTCCTCAACTAACACTTTTTTGGATTTCCACTCTGAGAGAAATTTTGAAGTTTCGTGCAACCTGGAAATCCCACATTTCAACCACTTTTAAGGGGCAATCACTATGTTTTTTGCACATGCCACGTACAGAACATTGCTTCAACTTACTGTCATATTGCCTTCAGACTTTTAGGTCTAAATTGTTTTTCCAGAAAATGCATGCACAACACCATGGCCACACAATTGGAAAATAAGCATACATACATCTTTAAAAATAGATGCTGCAATAGAGCTTGCTTAAAAACAAAAAAGGTAAGTTTTTCATCAACATTTTGTGTTTTTTAAATTTGAGAAAATAGTGGGTGAAGAGGATTTAAGGAAGTTTCGTCAAACTTATATCCACATTTTTATCACCAAATTATGATATTTTTCATTGGAAAAAAATCAGATTTTCCCAAAATTTAAATAGCTGTAATGCTGAGTCACATGCATAAGAGTGCATGCCAGCTTTTGAAGAGTGCCAGTCCACTGAGTGTTTCAGGATATGCTAAAGTAGATGAGTGCCCACCACTTAGTTTCAAGAGCAGTGCTGGTGGAGAGATTAACTGATTTAGGCACCCACAGACAGCTGGAATGGTTTGCTGTCCACTCCTAATTCGCGATTCCATCAGCTTCTTTCAAAGAGAGAGGCTGCTTCTGAGACAGGACACAAATGCAGCATTTTTTATTCTGGGGACAGATCTCCATAACCACAGGGAATAATGCTCCTAATGTAATGATGTTTGCACAGATGCAGAGGGAGAGGCAGAAGTGACTGCCAAACCCAGAGAATATCATTTTTGAGCTGACTGAGTAGCAGGTGTTTCACTTATAAAGGGCCGCAAAACAAACAATCCATATTCTCTGGGAGGAGCCATAATGGGGTGGGGGTATGACAAATGAAGCATAGTCCTGCAACACCAGTGGCAGTCAAGGTCACCATTGCCAGAGAAGAACTGGAGACACCACTATTGTTAGCCAGCCAGTTCCAAAACATTAATTGAT
Organism: Emydura macquarii macquarii; assembly: GCF_026122565.2. Lineage (NCBI taxonomy): Eukaryota > Metazoa > Chordata > Testudines > Chelidae > Emydura > Emydura macquarii. The sequence goes on along the minus strand of NW_027131105.1, from coordinate 1,073,397 downwards.
GCCATTTTTAATTAGTGAAATGAGGAAGAAATAGAAGCAGCCCCAGTATTAATCTTTTCCACTCAGTAAGTGCTAAGGAATAATTATTGTATTGGTCTCAGCAAGCAGCACCTTTCGGGCCAGTGGAAAAATCCTCATGGGTTGATAAAAGGAGTGTATCTGTCTTCATGGAGAGAAGGAGGTGCTGCTGATGAGAAGTTTGACCTAACCCGGAAACCTAAAATATGTAGAAAGCTGTATTTTAAACTGTAATTGTTGATAGCCAAAGACATTGAAAAACTATTTATAAACATATCAAAGCAAAATATAGAAAATCCCTTGAGGGAAAAATCCTACAAGCTAATGCTTTGACAATGAGGGGCTATAGATTTCTCTTTTTCAGAATAAGGTTTATTTCTTATTCCAAGATGCTAAGTGTCTGTAAATTTGCTTCAGTTTTGCTCAGCATCTCTTACAACATATTTCTGTCTTCATGAATTCAGTGTATTTCACAAATGCTGTCCATTATTCATGATCAGTCACATCACCGGTACAGAGCAAGAATGCTAGTAATATTTCATGCTTAGTTAGGAGGCTTTAAAATGCAAATAAATAGCTGGTTGTTATAGAAAATATGCCAGAGAACAGAAGAATCACATTCTATCCACCTCCATGTATAAGAAAAAACTATTTCAGAATACTGAAGAATAGCATAGCCTTCTTTTGACTTTTCAGGGTGGTGTGATGTGTGGATCAAATATCAAAGAAGTAACACTTGCATCCAGTGCACATGTACTAGACTAAATAATGGATCTCTTTAGAAAAGATGCTTTAAAAAGTACAGCTAAAACATTAAGTTCATGAGACATAATGTGGTGTCAGCACTTTGTGTATGATTCTCGTACTGTCTTTTGCTTAAAGACTTTGAGGACTGAAAAGAAGCAGAGCTTTAAATTACAGAAATCTGAAGTCACTATGCACAAAACAACAGATCAGCTAAATTACCAGGCAAATGTGATTAATGATAACAGCATATAAAATGAAAAGTGATGGACAATATGAAATTGGGTAATCAGCTTCCAGAGGCCATAGCTGGCGTTATTTTTAAAAGACATTTTAATACCATACAATTATAATAATTTAGAGTTGGTCTGCTGTCAGCATAAGTCAAGAAGCAATGCAAATAGTACTCAAGTACCATGAGTACTCTGATACAGTGAGTCTCTGCTTATGTATGCACCAAATGATGAACCTTGTATAATACAGAGGGCATCTCTGCCTATGCAGAAGATGTGTATTTACAGGGGACCCAATCCTTTTGTCTGGGAGGATGTGTTTGTTGAAGCAGGTCCTAACACTACATCTGAATTTGATTTAAGTGTACTTATGTTTCCTACAATGTGTGTGCATTATGCAGTGGTCTACAATTTTAAAAAGTCAACATTTGTATCATCTTCTTATATTGGGTGCAAGTGGGTTTACTTAGTTTGCCATTTTAAAACCAGCATATACCCTCTGTTATCACACCATATCTGAGATAGTGCAGGTTTCCCCTATCCTAAAGTAGGCAATCTTTGTGGTATCTCAGAAGAACTGTGTGGTAAATGTTGACATTTTAATAGCAACCTCTACATGTTTATAGGAAATCATAGGTCTTACAGATGTCATGAATCTGAATGTCTAGAGCAGTTCTACATCTCAATGGATAATGACATTTCTAACAATCCATGCTGATGAATGTGTCACCATTTCCAACACACTTCAGCTGATTCTGTAGTGTAGCAAAGAATTACCATACTTATATCAGTTCTGTAATTTCAGTTCAGTTTATGATATACTAGATTTTTAAATGGTCCTTAAGTTGGTTGCTGATATAGCCCCACTACTGTTGATTAGAATTTTTTCTAAAAGCAGGAATATGTCTGGTGCAGATAGCTAAGGTATGTGCTCAAATGGAGGAAGAAAAATTAAGTACTGTGCTTGTCTGTTACAACATCTTAATTAACTTTTTTTTAAATAAGTGAAAACATTTTTCCAGACCTGTCACAGGCACTGGTCCTCATTGAAGACTATATGCCTCATCTAGAAAGGTACTGAGTGCATCCTAACTTCAGCAAGAGTTGGAAGGTGCTTACCAGTTTTCAGGTGTTGCTCAGAACCTTGCAGGATTGTTTTCTAAGTCTATAGTAAATCATAAATTCAAGAACTATCCTCTATTTCGAATTAGCAGAAGACCAAAAAAGAGCCTTTTTTGTTTTTAAAGGAAAAACATACTTTCACACACTTACAATTAGCCAGGTTAACCACCTTTGTAGAAACTTCACACAAATTTAAAATTTATTGCTGAAAAAAAGCATGATAGACTTCAACAAAATAGGATGTTTCGAAGAGAGTTGCAGTATATGTGGGAGTGAAGATAGGGGGTTTAGAATTGAATGGCTCCTTCATCCTGCTGGATATGTATATAGTAGTTTTGATGTGGCCAGAGAGATTGTCAACTGTAGAGCTCCTGTTTCCTCAATCAGTCGTCAAGATGTGAGGGAGCTACTACTGATGAACTCAAATGTTGGGAGAGTACAGCACTGAGTTTGATCCTGCTCCCTCAACTACTACTAATATCAGTGGGAGGTGGCAAGTGCAAAGAACCCACCGTAATAACGAACCCTAATTGCATTTTTAAACAGCTCTATGTATTTTCTTTTTTTGGAATCTCACAAAGAAGCAGAATGGAAAAGGAACCAAACCTTTGCTTTTATTTTAGAAATGGATCTGGATCCTGGTGTAGTTTGGTGGCTTGGATAAAACCACCCATGCTTTTATTTTTGCAGAATCAGAACCTTACTTGAGGTGGCTTGAGTACAACAAAACTGGGATCCTAGGGGCAGATTGTCCTGGCATGTTGAGAAAGCATCCTGCGTTGTTAGATAAATAACCTGTGATGGCTGCTTTTTCTTTTTTTTGCTAAACCAAATGATTAAAAGCCATCAGGGCTAGAAACCCATCATTTTGAAAAGCACAGAGTGTCTTCTAGCATTGAAGGTTCATGGGGTATCAGACCTAAAAATTGCATGTAGGCTGAAAAAAGGCACACTCTTTTCACTATGTTCTTCATTTCCCTTTCCATGTAAAGATGTAATTTTGTTGGGGTTTCCTTGGGATAATGTTGTCCACAAATCTTACACCAAAGTATTGTTGATGAGCCCATTTAGGAAGGAAAGCTTCAGAGTTAGGAAAATATGACATCTACATTTGGGTTTGTTTGTAGTGTGTGTAAATTTCCTTAGACACTAGAAAACATTAGTCTATGATATGGTTACATTTTCCAGCAAGCAGTGCCCCTAACTTGGATATGTGGTCTTGCATTATGACTTAAATATTGTTTAAAAAAATACTGCATCCTCTGAAACGCAAACAACCTGAGATGGAAGCCTAAATCATACACAAAGTGGTTTTACTCATGTCTCTTAACAAGGAAATGCTTTCACTGACAAGTATGGCATGTCTTACCTCAAAAATATAATCCTTTCCATCCTTGCCATGTACAGCTTTGACAGCACAAATGTCCAAACCCCCAAACATTTCAGAGCAGATGTCAACCCAGAGCTTGTACCTGTTGTGTGGAAAAAAATAATTCCCATCAGAATAAAATCAGGTCCGCATTATTATATAGGTCTAGTTGGATAGATTTTTAGCTGGACAGTTGCTTTAAATTCAGTCATCTTCTGAGTCTGTCAGCTTTACTGAATTTTCATTTACTATAGTTGTGTCGTAGAAATCCTAGCTTGGTGTCCACTAGCCACAGCGTAGAGGTGTCACAGAGGAGCTGGCTTCCTATTTCTTGAGTGCTATATACTGGCCTTAGCTCCAACATAGTTTAGAATACCCTCAAGGCTGATTGAAACCATGAAAGGCTGTCACTGCCCCTAAATTGTCACTCGTCAGCTGAGATTAGCTGGAGCTCAGTAGCAGTCCAGCAATGGTCCTTCAATCTTCCACATGTTGATTGGGTTGGATAGTTCATCTCTACAGTAAAGAGTGACTCAAAGTTCTCAATACAAGAATGGTCTGTCCATCCTGTGCTCATCCCCATGAAATGGTTGGCTAATAGATCAGTAACTGAGTCAAAGTGGGACTTTCTTGCTAGAAAAAAATGAAGTAATTGCTATGGTGGAGGGTGGACTAGAATGGATAGTGTTTGGAGGGAGTAATAAAATCTCAGTGCACACATCAACATACTGTGCTTTCAGTTATGAGCATGCAGCATTAGGTGAAGACAATAGGAGTTATGTGAACATGCTCAAGGTTAGAGGCTGGCCCATAGGATCCAAGATTACAGCTGTGGTATCGAGAACTTCTGTTAACTAAAAGCCTATCTGAACATGAGCCATAGTACTGATGATACAATCCTGAAATCATTTATATAGTTAGATGTTATAGTTCTCCTAATCCAGAGGCTGATGATCACATTTTTTTTAAATAAAGAAAAGACATTTACCATTCACATTTTTTTTTCTTCCCACGCAAACTAATGGTTAAATATTTGCATTTAAATGAGAGCTGTTTCCTTTACAGCTCATCTCCTCCTCTTTCTTGATCCAGCCTTTGAGCCATAAAGATCAATTTGCCACATCATAGTAATTTCCACTGCAAAAAACCTGCTGTAATAAACACAGGATTTTGATTTCCCTGTAGGATCAAAGGGAAGGGAGAGGCTGGGCTGTGAGGGATAAAGCTCTTATTCACACAAATATCTTAAGCAATAATATCCTCTCCTTAGTGCACATTTTGAATATTTTGTGCACATTTTGAATATTTCTTTTTAAAAATCTTTTCCAACAGAAAAGTTTCTCTTTAAAGCAGAATGCTGTACTTTGAAATTTGTAAAAATGTTTTAAAAAAAATCCTGTTGGGAACATTTTGCAATGAAAATAATTTTGCTGTTTCTTCTTTGAACAAAATATTTTTGTCCAAAACTAGTGATTTTTGGATATTTCTCAAGCTTCAACAATTGTGGATTTATTGACTGCACTGCTGGTGTCCACTTGTTTACAAACATTTTTTTTCTTGTTGTAATATGCCAAGATGTGTTTAGCAAACCTTGGGAAATACAAAACTTGTATTTGCAGAGCTGTGTTATTTCTCTTTAAAAGAAGCTATCGTTTGAAATCCATAAAACATCAACTGGATTTTGCTGAAGGCAGTTTCTGACATTCCATATTTTGCCAATAAAACACTGAGCTGCAAAAGACAGCTACAGGTGTTAAGAGGCTTGTTGCCTGGTAGGTTTGACCAAAGGCCACAGTCCTAATTTTCCCAGAGCTAATATAACTTGTAGTGTCCAAGAGAGGACCCTCAAAACTAAAAGATAACATTCCCTGCGGACATATTTAGGGAGTATTTGATGTGGAGAGGGAGGTGAGCCCTCAGGTTTGGGGAGTGGGGCCTGCCTGAAATGGAAGGGTCTCTGAGAACATGCTACAGCTGCAAAGTGCACATGTGCTCTGCACATTCTCTTTTCATTATTTCAGCAGACTCTGATTTTTAAAATTTTGTCTCCAGGATGTGGAGTGGGATTTTTTTTGCCAATCCCAGGAGCTACAAAAATTCAGACATCCCCATATCATGAAGTATTATATGTAAATCTCAGGATATTAACTCAGACCCTTAATTATTCTGGGTCTGTTTTCAGATTCCCTTAACTCTTGGCAGGAAGAGTTCACTCCTTCCTACACTGGTGCAGGCACTTCATTATGAATGCACAAAAAAAAATATATATATATATATATATATATATATATATATATACACGCAAATCCATATGTGTGGTGAAGAAGATGTTCATTTACTGCTGCTGGCTTTTGCAAAGGGATTTCTGTTTTACTCTCAAGCTTTGTATTTGCTGGCACAAAGGTTTATTTTTATAGCACGTTAACTAATGTCTGATAATTATTTCTCTGTAACTCCAAAGTGGAGACAAGCAAGCCACTTATAGTGTTTATGGTAAGGTAGCTAGATGAGGTCTGCAGTACATCCCAGAAGCTGAGAAGAAACTCAGTGTAGCTGAGTAGAGGTCTCAAGAGGTAAAGCATAGGCCATTCAGTAGGACTACAAAGAAGAAAATACTCTGGCTGAAATTAAGGGCAGACTGCTTGGCTGCATGGAAAAAGAAACTTAGCCCAAGCTAAAGAAAATATACGGATGGATGCAGGAGAGGAAAAGTACAATGTATTAGGAGGAGAGGTCTGCTGGGGAGAAGAGGAGAAATGCGTCAGAAGAAATGACAAGTGGACTAATGCTGTGGTGGTGAAATGCCTGAATAGAATCCTGACTGGCTTGAAGGCAAGTATACAGATTTAGACTTAGGAATCTAAATATGGATTTGGGAGCTTAACTTTAAGACACCCCTTTTTTGGAAAACCTTGGTCATATTCGCTCATTCAATGAATTTTTCAAAAGGTGCTCTGGAGGACCTTCAGTTAACACTAATTGCACTAACATCAGCAATGTGAATTTTTAATTTTAAAATGAAAGTTTTAAAAATTTTTAATTAGTCCATTCTTGAGGCTCTACTTACCTATCTGACATGGCAATTTGTTCCAACATTGCAGAGCCAGTGTTTGTTTTCCAGTTTCCAGATATGGAAGTCCTCCTGAGGAAAAAAATTACAGATACAATATTAACTGAGTACCTTTAGCACACTTAAATTTATTGTCAGTAAACTGAGCAGTAATCTTCACCACTTTTCTTAAGTTGCTCTTATTTTCACACATTTACCATACCAATGGCTACATTCTGCTGCTTATAATATAACACCACATTGTGAAGAATTCAACTGATAGCACAAGTCTTAGTAAAAAATAAGGTTTTATAAAGTATAACAATGGCAGATTTTATTCCCCATGTCTTGTTGCCTATTCACTTTCATAATTGTTTGTGACAACTGTTATTGTTTAGTCATGATATTAGTAAGAGACACTTATGAAACTGCAGCTACCAGTGGTTAGTATGGATGCACCAACACTGTGAACTAATTCTAACTGCATAGCAAATAACATGGATTACGCTAAGAATATCTTATTCATCCCAAACTTTCATTTTAGCCCATTATAGTTAGGCCCTAACTGTGATAGTCAGATGCATGTTTTGAACTACTCCAAGGTTCAGGACAGTTCAGAGTCATTGTTCCAGTTTGACCCTAACCAAGATAGACTCTACCTGTGAAATTTGGATCTAGCTTCAGGTTCTGATTCTGGACTCTCCTCTAAATTATCTTCTATTTCTAGTTATGTCATTTTAAAGTTCACTAAACAAAAGCTACCATTTACCATCTCTCTTTGTATGTCTATAATAGATTATCACCATCACTACATTTTATAAATGAGTATCTTTTAAAACTTTTTTTTTAAACCAATGATGATGAATAGTATGGAGAAGAATACATACTGTAATTATAAAGACTATACTAAAAATGGACAAAGGATACAAACTGTCTAAATTATGAGCTCTTGATTCCTGCTGGCAAAAAAAGAGCAACACCCGTAATTTATAAGATGTGAATTTCACAGTCACAATAGGCTTTTTTCCATCTTTCTATAAACCTAGTTATGAGCTTGGAAAGAGGTATCAATCCACAGAACAAAATATTGTAAAAGTTATTAATTGAATAAACACGTGTATTGTGTATTAATTAGGGAAGCAACTCCTAGCACATTAGAGTGCATTACACTAGTGCCTATCATGTATTTTCAGTTCACATCAATCTTTGTGAAGTTTGAAGAGGAGCAATGTCTTAAAAGAAACAAAGAATTTGAGATTAATATAACACTTTCTACTAGCTCAAGTTTAGAAGTCTTTTACTCCCCCTGCAGTTTGATGAAAAAGCATTTGCTTTTCTGTTCTGGCCAGTGACTTTTCTCCATGAAGAGGTGTATAAATTACCATACTCTGTACTTGCAATGCTTATGTGGTGTTTTGATACTACATACAGGTTACTACTTTAGAGTGATGTGAACATTACACATTTGTTTTGCTGTTCTTTTGGTCACAATTTAGAAAGTTATGGATTCAATGCATATTGCTTTTGGAAAGAGAAGGTGGGGATTTAAGATCAGTTGGCACTTTTGTACATGTGTATGTTTTCATTGTGCTTGACTCTCTTTCACTATACATTTTGAAGTCAGATGTCATGAATCCTGTAGTGATACCAGTGTAGTTAAGTGTGAGTCATGAAACCTTTTGAGGAGCTGTGGTATTTGGAGCGATCCAACATTGCTTTTTGTCTATAATCTCCACTAAACAGATGTTAAACATCCCTTTTTTGTGAGTCATGGATCCAGTTACCACGATTTCCCACAGAATCACAACACAGAAGCTCTTAATAGCACTTTTTAAACTATAACAACAAACGTTCTGCTGGTATTTTCTGTGGTGACTCTAAGTACTCTGTTCCTGTGTCATAGCATAAAATGAGAACCGGCTGTAGAACAACCTTCTACTGACAATTTATATCAGTGCACATAAGATGTCATACAGTGATTTTGTAAATCTCCTGTTTTTCATGCTGCTTTAGAGTACATAACAATGGATCAATATTTCTTCATAAGAATCTAGGGGAATAACAGCTAGGATCACAGTGTTCAGACACAATGCCCTATCTTTTAGAGAATGGAAATTTTAAAAAATGTCTGAGGCACATACTGCCATTTTAATTCAGTTTTTGAGGTCTGTTTTGCTATTTGCATTTTCAAAGTAAAAAAAAACTTGTTAAATGTGATAAATAGCATTACTGAGTCTTCTGAGAATTTTGGTCAGCTGTCAATGCAACAAATTTAAGGCCTAGTGCTGTGAAGTGCAGAATGCTATAAACTCCCATCAACTTCACTGCTAATGAGGAGCAGCTCACCATCTCGAATGATTGAACCATCAAGTTGCTCATATGGACTCTGCTTCTGCTGGTCCCACAGGGTGTGTGTGTCATAACCATTCAGTAGTAACCTTACTGTAAAAACTGCTCCTTGGGAGCCATCAGATGAAAGACACAGACAAGGAAGTCAGATGAGTATGATCATTTTTTCATATAGGGCCAGAGCTATTTTCAAATTCGTAAGCAACTAGATTTGGCCTACTTTAAAACAGGTAACATCTGATGAGGAAAAATGTAACTCACTGTAGCTGAAAATTTTGCAAAAACGCTTAAAGCACTTTACTGACATTTTGTTGAAATGTTATTAGAAGAATTATCTTCAGGAAGGATTCCCAAGAGACCCAAGGTTGGTCCCAATGAAGTATTTTCTCTGTTACAAGAAGTTCATTTGCTATTTGCTTGTTTTCCTATGTTTTTGTATTATTGGATAATTCCAGACTCTGTGTATTAATACAGCATTTTCTGAAACAAATGGTGGAGATGTGTTAATCTCAGTGTTTCTGGTTTGCTTGGAGCCCAATAAAAATTAGAAATTAGGCTGTATTTTAGCTCAAATATAGCAATAAATACAAAATTTAATGTACAGGAATTCTTTCACCTTTCCAATAATATGGGAGTCTCTAGGTGCATGCTATATATATTTTGTGTCCAGTAACAAATTTAGGCCTTGATCCTGCAGTGACCTCTGCAAAGACAGAGCTGTGAGCATCCACACCAAGCTCTACTGATATCAGAAGAGCTATGTACATCTGTGTAAAGGTCATTGCAAGATTGGGGCCTCAGCTATATCAGATGCCATTAGAGTAAAGTATTCTGTGCCATTAGGTAAGAGTTACGCATTCAGATCTCTGTGAATGAAAATGAGCTAAATTTGTCTAAGCTTTTTGGTAAGAAAATTGGGTCTTGTTGCTGAAGAGATTTAAAAAGTCACCTATAAAACAACAGACCCTACTTCCTGTTGTTGGTTCCCTGAAACTGAAACTATTATGAGAAACTGCTATGAAAAGATAGCCCTGCTCACTTGGGAGTTGTAGGAAAACCATTTCAGAATGTCCTAAGCATGTGTTTAATTCTTCCCTTCCCCTCCCGGCTCCAAAACATACTTTGCCATCCTTTAAACCATTTGAAGTAAAGTCCATTTTTGCCCTCACCACAAGATCCCTTTTAATTTCCATTTTTATAATTCTGTATGTTTCCATTTGAAGTATCACATTTATTTATTTATTTTCTTCTATTAGAGCATTTCTATTGTTATTTCTTTAACAAATACAGTTCAACAAAATGCATTAATATAAACATTAAACCATTGAGATGTTTTAAGACTTTTAAAAGGCTATTTAAATTATTGAAAATGTCCAACAAATTTTAAAAATTATATAAAATATCTTCCTCCCAAAAGCACTGATAATAGAGGACTATTTAAAAAGAGGCGTTAGACTTCAACCAAGTGAACTTTGGTGCTGCTTTGTAAATATTGAAATCAGAAAAAGGAAGGAGATAATTTCTGGCTCACATGTATGCTTTGTAGTTATTGCCTATCTTTTGGATCCTGATGTCGTATTTGGAGTCTATGAAGGGTTCAGTGGTGGCGTAGGTCTGGGTAAGTGCTACCACACTGGCTATGTCCTGAAAATCATAGTGGTTGTCTACCTTAACCTGTTGTCATAACATAAACAAACAGCATGTGGAAGAGAAGAACAACAAGAACAAGTTAGGCATGTACTGCAAAATGCAATTGCAAATGACTCCTGTGAGAAATATAACTTTTTATAGTCAGTTTACAAAACGAAGAATGGAAAACTTATCTGATCTGTTGAAAAAGCTGTAGTTGTCAAAACTAGAATATGGCAAAAATATTCCTGCAATAAATTGTGTACTTTCTAGGCAGAAATGTAACCTTCAGTACTGTAGAAGGCAATTAGCAACTATCGACATTACATTTTGTTTGTCAGAAACCCTTTTAAAATACTGATGATTATTTTTGTGTCACATAAACAATCTCTAGGAATAGTTCTTTACAAGTATTCTGTTGTAGCAGTTTGGCATTTGTTTTAAGGGTGCAGTGAATAATAGTTCTGTGTGGGATCAGTTATAAGAAGGAGGAGAAAGAAAAGGAAGATATGAATTTTGGAGTCTCTTAATTGTTTATACCATTGTGTCGCAGGATAGCTCTTCTGATTGGGAGATGTTTGTTAAAGGACTGAATTCTCTTGTCTTAATCCAAAAGGGTTCAGCTGCTCTTGCCTTTAGGCATCTTCATTAGAACTCAAACACAAATGGTTGCTTATAGGACTTCATATTTAATTTTGAGATAATTAAGTACGCCTATTGGGTATTTAGTATCCATGTTGTACTTTTAAATAAGGGGACAGGCATACTAATGAAGATTTTGAGGAATAACGTGAAAACTGAATGTGTGCAAAAGTATGTTGTCTTTGGGTGTACACAAACTTTACATCAACCTTGTTTTTAAATAAACATATTTTGGTAGTCAGAAACCAGTCCTCTGAGGTCCTATATGTTCTGAACTATGGGGCTCAACAGAAGCTGAGGGCATGCATCACCTGACAAGAATAGTTCAGTATCTTGAAGGATGAGTCCATAGTTTTTCAAGGTGTAACCATGTATATCAGAAGAACATGCAGTTTAGTAACTTGCCCAGTGGGCCAAATCCTGGTCCAAATGAAGTCTATAGGGATTTCGCCACTGACTCAGTGGGAATTGGACCAAGCTCAATGTTTGCTATAAGTGCCTGGATTCACAGCCAAGCTGTAACAGCTTTGATATCAAAGTGGCCTAATTATATTATCACAACTTTAGCCCTTTCTACCAACTTTTAGATTGAAATGAAAATTTTAGCTAGCAAATTGGAACATTTTATAAGCCAAATTCAATGGCCATGGCTAGGAAGTGATATAAGCTGGTTAGATAATGTATGTAAGTGGAAAAATGATACTGCACTGATTTGGCATTCAGTAGGTATGCACAAACAGGTAACACTTCCCTCACAGTGACTGTTATGGGATGCAGGTGATATGTACCTTGCACTTCAGAAAAGCGGACTTTGACTCCCTCAGGGAACTGATGGGCAGGATTCCCTGGGAGGCTAATATGAGGGGGAAAGGAACCCAAGAGAGCTGGCTGTATTTTAAAGAGACCTTATTGAGGGCACAGGAGCAAACCATCCCAATGTGCAGAAAGAATAGCAAATATGGTAGGCATCCAGCTTGTCTTAACAAAGATGTCCTTGGCGAACTTAAACGCAAAAAAAAAGCTTACAAGAAGTGGAAGCTTGGTCAGATGACTAGGAAGGATTATAAAAACACTGCACGAACATGCAGGAATGAAATCAGGAAGGCCAAAGCACAATTGGAGTTGCAGCTAGCAAGGGACGTGAAGGGGAACAAGAGTTTCTACAGGCATGTTGCCAACAAGAGGAAGATTAGGGAAAGTGTGGGCCCCTTAGAGAATGAGGGAGGCGATCTAGTGACGGAGGATGTGGAGAAAGCTGAGGTACTCATTGCCTTTTTCCTCTGTCTTCACAGACAAGATCAGCTCCCAGACTACTGTACTGGGTGGCACAGAATGGGAAGGAGGCGAACATCCCGCAGTGCTGAAGGAACGGGTCCAAGACTATTTAGAAGGATTAGACATACACAAGTCCATGGGGCCGGATGCAATGCACCCGAGGGTGCTGAGGGAGTTGGCTGAGATGATTTCAGAGCCATTGGCTATTATCTTTGAAAGCTCATGGCAACAGGGGGAGGTCCCTGAGGACTGGAAAAAAGCAAATATAGTGCCTATCTTCAAAAAAGGGAGGAAAGAGGATCCAGGGAACTACAGACCGGTCAGCCTCAGTTCAATCCCTGGAAAAATCATGGAGCAGGTCCTTAAGGAATCTATTTTAAGGCACTTGGAAGAGAGGAAGATGATCAGGAACAGTCAACACGGATTCACCAAGGGGAAGTCATGCCTGACCAACCTGATTGCTTTCTATGAGGTGACTGGCTCTGTGGATGTAGGGAAGGCGGTGGATGTGATATACCTTGACTTTAGCAAAGCTTTTGATACTGTCTCTCACAGTATTCTTATCAGCAAGTTAAAGAAGTATGGGTTGGATGGATGGACTATAAAATGGATAGAGAACTGGCTAGAGCATAGGGCTCAACGAGTAGTGATCAATGGCTCCATGTCTAGCTGGCAACTGGTCACAAGCGGAGTTCCCCAGGGGTCGGTCCTGGGGCTGGTTTTGTTCAACATCTTCATTAATGATCTGGAGGATGGGGTAGATTGTACCCTCATCAAGTTTGCGGATGACACTAAGCTGGGAGGAGTGGTAGATATCCTGGAAGGTAGGAATAGGATACACAGTGACCTAAACAAACTGGAGGATTGGGCCAAAAGAAATCTAATGAGGTTCAACAAAGAAAAGTGCAGAGTCCTCCACTTAGGAAGGAAGAATCCCATGCACAGCTATAGACTGGGGACCGACGAGCTAGGCAGCAGCTCTGCAGAAAAGGACCTGGGGGTAACAGTAGATAAAAAGCTGGATATGAGTCAGCAGTGTGCCCTGGTTGTCAAGAAGGCTAATGGTATATTGGGCTGCATTAGGAGGGGCATTGCCAGCAGGTCATGGGAAGTGATTATTCCCCTCTATTCGGCATTGGTGAGGCTGCATTTAGAATATTGTGTCCAGTTTTGGGCCCCCCACTACAAAAAGGATGTGGACAAGTTGGAGAGAATACAGCGGAGGGCAACCAAAATGATTAGGGGGCTGGAGCACAGGACTTATGAGGAGAGGCTGAGGGAACTGGGCTTGTTCAGTCTGCAAAAGAGAAGAATGAGGGGGGATTTGATAGTGGCCTTTAACTACCTGAAAGGGGGTTCCAGGGAGGATGGGGCTAGGCTGTTCTCGGTGGTGGCAGATGACAGAACAAGGAGCAACGGTCTCAAGTTGCAGGGGGGAGGTCGAGATTGGACATTAGGAAAAAGTTTTTCACTAGGAGGGTGGTGAAGCACTGGAATGGGTTACCTAGAGAGGTGGTGGAATCTCCATCTTTAAAGGTTTTTAAGCTGAGGCTTGACAAAGCCCTGGCTGGGATGATATAGCTGAGGTTAGTCCTGCTTTGAGCAGGGGGTTGGACTAGATGACCTCCTGAGGTCCCTTCCAACTCTAATATTCTATTACATTTAATTCAGCCCAGAGATTTCCACAGGAATTTTACATTTTACTCCAGGCTGAATTTACAAGTCTTAATAAAATGCCTTTTTATTAAGATTCTGATCTGCAAAATAGATGAGAGTACAGAGATTACAATTTAACTGAGATCTGTAAAATCTCATTCCAATTGCTGCTCCTGTCTACAGTTTAAATTGTGAGTTCACAATAAAACTTATTTTTTACCATTCAATCCCCTATTTCAGCTTATGAGAAAATTTTGAAAAAGAATCGAAAGGCAGAATTTTCCTAAATCCTTTTCTAGCAACTCTATAAATAGGTACAATGTACTAATGCCAAAGTCTTGAAATAAAATGTTATGGTGTAAACACTTAAGTGGAAGTTCCATATTTGAGGGCAGAATTTGGCCACTATAGTGGAAAAATTATGAATATATGGAAAAAGTTTGATGATGTAGAAAAAATCCCATTAAAGAACCAGCGTAAGTGGGAGAAGAGGAATAATGGAGTGACTAAGATTAAAAAAAAACCCTTATACAAAGAGGAGTTAATAAACTTTCCCCAAATCAACAGGATAAGAACATCCAGGGTAGTAAAGTAACAATGTGGATAAGATAAAAAGGTTCCTGGTTTTGTTGTTTAAATTCAAGTATATTTATAGATCTTTTAAGAAAAAAAGATTAGTTGCTTACGCCAATGAACCATTGTTTAAGCAATTACATTGTTCAGTTATGAACATGATATTTCTGTTTGTATCCATAATTTTTGTGGTAGGTGAGGTTTGTCATATATAGGAGGCTCTGAGCTATGCAAAATGTTAAATGTCAAAGAAATTATCCTTAATAAATCTGAAATTCTAAGACTACATATTTATTGACTAAAATATTTTATATGACAATCAATTTTCTACTGTTCAATGGGTGATATTTTCATGGAATTTTTGGAAATCCAAAGGGCTAAGTGTCATTTGACGATGATGATGACACTTTGCCCTTGTTTGATTCTTTTTCATCTGAAAATCTCTTAGCATTTTGGAAATGTTTACTAATTGAGTACCTGCACCCACTGATATCAGTGGAAACATAATTCATAAACACTCAAACAATAATTGTGAGTTGTACGTGATACAGAAATTGCTTCACCCACCAGTGAAATGCAGTTGTCTCTGGGATTGAATCTAGCAAAGTGTGCTGCAACTCTCTAGGACAGGATATGAAGAAAAATACTATATCCAGTTGAAACTATGGTGGGAATTTAGGAAGCTGTCTGAGAATTTATTCACCAGATTCCCAGACCTGCAGATCTTTATCTGTGCTTATAGACCTGACTTTTCAAGTAGTTCTGCTGCAGTCATTGGAATTATCATATTCTCTGAATCAGGAAAGTTTAAGTCCATGTCTTTAAAAGACAGCATTTAAGCTGTCTGGGGATGTAAGCATAAGTTTTTAACAACTTAAGTCTTGTCCTGAATTGGGGTTTGGAATTTGGCCAGTTAACAAGTTTTAACACCTACTGGTGAGAAGTTTACCTATTTTAATATTTACACAACAATTAGAATGTAGACTAGCACCAGCAACCCCTAGCATATATATAAATAGCACCTGCACCTTTCCCATGCCTGAATGAGCATGTCCAATCTTCACAACAACAGGAAACGTTGGCAATGTTAACTAAGAGGGGAAGAAAAGAAAAACAATATTAATTTAATTGACCATTGAAGTCATGAACATTTTAATATTCATAAAAATAACTTCTTCTGAGGTAGTGGTTCAGGATTCATTAGAAATTTTTCCAGCCTGGTTTAAGCTTCCCTGCATACCTTCATCTGTCAAACTGGTGTTTGGAAGAGCATCATCATTACTATGTTACATTCCTCTCTGTCCCATGTAGATCTGCCTTTAGTTTATACAACATAACAAAAAATGCAGTTCAAGCAACTCTTCCAATGCGGATGTTTTAGAAGTATCCATGGATTGCTCAGATATTTAACTTGAACCCAAGGGTTTGTTTAAATAGAGCTGGGATACATTATGAATTACATGACCCATATAACATTTTAGATGATTGTGTATTCAAAAGCTACATTCCTTACTTTGGGTTTAATTTCAGAAGATTAAAAAATGTTTATCTGAAGAAGTTTGAAACATAATTTATTGCAAAGCTCTGCTGAGAAAAATCTTCAGACTAAAGATAGCAGATAACATTAAAAACAACTCTCCAGTTAGAACATTTGCAACTCTCCAGTTAGAACTTGATTCGGAGAGGTGCTGAACACTCGTACCTTCCATTGATAACAGCCATTCTCATGTCACTCAGCCCTCTCAGATTCAGGCCTCAACTGTGGCAATGTGGGATCTCCTGCAGGTGACTACAGTTAGCTGTAGGGTGGATATTGCCTTTTTAATGACACCCTCTGAACCTGTAATTTGATGCACCTGGACTTCCCACTGTATATTTGATTGACAAGCAGGTCATTTTTGGTGTTCGTAAGGTTTGGTTGGTTCATACAGACTGTGATCTCCAAGCCAAATCTTTGTTAAAGAGAGCACTTCACCTCATGGATTTCAGTGGTCCATCATCAGAGCTGGTTCTTATCATGCTGTGTGTGTGTTGAGGGGGGGAGGAAATAGGACTTTATATCTCCTTAGAGCCCATCAAAGGAAGGATATTACTAGGGACAATAAACAAAGTGCCAGAAATGAATAGTACACTTCTACATCACAACTTGTAGATTTTAATGGGGAATTTTAAGGCTTTTTTTTTTTTTAAACAGTATAGTTGGAACCTTTTAATAACTACAACTGTAACCCATTCATCACTTTTCTTTAAAAATTCTTTAGGAGCCTTGTTGAGCGGCTCAGTAGATCTGTTAGAATTGCACAACTTTGCAACCAGTATTGCTGTTCAACAAAACAATTGAGTCGATGCTACTTCAACTGATTTTTCTATATTCCTAACCTTCCCTCCCCCTGCACAAAAAACCCTACAGTTGTTTTTGCAGGAAGTAGTTTCTTTATTTACTTTTTCCCCCCAAAGCAAATGTTGACCATAATAAAAGAAAGCAAACATGAATTGAATGCCTTAAGGCTTACAATAGAAGTTTGGAATTTCTTATGTAATGCTGTATATGTCTTCTTTTGAGAATGGCCAAGTTTAAAATAAATAGCGTATTGAAGGAAGGCATTTTGACACAAGCCAACAAGGTAGCTAGCTAACGTTCCTTTCTTGAAAACTGGCCTTTGCTGCTGCAAGCTCCGGTTGCAGCTGGTATTTCAATTTCATTATGAGATTCTTGTGAGCCTGAATGGGGTAATTATCTTTGAATACAGCAATTGTGACTTCACACTCTTCATGCAATAAGTCAGTTGCAGAGATGGGAACACAGAATCCTGGTGTACTGGTTCCTCCAAATTCACTAGTCTAAAACCTATACTACATATCCTCTGTGAATTTAAACTCCTGGACAGGGCAGGAAGCAAGCAAACGGTTATAAGGATTATTTTTAACCAAAGAAGGCATTTTGTGCATCTGATGTTTTAGATAGTGACAGCCCACTGTCCTCTGGGAGTAAGGAATAAAAGATACCATCAATGGGGAAAAGAAGGAACACTTCACACACAGAGCTAAAACAGAATTGGCAGTATCCTGGGAAACACAACAGGCACCTTAAGAATTTTGAAACATCCTATGCATAGCCATGTTGCCTCATGCTATAGGTGTAATCCTGATGACAATGGTAATACATTTAAGCCTAATACATCAAAATAGTATTTGAAATCAGCAGCCTTTGGCCAGAAACAGCAAATTAAATGTTAATCACACATTTTTATTCCCGATAGTGCAATTAGCTATTGCATTCACTTAAAATAGTAATGTAATATCTTTTGTGAAAGAACTATGCACTAAAACAGTTAGTTTTAAATAGAGTAATTCATTTGACTTGCAGAAAGATGTTTAAACATTGTAAATATACTGTATATGCAACATTTAGGCAGCTTTTGGACATTGCTGTAGAACTGTAAGTGAAAATTTAGCAGCACAAAAACACACACTACTTTTTCTAATTGTATACAACAGACTTCCCTTGCTATTGGGAACAAATCTAAATATGCATATTTACACACCCTAATATGATTATTTCATAAAGGGATAGATAGTTGTGCATAAGTATTTGCAAATGACCATATAGGTCCATTAAGAAATGGTGGATGCAAATGAGACATGCTTTTGTGTGTGTAGAGTTAAGAAAAACCAGGCCACAATGAGAATGAGGCGTGTCCTCTGAAAAAACAGGTTGATACTGTAAACTTAAAAGAAAAAAAGACTGGCCTAATCCTGACCCTCTCAGTAGCCTGTCAAGGGACATGGGGGGATTCTTAATCCCCCAACCCTCATCCCATTCTGTGTGGCCATTTAGGGGCCTATAAAAAGCTAGCAAGGCTAAAAAGTTTCTATTACTAATTTAAATGGTTTGACTTCACTTTTTGCATTTAGGACCTAATTCAACAAAGCACTTAAACACATGCATGATATTAAGCATGTATTAGGAGTACTTTATTGAAGTGGGGTCTTAATCAGCTGTAGGTATTTTTCTATATTGAAAACTACTGTACTTGCACGCTGTTACTCAGTGGTAACTAAATTCATTAACCATTTTAACTGGTCTTGCAGTATTTGGAAACTGAATTAAACAAAACAACATAACATTAACATTTAGCACTAGAGCTGGTCAAAATATTATAAAGTGTTTTGGGTCCCCTTCACCCCCAAAAATTATCAGTTTAAAAAAAAATCTATTCCCCCCGCCCCCCGTAATCAAGTGGGAATTTTCTATAATATTTTTATGAATGATATACATGGCAGTGACTTACTTGACTTACGATGAGTAAAGAAGGGCTAAATGCTGCCCTTGGGTGGAGGAGGAGACATGAGTGCTTTGTATCACATAACTGGCTGGGGTGGTATGAATAGGTCATTATGGCTGAAACCCTCCCACATCAATGGAGGATCCAAGGGAACCACAATGAACAACTGACACCTATCAATGGGAATCTGGCAGGCAGAACATATGAACTCAGCATGGGTCTGCAAGAGGAAAACAATGGATCAAGAGATGAGGCTAGGATAAGAGCTGGCCTTGGGAAACATACAGGCTCTCGTCTGGCAATGACAGAGAGCCAAAATGGCTTCTACAGCAGGTTGGTTGGGTGGAGCCCTAATGCTTCTCCATGCTAACCTAAGGACTTCCTGCTGTTGTGTTCCAGTTGACTAATAAATGCTACTCTGATTTGAAAAGACTGCTTGGTGTCATTGCAAATGTTGAGGTGCATTGATTCCTGAAGAGGATGGAAGTCTAGCTTAGTTGTACTTGCCAGGCATAGCTCACGGTGTGAAACAGAAGTGCTGGAGCCCAGAGGCTTGGTCTGGGAGGTTGAGGCTGTGTGGGTCTACCCTTAAAACAAATGGACCAGTTTCAAACCCATTGCAATGAAAACTATTTTGAAATCTCAATTTTTCATTTAACTAAACACTCTTCACCTATGACTCCCAAAGCACTTAGAAGTTGAGTAACTTCATTTTATAAAGGGGAAAATGAGACACAGGAGGGTAAAGTGAATTGGCCAAGATCACATAATGAATCAGTGGGAGAGGTTGGAACAGAACTCCTTGTCTGATTCTCCTTCCTGTGTCCTATTCCCTGGAACACACTGCCCACAAAGAAACTATTTACTGATGTAAGAACATTCATTTTCTTTTGAAGTACTGTATATATTTTCTAAATTCCTTGTCATCCTCAACACCTACTTGTATTCTCATCTCTGTTACAAAACTTTTGTGGGTTTTCATTCAACTGCACTGTCATTTGAATTGCCACCAACTCTTGCATTTTGCCTCTCTTGGTAGAGTGTTTTCTGACCCATAATTTACACTCCAAGCTTATAATTTATGTATGTCAAATTTATATATATATATATATATATATATAACTTTTCTCACTTTGGTCCCATTATTTAGCAAATCTGTAAAATACTAAGTATTTCGGGAGGAAGTTTGCCTATGAAAAGAAATGTCTATAATAAATTGTAATTTTTTCAATACTACTTCTCTTCTAAGCAGCAAATCCCATCGCAAATGTTTTTCTGTTAAAAATGTCTAATAAATTAATTTGCTTAGACTGTAAGTGTTTTGGGACAGGCTTTTCGTTGTGTGTGCAGTGCCAAGTATAATGGGGCACTGACTGGGCCCTCTAGATGCTACTGCAGTGCAAATCATAATATAGCATGCAAATTATTTCTATTGTCCAGTCAAACGACAGAAGCCCTGGTTTTGCATGGCTTTAGTTATGCAGATAGTCCTATTAACATCCATCAAAAGTGGGGCTCCCATTAGATGAATGCACTAATTTTTGCTTCCTATGGAGCAAAAGTAATTTCTCCCTTCTTCTGCAACTTCCTTCACTACTGAAACCTATAGAACCCTCAGATACCAAACTCAGCTAGTTCTAGATCATTATAATCAAAGAATGTTAAATTAGACTGGAATTAACACCAATCCATGCAATGCCTCAAGAGAGACACCTCTCCAACTCAATATGCTGCTGGATTTCATTGGTCCCATTTTTGGGGGGGTGGGCAGGGGAATATACTTAGTCTGGTTCTAAATAAAAGTACATCCAATAAAGATGTAAGGCATTACAAACAAAGCATTAAATAAAAGAGAGTGGAGGCAGGACAGTGGGAATGACGAGATGTGGAACATACATCTTATTTTGAATGTTAACAATTAAAAAGTAAATAAAGCCAAAGGCACAGCTAATGTAGTGAAACATTAAATAAATTCTTAGGCCTTTTTTATATAGCATTGTTTTTCTGAAAAACTGATAAAAGGTGGTTACATACTCAAATGTATCTCACGATGTGCTGCACAGCACTATAGGTAAGGAACATTTTGGAAGGCCATTGGCCAAATAACTCTTCTTATGGAAAATACCATGGGACCTTTAAGGGGATGTCTACACACCTTGTGACAGTAAGCTTCCCAGCCCAGGTTGACAGACTTAGGCAAGCAGAGCTTGTGCTGGGGCTCTACAAGTATCTGTGTAGACAGCCTTTGAAGTTCCAGCTCAAGTTGGAGCTTGTGCTCTATAGCCTGTCCCCCTCCCTAGGCCTAAACTCTGGTATTTTCCCAGTTAAACAATCCCAACTTTTGTAAGCTCTTATCACACATACCACACCTCTTTTACTATCGTCACTACCCTTTTATGGACCTTTACAACATCAGCTAACTGCAGAAGGAAAGAAGAATTGGAGGCAAGGTGCCAGGGGCTATTGGGATGGTTACAGGGAACCTAGATGCTTCCTCCTCTGTACCACATGGGAGTAGTCTGGGGGAACAAATCCTGGTGCTTCGGGAAGTGGTTGTTAATTAGTAGGTGATGAATCCTACCTTCTAGTACTGAAGCCCTTAATCACATGCTCAAATAGATCCCTGTTCAATAAAAAAATTAAGTATGTGCATAGTTTTAAGCACTTGCAGAAGTTTCACTAACGTCAATGGGACTTCTGCATGTGTGTGTTTTGCTGAATGAGTTCCTGACTGAGTAAATTCCCCAGCATGATGCAAGGGAGCAGCATGTTGTTGAAGGCTCTGTTCATCAGCTCAGATGTAAAGCTAAGGACACCTAAGTGGTTGTGGCCTTTAAAGATACCATAGTACATCTCACAGGAATTAGAGGTGTTGTCTTCTGTATTCTGTCTAAAATACCTATATGGATGACAACATTCTGCCTACTTCAGTTCCCCAGTGACTACACATAGAAAATAATTTTCGATCACTTCCTGCAACAAAGTGTTGTATGATGGTCACATTTCAGTGATAAGTGATTTTTGTGTAAATATAGCTTGTATTTCTGTAAAGTACCTTCATGCTTCAGAATGGTGCTACAGGCATCAGAAAATAATCATTTTTTTGGAAGTCTTTCACTTGAATCCATTTTTCGGAACCATTTCAAGAAGTAATCTTTGACCCAACAAACAAAATTGTTTCTCTAGAGAATTTCAATCTAAGTAGTCTGCAGTTAAATGCATCTCCAATACCTTATCAATGTGTTTAATTAGCCTTTTTTCAAATAGCCAAAAACATGCACATACACATTAAGAATTAATGGCTTTTAAAAATTAAGTTTAAAAATTAAGCTGTTTGTGAATTATGGGAACACAAAATAGCACCTATTCTACGTTTTAGTTATTTATTCATTACCTTGATTTTTTTTTAAAAAGTTAATTTATCCTTCCCAAATTTCAAGAAAAAACAAATCACTGCCTGGTTGAGACATTATAAGGCAGGAACTAATTTTTCTGGTTGGGCTATAAACCACTGAAATGGGGTTTATAATGGAAATGCTGGCAGACCTTTAACTACAGCAGTATAAATGGCACCCCTGCAATTAACAGGACCACAAATTTTCCCATGATTCCACAGCTGTAGAATCCTTTGTGGACCACAGGAACAAAAATAACAACTTAAAAAAGAAAAGGCTTTGCCTTCCTCCCTTAAAAAATGAACCAGCATCTTTAAAGAGAACAGGATTCCTTTAACACTGGAGTCTAATTTCAAATTATATGCCACATCTCAATAGAAGTGGAGGGGCTAGGGAAGGCAGATTGCAAAGGTAATCACACACACAAATGGCACAGCTGAAGCAAAAGAGGAATCAAGGAAGGCTTCAAAATTTAGTTACCACAAGACAGTTGTGGTTGTTCTCATCCCCATGGTCCAGCATGAGCATTAGCTATGTATGTGATGCCGATGTGCCTGCTGCCTACTATGCCTTATGAGCAGTACTGAGCTATTTCCCCTTATTGCTGCTCCTACATTCCCTAATCCACACAGATCTCATTCAGGGGCTACCTGCCCCAATCTGCAAAGTGGCTCTCACTACTGCTGATTGGTTCCAGTAATGGGGGAAATCAATGTTCCAAGTTAACAAAAACTGAGTTGCAATTATGATACATATGGGATTTGACTTCCCCACCTGCTACCTTCCGTTTTGACTTCTATCTTTGACACCAAAGGAGCTATCTGGATTGCTTACACAGATGGGGAAACAGCACGCATGGTAAAACTGTGATGCTAGCATAGAAACCAGTTAGCTTCATGGGCTTCCTGTGATTTTAGTTACATTTTGTTTATTTTGAAGGAAAATATTTAAAAAACAGCTCTACCAAATGTGAGAGAAGCTGCTCTTTGAAAGGCTATGACAGTAACAGGGCTAGTTGACAGTTGGGGTTTTTTTTTTTTGCTTGCAAAATGATGATTTTTATGGAAAAAGTGTTTCTTTAGAAATGTTCAGTTTTTTTAATTTAAAAACCAGAAATTGGAAAAGAAATTGCATTGACAAAGCAGAAAATTTTCATGAACATTTTAGAAAATAGACAGTTTTTTAAGCCAATTCTTACTATTTTTGACCAACTCTAGAAATAATCTTGTTAACGAATAGAGGCAAGATACACATAAAAGGGATATGCACTCCAACAATGAACTAAACCACAATGAAGAGACATTTTGGAAGGTGCAGTCATCCAAATGGCAACTGTCTGCTTCAAACTATCATTAAGATATAAAAAGCAGCAAAGTATACACAAACTTTCAGCCATCTTAAATATAAATAACAAATTCACCCTGATTCCTTGATCTTGCAAATGAATCTGCTCGCATGAACTCTCACACCCGAGTGGAGAACTACTCCACTAGGTTTTAAATGGTAAAATTAGTAAAAGGATAATTTGGGATTTATTATTAATTATATTTATAGATCAACTATTACAGGCACAGATAAAATAGCATCTTTGGTAGAAAACAGGTTAGCTAAATAAATACCTTAATTTTTCCTCAAATATTTCATATAATTTTTCTATATAAAACAGCATGTCTGAATATGCTGAATGGGGTCATTAATAAATGTTATTGCAATCAATAATATTGCTGTTGCTGTTACTGAATTTTGTAGGAGCCTGTATATAATCAGTGTAGAGATATTTGCCAGTATACTAACTTTGCTAACGCAAAATAATGTCAAATAATGTCAAATAATAAATGAGAAACTTCTGATTCTTTAATCAGGTTCTAAAGAATACAAAAAGCACACCCACATTAAAGAATGTATATTCTTTTCAGTGATTTAAACTTCTCACAACATTATTTTATAATAAATTTGGAGTTTTATTTCAAAAGCCTCTGAACTCAAAGTGAGTCTTATGGTTCACGTCTGGTTCTGCTTTGATCTGTGAACTTGTAGACATGTTCCCTGAGGGAGTAAAAAGCATATTATGTTTCGCAGATGAAAGGAAGGAATACAAATCTATTAAGGAGGAATCCTTTTAAATCCAGATAACAGAAGTCAAGATTCCTAAATTTTAACTAGGAGAGCATTTAGTATGAAATTCAGAGGGGTAGCCGTGTTAGTCTGTTTTTATCAAAACAGCGAGAGTCCTGTGGCACCTTAAAGGCTAACAGATTTAGTATGGAAGTTGCTTTCATGCAAATGACACATTTTAGCAATTTCTGTCATATGTTAATATCAGGAAATGAATTAATATATTTAGTGACCAGACAAATGGAATGGTTGCTACCACAGGGCACCTTCTGAATGGGAGTTGATTCATGTTTGACATGAGTCTTAATGAGTATAGCAATGATACTTTAAAATCTCTTGGCAAACTAGCCACCTGTCCAAGTGTTCAAAATCTGACCAGTCTTGGTTAACTGCACCATTGAAAAGTTTAAAGACAAGAGAGAATGAGGGATTAAATATTAGAAGTGATTACATCGGTAATAGAAATACTGCAGCTTATGTAGGCTTAAAATGTGATTGTACTATCCTGTCTGAAGAAGATGTTTTTAATAATGTATCTATGTCTCTCCTCCACCTCAATAAGCTACATAGTGGTATTTTTCTTTCCAGAGTTGACTTATGTGCTGCTTAGCTGTTTGCAATCACTTTATTTTTCTAGGTACCTACTTGGTATTTCTTTGTCTTCAAATATTAGGGAAACATCTCAGAGGCAAAGCATTAGGAAACCAGATTAAAAGTATTTTTCTCATTGGTATTCAGACAATAAATATAACATTTAGCACTTAATGGACCTAATCCTCCTCTTATATACAGTGAGTAACTTGCTTTTGAAGTTACTGGGCCAGCTGAGTAACTTGTCTAGCACCAATGGGCCCAATCTTCAGCTGGTGTAATTGCAATGGAGCAACATTGTTTTACATCAGCTGAAGATATGGCCCAAACTGGAGTTACACTGGTGTAAATGTGAGGAGAATCATACCCAACATCCTCAAAGTGATGGACAGACAGCGACTGATGAAGACAAGTGTGTGTGTGAGAAAAAAGTTTCCACCTGGAGCGCCACCTTCTTAAAACATACAGCAAAACAAGTGTTTCAGATGCATTGCTCTAACCAACTGTGTGTTCCTGACTCGAATATGAAAAGGGGAACAGGCGAGTCTAACACACAATATTCATGCTGTTTCTGCAGTTACCCAAGTTGAGATTTACACTCTGAAATAATGTGACCGAGCAAAACTGTTTGAAGCTGCTTGTCTCTAGGTCAGCAAGCATGATCCCTCCCCTCGCTAAAAACATAGTATCCACTGAAATATGAAAAGTAATATTTTATGATTTCTACTTTTCTGGTAAAAGAGATAATGGGATGCAACTATCCATTATCATATCACTTAACATTCTGCTGGATTATTGATCTGCAGGGCTACTACATTAACCAGTAGGTCCAGTTTAAAGTCCTTGGCAGGATAACCGGGAGGTTAAAGTTCAGGAATGAGAGAAGAGCTGGGTTCCATTCCTGGCTTTGTCTTTCACATCCTATGTGATCACTTTAAGGCAAAAACATCCACACTTTAAACGTCCAAACTTGCAGTAGTGGGTGCTCAGGATCTTTGAAATATCAGGCCACTTATTTAGGTACCTGACTTTAAGGATACGCATCTGAAAATGTTGGCCCTAACCTCTCTTTCTATGCTATCCTATCCAGGTTTCTGTATCAAGCATGTTACTGTTGTAGCTGAGCAACTCCTCTCTTTTCCCATCTGTAAAACGGGGAACAATATTTATCCCTCTCAGTGAAGTCCTGAAGTTTACGGATCTGATTCACTGCTGTATTATGCCAGGTTTTCACCAGTGAAACTCTGTTGATTTCAGTCAAGCTCATTTGTACAGCGTTTCAAAATCCACAAATGGAAGTGTTTTAAAAATACAAAGGTTTATTATTATTATGGTCTTTCTGTAATTTTTAAAGAATGCTTAGAGTTACATAACAAAGGATTTTCTTTTCAGCAAATTTAATTTTAATGCATCTCTAAAGGTAAAATATAATTTAATACAATTGCAGGCAGATGTCAGTTTAGGTACAGACCATCTGCTTAGACACTCTCCTGCAAGAAGGCCATATAGATCATGCACTTCTGAGAGTGGAATTGGCAAGGTCTTAAGGAATTGTCTGCAGCTTTAAGGTCTTCAGAATTGAATCAGAGACCATAATAGGAAATCCAAAGAGAAAAAATAGCAACACAAAAAATAAAGATGTTTCATAAACATGACTCATCATGTTCAGTGTTAAATATCTGTCTTTCCAATAATGTCCACTGAAAATTTATTCAGCCACTCTAGTTCCATACAAATTGTTTGTGGAGCATGAATCAGCCTAAATCTAATTTTGCCCTGCTTACTTTGGAAAAAGAAAATTTTTTAAAAATAAAATAATCAAGGTGGCTCTTTGTTCATTTTCCTCTTTACCAGAAAAAGGCAGGAAGAGTCCTAAATCAATAAACAAGTGGACAGAAGATGTACTTTCCCTAGCCTATTTGAGTTTAGTAAACATCACTAAGATAAAAACATAGGGCTCCGTCCTGAAAAAGTATAGATGAGGGATTTGTAAGAAAAGTATTCAGCTACCAGTAGGGGCAACTCAGCATATTGCTCTAAGTTACAACTCAGTAAAAGAAAACAAAATTAAAGGACCTGGCAAAAGTCCTGTGCCAGTATCCATCACAAAGCACTGAACATCCAGCCTCCTGTGTGGGATACTGATTTTTTTTTTAAAAAGACATCTCTGCGTCAATGGTGGAATAATTCACTGTTCAGGCCAACTGCACCTGTATTCCACCTCTGTGTTCTCTTGAGGACACCCACTCTAGGCTCTCAGCTACTCAGTCATCACCTTTCTTGGGTGGAGACCCACATCTCTCTCCCTCCTTACCAGAGATTTTCTAGGCTGCACAGTTGCCTACCTACACAAGCCAGACTGCCTAGACAGGCCAGCATCTGAGCTTTCCTTTCTCTTCAAAGGCTAAGAACAGCTGTAAGTGCCAGCAGGCACAAGTTACCACACAGCTCTTTATAAGCAAGCACATATATTCTTAAGCTGAAAGCATTACAGAGAAAACCTTTTTTAAAAAGAAGTTCTCTCTTCGAGTGATTGCTCATATCCATTCCAATATAGGTGAGTGCGCGCCCCTTGCACTGGTCCCCGGAACTTTTTTGCCCGTAGCAAGCCCTGTAGGGTCGGCTCAGGTGCCCCCTGGAGTGCCACGCTCATGCTGTGGTACATAGGGCACTGCCGACCCCGCAGGCCCCCAGTTCCTTCTTTCCGCCCATTGACGGTAGCTGGAACGTCTGCCCCTTGCTTTCGAAGCAAGTAGCAATCCCTTTAGTCTAGTGTCAGTTGTTAGAGTTTGTTGTTTGTTAAGCAGTAATTAGTAGATAGAGTTAGATAAGCTTGCTGTTCGGGGCTTTACGTTGAGCCATGCTGGGCTCGACGGTTTTTAAAGCCTGCGCTGCCTGTGGCAAGACTTTTCCTACCAGCGACCCTCACGACTGCTGCCTCCGTTGCCTCGGGGAGCAGCATCAGAGAGAAAAGTGTAGGATCTGCAAGGCTTTTAAGCCTCGCACCCAGAAGGAGCGGGACGCATGCCTCAAAGCGATCCTCATGGAGTCCGTGCCCTGTCCGGACTCAGAACCATCTCGCTCCCCTGCGGGACCGAGTGTATCGTCGGTGCGCAGCGTACCACCGGCACCGGGAAAGTCAACTCAGCAGCCAGTGGTGCCGAAGAAGCAGCAGCAGCAAGGTGCCGCTCACATAGACTCCCCCGTGCCACCAGTACTGCCGGGGGCAGCACAGGAGATGCCCCCGCCACGAGTCATCAAGAGTGCTCCGGCACTGGCATCTCCGCACAGGGAGCCTCCCCTGACTCCTCGGGGTGGGGGAGTGCCGCTGCAGGGACCGTCAACGCCGGAGGCGTTCGCTGCAGCACACGCCTTCACGGGCATGCCCATGCCTCCGTCCCCCCCTCGGCTGAGGGCGCAGGGACCGGCGTCTCGGGGTAAACCTGTGCTGGGTGCCCCCGGTGGGTGGCGGAGACAGGAGTCGAGGTCTCCCCCCAGACGGTCGAGGAGGGTTGAGAGTGCGGGCTCCCCTCCTAGCTCTGACATTGCGTCGTTGAGCCTCTCGACACCACGGCACCAAGGCTGCTCTCGAGGTTCCACAGTGGGACGACGTCACCCAAGTCGCGCCTCACCTAGCCGTTCTCTCTCCCGTGAGAGCACCCCGGCGTGGATCACGGCGACCGAGAAAGGGGACACCAGGCGCCGTTCCCGTTCCCCAGGGCATAACCCGGCACCATTCCTGCTCCTCAGAAACCGACAGAGGAGCACGGCACCGGTCTCGATCCCCGGCATGCAGTCTGGTGCGGATCCCGGTGCCCCAAGACCCCAGGAGCACTCGTCACCACTCCCGATCCTGACACCGCTCCAGATCCACGACACGGAGCCCGGTGCGGATCCCGGCGCCCGCAGATGATATACACTGCCCAGCGCGCAGTCTGGCGTGGATCCCAGGGCCCCCGGGAACCCAGTCCTCTCAGCGCCGGTCCAGATCCCCGGACCACAGACTACCAGAGGCCGGTACCCAGTGTGCCAGGCATCAGATGCGTTCCGGTCTCGCAGCTCCAGGGACACTCGCCCCCACCACCGCCGCCGCCACACTTCCCCCAGCACCAGAGAACATCGGCACCGCTCCCGATCCTTGACCTTGAGCCCGGTGCCGGGCTCGGCACCGAGGGAGCGCTCGGCACCGCTCACGCTCCAAGGAGCCAGGAGGGGGCGCACTCCGGAGGGTCGGCACTGCTCTCGATTCCTGAGGAAGCGCCGATACAAGACCTCGACACGGCACCGGTCCAGCTCCTCCAGCCACTCACACCGCAGGCACTGCCGAGACCACTCATCATCCCGGACTGGCTCATTGGGGAGAGACAACAGAGACCACAAGTCTCGTTGGCACCGGTCCTGTAGCCTGGGGCGCCAGGCGCACGGAGTACCTCCCTATACGGCACCAGAGCCGATCCCTGCTTGGCCCTAAGGTCCCTGGCAATGGCCCTACTGGGGACCCTGGGGTTCTCAAACGGCCCACGGTATGGGATCGGTCCCTTCCTCGACAGCCATATCACCGCCCCCCCACTCCAGGCCGGGCGGACAAAGACCTCTGATGAGGAATCCGACCCTCAGGAGGGTCCCTCTACAGGGCCCCTCCCACAGTCATTCTCCTCTTCCCGGGATGATGCAACTGCCAGGGATAGGAGAGCTCTGCTTCTTGATTTCAAGGCTCATCAGGAGCTTCTTAAGAGGGTGGCGGACAATTTAAACCTAGAGTTAAAAGAGCTCTCCGAAGAGGAGAACCCCCTCTTCGGGGTCTCAGGATCAGCAGGACAGTCCAGGGTTGCCCTCCTGGTCCATGAGCGGGTTTTAAAGTGGGTTAAGGCCCTATGGCAAACCCCTGCCTCAGTGGCCCCCACCTCCAAGGCCACTGAGCATAAATACTATGTCCCTGTGGAGGACTTTGAGTATTTGTACAACTCTCCTGCCCCGGGGTTGTGGAGGCTGTCAACCAGCGGGACAGACAGGGGACCCAAGCTAATGCCCCTAAGAACAAGGATAACAAGAAGCTTGACTTGTTTGGCAGGAAGATCCTCTTCAGGGACCCCTCTCACAAGCATCTCCTCATGCAGGAAGTGAATTCTCTTCTCCTACTCGGAGCGGTGGAAGAGGTTCCTCTTCAGGAAAGAGGAAAGGGGTTCTACTTCCGTTATTTCCTAATCCCCAAGGCAAAGGGAGGCCTGAGGCCCATTCTGGACCTCTGACGTCTAAACAGGTTCATCAGACATCTAAAATTCCATATGGTCTCTCTAGCCTCTATTATTCCTGCTCTCGATCTGGGGACTGGTATGCTGCCCTTGACCTAAAGGACGCTTACTTCCACATTACTATCCTCCCCGGTCACAGAAGATTCCTCCGGTTTGTGGTAGCTGCCAGTTTTTGGCCCTACCATTTGGCCTTTTGTCCCAAGGGTTTTTACAAAATGTATGGCGGTGGTGGTGGCCCACCTCCGCCGCAGAGGGGTCCAAAATTTCCCCTATCTGGACGACTGGCTGATCCGGGGCAAGTCCAGGACCCACGTGAGGAACAGCCTGGCACTCACTGTGCGACATGGACCAGACTGGGGCTGCTCATCAACGAGCAGAAGTCCACGCTCACCCCGGTGCAGCGCATAGAATTCATTGGGGTCACCCTAGACGCCATCCAGGCAAAAGCCTTCCTTCCGCAGCCTCGCTTCGAGGCAATGACTGCCATAATCACAGCTCTCCACAGGTCCCCCACGACGACAGCCTGGCACTGCCTTCAGCTGTTGGGACATATGGTGGCATGCACATATGTGGTAAGCTTGGCCCGACTCAAGCTCAGGCCCCTCCAGGGCTGGCTGGCCTTCGTATACGCTCCAGCCAGGCACTCTCTAAGCAGAATGGGCACAGTCCCCACTCAAGTCCTGTCCTCCCTGGATTGGTGGACGGACCCAGGGGAGGTATTGAGGGGTGTCCCCTTCAGAGAACTCACGCCCTCAATAATTCTGATCATAGATGCCTCGGATGTGGGTTGGGGGGCCCACATCAGCGGAGACCTCAGCACCCAGGGCCTTTGGTCGTTCCAGGAGCAGGC
Organism: Emydura macquarii macquarii; assembly: GCF_026122565.2. NCBI lineage: Eukaryota > Metazoa > Chordata > Testudines > Chelidae > Emydura > Emydura macquarii. The sequence goes on along the minus strand of NW_027131105.1, from coordinate 1,042,249 downwards.
TCTCCACATCAACGTCCGGGAGTTTAGGGCAGTCCGTCTGGCCTGCAAGGTGTTCCTCAGATTCCTGAGGGGCAGGATGGTACAAGTCCTAACGGACAACACGGCGGCCATGTTTTATATCAACAGGCAAGGGGGGGCGCGCTCCTCGGCCCTTTGCCCGGAGGCTATTCAACTTTGGGACCTTGCGGTGAGGCACGACTTCCACTTATCTGTCTCTCACCTCTCGGGGGTCAGGAACGACGAGGCGGACCGCCTCAGCAGGTTGTTTCTACCCCGACACGACTGGTCTCTACACCCGGAGGTGGTGACTTCCATTTTCCACAAGTGGGGTGTTCCCCAACTGGACCTGTTTGCGTCGTCCTGGAACAGGAAGTGCCCAAGGTTCTGCTTGCTCCGGGGTCGCAAGCCGGGCTCCATTTCTGACGTATTCCTTATAGAGTGGACGGGGACCCTCATGTATGCGTTTCCTCCCATTCCGCTACTGCCCAAAGTCCTCTTGAACATCAAGAGGGACAAAGCAGACATCATTCTGGTCGCCCCAGCATGGCCGAGACAGCATTGGCACTGTCCATTGCCACGCCGCTCCCGCTGCGCTATGACCTGCTCTCTCAGGACCGGGGACGCATGCTGCACCCGGACCTGGACTCCCTCCACCTGACAGCATGTAGACTCTGTGGCTGACGGAGGGAGAGAGAGAGCCTGCTTGGTGCAGGTCCAACAGGTTCTGCTAGGTAACAGAAAACCTTCCACTCAGGTGGTGTACCGAGCAAAGTGGAAGCACTTTACCTGTTGGGCGGAGTCCCGGGGGATCCCACTGAGCTGTTCGCCCATACAGGCAATATTAGAGTACCTGCTCCACCTGAAGCTGCAGGGCTTGGTCCTGGCCTCCCTGAGGGTGCACCTGGCGGCCATCTCAGCCTTCTACCAGCCGTTGGAGGGGAGGTTGCTGTTCTCGCACCCGATGTCTCTCAGGTTCCTCAAAGGGGTGGAGAGGCTGTACCCACTGGTCTGTGACCCAGTGCCTCTCTAGGATTTGAACCTGGTCCTCGCCATGTTGACAGACCCCCCTTTAAGCCCATGGATACATGCCCACTGCTCATCCTCTCATGGAAGATAGCCTTCCTGGTGGCCATTACATCGGCTAGGAGGGTCTCCGAGATACGAGCTTTGACCTCGGAGCCCCCCTATACCATCTTCTACAAAGACAAGGTGCGACTGAGACCCCACCTGGCCTTCCTGCCTAAGGTGATGTCCCAGTTTCATTATAATCAGGATATCTTCCTCCCCGTGTTCTTTCCTAAACCGCATGGTTCGGAGTGGGAACGGAGATGGCACTCGCTGGACGTCAGACAAGCCCTGGCCTTCTACATAGAGAGGACCAGGCCATTCCGGAAGTCAACGCAGCTGTTCATAGCAATGGCAGACCGGATGAAAGGCTCACCTGTCTCCACCCAGCGCATCTCCACCTGGATCACTGCCTGCATTAGGACCTGCTATGAGCAGGTGAAGGTGCCACTTCCGGGAGCTGTGACGGTGCACTCAACTAGAGCCCAGGCCTCATCTGCGGCTTTCCTAGGAGGAGTGCCCCTGAGAGCAGCGACCTGGTCGTCAGTCCACACCTTCACATCCCACTACACCATCGTGCAGCAGGCGAGAGAGGACGCAGGATTTGGCAGGGCAGTACTGGCAAGAGCAGCTCAACGCTGACTCCTACTCACCTCCAAGGTATGGCTGTTTAATCACCTATAATAGAATGCATATGAACAATCACTCGAAGAGAGAAAACAAGGTTACTTACCAGTAACTGTTGTTCTTCGAGATGTGTTGCTCATATCCATTCCACACCCACCATTTGTCCCCACTGTCGGAGTCGGCAGAAAGAAGGGACTGAGGGCCCGCGGGGTCGGCAGCACCCTATGTACCACGGCATGAGCGTGGTACTCCAGGGGGCGCCTCAGCCGACCCTGCAGGGTTTGCTAGGGGCAAAAAAGTTCCGGGGACCAGTGCACAAGGCACGCACTCACCTATATTGGAATGGATATGTGCAACACATCTTGAAGAACAACAGTTACTGATAAGAAACCTTGTTTTCCTATACACATACTCAAAGCTTACCAGAGGTCACCCATCAGTCTTATGGGGCCTCAGAAGGCCAAAGTCCTTCCAAGCCCTCCCAGGAAGTATCGGGGCCTTTCCTGGACATAAGGTTCTGTTGATTTGCCAGATCAGAAAGAAGGCCCTGAGTCAGTTTAAACTCAGACTATTTATCTAAAAGTCCTTTCTTTGTGTGCTGGTCTCTGGAGAATCCATTTTGAACTAATATATGTGAGCCTGTCCAGGTCGTGGTATTTCTCTGAAAGTGTTACCACCTGAGTGAATTTGTCTAATCACCTTAGTTCCTGGAGGAGCTATGGTCACCTTATGGAGTTACATAAAGTTCATGGCCCACAATGATCCAGGAGCTTAATACAGTAAGATCTCCCGAAGATATGGCAAGAAGTTGCCATATCTATCACACCATGCTCTTAACTTTGATGCAATTTTTAAGCACACTTAAGTAGCTGTTACTCCTAGAAGGCAGAAAGAGTAAATTAAAATTCTTAAAATGGCTGCAAAGCAAATAATTTATTTTCACTGGATTGGATTTAAGTACCTAATCCTTGACAGCACACTCTGTCATGCCTTGTTAGTCCTATTCATCACTGCTGAGTCCAGGTCACATGTAGGGGATGCTGTGCACATTTCTCAGTGCTATACAAAAGCCTTTGCAGAACTAGAACAAATGATACGCTGGTGCTCAGTGTTGGTGCTCTTGCTCAGTGCACATTTTCCATCAGTTTTGTCTTAGCAGCCTGCAAGATTGAGCCTTTAAAGTACATAGATTATTGAAAGACTTCAGGCCTGATTCTTTGCTGCTTTTCACCCTGAGAATGCAAAGTGAGTGTAAAATGTTACTGTCCTGATGGGTACCATTATACACCCATTTTGCACTAGCATAACTGACTCACAAGGTGCAAGCCAGTGGAGAATCAGGACCACTGACTTTTTTTGTTAAGTTTTAGTATACCTTTGTATATGAGAGAGACGCAGAGCTGGAAAGCTCATCTCACCAACAGAAGTTGGTCCAGTAAAAGGTATTATCTCACCCACTTTGTGTCTCTAACATCCTGGGACTGACATGGCTACAACAACACTGCATATTAAGGAGCAAGGTTAGTGAAGATGGACAAAAACGGCTTAGTTCTAATTCTATTGTGGAAAACAGAGGTTTAAAATGGTTTATAAGCTAAATAGTATGTGAGGTATGGAGTGGTCCCTAGTTTGTCCATTGAAATCAAATCAACAGCAGCTGAAGACATTCAACACCTTGAAGGATTGGACCCTTCAAGCACTGCATGCACTATACCGAGATTCCTCAATTCCCAGTGATAAGACCTTGCAAGATTGGATGCCATATATGTAGTCCTCAGTGTACCCACTGAAGTTAACAACAGTTTTCCCATTGACTTCAGTGTGCACAGGGACGTGCCCTAAATCAGCAAACAAAAACTATAAAATGCATTTGTTCTCACAAACATCATGTAATAAAATCATCTAAATCAATAACATGAATGACCTAATTCTAAAAAAATCTGTGTTTTTCATGCCACTGTTTTACTATCCAACATGAAAACAGAAGTAAAAAACAAACAAAATACCAGAAATAAGTAAAGAATAGTGATAATGAGCAAAAAGATCAGTTGTCACAATTTTTAAAATATCCAAGTTTCCTAGTAGAAATTGTGATAAAAGCTCCACAGGTGAATTATATTTCCACTGTGGGTATGTCTACACTGACAGCAGCAAATTTGCTGCTGTCAGATCGAACTATCCGGATCAAGTGAGCAGAAGTGAAGACCCTCCGCAAAAAGGGTAGTGCTGTGTCGGTGGGTACACATTTTCCATTCGCGCAGTGCAGTGGAGACAGCGCGCTAAAGGGAAGTTACAAAGTAGATGAGAGTTATGCAAGCTATGCAGAGTAGCTTGCGTAACTCCCATTGACTGCTGCTGAATTTCACCGGCAGTATAGACCAGGCCTTAGTCATGTCACTGTTTCATTACATTCCAGTTATTCTGCCAATCATATTGCAATCTTCTTCTTCCAAGACAAGGCAACACTGTGCCAAATTGTAAGAAAACTGATATCTGAATTGTGGCTGTCACAGACTGTACATTTTCTCTTGCTACAGTACTTCAAAGGCGATAAGGATAAGCTCCCTTTAAAGTGGGCAAAATCACACATGAAAACATTGGAATCCAAACTCCATGAAAGACTACATTCACCCTGTGAAGAACATGGGGCTGCTCTGTATTAATGAATGAATACAATATATATTCTGTATGATTGTCTGATTGTTATAAGGGATATTTACTGTGTCAAGTTAATGTATGCAATGTTGTTGTAACCATGTTGATCTCAGGATATTAGAGATACAAGGTAGGTGAGGCAATATCTTTTATTGGACCAATTTCTGTTGGCGAGAGAGACACGGCTACAGCAACACTGCATACAACATGAATGACGACTGGTTTAGACTCATGGGGACTTGGCCTCAAGGGCTGTTTAATTGCGGTGTAGACATTCCAAGGTCTGGGCCCCTCCCACCTTTTTTCCTAGAGCCTGGGCTCCAGCCGGAGCCTAAACATCTTCACCGGAATTCAACAGCCCCTTAGGCTGAACCCCGTGAGCCTCAGTCCCGGGCCAGCTGCAGGTTTATAACTGCAGTGTAGACATACCCAGAGAGACAACCACAGTGCAGTTGGTCTGGTTACTGTGACACATGTGTTATCTACCATTATATAGAACTAGAATTAGCAAATAGATAATGTGTGAAATTAACTATGGTGTATGGGGCAAGCACAAGGTCCGCTGCACAATTTAAATGCTGCTTGGGGCTGCATAGGGAGGGACCATGTCAGGTACAGAGTGGCTGATGAGGGTAAAAACATGGTAACTTTTAGCTGCAACTTTTTATATCTAGATATTGTGTAAACTAGTCTGCTGTAAGGTCTTTGGGGTAGAGGCTATGTGTACAATCCTGACTCCAAGAAGTCACTGTGAGTTTTGGCATTGAATTCAGTGGAGCTAGGATTTCACCCCATGTCCCTCTGTGCATGTACAGCACTTAGTACAACGGGGTCCTGATTGTGATGTGGGTCTCTGAATGCCACTACAGAAGAGAGGAAAAATAATTAGTCTAATTTAAAGACTGCTTATCTTACTATTTTCTGCCCTCCAACATTATGCCAATAGAAGTTAGGACTTGAATGGTGTAAATTAATAAGGATCATGACAGAGCTGAAAAAGCCACATTAAACAGAGCCCCTGTCCTCTGAAAGGGCAAGAATATTGTCCTCATTAGGGACATACCAGATGTGAAATTGGTACTAAACTTGACCTTATCCAATTCTCCTTCCTTCTGTCTTTCTCCCCTTACTGTACATATTAATAAGTGCAGTGAGTTTCCCCCATCATTTGCCTGTAACTTTACATCCTATTGGATCACAGAAATTAGTGCTTGCACGGGACTGATCAAATCAGATTGATTTGGCACATACAAATTCCTGACTTAATCTGATCACGTCAATGACTAAATTAAAGGAGTCAATAACTATGTTATATGAAATATGAAGGGATTGCTGCCTTTCTTTTAGAACATGTTAGCTGCAGTAGAATATGTCCTAGGAGTACATAAATATCTAATGTGGCTAGGTTTCATGCTTCATTAGCATTATGGCCTTATTTGAAATGATAACATAGCTCACCTATCAAACCAAAGGAAAGCCAACATGATAATGTATACAACAGAGAGAAAGGCTCTGTGCTTTTTAATTGATTCACATAAATTGTGAAAAGTAGTAATGTTTGGTTTTCTTACGTCTTCATTAGTTTATAAAATGCTGGCACTGTCTTTTGTACACTTAGGATGAAAGATTTTTTTTTGTTTAAGAAATAGGCAAGGAACTATAAAGATTTGGATAATAAAGATTTTGATTTTCTAAGATGAGATTTTAGATTGTAATATATGGTGAACTCTGAACTTTGGAGCTTCTGAAGTTCTCATATAAAATTGCTGCTCTTAATGTGATGAAAATACATTAAACAACAAACATTATAACCAGGAGCAGTACAAGTTTCCTTGTCACCATTTCTGCACATATATGAGTAAATTTAAAATGCTAAGAGTTCTGAGGTGTTGGATCACCCAAAATTCCTATTGACATCAACAGGAATTACAGGTGTTCAGCCCCTTTGATAATCAGGCCATAAATGCAGTTTCTTTGTTACCCCCTTAAGAACACCTGTAACTGTCATTCACAAATCTGAAAACTTTCAGATTTATGGAAAAGACCCTGCAAAGTCTGTAAAATATGCTACAGGAGGACATGGCAATATTATTGAAAAAAGCCAGATACAGCTTATATTTTATTTACAAAATTTTTCCTGGAACAGATCACTTTCTCCTTGTCTCAAATGCAACTCCTACTGAACTCAATGCAGATATTCTGGTAGATTATTTTTTCCTCAAACTGGAACCTGATCCCAGATTAGGGCTCTGTGGTGCTAATATAACACAAATAAAAGAAAGAATAATGATAGGGCAGCTATTTGTAATTACTACCATTCTCACATTCCAAGGCTATTGCATTTTAGTCAAGCCTACCTCTGTGAGCTGAAGAAGAAACAAAAACAGGAGAAAACGATTTTAACCCAACTGTGTGCCATAAATGGCAGGCTTTGCTGTGCTCTGAGTTAACATAATCCAGGCTCTGAAGGACCAAGAGAAGAGAGACTTGTAAACTGAGGACCCCTCACAGAAAAAGCCATTAGTGGTCCTCCTCTTTTTAAAGTAAGAAAACTAGTTTGTGCGCAGTTGTAGGTTTCTATTGCAGCAGGATGGCCCAGGAAGACAGGCTCTCTCTCAATCAGAGCTGGGTGGAAATTCTTGACCAAAACGTTTTTGGTTTTTTGGACAAAAAATTCAGATTTGGTTTGACTGAATTATTGCATGAATTTCTGTAAAATTTGCCAATTTGTTTCAGTTGGGGGGAAAACTTTAAAAAAATTCACCCCAAAATTGAAACTTATAAAACATAAGACATTGTTATTATATATTATAAGACATTATACATATGACATTTTCAGTTTGAAACATTTTGATTTTTTATTTGAAATGATTTGAGATTTTGAAATTTTTCCAATTAAAAAGCATAAAAAAACTTGCAATCAGAAAAAAAGTTTAGTTTGGGTTTGGAAAAAACATTTTATTAGACTGAAAGTGAATTCTTTTTTTGGTTCACAAAAATTTAAAAAAAAAACAAAAAAACCAAAACCATTTTGGGTCAACCCAAAACAAACAAACAAAAATTCAGAGTGCCTGTAACCCAATTAATTATTCAGACAGATCTACTCTCAAGGAACCAGGCCTCAAACCATTTAGGGATTTATATTGGAAAACAATGTAATTGCGTGCTGTAACTGTTCAAAGTCATTGTGCCTAGAATATTTGCACCATTTAATGATTTTTATCACTCCAAAACATGCTGTGACTGGCTTAAATAATTCAACAATTGTGTGTTTGGTTTTCCTGAAGCTTCTGTTAAATAGTGCTGTAGCCATACTAGGTTGAGAAGTAAAGTGGGTGTGCTGTTTAGGATTGTTGTCATGGTGCATCTTTTATTGTTCATGTATGGGCAATTCCATACGTATATTTGTTTACATTTTGTATGTAATTGTATTTTGTTTTTAATCTTGCGTAGTGCCTAAACATAGGGACAAGCCCTTAAAATATAAATCAATAAATAATATATACAGCTAAGATCCTAAAAATGCTGAGTGATTTTGGGTGTTTCAGTGTTTGGGTGCCCAGCTTGTAATATACCCAACAGGGTCTTGATTTTCAGAAAGTGTTCAGCACAGAGCCTCTGAATACCAGGCCTCTTTAAAGTGTTTCATGCTGGGCATCCAAAAATTGAGGTACCCAAAATTACTTTTGAAAATCTTGACCAACATGTGTAGCTTTTGTTTCTGGTTAAACAGAAATTAAATCTGAGTTTTTCCAAATTCTTGTCTGGGTTATGGGCTACTATGGATATGTATTTCTCATAATATATTCAATTTACATTAGTAGCAGAAAAAAGGATAAAGGATGTAGCTTATTTTATGACAAAAACAACTTTTTATTTGTAAAGCTTAGGAACCACAATAAAGGAATAAATGTTCTATTGAAAGGTGATCAAGTATCAATGGATCCACATACATGATCAATTGAACATGCAGATATAAGACCCAATCCTGAAAATGTATGCATGTCTATTTTCAGGATTGGGCCCATAATCTGAAAGGTAAAGATATAAAAATATATATTGACTTTGAAAGTTTTGGGGGTTTTTTGTCTCAGTGACTCCACATCAGATTTGTTCAGTGTATAAATTCAAAGCAGCAATGGAGATAAACCCAAACACTGGATCCCAACATCCTACAACATTGGGGAAGTTCAGATCTGAATGTGAACTCTGTGGTCCACTTCTAACTGCCCACACTGGAAACTCATCCTAGGATCTGCACATCATACTACTAAGAAAGATTCTGCAATTCGAACTTAGTTGTTAGTTCAGTTGATGATGTAAGAGACAGAAAAGATTCCAGCTCATCTTCACGCAGCTCTATTGCCTCTGCTAACAGGAGTAAAAAGTAGACACCACTAATTTTTGTCAATAAAGTAGATAGATATAACTCAGAATGCTAAATAATATCCCTCTTTTATAGTCAATAACTTTTCTAACCTTAATCACACTTTACCTATGTGCAGATGGCTTTGAAAGACTCTCTTAAAACTCTAATTGGCTTGGAGCCTGGAGAAGCTTCAGGCAGTGTTAATGCAAGATTATAACAAAAAGAAATGTATTTTAGTGTACTTACACAATAACCATACTGCCGCAGAACATAGCTCAAGCACTGATAAAACATAACATTTATTTTTATGTTTACATTGATACAGTTAGCTCTACTCTCAGGGTATGTCTACACTTAAAACGCTGCTGCAGCTGCGCCGCTGTTATTCTTCAATATAGACACTCACTACAGCGATGAGAGGGGTTCTCCCATTGCTGAGGTTAATCCACCTTCTGAGAAGTGGCTGCTAGGCTGATGAACCAATTCTTCTATCAACATAGCACTGTTTTTACCAGGGGTTAGGTCAGCATAGCTATGTCTCTCAGGGATGTGGATTTTTCATACCCCTGAAAGACATAGCTATGCCAATGTAAGGTCCCACTGTAGACCAGCCTATAATCTAATGTGTGCATCTAACTCCCAACTCATAAGCAATGACAGGAGAATAATAAATAGTTTATTTTTAGCCATTTTTATAAATTATTTTAATTTTTGAATTAATTTAGGGCTTGTAAAAATTTATTGTGTTGACAGCACTGTACACCAAAGTTCACAAGACAGGTAGAGCTTGGGTGGTGCCAGGGTAAGCTTCTCCAAAATATCGCATCAATGTGCCTTAATTAACCATCATATGGACAGACCATCTCTAAATAAAATATTTCATCCTCTAGACACATTCAGTCTTTGGGCTTTGCTAAGATGGTCACCAATATGGCCTATTAGTGTTATCTGTGACAGGAGTTATGTGACATAGATATCTGTCCTGTGGGAACTGGTCAATGAGCATCCAGTCATTTCTTGCAGACTACCAAACAGCCATCACATTATCACTTTCAGTCTCTGTTATCTTGAATTAGATTTCATAATTGACTGATCTAAAACTATTGAGCATAAAGGCCATTAAAAATCCCTTGCCATAGCTTAATCCATACCCTTCATTTCTGTCAGAAGTTAGATCTGAGGTTTTTTAAATTCTTGCCTGGGATGTGCACTACTACATTTTTTGTTGGTTTCAGGTTGCAAAAGAGGTGGAGAGACTCTGAGATGTTCCAATTAATCCTGAGGAAGGGTGGCCAGCATGGAGGTGAGTGCATGAGAAGCAAAGCAACGTAACGTGAAGCAGGAAAAGTATGACTGGAGTGAGTAGGGGCATGGCATTTTGAGCAATTGCATTTGATTTTCCCCATGCCTAGGATCCAGAAGACTACTGGCACACACGGGGCTGTGAATGAAGGTTGTACTTTGTGTACTCATGTGACAGCTTGATGTGAAAATCTGATCTCAAACTTAGGTGCGATAAAGAACCACCAACAGAAAGAGAGTTCAGAGTAACATCTGTGAAAGTAATGCACAATAATCCTTCAAAATACTCTTTTTCTCTGATGCCTACAAAAACCATGACAATGGTTGGGCAGGTGGTTTGCTGAGACCACTGCCCAATCATGCTGACCAGCACTGTTTCCTTGTACTCCCCCATATTTGTATCCATAACCATCTGTTGTCTCTTGTCTTATACTTAGGGACTGTCTATGCAGCAAGCTCGGGTGAGAGTCTAGTCATGTTGTAATGTTCCATATGGACATTGCTACAGCAAAGTGAAAGTTCCAGAGACCGCACCCTGGCTTGTCCCGCAGTAATTTTCCATATAGACAAGACCTTAGATTGCAAGTTCTTTGAGGCAGGGACAGTATTTTTGTTCTGTGTTAGTACAACACCAAGCACAACGGAATCCAGTAGGGCTTCCTGATGCTACGACAATACAAATAATAAATGAACAGAATTTGTGTCCCACTATAATTGGTTTATTAAAATAATGCCTTTCCATATAATGTTCAAATAAAGATAATAAAGAAACTGGCACTTTAAGTTTATGTACTTCAAGCAGCTTGTGAAAATTAAAATTCATATAACCATTGGATCTACATTTATTTTAAAAAGTGAATAGTTAGGACTCAGTCCAGATACACACAGTTTATCATTTCATGTGTTTTCCTTTAAGGGCTTCTGTGCTCAATGGATATATTTACACTGCAATGTAAGCCCAAGATTCAAGTTCAGGCTCAAGCCTAACTCCCCTTCAGTCTACATACAAATCATATTAACCCAGGGCTCAGACCCAAAGTCACAGGACCCCACAGTGGTGGAGGTCCAAGCCTGAGTCAAGCTGGGACCCAGGGTTCAGACCCTATTACTTTGCATGGTAGACACAGCTCCACTGGACTTGTGCTGTGGAAATCCAACAAAAGTATCCCACAATCCAACAGGCTTTCTTTGTCTGCTGAACAGTCAAGTTTTCCCACATTAGACCAGGAACAAAGGGTTACAGCGGCCACATTTTGGCAAGACACTAGAAAGTCTGGGATAAGGGTGGTTGGACTTGCGCCTGCATAATGCAGTGTGGATGCTGGAGCCCTAGGCTGGAACCAAGCATTTAACAATTCCTACCCTGTACTTACAAATGTGTCTGCTAACTCAAGTTCTGCTAACACTGGACTTACATTACAGGGTAGGCATAACTAATGTCAGCCTATATGTAAACCTTTCTCAAATGTGCATACACCAAAGTCGTCCCTGCTCAGACCTTCTCTTGCTAGACATGTGAGACACCTTTCATATAAAGGCAGACAGGATTCATGTGTACTAGTTATGCAGATATGAAGCTGCTTACAGGAGTAAGAGATCTGCAAATGAGAAAGAAGATGAGATTTTGGTCTGCTGACTCAGGACTATGTATACTTTGTGCATATTGAGTCATAGAGGTTCACAGACTCTTCCTAGCCAGCACATGTGGAAATGTCATTTCATTAGAATAGGACCTATCACATGGGGACTGCAGAATACTACTGAATAAAAGCTTCACCGTGAACATCTGTCACTGGAATTTTTTAAAAATCATTTCAAATTAAACGTATGATGAAGTAGTAAAATGGCTTTTATTGCAGCCTGGATTTTTATCCAGTATTGCTTGTAGTTACCAATTGTTCAGGGCTCACAAACAAGGCATTGAAACATTTTCTCTTCATGAATGAAGTTTTGTGCAGCCTGCAAACAGCCAAGTCATTTCAAGAAAATGTAGAGAGGGGCAGGGAAAGCTCTGGGATTGCAAATGAAATCTGGGGTTAAAAAAGGATGTTAGGATTGCTTTTAGATACGTTGTTTGTTTTGGCCATGATAGGGAAGGTGGAAGAACTATTTATTTTTTAAATTAAAACTGGCATGAAATTCACAAGATTAATTTATTAGTTTAATCTCCAGTCTGCAAAAGATCATAAAATCAGTGCAGAAATTGATGTTTTTTAAAAGCTTTTGATTATTAATAGTCACACTGACTCATAATTACAACATTTTGATGCAACCCAGTAAGGTAACCTTGCTTTTGGAACAATAAACCTGTCATACAATATTTTCACCAATGATCTGCTTTTTCCTTAAAGGAAGGCGGGGTTACTTGTAAGTATCAAGGCCATAAATAAGAGGGTCCTATGTCAGGGAAATTAGAAGTCAGTTAACATAAGCGTATACTCAGACTGAGCATTAGAGGGCTTTTCAAAACCATCTAAATCTGTTCAAATTGAACTGCACAGAGATTAGGAAGTTTAGATATAAGATCAACCGTACGAGTACATTTTCTTTTAGCTGGCCAGTTGGCTGTGTTTAAGGTAGCATGAATTCTGTACACAGTACCTTGTTGTCTTCAGTGCTGCTTCTTTTGACCCTCAGATTTCAGGAGCTGGTAGAGGCATGCAGCTGTGCCCCTGCACATCCACAGCAGCTAATCTGTGATTCTGCTTTAGGTGAGTCATAACAGCTATACAATTTTAACATTGACGGTAAAAAAGAAATTGTAGCTAAATTAATTGCTGTGCTATTTTTCTGTTACAACTCTCTAGGGGGTTACATTTAATAAAGTAGTTTATTCTCTTAAAGGTTTTCAAAACAAAATGATTGCATGATCTCATTTAAAGAGACAGATATAGAATTTGGTAATTGCTGTTCCCTTTCCCTTGCTTTTTCAATAAATGTTCTGGACTACAAATTGTTGAAACTATTATAGTAAATTATTTAATGCCTTTTCTTTACAAGAACCAGCTTCTATATTAGCTCTCATATTAAAGCAAGGAGGGAGGAATACATTCACTGACAAATCACTACTGCTGAAATTTAATATGTAGAATAAAAGATTATATATCATATGAATAATATATATGCATAATGTATAGAGATACTGTAGGTACAATTGGCTGCCACAGTGTTCTGTAAAAAAAAAAAAAGTTAATGTGTTGAACCTAATTGATTTATGATGTGCTACAATATAAATAGTCAAATGTATTTTTGATCATTTTGGAACAAATAATTTAGCAGGAATCTGATGGCCTTTTAAAATTATCTATAGAAAAACTAGTCACAGAATTCTGTGCTAAATTTCACTGTACACACCTCAGATTACTATGTTTTACACAGTGATCAACATATAGAAAAAAACCTTAATGAGCTCAAAATTAGAAAACATAGGGATAAGAAAATGTGACATTTTGCAGTCTTTTGAATTCATCAATTCAAGCTGTGGATAGTTAGCTTCAATCCAGTTTGAACAGTAAATGAAGAACATGAGTTTCCAAAGTGTCACAAAATTAGCATCTCTATGGGACAGGCAATACCTTCTGCATACTGATTAATTGCTTTTATACACTGACAGAAAATCTTTGTAGCCATGACAAACTCTAAGCTCTGTTTGTGGCCATCAGTTAAATTGTTTTCTAATCTGGTTGTGTTAAGCAATCTTTTTATTAAAGTACCTACACCAAACACTACAGATGGGAAAATGTGAGGTGTGGACAAAAATATCAGTTACTCTTACTGAGGCTTAAAAATTATTTCACTAAATTACTTGTCTGGTGCATTCATAACTTGAGGCAAACAACGCTTCTTTTCAACAATAAAAAAAGTAGAGAAGAAAACTGAAATACTCATTATATGCAGTATTCCTTTAGAACAAGGCAAATTATAAAGTTCAAGTGTTGGAAGTTCCAGAGGGTAGCCGTGTTAGTCTGTTTTTAGCAAAACAGTGAGAGTCCTGTGGTACCTTAAAGACTAATACATTTATTTGGGCATAAGCTTTCGTGGGCAGAAACCCTCATGCATCCAACAAAGTGGGTTTCTGCCCATGAAAGCTTATGCCTAAATAAATGTGTTAGTCTTTAAGGTGCCACAGGACTCTCAAAGTGTTGGAAGGTTTCCCTAAATACATTTTTATAAAAGATAGATGCTGCTGCTCTCTAACTCACTCTCTCTCTATAACTTAGTATTGGAGGCAGAAAATAAAATTACAAAAATAAAATGTACAAGTCCTAACTCACATGAATAGTTCCGCTGAAGTCAACTGGACCATTCACATGAGGGAGAGCTAGACGATGGGGCCATTTGTTTAATATTAATTACATTAAGTGGTATTTATTCATTCTGTAGGAAGGCATAGAGTTATACAGAATAAATGTGTGTATATATATATGTAAATGTAAATATATATATATCATAATTGTTATAAATTTATAGGGCTGGATTCTTTGTTGTCCTATGGCCACATTACACTATGTAGGCAATGCAAAGTGGTCTTAAAGTGAGTGGAGAAGACCAGTGGAGAGCATTCCCCCATATGGGGGAACTCTTTACTGACATAAATCTGGGTGAGGTAGCTCTTCTGCCTCCTCCTACTGCAGCAGTCTTCCCTGCTATCCCACAGCATAAGGGGAATGAGGTGTGTATTGGGGGGTTTCTAGGGGGTGGGGAGGACAAGCAGGGAAGAGGTAGCAGTGTTCTGCTACACCACATCCTCCACTAGTATAAGTTAGGGCTGTCCACCTGCAGCAATAATTTGCGCCAGGGCCAAGCGGGTCTGAATCAGAGAGTTACAACTAGCTGCTTGTGGCCACGTGTCTCTACTCTTGGATGGATTGTAGAATCAGGGCCACAGTATATTTCATCTCCACTGACTAGGGTTGCCAATTTTGGTTGGACGTATTCCTGGAGTTTTCATCACATGACATAATCTTTATTTAAAGATTATTTTTTAATTCCTGGAGACTCCTGGACAATCCTGGAGGTTGGCAAACCTACACACACACTTATGCTTTTTGCCAAAAATCAGCATACGCTAAGTCTCTGTTTCCCCTAAGATGATACATGAAAGCAGGGGTCGGCAATCTGCGGCACTGCTTTGAGCAGCACACGGCACCCTGACTGGAGCCGCGCCGCTCCGTGCTCGCTGCGGATACTGCCGCCGGAATGGGGGCTGCAGACCGCCCCTGCCACGGACACTGCCGCCGGCACTGGGAGAGGGGTGGGGGGTCTGGGAGAACTGGGCATGGCCCTTTGTTAAGGTTGCTGACGCCTGCATTAAAGCTAGATTTTTGTTTGATTTTAACATTTACAGAACTCCAAATATTTTAATAAAAGAATTTAGGCCTTGGTCCTTCATCCACTGATGCCCATGAGAGTTTAATCCTTAACTTCAATGGGAACTGGATTGATTCCTTTTTTGAGAGGATTGTTCAGACTTTAAAACTCTTGCAGTTTTACACCTGAGTTTGCATACAGGTTAACTATCTATTTAAAAGTATTTGGCCACATGCAAAACAGCATATCACAGTTACACAAAGTAAACAAACAATGCAATACTTGCAGTGCAATTCAAAACCTGAAAATTCAGGCAATGCCCTGAGCTGTCTTTTTCATACAGCACAAACTAATAAATGTACTGAAGTAATTGAACTATATTTCAGCTTAAGTTCCTTTTTATAATTCTGTTTTCCTTTCCTCTGAGGTAGTTTGTGATTTGGGGGGAGGGTTAAATCAATAGACTTTACTCCAGCCACTAGCTAAATGTAGGAGGACACCCAAAAACCTCAGCATTCATGTAGGATCCCCAAGAAGAAACAAACAGAGAAATTAATTAAGTCTGGGCCAAGCACTTTTCACTGTGACTTTTGTCCATGTGATTAGTGGTGTGACACTTTGTCTTTTCCTGTCAGAGTGCTTTTGTGGCTTTGGGCTGTCTTTTTCTAAACACCCATAACTACCAAACAGTCTGAATAACTTGGTGAAAATCATACTTTCTGACAAATTTAGAGTGAGAGGCACCCTCTGATCCTGTCACTGACATGTGAGAGGATGGCAAACAGAGAAAGAATGTAAGATGCACCAGTGTTGTGTGTACCAGCAGGGGCAGTGTGATCAGTTAGTGGATTCAGCAAAAGGCTAGTAGCCAGGAACTCATGAGTTCTTCTGCCAGTGACTTTGTTTGTGGCCTTGGCCTAATTACTTAGCCTTTCAGTCTCTCAAGGCCTAATTCTGTAAGGTACTGGACACCAACTATGAGCTGCTGAGTGATTTTACCCCACAATTCACTTCAGTGGGACAACAGGATGCTGAATTGCTTCATCTCCTTGACCAGAGAGCAGCACCTCTCAGAAGAGCTTTTACCTCATTGGGGGTTGTGAGGAATAATGAATTAATAATGCTTGTAAAAACATCCAGTAGTGCTAATTCTTACTACTACTGTATTAATGAAAACTCAAAACCAGTCTATAGTCAAGGTAAACTTCAAGGATTCAGAAATGCCTGGAAAGATTCAGAATGGCTTCTCTTTAGCTAAGCAATAATGTGCAAAATATCCCCATTGTACTCTACGGATTTCTTCAAATGTATGGGACAATGAGAAGCATCAGTTTCATGCTTATACTTAGGAGATTTCTCTGATAAATTCCTGGGGTTAAATCCTGGACTCATTGAAATCAGTGGAAGTTTTGCTGTTGAGGGGGGCCAGGATTTCATCCCATTTTAAATTTATTTTCATATAAAAAACATCAGACTCAATGAACTTCTGTGTACAGAAAGTGTATTTTTGAAATGCTAATGTGTGTATAAAGAGTTAAAATAACTTTTTATAAATACCAACATCCTTAAAACTGTGCTTTATGCCATTCTTGTGATGTACCTTGCTCAGTGAGGCAGCATAAGTAGAGTTAGTTTTTGGTAAACAGCAAGGTAAATAGATAAGTACCCTGCACTGCTACCTATAGAATGTAGGGTTCTCTATCTGTGAAGTTAGCTCGAGTCTTTCTGGGTTAAACATTTTTCTTTATAAAATGGAAACAATATTTTGTATCCGAGAAATTGGACCACACTATCACAGAGATGACAGATATTGGACACAAATTTGTATTCTCAAATTTCATTGATTTAATGAAGAGTCTTTGGCATCTCTCAAACTATAAAGGAAGCCTCACGGCTGAAGCTTAGCAGCATCTTCTGTTAAAATCCTTATTAGTCCACTGAGATCTGGCGATGAAAAAAGTGCCAGACTATACTAAATGATATCACATATAAATAATAATGGGAAACACTGGACTGAACACCATGAAAACAAAGTTTTGAAAGTCAATTCTGCCTAGAGGTGTGCTGAATAGAAATGGCACAAGTAGCTTTCACTAACTTGATGTGAAAATTTTCAACATTCTATTTCTTGTGATTTTGCCATCCCACAAACTTTGCTTTTTGTGCAGTTACTACAAAAATGGTCAGTTTTCTATTTAAATACATTAATTTGTACACTTTCAATGTGGAAAACAGTTCTACTTGAGTTAAAAAATATCAGACCTGTTTTCACTGGATGTAACTTATGGAATTATAGAAATGTAGATCTGGAAGGGACCTCAAGAGGTCATCAAGCCCAGCCCCCACACTGAGGCAGGACCAAGTAAATCTAGACCATTCCTGATAGATATCTAACCTGTTCTGGATTTCACAGCCTCCCTCTGTAACCTGTTCCAGTGCTTAATTATCCTTACAATTAGAAAGATTTTCCTAATATCTAATGTACATCTCCTTTGCTGCAAATTAAGCTGATTGCTTCTTGTGCTACCATCAGTGGGCACGGAGAACTGATCACTATCTTCTTTGTAGCAATCTTTTATATTTGAAGGCTGTTATCATGTCTGCCCATGAGTCTTCTCTTCTCTAGACTAAATATATCCAATTCTTTCAACCATTTTTCATAGCTCACATTTTCTAAACCTTTTATCATTTTATTGCTCTCCTCTGGATTCTCCAACTTCCACATCTTTCTTAAAGTGCCCAGAGCTGCACACAGAACTCCAGCTGCATCCTCACTAGTGCTGAGTAGAGCAGAATAATTACCTCCCTGTTTTACTCAACACCCCTGTCAGAAATATAGGCCAATATTTCAAGTTTGGGGGAAAAATGGGGAAAATGAATTTAAAGTAGATTTTAAATATTGTTAATATACTGTGCACCTCTACTCTACTCTTAATTCACTGCATGGTTTCTAGATACTACAGCTCATATAGATTTCCTGAGAACAGTGTGGATTTGCTTACTAAGGTGCTGATCCTACAAATATTTAAGCCAGGTGAGTAGTCCCTTTCTTCAATAGGATTACTGATGTGGACAAAGTTAAGCATATATGCAAGTGTTTGCAGCTTCAGGACCACAGTATCCACATGAGCTGTAATAGCTACACTATGCAGCAAGATGAAATAAAAATCGAGGTGCCAGGTTTTCCAGCACCACTACTGCTGCTTTGCATTGCTTTGGCAGTCTGCAGCAGCTGTACTGCCAGCTTAACCAGCTACTGGAGCATTTCCCACTACGGGAGAATCCCTGGATCACATAGAGCCACTGTAGTGGCTCATACTTCAGAACCTACAGTCCCCTGATGCTTCCCCCACCAAATCTCCAGTGGGGCCAGAGGCAGACAGGCATAAATTAGAATATTCCAAGGCTATTCTAACTTAGAATAGCAGCTGCAGTTGCATCACTGTAGCACTTCAGTAGACACTATTTATGCCAAATGGAGGGGTCTTGCATAGGTAATCCACCCCCACAAGAGGCGATAGCTAGGTTGCTGTCTATACCAAGGGTTAAGTCAGCTTAACTATGTCACTCAGGCTGTGGATTTTTCACATGCCTGAGCCACATAGCTAGGTCAATTTAACTTTTGTAGACTAGACCTCATGCTCTAGACTGGCCCAGCCTCCAGCTGGACCCTGGATCGAGAGCTATCTTTGTACTCTGCTGAGCACATCTCAGACACAGTCCAGGGCTGAGGCAAGATAACCTAATGCTCTGAATTTTGTGGGTCTTTTAATCAATTCTTTTCCACAGCATGTAGTAATCAACAGTTGCAGAGCATTTATATTTTTGCCCCTCTGCCAAATGGTAGCAGTTGTCATGTTCTTGCGAGTTAGCTTTCCTTTGCAGGAGAAATCCATGACACCAGAATCTGGATATGTTCTTAGTGCAACTTCTTTTATTCACTCTATGTACACCAGTCCTTGAACAAAGGTGGTCACAAACAGCATGTAAGTGATCCCCTCAGTCATACTCCTTCCAAAAATAGAAATACGTTCAAGAAAAACAAATTGTGACAACTACAAAACAATTTGTAACAGCGCCATCTGGTCACTCCTCCCATAACAATATTTTCAAAGCGCTTTGCAAATATTAACTAATGGAGCCTTTCAAAACCAGAGAGATAGGAAAGCATTGTTCACAAATGCAAGATAGGGAAATTGAGGTACAGCAAGTACATTGACTTTCTTAGTCCCCCAGGTCAATGGATGAGACAGGATTAGAATTCAGCCTGATGTTCAAGACACTAATTCACAACTATTCAAAGTACAATATTGGAGCTATATGATCCTTAATACTGATATACTGGTGAAATGCTACATGAGAGATGGTGGTATTATTATTAATGTGCAATTAAATTTATTGAGATTTGGAGACTAAATTCAGTGCGTGTCTAAGGGATTTAAATTACACTCTAGGACTGCAAATCTCAAACCAACCTTAACTATAAAGTAATTACGAGAACCACCATGATACACATTAGTGAATCTTATTCTCGTTATACAATATACTACCAAAATCAGTTGCACAAAGGATGTATTTTCTTATGTGCATGTATACAAAAGGTCTATACAGACTTCATATATCCCTGGTTATTCTTTCCTTTAAGCATGCTTTTATACATGCAAATAATATTTTTGAAACAAAAAAAGGCAATTATGCAAATGCCCTACTTATTTCCAAAGAACTTTTACAAAATCCAAGTACAGCATTGGGCCAAAGCAACAATCATGCTTTCAGTGTTTGGTTTTCTGGCAAGTACTGCACAAGCTACTCCCAGAATAAAGCTCCTATCAGAAAAATGGGCATCAGTAAACACCTTTTTTACAGGTTTTTTTATCCCATAAAATCATACCCGTTCGAACCCCATTAATGGTGCAAATGTCTCATGTATTGCAGTTAAACAGTCATAGTAGTCAATATTAATTTCTTAGTCACTGTTACCCCCATAGCCTCTGAGTATCTCTCAAAATACTAAGAACATAAATTATACTGCAGTGAATTGACTCAGCCAATCTGAGTGTTGAGGTGCTGTACCAGTACTGACACACCCATGACTATACAATCATCCAGTTCCACAACTGGCAGTGCTTGGTGGTCCAATTTGCACTACTGCCTCACGACCTGTAAAGTATGCATGTCTCTGTATTTTGATTAGCTAAAAGTTATTATGAGAGAATCAGAGCAAATAGATTTGCAAAATTACTGTGCTGAAAGCCACAGAAAGGGTTTCTCTTTGTGACAATCTCCTCATGGAGATTCCCCTACAGCATCCTGGTTGGGGCCGTGTAAGATTTGATTCCCCATAGTAAAGCCTGCAAGCCCTGCCTTAAAATGTGGTGAATCTACCCTTATTCGTAGGAGAGTAGATCTTTAGCCCTGGCACCAACTCTAGCCTTTGCAGCCTGCACCAGGTCCCCCTGGCAGCATGGCTCCAATTGAGTCAGGCTGCCAGGATTCTCCTCACCTTCTTGGGACCATTTAAATTAGGAGGGGGGCTCTTCAACAAAGATAACTGGGACTGTATTGCTTTCCAGGTAAGTTTTGTGTGGACAGCAATAAGTATCCACATCTAGCCTTACCATTGGGTACCCACTCCTCTCCATGAACCATCTGGTCAAAACCATGTCTCCCTGCACTGACCCTAGGTGGGAAAGGGGGGGGGGAGATGGATGTGGTTGGCAGGTGCATAAATGCTACTTCTGTGTGCAAGATGGTAGGTTTCCTGCACATGTAGATCTAGGGAGGTTCATATCTGATTCATAATTATTATACAAATCTCCCATTCTGATTAGCTCTCAATCCCTATGTTCTGAGTAGATACTGCTTTCAGAACTCGTCATTCCTCGTGTCCACAAATATGGAGCCTAATCCTGCTACTTGATCCTTCCTTGCACAGATAGTGTCACTGACCTCAAAAGGTCACTTGATCTGCAGGATCAAGCCACAGATGGTTCAGGCTCTTAGATACAAACAAACATTTTGAGTACATACTGCCTAAAAATTCCTCTGAATTCAGTTTTGGTGGCCAATTTCTTAACTCACTTTTCAGCTCAGAAAAGCAAAGTTGTGAACATTTCATAGCACCAACACCAGCATGCAATATGCAGAGAAAGAACATCGGAAATAATTTCCTATCTACTAGAGACAGTATCCTTTAGAAACCAGACATTCAAATATGCAAATCTCAGAGCTCCATCGGGAAAAATACAATATATTTTATTTCATTTGTTCTTACAAGTCACAATTATAAAATGAGATGGCATCACTAATCAACATATAAAAAAGAGAAATTGAAGCAGAAATGTACTCATTGAGCTCAACAAGCATTGAGTTCAGGTTGCACCTATTTCAACTGCAAAATATTTAGTTTTAGTATCATAGTTGCATCATGTAGTAAAATCAAATATGAGAAGGAACTAGCTGGTTCACAGATTTAAAATTAACTCAGTAGAGTGACTCTTATTATTAGGTATGTTTTAAATGTAGGGGGATAGGAAAAATTCAAGAAACCAGTTATATTTGTAAACGCAGCACATATTGCAGTATTATGGAACTATAAATCATGATTTATCTAAACATTCTACACAGTGTGGAAAGCAGAATGCAAGCATAAAAATTTAAGGACTAAACTTATATAAAACATAAGATATATGAGGTATCAGCAAATTCTTGAACCTACTAGACCCTGATTTAAATTCTTATCTTGTTTGCCCTATAAAAGATGGTGTTTCTCCATATCCATAGCTGTTCCTGGATTCCAAAGGAAGGTGTGTGTAGTTATGAATGGAAATCTATAATAAATATATATGTTGTATAGAGTTAAGAGTATTAAGGCAATGTTATTCTTCAGCTGAAATTGGACAGATGTTCATCACTGGTATTTGTGGCTTGTGAAACAGAGAAATATTTCTTTAACATCAGTAGCAGCTGTAAAAACATTGCAGAAAAATAAAACTGACCTTGAAAAACATTAGGAAGTTATTTTTTCTATAATATTTATTTAAGTTAAAATAAAAGTACTGTACTCATCTGCTTTTTAAAAAATCAAAATCTTTCCCTCTTCCATTTGAAAGTTTATAAAAATGTAGATTTAAAGCCTTGATCCACAGAACTTTTATTTATTCTGCTATCTACAAAAAATTAATTTTGTGTAATTGTCTGGTTTAACTTGGGGTCAGACTTGGTAGTTTCTCCTATCCACTCTAAAAACACAAGTACACAAGAAACCCCTAAGTTAAACACACACCTGAAAGTTGTACAGCAAGACTGCATATTAGAGCTCCAGAGAGGAAAAGTGCGTTAGACTCAAATTAAGACTCTAATTAAAACATTGTAACTTTCCAAAAATGATTTAAAACATTTTCTAACAACATGTGTGCAAAATACTAGCATAGTAAAAAAATGAAAGTGTTATATAAAGCAATTAGAACAGCCACACTGTGAATTACCTTTGGCATTGGCTATATTGAACTAGAACATATCAATATGTTTCTATAATAAGATGACTGTTTGGTATACAACACTTATTACTGGTCAAAAGGTCCTTGTATAAAAAAATGAATGGAGCTGTTGCTTTATTCTAATTATAGATTGTAACAGAAAGATCTTTTGTAATACCAGTGTAAATCTGTAATGGCTGGCATCATTGGTGCCTTCGACTGGTCAGCATGCCAAATCTGTTCACTATCTTGTTTCTCTGCTGCAGCTACAGTCTACAGAAACTTATACTACAAATCCTTCCCTGACCTCAAGGGGTACAGGCCTCTCTGTGGGGCTAGATCCTGGGTCTCTCTCTCTCTCTCTAATGCCACAAGTTTGTGGTTCAAATTGGTGATTGTGGCTTCCACTGGTTTGAGACCCTGAATTCCTTACATATTGGTTCCTATCTGTCAGACCCAAATAAAAGCTCTTCTGAGCTCCTTCACTGACTCTGATATTTGAGATGTACAGCCCTCACCCATTTTAGTTCATTCCTTTCTGATCAATCTGTCCATGTTTTCTTAGTGATGCTGTATTTCGGGTCCATCTTAGGTTTAGAGTTAACTTTCACAGTAGAATTTTCACATGGTTTGAGCCCTGCTAGTGTTTTGAAGTCCCTCTCTTTTTAAACTGCATTTGGAATACCCAGAATCCAGATGATACATTTTCACTTCTGAGGATTTCATTTGAAAATGCAATATAATAGTCACTGAATGCTAGCCAGTCCAGTTCCAAGCCCTCCTGGATATAGTATCAAGCAACTGTATGTGCCTATATTATCTTCAAGAGGCTGCCTTCCAAAGGATAAAAATCTATCTGTTACTACAAGCTAATGTGAAATTCTCCTTTAGCCCACTAATAGAGTCATGGGGTCAATGAGTTTTATTTGTGATGTTCCATATAGGTGGTTCAGCTAGTGACTATGCAGTGTGGCTAGTTATTTTACTGATCTATATAAGCTTTTGTTCCTAGGGTAATGTTATGCCAAGCAGAGCCCAATTACTGCTGCCTGCAAGTTCTGGATACCAGGTGAGGAATAAAAACACACCCACACCAGTTAGGTACACTTATCTTTAATCACAGCTTATGCTCCAAACAGCAGAGGGAGACCCTAACAAGCGCTGCGAACTGGGCTGCAGGGGATTTGTGCCACGCAATCCTAGTGGATTCATGTCCGAGTCTAGTTGCGCAGTTTGCATTTCAAGCTTTTATATAGCATTCTCTAGGGAACAGCAAGCATTGGCTAATTTACAGCACATTACCTTCTTTCCTTACTTTCTCCTCCTTTTGGCACCCAAACAAGCTACACAGCGGGTTGCGAAACCAGCCCTGCAACTTGCTTAGGGTGCTGTGCCAGTAATCCTAATCAAACCGGTTCAGACTAGCCCCGCGGCGTCACTATCTCCAGCACGTTACAAAATCGTCCGAGCCCTGCCACTACAGGTAACCACTAACTTTAAAGAATATTCAAACACAAAACAAGAAAAAATAAACAATTACCCGGATCCTAAACAATAAAATACCTCTTGCATTTTGCACTGAATATTGCTTGATTCTGGCTCTATTAGGCTCCCAGGCAGGGTGAATTCTAATGATGGAAATCCTCAATTCAGAAGCCATCTTACTGGACAAGAAAAGTGAGATTTTCTGAAATGCTCAGCAATGGTCTAATTCTGCTCCCATTTAATTCAATTTGGCTTGAATAGGAATAGAATTAGGCCAATATTGAGCAGTTTTGAAAATCCCAGATGAAGTCTTCAGATTTCATTTTGGGATGAAACTGCTTCCCTGCTGATCTTAACTGATTTAATGATATATAAGTTAGTAAGTGTGCTCTCTGTATAAACCACATCCCAGACTATGCAGGTGTTTAAAGATCATTCGTAATACCTTGCTCTGTATACTGAAAACAACAGGAAGTAAGTGCAGAGACTTGGTTACAAATTCTGTTTTCACTCCTACAAGAATGACATAGGATGATCTAGAGCAGTGATATGCAGACCTCAGTGGTTCAAGAATCAAGAGTCACAGATTTACTAAGATGCCAAGCTTTGAAAGATTTCCTTCCAATGCTGGCATTTGGATCCTTGTGTAACTCTAGTGTCTTCTCTGTGTTGGCAGAATTACAGATATCTTTGGGCCTGAACCAAGGTTATGATGCTGCTGTGCTGCTCTGTGCTTCTGAATTCTG
Organism: Emydura macquarii macquarii; assembly: GCF_026122565.2. NCBI lineage: Eukaryota > Metazoa > Chordata > Testudines > Chelidae > Emydura > Emydura macquarii. The sequence goes on along the minus strand of NW_027131105.1, from coordinate 1,017,212 downwards.
TTTCTTTTCTCTTCATATCCATTTTAAAAATCTTGACAGTTTTTACTCTTTATACACTTTAGTGTGGCTATTTAATAATTATATGAATAGATTATATGAGTATGTGAAAAGTAGTTTATTGGTGTCTTAGGTCTTCTTCACTGGTAAAACACAAAGCTTAAAACAACCATATTAGGCAAATAAGTCAAAAGTTAACTTTGAAAAATGGCTACTCTGCATGCACTGAAACTGCTTCTCAGAGTTTGGAATAAGATTTTTACTACTAATGTTTTACACATTTTTATTAAGCTTTTGTGTTCACAGTACTAAATTGACTATAATTATCTAAACATGTCTTCTACACAGGTTATTAGAATTGCTTGAAACAAGCCATTGACCTTTTGTGTGGCAACTTATGAGTACTTTAATGGAGCGATCCTCCTTTTCTGACTTATATTAAGGGAACCCATGAACACACCCTAAGAAAAGTTAAAACAATATCAAAGATCTGGGTTCAATTAGCAAAAGCAATGCAGTAGAGTGTGTGCACTTTTGTCCTTCTATAACACAGCAAACATGAAGCCCCAATGTCCAAACCTTTACTCCCGAGTTGCCCTGCTGGCTACCACAGAATCACTTACAAGAGGGAGGAGTACTATGCAGAAGAATAAGAATTTGCAGGACTGGGCCCATAGTATGTAGAGCCACTCACTGCTAGACCCCACCTTATAGTATCTAGATGCAAGCAAGGTGAAGTAAAGATGGAGTTTGAGCACTAAGTTTGGATTTCAAGGCATTTATGCCAAACTGGCATTACTTTAACATAGCTTGTGTGTGTGAATATAGGAGATGAAGCCAGTTCTTCTTGCCAGCTTTAGTTATTTTGCATTCTAGTTGTCTGTATTTGAATTCTTGGCCAGTTAGAGATAAATGTTTGATTTAAATTGGCATTGACTCGGAGGAACTCTGACCTGTACTTGCTTATGCTGAACAGACTACTTTGAACGTTAGGAATTCAATATGAAGCTGTCCTTGGGACATAAGAAGGGATAAAATACACAGTTCTTTTCTTGGCTTGTCTCAGTCTCTTCCCTTCCTTCTCATACATTTGATCCTCTGTACTGACTCCCCCCAAGAGTAGATTTGGGACACTGTCAAAAACTTGATTATTAGAATCCTGAGGGGCTCTGTTCTTCCATCACAGGATATAAGTAATGGGAGTTACCAATATCACGTGAGGAAAGGACATGGTTGTACTGGCTACTAATAAGGAAGTAGACAGTACCAGGATGTTAACAATTCCCTCACTTCATTATTTTAATACTAGGAGCGAAGACTAAAGAGAACCCAACTTTGCTTTGCCTATCAATGTTTGTTAACAGACATTAATTATTGCGGGGACAAGGTGGGTGAAGTAATATCTTTTATTGGACTGACCTCTGTCTCGCTAATATCTTGGGACTGACACAGCTACAACTACACTGCACATGTTAATTCTTGGCTTAGTATTGGTCTGACTTTAATGCAACCAGTGGCATTACCAGCACTGTCCTTAGTTTGCTGTATGGTAGAGTCTATAATTCATTCTTTCCAAGGCTTTTAAGATTTGAAAAATTAATTCGGCAGCTGTGCAAGTAAGATGGAGCTGATGTATAAATGTTGATTGGGGGTCTTGATAATGTGGAGTCAGAAGACATATAATTTATTCCTTTCCAAAATACTGAATAGTTTTAAATAAGTTAAGAACGTTGTGTTTTGGATTGTGTGAAATTACATTGTTTCCACTTAATCGAAAGGGAAAACAAAAGGTGTACAGGTATGTAATGGTGATACTCTACAACTAGTGCTTGTTATACTATTACTAGCATAGATTTCGTTTTAGTGTCAGTTACTATAGTTGAATATCTATCATTTTAACATTCAGAGCCATTTATTTTCAAATACAGCAGTATATAATTTTATCTTGCATTTTAATTCTCTTCGTATAAGAACTGCCAAATTAATCTAATTCAGAATTACAGGAAAAATGTCACTTCTGGCTCAGAATTCAAATGTTTCTCACTTGGACCAGTGAAATACATTTTTCGTGAAGGCGAGGGTAGATCAAAACAAAAGGTGAGGGGCTTATAATGGAAGTGCTGACATACTCTTAACTATCCTTGTGCACATGGCATTACATTTCATTTTATTTTATTTCTCCAGTGCTCAATAACAGTCTATAAATTCATTAGAATTCAAGGACTTTCTAGCTATGTACCACTCAATTTATCTGCTTTTGTCCCATACCACATCACCCCTCCCACCCTTCCAATGACAGCTGATAGCCGTGTGTGCTTCTCCTATAAATGTCTTCAGCTGCTTCTTTCCATGCTGTCACTTACCCCAAAATGCCATCTTCAACCTGTCCACCTGAGCTGTCTTCCTTCAAAACAGTCCCCAAGAACCGCTTCTTCCATGACATCTACAATAAACTGGCTGACTAACAATGGCTTGGTTGAAGTCACAGCTATGAGGAGAGAGAAATATGTAGGGCCAAATTTTCAATAGTATTCAGCTCTCATTTAGCAACCTAAATGAAATGACTAGATATTCTCTCAATATGTGCATTGTGCTGTTTTTTTAAAATCTGGCCCATAATGCATATAAAATGTATTTAATTAATATTCATATTAGTATACATATACAACTGTCTGTATGTTACCCTGTTGTGAGGCAAAAAAAGGAACTATGGATGACATCACCCTAATCACTTTGCTTGTAATTTGTATCCCACTTTTCCTCCCTATATGTATTTTGATCTTCTTGGATTGCAAGCTCTTTGTGGCAGGATTATGTTTTACTATGTGTATGTACAGTACCTTCTACAATGGGCCCCAATCTGGGTTGGGGCTCAAACATGGTTGCAGTAAAAATAGTAATAATAACTAGAATCATACTGGAGAAAAATGGTGAGTGGAATAAGTTGTTGCAACTCTATTGGGCAAAGGATGGTTAAAAGTATGACGAGTGAACCTCACAATGTTAAGAGTTGAGTTCTGTTAGTTAAGTATTCCAAAGTCTGGCTACTTATCCAAAGTTCCATGAACTGTCTCTCTGAAGCCTACAAATCAAGTGTTGAAATTTTTCATGCGAAGAGACTTTTTCCTGATACATTGGTATTTCTAGTTCTGGTTCCAGACAAAGCCCAGAAATTCAAATAAAATGTTTTGTAAAAAAGAACCTTATAATCCGGATATTTTTAAACTTACTGCTCATTTTATCCAAGCTGGTTCACACATCCCTAGTTGAAAGTGCATTCAGCAGAAGGGATGGAAAACCAAGCCTCTAGTTTGGAGATTAGGCATTTTCCAGTCTCTGGGGCAGTTTCAATTATTAAAATCCCAGATTGTAAACTAAGCCAGAAGGTAAACAGAATGTGTTTCCATGATATGCAGACTATATTTAATCATGCTAATACACATAGGGAACCTGTGAAGAGCTATCCTCCATGCTACACCGGGGATACTTATTCCCAGGACTCCAGCAACACTGCATCTTCCCCACACTGCAGAATTGCAGTGGTTCTGCCTCATCCATGGTCCTCTATGCCTCTGGAAGGGCTAATGGCAAGACTTGTTCCTTATGTGCAAAATTTTATTCAGAAAGTTCAGAACAAAAAATTATTCAGAAACCTCCACCTACAAGATCTTACTGTCCTCTTCAGCAACTTTGTTATTGTTTCTGAAGCACTGGAACTCATTAAAATCAGGCTTTGTGCTCTGAGCTCCGTCTCTCTAAACACTGATATATTAATCTACAAATCTTGGATAATACAGTATTTTATCACTGAAATAATTAACAATACAATTTGTATAATTAGCACAGCTGATATTTTGAATGGATTCCATACATCACTATAACGACACTTGACTCTGTAGTTCAAAGAAATGAATACAAATGGCTAAGCGGAAATTTGAATAGACAATCTGTACCACCTTATGGAGGAAAGCCCTTATCATTACAGTTTCAATTAACCAATGCTTACATCAATGTTCACAGGAGAGATACTTCTACTGCTGTTCAAAATGCCTTTCTACAAACTGGGAAGAAGAGACAATGGAATATTCTTCCATGTGCTGAAAAGCATTCATCATGAGTTAGGGGAATTCTGAACTAAAACCAGCTTTTATTTCAGTTTAATTTCTCTTGTAGAGTAATAAAATATGATGTTGGCATACATGGCAACTTTCTTGACTTCAGTAAGAAGTTTGGGGGTGCTCAGCACATTGCAAGATTGGGCCTTAAGAGATGTTGGGAGGGATTTTCAAAGGCATAAATGGGAGTTTGGTGTCTACCTGCCCTTTGTGCCTTTCATTATGGGAGAGAACATTGAAAACAGGAGACGGGGAGAGAGAGTGAAGAGTACTTAATACCCTTGAAATTTACCTTTGTACAAAGCAGTTAGTTTGTTCACTTGTGGTCTACAAATATCAAGACTGTAAACACAGAAGATATCAGTTGTATCAAATTTTTGCCAAACTTGACTACCCAGATGGGAACTTGCCAAAAATTAATTTGATGTCAGATCAACAGAGATAGCAGGTTTAAATGGAAGTGTGACAGCCACAAAATATTCATTAGAAACTGTTATCACAGTTCAACGTCTGAAAGCAACCTCAGTTGGAAATATATAGATATACTGATCACAACAGCAGTATCCTCTATCCATTTACAATTTTTGCTGACAATTAAAGAAAAAACAGTATGGCCAAATGCAAAAGCAGCAACTTATCATCCCTGAAATTAAACCCATTATAATGGTGTTGAGTACAATTTTGTGTCAGAAGCTCTAAACATTGTACTGTCATGTACTGAAAGTAACATAGCTTTGAAATGTACATTCTTTCATAGGTGGGGAAAGTATTTGATTTATTATATATTTATTCAAATCAATCTGGATATATGTGCTCTTGATTATACTGTCACTGTAAATGAGCCAGTTTTGGAAAAGAAACTCCACTAAGTTCAAACACATGTCAATTACTGAAATTGCCAATTAACTAGGATGAACAAAAGAGGATCATTTTTATTCATTCCTGCAATTTCTCAGCAATAACTAAGTTAATTTGCACAACAAAGTTCAACTCAGTTACTTCTCTTGAAGGACTAATATAGTTTTGTCATGAGGTATATGCATCCCATGCTGGCCCAGCAACCAAGGGGTTAATGCCAGCCAATGGGTGACTGGACATTAAAATGGTAGGTGATATTCAATGTTGATAAATACAAAGTAATGTACATTGGGAAATATAATCCTAGCTATACATACAAAATGATAACAGCTAATGTAGATCCTACCACTCAAGAAAGATCTTGGATTCACTGTAGATAGTTTTCCGAAAACATCCGCTGAATGTGCAGAAGCAGACAAAAAAACTAAGAGAATATTAGGAACCATTAGGAAAGGGATAGATAAGACAGAAAATATCATAATGCCACTATATAAAACTACCACTACATAAATCCATGCTATGCCCACATCTTGAATACTGTGTGCAGTTCTTATCACCCCATCTCAAACAAGATATATTGGAATTGGAAAAGATACAGAGAAGAGCAACAAAATGAATGAAGGGCATAGAACAGTTACCATATGAGAAGAGATTAAAAAGACTGGGACTTTTCATCTTGGAAAAGAGATGACCTGGGGGGGATATGACAGAAGGCTATCAAATCACAAATGGTGTGCAGAAAGTAAATAACATTTCCTTATTTATAAATTAATAGGCAGCAGGTTTAAAACAAACCGAAGGAAATACTTCTTCACACAAGACACAGTCAAGCTGTGAAACTTATTGCTGGGGATGTTGTGAAGGCCAAAACTATAATGGGGTTCAGAAAAGAATTAGATAAGTTCACAAAGGGTCAATCAATGGCTATTAGCCAAGATGGTCAGAGATGAAACCCCATGCTCTGGGTTTCCCTAGCTATGACTGACTGATAGAAGCTGGGAGTGGATGACGGGATGGATCACTCAATGATCGCCTGTTCTGATCATTCCCTCTGACTTACCTGGTATTGGTCACTGTCGGACTATAGGATACTGGGCTAGATGGACCATTGGTCTAACCCAGTATGGATGTTCTTATGTAATGCTGATAGGCAGCCTCATGGCAGCTGGGAAAATAAAAGGACTGGAGAGCAGAGCGGCCAGGTGGCTACCAGAGAAGGGAGCAGGCTGGAGAAAGGAACTCCTGCCTGCAAGCTGATGAAAAGCCGCTCAGAGACAGCACCCTAGGAGAGGATAACTGGATCAGTGGCTGAAGAGCCTGCAGAAACCAGGGGGCAGTAGGAAGGAGCTCAGGACATGGCCTGAGTCGTCAAACCCTGATTCAACTTGTCTAGCTTAAGAGCCCTGAGCTGGAACCCAGCGGAGTGGGTGGGCCTGACTTCCTCTACCAACTCCTTGTGGCACATAAGAACAGAGATGGTTTTCAGACTTCCTGGGCAACAGGAATTCACTGACAGCCCTGCCAAACTGAGGGGACTCAAATGCAACACTCCACCTGGCCAGAGGAGGTGCCATTGCACCGTGTCAGTTCACAAGTTCATATATCTTTATGGAATACAATAGGCTTTTTCAGAGGTTTATCTTGATGTGTAAATATTACATAAACTATTACACAGAGGTTGCCACATGTCAATCCTCACAGAACATCCATAGGAGAGTCAAAATGTAACTATTTAATCAGTTAGTAAAAAGATAAATATTTAGTATTTTATAAATAGCAAATTAGAACTCAGACTTTTACAGAAGTATGATTTTTTTTCTTATCTTGTGAGGCAATAAGGGAAGCATATATCAGAAGCAGCACAGTATGATATTTTCATTAATATTCAGGAAAGAAGGAATAGAAATATTCTTAACCTTTACCTAATAATACAAATAAACGTACATAGCAACATTCAGCCTAAAATATTCCAAATTGATTTATAAGGTACATGGAAAATATTGCAGTCACAAGTGAAATTCATTCTTCTCCAAAGTGGAATGTGGAGCTATTTAACTGCACACAACACCACCACCTCACAGTCAGATCCTAGTGAACCAAGCACAAGATGGCACCAGGAACTTCTGAGTTCCAATTTTGATGCCTCCACTGACTCCATGATTGCCTGCAGTATTTTAGCCACTTTTCATCTCAGTTTCCCCATCTCTAAAGTGTGGGAAACAATAAGGGTGCTGTGAGGCCTGCTGTTTGTACAGCATTTAACATTAAAAGCACTAAGTACTATTTCTATAGTGGTAGGGTAGGAAAGAATTTTATATATAAAGTAACATATCCAATGCAAAAGGCAGAAGGAGCTTTAGGTGGATTGGATTTAGCACACAAGGGCTATATACAAACACATGCACATACCTCGATTCTTCATAAGGAACCAATCATTATATGGCAGGTAAAGTGGCACGACTATGCTAATATAATACAGTAACAACTACAATTAGTGACTGTTTCAAGGTATATGGAGGAGAGGGATGCCAAGTCAGCAGTGCTGCAGTTGAAACCACTTTTTAAAAAGAACTACAGACCTGGGGGAATCATGTGTTATAATCTCCTTCTGCACCATGAGTGGAGAAGCAGGGTTGCATAGGCCAAAGAATGCTAAACCAGGAAGTGCTTGTGGTTAAAAACAGAAGTAACTGCATGAATAAGAGGTTTTAGCAGACAGCTAGACGACACTCGTTGAAAAAAATTAATTTAAAGGAAAGAAAAAAAAGAAAAACAGGAAGGACTGGAAGGGCCAGAAAGATTTTTGTGTGTATTTGAATCAGACTTGAAGAGAGCAGTCGTACAGAAAAGTAAATAAAAACTACTCAAGTCCCAGGCGTCCTTTAACAAGTATCATTTCTTTCCCTTAAAACCTCAAGTTGGACTCCCTTCAGCATCATAAATTAAAAGTCAAGATTCTTTAAAAACAGAAACACCACTAAACATGGACTCCAATTTTCCCTTAACATTAGCACCCAGAGTAATGGGTAAATGATAGAAAAAAAAGTTGCACTTCCTGCTATATATAAATCCAAGGGTCCCTTTTGAGCCAATTATAGATTGTGAGTGTGTGTTCATTCCTCACTGACAGTAACAAGTATAGCTTAATAAATAATTTAAAAGAGCTTGCATTTCCACAGGAGATGCAAAGGAGAATGTTGTTTTAGCAAAAGTTTCATTACATATAAATACTGCATGCTATTTCAGAATTACGGAGCTATTCTCAATTGCAGACCCCTAGTGTACTCCTTCATATCCAATGAACTCTTATGTGATATCTTTTCTTTTAATAAGCCCTGCTAGTGAGAAAGCCTAAAACTGATTCTGATTTAGACCTTATCCACAATACAGTGAGAATTAATGCACACCATCTACAACACTTTTTATGTGGAAACACATTAAAGAACTTAAAATACATGTTAATAAGTGGAAGCATAACTCATTTGTAGATGATTTCTGGACTGTAATTTAGGAGAAGCTGTCACTTATCATATGAGCCATGGAATTTGCTACTGACACGGGAAGAATCCCTTCTTTTCCATCCAGCTCATTTTTTAAACCTAACATGCTCCCTTCCAGGATCTGGAAGGGGTTTGGGTGGAGCAATGTGCCACTTCATGCAAGGTTCATGCTCAAAAGCTGCAGCCATCTGTATTATGTTGATTAATGCATCCATTTTGCCCTGGAAATAAGAAGGAAGTGAAAATTGCCTGTCATTAGCTGAGGCTGACTTCTATATTGCACTAACAAAAACAACAACTTGGGTCTTATTATAGGCTTTCAAGTCTTTACTTCCTTTGGAAATGGGCTTAAGCCACCATGTATATATTATGTTTTCACCCATTACTTTCTAAAGGAAGGTATGATTCTTGTTTAACTAGTTATGATGAAAAGCATTTCTACTTTAAAAGTTACACAAACTAATTTAATTTTTCTCAGCTATAATTACTGAGACACCTTCCCCTACTCTAGTTTGTTGAGTATGACTTTTCTGAGTGCATTGAAATTAATTTTAAGTGTCATGTCAACATTTCTTGCTTATTAAAAAAAAAAAAAAAAGACATTAGAATGACCGTGCTGGGTCAGACCAGTGGTCCATCTAGCCCAGAATCCTGTCAACAGACAGTGGCCAGTGCCAGGTGTGTCACAGAGAGTGAACAGAACAGGCAATCATCAAGTGATCCATCCCCTGTCATCCACTCCCAGCTTCTGGAAGCTGGAGGTTTAGGGACATCTGGAACATGGGGTTGCATCCCTGACCATCTTGGCTTACAGCCATTTATGGACCTATCCTCTGTGAACTTACCTAATTCTTTTTTGAACCCAGTTATACTTTTGGCCTTCACAACATCTGCTGGCAATGAGTTCCACAGGTTGACTGTGGGTCATCTGAACAAGTGCTTCCTATTGTTTGTTTTAAAACTGCTGCTTATTAATTTCATTTGGTGACTCCTAGTTCTGTTATGTGAAGGAGTAAATAACACCTCCCTATTCACTTTCTGCAGACCATTCCAGATTTGATAGCTTTCTGCCATATCTCTCCCCACCCCACTCCAGTTGTCTCTTTTCTAAGATGAACAGTCCCAGTCTTTTTAAATCTCTCCTCATATGGCAGCTATTCCATAACCCTAGCCATTATTGTTGCCCTTCACTGCACCTTCTGCAACCCTAGTATATCTTTTTTGAGATGGGGTGACCAGAACTGCATGCATTATTCAAGGTGTGGACATACTATGGATTTATATAGTGGTATTGTGATATTTTCTGTCATATTACCTATCTTTTTCCTAATGGTTCCTAATATTCTGTTAGCTTTTTTAAAATTAGATCCCATCATTTTCTATGTGTATTTGAGATTATTTTTCCTCTTTCAATGCCAAAAATAAAAGAACAAACAGGATTGTGAAGGTGTCTAAAGCTGTTTCCACAGTTAGCCAGTATGTACTGAAGGACAAATTCTAGCTTCTAACATGTATGTCCAAAATGGCACAGCCAGGACAGGAAGTGTGTAGCAGAACAGCTCCTCTTTGACTCTAGTTCCCCAATTCACTTGCAGAGACACCACTCCACAGATGCATCACTGACTGCTCTACCTGTGGAAGAGGTCATATAGATGGGACTTAGAACTGTGGCTTGCACATTGAAACACCTACATCTCCTGATTGATAGGACCCATGCACTGCATCTCCATGCTAATTACTCTTCCTTCTTCCTCTTCACAAGAATAACCTGCAAAGGGAATGTGGGATTGTGGCCAGTCATAACTTGGCACAAATTAGCCACCCTAAGCACTTATTTTACAAGCAAAAGCACAAAGTGTAAGATTTTGGCCCCAATGTGTTATCCCATATTCTTAGCACAGTAGTAGGCCTGGTCTACACATAAAATTTAGGTCAACCTACCTATGTCACTCAGGGTTGAGAGGTACAGTTAAGCCAAACTGGGGTATAGATACTGCTAGAATTTTTCTGTTAACCCAGCTACTGCCTTTTTAGGGGGTGGATTTATTATAGTGATGGAAAAACCTTTCCAACATTGTAGCAAGTGTCTACCCTACAGTGGTGAAGCTACATCGCCGCAGCTGTAGCGCAGACATACCCTTAGACTCTGTACCTAATATTCCACTCTTTTACCTAATATTTTTAGGAGATCTGGTTAGATAGGGAAAACAGACATATTACTAGCCAACCAGCAGAAAAATATTTCAGTATCAATGTAATATGTCTAGTTGATTGGAATGGCATCCCAAAGCCTGCCTGGAATGGTTTAAGGGATTTGAGGTAACATAGGAGTTTTCTGCATGGGAGTGTACTGTTCCTGCTAACAAGCACGAAAATGAAATGTTCTAAGAGGAAAAGAAAAATGAGCAAGATAGAAACATGATAAAAACTATAGGCCAAGATTCCCCTGCTGCAAACTCAAAAGGAAGATAATACCTGCTGAAGCAACACAAAGGAGAGTGCAGTATGAGGAGTCCTGTGAAGCCAGCACTTAAGGCAGACACCACACTTTGAGAAGTTCTCTCCTCATTAGCACCCTTCACATACTGATTGAGTATTTGTAGTACACTTTAGCTAAATGTTTCATGCCTGATGATGAAGACTGAAATACGTAATTTGCCCTCTGCACAAAGTAGCTAAAACAGAGAAGAGATCACTAAAAGAAATACTAGAAATAACTCATTTACACTGCTTAACAAAAGTGACACGTGGAATTTGAGAAATAGCTATTGAGGTGTGGCTGCTTGCTGTCACAAGAGAATTAACTTGGATGCCTTCTCTCTTTCTAATTTTCGACAAGATATTCATATTTCTATCTTGCCTGCCATGGACTTACTCAGTGTTGACTGTGGTCCATTTGATTGCTACTCTGTACTGCAAGGGGCTGATGCAAAGCCCTTTGAAGTCAATGGTTATTGAATTTGGTCTGCAGGCAAGGTGTGGAGATTTTTCAAAGTTCACTAGTGGATTTAGACAAACCATTTTCTTTAAAGCTAATGTTTATCTCAGCAGAGATTTCCAGAAGAGCTGAACAGCTAACGACTCCTAGGCACCAAAATTAGATGGCTCAGTGGGATCTGCTGGTTTCTGAACTCTTTTGAAAATATGGCCCTAAATTCATACCAGAACATTTCAAAGCAATACGATATTTTGGTTTGTTGAAAATGATGTAGTATTTATATGGCACGTTATGCTCCTGTACGTTTTTTTATTTTTTCAGGTGTTACTCAGTCTTGAACAATCTTGTACTAACAAGCTTTAAATTCTACTGAACATTACATCTAATGTCCAATAGAAAAACATAGGAATCTGTTACAATGATTTTAATACATGGAAAAAATGTAACATATATTACTGATGGAAAAGTCAGGCATATGCTTCCTTGCAAATAAAAACTTTTTCCCCCCCTTGCAGTGATTCGTGCAAAAATATCCAGTGAAAAAGTGGTTCCTGCGAGTGATGACCCTCTTGACACCCACAAAATGATCCAGTATGAAATCAAACAAATAAAGGTACATGGAATCACTTGGTTATTTTGCCATTCGATACTAATGACTAACGTACTAGGGCATGAACCAGCTCATGCTGGTGTCAATGAGAAAACTCCCTTGAATTGGGAGTAGGAACTGGTTCGTCCTCAGCTCATTTTTTCTATTAATGAATTATTTGCCAACAGGCTGATTTTGATAAATGTATTTGTTATTCATAATTGTTTGATAAATACTGTATGTAAACATATTTCAACCTATGGATTATTTGCAAACTATTCGTTGTTCATCTTTGATTATTTTCTGCCTGAGATGTATGTTTGGTCCCCTAACTCACAGCGCATTGTTTCTATTTTCTAATTGGATGACAAACTTTACAAACAGACAGGCACTTACAGCAGGAATAACAAAAGCCCTTGCTCACATGTGAACAGTGGTATTTGCAGAAAAATCAGACCTCCCTGGATATTTCTACAAAAACCCAGTTGTATGAATGTTCTTAGGAAAGCAAACGAAAAGTAGGAGTACACAAAATCAAAAAATCAGAACTTGGGAAAAATTTTCACAAAAAAGCTTTTCCTACTATTTGTCCAACTCTACTTACAGAATACATTCATTAATGCACTCTTACATGGACAAATCCTGGTCCCACTGGAGTCATTGACAAATTCTCATTGATGTCAATAAGACCATGATTTGGCTATATTCTGAACAAAAAAAAACTGTATGCTGAACCCTTCTTTTTAAAGAAAAATACACTTTTTCTTTTTGGTGGGTGGCAGTGGAAGGATAGGTTACCACACTTTTTAAAATTGGTTACTGCTAAAGTCTCTTCCAGAATCTAGTTTTGGAAGAGCAAATATGACAAATAACTATAAAAGGAGCACAGGAACTGAACTGCTCAAACTGGTGGTGGGGATGTGGATACCAGCAGGCAACAACCTTGATGATGCTAATCACTTTGATTTCCAGGATGACATTGACAATTAATAGTTCATACTAATGGGTCTTCGCATGACTCCATGGACTAATTTGAGAAGAACAATGTTTACCGTATTGGCCGTAAAGCCATTTGCTTAGTTGCATTGATTGAGCTGCATGTTGTTTCCATGCCTGACACTATACTCAATGCAATTCTTTCTCAAAGTCGTGGACACCCCCCATTACAGTGTAGCACCATGCAATATGATCAATTACCAGCTGTTCAAAGGTTGAGTCAGAAATGTTCTTTTTGCACTGATTTTGTTTTAGGGTGCCTTTAAAATGTTTCATCTGCTCACCACACTTATGATTGCTGTAGTTTAATTTGAAATATAAGACTTGTTTTGATAATAGGGTGTCAGGCATATGAATTACATGTCCAGTCCATCTCAACTGGGCACAGATCAAATGAGCCTTGATGCTAAACAAACCAGCTTTCACCAGGACTTCTGTTGGAAAACTAGTCCTGCCATTTGATGCTCTGCAATTGTCATAGGTGTCACAAATGGAAACTGTTAAACTTTTTAACGTGCTGTTAACAGGTCCATGATTCACACATGTACAGCAATGACGTGAGGACAAGAGCATTACAGACTTTGATTTCTGTCTGTAGACAGATTCCACATAGTCGTTGATTTCGTCAGGAATTGGTTTAGGAAGATCTATGCAAGAATCTTGCTGGCCACAGACAGCAAAGAAATACCATGGTAGTTATCGCAGTTGCTCTTGGAACCTTTATGCTTATGGATAATGATGATGATGGCATCTTTCAGTTGTTGTGGTATGGTTTCTTGAAGCCAGATATGTAAGAAAAATTCAAAGAGCTTGTCAATGAGATTTCCTCCATGTTTTAAAACTTTGGCTGGAATGGCACCAGAACCAGGAGATTTGTTATTTTTCATTACTTGAACAGTCTTCAACACCTCAGCACAAGCGGGTGGATTGGCAAGTGCATTAGATATGGGCACTTTGTGGACATTATCTAGTGATTCACAAGAAACATAGATAAATGACTAAGTAGCTCACTAAAATATTCACGCCACTGTTGGCGGATGGCAGTGTTATCTGTGATGTCAAGGATGATCAAGGAGGGCTAGACACACAGCCTTGACCACCTCATAGAAACCTTTGGAGTCATGATTATCAGTGACAGTCTGCAGTTCATCTGTTTTACAGTCAAACCATATACTTTGCATTGGGCAGAGTTTGTGTTGGAGCATGCTGCAAGCTGCCTTACATCTGGTCTTTTTTGACTCGGAGAGCAGGTCAGTTAAGAGCATGGCATGCCCTTAGTGCTTGACATTAAGGAGATTTGATATTTCAGAATCATTATTGTCGAACCAGTCTGCATGACAGCGTTTTGTACACCCAATACGATCCACAGTGGTGTTACAGACTGTATCATGCAGGGATACCCATATGGCAAATACATTATAACTGATCAGTGGAAGAGTTTCTAAAAAAAGTAGTTAGCTGTGTTGAAAATTGTTTGGAGACTGACAGATCTTTCAGTTGAGAAATATTACATGCTTAACTGACTGGTGTTTTGGCTGAATAGAGAGGGAAAGCTTTGGCCAAACAAGATGGCGGTCGTTCAACAATCAACTTCGCATAATACGAGAGATATGCACACAACTTGTAGGTCACACTGTCAGACCAACACATTGTCAATCCGATGCCAATGATGTGAGTGAAGGTGCATCCAGGTCATTTTGTATTTGTTGGGGAGTAAGAAGACAGTGTTTGTAATAACTAGATGGTGCTTGACCCATGTCTTCAGTAGAAGTAGATCAGTGCTGTTCATCTTGCTGATGGCATGTTTACCAAATATGCCATACCACATAGAAATGATCACAGACAACATGAAAGTCACCTGAAACAAAATAATCTCTACAAGAAGTCAGTAGACTCAGTTTAGTTCAGAATAAAATTGCTCCTTATCCTCATGAGAGCTAGTCATTGTCAGTGCATAAGCACAGATCAAAGAAGTGTAACAGCCACTTCTCAGGGGCAGTTGGAGCTTCATCAGTCTGTCGTTTATACCAATCAGTAGGGTCTCCAAACGATTCTTTCTGATTGCAAAGCATCCATTTCCAGAAGAACGCTCACTCAGCACTCTCCTCTCTCAATTGACTCTCTTCAGCAAGTTGAATCTTGCTCAGCGCTTCAATGTTGATATAACATCTTTCAAGCTCTTGAGCAATCACAGCAGTCCGCCTGACAGGAGGATGAGTTTGATTTGGATGATCAAGTAGTGTATGAACATTCCGTAATTGAACACTAACACAAAAGGAAAGTTTTCAAGATTTGTTTGAATTTCGACTGCATGATGGGATACACTCTTGCCAGGGTAAACTGGTGAGGGACTGTTTGAGATGAACAATTTTTAGGGCACCTTTTCTAGCCCCTTCCTCGGACTGAAGTCAGCTGTGCTGTCCCTGAATAGAGCAGTCATGTTGATCAAGATGTTGCCACAGTACAGTGTCACCCCAGGTCAACACAGAGTAACCAAATTCTTGACCAGCTCTCATACAGATTCAAGACTATGATTCAGAAAGGTCTCAGAAGGATAGCCCAGAGGATGAGCCTGGACTGAGCAGTGAAGGCTAGAGGAAGCCTCCCCTTGCTGTAAGCCTGCAGTACACTGTGTTACTATGAATATATAAGAAAAGAATAAATATACACTTTGGTGAAAGATAACAACCTGGTGTGTATTTGTGACCATAAGACCACAAAGTGGTCAAGCTGTGAAGTACACTGGGTAGCGGTGGAGGCGTCTTCTGACACAAGGTAAATCAAGACAACTGAAAGGCTTACTGGCCGCAAGCTTATTTTTGGAATGATGTTCTCTTAGACCAGTTGCCCAGGCTATTGATCCTGGTCCACCAGGCCAAAGTCCCATTAGCCAGGGCATTTCAGAGTAAATCCCTGTAGGTCTTCATGGTTACTGTAGTGGCCTGGAGAGCAGACCTCACTACTTTATGTTGCCCTGCAAGGCAATCCTCTATTTGTCCTGTTTCCACCGTCCCATTATGTGGAGGAGGAGTTGGACTTCCATAAGGCCACCTTAGTGATAATCAAATAGTAAGTGTATGGAATCATTTATTTTTAGATTCCCGTTTTTCTGCTTTGAAGACACTACAACTGATAAGTACTACATGAAAATGAGATTAAATGGATGTATTTCTCTTTCATATAGTCTTATGTATTGTTACATTTCTTTGGCATTGCCTTCAAGTAAAAGAATGAAGCATTAAAACATTTCTGCCCTCTTATATGGTACCATATCCCTCTCAATACTAAGATATACTGATTATAACCTTTCTATGAATTTGCCTTGTAGAACTGATTTTTAGGATGAAAGTGAAATGGAGCTGTTCCATACTTTGCCTGTAAAGGAAAACTTTGTATTATTTGTGCTTACTTTATAAACAATCTAAAAATGTACAATGTTAGAAGTATTCATTACCATGACTGCTGCATGAATACTGCAAAAAATTAATGAACTTTCATCTAGCTTTGTAAATAAGTTTGATTCTACTGTGTTTGCACTTTTCATTCACGCCTATGAATTTTCTAATGTAAATTTCTCAAACTTTTGCATACAGCCTAACACAAAGATTTGTCTCATGGATAATTAATAGGTGATCAAATGACATCCCAGGGGCTACTGCCTCAAGAAAAAGAAGAACTAGGATTTTTAGCTTCTTCTAATCCAATTTACAGCTGGAAATAGATCTTTTTAGGAATTTTCCACTGGAATGATTTACTGACAAAAACACAGTTTCCAGAAAACTGAAATTTTCCATAGGAGTCCCAGAGCTCAAGCTCCATCCTGAGCCCGAAAGTCTACCCAGCAATTATTAGTCCTACAGCCTGAGTTTTACAAGCTTGAGTCAGCTGATCTGGGCCAGCTGCAGCCATGAGTCGGGGCTCTTATCCTTATGTAGGTGTGCCCACAGTGTCACAGTTCATACAAGGGGAACAGATTATTTCACATAAATAATTAACGTATTTCAAGGCACCATACAAGGTAAAGTGAAGTGGCCCCTTAACAAACCTCCGCTCACTGGGGGGAAAGGAAGGGAGAGAGGAGGGGTTGTTAATGGGTTACAGATTGTTGTAGTAAGCCATAAATCCAGTGTCTCTGTTCAGTGCATGATTTTTAGTGTCTAGCAAAGTTTTGAATGTAAGCTTCCAGGCTCATCTTAATCAACAAAAGTTGATCCTATCAAAAATATTACCTCATCCGCTCTATCTAATATCATGGGACCAACACGGGCTACAACAATACTGCACGCATTTTACTATGGCACATTGCCTTACAGGAGCTGTAGTTCCAACCCCCATTCTCTCCTATGGATCAGGGTCTACATGGAGGACTACATCTCTCCTAAGACAATATTGTGATTTCTTCTGACTGAGTTGGATGATGCAGCCTCTGCATGCATTATGGGAGATATAGTCTGGCCCATAAGAGAAAATAGGGGCTGGAACTACAATTCCCATACAACAATGCAACATAGGGACATACAGTTTAATGTTGAAATGACTCACAATGAAGCATTTTGGGTCTTTACAACAAAACTGAAAAGAAACATTTCAATTTCAGGAATGCTGAAATGTTTTATTTTGATAAAAATGTTAAAACAAAATGTTTCACATTTCTGAACTGATTTTTTTTTGAATTTCCATTCTGTGAAAAATTTCAACTTTTTGTCTCTTTTCGGTACAAAAACAAAATGTTGAAATGTCAGAATTTCCCATGCAATGGAAATTCTAAACTCTGCTCAGCATTAGCTGGAAATAAGGAGGAAGAGCTAAAACAATGGAACCAGCCAGTTCTCCATGGCCCACTATTAAGTGCGTTATTGACCACAATTGCAAACCACTGTGCTTGCAAACAAATTTGCTAGCAGAAATGTTCAAAACTGACTGCAAATTATATATTCATGTTTACAAGTATTTGCAGTAGAAACTTGACTCTAAATTCAGGAAATAGAAACATACGACCTACAGCAGTGTTTCTCAACCTTTTAAGTAGCAAGTACCCCCTAATTTCTGAAAATTTTAATAAGTACCCCAACACTCAATTTTCCACTCTGATAAATACAATCTTTTTCCTCTTTATCGCTGGATGACTGTATTTCTTGTAAAGCAGGAGCGTTCTGAGTTCTGCAATGCTGTGTGGCTGTGGCATATCACAAAATCCCCTGCTGTTTCTCCCCTTCTTCCTCCTCCCCTTTCTCCATATAGGAGCACAGGTCAAAGCCAGCCAATCACGATGGCAGGGTCACACAGGTGGGAACTTGTGAGGTATAAGCAAGTGCTAGTGGTCCACCAGAGTGGATAGCAGCACTCCCCATTGCCATCCTTAGGAGGGGTGCGGGCTTGGGGCAAATCACACTGTGTGGGTTCCTCTTAACATTTTTATACTGGCAAAATCTGGGACTGGCATAGTTGTCAATTTCACGGCTCTACTACAGCTGTGAAATTGACTAGTAAGCCTGTGAGTAGAGCCCGGCTTCAGGACTGGACAAACTGCTGGGCTCTCCGCCTGGCTTTCTGGGCACTGGGCTTTGAACCGGGAAGGGGAGCTGCTACCTGGGCAAGTTGCAGGCGGCTGCTGCCTGGCTGCCAGCCCAAGAGGTGGGCGACTGCCACCTGCTCCAAGCTGGGGCAGAGGAGGCTTCCGTGCAGGCTGGGCCCAAGGATGTGGGCAGGTGGCAGGCAGCTGCTGCCCATCTTCAAGCCAGGGTGCAGGAGGCTGTCTCTTGGCTCAGAGCCGGGGCACGGGTGGCAGCCACCCAGGTGGCAGCCACCCAGGTGGGAGCCCAGCTCACACAGTGCAGGGAGCTGGGACCGGACGGGAGGGCGGGCAGCTGCTGCCTGGTTTCCCAAAAAGCCAGCGGCTGCTGCCCAAGCCAGCAACTGTTACCCGGTGTCCCAAAAAGCCGGTGGCTGCTGCCCAGCTTCCCAGGACTGCGGCAGCTGCCATCTACCTCAAAGCTTGGAGGTGGGACTGGGCAGGAAGCTGGCAGCTACCACCTGGCCTGCCCCAAAAGTCAGCGACTGCTGCCCGCCTCCCTTCACTGGGTTTTTCACCACGTACCCCCTGCCTGTGTCTCACATGCCCCCAGGGGTACGTGTACCACAGGTTGAGACACTAGGACCTACAGTAGGTGTTTAATAAATATAGCGCCAATTTCAAATTATTAATATGAAATACCCTTCCTGGACTGTTTATGAACTGACATGTTTGCAAGAAACATCCTTTGAATTATTTCAGGTCAATCAAATATTCACTAGCAGAAAGGGATAGATATGATGAATAAATTGTTTACTAACTATGGTTTGCTCAGCTCTAGTCATTATGAATAAACAGTGACATGTCTTTTTTTGAAAAAAGTTCTTAGTTATTTTGGAATTTCTGAGTGTAGTGCTGAACTGATATAATTTATGACACAGTCAAGATATGTTATTCTCTATATTTATGAGTTTGCGTAAGAATTTCCAGGTTTTAAGTACAAGCATCTATGGTAGACAAGTGCATCTCAATAGCCTCAACAGAGAAGAAACGCATGATGGCTACTGAAGAAATCTTCTTGTTAAGATTTTATATAGTAGCTTGTGCATTGGTTTCTCTGGCCAAATTCTATCTGAATACACTTTAAAACAACCACCACCACCATGTTCGCCATCTTCTCAAAAGGATATTAGCTGATTTTTAAATATTTCTTTATTCACATAAGTACATTATAGAGATTCCTATTACATCTAGCAGGACTTTGATTTTACAAAGCACATCCCCCTGCAAACACTTAAGCCAGTGAATAGTCATATGCACATGAATAACTTCTTTGGCTTGGGCCCAAGTCTATTTTATATCTTTTGTCATTATTTCTCAATGTATACTTTGTTCTTCTTTGGTGGCACTATGTGAAATTTCTGAAATCCATTCTTGTGCTGTGGGGGGCTTTTTCAATTTCCTCAAAATGTTTAGTAAGTAGAGGACCCAATCAAAAGCACTGAAGTCAATAGGAGTTTTTCATTTAACTTCAGTGGGTTCTGGGCGAGGCCCTGAGTGGGGAAACAGTCAGGAATAAGCACACTATAGATGTTTATTTTTTAATAAAAATGTTTTAATGGTGCTACAAGCTGATGCAGCAGGGAAGAGGTTCACAATTTCCACCATTCAAATTCTCCCTTCTGGCTAGACTTAACTAAGCTTTGGATCTCCGGCGTCCACCCTAGAATATCTGTTGTTCAGTTGGGTTAACACTAAACTGTTTACTCACCCTCGCTAATAAATGTTGTAAGAGAATTTTCGTTTGAAGTGATGTAGTTCTATACTCAAAAGTATAATAGCCAACATGACATTTAATAGAACTGCACGTTTTATGGGACAGATATTAAATTCAATATGCTATTTTTAACAAATAGTTATAAAGGCATCTTTGCACTTGCTTCTTCTCTAAATCTGATAAGAAGTTACCTAATTTGTTGTTTTTTAAGTATTAGAGTGACAAGATGGATGAGGTAATATCTTTTATTGGACCAGCTTCTGTTGGTGAGAAAGACAAGCTTTTGACCTTACACAGAGCTCTTTTTCAGGTCTGGGAAATATACCCAGAGTGTCATAGCTAAATACAAGATGGAACAGATTGTTTAACATAAGTAGTTAACACACATTTCAAGGGACCACTCAAGGTGAAGTGGCCCGTTAACACCTCTCCAGTAATGGGGGGGGGAGGGGGGGAGGGAGGGAAGAAGGGAGGAGGGGAAAGGGCAGCTGGGCAGAGGGGGATAGTGGGTTATAGATTGTTGTAATAAGCCATTATAATGCATAGGGGCAGATTCTGCCACCTTTACTCACATGAAAATCAACAGACTAGTTGTGGATTCAGGTAGTACTTCATTGAGTAAAGGTCTTGGAAAGATAAGACTCAGGTCCAGTACTGACAATAAGCATTACTTATTGAACCAGAATTAGCCAGCCAGTCAAATCTATTTAAACCAATGGACAAACTTTTTGGCCTGAGGGCCACATCTACATATCGAATTGTATGGGAGTAGCGGCTGCTGTACTTTGGCCAGGGTGCCATTGAGCCCACGTGGTGGTGGGAAAGGGGCAGGGGAAGAGGAGAGGGGGGCTGGGAGTGGGAACAGCCGCCACTACGCCGCAACCATCAGTTGAGCTGGAGGGCCTGATTAAAAGCTCAGTTCTCACCGCTGATTTAAACTATAATTCATATGGAACAGGGACCTGAATCTAGAGAGGTGGCAGTGGACTTCAGAGTCCAAGCTCCAGCCTGAGCCACAATTTCAAAGCATTGTCTATACAGCTATTATTAGAGTGCTTGCGCTATTACTGCTAGTCCAAGGCTGTTGTCCCGAGCTGGGAGGCTTGCTCCTGCATGTTCCAAAAGGCAGTGCAGACATACGTTCAGTGTCTGCAACCTTCAGATAGTTGTGGAAAATCATCATGTCCCTCCTTAATTTTGTTAAAATATTATTCATCTACTCTAAAGTTTTGGCTTATTCAAGCCATACTTTTGTTTTCCAATAAAGTTCTTAGTGCAGTAATATGTGCTTTTTTTTTTTGGTAAACTTTCAGATGTTTAAAGGGTTTGAAAAACTGAAAGATGTTCATTATGTCTATACTCCTTTTGATTCATCTCTCTGTGGAGTGAAACTAGAAGCTAACAACAAGAAGCAGTATCTCCTCACAGGTAAAATACAACAAAGCCTAACATACAAAATCCCTATACAACAACACTTCTTAATGGTTTATCTGGTTGACTTTGTGCACCTATAAGTATTAGTACTGGAATTAGTAATGTATGGACAACCAAAGTGATACCAGAATTAAAATTTACAGACTAAAATACTGATACCATCACCTTGGTTGCATATAGTGCTTTTCATTTTTCATAGTAGATCTCAAAGTGCTTCAACAAAGGAGTTCAGTATCATTATGTAAATAGCAATTACTTTTACAAAGGCTATACTTTCTCTAGCAGAACTCAGTCCATTATTTTGTCATATTACTAATCCTGCAAACAATTTTACACAAGTGGTCCCACTGAATTCAGTTGGACTACTCCCAAGCAGGATGGAAACCTTAATTACTGCCAGATGTTTGAAAATGATGTAGAATTCTAGTCTCACATCGTGCTGTCTTCATGTCCCTTGTTGGCAGACTATCAGCATCTTTTGAGAAATGAAAAATGTTAAGAAAGATTTGTATCAATCTGCATGTAACAGCACAATAGTTAAGCTGAGCTGTTGTACTTCCAGTTTAAACAACACTTACTGAAAAAACGTGTGAAATCTAACTTATTTGGTGTTACTAGTTTCAAACTTTAGAGTTTTTTCACAATGTAGACTAGTGTTTACAATATCTTCTGATTCACACACTATTTTTTTTCTCCCTTGTAGGCCAAATATTAAATGATGGTAAAGTTCTCATCCATTTATGCAATTACATTGAACCATGGGATGATCTATCATTGTCTCAAAAGAAGAGTCTTAACCAGAGGTACCAAATGGGCTGTGGCTGCAAAGTAAGTATAGAAATTGACAGTAATAGTGAATATCTAATATGTTCAAGGTTCAACCCTTAGAGGAAATAGGAATTTCTTTTTGGTGGGGATCACAAAAATATTGTCTTATGCACAATACATTTTATAAATTATTTGATTTCCACATAACTGCTTCTTTCAAGATCAGTACAGACACTGTGGGTAAATAGCATTCATACGCTGAAAAAGTGACAATTTTCTCATTTGCTTCATTCTAATTGAAATTTTGATGAGTACACTGAACTAACTTCACATTTCACATTTAGATTACTACCTGCTACATAGTGCCCTGCTCAATCACTACACCAAACGAGTGTCTCTGGACAGACTGGCTGATAGAAAGAAAGCTATATGGGCATCAAGCCAAGCATTATGCCTGTATCAAGCGAAGTGATGGCACTTGCAGCTGGTACCGAGGTGGGCCCCCCCCAGAGAAAGAGTTTATTGACATCAGCGAACCTTAAAATGATCACTTCGTAAAAAGCCTTGGAGTCTAATTCCATCAAACATTGCACACTCACAGCTTTGAACTGCCAACATCTTATGTATCTGTTGCTTAGCAACAAAAACAAATTGTGCTGTACAAGTAAAGTACAGAGTTTGTGGAATTGGCACCCAGGCAAGAAGAGGAACAAATCTCTTGGAGGTAGCTTATAAAGTTCTGCTTTGTATACAGGGGCTTTAGTTGAGAATGTTCCTCTGTGTTCTCTAAGGCATAACAACTTTCCTTTTTTCCAATATGAATGTACAAGAACAAAAGAATGATCAGATTTTTGCCCCCTATTCCAGTTACCTAGCAGATTAAAAAAACTCTGTGTTTTAGTCCAAAACAGTCTTTCTGATACAGTGAAGAATGTTTGTACAACTATCTGTACGGAAGCCTTCTGATAAATCATTATTGTACAGTGTGTATGTAAAGTATTATAACAATGTGCTGTAAAAAAAATTCAAAAATCCATGTTTTCTTCATATTTGTGGAAACAAGTTAAACATTTTTTGTGATTAAAAAACTATGTTCTTTTCTCTTTTGTATGTTACTTATATGTCATATTTCTTACGCGAGTATTATAACATTTGTTAGTAATTAGGTTCAATATATATGTTTGATAATCACAAACACCTATCCAGTTCATTGATCCAGTGGATTTGGCATATACTGTAAAGAGAAAAGTTGAATGTTCTAATGCTTAGGTATTGCACCAACAGAAAAATTAGGACAATGGGCACCCTTAGACTAGTTAGGTTTACAGGAAAGGTAAAGCATGAACACTCTCACTGTAGTACTAGCACCTAGTAAAGCCTTAGTAAATGTGTGATCATATCATTATCATATTTCACTGCTGTCATAAGCCCTGTTTTTAGCCTGAGTCACTTTAAAAAAATCCCCAAATATTTATTTGATGATTTTTAATTGTTCAGATTTCAATACAAAATGCCTTTTGCCATAATGAATTTCACAGTTCACAAAAATGTACCAGAAAAGTGCTATCTTTCTGGAGGTTTAGGGAAAAAGGCAAGATTTTAACATTTAACATTTAATATTTAACAGTCCATAGCATGCATATGAACATTTCCATATGTTTTTAAGTTTGTAGAGTCAAACTAATAAGGGATGGCAAACTTCAAAAGTTTGGCACCCAAGTTGAGAATAGTTATCCACATCATTCTGAATCTCTGGGTTTGAGAAACTGAGCAGGAAGCCTCATGAGATAAGGCTTTTTCATGACATTTCCACTACCTCCTGAATATGATGAGGTCAGAAACACCTCAGAAATACTCTGCCCCTCTTTGTGTTTTGGAATTTCACCATGTAGATTCCAGCTGTGGCTAGAATTAATGCTAAGGTAGCTGCCATATGAGAACTGAGTACAATAATTAGCTTAACTACTTTGACCCTCAACAATAGTTCAGGATTGGCTAAAGCCACTTATTATTTTATATAAACCTATTAATCTACACCTAATATTGTAAGCGTTCCAAAACTAATGAATGATACATCATGATTCAGTAATGGAGTAAATGGTCTTTGAAGTTGTTATAGTCTATAGGGTAAAGAATCCTATTTTCTGTATATATTATGTATATATATAGTAGTGTATATATTTTGTTTGCCATCCAGCTCTAAGGAAGTAATTAAGATCGCAATCCTACAAAAACGTATGAATATGCTTAAATTTATGCTCATCAGTAGTTCCCTTCAACTCAATGGAGAGTGCACACCTCTAAACTACATTACATTGGGCAAACAATGCATACTTGTATAACTATGTGTTTTAATGACACGCTGTAGTTTATTGTCTCTGTTGGTGCCACTATGGTATTAATATATTTTTACAATTGCGTAAATCAATATTTACACAATAGACAAAATAGCTTTGAAGATGCTAATGTAATAGTATAACAAATAATATATTTAAGTATTTTATGGCTAAGTACATATTTATGTAACACATCAAATTGGGTAGGGGGTTTCTGTGTTGTTGATTCTCATATACTGGTACCTGAATGAAAATCATCATCTCTTTTTGGGATGACTGTAAAAATATGAAACCATAAAAATAAAACAACCTAACCCAAACAAACAAAAATACCTATGTTATAAACCTCTAATGTTTTACTTAGTCACATAAAAGGAAAAATATTTACCATCAAAACTGAAAAACCTAATTTAACTCACCACACTGCACCTGAGATTTACATACAAAAAATGGATGATCCTGCATACCAGTACCATTGACACTGCACTTTCTTAGGAGCAAAAGGTGGGATAAGATCAGAGCTTCCACCTTGCATCTGAATGTGCTTATGCTTGTTGCTTTAAAATAAAAGTGAAAAGTGTTGTGTAGCTATTACAGTAACGAGAACATTTTGTCCTTAATCTACATAAAATGTCTTAAATATTAATGGGCTGTAATAATTCAAGAAAAGTATATCATTTCAGTTCCAATAGAACACAATAGGGGGACAGAGAGCAATATTTCTTGGAGGAATAGGTCACCAGTACTACTTAATAAATAATCAACATTTCATCCTTTATTTTATTTTAGACCAACTTCGCTGTTTTAATTTATGGTAATGCAATAAAATACCATTAATTTCTTCTGAACAACATACAACCCAGCCAATATTCTGCTCTATAAAAATGCAGTTTGTAAAAACTAATTTTATCCACATATTTTTTTATGATTATTTATAATAATGCAATGAAAGCTATACTTTTTCCAAAAAAAGAAAATGAACTGCAGATAAAATTTTTGATAGTGTGATTTACTACTGGTGCAGTGGATATATTTGAATATATTCTACAGATACATGTAGCTAGCTAGAACTCATTTTCTTCTGTCATACCAAAACAGTTCCTTCAAGCTGCAATAGCTTTATGATCATACATGTTTTCTATCAAATATATGGCTAATTTAGTGTACAGTACATGTACAGTTTGATATTTGTTTTCAAATTCATTTTATTGTACTGCTGCATTTTGAACAGAACTACACAGTAAATGGATATTTTCTACTTTGTAACTTGTTTATTGTAGTTCTGTTTATATTTTAAAATTATACAGTAAGCAGGCCTTAAACTCAGTGAATGTAACACATGCCTTCTCTCATCCTATATTAGAAGTTTTTCTTTAGTATATGTATATGATTTATATTTCAAACAAAACTCTTCAGTATGAATGTTATTATATGAAATATCATTTTTCTATATTTAGTCTATCAAACATTTTACAATTGATTTGCCCTGAACTACCCAATATAAGGTGTTTCAAAACTAATGCCTTTCAAGTCTTATTTCTGTTTGAACTTAAATCTGACTAGATTTTCCATCATGGAGAACAGAGAGTCTGTCTTTCTAATATCAATAAAGAGGGGACGTAGAACTTTAAAAGGACACTTCAAAATGAATATTTAGTTTACTGACAAGGACAGTAAGGGGGAAAATCACCTACAGTAAAGCTTTCACGATGTATTTTCATTGTATTATCATTCATTTATTACAAAATATTCTTAAAAGAGAATGTCTGCTTTCCAGTACCTAAAACTTTAGTGTGTGTGCATGTGTGTTATACTGAAAGTCAAGGATGAAATATAGCTTGCTATATCGTTTGGTCTTGATTTGAACATGACTCATTTGACTCATATTCACAGTTGGAAAAACATAAGAGAAAGGAGGCCATGCAGGAGAAAAAATGAAAAAAAAATCCAAGATAATTACTGAAATCATTTAGCTAAAAGTAACTAAATAGTGTATGTCTGTTCTTAAGATCCTTCTAATTAAATTTTATGATTGTGTCCTAAAAATAAGTCTGAACAGGCCACTTTTTTCATGGCAAAGAATGTTAGGAGGCAGAAATGTTGTGAAAAAAGGAAACTAATTCCTGAAAGGAAAGCTGCAAACATGTGACCCAAGCAGTGATGAGTTCAGAAAGCACCATTTTGTAAAGTTTTAATCAGTTTTTTGAGTGAAATGTCCCTGTTCCAAAAAGCTTTCCATTAAAGCAGCTCCCAAACTTGCACAGGAGAATGGTATCTTTGTTTACTTACCTTTTATTGCCTTTGGAAAAGCAGTACAAGAGAGCCAGGCACAAATGATCACTAGAGTATGAAAGAAGCAAAAGAAATAGAAACATAACAGTACAACAAGCCTGCTGAGTTCAAAATCTCCCATTCTCAGCGCTTTGGAATGCCCTCTTATCCTAAGATATACAGTTTTGAATAAGAGAAAAAAAAGTTCTAGGTTATGCCTGGGAAAGAAATAGGGCTGGGATGGACCGGAAAAGAAGACAGATCTTTAAAAATCACAATGTATCTGTATAGGGAAGAGCCATCTCAAACCAAACTGGATATTAATAACCAAGTTTAAATAATAAACATTAATTACCCTGATTCAGGTCATCTACTGAGAAAACTCCTCCCTCTGGATCATCTTATTTCTCTCCACAGAAATTCCAATAAAAGCTATCTTGTGTATTTTTTCTGAGCCACAGAGTTCACAAAACTTCCTCCAAAAGAGAAAACAAACAAATCTACCATCTAACTTTCCTTGGTCACTGTACTGTAGTACATTTGAAATATCCATGACAAACCAACACAGAGGAAAATAAGAGCTGTCATCAAACTAATATACAGGAAATTGGTAACCCTCCACAAACTCAGTCAAGTCTTTTGCAACCAGAAGTTCAACAAAAGGCAAAATAATAACCTCCTTGCTCGAACATTATCGCTGTGCAGGGTCCAGAGAGGTAAGGGAAGAGAATAATAAATAACCCTCAAATCCACCTTGTAATATGTTAATAATCCCATCATCCGCCAAACAATTTTTTATGCACTGATAACTAAATACATATTAATAGTTTTCCAAGTTTGTATTTCAACTAAAGGATTTAAATTCAATCTGTACTTTAAAATATCAGCTGGCAGTGGAACTTGATGGAGATTTTGGTCTTTCTGCAGGGCATTACATGGAAGTTACAAGCAGATTAGCTGAACCCTCAACCAATGCTTGTGACTGAGCAACGAGATATTTTAATCTCCATTTTTGTAACTTCTAGTTAGCAGCTGTACAAGCAAAAATAGGGTTTTTATAAGCTAATAAAATAATTAAAAGAGCACAAATGAATCACATGAAGGTCAGTATGGATCAGCTTTGATCTTGGCCATCTCCAGTTCTCTAAACCAAATGTACAGTATGTAGTATGTGAAAAAGTACACTATGATTTGACGAGGTGTGGTTCTACTTCTCTGACTATAATGAATTAATCCCCAAAACAAAGGACACTTGTTCATTTCTCATGTTTCACTTTTCAAAAATTAGAGAAAAGGACCTTGCTACCAAATGCATTAACACTCGTGTTGGGGAAAGTCCTCCCCATTCTCATAAGATCCTTGGGGCTGTGGACTATTGTTTGACATTCACTGCTTTAGATCAATAACATTCTTTCTGAAGAGCTCCCGTTCACCACTCACATCAAATATGTGGCTATTATTGAAGCTCCTCTCACTTGAAATTGCACATGGGGTACAAGAAAGGATAGGCATGCTAAGCTTATAGTCCATAACAGCCAGGATTCTGCACCATGCAGCCATGCAAAAGAGGAAGGTGAAGTATGGACAGTGCATGGACAGAGCATGCTACACAGGGATTGGTTCCTACAAAGTAAGCAAGTCAATCCAAAAATGCGTAATGCAATGTATAGTAAATGCAATGAAATGTGTAATGTATATAAAGGGAGAAGGTTTCTGTGTAACTTTGGAGCTGTGATATACCCTGCACCCCATCCCTCTTGAGTTTGAGTCTGATCAGCTCAGCGCAGCACTGCTGTATGCCAAATAAAGACACCTGAATGACAAAGATAAGAGTCGAACTGAGTTCTTGGGAAGCCGAGTGGAAACAGGTCTCAGGGGGAATCCCAACACATATGTGAATCTTCATATGGTGGCAGAAAACATCTGCTCCCATCCCCCATACAAGGGAGGGAGTGAAACTTACCTGCTCTTGTTGCCAGCTGACTCTGAACTAAGATGCCTACAGAGCTATCCCAAAATTCCTAGAGAGGTATGTAGAGAACTTCCAATGTTACCTAGCAACCATGCACCAGGGATTATGGCATTCCCCCTCAGTATGGTTGCTTGGCTATTGAAGCTACTGAGTTGAGGATTATGGGGCCTCTAGCAGCTTGTTTAATAGACAGGAAGCTGGCCTTAGGAACAGTATTGATATCTGCAGCTGGCGCCATACGGTGTGCATAGCTGGCTAGGAACCTTCTACTTGCAGAAATTCATGGATTGAGAAAAGCAGTAGCCTTGGCAATTCTCCAAAGATGATGCTCGAGGAAGCAGCCATGTGGGGCCTCTGAAGACTCCAGATTTGTGCGACCGTTTGATTTCTGGAGAATAGCATCAAAAGATACTTTGTATGTGGGGGCCCTGGCTGAGGTGTGAACGTTTTATTGGGTGGGCAAAACTCTGGGAATTGTGACCAGCATCAGCTCAGGTGCATGAGAAGGTAAGTGTTCCTGAAACAACCTGATTTTAGATGAGTTTGAGGTCCCATGCAAACATTTCACACAGTCTTACTCATCACGAATAAAGATCATAAGTATTCTGGGATGCATCACACAAGACTAGACTGGCAACACTTCCATGAAGTATCCTCTGCACTTTAGCATTTTTATTCTTTGGTTCATTAGAACCAGTTTGTCTATTTCAAAGGCGAAGGCAGTAATCTTTCAATTACCACAAAGATGCTTTCAAGAGCTCACGCAGTATTATGCCATTGGAATTTCTAAAAGGGCATTTTTTAAAAAATAGACACAGTGAATAAGGGAAAATGAATCATGGGTGATTATAACTCCAGTTCTTTTCATACAGTAATTGGATTTTAATGTTACTGTTTGCACCTACCATTTCCTTGTGATTTGGGTAGAATGTTTGTTCAATTAGAGGGAACTTCTCCATTCCCAGAGTTTTGTAGATGGACACCAGCTGGGCGAACTGTAAAAGAAAACAAAGAAAAAACAATGCTGAAGAACAAAAGAAAAATTCTACTGAAATGACCTCCAAATTGTCATTCTGCATCTTAATTTGTACACTTCAAAAACTCAAGATCAAACACATGTATGTATGCAATGTTGCTTTAAATTCAGTCCGACTGTGGTTCTTTCTGTATAGTAATGAAGTGCATACATAACAGCTAATCATTCCATAGCATATATACAGATAACATACATTAGGCTAATGGCTTAAGGTATCTTATACTTGACATATCAGAGACCCTGTCTACACTTACCTCCGAGATTCGGTGGCAGTCAACAGGAGTTATGCAAGCTACGCAAAAAACTTGTGTAACTCCTGTCGACTTCTCTGCTCCTCTTCTGAACGCTGTCTTCACTGCACTGTGGTTCCCGCCGACGCAGCGCTACCCCACTTGTGAAGGTGGTCTTAGTACGTTGATTTCTGGATCGACTGAGTGGGTCTTCACTGACTGCTCAGTTGATCCAGAGAAATAGATCTGACAGCGGCGACTTTGCCACTGTCAGTGTAGCCGTAGGTGTATTTTGTGATAATAAAGTATATAAGAAATGTTACATTTCTGTAGCACCTTCCATCTCAAGATCTTGAAGCACTTCACAACTATCAATCAATTAAGCCTCCCAGCACCTTTGTGAAGTTAATAGGTGATTTTGCAAGATGGGGAAACAGAGAGAGGCGCTAAGTGATTTTTCCACAATTACACAGCAAGTCAGTAGGAGAGCAAAGAATAAAATTTTAATTTCCTAGCTCTTTGTCCTGTATCTTAACCATAAGACCATCCTTTCAATATCTTTAGTCAAGAAAGATCCCAATTTATTTAACAGAGTATGTGTTATGTGCAGTGTATGCAACAATCAGTTTACCCACCACAGAAATTCAGTCACCTCTTGTGTGGACTGCAGTAACTAAGATTGCAAAGCAACACTTTTTAGTAGTTTCGGACACATAATGAGGAGGAATTCCATATTAAATATATACTATTGGGAAATATCTGGGCTGTACTATAAGTTTAAAAAACAAAATCACTTGATATCATGGCTTATCAAAGCTTTTAATGGGTACATGCATGTGATGTATTTAATTGTCTATATGCGAACATGATTTATGCAAATTAGCATAACAATATGAATAGTACAATTTGCTGGTTAAAAAAAAAGTGAAGAGCAATAGAACTTTGTACCATAATGTAGTTTGATCAAATGCCTACTCTGTCAATGAAGTTTATAGGACTCAGGGCATACTGAAAATTGCAGAAGGGAAATAAGGCTGATGAAAGCTTTGTGTTAGATTTACAACTAGCAAAGAGGATTTGTTTAGTTTAATGGTGCTTTCTTAGCTCTTGTTTTTCAGAAACACATTTTTAACTTTGTAAGACCCATAGAAAATGCCTTAACCTCAAGTAGCTTTCAGCAAAAGATGAGTAAATGCTAACTAGTTGGATGCATGCAATATTGCTGTAGCTATGTCAGTCCCATAGAGAGACAAGGTGGGTGAGGTATTAGCTTTTATTGGATCATCATCTGCTGGTGAGAGGGAAAAGCTTACAGAGACATGAGGAAGAGCTCTGTGTAAGCTTGAAAGCTTGAATCGCTCACCAACAGAAGTTGGTCCAATAAAAGATAATCTCACCCACCTTGTCCAACTAGTTGGATAGCATACAGAATAAAATTATAACTAAGGGAAATGTTATCCAGAATACCAAAATAAAGAGGTTTATGGGTAGGATTCCTGACAATTTATTATTTATCCCAGACTCAGATTAAAGAACTTTGGGGCCCTGTGCACTAAGGAAATTGGGGTCCTCCCACCTTCCATAAAGCGCCCTTGCCCCATCCCTACCCCATCCACATAGACCCCAGGATGTCCCTCTTGCCCCACCTCACAAACATACCTCTGAATGCCCCTTCCACTCCACATATATCCCAACAACCTGCCACCAGCCTCCATGCATCCTGATAGCCCCCATACACATCATAGCAGCCCTGTCAAACATGCAGCTCACCGGTAACTCCTACCCACTTCCAAGGTATTGCTTTTTCATCACCTATATTGGAATGGATATGAGCAATCACTTGAAGAAGAAAACAAGGTTATTTACCAGTTCTCGGAACTTTTTTTCCCCTTAGCAGACTCCGTAGGGTTGACTCTGGTGCCCCCTGGAGTCTGGTGCACATGCCATGGTATATGAGGCACCGCCGACCCTACAGCCCCTCAGTCCCTTCTTTCTGCTAACTCAGACAGCAGGGACCGGGGGTGGCTGCTAAGGGGAAAAAAGTTCCTAGAACTGTGCATGGTGCCGAGCACTCACCTATATTGCTATGGACATGAGCAACATATCTCGAAGAACATCAGTTACTGGTAAGTAACCTTGTTTTTTCTAAATAGTCCCGCTGCTGTTACTGATGTGGTTGCATTTTAAGTACTCTACAGTTAAGAAAAGCTGGGGAAGAGGAGCTAGATATTGTGCATAAACTATAGCCAAAAATTTTTGTTTAAAAAGTGGCAATGTAATGATTTTTTTATATTTGTAATATATATATATATATTTATTTTGTACCATTAAAGGACCTATTCAAACAAAAGCAAACAAAATCAGGTCTGAGTTTGAGGATTTTCTCATTCCAAACCCAGAGGGTGTATCCAAAGTTCATAAACAGAGCCTATCTTTGGGTTGTATAAGATTTTTTGGCTCCAAACTTGCAAAACCACAAGGAATTTGTTTAACCGCAAACACTGTAGTAGACCCAATGGTTTCAAATACAAAGACTCACATTGGCAATAGTGCAGACGTGCACAATACAAGTGGGAGCTCCAGAAGGCATTGTGACTCGAGGAAGCACAGTGCTTCCTGGAGAATTCTGCTGCACAAAGGCAGTGTGGCTCTGGTACCACAGTTTAAGATGATGCAGCACATGCTCTTTCATTGGCTCTTCCTCTCCCTGACTGCTATGTGTAGACTAGGATTTAAAGGTGTGCTGTCAGATCATGGTAGCTAGCTTGATCTCACTAACACCTTCTAAAACTTTAGTCAAATAAGGCCTACTCACACATTTAAGTCATGGTCAAGATAAGGCTACCCTACCGTATTAGGTTATCAGGTCCATCCCTGTTCAAGGGCAAGATGGTTGTCTGTGATACATTCTTTGTTAAATGTCTTCAGTGACAGGACTTACATGAAGTGCAGGACGGAGGTAGACATAACTTTATTTTTTATTTAAACAACACAAGTACTATATATGGATGCCAAAAACACAGGGGGATTTTAACCATTATCTTTTTTTAAAAAAAAAATCCACAGGGATTCACATTTCACCAGAGAAATTTTCAACTTCTTAGAAAGGAAAGAACCAAAAACTGGAAAGAAGTTTAAGTGCTTTTGGTTCTAATTTTAGCTAGTTGAATTTCCTCTTCATTTCTAAAGACTGTGTCTTTGTCCTTTTCAGCTGTGACAGGGATGAGAAAGATTCACAATTAAATATATTTACGGTTTTCAGGTTTTTCTTAAAAAAATTCTTGTGACTTTGTAACTTTTTTTGTAATGTCTCTTTTATCTTTGCTTATAGATTTTTCTCTCTGTGAGAGAGCAGTGGATGGCCAGGTGCACTCCTCCTACAACGATGCATCATACAGATTAATACGAAGCACTTAGCCAAAGAGCTCTTTGATTTGATATAAAGGTTCATGGGTTTTTGTTATAAAGCGAACACTGTAAATTTGACTGCACATACTGTACTGCAAGATGGCAGCTAATAGTTATAGAATTCTCCTTGTGTTAGCATCACAATTAAAGGCTTGGATAATGACCTTGCTTACTATTTCCATTCTATTAAAGTGCACTTAAGTACAGGTATGTATCAGTGAAAGGCTAAAAGTAATGCTAAAGATGCTGAGTGTGTTTTGTGTTTTTAAATTTAACTATGATATTGAAGTGAGTTACTCCAGACTGGCTATTTCTAACAAATACAAATTTATAATCCTAGCATCTTGGTGGTACTAAAAATTTCTTCTTGTGTTCTAAAATAAAGACCTATATGTAATAAACTTGCTAGCGTGTATCTGTATCATAGTTCTCTGCTGGAAAGAATCAGAACTCCTGAACTATGCACCATAAATTCTATAATGCTAACAACTAACAGAGATTTTCCTTTATCTCAGTTGATAGAGGCCTGTATTTTTTGAGCAGGAGGATCTACATTCTGCCCCTACTACTGCTTTGAGATTGTAATGGGCCATAGAATATATCATAGTGACAACCATGAACCCCTGGGTTGCCACATATATAAAAATAGGTATTGTGTTTGCTCTTCACCACTCCTCTGAGATCTCACTCATCCTTCATGAGTTCTTGAAGATAATTGCTAACGGTTCTGAGATTGCTTCCGCTAGTTCCTTAAGTACCATAGGATGAATTTCATGATGTCCTGCCTACTTGAATACATCTAACTTATCTAAATATTCTTTAACCTGATGTTACCTTATTTAGGCTTGCATTCCTCCTCATAGTTAATATTAATTGTGTTGAGTATCTGGTCATCATTAACATTTTTAGCGAAGACTGGGGCAAAATACACATTAAACACCCCAGTCTTCTTTCATGTCCCTTGCTAGGTGTACCTCATTTTGTGTCTTAGCCTTTCTGATTTTATCCCTGCATGCTTATGCTCTTCTTTTGTACTCCTCCTTAGTAATTTGTCCATGTTTCTACTTTTTCTATAGGATTCCTTTTTGCTTTTCAAGTCACTAAAGACCCCCTGATGGAGCCATGCTCCCTATCTTTCCTTCTCACTTGGATAGTTTGCATTTGGGCCTTCAATAATAACTCCTTGAGAAAGTGCAAGCTCTCCTGAACTCCTCTTTCCCTTAGATTTTCTTCCCAAGGAATCTTACCTACCAATTCTGAGTTTGTGAAAGTCTATTTTTTAAAAGTCCATTGTACTTATTTTGCTATTCTCACTCCTTCCTTTCCTTAGAATCATGAAATCTATCATTTCATGATCACTTTCACCCAAATTGCCTTCCACCTTCAGATTCACTACCAATTCCTCCTTGGTCAGAATCAAATCTAAATTGGTTGTCCCCTGGTTACTTCCTCCACTTTTGGAAACAAAAAGTTGCCTCTAAAACATTAAAAAAACTTATTGGAAATTTTGTGTTTTGCTATAGTACTTTCCCAAAAATATATATGGGTAGTTCAAGCCCCCCCTTACTACCAGATATTGTATTTTGGATATGCCAAATACCTCATTTACCTCCTCTTCCTGATTTGGTGGTGGGTGTGTAGTAGATCTTTACCCTGATGTCAGCCCTATTTTCTACCATATTTATCTCAACCCAGAGATATTCAACTGATCTGTCGCTCACCTTCTTCTGGATTTCAGACCAAATGTATATATTCTCAATATATAAGGCAACCCCTCCTCCTTTTTTATCCTGCTTGTTCTTCCCAAACAAGCCTTGCCCTTCTATACTAATATTCCAGACATAAGACTTATCCCACCAAGTCTCTGTGACATCATTTAAGTAATAACTTACTAATTAGTTCTAGTTCTTCCTGTTTATTCTCCATGTTCCTTGCATTTCTATATAAACATCTAAGATGTTGAGCAGATTTAGGAACAGGCCCTATGCTTTTTCAAAGGGAAGGCAGATAAAATCCTCACAAGATGTAGGGGGATATCAGTGATGTGATTTATCTTTGGAGGGGGCTTTACTTAGGATGAGACCTTTTCAGTGTGTGTTATATTTATGGATTCTGTGATCTGTGTTGTTTATTCTTTTAATTTCTGTTGTGTGTAGGCATGTTTTTCTTGTTATGCTCTGCATGATACTGGGTCTCTATTGTGATAAGCCCATTTTACTCCCGTTATGCTTTAATCAACATACTTTTCCAAAGGCCAAGTCTGCACACTGTTGATTTGCTATCTGATACAGAATACAAGGACTGAGGGAGAAGGCAATTTCTTTCCTTGTTATACAGTGCTGGCTGTATCTTACCTATTTCTTGCAATTATTATTTCTGGTTATGATAGACAGCTTGATAAAAGTAGACAAATTTACAAAGTTAATGCAAACTTTGACATAACAGCTTAAAAATTAAACAGTGCTTCCTAAATCAGTTTGGCAGCATTAAGGAGGTATATAAAAGATGCAAAGCTGACAGAAGAATTTGATGTCCATCCAATGTTTCCCATTGTGACAGTGAAAGACTAAAGACAACACAATGTAATCATGAATGGGAAGATTAACCTTTTATGGATCCTGAAGCATGGTATGAGTAAGAGCATTCTCTACTTTCTTAGACAACTGACATGGTATCTGCCACATCAGAGTGACACAAATGAAGAATCACTCAGAACGCTTCAATTTCTCTAGGACATAAAGAAACTTTTTTAAAGAGGAGCTCTACCTTACATTTTACCAGGGTTCCTCCCATAGGAACTAGGTATTTCCAGAGCAGTTAGAAACCAACCATTGAAGAAGACAAGAGCAGGTAGAAGATCAGAGACAAAGAAAAAGGATGGGAGAGTTACGTACCTCGTTCAGTAATTGAGATCTTTGAGATGTGTGGTTTCCCCCATGGGAGCTCACTGTAGATGCTGCAGCACCTTTGTGTCTGCAGTCAGCGATCTTCAACAGCGGTGCCCTTCGGACCGCACATGTGCACCGTCCCCTACCTCGCACAGTGCGCAGGAAGTATATATAGCACTGTGCGGTCCGACCACCCTCAGTTCCTTCTCTGCTGCAAAGTCCATATGTTATGCTCCAAAGCAGAAGGAAGGAGGGTGGGTAATCGTGCACTCATAGGGACACACATCTCGAAGAACCGCTGTTACTGCACAAGGTGAGTAACCCTCTCTTCTTCTTCGAGTACTGTCCCCAGGGGTGCTCCACTGTAGGTGACTACAAAGCAGTGCCCCCACCTGAGTTGGGGCATCGGAATGGCTTGTGTAGCTGAGGATAGGACTGTACGTCCATGGATGGTGTCTGCAGAGGAATCCTGCATAATGGCATAATGTTGAGCGAATGTATCTGAGGATGCCTATGTGGCTGCCCTGCATATGTCAATAATTGGAACATTGTTAAGAAATGCAATGGAGTTTGAAGTGCTTATGTGGAATGTGTTCTTATTGAGGTAGGAGCCTGTTCATTGTGGAGTTCATAGGAGAGGCGCATTCACTGCAAAATCAATTTAAAGGTGTGTTGTTTCAATATAGCATTGTCCTTGGCGTGAGAAAAGGTCCTGCTTAGTGTGTCGGCTGTGATGTTCTGATGCCCGGAGAGGTGTGAAGTTGAAATGGAGATGTTGTTTTGGATACAAAAGTTCCATAACTTGATTGCTTCCGAACATAGAGAATGGGATTTCGCTCCTCCTGCTGATTTAGTACATGCAGGTGAGATTATCTGTCATCACTCTTATTGTCTGATGTTTGAGGAGCGCTAAAAAATGTCAACAGAGGGTGCGAACCACCCTTGGTTCTAAAAGGTTGGTGTGAAGAGTGGATTTGGTGGGTGTCCATCTGCCCTGTATCTTGTGTTTGAGCAAATATAATCCCCAGCCAATGAGGAAGGCATCGGTGGTTAAAATCATGGTAGGTGAGGGTTGGAGAAAGGGGACCCCGAAACAAACATTGTTGGGATGTGTTCACCTGAGCAGAGTCTCCTTGGCATGTCTAAGCATGGACAATAGTTTCTACATGCTGTGTTTGTGAGGAAGGTACACAGGAGCCATCCCTGGAGACATCACATATGTAACATCGCATGTCTGACAACAAAAGTGGCTGCTACCATATATCCTGGGAGCTGGAGGCATAGTTGTGCTGTAAACTGGGTGTCTGTTATGGCTGTGATCCTGTGATGTGGCAGAAATGCTCTTGCTTATATGAAGTTGAGTTGAGCACCAATGAATTCCAATGTTTGCACTGGTGTCATGGTGGATTTTTCGAGGTTGATAAGGAGACCTAAGCTTTTGAAAACATTCATCATTGCATGAACTGCTTGGAGTGCTTCAGCCTTCGATAGGTCTTTGAGGAGGCAATTGTATAACTATGGGAAAATTGTGATTCCTCCTTCTTAAGTGGGCTGCAACCACTGCGAGTACTTTGGAAAAAATTCAAAGCCACGTTTCTAGGCCGAAGGGCAGTACTTTGTACTAAAAGTGGTTGTTGAAGACTGTGAATCATAAGAAGTGTCTGTGAGCAAGATGTATGGTGATATGGAAGTACACATCCTGTAGGTCGAGGCTGTTTTGGAGCCACAAAGGATGAGGTCAAGGGCTCACTTCAATCACTGCAAATAGAGAGTGGTAGAGATAGCTGGTGATATGCCCTAGCATGGTCTTTCGACCTTGTTTTAGGGGCTGAGGAACTCAGTTTCTTTGCAGCGCCCTGCCCCTTATCAGAAGCCATTGATGCCATGGATCTAGCCCGGGATGGCATTCTTGGAGTTTGTGCCTCAGAGGTAGAAGAGGGGGGCACTCTCTTCTTACCCTCAGCCTGGTCAGAAAATGTTTTTCTCTTACACAGGCATGGGCAGTGAGGCGAGGTAATTGATCTTGATGATTGTGAAGGTCAGGGTTGGAGGCTAGATGAAGGGACTTCTCCATCAGGAGCAATTTAAGTCTGATGTCCCTGTGCTTTCTTGCTCTGCGTTTCAAATCCAGGCAATGGGAGCACTTCTGAGGAACATGTTCCTCTCCCGAACAATGAATGCACTCTGTGTGGCCATCTGTTATTGGGAAGGCGGCCCCGCAAGAGACATACCTCTTCAAACAGGGGGAACCGGGTATAAGTGTGAGGTAGTAGCTTCCCAACCAGGAAGGGAGGAAAGTGGAAAAAACAGAAACCTACACTCTACTAAAGACTGTAGGGTCATAGAAAATAAAATAAAATAGTAGAAAAAAATAATACTAATGAATATTTTTTTTGAACGAAGAAAGTGGAAAAAGAAAAGAAAAACAAGAAGAATTAATTATCTAAGGGAGAGTTTACTACAGAACCATCTAAAGAAAAGACAAAAATGTGCTCTGCTAAGGGTTCTGTTCCAGACTCAGGCGGCAGAGAAGGAACTGAGGGCGGTCAGACTGCACCACTCTATATATACTTCCCGCTCTATATATACTTCCCACACACTGCTTGAGGCAGGGGAGGTGCGCATGTGTGGTCCGATGGGCACTGTAATGGAAGATCTCAGCTCCAGATGTGAAGATGCTGCTGCGCCCACAGTGCAATGGTGTCCATGGGGACACCACTTGAAGAACTCTTTCTCTTGTTGTGGAATGCAAAGGTAAGGAGGCATCTAACAAAGGGAAACTCTTGGACAGGTGAAAGTCAGTGAGTAAACATGTAAACAAGGAAAGTGGGATTTAAGGAAAATGAGGAAGGAAAGAAAGTAAGAAGAATTATAACCAAGTCTCTAGATTAGATGAACGAGAAAGAGAGAGAGAGAAGTTTAATAAAGTAGAAGCATAATACCGGCAAAGTTCCTGTATCAGCAATATTCCAGATCCAGACAAGAAGCCTTCCAGAGTCTATTTTAGAATTCACAAGATACATGAAACTGCACTATTCTAGACCAAGTCACTGCATCTGATATCAATGAAGACTTTTATTTGACCAAGGCCAGTGGATGAGAACATTTTACTTTGTTATAATGGAAATACCAAGTTTCTATTTCTAAATGTTTGCTTTACCCTTTATTAACCAAGGCCCGATTTCAGAAAAGTGCTTGAGTGCACATTTAAATATATCCTTATTAAGGAAAGTGTTGAGGCATGTGCTTAGCTTCAGTGGGACGTAAGCATGTGCTTAAGTGCTTTCCTAAACAGGGATGCTTTCTGAATCAGGACCCTATAGTAAAAAAAAGGGATAAAATATGCCTAAAATGCTTTTGCTATCTTCACACATTGAAAAGTTAGAGCAAAATATTTTTATAACACAAATGTTAATTTAATAAAACATAACAAGAGTGCACATGGCTTAGGAGGAAATTCACATCCTGATTGTGCACATTGCTCCATGCAGCCATATTCCTGCACTAATGTGGAACCCCTTTGTATTCAATGGATGCAGAAGTCTGCCTGTATGAAGCTGCTGCTATGATCAGGGCTTAACTTAGTACTTACATGCCTGACACTGAGGAAGTTCAACTATATGAAAGAATTGCTCATTTCTAAAGATATAATTATACAATATTTATTTATTGCCATTTACTTAAAATGAACATGATGCCCATGTCTAGGTACATGTACCAAGAAATAGTTGTAATCTCTTGGTCAATACATTTGAGCCAATAACATCTATTGTCTCAACTCTTATATCCAATACTCCAATGAGGGACTTACTGCACAGATTTTTTTTTTAATATTAAATTTGCAAATGCAAGCAAAGTCAAAAGTCTAAGTTGCAGAGTCAGTCTATAACTTCCAGAGATCTGAAATCAACAGTCAGTGTTGGATTAGTACCCACAGCACTTCGTAAACTGCAACACTATACCAGGGTATAATAGATAAAAGCAGCAAGTGAATGCCAACCAAAGCTTTACCGTTCCAGGCTTTTGTAGTTGCATGTCTCAGCCTTAGCATTATTTGAATGCAGTGATTTTATTTTTTGTTTTGTTTTTTTTGCAGGAGCTAATAATTATAAAAATTTGCATAAATTTCCTGCCACTGGAATTGCTGAATACAACGGAAGCTGCAGATGGATGTCAGAGTTCCCTTTGCTGTTCCACAGTGCAGAGAAGACTGAGGCAGAGACTGACAACTACCTGCTACAAAAATCAACAAATGACAGGAAAAGTCCGAGGCTCTAATCTGCACTGAATGATTTTTTGATATTCTGTGGTTTCAGAGACTCCAACAAGTTACCAAGAAAACTAGGCAGACAGTGGGCTGTCTCCAGCTTCAAGAGACAGTAAGCATGACATAGATAATACTTTGTGTCTATAATACTATGTTTCAAGTCTAGAGAGCCAAAGAGCCCAACTCCTCAGTCAAACAAAGGAAACAAAAGAGGGATCTCTTTCAGCACTAAAGTAAAATTAACTGCTGACAGGAGCAGGGAAAACGATACTTTCACCATGCAGCTGCATTTTCACAGTTTTAAAGCCCCTAGTGTTTTCAGGAAGCTGCAAATGATACTAAATATTTCAGTGATATGAATTGATATGAAGAGGTAATAAAGAAGGCTCACAATACCCAAATTAGTCTTATTTCCCCCTTTGTTGCAACCGTAGGTTCAACTAGAACTATCAAAGTAAATCAAAGCAAAGAGAAAAATACTGTTATATTAAATGTAACAATGCTCCTGGTTATCTATTTAAACTAATATTTAGTAGTGAAATCCTACCAAAATCAAAGTCTGGTTAATATTGTTTTAAGCAATGAAACCGAACAATTTTTCACCTTCATATTGTTGAACTGTCTTTCTGGACAACTTCACATTAGGAAACACTGAAGCTGACAGTCAGGAATACATAATGCAAAAGGAAAAACAGCATAAAATGGCCCCAGAAGTGAACTGGCAAACACACACCAAAATCTGGGGCAAATACAGTGGAACTTGTTTAGAGAAAATTTTGTTAAGATCCCAAATTCCTTCAGCACTTCTCATTTCTCTTATAGAGTCAATTCCTTAAGTTCTTACTTAGCCAAAACTTGAAAGAAAAAGAAAGAGACACCCCACACCTCACAAAAAAAGAAAAAA
The DNA here is from genome assembly GCF_026122565.2 of Emydura macquarii macquarii. Lineage (NCBI taxonomy): Eukaryota > Metazoa > Chordata > Testudines > Chelidae > Emydura > Emydura macquarii. Next base: position 975,416 of record NW_027131105.1, on the reverse strand, counting down.
AAAACTGACCTACAGGAAGGTGCACTCAGTGGGCAGCCAGAGACCATGTACAGTTCACAACCCCATTACTGACACCAATGCCTCATACCACTATCCTAGGAGGCGGGCAAATATCTTTCACCCATTTTACAAATAAAACAACTTCAAAAGTTGCACAAGGTCACTCCAGGCTGAACTGGAAAAAGAATCTAGCTTTCTAATATTCCATACCTAAGCAGTCTCATCCATTTTTCCACACTGCCTGTGAGAATGGAATGAATGTGCCATATCTATTTGTCTGGCCATGTCTTCTGAAGCCCCTGCTCTAACCACTAAAGCATACTTCTTCTAGGGCCAAACACAGACCCAGAAATCCTGCTACCCAACATTCTGCTCTATTGCACAGAGTCTACCAGTTACTCTTCAGATCAGACCCGGATTATGGATCTGAAAGATTCTAGAATCAAACCCCGCTTATAACCCATGTGGAGAAAAATTAGCGTATGATTATGTAAATAAAGACTATCATATTGCAATCTTACAAGGGGGAAGATTTAAAATGAAAGATACCAGAATTAAAGTTATTTCCTAATTTTTGGTGCTTGATTTTATAATCTTAACTTGTTTTTAACATCTTTTAGATATGTGATAGCCATCTACAGGACTTTATAATACAGCATGCAGGTGCACTGCTAGTGAACTACAGATCCTTTCATCCATAGGTCGCCGGTATACTTTTAGCCCAGCTCAGTAGGGATTGAAAACTGTTCCCATCTAACTGATTTTTGAAAACCCCCTATTTAAAAGGAGTTTGGTATGTCTGATTTTCAGCTCCCACACCACAAACCAATCAACATGCTTTTCCCTAACTGGTAGACAGTCTAGAAAGGCCAAAAACCGCATTGGCCCTAAAACCTGAAATACATCTTTTATCGCCTAGCGAAAGTTCCCCTCAGGGTTGAGCCATGCTGACAGCATAGAATGTATGGGAAACTTGTCCTGCTGCTGCTCTGTAGATAAACAGAAGACTGCATTCCTTAGGGCTGTAAACGTAACACCTTTCACTAGCACTAAATCCACACATCTCTTTTTAAAGAACAAATTTATGGTCCCATGCACATTTATTATCTACTATGCAAATTAACTCATTAAGTAATTGGCACAAAGTCACAAGTACCTGTACAAACCTCAGCAGCTGTGCTACTGTGTTGACAACCTTGGAATAAAGGTGCTTTACTGCTTGGGGAGGAGTGAGATGGAGCCTCTGGTTCCCAGTATTGCTAGGGGTGAGTGCAAGGGGAGCTGGTCTTGCTATAGTTGCTCCCCAAAACATAACCAAATGGCCACCAAAAAAACCCTGCTTTGCCAGGATTAATGTGCTTCCCCGTTTTGATTCCTTCCAGTCTGACTTCCAGCTTCCTCACCAAACATATAATTCCTGCCAGCATGGAAGGGGCAGGTGAATGTACTGGGTCAAGGTCTTAGGCAATAAAACAATCCCTGACTGCCTTGCCCAGAAATAGCTCTCAACAGTTTTAATTGTGAAGAGCTTCAGGAGAGGGTCTTCTTTCTTAGGTTTGAATAGAAGCCAGAATTAGGGTGGACATTTTCTACCCTTGCCCTTATGTAATGAAGATTCTGATTCAGAAGTCAGATTCTGGCTCATTGTTTGGAGTTGATGCACAATTCCTGTTTTTGTAAATGAGAACTGAGCACAGAATTATCCATACACAGCAATGGATATCTGGTAAAGGATTTGTGTTTTATGGACTTAGTCATAGGCCTGAAATAGCAATGAACAATCCATGATGAAAGGAAATATGCAGTCAATAGAAGGTTTTAAAAATACTCTTTTCCCTCATGCACATTCATTTTTAGCTGTGCTTTATCTTCCAATAGCTACTTTGACATAAGATTGAAACTTACCTGTCTGGTTGTACTCTGCCTATTTAGCATAGCTTCAACAATTTAGGTCAGCAGGAAACTGGAATGAACACAACTCAATTCTCTCTCTGCAGAGTGCCTACAAGGTTCATGCCAACCTGCTGCTCAGATTATCAGAGTACAGACCTTTCATTAAAAAAAGGTACGAGAGAGCAAATTTCTAATAGTGATACATCCGGAAAGGGGAGATAGGGAGAGGGAAAATACAACAACATAACACACAGGAAATAAAAGACACTTAAAATAGTCCATCCAAAGAAAGAAAGATGTGGGATTAGAGTGTGCTCAGTGGGAAGAGACACATGACAGCAGAGAAGAGAAAATGCTCTGTAGATGAGATGCACGGCAAAATGCAACACATGGAGACATTGAATTAAGCAAGATTGGCAATAAGAGCAATGAAGGAAAAAAATGTCAACAAGCTTGTGAGAGTGCGTGGCCACCTACTTGCAAAGATGAGAACAGAAACACATGAGGTTTGCGAAATTTATCTGATTAATAAACATCTCTTTTAATGGGAGGAATACAACTATGGCAAAAATAAAAGCCACAACGAGAACTTCCTTGGATGCTAAAGCACGTTTCATCAGCTAGGATTTCAGATTAATTACAAGGCTGAAAGGAAATAAGTTTTGCCCTAACAAAGTGTTCCTTGGAGGTTTCCTGACGTTTAAGATGCTTAGTAACAACAACTTCCTATAAGGAAGCAAATGAAGACCTAGTGATCTGTACAGGCATTTTTGTACAAGCTTGATTCATAGCTGGATCTCTCCACGTATAATGCCAAAAGCTTTTAGTTTCCCGTTGCCTTAAAAAAATAATGTTGATGTAGTTGCATTCTGGGTTTTAATTCCGTCCTTTTCCAACTGTTGACCACTAATAGTGTCTTTTTTTCTAATTTAATCATTTGGTGAAGTAGACGGCAGACAACAGTAATGCAACCCTCATCATGTTTTTGACGGTGCCAAATGAATTTATATTAAATCTGATCTAGAGCCAGGTTCATAACTCAATTTATGTCAGACTCATACTCTGCTCCATTCTCTAACTGACCAATTTAAGTAATGGCAGTTTACAAGGACTTTAGCATGTGAAATGTATTGTGCTTATTTCATTGTCTTGCAATATGAAGTCAGAGAATACTTCTTACTTATGGGCACAAACATACACATTACTCAGTGGCCAAATACAGATATAATTTACAGATTTGAGAGGATGTAACACTGCATCAGTTCTGCAGATTCACATAGCATCAGTTCTATGTCCACTGGAATACTTTTAAATTGGTAACTGGGACATTTCTTCCATTTTTTGTAGTTCTTACATGACCAAGAAGAAACTGTAAAAGCAGAAACAATTTATGGTACAAAGTAACTACTTCCAGCAAACCAGGATTTCCAGACTTTTCAGGAAGCACCCATAAAAGGAGTGGTCATCTTCCATAGTACTGTAATCAGGCAGTGGAATGAAATACTACATAGGCTTCCATTTGCATGGACACTTCACATCAGCATCTCGAGCTAAAGCCAATAATTATTGCCAGAACCTGCCTGCCTAGCAGCTACCAATTAAGATCATACTCTCATATGTTGATTTTAGAGCCTGCGATGATGCTGTAGTTTGTGTCATCTCTTCCACAGGGGTGAATGTGTAATTAATTTATCAACAGATCTGGAAAATGTTTCCTGCACTGGCCATTTTTACATAACTTTCACAAGACACATCAACAAAGAGCAAAATGTAATTGACAACAGCTCCGCCAGCAATCACAAGAGCTTCATGTTTTACCTTCATGGTAAAGAAAACAGAACAGCCATCCTAGAATTATATCCACTCTAATTAATGTACAGATGTTCCTTTTCTCTAGAAAGTTTAGAAGTACGGACCACATAACTGCAACAGTTTCTTAATTTTTTCATTGTTGAAACTTTCATCCCTTTTGTCTGAACCCAGAAGTGGTAATCCAGCTGCTGTGATGCACAAAATTAGTGTTAGATAGCCAAGGTTTAACAGAAATTAAATACTTGTAGGCACATACATAATTATCCTGATTTGCAGTGTTACAAGAGCTATGGATATTAATACTAGTATTCCCATCCAACTAGCTCAGAGGTTTGCACTCTACTAAACCCACCAGTTGTGAATTGTGTATAATTTTACTGCACTGGGACCAACTGCACACAGTAGGGCTGAACAGCTAACAGCTAACAGATCAGTATGATGACTCCATGGCTTTACAAAGTTGGATGTATGCCAACAATATTTGCATATGATGCTAGAACCCAAGAACAGCCATTATCATTTATGCAGGTCTGTTCAGGTTCAAGAGTTGTCCTTTAGATGCTGTCTTCAGCTTCCAGATAATGAGACGTCTGATTTGGCAAGGCTCCCTGGAGTTGTAATTCATCTTGATTATACTATGAGGCATAGAGTCACTTCAGAGATTTGTCACAATTTCCGTTAATTCCTGTTTTCTCATGGCCAGACCAGTATCAATAATAATGAACATCTCAGAAATTTAATTTCCGTGCATTAAATCAGAAGTAAACCAGCTAGCTCTGTCTAAAGTTGAATGAGTTAGCTATAAGGTCATAGGTAGGATTGGACATTGGTTCAGCTAGATCATGCTAGCTAGAGAATAGACTCTTTAAAGCTGTTGTGATGACAGAGAAAGAAATAATGTGATTTCCAACAGAGCAAAGCCTGGACACAGAGTTCAGTAAGCATTCACATTTTGGGGAAAACAAGCACTACCACAGTGAATATCTGTGTAAAAATTGACATTTAGCATTTCCATTTGTCTCTGTATCTCCTACACTGCAGAAGATGTCAAATTCTGCTATAGAATATCCCTTTAATGCACCTGTTTTATTCTCCATGTTCAGGAAACTCGATTCTTTAGCCTACTGAAGCTGTGCCTATGGTGGTATCTCTTTATATATTTTAGTCACACAATTCACACCACCTCTAAGGAGATTTTCCCCTCAGGAATCAGGTTTAAGGAAATCAGTTTTGATGTTTTTTTGGGGGTCTTTTTGGACCACTGGAAAGTCTACTTTTCTTTTCCAGGGTTGTCAAGAGCTGTTTACCTATCCCAGATATGGTGATAAGAAGAACTGAAAGGATAATTTGTTAAATTTGTCAGACAGATATTTATAGCCATCTCCTCAAATTTATTAATTTTAAAGTATTTGACAATTGTATGTGTTTAATTGTGGAATGGTTCACTGCAAGTTTTCAATATTCTCTAGTCATTATTTGAGTTATCTTGGTTAGGTGTGATTGGACAGAATGTAAGTCACAAGGTACTGATTGGACGAGCATAACCATTTCCAATGCAAATAATCATGCATGCAAATTAAAAATTCAGTTTCCATAAATACTCATGAATATGGCTTTGAAATTCACTTTATGAAAACATTCATGCTTGTAAGTATAATCACAGAAAGTTCATAGGAAATGTACACAGGGGCACAGGCATGGCAGCCGCTAATTCTTTTTGAAATTTACCTTTAAAAATTAAATGTGACTATTGATCGAAATAGTTTTATGGTGTTTGTCCAGTTCTAAAGATAAAGAAGGGAATTCATCCTGTTTTTTGGCTGCTTGCATTATCATCACACTGATCCAATTACTCCTGACCTCTATTTTGATGTACATTTCTTAAATCCATCATCTGATACCATAAAGATACATCATTACTGACTCAGCATCAGAGCTTATTGGATGTCTCATATACTTTACTAATAACTAGTCATAGTAGACCACATACCCACTCATCTACTTTAATAGTTACCTGAAACTTCATTTAAAAACATATTTTCAGATACCTAATTATGTCAGCCCTTTGAATGTCTGGCTGAACATTTTATGACAATGTCTGCAGTCCACTAAGCATAAACAGAATTTATCTATTTTGAGGGATCATGAATTTCAAAGAGTTCTTGCTCTGCCTTAAATACACATTAAAAATATATACTAAAATCATGGACTCAATAAAGACACTGGATTTATGGCTCATTATAATAATCTCCAACCCACTAACTCTCCTGAGTCCTATGACTGCAGAGGTGTGAACTTCTCACTTCATCTTGAATGGTCTCTTGCAACATAAATTAACTCCTTATACTTAATCTGTTTCATCTTGTATATAGCTGTGATGCTCTGAGTTTCTCTTCTAGACCTGAAGAACAGCTCCTTGTAAGCTCAAAAGAAAAGATCAATAGAAGTTGATCCAATAAAAGATATTACCTTAATCACTTTTTCTCTCTTAAATATGTCTTTGGACACAGTGTAAATAAAATGAACTCATTGAACAATTTTCTCCCTTGAATGGGGCAACTCATGCATTATCTCATGCTTTGCTTCATAATATGTAACACCAAACACTTCACTCCAACAAGATGGAAGTTGATATGAAAATAAAAATGATTACGCTGCAGCTTCAGTTGTTCTTAAATAATAATTATAAATCAATCTCCGATTCTACAGCTGATACTCTCTTCTCCTAGAAAAGAAATCTGAAATTCTTGCCAGTGTTTTAGTAAACACATAATCAAGAAGGAACTAAAAGTTCCTCTTGAGTTTGGTTAGTAAACATTCATTAGCACAAAATCAAAACAACAGGCGTATTCTGTAATAATCCCTATATCGTTAACACATTTCAGGTCTGTAAATACTTCACAATCCAGATTCACTCAAATATTTTCTTAACGATACTTGCTACTATATCCCTATATTTTCAAAGGGTTACATGGGGATTGGGCCAGCTGACCTATACTCATGAGAATACAAACTTGATCAGCTGATGAAAAATGTATGCCTTTAAATTTAGATATAGCTCCTTGGCAATATTTAATGTTTTGCAAGTAAAACCAACAGTATTTTTTTTATATACAGCAGGTTACAATAAATCAAGGTTTCCTGATGGAAATGCATTTGCTAATAGACAAAGTCACTGAAATCAGGAGTTTGAGGAAAGGAGAGTTACTGTGGGATTATGGGAATTTAAGTAAAGGACGGACCAGGGTCTCTTGAATCAGTGTTTCTGAACCTTTTAAGTAGCAAGTACCTGCTAACTTCTGAAAATTTTAATAAGTACCCCAACACACAATTTTCCGTGGGATTTTATATTTAAAGACTAATGTGAGCCATGTGTTGGAAGAAGGGCTGAATATATAAGGCCGTGATATGACAGATGTCAGATCTAGTGTGGGCAGAGTTACCACCTTTACACCAGGGGTGCACAACTCAAGTATGTACCTGGGCTAGAGGTGATGTTGGCCAAAGCTAGGAGGCTTTGAGTGGCATGCCAATGCTGGGGAATATAAAGTGCCACTCCAAATTTTTTGCCATAGATTTGAGAGGAGGAAGGGGTGAGAGAGAGAAAGATAGGGAAGGAGGGCAAGAGAGAGAGACAGGAAAAGAGGGTAACTGGTAAAATCTGGGGCTTCATAGCTGTCAATTTCACTGTTCAGCTAGAACAGTGAAATTGACAAGTTTTCTGGGCACTGGCCTTTGAGTGAGGGGGAGCGGGGCCTTCTGTGCTGGCTGGGACCCAGGGATGTAGGCAGGCAGCTGCTGCCCGTCTTCAAGCTGGAGGCTTTCCCAGCTCGCGAGATGCAGGAGGCTGCCACTGGGCTCCCACCTGGGAGCTGGGACCCAGCGGGAAGTGGGGGACTGCTGCCCGCCTCCCTCAGAAGATAGTGGCTACAGCCTGCCTCCCAGTTGGGAGCGTGACCGCTTGCTTCCCAGCTGGGAGCTATGACTAGGCAGGAAGCAGTGGGCTGCCACCCGCCTTCCTCAGAAGCTGGTGGCTGCAGCCCACCTCCCAGCTGGGAGCTGTGACTGGGTGGGAAGCCGGGGGCTGCTGCCCAGCTTCCCCAGAAGTGGGCTGCTGCCCCCCACCTCAAGGATACGCGTACCGCAGGTTGAGAAACTGTGTCTTGAATGACTTTAATCTGTCCCTAGAGCTGCAGGGAGATCTCTGGATCTAGACTGTGCAGCATATCTGGAGCTGCTGTTGTAGGGAGGCAAGGAGATGGTGATGGTGTGAGTGGGGCCAAAGGAGAATCAGCGCTAACATTAATTACTATGTATGCAATCTACTAGTAACTCTAAAAGACCAGTGATAGGAGCAGCAGTGGCAACACTGATATTCAAACTCATCCAGAGGCTGAAGCTCTGCAGTAAAGTAATTATTTGTTTTAAAGAAACATGTATTTTGGGCCCTGACTCTTATCTTACATATACCCATTTTACACCAGCATAACTCCACTGACTTCCTTGCACTTGCTTCTAATTTATATTTATGCATCCAGTCCCATTGCTAACAGCAGGCATTTTCAGTCCCAAAATGCCCACTTTGCTTTATGTGACCCAAGATTTCTCTCATCCTCCTCTTTCATGCAGACATCAGAACTTAGTGTCCAGGTTCTGTAAGATAGCCTCTGTAACAAGAGAGGCTAAGCATTGTAAACTGCCCTCCAGATGTCAAGCTGGTCACTGTTCCATCAGATGAATTATTGTCTGAAATGCTGCCCTACAGTCACAGCATGGACAAGAAACCAGGCCAAGCCAGAGCTCAGTTGCAGCAATTCTGGATGAACCAGAGAGTTGAGCCTGGTCCAGGGTTTACAATCAATTGGACAAAGAGGCAGGTAAAGGGCCAGCAGTACTCTTACCAAGAGTACATGAGCTGCCATATCAAAGGGGTGTTGAGAAATCAGTCATGGGTGTCACACCCCAGTTGTCAGGAATGAGGTTTCTTCCCTGATTATGAGCAGACCGTCGAGTTGGTGCTACATATTGTTTCCTATGTGAAAATGGGTCAGTCAGCCAGCCAGAGATGTATTAGGTTAATTTAATCCATCATCTACCATAGACTTAATAGTAATGGCATCTTGTCGAAGTTCTGGTGGAGCTATGTGCACTAGCACATACAAACTGGAGGTTGGTGTATAATTCAAGCAGCCACTAATATTCCAAGTGGCCAAATTCAGTTCTGTGTTGACACGCTGGGCATGACAGCTATGCCCCCAGACCAAACAGCAATATTTAGCTGGAGCAAACATCGTGGCCAATACAGATGTGTGGAGGACCAAAGGTCTGCTCCCAAGCAGGTTCCCAATAGTTTTCATATCAAAGCAGTAGAGGAGGAGAACTTCCTTTTCAGGTGTTCCAGCTGAGGCTGGTATGTCAAGTTTTATTCCCAAGTATGTGACAACTGGTTGGAATGGCAGTAACCATCCCTGTACACAGATCGAGATGAGTCAACTGGTAAGGTGACTGTTTAGATGGAAAGTAGTTCCGACTGTTTTGGTTTCATTAAGAATTAATCTCCACTGCTGGAAAAAAGTGGTCAAAATGCCCATGTCTTGACTGAGATTCCCTTCAATCCTTTGGAAATTGTTTTTAGCATCAGCAATACAGATGGCATCAGCATACACATACTTGGCCTGTATTTCAGGAAGGTCACAAGTGTATATGTTGAACAAAATCAGAGACAAAATTGACCCTTGTGGAAGGCCATTGTGGAGACATTTAAGACAACTGATTTTATCCCCAACGTGCAAGATGAAGCTTTGGTTACTAATGATTTCTTGGATGAGCTGCAGTATCGGTTTAGAAAGAATATCTTGCAGCAGCTTGGCAATCAGCTTGATGTGCCACACAGCATAGTAGGCTGCCAGCAGATCAATAAAGACTGCACCAACTTTTCTGTGTTGTCTATGTGTTGCATCGGACATAGTACCTGATTTTGGGTGCATCATCCCCTCCTGAATCCAGCCTGAATGCAAGGCAGCTGATGATTGACTACCTCATTAATCACATCAGGATTAGTCTTTCCATCACCTTGTAGGTAACATTCAGCAGAGAAACCAGTCAGTAGGTCTTTGGTTCTGTCACTGGTTTCCCTGGCTTGGGAAAATAGCTATGATCTTTGCTCTGTACCAGATTTCTGGGATGCAGCCATCCTGTGTATAACAATTCAGAAATTGAAGCAGCCAGCTTTTGGTGACTGGCCCAAAGTGAGAGATGGACTCATTGTGGACGTTATCTAGACCAGGAGCCTTGTTAGGCTACACTTGATGAATAGCTAAGTCAAGCTCTTTATTAATAAAAGGAGCCATCAGGTTTGTGTCCACACTCCAAGCCTGCCATCTCTCAGCAACAACCATTTTAACTGCATGACTGAAAACTATCTTGATTAGGAGCTCTGCCATTAGCCACCAGTTGCGATGTGATGGATTTTGCTGTGAATAGGTCTTCTCTCTCTTGCCCAAACTAGAATATCCACTCAACTGATATTATCCACCAATTAACCATAGAACTCAAAGCATACATCTTGATTCAGGAAACACAATCTACTACTGATGCTCAACTATCAATTCCTGGCTTTGCTGTTGTATCTCACCTCTATCATAGGCAGTACAGGATGACATCCTATGTCTGAGAAGGAATTCCAGCTTCAATCGCATCATCAGGTCCAAATATTGTTATCAAAAGGGTAAAGTGAAGGACCTGACTCTTACCAATGTCTACAAACTTCCATCTGTCAAGCGACCAATTCCTGTCTGACCAATCTACTCAGGACCTTCAGCCTACTCAGGCAATTTTAATTTGCACCAAGCCCACTGGGGGGACACTGATGATGATGATGTAGATGGAGTAAGGCTAGAGGAGTGGGCCATCAATAGTCAACCTGCAACTTAAAGCCAATTGCGATGAAGATTTTGTGTGGTTCATTAGAAGTTGCACTCTAACAACCAGCCATCAGAAACTATCAACCTGTGCCAGATTTAAAACACCCTGTCTGTATCCTGTTATCAATCACTGGATGTTTCCAGACCCCATTATAAACCACTTTTGGCTAAATAAATTACCTCAAGCTTTGCTCAAGCAGGCTGAATCTATTTCCCATCAATTGTTAATGAAGACTGTGACTGATGGTAATACCTGGACATCTGGTTTATAATTTTATATTGAACTTTTGAACTTTTATATAATTTTTCTATGAATAGTTCACATAAGGATGCTGTATCACTCATATTAGCAAGGTAATTGGCCTAAAGGACTTTCCTAAATGGGGCAATATAGAGAGGGGTTATATACAATAGATTGTAGATCATTCTTATATAATTGTACATATGCAATTGCACTCACAAAAATGCACTCAGAATTTGCATGGGCAATCATCATTTTTGAACACACATACGTTTAGACGTATAATGGTGTTTACTATAAACTAAGATTAAAAATAATGTAAAATACAATCCAAATGATCAGAATTTACTTTACATTATCATTTTTAATCTAGTATGTAACGCTAAATATGAAGTGCAGGAATTTAAGAAGAAAAATGTTCTTGATAATAGATGTACAACTTCTACTTCATCAAATAGTAGGGTTCTTCCCTTTAATTTTATTTTTAGAATAGCTTTAGCTTGTTCTCCAATTTCTTTATTCTATTATGTAAATCTACAAACTGGTTTTTAAGGAAGGAGGCTGACAGAACAGAACGTTACTGATGCATCTGGTGAGGGTTTAACTAAGTCAGTATGAAAGTTTAACTCAAGTGAGTGTCTGTGGTCCTAATAAAAGGGAGCGTTGGCAGATGCATGAGCCTAGTTACTGAAGACCCTCCTCTAAAGCAAAAGCATTTCCAAAACCTTAACAACTCACATTAGTCTTCTGCTTGTAGAAGTGATTCTACAGGTGCACTGCAATATATATGGGCATATATAGAGCATCATGAACATAAGGAACTGCGAGGAAGTTAAGGAGGGTAATTGATGAAGGATGAGAGCACTAAGCTGTGCTCATCTAAACTGTCCTCACTTTTTATATAGCATATAAACTAGCTGTATACCACCTAGAAACGTCTATAGGTTCAAACCATCCCCTCAGCCATGCATCTTAGTGAAAACAGCTTCTCAGTAGCAGCCTATGGTAGATGATTAAGAAGATAAGGAAATCGGCTGAATATGTGTGACATTTTCAAATATCATTAACTTACTTATTTCTAAATGGTAATCTCCGAGAGATGTCAAAAGACATTATTGCTTGCAGTGGGCTATGTACAGACCAGGTTTCAATATTTAAAACATAGACATCTTTTGTTATCAGCATTTAGAAAGGGGGAAAAAAATCTCCTCCACATTCAAATAAGTTAAACAATCAGCTGAAAAAAATGTTAGTCATTTTTCTTTAAAAAAAAATTAAAAAATTGTTTCTAGGCTGAGACTAGTATGGGAAACTTCAGCCAAAAAGGTAATTTTCTGATAATCAAAAAATGGGATTTAGAAGAGAAGTGCCATCTCATCATTAGCCATTGTGTCACTACCTCGATCTTCTAACATCTGGAAACTCTGTATTTCAAATGCCTGAAGTGACTCAGACTAAATATGTCATAGTTACTGTAGCTGTATTATTTGTCTTGTAATACGCATACTATTAAACAAGCAGCAAGTGCAACATGACTGAGATAATTTAGTTTTAAATACGCAACCTTACATTTGTTTTAGCATAGTATTTTGAATTTACTAGAATAAAGGTTAAGATAATACTCAGCTGTTGTGGACATGATCAGACTTACATGAGCAGAGTTCCCTGATAATTGTGAGAAACTGAAATCTTCCTTTTTTGTTAGGTGGAAGAACACAGACAACTGAAAGTCCAGCACACTGTGCTTACAAAAGCTTTCTACTGACTTGGCAAGCTCAGTCTATACCTATATATTTCAAACCTCTCATAGCTCTAATAGCACTAGGAGGAGATTACAATGAGCTATTATTCATTAACATTTTATTATACCATTATTGCATATAGATGCCACTGCTTTTGCCTCATTGCCCAGCTTTATTGCATAAGATGAATCAAAGCATTAAGAAATGCCAAACAGAGCAGAAAATAACAGATGCCTTAAATTAATGTGTGCAGCAACGTACAATATCCTTCCAATAAGATGTAAATAATCTCTCAATTATGAGACTCCTACTTTAGTTTATCACAACATAAAATGTTATAAAATTAGTGGTGTGCTGTGTACATTAATGGCTCATCCTTTTTTCCTTGGAGGGCTTTTCTTAGAAAATGTTAAAAATATTGAGGGCAATTAAGAGGACTAGAGTAAAACTTCCCCTCAGTGGGAAAAATATGATGTCAGGTATATGTTTCCTAATCATATTTCAGAGGAAAAACTTGTGAATCACTTACTATTTATAACTCACAGTAATCTTGAAAGTTTTATTAGCTATTGGGCCATTGACTCTACCTATGAAAAGGAAAGTAATTGCACCATCCATAATCTTCTTATGCTTCACTCTCAAATGAATCTTTTACAATATATTTTAAGTCAATATTACTGCTTAACACACAGCTTTCTAGACACTGCTCTTAACTCTGTATTGCACTAAAAAGAGAACCATGTTCTCTCTTATCCTCTATGTCTTTATAAAGGAAACTTAAACAGAACCTTTGAGGATCTGACAGATCTGGTTTGTATACTAGAAGAACCAAAACACCAATGATCCCACCAATTGCTCTGACCCCTGGTTAGTACTTACAAGATTATGAAAAGAGCTTTCAAAACAAGGAGGCTAATAGCTTCATATTTCCTTGCTACCGCACTGCTTAAAAACCATTCATGAGTAGAAAGAAAACACTGGTTGAGAAATTTGCTTAGATTATGTTAAAAACCACAATTATGAAAAAAATTCCTAACTCACTTTTCCCAGAAGAAGCTGTAAATAACCACATCCTCCTCACTTAAGGGAAGATGTTAGCAGCATGTGGGCTTTTAGCCAGTTTGCTCACCTTTATTTAATTATTTTGAATATTTTCTCAATCTTTACTCCTCCTATAACTGGTTTATTCATAATGTGACATACAGAAATGCAGTTTGTTTGCTTTCTACTCCTTTCTCATTGCAGGTCAGCCAGTCTGAGGAGTGCCCTGATGGCTTGGAACTTAAATTATTACAAATAAGAACTCAGAAGAAAATAACCACTTAATTTTTTGCACCAGGAATTTACATTCAAAGCTTTATAATGTGTCACTTACCACCCATGGTTTGTCACAAAAATTATAGATTGACTCTAGCGAGTTGACACTGGGGATGCCAGCATAATGCATTCCAATGATTAAATTACGGAAATCTTCATTCTCAGCCATGCTGAATGAATGCTGTCGAACAAGAACAAAATCCGGTTTGAATGACCTAAACAGAAAAGGATATATAAATATTAAGCAATGATCAAGTTACTTTTTCTGATTAAAAAGAATCTTAAAAGAGAAAATTGTATGAACTGTAGGATAGCGGTAGATGAATTAAAACAGCTTTTACAAGAGAGGAAATAAGTTGAAATTGAGAAATAAAATATTGTTATTGGTTGAAGTACAAAACCAGGTGAACACGTTATTTTTGAGCTATTGCTTTGTTGCATCTCTATTCAGTTTCTGCAGTTTCCTGCTGCTAGAGAAGTCATGTGGAACTCTTTGTCAGAGGATGTTGAAGGCCAAGACTATGACAAGGTTTAAAAAAGAACTAGATTAAGTTCATGGAGGATGGGTCCATCAATGACTATTAATCAGCATGGACAGGGATGCAAAACCATGCTCTGAAGCGTCCCAAGCCTCCGTTTGCCAGAAGCTGGGAATGGGCAACAGGGGATGGATCACCTGTTCTGTTCATTCCCTCTGAAGCACCTGGCATTAGCCACTGTTGGAAGGGAGGATACTGGGCTAGATGAACCATTGGTCTGACCCAGTGTGGCTGTTCTTATGACTACCAACGGTATAATATCTTTGTGTTAAGGATACAACCTATAGAAGAATTTCAGGCTACATCTATGGTAACAAGCTAGGGTGTGACTTCCCTGCTTGCATATACATACTCTGACTAGCTCCCATTGACCTAGCGCCCATATAAATAGTAGTGTAGCCATGGTAGCACGGGCAGCAACAGCAGAGGCATAGCTTAGCCATGCTGAGCACACTCCCACGAGCCTCCACTGCTGCGACTTGTGCTACTACAGCTGCACTGGTATTTATATTCATGCCAGACCGATAACAGCAGACAAGAGACTGCAGACGTAAGCAGGGAGTCATACCCTTAGCTCGCAGAGTAGACAGCCTCAGACAAGAGTCCAGCTGGCTTTCTTACAGATTTAAATACTTATGCTAGATACTCCCTTCAGATGCACAGCAGTACATAGACACTTCACTCTGAAAAAAAGTTTCTGTTTATAAAATCCATTAGCGTAATTTCTTAGTATATAGTGCTGTCCCATTAATTAGCGGGAATAGATACCAAGGCCTTGCCAGTTGGCTTCCCACTGGAAGAGAAATCAGTGATGCTAATTCTGAGTATTTTCTTATTGAAATGTGTTTTATTTACACTAGTTCTTGAACAAAGATGGTCAAACAGTACTCAGGCAAACTCCTTTTTCAGAAATCTCAGATGAAACACCAATGCTTGGTTCCCTGGGAGCAACTCTGTCTTAAAAATTGATCATAGTTAGAGAAATTAAGATAAAGACAAAAACTCTACTGCCGCTTGTAACAGCTCCCACAAAAAGAACTAGAATTACTTCACAAAGCTGATGACAGTACAGCTTTTCTTCAAAAGCCTAAACAGTGCTTTCATGCTAAGAAAAATGACTTGTAAAATTATGTGTAACTGAGCCATCTGAAGGTTCCCACCATAACAAAGAAATCCTGCAGGTTAATAGGCAAAGTGCTATAAATCACCATAGGGTATCCTCTTTTGGCTTGGGAAGGGCCACTTGTAGTAGAAAGTCGATGAGGAGTAGAGGCTGCAGTGGCAGAAAGAAAATTGTAATTTCCTGTGTAGCAGGGAGGAAAGGAAGAGTAAATGGGGCCAGGGTTACCCCAACCCAGTGTTAGCTTAAGAGGGGATATAGCAAAGCTGCTAACACTTCCCCACAGTGGGATCATTCTCAGAGCTCCAAGGTAGCCCCTTTGGAAGTTAAAGCTGTTCCATTCCACGTCAGAAGCCCTGAGAGAGGGTATGAATGGTAATGTATCCTGCCCTTGTTTAGGCCAAATCCTAATTTAGATTTCAAGGTTGTTCATAAGCACCAGAGATGTACTTTATACCTCCCAGTACCCGCTTTAGTGAACATGGCCCATTTATGATATACTATGGTGCATTATATATACACATGGTATTTGCTGTATTCTAGCTTCTCTTTTTACCCTTTGTATTCCAGAGATGCATAATTTTAGACAAACTTTAGAAGTTAAAGAAATTCATGACTTTCCTTCCAAATAAAATTCCATAAGCAATGTCCTAACGTTCAGCTTTAAAAATATGTGGGCAGTATTACTAAATAATTTCAATATGTATTTTATATAAATCACTCCCATGTCAATCAAGCAGAATTAGATATTTTAATGTGTTTGCTTTATTCCTTTTAACTGAAACTAACTGCTAATGATAAATCCATTTTAGCACAACGGGGGCCTAATTTATCATGAATCAGCTGTCTTTGAAAAGCAGGAAGTTTGGTCAACATTAAATTCAAGCCTGTACAAATATTAAAATACCTTTAAATAAAACAACAAATGTTTGTCAAACATCCTACAGGAAGAATTTAACACCAAGACAAAGTGGCAAATGATGCCAGAAAATATTTTCATAATTTGGAAAACAAGTCTGACCACAAAAATGTAGTTTTATCATAATGAAAGGAAGTGTTTCTTGTCACCCCTGCATCCTTTAGGCTGAGAGTCACCACATTTCACAGAAGATAAAATACAGTGGGTCAGATTCTGATCTCATTTACACAGATGTAACCTCAGAGTAACTCCAACACTAAGCAGTGTAAATAAGATCAGAGTTTATTCACTAAATACCATCAGTAAAATAGGGCATTGCAGGAAGTACCCTGCAGAAAGGCCCACTGCCGGGCAGTAAGGGGGAAGAAGAAGGGGGCAATTACCCAGGGCCCCAGCAATTTAAAAAGGCCCAGGCCCAGGCCTCTTCCGCCCATGGCTCTGCCCACACTCCACCCCAGGCCCCGCTGCTCTTCCCCTGCCGCTCGGCCTCCCCGCTATCGCTCACTGCTTGTGTCCCTCCACTCTTGCCCCAGTTGCCCCCCTGCTGCTGCTCGTCATGTCCCTTTTCCTGCCCCCTCCTGTCCCCTGCTCAGCACCCCGGCTGTTGCTTGCCACCTGGGGGAAGGAGGAGTGTGGAAGAGAGGGACCAAGCGGAGCGAACCATGGATGCAGTGGCGAAAGGGCCATGCAGGGAAGGGGCGGGGCCTGGGTCGAGCAGGGGCAGGGCCTGGAGTGGAGAGGAGGTGGACTGTGGGCAAGACCGTGGGCAGAAGAGGCGGGAGGGGACTATTCTGCCTGGGGGCCTAGAATTGCTGTCTGTTGGCCTGAGAGCAGCTCACAAATTTCCTGGATTATCACCCAAGACGACTTTCCCATCAAACTTTGTGTAATTTCTTTAGAAGCTTTTAAAGTCCAATTCTGTTCTGAAAAGTGATTATATAAAATCCCCTCCCCCCCATTTTACCCAGCAGATCTTCTCCCTGTGCATATTCAGTCACATCTGCTGACCCGAGTGACAAAATAAGTATTTACTACTTTTTACTCCTGCTTTGCCTGCAAAGCCAACAGAATTAAGGGGGAGTGAACTTGATCCTGTTGCTCCCTGTGCATCATCAACAGAACTGCTTACTAAATTCTAATCAATTCCACCTGTGCAAGCAACCTGACAGCAACAGGTCTGCACAGGTGTCTTCGGAGTAAGCCTGCAGTGACAATGAGGTTGCACAGGTGTGACTGATGGCCTCATTTGATCTGCTGAATGTTTATTACCAACAATGACAAGAAAAAAAGAACCCAGCATGATGCAGTATTGCCAGTGCAAATAATTGCATCACAAGTTTTGCAATATGTTGTGTTTTCCTTAAAGTCACAAACCATGGAGTCACATGATACTCAGCTTTCATTTTAAAATAAAAGGTTATTTCTAGCAGTCCTGGTGGCAGAGAAAAGCTTGAAAACATGAATACCAAGGGCTCAGCACCTAGAAGGCAACAAATAAATAATATCTTAAAATCTCATGATATTTTGAGGCCTGACTCAGAATAGTTGAGCACTTGGAATGACAGTACTGTTGACACACTAGGCTAAAGATGCGGGGCTGACTGAAAACACCCATTATGTTATTTTTACAGTTGCTTTTAAGAACAGAACCACATTTAACCACATCTCATATGTTTCTTCCTTTGCCTTCTCCCATCTGGGAGCTAGAAGGGAGAAAGGGGACTGCTCCTGTAGTAAAATAGTCGTCATGGGGTTACCTGGATTATTCAGAATATTAAGGGATTGAGACATGCTCCACTCTTCCTCCTACCTATTTGTCAGTGGGCTCTCCCAGCCTCGTCCTCCCCCACCACACATTTTGTGGTTTATCTGAATAAAGCAGCAAGTGCCCTATGATTACAGTGTTATTTTGTTGCACTGAGTAGTCCCTTTACAAAAGGTTTGTTCCCTCTCCCCTCTTTGGGATCCAGGTTAAAGCAGCTGCTGTTCTGTCCCTCTGGGAAGGCCTCCAGTGGAGTGCTGACAGAGATCTTCTCTCCATTCCCCTGAAGCCACGCTGCACAGGCCGGATTAGCACTCCCACGCAGCATGTGAGGGGAGCCAAGTGCTGGCTCCCCTTGCACAGCCTGAGGGAGACCCAAGCAAGAATACTGCTCCTGTGATACATGCAGAACAGGAGGCAGAGCTCCATGGTCAGGAAGCGATGGGGACATGCCTTGCTCTCCAGCCAGGTTTTGTGGGTCCTCAAAACACTAGGGAGAGAAACAATGAGGAACACTGTTCCCAGAGAACACTTCATAGGAGCCCTCCCTTTGCTTCCAGAAGTCCCTTTGCACTATCCCTTACTTTGACCCCTCTGAACAGGAGACTTTAGAAAGCTCTGTCATGTCATGAAAATAATCAAGCGCCACCCTTCCTTTTTGACAGCTTCCATGAAAAAATAGACTGAAGAATTCACAGTTCAGGGAAGCACAGCATATGCTGTCCAAAGCGCTGTTGGAAGCACAGTATACTGCCAACTGAATCTTTAGGAGAGGTGGGCAAAAATAAATACAAAAAATAGATGTTAAGAACCAGAGTAGAACCAAACCTCTGTCAGATTCTGAAATATTCCAGTGAGGTTTTTCCACTTCCATTTCCCAGCTAGACAGGAAGTGATGAAACACTGTGAGACAGCCTGCTCATATAGCTCATCCAGCTGGGGATGGAAACAGAACTAAACTTATCTATTCTCAGCAAATTTTCTGTCTGATTTTGAGGAAGGAATCACAAGGCTTGGATTAGAATGTCTAGAAGCTGAAATGGTGGAATCTGGACCCAGATGTTTTAAAGATTAGGGGATATCTGGCCTGGTTTTGGCCTGGTCCTTTTCAAGATAAGGGCTATTAGCATAATTCAGATCTTGACTGGGGGTCTGATTTCACACATCCCAAATTATTTAGAACCATTGGCTTTCCTTTGTATCTACTCCTAGTTCTGATCATTCAGGTAAGCATCTGAATTTCTGGATGTTTATTTTAAACTAAACCCAATGAAATCTTCCATTCATCACTACTCTTTAGTAAATTAAGCAACTGAAACCTTGAAATTTAAGTACTCGCAGTGCTGGAGGTGAAGGGAAGCAGATGACTTAGAATCATAATATTCAGTTTAGAATCATAATATTCCTTATATTAAGTTCCTGTGACTGGTAGCGACAGATTCCCAACCACACTAAAATTTCACATCTAGAAAAACCAGTGACTATATTGAAGCAATAAATCTATTGTGAGCAATATAATACCACCCCGGATCAGGATGCAGAGAGTTGTGGGGCATCAAAGTATATTGTGAATTGGATGGTCTTCATTAGCTTTACAATCAGAAAGAGGAAATAAAGTTACATGAAGCTGACAGTAAATCAAGTACTCAATTTAGAAATACATGTTTTTATGCCACAAAAATATGCCCATAATAAATGCAGGCAATATCTTAAGGTTAGATTTGCAAAGCTGTTTAAAGTATTTGGCCCCCTGATTCCTGCTAAAAATCAGTGGGACCTGCACATCCAAATCTCTTAAGAAGATTTAATATTCCCAGTCTGAATGCAGCTGAACACTTGCGCTGGTTTCCAAGTATACTACATAATTTGGCAGGAGCAACATTACAAAGATTATGAGTTAAGTGAAATGGCACTGTAGACTAGATTACAAACTGGTAAATTAATGCCTTTTTTTACCAAGTTATCCAAAGGGTAATTGTAGAGTAGTTCTGAGAAGTGTGATCTAGGTTTCGGGGGAGAATGTCAAGTGCACTGAAGTGTGTGTCATGTAAGGAAATTCAATTTACTGGCACAGTATGGGTAAAAACACTTGAAGGATTAATGATCCTCCTCCTTTATTTTTGCAGAGCACCCAGGTCAAGGGACAGATTGCACCTTTATTTTATAAAATGGGGAAGACCACTGAGGGATTATACATCATCTCAGAGTTTACTGTGCATTTAGACAAAGGAAAAGAATAGGAAGTGTCGCTTTAAAATGTAAGCTCCCTGAATTGATCCTAGATGGAACTGACCTAAATCTTTCCTCCACTGCCTGCAGTGAAAGTCTCTGGTTCATGAGATTTCCAGGAAGGAATGTAAAATGTTTGTGCATTTTGATAAGAATCAGAATGAGTTACAGTTATGTTCTGTAATTGATACTGGATAGAAGATACAGAAAGACTACACATGACTGTTTATACACATAGAGAGGAGTGTGCACAACACTCTTCGCTGACACAAACCCTCCTAAGCCCCAAAGTCTCAATGTTTTTCCATTTTTTCCAGAATTTCTTTTTCTTTTTTGTGAAAATGAAAAGCAGATTTTGCATGTTTAAAAAAAATCTTTCTTGTACACCTACAACATTGAAAGTTTCTCTTTTGGGAAAATATATAAAAATGTATGATTTTGTCCAGAAAGTGACACTTTGCTTTGCAAAACTACACAAAAAGTTCCCTTTGGATCACACTAGCAAGTACTACTGAAACCTAAGTCTTCACATGTGAATATTCAGAAAGCAAAAACTACTAGTAAATCTCGTTGAGAATATTACAAGTGAAGCCCTTGCCCCACTGAAGTCATGGGAATTTTTGCCATTGACTTCAGTGGGACCAGGGTTTCACCCTGAAAGTGGAGTTCTTTCTGTGTCTATGTTGCAAGAAGTTGAGTCAGGGAAAATAATGGTATATGGTGCACATCCTGTTATCTGACCCATATACTAGAAGTGACTTAAATGAAGTTTCTTGTTAGCTGAACATTTAAAGAACTCTCTTCAGTGTACCTCTGCATTTGTAAAGGCTGCCATAAAAAGATGGAGAAAATTTGTTGTCTTTTAGATTAAATCTCAGGAAAAAATTCCTAAATCTTAAGACTAGTAGGACAATGGAACAGATGGCCTAGGGAAGTCATGGAAGCTCCCTGACCGGAGGTTTTCAAAAAGAGGCTGGATAGCCATCTGTCTTGGACAGTTTAGACACAACAAACCTGCATTTGGGCAGGGGATTAGACTAGATGGCCCTTGAGGTCCCCTTTTACCCTATGGTTCTAAATGATCTATACAGATCCAAATATATAATAGGCTTCAGACAGTGGAGTTTCAAAAAAAAGGGTGAGACATAGTCAACCAAAAGTCTGCCATAGGAGTAGCATGATTTTTCACTTATTTGTGATAAAGAATGTATGTGGAAACATATTATATGTTTTAATAAAATAAAAAAGGATAAACATATAGTAAAACGATCATTATTATTTTCAGTGCAGTAATTCCTATGGCCGAACAGGAGCTTTTCAGACCCACAAGATGACTCATTCTCTTTCCAAAAGACTTCCAATTGAAAAAGCTTGCTCCAGAGGTGAGTGGGGAATTTATCCTAGATTTCAGTATGGCAATACTTTTTTCCTTTATGACACTATTTAAACTCCACAGGGAAAAATTCACAATAATACAGTGCTTATGACAGGTCAGTGATGTTTAATCACCCTCAAAACAGAAAGAAAATATTTATACAGATACATGGGCATGCACATATTACAATAAATGATCTGTTGTCATTTTGGCCCTGATCCATCCATCAGGCAGATGGGCCCCTGCACCCACGTGGAGTTCACTGCAATATAGTGTCAACAAATTTACAAATTGATCTATGGGTTTAAGAAGGAATGTTTAAAGAAAACTGAAAACAAATTAAAGCTTTCAATGCTAGGTAGTTCTAGTTCTACACTATCCTGGCAATTCTATTAGGTTGCCACACTCATAAAACTGGTAGTAATTTACTAAAGAGATCCTTTGTCAGCTCACTGTCATACATGTGTGTCACCACTAGGTTTCGTCAAACTGCCAGGTTGCTTGCTTTCTTAATGTTGGCCCCAGTGAATTTGAGGCATGCCTCATGAACCAGGATTCCCGGTAGCAGAGGTACCACATGTGGGCAAGCACAGCTACAGAGAAAAGTATCTCATCCTACTCCAGCATTTTACTAAGGAATTCCAGTTAATTTTTCCCTTCAAGGATTACACCTTCTTCTGCTTTATACAGGTGTGGCTTTTTTTTGTTTGATTGTTTTGTTTTTTTAAACTTACCTGACAACTTTGGTGCCATTACGGAATGCTTGGATGTCTACAGCGTAACTGCCCTCAGCATGGGCTATCAAGTTGATCTCTGAAAATTGTGCCTATGGAAAAAGACTCAGATAAGTCAACCTGCTTTTATTTTACTTACATTTTAACTAACTTCCTTCTCTTTACTTTAAACATTAGAGTTTAATTGTCAATGTTGTGCAGGAAGCATAACTACAGTGGAACCTCAAAGATACGAACATCTTGGGGAATGGAGGTTGTTCATAACTCCAAAATGTTTGTAACTCTGAACAGAACATGATGGTACAGTATTCTGCAGTCAGTGTCTTCCAGCTGAGGCTGGGAGAGATCTCTGCAAAGGTGGCACCTGGCAGTACTGCCTGGTTTCCAAGCAGCTCTCTGCCCTATTCCTGTTTCTTGCCTTTGGGCTGAACTGGGGGGAGGGAGGGAGCCCCCATCCTTGGCACTACAAGCCCCAGACCTCAGCTGCCTACAATGTGTCTCCATGTGGATACTGCTTGTGTGACATGAATTACAGGATTGGACCTATGTCTGAACTACATTTTAGGTCCAGATAACATGCCTCCTTTTCCCCTACCGCTCAACACTCCTGCCAATCTCTGCAAGACTTTCCATGCTTCCAAATTAAAAATGTGGGTCAGATCCTCACTTGGCATAAAACAATGTAGTTACATTCAACTCAGTAGAGCTATGTTGGATTTACATTAGCTAAGGACCTGGCTCATGATGTTTTGTTCTCTCAGGGCCTTATTAAAAATTCTAGAAACAAAACAATCCCTTTTAAGTGAAAAAAAGTCTGAAAATATTCATGGCTACATTCCCTTTCATAAACAGTCACTGAGAGCACCCAAAGAACCTGTTTATTGCCCTTTTCAGAAATCCAGTTCAATTGAAATCTGTATAAATCTTCTAAGGCTCTCAAAATATATGGATTTATCCTATCTATGTTTTAAAAATAAATGCTAAAACTGAACTGGAGTACATGTACATTTTTAAATTAAGAAGGTAACAGAGTGAATCAGAGAATGCCAACATTCAGTCTCGCACTTGTCCTTTGGAAAATCACTTGTCTCTATTTAGCCACTTCTGATCATTTCATATTTTTACCCCTATGCAAACCTATGGGGATACTCTAGTAAGAGCTGTGTTAAAATGAAAATAAATACTTGAAAATTGTATTGCAGTTTTGTGAGGTTGCATCCCAGGGCCATAGCAAGTGTTGGGATGATCAAGCACAGCAGTGAAGAAACCAGAACCATGACACTGGAATATAACGTGCCTTGCCACCACCACAAGGACATTAGAACAAACAGTTAATGGAGTGGGGCACTTAAAGGTGCTCCCTTAAAGAACCCCTCCATTAAATAACTTTGATCTTGCCACAGTCATAACTCACAACAAAATTTCACAGTAGCAACATTTTCATGAAGCTTGTGCCATTGCTTAAGAAATGCCATAAATGAAGAGCTAGCAAATTCACATGCTATTTAATACACTTCAACTCTCTGAATTTTCAAGGGACTATATAGAAAATGATAAATAAATATTTAATCTCTAGAGTAAATAGTTGAGTTACCTGTTCAACTTTTATGTCATATTCCCCATGGATCTTTTTCCCACGAAAACACTTGACCCTGGAAAAAGAAAAATGTCACTAAGTTATGTACAGTAATTCATTCACTGGCTTCATTAGTGCACTTCAGAAAGGACATGTAACAGTAATCAATAACCAAGTTTAGTTTTCGTATGATCTTCTGTGTATTATAAATATATATACATAATAAATTATTATACATTGATCTATTTTACATACCCATATCCTCCCACCAGCATCTCTTCTCTTTCCTTCCAAGCATGCTACTTAGGAAAATCAGTAAGCTGCTACCACAAGAGGTATCCCCAATGTTGTTGTTATAACACACATCAATCCATATATAATTATAATTATAAAATGGTTACTGATAACAAGATGTAATCCTGCTTCCATTAAAGACAAGGGCAAAATCCCATTAACTTTTATGCAAACAGGGCCCTACAATGAATCACGTCAATCTGTATGTTCTTAGTTTATTCAGAAGCCTGTTATAGGGCAAACTCTGCAAAATCTTGCTCAAAAAGTCAAATAGATGTGATCTGCCTTTTAAATGAACTTTCAGTGATGACACTAGATGTGGCAGTAAATGAATATCTGGGTGACCAACTTACAACACTATCATGTCAACCTACCAGACCTCAAATATAGTCCCTTAGAGACAAATGAAGACTAACACATTTTGACACTATATTTGTCGTTTGACTGCTTAGCTTTGCTTTTTCTATCAGATATTTTTGGAGGAGAATTGTACTTCAAATTGGCCTCCTAAATGGTCATTGTATTAAGAAGTATTAATTTTATATCTTAAATAGTCTGTGTAGTTATTTCAAAAGCTTTATGCCTTGGATTCTTATTAGAATTTCATATTCATAGCTCAAAGTAAGATAAGCAAAGGCATATACCAGCACTATAAAACTGTTTCATCTTCTTCTGACATCAATGTCTTGTTCTGACACCATTGTTGCCCTTCTGCTGTGCAGGAGTTGTCTAGAGCCTTGCAGGCTGGTTTTTAGTAAAGGAGAAATCGGAAAGACAGACTTTGGGCATATTCCAAATATAATTTGCTTTATTTACATATGCCAGTCCTGAAATGAGATGGTCAAATAGCAATGAGTTCCTAGAGGCATTTCAGCTCAACACCAATCATTTGGTTCTCAAGGAGCAACTCTGCCTCAAGAACTGACTCTAATCAGAGATCAAACTCTTCTGCTGGTCAAGCAGTTCCTTCTCTCCTCAAGCTTACCTCTACACAAAACCGCTGCATAACCCGAAACTACCACCACCATTGAGTGTCTTCCCAAGAGTCAAAACTTGCTTGCACAATAAGAACTTGGGACACAATGTACAACTGGGACACCTGCCACAATAATACTTATTATATTACACTAAAAATCTTTCTTCGTGAGAACAAACAATTGTTAAATGGATTTTGTACAGCAAAACAACTAATCAAGTAACCTTGGCCCAATTCTTCTCCCACTGAAGTAACTGAAATTTAACCACTGACTCCAGCAGAATCAGGGCCCTAGTAATTAACTGACAATATAGTCTTTGACTACCATATTTCCCAAGAATCTATTAGCAGTGAAAGATGATAGCTGACAAAGTAAAGGACAGACAAAGTGAATTTTCATACTGCTATGGCCTTCAGAAAAAAATTATGCTGCAATTTGTTCAGTAAATATAACTGGCAAGTAGAGAACAAGAAACACCAGATTTGCAATGAAAATCTATTAGTGAGAATTGTTTACATTGTCTTCTTGTAATAAAGACAGATACTATAATAGATTTCAGTTTCACTGCGTTGCCTACAGTAGGTGCAATTTGAGTAGACATGGAATTATGTAGTTCATTTTTGCCAATGATTTACAAAGAAATTAAATATACAGAATTTATTAACTAATGTTATTAACTAAAACAATTTACTATTAACCACGAGTATTCATTTTCATTCTGTTCTGAAATACCATATGATTACTGTGTAATTGATCTCTGAATTAACCAAATACATGGCATACATCACTACATCTTTTGCATGTTAAAGGAGAACTGTCAACTTAATTATTTTTAATTGACTATCTTAAATAATCCATTTTCCACATTTTATAAACAGTGTGTACTAAAATTATTCTTTTAATTTTCCTTTAAAATACTGTATAATGGGCTATTATTTATGAAAGTCTTCTCATCAAGGGAGAAACTGACTGAACAGCTAAAGAGGGAAAGTGGTGGAGATGACTTCACACAAAGTGCTGTCAAATGCACAAAGTAAAAATTCTGAAAGATAGATACATTTTTGCTAACTTCTTTCATTTACATAATGTTAGATGTACTTCTAACTATGGAAGATACAAAATATTCAAGCCAAAATATAACTTTTGTGTTGACAGTCTCACTTTAATATAAATATTCAACCAGTGGGAAACACTTTGACAATCAGAATGCAGGGACGGAATATTCCCTAATTAGCATACAGCAGATATAAGCAAGCTTTACAAGATAAACTATTTTATATACACACAGTAAATATGTTCCATAATGGCAGATGTTTGAAGATGCTCAGAGGTTTGGAATGTTAGAATACAGTAAGTTCCAATGGAGATATTACAAACTCTGATTCAGCAAGGTACTTACAGATGTGCTAACTTTAAGTATGAATAGCCCCACTGAACTCAAGGAGATTACTCACATGCTTAAAAACTAACTGAACAGGGGCCACAGAGATCAGAGAGCAGGTAAGATGGTTAAAGATGCACAACAAGACAATTTATGACATGGATGTCATTTTGAAATTTTTTAGCCTAATGCATTGACATTATGTTGTGAAACATTTACTTGTGAGCTCCTGGTTGCATTCCGGGTCCATCAATTTCAAGTTTGAATATGCTTCATTGTCTTTTGCACTGCACACTGAATCAGCTACTTACCTCCCAAGACAATGCACCAAAGCTAATTCAGACCAGTTTAATGCAGCAGCAAAGCAAACTCATGTTGCCTCAGTGTACTGTATCATCAAGAAGATGACAGCAAAGCCAAGAAATCCATAAGGCATGGAAAAAACTATAAAAGGCACATATTGGAACAGCAGGCCTGATCTTCACAAATGCAGAGCATAGCCACAGGTGCACAGCTCCTCAGAAAAAGGCCTTAGGTGTACAACAATGGATAGCTTAATTGTTCAAACCAGTTCCCATTAGAAAATTAGTGACTTAACTTTCACAAAATGCTAACAGTCTAATCCCACTCCAAAGAATCCATCTGCAAAACTCCTGTTGATTTCATTAGGAGCAGGAAGAGGTGCTATTTTCTATTTTCATTACAGTAATGGATGAGGTAAATATGCTATGTGATATAGTGTAAAATGATTTTACTTTAAATAGAACTACGCTGGTTCCATAAATTAATGTTACAAGGAGGTTGCCTTTTGGCATGCTGAAAAATAAGTTTAAAATACTATTCAGCTTTATGAATAAGTTTCAAAAGACCATCTAAAGATATCTCCAGTCTCGCATTGCTTTTTTTAACAAATGCCAAGAACTGATTAATTCCATGGCTAAGGAAACGGAACTACAAGTTTGTAAAATAATTTTTTTTTAAGTTCATCCTTCAAAGAAACAGCAAGGAGCTATTTATCTCTCTAGCTGATTGGGATCTATTTTATATATTGGCACATGCACTACAACTCAATTAAGATGAAATACTGTCCGTTAGATTCATCTTCTCTTTTAAAACATCCTTTGGATGAGGCAATCATTAAACAACTGATCTCTGGCATGATTCACATTTCAACAAATGACTTCAGCTCTGAAAATAAACAGTAACAGTAAGCGCTAAGTGATGCCATCTGGAGCCTGACAACAAATGTTAAACATGATAGAACTGGAAATACTTAAAAGTGACTTAATTTCATAGTAGCATTAAAAGCTGCAACGTGCCATATACACACTCTCCACATTTTACTCTATGCTGCAAGAGTTTGCTATGAATTTCATTAAAGCATACATTATGGTCATAAATCCCTAGTATCAGATGACTAAACACTAGGCAATTTTTGATGTGTTAATTGGCTGTGCACTAGGACCCAATCCTAATTTAACTGTACCCCTCAATTCTCAGAAAAAGCAGTACTACCCTAACCTTAATTATTCCCAGCATACTAGCAGAAGACGTGCAGTCATGTCATTTATGACATTTATTAAATTTACATTCTTGTAGTAAAAAAGGGGGTGGGTGGCATTAGCTCATACTATGGTTAAGATGGATTATTTACAAAGTTTCACTTAAGTATAGTTGGAAATTCCCATAGGGTCTTAAATTTTTGACAATGAATGTGAATCCCTCCATTTCAGCTACTGAAACATTTCAGTGGAAGATAAGGGGAGTCCAAGGCTAGGATTTCTAGACAGGTATATTTAAGATAGTATTGTTAGCTGTCAGATTGAGAAAAGTTAACAAAACATACTTCAACAGAAGCAAATAAAAAATAGCAGCTCAGTGTTGATAATATAATGTGCAAGTGTATAGGGGAGAAAAATGATGAGTACTTTTTTCTTTCTCTATGAAATTCACTGTATAAACAGTTGCTTGCCAGAACCTAATGTACAGGAAACGGACAGGTATTAATATTAATGTCCTCTACTGACGTCAGCATCAGCACTTACATACAGGATCTTCTGAAAATGAACAAATATATTTACACATTTCATATTCTGGGTAAAATCTCACGCTTATTTAAAATCACACAACTCTGCAATATAGTTGTCAGCTGAATGTGAACTTAGTACTGGCTCCAGCTTTGGCAACAGCAATGAATGAAGTAGTGAAGATTTAAAAATATGCTGAATAAATGAGAGAGAGAAGGTGGGTGAGGTAACATCTTTTATTGAACCAACTTCTGTTTGTGAAAGAGACAAACCTGCGAGTTCACATAGAGCTCTTCTTCAGGTGAGCTCCATGTAAGCTCAAAAGCTTGTCTCTCTCACCAACAGAAGTTAATCTAATAAAAGATATTACCTCACCCATCTTGTCTCTCCAATTATCCTGGGACCAACATGACTACAACAACACTACAAACAAGAACTAAATAAATAACAAAGCCCTGCAATGTTTTCCTTTTAACACAGGATTATTGTATTGTATTATAATTTGTAATATTATAATTATAATAATAATTATAATACAAGAATATACATTTCTATAGCACCTTATCATATCACAAAGCATCCCCTATAAACAAAGAAAGCAAGTAAACTAGCCCTGATTACAACCCCAAAACTATGGTATTGAATAAAACAGGAGAATATCAAGGTTCTCTTTGGGGGCGGGGGACACAGTACTAAGATACATGTATTTTCCTGAGTCAATTTTGCAAGCCACAATATTCCAGTCTGCAGTAACACTCGCATCCTTATATTATCTAATTAATGCACTTGTTACATAATGATGAATGAGAAGGCATCACATATCAATGTTCAGACTTTAAAAATAATTTCAGACTGAAGTCTAAGTCGCAGAAGTCTTATATACTCTGTATTTTAACTTCTATTCCGCATAGAAAACAATAGATTTTTGGACATAAGTATAACTTTAAAAAAGATAAAACAACGAGAGTCCTGTAGCACCTTAAAGACTAACAAATTTCTGCAGGCATAAGCTTTTGTAGGCTGCAACCTACTTCAGATGCAGATGCGTCAGATGCAGTAGGTTTCAGCCCACGAAAGCTTATGCCTGCAGAAATTTGTTAGTCTTTAAGGTGCTACAGGACTCATTATTTTTGCTGCAAACAGACTAACACACCTACCCCTCTGGAACTTTTCACCATGGAAAGTTTAAAAAAAGATAGTTCAAAGATCCAATCCTGAAAACTTTATGCTCAAACTTAACATTGTGCATGTGAATAGTCCTTTTGAGTTCAAATGGGTCCATTTCCTTGCATAAAGTTAAGCATGTGTGCAAAGCAAAAATG
Source organism: Emydura macquarii macquarii (assembly GCF_026122565.2). Classification (NCBI taxonomy): domain Eukaryota; kingdom Metazoa; phylum Chordata; order Testudines; family Chelidae; genus Emydura; species Emydura macquarii. Next base: position 945,233 of record NW_027131105.1, on the reverse strand, counting down.
AACCCTAAAATGATATAAACTGTAATTAGGGTGAGATTTTTGTTGGACTACTTCTGCCCCCAAATGAAGACACTAGCCATTGACTTCAGTGGAGGAAAAGTTAAGCCAATGTTGAGTGCTTCAGAAAATTTGACCCTCTTCTTTCTTGTCTAATGTCTCATTGCTTCCTTGTACTCTCCTGTATTGGTCTGTCTGTACCCATTTGTTGTTTCTTGTCTTAGACTGTAAGCTCTTGTTGGGACAGGAGCTAAATTTGTTCTGTGATGGTATAGCGCCTAGCACAATGGGTCTTGTCCATGACGGGGGCATGTAGGTGCTATGATAATGTAAAAAAAAATAAATAAATAACAACAACAACAATAATAGCAGCACCTGCTACTGGTAGGCACTCCAGGTCATACTTTCTGTGCTTCTTTATTAACTTGTTCTAACTCTACATGCCTTCTTTTCAGTAACAGTTTGGCTTACTACTCTCATTTTTTACATTAAATTTCAACACTTATAAACCTAGAGTATCGGTCACTTAGAAAAAATATGTATGAGAAAAAACAGAGCTGAGGTAGTTTCTAAGACGTATGGTTAGCTTTTCTGGTTTTTGTCTGGCATATGTTTTTATTTGTTTAGCACCAACAAATGCAGAGCACTGCACAGATCATAGAGGAAGATATGGTCCTGGTCCTGCACAGCTTACAGTGGGCTTAATCCTGTAAATAGAAAGATAAACAAAAACAGATCTGCAACTAGGGTTTTGGATTTCAAAAGGGGAAACTTTAAAAAATTAAGGGAATTAATTAGGGAGATGGACAGGACTGAAGAACTCAAGGATCTTAAAGTAGAGGAGGCTTGGAATTACTTTAAATCAAAGTTGCAGAAACTATCTGAAGCCTGCATCCCAAGTAAGGGGGAAAAAATCAAAGGTAAGGACTGCAGACCAAGATGGTTGAGCAAGCATCTCAAACAGGTGATTAAGAGAAAGCAGAAAGCCTACAAGGAACGAAGATGGGATGGATCAGCAAGGAAGGTTACCTCTTAAAGGTCAGAAAGTGTAGGGAAAAAGTGAGAATTGCCAAAAGACCTTGCAAGGGAAATTAAAACCAATAGTGAAATGTTCTATAGCCATATAAAGAAAAAGAAAACAAGTGGGGTCGGTAACTACTCAGGATGGGGTGGAGATTAAAGATAATCTAGGCATGGCCCAAGACCTAAGCAAATACTTTGCCTCTGTTTTTAATAAGGGTACTGAGGAGCTTAAGGGTAGTCGCAGGGCAGCTAGAAGAAACGAGGATATGAAAGTAGAAATTACCACATCCCAGGTGAAAGTAAAACTCAAACATCTTAAGGGGAATAAACTGGGGGGCCCGGATAATATCCATCCAAGAATATTAAAGGAACTGGCACATGAAATTATAAAACGAATAGCTTGGATTTTTAATGAATCTGTAAACTTGGAGGTCATGCCCTATGACATGAGGATTGCTAACAGAGTACCTATTTTTAAGAAAGGGAAAAAAAGTGATCCGGGAAACTACAGGCCTGTTAGTGAACCTCGATTGCATGGAAGGTCATAGAACAAATTTTGAAGAGAAAGTAGTAAAAGACACTGAGGTAAATAGTAATTGGGATCAAATACAGCATGGGTTTTACAAAAGGTAGATAGTGACAGACCAACTTGATCTCTTTCTTTGGGGGGAAAAAAATGATTTTTTAGATAAAGGAAATGCAGTAGATCTAATCTACCTGAATTTCAGTAAGGCATTTCGACATAATTCCACACGGGAAATCATAAATTAAATTGGAGAAGATGGGGATTAATATGAAAATTGAACGGTGGATAAAGAACTGGTTAAAGAGGAGACGTATTGTCAATACGTTATGCTGTAGTTACTTTTGATCAGAACTTAGCACTAATGCAATAGACCAAAAAAAAAGTCTTCAGTAAGACTCACTTATACCAATATTAATAAATTCCAAGCCTTGAAAAACTTTTGGACACCAAATATACCACAGAAGCTGCTACGGTCTACTAGAACTTTTCCTTTCCCCTGGTCACATTATGTGATTATAGTTTTGGCACCTAATGCAAAACCCATATGAGTTTCCAACACTATCAAAAACAACTTAACAGAAGAATGGCTTTTAAAAAGACAATTGATTGTTGTAAGATAAGCGCCAGGACACCTTTCCCAGAAATGACTTTTATACTGGCTCATGCAAGAGTTTTAATCTACTGAGACAGAACTAATTAAATTGATTATGTCTATCACCAGGATCTTGTAAACTTGAATAGCAATATTCCACCACTGGCTCTGTACTGAGTAACTTGGATTATTTTAACAGGTCCCGTAGCTCACATTTCAGTCAGGGCAGTTTAGTTATGTTGTTAATAATTGAATCAGCTAAAAAAAGGCCTATTCAATGGAAGGCACATAATGTTAAGGACATACAGGTTATTCTTTCCAATGATTCACTGTGTGGTTTGACATCTCATGGAAACCCTTAGTGAAACTTCTGGTTAACAACATAAGTGAACATATTATTCTCTTAATTTGTGTGTGTGACAGGACATGACTAACTACACTTCCTCATTCTGGGCTGTATCCTCGACTTTTGATGGGAAAAAAGTGTATAAAAATATTAGTATCTGTCCACATAGTATCAGAGAAGCACATCTTAGACTTTTTTTTTTTTTTTGCATGTGCTTCACTTGCCAGAAACATGGCTTTTAGGACAGCTTCTTCACTGCTTACTGTTATCTAACCATGATCAACATTCCTTTGCATCCAGACAGCTTTCTCAGTACAATACATCTTATTCTTCCCTTCGTGTATCCAACCTGTAATCACCATCTCAGCTGTCCTTACACCAACCTTGTCCCTCTGGAAATATGGAAATAGCATTATTGGCAAGAAAACTAAGTTCCATGGAAAGACCATGATCCCAGTGGGTATTACTCCATGATGGATCATTCCAGACAACACACAAATCCACAATGTATCAGAAGGATAAATCTATCACTGCATCTGGTCTTTTCCATCTCTGATTTATCTGATTGTTTTAAGTTGTAAAATAGTCTTCCAAGGGAAGTGGTGAAAGCCCCATCATTTAGGACACTTAAAACTAGACTCAATGGAGCACTAGTAAATTGCTGTAGGAAACAATCCTCCACCAGCAGAAGGATGGAGAAAATAAAGTCTTCTTCATTTCTATGAATTGGAGCAGAAAAGAGGTGCCCTGAGAAAAACTATGAAAAAAACGAGGCTCCCACTCATCATATACTTAAGCTGCCTCAGCGATGTCATCTTGATGTCCCTTCCAGACCTATGTTTCTATAACCACACTGCACTCCTCCCCAGAGTGACAGGAATGTTTGTACTGATCCTCAGGAAAGGGTGGGGTCTGGAGCTGTTCACATCCCCCATCATGGCAGGTGATGGCTGATCATGTCCCTCAAATCCAGGTGATGGCTGAAGAGCTGAATAAGGACATAGCAGATACTTTTCCAGGGATGATTCTCCTGCCTAACTAGCTGTGTAACTGCTGGGGTAGGTTTAATTGTATTAAATAACTTCTGGTCTATTTCCCTCTCCATGCAGGATTTCTTTCTTTAGCACTAGTTTTTTTATTCAGTATAGTTTTAAATATTCCAAGTGATGAGGCTTCCACAGTTCCATTGGGGAATTATATTCAACCAGGTAAGAGCTCTGTTCTGTTAGGAATTAATTTTTCTTACTTAATTCAACTCCCATTTTCTTTCTTAATGTATCCCATTAGGCCTTGTGGTACTCCTTTATTCTGCTAATGAACTTCTCTGTTTTTTTGGTGTAGCTGCAGAGTATTGTCTCTTTATTGTGCTTGGCTAACCAATATATGTTCAGCTGTTTTAATCTTTCCTCATAAATCAGCTCCTACTGCCTGCTACCTAGTTTTGTTGCTCTACTCTGAATGCCTTCCATATTATCAATATTTTTCTCAGAACAAGATAACTGTGCTTGAATAGGGTATTCCAAATGTGGTTTCACTAGAGCTGTAGCCAAGGAGACTACGGTCTTCTGTATGTAACCCATATTTGCATATTCTGGCCTTGTTTGTATTGCAAACTCATGTCTAATTTGCTAGCCACTATCACACCCTCACTCTCTCTTTCCCCATCACTATACCTTAAGTTTCTTCCTCCTATTACATTTGTATATTTTGGATTACTGCCCATGAATTATCTTGCATTTTTTCTAGTTAATTCTCTCTTTTAAAATTTTTTGGCCTATGTTTCTAATCACTCCCTCAGCCTCTTTTTATTACTACTTTTCTGTCCTGACTAATATGTAAAACTCCAGCTCAGTATCATCTGCATATGTCGTTAATGTGTTATTTATTCCATTTTATAGATGATTAGTAAAGATAGGGACTGTTTTGTCAGAATTTTATTTGGCTTCATCTTTATTTTAATTGGTTATCCTGTGCCTTCTATACCAGAATAAACTGTACTAGTTTGACATTTTTTGTACAATACCACTTTGTCACAGTTTTCACCAGAGGACTCTTCCGGTCCTATGGGAACTACAGAATCTGCTCACCTCTAGTGCTTTTGATGAAGAATTTCAAACACAGGAAGTATACAGCCACTGACTTCAGAGGAAAAGGCAGAATCACCAACAAGACACACTGAGACCTACATTCTATCCTCTACATATGAAGTTTTAGAAAACCCATACTGTACATTTTCACAGTATCTGCAAAAGTCAGGCAGAATCTAAGCCCTGGTCTATACTTACCTGGCAATTTGGCGACTGTCGATGGGAGTTACACAAGCTACCCTGTGTAGCTTGCATAACTGCCGTTGACCACTGGGCTTCCCTTCTGCGTGGTGTCTTCACTGCACTGTGCCACCTGAGGGGGTGGTTTACCAGCGTCGACTTCTGGATCGATTGAGCGGGTCTTCACTGACTACTCAATCAATCCAGATAGGTCAATCTGACAGCGGCGACTTTGCTGCCATCAGTATAGACATACCCTTAGTATCTATACTTCTTGATGAATAATGTTTTTGCAAACACAACATTAATAATTAACAGTATATTTCTCCAGTGCTTATACATTGCTCCGATGGAGGAAAGAGGCCACAAATAAGTTACAAGGATTTCCCCAGTTAAAGGAGCAGTGTAGGGCTCACATAAGCAGCCTTATACAGAGCCTCTTGCAAGTTCTAGTGCAGGGAGGTTGCTGGGGCAGGGACAGGCAGATGTGAATTGAGGTGGGAGCTGGGCTAGCCATAACACCAAGATTCTGCACTGCTGACACTCAGAGCCATTCTAGCTCTTGCAGCAACCCGGAAAGCCACCTTTTCGCCCACCTGACTGTGTCATCAGCGTTCCATCTTTGTGGATCAACCCCTCCGAATGGACTTTTATAAATTGTATATTTCAATCCCAAAGTGCTATTGTTGCTTTTTCCTTTGCTCTGGGTTGCTAACCTTGCCCACCTACTTTCTTAAAATGAATGAAGAACTTATCCACAGGAGTGCACAGGATGCTGTAAGTGTCATAATATTTTCTCAAGGGATGTTTTTTTAAGGGGAAACAAGTGCTCTTTCATGACCAACCAGTCTGCCTTCCTGTTAATGTCTCAAAATCCCACACCTCAGATTACGTAATATTTACCATTAGCCCATTACTCCTGTACAAGATTTATAGTTACTCTGTAATTTCTGTTTTTCTGCAAATCAAATGACAAATGAAAGTATTTCTTTAAGTGTCCATTCCTTCATCACTAGACCACCTCAGACTCGATGCAACAAATTACAGTCTTTTCCAAGTCTCTTAGACTCATTAAAGCTAACACCTTTTGCATTTTTCAGTGATCAGGCTCATGAAATCATTTGCACTCTTTATTATAATAATATTTAGAAAAGTCATAACTTTTATGCAGAAAAATAGCAAGCCAACTATACATGATAAAATTATGAAATACTATAATTTTAAATGTTGCCAAAAGATCTAATAACCCCCTAAATTGTACGGTATGGTCTATTCATGAACTGATACATGGCCCTCAATCTGATGTACTATGACCATTATATATTAACATTGCAAAATGAAGTATATGCAGTATTTATGAGACAAAAATATATCTCCATCTATACTGGCAGAAAGACAGAGATGTAGCATATCAAACTGTGAATGACAAAACCAAGCATCACAGACTCATGATGTTGCCATAGATTAGTTTATGATAAAGCTAAAAAGCTTAGCCCCAGAAACTTTGATGCAGAAATTGCATTGTTCTCAATGCACCGGAATATCTATAAGATGCCTCTGTGTTACCTATTTTCTGTATTACTGCATCTGAAGAAGAGAGCTGAAGTCTCTCGAAAGCTTATGCCTGCAAATATTAAATTTGTTAGTCTTTAAAGTGCCACAGAACTCTCGTTGTTTTTGCTGTATACAGACTAACATGGCTACCCCTCTGGAATTAATTCACTGTGTTAGATTATGTTAGATTTGCCTATGTTTGAAGCATAGCAACATGCTGCTTTGTGTAGCTGAGCTTATCATTGCCCAAATGTCCAACATCAGCTCTTGTGCCCTTGAGAAAGTGTGTCTAGAAGCTTCACATTTATTTGTAATTTTCTGTATTGAAGTGAAAAACAGAAAGGAATCCTAGCTAATTTTTATTTTATGACTGTATGGTTGAAATCCTATACAAAACTAGCTTGGAATGAAAGAATCTTTTAAGACTGACGCCACATCCCTTAGAAGCTCATCAGCAAAAATCCAGCTGCACAATTATTTCTTTCAACTACACTGTGTTCTCAAAGGAGTTTTCATTAATTTTCTTTAAGGAGAGTCACATGAGCTCTGATCTCATTTGAAAAATTTAGGGATGGAGACTTCACAAAGCTGTATCCATCTTACTGTGTTAGACTATCACAATATTTGAGTTTTTCCATCATCTGAGACCCTGGGGTCTATATACAAAATCACCCTGGCCCACCCCATCCTCTACCATCAGCTCCACAACTTGATTAAAGATAAGAGCCTTGCATATTGGTATGTGTGGAGAACTCAGAACAGGGTCATTTCCTAAAGAGCAAGTCCTTCACTTTCCCACAAAATGTTTTAATGGCAAGCTAACACTGCATTCACAGTGCATAGTATCCTTTAGTGAAGAAAGATTTAGGAGCAGATTTGCTGGTCCATTGTGCTCCCTTTGTGCTGTCTCAGGCAGTGCAAAGGGAGAGGAAACCTCCCCTAACTTGTCATGCTAGGAACACCCTTGATATAGTTGAATCCTCAACAGGCATAGAACCAGCTCTTTTGCTTCTACCCCTCCATCCCTGCAGACCAAGAATTGGGAGGGGTGGGCAAGTGGAGAGACCACATTGCAAAACTCTGGCATGGTCCCTAGGGAATCCAGTCCTGGACAAAGGCACAGAATCATGAAGCTGTTGTCAGTTCCCTGACAGAACTGCACTATGCTGCCTCTAGCAAAGAATCTAGCTTCTTATATCAAAACATGTTGCATGTGCTACATCACAGGAGACGTTTAAGAAAAAAGGTTTGGCCAGGCCTAGCATAACAGAAATTGTGTTGTCATCATGTATGTCACCTATGGGAGTTTGAGATTTCCAATTCCTCTTAAATCTCAGGTCCAACATAGAGCTGATGTGCTTTGATTCTGGGAAAGCAAAAAAAAACAAAAACAAAAAAACAAAAACAAAAACAAAAAAAACGTGGGGATTGCAGGGAAGGATGTCTTGTGAAATTCTTTGGAATGCATCTCCTAGTGGGCATGCTACTGACAAAGCCACATGTTCTGACTTTCAAGCCAGAGGCAAAGTATTTTAACGGTGCCCAACAACAGAGATCAGAGAAAAATCGGGGAAGAAATCCAGGACCCACAGTAAGCACCCAAAATAGAAAGTACACAAATGAAGAAAAAAAGAAAAATTCTGTCGGTGAAAAATGGTGAGGTATGTGCAGCTGATTTAAGATGTTACTGAGTACACTGACTAGAAGGATGTACTTGTATGTACTTACATCTCTGTGTCATCCATGAACCAAGAGCTCCTATGAGTGTTGCATCACTAATGTACTGTATTCTTCAATGATGTAGTATACAGGGGTCCTAGCTAACAAATGACAAGTGGGGTGTATTGGAAAGTGTAATTCGCAGGATTGTTCTTTAAAGATGGGAGGTCTCAGCTGAAAGAAGCAGAGTTCTTTACACAGAAATAACGAAATACACACAATTTTACTTCTTGACGTGGTCTGGTGCTTTTATTGTGTAGATAATTTACAAAACTGCTTTCAGAATTTCTCTTAAACTAAAAAAACATCAACCACCACAAAGGTCTAAGTTCTGCCCTCAAACACACCTGTGCAATGCCCATGGAGATCAACAAGTGTGGTGCACACATACTGGAACAGAATTTGGTAATTTATATATACTTTTGGGGAGCAGAAGGAAATTAAGTAGTCATAAGCTAGGCATTTGTTTTATCATTGTCCACTATTCTGAATCGCCTCTTACTTATTAGTGGGTCAGATATATTCTCTATATAAAATGTCCCTGTTTTTCTAAATATTACAAGTCCACACTAGTCTATCAGAACTATATTTATTCGAAAGCCTATTGTTGCATAAGTCTGTAACGCCCAAAGTATATAATTGTTCTATACTTTTATTATTCGATTTCCAGGAACACCCACAAGGTATTAGGACTGTTCAAATACAGGGAATGATACAGTCCTTGCCACAAAGTGTTTACAATCTGAGAGCCCAGCCCTGCAAATGGCTCAGTGTGTGATGATCGCTGTGCCCACACAGAGCCACACTAACTTCAGGAATGTGCCCATAGAGAACCAGGTACTGGATAGGGTCCTAAGACTACAAGACAGATATGAAGGGTAGGGGAGAGGGATAAACAGGATGTACTTCTACCTTGATGCTCACAACAAGGAATTAGCACATTTATGTAATTAATTTCTTATAAGCATCATGTTGGAAGTAGGACTTGCACTTGTCCGGGCAGTTCAGTGAGTTGGACTGTGGTATAGTCTCCCAAGGGATGTGGTAGAAGCCCCATTTCAGGAGATTAAACTCCACAAAATAATAGAAAAAGTAGGAAATACTCCTTCATTACTAGATGGATGGGCATGCTTCACAGAAATCAAAGGCAAAGTTCCTACTGAACAATAACAGAAGGTGTACTAAGTGCTAGATGACTGAACAGCTCTTTCATCTGTCTTCTATAATTCTATGACTTTTTATCCATGAAAGCAGTAAAATGCTTCCACCTGTGTTCAAGCATATCACTTTTATTTAGTACTCTGAGTCCATGCCATCCTTTCTTACCTTGCACCCTGCCTCAGTGCAGGGAACCCTTCTGCCTCTTAAACATAGAACTTACTCACAGTTGTTAACACTAATGGTAACCATGTTTTGTGATCTCAATAGGTTTAATGTAGCTGGGACATCATCAAACACTGGAAGAGCAGGGGTAGCTTTTACACACTATCTATTTTCAAGACTCTTTTCATCTTACCCATAATATTACCCCAAAGTATTTAATATTTGCATAATCCTAATCATGGGCCAAATTCTGAGTTCTTTACTCGAGGTCAATGAGAGTTCTGTCTCCATAAGGACTTCAGGATTTGGATTCATGTGAAATTATTATTATTATTATTTGTATTGCCTAGGAGCCCCAGTCATGGACCAGGTCCCTATTGTGCTAGGTTCTACACAAACACAGAATAAAAGGATGGTCCGTGTTGCATGTGCTTACTAAGTAAAAGTCCTTCTGAAATGATTATTTTGTTCTAATATGCGTTATCCATAAGTCTGATACAGTTGATTAAATACTTCAAAATTTACACATACACACAGAATGTTTTCCTTTTCGTACATTTTTTTATAGATTTAAGATTCATGAAATATACTGGAGACTGAAATTCTCTCTTTGGGCAATGCAAAGGTGCAGAGCAAGTACCATCTACGGAGGATTCCCCGCACTGACTCAATCTTCCTTAGCCCTCCCATCATGGGACCTAGTTAAAGAGAGAGAAGGTGGTTCATTTTCTACATCAATCCAAAAACAGGCCTTTGCAGAGAATGGAAACTTTGGTGCAAATCAGTGAGATTTTTCTGTCACCCAATTGGTCACCTGTTCTTAGGAACTGGTATGAGATCACCCAAATCATTTCATACCTAGCCCACCAGCTGACAACAACTTTTGGTCATTACTAACCAGGACTGGATTTGAACGAGTGACTCAGAGGTGAAAAGATATATACATACATCCCATTACCAATCCCTGACGTCATCAAGTCCCCCGATAATGTTTTGAACTTCTCTCCTCTATTATTAATTATTTGTATTATAGCAGTGCCTAGAGGCCACAGTGAGATCATTGTGTTAGGTAATGTCCAAACACATGGTATGAAACAGTCCTTGCCTATCAACATTTACTTAATTTTTCTATAGTACTGCTGAAATTGAAGAGCTATATATTTGATGGTCTTAATTTAAGACTATCTTGTGCTGATCTTTTTCTCATATTTCTCTTCTTGGAAATCATGGTCTGTATTGATCTGTTTAGGGACCTTGGTAGGTTTAGTATAGCTGGCAGTGTCTTTGTGAAAGTACAATGCAATGAAGTACAGTAAATGCTGTCCTAAGTTTTTGCTGCCCTCTTCTGTAGAAAGAAATGTATATCAGCAGAAGAAAGTTATTTCAAATTCTAGTTAGCTGTTACTAAATAAAGGCCTGTAATTTCATTTTTCTTACCTCCAATGTATTTGATCAGCATCTACTCCCTCCACTCTTTTGAAGACTGATGACTGCCACTACTCTAGGACTACTATTGACAATGTTATCAGACAATATTATTATTACAATGATAACAACATTAAGAATGTATCAATGTGTTTGCAGGATTTGAATCTTAGGGGTTGTGCATAGCATATATATAGTGCTTTACAACCACCATCAGAAACTCTGTATATCAGTAATTCTGGACACACAGGAGCTCCACATTAGAAAATAGCCTTGGTAGTATTAATTTCTGTACATCTCATTGTGATTCCACCTCATTTTTCCGCATTTCTTTTGCCACTCTCTCCAGGGAAGCATGCTACATGGAGTAGGGCTCCCTGTTTCCCCACTGCTGTTGACTATATGCCTCCTTTTGTGTGCAACAGCTTTGACACATGTGGTGTGAAGGTCCCTGGTTGAGGCAGTATGGTGATAGCGCTATCTGGAAGAACTGGGAGAAAATTTTCAGACAGACAAATAGTTTATTAGCCCAAAAATGGAGTTTTGGGATGACTGAAACTATTTGCAAATTAGGCAAATAGTTTTAGTCAGAGAAAAAAAGTTTAAAGAGTCACAACCTTTTGTTTCAACATTTTCTAAATGAAACATTTCAACTTTTCATTCTGCAGCAATGTTTCATTACAAAATCTAACTAGTTTTATTTCATTTTTTTAAAAGGTAAAAAAATACCCAAAATCTAAGCAAAACAGAAACAATTTTTTTTCCAACTGAACAAAATTTCCAACTGAAAAATCAGTTATTCATCCATTTCTAGGATGTAGCCTTTTCAGACTTGTTTGTCTTTTACTGGCATCCACATGCTTCCCTGTGTGCCATGTAGAGTATATGGCCGTACAATTCTTTGGATATTTGCATACTAACATTTTCAGAAATGATTCTTCTTCTTTTCATCCCAGAGCGTTTTTTTGCAGACACAAGGAGTGTAGCATCTCCATTCATTCCTGCCCACGGCCTGCTCCTCCATTAAACCCAATTTTTAGAAATGCTAGTGGTTTAATTCTGACAAAGGGTAGCTAAATGTTTTTCTGAAAGGAATCAATAGTATTAGGCAAGGATTTGAAACATATTGCATCTTTTTCATTAGAAATGAATAGGATGCAGTGTGCCAAAGTGTTAACCTTTGAAAGTACAGTAAGGAATCTATACTATAACACAAGGCTGCTTCGCTAAATAGTCAATTCTCTTTCTGTTCCCAGATTCAAACTTCCCAGGGCATTTTACAGAGGCATTATTTTTGAATTTGGGGAATCGAATAAATCCCAAACTCAAAGAGCCATGCAGCTACAATGGCTGAATTTCGCGTGATCTCAATAAGAAACCACAACTTGGCTCCTGCCCACCTGAAATGGGGCCTATGTGTTCCTGAAAAACATGCTTTAAGTGTTGGGTTCCTAATGAAACCCCAAGGTCAGGAGCATCTTGTGCTGTTTCAACCTTTCATTGAAGTATCTTGCATAGTTCTAGCTGCCACTCCATGCTAGGTCAGCATTACACTACAGTATGTCATGTCATTGGGTTACACTGCACAAACTGCACATATTCAATCAAATATCAGATGATTGGCAGAAAGGGAATTACAGTATTGCAGATGTGAAGTAGTTGATGCACACATAAGCATTTCAGCTCCATAAATTAAGTATAGCTATATCTGTAATAATCTTATACTTGTTGATGGCCCAAAACAATGGGATTTATTCATCCCATGGGCACATCAGAGAATGTGGCCTCCTCTTTACCCGTAAGGACTATGCCTGGCACTTCCATGTATTCATGGATTTGGGTAGGCTGTCATATTGCTTCCTCCCAGAAGCTTTGGCAGGCAAAGGCTGCTTTAAAATCTGGTTGGAGATCTATATGATGGTCTAGAGGATGCTGATGTAGGCTGGCTGAAAAATGAGTTGAATCCAGCTCATCTCATGTTCAGCTTGGGCTTGCTCCCTCCTGGACCAGTCTCACTTACTTTGTGGGCTATACTCACTGGCTACAGTCCCCAAGTGAGCAGTCAGTAGCTTATGTTATTAGCCTCCCCTCCACTTAACCTCAGGCAGTCACAAAACTACAACCATGGCACGGATTCATTTGGATGACAAATCATTGAAGAAAAGGGTCAGAGAACTTGTTCCCATGAAGATGGTGCCATTTGGCAAAGGAATAAGCAACATGTGTAAATCCTGTTGTTATGTAAGCTCTGAAATTCACATTTGGTTACTGGTAAATACTTTTGTTAGTGAACTTGTGACTCCTGGTGAGTAAACAAAATACTAAAAAATGGTTTGGAATAGAACATTTATTTCTTTATCCCACTATGAGTCTTGTAAAGAAAACTGCACAGTATGTTCAAAGGTTCACAAGATCAAAGACCCAGCATGTCCATGCTGCAAGTTTATTTTGCTTAAGAAAGAAATGCTAATACATTCATCGAGCTATCTCACAAAATTAATCTGCTATTTTACCAGCAATTGCTTTGGGCCAGTTCTAGCATCAAAACCTTTAGTAGTTACAGCCTGAGAAAGATATTTGAGTCCAAAAGCATCACTTTTGGTCTGCTGTGAAACAACAAAAAACAATTCATAGAGGTCAGAAAAAAAGAAAAAATATTTTCTTCTATGAGATTTTACAGACAATTTTTAAGATTAATTTTCTAAATTGTTTTAGGCCAACCTCATTATAACCATCCCCTCCATAAACTTACCAAGTTTCCATGCTGTGGCCCTTTGTTTCTGAAATATTTACACCATACTGATAACATCTCACAGTGTTTACCTTGTATAATTTGAAGTGGCAGTAGGATCAAGACTGTGTGGGGAGCTTCTTTTCTAAAGAATTCTTTTTAATACCTGCCATTTGGTGCAATCTGGTCCATTCCAAGAGGCAATAGATTTTCTAATCAGATGCATTTTTGCAATTCCTAGGGATAACATCTCTGACAAGGAGAATGTCATAATATCTAGAGTTAAAGAGTAAAAAACAGAAAGGAAATGGAACGTTGGCTCCTTCAGGGGCAGGGAAGACATCCCCACCTTTCTTCCAGTAGAGGGGGACACATGGAATTTTAACTAGGGGATCCCAAGAGTCCCCTCCAACACTTTACTTCTCACGCTTCATTCAAAAGTTTGTTGTAGATGGATGAATATTTAATGTTGCAAAAGAAACTAGGTTGGACCTAGTTCTGACTTGGTCACAGACCCACAAAGAGGACTTTGTGCAGATTGTTCTTGCCAGAAGCTCCCTAGGTATATTATTTTCAAGCTGAGAAAATTGCCTTCACTTTGCCCCATGGGAGCCTAGGGAGTGAAATGTGGAACTAAACCCAGATCTTTTACTTAGTAATACTAACCACAGGAACACCAGGGCATCTCTGATATTTTTGTACAAAAGTTACTTTATTGATAATCTGTTCCTATGCTACATTAATAATGTTTCCATGTTTAAATTAAAAACAAAAAAAAAGGCAATACATTGAATTCAAAATAAATAAATAAATAAAAATCCATTGTGCAAGTCCAGTCAATTTCTTCCTAGCATCCTGTAAACATTTATTACACATTCTGGCTTGGTAATAACAACTGAGCCAAACTCTCCTAGAGTAAGAAGGTTAAAGCTGTGAAACAAATACCAGTAAGGAAAACCCAACTTAGAAGAAAGGACTCTATTGCTTGCTCTGCCTGTGTAGGCAAAGGGGATGAGAATTTGGTAGATCTGGGAGTCCAGAAAGGGAGACTGAAGCCTCTGCAGCAATCTAGCTCTAAAAACATCACAGCCATCCACAACTTATTTCTATCTCACTCTGTGGGAGCCAGGAGCTGGAGAGAGATATGGATCCCCTCATCTTGCCACTGCTTGTGCAATTGCCCTCTCTTACAGAGGCCTCTCCTTCTCTCACACTTCCTGGCCAGGATCAGACTCTGGTGGGGGTATTGGGCTTTTCCTCATAGACTTTAAGGCCAAAAGGAACCATCACGGTCATACAGTCTGACCTCCTGCATATCACAGGCCACAGAACCTCATCCACCTACTCCTGTAATAGGCCCATAACAGCTCGCTGAGTTACTGAAATCCTCAAATCTTGATTTAAAGACTTCAGATTACATTTACTCTAGTTCAAACCAGCAAGTGACCCAGGCCCCATGCTGCAGGGAAAGGCAAAAACACTCTCAGGGGCTCTGCCAATCTGACCTGGGAGAAAATTCTTTCCTAACTCCAAATACTGCAATCAGTTAGACCCTGAGCATGTGGGTCAGACACACCAGCCAAACACCTGGGAAAGAATTATTTGTAGTAACTCAGAGCCCTTCCCATCTAGTGTCCTATCTCTGGCAATAGGAAATATTTGGTAATAGCAGACATGGATGGGCCATATGCCATTGTAGGCAACCTCATGATACCATCTCCTCCATAAATTTATCAACCTCAGTGTTGAAACAAGATTTTTTGCCCTTACTACTTCCTTTGGAAGGTTGCTTGCATTGCAGTGTCTCTGGTGGAAGTCCCATGACCAAGCTGACTTCCTCCACCACAGATCTGTTCCCTCTTCTTTCAGTTCTGCCATCTTCCATGCTAAACTCTACTTCTCCAACTTTAATTGAATCTTGCACCCACAATCCCAGCATTCTTTTCTATGTCATTGGCTCACACCTCAAACCTGCCTCTTCTCCTGCTTCCACTATTCTATGCACAGGATCTTGCTGATTTTTTCCAAGAGAAAATTGACAAAAATATTACATGACTTTCCTCCTCTCCTCTCTTTGCATCCCTTCACTGACTCCCCCTTTTCTTTCACATCAAATATAAGCTACTTGCTTTGACTTTCAAGGCCCTTCATGCAACCTATCACCTCTCATTCATTATCAAAGTCAACTCCTGCCTCCATGCTGCCAGCCTCTATTGCCCACTTACTACATTTTCAAACAAACACCTTTGTATTTTTCCCTTGCTGCCCCACATGCTTGGGAGGAGATCCCCATAAACATTCACTATGCTACCTTATTATCCATCTTCAAATTCCTCCATAAAACTTTCCTCTGCCAGGATGCCTATAAAACACTTGACAATGGTTAGACAGTTGGAGTGTTGAGACCACAACCTATCATGCTGATCAATACTGTCTCATTGTTTCCTTGTACTCCCGTTTGTCTGTCTGTATCCAGCTGCTGTCTCTTCCTAGATTTGTAAGCTCTTTGGAACAGGGACAGTTTTTGTTCTGTCCTTGCACAGCACCTAGCACAATGGGGTCCTGATCTGTAACTGGGATTCCTAGGGACTACAATAATATAGATAAAAATGATAATTTCTTCATCCCTTGAACCTCAAAAGAAGCCTTTCCAAGAGGTCCCACACTCTGATAGGGGATAGCCAGGAGCAGAAGTGGGGAAACATCCATTCTGTGTGGCATCTCCATCACTAACCCTGCAGAACTTTTTCAGATAAGTATATGCTGATCCTACTGGCATTAATTTACTTTACATGATGAACAGCCCCCTACAGAGGGGCTCTGGAGGAAATGGCTGATGAAAAGCTTTTGCCAGCACAGCTGAGGGGACCAAAGGAATTGGGAGTCAGTGCAGAGGTCCAGCATTTCCATATAATGACCCTGGTTTTATGGCTCTCATGGGATCCAAAGGTTTTGTATGCAAAGTTTCCCGACACTGTTGTGCAGAGGAAACTGCATTTTTTTAGATTGTGAGATCAATGGGGCAGGGATTGTCATTTATTATATGTTCACACAGTGCCTCATAAAATGGGAGCCCATCCTGGTTGTGGCCTTTAGGTGCTACTGTAATATCAATGTTAAATTATAACAGAAAAACATATTCTTGATGGAAGAATGAAGAAGAAAAACTTTGCAAGTAGAAATTGATGGAGTCAGGGCTAGTTTTAGGGATGGGTGAGGAGTGCAGTCATCCTGGCTGCCAACTCCCAGTGGGAGAAGGGGCAGCTGTGCCAACTGGCTGGCCACCTTTTTTTTTTTTTTTTGGCTCAGTTATTTAACCCTTAAATTTAACCCTTAAAATTCAACTTTAAGCAGAGATGGGACAAACCTGGTACCATTTAGGGCTAGACTGTGAGCCCCTTACTTAAAATGATGAAAAGTTGCTGAGGTTAACAAGTCCACTGAAGTCAATGGGACTACATGTTATTAGTAGTAGCATTACAATAGCACCAAGTAGCCCTAGTCCTGGACCAGAACCTCATTGTGCTAGGCACTGTACACACACAGAACAAAAACATGGTACTTGCACAAAGATGCCTACAATCTAAGCAGTGAGACTGACTGTTTACTAATATAAAGTAAGGGGGTTACACACTGGCCCTCAGATTGTAAACATCTCAGGGGAGAGGACTGTGCATATATTTCCCTGTGCCTTCCTCTGGTACTACACAAATAACAGGACTTTATAAGAAATACCCAACATTGCAAACTCAGATAAAATGTTTAGATGAAATGGGACCAGGCCCAGACCATCCATGGTCTTGGTTTTGCAACCATCCTCAAGTCTCCCCTCTCTAATTATAGGGTGACTCCTGGAGGTGTTGAGCATCCTCAACATATATTGAAATCAATAGGAGTGGAAGATGCTCAATATTTCACCAGATCAGGCCCACGGTTGTTATTGTTTAATCATTTTACTTCATTAGTCTCACAATTTTGGCTTCCTTCTAAGCACAGCTTTTATTGTCAGAATGCACACTTCTATTTTATCTGTGGATTTTATTTTATTTTACCCGTGGATGCAGATTTTAGTAATTTCATAAATTTATGTCTATCCCTCCTTATGCTTACAGACATATCTGAAATGCTGCCCACCTTCCCACTAATCCTTATACAGATAAAACTCCAAACATTTTCAGGTTCTTTAATCTCTTTGCCTGTTTTGTTATACTTGACTAGTGTCCATTTTGAATACTTTGTTCAGAAAGAAAAAGAAAAAAGAAAAGCATCAGTTTTCATTATTTGTATTTAATGATGGATTCATATAAAATAATTAGGGAGATTTTTAGGCTTTGCTGACTAAACAGAACAAGCCCAGTTAAAGTTCAAGTCTAGTATATTTTGATCAACGACTGCCACCTGCTGGTTAAACTTTTACTGCAGACAAACTTAAGTTTCCAAAGTACAACGGATTTTATTTATGAAAAAATATCAGTTTAGAACGATTACTGAAATGACAAAGAAAAAACAAAAGTAATAACTCAGAATTCAAGGAAAGATTGAATAGTGGTGATTTGTGTTACTTTAAACTATGACATTAATCATACATACATACTAAAAATTGGAACAAACAAAAGAGGCATATTCTGAATTTGAGCCCTAATTGTTCTTCTATTTAACAATACTAATGCCTGTGTTTATAAATATTAGAATACTGCTAGTATGGACCTGAAATTAAAGCAAAATCTAAATACATTGTTACAGGTATAGAATATTTAATTCAGGAATAAAACTACAATTGCAATAGATTTTTGTTTTAAATTTAGTCAGTTGAAAAGTAAGGTTTCATTATTTGCATGGAGTCAGAATTCATAATTCTGTACCCATAACAAATATATGAAAAATATATTTTATTATAAGATAAAAGGTAGCAAATGATCAGTTACACAATACATACTGATTAGCGGAAGCACCTATTACATATACACCAATTTAATCAGTTTAACCTTGAATAAGAGCCAAGCATCAGACCACTTAGTTAATGAATAATTACCTACTGCATCCACTTTTTTCATATCTGCAGATATGAGAAATCAATTCAACCACTCAATATAAAAAACAAAAAGTATTTTCCAATTATTTATAGTAACTTTTAAAGTGGCTACAGTCTAAGTAACCTTTGCATTAAATCATACACATTTATAAACTACTATTAGGAGGAGTAACAGAGATATTAAAACTTACAAGAGTTGATATAAATCTCCCTACTTTGTATATCAAGGTGTCTAAGAGAAGAAGAATGGTTAAAATAGATTTCTGAAAGGTTTCCCCCATCTAATTTTAGATTAAAATCAAATTTATACAAGAAAGGCCTGGCAGGGGAAGCAGTAACACAGCTTCTCATAAATTAAATGAAAATATGGATACAGGCTGATATATGCCAAAACACCCCTCACTCTCTCTGACTTTGCAACTTGGCTACATTTGTGATATTGGGTGGGGCAAAATTTGAGGTCAATGGATTTATTGAAAAAGTCCTAACCACATGGTGCAGGAAAACAGTGCTATTTAGTTCAAACAATTCCCATGCACCCCAGTAAGCAACTAAGAGCTTAAGCAAAACTACTTAATTTCCAATTCTTAGAAAGAACTAAATCCTTCCATGCAGGTCAAAAGGAAAGGGAGGACAGATATGTGGCTCCATATTAACAACATCCCTTGTATCTGACCCTCCTCCCAGAGGGAGAGGTAGTTTCCACAGAAGACATCCTATGAATAGCTGGCATTCTTCATTGTTGAACCCTGGCTACCACTCCTACCCTATCACACCAACTTCTGCTCCACTAACTCTTCTGTGGTGATTTGGGGAATCTGTTTATGTACAATTTATTAATTTTGTTTGAGATTATAGACATATGGAGAGTTTAATATCTTACGATCATCTTTACTGTTCTTGACTCACATTCTTGTTCTAAGGAGACAGGGGACGCCTGGGTGTCTGATTCTGACATAGTCAAGGTGGGTGAGGTGATATCTTTTATTGGACCAACTTCTATTGGTCAGAGAGACAAGCTTCTGAACTTTCTGAATAGAACAATCATTAAAGACCATGCACTTCTGTTTAGATATTACCTATACAGAACAATGGGATGGCTGCATCCTAGTGAAAACTGTTTTCTCTAGGTTGTCTGGAGAGGACTAGGGTTTTAAAATCCCCAGAAGGGAACAAATAGACAGAAGTATTACAACAGGGATTTAGAAAGATACAGTAGGAGAAGTTGAGGAGGGACTCACAAAAGGACTCAGAGGGGCAGGTTTCCTTAGCGAGGGGGAACCTGCTGACTGTGGGTCCAGCCAAAGCAAAATGAAGCTGGGTACAGGGGTCAGAAAGGATACTCCAGAATTATAAGAGATGCCACCATTCTAAGAGACACCTAACTTGGAGTAGTGATGTTACAGAGAAAGGATCTGGAACCCTGGTCCAGGACAGTGACCCAAATCTCAATGAACACCCAGAAGCAGAGAGGAAACTGAGGGGTTTCATCTTTTGCCTTGATCCGAGTCTCTCTTGTGCAGTCTAAAGTAAAAAGTGATTGTTTTAGAAGCCCTTTTACACAGCTTGGGCCTATTTACTTCAACTATTATGTGTCCGTCAAAGGTTAAACTATAAACTGGAGCATCCACAAGTGCGGTGCTCTGAGAAGGGGTGTGTCTAAATTATTAGGGTGTCATAGGGGTGGGAGAGAGGGTTAGCATTGGTCCTGGGAGCCTAGGGCAGCTGGATGCAGGGTATCACTTCCTGAATGGGTAGCACAAATAGAGTCTATGCCCAGGAAGTGTGCCAGAGAGGCTGCAGCCTTCCCAGTGACTAAGGGAAGCTTATAAAAGTACCACCCAGCACGTGAGGCCAAACACAGCAGCCTGTTGAGTGTCCAGCAGGGGGAGCTTAATGAGGCTGAGACACCTTTTTTCCTCTCATGCTTATCCCCTTTCTATGGTGTATAACAAGTGTGGAGAAGGAATAGGGTTGCCAATTTTGGTTGGACGTATTCCTGGAGGTTTCATCATATGACAATCTTTAATTAAAGATTAATCTTTCATTCCTGGAGACTCCAGGACAATCCTGGAGGCTTGGCAACACTAAAGAGGAGTTGCAGCAAATTCCAGCAACAGAAATGTATTATGTAAACAATGCATAGGTTTCAAGGAATATAAGGGGGAGCCTGCAATGCTGAGCAGCTGTTCCTAACTCCTCTCCTGGTTATGTCCATGGAGAAGCTGTGTACCAGCACAGCACCTTTGGTGAGCACAGAGGCCTCTAAGCATGGATGGAAGAGGATGAATACTTCTATATCAATGCAGAGCCTCCCATTCTGACAATATTTCTGCAGATTTACCACAACCAGACTGCATTCTGCACCACACAGCAAAAGGAAGAAAATGCCTGTCGGGTTCATGGCAGTGAGTCTCCTAAGTATACTCCATTTTTTCCTTAATGAGACTTTCAAGGTCAACCAGCAAATCCAAGAGCACATTCAGCAACTAATACCACAGAATCAATATTTCAAGTTGAGACCAAGTGCTCAACACCCCATCACAGATTGCAATTCACACACTCCCTTAGATTACCAATCTAGTGACAAGGGAAACACTTCTTTTCCAGTGTCCAAAAGATATGAAAAACCAAAAAGAAGGCCTTACTAAACTGCACTTCCAGCAAACTTCAAGGGCCCAATTCATCTCTCACTTACAGCAATATAAATCAGCAATAATTCCATAGCAATCAGTGTAAAACTAATGCAAGTGAGTTGGTAACTTGACTTTACAAACTGTACAATATGAATGTCACACTATTCAGAACCGGTTTGTAGAAATTAAGGGAATTTTCTTGCATACCTAGAGCAATTCCATCATGCACAAATATTCTTATAATATATCTTTGTTTAGAATCCACCCTTATTTAGTCAGAGACCCCTATTTAGCACTCTCCTTAAAACAAGCTATATTCCAAAGGAGGATCTGGGGGGGCGGGACTTGAGATAGCAAATGTTGTACCTATCTTTAAATGTGGCACTAGGGTTGAGCTTGGTTATTACAGAATAGTGAGCCTCACTCAGCAGCAGGTAAACTGGCAGAAATTGTCATTCAAAATACAGTCAAAAACACGTAGATCAACATGATGCGACAGGGATAATAAAACAACAGGCTTCTGTAATGGACAGTTATGCCCCTCTGATTTTCTTTGAGCATATCAATAAAATGGTGAGGGGCAAGAGCTTAGCAGAATTCAAAAAAGGATTCCTCATCTACACAGATAATGAGAACACCCAGAGTTACATTAAATAGGATTGAAAACATTGGCTTTTTTGACAGGATAAGAACCCAGATGTTTGAGGGTATAAACCAACCTTTAAGTCAGTAATTCCCAACCTGTGGCCCGCGGGATTTTCAAAGTGACCCATGGCTCCCCTTCTGCTGGCGGCAGAAGAGAGCCGCTGCCAAAGGACACAGGCGGAGCGTGCTGCTGCGGGGCTAAAGACTGGTGCAGCCTCCTTGCTGCAGCCAAGGGGATGGGAGATCAGCACTCCCCTCCCCCTGGCTGTAACAGGGAGCACGGCAAAGTGCTCTGCCTGGGTCCCTAGGCGCTGGGTCCCTGCTGGAGCCAGGGGGAGGGGAGCACTGATCTTCTGTCCCTCTGGCTGCAGAAGGGAGCCACAGCTCAGGGACCTAGGTGCAGTGCACAGGGCTACAGGACGCATGCAGTTTCCTTGCTGCAGCTAGGTGGCCTCCTCGCTGAACTCCTTCCATCTGCCTGCAGTCGGGGGTGGCCCACTGGTGGAGACTGGTGGCCCTTCAGGGCTCTAAAAATTACATATGTGGCCCTCGAGCCAAAAAGGTTGGGAACCACTGCTCCAATGATGGAGGCTAGGAAGAAACTTACCCTGTGAGCTAGTTATTCCATAATTGTCCGTTAGAGGGTTTCTTGCCCTTCCTCTAACGCATCTGCAGATGCTTCCACAAAGGCTCAAATATGATGAGTCAGACCTCAAAAAGCCACGAGACAGTATAAGTAACATATTTTGGATTCTTTGTATTTACTTTCTTGTTTTTGAGCCCTTTTGAGCCCATGATTCATGTTTTCGAGCTTTGTTCTGCAATCATGAATCCCAGAAACAAAAACAAAACAAAACGCTGAGATTCTCATGTAACCACATGCCTCCAGGAGTTAGAAAAGATACCAAGTAAGGCACAAATCACAACAAAATTGCAAGAGATGGCAACACTGGCATCTGGAAATAACCACTGTCAAAGAAAGGATATTGGACTAAATAGACAAGGCGTGGGGAACGATATGGCCCGCTAAATCATTTGGTCCGGCCCGTGGGACCATTTGGTCCGGCCCTGGCGGCGGGGGGGAATTCGGTGGGAATTCGGCGGTGGCGGGGAATTCGGTGGTGGGGCGGTTTCGCGGCGGCGGGGTTCCGTGGGGGGGGCAGTGCCCGCCGCCGAAACCCTGCCGCTGTTTGCCCCTTTTCGGCGGTGGACACTCAGCCATCTTCCGTGTACCACCATCAGGCCCTTCGCAGAAAAAAGGTTCCCCACCCCTGAAATAGACCAATAGTTCAATCAGATATGACAATGCTCATAGTCCTCATTTAGTCATTATGTGAGCCACAGGATAAAAATATTTAGATTTAATAGAAAATGGAATTCCCAAGTAAAAATACGTGATATATACGGTGAGTAAACCAAAACAGCAACACATTTCCACTGGCTCTGGAGCCATCAATATTTCTTCCAAATTTTCCCCATGGTCCCGCCCTCTCCCCCTGAGGCCCCGCTTCACCCTTCACATGCCGTGGGCGGGAGAGCGGGCTGAGCGGGAGCAGAGCCCACCTGGTTCCCGGTACCAGCATGCAGGGAGGGCAGGTGCCCTTTGCTTTCCAGGGAATCAGCCCATATCCTGCCTGCACCAAGCCCCAAACTGCATTCCCTGCGGTGCTGGAGGCCAGTGGCTGTGGCATCAGGCCTATCCTGGTCTGGGTGTGCCATAGCTAAAAACAGCCATTGGGGGGGGGGGTGGGCAGACTCCTCCCATGGAGGCTGGGGGTGGAGCGTAGGCAGGATGAAGAGATGCAGGAGCTTCCAGTGAAAGCTGGTTGGGGAGGCTTAGCCTCCCCCAGTCTATTATACCTGCCAGCTATGGAGATGTTAGATAGAAATTCCTCCAAAATCAGCCTCTTATTGTAATCTGATCCTGAAGGTCAGTTCTAAGTCTTATTTTACATCATTCTTTTACACTCACACATTTTATTTTAATTTACAGATTTGTTAGTTTGAATAAAAGTAATTTCTTTTAAAAGGCTAAATGCAATGGCATATGTTAACAGAAGTATCATATATAAAAACTGCTGCTCTGAGGCTTCTGTTTATGTCATGAAAGTCCTTCTGTACTGTATACATTGTGTTATAGCTTTTTATGTTTTTCTTCCTTCTGTAGCAGAGGCCAGCATTCTGAATTTTTTTTCCTGTAGCGAACTGCGGGGGAAATTGCAGCCTAAATCCCTGGCCTAGAGGGAGAATTTCATGGGACTCCACCCCAAGAAAGGTGATGGCTAGATGCCTGAGACTTAACTGGGGTGCTGGTAGGGTCCAAACCTTTAGGCTATCCTTGCGTAGCAGTGGATGGTCCTCACAAGCAGGGTTAAGTAGCCTCCAAGGACTGGTGTTACCCTAAGGTGGGGATTTATTATTCAAATCCCACAATATGCTCCCTTCTAAAGATAGGCATCAAACCCACTATATTGAACAGATGGAGGCTCGTCTGTGGGAAGGAAGAATCTGTCAGAGCAAGAATTGATGGAACTGTATTGTCAACTTCAAGCATGCAAAAATCAGGAGTCAGGCCTAATAAAACCATGAGATTAGTGTAAAAATACTGAGATTTGGGGGGGGGGGGGGGAGTACAATTTGGGTTAATTTTATTTGCTTTATGTTTTTTGGGTCTTTAAGGTACACTCTTGTTATGTTTGCTCCACAACTATGAAGGCTAGAAACTTTTTAAAAAAATGAAAGCTGAGATTTCTATGTAATCACATGCTTCCAGGAGTTGGAGCTTTAAGAAAAATATCAAGCAGTTCGAGACTCATGATAACGTTGTGAGAGCTTGCAATCCTGACAGCATTATTGGGCTGCGAGTGGACATCAATATGGCAGGCCTTGTTAGTGGCCTGGGAAAGCATGCACTGTGCTGGCCTCCCTGATACTAACATGAAACAAGGAGTTCACTGGGTGTGGGCACCCACCTCCAACTTCAACAGCTGCACCATGAGGATTTTCTTATTCAGATGACGAGGCTTACACATGAGTAGTCATGTAATTATGTCTATTTTGACATAATTACATGACGTAATTACATGGGCTTACAGCTCATACAATTTTGAACTTAAACTCATTGATCTGTATCATTCAAGAATATTATACCACAACAAATATAAGTAATTAAACCTATTAAATGTCATGGACCAGGTCCCCATTGTGCTACGTGACATACCAACATACAGCCACAAAGAGTTTACTATCTAAGTATAACAAATTCTATGAATGCCTCTGACTTCCTTGCCTTTGGACTGATTTAATCAAAATCTCTATTTGGGGAAGAATTGTGTTTTTAATAGATTATAATAGGATTTTAACAGACAAGAAAAAAAAACTTACAACTGGATGAAATTTGTGATGGGAAAATTAAATGCACTTCTGTGTATCTTTATAGACTAAAAAAAGTTGTAGATCTTATTTCCTTGACATTATATATAAAATAAAATGATATTAATTCAATATTAGTTAATTAGGTCAGTGATAAAGTTTGGTTTGAGAATACATTAGACAAATCTAATTTTTCATCTCCACAAATTAGCATTCTATTTGATGAATTCCATTTGTCTCACTAAGAAAATATCCTAATGCCAAACTAACATTTTATTCCAATCTGTACTATTCTTAAAATTAACACAATATATTTCAGTATTTGTAAACTAAACTAAGATGTCCATGTTAGTTCTGTTAAAAAAAATAATTCCACATATTAACTATGAAAATGCAACATTTGTTTATGAAGCAGAAAGTCAAACAGAGTAAGTTCAGGCTGAAATTCTCACTGCCTTTATGTGCAAAAAAGACAAATTTCAGCAGAACCACTGTGATGCTGCTGGAATAGAGTGACAGCCATGCACAGGACTGCCACAGTATTCTACTCTGTGGAAACCAGGGACGAGAACAGGGCTAGAGGCCAGGACTGAGTCTGGTGGGGCTATAAAGTTACAGATCCACTGACCCACAAACCACAATACTATGAACAGCCTGTAGTGGCTACTCCTGCAGCAGTGTCTGTGAAGCAGCTCCATCCTAGCTGAGGCTGAGTGCTAGAGATTGCCCTCAAACTACCATCATGTGATACACTACACAATGTTCTTTCTGGATTTTTCTCCTTTCCTCCTCCCTTTGAAAATGGCAGCAGGTGCTCTCCGCATCATGACCTCTCTCTTACAATTCCTGTCACCTGACCTTTTTCATCTCTTCCCTTTCCCCACTCCTGTTCTTGCATGTGTTCTCTTTTAGCTCTCTCTTTTGATTTTTCTTTTTTTCATTCCCCTTGAGTTGACAGTATTATATTGTATATGAAATGAAAAATCCTGCTAGAGATTTTGTGCAATTATTTATGGATTGTGTGTTGTCTTTGCCTATCATGTATGGTACCTCACAGCTTGATGTTACATTTACATGCTCAAACAACAGATTTTCAACTTGTAAACTGAAAGTGTGTATCCTGTGTGCACTGGGCTGCATAACATATTATCAAGAGACCTCTGACATTGATGCATACATATTCATTCACTCACTCTAGAAAACCCTATCATTCTCGTAAAAAGTGAGCACATAGATGCAGCAGAGTCAAGAACCATTTGTCACATAATATACTCCATAATACCACTGATTTGAGGTCAAAAGCTATTACAGTGAAATGTGTTTTGAGCAACCCCTCAAAAGACCAACAACATCTGGTCCTTATCCTTCTAATAAAGAAATGCAGCAGAATTATACTCAATATATTTGTGTGGCCTTTTAAGACAGGAAGTACTTTATGAAGGATGGCTTCAGGTACAGGTTTCATTGTATTTTCCTGGACTTCAGCTCTCTAACTTTTACACTGAGAGGATTAGATTCCCCCTACTTGGCAGAGGTAGGTTCAAACTGCAATGAATCTGAACTCTGCATGGATCCAATGTAAACTTTTTGCACCATCCACATAGACCTGATATGGATGCATAAGGTGCAAGAGTGCCAGACAGACAACTGATGATAGTGGTGGTGGGAGGTCAGAGGTAAGTTCAAGTCTGGGAAGGAAGGGTAACAATCTAGCAGTACAGGCCACTCCCAAAAACAACACAACCAATACATCAATATTAATGTAGCTCCTCCCCATAACAAGGAGAATGGAGGCAGGGAGTCACAATGATGGAAAGGTGATTTCGGCTGTAGGAAGATAAAAGGCACAGAGGGAAGCCATATGGGGAGCAGCAGGGTTCAATTTTGTGCAACTTGCAAGTTTCAATAACTTGCATGCCAAGCAGGGACACAAGTCACTAGCAATTTCTAATCATTTTTCATAAACCTAAGGACAAAGAATTTCATTAGTTTGGTGCAAAGATGCCTCTAGCTAATACATTTCATGGTTTTCAACAACTGCCTGCTATTAACAAGGTTTTAATTATAATATCCTATCTTCAGAACACATCTTTGTAGTTGGAATACATGTTAAGTTAAATTAATTCAGCGTCTTCCCGAAAGTCTGACACTCTAACTCATTTAAGATCTTCATCATTTCTAAAATAATACAGGCTCTCAATGCATGGTCAGTTTTTCTAATACTCTAGTACTGACATATCAGGCATCAAGTTTCTCTCCAATAAAAATAAAACTGCAGAGAACAAAAGTTCGATAATTTTGCATGTTTAATAGATTTTTTTTTTTTTTGCATGGGAGCAAAGAGGCTGAGGAGGACAATTTTTTTTTCAATGTAGCAGAGCTAGCTGCATATAAAGTTGACGTTATCAGATGCTGAATATATTTACTAAGAGCCCTTTAAATTAAATTGCAGGTATCAGTTCAATTAAGATGATGACAGTGGTGGCGACTTCCTTCATATGTGGTGGAGATAAGCTCTGTCAGCATGGAGAGTGACATCTAGTAATAAATCTAAAAAAAGGCAAGGAAAAAGAAGGAAAAGAAGAAAATAGCTTTAAGAAGCTCCTGGGATAAATTCTGATCTCCATCTCTTTCAACCCATTTTCTCCTAGTGAATCAATCCTCAGGGCAAATAAAATAAAACAATTACTCAGCCTAACTTGATGTTCATGTCTTTTATTCAGAAAAAAATATTGGATTGCTGAAAAATGCTGTCTGAACCTCTCAGTTAGTTGTAAATATCCATCTAGGCGATATTGCAATTTTCTGCTCTGTGAATGCATGATTCACATCTACAGTTGCAATAAGAGACCTATGCAGAAAATGTGGGTCAGTGAATTGGGTAAAAGGCAGGGGATCAGCGGATCTGGATTTTACAGGCACTGTGGTTTAGTGGAATAAGCAATGCAATGCAAGTGAGGAACCCTTGAGATTAAATTCCAACCACTGAATGGATGTGTGACCCAGGGCAAGGTGATTCATTTCCTCGTGTGTAAGTTTCCCCAACTATAAAAATCACGATAAAAATACCTTCCAGGGGATTGTCAGACTTATCAAATTCCATGCAAAGCTTTGAACATGTAAAATACTAAAACAGTATTATTCTATTTCTGGCGCTGTCAAAATAAATCACTGTTTGACTTCGGCCAAATCATTTGTGTGTCTTGGTTTCAGGAGGAAGACATTACATTCCACGGTCTCATATTATGGGTGTGGCAATATTCTACACGGAGGCAGTTGGGTCTTGCAGATCACCAGTAAGACTGGTTTTAATTCTGATGTCTTGGATCCATGTGATCTCTATATTAAAGTTGCAGCCATTTAATTTCTCAAACTATTCATTGCTATATGGCACTCTGCAAATGTCTGATTGTTCCTTATGCAAAAGATACATTTGGGAACCCCATTCCAAAATGCATGCAGTCAATCATGCAACACTGTGCCATGAAGAGAATGGAGAGGAGTGGGGATAAAGGCAGTTGGGTGAAGAGGGTTGAGAAGTCCTTATAACTGCAAATGTTATTCTCATTCATGTCTGCGTGATCCTTTTTTTCAAAAAATCTTACTAAGCAATGGCCTCAGTAAGTTAAAATTGTTCATTTCAGATGAAAGTGTTAATGGTTCTTTTTTGAGAGAGATACAGGCAACAAAGAAAGATCTGATTGTGATACATTTCTTGTAAATTGCAAATGTTTTTAAAAAGATCTCAAATGGCTTTAAATCTTGAATGTTAAAGGACTGCTTAAGGAGACACAATTTTCCACTTTTCCTTTACTAACCTGTGTACAATGTAATTATTGTCTCTGTGATCCCTAACCTAGAATATTAGCCAAATATCTTCACCCCTTGATGTAATTTTGAAGATAAAATATAAAACTTTACTAATTTGCACTTTAGTTGCACAACCATAAAAGGCTACAATGTCTTTGGCTAGATGAATTCCTTCAAATATATTTGACATACAAAATAATTGTCATCTGAACCTTCTCAAGCTAGGAAATAGCGTGGTATAGATGCAAAACTGCCTCACAGAACCCATTTCAAGTCACTTAATTGCTTGTGAAATCCAGTGATTCATGAAAGGTCTCCCTGCCCTCACTGAACTTCTTCTGTATGTGATCTAATGCTTACTGCCATCATTTTGCTACAACACTGTTCTTAATTAGAAACATCTCAGTATAGGTGCCACAGTGCGAGAACCTGCAGTGAGATCTGCCGTTGAAAACCCCAAAGGGTTACATATTTTAGAGAACAGTGCAGGCTGAATGTCAAGGTACACCATATTGAAAGAATAATATAAGAATTAAAAAGACAGACAGATGAAAGGAGTTCAAGGCTGAGCCAATTAATTTAGAATATCCAACATCAAGAGTTTTCACTTATTCTACAAACTATATTGAATCACACACTCACTGTGGTCTGCCCAATACAGTCTCTGTCCTCAATCTTTATTATTTTATGTCTACTTTTTAAATGTCCTATACTTTCATAGACATTACAGTACAAATCATTTAAGAAAGGGCCTGATTTAAATTGAAAGAAACAAGTACATTCAGTAGACTGACAGATAGAATTTCTCCATGGAACTATATAAAGTAATACAATACCTAGGCATAATTGTGTTACTTAAGGACTGAGAGGACAACTTTTACTCACAATCTTGCTCTTTTGTCTAAAGTTAGGGGGCCTTCAATATTATTTTTAGACTTACTTCTTTTTAAAAAAAAGATAATTCTATGTTACCATTCACATCCATGAATGCATTTACATACTGGGGCAAATTTCTTCTCATTTTACACGGAGGCAATTCTAACAAAGTTAGCTGGCATTTCATCAATATAACTGAAAGCAGAATTTGTCCCCTGATGCACATACTGTGCTGGAAAGAACAATTTAGGACTGTACAAGGAACAGTAGGCATAAATAATTGTTTCTATGAGAACACCAAGGCTTCTAAAATAAAAATTATTTCATACATCATCACACAAAGATCTCAACTGTGTGTTTTTGAGTAAGTAATATTTTTTTACAGCTAGCCAAATTATAGTCTTTTCCTATTTCCAAACAGGAGCTAATACTATTATTTTCTAACAGTATAATTTCCTTGTATTTGCATATGGAAGGCCATGAAATCCTGGCTAAGTACCACAAATTTTGGTATATATACTTTATAGCACACAGCGCATGTGTTCTCTCACTCACTCACCTACCTACCCACCAAGATTTTTGGAAGTGACTAATAACTTTGCATGCCTCTATTTTTGGTGCCCAACATGAGGCACCTTAAAAGTGGCCTGATTTTAAGAGGGTGGATGCTCAGCACTTTCTAAAAATCAGAATTTAAGGTGGTTCAAGTGGGCTACCCAAAAACCAAGGCAACCAAAATCCCTAGTCACATTTGAAAATTTTGACATCACACACACACGTCCACACGTCTATATAAAATGTATTTATACACTATCCGTTTTCCAAAAACTTACCAGCATCTTCTCACCCCCTTTGTATGCAGGATCTGCGGGAAAAGCAGTGGCCCACCCTTTCCCCACAGATATTTGCACAGGACAGCAGTTACAGGAGTGAGCACCACAGAAGCACTTCAATGCCAGTAGGCTTCCTTCCAAAAAAAAGCTAATCAAACAAATACTCAAATTATAGAATCCACTGCATCCTAGAACCCTGGGACAACTATACTATAAGAGAAGAATTCGACCACGATGGAACACTGTCAAAGCAACTAAACCTGAGCTGTTACTTGGGACTCTTGGAAGTCTCCATTAAAATGGTCTTAGTCTGAGCTCAATTAATGTATCTGGGGGGAGGGAGGAGTAAAATATCACCATCAGTGATGTAAAATCATGGATCATCCTATTTTGTTACACAACTGTACACAAAAAGAATGATACGTGCAAACACCCTCTTCTGTTGATTTTAAATCAATAATCCCCACGCTAAATAGTCCTTATTTAGGCCTGCAAATGGCTTCCGTTGACAAAAGCTGTTTATAAACATGCCTTGTTTTCCATTCACACCCTGTAAAGGTTTCTTAGGTCTCTGATTCAGCTTGCTTACCTGAGACTGTCGAGATTTTGTGCTGCAGCTCCACACTTGGCCCAATCATGCAGTATATGATCTGTACAATAGAGTACATCCCCCAGGACCCTTCGTGAATGATTCAAATCATTAGCTAGAGCTAACAATGGAGAAAAACCTATTGTTAGAGAGCAGCCATTTCAGTGATTGCAGCCCTTACAGCGATGATATGAGCTCCAGTTGATTTTTTCCCTCCTAAGTGTTTGTGAAGTGCACAAGCAAGCACTCATTCTTCCTTTAGCCTCTCTCGGCAGCCAATCAACGGTGTAAAAGAAAGCAATGGTGAAAGCATAACCTCAATCTGGAGGCACCCATGGATAATGTTGCCTCTTTCTTTAGCCTCCACAAAAATAACACATTCCATTGATTCCACACAATATAAAAGGGAAGTAAAAGCCAATGCTCCTAAGGTTGTTGAATTTATTAACTGAAGGGCATCAAACTGCAGTAATTATTTATTTAAGTATTTATTTCCTAAATGAGGCCTAAATTCTGAACTCTGGGAATTTCACAAACAGGAACAGTGGATAAACTTGAGGGCAGAATTTCACTTATTTTTATATTTAAAATGCAGCTATTGACACTTTGAGGTGCTTGTATAAAATATAAACACAGGCTGGGGAAAGTCCTACTGTCCAGAAGCCTGGAACAAATAAAAGTATTAATTAGGCAAGTGGCAGGATTTCTGCCCACCAGACAAGGACAAAAGTGGAATCTGGGGTTAAGTTATGTGAGAACAGACAACAGAACTGAGCAGCTCCAGGTATATGTGCGTGTGTGCATGTATAGGAGATTAGGAGACTTACGAGAGCAACAGAAATGAGCTGCCGGTCAGAGGAGAGAAGGACCAGCATAGGCGTACTTAGCCCTCAATATGCCTTGGGAGAAGGGAGCAGGGAGAAGTGCACTGCTGAGCATCCCTCAGGCTCAGGCTCAGCTTGAATGTGTTGCCTGTTGGGTCTGCGATGATCAGGACTGGAGATCAGGTCTGGGTTTTTAAGCTGCAGGCAGGCCGTTCAAAACCTAAGGCTGTTGTCTTTGCAAGAGTGGAAGCAATAGTTCAATTTTCCAGGCAAGCCAAAGCAGGCAGTGAAGCAACTTTCAGGGCCTTGCAAATTTAGTAGCAGATGCAAGACACTCTTTGATTTGATTTTGAGAGGGAGAATAGAGCTTGCATCCCATAGACCATAGACAGATAATAACAAAAGCAGTACTTTTTGCCAAAGAGGCAAGCAATAATTTAACTTCCAAACCAAGTCAATGTAGGCTTTGCAAGAAAATGAGCTATAAGTTGATTACTGGCTGCTACTGCAAAACACAATTTGATTTGATTTTAGGAGGAAGATGGCCACCAATAATTTTTTTTACAGCCTTGTAATTGCAAATTTAGCTCCTGCTCTCAGGACCAAGCAGTTAATTTGAAAATCTTTTAGTAATTATTTTAGACATATTTGCAGAAAGCTATATGCACACAAAATTTATAATTTAAAAAAAACCCCCAAATATCTGGATCACATCAAACCAACCTTTTTTGTGAGATGATTAATGGTGTTAAAAGACAACCCATCAGCCTGTGTCAACACAGGGTAAATATTGAAGGCCATAGCCCAACCAAACATAAAGCATGTGGCTCACTACTAAGGAATATAAACATAAATGCACTTTCCAAAGTTCACTAAAAGCTAAATACCAATGGGTTTAATTTCAGAAAGATTAAATGTTATGTGAGATTTGCAGAATGCACATGGAACTTTTGATAGTCAGTCCTCCTGTAAGTAGTAATAGACCTTCACAACTGATTTTCTACATGTACTGGTACAAGACCACATTACCAATCATATGGAATGCAAGGAAGCACAAAACATGTCACTTTGTCCACAAGAAGCTCCTATTACTAGATTGCTCTGTAGAATGAAACGTGGGGAGAGCCAAAAGAATTAGCTCATTATCGCAACACACCAACGGTAGATCACTTTACACTAGACCTGACTGAAACAACAACAACAAAATTTGTTTCAGATCAACCCAAAACTAAAATTTTTCAGGTTTCTTGGCAAAACAAAAAATTGTTTTTAAAAAATCATTTCAGGTTGAACAAAATATTTTGCTTGACCCAAATAAACATTTTGATTGTGGACA
Organism: Emydura macquarii macquarii; assembly: GCF_026122565.2. NCBI lineage: Eukaryota > Metazoa > Chordata > Testudines > Chelidae > Emydura > Emydura macquarii. Next base: position 911,777 of record NW_027131105.1, on the reverse strand, counting down.
TTTTAAATTATTTTTATTAATAGCAAAGAAAATTAGGAACTGCCATTTATGGTGGTGGTGGCAGTATCCCTCTTACTCTGAAGAACCTGATGATCAGGGCACTCACCTGGGATGTGGTAGTGCCCTAACCACTAGGCTATAGAATCAGTCTCACTATCTGTCTGCTCTGATGTATATTTAAGTATTTATACCAATTGGAACAGCTTCAACAGGAGATATTCAGACAGCCCTAACCCAGAATAGCCAATAGTCTTGTGGTTAGGACACTCACCTGGCAGAAGGGAGACATGGGTCAAATCCACACTCTGGAGCAGGGACTTGGGCTATTGGTAATAAGGATGGCAGCACCACCCACACCCACCATAATCAGCTTTGCGAATGGGGACCTAAGAACCCCTTGTGAATCTAGCCTGTTAAAAATGTTTGGACCAAAACTATTTGGAAAAGTTGTGTCAAATTTGCAAATAATTTCGGTTGACCTGAAACTGTATTTTTCAGCAAATAAACTGTATCCAAAAAATGTTGCCCAGCTCTTCACTACATATATACTAAATGAGGGAGAAAAGAAGAGAATGCCTTACATCATTGACTTACCCTAAAAACCAGAGATCTAGATTTCACTCTAGGTGGAAATAATCTATAATAATGTTGTGTAATTACAATTTTTAATTTAATTCTGCAATACAGTAATACATAGTCTCAGTTGTGAATCTCAGTTTCAGACTGGTGGCATTAGCATGAATGTATTTTATATTAAAGCAAGGAGAAAGCTAAACATCTAAGTCAAAGTGAGAGTCAGACTCACAAACAAGAATAAAAATGCAGAACAGGCATGATATAGAGAAAGGGCTTTAAGTTTAGACAGTCACAGCAGTACGTTTCATTTTAATTTTGATGACAGAATGGGATCCTAACCTAAAAACTGGCCTGTGTTTATGTCCTTATGGCCTATGTTATACAGCAGGTCAGACTAGACAATTATAATGGAATCTATGAAACTGGGATAATCACATATAAAGCCTTAGTTGCCTGAGGATAAATGATCAGATTATTAATTATTATTATTAACCAAGCCTAATAAAATTCAGTTTTTCTTTTAATCTATACAGATTTAAATAAAATCCTAAAATGTCTGAGTGTAATGCCATTCATACAAACCCAGAGTTAGGTGTCCCCAGTCCCCTTGCATCCCTTGCCAAAATCCTGTGTACATGGGCAAGTCTTAAAGCATGCTCCATTGGTCAAATTCTATCCCTGTCGGATCAGAGAGAAAGTAAAGTCATCTACTGCAAATGCCTTGCCACCATTTGAGCCATACAAACTCAAGTATCCCATTTGAATTCAGCTACTGCAATGAGAGGTGAAGAAAAAGTCAATCTCTATGTTACCAGTAGCCAAGACCCAAATCATATAGGGTTGTCTAAATTAAAATCAACATCTTGAATTATACAAAGAAATAAACTAGGAGACAGTGCAGTCTATGGCGTGCTGGTGAAATTTGCCCTTATCCATCATTTTCTTATCCAGTACGGGTTGTAATTAATGAATGACCCAAACTTCACTAATATGTTGAGGGTTTTTTTCTAGGAGGTCCTCTTATAACTTAGAAAAACTACCAGATATCCCTGTTTATATGTCAATGGTCAGAACTGTAGATTGGATGAATCATACACAAACTGATCCCGCATTATAAAATGATAAATTTTAACAATTGTGCTACCACCCTTGAGAAGCGTTTGCTTTTCTTTGAGGCAAAAAAATAGCATGCATCATTAGCCCTGCAGATCTAATGGGAAACAACCTTTCCCTTTTTGTGTGAGTGGGTTTGCCTGATGAATTCTCATAACAAAAATTTAAAATCAAAATATAAAACCATACTGGAAGAGCAGCCAGTTTTACAACAGGATATTCTGTGATCCAAGACAGTTGTCACTGAACAATCTGTGAGCAACATTCTAACATCTCAGAAAGTATCACTCTACATTTCACTTTAGGGTGTGAAAAAATAGTTTTTATACTTTATAGGCTAGGTTGCCATAGCAACTCCTTTCTTTTCATTTAATTATATGAAAGCATACAAATTATCCAGGTGAACTGCGAGTGTTCCACTTCTGCAGTCTTTACTGATTTATTTACATGTTTGTGGGTTTTTTTGAGGCTGGATAATATACCTCTTTGTAGTCTTTGAATGCAAATGTTTTTATAGATAATTTTTTTTAAAAGTGCCTTACAAACAAATAAGAAATCGTCTCTGAAAGGATCATCTTAAATTATACATGTTCCAAATTAACTATAGAGTTTGAATTTTAGGTCAGAAGAGACCATCAGATCATCTATTTTGACTTCCTATATATCATTGGCCACTAACACTTCCCACCCCCAACCATCCACACACTAAAACCAACAACTGAAATTAGACCACAATATTACAGCCTTCAGGAGACTAAATGATTGTGTGGGAGAGGATAGGAGGGACCAACGTGCATTACTGCCCAAGGCCCCTGTGTTGGCTCCGGAACTGATTAAGCAAGATATACCCTGATGATCCTGGCAAGCAACTTGCACCCCACACTATAGAGGAAGGCAATCTCCCCCCTCTACCTGCTGTCAAAGTCACTGCCAATCTAAGCTGAGAACATACAGGATATATATGGGCATAATTTGTATGTTATAGCTCAGAGTTACAGATCACAAAGAAGTGTATTTTTGCCATCAGGAGAACATCATGAGTATCAGGGCACTGATGGCTTAAGAAAAGCGGTTAGATATTGGTCACAAATCACAGTGAAATAAGTGATTTATTCTAACTCTCTAGAGTCTGATCACGCATTCCCTGTTATTTAACAAGTAATATTACAAAACAAATTCACCAAGTGTCACTACTGAAACAGGCATGGTGTGGGAACACAATCCTGAGAGGCAGAGAGAAGGGGGATGGTCCTTGCAAATCTCAGTAAATGCTCTATATTTCAAAAAAGTTTGAGCTTCCCAGTCAAATACTGACTGTTAAAAATGATTTCTAAAGGATGGCATTTTTACTTTAAAAAAGCAGCAATTATCAATTGTTTTGTGTGTATATCTAATGGCCAGAGCAGAGCTGTGGCAAACAATGGGATGGGCATGTGTGCTAACCAAACATCAGCAAAGACCTCTTATGGGAAAAATACATCAAAACTTGTCCACCTTTTCCATTAAAACTCTGCAGAAGCCGTGAAAACTTAACTGTCTTATGTTGTGCAATAGCTAGACATCTCTTATCAAGAGCAAGGCCCTGAGCAGTATTCCATTTCTTGTAGTTTTGTGCATGACAACTGGAAAAATATTTTAGTCTAGAACCACAAACCTGCTTCCAAGGTAATTTCCAGTTCACTGTACATCACAGTTTCCATCACAGTCCTGACCAATCATTTTTCCAAAACACTTTTAGAACAATCACACGTCATGCTAGTTATTGAAAGTTGGTTCACAGTCCATACAGGTTAAAAACTTCAAGTCAGGCTCTCAAGCAAATGCGAATGTTTCAAAAAAACAAGTTCCTACCACATTTTCCCTATTTCTTCATAGAATTATAGAAATGTAGGGCTAAAAGAGACCTTGAAAGTCATGTAGTCCAGCCCCCTGAACTGAGGCAAGACCAAGTATACCTAGACTGTCCCTGACACGAGTTCATCTAACATGTTTTTAAAAACCCCCAGTGATGGAGATACCACAACTCTCCTTGGAAGCCTATTCCAGAGCTTAACTACTCCTATAATTAGAAATATTTTCCTATCATCTAATTTAAATCTCCTTTGCTGCAGATTAAGCCCATTACTCCTTGTCCTACCTTCAGTGGACATGGAGAACAACTGATCACCATCCTCTAAGAGCAGCCCTTAGCATCCTTGAAGACTCTTACGTCCCCACCTCAGTCTTCTTTTCTCAAGACTAAACATGCCCAGTTTTGTTTTTAACTTTTTTCATAGATCTGGTTCTCTAAACTTACCTCTTTTTTTTGGCTCTCCTCTGGTCTTTCTCCAATAATTAGTCCATATCTTTCCTAAAGTGTAACACTCTGAACTGGATATTCTACTTCAGCTGAGGCCTCCCCAGTCCCGAGTAAAGCAGGACAATTACCTCCCGTGTCTTAGAACAATCCTCCTATTAATGAGTCCCAGAATGATATTAGTTTTTTTCATAACCGAATTACATTGTTGACTCATATTCAATTTTTGATAATTACAACCCCCAGATCCTTTTCAACACTATAATTGCCTATTTTATCTCTGCAAAGTATCATACATGCCTTCTGCACTGAAGTAAAAAAACCCCCCCGAAAATTAAGTTCAAAGGCAAATCTATCTTTAATAAACTCTAAACATGGATCACCCTTGGCATAAAGGCTATCATCCCACAGTATTTGCATTAGTAATATTTTGCCAAGCAACAAGTGGAACTCCCTCACATACAATTCAAAATAGGAAAAAGAAATAGCTACAAAAGTTTCTATCACAAAGTCTTCTCCCGGAATAAAATTGCCTGAAAATATACCACTTTGGGCTGCAGTCCCATAATATTTTAGTACTTTAGCAGGTTTAGCCCTGGTGAATACTTGGAGAGAAGACATCAAAGTAAATTCAGGTGCTGGGAAATTCAGGTGCAGGCCCTATTGATTCTTAGTGTGAAACCAATTAGAGATGTGTGATACTTTCTCCAAACCAGGCAAAAGTCATCCATTTGTGTTATAATACAAAACTAAGGCAAGATTTGCTAAAAGGTTCATAGATTAAGGCCTGTAGGGACCATTATGATCATCCATTCTGAGCTCCTACATAATACAGTCCAAAGAACCTTTCCCAATACTTTCAGCATGAAACCCATAACTTCTGTCTGAGCTACAGTGTATCTTTTAGGACAATATCCAGTCCTGATTTAAAGACTGCAAATTATGGAGAATCTACCATGATCTTAAGTACATGAACCTTCAGGTAAATCAGGGCTAAGCTTCAGATACCTGTGTGGGACTTATGGTTTTGCGTGGAAACCATGAGTTTTTGGTTTCATTCAAACCTCACAATGAAACAAACAAAAAAAGCGCAAATAAAATCAAACTACCCCCCATTCTTCAAATTGAAACTAGCAGTTTCTCATATCATGTATAAACGATCCCAGGCTACTGTTTGGGAACACTGCACATCTGCAGGTACAATGTTTGGATGAAATATAGCACATAACTCCTGATCAGCTGCAGTCATGACAGAAACTATTATTTCTAAGCACACTGTAAAAAGCATAGTCAATACTGCAATTTTTTGAGGATGAAAGTAATTTATCTGGGGGAATAAGTGACTGACATTAACACACAGTACAGTATTTATCTAAGTTGTTGGGATTTACTGAGGAAGACAGATTTTTGTAAGATACTGCTGTACATTTCAAAACACTTGGTGTATATATATAAATATTAATATTAATGTCTTTATTACTTTTAAAGTCCTTGGATAGCATTTTCAAAATACTATTTTACTGGTTTTGGCTGCATTTGGATCACTGCTGATTTTGTGCTATCCATATTTTGTGAAACAGCACAGACTATGGCACTTATGCAGGATACATTAGCATCTGAAAGTCTTCCATTTGTAGAAAAAGTTCCACTTTCTTTACAAGTTGAGGTTAGAACAATGATAGATTATTCCCTATTTTGAAAAACAATTATCAAATTTTCACAAGCAACACAAGTAATTTATGGTAAGAACTGTGCGAAGCAACTTGCATACTATTAAAAAAAAAAAGAAATGTTGGTTTATTTAAAAAGAGTCCTTTCCCGGTATATATGTGTACATACACACACACACTGGAAGCTGAAAAACCTTTATTAGTCCTTCATACTTGGCTTGCAATGAATAGTACACTCTTAGCTTCCTTCTATCTATGGTATTTCTAATGCATCCATCACCACAGTATCTAGTGACCTGGAGACTCCAGAGTCTCACCTGGGGACAAACCATGGTTTCTGTTAGTCCTAAAAAGAGGTACAGGCAAATATTTGATGCAAGAGAGAGAAAGTGAGTAACATACATACTGTGCTGCCTGGCTACCCATTATAGTTCCCTTTTCTTTCACCTTCATTTTTCCCCGTTGTTTGCAAAGGGAAGAAATATTGGGTCAGGTCTTTGATCTGGAATGACAGACTACACCTGAAAAAAGTACCAGGATTGTATTCTAAAGCCATTCATCACTGATCATGACATGGTTAAAAAATGCTGGCAGAGGGACAACACACGACAAGTCTCATTCCTTATTTGTATGACACGTTTGGTAAAAGGTGAGCTATATTATGGCTTACATCCTTAGAAAAACAAGCCATTCCTAAAGGAATACCCCATACACAGATAATCTTGGCACAGTGTAATACCGCACTCTATGACAATTTACGCACATTTTGCAGATAGGTAAATGGAAGCATAAAGAGGTTAAATGACTTGCCCAATGTCACGCAGTAACTAGGACAGCTTGGAATAGAACCCAGGAATCCTGCATCCTAGTCCCCTGCTTTAACTCATCCAAAATACTATCTCACTAACAGAGGTAACTGAACAGGGAATTACAGAATGATGAGAAAAGCTCTGAAGTTGCTCAAAAACCAGTGGGAAAAAACAAACAACATTAATTCATGGATGAAAACCTCCAAACATTTTGTGAACAGATTAGCCTTTGGGTAAATCCAATTTATGTAGCTAGCATCAACAGTACAATACATTAAAATATACCACATTCTATGAGACCATAAACTGCTCTCACTTTGTCTGTGAAACTGCCATTAATTCAATGGCAGTTTTTCATAATAATTGACTGTAGAATATAATCCCAAGGGATTATTATTTTAATAAATTTCTTAATTTCTGCCATGTAATTATACAAAGATGAGCTTCCCCCTCCCCACACACACACTTTTATTTTTCTCTCTTTGCCTCCTTGGACCAAGCAATATAATCTGACTAACACAAGGAAAATTCCATTCTCCAGCAATCTAATACTTCTCCAACATCAACTCTCTGACACAAGCCCAATAATTAATGTAGTGCAGGAGTATGTCACACAGACATGCAACTTTTATAAAAATCCTTCTAAAAAAAAACAAAAAAAAAACCAGCGAGAGTCCTATAGCACTTTAAAGACTAACAAATTTAATTTCTACAGGCATAAGCTTTCATGGGCTGCAACCCACTTCATCAGATGTTACAGCCCACAAAAGCTTATACCTGCAGAAATTAAATTTGTTAGTCTTTAAAGTGCTACAGGACTCTCGTTTTACAGCTACCCCTCTGGAACTTCTCAAAAAACTAATTATAATATTATTTTATGAGCATTTGCCCATTTACTCCCATCTTTTTGGGATTTAAACTGATTTCCCTTGTTGTGACATACTGAATAATACCCAGAGAGTGACCTTTGATTAATCACTCAAGAAAATGGGGTCTGAAGATTTAAATAAAATGTTTAGGAAGCAAGAAGTGTCATCTAGAATACTGGAATGATCAGACTGTGCTGCGGTTTCTCAGGGTTAAATTTCAAGAGACCTCCTGCGAACTAAGCACTGATTAATATCTTGTAAATTCATATGTAAACTAAATATTAAATAATTTAATATAGTTAAGTTATATATTCAAAAAAAGTTTACTTATTATTCTCATATTTGCAGTTTACTGCCAAGATTCAATATGAAGATAGTAAGAAGGAAAGAATAAACCTATCGAATACAACCAACGTAATTAGTTTGAAGATGCATGAGGAAAGCTATAACTTTATAAGGTCAAGATCTTAAAAGATTTTTCTTTTGACATTTTCTATTTTAACTAGTGTATGTCCAAGATAAAGCTCTATTAAACTTCTTTGAGCCGTAGCTAGAATTATTACTTGGTTGTAAGTGATAACAACTGATGTCCTAACTCAAGTATCTAATTCTATACACGCTAATGGATTGTAAAGGCAGAATACTTGATTGCAGGAGACATTTCTAGGCAACCTTAGTGTTTGGAAACATGAGGGAAAAGCTGGTGAGGGTGGATCTGTGCTTAATTGCACACACAAAAAAGAGAATTTCACAGGTATCCCCCATTAGTTAAATTAGTCTCCAAGATAACAATGCTAAAATCCTTGGGAATCTCTCAATAATAATAGCTTGTATCTTTTATGGATGTGAACAACAGCCAACAGAACTATGCTTCAAGAAAAAACTACTTGTAAAGCACCATGTAAGATCCTGGCCTTTTCTTTCCCCTGGTTTCTGTATCCTTTTTTTTTTTTTTTTTTTTTCTGCTGTTATTTGCCCCCTCCTCCTTTTAGCTATTTTTCCTCATTCCCTCTCTCCTTTTGTTCATATCAGCTTCTCATTTCCCTCCATCTCCTAGCTCCTCTACTGTTCTCATCCCTACCTTCCTTCTAATTTTCTTCCCTCAACCCATTTCTATTCTTCTCCCCTCCTTAACTTCCCTTTGATTTTTTCCTTGCCACCTATCCCTCTTCCCTCCACCACATGCCACTTGTAAAATATGCTCTTGAGATTAGATACTGCTAGTATTAACTCCAGAAGGACTCCTAGCAATAATCATCAGGCATTCAATGGCAGTGCCAAGTATATCATGTTTCCCTAGGAAATTAGGAATCATATGGCACTGAACTGGGTTTGCACACCCAACCTTAGTCAAATTTTACATTTGCATTTTATTTCTAACCTCTTTTCTATTTATTGTTGCCACTTCCTTTTTGTGATGAAGCAGTCTGAGGAGGGGAAGGCCCAAGTACAGCCATTAAAAGGGGAATACAGCCATTTTATATGAAGCTCCAGGGGCAAAGACATGGCCTAGGATCTTCCAAGGAGCCTAAAGGGAGTTGGGTAACCAAATCCCATTTAGAGTTGGCTGCCTGAACTCCCATAGACTCCTTTGAAAATCCCATCCAGAGGATCCAACTTCAAAATATCCATCACAAGGCTGGTTTCTTCCTTTGTCTTGTTCTAAACCTGATTACCTTAATGAGTATTTTTTATTCTGCTGGGTTTTCTCTGCATTCAGAATCTACCAGCATTTGCTGCTGAGCACTATATTTGATCAAGTAGGGCAAGCTTGAGAACACTGATTTATAATCTCACTCAGTGGCACAAATGCAACATCACAATTTCCCACTGAGAGATGTGAGCAACTGCAAAATACTAACCTGGGAGTTTTTTCTAAGTCTTGACATCTGTGTGTGTCCAAGGGTGGGCCTTCATGCTCGCCCCAAAAAAATGGCCTGGTCCACACAGACTCTAACAGTATAACTAGGTCAGCTAGGGGTGTGGTGTTTTTTTTTTTTTACTGAAATGGTTATAAAACCTTTACTATAAGCACAGTCATATTGGTATAAAGATGCTTTATACAGGTACAGCTTATTTCTGTATGGGCAGGATAATGAGCTATACCAGCATGAGGCACCATTATATCTGGGATGGGCGCTATACTGCTTTAATAATACCAGTATAGCTAAAGCAGTACAACTTTTGTGTGAAGACAAGGCTTAAGGTAACACACTATGTTTGTCTCTTTCCTCTCTATCTACTGCAACCTCAGGTGCCTTAGGGCATTCGCCAGTTTTCTATTCATGTAACCAATGTATTAGTTTCGACAATATTTGCATAGAGCACCTTGTCATGCCAACAAAGTTACTGAAATTGAATTGAACTAACTTAACAACAGAAGGAGGTGCTAGAAAAAATGGCTGTTACCACAATGATTTATAACTAACAATTTCAGTGCCACCCTAAGAAATCAGACAATAAATATCCTATTTCTACTTGGTAGTAGATCAATCCAACAGAAAAAGAAATGAGGAAAAATCACTAGATGCAAAGGTTATTTTTGACAGTGGGACAAATTCTGCTCTCAGTAACATTGGGGTAAAAGTCAAAGAACTAGTCATTAGTTACTCCAGAACACGGATGTCACTGAAAGCAGAACTTGGCCAAGTGTTCTTATCAATGCAATTAAAGATTAGTTGCTAATCTCGTTTATTGTAATTCAGAACATGACAAATGGTTGGCAGAGAATTGAACAGAGACATAAAGCTTTCATTAATCTGCAATCATAATCTTTGCTTGTTTAATTTATCAGTTTTATTAATTTATGTCAGATGGAGTCAGTACTATGGCTCATGGTAAATGGTCTGTCACTTGCCAAGAAATAACTGGTCATGTATAAATCACGGTGCATCTGCTTTGTTTCATTCACTACTGCCTTTAATTGTGACTGCTTAATTTTGGTATTTACAGCTGAAGTATAGGTTCCCTCAACATCCTCAGAGAGACGCAGACATGGCTTTGTTTAAGGAAAGATATTCAACCTTGGCTCCTTGGCTCTGCAATTGCATATGAGAGGACAGATCCTTAGGTCCATATGGAGCCCCATTGACTTCAACATAATTCCAAGTGGGCAGTGGTGTCCGCCTATGTGGCTCTGAATGCAGGATAGGAGTCATGACGTGCAGGGATGATGGACACTATTGAACTGTCAATTAACTTTTCAATTAACCTGGGGTGAAACTAGTGTTTTATGGGGTTTCCAGTTTTGCTGCAAACATTTCACAAAGCTCTAGATATTGCTTTAAAAAATGCTTTTATTACATCTTCAAAGAAAGAAAGATATTCCCTTCTCTTGGTTGACCACAGCTGGGAGGGGGCAAACTGACTGATGATTCCTGACATACCTAATTACACTAGATACTAAGGCCACGAATCCTGGAAACATTTTGCACATGCTTAATTTTACTACTGTGAGTAGTTCTGTTGTGATTATTCATGATAGTAAGGTTAAGTACGGGCATAAGAGTTTGCAGGATTGGGGCCAAAGAAAGGCAGAACTTTCATTAGCTGCTTAGATGCCTCTCTTTATGCTGTTTTATGAAGGAGATAATCCTTTAGAATAAGTCATTACCCCAGTAAATCAATTTACAAGTTTCTCCAGCTAATTCTGTTGTTGAAAGAGGTTAACAAGTAAACTGGTCAGCAAATCAGATGCTTAATTAAATTCTTACTGGACAACCAGGGTCAAATCTGCTGCTGGTGTAAGCCTGTATAACTCCACTGAAATCAATGGAGCTGTAAAAATTTACAATAGCAGAGAATTTAGCCCCTAACAAGCAATATTTTGAATTCTTTGAGCATGGAAATGATATTGCACACTGTGAATCATCTTTGTAAAATAGTTCTCCCTATATTTATGAACTTGAATAATTTACAAATATTAATTTACACTCATTAGCCTATTAGAGCGAGCATTGTTGAGTGCTCCTGTGGTCTAGCAACAGGTGACTGTCACAGTTCTCTGGCTACTGATGAGTGCCTCCTGCTGTGTGGGTTCTATAAAACCTATAGGGCACCTCCCTCTGCACAAATAGGAGTCTCACTGATACAAACTCTGTGCAATAGACTGATTGTATTTGAAGGGGATGGGGCTTCTGGCTCCCACTCCCCAGGTGCTTTCAGTATAATCTCAGATTCCATCACCTCAGGAGGGGTTGAGGATAGTGTATTGACAGATTAATGGCTCGCCAAACCTATTTGCCCAGACAGCATATCAGAATCTGCTGTCTCCTGGCAGCATCAGTTTGTGACCATCTCAAGGGCAGTTTCCCTGAAGTTTTCCAGAAGTCCCTCTTGGGAGCTGTAGAGCTGCTGTCTGCTCTTTCCCAGATCTGCCCACCAGTTGCCTGGTACTTCCTGCTTTTAAACCCTTACTTTGCCCCTGACATGACTGACAGGGATGGAGGGGCAGGAACAGACCTGCCCACAGCAGATCTTTAATCCCTCTGTCACTGGTGTGGGGTTTATACACTATGTCACAATGACATAGAGTTTCATTCTGAGCACAAACACACCATCTGACCATATGCCATTCAGAAACATCTTGGTAGGCAAAAAGAGCACACTCTACTGCAAGTGCATGTGCTATTGTGAAAATACAATCAGACACAAATGTTTAGGCACCACAGAAAGCATATAGAGAAAAATCCCACTATTTTCAAAAATACAGCATTCAACATTAACTTTACAGAGCTGCTTTCCCTTGGTAAAAGGCCCAGTTAGAACCATATTGTTTGGATTGCAATGTTATTAAAAACAAAACAAATATCCTATGTTTTCAAAATGACAGAATACTGCATAGCTGGAAGATTCCTAATGATGTCAGTGGGAGACACTATACTGTCCTGAAATGGGTAGGTCAAGGGGTTGTGAAAAATCTGCATTAGAGATGTAAAGAGGCAAAGGAAAACAGCAAGGTGCATGTGGGTCTCTCAGCCCCATCATTTATTTTTTACACCAACACTTATATTGGAAACCCTCAGCTAGAGTCCTAGCTTCACTGAAGTCAAAGACCTATTTTCCTTTCATCGTGAGACAATATTGCCTGTACACAGGATAAATAACTGTAGAGGAAAACAGAGGAAAACATATCTACTTGCACCCCCCTCCTCTAATCCCTAGTTCTTCAAGGTACACTTGGAAATGACAGGTGTTTATAAGAAGCTTCTTCAAAGACTGAATTTTAAAATAAGAAAGGGTCTTATCTTATCCAGCAACAGACTACAACTACTTCTGATACTGTATAATACTTATAAAACTTGCAAAAAGGGATCTCAGTGGATAGCCAACTTAATGCAGCTAACTCTACTTGTCATCTTCTGAGACTAACTAACTACTTTACACTTTCAAAATCCTTTTCCTTTCAGAATTATGTCTCCGTAGATTGAAATCATGCTGCTTTGAAATCTGAATGGAAAGCTTGGCTCTTGAGGCTGCCCCAAGAGGATATTTTCCATTATCAGTCACTTACGAGATGCTGATATTACTCTTGTTGATTATATGACAAAAGCAGTAATGTCATGTTTCCGTCATATTTTAGCAGGCACTACAGTGAGCAAAAATCTTATTTCTGCAGTTGATCTGATATATTTACACATACATGAAGGATTTGTGTGCACGCGCGCATGCACCCACTTGTGCATACGTAGGAAGGTGAAAGGTTTTATTCCACCTGCCTGCACCAAAAGCTCCTGGAAACATACTTCCACATGATTGTGCTAAGAATGACTTGTAAAATGCCTAGGAAATTAAATCCCTCCAAAGACCAAGGGCCACAGCTGTGTATTTAACAAGTGAAAAGTTAGGACACTGAGTAAACAATAAACAACACTCAGCAGGCAACCACCAAGATACTTCTCTAAGTCCTAGTAATCAGCGTGAGGCTCTTAGAGCTGAACTCAATAAGAAATGCTTGTTGACTTTATTACCTCTTTCAGTATGACCCGTTTTCTAAGAGATGGTAAAATGAGGCTCTCTGACCATGGACTCTCTCTCTAGTGGCAGGTTACAAGAGAATTAAACTGCACTATGGCCCACTTATATCAAGTTGCTGGCACCTAACAGAAAACCACTTTCTACGCCGAAACATCATGTAAAAAACAGAAGGGCTGTAAATGTCTTTTCTGCCAACATTTAAAATATCACCCTGCTGTCCGGAGTCATTGGATTCAGCTGATACATTCACATACATTAGTGATTTAGAAGTTAATAAGAGACAGTGCAGACCAAGCCAACATTTCTGCAATTCTCTCGGCTACCTGTGTTCAGCCTGTGCACCTAAGTGCAGAAGTATCTGACAAAGACACTGACGTAATTAAAGCTACACTATTTGAGTAGAACTGGGGAAAAATTTTTGTCAAGCTTTTTTTAGGATAAAAAAATACAGATTTAAGTGTTTTTTTGAATGTGTGTCAGGTTCACTGAATTGTTTGTTTTGTAGGAAAAACATCCAAAAAAATTTGAAACATTTCTTTTTGACATTCTTGAAATGAAACCTTTTGGCTGAAAACAACTTTTAGTTTCAAAATTTCCTTTGAATATTTTTAAATTTAAAAAATGGTAGAGATCTAAACAAAATGTGTTTGATCTGCAATGAATTTTTTTCAACTTTCTAATCACTAAAAAAATGTTGAAAATTTTATTTTTTGGTCCTATCCCAAATGTTTTATTGTTTTTTTAAAATGTTTTTTAATTGCCAACTTACCAAAAAATCAGTTATTTACCCAACTGTGTATTTAAGTTTTTACTTTAAGTGTTCATATACACTGATGCCCACAAAGTATGTGCAATGTTCTCCATACTTACTGTAGTTTTACTTCTCATGGGTCAGATCCTCACTTGGAGCCAGTGGCTATTGAAATCAATGGCAAAAATTCAATTGACTTTAGAGTGGTAGGATGAAGCCCTTACTCTGGCTGAATACTACCTTTCTCTTTAGTAATCCCACTGAAATCTCCATGAAATCAATGAGACTACTTACTATGATTTAGGTACTACTCAGAATCAGAAGGAGTGGCAGAATTGGGGCTTACTCATGATTTAAACTGTTGTAAATGCATAAACTGCTAGAATAAGCTTTGCTGATAAAACCAAAAGCTCAAGAATGACAAGAAAAAAAGATGAAAAAATAAAACCTAAATTCAAAAAACATGATATCAAGCAACTGATAAAGAATATAACTTGGAGAGTACAAGACTGCAGATATACAGGCTTCAGGCACTGATGGAATCTCATTCCTAGTAAGTACAATCGCTGCAGAAACTGAGCTGTCACTTTTGTTTGACAGAGCCCCAAAACATTTCCTAATCTGGCTAGTACTGCAAAGTCTGTCCTGGTGCTCCACACAGCCATGTTCTATCTAAGAAGCAGCTGGAGCTATACTGAGAATAATTACACCAGGATAAGTGCTGCTGGCTTCTCTCACTGAATGCTTAAAACCTAGGTCCTAGTGTTTGTGAAGTGCAACTTGGCTATTGACAACTCCAGTAATTAACTGTAAGGATATTTTGGAAAGTTATCAGTGTTATTCAATTAGTGTCATTGAATAATATCCATTTATAAACGGCTTATTCCAAATTCTCACTGTTCTGTATTAAACATATGGAAATAATAGTCTCTCCTACTTTTAAATTGTGATTACAGCTAGTTTAGACAGCTAATGTGGCTCAGTGTTCTAAAATGTTTACACTGCAAACTATGATATAATTAACACAGATAAGCATTAGATCAAATACCTATTTCATATACTGCTTTATAGAATAGAGATACTTCTATTAAAGCAAATTCTTAATTTTAACAAAATGGTTTTCTTGTTTCATTCTTTGGATTTTAGTATTTGACAGATGCCAATAGCTACAGTGATACATGATATCCTAACAAATTTCAAAAAGAAGCAGATTTGTCACATAATTATTTTCTTTTCTTTGTATTAAAAAGGAAAGTAAGTGCTAGAGGAGACAGGAAGCACCTGAAGCTTCCAGTGAAGCTGGAACTGAGAGGAGGAGACAGGAAGCACTAATGTTTTCATCAGGAGAAGCTTCTGATGATATATTTGCCTTGTATCCAATTCACTTCTATCAAGGGCAGAGGTTCCCAAATTGTGGTCCACAGAGAGCTGACTAAACATGTGGTGCTCACTCTTTCTCTCTAGCTGAGAAACAGCAGTAGAGATACAAGGGGAGATGGAAATGAAGAGCAAAATTAGATTTTATAAGGAAGAAACATCTTATCGAACTAGCATTGTATAATTAGTTTCCCATATAAGCAATTGACAGTTGCCATATAGTTGTTGTCATAAATGGGAAGGAAGGTGGCCCACGGGACAGCAAATGGTAAGAAAGTTAGCCCACCATCTATTAAGATGCGGACTACACCTTGAAAACGTTTGAGGAGTTCTGATTTATGGAATAATTCTGTTTTGCAGGGATGGGGGTGGAGACACACTTCCAACTGAACTTCTCAGATGTATAATTTTACACAATACTGCACTTTCAACAGAAATTAGTTGGATGAATTTGAAACTATTAGATTTTCTGCTGTAGTTCTGAATGAGGCTGTGATTACACGCCTCTCAAGCTATCAGACAGCAACCTCTGCAGACATATTCTTCTTAAAGCCACCATGGACAGCAACTGAATATATGTCGACAGCCCAATCATACAAAGGTAAGGATATGTCTACACTGCAATTAGACACCTGCGACTGGCCCATGCCAGGTGACTTGGGCTCCCAGGGCTTGAAGGGCTAAAGGGGCTGTTTAAGTGCAGTGTAGGCGTTCAGGCTCCCGCTGCAGCCTGAGCTCTGGGGTCCTCCCACTTCACAAGGTCCTGGAGCCCAGGGTCCAGTCCAAAAATCTACACCACAATTAAACAGCCTTAGTCCAAGCCCAAAACAGCTGGCACAGGCCAGCTGTGGGATTTTAATTGCAGTGTAGACATAACCTAAGAGGCTCATGGAATATTGCTGTTAGCTTTCCACTTGCCACAGAACATGAGAAAAACAATGCATATGCATGTTACAGTGAATGTATGAATGTAAGAAATGTATAGCTTCCTAACTAGCCCATAGTCATTAGGGGTGAGAGAGGGCAGAGAGAAAGTTTCCCTAATGATACCTTAAATAGTTCATTATATAGATTACTATTAACAATGTGACTATTATTCTCCTTCTCTGCCTGTCAGCACCACAGAGCCTTAAATATATTGTACATACAATTTAATATGCCACTTTGGAACAGCAGCCACTAGCTCCCCTCCTTTTCCCTTTGCCCGAATCCTTTATTTTTTCAAATAAATTATCCACAGATGTTTAACTCGTTGTTTCATGTACATTCTTTTCAGTGTAGAATTGTATTTTTATTAATCTCTTTCAAACTAATAGTATATGCTTTTTCTACTGCATCTCCTTTGTGTTTTCTAAGAGGTTTCGCATTGTATTTCCTCCTGTCTCCTTAAAATCAGCAAGTTACATTATTTTCCCCTTTAAAGGTATTAATTAGTACCCTTCCATTATCCCCCGTTTCTAGAGGCATTATAAATATAATTTTAAAAAATGTTTTTGGCCATGATTTTGTGCCTCACGTTATACGATCCTGTTATGTTCATGGAAGTCTGAATGTTTTTGGCAGAACTGCCTCTGTTCTGGTTAAAAATGCCATCAATGACACAAAGAGGCTTCCCAAAAGCTACTTTCTTTTATTTTTCTGCACTAACTTCAACATGAGCTGCATGGTATAAAGACATTGGCCCTCTCCAGCTAACCCCCATTGATTCAACAAGTCTCACTCACAATAACTCCATATAGATTCATAGATTCCAAGGCCAGAAGGACCCATGGTGATCACCTAATTTGACCTCCAGTATGCCACAGGCAATAGAACTTCCCCGAAATAATTCCTAAAGCAGATCTTTTAGAAAAACATCCAAATTTGATTTTAAAATATCCAACAGTGAATTGGTGACGCACTGACTGACAATGGCAATGAGTTCCTTCCCTTATGTCTGACAAATACGGTAGAAGTATAGGGGAAATTAGATAACACTGTTAAATCAAGAATAAAATATGTAAATTGCTTTTTTGTTTCCATAAATAAATGTAGTCCAAGTTCGTTTTTAGATGCATAAGTTATTATTTATTTTTAAAATAACTGTAGTAAGTTTTTGGATGTATGCATTTTTATGTATGCTCCACTTTTGTCAATGTCATCAAAGTTAAGCTGAATTTTGCACTTAAAACAAGGATTCAACCTTTTTGTTATATATGAAAATGTAGCACCTCTTTTGCATCTCTCGGAATATAGAATGATTTTTCTGAGAATATACAAGTAAATCCATTAATAGGTTTAGAAGTTAAAATTAATTAAAAATGTACCCTTTAAGAAACTTAGCATCTGGTGTCAAATCTTTTTCTCCCTTATGAGCTCAATAATGGAGTAGCACAGACTCTTCAAACTTCTTAAGTTGTTAAAACTCACTGAAGACTTATACATTATAAAATTTTTTTAAGTAATTAATTAAAATTTTCTCCCATTATCCTTCACAACAAAGTTTTTCTGTCAGCAGTGGTTGAAAAATAATTTTATACAGAAGATTCCATGGAGAACTTCCCTTTTGCAAAATGGCTGCCATCTTCCATTGTTCTCAAAGGTACTAAGGACTTGTCTACGTGGTGCATTGGTCCACACAAGAGGGGTGTCAATTCTAGTTCATGCTAGTGCGTTGTGCACTGACTGGTGCTTCTGGACTCTGCTGGCATGAACTAAAAGTTCTCTAGTAAGCATTAACATAATACTGTTGGAAACAGGACTACACTGGCACGCACTAGGGAACTTTTAGCACGCACCAGGAAAGTCCACACAGACTAGTTAGTTCAATACACACCAGTGGAGACTAGAATTTACAGGCTATTGGTGGAGACAAGCCTTAAATGTTCCTCTCTGCCTCCTGACAGCATTGGGGGCTACCATCTTCCCTAAGGACAGCTTGACTTCCCTCTCATTGAAAGCAATGGGAAACAGTGGTGATTTTGAAAAAACTGCAGTTCTTAATGAGCTTCTCATCAAATGTTATGGATCAGCCTCTGCTGAAAAATAAACTTGGCCATTATTTTTCATAACTGAAAAATGCCCATCAATCCTAAATATTTCTTTTCAAAAGCTACTCATTGCTTCAGCCCAATACAATCAGGAAAACAGGGGATGGGGAAACTGGTACAGGTGTGTGTGTAAACATGCACATAAAGGGGAACATAAAAGGTGCAAAAAGGATGGGGAAACTAGATTAGCATGAAAGGAAATATGCAGTGCAAGAGACAGGAGTTATTTGATGGACAGGAGGAAGGGGAAACTGAGCTGGTGGAAAATGTTGAAAAAATGGTTTTTCAGCAAAAATTCAAATACTGAAATATTTTGGCCAAACCCCATAATGTGTTGATTTAAAAAGGCTGACATGGTGCCTTATAGGAGTTGTTGTTCAGGTGCCACATGCTCCCATTCTCCACTACAGGGTGAGCTCCCTGATTGGACTACATCTCCTATGATGCAATGCCTCCCATCACCAAGTGAATCATGGGAGCCCTTGTTTGTGGTGCATAATGGCAGATGCAATCCAACAATGGAGCCTAGCCCACAGAGAAGAATGGGGAAATGAGGCCATGAACTACAGCTCCCATGTGACACTGAAAGACCATATCCAAATTGAATTATTGTCGTTTTTGGCCAAAATCTTTCAGCTTTTAGGCATTCATTTTTTGGTGAAAAATCAAATTTTTCTGTGGAAAGCAGAGACTTTTGGCAAAAAAATATATTTAATTGAACAGTTAGTTTTCCATTGAAAACAGCTTCAATGAAATTTTTCAATCAACCCTACTGTAACTCTAATTTAATTGGTTGAAATGCTTTGGCTGCTACTCCAGAGTAGCATAAGGCAGCCAGAATGTTCTAGAAAATCCAGCCAAAAAAGCTGAAAATTGATTTAAGGTTGAGGGTAGAATTTTCAAAAAAAGTGCTTAAGTGACATAGGAGGTTGATGGAATGTGTGTTCTTAGGTGCTTCTGAAAATCATTCATTAACACCTCATATCTTTAAATATCACATGCTAACAGTCTCTTTTAGCTTATTTATTGTTCATGTATTACATTTTTAATTAAAAAAGGTAATTCCCCAGACAAAACCTATTTTAAGAAAGAACACAGAATACATATCAATAACTGAGAATAAAATACATTGCAAAGATTTTGTAATTATCCCAAAACTAAGTGTTATAAACGTAAGAAATTCAAAGTTATGATTCTTCTTTCGAGAGGTACTCAGCTTTTGTCTGTCCCAGAGTTAGATAGAGACCAACTTGATTTAATGTCTGAGTGAATCAGCATCTCTTCACAAGTTCCTTGAGTCTGACATTGTATTATACGTACCCATATGCCTTCGTCAATATAACTGGGTTTTTCCCCACCAGCAGAAGATTTAAGGAAAGGGCAGGTACTTGCAGAACCAATGTTCTCTAAGGGTATGTCTACACTTGGAGCTGGGGGTGTGATTTCCACCTCAAGGAGACATATCCACATTAGCTTTAATCAAACTCGTGCTAAAACTAGAACATAGCCATGGCAGCATGAACAGCAAGAGTAGCTAGCCACTCCAAGTATGGATGTGTCCAAAACCATAGGAACATACTCAGTGTACCTAGCCACTCCTGCTGCTTGTGTTGCCTTGGCTACGCTCTATTTTTAGAGTGCTAACTCTATCAGAGCTAGCACAAATATGTCTCCTCCATGTGGGAATCACACCCTAAAAGCAGCAATGCTAATTCCAATCATCATCCATAAAAAGATTTAAAAATAAGAGATCTTTTAAAACTATGCTAGAAAGCTCATGTTCAACCATGCACTTATAAACACATTGTTAAATGACCCACAGTATATTCATACTAATCCTAGCAATTCATTGCCAGACAAAACTGCACCTACAAAAATGGAGGCCCAGTCTGAAAATCAGGCTGTCAGACATCAGATAGCAAGTGTTATAAAAACACCTTGCACGTACTGCTGTATATTATGTAAGCATGAAAATTAATGTAATGTAGTAAAACAGTTAATATAATAAATCCCTTTCTCCATATTGACTCAATTGTACTCTTTCTTAATATATTTTCACTTGTTCTAAGACACCACATTTTCACTGCTCTAAGTACAATCTTGATAATGGTATAATTACATAATTTTGTGGGACCAGCTGTCAAATAAAGGGAACATTTTAGCAACACTAATGTGAAAAATCATTAAGTATAGCTACCTAATTTATAATTTATTAAAGTCACTATGTTTTAAAGTTCCACTTGCTTTTGCAATGAGGGAAAAGCAATAGAGTTGGTGAAATTAATATGGCATTTGCCATAATCAGTAACAGAAATACAGGACACCTACCTCTGTACCTACACATCATGTGGCCTTTGGGGAAAACTACATAGAAGAGCCACCCAGAGACTCCACTCAGAAGGAGCAGAAACAGCCCAAGTAGGATATATAGAGAACTTTCTAGAGTTTAGACTGAATTTTCACTGCCTTGTGCTGAATGGCTGTTTGCTCCAACCCTCTCACTCAGCTTCATTCCACACCTGTCACTCTTACCCTCTTCTCCCCTGCCCTTTCCCACTTCCTATCTTCCCTTTTCTTTAGATTTAGCAAATTCCCCTCCTACATAAAACCCAACCACCCCCCTCAGATCTCCCAACCCCCTC
The DNA here is from genome assembly GCF_026122565.2 of Emydura macquarii macquarii. Lineage (NCBI taxonomy): Eukaryota > Metazoa > Chordata > Testudines > Chelidae > Emydura > Emydura macquarii. The sequence continues at coordinate 890,669 of NW_027131105.1, read as the reverse complement.
CAATTTTTTTTTTTTTTGCCACCATCAAATTGTTCACTCTGCTCATGTATTCTACCCCTTCACTGCACTGCATCTGTCCGATCTATTTAGACTATAAGCACTTCAGAACAGGGACCATCTACTATTCTCTGTTCAGTGCCTAGCGCAATGGGGTCCTTGCTGGCCCTTAGGCACTACCAAAATAACCATAATGATTAGTAATATCAATAATCACATGACTTATGAAACATCCAACTTGCTATCACATTTCAGGTACTTCTTGTAGTCCCTTCCTATTCCTTTTTTAGTATTTCCTGGAGAAGTCTAGAAGAAAAAAAAATCTCATTGTCCCTATAAAAACTACTAAAAGGTCTCTTTGTAAAATATTACATTGTGTTTTGGCCCAGGGGGCGGATGAAGAAGCTCTTAGTTTAGTTGCTTAGTGCGTATTGTTGGATGAGGGACAGCATAAGCAAAGGACAGGCAGGCAGGCATGCAGACACACTTTTAATTTATCCTGGGTTTGGTTTGCTCTGCTTCTCCTTGGTAAGTACCTCAGCTCTGTCTGGGAAATGCATATGCATATGGTATGTACTCAAATGCTGCTGCCAACACCATGCTGTGCCTTGCCCGTCTTTTATCCAAGTATGCAGCTGAGCGCATCTGCTGTCCTGCACAAGCACTGCTGTTGCTGCTGACACATAATGCTGCTGAGCGTCATGCTCATTCACTGGGGGAAGAAATATTAAATGTTTCTAACCGGTGTATACAGAATACTCTCACACAGTAACAGCTGGGGAATAGGAGGCTATTGCCTAGCACTGGCTGCTATGGTGAAACTCAGGGAGTTCCCCGAGGGTATTACTGTGCTATGAACCTTCAATACAAATTGCTGCCATCCTACCAAATCTATGCAGGTGCTGAACTCACCTTCCCATCATAGCTCACACTTTAGTTGATAGCTCATATCACTTCATTTCTGTGGGTTGGGGTTTGCCACCCTGCCTCCTCCTCCACCCCCTGGTGGAATATGCCTCAGTTTTGACCCCAAACCTTATGGTCTTCAGGAGATCCACAGCAAGTCCTAGTGCTTCCGGGAGCCCTGAGACAGCAGCTATGAATTTTTCCTGAGGAACCAGACGCTGCTGCTGAGAAGCATCTCTCTCATCTCTCCAGCCAGATTTTCTAGCTTCCATGAAAAGAAAATGACATAGTAGAGAGAACAAACATCCTACTGGAGCCTCTTTTGACTGATAGCTACTGTTAAACTATCTTAGTAAACACTAGAATAAAAATGCTCATATGAGATCATATGAGGATCTCAGTAATTCACATTCCAATTTTACACACATGCTCTCAATGTTTTACATTTTGTAAGGCGTCTAATGGCTACCACAAAACCTATAAGTAAACTAACAAACTGAAGATGTCTCCTAAAGAAAGCTCTGGAACAGGCTTCCAAGGGAAGTTATGGAAACCCCTTTCATTGCAAGTTTTTAAAAACAGGTTGGGCAAATAACTGTCAGGGATGGCCTAGGCTGGTCCTGCCACACCACAGAGGGCTGGATTTAATGTCTTCTCAAGGTTCCTTCCAGCCCTACATTTCTATGATTCTAAGATTTAACATTTGATTGTGCTTCAAAATGGTGCAAATTTCCTGAAGTCACATAAGGGTCATGCACAGATTTTCTCTTTATTAGGGTCTAGTCAGAGAGAGTGCAAACTTGAGTAATCTCTAAAGCTTAATTTATTATTATAAAACTTGATTTAAGATTTGACCTTATTTTAAAGCAAGGTGTAAAAATTCAGTATGTGAATTTGAATCAAGGCCATTGTTTGACCTCATTTTGTTACATACATGGTAGCACTGCAGTAAGAAACATCAAATCAGGCTTTGGCTATGCTAATTTTCTTAAAATTTCCTACTCCTGTACTGGTGCTATTAGTGATTGGAGGGAGATTGAGACAAAAGCCCAGCAGCCAATTATTGTTTAATCAGAATGTTATCCTGACCTACTCTAATCAGTTACATGACAACATTTAAAATAGCCTATTTTAGTACTTCCACATTACAAACTGCAATGATGCTGTATTGGTGGTAGCAATGGTGGGCAATTCTGGGGGGACAGTCTGGTATAGACTTTCCCACACAGGCCCAGGTATATTGCACTGTTTCCCAATGTCTTTTTCAAATACAGACTAGTAACCAAAAGATAGAAAGAATAAGCAGTAAAAAGAGGTAAACAGTTCTGCATAGGATGAATTACAGTGTCTCCTGCCATAACTACATTTTTTAACATTAGCTTCTCTGGTTCTTTTTATTTTTTTATAAGCCTCCCCTCACATTCTTTAGATCTTTGTACAAAGCCTACTAGAAAGGCACCTGATCTGCAATTGGATACTCTAGGGGTGCTACTGCCATACAAATAATATATAAGAAAGAACTCAGACCCCTGAAATACTTACTGCACAGTGTATGGAAAAAGTGATCCACCCACATTCAGCAGTGAGGGTCTGCGCAACAAACATTGAAACAAGGGCAGAAAAAACTTTTAGAACAAGGCTGTGACCAGCTCTTGAGTAGATGAATAAACCTGACTTGGCACAAAGAGCCTCCCCCTGCCTCTTTTGTGACCAGCAGAACTTATCCAATGAAGGTTTGGGACTGAAGCTGCATCAAGCAGCTAGGATGTGTAACTAACTTGTTTATCAGAAGTTCAATGTGTGTTGAACAAATAAAGCAGAAGTTAATTAAAGGGAGCTTCTAGTGCACGTCACAGCTGCACACACAACTGTGGGCTTGTCAGGTCCCAGATTACGCACTTAATTTAGGTTACTTTAAACTATATAGAGCATCAATCTGTCCCAGTCAAAATGCTGCTTCCTTCACTGGATTGCCGGGCTAGCAACAATTCCCATCTGCTGCAGTGGGTTTCACTCAACTTTTCGTGAGTTCTCTGGTGTCTCAATTGTGGGCCACAGACCCTCGCCAAAAACGTAACCAGTGGGTTGCAACAGCCTGATGGGAAAAGCAGGTAGGAGAGGGCTGGTTGAAGTTGTAACATATATGGAAGGTAGGTTCCACATCACAGGTGGGGAGGATGGGACTCCAGCAGTTCTTAATTTATAATGGTCCTTCAACTTAGAGGCATCCTTGACTGTAGCATACCAGATTCATCACTATGATTTCACTTGTGAATCAAGCAGCTGACTGGCAAGAGAAAAGCTTCTCTTTTCCATGCAAACCTACTGGACATTTAGAACCAACAGGAGAGAGGTCTGATGAAAAATGCACGATTTCCATTACATGAACCATATGGTTAAGTAATGTGTAAAGTTTGCCCAGTGGGGAATCCCTCTCAACAAAACATAATTGAACTTCAAAATCTAGAATTAAATAAAATGCATCTCAATCAATTATAACCAATAAATCCAGTTTTATGTTGTCTGTAGATCATGTCTGGATTTCCTACATTAAATTCATCACTACAAAAAAGGAAGAGAAATGTTTAAAAAAACCCAAAACTCTAAAAGATGACTTGGTAGGAGTGAGATCATTAAAGTGTGTTCTAGAGAAATGGATACAGTATTTTGGTCAGTTGTATGATTTTTCAATAGCTTGTCTTTGTCCTGCTTACTGAAAATATGAAGTACTAGATTACGCTATTAGTTATGTATTATATGTGAGAAATGGTGAATGGATGTATTAAAAATACAAATAGCTTAAAATAAAAGGAAGCTTTCTAGCAAAATCAGCTGAATGTAAAATAGTGAAAATGTCAGAAAGTCTGTCATACAGCTATGAAATTGTGCTTCAAAATTTTTTTTTTATAAAAATAGAAAAAAATATGAATTTCTACTTTCTTTTTCTATATTTATGTTGCACGTTTCTATAAATACGAGTGTAGATAAGCTTTGAAATTCATAAAATTAGTTCAACAAACAAAAATATGTAATAACAACCTGATTAAAATCACTGACAAGGATTACATTTATTTCTATATTAATCCTATTTTATATAATGTTGCCTTTTAATTTCAGTTATGGTTGTAAATCTTAATTTCAGTTATTGCACCCACAGTAAAACACAGCTTTTCAAAGGCCTCCTAAAAATACATGTGCTTTATCTGGAATTTCCTCCTTTTGCACATGTTAATACTTTTATTATTGTACTTATTTAATGCATGTAGATATAACAGGAACATTTTCCTCCTTAAATGCACATCTTAAACATGGGGTTCTCCAATACTTTAGAAAATCAATAATGCAAATGTTATCATTTTATCCCATTCAAATATACTAACTAACACAAAGATAAGGTTGCATTTCCAGCTTGCTTGTGGTTCACACATATTAGAGATAACACAGAGGTCTTGTACAAAAATGATGTTGCTTAACATATACTACTGTTGCAGTAGTTAGGCAAAAGAGGTATAAGGCATATGTGTATGTTTCTTGTTTTTGCTGATTTGAACCAGACTTCAACAATATTTTTGAGAAATCAGGTATGCTTTCTGATATACAAATAGCATATTATGAAACATATGCAGTGCTTTTTTTCTTTTCTTGTTTGAGTTTCTATACTGCAGAAAGCTTTATGAAACATAAAAGTACTGTAGACTGAGCCTTCTAATCAACCAATATCTTTTTAATGTAGATCACTTTCTTGCTTTCCTTTTGAAACCTAATATCACGGATATTCAGATGTCACACAGGCCTACAGTACTAACGTCTGAACCTAGAACTGAATCATTTACTGACTAAGCAAACAATTAATCATCTTAAAAGAATCTGTCTCTTAGAAAAGGGACAGCAAAATTCGATAAAAGCTTTGTTTTTGCTGCTAAGGAAAAATTCCATTGTAGTTTCATGAATGAATTTAGCTTCTCTACAACAAAATATGAACAAACAGCATTACTCATTTTTATGTGGTTTACTCCAATGGTACTTAGGAATCAATAACAAGTAATTCAGACACTTTTGTACTGATACAAGTAGCAAAGAGATATGCCTTTATTAAATTCACCACTCTGAAGTACTTTTATAGATCAAGGAGGCATTAAAACTCTAAGCCAGTTATTATTCAGTTAATCAATAATGGCACTTAGCAACTGCCATTCTATTGCACTAACACCCTTAATTCATATGCAGTTATTTAGTTAAATATTTTAGAAATTTGGAATAAAATGTTCTAAATATATTTTACTATGAAAATAAGTTACTGGCTTGCCTTGATGTTTATTTTTAATAAACCCTTCAGCTCTGCTTGGAATTAAAGGAAGGAAACTGCTGGCCTAGCCAGCAAGAAAGCACTAATTATATTGATATTACTTCCCAATTCAAGTATATTATTTTTGCATCACTGAAAATATATCACGCAAAAATATTAACATTTCATAAAAGAAAGTCAAAGAAATATTCTATTAAAAATGTATTTGGGAAAAATGTAAATAAATCCATTGATCAGGACACACAGGTGAATGAAGACAGCCACAGGGATGGATTTAAGTGGCAGGCCACAATTTTATTCACTTAATAATGAAGAGTATTATCCAGAGCTATCTACACTGTCTCACGCAACTCTCATGTACCAGGCATTTAAATGGTCAAGTGAAGAAGTCAGAGGGCTCCCACCATATAACCCATAACTTGGAGTGAACTCCCCTCAGCCTACCCTATAAGATTCAGCTCACTCTTCTGAAATCTCTCTCTTACACCACCCGTGAGGAAGACAAAGGGTACCAACAGGGGGACCCTCAGTCTGCAAAGACCTCAGGTCTCCCCTTCTCCTAGAGCAGTGTTTCTCAATTTCTTTCCACCCTCGGAACCCTTGCCCGCCCATGACATACTGTCCGCCGAAAAGTCAAGGAAATCTTCCTCTTTTTGGCAGCGCGGTGTTTGCTTGATTCGGCGGTGCTCTTTCAGGGCCTTTTTTGGCGGCGCACAAGCAGCTGTTCGGCGGCGCCAGATTTTTTTAACATTCGGCAGCACGGTACAGCTTCTTCGCGGAACCCTTCCGCTCTAAAGTTCCGCGGAACACCATTTGAGAACCACTGTCCTAGAGGCACAAGGTCTATCATCTAAAGACAGTGATAGCTTCTAGAAGACCCAGGCAAAGATTTAAATTAATGAGAGGGGAAGAGCAAGAAGCCAATCAGCTCAAATCTCTCACTGTCTGGCTAATGAGAAGCAGAGAGTCCTTAGGGGAGGAAGAGCCAATGGTCCCATCATTCTCCCACATGTGCTCCTCCCATTCTTTTGGGCTGCCCACCATACTGCAGGTCCAGTCACGTTTCCCCCATTACAGAGATGAGTGGATGGTTGTATGTGCATTCTGGAACGTGTCCTAAATTTGCTTAACTTTAACAGGTACTGTATGTGACATGTTAGGTATAATTAATATGTTCTTTTAAAAGTAACCTGCAGCTGTGATTAACCACACAAAAATAATACCTTAGGAAAGCGACTTTAGAGTGATCCTTCAAAGTCCTTAGAGCCTTCACCCCCCAAAGGTGCTCAGCCCATCACTGGAAGTTATCAGCACCTTGTTTTTATTTTCAACAAACCAATTCCATTTTAAGACTTAACCCGCAGTGGAGATTCTAATGTGTAGCCTGTACCATAACTTTGTCTAGCAAATCTGTGAACCCCCATAGCGTACACTGTAGGTCTGTGTGTGTGTGTGTCTGTCCGTCTCTCTCTCTCTCCATCATACATACCCACATGAGTTTTCTCCTGTGTTGTCCTCATTTTCATGTTTTTTCATTTTACTAGTTAAGATTTTTGCTACCCTCAAGATCCCATAATCCATTTCAAATTGCTTTTCCTCTAGCTATTTTGCACATATTGTTCCAGATCCCAGTGAAATTGCTGGCAAAACTCCCATTTAACTTTAATGAGAGGTTGATCAGGCCCAAGGGGAAAATTTGAAATACTTAAAGCATTGCTGACTCTTGAATGACTCTGATGGGGATGTCATATACGTCAGAAATAGTACATATTGATTTACACAGATGACACAGACCCTACCTCATTTTGATGTAGGGTAAAGAGCACGAGAAAAGAACCAGAGGGGATACACTATGCATATGAACTCAAATGTGTTGAAACAGATGGCAGAAACAGGTTAACATATACATTTTCAGTACTGTGGCTCTTCTCATTCATTATTTTGTTGTAAGATTTTTGACCTGAAAGTATTTGTGTTATAGGCAACTCAGCTTATAGCCCTTAATGGTCAATAAAGAATTCCAAAAACATGTGGTATACACAATGTTGTTGTTGTGGGATTTTTTTTTTATAATATGAAACTATCTTTGAGAAATTAGTGTTTTTTCAATAGGCTGGCATGACCGATGGGACTGCTCTACTCATGAAGCTAATGTATCATCTGACCTAATCTATCGTCTGAAAAACCTTTGAAGCAGAGTATTTGCTACACACTCCTCCCTGTCTATCTTTAGTGTCGAATGTAGAATATCACCTTAATCTCTGGTTGCCAACATGCCACCCAACTGATAGCACCAGATTTCTGATTTAAAATGAGCACAACTGCTGATCTGTCACTCCATATTAAATCACATCACATATTGATGTTACGCCGCACTGTAGCTTAAATCAGCTGCATATAATGTGGCATTGGGGATAAATCAGTTGCTTTAAAGCTGCTGCATCATGCAGCAGGTTCATACTTAGAACCTGGTAGTATCACACATTAGTGCAACTACTGAAAAAATAATGAAGGAAGAAGGAGGGACCATTTTATTCAACATAAAAAAATAACAAAATCAGTAGAGATGAAGGATTGTTAGAAAGGGCTGGTGCTATGACTATGTCTGGTCTCACCATCAAAGCACATTTAATCATATTCTTTAAAATAAAGATTTATTACATGTCATTATTTTTATTCCATCATTTTTCTTCCTCTTAGAGGCCCTGCCAGGTGCGGCACTCTGGGAGTCAGCCAGCACTAGCAGGAGGTAGATGTGGAAGGAAAGAGAAAATGGTTAAACAAAGATGACTATTGAAAAAATGGTGTGTTTTAGGGGAACAGGAGAAGTCTTCATTTTTAACATCTAGCCATAGGGCAGACAAAGTTGATGTTGGAGAGAATTACCAGGGAGGAGTCAAATTCAGAGGGGTGAGAGAAAGATTTCTTGCAAAATATGTCACATCCTTCCAGCAGGAGAGGTGGAATTTTGGGGCTCCAGATTGTGGCTTCTTAAGTATGAATGCATTGCCATGATAAGCAGGAAACCAAGGAAATATAGGTTATTTGTATTATACATAAATTAGCCTATAGACATGAACAGACACGAATGTTAGCGTGCATTAATAAATGTATATTATTTTGGTCTCCCTCTCCTGCAAATGAGTATTCATAGTGAGAGGAGAGAGATGCTGTTTTACCAATGATCCACCCTCAGTAACACTTCAAACTAAATAAATGGGATCAGGGAGAAAAATAATTAATGGCAGCTTAACAACATAAAAACCCTTCTAATGAACTCTTACTGAGGTGATTTCTGCTGGGAGGAACTGGCTGTGGCTCTATGCAATATGGAAGTGCTAGACAGATGAATAATGGAGAACTGTTTTAATGACAACATTATTAGGTGCTTTACCTCAGGTTCTGAGGAAGCATTCTCTCTCTGCACAATGAATACAATATTTAAACTGAAGACTGAATAGCAGGCCCCCATTAGGGACATGGGCAAGAGAAGAGGCAACCTATTGTGGGCCCTTCTATAACTCTGCATGAGGCTCTGCACTATATTTACTTTATATTCTTCTTTAGATTTCATCTCTAATTAGGTTAATTGGATTTGTTATATATATATATATGTTCTTTGCAATGAATGTGGATATATGTGTGCATGCACATGTGTATAACCAACCTACAGTCCCATTCCTATCTCTTGTCATGGACATCAGGCCTTATAACTACAACTAACATCTAGCCATAGACTATGGGAAAGAGGCACCCGTTTATGCTCCATGCCATTGACCATATTTTGGAAAAATACGTGTTAAGGCAGTTTAACCTACTAGCTAGAATTTATTATATGCAGATCCAGACACAAGAGAGTTGCTTAAGTGCTTTCCTGAATCAGGGCCATATTGCATAAAACACAAATTATCATTTCCTCTTAAAACTGTGCTCTGAAATAACACAGCAATTCCTACCTCCTAATGAGGTCCCCAAACAGGATACCTAAGAATTTGCAAACGCAGTGTTTCTATACTGGCCCTGTGAAAAATGCTAATAATGAAATAATTAACGTATTAGGTAATGTGACCCCATATTTATTCCACAGCCTGAAGAAAATCTTACAGCTAAAGAATTGGCTTTAACCTTATCTACTGGCGGCATCTGCTTGAACAATTTGTTTGATTTGCAGTCAGCTCACAGTGTATGTATTATTTCAGTTTCTGACTTTTACTGCATATGGTGGACATCACTAAAATGCTAGCATTTACCTGCGATGCCACTGTATTGCTTAGTGCAAGGTGATTCTGAGAAATCTCAGAACATGCTAGTAAATTGTGGACATTTTAACAGTAAGCTCTGTAACTCTACCACAAAAAATTTCTCTCTCATTTCTCATTCTTTATACCAAAATCTTTAAGTTCAAATAAGAATGAGGAAGCCGGGGTGGAAGAAATAACACAAGATTTCTCTATATTGTGTTGAAAGTGAAGAGAATGAAAAAACTTGCATATAAAAGCTATACAATTTTTATTTCCTTGATTTTAGCTCTGCTGACTAAACGAAGGGAGTTGCTTCTCTAGCCACCTAAAATATATCTGTAGGCAAGGGTATATAAGCAATATATCTCCATTTCCCCATCAAGCTATAGGTCATATATGATGAACATTGCTTTCTTTGGAGGGGGCATAAAATAATCACTGGTGAAAACACTCAATCTATAAAACTCATATAATGTATTATTTCACATCAGAAAATGGTTCTCATTATTCTTTAACTATTTGCTGTCTCATAAAACATTCTTTTCTAACATAACATTCTGTATCTGCCTATATGTTCATAGTTTGTTTAATGTACTGATTTAATAATTGTATATAGTGTCTAAAATATTACTTGCAACATTCATGACTCCAAGTGGTTACTTAGGAAGGTGCATTTTTCTGACTTCTAGTTTGTGGTAACTGTTAATGCATTTTAGTTGCAGTGTGTTATTTATTGTTTTGCTATAAAAGTTGTACTCCTTAAGAAACACAGATAATAATTTCATGTCCCTTGCAAATATTACAAATTGGAAAAATAAAGGCGGTGTTAATGGATTTTCATGAGACCTATTCTGCAATACCAGCATAATTAATAAGTCAAATAATGTTTACTCTATGGCCTAAAGAACACTCAGAAGTGGTTTTCAACTTTGTTTTCTTATCCAATTTATACATTTCTTATACAATTTAACAAGAATCAGAATTTGTTTGATTTCCAGCCAGCACACTGATGTATATCCACTTCCATTTTCTATTTTTTACTAAATGCTAATATTAAATACCTAGAAAGCAAAGACAGTCTGCAAATAACAAACAATTAAGAAGAGTAACTATTAACAATTAACACACAGATGTCATGTTTTCAGGAATACCAGTCAAATTCGCATCTCAGTTACATCACCACTGGTCCAAAGTAACTCTACTTACTTCAGTGGAGTTATTCAGGATCAACATTGGTCATCAGAATGAGGTGCAACATGACAAAAAGGTGTGGGGATAGTGCTGACCAAGGCAAAAAAAAAAAAAAAAGAAGTTCAAGAAGAGGCAGAGATGGCCACACAGCACTGGTAAGACTCCCTTTTCTGGGCACTCACCAGGCTGCTGTGTTTGAATTCCCATGCACTAGACTTGTGTTCCTAAGTCTCCCATAGGCAAAGCAGGGAGCAGCACAATCTCTCCCTTGGCCTATCTGGCACACTTCATTGGCACAGGCTCTCTGTTACCCCTTCATGGAAATGGGATCCCAGGATCCAGCTGTCTCTTGCCTCCGCCCACAGACTCCCCAGTAACTTAAGCACAGCCATTTCGCAGAGTTCCAACCTTGTGAGCATTGTAGGTTTACAGCTCATCTCTTTAAGGACGTGTAATAGTTGAAAGCAAACACAGACACACACACGCACAGACTTTGCAACGCTTTAGCTCGTATAAGAAATATGCTGATCCAGACAAAAAATTAAAGACTACATGCATTTCCCTATCTCAGTTTCTTCACCACTCAAGTATTCCTTGGGCTTAGGTCAAAGTCCTTTAAGGAGTCTAGGATCCTACCACTCCCCTGCTCTCCCACACACGGCTTCCCCAAATCATGGAGTCTCTCTGGTCTCTTCTCCCTTTCTCTCTAAAATGGCCAGTAACAGACCCTTTATTTTATAACCTCCAGCTCCCTTTGTCAGGTGAATTCCCAATCAGCCTCATCAGGTGATCAAAGTCCTCCACCAAGTGTTCTGTTGTTGGTCAACACTCCCCTAAAATTCAGACTTGAAAAACTGGTTTGTCCTGCATGGTAGTCATCTCTTAGTCCTAGAGTGCTTCATTTAAATGAATGATCATCAAAGTTTAATGACCTTCAATTATAAGCCCTGTAAGAATGTCCCATTTACATTATCAAATCAACAAAATGTCAGAGAGCCAAGCTCAATCAGTTTAATAACCAAAGACTATACATCAAATATTAATCAACATGACACAAAGGCAATACGTACCCATCAAGGAGATAAGTCTGAAGCAGTCATTCTGCCCTGAATTGGTCACACTTTCAGGGAGTTTTGTACACTACTTGTTTACTTCTTTATACAGTTTCACAGAATCCCAGGCCAAACTGGACCACTTTGATCAACTAGTCTGCTCTCCTATATAACACAGGCCATGGAAGTTCCCCAAAATAATTCCTATGGCATATTTTATAGAAAAATATCCATGCTTGATTTTAAAATTGCCAGTGATGGAGAATCCACCATGATCCTGGGGGTAAATTGTTCCAATGGTTAATTAGTCTCACCATTCTTCCAGCCATCGGTTTCTGTTATACCTTTCTGTGCTTTATTGAAGAGCACATTATCAAATATCTGTTCCTCATGTAGGTACTTATAGACTGGAATTAAGTCACCCCTTAACCTTCTCTTTGTTAAGCTAAATAAGATTAAGCTCTTTGATTCCATCATTAGAAGACGTGTTTTTTCATCCTTATCATCATTCTTATGGCTCTTCTCTGAAGTCTCTCCAATTTATTAACATCCTTCCTGAATTCTGGACATCAGAACTGGACACACTATTTCAGCAGTGGTTGCACCATTGCCAATTAAAGAGATAAAATACACTCTCAACTCCTACTTGAGATTCCTCTTTGACTAAACTTTTTTGTGTTGAAAACTTTAGTCAAAACTGAACTGGTTCACCTGTCTAGGATGGAATTTCTGAACAAAATGAGACACACACAGACCACACCAGAACAGCCTATAGCTTGGTGGCTAGGACACTCAACCAGGAGAGGGAAGACCCAGGCTCAAGTTCCTCCACGGACCAATTTTAAGCAGGGTTAGGGTTAATTACACACCTAACATTATCCAATCACTACCATATGTGTTTAGTGGTCTAGACAGCTGCATATTGAATCATAGGTTCCATTATACTTTTAATACATTTTAAATTTCCAGCTATACCTACAAAGGATTATTGTAGTTTGGCCTATTTACCAACAAAGTGTAACATGAGTTTAGAAATATGTTTTAATCAATCATTTAATTTTGCCCTTTGCAGCTGGACCATCCTACACATCTGCAAAAAAAGGTTATGCCCTAGATATATATTTTGCTCCATAAGGAATATGAAATTTTATCTGCTAGTGATTTTCCATTGTTTCTTTTAGCATAATTTATACAAAGCTTTATAGTAGTCTGGTTTATATCCTAACAGTCACATTCATTTTTTAGTTCCACTTGATGGAACCGTGAGAGATGCTTGGAGCTCTAGGTCTACATGGCAACAACCTTGTGCCCCCACCACCTGGAATTTTAAGTTCAAGTTGGAGGAAGGATGACAGTAGGAAAGCAAAAACCAGCCTTACAAACAAAATGGAGTTTATAGTCTGACACAGATACACATAGGGAGACCCCCATATCAAACAGATTAATAAATTGTACATGAACAGATTCTTCCAATCATCAGAGGGATTAAAATATAAAATAAAATAAGCCTGTCAATGCCTTAAAACCCACTGTAAAAAGGCATATTATGATATTTCAACTTCGATGGTTCATATTGTTTCTAATTAAAACTTTTCACCAGCATCTATTCCTGCCCTCCTCCTCCTTTGTGTTTTGAGTGCAAGCCAAGGCAGCATTACAGGTTAAAGTGTGAGATCTACCAGTTTGACCTCTTTGTTACAAAGTTTATAAAAGGTTGACCGGATCAATTACTGACTATACATAATAGTAGAAAATATGTATTCTTCCCTGAACAAAAAAGATACCAGTAAGGCTCTGATGAAATGAATAAGAGATAGTTTCTGAATTTATACTCTTGCATATTAAAACACATCTCAGTCCCCATACATTTCTGTAGCACAAGGTTTTATAAACCATGATCTCTGCAAATATCAGAGCAAAACCCCTACACATGATATTGAAAGTGTCAGAGTAAATATCTAATTTTATCATTTCTACAATTTTTAAGATAGAGCTACCAGAGCTCTGAGTAAGCAATGACTAAGTGTCTATTTCATTAGAATCAAGCAGCATTAGTTTTTGGAGCAGACTGTAAGAAACGTTCTACTGCAGAAAAATACTTTTCTATTAATAATGCCCCAGACACTCAACACAGGTCAATAAATATGGAGTGTCATATTATTTGTTCAGACTTATATTTTATCAAACTTTACGCATGCTCTGTGTTTCACGTTTTAAGCTGTGTAAATAAGGTATAGAAAAGGTTGATCAAAAATATATTCAAGTGCTTTTATCTCAGTAAGGACATATAGTCATGATGCCTAAAATGTATTAGTAATTTGATAATATATCATATTCTAAAGGAAGAATTAAATCAGGATTCAGTAGAAATTTTTATAAATATTCTCCTGTACAGTGTACTTACTCATACCTATTTACAGTGTATATGGATCTCTCTATATACATATATGCACACAGTATACATTTGTATAATGTATTTTTGAAATCTGGAAAAATAAAAATCCCCTAGGAAAATAGCAGTGCCAAACAAGTCTGGTATTCTTATCTCAAATATATTTTTTCATATTCTATTTAATGCACTGCATAGATTAAATATATTAAGAATTAATCTCTCTCCCTAACTCTTGTTGACTTGCAGTAAGTGTATGCAGTCTACTATCCTAGAAGCACAGGAGTTATTTTTGCCAGCTAATTATTGGTATGGAGGACTGCAACATGACGGAGGCAGTTTGATTTGTCAATCATGGCCAAGTAAATGAATTCTCTCAGCTCTCTTCTAGACTTTCTGTGCAGTGCTGTTACTATATATATAAAGTACTTCATTCCCTACAGAAATTCCTCTGAATTGTTGTGATATTCAGGGCTGGATTTAGGGGCAGGTGACCCAGGCAGTGGGGTGCCAGGCTTGGGGGGTGCTGGGGTAGGGATCTGTTTTTGTTAATAGCAACAAAAGGGAAAATACCATGTTTGAAGTAAAATGTTTCAGGATCAGACTTTATGCAGTAGTGATCTTCCCAGTGAAGAAATTGAGGAGTGAAGCTTAAATGATGGAAGTCCTATTACTAAGGAATTAGCAGATTTATGTGAAGATAAGGAATGGAAATGTGAGGAAAGTGAAGACTCATCCAGTATTCCTGGTGATGTAAAGGACAGTGAGGATAAAAAAGAATGTGGCTCACATGAAAAGGAGAGGAATGACAAAGAAAAATATGGTTTACATGAAAAGGCTTGTTGGATAAGTTGTTCACTGAACATAACAGTAATTTCTTCAGTTTGGTAGAGCTCCTTGGGAAATACGATGATATCATGCATGAGCACCTACGTCAAATAGTTCATAAAGAAGCTATGGACCATTATTGCCTCAAAACAACACATAATGAATTGATTTTCCTTATGGCAAGGAAGGTGCTTGATAACATATTGATGTGGCTTGGAAAAGCGAAGTACTACATCAAAATAATGGACTCCACTCCCTATATTAGTTACAGTGAAAAGATGTCATTTACAGTAAGATTTGCTGATGACGAGGACGGTTGTATCCAAGTAAAGGAACACTTTATCTGTTTCTGGTCTATGGATAACTCTACTGGAAAAGGCCTAACAGGACTGTTAATGAATGTTTTTAATGAGAATAAAATAAAGCTTCAGGACTGCCATGGCCAAAACTACAACAACAGTGCTAACATAAAGGCAAGAAATAGTGGCATCCAGGCAATGATCCTTGCGCTGAACCCAAGAGCTTTCTTCAAGCCTCGTGGCTGCCATCTCCTCAACCTAGTTATGTCAGAAGCAGTGTCATCTTCCTTAGATTCAGTGTTTCTCTTCAGAGTACTGCAAAGGATATAAGTCCTGTTTTGAGCATCAACTGTCAGATTGAAGATCCTCACAGACAATGTCACAAATCTGACCAGGAAGCCACTCAGTGACACTCACTGGGAGAGCCACAATGACGGTGTAAGGCCAGTGAGGTACCAAGAGACTGAGGTTTACAATGCCCTGATGGAACTGGTGCAGTCAAGAACACTGAGGCCAGAATCCGACATGAAATGCAAAGCCTGGCAAACCAGATCATGACTTTGAAAATGCCATTGGCCAGTCTTTGGACCTCTCTGATGCTGTGCTTCAGTTCACAAGGGCAAAGGCAAAGAAAAGGTGAGAAAAGCGACATTTTGAACTAAAGGACTAGGGTTAGTATTCTAAGATTCTCACCTACCGTAACACTATTTAATATTGGTCCCCCCAATGTTGGTGCACAGTTCAATTTCTTGATGTTAGTACATTTCAGTTATTCATAAAACTCAGCTTCTCTTTGTATCATTTTCTTTGTTTATCAAATGGCGATATTAACATTTATTTACCTGACATGCAGGAGAAAGGAAAGGCTATAAGGCTTTCTTCCTTAATACTTATAAAGCACCTTGTGATCCTCAGATGGAAAATGCTAAATATAATTTTTAATATAATAAATCTACACTGAGAAATGGGCAACGAACCTGATTTTCAGAAATTCATGCATGAAAAACTACATGCAACGATGTGTGTGGTGATACATTTTTGCTTTGGAAATCTGGTGTGTCTAAAAGAACATAAACTGCCTAGAATACCAAACAGATTTATAGTGTGACACAATACTGTTCACAAGAATCAAGAAGGTTTACACATTTACAAAATATACACGTATCAGAAATAACTTCACCCTATGAAATGCAGCCACATGTTAGATTATTCAAACTATTTAATAGTGCACAACAATACTAACTAACAGTTAAGGACTGGAAGTGTGCCCACTTGGAGCTAAAATGGGGAATTTATGTTGGCAAAATATAATCCTCCACATGAGAATTTAGCAAGGACACTGGGTTTAAATCCCTGTTCTTAGAATTTAATGACCAGAAATGATCGGAACTGGGTTTGTATCTCATCCAAAATACAGCACTGCCTAGTAACATAGTACCTCTAACACCTGGCTGAAGCATTGGATCAATACTGATGTAGAAGGGAAGTGCCTCCTACTGAATTATCACTATCACTTTTTGCAGTAACTAGATTTTTCACAGATGTATGCTCTCTATAGCAGTAACTTAGACTAAGCCTATTAGCTTCTGAGCTCTGTTCAGAATCCAGACAAAGTGGTATGGCTACAAATTAATTCACTGTTTAATGATTTGACTTCTGGATGTACCACATACCGTTATCCTGCCAGTAACACATTATACTGTTATAAGGTACTATACTTAAAATTTAGTTTGAAACTTGGGATTCAAGTATTTATATCACTATTTATACTGCCACTTGTTTAGAAGAAAAACATACGATTGGCAGGGAACCAATGTAATAACCCACAAGTCAGTGTTGCAGCATTTAAAAACCATCTTAAACAACACTAGCTTTCAACTTCTGTGTTCATGCCTCAGTACAGATATCTACAACACTAAGATAACATTGTTCAACATGAATTATTTAGCAGCACTTTGGAGCACATGCCAAAAAAATACTGAAGTGCATGAAATCTGGGCATCTCACAGACTGCATTTCTGAAAATCCATACATTCCAATGTTCTTTCCACTCTATTTTGGTTGCAGTTAGAGCAAATATATCAGTTTCTTCAAAATAGAAAGTCTAACTTCAAGCCACATAAGAAATTAAATAAAACAGCTGCTTAAATAGGCACTGACTAAGCTATATTATTATACATGGTGAGAAGTAGCAGAGCATCTCCAGTACTACAAGAATTAAGGGCATATCCTTCAATCTCCTATCTTAATCCTTTCCTACCCCCAGTCATTAGTGTTGTGCCCCTACGATCTCACATATAAACAAGTAGTTAAAACACGTACACGGGTCTAGGTTCACGCCAATTTTTGTGAGAGCCACAACCACTGCTCCAGCTGGGTGCCCATAGAGGGCCTTCTGGCTGAAGAAAGGGCTAGCCAAGCATTGGCACAGTAATAGTAGTCAAAGCCACAGGAGTAAATAAGGATATGATAAAGGGTAGGTGACAAGAGGGGTGGGGTCCCTAGGACAGAGGCCTGTGGGATATTTGTGGAAAGTGGGAAATAGGAGAAGAGCTATCAGAAGGACATGCTATAAAACATCCAGAAAGGTAGGAGGACAACCAAGAGATGACAGTATTTGGAAACCAAGGACAGACAGGGTATCTATGAGAAAAGTGTGATGAATATTGTCAAATATAGTGGAGAGGTCAAGGAGGATGAGGCTGGAGAAAAGGCCCTGAGATTTTGACAGAAAGAGGCCACTGGGGAACTTGGTGACAGCAGTTTTGGTGAAGTAGAGAAGGAGATAATTCTAGCATTTATATTAACTACACTTGAGCTAAAAGAGTATTCTGGGAAATGGCATGCAAAGGAACACATCAAACAATGCATTTAAATGCAGAATTGACATCTCCATAAATGCAGACACATCTATTTCTCTCTGCCTTGGGTTTTTATTCACAGCTTATGTATAACTAGATAGGTGGCATAACATATATATATATATATATATATATATATATATATATATATATATATATATATATATATATATATATATATATATATATATGTTATCTCTAATTTATAAACACATACACAGCAGAGCTGGCTAGAAAATTACCATCAAAACAATTTTCTGCCAGAAAATGCCTTTTTGACTAAATCAAATATTTTTGTGAAATTAAACCAAGTTTGATGAAATTTCCTGTAAAATAAATTTCAAAGTGAAACATTTCTTTTTTGTTTCCAAAAAAATTCATTTTGGAAAAATTTCAAAACCTCATTTCAAAATAAATATTTCAGTTTGAAAATTTTTAATTTTTATTATATTATATTATTCCAATTTGGAACAAAAAACAAATTCCAAAAGGTTGAAATTATGGGTTGGGATGATAAAAATTACAGTAAGTATTTTCATATGACTGTGCTGAACAGTAAAACACATCAGGATGATAAGCATTCCTTATAGGCAAAGTTTAGGTTATACTATTCCAAACTGCTAAAAAATGTTAATAACAAAATAAAAACCAATAAGCAATTAAGTGTTGTTGCAGCCATGTCGGTCTCAGGATACTAGAGAGACCAAGATGGGTGAGGTAATACCTTTTGTTGGACCAACAGAAGTTGATTCAAAAAGAGATATTACCTCACCCACCTGGTCTCTCTAATAAGCAAATAAGTAAATGCTAAATACTGGGCAAATAATAATCGTATGGACCTTTGTGGAGTATCTGTAGCAAGCTCCAAGGCACACATTCTTTCTTGGAGTAAACCAGTACAATTCTACTGAAGTTAGTGTCATTGTATCCATTTACATCAGTAGTGAATTTGGCTCAAAGGACTTCAAAGTAATCACAGGGATGAATTTGGTCCACTTTGATTGCCTATGTTTGTAAAGCACTGTGTAAACTTATGGAGCTTTATAAATTATCTGTAATAAAATATATAATGTAAAAATAACAGAATAAGGCCTTGACAAATCCATTCCAATATACCAAATGTATTATAAAAGAATTACATTAAATAACTATTCTCCCTCTATGTTGTCCACACATAGGACATCATTTTCCTCAAATAAGGAAACTGCTGCAACGTCTTATTCCTCCACACTCCTCTCAAGATTCAAATATGTTTCCTGAATTAATATTTTAAATTAGGAATCTGTATATTTTGAATTTTCCACTGAAACTGTAAATTAGAAGCACAACACTGATAACAAAAATTAACATTCCAAAACATTGTAAAAACGTTTGAATTGCTTTATATATTTCAAAACACATTCCTTTTTATTTTAAAGATTCTAGAACTGAGTCTCCACTGCCTTTATATCCATCTGCACAAGACAAGTGTCAGGTAGGCATAAAACATCACCATATCAGAATTCTCCACTTACACCAGTGGTAGAATTTTACACCCAGTTTGCACAAGCATAAGTGAGTACCAAAGGCATAAAACAGTAGAAAATCAGGCCTTGTGTGTGCACAGCAGTTAAACATGAATTTACAAGACAGTATTTCCACTGTGGCATAACAGACAGAAACATACACAGAAAAGCTAAATTATTAATTTGCCTCCTCCTATGGTCTTTTGCTCCAATCTAGATTCATTTCATTCCAGAATATGATAGTAAATATATCTGCTATACCTTCCTAACACAGTGTACAATTACACCAATTATTTAAAAGAACATCAACATGTACTCTGCCAGATCAACATGTGCAAAATTATGCTGCTGATCTTGCCAAAACAGAGATACTGTTCCATCCAAGACGAAATAGCACACTCCCCATAAATAATATGCAAATGCTCTAGTCACCCACACAAGGCCCCCACATGGGGGGGAAAAAGGGTACACTTTACAGGGGCCTGGAGGCCCTGGCCCAGGCTGCAACCCCCATTACCATGAGGAAAAAAATTTTCATGGCTCATGAGATTGTATGTATGGGATGAGGGATTGTAGTATGGGTGTAGAAGGGGGCCCATGTTACAAGTTTGTACAGGGCCTGAAAAAATTATGCTTCGGCCCTGCACCCACATGTAGTGGAAGCATTGTCAGTCTCTGACCTATAATGCCATCTCTTCCTGATGGAAGAGGATAAAAAAAATGGAGCCTTCTCTTTATATCTGATGAATTTATTATCTACACTCACATGATTTCCCCTCATGATGATAGTCATAGGCGACTTATCCCCATTCCAAATCTACCAAATTATATATAATGAAGTGAAAAGATGTTGACATAGTGTTACACTTTGGCTGAGTCTCCAAGCTGCTACCATACAAACATTATGTGTAATGTTATGGGCAGTGTTCCTCATTTTCAGCTTTCACTGACAAATTACCAGAATTTTTTATTAAAGGAGTTCAGTTTTTACTGATTTACACCAGTTTATAAATCCATTCAATATTTTTGAGGTACTTATTTTTGTTAAACATTAAAGCTGTACACGATTGTGTGTCCTGCAACTTTGAGATTGAAGCAGTTCCACAATGTAAAACACAGAACACACACGTGGTGGAGGTCAGAAAATCAAACAGTGTTAATATTGTGCTATGATTGGCTCACAAGGAGATGCTGCTCGCCTATTTCTTTGCATCTGTTTAATGTGGTGCTAAATTTAAGCAATCAATCCTCCACATATAAAGATATGTAATGCCTCCTATCCACCCAGTTACCTCCTTTAGTGCCAATCTCCTTACAGGATTGGATGGACAGATCTGGGTTCTTCTGGATCTCCACACAACCAGTCCTGCCCTTTCTGTGGCTGGCTCCAGAGTACCCCCAAAATGGCTTCTCCCTCCTCCAGAGCACCCAGCAGAAGCCATCTCACTCCCTTTTGGTCAGGCTAGCTCTTCTTCCCCAAACCAACATGGCCCCAGTTGTTCTACACAGTGTATCTCCTCTCTTCCTCTTGGTTGCTAAGCAGATTCTGAGTCTGCCCTTGACTTCCCCTTCATACCAGATATGGTGTGCCTCTCCCTGAGTTACTGGCAGACAGAGCCCCAGGAACCTGTATAAGGTAAGCTCCTTGAAGGTTACAGATAGATAAGGTAAAAAGATAAACATGGGGCAAAAAATGTAAATCTATGCCTGAATACCAACAAGAAAATCAGAGGTTAGAAGTTCTCAAGAAAAGTAAAGACGGGAATGAAGAAGTTGCATTGTGCTGCATGTGCTGCAGCATTGAGGTCAATGATCATGCTGACCGAATAAAGGGGCATGTTGAAAGCAAGCGACACAAGAAGCTTAAAGAAGTGAGCAAGCTTCAGGATAGAGTCAATATCAGGCGCTTTCACCAGGTTTTAATAAAAAAAGAGGACACAGAACAACTGTGTCAATTAATTTGTGCATGCTCTTTGTTTCGCCAGACAATCCTTGTTAATAGCAGAAAGGCCTACTGGTGACTTCATGCACCAATACTGTCCAGTAGCAAAAGCCCTTCCTAATGCAGACAACCTCAGTCATAAGCATCTGCAAGAAAATGACTATGCTTTAGTATCTAATCTGATGGAACGAATGGATGGAAATGTGGTGTCTACTCTGATTTTTAACTAGTCTCCTAATGCTTTGGACCATCCAACTCTTGGCCTTTAGTTTTTGGTTTTTTATTTCAAAGCAAATAAACCCAAATTGTTTTGTGCCAATGTGACATTCATCCCCTCGCTGACAGCCGTTTTGTCGACACAGCAATAACTGACATGTTTGAGATGTACCAACTAACTTGGGAAAATGTGACCACAACTAACACAGGTTCGACTTCCTACATGGCTAAATTTGCACGGGAGATTTAACTCAATCTGAAATCGGAGCTGCTATGTATTACCTGTCCTGGTCATCTGATTAACATTGCACTGTCAGCAGCTATTGCTACAGAAGAAATGAAAGACAAAATCTTTCATCACTGGATTTGAGACTGTTTTCAGGCATGCAAACAAGTTGAAGGTTTTGTTTTACACAATTGTGAGATGAATACAGATTCAACTGCCGCTTACCTATCTCTGTTGTGTCACATTGATGGATGAGCTTATATTTCGCTGTCTATCATGTAAACAATGTGTGGACTGTGCTAATGAGTCTCTTAGACTACCTTCAGTTTATTGGTTCTAAAGCACAAATTCTGAAGAGACTGGCAAGTAACCAAAATGACTGCCAGATTCTGTGCACTAAGGTAATGTTCATAGTTGAAAACTTGGAATCACTGTGTAACATGCAGAAAACACTGACATTTTCTCCAATTACTGCCAACACATTTGCCAACACATACGTTTACCAGATCCTGATAACCAAAATCTCAGCTGAACTGAGCACAAAAGCTGTAGGAGAAACATATGGTGAGAAAAACCAGCTGTTTCTGGAAATCCTTCCCACTCTGGATCATGAGAAAACCAAAAAATTGTTCAAAACCTTCAACACAATGCTCAGCGATAAATGGGAGACGACCGTGGACCATAATCTCAACCCCAAAGTGTTTGGTGATGAAGATTCTTTTTGGAATGTCATCCAGGTGTTGCACCCCTTCCTCAAAGTGAAATTTGCAACAGGCTATGATTGTTATGCCAGAATGTTTCAATGATTTGCCACTAAAGAAGAAATTTCAAATCTGAAAAGGGAATTTACTACTTACATGAATTTACCTAACCCTGACAGTGTGAAACTGGATGTACTGGCTTTTTGGAACAGTCATCAAGACACACTTCCCAACTTCAGCAAAGTGGCACAGAAAGCTTTGAGTGTATCACTGGATCTACTGATGCAGAGCACATATTTTCAAAGTTGGACTACCTCTAAAAGAGCAAGAGACTCAATATGAGGGAGGATACTTTGAAGAAAATTATGCGAGTGTACACAAATCAGGATTTCTAGAAAAACTACTAGGTCTGAGAGAGACAAAATATATTTTTGTACATTAAAAAAAAAGTTTCAATTATACTGTAGTAAAATGTGTTTATTATAAAAGTTTTGTTTTTCTCTTCCCCCCCCCCCAGATTTTTCCCAATATTTTTTTTTTTTACAAATAAAAACTGAAAATACAGAACACTAGTTATGTGTAAGAGTAAACTTCTTATTTGGTCACATATTCCCTTCAATTGGCTGGTCCTCTAGGGAAAAGGCTAGAGTAGAAGACATCCCATTTTATGTCCCTCTTTTTCTCAACGTTTCAGTGAAACATTCTCTGCAATTTCCCCTCCATCAAAATATTTTCTTTACAACAAGCTACTTCCTTCCATAGAATAGGTCAATGACCCAACTGAATATAACCATTCAAGAAATCTTTAGTGTATAATTTAAATTCTACATTTTTAATGTAAATTTTGTAAAGGTGAAAATATTAACTAGAAATTAACTTTTTCTTCTCCAAAAACAGTAATAAGTACTCAGTTTACAGCAGAATTGTATACATTACTGTTAAAAGAGAACATAGTCCTCTAGTACACAAAGAACACTGTTAGTAAAATTTTGCTAAAGTATGTTCCTTTCCCATGTACTTGTAAACTGGAAAAGACTAGATTTATTTTAAAATATCATGATTAGATGACTCATCTTCTCCATGACCATTGTTTCCCCTATTTCCTTACACCACACCAAAATTTCAAGGTCTGCATTTTACATGAGTTTTTGATCGTACAAGCCACTACTACTACGAAATAGGAAAAATTAAATTTCTCTCTGGAGTCACCATCATTGTAAAAAATGGCTATAGTAAGCCAACTGATGATTCTCACCTGGTGATTATTTTTAATTTAATCACAGAATCATAGAAATGTAGACCTGGAAGGGACCACAAGTAGTCATCAAGCCCAGCCCCCTATGCTGACCTGGATCAAGTAAAACTAGACCATCCCTGACAAGTGTTTGTCCATTCTGTTCTTAAAACCTCCAATGATGGGAATACCACAACCTCCCTTAGAAGCCTATTCCAGAGGTTAGCTACCCTTATAGTTAGAAAGCTTTTCCTAATATCTAATTTAAATCTCCCATACTGCAGATTAAGCCCATTATTTCTTGTCCTATCTTTAGTGGACAAGGAGAAAAATTGATCACCATCTACTTTATAACCATCCTTAACATATTCAAAGACTGTTACAAAGCCCCTGTTCAGTCTTCTTTTCTCAAAATTAAATATGCCCAGTTTTTTTTAACCTTTCCTCAGGGGTCAGGTTTTCTAAACCTTTTATCATTTTTTTCCCTCTCTGCTAGACTCTCTTCAATTTGTCCACATCTTTCCTAAAGTGTGGTTCCCAAAACTGGACACAGTAATCCAGCTGGACACAGTAATCCAATGCCGATTAAAGTGGGAAAATTATCTCACATTTTACATACAACACTACTGTCAACACATCCCAAAGTGGTATTAGCCTTTTTCGTAACTGCATCACACTGCTGACTCATATTCACTTTGTGACCTACTATAACCCCCAGATCCTTCTCAGTAGTACTACTACCAAGCCAGTTATACCTATTTTGTAATTGTGTCTACTCACTTTGTAGTTGTGAATTTGATTTTTCCTTCCGAAGTGAAGTACTTTGCACTTGTTTTTATTGAATTTTATTTTGTTGATTTCAGACATATTCTCCAATTTGTCTGTTTTGAATTCTAAGCTTGTCTTCCAAAGCACTTGCAATCCCTCCCAGATTTTTGTCTTCTGCAAATTTTATAAGCATACTCTCCATTCCATTATCCAAGTCATTAATGAAAATATTGAACAGTTCTGGGCCCATGTCAGACCCATGTTGGATCCCACTAGATTATGTCCACTCAGTTGACAGCAAATCATTGATAACTACTTTTTTCAGTAGTTTTTCAACCATTTGTGCACTCACCTTATAATAATTTCATCTAGACCACATTTACCTTGTTTGCTTATGAAAATGTCACACTGGACTGTATCAAAAGCCTTAATAAATTAACAGAAAGTCAGGACCATTCCTGGAGATGCTCTGGGCCTGAATATCATTTGTGTGTCTCTGGTTAATATCCTTCTCCCTGATAGTACTGCTTCATTGGACCACAATCCTCAAAAGACTTACACTTGTGTTTATCTTTATACATGTTCAAAGGGACTAAGCACAGTGCATAAAGTTAAGCACATACAAGATCAGGGTCTTGAACAGCATCTGGGAAGAGCAGTAAAGATAATCCAGGTACTGCCTGAGAACAGCAGAACCAAAGGGAATGGCAGATTAAACAAAGCATAGAAGTATGATTAGCTCTTTTCAAGGACAAAATATTTATTACATTAAAAACAGTTTAAAAGGTTAAATACTTTCTATTATTAGAGCAGATCAAAACAAGAGGAAAAACCATTTTAGAAAAAAAGTTGCAAAATTCTGAAATAATTTTTGTTCCAAAACTGGACAAGTTTTTGCGTTTTGTTTTTAATTTTTCATTAAACTTAAAAAATATTTCCCTCTTTATTGCCAGTGAATACAACAGAATGAACAATGTCCAGATTTTTTTCCCTCCACTTGTTCATTTTTTTCCTTTCTTTTGGTCATTTTTCCTTTTGCCATTCTATAGAAGTTGACAAAATTGTGCAACATTATAGAGGAGGGGGTGAGCGAAAGAAAGATGAAAAATATAAAGTTTGGACATCATTCCTTTTATTGTAGTCAGTGACAAAAGGGAAAAAAGTGGAATGAGAGGAACCAGAAATCGAAATTTCCACTAAAGGAAAATTTAAAATAAAATAAAATAAAACAAATACTTTTTGAATGTCCATTTGGGAAAAAAGGCCATTTTTGGTGGAAAGAAATTTTGAGTAAAAATGTTGACCAGTTTAACCTTCTATTTATTTCTTCACTGTTATAGAGTTAATTGGCAATCTCTTTATTAAGTGATCCATGTGGTGAAAAAATGTGGGAGTCCCCTGGTTAACTAAACATTCTTTATGTTTGCTAGGATACTGCAATTACTCAGGATTAACTCTATTTATAAAATCTACAGTAGAGTAGTGTACTTTGTCCATGTTTAAATTCTGTTCAGTGGGTTTGTTGTGAAAATACATAGGAATATTCATTTTACTGCATACTTAAGAAGCTAAATAATTCTGACTCTAAATTAATTAAAATATGTTATTTATATTATATATAGTCTTTACACATTCAGAGTATTTGGTTTCTTGACACATGTATGCAGAAAGAAATGTTAATGATGTACTTCAAAATTAACAGAACGTAATATTGCAAGCCCCCAGGCACTTGGTGATTTTGTGAAGTATATCTGCAGACCTGTACAAATTATTTACATCATCATGAACTTCTATTCCACTGAATAAAAAGTATCTCAGTTTCAAAGTTTTTTCAAGAGAAACCTCTTATAAATTAGCACTCTACAGCTGAACATTTTGAAAACTGCATAATATATGCCAAAACATACATTTTTTATATATATATGCACATATAAACTGAGAATGTAGGCTCTCAGATTAATGAATGATTAGAAGGACATATCTGTATCACTTCCAAAATTTTATAATAAATTTTATCAATAAGGCTGTAACATTAGATTATAAGGATTGTGGACTGGTTCAATTTAAAACGCATATAAACCAAAATGGCAAGATATTATATTTCTCATAATGTTCAAATAAAAGATATTCTGCAACAAAGACTAAATGAAGGGCAAATCAAAACTGCATCACCCAATTTTCACCTACTCTATATACCTACAAAAAGGCCATGGTGTAAACTATAAACTAGTACAAACTGTACTCATAAAAAAGGTGAATTAAGAAAGTTACCATGATGATGATTTAAGAGATGAACAAACAGGTCTGAGAGTGAGTGTGAGAGTGAGAATGAGTTTTAAGTAGTCCATCTTCGATAAGGGTTTACACCTGAGCTTCCATTACAGAAATAAGCATTCAGAATTCAAGTTATGAAGTGAACAGCTCATCTATACAATTCACACTATGATGATTTTTTTCAATAAAAACCTAGTGCTGATAACCTCTTTAATTTCAAACCTACCTAATCTTTTCTATGTGTATAAAACTATGGCTAGTTCTTTCTCTGGTGTGACTTTAAGGCACACTGTCTCTTCTGCCTGACAACTTTATAACAAAGTTTTGGCAAACAAATGTGTCCTTACACCAAATTCAAAGGACTAAGTGGTCTATTATAATTTTAGCTTCTAGGTTTATCTTACTCCATATATTTATTCTAATATTCCTAATTATTGGCATTTAAATTCCTTTACCATGTGGGTTTAAGTCTCATCACCAACATTATTTTAGCAGCTTTACATATTTAGATGGACATCCATCAAGATTGATAGACCAAGAACATTACTTTTTTCTTCTTCAGATTTATGTTTCAAATTATGGCATTATTGGTTGATTCCCCCCACCCCCACTTTTCCCAAAACAACATTTCCATGCCCTTGTAGAGCAGATTCCAATACAATCTACTACCCACTCATCAGCAAGTCTGTAATACAGGAGCATGCAACCCATACCCACAGAGTGGAAGGGGAATAATTTGGTAAGGAAATATTTCAGATTCACACTTCTTTCTAACTACTTATAAAGTGAGAATTTTTAAAATATTGACTAATAAACTCCATGACATATCTTGACAGCTCTTTCTGTCTGCTCCATTTTTTCTCTACTCAAACTAACAGGAACTTTGAAATTGAAACTTATATGTAGTACTCTAGTTCAGTGCTTCTCCAACTTATTTGATTGCACCCCCCTTTTTTGTGTCTGGAATACTTTACGCCCCCTCCCCCACCACACAATTACATGTTCCGATAAAGAAAAACCAACATGCAACTCTCACTAAATATGAAAAGAGGCAAGGCATTGATTGAAACAGAGCCCACGATCCATGGTAATAAGAGCAAAAACAAAACCTCCCTGGTGATCAATGCTTGCAATTAAATGTGCACATTGCATTGTAGCAAATGGATTAAAGTACACATGGCAACGACTTTGTATAATGCTATGCAAGCTTAACAGAAATCCGTCCAATGTATAGCACCAGCTGAGGACCTGATCTGTCTAGAGGGATCAGTTTGGCTAGTTATTCATGCCAATGGGTAAAATGTGCGCAGTAAGGTTTTTTTTTTTTTAAAAGCTTCTCAGGCCCCCCGGGAGGGCCTGCCCCTCAGTTTGAGAACCTCTGCTCTAGTTCTGTAATAATGCATGACCTTCTCTCCTATCTGCTCTGAGCATTTTTCACTATTCTATTTGCTGTCCGTTTCACCCATCCCGTGCTACTCCAATTCTCTCTTGGATCCTTTTTGCTGTGCCAATCCCTTGTATCAGTTCCTTACAGCTTTATTCCTCCCTCTCAGGTTCCAGACCTCTCTGAGCTTCCTTTCAACAACCTCAAAATGCTGAAATAATGTCTTATTCCCCAAGAAAAAACAGGGTTACTTACCAGTAATTGTTGTTCTTCGAGATGTGTTGCTCATATCCATTCCAACATAGGTGAATGCGCGCTCCGTGCACTGGTCCCCGGAACTGTTTTCCCCTTAGCAAGCCCCGTAGGGTCGACTCAGGCACCCCCTGGAGTACTGCGCTCATGCCGCGGTACATAGGGCACCGCCGACCCTGCGGGCCCTCAGTACCTTCTTTCTGCTGACTCCAACAGCGGGGATGGAGGGTGGGTGTGGAATGGATATGAGCAACACATCTCAAAGAACAACAGTTATTGGTAAGTAACCCTGTTTTCTATCGTCGAGTGATTGCTCATATCCATTCCAACATAGGTGATTAAATACCCAGACCTTGGAGGTGGATAGGAGTCAGCGTTGAGCCGCTCTCGCCAGCACGGCTCTGCCGAAGCTCGCGTCCTCTCTTGCCTGCTGCACGATGGCATAGTGGCATGTGAAGGTTGTGGACCAACGACCAGGTCGCTGGTCTGCAGATGCTCTGCAGGGGCACTCTTCCCAGGAAGGCCTGGGCTCTGGTTGAGTGCGCTGAGACAGCTCCTGGGAGCGGCACCTTCACCCGCTCGTAGCAGGTCCTGATGCAGGCGGTGATCCAGGTGGAGATGCGCTGGGTGGAGACAGGTGAGCCCTTCATCCGGTCCACCACTGCTATGAACAGCTGTGTTGACTTCCGGAACGGCCTGGTCCGCTCGATGTAGTAGGCCAGGGCTCGTCTGATATCCAGCAAGTGCCATCTCCGCTCCCCCAACCCCAGTCTGGTGCATGTCACGCGAGTGAGTTCCAGGCTGTTCCTCACATGGGCCCTGGACTTGCCCCGGATCAGCCAGTCGTCCAGGTAGGGTAATATCTGGACCCTTCTGCGGCGCAGATGGGCCGCCACCACCGCCATATACTTTGTGAAAACCCTGGGGGCAGACAAGAGGCCAAAGGGGAGGGCCAAGAACTGGTAGTGGCAGCCAGCTACCACAAACCGGAGGAACCTTCTGTGACCGGGGAGGATAGAAATATGAAAATAAGCATCCTTTAAATCGAGGGCAGCGTACCAGTCCCCTGGATCTAGAGCAGGAATGATGGAGGCTAGGGAAATCATATGGAACCTGAGGCATCTGATGAACTTGTTCAGACGACGGAGATCTAATATGGGCCTCAGGCCCCCCTTGGCCTTGGGAATGAGGAAATAGTGTGAATAAAATCCCCTTCCCCTTTCCTGTGGAGGAACCTCTTCCACAGCCCCTAGCTGGAGAAGGGAGTTGACCTCCTGTGTGAGGAGTTGCTTGTGAGAGGGTTCCCTGAAAAGGGACGCAGTAGGGGGAGAGTCTGGGGGGAAGGCCGTAAGCTGGAGGGCATAGCCGCTGAGGACTACACCAAGGACCCAACGGTCTGACGTGATGTTTCGCCACTCGGTGTAGTACGGCCGGACCGGTGTAGTGGGCAAAGGACCGGGTGAGATCCAGGGGAACAGGAAGAGTGCCACCCTCGTGCGCACCATCAAAACTGTTTTTTATTATTTTGGCCCTTGCCTGGGCCATGCTGGGGCCCCGCCGATGGGCCCGAGCGGTCGTGGCGATTGGGCACCCGGTACCAGTCCCGACCCTTCCTGGGCTGAGCGGGTCTGGGGGGTGGCCTCGAGGGAGGCTGAGGCTGTCACTGGGTTTGTGGCTGAGACTGACGCCTCAAGGCTTGTGGTGTATAGAGCCCTAGGGATCGCAGTATAGCCCTAGAATCCTTAAGGCGTGGAGCTTGTCGTCGGTTTTGTCCAAAAATAGGCCTGCGCCATCGAACAGTAGATCCTGATGGCTTGCTGGACCTCTTGGGACAGCCCTGACGACTGTAGCCAGGAGCATCAATGCACGACAATGGCCGAAGCCATGGCCCTGCTGGCAGAGTCCGCTGCGTCACTGGCCGTCTATAAGGCTGCCCCTGCCACCGCAGCGCCTTACTTGATCACCGTAGTGAAGTCCGCTGCCTGGTCCTGGGGTAATACCTGGAGTAAGATCTGTGCAAACCTCTGCAGTGAGGACCAGAGGTTGAGAATGTACCTCCCGAGGAGCACCTGGTGGTTAGCGATCCTCAGCTGCAGGGTCGCAGTCGAATAGACCTTGAGGCCAAAAAAGTCTAACTTTTTACAATCTTTGTTCTTGGCGGTGTTGCCCTGGGTCCCCTGCGTATCCCGCTGGTTGGCGGCAACAACTACAAGTGTCCCCGGGGCAGGGTGGTTATATAAAAACTCAAACCCTTCTGCGGGAACGTAATACTTTTTCTCGGCACCCTTCGAAGTAGGGGCAACCAAGGCAGGGGTCTGCCAGAGGGACTTGGCCAACATTGGCCTCTCGTGTACTGGCAGGGCAACCCTTGATAGACCTGCTGCCCCCGACACCCCGAAGAGGGGGTCCTCCTCCTCCGACAGCTCTTTGAGCTCTAAATTTAAGTTGCTCGCCACCCTGTTAAGCAGATCTTGGTGAGCTTGGAAATCGGGCAGCGGTGCCCTATGGTCGCTGGTGGTCACATCGTCCGGGGATGAGGAGGAGGACTGTGGGAGGGGCCCCGTGGAAGGACCCTCCTCGGGGTCTGATCCCTCCTCAGAGGGATGGCCCTTGTCCAGCTGGCTCAGGGGGCGGGATGGGGGTGCTGGTTGGGCCACTGACGAATGGACCGACGTCGTGCCCTGGCCCAATTGGGTACCCCAAGGTCCCCAGTACGGCCACTGCCACGGGCCTTGCGGCCACGCCGGTACCAGCATTGGTGCTGACTGGGACACCTAGTGGTGGGTCCGGGACCCAGAGCCGCTGGATCTCCGCTTGCTGCTCCTGACAGGTGAGCGGCTCCGAGACGATGATGACGACAAGGATCACCGGTGCGGACGTCTGTGATGCCGTCAGAGGGACGAGCTGCTGGAGGAGCTCGATGACCGCCTCCTCTGCCCCCACGTTTTGCGGTGACACTTCCCACCTCAGGACTGGGAGCAGTGTCGCCGCGGTGCTGACTCCGCGGAGCGTGATCGGCTGCGTAGTGCCGAGGACTGTGGTGCCGTGGCTGCCAGTGCCGAGGACTGCGGTGCCGGCACCATAGCCAGTGCCGTTGTTGGTGCCGGGATCCTCGCCGGACTGTGGGCTGGAGATTGGGACCGGTGCCATCAATGGCTCTCTGCTGGCGATCGGTGATGAGAGCGTCTGGTCTCGGCGGGCACCGGGATCCGTGCCAGGGATCTCGACCGGTGCCGCATGCGATGGGCATCCTTGGGTGCTGGGGTCTGTGTCGGGCTGTGGGCCGGGGATATTGAACAGCGCTGTGCAGGACTCGCTACCGGGGAGCGAGAGCTGGAGCTGCGACCCCTGCGCGAGGCAGAACTGGAGTGGTGTCGCCTCGCGCGTTAATCTCTCGATCGCCCTCGGTGCCGCTTGTTGAGGAGCTCAATGACTCAGTGTCAGAGTTGGGAGGGGAGCCCACACTCTGTACCCTCCACGACCATCTGGGGGGAGACCTCAACTTCTGTCTCTGCCACCCACCGGGGCCACCCAGCACAGGTTTACCCCGAGACACCGGTCCCTGTGCCCTCGGCCGAGGGGGGGACGGAGGCGTGGGCATGCCCATGAAGGTGCGTGCAGCGGCAAACGCCTCTGCCATCGACGGCCCTTGCAGGGGCGCTCTCCCACCCCCAGGAGTCAGGGGATGCTCCCTGCGAGGAGATGCCGGTGCCGGAGTAATCTCCACGGCACATGGCTGGGGCATCTCCTAACTCCCCGCCAGCGGGACGAGTGGTGCGGGGGAGTCTTGGCGCGCAGTGTCCTTCCCCTTCTTGCATTTTGGCACCGGTTGATGAGTCGATGTCGGTGCCGGTGGAGCGCTCCACACCAAGGAGACGCTTGGTGTCGCAGGGGAATGTGCCGGTCCCGAGTCTGGCCGAAGCGCGGACTCCATAAGGATGGCCTTCAAGCGCACATCTCTTTCTTTTTGTGTGCGGGGCTTGAAGGCCTTACAGATCTTACATTTATCTTTTCTGTGCTCCTCTCCGAGGCAGCGGAGGCAACGGTCATGAGGGTCACTCACAGGGAAAGCCTTCCTGCTCGCGGTGCAGACTTTGAAGCCAGTTGAACCACGCATGGCCCAACCTGAAGCCCCTGAGGGCTATCATCTAAGTACTCTAACTATTTAACTACTCAACACTACTAAACTGCTATACTTAACAATAACAGTCTACTTAACAACAAACAGTCTATGCACAAAGGGGATGCTACTTGCTGAAGCAAGAGGCAGATGTTCCAGTAACCGTCACAGGCGGAAAGAAGGAACTGAGGGCCCGCAGGGTTGGCAGTGCCCTATGTACTGCGGCATGAGCGCAGTACTCCAGGGGGTGCCTGAGCCGACCCTACGGGGCTTGCTAAGGGGAAAAAAGTTCCAGGAACCAGTGCACGGGGCACGCATTCACCTATATTGGAATGGATATGAGCAATCACTCGAAGATAGAACCTAATGCTCTCCATGAAACAAAAAAAGATATTGCCTGGTTTGGGAAGCTAATAGAAAATGAAGAAAAGTAAAAAAAGTAAAAAATCTGAAGCAGATCAGTAACTAAATTCTAAAGAAGCAAAATAAACATCACTTACTCTAAGGGCTTGTTATAAGACCCATTCTCCTGGAATTACAGTGGTCTTCATTAAAAAGACAATATTTGCCAGCAGTTACCATACACTCTAATTGGCTCTCTGTTCAGTAAAACACAGCGAACGGACAGAGATGGAGGAAAACTGCTTTAAGATGCCCCTTGCAGAGTTTCATTGGGGTGCAATGTTTACCCTCTGAGGCCAGGGGATCTACCCCAAACCCACAGGATCCCTGGGTGATCAATAGAAGACTACAGCAATCTGCTTGGAGATCCTGGTCCTCTCCAGGAGCTTGTGTCGTTGAGTTGCTCTGGCTCTGTCCCTAACCCCTGGCAGCAGAGCTCCAACAGTCCCTCACAGTCCCTCAATTTCCTTCATCCATCACTTGTAGGTTATTTAAAACTGCTGCCCATTTGACTTTCCCGTGTCCTGAGTAGTCCCACACTGCCATGCTATTTATTTACATAGCATATTGGTTGCCAAGGACATGAGAACTGGATTAGAGGTTCTGTTGTTGAGCATCAGCATCTCAACAATATCTTACCTTGGGGATCTGAAAGTCTGTTTATTTCCCCAGTGTATTCTGTTCATGTCATGACTTGCTGAATAGTCACCTCACCCATACCATCTGTACATTCAAAAACAACATGCTCTTCTATGTTGTTCCCCTTCCATAAGAGCATTTTCTCAAAGATATTTAGCAGGCTGACTCACATAATATATTTAAATCTAAAATTGAACATTCCTTCTCTTAAGTTTATAATTTAATATTTGTCCATTCTGACATTTTAAAAATGCCCAGTTGCCAGTGATCAAGGCTATATAAAATTAATAACAAATTACCTTATACACATGCCTGCAAAAATTAATCTTTATAAGCTAAGATACTTTATGCACATGAAAAAAGTCAAAAGCAACAGGGGTTTTTGTTTAGTTGGGGGTTTTTTTTAGTTTTCAAAGCCAAGTCTCTGTACACAAGAAAACCTTTAATATTTATTTTAATTAATTAATTTGGGAACAGAAATAAGAACAATGCATCAGAGAGAGAAATTTGCAAGCAAAGACACTGTCTGATATTTAAAACATTTGACCATCATGTTTCAGCTTAAGGTTGCAACTGAACCTTAACCATAGGTGAATTGGGGGCATGGACGGGCATTTATGTCATACTCCCTGGCCCAAGCCAATCCAATCAACAGACCAAATTCAGTGATGACTCCTGGTCACATGCCACCTGAGGCATGTTGAGCATACACTAAGATAGATAGATGAACTAATAAGCATTTCTTTCTCTTTATATTAGAATGTTTGAAATAGAAATCAGCTGCAAAGCTCATATTTGGATGCAGAAACAAATTCTTCTAAATTTGGGGTGGATGGGATGTTCTGGAACCAAAGCTTTGGTTCACACTTGTTTCTAGCATGAACAGATTTGGAGTTCAACTTGGGTAAAATTCTTAGCACATTCCATAATTCAGAATATTCTTACCAAGAGGCAATACAAGCTTCTGACATTTGGATGCTACAGTTTGAAAGACTCCCATATGTTGTAAGTAGAAAAAATGTGCAAAAATGTTAAGTACAGAGTAAGAAGATACTGGGCATAAATTTGTCTTTGAAAATTGTTGAGAGAAGAGACCATGAGACCATAATATTCAATGGTGAATGAATTACAGGAAAATCATTAGGTGTGACTCTGGCATATGACTGGTGTAGCAAGTCCATCTAATCATTTTATGCTTGTTAGATGGTCTTGTGTCCTTGAGGAGCACCACAGTGATGACTTACAAGTGATTGCAAACTGGAACTCCCTGATGGGGCATTGATGCATTTGTAAACCAGAATTCCAGCATTTGCATTGAAGGTGAAAACACTCATAAAGGCTCCCTTGAGCATAACCACATGGAAATTAGGTTTGACCTAATTACATGCTCTAATCTGATGTAAATAAGTAATGTTTTAATGCATTAGTTAGTATTAGCAAAATAAATGTTACTTTAAGCAAACCCATATAAGGTATAGAATCAAAACAGCAAGATGTTTTTGCTATGCCAGCATGCATTTCCAGTACTAAACTGCTCATTGCTGAAATTATTGTCCAGTACACCCTGATTAGTAAGCCCTGCTATCCTGGACAATGCTGTGTCATTATTAAAAGCAATTTTTAAATCACACAGAATGATGTCCCAAAATAATCATTTGTCTTTTATCACAGACATATGCCACCAACTGATCAAACTTGTACTTAATAGGGAATATTTAAAATACAACACTTCATCTTGACCAGACCCTTTACCCAGTATATTGAAAGAACAGTACATATGCCTATGCATTATGAAGCTGAAATATGGCTATAACAAACTTACATGACCAGACAGTGCACAGAACCCCCAGAACAGCCCTAAGCACAATCAGATTGCAACCATTATGTCTTCACTTTTATTAACTGTTCCCAACCCAAGACCCAGGCATGCTACAAAACTTTTTACAAACATACACAATAAGATATACATCGGAGGCCCCAAACAGGAACTAGTCTTGTAGATATTCAAAGAATCACAGATTTCCCAAAATATCTACCTGACCTTCAAAGAATGGCCTCTTCTCAGCTTTCATCCCTTACCTTCTACTGTGCCAATCGTCTACCTCCACAACCAGAAAAACTGAATCAACAAATCCAGACAGGCTATGGTAGATTATGTAGAGTTCTAAAGTCAAGGACACCTGACCAAGGACAGCCTGGTCCCAGTCATCTCTTGATTAAACCAGAGACTATTCACTCAAGTGCCTCAGACCACCGCAATGGCCATCATATTATAAACACAATGGGCCAACTTTTGCCTTCTGCTACATCAGTAAAATCTAACAAACATCATCACGATGTCAAAAAAGGGAAAATTTGACTTGCTATATCAAAATTCAAAATAGAAAATATATGCATGGCAATATATTAAAAGGCATTAAAATAAGAAACAACATGATTGTTTTCATTAAGCTATATTGTAGCTTAGCCTGCTTAGCCTTTAGACGCATCCATCACGGTCAATACTGAGGCAGAAAGTTGCATTCTCTTCAGTATGCAGTCTGCGAGATAACTTCTAAATTACTATTTTGTAGCATACTTGGTATATTACAGAAATACCCCTCTTTCTGTGCAGGAGCTGGGAAGCATTCTTATCAGAGACTAGGGCTGCAAACCTATTTGAACAAATCATATATAGGAAAAATTTTCTATTGTGCTCAATTCTTGTTCATTTCTATAATACTTATTCATTTTATCACATCAGTGAATGAGGAAGACTTCAGTCTGAAAAATCAGGCTTTGGTTTCAAACCAAAGAGTTTCATCTCCCTCCCCCTGGAACAGTAAAGGGAAAAAGAAACAAAATTTCTTGAGACTGGGGAAATCTTTGATCATCAGATGTTTAGAGAAATGCCCTGATGTTTAAGTGACTTCAAGAAACAATAGGCAACATTACCAGTTATTTCAAAGGAAGAGGTCAATGAAATATCCACCCCACTTCACCATTATTTTCCTTAATGATGTTCAATCCAACACAATTTTTCAACAATAACAAAAAATGGATGGATTCTTCGGCCGTTGGTCTGACTTCACAGGGCAAAGACAACACTAAAATAACCATAATTATGATGCAGTACACAACATGTTCTGATATTAGATAAAGAAATGGAAGAGAGAAGCAAATTTTTTTACTTTTTATAATTTTGTACTTTGTACCATATATTAACATTTAAATGCTTATATTATTTTACACAAGGAGAAAGCTTTTGTTGAAGGCTAAGTGTCTTCTAATGAAATGAAGATAGATTTTTGAGTAAAGTTTTTAGACTTGAATGATGAAATTTCTATGAACAGGGCTGTGGATAATCACATGCAAGGTTAATGTTTGCCATTCATTTCTTTAGGGAGATTCAGTAAAACAAAGCAAATACGAGAAATGTGGCTATTTTGAGGCAGCTTATAGGCTCTGTCAAATTCACCACTCTGAATCAAAGATCAAACAGAAGACATTAATCATTAGTTCACAAAAGAAAATCAATCATTAGCTCACATTTTGAAATCATCAGAAGTTCAAGTCATACACTTATTCTCTGGGGATTCAACTGATTTTTGAACAAAGCAAGTTTTTGTCAGTTTATACAGCAAGTATAGAAGCACATTTTCATAAGAAAGGAGAAAGAAAAATATCTCCATAAGGTTATTTATTGTGTCGTGCTTTCTTACAGAAGCATATTTTTTGCAAAACAAAATTTGCTTTGTATTATTAGACATAGCACTGCACATACTTGGTCCAAGTTAATGCTTCCTGCAGACTATATATTTATGTCTGAGGCCAATCTTCTACCTACTACCCATCCTGAGAAACTCAACTGGAAACTGGAGTTCTCCATGGGGTGAGAAGAAAGAGCTCCTCTCCTAAGCACACAAAGTAGTGGTGGAGCTTCTTCATGGAGGCCTTATAGCACTGCCTCAGGGGCAACAGAGGGACCAAATGTTCCATGTCATTGTGAACTGTAAAGTACTTCCGTTCCCTACCCTTAAGTCCTCCTGCACACAACCTCCGAGACAGCTGAGCTCTGTAGCATGCTGAGTGCTTAGCTAACACAAAGCTTCCACAAATTCCAACCCTTGAGAAAAGTTACACTGCACAGGTTCTGAAGCCAGAGTACCCCTCACCAGAAAGTGCAGAATTGGATCTATATGAACACAAGAAAAAACATGAAAGACATCAGCAATTTGCTATTCTGTGCTCTGATGGGCCTTTATCTGATATTTATGGTAGTTAAGTATCTGTTTTATGTAGCATTCATTGCTCCCATATCTTCTATTTTACTTCTATATTTGACACTGGAGCAACTACTGCTGGAATACTGCATGCAGATCTGGTCCCCACAATTCAAGAAGGATGTTAATAAATTGGAGAAGATTCAAAGAAGAGCCATAATTAAAGGATTAGAAAACATGCCTAATAGAGATAGACTGAAAGAGCTCAATCTATTTTGCTTAATAAAGAGAAGGTTAAGGGATGACTTGTTTACAGACTGCAAGTATCTACATGGGGAACAAATATTAAACAATGGGCTCTTCGACCTGGCAGCGAAAAAGTATAACATGACCCAATGGCTGGAAATCGAAGCTTAACAAATTCAGACTGGAAATAAGGTGCAACTTTTTAACAGGGAGGGTAATTAACCATTGGAGCAATTTACCAAGGATCACAGGCAATTTTTAAATCAAGATGAGATGTTTTTTCTAAAACATATGCTCCAGGAGTTATTTGGGGGAAGGTCTGTGGCCTGTGTTATACAAAAGGGCAGACTAGATGATCACAACAGTTCCTTCTGACTGTGGAAGCTCTGAATCTATCAGCTGTCCCTTTGTAGAAGATGCCCATTTGTCTGTTGCTAGGAAATCTCCCCAGTTGCCATGATGAAGTTATATTGACTTTTACGACTCTCTGGCAGCATATATATAGGACCTAAACAACTTTTTGGTACATCCTTCCTTTTTCCACTTCTACTTCTTTCAATCACATGCTGATGACTAGCAAAAGTTACAAAACAGAAAAGTGTTTCATTAATAATACAAGACGGAAAAGCCTCTTGTAATATTCCTCAGCTTCCAATGCTTTTGGTAAAAATAAAACAATATGAACAAGATTAACTGCCTGCATCCTTTGCAGCTAACATTGTGCAAAGTACCTGGACAGGCCACTGGCACAAACATAATTAAATAGATCATACAAGAATCTGGCTACACCATCTCAGCCAGGTACTCACATGCTCAGATCACAAGAGTTTATTTTTGGCACAAATAAGACAAAAAGATAATTTTTAAATTTCATTCCAGCCAATAATATTAGAATAGCTAATTTTTTCTAGTAGCAATGAATCAGGTCAATCCTGATAAAGTGACTTGAAAAGGAAAAACTGGAAGAGGTTTTAAATATCCTAAATGTTCCCTAACCCTGCAATTCCAACTCCGATAAGACGGTTTATTTTGAATATTTCATGCAGCTCTGTTAGGTAACTCCATGAAGGTTCTGTGATGTAATTTATGTTGTCTATAATGGAATGATGTGTAACATCAATATCTCATTGTTGCCTCCATTAAATGTTTTAAAATATATATTGTGCAACAATATACTATCTGTCATGGCCTGATCCAATGCCCACTGAGGCCTACGAAAACATCCCAGATCAGGCCCTATCTATATGAATAGATTATTTAGCCATGTGACTTTTTCACAACTCCCCGATATATGTATATATTTTAAGAAGCTAACATTTATTTTGTCAAAATACTATAGGCTCACTTCCAATACATAAAAGGCACACTTTGATGTCTTGATATGAAACCAAATCCATGATCACAACTTTAACACCAGATCAGTGGTTATTATAGTACTAACATCCCTTCTGTTCAGATTTTACAGGGTTATTTTTTTCAGTCTCATAAAATACAATTGATCACTGTAGCTCTCAGAAGTGCAGACAGTCTATCACCTATACTATTATATAGTAATAGCTTGAGTTGTCTTGTTGGTATTAAATCACATTCCCTTTGGGTCTCAGATTTTATTCTATGAAATAAAATGAGCCTTCCTCATCACAAGCATTAACAGATAAAAATTCACATGTAAACCCATTAGATACACTTTTAACACATTAACTACTAATTCCTCCAGACACTGGACTGAATCAGAGTAATTATATGGTTTTTTTTACTAAATCTGGTGAGGTGTTAATCCAGGCCAGGTATTATATTATTTTAGTTGGAGTATTTGGGATTTCTCCTGTACTATACTTGATATAGGAATACCACATGTGCCTGTTTTTTCCACTAAGCACCAGATCTAACATTTTTTTAAAAATCATAAAAGTTTAAATTTAAACACTACAAATTATTGCTCACGCTGTGAAATCGTTTGTTTCCTGTACATGCAACTGGTTCTTTGGTTTGTGGTTCTCTGGAACTAGTTCTCTACTTGCCAAGACTTTTCTTTTTGTGATTTTATTGTACATTGTATCAAGTATTAAAGAAAAAAAAAACTTGTGTGAACATATGGCTTTAATCCCTGTAGTCTGTACTGTCAGCATAGTCACATGAGTGATTAACAAAACAGCCTTTCAATCCCTGGATGGCTAAATATTATCCCACATATTAAAAGTGAAATAAACTTATAATATTAATTACAATGAAAATATGAAATAATATGCAAATAATTGTACAACAACAATAAATCCCTCTGATTGACTGCCAAAATGCTATTAGTGTTCTCATGAAAAATGTAAGTACGTTAATACTGGGAGGA
This sequence comes from Emydura macquarii macquarii, assembly GCF_026122565.2. Lineage (NCBI taxonomy): Eukaryota > Metazoa > Chordata > Testudines > Chelidae > Emydura > Emydura macquarii. The sequence goes on along the minus strand of NW_027131105.1, from coordinate 850,144 downwards.
GAGCATATATATTATCAGACATCCAGCTCAGAAATGATGTTTTAGCCTACATCACTTATTAATTTAATGTTAGCGGAATGTTTTCTTCAAAATAATTTGCATGATATTTATATGACACTCGGATATAGGCAGGTAATCTGGCAATTCAATTGCCTGAACAAATAAACGTCTAGAATTTTGCATGAAGGGTTCATTTTCCTTTTGGGCAGTTTGTTAAACTATTCTCTACTCTTGTTAGAGAGGAAGAAAAATTTTCTGCATTATTATATTGCATTTATTATAATATTTTAATACTTCATTATAAACATACACAATGAATCTATTTTACTTTCTGTTTCAATGGAAGTTTAAAAAAGATAATTTAAATTGTCTTCACCATCTCCTCAAGCAAATTGTTAATGCATACAAACATGGGTACCTCTGGTGTCTGTAAAATATTGACATAATCCGTGCATTAGCAATGCTTGAGCCAATGTTTGGAAGTGCTGAACTCCAGTTGAAGTCAATGTGATTTACAAGTGTTCAGCACCTTTGAAAATCAGTCCCATAATGACTTGAACCCTAATGAAAAAAAGATCTTCAGCAGTGTGACAACATTGCAAAATTGGGAACAAGTTTTGCAGTATTTGGGATTCTTCTTAAAGCCCAAAATCCTAGAGTCATGTTAAAGTGAGAATCTCAGTTTTCATTAAAACAAACAAAAAAGTTTCTACTCTTTGCAACTGTGGAAGCTTGAAAACTTTACCTCAGTGCATCCTAAAGGCTCCAAACCTAGAAGGACAAAACAAAATAGACCAAAATTTATTTTATCTTTTTAAGTCTTATGATTTTGGGGAGATTCACTCATTATTTTTGAATACTTAGTTATGAAACTAATCACCAAACCTAAGAAAAAAAATTAAACATTTGGTTATATCAGCCAAATGGAGTTAGTATGCTATAATCATTAGAATGGGAAAGAGAATGAGAGTCCTATTGTCCACTTCTAACACTGTCACTGATTTAGTATGTAACTTTTGTATACTCATCCTATGTCAGTTTACTCATATGTAAAATGGGTCTAAATAATTAAAGAATGCAAAGTTCTTTCAGACCATCAGGCAGAAGTTACAAGTTCACACTATTTTTATTATTACAGAATTCTCATTGGAAATGGTGAGGGTCAGAAGGTCCATACAATCCTTAAATAGATTGCATTTTCATATTTGAATATTTTTTTACCTAGGAGCTCTGTTGGTGGCGGTTCTGATCACATAATGCAGAGAAAAGCAGATTACAGTTATTTGTATAATCTTATCCCACAGATAACGATATCAGGTCTGCCAGTGTGCTGAGCACTGTAGAGACTCCCTGTCCAAAGATTAAGACAGAACACTTCAGATAGGTGTAGCAGAAAATGGGAGGAGGAACAGGGGGTGATTGCAAAGAGGGCACAGCATTTCATGGATAAGTTATGTGTTTAGTTTGCAGGTTTCAAGTTAACTGTTTTTTTAAATAATTTTTTTAAATAAACAAGAGAGATTTCTTAATCTTTATAGCCCAGCATCCTAGTTGGCATTGTGCTCTTGTTTCAGTTTTGCTTATCAGGATTCATGCCTACTTAACAGATACAGTCATTTTTAAATCAATCAGAGATCGGATGGCCCAATGTATTTGATACCACACCTAATCCTGCCTCAAGAACAAATAATACACATTAAATCTTGCCCTCCAGACTAAAGATTTTCTTTAGACTACAGGGAGTAAAATAAGCAGATATTAAGCATATTTACTAATCTAAACATGCTTTGCAACCAAGAAACTTGAGCAGATTTCATCAAACAGATGGACAGTTCCCTGCTTTTTTCACCAAGGAAGATTAGCACTTATAAGTCAATGACCGACTTCAGTGGAAGGAAACAGCTAACATCAAATTATTTGTATAATGAATAACAAGTGCTGTACAGAAAGAGAAAAGCCAGTACCTACATAGATACTCAAGAATTTCACATGCACTAACAGGTCTTGCCGTAAATCTTTAATTTCGCTTGCAATTTTTTTTTTTTTTGCTCTAAAACTATTCAGTTATTTCCCCAATTTTGCAAAGGCACTGCATTTTCCCCATAGTGCTCTACCTATACAGCTCACATACATGCTACCAATTTTTCATCCATGAAGTCAGCAGAAAATCAGTAGCCAGAGAAATGTTGATCATGCTCATTTTTGCATGGAGTGACATCCTTTAAGTTTGGGTGGTGTCTTGTGAGTGGAGAGGAAGCAGCAATGTGCGTTTGGGGCTAGAGAAAAGAGTGACTCAGTGAAAAATATGTGGGATGGAGGGAGTAAATGGTGCGGACCTGAGAAAAGAACAACAGGATAAACTGATAGAGGAATTGAGAGAAAAGGAAGAAACAACTCAGAAAAAAAAAAAGAACAGGAGAGAAGTTTGATGGGAATATGGAAAACTTTTACAATATAAAATATAAGTTTAAGGGGAAAACAAGAAAATGGAGAGAAATAACTCATCAAGATATGCAGTGAATGACTGAAAGGAAAAGAAAAAAGAAGAACCATTATTGCAAATGAGACAAAGTTGAGACACAGAGAGAGAGAGAGAGAGGGAGGGAGGGAGGGAGGGGCTAATAGTAAGTTTTGTATCCTACAGTATTGCCAATTCTCGGGTTAATCATACATCTCATGATATTTGGTGTTTTTCTTAAAGACACAACTCCCTGGAATCCTGTGATTATGTGGGAAACTCGGTTTTTGTTTTTAAAAAGAAAAGCTTCTAGCCCTTGGATTGCAGAAAAAGTTTGAAAACACGACCCTATTGTACCTCAAAGGCTCAAAAACCAAAAGGTAAATAAAAAAACTCTTTTCTAATTTAAAGAAATCTCATGATGTTGGAGGAACCGGTCTCAAGATTTATAAACAGCTGGGATTTGGCAATACTGGGGGGAGGGAGGAGGAGGGAGGGAGATAGGTTTTTTAATTCTCTTTTCTTTCAGTTCTGACAAATACCTACCTATTGGATTTTCCTCTTGTTCCCCCAGCTCCCTGGTTTCATAGAGAGCTGATGTCTCTAGTTCTTTCATTGTATATTTATGATACCCAAAATTAAAAGTAATTAAAATATCTGAATGTATAGCTGTATTTTGATAAAGTACAAGGGCCATTTGGCAAACAGTCAGAATCTGTTTTAGAAATTACACTTTTAAATCACCTTCTGTGCTCATTAATTTCAACACCTCAAACTCAGGTCCTAGCTCAGCGGTCCCCAAACAGGGGGGCGCACCCACCTGGGGGGGCATGGAGGAACGTTCGGGGGGGTGTACGGCGGGGCCCGGGCCAGCCCTCATGAGAGGGTGGGAAGAGAGCACCATGCTTCCATCCCCATTCTGCCCCCAACCTCGCTCCTCCCCCAAACCCATTCAGCCCCAAGTCCTGCTCTGCCTCCAGACCCGGGCCAGTTCCCATAGGGGGTGGAGAGGGAGGGCCATGCTTGCAGCCCTGCTCTGCCCCCAGACCAGCTCCTCTCCCAACCCCATTCAGCCCCCAGTCCTGCTCTGCCTCCAGGCTAGATCTTCCCCCAGGTCCCACTCTACCCCTCCCCATCCCGTTCCACCCCCCCACAACCTCAGCTCCACTCCGCCCTCTGCTCCTTCCTCAGCCCAGCTCCACCTTCAGCCCAAGCTCCGCTTCTGAGGAAGCCTTGGCTGTGCATTAATGCGGGGGGGGGGGGGGGGGGGGAGACGACGAACGACGACGACGACGGACTGATAAAGTTTGCATACCACTGTCCTAGGTGTCTGAAAATGGGCACCCAGAAATTGCAGTAACCAAAGTTAGAGGCCTTATTTTAAAAATTGGGGCGAAATTTTTCTGTCTGTTTCCTCTTCTGTAAAACAGGGCTAATAAGATTTACCTACCTCACAGCGGTGATATGAAGCTAGATTTAGATTCTATACTCTTTGGAGACAGGGACAATCTTTTTAGTCTGTACTTGTACAGCATCTAGCACAAGGTGGTCCTGGCATATGACCGGGACTCCTAGGCACTACTGCAGTACAAATAATTCATAATAACAAAGACATGATAGAAGTGCATGGTTTTATTACTACGGTTCTTTATCAAGAAGCCTCAGAAGTCTGAGTAGTTTACATAATGAACAACATTAAGCAAAGTAGGACATATTAAGGATAATATTTCAGATTTGGCAATGAATTTCCTACCAACAGTGCATCATTCTAACACACACCTTAATATTATTTTAATAACTTTTTATCACGAGAATAATAAAATTGGTGCAAAATAAACCATGCAAAAGTACTAGAACTGAAACTATACAATGTATTTCAATATAGGAATTATGCCAGGAGTCTTAACTTCATTAGCAATTCTTGTTAATGAAATACATTAAAGATTACATATTATTATTTTAAAAACTTTGAACTTTTACTACATATTTTTGGAAATATCTTTTTTCTGACAGAAACTGAACAGTCTCAATGGTTTCAGGAGGTCAAAATTTGAGGGCACAGACTCTGATCTCTTGTAGTGAATCCCATTGTTCCACTAAGTGAAGTGGAAATGTACTGAACGCCCACCGCACAATTCCAAATGTAATCTTTTCATCTACCATAGAAAACTCTGTCCCCAATCTACTGAATCACCAACACTGAAACAGCACTTTGTACAAGCTTGAGAAAAAGTCACTGCTGTAGATGGATGGTTACTGAGATGGAAGATTTGTTCCCCTCCCTGAACTAAGCACTGTATCTATTGTGCCACAAACACACAACATTCTTGCACTTGGGAGTATCCCCATTGGTCTTTCAGAAGCTATAAAACTAGACTTTCATAAGAATAAGGCCATTTTGAATTCCCTCATGTATTCCTGTATATTTTAAGACGGGCCCCTTTTTTAATGCTATGACTCATTCTTGCATTTAGTCATGTCATTACATTTTCTTTTAAATTTTCATGTAGTAGAGTGGCTATTCTGACCATTCAGACTTTGGGTGTTGTGTTTACACTTAGGGCCAGATATGGATGTCAACCTCTGGATTGGTCATCTGAATATAGCTTTCTTATTATTTTGTTTAAGTATGCTCACAACTTGCTGAATTTAAATATATTGTATACTGGTATCACCAGGGCATATGAACAACTATGCAGTATATTATTGTTTAACAATTACTGTAATTCTTTTCTCAGTTCTGCCAATTTACCAGCACTTAAAAAGCAAATGTACTACTTCTTATCTTCTGCAACTTCAATGTCTTTATGGATTTAACAATCTAACAAACTCCGGCCTAGGGCAGATGTTTTGGTTTCTCTTTTGGTTGCTAGACATATATCTGCTTACAGTACATATTGCTTTTCACAGACTAGAATTAAAATGAACCATAGATAACAGGAACTGAACACACTCAGCACACACATAAGAGGTACTCAGCATCATGCAGGATCAGCCCCTGAAACATGAACATTTAGTTCACGGTAAGATGGGGTGTGAATCTACATCACATTGGCCTTCTGCAAAGTAAGTGTCCACACAGACCCTGCTAACGTGTACTAAGATTTAGATAGTGAGCTTTTTATTAAATCCCATTTCAAAAAGGACTAAATCCAAGTTTGTTAATGCATGTCAGCAGGGTCCACACAAACAATCCACAGCAGGCTACTGCAGAGTAAATTCACACTTCAGCTTGCTGCAAATTAATTGTTCATGTAGACAAGCTCTAAATGTAGCATTAAGCATTAACTGTCAGAATCTAATTCAGTTTTTCAGGAAAATTAGTGTATTAAATTATCCTAAAATCCCTTCTTTATATCTAGTGTTTTGAAAAAAACCAGAAGAATGAGTTCAAACAGTCAGAAAATGTGAAATAAGGGGTTCATGGACTGAAAAACCTAATAATTACAAGATATCTCCTGCACTGTAGGATAGGCAGGGATTGACTGCACACAAAATAAGTGTCCTAAGGGGACAGATACAGTGGTAAACACCAAAGATTGCTCATAGTGTACAACTGAGAAATTTTAATTCTGTAAATGGCAGAAAATATAGAGAGGCCAAATACAATATACAGTTTAAGCAATCCAGACAGAAAGCCACAGGGTACTATTTATTTCCCTCTACGTGGCATAGGCCCATAATGGAACAATAAAACTGACATACAGTGAGACAATTTAGATTTCATACTACTAAAAGACGCAGTGTGACTCAGAAAAGGGCATTCTCTCTTTTCATTCTCAGTGCTGTCAAAATAATCAGGTTTACAATGAACACACCAGTGCCCTGATTTTCAGAGGTGTCGAGCACCCTCAAGTCACACTGACATTTTAATTACCAAATTAGAATGATTAAAAAGCTATCCAGAGCAAGCTTTTTTTGGAACTAAAACTAGTATTCTTCACCTTCAAGACTCTGCATAAAACTCTCCCCTGCCTATACCTCTGATTGGGTTTCATTTCCTTTGATCAACCATTGATGCTAGCTTCAGCAGCCCCTTCATTTCTCCCACCCACTCCCATCTTTCTACCCTTAGTCAATGTGGCCTCATGCATAGACCAGGCTCTTAATGCCAACATACTAGACCTATACCCTGCTCACATTCAGCTCTCCACAAGATGGATTAGATTTTTATCGGTCAGTGTAGGTAAACATCAATTTCACCATACACACAAAAAACAGTGAAAAAATATTTCCATCTATAACTAAAATTTATAGATAAATAAAGTAAAAGAAATGCACTTTAGAGTTAGATTTAAGGATATTTACTTCATATATTTTGACATGTGATGTTGAGAGTTTTTAACAGTTATAAAGATTTAGGTTTTTGAATCTTAACATCTACTGTCATTAAATAATTATTGTCTGACCCCTCCTCCCCAACTTCTTGTAACTGTAAAAATTCAAATAGATAAAAGTAAAATAAAATGCTTAAAATAAAATAGATATGTCAAAATTATTTAAAAAAATAAAATTAAATTCCACCAGGCCTAAATATTGTTTGATCTTGTAACACAATGGGAACTTTCTGGGAGTATGACATTGCATGTTCTTTCAAACATTTTGAACAAAGACCTGGAACTTTGGGAACCATACTTGATATTTTGTCAGAGAAACAGTTGTTTAAGATAGAAACATTTATTGTATCAAGACTCCATCTTCACTTCTGACCGAATGACTGCCAACACTGACTATAAGGTCTAACTTAAAAAATTAGGACTGTCTTATGCTCAGCCCTGGGTAGATGTGAAGTAGAGATATGGATTGGTCAGTCCTGGATTCCTGCTGCAGTGCAGCTCTCTCTCATCACCTCCCATAATGCATTGGTAGCTAGAAATGCACAATCTGTATACTATATTTACACATACACACCTCCCCGCCAGCACACTACACCAGAACCTTGGGGCAGCATTGGCTTCTCTATCATAAACTAGCTTCCTATCGCAAATCAGTTTTTTTATACTTCCCTCCTCCTCCCAAGTTCCCTAAAAGAAACCTACTACACAGAAACTTTGTAGGTGGCATCTGTTCCTTGGAAAGTGGAGTTTGATGGGGGGGTGGGGATTTTTTTTTTTTTTTTTTTTGTCAGCGGGGGTGGAGGGGTGGGGCAAGAATTTGTTAACATTCATAAAAAAAAGTTTTGAAGTAGTACAAAAAATGTTCTTCTTGTTAACATTTCTAAGACTTTCCTTGGCTCATCTTATTTCCAAACAACTTGTTTGAAAATGGACTTCCAATTTCGTTTTGAACTTGTTAAAAATGCCTTTTAGTATTTAGCAGGATGGTGGGTGGGGGGACAACTAAAATACAAAGAATTGTTTTTAAGGAGCATACAAAGCAACATTTCAATTATAAATAGGAATGTAGGAATTAACCTAAGGGATCAGACCCATGGCCCATTTAGCCAGTATCCTGTCACTAATAATGGCCAACGCTGGATGCTTCAGGGGAAGATGTAAAACCCTTCAGCTGAGAGATAATTCAGCCCCCATCCTGCATTAGGTCTCATCTTGATTTCCAACAGTGACTGGCTTAAATCCTAAAACATAAGTTTCTGTATGGTTTCCAACGTTTTCATTAGAATTAACTATTATAACTCTGGATATTCTTGTTATCCATATAACTTGTCCAATCTCTTTTTGAATGTTGTTAGTACTTGGCCTCAATAACTCAATTCCTGTGGCAGTGCGTTTCACAGTTTGCTTGGTGTGGGTAAAATAATTCCTTTTACCAGTATGTGAATTAACTACCTCCCTTGTCCTTGTGTTATGAGAAGGGAAAACAGAAGTTCCAAATCTACCTTCTCAATACCATTCATTATTTTATATATTATCATAATATATTATTATTACATTTATGTCCCCTCATTTTCTTTTTAAGGGAAACAATCCTACTCTTTCAATCTCTCTTCAGCAGAGGTGTTTGGTGTTTTCCAAGCCCTTCATCACTCTTGTTGCCCTTTTCTGAACCCCTCTTTACCCTGCAATATCTTTTTGAGATATTAACATGTAATATATAAACTAATCTGTTGTTGATTTCAGACTATGCTGCAGTAATTTCTGCCTGCAGTCAGCGGTGGAGAGACACAGATGGGAGATTTACAAGACCCAGTGTATATCCAGAAAGGTGAGAATCTGGAACTGGCATAGGAAGCACAGAAAGGGATAAGGGTACCAGGAAGGGTATTGACAAGGATATACAGACAGGAAATGTCATGGAGCTCTATTCTCTAGTCTTAGAATGGGGGTGATGGTGATTTTCACAAAGAACATAAAAATACATTGGAGGCATCTAAACTAAAATGTCTGCAATAATCACTATGATTGTCACTCACATACATTTACCGAAATAAATTTGAATTTGCTGATTTATAAAATGTAAGTTATTTACAATGCATCGCATTTCAGTTCACTAATGCTCAGAACAGACATCTTGGAATGTCATGACATAAAACTGGGTACAAAGTTCATATTGTGTCAGCATGTTGCAAGACTGCAGAACACCATACAACACATTCAGAATGCTATCTGTTTGATTAGATATTGTTATCTGGCAAATTATACCCCCTATAGGATGGGATCATTTCTATTATCTGCAAATAATTCATGGGAACAGATGTCTCTACCCAGTTTACAGGTACCTAAACTGTAACTATTCTTCTTTACCGTGCATGAAATGGAAGGCTTCTTAATTTAACTAAACCAACCTCTGCTGTCCCCATCACACTTTTTGTCAATATATTATTTTTTATAAGAACCGTAAGTGAAAGTTGAGGAAATAATACAGATCATGTAGACTGTGTCAAGCAAATTTATTAGTGCCATAGTAAATCAAACAAAACAACAGAAACCACAGGAAAAAGATTACAATATAATAAAACAAAGAATATCATTTTCTGTGAAGAAAGAGGAGTAAGCCTACAGCGGAGATTCGTCATAGCTGGAGAAGCATTGTTGTTTAAGCTTACCCAGCAATTAGGTGTAAGCATTTTTAAAGCACCTTGCTTTCACCTCATATACACATTATTAGTGACTCAGTGAATGGCATAGCCATAAATTAGGCAAACCACAGGAAGTTAACTGCTGATCAAAGAACAGTTTCATCTATTGTAGTCTCTCTCTCTCTCTCTCTCTCTCCCCATTTCCAGTATATATATATATATATATTTTCTCTATAATATTGGCTCAAGGAGTGAACTAGTTATTAACCTCACTCTCATAGAGGATGGATGAAAATATGAATGAACAAACTGACAGACCATCATGGAATGTAAGAGTGGCTGAGGTTTACTGCTTAAACCAGCAAATTGTCAAAAGTCCTCCCAAATAGGGACATAAAATTTGCAGTTGGTGGGTCCAGTTTTCCAACACACACACACCTGCTGAGTGGACAGCAACAGAACAAAACTATAATTACATGGATGACTTTGAAAACAGAAGCCTAACGGCTTGTCTACACTTGAAATTTAATTTGGATTAAGTTAGGGTGGAAATGTAAAGTACAATAGCTATCCCTGAATAGCTCCACATATGAACACTTTTATTCTGGAATATTCCTGAATAGCTCCATGTATAGACAACCTCTACAGGCAATTATGTATATAGGTATTCCTACAGACTGAAGGAATGAGATCTTCCCCCTCTTCCACCCAACACACTCTCCTCCAGGGATACTTCACCTTCCTGACAGAGAGAGACATGGTCACATTCACCCGCAACAGGTCAATCTTATCTGAATAGGAGAACAGTGTTTTCCCTGCTTTGACAAAAAATGATCCAAAGGGAAATGAGGCTGTTGTGTTCTCCCCACCTGCTCCATGGGAATTCTTCAGCAAAGGTAATTCTTCCTCAGGCTTTATTACATTTCCCATTATTCCCCTCTGTGCAGGGAACACACCTTGAAGGTCTAACTCATGATAACATCAGCTAGCAGAAATAGCACTAGGGCCAGATGAAAGTCAGGGGAACCCAGAATAGTAAGGAGGTACAGTATCTCAATGTAGAGCATTAAAGCACCTGCTGGATTTGGGAAGTAAAGCCTTGAGGACAGTAAAGATGTTCACATAATGGAATGATTCCAGAGGACCTCTACACACAGCGTATCCACACCTTGATCCCACTACAAATTTTACCATGAGTGGAACTAATCCTTCCCCAGATTAAGTTCCTACAGCCATTAGTGTTAGTAAATATAAACATATTCCAGGTGGTAGTATTGTTATTTGTTTTAATTATGTGATATAAGTGGGGTCATTTTACTGGACAGTCTAGGATACCATCCTAAAACGTACAGCAGAAGCACAGAGGTTTTTATAAAAGCCAATGAGAATATTATTCAATGGATATCACTTTGTACTGCAGGAAATTCTCTGTCAGACATCTGGTACTGTATATGAGTGTAGGAGGACCTGAACTAAGATAATGCCCATATTGCTTTGAGATATACTGTGAGTCAAATGTTTGCTCCAACGTGGATTGTGTTCACTGATGACTTAGAGCTGCTAAGCCTCTAATACTTGAAATTATTGATGGTATTAAACAAATTTGCTGGAAAAGAGGTGTGAAGAAAGTGGGAGTTACGTACAACATTCATAAAAATAAATACCGATCTCTCTGTGGGCTTGGTCATTATTAGGGTTGTAAGTCATTGAAGAGTGAATTAAGGTCCATGGGGCTCTGTAGTACCATGGAAAGGCAAACAATGGGTATAATTAACATCAGTTTCTTGCACTTGACACACAATACAAGTGTCAATCCTTTGGAAGACTCACCCCCAGCTGGATGATAAACAGCTAGAAATAATGTAATACCAAATGCTCTCAACAGGCAGGGTTTTCAGGCCAAATCTTTCAAACAAAGAGCTTGAAAGTAGCTAAAAAGCTGACCCTCTAGGGCAGCAGTTCCAAAACTGTCGGTCACAACCCCATTTGTGGTCACGGCAATCCCTACTGTGCAGAGAATGCCATTTTGCTCTACACAGCATGACCTGACATGCGTGGTGTGTGAGAGGTGACATTGTGCCGGGTACACCATTTTGCTCTTCAAAATGACAGGAATACTTTGTTACACTGGGGTCATGCTAGTATAAAGTTTGGGAACCACTGCTCTAAGCAGATGGAGACAAAGGGTCTTCAGAGAAACAGACTATCCTGGTCTCCATATGCTCGGATACCAGTGCAAAGTGGAGACCTACCTAAACTTCCAGCAGCCAAGCCTCAAGTAAACCAATATGCTATAGGCTTTTTGTATTTTTAACCTTTGTCTTTCTGCTCTTTAAGTTCTTATGGACAAATAAATCATACTTGTTTTTGAACAAACTGTACTCTATCATGGCATTTATCAGCTGGTTATAGACCCTGAAGAGAAACATATAGCAGGAGCCAAACCCAGTGAGACCTGCTGAAGGCAACATAATTCTGGTAAATAGGCAATGTGGTAGCCTGGTGATCCAGTCTACAAGTGGGGTGAACTGCAGGGTTCTACTCTCAGAGAAGTGTAGGTTCAGGCCTATGACTTGGGAAGAATGCCCATGGAAATGTTGCGTGTGGGATCAACACTCCCCTGGAACAACAGCAGGTGGCTATTGGATACTGGGTTACCCTTAAGTGTTCAGTAGCTTCTACTTTCTTTTCCTTAAAAAAAAAAAAAAAAAGAGAGTTCTTTAAAGTGCTACAAACTAACAAATTTAAATTTCAGTAGGCATAAGCTTTTGTGTGTTGCATCCCACTTCCTCAGATACAGCTGGTAGAAATAATATAGCAAATACAGGCAACATATATGCGGTAGGCAACATATACATATCCAAAGGCATAGACAACGATGGGATAGGTGGATGAAAGCCGGGTACTTGAGGCCAAATGACAACCATTGAGTAAGAGGCGAGAATGGGTAATCAGAGCAATTTACTTCTTGTAATGAGATAGCCATTCCAAATCTCTGTTTAAACACAGTTTGAATGTGTCAAGTTTGCAGATAATTTCTAACTCAGCAGTTTGTCTTTGAAGTCTGTTTTTGAAGGTTTTTTTTGATAGGATACCAACTCTCAGGTCAGAGATAGAGTGTCCTGGGAGACTGAAGTGTTATACAACTGGTTTATGGATGTTATGTCTGATTTGTGTCCATTTATCCTTGTGCGTAGTGATAGTCCAGTTTGGCCAATGTACATGGCAGAGGGGCATTGCTGGCACATGATGGCATATTAACATTCGTGGATGTGCAGGTGAATGAGCCCCTTATCATGTGATTGATGTGGTTAGGACCAGTGATGCTGTCACTAGAGTGCTACAGAACTCTCGTTGGTTTTGCTGCATACAGACTAACATGGCTACCCCTCTGGATCTTTTCTTTTCCTTAGTTATTTAACAAACATGCTTTCAGAACAGCAAATCTCAACCTTTTGTCAGGAAAGAATAGGTTATGAAAATATTCAAAAATCTGCAATAAAAAGACCACTGGAGGAAAGAAAATAGGAATAAAGATGGGGAGGAATAAAAAAACCTAGATAATATACCAATTAACTGTTTGCATTTAACAAACAAACAAAAAAAAGAAAGAAAAATGGCAGCAAAAGACATCATAAATATGAATACTGCTTTATTCCTTTCCTACATATATATATTCATTACATGTTCTTCCATTATCAGTTTTTCCTACAATCTGGATGATAAACAGCCAGAAATAATGTAATAGCAAATGTAGAAAAATAACCAAAGCAATTATTTTTTTTATAAACATAATAGGCTTTCAGTGAAGTGGCTCTAAACTGTTAGAAGAGCTTTTTCCTGTCATTTTACCAGTCTGTTCAGAGGCAATAGCAATATCATTAGAAAAATAGCTTGCTTCTGTGACATATTGCACTTAGTTAAACATTAAAAATACATTAAGTATCAGTAAGAAAAAATAAATAACAAAAAGAGAGACGGGTAGTTTTGGTTTGTCAAAACTGACTATTTCTACTATTTCTGCTATTATCTAAATTCACATTTGTAAAATGGTTTGAGGTTGCCTTCCTATATGTGCATCATAGAACAGCAGTAATGGGCATAAACCCTGTTTTACTTCATAGTTCATCTTTCGAAAGCACATTGAAAAATGTGTAGGGCCTAGTACTGCAGACCTTAGTCAGTCAAAATTTCTACCAAAGTTTTCACTGGGCAAGAACTCATATCCCCCACAAATGCCACACTAGAAAACAGGCCTTGGCAGCCACATAAAACTGTTTAAAAGATGGACATATTCCTTCTCTAACTAGAAATGCTAGTCATATAAAGAGGCAGATTTTTGCAAAATAAAAAAAATAAGTTAAAGTTGTCAGTTTTCAAAATGTTCATGTTTTTAAAAATGACTGGGAAAAAAGAAGGAAGAAAGAAAAGGGAAAGATGGAAGAAAGGAAAAATGAAAAACATACAAAGAGAAATGTAAATAAATTTAGATAATTTGTGGGCAGGGAGGGAAAAAAGAACAATGAATCCATTTTGAACCCTGAGAATTGAAAACCATTCTGAAACTTATCATGAAATTGTTTTTCCATTTTCAACCACCCGTACCGCTAACACACTCTTCAACACACAAACAGGAACATTTATCTTTTCTAGTATCAATGTAATCTATCGTGTTTTCTACTACTCAAAGAATCTTATAAATTTCTGTATGAAGGGAAACAAGGCTGAACTCATCTGTATGACATACATTCATAGACAGGAAATACCCTAACCTCTCATAGATCCAAATATGAACAAACATGAAACATTATTTATTTCCTTTAATCTCAATTTCAGACTAACCACCTAGCTGCCCTAAAACTGAAATTACAGAAGATTTACAACTAAACAAAGATTATGTTCTCTATTTCCTTAAACAAAAGTTCTAGACACATGGAGGCAAATGTATACATATTCTTCAGAGCAGTGAATATCAAAAGTGTTAAAAATTAGGTTAGATAGTGCTATGGTTTCACCTACTAAATCTTTTCCTTTGGGGCCATGGGTACACATGCTGGCTCTAGTAACTGAAAATAAGTTAAAAGTTGTTTAATCCTATTCTTCGGGTGTCCAAACTACCAATCAATCTGAAATTATACTAGCATCAACTCAAGAGAAGATGAAGATTAGACAGTCAGATGTTTCAAATCAGGAATAGTACAGCCTACAGACTGTCCTGCTTCATTATGCAACAGCTCAAGCCATATAAACTTTAGTCTTGTTTTAGTCTAGTTTTGTAAGCACTAAATATATCCATATTTTCTTTGTTTCACTTTGGATAAAAGGAGAAAATACCAAATAAAACAAAGTAGTAATGATTAAAGTCATAGCATGATTTAGCTAATGTAATAAAGATATCTTGTTTTAAAATACAGTGAATCTATAATCTCATCTTGAATAAAATACTCCAGGCAAGGTTTTTTAAAGTATTTTGAAAGGTTAACATATTTCCAAGCTTAAACGTTGCATGGGGGAGATAATAAGGACATATATCTATATAATATAATTTATCCTTTTAGATTCTATTCCATATTTCAGGATAGTTATTTTTTACTTGCTGACAAAAATATTATAAATAAAACAAATACCTTATTCAGACAAGTATAGCACCACACATTATTTAAGCTGTATTTCCTGGATAACCGATGTCTATTTCACTATCAAATATCTCTAAAACAGAATAAAGCAACTAAGTAATGATACAATGAGGAAGTGCCAGTATATGACACCAGCATCCATCATAAAATGATTACATATGTTCCATTAGTCCTTTGGTCTAATTGTAGGAAAGTCATTTAAAATAACACTGTCAGGAACATCACCTGCTTTGAAAAATAAACATCTTTGCTTTGCCTTACCATTTATTTATTTGGGTCTTGATCTATATGTGGCAGCAGGAGCCTATTATCCTATGATAACATTGATTTTCAATGGCATTATTTCAATCATAGTGGCATATTCTTGTTGCTAGTCAGTTGTACACTTTTACTATGACTCCCAAATTGTGCACTTTGGTTAATTTTTAATTTAATTTAAAAAAACCTTTAAAGTCTGGGGAAAATATTTTGGAATGCAATGATTTTGCACCCAGAAATCAAATTTTTACAAAAAGTTTGTTTGGATGCTATTCAATTATGAGAGCAAAATAAGAAAAACTGTTATTTAATGAAAAAATAATTAAAAAACAATATCAAGTTAAAATAGTTTTGTAAATCAAATTTTCATTTACTAATCTTGACACTGCAGATGAAGATCATTAGTCACAAGCAGACAATATAACATTCCAGAGTGCAATTCAGACCAATTAGGGGCTGTGTCATCCCTACTGTGCAAACTTATATGCCTCACAATGCTTTGCTGCTGGGCCACTCATGCCTTCCAGCATGCAGGTAACACCCTGAGTGTCATTATATAGCTGCAGCCTGATACCCACACATCAGCCACACTCTGGCTTCCACTAGCATTGGTTACCACTTTGAGAGTTGACATACCTGGGTCACACTGCAGACTCCATTTTGAATGTGGGGTTATTTACCTTCTCTCTTGTCTCTTTACCACCATGTTGGACTGAAATTTCAACAGAATAGCATCACAGGGCTGACAACAGAAGGTCATTAAATCTGGATGGCCAACCACTGAAACTATGGTGACCAAATATCCCAATTTTATAAGGACAGTGACAATATTCGGGGTTTTGTTCTTATAGCCACCTATTACTCTTTGTCCCAATTTTTCACACTTGCTATCTGGTCACTCTAACTGAAACATAATCACTCTATAACAAAAGACTGGCTCCCAATCAAGATAAATGGTTTATCAGGAAAGAGGTTGCCTACCAATGAAGTTACCTAGAAGGACTCTGGTCACCTGTTGAGAATGACCAGGGAATCACCAGACAGAGGGTCTGGAAAGTTATGAAGAGCATAAACTGCTCATCTTGCACTTTCCCTCTCAACCATTTTTTACCAGCTCAGCATGAGGGAAACCGCTACAGGAGCTGGATGAGATGGGGGAAGGGGTCCGTGGCCATCTGAACACCAGGGTTTCTCCAAGGACTTCCAAAGAAAGGGTGAACAAGAGCAAGGGGAAATGTATGTAGGGCAGTATTTCTCAATTAAATTTGGCCACGGAACCCTTTTGAACTTGATAAATAATTGCGGAACCCCCCAAACTCTTAACAGTATTCTTACATATGGGGCCAAAAAAATGTCAAAATAAGCAAATTATATACAAACAACTAGGTCAGCGTTTCTCAATTAAATTTCCCCGCGGAACCCCTTAGGCTCTGCGGGGAAATTACACTCATACTCGATACCCTCTGCTGAAAAATCCGGGACATCTTCCCTTTTTCGGCGGCGCGGAGAACAGCTGCTCTCGGCGGCGCGGAGAACAGCTGCTCTCGGCGGCGCGGTGTCACTTTCTCGCGGAACCCTAACAGTGTTCCTGCGGGACCCCAGGATTCCACGGAACACCAATTGAGAAACACTGATGTAGGGGTTTCATCTTTGTAAAGAACTGTGTATTTCTCATGTGTTTTAAGTAAAGAGCAATAACACTGTAGAATGCTGGGTAAAGTGTATGCATATGTTACATGTTATGTCTACTAGGTACCTCCTGAGAGAAACTCGGAAGGCTCACACCTTTGATGGGATTCTGTGAAAGCAACTGGGGTACTCTGAAGGTTAATGCAAGACCAGATAGCCTACAGCAGGTGGGTTGCAGGGCTCCATTTCCATGAAGGGGTAAATGGACTCTCAGTGAGCACCCAGGAAATATGGCAGAGGGGCCAACGGAGAAACAGTGCTGCAGCCTGCTGAGAGCCAGGGAAGCTTAAAACACTGAGGGATCCAGAATCTGGAATTCCCCTCACAGCAATTTGGCAGGTGGCCAAAAGAGGCAGCCCACCCAGATCTGTGACAACTGGATCTTTGCAGAGAATTTCCATTCTCTGAAGATGCATCCCTGACTCACTAACCCTCCTGTACCGATGCCTTCCTTGTCAGGCAGCCCTTACCCTAGCTTCCTCTCTCTTCAATCTCTCTTCAATCAGCTTCATTCTGACTTATTAAAATAATTTGTTATACAAGATTACTGCATTTTAAATCCATATGTGATGAACTTCCAGTAAAACTCTCAGTAATGTTCTTGGTTGTTTCAGAATTGGTTTTGAAGTATAATTCCATTATGATGTCAGATATAGATATAATTTAAATAAACAAGGCAGCAATATGCTCACTAATTTGCCAATTTTGCTGACACTTTGGTGTATGAAAAGATTTATTTCAAACCCAGTAGTTAGAACATTTCTGTTTAAATATATATTGATAACATGTCTCAGTCTTGTTCCAAGTTTCAATAAATAATTGTGTCTTTTTTTTTACTTCTAATATAGAAAGATTATGAAAATGAGAACTAAACAGTTTCAATTAGGTTTGGCTAAATATGTTAGTAGCAGATGCATCCTATAAAAAACAGATAATTAGCAGGACACATAGCTAAAGAAAAGTCTGAGTTTAAATATCCTTATGTACAGCCCATCTGCATAGCTTGAAATATCTGTAGATTTTAAACATTTTTCTTGCTATGTCAGAGCTACCTTCCTTTAAATGTGATAAGCAGGAAGTTCTGCCTTTTGCCCTAATTCTGCAAAACAGAACAATAATAACTGAGCAAAGATTATGTAGGAATTATGCCCTAGTACTTCAAATAGTATTCATGATGATAGGTCAGACTACATCAGTCATTTCTAGCTGATAGAATCCAAACACTTATGAGGTCTTACTAAACATTATTTATGGCATAATGGTTTATCTTTCTCCATTGTAAAGCAGCTATATGCAGCAGTAGCTGAAGCCTGAATTTAGAATTATATCAACTCTTCCTCTTCCAAACAGCTAGCTGCTTAAGCATGCCTGGTCAAAACCATCCTGACTGCAAAATCATTTACTTAAATGGGGTCACACCTGGGATGGATATGAGCTAAAACGTTTACAGTTAACTAAGTTCCAGTTGGAGAACAATACTGAAGACAAGCTAGGGCAAACTTGTAAATGATGTAGACTTGATATGCTGAATATGAGAGAGAGATGTTTAGATGCTGTCCTGGTGTACTTGGAATTAGTGTTTCATAATTAACATCAGCAAAGTCTCTAGAAGAGCCCAATTTTGTTCCCATTTTGAGTTCCTACTTTAATACAGTCTATTCATAAGAAGAAGGATTTTTAGCGTCATGGGACTGAGATCCAAGTTTCTTAAATAAATACCCAGCTATTGAGAGCAGCCATGCTAACTCTTAGCAGCTATCTGGTCAGTCCCACTGCCAAAATTTTGGCTCAATATTCAAACAAATTTCCCCTCCCCAATCACCCAGAAAAACCAAACATCAGAACAATTTTGCCAAACAAAGCAAAGCAAAACTGCTATAAAGCAGCTCAGTAGCCTTCATGCTAGTGAGAATGCCATTTTATGGAAAAGCAGAATAGGAATTTAAGATTCTCTCTGGCAAAATAAGTCTGAGTTGATGTGGGATGAAATGATACCAGAGGGACAACATGTTTTAAAAACAGATTAGCATCAGGATGGAAAAAGCAAGAAACAGAAACTACATCTCAGAAGATACGGAGGTGAAGTATGTAGCTAAACAAATGAGTCGGAGCCAAAGGCAACTGGGAAATACAATAATTTGTATTAATAATTTAAACTTGGGAAATATCCCTCGTGAGTCCAAAATAATAATGTACCAGACTCAGAGGTGCTTGGCTTGAAGTCCAGTTTTATTTAAAATGATACTTATTTTAATGATACATATTTATTTAAAATGATATTAAAAAGAGTGACCAAAGAGAACATTAGAACAGTTAGTAGAAGTCCTTAGTCAAAAGCTTGAGAATTAACTAAGACGATAAGCGGAAACAGCAAGGCTGGAGAGGTATAAGTAGGGCTGTCCAAATAACTAAATATTTGGCTCAGATGCAGATCAAAACAAGAGTTGTTTCAGATCAGCATGAAATGAAAATATTTCAAAGTGTCCAGCAACTCAGAATGTTGCAAAAAGTTTAGTTTCAGGTCAATAAATATGTTTCACTGCAATTTCAAAGTTTTTTTTTAAAATGGTTTTAATTTTGTTTAAAATAACATTGAGAAAAATTTTGAAATATCTTTCAAAAACAAAGAATGACGTTTTGTGTCAGAAATGCCAAAATGAACCAATTGAACACTTCCAAATACATTTTTTCCCCCACCAACCAGAACAACTTGCCAAAACTGACCTGAATTTACTAATTGTTTCAGTCAACCTAAATCTGCATTTTTTTTGGCAAAAATTTCACGTAAAAAATTTAGCCAAGCTCAAGATACAAGCTCTAAAGCAGCCTTGCTACACTCAAGGAGGACTATAAAACAATGTTAAAATGTCAGCTAATGGGGAAAGACCGCTGGAAAATTAATCTTAGAGTAAGGAATAGGCAAGAAGCAATGAAACTGCTAATTATATTTAGGCTATGTCTATGCTTCCACTTATGTTGGTGTAACTTATGTCGCTCAAGGGTGTGAACATTCCACCCACCTAAGTGACACAAGTTACAGCACTGTGTCGGCAGGAGAGCGTCTTCCACTGACATAGCTTATGCTGCTCATGGAGGTGGCTTTCTTATACCCACAGGAGAGCTCTGTCCCATCAGCATAGACAGTCTTCACCTGACGTGCTGCAGCGGCACAGCTGTACCTCAGCACTGTACGTGTAGACATGGCCTTAGACTGCAGGCTCCTAGGGCATGGTCCATCTCTGTGCTTTACCTCTGTACAGTACCACAGCACAATGATGCTCTTACCCATGACTGGTACTCCTAGGCACTATTGTTATACAAATAGTGAATATTGTCATATAATAAAATACATATTCAAGGAAGTGCAGCATCCACAACATATAAACATGTTTAGCTGCTATGGATAAGATTGTGGAGAGCAGATGAAAGACAAGGAGGTAAGAAAAAAGACCAGCCAGACGCATAATTTAATTCAAATAAGTCAATAAAGTACAGAACTGAAATGCTGTATTAGAAAATCAGATTTGATCCTGCAATATTAGACATCTAGGTTTACCAAAATCAAAAGACGGTGATGATACGGATTTTTGGGGATTTTGTATGTAGGGGAAGACTTAGGCAAAGTCAAATTATTTCACTGACATTAGTGTGCCTGCATGGGAACTGCAAGATTCTCTCTAAATTTACTTTGTAATATCAAATTTTGAATTTCAATTTTATTATTTTAATATTACAAATGAAAAATTTGACCAAATGCTCCTTGATTTTGGCAGAATGATTTTGCTAAATTCTTAAAAAAAAAAAAAAAAAAAAAAAAAAAAAAAAAAAAAGGCAATTAAGATTTTTTTTTTGTTATCTCTGCAGATCTTTAAAAAAAGGCATCCTTGTTAAGAAAGCAATTCAGAAATGATTAGATTTAACAATAAAACATGCCAGAGCTAAGCATAAAAAAATGTGTTTTATGTGTCTCAATTAACAGTTCAATTAAATTAAAAGATTACTGTGGAACAGGGATATTATAATACTCTTCAACAATCAGGTTTGTTTGGGTGCAGGGGAGGGCTGATGAAATTTAAGATAACAGGGTTACTTACCAGTAACTGTTGTTCTTCGAGATGTGTTGCTTATATCCATTCCATTATAGGTGAGTGCGTGCCCCGTGCACTGGTCTCCGGAACTTTTTTGCCCCTAGCAAGCGCCATAGAGTCGGCTTAGGTGCCCCCTGGAGTACCGCACTCATGCCGTGGTACATAGGGCGCTGCCAACCCGTGGGCCCCCCAGTCCCTTCTTTCTGCCGACTCCGACAGTGGGGACAGAGGGCGGGTGTGGAATGGATATGAGCAACACATCTTGAAGAACAACAGTTACTGGTAAGTAACCATGTTTTCTCTCTTCGAGTGATTGCTCATATCCATTCCATTATAGGTGATTAATTAGCTATAGCTTGGAGGTGGGTAGGAGTCAGTGTTGAGCCGCTCTCGCCAGTACTGCTCTGCCAAATCCCGCGTCTTCTCTCGCCTGCTGCACGATGGCGTAGTGGGATGTGAAGGTGTGGACCGATGACCAGGTCGCTGCTCTACAGATGTCCTGTAGGGGCACTCCTCCCAGGAAAGCCGCGGATGAAGCCTGGGCTCTAGTTGAGTGCGCTGTTACAGCTCCTGGAAGTGGCACCTTCGCCTGCTCATAGCATGTCCTAATGCAGGCGGTGATTCAGGTGGAGATGCGCTAGGTGGAGACAGGTGAGCCTTTCATCCGGTCCGCCACTGCCATGAACAGCTGCGTTGATTTCCGAAATGGCCTGGTCTGCTCTATGTAGAAGGCCAGGGCTCATCTGATGTCCAGTGAGTGGCATCTCTGCTCCTCCTCCGAACTGTGCGGTTTAGGAAAAAACACAGGGAGGAAGATACCATGGTTATAATGAAACTGGGGCACCACCTTAGGCAGGAAGGCTGGGTGGAGTCTCAGTCACACCTTGTCTTTATAAAAGACAGTGTAGGGGGGCTCCGAGGTCAAAGCTCGTATTTCGGAGACCCTCCAAGCCGATGTAATGGCTACCAGGAAGGCTACCTTCCACGAGAGGACGAGCAGCGGGCATGTAGCCATAGGCTCAAAGGGGGGTCCTGTCAGTATGGTGAGGACCAGGATTAGATTCCAGGGAGGCACCGGGTCACAGACCTGGGGATACAGCCTCGCCACCCCTTTGAGGAACCTGAGAGACATCGGGTGCGAGAACAGCAACCTCCCCTCTAAGGGCTGGTGAAAGGCCGAGATGGCCGCCAAGTGCACCCTCAGGTAGGATAGGGCCAAGCCCTGCAGGTTTAGGTGGAGCAGGTACTCCAATATCGCCTGTATAGGTGAATGGCTCAGTGGGATCCCCCTGGACTCCGCCCAACAGGTAAAGCACTTCCACTTTGCTCGGTACACCACCTGAGTGGAAGGTTTTCTGCTACCTAGCAGCACCTGTTGGACCTGCACTGAGCAGGCTCTCTCCCCCTCCATCAGCCACAGAGTCTCCACGCTGTCAGGTGGAGGAAGTCCAGGTCCGGGTGCAGCATGTGTCCCCGGTCCTGAGAGAGCAGGTTGTAGTGCCTCGGGAGTGGAATCGGTGTGGCAATGGACAGGTCCAGCATGATGCTGAACCAATGCTGTCTCGGCCATGCTAGGGTGACCAGAATGATGTCCCTTTGTCTCTCCTGATCTTCAAGAGGACTTTGGGCAGTAGAGGAATGGGGGGAAATGCGTACATGAGGGTTCCCGTCCAGTCTATAAGGAACGCGTCGGAAAGGTGACCGGCTCGCGACCCCGGAGCGAGCAGAACCTCGGGCACTTCCTGTTCCAGGACGACATGAACAGGTCCAGTTGGGGAACACCCCACTTGCGGAAAATGAAAGTCACCACCTCCAAGTATAGTGACCAGTCTTGTCGGGGTAGAAACAACCGACTGAGGCGGTCCGCCTCGTCGTTCCTGAGCCCCGGGAAGTGAGAGGCAGACAAGTGGAAGTCGTGCCTCACCGCAAGGTCCCAAAGTTGAATAGCCTCCTGGCAAAGAGCCGAGGAGCGCACCCCCCCTTGCCTGTTGATATAAAACATGACCGCCGTGTTGTCTGTCAGGACTTGCACCGTCCTGCCCCTCAGGAATTTGAGGAAGACCTTGCAGGCCAGGCGGACTGCCCTGAGCTCCCGGACGTTGATGTGGAGAGCCTGCTCCTGGACTGACCAAAGGCCCTGGGTGCAGAGGTCTGTACTGATGTGGGCCCCCCAACCCACATCTGAGGCATCCGTGATCAGAGTTATTGAGTACATGAGTTCTCTGAAGGGGACACCTCTCAATACCTCCCCTGGGACCGTCCACCAATCCAGGGAGGACAGGACCTTAGGTGGAACAGCGACCACTCTGCCTAGTGAGTGTCTGGCTGGAGTGTAAACCGAGGCCAGCCAGCTCGGGAGGGGCCTGAGCTTGAGTTGGGCCAACCTTACCACATATGTGCAAGCCGCCATATGTCCCAACAGCTGAAGGCAGTGCCAGGCTGTCATCGGGGGGGACCTGCGGAGATTTGCAATTATGGCGGTCATTGCCTCGAAGCGAGGCTGTGGAAGGAAGGCTCTTGCCTGGATGGCGTCCAGGGTAGCCTCGATAAATTCTATGCGCTGCACCGGGGTGAGGGTGGACTTCTGCTCGTTGATGAGCAACCCCAGTCCGGTGCATGTCGCGCAAGTGAGTGTCAGGCTGTTCCTCACATGGGCCCTGGACTTGCCCTGGATCAGCCAGTCATCCAGGTAGGGGAAAATCTGGACCCCGCTGTGGCGGAGGTGGGCCGCCACCACCGCCATACATTTTGTAAAAACCCTCGGGGCAGATGAAAGGCCAAATGGAAGGGCTGCAAACTGGTAGTGGCAACCCGCTACCACAAACCAGAGGAACCTTCTGTGACCGGGGAGGATAGTGATGTGAAAGTAAGCGTCCTTTAGGTCGAGGGCAGCATACCAGTCCCCTGGATCGAGAGTAGGAATAATAGAGGCTAGAGAGACCATACGAAATTTTAGATGTCTGATGAACTTGTTTAGATGTCTGAGGTCCAGAATGGGCCTCAGACCTCCCTTCGCCTCAGGGATTAGGAAATAATGGGAGTAGAACCCTTTTCCTCTTTCCTGAAGAGGAACCTCTTCCACCGCCCTGAGTTGCAGAAGCGAATTTACCTCCTGCATGAGGAGATGCTCGTGAGAGGGGTCCCTGAAGAGGGACGGGGAAGGAGGAGAGTCTGGGGTGAAGGCCGAGAGTTGCAGGGCATAACCTCTGTGCACTATGCTCAAGACCCACTGGTCTGAGGTAATGCCCCACCACTCAGCGAGAAAGGGTATCAGTCTGTTCTGAAAAGGGGTGTGATCCAGGGTAAGGGGGGGTGCCACCCTCGGGCGTCCCATCAAAACTGTCTCTTGTTGCTGCCCTTAGAGGGTGGCTGTTTTGGCACCCCTGAGGGGCCTTGGCGGTCCCGGCGACTGGGAGCCCTATATCTATCCCAACCCCTCCTAAGTTGAGGGGGTCGGGGAAGCGGTCTTGGTGCCTGTAAGGGTGGACACTGAGGACATGGCTTCGCCTGGCGTCTCGCGCGCTGCAGAGTGTACAGGCCTAAGAACTTTAGCGTTGCCCTGGAATCCTTCAGGGCATGCAATTTTTCGTCTGTGCGCTCCGAAAAGAGTCCCGCACAGTCGAAAGGCAGGTCTTGAATCGCCTGTTGTACCTCTTGCGACAACCCAGAGGATTGGAGCCCAGAGCAGCGTCTCATGGCAATGCCCGATGCCATAGCTCTACCCGCAGCATCCGCAGCATCGCTAGCAGACTGGAGGGCTGCAGTTGCCACTGTCGCCCCCTCCTGGATAAGAGTGGCGAAATCCTCAGTCTGGTCCTGAGACCACCCTTGCAGGAATCTTCAGAGAGAAGACCAAAGATTTAAATTGTATCTGCCCAGGAGAGCTTGGTGATTGGCTATCCTAAGCTGCAAAGCCCCTGTCGAGTACACTTTCCTGCCAAACAAGTCAAGTTTCTTGTTTTTGTTTTTTGGGATATTTGCTTGTACTCCGTCTGTCACGTTGGTTGACAGCCTCCACAAGCAGTGACCCTAGGGCAGGATGACTGTATAGGTACTCAAAGTCCTCCGCAGGGACATAGTATTTACGCTCGGCGGCCTTGGAGGTCGGGTCCACCGAGGCAGGGGTTTGCCATAGGGTCTTAACCTTCTTTAAGAGCCGCTCATGTTCAGGGAGAGCAACCCTGGATGGTCCTGCTGAACCTGAAACCCCAAATAGGGGGTCCTCCTCCTCTGAGAGTTCTTTTAACTCCAGGTTCAGATTATCTGCTACCATCTTAAGGAGTTCCTGATGTACCTTGAAATCAGGAAGAGGGGCTCTCCTATCCCTGGCGGCTGCGTCGTAGAGGGACCCTCCTGCAGGTCAGATTCCTCATCAGAGGAATGATCCCTGTCCGCCCTGGCTGGAGTGGGGTGGGCAGTGGAATGGCCGTCGAGGAAGGGACCGACCCCATACCCTGGGCCGTCTGAGAGCCCCAGGGTCCCCAATAGGGCCATTGCCAGGGACCTTGTGGCCAAGCAGGGATCGGCCCTGGCGCCGCATAGGGAGGTACCCCATGCGACCGGTGCGCCGGGCTACGGGACCGGTGCCGCCGAGCCTTGCGGTCTATGTTGTCTCTCCCCGATAAGCCGCTCCGAGACAATGAGTGGTCTCTACAGTGCCGTTGGTGCTGTCGGGGGGAGAGGCTGGAGGAGCTGGATCTACGCCGAGTCAAGGTCTTGTACTTTCGTTTTCTCAGGGATCGGGAGCGGTGCCGACCCTCCGGAGTATGCCCCCTCCTGGACTCATCAGAGCAGGAGTGCTCTGCCGGTGCCGAGCGCTCTGCCGGTGCCGGACTGATTGTGGCGGATCGGGAGCAGTGCCGATGTTCCCTGCTGGCTGTATGGTCTGGGGATCTGGATCGGCGCCGAGAAGGCTGAGGAGGCGTTGGGATCCGCTCTGGGCTGCGCACCGAGGGGAGCACTGGTGTAGGGGTCCGCACCGGGCTCCGCATGCGAATGCCCCTGGAGTCTCGCGGTGATGGGATCCGCACCGGACTGCGTGCCGGGGATCTTGACCGGCGTCGAGTCTCCGACTTGGCCAGTGCCGGGCTGTGCCCCGGGGGTCGAGATTGACACCGGGTGCTTCTGTCGGGTGCCAGGATCCACGCCGGGGTGCTCCCTCGGGAAAGAGAGCGAGTCGTTGAGGCGGGACTTGGGTGTCGACGTCCCGCTGAGGAACCTCGAGAGCGGCCTCGGTGCCGTGGCGTCGAGAGGCTCAACAACACAATGTCGGAGCTAGGAGGGGAGCCCGCACTCTCAACCCTCCTCGACTGTCTGGGGGGAGACCTTGACTCATGTCTCCGCCACACACCAGGGGCACCCAGCGCGGGTTTTCCCCGGGACGCAGGTTCCTGCACCCTCAGCCAAGGGGGGGACGGAGGCATGGGCATGCCCATGAGGGCGCGTGCCGCAGGGAACACCTCCGGCATCGACGGTCCCTGCAGGGGCACTCCCCCACCCCGAGGAGTCAGGGGAGGCTCCCTGTGCGGAGATGTCAGTGCCGGAGCACTCTCAATGGCACGTGGCTGGGGCATCTCCTTTGCTATGCCCGGCGGCGCGGGGGAGTCCAGGTGTGCGGCAGCTTGCCGCTTCTTTTTCTTCGGCACCGCCAGCTGCTGTTTTGACTGTCCCGGTGCCGGCAGTGCACTGCAGACCGACGAGACGCTCGGTGCCACAGGGGAGCGAGACGGTTCTGAGTCCGGTCTGAGCGCAGACTCCATGAGAATCGCCTTGAGGCGAGCGTCCCGCTCCTTCTGAGTGCGCGGCTTAAAAGCCCTGCAGATCTTGCATTTTTCCCTCCAATGCTGCTTCCCGAGGCAATGGAGGCAGCGGTCATGAGGGTCACTGGTGGGAAAAGCCTTTCCGCAGTCCTTGCAGGCTTTGAAGCCAGTTGAGCCCGGCATGGCTCAGCCTGAAGCTCCGAAGGGCAACTTATCTACTCTACTATTTATAAAAAACAACAACAACTAGACTAACTACTAACTACAGGGATTGCTACTTGCTCAGAAGCAAGGGGCAGACATTCCAGCTACCATCAACGGGCGGAAAGAAGGAACTGGGGGGCCCGCGGGTCGGCGGCACCCTATGTACTACAGCATGAGCGCGGTACTCCAGGGAGCGCCTAAGCCGACCTTACGGGGCTTGCTAGGGGCAAAAAAGTTCTGGAGACCAGTGCACGGGGCACGCACTCACCCATAATGGAATGGATATGAGCAATCACTCGAATAGAGAAAAAAAACTTTCTGATAATTAAATTATATAATTATCAAATGATTTAATTTGCCTTAGAGTATAAATAGTAAATCATTAAATCAATTTAAGCAATTACAGTTAGCGTATATTTTCCCCTCAATATTCATTCTGTAGTATCTGAATTCTGATTCTTTACCAAATATGTCATTTGCAAATTATTTTAATACTTCTCTGACCTTCACACTTAAGTTACTCAAGCTACTAAAATCAGATTGTCTAATGCAACTGCTCTGATAAAGCAACTGATACTATACCAATTCAATTAAATGTGATTAAGCGTAAATATTTGGAATACATTTCTAGTTAGCTCATTGTTATTTGATTTCAGAATTTTATTCAGATTTTAAATATAAAACACCTAAAATCACAAAGGTTGATCTAGTTGTAGGATAAGGTGCACTGTGAAAAAGGAGGCATTGTATGTTGATATGCTTCAACATTCCCTTCAAAACCGGAATAAGATTATATGTTTGAAACAATGTGAAATAATACCAGTTTCATGCCAGTAAAGAGAACGCTAGATAAATTAGCTTAGATTTTTTTATGACTAGTGTTTTAGGTGCTTCCATTTTTATGTCTTCAACTTGAAAAAAGCCTTGAAGGAGCTTCATTTTTAAAGGGAAGAGTGTTAGCACTTAATGAAAATTGGACCCTATTTAAGGTGTCAAGTTGGGGCAAAAATTGAAGCACCCAAAAATCACTAGAAAGATTTGAAAATTCAGTCCATTGTTTTTGGAGCAAGTTCATACGTATCATACATTCATTTACTATAAAGAATCTTATAGTAAAAAAGAAAACCACAATGTATGTACTATAAGGTCGGGGTTCTGACATGACAAATTGACAGACAATTTTGAATATAATAAGTGAAAACAGCTAAACAAGCGTTAATGCAGAAATGAAATATCATATTGCATATGAATGGAAAAGTTATGCAAACATGGAAGAAATGTTGCTAGAATCACTCAAGTTGTTTAAAACATAGCATAATTTGATCTAGGTGCCATTCTTCAATCTATGAGTTAAAACAGAGTAAAAATTCAGAAACTGAAACTTGCTGAATTTACAATGGACATGAGGAAATGGAATACTGAGCCCAATGCTGGAAGCAGGGACTGAGGCAACCGGCCAACTAGGCTGAATTTACATACCGTTTTAGGGGTGCATATGTGTGTAAACAACAGCTGTTGCCTATCATGCTCCTTCTTTATGGACTGATGCCCTTGCAATTCTGCATGGGCAAGAGAAGTTTCCCCTTCGGTAAAATAACTGAATTACTTTATAATGAGAATGGAACAGAAAGAAAGAGTAGGGTATTCTTGTTAAAATGTTTACCACTCAAACTCTAGCGTATGCTTACCTGCAGTACCAATATTCCTTCCTACACAAATAATAAATTGCTTTACACTCCACTTACCTAGAAGTGAGAAGATTCCATGCCAACAAAGCTGGTTTTGTTTTCCAGCTGCTTGAAAATAGATGTTGTGGTGACAGGAAACACACACAAACACATAACACCCCTGTCACCATTAATACTGCCTGTTACAAGTATTTTATTTTGCTCTTTTTTCCTTTAGTTGCTACTTTCCTCTATAATAATTTTTATTATGTTAATACTTTTCAGTTACGTACCACTTTTGATCCATAGATCTCAAAGCTCTTTACAAACATAAGCATAATTATGCCCATTTTACAGGTAGGGTAACTGAAGCACAGTGAGGTCAACAACTGGCCCAGTCAGGGCAGAGTCTGGAATTGAACCCAAGACACACAACTCCCAACCTCGTACCCTGTTCACTGGCTTCCAGTTATCTCACTTTTTCTGAGACTGTTTCCTCATGCCGCCTTTTTAATATAATGAAATGGTGCTGTTGGTGTCTAATTCCAGCCTCTCTAGATGCTATGCCTCACTCTCAACATTTATCACTGATCTGGATGCAGTTGCTGCCATTGCTTTTTCAAATTCCTTCTATGTCTCTCATTACCCAGTGAGCAATAAAAAAAGATCTCTGGAATTACCCATCGCCCCCCCCCCACACACAAACAGAAAGTATTCCTAAAATGAGCATTTATTATTTGTTTCTTTTGACTTTTCTAAGAAAAATAAAAAATACCTCTCTCATGCTCCGGCACCTTAAACAAAACCTTGAGGACACAGCAAAGACACAAACTCCAGACCATAGCTTCACTCAGACAGACAACAGTCAGTCAAAACAATAATCATAGAAAGCTATAATAATGCCCTCACAGTTTTCCCTTTCTGCCCCAAAGGCTGAGAATATACATTGGTTTTGTAACCTGCCCTGAAAATCAGATTTGGGATATTTCATTTCAAGGTGGAGATTAGAAAGTGAGCTCCAGAGTTGGAGATCCCTAAACGTTTTGCAGAATGTCATTATTTCAAGTGAATTTCTTGAGTGATCATAAATGTTTGTGAATTTTAGCATAGTCACAGTAATGCCAACCTTTACCCAAATTTCTCTACAATTGTTCATGAAGCAGCAGCATTTTGGTCTAACTGCACTATATGTTTTCTTTTTAGTGTAGAGGTTATCTTTTTTTTGTTTTGTATTTGCTTAAAGGCAAAACTGAACATTCACAATTATATGCAATTAAATATGTGTCAGTAATAATCAGACTGGCAGTTTTGGAAACAAGCGCGTCCAGTACCACTGAATAAAACGTTGCTCTGAACCTCACTAGCCATTACTGGATACGCCTTCAATCAAATTCCAGCCTCATTAAGAGAATCTATAATAAAAAAAATGCCAGAACAGCCTTCTGGCACTCATAGCAAGGTTACTTGTCAAGACAAACTGTTTTCTGAAGAAACTGATTAACTTAATTGCACCAAAGGGTTATCTACCAGTATAGGGTGGCAAAGAGGAGTCAAAATTTCCATTTTTGCTTACTTGTGCTTATTTATTTCCTGGAGTAATGATTCATTATGGTTTTGTGCCCATTGTTAGTGTTTTGGGATATATTTATATTTAACTGATCTGTCACTGTAAACAACTTGTGAAGGAGCCCTCAGCAAATATGCCATTTTTAAACATAACATACCCATATATGGAGAGGTCATTCAATGTACAATCAAACCCCAGGATGATTTTTGTACTTAATATAGAGTACTTCTCTAGACAACAGAATTAGTTTAGTGAAGAAACAACGTAAACTAAAATCAGATATGTTGCTTTTAAGCTCAGGGTCAGAGTCTTTCCCTTTTCTCTTCTACTAAGGATTGTGATTAATTTATATAGTTAAGCTATCATATTAGTTAAATGGAGATCCTAGAACAATATCATTACTTGAATAGACATTGCTACTTGAAATGGGAACCATAACAAAACTAAGTTGACCTTGGCCTTCAGCTACTTTGGAGCAATGCCTGGAAGAGGAAACTGTTAAACTGATTGTGATTGGTGCCCATCTTCCAGGAGTTATATAGTGAATTTCCATTCTGTCCTGTGTCCCACTAAAAATATGACATGTATACACAGGAGGAGGTAGTGAAGAGGAGTGGAAAAGATGTATGCAAATTCTAGAAGAAAAAGGCTGTTAACTTTGGAATGAAGTAAAGCATTCTTAATTCCTATCTCTCATGTTAACCCATGAAATGGAATTAAACTAATTTTAAAGATTGTTTTATTCTATATCAGTATATATAAAAAATAAAAGGAGACTAAAGCCTGCATATGTAAAAATTATATACAGATTATAAAACTAAATTTACTCCCATCTGCTTTTCTAAAATTAAGCTTAATTAATTTGCAAGGGGCTGACCACAAACAACCTCCTTAGTATTCACTTTCAAGTATGAGGTTACAAACTCCAACTTCCTATAAAACAACCCACTTTTTCCAGGGGGTTGCTCTCTCCCCATCAAGTCCCAGCACTCCTCACTTAATATTGTTTGTGTGTAGGCTCAATAGTCACCTCCTGATTCAATTTACCCTAGGATTGTTAGGGAGGACCAACTGGATGTTTCTCTACCTTTTGATTTCAGGGATTGCCAGGCACAGCAAATACTTTTCTCAAGTCTTAATCATCTTCTGAAGGGCTGGCAAAGTAACCTGATATTCCAGAGGGCAAAGAGATGTAAATGCTCTCTTTGCTGCTACGCTCAGCTCTACAAAGGTTCCACAGTTTCTCTCTTAGGCCTTGCAGGATATTACCTGCCCCCAAACCTAGAGCAGGTACTGTAACAAACCAAGGAGGACATTCCTTTCCCAATACCCTGTTGGGGAAAGAGAAAGAGGACAATCAAGTCATCTCCTGGCACTCCAGTAGACTTTCAGCATTGGGAAATTATAGTGTTGATGTCATTTAAAGACAAAGGCTATGTCTTCACTTACAGCAGCAAATTCGCTGCCATCAGATCGACTTCTCTGGATCAACTGAGCAGTCAGTGAAGACCCGCTCAGTCGATCCAGAAATCGAAGTATTAAGACCACCTTCTTGTAGGAGAGTAAAGAGTTAAAAGCTGGATAATAGTCAGGCCTAAATTACAGGGAACAGGGTCAAGGCAAGGGCAAACCTGGTTTCTGTTAATTGATGTGAATTTTAGTTAGAGTCTGTTATCTCTCTTATCCTCCCTTCCTGGCCATCTGCACAGGGGAGGAGTGTATCGCCATTCCTGTGCAAAGCCTTTTGGTGGGAAGAAAGCATTATCTTCCTTCTCCCCAGGGCATGCCTTTACTTCAAAGAATGTTTGTGTAAAATTTATAGGTTTTAAGGTGATATGCCTGACCCCTGTGTGGGAATCCTGTAAACAACAAAGAGGGGAAGGTATAATTATATTCATTATGTAGTTGTTAATATTCATTTTATAGGTGTCAATGTAACCAAAAAAGGGTCTATTGGGAGTTGCTGAAAATGTATACATTTACATACTATTATGGATAAAAGAATTGTAAAGTAACCCCCTCATTGCTCACTCGCAGAGTCTAGATGGAACGAGCAGGTAATAAAGGGTTCTGTCTCCCCAATCCGGGACAACCTGTTTGATTATTTCTAACACTTCTCAAGTGACGTAGCGCTGTGACGATGGGAATGTGGTTCCTGTCGGCGCAGTGCAGTGAAGACGGTGCGCAGAACAGAAGCAGAGAAGTTGACGGGCGTTATGCAAGGTTTTTGCGTAGTTTGTGTAACTCCGGTCAACTGGATCCTGGGTCCTATAGAATTCAACCCATCTTCTGGAAGATCTACATGATTATATGATTTAATCTAAGAAAAACTTCAAAACCCATGAGGGTTTCAATGATGTATACTTTGCCTTAGAAGTATATCCAGTTGGTTTGTTATACTTCATCCGGCACCTTGTTACTATCACCATGCTGAAAAGTTTCAGGGAAATTCATTATCTGAAATAAGTTTCAGTCACAAAATCCTAGAATTCCATAGCTTTGAAAAGCACATGAAAGCCAGTTGATGTTTGATTAATCACCTTGGTTACATGGTGAGTTGCCCTATTCTAAGGGAGAGAAAATTGTTCTACTTTTTTCCTTCTACTCTTTTTTTTTTTTTTTTTTAAATATGTGCAAAAATGTACTGTCCCCAACCTTCTTACATTTTTCTGCTCTTCAGATGATAGTCATTATTTTGGATGGGATTCCAAGTTTAGTGCTCCAGAGACAGTGATTTTTTTTCTATTGATAACTGCTGAAGTGATTCCAGAAAATTGAGGTATCTGAAGGTTAATTTTGGAAGGATTTGGAAGTTGCTGAAAGGGCTGTGAATTTGTGTCTGAATCATATCAGGATCCTAGAGATATTGTAAAAGTAAACTGCAGGATTAATAAAGAGTGTGCTTTTGGTATTCTGGTAGGAGAACTTGGGTTATAGTCACGGATTTTTATAGGATTAATTTTAGAAATCCCTAGGCCAATGTGCAGTCACACTTTAAAATATTGCTATTCTTTTCAAATCTACAAGAACATAAGGTTCCCCTCACCACACTGAACCCTCCCCTGCATTTGCACAATACACAGAGAATATTTTCCCACTGAAAAACTAACCAGACTTTATGACACATTACATAATCAACATATGTGATTGTGGAGAACAGAGGAAATTTCTGTTTTATTTTTATGAAAACTGTGAGAGTGAGTTTTACCCAATCACTTTTGTACTGTGACCTATTTGGTTTCAAGGGATTAACTTCTTTTGAGATGCCTTTCCCAAAAAAACACTCACTGGATGTGGGTCACATAGATATATGTCTGGGTTGGTATGAATGAACTATCAAGAACTGTCAACAAGTGAATAGAGCTACCTTGACAGTAAAATGGAGAACAATAACCAAACCATAAACTTTTAACAACTGCTGGTCAAGGGGACTTTTTGGAATATAGATGGGCCATTACGTGTCTGAGAAAAACTCCTCCCGCTACCTAAAGCCAAGAGGGGGAGGATGTGCATGTGAAAACAGAATGATTGCAACTGGAGACATAGGACTAAGGTGTGAAGAGACTGGCATAAGAAAATTCCTCACAGAAGGGAGGAATCCATTCTGGAACTTTTAGGCAGGGGCCAGGGAGATTAACTGCAGGTAGGAGTCCGTTTTGCATGCCACTGCAAAGATGGATTTTCTTAACCCAGAAAGGGAAGCTGACAGGTATGGGTAAAACTGTGTGTTTAGGCTTTTCTTTACCATTTTAACTCCATGTCCCTGAACACTGTATTCCTGCTGACTAATAATGACTTGTTTTGAAAAGGCTGTCCTTGTCACTGCAAACTCTGTTGGTTGCATAGCTCTCAGAGGGAGAAGTTTCCAATGGAGGTCCAAGCTTATTTGGACATGCTAATGGAAGAACCACAATGAGAAACATATGTTGAAACCAAGAACCCAGTCTCAGAGCAGTAGAGTCTGAGGGTTCCCTCTTGGGTAAAGTGGATGCCTATCACTAAGAACCGTACACTCCCAAAAAACTGTACTGTATTAAGGTTGAACATATAGTATGCCCTGTAATATCATGACGTGATGGACAATATCAAACATCATTCCATGAAGACTAAGCAAGCAAAAGAGCAACAAAACTGTTTGGGAGTAACATAAAGGATCCATTCCTGAAGGCTATTTGCACACAAATCATTTATGTCAATGTGGGTTCTGCATTCTACCTGTAATAGATGCAGAGGACTTTTGGTATCAGACTCAAGATAAATATTATTATTGAAACCAACATCAGGAAAGAATCTAACTGAATTTTGGACCAGCTATAGCAGAAAGACTTGTAATGATTAGATTTTTCTTTAATTTATCTTTGGGTTCAAGAGAAACTCAGTACCAATGGGCACCCATCACAAGGTTTGCTGTCCTTAACATCCCACAAGTACATGAGAGATCAAGGCTATGCTGTATTTTAAAATTATGTTTAAATTAACCGTTTGCCCTTTAATGTTAAAAGGCCATTTTGAGGGAGAAAGAGGCAGGAACTAAGTGAGCAAATGTTCAAACTCAATATGATAGTTAAAAGAATGAGTTGAAAATACAGAATTTCAGGTGAGGGCTTCCTAAAACATCAGTCAATTGCTTTAATACTTTAAACAGCTGAATACCTCACAGGAAAAAAGGAGACATTAAAGGAGTTGGAATGACACTGCAGTGAGGATGAGTCTTGCCTTCATGCTCCCACAGTTCTTTCTGACCATATTAAGTACTTCTAGCCAGTGCGTGACACATCTGTGTACAAACACTCATTATAATTCATGAAACTACACTGTTGCGAGAGAAAAAATGACTACATTAAGAATGAGTTCAGCTGACATTTTTGATAGCCATGGTAAAATCGTTTCACCTCTGCACCAACACCTAGTTTCTTACTCTACACTAAACCAGGTGTGAAAGACCAAAAGGGGAGGAAACACATGGGAGGGAAAAAATTCTACTCAAACTTGCAATTATTTACAGTAAGATGCAATGTTTACTTACAGCCAAATTACTGGCTGAGTACTGAACAAATCCAGATACAGTGCAGGATAAGAAAAGAAGCACTCACCAGGAACTACAATTACAATGTTTTTAAAATACATACGACTTTTAGTACAATGTGCTACTTTAACTAACCACTAAAATTAAGGGCCTATATCCTGCCCTGGTTGATAGGGCCTGGTCTTATTTGAGCTCCATACAGAGTTATCTGACTGGGTCCCCATCTGCAAGGCCCAAGATTCAGTATGTTACCTCCTCTCTCCTCAAACTCCTCTGATGCACAAACTACTGGAGGCTGACGTTAGAAGAGAATAAATACATTAGACCTGATACACAGGTGGAGAATTTAGGGAATAGCAGACGGAGGTTTCCTATGAAATAGGAGGAGGGTTGAGGAAACTATTGTGTACCAGCCAGGTAACTAATATATATGCACAAGTTGGCAACTAAACATGCTGTGGCCATCAAAGGGTCATGATGGATTTTCCATCAGTGACATTTTTTAAATCAAGACTGGATGCTTTTCTAAAAGATCTGCTCTAGGAATTATTTTGGAGAAGTTCTATGTTCTCTGTTGTACCAAGGTCAGACTAGATGACCACAATAGTCCCCTTTCTGTTCTTGGAATCTATGAATGTGTGAAAAACCAAAAATATTGATTGCACCTAATCTTCAGCAGACAGGCTGGCCACTATCTAAGGTTCTTCTGATATCTTCACAGGTGCTGAATGGGGGGAGTTGGCAGGGATTAAGGCCAGGGATTAGGGAGCTCTGCAAGCCACACTTCAACTGAAAAAGAGCCGTATGTGGCTCACGAGCCATGGTTTGGCCACCCTTGCTATATATTAAAGCTAAAGTTCTATCCTCAATTATCTCAGTTTACAATAATAGGCTGGATCTTGAATAATTCATGCCTATGGATGCACATATGGATAAAGGCTGCCAGGGCAAGGCCCACACAAATAGTAAATAATATTAAAAATACTTATTTGTACCCCTTTCATGTTTCATTTAAAGATAAAGCACTTTATAAAGATGAGTAATGGTCCTCTTTTTATAGATGGGGAAGCCAGATGTTGAGACATCAAAAGGACTCTCACCTGTAATTGCAGGTAGAAACTGGCACAGTAAGTTAAAATTATATGAATCTAGAATGTTCAAGCTATCTGATTATTCAGCTTCGTTATATGACATCTATTACTGGGGGGAAAAGTCTTCTTCAGCAGTTTACATCATTTTGCCAGAATTCATATACTTTATAAGCAATGTTTCTGCATGGAGATATAATGATTGCCATTATCATTATTTATCAATATTTGCCATTATCAGGTATGATGCAACTTTAAACCAAAGGGGTTAATTTGTAACATGTGCCAACTATTCTATGTTAACAAGATTACTAGAAAGGTAATTTCATAGCCATGCTCCAGCTGCAGAATTTTCAGATTACTATCTAAGATTTATTGGCAAATTTAAACCCAAGGAAAGCTTCTCAGCCAGAATATCATTTCCTGTTGTTATTTATATGGAATCTTTTGTTATCCTATTGAAATAAAAATATAGCATTAGTTGTCTCGTGTAGCATAGGCAACAAAAAACGAAATAGATAAAATATTCTGAACTCAATGGTAATCTAAAAAAAAGAGTAAGAGGGAAGAACACTATTCTAAAACTAAAATGTAATCAGAAATATTTACAGTGTCACTTCTATAACATATATGGGTGTTAGTAGGAGAGACTTTTTCCCCTCACAATCCTTTTAAGTTTTTTTCCAATCCTCTCCAATTACAAAAATTTCCTTGTGACCAGGAGATGGTTCAATAAGCCACATTCAGCATTCTGACTTAAAATATATATATATGAACTAAAAAGAAGGAACTGGGTTGAGAATGAAAAAGCTTTTCTTGGGGTATAATTCGCTTATACAAACAAAAGAAATGTTTTGTTAAAAGAAGACAGGCTGATACTTCACAAGTCTTGTTATTTGTTCAAGTCTCATCCTTCTGTTGGAAGCATTTAGATCTGCTGAGTCATTTTACAAAAGTCATTTTGATTGGGACAAAAATGTGTTTTAGTCAACACTTTCAGTCTTAAATTCTTTACATATGTAAAAATAAAGTATTTTTGAACAGATGACCATTTTCTTTTAAAATATAATTTATTGGTGATATAATCCAGTCTAAGGTCCCTGGTTTTAAATGTTTATTTTCTGAAAGTATCAAAGGATTGTTTTCAGTACCTTTATCGGTTATGGTACTTAACATTCTACCAGCCCTTGCCTAACATCAAGCCTTGCAAAACTCCTCCAAGTATGCAATTTAGGAAATGTGCTGGACCAATACCCTGGGCACTGAGATCTAAAGCTCTATGAAAACTTTTACTGGCGAGTTGGTTTATTTTGTCAGCCTATTATCAGCTACAGTTTTCAGTTGGGCAGCACCAGTTCACTTTCAGAACTAAAAATCTATAATGATATTATATCCAAAAAATCAAAAACTGTATGTAACACAGATTGAATAGAGTAAAATAAACAAATAGCACATGCATTTTACAGTAAGTAGCTCTATGAAAAGCAAGTTTGTTCTTAGAAATTGAGTAAGGCTCTGGCCCACATTGTGTCGCATGCCACATAGCATATGGGTGGATCTGCTGCACTTCCATCAAGCCCCTCCAATTTAAGCAGTCATCCCCATGCTATGCAGGATTAGCACCTAAATAACAGCACTAAGAATGAGTGTATTTGGAATAATTTGGCTTTCTGATTTGTTATCTTAGTGTTAAATCAAGGATTAGCTAACAAAACAAATTAAATTATTAATTTTAAAAGCGTAGTAAAAAGGGGCTTGTAATATTTTTGTAGTTTTGGTTCTGATAGAAAAGGTAGAGAGACGCTGTTTGTTTAGTAACTTTATTGTTTTAAAATCTGGTTCTCTATATTTAAACTAAGCTCATAAACTGTGTAACAATATCAGTTACTTTTCAAATACTCAATTTGAAAGGCAGATTATTTAATAAAATCAAAATATGCAAACACTGGATAAAACTGGCTCTCATCTCTCCCAGTCTGTTTGCATGCTGACATTTTGTCTTTGATATGCCACTGGCAGATGGGACATCTCTCTCTTCCTCTTCTCTCAACCATTTTCAAGACTGCATAGCTCTATTGTTCTCATTATCTACTGTCTAGTGCAGGATTAAAGAAACCAAAAAGAAAACTTTGAAAGTTCTTTGCATAGCATAATGAACTGGAAAATATCTGTATTACTTTTAATGAAAATGATACACGGTTCTGCATATTTCTTTTAATCATGTTACTTGCCAAGCAGGAAAGGCAAAATAATGGCCTAAATAAGAAACATCCCGACAAACACTCAAACTCAAGAGCCAGATTTATACATATGAAGTAGATTTAGAACACGATTTTAAACCAAATGTCTGCAAAAGATAGTAGGGGGAGGGAGAGGATGTAGGAAGCTTATAAAAGCAATGACTAATCAGGTCTCAGTCATTTGTAATTCAGAAAGAATCTTTTTTCAGGTTGGTTCACAAAGCATGGTTAAAACTTCAGACAAGCGTGTAACTAAGTCTTCTTAATATCTGAATTTTCAGGACTGTTTATTCCACAGTAGTCAGTTTGTGAAAAGCAGTTGTGCTCAGAAAAACACAAGACTTGTGATACAAGAATGATAATGTAAACTATAGTTCTAAAATGTATATTTCACACAGACTGAGACACAGAAACACATAGGGATAGCCTCTCCTACAACTGAAATATGTGCCCCGTGGAAATTAATGTCTTTGAAACAGCATTATGTAGGCAACTATG
The DNA here is from genome assembly GCF_026122565.2 of Emydura macquarii macquarii. Lineage (NCBI taxonomy): Eukaryota > Metazoa > Chordata > Testudines > Chelidae > Emydura > Emydura macquarii. Next base: position 810,987 of record NW_027131105.1, on the reverse strand, counting down.
CACTTCCCAACTTTTATCATCATATAATTACATGAATGGAAAATCAGACAGTGTAGTTTTAAATTGTAAACAACTTTGAATCAGAGATAACCAAGATTCAATGGTCTGAGTGCCTTGAGAACTAAACAATATTTTCACTACAGGACAATATGTGGTAATTTCTGAAAACATTGCAAGAATATTGAGAATTTTAGTGTGAAAAATTATGTAATGTCTTTGTTCTGTCACATCTTTTAAAGAGAAAATTTCCCTTCAAGGCAATACAACTTAAATTAGCTTGAATAGATTATAAACCTTGAACTATACAGAAAATAGACAAGTCTTGGTATTATGCAGTGTTCTTATAGCCTTGTTGCTCCCAGGATTTTAGAGAGACAAGGTGGGTGAGGTAATATCTCTGGTCCAATAAAAGATATTACCTCACCCAGTTTGTCTCCCTAAAGTCCTGGTATTTGCATTTAAGCCTGGCGCAGTGGGGTCCTGGTCCATGACTAGGATTCCATATGGTACAGTAATATAAATAAATCTATTTAATTTTGAGACTGTTCTCAGGGTACACAGGACAAGTCATCCTTCACCCCCATTTCTAGAGAGATGTAGCCATGCCCATTGTGACTGGATGTTAGTTCTCTAATGCCACCAATCTTTTAGCTATTCAAACACTCTCCTCTGGACTCTGCTAGTCCTGTCTTCGCTTTGCAGTTTAACTATAGGTGCACTATATTCCCCAAGTCCCTTTGAATCATTCCCGTGATATCTATCCTCTGACACTGGCTACTCACAGAAATATCAGATCCTCTGCCCCCACAGGAGCAGTGTACCCCAGTTTACTAGTTTTACCTTAAATCACTGCCCCTGTAAAAATCACACAGCACTTGTCAGTACTTATAATAAAACCAAAATAGATTTAAGAAATACTGTAGAATTAATTAGAAACACAAGAGTGTGACGATTACAATACCAAACAAAATCATAAGATGCAAACCTGGGCCTACACTTATTAATAGTTACCCTTTCCTATCTAATAAAGTAGATTTTCGCCCAAAGTTCCATCTGTTGCAGAGCTGGCTGGTATCATAGGAACTAGGACTCAATTTTTCATGAGAACATCTCTGCTCCCCAAGCTGTCTCCTGTTAGGGACATGCATGAATTACGGCTACAGGTCCAAGCAAATAGAACCTGTTTACCCACATGCAAGTAATAAAATCAGGGTTTCATTCAGCTGAGACAGACACGGCTTTACACAGACCCACAAAGTTAATAGGAAAAGAATCCTTTATTCAGCTGAAGACTTGCAAACAAAGGATTGCAAGCCCCTCCTGCTTCTTTTAGTTACATTTATATACCCTTTACCTAAAGGGGGAGGTCTCCCTTAGATATTAAAACCAGATGGTACACATCTCCTGTTTCTCCCTAGTATTTCTTCTTACACTGCAGTTTTATATATACGTTCCATCTTTTCCTTTGTTTCCCTGTTAAATTCTGCTTACAAAGGACATTCCTATCCTATAGCTTCATGACACTTTTATGTATAGTATCTTTTCTTATCGATCCCCACTCTCACATTTCCAGCTAATGATTTCCACATGCATAATTTCCTTTACACTCCTCAGTGAAAGGATACAGAGTACCTTTCCCCACGCTGTGTCTTTTGTCTTTATCAATAGACAGCATGATTGTCTGTTGTAATGTTCCTTTTTCACCCCCAACTAGTTTTGTTTATTTGCAGTTGTCTTGATGGTTTTTCATTCAAAATCTTGGGATGGGGCAAAGCTAGACAATTGAGTCTTGCATTATATCACCGGTTAAGCAGGGCAGGGTGACAACTCCCTCCTCCTTGAATGGTGCATCACAGAGACATATCATCCCCTAGTGACCAACTTTTACCCCACCTCCATAAAGCATGCTTTCAGTATAAATATATTATTCCTTAAATGTTACCCATACATACATCTCACCATGATTGTGAATCTTGACAAGTTACAAGCTTTCTGTAGGTACCTTACATGTAACTCTTTATGGATAAATATCCTGCAAGACCAGTGGTTGCTGAAATGTGTCCATCACATCTGAAGTGAGAGTTGTTTTCAAAGAAAAAGGGACACTTTTCCAAGGAGCCTGCCTCTCACACATTTATACTGGTTTTTTCATGTTTCTAGTTGTATCTGCTTTAATCCAAAATGCTCTTTCCCTTTAAACCACACACACACACACACACACACACACACACACACACACTTGTTTTACAGATCTTGTTAGTGTCAGAGCCATTCATTTACTGTGTATGGAACTACAGAACGTGTGGGTGTAAAAATAATAACTGGAAGCATTAACAGAAGGGAGAGCTATAGAGACTACTGTAGTGTAACTGCCCATGCACGTGTTATCAGAAATGAGCAGCAGCTGAATTATCATGATGGATTCAACCCAGAAAAGGGGTTTTCTGTAAGCTGTGTTTAAATGACAGTTAATTTTTTATTTTTAGAGCACTAAACCGCCAGCATTTGGACTTTTAACTAATTAATTAATTAGGCTTTCTATTTGGTTGCTAATGCCCTGAAAACTTTAACTATAATAATGTGAAAACTGTTCAAATTCTACATGAGACATAAAAAAATGTATGTGTAACACCAATTTCTTGCTCATTAACTTCATATGTACCTGTACATTTATTTAAATGTATAAAAGTGCACTTATCCTGTGCTCTCATTACTTGTTCAGATAAAAATATAGATTGATGTGATATTAATCGCAAGATCCTCCCCAGCCAGTGAGACTCATGGAACTAATAGCTTTTGTTTTCCACTATCCAGCCACTGCCTAAGGGTATGTTTACACTGCAATAAAAGACCTGCAGCATTGCTGACTTGAGCTCATGGAGCTAAAAATAACAATGTGGATGTTTGAGCTCAGGCTGTAGCCTGGGCTCTGAGATCTTCCCCCTTCGCGGACACACTTGATCTCTGAGACTCAGTGCTGCAGATTTTTTAATCACACTGTAGAGTGTGATTTTTTAATCACACTGTAGAGTCCGATTCCACAATTCTTGATCCATCTTTTAAAAGCATAGGAAAATAAGTGAGAATGTTCTGAAGGCCAACATACACTGAATTACATGGATAGAGCATTTTCATCCATGCATTCAAGCCCTATCATCAAATGTCCTGCAGTTTCATTTTGAAGTCTGACAACCAAGATGAGATGAAGCAGTTTCTTTCTCCTTATATTCAAATATTCATCAGAGAAGCAAACTAGACCTTGCAGCAGCCCAGATCACAAAATCAGAGACAAACAAAACATACCCAGTGTGTTACCCAAAAAGTCAAAACTTCCAATGTCTTTGAAAGTCAACATATGCAGTTAACAACAAGATTGGGACCTCACTGCCATTACCTAAATGAAAGTACTGGATCAGAGCAGTACAGGGTTGGTTTGTTTAATTAAGAGGGGAATTGTGATCGTTTTTGGGTTTTCTACACTCTGTAGAGCAGAGAGTGAAAATTAACATGATTTATACAAGCTCACAACATTCTCCATAAAAGCGCAAAATGGAAAACAAATTAATAGTCACAGATCTTCTACAAAGCTTTTTAACAAAGTCATAGAAGTATAAAAATACTTAATGATTCATTTTGTTAACTTGTAAATGTTATTTGCACAGTGTTATTTATGCATTTTACAGCATGCTGGCCCTACATCCTGGAATAAGTTCACTTCATAAGATGGTGTGTACAGAAATAGTTACAAGGGCATGAGATTTTTGCTGAACTCTGAATATAATTAGAGCAATTACTGCAATTACCTGGCATTAGTGTGTGTTTTAGACCAGGTCTATACACAGGTTCTGCACTGATATAACTATTTTTGTTGGAGGAGTCAGGAGATGGGGCTTGAGGGTTTTTTTCTGTAATAGTTACACACTGGTACAATTTTTCTAGCATATAAGGTATAAACTATCCTGGCACCTTTGTATCAGTATAACTCCAGCCACACTAGGAGGTTATACAGATGCAAGTATAGTCAAACCAGTACAACTTTTGTGTTTAGACAAAGCCATAGATATTGGTATTAAGTTGATATGGCACATAATGGCAACTATTAAAGAAAGAGCTAGACATAATGTAATCTGTTTATTTCTAATACAGAGCCCTACAATTACACTAAGAACTATATGTCATTTTGGACCAAGGAGAATCTAAATGATGATAATAAAAGCAAAACAAATAAAATGAGACCCAGGGAATATGTTCGAGTGTGACTTAGCAATAAATATGTGTGTAACTACAGTACAGCCTGGATATCCTCATGATATACAAGACCCAACTTCTCGCTCTCTGTTTGGGAGACATGCAGTATAAGCAGGGTGATATTATAAAAACTTAGGTGCAACAGACTGTGTGCTTTTACGGCATCAGAAAAATTAAAATGTACTTAAATTAGCAAAAGTTAACTTAATAGGGTAACCTGTTTCAAAAGCCACTAGTTCTCATTAAATACAATTTTAAATATAAATTTTAACTCTCATTTGAATGTTGGTTTGAGACAGTATGGTGAACTGTATTTCTTGCATGCAGAAGCACAGCACAAAAGTTGTTTCTCGTACTACCTTTCTTAAATCCTTTTTACATTATTCTCTTATATTCAAGCACATATTGAGCAAAGTCATTAATTTTTAAGCACCCGAATGCTTGCCTTACAAAACCAAGCAGAAATAGTCTGCAGTGTACAGGTCCACCATGACAAAAATAGGTATCAAACAAACAAGTTGGGGAGGGAAACAACGGGAGAGGCAGGATGAAGGTAATCTTCAAGACTAATAAGGTCAGGAATTAAAACTAACATACATACAAAATTTAATGGTTCTAGTCATTTATTTTTATTATATTAGTCATAGATTTTAAGGTCAGAAGGGACCATTATGATTTAATCTGTCAGTATAAGCAGGGAGAACTGGACTGAAGATGGCCTACACACAAATATCCCAGCAGTAAGTGCAAGTGTATTTTCAATATTTTCTTTATTATGTTATTGACCATTCAGTGCCCATATTCAGATGTCTAATGTAGCTTATTCACCATTGCATCGTAACCCAATTATGAGACGTCCTTGAATTAGTAAGTATTTCTGTTTGATCAAGGATCATTCATTCTAGCTAATCAACCAGATAAGTATATGCCCCTTATGAACTGAATGGTTAGAGGAAGATGCACTTCTGCTTGGCAAGAGTTGAATTACGAACAAAAAATGCACTATTTTTGTTCTACTGTGTATATGCTGTAGGAGATTTTTTTTAAAGAAAGCCTCACATCTGCATTATGAAAGAGGTTCTCGGACTCAAATGAGTCAGAGACAGGGTTTTCAATATTTTCAATTCTTCCTTCCTATCTGCCTCAAAAATATTAATGTAATTTCATTGGCTTGGTCATTTTTAGTTAAGAAACAAGTAACAGGGCAAATTCTATCCTACTGAAGTAGCTCACATGTCCAAGAACAATGGTTGGCCTACATTTTGTTTTGGTCATACTTGCACTTATATTTGTAATACCATTAATCCAAGGATCTCAGAGGCCTTTGTAAAATTGAGCTAATACTACCAGTTTTTATAGAAAAGAACTGAGGAACAAAAGTGACTTGCCCATGGCACACAGCAAGTCAATGGCAGAGTCATGAATAGATTGCAAGTCTCCTGACTCCTGGTCCCCTGTTGCCCATACACTCTTCCAATACAAATGCTATACTGTACTAATTTAGAAAAATGACAACATATTTAAAAAATACTAATGACTAATAGTCTGTGAAACAACTTAAAGAAAGCTAGGGTAATAATCTGAATAAAACTACTCCCTCTAGTCACACAACTGACAGACTGCTGCAACAAATTTTAAGTACAACGAAGGTTAGTCCAACAGTGCATTAGCTTGAAATAGCATTAAGTATTTTAGTTTGTCCATTATCACACTAACAATTTCCAACATCTGCTTTTGTTTCTAGCCCACACTGTACAACTTAAACCTAGACTGCAACAAAGATTTGTTTTTTAAAATAAAAATTAACAAATCAAGTCAAGAATAAACTTCCTCGCACAGCACCTGACCCTTAAAAAGCAGTCTGAAACAATTTATTTGAATAGCAACAATTGCTAAGAGATGGATAATTAAACCTAACAGGTTATTTTTTTCCTTTACCCAGAGATCTAGACCTAACCTATGGTCCTTGCCAGCACAGGCAGATATTTAAATTGCATCATAGCACAAAAACTTGTAATAATGAACAAGCCTGCATGTTGTGTTTTTCCATGTCTGTTTAATATTTTATAACTTTAATTGTAATTTGTAAGTTTCTCATTAAGGCATTTCCCTGCTAAGTGTTCCCTCCTGGTTACAATAAAAAGGTCTAAAATATCTTATTAATAAATAAAATAACATGGTACAAAAAATGGTACAAAGGGACGTGCATCATTTGAACATAGTAAAGTGACCTGAGCCCAATCATGGATAGTGGTATCCATAGGAGTTCACTCATCTATCTGAGGACAAAATTGGGTCGTAAATGAATGTCACTACTCTACTTTCAAAATGTTTGCAAGGTGCTCTGAATTTTCCATGTAGGGCTCTGTAAATAATTTGAAAACTGTATATAAGGGGAAAGACAGAGTTTTAAAGATTAGGATCTTAGAACCATTACAAACCTCTCTGGCATTGACTATGCTAGGATTTAGAGGTGTGGTGTTAGCCACACAGTAGCTAACACGATAACTAATATTTTCTAAAAGTACAGTGTTGACAAGACATGCTGCCTTTAACACATAGTAAATTAGGTGAGCTAAAGCCTTGGGGGGAGATTAGGCTATAAGGGCTTGTATATACATTAAAGTTATTCTGGAATACAGTAGGATGTGAATTTAAAGTGGAATAGCTATTCCAAAATAACTCAATGTGTGGACATTCTTATTTTAGAATACGTGCCTTTTTTGGGTTTAGTTTAATACAACAAGGCACTCTTATTCCAGAATAAGAACAGCACGCATGTGGGTATTCCTGAATAATTTCATAAGTAGACAAGCCCTAACTCAACCAGTTTAGTATATATTAAAGCGTACACTGACTTCCCTATGCAAAGCTTTCTGAATCTGTTAGTGGTGCATGTTAGCCAACAGGTGTGCATAACACACCTTTAAAAGGCCTATGGCTAATACCTTTTTTCTGACTCTATATGCTCTTAATTTGCTATGAGTGTGTCTACAGTACAGCTTTTGCTCCCATGAGGGCCGTAGCTCTTTGAAAGCAGGCCCACCCAAGCTCCATTTAAACTACTGCGCAACTGGATCTTTCTCAGCCGGTGGCCCTGCGAGAAGATCAGGTCTGGATATGCCCCTGGATCCCATTCTAATTAAAGTCAATGGATTGTGAATTAACTCAAGTTAATCAACATATTTGCAAATGTTCATCTACATACAACAAACATTTGTTTCAAAACACAAAGGTTTGTGGTTTACCCTAGGATTCAGTTAAACTGAAGTTACAACACAAGCAACAGCTGTAGCCTAGACACAGTTTATGTGAAAGCACTTAGAAAAGAATTAATATAGTAAGTTTATATGTATTTGCTGCATTTATAGTATCTGAAATAATTTATCCAAATCTGTCTGTAATTAGTTCACGTAAGTATTTCTAGCAGATATGCCATTTATTTCCAGACTTGGTGTTCTTCTGAGTTTGCAGTGTATGTTCCTGATAAATTTGTGGAATTTGCCATTCTTTGTACACGTTTATATCTAGGGTTGCTCTTTAAAGAAACTACCCTTAGTTTATTGCAGACGTTGCCAAATGTGGATGGGCAGCCTGCAACTCCCCATCATACTATTGTTCTATAATAGGTCACTTTAAAGAAAATACTCATACATAAGAAATGCCAGATATCAGATATTTAGCTATTTTTTACATCACAGTTATTAAATATTTTTACTACATCATCAAACCTTCAAAATACAGGTATACATAATGTTAATAAATTGCCACTGACTATAATGCTTAACAAAAAAAAAAAAAAGTATTTCCCAACTTCAAGTATTGGTGTCATCAATAACATAACAAGAAAAAATTAACTAACACAAATCTCAGCACATACAAAGGCTACATTATTTTGCTTTTCAAAAGAGATGCTACTTGTAGAAACACTCCACCAGTGCTGAAAAATACACTTACCAGAAAACAGTGTATTTAAATTCCTAAGAGAACTATGAGATCATATTTTCACCTGATTGATAGTCTTATAAAAGTAGCTAGCATAATTGACCACAAAACTGAATACCAACCTATTTTCTGGAAGTAGAGTAGTGTTCAGTAACACTCTAGCCTCAATGCCAAAATCTTCAATAGCATTCACAGTTCTCAATACACTCTTTAAGCATTCTCTCCTTTGGACACCAAACAAACTCAGACTCATATCAGTCCTATACTATAAACTGTCTGAATAAAATACATTACCCAGCCTCAAATAGAATTAAGATGGATACTTTGATCAGTTGTGAATTCATTTCATGTTTCTTTTTTTAATTGATTTAATTTACTTTCAATTACATTACATTAATGACCTAGACATCTGTTGGAAAAGTAATATGGCAAAACACTAAATTTCCATTAAGTACTTGAAATGTAATGGGAACAATTTTTAATTATAGAAAGTGGAGAAAGTAAGCAGGGTGCAGCTATTTTAGACTTGATTCTGACCAACAGGAAGGAATTGGTTGCGAATCTCAAGGTGGAAGACAATTTGGGTGAAAGTGATCATGAAATGATAAACTTCATCATTCTAAGGAAAGGAAGGAGTGAGACTTCAAAGTAAGATTAGTGGACTTCAAAAAATCAAACTTTAACAAATTCAGAAAATTGATTGGTAAGGGCCCACAGGAAGAAAATCTAAGGAAAAAAGTCATTCAGGAGAGCTCGCAGTTTCTGAAGGATACAATATTAAAGGCACAACTGCAAACTATCCCAATGCGAAGAAAAAATAGGAAGAAACAGGAACTCTTTAATCACCTGACAATCAAAAAGGAATCATACAAAAACTGGAAACATGGACAAATTGCTAAGGGGGAGTACAAAATGATTAGCGCAAGCACATACCGACAAAACCCAGAAAAGCTAAGGCACAAAATGAGTTACACCAAAAAAGGAATAAAAAAAGCAATAAGAGGTTCTTTAAATACATTAGGAGCAAGACAAAGACAAATCAAGGTCCTCTACTTAGCAGGGAAAGATAACTAATAACTGGCAACATAAAGAGGCTGAGGCACTTAATGCCTATTTTGCTTCAGTCTTCACTAAAAAGGTTAATAGTGACCAAATACTCAACGCAATTAATATTAACAACAAGGGAGAAGAATGCAAGCCACAACAGGGAAAGACTAGGTTAAAGAGTATTTAGATAAATCAGAAGTATTCAAGTCAGCAGAAGTGGCGTAGCATACTGTGGATCTCACACGCCCGGGGGCCAATGATTACCCCTCCCAGACACCCTCCCAAGCACCCCCCGCACAGGGCAGGACCTTCTGGCATCCCCCACCCCCTCGCACTTACCCACTGTGTGGCGCCCACCTCTCCCACTCAGAGCTTCCTGCACCCCCCACCCTCTGCACATCATGGAGGGCCCGGCCAGCACTCCACTCCAGGCCGGCCCCCTTGGCCCCGCCGTCCATATACAACTGGTCAGCAAGGCCTGATGAAATTCATCCTAGAATATTTAAGGGATTAGCTGAAACAATCGCTGAACCATTAGCAATTATCTTACAGAACTCATGGAGAACAAGTGAGGTCTCAGAGACTGAAGAAGGGCAAACACAGTACCTATCTTTAAAAAGGGGAACAAAGAAGACCCAGGAAATTATACACCAGTGAACTAACTTCAAAACTTGGAAAGATACTGGAACAATTTATTAAACAATCAGTCTGTAAGCACCTGGAGGATAATGGGGTTATGAGGAATAGCCAGCATGGATTTGTCAAGAATATACTTTGCCAAATCAAACTAATTTCCTTCTTTGACAGGGTTACGGGCCTAGTGGATGGGGGAAGCAGTAGAAATCATATATTTTTATTTTAGTAAGGCTTTTGACACAGTCCCACATGAAATTCTTACATGCACACTAGGGAAATTTGGTCTAGATTAAATTACTATAAGGTGGTATGCTCCGCAGAGGCGGACGGTTCGTATTTTGGGATCTCGGTGGCGGGAAGGAACAACCGGACAAAGGAATACCCGAACAAGGATTTATTTAGCCACAGTAGTTAGTGTTATCTGAGCAGCAACAACACTTAGCAATCAGTACCGGAGGGCCCATGAGTACTAAGGCTACAGACTGAGGGGTATTACGAGTACGCCCCAATCTACTCAAGCGGGAAAGAAGGCACTTACTAGCACGAGGGTGGGGAGGCCCATTCTCCACCCTACAAGCGAGTTGCAACCAGGGAGCCGACGCACCTGGGGCATCCGCTAATACATCAACGGATCCATGGAGAGCCTCAGGCAGGGCAGCGCCTGGGGGTCCCTATATACCCCTCTTCTCCCTAACTCTAGCAATAAGTTTGCCAGCTACTGATTATGTATATCTCAATGCACTTAAGGATTGGACCTTAACACTTGGTTTCTGTTAGTCTATTGGCTATTAGCTAGGGGCATTCGGGACTTTCCATTCAAAAGCTGTGGTTAATTGTTTATAGTTAAAGTTATCTTTACAGCTGGTCTAAGCAAAAATTTTATTAATCTAAGCAGATTCTATGTTATTTTCATCCTGAGGATATTTCTAGGCCCTGGAGATAGTTCTTTTTATCTTCTTGGGGTTTTCCAGAGGACAAGGCCAGATCTAGCCCTCAGGAGGCCTTAGCATTGCTCATAAAGCCTACTCTGGATTTCAAGGCCTAGTCCTGCCAAGCTAAGCTGTTTTCGCATTACAATAGTCTTGCGCACGCTACATGTGGGTACACAACTGGTTGAAAGACCATACTCAAAGAGTCATTATCAGTGGTTTACTGTCAAACTAGGAGGGTGTATCTAATGGGGAACTGCAGGGGTCAGTACTATTTAATACTTTCATTAATAATTTGGATAATGGAGTGGAGAGTATGCTTTTAAAATCTGCAGGTGACACCAAGCCAGGGGTGGTATGGTGGGAGAGTGTTGCAAACACTTTGGAGGACAGCAAATTAGAATTCAAAGCAACTTTGACACACTAGAGAATTGGTATGAAATCAACAAGATGAAATTCAGTAAAGACAAGTGCGAAGTTCTTCACTTAGGATGGAAAAATCAAAAACACAATTACAAAATGGGGATATTTGGTTAGGTGATAGTACTTCTTAAAAGGGATCTGGGAATTATAATGGATCACAAATTGAATGAGTCAACAATGTGATGTAATTGCAAAAACAGCTAATATCTTTCTGGGGTGTATTAACAGGAGTTTTGGATTTAAGGTATGGCAAGTAATTGTCCCATTTTACTTGGTACTAGAGAGGCCTCAGCTGGTGTACTGTGTTCAATTCTGGGCCTCACGCTTTAGGAAAGATGTGGATAAATTGGAGATAGCCAAGAGAAGAGTAACAAAAATGAAAAAAGCATGATAAGCATGATAAAAAATGATAAGCAAACTTAACCAATGAAGAAAGGTTAAAAAAATAAGCATGTTTAGTCTTGAAAAAAGAAAACTGAGTGGGAACTTGATAGACTTCAACTACGTGAAGGGCAGTTATAAAGAGGACTAAGATCAATCTGCAGCAAGGGAAATTTAGTTTAGATATTAGGGGAAACTTTCTAACTATAAGGGTAGTTAAGTTCTGGAAAAGGCTTCCATAGGAGGTTCTGGAATCCCCACCATTGGAGGCTTTTTAAGAACAAAGTAAACAAACACCTGTAAGGGATGGACTGGGTTTACTTGGTCTTGCCTCATCACAGGGGACTGGACTTGATGACTTCTCAAAATCCCTTCCAGCCCTACATTTCTATGATTCTATGATACATATACACCTACCTCTATTTTCCACCATTGTAATCTATTTGCTAAAGTCCTGGATTGTGAATACTCCTTCCAGAGACTGTGTTTTACCTTTGAAAGAAAGAGTAGATCTAAGGTATTTCTAAAGCACCTATTACCCTGGTATTTTAAAATAGACTAATTTAAGAAACATAAAAATGTATGAAAGTTTAATTTCAGATGCTATTAGTCAACAAATATAAAGCTATGAGGAATCTTATCACTGAACCAACAAAATTTTGAGAAGTTTATAAAGTTTAAAATTTACCTGGACCTTTTAGAATTCTTTTTTTGCTGACCTAAACGTTTGATGCCGCAGCTATTTCATTCTTAGATATGGTCTCCATACCATCATATATTGTAAAGTTGCTAGCTAGGTGCTGTTACAATGTGACACGTCCAAGCAACAAAATAAACATCTTATTTTAAATGCTGGTTATGTCTTATCCATGAGACACCAATATGTAAAATAAAATTTTACTGATGCCAATTACTTCATACACAGAAGTATCCTTCCCTCCTTCTTGTGTGTAACCTTAGCCCTTGTTTAAGAGACTGTAATGACAAGCCAAAATCCTATTTATCCACAGAGAAAATATTGCCAGCTACTGAATGTGGCCCACCTATTGCTCTGCAGCCCTGACCAGCAATAGACATGAGCACCCCCTAAGCCATTCACATGTTCACTGAGACTGCCAACAAAGGAATCAGTTCCATTTATGCCAGTGGTTTCTGAAATGGGGGAATGTGTCCATTGAGATCTGGAATAAGACCACTGAACCATAATTTATACTTTCATATGCATTGACATAAATACACAGATTCAGCAGCATATGATGAATATTCTTGTCCTAATCTATTATGCTATTCAGAATTATCAAAACATTTTTCTAGGAATAAAATCTGACACAGAATATAACACACCAAAACCATAAAAAGGTTAAAATGGTCAAATGGTTGGCAGACTGAGGCAATAGTTTAAATTTGTCTAAAGTTGACAAACTCAGGTGCTTGAAGTTAACCACTAAAGTTTAGGTAACAGAAGGCACTGAAGTTTGAAAGTGTTGGCACAATTTATTAGGATTATTGCTTTTTTCTTCACAATAAATATTTAACCAATATATATTGATTTTGCTTTCCTTCCAGTTCTCAAGTGAAAATTCATTAACTGGAACAGAGTATCTAAAAGAAACAACGTGCACTTTAAACTTCTTGTTAAAAAACTATTGACACAAAGTGGTCGTGTCATCTTGACTGACAGAGAGCAATTTACTATATATTTTTCTAAAGGCTGAAGTTGATATTAGCATTCCGTCCCCTACAAAGGGTCATGAATACATTGTGCTAAACCATCCAAAACAAGAAAAGTTTTTTCTGATCAATTATTAGTCATACTCTGGCCTGAACTTTCTCTTCAAGTAAGGAAAACTATAATCACATCTGATTTAGAATTAATCACTGAATGCAGCCATATACAGAGTTTACAGCCTTCTGATATAGGCTCAATGGATTAGATGCATTTTTTCTAAAATCCAGGCTGTATCTGAAATCAATAGGCCCTATCACTATTTCAACTGGGCACTTCAATTACAAAATAAGTCCACATTATATGTCACACACCAAAATATCACACACACCCTTGAAAGTTATTTAAATGCCCACAACAAAAAATTGGGCTTTGGATTTCACACTAAAGGTCACTAGACTTGGAATATAGCAAGCCATTGAGACAGCCCATAATCAAGGGAAATGGGAGACCTCAAATGAGAGCCTTGCAATCTATCCTAGTGAGTTGAAACCCCAGGAACTAACAACAAGATGAATTTAACTGCTGTATGATATAAGGTGAGACATGGTCTCTTGGAGAACTAGAGGTCCCTGATTATTTGGAATTTATCACCTTGAACAGCACCAAAAGCTGGGTTTTGTGGGTATAAATTGCCATACCTGTATTACAATCTTTCAACTGTGTGTGCAGGTTCTAAGTGCACGAAACATGTAACCACAAATGTGTACCTGTGAATAAACGGTAACAGAAAAAGTAGAGGTCCCACTGAGACAAGACTGAAAATCAGGCTCATAAGCAAAAATGGATTATTTACTGATGCAAAACTATGCTGATATATAATCTCAGAACCATAAAAACCTAGGGTTGGAAGGGACCTCAAGAAGTCATCAAGGCCAGACTCCTGCACTGAGACAGGATCATATAAAAGTGAAAGACTTTGGCTTTAGCTTAATATCATAGAATACCATAAAAAATGAAAGACATTAAGTCATTTGGCCCATTTCCTCACCAGTACCTCATGTTGTCAATACTCTCAAGCACTTAATTTACAGTTCCAAAATATTTTGTCAAGAACAAAATTGGAAGCTTTTCTACACAAAAAACATCATTCCATCACTTCACTATTATATTGCAAAAGACAATGCAAACTCCACAATCTCAAATGCAGGAGTAACAGGGCAGCTTTTGTCTGGACTATTGGGGAACAAAAAAGAGTAGTTGCTCCTTTAAGGGTCTCCCTTCCCTTTGGTTGGGAACGGAGAAAGACATCACCCAAGCTGCTAGGCAGGCCAGAGGTGCTCAGGTAAGTCATTGGCCCCTGTGCACCTTGGGGAAAGTTCTCAAACATTGTCCCCTTACCGTGAAACCCTACTAATGCCTAGCTTACCAGCCCCCACCCTGAGGATTAGTGTAGGACTGGGTTTTTGGGTCTCCTGTGGGCATTGCACTAGTTGCCTTTTTTGGGAGTGGGAAGAAATTTTCCCCTCATCACCAGATTGGCCTCTTTGGGGTAAGCTTTTTCGCCTTCCATACAGCAGCTCAGGGATCTAGGTAGGTAAGTCCGGAGGTAGGGTTCAAGTTGTTGCAATTTAGCAGACGACAGCAGGTATTCTTCCACAAGGGTCCTGGTTCCCTGACAAATCAGAATTGGAAGTGGACAAAGGGGAAGGCATCCTCTAAAGAAAATGGAGAACTGAGCTGGGGCTCCTAATGTCTGGTAAAGCAAGGAAACAAATGCCTTTCCCCAGCCCCTTAACCTTCATATGAGAAGGTGGGGAAGTCCCAGCAACGGGCTGAAATAGAGGGATAGGGGACTGAGAGCCCCTCCACAAGGTGGAAACAACTAAGGAAGGAATCACGACCTGCACTGTACAAATTATTGCTGGAGAGTTCTAAGGTGAGTTAAGTTAATGAAGTTGCAGCTTGTGTCTTGTCTTTCTCCCCATATGTCTGGGACAACGAGGATCTTATTCCTAAGACATGTGGTACTTTCTATCATGTTTATGTTATAGTGAAGCATGTAACTTAAGATAAAGTATTAAAATGAATGGCTTCTGGCAACAAAAGAACTAAATACAATTAGGGTTTAATTTACTTATTTTAAAATGCACACAGCTCATCCCTTAATTACAGAAGACACTAGGAAAGAACCAATAAGACAAGGTCAATGTTTCTACTGTAAAAATCCTTACAATAAGTGTTTAGGTCCTAAAATGTTGGTTTGGGCTGAAACTTGAAATTGAAAATTTCATTCAAGAAAGTATTAATTAAACTTAAAGTGCAAAAAGAGTTTAGAAACCATATCAGAATACTTTGGGTGTTCCTAGGAATCTAAAGTACCTTCAACTATTTTTTGAGGAAAATGTTTATATAACTCAATTTATAGCTATTTATAGAAATTCAGAACATATGGTGATAATTGCATTATTTAATATTTATTCCATGATTTAGTAATTATCACTAACTACTTATTACATATGATTCAGTTATTAGTTTCTGGTTTTCATCATTTAAGCTTGAAAACTGAAATATATCTGCTAATTACCCCTTTACTCTGATACCTATGAATTAAGCACTAAAAACATGTACTAGTGTTGCCATTTCCTACAATTTTATCATGACTTGATATATTTAATGTTTTTCATTAAGTCTTGGCTGCTGAATCAGTTTAATACCTGAGATACGAGCATTTGTTTAAAAAAAAAATTCTAGTCCTCACGTTTGTGAAGAAAAGCTTGAAACTTGAACCATATATCAGAAGGCAAATAAAAAGAACCCAAATGTACTCATTCTTCCTAATACATATTTTGGAGTTGGTGTTCCTGAAATACTGCATTATCAAGGGGATGAAGCTGATGGTTCAAGAGGTGCTTTCTGCTCTCTTATTTCTTTTACTCTTAAAGTAAATAAAAACTAAAAACTGGGATATTTTATGGCACTTTTTAGGTGTGTTAAATACTCAAGATAAACAGGTACCTTTTGCCAAAATGTGTTTTGGGGCTGTTACTGCCAGCTTCTGATTCAGAGACATGAATATTTCTCAGAATGGAGGATTTTATTTCCAGTAACATATTGTTCACAAAGAGGTTGTTATGAAACACTGAACTAGTGTCATTGTTACTTTCCTTGGGCGAAATAATCATTTTGGAGGGTTTACACTCATTTGACTTCTCGCTTCACTGCAGAGTTCTTTCCACTGAATATTCATTCCACTGGGCTGTTGGCTTCTGGTAAGCACAAAGTAAATTCTACTTGATAGAACACTATCTTGAACAAACATTTTGCACTTATTTAAAACACAAAGTTTTGATTGATGGAATGAGAAAGTGGGACATTTCAGGTGTCCTGGAAGACATTCCTGAGATATCAATATATCATATGAAAATTGGGGACATATGGACACTTCAATTACTCTGATTATACAACCTCCACCACTTTTGATAAATGCACATCTCAGCCATAAGATGAAATTTTAACCCACTTAGTTTCAGTCTTATGTATTATTGCACCATATAAACTGCTTGATGTGTTCATTATAACCTTGTAATTCGCTACTTATCCATTTTTCTTCTCATTTGTCCATACTATGCATATACAGTTTGTAAAGCAATCTCTAAACAAAAATAACATTAAGTTGTTAATGCACTTGTTTTTATCTGCATTGTCCATAGAAGTGTACAACATTGATATCAAACTGTTCCTACCACATCTGAACATGATTTAAGAAAAAAATCTTCACAAATGTACTCAAGTGTAACCAACAAACCATGCATTTCAGTGAAATATGTAACACAAGGTGAATTGATGCAAACAAAGTAATTATGACAATATGAAAACTGAACAAGTTTACTGGTATTTTAAATATCACCTTCAAAGAAATTACAGCTTCACTGAAACAGAGATTTCTCCACCAGGGCACCCACTTGAGGAAAGATGTAATAAACATTCTTTCCTCTGTCATGTTATAGAAACAGGACAATGCAGTTCTTTATGAGGTATAGTAAGCAAGAAAAAGACAAATTAGAGCTTCTTCAGACAGTCCACCAGCTGTGGCAAGTGATCAGTCAATTTAATATATACCTATTGACATTCCTAATAATCAGCTGTTAAAAAATCCAGAATACAATGTAATTAATAGGGATGCTGAAGTTCATTTAAATGAAGCTTTACCCTTAAAACAAAACAAAAAAAAACCCCATCCTTGTTGCTGAGGCTACATTTACACTGACGGCAGCAAAATCGCCACCGCCAGATTGATCTTTCAGGATCGATTGAGCGGTCAGTGAGACCTGCTCAATCGATCAGGAAGTCGACTGAGTAAGTCCACCCCCTCCAGTAGCGTAACGCTGAGTCGACGGGAATGCTGTTCTTATTGGCTCAGCGCTGTGTGAACAGCGCGCAGAAGGGAAGCTGAGCAGTTGATGTCAGTTACGCAAACTGCTCTGCGTAGTTTGCGTAACTCCCATCGACTGCTGCTGAATCGCACAGTCAGTGTGAACCAGCCCTGAGTTTGAAAGTAAATAATTTATTCTAGATAAATTGGTTCTGTTATAAGTGCTATGAAACTTTTTGATTAGTGAATATTCCATACACTGCAGTTGTGAATTTAAACAGCTAGGTCATATCCAGCAATGGCAATGAACATAAATTTACTAAAAGGGACAGAAAAAGACTTGAAAATACTTTTCAAATTAAAAATACTCCTGTGATTTTACTCATCTGAAACATCAGCTAGGATAGTGAAGGAGTTGCAAAATAAAGCAAGCTCTCAAACGCTTCACACTTCATCTTTGGGGAACGCTAGAGAAACATATACAGTATATAAGAACATAAGAATGGCCATACTCAGTCAGACCAATGGTCCATCTAACCCAGTACCCTGTCTTCTAACATGGATAGTGCCAGAATGAACACAACAGGGTAATTTCAAGGAATCCATCCCCTGTCATGCAGTCAGAAGCTTAGGGACACCCGGAGCATGAGTTTGCATCCCTGACCATCTTGGCTAATACCCATTGATGGTCCTCCATTAACTTATCTAATTCTTTTTTGAACCCAGTTATACTTTTGGCCTTCACAACATTCCCTGGCAACAAGTTTCACAGGTTGATTGTGTGTTTTGCAAAGAAGTACTTCCCTATGTTTGTTTTAAACCTGCTAATTTCATTGGATGACCCTTTGTTCTTGTGTTATGTAAAGGGGCAAATAATATGCCCTCATTTACTTTCTCCACACCTCATAATTTTTATAGACCTCTATCATACCCCCTCAGTCATCTCTTTCCTAAGCTAAAGAGTCTCTATCATTTTAAATTCTCTTCACATGTATGCTGTGCCATACTCTTAATAATTTCTGTTGCCCTTCTCTGTACTTTCTCCAATTTGAATATATCTTTTTTGAGATGGGGCAACAGGAATGCATGCAGTAATCAAGGTGTGTCCATTCCTTGTTCTATTCCCGTTCAAACTGTGTCTAATTTACCTTCTTCCACATCTTGACTACATTTCTTAGTGCTGTCTGCTTTTCTTTCTTCACTTTGAGAAGTGAATACAAATACCTCTTGGAGATCTAAATATTCATGATGGTGTTGCATTTACACTTTTTAAAGGATATTTTTGCACTTCTTCATTCTGTGCACTTGAGAACTAAGATCATTAAAAAATCCCAGTCAGAAGCAGAGAAGGAAATGAAGTTGCTTTTTAAGAAGTCTCTGTCAAATGATCGTTAGCTAAAATATAAAAAAAAAAAAAAGTATGTATTTTTCTAACATTAATTAATACAATTATTTAACACTTCAGTGTATGTGATGGAGACAATGCCCCTGCCGAATGGAGCTTACATTCTGATCCTACAAACCCTGTAGGTACAGAATTACTGCACACTGTGGTCAATGGGTGAGCTACGGATGGAAAGCTCACAGGATCAGGCCATAAATCAGGCATGGGCACACAGGGACAAAATACAGGTGAAAGACTCAATCCTGAAGCAGTGCAGAAATATGTTTTAAATACACAATGGAGGAGGCTGTTCCAGGTATAAGCAGATGAAAAGAAGAAAGCACAATGATCAACCAAACACTGTCTTTTAGAGTTCCGTAAGGGAGTAGTCAGAAGACATCAGCTGCAGAGCACAACAATTTCTATTGGTTCTTCAAAACTCAACCTTTTTGAGCACCATCTACTGTCACCTTAGCAACTATTTAATCTATTAACTAGTTGCATATATACAGACAGTCCACTTGTATAACAAATAGCCATTCTTATTTAGTATAGGGTGACAGAGATGGTCTTTAGAGTCCAAGTCCATGGCCAGATTTATGTGAAATCTAGAAATAGCCTATTTAGATCTGAGCTTTCCTTTCTTATGAATCAAGTGTTCTAGTCCTTTTCTTATGAAAAGGAAATGGATTATTAGGTTGGTAGTCATTCCATTCTGAAGGACTTCAAACCATTTTTGCATCCTTTGGTGGGCAGCAAGTCTCAGGCTGCCACTGATACCACAAGGGCTGCCTCAGTCTCTCCTCCAGCTGGATGCCTGAAAATGAATTAGTTCGCTTCTGAGCAGCCAGTTTGACTTTTGGCCACAGGACTGGCAGTGAAAGACTGGCAGTGGAAGACGCAATGCAGCCAAGTCAATTAAAGAGAATTGAGGGAGGCAACCTAGTGATGAAGGATGTGGAGAAAGCTGAGGTACTCAATGCCTTTTTTGCCTCTGTCTTCACAGACAAGATCAGCTCCCAGACTGCTGTACTGGGTGGCACAGAATGGGAAGGAGGCGAACATCCCAGTGCTGAAGAAACAGGTCCAAGACTATTTAGAAGGATTAGACATACACAAGTCCATGGGGCCAGATGCAATGCACCCGAGGGTGCTGAGGGAGTTGGCTGAGGTGATTTCAGAGCCATTGGCTATTATCTTTGAAAGCTCGTGGCAACAGAGGGAGGTCCCTGAGGACTGGAAAAAAGCAAATATAGTGCCCATCTTCAAAAAAGGGAGGAAAGAGGATCCAGGGAACTACAGACCGGTCAGCCTCACTTCAATCCCTGGAAAAATCATGGAGCATGTCCTTAAGGAATTCATTTTAAGGCACTTGGAAGAGAGGAAGGTGATCAGGAACAGTCAACACGGATTCACCAAGGGAAAGTCATGCCTGACCAACCTGATTGCTTTCTATGAAGAGGTGACTGGCTCTGTGGATGTAGGGAAGGCGGTGGATGTGATATACCTTGACTTTAGCAAAGCTTTTGATACTGTCTCTCACAGTATTATCAGCAAGTTAAAGAAGTATGGGTTGGATGAATGGACTATAAAATGGATAAAGAACTGGCTAGAGCATAGGCCTCAACGAGTAGTGATCAATGGCTCCATGTCTGGCTGGCAACCGGTCACAAGCGGAGTTCCCCAGGGGTCAGTCCTGGGGCCGGTTTTGTTCAACATCTTTATTAATGATCTGGAGGATGGGGTAGATTGCACCCTCAGCAAGTTTGCGGACGACACTAAGCTGGGGGGAGTGGTAGATACCCTGGAGGGTAGGGATAGGATACAGAGTGACCTAAACAAACTGGAGGATTGGGCCAAAAGAAATCTAATGAGGTTCAACAAGGACAAGTGCAGAGTCCTCCACTTAGGAAGGAAGAATCCCATGCACAGCTATAGACTGGGGACCGACGAGCTGGGCAGCAGCTCTGCAGAAAAGGACCTGGGGGTAACAGTGGATAAAAAGCTGGATATGAATCAGCAGTGTGCCCTGGTTGTCAAGAGGGCTAATGGCATGTTGGGCTGCATTAGTAGGAGCATTGCCAGCAGGTCACGGGAAGTGATTATTCCCCTCTATTCGGCATTGGTGAGGCCGCATTTAGAGTATTGTGTCCAGTTTTGGGCCCCCCACTACAAAAAGGATGTGGACAAGTTGGAGAGAATACAGCGGAGGGCAACAAAAATGATTAGGGGGCTGGAGCACAGGACTTATGAGGAGAGGCTAAGGGAACTAGGCTTGTTTAGTCTGCAAAAGAGAAGAATGAAGGGGGATTTGATAGCGGCCTTTAACTACCTGAAAGAGGGTTCCAGGGAGGATGAAGCTAGGCTGTTCTCAGTGGTGGCAGATGACAGAACAAGGAGCAACGGTCTCAAGTTGCAGTTGGGGAGGTCTAGGTTGGACATTAGGAAAAAGTTTTTCACTAGGAGGGTGGTGAAGCACTGGAATGGGCTACCTAGAGAGGTGGTGGAATCTCCATCTTTAAAGGTTTTTAAGCTGAGGCTTGACAAAGCCCTGGCTGGGATGATATAGCTGAAGTTAGTCCTGCTTTCAGCAGGGGGTTAGACTAGATGACCTCCTGAGGTCCCTTCCAACTCTAATATTCTATGATTCTATGAAACATGGGACTGAAAGAGAAGGGTTCCCACATTCTAGTACAGGCTATGATGTTGACTTTCTCTGTGCCATTAGTGAAGTCTTATCACCTCATTACACATTTTTCTTCCTCTGCAAGATAAGAAACCAGCTTTGGGTGTAATACTGCTATTCTGGTAACATCTACTTTTTATGTCTTTAGAAAGTGCCTTCATCACAGAAAATTAAAATATTGGTTATCTACTATTTCAGTATATTACAACATTCCATTTCCATATAATTACACCATTTGACCTTATATCTAGTTGTGGCTTTCCCAAACATCATTAATCAATCCCTTTTTAATCTTCATCACTTCAGTATGGTATCATGAACCACCCGCAAAAAAAAAAAAAAATCAGTCAAACTTCTGATCTTGCATTCTATACACACAGATAAAACAAAATCCATGCAAGGATCTGATCTTTCAGTCTATACATTCAATTAACATTTACATTAACAGGTGAACTACTGACCTAATTATAGTCAATAGGAGATTTGACACTGATTACAATGGGGCCAGGTTTTCACCCTTGTTCTGGAATACAGATCTGACGTAATTTAGGACTTGTGTTTCATAAACTCAGTCTGGCTACATTTGATGACTATTTTTCAGTCCCCAAAAGCAGCACAGCTGCCCAAGAATCCATTTTAGGCCTACTTTTATTTATTTAACATTTATGCTTCATGATGAGAGTCTTCATGTTTTTATACAAACAGCAGCATACTATTTGTTTGATACTGGTTATGCTTATTTTGACAAAACAATGAAAACAGAATTTCTAATAATTGCTTTCGTATGTTGACTTTTAAAACTGTGCTCTAATAATTTTTTTTCACTTTTAGATCACTATGGATTCTAAACCTGGAGTGAATAATATTGTGTGCAATCAATTCCTATTTATGAGAACTCATAGCATCAGCTTATATTAACTATGTTAAAATTTCTTGTGGTGGTTTTGTAACATATGGGTTAGATTTATTGGCTGAACAGCTGTAGATGGTATATTTTAACTACATGTGTTTAATTATTTGGGTGGTGGGAGGTACAAGGGAGGGCAGGTGTAACAGGGGTTGCACTCACAGCTCTTGTGCCTTCTGCTGGTTAGTCTGCGGAATGAGCTCTGCAGGTCCCAGCACCCCTACGCCATTGTGTCTTGCCAGGGGTGTACTAAGGGACGTTGGGGGAGCCATGCCCCCGGGCACTGACTGGGGGGAGTGGGCGTCGGCTGGGCCCTCCTTGAAGGAGTCGCCCCTCCGCTGTCATAGGTGGCCAGGGACCGCAAGGCTTTAACATCCCTGCCAGGCTGCCGAGGGCTCTCACTGTGGGGGGAGCAAACATCCTCTCAACCCCTCTGCCCCTGCACTGGGCGCAGGTGCACCATTTTGAGGGAGGAGAGGCTTTTGCCTCACCCTGATTTTCCTAACAGCTTGGAGCAAGGTTGCTTGCTCAGCTCCTCTTCTCCCCTCCCCTTCCCTCACTGGCCAGGACTCAGAGCAATGATGTTACTTGTTCCTCTTCCCCCTCCCCTCACTGGCCTAGTCTTTGCTCAGCCAATAAGAATGCAGCATGTGGCAGAGCCAATAGTAGGACTGGGAGGCTCTGCAGCAGTTTTTCAATCTTGAAGCAAACAGGCTCAGCTGGGAGAAAGCAAGGCAAACTCTCAACAGGCTCTGTGCTTAGTCTCTGAAGATGCTGCAGACTTCATCATGATTCAGGGGATGATTATCCTCACAGACAGCCCAGCCAATGAGGGGGATGCAAATGCAAGCATTGGCCCCTGGGTGCCGGAGACCCACAGTACTCCACTGTGTCTCATCTGCCGTGAGCTCCGCCTTAGGATCCACGTCTCTCCCCAGCCTGCAGCGTCCACTTCAGACACAGCCCTCTGGCTGTGCTACAATCTGAGCTCTCCCCACTTCTGGGGGATTCTGCAGTCCCAGTCTAGCCACTTCCTCCACTGGCAGCTGCAGTCCACTGTCTGGCCCTTATGTCAGGGCTCTCAGCTGCTCCTTCTCCAGAGCCAGCCACTGCTCTGTCCAAGGTGCTGACCTCTCATCCTGCAGTGCAGCCAGCCTTCCCTATCAGAGCTCCTAGGAGTGACTGCCCCTTCTGCTCCTCTGGCTGCCTATATAGGGTCTCCTCGGCCCTGATTGGCTTCTCCTAGTGCAGACTCCCTAGGGCTTTATTAACCCTTTCCAGATTAGTGTGGTGCAGCTGCCCCACCACAGAAGGCTATATGAAAACTACAGGAAACCGTGAATCAGATTTTTTTTTAAATATGTTGGGTTTTTAATTGGTATTAAGCATAAATGTTTTTCATTTATAAAAATTAACAGACTAACAGACTAAAATCAGTTATAGAATTCTGAAACCAGACAGAATTTGGGAAAAAAATCCACAAAGGCTTTAAACATAATAAATTTCACTTTATCTGAGGACTGAAAACCCCTTTTCTAAAGGCTCACGCTCTCTGTAGATGACCACAGCAAAGCACTGAATTCAGAATGAGACAATTCCTTTGACAGACTGAGCTCTGAACTATACCTTAAAGACACATTAAAAAGCTCACACCCTTCTTCAGGGACATTTTTTTCTTCATTTTCCAGTAAATCTTTCAGTCCAATTGAATCTCCTCCTATCCCTCCCCAAAAATACTTTCTCTAAACCAAGCAACAATAAATAAGCCTTCCAAGACTTGACTGGGGAGAGCTATGGAGAAACTCAAAGGTAAGGGTGGAGAATCTGTGAAGGGAAGAGAAAATAGCTGATTAACGAGTCTGGGCAGTGGCATTGGAACAATTTTTATAGTGGAGGTGCTGAAAGCCATTGAACAAAACTGTAAACCCTGTATATAATGGAAGCCACTTCAAACCAGGGGGTTCTAGCACTTCTGAGCCGGGGGAGAGCAGAGAATGTATCAAATTGTGGGTAAATGGATAAACTAGAGGTCTAAAGATGTATTGGGAATGCTGCTGGACAAATAGATGGGGGAAGGGAAGGAGAGACATATGGGTAAATGGCTGGGGGAAGATAATGGGTTGGTGATATTGAGGACAGTTAAAGACTTGGTTGCAGAGAGAGACTTGATGGAGCTATGGCAGGAAGCATATGAAAATTGAGAAGCCAAGTGAGAAAAGATTATGGAGAACTATGGACAGAATATGAAGAAAGGGTAAATCCAAGAAAACAAAATGTGGAAGATAAACAGGGGGATAGAGTGAGAAGAGTAGAACTGGGGACTGTGAAAAAAGAACAGAAGGCAAGGCAAGAGATAAGCTAATATAGAAGGGGTGAGGAATGAGACCTGCAGAGAGACAAAGGTAGTAATACGATGAGGGAAATGGCAGCGAGGGATTTAAGGGGAAGCATGGGAGGTGGGGAAAATGGTGTGTGACCAAAACTGATCTTGGGGGGAAAAAGAGAAGCAGAATTAAGATAAAGGAAGAACAGAAATCAAAGGGGCACAATGAGTTATAGAACTTTGTTTCTATTCTTTGTCAAAGTTTGTTGGAAAAGTATATAATAATTAAATGTATACAGAGGAAGGGGTCTTTTGGAGATCTGATTTCAGCAGGGAGGTGTGCACAGCAGTCTAGTGTACCTTCAGTATGTATAGAGAGGAGCATGCATTTGTTTTTTTTAAAAAAACCCTCATAATATGTAAAACTAATGTTCACACTTTGGTTTTGAATGGGATTTGTGTGTGAGAGAATGATGTGAGTGGTTTTGTTGAACATTTGTTGGTGTTTCAATAGAATATAATTTGCCACTGGTATATTATTATAGAATTCTAAATTAATGGTGGGTAGAATTCCTTCTTTTGTTATGGTCTAAAATCCTATGTGTAGGGAGAGGCTCCCCTGGCCCTTTACTTAAATTTTTATTGCCTCCCCTGTATTTCTTTGGCTAGATATGGACCTGCCTATAATCAATGAAAAATCATTCCTTGCAATTTTCCCACTACCAACTTTAACCAGAAAGAGTAAAATTATTTCCTTAAAAACCAGGCTTAATGAGAAAATGTTAGCAACTACAGCTCTTAGTCATTTTAATACCTATTCAATTCCTTCACTATATGTCTAATTAAAGTCTTTGTCTCCAGAAAGGCTTAGGAGATTAAGACTTTAAACTGGGGGGTTCACATCATCATCAAGATGTGTTCTAAGCATGACAAAATAGATACAAAATTTCCAGGCTTCCAATTAGCATCATACACACTAGACTATCTGAAACGTGCTACAACATTTTATAGTGTTTTTATTCCACATACAGTCAGTATTTGGCATAGATGGCCCTTCCCATTAAAAGCAGACTACGTTTTTAGAAATGTGTATCTAATAGATATGTAAAGCTGTGTAAAATATTCTATTTTGCTGTTTATTTTAATAATTCTGAGGAACTGTACATGACAGAAGCCTGGATAAATATAAAATCCCTTGCAGGCTTATATTTTGGTTATTTTTAAATGCTAGCACATGCATTTGGGGACTGCATCAGCTGGCCACGCCGGTGTCCAAAATTGAAACACTAACTAGATGATGAGGGTAAAAGACTTGCAAGCTTCTTCACATAGGAGTCAACTATTATGCAGTCAAAGAAGCAGTGGTCAGTGTGGAGTCAATTCAGAAAGAGAACACAAAACATCTAGTCCATAACCTGGGCCTTCCATCTCCCTCAGAGTGGTCTCTCCCTCATAATGAATGTACACATAATTTGGAGTGGGCCCAGCTTTCTTCCAGTGACGCCACATTGCTATGCCTTGGTGCCTAGCTGTAGGTTACTTCCAGCCTGTAGAGAGAGAGAGGTTTCCTCTTCATTTGTGGCAGCCTCCATTATGCCTGCCTCTTCCCTTTTATTTCCTTGTGTTTTCATTGCAGCTGGAGAGCCCCTGTGCCGGTTTGAGAACTGTTGCAAGTGCTGTGGGGCAAGGCTGATTTAATTATCTGCACCCCCACTTTCGCCTACCATCAGGTTTTATAAACCCCATCACACCACTGCATTTTTATATGATTGCAAGGGACTTTACTCGAACTAATAGAGGTCAGTTACTCCAGCAATCAATGGCGATAGACAGCTGTGTCAAACCATTTAAATTAGAACATTCCTCCTGGATTGATCCTTTTCCCCATGTTGTTCAGTGTACAAATGAAGCTTATCATCAAGCTCATCTGCAGCAGGAGTAGACTATCATCTGTAATAAAACTTTAAGAGAACTATAATAGCATGTACCTTGCAAAAGCAAACAATCTCTCACACTAGTCAGATATCAGGGGGATTCAGGGAATGTGTTGTCTGCCTACAGACTGGTTAGTTAAATCTAAGCTACCTTACTTGTGATCTTTGAGATGGGAGAGTCTGCCACGAAGGGCAAAGCAGCTTTTGATTAACAAACCTCTTCCTGTTTGCAGATAGGGAAGTACCCAATTATTTTCTTCTGCTCTGGTCTCAAAAATATAGATTGATGGTTAGAAGGCTTCTTCATTTCCAAAATTAGTACAGTTAGTTTTATCCATATGCTCAGACTTAGAGCTAAAGACCTTCCTACAAGTCCTTGCAGTAAGTACCCTCTTTTCTCTCAGATTTACTTTTCAACAGGGTACAAAGAATTATGCATCCTCCTCCCCTCAACCAATGCATTGCTAAGAAGTCCAAGTAACACCTTCTGAAAGAGGGCTCAGTTAACATGTAACTGAGAAATTTGCAGTGGGGGCAATGAATATTGCAATTCTTGAAGTTAACAGATTTGTCAAAATATTGTATTTGACACTTTCTAAATACATTGCAGATACTGAAAAGATTAATGGCCTAATTGTGCCAAGACTTATGCATGCATTGCAGCTATAGCTAAGTCAGTCCCAGGATATTAGAGACAAGTTGGGTGAGGTAATATCTTTTGCTGCACCACCCAATAAAAGATATTATTTCTCCCACCTTGTTTCCCTAAGGCTTACTCATGTGAATAATTCACTGAAGTCAACAGGACCACTGACATTCTTTTTACTAGTGAAATCTCAGAACCAGAAAAACAGTTTTGCCTGCTTCTATCTGATTCTTGTTATAGCTTCACCTGTGCTGCTAGTCATTCTTGTTTTTAAGTTTTCATGCAGAAGACCAGGCAGCAGACAATTAAGACATTTTCAGCACTCAATCTGCTTTCCAGAGGACTAAACAAAGGCTCATAACAAAAACAAATTCAAATGTAAAAATATACTTCCATGAATACAAAATAAGAGATGTTTTTGAAGGTGAGGCGCTTTCTTGTTCAAATATTTCCAGTGACTTCCTTTTCTCCTTATCCACCATGTTGGCAGTATTCCAAGCACCAAGCAGGATGCTAGAGCATCAAATGGGTCACTTATAGCATGCCCTTAGAAAGCATCAGAAGACAGTTGTACTGTAAGTGTCTTTCCTTTCTGGTTTTATTTTAAATATAAAAGGGAAAAAATACCTTCTCTCTATGTAAATAATCCATCCTATTCTTTTGCTGTGGGTGTTTTGTGTTAAGCACTTTGGAAAAAAAATACTAGAGCTGCAATGATCTTATGCTCTATTAAATCCCAGAGACATTTCTTTTATAGTATTTCTCATAAATTTTAGATTTCCTTCCATTTTCTTCTTGTTTATCTCCAATGATTCTTCTCCAATAGACAACTTCTTATGCATAAATTCACATTGTCCCAAGATTTTCTTCATAAAAATCAGAATGAGAAGCTTTTTTAAAAATAATGAAAGTTTAAATTCTGAATGTCCAGACGCAAAATATATAGGGCCCTGTCCATAACTTCCCATTCTTAAGTGTGTACAGAAAGTATGCAAGGTGGAAAGAAGCTTTGAAATGGCCTCAATGAGAATTCTCCAAGGGGGGTACCAGTTAGTAAACTTTATATGTTATATATTAGTGATTTGTCTTGGGTTTTCTTTATTTAATGTAGAGAGGAAAGGATTTCAGAGGAGAGAATGAGTGAATAGAAAATGGAAGACTGGATGGACCATCCTTATATACTTCTGAAAATCCATACCATGTATATATTTAAAAGACAGAAAAACTCCCACTGCCAGTCACTATAAAAAAAAAAAAAAAAAAAAAGTTATATTTCACAATTATGAAGCAGCCTGGGGGACCATCATTCATGGATGCAAGGTCAGGGCAATGAAGTGATTTTTTAGGGGTAAAAAAAACTCCAAAACAATTCGAACAGCATTTTAACCAAGTGTATGCAGTGCATAATAATAAGACAGTGTATGCAAATTAACTCAGGGTAACAAACTGAGCTGCACAATCTCTTCAGCCAAAGATTAGCTGCTCATAAGTGAATTGAAATAGTTATAAGTAGAACATGGCCTCCTATTTTACCTTTGTGGTCCTCTAAGAAACTCATTCTGAAGCATAAACGTAAAGACAGACGGATGAAGAGGTTATAGATGATTATAATGCAAATATTTATTTCACTTAAGATCCTACAATATCCTTCAAATCCATAACATCAACACAGAAAGGCTATGAATATAGCTAGACATCTCAGGATACTGATTACGTAAACCACTGGAGCTGTGCTCTTTTAATTACCATGCACCTTTTCTTCCACACTTCACTCATAAAAACTATCACTTAATTCAATGGGAATTTTGTCCAAAAAAGAACTACAGAATTAGACTGTATACAACCTTTTAACACAGTCACTGATGCACACCCTATCAGCAACAGCTCTGAGTACACATGTAATACATTCTACATACAGAACTAAAAAAGATATTTCCCCAAGGATCTCAAGTAATATAAATCTGTAAAGAAATAGATATATGACATATGATATTCCAGTATCTAGGAAACTGGACCAGAACTTAAGAGGCCTAGGTTTTAGTCTCAGCTCTGCCACTAACCTGCTGTGTGACCTTGGGCAAGTCATTTCATCTCTCAGTCTTCTCTCTCTCTAAAATGGTGATATTGGTAGCTTCCTTTGTAAAACACCTTGATTTACTACCATGAATTACAATAAGCTCTTATTTCATCCCAGCTCTCAAAGCATCTGTATAACTATAAATCAGAATCTTTATAACAAATTATGTATTACTATGTTATACATCTATTTATTTATTATGTTATACTCATACATCTTATAAAATTCTAACTTAGTCGAATGAACTCAGGAAAGGGTCCTGAGCATCAGTGTAGACAATTCAGTGAAGATCTCTGTTCAATGTGTTGATGTGGTCAAAAAAAGCAAATAAAAAGGAATGGGGATGGAGAATAATACAGAGAATATTATAATGCCTTTATATAAATCCATGGTCCATATCGAGTGGGGCCCCACAGGGATCAGTTCTGGGTCCGGTTCTGTTCAATATCTTCATCAGTGATTTAGATAATGGCATAGAGAGTACACTTATAAAGTTCGCATAAGATACCAAGCTGGGAGGGGTTGTAAGTACATTGGACAACAAGATTAAAATTCAAAATGATCTGGACAAAATGGAGAAATGATCTAAAGTAAATAGGACGAATTTCAGGAAGGACAAATGCAGAGTACTGCACTTAGGAAGGAACAATCAGTTGCACACATACAAAATGGGAAGTGACTGCCTAGGAAAGAGTACTGTGGAAAGGGATCTGTGGGTCATAGTGGATCATAAGCTAAATATGAGCCAACAGTGTAACATTGTTGCAAAAAAAGCAAACATCATTCTGGGATGTATTAGCAGTAGTGCTGAAAGCAAGACATGAGAAGTAATTCTTCCACTCTACTCTGCACTGATTAGGCCTCAACTAGAGTATTGTGTCCAATTCTGGGTGCCACATTTCAGCAAAGATGTGGACAAATTAGAAAGTCCAAAGAAGAGCAACAAAAACTATTAAAGGTTTATAAAACATGACCTATGAGGGAAGATTGAAAAATCTGAATTTGTTTAGTTTTGAGAAGAAAAGACTGAAGGGGGACATAACAGTTTTCAAATACATAAAAGGTTGTTACAAGAAAGAGGGAGAAAAATTGTCCTCCTTACCCTCTGAGGATTGGACAAGAAGCAAATTGGCTTAAATTGCAGCAAGGGTAGTTTAAGATGGACATTAGGAAAAATTTCCTAACTGTCAGGATAGTTAA
Source organism: Emydura macquarii macquarii (assembly GCF_026122565.2). Lineage (NCBI taxonomy): Eukaryota > Metazoa > Chordata > Testudines > Chelidae > Emydura > Emydura macquarii. The sequence goes on along the minus strand of NW_027131105.1, from coordinate 780,180 downwards.
GCACTGGAATAAATTGCCTAGGGAGGCTGTGGAATCTCCATCATTGGAAATTTTTAAAAGCAAGATGGACAGATACCCATCAGGGATGGTCTAGATCAGTGTTTCTTAACCTGGGGGTTTAGAGGGGTCGCAAGTGCAGAGCTGGTATTGGGGGTGGCAAGAAAGGCAATTGCCTGGAGCCACAGGGGCGCCATGAAACTAAGTTACATGCCTCAGCCCCGTGGGGGTGGGACTCAGGCTTCAGGGGTACAGTAGTTTGGAAAGGTTAAGAACCATTGGTCTAGATAATGCTTGGTCTTGCCATAAGTGCAGGGGACTGGACAAGATGACTTCACAAGGTTCCTTCCAGTCCTATAATTCTATGGTGGTGCCTCATCTGGATGCTGTGTGCAGTAAAGGTCACCCCATCTCAAAGTTATTACAGAAAGACATACGAAGGGAATATAGGAATCGTATTTGCCTTTATGAGGTTCTTACACCTTCCTCTGCAGCATCTGGTTCTGGCCATTGTGGGAAACTGGACACAATTAGATTAATCCCCAATCTAATCCACTCTGACAATTCCTATGTATCTATAAAAGCTATAAGCCAAATATAGTCACACACGTTCAAGCTATAAAATAAGGACAGTGTAACTCAACAAGTTAAAAGCGGCTTTCCAAGCTGTTTTCTCATATTAAACTGATCTGTATTTATATACCAGCCTAAAATTCAGGATAAACACCAAACAACTGAACTTATTTCTCAAATGGCTACTTGTCTCTCAGGTTAGTATTTATAATTTATATCCTGTTTTTCTTCCTGCTAGTCAAAGTACGTGGCAGTTCAACAAATAACTACATGGATTTCCATAATTCTAAAAGCTATAAAGCTATTAATACTTATTTACTTTTGAAATGTATATATTTACATTTAGGCAGTTGTTTAAAAGGCTTTAATTGGGGCAGGGGGAAGCTAGTCCAAATAGATTTTTTTTTTAAAACACCACCAAACTGACTAAACTGTTCTTTCCAGAACTCCCACATATCGGTTTTACAGGATTTATCAGAAAGGCAGAGTGAAATAAGCAGGCATGAATAGAATTAGGCACACTTGTGAACACATCTACTCTCCTAACAGGGTGGCGCAAGCTGTCGTACCCCACATACATGTACAAAACAGAGTTTATCAGCACTAGAAAGGCGTGGTAAAGACAGATTCAGTTAACTGTGATTACGGTATAAACCTGCTGAGATTACAATGCCTGTACATTAACCTGGACAACCTCAACATTACAAATACACAGTCTGATGCCGCGAGGCATGGAAAGGCATCACCAGAGACAAGCAATTTAGGGTTATTTGATTTTTAAAATCGGGATTTGTACACTGTGGAAATACTTTATTTTTCTTTAAACCTAATAAAAAAGGAAAGGATTCCCCATTTATTACTTCAGACTACAAGACTGTGCTGTGTCCATGGAAGCTTAAGTATCTGCTCTGACTGGGCATACTGGTTTTCTTCTACCCAACATCAAAACCAACGATTTTTTGCCTAACCTTTAAAGCATCGTAATTCAAAGTTTGTCACTTATTTAGGATACTGTTTTTATTACTCTAATCTTAATGCATTTATTTTTAAAATTTGGTTTCAAATATGGTATCAAGATTGGATTTTTATTTACTATTTAACCATTAAACTACTTGTGATTTTTCCTCCATTCAAACATAAAACATCTTGTAAATTTGTTTTGAAATATGATCCCAAGTAAATAAAAATGTTGTTTGGTTTAAAATAAACATACTTAGAAACCATTAATAAAACAATTTCTACACATTATAAAAACTTTGCCTTATTGATTTTAGTTTGCGTTATTAATAAGCAGTGCTCAGAAACAGTATATTGTAATTGAGATACTCAACGAGCTACAACAAATCAAGTCTTTACATATACATTACAGGAGGAAGTTAATGAATAAACAGAAGGAACAAACACATGGCCTGTCTTGGCTGCATGATATATCATGGCATGTATCATCCTCATGTATGGTGGTTTGGCATGAATTAGTGATAAAGAGTTATCAGAGATTTATGAACTCTACTGCTGGTAATAGTTAGACATAAGAAATAATAGGTCAGCATACCACTTTCTCAATCTTACTTTTTTATTATAATTAAACTAGAAGCAGAATAGCCAGACACAACAAGAAGAACTAAAAAAGTTAACTATTAAACCCTAATTACATCATTCCATAGTGGTGGGCAAAATGTTTAGGCTGGCTATCAGTATTCTTAGTAATTAATAAAGAAGCCATACAAATTTTAGACATTGCGGCATAATTGCGTAGACTTGCATGAAAACAAGTCCACTCATGCATATGAATGTGTACACTTGAATATTCATACTACAGTCACATACAAATCAGACTATATCCTACCTGTCTAAAGTATTCCCATGTTCACATGAGCTGAAAATAACTTTTGATCTCATTAAAGTATATTTTTCCCTAGCAGGGTAAATATATTCCACGGAGTACATTTCTGAAAAACTGTTTTAATTTCCTTTTATGTACCTTGGCATTTGATGATTTTTGATTCATCTTCCAAACCTATAACAGATTTTTCTACAGACACCAACCAAACTGACTTTGCTTTAAGATGGGGGAGAGGGGTCAGAACAAAATCGAAATGAAATAGTTGTGTCCTTCCCAGGCTAGTTGCAAATCTCGTGCCCAGCGTCATGCAAATTGACCATTTGCAATAATAAGAACTGGTCTTTCGTGACAATATCTTCTCACCCCAAAGCTGCTGAGTATCAGGCACTTGAATAACTCTAGGTGAGCCAGTCCTGGAAGGCAAGGTGCTTCCCACCCACCCACAGGTGAGCCTTAGCCCCGGCCCTGAGGTAAACAGCAATTCCCAGGCACCAGAGCCACCCAACACCTGGCCACCCAAAGCTGGGGGAAGGGAGTCCTAGAATTACAGATATTAACACCGTAAGATCGGGGAGGTTTGGGGGCTCTTTACAGTGGGAGAGGACCAGGCGGGGGGGCACCTACCAGTCCGTATGCGGTTCATCAATTACCAGGAGCAGCTTGAATTTTCTGGTTGCAGCTGAGGAAGCAGCGGACGCTGCATCCACCAAGCCGGCCGAGGCTGCCGTCTGCTTCACGGCGTTGGAGAGGGAGCTGAAGAAGCTGCTTCCCACCGACTGCTGCGGCTGCTGGGGTGGCGCCGACTGCGGCTGCTGCCTGCGCTCCGAGGCCGGGGAGGCGGCGGCGGCGGCGGCTGCAGGAGCCGCCGAGGAGGCAGAGGAAGGCGGCGGCGGCGGCGGCTGCTGGGGCTCCGGCCGCTGCAGGTCGGTCATGTAGCCATTGGGCAGGTTGGCGATGAAGCTGCTGTCCGAGAGCCTGCGCCGCAGAAAGTTCATCATCTGGCCGCGATCGGGGGAGCTGCTGGCGAGCCGGCCGGGCGGGCTGGAGTGTGTGCGGCGACTGGGAGGGAAGAGGAGAGGGGCGGCGCGCTGCAGCGGGCTCCGCTCCTGCCCGGGCTCAGCGCTGTGCAGGCGGGCTCGGTCGCAGCGCAGCCCCAATGAGCGGAGGCTCTGCCTTAGCTAGAGCAGCGGGGCCGGCGGCGGCGGCTTCCCTCCCTCCAGGCTCTAGGTGGCAGCCGCCCAAGGCTGCTCTGCGGTGAGCGCGCAGCGGGCCGGAGGCTGGGCTGGGCTGGGCTAAGGCCATGCGGCTCGAGGCCCCCAGTCGCACAGGCACCCGAGTGGCCGCACAGGCGCGCGCCCAGGGCGGACTGTTCCGGGGAAACCCTCTGCCCTGTACCCCGCGCTGCTCCAGGGCGCTCCCAAACCCCCGGCCAGGGAGAGCGCCCCGGGCCGCAGAGCCCACCGCTCCTCCGGGAGAGCCCTGCCTCCGCCACCGAGCCGCTCCTCGAGGCTCTTCCCCGCCAACACATAAGGCTGGGAAGGGGAGACAGGTAGCCCCCCTCCCCCAGCTGCTGCGGGAGCACAGCTGCACAGGGGGTGGGCCCACTACTTTGCCAGGGCCTCACGCCTCAGCTGCACGGAGCCGGCGCCTCCCTCCTGGGCCAGGGCCGTATAGGACGAGAGCAAAATCTGGAACTGTGGCTGCTCCACCCTTGCAGAAAGATTACCAGGAGGTGAGGCTTGGGAGACAGCCGGCATCATGTCTTCTTCCCCCCAGCAGCAGCTGCTGCTTCTGTCCTGTGGGGCTGGGCCTGACTTCTTCCCAGCTGTGGTATTGCACCCCGTGTGTGGTTTGACCCTATGGCCCGTCCTTCATGGCAAAAGGGCTGCCAGGCCAAATCTGAGTGGCACTGTGACCTTGCATACGATGTTGCAATACCACTCCGTTTGGGGCTCTCTCAGACCAGGCCTGAGCCCCTTGAAGGCCAGCCCTGAATGGGGCTAAGTCCCACAGGTGTAACTTACTCTATAGGCAGTGCATAGCATGGCTGCTGTAGCATGGATGAAGCCAGACCTCTTTTAGAATCCCATCTTGATCAGCTGTTCTTTTCACCTTGGGGTATGTGGTGCTCTCTGCCATGAGTGCCTGGATTGAGGAGTAGCCTGCCCTGGAAAGCACTTTTCCATCTGTTTAGAAATGTGTTAGTTATATTTCACTAAGCCTCTCTCATGAGGTCCTAAAACAGTCCCTGCCTCCAGCAGTTAACTACCCTAATAAACATCAACGTTTTTATGCTAAACTAGCTGACTAAAGTAGAAGTAGCATTTGAACCCTCCCACTACATTGGCCATTTTAGTGTTAAGTAATCCAGCATCGCAAACATACACAGTATTAGTGACCTGGAACTGGTGATGTTACTTACTTCTTTAATAAAACTTTTTGAATGTTAGGGGACAAAAACTGTTTCATGTCAGTTTGTAATTAAGAATGGAACCTGACTTACAGCCCTGAGCACTGGGTCTCTGTTTATCATCATAAATAAGACAGTACAGGCAACAGCAGCTCAAGCTTCATCACAGTGCATCTAAGCTTTCATAACATACTCATCTTCATATTCTCTGAGCAGCAGCCACTCTCATCCTAAGGATGGAGAGAGGAAGGTGCTATAGTCCTGGCCCACTATCACTCCAGCCATAGGAAGTAGCATCTTATTTAAGCTGTCTACACTATACACAAGCAGCAATAGCAATGACAAACTCTGTGTCCTTCCTCAAGCACCACTAGACAATCTTAACTCTACCCCATAGTGATACCAAGACAAACAAACCTAATGTATCTTTAAAGATGAGTTTCTTCTAAGTTGAGACCACAAATACCATAATGCCTTAATCATAAGATTAGTGTATGTTGTCACTACAGGGCAGAATTAAGGTTATTTTGCCACCATAACTGCACATTTCAATACCTTAACAAGTACTATATGCCCGATTCTCCTATCATGTACACTTCTGAGAGGAGAATCAATCCTCTGAAATCTTCCCAATATCCCAGCAGCTGAGGTCCATCATCGTGCAAGCATCGCCATCTTAGTCTGTCTATGGCAGCACTAAGGTCCACCTGCTTACCATCTTCTTTGATGCAATCCATCCATTGCTTCCTCATCTTTCTTTGGGGTCTCTTTCCTTCCACCTTGTCCTCCCATACTATCTTCACCGGGTCCCTTTCATTCATCTTCTGCATGTTTCCAAACCAGCGAAATTGCACTTTCTGGATTTTGTCAGCCACATCACTGATTCTGACTTCCATCCTAATACTTTCCTTCCAAAATCTGTCTCTTCATGTAACTCCTCATATGGCAAAAAGACATCTCAAACACCTGTAGGCATTGAACCTGCTGTCTCTGTATTACCTATGCTTCTGCACTATACAGCATTGCAGCGGGTGGGGGTAGTCAACACTGTTCTATACAGTTGGGCTTTTGGGCATATGCTCATCAAACACGACCCCTGAGATGTTATTCCAAACTCTTTCAGCATTCCCCAATCTGGACTGTATGTCACGTTCAAACTCACTATCTTCTATGACCCAGCCACCAAGGTACTTGAACTAGTCAGTCTAGTTTAGTCTCACGCCAATCAGATCCTCTGAAATGCTAGGGTAAAAGCTATAATCAGAATTTACACCATTAATTCATTCAGTTTAACTGCACTATGCCCTCCCTATAAGACTGCCCTCCTCAGAAAGGAATCATCTACCTTTATTCTTGACTATGTTGGCTTCCGTTGCAACCATGCTGACTAAAGTTAAAACAGCTCCCCTGAATAATACTCAGAATGCTAAGTTATCAAACATGGTGCTTAACTAGAATACATTAGTCACTGTCTTCTTTGCTGCTTTTCTCTGGTAGCTTCTTTCATTTATTTAATAAAATTTAATTCGCATGGGTAAGCACTATTGTGCTATTCCATCAGGTATCCAAGTTAATCTGGGTGTTTGTCACAGTCATCATTAGAATAGCTGCTCAATTTTAAAAGTGTCCTGTTAAGAATGTTGTTAACTGCCTGTGATGGAGTTAGGCTACCCCTTAAGGCTAGTATATCCTAGTGGTCAGTTCATTCCCATCTTTAGTCATGGCCCATTAAAAATTGGAGAGGTCTGATGTAGGCAAGGATCTGGGAAATAGGAAATAAGGATAGAGAGGAAGCAGTCCTGGGGGAAGTAGTACTTGAGGGAGAGGAAACCCATTAATATTCCTTTAAGGGCTCCAGACCAGGAATTTACAGAGTGGGAGGAGAATAAGGCTTCCCTCTCACCCAACCAATTGGGGATTAGCTGGGAAAAGGGACTAGCATGTTTGTGCTTTCTCCTTGATAGTGAAGATATACAGGAGCAGGCCTGCCTACTGAATTCTCCAAGCCTAAAAGTGGAAGGGCTGATTGGGGAAAAAGGGCTAATTGGAGGAGAAATGGGCTGAGGGCTTGTAGTTGGCTTGAATCAGAACCCAGCTCCAAGGGGAGAGCTGGGGGAACTCCTGCCTTAAGGAGAGCTAGAATAACAGTTCAAGGTACAGCACAGCTCCAGGAAAAGGGGCTATGGACTTGTGCCCTAAGGAGAGAGCAGATATAACTGGCCACTGGGTTATGCTTCACAGAAAGACTGGGAATGGAGGATTTAAAGAAGCTCCTCAATATCTGGCTGAGAAGGAGCTGCACAAAGTGACTGAACCACAGAGCAGTTACAATAAAATCTGCAATCCAGGGAGAGATGCTGCTCAACAAGGTGGAAGCAGCCAGGGAGGCTGCAAGGAATTAGGAGTAGTCTTTATCTAGCAAAATAGGGTCCTTGGGCTGGAACACAAAAGAGTATGTTTGGATTCCCCCACCTCTTCCCCAACAGAGGAGAATAGAAAAATCTCAGGACTGATAGAGGATTTTTCTTTGGAGTACGTTTGGTAATTTTTTGTCTGGTCTAGTTTTGAATGTTGCAAGCCCTCTGGGCTCCCACTACTCTTCTTGGGAGACTATTCCACAGTTTAATTGAATGTTATCGCTTCATATTTATTATTTCATATTATTGCTACATTAAAATATTATGCTCATGTAGACACACACAGCTACATTCTTAAGCAACAATAAACATAGGAGATGCCTTAATGTAAAAGAACAGGAGTGCTGTCCATGGTGGTAAAAGCTGCATTAGAAAAACAGATGTCCGAAGTTACTGGATGAAAAACTGCATTCTCCAGCACTGATTGTATTTTCATTGGAACAAGTCACAATTGAAGTAGGGATAGCATTGCTGGCAGGTGATTGGGTAATTTGGACAGGGGATATTAGTCAGCGAGGCTAGGAATGAGGATTTACTTCCAGTTGCTGAAGAAAATGGTGAAGAATACAATTGCATTATTTCTCTCTCACATGCTCACTGTCACATCCTTCTTCCCATCCCTCCTGACACCACCACGCTACCCCTCTCCCAGACACCCACCGACAATTCCTCTCCCAGTCACTAACCCCACGTCCACCATGCTCCCTGATTACTCTACAGAATATTGTCCTTATAGAGCAGGGAGAGGTGGTATTCTCTTCCTTTCTCCACAGTTTCAGGAAGGAGAAGGTAGGAGTAATAGGCCTTATCTTCTCCTCCCATGTTGACAAGCTATGGCCAGGATCCACTTTCCTTTTACCCCCACACATGGAAACCTTGGTAAGGGAAAGCCTGCACTGCAGCTGGCTGAAACCCAAACACCCTGAAACCTCTGCTGCTTGCACTGAAATACAAAGAGAGTTTTTTAAAAGAACAAGTCAAGTGACAAGACAGCTGTCCTCTCACCCCAAATCCAAGACTGTTCCTTCTCATCACCCAACACGGCTGCCCTATTAACTTGTCATTTGACTGTGATCCTTACTTTTCTATTAATGCAGTTTTACCTATCTTTTTAATACTGTTCATAACTTTATTTACAGAGGGAATGAGCTACTTCTGCTTCATGATAACACCTCTAAGGTAGTAGTTTGACAGATGGCAAAAGATTATAGATAACTTATTTACAACCAACTGGCCCAAGATGTTTCAGTGACCTTAGCCAGGGATGTTCAAGGTAAAATTTCAGCACAGCACCAGGGCATACAGCTTGACATTGCTACAAGCAGATGAGAAAACAAGTTTTATAATGTACCTGTAGGGCGCACAAGATTATTGTAATGCAAGGCCAGCTTAGTACGGCAAGAGCCCTAGAAGTAATAGCAGGCTTATTAGCAAGAGTTAGGCCTCTCAAGGACCAGACTTGAAACTGCCCTCTGAAAGGCCCCTAAGGGATAAGAGGAACTGTCTTTGGGTCTGGAAAGTCCCTTAAGATCAATATAAAAGCCAGCTGACCATAGGGTCAGCAAAAAATTAGCAGCTTTAGCAGCAAAATCAGCAACTTTAGTAATAAACAACTGACGTCACCTTATTGCAAAAAGCCCTTAGCTAATGGCCAATAGACTAATAAAAAACAAGTATTAAGGCCCAATCCCCATGTGGATTAAAATACACGTCACCTGTTGCTGGGTAAAGCTTATTGTAAGGCTTAAAAAAAAGAAGTATATTAGGAGCTTCCCTGCTAAGGCTCTCCGTGAATCCGTCGAGGCACTAGCGGATGCCCCGGGCAGATTGGTTCCCTGGTTGCAACTCGCTTATAGGGTAAAAAATGGGTCTCCTCACCCTTGTGCTGGTAAGTGCCTTCTTTCCCGCTTGAGTATATTGGGGCATACTCGTAATACCCCTCAGTCTGTAGCCTTAGCACTCATGGGCCCTCAGGTACTGATTGATAAGTGTTGTTGCTGCTCAAATAACACTAACTATTGTGGCTAAATAAATCCTTGTTTGGGTAAACCCTTGTCCGATTGTTTCTTTTCGCTACCAAAATCTAAAAATACAAACTCTCCGCACCAGCAGAGCACAGTACCTAATATATTAAAGCCTTGGTGCACACCCTGTAACATTTGTTGAAGAAGTCTTCTAAACATCAGAGAAAGATGCCATCTTTAAGTTCCACTACTTAAAAAAAATAGGAGAGGGGGGCGGGCCTTGGTTTTTAACTTGGTTCACATCCTGAAGCATAGGCAAACGCTGACTGTATAGATTCAAATATGATGATAAAGTATGAAACCACATAATAGTTTCCCTTTTCTATTGATGGTTTTAAGTTGTATAACTGCACATCTAGGATGCAGTTTCAACACCCAGGTTCATGAATAGTTGTGAAAATAAACCAGATGTACTCCAAAGAGCCAAATGTCTAAGGTCTGCATAATACATCAGCCATTAGAGGCAAACAGGATCTATGTATTGAAAATAATGTCTTCCACATATATGAGATAATACTCTGTAACCCAGGTGACTACTTGCCAATCCTATGGCAGATTGGCAGGCTTGCAGAAGATTCTAAAATGTGTCAAATTTTAATTATAGCCATACCAGTAGATTAGCCACATCAGAAAATCCTTTTATAGACTCCCTAGAAGTTTGAGACTGTTGGGATACAAGATGATCCCTTCTTGTAAGAATTCCAATATGTAGAGAGATTGATTTCTATAGATTTGCAATGAAAAGAAAAATGTACTCCAAATGTTCAAGTAACATCTTAAAGCAACAACAGGACAAAATAAAATAAAATATGAGAGAACCTACGGCAGAAAAATATCAAATGCTAGGCAATCTAAAATAGTTAACATGCCACATTCTACTGTTAAATGAACATCTAGCTCCTTACCCTGTACATCAGGGTGTACAAAAATCTGATTTTTATCTCAATTTTTTAAATTTAAATTAAATACAGGTTTACTGTTAAAAATAATTCTATTTAAAGTTAAAATTGAAATTAACAACCTATTTTAAGGCTAAATTACATACAATCTATTAAAAATATTTAAATTAAATACAACAATTAATATTAAGCAATATCTGTTTGTTGCCAAGATTTAAAGAAAGTCAGATCACTGAATTGGTGGAAGTCACTGGCTAAAAACCAGAAACCAGAGTTTGCTGAAGTGCTAAACTGGCTTTTGACAGCAGTAGCCTCTTCTATAGCTGCAAAGAGAACACTTTCTTGATTTCAGTTTATTCAGATAGTTCAGTTCATGACTAGTTAAGTTAAGTTAAAGTTAAGTTAAGTTCAAAGTTAAAAAACTAATTGGGAGTTGAAAAAAGCAACAAAGCTTATTTTCCTCTTCCTATCTAGGAATAAAAATGAGGTGAGAGAGCATGAGATCTACTAGTTCTAAAATCTTGATGGATGCGTTGACCAGAAACAAAATCAATTCACTAACTATAGATACTTGCTTTGTTTAATAAAGCAGTTTTAAATGCAAAACATATTTTGATATTTTCCCCATGTATCTAGCACATTTATAGTTATTTTATTTAACAAAGAAATTCAAATGCTTTTTTATGCATTTTAATTGAATTTGAATTTCCATCCAAATAGAGCTTGACAAATTGCCAGTAAAAATGAATCATCTAGTAAAAAGCTAAGCTATATAATTGCCTAAATATTACATATCCTCCTGGTTAGCAAAAAGAAGCACCAAATTTAGTGTAACGGCTATGTTTAGTTGCAAATCAGTATGTTTTAATGTTTACCAACTAATGAGAATAAATCTTTAAGAAAATAACTAAAGTACAAATGCCAAACATGATTAAAATTCAATTATTTGAATCACTTTGATTTAAATAATCCACCTTGCTGTACACACTTGAAAAAAGAAGTTTGTGCTCTACACTTTGGCATAAGAATGAGTGTAGAATTCTCTGACTTCATTTTAAATGTTATTCTGCATGCTTATTTAAACAAAATCATTAGACATTAAAAAACAAGATTACTTCCACAAAAAACAAAAACAAACAAAACCCTCCACAGTTATTTGACTCAACTAAATATGCATCAGAGAGATGCAACCCATGAGATTTCCATCTTAAAGTATTAGAAGACTGGTCATTTCTTACTTAAGCAAGCAAGAAGTGAGAGGTTTCACTATAGTCTCTGTGAATGGCAATTTTAATGCAACAGAAGTCTATAGTGTTCCACAGGTTAATGACTGAAACGTATGCCTCAAGAAACTTACTTTCTCATCTTTTTAAGACTAACTTAATCAATTGTTTGATAACAGCATGGGGCCTGATTCTGTTCTCATTGCAGTCAATGTGATTTTTGCCATTCAGGTAACAGGAAATGGGATCATACCCTGGTTCAGCTGTTTTTCTAGCTATACATTTATAAAATTAGGGCACACATACAAGAGTTGAAGGGAAAAAAACCTAAACATTTTCTACAACTTGTGTGAGAGACTGACTCTACATAAAACAAAGTGGATATCAGCTCAATAACCCTCATTCAAGTACAAAACAACTTGAAAAGATAAGTCTTGGACTGTGCCCAAAGATCACTATATTGGCTCTATCAGACCAGAAGGAGGAAGCAAATTTCAGAGGTGAAGGTATTCCACTTAGAACTGCCTTTCATGAGGATAGAGTCTTCATTTTGTTTTTTTTTAATGGGGTACTTAGACATGGTGGGCCTGAATCTCCTCTTACATTGGTTTAAATATCCTTTATTGTGCAATAAATCTCTCTTTCCATCTGTTTATCCCATTAAAATGGACACAACAATCTGGATGGGACAAACATCATGAGCTGTTATGAAAAAAATTAAGAGTCAGTTTGTCATGAAGGCTATGGTTGTGATGAAAAAATCTTTACATGAATAGATCCATTGCCAAGAGATGCTGCTCTCACTTACATTTATGTAATTCCACTGACTTCAGGAGTTCCCCCAAATTACATCAGTGTGAGAGAAGAATCAAGCATGGTGACATTAGGGCAAAACATTGCCATTCTCAGACACTGAACTATCAGAATTATTGCACTGTAACGGCACAGTGTAACACTTATCTAGGCAATTACGAAAAAAATCTCCAAGCTTTACTGAGATATAGGAGAATCCTACAAATCACCCTATTAAGACAGTTCTCTCTGCCGAAATTCTCAGTAAAGAATTAATAGTTGAGTGCCTGAGTGAAGGTTCATGATATGGAAAACAAATTGTTTTTACAAGACATATTATGGAAACCTTACTAATATGCTATAAAGTACTGCCAGGAATTAGACACTAATCTATACTTGTCAAATACGTGTAAAGACCCTGCTGGTGCACCTAGTGAAGTAAATAAGTTTGTTATTGACTTCTGTGGGTGCAGACTTGGGCTCTATATGTTCATATTTAACAAGTGCAGATGATATGATGGTATGTTTAAATGGATTTTTCCACATATCTAGAATGCATCTACTTAGATACAAGAGAAAGTATTGAAAATCTATTTTCTTTTAGCATTTTGGAATAGATTATGGAGCTTTACTTACACTAGTATATCAAAAGCCATTATTCTGCTGGAAAATAAACATCACTGCAGGAAAGCAAATCAATTACCACATATCTCCTTTCAACATATATATCAGTGACCAGACCTAAGGTTGGCAATGCCTTTGTATGTGCTTTCTATATACTATTTGTAGCTAAATTGTTTCCCTTCTTTTTATTAAAAGGTTATAGACACAATAGTTTAATATTCAGTCCAGGGCCACAGACACTTAAGTATCCCACTGATGTCGGTGGAACTATTTGTATGAATGAGGACTACTTGTGACCAACTCCAAAGCAGCAAAAACACCAATATTTTTTTTTAAAGAAGAAATTCAAATTTTGATTTTAATACACCTCTTTTACATAAGGCACTTTTCTACATTGTGCCTCAATGGCTCTATTATTTATAACAACATTCACCCAATCATGTATAGGTTTAAAAATATGCCATTGAAACTTCTCATATCAAAGGTGTCTGATCTCCTATATCTAGCTGTTCGACACCTCCACTTTGTCTTATCAGACAGCTTCAGTGAATTACCTCAGGATTCTCGCTGTTATGATGCCTCCTCAAGCAAGAACATGTCAACTTTCTGTTTCTGATTTTTCTTGTATTTAGTTGTCCAAAGTGGCAGATGTACTGTGCAGCCATATGAAGATGTGACATCTAAAAATATGGGCACATTGGGAAAGAGCTATTTCAGTAGTAGAATTAGAAAAGATACAAAACCAACTTGAGCTCCCCCTTCCCAGCTCAGATATCCCAAATGTGGTTTAGGAATCCTAACAGGAAAGTCAAGTCACCCATAATTGCTGCTTGTCATATATTACCATTTAAACTTTTAATTCTTGCCTAAAGTTACTGTTGTCCTGAATATTACATCTTTATGAGGATAAATGGTTATTTTTTCTAACTTATTTGATTAAACATGCTTTGGACCACATTAGTAGAAATTTCGATGGATTAATCCCTTGCCTACGTGAGTGAAAATTCTGTGATATGCATATACAAACTTATTCAAATAGAGCAGTGGTATCTACAGGAGATATACTGGACTAATTTTTCTGGTATTCACAGAGCCAGATGGTACTTGGGAACACTATGGGTGTGTAAAGAGAAGGCAAAAGAAGCTGCCTTCTCTCTGTCCTTGTGTCCCTATACAGCAATTGGAAACAACTGCAGTTCTTGTGCTCTTTAGAGAACAGACAGTCTGCTCCCTCATGTGCATAACACCCCAAAGGAGTATGAATGGGTGAAGAGAAGGGAAGCGCAAAGGAGAGTATGTTGCACCCTCTGAAGGAGTGAAGTTCTTCACTGACCCAGCATGGGCCAGTGCCAAAATGCACAATTTGTCTCTTCATTAGCCTATAAGTATAGTACTCAGTGCATGCATTGTATTACCTAAAACTCAAATCCAGTTATATTTTTAATGATGACAAAAGTACATTGAATTAAATATTGCAATGTGGTCTGTAGCCCACTAAAAACACTACTGAAATACTATAACCTAATTTGTTTCATGTACCATGAATTCTTAAAGAGTTTATTTTATAAGAAAGCTCATAACAAGCATTAGCTAATCAGACACATTTAACATAAGTGGTATTGCTGAACTGACAGTTATATATTTTTAAAAGAACTAGACAGAAAGACAGTAACTTAAATTTATGCCTTGATACTTATTTGGTGGCATCACATTTCTAGGTAGATTCATCAATAAGTGTGATGTGCTTTTTGTAACACAAATAGAACTATGCATAATCAGTTTCCCCTGCTCTCCACTGTTTTGGTCTTGAAGCTATACAAACTCTGTAGTCTTATTAACATCCTATTATTCAGAAAAAAAGTATACATTTTCTGGCTACACTAATAATGTGAGGAGTATTTCCTTTAAGCACTTTAGAAGCTATATCAGCTCATCTTATTGATTTTTCCATAATATTACAGCAGTCCCATGTACTAAGACACATTTATTGATTCAAATTCTCTTTGCAAGCAACTGAACAGCTTACAAAACTACACCTACAATATAGGGGCAATTTTATTAGCAAACACAGGAACCTCTGCAGGATGGAATAGAGCCACCATTATGATAGCACCTACGATACTATGCTAAACAGTTTAGGAACAGGAAGTGCTAAAGAATACCTTCTTCCCAGGATAATATAAGCAGATAAAGTAATTATTGCCTATGCTAGAATTTGGCCAAGATATGAGGACAGATTTGTTAACACAATAGAATAATTACAGATTTTAGCTAACTATCTGCTGAATGTAAGAAATGCCTCCCTTTTCTTAAATCAGATTTTTACATATGATTAGTGTGTGTTTAACATCTAATTTTATATGGCAAGAGAGCATTTAAACAAGATGGAAAAGGTCAGATATGGTACATACAGTAAGGAATATTATCTGAACGCAATGGAAGTAATAAAGAAGCCACAAATCATGCACTTCTATTAAGATCAATAGAGCAGAATACTTAAACTAACATGTCTCTCTCACACACACAAATAATAGTTGCTCCCCATATACTATACAAGCTTTATCTCGGCCCTATGAAAATCTTGGATTTTCTGCTTTTTTAAAATATTTATCTAAAGATCTAAATACCTTCCAATTTTCTTATTGAAAAGTCAGTATGATCAGAGATGAGAAGTTTTAAAGCATTTTAAAAATGACTTTTTTTCTGCTGTCAAACACAACTCACCCAATTTTCATGAAGTTTTGGAGGAAAACATGCTGAAATTCTGAGAGAGATAAGTTTCAGACTAATTGCAAGAGGTCCCTTCTTCCCAGTAATAAATTCATGGAAAAATGACTAATGCAAAGGTAACTCACTGGTTAGGTAACAATACAAACTACAACACTATTTAAAATGTAGCAAATAAGGGAGAATGATATGGGATTTACTTCCATTCAAGCCTTCACATTGAAGTAAATGACTGCATATTCATTTATCAACAAAATTAGTAAGGTGAATGCAAGTTGTGCTAATTAATGGTTGGTTTAGTTACCACAAATTAATTTTGAATTTCTGGTATGTAAAGACCCGATAAGTCAGTAAGGTTGTGAGCGGTGTGAGGGGTCAAAAAAGAATTTGAAAGGATGTCAATAGCTGAGCCAGAGAATGGAACTATGTTTTGGTAAAAAAAAATTTTTTTTTTTGAGTGATTTGAAAAGTCAGTGAGGACATTGTATTTTATGGGCAGTATTAAAAAAAATAACTCCCCTATCTATCTCATCATAAGTAGTTAGTTAATGCAGCATACTTTTACATAAAATGTAAATGTAAAAATGTATATATCATTTCCAGTATTAAAAGAAAAATTACTTCATACATGCAAAATATATAAATTACCTGCTTTTCT
This sequence comes from Emydura macquarii macquarii, assembly GCF_026122565.2. Taxonomy (NCBI): domain Eukaryota; kingdom Metazoa; phylum Chordata; order Testudines; family Chelidae; genus Emydura; species Emydura macquarii. Next base: position 763,993 of record NW_027131105.1, on the reverse strand, counting down.
TTACTGATATGTTTATATCATAAACACAGAGAGAGGCCAGGAATGGAATCCTAGAGCAGAAGCATGCTTCCTTCCACTTCAAATTTCAAGGACATTCAGATAAGCTTTTCCTGGCTGCCCAAAGAATCCAGTTTCAATCTCTCATCCTGTTCAGGAGTTCTCAGTTTGTGGGAAGTGATTTGTTGAGAATATTAAGATATTTATTCAACTTTAATGAGTGGTCTGTGGACTGGTTCTGTTTTTCAAAAGCTGATGTGGCCCAGTTTAAAATATAATGCTTGCTTTGTATGAAGAGCTGGGATGGATCTGCTTCATATAAGAGTTGTCCTTTGTGTTTAAAAAAACACAAACAAAACAGGGCATGTTTTGTGGTTTTACATTTGTAACTTGTTCCCAGAAACTAAGATCCATAAATCTTCCAGTACCAATGTCTTGGGACATTCCAGTTCTGCTTTCAGAACGTGAATGATTCAAGTGAAACTCTTCTCCAGAATTTTCCCCCAAGGTCTCATGGTTTGTGATAGTTAGCTTTTAGTCTCTGCAAACTTTCCTTGGAGTCACCTTGCTTGGTGGAAGAACTTGCTGGGTAACTTTGCATGCTCTTTGTTCCTCTCACCACCATGTCTCTTTTGTATGAAGTCTGTTTTGAAGATTTCTGGTCTTCCTGGAAAGTCTCTCCATGTTGCTTTTAATGTATATTTAATAAGTACATTATACATCAGTATACACACTTGATTAAGTCATCTGTTGTCCAGTTATAATCACTTGTTTCAATGCAAGAAGACTATGCCAGCTGTATTAGCCTTTAACCTTTGTATCAGAACCTGATTCTTTTGCTTACTTCACTAATGAAGGTAGGATCACTTGTGTTCATGTCTAATCAAGCAGCTATCCAGCCTCTATATCCCTTTCCTTCCTTATGACTCACGTTGATTGGTCTACTTTGAATAATTTCACTTGACATTGGCTCTTCAAAATCTAAATTAAATGTTTCACCCACTCTTTGATATGCCCACGCTTTGACCAAACACCTTTGAGTGTGTTCATTAATTTCTTAGCGTGTTGGCTATTTAACATGAACAGACACATTTGATGACACTTTGTGGTTATTATCTCCTAGCAAGAGCTTTCTCTTAAAATGATCCTTGTTATTTCAAAAGGTGTGGGGAGGGTGTCCACCCAGAATACTCAGAGTAGCTTTACGCTACCCATCTAGTTTCTCCAACATAATCAATCCTTTTCTTTACAGAAGTTCGAATGCCTATCAAAAGTATCAAATTCCCTCTGTCACTTGATAACAGTAATACAATATGCAAACGTTAAATAATTCTTAAGGAACTACTTCATTTTAGCCAACCACAGAAAAAAGTTTGCTGGTAGGTTTGTGTTTCGGTCAGTTTCTCATTCTGTAAATTTGTCATCTTCTGCAGCTCATAGAAATAAGTTCCATTTGTTGTCAGGGTCGAAGCTTACATAATCACCACTGATATGCATAACACCATTACTGTTTAATCCATATTATACGGTTGTGTTGTAATGATAGCCAAAAAACTATAGCTAAGATGAAAACATCATTACAGGATAAAATTGCCCACTCTGTAAGTCATTCATGTAGCTACAAATACTTTTGTGCTGGGTACTTCTACTCTAGGTGTGGATTAGTCATACACTCTATCCAGCAAGGATGTGTATGACCAGTGCAGATTTTCCCATAAATGTGATTAGAGACAATCCAGTTTCCTCACTGTGAAAACAGCCCAGCTGCAGTCAGTACCCTACTTATGGCTTGGTGATTATCTTGGGTCCAACCCTTTGTTTATCAAGGGACTTCCCAGATTTCCAGCCCTGGCTCTGAAAGTGACTGGTCCCAGTGGTTACTAACCCCAGGACTCCTCTAGCACAGCTATTCCCTAAAGAGATGCCTAATCCAGGAAAAGGGAGATGTTTAGATTTCTCCTTTTCTTGGAGGAATTTGTGTTAAAAGGATTAAAAAACATGCAAACAAACTAAGGTTCTCTCATGCCCTGCTTTCCTTTACAGAAACATCCTGTTTGCCACAATATTGGGTGACAGTTTACTTTCTAGATATATCACACACTCTACCTCGGTTCAGGAAAATGCCTTCCTGGGAAAAGGGAAGAAAAGAAAAATAGACAATGGCTATCCAGCAATCATTAAGGAAAAGCAGAACCAGGAAAATTTGCCCAGTTTTAATTAATATAGGGCTTTATGGGTGCTCACACACAACCTCACTTGTAGTGTCACATCCTGAAAATAAAAGCCTTCTTTGGGTGCCACAATGTGCCCAGCCCTACTGCAAGATGCCCAATTGTAACATCATGGGAAATTCTGCAATGACATAAGTTACCATGGGGACTTGTTGAAGTAAATGTTAATGAAAATAAAGGGAACTAAGAGGATAGCCTATGAAAAGTGGGGCACTTCAACCTTTATAGGGTGTGGAAGTCCAGATAAGGAAAAAGGGGTTGGAAATCTCATTTATCTGCATAAGGGTTATGGGTGTGAGTGTAACAGTTAAAAGAGGTTCCCCAGCATGAATAAGGAAGAATCCAGCAGGGCCATCTGTTGAGAGATACACCCATCTCTATGTTACCTTTGGGGATGTGAGTATGAAATTATTGATGCTGGATGTTTTATGGTTTGTCTCTATCTCTCTATATGTCTGAGCTCTAGTCTAAACTACATAGGTAGGTCAACATAAGGCAGCTTATGTCAAGCTAACTATGTCAGTGTACACACTACAGCCTTGCTCCTGCCAATGTAAGTGCCCTACTATGCCAACATAACAACTTCACTTCTAGGACAGGTGTAGGGTTTATGTCGGTGCAGTTAGGGTGACACAATGTCTATATAGACATTGTATTCCTTACATCGGCTGTTGGCTATATTGTCAATTTCACGGCTCCAGAAAACTGTCTCCCAGCTCCCCAGTCAGGCTGCTGCTGGGTCTCCACTCTAAGCTAAGCTGCCACCCAGGCACCTGGCTTGTGCTGCTCCTGGGCTCTTGGCTCCCTATTAAGAGCACAGCAGGATCTCACCCTTGGGGACCTCAAGCTGCTAGTTCCAGCCAGGCTGGGACATGCCCAGCAGCATAGAGGAGATCAGAAGTTTCCTCCAGCTGCAGGAACCTCTGAGGCTGCTGCTCAGACCTTAAAGCTATCACTAATGCAGGAGTAAATATGGTTAGCCCTGGACTCTGGTCTGGTCCAATTGGGGATGAAAAATTCCATGTTTTAGGGAACAGAGAACATTTGCCTGATAGGTTCATTTAAAAAGATAAAAGCTGGTTAAAGCTACTGGAATATTAAATAGTCCCTGCAGAGATGGATTCATGGGTATAGGACAAATATGGTGAAAACTAAAAGATGGGGTATCACAGATGCATGGTAAATTAGGGAACCAGGAGATTCTTAATGATTTCTAGAAAAACTCGAGACCTCAAGTTCCTTGAAAAGAAACAGTTTTTTTCCATACTACTTTAGACAGCGAGCATACATTGTAGAAACTTCATGTGAGAAAATTATTCAAATTGGTTTTTCATCTGCAGGCTCTTTTACAGACATGGGGCTGGAAAGTGGGCTGAACCTCCATAGCTGGAATAAGCATTCAAATATCTGGATACTTATCCCATTTTGGACCTTTTGCACTCCTCACTCCCTCTCATCACTAAAATTTACATAGTTTTGCTATGTAGAGTCTCATTTACTGCATGCTTTATTTATTTTTGCTATGATATGGCTAGGCTTTGCAGTTTATTTTAACCCTCGCCCTGCCCTCCACAAGTCCTAGATGCAAGGCTAGAATAATTTAAATAGCAAAGTTAGATTATTTCAGTAGCAAATATTCCTCTTTTCAGTATAAGGGAGATTATCTGGAAAAACAGCCATTAAAATATGTTTCTCTTAAGCTGCAATAACAAAAAAACAACAACCAACAACAACCCTGTGTGTGTATTCCATCATCTCGTTTAATTTTTTTGCATCAGAAAGTCAGCAAATTGAAAACCAACTCAGCAACCACCGTGCATGATTAAATACAAAGACCGAATTAAAATAATTAGTATCTGAAGCCACAGAAGCAAGGAAATGCAGAATGCGGGCTGTCAAGCCATTGTTTCCAAGCACTGTAGTTCATATTTTATGTACAATCACCCATTGTTCCAAGCTTTCCATTAGAGCAGTTCCTATCAGCTACAGTGTCTACAGTTAACATACTTGATAACCACACCAGAGCTACAATTCCCTCTGTACTAGTGCTGCTTCCTGGGTAATTTCACTGTCCTCTTTTACAATCTTGGCATAATTTTTTATTCCTTTCCTTCTCCTTCCACCTCATGTCATTCTTCTTTTACAGAACATCTCCAGAATCCATTCTTTCCCTGCCATTCTATTAACTAAAACCCTTGTCCATGTATTGATACTGTCACCTTGACTGTAAATATTACAATCTCTGCTGAAGCCATAAGTCACACCAGTTTGTGCAATTAGTGCAGCTAACTCTATATGTTAATTTAAAGGTTTGTATGTGTATTCTTTTCCCAATGATAATAGCTTTGAATTGAAGTGATTCTAAATAATGTAAATATGTGACCATACATTGCTTTTACTTAACACTGACTTTGAGCTAATAAATCTTTAAACACAATAAAAATTGAGTGGTAGAACACACTGCATTCAGAAGTGTATGGATTTAGGCATCATGTGTTTTTCTGCTATTTCCCCTTCTTACATTACAGACAGTGTAAAATTCAGACCTGAACAGAAGCATATTAATTTTATTCAAATGTCAAGCTTTTCTTCTCAGTAAATCTGGCTTGACTTTTTTCTCTCATGACATATTCCCCAAATATTTAATTTCTGTCCAACACTTAATTCTTTATACAATTTTTCTTAATGCTTGTCTGTTTTTTTACTTGGTTTTATCTGTGGATCCCTCCAGACAAGGATTTCAGTTTTGCTGAACATTGAAAATTTAATCTGATCCATTTGCTATGAAATATATAGAAGTCTTTTGTGAAAGTATTTTTAACCTAGCAAAGAAAAATAAGGACACTAAGGGAGATGATATGAAAATTTTGGATACTGCATTTTAAAATGAAATCCAAAGGCTTAAGTATAAGACTGAAGTATGATGCATTAGGCCTACAGTCTACCTTATGCCTTTTTAAAAAAAACATACATTCAGGATAGGACAAAGCACTGTTCTATACATAACAGGGAACCATCCTGTCTAATACTTGCAGAGGGATGGACTACATGGCCCAAAAAAGCTTTCTTTACAGTTTAGGATTTACAATAGGGACACTCCGCTTTTTAACACAGAAGAAGGGACATGTGTGGATGGACTCTTGCTCTCTTGCATCAGAATTCATTGTTCTATCCACTGATACATCCATGTCACTCCTCTGAATAAATCTGTCAATCAGAGAGCAAAATAAAGGGTATCCTAATGTATTTATACAGGTGTGATCATTATTATTATTTATTATCATAAGGCCTAGAAGCCCTAATTATGGATCAGGCCCCCATTATGCTAGGTGCTGTACAAACACAGAACAAAAAGACCAGGGGCTTTGGTAGTAGGTTATCACAGGATTTGCAGATGAAACCTGACCCTTGGTAAATCAAGTTCAATTTGTGTTTGAAATAGTAGTCAACACCTGATTCTATGGAAAGCAATAAGGCAAACTATATAGTACCTAGAACAATACCTTTTATGGAGAAAAATATTCTTTCCTGATCCATTTAATAGCCAGCTTATGCGCTGAAGTATTTTCTTAATATTTGTAGTGATGTATGCTCTGGCTGCAGTAGTTAAGCACTCTCGGGAGTACAAACGTAGGGAATCATTCTGCCCTAACACTGGAAAGCCAACACAACTCCTGACCATTCACTTCTTTTAAGAATGGTAACAGTTTTCTTGTTACATTATTTGAGGTCAAGCAATAAACATCTGGTTGGTAATCAGCTCCAGACACTAAAGTAGGGCTGACCAGAGAACAACTGTTTTGTCCCATGAAAAATTTTGAGTTTTCACTCAAATGCAAAACCAAATCTAGACTTTTTGGGGGGAGAAGGAAGACAGAGAAACACTATTCCCCCCTCCTTCCCTCGCTCCCTCCCAGCACACGCACTCACTCAGAATGACCACTAACCCATTGGTTAGGGAGCTCAACTGGGATATGGGAAAGCCTCAAGTCCCTGTTCTGCCTGATTCAGAGTTACGAAAGCTCAATCTCTCCTGCTGGAACTAATTCACTTTGTAAAAATATTTATTGGGGCAGAGTGAGTGTGACTCTAGATCCCAGTGGTTATGGCACTTGCCTTGGATGAGGGCATCTGAGGTTCACATCCCTACTCCAAATCAGGTAGAACAGGGATATGAACCTGTGTCTCCCACATCCTAGTTTAGTGCCAAAAGGCTATTCTAGTCACTCTACCCAGCTCCCTGGAAATTCCAAACTGGACCTGAGAAATCTTCCCTACAAAATTTTCTTTGAAACAGATATATTTCTGCAAAATAATTTGGTTTCATCATCAAAAAAAAAAAAAAAAAATTCAAGCAGCTCTAATCTAAAGTATTTTTCATGAGTGGCCAAACTGCAATCGATGCACCTCTTGTTAGCAGTCTGCTTGTCTCATCCACGCACTCATTTAAGTCCCCTCTGCATGTAATTATCCATTTTGATACCAGGATATGCATAGATGATTATCTTGAATTCAACTTATCAAAGTACTCCTTGTTGGAGAGAGCAACATGGTCTTAGGTAACTTTCATTTTTAAAATGATCAGCTAATTTCTGAATATCCTCTTGTGACCCTTCAAAACCATTGCAATGACCATTTTTTAGTACTGGATGTGGGTTTCTTCACTCTTTGCTCAACTCAGCCTTCGACACTAATAGCTCAGTCAGTGTCAGAATATTTTTTGTTTCAATAGACTATTCTAAATATCCTCTGCATAATCCAAACTAATCATTGAGGTCAACTGGATTTAAGTACATGCTTAAGTGCTTTCATGAATTGGGGTCTAAAAAGCAGCTCCTTATGGTGCTCAGCACTAAATATTCCTGCAAAATGTTATACAGACTGTGGATACAACATGCCTGGTAAATCCTTGCCCTGACAAGAGGAAGAATGTATCCTAGTGACAATGTTTACATGATGTTGTGAAATGTATTCATGAAATAATGGTTTTTAAATGTTTTAACTACCTTTAAGCTGTCAAATCTTAAATTTATGTGCACTATTAAATGTCAGTTTTATTTGAAGTCTACAAATGGATGAAGAATGACAATCATTTTCAATGTGTTTATGGAGATCAAAGTGACTACAGGAGGGGAGTGTGAGATTCTCTGCTCCTCCAATGGCAGGACAGGTTGTGAATCCCTTAATAAGCTGGGTAGGCTAGAGTAGTTCTCTAACACTAAATATTTCACAATTGTTCCATGATACAGAATTCTACCCCCACCCTCCCCAAACATATGTTTTCAGTCACTCTAAGGATAATTGTGTTTTAAATATTTGAAGTTTAAAACCACTCTAGGTCTATTTAAAAGATTAAATTTAGTTATTGTCACATAGCTGCAACAGAGCAAGAGAACCTTTGACATTATAGACATGCCACAAGGTTTAAAAGCATTTTGTTAAAAAAACAAAACAAAACAAAAAAAAACCTCCTCAATATGCTGCATTAAAACAACCTTGTTTATAATTTTTATTAGTCTGACATCAAGCACATAAACTTAATTATATTGTATGTGATTTCTGTGCTTACCACAGAAATGACTGGACAAAATAGTTTCAGAATAAGATATGGCTTGAAACTTAAATAAACTTGAACCTTCAATGTTCATAATAGTTCTTAATAATTAAGTGTCTCTTCTACTTTTGATGCTGAAGTTGCAGGATCAGTGACATACACTCTGCTTGGCTGTAGCACCTGCCATTCATTCTCGTTTGTAACATTCTTTGGGTGCTGCTGATATTTAAGACCCACAGGCACCAGATTCTAGTAGGGTAAATACCACAGTTTCTGAGTTCTACAGCTTTACAGTAACAGTATAAGCGAAGTGAAAGTGTATAGTATCACAAAAAGCAATTCAAGAGCTGGGGATCTCAGGAAAATTTCAGGATTATGGGAAGAACTACAGAATTTGTCTTGATATGTAGGTATGCAAACTTTTCAGCAAATTGCCAAACCACAACCATTTTGCTTGTTTTGAATATTTTTCTATGTTCCTGTATATCTAATTCAAAGAGCTGTTTCTCATAGACTTATGGACTATAAGGTCAGAAGGGACTCTTATGATCATCTAGTCTGACGTCCTGCACAACGCAGACCACAGAAACTCACCTACCCACTCTAGTGTCCATTAAAAGTGGTGCTGGTGATTCAGTAGGTGTCACTCTTCTCGAGTCAGTACTGAACCAAACCCCAGCATGGTGTTAGGAGTCACTGTATGCAGAGGTGCCATCTGTTGGCTAAGACGTAAAACAGAGGTCATGAAATGTGTTGGGACAGGTCACAACTTGGGACTCTTGTGAGACTCTCAGCTGCTGTTAGAGAGCCATCTCTATAGCTGCAATGGCCATGACTACCTTTTCCCATCTGGTCTGATGAGGCTGAAACCCTTTTTCTTGGACAGACTTCACTACTATCCTCCATGCCTCGAGATTTAACAGTAGTAAGGAACCCTAAATGAAGTCTCACTTAAATCAGCACTGAAACAGAATCCAATGTAGAGGATATCTTGCTGTGAACACAATGTAATTTCCCTCCTTATACTAATCTGAATACCTGAGTCTTTTCTTTTGGAACTGCAGATTGTTTAATTTAAGTATCTAGATAATAGTTCCATGGCTAGGACAAAAATTCTGATCATTCACAATTCTGTCTCAAAATTTTGCTTAACTGAGTCATTGTAGTTCTAGCAATAATCCTCTCCTAGTAGAAAACAGAGGAATTAATTAGCTGGACCCAACTGACCAAAACCATGAAAACATGCAGGACATCCTCATCAACAGATACTATACAAACAAAATCTTAGGTCTTGCACCATCAGTATCAAGGCTGCTTAGTTATATCACCATAAGCAAAAGTGAAATTATAAACTGCATAATGAAGGCCTGATTAACGGATGCATGTAAGTGTAGCTGAATAAAAATAGACCATCTAAATTATTACTCATGGTGCAATTGTTTCAATGAATTTTGTATTTACACATTATATTAACCCTTATGTTTCTTGCCTCTATCCATTCCTAGGATAGAACCTTTAAAAATTAAGCTCTTTTCCCTTGATACAGCAATGGAGCAGAAAAAAGTCTTAACTAAGTGTCAATAAGTCCCTAGAGCTGGTCATTTGCATGGCAGGCACTCTACAGCCAAATGTACTACATTCTCAGAATCACTGCACACAAATCATATTTTGTAACTATGCTACACCACATATACTTTACATTTTAACTCCTAATTTAAGAGCCATGTACTGCAACCTTTACTCATGTTGAGCAGTACTGAGGAATTAGGCCACAGACATATTGGAAAAGCATAATTTTAAAAGATTGCACTTAGGTGATGTTGTCAAACAGATGTCAAAGTCTAACAAGTTTAATTCTTGCCAAAATGGTGGCAAATTTCATATTTGTGATTTTTATTGGCAAAGCTACTGTCCTCTCTTTGCTTTTCTTAATTTAAAGAGTACAAGTGTATGATGGGTAGGAGTGTAAGAATGTAAAGAGTGTAAGTATTAGTTTCTGGCAAAGCCATTAAATGTATATTTCTAGTCTCAGAAATGCAGTGTGTTCTGTAGATCATTTTATACTGCTATCTTCATAAGCTTACTCTGTTTGACAAAGCCATTCAGTTTTTATAACTGCTAGAAGACTAAAGGAAATTATCCACTTTTAATCCATTATATGAAGTTTTCTGACAATCAATTATCTTTTAAAGAAAGATCCGAGAAAAATAAGCGATAGGGAAGATTTTAATTAAAGATTAACACACTTCTGTGATGGTAATATTTTTAATTCTTCCTCTTACAGTAATTTATCAGCAAAAATCAATAAAATGAAAATTTCATGGGACCAAGTTGTATGAAAGTCACTAATAATTGCTGCTTATGGTAGACCACAGCCTAAACTAGGTAGACCTATTATAGCTCTTCAGCAGACACCATGTTTTTTGTGAGGTTCCTAGCACACTTCTAGGATCTGTAAAGTAATTAATCAATCTGATAATACAGACAGGATCTGATTTTGATCCCACTTACACCAACTGCACAATCAAGCAATTCCAGTGAAGTCAAGTTTCTCTTATTTACACTTACCTTAGTAAGACCAGAAAAAGTCCTAACGTTCTACAATGGAAAAAAAGAAAGGTTGATTACCTTATAGTAATCAGAGTACTTCAAAATGTGTGGTTCCTACAGGTATTCCTTGTGAGGACATATATGTTCTGTGTGACCAGCACTGGAAACTCTTCAGTAGCAATGTCTGTTGGTCTGTGCCTGTCCGTTCACATCCTCATGCTTTTAACCAAGGGGAAAAAATGACAGCACAGACTGATGACCTCTCCAGTTCTGACTATACTGCAAATCACATAATGACCCAAGCAGAGGAGGAGGGTGGGTCATGAATACCCATAGGGATCAGACATCTTGAAGAATTCCTGTTACTAGAAAGTACATACTTTATTTCTTCTTTGAGTGCTGGTCTCTATGGGTATTCACTGTGGGTGACTCCCAAGGAGGGCTTGTTGAGGAGAAGAGTGTGAGGAAGAAGGAGACACCCTCAGCCAAAGCTTAAACCAGAGCATAATGCCTGTGAAAGCATGTAGGGAGACCCAAGTAGATGCTCTGCCTATCTCCGAGAGGGGGATTTCCTGTAAGAAAGCTACTGATGCTGCTTGGGCTATCATTGAATGAGCCCTGACAGTGTGAGAAAAAAGGGCTTTCATAAGATCCTAGCACAGGATAATGCAGGAGGAAATCCACTTAGTGAGTCTTTGGGAAAAGATTGCTTTCCCTTTCTTTCGACAATAGTGACAAAACCTTGGAGACTTCCGACAGGGTGCAGTTGTGTGCAAATAGAAAGCTAAAGCCCTATGCGCATCCAGGGAATGGAGTCTTGATTCCTCCATGCTGTGGTGAGAAGGTGAACTATCTGCTTAAGGTGCCTTCTGAGTTTCACCTTAGGTGTGAACTTTGGATGTAGTCAGAAAGAAGCCTCATCCTTGTGAAAAACGGTACAAGGCAGGTCTGCCATAAGAGCTCTGAGCTCTCTAACCCTTCTAGCAAAGGTAAATGCCATCAAGAATGTGATTATCAAGGAAAGGTGCTGGAGGGAACAAGAGGCCAAGGGTTCAAATGGTGGCCTCATGAGAGTGGAGAGGGCTAGCTTCAGATCCCAAGCAGGGACAGGTTTCACAACTGGAGGGAATGTCCTTTTAATGCCCTTCAGAAACTTTGTAGTAGTAGGGTGAATAAACCCTGACGCATCCTCCACCATGTGATAGAAAGTGCTGATGGCTGCCAAATATATGCACAGGGAGCTGAGAGAGAAGATGGACATCTTTAGAGAGAGAAGATACTTCAGAATGAGAGGAATGCCTGACACCTCAGCGGGTAAGTGATGCTGCTGGCACCAAAGGGAGAATCAGTTCCATTGTGGAGTAGCATTTCCACTTGGACGGTCACCTGCTGTCACTGAGGATAGGCTGAACTCCTTGAGACCATATTCTCTCAGCTCATAGTCCATCAAAAAACTATACTGTCAGATGTAGGGACACTGGATTGAGATGGTTCATCCTGCCCTCGTTCTGGGATTGCAGGCTCTGGCATGGTAGCAGGTGGATGCATGGGAGAGATGTTAGCTGTAGTATGGTGGTGAACCAGATCTGCCTCAGCAACCAATGCTATGAGGATCACTGTAACCCTGGTGTGTTTGATCTTCTTGAGCCCATAAGGATATAGAGATATGGGAGGAAAGGCATACGTTAGTAGGTCTGATCACTGCACCAGGAAGGTGTCCCCTCTGGAGTTGTGACCTTTGGCTACTCACAAGCAGTGCATCAGGTATTTTTTGTTGTGAAGAGATCCCAAGATGTCCTCCACACCACTGTTAGAAGATGTGCTATGCTATTGATAGGTAGTGTTCCCACTTGTGGTTTCATGTGTAAATGCCTTCTGAGGCTGGCTGCCTAGGAATTCATCAACCCATGATGTGTACTGCTGAGAAGGTAATTCTATGCCTGCTGCACCAGTTCCAGAGGAGGATGCAAAGTAGGGTGGATGTCGCTCCTCCCTGCTTGTTTATCTAATAGATGGTGATCATATTGTGTGCTCTGACCTGAATGTGTACAGAACAAATGACAGGTAGGAGTTGCTTGAAGTCTTTGTGAACTGCTCATAGTTTGAATAGGCAGATGTGCAGCCTGGATTCCCGAGGGTACCAGAAGCCATGAGCTGTCTGGTCATCAAGCTGTGCTCCTCTCCCAGCAAGGAGGTTTCCATGATGAGTGCCTTTGTAGGTAGTGCAGGAATGAAGGGGATCTCTGCAACACTTTGTCCTTGTTATTCCACCAGGTGAATGATGTCAGCACATCCTGAGGAACAGGCCTTGTCCAGAGAATCCCTGTTTGGGGCAGATTGACCGTAACCAGATTTGAAAGCATCATGAGAATGGAATGACATCAGTGCGTGCTGCCATGTGGCCCAACAGGACCAGTTAGAATCGAGTTGAAGTCTGAGGTGAAACTGGTCAATGAGATCCTTCATAGCAAACAATCAATTGTGAGATAAGCAGGTCCTCATGACTGAGTTCAGGTCTGCCCTGACAAATTCTATGGTTTGTGTAGGTGTTAACCTGGACTTGTCTAAATTGACTTGGAGTCCTAGTGAATGAAAGACTTGAAGTACAATGGTGGTTGTTGCATGTACCTCCTGGTTTGACCAACTTGTGAACAGACAGTCATCCAGGTAAGGAAATATAGGTCTTCCTTGTTTGTGCAGGTATGTGGCCACCAGCACTATACCCATACTTCAACATGAAAACTTGGTCATTTGCTATTCAGAATAATCAGCTGAAGAAAATACCTTCCTTCCAAAAAGGTGAAGTGATTTGGTATCTTTATCTGGTGGAGTGGATTTGAGCTGGTACAGGCAGCTTCTTTCTGTAATCTCTGGACTACCAGGGAATTGGAGTTAGGGTGGAAAAACAGGAATTCACATAGGGACCAGCACTTGAAGAATGACAACATACAGTACCATGGTATCAGCCAGCTAATACCCACTAGGTATGAGGGCAACTGAGGATAGCTTAGGGAAAAAATAGCATTACTGATAATTATACTTGGTATTGGCAAATATTTATATTATGGTAGCTATGAAAATGCTGTACAAAAATTGTATATAAATGTATAGTTAATAGATAACATGCTCATAAATGGCACTCAGTTATATGTAGCATTGTTCAGATGTTTTCTAGAACCAATAAAAGTCATTGTTGTGCACAGCAAATGGCTTCTAGGATGCAGCTGTTTCCAAGGAGCTCTTAACAGCACCCACAGATTCCCATTCAGATAGGGACCCCATGGTCCTGGGCACTATACAAACACATAAGACTAAGTATTCCAGCCTTATCCTTGTCTGTTCTGCTTGTGCGTTACATCCTTTTGCTCATTTGTAGTTCACTTCCCCCACACTTCACCCCCGATAGTGAATTGCTTTGGCTGATCTTGAAACTCACAGGACTCCCTGACAAAGTCAGTAGAATGTTCCTTTTCTTATATGACGATTCCTTGAGCTGGGTTCTTGTAAAAAAATGGAAAAAGAACTGTCTTTTCCCGAATTAGGTCAGGTGTTCAACATGGATGCATTGCTGCCCCAAAACACTTCAATGCCATCATAGACTACACACTTAAGACACAAAGTAAATCCATTTTAGATATATGGCTTGATAAGAACTTTTTTTATGTCAATTTTGCCAATGACACAGTGCTAACTGTCCAATCAATGGGTGCACTAGATGTGGCACTTAAAGCCCAGGAAAGCTCAGATACAAAAGTTGGCCTGAAAATTAACAGGGGTAAAACCAAATTTCTTCTAATAGTCAATTTCAAACATACTATGGGCTCTCACATCTTAGTGGGTGCCCATCCAGTCAATATTGTCAATGATTCCATCTACTTCGCCTACATTAACAACAATAGAGCTGATGTTGAGAGAGAACTTGAAGCCCCTACTGCAAAAGAGTTGTCAGTAATGGGGCATCTCATTGTAGCAGCAGGCCGCAAAAGGTATTGTGACGCACTGGAGATAGTGACGTGTCGGGTCTGGTCAGGACCGGTTTGGTTAGGATTGGGTGCATAGTAAACAGGTTATATGATGGGTTTTGCAACCTGTTATGTAACTTGCTTTGGTGCCAAGGAAGAGGACGAAGAGGGAGAAGGTTATGTGTTGTAATTTAGCCAATGCTTATTGTTTTCTAGAGTAAATATGTTATGCTGTATATAAAAGCTTAAATTACAAGCTATGCAATGAGACTCCATCATGAACCCACTTGGATTGCTTGGCACTCCGCTGCAGTCACTTCGCAGAGCATTAGGGTCTCCCTCCACTGTTTGGAGCGTAAGACATGATTAAAGATAAGTGTACCTAATTGGTGTGGGCATGTTTTCATTCCTTACCTGGTATCCAGAACCTGCAAGCAGCTGTGATTAGCTGTGCCTGGCACAAAACTCATCAAGGAAATTTTCACAAATTGAACACCCTGATAAGTAGAGAGACACAGATGAGGCTATAACATGCTTTGGTGGTCAAGTATTTTGACCTATGGGACTGAACCATGCCCCCTGACTATCAAGACTGAAAAGAAATTGGACATCATTCAGATGAAGTATCTCCGAATGATCAAAAACATCAAAACATAAATTCAAGTCTAATGAAGATTCTGTTTCCAAACTAAAGAGGTCCTGGTCTCTCAAATGGGTGCCCAGCGCTCTCTAACATATTATGGTCATCTGCTCCAAATGCCTGCCAGCTTCCCTGCAAGAATTATCTACAACTTTAACCCAATCAAAGCAGGGTTAAAACCTAAAGTAGGATGGTGTCAACAGACATGTCCCTCACAGGCATCCTACCCCAGAAAACACCAGAGTTGGTGCAAGACAGAACAGAGTGGAGGTGCATAACATATTTGGTGACTTCTACGCAGTCCAAGCAACAGCATAAGAACCAACTTAACCTACACTTCGTCCATTTGTATTTCAAATCACGGTCTCTTTGAGGCAACAGTTATCTTCTGATGTTTGTGGAAAGCTCTAGTATATTGCTTGATTCCTTGCAATTGACAAGTTATGGGGTACTTTGGAAGCAGCTTTCTTCAGTTATTCTTTTGTCCAATATTGTGGCTGACAGGCTGTAGATAGAATGGCTCTCAGTACTTCTCTGAGTGAATAAAAGGAAAATGGGTGAGTGTATAGTAGACGCTCTCTACTTTGAAAGGGAGCATCTTACAACATACAATGCTGTAGGCTGGTGGCACTGTCTAGCCAGGGTGTTGTGACCCTTCCTCCGGCCCAGGCTCCAAGGAAGGCCATCAGTGCCTTGGTTTAGGGGCATATGCAGTGCCAATTACAAGTCTTTAGCCCCAGTGGAGCAGGCTTCCCTCACAGTCTGTAGCCCTCTGACCCTCATGTAGGGCAGGGCTGATAAAGAATCTATAGTCCTGGCCTTCCAACAGGTGAGACTGGTAAGCAGCCTATTGCCCCCAGCCCTCAGGCAGGGCAGGGCAGGCAAAGCAATCCATAGCCCCCAGCCTTCTAACCGGCAAGCTAGCAAGCAGTCTGGTGCCCCTGGCCTTCAAGCAGGGTGGGGCTGGTAAGCTTGGTATCCTCTGGCAGGCAGGTTCAGAGGAGCCAAGCACTCCCGGGGTGGTTAGGGAAGGGAAGGGGAGGGGGACACAGGCCCAATAACTCCACTGGATCCCAGCCCAGGGCCCTATCAGTGGCAAAGTGGTTTGCCATTGAGTCAGTGGGGCTCCAGCCTCAACACGCTGACTGGTTGGGCCACTGCCTCAGCCGCTCTCTAGTCAGCTACTCTGGGCTACTTCCTCCCACCCAGTCCCCAGGTACCAGCATCCAGGTGTCTCCCTCTGGGTCACTGGGGTAGATGGTAAATGGGAGTCCCACCAGCCCCTCGACCAGAAGCAGATCCAGGAACTCCTCAGGGTCCTGAGCAGAGGGCAGCTCATCCAGGTCACAGGGGGTCCTCTGGCACACCAGGATCAGTCTACTCTTGTGGGTCCCCAACATCAGGCAGCTCCTCCAGGTCAGGACTGGCCTCAGGGGGTTTCTCCCACCCAGCAGTCTCAGGTAACTGCTCCTAGCTACTCAGGCCCAGCAGAGCTCTCCAGTCACTCAGGCTCAGCAGCCCAGGCAAGCCTTGAAGGCTCCGGTCGGTGGGGCGGTTGTTCTGCTCAGGGTCAGATAACAGCCTCAAGAAAGACATGTCTATCTCCAGCAACAGCTTCCCCATGACTGAGCTGCTAGGCCAGCCTTTTATCCTTGCCTCTCCTGTCCTGGTTCCGCCCCTTTTCTCCCGGGATATTCTGCCTGAAGGGCCTTGTTCTGCCCAGCAGGGGGGGTTTTGCAGGGCCTTGATCTGCCCAGCAGGGGGGTTGCAGCTTATCTTCGGGCCCAGGCTCTGAGGAAGGCCACAGTGATAGTGCTCTATGTGGGACTTGTGGGGAGGAAAGGTCCTGGATCAGAGCACTTGTGAGAAGTCTATCTTGACATTGCTCTTTAGAGACCTTGCTACAAATGCAAATTTTCTAGACTTATTTACAAGAGTTCATTGCGGGCTGATCCATTTCTTACATGTTAACACTAGCCATTATGTACTGTCTTAGCAGCTGCTTTGCTTTATGGGTTTCTTGGTGGTTTTTGTAATACAGAAGTATAGCTCTGACAATGCATTGTGTTTCCAAGTGAATTTAGACTGAAATATGAAGTTCCCTTTGGGATTACTGAAGTGATGCATCATTTTCAAGGCTAAAATTAGTTTAAAGTGTCAGCTGCAATACATAGGGAATAAAGTGAAATGCAGTATACTTCATCTGCTAGGCAAACGGCTCTCTATTACATTAGACATGATAAATTCACACAAATGGCTCTTTGACAGAATGTTCCCTGTTTCACAACTTCAGGCAGTTTATTTGGTAAATAGTAAAGGCTGGAAAGCAGCAGCACTTTGTTCTGACTTATATGGATTCAAAAAATGTTAATTCCTTCACAAAAAGCACATGCTTACAAAGCCAGGATTTCATTAAGTGACCAGTGTCACTCCAGGTATGCACTACAAACACCAATGCAGAGAATACAAATTCTAAAATAATTATAAGGGGATCAAAAAGTGATAGTGCTCTATGTGAGACTTGTGGGGAGGAAAGGTCCTGGATCAGAGCACTTGTGAGAAGTCTATCTTGCCATTGCTCTTTAGAGACCTCACTTTCAGACAGATACAAATTTGTATATAACAGACTGGAATGCCACTTGGTTACTATGCTAGTGCAGATCTCAGACTATTTCCAGACTTTTACTGGCTGAACAGAATGTCTCTGAAAACACACAATTTAAATAAATAAATAAATACAATGCACAAGAAATTTTACTTACCAAGGACCCTTTTGGAGAAAGTTGTGAGCAATTTAAAAGAGGGAATAGCCAACCTAACTTTAATTATGCATTACTATAAAAAGATATCCAGCTTGTAAAAAATCCAGCAGGTAAGAGCAGGGAGCAGAATCAAAAGATCTGGGCTCTATTTCCCACTCAGCCACTCCTGCACTTTGTGATTTTGGGCCTCATTTCTGCATCCATAAAGTAGGGATATTAATAATTAAGCTTTATAGTGCACTTTGACAGTTCTGGCAAAAAAGCAGTGTGTAGCTGCAACTGCAAAGTATCTTCACTGAAAGCCTAATGCTGGCTCTGAAAGCCTTTATCCAGTCACACAATGACTTTATCCATGTTTATATACTGCAATCAAACACAAAAAAAACCAACTTTGGTGACAAGTAGAAAACAATCTTCCTGTGACTGTTTATTTCAATTTGGTATCATGATATATCTGAGCTATTAGAAAGGCAACTGTGCACTGCAATGGTATTGGTGCTGAAAGCTTATATAGAAAGCTAAGATATTACAGCAGGTATCAGCCATACAGCCACTGCAGCTAGTCTTGTAATGTGGTTCACGGGCAAACAAATCATGAAGTTGACACTTGGGCAGTTAATCCATGCTTGATCTAATGGTCAGCTATTAATATGTACAATCTTTTTCATGAGGAGCTAAAGGTACCAAAACATGTTTGGGTTGTCACTGTTATATGTTTGGGTTGTCAATGTTAGATTAATCACTTTGAGATTTGTGGTAAGATATGATCCAAAAATAGAGGTGATTTTATACTATATATTTTACGTGCTACAGAGTAGAGACCAGGCAAACACATAACATTGTTTTTATTAACTTGAGGCAGCATTTCCCAAAGTGAAGGGTGTCTCCTCTTTTTTTTTTTTTTGGGGGGGGGGGGCGGAGGAGGAAGGGAATGTGCACAGGACTAGCCAGAAGTGTGAGGCATGAACACACCTGTCAGTTGGTCCACAGAGTCTTCTATTTCATTTAAAAAGAAAGAGTTAGTCTCTAAACTATTATGGGTATGAAAAAAACCTGCAAAACACAGAGTGGAAAAGATGAAAAATGTCTGTCTGAGTTTGCAGAGAGCCTGAAGCAATGATTCTCAAATGTGAACTTCCTAATTCATTTTAATGGGTGCTTACTCAGAGTCCAGTGGAGATACTTTTATTGTCAACGTTATTAACTATTTTATTGTTCAAAGCATGTAAGAAAGGAGAGAAGGTATCATATTGTGAAGCTATACATATGGTGTCATGGATACATATACATATGGTGCCATGGATTAAATTTTACAGGATCTGTGCTATAATCGAGCCTGGGAGTACCCGTTTAGTGTTCCAAACCCCTACAGGGTTACACTGTTCCCAGTGATAAGTCATGATTCCTCTACTCTCTAGATTCCAACATTCTTGTTTCTCACAATCACCTCCATCCAGTGAGTCTGACTGAGGTGGACTCCTCTTCCTCTGCCTTTCTCTCTGTCCTTTGTCTGTCAGTCTCAGGTAAGAGCTGCTGCGTCTGCTCCTCTTAACCTGGATACATGACACGTCTTGTCTTTCTTCTCTGGAGACAAGACAAGCTATGTTCACATGTCCAGTTGCCTCCGCAGCTATGTGTTAATCTTTGGTCATTGGGGTTTCCATTGTCTCTATAAGGTTTTCCATTTAAATGTGTTGATTTCTGCCCAGACAGTCTTAATGGCTATATGTCTCATATAACTTGCCTGATCTCACATGTCCTAGGGAGATGATTAATTCTTTCTCCCACTGAGTAGGCATGCCACGGGGATAGGGACAGAGTCATACAGATAGTTCACAAAAATATTACAGAAAATTCCCATGTTTGTCACGTATCAACAGGTCTTTATTCATGTTGTTACCCAGCCCAGGGTTGGAACTTTCCAGAGTTTGGGAAGTAACATAGCATTAAATGAATTCACAGTTATGTCTCTTGCATACATTTAGGACTACAGTGATGTGTCACTCAGCAATGGCTCTGTTAAAGTTAAGGTAGACAGTGTCTACAGTACTTCTTAACAAAATAACACTAGAATTTTATTTGTAGTATTAAGTCAGTTGGCCTAGCAAGTCAACTAATACTACTAAGTATTGAGGAATAACAATTCAAATTCTAAACGGCCATTCAGTTCAGCCTGGTTCAGGTCCCTGGTTGTTTGCTATTCAAAGATTTTTATTAAAGACTTTAGTTTATACAAATATTTGGAGAATAGATATTTTTCCATAAGTATTCACTATTTACCATTCTTGTCTTTTAAAAGTTTTAATCATCAAAATGAAAAGCATAAAACACCATGTGACTTAGGTAACTGATGATACACCACAAATATCACCAAATAGCTGAAAGAAATATTTTATAAACAACCCAGAAGATGACATTTTGTTTGCATGAACTGTTCAAATAAATATGTATAGCAAATAGATGAAAACATATCAAAATTTGATCACAGACAATTCAGGAATAGAAAATGGGGCTAACTTAGCAGTGACTACTTAACTAGTTTTAATTCTGGTCCGTTAACATGGCCTTATTCTCTTGGGGCCAGCCAAACCATCTGCATCTTTATTTGTCAGATCCATACCTAATTTAGTTTGAAAAAATAAAGCAGAACCCAAAAGCAACTTTCAACTAAGAACCATCAGGGTTGCCTAGCAACAAGTTGACAGAGTATTGAAAAGCAAGTAATTCTCAAATTTATAAACAGGAATACCAGTTACAATAGTGAGAGAAAGTTTAGAAGAATAAAAAGGTTCTTTTGATTTAATTTGAAGAAATGCAAATGAATGAAAGTAACTCAAGAGAATATGCACCAGATTATGCAACCTTGAAGGAATTTTAACTCTGATTTTCAATGGTCAGTTTCTCCAATACGTTTATTGGCTTCAAATTAAAAAGAGACTTGTAAGAAAGTGATTAGTTTTGATTTTAACCAATAATTTTTAGCACTTCAGTAGAACTGACTGAAAAAAATTAAAAAACCCTTTGATTTTATTATGAGCCTCATTCAGATGGGACCAGATCGTGGTTGATTTATACAAAACTCTCATTGACATCAATGGAATTGCTAAATGAAACTAACTGAATTTGTCAAATGCATTTTTGCACCTAAAATGCATGAACAATTTATTTTGGGGAGGGAGGAGGAGAATTCCTCCAAAATTGAAGAACTAGTGACATATATTGGCAAGAAGAGGTTTCATTTCCCATTATGTGTGTAGGGTTAAAAGCTTATTTTAAACTGTGTAGTACTATTTCCTTTTTCAAATTTAACTAGAGTTGATGTGAAATCATAGTGTGTAAGCAATTGTTTCCTTTGCAAGTGAATGAAATAGGACTACGATTGTTGCTCTAAACTACGAATGATTGTGTCCGAAGATCATCTCAACATTGTAACTCTCCTGTTCAAATACCAATGCTAGTCTAAATGATTTCAGTACAAAACACCTTGTGTATTAGGAAAAACAATTTACTCAATAGTGTACATTTTCCAGTTAACCAGGCTGAAATTTAAGACATGATGAGAATCCCTAAATGCTTTAGCATCTGTAATTTGTGGAGAAAAGGTATATTTTTTGTAAAAAAATGTGACTACATAGCTTGAAATAGGTTATTTTAATATTTCTGCTGAGATCTATAGTAAATGAAACAGTAGCTTAAAAAATGGCTAGAAAGACAGTGCGGGCAAACAGAATAGTTCAAGATTGTATTGGTCAGTGAAAGCAGAAAGAATATAATTCTTCTAAAGCTTTTTTATAAGCTCCAATAGTTCAGTACAGGGGAATACTACATTATTTAATATCTGGCTTGCAAAATGTTGTGCTTGTCTGTGGTGATGTGTGGGTTTGTTTTTCCTCCCATCCAATCAACACAGCTTGTCTTCTTATAAATAAGTGATCTGGAAAGCAAAGCTTGAATACCGGTTGATTGTGCATGTAGCCAATGTGTTCAAAGATGGGATGCTCTCCACAGAATTAACACAGCCAATTTCCAGTTCACTTTGAAAAATTATTATAGCTCATAAACTGCAAATGCAAGGCTACCTAGAGTCTTTATAATTGCTGCAGTTAATGATTACTAATATTGGGTGACAGTAAAACTCTTTCAGGCATAGTCTCTACATTGTCACTGTAAATGAAATATGGGATATTGTTTTTAGCTATTGTCAATAAAATGGCTTCTCTTTTTCAGCCAAAATAAATGATAAACTATAATAAAGACATTAGTCAACCTTCCATCATGTTTGAACTTGTTACAGAACTGTGTAATCAATTGTGTCAGTCAAATATATAAACTAAATGTTAGGAAATTAATATTATATACAGTAATATATAAAAAAGGAAATTTGCTTTTCGTACATCTCTGCTGATCCAGCATTTCAGAACTCAGCTGAAACAGCTTCAGGGTTGTGTAAACTTGGTCTGTGCAAATAGCAGGGTGAAGCAGAGTGTCAAGGGGGCATTGTTAGCTCCAGGTATACTCCCGCCATCCTAATAAGACAAGTGAAAACCCATGGCCACAAAACCCAACAGGTAAGAAAAATAACTACTGTAAGATAAGAACAACTGGATGGAGCCAGTGGTGGATGACAGAAGTAGACAGATAAAAGTTTTAGCAGGATAAGCAAAAATATATTAGTTTAGGTTAGTTATTGTGATTTACGCATGAGAATCTTTATTTTTAATAAGGGGTTTAGAATCAATTGGTACACAGATGAGGTAACTTGGTAAACTGAGTCAGCACAGAGTCACAGAATGGCATAAAATAAAAGGCAGATGATTGGCAATAAAAGATTGGAGAAGACACAGGGGCGAACATAGGAAAGACCACAGATTTGAAGAGTTACCCTGTCCCTGAAGAATGTTTTATTTTTCTTGCCGTTTCTGTTTTTGCATGTATATGTAACTTGTAGATGATAATAGCATTGTTTTAAAACACACATAATAAAGGCTAAAAGAAACTACAAGCCTAAATTGAAGTGGATCTTGTTTTTCATCCAACAAACGCAAATGTTAAAATTAAGGGGGGTGAAGATGAAACACAGCTCTTATCTAACCTTTGCTGAAGGCAAGGAGTGCAGGGAGAGGGGATTTGCACTCAACTCTGAAGCTTCTCCTCCTGGGTTCCTTCTCCTGTTTCAATCAATTTTAACGGCTGTATCATACGTAGCTCAGAAAGAAGCAATATCACTTTAACTGAAGCTTTTAGTTCCATCCTTTCCAAGCCATTGTTCACATCTATTTCCATGTTAAACCACTGGGTTAGCTGGACTTTCTTTCTTGGATTTCAGACATATTCCCTTCCTCCAATTTAAATCAACCTTATCTCTGAAGTAGAATTTGTATCAGACACATACTTCATTAGTGAATGTGGACATGCATGGGCCAGGGGAGCATGAAGAGGTTGCTTCCCGTGACAGTGTGGCCTTTTGTCCTGGGACATCTCCTTCTTACAAAGTTTTATCTTTTGCTGCCATTTTACATAGGCTATTTTATCAGACTGTCTTCCTCTTCTAAAAATGCTTTAAAACAAATCCCCTAAAATTATGTTTGCAGTCATATTGAGGAAATACATCAAGCCTGTTGTCAATTTGCCTCAATATGAAAATACAAGTGAGTCCTAGGACTTCCCAGATGACATTTCAATTTTGTGAAAGTTCCAGCAACACAGTTGTATATTTAATTGCATATAGTGGAATCCAAAGGTTGCAAAGTTCCATGAGAGATGGATTTATCTAGTTAACCCCTGATGAATATATCTGGAGACAAAGACACTTATGATATGTAATGTGTATGTGCTGGCAATTATTACTGCATACATCTTATTAGACTTGTTACCCTCTTCCCTGCATCCAGTGCCAGACTGCTTGTTTGTCTCACCCACCAATTAGGTCTTGTCTTTTAGACTGCAAGCTCTTTGGGGCAAGAGCAGGGACTGTCATTTAGCATGTGTTTGCATAGTGCCTTATACAATGGGTTCCAATCTAGTTGTGGCCTTTGTGTGCTTCCATAATATAAATGTGAACTAATAAAAATAATAGTTTATAAGTACAGGGTTAATTAGTCAGTAATCTTTCCAGCAGTGTGTGAATGTTTACCACAACCCATCCAATCAGTGCTTTGACTATTCTGTGGATGCTGGTGTTCCTGGATGTACAGTATTAGATAAAATCTGTTAAGAATTCTCTAACCAATAGAAAATCATATAAGCAGGAAAATGCAGGGTAGACAAATTACAGTTAGACTTTAAGTGAAAAATTGTGGTCCCTTGGTTGCTTAACAGATCCTGCAGTAAACTAGATTTCAATCTTAATTAGCTAATCCAGAATTCACTCTCAGCCCATAGAGCAACAAGAAGGGATCTCAGAATAAAACTGGCCCTCTGTTATCTTCCCCCAATTATACATCAGTTTCTAGAGTTGAGCTCACAGAACTATGATTTTTCTGAGGACTGACTCACAATTTTTGACTATTTGGAGCTGGCAATACTGTGCAAGGCAATGGGGAATTAAGCGATTTGTTGATACACAGGCATATATCTTACCAATGTCCATGATCTCTTGCAGATTCATTACATAACTGTAGATCACTGGAGTCTTCATTTTTTTTAAGAGACATTACATTACATCCCGCATTACATTGATTTTCTCTGATGCCTTAGTGACATAAAGTTAGTTATGGATTGAATGTGCAATGTGCAAATCACTGAAATGCGTTTGTAGCTGTAGTCCTAATGACTTTAAGATTGAGGTTATAGGGCCTGTTTCTGTTCCCACTGAAGACAATGGAAGTAGGATCAAACCCTACAAAAGAAATATTTTGTGTAGACAGTGAATATATTAGTTGTGATGGATTCACTATCCAGGATAAAATTTTGTTCAGTTTGGATAGACTATCTTGAAAGACATTTAAGTGAACCTTCAGGACTGACTTAGAGTTAACAGAGCCACAAAAGGCAGGAGAAAGTTAGACATTTTAAAAAATGAGGCCCAAATACCTTTGTGGATCTGGGTCTGAATGTATTGGCTACACAAAGAAAGGAAATTTCTCTCTTTTCTTACTCTTGGCCATACTAAGCAGGGCCAATCCCTGGTCCAAAATACACATGCATTAGTGCTCTTGTAAGAAGCAGCTAGTTAAAAAAAATTAACATCTGTAAAGCTACTTTTTAAGTCCATCCTCATTCCCAGAAATGGAATTATTTCAGTTGAAACATATAAAAAAAATCAGCTTGAAGAAAGAAGGAGGCATGGAAAACTTCAGCCCAAACGATTAAAAATTGTGTAAAGTTATAAGCAACTGAAAACAAGAACTTACAATAGAAAGTGTTCAGCAACTGTAACTACAGGCTTCAGCAGCAGCACTGCCTAGAATGTGCATTAAAGAAAAATCTGGATTTAAAAAAAAAATGGAATAAGAATCATACAAGTTCATGCCATGACAATACTTCTTGTTATTGCATGGCACCAAGTACTCATTCTTGGCTTGGCAATCAGTGAGAATAAGTGACAGCACATCTTAAGACACTTAAATGAATAACTAGTTAAACTTTCCCTTCATTTGAAATTCCTGTTGCAGCATGGTAGAGAAGTTAATGAATACCTGTACCAGTTTAAGCAGAACTGTAAGTACCCAGGAACTGAGTACACATAGCATGTGGTGATAAGAAAGCCAATTCTTGGGTAGCATTATTACTCTTGGGGGAATTTTGCACCACTGTGCAATGCAGTATTTATGCAGAATTAATGTTCTGCACAGAATTTCATTTTTCCCCACAGAACTGGGGCTTCAGAGCTGCTGGCTGCCACAAGGGGCCTCTGGACCCAGCAGAGCTCTGGGCAGCTGTGGTTCCGAACACACCCTGAAGGAAGAAGGCAGCATGCAGGAAATTCTGTACAAGACCGGGACCCAGCATCAGGCTGTTTTTCTCTCTGGATCCCTGGGCCCTGGGTGTCTGGGCTGAGGCATGCCCCGTGGCTAGGTTCCAGGGTGTAGGGCATACAGGTGTCTGGGCTAGGGGGGCACCCATGGCTGGGCTCTCAGAGGTAGGGGGTGCAAGTATCTCGGCTGGGGGATGTCCCACAGTTGAGTTCTGGGAGGTAGGGTGTGTGGGTTTCTGAGACTGGTGGGGCAGAGTTTCCCCCAAGACGTGCCCAGCTGGCACATGTGACACACTCAAACTGAGGCACCCAGCAAAAGCATAACAGAGAAGCAGGAACTGGGTTGTTGTAGGGGTTTCTTTAATTCTCTACTCCTTGGGGAATCTTTTTTGTTGTCTGTATTGTGATGGACATACCTGTTGACAGGTATTTTGAAATAAATTAAAATAATTGAAACTGGCGTCATATCTGTTATTTTGATAAATAAAATATGCAGAATTTTGCAGAATTTTAAAATATTGTGCGCAGAATTTTTAATTTTTTGGCGCAAGCCACCCCTGGAATACATTATACATAGTTCCTGTGCTGAGAATAGAAAGAATTGCACTTTAAGTCACAAAGGAATGACTGTTTCACAAGAGAAAGTCAAAGATGTCTAAGATGGATCTTTAGTTTAATAGAAGTGGATGTGCTACTCATTTATTATTCATGTACTTGATGTCTATGTAATCCTTCATTCTTTCATAGTCCTTGTTACTGGGCTGAGTGGCTAGGGCACTCTTGCCAAAGATGACTCAGACCAGTTTAATTTAAAGCAGAAATCAAAACAAAAGGTTAATGAAAGCAATATAATAAAGGGGTTTTGCAATGACAGCATATCCATAGATGCTGGAAACTACGGGTTCTGGAGGTGCTCCTGCACCCCCTGTCTTGAAGCGGTTTCCATCATATACAGGGTTTACAGTTTGGTTCAAAGGCTCTCAGCACTCCTACTATACAAATTATTCTAGTACTCCAACCATATCTTGGGCACAAATGTAAATCTGGACCTCCACTCCTAAGACTGTACCTTTCCTCTGGCCAACCTGCCTGTCTGGAGCTCTGACTGACCCAAAGTGAAACTTAAATGCTATTCCTTCCAGTGCTTTAGACAAGAGCACTACCTCCTTGATCCTTTTGTGGCCAATTACCACACATGTATTTAAATTGGCTGCCTCTGTCCTGACCTTAATGATAGAAGCTGTCCGGAGCAGATTCTTGCTTTAAAAGATAAAACCAGATTTTCTAAATCTAATCGAGGAAAGGGATCTGCTGTCTTTTTCCTCAAGTAAAATAGCCCTTTAAAATGGAGATAGGGAGAAAAAAGTACACAGAAGAGGTTTAAGCCCCAATCCTTGAGCACTTGGGAAAGTGTTTAATTTTCAGCCTGCGAATAGCTCCAGAGGGACTAATGCTTAATGCTTAGTGCTGCTCGAAACAGACTAGAGGACAGTCCCTGCCCCAAAGAGTTTACAGTCCAGAAGTTCAAATAGCTAAATAAGCACTTGTCAGGAACAGAGCTGGTTGAAAACTTTGCATGACAATATTTTTGATGGAAAATGACTTTGTAAAAAAAAAATCACAGAAAAACCATTTCACAAAAAATTCAAAACTCTATGTTTTTTGCCAACCAAATTTTTGATTTTTCAATAAAAACCTAAAAAGTTTCCTTAATATTTTTCAACACAAGTGAGGGGACAGGATGGAAAAAAATCAGCATTTTAATTGAATTTTTTCACAGGATAAAGTTTTCTCACCAGCTCTACACAGAAATACCAGTATGTTACGATGCCTTTCTCCTTTTCCCTCTCATACAACCTTCCATCATCCTCTCAGTCCAGCTACTACAGCCAACATCCTTCACTGACATTGCTCATCCTGAATGCCCTCTTTTCCACCTATCCCAGCCTCTACTAGGAAAGTAAGCTTCAGTCTGGGAGGCAAAAGGAAAGTTTTAAAAACTGCCACAAGTGCCTGAAGGTTTGCTGTGTGACTCGGGCAAGACTACAGTTGTGCACTTGCTTAATCATTTGCACAAGTGGAGCCTTAGATAAGATTCAGGATTACAAACTAGTTACCATAACACAGTGGGTCAAACTGTTTTAGGAGATAATACTTAGAAAATAGTAGTGATATTTCATAGATTGACATTAAAGAGACTTACGTCCAATAGGTTTGTTAAAAAAAAATCAGACTTCAGAGCTGGAGTTTGGTGCATTCAGCAGCATATTTTAATATATAGTAACAAAACTTCTTTGGCTAGGAGACTAAATGGGTGGGTTTGTGAATACGACTGGCAACAGCTACACTATCATACGAATCATTATGAGCATAAATGCAGGAGCAGACACCCAGCTATACTGAATGAAATCTCATTCTTGTCTAATACACTTAATGCATTTCTAGTCTAAAAAGTCACTATATAAGAATGGCACTTTCTTACTCAACTCGTCCTGTTTGACAGCGTTAGTGCTGGATCTTTAAAGCTATTTAGGAGAATTTTCGAAAGCATTTAGGTGCATAATTCCTATGGAGTTCAATGGGTGTTAGGTGTCTAGGTGCTTTTGAAAATCCCACTCTGCACCTACATGCCTTTAAAATCTGGCCGTTAGTGCCTAGAGTACTCCAGTTAGGCCTACAAAGCCAGCACAGCAAAATGACGTAATCTGTATTCTGTTTCTCTGTCCATCAGTCACAAAACTGGCTACTCAGTTTTAATCCTTTAACCCACTGTGCAAACCCACTGAAGATGATTTTGTATAGGTCAGCAAGGCATAATCTGAAGACAACTGTAACTGAGAGAGGGCTGATCTGAGCTGCAGAACTGGAAAACCTGCACAAAATGAAAAGAACCTCCGAACTGAATTTGCAGGGTTGGAAATTGTAAAGATTTCAGAAAACCTCAAGCCTTTTCTTAAAAGCTGAGGATATTTGATTTGAAAATCTCAGAATCCCTGTGAAATAATAGACTTTATTAAAGATATTCATGAGATAAATTCATGCTGCAGTTATAATACATACAGAAATAAGATATTAGCATAAGCACAAATAACATTTGATTTTTTCAGAAATGTATATCTTAGGCAAGATGAGACTATAATCTTCTAATAAATAAATTCTTAGCAGCTGCCTTGGCTTAGATCTCAAGGACAGCCATGCTGCCGTCATATCCTCAGACTGATCTTACACTAGATGGTTTTCAACAACCTTTAATAATGTATAGCATGTATATTACACTTGACCTTTTTAAAGTTTCTACAGCACTTTATTAATCTCTTTAACACCTTTGTGAAGAGTCAAGTGTGTTGTCTATTTTACAAATAGGAGAATTGAGGCTACCAAATTGCCATGAACCACAGAGAAAGTCAATAGCAGAGCCGAAATTAGAACTCAAGAAATTCTCATTTTAGCATCAAATTTACATCTTCCAGACCCATACCGCTTCTCTGAGACTTCTCTTCGAACGCCATGCTGTACGGACCAAGCAGCCATCTTGAATTCAGTTATTGCCATGCTCAGAGTCCTATGTATACGAGCTTTAGTAATATAAGAATTATTGACCCCGTTTAAATATCTTATCTGTAATTCTCTGCCCTTTCCTTCAAAAAGGGGGTTAAGGGGATTTTCCAATTCCTTTTTTAACTGAATTAAAACAACCTGTTAAAACATCAATCCCTGAGGATGGTCCACTCAATTTCATTAGCTCATCACTGTTGCTAAGGTATATGAAGGTTATGTATTTCTTCCTGTGCTATATTGTTTATAGAATTATAAACAATTAAAGAATAATAAAGAATAATAATAAAGATAATAATAAAGAATAATAAATAATTAAATTATAACAATTAGAGACTAATAAAGAATTATCTGTTTGTATGGGGGAAAAAACTGAAACATACTTGCGGTGGCAGGGAGGGGGGAGAGAAGAGCATAGTTGATGCTGTAATTGCACATAGACTTCCCAAAACCCATGAAGCATGCCAACAATTTCATGATCTCTACCTAAATGATAATACATTCTATTATCAACTGGTCAACTTCACAATAACAAGGAAATTACAGAAGGAAGGGAAAATGATTCTTTCTATGACATGCATCACCATGTTATATCTGGGTAGGTATTAAATTTCCTCTTTATTTTGCAGTACTGTAGGCAAAGCATTCACCTGACCCTTTTATGATGTTCTTACTCCCATTAAATAAATCACCTTGAAAGATAATAGTGGTTTCTTTTACTAATGTTTCGGTGCTTGGAGTTTCCATGCCACAAAAGACAACTGTACCAAAAATGTGCTGTGTATATGTATAGGTACTTGTCAGCCTGTAGACTGGGGATTGGGAAAGGACATGTCAGATGCTAGCTTTATTCAGAGCAGGCATTTTAAAGGAAAAAAAATAGATGTGAAATGTATAGCTAGAGGCTCAAAGATAAGGTACAGAAATTAACTGATCTACAGAAACTAATTTCAGTTCTATTGCAGGGCAAAACCGGTTTAAAGGTTAAGGATGACACTTTGAATTATTAAACATATCAATCTGAACTAGTCATTATAGGTCTTGCCATATTCTGTTCAGTTTATTAGCAATAATTTCAGTATATTGTTATATCATTTAGCCTTGCACAAATTTATGTTCATCTATTTTGTAAAGATTGTGTTTCATTTTTATTGTTTTTATATCTGAAATTTACAATCAAAGAGCTTGCTCACATAAGTTATCCTTATACAAATAAATAGTGCAATGAAATTCTGAGTCTGATTATACTTTTACACCAGTAGAAATCAGAAATAATGCCAATTACAGTTTTTTGTGGGTGTGACAGGGCACTATTAGTAGCACCCTGGTCATTGATGTTGCTGCATCATGAAGAAGGCTGAAGGGTCATCTATGAGCAAACACACACTTTCTGCTGGGGGATTCTGAGCACCTGGATGGTAATCACTGGGCTAATGATGTAATTCGGAGGATGTAAGTGGAAAGAATAGAAAGCAAAGCAAGGGGAGCTCAGAGGGAGAGCCTGGGATGAGGAGTGAAGGCTGCGTGGAAGCCTCCTCTTGCTGTAGGCCTGCAGTAAACTGTTATACTATGCAAGGAAAGAATAAATATACATATGGTGAAAGGGTAACAACCTAATGTGTGTTTGTGACTGAGACCACATGAAGTGGTCAGGCGGTGAAGTACACTGTGTAGTGACAGAGGCACCCTGTGACAGTGAGGATATTCTGAAGGTTGAATCTTGTATTTAAAAAAATCCCCAACCAACTCATGTAGTTTATCTTTTATGTGCTAATATAGAATCTTCCTGCAAATGTGGTAGCAAAAAACATATATTCTGTTGTGCCTGGCGGAAATGTTATAATGGAAGGTACTTTCATATAAAAATAATTGGTTTTGTTCGGCCATTGGCCAATTGCCTACGTACAGTGTTTGATTTATTGAAAGTGTAATGGAATGTTTAATGCATTAAGATTAACAGGACCCTGAGCTCAAACAATATGAATAGCAGCATAGTAGGACCAAGAAACAAAATTGTTCATGGAAGGATTGATGCAAATATCATCCCAAAAATGTATTTACATGATAAAGTTAGGTCTAAAAAGCACAACTGCATGATGATGCTTTTTAGGTTGACTTTAGTGCTCACCTTGATGTAAGATACAGGAACTCTTGTAAATTTCGTGCCTTGAATGAATATGATAGACAGTAGATAGGCTCCCTGCTGAAGAATGTTTGGGGAAAGTGTTCTCCCTTATATAATAGTCACTGCTAGTAACAGGAAATATGACACCACCACAGGCTAGTGTTTTACCCTGAAAGACATTTGGTGACCAAGGAAATGCTTGAGACACTAATAAAATAAAGTGGGAAGGAAGATCTAGGTGCTATTTCCAGCTTGCCACAGGCTCATTGTGACCTCATTTTAGAGGTCTTCTTTTTAGAGGTTCCAAGCACCTACGGCACCTCCTGATTTCAACTGGACTTGTGGATGTTCAATGCTTCAGAAAAAAGCAGGCCTATGGCCTTTATTTCCCCTCAGTAACATTAAGAGTATTTCCCTACCTCAGAAGGATATTTTGAGGCTTAATTTATTATTAAGTGTTGTAAAGCACTCAGATCCTCAGGTGGAAGACAGTTGAGAAGTATCATTAGTTATTGTTAAATATTTTGTTATCTAGGTGCACATGGTGTGCCATCTTAACCCTCTCAAATGTTTTACTGAGGCTGTGGTACAATTTTAAAGTTTGGATTTTTTTTCTTTTACTAAGTAGTGGATGTAGAAGAACTTAAACCAGAAATTAACTAAATTGATACCTACCTCTATGCAGTACTGTCATCCGTAGATCATAAAATGATCTACAAAAATAAATGGCTCATCCCTATTTAACAGATGGGGAAACTGAGGCACATCCCAGGAGATTAACTGACTTGCCCAAGCCTACACAAGTCAGTGGTAGGACTGGGAAGAGCATCCAGGTTTCCTGACTCCCTTCTAACAAACAGAAGCTTTTAAATAAATAAGGAATGCAGTGTGGTCCTGGAGCACACCCTGTGTATAGTAATGTACATGCAACCCAGAACCATATGTTGTAATTTTGTTTGACAGGTAGTCCGTGCCATCAAGTTTTTTTGTTTTTTAATAAAGTACAAAGCTCATACAAAATGGATACACCTGGCATGGAGACTATGTAACTAATGCAAATCAACATGGGTTTATGGAAAATAGACCTGTCAAACTAACTTGATGTCTTTTTTGATGAGATTATAAGTTTGGTTGATAAAAGTAATAGTGTTGACATCAGCCCCACTGACAGCAATTCCAGGTACCAGGGCAGAATAGTCAATACCCCTCCTACTCCCCCGAAAGGGATGGCTGAGGTTTACGACCATGAGTGGCGAGTGAAAGATTCTCCTCAGGGAGGCTAGCTCCCCATCCCGCCTCTTCTGCCCATGTCCCTGCCTACCCCCACCCCCACTCCGAGGCCCCACGCCACCTCAGGCCCTGCCCTCCACTCGCTGCCATTTCCCTCTCCTTCCCCCCCCCCCCCCCCGCTTGATCCCCCTCCTCTCTTCCACATCCCCCATTCTCCCAGGTGGTGAGTGACAGCGGAAGTGGGGGAGGAGGGACATGGTGAGGGGGGTGAGCAGGGGAGGAGGGATGCAGCAGCAGGGAGGCAAAGCAGGGAAGGGGGTATGTGGAAGAGAGGACGAGGGCTGAGCTGGGGGGAGGGATACAGTGGTGAGCAGCGGGGACAGGGCCAGGTTCTGGGGTGGAGCAGAGGCAGGGCCTGGGTGGAGCAAGGGTGGACTCTGGGCGGGGCCATGAGCGGAAAAGGCAGGACAAGGAGGTAGCCTCCCTGAAGGGAAACTTCACCTGCAGCCCATAACCCCAGGCCCTTTTAAAATCGCTGGGCCCCTGAGCAATTGTCCCTTTTGCCCCCCATTGTCAGTGATGTAATATACAAAATATATGTAATTATAAAATGTAATAATATAGTTATTTTACCTCTATATTTGGCATTGGTGAGACTGCTGCTGGAATGCTGTGTCCAGTTCTGGTGCCCACAACTCAAGAAATATATTGTTTACCATTCCCCCAAATATTTTGTTTGACCCAAAATGAAGACTGTTCTGACTTTTCAATTAACCAAAATTTCTGAAAAAGTTCAGTTTCATGTTGATGTGAAATGATTTTTTATTTTTCAGAACTGCCAGCAAATAAATAACATCAGTTATTTACACAGCTTCATTTGTAATATTTAGCAATTGTATGGCGTACAATGGGAATGCATGATGTATAAATCCTTTTCTATTAGTATTTATGCCACTGGGTGTTTGTTCTTGTAAGTTTAATTCTTGTTAGGGCATTCAGAGTTTGTGTATGTGAAAGGGGTGTGATGTTCTTTTCATGTGAAAAGAAAGAAATTTATAAAATTAGTATCTATATAGATGTCCACTGGTTTACTTTTGGCATTGCTGTTGCATCCAGGAACTTCAAGAGCTATGGAGCTAGAGTGGTACCTGAAAAGTGTAACTACATATCCTACTATATGTTTGTGCATCATCTAGTACAGCTGGGCTCTGAACCCATGTAGAATTTTGGGGAGCTACTGCAATGAGTATTAGATGTATATCCCTGATACGATCAAACCTGCAAGGCCTGGAGTTCAAAGAATTGCTGTCCTGCATTGGAATCTCTTTCTTGGGACACCCTTTAGGTGAGCAAGACAATAACAAGAGAAAATACAGAAACGAAGCCTCCTGAGATCCTAATAGAATGGAATGGATACAGGGTGTAATTCTTTAACTAGGCAGATATTCCCTTCTGAAGTATTGAACTACTTGGTATTTGGTATTTGCAGCACAGCAGAGGACAGAGTCAAGCTGAATCATGGGAGCTGCCAACCTTCTATAATGCTATGAAGACAGTTGTCATATGTGGACATGCAACTAGCTATGGTTTTTTTTTGTTTTGTTTTTGGGAGAGCATTGCTTTAACCTTATGATGGTCAGCTGCTCACTACTCCAAGGCCTGTCTGATCCTGAGGCTAGTTATGCTTAGTTTGAGAAGGAACACAGTCTGGACATACAAGAAGTTTGCACATACTCTTTGATTAGATTATGTTCTACATTTTTTACTAATCTTATGTACCCATGGGCCCTTGTTAAAGGGTTGGCCTGTGTGCCAGTGTAAAGGGAGACACTCAGCTCTTGAGTGCCTCCTGCTGCTGTGTCTGGTACTGCAGGACTTTTCAATCCCCAGTGCTCCCTGTAAGTCCCTGATCTTGCTAGGAGGGTCTTCAGTGGCTCAACCCTCCCGACAAGTCACACAGGCAAAACTGGACCCCTTCCACGGTAGCAAAGAGTTCAACAAACAGTCTGTCTGCCCCCACCAGGTCTTCAGCCCCATCTCTGGGCCCTGAAATCCAGCCCTTTGCTTGCACTTCTAAACAAGCCTTGGCCCCTTCTCTGGGCTTAGGCTGCTTTGCTAGGGGCCAGCAGGGGAACCCAGGACCATCCATAACTCCAAGTCCCAGCCCAGGGACCCTATGAACAGCAGCCACATACTGCTTCCCAGAGACAATGATGGGAGGAGGGCATACAGGATCACACAGACTGAGCATGCTTAGTGATGCTGCTAAAGCTGGCTGCCCTCACTCTGCCCCTCCACTATTGGCAGACATGGCAAGTCTCTGCTGCTTCCTTTAATTAATTGCTGCTGCATTCCCTGGACCTCGTCCCATCTGGTCCCTTTACTACTTTAGGATTAAAGTTCTCAGGTCCTTTTCTATCCAAGTTCCAGTAAATGCAGCCAATCAAGCCCCTTCTTCGCTCCTCTAGCCACAGCCAGGAACTGACCTGCTAAAGCCCTGAAGCTCCTTTTATCTGACCTTGCTGGGCTCTGACTGGCTGTTTCCATGAGGCCTCCTTAGGTAGGCCTGGAGGACCCACCTGGGGCCAGGGTTACAGTAGGACCATGGGGAGCAGAGAGGCCACGAAGGTCCAGGTACACCCCATCACTGCCGACAACATGACAAATTACTCCTATGCACGATGAATTATAATCTTCAATCAGAGCATATGTCTAGTGACGCATGGGTTTTGCAGATATTGAGTCCAGACATACTTTGAATGTGAGTGACTGAGGAATATTACAAATGGGTAAGGAAGTTGAAGTGCATGGAAGAGCTCTGCAAGTCTTAATGCCAATGCTTGATTCATTGACAAAAATATCAAGTAGATTGCTAAAAAGAATCCTGAACTCCAGATAGTGCTATGTGTAATGAAAAGTGGCTGGCCTACATATATTGGTCCACATTAATTACCTGAGTTAACTTATTTCTTTTATAAACAATGAATAGTTCCTGTCTCACACTGTTGGTACCCAGACAAAATTTAAGATTCCATGTTGTGCTGGTGCTTGGATGATGGTAAAACTGGATGGCAAGAAAGTTGGACAATGTTTGGTATTATGAAAGACAAATGCAAAACTTAATCAATACACTCTGATGACAAAAATAAGACTAATTTAGGTGCAACATAAGGTATGCAACTCATTCCAGAACCAAGATGTTGCACTACACACTTTATCATTCCTGATTCATTACTATCCATGTTCCCAGACATCTACTACATAGGACCCAAGCAGAAAATTAGCAATATGGACAACTACCCCATATAGCCAACAACCAATGACTAACTTAAATCCCTGGGATCAAAATCTGCAGAGGGAGGGTTCTCAGTCAGAGCTCAGAATATGAGAATGATAGATTATTCCATCCTCTTCTGCTATACCTATCCTTTCGCTCAATGGCAAACTGAATGTTAACATTAAATTAATGTTAATATTAAACAATATTAATATTAAAACACAGGTAGATAGAGATACAACCACCAATGCAGTCTGCAGAAAACAACCGACTCTATTGTCACCTAAAGAAGGAGAAATGCTGCCTCTAACCATATAAGAAATTTCAGGTAAACCTGATGATTTTGTGAGAGCTGTAGTGGGGAAAGTTTTCAATCTCACATGTGCATTCTGGATGCTGGCAATCTCTATTACTGACTTCCAATCAATTAGTTTTGTTTTAAAAGAGGGCTAAGTTTTCATCCTACAAAACAGCTGCTAGACGGCATTGCCCCATTGATTCCAATGGGTTATAAATCAGGATCTAAAAGGAATGCATGTGTGTTCTACTGACCCATCTTCACAAATTCCTTAGTCTGTGCATTCAACAAAGAAACTTGCAACTCTGCATTTGTATGATTTTGCACAGCTATCGCCCTAAACATACCAAATACTAAGGGCTTGCCGTCATGCACAGCACTATAGTGGCTCAGTTGCATCGACGCTTCTGCACCACTGTAACGCTGTAGTGAAGACATGACTATGCCAATGGAAGAGCTTCTCCTGTTGGCATAATTAATCCACCTCCCTGAGAGGCAGTAGCTATGTAGACAAGAGAAGCTCTCCTGTTGACATAGTGCTGTCTATACTGGGGGTTAGGTTGGTATAACTAGGTCACTCCTGGGTGTGGATTTTTCACACCCCTGAGCAATGTACTTATACCGATATAAGTCTGTATTGTAGACTCGGACTAAGTGACCAGTGCACTTATGCTGTGAATATCATAGCGATTTGCTGTATCTGGTCAGACCATCAATTCTTCAAATCCAGTATCCTACCATCTGCTGCGACTTAATACTCAGTGTTTCAGAAGATGGTAGAATTGACTGGCCAACTACCTAAAGAGGAAAAAAACTTTTCTTGGCCACTGAAGCCAATTGACTTATCAATTGATTTACCACAGCAAAGGGAATAACTCTGTCCCTTCTCAGCTGGTTTAAAGTCCCTTGAGGGAAACTCTACTCCACTTGCGTAATTACTTAGCCTTATTTTTATGCCTCTGGTGTCAGAACTCCAGTATTGGTTAGAAAAACTGCTTTCAGCAGAGGTGGCCTAAAATAGGAATAGAAGCTTTATCTAGGACTTAATTGATCATGGGAAGATTATCTCCTCTGAAGTTTTATAATGTTAAATATACAATGTAACTGGTATGGAAATTCTTTGCAAATAAGACACTGCCTTGTTGTACTGACAGACTTTACTGCTGGGATTTATCAGCCCTAGGGAGACATTGAACTGCTAAGGGGAAAAAAGAATCAGGAACCGAGCTATCAAAGGAATACTGATATTATAAATTTTTAGACAGAAGAGAAATAGGATCTAAAAATTGACAGACAAATATTAGGATATGTAATTTTTTGATTATTATCTAAACACTTTCCTCAAACATTGGTGATGTAGCATTCTACAAATAAATGTATTGTCTATATACAATATTATATCATCATCTTCTGACAAGATGTTACCAAGCCCTGAGACTATTTTTAGTTGATACTGAGCTGGAAAATATCTGCTCCTACCTTTTTTCTTTTGTCCATCATTTTAATTAGTTACTGGTAGAACTCCCCAAGGATTTGTTCCATCAACTTCTATTATTACAGATAGTAGTTCCACAGATTCTCAGTAGGTTTAGCTTCCCATCCTGATCTGCACCATTATTAAATTCCCCATTGGCTCCTGTTTGAAATTACTTTTATGATTATGTTGATTACTCATAAATCCCATTCAGTTTATCTGTTTGACCTTGTTATGGTATTTTTCTAGGGGAGCAGCACAAGATGCCTGAGTTTAATAGATCTTTGAAATAGCTGGAGAAAGTTCATTGACATATTTACAAAACTAAAGTGTTTGTACTCAGTGTTCAACTTCAAAACATTCATTGTGCTTTTGTAAATTTCATAATTATTTTTTAAATCTAGGGGGCATTTCATTTGTTTTTATTAGGCTTTCTCAACTAAAGCCAGCATTATTTGTTTAAAAAATACATTAAAAAAGACAACCCTTCTACACCTTCCCTATTCCCAACCCCTTTGGGAATAAACAGCTTTGCTCGCAGAATGAAACATGATCACATCTCTAGTTCATGGTTGCTCACTTGCAGCTGCCTTTGGCAGCCATGTATTATGACCGCACTCTTAGATAAAAATTCCTTAGCAGTTATCTGCTTCTGGGATGAGATCCAGAACTCTAGTCCACTTTGCATTTAAATATAGATTGAATTGCAAGTTCATGTCTGATACTCTATACTCAAAGAGAACCCTCACTGACATCATGGGATGTTTTCCTAAGTAAGAAATGCAATATCAGGCCTTTTAGCACCAATTACTTGCACTCTGGGGTATTCTCCTAAAGAGGGATATTTAAAGCATTTTAAAATCTATACTATATAAACACTGTTGGTCTAATTCAGTGTTTCCAAAATTTTGAAAGCTGAATCCTCCTTTCAGGAAAATGAAACTAACTGCATCCATCACAACTCCACTATGTGATAAAGGCTTAGCCATTTTAATCTATATATCTTCCACCCTGATCTACATACACACACCGGCTAGGCTTTAGTCTCTACCCTCTCTCCCTCAATTGCTAATATGACCTTTACTCTTCTTTCCTGTATAATATAAGCACTGAAATAATCAGCAATGTTGACATTTCAAATATCATATTAGCAACTAAATTAGCATCCATTGAAATAAATGAGGCAGTTCACAATACAGAATTATTATTTTAGGCTCTCTGCAAACTATGGCAGGGATGCATGTCTTGACTGTTTTCTTGCAACCATAACAGCAACAGACTTTTTTTTAAAATGAAGGCTAAGACTCTGGAGAACAATTAAAAGGTCTACTGTGCCCTCTCTGGCTAGTCCTTCACACACCCTAGAGAATATACCCCAGGCTTCAGGAAACATTGGGCTAATTAAAGAAACAAACTACTAATTTAATGTAATACAGATGCTTGTAACAGGGTGAGTGACTGACTGTTGCCATGTCCCCATTCACCTAGAATCTTGAAATTTGATACATTCAATTTTGTACATTAATCTACAAAAAATATTCCAAATTTTACCTTTTACATATTAGGCCACCAAACAGCCAGTCTTCATTGGATCTATTTATCAAATATTTAGCTAAGAAAATTGTTGTAAGCAAATAAATGTTTCAGACACAGACAGCCATGTTCACCTGAAGGTTGGACTCCTGTCAAGTTGTTATATAAAATTTCTAAATAGTTTTTATAATTAACAAAGAGTCCTGTTATACTGTCTCACTGTT
This sequence comes from Emydura macquarii macquarii, assembly GCF_026122565.2. NCBI lineage: Eukaryota > Metazoa > Chordata > Testudines > Chelidae > Emydura > Emydura macquarii. The sequence continues at coordinate 724,666 of NW_027131105.1, read as the reverse complement.
GCTAGAAATTAGGTCTGAAGTATCCAAACACCTGATAAGTAAATCCCTTTTTTAATTAAAACAGCTGAGTAATACATAATCCAGTCCAAATGATTTACAGATAAGACTCTACTCCTCATTTAATCAAATTGCTCCAAGTTTGCTCTTCCTCCAGGGATAGGCCCACTTGAAAACAACCAAAGCCTTTGGGTTACAGTTCCCAATATAAATGAATGTATTTTAGTCAAGTTGTTTACCAATATGAAAATGATCAGCTCAATCTTTTATAAGCTCAGAACTCTGTCCTTCCTAGTGAAAAAGACCACATTCTCCAAATGACAACCCTTATCGGAGTCAGCTGATAAAGTATGTGGAAGAACTCCAGAAATGCATTATGAAGGACAGGATGTTTTTCTTCAAAAAGAATGCAAGAAGACTGCCTAGTCTCAAACAGACAGCCCATCAATAGTTCCCAGAAAACTAATGCCAGCATATGCCGATGGAATTTTCTTGACGTACGCTATTCCTGGTAAGTATGCTGTATCAATAAAAAACAAGCTGAGTCCTCAATTATTGTAACCCTGACAGCCTTCTCTTAAAGGGTTGCCACACATGAACCACTAACTGTCAGGGGCATGCCATCTTTGAGGCAAATTATACTGGATTGATTCCCATGATATTTGGAAAATACATTTTCTTTTTCAAGTCAATGGAACCTTTTGTTCAAGCTTATCTCAGAAAACCAGAAACAGTTGCTTGTTGATATGCAAGTGCAAGTCTCACTACATGAATTTTGTAGTCATTTGTTATTACTCTTTGCTGTCAAGTTTTGATGATTGTAAATGGTGTATTTTTGTATGTGTATCTCATGACCTTATGCCAAGCTATCTGAATCTTTTGTAACACCTGCATTCTCATATCCCTGTGTTTTTTTAAAACTGAAAAGCAAATGAATATTTTTCAACATTGAGTGGGTCATGTAAATTCACAGTACATTTTGTAATAACTTGCTTGGCATCAAAATATAATTTGATAAAAAGGTTCTCAATAAGAGTAACTACTATAATAAGCCAGTTACATATTACTCTGAAATTCAATCTGTGACAAGTATGTACTAAGCAATGTCTGGAAATATTAAATCGCTATTCTTACCAAAAGAGCTAAACAAAGATATACATGTTCACAGAAAGTACAGTCAGATACCTGGCTAATATGTACCTGCTTTATTCATAGTCATCATCTTTCTTTTCTGTGTACTGACATGCAAATAAATTGTCAGTTATGAAGAAACATTTCCCTTTGAAACAGAACTATAAACTCGAATGGTTTAAAGGGACTGAGTTACAGCTTTAAAGCCCCTCGAATTAGCATACCCATAAAGTTGATCATCACAGAACTATTTAATGAAAAAATAAAGGCAGTACACACTAGTTCAAAAATAAACATGTATTTGTAACTTGTGATTTAAGAAAGTGATATGAACTATCAGTGATGGGAGATTGTCTCATTCACACTGTTACTTAACAGAAGTTGGAAATTATCCTGCATTACAATTTGTATATCCACATAGGGATGACAGGCATTTTGACAGCAGCTAGCAACAGCTACATAGCATAATGTGATTAATTAGTTAAAATATTTATCCTTATGGAAAAACGTTATAGAAAATTCTAACCTTTCATGTATATTCGAGGCCCCAGTCCAACAGAGCACTTAAACATGTGCATAGTCCTCAATGAAGTCAGGTTCCTCTTGCACTGTAAGTGCTTTGCTGGAAATAAAGCCCTTATTTCTCTTAAATTTTGCAGTAGTTTTCCCCTAATGAAGTGTTAAACTTCAAGAATTTATTTATAAGGAGTCCATAACAAGGGAATTAAAATGTGCTAAAAATAAAGACTATGCTAGTGTGGCTTAACAAAGGTATTTATATCACTAATCCATGGTTTCACAGATTTGGACCAGAGGGTTGCAAGGCAGCAGCTACTGATGACAGGTACACACTGGAAGCTGCTCAAGGGAATGCTGTTCATCTAAAACATGGTCTGAGGAAGACTGGAAACAAATGTAGAATACAGAGGAGTTGTCAAATCAATCTCACTCTATCCAAGCTCATGGTTATCTAATTTTTTAGGAGCTGGCAAGGGAAAAAATTACTGAAAGATTTGTTTTTTAATTAAAAATTTACCAGTTGCTGTTATTTCCATCAGAATTAAGAGGCAGAGAGGAAAAACTGAAAGCAGCAGTGGACGAGGGAAGCACTCACATCAAAAAGAGATAGGAAGTGTGTGGCCCAGAAAACCTATGATTATTTGTAGAAATAGAATAGCAATCTCACTGAAGAAGTGGCAAGTCAGAGACATGGATATCAGTCTACACAAGAGTTCAGAGTACAAAAGGACCCCTGTCAGAAGACAGGGAGTAAGTTTGTTTATGTAGAGGTGCTTCATTCTGTTTGTAACAGAAAAGATAAACAGAACCAAGAGATTTGTATTTTAACAGAAGTTAGACAAACAAGTCACCTAACTAAGTGGAGGAGGAAAAACCAGGTGAGACAAAGAATACTCTAAACCAACTGATGTCAGGGCCAAGAAATCTATCAAATGTATGGGCTGCGTATTTATAGGAGGGGACTGATTTACATAGAAATTGTAGGACCCTTTTAAATATCAGAGAGGAAAACTAGTGAAACCCATCTGTTAATCTTTTGAATTGCGTTCAAGAACCTACAGCTGGAACATCAGGAAAACGGCTTTGGAGCATAATCAGGAATTCAGCCTTTCTGGATAACCCACTAGAGGGTTGTATAGTTGTGAAATGTTTGTAATGAAATCACATAAACCCATTCTTAGAGTGGGAATCTGTTACAAGCTCAGACAAGTATTGTCCAAAGGCTTCCTAAGATTCACTTGCCTTTTAAGTGACATGGACTCAGTTGCCCAAGTAATCATGGTTTTGGACTCTGATCATGTTTTTTCTATGCAGATGTGACACTTTTCTTTCACTGATTTTTTGCTCTAAGATTTTGGGGTTTTTTTTTAAATCAAAGAAAATATCATTGCAGGTGGGTTAATCCAAGTGGATCAAACTTGAAGACAATATTCATGAGACTCCATCCGAGGCAAAGTGGGCAACTACAGTGATATGTCCAGTTCTTAGAAGGGACATTTACATCACCTGGAGATAACAGAAGCATTAATAATTTCCAAAAGAAAAATACAGATTCCACTAATCCACTTACTGATGGGTGAATATATGGAACAGAGACAGAAAAAGAATTTATTAACATCCAATTTAGAGTTTGGTAAGGTAGCAAGAAACCTCCATATTAATACTGAGACAATCCTTTTTTAACACTCTGTAGTCAGAGATAATCGGTTCTTGCAGTTACTAGTAACAGAGGAAAACTTTATTCTAGAAGTTTTGCAATTCTTGAATTTCAGGGGGAAAAATATTCTGTTGGAAATGGCAAAAATAGAACGTTGGAAGCTGTAGTGGTCCTTGTGAACTAGTACTCATGGTAGATATGGCACAGCAACACATATTTGATAAACGGGTAGGGTAAACATGATTTTTTAAAAAATAAAATACTATTCGAATATCTACACCACAGCAATAAAAACTGGAGAACGATATCTAACTCAATAGTTTAGATAATCATCCACAAACAGAAGGACTCTAAATTCTGAAACATCTGAAGAATTGGAAGAGAAGGGAACATATCCAGCAAATAACAGTAATAATAATAATCTCATGCTGCTGAATCCTGAGGCAGATGGAATCTTCAACAAGGTGCATCAATTAATAAGAATTAAACTAACTGCCATGCTCTGAGTAATTAGAAAAAGCTAGTCTTTTGCCAGGGCCCTTCTGCCAATGCAGGAGATACTGGCCATTGCTTTTCCCAGATACAATAGATACAATATACTACTTCAACAACAGCACATAGACTATGTCAATGCAGAAAATAAAGGACAGTGTGAACCTCCATGTACTTTTGCATACATAAGAGGACATTTTGACCTTACCTAAAAAACCTGTTCTAAGGTTTGTACCCAAAGTTTCCCTAAGACAAGAGAAAATGCTTGCACTGGGGTGGGGTAATGGGGAAGGGAAGTAAATCTTGTAAGTAGTTTTAGTAGTTCAGTTGAAGTTGCATTGAGGCAAGTTTCTAAGGTATTGCTGAGATTCTTTAACTCTTAAAGGTTTTATATAAATATCAGAAATTAAAAATGGAAGTGTTTTTTGGTGGCTTGTAAAATGTACAGTTACAAAAGCTTCAGAATATTTTTATTGTTTGCTAAATTTAAAATCAATGCCTTTACAAAATACAAATTTTGAGGATGAATCTCATATCAAAGACAGAGAAAGCTCTATTTAACTACAATTCCTTTTTTGGAGGAAAGGAAAAGACACCTAACAACTAGTTTAAGTGAACACAGACAAGCAGGTTATTTAAAGCTTCTGAAATTTTGGCCATTGTTTTGGTCCTTAATTCCCCATGTAATGGTACTATGGAATGTCAGAGAGAAATGGAGATGTTGTCACAGAAGATAGTATAAATATCAATATCTGTTCTTTCTAAGGTACCCTCTTGAAGTCTAATCAACAACTATTGAAATGCTGCTAAATTACTGGAAAGAATATAACTGCTTTTGAAGTAGAACACAGAGTTTTGACTCTTGGTCTCAATCAAGCAATCTGAATATACAGAGTTACAAACTTGAGTGGGTTCCTTGAAGTGTGGCACATAAAAATGCAGATTCACACTGAGAACATTATGCAAAAGTTTACTGGCACCCTAATTAAAGTACAAGTTCAGAGAAGACACTAAAAAACACTGTGGAATCAAATTTAAAAATAATTTACACTTCTATAGCAAGACTTCCATCTAAATCTCTCAACATTTGAAGAATTAATTAAGCATCATATCATCCCTGAAATGTAGTGAATTATTTGCATTGTACTGAGGCACCAAGAGGTTAAAGCGTGATTATACTTTGAAAAGTGCATCTGTAGTTTGCTAGTTACTCAATGATGTCTATGACAAACTTATTTTACAAGTAAGAAGATTGGATCTAGAAGTCAGGGTTAGATTTTTTCTGGCATATTTATCAATAATTAAAGCTTCTGCACTTTGAACTTAGTTAGCAATTCTGTTCATGTCGCAGCATGAGTCAAGAGAATCTAGTTCACATTATGGCCAGATTTGCATTCCCATTTGCACAAAAGCATGAGCTCTTTTTTGCACATGCACATCCCATATATACAAGTAGGGATTTGTACGTGCAAATACCTACATGCATATGAACAAATCCTGACTTGTACATACACAGTGAGCAGTGTACACAAGCATACACAAAGGTGTGCATTCACGTTTGAAATTCTGGGCATATGTGACCTCTCAATGTCTCATAGGATATCTATAGCAAAGCTAAGAAGACAGCCCAAATCTCCTAATTTCTAGTTAGTCACTTTTTTATTAAATAGAATTTATGGAATTATGCAATTCTTGCATTGAAATGGAGGCTTAAAACTGACAGAGCTAAGCAAAAGTGAATTAAGGAGAAGTTTGAAAATGGGGCGAGACAGGCTATTCCAGTTAAATAAGGTAGCATGGAATAAGGTGCAAACACCAACATGGGAGAAAAAAACACAGACAGCAGTTAGGCAGGGGGTTTTGGTGGCGAGAGGTGAGCAACAGGGAAATTAGTAAGAAATGAGATGCAGGAAGGCCCGTCCTTGATTTCAAGGATAAAGTGCTTGAGTTTTATGAGCAAAATGGTGAGCGAGCAACATGACTTTGACAGCAAAATTCTAAGTGTCCTGGAGATGGCACAATGAAAATCAGGGAGGCTGGAATATGGAAGATTGCAGCAGTTGAAGGGAGAGATGAACAACGCTAAGACATGAGGTTCTTATGCAAAGGAAAGGGAAGACTTTGGAAGTGTTTGTTTGCAGGTTGAACACATAGGTGTGAGAAGAAAAGAGAGGAATCAAATTAAATAGCGTTGTTAGAACTGTGGAAAAAGACACACGGTCTTGGTAAGAAAGTTTAGGAATCTAGTTTTAGTAATGTTGAATTTGCATTGTAAGCAGGCCATACACAAGGAAGTGTCAGAAAGGGAGGTCAGTGATAGATAAATTTGGAAGGCATCAGCAAAAAAGTATTACTGGGATAAGAAAAAAGATTTGCATTTGATCAAGATGAGGTCATTAATGATCTTAGTGAAAGCAGTTTCAGTTGAGAAAGTGCTAAGTTATTAATGTGGTCGTATGTTCCTTCATTTGTTATGCAGTTCTGAGATTTGTAAATAAAGAGAGAACTGAAGTATCTCATAACTGATATCAAATTAAGGAACCAAGGACCTCACCAACATATATATTATAGTAGATAAAATGTGTTTATAATTTTACACTTAATATCCCATATCCCAGCAGTAATGATTTTTCATATTGGATGGAATGTGCAAAACAAATTAAGCTATTTAGTCAGAGATGATGCTGACATCTATGTATCCTGCCTGGAAGCTATTTAGACAGAGATCAAAGTATTGTTAAGATCAGTACAGACAATGTTTGTTTTTCATGTCCTAAGAGGTCTGCTAGAATTGATACAATGTGATCTTCAATTAAAATTACACTGAAACCAGCAGAGAGAGATGTTTTCAGTGGATGGGGCTTATTCACTAAGACTGTTCTGGCATCCATGGTTGTAAAGTGTAGAGTTAGAAACTACTTCTGTCTGGGTAGGAGCTATGCAGTGTTATTGTAGGTGTGTCAGCCCTGGGATATTAGGGAGAAAAGTTGGGTGAAGTAATATCTTTTATTGGACCAACTTCTGCTGATGAGAGGGACAAGATGTTAAGCTTACACAGAACTCATCTTTAGGTCTGAGGAGCTTGACCATGTACTGGATAATCTTTGGGCAACATTATGGGGGAAACAAGCTAAAAATACAATATATATAATTTAACAATATATATAATGGAGGTGCTAGTAATGCGGTATATCTCAAAAAGTAATTAAAATATATTTCTGAGTATACAAGCAATCTAGTTTATCTTGATTTATAACGAGTGAAAAATAGTTCCCGATAGAGAAAGCAAATTGCTGAGTCACATTTTCGTTTTTTAAAACCTGCTGATTCACAAGAACAAAATCTGTGTCAGGGATAGAAGACTTTGCCCACCAACTCACTCAGATGTAATCTTATTCCTTACATATGCCCTTGTACTGACTGCTCTCAAACTGATAACACCTTTAACCATTGCCCTCTAAATCATCACAGAAAGCTGTACATCTCTAAGCACATTGGGTTAAGGGTGGGCATTGCAAATATTCTTTGAATATGCCACCTAATCATTCTATGTGCATTTGTACAATTTAGCTGACACCCTAACACAGCAGCAGCAGAGCTGGGTGGGCGGGTCATGTGAATAATACCTGAAGGGGTGTAGGAAAGTGAAGAGAAAGTTAAAGCAACAAGATACAGAACAGGTGATCTTGAAGAGACAGTTTTAAAAGAAGTGACATGCATTTTTTCCAGGGAATGGGCTCTTCCAGATACCCCTGCAAAATCTTTGGCAGAACATGCAGGACCAGTGTTGTTAGCTGTAACAATTGGAGACCTACTACTATATTTTTAGTTTAGTACATTATGAAAGAAGGGAAGTTCCCTAATCCCAAATTTGATATTATAAATATAAAAGAATGCTCTGTAAACGAAAAATTCTCTCTTTAGGTCTTCACATCAAGTATGAAGGCTCTGAAACAGCAAATAGGGAATACACAGTCAACCTGCTGAACTTCCTAACAGGAATGTCTATTCCATTCTCTTTGTGATTGTTGTTCCCTTTAAAGTTAATGTTAGTTATGCACCTGAACCATGGGGTGAGCACATGCCTAAGTATTTACCTCATGCATTGCAGATTGCATATTTTAGAGGCACTGGTGCACCATGGAAACATTTGAGAAGGTTACTTACCTGTAACTGGAGGTTCTTCAAGATGTATGGTCTCTATTTGGATTCCAAATATTGGTGCACATGTGCACCATGCGCTGGAACAATTCTGTAGCAGTGTCCATTGACCTGCACGTGTCATCCTTGTTATTGCTAAGCAGTGCAGTCCACAGTAGAGAGAAGATGGAGGGCGGACACTGGAATCCAAATAGGGACCACACATCTCAAAGAACCTCCTGTTATAGGTAAGTAACCTCCTCCGCTTTTTCTAGTGATGGTCCCTATATGGATTCCAAATGTGGGTGAGTAGCAAGGACTCGCGAGAAGTCACAGACTGCAAGACAGTGTGGCTGACAGTTGCATCAGCCGCCCCTGCCGGGGTGATGGTGTAGTTAAAGATGAAGGTGTGAACGGAGCGCCACGTGGCTGCTTGGCAAATGTCCTGCCACGGCATGTCTGTGAGGCAGGCTAGTGTGGCAGTTAGATCTCATGTGGAGTGAGTCATGACTCCATGGGGTGGAGGTATGTCAGAGAAAGTCTAGCATTTGTAAATGCAGTGGAAAATCCATTTGTAGTTGTGTTGCGAGGACAGGCATGGCCCTTGCAGCATTCGGCAAGGCAATGAAGAGCCTGGATGAAGCACAGGTGCATTAGTGGCAGAAGGCCAGTGCATAGCGGATGTTGAGAGAGTGCAATGGCCCTGTTGGAGATGTGGGATTTAGGATAGAAGATGAGGAGATGGATGCACTGGTTGAGATGGAATGCAGACACCACCTGAGGGGTGAATTTGGGGTGCAGGCATAAGAAGACCTCATCCTTAGGGAAGATGGTGTAAGGGGAGATAGCCATCATGCCCACCAATTCATTAATGTGTCTCGCCGATGTGATGGCCACCAAGAAGATCACTTTCATAGAAAGTTGGGACAGGGAGCATGTCACGAGAGGTTTGAAGAGTGGTTTAGTGAGGGCAGAGAGAGCGACATTAAGGTCCCAGGAGGGGGGCAGTTTGGTTATCAGCGGAAGTTGTTGAGCAGAACCCTGCAGAAATGAACGGTGGTCGGGTGAGTGAAGACAGAGGAACTGGGCACCGGAGAAAGGAAGGCACTGAGTACCATCAGGTGGACCCATATGGAGTTGTGGGTGAGGCCTGACAACTTGAGTTGGAGAAGGTAGTCGAGGAGGATAAAAATAGAGATGGAGTCCAGTGGGCACTGGTGATGGTGAGCCCAGGTGGTGAACCATTTCCATTTTGCCTGATAGCAGGTCCTGGTAGACAGTCTCCTGCTGTGGGTGAGGACCTCGCGCACCAAGATGGAGCATGCTCTGTCTACCTGCAAGCTCCATCCAAATACCAAGTTGTGAGATGGAGCAGGATCAAGTTGAGATGCTAGAGTCATATCTGGGCCTGCGTGAGGAGATCCAGGCATAAAGCAGATCAGGGGGTGAGTGGAAAGGCAGAGGAGGTCTGTGAACCAATATTGGCAAGGCCAAAAGGGGGCTATCAGTATGACCATTGTGCAGGACTTGTGGTAGCAGGGGAATGGGTGGAGAGGCATAGGGAAGGTCATCGGCCTAGGGTAGGAGAAGAGCATCATCTTGTGAGTCTACCCCCACAGCCCTCCATAAGCAATAAAAGGGAAGCTTGCAGTTTTTGCTGGTTGCAAAGAGGTCCTAGTGGGGTGTTCCCCACTTGTGGAAAATGGAGTGTAGGGTGGGATCATGTAATTCCCATTCATGGTTTGTGTAGAAGGATCTGTTGAATGTGTTCGCAAGAGAGTTGTGGGCACGCAGGAGATACATGGGCTGGCCTGGAGCGTGATGCCGTGCATGATGCACTAGTGCCAGAGGCGGATAGCTTCCACACAGAGGGAGGGCGACCTGGCACCACCTTGTTTGTTGATATAAATTACCATAGCCATGTTGTCGGAAAGCAGTTGAATGTGACGTGATTGCATAAGGGAGAGGAACGCCTGACATGTGAGATGGACTGTTTTCAACTCCAGGATGTTGATATGAATCCTGGCTTCTCACAGTATCAAGAGTCCATGGGCTGTGCAACCATTCACCCCTAGCTGGCAAGGGAGGCATCTGATGAGAGTTGCATGTGGAGTGGGAAGTGTAAAGCAGGTGCTGACCAGGACCTTGGATGAGCCAGTTCACCACACAAGGGAGGCCAGGACAGTTCAGGGAAATAGGATATGTTTGGTCAAGCAATCTCTCTGTGGCTGGTAGATAGACAGGAGTCATAGCTGAAGGCACTGCATGTGGAAATGGGCATGAGGTGTCACAGATATACAGGCTGCCATGTGGCCAAGGAGGGAGAGGCAGTGGTGGATGGAGGTTTTCGGGTGTGGCATAAGGTAGCAACAATAGAATTTAGGATGGCAAAGACGTCTGGTGGGAGGAAAGCTCGGGCTGTGATGGAATCCAGACGTGCTCCAATAAAGGGGATCTGGCATGTAGGGATGAGGACCGACTTTTCCTTGTTGATGCAAATCCTGACAGCAGCAAGGAGACCTTGAAGGGTGTGGATTGCTGATAAGAGGCACCCACAGGATGGCACGACAAGAAGCCAGTCGTCCAGGCAGGAGAATACTGAGTAACCCAGATGTTGCAGTTGGACTGCAACAATGGCAAACACCTTCGTGAAAACTTGGGGAGTGGTTGCGATACCAAAGGGCAGGACATGGAACTGGTAGTGGGAGTGTAAAACCATAAAATGGAGGAACTTGCAGTGAGCAGAGTGAATATCAATGTGGAAATAGGCATTTTTCATGTAAAGAACTGTGTAGGGATAATTGAAGGGAGTATCACCATCAGGAGCTTGAATTTCTTTATAAATCTGTTGAGCATGCAGAAGTTCAGAATTGGATGGAGGCCCTCACCATCTTTGGAATGAAGAAGTATGGAAAATAAAAGCCACGGCCCCTGTAATGGAGGGGAACCAGTTCTATAGCAGCCTTCTGGAGAAGGACATCTGCTTTCTATCAGAGGAAATTGTGATGGGAGCGATCTCTATGACTACCTTGGGGTGGGCGATGAGAGGAAAACGAGAGGAATTCAATGGAGTACTCTGATGGACAATGTCTAGTACCCAATGGTCCATGGTGATCTTGGCCAATTGGTGGCAAATAGGGCAAGACGGCCCCCAAAGAAGACATGGGACACCGTGGAGGGGAGGGGATGGGAGAAGGTTCGCAGATCTTGACTTGGAAGTCAAAACTGTTGCTTAGACTGGTAGTGGGGGAGGGTTAAAGTAGTGGAGGTGGTAGCGGCAGAGTATCGTGGCTATGGGAGCATTGGTAACATCTGGGTGGCTCCTGCTGGCACTGAAAGTAAAGCAGATAGGGGGCAAGGGTATAGAAGCAGAAGGATAGTCTCTATTGCTGATGGCTCAGGCCCAGGGTGAAAATGCCAGGTGATCTTAAGGTGGCATGAGAGCTCTTGAGGAAGTAAAGGGATTCATCTGTCCTGTCACTGAAGAATTTGTGGGTGTCAAAGGGGAGGTCCTCAAGAGTGGTCGGAACCTCTTCAGGGATCCCAACAATTGCAGCCAGGACTCTTGGCAAAGCACCAAGGAGCAAGAGGCAATGTCGACAGCATCTACCATCTGAGAATCAGGATCATGTATGAAAATTGTATTTTGACAACAGCCCCTGGTAGTTGGCAATGCGAAACTGGAGTCCTGTGGAGAAGTAAACCTTCTTGCCCAAGAGCTCCAGCTTCTTCATCTCCCAGTCCAGAGGAGTGGACCGGAAATGTTGTTGGCAAGTGCTCTCCATCGCTGCATGGACCACCAGTGAGTTAGGAGGCAGGTGGGTGAATAGGAAGTTCGCACCCTTTGACAGGACAAAGTATTGCTTCTCTGCCTCTTTGGAGATGGGGCACAGGAGACTGTCATGTGCCAGACTGTCTGTGCCAGCAGTAGGACGGCCTCAAGGATGGGAAGGGTAGTGAAGAAGGGTCCTTCCGGTTGGAGGATGTGCAGAAGCTGGTGGTGCAGATCCTGGACCTCCTCCACTGGGAGTCTGAGATCTGCTGCCATGTGCCAAAGCAGCTTCTGGTACTGCTTCTGGTCATCAGGACGGGAGAGAGAGGGTGGAATGAGCACCTCATCTCTTGATGAGCTGGCACCGGTGGGAATGGGCAGCACTGGTTGCAAGACATCCTCTTCTCCTTCACAGGAAACTGAGGAGGGTATGAATTGTACCAGAAATAGCCTGTAGGATGGCACCAACGGTGCACCATGGTTTCGGTATGGTTCCTTGAAGGCCAGTCGGGCCAAGTGTAAGGGTCTCTGTCCCTGGGATCCAGACTTGCAAGCCAGGACAGGTGAGAAAGAGGGGTCTGGCTCTGAGAAATCTTCGGACTTGGACGATGGGTCTGGGAATAGCAAAGCCAACAGTGCTGGTGGTCGGCGGCAGGTGAAATGTGTGGGCCTCTCCAGGAGGAGCAGTAAAAGTTCATCCACTGGAGAAGGCAGGATTACAGTGCCCAGGGGACCCAAAGTTAGCGGTGAACCAGGGTAAGGCAGCAGCAAGTCTGCATTGGGCAGCAGCGGTTCCAGGTGCCAGACTGCTTGCGTCAGACCGGAAGGGTCTGGTGGTGTGTACAGTGGCAACAGCAAAGATGGCTCTGGAGCAGTTAATGTGGGTGGTGACAGTATGGGCAGATCGTGGCGGTGCTTCTGCTTGCACTTTGTCCAGCGCTTCTTGGGAGCTGGAGCAGCTAAACTGGTGTGCAACTTTTAGTCCTGTTCAGGGAGGCAATGCTGTATTTAAGTGAAGTCCCAGACTGGGATCCAACCATATGCCCATGTCTATGCTTCTTGTGCTCACAGTGGAGCTTGTCAGACTGTGGCAGTACTGGTGAATCCGGTGCCCGGGAAGAAGATAGAGGGGCGCTCATCAGCATTTATGGGCATCACTCCAGCAGTCCCGGATCTGATTGTGCACGTAGGCACGTAGCCTCTTCCATTAGGAATTTACAGAGGCGAAGTTCCCTGGCTTCCCATGTTTGGGGTTGGAAGGAACGGCAAATTATGCAATGGGCAACAACATGGGTTTTGCTGAGGCAGTAAAGGAACTGCTGGTGCTCGTCACACACAGAGAAGAAGAGTGGGCACAAAGCACAGATTCTGAAGCTGACCTGTCACGGCATAATCCCTGGGCAGGGAGATCTCCCCAACGGAGGACGAAGTCCAACGGAAATCTATCTACAGAGAACACTAACACACTACAAAAAATAAAATCAAGAAGAAGTCTTATCTACAGCTATATACACAAAAAGAATGGCCATCCAACTTTCTTAGCAAGGCTAAAAACGAGGAACTGGGTTCCGACTCTGGCCATGTGGCGGTAAGAGGGAAGTGGAGCAGTGTCGACCTGCACGGCCTCTTATAGTCGCAGCTGTGCACACAAGGATGACGCTGCTACAGAACTCTTCTGGCTCCGGCGCCTGGCGCATATGCACACCCATATCTAGCATCCATACAAGGACCATATTTGAAGAAAAATATCAAGTTTTCAATATTTCTCTCTCTTTTTTAATGCTGACATTTGCACAGGGAATTTAAAATTTACAGATTACAGCAATCCAATAGTGTATGTTTCTAAGAATATTGCTACAAAACATAACAGATAGAAAAGAAAAAATTTGACCATCTACATTAATTCCCCCTCGATATGTCAAATTTCAAGCAGTGATCAGGCAGGCGTTTAAGCATGGGAGAAGTCCCATGTAATTCAGTCAGGTTACTCATGTGCTTAAAGTTATGCACAAGCTTAAGTGCTCCCTGGACTGTGGCTTTAATCTGCAAGCTGTTGTGAGTGAGGGGCTAGGCTTTGATCATCAAATGAGCCAAATACTGATGCAGATGCCATCTAAAGCCATTCAGACAAAGGCAAATGATTTAGACCGTAATAGTTTGGTTTCAGTAAGATTAATTACCAAAAATTGCATAATGACAATCCATTTGTTTTGGACAGATATTGAGAAAAAAGTGATGAATGTGGATTGTAGCAGAATGGCTATATGTTTGAGATAGATAAAAATGCACGTATGTTCACCCTGAACTGATCTGGCAGATTTTACTCAGGCAAGCCTCCCATCAAAAGAGACAGAGTGAATTTTGTCTGAGAAAGACTGCAGGACTGGACCCAGCATTGAACCTAAATATACAGGTGTCATATGTGAACTGGAACACTTAGCACTTTTTGTAAGCACATCAGCCTCCATGGGCACTGCAAAGCATCCAGAAAAAGGAAATAATTTCAAAGGCAAGGGCAGCACCAGGCTTCCACGTTCCCCCTTGAAAATATTACTTTAGCTTTTGTTCTTAAAAGCTTAAAAATCTGTGTTAGTGGTAGAAATACACACACATTTGCTGGACTTTGCTAAAAGGAGAAACAAGAGAGAAACAAGTTTGGTGGAGAGAGGACTTGATTATTTCATAGTAAGTACTGTATCTCATATCACTGGGTTTTTATTATGCTGCATTCCTGGTAGTCTGGGAAATTGCACATTAAAATGCCCTAATGGCTTTGCTTAGGCTCATTGAAAATTGATGCACACACATTTTAAGCTATAGTGCACAGGATTGCTGATATAGTAGTGTGGCTACTTTTTAATTAATTGTTTGTTTGTATTACATTTAATCCATAATGTTTACAGGGATTACTTCACAGTATTCTCCAAATTTTAAAATTTTCGTATCACAGGCAGACTCTGCATTCCTTATCCAGGAGAACTCATGCTGAAATTGTTCCAGGGAGGCATCAGGCTCTAGATTTGCATTCCATGCTGCTTCTATAAACTAGAGCTGAAATAGTAAATAATAAATTCTAGATAGACTGAATTTTAACTGATTATAAGATTTTAGTTAAACCACTGATTTAGTGATAGACTCAGGAAAAATTGTCTCACATTCATTATATCACTTACTGTCAGCCTAGCTATCAAATCATGGTAAGACCATCACTGAAAGTCAGAAATATCATCAGATATAAGCTTTCCCTAGATACAAATATTAAACAAGTCAGTACAATCTGCTATTTCCCCGATAAATTGACTCTCATAGACTTTAATGCCAGAAGGGACCATCATGATCATCTAGTCTGACCTCCTGCATATTCCAGGCCACAAAACCTCACTCACCCACTCCTGAAATAGACCCATAACCTGAAGTCCTCAAATCACGATTTAAAGACTTCAAGTTACAGATAATCCATCATTTACACTAGTTTAAGCCTGCAAGTGACCCATGTCCCATGCTGCAAAGGAAGAGGAAAAACCCCCAGGGTCTCTGCCAATCTGATCTGGGGGAAAATTCCTTCCTAATCCCAAAGATAGTGATCAGTTAGATTCTGATCACATAGGCAAGACCCAGTAGCCAGATGCCACCTGGGAAATAATTCTCTGCAGTAACTCAGAGCCCTCCCCATCTAGTGTCCCATCACCAGCCATTGGAAATACTTGCTGCTAGCAGTCACAGATAGGCTACATGCCACTGTAGGCAGTCTCATCATATCATCCCTCCATAAAATCATCAAGCTCAGTCCTGAAGCTAATTACGTTTTGTACCCCCACTGCTTCCCTTGGAAGGCTATTCCAGAACTTCACTCCTCTGATGGTTAGAAACCTTTGTCTAATTTCAAGCCTAAACTTGTTAATGACCAGTTTATACCCATTTGTTCTTGTGTCCACATTGGTGCTTAACTTAAATAACAGCTCTCCCTCCCTGATATTTATCCCCCTCATGTATTTCTAGAGAGCAATTTTATCTCCCCTCAGCCTTTTTTGGTTAGGCTAAACAAGTCAAGTTCTTAGAGTCTCCTCATATAAGGTAGGTTTTCCATTCCTCAGGTCATCCTAATAGCCCTTCTTTACACCTGTTCCAGTTTGAATCCATCTTTCTTAAACATGGGAGACCTGAACTGCACTCTCCGTTTGCAGAAATAGTGCCAGCTTACGTCTCGATTTCAAATCACCTATAGCTGAAATGTGTTCAGATTCAGGCCTAGTTAGGGTCCTTTCTATAGAAGAATACAATTTTCAGTGTATCCTTCCAGGGAAGCCAACAGTGGGGGACACCGCAATGTCTCTTGTAGCTAACTTCACAGTTTTGGGGATGGTAATTTATTTCTATACTAAGGGAAAGGGTTTTTACAGTGAAAGGAACCTATTTGTTCTTCTGTACTACTCACCTTTTGCAAAGAGGCAAGTTGGAACAAGGACAAGACACAGATTCGCTACATGTGAAACTCACCAAACCTCCGGTTAAGGAACAAATGTTGAGGTCTAATTCTTTTATTTGACTTCCAGTTTTAGGTCATTTCTCCCTCTCGGTCTTCACTAAGCATTGTACTCTCAGTCAGTTTGCCCTTTCTGATACCCACCTTGAATCCTTGACATTGTTCACTCTCCCCACTTCTAATTCTCTCAATAACCTCCAGTCCATGAGTATCTGATTTATCTGCCTTCCCCATTACCAATTCCACAGTCTGCACCTTCATCTTCACCCACTTATGCTGATCCTTGCTTTCATCCTCCATTCTGTCTAGGATCAGAGACTGGTTCATAAAATTACAGAAATAAAAACTTTTTTTTATTTTAAGTATCTGGGAGTACAATGTACTTGGCTATATTTTAAAGTTTGCAAAAAATTTTATTTTTAAATTTTATAAATGTTATTTAATTAAATGTTACAAAAATTACAGTTAAATCTCACAGATAAGAACAAAGCTCAGAACTTACAACTTACTTTATTTGAAGCTAAAACAATCCCCAAGCTGATATTGTTATATGTATTAAGATATTTAAAAACAAACCGCTCATTACTTTTTTGGCTGTATGCCTAGAACAGGTGTACATGGAAGAATTTTCTTCTTTTTGCCGCTTACACATTTCAAGCTGTACATTTAGAAAAACTGTGAATATTTTAGGTACTATTGGTTAAACCTGTTTACTTAGAGATTTTTTTAGCCCTTATGGGATTTTTACCCAGTTATATTGCCTTCCATTTACAAAGAAGCAGCAAAATATTCTTTGGACCCACTTTTGCACTCATGCACAATTTGCAATACCTAGAGGCAGTAAAATACACAGGCATATTTAATCTATGATAGATCTTGCCCACCTATTACACTGTGAGAACCATTTGTGAGAACAACGTGGCAACTGTGGCTATTTAGCCTGTTACAGGAATATTACTCACTTTACTAGCACTAGATATTTTACAGGCACAAAACAAACAAAAAACAACAAAAACAGACTGCAAAACAAATCCATCTAAAAAATCACAAAAGGTGATACAGTAGTCTTTAATTCAGGTGGTTTAAAACTCAATTTACATGCAATGCAGTACCACTCTTGAATTAAGCTGGCATATTATTAACAAGTAGGTTTACCCATGTTATCTTAATACAAGTCTGCTTTAGCAATTTACCGTAACAGTTAAAACACTTTATTTTTGCCATTTTCAAAAACTCCACACCTTTTTATTAAACCAAAGTCATTACCAACTACAGAAACCACAAATCTCAAAAGAAACAAATAGCCCCCACCAAACTTCCCTGGAAAAACAAAATGTATTTGTTAAAAAGTTTTTTAAAAATAATAACTTTATAACAATTAACCCATATATTTAAAACATAAATAGTAACAGTTTGCCTTGAATGATTTTAAATTACATTTTGATACCTTTTTTTCCCCCCCAAAAAAATTAAAGGCTGTGCTTTTTTTGTTAACATACTTATTTGATAATTGAAGTGACTAGACTTAGATTTCTATTTTATTTTATTTTACTTTTTGGCCAATTCCTTTTGTGCTTACTTTACACATTTTTTTTTTAATACGCCATTTTTATCTGCAAGCTACTTACATTTTTTCTTAACTTTTTTTTAATGTACTCTTCAATTTTTACATTGTACCAAGAAATTAACAATTTCTCACATGTTAAGGCTACATCTACATTACACACCACTTTTGGCAGCATGTAGTATACGTGTAGCTACATGTCACATTGAAAAGCAGAGTGTGCCAACACTGTGGTGTGTAGCTCCACATGTCAGTGAAAGGCTCTGGCAGAGGAGAGGCAGTGGGGAAAGGCATCAGCAGCTCCCACTGGCCAGAACCTTTCCCTGCTTCAGAGCCTTTTCCTGTGGTGGGGAAGGGTTCCAGCAGCAGGGAACTGCTGGAGCCTTTCCCCACTGCCTCCCCATGTCAGAATCTTTGTGCACTGCTGAAGTCTTTTCTGGGGAAAGACTCCAGCAACAGGCAGGTAGTCTCAGGCAGCAGGACATTACACGGCTAAAAATAGCAGTGTAGACAAGGAAGTATGCTTGGGTGAGTAGAGAGCCATGTGGGGTATGTATTTGGGTACATACCCACACTGTTCAGGCATGTGTTTTCTCACCTAAGCCATGCCTCACCATCTGCACTGCTATTTATACCCATATTAGGGGAGCTATATGGGTATGTACACTACATGCTGCTGAAAGGAGTGTAGTGTAGATACATCCTATGTTTTTAATACATCAACTAACTCTTAGCTTTTAAACAAGCTTTGAAGTCATTTACTTGCTGCTAAAGTATCAGCTTCGGGTTAAGTATTAACCCTTAAGCCTCACCTAGGGAAGCAAAAACTTGGTATTAATTTAGATGGAATAAACTATCCCAAAGAGTCAAAGGTATTAACATGACCCTGTCACTGTCCAACATTAAATTATTGTAAACAATGTCCTGTATTTGGTTTACAGTGACCTCAGCCTGTTTAGTACCATGGTAAACACATTATTAATGTTTTTTAACCTTTTATTAAAAAGACAGAAGGAAAACAGTTAAAGCATTTTAAATATAAGGTATTAAGTAAAGCTTTTATTTTAACAACCTCCCTTGTTTCCTTTCCCTCTAGAGGGACTTTTTATATGGAAAGTCCCTTTTTTGACAGTTTTTAGATTTTATTATTAAAGATAATAATAACTGTGCTTTTTGGGGAAAAGAGAAGACGTTAGCTGAGATGGGCTGGAACTGTTGTTGTTAAAGTCCAATCCTTAAAAGATGAAACAAGATACACACACAAGAGGGGAGAGAAAAAAACAGTAAAAGTAGAAAATGCAGCATCTGTCACTGTTGGTTTTCATTTGCAACCTCACGGCTGGAAAAAATGTAGGCACAGCACGTGTTCTTATCAATCACTTGAAGACCCAGCAAACTTGTACTAGCCTCAGACTGTTTAGGG
Organism: Emydura macquarii macquarii; assembly: GCF_026122565.2. Lineage (NCBI taxonomy): Eukaryota > Metazoa > Chordata > Testudines > Chelidae > Emydura > Emydura macquarii. Next base: position 705,488 of record NW_027131105.1, on the reverse strand, counting down.
CATTGCTTTTAGCTGCCTCCTTTTGGTCACAGGCTCACACCTGTGTTACAAAATTGAAGTGTCTAGCCAGCTGTGCCAGACTCTTATTAGACAGAAGGCAAAAGGAGAAGAATAAAGAAGAAAAGAAATAAGGTAGGGAAGGAAAAGGACATTGGGAGGTGAGGGGGGAGTTATGACAAAGTTTCAAAAACTCAGGTGGTGTGTGGGATTTAACTGAAGCCAGAGGAAGTGATGCTATCTGGGACCTTCTCATTGGCCCATTCTGGTCAGGTTCTCTCTTAGGATCAGGATGACAAAGGCACAAAGGTATCATGCTCGATTCTGGGATCCCAGGAGATGGTGGCAGACAGGATGGTAAAGTTTGCCTTACTTTTTGTCTTCTCCTAATTCCACCCTTTCTAAACTCTTTTTTTAAGGACTCCAAAAGGGAGTGATGGGTGGCTGTAGCAGTTTCACACAGGTTCCCCCCTGCTGCGCCAAACCTCTGCTCTCACACACCACTCAGAGACCTCTGCTTTGCACTCACAACGGTGCTCTTTATTTTCAGCATGCTGCCACCCACCACCAACTATTTACATTGGATCCAACTTCACAGCCTCTAGGACCTCACAGTCTCAGCTACAGACCCAAGGGAAGCTCACCCTCCTACAGTGGTTTCTCCCTCTCGGGCTGGGCTGGGCTGGCCCCCTTTCAGTTCCTTCCTGATATCCTTTATAATGCCCAGCTAATGAGTTCCACAGCTGCTCCCCATTAGCCCAGTTGCTGCAGGCTACCTCAGCTGGATCCCATTCCCCCTTAACTAGGATTCCAGGGGCAGAGGGCTGACTCAGGCTGTTCTCAGCCAGTATTCTGTCACAGCAGTGTAGTCATCCCCTCATTATTTTGTTTCTCTCAGTTAGGCCTAATTTCCAACAAACCAATTTTGACATACTGATCTCCAGTCTCATATTTCTTCTTTTTACCAGACATGAGTTTAACACCGTTCTTGAGTAGACTTTTTTGTTTAGACTAATTTTTTGGGGGGGAGAGTTTGCATTCATTTTATTAATATTTATTGTTATAAATTACTGTGACATTTTATGAATTTTCACTTACTCCTTACAGTTGAACTCACATTTAGGGTAAATTTGTAGCCCAATTATTACATAAGAATGGCCATATTGGGTCAGACCAATGGCCCATCTAGCCCAATATCCTGTCTTCCAACAGTGGCCAATGCCAGGTGTTTCAGAAGGAATGAATAGAACAGGTAATCATCTAGTGATCCATCCCGTCAACTATTCCCAGCCTCTAGCAAACAGAAATCCCTGCCTATCCTGGCTAATAGCTATTAATGGACCTATCCACCATGAACATATCTATTTCTTTTTTGAACCCCATTATAGTCGTGGCCTTCACAACATCCTCTGGCCAGGAGCTCCACAGGTTGACAGTGTGTATGTGAAGAAATATTCCCTTTTGTTTATTTTAAACCTGCTGCCTATTAATTTAATTTGGTGACCCCTCATTTTTGTGTTATGAGAAGGAGCAAATAACACTTCCTTATTTACTTTCTCTATACCATTCATGATTTTATAGACCTCTATCATATCCCCCCTTACTAGTCTCTTTTCCAAGCTGAAAAGTCCCAGTCTTATTAATTTCTCCTCTTATGGAAGCTTTTCCATACCTCTAATCATTTTATTTACCCTTTTCTGTACCTTTTCCAATTCCAATATATCTTTTTTGAGATGGGGTATCCAGATCTGTACACAGTATTCAAGATGTGGGTGTACCATGGATTTATAAAGAGGCAAAATTTTCTGTCTTATTATCTATCCCTTTCCTAATGATTCCCAACATTCTGTTAGCTTTTCTGATTGCCGTTGCACATTGAGTGGATGTTTCCAGAAAACTATCCACAATGACTCCAAGATCTCTTTCTTGAGTGGTAACGGCTAATTTAGATCCCATCAGTTCCTTTGTGTAGTTGGGATTATGTTTTCCAATGTGCATTACTTTGCATTTATCAACATTGAATTTCATCTGTCATTTTGTTGCCCAGTCACCCAGTTTTGTGAGATCCCTTTGTAACTCTTTACAGTCTGCTTTGCACTTAACTATTGTGAATAGTTTTGTATCATCTGCAAATTTTGCCACTTCACTGTTTACTCCTTTTTCCAGATCGTTTATAAATATGTTGAACAGTACTGGCCCCAGTACAGACCCCTGGGGAACACACTATTTACCTCTTTCCATTCTGAAAACTGACCATTTATTCCTACCCTTTGTTTCCTATCTTTTAATCAGTTACTGATCAGGAGAGGACCTTCCCTCTTATCCCATGACCACTTACTTTGTTTAAGAACCTTTGGTAAGGGACCTTGTCAATGGCTTTCTGAAATTCTAAGTACACTATATCCACTGGATCACCCTTATCCACATGCTTGTTGACCCCCCCTCAGAGAATTCTAGTAGGTTGGTGAGGCATGATTTCCCTTTACAAAAGCCATGTTGATTCTTCCCCAACAAATTGTATTTATCTATGTGTCTGAAAATTCTGTTCTTTACTAAGTTTCAACCAATTTACCTGCTACTGAAGTTAGGTTACTGGCCTGTAATTGCTGGGATCACCTCTGGAGCATTTTTAAAAAATGGCATCACATTAGCTATCCTTTAATCATCAGGTACAGAAGCTGATTTGAATGATAGGTTACATACCAGTTAATAGTTCTTCAATTTCACATTTGAGTTCCTTCAGAACTCTTGGGTAGATACCATTTGGCCCTGATGACATATTACTGTTTAATTTATCAATTTGTTCCAAAACCTCCTCTAATGAAACCTCAGTCTAGGACAGTTCCTCAGATTTGTCACCTAAAAAGAATGGCTCAGGTTTGGGAATCTCCCCCACATCCTCAGCTGTGAAGACTGATGCAAAGAATTAATTTAGTTTCTCCACAATAACTTATGTTCCTTGAGTGCTTCTTTAGCATCTTGATCATCCAGTGGTCCCACTGGTTGTTTAGCTGGCTTCCTTCATCCGATGTATTTAAAAAAAATGTTGCTGTTACTTTTTGAGTCTTTGGCTATCTGTTCAAATTCTGTTTTGGCCTTCCTAATTGTATTTTTACACTTCACTTGCCAGAGTTTATGCTCCTTTCTATTTTCCTCAATAGGATTTAACTTCCACTTTTTAAAGAATGCCTTTTTGACTCTAACTGCTTCTTTTACTTTGTTGTTTAGTTATGGTGGCACTTTTTTGGTCCTCTTACTATGTTTTTTAATTTGGGGTATACATTTAAATTGAGCCTCTATTATGGGTGTCTTTAAAAAGTTTCCAATTCTCTTTTGGCCTTCCTAATTATATTTTTACACTTCAATTGCCAGAGTTTATGCTCCTTTCTGTTTTCCTCCTTTCTGTTTTACAACAGTTCCATCCACCTCACCAGCCCTTATAACCTGGTCTCTCAATTATTTTGTTATGCACCAACAATGTGCTTGGCACTATAAAAACCCGAGGGAAATCCCTACACCTAAAAACTCACACCCTAAAATATAGAAATGACAAATTGGGAGCCTTATTTGTATCCAATATTCATTCCCATCCCATGTCACAGAGTGTCACTGGAAAAAAATATGCAGCTTGGTACAATTTTTCACCACAAGCTTGTTATTTTTTCATTCACTCAATCATTTTCCTTGTATCTCAGTGGTATTCCTCCTTCCTAATCAAATCTTGCATCTAAAACCCCCTAGATTATTCTCAATGGTCCACTGTCTCTTCAAACACTCTCCCTAGAAAATTGACAATATCTGGCAAGAACTTGCTTTCAATTTTGTACGGTTAAGCTTAGCAGTACAGATAGGCTGTACAAGATTTTCTAATGGCTATATGTGCCATACTTGCTTTTCTGCTTAAGTACTTTCATGGCCCCCATTTTTTCATTAGCAATAAGTGATACAGCAAGCAGGCAGGGCTGTCAGAGAAAGGTCTTTATTAAGCATGCATAGGACCACGATTACATGCTGAGGCCTGTATTTTCTGATAGCAGCCTGAACCCACCTTGCATTTCTGAGCTCCTAGTATCAACCAGCTAGGTCCAGACCTGAAAACTGGCCCCTTCTTCATTTCCACTCATCACACAAAGTTTTTCTTCACAACATTTATGTGAAGTAGACAAGTATTATGGCTATTTTTGGGATGGGGAATACAAATAGAAATTAAGTGACTTGCCCAAAGTCACATGGGAAATCTGTATCAGACTCAAGAACAGAAGCCAAGTTTCCTAGGTCTCCATAGACACTTAATTTATGGTTCAAAGACTTAACAAAAACACCAACCTCTTCCCCCTCTGTTTTCTAATGAATCTTAAAATTGAGATTTTCTTTACAGAACAAACTTTAATTATATTTGCATCTCCCAATATGCTCTTTTCTTACCAAGACTTGTCATTTCATAACCTTGTTCTGTGTATGGATAATCGTATTAAGTCCTACCAGAACTCCCTGATTTACTAAAAGTCATGGCAGCAAAGTATGCTTCAGAGTCCTAATCTGTTTAATGGCCTCCCACTTAAATCAGAGATCCTTGAAAACAGCCTGTTGTTCTGGAGCTTTTGCTAAGTTTGATACACAGATAAACAATAACTGTTTCCAATCTAATAATGGACAACTCCGGATATGATTAAAAAATTACTGGGATTTTAAAAAGTGACCTTCAGCAAGAATATTTTTAGTACTGAATTCTCTTGACTAAAGATAGGAGCCTTTGCCATGAAAATAAGTGAATACAAAAATAAGCATAATTATACCCAAACATCAGACCATGGTGTCACCTTTTCTGACAGACACCCTTCCAAATTTCTGTTCCAAATATTGTTCATGTAGTATTTCAGTTCCTGCAATTCATAACACTGATATTCTTGAGAGATTTGTAAGTGATATTAGTATTCATTATTTCTATTACAGTAGCACATAGGAACCCCAATCCAGGATCAAGGTCTCGTACTGGGCACCGTACAAAGAAGTAACAAGAAAGCCAGTTCCTGGCCCACCAAGGTTACAATCTAGTTGAGGTGTCAGATAATATTGTCAAAGAAAGTTTGTAAGTGTTAAAATCACATGCTAGAGACATGTTTTAATGACAACCAAAAGTTCAAGTAAATGAAAAGTTAATAGGGCCTGGTTCTGCAATCTGATCCATGTGGGAAGATACTCAGACAAGCCAGCAGAGCTCTGAAAAAGCATATGTGTCCACCCACATGAATCAGATCACAAAACTGGTCTGTAGCTATTAACTAGAAAGATTAAATTCAGGATATGTCCAAGCCCTGCCACAATGGTAATAGAAGAATGACAAGGTTCAACTGCCAATTTTGTATTCTTAAAACTGAGGGTATTTTGGATTTTTGTAATAGTTAAAACTATTGGCACTTGCACCTTAACCAGACACTGGGATTTTCAAGATAGTAATGAGTCTTGTTGCTTAGATACCTTACTCTTCATTCTAAGGGAGAAAATCACTACATCCAATCATGTTACATAAGCACCAATGTCACATCCACTTTTTGGCAAAGATAATCAAGAACAGTAGGGCTAACAACTTCCACTGAAGAATACTCTCTACAGTACTAGTACAATTATTGCAGCTAACTAAGGTACCCTAAGAAACACAATAAGACATTGCTTTTTCAACATTATATATTATTTGTTTAAATATATAAACAATTTAAACAATATTTGGGGTTTTTTGCACATAGAATTCTCCTTGCATGTATTCAAATGGCCTTCAGATGTTCTATAAATGAACACTAAAGACAAGGATACATGCCGGCAATAGAGATTGTACAACCCCCAAACAGTCTTTTGTCCCTTCCATGAACATGCAGCAATAGATAACTTTAAATTGTTATAATTTTTCATTTGCAAGGAGTAAACTGATGTTTTCAGTCACAGAATTATTTTAGATTAAGAAAACAAAACAAGACCAACAAAAGTAACGTTTCAATGTTTCATATCATGAGTCCCCCTGATAATCTGTACAAACTTTGAAAATAAATATGCTGCTGAAATTTTAACAGATGTAAGAATTCTGTATGAAAAATAGGAAAGCATCACAATTTATAGCTCCATCACCACATACAGGAAAACCCATGGGCCTTTGGGGGAAAACAGATTAAGGATCAGTGAATTGGCTTGGAAAACTGGTAGTTAGCCTTCTCTATGCCAAACATCTGTCTGTTTCTAGACACAAATCAAACTTTTTAATAGGCTCTGAAATGTTAAGTTAATAACCTCCCTGTCTTATTAAAATTTAACTTTTATATTAATTCTCTCCGCACTTCCTAATTTTGCACCACCAAGGGGCTAAAAAATACAAGAATGGTTGTTCACATGGTATTTTCCCTTTGACCATGAGCAGGACGCACCAGATATATGAAAAGAAGATATATTCATATATGACAGCAAGGAACATTTCCAGACTTAAGAGGTTCAAAGTATTATCTGAGCTTTGAGGTGTTTACCTTAAGAATAACCTAAACTCCAAACCATTGAGGCTTGCTCATCCCTTTGGATAAAGAGATATGATTTAGGACCTTTACAGACATGGTGAGTACTAAGCTTTAGAATATTCTTTGTTCAAAACTCTCTTCAGAAATTTGAGGAAAGAGTTTCCCTAATAAGGAACTCAACTGAGGAACAAGATCGGACTTCTATAAGCAGAAACAAAGAGAAAATATAAACATAAGTGGCAGGAGCTGACAAGAACATTTCTTCCCCCCCACTCTCATCACATATGACATTGATGTAGAATCTGCAGAGGCTCAGTATGAAATCTGGGGGGGAGGGGAATATCCCCCCACGAAGTGCTATGGAAGTGAATAAGGATGTAAAGAATGAAAGGCTAGCACTGCTGTAGCATTACATAACTGTGTGGTGATGCCAAGTTATACTTAAAAAATGCTGAGTAAAGAGTAGTTTACTGTGGATTAGGCAAAAAATTATCCTTGATAAACCATGTTGTTTTCAAGCCAAGGAAATAATCTGCATGTGTCTGTCACAGGGCAGGGTTCCCTCATCCTGGATTCTTCACTGCAAACAGGCCTCAAACACTCCTGTGTATGTTCAAGACAGTGTCCTTTATTTACCATATGCTATACAACTCCTTGTTCCTGCAACATAAGGCTTTTACTTTTCCCCCAGACATAGAATCAGAAAGGGGCAAGGATCTCTTCTTTCTGAGATTCTGGGCTTCTCTGGCCCTTTCTTCGAGCATTTCCCCTCCCTCCTTTCTCTCTTTTAACTGTCCCCACTAGATGAGCTGAATCACCTTGTTAGTTGTTTACTCATCTAGTCCTTAACCAATTATTTCCTCAATTCGGCCTAATGGGGATGCATGCAAAGTGCACAAAGTGATGAGTGAAACTTAGGTTACTCACACTCTGTCATAGTGTCATTCGAATAACAGGGACTAGAGAGAACAAGGTAGACTTCAAAGAGCTGCCTCGACAGGGGGAGAATACATCTCCTGGAGCCTACAAGGATTTGGGTTCAGGAGGACTGGGGATGAATAAAGGGAGAGCCAGGCTTTGTTAGGGTAGGAAGAATTAGATGGCTTAGCCACTTGAAGAGTGAGAGTGTCCAGAATTCACTGAGGTAAGTGAGCGGCCACATAAACATGGCAGAATTCTACTCTAATATTCCTCTCTTGCTACCTACATGGGTCTCCAGGTCAAAATCTGTCATACAGATCTGAATGGACAATTTTGACTGTGCGCTGCAGAGCAGGGGAAGATCCTCGCACCTGAGAATTTGTGTGTAGGGCCCTTTGTTTTTGCTTTTTATTTTATTTATTTTTTCCTGGGAATTTATTGGTGTTTATTACTGCAACAACAAAAACAGCTGAAAATTGGTTGTAAAAAACTATTAATAATTTTTCTGGGTAAATATCAGGGTTTATTTTGGTGGCCGGAAAGACCGGGGGAAGAATGTCTGCCATGCCCGGATGAATGCTGATTCAATATTTGCTTATTTCTATTTTCACCTTCTTGATTTAGTCTTAAGTGTCATTTGCTCTCCAAATGTTCTTTAATCCGGTCAGCCTGAGTGTTAACTTCAATGCCACATCATTTGCAGTGCATACACTCAACTTCATCCTTTTCTCCTGTTTTTGTTTTATTAAAACTTTCAAATACTTCTTTGTGTTCTGAAACTTATTTTAATATAGATTTTTGTTTTCTTCCCATTTTAGTGTGTCAAATCTTTAAACCGTTATCTACTAACAGCTTGAAATGTGAACATGGTGGGCGTGAGATTCATCAGTATATTCAAATGCGCATGCACTTCAGAGCTTGTTTGCGTGCCTGTTTGTTTATTGTGTGTATCTTCCAGACTTATACATAGCCTTATTTTAACAGGCAGCTTTGCATGTACTCACAGACTAATGTATTATTGTAATACATATATCTCATGCAATGTATTGTATTTTCCTAATAAAACAAGCTATTTTTTATATATTTGAATGATACAGAAGTAGGGTGAAAACCGGGAAAAAAATTAATATTTTTTGTAAAACCCAGAATTTGTTTGTAAAAATCAGTTTAAACTGAAAATGAAGAGGCATACTTGTGTGTTATCACAAGATGAAGGTTGCTTATTTTTGTTTATCTATTTAGTTTATAGTTCCATTTTATTTTCATGTAAATTATTTACCTGAATTTTATTTATTTCTTTTTATACTTTATGCTACATTACCACCAGCTTTGACATTTGCTCAGTGGGCTTTCATTATATTTGTTACTTAGCTAAATTAGAGAGGGGACTGTTAACACAGAATTATGGGAAAATGAGTGCTGGTTGGATTCAGAGGGATAATGGAGAAAGTATAAGAAACCCAGTCATAGTGTTTGCTTTTAAAAACAATTTGAAAGTAGATGATTAATTCTAGACCCTGTTTTCTAATTCTAATTTATTACTAAATGGATTAGCTCCTTAAAGAGGCACATTACCTACAAGAAAGTAGTAAATTCTGCACTCTACAGTGTAAATACAGTTAAGAGCTTACTGCATAGGAGGTAGAGATGGATTCCTCTGCATTCTTACAGGGGATTGTTCTTTAGTTTCCAGGAAGAATAAATATCTGCAATACATTGTTTATCCGCCGACCTCTGTATGCTTGGTGCTTCAAAACTCTGCACAGTTTTTCAGCGTGTAAAACCAGCACAGAGGGTTGGTTCAGCATAATTCTAAAAGGGAAGAGGTTAAGGTATTTAAATACTTTCTCTAATTTCCATATGTTATGTATTGGAACAGGGATGAATATTCTCAAGAGGAACAGTACACATATTTCTTAAGGCTTCCTTTGAGGGCTGAGCAGGGGAAGCAACCCTTCCCCAAGCAAGCAGCAATTTGATTTTAGTACATGGTATAAAGAAATAAAAAGCTCTGTGCTAAACCTTTTCCTTCAGCCATTGTTTGTGCTTTGAATCTTTTTCATTTCATTCACTATATGTATCAAGCAGTTTAGTATTTGAAATAATGAATGGGATCTGATCAGCCTGTGGTTATTATAAAGCTAGACATTCCCCATATTCATTAGCAAAGAGGATCTAGCAGGATGTTATTTTGGATAGCATTAGAGAGACTGTATGTGAAAAGCTTTGCAAACAAGCGCATCTCTGTGGACACAGCTAATATTAAAATAGGGAACAAGTTGTGTAGCCACAGCTTGCTTTATTTACACAGAAATAAGCATTAAATATCAGTGTCAACAGATACAGAATAACACTGTGAGAACCTTGATATGCTGCTCTGATACCAACACCACCCAGACTAAAGCAAGCCATACTCAAGTGCTCTTCTGCTAGTTTGTGACTGTAATAATAATTTCTCAGTTAGGAAGCAACTACTTATACCAAATCTCTATGTTGCTTCCCCCACCATTACATTTTCAATTAGATATGGTTGTGTTGCAATGATGAGCTTACTTAAAAGATGAACAAATAAACTATATGGCTTCTGGTGAGGTGAGGTATCGTATTATTAATAGTGAAGACACCTCAGGGAAAGCAAGGTAGGCTCTTTGAGTCAAATACAGTGTGATCTTTAACCACTCCTGCCAGCCCCTGCAGACTCACTCTAGGATCTGGAAGTCAAACTGTGTTCATGCATCATGTGTAATAAAGGTTGCCAGTCAGTCAAATCTGCCCTCAGTGATACCTACCCAATCCTCTTGTTCTGTTCTATTATCTGTATGTTCTTGTACTGTCCTCATCACCATAGTATCTGAGCACCTTCTAGTGATGCATTAAATGGCATAATTAACATTTATTATGTGGTGTTCATTTTCTCTCTCATCCTTGACTCGGGGAAAATTTTTTGTCTAGCACAGTGTTCTCTTTTTGTAGGGCTTTGTTTTTAAAATGTATACACTGTTTATGTTAGAGAAGGTAAGGTGGAAGAAATGTGCCTTGCACTTGGAGTGGAAGGTGATGAGGTCTGTGATGGTCCTTAGTTCCTAATGCAGTTAATTCCAAGCCCCAGCCCAGCCCCCAAGAAAGCTCTGTCTTTTGCACAGATGAAGTTTATTATTATGGTAGAAAATTCCATTCATTTCAGACTCTGCCTTCAATGACAAATATACAGTTCCGACGCCTTCAATGGAGCTGCAGATTTTGGCTCTTAATTTGTTAACTATAGTGCTGCTTTGAGAACCAGAATAAAACCTAGGTCATAGCTGTGCTGGTTCTGCCTGGCTGACTAGAATTTAAAAATTATAGTAAAAACATATTTAGTCACTAACGTCAGTGGATAGGATTCTAAATGCAGATAGGGACTAGATCCATTAAATATGGAGATAGTATTTAAAGTCAAATTTTAATTTTTAAAAATCTAACTTTCCTGTTCTTGGCACCATGTACCTTAACTCTAAAGATTTGTCCTGGAAACTTTTATTATAGATCTGTATACCACTGGTCAGTCACCTCAGATTTACAAAGCACCATGGAACCCATCCATGAAAAGCTACACTATACATTTCAGATGAATTCCTACTGCATTCCCTCCTATAGCTTACATTTACTGTGCTACAAAGAAAACCTCTCTCTACATGATTTTATATACATATTGCCCATAATCTTAGAGGCAGAAAAAAGGATCTTCAGAAAGAATGGTATATAACCAAATCAGTCAAAGTTAGTCCTTTTTTTCCCTACAAGGGAAATCTGTCAAAGTTAAATATTTCCTTGCAATTCAGCATAAGACATTTAAAATAATATAAATTCTACCTGATTAATAAGAGATGTGTAGGATGGGCTTAACAATAGAAGGGTAGAGTTTCATATAATAGAGCTGAAGGGCAAAAGGGTTGGCAATACTGAGATTTAGAGTTTAGCATAATACTGTTACTTTCAAAACCTCTATTGTGGTATGCAACTGTGCTGACCTAGACCTCTGTTGAAGCCCTGTAACAGGAGGAAGGAAATATATTTCCTATTAATTCCAAACCCCAGAAGGTACAAACTGAAAGCTGCAACAAATAATCATACAAATAGAAGTTGTAATTTACAATGTAATTTATATTAGCTCATTTAAGATATTTAATAATAACCAGAACTTTTTTTAAACCATGTAGTCAGTTGCAAATGATCTCTATAGAGAGGCTTTTATTCCAGCAATGTAGGCACTGACTCCAGGCATTTACATGCAGTAAGAGAACCACAGTGCAAGCTGAGGGGGTTAGGAAAGGTAAGAGAAAAGCCAACTAATTCAAATACACAGCTACCTAAAATCAGATCTGGCAAAAGGGCAAACCCAGTATCCATAAGTCAATACAACCACTAACAAAAGGGACTAATTGTCCATTTATATAAGGAACAGGGGAAACAATGGAATCAAGACTTAAGGTGTGCGTAAGGGGGGGCAGAATATGGAAAACTTACAGGGGAAGTGTGCTGTCTCTTTAACCTCTGCATTGTTCAGATGATTGTAGAGTATACACACCTTCATCACATAACTCTATAGCTATGGCTTAAAACAGTCTGTCCCCTGGGACCATATCCAAAATAGACAGCACATCAAAACTGAATTCATTAATTAGATTTTTCACAAAATGTCTCTCTGAAACTTGATTTACATAATCCTAAATTCAGCAGCCTATAATGCAGCCCAATGTTTCCTTCCACAGTAAATATTCTTCTCTGTACTTAGTGGCTCCTCTTGCTTTAGCAGTGTGTCCCTCCCATTTTCATCACGACCTTTACTGAGCTACTTCAAGCTATTTACATAGTTTTCCTCTTGAATTATAGTAGACAAATGTGGGCCTAATTAGTACAGTCCACAAGAGTTGGTGAGTTCTTCTAATCAAGATCAAGTAATGTCAATGGAATTCATGAGCATTAACAGCTGCAACTAACCCTTAAGTGTATGTTTCACTAAAGTTCAAAGGGCTATTTTGGCCTAATAGTAATAGAAGGTTGTGGGTTTTTTTTATCATATATTTCAGATCCTTTATTTATTTTCAAAATATGAAGATTTTTAAATGCTTATAACAACCCCATAATGTTATACCATTGATAAACGTACAAGTTAAAGGTTAGTGCTATTCATCACTGTAAAGAGAAGGTATTATGCTGTTTGTACAATTTAGTTTTAAATCTGCTTACTCACTGGCAATAATAATTTTTCTAAAGTCTTCAAGAAACCCACCTAATATATTTACAAGGAAGAATCTTGTTTTTTTTCTTAGCATTGGAAACAAAACAATGCCACTATAAAATTAACAGGCTAAAAAATCAGGCATTGGAATGTACTAGATTAGAACCTATGACCAGATGTACTAGGCTTTAAGGCCCCTACTGGAGGCCTACCACACCCCTCCCCAGAAAAGTAGCAGTTGAGTTGAATCCTTCTGGCTTCCTAGAACAGCTGTGGGGGAATCAACCAATTAGAGCGAGAGAGAAGCTGCAGGGAGCAGCCAGCAAACTCATATAACAGGAGCTGCATGACAAAATAGACTCAACTACTGGCTGGAGCAAGAGGAACAAGCATGGTGCTCCTGGCTGGTTGCAGCAGTTCCAGTATCTGAACAAATCAGTTGCTGGCAGTGACTGGGGGAGTAAGAAAATTGCCCCTGATGGCTTCAGGGACTCAAGCAAGACTTCAGTCTTGACTTAAGGGTAAAGGTACAGTGGTTGTGGGGAGGTGGTCAAGGAACAGTAACCCCAGAGTTAAATGGGATTCAGCATGTGGCTGCTGTTTCTAGGGTCCCAGAGTAGTGGGTGGGCCTGAGTCTCCCCCCTCCACCCCCTACAGGCAGAGTGGCCAAAGCCCTGAAAAAGGGGAGTTTAAACACTCTCAAGGAGTGAGCTGAAGACTCTGAAGAGGGTCACCAGAGGGTGCTTGCGATAGGGCACCCTATTACAGAACCAGAGAAAGTTTTCCAAACATGGAAATTTCAAACTCTGAATTTTATAAACACAGATGTTTCTTTTCTTTTTAATCTTCTTGAGGCTTTCTGAAGAACACTACTTCCCATGCCCACCCTAATTTTAGAGAGTGAGAGAGGACTGACTTGAAAATAATATTTTTCAGGTATATAAATTCACAAATAAAAATTAATATTTAATCTAATTGTCAAGAAACTAAACTATAAAAAATAGGAAATACAAAGCTATGGATTAAAAGGCTGCAAAGTCAAGGACTTTCAAGTCAGGAAATACTAGAATGAACCTTGCCCATGCAACCTTAATTTGGCCCCTTTGTGTATACATTATGATGCATGAGCCACCATATTATTTCTTTTTCATTTTAACATAGGATCCCTGATTCATTCAGTGTAGCTGCTCTAGGAAGGAATCAGGGTTATGTGATGAAGAAGTCTATTATCTGTAGCCTCTCCCTTATTTGTTGCAGAAGTTGCAGTGAACAAAGCAGGGGACTGCAGGAAGAGAAATAACTCTTTTGTGTTAGTGAATGCTGCCCTGGAGACTTTGAATTTTATTTCTGCCTCTGCCACCACGTTCCTGTATAATGCTGGGCAAGTCACTTACACCAGACGTTTCACAAATAGTCACTTAGGTTTGTAACTGAAGACTGTATCATAATGTATACTGTGACAAATGTGGCAATAGTGGATATGAAATGTGGCAATAAGGATATGATTCTGTCATGGAGGTCACTGACAGCTGATCTGCGGCCAGCCCCCAGAGCCCTGGTCAGCACCTGCCACAGGAGCAGCGGAGCAGCTGCAAGCCCCAGAAATGCTCTGTTTGTTCCCCCTCCCACAGGGTATTTTTAGCAAAAATCAGGGATGGGTCATGGGCTTCCATGAATTTTTGTTTATTGCCCATGACCTGTCCCTTGACTCTTGCTAAAAATACCTGTGACAGAATCTTAACCTTAATTATATGTATGTCTATACTTATCCACTTTGTATCACACCCCTGGGGAGACAGTTAGTTTTCTCCTCAGGACAAGGGAGTAAGGTTAAGTGTTTGAGACATGTAGCCATCAAGTCTGCCTGGGATGGAATTAACACATCTCAATGGAAAACCCTACAGAGACAATGGAAGCCTCAATGACCCAACATTGACTCCTAGAACTAATTACTTCCCACCACCTTTCTGCAGATAAATAGAGCAAATAACCCCTCACTATAGAACAAACACTAGTGGTGTCACATAGCTGTGTTTTAAAAGGGCTACTGTAGACTAGACACAGGAATGCAGAACACAGAGACAGACAGACAGAGAGCAAGGTGGATCCCAGGAGTGCTTGGCACATTGGGGCAGTTCCTTCTACCAGTATGGACTCTGACTTACACTTGGTTTTGCCATATTAACTTAAGGTTTTTCTCATACTGTTTTCCAGTTGATTAATTTCCTGCCTTTTTTTGAAAGGTAAATATTTAGAAAGACACAGCCCCAAATTTACAAGAAGAATCAGATAAACAACACATGCAAATGAGCTGGAATTTTGCATCTTATTGTCATGGTAATACTTTTTGAAGAAAGTAAGAAACAACTACTCTTTGAAAAGACACCGTGTAATTTACCCCAATATAAACCCAAAGGAGCACAGCAGGTGCTTAGCTAACCCTGTCTCGTTTCATTACAGCTTCTCCTAGGACTCTCCTTTATAATAATGTTCTAGTCATCAGTTACCAAAGGCAGCCAGTGCCATAATAACCAGGGCAATAGTGACACTTCCTAGGTATGCAAATAAGCTGGAGGGAGTGAATGATGAGTGATGGGTTATCTCTGATGTCACAGTGTCACACACTGCAGTAGCAGTGGGCATCAAATGTGCATTGTGTGGAAAGAAATCAAGCTTTTCCCATGTTCCCGTTTTCCCACACTTCCTAAAAAAAATTACCAATAAAATAAACTTTGGTGATTATTCCACAGATGTGAATTTGTAGCTGAAATTTGGTTCAAATGCCCCATGGCATGTTAACAAAAAAGGGTTTGAGGAAAAAAAGTGAAATACTGAGGTACAGATCCTGTAAAACAACTCTTAGCTGCAATCTTAACTTTGGTCTTACTTCTGCAAGATCATAATGTGGTCACCCTTAAAAACTTTCCAATGTTCTCCTAAACAGCTAGAACACATTACCAAATCTTGCAATACATTCCTTTATTTCTGCAGCTGTCTATATTAGTGTTTCATAATTCTGACCATCACCAAAATATCTGAGCTCCTTCACTATTGCTACTGATTTTTGTATAGAAGTCCCTAGTGGATTTCATGGAGACTCTGGCACATCTTCCTTTTTGTTTGTATAAAATGGATTTAGCTATAATACTGTTCAGATTCTCTCTTTTTGTAATTTCTTCAAAAGATTATCTTTCACTATGGGCTTGATGCCTAATATTATTGAAATGACAGTAAGGTATAGGAACTTTCCAATTTTTTTCTTAGATGGCTGTTTATGATAGTGAGATCCTACTGAACAATAATTCAGTTTTACAGACCAATATTTGTGATCTGCCATGAGTGGACTTTACTCACAACAGCACCATCTTGGCCTCAGACTAGGATTATGTGGGGAAAAAGTCAAAATGGAAGCAGCTTAAAATATAATAATTTCCTTTATGATCCCAATTCAGAAAGGCATCCCTATGTGAGATAGCACTTGAACACATGCTTTCCTGAATTAGAGCCGAACTAAAACGAATCCTTCTTTTCTAGGAAAGTAAAGCATTGCAACAGCTACGGGTGAACCAGTAGAGCAAATATTGATGTCTTGACAAAGCTTGTTCATTTATACTGTACTATACCTGGGAGTAGAAATTAATATTTCTCTGTGTGTATATCATAAAAATAGTGTTTATAAGAATTTAGAAAAATCAGTATCAAATGCATGCATTTTTTCATTAATGAACCAATTATTTTCTCAATATGACTACTGAATGTACTGTCTCTAATTTATGAAAACACTTGTCTTTACCTTTACTTTATTCTCCTACAATATAATTTATTCTCTGTCTATTCAACTGCCGTATATGGTCTAAATTCTAGAGTGTGAGCTCTGGTGGGGAGGGTTTATTCATTTCTGCAGTGCCTAGCATCAGGAAATCTAATTATATAGGGTCTTTCAGTGCTGCTGCAACAGAAATATTACTTTAAATATTTTATAGAGGTAAAAGAGATTTTCACACAGGTACCATTGTCAGTTTCTAAAAGGAGACATTTTGTTGCTTTAGTCTCTAAAATTCAGGAGTTTTATATCTTGCAAAAGTACACAGATGCAGACCATGGAGAAACTGACATAACTCACTCATACTAGTTTCACTACAGCTCATTTTCTCCCTCTAGATTGAAAATAGACATGGTGCTTAAATCTGTATCAGTCTGAGTTCTAAGCACAGAGTCAACATAACCAGCTTTGAATTTCCAAGTCTGTTACATAGATGAAAACACCAGAAGTAAAATCCAAGAGAAGTTCAACCTTTTCACTTCAAAGTTTCCTTTATAATAAACCTCCTTCAGCATCTTCTCCCAATGATTTAATTCCTTTGCTTGACAAATTTTCCAAGTCCTATGACAGGCAGCAAAGAAACTTGTTCAGATCATTCCCTGTGTATCTTATTTATCATACAGTATTTGATTTATTGCCTGTGATTAAGTGCAATGTGAAATGATCTTGCCAATAGCTCAGTCATGCACTAACTTCACAATCATACCTCCTTCCATGTCATTCTGTGATTATTATTAAATCAATACCACCATAACTGAAGTTTGCCACAATCAATATTTTAGTATTTTTATAGGCCACTTTTATCATAAATGTTTTTAAGCAACCAGCTCACCCTGCCTTAAATCAATAACCATTTGCTATTGCATTGTACTGTCTGCTCTCACATCTCCACCTAAATTTCTCAAGACAGTCAGCATCTGCCAATTGGTTCTTCAGACAAAGCATTCTTCTCAAAACCCATCATCCTCTCTTCATTTAAATCCCTCCCTCAAAACCTGCCTATGTGATGCCTACAAATCTGCGTCACAGGCTATGTTAGTGGCCACCTGTGACTACTTGGAGTATTGAGACTGCTTTTTTTATGCAAATATCTTTGCTGTTAGCTGTTCCCCATCCCATTCCCATTTGTCTGCTTATCTACCAGTTGCATATTGTCATAATCCCTGCTCCAGAGACCATCATCTCTATCTTCTGGACTGCTATCAAGGAGCTTACCTGTAAGAAATTCAGAGTCAATGCAGTGTCTACCCTGTCCGACACATTGGGGATTGAGATACTCTATTTTTTTCCAATGATATTCTAACAGGAATATGCAGTCTGTTTTGGAAAAAGCTGGTATAGACTAAAATTATCAGTATAAATGAGCACTGATTGGCCTTTACAGTGCTAAGAACAAAAACATGCAAAAAGTAGAAAGTTTCATTTGTTTTCATGATGAGGGAGAGCTAACAGGGGCATAGAAGTCGAGCTTATTAAAGGAGAGATCAGTTCAGATTTTTATTTCCATTTAATTCTATTCACTATACGTGAAACAGTGTGAAAACAGCTCTTAAATATCCACTGTGGAAAAGATTCTCTGGTGTGCCTGGTGCCCAAAGAACTGATAGTTGAGGAGGATTCAGAACTCAAATACAATTTGTTGGCGCTAGAACAGTTTCCCTAATTGTTATTAAACAACGCTTCCTTTGCACAAAGGAGCAAACATGAGCACAGAAGATCACCAATGGCAAAGTCCTGATCTCCTTACTCACTCAAAAATTCATATGCCATTAATTGACTTTTCTTAGGTTATTTGTATCAGAAAGCCATGCAGGATTTAGCCATAAGGGCCATGACAGAAATATTGCATGAAATCCTGGGCCTACTGAAGTCAATAGCAAAACTCTCATTGAAACCAATAGGGAAAGGATCTCACTCCTTTTAATTCTAATCTATATGATTTCTCCATCTCTACTCCACACACAGTAATGAGATCTGATGTGTGATTTCCTCCCCTGCCCTCCCCACACACTTGAAATTTAGCCAGTGACTACCACAGAAGGGTTTATGTATGTGTGTGGTTTTAAAACAACAAAAAAGCCTGTTATTTTTTTTAAAAAACACCTATAACTATTTCCTAAGATAAACTGGGGCAATGGGTCAGAACAAGGAATGAAATCTTCATAAGAAAATGCAAAATGAATACTTAATTCAGGGGGTTTGTTACAAACTCAATAGGGCCAATTTTTCTGACAAAGGGAAATTTTGCTAAGGTAACATACTTTTTCACATGAAAATGGCAAGTTTTCAAACAAAAGTGGGTCCCTTTATAGATAAATGCTACTTTCATATCAAATAGCGTGCAGAAATTTTATTTAATTTGTATTATCAACATTGTTATTATTATTCTTGATGCAACAGCCATTTCACTGAAATTGGGAACATAGTGAAATGGGGCAAAATTATGAGAGGGCTTAACTTTTCTGCTTAAGTTTCATGAAAACAGCATTATGGATTTTCATACAGTTCTCATTATCTTTGTACTATATATAAAAATTTAAGGTAAACCAATTCCTCCTCCCCCCAGAATTCAGCTAAATAATATGCAAACACGCACTTGCATTTATTCATTCTTCACTTAAGCTTATTTAAGCGAGATGGTAAACACTGACTAGATCAGCAGGTGTTTTAGCAGCTCTATTTTATTACTGCCACCTGTGTTAGTATGCAAATGCATCTGTTTGCACTTCCAGCAGACTGTTGTGTTTGTTGCCTTTCCAATCCAGCTTATTCTTGCAGATGAGATGAGCTGGTAGGCAAGCCAGAGATTTCCCAGAGTCATTTCTGATGTGAGATACTTGGCTGGGTTTTAACATTTGTTCGGGGTCCTGATTACACAACTGAAATAATATTCACCACTTAAATAGGTTATTACACTCTTTAACTGCTCAATGTGGATAGGGCCAAATCTGGCTTTAGCATTTTTTTAAACACAGGTTCTCTCACTGCTTGGCTCCATCCATGCTAAAAACAGCCCCTGAGGCCCAAATCAGGTAGCTCAGGCCCATTGCTACATAAAAGAAGCCTATGTAATAATGATACTTTATATTCCTATAGTACCTTCCACTGGAGGACTTCAATGTACTATCCAGCTGTATGTTCAGCCTTTATGCTCCCTATATTGAAGGGGAAATTGCTCTTGTGTAAAGTGCACGTGGTTATTATGGATTTAGATGCCCTATGACTGCATGCAATAACAATAGCAGCAAGCACAAATGACTTATGCATAACCACACTGGTAGGTAAGTACCATGCCCATGTTACATGAGGAGAAATTGAGACAGAGGTTAAATGATTTAATCAGCATTAAAGAACAAGGCCTGGTCTACACTGCTGCTGGCTGTTGACGAGAGATATGCAAGCTATATAATGTAGCTTTCATATCTACCATCGATGTACTTACGTTGACATACCATGGCATCTTCATGGTGCTTCGTCGACGGGAAACGCCCTTCTATCGACACAGCCTTACTCCTTTTGGGGAGGTGGATTACAGACATTGACTGGAGAGGCCATCTGGTATCGATTAAGCGGGTCTACACCACCCGCTCAATCGATCCCGCTTTATCAACTGCTGCAGAGCCCACAGTGTAGACATAGCCCAAGTCTATGACTGAGCCATGAAACAAAATTCAGGTCTCCTGACCCCTACTCCTATGTTTTAACTAAGCTTTCCCTTTGAATGATTCTGGTACAAAATAGAAATTCAAATGCCAAACAAGTTGTTCCATAAAGAAAAAGAACCTATTATGAACCAGTAAAATCCTCATACATTATAGCTCCAAAATATATGACTAACAGAACTGATATACTCAAGGTGCTTATGGATTATTTCCCCAGAAATGCTAAATGGGCATGGACAGGTACTGTGTTTCTTTTTCCCTTTACATATTCTGTTCATAGGCCCAACAGTTCCCAGTACATTTTCCCTGGTTTCTGCCGAATTAAATAAAATAGTAACAGAGAAGACAAGAACAACCCTGTGGCAGTTGCCAGAAGGATCCAGCACTCCTTTCTTTCTCCCCAATCCATTGTTTTTCATTCAGTATGTAAGAGATTCGGAAGGCAAAGTAGAAAATATCAGTATGGAAAAGGGGCTTATTGCAAAGTAGAACCTTAGAACAATATCTTTGATGTTGAAATAGATTCTTCCCTTGAGATTCTATAGAGTATACAAGGAACCACATTATATTTTCATGTGATTATACTACTCTGTTTAAAGGTAGCAATGTATTTCAAGTTATTGGCAGAATAATTGGATAGACATTAGAAAGGGTAGAAAGTTAGTCTTTGGCTCTGGACAAAAACAAAAGATTTTGGGGTCAAAATTTCAGTTTTTTTCAATTAAATCCTCCCCCCATTTTTTGAGTTTTTGGTTTTCAACATACAATACTTTCAGTTCATTTAGCATAGAAAGAAAAAAAGTTTTGAACAAAATCAATATTTTTAATTTCTTTTTCAAAACAGGGTTACTTACCAGTAACTGTTGTTCTTCGAGATGTGTTGCCCGTTGAGCCTGCTCTGGTGCCTGCATCTCCACGCAGGGAGCCTCCCCCGACTCCTGAGGATAGGGGAGCGCCCTTACAAGGACAGTCGACACCGGAGGCGTTCCACGTGGCAGGCGCCTTAATGGCCATGCCCACACCTCCGTCCCCCCCTCGGCCGAGGGATCGGTGTCCTGGGGTAAACCCGCGCTGGGTGCCTCAGATGGATGATCGAGACCCCAGTCAGGGGCGAAGTCTCCCTCCAGATGGCCAGAGAGGGTAGAGCATGGCGACTCCCCTCGCAGCTCTGACTGAGTCGTCAAGTTCCTCCTCCCCGCGGCACCGAGGACGGTCCGCGGTACCGAAGGCATCGTGCTCAAGGCGGCGTCACTCCAGGTCCGCCTCGCGCAGTGCGCGCAGCTCCTGCTCCCACACCCCGGCACTGAGCCCTTAGCCACTGCAGCACCGGTCCTGATCCCCGGCACAGAGCCTGGCACGGATCCCAGTACCGAAGGACCCGGCACCGAAAGACACGGCCACCTCAACATGTCACTGATCACGGTCCTCAGAGTCGGGCTCGGCACCGAGGCGGCATGGATGGGCACCATTCCCAGTCCCCGAAGGGCAAGCGGCATCACAAGTTCTCAGTGCCAAGATGGAGGTCCTCTTCCTCCAGCTCATCAAGCTGCGCATCCGCCCATTGGCACCACTCGCGACGGCTCCAACGCTCCTCAACCTCATCGGGGTCGTCAAGAGGCCGGTCCCTGGCAAAGACAAGCAGAAGCCACAGACACTGTCAGCACCGCTCCAGTGGTTTCGGGTCCCGCAAGGGCAAGTCCCGCCATGATGCTCCGCAGCCGGCACCGATACCAGCACCGGGGTGGCCACAAGGGCCCTGGCAGTGGCCTTACTGGGGCCCATGGGGGGCATAGATGGGGCAGGGAACTGTATCTGTCCCATCTTCAGTGGCACAGCAGGTGCCCCCCCCCCACCAAGCCAATAGGCTAAGGGCCATTCCTTGGAGGAGGAGGAATCGGACCCTGAGGAGGGACCCTCCGTGGGGCCCCTCCCACAATCCTCTTCCCCTGATGAGACGGCCGCCAGAGACCACAGGCCACCCATCCCAGACTTCAGGGCCCACCAGGAGCTCCTTAAAAGGGTGGCCAACAACCTGAACATCAAACTTAAAGAGCTCTCTGAGGAGGAGGACCCCCTCTTTGGGGTGGTCAGGTCAGTGGGACCATCGAGAGTGGCCCTACCTGTCCACGAGAGAGTCCTTAAACTGGCCACGGCTCTCTGGCAAACCCCTGTCTTGGTTGCCCCCACCTCTAAAGGTGCTGAGAAAAAGTACTATGTGCTCACAGAGGGGTTTGAATTCTTGTATACTCACCCAGCCCTGGGGACCCTGGTGGTTGATGCGGCCAACCAGAGAGACAGGCAAGGTGCCCGGGCACCACGCCTAAGAACAAGGACAATAAAAAACTCCACTTGTTCGGCCACAAAGTCTATTCCACCGGGGCCCTTCAATTGAGAATTGCAAATCATCAAGCCCTACTAGGGAGGTACAGCCAGAACCTCTGGAACTCAATGAGGCGGTTTGCAGAGGGGTTGCCCCAGGACCAGGCGGTGGACTTCGCCACAGTCCTGGAGGAAGGCATCAAGGTGGCAGGGGCAGCCTTGCAAACCGCTAGTGACGCTGCGGACACTGCCAGCAGAGTCATGGCATCTGCAATAGCCATGTGGCGGTGTTCATGGCTGTAGTCATCCGGGATGTCCCAGGAGGTGCAGCAATCTATTCAGGACCTGCCCTTCGATGGGGCAGGCCTATTCTTGGACAAAACAGATGAGAAGCTGCACTCTCTCAAGGACTTGCAAGCTATGCTCCGGTCCTTGGGACTTTACATCCCCCAGGCCTCGAGGCGTCAGTCTCGGCCGCAGCCCCAATCCCAGGCCCAACCACCACCTAGGCTATCACCCAGACCCTCTCAGCCCCGTAGGGGCCGAGACAGAAGCAGGAGATTCGGACGCTGCAACCGCTCCGGCTCGTCCGCAGCCTCCCAGCAAGGCCCCATAAGGGGCCTAACTCAAAGAAACAGTTTTGATAGTGCACCCGAGAGTGGCACAGATACCTCTCTCTTGGATCCACTCTTCCCGTTTGCAGAAAGGCTAAGACCCCACTACACCAAGTGGCAGAATATCATATCAGACTGTTGGGTCCTCGGCGTAGTTCTCAGGGATACGCCCTTCAGTTCACGGCTTTCCCCCTGGACTTCCTCCCCACCCCATCCCTCTTCAGGGACCCCTCTCACGAGCAACTCCTTTTGCAGAAGGTGAATTCCCTCCTCCTCCTTGGGGCTGTGGAAATAGTTCCTCCACAAGAAATAGGGAGGGGATTCTACTCCAGGTATTTTCTCATCCCCAAGATCTCCGCCGACTGAACAAGTTTATCAGGCATCTCAGGTTTCGCATGGCTCCCTAGCCTCCATTATCCCTGCTCTGGATCCAGGAGATTGGTGTGCCGCCCTCGACTTGAAGGATGCGTATTTTCACATCTCCATTCTTCCTAGCCACAGGCGCTTTCTCAACTTTATGGTAGCTGGCTGTCATTACCAATTCTCGGCCCTGCCATTTGGCCTCTCGTCCGCCCCCAGGGTCTTCATGAAGTGCATGGCGGTGGTGGCGGCCCACTTGCGCTGCAGAGGAGTGCAGATCTTCCCTTACCTGGACAACTTGCTGATCAGGGGCAGGTCCAGGGCCCATGTTCGGAACAGCCTATTCCTCACCTGCGCAACATGCACCAGACTGGGGCTGCTCATAAACAAGCAGAAGTCCCCTCTTACCCTGGTGCAATGCATAGAGTTTATTGGGGCCACCCTGGACGCTACCCAGGCCAGAGCCTTCCTCCCTCAGCCTCAGTTTGAGGCGATGGCTGTAATAATCACCCAAATACACAGGTGCCCCACGACAACAGCCAGGCACTGCCTGCAGCTGTTGGGGCATATGGTGGCCTGCACATATGTGGTGAGGCTGGCTCGCCTCAAACTCAGGCCTCTCCAGGCGTGGTTAGCCTTGGTGTACGCACCAGCCAGGCACTCCTTGAACAGGGTGGTCAGTTTCCCCCAAGGGTCCTGGCCTCCCTGGACTGGTGAAGGACTCCCAGAGAGGTATTGAGAGGGGTTCCTTTCCAGGATTTGGCCCCATCGGTCACTCTGATTACAGACACTTCGGATGTGGCATGAGGGGCCCACATCAGCGCCAACCTGAGCACCCAGGGGCTCTGGTTGGAGGAGGAGAAGAGCCTCCACATCAACGTCTGGGAGCTCAGGGCAGTCCGGTTGGCCTGCAAGGTGTTCCTTAGATTCCTGAGGGGCAGGATGGTTCAGGTCCTCACGGACAATACAGCGACCATGTTCTATATGAACAGGCAGGGGGGAGCGCGCTCCTCGGCCCTTTGCCAGGAGGCCATTCAACTTTGGGAGTTTGTGGTGAGGCACAACTTCCATATATCTGTCTCTCACCTCCCGGGGGTCAGGAACGACGAGGCGGACCGCCTCAGCAGTTCGTTTCTACCCCGCCACGACTGGTCACTACACCCGGACGTGATAACTTTTATCTTCCGCAAGTGGGGTGTTCCCCAACTGGACCTGTTCGCGTCCTGGAACAGGAAGTGCCCGAGGTTCTGCTCGCTCCGGGGTCGCGAGCCGGGCTCCATCTCCGAAGCATTCTTCATAGACTGGACAGGGACCCTCATGTATGCGTTTCCCCCCATTCCGCTTCTGCCCAAGGTCCTCTTGAAAATAAGAAGGACAGAGAGGACATGATACTGATCGTCCCAGCCTGGCCGAGACAGCATTGGTTCAGTATGCTGCTGGACCTGTCGATTGCCCCGGCCGTGGAGCTCCCGAGGTACTACGACCTGCTCTCCCAGGACCCTGGGTCACCTGCTGCACCCGGACCTGGACTCCCTCCACCTGACAACTTGGAGGCTCTGTGGCTGACGGAGGGAGAGAGAGCCTGCTCAGCGCAGGTTCAACAGATTCTGCTGGGCAGCAGAAAACCTTCCACTCAGGTCATGTACCGGGCCAAGTGGAGACAGTTGGGTGGAGTCCCAGGGCATCCCACCGAGCTGCTCGCCTACACAGGCGATCCTGGAGTATCTGCTCCACCTGAAGCTCCAGGGTTTGGCACTGGCCTCCCTGAAAGTACACCTGGCGGCCATCTCAGCCTTCCACCAGCCACTGGAAGGGAAGTCCTTATTTTCCCACCCTATGTCAATCAGGTTCCTCAAGGGGGTGGAGAGGCTTTACCTGCAGGTCCGTGACCCGGTGCCTCCCTGGGATCTGAACCTGGCCTTGCCAGACTAACGGGGCCCCCCTTCAAGCCCATGGCTACATGCCCACTGCTCGTTCTCTCTTGGAAGGTGGCCTTCCTGGTGACCATTACATCGGCTAGGAGGGTTTCCGAGATAAGAGCTTTGACCTCGGAGCCCCCCTACACCGTGTTTTATAAAGACAAGGTGCGGTTGAGACCCCATCCAGCCTTCCTGCCTAAGGTGGTCACCCAGTTCCATTATGATCAAGATATCTTCTTCCCTGTGTTTTTTCCAAAACTGCATGGGTCATAGGAGGAGCGGAGATGGCACTTGCTGGACGTGAGACGGGCCCTGGCCTACTACATAGAGAGGACGCGGCCATTCCAGAAGTCAACGCAGCTGTTCGTGGCAGTGGTGGACCGGATGAAAGGCTCACCTGTCTCCACCCAGCGCATCTCCGCATGGATCACTGCCTGCATCAGGTGCTGCTACAAACAGGTGAAAGTACCACTTCCAAAGGCTATCTCAGCGCACTCAACCAGAGCCCAGGCCTCGTCGGTGGCCTTCCTGGAGAGAGTGCCCCTGCAGGATATCTGCAAAGCAGCTACCTGGTTGTCGGTGCACACCTTCACGTCCCACTACACCATTGTGCAGCGGACGAGAGAGGATGCGGGGTTCGGCAGAGCCGTGCTGATGAGAGCAGCTCACCGGTGACTCCTACCCACCTCCAAGGTATGGCTTTTTAATCACCTATATTGGAATGGATATGAGCAATCACTCGAAATAGAAAACAGAGTTACTTACCAGTAACTGTTCTTCGAAATGTGTTGCTCATATCCATTCCACACCCACTCTCCATCCTCGCTTTCGGAGTCGGCAGAAAGAAGGGACTGAGGGCCCGCATGGTCGGTGGTGCCTCATATACCATGGCATGAGCGCGGTACTCCAGTGGAGGCCTAAACCGACCCTACGGGTCTGCTAAGGGGAAAAGAGTTCCGGGAACCAGTGCATGGTGGTGTGCACTCACCTATATTGGAATGGATATGAGCAATCACTCGAAGTAGAACTTTTAGTTTAGTTTTCCCATGGAAAATACATACAATTTTTCAAACAGTCTGAGACACTTTTGAAGAGTCTCATTAGACCCTGATAAATTGTACAAGAAATAATTGTACCATGTGGAAATATACGGAAAGTTACAAGAGAAACAAAAAGAAATATAATTTCCATTTAACTGTTTCACATGCAGCAGATCTGACATGAACACTCTTAGGAATGAGAGTAAGGTGTCATAAAGGAAGCCTGATACTAAAGGATTAAATTTTATCAATACTGGAATAAATTTCCACATACTTGGTGGTAAAACCAAATCTTTTCTGACACTGTGATGTTATTATAAAGACTGGAATAATGAACTAAATAGTGGGCTGAAGCTGGATCAGCTGAAATACAAAGGACATGGGGTTACAAAATGCTGCCATCTAATAGAACATAGTGTCTTCAAAAATATGGAGGCAGAGTGAGGGAATGTCTGATCAGAAGAGTCGAAGGGGTAGGGCATTTTGACTAGACAGTACATTCAAAAGAAGAAGTTTTTGTCTTCATTTAGCTGGTTGAAAAAGGAATAATTGGTATATTTCAGGTTAAGTGAAATACATTTGCTATACAAGAATTACCATAAAGACAAATGAAGACATTAAATCCAAACTTTATTCTCCATCATTACATCTCCATAAGCATACTGGAAAAAATAGCAATTGCCACACATTGAGGGGGAGGAGAATCTAAGTAATGATTCTAAATTTCACATTGCTGCTTGCTCATGGGATCTGCTGACAGATTTTTACCATAAAAACTTCCAGGTAATATTTTAGCATTCAAAAGGAGATAGACTGCCATTTGAGCATGAATGTAGTTTACTCCCAACAGTTGACTTTTGTAACTATTGATATAAAACTAAGCCAAACCTGAAAGGCAATCAGATATTCAGGCAATTCCCAGAGAAGCTTTTATTTTAAAAAATTGTTTTAATTTGCAAAAAATGATAACATATTCTGGAAGCACATATGCATCCTTTTAAGGCAGTGGAAAAATAAGTCTAGGTGAAACTAGAAAAACAAGTAACAGTCTGGGGAAGTAAGTATTTAGTTGACCAGAGAAGAGCTACACCATTCAGGTAATACCAAAAAAAGCTTTGTTTTATAAATGTCTGGTTTTGTAGCAATGTTTGTATTTTTTCATATTCTGAGAGCTAAATTGTACTTAATTGACTTATTACCAGGCCTTGGATGTTAACTTTTCCATGAAGGTGCTCCACATTTCTCTTAACTGAGCAAGAGCACCTGTGGTTTATTCCTTTTTCCAATATAATCCTAGAGACAGATGAGACTAAGAGATGGGTAATCAGCTGTGCATTTTATACAGGGGAGCTTTATTTTAACAGAGATGCCTGACAGCACAGCAACCATGTTTAGATGTAACTTGGAGTCATTCTGAATATAGAAATTTAAGTATCTATGCAATTTAGGGCACTCCTACCACAGAGGAATAAATGTACTCTTTCCTTCAGCTGCTCTTCAACATGCATCTGTGCTAACAATGATTTTGTTCTTTGTTTGTTTTTGAGGTGGTGAGCTACAGTTAGCACATCATTTTATACTGGTTCTCTTATTGCCACACAGAAGATAGTTGCTGCAGAGAAATTTCTTTGTCTATAAATTGTTGCCAACTTTTTCTAAATATCATTAGTTGCTTCTATTATCTTAGTGATTAAGCCAGGAACCTAAGACTTGGGAAGCAACTATTTCTATACCTGTTTTGTGTCTCCTACATCCTACTCCCCTTCAAGGGTCCCATGGATAATACTTTCACTAAACGAGAGTGAATACTGGAACTAGTGCCAATTTAAACTGGTTATGGAGAGTGTCTAAATCCAGTATTGGGTTTCAAATAATCTGGAGTTTCTTCCCACAGAAATGTTGCCCAACTGAAAAATACACACAGTAAGGGTGAAATGTTTAGACCATGTTACATTTTCAGTCTGACAATTTAAAGTGATAGAGCTAAGGTTTAGCAAATTCCAGATTGAATTCCAATATTTTTATATGTTTAATAGCTTTTCATTGCTCCATACAGAATATTTGCAGGATTATGGCATGTTCATTGTTCTGCTGAAGTGTAGTATAAAGACAAGATTGTATGTCCCATTGGTGCCCAGAATTGCTTGTCCAGGACTTCTGGCATGTGTTTCCTGGCCAGTTTCAGAGCCTTATACTATGTGGTCCCTGCAGAGCCATTACAAAGGGCTGAAACTGCTCACTCCCATTTAATATATGCAGTGTAGTTGCAGCCCTGTTGTCCCTGAGTGGCTCGAATGCTTGTCTCTTTCACCAACAGAAATTGGTCTGATAAAAAATATTCTCACCCACTTTCTCTCCATTCCCATTTAAGACACTTTCACCCACTAGAAATAAAGACACACTGTAAGGTGGAAATTTTTGAGTGTCTATGCTGGAAACATCAATTCTGCTATAGGAATATCACTAAAAGTGGAAGTCATATGTGAATTAAATTTGTTAAATGGAGTCTTTAAACTTTATTTATTTTCCTTTCTCCTTTGGGTCTCGCTGGATCAAAAATGAGAGCATGCACTTAGAACTGTAAAATGGATTTTAGTGAACCAGGGTATAAACAAAAGCAGCAATGGCTATATTTACACTGGCTATCTCAGTTCAGTGTTCTTTTGTCTGCACAAGATTTAGAGCAGTGTTTCTGGCTACATGTGGCCTTCAGGGGCTTTTCTTGTGGTCACAGCCTTCTTCCCCCCGAAGGTCAAAGCAGCGATTCGTCCACCTCCCTGTTGCTCCTGGATCCACCACCTTAGTATTCGGGCTCAGTCTGGCAGCAGGGGTTGGGCCCTGCTCCCCTCTGGAGACACCTGGGGAACAACGCTGGAGGAGCAGGCTGCTGGTGAGTTCCCCACCTTTCCAGGGGTGGTGGAGCTCAGGCTTCGGGTTTCAGTCCCAGGGTGGCGGGGCGGTGGAGTGGCAGGCTCCAGCTGTGAGGCTTTGGTCCTCGTCTCCTGGATTTCAGACTCTGGCCCCCATTGTCTCTCCTGGCCTCCCACCCCCATTGTCCCTGACCCCCGCTGCTTCCCCTGAACTTCCATCCAGGGCTAAATTTGTCCCCAGGCTTACCAAGGCTGAGTAAATTTGCTATGAAAGTGATACTTACATTTTGTTAATATCCATTAATGCCATGGCTCAGCCTTACATGAGCAACCTGAACTGCAGCAAGGAGTGTTTCAATAACAGGCCAAGCAGGTGCTGAATGACCATTGGATGTGCATTTGGCAGATTAAAGGCTCACTGGAGATGCCTTTATGGCAGACTAGACATAAATGAGGACAATATTCCCATGGTTATTGCCACCTGCTGTGTGCGCCATAATTTATTTGAAGCTAAGGGTGAAAAATTTGCCCCTGGGCAGATCGCAGAGTATTAGCGGGGCACAAGGGGGCGGGGGTCATTCAGATTAGGGAGGCATTGAAGGCCCATTTTGAAAATGAGAACCAATAAGGTGTGTTTCTGAACAGCACTGTGCCATGCTATGACTGCTATGTGGCATGAGCTGTGTATCAGTACCAGGTGAAAGTACCATGTGCAACAAAGAAATAAAGAGTGCTTATTGTTCTCACAGCTTGTTTTTATTAAATGACAACACAAACAAAACACTGGCCTGAATGGGAGAAAGCAGTGAGAGTCAGTGTGAGCTATGACAGGTGAGCTGTACGAGCTGTGTGAGCTATGACAGGTGAGTGTAAGAGCTGTCAATCTCGTAGCTGTCAGAAGGGGTGGAGTGTAAGGGGTAATGAGATGGGCTGGAAGTATAGTAGTAATGTGGGGGGGTGGAGTTTGGGGTGTGCATGGAAAACAGCTCTGTAGTGCCTGCAAGGGGGGGCGAGCATGCATGAACTCTAACTGCAGTATCACGGTTGTCTTTAGCAGCTTCGTCTGCTCCTTCATGGCTTTGATCATGGTACTCATGACCTGCCAGCACTCAGTCATGGTTTCCCCTCCTTTCCTATCTATCAATTTTCTGACTTTCGGACGCAGATTTTCTCCATACCATTTTTTCTTATTTTGCTGCCTCAGAGGACTGGAGGAGTTCTTGGAACATCTCCTCTTGGCTACTCCGAGGTCACTTCCTTATCAGCTGGAGGCGCCCACTGGTGTGGGGAGTTTAGCTGTGAAGATCACATCTGTAGAAGCATAAGAAACAATTACTAGAAGCATTATTGTGGGTGCCTTAACACTATAGATGCATTACTGTTGAACACACCTCTTTCTCACTGTCCCCTGGGAACAGCACAGCTCCGTGATCAGCCTGGGCATGGTGAATTTTGCCAGTGGGGGGAGGAGGCCATCATAGGGGGGTAGAGGTTCTGGGTGGGTGTTGCTTGGGGCATAAATGCAGGTACATAGGGACAAAATTTCAAATTGTGCCACCATTTTCCACAGGCAGGGGCCATAGAAGCCTATATCACACTCCTGAGAGTAAACAGGAATGTTAGGATACATCTCCTCCATGAGAGCAGCTTCAAACTGGGTCCCCATGCTGCTCATCTGTGCACCGCTTTGGTCCCTGCACAAGTGATTGCTGATTGGCACAGGAAAGTGTCCTACAATGGGGGGAAGAAGCAAGGCCACTCTGCCAAGGGATTTGAGGCAGAGGATTGGCAAGTACCTCCAGGAAAGTTTCCTAGCGATCTCACTACAGGATACCCATGAAATCTTGGAGTGCATTAACATGTTTCTCAGCAGCACTGCCTGTCTGCACAAGGGAATGGGAAACCAATGGAAACACAGCTACTCTTGTGTATTTCTATCCCTTCAACTATCTTTATTATTTAGCAAAGCAAAGTTTCTTAAGCCTCCTGTAAACAAGCAGCATCAGCTCCAAAAAACACTTACCAGAGCTCCTCTCTCCTGCATTCTGCATGCCAGAGCTGCAGGGCTGGGACTGGCTGGAACCCTCCGGGGTCGCAGAGATTCTGATGCTCCATGTCATCAAATGGCCCAGTCTCTGTCTCTGGTTCTTCATCAACGACATCTTCGTCGGGGTCAAGTCCGGTGTCTGCTGCCCTCGGACACGCAGAGGTATCCACAAGTGTCTTCCTGGGACTTTAAAGGGGAAGGGATGGGTGGCAGCAGAGCAGGGGGTTCAAACTGATGGCCAGAGCATCATGATGGGCATTGTGGGACACTTCTGGAGGCAGTTTACCACAACATAACCAACTGCAGTGTCTACTGATGATTTGTTGATTTAAGTTTTGTGCGAAAAGTTCTATGTCTCTCGCCAAGGTGGTTTCATTTTGTTGAAAAAACAGGCAGTTCTGTCAGTGGAGGTGATTGCAGTGTGCACACCAGCACTGTTTTGTCGACTGAAGTCAGCTTTTTTCGACAAAACAGTCTAGTGTAGAAAAGGCCTGAGTCTCAAGTGCACATTATTGCAGTTGAAACCTTGTGGTCTACAGGAAGCAGCTCTACCAAAATTAACTATCTGACAGTACTAGTAGCAGCTGCACGAAGTCATTCCTTGCAAAGCTTAAAGCCACACTAATTTAACTTCAGCATACTGTCTTTTTAATATCATTTTAATGCAATTGTGTAGTTATTTCTATTATTGTAACATTCATCATTTCTTTAGGAGCTTTATGTGTTTCTGTACATAATTCAGTACTAAGTGAATCATTGTAAAAGCTGCTAGGCCCCAATTCAACAAGATATTTATATGTGTGTCTAGCTTTATGCACAAATATCCCCCACTAAAAGCAGAAGGTAGGCATATGTTTAAGTGCAGTCAGCTAGACTCTGAATTAAACTAGACAGTAATGTCCATGAAAGCTCCCAATCACTCATGTGGAACAGCAGCCAGATGTCAATACAAAAAGGCCATTTGCCCATATATATGATACATCAAAAGCTATAGCAAGAGTAGGGTTCTTATACAGATATCAGAAAATGAGCCAATCAAACTTTGGATAATACAAAAATAGGAAGAGCAGAACCCTGTGTATTTCTTCCAAATGTCACAACCCCCTTCCCATTAGATGTGTGTCATCTTAGGACACAAGCAGCTTTAGTCATAAAAAACAATAAAGAGATGCATCATCTTTAACAAATACAATGTTTTTACCACAGAAAAGTCTGCTCTCATTATTTTAGGCGGCTGATATCCTGTGACACGTAGGTGCCTGCACTATAGTCTTAAACTTGCTCTGCAAAATAACAATCTATTGCAGAGGACAATAGTTAGTCAGAAGCAGATACATTTCTCTTCGCTATTACTTAAAATGATCTCCATTATTTTAGGAGTTTCAAGGTTTTTGCAATATAATGATTCAACTCTTGTTATAAAGAAACACAATAACCATTTTTTCCAGTATTGTCTTCAGATGTTAAGCATCATGTGAGAAAGATTTAATGTTAACAGGAACAAAAAATGTGCAGGCCATGTCAATACTGCAACTGCCACTGACTTTCAATGGGAGTTGTGTGTGAGGAAGACTATGGTAAGTGAAAAGAAAGTGGTGTTTCATAGCTTTTAAAACTTATGTCTTACTATTTGAAATTTTGACCATACCATACATTGGTTTGGTACTGTAGATTTGTACAAGAGTCTCTGGCCACACCCTTTATGAACAGTGTAAATTTGACACATATACTATCGGATGTAGTTATTTATGAATTGAGCAAATCTAATGATTCATTTGCAAATATTACCAGAAGTTTGTGTCTGGGAGTGCATATTGAGCTTCAAGTTTTGGGGAGGATTTAAGTCTCTGTAAATAAGCCTAATCTTCTACCACCTTTCTAGTTTTAAATGTCAATTGTTATGTTGAATTGGTGGAGTTGAGAAGCATACTGGCATATCTACTTTCTTTTAATATCAATGCTCAATTCACAGAAGTGAATTGCAAGGGTTTGCAGGGATCTTTCTTTTTCTTTGTTCAATTGGCAATTTCACTTATGTTCGGCCTTCATTCTATTAGTTCTTCCAGACACTTATTTGAGTTTAAACCCAGAGTTTCATCAAAGGAAAGATTGAAGAGCTCTGGATATTACTGGAATTGCCTTGCTATCATCATCTCCCCCAAAAAATGAAGATATGAGAGATGGAGCAACAACTTAAGTATGATGGCATCAAGAGATGGGTTTAATGAGAATGACTAAAGCAAACTTTCCTTTAAAGAAGCTGTTATCTTTTCCTTCAGCAGGATATCCCATCCAATAATGGCCCAATAATATCTTGTGGCTGGCCTTCACCAGCTAAAAGGAACATTGACTAGACCTACTTCACAGACTGCTCCCCAAACATCACCCAGCACTCCTAGAATTTCATAAGTAACAAGCTCAAAAAAGACTCCGCATTTGCACCAACATGATTTATAGAGACAGAGTTTGGTCCAAATCCTGGTGATTTTATCCATAATAATTATATCAAAATAAATAAATAATTATATCAAAATTATACCCAGAATAATTCTCAGTGAGAATTACTTGACCACAACTTGACCACTACAGAAGCAGACAGACTGGCTATATTAACACTGTTCACCTAGAACAGTTCTTGTTGGGACTTTGTAGATACAATAGGGGAGCAAAGAAGTCTTTCTTCAGCTCCAGCACAAATGTAAGTTCTGTGTATTTTACAGCAGGCTACCTGAAGTCTACAACAAGATTGCAGGTGCTCAACAGAAGAAGATTCCACATAATTTAATAATTTATTTTAATTTAAATTTATGCATAGTGGCATCATAGAAGCCATTCATCCAGCCATTCCATTCATCATTGAATTGGGAAGTTGGATAGGGGATAGATGGTGCTATTGGCATGGGGGAAGGATGAGAGACTTTGAAATTGTGGGAAAAGCAAATTAGCTAAGAGGTTTTTGTTAACATTAAGATCAGCAAAGTAGTTAATGTTAACTACGTTGTAATCTTTAGATTTCAAATTTAATCCAGTGACATGAATAGGAGTGGTTCATAACTCTTGGCTATTTGTCATGGTAGCTGCAGATTGAAGAAGACAATACTGCCTCAGCTAACATTGTTCACTTTTTTAACTTTTCTTCACAACCATGAGCACTAGAAACTTAAAAAAATATTAGCTTAGAGGCTAGAGCAGAGTTGTGCAGCAACTGGTGGATTGCTTGACGAATTCCACAGTGGAATACTAGACTACTTGAGGACATGGTGAAAGCATATGCTTTCAAAACTGTTGCAGTGGGTCAGATTCTGAAACACACTGCTCCATCTGTCTTCCCTCCCATTTCGGTCACACGTCATCTGAGAGTGTCGTGGCTGGTAAGGACAAAGCCTGGGAAAAGCATTTTTAGGAGCCATTATATCTTTGGAGGAGGACCAGGCCATTATCAGTGACCTATGGGCAAGCAGTTTTCTTCCTTAGAGGCCCATGAAATCCAGCGGGAATCTAACTTCTCAGGGCAGATGATCCAAAAATGTGTTTTATCCTGATAGGAAAGATGCAGATGAACCTCAAAGTGGGAGAGATAATAATCTGCCCATGACAAAAGTATGACTGTCATCTATTACCTCCAATTCTGCCCCCCCAAAACAAGCAAGCAATATTTGTATTTATATGTAGCAAATATTGCACCAGCTTCCTGTACACCTGTGGTGATCTTGCCTGTGTATTATATATATCTGTGTATTTCATATACACACTCACCTACAAACTTGTAAATATTCCTATAAAATTTTTTTAAATAAGTTCTTTGGAAATTAATTTACTTCTTAACCTTTTGTATCATCCCGTCTGTAAAAAGATAGAGAAGCTAGCTAATTTAAACATATGGTATATTCTGAAAGATTAGCACAGTGTGAAAAAGCAGCGCTGCCACAAGTATTGCTGTTGCAATAAATACTTTGAAACCTGACTTGATTTTATTTTTGGTTGGGACATGTGCTATGTTGACTTTTTTTTTAACTGAATTCTATTTGTTCAATGAAAATATTCACTTAAAGATGCAGCTTTTGGTTTTATGGCTATTAGAGGGTACCATTTATTATATAGAATAATAGTCTCCCTCTACATGTTTTATGGTGTGTTACTCTATTAATTCTTTCTAGACATTCACATTTATGGATGAGCATTCATCTTCTTTTCAGAAGACTCAGAAAAGCCTCCCTTTAAATCACCCTTAAGACACCATTACCAGAATGTCCACCCACCTACTTCAGTACAAGGTTTCCCATCTCTCTCCACCTTTCCTTATAATATTGTACTTATAAATCCAATTCTTAGACACTGCTGAGTGTCCCTTCTCTGTGAAAAGCCCCTCTTCTTTCCTCTATGTAATTAGTTACCTTCTAGAAGAATCTTGAACTCCCTAACACAACCTCCTTGCTTTCTCGGTACTCCTGCTGCAGAGTCTTCCATACTTTGAAAGAGGTAGAGAGACTTATGGATGAACGAGAGGACAGGACTATTCTGTGTCAGTTAACTGTGTTTAAACAATGGTTATTGCCCATATACAGCAGACAGATGCACTGTAGGCTTTACTATGCCTCCAGCTCTTTTATTCTGAAGTGGCAAGTAGTGATCAGGGAAGTGTTGGGCTTCCCTTGGCAAACCTGGTCCCTTCCCAACTCCCAACTTTCTGAAAGAAAGGTGTCACGGGAGTAATTTGGAATTCTTCCTCCTGGCCTGGCCATTCCTTTCTGTTAAAGAGGAGGTAGACTCATGTACATACTTCCTCACACTCCCATCTACCTTGATGAAGCCAGCGTCATAACTTGTGCCAGCCTGGGAAGATGTGTGCCACTACTTGTCCCTGGGACTCTCCCTCCTTGGAAGTGTCTTCTAAATGAGAGTAGGGCCATTTTCCCTTGTTTGGTGGCTAGCCAAGCTGCATGCTCAGTGTCTCTCCCAAACTCTGCATCACTGTCCCCGGGGGGGGGGAGGAGGAGGAGAGGGAAGGAAGGTGATCTACTGAACCCCAGTCCTGTGGTAGGACCAGAAAACACCATCTTTGTAGCTGCTGGCCCTTTCATTACTTTGGTACCGAAACCCCACCCCTTAGCTCAGTGACATTACAGAGCCAGTCATGCATGCTTTATTTTCATGGGTCCATCTATTCTGCCCTGCTTTTATGGCCCAGCCATTTATTATCTAGATTTGGCTTTTACGCTGCAGTACAAGAAAATTCAGATATCTCATCTATAACTAAGATTACATACTTAAAATGCACAGATAAATCCAAGAAAACTGGCTCATGTCTACTCATTCAGTCATATCTGAAATAGCATTCTGTTCCTTTTTGCAGTATTCTGGTCGGTTTCTGTAACATATTAAGATCCTGTTTAGGGAGCTAACCATTATTTGGCTTCTCTTCAAAAATTCTCTTATTACAGTCCTTCTGCTTGAACAGTATTGTTCACATTTTTAAAAATAATTTGTAAGTCATATCGTGTGACAATGTGAGACCTAAAGCAAGTGAAGAACAGAGATGTAGATATCTGACAGGAAAGTTCATAAAATACCTAGTGTCCAAGTACTGTGAAACTCATGAATAAGTTTAAAATGTGGTGTTCCAGAGTAGTAGATCTGTTTGGAACTCAAAGGAATATATGTGACACTTTCTGTAGTGTTCAAACAGCTGTTCACTTTCAGCATGCTCACACTCCTTTCTATTAATTGGGACAAAGCTATTACCTAGCATCGAACCTGAGTAGCTGCCTTGGTCGATCATGTGGGGATATGAATCCTTCTCCCCAAATCTTGTATGTGGAGTCTGGGCTGGATATGCCTCTTTGTGTGAGCTTTCATGTGAGTGGGATTTTGTACACATGAATGTTTAGGGAATGGCTGTTCTTCATATAAATCTTCTATGTCACCCTCAGTAGCAGGCTTCTTTGGATGCTGTAACAAGTTCCTGAAAAATTATCATCCGGCAAGTCAGATTTCTATCAACACAACTTCTAAAACAGCATTATATAATTTTGAACATACAAGGCTTTGAATCTGTTTGAGGTTGTAGAAACCATGTTAGATTCAAACCAATTCAAACAATTATTTGGAGAACAGGGATATTTTGCAAGTGAATACCTCCACCATAATCGAGGACAAAGTATCTGTGCTTCAAATTGCTGTGCTGAGAAGGTGGAAGGAGATGGCTTTAAGTCACCTTTTGGTGCTGCTATTCCTGGGGCCAAAAGAGGCCACAGTGGTGTCAGGTGTCACTTACATCAACTCCCCATAATCAGAAAGAGCACATACACTACAGCCCCACCCTGGCACATGCCTCCCTGATCTCTACACCTGGGCAGTAAGGGAAGAGTGAGTGACAGCATGTTATGTTATGTTGCTTAAATTGCAGCAAAGGAGATTTAGATTAGACATTAAGGAAAAATTCCTAACTGTAAGGATAGTTAAGCACTGGAATAAATTATGGAGGGAAGTTGTAGAAGCTCTGTTATTTGAGATTTTTAAGAACAGGTTAGACAAACATCTGTCAGGGATGATCTAGATAATACTCAATCCTGCCTCAGTGCAGAGGACTAGACTAGATGACCTACTGACGTCCCTTCCATGCCACCGCTCTCCTGCCCTCCAATAGCTCAAAGTGACTTTAGCAAGTGCCCAAGAATTTAGCCCCAAGCAGTTAGCCACTTACTGGAATCACTATAAAAGACATTGATTTATTCCATCAGAAAAAGCTTTGTGGAGAGCAATTTTCAGACTTTCAATATTCATGTCCTAGGTTTGCTTGAAAATTCTTAAACTGATTCTTGTGACAGAATTTCTTCTTTGTAGATCCTTATGCTATAAGCAAAGTTCAAACCTCCACTCTGGCTCCTTAAATTCTTTATACTACTACTTAACTTGATTTGCTTGTCTCTTCATTAAGTTGTACAATTTTATTACTTTTAGTTCATTTTAGACAAAAAGTTATGCAAGCAATTTGGAAGTGTAAGTATATTTTGATCTACTGAGGGGATGGGATAGGAAGGTAATCCTTATATTCCTCCTCTCCTACTCCTTGCAAAGGATGGGATGGGCTCCGGCCATCGTCTTTGCGCAGATAGCTAAAGGCAGCCACACCTGCTCTCTAGTGATCACTACAAAGATCACACACACTTAACCCAACACCTAAATACATGAATAATACATAGGGAAAACTGAGGTACACACAATATTCATTAAGAACATTCCCACTTTGCCAAAAAGGTTCATGTCCCACTCCTGTACAAAAGTGTACACATGCACGATACACACAGATCTTTGTGTGTTCTGTCAGTTTATTGTTTTGCCATGTCCTCTTGCTCAGTCTAGATATTGTTGTGGCAGCTTTTCCAATGTGGATGTTGAGTTCTGTTTCAAGTGAAAGGTTGTCTGCAATAATGGACCTGATGTTTGTGAACTCTTTCATCACTTCAGGTTCATAAATATTTATATTGATGGAGGATGCTTCTTCAACTCCTTGGCATATTATGTTAATCTTTTTAAATTTATAGTAAACCTGAAATCGTGGCAGGCTTTGGAAAAACTGCCCATGAGATTTTGGAGATGGGCTTCTGTGTGGTTTGTCACTGTTGCGTCATCAGCGAAGAGGTGTTGGATAAGGACCTCCCAAGTCTTGGTTTTAGATCTAAGTCTTGCAAAATTGAACAGCTTTTCATCAGATCTTGTGTGCAAGTACATTCCCTCAGTTGAGGAACCAAAAGCTTGTTTAAGTAGCAAGTAGAAGAAGATCCCAAAAAGAGCTGGGACAAGTTCACAGCCTTGCTTGACCCTGCTACAAATCTGGAAAGCCTCAGAGACTGAGCTATCATATTGAAATAATTATTGAATAACTGAATTGAAAAACTGAATTAATTCAGTTCCAGACTGTGGAATATATATATTTCTAATCTTGGCTTCTATTAAGACATATCAATAGAAGACTGTAGGACGGGCTCTTGCCCGGTCCAGTCCTGGCGGCCCTTCCGCGGGCCCAGGCTCAGAGGAAGGCCACTGCGCCTTCCTACACAACAGGGGATCGTTAGGCTTTTAGTCTTTCGCCCCGGCCCTCAGGCAGGGCGGGCGAGCCAGGAGTCTTTCGCCCCGGCCCTCAGGCAGGGCGGGCGAGCCAGGAGTCTTTCGCCCCGGCCCTCAGGCAGGGCGGGCGAGCCAGGAGCAGTGGCTCGAGTTTAGCGGGCGGCAGAGGCTAATTCCCTTTTGGGGATTGGCAAGGATCAGGCGGGAGGGGAGGGGGAAGCAGGCCCACCCAACTCCACTGCGTCCCAGCCCAGGGCCCTAGCAGTGGCACGGGGTTGCCACTCAGTCGGCGGGGCTCCTGCCGCAACACGCCGACTGGGCATTACCCCTCGTACAGCCACGCCTCTGGCTGTCCCTGGGCTCCTTCCTCCCCTGTTTCCCCGGTACCTATGTCCGTCGGGTCCTCCGTGTCGTCGGGGTACACCGCACGGGGTAGGCCAGTCAGTCCTTCGGCGTCCACGGGGGGTAGGTTTGGAAGCTCCTCAGCGAGGGGCAGCTCCTCCAGGTCGCTGGGCTGGGGGTACGGTCCAGCCTCCGGCAACTCCTCCAGGTCGGATCCTGTCTCCAGGGGTTGGGCATCTGGCAGCTCTTCCAGGTCCGGACCAGCTTCTGGACGGAACTCCCAGCTCTCTGGTTCAGCTGGCTCGTCCCAGCCGCTGCGGGCCTGAGGCTGGCCCCTGCGCCTTGGGCCTGGAGACCTCGGCCAGTCCAGAGGGCCCGGAGGCCCAACCCAGGCCTTAGAGGCGGGTCGCCGGGGCCGCAAGGCTGGGAGGGGGTTACCTGCGGCAGTAGCCTGGCGAGGTTCAGCCCCTTGCTGCAGCCGGCGAGGCAGCGCGTCTGTCTCCGCCGGCAGCCTTCTCCCTTCTGAGCTGCAGGGCCTACTTTTTATAGCTGCAGCCCTCCCTAAGGCTCCGCCCCCTGCTGTCGGGTTGGCCGCCCGGCAGGACCTATCGGGGCCCAGTAGTCTGGTT
Organism: Emydura macquarii macquarii; assembly: GCF_026122565.2. NCBI lineage: Eukaryota > Metazoa > Chordata > Testudines > Chelidae > Emydura > Emydura macquarii. The sequence continues at coordinate 665,160 of NW_027131105.1, read as the reverse complement.
GCCGGGCAGACTGGGCTGCCGGCAAGTCTAGAGTCTGATTGGGCGCCTGCAGCCCTTCCGCGGGCCCAGGCTCAGAGGAAGGCCACTGCGCCTTCCTACAAAGACATTCTATTCTAACACAAATTATTTAAAATGTTTACAGATATCTGAACTCTAGCTACTTAATGAAATGTCTCTTCACTAATCTGGATGCCTATTTTGAAAATATAGCTCAATAAATTTTTAGCTCTTTTTGTTGTTTTAAATCAATAATGGGCTTTTGCATTGATGATGCAACTAAAAATATAAAAAAGTGTTGTGTTTTGTTTGTTTGTTTTTAAATGTCTGGTATGTAGTCAGGGAACTATGTGACAACAAATAAGGAATAGCAAATAGCAAGAGAAAAGAGTTCACAAAGATCTACGACTAAAAATTGTTCATATTTTCTCCTCATTTCTATTATTATGCACCAAATAACAACTCTTTCTACATAAAAGATTAATGCAAAAATAAGAATTTAACAGGAGGGAGTTAACAATTTCCCCTATATTTGAAGGCGCTTCAAGGCAACATCATCAAAATTTACCATCCCCACCCCTTCTGTCTAAAACTTCAGTCTCCCTGCAGTCCTGGACAAGTATTTTTGGTGGTCAATCTAAAAAGTCCATGTGGAAATTTAAAGTTTGAAAGCAAAACTCTTAAATAGAAAGTAAAACGAGTAGGTAAGAACAGAAGTAATATTCAAGCAGAGGAGATATACTTCTGACAGAAAATGCAGTTTCTGCAAAATGAAAATTAAATGTTTTGTTGAACTAAATCAGAATGTTTAGTTTCTTATCAATTCAACAAAATATTATACTGCATTTTCCTATCAATGCAACATCTCATGGAAGTTGTATTTTGAGGCCCCATTATCTCTATGCATTGGGCTCTTTGAAGGGCTACATCTCCCATAATGCAATGCAGAAACTCTCCTTTAACCAAGCTGCAAGTTGTATCGTGGAATTGACATAACTGGGTACCTTAGTCTGGCTAAAGAGTGTGACGATAGTTGAAAATGAGGTTATCCAGCTCCTGAACCACAATTCCCATGAGTGTCACAATAGGAAAATGCAATATAATGTTGAACTGATTTCAAACGTAGTATTTCAGGTCATTTCAACAAACTGAAACTTAACATTTGAATTGATATTGTCACAATGTTTTGTTTTGATCAAAAGCATTGAAGCACTTAATTTCAATATTTCCAAATTATTTTTAAATTTTTCCATTTTGTGAAAAATTGCAAAATTTAAACTTCTCATTCCAGTATGGGATGAAATAAAATGTTGGAATTTCCCAGGGGACCGAAATTCCAATTTTGCTCAGCTCTAACTACATCCATTACTAGGAAACAGAATGAATCTTTTAGCATTCACCCTGCCATAGGATGAGAAGTAGATTGTGCACTGTCAAGTTTCTCATATTAAAAGGGTGCCAAAAACATTCAAATATTCTTAAGTGATAAATGCGTAATTTAAGTACATGCACATGGTTTTAATGAGATCATATTAGGTAGAACAAATGCTTTTTGTCAAAACACCTACAAGCTCAGATGGTTGTTTTTCTTCTGCCATTTCTCTTGCTGAATTATGCCACTGACACTTAATTCCAGTCACTACCTTTTATAATAAAATTAACCTGCCTTTTTTCCTACCCACACAGAGCAATTCTGTCTTTAAAACAATCCCCAGAAGATACAGTTAACACTCTGCATGTATGACAACCTGTGTCTGAAAATAACACCCCCAAAACCCCATATTCATTAATGTCATGTAATTATGATACATTATGTACAAAGTATGCCTTATTTTGTATTATTTTAAATGTCTTGATCTGCTAAACCTTAATATCCTGTTGGTTTATGTGTGTTACCTTAGTATGTGAAGTTATAAAATATTGTTCTAAATGTTACTAGAACATGTTGTGAGGTGGAAGCCACCTAAACCAGCTTTTCAGGTACAACAATGAAGTGGCCAGACGTGCTAATAGGCCATGAAGGAAAGATTCCACTACCAGGAATTGCTTACTATGAAGGCTTCCCTGTAGGATGCACGTTTGCAATGGGGTTGCTTGACCAATGGGTAGCAGTTGCCACATCATATGCATGGACTGTTCTAGCAAGCTAAAATAGACTATAAAAGGAGGAGCGTGACATCATAATTTGGCTCCACTCCCATTCATCTGACACTTAAGGGGTCACCTGGAAGACCAAAGGATTTTGAAAGGGGGGAGGGGCATCCCAGGCAGGGAAGGTTGCCCAGCCTGCGTTTAAGAAAGTGCTTGTATCAGCTAACAAGGGTGAAACATTTCTAATTCAAGAGCTTGTTAGTGGGTAGACTTAGACTGTGATCTTATGTTTATTTCATTTGGTAATTTATTTTAATTTCTTTACACTTTCCATTTAAAATCACGTAAAATCTATCTTAAAATCACTTAAAATCTATTTTCCTGTAGTTAATAAACTTGTTTAATGTTTTATCCTAACCAGTGGGTTTTTGAGTGAAGTGTTTAGACAAACTGCTCAGCAACAAAAGCTGGTGCACGTTCCTTCTACTTCAAGGGAAGGGCAGACTGGATAATAATCTCCATTGGCCAGGCTTTTTGACCAAGCTTAGATGGTATAATCTTGGGGTTTTGGGCTGAGAAGCCAACTGGAGTTTCTCTATTGTTGGTTTGTGAGTGACTAGAAAACATTCATTGAACTAAACTGGGTATTGTCCCTGCCTGTGGAGGGCTGTGTAAGTGTAGTACCTAACAGAGGTTTGTGGTTTTTCATAGTATCAGTGTCAGAAGGAGCCCAAGCTGGTCAGACAGAGGGCTCAATGGTATCTCAGCTACCAGATGATACCTCAGGAGTACTGCAAACTGTCACAGCATGACTCACTGGTTTCTTACTGTACTTATTTATCTCCCAAAGTACGTATTTTATAATCATCTCTTCTAGGGCAAATATTTTTCAGCCATTAAAGTGTATTCTATCAAGTGTTGTCTATTATGCCATGTTTCAGGGCCTCATTAACAACATCTCTGCAAATTCAGGCAAGACTCCTATCTGCTGGGTGATGCTAATTTTCTCTAAATACAAGAAGTAGCAATTTAAGATGCTTTGATTGTTCACTAAGCAGGACTGATTCATCACCAGATAACTGTCTATCCTGTCTGTGCACTGGATGGGGTACACGTCCTATATATGTGACCATGTCATTAAAGATTATTGTAATGAATACACATAAAGGATCTGAATTATGGTAGCATGAGCAACCTTAATTCTGGCATTTCCTAGCTTTTGAATCATTGACTTTGCAACATTAACATTCATTTAACATCGATTTTGTATCCAAATCATATTCTACAGATTGTTACTACACAACATTTGCAACACACAGCTATTACTGTAACTTTAACTACAGGGTAACTATCTTCCTCACCCCATGTCTTTCCTGTTAAGAGCAACAGTACTGAAATCAGACTGCAAGCATCTTGTGTGCTCCACTTTAGTCAGATCTCAAATTCCCATTGTTAATTGTCATGTTTTCCATGCACAAACAGCAAAGCCATGAACTGTCAATTTAGATGGGTACTTTAAAAGTGGCATTAGAAAGGAAGCAGGATACTCACTCTGCAAAGTATTCTATTCTGAATCTATTCACAGGCCTGCCTCCCTGCTGGCAGACTTTTTGCATTTAAAGATTCAGGACAAAAACAATCATTGCTATATGCACCACACAAGTTTGCTTATGTGAAGGTTTTATTTTTTTAATTAAATGGGACTTTGTTGGATTATATCTGCCAACAGGTGCAAATTTCAAAAGTGTGGTTGAACTGACAGCTAAAAACATCCCCTAATCCAAGTTTACAGTTTCATATACTAAAATGTAGCTCCTTCCTTATTAAAGTTGAATATATTTAGATAGGCACATATCTAAAAAAAAGGTACTGCTTTACATTTTCTTCCACAGTTGTCTCAGGCTCTCTCAATCCAAACCCACATTAATCTATCCTTTAAAGGTTGACTGTTGTGGACAGTTTTTATGAAACATTGGCAAACATCTCAGTCCCAGAGACACTTCATTTCCATGTAAATGTATTTGCTCAGTTTTCGGAGCTAATACTCATACTGTCAGTCATGTGTCTTGTCAGATGAAAGTGAGAACATTGTCTGTGACCCATCTCCTTCATTTCATTGCTGAATGCTGATGTACTTAGTCATGTTTCATATTCTTCAGCAGAGTAGTTTAAAAGCAGGTTCAAGACTGTCCCCAGTTTGCATGCACAACAGACAAAACTAGACATCTGCTATAGATGACTGATGGATGGCAAATTACTTATATCTCAAAGCATACAGTACTGAACATACATCATGAGCACCATCTTGCTGTAACTTATTTGCAACTGATTGTTAACTTATTGAAGTTAGTTCTATTGGCTTACCTTTTTTCATAACTTTATAAGAGAAAGAAGCAAAAATGCCCCTTACAGAGAAGTCCTATAGAATTTATCAACAAATCAACCTTTCTGGAGAGTTTAACCATCCTACAGAATTTAATAAGTAATTAAATAATAAGTAATTAATTATAGCCTTGCCATAGAATCTATAGAATGGTTCAGCAAGCCTATAGAGAGGAGATCACACTTTTTAAAATTCTATAGGTTTCTAGAGATTGGTTTTTAATCTGTTAAATTCAACAAGACCTTTCCATAAAGGGGTGAAAAGGAACAAAAAGATATTTTAATATTATTAGCAAAACATCTGTACATATCACAGCATAGTCAAGTAATATTTTGTTTGCAATAAGCCTACATGAATAGGAAGGGTGACCATGTCCTCAAAGTAATCTACTTTAATATTCAATATTAAATATTTTTGTCAATGTTTGTCAACTAGCCTACAATAATGAAGTTTCTTGTTGACTTTCATCTTTGTGGTATCTTTGCAACAATTTAAGAGGAATTTTTTGATCCATTTAGATTCCAAATTCCAGACACTCCAAGTATCAGAACTGTAGGGGCAGTAGTAATTTTTGTATTTTACAAAATATTAGTATTCTGACCTAAATGTCTTAAATACCACTTCCAAAAGGTCAAAAAAAGAGAAGCCTGTGAATAAAACATTGTGATTTTTAGAAATAGTATGACAGATTATTTCTATTCCCTGCTCTGAATTATTGGAAGACTTGAGTAAATTCAGGTTCATGCAAAACGAGTAAATGTTATTTCATTATTTAAGTGCCATCTACTACAGCACAAACAACATACAAAAAAACTACACTAAAAGAACATTAAGGTTGCAAAGTCAAGTGCTCAAAAAGTTAGGAAATGCCAGAATTAAGGTTATCTGTGCAACCACAGTCCAGGCCCCTAATGCATATATATTATGATACAGTCTTTAATTACATGATCATATACTATTTTTCCCCGGAATGTCTGCCTCATTCAGTTCACAGAATGGACAGTGCTCATTTAATGAACAGCTATTCAGTATTTTGTTTTCTCCTTGTTGTTCAATGGATGGCCATAGGCATTATTTACTGTACACTATTCAAACCCTGCTTTAAAGACAGAATTATTCATGTCTTATGGCCTTTTCTATGGTGCTCATCACTATAGTAGCTAAGTGCTTCATAAATATTAATGAATTTATTTTTACAGTACCCCGGTGAAATGAGGTGGTATTATCCTTATTTTGGGTGCCTAATTTCAGATACGTAGGACCTGATTTTTATCCCCCGATAGCTTAGCATTATACAGAACTTTATATGTTCAAAGCAGAGCTCCAATTCACGTTAGGTGCGGCTGTGACTGCTCAGCACTCCTGCAAATCAGATACCAAGGTCTCAAGTAGGACACCAAGAAATGAGGAATATACAATCAATGACCATCTGTGAAAAGTTTGGTTTGACTCACACAGGAACTCTGTGGCACAGGCGGGGATAGAATCCAAAAGTTATTGATATTCTTTTAACACTTTTGTGTGTGGTTTCCTACATTTTTAAAGAAGAAAACTGAAAAAACAGAAATTCCATCAGTGGCAACATACTGACACCCCATGAGTCATTAACATGTGTGAACTACAATTTTTCAGAGGCTTACAACTTGGCCAAATTTGGGCAGATCTTCACAGAGTTATCAGAAAACATGTTTTTGACACAAAAGCCACCCCCAGCCAAATGTGAAGTCCCTACTCCAGAGTATAGGGTCATTAGAGATTTACATACACTCAAAACAAAACCACCACACCAAACAAATACATAGACCACAAACATGGGCAAAAGAACATATTTTTCCCTAATCTCATTCTTGGAAACATTTTGGTTGATTTTTTTGTTTGTTTTAATTGTTCCTACATGGAAAGTTTCAACCCAAACAGTTAAAGTTCAGCGAAAGTTCTAAAAAACTGAAAACAAAATCCTATGATGGGAAGTATTGGACAACGTTAATAATAGGCAGAAGCCAAGCCTATACTCTGAGATGTTCAGTTTGCCCTGCATATGAAGGGTACGTTATAGCCAAACGTGTGGCAGTAACCAAGCCTGTTTACTAGTAATTTATTAAAGAGTGCCATGTTACAGTGGTCCAAAAACAGACCTGGGAACCTGGAACTCTGGTTCTGATCTTTTTGGGACACAGACCTTGAGAAGCCACAAAAAAGTCACTCTCTTTTCTGTTTTACGTTCCCCCTCTTGAACAGGGATATGATTCCTACCTGCCCCATAGTGGCACAGCAAGGATAAGTGTTTGAAGTACTTTGAATATGTAAAATACTAGAAAAACATTGTCAGAAACCAAGGTGAGGATGGTCGGGCCTAGTCATCAGAGTGGTGGCTCTCATGCCTAGGAGTCACAGCAGTGGCAGTCAGGCCTATGGGTCAGAGCCAGACTCAGGAATCAAGGGCAGAGTTGGAACAACACAAGAGTAGGACTTGGAGTTAGACTGGAAACATGATAGGGCTGCAGCAGGACAAGGCCTGTGGAGTCTGTCACCACTATCACACAGAGGAGAGTTTCAAGCCTTGAAGTGACATGAAGCAGACTGAGCTGCTGAGTCACCTGTGAGGTTTATATACCTGCTCTGAGAGTCGTCAGATCAGCTCCTGGTTTGTGGGTTGACTGGAACCTAACATAGGAATGACTCATCCCTGCATCTAGTTCAGGGATGACTCATCATCTCACAAACATCCATCTATTGGTTGTTACTGTAAATTGTTCATTACCAATCACAGCTCAATATCCATATCTTACAAGATTAAGTGTCCCACACAGTTATTGCTGGAAAACTGAGAAACAGGATTAAAGAAATAAATTGGCTGAAAAAAGTCTGAATTAAGCCTAACAAACCTAATTTCAAGCTTGTTTTGCAGTATTACTTTATCTTATTATTATATTTTATTATTTATATTACTATAGTGTCTAGGAGCCCTAGTCATGGTGCTGTACAAACAGAAAAAAAAGACAGTCCCTACCACAAAGAGCTTACAATCTAAATATAAGACAAGAGACAACATATGGGGAGCACAAAGAAACAATGAGACAATATTGATCAGCATGATAATAGGCAGTGGTCTCAGCACACCAGCAACCAAACTGTTGTCAAGTTTTTTGTAAGCATCATGGCAAAGTAGAATTTTGAAGAGGGTTTTGAAGGTGGACATAAGGTGGCTTTGCAGATGTTTATGGGAAGCTCGCTCCTCCAATGTAGGAGGGGCAGCATGGGAGAAAGCACGGTGGTGCTTATTTGAAAATTTAACAAGTTGGCAATGGAAACTGGTATTATTGGCCTACTGGAGTGAACATCTTGATAGCAGATGAGAGAACAGGTCGAGTGGGGGTAGACTGTAAGGCCCTTAAAAAGGAAGACAAGAAACTTATGTTTGACACAATAGAGAAAGGGGAGTCAGTAAAGGGATGCATAGAGAAGGGTGACATAGTCAACACGACAAGCTAGGAAAATAATCTTTGCAGCAGCATTCTTAATATATTCCTTAGGTAGTTTTCCTGTTGTTATTCACCTTGCCTCTGTCTTCTAGGTTAAAAGACTATTAGCTCCTAACTAAGCCCCAGCAGTGAGCCATTTCCCCTCAGTCAGGATCCCTAACAGATCACACGAATTTGCAGTGAAATAATTGTCTAAATGCTGACTTGATATTGGGTCTTTACACCCTTCCCAAAACATCCCTGCTGTAGCTGTACTAATTGCAGTGGAGTTATCACAGGATACATTTCCCCCACAACCTGTCATTTTCTTTCTAAAGAGACAAGGTGGGTGAGACAGTATCTTTTATTGGACCAACAAAAGCTCTCAAAACCTTGTCTCTCTCACCAACAGAAGTTGGTCCAATAAAAGATATTACCTCATTCACCTTGTCTCTCTAAATCCTGGGACCGACACAGCTATAACAACATTGCATATTTTCTTTCTAGGTATTTGTAATATACTCTGTAACATTATTTATGAGTAGTAAAAAATATACAATAAATCAAGGAAAAACATGTTTCTTTGATTGCTCTATTGACTCTTAGTGAACTGAAATTTCAAAAGTAGCATGATCCAAGTTATGAAATAGTTTCCTATTATGAATTCTTCCATTAATAGCTGCAACAAGATTTTTATACCTTTCTCCTATAAAACTTCGCACCCATCCGTAAAAGAGTACATTATGTATTAGGAAAATCAAGTATATGTAGGGCTCTCAAGAAAAAGCTGTAATTACAGATGTTTCAGAAGTCAAAGGTAGGTAAAAATAAGTTGCTAGCCAATTTTTTGATTAATAAGATAATGCATTTTAATTAAACATCTAATGTCAGGATGCAAAACCAATTTCAAGGTGTTACACAAAAAGACTATTGCTGAGATTAAAAGAACCACTTCACTTATAATTCCTTTCTGACCCCAACAGTGGTCATCTCAGGACAATAAATGGAGAATTCAGAAGGTAAGAGAGGAAGACCTATACTGAAAGAGATCTAGAAACAGGCAGATCACCCTAAGGTTTGTGTTTGTTGTTCATCAGATGAAGACTAAAGGAGAACACTAGATAGGAGACTGAGTTCTGGGCACTCACCCAGCGTGTGCACTGCACTAAATGAGGTAGGCACTCAGCCCCTTCTCACCTTAGCATATCTTAATTACAGCATTATTGGTTTTAAGTTGAACTGGGTAAATAACTGATTTTTCAGGTCACTGACAATTCTGGAAAAAAATGGTTTGGGTCAAACATAACGTTTCATTTTTAGGCTTTGTTCGCCTTTTTTAATAAAAGCAAAGGAAATGAAGGGCTAGAGTCACAAAAACAGAGGTGATGATGTTGGTGGCAATACCCTCCTCCCCCTTATACCAATAACCTATTGGTTAGGGCACTCACCTGGGATGTGGTAGATTTAGGTTGAGATCCCTGCTCTGGAGTAGAGACTGCAACCAGGTCTCCTTGCTAGGAGAGTGTCCTAACCTCCTGCACATTGGCTATTCTGGGGTGCCTCTTTCTCAAACTTTCCTGTTTTGGCTGTTCCACTTTGTATAAATAATTAAATTGTCACTGGATTCAGGATTGTATCATGGCATGTGGCTGACCTGCAGCGCCCTCGCTCTGCTGGCCAAGCATGGCACTGATAACTTCCTGCCTCAGTTTCCTTCCTGAGTTGCATCTTTTTGACTCTCCATGCACCCCGCCTGTACTGGAGATGTGGCTTACCAATCCAGCTAAGACACCACAAATATATCCCCTTCCAGGGCAGCAAAAGTCTAAACTAAAAAGTCCCAAACAAACAAAAAGGGTCCTCTGCCTCTGGGGCTTCTCTTCAGAGTTCCCTATGGGCCATGTTCCCAGCCTGTTTTTAGGCTACGTTGTGTCCTTTATGGATCTGGTGTAGAACTCTGGGTCCTCAGGCTTATTCCCCTGCAGACTCTAGCTAAGGGCCTTCCGCAGGACCCTGTCTGCTCCCTGTGGTTCTAACTCCAGACTGATCTCACTCTCAGTACTTTTCTGAGGCCCATTGATCTATCACCTGACCCTCTTTAATCCCACCTCATCAGGCTGGGAAGCAATTAATTAGGGCACAGATCAGGCTGCCCCCATCTCATGTTAAAGGGTCCAGCCAGCGTGTGACAGACTGGTACCCTGGTGTCCTCCCACCCGCCCAAGTGAGTGATCTAATCACTGGGCTATAGAGTTATTCTCAATCACTCAGTGACCTCCTCAGTCACTGTGAATGGTACCTAAATTTCCTTATGAAGCTAGCCCAAAAATCAAAATATTTTGTTTTCAGAAATGTTGCAATGAACTCAATGAACTGTTTTGACATTTCTGAAGGTTTTTTCGTTTGTTTGTTTGTTTTGTTTTGTTTTGCCAAAATTGACACAAATTAGTGAAACTTTTCAGTAGACCTAAATATACATTTTTTGGCCAAAAAAAAAAGGGGGGGGAGGGGAGCGGGTGTTCAGATGAAAAATTTTTCCCAGATCTAAAGTATCTTGTCCATTTTTGCTATTTCACAGCACTGTATTTCTGGGCCTTAGTCAACCAATATTTCAATATTCATGTTTTTACCCAATTATCTTCATGAAGCACAATTAAGAAGCCCATCTATAGTTAATGTGATATACAACTATTTTTGTTTGCAGCTTCCTCTATTTCATGACTTAATTATGTCCAGAACTTTCCTCTTACTTGGGATAAGGTATATTGATTTCTCTCAATACTGCTGAGAGAGCGTTTCTCACTAGAAATCTTAGATTTAGCTACTCTGCTCAGTGCTGCTTGTTCGTCCAGAGAAATGGCTGCAGGATTGTAAATAATTGCAGGAGAGCCTCTGGCATGGATTAACACTGTACAAGTGGCAAATAACATTACTCTAGAGCTTTTTAAAAAAAGGTGGTTCAGTATTAAGACAAGTGTTTACTACATCTAATAATATCTTGCATTTGGTTGCACAGGGAAAAGATAAATGGCTATTGATATACCCAGCATAGCTGCATTATGAAATACCTCAGACCACATGAAGTATGTAATTACATTTTCTTAGGAGCCCTGCACTGTTCTTTAATTTTCCAACCATTGAATGTAGTGTTGAAGATTTTTTGGCAAACCAGATAGACTGAATTATCAAATATACTGAACTATCCCAGTTTCCTAGGGATACATTTTAGATATTTAGCTATCCCTATAAAAGGAGAGATAAATGGTCATGGCATAATAAAAGTATCTACCTAGGCCATGTTCATTATAGCTGTCTTTGACTGCCTGTACTGACTGTGTGTGTGTGTAACACACTGTCTGGGCAACATTGCTGGGTGAGGAAGGAACTGGTAGGCTGCAGGCAGGCAATCTGCTCTGAGAGAATCCTAGACAGCCTGTTTGGGAAGGAAAACTTCACAGAGGATACTAAGGTACTAGAAGGCCACAGTTTTTTCAAGTCCAATGAGTTAACAGAGGATTGCATTTTGACCTGGAATGGACAGCAAGGGAGCAACTGGTGACTTGGAAATTCCAGCTGGTGGGATCCTCTGAAATATTTATTTCTGTCTGCATCAGGCATTGTGAGAGAAGTGGTGTGTATCACAATCGGGATTGTTAATTGACTCTATAGCCTACTCAAGTAACAAAGGTTTATGAATTTGCAGCCACAAGAGCAATAATCTGTACTCCCCTTCCCCAGCATGTTTGTGTGAAAGATTTTTCTGACCATATCTGAAGACACTTGAGCCAGTTATATAAACTGAAATTATCTGAATTTTGACACCTGAATTTTTTGCATCTGCCAGGAAGTTACAGACATATCTAAGCCATGGTTGATATCCAGTAGCCAGTCTATTAGATATATCAGGTTGACTGTTTCACTGGGCATGCCTGGGACAGTCAGCACTTCCAAATCTGTTATCCTGCAGCAGTTTGTATTTGATTCTGCACTTTGTTTAACTCTTTCCTTCCTTAAATAACCAGAACATTTATTCACAGATTAGAACACATTTACTGGGCATATCAGGAAAGGGACTGGAAGAAGTACAGCAATCTCAGAACATTCATTTTCATGGGTCCTACTCTACTTGCTAAGTTTAATAGAAGAACTTAGAACTGTTTACATGTGTTCAAATACAACAACTACATTTAGGTATGTTTTATTTACTTATAGGAATGATCATCTCCAATTTATCTGTTTGTGTTCACATGCATTACCTTCAAAAGTTAGTGCTCTCCCTACTTCATTTAAAGGATTTGTGATCCAGGATCTCCCAGGGTTGGCATTCCTTTGGTTTTTCAGTTTGGATTTGTTTGTTTTGTGGTCACAGTTGCATCTGAATTTCTGCAGTGAGGCATTTGGTTTTGTGATATACAGAAGACTGAAGTTTCTTTTCTCTGTTGACTATATGCTTTGTGTAGTCAGATTCAAACAATGGCTTGATGTAAAGTTCACATATAAAATCACAGAAATAACCAAAGAATTATTTCTGTAAAAAGGAGTCTGAAGATAATTATTCTAACTTTTCTCTTACACTATCGACTCTGAAGCATTTTTCAAATAATGTAACTTTACCTTTCCTATTTTTCCCAAGCATATTCTCCTGCTACAGTACACTCATGAGACTAATGAAAGTGTTATGCAATGAAAAATGCATTTCCTTTATTGTGCAAAACATTTAAAAATAGTTTTGCTGTCTGACATATCAAATTGGATAACTTAAATGCCTGTTGAGTATCAGTGAAACAAGACAAATGTACAAGAGAGGCCATAGAAAAAACAGTTTTAGGAATATGTTAAACACATCACCATGATGAAGAACCAAAACCAGACATTCTGCACTGTACTAGGCAATTCCTGGAATGCCAAACAATTTGCGCAAGTGGTGTAGATCTGAACAAAAGATTTTTTTTATACAAAATAGTCTGCTTTTGGCCAACTAAACTCTTTAATGCAACATTATACAACATTGCAAAGCTCCTTTTATGATTGAGCTCTGTTCAAATCAAGTGTTTTTAACACACTCTTTACAGAAAGGAAATTTTACTGCAGGAATTTTCTTTGGGGTGATGACACTGATTTGTTATTGAAATACTACTAAAAGATTTTGATTGTACTAGTTTTTGTTATTAACTGTAGCAAACAGAAGCCAAAACTAGAAAAATTGAGAGTGTAAGATTCATGGTTGGAGACAGAAGGGTAACCCACTACTCAGGACCAAGTTTATAAACAGTTTATTTAGGAGGACCCAAATCAATCATCTATGTATAACAATGACACAAATAAGATTGCCTGTGGATTTGGGACCTCTGGATCTAAAAGCATAAGCCTTGCTTGAATTTAGGCAATATATAGGTGGTTTGTGTTTATAGATTTTGGTGCAGCATTTTGCATTATCTGCACCTCAAAGACAACAAAACTGGACTATACTAACATGTAAAAATATGAAGTTACTCCACAACACTAGCTTTAAGTTCAAATGGGAGGCACTTCTATTAATTAATGCTTTAGACTTCATGGGTAAGCATATTGCTTTTTAAAAAAGCACATTAGTTTCCTTTGTTCGTTTCTCAGAACCAAAAATTTTCCACACAAAAACTTACATCACGTAAGCATCAATGTTGCACAGTTAAGCACTCAAGTAAGAAAGATTAAATCTTTTTGATTAACTGGATAGTAATATTAAGAGCGTGTTGTAATACAGGAATTGCAATGTTATGAAAAGTAGTATTTTTTTAAACTAGATATTCTACTATATAGCAAGAATTCTCCCACTGGAAAGCAGGTGTACGTAGCAAGTCTGAATCAGAGGTATGACTATTATTTGCAATTAAAGCAGAAGGGACATGAGGGACATGATGTCACTCAAGAGGGGGTAAGTTTGTGAAAAATTTCACTACTTTCACACATTTCTAGTTAGAATAATAAGAATAGTATCAACTAAACATAGTGTACTATAGATAAAATGCTTCCACTTGTAAATGGATGCAAACAATCCATTCACAATGCTTTGTGAACACAAACAGTGAAACAATAATAATTCCAAAGTGAGACTAGAGATTATCTACATACAGAACTGCAAAGCTACTACACTTCTGAATATTGACCCTTTCCAGAGAGACCTGGTTTGACCAATATTTCATTTTTGTAGCGTCAGTACGTATTACACAGCTGTACTTGGGCCTGGACTAGTTAGAGAAAGTTAAAAATGAATTTGTTTTGCTAATTATTTTTAATTAACTTTGTCAAATTTCTCAGCCCAAATATTAAAGCAGATTACAAACCTCAGATTAAGAAAGAAGTTTGGTCTTTGTTTGGTTGCATGGAAACATGAACAATTTCAGGACAAGCGTTTCCTCTTAAATCAATAGTATGAACATTTACTTCAAGATTCTGTATGTACACATTGTTCTTTCACAGACATATATGGGAAAGCAAAATGCTGGGGGCAGACACGCTGTGCAGATCTGAGGGGAACTTTTGCCTTAATATTAGGAAGTTTGATAACTAATTATGGGGAATTTTTAACTTGTTAGTGCATTGCAGAGTAGCTGGACTTGATTCAGTTTTGTAGATTGGTAATGTAATTAAAACTTACCCAATAAACTATTTCAGACTTAAGTCTTTAAAATTGATTACAATATTTAATCCTAATATGATTTCCGTGCAGGTGCTTTAGAAAGGTCATTAACATAGGCCTTCAGCACTTATCAGAAAGAAAATGACTGATGTGTACTGTGTAGGCTCTATATCTAGAGCCCTGCAAATCTGCAGATATCTGCTTTATATCCATGGATGTATTGTTCGCAATGTTTCTGGATTGCAGATCAGATGCAGATCCAAATTTTGTATCCATGCAGGGCTCTATGTTTATCTAAACATGTTGGAATAAACCAATGATAAAACACAATCAAGCACTATCCTGAAAGTCTGCTCTGACAAAGGATTTAGCAACTAAAATCTGATCCTTAAATGTGATAAATATGTTGTTGAACAGTAGGTTTAACAAGGAGAGATTTTGGAGCTGTGAAGCCTTTAATTACAGAACACATCTTTTTAAAAAACTAAAGTTCTGTATTGAAGACTAAAGCTGGAGTATAGATGTGCACCCTGCAAACTTCAATTTAACTGAAAAGTCTGACAATGTTCTTGTTCCACTAAGGTTAGGAGCACACAAAAAATTAAGACTTCTGATTTACCCAACAGGGAATAGATTATCTTCCCTTTTCACAAACTAAAAGATGCAGTTACAAAGTTATTTTGAGTGTTTCAAGGTAGGCAACCAATAATTTAAGAGGATAACAAATGCAGCAGTCTCACCAAAGCATTGAATTAACTCAGCACAGTCAGAGCAGATTATAATAGTGGCATTTGCTTCAGTTGTGAAGCACAGAAGAAAAATAGGAGGCTATAACAAGATCTCAAAGCACTTCACAAACATGAAACTTCACATCACCCATGGAAAGCAAAGCAAGTCATTATAGAGCTCTGTTCAGCAATTACTCCTTGAGCTAAAAAATCTCTCATTTACTTTAATGGTAGTTTTGCCTGTGCAGGTAATGCTGAATAGGGCCCTTATAGATGAGCATACAGCGGGAGAGAATTTAAGTGACATTACCAGGATCACAGCAAGTCAATGGCAGAAACAGAACCCATGAATTCTGACTTTCACTTCCCTACTCTAACAGGACTATCCTTCCTCCCACGAGTGTGACTGCGCCAATTAAACATTTAAGTTAGGTTACGCAAATTCCATACAATATGGGCAAAAGAGAAATGAGATCTTTCCGACATGAGCCACCCTTTAAAATTGGCAAAAAAGAAGTCTCCTTTATCAAGTGGTAAATTTGAAAGGTCATAGTTATGTAGAAGTTTAGTGGAACAAAGAGTTGTGAACTAAAAATAGCTTGATTTAGAAATTTCACTAATTAATCTTAGGAACTGTGTCTCTTGATCAGCTATTAAAATATTGTACAAGTTGCTTATGTCAACAAGAGACTTCTCCCTATGCCCTCAACCAGCCACTCCAAAAGCTCACGCAGCATCCATTCCAGAACAAATCTGGAACAGACAAACCTGATATTTTGTCCAGACAGTCATCAAATCTGGGTGGAGACAGGCCAAGAGAGTAGGGAGAAGTAAACTCTAGAGCCAGAGACTCCTCCCAGAAAATGTACTGCCTGCAGACCCTTCTGGTTCAAGCCATGGAATTCCTGAGAACATAGCTGGAAAAGAGGGCATTTAAGAACCACTGTATCAATAACCTAAGACAAACGAAACTAATGCCCTACTAATCAAATCTAGTCTATGGAATGATCTTCCAGAGAACCAGTAATCTTTCTCAGACTCCTGTAATGGAACCAGCAAAACAGACTTTCATCCCTAGAGGAGAGATGCACACAGATCTCAAAATAGGAGATAATGGTGGCTTTGTGATATGTGTTTAACGTCTACCTATTCCTCCCTGCCCTTACCTTGAATCCAACCTAATCACTAGATCCAGAGCTTGGCTAGATGTTTTAAGGCAAAAACCACAACAGATGTCACTGTGGCCATAAGAGGCAATACAGGGATTGGGAGTCCTCCTATACTCAAGGTCAGGTGAACTATAAAGGCACCATCTCCCAGACCCTCCTGGTTGGCTAATGCAGACTGCCTCCCTGGACAAAACTCTGACAAAACTGGACCCACAGAATCATTCAAGCACGATGGACTTAGCATTCAGAGCTGGAGCCTTATCCTTAATAAAATCATGGATGGTATGGGATTTTTTTAACCATTATGCTTTCAATAGCCATGAAGCCAAGAACAGGGGCACCGTCAGATGACATTTTGCTTGCTGAAAAATATACCTAACGGGACCAATATTAAATATTTCAGTCCTGGCCTGTGCCTTCTCAAGCTCCAGCCCTTATCTAGTATCTCCCTGCCCACTGCAACAGAGATTGAAGGGTTCCAACCCTCCACAATTCCCTACCCTTAGCCCCAACTGCAATATTCCCAAACTCATAGTATCAGTGGTTCAACACTCTCAGACACCTAAAAAATTGTCAAAGTGATGCAAGTATCATCTTCAATTTTTCTCCCTACCAGTCCCAGATCCACAAACATACCCCCATGGTCCTCTACTACTGATCCATCCTCAATGATTTCTTTCAGACATGAGAACTGACAAATCTTTATTGACAAAAAGTGAGAAGAAAAGAACAGCGAGAGAGTCTATACCATTGTTGCATAGCTGCTGATCTCTGTGTACAATGCAACATGTCTGAGAGCTAGGGGTTGAGCAGAAAGCCTATTTGTAGTAGTATAAATTCATCCTGAAAACCAAAATCCTAATTGCAAGGCTGTGTTCCAATGTCATCACAAACAATAAAGTCAAAGCTAGAATGCTACTTGGACACTCTACAGCTGTTTTTTTGATGACCTAGGAAATATCTGCAGGCTGTGAAGAGTGGACACTAGATATTTTAGTGTATTCTGTTGCCTTAGGCAAATATTCCGGTTGCATGGCAGATCAGTCTGGAGGCTATCAAATGAGCCAAGACATTTTTAGACTTGTTCAAAATATGGGGCTTTTAAAAAAATACATGGAAAAACTAATCTTTCCAGTCTCTATGTATTTCTGATTAAAATCTTCTCTCTCAGAAATGTTAAGTAAACAAATGGAAGATAACCAGATACATACAAAGAAGAAAGCATCTCTGTTAATGTTAGATTTACAATACTATGCAACAAGTTTCTTCATCAAGTTTGTTACTCATTATTCACTAAGTTTATTATTTGAAACTCAAAACTAGAAAAGCCAAGTTAAAATGCTGCCCTAGGTGTTTCCTAACAGTCCTTTCCCTCCTCATTTTATATGGGTATGCACGGTAAGTTTCTTGTGTAAAGTAATAAACAGGTTACGGAAGTTATGAACATGGAATTAAAATTAACACCTCAGATATGTATTCAAAATATTATCAGTCTGCATCTAAGAACTAAAGCCTCTGTATCCATAGAAATTCTAATAGTTACGCATAGAATCACACTACAGTGGATGAGAAAGTCAAGAGTGGATTTTCTATGTGAGCAAGGCAGATAATATGTAGGAAGTCATACATCTCAAAGGTCTGAATCTGTGCACAAACTATATGAAACTGGACAAAATTGCTTTTCAGATAAATCACATACTCTTGGACTGATACCATACACAATGAGATAGCCTGTGGTCCAGCTGCTGTTTGGATACTCATTAGGAGACTGAGGGAGTCAGTAGACTTTTCCCAGGCAAAACTGCAGTCCCTGCACTCAGGATAATGCAATGACTACTCCCTCATTCTGCCCTCCATTGCACCAACCAGTCTGGGAGCTGGCTGCCCAAGCAAAGCCTTTACACCACATGAAAAGGCATAGCAGTGTGTATGATCTCCCTCTTCACTATGCAGCTCCATGTGAATCAGTGCAGCTCTGCATGTCCCAGTGCAGAGATAGGCCCCCTATGAATAGGGCAAAAATAAATTGTTAAAGACTCAAATGGAGATGCTGTTGACTCAGAGTTTGTTATTCTCTTTTTTTAGTTTAATAGTTACAGTGTTTGAAATTTCTGCCTTTTTCTCTTTGGTACTAATAGCACTGGCTATATGTTTAATAATGATGTAACCTGCAACTGTGTCATCATTGCTCAAAATTCTGCCTTTTCTCAGTCACCGGCCTGTTCAAGGGCATGTTATTGACTCCCCTTCTCATTAGTGAGAGAATGCACTTCTGAAACTGCTAATGCAGCATTTGCCTTCCAAGCCATAGCTGGATTTACTGTAAAAGTTGCTGGTGAAGCAGCATGCATGTCACCTGTTGTGATAGCATTAACTTTGAAAGCCACAATTACTCATTTACCTTAATTTCCCCCTGCCCCATTTTCACTTGAAGTTATAGCTTTGTGGTATTGGCCCCCTAAAGTCTTCACCGATGTACTATCGATAGTCTTTTTCAGCATGAGAGCTCTTTTGGACCTTACATTTATGCCCCCTCAGGCTCTCTCCCCACTAGTGCTGTTCTCCCAAGCACTGACTGAAAGACAGAAGAGCCCATAAAGACTTTGGACTCCTCCCCTTCCCTCTTATGTTTTCTTAAGACAAGGTTGACAGGCAGGCCTCCCTTTCCTCACTTCAGTGAAGCAAGCCTACTCTATCTCAACACCTTGACTCCATCCTCTAGGTAAGGACTAATCTCAGAGCCTCCTTTTTGTTGGTGGTTCCCCTTCCTCTCCAATACCATACTGCCTTACTACGGTAATACTACAGGAAAAGAGGAGCCCCAATTCATCATTGTCCAGCATTTGGGCTCTGATAAACAAACCGGGACAATACGTCCGGTTAGTTAAAAATCATGGTCTTTCCATCCTCAAAGCTCTTCTCTAATTCCCAGTAATAGCTCACTCTGTCACACTTACAAGGTCTCCTTATTTATGCAGATCCCGCTATACCCTAGTTGACTCAAGTAAGTTTGCTCCTCTGCCATTACCACCATTGCTTCTCAGCACTCCCTGCAGTGAGGGCAGACAAGCTCTGGTGCTTCTCCTATTCAAGAAGTGCATTAGACCTCTCCCTGCCAAAAAGCTGGGCAAGATCTATATATTTCACAATAAGATATCAAGGAGCCATATACTTGTGAATATCATATATATTTTAACTACTAGTGTAGATGTTAGTGACTCTCACAGAATCTGTATTCTTCATATATGGTTACAGGGTTTTGTTCCAAGCAACCTCATACTTGCTTTTAATTGGCTTCTCTTTAATTTATGGTTTCAGTATAAGTCTACTTACCCTGGAAGATTTCCTATATTGTACGTGTTGCTATAGGAACAGAATAATCCACTTTCACAGTTCATTTAAGGAGAATAAATGTAAAATCTACATGAGTAACATTATTGAACAGATGACTGCATTCCAGGTTCACTCTGCCGATAGTGAGTTTAAGAGTGATGAATCTGCATGATGTTTGATAGCCAAAGACAGAATCAAGTTTACTTAAGTAACTGTCTGCTACTTGAGAAAAGGGAAGCCAGTTTTCACAGGCCTCTAAACAGTATCTACAAAAAAAAAAGTTGAATTGAAAAAGGGTGAAATGTGGTTGGGTGACAAGCATGCTTTGGTATCCAATAGAGATTCATGCAAATCAAGGATCAAAGTTAAAATATTTTAATGCTTCTTGAAAAAACAGATATGGTTATTGAAATGGCATCCAACATGCAGGCATGAGAAGAAACAGGACTGAAGTTAGTTAGGGGGAGTGGTGCTAACATCGGAGTATGGGATATTGACTACATTAATGTGGTTTCCATATTAAACCATTAGATAATTCAGGCTTGAAAACTTGGACCAACTTTCCATTTGTAAAATTAGTTACAATTCTACATACATTCTACTATTTTGCCTAAGAACAATTTTTATATATGTGAAAAAAAATAATTAACAGCAAAGTCTCTTTTTATAGAGAGGAGACACATACTGTAATAAGCTGTAGCAATTTTGAGAACAAACTGGCTACTGTCTCTTAGATATTTAAAGTTGCAGTACACAGAAAGCAGATCAGTTTCAAAGGGAACACAACACTTAACAGGAAGGTTTTGGATAGCTATGCTTAACACAACAAAACATTTTTCTTCAGAATCCCTGCCAATCAGACAGAATCATTAACCTTCAGTTGAGTTTTAATATAAGTAGTTAACAACATGGATGGTAATGGCTTCCTGCTTCTTTCAGGAGTATTTTGTGACAACATGAATGAATTGAGTACTTCCATATTCTCCAGATATAATATTGTTGTATCATCCATATTCCGACAACAGAGCCTTTAGGCAAATCAGCAGATGTCTTCCACCCTCAAGCCCATGAAAAATAAGAAATCTGGTAATTAATCAAATTCCAACTGGCTTCAGAAATAGTACTATCTTAAGCTACCGATGAAGTTGTCCATTACTTCCAAAATCCTCCCACTAGCTGACAGCTAGAGAGTCACTGATCATTTTTCAGTCAGATCACTTTATGCTTAATTTATTAACTTCAATATATTTAAGTATGTGTGAAACAGTTTCTGTACAATACATAAGTTTGGAGAGATTAGATTTTTAATATTGATTTCACCATTCACACCCTAACCTAATGTTGATAATAATCAACATTTACAAATAGTCAAAATAAGAAAAGTGCCACTAGAGAACTTATTGGAGTTTGATTTAAGGGTATTTACTTTGTATGTTTTGACACTGATGTTGACAGTTTGTGTTTTAATGGTGCAGGGAACTAGACTAGAGGACCTATCAAGGGCCCGGAGCAATACAATAGACTAAGGATAACATGGAAATACATAATAGAAGCAAAACTGAAAGCTAAGATTGCAACAAGAGACCAGCAAAGATGGAAGGCAGTGGTGAAGGCCCTATGTTCTGCATGGAATCAGAGGCGGTGCTAGCCCATTGGGGGTCCTAAACAGGAATATTTCCTCCACATACACACACAACACAAAAAAAAAGCGAATGTGGGGGCCACTTGAGCTGCTCTCATCCTAAGTAATTGCATACTCTGCTTATGCCGAGCACCAGCTCTGCATGGAAAAGAGGCATAAGAAAGAAAAATTCACTATTTTAGTTTGCAGCTTTTTGCATTTGAAATGACTTTCAAGTGGGTCAAAGCAAACCCTGTGTGTTATTAAAGTTTGCATCCAACAACTTTATTGAAAGGAAATTTGTCAACATGAAAATAAACATGGGTCACATGCATGTATCAAGTCTGTGCTTGAGCAGCACTAATTCTAAAGTAATGCTACATCACCTTTTCAAAAAAAGGTATCCACATTCTGAGCCCCTAAATATATGTTTACATGATGCGGCTTTAAGTACT
This sequence comes from Emydura macquarii macquarii, assembly GCF_026122565.2. Classification (NCBI taxonomy): domain Eukaryota; kingdom Metazoa; phylum Chordata; order Testudines; family Chelidae; genus Emydura; species Emydura macquarii. Next base: position 643,303 of record NW_027131105.1, on the reverse strand, counting down.
ACACCATATCAAATGAATCTGCATTTCATAAGAACATAAAAACTGTTATACTGGTTCAGAGCAATGATCTATCTAGCCCAGTAACCTGTCTCCAACAATGGCCAGTACCAGAGCTTCAGGGGATGTGTACTGAACTGGGCTGTAGGGGTGATCCATCCCTATCTTCCCTTTCCAGCTACTGGCAGTCAGAGGTTTAGGGTTGCCCTGAAAATAGGGTTGCATCCCTCACCATCTTGGTTAATAGTCATGGATGGACCTATCCTTCATAAACTTATCTGGATCTTTTTTTAATCCAGATATACTTTTGACCATCACAACATCCCATGACATTGAGTTTCACAGGTTAACTGTGTGTTGTGTGAAAAAGTACTTCCTCTTGTTTGCCTATTAATTTCGTTGGATGATCCATGGTTTTTGTATTGTGGAAAGAGTAAATAACATTTCTCTATTCACTTTCTCCATACCATTCACAATTGTATAGACCTCTGTCATATCCCCCTTAGTTGTCTCTTTCTAAACTGAACAGCCCTAATCTTTTTAGTGTCTCCTTATATGGAAGCTATTCCATACCCTGGATCATATTTGTTTCCATTCTCCGAATCTTTTTCAGTTCCATTATATCCTTTTGGAGATGAGGCAAACAGAACTGAACACAATATTCAAGGTGTGGGCACGCCCTGGATTTATACAGTGGTAATATGATATTTACTGTCTTATTTTCTATTCCTTTCCTAATAATTCCTAACATTCTATTAGTTTTGTGGCTGCTGCTTGCACAGATTGGAAGTTTTCAGAGAACTATCCACCATGACTCCAGTTCTCTTTCTTGAATGGTAACAGTTAATTTAGACCCCATCATTATATATGCGTACATGGGATTCTTTTTTCCAATGTGCATTACTTTGCACTTATCAACGTTGAATTTCATCTGCCCTTTTGTTGCCCAGTTGTCCAGTTTTGTGAAGTCCCTCTGTAACTCTCCAGAGTCAGCTTTGCACTTATTGTATCATCTGCCAACTTTGCCATGTCTCTGTTTACTCCCTTTGCCAAATCATTAATGAATATGCTGAGCAGCACAGTGTAAAATCCTTGGGGGGACCTTACTGTTTACCTCACTCCGTTGTGGAAACTGACCATTTAGTCCTACCCTTTGTTTCCCATCTTTTAACCAGTTACAGATCCATGAGAGGACCTTCCCTCTTATCCCATTAAGCTTATGATGTTTGACTGCAAATGTATATTCAAAACTCTTTGTAGTGCTATTTATTTTTCATTCAGGCTGATTTATTGCGATGGTCTGGGAAAGGAAATCCTAGAAGAGCAGCCACCGTAATAATGAACTTAGTTACTTTGCTCAGGGTTACAGTTTATTGATGATGAGAAGACAACTGTTGATTCTATTCACGTAGTTGGCACAAACCTCCCAGAATAGTGAGCACGTTTGATACCATCTGCTGTAAAGCTAGCACCATAGAATACGGATCAGTGTTCTTTGCCTGCATGTGCATGCCATATTTATTAAGCATAGTCTGGAGTTCTTATGAAACATAGAAACATTCTCAGAATCAATAAGTGAATTCCTCTCCAGAAGTTCTGTGATGCTCATTTAATATTATAATAAAGAGGAGGGTAATAAATTGTTCCACTTAACCACTGAGGGCAGGACAAAAAGCAATGGGCTTAAACTGCAACAAGGGAGATTTAGGTTAGACATTAGGAAAAACTTCCTAACTCTCAGGGTAGTTAAGCACTGGAACAAATTACCTAAGGAGGCTGTGGAATCTTAGGGTTGGTCTACACTGGTGGCGGCGATAGACGAGCGATACGCAAACTACATAATGTAGCTTGCATCTCTACTGTTGATGTACTTAAATTGACGTACCATGGTGTCTTCATGGCACTGCATCACACCTTACTCCTTTCGTGGAGGTGGACTAATTGAGTTGAACAGATAGTGCTCTCCAATCAACTGAGCGGGTCTACACAGACACACTCAATCGATGCTGCTACATTGATAACTGCTTCCGCGACAGCATAGACATACCCTCAGTTGTTGGAGGTTTTTAAGAGCAGGTTAGACAAACATTTGTCACAGATGGTCTAGATAATAATTAGCTCCGCCTCAATGCAGAGGACTAGACTAGATAATCTATCAAGATCCTTCCCAGTCTTCCATTTCTATGATTCTATTAGATCCCTTGTGTATATATAGTAGGAAGCACTAGATGAAGCTGAACATGCAAAGATCTTTGTAGTTGTGAAATTGAGGTACGGGCTCAGTCTTTTGAGCATATATTACTTTTTAAGAAGGTTAAGATTAAAAATAAAAATTGAAACCCCGCAAAATTCAAAGGTCATACTTCTACAAGAAGCCACTATCTCACATTCAAATAACCACTACAACCTTAACAGCCCTAAAAAAGTTAGTGTATTTATGTTAAATATTGCAATGTTATTTTTACAATTTAGCTTAATGAATCCTGTGTTTTGTTGCACACCTTTTAGTGATGTAAGTCAGTTAAGACAGCAATGATAAGATTGTTGATTTGTGCTATGGACCAACTGTCCAAATATTCATGACATCTGGCTTGCAAGGTTCTTTGAAATTGTCTCCTGTTGATAAATACCAGCATAATGAAGTCTACAGTTTATCACCATAGGCATCTATTTTCTAATATGTAATGGGGCAGAGGAACGTCTCCATTATTCATTTTTATCTTGATGTGGGATATAACCAGTATATAAATATTTTTTTGAAATGACTAATGTAAGAAACCTTAAGATAGGTAAAATGAATGTAATTGCATAATTTGACTGAAAAAAGGAAACACAATTTCTCCACATTTGAATTTCAAAGAGGAACAGTGCTCATGTCGGCTGTGAATTTGCAAGTAGTCTTCCCCGTGTGCAAGGCCACAGACTGTACAATTCTAGTATTTTGCATGTGTGTACAGAAAGTGAATGTGGGAGAGTCCACATTTTGAATTAGTTCTATTTCAGCTACTCTGCAGAGAGCTAAATTCTTTTTGCCACACTACAATCATTTCACTTGCATTTCTTGAGGGCCATTTAGTATGATTGAATGTTGTGCCTTACAAACACAAGTATGACATTTTATTTTGGTTTCCTCCACGAGGGCTGGGTTAATGATGTGTTAGCAATTTGAAAGTCAACTGCTGCTTGTGGTGGTAGTGTGACTTTAACTGAATTTACTGGGTTTCTACCACTTTGGATTTTGTTTAATCAACTCTAACCTTTGTGAAAGGTAATTTACATCTAAAATATTGTTACATGCCTCAAACCTTAATTAAGTGTTCAGGTTGGGAATTTCTCTTTTTTTTTTTTAAGATGAAGTCCTAAATTATGCTAGAAAGAAGCCTTCTTGCTAAAAATTCTAGGAAGTGTAGGTTAGCAGAAGCCCAGTCCAGCAGACCCTAGGAGGACTACAAGGGAGAGGGCAGAGTTTGCCTTCTTGATCAGGTGGCCAAAAAGTCTTTTGCAAACTACAGTCCCCACCCACCGTCCAAACAAAGGAATCACAACGCTGTAGATCTGCTAATGTCTGTACAATAAAGGGCGTCTCGCTCCTGCTAATCTTCCTTTGTGCATAAGATCAGGGTTCCTCTTCTGAAAAGCCTAGAAGATACAGAGGAATGAAATTCTCTCCTGGAGCAACTGCTGCCTTTTTTTGCTAAAAAGAGACAAAGCCCCTTAGAAGTTTCTATTTTCAGAGCATTTTTAAAATATTAGCTAGTCTGATCTAGTAAAGCCACAGAAATTAATCCTGTGCCATGTTATTCTTCATGACTACAGCAGAATGTCAGAGCTCCATCTGTTATTTTAACAGATTATTTTACCACAGAGAAACTAAACTTGACTATTGTATGAGTCAGAGCTCTTCTGTAGGCCAGCAGAGATGACCCATATTATGCTATGAGTATTCTGCTGGCTAGACACGGATTTATTTTTCTCTCCTTGATCTGACCTATATGAAATGTTTTCTGATACTTCTGCAGCTTTACTGTTCATTTCAATTCCATTCCAGCACTCTGTAATTTAATAATTTCCTGCAGAAAACAGTTTAATCTGAAGATCACAGCCCAAGGAGAGAAGCACCTCAGTGCAATTATAGTGGAGGAGTCTCCCACATCATTAGTGTGTTTTTGTTGTTCAGTCACTTAACTTTATAGATTTTTTTTAATTTGAAGTCAAAGCATTTGCAAGACTCTTACACAGGGTGTGAAAATCCCCATTTGATTCAGATGACATGCACCCACATGACTGATACATCTTATCAGCCTGGATTTTCCTATTAGGAAGGGAAACAAGTTTTTGTATAGTTCCCAGAAAAACCAGAAAGCCAACAGAAACATTAGTCAGTGTGTCTAGTATCACAATGAATATTTCTCAAGGACAGAAGAGAGAGAATTGAGCCAATTTAATTAACTTGAAATCCTTTACACACTTGGCTTAGGACAAGTGTTCTCAAACTGGGGGTCAGGACTCCTATAGGGGTCCTGAGGTTATCATGGGGGGGGATTGTGTGCTCTCAGCCCCACGAATGCCAAAACCGCAGCTGTCAATCCTGCGCATGGCTGACAGCTAGAGCCCTTCAGAGCTGGTGGCTAGAGAACAGTGGCTGCTGGCCTGGTGCTCTGACGGCAGTGCCACTGCCAGCAGCAGTGCAGAAATAAGGGTGGCTTGACATGTGGGAGGAAGGTGGCATGGCATGGAGGGTCATCACTTTTTGGGGGGGTCCTCACAGCCTGAAATATTTTCAAAGGGGATCCCAGCAAAAAAAGTTTGAGAACCTCTGGCTTAGAATGACTTAATCAGCACAATATTTGAAGACAGACCACATATTTTGGCCTTAATACATTAGTTTTTAAAATGACAATATAATTCTTGTGAAAGGTACCAGAATAACAGAACTGGAAATTAAGTCCTGGACCAGCAGGTACCCAGTAGCATTACAAGTTGTTGTAACTCAGTGGTTTTCAACCTTTTTTCATTTGTGGACTCCTAAAAAAATTTCAAACAGAGGTGCAGAAATCTTATACATAGTTTGTGGCCCCCTTGTGGCCCATGGACCACAGGTTGAAAACCACAGCTCTAACTCTACCAATGTATTGCAGTGTTGACCTGGAGGGAACTCCTATAAGTAGGTTATGTCTGTTTTGAGTCAAACTTAGCCACTCAGACTGCCAGCAATGGTGCAGGTGAGGGGCGTTCTTTCTTCACAGGGACATCTATCCACCAGGCACTGGACACAAAAGATCAAACAGCTGTCACATGAGAGTCTTTAGTCACTATTGAATTGGGCTATATTCAAACTAATGATGATGAAAAACTCCTTATACCACTTATACCACTACTAATCCCCTTGAATCATCTAGCCCACAAATCACCAGCCACATGGTACAGGAATTCTCATTTTTCTGGGTCCTTCTGTTTCTTGAAGCAGGTTTGCAGTGAAGGAAGTCACCCTGCTTGTATCTTTATTATATCTACTTTACTTAATAAATAGCCTTGCTTTTCTCCTCAGTTATACATAATACATCTGCCGGCAATGCATAACACAACAGATCTGTCAGCAATAAGTACAGTACCACACTCCAGCCAGGGACTGCAGCACTAGCTTAATGTATTCCATTCTACCTCCCTATCACAGCCTTGATCATACATATCACCAATTTTAGCAGGAAGTTACAACTGAAGTTAATGCCCACATTGCCAAGAATCTGATTAAAAAAAAGGCATATGACCTTAGCTCCATGTAATGGAATTTTATTGTCAGATTTGTTATACTCTATTTGAAATTATGACAATATAAGTCTTGTGCTGCCACTAACAGATTGTTACTATTTGTTAGTAAAGTATAAAGTGTATTTGTGATTTTGCCTTAATCACCTTGGCAGAAAAAAATAACTTTTGAGCCCTTCCCAGACCCTGGAATCAGAGAGACTTGAAAAGCAATACTGTTATAATAGCATTGTTTGATCTTTGTCTCAAGAGTAGATTTGGTGCCATGTTTCAACAAAGGTTATAAAGAATCAGTGATGCTCCAATGAGACATTTAAAAAGAACATTAATGGCACTGCATGGTTGTTGGAAAAAAGGAAAGTGGAAAAGGAAGGCCTTAGGTTTAAGCCTTACTGGGGAATGAGTTAACAAATCCAGTTGTGATGGATGCTGTGTTTGAAGCAATCATTGTTAACTGTCTGGTGGGGGAGCTAGAAAACACTTGACTTTGTTAAGGGAAGACTTAAAGTTCAGTTTAATTAAAATTACATATGTAGTCCTGACAGGAGCCTTATGATAAATGCAGAAAGAAAATAAAACTGGAGAGAGAAATCTAGTTCTGTCTGGTTCTTCAGAACTCCACATGCCAGAACTCTGAAAGAGAATTGTTTGGCTAACCATATCCTAATGCATGACATTGTTATCTGATTATGGAAGAAATAGAGTTACAGTAAGTTCCTGGCTATCAGACATCCTACAAATAAACTGCCATGGCCCCTAGGCTTCACTGAATACTGACAAATGCATAGCTGGGAACTAGTCTGACTTACCTGTGTGCTAGCACTGTTAAAAGAGATGTTAAGTTGTAATAATGTGTTTAGCATTTAGACATTATGAAATGCTTTTAAGTTGCTATATGCATTAATCTCACTTATAATATCTGTATCCTATATTATAAGGTAATATTTAAGTGTTTGCTTTGTAACTATAAAAGTGTTTGCTCTAAAACTGTAAACAAACCCTCACTGTAAGGAGAGAAGCATTACAGAGCATGAAATACTAGTTTACCACAAGAGGTGTCAGCTCCTACCCAAAAAGAAAAGGCCTATAGACAACAGACAAGTGTTTATGAAACATCAATGGACAAAAGACTTGGCTGATTGTTCCCCCCACACCCATGAAGTGGAGACCTGCACAAACCCACATCCAATGAACTTGAGCTCTGGGGAAAGGAGATAAAAATCCCTGTAAAGAAAAATTGTTATCACTATGGTCTTGTCTACACTAGCACTTATGCCGGCAAAACTTTTGTCACTCAGGTGTGTGAAAAAAACACCCCTGAGCATATAAGTTTTGCTGGCATAAGCGCTAGTGTGAACAGAGCTATGTCAGTGGGAGATGCTCTCTCCCATCGACATAACGTGACTACACAAGCACTCTTACAGCAACACAGCTGTATCGTATAGCTGTGCCACTGTATGTTTTAAATGTAGACTAACCCTATGGTGCTTGAAATTTGGCTAGGACAATATTTCTAAATATAAGCAAGGCCTCCCCAAGCTACTTAGTTTGGGTTAGCCCTAAAGGACATATAAAACTTGCATATCACATATCTTGCATATCTGTCATCTTTTGAAACTTAAAGACTAATTCATTTGTGTGTGTGTGTTTACCTGCTTTAACCTTGTAAATAAGTTTGTAATTTATTTTCTTAGTTAATAAATCTTTAGCTTATAATAGGATTGGCTATACGGTCTTTAAGGTGAGATCTGAGGCACTAAGTGATAGTCCTTTGGGACTGAGAATGACCTGAATATTGTTGTGATTTTTAGTGTAAGGCTGGGGTATCAGTCACAAAGGCAAGTTTGCCTGGGTGGCAAGATAGATCAGAGTACCCTAGGGGAGTGTCTGTGACTCCATGTTAAGGCTGTTACAGTGCTTCAAAAGTTCATACTTGATACTTGGTGAAATCTAAGTATAGAACACATAACCAATTTGGAGTTTGTGCCTTGAGATTGGCACTCAGTCATGAGCCACTCCAGACAGTGTGACATAGCCCCAAAATCATAATATGATCTATCTACTGCTACTGAATGATTGGGGTTCAGACAGACACTTTGCTTGACCGAGGAGAAGCACAGCAGGGGCATCTCTGCCTAACAACCAGTTCTAGACTCCCTACCATCTCAGAACTTCCTTCTTAGGAGCTCAAGCTACAGGAGAAACACTAGGTTACTCCATCAAAGGGCAATATGCAGCTAAACCCTGCTCTTGCTACAAGGTTGAAGTTATTACAAGTGACACCCCAGCAGTTCTGTCAGAGGTCTGTTTTTATGTATTTGTTTTAACTTTACAAATGTTAATCACAGCATTAATTAGGTGAACAGACAACTTGTCAATTGACTTTAAATATGCATATTTTGCATTGGGAAACATATTTGTCATTCTCATTCACCACAAAAACGTGATAAAAGTGGCTGATTCAGAAGTCATATTTATATTCTAAATTAACTGGGTTTTAAAGCACTGTGGGATAGGTTGCTCCCTCACCGCTTGTGGTGACTCCTCCTGGCCGTCCTGGGGATTAGCTCTGCCAGATGCTGCACCCTCCTCAGCAACCTCTCTACCCATCTTCTTCTCTCACTCTGCAGTCTCTCTCACTCTCAGAGCAGTAGCTTCTGGTTTATGGCTTAGCCCTCCAGCCAGGTCTCTAAGTTCCTCCCCTTTCAGGGAAACTGCAGTCCTTCCAGACCAGCTGATGTCTCCAACGCCCTGTGCCCATGGGTGGTAGGGGAACCCAAGCCTGCACTTTACAGTGGGTTCCTGCCCAGGGACCCAGTAACATGCAGTCAAAGCCTGTACTGTCCTAGCTCTTGCTTCTGTTTCCCTGGATTTCTTCCTACATAACTGGCTCCCCTCCCTCTTACAGTTTGCCAACTCACTCTCCCTTCTCCTGGGGGAGAGACTGGAGACTCCTTCCCTGCAGCCAGCTATCTGGCTTTATACAGGCCCTGCCTGTTCCTGCACAGGTGAGCCTGTCCTTAATTAGCTGCCTCCAGCTGGAGAGGCTGAGCAGGGAGGGGGAGAGGAGGGACACAGCAGGGTGGGGTTGAATGGGGAAAAAAGGTGTGGAAGAGAAGGGGGGGCCAAGCGGGAGGTGGGTTGGTGGGGAGGGATGCAGTGGCGAGTGTAGGCCTGCATTCTCCAGCTGAAGGAGTTACGAGGGCCACGTTTGGGGGGAAGGGCAAGGGAGGTAGAAGAGAACTGGGAAGAGAAATGCAGCAAGACCAGCTACACGGAGTTCCGTTTCACCACTACTCCAGACTACTAGCAACATCGCTCCATTTATTGTGCCCTGATATGAGTAAATGAGGAAGGAGCCACAATAATCTGAAAACTAATCTGAAAAAATATTGAGTTTCTTTTAAAACTTGACATGCATTTGCACATCTGCAAGGGTGGAGCCTTTTGTTTCAGGAGCCATAACACCTTTACAGTTTATTCTGAAATTAGCGGTGAGACCACATTATATATACTTGTAATAAGCCTTTTTCCTGGATAAGAGGGCTCATCCTATACATTTTAATTACTAATATTAAATTATTCTTATTGCCAATTTCTGTAGATCTATAACAGGCGAAGATTAAAAAAATGACTACAATCTGCATTCAAATAAAACTCTGAAGGAATCAAATTCAAAACATTATAAGTGACCAGTGGATTTATATCTAATCTCAGTTCTGAGGAAAATGTTTTGGTGTGGGGGTATCAGGTTAATACTCTGTGTATTGTATTTACACATAAAAAAAGGCATCAGAAGAAAACACAAGCGCAAAATTGTAAGATCAATAAACAGTCAAGCAATTCTCGGACATTAAAATGCTCAGCCAGAAGAAGAAGACACTATGTATGAAATACTAATTTTTAGTTAATAATGTGCAAAGCAAATTAGAGCAAATGTTTAACATTCATTCAGCTGTCAAGAGTCATCTGCCTGACTAGATTGAAAAGACTAAAAGACCAAACATGCATAAATAAGAAAACTGATATAGAAAAATATGTAATAAATAAGGAATCCAACCTGTTCCTTTAAAAGACAATACTCCTGTCTTTGTAGAAAAGTACTGTATTTATATGATGACCACCGTCTCAGCTGACACAACAGAGATTGAACTGCGGACCTGCAGAATTAAAATGATGAGCTGCACCAGGTAGAGCTAGAGAGCCAAGGGTTTGTAGCTAGGGGCTCTAACAACTTTTACCCCCTTGGATCAGCACAGAGGGAGATCTATAAAACACACTCCCCAGTGGGTTACATTGCATATAAATTCACATGTATGGAGATAAAAATTTTAGGGGTCTCAAACAATTAAAAAAATAATCGCAATTAATCATAAGATTAAAAAAATAGTCATGATCAATTACAGTTTTAATCACACTGTTAAACAATAACAGAATACCAATTTAAATTTATTATAAATATTTTGGATGTTTTTCCACATTTTCAAATATATTGATTTTAATTACAATACAGAATACAAAGTGTACAATGTTCACTTTATATTATTTTTATTACAAATATTTAAACTGTAAAAAAGATAAAGAAAAGAAATAGTATTTTTCAGTTCACTTCATACAAGTACTATAATACAATCTCTTTATCATGAAACAGCAATTTACAAATGTAGAATTTATTTTTCATAACTGCACTCAAAATCAAAACAATGTAAAACTTTAGAGCCTACAAGTCAAGGCATGAAAGGGCATACAAATATTTAGCATATCTGGCATGTAAATACCCTGCAATGCTGGCCACAACAGTGCCATGCTAATGCCTGTTCTCACTTTCAGGTGACGTAAATAAGAAACGGGTAGCATTATCTCCTGTAAATGTAAGCAAACTTGTTTGTCTTAGTGATTGGCTGAACAAGAAGTAGGACTGAATGGACTTGACTGAAGTGAATTGAAAAATACGATTTCTTTTCTTTATCTTTTTTACAATGTAAATATTTGTAATAAAAAATATAAAGTGAGCACTGTAAACTTTGTATTCTGTGTTATAACTGAAATCAATATATTTGAAAATAAAGAAAAAGATCCATAACATTTATAATAAATGTAAACTGGTATTCTATTATTGTTTAACAGTATGATTAAACCGAGATTAATCGTGACTATTTTTTAAAATTTAGTTAATTTGTTTTGTGTTGATCACATGCATTAAATGCAACTAATTGATTGTCCTAGAAAATTTGTATGTACAAATCCTATTAACAGTAGTGGGAGTAGCACATGACCTACATTTGCACACATAAAGGTGAGAGGGCACTCTATTACTTGGTCTCAGTTTGATGGAGACACACACATGCTACTTCTTGAAGGTAAGAGGAATACTGTGGATCACAACACTTCTAAAAATCAGGCAGCATATTTAGGTGCCTATCTCCAAGCGTCCAGGTTCAAAAGTTTTTACTTTAGCTCTCAGATAAATATAAGAGATCATATCAAACCCATATTAATTGGATGTGGGATAGCTCTCTATAGAGCTTTGAAATGAGTCATTTAATCACATATAGTTTCCTTCAGATCTGTTTAACTGCTGAGTTTTTAGCCTTTCAGATACCAATCATAGTTCAATGTAGAATAGAGGGAAGCTTTCAAGTTAACAGAAGCCAAAACTCTTTGATAAGAGACCCTCTGGTTTTGAATGTGTGTCTTCATCCCTAATATCATTCATGGCATTTGCAATATTTTTGGCCATATTTTGATTAAAGAAGAAAAATGTCCCTTCATCTCAAGGAAATTTTTTACAGAAGGAATTAATTAAGAAATGCTTTTCCAAATTTCAGCATCTTACATGGATTCACCTGTTAACATTGTCCTCTCCAAAGCTAGCCACATAACAACCAAAAGAAAATCACTGTTGAGCGGGTGGATGGCTATGTAGACTTCATGTACGCAAACTTGCTCAAGACAAATTGCAGCTCTAAATACAGAATACAACTTCAGAGATTTTAGAGTGATAACAGCTTTCCAGCTTCAGCCTATTTCCTCACCGAGTGCTTCCTGTTGCACATCTTCTAGTGTTTTGTCCAATACATCTCTAAAATATGCTAAGCTATAGTGCTTCTACTATTTCCCTTGATAAACTATTTCACAACCTAATAGGTATACCATGAAGTTTTTCCCCTGATGTTCAGCTTAAAATTCTCCATTTTTAATTTCAGTCCTTCAATCCTAGAGAAACCATCTTCTATTCTAACTAATTCCTATTCATCCTTACTATTTTCATACAATGAAATGCCATTATATTTCATAAAACATTGATGGAATCTTTTGTAAAACATTTCAATTTTAAAAGTTTGCATGAAATAACTGAAGTCTAGAACATCTCAAAGCTGAGGCCTGCATTTATAAAATTAAATTTCCTAGGAGTAATAACATTTCCCTATACATCATGCTTAGTCCTTCATATGAAATGGTTTCTGCAAGCTTTAAAATAAATTTGTTACCGCTACTAAATTGTGCTCCATAACCTCTGAGGATAGAACAAGAACCAATCATCTTAAATTGCAGCAAGGGCAGTTTAGGTTGGACATTAGAAAAAACATCTTAACTGTCAGGGTAGTTAAGCACAGGAATAAATTGCCTAGGGAGGTTGTGGAAGCTTTTTAAGAGCAGGTTAGACAAACATCTGTCATTGCTGGTTTAGACAATGCTTGATCCTGTCATAAGTGTAGAGGACTGAACTAGATAACCTCTCAAAGTCCCATCCAGTCCTATTATTCTATGATTGTGTGATCCTCATTTTCTGGGCGTTCAGCTTAAGATACCTACATGATCCTGACTTGCCAGATTGCTGAGTACTCACAACTCCAACTGAAGTCAACAAGAGTTGTGGATGCTCAGCACTTATGACAGCAAGGTAGTGTGGTCTGGTGGTGTAAGTATTTAGCTGGGAGTCAGGAGGTCCTGCATTGTAATCCTAGCCCAGTCACTAAATCACTGTGTGGCATCTGGCATGTGACTCCCCGCTCCCACATCTGTAAAGTGGAGCTAAAGCTCATTACAGGGGAGATGTGGAGATAAATTCATTAGTATTTGTGAGGCATTCAAATACTATGATGATGAGCATCCTAGAAAAGGCCATGAGGAGATGAATAATTCAGTACAGCACAGGGCTTGCATGGTGTGCAGTAAATAAGGTTGGGCCACTAATTGGATGATGAAAACAAGAAATGAAAATCTCCTCATGGCCCAAGCATCATCCATCCTGTGCCCTGGCTGAAGAAGGGTCCTATAGAAAAAAAAAGTATGTACTACTAACGTAATCATAGACTGTATCATAATTCATATGCACAAAGGAGGATGAATTAGGGCTGCATGGGTAACCATAATCTGGCATTTCCTAACTTCAAGTTCTTGACTTTTCAACCTAAATAATGTTTTTTTGACATGTTTTTGAAATGTAATAAAGAATCCTTTTAGAGTTTACACGTTGTTACAATCAACTACACTGGTCAATATCAAAAAGCGATTTGCTATGTGGCCTCCAATTCCAATTCATAAATTCACTGACACCACATAAGAAAACAGCCATTGAAGCATACCTTTTCTAACAAAGTTTCTTTGTTGAGCACACAATGGTATATAAGACTACCTTAGAGCTTCTCCCTGTATTAAAAGTAGGAAACACCTTTGATAGCAGGTGGCCACTGTTTTTAATGGCTTTTACTGGGCATGGGAATGATAATGTGGTTTAGAATAGTGAATATTTTTAATATTCCATCCGTTACATTAGGATGTGAAGACTCCCCCAGGGCTGTAGCTGTCATAGTAAGGTTAAAAGAAGTGGTAATACAAATTACTGTTCAGTGGTATCATTGCCATGGGATTGTAACAGATAAGCTCTTGTATGTGCCCTTATGCATCCAATGTAGGGAAGCAGCTTGAAATACCAAATTGCAAGAGATTTCTCAAAGTATCACCTGCTGTTTATTCTGCATAATCCTTTTCATTCTCGTTCTTTTTTCTGTGCAATGAATTTCAATCCTGGTTTAGATATACACAAAAATTCAAACATTCAGCTTGGAGGAGCTAAGGTAACTGAAGTCATAAATAATTAATGTGCTGTACTGTAGATGCCTTGTTTATGAACAGATCTAAACATTTTAATGTATTAATAGTAATGAGGCAGTTTGATTAACCAACTATTTAATAAATGTCTAATAGGTACCACACATTAGTTTGGCTTTTAAGTGTTGCATAACTGATTGAGTTTTCCTAAATTGTCCAAGTAAGTGCCACAAAACAGATTACTGATACTGAGAAATCTGAATCACTTGGTACACTGAGCATAAGCAATCAATGTGTGTTTCAATATGTCCAAATGTAAAGTCATACATTTAGGAACAAAGAATGCAGGCCAAATTTACAGAATGAGGGACTCTGACCTGAGAAACAGTGACTCTAAAAAGACTGGGATAATCAGTGGATAATCAGCTGAACATGAGCTTCCAGTGAGATCCTGTGGCTAAAGAGCTAATGTAATCCTTGGATGTATTAACAGAAGAATATCATGTAGAAGTAGAGAAGTTACATTATCTCTGTATTGACACTGATGTGACTGCTTCTACAATACTGTGTCCCATTCTGGTGTCCACAATTCAAGAAGGATATTGAAAAATTGGAGAGGATTCAAAGAACGATTAAAAGATTTGAAAATATGCCTTATAGTGACATACTCAAGTGGTTCAATCTATTTAGCTTAAGAGAAGCTTAAGGGTGACTTGATCACAATCTCTAAGTACCTATACAGGAAACAGAAATTTCATTAAAAGGCTGTTCAGTCTACTAAAGGTCTAACAAGAGCCAGTGGCTGGAAGTTGAAGCTAGACAAATTCACACAAGAAATAAGGTGTAAATTTTTAAATAGTGAAGGTAATTAATCATTGGAACAATTTACCAAGGATTGTGATGAATTCGCCATCACTGGCAATTTTAAAATCAAGATTGGATGTTTTTCTAATAATTTTCTGGTTTTCTCTAGTTTAAACAGAATGATCAGAGCAGTTCCTTCTGGCCTTGTAATCTATGAATCTATAAAAAAAAGACCATTCTATTCATGAATCACTGTGGTGCTGTAAAGCCAGAAAATCAAAGCAATTGGAATCATTTGATTTAATTTCTATAGCAAGCTCTGAATTTGAAACTAAACTAAATTCAATATTTGACCATCTAAAAATGTATTAAAATATAGCAATAAACCATGCCAGGGTATGCATTACTTGGTTACTGATGTGCATCTCAGGTACTTTGTGAGGCAAGGGGAGTAAAGGCTGAATTTAACTAGCCACCCACAGAATGCACCATTAGTTTAACACCTTGGCATTACTTATTGTTATTAAGCTAGGGCTCTTTTTACCTCTCATTTTTAATAAGCCCTTTATAAAAATAATGCCGCATATTCTTCTGACTAGTAGTTATCACTAAATGGATCAAAAATGTAAGGGAAGCCATATAAACATACATACAGTCAAAGTCTCTGAAAGCCTTATTTATTTTGCAATTCTTTATCACTTCCAAAATCTTTTCCAGGAGATTTTTCTCCATTCATCTTCTGAGCTATCTACCTTGTGTGCGATCAGCGGGCACTAGCCAGTCATTCAATGTGAAGTACCATTCAGGGCTGGGGTGATTATAAATTCAGCCAGTACCCCTCAGTTCTGTCAGTTCTGTTATCTTCTCTCATTCTAAGCAACTAGTAGGAACCACATATCATAGCTCATCCTTCAATTAATTCTCTCCTAGTTTGTTTGCAGGAGTCATCTTAGATTAGATGATCACTCAGGGCATTTAATAACATATGAGAGGATACCATGACTTTCTGCTTAAAGTTTTCATGGGGGGGTGAAAAAGGTGGTATGCAGGTTAATAATATATCTTTTGGCCTTTTCTATAACACTTCATCATATATAAAAGTTGTACCAGAGTTAAAACAGTTGCCTGGGAAGTTCTTAAACTTCCTTTTAAAGAGGTGGCACTGAACTGTCTTAGTGACTCAACTGCATCCTCACAATTTCTCTAAGAAAGCAACATTCCCCTGAACATTTTAGGTTTGAAAAATGGCCTTTGTTCAGTGCTATGTTTCAACCCAGAAGTTTTATGTTGCTAGAATGGTGCTTTCTTAAAGGGCAGAAGTTTTGTGTGCAAAAAACGTACAGTACTGGCTCCTAAGATTGAGAGTCAAGCAAAGTCTGCAGTTAATGCACACCCAGTCTTTCAGAAAACAGCTGGTTGTAATTGAAGGTCTTCTATGTGTGAGAAAAGGGAGGTATGGTATTGCACCCTTTCTTTAATAGCCCCTATGAAAGACATCAGCGTAACACACTATCCAACAAGACTGACATTATTATATGATCATTTTGTGGCAGCTCAGTACCATGCAAACCGTACACCTGCACTAGAGACTACAGCTGGTATCACTATCACTCTTGCTAGTCAGGAACATGTTGATGCATTTCTGGTTACACTACTCTTCACTGTTATTTTGAAATTCTTGATACTTTATAAGTTGCACAGCTTCAGGGAAATTTCCTCTTGGCACAGATGCTATTATAATCCTCATGCCCAGGAAATAGTGGAAAAAATAGACTATATATTTAGAGCTGTTTTAAAGGCATTGACACTAGCTCAGCCTACAAGTGTAGATGAGCCTTAGAAACATGCATAATCTTCTGACCATAACAGTTATATGGGGCCATCACAGTGGTACGAGATCCTCACTAACACTAATTAAGTTATCATCACAACTTCCATGACAGGTATTTATTTGATGGAGCTGAGAGAGTTTTCAGTGACTTGCCCAAGGTAACAAAAAAACTGTGACAGAGCCAGGAATTTACCCCTCATTTCTTGAATCCCAGGAATGTATCTTAATCAGAAGATCATTGTTCTTTTCTCTTTGGCTGAATAAGAGATAGATGAGACCTTCTGGTTTAACGAAGAAATCCTAAAATGTCAGAACTAAATATAATATTCTCTGTATAGACATAATTTATTCCCTGTGGATATATACCTGAAAGTGCCTCTAAGGGATATTTGTGTTACTCTGGGTCAAGCTTGATACTTGTATGCATAATGTATTGCTCTTGAATTTTAGTCAGTTGCCTACTTCCTTTGACTCTCACCTTTGTATTATAATGTGGTGTGTATAACAGTGTGTATTTGTAAACCTGTGAAGTCAGAACTGTTCAGCTTTGTGTCACAGGTCCTATACTGCTTGCAAATCCTCCTTTAGCTTGTGCTTTTGGAGTACAAGGATATGAATTTTGTCACTACTGTGCCAAGTGGCTTTGGAGTACAATAGTGAAAACAATCATTTCCAAGGCAACCATGCATTTCTTAATTAGTAAAGTTAATGAGTATAAGTAGTAGATTATAATTGTAAAAAAGTAAGTTAGTACTATAGTTAATATAGCAGCAATGTTTCTGCCCCACAGAGACCAAGCCACATATACTACTAAAAATGATTTGCTAAGGAGGGATCTAAATTTTCTTCGTCTGCATAGAATCCATTTTGACCCATGTCTGATATGGTATGTTGCTAATTTCATAAGCGTAGATTTAGGAAACTGAAGTTCAATATTTACCAGAGTCACTGTGAAGTTGAGCCAAAGTTAAATTTTTAAAAATATTTCTTGGCAAACTCAATATAATTTTTTATGTTTTAATTAAAAGATAAGCTTCCATATTTTTCTTCTAAGAAGTATAATATCAACAGCCTACCACTCTTGAGCAACCCTACAGCAAGTAGGCAGTGTGCACATTCAAGAGATGATGAAGGAAGCTTCCATAGATAAAATATGGATGAGATTCCAACTTTTATGGGGTTACAAATATGGGAGGGAAATAAATAAAGTTACCATGGTGGTGTCCTTCAAAAAAGTTTAATTGTCTGTAATTTAAAGGAGTATTTTTGGTAACTTTTGTTATCCTTCATTTTAGTCCATTTTCCAGTATTGACTACTATGTCCCACATCAGGTTCTTATTTTAGTTGAAAAAACTATGATCACAGATAAATAGTAACAGTAATAGCAGCTATTAGGAGCTAAACCTCAGGGATGCAATAAGAGCCCTGGAAGATTTTAAAGTGATTGAGGAATTAATTAAATTTTAAAAAGGATTAAACAAATATGAAAAATAATATCTAAGATTTTCATCCAACACCGTGAGCTCACATTAAAATACACCAGTACACCGAACCCAGCAAAATGTAGTATTAAGACCAAATGTTCACAAATACTCATACATTTGTACACACAATTGATCAGTTTTATGTCTAACTGGTCAGACATTTAGTAAGTGTACATGAAGGTGAAGTGACTTGGCATACTACCTTGATAATTTCATGCACAAGTTTTATACATAAAAATTTGGCCATAATTATTGTCAGACAGTCCTTATTCTACAGTGTTAGGATTTCTATTTGTAACTGTATATTACCAATAGGGACAGTAAACTTTATACTAATGCCGAAGGGGAGAGTGATTTGCAATGAGACTCCCTTATTAGAAACACTATTACTATTAATTCAGATTTTTAACCTAGATTAAATAAATTACCAGTAATTAAGTTCACCTTCAATAGATCAAGACGACTAGGTCCCCCTCCCCCCATTTCCAATTTAAGACATACATTGGCTCCTCTAAAATGCTCTGGAATGGGCCATTTTTTATTAAACCGTCGCAAATGAAATCATTTTTAGTTTTTACTTCCTGAACAGTCACATTTCTAAGGGAAACATTTCCAGTAGATGTTTTTCTTAAATTATGTTGTTCCATGCAAAGGCAAAAATGGGATATTCCCAAGGAAGTGAGGATGTGAAGACCAGAGAGACTAAAGAATATTTTTAATATTGAAAAGACATTACTTTTGCTAATAAATAAACAAAACGCTTTGGACATGTTGCACAAGGCATACTTTCAGTTTTAGATTCTACTCTAAGAGGACAGCAATGTCAAGTAACAACACTTTCACAGTTTACCATTGAGCAACAAGTTTTATACTGGGAACAACAAAAACTGGCATTTATTAATGAGTTCATATGACTACCTTCCACTGCACCAGAATTTTCACCAGACTATTTGTGTTTGGATTAGAACCGTAGACCATCTAGTCAAATAACTGTTTTCTGTAAAAACCAAGAAATGAGAAGTTTAACCTAACTGGGAAAGATGGTAGAAGCAAATAAATCTCCCAAAACCTAAATCAAAAGCAAGGTTGTAAACCACTTATTCAGGAGGATGATAATCAGTAAAATACAGATGTATTTTCTGAAGAAAGCAAGGATGGTCTTTTAGATAAAAACACAGGGCTGGAAGCCAGAGCACCAAGATTCCTTACTGATTCCGCCATAGACTTCCTGTATCCTCTTGGGCAAGTCACCTAACTACCATGTGCCTCAGTTTCCTCATCTGTAAAATAAGGATATTGGTCTACCTCATTGGGTTGAGAGAGAAATTAAGTAATCAAGTAATTTAATCTCTACTCAAATCAATCCCTGCAGGACCCCTTAACATTTCAGCTGCTCTTCAGACCTCTCATGTATGTCACATGTTTCTTGTACTGAGGGCCCAGATCTTGACATAATATTCCATGATTCTCAGCAGAACTGTGCAGGAATTAACACTTCCATGCTCCATGGCATGGACACCTGTCCAGCACATAGCTGCATGGGCCTCTTCTGCTGCTGTACTACGTTGAAAACTCATCTACTTTGCTACACACTATTACTCACAGGTATTTCAGTATTATTGTTTTCCAGGTTTCTTGTATTGTTTCAGATTCTTTGCCACCTGCCTCTCCAGATACTAATCTGGATTTTTCCCAGCTTGAATCTTTGTGCTTTTTCATTAATAGTTTTAATTCTTTAGTATTTATTTGACTTATTTGGTGTTCAAAATGCCTCCCAATTTAGTGAGACAAGGTGGGTGAGGTAATATCTTTTAAGGAGAGACAAGCTTTCGAGCCACACAGAACTCTTCTTCAGGTTTAGCCCTTCCAATTTAGTATCATTTTAAGTGCTGCTTGTTCCTTCAGTTAAATGGATATAATATCAGACCCAACGGCATCATCAGGCCCCAAATTTTTATACAGTGCTGTTTACAGACCTTCAGTCCATGAAAACATTTCTAGCCAAGCCAATTCAAGACACAGTACCTACATAATTCAAAGAAAAATGACAATGCCCGCAGTCCCACCACACACACCAGTAATATATGTGGTCAGACATGCAGTGATCAGAAATGCGGAGGGGATAATGTAAAAGGCATGTGATTAAGAAAATTTCTATTCAAGTCAAGGTCACTAGAATGTAGGTTCTTTAACCTCCTTAAGTGCAGGCAGAGATCTCTGTTATCAGGCAGTAGTAAGTCCCATAACCTTTATGTGGGAGTCACTAGAGTACGACATCATCACATACACAGAAATCCAGTACAGTACAGAATCCCTTCCTGACTATCACAATCAGGCAGACAGAACTTGGAATAGCAGGAGAGCCATACATTTTTACAACTTTAAAAAAATATTATCTTGGCTCCTGGAAATTAATCCTATTGTTGCCTGGTAACCCTCAATCTCAGCAACAGAGAAGAAGTCATATGGTAGTGAAGTCTGTGCCATCCTCTGTGATAAGGCTAGAGAATCTTGGAATCTACTTGGAATCTTCCAGTAGCTTCCTGTGAGAATTCTACCAGAGTGATTTCTCTGCCCCTGTTGGAGAGTCACCCCCATCTTTGGATACTGCTAAACCACCCCTAAAAGATGCTGATTATAAGTATGCTTTGAAAGAACCTTTTGTTGGCTACAGAATGGACCAAATTGCATCAAATGGCAGATTTTTTCCTGGGGTAAAGATTCCCAAACCACCCAACAGGATTTTCATACCTCCTCCCTCTTCAAATGATATGTTTAATTATCAGTATCTTTAGTTACCAATATGCATGGCATAGTTTTCAAGAATAAAATATAAATGCTTACAGCAAGAGATATTAATAGAATTGTTTACCAAGTGATGTTACGTCCTCCTTTGGTTATAAAAAGCAGATTTGTTTAAACAGAAAGAGATTCCCTAGTTCCTTATTCCTTCAAGCCATAAGAACCCCAGTTACATAGGGTTTAACACAAGCTGAGAGGAGGTGGGGGATGGTTTCTTGTGCACATCCCATATTAAAATATTGGTGACACTTGCCTGGTCACTCTCCATGACCTGTCCTGTTGATATTTTACAAAAAATAAGAGAAAGGGCAAACCAGCAGGAAACATAATAGGTACTTACATTCACTAGAGGAAATGGAGAAAGGTGCAGTCTATAGCAGTCAGATACAAAATGTCCATCTTAGAGCTGCAGCTGCTTGTCTCTCCTTGATTTAAAGGGCCAGCTGTCAAAGGAGGGAACAACTCGTATGAAACGGTGAAGATGGGGGTCTGTGGTAATCAGAGAAAAGAGCTGTAATTTATTCCTGAAGAAAAAGAGAGTAGGAATATTTTTACCCCTCCCCCTGCTTGTACCACCGAGATTTCAGAATACCTCTTGTATGTATAGCTGCAGTTATTTTATTATAACAAAGTGCATATAACAAGTTTAATCATCCATAGATCCATTATTTTTATGAGCAGCCAAATTCAGCAAAGATGCAACAGAGTGAAGGAATCTGCACCCACTTACACTAGTGCTGAATTTGGCTCTGGCATGTTCAGATGCAGCAATCTCCCCAGACCAATATATTATTACTGGAACATTAATATTCCCTTATCAGTCAGTGAAAGAAAAGTCAATGGCCAACCAATTATTTTATTTTAATTTGATATTGATAGAAGTCATGAAATATAGCAATGACATTCTAAAGTTCAAAACCGTTCATGAATCTTCTCCTCTGACCAACAATTTTTAATTTGGGGACATAACCAAATAGTGCACACAGATGTCTGGTTTTTTAAAAGTGTTTATTTTTAACTGGATGGTCACGTGTTGTAACCAACACTTATTAACTCTGACAGAGTATAAAATGCTTTTTTCACCCACATGAAAAGATTTAACGAATGCTGGTTGTTCTGGTATTGCTATCTAGCATGCCAGAGAGTAGTATAACTAATAATAGGGGACATCTAGTGGTGTTTGGTTGTAACTGTATATGCCTAGATAGAAAATAGGCCAAATTCACCATTAGATGGGGCTCTACAGACTTCAATGAAGTTACAGCAAATATTAATTTGGCTCATTGTCTTACTCTACAAACTTTCTTCTTAAGTGATTTCCAAAGAATTACTGGATGATTTGTAGTTATGATCCGTACTAAGAAAACTGAATATTGTTGACAAATCAAGTTTCATTTTTGCACACTCCTACCCCGACACATGCTAAGTCAGTGGTTCCCAACCTTTTTGGCTCGAGGGCCACAATTATCATTTTTACAACCCTGAAGAACCACCAGTCTATCAACTCATAAAAAATGTACTGATGTACACACCATTAAGGACTGCAAATCACTACATATTTAAAGGAAACATTTTGATGCTACTGTGCTCCTTTTTACATTCACTATTTTACACCTACAGATTACTCTCAGCATGTCACACACCCTGAGACAAAGCACTCGTGTAGATGAGGGACTGTCACCACACAATGAAGCACATTGCCTGACAGGTAAGTCACAGTGGGTGGCCTGCTAAGTGCAGGCCAAACTGTAAGGCCTGAATTTTAGAGCCCTGCCCCTCCTCAAGCATGGTAGGTCCTAACTGCTCCAACAGCAGTGCCACTCCCCACCCTCCACTGCAGCCAGACGGAAGGAGTTCAGCAGAGAGGCTGCCTCTCTGCTGATCTCCTGTCCCCCTGGCTGCAGCAGGGAAATTGCATGTGTCCTGTAGCCCCATGCACTCCACCTGGGTACCTAGGCAGTGGCTCTCTTCTGCAGCCAGGGGGATGGGAAATCAGTGCTCCCTTCCCTCTGCCTCCAGCTGGGACCCCAGCACCTAAGGACCTGGGCAGAATGCTTTATTCTCTGCTGGGAAGGGAAGCACTGATCTCCCTTCCCTCTGGCTCCAGCAGGGACCCCAGCACCTATGAACCCAGGCAGAGCACTTTGCTGCGCTCCCTTCAACAGCCAGGGGGAGGGGTGCACTGATCTCCTGTCCCTTTGGCTATAGCAAGGAGCCTGCACCGGTCTTGTAGCTCCACAGCAACACACTCCACCTGAGTCCTTAGATGACGGATCCCTTCTGCAGCCAGCAGGAGGGGAGCGGCAGGCCACTTTGAAAGATCCATGGGCCACTTTTGGCCCCCAAGCCACAGGTTGGGAACCACTGTGCTAAGTACTATATAGTAGAGATATTTTGATTGCATTGCAATTATTGAACCAAATTCACTGCTGGCATCAACCACTGCAGCTCCATTGATGTCAATGGAATGTTTCTAACTGTTTAGGAAACGAACAGTAAAGTGAATTATTATAAGCCTATAGACATGATTAATACAGGAAATTCATAAAATAAAGGAAAAGATGGTGGTTGACCAGTTTAGACTGCTCAAACCCTTTCAAAGCAAGACTTGAAGCTATGAAACAAACTACTGTCTGTGGATTATTGTGCTCTATTATGTAGTATTTAAATGTAAGAAAATAATGTTAAGTCATTTATAAATGTACAATTTTTACACAAACACATTTGCACTAATTTTGCACATATTCGTGGGGGTGGGGTCTCGGGCAGAGTGGGGACAGACTGTGGGTGGGGACATGGGTGGAATTGCTGTTGGTGGGCCAGGCAAGGACACCAGAATGAGAGCTGCCCTCTCAATGGAGAAGCGTGTGATGATCACTGTGTGAAAGCTGGCAACTCCAGACTGCTACCCATCAGTCGCTAATCAATTTGGAGTCGCGAAGTCCACCATTGTAGTTGTGTTATTGCAAATGTGCAGGGCCATTAATCACAATCTGTTACGAAGGACTGTGAGTCTTGGAAATGTGCATGAACTAGTGTCTGGCTTCATAGCAATGGGATTCACTAACTGTGGTGGGGCGATAAATGGCATGCATATCCCAATTTTGGCCCTGGACCATCTTGCAATAGAGTACATCAGTAGAAAGGTGTGCTTGTCTATGGTACTGCAGACGCTTGTGGATCACCATGGGCGTTTCACTGATGAGAACGCTGGTTGGTCAAGGAAAGTGCATGACGCACACATCTTCAGGAACACTGGTCTGTACAGAAAGCTGCAAGCAGGGATTTTCTTTCTTTCCAGAACAAAAGATTCCAATGTGGGATGTTGAAATGGCCATAGTGATCCTGAGAGACCCAGTCTACCTCCTACTGCCATGGCTCATGAAGCCTTATATGGGTAACCTGGATAGCAGCAAGGAGAGGTTCAATAACAGGTGAGCAAATGCCAAATGACTATTGAATGTGCATTTGACAGATTCAAAGCTTGCTGGCAATGCCTTTATGGCTGGTTAGACCTAAATGAGAAAAATATGGTTATAGCTTCCTGTTGCGTGCTCCATAATATTTGTGAAGCTAAGGGCGAAAAGTTTCTCCCTGAGTGGAGCGCAGAGACGGATTGCCTTGGGGCTGAATATAAACAACCAGATGTCAGGGGTATTAGAAGGGCACAATGAGGGGCCATTTAAATCAGGAAGGCCTTGAGGAGCCATTTTGATAATGAGCACTAATAAGGTGTATTTGTAAACAGCACTGTGCCATGCTATGATTGCTATCCAGCTTGCACTGTGTATCAATGTGAGGTACAACCACTGTGTGCAAGAGACAAATAAAGATTGCTTATTCTGCACAGAATATGTCTTTATTAAGTAACAATTATTCATAACACACACAAAAAGCTGGGCTGGAAGGAAGAAATGACAGCTGGGTGTAAGTCCAGTTTCTCTGGAAACTGTCTGAAGGGGTGGAGTGAACAGGGCGCTGAGACAGGCCAGGAATTTGGTAGGAAAGTGTGGGTGGAGTTTGGGAAGGGCATGGAAATCAGTTCTGTACTGGCTGCAAGGGGGGGTGAGCATGCGTGAATTCAGTCAGCAGCATTATGAGTGACTTTAGCAGCCCCGTTTGCTCCTCCATGGCTTTTATCATGCACTCGTGACCTGCTATCACTCGCTCCTGGTTTTCCGTCCTCTCCTGCCTAGCAATTTTCTGATTTTCAGACACAGTGTGTCTCCATGCCCTTTTTTCTTTTCTTTTTCTGCCTCAGAGGACTGGAGGAGTTCTTGGAACATCTCCTCTTTGTTTCTCCATGGTCTTTTTCTTACCAGGTGCTCAGCAGGGGTCCCTCAAGGGCACATCTGTAGAAGCACAGTAAATAAACATGGTGAAAAGTTCCAGAGGGGTAGCTGTGTTAGTCTGTATACAGCAAAAACAATGAGAGTCCTGTAGCACCTTAAAGACTAACAAATTTCTGTGGGCATAAGCTTTCGTGGGCTGCAACCCACTTCGTCAGATGCATGAAGTGGAAATCACAGATAAGAGGTATATATAGACATCCAAGGGTAAGAAACATAACAATGGGAAGGGCAAGTGCTAACAAAGTCAGTTCAGTTAGGGCAGATGAGGCCTATTCACAACCATTGATTAGAAAATGAGAATGTGTGAACAGTGACAATTACTTCTTGTAATGAGATAACTATTTCAAGTCCCTATTCAGACCTAGTCTGATTGTGTCAAGTTTGCATATGAGTTCCAGCTCTGCAGTTTCACGCTGAAGTCTGCTTTTGAAGTTTTTTTGTTGAAGAATGACAACTTTCAAGTCAGCTACAAAGTGTCCTGGGAGATTGAAGTGCTCTCCTACTGGCTTATGGATGTTACCATTTTTTATGTCTGATTTGTGTCCATTTATTCTTTTGCGTAGTGACAGTCCAGTTTGGCCAATGTACGTGGCAGAGGGGCATTGCATTATATTACATTATATAAGCCATTGCATTATATTACATTATATATGCCATCATGTGCCAGCAATGCCCTCAGAAATGTGTTAGTCTTTAAGGTGCTACAGGACTCTCGTTGTTTTTGCAGTAAATGAACAGAAGCATTATTGTGAGTGCAATAACAGCATTGATGCATTACTGTAAAATACACCTGTTTTTCACTGTTCCCTGGCAAGTGCACAGCTTGATGATCAACCAGGCATGGTGAGTTGTGCCCGGGGGAGGGGGCACGCAAGCTGGGGAAAAGGTTTTGGGTGATTGTTTGGGGGTATTGATGCAAGTAGATAGGGACAAATTTCAAATTGTGCCACCATTTTCCTTAGGCAGGGCCATAAAAGCCAATAGCTTACTCCTGAGCGTATGCAGGGATGCTAGGATGCATCTCCTCCATGCAAGCAGCTTCAAACTGGGTCCCTATGCTGCTCGCTGTGTGCCGCTTTGGTCCCTGCACAAGTGATTGCTGATTGGCGCAGGAAAGTTTTCTACAATGGGGGAAGAAACAAAGCAGCTCTGCTGAGGAATCTCCGGCAGAGGATTGGTAAGTACCTCCAGGATAGTTTCCTAGAGAGCTCTCTGGAGGATTCCAGTGAAATCTTGGTGTGTATTAACACACTTTTCCACTGTACTGCCTAGCTGAACAGGAGAATGGGAAGAGCATGTAAACACAGCTACTCTTATGCATTTCTATCCCTTCAACCAGCTGTATAATGCAACAGAGCAAAGGACAGCTGTACCTTATGTAACTGAGCAGCATCAGCAAAAAAAAAATCACTTACCCAATCTCCCCTCTCCTGCATCTTGACAGACGTGGAAGGCTGGGACTGGCTCGAACCCGCCTGGGTAGAGGAGAGGTCCTGGCTCCCTATGTCAGTAAATGATCCACTCCCCTGCTCCACATTGTTCTCCAACTCGACCTCCTTGTCCACAACTTCTTCATTGGGGTTGACTCCTGTTTCCGCTACCTCTGGGCCCATGGAGGTACACACAGGTCTCTTGGTGATGGAGGTGGGGTCGCCACTGAGGATGGCTTCTAACTCATTATAGAAGCTGCAGATCTTTTGCTCTGCACCAGAGCGACGGTTTGACTCCCTAACCTTTTGGCCTCTTTGCTGCAGCTCCTTGATTATCACATGGCACTGCCTTTTCTCCCCAAATGCTGATCAGATCCAGAAGCTCCGATATACTCCAAGCAGGAGAGTGATTGGTGTGTGAAGTTGGGTCGGCAGGGGCATGATTGCAGCATGTATGCCACTACTGTTTTGGCACAAAAAGCTGACTTTGGTCAACAAAAGTCTCTAGTGTAGACTAGGCCTTAGCAGATGTTTAGGAACTTGCTTATCAAGTTTTGTCATTGGCAGCATACAGTACCTGGCTGAACACCTATTAGCTATTCATATCGCCTAGGGTTTGCCAGCTAATATAAATTCTGAAATAATTTGCTTGGTAACCAGAGCAAATATAACCATTTATATCTCCATGCAACTGACATGTTATCACTACTTGACACAAACTAAAGATTTAACACAAAAAAGGATTTCTAGACATCTAAAAGCTTACATGAAAATGTCTGCATTAACCCAGGTCAGTCACATAGGTGATAATCAAGGAGGAGCGTGCTCAAGAATTTTGCAAAATTAATGCAACAAGATAAAATCCATACAAGGCTTGATCTGACACTCCTTACTCAGGTAAAACTCCCAGTGAAATCAATGGCTGGCAAACACTAACTCTGGTCAATCAAATGTCATCTTAATGCCAACAATGTACTAGGGAATGACAGAACTAAAAATTTTGTAAACACCTTCCTCTCCATCTCTCAGTACCACTTGTGTTTTAGGGCTGATTCTGCTCTCAAATTAATGGCAAATCTCTCACTACATTAAATGGGAGCAGGATTAAAACCTGTTGTTTATAAAATCAAGCAGAAGTTATTTTTATGTATGTCATGTACAGCACTGAGTAAATCATGCATGCTCAACAAATAATAATTATGATTAGTTCTTGGGAGACTTTTAGTGAGTAAAAGAGAGCAACATCAGGCCCACAAGGTTTCACAGCCTATTCAATAAATAGAAAGACTTTAATGGGCATTGGATCAGGCTGTTAGTTGACATGGTCTGTATGGCCAGAGTTTCACGTGAAATGTGGACTAATTAATCACATATCA
The DNA here is from genome assembly GCF_026122565.2 of Emydura macquarii macquarii. Taxonomy (NCBI): domain Eukaryota; kingdom Metazoa; phylum Chordata; order Testudines; family Chelidae; genus Emydura; species Emydura macquarii. Next base: position 615,405 of record NW_027131105.1, on the reverse strand, counting down.
TTTTGTACATCTAATATTGCAGATGAATGTAATTGCATAGGCACTGATTCTGACTTCACTGTGTATATCAGAAACTTACTTACTGCAATAAAGAATAAAGGCCTTGATCCTGCAAATGCTTACACATATGCTTATCTTTAAGCATACAAATAGTTCCTTTGAAATCAACTGGACTAATTCTTGTTTCCAGTTAAAGACATGCAAATATTTGCATGATGAAGCCTACTTGATCAGATGTCATAAGTCATAATTTCTCAAAGCATTACAACATGTAAAGGGGATAGACAGAAAAGATAAAATAAACATTTTAAAAGGCAGGAAAGCATAAAATTGACAAAAAACAAGTTAGGTCCCAATCCTGCAGGCACTTAAGCAGGCACTTAATTTTACATATGGGAATAGTTGTACTGGATTCAAATCAGTGCAGGATCAGGACCTTAGAAATTAAAACTAAGAAAGGTTTGATAAAAGACAGGGTCGCCATCCTTGTGTTTTAGTTTATACTGACATGAAGATCTGAAGTTGATTTTTTTTTACTGACACGGTAAACTTTTTACTTTCATCACTAAATATACCATAAACAATACAATAATGTCACAAAAGTGCGTACTCATTCTTGATATTATGTACACAGAAATTTGGAATTATGCAATTGTTTTAGCTGCAGTTAATCGATCAATCAGGTTCTTTGGACGTGTGCGATAATAGAAAACAGGAAATTGATAAAGTCATGATCAGTGTAGTTTTATGATACAAGAAATTATTCTGAACGATGACAATCAGTGTCAAAATACAGAATGTTTCATTTCTACCCAATTTTACTGACATTTTCATTTATTTATGGATTTACTGACAGTGTTAAAATTGTACATTTTTTTACTGACTATCCGAAAATGTACGGACGGTTGGCAACCCTGGTAAAAGACTACATAAACTAGGAAAGTGTGAGACACAACAACCCAGTGGCAGAAAGTGAAGTGGTGATTAAATTTTTTTCTTTCCAATATGGAGAAAGGACCAGGACTGCCAAAATTTTCAGAGAGGCCTACGAAAGGAAAGAGGCGGTACCGTGGAAACAGGAGAGAAGGAAAGAGGCAGAACCACCAAAGAAGAAAAGAGAGAAAAGAAACCACAGCAAAAGGTGAAACTCGAGCTGAAGGACCCACCTCAGGAAAAAATTAATGCTCTGTGGACTGAGAAATTAGAAATCTGTAAACTAACTGGAGAGGGGAAAGTCACGTCCATGGGGAATTACGTACTTCTCAGGTAATTATAAGTGTTTGTATCTCCGTCGGGGTGCAGGGACTGGGCACTACAGCGGCCCCAGCGCTGGGGGGGAGGGTCTGTGGACTGGGCCTAGGCTCCCCGAGCGGCACCCGCCTCTCTCCGTCCCTGCCTGCCTGCCGCGCGCCACCGCCGCCGCCCGCCATTTCGCCGTCAGCCGCTGGGGGCCGCCCGGCTCGCGCGCTTTGCGCGGCAGCCCCCGCAGTATGCAGTGCGCAGGCGCCAGCTCCCAGCTGCTGTCGGCCCAGGCCCCGCGCTGGGCTGGGGCCTGGGGCTCATGGCGCTGCCGGCGCTGGCCGGCTCCGGGGTGCAGTTCCGGAGGATCCTGGCTCACTTCCCCCAGGAGCTCAGCCTGGCCTTCGCCTACGGGTCCGGGGTCTTCCGGCAGGCGGGGCCCAACCCCAGCCAGAGCGCGGTAAGCGGGAATGTGCATCCGGAGGGGCGGGCGGGAGGGACATTGCCCTGGCTGCGGGTTATCACCCCCCCCCCCCAGTGCACCTGGGGGGGCCAGGCGGGACATTGCCCTGGCTATGTGTCATTGCCCCCCTACTGCTACTAGGGTTGCAGCTGGGGAGCAAGAGAGAATAACTTGGAAGATTTACCAACTGTCTGTTCAACATTGTACCAACTCTGTTCAGTCTCCGATTAGCAGGGTAGCTCAGACCAATCCAGAAATAGCAAGCCATGCAGAGTGATTCCTTAAGACCTTTCGGTCTATCTCAAAATGTTACATGTAATATCTAGCGTACCTAGTGTACGTATCGTATGCATTTCTAAACTGTCCCTCTCTAGGATATATGTAAAACGGTTCTGAAAGAGCTAGTCTCTGTTGTATTAGATAACAGGTTTCTTGGGTTTGGATTTCAGTTCAAGCTATTTTTTCATCGCAAATCTTTTGTTGTCAGAAAGAACTGGATACAGGTAAAGTTTGAATTTCTCACCATTCAGGTCTCAAAAAAAAGTCTACTGAGATTGGGGATTTGTAGGCAACTTTCGAAGCACTGAGAACTCAAAATGAAAAATGTATATTATATTCTTATGCAAAGGTTTGTCTTGTATAGAAATGTGTTGGACATGAGTTAATTTGTTTTTTGTTTTTAAAAAAAATCAGTTATGGGTTGGTTATTTCCTGGCTGTGTGTTGGTGTCTTCTATTAATACCGTTGGGCATTAGGTGAAGATCAATCAGTAGACTCTGTAGAGTGGATATTGCTTGTTTCCTAAACTATATGTAACAATATTTTTTTTGTGTTTACTTTGTAGCACAATATGCTGGACTTCGTGTTTGCTGTGGATGATTCTGTGACTTGGCATATGATGAACCTGTTAAAGAATAGGAGTCATTATTCCTTCCTAAAACTTTTTGGGCCAAAGCAAATCAATAATATACAGAGCTGTGGAGCAGGGATTTACTACAATACTTTAGTGCAATGTAATGGTAGGGTAAGTACAATAGGTTGTGACCAATTTGTGTTTATAAAATGTTTATTAGCTTAGGGTGTATCTCTGTTCAGGAAATACAAATTACAGTTTGCATTTATGTTACAGTTAGAAGCTGATCCTTGACTGATATTTAAGAACCTACATAAAAACTTGAGTTCTACATAACATCTTTAATATTCAGTGTCTCAAGCTGTTTTACAAAGTACAGTAATGTGTTAAATACTGGAAAGCAAAACAGGAGACATTATTGTGCTTAACAAAAGCTGACACTGAGGCCTTGTCTACACTACACAGTTTTGTCATCAAAAGGCAGCTTTTGTTGACAAAACAGTGGAGGTGTACACACTGCAGTGCTCCTCCTGTCGATTTAACTCCTCTGCTATGCCAACAAAATAAAACCACCTCAAGGAGAGGCATGGAGTTTTTTACAACATAGTTAGAGCAACACAACATCAGTCTAGACACTACTTTCCTTATGTCACCATAAGTGGCCTCCAGGAGGTATCCCACAGTGCCCAGCGTGACCACTCTTGTCACCATTTTGAACTCCACTGCCCTGCATCCAGCTACACAGGCATGTGCCCCTCCCGTTTCAAAGCCCCGTGAAGTTTTGAAATTGCTCTTCCTGTTTGCTAGGTGTGGAGAGCTCACATACCTACTGTCCAGCTGAGCATGCAGGCTCCATACAGCAAGTGCACTCCTCCCTGGACCACAGGGAAGAAGAGGCTGTGGGTCTGTGGCTGGGTCTGTTGAAGAAATAACTGTAAGGAGGCAGGAGGAGAGAATCACAAGACTTCCCTACCCCATTCCATGTATCTTTTTGGGCCGCAACAGTACCCAAGGCACTCCACCCCTGCAAGAATAAACATAGTGACAGCCGCACATACATAGGACCCTATGAAATCCGTATTAAGGAGAAGTTGGATGGAATCAAAACATTAACGTAGAATCCTGCTCTCCCTAGCACTAGGACTGCAGCAGCAGGCAGGCAGGGCTGGCTGCATGACTAAGCTATTCAAGCTCTTGCGGGTGGGGGAAGGCAGACACTCCTGATCTGCTGTGCTGCATGGGATGAGGGGATTGATGTCAGGGTGTCCCTCTCCCCCTCCAGTGTACTGGTCTCTGCTGAGCTGGGTTGGGAGTACAGGGGTGTGCCTGTCTGTGCACCAGCTTCTGGCTCAGGATTGGTTGCTGCCGGATGCTGTCTGAACACGTGTTCAGGCTGGAGAGTGCTGTGCTTAAGGAGACAGCACGTGGACACATACTTCTCAACGTACACATGCACGCAGTCTTACACACAGTCTTTCTCACATGCGTGCACACAATCCTACCCTCCTTCTCCCTTCCCCCTCCCTTCCCCCCCTCCCACTTCTGTGGATTTCTTGTGTTAGTGTTCAGCAGTATCAGTTTGGTCATATTACCGAGTGCTACTTTAAAAAGTGATTTAAAATGTGTTACATTTCGGGTGCACACAGCAATCATTACGAAGTTAATAGCACGGTGCAAACAATGCCAGGCTCAGCATACTACAGCGACACCCATTACTGTGGCTCAATGTTACAATGCTCTTTCAAGGCCTCCCTCAGCTGAATAGCCCCCAGTTAAGCTCCTCTTATAGCCTCGTGTTCATAACGCACAGCACAATGTTGAACAGCAGTGTAGGACCCAGGCTTTCTGACAGAGATGGCTGGCTTGCAGGTTACCAGGGCAGTTGAAGAGCGGCTGGCAATCTAGTAGGATGCCCATGGAACAATGTAATTGAGAAACCTTCATCATGTGACACTGTACCTGCCCACTTGAGGCATTGCAAACCCTTCCCAAAGCACCCTGCAGGCAGCTGTGTAGTGGGATAGCTACTCATGGTGCACTGCTCTCTGTGTCAATGCAAGAGCTGCTATTATGAATGCGCTCCGCTGACACAAGGAGCATAGTGTGGACATGCAACAATGGGTTAATTACAATGGTAGTTGTACATCGATGTAATTTAAGTTGACTTAACTTTGTAGTGTAGATATAAACTGAGACCATGTCCACACTTGAGAACGTAACAGTGGCACAGCTGTACCAATGCAGCTGCGCTGCTGTAAGATCTCTCGTGTAGCTGCTCTATGCCGACAGGAAAGAGCTCTCCTGTTGACATAATTAACCCCACGCAACAAGCAGCGGTAGCTATATCAGTGGGAGAAGTTACATCAACGCTTCTGTTGATGTAACTTATGTCACTCAGGGTAGTGTTTTTTTCACATCCCTCAGCGACATAAGTTGTACCAACAGAAGTGGTAATATAGACATAGCCTTAGACTCTGTTATTAAAGTAAAGCACTCTCACAATAATAGCTGAACTTATTCCTTTCCTCAGAGATAATACTAAGCACATTACAGCCTTCATTGTGGGAAGGAAAAAAGTATTATCACCATTTTACCAATGGGGAAACTGGGATCTAGATTCTGAGATTGGCCAATTCACAGGGCAGAGTGGATTGTTAGTATTTATATGGACTCCAAAATACAAATATGGGACATGACATCTGTCTTCTTTAACCTCTGATTCCTTCTCACATTAACACTGGGTGTAATTAATAAACATGTTTCAGTAGTATAGTAGTTATTCTACATGCCAAGTCCTACTCCTACATCTGTGTCCAAACAGTTCATGTTGATGTGTGTGTGTTTGTACCTTTCCACCTCCTCAGTGCTGTTTTGAGTCATTCTCAGCTTGTGGTAACAAGAAAATCAAATTCCATCTCTTCACCAAAAGCAGGAAATGGAATGACGGACACAAGAAAACTGCATTTGTAGCCAGTTATGGCTTTGCTAAGGAACTTCAGGCTTGGGGTAGCCAGAGTAAGCATGGTATAAGTGATTAGACATGTACCAAAAAGCCCACCTCTCTGATTTAGAAGTGGAGAGAGAGATTCAGGCCCTCTTTAATGTATTTGATGTGTGTAAGGCACTTGGATGAGTTAAGAACTTTGGGCCTGATCCTGGTCCTCTTGAAGTAAAAGGGGTTTTTGAATTTGACTTCAACGGGAGCAGGAACAGGATCTTTGCTATAAAGACTTCTTTTATGACACCCACCCACTTTTCTTACTTTTTCCTTTAATTTGTGTGGTAATGACTGAGCTTTTGGACAGTCTGTATTCTGTTCATGCATTGTCTGTTAAGAATGTTCTGGAGTGACTTTGACCCTGGTAGTAATAATTGAAATCCTGGGTTGTACACAGCTGCTGTCTGTGTTGCATTATTTAGGCTGCTTTATTTTAACTTTGAGTGGCAGGAAACAAACTCTTCAGAGTGAATTCTTCTAACTATTGAAATTGACCTGCAACTCTTGTAGGATTATATACAGACTACCACAAATAGCAGAAGTTGGTAGAGAATATTCTGCATATACAGTTGGTCCTAAATTTTCCGTTGTTCTATTTTAAGTCTCTTAAAGTTGCAAAACATTAGTTCCTGTTCTGCTGTGTCTCCCTAGCATGCATTCTGATACATCCCAACTATCACACTTGTGCCATGCATGCACTTCTCAAGTCTTTTAAAAATGCTTTCACATGGAGAAATCCTATGGCACTTAGTGGAAAATAACCATTCTATAAAATCCTTAAACAAATCTATCATGTAGGGATACATTTTCTATTAAATTCTTTAGGTTTTTAGAGTAGTTTCTTTGGAACTCTATAGATTTCACCCTTTCTCTATTCACCTCTATAGAGCTTTTCCAATAAACAATGCTATATAATTCAAAAAAGACACTGACCAAAATGTCAGCTTCATACTTCATCAGGGTTTTTTAGGGCTAAGGGAGCAATGGAGGAGAATTGTAAGAATAGTCTGTTCTATATTGAGTCAGCTCACTTTAAAACATACATGCATGATACTTTTACATAAAATAGTTAGACCATGTGTAGTTAAACTAAAATGTTCAAGCAATAATTGAGTTTGAAAAAACTGTTATAAGAAGCAGTTGGAATTACCTTCTTTGGTAGATTAGGATTGCATAAACTCAATTCATGCAGAATGGAATGGTAGAGTTTTTAATTAAATACTTTAAATCTTGGTGAATAACTGCTTTAATTGTGAAGGCTTCATTTTATGATGATACTTCATGGTTAGTAGGCATTGGTTAACACTGACTACTATGGAATTCCATTGGAACTGCCCATTATATCTACATTAGTACTGAAAGAGTTCATCATTAATGTCACTGTTGAATACCAAGAGGATTTCATAATGATCTGCCACTTTGTACAAAGTGTACCAATTAAGCGTATAACCCTTTTAAACACTGGAAAATATGCTTCTTAATAGAACTTTTTTATGAACCCAGCTTTTGACTGAGAGTACATTGAAATTTGAAACCATATTGGCATCAGAATATTTCCATCTCACAAGTATATGGGAGTCATCAGGAAAACAATATAGCTAAAAGAGAATTAAGTGTTGACATAATTGTTTTGCAGCAATTTGAGTCACCATTTTATTGGCACTAATTTTTATAATCTACTATTCTGAAATTTATCCCTCAGTTTTCTTAAGGGTCAGGTCCATCTGAAGTAGGTTTATTTTGTGCGTGTGTGTGTGTATTTAATTTTGCTTCAGAGTTATTGATTCTAGAGTTAATTTGTTTTCATTTTGATTCTAGAAAGGACATGTTAGCAACATATTGTCTATCTTCTCAGTCTACATGGTCTAGAAAGGATTGCAAATAAATAGGAATGTCTTTCCCTGAGACCAAACAAGATGTAAGCAGGCTGAGTTACTTGGGAGGGAGGGGTCTATGTTTTGAAGAAAAAGCTTTCAGCCAATTTCTGTTTGCCTTTAGAGTTTTGATGGGTTTTCCCATTCTATGTAAAGCTGCCACCAGTAGGTTCTGTGGGAAGAGGGTGAATTGAGTAGTTTGAATATGCAGCTTCTCTGGTAGACAGTCCGGTCCTGTCAGAACTTATTTTCATCTAACATTCGTACTTGCTTCTACTGCTCCCCCAGCCTGCAGGAGACAGTAACTTTCAGTAAGTCACTTATCCTTGGACCTCAGTTTCCCTGTCTGTGAATGGAAATAGTCACAAGGATGTTGTGCGAATTAATTGGTTAATGTTTGACAATGCTTTGAACAAGTAAGGGAATCCATATTATCTCTTCTTTCTTCCAATATATTCTCACTGTCCCTGCTATCCACTAGTGTTTTGTTTTCCAGTGGGATTATCTGCTCTTATGAAGGAGCCTTCCCCTCCCTCCCTTCTTGGTGCATATGTCTTTGCTAACTTGCTGAAGAGGTTTAACATTGATGGTAGAAATCAAACTACACTCCTTCAAGAGTTGTGAGATGTTTAGCATAAGCCTTCATTTGGAATTATTGTACCGGCTTCAGAGTTCAGAGCCCAATTTATTAAAAATTGAGTAGTGGTATATTACCTGTTTTTATCCCCTAAACTTCTGTATCTGGTATCTTGGAATGGTGGTAAATTCCTTTGAGGCTTGGAATCCATTTCGTGTGCTTTTAGAATGAATGAGCTTAACAGAGGCCTTTCCCTAGCCCACTCTATAAAAGCAATTCTTCTATCTATATTAGCAAGTTATTAGGAAGTCCTATAGTGCCATGGTGTCTAGGAAGTGAAGAATAAGAATGGTAGTAACTATTGGATGTGTAGTAGTTGGTTATGCTAGATATGCATCATCTAACTTCTGTGTGAAAACACACAAATATGCAAAGCATTGAGAAATAAAATAGCTTAAAACCTTTTGAACAAAGTAACGCAGCATCTTAGAAGATAGCAACCTTTACATCCTGTTCTCATTTATTCCAACATTATTTATATTACAATGGGAGAAGCAGCTTTAACTGACACGTTGACATAAACCCCAGAAGTCCCCAAACTCTCACTGTGAGACTCCCTTCAGTGCAATTGAACTGGGGTTAGCGCTGATGGGAATCTTTATAAAATTTGCTGGGGGTAAACAAGAGGCTTTTATTCCTAGATTATAAAGCCAAAAGGGACCACTGTCGTAATCTAGTCTGACCTGTATAAAACAGGCCATAGGTCTTCCCTGAATTAATTCCTCTTTGAGCTAGAGTGTGTATGATAAAAACAAGCACTACTGATTTAAAGATTGCCAGTGATGGAGAATTCTCCACAACCCTAGGTAAGTTGTTCTAATTGTCAGTTCCCTTTACTGTTAAAAATTTGCACTTTGTTTCCAGTCTAAATTTTATGTCTGTGTCAGAGGGTTGCTTTTTATTGACTATCTACAGTTGGTAACAACATTGGAGTATTTCTAGTTGGCAGCCAACAGATCTATGTGCTCAAACAGCAGAGGCCTTTAGCCTTGAGCTGAAGAACCAGCATATCCAGTCTTGGTTCTGCAGGTTTGTGCTGTATTAAGATAACATCAAATCCCATTAGAAGACTCACTTTGATTTCCTCTTTTAACTTTAAAAGGATAAATCACCAGGCTTTTCCATAGTTCTAGGCTTCCTTGCAATCAAAATGTTTGCTGAAAACATTGTTTAAAATGAGTAAGGGCTTATTGAGATTAGTAACAAAATTAGTTCTCTTCAGATGTTTTTTATGTTTGTCCCTTTATCTGCCCCGTAAACTCATATCTTCAATGTTGTGGCAAGGAAGCAGGTTTTCCTCACTACACTATGCTTCCCATCCAGCAAGTCTAGCGTGAACAGTGCAGCTTGCCTCACCCCCTTGGGCTTGGTGTACCACCATCCTTCCAGGTGCTCTTTGTAGGTATGGGAACTGTGTCCCTAATTCTGCCGTTGCCTGTCAGGAACAACTTGGTCCTATGTAGGCATTGTAAGCTTTATTGTCTTACCATTTATTTTGTCGCTTGGGTTGTATAAATGTGGCAGGTATTGAAACTTCAGTGTTGTCACTTGGCAATCTTAATGATTGTTTTTTAATGAAGTGTTTTGTTTCTAGAATATACAAATATCTGTGTTTATATATAAGTCTAACTTACTGTTTGATAGTTTTGGGAGAGTGCGAGTTTCAGCTGGATTCCCCATTTTAACCATAGGGAGTACCTTGCATTTGGTAGAGTCCTTTAAAATGAAAGAAATCATAGGACCCCTGTATGTGAACCTGAAATTGCAGGTGCATACAGCAATAAATGGGACTGGATTGCTTTCATTTTTTGCTGCTAATGTTCTAATAGCAACGTCCATTGAAGAATCTCAGAGTACTTTAGAAACACTAGTAAATTATGACTCTTCCTTTGAAGTGAACATAGTTCTCATATTACAAAGGTGGGCATGGAATTCACATTTCCTGACTTCCCAGTCTTATGCTGTAACCGCTGTCTTTCTTTCCACTGTCCTAAGGAAAGAGTGGTTGGCTAAAAATGAAAGCATTTAAGCAAGACTTAAAATAAATCAGTTGGATAGAATTTTTATTAGATTGATCATTATCAGAGAAATTACTGCTGAAATAAAAGGCACTTTGTAATAACCAATTTATTTGCATTGCAGCAGCAACTAGAGACCCCCTTCTGGGTTGAGGTCTCGTTGGGCTAGGTGCTGTACACACATGTAATGAAAGAATAAAGTGAGTTATTTGCAAAATCACAGAATAAATGGCATGTTTAAGTATGACGGTGTGCGTCCCCATGTTGGCTGAGCAATGTACCTCAACCATGATTTGGAGAGGCTGTCTTAGTGGGAGAGAGTAGTGTGATGTCCATGACCATTCATTGCTTTGTCAGGAGTGTATGTGGCTAGGAAGGATCCACTGGAAAGACAACGTCATACATGTTAGATGCCTTGGAAGATACAGATGTAACAAGGGTTTCCACCGCTCGTTGAATGTATTCCTGGAGGCTTCATCACATAACAGTCTTTAATTAAAGGTTAATCTTTCGTTCCTGGAGTCTTCAGGATAGTCCTGGAGGGTTGGCAACTGTTAGTGTGATATTTTCATTTAGTTCTCTAACCAGTAAACCTATAATATTTGTGTTTACATTTCTATGAATTGACTTTTTTTTACCAGACATATTTTTACCTAATGCAGCCAGTGTGTAACAAGCAATTGTGTGAGATCCCCTATTTGGCTTTTTCAGGTGATAAAATATGGCGTAATTGGCACCGATGCCCTGATTGAAGATCTGCTTCACTGGAAAACTCTCTATGTTTCTGGACGTCTGCAAAAGCCGGTAACTATCTTACTCTGTTCAGCTGGCTTGTGTCTTTGAAAAACAGGGAACTACAAGGATGGAAGAGGATCAGATGCTGCAAAAAGTAGTGCTGATTATTTCAATTGGTCACACTCTTTGAGCCAGTACTGAACAAATGTTCCTGGAGGTCCAGTCTTTTGGATAGGGAGTAAAATAGAGTATCTAGTGTCCTACGTCATTTCACCTAAAACTAAGGATGGTGTTGTCTAGATTATGTTTTGAGTAACTGAATTCTACTTACCTATAATCCCACTGCAGTTAGGTATGGTATTCCTAATCTGAACTGTTATGTAGGATTGTATGCTGTTAAATAGCTATCACATTCCTACCCTAGGACTGATGCATTTCAGGAGTAGCTGAAATTATTTAGTTAAAAAAACTTGTAGTGCTTTGGTATCTTTCAGAATAAAAGCTGCTTTGCTACACAGCTATTATCTAGTTCATTGTCTTACTATCATACCTTTGTTCAGTGACATAGATTGTGATGCATCAGAGAAGCTTGGATAGTCTGTCTCCAGGTCAGTGTCATGAAAAGTTTGATACTCACTTTTAAATGACTTTTTAATGATACACTTTTAAATAAAGCTTCAAATATGCTTTCAAACCTCTAGATGGCAGCAGATATAAGTTAAATGGTAGAAAACTTGTAATAAAATATAAGGAGCTGATTATAGTATTAATACAAAAAATCAGTTTTAAGATAGCAATTCAAAAGGGAATATTTCAGCTCTGTTGCTGAATTCTTCCTTTTCTTTTTGCTTAAATTACTAAAGTGAGGTAAGGAATCTATTCCATGTAACGTTCTAGAATATATAGTTAAGCATAGTCTGAATCTCCAGACACATAATACATTGGGGAAAAAAATCTGAAAGGAGAGCTCTGAATTTCAAAGTAACTTCAACTATCTAAAGACCAAGATTATGTTCATTTTGACTTATTTTTGCTACAGTTCTTGAGATATTCTGCCTTTTTATCATGTGCAAGTCCCACCTTCTGCATCCCCTCTTGACTTCAGTGGGAGTTGTGTGCTCATAATGGAAGGCAGAATTGTATTAATTTAGATGGAATGTAGAGTCCCGAAAAGTCAAAGGTGTTCGCATGAACCTAGCCCTATCCAACATTAAACTATTTTAAAACAAGGTTCAGGGTTTGATATACAGTGACCTCAGCCTGCTTAGTACCGTGGCAAACACACCATTAAACGTCCTTTTTAACCTTTTTATTGAAGGTAAAGAAAGAAAAACTGTTAACAATATTTGAAATATAAAGTATTAAGTAAAGCTTTCATTTTAACAACATCTCTTGTTCCCTTTTCCTTTAGCAGAAGAGAATTTTTTGGAAAGAAATCCCCGTTTTTTGACAGTCTTTTTAGGTAATATTAAAAATGGTAATAACTGTTATTTTGTGGGGGAAGAGAAGAAGGTAGTTGAGATGGGTTAGAGCTGTTGCTGCTGCTGCTGCTGTTAAAATATTTTCTGGGAGCCAAAACCAGACAAATGCACTCAAGAGGGGAGAGAAAAGATGGAAAATGTAGCCTCTGTCTCTGGTGTTGACTCTCATTTGCAGAATGACTCTCGCTGCTGGAAAAAACACAGGCATAGCACATGGTCTTGTCAGCTACTCCAAGATGCGGCAAACTTGTACCAATGTTGGGCTGTTTAAGGCATTGCTTTTAGCTGCTTCCTTCTGGTCACAGGTGTATAGCAGTGTTGCAAGCTATACAGTCATGGCTGGTTTAGCCAGACTCTTATTAAACAGACAGCAAAAGGAGAGAAATAGGAAAGAGCTAAAAATAAAGTGGGGAAGGAAAAGAACATATAGCGGTGTAGGGTGTGAAAGCCTCACCTCCTGGGTAGTGGTTGGAATTCAGCTGGAGCCAGCAGAGCTGGAGATGGTCAGCTGAGTCCTCTCTTGGCCCAGTCTGCTCAGGACATGTCCTAAGACCAGGATAATGAAGGCACAATATTGTTACACTGGATCCTAGGATCCCAGGAGATGGTGGGGGTGGCAGCCATAATAATGAAGTTCATTCCTTCCCCCTCTTTCAGTCAGCCATCGTTACGGTAGCCAGCTTTCCCCTCACACAAGTCTCTTTTTGAGGACCCACAATGGGAGTGATGGTCAGAATAGCCCAGCCCTTCATTATTTTGTCCACCAATTAGGCCTAATTTCAGACACATTAATTTTGGTTCACTGATTTCTATCTAGTCCCACATGTCTCTTGTTTACCAAGCATGTTCTTAACACAGTCCTTGAGTTGTATCAGTAGGCCTCTTTGTTTGGACTAATTCCATCTTTTTGTCTCCCTTTTGTAACTTCTCCTGTTACCATTTGTTGTTATAGGTTTGTGTGACATTTTGGGAACTTTCACTCTTTTGAACTTGCAATTAGGATAAATTTGTACCCTCAATCATCACAATGGAGTTAGACACTTGATGTTTAGGCCCTTCCATGAGAAATAGTCTTTCAAGCATATGTGCTTTATACGTGGAAGAAGTTATTGGTGCAAATCCTTCCCAATAAGCTGATCGGAGTTCTAGCTGAGTCAGGCTTCAGGGTTTGGTCTATTGCTCATGTTTGAGCTATGCTCATTGAAGCCTTAAGCCATCTTTCCTTTCCGTACCCATCCATGTCTAGAATTAAAATCTGCAAGGTTATTTGTTACTTAATAGGAATGAGGAATTTTGTACAATGTTACTTAGAGAAGTTATGAGCAAAAACCTTTGATCAAACTCTTTGTAGGCTTCAAATTTGAGGTTGTTCTTGTTGATCAGTTTCACTTCTGCTCTTGATTGCTTGATACAAACTTTTCAAAATGACTGTAGTGAAATTTTGATTTATTTGTAAACATGTACAATAAGGCCCCTCTTTTTACTTCTAAATTTGTTGTTAACAGTAACCTGTCTAATCCACCATGGATTGTTTACGTTACAAGATCAGCATTGGATGCGGAGTAGTGTGTCAAAAGCAAGTTCTCTGGACACATGGCTGGTGGCATATTAATCTTGATTTACAATAGTTATATGGACTTCCCCATCCCCTCTCTTGTAGAGCGGGAATCTTATAAAAAAAACCCAAACATATTTTTAGTGTTGTGCTATAAGTATGTTGCTTGTACTGATTCAGAACTTACCCAGCCGTTTCACAAGTACGCATCTATGCTCAGAAACATTTGCTATGGCTTGAACCTTTTTTGGTTTGACTTTTGCTACAAGTATTTTTTTCTTACAAATAATAAGTTGCCTTGACTGAATATTCTTACCGTAGTGTTAATTATATCCATGAAGTTCAAATAAGGACATCTCCAATAGAGTACAAATGGCTATTTAGAAATGCTGACTCTCTTTCCCAGGCCTCTTTGGCTATGTCTCAAGAGTCTATTGGCTTTTCGTTCTGAACACAACATATAGTGTTGCTTAGCCAAGTTCCCATTTAGCCTTATGTTGAAGAAACAGATAAACACAATAGTAGCTTCTTCCTAACTGGCTTGTTTTCCTTAAGTTTAATTTAAACAAAAATTTCCAGTGATACCTAACTAGATAATGTTACTTAGAACTAGTGGCATTTCAGTTAATTTTCTGAGATGGATTGAAAAAAAGCTTCATTAAGTATTATTCTAACATTGGTCATTTCCATGTTATTTGTGTATATATACTGCAATGTGCTTGTACAAAGAGAAAACTCCCAGTAACAAGAAATCATCATGACTCATAGATTTAACAATCACTATTTCTGTAGAAATGCATACTGCTTTGATCTTTCTAATATTAGCTTCATGTTCATAATGATGTTTAAATTTCCATTTGAAGCTGTAGTGTTTTTTTTGTTTATTTCATTATAGTCTTTCCTTGTATTAGGTCTTGAACAACTTGTACAAATAACTTAGAGGTATGTGATATTAGACTGATGGTTCTGTATTCTTTACAGTCCTGATCATAGTTCTTTTTTAGGATTACACTACACAATAAGGTTGTAAAGTCTTTTGGCAATTCACCTGTCTCAAACATATTCTTCATTACCTCTGACAGGCTTTTTAAGCCTTCATCCTCTATATTTTTAACAATTCAGCCAGTACTCTATCCCAACCAAATGCTTTCCTATTTGGAAGGTTCTTCATTGCTGTCATGACTTCTTCATCCATTATTAACAGGTTTACTTGGTTAATCTGTGGTTGAGGATCATCATTAGACCTCAAAAGAGGAACAAGACAACTTTGTGTAATGTCAACATTTTTACTGAGTGTTAAATTAATTGAAAAAACAAAAGAAGATATTAAGATGTATGGAAAATGGGTGAATAACATTCACTATGTAGATGACACAGTGCTGTTGGCTGATTGAGAAGAAGGTCTGATGAGCAAAGAATGTATAGAGTTGAACACGGACAAGATAAAAGCTGTAATGGTGTGCAAGGATAGTGGAAAAACATGCAAGATTCCAGTAAACAGTGCATAGCAGTACAGTAACTGAGAAATTATTGCTGCTTAAGGATCATCATTACAGAAGATCAGATACCAAAGTCAGCACCAGAATAGCAAGAGCAAAAGAGACATTCTGGAAGAATAAACATCAAATGAAAAGGAACATAAATCTGAAAATTAAATTCTGACCCTAAAAAACTTATATTTGGTGTGTGGAAAATCATGGTTGTGAAACATAGGCATTGAAACAATAGATAATAAAGGGATTACAAATCTTCAAATTATGATGGTATAGAAGAGTTCTAAAAACATTATGGATAGACTGTGAATCCAACAAAAAAGCATTGGGGATGACTGGAACTTAACAAATGCTAGATCTTATGAAAAGAAAGATTTGATTTGCAGGGTATGTTGTAAGGGATGTTTGATTTATGCTTATAGACACTGGAAAGGCAGGTTGATGGCAGAACACGATGCAGAAAAAGATCTTGAATAGGCGACATGACATCCTGGGTGTATCAGAAGGGCTATTCATCCACGAATAGATTAGTAGAGGATCATACGGAATGGGCTACCATGGTTGCACACTTCCAGTGATGGAGTTGATACATAAGAAGAAATAATGCCTGGGGCCATCCATTGAACGAGGAGAAAACAAAACATTGAATAGCTGCTCATTAAGTGAGCATTTTCCATTCTGTGCAATGAATGAGGCAGGAGTCCTGTGGAAAACATAATATGCATGTCATGGCATACATGGAAGGGAGCCTATTTTCAGGTTGCACAGTCAACCTTAATTTTGTATTTCCTTACTTTTGAGCACTTGACTTTGCAACCTTAATGATTTGTTAACCTAGTCTTTTGTTTGCAGTAGACCTAATTTTCAGCTCCTTAGGGTTCTGGAAGGTGAAAGGATAATTTAATATGTATTTGTGTTACTGTAGAACCTAGGAGCCCTAGACTATCCCTGAATTAACCTCTCAATGTATCTGCTTCTCTTCACATGAAAAATTCAGATGAGGTTACCTGAAATTCTTTAACTTTGTCTTGAAACTTAATATGAGATGCTCATGTGAAACAATCTCATTCTCTGCCCATTACTTAAGAAAGCTCTGGTGACTCTTAATTTTTTGTGATCAGTCTCTTGCCGCAGCCCAGGCCAATATTCCAATGCATTTTTAAAGATTTGTTGTTCCATGCATTGATGAGCAAAGTGTGTGTATGTATTTCTGAGTGGGTCAGTATGAGTTCATAGTATTTCCATAGAACTTGATTAAAAATTTCTAATATTAGGGCATTGCCAATAAGTCAGTTTATCCCCTTGACTAGTCCATGTTGTTTGGTGGATCACATTTGAACAAGTCTGCAGATGCTCAATAAATTTGTTCTATGCTTTCACCTTCATTTTTGGCTCACCAGCAGATTTTACAGTGTAGTCTCACTTCATCATTGTCTTCTTAGTTAAGTCAATGTTAATGCTAGGAAAAATACAGTGGTTTGTGGGAGAGAGAGAATCTCCTAAACAGTGTTTCTCAAACTTTTTGATACCAGGGATCAGTTTGCTGCCTTCCTACAGTGTCAGGGAGATCTCATGGACTGGTGCCAGTCCACGGGACCGGTCATTGAGAAACATTGCCCTAAAATACTAGCTTGTAAAACCAATATCTCTAAAATATAAAGCACAGTAAATAAAAAACATTTGTCTTAAAGTACTGTGAATCAGTTTACTCTCAAAACAATTGTCTAGTTTTTAAATCACACTTTAAATGCAGGGGAAAATAAGAAAATCATATACTGTCACATTTGCCATGGTATATTGGTAAAGCCCTCCAAATCCAGATACCCGCTTTATATCCACAACCAATTTTTGTGGATTGTGGATCGGATGCAGAGGGTACGGAGGTCATGGGTTCCAGGACTTTCCAGGACCCCTGTGACTTCTGAGGCAGGGCTGGAGCAGCTGTCAACCCCAGGGCCACTGCCACACAATAGCTGTTTGGCCACAGCCTGGGCGGAACAGCTGATCATTCCGGTGGGTGGGGGGACGGGGTGGCTGGCTGCCAAACAGCTGATTGGTGGCCCGGGGGCTGCTGCTGACGGTACAGATGTGGATAGAGATAAAATACGGATTGCGGGTTGGATACAAGTTTATTCTGGTGAATGTGGATCCACATTTTTGTATCCTCGCAGGGGTCTATATATCAGGTCTTAGTTCTGATTTCAACCCTGTTTTAAAATTAAATTCCAGACGTGGTAATCTGTCAGATCTTTCTTTGTCCATGTCCTATCCACATGGAGCATTAAATATTATAACTAAATGATTGTTAGTTTCATTACAGAATCTGATTTTGCCTCGTCATTTTCATTCTTAAATTATATGAAAATTCTATTAGAAACAGGTGATTAGGATGGAGGACGCCTTGGATTTCTTTGTACCATATTTGGACCAAATGTTCTAAGGATAGCACAGTGCCTGTGCTTGCAAAAATGCACAGTAAACCCATCGCATCTACTAACTTTTTTTTGAGCAAACCAGAGTTATGGCAAATAAGCACATAAATGCTTAGTTGCTAAATTGCACACTCCAACTACAGGTTTTTTTGGGCACTAGGTGGGATTTTCAAAAGCACCTAACTGACTTGGTCACACAAGCCCATTAACTTTCAGTAGGACTTGTATCCATAGTCATCCACTGCAAACATGCGTGTAGCTTTGCAGGAGCACTCCTGCTTGTTAGAAAATCTGTGTCTTATAACCAGAGTAATGCAGCACTGCCTAACAGAAACAACAGGAGGGTTTACAAAGGACAAGTACCCACAGTAGGAAAGTATTCTTTGGGGAATAGCCTTCTTCTGAAGGAGCAGTTTATTCTCCTGTAGCCCAAATTAGCTTTATGACAAAGTTCTGTAGTAAGATTTGTTTTATCCTGCTAGCAACTAGCCGCCTAAGTCATCCAATATGTGCATTTTCTATCCAGGGTTGTTAGGGTCTATAATTAAGTCAAATCAGTTGAAATCACACTGCTTTGCTTCCTAAGAGCAAACTTCTCTCACGCCTGGTCTACACTGCTGCTGGTGGTTAATGGGAGATACGCAAGCTACATATTGTAGCTTGCGTATCTCCCGTCTACTTACTTACGTTGCTGTCCCACGGTGTCTTCACTGCGCTGTGTTGACGGGAGACGCCCTCCTATTGAAGCAGCCTTACTCCTTTCAGGGAGGTGGATTAATGGTGTCGACCGGAGAGCACTTCTGGGATCGACTGAGCGGGTCTCCACGGTCTACTCAGTTAATCCTGCTGCATTGCTCCGCAAGGAACTGGCAACGTAGACATACCCTCAGAGATGTATAGACATACTCGACTTCAGTGTTGCACTCTGCTTGCATATGTGACTCTCCCATTAGTCTCTATCTGATGACACAAGTAGGAGCCCCACTCATGAGCAGGGTAGGGAAGCAGAATTATGCTGTGTCTAAGAGGAGAACTCATTTGTGTACGGGTCTACTTCATGTATTTCCTAACCTGGCATATGGTAAATGAGCAAAGAGGCAGCAAGGCTGCCTGTAAAGAATTAAGGAAGGATGAGTTTTCTGGTGGCAAGAGAGAGAATTCCACTCATCATATTATTCACTCCTTCCTTCTCTCTCGCATTAGTCTGTTGGGTGTTCTTTCACTTCTTTTTCCTGTTTCCTCATCAGATGTGTACTTTCTTTTTGACACTCACTCAGAATTGCTATTTTGATTAACTCCAGGATTTGTGTCAAAGTGGGAGGCAAAGAGCCCTGCAGAAAGAAGAGAAGAGCTACTAGCTTTCACTCATTATAGTCTTGTAACTGTAGGCTATTAGTACTGAAAAGGGCACATCTACATAGAAAATGGACACGCTCTAGGCTTAGTTCATTACATCATAATGATGTGAATAATTTTACATAAATGTCATTTATTTTTACACATTGGATTGAGTAATAATTCTAGGTCTGTCTTCAGTGATGCTTTCTTGATGAAATCTTTCTTCCAAATACTCTGATTTTTGTTTTTCAGGTGAAAATACTGACCCAGAATGAAAATGGCAAGCTGCAAGCTGCCCTGGTTAGCAATCTGAAGAGTGCAGTCACAGCAGCCTTTCTCATGTTGCCAGAAAGTTTCTCGGAAGAAGACCTCTATATGCAGATTGCAGGACTCTCGTACTCTGGTTAGTATATGTGTTTAAATTTTCTGTTGAGAATAAAGCCTTTGTTTGGTAGGACGTCATAATTTGCAGTTGGAGCTGTAATACTGCACATACAATACCACGAATAATAGGAAGTCAAATATATGGTAAGCTCCAGAATAGAAATGGATCAGTGAGGCAGTGATGATTCATACATTTGTTGAGCTAAGGAGGGATGTGTAAGGCCTGATCCTGCACTTGAATTCAGTGTGAGTTTTGCTATCAGTTTCAGCTGGAACAAAGTCACGATGTGCTGCATTGTGCCAACAATATTTCATGCTCTAGTAACTTCATGAGAGCTTGGTTCCAAAGGAGATATTAGGATAGGTAAAACTAAGTGATAGCTACTCTGTTTCAGGAGACATTGAAAACACACTTGAGAATTTAGATTATATCCATAGATAATAAAGGCATGAGCTTTTTCTTATGTTATTGTGGGTTACCTCAGCATGTTTTTGTTTTTTGTTTTTTGCAAAGACTTGAAAATACCTGGTGCCCTTCTCCACTGTGTAAGGTCAATCTAGTCAGTATCCTGACAGATGCTAAAGAGATTTATTGCTCATTAAATATTGTGTTTTGTGATCAAATTCTGCAACTTATTTTTATTAAAAGCTTTTTCTAAAGATGTTGTTGTTTTAATTATGGAAATCCTGTCCAAGTTCGCAGTCATCAGTTTTTAAAGCAATCCATCTTCATGTAATTTTATGTTCCTTCTTGTAATCTTCTAATATATTGGAAGAATGGAATAGAGAAGAGTTTATTTATAATACAAGTGTTCATTTTGAAAGACTTCAAAGCACTCCACAAGTTATATATAAATCACTTCACCCACTACTGAAATGCAGCGACCTCTGGGGTGAAAAGTGTCATGTATCCAACCACCACAAAGTAAAAAAAGGATACTGTATCTAAATGAAGTGGTAACGGGTTATTTAGCAAGGCACACTTACTAGTAGGTTACATAATCACCCCCGTTGGAATCTGACTGAGATTTCTCTGAAAAGTGCCGTGGGATTTACAATGACCACAAGTGGTCAGAATAATTCTTCACTATCATAAGTAATGATGCAGTTAATACAAAAGTGGGAGATCAGTTATTTGACAATAAAATGTTGGAAGTGGCTTTACTGCCTGAATAAAGTTGAAGTGATAAAATTCCAAATTTGGGGTGTTTGAGAAAATAAATGCTTGTTGGTGAGGTGTTTATGGACCGCATTTGCTTTGTTGTTATAGTATTAAATCTTGACTATTTTCACAATCCCAGTAGATAAAACTTCTTTTATATATTTCCCGCTCAATCCCTTTTGAGGCAACAAGTATCGTATGTGGTGTATTTGACACTTATTTTTGTATTTCTTTACCAAATGAAATTGTTCAAAGGCTTTATGGAGTTACTTTTTAAACCACTGAAACACACTATATCTTGGGCAGACAGTGATTATAAGTTCTGTTGTGCTTGGCAGTACTGAGCTTCGTTTTGCTCTCAGCTAGAGCCATTTACTTGGACTATTTCTTTGGAGGCTGTGGGAGAACAGGCACAGTATCCATTAAATGAAATAATAAAACTAAATTGCTGCCTTGCATATTTAGCTCTTCAATGTGGGGAAACAAAAATTGATTCAAGATTTTGTTGCTCTTCACATAATGGTATTAGCTGTGCATTAATTCAGATCAGAGTGAACTCTGTCTCCTGCATGGTTGTTTTGGAGACTGAGTGCAGTATCTAGGATTATGAGGCTCTGTTCCCATTTGGGCCCTCTAGGCACTTCCAGATTACAAGTAATGTCACTCTTGCAGTAGAAAGAACTAAAGAGTGGTGTGTAGTGCTTAATAGAAGAGTCTCATCAGTGAAAAAGAGCAGTTGGGGTGAGGGGATAGGGCAAATGTTTAATCAGAGCGGTAGAGCATATATATTAGTGGTTATGATCACAAAGGCATGAAATGCTGCCTAAGGTGTAGAAGAAAAGCTACCATGACTATGATATAATACTTACTGGCATCTTCATTTCTGAGAGAAGAATAGAGGTAAAAAAAGGTAGCTGAAAGATGAGGCAGTATGCAGGGTTGGGAGTAGGGGCAAAAGTAGTGAGAGGACTGGGGTGTGAGGGCCAGAGGGGACGCATGGTCAGCAGGCATGTTGAGCAGCAGGGCCGGCCAAGAGCGAAGCCTGGAGCTTTGCACATCAGGAATGTAGCAGAAGAAAATTTTATCCTGCTGTAAATGGATGAGGGGGAGGAGAAGAGACATTACGGATGTGGTGATTAGGAGCAACAAGAAGTGGGGGAAGGAACTGCAAATCTGGCAATTGGTGCATTGAAATCCATTGGTCGGATTAAGAACAACATTGATTGGATATCCTGTATTTATTGAAAAAGGAAATTGTGGGCATGGTGGTAGAAGAAATGAATAAAATGTAAATTACAGATACTAAAATACAGATGATCTAATATTCAGTCTGGTTGCCTTGAGTCTGTGATGTGTTAAGAAGCGACATTACGAAGCATTTCATACTTAGAGAAATGTGACATTTGTCATGTGACTAGCTGGTACTGCTGCTAACTATGGTTGAAATTCAGCCCTCAGGTACGTGCATGCACTTGCCATTGACTTTGGTGCAAAGCAGTCTCTCTCTACTTGTGGTACTTTTAAGGTATTTAACTCAGGATCTAAAGCACCATCGCTACTCAATGTAACTTTACACTTGGTTGTCTGTTAAGACTGTTGTATGAGTGCTAAGAACTTCAGTTGTTAAAGATGTGTGCTTTTGAACCACCTTAGAGACATGGGGTTGATTGAGGCTATGTATACACTGATGGCGGCAAATTCGCCGCCATCAGATCGATCTTTCTGGATCGATCGAGTGATGACCTGCTCAATCGATCTAGAAGTTGACGCACTAAAACCACCCCCTCAAATGGTGTAGTGAAGATGCTGTGCACAATGGAAGTTAAGAAGTTGACGGGAGTTACGCAAGCTACACATAGCATAACTCCTGTCGTCTGCCACTGAATTTTCAGGTAAGTATAGACCTGGCCTGAGTGACATGTTTTTGGTTTTTTTAAGTAAAAATGTCAGCACAGTGGGCTAGTGGAAGCACAGTATGGTGTGACCCAGGTGCCATCTGTGGGCTATTCTTGAGCTGGCAGTTGTCTGGAAAGTACTTCATTATTAGAAGACACTCCTCATTGAGGAGTGCATGTGGCTTCAGAATAATTAGAGCATAAAGAGCTTCAGATGGCTGGTATCTAATTTATGCCATATTAATTCCCCGTGTGTTCCATTGCTTTGTGTTCTCCATTCCTCATGTTGTCTGTTGACTATTTTTCTTTCTTTGATTTAGGTGATTTCAGAATGATAATTGGAGAAGACAGGTCAAAGGTGTCAAACATAGTAAAACCGAATATGCCCCATTTTCAGAAGCTCTACAGTAACATATTACAGGCATGCCCTCAAGTGGTATATAAACACCAGCTGGGTATGCTTGAGGTAAATGGTTTACATTGTATGTTTTAAACCCACAAGTAGAATTGCTTTATTACTTAGACAGAAAGCAGGAATTACACAATGCACTAATGTGAATTTCTCTTGTTTTTCTTTATTATTTGAGAAAAAGTAGCACAATAAATATAATTCCAGCAATTAACAAACTTGGCATGAATACCAATCTATAAGAACAAGGTTTAGCTCTCATGCACAGTAAACTGCTGTTGAGCCTATCATTGGGTATTGCTGCTTGAATGAGGGAGTCTTGGCAAGGGGATGGGAGGAGGCTGGTTTAAAATGGGACTTGATGCCTGCCATTCAGAAGTAGCAGATTATGGACTGCAATGGTTGAAAACAGGTGGTTTGGAAGAAAGAATTGGGCAATAACTCACTTGTAGATATTACTATCTGTAATCACATTAGCCTAGGTTTGAGTGACTCCAAAGAAGTTTGAGTTGTAGCCACACAGTTCAGTGGACCAAACCAAACCGAGTCCTGGCATCATCCCAACATAGCCCATACTCCAGGATTCACATAGCCTGAGAAGCACCTGGAGGAAGTGGATAACCAGGAATAAATCTTTGGCTTGGAAAGTGCATTGTCAGAGCAGAAAGTACCGGATGAAAATGCTGGCCCTATTAAACTACCCCTCATTTCATGTTGCAGGTGATTGTGGGTTTGCATCGCATCACTGGGGTGTGATGTCCTGTCTAATCTGTTCACTCAGCCCTATGCACATTCTAAAGATTGGTGAAATATATCAATCAAAACCATAAATTGCAGACCAGTAACTGTTACATCCTTTCAGTTCATGCACTGAGGAACTTTGCAATGGAATAAATATTTGAAGTGAACTTTGAAATTAATGAATAGTGATAGTTAATTTCTCCAAGAACATCTGTCTGGCTAGATTAATATTACTTATTATGTTAATGCCAAAATAGATACTATACAAAATAATTTAAGAACTAAGTAAGATAATACAGATATATTTCAATATTAAGGCTAAGACAAATTGGGTGACAAGTCTGTTTGGATTTGCATGGGAGACACTAATTTTTAAAGCTATTGATTAAAAGCTATCATTTTGTTGTTGTTTTGCTTTTTCCCAGTTCTGTAATCTAATTTATTTAATTATTTAAACCTTGATTATTGTATAATACTTTTATTCCCCAATGTGAGGGGGACAACTCAAGTCAGGTACACTTTTAACCATATCACAAAAATCAGAATAAGTATCTTTAAAAGTATAGATGAAAGTTTTTCTAAAAAGAGTCCTTATTAATAGTTGAAGGGAGGTGCTAGTTTTCATATACATATTTTGTGCCTTTCTCTGTGACTTACATTGTTGCCAGATTTGGAAAGCATGTATTACTTTACTTTGTGGAGCTTTTCTATGTTCCTGCTTACAGTGAAGTCAGCAGCAAAATTCACATTGATTTCAATGGAAACAGGAATAAGTTCCTACTAAGAAAACTGAACTCATAGTTTATTAAAGAAAAAATGTTCTAAGAAAAGAAAATATTTGCTGACTTCAACTGAAGACTAAAGATGAAAGTTAGTTGCTTTAAAGAATGGAATTTTTATTTGGGATGAGAAGTGTGTTTTTTTTTGTTTTTGTTTTTTAAACAAAAAAAAATTAGTGAGTTTGGAAATAAAAAACTGAAAAATATGGAGCAAAGGTGCTGACCAAAACATTTGCTTCAAGTTACATAAATCTGACATGATGAAAATTTAACGCAGATAGAGAAGTATTTTTCAAACAGTTTTAATGAAAACTAATGGTAAAATAGTGAGAATCCCTATATATGACATTAATAATTTTGCTTAATGCTTGAACATATTCAACATATGGAACATTGCATTCCATGGTCTTTGAGACTATATTTGTCTTCCTGGTTCTCTGCATTTAAGAGTAATTTGAGTAGATTGTAGAATGCATATATGCAATTGTGTTCCTAACTTGCTTGAATTATCAGCAAGATAGCATGTGCAAATTGGATGGCTACCTAAAAATTGAATCTTGTGCTTAGTTCGGCTTTCAAAGTCATGGTTGAGATACTGCTTCTTTAGAGCATGGAGAGCTTTCACTTCTGTTGCCCATGACACTGTGCATGTGTGTGCACGTGTGCGTATGTGTAATAGACTGCATTATCTTTCTGCAAATCTCTGCAACTTGTCGCTTTGTAGTCAGCACAGCTTTAGCATGGACCAAAGATATTAAAAAAAAAAGTATTCTGTGCTCACTTTGGAAAACGTGTGTATTTTGTGTTAACCATCTGTCTCTTTGCTACCTGCGACTGTTGACTTTGAGTTCACAGTTTTCATTCTTTTTTATGTTTGTAATGTTTAGATCGATAAAAGTCCAGAAGGTCAATTCATGCAGCTAATGGCATTGCCAAGGACTCTACAACAAAAGATAACTTCTTTTGTGGAACCTCCTGGGAAGAACAGAGACGTGGAAGAGATTTTACTGCAAGTGGCCCATGACCCTGACTGTGGATTAGTGGTACACCAGGGTAGGTTTATGGATGCGTGAAAGTCAGTCTGTTATAAGAAGTGATATATTTAAGAATTAGTTTTATTATTCCACATCGAAACAGCTTGAGAAGCCAGCCCAACAGTTTAGAGGGATTGAGGGAGAAGAGAGGAATTACGATTCTGAGATGTTGCATTGAACTCAAATGCTTAATTTTAGGATATATTGGATGCAAACACATTCTCATAACTCTTCATATTTGTATATCAACTTCCACTTGTCCAAATTAATATGGAAAAATATAAAGTTCCTGTTTCAAATCCTAAAATAATTAAGTTTAAATGAGAACTGAGTTTAATTAGAACATCCAATTATCTAGTTGCCTGAGAGGATTGTCTTGCCTGTCAAGACACATGCACAGTATCAATTAAATATTGAGCTTCATATCATATCAGCGATATGTAAATGTTCACTGTGCTACTTAGTTCATTTGAATTTGGAAGAATAACTCCAACAAGCTGCAAAATCCTCACATTATAATTAGCATACATGTGTGATGTCTTGGCCAGAGACATCAAGCTTTGAGCAAAATAAAATGGAACTGCTTCTCACCTTCATGAGTTGTCCCTCTAGATCAGGGTTAAGTCATGTTAATGTATAGAAGCTTGTGCTGCTGCCACCAGTTCTGTACTTGTTCTGTGGATAAATGAAAATATTTAGCATTTTTACAGCTGTTTACATCTTCAGAGTACTTGGCAAACACTAACTAATCCTTGCTGCAACACTGTGACGTAGGAAATAGTGAAACAGGCATGTTGTGATTGTGATATGTCCAAGACCACATAGTGAGTCTGTCAGAGCAGCGATTAGATGCAGTCTCATTCTCTGTCTACCAGACCACCTGGTCTCTAAAAAGATTCTTCTTGACTACTGTCACTCCAGCACTTTTCAGGATCACAAAGTCCACTGTAACAGATGGGTAGACAAAGTTAAAATATTACAGGTCCAAAGGTGTTTTTCTAGTGTTGTTTACCTCAGTTCCGGATGTTGTACCAATTCAATATATGTTGCTGCATAAAAACAGTTGCTTGGATTTTTGAGTGAAGTAAAGTAGATCATTGCTTTTCTTTATGCACAGGAATTTCCCCACATTTCTCCATTCAAGGAGAATAAAGTTTAATTATGCAGTTTTAATAAAAACTCTTTCTAAAAAATCTCACTTGCTTCTTTATTTGTACTGCAGCACAGCACATGAAGATAGAAACATTATAATTGAGACAGATCCTCTTCTACATTCCTCAGTGTGTGATAATGTACAAAGGCTGTGTTGCACACAAAAGTTCACAAAAACAAGTATGCATTAGGGTCCCAAAACAACCTGGACGGTATTCTTGCATACTACAACTTAAATGCTTTTTTTAAACGGCCTAAACAATTTTGAAAGTATTTTAACAGCCACTATTATTTTTAATTGTATTTTTTAGAGCAGTGGCTAAGGACTAACCACCCATTGTGCTTTTCACTGTGTAAACACAGAGAAGTAGATAGGCCTTTTCCCAAAGAGCTTATAATCTAAACAGATGAGACTGACACAGGGCAGGGGAAAAGGGCATAAAACAGAATGTGAAAACACAATTTCATATTGAAATAGTTTGTTCAATTCTGTAACAAGCTCAGGCAGTAAAATATGAAATGGCAAAACCCTGCTGAAATTGTGCATGCTGCTGAAACATGATTGATTGAACCACCAATGACTGGGCAACTGGGTACAGAAATATAATGGGGGAAGATTGAATGAATGGGATCAAACTCTACTAATTACTACCAACTCTTCAGTATTGTTTTTCCATGTAAACAATGCCATGTTTTTGTATAAAAATTTTAAAAGGGATTTTGGAACAAATTCTTGAATGGAGCATGACAAAGCAAAATAGAAAGTGTTTGTTAGGATAATTGTAAGTTTTACTTCCAGGCCGGCTTTATTGTGTAACCAGAAAAATATTTAACTTGTGAGATTTTTTTTTTTTTTACTTTTTTAAAGACTAAGATGGGTAACGTGTTTATGTTCTTTCTCTATACACAGGCATTTCAGGAATTGTGAGATCTTCCAGTCTAATACAGAGTTCTAAAACCATACTAACAGCTGGTAAGAATATATGCCATTATATACAAATGAACCTTTTGGTTTCAGAAAGTACAAATCTTAAACCCTCAAATCTCTCTTTGTTACAGAATTTCAAATTATAGACTTTTTGTTCTTGGAAAAGATAGAGAAGCCACTGGAAACTTTCAGTAGTAATCACATCTCTATTTTCTATAACTTTTGGGAAATGAGAAAAAAGATAAAGTGAATCTGGAGCAGGATGTGGGGGTGGTATGATATTAAAATATACTATTCAATTTAGAATTCTGCTCTGTAGACCACTTGGCTACTTTGTACTGAAATTCTGCTCTGTCTGTTCATAAATGCTCATAAGGAGTAAAATTCCTTTAGAATTCCCTCAGGATTTCTACATATTCAGGAAGAGCAGAATGAGTATAGAGATTTGCCATGTAGACCAGTGTTGCCGTAAAACAGTAGGGGGTCGGGATTGTTCCTTAAGAGGGACTTTATCCTGCTGTATCTAGTCACTGCTCAGAGAGGCTGACGCGAATAACTCAAGCAGTCAGGGTCTCCTTCCAAAACAAACTGTGTCAATTTATTAGATGACAAACAAACAAAACCACAACTATTGTAATGTAACAGTGGGGATAAACCCCAGGTCCCAAAACCAACAAAACAACCCTTGGAACCCCAAAGTTCGTACGCAGCTCACGATTAGTTCTTCTCCCAAGATCAGTGGGTGTTGGTCCCGATCTGGTCAATCATCTGCTTCTCCTTCTGGTCCACAGCTCGTCTGCTTCAGTCCAAGCTCTGCAGGTTGATGGTAATACTCTCTCTCTCTCTCCAGGCCTCTGGTCACAATAGCACTCTCACCAAACCACATCTGCAGGGCAGCAGCCATCTTCAGGGGCTCAGAGATCTTTTATTCCCCTGGAACTTGCAGCCCTAAACCAATCATGATCTAGGCTTTTTCCCGCCTTTAATATCTGCACACGGTACCATATTTCTGCACTCGGCACTACAGCCTTTGCATACCACCCTTCTGGATGGTGCACACGACACTAAAATTTGGCTGTTGCCGGGCAAGTTATCCGACTTGGCACCGTGCCAGCTGCTCATTGCACCTGTGGTCTTGTCTGACTCCATTTTGAAACAAAATGGAGTCGGTCTTACTTGTGCCCTGGGGATTTCATGGGAACTATATACAGGTGTCAAATACTTCACACATTTCCCTTAACACCAGAGACTAGAATTTTTGCCCTAAAAATGATACTAAGCTAAGCATTTACTGACAGAGATTTCTGGCTGCATGTAAAATAAATATTTTGCCATATTACATGTTTATGACCAATCCCACTGAAGGAAATAATCATTAGATACAGCAACTAATCAAAACTGCTCTATAGCTGGTGAACCTCAGTTAAGAGTTCATTACTTCTCATGTTCTTAAATATAAATGAACCATCTAGGAAAAAGAGTTGAGCAGTAAAAGCCACATGAGAAAAGCCTTACTCTGTTAATGCTCAGATTAAAAAGATGTACATTGGGCTGGGAATGGATGGAGGGAAAATAGTTGGTTGGCAGTGGGGAAACGTGAAGATTGGGTGACTTTTCCTCCTTCATCGAACAAAAGCCATCACCTGCTCCATAACTGCCATCCCAGTTTGATGTGCTACCTGTCTGCCTCCTAGAGTGGATCTAATATGAAGATGTCTTGAGTGGTCCATTTAAAAAAACTATTTACCTCACAGCTAATTTAGAGTGAAAGATAGTTGAGCCTGAGCTGTTGTTGAGCCATCAAAGTAGTACAGTGAGCTGGCCCCTCATTAATCCAGGTTCACCGGTAAGCACATTGGAGATTGCATTAACTTTCACTGCAAGAAAAATCCTTAAATTGCACAAAGCGGTGATTAGATGTCTGTTGTGGCTCATGTACATGTCCCCTACCTCTCAAATGCAGGTCAGATATAAATCATGGTGTTTATGGTTTAAGAAGTTACTGTCCAGACCACACAGTGAAGGGTTGACTTTCCAGAACTGTTCTCCATCTCAAATTAACATTTCATATTCAAGCTTGTGGCTATTCCAAATGTTATGTCAGTTGCCTGTCTAAAAGCAATATGCTTTGCAGTGTTCAGGACCATTACTAGCCTATTGGCTAAAATAATTATATAGTAGGAATGATTGTGCTTTGTAGGTTGATGTTTTTTTTTTTTTTTTTTTTTAAATCATATTTTACAGTCTAGTTGTATTATTTGCAAAGAGAGTAGCAAACCTGTTGCCTAATCTTTCTCAGTACTTTGAGGAGACTGAGAAAATGAAGCAACTTGGGATTGAGAACGGTGTCCTTCGAATGAGTGGACATGTTACTTTTGTGTCTAGGATCTTCACTGAAATTAGTGAAGCTGTTGTTATTTCATGATTTGGTATCATGAGAGCCTGGTAGTGGCTGAGACACACACACACTCTCTCTCACACACTGATTTATGCAATAGTATTTTTAGACTACAAAACTAGCTTGTGAAATTCCAATATGTCAAAGGAAGGAAATGCAGCTGAAGTTGAGGAAAGATGGGCTTGATGCTGAAGCACAGGAATAGGAACTGAAAGATCTGGAGTCTTAATTCCTGCCTCTGACATAGATTTCCTTTGTGATTTAGAGCAAGTCACTTAACTCTTCTGTGTTTCATTTTGCCTTTCTGTAAAATTTAAGGATATTTAGTTACCTCATGTAGCATTTAATCCATTCATCTTCATAAAGTACTTTGAGAGCAAAATATTGTTTAAAACAACAGGTATTGGATTTTAAACCTTCAAAAATGTATATGCATTCAGTGCTTGTAAAATTAGCTGCTGCCTGGGAGAATGAGACTGTTCATACACAAACTGGTACAGTGTGAGCCATAGCCATAGCAATTCAAGCTTCCCCACATTGCTCTGTCTGAGTATCTAAACACTCACATGGACAGTCCACTGATAGTTCCTTCTCCATGCCTATTCAGCAGGTCACTTACAGGGATTCCTGTGATGTGGCTACCTGTGTTTTGGGACCCTAAAAAACACATTAGGACGTGTTATATCTACAATGCATTCTGCTTTGTGCGCCTGAAACAGCCATCTTGAGATCTGTTGTCTCACCATCTTCTCTAATGTTGGTTTTGTGCCTAGAGACACAGTATCTTTAACTTCATACCTTACCATAAACAGCATTTTTGCCTTTTAACTAGCCAATCATGTGGGATTACATTTATCACTGAAAAAGCCAGTAACCCTCTCCACATTTCCTCCACGTTGGCATGCTACTGTTGGAAATGAAGGACTGGGTGTGTTGGTTCAGGTCAAATAAAAACGGGCACAAAACTTTGCCTCAGACTTGAACCAAACTCAAATCCCACTGAGTCTTGAAAGGTTTGCTTCTCTTTTCTTTCCTCCCTTCCTATTTTCATATACCTCTTATCTAATTCTTGCCAAAAGCAGAAGCATCAAAACAGACAGGATTGATCTGTAAGGATTACTGGCCTGCCTTAAAGTGCACAGAGATGAACTCCCCCGCCCCCCGACCCAATGAAGTTTGGTTAAGGAGCTGAACTTCTGAATCCCTACGAAAGCCACATCTTTTGAGGTGTGGTCATTGCTAATTTTAACATCAGAGTGAATGGATCAGTTTGAGGTCTCAAACCTGCCCTTCTATAAACAGCATGTATCAGAAATAACTGCTGTATCTCTGCAAAGTCTGCTTCTGCTTCTAAAGCAGGCTGCAGTATGGAGGACAGCACAGAATCCTTTTTTTTTTTCCTTCTTATAGGCAGAGCTGGAAGAACTGCCAGTGTAGCTGTGGTTGTTGGCCACTTCCTGTTACAAGACCCTGATTTCACTGGCTTATGATCGCCAGAGTTTAATAGTTGGGGTTGAAATCTCTCAGGCTGGGGTTCTGTCTCAGGTGACAGTATTTGAAAGGTTTCAGCTACAGTGGTTCAGCCGTTTCTGAGGAAAAATAGGTTGCTGTGCGCATTTTACAAAAATTCTTAAAACCACTTAGTTTTGCTGCCATGCATTGGTCCAGGGACTTGAAATTTAGCAGAGGTGGTCACCAAGGGGTCAGGGATTTGCCTTTTGCCCTCCCCGTAAAGATTCCACTAAATTTGGCCATTTTGTGAACGTCTGTAAAATGTCCATTTGCACATGCTTAATAGGGATTTCTAAATGCTTGGAAGATTGTCTGCACGGAGCCCGCTCTGTCTTGGGGCTGCAGAGGCTGATCAGGGAGACTCTCTTGTGCTCTAAAAGTTCCCCCTGCCATTGCCCAGGCAGTGAAGAAGCTACTTGATTTAAATGCAGAGACATGGGGAGAAATGGGAAGAATAGGAGCAGGGATTTGCTGGAGCCAGAGGTTGGCAGGTAGCAGAGGTGGGACTGGGCAGATATATAGAAGCAGAGGAGGTGGGAGGCAGGAGCCTGGGTGTGTGAGGGAGGTAGGGTTGGATAGGAGCAGAGAGGGAGGAGGACAGAAACCAGGGAACACATGAGCAAAGGGTAGGTGACCATTACAGTAACTCCCTTCCAGAACCTGAAACAAGTCAGGAATCATGAGTTTCTACATTCCTCTCCTGTCTGCAAATAGTTGTCAAACCCACTGACAGTCTCTCATTCCCTTCTAGAACTGGTAGCAGGAGTAGGGCTGTTATTTTCTAACTTACTCCATGAGGTCTGTGGTGTGGATGTGAAGGTCTGAACCCTGCTAGTGACCCAAGTTGGGGTCAGTGTAGTTCCACATGATGATTTTTGTTTGTTTAGTTTGGTTTTTAAAAACATTTGGGAAATTAAATGCAAAAATACTATATTAAAAGAATGCGAAGGTTGCAAAGATAAGCATCAAAGTTAAGAAATTTCAGAATTAAAGTTGCTAGGGTTTTTTCACAGGACTCCTGCATCATTCAGTGAGTGGGTAGATATTCAGTTTTTCTTTGTATCTTCATGCTGTGTGTAGCTCCAGGCCTTCTTTAGCACCATCCAAAACCTGCACTGCATACAAAATTATTAATTCCTCCTGGGCGTGTCTTTCTGTCGTGCTCTCACCATGGTTTCTTTGTGCTTCACAGTGATTTTATCTTCACAGTACCCCTCTGAGATGAGGTGGGGGTATTCCCCTTTTACAGTATGAGAATAGAGGCAGGAAGAGAGGAAGGCCACAGTTGTTAGGTATTGAGTAGTTTTGGGTGCCCAACTTGAGAGCCTGAATTTCCAAAATACTTAGTATTTTTTTAGTACTTTATATGTTTGAGCAAAGCTTCAATCAACTTCAGTTGTAGTTGTGAGCACGAAGCACTTCTGCAAATCTGACACCAGGTGTCTCACATTGTGTTCCTCCTCACTGTCTGGAATGTCCTATTGGAGGCTACCTATGAAAATATTGGCTTAAGTGCTATCACACAGGAACTCTGTGGCAGAGGAAGGGATAGAATCCAATTCTCCAGGCTGACATTCAACCTTGAGTGCCTAAAGTGCCTAAACCACCTAAACCTTGAAACTATCTTGTATCTTCCTGCAGTCCTTTGTCTAACTCATTGCACCCCTTCTACATTCTGCAGCAAAGGGCTGGGTCCTACAGACAACAGCTTCCTTCACTAAACACCCTGGATTCATCTCCAGAGAACCATCCATCTTGAGCACTGAACTGAGGGAGGGGTTCTGTGGGAAAAGGTCCTATGTGAGCATGGAATTAAAGGTTGAATCACCATGCATATGCATAAGGGGACCAAATTAAGGTTGCCACTGGTTATTTCATGACTTTAGAGAGCTTGACTGTAACTTCCTTTTAACATAGATTGTGGATGTAATAAATACTTAGTTTACATTTGTATTATGCTAGATCTCTCCTGGAGCTCAGGAAAGAGTTTTTTTTTTTTTCTTTTGCTTAGAAATTAATTATTAATAGAATTATTTTGCTTATTATGACTGCTTTATATTTTCCTCCAAGTGTGAGGCTCATGAAATCTTTGTGATTGTTCCATCAATCTGAAGGCTTGCAGTATGCTCTAAAGGAGACCTTGAACCAATTTTGGTTGAAGCTTCATAAATACTTATGATATTTGCCACAAGGGGGCTGTCACTAACATGCACATCAGAATGTCTAATCTGTACTACTTCATTAATATTTAAAGAGTAGTTTTTAAGCTGTGGCTTGACAAAACCCTGGCTGGGATGATTTAGCTGAGGTTAGTCCTGCTTTGAGCAGGGAGTTGGGACTAGATGACCTCCTGAGGTCCCTTCCAACTCTAATATTCTATGATTCCTGTTTGTTTTAGCTGTGGCCAGTTCATTTCCTTATTTACTGAGGTACACTACACAAACTTGTGACCAATCCATACCAGTATGTTTGTTTTTAATAATACAACAAATGTGTTCTAGGGACAGGCATTAAACAGTTGAATTCATTTTAATTCAGTTACACCTGAAGATGATGATTTTGTCTTTTCCTTAACAAAGGTATCTCTTTTAACTGTAATTATCCTAATAATATTTTGAACTAGTACAGACTTGAAAAAGTGTTATGGATCATGTTTTTGTATCCACCTGTCCCTTACACCTTCTTTCTCAGACAGTCCTATTCAAGTGATACTGGCATGCGTACAGATAAATCTGGCAATGCCAGCCATTGAATCAGTGGTTTGAAGTTCCTTATCCATTTTCCTTACATTCCTGGCAACCATGTCACCAAGGCCTGATGTCTGGAATCTCATCCCACGTATATTTGTGCAATGTTAATGTTAACTTTTCCTACCACCATACTAGCTGTAAGCCAGTGACTGGTAGTTAGTAAAGGATACTTGATGCATTTAACAAGCTAATCTATACCATGCAGTTAAAGTAAGAGTAATTCATATCCAGTATGGTGGTCATTACTTGGCTGGCACGCTGTTTGTTTGCTAACATTATTTGGCAGAGTACACAGTAACAAAGAATTTCAACCCACCTAACAGAACTAACCTTCATCTTTCTCTGCTAGTGTGGTTTTCAAATAGAGCTTGAGCTCTATATTTTAGTTTGTTGTTAAATGCCCTATTTAGCTTTTGAAAATGTGCCTGTATAATTTCCAAAGTCTGTGGTGAGATTTCTGGTCTGTTTTCTATTAGCGATGGCATCATCATTTGATTTATTTTTCCTCCTAGCTGGAGTCTATATAGTCTTGTGGAACTGAGAACTTTGTAAGTTTTTATGTTTAGCTTCTCTGAAGGAGCGATTATATGTTGATATTTTTGATTTTGGAAACCTTATCTGAAATAACATCACACTTCATTATATTAACAACAATGAACCAGAGAGATGTAGGTTTCTGTGAGACAAACATACATTCCATTGAATGTTGACAAATACATGTCAGTAAATATACCAAAGGACTTTTCTGTTTCTATTCTTCATTTTATTTCATTTTATGTCTTGGTTGGGGGTTAATCGATAAAATATTGCAAACTAAATCATCTCTGTTGCTGAAGTTCCATTGAAATCAACACATATGCTTGTGTTGTCCTAAATAAGAAATGCTTTTTGAGAATTGGAACCTAAATTTGTCTGTTTTTGTGGAGGTTTTACCATGACTACATGCAAGCAGCCTTTATATGTTGACATCCTTTGTTTGCTGCAGTGGCAGTTAACCAGACAACAGAGCAAATATTAAGTACTGCGCCACTTCACTGTAAATGTTAGCAAAATGATTGAATGTGCATGACAATTGATATAGCAGCTGTTTAATAGTGCATATGTTAATCATGAATATGAGTTCATGACAGGAAGTGAAAAATACCCCCTTTACTTGTAGCTGCAGGGGAAGTTTGGAAAGGTGGCTGAATTTCACCATTCCAGGATATTTGGGCTAACACCTAACTCTTAAAAAGAATTGATATGTGATTCTTAATGACCACAGGCACTTACAACCTCTTATGGCTCAATCCCCAATAATGTTTGCAGTTGTATGTCCATGTGCATTATTTTAAGTCTTCGTTCTGCATTGTCTGGGGGAAAAATTAAGTGTGTGTGTAAAGGAGGAAACCCACCAATTAATCCTGGATTCATAGTAAAAGACACTTTTTTATGTTGTCCAAGTGCTCACGAGTTCGTCTGTCTTCAAACAGATTCTGAAACTGGGCTAGAATTGTGACCATTAACTTTTACTTCAGATGTGACTCGAGGGCTGCTACAAGAAGTTGGCTATATGCAAGAACCTGCCTTTTGGTTTGTAGCATGATGGGTTGGGACTGGAATATAAAAAGCATCTTATTACATAAGATTCAAATCTCAAGTTGGTGGGGTTCAGTAAAGTGCTCACTGCAGGGAGGATATTAAGAAAATCTCTTAATGTTCAGCAGCTGCAAGAGGCGGTACTGGTTGGCAAGCAGATAGAACCATCTGGCTTTTCTGTCTTCAGTGCCAATACAGCAAGGGAGCCCCGCACGGATATATTAACTACTTCACTGCTGATACGCCACCTGCCATACTCTTAATCTATTGACAGTACATTGATTTCATTGGAATGGCAGAACATAATTTTTACATATAGCAACTTTATCATTAGTGGTGTATGTTTTCTTGGTGTACAGTACCCTGGTAGCTTGTGCAGTAGTCAACAAGGTCATATTTTTAGGTGATTTTAATATTGTTTGGAACAGGAACCGTCTTCTTTTCTGTTTTAATGTGCCTAGTCCATGTCTGAGGCTCCTAGAGGGTACTATAATGCAAATAACAGATTATTTTTCAGGGTGGATTGATTTAAATCACAGCAATTTAAATCACCATGAGAAAATCATTGATTTAAATCAAGTTTCCCACTGATACTACTTCATAAATTTCTTAAACAATGATGCAAATCTGATCACTAAAACATGTTAATTTACAACTCCATACAGCATTTTACAACATCTAGTAGGGTATGCTTTGTGTAATTTTTTAGATAACTTGATTTTTATTAATTTAGGAAATAGTACATAATACTCATTACCTGCGTCAAGCTGCAGATGCAGCAGCAGTACATTAGGAATGGTAAAAACTAAATCACACACACAAACACAATAGCACTTATATTTTATTAAACTAAATCTTAAATGTTACATAAAAGTTTCACATTTGCAGTTGCAGCAGTCTCCTGAGTTGCCGGCTGACGGCTGTTATTAAACTTTTTTTTTAATTTTCAAATTTTATTAACTCTAACAGACAAGTTGTCATAACACTAAACATACGCTGTCCTTAAAAGTTCTGCAACTAGCTCTCATTTTCCCCATTCCCACTGTCATTTTTATTCATAGACTGAAACAAATATGAGTTTTCCTGCTTTTTCAACTCATAGTTGATTTCTTAGCTTTGAGTGAATAATTCCAAACGATGAAAATATTCTTTCTGTGCCTGCAGAGGAAGCTACTGCTGTGAACAGTTGGCTTAGCAACTGAAGGAACTCTGTTTCAAGGTGCCTGGCTAATGATTTCCACCAATTCAGGGGAGTGACTTTGTTCAAAACATGATCAGTAAACATTTACTATTTAAATGGTTCCACTTGAGTCCTGAAATTTACTATGATGGGATACCTGAGGAGTGATTTTGAGATGTCCATGCCATGGCAGCATCATTTTCTTCAGAAGTTAGGCATCTACCTTTATATCTGGGGTTGAGAATGTTCACAAGAAAATGAGGTGGAGTTAGTGCTTGATCCATTTGCTTCTTTATTGCCTGCAGTTTAACTTTCTGGTGAGGTATTTCTTCAATGTCTCTTGAAGTGTCTTCTAAATTTCGACAGCATCAGCAGTGCAGCAACAATTTCTCTGAAGTTTGTTTAAGGCTATGGATATAGGCTTCAGTATACTGAACATATCCTCTACATTCCCCTTTAATCCAATGTTAGATACTTTGGATGAGATACTTCCATCTATTTTATCACGGTTTTCTTCACAAAGTTTTATGAGAATAGGTCAGTTCTTAATAAATTTTTCAAAACAATCAGCTACAGAATTCCATCGACATCTTGAGGGACAATTAGTTTGATTCCTCCTGCTCTCTTCAGTGAAGCTGAAGCAAAATGGTTGTCATGGAAGTATTTTGCGACTTCAACAACATTTTTCTTTTATTCCTGGAGAGATTTACTTAAGTCTTTGGCTAAAAGATGCATTAAATGGGCACTGCAGCCATATATTGTTAAGGAGCATCCTTCCGTTTCTTCTTCTTCTAAGTATTATCTCATCTTCGCCACATTTGCAGCATTGTCTGTGACAAAACTGCGTATGTGACAGTTGAAATTTGTACACTGTTTATTACAGCTTTCACTGCCACTTCTTTTAAATATTCTGTGTGGGCATTTCTTGACGTATCTATTGTTTCTGAAAGATATGCAATCCCGTCTTCTGTCGTCACACAGGCCCATATTACTGGATCATTGTGTACATTGCTCCACCCATCAAGGCTTAAACTGGCAAATTTCCCCTCAGTATTTCTTGCACACTGTTCAAGTTCCTTCTCATACACTGTATCTAGCAACCTTCCACCAATGTCTCCTCTACTAGGTGGAGTGTAGCCTGGTTGTAAGGACTCAACCATGTCAATGAAGTGTTTATTGTTAACAATGCGAAAAGGAGAATTTGTGGCATAAATGAACCCAGCAATCTTTTCATCTATGGCATCTTGCTGGTTTTTACTACAAATTCATCTGTGGTGATGGTTTTACTGGATGATTGAAATCTTTTGCTTGCTATTGATACTTTGTTGTCTGAAATACGTTTAGTTGCAGCACTGCTGCTAAAAGTACCAATGGATGACTCTGAAGTTGTTGCAGATAGACAGTCACAGTTAAAGTATCTTATGCTTAAATGGAATCCTGAAACAAAATTCAAAAATGATTTTGAGTAGTCGTTCTTGTCACTCTATTATGCAGTTAATTATTTACATTTTTTTCAGCAAGGATGCAGATCCGATTCCAAATTATCAAAAAAGCTAAGACTGACTGCACTTAAAATGCACTTAATTTTGGAGTAAGCCTCATAGATCTCACTGGCATTTCTGTTTATTGAGAAAACAAGTATAAGATGGGGCTCCCTTGGGAAAGCTGAGTTATGCTGAAGTAAAATAGGGAATAGATTTATGGCATCTCCATTATTGTTTGTGGCCATGATGTTCCAAAATAAGGGGCATGTATTATGTAATATAAAATAAGAAAATGACACCCAATGGCAACTGGCAACTCTAGCTCTCTCTTACTGCAGTTTTCTGTACTGTATACTTAGGTGATAGATTCTAAACCTAGTTAACTAATTAAACAAGCCATAAGGATCAGCTAAGCTAAACTTTTTTTTTTCTAGCAATCCAGCATAGCAAACTGTTTGGGAATTTACTAGTTAAATCACACTTATACTAAAAGGCATAGAGAGAGTCTTGAAGAATGATGCATTGCAAAGTGATTTATTTCAGTTACTGTCCAGTTGATCCACATTGTTTTTCTGATATATCCACATCTTCATCCACATCATTTTGTCCCAATAAGCAGTTTTCATTATGATGTTTGATTCTTGCAACGAGGCCCTGCATTTCCTCCTTACACTGCTTACACTTGACACGTTTTCCTTTTTTATCCAGGAAAGGAATTTCTTCAAAATATTCCCAGATAGGGTCTCTCTTGCGCCCAGAAGCCATGATAGTTTTTCTGTGGCAAAGGTGTGGGGGAATATAGGAAGCTGTGTGTGTACTGTATAATGTCTTCCCTTTTTCTTTCCAATCCACTCCACTGTTCTCTTCTACTCTGCCTCCGTCCTTTGTCTTTCTGTCTCTACTATCTTAACTAACTCCTCTGCCTTGCTTGGCCCAGCTCCATCACCACATAAGTACAGAACAACATCAATCCTATTCAGCCTGTGTCTTTCTTTGCACATGTGACTTTAGTCTGCTGAGAAACAGAAACTGAAAGCCCAGAACTTTCAAGAAGCAAGAGCTACTATTTGCAAAACGCCTGCCCACTGCCTAAGGCCCCTCCCCCAGCCTAAGGGGAGGAGCCACCGG
Organism: Emydura macquarii macquarii; assembly: GCF_026122565.2. Taxonomy (NCBI): domain Eukaryota; kingdom Metazoa; phylum Chordata; order Testudines; family Chelidae; genus Emydura; species Emydura macquarii. Next base: position 575,775 of record NW_027131105.1, on the reverse strand, counting down.
ACCCAGAATGCAACTGAATACGGGGGACAACAAATGAAAAAAACAGGAAGGGGTGTGATGGTCAGAGGGTCAAACGGAGGGAACCAGAAGGGGACACCGAGCAGAGAGCCCCGGACAGCGCCCACTGCTCCCGGAAGGTGTCAAGGGAGCCAGCGGACACCACCCAGAGGAACTCCGCCCGGATGCGGGAGTGCAAAGGGAACGGAAGTAGGCCCCACAGTTGCAGAGCGCCCCCCCCCCCCCCTTCCCCCACCAACCTCCTCTCCCTGGTGTTATAGATGGCCATTTTCGCCAGGGCCAGGAGGAGGTTGATGAGGAGGTCCCGTGACTTCGTGGGGCCACGGATGGGGTGCGCGTAAACAAACAGGTGTGGGGAAAAGTGCAGCCAGAACCTCAGCAGGAGGTTCTGGATGAGCCGGAAGAGGGGCTGCAGCCTGGCGCACTCCAGGTAAGCGTGCGCCAGGGTCTCCCTCACGCCGCAAAAGGGGCAGGTGTTGGGGCGGGGGGTGAACCACGCCAGGTACACGCCCGTGCTCACGGCTCCATGGAGGAGCCGCCAACTGATGTCCCCGGCGGGCCGTGAGATCAAGGTGGAATACAGACTGGCCCACCGGGGGTCCTCGCCCTCCACAGGTGGCATCAGGTCCCGCCACTTGGTGTCAGGGTGGGACACAAGGGCGAGGAGGTAGTGAGGCAGGACAGACTAGAGCCATTAATTCATTTTTATGAGGCTGTAAGTGTAGGTTTAGCATGTCTGATGAGATTTAATTGTAACTGTTGTTTTTTAAACAAGAGAAAAAATTAGTATTTTATTGATGATTTAACAAAAAATAAATCTGATTTAAAAAAAAAATCAGTGATTTTTTTTATCCACCCTGTTTTTCATATATTTTTATTGACTGCAGTAATCTGGTGTGTCTCTGTATGCATCTATGTAAATTTTAATTTGAAAAGTAGTGTGTATAGTATGTATGAGGCATATTCCAAACAAAAGTTCTCTAAGAATGTTTGTTGCACAGTTACATACTCGAGTCAATGAATGCAAAAATAAAGATTGTATGCACATACTTAACTCAACCTTTTTGTGCCTATTTATTATAAAATAGTTTTTAATTACTTAATTCTATTATTTCTGCAATGTACCATACAACTTTTTCTACAATTTTCAATACTCAAGTAATATCTTGTAACTCTTTGTATATATACTTACACTCCTTTCATTATATTAATAGTCCAGTATTTCTTTGACTTAAAATATTATTTAAAAGACTTTTATATGAAACTGATTACTCCTTATGGTATATTTTAATAATTGAATGAGCTGTATAATATTTTCTTTTTAACTTTCCAGAGATGCTAGTCAGTGATGGTACACTAAACTCTGAATCTAAGTTACTTATATGCTGCGCATATATGGTAATAAGGATTTTAATGTACTTTAATGTACTTTGCTAGTTTGGCATAAAGAGTAGTGCACAGTTCTGCAAGAAGATATGCATATGTAATGTTGTAGAAAAGATAGTATACAGTTTAAAGAGTGTGTTTTGATGCATACATACAAGGGGGCTGAAGTAAAATTGTCTGTGCAGCCCTGAAATCTTGCATTTTCAGACTTCTGAGTGCTTAATCCTGTGACTTCAATGTTCTTATTGTAATGTAGGGAATTTCCTAGTATTTTTTAAATAAAAAGTTGGGGGGAGAGGGGGCCAAGAAATACATAAGGAGCTTCACTCTCCAGGATCTCAAATCTTCACTGGCATGCCAAAAATGAGCAATACTTTGTTTTAAATTTCATAATTTGGTACTGTCTGGTTAAATATAGCAGAACATCATGTCCCTTTCACATTAGGCTCACAAGAGAGATCCCCCTCTCCTGAAAACTTTAGGAACTGAGTAACTAAAGGTGCATCTTGCAAGGCATACAGAAATAGACCATCAGCCTTTCACACCTGAAATGTGCACGAGTGTGGAGGCAATGACTACTGCAGAACTCTGGCTCAGCCCTTGCACACCTTCATTAAAACTAGCCGTGCATGCATGTGCAGTGTCCTTCCTTACACACTTAATAAAGAAGTGATCTGCAGCATTCTACTGCCAAAAGCTCCAATCAGAACAGATTTTCATCACAATATCCAGAGGCAGTTTTCCTCAGAGAGCTTATTACCTTGCCAAATTTCAATTTTCAGTTTATGGTTCTTTAAATTGCAGGACTATTTTAAGGGAAAAGTTCAAGAATTTTTTTTACAGTGGGAGAAGCACAATTTTTTTCATTTGTGTCGTAATCATCTTCTCAACCTCTGTCCCAATAGCTGATAGTTCCTGTTGGTTGGACTCCAGATTACCTCACAGATGTCATCTAGTGATGGCCTTGACCACTTGGCTCCCTGCTCTGACTTCCCCAGATGGTCCTTCTAGTGCTCTGTTCTGCCTTGGCTGCGCCAACGCATTCTGCTGCATTACTTATGTGCTCCATCAACCTTTTGGCATTCACTACCATGCCATCATGCTCTCCTACTCAGCAGAACACTCACAGTGGGGTAGAGAGCAGAGGCACAGCAATGTTTGACAAGCTGTTCAGCAGTGATCTGCAATATAAATGATCCTTTGTTATTGCTGCAGGTATCTTCAGCAGCATTAGGAGTAAGGGGGTGCAACTTGACCCACTTGCCTAATCAAATGTGTGTGCATAAAAATATAATATTATAACTTCACAGTCCTTGACTCATTTTGATGGCTACTGTCATCAGAAGCACTTCAGGGTGAATAGTGCCTGCCCGCGTTTGAATCATGTATTATAGTTCTTGTTTGTTGCTATTAACTGAATTTGCCAATTTTGTGTCCCTCTCATGCCATCAGCCTCTATTGACTACTAGATCATGAATACGTCAAGAAAATAAAAAGCTACCTATCTGTTGTAGCAATACAGATAGCCTTTAGTAACCTTTCCAGGGAAGTACTTTATTCACAGATTTGCTTAAGGCTTTCTCAAGAACTAAATAGTTGTTTCTCTTTCTAAGTTATGCCTGTCTTGTTTTTTTCTTAGGGCTGAAGAAATCAGTGACTTACAGTATGAAGAAAATGTATAAAATGACAAAAGGATGGCTAAGGAAGACTTCCTGATGTCTACGTTGTGTACATACTATGTATAGGTAAATAAACAGACCTCTTTTCTCTCCAAATATTGTGCAATTGTTACCTCTTGCCTTACCTACCTGGGTAAACTGTGAATAAGTAGCAATGATTATACTATTTTTACACAAACACATGCTCACATGAGGTGAAGACCTCATTTGGTGTGGAAAATTTGCTAAAGGGTGAGGGAATTCTTTTGCAAATGTACTTAAGCTTTTCCTGTGTATATTAAAAATTTGACCCTGAAATACATTTTCCAGAAAAGCTGGAGCCAGAAATGCTTGTTTTCACATATGAATGCAAAAAAATACAATTCCTGTATGTTTGATACTTTCCTTTCCAAAATAGTCCAGATTCTTTCTTCTCAAGCTTCCCCAGTCTCATCTCCAACCCCTTTTTAGGGGTTTATAGAATTGTGTGGTCTAATCTAAATATTAAAACTTAAAATGCTTTATTTTTATATTAAATCCGTTTGAGCACACACGTATTTTAGGAGCATAATATTATTCCATAAACCTTCTGCAAAGTGGGATTCATCAAGAATACATTTTTCTCACCACAGAATCCAGTAAATACTTGATCAGATAGAAGCGTTTTGAAGGATATATTTCACTTTCTGTGCCATCACTGGGAGTGTAGGGAATTGAAGAGTTACTAGCCTGTCAAGTGTCTTAAAGGTCAGCCATTCTTGGCAATCCTTTTAGTTGACAGTAATATAACTCACAACCAAGTTGTGGCAGGGAGCTTATATTTCAAAACAAAGTAAATTTTCATTAAGCTTCTGGGTCCAGTAATGTGTAAGTTATGCAATATTTTTAAAATATTCTGCACTTCCAATTCACAAAGTGCTTTAAAATCAGCATGGTTAAAATCAGGGAAATTGTTGTTACACTTGATTAATGTAAATTGTAAAATGTGTGTGAAAATACTGGCCATAAGGATAGAGAACCTATTCCCCAATTAATCAGATCAGCTTCACAAAAGACATTCAACTACCATATTCCCATTACTTTTCAATAAATTATTAAAGATGGGTCAGTGGAGGCATTGACCCTTCAGGTAGAGAGAATCTTTGATATGGTGTGTTAAGAGTATCTGTTGTACATAATGGGAATGTCTGAGTTTCAGAATTCTTTTTTTTCTTTGGATCAGATGGCTTTCTCCTTGCTTGCTTATCCACAAATGGCTTTTCTGAACAGGTGTTCTCCATATGAAGGGACTTGAGAGGGGCATTCTTTTACTCCTTATTTGATGTGGCTTTAAAGCCAGTGGCAGTCGCAATAAAGGAAAAACAATAATATAAAGAGGTTAGGAATGGAGAATTTAAAAATATCTTTCCCATAGACTATAGCTATCTTTCCCATAGACTATACCTTTTTGTTGCATAACCTTATAAACAATTTCTCAAACTTATCATTTGATTTAATTTAATCAGAAGATTTAGTAAAATCTTAAATTACAAAAGGAATTATGGGTGTAAAATCAGCTGTAACTATTTCCAAAGAGTAATTTAAGCATATCATGCAGCTTGGGATTTTGAGTGGGAAGCTAAGGAAATAACATACTGTAACATGGCTCATTAATTCAGTTGTGCTTTCATCACCATTGAACAGATGTTACAATCTATGATTTTAAAATCCTTAAGAGCTTAAAGTGGTTGAATTTAAACCTAGAGCCAGTAAATAAAACTAGATGGTTCCATTGAAAGTTTTCTTGAAATTAGACTGGTAATATAGAACAATGAATATCCTCCCAAAGCCATTGTTCATATTAACCTCTTTTTGTATATTCATATTCCTGGCATTTTGTCATCCATCAGTAGTTGGTTACAAATCTTGGAATGGGATCAAGGAAACTGGACAAACTTTTCTGTATAAAGTGTATTTTTGATAGTGGCAAGCTTTAGGTTTCCAAACTTCCAGGAATACATGTCAGGCTAAAATTTCCATGTTGATTGCTTTGGAAGAAAAAATGGGTAAAGAGACAGCAAGGGAATTTATATTAGAGAGTGGTTGAAAACCCATTCCTTCCATGAGTTGCCAATATTATAGTAGTAAGAAGTCTCTGCTTCATACTATTAGGTATGTTAGAGAGGCTCAGAAAGTTGGTCTGCAGCTGCTTCTGTACCCTGCGGAGAGAGACCACAAATCAGTTTGCCTAGGATATCCAGAAATGCAAGAGAAAAGTGAAACTGGGAAAACAGGTTAGTCTCAAACACAAAGAAAAAGAGTATCATCCTCATATAACAGGTGAGATGTAGTGTCATCCTTGAATCATCTTTAAATAGAAAATAATTGGTAATACTTTAATTGTGACATTTTCTGCAACAAAAATTATTCAGATTAGGAAACAGTTGTGTATGTAGCTCTAGCATGATGCTTCAGGGATAGTAAGAGGACAAAGTCCCTTCTCTGAAGAGTTTACAATCTAAGTAAGTGGTATACACAAGGAAGATGGGGGTTGAGATGTAACAAAATGCAGACCAGTGGAGTTGGGATGCATAATTTGTTAATTCCTCAGATTTTAGTTGGATTTTTTTTTTTTTTTGGTGGGGTAGACATAAAGGTTCTGCTTGATAGACTGCTAGCCTTGTGTTCAAAATACTGCTTAGCTTAACAAAAATAGATATGGAACAAAGACTTGAATAAACCCACAAATTATGTATTTTGGAGCAAGATCAATAAAAAAATTTCTGAAATCAGTTGCTGACTTAAGAACTAGACTTATTCTTGAGCAGCAAGAATGAGCAGCAAATTCTTTTAAGAACATTGGACGTTTAGTCAGAATGGTAAAAGCAGCAGGAGTTGGAGATAATGGCATGAAAAATGCAAGTCTACTCACTGTGCTATTCTGATGTCTTGAAGTACGATATTGGAGGTCTGTGTGACAGTGTGGTCACCCCACTGCAAGGTTAAGTCCCAATGTGACAGCATGCTGATGAGCTATCCGGCACTCCCATTGAAGTGGAGGAAGTGCACCAGCCCATAATAAAATCATTGAGAGGATGTATTTTCCTGTGCGTATGTGGAATGTGTTTTTGTAATCAAACTTTGAAAAATAAAAATATTTTATAACAAGAAAATGTGCACAGTTTGTTGTGAAAAATAATTTAGGTTCATAAGGTGCCTAACACTGAACACGGGAGTGAAGAATCACAGTTGCAAGAATCTTCAGACTGAATATATATGACCAGATAATTAAAGTAGAGAACTAAAATGTTGCTTCAAGAATTTTACCCATTTATTTTATCCTCTTTGTATTTCATATACTTGAAGATGGTTATAATTCTATTACAGCAACACCTAGAGACTTCAACAAAGATCAGGGTTCTACTGTGCTAGGCACTGTACAAACATACTAAAATTTTACAAGCATGAAGAGCTAAACAGACAAAACAAAGGACGGGTGAAAGGAATATTAGTATCCTCTAATTCACAATGAGGTAAAGAAGGAGTAAGTGACTTGTCTAAGATCAGAGAAGATATCTGTGGAAGAGCTGGGAACTGAATCCAGATCTCCTGATTCCCAGTCCAGTGCCTTGTCAATGATACCAAATTCTGACCAGTAAAGTCCTAAATGTTCTGGCTCCCAGTTACTTCACCGATTGTCTGAAATTTCTTATCCACTGGTGTTGAGGCAGTTTAAAATCTTATCAGACACCTGAGCTAATATATGGCTGAGAGTTCTATTAGCAAAGCACTTAAGTATGTGCTTAACTCAATCCCTGTTTGCTAAAGCACTTGAGCACATACTTGGCTTTAAGTATTTACTTGAGTCTCATTGACTTCAGTGGGAAGTGAAGATATATTTAACATAATAAATTTTAAATATCTGGCTCAAGCCTATAAAAAAACCTGAGTTCAAGCTAAAAGACAAGAATTTGAGCTATTTAAATATCATAAAATGCCTTTGGACCATTTTTGAGGTAATGTTTCAATATGACTGAACATTGAAAGATTTGATTCTAACTAATTTCCATCCTTTGGTTACTTTCAGTTGTTTCTTTGTTTTTATTTATTTTTTTAATAAGGCAAATAGGGTAGTGTGAACAGACCCTTAACTAAAATATCACATTAGTATGTTTTATATTATCACATGTTCTTATTTCACATATTCTTTTCATTAGCGTTCCCATTGACCAAGGTCTTGGGATAAGCAATTGGTTACGTTTAAAGTGAGTGAGGAAATGTTTTAAAGATGAGTTTGAGCTATGGGGGAGGGGATGAGAGTACAGTTTCTAAACAAACCAGAAATCTAATAATAATTTCATGTGCGATTGCTCTTTTGGGAGGTGCCCACTCATGAAAAATGGTTCAAAACTTTAGAAATAATTTGATCTGATCTGAGAGAGTGAGGTCTGACCATAGATTCTGCTATAGAGCAGAGCTGTCTTCATTGTGAACCTACTCAGCTGAGCAAGGGCACATGTTTAATAAGTAATGTTCTCTGGGGGGGATGTATTGCTCTCTGTTCAACAGCTAAGTAAACATTTTTATGTGCAACAGATGTTTTGTGTAGAGCCAAACCCTCCAAAGCTTTAGAATGCACGACCCTGCCAGTGGCTTTCACATTACAGGTGTTACTTTATTGTAGAGCTTGCCTGTAACTTGAGTTGGTTTTATTTGTCTTACATGACTGAAGTATGCAGTGCATATTTTGGTTTGGCTTTGTGGTGAACTTTCTTTGTATACAGCAACAGAATGGGCTTATTCTCCAAGGAGAGGATTAAAAATCCCAGTCTGAGGATGCCTAGTTTACTCCATCTGTTGATATATTACAAATATTCCAGTCTGTGTAGTAAATCTTCCAAGAGAGACTTGAAAAACTTCTATTTTGGTTGGTGTAGGCAGAAAGCTTTTCTTTCAATGGGTTCTGCTCTGTAAATCATTTATCTTTGTGCTTTTAAAAATGTCCTACCTTTCCCCTTGAGGCCATTGGTCTTGCAGCTTTTTGGCAGAGAGCCATGAATGAATCATAGGCAAGCGCAGCACACATTTTGAGCGCCTCTCTTTTGTTAATATAAAATACATTACACAGTTGTTACATTTTTCTATGTAAAATTTAAGAGAAATGACAGATGTATTCCAGACATTTTTGTTGCTTTTTGAAGTTCCCAGCAATGGGTAAATATGACCCCTTGCAGTGTACAGCTGTAATTCACTACAATAACTAGCAATCATGGGGTAGAAAGCTAGTTTTAGGAGAATATGTACTTATTGCCTTCAGTGTGAAAAGGTGTATTTGCCCTTCTACAATGTTAGTCACTTGGTCCACTTTGCATTTTCATTTTATCTGTAACTTCGTTTTATTGCCGTCTTTCGTGCCTAACCTGTGCCATCCCCCCATTCTCCTGCACATTTCCCTGTTGCTTGGTTGCATCTCACCTGGATTTAATTCCCAGCTATATCATTCTCTTCTCCCCCAAACATTCCTTTTGCCTGGTGTCTGGCAGTTCCGGATCCTGTTTCCCCACCTCATCTTCCTGTATGAGCAGCATCCTCAGCAGAGGTGGCTAGGAAGGTGGCTCATTCCCAGGTGCTTTAACAGGCCTCCATGCTCCTCTTCTCAGTGAATAACCTGAACACTATTAGGTGCTACTACGTGGTATCACAGGAGAGTCAGCACCATAGGACCAGCTAGCTCTCCTCACACCAGCAGCAAGAGCTTTGCAAACCATAATTTGAGAAACACTAAAGTAAACTCTATTCTGTCTGGACAGATAAAAGGAACTTTTATTGAAGATTTCTCAGACCAAAACTGGCAAAGTAGCAAAGATAGGCTGAGTGGAAAAGTCCCTGAGCAGATGCAGCATCTATGTTTGTTAGATTCCCCACTTCTCTCTGCACATACCCATCTCAGGAATGGGCCCCTTTGTAAACAAAAACTTGGTCTCTCATGAACAACTGTCTAAATAATATTTCAGTACTCTGATCCTAGCTGTGCTGTGCAGTGACAACAATACTACAGATTGTTACATTTTACGTAATATAGCGTACTATGTATGAAATTGGCCAGCTACTCAGAAGAGGATACTCACTTCACCAACAAATATCACCAGTCCATCAAAGATGCGTGGTTCTCCACCTGTTTAAATTCTCTTTGTTGCAGCAATAAGTGGGACATAATTAAGATTTGCAAGTTCCTCCAGGTGTTTACCTGTATGAAGCTTCAACTATTTACTGCTATATTTAGAACATCTGAAATTGAAATTGAAGTGCAGGCTCTTTTTAACATCCTCACTTATGTCTGGGGAGGTCTCTCCTTTGGAATACTTTATCTGTTGGCTTTGCATGTCAGTGCATCTGACTAACAGACTGAGTAATGTAGCTGCAGGATTAGTTCAAAAGCAGAAGTCACCTAAGAACTAGACACTCTAACTTTCCATGGACCCTCCATAATATCCTGTGGTTTCAGCATCCACTTGGTGGATTCTCTGTACCTTGAAGTTTTTAAACCATAATTTGAGGACTTCAGTAACTCAGTCAGAGGTTAAGGGTCTATTACAGGAGTGCATGGGTGAGGTTCTGTGGCCTGTGTTGTGCAGGAGGTCAGACTAAGTGATCATAATGGTCCCTTCTGACCTTAAAGTCTGAGTCTGTGAGCATGTGCACTGATGCTTTGTGCAAACAGCCTTGTCAAAGCAAATCGTAGAGGTACTGAATCGTGCCTACATGTCCTCCCTCCTAAATTATATAGACAGTCTGGTTTTTGGAATATTTGGTAAAATCTGATATTTGGAACCTCAAACGGATATTTTATTTAATTTATGTATTTATTTATTTATGCTGAAATCTTGCTGGTCTCTTGCTCTCCACTGCCTCAGAGCTCTGGGACTTAGGTATGTAGTCTGGTCACTGTGAGATCACATAATCTATCATTTATTCTTAACATCCCATATTTTAGTTTCCTTATGCTTTGCTTTTTGTTACCTTAAATAATGTGTACTATATAGTCACTTCCTTTTTCCTGCTTTATTTGTAATTCCATTGGGATTACCTCTTCAAGTAAAAAGGAGTCAATTTATTATTTCTTTAAAAAAAAAAAAAAAATCCTGCTTCATGTTCTACCTGTCCTGGGCCATTTGGAAAAGTGGACACTTCCATCTAGTATTGTAAAATAGCGCTTACATACTACTTGCAATATGTGCTGGGAGTCACATTACTTACACCACTTCTGGAAGACACTTTGATAATATGATGATGACGGCAGTATTGACAACTTGAATACATTAGAATACTCACTTGTTCTGATTGATAAATGCTCATTTTACCGTACTCCAAACCATTCCAACAGCAACTGTACTGATTCAGTATGGGACCACTGCTGAAAAATGGTTGGGCCATTTCTTCCCCCGCCCTCTCATTTCTAGCTCCATGGCCTATGAAACTCTGAGCAAATGCAAAAGCCTTGGAGAGGACCCCTAAACTGGCACCTCTATCTTCATGTACAATAAGAACTGCATCCCTGTGGTTAATGCTTCTCTGAGTCCATAAAGGTGGCAAAGTTCAAAAGAGCCTCAGGGAGTGAGGTGCCCAACTACTGTTGAAGATGAATGGTATTTGGATGCTTAACTCCATTTAACTTCTTTGAAAATCACAGCCATATTTGTTGCACACTTGCTCAGTAGTTTACAGGCAGTGTAGTACAAAATAATAGAAAAAAGTAAATTTTTATGGGCAAGTACAGCCTTATGGTGATGTAATGACAATTATGTACTCTATTATGAGTTAACTTATAATCCTTAACTGTATAATATTGCTACAATAATTTTGTATCTTGCCAGAAAAGGCAACTAGTTCAGATTTGCTTGATCCTGGATTTTAATGAACCATAACTGTACAACGGCTTGTCTCTTGTTCTGTGTGAACATTAAGATAAAAACAATGAACACATTGCATTTGTAGTTTGAGCTTAATTTTTGTTATGAAAGCTGTGTATTGCACAATGGAAACAGAAGAGGGGATGGAGCTTGAAGAAATTTTCGCAATTGTTAGTGTTTGTTGATAAATGCATGTTAAGTAAGACTCTTGTAATCCAAAAACTGACTGTCCTGAATGTTTAACTACATCAAAGGCTACTTTTTCTAAGGGATTTTGTTTTAAAATTACATGTGTAAACCATTTATAACTTCCCATTATCCTGTCCTGTTTTTTTACACTGAAGTCTTATTTCAAGTATAGCATTCTAAAGTGGTTATTTTTTGTTAATTCTAATAAAGTTCTTTTAAATAAAACTTTAAAAAGAAGCAAATAAATAGTCTTAGCTCCAGAGAATGTTTTCAGCTTAATGTTACAATTCCAAACAATATTACTTCAACAAAAAGGAAAAAGCAGTTAATTGTCTTATATTTCAACAGCTTTGGATAACAATTATATTGTGCAACCATAGTACTTAAGACTGGACTTGCCTTTAATCTAAAACAAAACAAGTAAGTAAATTGTGGTCCAACATTCTGATGCAGCAAACCTAGGGTTGTTCTGTTTCCATTGGACTCTGAAATTACTTCATTGTTCTATTGAACATGATGCTGCTGTTTTGTTCCTGCTCCAACTGTAAGTACTGTCTCTTTTAATCTTCCTTAAGGGGATGAAGCAGACAATTGACTATACTATGAAGAAAGCAAGCTTTGTCTTGAAGTAGCTAATAAATTTACTAAGTATAACAACTTACACTTCAGATCAACTTGTCTGTCTGGAATTACTGCAATTTGACAAATCATGAAATAACAAAATAAACTCTCTCTTAAAATGTTGGAAGTGTTTTCTTAAATCTTCTCGTGCTACAATGTCATGAGTTTAGGCATGCTTTTGATGTAGCGTAGCTTTGAGATGTCATGCAAATGTATCTAGATTTCAAAATAAGAACTTTAGATGTAAAGCTTAGTGACACTAAAATGTCTTTTTAAAACATTATTTGCATGTGGAGCTATGTAATTTGGGTTAGATTAAAAATTTCTTGAAGTAAATTTTACAAAGCTGGTGTCAAAAGTAAATTGTGACCCATGATTTTATTAAGGTAAGATGTGGATGGAGCCAGATCCAGGGTATAAACTCTATTGACAAATTAAATGTTCCAATATAACAGCAAACCTTATTAACACTGACATTAATTACGTATTTTGTGATAGCCTTGAAAAGGGCTTGGTTGCAGTGGGAAAAACTAATCATCTTTGTATTGTTTATGATTGTGCAGAATTTCAAGTAGTACATTAGGCTCTTCTATTCAGAGTAAGCTAACTTCACAAGCGCCAATCTGTTGCCAAAGAAAAGGCCTGTAATGTCATTATTAACAAAACTGTAAAATCACAATAAGAGGAGAAGCTGAAACTCACTGAACTCTGCTAAATTTCTCTTGTAAGAGCTCTATGAATGCCAGCTGGCAACTTACCTCCCACATGAACACTTAAGAAAAAATTCAGCTCTTTGTAGTTATGCACAAGTATATCTGACTGAAAAGGCTTATAACAGCTTTGTGTCCCAGACCTGCCAGCTGCACTACCATATGAACTGAAATTAATTTTTAAAACTAGTTTCTTTAACAAAGCCTGGCTTGTAATGTAGCCAGTGCCAAAGTATTCCACTGCTGCAGGGAGTGCGTGCATTAGCATAACAGTCTTCAGAGTAGTAAAATGTTGTATTGCTTGTGTCTGTGTGTGAGGAGAGGTTAGCCTAGGGCATTCTTTATTCAAATGTAATCATGGGGAGGAGGGAATATTTAATTTCCTTATATGGCCATGGAGCAGGTGTCAGGTTTGATCCTGTAACCCTATTGAAATTAGTGAGAACTTTCCCAGAGTAGGGGCTACAGAATTGAGCTCTCAGTTCTACCAGTAGGCTGTGACTATGCTACATATAAATCCCAGTTTTAAACATGTTTTTTATTTAAAAAAAAAAAAAAAAAAAAATTGTGGTAGCTGGTCAAACCAAACGCTTAAATTTCACTTAGAACTCTATTGGAAGCCAGTGCGGAGCCTGGAACACTAGTGCAACGTGCTCACTGTATGAAGCAGCACTTACTGCAAATGAAAATATTCCCATAAAAAAAAGTTCATATGGATGAATAACTGTGGCAAGTTCCACAGCTGAGAGAAAAGCTTGCCAAGCTCAGATGATAAATACTCTTCGAATTGCTATTTCCTAGATATCCTGCCAGAGCAATGGATCCAACAAGCACCTGAGGTTTCAAGCCCTATACTTTGCGCTGTTTCTTTTGCTTGTTTCTTCCAACGTACACGTGTTAACTCCTTATTCTTATCTGAGTTCAATCTGTCATCCATGCCCCCATCTCTATAAGGCACAAGGTTAGTCAGTTGCCTTGACCATGTCAAATGATATGGGTGTCATTTTGCACTGACGGTACCACAACTTCACTTGCTTTCCTCATGTTTCCATATGCACATTGACCAAGCAGGGTAATAGGATGGAATTCCTTAGGAGGGAGCCCTTGGGGCAAGTGAAAACAGGTCTGTCTCCTAGTGTAAACAATGTGCCTAATTTTCTAGGATAAGATGCAATCAAAGACTATGGAATAACTACCGTCCTCTGATCCCAGTTCAATTATGACATATAAAACGTGGTCTAAATGTGCTGAGACAGAAACAATCGCAGGTGAGCCCAGTGTTCTTCAAGTAGTATCCATACAGGTGGTCCACTTCCAGCATTCATGCACCTTTCGAGCCCTTGTTTGGAAATTTTCCATAAGTGGTGTCCACCAGGCCTGCACGTGCGTCCTGTGTATCCTCATGCCGCATACCAAGGCTACGTAGGGCTGTGCATGGGAACCACTTTCTCAACTGTCTGAGACAGAGCATTAGCAGGTCCACCTTGAGTATCCCTCGATTGTTCTCTTGTACACTTTACCTATAGATTTTGTTTAGGATTAGTTTAGTGTAGTTAGATATAAGTAGTGAGAAGACTGACTTGTTTCCTCTTCCTCCCCTTCCCCTGTGGAGCCTTATTCTCCTAGCAGGGCATGCCTGGATTGCCAGGTATCAAATGTTGTCTCTCTTGTTGAGGCTATCCTAGTTAGCAGTGGCCTTGCCAAGTGTGTCCATCGCTTGGGGGAGTCCCATATTTCCCGGAAGTGCAACTTCTGCCTGGCCCTCAAATCCAGGATGAGGAAAAACAGGATGATTAAACTGAGGCTGCTGATGAAAAAGCTCCTTTCCACCTGCTTCTGAGTTAGGCAAATTCCTCCTCTCTCCCCCTCTTCTGCCCCTCCTCTTCCTCCTCCCCCCAAAAAAATAAAAAAATCTGCCTCTGGACAGATTCAGAGCCCCTGCAGCCTTGGCGCAGGTTTCCCCTAAGAAAGGAAAGGCTATGGAGGCCTCAGGGAAAGATTTGAAGATGACGAGCTTGGACTCTTATAAGGAACAGGCTCTGAAAAGGCCCAGGTCCCTCTCTAGATCCATGGTCTTGTTAGTGTCTACCTCTTTGCTTGGTACCCTAGAGGTGAAAGGCTCCTCCTCAGGTACTGCCAGGGCTGGAAGTCCAGGTGCTCGAAAGCAAAATATGTTTCCAACAGGGCCCCCATATTGTCTGTGAGGGAAAAGGAGGGCAAGGATAAGCACTCCAGACTAGTATCATCTGGCACAGCCCTGACATTGGTACCAGGCAAACAACGGTGCAAGAAACTATCAGCAACTGTGTCGGTGCACTCCCAATCAACAGTGCTAGATACTTCAGCTACCACACCAGTACCAATCCCCTACTTGGTACCACAAGAATTCTGTATCGAAGAACTCGTCTGTGATGGATTAACCAGACAGATTAACTGCTCATAGGTACCAAGCATCTCCAGATCCCCATCTCCAGATTAACATTACCCTCCCGTGCCACAGGACTCTCCACCCTTTTCTGCTGATGCCCCTTTGCTGGAGGAATTGAGGAGCACAAAAGAGACCTCCAGTCAGTCTCATCTATCTCCATACAGGGTTCTCCTACATATCTTGTTTAGGAATCTGTTCTTTGACGTTCACAAGGAAGATCCTCATGCTTAACAACAAGAGTGGTAGAATCAAGCCTGCATGCCACCTCCAGTCCTATATGCCGCCCCTCATCCCTTCCCCATGGCCATATTGGGATCCCTGGGCTGCATATCAGCAGCAGTGTGCCAGACCACCAGCTCTGTCATATTGGGAGGCTGGTGTTGTCCAATCCTCTTCCCAACCATGCCCCCCTTCCTCCAACACGAGGAGACATTTGAGGAGCAGGAGGCTAGGGTGGAAAAAGAAGCCATCCTTCAAATTTCTATTTTATCCTCATCTCCATATGAGGCAGTTATGCCACCACCACCTTTCATGGCCAATGATTTCCTGCAATTCCAGGACTTAATAAAGAGGGTGGGCAGCTGACATTCTTCACATACCACTCGAAGAGGTCAAGGAGTTACAACTCAAACTGCTAAACATCCTACTGTAAGCAATGCCTGCCACGGCTGTGTTACCCATTAATGAGGCACTCCTAGACCCAGCTAAGGCTGTGTGGCAAACATCTACTACTATTCCACCAATTTGTAAATGGACGGATTAGAAATATTATGTTCTCCCCAAGGATTTAGAATTTTTGTTCTCCCTGCCCAACCTAACTCCCTGCTCTCTGGTGGAGGCAGTAAATAAGCAGGATAAGCAACCCCATATAACAGAGTAAAAAAGGTGCCAGACCTTTTTTGAATGGAAATCTTACTCATCCATGAGCCTACAATTTTGGATTGCAAATGATCAGGTGATCATGGGCAGATATAATTTTACAACCTATAAATAGATTTACGGCTTTTATTCAACATCTTCCATAGGAACATAGGGAACAATTTCAGTCTGTCATGCTGGTGGATCAGTCATTTGCTAGAACCTCTGTTCATGCGTCCTTGGATGCCCGGACAACACTGCCAGGTCCATCTCCATGGCAGTTGGTATGTGCAAGGTATCATGGCTCTAACTCTTAGGGTTTCTGAGAACAGGTCCAGAACACTGTTGATGACCTCCCTTTCAATGGTCAAAAGCTATTCTCAGAGACCACGGATGGGTGCCTGCACGCATTGAAAGACTCCAGGGTGGGTGGGTGGGTGTGTGTGTGTGTATGTACCTCTATGAGATATATATACACACACACATATAGATATCTATAACACCTATGAATAAGAGAAGATTTAGTAGGTCACAGACTGCCCAAAGATCTCACCCCACTCAGTTCTCTGGATTTCATAGATCCACCGAACCTCCTGGGAAGAGACCTAAATTCCAGAGAAAGATAGACACTCACCTTCCTTCTGTGCGTACCCAGTCATCATTGAAGCAATAGTTTTGATGGGTCAGTCGAGGGTTCAGATCCTGCCATACCTTTGATTTAACAGCTCACCTCAATGCCTTCACATCTCAGGGTGGATAGACAATTCAGGGAACCAGTCTCCATATCAACCTGGTAGAGCTTAGAGCAGTCAATAATACCTGCCTTCATTTCCTGCCTCTTATCACGGGCAATCTGATCAGGATCCTGACAGACAATGTGACCTGCATGTTCTACATTAACAAACAGGAGCAAGATCTCCCTCTCTTTGCACCAAAGCTATGAAACTATGGAACTGGTGTATAGCCCATCAAATCCAAATTTCAAGCACTTATTTTCCAGGTAATGAGACATCACAGTAGGGACTTCTCAGGACTACAAATAGGAGCTGGACTCTAAATTTCTCTGCAGTATATTCCAAAGGTGGGGACTTTCTCTGCTCCCCCACAAGGGAATTCCATTGTCTTGGACCAGTTGCTGAGGAAAACTGTTTCCTGCTTACATGAGTATGATTCCTGTGTTTGGTAGTTTCAGTGGTTCTGTGGAATCATGACTGTCAAGGTAGGTCATGGAGCCAGGTTGAGATTTTTAGGGGTGCCTGTACTCATTACCACTTGTAATAATCCAGTCTTGAAGGCCTCGATCACTCTAGCAGTGTGTTCAGCTGTTCAACAGTTATAGAAGGAAATTGGCATTTCAGTGCTGTTTCAGCCATATCTAAATGTCAAGAAATCAGAGTCCAGTAGAAATTCAGGCTGTGGACCAAACTGCTTCCTACCTTGGGCAGGCCTAAAACAGTTGGGATAGTGCTATCGGCATTGGACTTGGTAGAGGAAATACCACCATGCCGCTACCCCACCCCTTCCCCCACCAAGAAAAACTGGTTTCCTTTTGCTGCCTTCTACTGTTAAACTGAGAGGTACTGATGACTGAGGCCAGGTCTACACTACAGACCTACATCAGTATAACTACATCACTCAGGGGTGTGAAAAATCCACATGCTAAGGCTTTGTCTACACTACAACCCATGTCAGCAAAACTTACATTGCTCAGGGGTGTGAATGTTCCACCCCTTGAGTGAAATAAATTACAGCAACATAAGCATTTGTGTGCACAACGCTTTGTTGGTGGGAGAGCTTCTCCCTTTGACATAGCTTATGCCACTCACGGAGGTGAGTTTTTTTTAATGTCAATGAGAGAGCTTTGTTCTGTTGGCATAGAGTGTATTCACCACAGGTGCTGCAGTGGTGCATCTACAGGAACAGCTGTGCCGCTGCACTACTGTATGTATAGACATGGCCTGAGCAATCCCTGAGCAACATAGTTATACTGACCTATCCCCCAGTGTAAACAGTGCTATGTTGACCAGAGAGCTTCTCCTGCCACCATAACTACCGCCTTTCATGGAGGTGATCTCCCATTGGTATAGTACTGTCTTCATTAAAGTGCTACAGCGACAGTCCTGCTGTGCTGTACATGTAGATAAGCTCTAGATGAATCAGACTTTGATGGCTGTGAACTCACCTTTCCATTAACCTATCTAAGAAGAATTTAATCACAACACTCCAACCAAAGGCAAAAGGAGTTTTGAACTGAGTGGCTGGAGGTTGCTACAATTTGTGAATCATGAGCAGCAATTTTAATTTTGGGAATGTAAAGAAGGTGGGATGGAAAAAAATTAGACATATGAGTGCTTCCCAGGAGAGTGAGGTATTCAGGGGTGGAGGAGTGGGGAAGGGGGAATAAACTTAAAAAGACTTGGGGTTTCAGCAAGGGGTGGGAGGTTATAGGAAGGGGGATAAATGGGGAGAACGTGGGGGCTTAAGTGAGGGACGCCTGGCATCTCTAGCTCTGCCAATGCACCCCATTGTATGCCAACCATCCTGCACTTCACAGGTCTGTCAGTGCACCCCAAACTCCTGCACCCCACAGCTCTTCCAGTGCAAGCCAATCCTGCGCCCCAGCCCTCCTGTACTATTAAAGTATTTGGGGAGGGGATGGCTTAGACATGTGAATGCTTCCTGGGAGGGGAGGGATAATTAGGGGGGTAGAGAAGTTGATGAATGGGGGGGAGAGGTTTGGGGCTGCTGTGAGGGAAGGGGTGGGGGGATAAATGTGGATGAGTGGTAGGTGGGAGAAATTGGAGGCTAAGGTAAGGGAAGCTTGGAGGCAAGGTGGAGAGATGGTATAGAGGGAAGGGTGATGTGGGGGTGAGTGGCATGGAGGCTGGAGAATAGGAGCAGTGGTACCTATTCTATTCTATTCTATTCTATTTATTATTCTCTTTTTTTCCTTTAAGAGTGTTAGATGGAATCCTGAGGATGAGAGTGAATGGGTTGTAAAAGGAGGTGAAGAGCTTATACATTTTAGCAACTGTGGGAGCAAAGGTATGTGTGTTAATGGAGAGTATTGGAGCATTGCTAAAAGAGGACAGAGTTAAGCTTGCATGGGCAACCTTAATGCTACATAACCCTGGTTTTCAAAAGTGAGTTTTGCTCAGCTCCAGCATGCTGCAAGGAAATTGCATACCACCGAGCAACCTTAACTTTGCAATAATGTAGTTTTTTGCCATTGATTTATATAGTTGTTGCTGCTTATGTATACAGGACAGACCCAACAAAGAAACCAACAGAACACCACTGGCCATCACCTATAGTCCCTAGTTAAAATCTCTCCAGCACATCACTAAGGATCTACAACCTATCCTAGCAGATGATCCCTCACTCGCTCAAGCTGTGGGAGGCAGACCTATCCTTGCTTACAGACAGCCCCCCAACCTGCAGCAAATACTCACCAGCAACCATACACCATACAAAAATACTAACCCAGGAACATACCCCTGCAACAAACTCCGTTGCCAGTTCTGCCCACACATCGACTCTAGTGACACCATCACAGGTCCTAACCACATCAGCCACACCATAAGGGGCTCATTCACCTGCACATCTCCTAATGTAATATATGCCATCATGCGCCAGCAATGCCCCTCTGCCATGTACATTGGCCAAACTGGACTGTCACTATTCAAAAGAATAAATGGACACAAATCAGACATAAAAAATAATAGCATCCATAAACCAGTCAGAGAGCACTTCAATCTCCCAGGATACTCTGTCACTGACTTGAAAGTTGCCATACTTCTACAGAAAAACTTCAAAAACAGACTTAAAAGAGAAACTGCTGAGCTAGAACTGATCTGGAAACTTGACACAATCAAACTGGGTCTGAATCTGGACTTGGAATGGTTATCTCATTACAAGAAGTAATTGTCACTGTTCACACATTCTCACCTAATCAATGGTTGTGAATAGGCCTCAACTACACTAACTGAATGGACTTTGCTTTCATCTATCTTCCCCATTGTTGTTACTTACCCTTCGATATGTGTACATATAACTCCTATGTGATTTCTATTCTTTACATCTGACAAAGTGGGTTACAGCCCACGAAAGCTTATGCCTGCAGACATTACATTTGTTAGTATTTAAAGTGCTACAGGACCCTCATTGTTTTTGCTGTATACAGATTAATACGGCTACCCCTCTGGAACTGTGTATTTTTTGTTTCTCTGCTTGCACAACGCATAGGCCAGTTTGACTTTTAGCTGCAGTGTTTGGGTTTAAACACTACAGGAGGTGTTTGTTTTAAAACTCTTTTATATGTATATAAATTTTAGCACCCTTCAGTTTTACAGAAGCTTGGTTTGACTATATTTTAATTAGTCTTAATTTTCTTTATTTTTTAAAAAGAAATCTTCCTGATTATATATTTTAGTGTATCTGTACAGTGCCATCAACCATAGTTGTTGGAATGAAGGTATCATGTTGCTTTTAATCAGTAAGGAATCTCTGCTCTTACTGTTTTCTCTAGTTTGTCAGTTGCTAGAGATGAAAAATATATTTCTAATGTTTGTGATAAAGCACAAGACAGTGTAATCTCAGCTTTCTTACCTATTGTCTAACATAAGGGCAGATGAAAATACATTCTTTAACATCCTTTATAAAATACCTCCTTCCCTCTGCCTGTGAAACACTAGACTACAAGAGTAACTAAGCCCAGAGATTCCCCCCTCCTATCCCAACCCGGAATCCTAGACTTCATTCCAGCAGTTGCACCAATCAAAGCCTGCTCTACGCGTCCCACAACAGCACGTTGCATTGAAAACACTGTGGGAGCTCGCCAATCATCGCAAGGCTGCTTTTGTGTGTAAAGCACCAGTCCAGGGCTCCTCCCACCTGCAGCCCCGCTTGGATTGCGTGCCTCCTCCCCTGAAGGAGGAGGGGAGACTTCAGTGTGGGTTTTCCCCCGTCGCCTTTTCTTTCCCTGTGTGTGTAAGGGGGCGGGGGGTCTTCTCTACCTGCTGAGGATGTGATGTCAGGGTCTCATTACCCTAATCTATGCTGATCTCATGGGCTGGCTTAGCCAATGGGGCTTCCCGGCTCTCCCCACCTGCTAGGAAGAGAATCCGCAGTGCCTGGGATTTCTTGCCCTGGCCACTCAGTGCAGCCAGTAGCGCTGGGGGAGGCCAGGCCGGGGCTCGCAGTGCCTGCTCCTCTCCCGCACTCGCCTTGTTTGGGTCTCGGCGCTGGTGGCGTAAACAAACAGCTCCTCCCCCTCCGCCTTGCTCCTCTTGTAGCTGGAGCCCTGCCGCGCGCTGAGCCCGGCTGCTCCGGCAGCCGCGCGACAGAGGCACTGGTGGGAGCCCCGGCCACGCCGCGCGTCCTGCCGCGGTGCGGTGCGGGGGAGCAGCCGCCCGCCCGCCGGCCCAGCTGCCTGAGGTGCGCGCTGCACACCGGTGAGTGTGAGTGAGTGAGTGAGTGAGAGTGACCGCGCGGGCGGGGAGGAGACCGCAGCCGCCGCGGGCGCTGCGCCCTGGCCTCCGGAGCCGGCTGGCCGTGGCCCGTGGCCCCAGCTCCCTCGCTGCAGGGGCAGAGCTCGGCTGGGTGCCGGAGCCAGTGGGGTAAGTGCGGCGGGCGCCGGTGCCCTCGGGGGCCGGGTTTGGCGGGCGCCCTGGTTCCTGCCTGGCTGCACCAGAGCAGCCCAGGCCCTCGGACCTGGAGTAGCGGCGCCGGGCGTGCTCGGGGCTGGCTCGGGCTGTGCCCTCGGTTGTCCTTTCTGTTCTTCTTGCTTCCCGACCCCCCTATCTCCTTCCCGCTCTGGCTGTGCCTGCCCTGACCGCCCCCGGCTCTCCCACCACTGGGCTACTGGCTCCCCACCCCGATGGCTACGTGCCCCTCCAGTGGGGTGAGTGTCCTCGCCCCTTGGGCTGCCTTTTGTGCCCCTTTCCCTGGCCCAGATGCCCCAGCGATGAGCCTGGGTAGTGCCCATGTCTTCGCCCTGCCTTGGTGTCCAGGGAGCATCTCCCAGCGTGGCTCTGTTACTGCAGGGCACTGAGTGACTGCAGCCACCTCTCTCCTTTGCATCCCATTCTCACAAACTCCTCCTCTCGGTAGTCCTGAGGAAAGGTGAGCTGGGGAAGCTTTCAGCCTGCTGCTTGTACTGCAGTGTGGGAGAGTTCCTAACAGAATCTCTCCTGGGCTCCCTGGCAGTCAGGTGGCTTGCTGGGAAGAAGCTTGGGTGTTTCTCTCTTTCCTGGTACCAAGAACGGAACTAGAGGATTCTAGAGTGGTAAGCTCCACGTAGTATCAGTGTGGAAGGGAAGGCTCGTCCTTTCACTGGTTGCGTGTTGGCGTTCCTGTGCAGCTGTGTCATACTTGTGGTGTAATGGGGAAGAGAAAGCATTGATTCCATTTGGCATCAGAAACCTTGTGTCCAAGTTTAGTCTCTCATACAAAAGGATTTCAGATGGTTCCATGATCAGGGGAATTGGCAGCGTGGTGGAATGTTGCATTCTAAAAGAAGGAAGCTTCTGACCAGATCATTTTGCAGAATTATTAGGACCAGTCATGCTATTAGTAATCAAAGTTACTAAATCCTAGTGGGGGTGGGGAGGAAGGAGGAAAACACTCCAACCTGTTTTAGATGGTGGGTTTTCTTCTGTGATCCCCTCAGCCTTCCTCTGATGCCCCTTAGCCTCTCAATTCCACATAGGATTGACACCTCCTTGCAGGAGAGGAATGGATGAAATGTCTTCTGCAGGCCATGAGTGCCAATACTAAGTCAGGGAGGCGTGTTACTCAAGTGATGCAAAATGATTTTTTTTCATACCTCTTCCGAAGTTCATTTCTTTGAACGATTGTACTATTTCTACAATGTTTCATGCTCTGCCAGCCTATTTAGAGGTGGTTGGAGACCCAATCTGACTTGTCAAACTGCTGGGCTCCATCGTTTTACATTCATTTTTGAGTTGACACAGGCTGAAAGTTTCATTAATTATACTGATATAATTACCTATGCCAGTATAAGTACCATGTGGATGCTCTGATACTGGAATAAGATATATATATATATTCGGCCAACTTAATTCACACCGTGACTTGTAACTTGACCATGAAACTTAGAGGTATAACTTTCGGTTGCAGACAAGCCCTGAAATTTCATCCTTAAAGTGTGATTCTATATTGAAAAGTAAATCTGTAAGAATGCTTTTTGTATTCAGTGTTTAAATCTAAGTGACTTTATATCAAATATATTCCATTTAGAGAGATTTTTCTGTTTTCCCAGTTGTGTGAACTCTGCCTGTGATTGGCATCTTACTGAATTTGTTCTTCTCAGTCATAATTGGAATTAATAAGGTTCTGCTGGACAAACTAATTTCTGTGATAGCTGTGCAACCCTGTTGCCTTCAGTGAGCTTTCTCATATATAACTGATTGGAATTTAGTAACTTTTTCTATTGATATTTGAAAAGCAACAAAATCCAGCTTACTTTAGCTGTGTTGGCTTTGGAAGGTGGACAGGAGTAAGAAGCAGTGAAAACGTGTTCCCTTCCCTCCCACCTCACTAAAGCGAACAGGTATCACTGAGTAAGAAGAAGCTTGTTTTCGTTTAAATTGTAACTTTCTGAGCAGACCTACACTTTAAATGTCTGCCTCTCTATCTTTAAAGTGAGATACAGTACTGTTGATTAAAGAATCCTACATATACACAGTTTGCTCTACTGTGAGAGTGAAACTGGATGAAATTATATGGCCAGCCTGTGTTGTTTAGGAGGTTAGATTAGTGGCCTGTTTGGCTGCAGAATCTCTCAAATCTGGCCATAATGGTCCCTCTAGTCTTAAAATCTATAACATTTATAATATCCACAAATTTTCTTGGCCTATATTTTCCTGTTTGCCGGCTACTGAGGAAGTTTGTTGTTCATACGCATTTTATCCCAGCTTCTCTTCCTGATTAATCCATGCATGAAATCATAAACCTGTATTTGGGATCAGTCTGTAGGCATGCAAAATGTTGGAGGTCATAAATGCAGCATTATCGATCTGGTCCTGTTAGGCACTTGGTAAACTATACATCCATCTACATAAGGAAATTGACCAGATGATGTCAGCAATTCTCAGCACTGAGCCCTGATCTATACTTAACATTTAGATCAACCTATGTCACTCGAGGGTGTGAAAAAATCACACCCCATGGGGGCTGTGGATTAAGCCAATCTAACCCCTGGAGTAGATGTGGCTAGGTCAGTGCTTGGGAGGTGGATTTACCTACATCAATGGAAAAACTCCTTCAGTTGATGGAGGAAGCATTTACACTACAGAGCTAAATCACTGTGCTGCTGTAGTGCCCATTGTGTAGGCATGCCCCGACTCTCCTTGAAGTGGTCTTGAAAGCAGTTTAACTGGGAGTGTAGATCAGCCAAAGTAGTTTAAAGCATGGTTAATATAGAGCCAGTAGAGCTTGGTGAATTTTAGTGTATTTCTTCAGACTATGTTATAGGATCAGATAAGAGAAGCAGGGCCCTGAGGTGGGAGGATGTTCATGTTTAAATGTGCATACCTTTGATAAATAGCAAATACAATACATTTGGAAAAAATGGGAAGGCAAAGTGTATTGCTTTGTGATAAAGTTGAAAGTTTCCTACTATGAAAGGGTTTTTAAATTGACCTCTGCAATATACAGAGACAGTAAGGTAAGATCATTGCATTATGTTACTGAAAGTGAGTCTCCATATTGTGCAAAAACAGGGCACTACAAGAATGGAATTTCAGCCTTACTTTGAATTATGTTGTTTTTGTTGGCTTATACCTCAAACATAATTCTTAAGAGTTTCCTTTTTAAAAGGTTACCTTATTAAAGGGGGATTGTGCACATCAAAAGAAGAAAATGATGCAAGACAAATTGAAAAGCTTAAAGACAAGGGATTGTGTAACTGATGAATTGTATCATTAAGGCATTTCTGGTCTAGCAGAAGCATTAGAAATGTTAGTTATTAAAATTTCCACATTTCGTCTTCTAATTTTATGTATTTAATTTGCAAAGAACAAAGAGGGTCTTGGGTATCTATCCAGTGACAGCATGGATAAAAGGTTTAGAAGGTCTCATCTATAATCTAGAACACCCATTGTCAAAATATTGTTGTCTGTATATTTATTTTATTCAAAGACCAAAAATGATATCCATAGTAAAAAACCAAACAAACTTGATCCTAATATTTTACATATGACATTTACCCACCAACATGACTTACAGGGAGCCACTGCCTACTCCCAGAAATTGGTCTGTCTGATGGATTCATTAGATTGATCAAAGTACCACCAATTCTGTCTTGTTAAACAATTAAAAGACCAAGTTAATGTGCTGTAGTAAGAGTTCAATATATGATGGCATTGATTAGTGTTGGAAGAGGGGGAGGGATGATAAATGTTGTAGTGGAAAAAACAGTGCAAAGAAAATGGGAAATTATTGACCTAAAATCAGCCCTCAGTTATTACTTACACATTCAGTTTCAATAAATATTTAAATTGAGATAGATTTTCTACAGAGCCTGAATCATTCATGTATGTATGACATGGATGCACAATTTATTGCTGAAAGTTTCTAAAAAGAAATTTTCTGCCTTCATGAAAAAAATTGTAGGAAAAAACATGCTTAGTTGACACAGAAAGTGTTTAAGAGAGCTGAAATGCATTGATCCATCTGACACTCAGAGAAAACAACATTTAAAAAAATGTTTTCCTCTGAATGTAGTGTTTGACAGCCAGGAGGGTATGCTTTCTTCCATTCCATGCCATTATGCCTCAACCTTGATTTGGAAGAACCGTCTGTAAGAGGAAAGAGGGTAGTATTCAACTCTCCATGCCCATTTGCTCTTCGGTTTTTCAGAACAGACTCTCAGTAAAAGTGACACCCTTTGTCAACCACTACATTAAGGTCTTCAGATATCACCAACTCATTTTACATAGGCCGCTAAAATTCTTTAAGCATGCATTCGGTCAAAAAAGATGGTGGTAGTTGAGGTCACTATGAGACCTAAATGAGAACCAGGCCCTAACTGATGATGTAGCTTTGAAAAAGTCTCAGAACCAGTCTACTGAATTCCACAGCTCCTTCATTATGATGAATTTTCAATCCTGTGAAACCTCAAACAGACACTTTACCTTTTACATTTAGCAACCATGTTAGTTTAGTAATCAGATGATTTACTAGTGAGTGCTATATGAATGAATACCAATTATAATTATGAGAAATGTGAAGTTTGAACTGTGAGGTTTGAATGTGAAGTGTCTGTGGATCAGCGTCATGAAAGCTAGCTGATTTCTATAAAAATTAAAAGTAGTACCCTGCCAGTATTTATAGTTTTACAGTCATTTTTTATCTATCAAAATGTTTTTCTTTTTCCTGTTGCTATGCGATTGAGACACACACAGAGAAGAGAGAAATTGACTATATACAAAGTGCTGCCAAAGTGTGATGAGTAAACTAATTGGGGGAGGGAAAGAGATCTCTTTCCGTTAACAGTAATCTTAGGTGTAACTTAGAACAATAGTTGATACAGAGGATAACATTCAGACAGAAATCAAAGTGATTGTGTCCCTTTAAATCTTACTGTGTTTTGGATATTCCACCGAAGTAGTAAAAATAGTAAGAACTCTTCTACATTTTAGCTATAAATTTCATAAGGCACCTCTGAAACCCGTTTATAATGTGATGCTAGTAGGTAGGTCAGGTCTACCCAAAGGAAATTATGTTCAAATACTTGTTGCAGCAGCAGCAATTGATGGGGGAATCCTGGATTTCCCCATCAAGGCCTGGATACAGGATAGCACTTAAGAATAGGCTTAAGTGCTGTCCTGAACAGTGCTGCTTTCCTGAACCAGAGTCCAGTTTAGTTCCTTTATAGTTGTTTGTGAAGAACACATCCCATCTAGCCATCAGAAATTTGAAGGTGATAGAGACTGAATTGGTTTAGAAGAATTTGTACTGGGATACGAAGCCTTTCAAATCTTGTAAAGTAGATAAATGACTATGGCATATCTGAAACGAGGATTTGTACTCAGCTCAGTTACTAATGGATGGAGAGGTATCTGTACCACATATGGATCTAATGGTCTTTTTATGGTCTTCTGATAGTTCAATCTTCATGTTTATTCAGATCTTTACCTATCCTTTCATTCCTAGTGTGCCCTCCAGAACAAGGTGGGGGCATTGCACAAGAGCTAGATTGGAGAAGTTTTAGCATTGCTATTGCTGCCCAGGTAGTATCTGTCGGATGGACAAATAGATTCATGGCTTTCAAACATCTAATTTTTGACTACATGTGGAATAAAAGGTACTAGTAGGAAGGATTCCTTCCGATAACTTTCTTGGTCTTATCAGTAATCTCTACTCTTTTCCTTCCCTGAACCATTGGCCCATGGACTGAGCTGTTTGGGAGAAGAATCATACCTCACTCTTTTTTATAAAATATTCTGTAAGTGTATGGCTCTATATAGGTAACTAATAATTTTCAATGTTTCTAAAAATCTGTGGAAAATCCAGACACTTTTAGCCACTCCAATATTCAAAGTTTGATGATCTCAATACTAACAGTATCCCTTTAAAAAACTCCTTTTCAAATGGACATAACATTCTGCATGATATGTTAACTTTTGTACAATGAATCTCTGATTTTATTGATTTATTTTTATCGCTTTTATAGTTATCTCTCACACACACACACACACACACACACACACACACACACACATGAAATAAGCTTTGAGGGATATGTAAGATCATAACATACGAAACGTATATCTAGTCAAGTTTTGCTGATAGTTATTTATTTCTCAAGAATCTAATATCATGAATAGAATCAAGACCCAGGTTCCTGTGTCCTTCCCTCAATTTGGACTTGTGTCCCCAGTTAATAACCTTACTCAAAGTGTGCTCCAGAAAGGAGCTGAGCATCTGTATTGCCCATTTCTTGAAAGCTATTTAAAAAATTAAAAGCAAACTGTTCTTTCAGTATCAAATTGTTCATAACATCCCCTGCACTATCAAACCAAGACAAACAAAACCTAGCGCACCTTTTGCTAAAGGCTTAGTAGAGGATTCAGTTTTTTTCCTTCAAATTTAGCACAAAGGCTTGCATTTTGGAGGCTTTTAATCCTCACTTTTATGCATTCACATCATATATTCATTGGCAATTGCAATTCTATAACTTGGTTTGTCAATATGATTTTTGACTTTGTTGGGGAAACAGCATGCCAGAAGGTAGATGAAGTGGCACTTTTAGTAATCCAGTGGGAGTAAACAGGTAAGAAAAATCTTGGCCCCATGGGGTTATAGGGAAAGAGAAAAGGGGTTAAAGCTGCTAGACTAGAGAAGTATGGTTGAGGTGCTATGATACAAGTAAAGGTGTACTGAAGATAAACTTTCTAGAACTAAAAATTGATTGTTCTCTGCTGTTATGGTTTTATTAAAAGTTAGGAAATCAGCTGTCTTTATTGACTCAGGCAAAATTTTATTTTTCTAGTGTTTGTTTGTTTGCACATGCTTCTAGAGAGTGAGAATCCGTTTAAACTTAAACTAGTGTACTTAGTTGTTTTCAGATGTTTTCCTTCTCCCTGTGAAATCAGTGGGGACAGGACTGGTTTCTGAATCTTCTATTGAAAATACATACTAGAGGCTTTAAAAAGTAAATATTTACAACAGAGAGCGTTGGCCTCCCCACTTCTTCCCTTAATGCTTTAAAAACTTTAGATTGTTTTTTATAGTCTTTGACATTATTTAGGTAGGGAATGGGAGGGCAGGGAGATTTATTAGTAAAGTCAGGGAAAATGATTCCCCAAACATATGTTTGTTGTTAAGCCTGTATACACGAGTTTGAAATTTCTCTTTCTGCCACCACCTTGTTTTGGTCAGGATGGGAAATTATATTTTAAAATAAAAGAGTTCTTGTAATGTGATCACACACTGCTTTTTGAAAAAATCAGTAGGAATTGTTAACAGCCCGGGCTTTTTACTCTCCTTTTGTTTACTTAGCACTGCTGCCTATAATGTTGCCCTCTTATTAAAAAGGGAGCTGTTAGCTACAGCTGGCTTGTGAAGGAACCTGTTTAATTGATAACTGTCTCAATCACGTTAGTCCTCTCTTTCATACCTCTGTGTTGTTTATATTGAAACTTTCTTTTTTATTTTTGAAGACACTTCTAATATTGAGTTATGTTAAAGTGAAACAATGGCAGGTTACTTATAATTTTTTGCATAGTATTTCTGTTGGATGGACTTTTTTAGTTTATGTATATTTAAAAATATTATTTTACAGTGCTCAGAGTTGTGCTAGGCACGTACGTCACAGTACCTATAAATTAAAAAGGATCCTTCTACAAGGAATTTGCTGATTTAAATTTGGGCATGTTGTATCTTACCTTTTAAAGGAATATAAGAATTGCCAAACCAGGTCAGACCAGAGGTCCATCTATCCAAGTGCAAGAAACTCTGTAGAAGGCAGTTAAG
This sequence comes from Emydura macquarii macquarii, assembly GCF_026122565.2. Taxonomy (NCBI): domain Eukaryota; kingdom Metazoa; phylum Chordata; order Testudines; family Chelidae; genus Emydura; species Emydura macquarii. The sequence continues at coordinate 546,518 of NW_027131105.1, read as the reverse complement.
GAAAATTTCTTTCCTAACCCCTGTAAACTAAATGTTGGCTTGTGCTCTGAAAGATGAAGATTTATATCCATATATATTTATGAAAGTAAGAACCAAAGAGGGAAAACAAAAATTCGGATCTGATTATACAACTTTGAGTACTCAATATTAATTGGTAGATGACTTTTTTTTTTTTTTTAAACAATGTCTTGGTGGTTTACGAGCTTTTGATGTGTTCTTCTTTCACTTGGACAGGTGTGAATCAGGGTTCTGACTCTGTTGATGTCAACAGAGTCGCACTGATGTGAAACTTCTGTAAGTGATTGGACATACTGACTTTTTTTCCCCCTCTTCAAACAAATTACATCTTTGAATGTTCCCATATGTTGCTGTTGACTGGGGCGGGTGGAAGGCATGGGAGAGAAAAAAAGTTACAAGGGTCACAAAAAGCAATCCATTGTAAACTAATGTTGAAGTGTTCAGAGAGCACCAAAAAGATCTGACTTCCTTGGTTCTTTGCTCTAGTTACTTTATGACTAAAAAACATGAAAAGCTATTTCTCTCTTCTGCATGGTGACACTTGCATAAATGCTCAGCTGGCAGGATGACAGACTGTTTGTTTAGATATTAGGTTGCTTGTTTGGTTGTATGATTTTTAAAATATCAGGGGAAAGAGGATAAAAGAAGAAAGTGTTTGGGGAGTGGGGACAGGATTATGGTCAAGTTCCACCCAAACCATATATGTGCATATTACTTCCCCCAGTATTGAAATGCAGTCACTTTTGGAGTAGTTGAGTGGAAGGATGATCTTGTGTGTAAAGCACAGGAAAGGGAGTCAGGAGACCCGGGGTTTATTTCAGTTTTGCCACCAACTTGGTTTGATTTTGGGCAAGTAAGTCATTTAACTTTGCTATACCTCAGATTCTCTGTCTGTAAAATGGAGATAATTATACCTGCCTATCTCACGGTGATGTAACTGAGATTCCCTGAGCACAGGCATATTGAAGTAAAAGCATAAATTGTCCTCATGATTGTTAATCTGACTGAAACGGTGTCTGTTCTCTAATCTTAAGATATAATTGAAACCAATCTTATTTAGTCTATATATGATGGGATAATGATATTTATTTCTGTTTCACGGGCTTACAGTAGTTTGTGGTGGTATTTATTTGATAGGGAGTTAGATATGTCATCTAATGACAAAGTAGCTTCTCACCTCTTATGAATATAATTTTGTGAAACTCATAAAAAAACCTGGCTCTTTTATATTACAGGATCCTGCCAGGAATGGAGACTCCATTGGATGTTCTGTCAAGAGCAGCATCTCTAGTACATGCTGATGATGAGAAACGTAAGTCTAAAATTTAATTCTGTGCGTCATCTCATCCATTATTTTGGTGCAGCCCTTTTACTTTTGCACATTGGATATCAGTTTAGATTAGTCTTCTGCAGTTTGCAGTATCTAAGATTTATAGAGGGGAAAATTTCAAGAAATGCCAAAGGAATTTAGGTGTACAAATGGGAATTGTGCCTAAGGGTTTTCAGACTACTCTTGATGATGTCTTCCATAGTCTCCAAAAAGCAAAAAAACTGAACAATTTATTTTTAACATCTGGTGTGCAAGAAACAAAATGTTCCTGGTTTTTGGTATGAGCTCAAGGATTGACAGGAGCATGTACATCTCTCTCTGCTCTTGGGTAGGGAATTTGACATGGAGTCCCTGACAAACTGAGGACTCTTTCATCTCTGATATATATTCGGTCCATCCCGAAGAAGCTCACAGGTACTCAGCCCATGAAGATGGACCACAAAAGTTCCTTTTCAGTGTTTAAAAACCAGTTATCACTATTATACTTGACATCTGCCAGTATTCACTGCTTTAAGCTAAAAGTCAAAAACCTTTTTTGTAGTGTAGTGAAATAACTTTTTTTTATCCACTCCCCCAACTTACTTTTTATATCAAATTGACTCTTCTTAAGAGCACTTCTTTAAAATTCAAGCGAAAGATAATGTTTGTCAAAAATCAGAGAGGTTATCTGTTAAACTTGGGAGAGCTATAAGCAGTGTACAGTGACTGATTCCACAGTAATTGTATTTGACTGCAGGTTTAAATGCATTTGATTTGGAATTTTGTATTGTAGGTTAGGTATAGAGGAGTGGTTGCTTCTATGAAGATCATGCTGCCTGAAGTAGGGTCTGTGACCCATCTGTGGCTACGGTAGCCACCTGAAAATACTAAGGTCAGAGGAGGCTGTAAAAGGAGAGCATATTCTCCCAACACTGGTGGGTGACACTGAAGCCAGACTTCCCAACCAGCCACAAACAGTGCTTCTGATTCCCCACACTGGTTATCAAGAAGCCAAAATAAAAATATACACAGCCCCCTTTACTGCATCTCAGTCTCCGGCTCCCAATTGGCCACTAGATCCAGTAAGAAGACCAGTAATTTAAAACTCTATGCTCTTTACCGAAAAGGTTTCTCCTGACCACGCAGGGTCAGCCACAGTATCAGATCAATATAAGTTTAGATCTTACCCAAAATACCATGCTGCCAGCCAATCCTTTAGTAACTGAAACTAAAGGTTTGTTTCTTTCTTTGTATAATAAACTATAAGAGAAGTGTTAAAGGATTAAAGCAATCACATACATACAATTGATTTGAAAATCCACATATATCAGATTTCTAATAGAATTGTGGAGTTTGCAGGCTTGTATAGTCCCTCTGGTATCCATCCAATACCTGGATGGGTCTCAGTCCCTTGTTTCACAGCTTCAGTTCACTTGTAGATAAGTTGATCCAGAGGTAGGCTGAAGACAAATGGATGTTGTGCAGCTGCCTTTTATGTCCTTTGGCCTTTGCCATGCTGCTTGTGGAAATTTACAGGAATAAGATGGAGTCCAGGGTCACATGAATGACTGGTGACTCACCAGGTATATCCCTGTCTTCTCTCCCTGGGCCCATTGTACCTGTGAATTTCCTTAATGGGCCATTAAGCAGGTTAGTGCTGCAGCCATCCTGTCTGTGGTGTCGCCCAGAAACACAGCACAATTTGAAATACAGATATATCAACCATATCCATAACTTCCATTACACACACAACACATGAACATAAACATTATCATCTTACTTAGCACATTATAGCCTTTCTAACAGTACCTGACATGGCATATCTCTCATTAATTATTATGATTTTGATGTATTGATGTTAAATAACATAAGTGTCGTCCCCCACCGTCTGTTTTCCCCAGCCAGTGTCACAGGATCCCTTTTATCAAATTGGTGCATTTGTCTAGGTCAATGCTTCATGTCTTTTCCATACCACGGTTGTGTGTTATAACAGGAAAAAAAATTCAGAACACCTTACCATGAAAAAAGAGGGTGTGTGTGTGACCTTCACGTTTAGAACTCGCAGTCTAGAAAACATCATACTTACTGTTTATAAAATAAATAAATACATTGAAAAAATCTTTTGCCTAGTAATGAAAGCAGAAAAGTAGACAAAGAACACAAAGGAGGTGTAGTGTATGTATTTAGAATTAAGTAACCATTAAGTGATGATTTTTGGGCTGTTTTTTTTAAATCTGCTTCCAGAAAGTATTCCACTTCCAACTAAAGTGAACTCGAGATACTTATTTAAAAAAAAAAAAAAAAAAGTACATGTTAACTTAATATGCATTAGAATACAAGTAAACAAAAGCATAATAATTTATTAACAGTCCAAAGCAGTTTTTCATATATGTGAAGAACACAGAACTAAGATCCACTGGCAACTTGCATTAAAGATGAGTTGGCTCCCAAATGTGGAAGATGGAAATATATGAAAAGAAAAAGCAAATGTCTTGCCTAACTTTCTCATTTGTTTTTATAGAATAGAATATATGTTTAAATATATATGTAAATTGTACCTCACTGATACTTTGTGTCCTTCATCTTATCCTTGACATTATATTTTGACATTCCATAAATTCAGCCCTGTCTCTACAGAAATGGATTTCAAAGTTCTATAAAGGCGTATCTAACCCTATTCTGTACAACTTGGGCCAGATCTTCCGATGGCTTAAATTAGTGTAAATCCCTTGAAAATAAGGATTTGGTCCAGAAACTTTCGTTTGGAAGCATGAAACCTGTTTTTAGCAGTATAAATGTTTGTATAATTCCAACCTCATCCTCATTTAATAATATTGTTTATGAAATAATTAAACTTACAGAAATTGCTAATTCAGAGATTCTCAAATTTGAAATATGGATTTTTTTTACTATAAAAGCTACTTTATTACTGAAACAATATACTTTTGTGGCCGTTAATGATAAATTCTGATCACAGCTCTTGGAATTCTGTAATCCTGTAAAGTTAGTTTCTTCACAAAGGGTAAAATAATTTTCAGTGAACTCTACTGTGCTGATAACTCATAATTCTGTCTTCAAAATGCACAGTCACTTGCAGAATTCCAAGCAAACCTAATTTTGAGCTTTGACTGCATGCCAAATGTCTAAGGATCATTCTGTGACACATTAGAATGTATCCAGAAATGAAGAATTCATATGCCTGAGCCTCTGTAGAAGTTGACTTTGGATTTGTTTTGTGATGTGGATTCATTGAAGGGGTTATAAAGTATATTGACACCACACACACAAATGTAGGTTGCCTTATTTTGCCTCAAGCACTTGATTTTCTTTTCACTGCTGCTTTATCATGGGTACATGATGTTAACACCATAAAAGATGTCAGTTGCTAATTGTTGGAGGCTATGTTGCCATTCATGCAGGTGAGATTAAAAAATAGAATCATGAAGGTAGAATGACTGGGTTTAGAAGGGCATTTTTAAATCTACCAAGTAGTAGCCGCACTGTATAGAACAGATTGTTCTCCCAACTGGTTTAGAAACTTTGGTTTTAGTAGAGCATGTGGTGGTATTACAATGTGAGACTGGTCATCATCTGACTCTTGCTCCTACTGCTGATGTCAGACACCAGCCTAAGCAGAAGCTGACAAGAGAATCTGGTGTTCTAGGTTTTAAATTGCTTTTGTGTGTAGCTGGCGGTCCATAACAAGTCCTGCTGCCAAATCACAGAATGCTCAGAGCCCTCATTATGACATCACCTTTATAGATGAATGAAACTTTTCTTTTTCTGTCTTTTAATTGTATTTTTATTGCATTAATCCGCATATTTTTCTTTTGTAAACTGAAGGCTGGATTTCTCTGTTGAAACAAAGCTTTACCAATACTAATCACTTCATTAAAATAATTACAATTGGAAATAAAATCACTGCCAGCGTGCAGCTCAGAAGGCTTGGAGATTTGGGGTATGCACATGTGATCAAGATGATGCAAACTCAGTATCTCAGAAGTTAGGTCTCATGTCTTTTGTCTTAGGTTGTGAAACTATAGAGTTTAACAAATTGCTGGGTGTGAGTATATAATATATTCATCTTTCTGATTCTTGACCTCCTTACATTACAAAGATAAAAAACTTTTTTTATAATCCACCCCATTGTACTGGTGTGCCTTCTTGGGCCAAAATCATTCGCCCTTGCTAAAAAATATTGAAACAGTTTAACTTTCAAAAACATCAGATACAGCAAATAATTGCAGTTGTTCTTGCCTACTGCTGATGAAATAAACAGGAGCAAGAGTCCTGAGAAAATTATCTTAACAATGTCTTTGAATTGGTTGATTCATTCTGAAGTAACTTGCACACTTGTAGAAAGGACAAAAGCTTTAAAGCAGTTTTCTTTAAAGCAGCTTTTGTTTGAACTCTTTTAATATGAATTTGGTAAGGTATGAGTTATATCTATATTGGTTCAACATGTACTAAGGACCCTGTCTTGAGCTGATGTTGTGGTTTGGATTTTAAGCTCTGTGAGGCCAGAATCTTGGGCTGGATTTAGGTAAGAAGTATAAAGTGATGTAACTTACACTTTGACTTCAGTGTGTCTTGCACTAATTTATGCTCTCTGAGACGTACCTATTTTACTGCATATCACTTGCATCACCTCTGAATTTGACCCACTGAGTGAAAGGGAGTCTTAGCAGAGAACTTGCATGTCAAGGGATGGAAAGAGGGAGTGTATCAAGAAAAAACTTCTAGTTGGAGGGCGTAAATATCTCTAAAGATCCACTTCAACTTACACCTTCTTACACCATCACCTCATTTCTCTGTTAAATACTCGGACTTCCTTAAATATTGCTAAAAGGGTGTAGTTAGGTCTAAGTTAGTCTGAGTGTGAGAGAATCCAATTTACACCACTGAACATACTCTGAATTTGGCCGCTTGTCTTCATTCTTGACAGTAAAGTGCCTAATTTATTCCTGGTGTGCCACAAAAAATAAACAATACTGCTGTTGGTTAACACATCTACACCGCACCAGTGTTCTATACTGAATATTTATACATAATGGAAAATCTGTAAAGTGTTTGTTACAGTGAAAATTGTCTGTGAATGTAATCTTTTTATTTTGTCTTTAATCAACTTTTCTAGTTATTCATAGGCAGACTAAACCACTGCATTTTTATTTGTTGACATTTTTTTTTATAATGTCGGTAACATATCTACTAATTTGAGGTTATTTTTCTGCTGGTTCATTGGTGTAAAGTCTAATAAGTTCTTTTTTCATTTTTATTTTGTGATAAATGAACCATGTCACATTAGTTTTCCACTTCCCAAATTTTGTACTGGAATTCCAGATGTGGTGGTTTTTCCTGATGTGTTCCTGCTCCAAATTAATTATTTGATTTTGCTTTAATGCTAGAATAGGATTGTGTGTATCTGACAAATGCTGGCTTTTATCCTCAAGATTTAATTTTGCTTACAAATGGAAAATAAAGGAATTATACTCCTATGATACTATATGGAAGTGGCAATAACAGTTATCAAATAGGTATTCATTAGATGCCAGTGAAGAAATAAACCTGTTCATAAAAGTAATTTCACTACACATCAATCAGATATTCTTCTCTAATCAGCTTGTTGTATAATCCTGGAAAACAGCTGACTGACTACACACCTAGTATGCCAAATGGGGCAAATAAAATGGTCTGAGCAATTAGAGAGACTGTTCATTTTAATTTTTTCTTTCCTTCTAACTATTTGATTGTTCAACGAGAATACATACATCCATGTGCATGTATATAATGCATAGTACATTTTGGTTTTAAAAAAAAAACCAAACAAAAATATGACTTTTTATGCCTCTACTCCAGGCATAATCAAGCTCAAATTATTAGAGCTCTCCCATCCCATCTATACCTCTCTCTGATGGATTTTTATTTCTTTTTCACTTGAGAACAATAAAAAGTGTCCTATATACAGGCTCTGAGCCCTTTGGCACATTTAAAATTACAAATCAAATCAACATTTCAGCAAGCTTTCTGCTTTTACCAAGCAGAAACAGATCTTCACATGAGCGGATATGAGTTTTATGAGGATCTGATCTCCATATCTGTCAGGAAGAGCATTGCTACAGCTGTTCAGTTCTTTTTGGGGACCTGGTGTGGTTGAGAGTGGCCTTACTGTCAGTACAAAATGAGCTGTCTTTGGCTCTGACTACAGGGTAATAACCATTCTACAGCAAGGTTCACCACTTTCAGTTTGTTGTTCATTAAATCTTTTCCCTTTGGGGGGAAACCATATTTTGTGATATTCTGGGTGATTTACAATAAGACAGGAACATGTTTTTTCCCAGAACTGAAATTCAGCTTCATGGGAAGTTTATAACCACAATAAAAATGGTTTTATTTCCTAGTATAGAGACCTTCTGTTAGCCCTTGTTCCATCTGTTATGATCTAGGGCTAGACTGTTAACACAAGGAAGGATGAGCAGGAAAATTATCAGTGCACTATAGGTCTGATTCTTATTTATAGAGAGACCCCTTAATACCACCCTGCACACTTTAAGGCCTCTTTATGCAGCAAGAGTGATGTAAAGGGCCTTTAGTGTGATGAGAATTGGAGCCTATATTGAACTTGTAACCTAGTTTAAAAGAACCATTGCATAGCTGTTTAGATTTCCCAGGATTGTTGTTAATGTCCTTAAACAAATCTGACCAACTCTTTTGCAGTTGCACCTATGTCAATAAAGTTGAACTTTATAGTAATGTGTTTGCACTGTGCATTGTTTGCAGTACTTTTAAAAGTGTCAACCCTTTTTGGTTAGATCAGATATGCTGGTAGTTACTTTAACAGCTGCAGTTTAAATCATTCTGACATGCAAAATGCTTCTTGCTATCAAGTATATTTATTAAACAAATATACCCGAGTCAGGAAAATGATGAATTGTGGAATGATAAATGACCAAGGTAATTGTATTTGCAAATATTACCACTGTGACATAACCAAATGTTAACTAGACCTATTTTACAGTGAATTGGCACGTTTATTTAAAAAAAAAAAAAGGGGGGGGGGTGCGGGAATGATAGTAGCTAAATAAAGTAGGTGTTTATACTAAAAACAGAGACTTTTTTTTTTTCTAGAAGCCATAACAATTAAGTCAGAGGGCACAGAGATGCATCTCCTACTGGAATTCATTGTTTGCTTAGTTGCACTCCAAGTCCTTTATTCCACTTGAAAGAAAACAATAAGATGATGTCACTACCAACCAATCCTCTTGCTGTCTTGTCCCTAATCACTGTGGTTGCCAGAGGCAAGGGGAAAAGGACGCAATGTCAATGTTGCTTTTGAGTAGCTGTTCAGTGCTGGAAGTAGGCAATGTGGAAGAATTGCAACCATAAATTGCAACAGAGTGAGCTTTTCTATTTTTGAGTGTTTCAGAGATACAGCATGGGGAGGCTTATGAAAGAGCTGTGTTATATACATGTGCTCTTGCAGTCTTTTTGTCATTATTGTAGTAGATATATTATCAAATGTAATTGTTTTATTGCTATGTTGTAACTGCCTTCTGCAAATTAGGTACCGTGCAATGAAATAACTTGGTAGTACTGGTTATGCAAATGAAGCGGTTTAAAAAAAAGGCCCAGCCTGATAAGTTATTACTCTTTTGCTAACTTTTCATTTTGAAGTTTAATGTTTATGGATTTATGGGTATGAAATTGTTGTAGTTTATAATAAGGAAGAACTTGCAGGCAAATAGCTTCACAAAATGATTTCACTAGCTTGGCATTCCAAGTCACTTATTTGATTTTCAGTATAGCATAATGAAACATTTAGGACAGCATCCTGTACTTTTTAATCACATTTTCATCTCAGATAACTTGGTTTTTTAATGAGTAGAACCTGACAGTAACTTGACTGAAGTGTGCTGGAAAGCAATTATCTTTTAATTATTCATAGTGAATTTTTAGTCATTTGCTTTTTTCAGTTGATCTATTTTGCTAAAACTGAAATAATCGTTTGTATAAGAGCTGGTCTGATTGGACCAATTTTAACTAAAATGGCTTGGAAAACACTTTAGTTAATTGGTGCAGTGCCCTAGTGTGGACACGGTCTTAAATCAGTTTGAGTGTCTTAGACAAGCCCCAAGACACTGAACATATTTATGTGGGATGGCAGAGAGATGTGATTTGTAAAGTGCATTAATATGCTGAATTATAGCTTCCCTGAACGGATCCTGTTGGTGCTCCCTAAAAGGTACCTGGTTTGTGTCAATGTAATCCTACTTGGACTGGGAACCTTTTAGAAAGCGCTTGCAGGGTCTGCCCAGGGCAATTCAGTGCAGCATGTTAGGACGCTTTAAAAAATGCCCCTCTGGTGCTCTTTACTGGTGTTGTGAGGACAAGCCCTTGGTTTGCAACTGACTTCAGTGAAAGTGATTTTAAGAGTGTCCACATTAGGGAGTAGATTTTTGAACTGATTTAACTTATTTAGTTACATTAAGGTAACCATTAGGGTTCTTTTAAGATGATCTTTCCTTTTAAAAAAGTCATATACTTAAGGAAAATGGGAAATGCGCAGCACAACATTACAATGCAAGAATAAAATAAGTTTGTAACAGAGTTGGTGTTTATTCTCGCCTTTGCAGGCTTACACAACTCCCAGTAGAATCAATGAGAGTTATGCATGTGTAGGTTAAGGACAGATGCTCCACATCACTATATTATTTGGGATATGAGATAGTAATCCTTTCCACAGAATAAGGATTTGTAACTTGCTACCTGTAATTTTTATTTTGCAAATAATGAACACAGTAGCAAAACTTGCATAAAGCAATAAATGGAAAGAGTTGCAAATATACATTATAGTTGAAAAAGGTTTCTTGGTTTGATCTCTCTCTCATAAAATGGGCTTATCTGGTTTTATTGTTCTATATAGTTCTTCAATTAAAAAGAAGTTGGAGAAAGCTTGGAGTTCTTATGCAAATAGGTGCTCGACTGTCAGTTCCTTTATTAAATTTGCAGGGGGGGTTTGTTGACTGCATTTACACCTGAATATTGGATTCGTGCTAAATCCCTCATCTCCTGTAGCTAATAATACTCTTTTAAAAAAGCATTAACTGTTGAATGCGCCACAGCCTTCGGGCACTGTCCCTCCAGTATGAATATGATTGATTTATTTGTATTACAGTAATGGCTAGAGGCCTCAGCTGATAATAGGACCCATTGTTCTTAATCGTGTACAGCAGGGAAAGACAGTCCCTGTTCCAAAGAGATTGCAATCTAAATAGACAAGATGGAGATAGGATAGGATGGGAAACAGTCTCACACAAAGGTGAAATGACTTTAGCCAAGTCACAGAGCAAACTAGTGGCAGAATTGGGAGTAGTACCTACATCTCCTGACTCTCAGTCCAGGGGCCTCTCCAGTCTAGATCACTCTACTTCAGAGTCCACGGAGAATTGTTAGTGATAACATCATGTGAGCAGTCTGCTTCCGCAGCCAGTTTTAAACTTCTGACTTATGTCTGTTTTCAGGGCAGCCTGAAGGGGCCAGCGGCTCTGGGAGGGTTGAGGTCACAGCCATGGGGACTGTGAGGGTTGAAATGGAATTTGTTTGGAGGGGAGTGTTCACCCCTCGTGGTGGTGGGGTAGTCCCGCTTCCTTTGGGACATTCATCCAGCTAAACTGGAGATTCTGACTTATGTAAGGCTGCATTGAGCTCAGTCTAGTAGTAACCATCCTTAGGATGTTCCTCCTGACCCTGTGAGAGAACCCTCCAACAAATTCCTTATTTAAACTATACTGTTTAGTTGCTGTCTTTTCTGCCAGAGAGCTACAAGCTCAGTCATGCAGGAAACCCACACATTCCGTCCGTATACCGTGCTGATTAAACCAGTGTCACATTTTCTTCCAAACCTTATGAGCCAGGTAGTGTCCCGCTTTCCATTTTGCTTTACTTGTAGGAATGAGAAGGAGAAACTTGTGTGCGCACTCTGCATGTGAAACAACTGCCAAAAATTTACCTCTGGTGACCCTTGAATAAGAAATCTGACAATCTGTTGTCTTGTTTGCTTCTGCTAAAAAGTTCTTATGATCTCCCAGGGTTCTGTGTCCTATTAGATATGACAATCACATTCCTGCCTCTATCAGAGCTCATTCCATCAGAGCCGTCTCTGCATCGCGTACAGTGGGTGCAGTCACTGAGCAGTCATCCGGGCTTCACTACCTGCTTTCACTTACCACTGCACAGTTGTTGTGGCCGCTTCTGCAAATATTGCTGTTGAAAGCCTTCTCCTGTAGGGTATGGTTCTTTTAGTAATATCTTACTCTGTATTTTGTTTTGTTGGGATACTGCTGATGACCTCTTATCTAGTTTGAGATAAGTGGACAGAGAAATCAGATTAACAAAGAAATTCCCCTTGCATTCTATGAATGTTTTCACTATGCTTCAAGTTCCCATGGTCTTGCAGCAGATTGACTCATGGTTTTTTGGGGTTTTTTTGTATGAGAAACATAACCTAGATGATGCATCAGTAGGCTAGACAAAAAATGTGTTGTGTTTAGAAATCATTCCATCTCCTGAAAAGAAATAAACTCCCCATGTGGCATGATGTATCTTTTCAATTTATGATGAATTAATGTGTTAACAGGAAAGTCTTCCTACTTTCTTCCTATCAGATTTAGAACACACCTAGGGATTCAGAGAAGAGTCAGGTAACTGGCAGAGGCAGAAGAGTTAGGACTGAGAAATAGGGGCTTGGGATATAGATGAGATCTATTCTGGAAAAACAGATAAGGAGTGGGACTGGGATTTGATATATTTGTTTTGTTATATTTATTAAAAACAAATCAGTCCTGTGAAGTTCCTTTTGAAACATCTGCTTCCCTTACACTGTTTTATTGGCCAGTGACAAAGTGTGTTGGAGCTTGTTCTAGTCTAGAAAGTTAAGACCAGTGTATAAGAGGCCTCAATTTTCTAAATACATTTTATGCATGTTAGACACATTTTTAAAGCATGAATCTCTGTCCGTATTGGTCATCCAAACTCAGTTAGAACCTGGTGCAGGTGGAACCATACGTAAATATGGTTTCCAAACTAATTTCCCAATCCTCTGTAAGCTGGTTTTAATACTTCTGTAACCTCAGAGGCCTCATTTCTATCTTTTGTGTAGCTAAGAGCAGTGCCAGCTCTATGCAAGGCGATCATGTGTATACCATATAGGGCCAGCGAATGCTGCAAAAAAAAGTCAGTAAATAGTCTGACACAGAATTTTCTTTTTTCTAAAGCCATGCTTTTGCTCTTTTTTTAGTTTTTTTCCTGTGAATATTTTCTGGCAACTTTGTGGCAAATGAATGTGAAAGTCATGTGTGATAGTAACAGTGGAAACAATTTTATATTTGCACATGCAAATGTTTGCAGTGAAAGTGTTTGTACCATGCATTTGGGAGCAGAAACAATATTATGTGATTTATCTCAATAGTCACAACTCGCCATCAAAGCCCAAATAGCAAATAATAAATATTCATAATCTGTTTTGTGATCAATCCACAGAATTAAAAAAGTTGCAAAACATTAAACATAATTTCAGATGCTGAATACCTCAATCTTTTTGCAGAAATTCATGAGCAGAAAAAAATCAAGTTATTGAATAAATGAACTGTTGTCAATCATGCACTGATCTCAGCAAGTGATCTGTACGTTGATCTGTGATGCCAGGCAAAATGGCATTAATTTTTCTCCCAGGCTAGTTGATGAATGGTTGGCATTGGCAAGGATTGTATTTATAAAACCACAACAGCCATAGAAAATGCGCGCTGGTGAGAGGAAGTTGAACACAGTTCATTATATAATAGGATTAGCCTAAGGTTCCTGGTACATAGAAGTTTCCCGCAAGTTTTGGGTTAGAGTGGGTGGCAATCCATAACTTTTGTGTTTTGTGTTTTGCCATGGGAGTGGGAGAAGTTGGAAAATGTGAGGAGAAATCCCAGTTTACCTTGTGATATTTTGGGAAAAGAACGTAAATAGCACCACATTTCTTGTTCAGAAAATGGATTTGTGTTTTGTGAGTCATCTGTGTTCATGGCTGCATTCCTTTTATCCCTCCTCATATGTAAAATAATGTCTTTGCTACTGTTAATAATACCTAGATCTTATATAGCACTTTACATAAGTAGATCTCAAAGAACTGTACAAAGGAGGTCAGTATTATCCACATTTTATAGATGGGGAAACTGAGGCATAGAGAAATTACTCAGCAGGCCAGTAATAGAACTCGGACCAGAACCCAGGTTTCTTGAGTCCCAGTCCACTGCACTATCCACTGGCCACTTTGTGAACAGTTCAGCAGATAGTAGTTTCTCTTCTGTTTTTAAAAATGAGTTGATCAGGTTGTTGTTGCTGTTAATAACCAAATGGCTGAATGCATGCAAACTGCCTGCCTCTGCTGCTTGTGTTTAAAACCTTTCAATAATGGTGGTTTGGGTGACCGTACTACTTCTTTGCAGGGCAGCTTGCGCAAAGTGGAGAGGCTTTCCTGGAAGGCAAATTATAAGGGTAGAAAATGAAAGTGCAGCGGGCCCATTAAACCCTTTTTGGATTTTGTTGGGAAACCCTGCAATTGGTGTGTGAAATACTATAATATACTTGATTTCACTTTCCAGTCCTCAAACTTTATTGTAGCAAAGAACTAAAGATTAGTTACATTTTCAACTTGTTAAATAGGCTGGAAAATGGGGCGATTGTGTGTCTGGCGCCTAGATGTATTTGAATACCATTAGGATGCCGCTAGCGTAATCAATGGACTGATCTTCCAGAAACAAAGATGCCTAAACATTTTTCAAATTAATTTTAAACCTCTTGAACAGTTTTTCATCTGTCTAAAGTCTGTGCACATTCTTTAGCATCCTTCAGGGTACCAGATGTTTCTTCCCAAGCTGTACCAGCTCTGCAGTCAGGCTATTTAAAGTTGCTGTAATTCACAAAGAGGACTGCCTGCCTTGCAACTTTATTTTATCTTTCCAAATTCATTTTTCTCCTGATTGATGCTAAAATATTTGCTCTTATTAGGAAAAAAATAGTATTTTAGTACTGAAAATTTCTCTCTTAAATGCCATCTAAATCCTCATTTCTTGGCACAGAGGGGGCAACGTTGCTTTTTGCTAATGTGGAATTCGTTGTCAGATATCAGTCATTGCTGTGAATGTTGCAGTTGACGCAATACAGTACTAGTAAACAGGTTCACACACAAACAATGGCTTGGAAATTGTCAATGCACAATTCTCTTAAATGCATGTATTTCCGGAAGTACTTTAAATTTGTGCATCTATGTAGTCTGTTTGTTTCGCTATTAAACAAATATACAGAAGTATAAAATATTTTAATTTAATCAAACTTAGTTTTTAGTGAAATGGGTCAAACAGTAGCTTTGCTTACCTAACAGGACACTTCAGGCTTACATGGTGCTTGCGAAGTGCAGAGAGATTTCCGGAACTGTGTTCTTTCCACAGCTTTAGAAACAGATATTTAGGACAAATTTGGAAGCCTCTGTTGTATATATGAAAAGTTAATCTTCCTTATTCTGGAAACTGGGGTGATGGGAGGTGAAACTAATTTAAACATCTACAATACCTTAGGTTTTGGTGTGTGTTCAATTTTCTTCTGTCCCTTTTTCTTTTATTGTATTTTAGTTACTTCTTGCAACACTTTTATTGGAGTGTCTGGGGAGAAAACTTATTATTGCAGAAGGGTGCTGTACATCCTCCCTGTTGCCTTCTCCCAGTAGGCTGCTGTTGTGGTGGTTCAGATTCTATTGGCCAGATGTCACAGATTTGGAGATCTCTTTCTAATTCATTTTCCATATGGCAATGCAAGGCTTTTCTATATGATCTGTGCCTTAGCATATCTTTGGTGTACTGTGACTGGATGTTTTGTTTGTTCAGAAAGGAAAATCTGGATATACAGTTTTCCACAGACAAACTGAGACGTAAACTGGTTAATTTTTACTTTTTTTTTTTTCGTCTTTTGGATGGGGCCTTTAAACTGTTGGATAATTTTTAAAGCTTTCATCAGGGTTGTGTGTGTGTATATAATGTACGCATTAGAGTTGTGGTGAAGAAGGTTGTCTCTAGGACCCCTGGATGTTTCATTTGTTGCAGAAGTTGGAAGTAACTGAGTTTGGGGACTGCAGGAAGAGAAAGGATGGTCTCATGGTTAAGGAGTTGAATGCTGCCCTGAAGAATTGGGATCTATCCTTGTCTGTAGCAGAGCTCCTGTGTGATGTTAGTCAAGTTACTTAGATCAGACTTTTCACATGATGGTTACTCATTTTCTGGGTAATCAATCTGAGACCGTGGGGTCAGATTTGCAGAAGTGCTGAGCCCTTATAGCTGCACTTGAAGTCAATGGGAGCTCTGCTTTGAGCATATAAAGTGCTGAATAATTCAAAGTACTCTGAATAATCAGGTACAGTACTAGGCATCTCAGTTGGGGTGTCTAAAATTAGTAAATGCTTCTGACCTTAATCTCTATTCATCAGTTCCCCATCTGTAAAATGGGGATAATAATGCCCACTCATATCATATGCGTGTTGTGAATATAAATCGTTTGTGAAGCACTCAGGTACTATAGCAATGAGCATTGTAGAAAAGACTATGAGGAAATGAATAATTCTGTCTTCAGAGCAGGGCTTAAATTATGTGCAGTAAATAAGGCCCGGGGCTGCACACTGAATAACAGAGAAAACAAAATAAAAAATAGCTTCTCCTTAATTGAGCACTGTCCATGCTGTGCAATGTATGAAACAGAAGTCCTGTGGAAAAATCTGGCGTTTCCCAACTTCAGAATGCTTGAATATGCAGCCTTTATGCTGTTCTCTAAACCTAGTTTTGTGTGTGTGATTTCCTAGGTTTTTAAAAAAGCAAACACAAAACCCAGAAATTTTCATCATGTTGCATCATATCGATACCCTCAGGGGTCATCAGCAGGGCTGGAATCTTTAGCTCCACCACGTAGATCTCTATTGCTTGAGCTAACGGAGTAACTGACAGCAGTAGTAGGTTTTCATCCTCTGTGTGAACCAGCACTAGACAGGGATGGGATACATTGCCAATGGATTTCAGAGATGTTTGCTGACAGCAGAGGAGTGGTGAGACTTTGGGATCTTGGGTTTTATTCCAGGCTCTGGAGGGGAGTGTAGTTTAATGAGAACAGACTCTTCTACCCAATCATCCCAACCTATCCTTATCCTGATCCTGCCTCTTGCCCACTCCTGGCTTTTTGTCCCAGTCCCATTCTCCTTAGGCTTTTCATCCTTGTCCAACAAGTCCCTAATCATCATCATCATCATCATCATCATCATCATCATCCCCCCCCCCCCCCCCCCCCAGCGCCTTAACTGATCTCTCTCTTCCCCCCTGTCCTGGTGTCCATGTTCCCCATCCCCACTGGGTCCCGGTCCACCTCCCTTAGATCCTCATCCTGTGTGCATGTCTATATACCAACCAGAAGTTGTTGAGCTAGATGCAGGGAAATCCTTGGGTGAAATTCATGGCCTGAGTGATGCAGGAAGTCAGACTCACTACATGATCATAAGGGTCCATTCTAGCCTTAAAATCTACAGAAATTTAAGAGTAATGCAAGGAGGACAAAAAATTAAACTTCTCAGGTGAGGTTTTGATATGCGAATGAGATATGCTAATTGGAAAAAATAGTAACCCATTGAAACAATCTATTTGCGCTAAACAATTTTATTATATTTTTGCCAAATAACTATGCTTCAAGAACTTTTTTACTGAAATTGAGATCCCAGCAAGATTCCTAAGCAGAAGAATATTCAGATAAGCATCTAGATAAAATGTAAAACCTCTGTAAAACTAGGTGCCTAAGTCACTTTTGAAAATGGGACGCAAGATCCTAAATTATTTAAGTAGTTTTGAAAATGTTATGCTAGGTTTTATATTTTAGTACTGATATATTAAATAATTGAAGCCACAGTTTTACATAAAACAATATTGATTCTGTTTTGTTAAAATTGCTTGTAGATTGGTAAGGCACTTAAGTTTGTTTTACTATTGGGGAAGATTTTGTTTTCTATTATGGGATGTTGCCTTTTGGGGTTGTAGCCTATAATCTGGATTTTATCATTTTGATTGTATTTTTATTTCTGGCTATATAATTAGATTTGGCCTAGATGCAGCTGAATTATGGATGCTCTGTTTTTCGTCACATTTATTTCTTGCAGTTTTATTTTATTAAACTGTTGTATTTGGTATGTGTCTCTTCCCCTTCATCCCCCTTCCTCTCTTCTCCCCCCTCCATCAGAATATCCTATGATTTCCTTTTCCAGATATTTTTATATAATGCAGTGTTTTTAAATTTAGGTTGCAGTTCAGTTTTATTTTGTTTCCACTTTGTCCCTGAATCTGGTTAATGAAAGAAGTCAGTAAGTAGTAAAAAAATGGAATGACACATAGCTTTTATTTGTACTAAGATCATTTTGGGTACTTTAATTCTCCCAGCTGCTGTGCTCTGTCCTCTGCCTCCTCCCCCCCCCCCCTTTTTTTTTTAAGTTCAAACAGTAGTGATGGGTTCTGTTTTAAACGTCCTGCTGCGTTTTGTGCCTCTTACTCACCTGTAAGTGTTTAGTTCTGGCAATTCTGTTTGTGCTTGTTCAGTACTTCATTAAGTGGCAAGTTCATACTTGACCTCACTGCTCCCCATGCATATTTGAGTCAAAACTTCTTAAATACTGACACAGAAGCTTTTACTGCTGCTATGAAGAACCTATGCAGTGAATATAATTAAAATAAGGTATTTAGCACAATAGGACATTTACAGTTACTGCAGTATTCTCTGTGTTTAGAACGGGAAATACTGCTGTAAATTCCCTTGATGCAGGTGGCCAATGGGTGTTTTCAGTGGATGTTTTCACTTTATGGATGTGAGCTATATTCTCTTATAACTTACACGTATATGTCTCCTAGATTTTGACATTGCTCCTCTCATCTGGTTTAAGTGCTGCACAGTTAAGGAGCCCAGAAAACAAACAGGTTTTTTTCTCTGAATTTCTTGAGGCAGAGGAGCACAACATTACACGTGTCAGATTTATTTGAAAGAGCATTGATCCTTGAGGAGCGCTTCATCAGAAAGGTGTGCGTTCTCTCTGTATTGAAACATGGTCAGGTCTAGCTAGGTCCATTTCTGCCATCGAGTTCTGTAGCTAGTCTCATTGCTAGGAGTTCCTGATACAAAAATGTTAGCTAAGCTCTTAGGGTATATCTATACTGTAATTAAGCACCCATGCCTGGTCACAAGGCTTGGGCTACAGGGCTGTTTAACTGTAGTGTAGACATACCCTTAGAGCGCAAGGACTGGAGACATACAAAGTTATGCTGGCAAATAAAGGGGGTGATCGTCTACTGATGTAGTTAAACCAGTGCTAACTTGGGTACGGACTCTCTTATAAACCAGGTTTAAACCCTTAACAAGCCCAAGATAGAGAACATAACTGAATTGACAGATTCCAAGTTAGGTTTTCAGGGCAGGTAGCTAAAGAAAAAGATTAGGGATGAGTATGGGCCATTATTTTTGTCTGTTCTTTCCTTCCTCGTTCAGTCCCGAACCTCAACTCTTCCAAGTAGGGTTATGAATTTCCACTACAGAAAGTAATCTGAGCTGATTATATTTAATATTCTGAAGACACAAAGGACTTCTTGGTCAGTAAATCTATTATGATTGCACATCTATATTTCCCCCCTTGTTTTTGCTTTAAAATTTTTTTTTTTTTTTTTTTTGAAAATCATGTGCAGGTGGGTCTCTAAGATCTATACTATTTTAAAAAGTGGAGGTGATTTTTTCCATTTCCTGGGCTGGCTTATGTTAGGCCACTTTTCTGAGAGATTGAAACGACTAATGTATCCCATAAAAGTTGGTTTAAAATTTCATCTGCTACAAAGATGCAGCTGCTCTAGGTAATAACTCAAATGATACTGCAATTAATTCTGTTTTGTACACCTATGTTCTTTTGCTGTAATAGCTATTATGAATGCTAGTCAGTCAGTAGTAGTTTTAGGGTTTTGTCTCTTATTTATATTTAACCAGATTATTTTATTTTACATAAACTTGTTCTAGTTCTCCTGAAACTGAGGCAGTAATAGTAACTGACTTTCATTTTCTAGGTCATGTCCATAATATCTTCTTCTGAGAACAGCTGTGTGCTACAATGGTAACTGTACCACTATTAATGTCAATCTTTTATTTGCTTTCTTTAGAGCTCAGGTTTAAATGTTTGACAATGGCAAAAGGGCTACAGTTCAGCTACCGCTCCGTCTGTCTCTTCTGTTCTACTATTTATACACTAATATGCCTCCTGTTCGGGTTGAAGTGGATGGCATTTTTACCCGAGTAATTCTTTATTCAGTATTAAAACAATATATATTGTAATCTACCACTGTAAACTAACATTCCAGTTCATAAGTTATGGAGGAACTGTTCCATTAAATTGTGGTGTTTTTTTTTTGTTTGTTTGTTTTTTAAATAAACAAAGCTAACAAAGTTCTCTTTTCAGCAGACAATTTACATCTAATTTTGGATTTCAAACATGCCAGAATCCAGACATGTTTGGCTCTGGGGTTTTAGTTCTGTCCTATAAACTTAGCACAGTGGGACCCTGATTTTTACTGGGGCTTTAAAATATGATGATTATTCAGAATGCAAGCATTATAATACATATACTAAAAAAACACTTTCCTGTTTTGTTATACCCACCTAAGCAAATTATATTTTCTAAAGGATAAATATCACATTAAAGTAATATAGTTGAATAATTAATTTGTGAAACAGATTTATTTACTTTTAAAATATTACCTAAATATCAATTTTTATGATATTTTGTTGGAAACTTGTGATTTCAATTCTCTTGGTTAAAATAAGAAAGAAACTTGAATTTTATGTTCACTCTCCAGTTGGAACATCTTTTCCGAAGCACCAGTATGAAAAAATATAATGGATTTTAGTCTATGCGTTACCGTCCCTTTTTAGATGTGTGAAAGGGGAGCAAATTTTCAGACAATCCTTTTATGGAAATCAAAAAGTATTTTTCCTATAGAGAAATAATGAATTAATTTTTTAGAGAGAAACCTCGGGATTCTGTGTCTCATTTTCTTTGACTCTCCTTGACTGAAATACTAGATACATTTTGTCTGAGCTAGTAATAATCATTGGCTACATTAATATCTTCTGGTGCCAAAAGAGAGTTGGTCAGCTGCCTTAATCCATTCCACCCAACTTCCCATGACTCTGAACAGATGTTTTGCCTTTAAAGGTCAACTTAACTTGCTGAACTGACTTGCTCCTTGCATCCCAGAGCATGCCAACATAGTTCAGAACTGGAATGTGCTTGTTCGACACAAGGAATAAAATTTTATATTGCTGATGTCTTTTTTTCCCCCCTTGTTTTATATTTTTTGTTTTGAAGAAATTCTCTCATTCATAATATAATGGCTTGAGGATGTTTAAAAAAAATATGTTTAAAAAATGATAAAAGGAAAAGTTAACGGGGGAAATAATAATCGAAATATGAACACGTTTAAAAGCAGGATCAGTAAGAGGCTCTTGTACATTTGCATGTACTATTAATATTTATTTGTATTACAGTTGCACTTAGAAGCCCCAAATAAGATTTTGGCCCCATGGTGTAGGCGCTGTACAGAACCATATTAACAGACAACCTGCTCCAAGAAGTTTAAAGTCTTCAGTGAGTGGGATCTAGGTTACCCATCTTGAAAGTGGAAGTTGGAAGGCCAGTTTGCATCTCAGGAGGACAGCATCAAAACAGGGCACACAAAAAGGAATGAATATGAAGTGTGAATATGAATTGTGTAACTTTTCCAACAGTGATGCAAAAGGTTGAGTACCAGCCTCAGGGCAGACTATTGAAAACCAGGGTGTAAACCCTGCCTGGTTGTGAATTCTTCTAAACTTAGATTTCACCAACCAGTTGCCTTAAATGCGAACTCCTCAGATACTTTTAACAGCCTTAACAGAGTCACAGACAGTTACTACAGTCTGTCTTACTATTCAGGTGAGCATATCTCTGTGACCCCTTACACCAAGAATCACAGCAATTTTTGGGTTACTCCTGATCCCAAAGGACTAGTCACTTAATCCAGGTCCATTGTGCTTTAGGTTTCACACCAAAGACCATGCTTGTAGCCAATTCTATAGTAAACTAATATGAAGATTTATTAAAAAGGAAATTAGTTATTTAGAAGGTTAAAGCAAGCAAAAATAGACACATGAATGAGTTAATCTTAGGTTTCAAAAGGTAATATAGGCTTCTATAATCAGCAAGCTCTATTTGTCCTTTAGGGACAGCCCAGGCTGAGCAGCTGGGGATCTCTCGCTTATTCCTAGGAACATCCTCCTCCCACCCCCAAGTCTAAGCAGCATAGAGATGCTTAGTTCCTTTGGTTTGGGGTTTTTATCCCCTTCCTGCCATGTGCTCTGAGCAGCAAACTCTGCTGATGGGAGGAGTCCACTTGTATGACTCATCTTCACGGGAAAGACAGCAGAACAATAAGAATCTTTAGTCCTTTTGTTGACGGTTTCTTAATCCAAATGTAGGTAGTTTCCTGTTGTAAAATCCAAGAGCCTCTACTATTGATGGGTCTCTTTCAGAAGGGGCATAACAATTTCTGTAGAAGATTAGCATTTTTCACAAATTAATGGCCCTCCCCTGTATGGTGATTCATGCAGTCTCAGAGGCTCACAATACAGCCTGTCAAATATTACATTACAATTTGGAACACAGATATTATAAGTAAGAATTTAAATTTAAAAAATCCAATTTAAATATTAAAAATCTGATTTTTTTTTTTTTGTAAGTCATCGGTTTTTGTTTGTTTTTTTTTAAATCCACTCTGAATAGTGACCACGATATAATTCAGTTTAACATCATCTGGAGAGGAATCCTATCACAAACTGGACACGAGACACTGCACTTTAGAATTGGGGCATGAGGGGGCGGTGTTAATAAACAAAACAAACTGTGGAAGCAAGACAACAGCCCTAAAATAAAAAGTGAAAAAATTAAAACCCTTAGACTCAGTCTAAAGGCAATTTCAAGCATCCCCGCACAGCAAACAACCCCCCCCCCCCCCCCCCCAAAAAAAAAAAAAAAAAAAGTGAGTAGGAGAGAAAAAGCCAGAAAGGCGAAATGGCCAAGTTCAAGATGTTGTTTTGAGCCAAACAGAAATCTTTCAGAAAATGGAAATATGGCTGAATTGAAGCCAATGGAAAGGCGCATAAGCAGGAAAAATGTAAGATGTTACAGGTCATTTCGTACTTGTCTGTCAAAAGGTTTTCTTGTACCTTGCTCTGAAGCTCTTGTCCGAGACAGATTACTGGATGATATGGACCACTGATCTGATCCAGGATGCCGTGTGCTTTGGTGTGGTAACCTATCTCCTTTTTTTTTTATATTATTATTATTTGCATGCCATTCATCATATGTCACTCTCAAATTATGATTCCATAGGTGTTCTGTGTATCATGATGATTTGTTGATGAGGGCCATGATATATCCACACCTTTCAACCTGCCAAGAATCAAGTGTGGGATGTAACTGTCACGGTTCAGGACAGCTATACCTGTATTGCCCCTCCATGGTCCCTTGAGGGCAACCACTCTAGGCTCCTGGCAGGTGTCTGTCCTTCCAGACCCACAGCTGGATTTTTCCCTGGGTTTACAAGTTCATGACTGTCTCTCAGATTTGTAACCAGAATGAGGAATAGTTCAGTCTTTCCTTTATACTGCTTGCACCTTTGATCTTGGTATCCTGCAACAAGTAATCAGCAGACAAAGGGTGTAGTTTCAAAAGACTGGGTTTTTACATAACTGGAGATGAAGGGGTTTGCATTGTCCTCTCCCTCGATATTCCCCTTGAAAATCACTTCACAGTGTTTGTTCCAAAAGTCCATTCTTGGTTGGCACTTTATTCTATGTAGTCCTTTGAAACCCCATGTCTTTCATCTGTTATATCTCCCCCCTCGAGAGATTACATACAAACTGGGCCCACAATAATACGGAAAGCATTCATTTAGTACAACGGTCCCAAATGATTCTTGCACTTAATTCAATAAGGTCTCTCAAGGATGCTGCAGGAAATAGCTGTATCTGCCCCAGTAGTAATGTGGCAGAGAACCAACATGCAGGAGACACAATTGTTTTTCTAGGAAACTTAAAATGCAGTGGGGTTAATTGTTTTGGTGCAAATCACTTTCTATAACCTTAGCTTCATATTTTTTTTTTTTTTTTTTTAAATTTCTGGTGTTAATTTTCAACTGTAAAAGTGAAGGGACTCTGTTTGGAATTTAGACAATTTTGGCTCTAGTATGGGTGATGTCCCTTGAAATGAGGTATGCCTAAGAGGAATGATTAGATCTAGGATTTCAGTCTTTGTTTTGTGAATTTACTGGGCCCCCACCTTCAGCAAAATAAACATTGGTGAAATGTCAGTTATAGATTCATAGGGTTTAATGCCAGAAGGCAGCATTGGATCTAATCTGACCTCCTGTAGAACACAGGCCATTACATTTCACCCAGTTACACTTTTATTTGAGGCTTTAGTCAAAAGCAAGTTATTGGGTTATCTTCCAGAAAAGTATTCAGAATTGATTTTGAAGATCTCAAGCGGCTGAGAATCCATCATTTCCCTTAGTTGTTTGTTCTAATGGTTAATCACACACTCACTGGTTGGTTTGTTTTCTTAAAAATCTTATTTCCAGTTTGAATTTCTGTCTTCAGCTTCCAGTCATTGGTTCTTGGGTTTTTATGTCTTTCTCCACAAAACTAAAGAATTCTGCAGTACTCCATTATGTAGGATAATGGAGATCAGTTCCTATTTGTATGCATACGTTTGTCTAATCTTTTTTTTGCTAATTTGGCTGGGTACATCTAGAATGGATTTTTCCTCTTTACTCCTCAGCAATATGACGTTGTTTTATTAGGAGCTGTTCCAGTGATCTAAATGCAAATGGATTGTTTGGTATCTTTCTGAATTCAGTCATATACCAAATGTTAAGACTGTGGAGAGGGAAGATTGAGAGGATAGAGAAATGTAGATCCTTTTCATCATCTGTGGCCATTAAAGTAGTGTACATTCCATCTCTTCCCCCCGCCCCCTTCTTCCTGCATTGTTCTGGCCAGTTCTAAGTTGGCAATTATATTTTACTTACCTAAATTCCTCCTGAAGTTTCAATTGAAACACGCTTCATTTTGATTCCAGAACAGGTGTGTGATGCTGCTGTGCACCACCGAACAGCTATTGTGTTCTATCCAGAGGAATCTGCATTTTAGTTATGGATAGTGTATTGTTAATATTATTGTTAGTATATTTTGATTAGTGGTTTTGTGGGTGGGTGGGTGGTTTTTTGTTTTTGTTTCTAGTAGTGCCCAAGATGTTTCAGGCACTTTCCAAATATAAAGAAGACATAATTACTGCTCCAAGGTGTTCACTTTTTAAAGTCAGACAGTAAAGAAGAGTACATCATATAAGAGTAGTCTAAGTGGTGGTTGGGCAATATGTTTTTAGCTAGCAGGTGGGTCGGGACCCTTCAAGGGGTCACAAGGTTATGGGGGGCTTCACAAGCTATTAGTTCTGCAGATGCCGGGGCTGTGGCTGTCAGTCCTGGGCACGGCTGACAGTCAGAGCCCTTCAGAGCTGGGTGGTCAGAGACTAGTGGCTGCTAGCCAGGTGCTCTGAAGGCAGTGCCTCCCCCAGCAGCAGTGCAGAAATAAGGGTGGCATGACATGAGGGAGGGTGCCATAGCCTGGGGGGCTGTCTCTTTTTGGGGTGGGGGGTCATCACAGCCTGAAATATTTTCAAAGGGGGTCCCAGCAAAAAGAGTTTGAGGACCCCTCCTAGATTTCACTTAGGTAGCTTGGCAGAAGTGGGTCATCAAGAAGGATGAAATAAAGGCCTTGTGGATGACCTCAGGAAGGACATTGCATGCATGGGGGCTGTGCAGAGATGATTTTGTGGAAACCTAACTAAAAGGCAGACAAGGCTGGAACCATTTGTCCCAGCAGAGGTTTTGGAGGGCAACATGAAACAAGGCAAAGATGGGTATGTAGGGAGGGGCAGGAATATGCAAAGCTTTGAGGCAATGATGAGAAACTTGTATTTGAGGCAATAGCAAAATGGCAGCTAGTGAGTAGATTCAGAGAAGGGTGTGTTGACTTTAAATCACAGGAACCACTGGTGAAATATGCACTTCTATTCTGTATTGTCAGTGAGTTTCAGGAGAATATTTTAAGTATTCTTGGATGTCAAAAAATGCAGTTTATTAAAGTAAGATTTTAGAGGACAGATTTTACCTAATTTATACACTTCTCCACTTGGCTTCCATTGCATGCTATTTCTGGAAATACCTTGAATTTTTTTTTCTTTGACAACAGCTATTGCTCATTTTACTTGAACCTATGTTTAAATACAGATGCTTCAAAATGTATCTGCAGATTTGGTGAATAAATCTCTTATATTGTTGTTTTTCCAAGTAAGAAATAATGGACAGGCACTTTAATGTGAAATGAAACACAATATGAAATAAAAAAGTTTACATTACCATTGTTGCCCCCAGGATTATTGTGGTGTTAGTATTGTTCTTATTGAAGTCAGTCAGAAATTTGTTGTTGTAAATTAATTTTGAATAGGTTTTGGTCTGATATCTCATGTCTCAGATTCAATGCTTGCTGAAGTCCAATGGACTACCATTAACTTCAATGGCACTGGTTTATGCACTATATGTAGAAATTGCCAGAATGAAGCACATCTGAATTTGGATTAGGAAGAAAAATCTGCAGTTTTTTTTCTCCAGCTGGGTTTGCTACTTTGTGTAATCTTCACAGTATTTCTATGACTTGCTTCAGTAAAGAGTGGTAAGATCTTATTCATAAACATTCATTATATGAATAAAAAAAATATTGTGGGGAATGATTCAAAGAAGAATTTGAAGAGTACTAAAGAAGAACTCTTCCAGAAACTGACAGTAGTTTGTGTGACTTTCTTTCCTTCACATCACTTCCCAAAGAAAAGTGAGTGGAATGAAATTATTTTTTCCCATGTGACCACAATACCCATTGTCCCCTGTCTAAAAGCTTTGAAATGGGATGTCCAGCATAAGAAATAGATTGTGTAGTATAAGTGGAAACTCCCCCACACACAAAAAAGCTGTGCCTTTTCATGGCATTAATTTAGTTTTGCTGTTAGAGTTAATGCTCCTTATAGCAGTGTTTCTCAACCTTTTAAGTAGCAAATACACCCTAACTTCTGAAAATTTGAATAAGTACACCAACACTCAATATTCCACTCTGAGAAATATAATCTTTTCCCCCTTTACCCTTGGACGACTGTATTTCTCATAAAGCAGGAGAATTCTGAATTCTGCAGTGCTGTGTGGTTGTGGCAGATCACAAACTCCCCTGCTGCTTCTCCCCTCCTTCCTTGATATAGGAGCAAAGGTCAATGCCAGCCAATCACTATGGCCTGATGGTGGGGTCACGTGGTGTTCTCCTCACACAGGTGGGAACTTGTGAGGTCTGAGCAGGCACTAGCGGCCCAGAGTGGATAGCAGCGCTGCCTATGGCCGTCCCTAGGGGGCTGTGGGCCTGGGGCAAATCACACTGTGTGGGCCCCTCTTAACATTTTTATACTGGTAAAATCTGGGGCTGTCATAGTTGTCAATTTCACTGCACAAGAACAGCAGTGAAACTGACAAGTAAGTCTGCGGGCTCTTGGCTCCAGGACTGGGCATGCCGCTGGGCTCTCCGCCTGGCTTTCTGGGCACTGGGCTTTGAACCGAGGAGGGGAGTTGCCACCTGGGCAAGTTGCAGGCAGCTGCTGCCTGGCTGCCAGCCCAGGAGGTGGGCGACTGCCACCTGCTCCGAGGTGGGGCGGAGGAGACTTCCATGCGGGCTGGGACCCGGGGATGTGGGCAGGTGGCTGTGGCCTGTCTTCGAGCCAAGGTGCGGGAGGCTGTCTCTCAGCTCAGAGCTGGGGTTCGGGTGGCAGCCACCCAGCTGCGAACCCAGCTCACAGGGCGCAGGAGACTGTTGCTGGGCTCCCAGCTGGGACTGGGCGGGGCATGGGCGGCTGCTGCCCGATGTCCCTTCACTGGGTTTTTTGCTGCGTACCCCCTGCCTGTGTCTGGTGTACCACTGGGGGTACGCGTACCACAGGTTGAGAAACTATGCCTTATAGAAATGAACATGATGATTTCGCTGTTAAATTGCCTTCCTCCCTGTTTGCTTGTATCCACCTGTTGCTTCTTGTCAAATATTACAATTATAACTCCTTTGGAGGAGAGTTTTTAAATTACATTTATGTATCGTTCTTAGCGTAATGCAGTGATCCTGGAGTGGGGTCCCTAAATGCTGCTACTGTACAAATGGCAATCCTTACCTTACTGCCATTTCATGGCAATGAGTAAATCCCACACACTTTACCTAAATATGCATCATAATTTTACTTGTATTATCAACCATCACTCAGTTGGTGGTTCGTTTTTGAATGTCCTGAGAGATGACCACTTTGTGACAGTCAGGATCAATGTTTTTCCTTTCTTGGTACTTTGCCACAATTATTTCATGTCACTTCCAGAATTCCAGTAGAGAGTGGTTTTACTTTGGATCATCCCAGTCTCTCCCTGTCAGAAACAAAATCCTTTGTGTGGTGTTTTTTTTTTTTTTTATGCAGCACCTCTGTTTAACACAACTGCTCTGCATTGAGGAGAAATAACAGTTTGACTTCAATCTCATTAAAAACAAATGCATTTTATTTTGTTGTGATTGCACTTGTGGGAGAGACAGTTCTGTCTTTCATACTCTCCTCTCCCCCACCTGAGTGCACACTGTCTCTGTTTGCACTCCCCATGCGCCTCGCCTCTTCTGAATGCCACTGTTGGAAGACTACTTTGCATGGTACTCAAAGTAGGTAATCCTGCCCAAATGTGCTGTTTTGTTGGCATGCCCCACCCTGTAAAAATGAATGAATCTGCATTGTACAGTTTGTTTGGGTTTTTTTGGTTCAAACCCGGTGAATATTAAACAGTGAAACTTAGCAGCTATGTTATGAAGGATGGGGAGAATGGTTTTGAATCCTTTTCAAGAGAGGTTGTACAAGATGATGGCAGACGACTTAAAAAAAATCTTTGACTCCTTATTTTTTATTTTAAAATCATGAGTCTTAAGTCAATGTTGTGATTTTTGGGGAGCCAGACTTCTGTATTTTGAACATTTTGGGTTGACGATATTGATATGCAGGTACTGTGGTTTAACATGCATGAGCTAACTTTTGATGCTGTTTTGCCAATTCTTTGTCATGCCTTGGATAAGATAACAGCAAGTTTTATTATTGTCTAATACATGCTGAGTTATGGCAATGATAACATTTTGTGTTAACATGCAGTAGATTGAATGATGTCCATCAGATGGAATTTTGATTTGCAGTGTTGCTTTTGTTGAGTTTTCAGTAGCATTAATTGCGGTATGCTACATTCTGAGCAACGTTTCTTTTTGCACACTGTTGAGGAGAGCACAGTATAAAAATCAAGAGATCTGGAACAACTAACATTGCCATAGAAAAATGGGCATTGTGCTTTAATGCATGTTCATATTTATTTTGGTTTAAGTTTGTGCATGTTTTCCCAGAATCCAACCTAAAATTAACTGATTTTTGTACCAAAGTCTTCTAATGAATTGTTATGTAGTGTATTGGCTGATTATTTTCCATTGCTCAGACAGATGACAGATTAGTCATATAGCTAATCACACAATCATAGCAGTAGCATGCATACTCATGCACTATTAAGAGAATTTGGGCCCAAATATAGTGGAACCTCAGAGTTACGAACACCAGAGTTATGAACTGATCAGTCAACCACAAACCTCATTTGGAAACGGAAGTACACAATCAGGCAGCATAAGAGACCAACCCCCCCCCCCCCCGCCCCCAGCAAATACAATACAGTACTGTTCTAAATGTAAACTATTTAAAAAAAAAAAGGGGGGGGGGAGGGAAGTAGCATTTTTCTTCTATATAGTAAGGTTTCAAAGCTGTATTAAGTCAATGGTCAGTTGTAAACTTTTGAAAGATCAACCATATCCTTGACTCCTAATCTGAGAGAGCTTGTGGAGGACTGATCCAACCAAACGTCTCATTGAGTATGATGTATTGTAAGGAAAGCGTAAATAAATATTTCTTTTGTCTTTACTATTTGAAGTTGATGACAATTCTATTAATATATGAATGAATATGCATTTTCTATAACTCGTTATGAGATATTCGGCCTGTATTAAATGTATTCAAGCTTATTTGTTAATGCACATGCCCGATTTCAATCTTGCAGCCCACTGAGGTAAAGGACGGCCATTCATGCGGCCTACTTACTAGCCCAGGTTGCCTATCGCTGATCTGGAGTGACTCTAGATTTATGCTAGTGAAATTGAGAGCAGAATTTTGGCCCTATGTGTTTCCTTTCTTGATGAGTCAGCGTTTAAAATCAGCAAATAGAAGGGAAAATAGTTAAACACCTGCGTTTATTTTAAAAAAATGCCACTACAGGACAAAATTATTTATTAGTTATAACGATAGTCTTTAAAGAGTTCAAATTTGTTTATTGTTGAAGTATAGTCAGTCAAATATGTTCACGCATCAAGACTTTGTCAATTGTAAACAAAAGAATTGCTGTATATCTGTATTTATGGGTCATTTAAAAAAATTAGAGTTTGTACAAATATAGACAAATGAATATTGGTAAATGGTTTATAACCATAGCAGTCACTGAGGCGATGTCTACACTGCAGCACTAATTCGAATTAGCTTAATTCGAATTACAGAAAGCAATTTATAGAAAGCGCTGCAGACTGTCCACACTACAGTGTTTTGTGCTGGTTTCTTGCGTCCACACTGGCCAGCCTGAATTCGAATTAGAAAGTAGTGCAATGTGTGAAGCTATCCCACAGTGCAACTAATCATAGAGGCTGTTGTGACGAGTGGTATCATCCCAGGATGCAGCGCTGCTTCCCCCACCCTCTTCCCCCCCACCCCCAAACAAACACGAAAAGGATTTTCATGCTGGTTTTTTTTTAACTCCCCCAATCACCATTGCTGCAGGCACATGGAGCCAGCTGAACTATGCTCTCATTTTGACTGACAAATACATCACAGCTTATCCTGGATTACTTTAGAACTGTATGCTGTTTGCCTTTTATGCTCCCCCCACCACCCTCTGTATATTGCTTGCTTTTGATTTTGATTCTACAGGTGTCTGTAGAATGTAAGATAAATAACAAGGGAGTCAGTTAGTATATTAATACAGTGATACAAATGTTTCCCTTTCACTGATGGAAAGCATGATATAATGTATCCACATGTAGTGCTGTGAATAAACTCTTAAGAAAGTATCAATTTCCATGATTGGCCACTGAAACAATGTAGCAAAGAATTTCCTCTCACTGCTGGCATATAAAACTCATTCACCACGCGGGGAGGGGGAGTGGGTGGTGAAATCTTTCAAAGGGACAAACTTTAAAGGGCTAAACTTTCAAAGGGACAAATTGCAAAGGGACAAATTGCAAAGGGCTTGCTGGGCAGTTAAAACGCATTCACAATGTGGGGAGGGGCGTGGGTGGTGAAATCTTTCAAACCCTTAAAGAGACAAACTGCAATAGGCTCGTTGTGCATATGGGGCGAGGGGTGATTGCAACTTGGATTTTAAACCCATTCACTGCAGGAAATGAAGATTTAAATCTTCCTGGGACTGCTTTGGGGGAGGGTACTGAAATGGGGCATCATGGGATACAGTCTGGAGGCCAATTAATTCGAATTAAGTCCCATTGCGTCCACACTCTCACTAATGCGAATTAACTGATGCGCTTCAGGTGCTAATCCACTTGCAGAGGTGGTTTTATTAATTCAATTTTAAAGGCTCCTTAATTCGAATTAACAATGCGCAAGTGTAGATGCGGGAGTAATTAATTCAAATTAAGGGACTTTAATTCAAATTAAGCCACTAGTGTAGACCAGGCCTGATTTGGGGAAAAATAGGCCAATGCATTTGTAGTATTATCTCAAATTTGGCACCAGAAAGATAAGTTAGGAACATAAGAGTGCATCATGGATGTGACCTAAATCACTGACTTCTCAGCCTGAAATCCTAGCAGCTATAGAAAAAGACACAGAATGAAACAAAACCATCATGTGTTTGATCGTGTGTGTAATTCTGCACATAAGGTGTGCATGGCGGTAGTGTCGGTTGGGGGAATAATTAATTCCTCATTTCTGTGGCAGTCATGTGATCAAAGAATGATAGAAATGTATGGCTGGAAGTGACCTTGAGAGATCATCTAGCCTATCCCACCAAGCTGAGGCAGGACAAAGTATACCTAGACCAGGGGTGTCAAACTCATTTGCTATGGCAGGCCAGATTTGAATTAAATGTACTTCAGGTGGGCCATACATACCATAAATCGAAATACTAGGCACAACCATTTTTATGTAGTATTATATTTTATTTGCTAGATATCAGCGATATAAAAACTGCAGTAAATTCACTTCTAGAACTGCTATTTTACGATGAAAAGAATCGATCAATGATTAAGAATGATAGTACTGCGCGATGCCCAAGACTACACTGTTCCTCTCCCACCTTTTGGAGCGCTGTGTCGTGCACGCAGTGCTCTGTGCACACAGTGCTCCATGCGCTGCCACCAGAGCACACAGATCTTGTGGCCGTGTGCTGCCGTGAGATCTCGTGGCATTGTACTCTCTGGTGGCATTGGGCGCTGTCACAACAACTTGCGGCATTGTACCATCTGGTGTCAGCACGCGATGCTGCGAGATGTCGC
Source organism: Emydura macquarii macquarii (assembly GCF_026122565.2). Taxonomy (NCBI): domain Eukaryota; kingdom Metazoa; phylum Chordata; order Testudines; family Chelidae; genus Emydura; species Emydura macquarii. The sequence goes on along the minus strand of NW_027131105.1, from coordinate 514,306 downwards.
GGCAGCGCACGCTGCCACCAGGGTCCGGACCAAAAAGGTTGGCGGGCCGTATCCGCCCCGTGGGCTGGATGTTTGATATCCCTGACCTAGACAGTCTCTGACAGATGTTTGTCCAGCCTGTTCTTAAACTCCCAGTGATGGGGATTCCACAGCCTCCCTTGGTAACCTACTGCAGTGCCTAACTACCCTAATAGTTAGAAAGATTTTCCTAACATGTAACCTACATTTCCCTTACTGCAGAGTAAACTTTCGGTGGAGGGAGAGAAGAGTTGGTCCCCATCCTCTGTATAACAGCTCTTAACCTATTCTCAAGACTAAACATGCTCAGTTTTTTTAACCTTTCCTCATAGGTCAGGATTTCTAAACCTTTTATCATTTTTGTTGCTCTCCTACGGACTTTCCAATTAGTCCACATTTTTCTTAAAGTGTGGAGCCCAAAACTGGACACCCTACTCCAGCTAGGACCTCATCAGTACATAGTAAAGTGGAACAATTGTCTCCTGTGTCTTACATACGACACTCTTGTTAATAGACTCCAGAGTATTAGCCTTTTTTGCAACTGCATCACATTGTTGATTCATACTCAATTTGTGATCCACGTTAGCATTTAGCAGTACTATCCCCTAGTACTTTTCAGCAGTGCTATCCCCAGTCACCTATTTCCCATCTTGTAGTTGTGCATGTGATTTTTTTTTTCTTTCTAAGTGTAGTACTTTGCACTTAGCTTTATTTAATGTCATCTTGTTGACTTCAGACCAATCCTCCAATTTGTCAAGGTCCTTTTGAATTCTAATCCTGTCCTGCAAAGTGCTTGCAAGCCCTCCCAGGTTGGTGTCCTCTACACATTTTAAAAGCCTACTCTCCACTCCATTATCCAAGTTGGTAATGAAAATATTGAATGGTATTGGACTCAGGACAGACTCCTGCAGGACCTCCCCCTAAATAAGTTCTAACATGTTGGCTACTAAGTACTGCTGCATAAAGGCTATGAACCTTGTACAATATATATAGTATGTAATGGCTTCAGGGTAAGCTGTGATGATTACCCACATTCCACTGAGTCATCCACTCATAAATCAAATCTATTTGCCAAAATATCTCAGCCAGAGAACAAACATTTGTGTACATTACAAATCGAAAGGGGATAGGCGTATTTGGTACAACTATTATTGTTTAACTGCTATAGAAAAACGAAGTCATTTACAAATATGAATAGTTCAGACCCTGCAATATCTGAGGCTGTGTCTTCATCACAGAGTTAACCCAGATGCAGATAACCTGGGTTAAATCCTCTCAAGTTACTATTCATTATTTGTATTACCATAGTGCCTATGAGCCTTGGTCAAGGACCAGGACCCAGTTGTGCTATGCCCTGTACAAACAGAGAACAAAAAGACAGGCCACACCCCAAAGAACTTACGACTGGAGTATAAAACATGAGGCAACAGACAGATGCAAGGAAGGGAACAATGATACCGTATTGGTTAGCATGGTAGCCAGTGGTCTCAGCACACCATTACCTAATAGTTGTTAATTTTTTGTAGGCTTCATTACAGAAGAGTTTTTAGGAGAAATTTGAAGGAGGATAATCAGGTAGTTTTGCGAATGTTTACAGTGTGCGCCTGCCAGGCATGAGGGCCAGCACCAAAAGACAATTCAACAACCTTTGCTAACGAGATTATGAATTAAAGCAGTTAGATAATCTTCAGTTGATGATGAATAATCACTCCATTAACTGAGCTGCTTCTGCTTCTGATTTAGACAATGTTGAATGAGTGAGTCATGCAGAATTAAGGTAAAACACACTATCCTTCAAAAATACCCTCCTGAAACTTGTTGCTGTGGTGGGTGGGTGTTTGTGTCTAGAATATTCAAATATTTAGTGATGCCAAAACACTGTTTCTTTCATTTTGTGTAAACTCTGACCTGGTTTTAACCAGGAGTGAAACACTGGTTACCATGAAACCACCAATGAATTATCTGCATACAAATTGCCCTTAAGAGTGTTAAGGCTGAGGTTTAAATGAGTAAAATGGTGGAAATTATGGTTAAGTATCAGTCTGAAGACAAAAGTAGAATATTGTGCTTTGTTGTGACTTGCTGGCATAGGTTTATTTATTTTTAACATGTACTCCTCTAAACTCTGAGCATCAGTAAGTACAATAAAATAAATAACACTTTACTTCTAACCGCAAAGTCTCATGCTTTTGTTAAAACGACAAGAGTCCTGCAGCACCTTTTAAAGACTAACAAATTTCAAATTTTTTAGTTTAAGGTGCTACAGGACTCTAGTTGTTTTTGCTGTATAGAGACTAACACGGCTACCACTTTGATGCTTTTGTTAGTTTCTCAGATTTAGTCTACTTGTCAAAGTTGCACCACTATAACTAAAACCTATTTTAAAACCAGTGTAAACCTCTTGATGGACAGGCTCACAACTGGCTTATATCAGCAATGCTAGCTAAACCAATATATTTTTGTTGTAAATTGGTTTGTCCACACAGGGACTTTAACCAGTTTAACGACATGAGTCACCTTTTAATTAAACTGGTGTGTGTGAATAGACAAGACTTTGATATTATTTTTAACCTACCTTATGCCTTATGTTGTAGTTGATGTATGTGTGTATTTTAATGAGGAAACCTCACTCTTTTTATAGCTGTCACTCTGAAAATGTAGCCCTTTCTTTGGAGGAAATGTTGTGACAAGTTTATGGCAAGCTACATTATGCAAGTTCCTGCTCTGAGATTCAGTGATATTGGAACCTGTTTAAATAGGTATTATGAAATGCACTTCATTTTACTGTACTTGCTTCTGATTTTTATAAAAGCCTTTTTTAAAAAAAACCTCATAAATCAATGCCTGACAAATTGATCTTTTACAAATCTTTATTTTTGTCAGGGGGAACAAACTTGCATCTGAAACTATCAAAATATTTTTATATTTTACAAATAAAAATGGCAGAGTTGGTTTTTACTAAAAATGTTTGTTGAGCTGTCACCCATTGTATACACAGTTCGCTCTGAAGCTCTCTAGGCAGCATTTTTTGCTTTTAAAGTGGTGTCTCTTTGTCTGATGTAGCTGTTATGCAGGCTAATGGGGAAAAATTGGTTTCTCAGGGCTTGTCTTTACTGCAGAGTTAACTTGAGGGCAGTTCTTGAGTGTGCACAGAAACTCTTAATTTGACTGTTGAGGTGCTTTTAATTGGCTGGCCTGTCAGGTTGTACAAGCTACAGTTTGAGTTACCACAATTCATCAGATGCTGACACAACCGTTCTGTGTGGCTTGAGTATTTGGAAATGTAGCCACTCACTTAGTGTTGCCACCATCACATTGTTCTTTGTGTGTATGTGTGTTTTACCCCTTCCCAGCCCTGTGCTTGTCTTGTCTATGTAGACAATCTGATGAAGTGGGTTGCAGCTCACGAAAGCGTATGCCTACAGAAATTTAATTTGTTAGTCTTTAAAGTGCTACAGGACTCATTGTTTTTGCAATATTCTTTTGGTTTCCTTGTACTGTGTCTGTCTGTCTCCTGTATTTGTTGTCTTTTGTCTTATCCTTAGCTTGTAAGTTCTTTGGAGTGGGAACCGTCTTTTTGTTCTGTGTTTGTACAGTGCATAGCACAATGGGGTTCTGGTCCTTGACTAGGGCTCCTAGATGCTATGGTAATACAAATAGTTAATGATAATGTGAGAGGTGTTAACTGAAATGTAGATAACCTGAGTGAACTATGCAGTGAAGACGTACCTTCAGATATTACAAGGTCTGAACTATTAGTATTTGTAAAGCACCTTCCACTTGTGGATCTCAAAAACTCTAGGTGTTTCATACTAGTCACAGTGGGAATGATGGTATGGGAATGATTTCATCCTAGTCACAGTGGGAATGATGGTACTTCCCTCAATGCAAGTAGAGAGTAATTATTATGTGAAAGCTGCGCTGAAACTCAGCAGGTGAGGTGTTCGGACTTGTTGTGACTTGGCCCAGAAACATACCTTCATGCTAAAGGAAAAATGGGGAGTTGTAAAGAATGTAGTCTGGTGATACAAGTATGGAGTGACATGAGGCAGTTCTCGGTCTCTTAAAGTCTGAGTGAGATTTGCAGTATAGCTTTAATGTAAGGAAAAAATTGGGAAAGCTGTTTTGGTTTATTTTATATAGCATTGTTAATGACATTTAATTATTTATTACTGTATATAAGGTATGTTTGCTTCAGAGTGGAAAATGTAAAGAGTTTTACGCTTTTGATTCAGTTCTTGTCTGGAGGGGAACATTTTACTGGCATAGTTATACGACTGTCCAGGTATACTGCTATAACTCCACATGTGGACAGTCGTATTCTGGAATAAGAATTATAGCAGAATAACCATGTTGGTAAGTTTCCCAGTGTAGATAATCCCTAATTATTGCAAGCCTCTAGTGAGAGCTCTCATTTGAGGAATCCACTGCACTTCAGATTTTTACCCAGGGCTTAATCCTGCAAGCGTTTGCTCACGTGAATGGTCCTGTTGAAGTCAGTGGGATCACTTGTGTGAATATGAAGTTCTCACAGGGATAATGTTGTTCAGGATTGGTGTCCAGTTGTCTGATGTGGCAGTCTCCATACACACAGTTCATATCCAACAGTATGGCCAACATGTGGTTTGTTAGCAGAGCTGTAGCAGGATTGTCAGGTGGAAACCATGTTCTAATGTGGTTCTCCAACTGTGGAGAAAGGAACAGCTAACTGTAACCATCACCCATACAATTGGGAGCAAATATATATTTGTAAGGGCTTGTAAATGCCTCTTGAGAGAATTGGTGGGGTGGACTCCATGCATTTCACCCCTTATGCCTGCCCCAGTCTCTAATCTCTTGTGAGAATTTTGGAGAGGATGTTTAGACTCATATCTTGTATTTATCCTGACTGTTGCTGTTCTATTAACTCCAAGAAGCTAATGCTTTCCCTAAAATAGTGAAGGAATTTCAGAAACCTTTTCAAATGCAAGCAGTTGGGGAAACTCATAAAATTCATATCCATTCCAGTTAAGAGAGCCAGTAAGTGTGCGAGCCAGGCACATCCCATTTTTAATTCACACAAAATGAAGGAAGTCTCTGGGAACCTAAATTCAGTCTGTGATCATTCTAAGGAAAGTTAAGGGCCAGGTTATGTCCCCAGATCTGCACAGGTTTGCAAGAAGGAGGGGGAAAGAACACAAAGCTCTTGTTTCCAAGGGTTGCCAACCCTCCAGGATTGCCCTTGAGTCTCCAAGAATTAAATATAAATTTCCAGGATATTGCTGAGAGCAACCTGGGAGATGAATCATAGGGCATTCTGAAAATAAATATTGATGTTGAATCTGATTTATACAGTTGTCCAGCCAATGTTTAAAATGCTATGGTAATGTACATTTGCCTGCCCAACATTTGCACTGTGCATACATTTCTTTACCTTGCGTGGCTGTGACTTTGTCATGCCATAAAGTCTGTGCACCAAAGCTGATATACGCATGCATGTGGGCACATTCACGTTGTCTCTTTAATCTGAGCTACATTGCAACTGCCTCACTCTTTCAAAAAAAGAGAACAGAAGTAGATGATGGTGAGGGCTCTTCAAAACATAGCAGCTCCAAAGGTACTGTAAAAAAGAAAAAATAGTATTGTTGCTACAATGACGACTGGTGTGTAAAGACTATAAAAACTGGCTTCGCAATGTCTATGGATTTACAGCAGAATGCATTTTGTGTCGTCAAGCATTTTCTGTTAAAGATGAAGGGAGATGAGCTGTTAGCATCCTTTGCAGAATGTACAGAACACAAGGAATTTGAAAAATCAGAAATGAATACCTGCGATTACATCCTTTTTTACAAAAAATGACAGACCTCAAGAAAATATAGTGAAGGCAGCAGGAATTGATTTTAAGCTAATCAATGAGTTTTTGCAGCATCTGTCATTTTCTAATGGTATGCGGTTTTTATTTTCTGTATTTTTAAATAATGGCACACATGCATACACATTTAATCGTCAGATGCACGAAGTGGGTTGCAGCCCATAAAAGCTTATGCCCACAGAAATTTGTTAGTCTTCAAGGTGCGACAGGGCTCTCCTTGTTTTTGCTGAATACAGACTAACACGGCTACCCCTCTGGAAATTAACAATCAGAGTAACCTAAACCCGATCTCCCTATTTAAAAAATAAGATTCATATTACTACACAAGATTTTGCGATATTGTTTATGTGAAATGATCATTCATACAATGCTCCTTATTGTCACTGAAGGCAAAATGATGGCTCCGTAGCAAATGAGTTTGAGTACAGTAGGTCCGTCATTAATGTTACTACATCATCTGATGAAACCTCCTGGAACAGAGCCGACAGAGTTGGCAACCCTATCTCCAGCCCAACTTCACGAGGCTGTGCACAAATCCCAGTGAGAAGCACAGGCACTGTCTGCTGCCAGCACCGATCAGAGCTAGACTCACAAAATGGGTGTGGAGGGAGAAAAGTCCCTTTCCACACCAGCCAGTGGAGCTAGTTGCCTCGAAAGGGGGTAAATGTGTATTGCTCTCATTGCAAGCCGATGAGATCCTGCTAGCCATAAGCGGGATTCTGACATGGGCACGATTCCTCCTGAAGACTCCTGCTGCAGTACAGACTCTTCCTAGCCCCTACCAGTCTGCCTCTGTCTGTTAAGAGAAAGCCAGCCTGAAGTTTTTGCTGCTGCTGTTGATGGCATTAGTTTCTCTCTCACTTCCTGTGAGCCATGTTTTATAGAAGGCATACTCCATCCACTACACAATTTGTGTCCAGTGCCTTTCAGATTTAAACTTTTTATAGAGATCAGTGCTCAGAATGAGCACAGTGATAAACTGCAAGGAAGCAGAGTTTGGATACTGCAAGAGATGCATTGTGCTAGCAGTTTCATTGGCTGTCTGGTGACTTTCAAATACACTGTTAGTAAATTAGCAGGTCAGACAGGTTCTGCCTGTAAAGAATACAGGGACCAAGGATTCTTTTATTTTTTAAAAACTAAACTGGATGAAAGAGTGAGGGCAGTATGGTTTTGGGCATATTGCAGAATCAGGAACTGACTCCCTTCTGTGCCTTTAGACAAGTCTTGTAATCTGTCTACCTTAGTTTCCCCTCTGTGGAATGGGTATGATATTTATTTCAGAAGGAGGTTGAAGACAACAATTAATATTTGTAAAAGTCTTTGGAAAATAAAGTTGTTGAGTGCATGCAGTGTTGTGCATTTTCTGATATTGACAGTAAATGAGAAATGACACCTTTTTTAACAGAGAACCATCTAACTTATAAAAATGTGAGTTACATGGCCCCAATTTAGCTTGGTTTAGTCTCATTCCATCTTCTCACTGCTACTGTAGATACTCATTTTGGGACATCTGAGAGAGAAATCATTGTGTGGAAACATTTTGCTTTGTCTTCTAAGGTGCATGTCTCATTATTTGGCTTCAGAGCTAACTCTGAACAGTAAATCTGCATGGAAGAGAGAATTTTGTCAGTATAATATCTTGAATTTACACTGAGTGTAACTGAGTCGACACTTAAGAAATCATAAAATTGGATATTGTCACTTTTTAGTGTTCTGAGTATATTGCAAATCCAAAGCGATTGCACAAAATCATAAGATTAAAAAAATTATTTGAAGTTCTTTATATTGGCATCCTGGATTTTGAATGTTTAGGGTCACATTTCAGGCTTTTCTCTTCAACCATGAGGATTAAAAACTTTTTAAAAATGAAAGCTGAGATTCTCACTACACATGCTCTCGTGAGATTTGGCAACACTATATGGTTGCAACCCAATGGACAAGGTCACTCCTAGGTTCCATTTTTTTAGCAGTAGACACAATCAATTGTTGTCACTGGAGACACAGGGCTTGAGTATTGCTCCAGATGCATCAGAAGTTTGCTCACTGGGATCCAGCAGAATTCCACCTCCACTTCGCTTTGTTTTCTAAGGAAACTTGTACTTTAAAATCCCATTTAAAACATTTCTGTTCTTGGCTTTTCTAGTGAATTCAGTAGTCATGGCATTAAATTGTTAATGATCCACTAATGTATTGTGTGACTTGCATTTTATGTGAGTGCAAGTGCGGGCAAGAGTGTGTGATGTATTGTGAAGAAGGGTGGTTTTTCTCTCCTTTTCTTCAGTTGTAGAAGATCTCTCCCACCTTGCCCTACAGGTTATTTGCTAACTGCAAATTGGTTTTGGCACAACAACACCACAAGCCAATAAAAACATGTTAGGAGTTGAAGTCTGTGCAGTTAACAAAGCAATGCCCAGACAGAGATTGCCTTTGCGTAGAGACTTCTCTTCTGTTGCATTGCTCTTCTACTGTAGGTTTTCAGGATTTACATTTTTTTATCCACATGCAAAATTATTGAAACAGGAAGGAGGCAGGTGGATAAAAAATTTGGAAGGGGAGAGTGTGTTTACCTTATGTTGGAGTTGCGTTTTAACTTGAAAAAGCCGTCAGTGAGTTCTGTGGACTCTTACTTGTGTGTGTATATATATCAACAAAGTTCTGTTCTTTGAAGTGACACATTTACTGTGACTTCCAGGAAATACAGTGAATTATTTAGCTAATATTTTTCCATTACTGCTGGTTGGTGACAAAACTTGCATTGATTTCTGTGGTGCAGGATCCTAAAGCTGCCTATGGGAGTTATTTTATTTATAGAAGTTTAGCTCAAATAGATGGAAAAAGAGCAAGAATTTTTAACACAGTTCTCCATTCTTGCACTGTTGCCATGTAAAGAGTGTAATTAATTTAGGCCCAAAATAGATTGTGAAAATATTCCATTGAAGTTGAAATGAAGTGTTTGCAATTCACACAATTACTGTATTGTGATAAAGGAGCTAATGCACAAAAAGCAGGAAGTTGAAGCAGACAGTAAACAAAAATGGCTAGTTGATTTTCAAAGATTAAGATTAAAAAAAAAAAAGTGAATAGCTCAATGGTGAAATGTACATTAGATTTTGCATTAATTCACTTTTAATAACCTGTGGTGCTAGTAATACAATGAAAAAAGAAAATCTGAAATTTATTTTAAAATTGCCAGTTATTTCCCATTATAACATCCTGCTTTTAGTTGCTTATAACTTTGCCAAACTTTGACTGTTTTTTGGCTGAGATTTTCCATGTGAAATGATTAATTGTTTTGGTAAGTTTTCAGCCAAAACAAATAAGTAGTTTCAGAGAATGAGACTAGGGGAAAACACATTGTTTTGCTCATGTTAAAAAGTTCTGACAAACCCTTATTTGAAAAGCTGTAGCAGTCCCATCCTTTGAAGCAGGGACTTGAAATTTGTGAAGGGTGGCAGGAGGTGGAAACTTTTGTGTCAAGAATGTTTTGTCATCGCCTTGAAAATCCACCCATACCTCGCCAAGTTATGAGCGATTTGAAAAATTTCAGTTCACACATGCTCTGTAGAGACTTGTTAGCAGGTATAGTCACTAAGACTGTCTGCACTGAGTATGCTCCAGCCTGGGGCTCAGATACTTTCCCTGAAATTGCAACTCTTTGCTACTGCGGCAGGTTGAGCCTGACACTGGAACTGAGGTCAAGGAGCCTGTCTCTGCTGTGTTCTCAGTGACCACCCATGCCCCCACTCCATGTCCTGCTTGTCCCAGATGATGTGGAGGAGAAAGCTGCCCAATCTGAATGGAGAGGGAACAGGAGCCGGACCTGCATGGGGAGTAAATTGGGACAAGGAGCTGGGGCAGAAACTAGGACTGGGACTGGCTGGGCAAGGAGACTGTGGGGAACGAAGTAACAGGGAAAGGGGAGAAAGATTTGATGAGGAGCCAGGATGCTGGGGAAGAACTGGTACTGGCCAGGCAAAAAGGCTGGTACAAAGAGCTGATGTTGAGGGGTGAAGCAGGACACCGAGCTTGTACAAGGAGTCGAGGAGGGAGGCTGGAACTCAGAGCTGGAGGGGATGGAAGTGTGGCTGGGGAATGACTTCGGGGCAGGGTTAGGGAGCAAGACAGATTAGATGAGGAGACAGGAGGGGAGATGTGGGACTGGTTGGGCAAGCAGACTGTGGACAAGGAGATAGGGGATGGAGATGGGAACTGGTAATGGCTGGGCAGGATGACTGAAAGTGGGGGAGAGAAACTGTGAGTCAGACAGCAAGCCCTGATAGGGGGATTAGGACTGGCTGAGCAAAGAGATGGGAACGGGATAAGAAGACTGAAGAGCAGAAACTGGGACTGGCTAAGTGAGGCGAATGGGACTAGGATAAGGAACCAGAGGTGGGGAAGAGACAGGAGTGGGCCAGGAACAAACTCGAGGGGATGGGATAGAAGGGGTCAAGCTTGAGAAGAATGGGCAGAAGTGTCAGTGCCCACTAGTGCACATTCACTTCCAGCGCCTGGAGTGGAACCCTAGATTTGAGTCTCACCATTCCTGTGCTGTTAGTAAATACTCATGAAACCCACAGGCAAGTGTGCATCTCATCCTTCTCTAGTGCTTCTCCAGTAGTGGATGACAACTTGCTACTGCTGCCAGTTACTCTGTTAGCTGAAGTGGCAGAGATCTGTGTGGTGCATCTCAAGGCTCCAACCCTGCTGATGAGCCATGTTGGTGTCAACATGATGCCACAAGAAGGAATTTTCAGTTTTGTCAGTTTGCTTTTTTAAAAAAAACATAGGAAATTACACACCTACAGATCACATTAAAATAATAACGGTGTAAGTGGAAACATCAAGTCCTCAAAAGTCTGGAAATGCCAGAATTAAGGGTGCTGACGGAGCCCCCTTGTGCATATGCCTTACAATACAGACTTCAATTACATTATGACATACCATTTTTCCACAGGTCTCCTGCCTCATGCAGTGCAAGGGAAGGATGGTGGTGTGGGAATGAATCATGGTGGTGGAGCAAAGAGGTGTTTGTCTATAGGACATTGGTTGTAGAAGTTGGGAAGTGTGTCATGAGTGCGACAGGAGACTGCAGGAAGAGAAAGAATGGTCTCGTGGTTAAGGCAGTTGAATGCTGCCCTGGAGAATTGGATTCTGTCCCTGTCTGTGTGGTGTTAGTCAAGTTCCTTAAAACAGACTTTTCACAGGTGACCACTAATTGTGTGTTCCTAGCCAGTCTCAGCTTTCTGGATGTCTGACCTTGCAGAAGTGTTGAGCACTCACAGCTGCACCTGAAGTCAATGGGAGCCGTGCGGTGCTAAGTACTCTGAAAAATCAGATCCTAAGTGTCTGAAATTGGGTATCCAAAATTAGTGGATACTTTTGACAATTTATTAATTCTCAATAAATGGGAACACTAATAACCACTTATCTGACAGGGATGTTTGTGAAGATAGATTCATAAATGTTTGTGAAGTACTCACATACTGTAGGGATGAGCAGCATAGAAAAAACCATGAAGAAATGAATAATTTTCTCTTTACAACAGGATTTGAATGATGTTCAGATAATAAGGAATGGGGCCACATATTGAACAACGGGGAGAAAAAATATTGACTAGCTGAATGTTAACTGAGCACGGTCCTTTCTCTTCACTGAATATGGCAGTGATCCTGTGAAACAAATCCCCTCCACCCCCCTTCTCCCTCCCAAAAAGTATGTGATCTTGTAACTAAAGACCCATGTCATAATGAGCATGCCCAAGGGAGCTGAATTGTGGTTGCTCAGAAAACCTTAATTCTGGCATTTCCTAACTTTTGAATGCCCGACTTTGTACCTTAACGTGAGTGTGATTTAACCTGACAGTGCCCTGTCAAGAAAATGTAATATATGCCATAAAATGTCTCGAACTGAGGACTGCTTAGCTTCTAGATCCACTTAAATTTTTGATTTTGCAATGTCTTCCTCCTAACTAATCTGCATTTCCAGAAATGCTAGGGAGAACATGCCCTGTTCTGGGGGGTGTGTGTGTTCTAATGCCATCTGCTTGGGAGTGTCAGAACTGCTTGTGCATTTGTGAGACTTATATCTCAGCTGATTTACCAAGAGGACATAAACTCAATCTACTACTGACAATCTAATGGATTCCCCTTTAGATCATAATTTAGAGCCTTTAATTTAGGGGTAGAAGATCGCAAATTGTATTTCCTTTGTATGTGGTGTAAATGATGATTGTGATGTCTATATGTGCATGGCCATGAGCCTTCATTTTATCAAATGACCGATGAGTTGTTACGACTGGAGCTTTGAATTGACCACTTGGCTGCCACAACTGTAGTTCTAATCAAACCCAAATGATGATGATGATTTAAGTGTTTAATACATTATTACTTCTGGAAGTCGCAGGCCCAGATGTCTTGGGTAACAATACTGCTTATGTAGTAGCCACCTTTTGCCTCACCTTTCCCTATCGAAGAAAATGAAAGCCCCTGCAACCCACGTGGGAATGATAAATTGCCAGCCAGGCAATGTTGATTCAGGGTTAGTCTCCTCTTATTAGATTCACTGTTCCATCTTTCAAAATGTATTTCAGTAAAGTGGTCCAGTTCTACTCAGAGTTGAGTGTTGGTGTTAGTGAATGACCAAATTATTTACTTTTTAGTTTATGGAAAGTAATGGCTAAGGTAGATTCTTTGGTAATATTAACTGGGACCATTATGCTGCTGGGGAATCTGCAGAAAAGGTTTGGTTTTGATAAGAATACACAGAGCTTATCTTTAGCTCTGCTAGAAGCTGTACTTGGCTAATACTTATAATAAATACATTTTTGTATTACCACTCATTAACTTGTACATGATATTTTCATGTGTATAATATGTGCTTGCTCTGTTTTAATATGTCCTATCAACCGGGCATTTTTGCAAAGAGATAAGTTGTTTGGGGCTTAATGTAACACTTAGTGTTTCTTTAATGCCTTTTTTTCATGATGGAATTGGGTTGTTTTTATCACTACTCATATCCCCAAATGGAATTTCTCTCAGTAAGTGAGAGCCATATTTTTAAGAGTGGTGCTAGGCTAAACGGAAAAATCCAGTATAGCAGGCTCTGATTATTAGCATCCCCTCGGATGCCAGCAAAAAATTGATCTTCTCTGCAGTTGCTAATAAGTGGAAGGGAGGTTTGTGAGGCAGCAGCTAGGGAAGGAAATGTCTTCCCTGGCTGCAGCCCTGCAAACCTGCCTGTTGGTGGGGTCTTTCTTTAAAAAAATAAATAAATGTTGCTAATAAGCTGCATGCTGTTATCAATATCCAAATCCAGTTGATGTTAGTGTGGTGGGATTGGTTCCAGGCAAAATGTTGCTATTAACTGGAAGTTGATAATATCTGGATTGCTATTAAGCAGAATCTACTGTACATCTCATTTTCTGCACTGCCAAATTCTGTCTCTCTGAAAGGGCAGAATCTGGTAGGTTCTGTTCAGTGGACCTCTGGACATATTAATTTCAGGCACACATCAGTGTGTAGTCAGCTAACTCTGAATTAATTTATTAATTGATTTATATTTCTAGTTTTGGCTAATAAGGATTGCAATATACTGGCGTGTCAATGACATTAGGTGCATCGCATGCACATACAAATTGTCATACAATGGTTTCCTTGATAGCTTTTGGGAGAGTAGAGACTGCTTGTCCAAAACAGCTGAACGGGGGGAGGGTGGGAGAGAAGTGTGTGTATGAGAGAGAGAAGAAAGAAACCTTACAAATTGCAACTTTGTCTCCTGTTTTGTCTAGGTAAATACCATTTTGTTTTTATTTACATAAAGTTGGGGTAATATAATTAGAAGAAAGCTGCATCTATTTTGCTTATTCCATAAATGTGTAGTTTACAAACTATGGTGCTAGCTGTAATTGTAACCTCCTCTTAGAGGTCAGAGATTAGAGGTATCCTTAAGGGCTATTTTCTTTTGCATTTTTAGAATGCTGATCTGACAGAAGTGAGTGCATTTTCCTTTATATTAATGTAATTGCTGTTAGAAGGAAAATCACACCCATTTGAAATGAAAATATTACAGCTACATCTCCATGTAATTAATTCATTGTTTTATGAAAAATAGGGATTGTCCCAAATCCACAATATCTTCCACAGTGCTACTATTAGCATTTAGATTTCAGATTTATTTGCCAGATGTGAAATATTGGTGGTTAGACTAGTTTGAAGTTACTGTGGCAGAGAGGGTAATGTCTATACGCTCCATGGTTTATAAAGCACATTCACATCCCTTGAATATAAAAGATGCTGCATTAAGCCACATTCTGTTTTACATCTCTGAAAGGAAAAAAACTGTTTCAGTAATGCATCATCATCCATACACAGGATAAAGAGGAAAAAACAATAACATTCAGCTATTCTAAACTTTTCCATCCAGATGTGATTCAGTCATATACATTGCTGCTTTGTACAAACCAGTTCATTCAGAAGCGTAACTGGCTCAGATTTGTGACAGGTGTAGTGTTACTAATCTAGACTGATACAGCAGTAATTTTAAAGCAAAAATGTTTTACACAGCTTTCCACTGAAGCTGTACAGAGAAATTAATCCTGAATCTTAGTTTCCTTGAGACTAGTGGGTTTTTTTAAAGTTATATATTTGTGAACAAAAGAAATAAAAGGGGGAAAAAAGTCTGTAAGATGAAAATTTTATAGTTTGTGCAGTTCCCCCTCTCACTGACATCACACGCACTGGAAATAGCCATATGCTAAGTTATATTTTTATGTACCTTTGACCACCAATATACAACATATACATTTATTAATAAAAAAGCACCATAGGACTAATAATCTTCCTTGCCACCTGCTCTTGACTCTAATCAAATTGACTTCCAAGGTGGTAGAGTTGATTCCTGAGACTCAGCTGCTTTCAGAACTCAAAATATTTATTTCACATCATACACCTTGAGACCCATGCAAACAATAAGCAACTAAACAGAGTGGCAGAGTTATGGTTGAATAGGCAGAAGAAAAGGGTTGGGGTGAGCTATTACATGGCAGAAGGAGATTGGTCAGACAAATGTTTTAACATAGCTATTGTAGGAAGTTTTTCAAATATTTGGCTGGTCATTTGAAGCAAGTGTTAACACTCTTTCAGTTGTACTATTTTTAACTCGTGTGTACATGTACCGTATCTATGTGCTAGACTACACAGGCATGTAGTAAGTAAATTTGGCTGCATCACCTACCCATAAATCCATCTACTGTAGGATTTATCTTCGCACTCCAACCTCCCCTCCCCCCATGCAGCTTCAAAAATCAAATTAAATTTAAAAAAAAAATCACTTAATCGTTTTTCCTCCATGGAAAATTTTGACTTTTTGGTGGTTTATCAAAAACCAAAATATTTAAATTTAGAAATGTGGCAACAGTGCCTCATGTGAGTTGTATTTCAAGTGCTTCATGCCCCCATTTTTCCTCTATAGGCCAGCCTCTCTGATTGATCTACATTTCCCATGATGCATCATAATCCCGCCTCTTGGTGACGGGAGGTGGTGTGCTATGAGAGATGAAGTTCTAGGGCCCAACTCGTACAGGAGAATAAGGATGTGAGGGAGCCAGACTACGGCTCCGATGAGCCACTGCAGTGGCGCTTCCAAATCGAAATACTTTGGTTTTTGACTGAAAACCAAAAACTTCATTTTTGGGGGTGTTTGGTTTAAATTGAAATTTTCAATGGAAAGCACATTTTTTAAAAACAAAACCAAGCCCCTTAGTTTAGCCTAAAGCCCAATTTCCTATAGGAAAACAGTTTCAATGGAAATTTTTCAGTTAGCACTAGATTCAGTTCTGTATCGGGAGCAGCTTTTCTAAACATAAAAATGTTGCATCTTGTGTTCATGCTGGACTATATATGGGTAATTCATTTGATTAGAAAATAGAGGTTCCTGGCTTCCCAGTGAGATACCATGATTCATTTCTAGCCCTGGAAGAGCTTGAGATAATGGACACTGAAGTTGTGATATTTCTATGATTAGAACAGTTGGTTTTGAGTAATTTTTGTAGGGTTTCACACTTATTAGTTTATTTTTTTTCTCCCTCTGAGCTCTGGACAGTTTTACTCCTCAGTAGTCCAAGCATTCTCCCAAACTCGTATCAATAAAAGCTTTCTTCCACCCACAC
Organism: Emydura macquarii macquarii; assembly: GCF_026122565.2. Taxonomy (NCBI): domain Eukaryota; kingdom Metazoa; phylum Chordata; order Testudines; family Chelidae; genus Emydura; species Emydura macquarii. The sequence goes on along the minus strand of NW_027131105.1, from coordinate 498,269 downwards.
CATAGTATATTCCAGATAATGTACACACAATAAAATCAAATTAACTCTACCCAGCGACATGCCGGTACTATTCTAATTCTTTCAATAATAGTGTAAGTGCTACACGTTGACAGGAGTATTTAACTGCATTTGTTGGTTCTGGCTGCCTGCTTTCTTCTGCCTGGTATAGAGGATAGTAGGTTCACCAGTGCCTTGAAAGGAGAGTACTGTTCCCTCTTGGCTTGGAGGTTTTGCAGACTGTGTGAAATTTGGGACCCAGTTTCCTTAAATTGGCAAAACCTTTTTTTTTTTTTTTTTTTTTTTTTCCTTTTCCTTAATTTGGAAGAGACCTGAGAACAAGACCCTCAGTTGGGATATGCTACTATAAATCTTTTTGGAAGAGAGAATACAGCATGATTTTTAAAAATTTTTTATGGGGAATATGGTCAATTGAAAGTTAGAATTAAGTTATTCAGTAGGTGGTAATTAACATATTGTTTGTGAGGTAAGTGCTAGTTCTTCAGTACCAAGCATTCATATTCTTTCACATTTAAAAACACATTTTTGTTGTTTTGTAACAAAAGATAGAACTGACTACCCTGTGTACTTGTTGAAATTACAGCAGTGGAATTCAGGTGCTTTCATTCCTTTATGAGGTTGGATTTTCTTTAGAGGCATGGGCCTTTCTTTCTGAAGGGCAACATCTGTTGTGTTGAAGATTAAGAACCAACTGTTTTTTGTTCTTTGTTGTCCGTTCTAAATGGAGATGAAGCTAAACATAGGCCTGAATCAAAGGTCTAGATCCACCAAACTTTGTGTGGCTTGAAAACCTGGATCTGAATTTTGTGGTTGTGGTTTGTATCAAGTTACTGTGGATATTCACTGCTGAAACACAGAATGGGTTATCTACCATTTAACTGCCAACTGCCGTTCAGTTGGGGTGCCACTTGTTCAGCTCCATAGTGGAAAGTTGATTAAAGGGACACATCATCTTAAAAACCACATTACCATCTGAAAACAATGCGTTATTGTTTAGTATTTCTATTATGGTAGCACCTAGATGCCACCACTGGAATCAGGCTTCATTGTGCTAGGCACTGGACTGACATGTACAAAACATGGACCTTGCCTAGCGGCTCATACCCTTACAAATATCACCGAAGGCGAACTGAATATGATTAGAATGTTTTTTAAAGAATCCGTTTTTCTGTGCTCTTGATGGGTCTGTTGTGCAATAGCCAGATTCAGGATTCTGTTGGTGGCTGGTTGCACGCTTTGCCTCATGCACCAGCATGACGAGCTCGCTCTCTGCGCTACTTTGGGGAAGCTCATGTGCAGTTTGGCCCAAGGCCATGCAATACTTGTTGTAACACAAAAGTAGAATTGCTGCTGTTCTACATCAGTAGCCAGTGGGGGAGGGGCGCTACCTTCCTCCCTGCACCAACATGGGGCTGAGGTCGGAGCACAGGAACTGAAGGAGGGAGGAGCATACTGGGGGAACCAACCATGTCTTCACTTCCCAGACTTCTGCATGAGGCCAGAAAGCAAGGGGAGCCATATATGGTGCCCCTTCATTTTCTGAACTTGCTGAATTTCGGGGAAGGAGGGGAGGAGTCCAGCGATTCTCCTACACTTACTAGGCCCCTGCATGGTGCCGGAAAGCACCAGGAGGGGGAGATTTGCTTGTCTTCCTGAACCTGATGCAGGGCTGATGTAAAGATTTTATTAGCAGTAGCAATGTAGGCAGCGCTGGACTGCTTCCTAGGAGAGCATGGGGAAAGTGCCAAGATTATCTGCAAGCTCTTCCTTATTCCCTTTCAGTATCTGCTGACTCTTCCATATTTTTTCTCCATTATTTTTCAATATAGAGTTTAATTCTTCTGTTAAGTCGTTGATCGCAGCACACCTAAACTTTGTGGGGTTTGCACTATGGATGCATATTTCCCATTCAGTGCTGTTCTATGTTGAGGAGCTGAGCCAAAAGTCTGAACTTGAGCAGCACTGAACTTTGGTCTGTCCAGGTCTGAATTCTGCAGCTGGGACACACGTCTGGTGTAAGTAAGTAGCGAGCATAATGCAATGCGCTGGTGGAGGCGGTGCACCATCCTTCCTAATGTGTAAAGAGAGGGAGCCTGTTGCTGCAGTCAACAGAGGATTGGGTTTGATTGATAGGCCAATGAATATTTGTTTATTTAGATTTAAATAAGACCAGGTTCTAGGTGCCCTACAACAAGATTAGTAATACAGTAATATCCCAAGAGCATGAAAATACTTGAATTTCAAACAGGAACTCAGCCAGCCAACCACCTACAAAATCTCTTAAGATTTTGTCACTTAATTCTTAATACCTTTCACGGAAGTAGAGAATTTCTTTCAAACTGGATTTAAGAAAAAAAAAAAATCTGTAGATATGTAACATCCTTTTTTAAAGCTTTTTTGTGTAGAAGAAAAGTGCTGCTTTTAACCGTTTTAATTTAAATGACTCAAGCACAGAAACAGTTTCCTTACCTTGTCAAATCTTTTTTAAAACTTCTATTATATTAGTGGTGCTGTGCTGTATAGTATTTGTTTTTTTGTTTTTTGTTTCTGCTGCCTGATTGCATACTTTCAATTCCAAATGAGATGTGTGGTTGACTGGTCATCATAACTCTGGTGTTTGTAACTCCTGAGGTTCTACTCTGTGTGATAAATGATGTTGAATTGAAAAAGATGAAGGATGGGTACAGCATACTGAGCTACTGTATAAACATTGCAACCATGTGAGAACTGATTTTGACACAAATAATACACTAAAAATAACTGCTTATAGAATATTACATAGAAAACATCTGCATTAAAATAACACTAATGTTTCAAAGTCAATAGCTCAAAAGTTCAGAAATCCCAGAATTAATGTTGGCCCTATGAGTATCCTATGTGTCCCCATGCTAAGAATAAAGAGAAGACCTTTTCAAAACCTTGAGGAATATGAGGTTCTTCACTTCCTTTCTAAACCTATAATTACCATTTTCTGGTAACTGGATTTACCTCTTCCCTGAAAACAGTGAGATACTTCTATTAATTGGAATCTAGCCCCAGAACATGGAATGGCTTGTGGGTATTCTAAGTGAAAAAGTATTGAGTGTGTAATTTCAATTGGATATAAAGCAAAACAGTGTTCTAAAATGACCACAGAGTTAGGTTCACACTACTTGTTTTAGTACATTTTATTTTAACTTGGGGGGAATGAGAGTATAGCTGAAAATCCTACTAGACCAAGTTGAAAAAGCTGTGTAACACTTTGATTAATTTATTTGATTACAACTGGATTCAAGCATTGCTAAGTATTGTCATTTTTGTGGAGGGTTCATTTTAACTGATTAACAAACTCTTCCAGATTTATTTTGATGTTTTAGTTTCCTATTTTTATTTTAAATTAATTGAAAAATCATGCATCAAAATATCTTGCTGTCAAGGTCAAGAACTCGTATAGCAAATGTTCTTCAGCTTGGATGTATTCTTGATCTGGTGAATTCTTCTACATTTTTCTGAATTTGGTCAAGTGCCTCTTATTTTACCTTATCAATACTGCAACAAACATGCATTTATTAAGCTGTAACAGAGCAATATAAAAACTGTCATGTTAATCATATCAAATGCAGCTGTTCTTCACTAATTTAACAATCTCAGAGAACTGGTAGGTATGGTCCTGTGGGAAGAAAATCTAAGGGGGAAAAAGGAGTTCAGGAAAACTAGCAGTTTCTCAAAGAGACAGTATTAAAGGCACGAAGAGCAAAACATCCTGATGTGAAAGAAGAAGAATAAAAAGCCAGTTTTGCTCCATTAGGAGTTCTTTAATGATCTGAAAATCAAAAAGGAATCCTACAAAAAGTGGAAACATGGACAAATTGGTAAGGATGAGTACAAAAGAATAACACATGCATGTAGAGACAAAATCAGAAAGACTAAGGCACAAAATGAGTTACATCTAGCATGGGGCATAAAAGGCATTGAGAAGATGTTCTTTAAATTCATTAAGAGCAAGAAAAAAATGAAGGAAAGTGTAAGTCCTCTATTTACTGGGGATGGAGAGCTAACAACTGCTGACATCAAGAAGGCTGAGGTGTTTGATGTCTACTTTGCATCAATCTTCACTAATAGGGTAAATTGTGACCAGATACTTAACTCAATTTTAACGACAATGGGGAAAGAACACAAGCCAAAATAGGGAAAGAACAAGTTTAAAATATTTAGATAATTTAGATGTATTTCTAGTCAGCGAGGCCTGATGAAATTCACACTAGAGTACATAAGGAACTAGCTGAAGCGATCTCGGAACTGACAATAATTATCTTTCAGAACTCTTGGAGGATGGGTGAGGTCCCAGATGAGTGGGGAAGAGCAACAGAGTGCCTGTCTTTTTTAAAAGGGGGGGAACAAAGCACACTCAGGGAATTATAGACTAGTCAGCCTAACCTTGATACCTGGAAGGTACTGGAACAAATTATTAAACAATCAATTTGTAAGTACCTCAAGGATAATTGAGTTATAAGGAATAGTCAAGATGGATTTATCAAGAACAAATCATGCCAAACCAACCTAATTTCCTTCTTTGACAGAGTTACTGGCCAGTAGATAGCGGGGAAGCAGTAGATGTGATGTATCTTGATTTTAGTAAGGCTTTTGACACAGTCCCACATGACATTCTCATAAGGAAACTAGGGAAATGCAGTCTAGATGAAATGACTAATAAGTTGGGTACACAATTGGTTGAAAAAATTTAATGAAAGAGTAATTAGCAATGGTTCACTGTCAAACTGGAAGGGGAATTTATCTGGTGGGGTCCCAAAAGGGTCTGTCTTAGGTCTGCTACTATTCAATATTTTCATAAATGATTTCAATAATGGAGTGGAGAGTATGCTTATAAAATTTGCGGATAACACCAAGCTGGGGGAGGGTGTGTGCAAGCAAATTGGAGAATTGGGCTGCAGTCAACAAGATTAAATTCAATAAAGACAAGTCCAAGTAGTACTCTTAGGAATTAAAAATCAAATGCAGAACTACAAAAAGTGGAATAACTGGCTAGGCAGTAGTACTGCTGAAAAGTATCTGGGGGTTATAGTGGATCACAGTGAATATGAGTTAATATGAATATGAGTGTGATGCAAAAAAAGGCTATTACGGTTTGTGGTGTATTAACAGGAGTGTCTTATGTAAGACACGGAAGGTAATTGTCCAGCTGTACTAAGCACTGTTGAGGCATCAGTTGGAGTACTGTGTCCAGTTCTGGACACCACACTTTAGGAAAGATGTGGACCAATTGGAGACAGTGAAGAAGGGAGTAACAAAAATGATAAATGATTTAGAGAACCTGACCTATGAGAATTTTTTTTAAAAAAAAGTTTAGTTGTGATAAAAGAAGGCTGTGAGAAGTCTTCAAATATGTTAAGGGCTGTTATAAAGAGGACTGTGATCAGTTCTCCATATCCACTGAAGGTAGGATAATAAGTAACAGGCTCAGTATTCAGCCAGGGGGATTGTTAGATATTAGAAAAAACTTTCTAACGATATTTGTAGTTAAGCTCTGGAATAGGCTTCCAAGGGAGGTTGTGGAATCCTTGTCACCAGAGGATTTTAAGAGCACATTAGCAAACATTGGTCAGAAATGGTCTAAGTATACTTAGTCCTGCCTCAGCATGGGGGATGGACTACTAGATTCCCTTTTGAGATCCTTTCCAGCCCTTCATTTTCATTTCTATGATTTACCACTTAAACATGTTCTTGACAAATTAGAATACTCTTCTTTACTGTGCTCTACTGAAACAATTCTGGGAACCAATAGTTTAAATGCTTCTCTCTGTGTTGGGGGCTTATCATGGTACAGTAGAGGCATTCCATAATTAATGATTAAGGATATGATTTGGTCACAGAGGTCATGGATTCCGTGACTTTCCAGGACCTCCGTGACTTCTGGGGCAGAGCGGGAGCAGCTGTCAGCCCCAGGAGTGCCACTGAACAGCTGATCAGCCGGCTAAACAGCTGACTAGCCCAGCCAGCCCCAGAGCAGGAGCAGCGGCAAGCTCTGGCAGCTCTGTTTTTCCCCCCTTTCTCATGGTATTTTTAGTAAAATTTAGTAGTAATAGTAAAAAGGTGTTTCTTCTTCGAGTGCTTGCTTATGTCATTCCATTATAGACGTGTGCACGCTCCGTGCACAGTTACCCAGAACTTTTTTCCCCTTAGTAGATCCTGTAGGGCCGGCTCCGGCGCCCCCTGCAGCCCCGCACGCATGCTGCGGTATATGAGGCACTGCTGGCCCTACGCCCCCTCAGTTCCTTCTTTCCGCCCGTACTATTCCCCTTGTTTGGACTTGTTTGATATTCTAAGTTAATTTTAGTTAGTTAATTAGTTAAGTGTTGTTAAGAGTAGTTAAAGATAAGGCAAGTCCCTGCGGGGACTTGGAGTGGCCGGGCCATGTCCTGGTTGCCGGGCTTCAAGCTGTGTGCCTCCTGCAGGAAGGCCTTCCCGCTCAGCAACCCCCACTACTGCTGCCTTAAGTGCTTGGATGAAGCCCACAGAAAAGAGAAGTGCAAGATCTGCAGGGCTTTCAAACCAAGGACTCAAAGGGACTGAGAAATCCGGTTGAAAGTCCTGTTGATGGAGGCAGCGCTCCACCCGGCGTCCAAACCGGCCTGTTCCGCCTCGGCACCGAGCATGACCTCAGTACAGAGCGCACCGCCAGCACCAGCCTCGACTCAGCACTGCAAAACATCGCTGGCACCAAAGAGGAAGAAGCAGCGTGCGGAGCGTGGACACTTCCCTGCGCTGTCAGTATGGGCAGGGTCGAGTGCGGAGAGGCACCGGACCCGGCCTGTTGTCTTCTCCGGTGCCTGCATCTCTGGTCAGGGAGCCTCCCCCGACTCCTGGGGATGGGAGAGTGCCCCTGCCGACGCCGTCGACACTGGAGGCTTTTCAGGCGGCAAGAGCCTGTTGGCCTTGCCTGCGCTGCCCCTACACAAGTTGCTACACAAAACTTGTCACAGACACACAACAATTCATGGAGAAATGAGCTAATCATACTATCTGTGACGTGTGTCCGTGTCTCCCCCCCGTCCCTCCCGTAATGACAAACCTGCAGCAGTAGTGATAAGTTAGGCTTACCATTATTATCCCCTGTTTAGGAGCTGAACGTATCTTAAGTATTAGGGATGCTTGTGCAGAATATTAGCTAGACATTTTTTATGTTTTCCCCACCCACCAAAAATAGCTTTATCTTTTATTAACCATGTTTATCAACTGCCTATTTATAGCTGCTTTAAAAAAATCAGTTTGTCCTTTTAAACCAAGTTTCAGAGAATAAAACCTCCTTATACCTACGTTATAGGGGGTGGAAAAGAGAAACAAGCAAACATATTGTAGCTCTGAGAAATAAGAAATCTTGCTGTTCCTGGCCTTCATTCTTCTGTGTATGTGTAAGTATGTATAAGATGAAGGCAGGATACATTTGATAGTGTCAGACATTTTTAAAGTGTGTTTAATTTCTAAAGCTTTAGATAGGTGTGTTTCATATCTACTCGTTAAAAATTCATGCTGTAAAACTTCTTTGAATTGTTTTGGTATGAAATGATTGGTTACAAGCTAATAATTTTATGAAGAAGAAGCCTAGTGATCTGAAACCTTTTTATTTTAGTTCTCAGTGACCCTGTTGTACCTGAACATGTGTCCTGTCAAAAATCTGAGACCATCCCTTAGTGAAGAATTTCTATGTATCTTTGCTTAGCTGTGCAATGAAATAAAAAGGGAAAAAAGGAAAATTTGCATACTGAAAAATGCATAAAGGATGGTCTTTTTGGCCAAGGATCTGCACTGGTACCCAAGGTATTTGGGTTCAATTCTCAACTCAGTCAGACTGCATGGTCTTGGGCAAGTCACTTAATCTTTCTGGGGGAAATTTTCAGATGCACAAATGGCAGCTAGGTGCATAAATCCCTTAGGCATTTAATTGTTGTTGAAAGTCAGTCTCTGAGTTGTACCTTTTACATCTTCTCTACTTCAGTTTCCCACCTACAGAACAGGGATAATACTTTTTTCCCCTTGACGTTTGTCTTTTCTGTTTCGAGTATAAGCTCTTCAATTTGCAGGCTGTAACTTACTCTGTTTGTCAAACACCTCCTAGCTTAAGAGGCCCCAGTCTAGACACTATCATAATACTATGAATAATAATGTGCTTTATTGCTACATTAGCAGCAAATCTTCATCTGCTGCTTAAGTTACAAGTTTGTTGGAGATTTTGAAAGCATTTATTAGGATTTACTTAAATGCACATTGTCAAATTTGTAACTATACTTTCTTCTACTCCTCAGCATAATGCATCCTCGTGTACCCTTTTTTTGGCTATATCCCAGTGATGTGTGGTTTTAAAAAAAAGTCATGGACTACAATAGACTTTAAAAACCCAGCTGCTAGGCTAAACAATCCACTAACCATAATTCCTGGGCACTGGATTTTTTTGCAGCTTTAAATATGCATAGGCACGTTACCCTGTCCCTTCAGTCTCTGTGGGCTGGCTCCATTCTTGTAGGCCAGCAGGGGATTGAAACTGACAAGATTCCTGCTGGTCTTTAGCTTCAAAGGGTAGGAAACTTGTTAACTTCACTTCCCTGCTAGCTCACAAGAATGAAGTTAGCGTGCCAGGCTGAAGGACCACATAGTACAGACAGCCTGAACTGCAAATTCAAGAGGTTGCCCAGCATAGATGTTAAGATATTAACATTGGAACAGGCCTTGGTTTGAGTGATTGTACCAATGATGGAAAGAAGGGGGAAAAAGTACTTATTCCATTTATTATGTTGGGAATTACCACATTCAGAACTTGTCAGCCTTGACCTTGTATTCCGAAGGGTCTTTTGTGTTGGAACTTCATGTATGATTAGGTGAACAGAGAGACATAAGGTTGTGATTTACATCTGTGAGAAATTATGTACATAATTTAGGTGTTTGAAATATTTAATAATAAATCAAGTCATGCTATCAAATGTCATTTTTCCATGAGATGTAATATTGACCAGTGTTGCTGAATCCTGTTGGTTTAAAGGACAGGTAAATTAGACATGCTGTACTGTTTCTTCCCTTGCTGGGTTTGTCTGACCTTTTTAATGTTGTTTTAATCTGATTTTTGTATTTAATCTAGATTTTGCGAAAACGAGAAGTAAGAGTTTGTTTTCAGAAAATGCATTTGCTGTCTATCTCAGCAAGTTAATTAAATGATCTTGGTGAATCGATGTATTGAAGTCTCAGATCCATTGCTGCAGTAAACTTTCTTTGTGCTGTTTTTCATGCAAAATGTACTAAATTGGTAGACTTTGTGGTTTCCCGCTCCCATAGTAATAATTGTTAGTCATATTTTATTTATGCAGGTTTCAGAGGCATTGCTGTTGAAACAACTATGAGCAAGGAACTTCTGTAGTCTCATGGGAATGAAACCTGATAGGGCATGTCATATGTCTTAATTTGCATATTCACTCTGAAACTATGACGTGTATATACACTCTCCCCTTTTTTGATAAAATCTAAGTGCGAGTCAAAAGCAAGTTAATGTTAGCTGTAAAACAAGGCACGCCTAATATTCTAACTACAGACAGCAGCAACTGTTAATGTTTAATGTTTTTCCTGCATCATTTTTCATTCTAAATATCAGTGCAGATACAGACTCCATTGTGTATAGTACCAAGAAAGGGGGTACAATTGTAAGTGATTCTGGACAGTGAGGATTTCTTATCTATTTACCTTCAAATACCCCTGATCAAAAAAGAAACAGTTGCAAACAACACAATTTGACACTCTGAGATTTTTAATGGTTGCTTCTGGTTTTCTTTTACAGTCCTGGCCATTGAAAGTTACACTACCTAATGTATGTCACAAAGAATTGGTGCATAGTATGCCATCCCGACCTGTGATCACATCCTATTTCACAAACCAGGTTAATACGTGAATGAGCAATATCCAAGGAACAGTTAGGGTTTTGCTGGAAGTGCTGCTGTTGATAATAAATATAGCTACTCCTTCTGAATTAGTATGGTTCCAATGCCTTGGCCTGGTGCAAGCTGCCAAAAGCAGGCCATCTTCAGGATAAAATAAAATAAAACCATCCTCACTGTCCTGATTGCTTGTAGTTATTCAAGTTCCCAAAGTGCTTTTCATAAACATAAGTACTGATCTCTTGGCCAAATTCCAAGTTGGATAATTACTTCACTAACTCAGTGGCTCTCAACTTTTCCAGACTACTTACCCCTTTCAGGAGTCTGATTTGTCTCACATACCCATAAGTTTCACCTCGCTTAACAACTACTTGCTTACAAAATCAGACATAAAAATGCAAAAGTGTCACAGCACACTATTACTGAAAAATTGCTCACTTTTTCATTTTTACCATATAATTATAAAATTAACTGGAATATAAATATTGTATTTATGTTTCAGTGTATAGTATATAGAGCAGCATTAACAAGTCCTTGTCTAAGAAATTTTAGTTTGTATTGAGTTTGCTAGTGCTTTTTATGAGCCTGTTGTAAAACTAGGCAAATACCTAGATGAGTTGATGTACCCGTGGAAGACCTCTCTGTACCCGCAGGGGTACATGTACCCTGGTTGAGAACCACTGCACTGAATGACTAAAGTTGGTATCAGTTTTACATACAATCACCTCTATCATGCAGCTGTCTCTAGAGTGGAATGCAGCAGGTGTTAAACAGCACACAGAAACACTACACAGGAAGTGAAGAATGCTGTCCTATTTAATAGCAGTTAGACAGAATATAATTATCCACATTAGAATTTAGCTGGGCCATACAGGTTATGCCTTCCCAAGTTAATATATTTTTCTTTATGATGGTGAGAACAATTAGACAGGAGTGCATTCTGCTAATAGGCACAAGAAGAATGCTCAAAAGGAAATTAGATGGCACACAGTAGAAAGATGTACACCATTTGTCTGAGGATCCTTCTAGCTCCTATCTAAATTTAAAAAGTAGTGCCTTCATTATTTTAAACTTTTCTTTCTCTTTGTGTTTTTTTTTCCTGCCTACACATACCCTCATTATTACTATAACAGTAGTACTAATAATGTTCCTATCAGACCTTGAAACCAACGGAACAGAGCCTGGATTCACCATGCAATGACCTTGTGTTTATGATCAAGCATTTTAGTGTGTGTGGTCCCACTTTAGAAGGAACTGATGTTTCAAGACACTAATTTCCTTTTTCTTTTCATCATGCCACTACAGGGCAGTGTTAAGGTTGTTTGGGTGTCCTAATTGTGCATTTCCATAACTTAGCATGTTTTGTTTTTCTTTTGTTTTTTTAAAGTTTACCCTTAACTCTGAATTTTTGGGTTTTTAATGCTTGTCTTTGGAATAATTACACCCTTCCATATAATTAGACTTTGTTAATTTAAAAAAAAAAACCTCAAATCAGAATTCCTGTTTACTTTCTGCCTGGAAGCATGTTTTAATTTTAATTGGGCTATGCTTTAATTTTAGATTAACACAGTTGGGCATGTGGAGAAAGAAATGTAATCTTAGTTTCAGATACACAATCACCTAGCAGCTACCAACTAGTATTTATTCAATAATTAATGTTAATTGAATGTGGAGAAAAAAGTGAAATCTGTTGCTGAACAGTAGTGATGCTTTGTGTCCATTGTTCATTCTCAAGGTGAGAAGCAAGGAAAAGGTCATCAGCTGATATGAATATACATTCCAGGTGCCATAATAACCTGTCTAACGTTAGAAAGGGCAATGAGAGAATATGAAATACCTCAAATATGGGAATCTATTAGGGACTACTTTACACAGGTTTTGTACAAGAACATAACCTCAGGTATAAGGTCTCTCTACTCTTGAAAGAGGATATTTTTTCTCTGTTTCAAAATTGGTCACTGTGGACAATAATTCTCCTGTGATCATGAAGGTTAAAATTTTCAAAAGTACCTAAGTGACATTGGACCATTTTCCAAATCACCTGAGGAGGCACTTAAATACTATTGAAAAATTCACTCTAAATCCTTAATATTCAGATGGTGAGCTGGACTGAGTTTATCTACATTTGATTAATAGGAGTGTAATGTCTTGAGCTATATGGAAGCCTGTAAAAACACAAATGGATGGGAAGTTTCTGGTGTCTGATTTTTGAGAGAGTACGTGGCTTTTTTCTCTACACATCTTAGAAAGACAGTGAAACCAAAATGTGTCTCAATCTTTCATGAGTACACTTAGGCTACACTAGAGAGTCATGTGCACATTGCAATGACCCTTTTGTCGACAAAACTGCCCGGTTTTGTCGACAAAATAAAACCATCTCGACGAGAGGTGCAGAGCTTTTTGCAACTAACTTTTAGCAACAAAGCATCAGTGTAGACAATGCTGTATGTTTTTGTCACGGTAAACAGCCTCCGGAAATGTCCCACAATGCCAATCCGGACCACTCTGGACATCCATTTACACTCTGTGGCTCTGCAGCCACCCGCCCCTCCCCCTTTCCAATCGTGGGAAGTTTGAAATTTTTACTCCACTTCCTGCTTTGTTGGCGTGGAGAGCTTGCATCTCAACTTTACAGCTGACCATGCCAGCTCCCCGCAGCAAGCGCTTTCCTGCTTGGAGCACACCAGAGCTGCTGGACCTGATCAGCGTTTGGGGGGAGTTTGCTGTGCAGTCCCAGCTCTGCTCTAGCCAAAGGAACTTTGATACCTACGGCCAGATTTCTCGTGCCATAGTGGAGAAGGGCTATGAGCAGGACACGCTGCAGTGCCGAGCTAAAATCAAGGAACTGCAGCAGAGCTACCAGAAGGCCAGGGAGGCAAACTGTTGCTCTGGCGCGGAGCCAGTGAGCTGTCGCTTCTACAAAGAGCTGGAATCCATCCTCAGCAGCGACCCCACATTCACCCCCGAGATGCCTGTAGACACCTCCGCAGCCATGGGGCCACCGGATACTGGATTGAACCCTGGCGACGAGGTCATCAGGTCATCCTCCAGCTCCACTTCCTTGTCGGAGCCGGGGAACAGTTCGGTTGCTGACGTTGGGAGTCGGAGCTGTTCTCAACCCCAGAAGACTACAGCCAGCCCCAGCCCTTCAGCTCAGGCACTCAGGATGTAGGAGAGGGGGGCTCTGGTAAGTGTTTGGAAGCTGATGCTGCTTGTGTCTTTAGCTTGGCTAAAACATAGAGGTAGTTGACTAGATAGAAATGCCCAGGAGTAGCTGTGTCTGCATGTGCTTTCCCCTTTCCTTCCGCATCTAGGCAGTACGGCTGAGAAGCACGTTATGCACGCTGAGATTTTGCAGGTATCCTCCAGTGTGACCTCTAGGAAACTTTCTTGAAGGTATTCCCTGATTCTGTCTGATTTCTGGGCAGAGCAGCTGTGTTTCTGTCCTCGTTGTAGGTCATTTTCCCACACCAATTGACAATCATATGAATGGGGACCAAAACAGCGCACAATCGTGCAGCGTAGCGAGCTGGTTTGAAGCTGCTTGCATGGAGGAGATGCATCCTTGCTGACTCTAAGGAGCGAGATATCTGCTTCTATTGCCCCCGCCTGTGGAGAATGGTGGCACAATTTGAAATTTGTTTTCCCTATATACCCGCATTTATGCTCCAAGCGAGTACCCACCTAGAGCTTAGACCTACTTGGATGATCTCCCTCCCTCCCCCCCACCCCACTTACCACTCTCAGGCTGATCAAGGAGCTGTATTCTGCACGGGGGGACAGTGAGAATGAGGTGTGTTTCACAGTGATTCATGTGTACTGTTAGGGCACTCACAATAAAGGTTTTGTTCATTGTTTCTTGTTCTTCCATAGATGTGACGTTCACAGCCAAGGCCTCTATGCTGGTGGACCACCTTTGACGGATAAGGAAGTGACCCTGGAGAAGGAAGGAGGCAATGTTCCAGGAACTCCTCCTGTCCTCTGAGGCATCTGAAAGAGAGAAAAGGGCATGGAGACAATCGATGTCAGAATCTCGGAAGATGGACAGACAGGAATAGAAGGAAAACCAGGAGAGAATTTTAGCTGGCCATGAGCACATGATCAAGACCGTGGAGGAGCAGACAGAGCTTCTAAAGAGAATAGTGTTGTTGCAGACACAGTTTATGCAAAGTCAGCCACCCTCCCCCCCCTTTAGCCGCAACAGAACGTCTTTCCCTGTGCTCCACCAACTCCCCCTACGCATTCCTACCAAAGTCACGGACCATCTCACTACCCCGTTCATTCCACCCCTCCAGGCAGCTATGGGAACGACAGCTGGACTTGCACACAATTGTCATAGCTGGCACTGCCTCCTACTACTTTCTCCACTCTAGGTTTTGTTTGTGTTGTTTTTTGTGCTGTTTTGTGTTTAATAATAAAAGTAAGCTCTCAAAACAAGAAGCACTCTTTATTTATGTGTTGAACATGATATGTGCACCTACCGCTGACACACATGTACAGCTGTATAGCGGTCAGAGAATGTCACAGCGCAGTTTCAAAAAACACCTGATGGGTTCTCACCGTCAGAATGGGCCCTCAATGCCTCCCTTATGCGTATGGCCCCACATTGGGCCCCTCTAATACCCCTGGCATCTAGCTGCTCATATTCAGTTGCAAGGCGATCCGCCTCTGCGGTCCACCCAGGGGCAAACTTCTTGCCCTTAGCTTCACATAAATTATGGAGCACGCAGCAGGCATGGAATATTGTTCTCATTTAGGTCCAGCCTGCAATAAAGACATCTCCAGCATGTCTTTTAACGTGCCAAATGCACAGTCAACAGTCATTCGGCACCTGTTCAGCCTATTATTGAAGCGCTCCTTGCTGCTGTCCACGCTGCCTGTGTAAGGCTTCATGAGCCATGGCGTTAGTGGGTAGGCTGGGTCTCCCAGGATCACTATGGGCATCTCAACATCCCATACGGGAATCTTTTCGTCTGGAAAAAAAGTCCCTGCTTGTAGCTTTCGATACAGGCCAGTGTTTCTGAAGATATGAGCATCGTGCACCTTTCCTGACCAACCTGCGTTGATGTCAGATAAAATGCCCCCAGTGATCCACAAGCATCTGGAATACCATAGAGAATTACCCCTTCCTATTGATGTACTCAGTGGCGAGATGGTCCGGTGCCAAAATTGGGGTAGGTGTGCTCTCTATTGCCCCGCCACAGTTAGGGAATCCCATTGCAGCAAATCCATCCACTATTTCACGCACATTGCCCAGACTCTCGGTTCTTCGCAGCAGAATGCGATTAATGGCCCTGCAACACTTGTGATAACACAGCTCCAATGGTGGACTTGCCAACTCCAAACTGATTGCTACCAGCCAGTCGATGTAGGGTTGCCAGCTTCCACACGGCAATCGCCACGCGCTTCTCTACCGAGAAGGCAGCTCTCATTCTGGTGTCCTTGCGCCGCAGGGCAGGGGCCAGCTCTGCAGAGTTCCATGAAGGTGGCTTTGCGCATTAGGAAGTTCTGTAGCCACTGGTCGTCATCCCAGACCTGCATAACAATGCGATCTCACCACTCACATGTCTCACATGCCCAGAAGTGGCGATTCACCGTGTGCAGACGCTTCATAAATGACAACAATAATGCGGTGCTGTTTGTCTGCATGTCACTCAGCAGCTCAGGCTCCTCGGATTCCTGTTCCGATTCGGAGCTCATAATGTACTGCATGACCAATCGCGATGTGTTCAGAATGCTGAAAGCAACAGTGGAGAGTAGTGCGGGCTCCATCTTTTCAGATAGAGGTGGCAGGTGCGCAATAAAAGGCGGGGAGCCATTGAAAAAATGGCACGAGTCACTGCCAGCAACGCAATGAATGACGGCAGGGAAACAGTGCCCCATCGGTCATTGAGCCAGCACCCATGCTGCGCCGCGCTGCTCTGTCCCACCCCAGAATTCCTAGCAGCAGAAACTGCGTAGTTGCACAGTGGGATAGCTGCTCACTATGCACTGCTCTCACTGTCAATACTACTAAGTGTGGACGCGTTTTTGCAACAAAATGAGTGCTGTGTGGATGGGCGCTTTTAATTACAGCGCTTTTTATCACCGAAAAAAATACCATTGACAAAACTTTTTAGTGTAGACAAGGCCTTAAATACTTTTCCAGTAGAGACAGATATTGGTGCGAATGAGGACAGGAAGCAGCCATGTTTAATTATTAGTTACGTTGGGGCTGCTGTGCAGAAAAGGGTGCATGTAGCTGATTTTACAATTGTGCAGTTAATTTGTGTGTGTAAGTACTGCCTACAAATGGCCATTGAGATGAATAACTAGCCATTTTTGTGATTGCAATCAGGGTAACTGTGTGCAAATTAGAAACAGAATTGTGTGTGGCTATTTGATAAAATTGGGCCCTAATATTGATCTCCTAGACCAATTTTGGCTAGAGCAGAGTGCTTTTGTAACCTTGTTTGCCATACTGAAATCTCAAATGGTGGAAAAGTTCAATAGATGATTGAGACCATTTTCATTTTTACAACATAGCCTTCAACACTTATTGTAACTCTACACTGCTAAATTTGATTAACTCTTTGAACACAGAAAGTGATTTGTTGTGCCAGAAACATAACACGCTTTAAAGAAGACCTGAAGTGAAACAATTTCTGATGCATTGTTGTTCTCTTGTTAAAATTGCTAGAAGAGTGAGTCCTAGAGATCTTGCAATGGTGAATGAAGTTCGTAATTCTGCCTCTAGGGCAAGTTAAAACTATTCCTGAGGCATTTACCTGGTCCAAAGATCATCACCAGACACTTCTAGTTTTGGCAATGTTGATTTAATCGTTAATTAAAGCTATGGTTTGATTTTTTTGTTTGTTTTCTTAATCTGGAAATGCAAGTGTATGGTGTGAGATCACCCTTGGCTGTTGGATTGCAGGAGCATATCCCTAATAAACTGATGAATTGAGTACTGCAAGGAAGCTGAGCTAATCAGAACTATGTTCTGTTCATGGGGACTAACCAGAATCAAATTCCATGCAGAGTTATAGCCATTACTGGTGAAGATATGTGCGCAGTTTTTCACTATTACCTCCAGGGGATGCTGTTGTACTAAAAGTTTGTGTGTGTGTGTAAAAATAAATATATAATGGCTGCTTTAAAAAAGAAAAGTATATTTGTGGTGTCATAGTAAGTAGTATAGGTCACATGTAATGCAGGAAGTGTAGTACTTAATGGTACTTGCAAGTGTTCTAACTTTTAAGCAGTAATATTAATCCTTAAATAACAAAACTCATGGAATATGCTGTTAGTAATGTTTGCTTTTTCCATAGTCTTGGCATGTAACCTGGTGACATACGTTTGCTATTGATTTAATTTCAACCTGAGCTATTCTGAACTGGTGAGGTGCTCAATGAATCATTTATAAGATGGTTGGGAATTCTTTCCTCGAAAGCATGCATAGAGCACATTACAGGGAAGTAAAGTCTAGGAATACTTAGTATGATTACCCACAATGCCTGAGCACGTAGGGATTTTAGAAGATTTCCTTACATTCTTTGCAAAGAAAAATTTCAGATGTGAGGATTTTTTGTAGGATTGATTGTATTATATTTGCATCAAGAATTTTTCCTTCCTGTCCCTTCACTAGGAATTCATTTCTTTTTATAATATATATTTAATTTGGAAATTCACAATTTAGAACTTTTGGTGCCAAGTTGTTATTATTTAACTGGAAGGATGTGGCAGATGTTAATCACTTTGGTTAATGCACTACTAGAAGGTGCTCAGATACTCCAGCGGTGAGTGCAGTATGAGAACCTTTATAGAATAAAATAGAACACTGGCTTCCTTCTCTCTCCACAGCCGACACTCCAAACAGCAATTCATATATTACAAGTTGGAATATGTCAATACTTATTTTTTCTCCCATAGAACTAGCTTGTAGGAATGGAAATTCAGGAATGCTCTAGCTACTAATGTTGCACATAGGGTAAATGCTTTTCTTAATTCTCACTGTGTTGGCATGTCAGGTCCATGGAATTTACACTACAGGCTGGAAGGGACTTGCCTCTCCTTTGATAGTGTTGTAACTGTGAAGTCCTTACCCCTTCATTTACATATGTAAAGGACTGGCCTTTTTGGTTTTTTGTTGTTATCCTGTTCTTGCAATATTTATTAAAATGCTGTTTTGCTTTTAGTAAACGAACATGCTCTGAAAGACAGTAAAGTAGCAGTGTAACCCCCTAATTGTAGCATGACTGAAGTTTTATTTCAGAGTCCTGGGAAGAAGAGTACTTTTGCATCAAAGCATGAACACCTAACCTCTGTAGTGCTTGAGTAATGTTTCCAGTCTATCCCCCATTGAATTTACAAATGTCATTTTCTTCATTTAAAAAAATCCCCTGTTTAGAAAGTACCTTATGCTGTTTTTAGCCTGAGGGTCGGTGGGTGCAGCTATAACTGTCTCAAATTCTGGGAGCCAAAAAACATCATGGTAAATTTTAATTAGCAATTTTTTTATTATACAAGAAAGTATCTGGTTACTTGAGCATTAAGTAGCTATGTATGTTTATATGGCATGCTCATCACCATGGTCTCTGACATCTACAATTCTTTTAATAAAAAGTCTGTGTCTGTTTTCCTTAATAATGATCGGTATAAAATTAAGGGCTTTTACATTTCATCTTCCCAATGAGACAAGATTTCTTGTTTTCCATTGTATTGTTCTTAGAATCATTCTAGTAGTCATGCCTCTTCAGTTGAGATGGCATACAACCAGGTAGTTACAGCAATGCTTTTCTTATTCCAAATAAAATAGTTTTTGCAAGGTAAATTGAGTTCCCTTGTATGGAAACAGAATCCTAAATTAAATTGTCTAACCTCAGTGGAAATACCAAGAACAATGGTACCTTGGTATTTATATAGCTCTTTTCAAAGTGCTTTGGCAGAATGTCACTGCATGGGAATGCTCCTGTAAGGCAACTGTCTGCCTCTTTGACACAAGGGGGGAGATTTTCAAAGGCACAAATGGGCGTGATGCACTTGACTTCTGTCAAAAGGCAATGAGAGTTGGACTCCTTCCAGGGAAGCTAAGGCACAGACCTGAAGTGAAATTGCCAAGACCATAGAGGGGGAATGTGTATCAGAGGTCACATTAGAACTCCATTAGTTACGTGTGTATACCATGCTCTGTACTGGCATCACTTTGTCATCCAAATCAGATTCCAGGTGTTGATCTACCGCAAGGGACACCAATTGATACCCATTAGGTTGACATACACATAGCAGCACTGATGCACATGGTCTGCCTTTTATGGTGAATCACATACATCTGTATACATTAAAAATCTTTAAGATAAAGGTTCGAACTGCAGCAAAACAAACCGCATCCTGAGAGGAGAACTGTTGTAAAAATCCCCTTCATTTCTGTCATTTAAACCATAGCTTGAACTAGTGAATTCTCTAGGCACTAAAAAGCCAGAGCCTGAAATGTTTAACTACTGACATCCCTTAAGGATTTAAACTGTAGCAGTAGACTGATTAAACTGTATTTTAAAGTTATGTATGTTTATCCACCATCAGTATTCAAACAGTTGATATGGTGATTTAGTTGTAATTCTTATTCTTCCATCCTGGAGCCATTCAAACTGCATTTTGTTTATGTTAAAATCTTTTATTTTTCAGTGTATTAATAAAACATTAAAATAAGTTGAAACCAGGTCAAATAGGAATTGCAAACATTTTAATAACCAAGTAAAAATAAGTGACAGCCGTGTATGTTGAACTCAAGTTGCATGGGGGATAACTAATTTAAAATAAAAGTTTAACCTCAGTTCTGTCACTTGGAAATCCTTTCTCAGAAAGTTAAACCTGCCTGCAGACTTAGCTTGGTCAACTTCTTTCCAGTACTTGAAAAGAGGCCTCTCTCTCTCTCTCTCTCTCGCTCTGTGTGTGTTTCTGAGATTCCCCCTACCTCCTCTCTGTTTTGCAGTGGTAGCACTGCTTCCTGTCAAGAGCAACTCTGACATGGCCACTTCTGTAAAGACTCTCCACCTCCTCCTCCTTTTTCTTTCAAACACTCAATACATTTAGAGACTGATCTTGCACAGAAAATATCCCTGACATTTGAAGAGCTCCAGGGATTCAGTGAGCATGCTCAGTGCTCTCTGCCTGCTAGAAAGAGGAAGCTAGTTTACATACGACTCATACCAGGCATAGCCTGCATGTCAGTGCAGTTAACTTGCAGCGGGCTGTGAGGAGAACTAGCTTGTCTTTGTCCTAGGAAACTTCCCTATTTTTTTCTCTCTTAAACTTCCAAAAACATTTGCAAAGTGGTTTTTTTTTTTTTTTAAACTGTTTTCTTTGTAGCCAGGGGCACAATACACTCTAAACACAGTCTGCGAAATCTTGGAAAGATTCCTCCCTCCCCCTCCAACTTTCCTTTAATATACTTTGTTTTGATTAGTCGAAGGCTGGGCCTTGAGCTTGTGAAATTTAGAAAGAGCCAGGAGCTACTCGGCAGCATTTGTCCTGCTTCCCTCTCCCTGTTTCTGGGCAAAAGCAAACAAGCTGGTCTTTTTTGTTAGCCCGATTAAATGCTATTGATGAAGATGGATCTGTTGAACTACCAGTACTTGGACAAGATGAACAACAATATTGGTATTCTGTGCTATGAAGGTAATTGTTTCATTTTGCAAAATGCTTTTTATGGGGCATGCGGTGTTTTTGTTGTTTTAAGTGTGAGTTGTTTTTCCCTTCTGTTTGTAATTGTTACAAGATACTGTGCGTTTTGTACTGTCTAAAGATTTAATGGGATTTGTTAAATGGAAGTTGAATTATTCTTTTTAAAGGAAATTTTACTGTTCTCTATTAATATGAAGTGTAAATTCTCTCCTTCCTGCCCCCCAGCAAAGATAGTACTGATTGAAATACTTTAAAGCAGCAATAAGCAGATAACTTTTTGCCAGCCTTAATACAGTTGTGAAGGAAACATTTTAAAGTCACTTTCCAATACATGTATAAGTGTTAATTTGTAATGTGCATTGTGTGTGTAATCTACACCATTAAATGTAAATAGATATATATGCTGAAAAACACAGTATAGATGTATTTGGACAATGAGACTTGCAACAAGTTTTTGTTTTAATTCCGTGCTTACATTCTGAACAATAAAGAATTTTACTATTCAACTTTGGCAATTGAAGGGCACCCATATTACAGAGCACAGAGTGGCCCTTTGTTTGACTTCTCATTTCCTTCACAGCACTGAGAGAGCCTGACACTGAAGTATGTTTTCCCCCCTCACCCACACACATACACACCTCCTCCCCAGAGAGACACTCCACATAGTCCCTTGTGGAAAGAATTACACAATATGCTGGAAAACTTATTTTTTTTCTCTTCACTATGTTCTGAGTTTGCTTATTTGTGTCCAGCTAACGTAGATCAACATTTACTTCTGATACTGTCAGTAATAGAAGCCCTGTTTTGAAGGTCCCTTAGGTAATGGGGAAAAATCGGTTTCTTCATCTAGTTGAGTTTTTTAATATACGTGCAGTTTGAAGAAGTGGCAATGGCCTGACTTTGAGTGGAAAGAAAGGCACCACTGAGCTAATTCAGCTTGGCACTAGGGCTGGTTTTGCTGTAGCCACATTCAGGAGGAACATTTTCCACGTTCATTTGGAAAGTGAACTTGCTATAGTTGTCAGGGAAAACGCAGTAAAGAATATATAGATGTAATCAAGACGTAGCTACTTAGATGCTTTAAGAAAAGGCTAACCCAAAAATCAGGACACTCACTTTGGAAATACGTCTTCCCCTCCCCCCACCCCCTTTAAGTTAGAAAGGCCACTTTTCAAAGAGCCAGGGGGAGCAGAGAGGTTGCATGTAGAGCTATTAATGCCTCTGCTTTTTTTTTTTTGCTTTTTTTTTCTCCTTCATTTGAACAGTCAAAAATCTGATGTAGAAATTTATTTTGATAACTGCTGTGCAAATAACTGGCTTGCCAGTCAGTATTGAACAATATGGTGCAGATTGTGTATGGCCAGTCAGACTTTCATGTTCTTTCCCATGTTCTTTCTCCTTTCTTTTCTGAAACTTTGTGGATGCAAGAGAGATTGCATAAAGGAATGTTGCCAGGTTTTTGTTAATCTCATCATTGTCCTGCATTAACAATCAAGTGCTTTATTATGGCTCCTGATAAAAAAACAGTAAACATCATAAATAGAATTTCTGCTTACTTGATGGATTTTTCTGAGGGTTTTGTTGACTGGGGGGAAAGTTTTGAGGGTTTTTTGGGTCTTACTAGTTTCATTCAATTGTATTTACTACCTAATTATAAAAGTTGCTCACCAGACTTTGTTTTCCCACCTGCCTTTGGATAGATGATACTTTTAATAGTTTGAAAGCAAAATCACAGTTTAAGGAACGCATACTAATATTATATAGCAGATTTTGTTTGGTTTAAACATCTGTTGCAATTTTCCTTATTATGGAAGTTAACATTATTTTTAACACTAAAATAAACATGTAAGAAATGAAAAAAAGGAAAAACAAAACTTGAGGAGTGTTTATAGTGAGGTGTTTATATCTCAGTGGTTTAAAAAGTATAAACACTGATCCACATCTGCACTGAGCTCTGAAGGGTGGTTTTAGAGATGCCTACAGATCTGCCAGGCCATTGCCAAAGTATTTATTTTACAGGGGAGTTGTCAGCAATGGTGGATCTTGTCTTTTCAAAGTCACCATTGCAGTAGTATGTATACTGGAGAATAAAGTGCTTTTTCAGATTCAATTAATTAGTCTGTTTTGAAACTCATACTTGACCTACTTACATGTGCACGTTCTCCTGAAAAGTACTTTTGCAGATGTAAGATAAGATACAAATTCAGTATGTGATTATTAGATCTATATAATAGGTTGGGATTTTCAAAGGAGCTGGAGAAAATTAGGTTCCTAAATCCCACTGGAATTCAATGGGAGGTGGGTGCCTAAGAACAATATTGTTTGCCTTCACTCATTGAGACAGTTCATGTACTGGTGAAATGTGGCATTGTTACCATTGTAGAGGATTTGCCCATTTTCCACTTCGTAATTTCTCCTCTAGTGCGAAGAAGCCAACTCAATATAGTGACTGGCCACCAGTTTATACGCACAGCACCCTTGACGTCAGTGTGTGTTCCATGGATGTATTGATGATAGGACCAGGCCCTTCAGAAGGAAAAGCAGGTTTTTTCCCCCAAGAAGAATGGCTTAGACAGCCCTGTGGTCCAGCACAGTGTATTGTGCTGATGTGGAGGACTATAATTAGGACCCTAAATTTAGTCTCTGTTTTCCTCGCCAAGCAAACTGGCACCCACAACTTTCAGATGGCTGAGTAGTGGCCAATACCCTGATGATCCTTACTGACTAGTGGATGAGAGCAGTCCTTCAGAGGGTCTAATTTTTCGTCCTTGTCAAGCACTCATTGTCATTATTCAGCTTGGACTAGGGGAATATTTTGGCTGGCAGTGTGTTCTAGATAGTCAGTTGGGCAGGGAGACCTTAGAGAGAGGTTGGGTTGCCTCCCATAAACCAAAACCTAATAGGTGAATCTTTGGTCACTGAGTTGCTTATGTCATGGATGTTGTTCCTAGCTGTGGCCCCTCCATGTGACGAAGGGGAGAATAATGAAAGCCAAAGACTGAAGATAAATTAAATTTTACTGAACTCTTCCAAAAGAAAGTGGTCTTCCTCTTCTGTGGGAAAGATGCATTACAGGGTTGGCCAAATGCATGGTGCAATTGAGAATGATGGTTGTTGTATTTTAGTAAGGCTTAGGTACCTGAACTGAGGTTACTGTGTTAGGCATTTTATAAACACATGGTAAAAGACAATCCCTGCCCCAGAGAGCTTATAACCAAAGACAAAGTGGGAGAGGAAACAGTGGTATGAGGGAGGTGAAGTGATGTGTCCACGGTCACGCAGCAAGTCAATGGCATAAGTGGGCGTAGATACCAGGTGAATCATCATACTTTAAGTATAGGGGCTTCTAGATATTTTAAGATGATAGTATCTACAGAAATGAATTTACCTTTGGATAGGCCATTCACTTCCTGCAAAATGGCTGAAATGTCTGTCAGGATAACTATTTTGTGTAGAGAACCCTCATCCTTTTAAGCGTTCTCAGTAGTTTCTCTTAGATGGTTAGTGATGCCTCAGTCAACCTATAGCTTGACAGCAAAATTATTTTAATTTTATAACAATTGATAATTATGTAGTTTTTCCTCATAGATGGAGAGACAAATGCTTCAAATTCTTCAATCTAGAACTATTCACACTTCTGCCATCATTGCCCTGACAGACATGTTATTGATGACCAGCTGTTTCAAGCAGATTATTTTTCAGTCAGTTTGGTGCAATTAGAGATAATAAAAACATGGAGACTTTTTGATTCAAGCACTTGATATTGATGCCTAAACTGAATCACATATTTATTTTCCTTGTGACATTTGTCAACAACTGCCAATTTAATAGAATAATCCTTTAGTTTAATTGTTCTCTCTGTAATGAGCTCAGAGACATCAGGAAACTCAGGGGAGATAGTGTCCTCACAGGGTGAAAAGGCCACAAAGCAGACCCCTTCTGTACCAGTCTCAAGTTCCTAGTGCTACATATCAAATGACAAGCACTTGATTTGGGGGGGGGGGGTGTACTCTGAGGTAGAACATCTGCATCTTGTTTTGCTATGGAAACTCAATTTACTTTAGTTTCATGTTCTTTGTCTGGGAGTCTTGTGTGAGGTAATGGCGGCAGAGCTTTGAGTTAACTAAACAAATCACAGGTGAGCCTGTGCTTTATTAACGCCAGCAGTGGATTGGCAAACTTTGGCTCCTGATAATTGCAACTTGAATATGTATGAGAAGGTGCAGTCTCCCAGTGGAAGATTGTTTCACTTCATTGTTTATCTCATGGAGTGTACAGATGGCTCTGTGTTGGAAGGCAGATTTCTGTCTTCCTTCCTCCCTCTTCCATTGTCTGATGCTTTGTATTATTACTGCCTTCCCGGGGCTTGGACTGTTGCACTGGGAAAGGTATAAAGAAATGCAATAAGATGCAAAGAAATTCCTCCAGGCATGTTATGAGACTCAAGAGCACGCAGAATAGATTTTGTTCTGCAATATCATATGGACAGTTCAGAAAACTGGAATTTGTTATAAAGAAAATTGGATACAGATTTACAGAAAAATACTTTTTGTTTTGTTTTCTAGTTTAATAGAGACAGCTTATACTAGTTAGTTGCATATTACATAATTACTTCACTGACTTCCTGTAATTACTTGGCTACAATATTGAGCTAGCAAAGATGTGTAATGTTTTAGTGCAAAGCAAGCTATTTTTAAATGTGTAATGCCCAGCGTAGATATATGATATCAAACACAGAGCCTGAAAGTAATTCTGCTAACTTCATTTGCTCCCTTTTTAATGAAATATCACATGTTCTTTTAAGTTCTAAAGAATATTTTCCACCAGGTTTTTTTGCTGATCTTGCATTTCACTCTGGGTTTGTATAATCAGCCTTTCGTATTAACTCCAAAGCCTGTTTCAGTTTCTAAATATATAAAAATAGCTTTACATCACTGTCCTTCAAATAAGAATGAGTGGAAATATTGAACCATATGGAAACCCATTCCATAATGAACTAAAATATCTTGCTTAATTTCCCTTTTATTTACACTGCACTGGACTGTTTCCCTCTGGATTAACATTATTATTTTAATCAAAGTAATATACTGGGACAAACCTAGAGAGTCCCATACATTTATAGAACATTCAATAAGTTTTTAGTTTTTATTTTTAAATACCTTTTTTTAAAGCAGAAAAGGAAAAAATTACACTTTTTTCAGTGTTTATTTCAGTATCTCCTGTGATGGGGGGGGAGTGCCCTCTTCAGTGTGAACTTCAAGATTCCTTTCCCCCTTGGTCCCGCAAAACAGAGCAGTTTGGGTTTGAACAATGTTTCCCTGGGGTTTTGATGTTCCTCTGAGCCTCTAAGGCAGTCTTAACATTTATTGGAGGACCTTAAATTGAGAATGTACAAACAAATACAGTACGGGGATAGTGTACAACTTTCAAGGGGGTAAGATAAGCAACCTGTTTGCAAAGATAAAGCTTGGTACGGTCTATAGAAGCAAATGTTCCAGTTCATTGCTTTAATGAGGAATCTGCTTTAAAGGTTGTGACTTGTTACGCAGAAGTCAAATTTGTTTCAGTGCCAGGTTTCTTTGGATGTAAATCCAGGGACTTTAGAATACGCTGAAGAAAGCTTAAATTGCTCCAAAGTTCAAACAACGCACTGTGTTGTACAGAGGGCTGTTAGAGAGCAACTAGAAGCCTAAACAACAGTCTGCATTGTGTGGCATCTAAAATTATGAATGGAAAAGGTTCATCCATATGTATTGGTCTTGTGTTTTTTGTTTTTTTTTAAATATCTACTTTGCATGAAAATAGTTGCCTCTTAATTCCTTTTTGAGGATTCATACAGAGGGACCTTTGTGTTTTAATTCTGGCAGAGTAGGCTGTAGAGTTTA
Organism: Emydura macquarii macquarii; assembly: GCF_026122565.2. NCBI lineage: Eukaryota > Metazoa > Chordata > Testudines > Chelidae > Emydura > Emydura macquarii. The sequence goes on along the minus strand of NW_027131105.1, from coordinate 471,790 downwards.
ACATGCTGCATGCAGACAGTGTGCTAAGCAATCTAGCAAAGTTGTTTACAGTAACAATAATCAGGCAGGACAGAGGCCATAATTCTTCACTGATAATAGCACGAGGTAGTAATGAATACAAGTTTCTGGAGGGGTGTTTACAAAAAATTGTATTGTGCTTTGTCAGTTTTGTTCTTAATTTTATTTTAATGCTAGCTAGCTTTTTCTTTTACACACAGTCTGTATCATCTCCCTCAAATATTGCTGTACAAATCAGCATGGAATTGTTGTTTGATACACAAAGAGCCATTGTTTCCTTTGCATTTCAATAAAAGCCATATGCTTTGGAAGGTAATTGACTGCTTGACATGGCACTACTGGGTGTTATATTGGCACGTTGGGACCATCCATGGACGCAGTCATGTATACACCATGTGTTCCACAGGGCAGTTTTAACTTCCATGGGGCACGGTTGGTTTTTTTTTGGTGCTTCATCAGATACTTTTAAGGCATTGCTAGTGCTGCTTCTGACTGCCCTGGTTGAATTAGTGACTTGTGATGCATTGGGGTTTTTGTCTAGACCACTTCTGAATTTTGGATGATTTTATGAAATAGTATTATGAAATGACTGTCGTGGAAAGCTGATTTGTATGGGGGATCCCCTAGGAGTTTGCAGGGTTATTTCATGTCTCTGGCAGGGGAGGAGGATTGGAATGGAAAATTACCAAAAGGCAGAAACTGGTGATCTCCCAGGAGGAGTCTGTGAAGGGAGTGGCGGGGAAAGGGTGGGGGAGAGAACTCAGGGATGGGGGGAGCCATTTTGTACAAGATTAAGATGAGGGAGGCTGCTACCGGGGTAGAATAGGCTAGGAGCTGGAGGACCCCACAAGCTGGAACACAGATGGTCTCCCAAAGGAAGTGTGAGCTGGTGATGGGGGACATTGTGTTTAGGAGGTTTTATTGTTTCAGGTGATCTATACGTTTTGGTGCTTTCCAGGATTAAAGAGCATAAAGTTGAGAGACTGAACAAAGTGTGTGCGCCTGTTGACGATATCACAATGGCTGTGTGCCACTGAGAGTGTTAACCTGTAAATTAGAACATCTGCATCTGTTGGGCGGAGTTCTAGGACAGCGGGCGTTTAAGTCCTGGGGAGTCTGAGGGGTCAGCCTGTGCTCTGAGGTGCCAGGTGGCTGGAGACCAGGTCACTACACTCGGAGAGGGGTATCCAATAGAAGACCTGCACCCTGAGAGTGTGACCACAGTCCCATTTGGGACAGTGGCTGGACACCATTCAGGCTTGAAATATCCCTGGGAATCCAGAGCATGGAGACTCAGATTCTTCTCACAGCAGTCCTAGTGGATGCGTGACCAGGAAAGGCTGGGTCTGTGACAACCATCAGGGTGTATGTAATGGCATGTGAACCGTGGTGTCCTCTGGCAATCTGTTACAGGTGTGCTGTTTGGGGTGGGGGAGGAGGAAGAGTGGTAGTGGACCGTCTAGCATAGATACACATTTCAAATAGTTGAACTCTTAATTAATGTTAGCCATGTCAGTTTTCAGCCCCATGTGGACACAGGCGGTGTTGTGAGAGGTTATATTCCTAATGTTAGTAATAGTTTGGGTCACCAGTATCCTCCTCTCCTCCTTTCCCCTCCCCCCCCACCCAATCAGTCCCAAAATAAGACCATCTTGTAGCATTTTATTAGGGAAAGTTGAATAAAGATTTTTTTTGTGTAATCTTGGCAAGGAGAAAATAGTGATGCTTTCTGGGACCACAGAAGCATCGCTTCTAGCCAAGCAAGAACCGCACTGAGGCTGAGATTTTCAAAGCCACCAAAGAAATTTGGGTGCCTAATCTTAATGGGAATTGGGTGTCTAAACCTCTTAGGGCTGAGATTTTTCATAGTGGTTTAGCATGTTTGTGAAAAATACAGAAGAAAATTGTGTGGTAGAGTGAAATCTGGTTTAGAAGTTTTGTTCCTCCTAAATTTTGTCACTAGTTGGTTTGAGTTTTGAAATTAGAGCACTATTTTCCTTGGCCATTGATGTAACTAAACGTCCCTAGCCCACAGCGAGGGGCCAGGACAGGAAACTGTTGTGCAAGGATGCGTGCAAGGCTATTGTGCACCACTCCAGCCTTTCCCTTCACAAATCTTGCACGTCGCTGTTTGTCTCTCTCCCTTGCTGTGTCAGTGGGAGGAAGAAGAACATGCATAGGGTAATGCTTCCTGCTAGGGGATTTATGTGGCCAGCGGTCAAATGTTTATGAATAACACTGCAGGTCTATATAGTTCTTGTATCGCAGCAGGGGAAGAGAAGGAAGCTGTACATTACATAGGAAATCCACTGTTGCAGCAGATAATTACCAGTTGGGTTATTTCACCACTGTTCGGTCTCCTTTCTTTCTGGGGCACACATGGTTGCAAGAGCCCTACCTCTGGTTTTTGTTTTGGATGCATCATCAGACCTTCACTTTTCATGGCCCATCATTCCTGAGGGATCCTTATTTGATCCTGGGGGCAGTGGTTCCTGCTAACTGCCCTGTGGGTCACTTAGCACCCAACGTTGTAGTATGTAACTTGGCCCCTCGCCCTTCCTGACTTCATTAGCAGGCTCCAAGAAATATCTTGCTCTCCCAGGAAAGGGTTTGGATCTGATTTGTGTTTAAAAAGCAGTAGTTGTTCCTGGATACGCAGTTGGTCGGCAGCCATGCAGGCCACTCTGCGTGATGCCTTCCTGATTTGTAGGTCTTAACATCAACACAGAAAAATGGAACTTTCCCCTTGTGTGTTAACAGCACACTCTTCAACATGCAGGAGAGATTTAAGAGACAAAGGGGAGCTATCCAATATTCAAATGATTATTGTACTTTATCTTAGCCAAAAAAACGTAGAAGGGCTGATTGGACATGAACCATCCCTTCTTAACAATGGTGGGAGCATGGCCCAGCAAGATTTCACATGGGAACAAACGAAAGCACAGTTCACAACAAAAATCCATTAAGGCAGTTAAAGGTGGGGTGTGGGATGTGGTTCTTCACTGGCAGAAATTACCTCTTCCTTCCCCCCCCCCCCCCTTTTTATTTTGAGTGACACCTGGGTACTGTGGTGATGGGTGCTTCAGAAAAGGCTAGATATACACTGTTCCAGTGGCACACTGAAAGGCAACTGTGCGTACTCCACCACTATGTTGTAGCAGTTCTCATACTTGTAAAACAAGCAGATTTGGGAATTTCTAAAGTCTGCAGCTCTGAGGTATTAAGATACGTCCCCTTGTTGATCTGTATTACGGTCTTATGACAGTCCCAAACTTGTTCTGCCACTTATGATTTATGTTTTATATTCCTTATTTTAATTCAGCAGGTCATAAAGAAAAAGCAAAAATGTGTTGTCAAAGAAAAATGAAACTGTCTGTGACCCTAAAATAACTCTTGTATGGTATTTACTCTTCTTCCTAGGTTATCCAGCTAAAACAGGAATATCCAATTGTTCTGAATATTTATTATTTGGAAAGTATTCTGCTAAAAAGCAGAAGCTTTAGAAAAACATATTCCTAGCATTAAAAAGAAATAGACGTGAGAGTACAGCCCCTCCTTTGTGGTGGTTTTATGTGCATTTTAAATGAGGAGAGGGAAGGGGAAGTGCCACATGATTCATGCCGAACTAGTTAAAACCCAGCCAGTGTCTTGGATTTGGTATAAATATTTATAGCATGGAAGGGGATTTTTTTAATATGGTGGTTCTTGCTAAAGACCTTTAGATGTCCTCTTCTGACATATGGTGTGCATTGCTGCTGTTTAACCCCCACCCTTCAGCTTTCATGCTGTGGCATCTCAGAAAGCTATCACAGTCACTCTGTGGTTGGCTTAAATTAAATCACATGGAGCCAGCTGAGAGAATGCTGACATGCACAGTTTTCCTGCTGAACACTCTGAAACCAGTGGCTACAGTTAAAAGGTGAACTTTTCACTGCTGTCCTATTCTAGACAACAGACTGCATTTTTTCACCAAATAACTCCAAAGCCAGAGCTATGAGGTGTCCAGCACTAGCACTGACATTTACAGCAGCATGACTCTGGTTCTTTTTCTCTGGTGTCCTCCCATCTCCTTCCAGTATTTCTGAAACCAGGGTGTCTGTGGCAAAGCTTAGTTTATTCGCAAAAAATCAGAAATCCTCTTCTTTGAAAATCTTGCAAGTCCTACATCCTTGCAGTACTACAGCACTTGGTTTAGGAAGCACAGAACTTACATTTGCAGTGGATTAAATTCACCACCATCCTAATTGAATACAAGTGGCTCTCAATGAATCTAGTTAGAAATGAATGTGATAACAGTGAAACAAATGTTTGAATACACTTTGTAATGTATTTTGCACTTAAAGCTCAAAGGATCTCTGTGTTTGACAGGCTGTAATTCAGCCTTCCAACACAACTGTGAAATAGGCAAATATTGTTATCCTTAGTTACAGGTGGGGAGACTGAGGCAAAAGAGAGATTACGTGATTTGGTCAAGTTCACACAGTGAGTCAGAAGCAAAGCTGGGAATGGGTTTCAAAATTTCTGACTCCTAGTCCTTTGGCTCAACCAATAAACCATGTCATGATCTCAGTCTGTTAGTGACCTAGATACGTTTTCTACTATTTGCTTTTGAGAAATGCAGAGAAAGCTGCCAATCCGTCACCTATATCGGGAAAATTTAGCACGTATGTCTTAAAGCTCAGTGTCTGAATTAATCCTTGCTCCCTTGTTAGCATGGAATGGGGCAAGCAGAGTCTTCAGTGCCTCCTAAAGCGGCCCTGGCTCCCAGGTATGATGAACCCTGGTGGTGCCTCCCTGAATTGCACATAATTGAGGAAAGTGTTCGGCTTCCTACTCACACCTGAGGTAATGGGGTGCTGGTGGTCCTAAAAAGGGATTCTCCCACATGGCTTTGAAAGGAGCCAGAATTCTGTCCTTCTCTCCAGCAAGATGAGCCAGGACAGGTTGCTCTGCAGACATTGACTGGTTTGTTTACACTTCTGTGTTCCATGCTCTAGACCAGTGGTTCCCAACCTTTTTGGCTCGAAGGCTACAAATATCATTTTTACAACCCTGAAGGGCCACCAGTCTATCAGCTCATAAAAATGTACTGATGTACACACCATTAAGGACTGCAAATCACTACATTGATAAAGTGAACATTTTGATGCTACTCTGCTCCTTTTTACATTCACTATTTTACACCTACAGATTACTCTCAGCATGTCACACACTTGCAGACAAAGCACTCATGTAGATGTGGGACTGTCACCACACACTGAAGCACATGGCCTGGCAGCTAAGTCACAGTGAGTGGCCTGCTAAGTGCAGGCCAGACAGAAAGGCATGGATTTTTAGAGTCCTGCCCATCCCCCAAGCATGATAGGTCCTGACTGCTCCACCAGCAGCTTCCCTCTTCCTCTCTCCCCATTTCAGCCAGAGGGAAGGAGTTCAGTGAGGAGGCCGCCTCCTTGCTGATCTCCCATTCCTCTGGCTGCAGCCGGGAAATAGCACATGTCCTGTACCCCTGTGCACTCCACCTGAGTCCCTAGGTAGTGGCTCCCTTTTGCAGCCAGGGGGATGGGAGATCAGTGCTCCCCTCCCTCTGGCTCCAGCAGGGATACCAGCGCCTGGGGACCCAGGAGAAGCACTTTGCTGTGCTCCCTGCTACAGCCCAGGAGAGGGGAGTGCTGATCTCCCCTCCCCTTGGCTGTAGAAAGGAGCCTGCACCAGTTTTGTAGCCCTGGGGCAACATGCTCTGCCTGGATCCTTAGGTGGCGGCTCCCTTCTGCCACCAGCAGAAGGGGAGCAACAGGCCACTCTGAAAGACTGCAGGCCACTTTTGCCCCCGGGCCACAGGTTGGGAACCACTGTGCTAGAGACTTGAGGTTTACAAAAAGAATGTGGCTGGAGACCCTGCTAGTTTGTTTTATGTTTGCTTCCAAAAATCTGTAAATACATCTGAAATACTGGCAGTGGTGGGGTGGGAAGGCTCCAACTAAGTTACTATCCAGCTGTGGGACCTTGGCGTGCTGCAACAAAGCAGAGTTCAGCAAAAGCCAGGGTAAGATTGCATTTACCTTTGTGGTCAATGGCGCCCATCTGAAGAGATTGCCCATGCTGTCCAGTGACCGTTGCTTTCCCAACACTAATGTGAAACTGGGGTTTGGAGCAGCACACGCTCCACTGTAGATTGGGGCATATGCCATATTTAATAGCTGGTGGACAGTGGAGGTGCACAAGGGGTTTTCAGATATGCACCTTTAAGATAGTGCAGGGAGGGAAGTGTTACCCGAAGAGAGTTGGGACTGTCTAGTACACTGTCTAGTAGTCCAGAACCATTGAAACAGATAAGTAGCTGGAATGTGATACTATGATAGTGCATAGGTGGAGATTTGGTTGCTAGAGCTCTTGGATCAGTTGTTGTCATCGCATGAGTGATGGGTAGAAACGCCAATGAAATTTGGCTAGAAGGCCTCTTCTTTGGTTCTAATCCTGTTTCTCGCAGTCTGTCCGGAGGTCACACTGTTTGCTATGCTGATTGCAGGAGTGATTAGCAGAAGCATGCTTCTGCTGCTTTGACTGGAAGAAATAAGGAAAGATTCAGGCTCTCAAATTCCAGGCAGGTGAGCCAAGAAAAGAGAGTGCCAGCAAAGGACTAATAACAATTTGCGATTGGGTGAGAGAGCAAGATGATGGAGTCCTAGCTGAAGTCTTCTGACATGTAGAATGTGCCCTCGCTGACCTCAGGACCATCCGACCAGAATGCCTCTGAGGCTCTGATTCATGCTCAGTTTCCAGGAGCTCTAACAAACTTGTCCTGGCTGACCAGAAATCTCTGTTCGCTGGTGGGAAATCCTGTCGAGTCAGCATGTAATTTCTCAGTAGTAGACACAACCCTTCCTCCATCTTTCCTGTCTGACTTAGCTTCCTCTCTGTGAAAGGTTTATTGGACGTGAGGTTGTAACATGGATCCTCAAACCACCATCCTTTACTGAAAATATATTGGCCAACTCTTGTTCTGAAGTACATTCCCATCTGTCCTTTAACGCCCTAGGACAGGCTGCTTCCTGCAGCTCATTTAGTCTCTGATAACATCTATCACAGTCACTATGACGAAGTGCATTTGAATAAGAGGGAATTTGATTGTTTCTCTTTAATACTCTCTGAGGAGATTTGCTAATAAGCTCCTCTGATCCCTTCCTAGGGGCATAATGGGTTTTCTCAGACTCAGGAAGCACTTCTGGTAGAGAAGTGGTTTTCAACCTGTGGTCCAGGTACCCCTGGGGTTCTGCAGACTATGCCTAAGATTTCCAAAGGAGTCCATACCTCCATTTGAAATTTTTAGGGGTCCACAAATGGAGAAAAAGGTGAGGAACCAAATTACTTATGTTGGCCATTTTCCTTGCTGTTGAAGAAGAAAAGTCCAATATTACAGTTCCTCTATCTGCTAGCATCTGTTGCCATTAATAGCACCTGGACTGCTCCTGATATTAAGTTAGTCCTTGCATCTCATAGGGGGGCTGTTAGCATAGAAAGTTTAGCTAAGCTGAAACAGTGGAACCCAGTTCCTTGGCCTTCAAAGTATACTCTGTTCCAGTTTGTTCTTCAGACAAATCCTTCGCCTCTCTTTGATGGGGAAAAGCGCCTCCTGAGATTCCCTGGAAAATAAAGATTTTTACAAGTTCTTGGTCACTGAAATTTCTCTTTTCACTCCCTTTATGCACCTCAATCCACAGTGAAAGGGTTGGGAGAACTTTTGATACTTCCAAGAAAGGCACAACTCAGTCTACCCATAGTGTGTCAGTCTTCTCTGATTAAAATCTTGAACCATTGTCGCCATGAGAGCATCTTTGCATCTCAACCCCATATTTGTTATCCCTACCATTCCCTTTGCTACACTCTTGTATTTTATGGTAGAAGGAGAAGACACTGCTAAATTCAAGTTTGTTCTTTTGTAACTTGGGGGAAATTGCTTCGGAAACCTTTATGACAAACCCTTGCTCAAAAAGAAGGGTATATTGCTTGCTGGGTCAAAATAGTCTTTTTCCTTTTGATGTTATACAGACAGAATTTTGTATATTTCTTCTGTTACAATCCATGTAGAAATCATTGTTATGAAACTAATTGTGTTATTTCAGTTTCCTGGGGGAGTTGTGGTGCTACCCAAGCTGACCTTCCAAGGATATTTGAGTTTTGAAGACAGGGTGGAAACTTGTTGCATTTCCTCTTCAGTAGAGACCCATCAGCACCATCCAGTCAGTCCGTTTTTCCCTGTTACCTATGACTGTTTCATAGTTTCTGTGTCCACATTTTCTGTCCCCAAAGTTGTGGTCTTCTGAGGCACATCTTCTGGAAATAATGTCATAGCTGCGAGACAAGACTTCCAGGCATTTGTCCCATACCTCTTAGCAGATAAAATCCCCGTCATTTTACCTCAGTGAGGGGAAGCGCTTGCAAACTTCACAAAATGGTCCTCAAAGTGCATGCAGACACAACCAACACCATAATGATTGTGTAGACCAGCGTGGTTCAGCTGCCTGTAGACAGGCATTACCTTCTGCCTCATTTCTGCTCTTCTGTGATGCTACACCCTGATCTGAAGACAACATTGTCCATTGGTTGATGTTTTAGAAATTAGCTCTCCAGCATAAGAGATTTGTACTTCTTCAGTAGTTGACTCTTTCCTCTGCTCCACAATATCTGTTGCCTATTGTAGAGGTTAAAAGTGTTTTTGCTTGTACTTTTAGTGTTTGCACAAAGCCACTGTCTGTTTCTTTAGCCTTGGACTGTACAGCATTTCCTTCAAGAGGCCCATGATAAAAGCCTTGTTGTAGTTCAAACACTCCACTTCAGCAGCATCTGGGGAAGAATACTGGCTCACATCCCCTAGGAAAGAACACTACAGAATCAACATGTTGAATGGGTCCACTGTCGGTTAGGCCTGTATTCCTTGTGTGAAGCCTGAGGGTATGTCTATGGCTGTAGTTAAACACCTGTGGCTGGCCTGTTTCAGCTGACTCAGGGCTGGTTAATTGTGGTGTAGGACCATTAGGGTCAGATTGGATCAAAAAATTTAAATGCAGAAGAAACCAACCAAGCCATATCAAGGAAATGGAAGAGCCAGGAGCTACCAGATGCAATAGTGAAGAGCTGCAATTATGTTACAGTACTTCGCCTTACATGGAGCTAATCAGTTTAAAAAACAAACAAACCCAGACATGTTATATTACAGAACCCCCTCTCACCCCAGTATTGTTCTTCTGTAAGATTTGACCAGTATGGAATTTTGAAATTGGGAGATTTCATATGTATTGCACACCAGGGAAATGGAACAACTGGGCAGTTTATTCAAAGACTTTGATCTAAAAATATTATAAATCCCAGAAAATTCCTGAGCTAGCTGAGCAAGTCCGAGTGAGAGCACCACATGGCTTAAGGTTTAAAAAAAAGAAAAAGGAAAAAAAAAAATTAGCACCAAATAACTCACTCATATTTCTAAGAGGACAGAATGCCAACTGTGTTAGCTGACATACGCGCGCACACTGCTCAAATCTGAATATATACTTTGCAGTCCATTAATAAAACCTTGATCAGTTTTTCAAATATTTTACTTCATGTTCTTCAGAAAGTTATTTGGTTTTGGATTTTCACACATTGAATTTCCTATTTGTCTCTTTTTGTCATTACATTTAATTTAACTTTTTAGAGTGTCTCTCAAGATACCACTCAGCCCATTAAAATGCTCCTTAAGCACCTGATCTAACAAATCTTTCCTATTGTAACCTTACCCTCACTCAGATTTACTTTTGAAGTGGATAAGCTTTGATCATTTTCACCTAATGACAGACTGGCCTTTGATCTGCTCTGCTTTCCTGTCTCTTATGTTTCACAATAAGTCACTTATCTTGGTGACAGAGAAAAGAAGAGACAGACCAAGAAACTGCCACAATTTTAAAAAGCAATGGTAATTTGAACTCCATAACTGACAGACTGGTGATCCATTCATGACTTTTCATTGATAGATTTTTTCACTAGGTATTATAGATTTATCTTTCCTTTTTTAAATGTAGATGTTGAGTTCAGATTTGGGAAACCCCTTGTAGAAACTTTTAACCAACATCAGTCCTGAAGTTTGCCCGTCACAAGTGTGATGATACCCTATGTAAAGTACTCTAAATATAAACAAAATTAAGCTGGATTTTAAGGGAATATTTGTTACTCAGGCTTTTACTGACCATGGTTTTGAGTAAATAAATCTATATTCATTTTCTACCTTGGAAATGGGAATATACAGTTAATGTGGTCCTCAATCTCCATCTAACTTTTCTCATTTGAATACGTATCAGAAGTGTTCAGATCAGCTCACAACATGAAAACAATTATTTGGGCCCTGACCTAAACCCAACTAAAGTCAATGGAAGGTCTCCCATTGGCTTTAGTGAGCTTTTAATCCAGCCCATGGAGATATGTTTGAGATTTAAAACTTCACAAGGAGGAAAACTCATTGTCTAGATCTGAAATGGGCCTTTTTAAACAGTTCAGTGATGGTCTCCCATGAGCAATATCACTATACATAGTCCAGTTAGTAGTAAACAAGCACTTCTAGTTACATTTAGAATGCAGTGTATTTTGCCAGTGAGTTAAATGGAACATGCATCTTTCTGTAGTATCAATAATAATATAGTCTTATTAAGCATGTACAAGAACATGAGATTTATTGTTTCTTAGAGGAGCTAAGTATCTCTTTCTTCTCTTTTGTAGGCTATAATGTGGCATAACAGAGAGTTTGGCAGTTGAACCATCAGCAGCTCATTTTACAATGTACTAGCCATAGCTTTGGAAGTATACTCCAGATCATGTATCTTGGGCTATTAGACCCTGTGCATCCTGACTATGACTCTGGTGCATAGCAATATACTGATCAACATTGCTTTTACTGGAGCAAGAGTGGCTTATGACTACTCATGAGATTAACTACTGTACTTCTGGGAGAAGAATAAAGTGAGAATATAATTCAGTGAGAGAGCAATTAAAAATATTTTGCACTAATTTCTAGTCTTCCCGTACAAATTTAAACTTTTGTGTGTTTTTGCTAGTAGAATTGGCCTGTGGGCCAGAGAGTGTATCAGTCCTAGAATACCCCTTCTACCTTGTTTGTTGAGCCAAATGAAAAAGAAACCTTTTTCCATTTACATTGCAAGGTCCGTTTACATTGCAATGCACCTGGCACTGGCCCCTGTTGGAAGATAGGATACTGGACTAAATGGGCCATTGGTCTGACCGTGTGGCTGTTCTTATGAAGAAACCCCCTCTTCAGCGCAGGAAGCAGCAGCGGTTGCTTGGGAGAGGATTTCTTTTGGAATCTGCTTGCCTTCTGGGACATGGAAACAAATTTATTAGTGTTGGTTGCAATTAGGTCTTGCAGGCAAGGTAATGTGGAGACTTTTGTTTAGCTGCAGGCTGTCTGGTTTCACATACTTTAGCTGGAAATAGAGAAGATCTTCAGTTCACTTAGCCGGCACCTTAGCAGCAGGTGTGAGAGTGAGAGAGAGAACGCTGAAAGGATCCCATTTTAAATGGCTAGCTGTGACTTCACTGGGACTAGTCACATGCCTGAAGTTAGACTTGTGCTGAAGTGCTTTGCTGGACTGGAGCCTAGAGCAGACCTACGGCCAAGGTATGGAAATTTGACAGAAATAGGTGTCTTTAAAGATTAGTGTATGGCCTTTAGGTGCTCCACAGGGCTGAAGCGTGCAGGTCAGCTCCAGCCCACCTGCTTTGCAGCTTCATTTCTCCCCACCCACCTGCCCCAACTCCACTCTGACAGATGGCCAAAGGTACACAGGGTGGAGCCCTGCTCCTGTGCACTGTAGGGGTGCCGTGGCACAGGAAGGCACCTGGCCTGCAGAACTCCTGAGCTCTTCAAGATTGAAAGCTTGTCTCATTCACCAACAGAAGTTGGCCCAATAAATGATATTACCTCACCCACCTTGTCTCTCTCATAAGCTCTTCACTGGAGTTTAGGTGCTGAGCTAAGCATGTGCCTTTCCCTGCGCCTGCATGTTATAGAGTAGTTCTGAAATCACTACATACCTCCTTCTACAGTAGTGTAGCGTAGTGAGAAATAGTATGAGCTCCTGTAATCGTTTTAAGTAATGCATGTGCACAAACGCATGTACACGTTTTGGCTTTTGCAGGCAACCTTAGCATTGACATTTCCTGGCCTTTGAGTGCTTGACAGTGCAGCCTTTAAGCTATAGTGATGAAGTGCTTTCTATGGAATACAGCACTCTCAATGCCTCTCACGCTGGAGTCCGTCTCAGCAAGTGCTACTGAACCAGAATCATGGCGTGTGGATCTCGTTCAGGCTGCTGCCTGGATGACTAGGAATATATCATTGCAAACAGACGCACTCCCTTGTGCTGCCTCCCATCCTCCATGGCGAAACAGCTCAGTGGGGCACTAAACTATGGTATGTACCCCTTCCTCCTGTGTCAGGCCCTGTGTGTATCACCCTGAAGGGCAGACCTGCAGAGAACCCTTTTGTGTCAGACGGAGGAGCCAGAACAGGACAGGCAACTTCATGGCCACATTTCCGCTTCTGGGTGCAGGTTTTCTGGCATATCTCTCTTCACACCGCTAGCCAGAAGTTGATCCCAGAAATTATTTGGATGTTGGCAAATGTTTCTCAATGTTGTTTTCTGCTGTAATGTACGTGTTAAAGCTTGGTTCTTGCCAGCCTGGTGTCATCTTGTGAGGAAGCTGATCGGGTCTAGTGCCAAACGGGAATGATAAAGCCTGAAGGGACCCCTGTGATGGATCTAGTTAATCAATCAACCTCCTGCATAACACAGGCCATAGAACTTCCCTGGATTGATTCCTGTTTGAGGAGAGGGCTCTGTTACAAGAGAGGAGGCACTCTCACCTAAAAATCAATTTAAAACCATTTCCAGGCGCTGCTGTTGTCGTAGTGGTTTAGAATCAGACTATATACATTCACTGATTTTTTATTTTTCTCACTGTTCCATTAGGAACTGACTTGCATTCAAATTGTCTTAAAGAACTTCTTCTCCATCCCATCAACTTTCCAATCAGTACATTTTTTTGTTAAGATTACAGAACTTGTATAATTAACATGACTTCCGATTCCTTGAACATTTATAGACTTTTTATCATGAAATCAGGATTTACCATTGAGCAATCTACATGGATGTATGTGCTCCCTTTGGTCAAATAACGGGTAAAGTAGAACGGTGCTAGACTGCATATCTGAGAAATCATGCAGAAAGTCTCAGTTCTCAGTGAAGATTTAATATCTGCTAGATTTCACATGACTAAGATTTCCCTATTTTTATAATATATAATTAGCATACTGTGAAATATATTCAATTATTTATAATCAGTTGACAAGATTGATGAACAAGTTACATTTTGTGATGCAATATCTTTGTTTGCTATTGTATTTCTTCTCTTAGTTGCTAATTCTTAGATTTCAGCACCTTGTTGTAGGTCCCCTACTCCATACTCAGTAGTTATGAATGACAGTTTTTACCCTGTAATCCCATGGATTGTAATTTTACTCCCATCTATGACCATTCCTCCTTGCACTCTATTTCTCTCTTTATGTTTGAGGTGGTAGGAGAATGGAGTGGAGAACATAGAAAAGTGGTGGTTAAATTTCACGGTTCTCATCTGCATGTTCCTCTGTTTCAGAATTTTATTTTAGTCTGTTTTGCGTCTAGGACTGTATCTTGTAAATCATTCTTTGGAAAGCTGAAGCCTTTCATTTCTGGATTGTAATTAATGCTAAGATTTTATGGGCTTAATAGCAGCCAGCTGGAAGGAGGAAATTGTGAGTGGGGAATAAGATATGGTAGCCATGTTTGAACAGGCATGCTGCAGCCCACACTGAGATGCTGGGGTGGGAAGGAAGGAAGCAGGCCGACCAAATTTGTGTGTATTAATTTTTTTATTTCCAGTCTTGGTGAGTCATGGACTTCTCAGAAGATTTTATCAGATGCATTTTAAGACTTCTCTGGTATCTTGCTGTCAAATCGACACTTGTAAAAACACAATTTATGCCTCTATGAAGCTTGTATTGTACGTAACATTTCAGCAGGGGGACGCAGCGCTGGCTGAACTGCAGGAGAAAACACAAATACTATAAATGACCCAGTACTTATGGGACAGTAGCAAGGGGCTGACCAGCGTGACTGGGTCTGAAATGCTGCTTTCCTAAACATAAAGCTTATTTTAAGTCCATTATACTAAACAAACCTGAGATTTAAACTTGTAAGTTGTTAAAGGAAGGAGAATTCTTGCCGAGTGCGTAGAGCACTGTTAACTGAGCTGTTGTACATTACTGCAGTATTTGTACTACAGACAGACGGTACGTCACGTCATTATCTCTGGTTAGCTTGTCTGTACTCTGTCATGTTGCCTAAGAGTTCTAATTAAAAACAAAACAAAACAAAAAGATGACTGGGATGAATAGTCATAAGCAGAACTGTTTGAAAGAAGCAGATATGTAGGTCCTTAGCCCAGCTGCTGATTTGAAACAAAGAAGTATTATGAAAAGCATAATGAATATGCATTCTGTGCTTCAATTGCAGCCCGGACTCAGGCCTGTACAGTAATGAATTTTGAAGATTGGGTATAGGTTTGTGGAATTTTATGAAATACAGTTTTATCAGAGCGTTGTCTTGCCAGTAGGATGATATCAGTCTGGTTACTATAGAGTGTGGTCAGACAGAGACAGACAAATCCAGTCAGTAAAACAGCATTTTGTTTGGTAGACTGAGTTGTGGTTTCTCTTTTCCTGATTTAAATTAAAGTGCTGTAAAGAGGAAAGAGCTGAAAACAAATCTTTTATTTCAATATTTTTAATGTAAACCAGTTATAGGCCTAATCAGTCTTAAAAGCCACGTGAGAGGCTAAGTTTGCGGTGTGGGATAAATACATCATAATGCAAGTGTCAGGGGGCATGTTTATAAAACAGTATCCCTGCAATGGATAGTGAGGCCATTATGTTCATCATGGATCTCAACCCCACCATCTTTCCTTCTATGTTCTTTCTGCCTGCCTTATGTTTCTATCTTCCTAGGGTTCCAGCCCTGTGAAGTACTGAGCATCTCCATCAAGATGCTGATGGCTATCCAATTCAGTAAGAAGATCCTCAGCATCTTTGGAGACCCAGGGCCTAAGTAACAATGTCTTTATGAAGTTGTAATGGTCATGACATTAATCTGATTTGCTTTTGCTAAGTGGCATTGTCACACCATGGATGAAATCACTAGAAGACTCAGAACTAGCTGGTGACTTCAGTGTTCTCAGAATAATGATCCCAATATTTTGTGCTAAGTACATGTAGGGCACTGAGAAATTTACCACTGGAATCTTTGTAGAGCTTGATGGGTTTTGTTAGAACCTCGTGGAGACCCTTCATGCTTTACTAAGTTCCTTTAAAAAAGGCTTTTATTACGCCCAGTGCGGAAGATAATGATAGCATTTCCCTCAGACTTATGAACTTTCTAATTGAATGTGTTTTATTAATTGAGTTAATTCAAACAAGTGCTGTTGCCACCACAGACATTTTCATAATGATTTTTTAGGAAAAAAAAATCTTGATACTTGGCAACAAAAAACAAAAAAACCCAAACAACTTAATCAAGAATGTTATTTAGAGTATGTCTCTTTGATGTGATTCTGTGTCAAACTCCCTGTTGCCCATTGAAAACCAAAACAGTTTCTAGGTTGGTGAATGGACAGTACTGGTAGATGTTTGCCTTTCATAGACACTGAGACTTCAAAAGTGACCTTGGACATGATGGAGGGATCAAGTGTCGGGGGGAGGAGGGGTGAGCAGAAAAAGGAAGTATCAAAGTGTTCAGAATGATTCAGATTTCATCTTTTGAAGTGGATGTCTTACTTTTTCAAAGATAGAAACGAGGGAGACTTTCTAGAAGGGGGGGTAGCTGGTACAATATGATTTATGCTGATAATGTAGCCATAGGTTTATGTCGGAATGTGATAGTGATATATGTGGAGCCCTTTTGTGGCAACGTTAAAGGCTGAAAAAAATTTATAGAATTTGCTGATCAGATGATTAAGTTCTTAATGGCAACACCTCCTTTTTGTAAAGATTCTTTTTGCTCGGGTGAGGGGATTTGCAATTAACCAGTTGGCTGTTTTAATACTGTATGTGGTCTGCATGTCCAACTTCAGAATGTCTGCTGTAGAACATACCTTTTACTATTTAATTTCAAGATGGAAAATTCCAATTTAGCTTCAGTGCCAGGGTCTTTAATAGAAATCATGACTTGTGGTGTAATATAGGTCACTGTATATTTGCTAGTTTATATCTTACTGACTCAATTGGCAAAATATTTGTTTTTACTGGTAAACTTTCAGGAGGTTTTCTTCTCACTCGTTCTTTTTCCAACAAAATACTATTTGTCACCCATGTGAAATAAGACTACTTTCTATAAATCATTTTTGCATCAGTGGTGATATCAAAATGTCTAGTGGGAGACAAAGATTTCTTTCTTAGGTACCACATTGCTATAGATGGATTTGAGTTTATCCTAATTTTATTTTCCAAAATTACAACCATGTGGAAACTAAAATGCTTCAGCCACTGAAGGAAAATCACCAATTTTAAACTTTAACAAAAGTGTTTGTTTCAAAAGCATTACCAGAGTAGGTAAAATTGATAGTCCAGATTACCTCCAAAATCCCCTGAAAACCGCCAAAGCGATATTTCTTAATCTAAAAGTCCATATGCGGTTGAAATATTGACTTACTGCGGTAGAGACAGATGTATCAATGAAAGCTGTGAATGTTAATGAACACTAGCATTTAATTGTAATGGGAAAAGGTTTGCAGCCCAATTTTGCTTAGTAACAACAAGTGGATGTGCTATATAAATGTATCATTTCTGGAATTTGTCTACACAACTCTTGTATACTCTAAATGAGATTTCCTGCTAAGTCTCAGATGCTGTCATGAGATGTAACTGCTGAGTTTACTGCGAGCTTATCTAGTTGAAAATTAACTTGTTTAGGATTGAAGTTTTATGATTCTTGTTCCATACAGGCGTGTTCTTTTGTTCACTCCACCAAACATGACTTTAAAGGGCCAAATTTACAACAGTGCCAGTAAGAGCAGAATTTCCCCCTTAATTTTCACCAAGGGTAATTAGATTAATATATTTGGCAGGCTTGATTCAGGAAACTTTTTTTATATAATTTAAATTTTAAAGTTTATTCAATAAATAATTTAAATCATGAGTTTTTGGCACAAATCTGAACGGTAGTCCCAGAATTTAAAGACACTACTACAGAGAAGGAAGTAAGTCTATTTTATAGTGCCCGCTGCCCCCCCAAAAGTCGGTCATTCTTTGCATTGTAAGATTATGTAAATGCAATGTTGGTTATTAAAAGCAATACTTGTGAATAAAAATGCTTTTAAAGACTGCCTTAGCTCAACCTTTTTAGATTACCAAAGGTGAATAAACTATCCTTTCTGTGGTGCATTTTTTTCAACTATTACTTTATTCCAACATTTTTATTTTTAAACTGGATCCTAATCAGTTTCTTGGTTGAAAAGACATGTCCTTATGAATGATGCCATACTTGGCTTCTAACCACTCTTTCAATGTGTCCTGACCGTGCTCAGTGTGGCATGTGCCCCCTTACTGTGTCAAAAACTTTCCTTTAAGAACTGTTGTAAAAGGGGAGGGTTTTTTCCCCTCTATGTTCATTTTACCTGTGTTCTTCCTGTAGGTGAAGCAGCTCTAAGAGGCGAGCCCAGAATGCAGTCTCTTCCAGTATCGTCTGCTCTAGCCAACCATCGAACAGGCCCTCCTCCCATCAGCCCCAACAAGAGAAAGTTCAGCATGGACCAAGGGGATGATGAGCTAGACTGTGAAAACGAACATGTTTCTAAAATGAGTCGAATGTTCAACCCACACCTGTAAGTTTTTCTCTTTCAATGCCTTTGTTTTCTAGCCAAATAGAATTGAATGTCATTACTGGCCCTTTAATTATAATTTTTTTTTTTAAAATTATTCGCATGTTGAAAATTATAATATAAATATACCTTGAATTTAGGGCCAGACTCTTCCTTTGTTCTTCACATCAAGGGAAGGTCTGCATGACGATCAAGAGAATTATGTGACACTGTAGAACTGTTTTTATAGCCTCAGGCAATAGGAATTATGTTGACTGTGTTCATCGTAACATTTATATCTAGGTACAGTTTTTTTTAAATACCCCCTTCTTTTTAACCTGCTCCCTCCACATCCCGCACCCTTAAGCTTTCTACTCTTGGGGAAACAAATACTTCACATTTTTCTAAGGCTATGAGGGCCCAGCTGCTCAGTAGATTCTGCCCCGACAGCTGGACGGGCTGCTGTTGTTGCTGGATGTTATTTATGTGATCATATTCAGACCCTGACAGTGCATTTCACTAGGACATGAAACTATCTCTACAGATAATATATGGAGAAGGGGTGTGTGTGAGAGAGAGTATCATGCAGGTGCCATTTGTGCTGTGTTCTTGTTGTTGTTCCTGGGAATCCTGTTCGGGTCGGCATGAAGGCCAGGCTTAGAGAATTCCTTTCCTGCTTGACTGGAGGAAGTGATCAGAGTATTTCAGCAGTCAGAGGTAGCTTGATAACTGCATACTGTTCCCTGCTGCCTCAGCTGAAATGGCCCTCTGCATTCCTCACATTCCACTCTGCTTTGGACTGTTGTGTTCAGTCACAAGATGCAGACAGAGGTATTTATCCTCAAATAAATCACCATAGTGTTAGTCAGAGGCTGAGCCTGCTGTCTTGGAATTTGTTACAAATCAGGAATCCAGCACCCGAGTAATGCAAAACAGTGAAAGCTCACAAGCGGGAAAGACTTCTGATTTGCAGCATGCCTTTTTTTTTTTCTTTTCTTTTTTTTTAAACTTAACTATTTACAGCCCTTCACTACCTTCCTTGCAAATGAGAGTGCTAGCCTTGGGGAAAAAATACTATGTTTCTGTGGCAATACAAAACATACATGGAGAATTTTTATGACATTTTTGAATTATGATGTTATTTAATGGAAAAAGTGTAATTTTCAGAACGGACATGGTGGAAATATAATAAAACACAGCTCGCAGTTATGTATATTGTGCCACTTTATACAATGCAGGCCATAAAAAAGGTGGAGTTTGAACTGACACATTCACGTGGAGCCTAAATTGGCTTCAAAGCTAAAGTTCTGGAAACCAGAAGGTAAAGTCAGATGCTCCACATAATCCCTTGTCTTAAACCAATTTTAAAGGTGACTGTACTTAGTCTTGTTTTTCTGCATAGCACCTTTGTCCAGCAGACTGATTTTTTTCAGTGGTTTAGTGTAGGAAAGATGTCTCCCCCTGCAATAATAAGGTACTGGTATTGTCTACCCTGTGGTCCCAAGGTGTGAATCAAATCATATATTTTAACAAGATCCTCTAGTTCAGAGGGGCAGAAAAAAAAACTAGCACAGCACACACTGAATGAACCTTCATTCACTTTGTTTTTAATCCTCAATCAAAAAGATTTCTAGCCGATAACATACAATTCTTTGAACCAAATGTCACAAAAGTCAGATATTTCAGATGTCTCTAATAAAAAAAAAAAAATTAACAAACACTCTATGAATTTTGCACTAAATGAGAAAGTTACATTTCTTTAATGATTTCCAGGTTTCCCCTTTCTTTGTCTTTGGTTATGTTTGATATTAAGTTAGCAAAATGAATGCATTATTTAAAACTTTGTAAAAGGCTTACACAAGGTTTTGACTTAAAAAAAAAAAAAATTAAGCATCTGCAGTAAAAACTTGTTTTTGTCACTTTATCATTAAAGACATCATAGTATATTAGGGAAAAGAAGTGTTGTACCGAGCATTATTGGCAGTAACAATTTACTGGCTTGGAGGATCTGGAAAAGCTAATTTGGCAGCATTTCATATAGAAAAACAAATAATTCATGTTTAGCTGCTGTGACTGCCAATATCATGTTATATGGAAACTCTGTCCTTTTGAAGACTAGATGGCAAGATTAATTGTATTAAACCTAGACAAGAAGATAGAGAAGAGGATTATAAAATTTCAATTGTGCTCAGGCGTATTGGAACAAATTTAAAAGAAACAGTTCGTAGTTTTTGGTATTAAGGAAAGTAGTATATATTTTCTGTGCCACAAAAGAGAAGATTATTTCACGGCTTCAATTTGGTGTTTAAATCCATACTTAAAGGACCCCAGACAATGGGTTTGATGCACTCCCAGGCTTCTGCCAGTGGAACCTGGTTTTCAGGCTCCTTGAAGTGACTAGTCTTAAGTTTGTGCAGCTCTGGCCTGGTCATTAATTCAACACCTCCCCGAGGTAGCTGTGCATAGAGCCCATGCTGTAAATTTAAAGCCACTGTCCTATGGCAGAACCCCATGAAGATAGCTGGTACACACACTGACACCTCCTACAAGAAAGAATCCCATTGGATACAGCTGCCACAGATAGTACAAGGGGTGCAAATTACATCCCCTGCAACAACTGCAGACATTTCAACAACAGCAAAAACAATGAGAGTCCTGTAGCACTTTAAAGACTAATTAATTTAATTACCTGCAGAAATTAAATTAATTAGTCTTTAAAGTGCTACAGGACTCTCATTGTTTTTGCTGTATACAGACTAACATGGCTACCCCTCTGGAACTTTTCAACAACAGTGTTTCTTATTCTATCTAGATAACTGTATTTCTGAAGTACTTCAGATGGGCAGTAACTCTTGTCCAATCTTGTGTCTCTGTCGCTTGCTAAAATCATGAAGTAGGCATAGAATCATAGAATCATAAAATATTAGAGTTGGAAGGGACCTCAGGAGGTCATCTAGTCCAACCCCCTGCTCAAAGCAGGACTAACCTCCCAACCAGGGCTTTCTCAAACCTCAGCTTAAAAACCTCTGAGAATGGAGATTCCACCACCTCCCTAGGTAACCTATTCCAGTGCTTCACCACCCTCCTAGTAAAAAACTTTTTCCTAATGTCCAACCTAGACCTCCCGCCCTGCAACTTGAGACCGTTGCTCCTTGTTCTGTCATCTGCCACCACCGAGAACAGCCTAGCCCCATCCTCCCTGGAACCCCCTTTCAGGTAGTTAAAGGCCGCTATCAAATCCCCCCTCATTCTTCTCTTTTACAGACTAAACAAGCCCAGTTCCCTCAAGTCCTGTGCTCCAGCCCCCTAATCATTTTGGTTGCCCTCCGCTGCACTCTCTCCAACTTGTCCACATCCTTTTTGTAGTGGGGGGCCCAAAACTGGACACAATATTCTAAATGCAGCCTCACCAATGCTGAATAGAGGGGAATAATCACTTCCCGTGACCTGCTGGCAATGCCCCTCCTAATGCAGCCCAATATGCCATTAGCCTTCTTGACAACCAGGGCACACTGCTGACTCATATCCAGCTTTTTATCCACCGTTACCCCTAGGTCTCTTTCTGCAGAGCTGCTGCCCAGTTCGTTGGTCCCCAGTCTATAGCTGTGCATGGGATTCTTCCTTCCTAAGTGGAGGACTCTGCACTTATCTTTGTTGAACCTCATTAGATTTCTTTTGGCCCAATCCTCCAGTTTGTTTAGGTCACTCTGTATCCTATCCTTACCTTGCAGGGTATCTACCACTCCCCCCAGCTTAGTGTCGTCCGCAAACTTGCTGAGGGTGCAATCTACCCCATCCTCCAGATCATTAATAAAGATGTTGAACAAAACCGGCCCCAGGACCGACCCCTGGGGAACTCTGCTTGTGACCGGTTGCCAGCTAGACATGGAGCCATTGATCACTACTCGTTGAGCCCTATGCTCTAGCCAGTTCTCTATCCATTTTATAGTCCATTCATCCAACCCATACTTCTTTAACTTGCTGATAAGAATACTGTGAGAGACAGTATCAAAAGCATGTATTCATCTTTGCAATGGAAGCACACCGTGGCAGTAAATGTGATCGTACCTGCAGCAGTGCCATATATATTATCAAAGGTAGAACTTTTGTTAGTAATTTGACTTTAGCTCTAGGTAGGAGTGCTGGTGAATTCCCCATCACACATCATCCGCTGGAATGTATCCATCTGAAAATTTGGGAACTGCAGAAGTAGCTTGACAGAAACTTGAGGATGGCAGTAATTTGGGTTGGAATGGGTCTGGAAATATGTTCTCCCTATTTTGGTGTAACTCCCAATTCACAGTAAATAATACCCCTTACTTTGGTTTTTAATTATTGTATGGCCTATACAGGTATGTTTATTTCATCTACTGCCCTCTGAGATAGAGCGAAGTCAGTCAAAACATCCTGGCAACTCTACTGTGTTCTGTAAAATGTTTTCAGAGGAACTTGATTCTCTGTTGCATGACAAATGAAACATGTCTGGGACCATCCAGCTGAGTATTTAAATTTTAGTACATGGTAGTCCAGAATGAAATGGCTGTCTCTCTTTTTTTTTTAACCTTTGAAATGTACTGGGATGTACTAGGACCATTATCTGCCCTTGCTTTATGATCTGGAATAAATGATATCTTTTGACTTCTCTGTATGAAAAAGCATTAAACTTTGTTTTTCTTGTTTGGCTAAAATTAAGTAGTAGAGGTAAAAGAGGAAAAAATTATTCTCTTCCACCAGTACCTTGCAGCTTTTTCTATGAATCATGACAAGCTTAGAATCTTTTTGTATTTATCTTTCACACTTTCCACTCTTTAACACTCTCTCAATTACTTTACTTCTGAAAGGATTCTTTTAACATATTATGAGTATTACAATCCTTGCTGGATTAAAAGATGCTTTCCACTGTACTTTTTCTAATACATTTAAAGAAGAACCACATTATTTATTTTAAACCTAAAAATGGAAAGTGTCAGCCACTGGTTTCTGATACTAAATCCCTGTGATGTTACAGAAGAGTAGTTAGGAAATTGATTTATGTAGGACCAGCAAGTGCCATACCTTTTTCATGGAGTGACAGGGGATGTGTACCAACCTTCTCTTAATAAATGAAGCTTTTTTATATTATATTTTCTGACAAAATTGGTTTATTGTTATGGTTCCTCTGCTTAATTTTAAATGTATCTGGCTGTTGTGATGCCAAGTGTAACACTAATGAAGTGTTGTACCTTTAAGTAAAGGTCTCAGGCCTGACCTGTGCTGTGTGGGTTTCTTGTTTGTCAGGCTGGAGGCATTTGCTCATTTTCACAGTTCAGCTGAAAACAAAGGCCTCCTTATCCTTGCAGGGAGCTCTTAAGAGCTGACATCAGCCTTTTCCCAGCAGGCATCATTTCTGCCTTAAGAGTCCTTGCAGAGAGCTGGGAAGCCTGATAATTTCTTTTCATGGCATTTTCTTTGCCAACTAAAAAATCAAATGAGCAAATGTCAAGGGCACCAAGAGCTAAAGGGATTGAAAAAAGTGACACTGGTCATATTTTTTACTTCTCTGCTTTTTACTAGGAACTTGCATAACTCTTCTCTGTATTTGCAGCAAGAGGATGGCTGTGGTTGTCATTATACAGTGGGTAAAATCATTGCAGTGTGATTGTTAAAATGTTTTCCATATTAGCAAATTGTAGAGTCAAATTGGTATATTTTGTGGTAAAATGAAGGTGTTAATTGATGATCTTGGTATCCTTGGAAGGGTCATCTAGATTTTGTTTTACTGGTAAAGTTGTTCATGTCTTTCCAATATATTTTAAGATGTTATTTTCTCTCTGCCTGTAGGTTACTCCAGATTGAAATGTAATCTTTTTATTTTGGGACTTAACCACGATAAATACGTATAAATATTAAACAGTTCCTCCTCTTAGTCACAGTTCACTCAGATTTGCAGTATTAGGATTGCTGTGGAAATGAACTTGCATATGAAAATGTCATAGTCCTATTGCAGCTGTCCAGCACAATTTTGAAAATTCGTTTTCTCTAACATAAGAATTGGCTTATCACAATAAGACAAAGCTCGGGTCTTCACACTTATACTCTGCACATAAAAATACTTTCTATAATGCGAAGTTTGAGACCAAATCCATTAAAGCAAGAAACTTCAGAGTGCAGGCTGCCACTCTGTTGTTATATTGAAGAATTGTGTCATATATGGGTCATATAGCTAGGCTGGATTCCTGCACTGCAGTTTTCAAGGTCTCATTGGACATTATAGATTTCTTATTATGGCAATCCTATGCATTTTCTGTTCTTTGTAGAGCCTGCAGTGGAAATGACATTGGTTTGCATATTTGTCTCCCTTTTCAGAACTGTTCTCAAAGCAAACTGGATTGAAGATATCCTGATTTGCCCAGCCTAGTTATCTGGCAGTAGCTCAAAGCAAGGAATTCAAGTGAGATTCTGAATTTCACAGGGCAGTGGGTTCTGGATCAGAGATGGAGTAACCATGCTTTCCTTCTAATGGAGTGAAGTACCTAATGTTGCTCTCTAGCAATCCCTATACTTTGCAGAAAAGAAGCATTGATGGGCTCCACAGAGAATCATGTCTGTTGTCTTTTTGGTAAAGATTAGATTGTAGCTCCCAAGAGACCTTATGGAAAGAGTAAAAAAGTATTACAAATGGGGAAAGGGAGGCATGGGGAGTCAGTCATATCCCTAATTTTGAACTCTGGCTTTTAGTTTCATATATTTTGGTTTGTGCCTCATGCAGTGTTTAAAAATATTTTTAGATAATTATTTTAGTGTGATTAACCAGAAGTTTAAAAAAAAAAAAAAAAAAATCCAGAGCCCCCAGAATTTCCTTTCCACTGCTGGGGTGCTTTTTGAAGTGTCTCAGGACCCAACTCAGCATTTTCAGTGGGATCCTCACAGATCTAAAATTCTCCAGAATCTCAGTGGAACTGTTACAGCATAGATCTTATTGATTAGAACTGGTTTATTCTTTTAAAGAGACACCAGTGCATTCAAAAGACTAAATGGCAGGAACAGAGCGATATGAAACCTAACGTGCTTCCCCTCACCTCACTTGTGCTGAATGATGAACAGAAAACTCATAAACCAGATTTATTTTTCATAACTACGGATATGCAAATTAATCTTTTATGATTAAATAACAGTTCCAACTTAACTGTATATTGTTCACTCTTATGCTAATAAGACCCAGCATGTGGTCGATCATTAATCTAATTACTATGAGAACCTCACAGAAGCCCAGGAAGGCATTTAAGAACATGCTTAAGTCCACCTGTATTTAGGAAATCAATCAAACGCATGCTTTAGTGCTTCCTGAGCAGGATGATTTTGGTCCACTTTCTGTCATGATTCCAAATCCTAATAGAGCATGAGACCTGATCCTTTTAAACCTTGACTGTGTCCCACAAGTCTTTACTCACTGATACTGTAGGCGATGATTAGTCAGTTTTAGTCTGTTCACTTGTAAGCGGAATGGTTTTGTTAACCAACTCCATAGGTTGACTTTTATCTGGTCATACTTTCCACTTCTGGGGTGCCTGCCACGGGAAGAGCACAAAACATTGTAAAGCCATTAGTGGCTTTTTCCCATGACCACTTTGAGAAGTAGGGGAGTAGTATTCGCGTGGTATAGATGTGCAAACCCAGATATAAAAAAATAGTTGACTTGCTCATGGTCACAAGGACGTCTGTGGCAGAGTTGGGAATAGAACTCCGGTCTGCTGGCTCCTAGGGTTGGGCCTTACCCAGAAGACCATTCTTCTTCTATAAGGGAGAAGTTTTACATTGGAGAAGTTATCCTGTATCTACATTATGGTGAATTTTAGAGCTGCCAATACATGCCAGAGCCTGAGATCTAACCAAGAGACAAGGACAGAGTCAGTACACATCCAAAAACATACTCTAGATGTATATTCTAAGCATATGAAAACACAAAGGTTTTACATATTTGTTTCTCTTATTTTCATTTGACCATTTTCCCAGATGTTTCCTGCAGTTTGACAGATGTACCATTTACTAGAAGGTTGCACTCTTGAGAATTAGAATGTTATGGACACGGTTGCTATAGACAATGACTCTGCAAGGGCAGGATTTGGAATAAAAACTTACATTAACTTCTGGTTGAATAAGTAAATTTTTCTCCCCGGACTAAAAATGCTGGACTGGACAATCTCCTTTCATTTTCTCTCATACTGTAATCTGCTACAGAAACATGCTAACTGGCTTTAACTCATTCCTTCCAAATTACTGAGTGCTGAGTTCCAACAAATGGTATTATTTCTTAGTGCTGAAAGGTGAAAAGTGTTGCTTTGGCTGTTCCTAAGAGTCCATGACCCATCTTTACAATTCCGATAACCACTTTCAATGATTATTTCCCCCTTCCCCCCCATCCCTTTGGTATCTAATCTGAAACTGGATACTCAGAAATTGAGAGAGGAAAATCAACATATACACACAGGGCAATTTAATCTACTATTTCTAGAACCACTAGTTTTATTTTTGATGTTTCCAAAGAACATTAACTTTGGGAGGAAAGTTGAATTTTTTCTTTAAACATGTCTTATCTGGCCACCCTTTAGAAACTGAGCGTCAGCTTCCTGTATAATAATGCCGTGAAGTCTGCTGCTTTGTTTCTTCAGAAGTCAGGAGGGTTCCTGCAGTGAACTTCACTAACGAACTTCCTATCCTTTGTATTCATTTCTACATTTTTTTTTAAAAAGAAGTTTAAACAAACCTAATTCCTAGTAATAACAAAAACATACTGTGTCTTTATCTATGAAGCACATTTGTGCCGATGCATTTAATAATTCTGCAAGAGCTCACTTATAAATAAATCCTCTAGTAATGTGTTAAACTTTCCCAAGAACTGCGTAGGGAATGTTTTATTTTCAGTGTGTGGGCAGACCCATGTACCTCTACACAGCTTTCCTGGTAGGACTCTTATTCTGACAAGGCTTCTGCCTGCCCAGCTTTTTGTGCAGGAGACTGCTGCCAATTTTGTGAGGCCCAAGGCTTTCTTGTGGGAGGACGCTGGGCTGTCTTTATGCTCTTTGGCAATGATTAAAGTGAGGTTAGTACCAAAAAACCCTTTCATTTTATTCCCTGATCTTTGCTTTTTCAAACCAGATGGCAACCCCATATTTTCAGCTGTACTTAATTTAAGCTATGAGGCAGCAAGTGCTTTGCCGAGGTAGAGAGTCGATTTAGTTTCTCAGGAGGGCCAGAAGTGACTTCCTTCCCAACTGCACATCAGATCCATACTGCTAACACTGTAGTTTGCTTTACAGAAAGGCCACAACAATAACTGTAGCATTCAGTTGTTGATAACCAGCCCAGCTGGTGTTATAAGGGTTAATGTAAACAGAGGCCATTGTTTAATTAATTAATTGGAAGTAACAGTAACAGGTGAAGCCTGACATGTTAGTGCCACACATGGGATTATCATGACAGGCTACAGGCAGAATTGTGTGTATATCTTAAACAGGTTGCTGATTTAAGAGTACCTTGTGCTTTTTCTTTGAGTCCTTTCTTTGCCAGGATTTCCTCCAAAAGGGGTGGGTATGTTTTCAGTTTAGTATCCCCATTAACCGCTTCCTATGTAACCTCTGCAATAAGTGATGTTCCCGAATTACTGATCGCGTGTACTGTTAACTGTCAAACCTATTTACCCCCCCCCCCTCCCATCCAGGATACCACAGATTATCCTTTCATTGTACTCCCTGACTCCTAACCAATCTCTGTACCCGCTGATAATCTGTACATTATGCCTGGATGCCCAGAAACTCTTCCATTTAAGCTCTGTACCTGACCATTTTTTAAAACATTAT
The DNA here is from genome assembly GCF_026122565.2 of Emydura macquarii macquarii. Classification (NCBI taxonomy): domain Eukaryota; kingdom Metazoa; phylum Chordata; order Testudines; family Chelidae; genus Emydura; species Emydura macquarii. The sequence goes on along the minus strand of NW_027131105.1, from coordinate 444,005 downwards.
CTTTAATAAAATCTATCCTTTAAAGAAAATTTACAAGGGAAATAAAAAGACTTTGCAGCAATTGAAGTCTACAGGTTCTGACCTCAATTATTTGACCACTTCTGTCAATGGAAGTTTTGCTTGAATCCTCTGTTCTTTGTAGTTGCCACAGTGTAGAATAATTTAGAGAGATACCAGATCCTTAGTATTTGATAGAAATTGAACTGTCCTTTATATTTCCGACTTAACAACTATACTGTAAGGGAACTCTGTAACTCAGAGGCCTCTCCAAGACCTCTCATTCCCTCATGTAAATTATAGTTTCTAAAATGCAGTAGACACCAATATATGCATAGGAAGCTTGCATGCCTGCATACCAAATTTGCTGCTTATACCTGCGTGCCTGTATGTTCAGGAATTGGATTTCGTTTGCCCATTTTATCAGCTATTGAGTAGCTGAGTTTCCTTGCATTGGTTTGGGAGTTGAGTGCAGAATACCTGTGATAAATAATGGGATATGTGGAATTAATTCTGTGTACCTTGATAAAACCTTTTCCCAAACTGTCTGGGGAAAGTCTCAGAATGAGAAGAGAGAACACACATTAATTATTGCTTCATGTATTCTTTAATGTGGCACAGTTGTACAGTTACTGTTGATAATTGAGGAGTCAAATATTAAGGTGAAGTTAAAGTTAATTCATGTGTTTCTGCCAAAATCCTGCCCTTAGAGTCGTTGTCTATAGAAACTGTCCATAGCCTGTATGAAGTGTAAGCTGCATGTGCACAACTTATTTCTTGTTTGTTTTACTAAGTACTGATAAGGGCATGAAGCTTCCTGAATCATATTGTCACAGGCTTCCAGTCAAAAACATTTTCAGAATTCATATAAAATTTTATTCAAAGTTAAAAACCAAGCAATGAAAATAAATTGATTGCTTAATAAACACGTTTTGGTTTTGCTTGAGATCTGCTACTCTGACCAAGAAGCTTATGAAACTCAGAGGTTTCTCTATTAAGACGTTTGTTCTGGGGTTGAGACATCCTTTGGTACTAGGCCATGCGAGCGCTAAATACAGAATACTCTATCCTAGGCCAGTGTGGCTACTGCAGATTTGAGTATGGTGACCAATTTGCTTTTTCTTTTTCAATGTTTACTTACAGCATTGCTGTAGAGTGTCTTGAAAAATCCAGACAAAGCCTTTTTATATTACTGAATGATTCCATAGTCCTTCAGTAATTCAGTTTTTCACCTGCAGTCACATATAGCCTAGTATATGGGGTAAAAAAAAATCTCTTTCCTCCATGTTTGGGTCTGTATCAGTGTGACTCATATAGTTTTTCAATTCCTAGTTTTGGAGTAAATATGTGGTCTTAAATGTTGAACAGATTTTATCACATTTTAGTAAAAAGTTTATTCTTTATTTTATGAGATTGCCTGTGAGAAAGCTCATATACTACAAAATCAGTTGATTTAAAAATATTCTTTTAGGACTATCTTTTAACTCTCTGTCCATAAGGTATGCATATTTTCTGAGCTGTCTCTTGTTCACACAAACTACTCACACATCTGGTGGATAGAGATTATACCTGCTAAGAACTGGATGGTTCAGAGCTATTTTTCTCTGCTGTAAGAACTGTCAGTTTAGGTAGAGCTAAGAACAGTATGATCTACTTCCACTAAATTTTGCAGTTATCAAATATAGTACTGCAAAGCCCGTTTAGTGGCCATGGTTTCATACACCTGCTTTCCTATTCATGATCAAGATTTGTTTAATAAATTTGCCAAGTCCAGTATATTGTTACCTTTTGACCTTCCATAATATCTGCTTCCAGATGAATGGGACAAAAAAAAGCTTAGTCCCTCAGTCTTTTACTTGCTTAAGGACAGAATAAACTCAGATAGACTTTAAAGGACATTATGCCTGCTAAGGAACTGGGCCTATAAACTGATAAGAGCAAGCTCACTATTTTGGTGCATTACATTGTTATAAGTAGTTGTGTGAGGTTTGACAATGACTTGTTAGAGAAGTTTTAGATCAGAGTAGTGTAACTAACGAAATATTGAGAGAAATAATCACTGTTTTTGTTTTCCGTTAACAGCATTGTACAGAATTCCACTCTTCAGCTTCTTCAGCACCAGTTTACTACACCAGGTTTCTCAGAGCCTCTAGAACAGATTAACATACCTCCTATTTTGGCAATGTTGAGCTCAAACTCACGTAGCTAATTTTACTGCAATCAGCCATAGCACTGCTATGTGTATTTTCTGCGTAAACTTGCTTCCTTGGATTGTCCAACAGTTTTCTCTGTGTGATCATAAACTGTTTTACAGTCATTCCTAGTGACGTGGCGTAAAATGTCTGTTGCATGAGCCAAGTGTAAGACTTCAAAAGAATTTTAACATGGCTAAATTATGCAAGACTGCCCATGACCCAGCACATGAATGGTAGAATGGGAGAGGAAATGCCTGCAGAAGGTGTTTTTGAGGCTTTGCATTTGTATACAGATTAATCATTTTACAGCTGACCCTGAGGAACTCTCCAGTACCCCTCCAATTTTCTAACTGCTTTTTTGCTTTTCATCGCTCTTCCGGTGTACCACTTACTCAATCACATTTTCTTCCCTTGTAGACTTCATGTTATAACTAGAAATTTCAGGCAAAACTTCACCCCCATCCTCCTTTATAATACTTTGCCCTTCTATAGGTCATTCTTGCTAGGTCATCCAAAGCACCTTATAGACATTAATTCATTAAACCTCATCGAATACCTAGCATGCAGGTATAATTTTATACATTGGGAGACTGAGACACAGAGACAAATATCAAAATCTATCCAAGGCCTGAAACTATATTCTCTTGCAAACTCTTCTGCTACCTTTTGAACAAGTAGACTGAGAGTGTCTTTTGATTCTCTCCTGTCAAGATAGACTTTTTAACTGCAGTTACTTTAGCAAACCTGGCAGCACCCATCATTTCTGAAGCTCTTTCCAGATAAATTAATTCTGGCATCATTTCATAATGTTATGGTGTGTGGATATGTGTGTCTCCGAGAGAATCTCTAGCCACACTCTAAAAGAATCAACAGAAAGCAAAATAATTTATCAACTAGTGAGACATAGTGCTTGACTTATTGTGTGTGGGAATGTCAGGAAATGTAGCAAAGCATCCACATCAATCTCTTAGTCTAGAGGACTTACTGAAGATGATTGGCCCAAGAGAAACAATATTTCCTATGAAGAAATTAGAGCTGGGATCTAAGATGATGTCCACTGATTTATTGTGCCTTATATTTATATTTCAGCTTCTGTGCATTCTGCACTTGCCCACTGTGTACTTACATACAGTCTTTATGAATAGTCAGTCATCACAAATGGGTAGCTCTTCATTCTTCCTGAAAGTGTTTTCTTAGGGCATAGACTGTCACCATTTGGAAATCTCTGTACTTCGTTTGACAACTCACTGTTAATCTGTTATATTTTTGCTGTGAAATTATTCTCCAAGGGAAATTAGGTTTGCATCTAAGTATCCAATCTGAGATCATAAAGCCAAACAGCTAATGAGCTGTTTGTTTCAATGAATAGATGAGAATAACCTGAAATTGCCACTGCATTACAGGATGTCTAAGTAATATAAAAACACATTTACAGAAAACACATTTACTTCTCAGTATTTTTACATTGTGCGCACGCACGCACACACACGCACTGTTCACTAAAATGGCTACTGACATCCAGTGGCAACAACACAGGAAAAGTGTATTAAGTACAAGTAATAGAGGGCAGAAACTATAAAATTCTGATTCAGCAAAAAGAACACACCCATCTTCCACAAACTTTCATTAATCCTTACCTCCAGCCTCATCTTTTTGCATTCCATCTTTTTTTTTTGGCTCAGTTCACTAATGTAATGGTCAAATCTCCAAAGTGAATTTGATATTCAAGATAGGAAAAATCGGATTGTCTGGCAGTCTCTGATAATCAAAGTTCTAGACTGGAAAAGTGAAGTTTAAATATTGACTGCTGGACAAGCTTCTGGCTACCATCTAAAAATCCTAGGTGCCTTTTATTGAGTGGTGTTTCCAGCCTGAGGCTGCAAATGGAAACAGGCCACCTGCCTCTTTCCTTATAATTGGTATTGACGTGGAGAAGAAATGGAAGATTTGCTGGCCACAGTTAAAGTCCATCTTTGTAACCATTTGAGCCACAAACTGCACTTCTGGGAGAGTGCATGAGTATAAACTCACGCTCCGAAAATGTGGCAAGTGGCACAACTGCCACAGTGGTGCTACAAGGAAACTTGTTGTGGAAGATCAGTAGTTAGTTTTGGGCTGGATGCATTGGCCAGTACAGAACAGGATTTGTAAATTCAGTTAAATCAGCAGATTTTCCGTAAGGGAAGATTATATAACAAAAATTACATTGTTCATTTTATTTTGTTAGTGAACAATCTATGCCCTTCTCCGAAAACCAGTCTGAAGTTTAGAGTCTGTGTGGTAGTGATCCTCACAAAAATAACAAATTTCTAGACTGCTGTAAATTGCCTACTTTTAAGGCTTTATACGGTTGGCAACTAAGCGGTGAAATGAAATAACGGAAGAACAAATATATTTAAAATTAAGGGGGGGGAAATCTCTACAGCATGATGTGGGGAAGTAGACTTGGCTGTATTTTTATATTGAGATACAAAGAATGTTTGTTTACATTAACTGATTGTATTCGTACTTCTGATAATTAGGTTGGCATTTAAAGTGCAATTTATCTAGAGTTTTTTAAACTAAAGGCTCTTAATTAGTGAGGAACACTTACACTTTTTTTCAGTTTTATTCTTTAGTGAAATGGTACTGAGGTGCTCCTTTCCTCACGTAGCAATGCTTTAGGTGAAGTATGTAAATAGGTACATTTTGCAGGAGGTGAGGAGAATACAAGCTACATTAATAACACTGTGGAAAGATATTTTCTACCAGTTGATCAGAATTCCTTAAATAGCTTTTAACAGAAGCAGTTGTCTTCTTTCAACCATCAAAATTTTTGAGTGCAGTAGTAACCATTAAAATGTCAACATTTGTGCAGCATTACTTCAGTTACAATAGCTTCTCTTTTCTAACTGTGATAATATCATGTGACAGTTCTATCGTAATTGCTGGTAAATCCTGAATCTTTAATGGAAATCCCTGTATGTTAGCAATATGACTATCAAAGATAGATGTTGAAACTTCCTGTCAAAACATTAAAATAAGGCTTGAGTCTTGTGTCAAGTTGTACTTAATTTACTTTTAGCCATAGAATGCATAGTGTGTGTGTAAGGAAAAACATCTTGGACAGTAAATTAAAAAGCAGTGTAAGTGGAAACTTGTTCTTTCTGCATGTGCCATATACTTTTATAGTACAACCATTTCAAGAAAGAACTTTTTCTGCCAAAGGGATTCTGGGACATTTGTGATTTCTCCACTTGAAGATACAGTAACATTTTGGCATCTATTCCTTAAGAAACTGCATGCTGGAAGTCAGTGCAAGCAAAGCTGTCCCCTTCGCTAGGCCTCTCTTTTCCCTTTTCCTTAAACAGTTGGCAGAGTTAGTCTGTTCCTCTAGGATGGGTGTGAATATACCACTGTTCTGTGCCAGTACACAGAGCAGCAGCGTGTAAAGGTTGTAGAATTCAAAAACCATTGAAAACAATGTGGGATAACTACCTTTAAATTGCTGAACATACAGGATTGAAACATTACTTTCAATTAACAAACATTATTTAGAAACAAATTGAAGCAGACTTTCATCTAACAGTCAGGATGTGTGTGGTTTTGGTATGACATCCATCTAAGCACATGATGCATGGTAAGCACTGGAGCCTTGGTTATGATTCACTGGGGAGAAACATGGAAACAATGTCTGTTTTTAAGCACTGGGAAAAAGGACTGAAGTTTGAGCAGTGTATAATTTTAGTAAAATTATACCAATAGGTAGCTAGAAGGTTTTAGGGCTGAGGGTGCTAACAACCATCCTGTCACTGAAATTTACAGACACAGGGCCAGATCCTCAGCTTGGCTAAATCAGAGTTGCTCCATTGCAGTCAATGGAGCTATACTGATACTAGCTGAGGATTTGGCCTATAATGATATTTTAAGGGGTGGAGAGGCTGGGAGACAGTGAGGGATTGTGTGTTTGGTCAATTAAATAGTGTCATTCATAGACTATGTATTACAAATATTTAGCTTTCAAAGGTAACTAGCAATTATCCTGAATATTTTTCTGGCTTAATATTTGACCTATAAAGATGCATATCCTTACTGTTCAAGAAGCCTGGATATACAGAACTACTTCATTTTGGTGAAATACAATTATCTTGAGACATGGAAACAATTTTGATTCCCTTTGAGTCCCTTTGGCCAGAGCATAAAGTATCTAAACAAGAATAGAGCAGTTTTCCAAAACATAATTTAAACGGGAGTAAAAAAAAAAAAATCAAAAGAAATAAATACAAAATTCACTGAATACTGTTTTCATGTAAGTTATTAAAATAATTGTTTTCATACTATTACTGTAAACATTGCTTGTAAACAACCGAACAACTGTTTCCTGTTTAAGATGCTTCTGCCCGTGATACTAAACTTTATAAATTAACTGAAATTCAAGCTTTCCAAATTTTGAAACAAGTTTACCAGTAATGAGTGACAGCAAGTCCCTGTTTTCTTTCTAGTCTCATAACAGTGTTTTTAGTTCCACATATACATTGTCGTGCAATATTTTCAAAATATATATTTTTAAAATGAGATAATAGCAGTGTGAAGGAGTTTGATGCATACCCTGGATTAATAATATTCAGATCAAGTGTATGGACAGTCATCATAGCAATAGAATGTAATAGACCTCTATGGTTCGATAGGGTTTTTTGAGTGTTTTTTTGCCATGGGTTTAATTTAAGATTGTTAGAACTTAATGCTAATCAAGATCTGAAGAAATCTGGGTGTGTGAAGAACTGGAACTGTGTAGTGACTAACCTTAAACAGGTGATTAGAGGCATGGAAACAATATTTCCAAAGACTGTTAAGCAAGAGAGTTGTGAGTGCAAGCATCAGAGACAATTTTGGGGTATTGATCTCTGTGGAGGAGGTATAAGAAACACTGAGTAAGATGAAGAATGGTAAGGCAGCTGATAAAGACAAGAGAACTGTTAAGATCAAGCAGTTGATGATATAAGAATGAAGCAGTTTCATAGATTACTGTGTGTTTGCTGGGAGCAAGCTAGAACATCAGATGACTGGAAAATGGGAATTATTTGCCTTTTTTTTAAGGCAAAGGGTGGCAAATGATCCAAACACACATCATTGTGTTAAATCAGCCTCTTAAAGTCCTTGAGAGAGTTTTGGAGGCAAGGTTGAGGTGCAAGGAGGAGGATAATATAAGAGGAGTAATGTAGCTTTAAGAAGTGAAGGAGTACTAATATTTGCCATGAGACAGATGTTTGAAAGAATGATAAATGGAAGGCATAACTACGAATGTTGCATTTATTGATCTTGAAAAAGCATTTTACTTGGTTCCATTGGAGCTGGTGTTTGGAGTATTGAGATGAATGGGAGGGGACTGCAAGAAGTAGAAATGATTGAGGAGCTGTATCCAGAGTAAAGTGTTAGTGATAGATACCAATACTTGGAATTTCAGAAAGTTTTGAGGTGACAGTGACATTGAGACAAGGCAGTGTGCTCAGTTAACTTCTCTTCATCCTACTTATGGAGTTAATTGTAGGAGAACTGAGCCTGTGGGGAGACAGAGAAAACAAATATATGCTAACAATCCGTCCCTGTTGGCTGACAGAAAAGAGGGATCGGTAAATATGATATCAAAATGGGCATCTGTGTTTTTAAAGATGATAGTTTGAAGGTGGACACTGAAGGTGAAAACTGGAGTTATGCAAGTAGGGAACGTGGTGGAAAACCTGTTGATTGAAGTTTCAAGAAAGAAGCTGAATCTGAAAAAAAGAATGTGTGCTTGGGAAGTGCTCATCGGAGTGTCATCGGAGAGATCTGGAGAATTGAAACTGCATGAGTGGCAATGAAAAAGGTGGCAGGAATACTTGTTGGACTGGCAATTAAGTAACAAACTGAAAGGAAAAGTGTATGCTGCGTGCATTTATCCCTGCCTGCTGTATGGTTTGGAAACAGTGGGTCTTAAAATGGAAGAAAAGCAGATTCAGGTTGTAGAAAATAAAATACTGAGGAGAATGGCAGACAAGTGGAGGGTAGACAGAGTGCACATGGAAGAAATTAGGGGAAAGATGAACTCGGGATTCTCAGTGATAGGCAAGCACATGTTTGAGATGGGCTGGATATGTGATATGGATGGAAGGAGAAAGAAAACAGAAAGAAAGGTCACGGAAGACCAAGGATATGATGGAAAGACTTTGTCAAGAGAAATCTGAGGAGAAATGGACTGGAACTCTGAGACCTATGAACCCATACCATGGACCAGAAGGAGTGGCGAAGAATCATGGGTACCACTTATCCTGGGGAAGGGGGAAGGGTTCAGAAGAGAAGTGAAGAATTTAATGTTAATCTTAATCCTGAGAGTACTGAAATATAAATATACTCTAGTCTGAATAGTGCTCTCATGTTACTAGTTTGTGTGGTACTGTAAAGTTCTGTGCTGGGCTCAAATAAAAACAGTGAATTTCCTCTGTAAAACTAGAAGTAACAAATATTTCCCATTGTCGGTACTGGATAGATTTTCATGTGAATTACTGAAGAAAAGGATTTTGAAATACAATGGACTGAAAGGGGATCATCCTCACAATGGGAGAAGGAGTTGTGGGCCCACGGAGGGGGCCGAGGTATGGCCTCCCTCTCACTGTCTGGAGATTCCATTAATCTCAGGCCTGGTCTCTGTGCTGCTTCTTGCTCCTCATGCTCCGTGAGCCCTCTTCCCCTATAAATCCTCTCTGGTAGCAAGGTTCATTCTGGAGCCATGTTACAAATTTCTCACCATGTACGGCTGTGCATTACCTTCCTTCCCAAGAGGGGTGGAAGGAATGGAGCAGGTGCAGATGTTTAAAGGAGCAGCATTTAATTCCCACAGGAATTTCCTATGGAAATTGTGAAGGGTTGTTATCCATATATAGCAGATTTTCCCCATTCCATCCCCCCTTCCCTGATTCTCCCCCAAGCCTGTGGGGGTCTATGTCCTCATCATAGGGAAGGTGGGATAATGCCACCTTGGTTTTGCTCCCTTTCCTCACAGATTGGAGTGGAATTTCCCCTACTTACTTACCTTCCAAGCCTGCAGCCAAGGGCTCACGACCTCTCGCCCAGTTTTTCTGTTGGAATCATGTTTTCAAAGCTCTACACTGATATAAAGGTCTCTATAAACTTAGACAGGAAATTATATACATTAAGTGTGATTGCATGCATTATACAAAATAAATAGAAATATAGATGCTGTTTGAGTCGCATGTAAATATATGGAAAAACTTGACATTTTTGAGAGTTCCCTATAACTAGTCTAGCTTTGCCATTTTTGATGAGCAAATGCAACATTCTGTCATTGAAATCCCAGCTGTTGGGCAAACCTGTGAATCTACAGTTCCATTTTCACAGCAGAAACAGCTCTTTGTGGTGAAGAGACTTCTGTCTTTTGACAGTTGATGTGTCTTTATTACACAGAAAAGTAAAATTTGAGGGATAATGTTTTATTCTCTTCAGCCAGTGAAAATCTGAATTTATCAGCAGGAAGAATTTGGTTTTGTACCAAGCAATGCTAATACTTTAAACTGTACTAGCCTGTATAGGCTTTACTTGTGATCATACACCCAAGTGTAACCTCTCTGGTTTGCAGTTGTCAATGGTTGTGTGTTGCAGCAGAAAAAATAATCCACCTCTGTTGGCTTTGATCACTAGAAATTTTCCCTAAATTTGAAAATAATGTGGGGCCAAATTCTGCTTATCTTGCTCACCTGAGCAATTTCACTGCCTTAAATATGTTCTTGTGGTTCAAAGGGACTGTTTTCTGTAAGGCAATTAGAGCGTAGCTCATAATTTGTATGTAGATTTACACTCTTTTCTGCCCAGGTATAACTCATTTAGCTGATTTCTTGAACAAAAAACCTCCCTAAATGGAGACTTTCTGTAAGGTTCTGTGTTTACGCTTTTAAGAGGTAATGAAAGATTATAGCTTGTTTTGTGTTCATTCAATGGCCATTTTCAGTGCTGTATTTTAAGAGCAGTTTATTGTACTTGTTTAATCTCTCACTCACACAAGTCATTAGCTCAGTATAATGCAATCCAAAACTTTTCTTCAGAATACTGATATTGCAGACTTTTGTCTTGTGAATTGAAATGTTACTTGGCTGGCAAAGCCATAGAGCAAAGCACAAACCCGTAAGAATACATTTCTCAGTGTGCTGTGTGTACTGCTTTCTGTGGCGAGATCTCTTAAATGTCTGGTTATAAGGGCAGGCACGGGAATTCAGTTTTTTCCTAGATGAACTAAAGCATCATTTATGAAACCAAGGCTATGTCTACACTGCAGCGATAATTCGAATGAGCTTAATTTGACTTTCAGAAATCGATTTATAGAAATCGCAGCAGACTGTCCACACTACGGTGTTTGTGCTGGTTTCTTGTGTCCACACTGGCCAGCCTTAATTCGAATTACAAAGCAGTGCAATGTGGGTAGCTATCCCACAGTGCTATCCCACGGTGGCTGTTTGGAAGAGTGTCTTCGTCCCAGGATGCAACGCTACTCCCCCCTTCCCCCCCCAAAGAAACAGGAAAAGGATTTTTGTGCTGTTTTTTTACTCCTCCCGATCACCATTGCTGCAGAGACATGGAGACAGCTGAACTCTGCGCTGTAATTCTGATTGTGACAAATACAACGCGGCTTATCATGGAGTACTTTAGAAATAGAGCAAAAAGGTGAAGCAGGTACCACACCTATGCCACCGTCGCTGCCCTGCTACAGGCAATAGATAGAACAATTCCCAATTGCTGCAGGCTGTAACGTTTCATCTGCAATCCGTGGACCGCAGGTTCTGGTGCAGGGAAACAAGCACAGACTGGTGGGACCGCATCGTTATGCAGCTGTGGGATGATGATCAGTGGCTGCAAAACTTTCATATGCAAAAGGGAACTTTCCTTGGACTGTGCTCGGAGCTGGCACCATCCCTGAATTGCATGAACACTTGCTTGAGACCAGTTTTGACGGTGGAGAAGAGAGTCGCCATCGCTTTCTGGAAGCTGGCAACCCCCAACTGTTACGGCTCGGTTGGGAATCAATTTGGAGTTAGTAAATCTACAGTGGGAGCTGCCGTGATTCAAGTGTGCAGTGCCATTAATAGACTTCTGCTACGAAGGCTAGTGACTTTGGGAAGTATGCAGGACATAGTGGAGGGGTTTGCCACGATGGGCTTCCCAAACTGCAGGGGGGCCATTGATGGGATGCACATCCTTATCTTAGCGCCTGCACACCTAGCGACCGAGTACATAAACCGCAAGGGGTACTTTTCCATGGTCCTGCAGGGGCTTGTGGATCACAGGGGTTGTTTCACAGACATCAGTGTGGGGTGGTCTGGGAAGGTGCATGATGCTCGTGTATTTCGTAACTCAGGGGTTTTCTGTAAGATGCAGGCGGGCACTTTCTCCCGACCAAAAAATTCACATCAGGGGTGTGGAAATGCCCATAGTGATCCTGGGGGATCTTGCTTATCCCTTGCTCCCTTGGCTAATGAAGCCCTACACTGGCCACCTTGACAGTGACAAGGAGTGTTTTCATAAGAGGTTAAGCAGTTGCAGAATGGTTGTAGAATGTGCCTTTGGGAGTTTAAAGGGTAGATGGAGGAGTCTCCTCACTAGGCTGGACATGAGTGAGAAGTACCTCCCTTCTGTGATATCTGCTTGCTGTGTTCTTCATAATGTGTGTGAAGCAAAGGGGGAAAGGTTCCCCCAGGGTTGGGCTGTGGAGGCAGAAAGATTGGCCGCCAATTATGAGCAGCCAGATGCCAGCACTATGCGGAAAGCTAACCACGGAGCACTTTGCATTAGGGAAGCTTTGAAAACCAGGTTCTGCAATGAGATGCAGGACTGATTTCTGTTCAAGTATGTTGTTTGCCTTTGATGTCCCCCACCCCAATCCCCCTTTGATATCTGTGTCCAACAAATCCCTCCTGAACAAGGTAATATTTAATTAAAAAACGTTTTTGAATACTGCAAAACTTTACATTCCAGTCATTGGGAAATGGGGGGGGGGGGAGAGGGTTCACACTGTCTCCAGGAGTAGGGTGGTAGCTTGCTGGGGTGGGGGAGAGCACGGGTTGCATCCTAGACAATCTTCTGGACAATTCTGTGTCTACAGAATGAAAGAAAAATAACAGGGAACACATAGTTAGCATAGTGGATACAGTGATACAAATGTAAGTATTTAAAAAAGGAGTCAATGAAACAATGTAGCCACAAGTAGCATAGTGAATTAAGTGTCCAAATGTTACAATTTAAATAAGTAGCCAATGAAACAATGTATCTATCAAACGATTTCCTCTTGTATTTCAAACCCCTACCGAGATCAGCTGTGGGCGGGTTGTTGTGTGTGTGTGTGGAGGGGGGGGGGGGGGGATTAAGGCTCGGATTTCAAATCCGTACGGAGACCAACTGAGGACAGCGTGGTGGTGTGGGGGAACAATGCTTAAAACGCAGGAAGCCATGATGCTGGCTTCCTTGATTGCAGAGAAAAATCCTACCGTGGAGGGATGAACAAGGCAGTCCTCCACTGAAAAGTTTTTCCAGCCGAGGGAGGGATAACAGATTACATACATTAAATTTCCCATGTTATAACAAGTGATGAGAAACGCTACGTTTATCAACACATAAAATAACTGCCTGTACTGGGTGCTAACCCAGGTCTCAATGAAATGGCTGAGATCCCCCTCATGCCCCCCCCCCCCCCGCACAATGTACAAGGACAGAAATGCTAATAAGAATGAAAACTCACCAGATGTGCCTTCCACGGGATCATTTGTGCTGTCCTGTGTGCTGGTGGACTGCTCGGGGGTCAAGAATAACTCCTGTGTTTCTTGGTTTTTTGAGGCCTCTGTCTTGCAAATGTCATTTCAACTGTCTAGGGGAGCAAGGCCTTTCCCCAGAGTTTTGTAATGTGGTTTTATGAAATGGTGATGATAAAATAATTGACTGCCTTTTTCTTTTTAAACTGCTAGAAACAAGACTCCCAATGGGGATTATCGAAAGGAGCATAGAGACAGGAGTCGCAGTCCAATAGAACGGGCTGCTGCCCCAACAATGAGCCTTCATGCCAATCACATGTACGCCTCGATCCCAAGCTTGACCATGGATCAACCTCTAGCACTGACCAAAAACAGCTTAGATGCAACGCGAACAGTCAGCATCACACCTACGCTGACTTCTCTGGAACGGCAGCAGGTACTTGTCTTCTAGATTGATAAGACTCTCTTGATTGTTGTAGGAAACTTTGCTATACACACAGATGACTTCCCAGACCGAAGCAGAATATGTTATGAATTACAATAGGTAGGCAATAATACTCTTCAGGCAAAACATATTGGTTTTTTTTTTTTTTTTTAAGTTTCACAATTAATTTTAAGATATAGGGCTGCCACTGCTCAATGTGTTTCATGAGAGAAAATGGCTGGCTGATTGACTGCAAATCGCTTTCCCAAACTGTCTTCCACACACCCATGTATTTTGTGTTTTGATAAGCTTGTAAGTGCATGTGTTTAAATTAGAGATGCAAATTTATTAACAGATCTGATTCACTCTGTTCAAATAACAGTTCATGGGGGAGGGCTCCTTAATAGTCCCTGAGGGAATAATTAATAGAACTCAAAAGCACAAAGGGCACTCAGCTCTCTTTGATGGTGCCTATGTGCCTTTGAAAATCTCTCTCTGCTGTGACTGCAGTTGAAGAGGGGAAGGAAAGGAAAGAAACATGAAAAGAAGAGGTGAGAAGAGGAAGAGCTGGACTAACGTAGAGCTCTCTAACCCAATGAGATACAGACTGCTGAAAGGCTCTTCTCATCACTGAATTAAAGCCCCACCCTGAATGCCGAAAGTCATTGAACAAATTTAGTCCATGTGAAAAGGTTTGTGTGTGGAACCAATGACATCATCTTCTCTGCATGTGGTATTGCCCCATTGTTTGATTGTGTTCCCTAACTGTACTGGAGATGTCTTTCTCCATAATGGCTTAATTTTTCAACTCAGCCAACATAAAGGAGAAGGCATGAGGTGGGTAGGTCATGCCATGGTGCACAGTTGCACAGGCATGGAGTACTGGTTCTGGTTTTTGACATTTGCCATCGTGGGAGCAACATCTTCTTTTAAAGAATCTGCATTGTGAAGGCAGATGGTTTTTCATGCATGCTACATAATAATCCCTCTCTGCAAAAGCCACTGTCACCCCAACACTATAATCCTTCTCACAAGTGGACTAGAAGGAAATGACAGCCTCTATCTTGTTCTGCCAATGACCTATTAAAAGTTGTGGCTAGCTGCAGCTTGGGAACATAAGCTTGCACATGTATCCAGCCATTCCTTCCTCCCCTACTATGTTTTATTGCAAAGAGTAAATCCATATATGTGGAGGGATCTTTCAGTGGGGAAAATTTCCACTACAACTTGCAAATAATCTTTTGGCTGGATGAACAGCACATTTCTTATGGTGGGTACAGTGGTTTTTTTCCACCAGTTCATTTTCCCTTCTCCATTTTGTAGGCTTAGCACTACAGTTCTTTCCCTAGAGTCCTTATGCATACATCCAACCAGGGCTATTTTAAATTCTTGGTGTGTGGAAATGGCTTCATTGTCCCTAGGATTGCTGCTCTCTTGCATAACTCAGGGTGCAGATCCTACAGCTATTTTTCTACTTACAACATTCTTTTTAGCCTCTTAACAGTTTGTTCAGTGATGACAGAGAAGGAAGGGACAGGCTTCCATTCACGACACTGGTGCTCTTTGATAATATCACTCGTTTCTCAGCCTGGCAGCCAGCACTGACATGCTCTGTCGTTTCTTGAGAAGTGTTTGTACTGGACTGTACGTTAGTGCCCTGGCCAGATTGTTCTTTGTTTTGTTATCTTTGAAATTTTGAGCTTAGTTGCTTGCAATCTAGTGTCTTGAGGAAATGGGATGGTGAGAAGAGCCCTTGCTACGATTTTAGCACAGAAATTGTGCAAGAAAGTAAATGTGTATGGAAAATAGCACTAGGAGTTTGTAGCTTGATTATACCATAACCAAGTTCATACAGTAGTAATACATGCTCATGTTACTTGTCTGCTTGTTTCTAATGTTGATATAGAAAAGCATTAGTTCTGGCCAATGTATTGGTAGTTCAGCAATTGTAGTCACTGTTACTAAATCCTCTGTGGTTCTCATTTTAATATATTCACAGTAGTTATAGGCAATGCTAGCACAAAGCATTCTTGTGAAGTCTAAAGAAAGATGCAGAAAGAAAACTCATTCACCCATAAATCCGTTCATAAACTCAAGTAGCCATGTATACAGGTGTGTGTATATCTGTAAAATACAGTTTTTTGGAGAAATATAATTTTAGGTAGGTAAAGAAGAAACAACTACTGCCGCCTATGCAGCATGTAAAATGGCAGTAAAATGAAATTTGTCCACTCTGCCTTGAGCACAAAGGAATCAAGTAATTGGAGCATTTCCCCCCTTTGTTTACTTTAAGTATATTTGACTATGTAGTAGGATGCGAATGGCTATTGAAGCCCATTATGTCTAGACAAATAGTGAAAAAAATCCTATTACTTTTGTTTTACGTAGCTGGCATTTGACTAAGAGAAACTTTAATCTTGCAGAGAAATGAAATCTCTGTTCAATGTGCCTAGACTGAACTTAAGTTAATGAAAGCCATTCCCTTCCCTGGTATTTCTCTCTTCCACTGACTTTGCGTTGAGGATAGGTGTAATACTGGCTGTAGATTCACTGCCGTGGATTGAAATTGAGGCATGAAATGAAAATTCTTTGCCAACTGCAATGATTTAGGCATGCCAGGTCTGGGCTATTCTGTCATGTGCTACAGCGATGCAATATTCATAGCAAACATATGGGCATAGCAAGATGAACTCATCATAAAATATATCAAAAGGTTTAAGCAGAAGTATTTTAAAGGATCTGTGTTTTCCATCACTCCACTCTTTAGGCAGTCACCTAGAGAAACCAGGACCATTCCTGCCTCTCCTTTCCTACCTGAATGGTAAACTGAAAAGACTACAGTACCTCAGAAATGTGTGGGTCCAAAGTTTTTATAATGGTGTTACTAGGGAGTTGTGTGTGTTGTGGGACTGGAACAAGGATGTTGCTTATGCGGCAGTGCTGGAAAGCCAAAGTAGCAGCAGCAGAAGGGGTGTGGGTTCTTGAGCAAGAGAGACTTTTTCTGAACCATTCTGGCCCATTTCTGTTCCACTTTTTTTAGGACTCCAGTATCGCTTGGCGTTTCTTTTCTACTCTTCATGCTTTATATCAATATGGGGAGCTGAGAATTCATGACTCTGGGCGAGTAATTTAGCTGATGATATTACCTCAGTTTCTTCAAGTATAAAAGGGAGACTTGGTATCTATTTCCCAGGGTTGACCTATTAATAGTGTTTGCAAAGTACTTCAGGTTCTTTAGAAGGAAGATATTCTGGAAGTTTACAGCAGATCTTATATTTTTATCATTGGGATATTTAGACCTTGGATCACAAATGGTTTCCAAGTTCCATTAAAAGCAAACACTTCAGGTTTTGTTCTAATATTGCAGTCTCATGTACATAACGGGATTTGCTGCATCACCTACTATTTGGGTTTTAATATATTCATTGAATTAGGTATTTTAGGGATTACTTGTAGCCAAATAACTTTAGCTCATCTATTACCTCATAAAATGTATTTGCTCACAACTGACAGAAGATTTATTTCAGTTAATGTTTGCATTAAGTGATGAACTGCTAGCATTGTTTGTTCTAGTGAGCTTGTTGGATAAGTTATGTTCTTTTCCCCCTCAGAACCGTCCATCTGTAATCACGTGTGCCTCTGCAAACAACCGTAACTGTAACCTCTCTCACTGCCCCATCGCCCACAGTAGCTGTGGTTCAGCCATGCCAGCAAGTTATAGACGACCATCTAGCAGTAAGTCATGCTTCCTCTTCTCTCTTCTTTGTGGGCTTTGAGTTTCAGCATTCATGTATGGCCAAATTACCCAGACCTTTTTTAAAACTCCATCATTTGTACTGAATAAATGGAAGGGGTTTAGAGCTTTTGTATCTTAAGAGCAATATGAATGAGGTGGCCCTTCTGTTATAGTCAACTGTTGGGAAGGGCTTTTTATTGTGATCATTTTCTCCAATCTAACACAAAATTGTAGAGTTCTATGTTTGTGGCGTCACTAATTTCTATATCAAAATGAAAAAAAATTTTTTTTCTAACTATTAGCTCTGCACACTCTGCCTAGGCTCAGAGAGCCGAATGGGGTTCTCTCTATTCCATATTGGTGTTGCAGAAATGTAACTGATTGCAAATTAGTAAACAGTTCTGTTGATGTGCAAGATGGAACAAAATCCAGCTGGCCTGCTCATAGCTGTGTTGGATCTGCACAGCTAGTGGGAATAAAAAGCAGTAAAAATATAGGGCCCTGTGTTGCAATTGGATTTGGACGGGCAGCCCCTTGTGCAAGCACAGAGAGCCACTAAAGAAGTTATTTTGTGTCTTAAGCCAGTGCTTGAGTAAGAAGGTGCCTTTTCTAAATGGTTATTTATCAAATAGAGACAACAGAGTAGGGCCACTTTTTGGCAAAGTTTTAAAAACAACCACTAGTTTTTCCAGTCAAACAACAACAAGCAGCAAATGGACAAGGGCATTAAATCCTAAAGCTCCTTCCATGCCTATAAGCTGTCTAGGGCAGGGATCTGTTTGTAAAGCAGCATACACACTTAGGGGGCCATCCGTGCCTCCACTCATTTTGTGCAGTACAGACTGCTCAAGCCCTCCTCTCACTGCACAGTGGGATGGTTTTGTTTCTGCTGTGGTCACTATCCTTTGTATTTACAGAAGGCAGGTTTCACTCCTAAGTGATGATGCTGGAGGTACTCTGTCAAGCTTTCTTTGTGTGTAGAAATGTCGAAATGAAGCTACCTTCTTCGCTTGGAATTCTAAACATTCCCCAGTGTAGGTTTTTACTTTCAGTTCAATTAGTACTTCACATTTTCTGTGCCAGTGGTGTGAGCTTGTTCCACTTCACCCATCCTCCTTTATGGTTAAAAAGGAAATGTAAATACCTTGCTCTCTGGATGGCGCCCTTTATTCCCCTGTTCTCATCTTAACTCTGGGCTGGTTTACATTACCATGCGATTCGGTGGCAGTTGATGGGAGTTACGCAAACTATATAGAGTAGTTTGCGTAACTCACGTTGACTGCTCTGCTTCCCTTCTGCGCGTTGTTCTCACTGTGCTGAGCCGCCGGGAACAGCGTTCCTGTCGACGCAGCGCTACACTTCTTGAGGGGGTGGACTTAGTCAACTTCCTGATCAATATGGCGGTGGCGAATTTGCTGCTGTCAGTATAAATGTAGCCTCTGTTTACTAGGCAGCAAACCTAATAGGTAACATTTTCAAAGGCAGTTAGGTCCTATTTTCAAAAGTGACTTCTTAGGTATAGCTACAGTGGTACAACTGTGATTGCAGTTATACCAACGTGAAAGTACTTCTTCCTATATAGATAGTCCCAGATGAGCATTGGAATAACTGTACCAGTGCAAGCACCTTTAGAGGAGTAATAATACTAACTTCCTTCTCCCTGCTGGTCCACAGTCTCTAGACAAATCTGCAGCATGCTCCCCTCCTGACTCCTAACATAAAGACAGGATCAGTTGAGAAATTTTTTTCAGACTGGAGCAGCTGCCACATTTACAAAAGTTTTGGAATGATTCTAATCATTTTCAGACGATGTTTTCCTTAACTCCTGAGGGTGTTTTCATTTAAATGCTTATTATTTGTGCTTGACATCCCATTTGTTTGAAAGGAACACAGGGAGACTTTGCAGGAGCAAGAAGGAACCGTTGGGTAGAATGGGGAGCTGACAGATTTTTAACCTACTTTTAAAAGCTTATTACCAGGCTTTGCATAAACTTTAAAACTACATATTTAAGACAAGAGAGTTTAAAATGATTGCTCCTTTATTTACCCGCAAAGAGTGTCTGCAGTTCACTGATTTATTTGAGATGCTGGTGGTGGCAGGAATACTGAACCCAGCTCTTGGCATTTCAGCTCACCTAAAAGTAATTTAGGGATTGAGCCAAAGACCTCTGACTTCAATTGACTGGATCAGGTCCTTAAAAAATGGGTTTAAGTGAAACTAAAGGAAAGTGAACACTTTTTTTTTAATAAGATTGTTTTTGTATTTTCTATAGAACAGGACATATAACTATTCAAAATTATATTGCTAGCTTAAGGGAAACTATCAGACAGCAGGGGGATCGCTGTATAAAAAGTGTTCAGCCAAACTTTGGCCAGTGCAGGTGATGAGAAAATGTTTAAGTCCTCCTCCAAGAAAATGATGCAAAAGCTCCTGCTGGTATCAAAATGGTAGGAAAGAAGAATCTGGAAGCACCATCTGGTAGTTGGATTCTATATTCAAATATTTTTGTCTTGCCTTTCTTTTCCATCTAGCTACCACTGCCTGTGACCCAGTGGTGGAAGAGCACTTCCGCAGAAGCCTTGGCAAGAATTACAAGGAGCCTGAGCCAGTGGCAAATTCTGTGTCCATCACAGGATCAGTTGATGACCACTTTGCCAAAGCACTTGGGGATACGTGGCTTCAGATTAAAGCTGCAAAGGATGGAGTGTCCAGTAGTCCTGAGTCTGCCTCAAGACGGGGCCAATCTTCCCCTTCTTCCCACATGGTCAATCATAATCACTCGCCCTCTGTAGTCTCATGAAGAGAGCAGACCATCATACTTGTGAATTTGCATGGTTTGACTGAGCTTTGAATAGTGTTGGGGGATGGGGAGATTAGTTTTCAACATGTTTTTGTGTACTTGCTTGGTATTGTACAAGGGTGCCCTTAAAGATGATAGCAGGAACTATTTGATAAAGATCTATGACGTAGCATCCTTTTTTTCCTGCCTCAGTTACCAAAGAAACCTCTGATGCAAGCATCTGCTGCCCTCTTAAAAAAAATGCACACTAATTCACAAAAAAGCCATTACATAAACCGTTGGTTGACCCAAATTCTTTTTGCTTCTATTAGCTTCTTGAGACTACAATTTGCCTGGTTTGCTTCCCCCCCCACCTCGGTGAAGTAATTTTGTATGTATATACTTGAAAAGAACTGTCATGTGTGATTTGCACTATTGGAGGAGGACTAAAGTTGCATGACAACTTTATGCACGATGCTAATATTCTGAAGGCAAACTGCTGAAAAAAAGGGTTGAAGTGACATTTCTATCAGTTTGATTTTTTTTTTTTTAAACCGCTTTGGAAGGGGAAGTCTCATACAGGTTTTAGTCTTTCTATAGATTTCAGGTGCTTAGTGCTTGCAATGGGACTGCATAATTTACAGACCACACGGGGCATTTGATTTTTTTCTAAACACTGCAGTTTGTTAGAATAGAGCTAAGGTTGGAGGGTTCAATAGTGCTTAAAGATGCATGTTATGAAAAATAGCTGGTATCTATTAATGGATAGACAGTGAGAAACATAATACTTATTAGCTTTTCTTCAGAATTAGTTTGTTTGTCAATAACAGTCCTAGATATACTTACTGCTGGTACAGTTGTACTCTGATATTTGTATTTGATACTCACTTTTAGTAGCAGCCAGCAAGAGAGGACAGCCCTCATAAATGAAGCAGTTTAGAAATATATGATGCGTGGTACAGGATGCTATAGCTTTTGCGCATGAGTGAATAACCATTTATGTTTGCAGTACTGTCTGCTTAACATGAATTTGCTTCCTAACACTAGAAGTCTGTGTAATCCAACTTTAACTAGCTACAGAAACTGCTATCTTGGATGGACAACAGATTGTTACAGTTTGTGAAATATGATCTTTAATTTTTAAGCTTATTCATAAATCTATGGCAATGCAGCATACATTCCTCCAGTAGAAAACTTTATACAGGTATTACTGCATTTATTATCATTTGCTATATTAATAGCTACTAACTAGAAATTAGGTAATAGAGGCAGGCATAAAAACACAGCTGTGTTAATAATAAAGAGCTTCTAATAAAGAGCTTCTCATCTTTTTGTTAAATGTAACTATTCTCCTACCCCCCATACATTCCATCATCCCAGTACAGTTACAGTAGTGCTTTTTTTATATACTGGGTTACCTGAAGAGACTGGTTCAAGGTAGAAAGTTATGATTAGTTGGAAGATGAACTACATGTGATGTATTATGGACTGTTACAGTATTGGGTCCATTGGGGCTTTTAATTTTCTGTAAGCTGTTTTAATTTGAGAAAAGATCAGAAGATTGGCTTGCTCTTAGATGTTGAGAGGGTGGCTGCTCAATTTTTTTTTAAAACAAAAACCACACAAACCAGCCCCCAGTTTCACACATTTCACTACCATCTTACTGGGTAGTCAACGCTTACTTGCTTTGGCATTCAGTACCCTACTCTCTGTAGGAAAATTGTTAAAAGAACACTTTTTTATATAGGTAACTTTAAGACCATCGTTACGCTGTGCGTAAAGAATGTACAGAGAAATTTGTAGGTATTTTTTGAGGAACAATTAATTTGTTAATGATATGTAGCTATTTAATTTTTCCCTTTCCTTGATTGTAATCATTCATTTTTTTTGTTTGGAGAAAAAAGTTGATCTTTTTTTGTTGTAGATTTGTCTGTAATACAGTTAAAAAGTGCAGGAACACAGTTATTCTATGAGAACACTGCATTAGCATTAATAGCCACTAGTTTGTTATTGCTACAGGCTACTGAGCATTATCACAGTAAAATACTAATAGTGTAGATGGACTCTACGGAAAATGTGACTCCTTCTACATTTCTTTGTAAACAAATGTTTTTAAAGCTAATATTTTCAGTAATAGCTGTTTTACAAGGTCACATTTACTTATCTGAGATAGGTAAATGGATGTGGGGCAATAAAGATTTAATGTGATATGTCCAGTTAAAACAAATATATTAAACACAATTATGTCATGCAAGCCAAAGGGTATGGGGGGGAGTGGAGGGAAAGTAAACTCACCATAATATTGCATAGTGAAGTTTCTTCACAGAGCCATGTTATCTGCTACAGTTTAGACTGAAAGATTCTCTCCGTGTTTGTAAATCTGTAATATACCATTCTTTTGTGGCCTTGTTTCACCTGGGGAAAAAAAAAGGTTTGGCAGGCCATCTTTTTTTTGTACTTTAAAAAGTAGCCTTAAAGAACAATAAAGTGCTCTTAAATCACAGGTGTTTGCATCTTCTTGGTTGTAATTTGGTAAGAAAGGATGTATTGAAAATGACCGTCTTCCCTTTGGCAGGGTTGGAGTAAGGGAGCACTGCATCAAACTGGGACCTTTCCCTGCTAGTTGGAGACAGACAGAGACCACTGACCCTCCCACCCTCCGTTTTTCTATTCAGCATACATATCATGTTGACCATATAGTCAATGATGGCTTTTGAGAGGGGCCAGGACAGATGGTATTGGATGTTTTTTCCCCCCTCCTGCAAGGAGAACTGGTTGTAGACAGCTTGCTAACACATTTCACAGTTATGGCTGAGGTGACCACTGCTTGGCAGACTACACAAAGGCTTGTTGCTGCAGCAGTGCTTGAAAATACCAACAGTTTTGAGAGCACATCTCTAGGGCACTGTGTACCTTAAGGGGGCAGAAGTGCATCTCTGTCCCTCTAACCCATAGAGGCATCCTACAGCCATGCAAGGGAGCTTCTCTCTTGCTGGAGGAACTCCGCATCCATGTGTAGTTAGGTCACCAGAAGCATTCTTCCATCAACCTCGCTATGTCTATACCGGGTGTTAGGGCAGCATAGCTACAGTGTCCAGCAGGGGTGAATTTTTCACAGCCTTGCTGACCTAACTTGTGAGTGGAGGTTAGGCCTGCAGTACAACCAGGGAGGCTATTGAAACATTTTTGGCACAATTCCCATTGATCAAGTCATTGAGAGACCTCTGCATAGCATTTCCATAGGGCACTAGAAGGCAGCTGTTCATGTTTAATGCAGCTTAACAGATAGCCACTAAGCAGTTACTGTTTTGTAAGAGAGAATGGGTCATTCATATACCTCTCCTATTTAGGCAGTGAAGAGAAACTCATTTCTTCTCTCTTTTCCACTTTGTCCTATCCCTCACATTCTTGGAGCTTATCTAAACTGTAAAACTCACCCCCTATGGACAGCAGCTGTATCGTAATCAGGGATGAACACTGTTTACCTGCAAGTATAGAAAGGATACTACGTGTTCAGTACAGTTTAAAAAAACATAGTTAAAAATCAGCTCTGATTGAAGGATATTTTAGTGGAAAATAATTTGAGTGCAAGCAGATATCCCTAAAAACACATGTGCTGGTACCTGATGTTCAGGAGCATTCTATAATGTTCTTCAGAGAATTTAAAGAAACTTCAGCTTAGTCTGTAGTGGAAGTGTGACTGTGAAAAAAGATACTGCCCAAGAAGAACAAAACAGCACAGTTATTTCACTGAGAGCTTGTTGCCTTAAAGTTCAATAGGAGTGATGTTATACAGTGTTGTAAGATGTCTGTAAATTGTGTTTGAAGCATCTAAACTTCTGCAAAAATACTAAGTGCACATTTTTATTAAATACTGCCTTTGGTTTAAATGACTATTTCTGGGTGTAGGAGGATAAGGAGAACACACCAAGATTGATTAGTTTAAAACATCCATCGCTCTAACTTCCCATGGAAAAAAGCCTAAATACACAGAATAAGTCCCCTTTGGAAGAGGAGCCAGCTACAACAGGCAACACCAAAGGGGTATAAAAATTCCGGTGCACACTAGTATGATGCACACTAACTAGTTGATATGGACCTTGCTGGTGCACAGAAGATCCCTGGTATTTGTTAGTACAATACTGTCATTCAGAACGACATTAATGTGCAGTAGGGAACCACAGCAGCAGTCAACAAAGGGTATATCTAGACTTCAGTCACAGGGGGATAGTGCAGCTCAAGCTTTAATTTAGCTAGCTCAGGTTCAACAGTTGTGAATCTGTGGCAACACTGGCTGCAACCTGTTCTGGGAAATTTGTACTGGTGCTCACTAGACGCTGCCAGCTGTTCAGTTTTATGGGCTCAGGCTCATCCTGGATGTCCTGGGTTTTTTTGTACTTCAGAATTGGCAATTCTAGCCAGCAACTCATGCTGTTGCCCAGGGTAGCCAGCTGACTGACTACCTGAGGTTTTGGGGGATTTGTACAGCCCGCACAGAAACAGTGTCATTGCTTCAGGACCCAAGATACAATAGAACCCCAGAGTTATGAACACCAGAGTTAGTTACAAACTGATTAGTCAACCACACTCCTCATTTGGAACTAGAAGTATGCAACCACGTAGCAGCAGAGAAAAGAAAGCCAGTACAGTACAGTGAAACCACTAAAAATAAGGGAAAGCAGCATTTTTCTTCTGCATGGTAATGTTTCAAAGCTATATTAAATCAATGTTCAGGTGTAAACTTTTGAAAGAACCACCATAACGTTTTGTTCAGAGTTACGAACAACCTCCATTCCCGAAGTGTTCGTAAGTCTGAGGTTCTACTGGAGCTAAGTTAAAGCTAGCTTATATATGTCTATTCGAGCTTCAGGGGTAGACTATGCTTGCAATATAGATATACCTAAAGTCATATTACTCAAGGGGATTTGTCCTTGCCTAGTCAAGAATGAACAAAAAGCCCGTGTGCAACAATATCTGTATGTTACTAAAAACCAACAATGAAACCATGACATCTCCTTGTCTATTACTTGTATCACTTTTTGGCGATGACAGCATGGCTTTGAAGAGCATTTTTCTCTTTAATTGAACTACTGCTTTTTTTTAAAAAACACATCTTCAAGTTGCTACTCTGGTGAATCCTAAGGAAACCCAGTACGAACCAGCATCTCCTTCTGTTAAAGTAGTTTCAAACCAGAATTTTAGTTTTAAAATCCACACATTGGGAATGACGAAGATGCAGCTATCTATCCAGTTCAGGTCTTTCTGAATGTTTCACTGGATCCTCTGGAATCCAAGCTTTAAACATCTCTTACCTCCTCAGTTTGCAAAAGCAACCTTTAAATACAAACTTCTCTGTCAAAAAGCAGACTCAAAAGGATAGCAACAGATTGAAACAATAGCACCAGGACAAATGTGAATTTCCTCCATCTTGGGTGGAACTTTTAAGTTTAATTACACCTCATCTGCCAAACTTGTACACACTGTCACCGCTGAATGATTATCTGACCTATCCAGCAAGGCAGGATGTATTTGGCATGTCTCAATGTTCCATATAAAGCTGTAGCCAAATACATGCAATAACAGCAGCAATGGTAGTTGAAGTAAGAACTCAGGGCTTGTCTACACAGCCCCGCAGTTTGGACTATAGGGGTGTGAATAGCAGTGCACATGAAAGTGCTGCACTGTAACTCCCTTTCATAGATGCTGCAAGCACGAACTACAGGGTTTGCATCAATTTACTCCTCTTCAAAGAGGACTAAATTAATGGGAACTAGGATCCTTTTAATTTGCACCCGTAGCATCTACATGGCAAAGCTTCAACACAGCACTTTGGTGTGCCCTGCTATTCACACCCTATAGTCTGTACAGCGGGGCAGTTTAGATACAGACCAGGTTCTGTTCTAGTCTGGATACCAGGAATTTTTCCATTAGGAAGTATCCATGTTCTTAGATGAAGGGACTAGAATTCCCTGAAGATTTCTTTAACCCAGCACCTGACTCATCCCTGTGATAGTAAAGTAATAACTTTAATTTACACATTGTGCAGTAACTGCATAGATCATAAAAGGGTGACCATATTTTGAATTAAAATCCACAACAGCTGTGTGACTGGTGACGTCCCTCAGTATCCAAATACCATATTAATGCAGAATGCTGCCTACCTAGCATTTTCATGACAAGACATGTAAATGGGACTTTAAATGGGTTTTTGTAAGACTTGTGCTCACCAGAGCTGGCCCAGTTATTCTTGTCACTGTTTTTGCTTTCAGATCTTGCCATTCCTCAATAAGGATCTAATCTGCATCCTCCAGCAGTACAGGAAACTGCCTTTCCAAAACTGGGGCCCTTGGTTTCACTTAGTATTCTTTCTTCCCCTTAGGGAGATGGCCTAACGGTCCAGAGATCCAAATACATATTTAACTAACAGCATGTCA
Organism: Emydura macquarii macquarii; assembly: GCF_026122565.2. Taxonomy (NCBI): domain Eukaryota; kingdom Metazoa; phylum Chordata; order Testudines; family Chelidae; genus Emydura; species Emydura macquarii. Next base: position 417,673 of record NW_027131105.1, on the reverse strand, counting down.
TATGTAGTTTAGGGGTTTTTCTGAAGTAATCGCTTAATCATGCCTCCCAAGAGGACAAAATCATGCTAGAGATGACTAGTCATTTATGCTGTTCACACACACTCCATCCTTGAAGTCTCACATCAGAGATTAAACCTATTTAACAAGGTCAAAGTAATAGGAGTTTTAATCATCCCTTACTCAAAGTTTAAATGGTTTCTCTCCCCTTAAATGTGTTTGCCTGCATCTAAAGGAGCAAGGGTCTTTGGCTGGGGGTTTGTGAGGGTTTTTTTTTTTTAAAGGGTTTTTTGCATTTATGAACAACTAAATAATAGCTCCCTCGCAGTTCCATTGGGCTTTTCATGACAAATACCCAAGGGGCCATGGGTTTGCAGGGGAGAAGAGCAAGTTTCACCATGTTTCAGGGATAGGTATTCTCTCTGTGCGGGAAGGGGGAGACTTATAGCTGTGGAGAAGGGGAGAATAGGAAGTACTACCTTCAGGCCTCAAAGAGGCCAAGGAATCAGTGGGTAAGTATGGATTCCACTGTTCCATATCTCAGGGTCATTGGATGCACACACAACTCCTCTGTGAAACTACAGCTCATGCAGGTGTTACACTACATTGGCACCCATCCCGTGTCTCAACAGTACCCTTCTTCCCAAAGGCCAGCACACCATTAACCTCCTGCAGAATAATCAGAGCTGCCCATTCATCCTTGACCTAGCACCACTCCAGCTGTCTAATTTCAGGTTCTCTCACTGTCTGAGATACATAATATTCTACAATCATTGCCAGGTATTTCCAATAAAATTTCTCTCAGAACAGGAAAGAAAATAAAGAGAATCCCAAAGTAAGAATAAGCCCATCGTAAACACTGCTAGAACAATCACTGCAAAAAGTGTAGTAGCCAAAACTTAGTGAGAAAGCATATGCAAAAGGAAAACTTTACTTACAAGTAAACCACCCTTCCTTACTCCAACTCAGACAACAGATCCTCAGCTGGTATACATCATTGACTCCGATGGTGCTATGGCAATTTACACCAGCTGACGATCTGCCTCAGAAGCCATAGGGCTGTCAGTTCAGAGCTTCAACATGAATCATTAAGGGTATGTCTACACTGTAGCTATGGCCCTGAATGTCAGCTGGTGGAGCTGTACCCTAGCTAACTTGCTAGGAATAGAAGTGAGGATGGTATGGGCTTCAGAGCTGCCTGCACAAATGAGTAAGTACCCAGGAGGGTCAGGTGGGTTTCTGCAGCCTGTGCCATGGCATCCTCACTTCTGTTTTTGGTGAGTAAGCTGCAGTGCAGTTAACACATCTACATGAACTGCCATTCACACCCAAGGCTGCAATGTAGGCGTACCACAACTCTCTGCCTCTCTTTGTTATAACACATTCAGTATACTCCATTGAATGTCATCTTTGTTTCTGAGTCAATGACCATCTTTTCCTGTTTTAGGACAGGTTAACTGATTAGAACAGAGGTGTTCTCAGTGATTTTTTCCTACATTAGGTTTGATTTTTCTGGTTACAAATATATTGATGTGCATTTAAGTTTTCTTGCCCAATTCCAGTGACTACATTTGACCATTACACTTGCAAAATTAATATACTCTGAGTCCTGTGCTTAGTGACACAAAGGCCCCTTTACACTGCCCTGCCAGAAGAAAGGGGCCTAGCGATGGTTGCAAGTCTCGCTGCCAAGGTGCTGTAAAGGGACCTTCATGTAAATGAGAATCAGGCCCTCTCAGCATTTCATTCTCTTCCGTTAGGGGAAGGAAGCTCTCTCATTACCATGTGCATGGTACTACCCCTTTTCCCAGACCTGCTCAAAAGTACTTAGTTTTACCTTCAGACTCTCAGCATAACTTCCCAATGAGTAAATATTAATGTAACTATTTAAAAAAAAAAAAAAAAAAAAAAGCAGACGTGGTTCTTATTGGGTAGGCATGGAAATGTAGGGCTGGAAGGCACTTGCAAGAGGTCATTTAGTCCACTCCCCTACTAAGCAGATGAAGTAAACCTAGATCCTCTCTCCCAGGTATTTGTCTAACCTGTTCTTTACAAACTCCAGAGACAGGGACTCCACAACCTCCCTTGGTAACCTGTTCCAGTGCTTAATTAGCCTTAAACAGAGTTCTACTATACAACCTGCAGCACCCTTGCTGCAAACTAAGGGTATGTCTACACTGCTGGGGCTGCAGCCACTGATGCAGTAGGATTGATTGAGCAGGCTGTGGAGACTCTCTGGTCAACGTCATTAATCCACCTGCCCACCCAAAAGGAGTAAGGCTGCATTGATGGGAGGGCTTCTCCCATCAACACAGCACAGTGGAGACGCTGTGGTAAGGCAACATACATAAATCGATGGGAGATACTCAAGTTACATTATGTAGCTTGCATCTCTCCCACTGACCACTGGCAGCAGTGTAAACCAGGCCTAAGCTGATTACCCTGGGTGGACATGGAAAACAATTGATCACCATCATCTTTATAACAGCCCTTCACGTATTTGAAGGCTATTATGTCTTCCCTCAGCCTTCTCTTCTCTAGATTATGTTCAGTTCTTTCAATCTTTCCTCAGAGGTCAGGTCTTCTAAACCTTTTATTATTTTTGTTACTCTCCTCTGGACTCTAGCTTATCCATATCTTTCTTGAGGTGGGATGCCCAGAGTTGTACACAGTACTTCAGCTGACGCCTCTCGAAAGTCAAGCAGAGTGGGACAATTACTTATGAAACTTCTCTTAATACATCCCAGAATGACACTGGACTTTTCCGCAACAGCACCAAATTGCTGACTCATATTCAATGTGTACTGCACTATAACCCCAAGATCCTTTTATGCATTACTGCTGCCTAGCCACTTACTTCCTATGGTATCATCCATGAAAGGGAATGAATGCTGCAGTCAGACTACCATTTACACTCCTGTGTAGATTTCATCCTTAAAATGGGCGGGGCTTGGAGGGGAGCATACCCTATGAAAAATCCGTTTTCCCAAAAAAATACATGGAGCCGCAATATACACAAACAGACTTTTTCATCTTAGAACCCTTTGCCCTGTAAAGGGGAGTATAGAGATTGTTGTATTTGTTTTTTAAGATTATTCCCAATACACCCCAGTGCATGCTTCATAATACAAAACATTATATTGAAGATAGCCTACAAAAGTCTCCCCAGGATTCATCAAATATGAAACTCTACATTCCTCTATGTAGTAGAATTAGGAGGCCAATTCATCACAGAACAATACTTTAATTTATGGTCTTTTATAGTTTTCTAATTACTGTATCACTTCAGAGGAGTATTTATATCCAACTGACATGTGTCTCTGTTAGCCACAGCTGGCGTGGGATTAATCATAAATGAACATTCTGATTTACATGAATTTATAGCTCAACAGAGGTGGGAAAATAGAATTTCTCTTTCAATAGACTACTTTTAAGTTATGACAAAGCAGTTACTCAGTTCCAGTAAGAACACAATTCATAAGATTGACATAAAACCATTTCAGCTTTTCTTGCTTATAGGATGACTAGTTACACTGTTCATTGTTAGATTATTCACTCTGATTTTACATTTTATTTTGTTATGAAGCAGCTTTCATGAGTGCCAAGCAGGACATCTGTCTTCTCTCTAACACAAAGATAGATACAAAGGCATCTGTCAACATGAAGTGGAATAAGACACACATCTGCTGTATTCAATAGTTGAAAATCTGCTTATCTTGAAAACTGTGTTTTTGGCAAATATGATGCAAGCAGCATACTTCTGATTGTGTGTGTGTTGCAACTCACGATGGAGCCAACATTGCCTTTTCATGCTCAATAATGAGGGTCAAACCTTGGAAGTCTTGAACTACTGAAGTAATGTATTTGTTATCCACATGTATTGCTGTGACATTAAATCCAAGCTGTATAAATGATATATAACTCAACTGCCCTGAATCCAGTTTCTTGAAGAATAAGTAGTGCAATTACAGTTTCTTGAGAACTACATTTAACAATTAGTTAATAAGAAAACTTTCTACAGCTGAAAAAAAAATCTGTTCTGTGCTGAATCAGTATACAATCCTACATGCTTGTCTATAAATTAATGAATCAAGTACAGCCTGAAATTGAAATCATGATGAGCAAAATTTACCTTACAGGTGACATTCCCTCAAGCTCTGATTGAGGTTGGACTGCTGGAAATTCCAAATAATTCATGTCTTCAGAAATCGTACAATCATTAACCTATGGCACCAAATGGAAGGGAACACTGTCACAGACCTGACGCTATTGCCAAAAAATTGTTTTATTTATAAGACCCCTTGGAAGCTGAATTCCATTAACTTAACCCAACATTAGTTTTATACATCATGCATATTCACAGGCTGGTACTGTAAGATTGCTTATGGATACTGCCCTGTATTTAATTTTATTTTTTTAAAGACAGATATGAGCATTGAAGCATTTGTTTTGAAAATAAAGCACACAAAAAGATTAGAAAGATATCTAAGAAAAGCTTAAATGTGGGTCCTTACCAACCTCAACTGTGCCCTTAACTTGAAAGATAAAAAAATGACAGCCAGTCATCTTCCCTCAACAGAACACTTCCCTGATCTGCCAACTTTCCCTAACCCTCTCATGGAGGGATCCCATTTAGGAGTGAAAGGTTAGTTTTGCTTCCATGCTCACTTAACCCTTTCCCTCTTTGCTGAGATGCCCAGAAGATGCCAAACTAGTTTCAATTGTGATGATTTTATGATCTGGACTGAGAAACGGACCAGCTAGTCACTTAAGTTTCGACTGCAGCTATGAGCACACTGCAGCTGGGAGGTGTAATTCCCAGCTTGGCAGATGTACACACACTAGTTCTGAGTGAGCTAGTGCACTACAATTTGCCATGTGGCTGCAGCAGCAGGGATGGTGCCTTGGGCTAGCCACCCAAGTGCCCTAGGATTTCAGACAGGGTTGTACTTGGCTGGCTAGCTCACCATAGTCACACAGCTATTTTTTGCACGCTAGTTTGAGTAACATCTACCTGCATGGGAACTGCACCTTCCAGCTGCGTTACACCATCCAGCAGACACACCTCACATTGCAGACATACCCAAGCTAGCTTGGATCTAGCTAGCCCTGCCTGCCCAGGACCCTGGGTCCGTACCTGAGCAGCCATCACCCATGCCAACATTGCTTCACTATTATTGTTACTCAAGGTAACTAGATCAAAGCTAGCCTGGGTATGTCTACATGTGCTGTAATTACATCTCCTGACTGCAGGGTAGACATACCCTAACTGGAAACTTTCAATTACTGCTGATCCAGAGCCAGATTCAAATAGGCAGCCCAGAGGTGAAAAAGCTCCATTTTTCAACACTGATCCCAATTGACTCATTCCTTTCTAAGTTATTGCAATTTTGCTATTTGTCTTTTCTTTGCATCATTTACATTTGAAAACAAGCTTAATTGAAAAGGGAAATTTGGTTGAGGAATTAACAATCTTAGCCAGTTGGTAGGGACCACTATTTTTGTAAAACTTAAAAAAAAACCCCACATACATACCGTCATCAGTTATACAGGGATATGCAAAGAATGCCAAAGCCAAGTAACTCCCTGTGCTGTGAATGTCTTTGTTTGTTGTTTGTAATAACTTGTAACTTCATCAAGTATTTTCAAAAGTCTCAGCTCCCCAGTGGCTTTCATATCTCCCTTGAAGTAAGCTAAGGGAAGCCACTTCTTAACCAGTGGGACTGTTTTAGCAGATAGGTAACTGAAACCAATAATCTTATTTATTTTAAAGCAAAACAATAATGTCTTCAGATGAACTTGAACAAAGCTGTTGTTCTGTATGTACTTATAGTATATACGCACCTTTGGCTCCGGAGAAGAAATGAACTAGATCTTGTGAAAATCTAAAGAAAAAGCTAATCTAACTAGAAATGTTGGTTAACAGGGAGAGTGAAATGCTTTGCTAACAATGATAAAGTCAAAGTCCTCAAGTCACAGACTAGATGTAATAATGTGTCTCCAAAGTGCTTTGCTAGTCCAGCCTCTGAGGGGTGTTCACTCTCTAGGTCAGTTTCCCCCTTAGTTTCCTTTCTGCTCACAGGAGGCGGTAAGGGGGGGGTGTCACAGTCAGAAATATGCTTTAAAATTACATGCAAAAATGACCCATTGAATGCTGCATTAAAGGTTTTCAGGTCAGCCACTCAGGTGTCAAGAAATTCTGAAGTTCTCTGAGAAACAATGTGGTGGGGTTCTTGCATCTGAGAGACTTCCATGGTTAAAGTGGCTGAGTTTATAATTAAAAAATCATACTTTGTCCCTTCCAGGCTTACAAATTCAGCCTGGAACCTGAGAGTCAAACTGTGTCCTTCCAGGATGATGCAAAGTTTCCTGTAAGAAAAAATTTTTCCTGGTTAAATAGTGCCTTCATTTACACTTGTGCAACCTTATAGGTTAATCCAACACACAAACACTTTCCCCTTGGAAATACAGGGAAATATAACAGGGTGGTAGGGTTCTCCCATTGCCCTACCCTGTTTTCTGATGTCTGCACCCTGTAGGCAGCTCTGGTCCTACCGATATTCGGAGCAAGCATGAGAAATGCCTGAGGGAATGCTTAAGGTCCCAGCCAATAATGGGCCCACCCACATCCACTAAACACATCATTAAGGGAGGAGAAGTTAACTAAGGCAAGAGGGATATTCACACACTGGAAAAACTTTGCCTTCCTGCAGTTAACTCCCATCCTCTCATTAAATATCCCACACTCTCCAAGCAAATCAAATCAATCAGCTCTTCCCTCATCAGAAAAATCAGTTTCATCCCCATATCATCAATACAACTGAATATGCCTCACACCAAATCAATTCAATCCTTCCTCCCCTGTATCACCTAGAAGGCAGAGGACCAGTGAAAAGGAGCCTACAATAGAGCTTTCCCTCCTCTTCATCCCCTATGTAGGCCTGATGGTGAGCCAGCCATGGAGGTGGGAGAGCACTGGAAGCATCTTCATACAGCCCTCAAGGGTGGTGATCAGCACTGGCAGGCTCTTCTTCCTGCAATGCCAATGCAACAATTTCATTATCCTCCTCAGGTCTAGTATGTGCGGTTATTGCACTGGCCAATGAGAACGAGAGCAGAAACTGACCCATAGTTAATAAGGAACTTATAAACAGCTGTACTAATCAGTACTCCAATCATTAACCAACAGCAGTTCAGGAGTTCTATTACAAACCGTGTCCAAAAAATACAAGTTTAAAAGATTTTCCTGACCTGCTTTGCAAACAACCACTTTCCTATCAAAGCTGGCCATAGTTTTCACATGCAGTATTTCAACAGTTCTTTGAACTGACCTTTTGAATCATAAACTAAGTTTCTCCTTTCAACTATTAATAGCTCAGCAGTCAATGGTCAGAATGTCAATTTCCAGAGCTCAACAGAAATAAAATGATCAATTAATCAAAAATCAATCAATCAGATTAGCTACCTGGAATTTAAAATCTAACGCTGGTATAGAAAGGAAATGATGCATAACAACAGCCAAATATGTGATCCTGCTGCTAGAAAATCCCACCACATTAGCCCTGCTTCAGGACTTCTTTGCACTGTTACACACCCATTCACAAATTGATTTCCTGTCTTTATATTATTGAGGAAAAAGCAACGCTGTTCCTGTATTACTTGCATACACCTCAGTCTATTCTTTGTTTCTGCACAGTATGAAGGGGTGGAAAATGGATCAATATCTAGGCACAACATTCTAACAGCTGAGCACTCTAACCTACTGCCTGTGTATCTTGGTGACAAATTATTTGCATAAATGTCAGAAGGTAATGTAGTAGCTTCTGTGAACATTAACAAACATCATCTACATGTACGTGGTGACTCATAGTAACTATATAATTAACCTGTGCCATCATTGTACTTGTAATTTGCGATATATCAATGATCAGTTTGCAAATGCTTTTGCATACGTTTGGAAGTATATCCTGCAGTCTTCTCAATCCTGAACATTCTAAAATCATGAGTTAGGCCCCAAAATGATGAGATCATCTTTAAAATTCTGAGATTTAAAAAATATTGAATTCAGGGTTGTTTTAGTTTTGACATCTGATTTTTTAACTATTAGAGTTCATGTTTTCAAGCTTTTCTCCACAACCACAGGGCCAGATATGTACGTTTTAAAAGATGAAAGCTGAGATTTTCACATAACAACATGACTCTAGGAGCTGGGGCTTTAAGAAAAAGATCAAATATCACAACATTGGTGGTAAAACTGTAAGAGCTGGCAAAACTAATGGTAAATGGGTAGCAGTACAGTCCTGGAAAAACAAATAACCTGCAGTTACAATAATGGGATTTGAAAATGTAAATATGGAATTTGATTACGAAACAACTGAAATCTAAAACATTTCAGGGACATCAAAAACACTCAGATACAGAGGGGTTTAGGTCAGGAATTCAAAATAAGGGGACAAGCTAGTGTTAGATAAGGTTAAAGGTGTTCACAACTACATTTCATCTGTCTTAATCCTTGGCTTCTGTGGAAAATGTAACATGCATCAAATAATAGTTTATGCAAGAATTAGGAGGAAAAACATAACAGTATTTGAACAACAGCTGAAAATGAAGCCAGTGGTCTATCATCTACTTCATATACATTGAGACCTTCTTCCAGGTTGTGAATTACTAAAGATACATAAAGTGGGAATTAAATGGTGGTTCATCAGGTCCCACACTGAAGTTAGGAAACGCACAATGGAAGACAAAGTTGCCTGGTCTTTGGAGTGAGGAAGTGCCCCCTGTAAAATCTTCTCAGTAGACTGCAAGCTTACAACCTGAAGCTCCAAGGCAGTCAGGTCCTGGGAATAAGGAGCTCTGGTACTGCAGGAGTATTGTCTGTGTGAGAATCCCAGTCAATACTCATAGGCAGGAGGTTTAATTCCTCTCCGGATACAAATCACCAATGTTTCCTTCCAGCTCTAGAATGTTTGATGTGAGGGTTGGGCAGTGTGGAGTGGTGCTTTGCTGCTGTGAGGGACAGGCAGAAGCAGAGAGCTGACTGCCCAGGGAGATCCAAGACTGGAAGGCAGGGCACAGAGATTGCTCCAACTGGGCCTCAGAGACCTTTAAAAGCTCAGGGTTTGAGCAACCTGTGGGGAGAACTCAGATGAGGAAGTTTAAGTAGGCCCCAGAGGAACTTGGCATAGCGGGGTCGTAGATGTGCTGAGATTTGCCAGCAACCATGCAGTGAGGGGGGAAAAGTGAAGAATCATGTCAGTGGAAAAAGTCTTGAAAGCAAAAGTCTCAGAAGAAAATAAATGGGGCCTAACCTGCCCAAAGTCTCTAGTAACACATCTGCTGAGGAATCCCCCAAATTGGGGCTTACCTGGTCCATTGTCCCTGGTGTCTGTGGAAAAGACAGACGTTAATGATTCTCGTGACTGCTATCCTTCTTGACTTTCTCCAGCTCATCTTTCTCCTGGCTCTTTCTTCTTTGCTGCTTTTTTTGGTTTTGGTCTTTTCTTTTTCCTTTCCACTCTGCTCCTTTGTTATATCTCCTGTCTTCTGCTAGAAGAGGGAAGAAAGAAGAAGTGTTAGTGGGGTAGGAAGACTGAGTAGAGATACTTTTTTGATATATGTTGTGAGGGAGATTATGCTGTTGCTCAGGAAGGTTTTATTAAGAGTTTTGTCTTTCAGGATGCATACCTCTGGAAAAGTAGTAGCTGATTAGAGTAAATCATATGCACTGAACCTAAGGCAATATTTACACACCTAAATAAAAAGGACCTTATTCCAGAGATGCTGAGCATGTTGGTGATATACCAATGATCCCGGGGAAATAATCGCAGTCGGTACATTGAAGACGGTGCCTCCTGCTGGTAGTGAAGGATATCAATTGCATGGCATACGCGCATAACCCTCAGTGGAATACAATAGGGACCATCATTTGAAGAAGTTCCCTTGATACTCTGGCAAACAAGTGGCCATTTTGTTTTCAGGCATATTTTTATGAAGATTGATTTCTTCCATATTTCTTTTTTCCAATAGTTTAACCAGGGGACATTTAGCCATCAGCTATGCTATAAAATGCTGATAAAATCTGCAAGATTCCACAAACTTCACTATGGGAGTCCAATACATTTCAGCTGATCACACCTTATTTACATATCTGTAGTTAGTTATCTAGCAATCATTCAACATATCATTATTCAAGGACCATTATTCTCTCTCTGTAGAATGATATATTTATATAAAAAAATCTTCAACTGACTGAAAAAGGTTGTTAAGTGAGGATGATTAATGTGAATTTCTGAATGTACGTTCTAGATCCTTGTGTGCTGTGTTAGGTGATAGACTGTTTATAGTTACCACAAGTCAAATGTATCTTTCAGGAATTTATGAAGTTGCTCATTTATATTTTAAGTATGTTAGAAGAACTGATGTTTTGACTTGCAGCAGAGGAGAGAGATATTTGATGCAGGTGTTTTGGAGGCATGTTTATAAGTGGTTGGGGAAGTACTGGCTTCTGGATCAATCACGAGGAAAGAGAACACTGAAATATGTTGAAGACACCAGCCTAACCCTTCCCCGCATCCTCTAGCCACAGGCTTTGTTCTTGCTATTTATTCCTTCTGCTTAATCACTGTCAAAGTCAACATGCCATCTTTCTCCAGTGAAGGGACCCAGTTCTTTCACCTGAAGGGACAAGAACACTAAGGAGAGGCCCCATACCAAGATTTTCTCAAAGTCCATTTTGAATTACTCTGGTGGTGAAAATTCAAAGCTTGGTTACACACACTGAAAGTGAAGTCCTGGCTAATGGGTCTAGCATTTCACCGAGAGTCAAACCTCTGACTTGGGTCCAGTTGTCTTCTCTTTGTCAGATTTACAGTGAAATCCAGATCGTGTCTGTGAGCAGACACCATCTACTTATGTTTGTGTGAACTGTGCTAACAAGAGTCAGGCTCACAAGGTTGTTGCTGTCAAGGTTCTAATACTTTCCCTGACTTTGTAGACAGGGTTTCTTTGACTGTTCCTTTTTTCCTGAGCACCATGTCTCAAAACTCTAACACAAACCAAAGTAGCTAAAAGGGCATTTCTTTGATTTGAAAAACACAGTTTTCCAGCAAACTCCCTCACCCCAGTTAATCAACATGATTTAGGGAAACCATGGTTCAAACAACATAGGCCAAATTCATCCTTGGCTTAAGTTAGTTGAATTCAATGGAGATGAATGGATTTGGCCAGTGGTCCAAAGTCACTGGTAATTTTAAATGGCACAGCAAGTTACACATGGGATATCAGTGGATCAAAATATATATGTGTTGAAGTGGTGTAATTTTGGCATTTTGGCATTCACTGGCTATGGGAAATGAGTGTAAGGTGTATGCAGAAGCAGCAAAAGGCGCAGAAGTCAGAGTAGGAGTAACGTGTCAGAGAGGAGGATTGACTGATTTTATAAACTCCTGTTAGTTATCTTTCCCACTAAACCTTTTCTACCCCATTGCAATGGAAAATACATTCATTCTTCACATGAATGCCAAATTGAGGCAAGTTACCGTTACATTTACACCTTCAATTAATTTATCCCAAAGATTTTAATGGGAGTTGAAGCAACTTACACTAGAGATGAGTTTGGCCTAATTATTTAAGAGATTCAGCATACTCAATGATTTAAAGATGACCATGGCAGGAAATAACTTGGATGAGCAAAATGATAAGTCTACATTCTAGCACTTTTACACACCCAGGGCTAGCAAAAATTCTTTTGCAGCTCCTCAGAGCTTCAATTACTTACAGTTCCCTGATCACTCCGGAAAGAGCATCATCCAGAGAATAGAACACTTTCAGGAATAAAAACGGCAACACAAACCAGGAATCAGTATTAAAAGTTAACAGTAGATTAATTTATTCAATCTTCTTTTAAACATATACTTCAATTTTAAAAATACATACTGAATGGTAAGATTGTCTTAAAATCTGAGTTCATGCTCCTTTTTGAGCTATAAAATAGAAAGCCAAGGATATCCAAAAGTGGCTAGTGATTTTGGGTGCCCAACTTGAGACACCTTTTAAGAAGGCTGGTTTTCATTAGGTGGGTTCTCAGCAGCACTTTCTGAAAATCAAGACCCTGTACGGTGTTTCAAGTTAGGCATTCACAAATTGAGGCAGCTAATATCATTAGTCATTTTGGAAAATCTTGGCCAAAATGAGTTCCTTAAAAGGCATTAATAGACTTGTGTTAGAGATGAGAAATATTTATACTATTATTATTTATATTACAGTAGATGCCCCAACAAAGATTGGGACCCCGTTGTGCTAGGCACTGTATAAAAACAGTGACAGACAGTATCTGCCCCAAAGAACTAACAGGTTAAAAACCCAAGACAGAGAAAGGATGGGTGCAAAAACAGTGATGTGAAGTGACTGGCTCAACAGGTCCATGGCAGAGTCAGGAACAGGAGGCAGAGTCTCTTGACTCACAGTCCAGTGTCCTATCCACTAAGCCATGCTGGCTCCCCAACTCTGTCGCTGCTTTTGGAGATGAAAAAGTTACTTTGAATACAAATGTATCTTTAGAAGTCACAGAAATGAACAATTCATATTATCTCAAAACTGTTAAAACCAGTGTACAATAGCTTGACTGAGAAATTTTCTAAAGCCATAATCATTCAGGATTTTTCAAACACTGAACAACAATATCATGATTAAATCTTATTAGGTCATGCTTAAAAACAATGTACAGCACTGTATGTCATATTGGGCAGACAGATTGCCTCCTGCTGATTTCAGGCATGCAAGATACAGGTGACATTTACATCACATTCATTTTCAGCATCTCAAGCAAATATATATTTTCATATCCATTTTCAATTCATTTTTAGGCATCCAGGTGCTTGACAATAATCCCCATTAGATTCTACTCATGATTTTCAGCTGCTACCATTCTATGAGGCAGCTACGTAAAGTAACAGATACTATCGCTTGTTGGTAACAGTGCAAACAGCAACAACAACATAGACAAACTATTTGTACACAACATACTTTTATCACGAGTGTCATTTGACTTGTTCCCCTTCTCACCCCGACAAACATGAACAAGCAATTTCCAAGAAGCCTATTTTAAGCCTGTCAAGCTGGATCTGAGCTGGTTGATGCAACTGAATTCCCACTCAGCAGAGTGCAGCCCCTAAGAAATTAGAATACTTTACTGCCAGCATTTTTTAGAGCACTAGCTATGCATGGTGTACATCACTGTGTCAGCAATAATATTTTGACTGGATTCCATATAGTGGTTGCTGCCCGGCAGATTTCATGCTGCAAAATTCATGTAGCTCATTCATTCCACAAGATGAATTACTACTGTACATAAAATCACAAATGTTGCTAAGGTTCAGAAGCCTAACATGTAAGAGCAACCTCTGCTCACATTAATACACAATAAAACCACCTTGTCCATGTCAAGCCACATCTTCCTTCCTTCCCAGTGAACTGTTTAGGGTGCTTATCCAAGGATGGAATTGGAAGATATTTCCAGTGAGCACTGCCCTGCAATAAATGGCTGGAAAGCAGATAGATGGGGATTTAAGGAAATGTATGATTAGACATGAACGTGGCTGTATGACAGCAACCTCAACAACCAAACTCTTATTTGGAAAATATTTAGCACTGTTTCGTATATGTGTGACCAAACTCTAATCAGATTATTAAATTTATCTAGCACTTATCACCTCAAAGGATAGCAAAGCACAGTACAAATGACAATATACAATTATTGCTTCAACAATCACTGAAAAAAACAGTCATCTCTGGGGTAGAATGCAGCAGTCTGAGTTTGCTTGCTAAGTTTTTTTCTATTAACAAAACAGCAACCCTACATGACAGTCTGACTGACAGCAAGAAACTGCAGCTGGAACTTAGGTAGACAGAATGAAATTACCCAAAATGAACTTAGCCAGACCCCAGGGTTGAAAAATCCCTCTTCCATTACAGAAGGTGTTGGTGGATCAGACCTCGGTTTTGTCTCTCATCTGAAAGATAACTGCTGTGACAGTACAGTTCTTCCTAATACTGTGCCAGGGTTTGGTAAAGTATTGATGCACTAAGAAGAAAGACCACCAGTCACTGCGATCACTAACATCACTTCCCGGAGTGCCTGCACTTTCTTTGGAGGTGTCCCATTAAGCACTAACCAGTCTGGCTCTTCCAAGTTGGTGAGAACTGACAATCAGCGGCTAGTTGGAGGATGTAGATACAGGCTCTAGCTAAAGTCCATCTATTCCTGGAATTGCGTTTTTTCTGCTATTTAAACAAAGAAACACTACTCTACAAAAAGATCACTGCATGTTACTCCAGTGCAACATTCTCTTTCCTGAAAGCAGTGAATAAAATGACCTGGACAAACAACCTAACTCTTCACAATGAGCAAGGTTCATCAAATTGCCCTTGATAGTCGGATGGCTATATTCTGCAGTGATGTCACTGGGCATTTTGCCTAAGAACTGAAGATTTGGCCTTGAGCTCAGAAGAATGCAGTGGACAGGAACTCCAAGGGAGAACAGCTCAAGTTCCTGGATGCATCTGTGACTCCCAGCAAAAAAGTAGGACACATATTAGGTCCATCTATTTCAATAGTGCATTTAAAGGCAGTTCTAACGAAAAGCGTTTTCAGGAAAAATACAATTGGGGTCTAACTCTTACTCTTCAGTGGTTTGAGGTTCAGTGGGAACAGGGAGGCAGAAATATTTACAATAATTTGAGTGGGAAGCTGAAGCATAGGACATAAAAAGTGAAAGCATTTACCTACTAGATGACACTTACCCGCCAGAGAGAGCTGCTGTCTCTTTTCCACGGTAAAAATAAGTGGTTTCAGAAGTAACCATTTCTTTTCTTTTCATTGTTTGTTAGAACAACAATGGAAGAAATTATGCTCACACGCTCTGTTCTTTCCCCCCTTGTATATTGGCAGTATATTAGGAACACTAGGTTACAACAATAGCCTGATAATATCTTGTACATTACCATTATTTTAGTCATGAATAGTTTAAATTAAAGTACGGTGTCTATTGCTTTAAACAAATGTCAAAATAGGTGATTTAAAGGATTCAAAAAGATAATTGCACTGAACATGTATTAGTCAGTGTTGGGAAGGATATCTTTACTATTTAAAAAATCAACAACTGATTGGCAAGCATTTAATGGCAAGCATTTAAGTTAGAACAACAGAATCCCCATTTAGGAAATGGGCAATCCAAACAAAGCTTGCCAGTGATGTCATTTTATTTATACACTTTCTGAGTCATAGATTCCTGAGGAAGTGGTAACTCCTACAGAACTACTGCATAAGAAGGAGACTTCAGAGAACTAAAACAAAAATATGTACAAATTTTAAAAAAAGCGATACAAACCAAACAAATCCTATTTAAAAGCGTCTTTACTCTTTATTTGCACTCTGTATTTGGGAGTGGGGATGTGGCTAGAAAATAAATGTAGCTTATTAACATTCCCCCTCTCGTGTTCATTCGTATTTTACCCCCAATGAATGGGCACTGCTTCAACCTAGTAATCACTGAGAAAAAAAGGGCTCAAAAAGGTGAAGTTGTAACTGGGTAACAGTGTGCAAGCTGTTAAAATACAATTCAAAAGTCAATTTCCACCAAGGGTGAACTTGCTTTGGAATCACTCAGTTCTTACGTTAGGCAGAAGTTGGGAGCAGTTCCCGATGTGCTCCCCCACACCCACATCCAGCCCATACTGGTTTGATTTGGAAACTAAAGCAATGAGAAGCCGCCCTGCACTTCAGGCGCACCAATTAGCTTCCTGCAGCACTGTCTACTCTTGGCAGGGATGCATGAATCAAAGTTAATTAAGACAGTTTGCACAAGACTAAGTCCAGGAAAAGGGGGTGGGGAAAGGCGGAAGGAAACATTACTAACCTGGTCCGTGACAACGAGATTGGATTTCACTCTTCCTATTAATCTTTACGTAGCACCTAAAAGCGGGCAAGGTGCTTCACAAACAAATCAAAAGACATGGCCCCTTCCCCAGAAAGCTCATAATCTAAGGCCCTGATCCTGCAAAGGTAAGTTAAAGTTAAAGTTAATCACTTAAGTTTTTGCAAGATAAGAGACTAAACAGAGACATGGCACAACTAAAGATGAAAACAGAAGGTAGAGTAGGAGAGTATGAGGGGAAGAGGAAGGTTACAAATAAAAATCACACATTTGCCTAGCAATACAGCATTATACATGTGTTATTGGCATTTATGTTAGATTACTTAAAATATTTTAATTAGGGATTCTTATTTTTAATATTTTATTTAAAATAATATGAATTTAAAGGTTGTGCATCAGTTATAATCCTGGGGATAGCAAGGTTAAAAAATATAGCCACTGTAATTTTATATCTCTGGCCTTTATTAATCCCTATTTAAAAACTAGAGGAAATAAGCATTCAGAGAACTATAACAGATGTAAATACAGGATGTACTGTACTGCTTCTAGTAAATCTAATGTATTTGTTTTCAAAGGAAACCCTCCAAGCCCAAGAAGCTGCTTGTGATGGCTATGACTGTTAAGGAGTGCAGTTGTCAGATAGAGAGGTGCTATTAATATGCAAGTAAGGTTCAGACAGAAAAACAGCTGATGATTGTCCGATTTCAGGTTAAGGCAGTGCCTGAGACATCCTCCTCCCAAAATACCTAAACCATTTTTGTTGTGTGCTATGCCCAACAGTGTAGGACTGAAAATAAGTCAACTGGGTCAGAGTAAGAATCATTCATGCATTTGATACATCTGATAAGAATGAAGACTTCATTCTGGAGAAGTTAGTAAGAAAAGTAAGGTTACCACCCATAGGAAATGGATATTAAAGAAAGGTCTCTGTATCTTAAGATATATCATAGAGGTATAATACTAAGAGGAATACAGACACAAAATAAACAGCAACATAATAATTTCCCTTACTCAATGGCTCTCTTAGTCAAGCGGTTAGCATTACCACAAAACAGAGAGCTCCCCAACTGCTATCTGAGCCAATGTCTCACATGTCCAAAGAGATTTGGAAGATTAGCCATTGTCAACGGCAAGGGGCCAAAGGTTGGCAATATTAAGGGTAATGGAGGGTAATGGAGCATTCTCCATGGAATTTGATATTTCTCATTTCAATAGCTGAATGTGCTGCACAGATGAGAAAATAAACATGCACTTCTTTTTAATGATCACACTGAATTTCTGAAGTAATGCACAATAAGCGGAGAAACCCTGCACTGATTTGGAAAGATACATCACACATGCATGAAGCACCATGGTACTTTTAAACCCTGGTAGGCTTCCAAAGAGATTCGGGTCAGCGAGGGAGGGAGGGAGGAGACCTGGTGTAAATCAAAATGAGATATCTAGATTTGGTCTCCATTGATTAGGAAGATAGGAATTGTGACTAGATCAGACCCAAGGTCCAACTAAGTCCAGAATTCTGACTCCAACAATGGCCAGCACCAGATGTTTCAGAAGAAAGTGCAAGAAGTCTCCTAGACAGGAAATTTCATGATCATTTGGCAGGATTTCCCCCAAGGACAACATCTGCAATGAAGTTGGAAAAAGGTTGAAAAAGAAAATAGTTGAGGACCCCATGTCAAAAGATTGGGACAAAAATGGAAACACACTAGGGAAGTATTGTAGACTGTGTTTCTTAGCAAGCTAGCTAATGTTATCATCCTTCACATGTTTCTTTAATTGCTTTCCTTGGACTATGGTCCTTATTTGTTTCTAAGCAAAGTATTGCATTATCATTTAAAAAAATGTTAGGTTTTGAAATATAGATAATGCATCAAGAAAACTACACATCACAGTATTTACTCCCTCTTTACTTTTTGATGTGCTGCTAATACATGAAGACAATATAGCAAACTCTGAATCAATGGAAGGTATGTGAATGACTATTTGCACCCGTGCTAGAGAAAAGTGTGAACTCTTTTTCTCTCTATAGAACAGAAACATTTATTTTATATTGGCAGAATTAAAAGAAAGGTCAATTGTACATTTATTCAGAACATATTTATTTTTGAAAGAATGTTGACCTATCCCTTTTGTCCCCCTTACAACGAAGAGGAGATTAAATTATGTTTGAACACTTAAAACATGGCTATACTCTGAAAAATGATTATGTAAAATGTGCTCTGGTGGACCACCAATCAATTTTTATGGATCTCAGTGATTCCATTACAAATGTGGTGTTTTTTTCCAAGAACCCTGGAAACTTCTGGGATCTCATAGTAATCTTTTTGTATACAGACCTCCATGGAGTTCAAAAGAGTTGCACAGGTGTCCTTATGGGAAAAATCTGACTCTGAATTGGAACTTGGTTAACAACTGAATTCATATGTCTGAAGTGGTGTTGGATCTGCAGTGCTAGCCAGACTAAAAACTCATCTTTGGCACTAGTGCTGATATAATGCTATATGCATAGAAGGAACAAATCAGTTGAAGAAGAAGGTGCCATTTTTACAGTTTCTTTTCAGAGCAGAACCATACTTAGAGATCTATTTCTGCCTTGGGAAATTAAAGCTGGATTCCATGGATTTGATTCCCTACACTTTCATATGCTTTGATGTGTGGTGGACGGGGCTGGAGGAAGTGCAATGGAACTCACAGGGAAGTTGGAAATAGGGAAACTCTTTAAAGTGAAGTAGCCCTATGACCCACTATTTCAATGTACTGCAATGTGCAAATTGCAATTCTACCTAAAGTGGACCTCCCCCTAGAGCAAAGTTATTCTGTGAGGAAAAAAATGTCACTACAAAAGGGTTCTACTGTGTAAGTTAAATTTTCGGTATTATGTCCAAAACCCACACACCAGTAACATTTACTTAAAAGTTAACAGGCAAGTAGGACAGGGGAGAAATACAGAACACACTGCTCAATTATATTAATGGTACTTGCATCACACATGAAAGATGAATATTGTCAATCTTTACACAGAGAAGATTTATTTAAAAAGAACAGGGAAAAAGAAGAGGAACAAGATTATCAAAACCAGCAAAAAGGATATGTCATTCTATAGCACTGGAGTTCACTCAAGGTGAAATCCCTCCCTCCTGCATAGAGTTATGGGTAACCAGGCTCTATGCTGGCATAATGCAGAAGGGGTTGAAACGGACTCTACTAAGCTCACGGGCTGGCCCGTGGGCCAGAGCCCCTCTGCACCAGACATAATGGGAGTGAAAATTCTGTTGAGAGTTTTGTCACTGATTTCAGTGAAGCTAGGATTTCACCCCAGACCTTGGGGCCATTGGATTTGTGTGAATACAGATCCTGTGAGCTCATCCCATTGTGTTCTTTCACACCAGCCTATGGGAAGCTGGCATGGACAGTTTTTCCATGATGCAAATAGGTGCTTTTATTTGTTCCCACGTTGTATTTGTGCCCACATTTATTATGCCCATGTTGCCATGTGAGGGGCTTCAAGCTAGACCTATACACTATGGGACAAATTCTCAGCTGCTGCAAGTGGTCACATCTCCACAGACTTCAATGGAGCTATGACAATTCATCCCTAATGAAGATCTGCCCCCTTGGGTGAATTTCACTCCTAAAAAACAGATTACAAGCACATATGGCAAGTGCGTGAACAACAGCAGACTATGAAAGCTGGGATTACAGCGCTCAAAATTAACCTGATAGATGTAGATTTAGCCATAACCTAAAATAGGTTGTGTCTAAAATGTACTCTGAAATAGAAAGTATCAGGTTTCTTATTTTCATGAATATATTATTAAGACAGGATAGAATTTCCACTGTAGTCAGCAAATACATCATTGACACTGTAGTACCAACAAAAACTATCCTTAGTTGATGATGATTGAAAGTGAGATCTAAGATACAATTTTTAGAGATGTTAATTCTCTGAGGGCCAAAAATTCATATCTGATGAATCTCCATTGAAGTCAATGGAGTTACAGCAGAATTAAATTTGGCCTCAGATGTGTTGTGCAGGTGGCACAGTTGCTCTCTAAGAGAAAGCATGCTGCTTGCACTGCCTTATGATCTCACTGTATTTACATTAGATGTTTTGTGAAGAGGTAATAGCAGCAGCCTCAGAGGAAGCCACACATTCTACTGTCCCAGCCAGATTGGGTAAGTGTCCTAAGGGTAGTGGCAGCTGTTGGTCTGCAGAATGAAGACTTGAGCTTTACCCTTTCATTGATGCCTAGGAGCTCATTCTAGCAAAAGTAAAATTAACTCCCTCTCCTCCCCCCACTCCCTGTATGAAGCTCAAATTTCAACTTCCTCCATTTAGCAGCAACAGCAGCAGACAGGAGGGGTATGCCAAAAGCCTGCTGTTAGTGTGTACAAGTCAGTAAATACAAGTACTTAGCTACTTATACTCTTTTAATATATGCTTTCATTCATTTGAATATATGTTTTCACTATTTCCCCCTTCAGAAAATACTTAAAACACTTTAGAAGCAAAATAAGAACAATTCTGGTTTTCAGGGAGAAAGAAAACAACAGTAAGGTTAGACAACGGAAGTTTTTCCAAGTCAAACTGGAGAGTTTCGGAACATCAGAGACATCTGGGAAGCATATGTACAGGAAGAAGCACAGTCTGATACAGCTGTATGTTACTGAAATAACAGAGGTAAGGAAACATCATATTAATCCTGAGTTTTAGATCTTATATACTTCAATAGCTAAATGGACACTTACTACCTAAGAATACAGTGGAACTTTATTTGGACAATCGTATTTCAGATAATTGAGGGAATTTTCAATCTTATTAATAAAATCTGGGGGGAGACATAACCCTTTTTGGAGCTTCATATAATCAAATCTGCACAATTTCAAATTAGATTTTCCCTTTTCACTCTCTGTAACTATGAATAAATGCTGTTCTCTCTAGGCAAGCTGCCATCATATTGATACTTCCTAGCCTGAGCTCCAGTCTGATGACACAGCAGGATTGAAAAAATTACAGCTCATTTGAATGCATCAGACTCAAGGACTTCCAAGATTATTTATATGTATTTTGTTAGTACATGTTCATCAAAAGATGGAGCTTTCCCATGCATACAAATGGAAACTGCATTTTCCCAGTGTTCTTGTTCATTATGAGACAATCATGTCAGCTTCCTATTTGATCATTGATCATTAATCCTGTGTGTGTGTGTGTGTGCGCGTGTGAGAGAGAGAATGGTTCAGTAACCTATTCTTTGTAGCTAGATTAGTAGAACATATTTTATATAACATGTTACCTAGCTGAGACATTCCTTTATGGTTATTTGAAGAAAACATAAGTTTGAATAAGAAGATTAGATAACACTTTAGACATACCATGAAGAGGGCCCTGTGTTTCATTAAAAAGTCCTTTAAGTTCATAATGTAGGAGCTGTGGGCACCTTCTGCTCCGGATGAACTGACCCTTGAAGAACTGGTATATCAGTTTAGCAGGCAAATGAACTTGATCTGACTTCTATATTCAGGGACTCGGAACTTAATTAAAGGTAGAGGAAGAACACAAAATAATTTGACTGACTGACTAACTGGATGAACTGCTGTACATTTTCTTAAGGCTAAGGACAGAATGATTTTATAGGCAAAGGAAAGAATGGTTGGAAGGCAACGAACAATAATGGAGTTTCCATTTTTCCTCATGAATAAAGAAATGCAAATAACCAGATTTAAGCTGTAATAGTGGCTTAAAACAAAATTTTTTTTTGTTTTTACCTATTTCAAGATGCAAAATAACAGATATGTTTCCTTTACATTTAGCATAGTGATACACTTGATATTTTAAAACTTTGAGTTTAATAAATTTTCCTTTGTCTCTGTGGTTCTCAAACTATGTGTGTGCACCAGCACTGATCTGTGAAGCCCTTCTTGGTGCTCCAAAGAATGAAACATTTCAGATGCCTGCAATGGGAAATAAGGGTTAGGACTGTTTTGGTGTCCATGAAAAAGCTGCATAGTGGAATTTAAGAATGACAAAGCAGGAGAACCACTGCCTTATATATATCTCAATTACTCTATACACTTTTATCTAGCTAAGGACCTACTTTCGAAGCAATTTTTACTGTGAAATGGATCTTACTATAAACATCATAGACCCAACCAGGATATAAACAGTTTGGTCTTCACTACATAGGTTATGTGAAACAATGCTTTATCCAAAATATGGGATCATGCTACTGCTCAAGTCTTTTACAGGCCTCTAATAAGATTCTGAAACTTTGTCTGTTCCCACCAGCACAGGCAAGATCAACTGTATTGTAATAAGGTAGGGAGGCTAGCATGTTACAACATGATCGCTAACACAGTAAAAATGTGCATGTGGGTGCTTGGTTGCCTTTTCCCCACTCCTTGAAATAACAATGCGATTTTATTCTCATCTATAGGGCAATTTTCTTATAGCCTGAATATTAATTATTTATAAAATGCCACAAATCAGAGAAACATGAAAAATACAACGTTATTCAGGTATGTCTGTTGACAAGTAAAATGAAAACTGGGACAAATGAAAACACCAAAGGCTGCTTAAAGTGGCATATTTTATATGTAAGCTATGTTTAGAAATTGAAAAAAATAGAAAGGGGATTTCAACATAACCACATTGCTTTAGCAAGACTTATCTCATGCATATGATAAAAATGAAAATAAGAGGAGAATTACACCTGCAGTAGAACTATTTTTTTAGTTCAAGATAATGTCCCATTCATAGCACAGATGTGGATTATATTTGTTTATATTTGTAAGTCAGAATGTGTAAGTAATCGTTAACTTGTCAAATGGCCGATAAAAGACAGCACCGCAGCCTACAGCACGTCATCTTCTACTTCATTCATCTGGCTTTCAGACTGTTTCATCATCACTCATATCCCAAATCTGTAATGAGAAAATAAGTGAAATTTCACTCAGTACCTCAATGACCTTATAAAACCACTTATAAAACCACTAATACAATTTAAAAAGAAGAATACATTTCAGTTATGGACCATCCACTAGACGTGGCCACATAGTATTAATGGAACTAACAGTTCACTGAATTTGAGGTTTTTGAGATCAGTAAATCATTAGCAAACCAAGTACTTTAGCTGCACACACATTTTGGCACTTGTAGTTATTTTTCTAATAGTCAAGATGAATAACTTCCATTGGTTGTTTGTGAACTACTCCTTTGGCTATTTGTTATTCCTTAATATCATTATACACGGTATGTTGCTGGTCCCTTGGTATTGTTTCTGCTTGCTGACTGCTTGACAAATTGTTAACAGGAAAAATAACAAATGATGAATAATAAATAATACACTTTCAATACAGACCTTTAGGAATTTGTGAACATTATCAGGAAGTATCAGTGGCCACCCAAATATTTGAGAAGATCCAATAGCATGATCCACAAATAGCAGCAAATTTAATTCAAGCTAAATGCAAATTTGTTTTTCCCCTCATTTTTTAAACAAGTTCTGCTAACCATTCAATAATTTACCAAAACACATATTTTGTGTAGTAAGATGTAATTGTACATTTATTTTGATTATGGCTAAGGTTAAGATTTTGTCACTATTATTTTTAGTAAAAATCATGGAGGGGTCATGGGCGATAAACAAAAATTCACAGGAGTGGTGACCTGTCCGTGACTTTTGCTAACAACAACAGGGGGTGGGAGGGTGGAGGGCTGAGTGGGGAAGGGGGAAAGAATGAAAATTGGAGCCCCACCATGCGGGGGGGAAGGGGGACACACATGGACTGACAGTCTAAGCACCACCGCTGGGATGTGGGGTTCAGCCAAAGCCATGGAAGGGGATGCACAGCCCCGGTCACAGGCATGAGTGAGCGCAGCTCCAGCTGAAGTCACAAGGTGGGGGTGCACAGCTCCAGCCGCTGCTGCATGAGGCAAGACGCTGACAATTGAAGCTGAAGAAATCACTGAGGTCTGCTAAAGTCATGGAATCTGAGACTTCCATGACTAAAATATATCCTTACCTACGGACAAGATCATTAGATATATCCTGGAAACCAGCCTGGAAAACAAGGTTAGCGTATTCACAGAATCCCCAAAGAACGTGGAATCCTAAGGGCCATACATATTGAAGGTGAGTTCTGTATTTTCAATCAGTTGTCAGGACACAGAGTGCCACATTTTAAAAAACTCAAAAATTTGCAAGTGCACCTGAAGCTCAATGAGTATTTGCCCCAGATTTCACCCCCCTAAGTTCCCTCCCTCCAAAAATGTTGCAATTAGAGATGTGAAAGGTATAAGAGAAGAGACAAGGGATAAGAAGGAAGGTCCTCTCATGGATCAGTAACTGGTGAAAAGACAGAAAACATACAGAAGGAATAAATGGTCAGTTTTCAGAATGGAGAGAGGTAAATACTGGTGTCCCTCAGAGGTCTGTCCTGCGACCAGTACTGTTCAACATATTTATAAATGATCTGGGAAAAGGGGTTAACAGTGAAGTGACAAAATGTGCAGATGATACAAAACCACTCAAGATTGTTATGTCCAAAGCAGAGTGTGAAAAGTTACAAAGGGCTCTCACAAAACTGGACGACTGGGCAAGAAAATGCCATATGAAATTCAATGTTGTTCAATGCAAAGTAATGCACACTGAAAAACATAATCCCAACTATACTTAAAAAATGATGGAGTCTAAATTAGCTATTAACACCCAAGAAAGATTTTGGAATAGTTGTGGATAGTTCTCTGAAAACATCTCCGCAGTGTGCAGTGGGAGTCAAAAAAGCAAACCAAATGTTAGGAACCATTAGGAAAGGGACAGTTAATAAGACTGAAAATATCATAATGTCATTATATAAATCTATGGTACGCCCTCACCTTGAATACTGAGTACAGTTCTGGTTATCCCATCTCTAAAAAGATATATTAGAATGGGAAAAGGTACAAAGAAGGGCAATAAAAATTATTAGGGTTATAGAACAGCTTCTATTTGAGGAGATATTAGAAAGACAGGGACTTTTTAGCTTGGAAAAGACACGACTAAGAGGGGATACGATAGAGGTCTATAAAATCATGAGTGATGCGGAGAAAGTGAATAAGTGTTATTTACTTCTTCATGTAACACAAGAACCAGGGGTCATACAATGAAATTAATAGGCAACAGGTTTCCAAACAAATGGATGTACTTCTTCACACAATGCACAGTCAATCTGTAGAACTTGTTGTCAGGGGAAGTTGTGAAGGCCAAAACTATAACAAGATGGTCAGGGATGCAATCCCATGCTTTGGATGTCCCCAGCCTCTGATTGCCAGAAGCTGGGAGTGGACAACAGGATGGATCACTTGATGATTGCCTGTTCTGGTCATTCCCTCTGAATCACCTGGCATTAGCCACTGTCAGAAAACAGGATACTGGGCTGGATGTACCATTGGTCTGAGACGGTATGGGTTTATGAAAAATAAATGAATTTGCAAGCAGTAAGAGTAAGTTACTTCCAAATAAAAAATTTTCCTTCCAAAATCCTTTTTCTCTGAATGTAAACTGTGGATTTTATATATTTCTCGATGTCTGACTACCATTTACAGGGATTGAGCCAAATACATTCCATTTAATTTAAAGAAGTTATATCAGAGAATGAATTTGGTCCTACAGGAATCATAGCTTAAAGCGGGACTTTAAGGAAGGTAACAAGACTAGATAACAGGTGGTCTTTGGTTTTACTGACAGGCTGTCATAATATCAATTTTACCCTTAATTCTGCTAGAAATTTGTCTAATACTTGGAGCTTTCCATGCATGTCCCAGCTAAATGACAGGGATAGACTATCTCGTTAGGTCCTTCTGACTATAGGAACAAGACTATAGGCATAAACCTTGGATCTCAAAAGGTTAGCCAGCCATAATAACTGAGTCTAGAAACTATGAGAGTCACGTTAGTGGCATTCTCTTTCTTAGCTGTCTCTATTGAGTATCAGGCCTGGGTTATCTGGAAGTGCTATGCATTGGTATTAGGTTAGCCACAAGATTATTCTCTTCTTTACATCCTGATTGATGGAAAAATATGTGCCAACAGAAGGGGCAAGATGCCAACATTTATTTAGGCTGTAAACTATTCAGGGCACAGACTATCACTCTATGTTTTTACAGTGACTACCACAACGGGGTCCTGTTCTTAGTTGGCCTGGAAGCACTACTACTGTAATACAAATAATAAATAAAAACAACTACATTTTCAGTCAGACTATAATTGATATTTACATATAATTTCAATAAAACCTATCCTTGCAAAATATTCTAGAATTTTGAATTCACTGACAAAGCCACACCAAAATCTGGACCTAGGAATGTCTCTATACACAGCTCTCTGTAAAACACATGGTAAATGGTAAGATTTTCTCAATTCCTAAAAGTGATTGTAAAATGGTGGTATAAATCCTTATGGAAAATACCGAAGGAACAGTTTGTTTACTGAAGGAAAAAAGAGTTGATGAGCAGCGTAGAGTTTGCCAATGAAAATACAAATGTCCAGCTCACCATTCAGGGTCAAGGATGTGGAAAACAAATATGAAAGAACTATCTTTAAATAGAGTTTATGGTATGAATCAAGCTGACAAAAGGCAAGAAATTCAAAGTTCAGGCTGATATTCCCTCCTCAACTAACCCCGCAGTGTTTTTCTAACTTTGTAAAAACAAAAGGGACAAATTTTAACCCTCACTCTTCTATGTATTAAAGAAAGATACTAAACACAGTTATAGATTGTACAGTGGGATGAGTTGAGGGCAGGGAGTCTCCAATTTTGTTTTAAACAAACATAGTGAAGGAAGCCAGATTGACAGCTCCAAAAGGCTTCTTTATCCATGGCAGAAATACATCAGGGTCCTAGCCAGCTTCCCTTCACTGTGCTAGCTGAGTATCTCATTTCTGTTCTAAACAGTGTGAGTGAGAACTTAAGAACATAAGAATGGCCATATTGGGTCACACCAATGGTCCATCTAGCTCAGTATGCTATCTTCCAACAGTGGCAATGCCAGGTGCTTGAGGGAATGAACAAAACAGGGCAATTATCAAGTGATCCATCCCCTGTTATCCAGTCCCAGTTTCTGGCAGTCAGAGACTTAGGGACACCCTGAGCATGGGTTTGTTCCTGATCATCTTGGCTAATAGCCATAGATGGACTTATCCTCCATGAACTTACCTATTTCTTTTATGAACCTTTTTATACTTTTGGCCTTCACAACATCCCCTGGCAATGAGTTCCACAGGTTTCCTGTGCACTGTGTGAAGAAATACTTCCTTAAATTTGTTTTAAACCTCTGCCTATTAATTTCACTGAGTGACCCTGGTTCTTGTGTTACGTGAAAGGGTAAAAAAACATTTCCTTATTCATTTTCTCCAAATAAGTTTGCCCTATATGCTTTCTTGAACGCTTTACTGAGAGTGGTTGCAAGAGTACCACTTGTACTGACGGTGTTGATGATCTGGAGATATCTTCTTTTGGAAGTGGCCTGAAATTTCTGACTTATTTCAGACAGGCCCCTTGACAGCTGTCAGGTGTCAACCTCTTAATTTCTCCTGACCTAGGGTGGATTTGAACTGGTACTTTAGAAGTGAAAGGTTCCCTATCCCATTACCTTTCTAGTCACCTTGTTCAGCCTTAATTTTTTATGTCCTAGTTCCTCTCAGATAAAGTCAGATACTGAATTTTCTATACGGTAGTTTATTTTATGTCTTAAATCTCCTATACAATGTTCTAAAATGCACATTTAAAAAAACCCTGAAGTTTTATTTTATGCTCTAAACTATTTGCTCAGTTAGCCCCCAAGCTGTATTTTGGAGTTTTAACTAAAGAGCAGTTGAAGCGATTTATTTTCTAAATTGGTAAAAATAAAGAATAACTCAGGGTCTAAGACCTGACATCCTACCACTGCTTCTTAAAAGAGTATAGCAGCATCTACAACTTCCCTCAGGGATCAGGATTTTGAGTTTTCATCTCACCCTGATAAGCTGATATACCAACTGATATTCTGTTAGGACCTCTATGGGTCAGTGACTTTTTGTTGTATATTTATACAGTGCCTAGTAGTAGGGGACCTCTAAGCTCTACCACAATACAAATAATAATCACAACTACTTTTCAGTTTATTTTTTCTGTTGGGGGAAGGGCACTGTCTTCAAGCATTTAGTTGCCAACATGTAGAAGGGAAAGCTGAAAAGTGTAAAAACTTATGACATAGTAATAGGAAGACATTGGACACGTGCCCCGCTTTACGTACCTACAATGCTTTAATGCAGAGTACCATAGAAACATTTCTTATTTGTAGAATCCATCCAATTACACTCTATTAAATAGGGTAACATTTCCTAATTGTAATCTCTCTACAAACTCATGCTCTTAGAAACCATTGAGTATGATTAACAATGAATTGAAAGAGTGAAAAATAAGAAAGATTTAAATTTAAATAGATTACATAACTTCCTACCTAAATAAGCTTCTTTTCTAGAATTTTTGAAATAGTAATGTTTGCAAAAGATCTGAATTGAGTTTTACAGATATTAAATCATTATGCAAACATCCTGGATTGAAACACAATATATTTGAGAAGGATGGTAATATCTTACTCCCACAACAATAGGCTTTATATACTGCAGGGACAGATCACTTAGTCCAGAAGAATACCCTGTGTCTTGATCACAGCATTGCAAGATTCTGGTCAGTTTCTGACTGTGGAAGGAACTAGCCAGAATTTTGTTGTATAATAAGGCTCTCTGCTGCGATGACTAATCTCCTGCTTGCTACCAGATATTGCTCCACCAGAATATCTTTCACAGCCAGGTTTTTTAAAAGAATAAACACACCAACAAAAAACACCAAACAGGGTTTAATTTTCAAGTTGAAATGGGGGATTTGGTATTGGGGGAAACAATCAAGCAAACCTCGAGGAAGCTCAATAATCCAAAGGTGGAGCAAACTTGTCAGGTCCAGTTTAGCCCCAACGTGTTAGACTAGACAGTTATACAGCTCCATCTTTGTAAGGAATCTGGGGAAATAAGTGGAAAGGAAGAAGAGGTGCACAATAGGAGAAATGACGAGGAAATAATAAAGTAGCTCAACACTAAGTTAAAGCTTGCAGAGATAAAGCACAAAAACAAAACAACAGTGCAAGAATTATTCAGCACAATATGAATCTTGATCTGCATGTAGACACTCAATCTGGTGTATATATTCTCAGTGAAAAGCTTCTAGAGTAGTCACAGCCTGATTTTTTAGTTACAGAAGAATGTAGTGGCCTGCTTGCATCAAAGTTATCTCTAACCAAACTGAGCATGGAGAGATAGAAGAGGATAAGGATAATTTCACACAAAAATGAATAACTACATTTTAAAAATCAACTAAATGGCAGCAAGCTGGAAAAAAACACATTAGCTGGGCATGTCAAGCTGTAATGGCAAAATATCCCTCTAAAGGGAAAGCAGTACTACATTGTGTTTAGACCTGAATTACATAAACATCAACCCTCACAGCAAGGTTATAAATGTCATATGCTCTTAGTTAACAGCAATAGATGTTTCCATGAAAAACAGCTTAAACTAGATGGGAATTCCAAATATTGTGAAAGAAGCAAATGAATGGTTACTAGCCTTTTAAAAATTCGTATTCAATGTATTTTTTTAAAATGCTAAAAACAAACAGTTACAGTCCCTTAATTGATGGGCAAGAAGGAAGGATCCAGTTTATTGTGACTTTTTTAAGAGCAGCATTTCAGAAAGAGAAAAGATGTAAAAGAGGATAGTATCTAAATGACTGTTATGCCTGGCACCTGATGTCCAACTAAAGCTGTGAATTTGGATTTTGTTTTGAGCTCCCTTTCTCCTACAGCACACCTTGGTGAATCAATCTAACTGAAGCAATAAGTAATGACAGGGAGGTAATAAAATAGGCAAATAATGAACCAGCTGTCAAACTTACGCAGTTTGTACAGATCTGAAGAGATTATCTGAATGCACCTGTTATGTTCAAGTACCTACTTAATATTTAAACTTCACTTTAGGGGTTCTTAAGTTTCAGATGCAAATTAAATCTATTCAAGATTACAGAAGCATTTCCACACTTATATTCTTGAAACAACAAGTATTATTTTCCTGCATAACAGGAAGAGGGGAAAAAACCCATTGAACTACGTTAACTGTTCATTCATTTCTCAGTCACTGATTCAAAACAATTTCAATACATATTAAAGGGACAATAAGTACTTTTAATTTCCTTCCTGCAACAAAAGTATCTGTAACTTCTTTTCTGTGAGAACAGATATAAAAGTATTAGGCGGGTTTTGTGTGTGTACATGTGTAGAAATATGTAGCAATTTTTATATTATATGATTAAAATATATAGTGCAAATAAATAGAGATAGTTATGGCTTTATAGGCAGAGCTGGAAGAACACAAGACTATCCTTCCAGACTAAGTAAGTGTGTGTGTGTTACTGTAATGCATAATACTGTCATTTGCTCATGCAAATGATCAACTCAATGTCAAAGTTGCTATTTCCATACATATAACGTGCTTAGAAAAATGTAATATAAACACCTATATATACATTATTATATAATACAAATGTTGTGTATAATATTAATCATTTTATACACATATATACATTTCAAACATTTTAAAGAATAAAAAGCTCATGAACAGATTTGAACTCTTAACTTAAGGCTGAAATTCAGCCCAGTATTCAATGTAATACTTGAGTATCACATAAAAGTACCCACTCTTCTCAAACTTCTAGAGATAAAACATAATATAGTCCCTGATTCAGAAAAGCATCCTTATTCAATTATTATTATTGTTATTTTAATCATGTTTATTACAGTAATGCCTAAGGGCCAAGCAAGAGTGGGGCCGCACTGTGCTAGGCACTGTACAAACACAGAGTAATAGACAGTCCCTGCCTCGACGAGCTTACATCTAAACAGACAAGAGACTACAAGGTAGAAAAAGGGTAGAACACACAAGCAGAGTGAACAATGTGATGGAGGCAAATATCCCAGCAGCTCCATGATTTTTTTTCAGGGGGGGTGAGGAGGGAGAAGAGGTGTTAGTGGGTAGGGTTATGGAAAATAGTTCTTGTCAAACTCACTACATTTTTTTTTGATAAGATCGTAAAATTGGTTAATAAAAGTTATAGTGTTGATGTAATATACTTCAACTTCTGTAAGGCATTTAACTTGGTACCACACCACATTTTCATTAAAAAACTAAAATAATATAAAATTAACATGGCACTAACAGAAGTGTTGGAACCAGAGGGCATATCTACTGACATAGCTACTGCGCTCATGGAGGTGGTTATATTATGTCGAAGGGAAACCTCTCTCCCGTCAGTATAGAGCGGCTACATGAGTGATCTTATAGCAGCACAGCTGCATTGGTACAGCTGTGGCGCTGTAAGCTCACTAGTGTAGACGTGGCCTTAAATAGGGAAAGAGCGACTTAAGAATCACTAAAGGTTTGACTATACTTAAACGCTGCAGCAGCGCAGCTACACCGCTTCAGTGAACATGCTACCTACACTGACTGCCTCTCCCATTGGCGTAGATACTCCTGCTCCCCGAGACGGGGTAGCTAAATAGATAGGATAATTCTCCCACTGACCTAGTGCTGTCTACACTGGGGTTTGGCTGGTTTAACTGCATTGCTCAGGGGGTGTGGATTTTTCCCATTCCTGAGCAACGTAGTTACACCGACCTAATTTCCTAGTGTAGAGCAGGCCTTAGAGAAATTAGATATTTTCAAGTTGGCAGGGCCTGATGAAATGCATCCTAGAAT
The DNA here is from genome assembly GCF_026122565.2 of Emydura macquarii macquarii. Taxonomy (NCBI): domain Eukaryota; kingdom Metazoa; phylum Chordata; order Testudines; family Chelidae; genus Emydura; species Emydura macquarii. The sequence goes on along the minus strand of NW_027131105.1, from coordinate 385,917 downwards.
ATTTAAGGAACTTACTGAATAGATCTCTTGAGGCACTCGTGATTATCTTTGAGAAATCATGGAGGACGGGAGAGATCCAGGGAACTGCAGAAGAGCAAATATAATACCTATCTATAAGAAGGGAATAAGGACAACCCAGGGAACTATAGACTAGTCAATTTCAGTACCCAGAAAGATATTAGAGAAATAATAAAACAACCAATTTGTAAGCTCCTGGAAGATAAGAAGGTGGTAACAGTAAACATGGATTTGTCAAGAACAAATCATATTAAACCAACCTAATATCCTCCATTGACAGGGTAGAAAGATGATCCTTGTAGATTCAGGGGAAGCAGTATATGAGATGTATCTCAACTTCACTAAGACTTTTGATACTGTCTCACACAACCTTCTCATAAGCAAACTAGGAAAATATAGCCTAAATGAACCTACCATAAAACTGGGTGCAAAATTGGTTGGACTATACTCAGAGAATTGTTATCAATGGTTCACAGTCAACCTGGAAGGGCATATCAAATGGGATCTTGGAGATCTGTCCTGGGTCCAGTTATATGCAATATCTTCATAAATTATTTGGATAATGGCATAGAGAGTACACTTATAAAAGTTTGCAGACAATACTAAGCTAGGACGGGTTGTAAGCATTTTGGAGGGCAGTATTATAATTCAAAATGATCTTGACAAACTGGAGAAATGGTCTGAAATAAATAGGATGAAATTAAAAATATGGCTAAATGCAAAGTACTACACGTAGGAAGGAATAATCAATTGCACAAATACAAAATGAGAAATGACTGCGTAGGAAGGAGCACTGTAGAAAAAGATCTCAGGATTATAGTGGATCACAAAGTAAATAAAAGAGTCAATAATGTAACACTGTTGCAAAAAAACACCAATATCATTTTGGTAGGTATTAACATGAGTGCTGTAAGCAAGACATGAGAAGTAATTCTTCCACTCTACTCAGCACTAATAAGGCTTCCAGTTCTGGGCACTACACTTTGGGAATGATGTGTACAAACTAGAGAAAGTCCATAGGGGAGCAACAAAAATGATCAAAAGTCTAGCAAACATGACCTACAAGGAAAGACTGGGAAAAAATGGATTTGTTTATTTTGGAGAAGAGAAGACTGACGGGGGACATAACAGTCTTCAAGTATGGAAAATGTTGTTATAAAGAGGAGGGTGATAAATTGTTCTCCTTATTCACTGATAAAAGGACAAAAAGCAATAGGCCTAAATTGAGCAAGGGAGATTTAGGTTAGACATTAGGAAAAACTTCCTAACTGTCAGGGTAAGTTTAGCACTGGAAGGTTATGGAATCTCTGTCATTGGAGGTTTTTAACAACAGATTAGACAAATACATGTCAGGGATCATCTAGATAATACTTAGTCCTGCTTCAGTGCAGGGGACTGGACTAGGTGACCCATGAAGTTCCTTCCAGTCCTACATTTCTCTGATTCTATGATTTTACCTCTGTATTTGCCACTAGTGCAACTGCTGCTGGAAAACTATGTCCAGTTCTGATGCCCACAATTCAGCATGGATGTTGATCAATTGGAGAGGGCCAGAGAAGAATCACAAGAATGATTAAATGATTGGAAAACATGCCTTACAGTGACAGACTCAGGGGCTCAATTTATTTAGCTTAACAAAGAGAAGGTTAAGGGGTGACTTGATTAAACTAGAAGTACCTTTATGAGGAACAAATTTAATTATGGGCTCATCAATCTAGCAGAGAAAGGTATAAAATGATCCACCGGCTGGAAGTTTAAGTTAGACAAATTTAAATTGGAAATAAGGCATACATTTTTAACAGTGAGGCTAATTAACCATTGGAACAACTTACAAACGGTCGTGGTGGACTCTCAAGCATTGACTATTTTAAAATAAAGGTGTAATGTTTTTCCAAATGACAGACTGTAAGAATTATTTGGAGGAAGGTCTATGGCCTGTGTTAAAAAGGAAGTCAGACTACATTATCACAATGGTTCCTTCTGGCCTTGGAATCTATGAATCTAGTTAGGGAGGGGATCAGTTAAATGGAAAGACAAAAAAAGGAAATGGGCTGATGGGGATAACAAGGCTGGGGAAAAAGGAGTAAGAGGGGTAGATGTTGAGTGAAGCTGAGATGAAAAGACTATGAAGGGAAGAGGAGTTGGGAGGAGGGGGTGGAGGTTGGAGCATACAGACAACCAGCACAGGGCAGAGGAAGTTCAGTGAGAACTGTAGAAAGTTATCAGAATATCCAAAGGTCATTGCTTTTGCTGCTTCTATTTCTACCCACAGGAGTCTCTGGCTGGTTCCTTTCTACAGTTTCTTCCCAAGTGGAGATGGTGTGATGGGAGTACAGGGGCACACCAACAGGGCCTAGTGCCCCAGAGGGGGTGTGTGGGTCTCTTGCACAATTTGGGTCCAAAAACATGCTAGGCAGGGATGCCAGTTGGCTGCTTCTGCCCCTCTCGGCTGGAGTCTCAGGAAAACACTTAAGCACATGGGTTAACTTTAAAGAAACAAAAAAATTTTTAACAGCTATACATCACGAGCTTTTGACACATGATATGGTCAGTAGGAAAAAAATTCAATGGGCTATCAGGCAGATGAGAATTTTACAAGAATCATGTTCTTGTTCTTTTGGCATGTTGTTAAATCATCACATAAATATTATAAATCTGTTATATATTTATTATATATATCAAAACGTATTCTACAATCACCTGCATATAGGGACCAGGGAATGGGAAGTCATTCCTAATGGATAGAGTCAGGCACCTGGAACTGCAGTCAGAGCTGGGGTCAGAGTCAAGCCAACGGTCAGAGCTGGAGTCAGCATTGGGGTAGGACAAAAGAGCAGGGACCTGGAGTAAGGCACGAAAGCAGGAACTGGGAGCAGACAGGGGTTGGGGATAAGGAGGACAGGAACACGCTGGGACGCAGGAACCCAGAGGCAGGTAAACAGATGGGGTCCATAGAAGCAGTCAGCCAGGAATTCACTTAGTTGCTTAGACAATGTCCCGTGCCCTCCCTCTGGCTTCAGTAGTGTATCCCAGCCAGTTGGTAGATCTGGATGTCTCCCCCCATCAGAAGCTTCATGGGCATGGCTCTTTGTGGGTGGCAGCCACAGTCTAAGCACTGCGTGGGGACTCTGAATACTACAGTGGAGGCATGTGACCCCTCACAGTATGACATACACATCGAGCTATGCTAGCAATCCTGGTGTGACTCTTACAGTATTTTTTCCAGTTCATTGACGATATCACCTTTCAGAAACAGCAGCAGGAATGAGATTGTAACTTTAATTAATTAAACTCATGAGCTACAACATGTAATACTCTTCAGAACTTCATATTATGGACTGAGGGAAAATAATTATCTAGTTCAGCACCCTGCTTTCATCTATCATGGATATTTACTGCATGAGGAAGCACCACACAATCTTATTAGCATTGAAAATTTGTCCTGAGCACTTAAATATTTTGCAATTCTCCCATCCCCTTTCTGCCCCCAGGAAAAAAAGTAAATGAGCAGCAAGACGGCAGCTGTAAAAGGAGTATTAATGACATTAATGTGAGTGCTTAGCTTTGTTCTCAGTTCACACCCTGATGCATGACAGAGTCTGTGGTGTGACTTGTCAACTGTGATGAGAATTTCTGCTGTACCTAAGTGGAATGAGTATATGTCTCTGAGCATAGGCTATAACAATTTGGATATAAGCACCACATTAGAAGCTCTCAGAGAGGTTTGGAACAAGAGATAAATCTAAATGGCTAGCTACAGGATATGATATTAAGCACTTCTGATTCTTCAATTAAAAGGCATGCATTCACTTCTATATAAAATATAGAAAAGTCTGGGGCTTCACAGTGTCACTATACCAAGTATACATTTACAAAAAACCATGTTTTTTACTTCAAAACTACCATTAAAAAAACCTCAATAGACAAAGAGGTGAAAAATACACCTACTAGCCTTTGCCTACTACATTTTTAAAAAATGTTTTCCCCTTAACATCTCTTACGGCAACAGGAAAAGCAAAGCAAAGAAACCAAAAACCAAAATGAAAAACCAACAAACCACACAACCCTTTGCCCTAAAAAAAAAGCCACCAAAACCAAAATCACAGAAACAAAACACCCAGAAAACAGAGGGGACTTATTATCCAGGGATGCTTTGGTACCTGAAAAGGCCATTTTCCAGGCCACGGTGTTTATTTTGTTGGAGTGATGTTTTCTTAATAGGAAGGTATCTGGTACAGACTCTATTATACTGGCTCTCAAACCTAGAGCCAAACAGAACTCAGAAAGAGTGGATACTGACCTTCATAACTGTTCTTCTTCGAGATGTGTTGCTCATGTCCATTCCCAATTAGATATGTATGTGCACTACCAGAAATTTTTCCTTACTGGTATCTGTAGGGCTGGCTCTAGTGCCCTCTACAGCGGCATGTGCTGTATAAAGGGTGCTGCCAGCCCCCCTCCCTCTCAATTCCTTCTTGCTGGAACTCTGACTGAGGGAAAGGAGGGTGGGGGTTGTGGAATGGACATGACCAACAGATCTTGAAGAACAACAGTTATGAAACTAAGTAACCATTCTTTCTCCTTCGAGTGCTTGCTTGTGTCCAGTCCCAATTAGGTGACTTACCAGCAGTATCCCCAGAGGTGGGCAAGAGTTCATAGCCATGCTCTTTGCAACACTGCACTGCCAAAGACAGAGTTGTCATGGGCCTGCTGCATAATGGAGTAACTGGTGACACCTCAACTGGAGTACTGTGTCCAATTCTGGGCATCACACATTAGAAGAGATGTGGACACATTGGAAAGAGCCCAGAGGAGAGCAACAAAAATGATAAAAAGTTTAGAAAACCTGACCTATGACAAATGGGTGGTAAAACAGAGCATGTTTTGTTTTGGGAAGAGAAAACTGAGGAAGGACCTGATAACAGTCTTCAAATATATTGAGGTTTGTTATAAAGAGGACTGTAATCAATTTTTATCTTTGTCCACTGGAGTCAAGACAAGAAATAATGGTCTTAATCTACACCAAGGGAGATTTAGGTTAGATATTAGGAAAAACTTTCGAACTACAAAAGTAGTTAAATTCTGGAATAGGCTTCCAAGGGAGGTTGTGGAATCCCCATTATCAGAGGATTTTAAGAACAGGTTGTACAAAAAGGGATAGGTTAGGTTTGCTTGGTCCTGCCTCAGTGCAGGGCGCAGGCCTTGATAACTTCTCCAAGTCCCTTCTGGCTCTAAATTTCTATTATTTTGTTATGGAGAGACACAAGCTGGGGGTACAGATTGACACAGTCTCTGCAACACTGTCAACCCATGTAGTCAGCTTCTATGATGAAGGTGTGGTGAAGGGAGAGTGCCAGGTGTTAACCATTATAAATACCCCTCCGAATGGGAAGATGGGATGCTTCTCTCTTCTCCCTACCAAAAATAAATCCCCACCTAAAAAACAAACAAAAACTCACATGCTCCACAGGAAATGGTGATGATCAAATAGGGAGCACAGCGTCATTTTCAGGTAAAACACAACAACAAGGTAAAAGGAACTAAGAAAGATAATTTGTCATTTCTTCCAAGAACAAGGATGTCAACCTATGCCCTGGCTGAATTCTGGTTTAGGCAATTACATTCTATGTGCCATAAAATGAAGAGGTAGAAAAATGCATTTTTTAAAAAAAAGGTTTTTTAAATTAGTGAATAATAAATAAATAAATAAAATAAAATAATAATAATAATAATAAAGATTCTTTTCATTCCCTACCCACCTTAGGACCTTGTTCACCAAACAGCTGTAATATCTAATGGAACTGATTGTATCAATCATCCCATAATACTGTTTTGTATTGAATTGGTAGGTCATCTTGCATGGGACTTTTGTATGCTATTTTAATATAAACATGTTTTCTCTTGTTAAATTCATTCAATGTCTTTCACAGGTATATATAAAACAGCCCAGAAAACCTGAAAAACAATATTCAAATATCTCAAGAGTTTGGAAAATGTCACAGGACAAGCACTACTTTTGTAGATTCTAGTGGTCTCAGCATTATCTTCCAATATTTATATAGCACTGCTCTCAATGCTGTTTACATCATGCATGGATATGCAAGGCATCGACGGAAGGAATTTACCCTCTCCTCTCTTCAAAACGAAGAACGCTGTTCAAGTAGCTACAAAGGAAAATGGTTTCTGCAATTGGTGGAAAACAAGAGGGTGAATTCAGGAGGCTTGTGATCATACAAAATCTAAATAAAGGTGCGGTTAGGACTTTATTTAGAATTCTGTCTTCATTCATATGAAGACACTTACAGATCTTAGAGAAGAAAACATGTGTTTTTATTAAAATCATATATAAAAATGTCTGTTTTCCCCTTTGTACATTTTTATTTAGCTAATGATAGGGAGATTATGACATCAGAGGCAACTCACCTAATAAGCATTTAGATACTATTATGATGGGCATCCTAGAAATACCATAGACAGAAAGTTACACTGGACTTAGTTCTCCTGTATCCCTATTCCTTAAATAGGACATTAACATGAAAAGCCATATTGTGCATTAGAGAAATGTAAACATCTCAGAACTTTAGATCCACTATATGGAATATTTGCTATGCACATATATTAGAGACAGTATTTAATGGCATTTGCTACAGATAAACCACCTCAACTTTACTTAAAAACATCACTCTTGTCTCAGGACACAGGGTATGGAGCCACAAGCCCATCATAGAGAGTCAACTGCAAGGTTGCACAATTCACAGACCTGCTTTTATACCAAAAAATTTCATTAACAGGGAAATTATTGAACAAACCTGGCCATTGAAAATTAATAAAACACTTACCTCCACACCAATATTGAACATATATTTTTTGGTAGGAGAGTCTGACATGTCTCTATAGGCTCTTTAAAATTGCTTTAAATTTTCTGATCAGTTAAGTTTAACATCTGCTGGGTTAATAAGTCTTTAGCGAATACTTTCTCTATATGACATAGCTAACAAAGCTCCTTATTTAATCTTCTCCTTTTCCCTTTCCTTTCCTTATTTGTCCCCCTAGAGCTGTTTTAACAAAGTGGAAACCCACTTGTTCTCCTGTTGGTCTTATTTTCATTCCCAGAGTGCACTAGTAAGGCTATTCGTTAACCAGTTGCTGACTTTAATGTAGATGAACTTTATTTCAAACTGTCAGAATTTTTTCTTTAATGCATTCATATATGGCCTTTCTGAATACTCTAAATGATTTGTTTCTTTAACTGTAGTGACTAACTCACCAATTAAAAGTTAATAGGTTATGTTGTACTACATTATTTGGAGTACACTGGACATTGATTTCTCAAAAGGAGAAAGAAAAATAGACCTGATCCGTAAGTAAAAGCTGTCTTGCTGCAGAATTATTTTTTATTAAAACGGAGTCTATTCTTTGCACACAAGCCTACTGAAGTGCTATAACACATGTACTATTTCTACACAATCATAGTAACATATACTGTGTAGCAAACCATGGTCTGTAGCTCTGCATTGCAGAGTATGCTGCAGATGTGCCTCAGCACCTTAAAGGGTTCCAATTTCTTACAAGCCAAACAGCTTGTTTTGGCTCAGAGCTCTCCCTCCCCCACATGGGACTACTTTGATCTTTTTGACTGTTATATGAATGCAATTATATTCATTTTATGGGATCAACAGGGAATGTAGAAAGAACACATTAATCCCATTGTGAGTGATAGTGTGAGAAGCTACTTTTAATAGTTTGATCTCAGGGCTGCAAATCTATTTAGTGTGTTCTTGAAATGGGAACATGCACTAAGGCTGCTACATGAATTTTCTGTAACATACATCATAATACCGCCAGCAGATATCCTGCATATTAAGACTGTTGTTCCTTCTTTGTAGTCCTAATTCGATGTTATCTTCAATCTCTCACTTTCTTCACAAACTGATCCTACTCCCCAAGTAATTCAAAAGAATGAAAATAAACTTACAAAGTGATAGTCTCTCATTTTCCATGAAACAGTATTATGTTTAAATTATATTATGTATATTTTACTGAACATCTTTTTATAAGTATGCATTACATAGAATAAAGCAGAGCTTGTAGTTACACCATCTTGGGTTGTGATCTTGTCAGATCATTCACCTGAAGTCGTGTCAAGCCAAGCCTGCATTCAACTGGGAAATCTCCCAGGAACACTCTACTGCTGCAAAAAGCATTGTTGGAGATTCACTACATTGCACTTTTCCTTCTGAGGTAACATCCACACCACCATACTCAGGAATTGGTTCGGTACTATGTTGCTGAGGATGCTGGCTTTCAGATGATATTCAAAAAGAAGGCTGTAATCCAGCGATGCCAAACATATAGCCCAGCACTTTCCAACCTTTTTGGCTCAAGGGCCACAAATATCATTTTTACAACCCTGAAGGGCCAACAATCTATCAGCTTATAAAAAATGTATTGATATATACACAATTAAGGACGACTAATCACGACATATTTAAAGTAAACATTTTGATGCAACTGTGCTCATTTTTACATTCACTATTTTACACCTACAAATTACTCAGGATGTCATGCACTCACAGACAAAGCACTAGTGTAGATGAGTGATTGTCACGACACACTGAAGCACATGGCCTGGCAGCTGCTAAGTGCAGGCCAAACCCGAAGGCACTGATTTTTAGAGTCCTGCCCCTCTTCAGGCATGCTCCGCCAGCAGCCACCCCCCTCCCTCATGCACTGCAGTCAGACAGAAGTTCAGCAAGGAGGCTGCCTCCGTGCTGATCTCCTGTCCCCCAGGCTGCCCGAGGGAAACCATATGTCCTGTAGCCTCCTGTGCTCCATCTGGGTACCTAGGCAGTGGCTCCCTTCTGCAGCCCGGGGGAGGAGGGGAGAGAGAAGATCAGTACTCCCCTCCCTCTGGCTCCAGCAGGGACCCCAGCACGTAGGGACCCACGCAGAGAGCTCTGCCGTGCTCTCTGCTGGACCCAAGGGATGGGAGTGCTGATCTCACGTCCCCTTCGGTGCAGCAAGGAGCCTGCACTGGTCTTGTAGACCCACAGCATTGTGCTCTGCCTGGGTCCTTAGGCAACAGCTCCCTTCTGCAGCCAGCAGGAGGGGAGCGGTGGGCCACTTTTAAAGACCCCGTGGGCCACGGGTTGGGAACCACTGATATAGCCCAAGGAACTGTTCTGGCCTGTGGAACAGTTTCATCTGGCTCGTTGACTTCCCATGAATTTTCAGGCTTGCCTACCCAATCCCAGAGTCTGTACTATAGGGGATGGGGGAGTGTGATTTGTAAAGTGCTCCAGTGTGCTGGGTTCTAACTGCCCCCGTGTAGACCCTGAGAGTGTGCAGGACTACATCAATGCATACTAAGGAACATTTAGTGCATGCCAGCAGGGTCCATACACAGGAGTTAGAGCACTATGTACTGGGTGGAGTCTACAAATCAATCCCTGTAGTCCAGACAAGACCTACATTTCTTTTTTTAGGATAACTGTGGTCAACTTGTAGCAGTCCACTCCTCAAAACTACATGAGGTTGTGTCTGAATCCTGGTAAGTAACATTAATTTGTACTTAATGGCCAACCAGGACTGCTACACAGTGATCCAGCAAAACTACCCTATGCCAAGTGGGAGGGTATCAGATCTATATTAAATTAGTTTGACACCTCTGCCGCAATCATTTTCAGTCATATAAGATCCCACTGAAGTTTTTGCTAGACTGGGCTGCTTTGTAGTAGTGAATAAAGTGATACTTGTTTATCAGTTTGTAAAAAATTTTGAGCTCTTTAAAATATTTATATTGCTGTAGATGGAAATCAAAAAGATTCTGTGATTATATTTATTGTTCAGAACAAAACAATCTAACACACAAAAAAAGCTTTATACGCACCAAGAAGAGAAGCAGAACACTATCATTTGCAACTTCTCTGTTTAAATTGACAAACTTTCTAATGAGCATTTTCAAAATGTTTATTTGAATGTTTGGGATTTAAATTCAGATAAGCACAAGATTGTACTGCATAGTTGCAATTTAAGGACTTAGACTGGCAAATGAGTCTATCCAAAATAAACAGCTTACAAAAACTACTCTGAACATCTATATCTTCACTTTGACAATATATGACCCAGTTGCCTAAATACATATCTTGTTTTGTGTAAATCTGTGTACTCTTGCTACAGTATATCCATTAAAAAGCTGTATTCTGGTTTGCAATTCCATATATGTTCACTTGATTCTTGATCCCTTCGTTCCACAAACTTCTTCCTAACATGCAAATCCTTTGGTTCCAGGGAATATTCTTACAGAAAGGCATTACGTTTTTTATTAATCAATTGTGTAATGGTAAAGATTTAAAAACACTAGAGCATTGTAAGTCCCCCACCCCAGGTCAGTAAATTTCTAAAACATAATCACTAGAAGCTCAGAGCAGCAGTAATTATTTCATTTCTCTGCAAAACAGAACACATCTCTATGGGTTAAACTTTCTGATGTCCAGAACCTGGTTACAAAAATTCTAAAAAAAAAATCTATTAACATGCTGTAGTTAAGAAACTTCATTCTGATGCCTCACTTAGGGTATGTTAAATAAACAAACTACAATTCTACGTAACCTTTACAAAAAGTGTTATAAAAAGTCATCAAGGCCAAAACTGAGCTAGTGATTTTCTCAGCCTCCAACGTTTCCCCTCTCCCCCATTTTTTAGTCACATAGATAACAAGGGAGATTTTCAAAGATTTTCTAACGGGGGTTAGAAAGTGGAGTCAAGATGATCTCTAAATTATGGGCCTATGTCAAACCTTTGAAAAACCTCCCCCAACATCACCATTTTCCCAGTTACTGAGGTCCATAATTGGGGCATTATCTTTGACTTTGGTCTCGGTTTTGAGCCACACATCCAGGCAATGTACAAGTCAAGCCGCTTTTATATCTCACAAACATTTCCAGGATTGGTTTTCTGACTCTCAAGACTGTTAACATGTTTGTAAAGGCCCACATTATCTTGTACCTAGATTACAGTAATCTCCTACTTGCTGGTCTTCATGCCAGCCACATAGCCTCCCTGAAATCCATTCAAAATGTTAAAATAACGAGAGTTCTGTAGCACTTTAAAGACTTACAAATTTAATTTCTGCAGGCATAAGCTTTCGTGGGCTGTAACCCATTTCATCAGATGTAAGGAATAGAAATCACATAGGAGGCACATATATACATATCCAAGGGAAGTAACAACAATGGGGAAGGTGGATGAAAACAAAGTCCATTCAGTTAGAGTAGTTGAGGCCTATTCACAACCATTGATTAGGAGGCTACCCCTCTGGAACTATTCAAAATGTTGCAGCTAAAATCATCTTTTTGGGCTCTGCAATCCATCCGAATCATCTCTCTCTTCCGCATTCCTCTTCTGACTCACATCTCCACCACATCAAACATAAGCTCCCTGTTTCTGACTTTAAGGCCCTTCACCATTTAGCCCCAAATACCTATCTGATTTACTAGATTATCGAGCCATTGAGTCCTATCTTCACCTGCCATTGTCTACTGTGACAATGACATTCAGTTGTCTACTTCTCCTTCACTCAACTCTGCACTTTCCCGGTGCTGCTCCACATGCATGAGAACAGCTCGCTACAAAAATTCATTTACTTTGTTTTCTTAAATCCCTCTTTAAATCTTAACTCCGCTGCTGTGATGCATACAAATCACTTCCATCTGGAATTGGTTAGGCAAGTTGCAGGCCAAGGTTTAGATAGCCTTCCAATCATCCCACAAACTATTTGTCTGTTTAGACTACCAGTTGCACCCCCTCTGGTTCCTAAACTTGGGGGAAGAGATTGTTTTCTTTGTTACATGTCTGTAGATCATCCAGCATAATGGCACATTGATTTTTAATTGGGGTTCCTAGGCACTAACAGTAATACTAAAACAGAATATGAAAAATAATTTTGCTATAAATCAAGAGCAGTTTCTTCCTTTTTCAAAAAAAAAAATGTAATCACTAAAACTTGGCTTAGTCAGCCTTTGGATATAGAGACATTAGACTTCAGTGAAGTTATTCTAGATTTACACTGATGTAGCTGGGAAGACAATTTGGTCCAGTATATTATTTTACAAAAGAATGGGACAAATTATGCTCTCAGTTACACAAGTGTAAATCCAAAACTACAGAGAATAATATCCCTCAACATCTTCCAAGGAGCGAGAGAATCTCACTAATTTTATATATTTCACTTCAAATAGCTATTTAGCTCTTTTAAAAAACTTTTAATATCACTTTTTATCATCTAAGTAGTGGCAATTCTTATTTGCCTTTATAAAGTATCAACTAAGCAACATTCTTCTAGGGAGACTCAGAATCATTTTGGCTTCCTTTGAAGTGTTGTACTAAATTCTCCTTGAATAGATTAGAAACAAAGTTTTCATAGTTAAACAAACCAAAAACTATAATAAATAAAAAAATTCAATAACTTGCAAACCACACCCCCAGACAAATAATAAAATACCAGATGCCTCAAACCCAGCCCAACTTATGATGAATTGTTTTGTATTTTAATTACATATAAAAGTGATTTCATCTTTTTTTTTTTTTTAATATTATATATGAACTATGCCATGCTGAAAAGAATAAAAGCATCCCACAGGAAAGTTAGAAGTAATTGTCAGTGTTCACACATTCTCACCTTCTAATCAATGGTTGTGAATAGGCCTCATCTACTCTAACTGAATGGACTTTGCTAACACCTACCCTCCCCATTGTTGTTCTTTACCCTTGGATGTGTGTATTATATATATATATATATATATACACACACACACACACACACACACACACACACACACACCCTGTCTGATTTCTATTTCTTGCATCTGACAAAGTGGGTTGCAGCCCACGAAAGCTTATGCCTGCAGAAATTAAATTTGTTAGTCTTTAAAGTGCTACAGAACTCTCGTTGTTTATGAGGTAAAGGACTGTTTCTCTCCATGTGTGGTATAATGTCTATCACCATGAAGTCCTAATTCTGGTTGGAGCATTTAAGTGCTACTGTAATATGAATATTATATATTTTATAAAAGTATTATACTAATAATTATATATACTATCATATACATGCTTTAGAGATTGTTAAAGCACCATGGGAAGTGTTGCTGCTGTTTAAGTGAATGATAAATTGAGGAAACATGCACAAACACAGTTTTCTCAATACTGGAAGACGAACAGAGGCAGAGAGGCTAATTGAGAAATACCTGCACTGATCGTCCCCACACAAGTTGAGGATGGGCTGGGTCATGCAGCATAACAATTTGCTCATCTTTTTTTTTCCCTATTGTCATGCTCTATAAAAATGTTTTATATCGTGGTTTGGTAGCCTGTTTCCAATTCCTAATGGAGACATGTCCACATCAGCACTGACTCTACACAACTCCATTTAGACACCCCTTGTCTCAGCAGAATGGTCAAGGGTTGAATGGCCATTAAGACAGAACTATTCTTTTCCCCACTAATAAAAGGGATTCCTTTAGATTAGGGAACAAGTATATTGGTGGGGTTATACAGGAAAGCTTAAAAAGCCACTGCCTGTGCTACACCGCTGTTGAATTAAATAGTAGATTTCAATCTTTTCAACTGAAACGAATAAGAAACATTCATTTTTAGAAGAAACATTTAAAAGTGTTTATGGCCACCTAAGCAACAATCCTCACTTCGCTTCCTGTATCAGCTTTCAGCAGGTTCCATGAGTGCAAAACGTAGTAAACAGGTTTTAATAAAGCACAAGGAAGCACTAATTCAATATTATTCTGCATTCCATACTCAGTCTCTGTCATATTTGGGTAATTCTGCTGCAGTTACTGTAGAGTAAAGGTCCTCTATCATGTAAATGGATGTGTGTAGGAGCGCCTTTGAACCCACGTGTAGTCCCACTGACCTTAGTGGGGCTCTAGGAAGGCATAATGGTCCAATCATGCAAATCTAGTTGCAGGATCAGGGCCTTACCCAGTACCACTGAAGATATTGTTCAGCCTGACAAATTGAATTTTTATTGTCTCAATGTTCTTGAGAACCTCAGTATAATTCATGATTACTCATACTAATTGTTTACCAGTACTCTCTTGGCACAGGTAATGATCCTTCACCTGCACCCATTTAATTCAATGGCAAAACTCCCATTGACTTCAACTGATGTAGTATCTGTCCTAAATTCTGTTTATATCTTGTGGATCATCATTTTAGATCCCTAAATTTACTTGTAATGCCTTTTACACTATTAAACTAGAATTACATAGCTCTCTTAGCAGAAGAAGCCGTGTTCTGAGTCATACTAGCAGGAAAGCGAGGTGGTCATGAAAAATCATCTTTGGTTTTTCCTATATTTATTTTCAAGTAAAGCAAAGTTTGCTTTGTTGCACAATGTAAATGTTGCTCTAAGGGAACTGGAATCAACAACAGACCAAAAGTGTTTTTCTTCATGCAAAGACAGCTATTTCATGGTAGGGTAAAAGTAAGAAAGAAGCAGAGAACAGGTAATATATTTTACACAATAGGTGCCGTTGTCATCATGAATAGATCTGATTATGAACAGGCGGCTACCAGACAATTCTCCAACACCACATTCTACAATCCACTACTGTCCGATCCCACTGAAGAATACCAAAAGAAACTACAACATCTACTTCAGAAACTCCCTAAAGAAACACAGGACCAAATCTAAACAGACACACCCCGAGTCCCGACCAGGATTATTCTATCTGCTACCCAAGATCCACAAACCTAGGAATCCTGGACGCCCCATCATCTCAGGCATTTGCACTCTCACAGCAGGATTTGTCAGGCCATATGGACTCTCTCCTCTGGCCCTATGCCACTAGCACTCCTAGCTATCTTCGTGATACCACTGACTTCCTGAGAAAACTACAATCCATCGGTGATCTCCCCGAAAACACCATCCTAGCCGCTATGGATGTAGAAGCTCTCTACACCAACATTCCACACAAAGATGGATTACAAGCCATCAGGAACATTTTTGCTGCTGATGATGTGTCACACCTGGTAGCTGAACTTTGTGACTTTGTCCTGACCTACAACTACTTCAGATTTGGAGCCAAGCTATACCTTCAAGTCAGTGGCACAGTTATGGGTACCCGCATGGCCCCACAGTACACCAACATTTTTATGGCTGACCTAGAACAACGATTCCTCAACACTCGTCCCCAAGCACCTATCCTTTATCTACGCTACATTGATGACATTTTCATCATCTGGACCCACGGGAAAGAATTCCACCGGGATTTCAATAATTTTCACCCCACCATCAATCTTAGCCTGGACCAGTCCACACAAGAAATCTACTTCCTGGACACTACAATACAAATAAAGGATGGTCACATTAATACTACCCTATACCGAAAACCAACTGACCGCAATACATATCTTCATGCCTCCAGCTTCCACCCTGGACACATTACACGATCCACTGTCTACAGCCAAGCCTTAAGATACAACCGGATTTGCTCCGATCCCTCTGACAGAGATAAACACCTACAGGATCTCCATAAAACAGTCTTAAAACTACAATACCCACCTGGAGAGGTGAAGAAACAAATTGACAGAGCCAGACGGGTACCCAGAAGTCACCTACTACAGGACAGACCCAACAAAGAAAACAACAGAACACCAATGGCTATTACCTACAGCCCCCAACTAAAATCTCTCCAGCACACATCATTAAGGATCTACACCTATCCTAGCAGATGATCCCTCACTTGCTCAAGCTATGGGAGGCAGACCTATCCTTGCTTACAGACAGTCCCCCAACCTGAAGTGAATATTCACCAGCAACCGTACACCATACAAGAACACTAACCCAGGAACATACACCTGCAACAAACCCCGTTGACAGCTCTGTCCACACATCGACTCTAGTGACACCATCACTGGTCCTAACCACATCAGCTACACCATAAGGAGCTCATTCACCTGCACATATACTAATGTAATATATGCCATCATGTGCCAGCAATGCCCCTCTGCCATGTACATTGGCCAAACTGGACTGTCACTACGCAAAAGAATAAATGGACACAAATCAGACATAAAAAATGGTAACATCCATAAACAAGTTGGAGAGCACTTCAATCTCCCAGGACACTCTGTAGCTGACTTGAAAGTTGCTATACTTCTACAAAAAAAACTTCAAAAATAGACTTCAGCGTGAAACTGCAGAACTAGAACTCATATGCAAACTTGACACAATCAAACTGGGTCTGAATAGGGACTTGGAATGGTTATCTCATTACAAGAAGTAATTGTCACTGTTCACACATTCTCACCTCCTAATCAATGGTTGTGAATAGGCCTCAACTACTCTAACTGGACTTTGTTCATACCTAACTTCCCCATTGTTGTTCCTTACCCTTAGATGTATATATATACCTCCTCTCTCATTTCTATTCCTTATACCTGATGAAGTGGGTTACAACCAATGAAAGCTTATGCCTGCAGAAATTAAATTTGCTAGTCTTTAAAGTGCTACAGGACTTGTTGTTTTTGCTGTATACAGACTAACATGGCTACCACACTGGAACAAATAGAGTAGCATCTCTCCTACCACTCTTGAACATGCTGGAGATTGCACAGGGCCCTACTAACACTGAGAGCTTGGTTTGACAAACATCTTAATTGTTCAGAATAGACAAAGTGTGTTTAGTCATGTCTGCTAAGGTGGGAAGGATGTTATAACATCTGTGCAGTGTCTTTCCACACAGGTCAGCCAGTTTTCATTGCTTTGTTTTAAATCATTCCTTTCCAGCCAAAACACACACACAGGCATTATCACTCAGACTGTCCTTACACCTGGATAATATATAAACAATTCTTTAATGGCATCTAAGAAATGAGCAATCAAAGAAACAGTCTCAGAGCCCTATGAAACATGCAGTGCTTATCATTGTTAAGGGACGCTGTTTTTATAAGGCACCTTTGAATTTAAAAACTTCATCATGAATGAAGTCCAAACAAGTCTTAATATCACAGAATACATAGTGATCATACATTTACAATGCATAGTGAATGGGGACCTTGTTACTTGAGAGACCGCCTCTTCCCTCATGCCATACTAGCACAGATGCAAATGGCAGGGGCGCCTGAGTTGGCTTTCCCTTGGTTCCCTTTAAAAAGAAAGGGAGCTGGCGGTAAAGGATACTCTGCTTTTGAATAGGCTCCCTTCCCTGATCCAAAGTAGCCAAAATATATTGACATTCAGAGCATATTTCAAGACACATCTATTTACATGGGCTGCAGAAGAAGTGGGCCTTTGAGAAAAATCAGGTGTGTGGGGGAGAAGGGAGTTTGGTGTTCTGCAGGTGATTTAATTTGTTTTCCTAATTTAGGCACCAAGATCCCTCAAAAGACATCCCCCTTTTAAAATTTATTTTAAAATACATATAATTATCATCACCAACCGCCGTCCCCCCCTGATTTCAGTAAGAATGTGTGTATCTATTGTATGTATAACAACAAGTATGGAGCCAAGAGGCTCCCAATTCTGTGGAGGGGAGGTCTTCACCAACCTGAATGAGCCTCATGGGCCTGGCCAATGTGGTATGTAGTACACAGCTGCTGTTCACCTACCCTGTAAGACTGGGACTGTGGACTAAATGTCTCAAAGGGAGCAGGGAGCTCACACAAATGAACTCTCTGACGTCTCTGTAATGCTCTGGATGTAGGGACAAGGGATGTGGTAACCACGATAGCCATTTATGCAGAGGGAGAGCCAAGAAAGCCCTGGGATCATTATGATCCAAACAAAGTGTTTGTGTAGAAGGAGTCACAGGGAGCACATGCTGCCCCCTTCAACTTCATTTTCCAGTCTTCAACCCAAGTTTCAGTTAGCAGCTTTTTTAAAATGCTTGCTATGTGAGCATGTAGTCCCACCAGAACACAGAACTATATCCAGGCTCCCTGCCCATATAGGAGCTGAGTTAGGATTTGGCTCATCTATCGTAAGGAATCAAAAACAAAAATCTGCTTTTCTGAAAGGTGTTATCCTTGTTATATTGTCCTTCAAAAATAGGGCATCCATGACATCAGTGATATTAGATTATACACAATGGTTATTTTGTTGTAGTTTTACATAAGGCGGCCAATCAAAAGAAAATTTATCTGTGGAGAAAGGCTTTCCCTACAAAAGTAAAATCTGAAGTCGGTCTGTCTGGGAAATGAAGATTGAGAGGTGTGATGAATTATATTTTAAGGTCACCTCAAGTGTTTATGAGTTTTAATGTAAAGGTGTCCTGCAAAGGAAACAAAAATGGGCTTGTATCCTTGTTTTCCTTCATGAAGCACAAAGAGGGCCTGAAAATGTTTTATCCAAAACCAAATACTATGGTTTGTTTCTTTCCTTACAAATTCAGGAGTTGTTGAGGCTGAAAGACTCCAGGATGACCAAAGACCTAGTGAAACAGTGACATCACAAGATCTGAGAGACTAAAAGTTGAGTAATCGAGAAAGGAAAAGATTGTTTAACCAGCCTGTATAAGACTTAATTTTTTATTAACCTATTAATCTTTTGTTAAAGATTCCACACCCTCATGCCTTTCATAAGGTGTGAAGTGCTCACAGTAAGCATCCCTTAGATCTCCCAAAAGTCCTTCAGCAAAACCAGAGAAGAGGAGATTTCACATTCCATTTTAAAGGCCTTGTCTATACTAGAAAGGGTTTGCTGCAGTATAGCAAGGTTATAGCAAGAATTATTTTGCCAGTATACCAATTTCCCAAACAAAATAAGATGTATTGGAAAAAGGACTTTCTTGCCATATAGTAATATAACTGTATCTACACGAAGGCTTTTTGCTTGTTATAAAAATGACATAAAATATCACACTTCCAGCCAATATTATAATACTTGCAAAAGTTTCTAGTATAGATCTGGCTTAAGGTTAAACTAAAACAAAACATCTTAGATCCTGTCAGATTTTTTTATATGTACCATAAAAAGAAAAAAAAAGTTAGCAAAGAAGGGTGCGAGCCCACTTAAAAATTTTTTTTTTTGCAAGTCATGTTTAAAACACAGTCATTGGCAAGTCAATATCTAGCAACACTAACAGGTCCGTGATGTCAGAGATTGTAGTATTCCCACACACTCAGAACATTAGTAATCAGGATAATCTCAGATATATTCATTATATTAATTGCAGATATATTTATAAAGTGTTCTTACCAAACATGTCTCAGCATCCCCCCACACACATATTTACGGTTATATCCGTTGTTTAGAACAGCGGTTCTCAACTTTTTTTTTTTTTTTTTTTTTTTTTTTTTGAACACAGAGTACCACTTGGGTCAGGTACAGTCGGGTCAAGTACCGCTTCACCTGACTGTACCTGAACCGAGTAGGACTCGGTAAAATGCCACAGTTGCGTGGAGGGATCGATGCCCTCCGCCGAAACACTGCCGCCGTTTCCCAGTTTTCGGCGGCAGACAGGATGGGACTTTTGGCGGCGGCGCAGCTTCTCCGCGGCGGCAAATGGGTTTCGCGGCAGGGGGGGGGGTTTAATTCGGCGGCAGAGAGCTTTTTGGGTGGCGGCGAGGGAAAAGATTCGGCGGCGGCGAGCTTTCTCGGCGGCGGGGGGAGGGTTTAGAAGATTAACGGCGGCGGCAGGGATAAAATTATCAGCGGCGGCAGCAAACAGTCTGTCAGTACCAGTGAAAAGAAATCATTAATAAGGAATAGTTGAGCTGTTTTGCTCTTTCCATTCAATGATCCCAGATTTTCAAAATGTGAACTCACACGATTTCTTCAGAGTAGTCAAGGTTTAATAGTCACTGGTTTCAGTAAGACATGTTAAATTTGAACAAAGGTATTAATCCGGCATCTTTAAAACTTCATTGGCTCTTCCATGTGCAGGAATGTGTTATCAGCGGCGGCAAGGATGTAGGTTAACCTTTTGCTAAATTCACTGTATAAAATTCAGGGTTTTGAGAAAATAATCTAACTGAAATTTCATCACAACAGGTATTATGAGGAGAGTTTTAACATAAGAATGACCATAATAGGTCAGACCAATGGTCCTTCTAGCTCAGTATCCTGTCTTCCAACAACCGCTGGCGCCATACGCTTCAGAGGGAATGAACAAAATTTGAGGGCAATTATCGAGTCATCCATCCTCTGTCACCCAGTTCCAGCTTCTGACAGCGCTTGGGGGTGCATCCCTGACCATCTTGGCTAATAACCATTCATGGACCCAGCCTCCATGAATTTATCCAATTCCCTTTTGAATCCAGTTATACGTTTGGCCTTCAATCCCTGGCAACAAGTTCCAGAGGTTGACTCTGCTTTGTGTGAAGAAGTACTTCATGTTTATTTTAAGCCTGCTGCCCATTAATTTCATGGTGATCCCTGGTTTGTGTTATGTAAAGGAGTAAACAACACTTTACTTTCTCCACAACTTTCATGATTTTATAGACCTCTACCATATACCCTCCTTAGATGTCTTTTTTCTCAGCTGAACAGTCCCAGTCTTTTTAATCTCTCTTTATATGGAAACTGTTCCATAGCGTTAATCATTTTTGTTGCTTTTCTCTGTACTTTTTCCAGTTCTAACATATCTTTTTTGAGATGGGACACGAGAACTGCATGCAACATTCCAGGTATAGGTATACCATGGATTTATATGGCTGCATGATGATATTTTCTGTCTTATTATCTAGCAATATTCCAAACATTCTCTTAGTTTTTTTGATTGCTGCTGCAAATTGAGCAGATGTTTTCAGGGAATCTTCCAGAATGACTCCAAAATTCCTTTTGAGTGTTAACAGCTAATTTAGACCCCATCATTTTGTATGTAGAGTTGGGATTACATTTTCCAATGTGTATTACTTTACACTTATCGACACTGAATTTCATCTGCCATTTTGTTGCCTAGTCACCCAATTTTGTGACATCCTTTTCTAACTACTCACAGTCACCTTGAAACTTGACTATCTTCAGTGATTTTGTATCATCCACAAACTTTACCACCTCACTGTTAACCCCCTTTTCCAGATTGTTTATGAATATACTGAACAGCACTGGTCCCAGGACAGAACCTTGGGGGATGCCTCTACCAGTCTCCAGTGTGAAAACTATTTATTCCTACTCTTTGGGCTTGTTCACACTTACTCGGAAATTCGGCAGCAGTCGATGGGAGTTACGCAAACTACGCAGAGTAGTTTGTGTAATTCCCGTCGACTGCTTCTGAGCGCTGTTCACATTGCGCTGAGCCGACAGGAAAAGCATTCCCGTCGGCTCAGCGCTACGCGTTGAGGAGGTGGACTTATTAAGTCGACTCTCTCATCGATTGAGCGGGTCTCACTGACCGCTCAATCGATCATGAAAGATCAATCTGGCAGCGGCAATTTTGCCACCGCCAATGTAAACATAGCCTTTGTTTCCTATCATTTAAATAGTTACTGATCCATGAGCGAACCTTCCCTCTTATCCAGGACTGCTTAATTTGGTTATGAGCCTGTGGGGAGGAATCATGTCAAACCGTTTCAGAAAAGTATAAGTACACTATATCCACTGGATCACTCTTGTCCACATTTTTGTTGACCCCCTCAAAGAATGACAATAGGTTTATGAAGCATGATTTCCCTTTACAAAAATTGTGTTGACTTTTCCCCAACAAATCATGTTAATCTATGTGTCTGATAATTCTGTTCTTTACAATTTCTGTTCAATTTCAACCAATTTGTCTGGTACTGAAGTTAGGCTTACCAGCCTGTAATTTCCAGCATTGCCTCTGGAGCCTTTTTAAAAATTGGTATCAAGTTATCTATCCTCCAGTCATCAGGTACAGAAGCGGATTTAAGTGATAAGTTACATATCACATTTAGTAGTTCTGCAATTTCATATTTGAGTTCCTTCAGAATTCATGGGTGAATACCATCTGGTCCTGGTGACTTATTACATATTACAGCAAAAAGACATCCTTTAAAAATTTGAAGTCATATTCTAACTGAGGAAAACAGAAAGAAGCATAAACTCTGACAAGTCAAGTGTAAAAATATAATTACACAGGCCAAAAAAGAACTTGAAAAGAACTAGCAAAACACACAAAAACTAACATCAAACTTGTTTTTTTTAGTACGTCAGAAGCAGAACACATGCCAAACAATTAGTGGGGGACACTGGATGATCAAGATGCTAAAGGAACACTCAAGGAATACAAGACTGTTGTGGAGAAGCTAAATGAATTATTTAAATCAGCTTTCACTGCAGAAGATGTGAGGGAGTTTCCCACACCTGAGCCATTCTTTTTAGGTGACAAATCTGAGGAAGTGTTCCAGACTAAGGGGTCGAAGTGGTTTTGGAACACATTGATAAACAGTAATAAGTCACCATAGTTCTCCCCTTAATAAGAGCCCTTAACATATCTGAAGATTTATCTGATCTTCCCCCTCAGTCGTTTTTTCTCTGGATTAAGCATAACAAGTTTTTTTAACCTTTCCTCATAAGTCAGGTTTCCCAAACCTTTTACCATTTGTCTTGCTCTCCTCTTGACTCTCTCCAATTTTTCAATATTGTTCCTAAATGTGGAACCCAGCATTGAGCACAGTACTCTAGCTGAGGCCTCACAGATGGCAAGTAAAGTGGGACATTATCTCCTGCGTCTCACAAACACTCCTGTTAATGTACCCCAAATATTAGCCTTTTTTTTTTTTGCAACTGCCCTGCATTTTTACTCATACTCAATTTGTGATCCACTATAACCCCCAGATCCTTTTCAGCAACACTAATGCCTAGTCAGCTATTCCCTATTTTGCAGCTGTGCATTAGATTTTTCGTTCCTAAGTGTAGTACTTTGAACGTATCTAATTTCATCTTGTTGATTTCATACCCATTCTCTAGTTTGTCAAAGTCATTTTGAATTCAATTCCTGTGCTCCAAAGTGCTTGCAGTCCCTCCCAGCTGGGTGTTTTCTGCAAATTTTGTAGGAACACACTCCACTTCATTATCCAAATAATTTATGAAACTATTGAATAGTACCAGACCCAGAATGGATCCCTGTGGGACTCCACTAGGTTTGCCCTTACAATTTGACAGTGAACCATTGATAACTACTCTTTGAGTATGGTCCTTCAAAGTTGTGCATCTACACTTTATAGTAATTTTTTTCTAGAGCACATTTCTCTACTTTGCCTGAGATTGTCATGTGGGACTGTATCAAATGCCTTACTAAAATAAAGATATATCACGTCTACTTCTTTCCCCTATCTATTAGTGCAGTAACCCTGCCAAAGAAGGAAATTAGGTCAATTTGGTATATGTTCTTGAGAAATCCATGCTGGCTATTACTTATAATCCAATTATCCTCCAGGTGCTTACAAACTGATTGTTTAATAATTTGTTCCAGTATCTTTCCAGGTATCAAAGTTAGGCCAACTGGTCTATAATTTTCCGGGTCCTCTTTATTCCCCCTTTTAAAGATGAGTACTACGTTTGCCCTTCTTCAGTCCTCTAGGACCTCACCCATCCTCCACGAGTTATCAAAAGATAATTGTTAATGGTTCCAAGATTGCTTCAGCTAGTTCCTTAAGTAGCCTAGCATGAATGTAATGAGGCCCTGCCATCTTGAATACATATAACTAACCTAAATATTTTTAATGTGTTCTTTTTCTACTTTGGCTTGTGCTCCTTCTCCTTTGTTGTTAATATTAATTGCAGTGAGTAACTGGTCACCATTAATCTTGTTAGTAATGAATGAAGCAAAATAAGCATTAAGCTCCATAGTCTTCTTGCTGTCCATCACTTAACAGCTCTCCTTCCCTGCTAAGTAGAGGACCTACCACTTCCCTTCATCTTTCCTTGTTCCTAATGAATTTAAAGAACCTCTTCCTTATTGTCTGTTATGTCCCTTGCTAAATGTATTTTATTTTTTCCTTAGCCTTTTTGATTTTGTCCAACATGCTTATGCTATTCTTTTGTACTCATCTTTACCAATTTGTCCATGTTTCCATTTTTTGTGGGATTCCATTTTGATTTTCAGGTAGGAGCTCCTTATGGAGCCATATTGACCTCTTACTATTTCTTCCTCTCTTTCCATCACATTGTAATAATTTACAGTTTTGCCTTTAATAGTGTATCCTTGAGCAACTGCCACCTCTCCTGAACTTCTTTATCCCTTAGATTTTATTCCCATGGGACCTTACCTAACAGTTTCCTGAGTTTGTTAAAGTCTGGGTTTTTTGTTTAGTTTTTTTAAGTCCATTGTCCTTATTCTGCTGTTCTGACTCCTTCCTTTTCTTAGAATCATGAAATCTATCATGATTCTAGTAGGCATGATGTCTATTAGACACATGTTTTCAGTCCTCAGACTTGAAAGAACAAATAATTTTCAAACATGCACATAAAGAAATAGATAACTTACTGATATTTTTGCGTGCATAGCCTCTCATAATTCTAAAGAGAAAAACCTCTGGTCATCTGAGTCCAGCTCTTGCAGACAAATCTCTGCACTGGAAAAAAACTCCACCACTACAACATTCAGTGGCAGTCTCAGCAGAGGAACTAGACTCAACAGAGAAGGTGAATCAACTATCCTCCGGCTCTAACAGATTGTCTTTTTTTTGTTCGGGTTTAAACACACTGATGAGGCATGATGGAGTTGTTTGCATTGCACTGTCTGTATAACACCTGTTTTGTCTATAAGCAGCAGACTTAATTCACCAGGGCTCTCAATTTAGCACATTTTATTAATCCTAATTTCCATTCCCAGACCCCAACCCTTTCCTCTCCACAAAGCAACCCCAAGAACGCATCTTTATAATAGCTCCTAACTACTCTACCAGTAGCATCTTTCAACCTTCTGTATGTTTCCCTTCTTAATTACATTCAGGAGAATCTCAGTGGAGAATATGATAATTGGAATATACATAATATATAAACTCAATTGTAAACTTCCTATAAATGTTTTTCTATGCTGGGATTTCTTTTGCTAGCAGAATAAAATCAGCAAATATTGTATTCTGTACCGGATCTTCTGTTAAAGAAGCATAAAAATGGTGATCTAGTCTGAGTCTGCAGGTGAGAAGGTATAAAATAATTTTAAATAGTAGATGAGATGATACAGGTGTCTCCAGATGGCTCAGGAGATTTTAACTAATTTTCATATTGCAAGGATGGATGGCAAGAGGGCTAATTATCTAACAAGTAACAGGGAGCTCATCTGAACAATTATAGGAAGATCAGCAGATGTCATTATGATAAATATCTGCTTCAGAGTTGATTACTGAAGTCTTATTCTCAAGGGCTGTACAATGGGAATTCCAATCTACTTCTGAACCTAGTCTTTTAAAATAGCTTTGCTTGTTTTGGCCCTAGGCTGCATATCAGAAATGATAAAAGAAGCTGTTTCATACTTAATTTTAAATCATGATGGTTCAGTTGCCAGTGTCAATATGATAAAGTGCTTATGACTACAGGGGAAAAAAAGATCTGCAGTTAGTACCAGACAAGTTGGAACAGAAACTTTCTAGCCAATCAAAGCACAGCCTTATCTCATTTCATTAGGTTTTCTACTTTCTATATGTCAGCTGGATTTAGTAACTGTTGCTCTGGCAGTAATTACAGATCAAGTTCAGTATAATTATTCTAACATCATAAGGTGAAGTTTGTTTCCAGGACCCTCTTAAAGCCTTTGTTGTGTGTGCTGTGTTAATGTAACCAGATTGTTCTTTCATAGTATGTAAAAGGAAATAAGTAGTAAGGCAACACTGTAAATAATGTTTAAGACAAATAAAAAATAAAAAAAAATAAACAGTTGATGCTCCTATATGAATAAAAGATAAGATTTTTCCCTCCCGCTAAAAGCACCCATTTCTCTCTAACTTCATTCCCAAGAAGAATATACTTTGTTTCATTCTTGAGGTCCTAAACTAGAAAATGTCCTACAAATTTTGTTTTAAAGGAACATTTGAGAGGTTACATGGATGATTCGTCATATGCAAGAGGCAATATTTTTCACTTCAATTGGAATATATTAGAGAGGAAGAAGTTTATCTCACATCAATAATTTCAAACTTACTATCTTCAAATCACCAACAAGATTCGAATGAAAGATATGTGATGTGGCATTTTGGTCTCAAAAGCTATAGCCTTATTCTGAGTTAAATCGGAATATCTTGAGAAAGTTTAATCTTACACTGCAGAATTGTTCTAATTGCTACAAGTGTCAATCATGTTGTTAGTCATGTTTTATAATACAGATTTCAGAGAGAGTTTCTCAGGGATTTTGATGTTATAGCCCTTCAATGCTGATCTGAATTTCTTCAGTGATGTTTTGACTCTTGTTGACATCAATCTTCTAAGGATGGAAAACACTTAAAGGAATACAGTCAAAACATCCTAGAAGAAAAACCCAACACTAAAAATTAAAATTAACATTATTTAATCCTTTCTATTTTACATCCACAAACATAACACTGTATTATACATAAAATGTGAAAATGACTGAAAGGATTTCTGTCAGAGTATAAATACTGAAACAAGACAAACTATATTGTGAATCACATGGGTTTGACATATGTTCTTTGAGGCACTAGAAAAGGGTACAGTCATCTCAATTTTTTATTTACTATATATGTAAAATGTAAGATGTTGGTACTTGTCTTCCAAAGAGAACTTTTACATACCATATTTATATAGCTTTATATGGAAATTTCTCCTTTTTAGGACATCTGCTTCTCAACACATTTTGACTCTTGGCAAGAGATTAGCTGTCTTCACAGCTGAATTAAATACCATTCCTTAGCTAATCATAAGACGACTTCTCATTTCTTGTTCATCCTCATATTAGTCAGTGACCAAAAAGTAGGACTGCTGTCGTAGAATCTGCTTCTTTGGGGTTCAGTACATCATGGTATTCCAGGTCAGAAAGGCCCATGTCCTTTGACTGGGAAAATAAAGTAAAGATTTTTTTTCCTTCCTGTGAAATGGGTTTCTGGGATTGAGTTCTCACAGTCTATACTAGTAGGCTTCTTGTCTCCTCTGATTGGTTGGCAAATAGACCTATCAAATGAGAATTTCCTGACTACCAGGGTTCACTACTGAACCTCTCTCAAGGAACATGTGGATTTGTCCACTTGAATTGCAAAAGATTAGGTAATCCAATTAGTAAAGTTAAAGATAATGACAGACAGCTCGGAAAGCAGCTGGGTTTCTAGAGTGCAATAAATAAATAAATAAATAATCCCCACTTTCTGGGTTCCAAGCTCCAGCAATCCACAGCAGCAAGTTTGAAACTGCAGTACCAACATGAAGGTGAGAATCAGAAAGTTATAAACTAGAAGATAAAAAAGTAACAATGACCCTGATTTTTTTTTGGTAAACTGCTGACACCTCTAAGTATTTCGTCATCGAATGTGATATCTGTATGCTGACGGCCCATTGTCTATGTTTTGCAAATGGTTTCCATGTGGCCACTTTGCACATTCTGAATACTGTGGCAGCTGCTCTATTGGCAGAAGTAGCAGCCATGGCCATACCAGAATATGTTGAGACAGAGAGAGGATACAGGCTTCTTTCTTTAATTTAACCTCTCAAAACAGCCAAATCTACCCACCTGGCAATAGAAAATCTAACAGTTTTTTTGTTCTTGTTTGGATCCTTTACAACAAAAGAGCTATGGAGTCTGAAGATCTGAAATCTACTGCTTTTTCCACATAAGACATGAAGGGGTCCAGTACATAACATAGAAGCGAATGGATGGACTTGCTAACTCTACGAAGTCACTTCATGAACAAGACATAAAACATTTGAAAAGAATAAGGAAACAGTAACATTTGTGAAATTTAAAGTTTTACAGTGTTTTTTTTCTTTTTACACTTATTAAATATGCCTGCTACCTCTGGGGCAGACAGAGTCAAAAGAGAAAAGACCACCTAGCTGCATTTGGCTGTGCTTACTTCCTCTCTCTTGTCTCGGGCGGGACTTTGTGGCCTCTCTCACCAATCTTGCAGAGCCTTCCTGTTTATCTTTTGGGGATGTCCTCCACTCTGCAGCCCCTCAGGTGAGCTGGGATAGAGGTCTTCTCTAACACCAGAAGGACAAAGAACCTCAACTGATTGGTTGGGCAGATGACCAAAAGAGTTTACACTCCCACCGAAAGTCCTCTGATGTCTTGTCCTTTTTTGCTATCAACGGCCGTGCAGTAGAGTAAAGGCAAGCCCTAGCTATTTGCTTGCCAAGGCACAACTGGTACTTGTAAAGAGGTGTGCAATGGTGACTCCTGGTTAGACGGGATTTGGTTTCTTTGTGTCCAACAAACAGGAGAGAAATGATGGCTCACTGGAATCCAGTGCTAGAGCTTAAAAGACCTGAACCGTTCTTTATGGGGGACTGTCATATTTGTATTATTTTACCAATAAACTGAGAAAACAAATAAACATTAGTTGAACATTGCCTCTTTTTGCAAATATTTTGTGAGCAAATAGAAGAATTCTCAACGTTGTTTGATATTTTACATTATTCACAAACATGTTCATGAAAATTCCAACCCCATTTGAACAGTCTGCAAATAAGTCTGTTGCAAATACTCCAATCTCATGATTTGACCTTTGTGTGTTAGTTACATAAATTGCATTAATTTTTTTTGCATTTCTTGAATGGTTGCCTTAGACAACTAAACAATACAGCATGAATTTTTAATATTATAATTCAATAGACAATTCATTTTTGGTGAACATCTGAGCAGTCAGGCCCACCGTTTGTTTTTCACATTGGTGAAGTTTGAGAAATGACACCTTTACAGGAAGCAAATATGAATAGGGCACAAGAGAAGTAAAATCAAAATCTACTTTAAATTCAAACGCATATATATAATTTTTTTCCAATGTTTGCTTAGCTCTTTATTAGTATTTAATATTTATATTGCAGTCATTCCTTAGAGACTGCGCCTTGATGTGGTGAGAAGGCTTGTGTGTATTGGAAATAAGGCATACAATCTTAACAGTGAAAGTAATTAACCACTGGAAAAATTTACCAAGGGTTGTGGTGGATTCTCCATCACTGACCATTTTAAAAATCAAAATTGGATGTTTTCCTAAAAGACTTGCTCTAGGAATTATTTTGGGGTAGCTATCTTGTTGTTGGTCTGTTTTACAGGAAGTCAAACTAGATGATCACAATGGGCCCTTCTGGCCCTGGAATCTATGAATCTACCAGTGATCCTGAAAGCTGGGAGCTCTAACTCCTACTGGGGCCACTAAAGCCAGAAAGGTCAAAGGTTAGGGAGCAAATTAAAAACAATCCACTGGTCCTCCAGGTGTACGGGGATCAAGCGATAGGTTAAGTTATACAGTTAAGTTAAGTTAAGTTAAGTTATAGAGACACAACAAGTAGCCATTTTGTTCAGGGATTGCGAAGCCTTGTGTGTGCCCTACACGATCTTTGATGGTGTGGGGAGGATGCAGTTTCAAATTCAGATTTATATTGTAGTAGCACCCTATCAGGATGTGGGTCATAATTTGCTATGCACTGTACACGCACATACAGAGACATAGTCTTCGCCCTTAAAAGCTTACAATCTAAGGCCATAGTCCTCCATTGCAATCCATGTGGGTAGAACTGCTGTGCCTGTGTCAAACCCCACAGAAGTCAATGAGATTCTTCTTGAGCATAGCAGTCTGCCTCTGTGCAAAATGTTGCAGGACTGGGGCATTAGAATGCTGTTACTCAGAGAGAGAAAATGTGAGTCAACAGTCCCCATGGGCTCCCTCAGGCCATCATTATCAATTGGCTGATTTCTTATATGTCTTGTGCAATAGACCTTAAACAGGGATTTGAAGGAGAGGGTTAAGTGTCTTCACACATAAATTCATGAAGGGCACTCTATGTGAAAGGGGTGACTTGGAAAAAGGCAAGGATACATTTGTGCCAAAAGATGACAAATGGGTGGAATAAGCTGCCATCACTGATGGAATCAAGTAGGTGTGGAGAGGGGAGAAAGAAGCATAAGAGCATAACATAAGAATGGCTATACTGGGTCAGACCAACGGTCCATCTAGCCCAGTATCCTGTCTTCCAACAGCAGCCAGGGTCAGATGCTTCAGAGGGACTAAGTAGAAGAGGACAATTATCAAGAGATCCATTCCCCATCGTCCAGTCCCAGCTTTTAGCAGAGAATGGGATAAAAGTACTGTGATTAATAATAATCTTCATTTATATGGTACTTTTCACTCCAAAGGACCCCGAAGAGGCTTTAGAGCCAGTGCTCACAAAACCAATGAAATACAGCCATCTCCAGGTCGAATGTAGTAACCATTCTGCACCACACTAAGACAGAGAGCATAATAATCATGGGAATGAACAATAATTTTGGTAATTAACTTCGGAAGTAGTTTGATTGTTTATTAAAATCAGGCAAATTGAAATAACACTAACATTGCAGAAACTACCATAGAATGTGTAATCAGTGCCAATGTTCAGTGTCTCAGCTATATGTCTTGTGAAAGATGGCACCTTCACTAGTACACTGCCTTTTGACAGCACGCTAATATATTGTTTCAGTACTGATTCAGAAGGAATGTACCATTTGCTCTATGGCCACTTCCTCAAGCATTTGGGTTTTGCCTTCCAAACAAGTCCAGATCATGCATAACTCTCCTTAACTTGTGGGATATGACAAAATCAGAGCATGCCCTATGGTGACTCAGGTCTCAGATCCCTTTGAAGTAAACAGACACTCTGCCTCTTAAATAGTGTGGAATCAGACAGTTACTTGAGCAACAGCTTTGGAAAAGTACCAGCCTCAATAAAATAAAATAAAATGATGATAAAAATGATATAGCCAATCACAACATCTATTTTTAAACTCATTGTCTCAGTTTTAGCTTCTCTGAGTTGAAATATACAGTGATGCATGTTGGCTGAAGTAATAAAAGGCTGCAATACACCCTGTAGGTTTCACTATATTACAGTCTTGTCAATGAAGGCATTTGAATCAGAAGCACGTGAAGGCTCAACAGTACTAAAATACTACTAAATATGAGAATGAACATTAGAATAATGAAATAAAGCCTTTGGTAAATCTGGAGTAATGTAATCTTAAACTTTCCTGCTCAATAACCTGAAAGCAAATCTTTAATTTACCATGGTTTGTCTTTTGAGAAAAGAATCTTCTCCCAGTTTAAGCTAAGCTACAGACTAGAGGAATAATAATTATCTTCCCAAAACTAATTCTATTTTTGTAAAGGTAGAGCTAAAGATTATAAACCCAGCACCAGAAAATTTGTTCAAAATGTTGTTGTTGTTGCTATTTTCCAATAGTACAAAATCAGCAATAAACCGGAGAACAAGACTGATCATTTAATCCACTTTGCTATTCAATTTTTTAAATTTTGCCCTTGGTGGTAGACAATATTACAACAGCATTTGTGACATTCCCTGTCTTACAATTCCATAGTAATGCTTTGTTACTTGCAAAAGTACCTGTAAAGAATTCAATGGTGACCACTCTATGGTAAGCACAGAACAGGAAATGGTGAAGGGTAAGCTATAAATGGTGTTTGGAGTCTTCCAGAAAGTAGACTAAGGCAACATGCCTTTGTCACATATTCCCATTTTGATTTATTCATTGGCAGCAGAATATATTTTGATGGGTGTAGAAATCAGTCTAAAGCTGATCCTTTGTGCAGCTGATTAAAAGTTCTTAAAAGTCTTGTCTGAACATGTCTGTAGAGGATTAAATAAAGTCCTGCATTCCTTGTAATTGTGTTTGGATCTCACTGGATGATTTGCATGCATTAATTCACCAAAGGTTTACCTACACAGTGCGGCAATGCACTCTGGAGCTGTGATTGCTAAAACACACTAACATGTTATGCACTAACCGATCTGTGTGGACCCTGCTGGTGTGCACTAAGAGTTCCCCAGTGAGTTTCCATACAGTACTTTGAAACAGTAGTTGAGACAGTTACTATATTCACTAGGGAACTTTCAGTATGCATCAGCAGGATCCAAATGGACCAATTAGTGTGCAACATGGAAATTAGAAATCACACCCCCCCATAGTGTGAATTGCCACACTGTGTAGACAAGCCCTAAGATTTTGATTTCTACAGTCTTCTGAGAGATCACAATGTTCTACCTATTGCTCTCCCTTGCTGTCTCAATTTTTAGATGGAGAAATAATGATTCTAAAGGTGATCTTCATTCCCTTGATATTATAGCCATCTTAAAGTCACTCCTGCCTTATAAAGCAAGTCTTTTATTTGGAAAAGGAACCAAACAGTGTGCTTCTGCAGTATGTTGGAAACTGATACGCCCTCTTAGACCAGGTCACTGCAGTAAGTTGTGCTAGAAGAGTACAAAAGAGTTACCGTCTTTAAATAGATGACTACTAAGAAATCAAATACTTTGGAGAGGGGGAGCAAAAGATGACAGTAGGGAAAATTGCTATCACTACAGATAGAATAAATACATGCATCATTTTAGAAGAGTCAGTATCCTCAATTACTTTGATCCTACAAGTGACTTCTGTGTGTTGACCCCTGCCCCTATGCATGCCCTTTGATTTCAGTGGGGGTTCATTCTTATAGCCACTTACAAGATCAGGGCTTACATTTTCAAAGTGGGGCATAGGAATTTGACCACATTCATCCTTTTAAAAGTCTACTTTTATGTCTAACCATGCCAGTGCTAAATAAATGAGTATTTTAATCAGCTTATTTATTTATATGTTTTCATGAACATACATTAGGAAAAAGCATAATACAGTTCTTCTCCAGGACTAGAATAGCTTCTGATTTTAATTACCACATCTCAGTTAAATTGCCTTATATACATAAGATGTAAAGTCTTGGAAACAATAGTGGGTGGTGTTTCCTGGAATAGGGTGATACGTCTCACGCTTGGGAAGGACTGAGAAAGAACACACACCATTTCATCTTAATGTTAAATCACACAAATCAATCAACAGAGAGAACTTGAATTAAGAACAGGAAATACTGTGACTTCTTTATAGGATTACTATTCAGAGTATTGAAAAGTTAATTTTCTAGCCCAAGGGAAACAGTTAAAAGTATCTGAAGTCAATTATATTTCTGGTTCTACAAAATAGTGTCCCCACTGTGATAGGTCAAACAAGGCCACAGAAACCTTGAATAAATGATTTTTTAGCATGTCCACATTGAAGAAAGTCTACACTTTAATACCACAACACATCCTGAAAAATCCACATCCATGTCACTGAAAAAATGTAAGAACAACTGCACCCTTTTGTATAGTACTTACTGGCTACACAAGATCAAACTTTCAGTGCTCCTTGAATTGGTGCACTCACAAACACTGTATAAAGTTACACTAATTAAGTTTCTAAGGAAACTTTTGCGGGAATGCCAAAGGCCCACTTAAAATTTGGGCATTAGTGGCTAATGAGTTTGTAAAATATCCTTTTTTTTTCTTTTACTGTATTGTGTAGCTTTTCATTCTGAAGCCTAGGATAACAAACACAGCATGGCTTACTCTCTTAATTATATTTTCTAAAGCCCTGCTACAGATTACCATTTGATCTGGAAAAACTAAGCTGACTCATATTCAAGTTCCATGAGCTCTAGCTGCAATCAATTTTTAACATTTCTTGTGGTGAGCATGAGATATGAAAATTCAGCCTTATTTCCCAAGGCATTTATAAATTAATTGGACTGTTAAAACTATGCAAAACAGCTTATTGAACAAAACAGTGCAGTACATTGCCCATTAAAAACAGTGAATATGCAAAAAGGTTCTCCAAACTAGGTTTCAACCACTATATCAAAATACTTGCTAATTGACAGAGTACTGCTTGAAGACTATGTTTCACCTTCAAAATACTGTATTTTAGTGTCTCTCGTTTAATATAAACTGTGCTGTACAGAGGCTTTAAGGGAGAAAACTAAAACATAATTTAAACATAAGACATAAGGGAAGGATAGTACTTAATATATACATGATTTTTGCTAAATTTGTGTCTAATCAGTTCTTAATCTCTCCCTGAGCAATAAGCTGAATGTTTTATTATAAAGGCTAGCCACAGCCAATACTGTGAGGTAGGGGAGAGATGTATGCAATTATTTTTAATTTATCTTTACTTCAAAAGCAGTGTTTGAAATTAAAACCCTAATTTAATGTAATGAGCCTCCTAGCACTGATAGCACAGTATTTCCTTGAATTTACATTGGCAGAGGATGATCTGACAATCATACAGATATTAATAAAGATTAAAA
This sequence comes from Emydura macquarii macquarii, assembly GCF_026122565.2. NCBI lineage: Eukaryota > Metazoa > Chordata > Testudines > Chelidae > Emydura > Emydura macquarii. The sequence continues at coordinate 351,663 of NW_027131105.1, read as the reverse complement.
GTCCAACATTCAGCTTCAATAGCTTGCTCTCTAAAGCCAAATTTGAACTATTTTGCAAGTAAGTTGCAAAATTCCCATTGACTTCAATAGGAACAGGTGTGGACACTCTGTGTGAGATGTTCCTCACTGAAGACTTGGTGGAGGGGAGCTCCGTAGGCCCTGGCAGACAGTACATTAACCCTAAATTCAAAATTGGCTTGTCATTTTAGAACTTCCTACTTTAATGCAGATGATCCCATAGTGCTCATGAGTTGAAGAAATGAGACAGTTCTGGAAAAAGATGTACCCACCTCCACACAGGATGGTTGACATAAGGTAGACTGTGGAAGGATTAAGAGAGTAAAATAGAAACTAAAGTGAATTCTGCTCTCATAGAAAAACATAAGCCAAAGGAAAAAAAAGGGTTACTTACCAGTAACTGTTGTTCTTCGAGATGTGTTGCTCATATCCATTCCAATACAGGTGAGTGCACGTCACTGTGCATGGGTTCCCGGAACCTTTTTCCCCTTAGCAGACCTGTAGGGTCAGATTAGGTGCCGCCTGGAGTACTGCGATCATGCCGCGGTATATGAGGCACCGCCGACCCTACGGCTCCTCAGTCCCTTCTTTCTGCTAACTCCGGCAGTGGGGACAGTGGGTGGGTGTGGAAAGACATGAGCAACACATCTCGAAGAACAACAGTAACTGGTAAGTAACCCGGTTTTCTACTTCCAGTGACTGCTCATATCCATTCCAATATAAGTGATTAAAAAGCAATACCTTGGAGGTGGTTAGGAATTACCAGTGAGCTGCCCTCATCAGCACGGCTCTGCCGAATCCCACGTCCTCTCTCGCCTGCTGCATGAGGGCGTAGTGGGACATAAAGGTGTGCACTGACGACCAGGTGGCAGCTTTGCAGATGTCCTGCAGCGGCACCCTCTCCAGGAAGGCCGCAGATGAGGCCTGGGCTCTGGTTGAGTGTGCTGAAACGGTCCCTGGAAGCGGTACATATGCCTGCTCGTAGCAGCACTTAATGCAGGCAGTGATACACATGGAGATGCGCTGGATGGAGAAAGGTGAGCCTTTCATCTGGTCCGCCACTGCAACAAAGAGCTGTGTCGACTTCTGGAATGGCTTTGTCCTGTCGATGTACTAGGCCAGGGCCCATCTGACATCCAGGGAGTGCCATCTCTGCTCCTCCTCCAACCCGTGCGGTTTGGGAAAAAACAAGGGGAGGAGGATGTCTTGGTTATAGTGAAATTGGGAGACCATCTTAGGCAGGAAGGCCAGATGGGGTCTCAACTGCACCTTCTCTTTGTAAAACACAGCGTGGGGGGCTCCGAGGTCAAAGTTCTTATCTCAGAAACCCTCCTAGCCGAGATAATGGCCACCAGAAAGGCTACCTTCCACGATAGGACAAGTAGCGGGCATGTAGCCATGGGCTCAAAAGGGGGCCCCGTTAGTCTGGAGAGGCCCAGGTTAAGATCCCAGGGAGGCATCAGGTCACGGACCTGCGGGTAAAGCCTCTCCACCCCCTTGAGGAACCTGACTGACATGGAGTGGGAGAACAGGGATCTCCTCTCTAGCAGCTGATGGAAAGCCGAAATGGCCGCCAGGTGGACATTTAGAGATGCCAGCGCCAACCCCTGGAGTTTTAGCTAGAGCAGGTACTCCAGGATCGCCTGGATAGACGAGAGGGTCGGCCGGATGCCCCGGGACTCCGCCCAGCAGGTAAACCTTCTCCACTGGGCCCGGTACACGACCTGTATGGAAGGTTTTCTGCTGCTCAGCAGAATTTATTGGACCTGTGCCGAGCAGGCTCTCTCCCCCTCCATCAGCCAGAGAGCCTCCAAGCCGTCAGGTGCAGGGAGTCCAGGTCCGGGTGGAGCAGACGACCCTGGTCCTGGGAGAGCAGGTCGTGTCATCCTGGGAGCTCCACTGGCGGGGCAATCGACAAGTCCAGCAGCATACTGTACCAGTGCTGTCTCGGCCAGGCTGGGGCAATGAGTATTATGTCCACTCTGTCCCTCTTGATTTTCAAGAGAACCCTGGGCAGGAGCGAGGAACGCGTCAGAAATGGAGCCCGGCTTGCGACTCTGGAGCGAGCAAAACCTCGGGCACTTTGTGTTCCAGGATGACGCGAACAAGTCCAGTTGAGGAACACCCCATTTGCGGAAAATAAAAGTCACTACCTCCGGAAGCAGTGACCAGTCGTTGCAGGGTAGAAATGACCTGCTGAGGCAGTCTGCCTCGTCGTTCCTGACTCCCGGGAGGTGAGAGGCAGATAAGTGAGAAGCCCCACAGTCGAATGGCCTCCTGGCAGAGGGTCGAGGAACGTGCTCCCTCTTGCCTGTTGATGTAAAACATGGCTGCGGTATTGTCCGTCAGCACCTGCACCACCCTGCCCCTCAGGAACCTAAGGAACACCTGCTGGCCCTGAGCTCTTTCACATTGATATGGAGGCTTTTCTCCTCCTCTGACCACAGCCCTTGGGTGCCCAGGTCAGCACTGATGTGGGCTCCCCACCCCACATCCGAGGCGTTGGAGATCAGGGTGACCGACGGGGCCAGATCCCTGAAGGAGATACCCCTCAATACCGCCCCAGGAGTTCTCCACCAGTCCAGCGAGGCTAGTACTCATGGGGGAACTGTGACCACCCTGTTCAAGGGGTGTCTGATCAGTACATACACCGAGGCTAACCATGCCTGGAGCGGCCTGAAGTTGAGGCGAGCCAGCCTCACCACATATGTGTAGGCCGCCATGTGCCTTAACAGCTGAAGGCAGTGCCTGGCTGTCGTGGGGCACCGGTGCAGCTGGGCGATAATCGCAGCCATAGCCTCGAACCGGGGTTGCAGGAGGAAGGCTCTGGCCTGGGAAGTGTCCAGGGTGGCCCCAATAAACTCTATGCGTTGCACCGGGGTAAGAGTTGATTTCTGCTCGTTTATGAGCAGCCCCAGTTTGGTGCATGTGGCACAGGTGAGGGGCACACTGTTCTGAACGAAGGACCTGGACCTGCCCCTGATTAGCCAGTCGTCCACGTATGGGAAGATTTGCATCCCTCTGTGCCTCAAGTGGGCCGCCACTACCACCATACACTTGGTGAATACCCTGGGGGCAGACGAGAGGCCAAAAGGCAGGGCCGTAAACTGGTAGTGGGACCCAGCTACCATGAACGGAAGGAAGCGCCTGTGGCTGGGAAGGATGGAAACATGGAAATATGCATTCTTCAAATCGAGGGTGGCATACCAATCTCCTGGATCCAGAGCAGGGGTAATGGAGGCTAGGGAAACCATATGGAACCTGAGACACTTGATAAACTTGTTTAGTTGGTGTAGGTCTAATATGGGCCTCGGGCCCCCATTTGCTTTGGGGATGAGAAAGTATCGGGAGTAAAATCCCCTCCCTCTCTCGTGTGGGGGGGGACCACTTTCACTGTCCCCAGGTCGAGGAGGGTGTTCACCTCCTGTAAGAGGAGTTGCTCGTGAGAGGGATCCCTGAAGAGGGATGGGGTAGACGGGGTGTTTGGAGGGAAGGCTGTAAATTGGAGGGCATATCCTCGGAGAATTACTTTGAGGGCCCACCAGTCTGAAGTTATGCTTTCCCATGCGGCGTAGAATGGTTTTAGCCTGTCTAAGAAGATAGGGGATGGATCCTGGAGAGAGGTATGAGTGCCCCCCTCAGGAGCACCATCAAAACTGATTTTTGTGGCTTGGCCCCTTGGGGGCCCTTGCTGGGAGGTTGCAGACAAGCTAGAGCGATTGCATCGCCCGAACGCCCTGCTCCTTTCTCTGCTCCTACTGGGCTGAAAGGGTCTAGGCGATGGCCTAGTCTGTTGCTGCTGACGCTACAGCTGCAGCCAAGATTGACGCCTCGAGGCCTGGGGAGTGTAAACGGCCAAGGAACACAGCGTGGCTCACGAATACTTAAGAGCGTGCAGTTTCTCGTCAGTCTTGTCTGAGAACAGGCCTGACCCGTCAAACGATAGGTCCTGTATAGATTGCTGCACCTCTTGGGACAGCCCGACGACTGCAGCCACGAACACCACCTCATCGCTATTGCAGAGGCCATGGCCCTGCTTGCGGTGTCCACTGCGTCACTGGCGGTTTGTAGCGCTGCCCCTGCCACCGTGATACCCTCTTCAAGGACCGTGGCAAAGTCCGCCGCCTGGTCCTGGGGCAACCTCTCTGCAAACCGCTGTATGGAGTCCCAGAGATTAAAGTTATAGCGCCCTAGGAGGGGGCTTGGTGATTCGCTATGCGGAACTGCAAGGCCCCAGTGGAGTATACCTTCCTCCTGAACAAATCTAGTTTTTTGTTTTTGGGAATGGTACCTTGGTATCCCTGCCTGTCCCTCTGATTGGCCGCATCCATCACCAGGGTTCCCAGGGTCGGGTGGGTAAAGAGAAACTCAAACCCCTCTGCCGGGACATAGTACTTCTTCTTGGCGCCCTTAAATGTGGGGGGCGACCAAGGCAGGGGTTTGCCACAGAGCCTTGGCAAGTTTGAGGACCCTGTCACGCAAGGGCAGGGCCACCCGTGATGGTCCCTCTGACCACAGCACACCAAAGAGGGGATCCTCCTCCTCCAAAAGCTCCCTGACCTCCAGGTTGAGGTTAGCAGCCCTGAAGTCTTTCAGCAGCACCCTATGGTCCCAAGAAGTCGCCTCTTCTGGGGGGTGGGGGAGGAAGAGGATTGAGGGTGCTCGCCCTCCTGACGGGACCCCGTGGAAGGACCCTCCCTCTGGGTCCGATTCCTTCTCCGAGGAATGGCCCTTGCGCTCCTTGTGTGGCGTGGGGGGCAACGACTGTGCTGTTGAAGGTGGAACTGATGCTGTACCTTGTCCCACCTGGGCCCCCCGTGGCCACAATATGGCCATTGCCAGGGCCCTTGAGGCCAACCCGGTGCCAGCTACTGTGCCTCTTGGTGGCGTCGGGTGCCCTTGCCCTCCTGGGACCCCAAGCCACTGGAACAGTGCTGACAAGCCCGTCTCCGGCTCTTACTGCTCCTAGCTGGGGACCAGCCCCTAGATGACCCCGAGGAGGTGGAGGAACATCGGTGCCGCCGCGAGCGGTGCCGATGGGAGGACGCACGCTCCGACGAGCTGGACGACGACATCTGACACCTTGGCACCTAAGACTTGCGGTGCCGTTTGCCCTTTGGGGACCGGGAACGGTGCCATCTGTGGCTTCTCGGTGCCGAGCCCGACTCCGAAGACTGGGATCTACAACGCGCTGAAGTGGCAGAGTCTTTCGGTGCCAGGTCCGGTGCTGGAGATCGGGTCCAGTGCCGCGCTGGCGAAGGGCTCGGTGCCGGGGTGCGGGAGCAAGAGCTGTGTCTGCTGCGTGAGGCGGTCTTAGAACGGCACCATCTCGAGCGTGTTGGCTTCGGTGCCAGGGACCGTCCTTGGTGCCGTGGGGAGGATAAGCTCGATGAGTCCGACTCGGAGATGTGAGGGGAGCTTCCGCACTCTACCCTCAGTGACCGTCCGGCGAGAGACTTTTCCCCTGGCGGGGGTCTCGACCAGCCTCCAGGGCAACTCAGTGCGTATCTACCCCGGGACACCAGCCCTCTCTCCCTCTGCTGAGAGGGGGGGCAGAGGCGTGGGCATGGCCATCAAGGCTCGTGCCGCTTGGCAAACCTCCGGCATCGACGGCACCTGCAGGGGCGCTCCCCGACCCCCAGGAGTCGGGGGAGGCTCTCTGCATGGAGGTGCAGGCTCCGGAGCAACCTCAACGGGCCATGGCTGGTGCACCTCCGTACTCGACCCTGCCTGCGCAGGCAGTACAGGGGAGTGTGAGCACTCCATGCGCTGGTGCCTTCTTTTCTTTTGCACCGGGAATGGTCAGCGTTGAGTGGACTCCGGTGCCGGTGGAGCGTTCTGCACCGAGGAGATGCTCGGTGCCGAGGCGGAACATGGCAGATCAGAAGCCGGATGGAGCGCCACTCCCATCAAGGTAGCCTTCAGCCTAATGTACCTCTCTTTCCGAGACCTAAGCTTGAAGGCTTTGCAGATTTTGCACTTCTCCCTCCAATGCTGCTCTCCCAGGCACTTGAGGCAGCAATCGTGAGGGTCACTGACTGAAAAAGGCTTGCTGCAAGCGGCGCAAGGCTTAAAGCCAGATGAACCGGGCATGGTTCAGCCCCCCTAAGTCCCTAAGGGCTTCTATTCAATTGCTAACTACTCTATTAACACTACTTAACACTTAACTACTAAACTAACAATAACAAGTTCTACAAGGGGAAGCTACTTGTGAAGAGGAAGAGATGTTCGAGCAACCGTCACGGGCAGAAAGAAGGAACTGAGGGGTCGTAGGGTCGGCGGTGCCTCATATACCACAGCATGAGCGTGGTACTCCAGGGGGCACCTAAGTCGACCCTACGGGGTCTGCTAAGGGGAAAAAGTTCTGGGAACCCGTGCACGGTGGTGTGCACTCACATATATTGGAATGGATATGAACAATCACTCGAAGTAGAACTTCAGATGTATAATTTGCCCCATTAAACTGAAGTACTTGTTGTAAAGGTGTACATTAAAGTACAATTAAATTTTACATTAACTAGTTAACATTACTGTTTTCTGCTAAATTACGTAAGCCTTTGACCTCACATTAAGAGTATGATCATTCTGTTCTTTTCTATTTCCTAAAGTACTCTTCACATAACTCTAAGTAACCCCTATGAAAATCAACTTATGTAGATCATATATGGCATGTGAAAGTATGTAACTACACTATTCACCAAATGTGCTACCATCATAGACAGATACTTTCTCCAGTTCACTTTGAAGCCCTTTTACATAACAGCTATAAATCAGAAGTTTCCAAATGTGGTCTGACTAACATGGCTTAAACCATGTCTACACCAGGGTGTGTGGGGTATGTATGTGAAATTCTGGCCTTAAACAAAAAGTCAACGCATAACTCCCATTGACTGAAATGAGGCCAGGATTTTACCTTAAATTGTAACATGTTTGAAACTGTTTTTCAACAGTTACACCCAAATGCGGGTTTAAGACAATTTGCACACATGCTCAGTAATATAGTTATAAATGATATTGCAACAGGTACAGAAAACATGCTAGAACCATGGTAGGTGGTAGTCTATAAGACAGTTTGGTCTAGCATGGTTGTTTTTAAAGGCAAATCTCTATTCACACTGCTAGTTACAATCACATGGGAAAACCATGCTAGTTATTGCCATGTTTGAAAACTGCTGTCATACATGATTCAGCAGAATGATGCTGGATAGTTATTTTAGAACTTGGTTGTAGGTATCATGGTTTAATACTCCAAGAAGACAGCACTAAAATAAAACTACTTTTGAGCATTATAAAGCTTGAAACCATGTCTCTTTTACCAATAGAAGATTGTCCAATAAAATATGTTACCTCACCCACCTTGTCTCTTTGAGCATTAAGTCTGTATTTAGTACCATACGTTTATTAAATATATGGTAAACTTTTAAAATTCATTGCAAACATTTTAAATTACAAACAAGCATATTAAAGTAGCTACTTAATACAAATTTGCTAAAATATGGTAGGTTCTCACTTGCTTCATTTTTAAAGATTCAATGTTATGAACATATTTAATTAAATAGTGAATGACAAGATCAATATGCAACACTAATTTGCAGGGTGTTTAAGCTGTTACTAGTAAGAATGTGTTATTAGGGAAAAGCTGAATCAGCCACACATCAAAAACATTGGCTTCTACTTAACATGAAATATTTTATAAGTAATCATTATAGTTTTAGTAATGAACATTGCTCTTTTCCTAGCAGAAGTATCTCCAGGAACTGAGACACTAATTTGCTGTTGGGAGTGTAGCTTATTTATGCCAAAGTGAACAGCTGCAATTGGTAGATGTGGAGACTGGAAGAAAATTGTCAAATATGGTAAAAATTGGTTTTTGGAGGAGCAAGTATTTTCCTACTCAATTAATTTGATTTGGCAAGAAAGAAACTGCTCAGAGACCAATAAGAGCCTTCTTACAGGGAAAAGTGGGCCTCACAAACGACAGGGAAAAGCCCTGATATTTGCCAAATTGCAGTTTTGTGAAGCTCTAGTGAGAACTTGCATTTGTCTTGCCTTTGTATCTCCAGTAAAGACAAGTCAGTTTTCAGAAGTAGCAGTCTCCATGGGTAATTGGAAGAAGCAAATAGGGGTATCCCACGGTTAGAGAGAAAACCTACTCAGAAAGCCTCATTTACATAAATAACCATTTGCAAAGTAATGTCTCTATTTTTATATCATACTGTATCAAGATCAGTTACCCGTCCATGCTGTATGATAATTCTCTGTGAATAGTCTGTGAACGTAAACAACAATGTTCAACTGATTTACAAAGTAGATATTAAAAGCTTACTTGAGCAATGCAATCGAGGACAACTCTTTTATTTCCATATGGATATACATTTAAGATTTTTATCAGAATGATTTGGCCATTATGTTTTATGCAGGAAGCCTGATATGAGAATTTAGTGCAGTTCAAATATGCTGCTAATGATTAAAACAGATTCAGAAATTACAGATTGTTGAAATAAATCATGAGCATCACAAGACTAAAAACTGAACATAATAAAAAAAATCTTATATAAAAATATAATGCCCAAGTATTTTTCTATCAGAATTATAACAGTCTTTACCTAGTAGAATATGGACCTAACTTCACACAATGATGATGCTTCATAAATTTAGCTAGTTAGATTTCATATGGTTATAACCTCCAAATAATGAAAGATTACAAAAAAGCCAACACAGCACCAATTTTCAAAATAGGAGGGAAAAAAGTGTTTGGGGCAATTACCTTCTCATCAGTCTAACTTCTATTCCTAGTAAAATAATGCAAAAATATTAAATAAAAAATTGCTAAATATGTAATGAAATTAATGGATGTATGAACAACAAGCATAAGTGTTTCACAAAGAATATATTTTGCTAGAGACATCTGAATTTTAAAATTAGGTGACGGAGGAAACATAGAACATGTAATATAGAGAGATATTTTAGTAGAGCATTTGATAATATGTAACTCAGTATCTCTTGAAAAATGAATTAATTCTGTTGAAGAGGAAAACTGTCATATGGCTTGAAAACTATCTATGATGAATGGCAATATACTGAGCTGGAGAAAAGGGGCTAGTGGGTACCACAGTGATTGGTGTTAAAGCTGGTATAAATGGACCCTACTCTCCCAGTCCATTAACAACAACTTTCAGCCCTCCTGAGAGTCTACTGATAACGACTGAAGTCTCAGACAGACTGACTTCCCCTAGTTTAATCCAGTATCACAAAAATAGGTTGGAAACCAACAACTGTAGAGGAAACCCTCCTGTTTTAAATCTTTGCCTCAGATCAGTTTCCCTTTCCAAAAAGTTACTCCTACCTCTTTTGTAACAGATAGCTAAGGAACCAGCTACAGAAGTGAATTAGCACACGTCACCCTTCTTTAGCCAGCTCACTTCTTGTATTAGGGTGGGTATATAGCAACAGTTGGCAGCCTGTCACAACTGGTCTTATGAGAAGAGACTATGAAGTCACAGCTCTGAACCTGCCATAGAAACATTGACATTGATGAACAGGTTGTTCAGGGGATGCAGAAGGGGTATGGCAGCAGTGCCATGTGAAAGCCAAGGAAGCCAACAAGTTATCCAGTGCCGAGCTACAGACCTGCTGCTTTTACAAAGAGCTGCATGCCATACTCAATGGAGACCCCCCTCCCCAGTACTGTGGATGCCAGGAACAGTGAGAAGGAGGAAGTGGCAGATGAGGCAGAGAAGGAGAAGATTATGTGGGACAGACAACTGGGGGATCCAGCTGCATACCAAACCAGGACCTGTTTTTAACTCTACCACAGTCCAGCCAATCCTGCCAGTTGAGTACTGGCAAGCCTGATGCAGGGGAAGGAACCTCAGCTAAGTTTGCAGACAAATTTTCAGTTACAGGAATGGCACCCCCAAAGTAGCATGACACATCTTTTGACTTTTCATTAATTTACTCATGCTATAAGTGGTAGTGGTGCAACCAAGAGAGGTAGAGTTGCTATCTGCTTCTCATTCCCATCTAGAATTAGGCAGAGGGGGGCATGTGGAACAGTTTGTTTATGTACACAGGGATGTCCCTTGAATCCTATGGAGAGATCTCGATGAAACTTTCATGGGGATATTTTGCAATCCTCTGCCAAAGGTTTCTAGGACGGGCTGCCTTATTTTCTTATTTGTGATAGGACACTTTCCAATGCCACTCAGTGATTAACTTCAGCAGGCACAGGCTAGCGGACGACAGGCCTGGGCAGATTTGGGACACCAGCAGCAGCTGTGTCCTCTGTCTTTGTTACCCTCAGGAGTGAGATATCAGCTAAAATTATCACTATATGTGGAAAACAGTGTTAGTATTCAGCGCCAGAGCCATTGCCCTATACTACTAGAACCATGCAACCAAACAATTCTATCCTCATTTCCCCAATGGGCCATGCTCATTCTGGCTGGTGCTGTGACTGGTGTCATGCACAAGCAATTCCAAGCAGAAGTTAGAATGTAATGCTTAAAACTTTTGGGGAGCAAGGGGAGTGAGTTCGGCATCTTAAGTTTTGCTTTCCATAGTGAATACGCTGATAATGATGTGTGTTTTATCTGCTGCTGCTGCCACTGTGGCCTTTAGGGTCTCCCCTTCCATATCCACAGAATGCTTTAACAGATGAGGAGAAAGAAGGGGATTTGGATGACATGTTCAATGAGATCCTGCAAGACAGTGCTGCACCTGAGCTTGAGCACAGGGACTGCAAGATGAACATTGCAGACAGGCTGGAGAGGGAAAGAGTGGAGAGAAGAAAGGCACAGGAGTCCCAGCAGGAAAAGGAGAGAGAGATGCACCAAGACATCATGGGGCTTCTCAGGCAGCAAACACAAATGCTGCAGATTCTGGTGGACCTGCAGGATCAACCATCCCAGGCTCTCCTCACTCTGCAGCCCACTGAGAACTCAATATTGAGACCTCCCTATAATACCCCCCCAACATCATATGTGGCATCAGGGGTTGCTGCACTACCCCTATCACTCCATGCCAGAGGACAAAGACAATCACAGCTTCACATACACCAACCATGGCTTTCACAGGTCAGTGTATTTGTAGCTGAAATGGACATGTTCTATTCTCTTAATTTATTACAATAAAATACATTAAAACCTTAATAAAATGTATTTGTTTTAAAATTACACAGGGGGTTATCATCGATTTTGTTATAGAATAACATTCTATTATTTGGAACATAATTAATCTTATTGGTTCACAACAGATGCTGCTGAGTGCTCAGCAATTCTGAAAGCAACCCCATTACCTGTTACCGCACAGTGTTACACAACCCAGGATCACTCACAAACAAAATTAACAAGTGCACTGATAATGTTATATTCCTACATGCTCAGCAATCACCACATGATTCCTACCAGGCCACACGCCCGACAACACACACTAGTCAAGCTCACTGTTAAAATGGTCTTTCAAAGCCTCCCTGAGCCACAAATCTCTGTGTTCAGCTCTTTTAACAGCTCTTGTATCTGGCTGTTCAAATTCAACAGCCACTTCACCTCCACCCCCACAGAAACTTTCCCCCTTTTGCTTCACATACATTATATAGGACAGCAGGCAACTATAACCGTTGGGATATTTTTCTCACTGAGGTCCAATCTTGTGAGTAAACAATGTCAGCATCCCTTCAAATGACCAAAAGCACATTCAACTGTCATTCTCCACCTGCTGAGCCGGTAGTTAAATCATTCCTTGGTGCAGTCGAGATGGTTGGTGTACAGCTTTATGTGCCAGGGATTAAGCTGCGGTCCTCAGGATCACTTTTGGCATTTCAACATTCCCAGTGGTAATCTGTCATTTGGGAAAGAAAGTTCCTGCTTGTAGCTTTCTGACCAGTCCTGTGTTCTTAAAGATTTCATGCATCTTCTCTGACCAGCCACACTGAGGTCAGTGAAGTGTCCCAGCCTAGGTGATCCACCAATGTTGATATACTCAGTGGCAAGGTGGCTTAGGAACAAAATAGGGATGTATGTGCCGTCTAACGCTCCACCGCAATTCAGGAATTCCACTGCTGCAAATCCATCCACTACGTCTTGCACATTGCTGAGAATCACAGTCCTGAGCAGAAAGTGATTTTTGACCCTGCATAGTTACATCACCACGGTACCTGGGGCAAATTTCCTGACTTCAAATTGATTTCCAACTGACCAGTAGCAATCTGGCATTGGAAACTCCCACAGTTGATCACATCTCGCTCCTCTACTGTCAATGCAGATCGCATTTTGGTATCCCTGCGCTGGAGAGCTGGGGTGAGCTCAGCACACAGATGCAAAAATGTTGCCTTGCTCATCCAAAAATTCTGCAACCAAAATTCTGCTTGTCCTCCCAAATCTGCATTACGATGCAATCCCACCAGTCAATGCTTGTTGCTTGGGCCCAGAAGCGTTGCTCCATCACCTGCAGCTGCTCTGTGAATGTCATCCACAAGTTTTGAAATCGTTCTTGCTATGTCCCACAGCAATCTGTCCTCCAACAAACCGTCAAGCTCCCTACTCATTTGGATCTTCTTGCAGCTCTGCAAATACTCTAGGATCATGCACCCTGTGTTTGCAACGCTCATGACAATAGTGCAGAGCTGTGCAGGCTCCATGCTTCTGTCAGGGATGGTGGACAGCGAGGAGGGCCGTTGGGTTTGTGGGATTTTGAAAAAAAGGTGCAAAAATTATGGGATACAGATAATATTATGAGATAGAGACAGTTGCAACCAGGAGGCTGACCACATGCTCCCAGTCACCTCCATCATACGGTACCAAAACTTCCTGAGACAGTGTGCTGGACGGTGCTGAGTTGCACAGTGGGCTACCTATTCATGATGCATTGCTCTCTGAATCAACAGAAACACTACTGGTGAGAATGCTCATTGCTGAGACAAGGAGCCAAGTATGCACGTGCAATGTAATAACTACAGCAGCTGTATGCTGATATAACTTGAAGAAACATAAATTTGTAGTGTAGACATGGCCAGAGAAATCATACAAACAGACTTAAAGAGATTAGAAACACAGGCAAAAAATGAACAGATTTAACTTGGAAGAAAGAAGGCTTACACATCAGGAGACAACCATTCCAAACATATACAATATACTCCAGGGTGGAGAAACATAGGAAGAATTAATATTGAAAGAGATGTATTGGCAGTAGCACACAGCAAAGCAGACATGAGTCTGCAGTGAGATATGGTTGCAAAGAAGGGCAATATCAATTCAGGATCCATTTGTGAAGGCTTTATATCATAGGTGAGGAAGGTAATAGCCTTTTTTTCTATGCAGCTATGGTGCAAGTGTGATTGATGTCATCTTGCTAATACCCCAGGGATTGAACCAAGGCTAAAAGCATGAGTCTCTACAGCTTGAGCTAAAGAGCCAAGCCCTCAAGTTAAGAGCTGTAACAGATTCACATCCTTGTTGGATTAGGCACACTGACCAGTGGGTTACACAAGCACAAACTGAATACAGCATTGGATTCTGGGCATGTTCCCAGAAGAATACTGACAATTTGGAGTGAGTTCAGAGGAAAGCAATAAAAATGATCAGGGAGCTGGAGGGACTTCTTTATGAGGAAAGAGACTTAAAAAGTTAAGGCTGAGTCAATAGGAATGCCATTGCACTTCAGTGGAATTTGGGTACCTAATTTTCTTAGGCCCCTTAGAAAAAACATTGCCTAAATATATCTATATACTTTGGCTAGGTGACAACCAGTAGGTTATTTCAAGAGTCACTATAACAATTTGCAAACAAGGGAGGGACAGGAACATTTAACTGCAGAATTTTGGGGGGTGGGGATAGGCGAGTGGAAACAATAACCATCAATAATGGGACTAAATTGAGAAAGAGAAAATGTAGAATATCCATCCGAAGAAACCTGCCAACAATAAGTATTATATTCTCCTTCCATCTCTTTATCAACTACACTTGTTTTTAGGGGATCCCTTTAGCTTAACACTAGTAACGCTCTCACACTTAATATTTTATATATGTTTGTTCCAAACGCAATTCAAATGGGACCTTCCCTTTGCAATGGTAGTTTAATGTGGGTATTTAATGTATGTAAACTAAAAGTTTTTAAGCCCTGATTTAAGTGTAAATCTTATTAAAACCTTAACTATGGAACTACTCGGATTACTCCATAATAACTTGTTCCATTTTTAAAAGATGAAGGGCTCCTTTGGCATTGGTTTGGTTTACTTTTCAGTTAGATTTAGCTGATAACAGAAATAGCTAGGTAGAAACACACCTTGATGCCACACTGCACTACTTCTGTGTACACTAGATATTAGCTTGCTCCTCTGTAAGAGCATATACAGTGCATTAAAGGCACAGAAATTATTCCCAGAGCTGAAGTAGAATTATTCACGTTTCGCCGCACACAAATGAAGTCTGCCTGCCTGATAATCAGAAATGTTTGAGCAACTGCCCCTTTACTATTTGCTAACCTTCCTCCTAATTAGAATCTGGATTTCAATACAGCTGTTCAAAGACGTGACTCATTTGTAAACATGACAACAAAAGAGAACTGCAGAAGAATGAAACAATGAAGAAGTATAATCTTAATTTTTGACTACAAGGAAAAATGCAATTAAAAAATGCCTAAGAAGCTATTAAGACCAAGGCTAGACAAGCAAATAAGATTGAATTTAACAATAAAAAGATTTTCCCCCTACGCAGGCAAAAGAATAGCTTCAGAGCCAAGTGACACAAATTTCTATTCCAAACACCAAAAATGTCCAACACACTTAATTAGGAAAATCACAATAAAGGAAACATGCAAACAGAAAATAACTACCCACAGATTATCTTTCTTTATTTTTACGACTGCAGAAACAATATATTAATATATAAACTGATATATAAACTGATAGAAACAATATAAAAGAATAAATATTTCCAAGTATCAATATCTACTGTGTCCTGAGACTGAACAAGTATCTCTACTATTTTAACCACTATTCTGTTAAGACTTCTTTCATATACCATCTTTCACAGCAGAGGGTTCAGACCCACTGTTTAGATCCTTACAATGATACAAAATCTCTGCAAGGATCTTGGTTTTATTCTTTTAGTGAGATTTGCAAGATTAGTTTTAGAAAGTTGTTTTGTATGTCTCTTTTGCATTAAAAATATCATCAACAAACAAGGGTACAAATGCACTCCTGCATTATAGACACTACTCAAATTGCTTGTGCAAATCAGAGATTTGCTTGTGTGCACGTGGCTAGACAGGGACCTATAAAGATATTTGCATGAAAATAATAGCGATTTGCACCCGCATACCAAACACTATGTGTGCCCAGAGATTGCTTGCCTATTAGCAATCAAACACCACATTTGCATTATTTAGAGTAAACGTTCAATGCTGACACTTTTCTGAGAATTGTAGACAACAGCATCTATAACAATATTTCATATTTTAACTGTAAATCTTGCATAGTAAGTTTATAACGTTCTAATTTTATGTCCTTAAGAAAATTAATTTTAGAAACAGCTTTCATAAGACTCCCCTGCACTCATGGAAACAAGGAAAAAGTAGAGCTACTATTTTATTGAAGAGCTGGAAAATAGTGATGATAGACTGTACACCAGAAATTCTATCCAAAACCCTTCTCCGACTCAAATATTTGATGAATAAAAACATCAGTAATCAGAAAATGCCATTACCTTATATCAACTGAATAGCCAGAGGACAAGGTAACTTTTCATACTTGTGTTTCTTGCAAGTTCCATTTACTAACCTGTCTAATCCACCTAGAAAAGAATTACCGTACATGACAATGCAAGTACTCTCCAAACATTACAGTATATCAGTAGTATAGAAGAACCTCAGAGTTACGAACACTTCAGGAATGGAAGTTGTTCGTAACTCTGAACAAAATGTTATGGTTGTTCTTTCAAAAGTTTACAACTGAACATTGACTTAATACAGCTCTGAAACTTTACTATGCAGAAGAAACAGGCTGCTTTTAACCATCTTCATTTAAATGCAACAAGCACAGAAAGTTACCTTACCTTGACAAATCTTTTTTTTAAACTTTCTCTTTAATTTTTTTTGTACTTTACGTTTAACACAGTACTGTACTGTATTTGCTTTTTTTTTTTTTTTTGGTCTCTGCTGCTGCCTGATTGCGTATTTCTGATTCCAAATGAGATGTGTGGTTGACCAGTCTGTTCAAAATTCTGAGGTTCTACTATGTAGCAAAAGGACAATCCCTTTCATGCAGCAGTCAACACCAGAGATACCAGAAACTGCCCTGCATACTGCCTTATTTCAGACTGGAAATAAGGTATTTTTAAAGGTGAACAATTTACCAAGGATTGTGGTGGATTTTCCATCACTGACAATTTTTCCCAAGATTGGATGTTTTTCTAAAAGATATGCTTGAGGAATTATTTTAGGAGAAGTTCTGTGGCCTGTGCTATACAGGAGGTCAGTCCAGATGATCAAAACAGTCCCTTCTGGCCTTGGAATCTATGAATTGGTATTTCTTAGGCTACGTCTACACATAAAAAGCTACAGCATAACACTTGTTATTACAGTGATGGGAGGGGTTCTCCTGTTGCTATAGTAATATCACCTCCATGAAAGGCAATAGCTAGTTTGACGGAAGAATTCTTCCATTGACCTAGCCCTGTCTATCTGGGGACTTAGGTTGGCTTAACCATGTCGTGGATTTTTCACACCCCCTGAAAAATGTAGCTGGGTCAATCTAATTTTCTAGTGTAGCCCAGCCTTTAGAGGTTTTTAAGTTTGTTTCCAAAATGGAGAGCACCTACTGTGTAAATGTGAATGTTTCCTTGCAGTATGATGTATTTTACCCTTATTTTTCAACTATATGAAAATGAAGACAGACACATTGGGATGGAGTTGGAATGTCAGATTGAGAACAAAACAAATCTAAGCTGGTTCCCCGTCACAGTTTTTGTAGTCTGATATCTTAAATCCCTTTCTTACTAATAAAACACAACAAAACATAAATACAAAAGTTAATTTATTACCTTCAGGTATTTAGCATGAGCATTCTCTTTTATTTAATAGTCAGTTAAGGGTGCCTTAGAGATCTGTACAAGAACCATCATTATTCAAATGGCCTAGAATTGGCATGGACAGTGAAGTAGTCTGATCTGCTGATGACACACCTTTTTTTTAAATAAAGGTTAGTCAAGAGGAAAGACTATCCCTTAATGGAGATGAATTCCTCTAAGGGACTTCTGCCCCACTACAAAACCTGAAACCATGCTAACATGCAGAGAACCAGAAGAATTCTTCTGCTGTCTCCGCCTCAAAGAATTCTTTCACAACAATGACATCTCACACAACCATCACATGTCCCATTGACAATCATAAGAAAAAAGAATCATCTGACTAGACACCACAGGACGGACAAAATCACTCTCTTGATCACTACATTAACTGCTTCACGAAAAAAATTGACTAAGAAATCCTTAACAAACATCACATTTGCCATTATCTTTCCATGGGCGAAATGACAGCCATACAATCCCTGAAATCTAACTACCAGATAGTGGTCAAACCAACAGACAAAGGGGGTGCCAGTGTAGTCCTCAACCATGATGACTACATTAGCAAGGGCAACCAACAACTTTCTGACACCACTTACCACAAAGAGCTGGCCACACATATATAAAAAGTGTCTACAATGCATTAAAGAGCACCTTCATCCTCAAGAAGTTTGCATGTACAGAGTCCTGGAAAGAGAGTTCTGGAGTAGGAAATAATTCCTCCAAATCCACAAGAAATTAGATCAGTAGTCTATCAAAGCCTCTTTCTTTTTGCTTGATTAGAATAGTATTCTTATGAAATCATGGCATACCAGAGTAGTTCACCTTTATATAGACTGAGGCATTCTTCAAGGCTATGAGATTGCAGATCTTAAATTTTTTTGGATTGTTTTTCTAATCAGTGTGAAGAGCACTGCTGAGGGCAGCACATACAACTTCTGAGGAAATCTAGTCTTTCCCCCGTTTCTTCAAAACCAAATGTCTGGAGCTAGACTCAAGAGAATTCAAGTGTAAGGATGTATGCAAGGGATTTACATTTTTTTTTAAAGTAATAATTATTGAACAAGATCATAAAAGAAAAATTATCAAGGTAACTTCAGTTACTGACATGAAGTAGGAATATTATCAGATGTTGTTCTGTAGAATTGCAAGGATGCATTAAAATATGAATACCCCTAAAAAGTGTCTGGCCATTGGAAACAGCTGTAACAACATTAGTATATTTATATTAATTTAAATAGTAGTGAGATTGTTATGTTTCTAAGTGAAAAATATATTTGATTTTTAGCACTGGACTGAGAAACTAAGTGATTTTTTCCTTTAATCATTCTGGAAAACATCAAGTAGTAAAATAAATGAAGTCAGTAATAAACTAGTAATTCTAATACTACAATAATAAGGCATGAACCAGTATCCTTCAGGTAGTCATTCCATATGCTTCATTAGAAAAAAATGCTTATAGAAAAGGGGTGGAAAGAGAGAAAGAAAATATTTGCATAAAAATGACCTCAGTATATTGATTATGAATAGAATCCTTTGTGTTGGTATAAAAAGTGTCTTTGGCTATGTCTTCACTGACAGCAGCAAATTCGCTGCTGTCAGATCGATTTCTCTGGATCGACTGAGTGGTCTAGAAATCGACATATTAAGACCACCTTCTCAAGTGGCATAGTGCTGTTTCGACAGGAATGAGGTTCCCATCGGCGCAGTGCAGTGAAGATGGTGCATAGAACAGAAGCAGAGAAGTCAACAGGAGTTATGCAAGCTTTTTGTGTAACTTGCTAACTCCGGTCGACCGCCGCTGAATCTCGGAGGTAAGTGTAGACAAGCCCTTTATTGTTTGCTGAAATTATGTGTTAGGATTTTTTTTCAGAATTAAAATGAGCCAAAACCTTGCCTATTCCAAATTTTGTTTACTGTTAATGTTAAAATACAAGTGCCAATGCCAAACAAACTTAGCTGTGTGTTAGTTCACACTATAATTATCATAGAAATGGTAGAAAGTCATCAAGTAGGGTCTGTGTGTGAGAAAATGTAATTTCAATGTTAGCTACTTGCTCATTGTGTGATATACAATTTGAATTTACCATAGAGTAAAGTCAACAAAGCTAAATTCAATTTTCCTTTGTGTAAACCATCTGTCCACCTTTGGTTTTTTTTTGTTTTTTGTTTTTAAACAACTGCATGGGTTTTGTCCCTTGGCTGTTCTGTAGAGTTAGCCAGGCAGGTACCATGATCAGAATCTCTTCGACTATATCAATCTATAGTATTTTAGATTAGGAGAAATAATGATAGGATTTTCAGAACTAAATAGGATGATTGAATTGTATTTTACAGAAGTACAGTAGTATTTTAGAAAAACGCAATATAGAATCAATGAAAGCTCTGCATAAAAGCAAAGAACCAGCTGAATAATATGCACTCTGGGCTTTGATAAATGCAGCTCTAGCTGTAGTTAAATTTGTAAACCAAGACTGCCTTGAAATATGCATCACTGGTGCAATAAAACATGTGCTACAGTATTAAAATAATTTTGGCTCACACTAGATTAAAATTATAATCTTTTTTTTATATAGTATCATCTGTTAGATTTGTCATGGCCTGCTCTGAAACTGATATGATGAGATATTGAAAATTACGGAACAGATTAGCTATACCAATGTATAGTGGAAAACATGTTTTGACAACTTCATTGTTCTAACAGTAAACTATACTTATACTCACTGCATTAATTGTGTTGCTTCCTGGGAGTAGCCAGGCTTGTGAGGCACCTCACTACCACCTCCTTAGCATAAGGAAACGTTGTCTGCGCCTACTGTGGGCCAGTCTCCCCTCACCCCACAGCCTCTGGCAACACAAGCTGCCTTTTAGGCCTCCACAGGCCCCACTCACTCTTTACAGATTAACAACAAGAGGCACACAACCCCTGAATCCTCTGAGCATCTTGAGCGCCCAGCCCCCTGATCCATTGGACACACAGACTCCCTAGATCCTCTGTTCCCAAAGGAACAGTATACTACAGTTTACCAGTTACAATGCAGAACACAGCTCGTCTTAATACACAGCACTTAGGTTTGTTTAGAGAGAGCAAGTACAAGTTTATTTAACTAAGAACACAGATTCAAATGATAAGCAGAAATATTGGAAATAAAGGGTTACATGCAAAATATAATAATAACATAAGACGCATACCAGAGCCTAAACACAACAAATAAGACACTCTCGTCTCAAAGGTTAACTCACCAAAGTTTCTCCCCTAGCTGTGATCCTAAATTCATAAAACAAGCCAGCTGGCAGCTTGTCTCCTCAGTGAAGGAACCAGGTTGACTTTTGCAACCCCAGATACAGAACAGTCCTTTTGATCTTTATTCATAAATCTAACACCCTTCTGCTGTGTATTGTTCCTGTAAATTTTGCAATCTCTTTTTAATTTCTTAATCTTTATTAGCTGGTGACTTACTATGTAAATAGGCATCCATTGTGAACACAATACACAATGTGCATATATAACCATAAGTGTCTTCTGCCTGTCTGAAAGGAACATGTTTGTCACCTCCTGGTGATCTGCTTTAATTGGCAGACCTTAAGGACATAATTTCCAGTCTTGGTACATAACCCTTTAAATATTATCCTGACATACACTTCACAATAGCTATGATGACCAATGTGTTACTTACAAGCTTTCAATAGTGACCTCACACCTCACCTTGTAGTGAATTATTATGCATAAAAAGGACCTGGGGATCTCTGTAAAACTTTACGTACCTCCCTCCTGTGCCCGCTGCCAGTAGGCAACAAGAGGGTCCTGAGTCATTCTAATTCTGTACTACCTGGAAGGAATTCGCCTAGCTTGATGTGAACCATACTAAAACCCTACTGCTCCGTTTAGAAAGAGTAAACACAGTATTACTGTATTTTTCTGTTTAAAAAAAATTTGTCTCAATGAAGAAAGAGGTGGGGGTAGAACAAAATATGCAGTCAATCCCCAGAAGTGATCTTTAGGAAATTATTTTAATAGCATTTCCCACTGCAAGAAAAATATCAAATGAGTACTTTCCATAGTGATACATAACCATGGCAAATTGATTTCAATACAAATTCAGATGCATTGTAAAACTGCATTTGCTTAGGGTGCAGGAGAGAGATCCCAGTATTGTCAAAGAGAGGCCCTCTGCAGCAATGTCACCCTAACACAGATTTTCAAACTTTGCAAGCTGTTTTTGCCACTCTGGGTTTATCTCCAGCTCCACTAAAGATTCATTATAAGTTACTTCCTATAAACTTAAAACCAAAAGGTGAATTTTACAGTTCGATCACATCAACTCAGTGAAGCTTCTTCACCTTCTTTTACAGAGCAACCAGTATGATTGAAAACCTTTTCTTACCCTATTAAAGAGATTGGGATCCACTTTTAGGAAAGCCCTCTTTTAGGGCTTAATCCTACTCCAATTCAAGTGAAAGGGAAAACTCCCATTAATTTTAATGGAGCAGGATCAAGCCCTTAGTAAAGTTCAAGAAGCCTGTCTCTTAATGGAGCGTTTCAATCACGTTGCATAACTCCCATCGACTTCTCTGCTTCTCTTCTGCGCGCCATCTTCACTGCACTGTTCCTGTTGATGCAGCACTACGCCACTTGAGAAGGTGGTCTTAATACATCGATTTCTGAATCAACTGAGCGGGTCTTCACTGACCGCTCAGTTGATCCAGAGAAATAGATCTGACGGCGGCATTTGCCACCGTCAGTGAAGACGTAGCCATAGTGACAATGGATGTCAGAATCTCATTGGAACAGTGTATTCAACCCACATAGTCTCCAAGTGGATGATGGTTTAGGGATTCCCAATCCCTAGTACTGTCTCCTCGATACTGCATGAGATTATTAGCTCTGAGTAACCTTTTCTCTGCTATTTTCTATTAACTAAAATTAAAAGCTTACATGCTCTATATCAAACATTCATCTATCTTTATTCTGACGCCAGTGAAATAGTGAAAGACTTTGTGTAGTATCCAGTTCAAAAGTATGTTCTCAAGATTAGAAAACAGATTATGAAAAACCCTAAACTATTTACTTGTACTATTAAGCTCTAGTAAAGGAAGACTTCATTACATAAGGTCTATTGAAATATGCATTTGTCTATTAGCAATGAAGAGCCTTCTCTAAAACTGTTTTACTAGATTAGCACAAACCCTATTATGGTAGAGATAATGCTCTAGTGAGCAAATGAAAGAAAAACAGTCATTTTGCAGTTACCTGAAACATGTTTTCAATAAAAGTACTGTTTTAAATCTCTGTTTTTGCTCTCATCTTTCTGCATGCATGTAGATTTAAGGGAATAACTAAAGTAAATGGCAAACAAAGAAAAATGGAAATGAAAGTGTGAATGGCTAAAAAAAATCTCATACTTTTGTGACAACTAATGCACAAAACCATTCCTACAAGTGTAATGGCTCAAACACAGCAAAACAGGGTTACTTACCAGTAACTGTTGTTCTTCGAGATGTCTTGCTCATATCCACTCCACTATAGGCGATTAAAAAGCAATACCTTGGAGGTGATTAGGAATTACCAGTGAGCTGCCCTCATCAGCACAGCTCTGCCGAATCCCGCATCCTCTCGCCTGCTTCACAAGGGTGTAGTGGGACGTGAAGGTGTGCACAGACAACCAGGTAGCGGCTTTGCAGATGTCCTGCAGGGGTACTCATTCCAGGAAGGCCGCAGACAAGGCCAGGGCTCTGGTTGAGTACACTTTGATGACACCTGGAAGTAGTATCTTCGCCTGCTTGTAGCAGCACTTGATGCAGGCGATGATCCATGCAGAGATGCGCTGGGTAGAGACAGGTGATGAGGGGTCTGCCACTGCGATGAAGAGCTGTGTTGTCTTCTGAAACGGCCTTGTCCTATCGATGTAGTAGGCCAGGGCTTGTCTCACGTCTAGCAAGTGCCATCTCCGCTCCTCCTCCGACCCGTGCAGTTTTGGAAAAAACACGGAGAGGAAGATGTCTTGGTTATAGTGAAATTGGGAGACCACCTTAGGCAGGAAAGCTGGATGGGGTCTCAACTGCACCTTGTACTTATAAAACACTGTTTAGGGGGGCTCTGAGGTCAAAGCTCTAATCTCGGAAACCCTCCTAGCCGAGGTAATGACCACCAGGAAGCCTACCTTCCATGATAGGACGAGCAGTGGACATGTAGCCATGGGCTCAATGGGGGGCCCCACTAGTCTGGAGAGGACCAGGTTTAGATCCCAGGGAGGCACCAGCTCATGGATCTGTGGGTAAAGCTTCTCCACCCCCCTTGAGAATGACTGACATGGGGTGGGAGAACAGGGATTTCCCCTCTAGCGGCTGATGGAAAGCCAAAATGGCCGGCAGGTGGACCTTCAGGGAGGCTAGCGCCAAACTCTGGAGTTTCAGCTGCAGCAGATACTCCAGGATCGCCTGGATAGGCGAGCAGCTTGGCAGATGCCCCGGGACTCCGCCCAGCAGGTAAACCTTCTCCACTGGGCCCGGTACACGACCTGTGTTGAAGGTTTTCTGCTGCCCAGAAGAATTTGTTGGACCTGCGCCGAGTAGGCTCTCTCCCCCTCCGTCAGCCAGAGAGCCTCGAGGCCATCAGGTGCAGGGAGTTAAGGTCCGGGTGGACAAGAGGCCAAAGGGCAGGGCCGTAAACTGGTAGTGGGACCCAGCTACCATGAACCAAAGGAAGCGCCTGTCGCTGGGAAGGATGGAAGGATGGAAACATACATCTTTCAAATTGAGGGCAGGAATAATGGAGGCTAGGGAGATCATGTGGAACCTGAGCCGCTTGATAAATTTGTTTAGTCAGTATAGATCTAATATGGGCTTCAGGCCCCCTTTTGCCTTGGGAATGAGGAAATATATGGAGTAAAATCCCCTCCCTATTTCGTGCGGGGAAACCGCTTCCACTGCCCCAAGGTTGAGGAGGGTGTTCACCTTCTGTAAGAGGAGTTGCTCATGAGAGGGGTCCCTGAAGAGGGAAGGGGTAGAGAGCGTGTTTAGAGGGAAGGCTGTAAATTGGAGGGCATATCCTCGG
The DNA here is from genome assembly GCF_026122565.2 of Emydura macquarii macquarii. NCBI lineage: Eukaryota > Metazoa > Chordata > Testudines > Chelidae > Emydura > Emydura macquarii. Next base: position 327,531 of record NW_027131105.1, on the reverse strand, counting down.
AGAATTACTTTGAGGGCCCAACAGTCTGAGGTGATGTTCTCCCATTCGGCGTAGAATGGTCTCTGCCTATTTAGGAATGTGAGGGATGGATCCTGGAGAGAGGTAGTGGTGCCATCGTCGGGCACACCATCAAAATTGCTTTTTGTTATTGGGTCCCTTGGAGGGTCCTTGATGGGAGGCTGCGGACGAGTTGGAATGATTACGTCGCCTGAACCCCCTTGTTCCTTTCTCTGCCCTGCTGGGCTGAAAGGGTCTAGGCGATGGCCTAGGTTGTTGCTGTGGCTGACGCTGGGGCTGCAACCGAGACTGACGCCTCGAGGCCTGAGGAGTGTAGAGGCCCAAGGAACGCAGCGTGGCTCGCAAATCCTTAAGGGCGTGCAGATTCTCATTGGTCTTATCCAAGAACAGGCCCGCCCCGTAAAAGGGCAGGTCCTGTATGGATTGCTGCACCTCTTGGGACAGCCCTGATGACTGCAGCCATGAACACCATCTCATTGCTATGGCAGAGGCCATGGCTCTGCTTGCGGTGTCTGTAGCGTCACTGACAGTTTGTAGCGTCGTCCCTGCCACAGTGAGACCCTCCTCCAGGACCATGGTAAGGTCCGCCACCTGGTCCGGGGGCAACCTCTCTGCGAACCTCCACATGGAGCCTTAAAGATTAAAGTTATATCATCCAAGGAGGGCCTGGTGATTTTCTATACGAAATTGCAGGGCCCCTATGGAGTATACCTTCCTCCCAAACAAGCTTTTTCTTTGTTTTTGGGAGTGGCCCCCTGGGACTCCAGAGAAACCCCTCTGGTTTGTTGCATCCACCACCAAGGTCCCTGGGGCTGGGTAGGTAAAGAGGTATTCAAACCCTTCTGCTGGGATATAATACTTCTCTTTGGCGCCCTTAGACATGGGGGCGACTGAGGCAGGGGTTTGCCACCGGGCCTTGGTCAGTTTAAGGACTCTGTCGTGTACGGGCAGGGCCACCCTTGATGGTCCCTCTGAACCAACAACACCAAAGAGGGGGTCCTCCTCCTCTGACAACTCCTTAATCTCCAGATTTAGGTTAGATGCCACACTCTTCAGGAGCTCTTGGTGTGCCCTGAAGTCCAGCAGAAGCGCCCTGTGGTCTCTGGAGGTTGCCTCATCTGGAGAGGAGGACGACTGTTGACGGGGCCCTGTAGAGGGTCCTTCCTCTGGGTCCGCTTCTGCTTCCGCGGAATGGCCCTTACCCTCGTCAGACGCAGGGGGGCACCGGCTGCGCCACTGAGGACGGGAGTGACACAGTCCCTTGCCCCATCTGTGCCCCCCATGATTCCCAATAAGGCCACTGCCAGGAACCTTGCGGCCAACCAAGTGCCGGCATCGATACTGGCTGCAGAGCGTCTGGTGGCCTCAGGTGTCTCTCTCTTTCCGGGACCCCGAGTCGCTGGACCAGAGCAGACAGTCCCGTCTCCGGCTTTTCTTGCTCCTAGTCAGGGACTGGCCTCTAGATGACCCCGACAATGTGGATGAGCCTCGGTGCCGCCGTGAGCGGTGCCGATGGGATGACGCATGCTCCGACGAGCTGGACGACAACGCCCGATGCCTCGGCACTGATGACTTGCGGCGCCGTTTGCCCTTTGGGGACCGGGAGTGGTGCCGTTTGTGGCTTCTCGGTGCTGAGTCCGACTCCGAAGACCGAGATCTGTGACACACTGCAGTGGCCGGATCTTGCGCTGCTGGGCTCCATGCCAGAGACTGGGTCCAGTGCCGTACTGGCAAAGGGCTCTGTGCTGGGGTGCGGGAGCAGTAGCTCTCTCTGCTGCGCAAGATGGTCCTGGTATGCCGTCGCCTCGAGCGCGCTGCCTCCGGTGCCATGGCCCATCCTCGGTGCCACGGGGAGGATGAGCTCAACGTGACCATGAGGCGGGAGACTTCTCCCCAGCCAGGGGGTCTCGACCAGCTTCCGGGGTGACCCAGCGTGGGTTTACCCCGGGACACTGGCCCTCTCTCCCTCTGCTGGGAGGTAGGGGGGGCCAGAGGCTAGGGCATGGCCATCATGGCCCATGCTGCCTAGTAAGCCTCCGGTGTCGACGGCACCTGCAGGAGCACTCCCCCACCCCCAAGAGTCGGGGGAGGGTCCCTGCGTGGAGATGCAGGCTCCGGAGCAGGTTCGACGGGCCGTGGCTGGTGCACCTCCGCACTCAACCCTGCCCACACAAGTGGTGTGGGGGAGAGTGAGCGCTCCGCACGCTGACGCCTCTTCGTCTTCTGCACCAGGGATGGTCTGCGTCGGGTCGACCCCGGTACCAGCGGAGCGCTCTGCACCAAGGAGACACTCAGTACAGAGGTGGAACACGGCAGTTTGGAAGCCGGTCGGAGGGCCGCCTCCATCAGAATAGACTTCAGCCTAATGTCCCGCTCCTTTTAGGTCCTAGGCTTGAAAGCTTTGCATATCTTGCATTTATCCCTCCAATGCTGCTCTCCTAGGCATTTGAGGCAGCCATCATGAGGGTCACTCACTGGAAAGGGCTTGCCGCAAGCGGCGCAAGACTTAAAACCAGGTGAGTCGGGCCTGGCATGGCCCTAAACCCCTAAGGACTTCTATTCTAATGCTAACTAACAACATTACTTAACACTATCTTAACTCTAAACTACTGAAACAGCAATAACAAAGTCAATAAGGGGAATGCTACTTGCGAGAGGTAAGACATTCCAGCAACCATCACGGGCGGAAAGAAGGAACTGAGGGGCTGTAGGGTCGGCGGTGCCTCATATACTGCAGCATGAGCGCGGTAGTCCAGGAGGCACCTAAGCCGACCCTGCGGGATCTGCTAAGGGGAAAAAAGTTCCAGGAACCCGTGCCCAGTGGCGTGCACTCACCTATAGTGGAATGGATATGAGCAATCATTCAAAGTAGAATTATGTATTAAGGCTTGTGAAAGTGCCTTCAGTATGTAAGGGTAACATTCAACTCTGGATTTCCATCTCATCTGATCCATTGGTGCCATTTAGCAATTTTAGCTATGTTTACACTGCAGCACTAATTCAAATTAGCTTAATTCAAATTACAGAAAGCAATTTATAGAAAGCGCTGCAGACTGTCCACACTACAGTGTTTGTGCTGGTTTCTTGCATCCACACTGGCCAGCCTTAATTTGAATTAGAAAGCAGTGCAATGTGGGAAGCTATCCCACAGTGCTACTAACCATAGAGGCTGTTGTGACGAGTGTCATCATCCCAGGATGCAGCGCTGCTTTCCCCACCCTCTTCCCCCACCCCCAAATAAACAGGAAAACGATTTTCATGCTGTTTTTTTACTCCCCCGATCGACATTGCTGCAGGCACATGTAGCCAGCTGAACTATGCTCTCATTTTGACCGTGACAAATACATCACAGCTTATCCTGGATTACTTGAGAACTGTATGCTGCTTGCCTTTTATGCTCCCCCTACCACCCGCTGCATATTGCTTGCCATTGATTTTGATTCTACAGGTGTCTGTAGAATGTAAGATAAATAACAACAGAGTCAGTTAGTATATTAATACAGTGATACAAATGTTTCCATTTCACTGATGGAAAGCATGATACAATGTATCCACATGTAGCATTGTGAATAAACTCTTAAGAAAGTATCAATTTCCATGATTGGCCACTGAAACAATGTAGCAAAGAATTTCCTCTCACTTCAGGCATTTAAAACGCATTCACCACACAGGGATGGGGTGGGTGGTGAAATCTTTCAAAGGGTTAAACTTTAAAGGGCTAAACTTTTAAAGGGACAAACTGCAAAGGGCTTGCTGGGCAGTTAAAATGCATTCATCACGTGGGGAGAGGGGTGGGTGGTAAAATCTTTCAAACCCTTAAAGAGACAAACTGCAAAGGGCTTGTTGTGTGTGTGTGTGGGGGGGTGAGCGCAGCTTGGATTTTAAACCCATTTACCGCAGGAAATGAAGATTTAAATCTTCCCGGGACTGCTTTGCGGGAAGGTACTGAAATGGGGCATCATGGGATACAGTCTGGAGGCCAATTAATTGGAATTAAGTCCTATTGCATCCACACTCACACTAATGTGAATTAACTGATGCGCTTCAGGCGCTAATCCACTTGCAGAGGTGGTTTTATTAATTCGATTTTAAAGGCTCCTTAATTTGAATTAATAATGCACAAGTGTAGACGTGGGAGTAATTTAATTCAAATTAAGGGACTTTAATTCGAATTAAGCCACCAGTGTAGACCAGGCTTCACTCAGTGCTTGTCAGAGAATGGAATTTAGATGAGAGCTAGCTAGTTGAGATCTAATCCAGAGAAATTTGAAGTAATATTTGTAAATTGGGGATAAGAACCTGAAGAATAAGCAACAGTTATTTTGGTTAGGTTTAGTAGGTAATAAATGGCATTAATACTTCCCCACATAGGTTTGCAACCTATAAGTTCTGCTAGAGCTTTTTCTGCTTTGGACAGCCTGTTAGCATCAGCAGCCAAAAATGCACTTTTCCACATCTGATGCTGGCTACAAGATTGCAAACTTTTCTTTTAGATGTAGCTCTCACTAATTACCAGTGCCTTTGCCACTTCTATACTAATTACTGTAAATTGTTTTACTTAATATAAACTGTTTGAAAATGTCAACACACGCATAACAGAGCTGCTTGCTGGAGCTGCTGGTTTCCAATTTGTTCCTCTATATGTCATTCAAGTTGTTCGTTTGACCAATAAAGCCCTAAATCATTTGCATTTTGGATACTTGAAATACCTTGTCTCCCCCATGCCAAGATACTTGAGCCAATAGCTTCCGGATTTTAAATATTTGGTACAGCTGGCAGGGTCTTCTCAGTGATGGGGTTCTTTGGCTCTAGAACTCAGAGCTCTACATTTTCTATTTTGGGTCAAAATTTCATTTAACCAGACATTTTTTGACCAGCTGAAGCTAGGAGTATTGACAGAAACTGGCTTCTTCCCACTGCTGTTGCATACTCTCACCCACTCCTAGCAAATGACTTCACTTCCCTCTCCAAGCCCACTCAAGGCATGCTGCAAGGCTTTTCTATTCTCTGAAAGTTTGGCTTGAGGGGTCATTTGGGGAAAGGTTGCATTATTACCATTTGCCTTACAGTAATACCTAGAGGCTCTAACCAAGATTGGGGCGCCATTGTGATAGGTACAGTGCAAACACATGGTAAGACAGGTCCTACTCTGAAGAGGTCACAATCTAATCAGACATGACAGGCTAAGGAGAGAGAAACAGATGCATAAAGAGGTGAAGTGATATGCCTGTGGTCTCACAGCAGGTCAGTGGCACAGCCTTATCCACTAGATTACAGCCTAGAGTCTTTTCTTCTTTAGAACAGGGCATATAAATTTTGACTGGTCTTCAATCAACTTGTATAGGTTTTCATTAACTTTTTTTTTTTAAAGCACTGTTCATGCACTGAAAGAGTTTTATTGGTGCATTTTATAAAATCATAATTTTAAAAGATTTGCTCTAGGAATTATTTTGGGGAAGTTCTATGGCCTGTGTACTACAGGATGTCAGACCAGATGATTATAATGGTCCTTCTGGCCTCAGAATCTATGAAAAATAATAATAAAAATAATGAATGCAGAGTATGGGAGGCAGTAAAGCCAGAAAAGTAGGGGAGAGGGAAGATGATATCATCAGGCTCTGAGGATCTTCCAAGAAAAATTAAAGGAAGCATTAATTCTTAACTCATAAAAGTTAAAGAAGCCTAGTTGGGACCCAGAGTGAACCACAGACTCAGAAAATGTAGTATTTGTTGAATAGAGCCATAACTCCAGTTGTTTTTCTCACTTTATTTTCTGGCTATTGCTTTGATTTTTGAAGATTTAGTCATACAACCATTTTTCTCTCTTTATAATGTATAGTAATCTTATTGTGGGTCACACATCAGTACTGTCAGAATTATTCTGTAAGAAAACCTACTGTGAAATTGAATTGGAGTTCCAGTAGACAAACTTAGAATAAGGACCCTGCTGTTCTGTTTCATGAGAGGGAACTGATAAACATCTGGTCTTTGGAAATTACTTTGTGATGTTTGGATTTTGTATTGGCAAACTGCTCTCACACACTGTGGTGTATTATCACATGATACTATACTTTTCCAAGAAAAACCTAATAAAACGAAAATACTTCATTACCTTGAACTTTCATTTCTTAAAAAAAAATATCACATAATTACTGAGGAATCTTTCATAAGACTTTACTTATTTTAACCTTAATTGTCTGCTTAAATGAAAAAAAAAGTTCATAAACTAAACCTTTTCCTTTAAAAAGTACAGATCTTTTTTTCTTTGTTGTATATGTTTTGTTTACCATGTGCCAAACTGTTATTTCACATATGTGAAAAGAAAATTGGCACTGAACACTTATGAAATAAACTGTTGGCAGAGGCAGCACAATAGCTTGCCATTGAGAAGATTAGATGCACAAGAAATGTCTTTTACTTCTTCCAAAAGCAACAAACTTCTTAAAAAAAATAAAGGTTTGTATAAAAGGAGAAAGATATTTCAGGTAGTGCTGTCTTACAGAGTTAATTTATCCTGAAAGGCTTACACATCTCAAGAGTACCCAGAACATCATATCACTGAGGTCTTTGCATTGATCAAATAAATATAAAGATAGGAAATGGTGAATTAGCTTTGTTATTCAAAAAGGGGTTGGCAAATTAAAGGCTGTCTTCCCCATTTGCTCAGGAAAAGTGATGATTCATAATTATCCCATCGGCAATTCTGATTAGCTCATGTGAACTGAGTTTTTAATCTCTCTCACTCTCTAAATTTGCTGCTTACATTAATTTTTAAAGGTCTTGGTGCAATCTGAGGCAGATGTTTTCATTCTGTATTGCTGGTTGTAGAGCCAAGAATGTAATCTACCTTAGCTAAACATGTACAGTTAATATTGCGATTTACTTTTCAGTACCTTTGGTCAGAATTTTATATGTACTATGTTAACTTAAAAAAAACGTACAATTGTTTGTGTGCGCATGCACATGTGTATATGTACGTTAAAGCATGGAAAGCTTTACGACAGGTATGAGTCAGCACAGACTCAGCTAAATTTAAGATAGGAATTTGTCTCTCATACAGTGCTTATATCATTTTGATGTTTATTTTGATATATTTTTGTTACAACTTTTTTTTCCGTAGCATTGTGAAACTGTTTTCAAGCAAAAGCATGCTTGTCAAAGTTAAAATGAAAAGGTATAAATAAAAGGTATGCCCCTACAAGCCTTCCACATACGGAAGTCAAAATCTTCCAGGTGCAGAATTTCCCAGAGGAATTCTGATAGCAGAGAGTTCAGAGGGTGGGTCCAACATAAGTCTGGGGGAAAAATAGTAACCATTAAAGTAGCATAATTTGAACACACTAAATATCTATTCTGTGCTTTCTAATAGCAATACTACATACTTCTATAAGACCATTCATTCCTGGATGTAAGGGCCACATTTACTGATATGATTCTGGAATACCTCAGAGCAGCCAGAATATGAAATGACCATAATGCAAGTTTAGCCAGACAGCTACCACAGTTTTATATCTGTTTTGCCTGGATGGAGCAGCACAAAAGCAGCCACAGCATTACAGGTTAACTTGGCCCCAAATACTCACGTAGAATAAATAATAATATAAATCTCTGAAAACCCCTGTGAGTCAAGTAATATTCCTTCTATACCTCCTATTTTACAGATGGGAAACTGAGGAAGGCAAGTTGAATGACTTGATAAATGACATACCAGGGGCAGTAGCAGATGTGGATTAAAATCAAGGAGCCCTGACTCCCCCTCCTAAACTGTAACTGCATATTCCATAGTCCCTTTTTAAACAAAACAATGCATGTGAAAAGTATTTTGACCACTGAAACTATCCTTATATCCACATTATAACTGCAAACCTTGTTTAAACATTAGGTACTGAGCCAATAATGGCACTTCTATAATACAGAACTTTTAAGTACTGACAGACTAAAGGCTTTAAACATTTCATTAACATAAACACTTGACCTTGGTACTCCATGATTTTTTCCCCTCCTTCATCAGAACTCTCAAAAGATCCTGGCAGGTACAAACATGCTCTCTTTTAATTACAGTACCGAATTACTGCAATAACGGATTCCCACTTTCAGCAAATAATTATAATCAAATGCCCACTGTACCTAACGATCATTTGATGGCTGTTGTCCTGAAAAGCCATAATAAAGAAAGCTTTAATGAGGAAAGCTGGAAATCAGCCGAAGTGTTATGGCACTGTGTTTAAAAAGAACATCATAATCTGTATTTAAGATAAAGACACGCCTCTAATCCAGATGGTCAGAATTAAACAAGGGAGTGCAGTCATGTTTCGATCAAAAGTTATTGCAAGCATTAAAGAAACTAAAATAAATATGTTCTTTTTTCTTCAACTACGGTGAATTTGTACATTTGCTTTAGATGATAAAATGAAAAACACCAAAGAAATGATAAAGTAAATGTATTACTTCCACTGCAGTGATTTATTTATCTGCTAAATTTTCAGATAAAAGGGCCAGGATGGTCTGACTCTGTTGTAACTGACAGTCTCAAACAGCAAGAAATTCTATTCTTGAAAAGCATGATAAACTACAGAAGTGGGTTTCTGCCCATGAAAGCTTATGCCCAAATAAATTTGTTAGTCTTTAAGGTGCCACAGGACTCTCGCTGTTCAGCGCTGTAAGATTAAGTGCATCATGAAATAGAATGTAGTCACAAATCTGCCCATGTAAATTTCCTTAATAATGGCCCTAACTTGGGATATATCCGCTCCTGACTCAGTTTGAATTTATAACTTTTTATCACGAGTCCCTTGAAATGTGTGTTAATTATTTACATTAAACATTCTGCTCCATCTTCTATTTAGCTGAGCTCATTTCCCAGACCTGAAGAAGAGCTCTGTGTGGCTTGAAATCTCTCTCTCACCAACCGAAGTTGGTCCAATAAAAGATAATAGCTCACTCACCTTGTCTCTCTAATATCCTGGGACCAACACAGCTATAACAACACTGCATACAACTTTTTATCATTGCATCTAGGGGTCTGGACCATTTACAAAATCAATACTCAGGACAGATACTTTTAAATAGTTCACAAATGTCTCATAAGCATCGGCAACAGCTTGATTTTGCCATCTGTGACGGCTTGGGGGTCCTCGCTCTCTACACTTCTAAATTGTGGATAATTTTATTAAACTAAATCATGATATTACCATGTCATGGAAAGCCTACATGTATGTGAATCCCCCATGAGTAAGTTTAAGATTTTGTCATGGTTATTTTTAGTAAAAGTCACAGACGGGTCACGAGCAGTACACAAAAATTCACGGAAGCTGTGACCTTTCTGTGACTTCTACTAAAATAATAGGGGGGGTGGGGAGAATGACCAAATGCCCGAGGTGGGAGGATGAAAGCCAATGCCCCACTGCAGGAGGGGGAGGGTGTAGCAATCATGGCAAGCGACTCTGGTACCCCGCTGAGCGCTGCGGCTCCCAGCTCCAGGGTCCCCTGTGGTGGCTCGAGGCTCAGCATCCACCCCGGCCACAGCTGATGTCTCTGGGGTCTGCCTCTGAGGCTGGAGTCTGCAGGGTATGCTCGCAGCCCAAGATGGCTTAGGGCTGCAGGGTCCCCAATGGAGACTGGGAGCTGTGTGGGCCAACAGGGCTCTGGGATCCCTCCACCACCCACCGTGGCGGATGGCAGCAGGGTGCCCCCACCACAACAGAAGCCAGTGGAGTACCCCCACCACCCACAGTGGCTTGTGGCTCTGGGGTTCCCTCACTGACTGCTCCAGCTTGCAGCTGGAGAGCTGCCAGCTGCGCCTTCGAGCTGGGGAGTCCCCACTGCCCGTGCTAGCAGACAGCATCGTGGACTCTGCTGGTAGCAGCTCAGAGCCACCAGGTCCCTGCCACCACCGGGTCCCCACCACTCGCAATAGCTCAAGGCTCTGGGGTCCACCCATAGAGGCTGGAAGCTCTGTCATCCCCTCTGCTGCCCACAGTAGCTGACAGCTTCAGGGTCCCTATCACCTGCAGCCTGCTCTGGTGAACAGCAGGGACCCTGCCTGTGGTAGCTCAGAATCAAGGGGTCCTTGTTGCTGGGCCTCTGGCACCTGTGGCAGCTTGGAGCCGGGGATCCTGCTGTGGCTAACTGCATCGGGGCCTCCACCGACAGAGGCTTGGAGCTGCAGGCCCCACCGCAGCAGCTGAGATCTGCCCCCGCTCACAATGGTGAGCGATCAGTACTCAATGGCTGTCTAATGAAAGAAAAACACCGTGGGACAATTGGTTTTCTCTACTTGGAGAAGACACCTCTCTGAAAGGAGGAGGATTTGGGGGTAATAGAAAATTACTGAAAGGCAGAACAAAAGAAGCAGATGACCTCCCAGTAGGAGTTTATAAAGGCACTCACAAGTGGGAACTGAAGGAGAGGGAGAGAGCCAGTTTAGATCAGATTAAGATGAGGGAGGCTGCTGCAGGGGCAGGATAGTCAAGGGGGCAGAGGACCCTGCCAGCCTGCCGGAACACTGATGATCTCCCAAGGACTCCCAAGGCAAGGATGAGCTAGTGAGGGATACTATATTTTATTGTTTTGTATAATCTGTACTTGCCTTAGCTTTACAAGATTAAAAACAAAGAGCATAAAATGCTAAACTGTACAAAGTGTATGCGTATTCACTGCTTAACAACTGCTGTATGCCCAAGAGAGAGAAAAACTGTAAACCAGAAGCTTCATAACTTTGAATGGAGTTCTGTGAGCACAAGGTGTGTTTAAGTATAGGGCAGTCTGAATGGTCAGTGCTTTGCCCAGAGGGACTAGAGGGCTGGACAGTCAGTTCCAACACTTGGAGGGGGTTGCCAGATAGAAGATCTATGCCTAAGGACCCTGAGACTGTTGCAGTCGCTGGACTCCGTTCAAGCTCCAGGAGCTGGAAACACCTTGAGAGCCTTGGGATTCCCTTCACAGTAATCCTAGTAGTGGGTGGCTATCAAGGGGTGCTTGCTGGATCTGTGACACTATCATCTTTTGTCTGCAGTGTTGTTAGAGAGACAAGGTGGGTGAGATAGTATCTTTTATTGGGCCAACTTCTGTTATTAATAGAGAAGTGTTCAAGTGCCGACTCCAGGGGTTCTGAGGGACTGAGGTACCCACAGAAAAAAAGTGGGAGCCCAACACTCACCAGGATGATTAGCTGTTGGCATCTTCCACCAATCAGCTATTTTGCCCACATGGCTGTAGATGAGCTGTTTGGCTCGCCCAGCCTGCTGCCAACCCATCAGCTTGATCCAATAACCTGTTTTGACCATGCTTCATTGCTCCTAGGGCTGCTGCTCTGGCAGCCTCAGGGGCAGGGTGGCTGCATCTGCTAACCAGGAGTGCAGAAACCCCCAAGCCACGTCTCCTCCCGATTGTGAAACAAAAAAAACGAAACAAACAAACAAAAAGGTCTTCGGTGTGGGCAAAAAGTGCTGGGCGTTGTTAATCCCTGCTCACCATCACCATCTGCCCACATGTGCACATGCAGGTAGGAGGGACTGTCCCTCTTACCTGCACATGTGGGCAGATGGCAACTGTGTGGCTGCAGCTCCCAGCCACGCTACAACCCCAGGCAACAGGAGCGGCCGAAGGGGTAGGGATAAGCCCTAACTCAGATCTTTTTTTTCCTTGGGTTGACCTGGTGGCTGGGTGGAGGAAGTGGTTAATCTAGTGGCAAAGTGGAAGAAGGGGTTGACCTGGTGGCTGGCAGCCCCCACTCTAACCATTAGGCCTCCCTCCCCTCCTGAAGCCAGGCGAGAACCCAGGCATCTGGGCTCCTAGCCCACTCCCCTTTCCCCACTCTAACCATTAGGCCCAACTCCTACTCCAAAGCCAGGCAAGAACCCAGGTGTCCTAGCTGCCTGCTCCTGTGCTCTAACCACTAGCTCCAACTCCTCTCTCAGAGCTAAGAGAGAACCCAGGCATCCAGGCTCCCAGTCCCCATGCTCTAACCACTAGTCCCCACTCCTCTCCCAGGGCCAAGAGACAAAGGAGAAAACCTAGGCATTTGGGTTCCCACCTCACCCCCCTGCTCTAACCGTTAGACCCCACTTTCCTCCCAGAGCCAAGCGAGAGCCCAGGCATCCAGGCTCCCAGCCTCCACACTCTAATCTCTAGCCCCTCGGCAGGGTAGGGCATCCACCAGCAAAACCAAAAGTCAGCACTGGTAATTGTTTAGCATAAGTAGCTAACACATATTTCAAGGGACCATTCAAGGTGCAGTGGCCTGTTAACATCCCTCCAGTCATAGGGGGGAAAGGATGTATGGCAGGGAAAGGCAGCTGGGGGAGGAGGGTTTGTTGGTAGGTTACAGACTGTTGTAATAAGACATACATCCATTGTTTCTAGTCAGTCCATGATTTTTAGTGTCTAGCAAAGTTATGAATTTTAGCTCCTAGGCCTGTCTTTTGAAAGTGTTGTGCAGGTTTCCTTTGAGGTTGAGAACCAATAGGTCAGATATAGAGTGATCACTTTGTGAAAAGTGTTCACCCACAAGTGATAGTGTTTTTGTCGTTTATCATTTTCCTGTCTGAGTTCATTTGAGAGCATAGTGATTGTCTGGTTTCAACTACATAGTTGTTATTGCGGCATTTAGTGCACTGCATGAGTTACACCGTGTTGTGATAGGCATGTGTGGGTGGGGTCCATGGATCTTGAAAAATGTGTTGTGGGGGGTGCTGAACATTGTACCAGTGGAGATATATCTACAGGTTTTACATCTGGTGTTCTGGGAGGTCTGGTGCTGTTGCGAGTTGGTGTGTCCTGGTCTGTGGGGAGTATGCGTCTGATGATGAGTTAGGAGAGGTCTGAGGGGTTGTTTGAAGACCAGAAGAAGGGTTTCAGGAAAGATGTCTTTCAGGATGGGGTCCCCACTGAGTATGGGTTGTAGTTGTTTGATGATCCCCCATATGGGTTCCAGTGTGGGTGATAAGAGACACTAGGGTTGTGTGGTCAGAGATGGTTTTCTTTCTGTAATGTAGCAGGTTCTCTTAGGGTATTTGGATGGTCCATTGAAATATGTGTTAACTACTTATGCTAAACAATCTGTTGCATCTTGTATTTATCTGTGACATTCGGAATATGTTTCCCAGACCTGAAGACGAGCTTTGTGTAGCCTCAAAAACTTGTCTTTCTCACCAACAGAAATTGATCCAATAAAACATATTCCTCACCCATCTTGTCTCACTATTATCTTTTGGGAATTAAACAGTAAAATTAGAAAGAATCAACCAGTTCAAACTTTTTCCACCAAGGATAATTGAGATCCAGAATGACAACATGAAAGTTATGGCTGGTGCACTATATCAACAACAACCTAAGGAGATTTTTGGCTTAACCTGGCCTGTAGCTCACTGTTACACTATCCAAATTCAGGCCATCCAAGTTTTGATATGGTCCCTTCTGCCTTAATCCTACAACTCTTAAAGCTGCTCATATTCTGATACCATCAGCTGTCCAAGATTCCAAGTTTACTATGTCAAGGAAGAGAGAATACAAGGTTTCCTGATCTATACTAACTGTTGGTCTGCTACAGACCTGTTAGTGGTTCAGTCAACAAAACAGCTTTCTGTAGGACTTCAGAATGATTTTCAGTCCATGGACATTAATATAGTTTGATACAAGATCAAGGCCATTTTTAGCGTGCAAATTGCAGAATATGAAATCTCTGCAGTGGGGCCTCCATCATTACTCTGACTGCCCACCAACAGAGCAGGTATTGCTGCGGTGAGAGGGAAGGTTTGGAAAGCATACTTTTGCTAGTTCTTTCAAGTAAATAAAGGAAAATTTGTCCAAAAGTCAACAATCTGAGGTTGCATAGGCACACCAGTACTACTCCTTGCATACTAGACAAGCTAACAACCCCTCTGTGCCAATCCTCCTCTCTCTCCTTTTTAAGACATACGTTTTTGCAAAGACCACAAAATTAAGGCCTTAGCTATAATGGGGTTTTAGCCACTGATATAGTTACGCTAATGTAACTGCATAGGTGCAAACCCTAATCTAGATGTTCTGAGTCCATGTAAACTGTGACTGGCAGCAGTTTACCCAAGGAGAGCAAGAGAAGCAGACACTGACTGATGATACTTATCTGGTGCATTGATCCACAGGGATAACTCCAGAGGAAGAAGGAAATGCAAAATAAAGTCAGAAGACAAAAAAATCTAAAACCAAATGAAAGTAGAAATAGAACTAAGTGGAGAGGATCTTACAGTTGTTAAAGTGTGACGGGTCTGAAGTCTTTCCACTGACTTCAATAATCTTTTGATCAGGCCCCATGTGAGTTCAGCTACACAGCAAATTACAATCCTTCTCTTTGGAACTGATGTCTCAAAGCTTTCCTTTCTCTGTCTGCTAAGTATAAGGATATGATCAGGACTTCCATAGTTAGATTAAATAAGATAAAGCACTACAAAATCCCACAGAAGCAAATACTTGGCAAATGCAGTATAAAATATACATCAAAATGACCTGAAATTACTGCACTGTTTGTGCGATTCTAACAATTGTTTTTTTAAGAGGATCTTTAAAATGTCCTAGACTCACAGATAGTCCATTCATGAGAGTAATGGATTTCAAAAGCACTTTTTTACATTTTTTTAAATGTAATTTAAAGACAAATATCTTTGGATACTGATTAAAATAATTTATTTTACTCTAATAATTTTACTTCTAACCATTTTTACTCTTAAAAATGAGCAAAAACTAAACACTGAAAATCAGAAAAAATAAAGATCATAAACCATCTTAATAAGACCACCTTACATAATACCCATGGTCTGAACTGCCCTATTTACATGCTGAACATCTGATTTTCATTTTGGATTAGAATATTCGCCTAAAATTATTAATATGCTGCAATAAAGTTTCATTTCCATTGTAAAAATGTCAGGTAAAACAAATGTAGCTGTGAAGGCGCTCAGATACTATGGCAATGAGAGTAGTATAAGGACCTATGCAGAATCAGATCAGTGTTCCTCCAAAGTCACAAATCCATATGCTAACTTTGGAAGAACAATTAAAGTTTAATACACAGTATTTATTGAATTGTTTTTGATGATCTCTGCTTCTTAGAATGTACAGTAGTTCTCATCAGAAAAATACCACAAACTCCCATCAACTCGCAGCTTCTGTCACTGTTTAGCCAAGGAAAATTTGGCTAACTAATTGATATCTCTGCAATTCCAAGAACTTCCAGTATTTTTCTATGAACAGATGTGCACTTGCCAGAGATAAAAAACTAGATTGTCAGACTTTGCTAAAATAAATGCTGCGAAGAACTATGGATGACCAAAAATTTACCTCCTCCATAACAGTCTAGAAATTCTATTACTCTGATTAGGGTGCACCAGGATGTACAGAGATTTGAATTGTAGATAAGAACATTCCCACAACAAAAGCAGCTGGCTTAACTTTTTTCTTAAGGTGGGGGGTGGAAGTGATCTTTAATATTGAAGACATGCTAACACTAGAAACAAAAGAACATAAACCACGGAAGCTGATTACAGGGTCTAAAAATAGATAATTGCGCTACATTTATGCCAGCTACAATACTAAAATTTGAGTTGTACGAGTTTTAGAAATCTAAGACGCAAAAGATAAATAAGTTATCTGTGGGGGAAAAAAATCCCAGATATATATTCAATGCATTGAGTGTATAATCAACACAAATTATTTAAAGTAAATCTAGTTTTCACGATGACTATGGGACTGTATAAATTGATCAAATGCAGTGCCACAGAGAAGGAAAAAATATGTTCTCTCGTTCACAAAAATGTGAATACACAAATATGCAGAAAACAAGATTACTTACCAGTAACCGTTGTTCTTCGAGATGTGTTGCTCATATCCATTCCAATATAGGTGAGTGCGCATCCTGTGCGCGAGTCTCCGGAAGCTTTTCTGCCCCTAGCAACCCCGTGGGTGGTCTCCTGCGCTCCCTGGAGTACCGCACTCATACCGCAGTATATAAGGCGCCACCGACCCCGTGACCCTCAGTCCCTTCTTTCTGCTGACTCCGACAGCAAGGACGGAGGGTGGGTTTGGAATGGATATGAGCAACACATCTCGAAGAACAATAGTTACTGGTAAGTAACCTTGTTTTCTCTCTTCGAGTGATTGCTCATATGCATTCCAATATAGATGATTAAATAGCCATACCTTGGAGGCGGGTAGGAGTCACTAGCGAGTAGCCCTTCTCAGCATGACTCTGCCGACGCCCGCGTCCTCTCTCGCCTGCTGCACAATGGCGTAGTGGGACGTGAAGGTGTGGACTGATGACCAGGTCGTTGCCTTGCAGATGTCCTGCAGGGGCACACGCTCCAGGAAGGCCACAGATGAGGCCTGGGCTCTGGTTGAGTGTGCCGTCACGGCTCTTGGAAGCGGCACCTTCACCTGCTCATAGCAGGTGCGTATGCAGGCCGTGATCCAGGTGGAGATGCGCTGGGTGGAGACAGGTGAGCCCTTCATCCGGTCTGCAACTGCCACGAACAGTTGCGTTGACTTCTGGAATGGCCTCGTGCGGTCGATGTAGTAGGCCAGGGCCCGTCTGACGTCCAGCGAGTGCCATCTCTGTTCCTCCTCCGAACCGTGCCGTTTAGGGAAAAACACGGGGAGGAAGATGTCCTGCTTACAGTGAAACTGAGACACCACCTTAGACAGGAAGGCTGGGTGGGGTCTCAGCTGCACTTTATCTTTGTAAAAGACTGTGTAGGGGGGCTCCAAGGTCAACGCTCTTAACTCGGACACCCTCCTAGCCAATGTAATGGCCACTAGGAAGACTACCTTTCAGGAGAGGACGAGCAGCAGGCATGTAGCCAGGGGCTCGAAGGGGGGTCTTGTCAAGACGGTGAGGACCAGATTCAGATCCCAGAGAGGTACCGGGTCACGGACCTGCGGATATAGCCTCTCTATCCCCTTGAGGAACCTAAGGGACATAGGGTGCGAGAAGATCGATCTCCCTTCCATTGGCTGGTAGAAGGCCAAGATGGCCGCCAGGTGTACCCTCAGGGAGGCCAGTGCCAGGCCTTGCGTCTTAAGTGGAGCAAGTACTCTAATACCGCCTGAATGGGCGAACGACTCGGCGGGATGCCCCGGGACTCCGCCCAAAAAGTGAAGCGCTTCCATTTAGCCCTATACAGCACCTGGGTGGAAGGCTTCCTGCTTCCCAGCAGGACCTGCTGGACTTGCATGGAACAGGGTCTCTCCCCCTCTGTCAACCACAGAGCCTCCATGCAGTTGGGTGGAGGGAGTCCAGGTTCGGGTGCAGCAGGCGACCCTGGTCCTGGGAGAGCAGGTCGTAGCGCCCCGGAAGCAGTATCGGCATGGCTATGGACAGGTCCAGTAGGATACTGAACCAGTGCTGCCTCGGCCAGGCTGGTGCAATGAGGATGACGTCTGCTTTGTCGCTCTTGATTTTCAAGAGTACTTTGGGAAGTAGCGGAATGGGGGGAAAATGCATACATTAGGGGCCCCTTCCAGTCTATTAGGAATGCGCCTGAGATGGAGCCCGGCTCGCGACCCCGGAGCGAGCAGAACCTCAGGTACTTCTTGTTCCATGCCGAGGCAAACAGGTCCAGTTGGGGAACACCCCACTTGCGGAAGAGAAAAGTTGTCACTTCCCAGTGAAGCGACCAGTCGTAGCAGGGTAAGAATGACCTGCTGAGGCGGTCCGCCTCATCGTTCCTGACCCCAGGGAGGTGAGAGGCAAATAGGTGGAAATCGTGCCTCACTGCAAGGTCCCAAAGTTGCGTGGCCTCCTGGCAGAGGGCCAAGGAGCGCGCCCCCCCCACCGCCTGTTTATATAAAACATGGCTGCCGTATTGTCCGTGAGGACGTGTACCACCCTTCCCCTCAGAAACCTGAGGAACACTTTGCACGCCAGCCGGACTGCCCGGAGCTCCCGGACATGGATATGGAGGCGCAGCTCCTGTGATGACCAGAGACCCTGCGTACTGAGGTCGCGGCTCATGTGGGCTCTCCAGCCCACATCCGAAGCGTACGTTATCAGTGTTATGGAGGGAGTCAAGTCTGCAAAGGGGACCCCCCTCAGTACTTCCCTCGAGTCTGTCCACCAGTTCAAAGACACTAGTACTTGGGGTGGGATCGTGACCACCTTGCTTAGTAAATGTCTGGCCGGGGCGTATACGGAGGCCAACCAACCCTGGAGAGGCCTGAGTTTGAGGCGAGCTAGCCTCACCACGTATGTGCATGCCGCCATGTGTTCCAACAGCTAAAGGCAGTGTCTGGCTGTCGTCGTGGGGGACCTGTACAATTCGGAGATTATGGCAGCTGTGGTGTCGAATCGAGGCTGTGGGAGGAAGGCTCTGGCCTGAACCGCATCGAGGGTGGCCCCTATAAAGTCTATGCGCTGCACCGGGGTGAGCGTGGATTTCTGCTCGTTGATGAGCAGCCCTAGTCTGGTGCATGTCGCGCAAGTGAGGGCCAGGCTGTTTCTCACGTGGGCCCTGGATCTTCCTCCTATCAACCAGTCGTCGAGGTAGGGGAAGATCTGGACGCCTCTGTGTTGCAGGTGAGCCGCTGCCACCACTATGCATTTTGTGAAGACCCTGGGCGCTGAGGAAAGGCCAAAGGGCAGGGCCAAAAACTGGTAGTGGCCACCAGCCACCATAAGGCAGAGAAAACATCTGTGGCCTGGGAGGATAGAGATGTGCAAATACGCGTCTTTTAAATCGAGGGCGGCATACCAATCCCCTGGATCCAGAGCAGGAATGATAGAGGCTAGGGAGACCGTGCGGAACTTGAGGCTCCTGATAAACTTGTTCAGACGACGAAGGTTCAGAATAGGCCTCAGGCCTCCCTTTGCCTTGGGGATAAGGAAATACCGGGAATAGAACCCCCTGCCCCTTTCCATAGGAGGAACTTCCTCTACCGTCCCTAGGAGGAAAAGAGAGCGAACCTCTTGGACGAGGAGTAGCTCGTGAGAGGGGTCCCTGAAGAGGGACGGGGTAGGGAGAAAGTCCAGTGGGAAGGCTGAGAGCTGCAGGGCATAACCTCTCCGCACCATGCTCAGCACCGAGCGGCCCGAGGTTATCCTCTGCCACTCTCGGAGCAACGGTCGCAGTCTGTCTGCGAAGGGCAGAGTGAGGTCCAGGGGGATGGGGAAAGAGCCACCCTCGAGCGCACCATCAAAAGGGGCGCTTGTTTTTCTGTCGCCCTTGCTGAGAGCCCCCAGCAGAGCCTTGGCGGTTAGACTGTCTGAACTGGTCTCGACCTCTCCTTGGCTGAGGAGGTCGAGGGGGTAGTCTGGGGACGGGCTGCTGCTGCCTCTGAGGTCACTGCTTGCCCTGACAGCTCGTGGCCTGCGGCACATACAGGCCTAAGGACTTTAGGGTGGCCCTAGAGTCCTTCAAGGTGTGCAATTTGCTGTCAGTTTTATCGGAGAACAGGCCCACTCTGTCAAAGGGCAGATCTTGAATGGCCTGTCGCACTTCAGGCAACAGGCTGGACGATTGTAGCCAAGCCGATCGTCGCATGACTATCCCCGATGCTATGGCCCTCCCTGCAGCATCCGTCGCGTCGCTGGCAGATCGGAGAGTGGCTCCTGAGACTGTTGCGCCCTCCTGGAGTAGGGTATTGTAGTCTGCAGCCAGGTCTTGGGGCAGCGCGTGGGCAAACCTCTGGAGGGAGGCCCAGAGGTTTAGGTTATAGCAGCCGAGGAGTGCTTGGTGGTTGGCTATGCGAAGCTGAAGAGCTGCAGTTGAATAGACCTTCCTCCCAAAAAGGTCTAATTTTTTATTTTCCTTATTTTAGGGAGTATTTGACTGGGCACCTTGTCTGTCCCGCTGGTTGACAGCGTCCACGACCAGCGACCCTGGGGCAGGATGGTTGTATAGGTATTCAAAACCTTGAGGGGGAACATAATATTTACGCTCGACCATTTTTGAGGTGGCAGCCACTGAGGTGGGGGTCTCCCAGAGTGGCTTGACCAACTTAAGGACCCGGTCTTGAACTGGGAGCACGACCCTGGGATGCCCCGCTGAACCTAAAACCCCGAAGAGGGGGTCCTTCTCCTCTGAGAGCTCTTTGAGGTCCATTTTTAGATTGTCTGCGAGTCTCTTTAAGAGCTCCTGATGGGCCTTGAAATCAGGAAGTGGGTTTCTCTGGTCCCTGGCTGTTGTGTCCGGTGGGGAAGAGGACGACTGTGGAAGGGGACCCGTGGAGGGGCCTTCCATGGGGTCAGACTCTTCTTCCGAAGAGTGCCCCCTATCTGGCTGGCTTGGGGGGGGGGGGGGTGGCGGTTGGGCCCCCACTGAAGGCGCTGACCCTGTTCCCTGGGTCGTCTGTGGTGGCCAGGGTCCCCAGTAGGGCCATTGCCATGGCCCCTGCACCCACGTCGGTACCGGTCCTGATGCCAGATATGAAACAGGCCCCCGGGGGGGCTGGGCTGGGGGACCTGTGTCGCTTCATGCAGTCTCTCTCCGCATCAGGCAGAGATCTGCTCCGGGACGATCGAGAGCGGTCATGGTGGCGTTTATGGTGCTGGCGGGGAGGCAAGCGGCTGGAGCTAGTGGATGAGTGCCCCCAAGGCCTCTCGGTCTTACGGTGGCGGTTGTCTGCCGGAGACCTGGGGCGGCCATGCTCGCGACTGTACCCTCTGCCGGGATCTACAGGGTGGCTTTGACGTTGCGGTGCCGAAAGGTCACTCGGTGCCGAGTGCTGCAGTGCCAGAGCTCAGACCGGACTGCGCATCAGGGACCTCGAGGGGTAACGCTGCCAAGCCGGGGACTGAGGATGTTGACGTGGTGCAGAGGCGTCTGCCGGTGCCGAAGCCCGTGCTGGACTCGGTGTCCACGAACTAGAGCGGCGACGGCAGCTCTCAGAGCCAGAGGCTGCGTAATGGCAGCTGCTAATAGACCGGGAATGGTGTCTGGGTCCCTGCGGATGAGGCATGGCTGTCGGGCTGTAGGCCGGGGATCTGGACCGGTGCCGAGATGCTTGAGTCTTCTCGGTCCAGACTGCGCACTGGGGATCGGGAGTGTCGTTTGCACGTCAGCACCGGAAGTCTCGGCACTGGAGTGGGCGATCGCGACCTGTGCCAGGTGCTCCTGGGCGAACGGGACCGGTGCCGCGTCTCCTTGGGTGAATGGGAGCGGTGCCGGGCATCCCTGGATGAGCCCGACTGGTGCCGGGAGCTACGCACCGAGGATCAAGGATGGTGTCGGGTCTCCCTCAGTGCCGTATAGCTGGTGATGGAGTGGTGCTGGGACTCCGATGACTGGTCCTTGCGAGATGCGGAACTAGAGCGGCTGCTCCTGGAACCTCGCGACTGCTCCTGGTACCATGGTGTCGAGGTGCTCGACGACCCTTGGTCGGAGCTACGAGGGGGAGTCTCCCTCTCCCCCCTCCTCGACCGTCTGGGGGGAGACGTTGATTCCTGTCTCCTCCGCCCACCGGGGTAACCTAGCACAGGTCTACCCAGAGACGCCGTCCCAGAACCCCTCGGCCGAGGGAGGGACAGAGGTGTGGGCATGCCCATGAGGGCGCGTGCCACCGCAAACACCTCCAGCGTCGACGGCCCCTGCAGGGGTGCTCCCCCACCCCCAGAGGTTGGGGGAGGCTCCCTGTGTGGAGACGCCGGTGCCAGAGCGGTCTCGACGGCACGTGGCTGGGGCATCTCCTGCATCATCCCCTGCTGTACCGGTCGCAGGGGGGAGTCCATAGACATGGCCTCTGGCCACTTCTTTTTCGGTACCACCTTCTGGGCCGGTGCCGGTGGAGTGCTGAGTACCGATGATACACTCGGTTCCGTCGGCGACCTGGAGGGCTCGGAGTCAGGACGAAGCGCCGACTCCATTAAGATGGCCCTGAGGCGGGCATCCCGCTCCTTTTGAGTCTGGGGTTTGAATGATTTACAAATCCGGCATTTATCCTTGTGATGCTGCTCTCCGAGGCATCCGAGGCAGCGGTCGTGCGGATCGCTGACTGGGAAAGCCTTCGAGCAGGCAGTGCAGGCTTTAAACCCAGTGGAGCCTGGCATGGCTCTGTCGAAGCCCTTAAGGGCTAACTATGTACTAACTATCTATGAAAACTACTTAACATGAAACTACCTAACACTATATAAAACACGTAACTACTTAAACTGCTTAACTATGAACTTTAACTATACAGAGATTGCTACTTGCGATTGAAGCAAGGGGCAGGCGTTCCACTGACCGTCACGGGCGGAAAGGAGAACTGAGGGCCACGGGGTTGGCGGCGCCTTATATACCGCGGTACTCCAGGGGGCGCAGGAGCCGACCCACGGGGGTTGCTAGGGGCAGAAAAGCTTCCGGAGATTCGTGCATGGGGTGCACGCTCACCTATATTGGAATGCATATGAGCAATCACTCGAAGAGAGAATACAAGTTTAATCTTTTAATCACTGTGAGTATTTCTCCACCCAAAAGGGGAGAAAAACAAACAAAAACCATTACTAAATGTTTGGGCACTAAAGGTGCCACCGTAAATAATCCAATCCACGTGGAAAAACAAAAACAATTTAAAAATATGGAAATTAATATATTAAAGTAACTTACTTAAATTTTCTATTACCCTTGTCATTCATGTACTTACTTGCCAAAAATAAGTATCTATAAAAATTTCACCTTGCACAATCGTGTAACCTTAACCCTGACTCACATGACAGATATATAGATTTTTACAGCATATACATCACTAGTCTATGTATATCATCTATTATGTAAAGCATAACATTAGTGGTGTGTGTTGAAAGAGTCCATATGCATGTCACGTTGATTAGGGTTCAAGTTATGAGAATGTTTCTACATTGATGGAAAAACATTTTCCACTGTTGTAGTCTATGTGTACACTATGGGGTTACAGCGACATAGCTATGGCACCATAGTTATGCCACTGTAGTGCCCATAGTATAGACATGGCCTTCTGTCGGTGTAATTTAGGTTGCTATGAGTTGTTTTTTCACACCCCTGAGCGACATACGTTATACCAGCAAAAGTGGTAATGTAGACACAGCCTGGGACTCTTGAGTGGTCCCAGTCCCCCGCGCCTCACCATGAATTAAAAATATCACTTGTGTTGATCTATACACTATATTGAGCCTCAAAAATATCCTTAGATAAAATTACTAATTCCTAGAAAGATAGGATATCTGGAAACTGGCTAATAGGTACTTTGATAGTGCCAATCATCATACGTACTTAAAAGTAAAGTATTATCTAATGCTTCATAGCCTCCCTTTGAAATTTAAGGAATTTGACTCAAAGTAACACAATATTTGGCATTCAGCCAACATTGTGAGTAAAATCCTGGCCCCATTTATGTCAATTGGAGTTTTGCTCCTGACTTAACTGAGAGCAGGATTTCATCACGTATCTACATTTTGGATCAGGAAGACAAATGGAACAATTATTAAACAAAAGAGAGAAATTATCTATTCAAGATTCTGAGGTATCAATGAACCACATCTTTAATATGTTCTGTAAATACCATAACTACACAATGACATGGGATTTAAAAGTGGTGAAAAGGTCTTTTGCTAGCTCTCTGCATGGGATAAATTTCACTCATAATGAACAGAAGCAATATATTTTATAATCTTAATGATCAGAGAAAAAACAATGCAAATGAAGTACAAATAAGACTATTCCATTTTGGGTTATTTTCAAAGTTAAGAGAAAACTGGAATAAATACAGGCGAAAAAAGAAAAAACCACCACACAACATTTGACTTCCTTTTTACAGAAGCATAACAATAAGAGCTTTGCTTGGTCTATGAAACTATTCATTTCAGATCCTTATCACCCTCTTTCTCTTTTTAGATAGTTTAAATTTGTTTTAAAATTAAATTTCCACTGAGATATCTTCTTCTCTGCTTTCTTGTATTGTTTATGTTGCCACCAGCTGTTGACTGCACAAACACAAGTCTGAACTCAACATTAGCCAATAAGTAAAGATGGAAATATATTTTACAATATATTTGCAATGTTTATATATACACATATATAAGTCTATGTCTGGGGTATTAAATATCTTAAAAGAAAGACTAAGAAAATCCTTGCAGTTAATCTTCAGGAATTCTGTAAATGCCCTAAATTATTTACAGTATACAGGCATGAAGAGGTGACTAAAGAACAAAGCAAAAAAAATTCTCTTTTTCAGATAAGATGGCATTCTTAATATAGCTTTTCATATTTGTCAAATCTATAAAGTAATAGGACATAAGAGTAGATCTACATTAGAATAATGCTTTAGTAACAAAAAGTGCCACGCAGGATTATAGGGAAACTGCACTGGTGAAGAAGGGAGAAGGGTTTGAAAGTGTATTTTTCGAAACTGAACTTTACATTATGCCTGATTAGGAGCTAACCTAAGTAAAACGAGTATGGACATTTATTCTTGCTTAACTAGAGGATAATTACTGGAAGATACATGTCTGTACAAGTAGTTTTGTAGATCATTCCATACTTTGCACTACTAAGAGTTGATTATAAAGGTAACAAATGGACAAACACTGGTATCAATCAATTCTCTTTGTTTTGAATTTCTACAATACCATATAGTCTATCTCACATCTGAAGTAACCTTGAAGCAATAAATAATTTGATCTTAATATAGAGGTGAATTCTTTATGAAGAAAAAAATTTAAATAATTATTTCTGCTGCATTAGACTAATTTACAGTTTGGATCACAGCAATTGTTTATGTAACACAGATGAAAGGGTTCATAAGTATCAAAACACACCTTAAATGTCATCTTAATTACTTGCACAGCTGCAGTGTGAAATAAAGGAAGTAGTAAACGAAAAGATTCAGTTTGTTTCTGAAAATACTTTGCTCAAGAAAAAATTGTCAAAATAATAGCAAACTATGAAAGAATCTGTGTGTCTGACAGCTAAGTCCATCATTCAAAAATAAACTGTTCTGAAGCATTATTTGTTGATCTTCAGCCCTACTGTTGTAACATATGAGTTATCTAGAATTGTTTAGTGTCCTGGTCACGAAGGAAGAAAGAAAAGAGCAGAAAAGAAAAGGTTGTGATTTAATTAGGCCACAACTTTATTACTTAACTCATCTGGGAACTAACTTGCAATAAGTCAGAGTGCAGGTTATGATTCCTTTTCTTAATCACTTCCACCTGGTGGAGGCTGCCATCAGCCTCCCACCCCCTCCACAGCTAGTCCCAAGGCCATTGCTGGGACACAATGCTCCCCCTGTCCCTTGTGCAAGGGTAAAGGGACAGGCAAAAAGGGGGTTGTTTCCTCACTACCAGTATTAGGAGCCCCAACCCCATTTCCCAGCTGCTTTAGAGGATGCCTCCCCCTAAATCCACTTCCAATTCCGGTTTATCAGGGAACCAGACGACCTATGGAATGAGTATCTACACTTAATACCTGCCATAAGGAGATGCCAGCAATTAGCTTGACTGC
Source organism: Emydura macquarii macquarii (assembly GCF_026122565.2). Taxonomy (NCBI): domain Eukaryota; kingdom Metazoa; phylum Chordata; order Testudines; family Chelidae; genus Emydura; species Emydura macquarii. The sequence goes on along the minus strand of NW_027131105.1, from coordinate 302,092 downwards.
CTCCCTTCACCTCCAACCATCTTATATAGTTAACAATTCCCTCCCTAACATCAGTTACTATACATCTACCTACCTATCTCCACTCCCCACTGAGAGAGCTATGACCCAATGTCCCTGAATAACTCAGGTACATCAGAGGGGGCCTCAAGCTGGAGACACACAGGAGACAATGGCTTATCTGTGCCCACCAGCTATCCCCCTCCTTACTCCTGAGGATGACAGTAGGGACCCTTACAGGAACCATTACCCTTTGACAGCCAGTCCAGACAAAGGCCCACCCACTACCCTACCCTTGGCCTACCCACAGGATTTGGATTCAGAGAGTTGACCATGAAATGTCTTAAGGAGTTTTGTAAAGTTGGACATTGAAAAAGAAAGATTTGAAGAAAGATCACAATTCCAGTCAGGCAGTGAAGTACATGAAACTGTTCTGTATTTATTTATATAATTCTTTAAACTAGAAAGACAGGAGATAATTTTAAAATGGTGATACAAAACAACAAATCAGAGTGGGAAAGAGATGCATGTTGCCAACACAAAGCATGAATGATGGAGAACATTAACTATCAAAGCATTATATTTGGGTAACAAACATGTGGGGGTTGAAAACCGATGGGAGTGAAGTAAATGGATGGGAAGGCAGAAAAGCTTTAAGAACACTGGAATAATAGAAAATTAGACTTTTTAAAAACAGCTGATGCAAATTTTGAGAAGACTGAAAAAGTGTTGGGATATAAGGACTGAAAAAGAATTGTACAAGAAGATAAGGGGATACCACACTATAGTCTGATTTTATTAACATCTGCAGTAAAATAATGTGGATACTTTTAAGCTTACCAGGAGGAGACATAACATGTAAAGATAAAAAGAAAAGCTTGAGGCTGATGCCATCAAACAAAAGCAAAAACAATGAGAAAAAAAATATAACAGTTTAGATATAAGCCAACTGGAAAAGTACCTAAAAGTATATATATACTTACAATGGTTTACATAATGTTAAACTCAGTAATTATTTCAGTCTAAGCACAAATGAGAGAACTAGGGTTTTAATCCACACAGTTTAAAAAATATCATATCATCTTAAAAGCATCCTGTGGAATACAGTAGTGCAAATGTAGTCTGTTTGAAAGAGGGTAAGGAGTTGAAAGCCTAAAAACCTAAAGTATTTCCAGCTATTCTTTTCTTTCTTCCCAGTAATCTAACAGATAAAATACCATTAAGAACAAGTCTATGTATATTTCCCCACTAAAACCAGAAGGTATGCAACATGATTCCACTTTGTATCTTTTTAAATTTCAAGATTTATTAGTACACCTACTGAACAAGCTCCTGAATGTAGGTAAATAGATGACAACCTTCCCTACAGAATAAAAATTTTAAACAAACAAAACATTGGAGGCCTTTGGCAAATAATCAGATCTGTGGAGAAAAAAATGGTATTAAGTGATCATAGATGCTTATATCTGTAGCCTTTTCCAACTCTCTATATACTTTAATCCTACATCCATAAAGCTAAAAATGACTTGGGTAAGAACCTTTCTGGATTTACTGGAATCCAATTTCATGTTGGGTTTCATCCTGCCCTATACCTCAAAGGCAAAAGGGGACTTGAAAGTCATGTTTTGACATAGTTGAATTCCTGAGTCATACTACTGACCTAGAATCTAATACAGTTGAGAGCCAATTCCTTTTATTAAACACTCTGTAAGCAATAGTTTTGTCTCTGGGAAACAGAAATATGGTAGTAAGAATGTAAGTATTTCAAAACTGAAATATCTTTCATCATCAATTAGTAATTACCAGTTTCCTCATTCAAACGTCTACAAGTCATGTCTAGCCCAGATGCAAAACTTTTTTTCCCCACTCTACAGTGTACAGAAACATAAGAGCAATCAAAGAAACCTAACATCCCGACAAATAATGTGATTTGTACTCAGCAGAGTGATTAACCAGATGTGAAAACAATCATGTTTCTAAAATACCTCCACCCTAGTCTAAGAGAAGAACAAAGAACCCACATGAGCAAAATGGAATGTAGCTGTCTCACATTATTAGGAAAAGTTACTATGCCAGTTTATTGCCTGAAGTAGAGTAATGAAGCAATGCTGTAAAACAGCTAATGTGCTGCCTCAGAAAATTATGGCACCAGCTAGTTGATATGAAATGCATATACAGAACATTATTTTATGCAAATTGAAACAGTACATTTTCCACTGGTTAGGACACCACAAACTTATGATTTTCCACCCCACTCTCTTCCTCCCACCACCACTATACCACTGTCACTAAATCCTGCTTTTCCATCTACAACATCTCCAAAACTCATCCATTCCTCTTCACACCCACAGCTAAAAAGTTCATCCAGGCTGTAAATCATCTCCTCTTCCTCTGTGGACTTCCAGATTCTTTCTTGACACTCTTCAATATGCTCAAAATGCTGCAAAACAATCCACCCAGCTTGCCTACTGCTCCAATCAGGTTCAGAGCCCTTTCAAATCACATCAAATGCCAGCCAGCTCCTTCTCCTTACCATTAAGGCCCTACACAGCTTAGCTGTTCATCACCACTTCATTCTTGTCTCACTGTCTTGGATTCACCCAAGCATCACAAATCATCAACCCCTTCTCATCCTCTCCCCTCCATACTTTTTTTTTTCCCCCCTTCAATTTCCTGCACTTAGAATACCTTCCCAGACCTGAATCACTATATTTCTTGTCCTCTCCTCCTTCAAGCCCCATATTAGACTTCTCTTCCAGGAAGTCTCAGACTCAGACTCTAAGGTCAGAAGGGACCAATATGATCATCTAGTCTGACCTCCTGCACTATGTAAGCCACAGAACCTCACCCTCCCACTCCTGTAATAAACCTCTAACCTATAACTGAATTATTAAAGTCCTCAAATCATGGTTTAAAGACTTTAAAGTACAGAGAAACCACCAGCAAGTGAGCCGTGCCCCATGCTAGAGGAAGGCAAAAACCCCACAGAGCCTTTGCCAATCTGCCCTGCGGGAAAATTCCTTTCTGACCCCAAATATGGCAATCAGTTAAACCCTGAGCATGTGGGCAAGACTCACCCGCTAGATACCGAAGAAAGAATTCTCTGTAATAACTCAGAACCCACCCCATCTAACATTCCTTCACAGGCCATTGGCATATCTACCACCAGTAGTCAAAGATCAGTCAGTTGCCAAACTAAGCTGTCCCATCATACCATTCCCTCCATAAACTTATCAAGCTCAGTTTTGAAGCCAGCTAGGTTTTTTGCCTACACTGTTCCCCTTTGAAGGCTATTCTAGAACTTCACTCCTCTGATGGTTAGAAACCTGTGTCTAATTTCAAGTCTAAACTTCCTGATGGCCAGTTTATATCCATTAATTCTTGTGTCCACATTGGTGCTGAACTTAAATAATTCATCTCCCTCCCTGGTATTTATCCCTCTGATGTATATATAGAGAGCAATCATATCTCCCCTCAGCCTTTTTTTGGTTAGGTTAAACAAGCCAAGGTCTTTGAGTCTCCTCTCATAAGGCAGGTTTTCATTCTGTGGATCATCCTAGTAGCCCTTTCTGCACCTGTTCCAGTTTGAATTAATCTTTCTTTAAAACGGGGGACCAGAACTGCACACAGTATTCCAGATGAGGTCTGACCAATGCCTTGTATAATGGTACTAACACCTCCCTATCTACTGGAAATACCTTGTCTGATGCATCCAAGGACTGCATTAGCTTTTTTCACAGCCACATCACATTGGCAGCTCATAGTCATCCTGTGATCAACCAATACACCCAGGTCCTTCTGCTCCTCTCTCACTTCCAACTGATGCATTCCCAGCTTATAGCAGAAAGTCTTGTTGTTAGTTCCTAAGTGCATGACTTTGCACTTTCCACTATTAAATTTCATCCTATTTCTATTACTCCAGTTTACAAGGTCATCCAGATCTTCCTGTATGATATCCAGATCCTTCACTGTACTGGCAATACCTCCCAACTTTGTGTCATCTGCAAACTTTATTAGCACATTCCCACTTTTTGTGCCAAGGTCAATAATAAAAAGGTTAAATAAGACTGGTCCCAAGACCAATCCCTGAGAAACTCCACTAGTAACCTCTCTCCGGCCTGACAGTTCACCTTTCAGTATGACCCGCAGTAGTCTCTCCTTTAACCAGTTCTTTATCCACCGTTCAATTTTCATATTAATCCCATCTTTTCCAATTTAACTAATAATTTCCCATGTGGAACCGTATCAAATGCCTTACTGAAATCTAGGTAACTTAGATCCACTGTATTCTCTTTATCTAAAAAATCTTATCTTCTCAAAAAAGATCAGGTTGGTCTGGCACGATCTACCTTTTGTAAAGTCATGTTATATTTTATCCCAATTACCGTTAACCTCGATATCCTTAACTACTTTCTCTTTCAAAATTATTTCCAAGACCTTGCATGCTACTGAGGTCAAACTAACAGGCCTGTAGTTACCCAAATCACTTTTTTTCCCTTTCTTAAAAATAGGAACTATGTTAGCAATTCTCCAGTCATATGGTACAGCCCCTGAGTTTATAGATTCATTAAAAATCCTTGCTAATGGGCTTGCAATTCCTTGCTAGTTCCTTTAATATCCTTGGATGGAGATTATCTGGCCCCCCTGATTTAGTCCCATTAAACTATTTGAGTTTGGCTTCTACCTCGGATGTGGTAATTTCTACCTCCATATCTGCATTCCCATTAGCCACCCTACCATTATCCCCAAGCTCGTCTTTAGTCTCATTAAAAACAGAGGCAAAGTATTTGTTTAGACATTCGGCCATGCCTAGATTATCCTTAACCTCCACCCCATCCTCAGTACTTAATGGTCTCACTTCTTCTTTCTTGGTTTTCCTCCTATTTATATGGCCATAGAACCTTTTACTATTGGTTTTAATTCCCTTTGCAAGGTCTAATGCTTCTTGGCTTTTGGCCTTTCTCACTTTATCTCTACATGTTCTGACCTCCAAGAGGTAGCTTTCCTTGCTGATCCCTCCCATGTTCCACTCCTTGTAGGCTTTCTCCTTGCTCTTAATCACCTGTCTGAGATGCTGCTCATCCAGCTTGGTCTATAGCTCTTGCCTATGAATTTTTTCCCTTTCCTTGGGATGCAGGTTTCAGAGAGTTTCTGCAACTTTGACTTGAAGAAATTACAAGCCTCCTCCACCTTTAGATCCATGAGTTCTTCAGTCCAGCCCACTTCCCCAACTATCTCCCTGAAGTTTTTAAAATTAGTCCTTTTGAAGTCAAAGACCCTAGTCACAGATCTATTTTTGTTTATCCTTCCATTTAGTTTGAACTGAATTAAGCTCATGGTCACTCAAACCAAGGTTGTCCCCTACAAACAGTTCTTCTACAAGGACCTCACTACTCACCAATACCAAATCTAAAATGACATCCCGTCTTGTTGGTTCAGTAACTATTTGGTGAAGAAATCTATCAGTCTACTGACTCTACTTCCTCTCTTATTCTTAAAGAAATGTTAATAAGTCAGATAGCAGACAACATCAGCAAACAAAACTAATTAACCAGCAAACAAACTACTGAGAAATATGCTAAACTTCATAGCTCAATCATGTTACTTCTGTTGCATCCCTTGCCCGTCCGTGAACTGTTTATTTAATGGACTGCTAGCTCTTCAGCCTTGTACTCTTGCTGTCTGTTAACTGCCAAGCACAGTTTTGGGGCTACATACATAAAATAAAATTAATTATCAGTATGACCTCTGTTACTGGTTGTCAAACTTGCTGATTCATTTCATGTGCATTTATTGCACTTCATTAAATCCCCATCTAAATATGGTTTAAATAACACTATAACTATGTATCACTCAGGGTAGCAACATTCATAAATCCTTCAAGCATTTGGCAAGTTCTTTACTCCACAGTCATCATGTTTCCTTGTATAACAAGTCTTGTGATGTCTGTAACAGTGTCTCTCTATAGTAACAACAGTCTTAGTTTTACTGTTCTCCCTTACATGCCTGATGTAATCAGAGTTCCATATTTAAGTATGAAATTAGAGTGTTTCTCTTACCCTTTCCAAAACAGACATGCTAATATCAGAAACGCAGCCTCTCACTAAATAGAATGATAGATGGAGTCTCCAGTCCTTTATAGTACATATACTTAAATACATATCAATATTTCTATTTATCTAGAGTGAGAAGGCATTTTCTCATTATCACAGTAAAGCATATCTTGCAGTGTAATATTGTTTTTGCTAGTTAACTGGAAACCTCTTAGTTCTTCCTGTGATATTAACAGATTAATGTTTATAAATAGGCAAAATATTCCAAAAGCAGTCTTGGAAAATTCTGCTCTCAAATTATGTGTTTGTTTGCTCTTTAAATACGAGAGTAAATATCATCATGTTTTAGGTTTTGTGTGTACATTGGGGGTTTTTTTTGTTTTGTTTTAAACAATCAGATGAAGAGCAGTTAAGTAGATTTTATGCCAGGGCTGGCAAATTTTCATTCGCTTTTGCAAAGCAAAGAAGTGGTTCATTCCTCACAAGATCTAATCTTTAATTAAGAAATGTGTTTAATTCATTGAAGTAAATATTTTTGTTTCATAAATAAATTAAAATTCTAGAAATATTCCAAATATTTTAAGGTATTTTGTATTCAAGATCTTTCTGACATACTCAGATGACATATTCCACTCGTTATTTATGAGTAAGCAAGGATAATTCCAATGCTAAATTTTTTTAAAATGGCACCTGGCCCAGTCAAATTCACTTAACCTCAACTCACATAATGGAAAATCCTGCTTACTGGCAAACCTTTATGTATTAACTCAATATAAATGAGCACATTTAATAGCAATTATTTTCCATTTGCCATCAATTAAAATCCACAACATTCATTTTCTGCTCTAAAAAATACTGGAAAGACAAGACGGGTGAGGTAACGTTCCACCTTGTATTTAGTTGTGAAACTAAGTACCTTTTCCAGACCAGAAGATCTTTGTGTAGTTTGAAAGCTTGACTCTTTCACGAACAGAAGTTGGTCCAATAAAAGATGTTAGCTCACCCACATTCTCTCTCTCACATCTGTGGACAAACACAGCTATACTACTACTGCAAATTAAAAAATACTGATCAACTGAGGCATCTATTTTCACATATACGAAAAACTTTTTTTAAAACCTTTATTTCTCTATTAACTTCAAGAAACCAAAATTAGCTACTAGCAGTCAAGTAAAGATTTAGTCAAGTAAATCTACATTTGAAATAATTTTATAATAAAGTCTTTCAGTCTCATTTTCCTAAATTTTAGGTTTACCTGAAAATGAGCAATATTAACAAGAATAATCCCAAATAAACACAAATCTGGAAAAAACCAAGCCTGCTCCTTACTAGCAAAGGAAGAAGAGAAATTAATGCGGATTTTAATTGCTGAGAAACGCTAAGATGTAGCTATAGGTAAATAGGGAGGTCAGTAGATAAATGGTCAATTTTATTATTTAGCAATAATGTATATTTGTAAGAAAAATTTAAAAAAAAGGTTCTCTGCTTCATTGAGATAGTGAGACACTAAGACCATTCAGGAAGGTTGCTGAAACTTATTAGAGAAAGTAGTAGAATTGTCTAGTGTCTGCCTGCCAGCCTATTACTAGTTAACCTTAACTTTGTGTTCCTTCCTACAGCTGTTTGCTGCATTCACTTGTATTATACTTTGATAGGAAGATCTTTGGGGCAGGCACAGCATTTTCGTTATGTGTATACAGTGACCTGCACAGTGTAGCCCTGAGTCTGGTTGAGGCCCCAAGGCAACAGCAGCAAATAACAATACACACTCAGATACATTAAGGGCACGATCCTTACAGATATCTGCTTAATTTTTTGCATGTGTGCCATGAACACATACCTGCTTAACTCTCCTGCCAACACAGTGCTGTCTACACCAGCATTTAGGTGGGTCTAACTTACATCGCTCAGTAGTTAGCACATCTCCTAGGGACCATTCATAACTTTGCTAGACACTAAAAATCATGGTCTTAATAAAGACATTGGATTTATGGCTTATTAAAACAATCTGTAACTCATTAGCCTCCCTTTTGTCCCAGGGGTGTTAACAGGCCACTTCATATTGAACAGTCCCTTCAAATATATGCTAATTACTTATGCTAAACTATCTGTTCAATTCTGTATTTAGCTGTGACACGCTTGAGTACCTTTCCCAGACTTGAAGAGCTCTATGAAGCTCAAAAGCCTCTCTCTTTCGCCAACAGAAGTAGGTCCAATAAAAGATATATCTCACCCACCTTGTTTCCATATATAGTTATGCATTTACTTAAATAGAGGATATGAGAAGGAGGTTAATGATCATCCTTTTAATAAACGCGTGACTTGTCTTCATCAGCAGTTAAGAGGCAGAAACCCAATTCCTAGTAAGTAAGATATACTCTTCTTACCAATTCTCTTCACTATTTAGGTAAGTCTCCTAAGGTACAATAGCAGTAGTATGCAGTTTGACTACTTCAGAGTGCAGTTGGGTAGAACCACACAGTCACAATTTGTACCAGGTGAACCAGTTACGCTTATCTTTAAATAAGTGATAAACTGCTCATCTGCATTAAAGACTACATTTACTCTCAGTACTCTCAATATTATTTGCATGCGTACATCTATTTTACAGTGTATGGTATAATTTCTTATAAATTACATGCTATTCTCCACTTCAGATTCCACATCTTATGACATGTAGAGGGAATAATATACTTTTAGATAAAAAAATATCCTTTCAAGGAAATAATCTCTCCTTCTGTATAGAGTTACCATATTTCAGGTTCCCAAAAAGAGGACATTGCTGGAGGGGAGGGAGGTAGAGGGGGACAGGGGAATTGGAGGGGGTACAGTTGGGGGCACCTGCGACAGGAGTACCACTGGAGGTGGGGGTAGGCAGTGTTGCTCCCTGTCATGGCGGCAGGCACAAGCCCAGGAAGCAGCAACAGCCGTCAATCAGCTCCTCCCCAGGGCTGGGAGCCAGGACCAGAGTGGGCTGGATCCAGCAGCTGTGGTTGCAGAGAAACGGACCAATCAGCTGCAGATGCAGGAGAGGGACCAATCAGGAAGCAGACCAATTGGGGCTCTTTCTAAACTGCAACATCTGCTCTGCAAAAATTCCGGACATTTCCTGTTACTTGAAAAATCTGCCCGGACAGAGCCTCAAAAAAGAGGCAATGTCAAGGAAAACCCGGATGTACGGTAATCCTATCTGTGCACAAAGAGGCATCCTCAATACCCAAACCAGGCTCTGACTCCCACACTCTTTTAGTGTGGGAGTGGGTAGTATAAATGTCCCAGGAAAATAATATTTTCTGCTGCCTGTTAATCCCAGAAAGATCTGAAGTCATAAAATGGCCTAAAAAATCATGGGGCAAGTTCCAAGTTATAGCTCTTCAACACTGGTTCACTATGTAGTTCCTTTACAGAAGTTTGCCTGGTGGTACTGTTCTATCAGAACAAATCATGGCTACTGTATGAGCAACAAAGAAGGCTGCCACCACAACAATTCCATAGTAAAACTTCCATAACTTTCTATGATGAGATAATTAGCATAGACCACACAGCAGTCAGTTTCATATGGAAAGCAAAATAAATGGTTCTTCAATTGTTCTTCCTGAAACACCCAAGAGTCACTTATCTGAGAGTGGGTTTTTTTGTTCTGTTTAATATTCCACAGTCCTGGGGTGAGTCAGCCAATTTAGACAGTATTTTTGTGAGGCTGGAAACATTAAATAACTCATTTTCCACTCAACATGACTCTATCCATTAACTCCTATTAATACTACTGGGAGTTTAACTCATACATCATTGGAGACCAAACCTCTAAGAATCTAAGATAATTACCATGAGTGTCTGCTCTTGAACATGTGAAGGATATCTGGAATTTATAATCATCAGGTTATTAGTTGGGAGAAGGACTTGGAGGGGTGAGAGTTAAGCATTATTTTCAGTCACTATCTAACATACATCATTAGAATTCTATTCTTACAAAGAATGCACATTTCTTGACTGCAACATAGATGATAAGTATCACACACTATATACACTGTCACTGTTTTAGTGTGCAGTATGTGTGGCATAGACAGATGCAGAGATTAATGCATATAAATCATCCACCCACAAAAAAAAAATAGCTACACAATTGCCAGCTAATACAATTAATATAAAATGTGTGTTTTTACAAAGTGCTACTCAAGGAGATTTTATTTGTGGGAAGAATGACTCATGGGATTGCAAGAATTATACTGTAATTATCCAAAGCTAGAAGACAAAGGGAGTTAGAAACTTAGACATTTTTTTTAAAAAGTCCAAGAACTGTATTAGCAAAAACAGCTGTTGCACAGTAATATTTTTGAATAGCTTTGTTATGCCTTCACATACTCTTCTAGCAGTTTTCTTTTTTTTTTCCTTCATCCTAACTTTTCGTTTAGTTTTGCTATTGTTGGCTCACAGATTTAGCAGACACTAGACAAATAACCTTTTTGAACAAGATAGCCATTTTCTAAACAGTATCTCTTAACCCATCCCTAGGGCGGCAAAGGTAATGACTTAATACGTCTCAGGCTCAACAGATGCATCCCTTCTCTATGTGTCTTCTCTTCTTGCTTGCTTAGTGGCAGAAGAAACAAACAGCTTAAGATTTCATACTTCATTTACGTTTATATTTGCATCTATTCCTAAATATATTATTTGTATTATTCATCAGCCATATTATCTTCTGCTGTGATCTTGATAATATGTGGGAATCAGGCAGGGTCAATACTTGGAGACTTCTACTGGGCAACAGAAAGTTGTGTTATTTCAGTAGATTATGTTCTTCTGAGAGTCATTAATGAATCTATGATCTAACATGGTGCTGGCGGTAATAGCTGGTTAAAATAACAACATATGAGTGACTGATAACTCCTTGTCCTCACCACTTAAGAGATCCCTGATACTTTTCTCAAAATGAGTGTTAATTTTGGTCCCTTCATTTAATTCCAAGTAGGAGAATTAAATTCTACCAATAAATTCCTTCTGCATTTCCAAACGCATAGGTTATTCTTCAATTCTTGCCATAAGCAGTTGTGCAGAGTTGCCGTGTGCCATTAAACAGTAATCGTGTTTCACCACAGGAGGTATGAAGTTATAGCTGCATATGGCCCCTAATTCTGGAAAGCATCCTTATTCAGGACAGCATTTATACACATGCTTAAGCGCTGCCCTGAATTGGTGCCATAATTTTTAAAGGACTGGAATGAAAGATTCTATAAAAATGCAAGATATTACTAATTATTTATTACTAAAGGTACTAGTCTCTTCTGTTAGCAAGTGCAAGTAATTAATACAGATGACAATCTTACCACCTCTGGAAACTTGCAATTCACATTGTTTTATATCTGTCTTTATGAAATTATTTTAATTATGATTTTACATTAATAATGTAGTGAAAAATTAAAGGACAAAAGATTAAAATATATAAAGAGCTCAAAGCAGATGAAAAATTTTTCATGTTACTATACAGAATATCTGTGAAAATCAGATTCCAGACATCGAAAGGGGAGAACAGATGATTTAACCCTTCCCAAATAAGCAGTTAAATCAACTGATTGTAAACAATCTTAAATTATGTCTACACCAGCACTTACTGTGGTAAGTGTGAAAAAGCCACCCCATGGATCTAAGTGCCAGTGTAAACAGTACTATGTTGGTAGGAAAGGTTCTACTGCCAACATAGCTATCGCCACTCACAGGGTTGGAGTAGCTACATCGCTGCAGCTCCACCACTGTAAACTCTCTAGTGCAGCCACAGCCTTATTGTACTGTAAAAATATATTGAGTAAAGTATTTTATGAAAGCTTGTAATGTTCTAAACTTAATAATCATTATGAGATATGTACTCAGGCTATGGTTCTGAATTTCTGAAATTGTATATATAGAGAATTATGCTCATAAACCTCAACTCCACCTCATGGCAGGGCGGTGAGCAATCAGACAGGGCGTTTACAAGCCAGGTGTTTACACAAAACCAGACTCCCAAATGATTCATTGTACAACCCAGGAAAAGACATACGATGGGCCATCAGAATTAATGGAAAGACACAGACAACTGGGAATTTCCCCACTTTGAATAGCTAAAGTGATGAAAAGAAAAAGAAATGCAAATCCATTGAAAATAAAAGGGGTTTGAAGTGAAATCAACCCAGAAACTGTGGGACAGCCTCTATGTGGGAACCTGTCCATGAATGCTAGATCCCCTCTATAGCGAGGGGATACACTGGGAAACTGTTCAAAGGCAATAGGTAACTTGTATTAGAAAAGGGATTTTATTTAATACAGAAGTGCAAAGCCTGAGGTTGTGTCTTTATGTTTATTTTTATATATTTGCTTTCCATCACTTTTTTCAAATTTGAATCTGTGGTTTTTCTAGTAAATAAACCTTTTGTTTATTTTCAACCCAAGCAGGTCTCTGGTGTGAAAACTTTGTGGACTGTGTATCCCAAAGTGAATTGATAACTGGGGGTCTGGTTTCATGCCTTCAGAGTAGTGAACCACAGGGAAACGGTCCAAGTGTTTGATAATTAACAACTTGGGGAAGACTTATTTAGGGAAACTCAGGACTGGAAGGGCTGTATTGGTGTCACCCTGCAATGAGTAATTAAGCTGGTTAGAGTTAGAGTGAAACCTTATGCTTGGGGGGTGGCTATAGGTGTCAGGGATCTGAATCATAGCTGGACAGCACTCACACCCCCCAAAAGTATAGGGCAAGTAGCAACAGAACCTCTTACCACTCTGGGTGATCCTCAAAACATCATATCATTGCTTTCACTGTTCTTTTGAAATACACAAATACTGTTTTAAGTTTTATGTCCAATATTTTAATGTAGAAATAAGGTCTGATATTTACTCAGTGCATGCCAACAATGTAAAGCAAAGTCTTCCAATGGAAATGAGTGAGTTGCTCCCATTAATTCTATGCTAGAATCATTCTTCCAGCTTTGTTTAGTTTTCTGTTTTCATCTCTCTTTTCTGTTGTATGCCTTATAGAAGGGTACTGATTTAATTTCTCATGGTTTATGTGGTCCTCTGGTCTTTCTCCACTTGGCTTGTAAATTAAACTCTGCCTGGCCATAGTTCTGTGCTAGCTTTCTCCCTGCCCTGGTGGTTCCAGCAGTGGTTTCACCACTCTCATTTTCTTTCAGCTCAACAGTCTTCCATGGTAACTGATTCCAAATTTCTGGATCCTGGTAGCACAGCTCACTACACTCAAGCTACATAGCATTCCCACTGCAATAATGTCAGCTGCAGAAGCAATGTATTATCTTCTGTTTGGCTATGGGATTGTGAAATGGTTTCAGATGTTGAGGTTGGTGTACAACCGTCTAGGATAAGAGGCCATTCTGGTTTTATGAAATTCAGGGTAGGTCACAATGAAATGCTTCTCTCCCATCCTATTTTTCTATATATAGCTTTTCCCAATGACATCCATTTGTCTGTCTTCTAGGAATTTTGAATATGCTCAAAGAGCAACCAAATTACAAAGAATGAAGTCTAAGGCCCTGCAATCACCCTACCCACCACCCTCCCTTATTCAAGAAGTACTGATAGCATGTGATTGTGGTAAAGGTTATTTATTTTGAAAAATATTTACTTAGAAATGTTTGCTTTGTAGACTCTTCTTCTTTTACTTACAAAGTAGCATATAAAAGCCCTTCTAAAAATGTGCCTGTCCTTTCATAGCTCTAGAGCTTCTAGATCTGATCTCCATTACCCTCTTCTCCCTGTCTAGTTACAGGCATACCATGCAGGCACACAGGAGTTTTTCCATGGGCCAAACCATTCTCTCCTGATTGCATCTCAATCAACCTTTTCATTCCATTCTCAGCCTTTCAACCCAGCAGAACTCTTATAAAACACAATTAAAGTACGTATTCTTAGGTTAGGCATTATTTCTTCTTCCCTTTAACATGCTGACAGGAATTTGACATTTTCCCTTCACTAAGGGCTAGTTTACACTCAAAACATACAGTGGCACAGCTGTATTAGTCAGCTGTGCCGCTGTAAGAGCCCTAGTGTAGCCGCATTATATTGACAGGAGAGAGCTCTCCCACCGACATGGTGCTGTACACACAAGCGCAGACGCCAGTGTGACCTGTCCCGTGCCCAGGGTAGCCACCTGAAAATGCCAAGGTCAGGGCAGGCTGCAAAAAGAGAGCAGATTCTCCCAGCACTGGTGGGTGGCACTGAAGCCAGACTTCCCAACCAGCCACAAACTACGCTTCTGAATCCCCACAGAAGCCAGTATACAAACACACACAGGCCCCTTCACTCCATTTCAGTTTCTGGCTCCCAAATCAGCACTGGGTCCAGTAAAGAGACCCTTACGTGAATTATTATGATTTTGACACACTGATGTTAACCAATAAGACAAATGCTCCCCCGCCCCCATCTACCCAGCATGACAGCCAGCAAAACTTATGTCACTCAGAGGTTTTTTCCATACCCGAGCGAGAAAAGTTTGCCAGCATAAGTACCAGTGTAGACAAGGCCCAAGACAATTCACTATAAAATCTATACAGTGGTACCACAGTATTTTAAACCGTCTGCTGTGCAGAATTAAAATGGCTGAACAAATTGTAATATTTTGATCGTATTTTAAGACTTGAGATAAGCTGTTCTTTTAAAGGTATAAATTCTCACTCTCCTAGAAAATTGTATTATAATATTCTTGACATACCCCACCAAGCACACCTTGATTTGCTCAATGATATATTGTACATAAAGGAATAGTTCTGTTTTATTGCTTCAATGACTAGTACCCAATTACAGTAAATGAAATATCTCAACAGATTTGATGTATTGCATCAGTGGTTACTCTGGACCCATTAATCAAAAGGCCACTGGCATGTTAACAATTCATAGCGACAATAATCATACAATAAGTTGTATCGGTGAGCAATATGGTATAATTAAGAATTTGTTAAGCTAAAGTAGGGAAAAATAGATGGAAGAATTATGCTGTACCTGTGTAGAAGTCGATCGTCAAGATTAAATAATTTGTTTTAATAAATAGCAAAAGCAATTAATTAGGGCTCTCTAAATGTAATTAACAACATGAAGACTTTTTTTTTTATGGTTAAGTCACCCATGACACTTGCAAAACCAGTTTAAATACATTTCCTTTACAGAACTTTCCCCTACCTAATAATGGAGCTACAGTTTTAATGCCCTCCCTCTTCATTGCATTGGATTATGACAATATGTATCCTCTTGCAACATTTTAATGCGTCTTCCAAGAGATCAGGCACAGCTTTCACTCATGAGGACAAGGCCTTTCCTTTGGAGCAACTGTTGAGAAAAACCAGAACCACTGACCCATGCCACTAAATAACATGGTTACTTACCAGTAACTGTTGTTCTTCGAGATGTGTTGCTCATATCCATTCCAATATAGGTATGTGCGCGCCCCGTGCACAGATTCCCGGAACTTTTTTCCCTTAGCACTCCCCGTAGGGTCGGCTCAGGCGCCCCCTGGAGTGCCACGCTCATGCCACGGTACATAGGGCACTGCCGACCCCACGAGCCCCCAGTCCCTTCTTTCTGCCGACTCCGACAGCGGGGACGGAGGGTGGGTGTGGAATGGATATGAGCAACACATCTCGAAGAACAACAATTACTGGTAAGTAACCATGTTTTCTCTCTTAGAGAGATTGCTCATATCCATTCCAATATAGGTGATTAAATAGCCATACCTTGGAGGCGGGTAGGAGTCAACGGTGAGCTGCTCTCGAGAGCACGGCTCTGCCGACGCCCACGTCCTCTCTCGCCTGTTGCATGATGGCGTAGTGGGACGTGAAGGTGTGGACCGACGACCAGGTCGCTGCTTTGCAGATGTCCTGCAGGGGCACTCGCTCCAGGAAGGTCGCGGAGGAGGCCTGGGCTCTGGTTGAGTGTGCTGTCACAGCTCCTGGAAGTGGCACCTTCGCCCGCTCGTAGCAGGTTTTAATACAGGCAGTGATCCATGTGGAAATGCGCTGGGTGGAGACAGGTGAGCCTTTCATCTGGTCTGCCACTGCCATGAACAGCTGCGTTGCCTTCCGGAACGTCTTGGTCCGCTCAATGTAATAGGCCAGGGCTCGTCTGACATCCAGCGAGTGCCATCTCCGCTCCTCCTCCGACCCGTGCGGTTTAGGAAAGGACACGGGGAGGAAGATATCCTGGTTATAATGAAACTGGGACACCACCTAAGGCAGGAAGGCCGGGTGGGGTCTCAGCCACATCTTGTCTTTGTAGAAGACAGTATAGGGGGGCTCCGAGGTCAAGGCCCTAATCTCAGAGACCCTCCTAGCAGATGTAATGGCCACCAGGAAGGCTACCTTCCACAAGAAGTTGAGCAGCGGGCACGTAGCCATGGGCTTGAAGGGGGTCCTGTCAACATGGTGAGGACCAGGTTCAAATCCCAGGGAGGCACCGGGTCACGGACCTGTGGGTATAGTCTTTCTACCCCCTTGAGGAACCTGACTGACATAGGGTGGGAGAACAGGGATCTGCCTTCCATCGGCTGGTGGAAGGCCGAGATGGCCGCCAGGTGTACCGAGGGAGGCCAGTGCCAGGCCCTGGAGCTTCAGCTGGAGCCAGTACTCCAAAATCGCTTGTATGGGCGAACAGCTCGGTGGGATACCCCGGGACTCTGCCCAACAGGTAAAACGCTTCCACTTGGCCCGGTACACCACCTGAGTGGAAGGAAGGTTTTATGCTACCGAGCAGAACCTGCTGGACCTGTATGGAGCAAGCTCTCTCTTCTTCTGTCAGCCAGAGAGTCTCCATGCCGTCAGGTGTAGAGATTCCAGGTCCGGGTGCAACAGGCGGCCCTGGTCCTGGGAGAGCAGGTCGTAGTGCCTCGGGAGTGGGATTGGCGTGTCGATGGACAGGTCAAGCAGCATGCTGTACCAGTGCTGCCGCGGCCAAGCTGGTGCAACCAGTATCATGTTCGCTCTGTCCCTCTTGATCTTCAAGAGGACTTTGGGCAGCAGAGGAAAGGGGGGAAACACATATGTGAGGGCCCCCGTCCAATCTAGCAGTAACGCGACCGAGAGGGAGCCCGGCTCATGACCCCGGTTGTTCCAGGACGACGCGAACAAGTCCAGCTGGGGAACTCCCCACTTTTGGAAAATGAAAGTCACCACCTCGGGGTGCAGTGACCAGTCGTGACGGGGTAAGAACGACTTGCTGAGGCAGTCTGCCTCGTTGTTCCTGACCCCCGGGAGGTGAGAGGCAGATAAATGAAAATCGTGCCTCACTGCTAAGTCCCATAGTCGAATGGCCTCCTGGCACAGAGCCAAGGAGCGCGCCCCCCCTCGCCTGTTCACATAGAACATGGCCGTCGAGTTGTCCATGAGGACCTGAACCATCCTGCCCCTCAGGACACTGAGGAAGACCTTGCAGGCCAGACGGATCGCTCTGAGTTCTCTGACATTGATATGGAGAGCCCTCTCGTCCGTCGACCAGAGTCCCTGAGTGCTCAGGTCCTTGCTGATGTGGGCCACCCACCCCATGTCTGAGGCATCCGTTATCCGAGTCACTGAAGGAGCCAAGTCTCTGAAGGGAACCCCCTTTAGAACCTCCTTTGGGTCCCGCCACCAGTGCACGGAGGACAGTAGCTGGGTGGGAACCATGATCACCCTGTTTAGCGAGTGTCTGGCAGGTATATACACCGAGGCCAGCCACCCTTGGAGAGGCCTGAGCTTGAGGCGAGCCAGCCTCACCACATATGTACATGCCGCCATATGTCCCAACAGCTGAAGGCAGTGCCTGGCTGTCATCGTGGGGGACCTGTGCAACTCGTCGATTATGGCAGCCATGGTCTCGAACCGAGGCCGTGGGAGGAAGGCCCTGGCCTGGGTGGCATCTAGGATGGCCCCTATAAACTCTATGCGCTGCACTGGGGTGAGCGTGGACTTCTGCTTGTTGATGAGCAGCCCCAGTTTGGTGCATGTGGCGCAGGTGAGAATCAGGCTGTTCTTCATGTGGGCCCTGGACCTGCCCCGGATCAGCCAATCATCCAGGTATGGAAATATCTGGACTCCCCTGCAGCGCAGATGGGCCGCTACCACCACCATACATTTCGTGAAGACCCTGGGGGCGGACAAGAGGCCAAAGGGCAGGGCTGCAAACTGGTAATGGCAGCCCGCTACCACAAATCTGAGGAACCTTCTGTGGTCGGGGAGGATAGTGATATGGAAATATGCATCCTTGAGGTCAAGGGCAGCATACCAGTCCCCTGGATCTAGAGTGGGAATGATGAAGGCTAGGGAAACCATGTGAAATCTGGTGCGTCTGATAAACTTGTTCAAACGGCGGAGGTCTAAGATTGGCTTTAGGCCCCCCTTGGCCTTGGGGATTAGGAAGTACCGTGAATAGAATCCCCTCCCCCGTTCCTGTGGAAGAACTTCTACCGCTCCGAGCAAGAGCAGAGAGTTGACCTCTCGTATGAGGAGCTGCTCGTGAGCGGGGTCCCTGAAGAGGGACTGGCTAGGGGGAGAGTCCGGGGGATAGGCCATAAGCTGGAGGGCATAGCCCCTGAGGACCCAGCAGTCCGTAGTGATGGTTTCCCATTCTGCGTAGTACGGCCCTAGCCTATGGGCAAAAGGCCGGGATAGATCCAGGGGGAAAAGACGAGTGCCACCCTCACGCACACTGTCAAAATAATTTATTATTGTTATTGCCCTTGCTTGGGTCTTGCTGAGGCCCCGCCAAGGACCCCTGGCAGTTGCGGCGGTTGAAGGTCCTATAATAGTCCCGACCCCTCCTGGGTTGGGAAGGTCTGGGGGGCAGCCTAGGTGGCAGCTGCGACTGGCTCTGGGCCTGCGGGGTGTATAGCCCGAGGGACTTTAGGATGGCTCGCGAGTCCTTCAGGGCATGCAGCTTCTCATCCGTCCTCTCCGAGAAGAGGCCAGTGCCGTCAAAGGGGAGGTCCTGTATGGCATGTTGGACCTCCTGAGACAAGGCTGAAGCTTGGAGCCAGGAGCAGTGGCGCATGACGATGGCTGAAGCCATTGCCCTACTGGCAGTATCCGCTGCATTGCTGGCAGATTGCAAGGCCACATTCGCTACCGCCACGCCTTCCCGGGACACAGTGGCAAAGTCCGCGGCCTGATCAGAGAATAACCCCGACTGGAACCTTTGCAGCGAGGACCACAAATTTAAGTTGTATCTCCTGAGGAGGGCTTGATGGTTTGCAACCCTCAGCTGCAGGGCCACAGTGGAGTACATTTTGCGGCCGAACAAGTCCAGCTTCTTACTGTCCTTTTCTTTAGCGGTGTTACCCTGGCCACCCTGGCGGTCTCACTGATTAGCGGCCTCCACCACGAGTGTCCCCAGGGTGGGGTGGTTATAAAAAAAGTCAAACCCTTCCTTGGGAACGTAATATTTACGTTCTGCACCCTTGGAGGTGGGGGCCACCAAAGACGGGGTCTGCCAGAGGGTCCTGGCAATCTTCATCACCCTCTTGTGAACAGGCAGGGCAACTCGAGAGGGAACTGCTGACCTGGATACCCCAAAGAGGGGGTCCTCCTCCTCCGACATCTCTCTAAGTTCCAGGTTTAAATTTCCTGCCACCCTTATTAGCAGGTCCTGGTGGGCCCGGAAATCAAAGAGGGGGGCCTTGCGGTCCCGGTCAGCCGCCTGATCAGGAGATGAGGACGACGACTGTGGAAGGGGCCCTGTAGAGGGGCCTTCCTCAGGGTCTGACCCCTCATCCGAGGGGTGGCCCTGTTCCGGGTGGTTCGGTGGTGGGGGCACTGGCTGGGCCACGGAGGAATGAACAGAGGTGGTCCCTTGGCCCATCTGGGCCCCCCAGGGCCCCCAGTATGGCCACTGCCAGGGGCCCTGGGGCCACACCGGTGCTGGCATCTGCACCTGCTGCGTCACACCCGGTTGGCGAGTCTGAGACCCAGAGCCACTGGATCGCTGTTTGTGGCTCCAGGGTGGTGAACGGCCCTAGGATGACGAAGACGACGAGCGGCAGTGCCGACGTCTCCTGTGCCGTCGAGGGGACCGACTACTGAAGGAGCTGGATGACCTCCTCTTGCGCCTCGAGCTCTTTCAGTGACATTTTCCACCAAGGGAGTAGGAGTGGCGTCGCCTGTATCTCCGTGATGTTGATTTGGAGCGCGATCGCCTCCTCGGTGCCAAGGCGATCTGTGCCGGCGCAGGCGGTGCTGAGGCGATCAGTGCCAGTGCCGGCAGTGCCGAGGCAAGCTGTGTCAGCACAAGTGGTGCCAAGGCAGGCAGTGCCGATGGTGCCGAGGTGAGTGGTGTCGGTGCCGACGGCGCTGAGGCAGATGGTGCCGGAGTCGGCAGCGGAGCCGAAGTGGCCGGTTCCAAAGCAACCGGTGCCGAGGCGCTTGATGGAGTTGTCAGCACCGTGATCCGCACCAGTGTCAGGGATCGGTGCTGAGCGAGGCTCTGTACCGAAGTACCAGAGCCAGAGCTGTGAACCCTGCGCGAGGCGGAACTGGAATGACGTCGCCTCTCGCGTTTACCTCTTGACCGCCCTTGGTGCCGCGGAGCTCGACGTCTCAGAGTCGGAGCTAAGAGGGGAGCCCGCACTCTACCCTCCTCGACCGTCTGGGGGGAGACCTCAACTCCTGTCTCCTCCACCCACCGGGGCAACGCAGTGCGGGTTTATCCCGAGATGCTGGTCCCAGAGCCCTCGGCTGATGGGGGGACAGAGGCGTGGGCAGGCTCATGAGGGCACGTGCCACTGCGAAAGCCTCTGGCGTCGACAGCCCCTGCAGGGGCGCTCCCCCACCCCCAGGAGTCGGGGGAGGCTCCCTGCGAGGAGATGCCGGTGCCGGAGTAACCGCCATGCCACGTGGCTGGGGCATCTCCTGTGCTGCTCCCTGCTGTACCAGTCGCAGGGAGGAGTCCATGTGTGCAGCCTCTGGCTGCTTCTTCTTCTTCAGCACCGCAGGCTTTGGTGCCGGTGTCGGTGCTGGCAGAGCGCTCCGCACCTAGGAGACGCTCGGTGCCGCCGGCGAACGTAATGGCTCAAAGTCGGGGCGGACCGCGGACTCCATCAGGATGGCCTTTAGTCTGGCGTCCTGTTCCTTTTGGGTCCGCGGCTTGAAGGCCTTGCAGATTTTGCATTTCTCACGTCTATGCTGCTCTCCGAGGCATCGGAGGCAGCGATTGTGAGGATCACTTACAGCAAAAAGTTTTGCACACACGGTGCAGGCTTTAAAGCCAGTGGAGCCAGGCATGGCTCAGCTATAGCGCCTGAGGGCTGCTAACTAATTACTTAACTTGTCTAACTTAACACTAATCTATCACTATCAACTGTAACAAAGAACACACTAAGTACTAAGGGAGGCTACTTGCGGTATGCAAGAGGCAAAAGTCCCAGCAACTGTCACAGGCGGAAAGAAGGAACTAAGGGCCCGCGGGGTCGGAGGCGCCCTATGTACCGCGGCATGAGCGCGGCACTCCAGGGGGCGCCTGAGCCAACCCTACGGGGAGTGCTAAGGAAAAGAAGTTCCGGGAATCTGTGCACAGGGCGTGCACCCACCTATATTGGAATGGATATGAGCAATCACTCAAAGAGAGAACCTTGCCATCTCAGGCCCCCAAGAAGAATAGTCTCAGAATCAAACCTGGGTGTTTACTATGAAGAGTGTACCATCTACTTTACAATTTTTAGGCTTATAGATGGGCTCTGCTGGATTCTAACCAATTCTATTACAACAAAATGAAACCAATATGTACAGCACTGTATAGCAAGTTTCAGGTGGAAGCCAGTTTACGAAATTCATGCATCACCAATTCACCCTGAATGGTCCCTTAGAATAGTTTAGCATAAGCAGTTAGCACCTATCTATTCAATCTTGTGACACTCTGAGTACCTTTCCCACACCTGAGAGAGAGCTCAGTGTAGCTCGAAAGCTTGTCTCTCTCACCAACAGAAGATGGCCCAATAAAAGATATTACCTCACCCACACGGTCTCTCTAATGTACTGGGATTGACACTGTTACAACCACACTGCATTTATATAGGAAATTTTAAGAGAACCTCCACTACAATATGGCAAATGAAACTGCTGTGATATATACACACAAAAGGATAAATTATCATGCAAATATAAAGAGACAAATAGAAAGAAATCATAATACAAGATTAACTGTAGTCAGTATACATTTCAAAGGGGATTCAGATGTGATGAATGGTTGCTTCATAAACATTAAAAAACTCTCAAAATTATTGTTTATTTTCATTTGATTATGTATTATTGTAGCATAGGCACGTCTATAAATCTTTAAACAAATAACGCTAATGAGAAATTATTCCACATTCTAAAAAACAGAATCCCATACAAATTCAAAGCGAAACATGAGAGGGGTTTCACTAGGAATTTTCAAAGTTGGTTTCTGATACAGAAATTGGTCTTGATTTGTTATTTATTGGAAATCTAACGAAACATATTTTGCATGTTTACATCATGTCCAGGAATTAACGTGCACAGCAATCTTTAGTGTTAAGGGGAACTCAACATTTTGTATAATCTTTCTTTACATTTTTCAATCTTACAATACTTATAAAGGTAAGGTAGCTTCATTGTGTATTACCATTTACTAGCTATACTTTTATTTGTATGAAAACTGATATTGATTATAAAATTGAGAAATAGCGTAAAAAAGCTGCTCCTTCACCTGTAGCAAAATATACGCTGGTTAAAAGTCAATGCTAATTATAATAAAATGTCAATGCACTTTGTTTAGGTGATAAGATAATTTATAATGTAACAACCCTCATGTAGCTCACTGTACCATGAACTCCCAAAAACTAGTATTACAGATGGTTCCAGATGAAATACACACAGTGTGGTCACAAGAATGCAAACATGGTTGTTAACGATTAAATACTCTTAAGGACAACATTTAAGGCTTTATAAGATGAGGAAAGTTCTCAAGTACATTTAACACAAGGGGCTGTGGGTACATTCATACATAATACAGTAACTCCATTAATATTCAAACCTTCAACAGTTTACTGGATGCAGATTTGCCTCCAGAAATTCATAGCACCTTTGGGTAAGGCAACGACAGTATGTGTTTATTGAAATCTACATCTGCTAGCAATTTGTTCAGCAGCAACCAACTTTTTTTTTTTTAAGTCAATTAATCTACAGGGACCCATATACTGTGAAACTGTTCATTTGCATTCAGATGTACATTGTATAATTTATGTTCTTAATTATAGAAAAAGGTTTATCAACATGTTTCTGCATGTTGTGTAATTTCTTAGTCTTCACCAGAGAACAACAGAACGTGTCTCAAAACAGCCTATTCATTATTCATTGTAAAAGAACATATTGGAATATAAAAGGATAGATTTAACCCCCAATTATTTTAAATATCTCAAATTTTTAAAATGGATATTTATTATGTAAAAAAGTAAATAATATATTCTGAAACCCCCATCTAGAATGAACTATTAAAATATTCTGAATATGCAAATTTGAATCCTCATCGGTGTTCAAGATACCAACCCAAAATTACAGCCCAGGCCAAATGAGAATTATAAATAGATGGAAATAAATAGCTGGAAATTTTATAAAATGAACCCACTCTTGAAATAAGCAGAAGGATAAACACCTCAGCAAATTTCTCAAATGATACAAAGATATGGTTTGACTGAAAGTAACATCCAACTTTAAGGTAACTGAACAGATACAACCGATGCTGACAATGTTTTTTTTACTTTGACATTTCCTTTATTAAATAAAACACGTGCTTTTCAAAATATTATTTCAGCATGTTTCTGGAGTTCTTTATTTTCACCAGGTTCTAATGTCCCATTTTTGTTCACTGTTGTGCAACCAAAATTACTTGTTGGCATCAAAATGCCATATTCCAGTATGCCTATCATTTAAAAGTCACAGAAATGACTCTGTGAAGGTACAGGTATCCTGTAACACATCCTTTCTGCCTTAATCAGCAGCTGCTCTTTCCATTTGTGCAATACAGCAACTACCATTGTGATTACAGAGAAACAGACTACAGTAATAATTATTTAAATAAAGCCTCATGCTTCAGGGCACAAGCCAACCTCTAACTAATAGGGATTAAGAAGAATCACTCTTTGTTAGCAAATTATTCCTCAACTGTCTACCACAGGGTTTTTTTGGTACTGGCTACAGTCTGATTTGGTCTGAAAATTCCTAAATTCCTATTTCTGTCCAAATGATAACACTGTCTCCAACTCTGCAATGTCACTACGCAATTGTAACCTTAGGAGGGCTTGGCCTCATTAGCCCCTTAGACTATGTCTATACAAGCTGCAGAAACAAGTCTCTCAGGCCGGGCTGAGACTTGGGCTAGTGGGACTCGTACTAGAGCTCTAAAAACAGTTGTGGAGACAGTGCTTTGAAGTTGCAGCCGAGCCTGATCCGCAACTTCAAATGCTGTCTACATAGCTATTTTCAGAGAGCTAGCGCGAGCTCACTAGTCCAAATCTATTAATCTGGGCAGAGAGACTCACTCTTGTGGGTTGGGTAGACATACCCTAATGATGACCATGATTAGGTCACTATCCACTTTGCTTTATGTGCACTGCATGACTCACAGGCTACCTGGCACCTCATAAATTTCCTGGGCCACATACTTGAAGGTTGGGCAGAATGCACAGTGCATAGATTTGACTCACGTCAGTATGTCACTGTCTAGATCCTGGCAGTTATCTGTGTTTGCAGAACACAGGCAATAGTGGCACTGTTATTCAAGAGGGGTTGATTTCGTGGCCTGTGTTGGGTTAATTTAATAATCAAGGGGAAAAGAGATGTTATATTTCACAGCAGCAACATCCAGGGACTTTTTTTTAGCCTTGTAGAATACTTTCTTAAAAGTGTCCAGTGGGGCATATCAAGAGCACAACACAAATAGCAAAGTGAGGTTTAAGTGAGTTGTCCAAGATTACACAACCAGCTCCTCAGCAGAACAAAGAACAGAATTTATATCTGCTAAATCCTAGTCTTGTGTCAGTCACTACAGCACAATTTCCCACATATCCAATGCAGTTTTACTGATATATGTAACAAAATAAAACACTGTTAAAAAACCCCCTCATTCACAGAAATTGTGGCACAAACAGGATGTTTGCTAAACTTTAATCAATTACGCAGCATTTAGCTATCCCCTTTCATTCTCCATTGCCTGTTGAGATATAAGCTCATTGTTCATGATATACAAGTGATAATAAGCAGAGTATACTTCTTGTAGAGTAAAAATGTAAAGGATATGACTTCTCACACCACTGTGCATATTGATATTGGCAAAAATCTCATTTTTGCAACCCCTTTTTCCTGCTGTGAACTGTGATCCTGTAGTAAAATTAAAGGGCTGCCATTATTACCTTATAACTCTTGTAGCAACATATCACAAAACTTTTGCTGTTCAGCCCAAAGATGAAGATGTGAATTAGTTATATTAGCAGTTTTAGCTGGAGGCAAAATGTTATAAAAGTTATGTTTTTATTACCCTCATAGGTTTACTGCTATTATCATTGGCCCTTAGTGGCTAGTTAACAATTTTATATCTCAAACGTGTGGTTAGATAGTCTAGCATATTAGAGATCTGGGAGGAAGAAGAGGAAACGCAGTAAAAGGTGTTATAGACTGGGTTGAGGAGAAGAAGGTATTTGGACTTGACATTGTAGACAGAGGTTTTAGAACCTCAATTGGTCATTCGTTCTGAAAGGCCAGATTTCCAGAGACTTAACCCACAACTTAATGTCCAAGTTAAGTGTCTGAATACTCTTTACAACTTTTTAATGTCATTTATTAATTCTACATCAGTTTATAGACACATTCAGATATATTACTTTACTTTCACAATTTAAGTAATTTTTTCAGGTTGTAGAGTTTAAGACAGCATAGTGAAATTCTACTTACATGAATAAGGTAATATATTTACTAGATGAGAATATTTTTTCATTATCAATCATCACAGCAAAGGGTGAGCGAGCAGAGTCTGTGCCTGGGCTGGTAGGGATCATGACAGTTTTGCAATGCTTGACAAGAGAATGCTCAGAACACCTCAGGCAATATTTCCTCATTTGAATACAGAACAGGTGAAATGAAGACATGAAATGAGATTTTGTGATTTATGCAGCAGAAATATGCACCTCTCTCTGGGCCAATCAAGTACCAGAAGATTTCTTGTATCGCCGGAGCAACAACCTCACCTATATTAAACATGGAAAACAGCCTGTTGCACAAAGTCAAAAAAGTCAGGAAAAATCCAGCTTTCACAACAGCAATACCCAGGGACTCTTTTAGCTTTACAGAATACCTTTTCAGAAAGGTCCAGTGGGACATGTGAGGAGCAGAATACAGATAGAGAAACTGAGGCAAAACAAGGTTTATGTGAGTTGCCATTTGCAAGTACATTTCAAAGCCCTCCCTGCAGAGAACCCCACCAACAGACCATACTCTCAAAAAGTCTCCCCTTCTAAGGGATGGGCCCAGCTGCCTATACTCCTAGTTCCCTTACCCTACACCTTCAGATGAAGGGTCATAGTTTCCAGGAGTCCCTTATACACTACAATTCCCAGAAGCCCTTGTTTCTGAAAAAGGGTAGAGGTGGACTACAGGCTTGCTTTAAAGGGACAACATGCCCTGTTACACAGATTATTTTTCAGTTGCTCAAACCATTCTTCCCTGCCTGACAATATCAAGAGTCAGTAAAGAACTTGTGCTAGGTTGTCAGATATGGTCAGACAATTCCTTTTTTGCCAGATTGTTATATACTGGAAATTAGAGAGCAGTGGAGTATCAGTGTAAGCCCTTTGGAAGAGGATGGTGTTAAGCATGATTAATGCCTGAACTAGCATTATACAACCGTTACTAAGGAAGAAGTTGTGCTCTGAAAGAATGATTAGCTTTCACAGACACCAGGAGAGCCATTTATTTTTCTGGGCCTACAGCCATATGACCTTCATTATCCCTAGAAATTTTATAGTTTCTATTTGGCATTATTCTGCAGTTTTGTCTGAGGTGCATGACTATCTACCAGGTGAGGAAATTCATTCAAACTATCTCCCAAAAACTCTGAAAAGAACATTTTTTATATTTTATTCCCCATCAACTAAAAATATCCCAGACTCTTAAAATAACAAGTTAATGTCACGACAAACTCAAATGCTACTATTTTAGGTGTTCAGTTTAAATGTTCATCTTAGCAATACAGCGAGCACCTTAAAAATGGATGTTGAGTACACCACAGAACTTTCCTTTGCTATGGTATTTGATGTATTCTCTATAGTTAGAATGGGAAAAGTAAGAAGTAAGTTTAACTGCTACCGGTAGAAAACGTCCAGTGTTGAATAATAGTATCACCAACCATACATTACTGTTGTAAGATGATACACAATACTGGATTTAAAACACACGAAACAGTACTCAAGAGCAATACAACATATTATGAAGAATCAAGACTAACCATACTAAATTTACAAGGAGCTACATGTTCTATAGTTTTCACAACACCTGGAAGGGTTTTACATTTACGAAGACTAATTTTGTGCACCTCATATAAACTGAGGCAGTGGCTGCCATTTGTGGCATAGCTGTTTTTCCCTTATATAAAAACAGATGAGATAATAAATAAATGCTACTTTTAAATAGCTATAAAATTCTATTCAGTTTTATGATTTACAGTGAATTTTTATATAGACATAGTTTTAAACTCTATCAATGTTTTGGCCCCATGACAGCAATTTACATTTTACCATAACCCATGAAAAAACCTCAAACCACCACCTGCTGCTAACCTGCATGTCATTAACACTGTTCCGTCAAGCAGTAGTAGTTCTGTTCTTTTGGGTAGTTCTGTTCTTAATTTTATTTCATATATTTGGAATTTTAACTATTTATAGCTTCTGTTATTTTTATTATCAAGAATGAACTGCAATACCTCTAGATAAAATATTTCCTCAGATTAAATAATTGCCAATGCTTGTATGAAAGGTTCATCATTTGTGCTAACTTCGTCCTTTATCATATGACACTGATTTTTCCCTCTAATTTGCCCAGAGTTTTAATTAACAAATATTTCAACAATTGGAAATGGGTGAATTGAATAATATATTTTCCAATCCATGGAACTGCTCAGTAACCTCTATTATCAGAGGATCTCAGAATATTTATAAAACATAAATGAGTACACCATACAGGGCTGGTTTGAGATTTGTAACAGCTATTTTACAGATGGAGAGCCCAAGGCATAGATAGATCAACAGAATTGTGCAAGGCCATTTACAATGTTCATGACAGAAGAAGACGTTACTCACCTTGTGCAGTAACTGGAGTTCTTTGAGATGCGCATCCCTATGGGTGTTCCACTTCAGGTGTGCTTGGACCCCAAGGACTTGTGAGTGGAGATTTTTAGTACCAGTGCCTCTTCAGCCCACGCGTGCACTCCAGGCATCTTCATACCCCATACCAATGATACACAGAGTTGCGCAGGTGAACTGTCCTCAGTTCCTTCTCTACCAAAAAGTCCTGTGAGATGAAACTCTGAAGCAGAGGGGAAGGAGAGTGGGTAGTGGAGCACCATTAAGGGGATGCATCTTGAAGAACTCCAGTTACTGCACAAGGCAAGTAACCTCTCCTCCTTCTTCAAGTCGTGTCCCTAGGGGTGCTTCATTTCAGCAGACTTCTCAGCAGTATCCCCAGGAGGAGGAGGGAGTTTCGGAGGCTCTAACACTGAAGACAGAACTGGATTGCCAATCACAGCATGTGATCTGGAAGCATGAACCAAGGCATGTTGTTTGGCGAAAATACGTACTGAAGTCCAAGTTGCAACTCTGAAAATTTTGATAACTGGAATATTTCTCAACAATGCCTCAGAAGTAGACTGGGGACCTTGTAGAAAGGGCTGGTACTAAAAGAGGAGGGTGAATGTTGATAGCCTCATAACAAGAGATAATACACCCAGAGATGCACCTTAAGATTCTCTGAGTGAAGATTGTGGATCCTTTGAATCCACCCTCAAACAAAAACAGTCTGGGAGACTTTCTAAAAGGTTTGGTTCTGTGCAGCTAGAGGGTAATGTCTTTGGTATGTCCAAGGAATAGAGGGCAGCCTCCTCCCTGTTCTGGTGTGGCTCTTGGGGGGGGGGGGGGGGGTAGGGGAGGAGAGGAGGAGATGATGGAAGAATATCAGGCTAGCAGGGAATTCAGAAGGTACTTTGAGTAGAAACTTAGGGTGTGCTCATAAATAATATGAGAAATATTGTAAAGGGAGGATCTGCCATTACAATTCCTATCTCTTTCTCTGATTCTTCAGGCAGAGATGATCACCCCCCAGAAAGCAGTCTCCAGAGACAGATGAGGTAGAGAATAGGTAGTCTGTGGTTCAAAAGGAGGCATCACAAGGTAATTAAGGACCAGGATGAAATTTCATACAGGGGTGGGCTGTCTAATCATTCCTTAATGAATCTCGCTATCATAGGGTGGACAAACACTGAGGAAACCTTTTACAGATGAATGAAATGCTGTGATAGCTGCGCCAAGTGAACGTTGAAGGAACTCACAGAAAGAATTTTTAATTCCAAGAGGTAATTGAGAACAAAAGAGAGGGAAGACTGAACAGGTGAAACTTGTTGCTGGACACTCCAGAGGCAAAATCTCTTCCATTTTTGAAGGTAAGTGTTGTGCATAGATATCTTTCTGCTGCTTAATGATACCTGTTCTATTTCTCTCAAACAAGAAGTTTCTATCCCTGAGAACCATCAAAGAACCAAACTCAGAGTCAAATTCCATGGATGGAATGAAGAGTCCAACTGGAATCCTGAGAGAGCAGACAGGGGAATGGACAGAAGTTTCAATGCTAGATAGGAAGCAAGGCAGATCAGTAAAGATAGAAGACTTGTCTTGGCCAGTTCTGTACAGATAAAATGACTCCGGCTTTGGGCTGGTCTACACTGAAAACTTATATCAGCATAGCCACATCTCTCAGAGGTGTGAAAAATCTACTTTATCTGTCATGACTCTAACAGATTCGCCCCTTATTAACAGCAAGAAGTGGATGTAGGAGTTCCTCATTGCTCTCAGTTGTAGGACACTGACATGTAGAAGGCACTTTTAGTCAGACCACTTGTTCTGAATGGTGCATGTCCCTAGGCATGCTCCCCATCCCACAAGGGATGCAGCCAACTTTATAGTGATGATATGAGGAGGCTGAGTGAAAGGGACTCTGGAACAGAGTTTGATAGGTTCCTTCCATCAATCTGAGTGAGCCAAGTACTTGGTGAATACTGAATCTATGGAGGCTTGCAGAGAGGTTATTATTCAGAACTGATCCTTGGCTATGACGGCCTTAAACCGTGCACACTGTTCCACTGGAAGTTGTCCAATAAAACTGAATTTCTCAAAATTGATGTAGTTGTACTTTGCCATTAGGGCTTGGTTATTTGTGATCTGAAATTGCAGAGCTGCTGAACAGTAACCATTACCATCAAAGATAGAGTACCTTTTGGTCTTTATTGTAAAGAGTACACTTTATATGATGGTTTCTACAACACTTATTGGCAGCATCCACAAGTAGAGAGAACAAAAATTCTGAATTTTTCACCAGGACCCAATACTTCTTATTGGCCCCTTTGCAAGCGGGAGTTTGCCAGATATAGTCTTGGGAGGGTCCAGTAAGGCTTAATTCACTAGTAGAACCACTCATGCACAGGCTGTAGCATGTGGAAGGTCCAAAGATTTATGTTGCGACTCCTGGACCTCCTCTAATGGCACCTGTAATGAGTCAGCAATACATTTAATCAGTTCCTTAAATTGTGAGCAAGAGAAAGTGCAGAAAGCATTTCAGACTCATTTGGTGATGATGATGAAATTTTTTTTGTGGGGTTACCGCCTTGTCGCTCTAGCCTCTTTCTCCTTGAAAGACTCCTCCTGAAGTTGGGGCTGTTGAGAAGGGAGTGATGGAGCAGGAAAGCATTTCCCTCAGTGATCTCCTTGGGATGAGTTAGGAGGCAATAGGCAGCACATGGGTCCCAATGTGACCAGTAACATAGACCATAAGGCAGAGGTCATGCCAGGAAGAAGGAATAGAAAACTGTTTGTCCCTCAGAATTTCCCTCTCAGAGACGGTGATCAGGAAAATGTCCCTTGTGTTAGAGATATGAGATCCCTGGATCAAGATCTTGGAATATGAGGAATCATCCTTGACATAGTCCAGAAGAGGGGAGGAGAGTGGAGGTGAAGACAACCGTCTGTCCAGTGCAGTTGGTGCCAGAAAACTAGGAGACACTGGATAAAGATAAGGCCTCAGTGACCTTGTAGATCTTGATATTAACAGTCATTCAGTATCCATTAACAAAGGAGATTCTGACTTACTCCAGAGGCCTCTTCATGTAAGGTATCTAAATTCCTACAGTTCTCCATGTACGTGAGCTGAAGTATGATGAGGCTCTGCCATGGTTGGTTTCGGTACTGAGAGAGCTGATTACTTTGGTAGTCTCATTTTTAAAAAATGACATTAGTACCAGAGGTATTTAACAGTAATCTCCCTGAGTACTGAGTCTCCAAATCAGTTGGTCTCTGAAGTGACCAGTTTCTCTTTGAATAAGGCTCTATGTTAGGAGATCCAGGACCCCTACTCTTTAGAGCTTTGTTGGTACCTTCCGCACTCTTTTCCCATGAGTATCTTGGTGACAGGGGATATGGCGGTCAACAAAGCATCAAGTATATTCCAATGCCAAAGTACAGGGGGTTTTCTGGACCTGGATCAAAGGCTGGTTGCAGGGCTTGCTCCATCAGGGGAAGGCTAAACTTAATTTCCTGTTTTTCCTAGATCTGCTTTTTAAAGAGGTGCAAATCTCACACTTCAAAGGGGGTGTCTCACAAGCAACAAAGGCACAGTGTGTGTCCATTGCTAACCAGTATGGAAGTGCTTGAATCCCAGGGATCTC
Source organism: Emydura macquarii macquarii (assembly GCF_026122565.2). NCBI lineage: Eukaryota > Metazoa > Chordata > Testudines > Chelidae > Emydura > Emydura macquarii. The sequence goes on along the minus strand of NW_027131105.1, from coordinate 270,107 downwards.
ACCATAACCTGGTCATGAAAACCCCTGAGGAGAGCCCCTCAATCAGGGACAGGATGGACGTACAAGGGAAAAACCCTTTAAAAACTAAAAGAGCTATAAAGCTAAGTAAACTTGAACTACATTAAACTATTCTAAACTACAAACTGTAAGGCTACGTTATAGGTTAAACTTGATGCAGACACACTAGGTGCTCTGTCTCAGGCCATAGAGTGGTTGAGAAGGAATTGAGGGTAGTTCGCTCACACAGCTCTATATATCCCTAATAACAGAAGGAGGATGTCTGGAGCGCATGAGTATGCCAAAAGGTCACTGCCTCCAAAAATCACAGGCATATGGGGCCTATGCACTCCTGAAATGGAACACCTGTACTGACATTACTCAAAGAAGAACCCAGATCTTCTGAGTCCAAGTCCCGTGCTTTATCTTTCTATATATCTATGGTATTTCTATAGCTGCCATCATTGTGGTGGCCAACAACTTTAGCTACTAGACTAACTTTGCTACTTAAATATTAGTGCGATTTGGCCAATGAATGTTTGTCCCTTCTGTCCCACCATAGGCTGTGGCCTTATCTTTATAGGATCCTTATACCCCCTGCCCTGCCATTCTGTGTTATCTTTGAGCTCTTTCATAGCTGATTTCTGTGGTATGCTCCATCATCAGCAATCCCTCCCACCTGCATATCTACAGAACCATTTGGCCCCTCATCCTCTCAATCTGCAGCAGATAGCAGTGATTAGCCACTTGATTAATCTATCAAACATTTTCCTTGCTGTTCATACAGCCCTATTAACAAATATTTTGGTTTATAGACACTTCAGATGCATCATGAAAAATGACTATTTGTGCTTAGCATTATATCTTGATATCACTGCAGCTCTGGGAAGAGTATTTAAGTATTACATTGGCTGAGTGCTCCTGTAAAGTCTACATGGGAAACACAAGCATCGTATTTTGTGAGCATCTAGAAAACTGATGGCTATATCTGAACGTCAGAACAGTAGTCTAACAACAGTTGAGTGGGAGCAGATAATAGTGTTATCACAGAAATAACATTCTTCATGGTATTTTGGTTAAAAGACTATGAAAATCAATAAGGATTGTATTTTATGTCAGTGGAAGAGTTTTTATTTCTTTGCAAAATGTAAGCAACCGTAATATTGTAGATGTGACTGTGAGGATATGTAAAAGGTACATATATGTATTTTTTGTTCTAGTAATTTTATAAAAAAACAAAACAGCAAGAATGCACTGCTACTGCAAGGGAATAATTAAATAATATCAATATTTCATGAATTGCTATTGAAGGGAAATGTACAAATTACCATCCTGACATTTTTGGAAATATCTCTGGCTGGACACACCTTAGTTTTACAGTGCACCAAGCTTCTGGAGTACTTCATTATTCAATGACAGCAGTAATAAACTGATCAGAATCTGAAACACTTCAGTGGAGTGTTTCAATTACCCTATAAGCAAACAACATCTAGGCATGCACATTACAGAACTTTTAAAAAAGTAACTTGAAGGGCTTCCAATTATTCCTAAACTTTAATCTGGAAGCAAGTGAAACAGCATTTTATTGCAAGATTTCTGATCACAGTGAACCTATTTAAAATTTTAGCATCTTCAAAAAATGAAAACAAGCAAAAAAAAAGTGTCTGTGTTTGCATGCACACACGTGTGTGCATGAAATAACAAGGTTACTTACCAGTAACTGATGTTCTTCGAGATGTGTTGCTCATGTCCATTCCACTATAGGTGAGTGCACGCCACCATGCACAGTTCCTGGAACTTTTTTCCCCTTAGCAGACCCCATAGGGTCAGCTCTGGTGCCCCCTGGAGTCCCACGTGCATGCCGCGGGTATATGAGGCCCTACTGGCCCGACACCCCCTCAGTCCCTTCTTTCTGCCAACTCCGGCAGCAGGAACTAGGGGTGGGTTGTGGAATGGACATGAGCAACACATCTCGAAGAACATCAGTTACTGGTAAGTAACCTTGTTTTCTTCTTCGAGTGATTGCTCATGTCCATTCCACTATAGGTGACTAACAGGCAATACCTTGGAGGTGGGTAGGAGTTACTTGTGAGCTGCCCTCAGCACGGCTCTGTTGAATCCCACGTCCTCTCTCGCCTGCTGGACAATGGCGTAGTGTGCCGTGAAGATATGCACTGACGACCAGGTGGCGGCTTTGCAGATGTCCTGCAGGGGCACTCTCTCCAGGAAAGCTGTAGATGAGGCTTAAGCTGTGGTTGAGTGCACTGTGATGATTCCCGGAAGCGGCACCCTCACATGCTCGTAGCAGAACTTGATGCATGATGTAATCCACGAGGACATGTGCTGGGTGGAGACAGGTGAGCCTTTCATCCGGTCCGCTACTGCAACGAAGAGCTGCGTCGATTTCCAGAACAGCTTTGTACGCTTGATATAGAAGGCTAGGGCTCGTCTCACGTCCAATGAATGCCATCTCCTCTTCTCCTCCAAACCGTGCGGTTTGGAAAAAACACAGGGAGAAAAATATCTTGGTTAAAATGAAATTGGGAAACCACCTTGGGCAGGAAGGCTGGGTGCGGCCACAGATGGACCTTGTCCTTATAGAATACTGTATTAAAGGGGGCTCCGAGGTCAAGGCCTTAATTTCGGAGACTCTCCTAGCTGAGGTAATGACCACCAGGAAGGCTACCTTCCATGACAGGATGAGCAGAGGGCATGAAGCTATGGGTTCAAAGGGGGCCCTGTGAGTCTCGAGAGGACCAGGTTGAGATCCCAGGGAGGCACCCGGTCACGGACCTGCGGATAAAGCCTCTACATCCCCTTGAGGAACCTGACCACCATGGGATGGAAGAACAGGGATCTCCCCTCTAGCAGATGATGGAAGGCCGAAATGGCCGCCAAGTGAACCTTCAACGAAGCTAGCGCCAGTCCCCAGAGCTTTAGCTGGAGCAGGTACTCCAGGATCGCCTGCAGAGGCAAGAGGCTGCGCGGAACGCCCTGGGTCTCCACCCAAGAGGTAAACCATTTCCACTTAGCCCAATACATGACCTGTGTAGAAGGTTTCCTGCTGCCTAGCAGGACTTGTTGGACCTGCATCGAGCAGGCTCTCTCTCCCTCCATCAGTCAGAGCCTCCAGGCCGTAAGCTGCAAGGAGTCCAGGTCGGGTTGCAACAGGCAATTGTGTTCCTGGGAGAGAAGGCCGTGCCGCCTCGGGAGCTCCATGGGTGGGGCGATCAAAAGGTCCAGCAGCATGCTGAACCAGTGCTGTCTCGGCCAGGTCAGAGCAATGAGTATGATGTCCGCCCTGTCCCTCTATTTTCAGTAGGACCTTGGGCAGGAGTGGAATGGGTGGGAACACGTACATGAGGGTCCTCGTCCAGTCCATGAGGAACGCATCAGAAATCGACCCGGTCTCATGACCCCAGAGCAAGCAGAACCTTGGGTACTTCGCATTCCAGGCCGATGCGAATAGGTCCAGTTGGGGAACACTCCACTTTTGGAAGATCATAGTCACTACCTCTGGATGCAGCGACCAGTAGTGGCGGGGTAGAAATGACCTGCTGAGGTGATCTGCCTCATTCTTCCTCACTCCCAGGAGGTGAGGGGAAGTCAAGTGGAAGTCGTGCCTCACAGCAAAGTCCCGCAGATGGGTAGCTTCCTCGCAGAGAGCCAAGGAGCGCGCCCCTCCCTGCCTGTTTATATAAAACATAGCTGCGGTGTTGTCCGTCAGCACCTGCACCACTCTGCCTGTCAGGAATCAGAGGAACACCCTGCATGCTAGGCAAATAGCCCTCAGTTCCTTCATGTTGATGTGCAGGCACCTGTCCTCCCCCAACAAGAGCCCCTGAGGGCTCAGGTTGGTGCTGATGTGGGCTCCCCATCCCACATCCGAGGCATCGGAAATTAGGGTGACCGACGGGACCAGTTCTGAATAGAATACCCTTCAACACTGCCCTGGGAGACCTCCACCAGTCTAGGGAGGCTAGGACGGGCAGGGGAGCTGTGACCACTCAATTCAGTGGGTGTCTGCTCGGCACATACACCGAGGTCAACCACGCCTGAAGCAGCCTGAGCCTCAGGCGAGCTAGTCTCACTACGTATGTGCAGGCCACCATGTGGCCTAACAGCTGTAGGCAGTACCTTGCTGTTTTCGTGGGGCATCGGTGCAGCTGAGAGATGATAGAGAACATCGCCTTGAAACATGGCTAAGGCAGGAAGGCTCTGGCCTGGGAAGCATCCAGGGAGGCCCCAATGAATTCTATGCGGTGCACTGGGGTTAGTGTGGACTTCTGCTCGTTTACGAGCAGTCCCAGCCTGCTGCACGTGGAGCAAGTGAGGGTCACGCTCTCCTGCACTTGGGACCTGGACCCGCCCCTGATCAGCCAATCGTTCAGTAAGGGAAGATTTGCACACCCTTTCACCTCAGGTGGGCAGCCACTACCACCATGCATTTGGTGAACACCCTTGGAGCCGAAGATAGGCCAAAGGGCAGGGCTGTAAATTGGTAGTGAGAGCCAGCCACCGTGAAGCCTGTGGCTGGGGAGGATGGACATATGAAAGTATGCGTCCATGTGAAAGTATGAGGTCGAGGGCAGTATACCAGTCTCCTGGATCCAGGGAAGGGATTATGGAGGCTAGGGGAACCATGTGAAACCTGAGTCGTTTGACATACTTGTTTAGACGACACAGGTCTAATATGGGTCTCAGACCCCCCTATGCCTTGGGAATGAGGAAGTACCTCAAATAGAACTCCTTCCCCCTTCTGCCCTAAGGAACTATAAACACCGCTCCTATGTTGAGGAGAGTGTTCACCTACTGCAAGAGGAGTTGCTCGGGAGAGGGGTCCCTGAAGAGGGACTGAGGTGGGGGTTGATGGGGGGGGAAGCAGAGGTAAACTGTATGGCGTAGCCCCCAGAGACTATCCTGAGGACCCAATGGTCCGAAGTGATCTTTGCCCATTTGGGATAGAAGGGTCTTAACCTATTTAGGAAGTGGCAGGGTGGATCCAGGAGAGCAGTAGGGGTGCCACCCTCAGGCGCACCATCAAAACTGCCTCCTACGATTGTCCAACCCCCTGGGGGGCCCCTGCTGGCAGGCTGAGAACGAGCTGGGGGGCTAATTCCCTCTTCTAAACCCCCTATTTCTGTCCCTACTTCTGTAGGGTTGAAAGGGCCTAGGCGGAGGCCTTGGTTGCTGCTGCGCCTGGGGCCATGACTGCCGCCTGGAAGCCTGAGGTGTGTACAGGCCCCAGGAGCGAAGCGTGGCACTGGAGACCTTCAGACTGTGCAGCTTTGCATCGGTCTGATTGGAGAAGAGGGCCGACCCATCGAAGGGGAGGTCCTGGATTGATTGCTGCACCTCTTGGGACAGGTCTGAGGATTGCAGCCACGAGCACCTCCTCATGGAAATGGCGGAGGCTATGGCCCTACCTGCCAAGTGAGCAGCATCAGTGGATGTTTGGAGCGCTGCCCTAGCCACCGTGATTCCTTCATCCAGGATGGTGGTGAAGTCTGTGGCCTGGTCCTGGGGCAGGGCCTCAGCAAACCACCTGAGGGAGTCCCACAAATTAAAATTGTATCTCCCCCGGAGGGCCAGATGGTTGGCAATCCTGAACTGCAAGGCTGCCGTGGAATAAATTTTTCTCCCAAACAAATCCAACTTTTTGTTCTGTGTTCTTGTGAGCGGAACACAGGCTGACCTGGCCGGTCCTGCTAGTTGGCTGCATCGACCACCAGGATTCCTGGGGCTGGGTGAGTGAACAGATACTCAGACCCTTCAGCCGGGACATAATACTTTTTCTCAGCCACCTTCGACGTAGGGGAGACCGAGAAAGGGGTTTGCCACAGGCCTTTACAATTTTGGAGGACCTTTTCATGGACTGGTAGGGCCACTCTCGCTGGAGCAGCCGCTGCCAGCACATTGAAGAGGGTATCTTCGGCCTCTTCTAAATACTTCACCTCCAGCCCCAAGTTAGAGGCCACCCTCTTGAGCAGCTCCTGGTGCGCCCTGAAATCCTCCAGTGGTGTCATGTGGTCCTGGGAGACTGGCTCGTCTGGGGAGGAGGAAGAGTACTGCCAAGGCACGTCCTGTGGGTGCTCCCCTGCCTGCCGAAGGGATGGACCCGTAGAGGGTCCCTCCGTGGGGTCTGACTCCTTGTCTGAGGAGCAGTGCCTATGGGCCTCCTCCTGTGCCGGGGGCACGGACTGCATCCCCACTGACAGGGTGGATTGGGGCCACGGTCCCATCTGGATGTCCCATGGGGCCGAATAAGGCCATTGTTGCGGTCATTGTCCCTGGGGCCAAACCAGGGCTGACTGTGCCACCTGCTGTGGACGCGCCAGCTGTCCCAACGACTGTTCCCCCATGGGATCCCGAGCCACTAGACTGGCAGTGCGTGGCCGTCCTCGGTCCCGGGTGCTGTGCCGTGCTGGGGACCGTCCTCTCGATTCCTCCAATGTGGAGGACGACAAGGACTGCCTCCATCGCCACAAGCGGTGCCGATGGAGGCACACTCCAAAGAGCTCTCGGTACCGGAGCACTGTCTCGGTACTGAGGACTTACAGTGCTATTTGCTCCTTGGTAATCGAGACCAACGCTGTTCCGAACTCCGTGGTGCCGAGCCTGACTCTGGAGACCAGGTTCCGCATCGGGGAATGCGCGGTGTGGGGTCTTTGTATGGCGACCGGGTTCCACATCACCTCGGTGCAGGCGAACACCTCGGTACCGGGAATCTGGAGCAAGTGGTGTCTGAGCGCTGCCTGGCGGATCTCTACCGGTGTCGCCTCTTGGCCTGCACTCCTCCAGGGCTAGGGACCAACGTCAGCACCAAGAGGGAGACTCCATATCCTGAGTCGAAGCAAGTTGGCTCGACGACGCCGACCTTGAGCAACTGCTGGGGGAGTGTCCTCGCTCTATCCCCCCGTGGCTGTCTGGCGGGAGATCTTCCTCCCCGTACCGGGGATCTCCACCGCCCTTTGGGGGGACCCAACATGGGCTTGCCCCAGGACACCAGCCCCTTGTTCCTCAGTGGAAGGGGGGGGGGGCGGTGGAGGTGGAATAGGCAAGGCCAACAAGGTTCTTGTCACCTGAAAAGCCTCCAGTGTTGACGGCGTTGGCAGGGGCACTCTCCCACTCCCAGTAGTCGGGGGAGGCTCCCTGCTCGGAGATGCAGGCACCGGAGAAGACTCAACGGGCCGTGGTTGGTGCATCTCCACACTCGACCTTGCCTGTACCAATGGCACAGGGGAGTGTCCACATTCCGCATGCTGTTTTTTCTTCTTTAGCATCGGGGCTGCTGCTCAGTGCCGAGTCGATCCCGGTGCCGGCGGTGCATTCTGCACTGAGTGGAGTGGGACAGCTCACACGCCAGGCGGAGCACTGCCTCCATGAGAAGAGCTTTTAACTGGATCTCCCAGTCCTTCTGAGTCCACGGTTTAAAAGCCCTGCGTATCTTACACTTGTCTTTCCTGTGCTCTTCCCCCAAGCACTTAAGGCACTGATTGTGGGGGTCGCTGAGCAGGAAAACCCGCAGGTGGCACACAGCTTAAATCCAGGTGACCGGGGCATGGCCCGGCCACTCTAAGTCCCTCAGGGACTTCTTATCTAACTACACTTAACAATACTACTTAACGACTACTTAAAACTAACTAAAGTACTTCGAATAACAAAGTGTTCAAAGAAGGGGAATAGTACTTGCAGAGAGCAAAGCTAGTTCCAGCAACTGTCATGGGCAGAAAGAAGGAACTGAGGGGGCGTAGGGCTGGCAGGGCCTCATATACCATAGCATGCACGTGGGACTCCAGAGGGCACCAGAGCCGGCCCTACAGGGTCTGCTAAGGGGAAAAAAGTTCCGGGAACCACACACGGTGGCGTGCACTCACCTATAGTGGAATGGACATGAGCAATCACTCGAAGAAGAACAGAAGGAATAGCTGTGAATATACAGGAAAAGGATTGGGCAATATGAGGGTTTTACGAAATATTTATTTCCAACTGTATAATAGCAGTAGAGTCATTCAGAAGGCAATTTACACATGCTTTACTCCCAATGATTTCATAGCACTTGAGCAAATGCTTTGCTTAATAAACAGTAATAGGTGATTTTGAAAAAAAATATGGCCACTACATCGAAGAGCGCTCTTGAAAAAAACTTCTAAGAAAATCTCAAAAGCCCTCTACAAATGGTAATAGCTCTTCTATTCCAGTGGGATAATCCCATCCATGAACATTATCTAAGAGTCAGTCTATTTTCTGCAAACTGGCATATCAATACCAGTTATTCTTTACTACATAGTAGTCATATATCTATCAATAACCCAATAACTTTTCTAAACTAACTAAACATTACACACTTTGCAGAGTTATGCCTGAATTGGATGGCAAGTATAGTGGCAGAATTTAGAGATGCACTGTAATGTGCAACCATTTATTGTAGGGCTGAGCACGCTATAGCCTGGAAGTAGTCCATTTTGGTGGTATTAGACCTCCAATTTTGACATAATGAGTGAAGACTACTTAGACTCTTCCTCTTTAGGCCTGGTTATAAAAAGACTAGATGCTCACAAACCAGACCAGTCCAGGTTAGGAGTGAGCAGAAAAAGTGCTTTGGGAAAAGGAGATAGAATCCATAAGTAAGCTGGGGCTGCTCCCAAAATGAACTGCGTCCTGTAGAAATAAGATCTCAGTACTGGTGTGGGAGTTTCCTACAGCTTCTACTGGCCTCTAATACCATGTGTGTCATCAGGACTGTAGATGAAGCTGTACATAAATACCTAACTGTTGTTTAAAAACAAAAAGTATTCCAAAGGACCTACATTAAAACCAGATGTGCGATGCAGAAGCCAGAAGCTTAGTGTCATTTCAAAAGGCCCAGCAGAAAGATGTGTTAATTGTATTATTTACTTTGCCAAGCAGTAAATTGCCATTCCAATGAAGTCATATCAGATGGCTACAAATGGTTTTCCTATGTATTTCATGTTATTAGAGAGGGAGATCTTTTATTGTCTAAAATCCTAAAGCTACTATTTTGGATAACAAATTCTGAACTATTTGTTCCAAAGTGGAGTAAAATTTACTCACCATTTTAGTGGAATTCAGATCCCGATCCTATTGTATACTGAGTTATTAACATTGTATTTGATATTTGTACTTTTAAAAAGACGAATTACAACAGTTAGAAAGTGGCATTGTTAATACTTACATAAATATTACAGAACTGATAGATGATATTCATAAACACTGCAAACTACCCATCCAGTAAATACAGAAATCTTGAATGATTTACTGCACTTGCACACTACAGTAGGAATAAATGCAGATCTACATACTTAAAATGTGTACAGAAGATAATGCATTTGTCACACTGGCTGGATAAGGGGGGTCCTTGAGGTGTATTCAGGAGCTCTGATTACTCCCTGCTACACCAGGCTCGCGTTGGGGGTGTCACGCTGGCTGGAATGGGGGGGGGGTGATTTATTATATTGTTTGACATCAGTATGTCAAAACCATAGTAATTCATATAAGATATGCCATGTCAGGTACTGTTAGAAAGGCTATAATGTGCTAAGAAAGATGATAATGTTTATGTTCAAGTGTTATATGAGTAATGGAAGTTACGGTTATGTTTGATATATCTGTATTTCAAATTGTACTGTCTGGGTCACACCCCAGACAGGATGCCTGCAGAACAAAAGCCTGCTTGATGGCCCATTAAGAAATTAACAGATGCAAGAAGTCCAGGGGAGAGAAGCCAGGGATATACCTGATGAGTCACCAGGACTTGCTCATGTGACTCTGGACTCCATTTTGGTTCCTGTGAAATTCCACAAGCAGCACGGCAAGGGTCAGAGGACATAAAAGGCAGGGGCATGGAATCCATTTTGTCTTCAATCCTGTTCAGCTTCAGCCACCTATCTACCTCTGGATCAAATCATCTGCAACTGAAGCTGTGAAACAAAGAACTGAGACCTATCCAGGTACTGGATGTATACCAGAGGGACTATATAAGCCTGCAAAATCCACAATTCTTCTAGAAACCTGATATATATGGACTTTCAAATCATTTGTATGTATCTGATTGCTTTAATCCTTTAACACTTCTCTTATAGTTTGTTCCTTTCGTTTTATAATAAACCTTTAGTTTAGTTACTAAAGGATTGGCTGGTAGCGTGGTATTTTGGATAAGATCTAAACTTATATTGATCTGGTACTGTGGCTGACCCTTTGGGGTCAGGAGGAACCTTTTCAGTAAAGAGCTTAGAGTTTAAATAACTGGTCTCTTTACTGGACCTAGTGGCTGATTCGGGACCAGCGACTGAAATGCTGTAAAGGGGGCTGTGTGTATTTGTGCACTGGCTTCTTGATAACCGGTTTGGGGAATCAGAAGCACAGTTTGTGGCTGGTTGGGAAGTCTGACTTCAATGTCACCCACCAGTGTTGGGAATCTGCTCTCCTTTTGCAGCCTGCCCTGACCTTGGCATTTTCAGGTGGCTACCCTGGGCACAGAAGGGTCACAGCATTCATAAAACTAAATGTCATCTGAAATGCTTCATGTAATACAGTGATACTCAGACTGAGGCTCACAAGCCGCAAGTGCCTCTTTAATGTGCCTCCTGCAGCACATTATATTAAAACACTGTGTGATTTAATTATTAACCAATCCAAGTTATTAACCAATCAGGATGATTTTACTATGTTATTAACCAATTGTAGTTGATAAAATAATAATACTTGGTCAATAATTTTGCTGTGAGAATTATATACATAGACATACATACACACATTATATATTTCCCATCATACTGTTTAAATATCAATTTATAGTACTACAGTAAATGAAACAATGAATTCACACTACTGTGGCTCTTTTGGGGAACAATGATCACTAATTTGGCTCCTGAACCACTGTGGTCCGAGTATCACTGATGTAATGCATATATAATTTCTTAAATGGAACACACATTGACAGAAGAGCATCAACTGCCTGCCTGTTTCTTCTGCATGTTAAGAAACGAAATTTCGCTGGGTATGTAAAAATGTGTTAAACCTTTAAGAAGCAACTTGTTTAAGTTACAGTTAGGTACTGAATCAGAAAAGCACCTAGGCATGTGCTTAAGTCCATTCCTACACAGTGAAAGCACTTAAGCATGTGCTTAAGGGACACAAACATGGGGTTAAATTTAAGTATATGATCAATTACCTTTCCTGAATCACAATCTTAAACAGAAGTTGACTGGATATATTTTGTTATTATATGAGGGCTTGCTAACTAACAGAATGTCATCAACATATGATTTGACAGTTTTGGTTATTCTGCATATGAAATCATATCATGGAGTCATAATAGTGGCTACACAGTTAAGGTTGGAAGACATTTTACATTATAAATCTGATTGGGATAGATCCACTCATGCAACTAACTATTTTCATAACATAGTTTTTTTGCATGAAACCTCCTATTACATTTCCTATTAAAATTTCAATCTTGTTTATATGTTAATCCTCAGTTGCAGCTGGGACAATCGACTGACTTTACCAAGAAGAAAGGAAAATCTTTTTAATTATTAGAAGCTTATTTTTATGATCTCCAGTACCATACAGTATCTAACTAAACTTCCATGAGAAGTCTAGTGAGTGCTGAAAGGTAAGTGACCTCTAATAGGAGCAACCATATTATGTACAGTTATGAGAGAGGAGATATTTATGTAAATTAAGTTCTGCAATCCACATTGAAAAAACCCTCACACACATAGTATCTTAAAATAAACAAGATTCTCGTTTAGTCTTGCCTTGCATATAATCATATCAAATATAAGACAACCTGGAGAAAACCTAAAAATAATCTTTATTTACATTTAATAATCATGCAAACGTGTATGAAGATTAGGATAGCACATTCTTCCCAGAAGGTAGCTCAGCAATAACCATGCCCCTCAGTAAGCCTCAAAGCATCAGGCAATGCTCCCCAGAAACTCATGAGTATAAACTGTATCAGACTTATTGTGCAAGTAAACTGATTCAGACAAACAATTTCCACACACCAGTCATTAAGGGTAAAACACATGAACAGAAATTGTGCACAACAGGGTTTGTGTGTTACTTCCTGTAAAACATTTTTTATAAAACCTTGTATGCTGAAAAAAGATCTATTCTTATCGTTATAAAAGTGCCAGCAATGGCAAAAATGCAAGCAAGAGAGCATTATAATACAGGAGATACTACCAGTCAAAGAAAGAGGTTAGAAGTTATTATTTCAGGTGAACAGGCTCTAAATTCTTCTAATTTTCAGCCTATTGGACATGGTTTTTCATGAACATTCTGATTTTACTGAGATTAAAGAAACAGGAGAGCTGGTTTTTATTCAAAGGTCTAGCAATTCTAATGTGATCCAAGAATTTCTGTTGTCTCTTGAAAGGAGTGGAAATAATCAGAAAAAGTTTATTTGCATATACAGTACTGTGGTACTTGGGCTGTTTACTATGTAAAAGCTCTGAAAATGTGGTTTTAAATTAGACTCGAGTGTTAAAATTGGGATCAGGAATATTCATGGGTTACAAACCAATTTTCTACCAGGAACCTCAGCGTACCTACTATATAAAATGGGTCTTCTGGAACTGTAGATTTAATAACTTTAACTTTACATACTCTGAGTAATTCCACTGATGTCAAAGTTAAGCACATGCATAATTCTTTGCAGAATCAGGGCCCTAATCAGTAAGCCAATGGGTTTCTTGCCATGCAATTGATCGTTCACTGAGAACACACTGACTCCCAATGAACAAAAGCTATCTGTACTGAAATATGGACAAACCCATAATGTTAAGGTTTTTCCATTCTGAACATGAAGATTTCTGAAGCAGATATGAGGACAACAGAAGCAAATGGGAAAACAGGATTCAGTCATGATTCTTCATGAGATTAATAGGATTAAACTGAGCTCAATATCTGATAGCATCATATAATAAATAATATATATTATAATATAATATAATATAATAAATGCAAAATAGCTCTTTAAAAAAAAATCCCTTACAGTTGAGATTTTTACATTCAAAATACAAGACAAAAGTTCAGAGTAAAAGTTAAGAGTATGGCTTATTCTGAATCATTCTTTTTGCTTGAAAGAGAAAAAACACACAAAAATAATATTTTAAAAAGTCTATTTTTTTAATTTTTCCTCAAATGAAAAGGATCTGTGTTTTAAATTGTGTAAGACAACTGTCTATTTCATGCCAACATCAGGCACTCAAGAGACTTTTTAAAGTTCACTAACTGTGTAATAAAACTGTATAATACTTTAATGATTGCGCAATTTTTTATTAATCATTATTCTGCTGGAAGAAGACAGAAAACATTGATTGGTTCTTTATGCCAGAAAACATTGATATTATGTCATTGTTCTGCAGTGAAATAACAAAACCCAGTTTTTAAAATCTATGAATTACAGTTCATGTTATGCTCTATATTGAATGTTTATGCATGTAATCTACTCTGCTGCCCAAACATTTTTAATCAGATACTTTCTGCTTTTATAATAATAATCATCCAATTTAAGTAAAAATTATTGTAATTATAGATGTATGGAATTGTAACTTCATAGTAATCTGTATCACACTATATAGTTTGTAGATTATAGAATATTCACAAACTGACAAGTGGAAACACCTGAATACTTTCTGAAACTTGCAGACAATATTCAAGAACTAATAAATGTGAAAAGATACATTATAAATCAGTGAAAATACTATTCCCTTTAATGCTGTCAATAGAACAACACAGTCTTCGAAGCAATCTGAAAAAGTCATTGATGTATGATAATTAGACCAAAACATCACCTCTACTGCATTAATAATGAGTAGCATCTGGAAAACTATATGGTTCTTGTTTTGCTTTGTGGGATTCTATCACTGCAAGTAAAGATTTCTGGGATTAACAATCTGATTTAATAAACCATCAGGTATTACATGGTTTCAAATCTCCAGCATCTGCTACAATTATTTTAAAGGTTAAAACATGAGACCAAGAGCCAAGTCATCATCATCCTAGCAAACTCGTTGAGCAAAATTGGTGAGCGATTTCCGGCTGAAAAAATAGCTAAGATATTTTACGCAGGCTACAGTAACTGAATAATCATTTCTTAAAGCCAACTTTAAAAACATTCATGAAGTATTACTATACCATATTGCAAGACTAATTATAGATGTACAACAGTATAGACATTTGTAGACATAATAAGGGTTACAAATTATCAAAAGAAAACATTGTTCAGGACTTATATCTGTCTGATTTTAAGTGGAATATAGTCAAGATTTTATATATCTTTCTCAACTGTATTTCCCCTAAGCCAAAATGTGTATCATTTTTTATTTGTCACTATGACGGTAGTAGTATATTTTCCACAAGCCCCCAACAAAACAGAAATTAACTTTCGATTGACCTAAAATACAACTGATTTCTTTAAGAAGGATTACACACTGATTCTTCTCACTAGATAGCTACTTTTTCTTTCAGTTAACTTTACCAAAAACTCAAGGAGAAATGTGGTTATTTTTCCCTAACAACAGAAGTCTACTTGGCTGTGAACATATATAGTGTACTGTATGTCTTATGCTCTCAGAAGAACTGGTTACCTCACTCATCCAATGGAATTTATGATCCTGTAACACTAAGACAGTACATTGTTATCTCACTGAACAGTGTGACACACACGGGGTGACCAGATGTCTTGATATTCGGGGCTGTGTCTTATACAGACGTCTATTACCCTCATCCCCTGCCCCAATTTTTCACACTTGCTATCTGGTCATCCTAGACACACAATGATTTTGTAAACAAAATGTCATTGATCAATTTTAACAGTGAATCATTTGCTCCTATATTTATAAAGCTCAATATTACAGACAAGGTGCCTCTGGCCGTTATAGATTTAGTCTCTAATGACTGAAGTGTATTTTCTTACCTCAGCATCTTGAGTTTCCTGATGTAATAAAGTCAGACCTGTCAGGTCTTCTAAGAAGGAATGTGAGGAATTAAAAACTTTTGCAAGGAAATTAAACCCATCTCGCTCATACTGATCAAGAACCTGTGAAGTAAACAGACAGAAAAGAACATAAAGATAACATGTAAAGGGTTTGCTATTAATCATTGCTACATACAAGCTATGAAATACAGGATTAGCTTTTTGCACACCCGTAACATTATTATGCAATTGCTACTTTAAAAAAAATCACAGTGGGGGAAGGATGAGAAGAATTGACAGGATTACAAACATTTTCATACCATTGCAGAGAATCTTTCATTTCAGAACTACTAATAGAAGAAATGCCCCAATAAAAAAAGTTGTATTCTCCTCCAAAATCAAGCAAGAAAATTTTGCAGATCGCGGAAACCTCCATTACACTTTATTTATTCTTTTCTGTAGGTCTTGGAAAGTCTTGAAAAGACTGTGAGCAAGTTTGTAGCCATCTACACAGAGTGTGTGTGTCATTTCTTTAACAAGAGTTCTATTTAACATAGGATTTTAATTTCCTAATGGTATGAATTTTTAATCATATGCTACAGAAATTATACCATTCTGCCATTTATTTCTTCCTATATCTGATATACATACATTGTATATACAATTTCTCATATGCATTTTTCTCTGTCCATTTTGAAAAGTCCTCCCAAACACCACATCTTCTAAAGTAGAATGCATGGACTTTTGGATATGAATCAACAGCATACTGCAAAGCTGAAATCTTTAGGGGCAAAATTCTCCTATTATGTACTGTACATATTCCACCTTCCAGTATTTTTGTAGTGAAACAGTTGGGAACTGCTAACTCCTACTAATCACATCCACTCTGCTTCCGGAAGGTAAGTAGCTTCCCCTGCAACTGATGTAATTCATTATCCCTGAATTGCAAAATAATTTGGAAGCACTACTACAGCTAGTACACTCTTTAATAATCACTAAGTAGATTCAATTAAGTGAGACTCAATGTAAGTGATTATAGTTTGTTTTATTTTAAATGAAGCATCCATTCAATGCTTCTGGTGTGCATACTATAAAAAGTATTTACAACTCAGAAATGATGAAAAATAACCAAAAATCACCTCTTATCCCTAACAGTCTCATTCTTTTCTAATCCAATTCCTCCTCGAAAGCCTAGGAGTGCAAACAGGCCTCGCATTGCTGCAGCAGAAAATTGTGGGAACTTGCACAAGCTGCCAGCATTCATCATCAGTGGTGCAGCAAAATAAATCTACAGGGCTTTCACATAAAGTTCTCTAGGACTTCAGGCAAACTGCCCGAGGGAATCTAATAGTTTTCAGCTGACAGCACTGTAAATTTAATTGGCTAAGGAGTCTGGAATCTTGAGTCAAATCCTATTGTTAGATGTTCATTTAGCATCACAATTAGCTACTGAATACTAAGGTTTCCAAGTATTACAGACAATAAGGAAAGAGTGAAAATATTTTTATATTTAAAGAGGAGGAAAACTGCTGCAAAATTTAAAGAGTTAAACTGTTCTGCAGGTGGTACTTTTGGAGCTGAACTGAAATGGCAATCTCTAAATGCTGACTTTAATAATCTTTTAGCATTAATTTGAGGAAGGACAAATAAATGGATAAAACAGAATGAAGCATTACGTCTCTTCTTAAATCTAACCATACACATTTAAACACAGAGACATTAACAGCACTATATGTTCTGGTAGGAAATCTGGAGAAACTGTTGTTAATACTCCAGAGATGTATTTCATCTTTATGTGCATAGGTCTGTGTGAGAAATGAATCTGAGTAATGAGACAAAATGCTTACAAATGTACAAGTATTCCTTTCTTATGTAACAATTGATATTTTTAAAATTCACTCCTTAAAAAAAATTAAAACAAACCCCTTAGCTAAATGTTCACAATATATATGTAGAGAATTGGGAAATATTAGTCTCTCATTTGTGATGTGCCTTTCTTAACATTATCTAGCTAGCATATATTGCAATGCCTTTTCAAACTGCTCTTTGGATATACATATATATTTTAATGACTACTCTCCATTCCAAATCTGTTAAAAACAAGCAGATGTGCAACAGTTTCTTGCATCTGGCTCTTTGTGAAACACTGCATATAGAAGTCAATTTATAAACTTGGACTGTGTTTAGAGCTAAGCCTGCAAAGTTATCATCATCATCATCAAATATGTGTTGTTATTAATTTACTTTGTTGGAACCACAATACAGTTTATGTGACCTCTCTTTAATGATGTAGGCCAGATTATAGTTCATAGTATGTAATCCGCTTGCCATAAACTGTAGCACTATTGTGAAAAATTAGAGGCATTTCAAATAAATACAAAGCAGATGACAACATAACATATTGGTCCTTGCCCACAGTTAGAAGTTGAAGGTTGTACACTACTTTTGGGTAAGCAAATGATAAGGAAGGAAAATAAAGGTAATACAGGCTCAACTGACAAAGTATAAATAAAAGGACACTCTCAAAGGGTTCAATCAGTTTTTAAATCATGTGTAGTTTCTTTTGTCACTATTAACAACTTGGAAGCATTGAATAAGTAGTTACACATGTCAGATCCCTGGAACAATCCTTATCCACCCACTGCTGTTTCCTCTTACCTCCACCGAACTACAGCACCAGCCCAATTTCCCTCTCCCATGTCCTGTTTCCTTACGCCTTCCCAAAGCCAGACAACATTAGATCCTAGCCAAATGCCCATCTCCTAAGTTCCCAGGAATCGTGACTCAACTATCTCTGATTTGAACCTTTCCAGCTGCTGCTTCCCTCCTGGGCTCAGTATCATTCCTTCGACAGCCAGAGTTCTGTATACAAACTGCTCTGCTTTATTTCAAGTATGCCTCTAAGCCCTTCTATATTTGCCACCATAGCTGTGCATGAATGCTTATGTTTGCATTAAGTGTACTCGCAAAAAGCAGCTTGAATGATTGCACTGACATTTTCAGTGCACACTGTTCGTTTTGAATGGATGACCTGAAAGTGGAGGAATTTTTTCTGTACATTGTTGTAATGCTTCTTTATATTGTGATCAGCATGGAAATTCCAAATAAATATACTTTTTAAAAAAGTTATGTTAATAAAATATGAATATTAATAAAATAAGGTATGCTAGTTCATAAAACTATGAATTTGGGTATATTATTTTTGGGTCTGTTAAACTGTAACAGTATCCTTTTAAATTGCATATGAATATTATACTGTTATTCTGACCAAATTTCCAATTGTTATAAATTGATCTTTAAAACTTTATGTTTCTAGAGGTCAAACTCAATTCTGTTATAAATACTCTCTTTCCTGTGAACAGGCTGCTGGCCTTACATGATCCTACGATAATATATTTAGGTTAGGAAAGCAAAGGTGACAATACAGGATTAGCATCTTGAAAAATCCATAATATGATCCCTATACGGACAGCTCTTCTAAATCATTCTTCATGTACCAGGTCTCAAGATTTTGACCAACAAAACTAAAAAAGAGCTAACAATAAAATATGTTTTAAGTTGAATAGTTCATTAACTGCAGACACATTTCTAGTCTTAAAAAACAGAAAATAAACTTTATCTCAGACTAAACCAAGAATAGAATCCTTGTAAGTTTCACAGCCCAAGGCACATGACCCAAAAGAAACTGGAAAGTCAAGGGACCGATCATGGAGAATGCCCTCACAGCAACTCCATGTCAACTGATCTCAGCAGTGTTAGCATCACACAAAGGAAGAAAAATGGTGTCTCAGATAGGATAGTTCGACCTAGACCATATAGGGATTTATTTATAGGTCAAAGTCAACACCTTAAACCCTACCTGGAAACTCCCAGCCCATATTTATTTATTCAATTTATAACCACTACATAAAAAAGTGCCCATCCCAAGCTCCGGTCACCCTTTAAAACGCATTAGAATATAATTAACTTTAAACAGACTGACAATTACCCACTTTCAGCACTAGCCAAACAGAAGCAAGAGAATACAAAATTTGCTCACAAAGTAAAATATATCTCCTCACTAACTCTGCTAACAGCTTCATCTACACATTGATTAGGAGTGAGGACAATGAAGAACCTGTTAGTATTCTACAAGAGAGAAACCTACAAGCTGAAGAGCTATCCCAACATGACTCTGGAAGCTCTCTGAAAGAAAAGAACAAAGCCATTTAAAAGCAGCCTTATCCACTCTAGCCCGAGAAGACTCTGAACACCTCTTAACCCCACTATGTTAAAGACATAATAATTGATCATCCGATATTTATCCATCACCAGAAGATGACAGTCAATCAACTTGACAAGTGTGGTCTCTGTCCTGTACGCGGGTCAGAACCACAACTGATAAGACTCTAGAAATCAGAGGTATCCAGGTACACAGTTCTCTTACCACAAACTTTTCCCTAATCTTAACCAAACAGGGAAGATTAAATAACGGTCAGTAATGACCTATATTTCAAGCATCAAGAGATACAGATCCCAAACACATGCTTTCTCTAGTGCAATTGGCGCTTGTCTTGAACTGAAGAAGAGCTCTGTGTAAGCTCGAAAGCTTTTCTCTCTTGCCAACAGAAGTCAGTCCAACAACATATTAGCTCATCCACCTTGTTTCTCTAATATCCTGGGACCAACACACCCACAACAACACTTCATACATACTCCAAAAGGCGTCACTGACAGTTTCCACCACTATAGGATTCTGTAATTCCCATCCACTTGCTTTTGTCAGCCAAGAAGGACAAAGACCCAAAGCAGAGTTTATGGCATGAAGTTCTCCCAGCACATCAAGACACTGGGTTGAGCTCAAATATGGAAGACATAGCATTTGTCCCTTCCAAATATTGTCCTCCTTCTACAGATACAGTTAGCTGAGGTTTGAATCAGACTGATTTTATCCACAAGAAAACTGAAATTTCATCATCACAGAAAGGACCTTTATAATTAAAAGTTGTTTTAATTTTCTGAATTAAAAGTAAGTAAACAATAAAACTATAAAAGGGAGAAATAGCAGCAACTGGTATGTGACATAGCATCAATATCTGATCAACATACACCCTAGTACAGAGATGTAATGATGACCTGTTATCCTTATTAACAGATACCCCATACCCTCAGGTGGAAGCATCTGATGTGTTTGTAGCTTTAGAACATAATAAGAAAGGAGAAGACTAAGACTGAGGAAGAAGAATACTTATCTCAAACTCCCATGCCAAGAGACCACTCAAGCACACTCTGCAGGTAGTCAGGAATAAAACCAGTCCAGACATCAGCTAATCACAACATAATTCCAAAAAGCATTTCCAAATTAAAGTGAGTGAATGACCAATTTGTTGTTGTGCGCAAAGGCAGTTCTCTCCTGTTTAGCCATGTTCTGCAGGGCAGGAATCCAAAGTTCTATGGTTGGTGTGGTTTTGCTTTTCTGGGTCATTAGAATTATTTTCTTTGCTGCTAATACAGTTCTCAGGACCTCAGAATGATTGGTATGAACAGAGCTTTTAGTGGACAAATATTTGAGATATGGTATTATCAAAGCCATGTTCTATTTAGCATATATGTACATACACACTAAGTTATAAAAATATATTACTGTGATGCTCCCCAAGGATACCCAGGGTTCTGAGACACCTCATCACCACCTTCTGTGTAACAGCTCCCTGAAACCACCAGCTTCTGGCAACACAAGCACTACCTTCCAGGCCTCACTATCTGTACAGGTAACACTAGGCATACACCAATCTCCAAGTTCTCGGAGCATTCCCTGCAGTATCCAGACCATTATTCAAGGAATACTCACAGTACTACCAGACCTGCTGGTCCCAAAGGAACAGTACACACTAGCTTGTAAGAGTCACCTAAGGATCATCACTTTGCTTAACACCAGAGCATTTAAAAATATTTATAGTGAAAACAAGTATAAGTCTATTATCAAAGAATGCAAGTGATAATGAGTAAACAATACTGGAAACAAGTGGTTACATATAACACAATCATAACACACTTTCTAGAGAATAAACTTAACAGGCTAACCTCCAGTCAAAAGAAATTTCTCTCATTCAATATTCCCTCCAACGTTTTCAGCCAAGCTAGGCTGAAATCCCACTTTCATGAAGCAAATTCACTGTCCATTTACTTCCTACGTGAGGGATGCCAGGGTTTCTTCTTTATCTCCCCACCAAATATAGCAGAACAAACTTTTGAAGTGCAAGATAGAGTTCTCCCCATCTCTCTGTTTTCTTCTTCCTGTCAGTTTTTTTTCTGAAGTTCACTTCATTTGCATTCAATTCAGACTGGTGGTAGGTTGGCTTGGAAGAACGGATAATTTCAACAAATATTGAGGTTTATTTTAAAGCATTTATTTAGATTTTTATCTATATAAATTATCTCAGTGGCACAACATTATGGTTTTAAGCTTTTTTTTTTATTTTATCCATTTAAATTTTCACAGTTGCAGAAAATTGGGGAATCAGACTTATTTAATGACAGCAGACACAGATTCAAAAAGTTAATGCTTTATAACCATTAAAACACAAACCGTCAACTTTATATGTCAAAATATGCCCAAAGTAAATATCCTTAAGGCAAACTAATAATTTCTCAAGCAGCATTTTTCTTAATTGAAATCTATTGATAGGCAAAGTATCAATTTGTATGTATGAGGAAATAGACATTTACTGACATTCTGATAAAATCTAATTCTTCCAAGCTTAGTGATAGATTCATTGTGAACTAGACAATACTCAATTTACATGTCAATAAATGAATGGATAAACATCTCTTGCCTGAGAGAAAATCTGTTTTTCGCCTTTGCTGGTAAACAGTACCTACACACAGACTTTAAGAACATATTTTCAGTAAACACACATAACTCCTTATATAGTATCTGTACATGCATTTCACAAAAATATTGATTACCAGAGTGAGACAGGCTTTTCTTTGAGGCCTCAGGACATCCTTTCGTGAACTAGAATGTACATCTCAGACTGAGAAGATTCCTGTAACCCCTATGTACCTCCTTGCCAGTTGGCATTAATAGATTCTTATTTCACAATAACCTATATTATAATGTGAGTTCTGGATAAACCCCAGAATAGGACCTTTTTGGGAAGAACTCATCTAAAGAGTGGAACTGTTGCTAGGTACTAATTTGTACTCTCAAACAACCAAAGAAAACAAAAAAATGACCATATTCTCCTGTATACCAACATAAGCTACTGCAAAACAATGGAATTATCCCATCACATCCTCCTTTCTTCTTGCATCTCTTCCATGATTTCTTTCCCACACAGCACATCCCTCTTCAGACCCTTGTAGAAGAGGGTCCAGCAAAGGAGCATGCTTCTCTGCACTCCATATCCATTCCACTATCAGAGTTGGAGTGATCCACCACGTTTTAAAATCGTTTCGCTTTCTAATGCATCTGCATGTGTCTTTGATGACTATAGCTTTTCTCCCAGGTTGACAACACACCCTTCATTCCAATCTTCACTTTGCAGAGCTTTGGCCCCATATGAGCTGCTTACGTGATGGCTCTTTAATCGAATAAAAGACTTGGATGTGCACAACCAGGATTAATCACTGTAGTACTGAAATTATTTTTGTAATTGATACATTTTATTAGCAATCCTTTTTATTCCAGACTGTTTACTAAAGTAAAAGAATAGAAACTGATGATAGGGGAATAATATTGGGGATTTAGCGTAAAAGAGTTTGTTCTGAAATGAAAAACAGATGTATAAGTGTGGCATTAGATGCTTTTAACCATCTGCTTCACGAAGAAGTCTGAACTCTTGGACAGTAAGATTCAATGAGAGAATCTCTGTCTCTAGTACTATACGATAAATATGATTGTATCATATGCTTAAGTAAAAATATGAAATACAAGCTGCTTATTTTAATTGTCTGCTACTGATGCACAAACTGGCTCAAGTTTAGATGTTCATTTTTATCACATAATTTTTTAGCCTTTAGTGATGTTTATGCTTTTAAAAAATTAATACTACAGCTGTAAAGCCTGAAACAGTGGTATATTAAAACCTTCAGGGAAAATAAAATAAGAGATTACTTTTACTGATAATGCATTTACTAGTTATATTTTTAAACGTCATTATTAAATCATAAATATGGGTTTGTAAGTGACCTTCTAAGGCTGTGCTTCAAATAATAGATACTGGTTTTGAGCAAAGAATTTGTACTAGTCCTTTGTTGTCTCTCTCCTCTGTCTCTCTCCCACCCGTCCAAAAAAAAGTTTAACCATTTAAAGATAAGGTCACAGAAAGTTACATTTTGTCAGATAAAATTATACAAACTGGCAAGTTTTGCAGGTACCTGGTAGTTGGTTAGCCAGAATAGGCATTGTGATGCTTTATGTCTTCAAATGTATAATTGTGCTTAAAATTACTATAAATGTTAGCTCACTGAGAAGTGACATTTCAATTTCAGTGACTACATATAAAACAGAAGAGCCATTTAGGAGCCCTTCCAGTTAAACTCTCCAGAGTCCTATCTAACTGCTGTTGCAACAGGAAGTACAATGGAGGACTAGAATGGCCATGAAGTGTGTTATATTGCCTGAATGTGGACTGCATATGAAAGTGGGAGAGGAACTGAAGACAAGGGGCCTAATTCCCTGTGGCACAGGCCCTATGCAACAGATATCAGAGGTTGCAGAGGCAGTGTTGCGAATACTCAATTTTATTTCATGTCTTCTGATATTTGATGTTTTTCTTAAAGGCCCAGCTGCTAGAATCACATAATTTTGTGAGGATCTCAGCTTTCATTAGTGTCTTGCCCTCATAGTTATGGAGAAAAGCTTGAAAATGCGACCCTCTAAGGGCTCAAAACCCATAAGGCAAATAACAAGAACCCAACTTCGATTGCTTTTTAAAATCTCTCCGTTTCTAAGCCAACCTTGCTATTTTGGGGGACCTGACTCACAATTTTTGAATACCGAGGGCTGGCAATACTGCAGGAGTGCAAGGTGATTATACCTAAAATCCCTAATCCATCTATAGGGCAGTAGCCGGCTGTATCATCCTTTTGATAACACTGTATCACCATCTACCCATTAATCTGTCCCCCCCAAATCCATTCTAACATTCCAAAGGCACAAGCAGCCTGAAAAGACTCTTTGAAAAGAATAATCAAACTCCTCAGAAGCGTTTCCTTCTTCCACACCAATATTGTGCCTCCTTGAGGTCCAAGAAATGTTCAGTCTTACACCAATAACAGATTTTTCTAGACATAAAAACAACACAGCTTTAAAGTCTGATATTTCCTGTCACTGCAAGTCTAGAAAGAGAAGTGTCATACTACTTGAAAGAGGATTCCCACCTTCCCAAAGGGACCCAGAACTTACATCTAAAAAAATCTAGCCTAAGTCATTTTAGAGCTTTTCTTGGCTCCCTCTGAGCCTTGTGCAATTAGTCTCTTGGTAACTAAGGTATATGGATTTACAGGCAAGAGGATATGAAAAATAAACCCAAAACGATGTTTTTCAAAACTTCAAACATTTGTAAAATACTTTACTGTAACATGTGGGGGGCATATACAAAAATGCATGATGTGATATAAGGTTTATCAGAACTCTCTAGGGATGGATGACGGCATCACTCACTGTAACATGGTCATCCAAAATTCATGCAAATAAAACAATCATACCACGCCATTATGTATTGTAAATATGGATGAGTATGTGTGTGAGTACACATTCACAAACACACACATATCCCTATATACATACACAATATTATTCTTATGATCTCATTCATAAAATTAAGTTTCTGAGAAGGACTGCAGTCCAGCTGCAAGCTGGAGGAAACTAAGTTGAAATAGTTGGATAGGTACAGACCAAGAGCTAGCTATGGCTTCATTTTTGGCTGGTGCCCAAATAGTGAAAAAACCCTATGTGCAAATAACTGTCTCCCCATTTTCCTGTAATTAATATTTAAAAGGAAAGCTATCAGTGTGGAAGAAAATATTCTCAGCTCAAAGTATAAAATGTTTTATGTTATAAATCCATGTAAACATCCATAAAATGTTTTATGTTATAAATCTATTTCGATTTAGAGGAAGGGCTCTGTAGCAACATGAAAATGTTTTGTCTGTTCCTTGCTGATTCTAAGAGTGGTCATAAATGTAGATTAATTTGGGTGTGATTGACAGCAAACAGAAAGTATCAACATCCTGTACAGCATGTCCTTACAGGTATCTTGCCAAGTTTGGCTGTTTTTATCCTATTACGAGCTTGCTTCAGATTCCAATCCTTATTTTAGAGGACTGGGAGAAGAGACGGAAAACATTTTTATAAGTTACTAATGTATCTCATTTGTGTAACGTCGGTCTGTGTGCATAGGTGGCAGGTGACTAGGGCTAGAGGGGGCTGAGCCTCTCCAAATCAATCTACCTATTAGCTAACCAACTGCCCTGCTGTCTCCCTGTCCGTCCCTACACAAGTCCAGGTCTGCAGGCAAAGTCCTGATATATGCCACATGACACTATGGCAGTCTCCTCAAGCCTCCTCCAGTGAAAAGAGCCAACGTGGTGGAATGTGGAGCCAGGGCCACACCAGCACTGGGGGACAGGCAGAGCTTCTGCTGCCCAAGCTTGCTCTCCAACCAGCTGGGGCCCAGGAACCGGTGTGAGTGCAGGGCTGGGTAGGCTCAATCTGCAATCCCGAGGCCCAGCTCCCCAGGACAGAAGATGAACTGCTGCTACCTAGGGCAAGTACAGGGTCGGGCAAGCTTGTTCTGCAACTTGGGACAAGAGCCGTCACTGCCCCAGAGTTAGTGTGAAGTAGGCTCAGTCTCCAACGCTTTCCCCCTGCACCAGGCTGGGATAGAGCTGGATGCAGTCCCACAAGACAGGAGTCAGCACTGCTTGGGGTGAGTGTGGAGCAGGCTTGCCCTCCAACCTCATTCCATAGGTCTTCCCCAGCTGCACCGGGCCAGGATAGAGCCTGGCCCAGTCTACTCAAAAAATATTTTCACCCTTCACCTCTGCCTGCATGTGTAAAGTTCTCAGGAAGCTAGAGTGTGTGCCCATCTCCTGAAATGGATTCCATGCATGTTTCACCTACAGGAAACCCTTGCATGACATCTAAAATTGATGGGCTAAAAATTTAACTAGTCAGCGCTATTAGTACTTTTAATTCTTCTTCCTCTCCCCAGTTGGGATAGAATCTCTCTCTGTTTGGCACTGTATGAACATACAGTAAGAGAGAATCCCTGTCTGGAAGCACTTACAATCCGAACAGAAAAGATAGAAAGATCAGGAGAAAAGAAATATCCCCATTTTTAGAGATGGGAAACGGAGGCACAGATAGATTAGAGGGGAGATTTTTCCAAGGTATTTAGTTGTCCAAAGATGCAGATAAGTGTCTCATGGGATTTAATCATATTTACCATGATTATGTAAAAATATAAAATACAAGCTGCTGATTTTAATTATGTGCCACTAATGCACAAACTGGCTCAAGTTTAGATGTTCATTTTTATCCTATCGTTTTTTAATTTTTAGTGGTATGTAAGCTTTTTTGAAAATTAATAATACAGCTGCAAAGCCTG
This sequence comes from Emydura macquarii macquarii, assembly GCF_026122565.2. Classification (NCBI taxonomy): domain Eukaryota; kingdom Metazoa; phylum Chordata; order Testudines; family Chelidae; genus Emydura; species Emydura macquarii. The sequence continues at coordinate 243,560 of NW_027131105.1, read as the reverse complement.
AAACAATAGTATATTAAAAGCGTCAAGCAAAATAAAATGTGAGACTACTTCTACTGATAATGAATATATAGTTATATATTTTTTAAAAGTCATTCTTAAATAGTAAATATGGGTTTGTAAGTCACCTAAGGCCACAAGATCATCTTGCAAAAGGATCATTTCTTTAGAATGTCCCATATTTTTTCATAATGCAAACCACTTATAGGACACACACAGTAAAGCTTCTTAATTGGGGACCCATCATACTTAAAATTAAATTTCATCTTAAATGATATATGCTGTATTTTTATGTATATAAAAATAATTGCATTATTGCATTATAATATTTTGATTTTTTTCTTTATATAACATAATTGGAAGTTTTATCTTAATAAGTTTCCCTTCCTTCTCTTTTAATCTAGTCTTCATTAACTCTGCCTTCCCTTTCAATAAGATTTTAGTCAAATCATGATGCTTTTCTCTTAACACCTTCATGACCCAGCTTTTCCTCTTTGTCCAGATTGTCAAAACTTCTCTCCAGACTCTCATTATCTCCTCTCTTTACTACTGCAATCCTGACCCTCTCAAGTTCATTCAAAATACTGCGGACAATCATTTTCCTAGATCATCACTCTGACCATGCCACTACCCTCTTTCAAGACCCTCCACTTCCTTTCCCTTCTCTAGCACCAAACAAACTTCTAGTCCTTACCTCCAAGGTGCTGCTCTTATTTCACCATGTTACCCTCCATTCCCTTTGTTCTGCCAACACTGGTGGCCTCCATCAATCACCTATCCGCCTCATGTGCCTTTGCACTTCTTCCATACTGTCCCATATGCATAGAATGCCTCCCCAAAATAATATGATTACCCAGTGTTCTTTCAGATCACTTCTTAAGATCCATGTCTCCTGTAACACTCCTGGTGAACTGCCTAATGATAATGGTTACACACAGGTGCGCACAAGCTCCACATTTTACACTTGGTTGATATTTACAATCTTATGGTCTTATTGTCATTTTGTCCATCCTTTTATCCCCTTCCACTGTGTCATGCCCAAGTCCTATGCGAGTCTGATTATCTCATTATAAGGGTTAAACAAGTTATGGTTTCAATTCCCACTATTCACAGATTGGCAGTCTCTTTCCTCCAATCACATTTAGATCATTAATTAAAGCTAAGCCCATCCTCTATTTCAGCTACCAATCAACAGCATGAAACTCCAAAATCATGCTTATTCCTACGTATGGTAAACAGGCTAAAACAAACACTCGTGGACCCCATGGGTGGGAGGATGGGGTCAGGAAAGGAAAAAGCCCCTTCAGTAGAAGATTCATCCAACAGAAGGGCTCCTACCACACAGAGAACCATCAGAAGGAAACCAAATTTCATTAGGCACAGAACCTGCCCACTCAGTAGAGGGAAGAGAAATGTCGGTCTTATCTCCATCAAGAAAATCGCTGCTGCCCAGGCACTGCATCTGAGGTGATTTATTTACCCCCTAAAAAAAACAAGGTTTATGGCCTGATTTTTCAGAGATTCTAAGGCCCCAAGGCTACCTTTGACTTCAATTAAAGTTGAGGGTACTCAGCACCTCTGAAAAATCAGGCCACTAGTTTAAAATCTGTATTGCAAAAAGTACCAAAGAATAGAAGATTTTATAATCCGGATGAGCCGCAATACCTAGGCCAAATAGGGTTGAGGAACAATAGAGTTTGACCCAAACCATAATGATTTACTGAGTTTCATCAGTTTCAGCCAGATCCTTAATGACATTTACTTTTAGTTTTTAATTCAATTTCCCTCACTCTTTTTTGATTTAAAAAGAAAACAGAAAAAATGCGTTTTGAAAGCTTAAACTCTTAGAGCCCACTCTTGGAAAAACATACGTAGACGTTTCCCAAAAATACTTTATTAATCTAATCTCATCTAATGTATGGCTTGAATTGTGCAGATATATATTTATGCATGTTTTTAAAAATATGGGTATTTGCCCAATAGACAATGGCTTTCAATTTGCAGAGTTCAAATGTGAAAAATGGATGCAGATGTGTACAGATTTCAAATGGGGGACCCAACAAGAATCACAGAAAAATGCATTGATACAAGGTTTAAACCACAAATTCATGGTTAAACACAGAGAAGCAGCAAAAGGCTATCTGAGAAAGGGATACAGTTTTACCAACCCCAAGTGTTCAAAACTCATGAGTCAGGCCACAAAATATCATATTATTTCAAAAATGCATTTTTGGTTCTTTTTAATTTTCTTCTAGTTTGAGTCTTTATGAAACACTTGGGTCACATCTTGAAGCTTTCATCCACCACCAGGAGAGCTAGAAACTTACGTATATCTATATGTTTACCTAAATGAAAGCTGAGATTCTCATGTAACCAAAACATTCCTGAATCCAAGGTTTGAAGAAAAACACTAGACTTTGTAAGAGTCGACAATACTGGAGACGTATTTGGATCTAAAACAAGTGGTGCCTCTCTGAATGAGATATAATGGTACCATTTTGAAAGAAGCTGCAGAATCTTGCTTCAGTGCCATTTTGGCCTAACTCGTCAAACCTGCACACTACACAAACCTAATTAAGGTATTACCCATTTGTGTGCATACATGGGGGACTTGTGAGGTACAGAAGAAAGTGTCTCTTGGACTAGTCCCATGCATGTTAGTCTCTACAACCACTTACCCGTAAATTTGCCAATCTATGGAGTTTAAAAATATATATATTCAAAAGCACAAACGTAACACGCCAAGACCTATGCTCAAATAGCCTATTACTTATCACCTCCATAGAAAACATAGCCATAATCCTGAAAGGAATGAGTGGCAGGATTTTCTGCTCCCAGAGAAGCTGGGTTCCTGCCCCTGTGAATACCTCAATGTTAAAGTGATGGCACTCAGTGCAGTTAGGAAAGGCAGTTTGTGTTTGATATAAGCAGATATTTTCTGCCACTGTTTTCTTGCTATATTAGAAACATCAATACAATGGGGTTTCTTAGTAATCACTTGAATTAGGGAATCGTATAAGTTCCAGCTGGTCAACATGTGGCCAAGCGTTATTTTATACAAAATTATTCGTTTGGCCAAAAATAAATAAATATAATACCTACACCAAAATATTGCATCCACATTGATGCACACCAATGTCCATATTTTCTTCATTAATCACACAAAGAATCCTGGGTCCAACTGACAAATAAAAGTACTAATAAACACATACAGAATGCATCAGGCCCTAAGTATGCAAAAAGCTTGAGGAAATGAGAGGAACAGTTATAAATGACTTGTATCCAGTGAGATGAAAATCTGACTTTATGAGTTTTGGAAAGGAAATACACAGTAACTCAAAACCTTATTTCTCTTGTGTTTGGCACTGGTTTGGATGGGTGGGTAAGGGAGGGCGGAGATCAACGCTGTCACAGCACAACATATGTTATTGGTTTATACACAATCATTCACTACTCCACAATTTTATTATTTCATGTCTCTGCTTCAAAGGCCTTTGGCAGTAAGAATGTACTTTAACTCAAAGTGAGTTTAAGATATTTTGAATTACCCAAAAAGAAACACAATAGCTTCATGAAGAGAAGACAAGATATAGAAGAATAAAATCATGAGAGTCAAAATAATTCATATAAACACACAGTCATACATTGCTCAACACATCACTGGGCTCAAAAGACTGAGTTGATGAGTAGATGCTGTATGATTTTGTATCAAGGCCATTTGTACTACTCAAGTTAAGCTTGCTTGCTTGTTGCCTCTTACAACATTAATTTTTAAGTGTTCTATAACTTGGCTGTGAAAAATGTGCTTCCTTGTGGAGCTTATAGTACCACACAAATTTTTACATTAGAAGTGATAAATTTTTTGCAAGTCAAAACTTAAAAACCAAGCTTAGCTTAAATAAAATTTGTAAAGCAATTGGTCCATAATGTGGACTGATTATTTTTGGCAAGGGCAATTTTGTTATTTTTTAATAAGCTATTCAATTTTTTAAAAATGACAACTACCCATAGTGCAACAATTCCAGTAGTTTTACATAAGGGTTTCCTTATGCTTGTATGGACTACTACAGTGGAACCTCAAAATTACAAATACCAGAGTTACGAACTGCCAAGTCAGCCACATACCTCATTTGGAACTGGAAGTATGCAATCAGGCAGCAGCAGAGATGCAAAAAAAACAAATACAGTTACAGTATTGTGTTAAATATAAACTACTAAAAAAAATAAAGGGAAAGCAGCATTTTTCTTCTGCACAATAAAGTTTCAAAGCTGTATTAAGTCAATGTTCAGCTGTAAACTTTTGAAAGAATCGTAACGTTTTATTCAGAGTTCATAACTCTGAAATGTTTGTAACAACCTAATTCCCGAGGTGTTCCTAACTGAGGTTTTACTGTACTTAGAGAGATTGCCTTATGGACCATCTCCCTCTCATTCAGACATGTGGGATGATCTACTCCGCTCATTTGTGATCAGGCCAACTACAGTAACACATTTTTAGTTTCCTTTAATGCAAAATTAGCATCTGGAAACAAGAAAAACAGCACCAAGTGACCAGTCAGCTGCACCAGCTGCTCTGTGTACCACAATCTGGGATCTTCTGCAATAAGCCACTGATTGTCTTTTATCACTATATTGTTGTAACTGACACTCCATTTCATTTATATATCAGGGAGCTTTTAAAAACCTCACCAGATTTAAAAAAACACAAACAACAAATAATCTGAGTCATTTCCTCAGTTCTGCTCTGTAGGGCAAAAATATGTTACTCATCTGCTAAAGATGGATCCTCAGTCTAGTAGTTTTGCTAATCACAGCCTGCCCCAAGCAGTAAAAATAACAATACTACAGATTTTCCTGTGGTGAGGTAAGTGAAGTGAGCCAGAGGGAAAAAGGAGTCCTTGCTACTGGGAGTGACCCAGAGTCCCTTCTCTCATTTGGTTTTCTCCTTCATTGAAGTCTCTTAAGCTACCTGAGCCTGTGAAGTGCTCAACTCCCATTCCTAAAAAAGAAAGATTTTACAAGGGGGAGCACTGTGACAGAAGATTACACAATAGAAATGGTCTATGACCAGGAATGAGTGTTTCCGTGTGTCATCTATTAATTAGAGGGGGGAGAGAATATAAGGCAATTTAAAGGTGTGATTTTCAAAAGAGTATGTATAGGACTCAGGAGCTTTTCCACCCTAAAGACCTGATCCAATTCCCAATGAAGTCAATGGAAGTCTTCCCACTGATTTCAATGGAGTTGAATTGAGCCCTAAGTATAAACAACATAGAATTACTGCTAAGCAACCAAGATTAAGTATACAACCTTCTTCTTTAATCACTTAAAGGAGACAAAATCCACACTCCTATTCCAAAGCCTTACCAGAATGCATAACATTAGATTGTAACTAAAGATATGAAGGTTCTCCCTTAAAGATATTTTAAAAACATAAGAATTTCTCTCAATAGTTAACGTATCAAAACAAACACTGGGAGCATAAACTCAATAATAGTTATTTTTGGATTGCAATCCCCATCAATAAACATCTAGAAAACTAATAAAATAAGGCCCCAGAGAGTCAAGCCTTCTAAGATTACTATGTTCAGAATGTCAGTTTTTCTAGTCACAGCTTTCTGAGAACAAACTTGCTTTTTCAATGCTCCTAAATAAGTCTGTTTGCTTCAATGGGAACAGAGCCTGCATTTCTCTAGTCTTGGGCAATAGTGACAAGATCCAGGAACAAGATTTTTTTGGGGGTGGAGGGGTTGTATTTTTAAACATTATTTATACTCCAAGCAGCATTTAAAATTCTATTTTTATCTCACATGAACGGTTGGTTACATTTGCCATCCACAGTGGAAATAGCTTCTTATGCTGAAAGTAATTGGATCTGCTGGAGTAAAGATAGTTATCTTATCTTGGTAAAGAATTGGGTAACAAGATCTGGGTTTGCTCTGCACTTTTAAGTGGGTGAACAATGTGACCCTCCAGTTTTCAAAATTTAAATCTCGTAAATACACACACGCTTTTTGGCACAGAAAATTCAGCCACTAACCTATGGGAGTGGGAATTACTCATCCATGGAGTCAGAAGCTTTGAAAATACACATTCCTCACTGAAAGCCCAGGGCAGTCTTGCATGAACCCAAAACAATCCTCGACTATGTAAAAGTATTTTTGAGGGTAGCTTAATCTCATAAAATGCCAAATGACACCTAGTCTTCCACAAAACATGGCATCTCTGGATATCATAGAAGAAGCTGAGGCCATCAACTGGGATGAAATAACCTCTTACTAACTCATCATTGAGAAGCATACCAGTTTCTCACCTCAGAGATAAAATACCAGCAGCAATTTTGCCCCTGATGTAACTCCACTGAAATCAACAGAGTTACACCAGGAATTAATCTGATCTTTGCGTCCGGTAAATTATCACTTCTGGAGATTTTGGAATAGAGTCAGGGAAACAAAACTGCATGGACTTAAAATAGTTAAAATACATGATTTAAAACAGTGACTCTCAACCCTTCCAGGCTACTGTACCCCTTTCATCTTATCTTGCGTACCCCCACGTTTCACCTCACTTAAAAATTACTTGCTTACAAAATCAGATGTAAAAATACAAGTGTCACAGCACACTCACTGAAGAATTGCTTACTTTCTCATTTTTACCATATAATTATAAAATAAACTGGAATATAAATATTGTACTTACATTTCATTGTATAGTACAAAGAGAAGAATAAACAAGTCACTGTATGAAATTTTAGTTTGTACTGACTTTGATAGTGCTTTTTATGTAGTCTGTTGTAAAAGTAGGCAAATATCTAGATGAAATGATGTACCTCCAAGAAGTCCTCTGTGTAACCCCAGGGATACATATACCCCTGGTTGAGAACCACTGACTTAAAATACTCTTCACTTAGAATTTTACTACTACATAAAGATGTTTGTGATTGGCAGTAGTTCAAAGGTGTAACTTGGATGGGAAAGGGGGTCTAAAACAATTGCCATTTATTAAATAAAAGTATATTTACAGTACTCATTTTCAGAGCTTGGAAAGAATCCATGATTGTCATGAGACTTATAGCAAGTAAGATATTGTAAACAAAATGGTGCTTGTAAATATTTTGGATAGCCTTCCTGATGGTGATCGGACCAATATCTTAAAAGTATTACATTTCCTCTATAGCATAAACCAGTAACTTGAAACCCAGTTTTTTCAGTTTTGCATTGCTGGCTTTGGCATGCTATCTGGTTTCATAGTAACTACCTGCATCATCTAGTAAATCTGCATCTTCATGTCTCTGCCTGAATGATCTGAATGAAGAACACTCAGATATCCCACTGCTATATCACATCACAAAAACAAATGCTATAAGAACATCACCTCGTTTGTAGCTGCTGGCAAGCAGTGGGGATTGAGATTGGGCATATGCTTGGTGTCACCCTACCCCCATATTGCCTGTGATCACTTTTATTTAGTTTGGGGCTTTTATAAGCAAGGGAGCTTATCAGGTATCATTGCCTGGATTCTTGCCTGCATTCAGTATCACATTGTTTCCACCCATTTCTTTGGGCTATTATAGAACAAATTATAGAAACAATTATTATTATACAAACAAATCATAGAAATTAAAGAATAAAATAGACCCATTATACTGTATATAGTACTTTGTTATAGAATGTTGCATATCATGCATTAAAAAAGTGACCTAACTCCCAAATTCCTATCCATTCATGCTCATGCTTATTAGCCTGCCCCCTCTCTCTCTCTCCTGCACAAATAAGTAAAAATGTGATCCTGCCCATTGATACCTTCACCTCTTCCTCCATTCTATGGTATAGTCACATAACCATTAGGGTTATGTTCTGTGTTGATGTAGGTTTTAAGATCTTTTGACGATGTTTGCCAGTACCCTCTTTTAAAGGAATAAATTTCACCTTGCTCACTGTGACCCAGGGACCTTTCGGTGCCGACTGGCAGAAGGCACAGAGCTGCATATTGGTACAGGGATCCCCTGTGTCTAGCATCTACATACTAGCTCTCCAAAGAATGTCATATAAGGTCTCTACTGAAAGCCTCTCCCAGTGGCCATCATAATCACTGCAAAATGTATGTACAGATAATATGTAAGGACTTTTTGTTTATATACTGAAAATTATGTTCTTAAGGCAGTGGTTCTCAACTGGCAGCCAGTGGGCTGCTTGCGGCCCAATCAGCACACAGCTGCAGTCTATGTGACATCCTCATGCCATAAAGGTAGTATTGCGGCCCACACTGGTAAATAGGTTGAGAACCACTGTCTTAAGGTCTGTAAGTTGGGGCTGGTCACAAGGTTCTTTCAGGCAGGAGATGCTTATCTCCTTGTCCAGCTATATGTAGTTTGAGTGCTGTATATGAGTGCCCATTGACAGGCTAAGCAAAATGCTAATCAAGTAATTGCTATGTCTCCAGGGGAGATTCTAGACAGGAAAAAACAAGCAACTGAGGTTATCCTTTTTATAAGTGAAAATGATGGATTGTTGGAACTGTATTTGGAAGTGCATAGATACACCCAGTTATCCTTCACCCAGGGGACAAGCTGCCTGCTGGTTTCTTATAAATGGAGGATCACAGCTGGTCTGGCTTTTTGACACTAGGAGAGAAACCTTGGGTGATATATTCTTTTTTAGATAGAGGAATGTCTTGTTAGTTAAGTTTAGGCTCTAGAAAGCGTGTTATGATTTTATTTTATATGTAAACCAATTGTTTCCATTAATTCTACTTGCTGCTTCTTGAATTTTTTACTTCTTGAATAAATTACTTCTTGTTTTTACTATAAACATATTGAAGTGCTGTGTGTTAAGGAGAGTGGTGATCCTGAGGTATAACTGATAAGCTGGTGTGTACTATTCCTTTGGGAGCAGTGGATCTGCGAATCCTATCAGTGCCCAGTGGAACGAGGCTGGGCACTCAAGGGGGATGCTCAGAGTGCTCAGGGGTTGGAGTGTGCCTATCGTTAACATGTAAAAAGAGAGCGAGGGCTGCAGAAGCCTAGAAGGCAGTGCTTGTGTTGCCAGAGGTTGGTGGAGTTGCAGCACAGCCAAGGCTTCCTCACACTAACGGCAGATGTTAGCGAGATGCCTGACCTCCCTGGGTACTCCCAAGAAGCGTCACACATTCCTGTCTTCATACTTTCTTGCTATATCATTTGGCACTCTCTGTACGTATCTCTCACACACACTCTCACCAACCCAGTATAAGAGCGGCCACCAAATGCACTTTTTTGCATGTAAAAGCAGTGTCTACATTAGAAGGGTTTGCCAGTGTAGCCATACCAGTGTAGACTATGCTTCAGTCTATGTTTAATTTCCCTCAGATAAATAATATTTACCTACCTCACAGGAATGTTGTTTGTTAAATAATGTTTGTTCACCAATTTTAAAATATATCATCATCATCATCTTCACTTCCATAAGAGACCATCGGAAACGATTTCAAGATATCTTGAGACATGAGGATGATACTCAGCCACATCAACTGCTTGAAAATCTACAGGGCTCCATAAGAGACCCAGTTCAGGATCAGGGCTGTGGTCGAGCAATGCCTCCCAAATGTATTTTCCTCACTTTAATCATATTCCTTTAGTAACGTTTGCAGCAATATCTTGTTTGTGTTACCAGAAAGCTTTTCTACCAAATTGTGTCTGCTATCACAGACTACAAATGAAAGAGTTGTTCTCTGTTTGCAAACCCCTATTAATAAAGATATGATGAAGTTTGCTTTTTAGAAATAAAAAATATGTGAAATGGTATTAATTTGAAACAGTAGGAATAAGCACATGCAGCGATTTTGATGGGAGCGAGGTAGCTGAGAGTCTGTTTCAGATAGTTTATTTGCAATGAAATATAAAAAATAATTAAGACAATAGTAATGTAAATCTTGACTGTTTGATTAAAAAGGAAATTTAATAGCATGGATGTTTCTTCATTAGTCTTCTCATGAAATCAGCTAAGAACGTGCTCTAAACTGAGCACATGAATAATGTCACTGAAGTCAATGGAACTACAAGCACGCCCAAAGATACACACATGCATTACTGTTTGCAGGATCGGGTTCTATCTACCTACTTTAGCACTTGTGCTAGTGCTCTTCACCACAGTATCTGAACACTCCCTGGGAGCAGCTGGCCTGATTTTCTTCCCTGTTTCCACTGAGGAATAAACAGACCCCTTTATCTGTGAAACATTTAATGAACTTTAAACTTTTATCCCTTGAGAAACACACTTTTTACCATAAATAGATATATTCTGTATTGAAGAACTTGGGACTCTTCCTCCTCAGGGCAGTGGTGGTGAGACTCGTAGACATTAGAGGAAGCGTACCCCCACCACTACTCTTTTGTACCCACAAAAAAACTGCAGTGCAGGGTCACTAATCTTGGAAGAGGTATCTTGCCTTTCCAGTATGTGCATGTGCAGCACTAATAAAGGTTGGAGAAGATCACAGGAGGAAAATTCAGCCCAAAATATAAAAGTGGTTCCCTGCATTGATCATCACAATATTTCTGAACAACTGCCTCAGGGAAATGTGAGCTTCCTTGGCATGCAGCCTGTCTGGGATAGATCTGAGTAAGGGATAGTTTGATGCTTGAATGTCTAGGGCTCTTCTACTTCAGAAATAGAAAAATGAAGTCATTAGTACAGGTCAAAGTGAAGTGAAATGAAATTTAAGCTCCAAATGTTTAGGCAGCTTAGCAGCCTCTTCAGCATCTTCCAGTTGTATCAGTTACATTTTTAACTTTGTGGTTGTTTATTGTAATTTCTTCTTTTTATTAAAAGGAGGTATAAAATGATAACGCAAGAATAGGACTGGGGACAGAAGAGATAGATGAAAATAATAAGATTAAAATACGTTCAATAATGCCAAAAAACTGCTTTTACAAAAGCATTTACAGCACAGGAGAGTAAACTTAAAATCAATGGCAACTCTGAGTGAGCGATGATGAAATTATGCTAAGTTTATGCATTAAGAAAAATTCACATACAAAACCAACATGAAAATGTAATTGGATTTGTCATTTCAAGTATTAGTATCTGATTTCCAAATAATAGGGGATGACAAACTCCTGTGCTAATAAAAGGAGTTAGCCAAATAAACAAATACTATGTTTCTACTGTAAGAAAATACATGTACCAATGAAGCAACCTTTTCAGCACAAAAGTAATTTAATACTTAAACCACATGAAAAGTGATATCTATGGGAATAGCACAGCTGCTAAAATCCAAGTCAGTTTTTATTAAAACATGAAGTCTTTTTATGTAAAACAGGGCTCTTTTAAAATGACCACCAACAGGAAATAATTTGCCAACAAAAACTGATACCTGCATTTAATTTAATGCTCTCTACATTAATATATCTATTTGAAGCCTTGGTAAGTATACATCAGAACTGTATGTGGTCATTATCTATAGTAGATGAACAGATGAAAAAAGCTACATAGGCGGACAGACAAAAAGTGTGAAATATCAGATTCTGTACTTTCAAAAACAAACAAACAAGATAACCTGATTATATTATATAAAATAAAACACCCAAAATGACCCATACAGTACTTCTGCAAAAACATACTGGTGAAAATAAAGAGAAAATGTCTGTTTTTTAAACTATCACTGTATTGGTTAGCCACTCAAGAGAGTAGGGATGTGCTCCCAACAGAATGATGAGTTTGTAAATCTAGCACCAAAGTTTCTGAAGAGAATATGCACATAAAAGTCCTTCAGAGACTGACTAAAATATCAGCTACACTAAAAGGAGTGAATGGTATACTGTATCAACGAAAGTTTCTGCAAAACAGAACTCTAAATTTTCAACAAAAAAATCCACAGCCTCTCAAGATCTTGTAATTTGTATTTGGAATATGAAGGATGAGTTTAACGTAGAGAATGGAAAGAAATTCCTGCAGTGAATCTCTGGGTACACAAAACTTGACTGAATTAATAGCACTTCCATGTGTGCCAAATTTTGAATTAAACCATCGACTCTTCATATTGAGATATCCCAGTCAAGATCACCAGGACTTACATTACCTAGCCCGAGAAAAGTTGCCAAAGAAAGTTTTCAAGAATACAATAGAGAAAAACAATCCAACAACGAAGAGGCGTCACACAGACACATTAGTGGTCTGTACCAGTGTTCTGGCAAGGTTCAACTCAGAATCCCAGCAACTGCTGTAATCCATTAGACAAGTCAGGAGGTCAACATTAGCATCAGAACTAAACAGCCTCTTCAATACTGCACAGCTAGAAAGGTAATTTTTACTTTATCCCTACATGCAAGTGTTCATAAAAAATATCGGTGATTTAGGCAACTTTACTTAATTGCAAAAGGCATCCAGAGCAAGAGCGTTAAAAAGAGGCAGAACCAGACATCAGAAATCATGTCTCAAATAATTTAAAAAGAAAGATTCTCCTTTAATTGTATACTTAAAAATATTTCATAATGTCTCTGGGAGTACAACAGCAAGTTGGTCTTGGTCCTTTTCACTTAAGATGAAAGGGGAAAACCCCATTATACTGGCTTCCTAAGCATTGCCCATAATTATTTATTTTTTTAAGATATCAGCATGAACTTCTTATGTAGAGAGACAGTAGACGACTGACTTGGCAACTCTGTGTAACCCAAGGAAAATCAGAAAATAGTATAAGGAGAGGGGAGTCGGACCAAAATGGCTTAAACTGAAACAAGAAAAAGTATCTTTGCGTGAACCAACCTTAGATGCCATATGACCTGGTTGTAAATCAGGACACAAACTTGGAACACATACCATTGTGTATTCAGAAATAAAATACTAGCAACTCAGACTTACTTTGGGAGAGCAGGCTGTGCACTTGTCAAATGCAAGGCTGACAGGAAGGACATTATCAAATCTTGATAAAAAGCCACGAATCTGGAATGAAATAAAATGTACTTTCATATCATGTAATTATAGTAAGCATATTTAGAAAATTTAAACTGAGTTGGAACATTGAGCCAGAGGATCAACATTCTATACCTCTGCAAAATCAGTGTGGTGCTAATTTAGTAGCCTCAATAGTTTGTTCGATTAAATCTGTATTGGTACAATATATGAATTGGTTGATTTTTTTCTACAAACACATGTAATGGTACGACAATATACATGCAATATTACTTAAATATTAAAAGAAGCATAGCACCCCCTGGAGTTTGAAATTTTTGATTGCAATCAGTTAATGTCAAAAAAACAAAATAAAAAGCCATGTCATAAATGTTTTTCTGTCCATTTCCCTAGGATCTCCCCCTCTGTAAAAATTAGTCTGAAAACAAAAACATTGTGCATTCTTGTACTGAATGGTCCCTGCTGAACTATTTGACACATTAGAAAAGTATAAAGAAAACAAATACACAAAAAAAAAAACTTCCAGATCATTGGTTTCAATAAAATGTACACTCTGTAAGTATTTTGGGCCAGGGACTGGGTCTTCCAATATGTTTGCACAGAACCCAACAGAATGACCTGGATTCTGTCTGGAGAACCTTGGCATTATCACAATACAAATAATTAATACAAAAGTACTTTTCCTTTCTCCTCATTTTTTCTCTTCTCTTCTTTGGTAAGTGGAGTTCATTCTTGCATCACGTTGTGCTTGGCTAAATGTTAAAATAATCAACTGCTTAATTTTTTTTTATCTTCTTAATTTGCTTTCCCAGTTGAAGTTTCCAGTAGGGTCTAACACCAGGAATATATTTTTAAACTAAAGTGGATTGAGCACTTAGATGTAAGCTCTCTGGAGCAGACACCATCTTTTTATTTTGCGTCTGTGCAGCATCTAATACACAGGGAACATGATCTGTTAAGGGGCTCCTAGGTGCCACTGCTATACAACTAATAAAATACAATAAAATAAAAATAATTATTAATTTAATGTTTTGGAGACATTCTTATAACATTCTTATTACAGCTGATCATTGTGCAACATATTCTCCCCCCTCCACACATACACACAAAATAATGCTTGTTAGGTTGCGTAAATGATTACATAATTCCAGTATATTTTTAAACTGCCACATAACTATGCTTCAGAGTCCACATTTTCATTTTTGAAAAATGCCACATCTCTAGACATTGGGTTTAATCTGAGCCCCATTGTAGTTAATGACAACACTCAGTGAAGCCAGGAGTTCACCCACTATGTTTAAAAAAGATAACCTTCGGCATGTGATCTGAATGTACACTAATGACATAAATGGAAATGTTAACCTATCTGCAGACCGTCTGAAACAATAGCTCTCTGAGATGTGAACTACCCAATTCATCTCAACGGGTATTATCTCTGAAATATGATGGCAATTTAAATGTCATTAACCATTTCACTACTGAGTATTTTAGCAGAAACGTGCCTATTTGTCATTGATGGATATAGTAGTAGGATGCAGAGGGGCAACTAAGTTTCTCTCAAATTCATTAACAGGGAATTCAAGCCCTCCTACCCCCAAATTTAAGTCAAGTCTGCTCCTGTCCCAAAGGGGGAAGGAAAGAGGAGACATGTCCCTTCTCCAGTGCCAAAAGCCTAAGTTTCTCCCATGGTGACAAGAAAACAAAAACAGCTTTCACACTTCCTCTATTTTCCCCTTCAGTTTCCTCTGAGACCTTCTGTAAAGCAGCTATTCACTATCAATATAAAAATCAGCAACCTGCTGAACAGTGAAAATTTCAGGCAGCATAGACTAAACTGAATTCACTATCAAAATATAAATCAATCATGCAAGGACATGCTGCTGTTTGGACTTGATTAGAGAGATGAAAGAAAAAGGCCTTGGGGGAGTCAGTGCCACAAAATTAAGTCTAATATGTCACAAAGGATGTTGTATTTTTGTAGTCATGTCAATCTCAGGATATTAGAGACACAAAGTGGGTGAGGTAATATATTTTACTGGACTAACTACTGTTCTATTCTGTTTATTGGACCAACTTCTCACCAACAGTTGGTCCAATAAGAGGTATTACTTCACATACCTTGTCTCACACAGGATGTTCTGCTTCATAGAGAATTGGAAATCAAACACCAAATCATATTGGTAAACTCATTCTCATTTGAATTTACCATACTCCAAAATAATAGTCCTCTCTACTGTTATGCCTAGTGTAGTGGCAGAAACCATGAACATGTAGTAATCTTGTTAGAATCGATACCTAGATTAAATACACTGGTGAGACCATTCTAATGTCCAAGTAGAATGGAGGGTTCTCTCTAACACTAAATGTCCTTGCTTTATAATGTGTTCCAACATTATATCAAGATCTTTCTAATTATTTAACAGATTCTACCGTACCCACTATCACCGTGGTATTTCTGATGGTCACTCCTGCAATAGATGCTTCCAAAATGCTTGGGAGGCAATAGACATTATTATAGTCTTTGACCATTATTATGCTGGCCATTTTGTAAGTCTCTTATGCTGGGAACCCCATAACACTGCCACAGAGTATGCTCAGTTCAGTTGTAATAGATTAATACTAATACAGAACAGTAAGTAACTGCATCTTTCCAGTGTAAATTAAATTGATTTTGCCATGTGCTTTGGTAACTACAATAACAATACAATTAAGTTAGCCATGTGTGACAATATAATTACTCACTCAAAAAAGTGCATCTCATTGCTCAAACCTCCTTGACACCAAATATAAGTTGCAACTGAAAGAAGGCCACATTTTAAGTAACATAAAACATACAGAAAAGGTCTGAACTGGCAAATTAGATAGCTGGTACTCATACTACTTTTGTGCAAAACGTTTTGAACCAAGAGCATTCTTTATCAAAAGGATCCATGCTCTCTTATTTTGGCGAGAAGTAACAGTCATAGAGGGACAAAACATAACATTAATCAAACTACAGAAACAATCTAATGAAAGTCAGCAGGTTCAGGGGGAGTCATCTGGTCCCACATGCCCATCATTTAGTGGATTTGGGGAGCTACATTAAAAACCGATGTGGCTGGGGTACAGCTCAAAAAAAGCCTTTCAGACAAAACAGATAAGTTCAACATTAAAATATTGTATTTCATACTGTAAAGACAAAAATACTGACAGCAGCTGACCTCAAATGACTGCACAACAATTCATTTATGATATCAATTTCATCAGACTTGCTTAGTCTAGACACTTCACTTTAACATGAGACTGGCAGAGGCTAAACTGTCTACTAGGGAATTAAATCATAATTTCAAAGCCATAACTGCACATTAAATTACATAATGGCCACATCTGATACTTTTTAAAAACAGTAAACTTTATACAGCTATAAGGAAATGAGGTCAGGCCAAGCCAGATATCAGGCAACATAACCTATGATAGTTGAGTTTGTCCTCAAAGGCTCCTGATTTCACGTTGTTCTCAGCATCTCCTGGAAACTAACAAACTACCAAAAATCAAAACACAACATCCAAGACAGGAGCCTAAACACTTCTCAAAATATCTAGTGCAAATGAAGCACCGATGAAACAGAGCTATTAGAGGCCAAAGCAAGCAAGCAAGCAAGCAAGCAAGCAAGCAAGCAAGCAACCAGCACACAAAAGAATGCACGAGTGTAAGTGGGGGCAGAACTTTGGCCAATAACACCTACTAGGGTAAATCTCTACTCTAAAAAAAGAGCAGTCACAACCTGCTAGGTCTACAATCCTGGGGTAAGAATAAGGATAACATTAGTATGTTGCAATGGTACATTGGAATTGGTGGGCAAAGATTAACTCTGGTGTCCTCTGCCAAAATTAGAGTTTAAAAGTTTTATGAACTTTTTCCTGTTTTGATATTACAATAAAATGAATTAATTCAACCACAGAACACTGGGTTCAAGTTGTTACTATAATAATCTGACATAGGGTCAGACAGCCAGAGCCGGAAGAAATAATTTTTTTATCCCTAACCCTCTCTCCTATTGCCCATTTTGTATCCTTCTCTTACTTTCTTCCATGGTATTCCTTAATCCTGCAACTCTTTCTCACCCATGGCTTGGTGCACAAGGCAATCACCCGCTCTTCTTCCAAGAGTCAAATCTATGTAAACTAAGGCTATATCTATACTCCCAGTGGCACAGTCAGCGCTACCTGATCGATTTAGTGGGATCGACTGAGCAGAAGTGGAGACCCACTCAATCGACCTGGAAATTGATGCTGTTAATCCACCCCCGCCAAGAAGAATAATATTGCATTGACAGAGGACATTTTCTGTCAGCGAAATGAAGACGCCGCAGTAAGAAGAAGAAGTTAGGAAGCCGACAGGAGATAGAAGCTACATGGAGTAGCTTGTGTATGTCCTCCTATCGACTACCGCTGAATTTTGCAGCAAGTATAGATGGTCTAAGAAAGAAATGTGTCATGCATTGATCACAAAACTGTATTTAAAATTAATAACCTGGCTATCCAATACAAAGGACAATGTTCTGGGTTTATTTGTCTAAATTATTGGAGCAGGGACTCTCTTTTTCTGTGTTTGAACACTATTGGTGTTTAACAAATAATACTACAAAGAAATTCAGACCTTATGCTAAGTTTATCCTGAACTTACCTTCTTGTGATAGAGAGTCTCTAACACCAGGTACTGGTACAGTCTGTAGCCAAATTCTACCTTCAGATGTACTTTGATGGATTTCCTCTAAAGGCAGAATGTGGCCCTCTCTCTATTCACAGTTTTAAGGGGAATAATTCAATCTCAGTTCGGAATTGTGTGGCGTATTATTGTAATTAACCACTTGGTGGCACTGATATACAATATCTGAATTTATAGTTACTTATTTATACATTATTATTTGTTATGTATCCATTTTTAACAAAAATGAAAGTATCGATCAAATATTCTTTTCTTGTATTAAAATTAATTTTTATCACATTGTCAGCTTTATGTGAGCGGCCAGGCATTACACATAGATATGGAACTGAGCCTAATTGAAAATCAGGTCGTAGGATTCAAATTTGGCACCCAAAAACTGAGGGCCAGACTCCAATGCTCTTAGTCAAACTGAAAGAGAGGTTACTCTCCCTTTCAATAAATGTAATTCTTCAAGATGTGTCTCCCACTGGACTTGTCCTGTTCAATCTTGTTCATTCTGAGGATTAGAAACTTTGGGGGAAACGTGTAAAACAGCTTCTATATCCAAAGAAGGCACTTCCCAAGGAACTGTGACCCTTTGAACAGAATAGATGACATTTTTTGTTTATAGCTGTGGCAAAAAGTCCACATCTGGAAATCCCCAAGTTTAAAATATACCAACAAGAATCTGAGAGTTTAATTCAGATTTGTAGTCCTGGGAAAAACACCTGCTGAAAGCATTGGTTGTGACATTTTGCCTATCTGTGAGATACACAATTTTTTATGCACCAGTTCCATAATCTTATTGCTGTGGTGCAGAGGAAAGGGGATCTCATTCCTCCCTGCTAAGTGACATAAAACATGCAGGCCACATTGTCCAGCATGACTCTGACGGACCTGTGTCTGATGAAAGGCAGAAAATGATGGCAGGCATTTCTAATCGCTCTAAGCTCCAAAAGGTTGAAATGGATGGTGGTTTCTTGGGGTGACCGTCTGCCCTCCCAATTCTAAAAGAGATGTATCTGTGGTTATGGTTACCATTGACATTAGTTGAAGGAAGGAAACTGCAACTACATTGCAATGAACCTTCCACCAATCTAGGAAGTGTTTCACCTGTTGAGGAACTGATTCCTCCTGATTGTGCAGGCTGTGTCTGTTTTGTGAGTACACCGACTTGAGCCATCCCTGGAAACAACGGAGTTATAATCTCGCATGTTCTGTCACAGAAGTGCAAGCCTCCATGTGACCAAGAAGTCAGAGTGCTCTAAAGTCAGAGTGCTCTACTGAATAGTTCTGACAAGGTTTGATAGTGTCAGGAACCTGTCCATTGGAAGGTAGGCCCTAGATGACAAGGAATCCATGGATGGCCCTATAAATTGTATGTTCTCTATGGGAGTCAGTGTGGATTTCCCCCCGTTCAGCTGAAGACCCAAGTCCAAGAACAGAGAACATGCTGTCCATGTGGTAGTCAACAACTCTTGGTACAATCAACCCTTGAACAGCCCATCATTGAGGTACAGAAGTACCAACAACTACCTGATGATGCAGGCAGGCACCCACTACCAACAGAACCTTTGAAAAAATAATTGGGGTCAAGGAAAGTCGGAAGGGGAGTATCCAGTACTGAATGTGATCCTGCCTTCTGACAAAACACAGGAACTTTCTGTGGGATGGGTGTATCATTAAGCAGAAGTATGTGTTTTGAAAGCCAAAGGCCAAAAACCAATCCCTTGAGTTTAGAGAAGGAAATATAGCTGTTAGAGTCACCATCCTGAAACTTTGAGATCAGAGGTCACAAATTTCTTTAGGAGTCTCAAATCTAGGATTGGTCTCCACCCTCAGTTTTTCTTTGGCACAAGGCAGTATCTTGAGTAGAATTCCTTTCCTTTGTGATGAGCCAGAACCAGCTCTAGCAGGAACTGCCTCTATCACTCCAATACAAAGAAGGGAGTTTACTTCCTGTCTTAGAAAGAACTCATGAGAGGAGTCCCTGAAGAGGGACAGGGAGGGGAGAATGAGGGAGGGAAGTAAAATGGATGATGTAGCCCAATGATATTTTTTCCAGCACCCATTTATTCGAGGTGATATGCTCCCATGCTCGTTAGACATGGGAGAGTTGGTCTCCATATGGGAGGAGGTAGGCAAATCGTTGCAGCTGACAGGCTAAACAGAGGAGAGGGCTCAAATCCTCAATCATCCTTTGAAGATGAAGCATGCTGCAAATTAGAATTGGGTGGATTAGAGGATTTATTTCTCTGGAACCTATGTCTCTTTCTTGAAGGTTCCACTGGTCTCCGAAACCCAGACAATCAGGTGGGATCTTTGGGCCCGTGACACATCCGTGCCTACGGTAGCCACCTGAAAATGCCAAGGTCAGGGCAGTCTGCAAAAGAAAGCAGATTCTCCCAGCATTGGTGGGTGACACTGAAGTCAGACTTCCCAAACAGCCACAAACACAACTTCTGATTCCCCATATTGGTTATCAAGAAGCTAAAATAAAAAAAAAAAAACACAGCCCCTTTATTGCATTTCAGTCTCTGGCTCACAATCAGCCACTAGGTCCAGAAAAGAGATAAAGTTATTTACCAAAAAGGTTCTCTTGACCCCAAAGGGGCAGCCACATTACCAAATCAATGTAAGTTTAGATCTTACCCAAAATACCACGCTAGCAGCCAATCCTTTAGTTACTAAAACTAAAGGTTTATTATAAAAGGAAAGAAAAACTATAAGAGAAATGTTAAATAATTAAAGCAATCAGATACATACATATGATGCATCAGGTTATCAGTAGAATTATGGAGTTTGCAGGCTTATATAGTCCCTCTGGTGTACATCCAGTACTTGGATGGGTCTCAGTCCTTTGTTTCACAGCTTCAGTTGTAGATGAGTTGATCCAGAGGTAGGTAAAGGCTGAAGACTGATGACTGAAGACAAAATGAATGTGGTGCAGCTGCCTTTTATGTACTTTGGCCTTTGCCATGCTGCTTGTGGAAATTTACAGAAATAAGATGGAGTCCAGGATCACATGAGTAAATCCTGGTGACTCATCAGGTGTATCCCTGGCTTCTCCCCCTGGGCCCATTGTACCTGTGAGTTTCAATGGCCCAGTAAGGAGGCTAGTGCTGCAGCCATCCTGTCTGGGTGTCGCCCAGAAACACAGCACAAGGTGAAATACAGATACATCAAACATATCCATAACTTTCAATACAAATGACACATACACGAACAATATCATCATACTTAGCAAATTATAACCTTCTAAGGGTACCTGACATGGCATCTCATATGAATTATTGTAATTTTGGAATATTGATGTTAAATAATATAATAAATGGTCCCCCCCAATCCAGCCAGTGTCACAGGGCTGTCTGCAATCTAATCAATTTTCTTTTGTCCACAGAAGTGTACAGCCCCAACAAACAATGTGGCCCTGAAATCCTTAAGAGTATGCAACATGTTGTCAGTGTTCTCTCCAAACAACTTCAATCCATCAAATGGGAAATCCTCTACCATATTCTGGACTTCTCTGGGGAAGCCATGCAACTGGAGCCAGGATGCCTGTGTGCTTTACCACTTCCGCCACACTGAAAGCCACCTGGAGAGATGTTCTGGCTGGTAACCAACTCTCAGCTATCACAGTCTGAAATGGTTCCTTTTGGTCTGGATGAAGGTGTTGAATTAAAGAACCACGTTTTGCATAATTTGTAAATCTTATTTGGCCATCAGCTCCTCATAATTCGGGATGTGGAAATGTAGGGCTGCAGATGAGTAAGATTTCTCCCCAGAAGGTCCAGGTGCTTCTGGTCTCTGTCCTACAAGATGGATTTACACCAGTGTTGTTTGCCCTATTCATTCAATGAGTCAACTATTAGAGAGTTGGGTGGTGGGTGGGAAAACAGGAACTCAAGAGTCCTTGGTAAGAACATAATACTTTTTATTGGCTCTCTTACACGTAGGTGTTCCTACAAATGGATTTTGCAGGTTCCAGCACAGCTTTATTGATAGGAAGGGCAACTCTGGATGGTGTTGCAGAGTAAAAAATACCCAACAGCTTATGTGGAGATTCTCTGACCCTCTCAAAAAATATCTGCAAGGAGCCTGCCACATGTTTAATGAGATCAACAGTGCTGAAAATCATCAGTCATAGATGGAGGAGGACGCATTACTGCCTCAACAGTGATGGGAACAAGATAGTCATCTGAGAGGTCACTCCTTTGCCTGTCCCAGCTGCCTGATCCTCAAATATTTCCTCCTGTTGAGTGGTGTGCAATGGAGGGGAAGCTTGAGTCCTTCTATCATCTTGATGGGAGAGGGTCAGGTCCCTGGAGAACTGCTGGCAATCAGCTACTCCGGATTCCCAATATGGACATGGAGGACCATAAGGGTAAGGGAGGCATCCAAGGCTGTTCCTACCAAGAGTGATGAGGTCCCTGGGCATTCTCTGTGTCTCTTGGAGAAAGGGGTACGCAAGAATACCCTGGGCATAGATTCATGATAACGAATGGAGGTTTCCATTAATGAAAAGGGAGGTGAATTAGACATTACCAGAAATGTATAAGGATATGGAGACCAAGTGGTCCTCAGTACCAAGAGACAATTGGTACTTGGAATCAATGGAGACTTTGGCTCAGCAGTCACTTATAGGTCCTTCGGATACCTAAAGTCTTGCTGTATCAAGCAGAGTTGTGGTCCCAAGTCAAGTTACAGCACTGAGTGAGGTTGTGGTACTGATCGAAGGGGATGCTTGTCCCTGGAGGGCGATACTGAGGGTTTTGAGCACTTCACAGAGGGTACTGATGCAGATGGAGGTTTAATCTTACACATTACCAAGGGGTACTGTGAACGTGCCCCTCTGAGGAGGCAGCACCCAGGGTTCTCCCTCTGGGTCCTCCTCAGAGGGGGACCACCCCTCCCGGCTACACACTGGCCAGGAAACAGCCTAGTCTTTCGCCCCAGCCCTTGGCAGGGCGGGCGAGCAAGCAGTCTTTCGCCCCGGCCCATAGGCAGGGCTGGCAAACAAGCAGTCTGCTCTCTGGAGAGGTAAGGAGGGTGAGGTTCTCCCGGGGTGGCTTGGGAAGGGGGGAGGGAGATGCAGGCCCACCCGTCTCCACTGCGTCCCAGCCCAGGGCCCTCGCAGTGGCAAAGGCGCCTGCCACTGCATCGGCGGGGCTCCTGCCGCATCACGCCGACAGGGTTGCCCCTGACTCAGCTTCTGTTTAGTGCTGTCCCTGGGCTTCTTCCTTCCCATACCCCGAGGTACCTGATTCCTCCGGGTCCCTGGGGTGTGGTAGTCCCACTAGGCCGTCCTCATCCACCAGTGGCAGCTCCGGCAACTCCATGGGTTCCTCCTCGGAGGGCAACTCTCCCAGGTCCTCTAGCCCCCAGGCCGCGGGTTGGGCTGGTAGGTTCTCCAGGTCCCAAACTCTGTACTGCTCGGGTCTGTCCTCCTCCTGCTTCCAGGTAGCGGGTAATTCAGGTGGGCCCTCCTCCGGCTCCCAGGCAGCGGGGGACTCAGGTGGGCCCTCCTCCAGCTCCCAGGCAGCGGACAGCTTGGGTAGGCTCTCTGCCCGTTCCCAGGCTGGGGTTAAGACAGGTCGCTCTCCCTCAGTGTGGGCCTCTGGCCTGGTTCTAGCTGGGAGCCTTAGGGGAGAGGCGTCCTTCTCCCTCGGCCATCCCTGCCTGACTGAGCCCGAAAGCCGGGGTTTTAAAGGCCTGGCTCCGCCCCCCTGCTTCCGGTCAGGTGGTGTCCGTTGGGCTTCTAAAGGCCTGGGCCCACCCCCTGCTTCCGGACAGGTGATCTCCTTCTGGGCTCTAGCAGCCGGGGGGGGGGGGGGGGGGGTTGGGTCTCCCTTGGGGTCCCTCTCCGAAGGGGACCACCCCTCCCGGCTACAGGTACCAAGAGAGAAGTTAAGTCAGATGGCACTGGTCTTCTGTGTTTGCTCTGACCATCTGTGCTAGATGGTATCAAGGCTTTCTCAAAGCTATGCTAACTCTTAGAACAGCTACAGGATTTTCCTGCCTCACTAGTACCGGAGGAGCCCATTGCCTCTAAGGTACCAAGCCTCAAGGAGAAAGTCCCTAAGGCTGTTGACCCACTCAGAGAGAGAGAGAGGTCTTTTCGAGGTGGATTCTTAAGAGGGGAGGTAAAACTCCTCTCCTTGTGATCTTTAGATGAGGTCGCTGAGGCTTTCCCCTCTCTGGGAGAGTGGGGTGCCGAGGTGAAAGGGGTACTAGATAACACCGGAGACTAGTGCACAGGGGGGTTGTTGTGTCTGGCTCTGAAGTGAGGCAAAGGCAATGTTACATCATTAACTGTCACAGCTTAATTTTCTGGTTCTTCCATGCCTTGGATTTAAGGGCTAAACAGAAGTTACACTTTTGTGGGATGTGACACTCCCCTAGGCAGTGAATGCACTTAGTGTCCCCCTCACTGATTGGGATAGCCTCTCTACAAATGATGCAGCATTTAAAACCGGTGAAATGGGCATGCCCCTCTTAGGAAAGACTTATTGGGAGGAAGTAAAACAATCTTCCAAATAACCAGTAACTATTACTAACAAACAAACTAAAAACTAAAATATATTAAGCTAGACTGCAGCCAGCAAATAGCCAAACCTCACTCAATGCGGACATGCTAAGACCTGTCCCAGGCCGAGATGGCTGAGAAGGAACTAAGGACAGCTCGCCTGTGTAGCCTGATATAACCTTGGTGAAGGGCCTGAGGATATCAGCAGCACATATGTGGACTGAATGGACACTTCTAGTGAAAATCTCAGATCAGAGGTGTGTGGGACACTACTCGAAGTATAGTGCCTTACTCTATGAATAGTTCTATTGCTGTCAGAATTGAGACTACTCATGGAGTAAGTTTCTATTTCATGCGAGTAACAGCAATAGAATCTGGGTCTGAAGCACACAAAATTAGTGAAAATTATTGAAAATTAGTCACAATTATTTGAAAACTGTGGCCAATATGTCCTTAAAAGCCACAGAAAAAGTATAACTAGGGAAGAAAAGAGAGATGCAATAATGTTATAAGAAACACCAACTACAATTTTCCTAACGAGAAATTAGACTGGGAAACTAAGGCAGTTTCTTCCTTTTACACTAAAGGGATGGGCAAAGGAGGCACAATGATAGGATTACATCTCCTTAACCAACAGGAAACTGTTTGTCCAAACACAGGGAGACAGGGTGAGAAAGAAAATGCTGACCTTGCATGAAGGCATTGCAACACAGCTAACGATTATTGTGCAAATGTCTCTTGTAATAAACACTGGATTCCTGACAACTTTGTAAAAAGTAGTTTCACTAGACAGACGAAGAGCAGCTTAATTTAATTCAGTTCCTCCTTTGGAAGGGAGACAAAAATAATTCCAAACACTTGCAATAATGCTAGCAAGTCACTACATAACTACTACTACCATATTTTCCCCACATACGGTTACATATTAACTGGGCTTAAAGAAGGCAAAACAAAGTAGTGGCTAATAAAGTAATTCTTCAGACACTAAAAATCAGAAAAAAGTGAAATGAGTGAATGGCTGGAGAGTTGCATTGCTCAAAGAGATAAACTATACACAATAGGATTAGTTCCCACAGTATTTAGAAAACATGGATTCCTTTATTTTGACATTTGAAACCCATTGAAGAAACTTTTGCTTAACAGTATCTGGGAGGAAAAGACTATAATTTAAAATATAGCAAAACCATGATGAACACAAGAATAATAACTAAATTAAGGTTTTCTCAGTCTGAAGTCTAATATTTTAAGAAAGGCATATCTTAAGAATACTGTTCAGTAAATGACATTGATGCAAGTGAATGCCATGCATGGTTTGCAGAACAAGCTATAGACTACTTATAGGATATATATATATACAATTTTCATTTACAGAAAGTATAGGGAATGGGAAATATCATTTCGGACCTACATGAATATACCTGTATGAAAAGCAAGTTTCATGCAGAATACAGCATTAGTGACAAAAGAAATATTGCAATCTTCTTTGCATCCAAACATGGAAGGCAGTGAATAGGAAATTGTTGTCATATTAGTTCTGTTTTACAGAGTATACTAGCTAAGATTGGTATTTTGACACATATAGTCAGAAGGGTAAGGTTAAAACTCATACACAACGAAGTCAGAGCAAATCTATTACAATTTGATTTTTTATAATACTATTTATTGACAGTTTAACCTTCAAAAATGGTGGTCAATGTTAAACACACTCTCTCTCCTTCCAATTTCAACTAAATATTGTTTTCACCATATTATCCTATTCTCTTAACAAGAGATATATCCACAATATTACAAAGAGAAATATTTCTGAATAAAAGACAGAACTGTTTTAGCTAAGAAAGCAAATACTTCTGAGTGGATATGTTTTCGTACGGGAAGTGAGTGCCTTGATTATAAAGAGAATGAGGTTTTGCATTGCATTTTGCATGCACTTATCATGATCAAAGGAAAACAATCCCCTCTGGATAAATGTAGAAATCATTATTTATTTGCCCTCAGTTCAGATTATATGCATGCTGTGCTAGGAGACTGATACAAAAACATCCCTGGAGAAAGTGAGTAGTTTCACTTCACCTCCCAAAACCTTCACAACTATCAAAAAGGAAGTATGGATCTTTTTATCACTTAAAATATATAAACTGAATTGAATATGTACTGTTACATAGATCATTCCTTTTAATGTTCTGGATGTTACAAAAACCCCAAATGGACCAATCACTTTCTCTTTCTGGGACATTAAACTAAATTTACAAAGCCTCCAAATGCCACTGAAATACATGATTTAACCCTTTATTGTCATTCAGGCTACCACACAACCTTAATTAGTCAAAGTTCTCAGAGGGACAATGGAAACAGTTAAATTAACAGGATTTAAGACAGAAGGGGAAGCCAGGCTACCAGCTTGGAAATGCCGAGCTTTAAATCCTCAGCACTGCTTCACAGTCAAGAAGGGTATGTAGGCTAATTTGGTAGCCTGGACTGGTGGCCATTTTGGTAGACAGGTATCCAGCTTCACAAAGGTTTCAACTGTGGATCCCAAGCCCTGAAATGCAGCAAGTAAAGATAAAACGGTTACTTACCTTGTAACTGTTCTTCAAAATGTGCTGCTCGTGTCCATTCCCAATTTAGGTGTGTCTGTGCACCACATGCAACGGTGCTGGAAAAGTTTTCACTTAGTGGTACCCATATAAGCCAGTTCTAGAGCCCCCTGCAGCGACGCACACATGCACCCGCATATAGGCACCACCAGCTTTCCCTCCCTTTCAGTTCCTTCTTGCTGGAATTCCGACCGAGGGGAAGGAGGGCCGGTATGGAATGGACATGAGCAACACATCTCAAAGAACAACAGTTACAAGGTAAGTAACCGTTCTTTCTTCTTTGAGTGCTTGCTCATATCCATTCCCAATTCAGGTGACTCACCAGCAGTGTCTCCGGCATGGACGTGACACTTGAAGCACCACTCTACTGATGCCAGCATCATCCCAAGCTTGCTGCATCAAGGCATAACAGGATGCAAAGGGATGTACCAATGACTAGGTAGCTGCCCTGCAAATGTCCAGTATGGGGTCATGCACTTGGAAGGCCGCAAATGACGCCTGCACTCTCATTAAGTGGGCTGTCGAGGACACCGGAGATGCAACTCCAGCCTGCTCATAACGGGCTTGGATGCAGGTCGTGATTCCCTTTAAAATATGTTGCGAGGAAACCAGCCGACCCTTCATTCGGTCTGCAACAGCCACAAAGAGCTGTGTACAACAACAGAAGGGCTTAGTTCTGTCAATGTAAAACACCGGGGCCCTTCTGACATCAAGAGAGTGCAGACACCTCTCTTCATTGGGGCAAAAAAAAAAAACAGGAGGAAAATCTCCTGATTCAGGTGAAAAAGGGAGACCACCTTTGGCAAAAAAGCCGGGTGTGGGTGTAGTTGGACCTTGTCCTTATAAAACACAGCGTAGGGTGGTTCTGATGTTAATGCCCTGATCTCCAACACTCGCCTGGCAAATATGATAGCAACGAGGAAGGTGACCTTCCAGGGCAGGTACATGAGGGAGCACGAGGCCATGAGTTCGAAAGGCAGTCCGGTGAGCCTGGATAGGACCAAGTTCAAATCCCACTGAGGGGAAGGGTCTCTTATCGATGGGAAAAGCCTTTCCAGTCTCTTAAGAAACTTAGTCATAATTTCATGTGAAAAGACTGTTCTACCTTCCACCAAAGAGTGGAAAGCAGATATGGCCGCTACATGGACCTTGACTGATGAGAAGGCCAATCCCTCTTGTTTCAGATGGAGCAGATACTCCAAGATTGTTGGGATCAACACCTCTGTCAGGGACACGCCATGTTTGGTTGCTCAGCAGGTGAAGCACTTCCACTTAGCCCTGTAGGCCGATCTGATTGATGGCTTCCTGCTTTCCAGAAACGCACACTGAACTTGGGTTGAGCAGCTCTCTCCTCCTGGTTCAGACATAGAGCATCCATGACATTAGATCGGGGTGGGGAACGTCCGGCCCGCGGGCCGTATAAGGCCCGCGAAATCATTTGTTCTGGACCTGGCGGCGGGGGGGAATTCGGCAGCGGCGCGGTTTCACGGCGGCAGCGGGGTTCCGGGGGGCAGTGCCCACCGCCGAAACCCTGCCACCGAAAACCCTGCCGCCGTTTGTGCCTTATCGGCGGCGGGGGGACTTTGGCGGGGGGCACTGCCCCCCGCCCCCCCCGGAACCCCCCCGCCACCGTGAAACCGCGCCGCCGCCGAATTCTCCCCCGCCACCAGGGCCAGCATCAGGCCCTTGACATAAAAAAGGTTCCCCACCCCTGCATTAGATGGAGGGACGCCAGTTCCGGATGGAGCAAGCGACCTTGATCTTGGGACAGGAGGTCCGGGTGCAATGGCAGGGTCCAATGCCTGGGTCCCGCCAGCTCTACAAGCATCCCAAACCAATGTCATTGGGGCCATGCCGTACTACCAGGATGACCCGTGCTTTGTCTCTCTTCACTTTCAGGAGGATTTTGTGGATAAAAGGTATCAGTGGGAAAGCGTACAGGAGGCTCCCCACCCAATAGCTACTGTGCTGAGCATCCATCTGTCCGATGGAGCCCACACTGAGGCCCTGACAGGACCAGAAGTGATGGCACTTCCTGTTGGCCCTGGTGGCAAAGAGGTCCACTCGAAAATTGCCCCACCTTTGGAAGATGCGAACTGCTATCTCCAGATGGAGGCACCACTCATGGCAAGAACAGAAGGACCTGCTGAGACAACTGCCAAAGAGTTGTTGACTCCCGGGAGATGAACTGCTATTGGGTGAAAATTGTGACTGATGCAAAAGTCCCAGAAGTGCACGGCCTCTTAGCATAGGGCAGGGGATTGGGGCCCTCCCTTTGCCTGTTGATATAATATATGGAGGCCGTATTGTCCGTGAGAATCTGTACCACCTTGTTGGCAAGATGTGGTAGAAAAACTGTACAGGCTAGAAAAATTGCCCTGAGTTCTTTGATATTGATGTGTAACTGCAGTTCCTCTGAGGCCCACCTCCCTGGGTCTTCAGGGAACCAAAGTGAGCACTCCATCCCAGGTCCAAGGCATCGGAAATCAGTGTTACTGACAGCTGTGGTGTTACTGACAGCTGTGGTGACAGCGTAGGGCATTCCTGAGAGGATGTGACTCGGACTCAAACACCATACCAGGGAGGTAAGTATTTTTGGAGGAACCATGAGTATCCTGTCCAGGTGGTGCCTGACCAGAGAATATGCTGACACCAACCATATCTGGAGGGTCTGAGGTGCAGTCTGGCCTGGGGAATCACGTAGGTGCAGGCCACCATGTGGCCCAGGAAGCTGACGCACACCCTCGCTGTTGTGAGGGGGCAAGTCGAAATGTGGGTTATATCATCTGTCATTGCCTGGAATCTTTCCTCTGGGAGGAATGCTCTGGCCCTGGACGAGTCCAACATCACTCCAATAAGTTCTATTCTTTGTACAGGAACTAACATCATTTCTATTAGTTTATTAGGAGACCCAGTACCTGACAAATGCTTCGGGTGATTGTGATGCTGGCCTGAACCTGAGACCTTGGCCTGCCCCTCATGAGCCAGTCGTCCAGATAGCGGAACACCTGCACTCCTCTCTTCCTGAAGTAGGCCGCTACCATTGACATGCACTTGGTGAAAAACCTTGGAGCAGTTGAGAGGCCAAACGGGAGCACTGCAAACTGGCAATGGTGATCCCTACCATAAACCTCAGGAACCTCCTGTGACCACAGAAGATCACAATGTGGAAGTAGGCATCCTTTAGATCGAGAGTGGCGTACCAGTCGCCGGGATCCAGAGAGGGAATGATGGTGATGCGAATCTTTAATTTTCTGAAGTACTTACTGAGGCGCCTTAAGTTCATAAAGGGCCTCAGCCCTCCCTTTGCCTTTGGAATAAAGTAGTAACGGGAGTAAAAACCTCAACCCCATAGGTCTCTGGGAACCTCTTCCACTGCACCGACCTGCAAGAGTTCTCTCACCTCCTGTTCGAGGAGCTGCTCATGATAGGGATCCCTGAAGATGGACAGGGAGGATGGGTGGGAAAGCGAAAGTGAGGCAAACTGGAGGGTATTACCAATAGCTACCGTGCTGAGCATCCATCTGTCTGATGTCACGGTAGCCCAGGCTGGGAGGAAACAAGCTAAACGAGAAGAAAACAGAAGGGGGTTGAATCTGTGGGTAGAACTGGTAGATTGCTCTCATGCGCACCTTCAAAAGGCCTGCTTTCCGCCCCGATTATGGCAGCTAGAGGTTGGTTAATGGCTGGCAGATGACGAGTGGCCCTGACGCCTCCTGTAATCTTTGTTCTTCTTCTTATAGGAGTCTCTGCGTGGGTGATCCCAAGACCCCTGTTCATGCTGGGGTATGAAGTGCCTTCTAGAAGAAGAAGGTACATAAAGGCCAAGAGACCTCAAAGTACCCCTTGAGTCCTTCGTGCCATGCAGCCTGGAGTCCGTCTGCTCAGCAAAGAGGGCCATGCCATCGAAAGGGAGGTCCTGAATGGACTGCTCTACTGCTGACAGGAGACCTGAGGATTGTAGCCATGACGCCCACCCTATTGATATTGCAGAGGCCATCGTCCTGGCTGCAGAGTCCACTGCATCAGAAGGCACTTGCAGAGATGTTCTGGCTACTGATCTCCTCTCTTCTAAGATGGCCTCGAACTCCTGTTTGGAGGAGGGGGACAATGAGTCTGCGAACTTGTCCAGGGACTGCCAGATATTGAAGTGATATCTACCAAGGAGCGTCTGTTGGCTCGACACTCGTAGCTGCAGGCTGGCCGTGAAATAAATTTTTCGACCGAACAAGTTGAGTCTCTTGGCGTCTTTATGTTTAGGGGTCGAGCTGACTTTCTAATCTGCCCCTTTCGTTGGTGGCCGTTACCACCAGAGATCCTGGCGTGGGGTGAGTATAGACATATTCAAACCTCTTTGCTGGTACATATTTTCTTTCTGCCCTTTTAGACATGGGGGGCAGCGAAGCCAGGGTTTGCCAGTTTAACAACCCCCTCATGGACTGGGAGGGCTACTCTATTAAGAGCTGCCAAGGCCAATATTCTAAATAGCTCATCGACTGGCTCGTCAGCTCCTCTATTTTGAGGCCCAAGTTGGAGGCAACCCTTTTCGATAAGTCCTGGTGCACCTTAAAATCGTCCATCGGCACCGCAGTTCTTGGGCTTCCTGTATGGGCTAGGTGAGTGGGGTTGCGGTGCTGGGGAAATGCACCGTGAGTCCGGCGACCTGCATCACTCCATGGCTCTGTAACAGTGCTCCATTCAGTGCAGGTCCTCCAGAGAACGGCAACAGGAACCCAATCTGGTGGTGTCCTGACCCAAAGAGTGTGGCCTCAACTCCGGGGACTGCCAGTGCACTGGTGAACGGTGCCTCGGTGAAGGGGACTGTCGAGCCGATCTGTCTCTCAATAGGCTGCCCCTAGGCACTAGTGCCAAATCTCAGTGCGGTGCCCTGCCGTCCTTTGGCGTTTGCGGTACCGGCAACGCCAGGAGGTCCTTCATTACTTAGAAGGCCTTCGGAGTCAACGGCACCACTAGGCAATAAGGGCCTCTACTGCTACCCAGAGTTGGTAGAGGGCCTAGAGCCGGGGTCAACGCTCACAGCAGTGAGGACCCTTCTGAGGCAGGGAGAATTGGCGGCCCGACATGGGTCTCGCATGGTCCCCTTTCTTTTCCGTAGGGAAGCGTCTCCACTTCACATGAGTCTTCTTTGGCCTCTTCTTCAGTACCAGGGATGGCGAACGGTGCCGAGATGACGAAGAGGGCGCCAGAGGAGCACTGCGTGCCGAGGCCATTGTGCTCAGTGCCAAGTCCCATCTGCCAGGCTCCGCCACCAGTCTAAGTGATAACTCCATTAGGATGACCCTGAGACTACTATCTCGTTCGTTCTTAGTCTGAGGGCAAAAACTTTTACAGATTTTGCACCTCTCACAGACGTGTGCTTCTCCCAGACACTTTAAACAACTTTGATGCTGGTCGCTCCTCAGCCTAGGCTTCTTACATGAAGCACAGAGTTTAAACCACAGGGAACAGGGCATGCCCCGATCCTGGGATTCTAAATAACAAACTGGAATTAAACTATATACACTAGAATAATGAATAAACCACTAGGTTTTAGAAAGAGAACTTGCAAAGGCAAGAGACGTTCCAGCACCATCACTGGCAGCAAAAAGAAACAGAGGGAGGGGGAGCCGGCGGCGCCTATATGCATGCACATGTGTGCACCGCTGAAGAGGGAGCTAAAGCTGGCTTGTACGGGTACCACTTGGGGAAAATGTTTTCCAGCACCGGTGCATGTGGTGCACACATATATGTACTTTGTGAATGGACATGAGCAAGCACTCTAAGAAGAACCAGAAGATTTCTCTAGAGAGCAATATACCAGAGCACAGACAATCCAGGAAGTTTTTGGAGAGTGTTGTGGACAACGTTCTGGTGCAAGTGCTGGAGGAACCTACTAGAGGCCGTGCTCTTCTAGGGCTCTACTAGGGGCCGTGTTGCTCACAAACAGGGAAGAATTGGTAAGAAATGTAGAAGTGGGTGGTAACCTGAGTAGTGTTCAGGATCCTGACAAAAGGAAAAAAAGGAGAACAACAGAATATGGACCCTGGACTTCAGAAAAGCAGACTTTTTGACTACCTCAGGGAGCTGATGAGCAGGATCCTGTGGGAGACTAATATGATGGGAAAAGGAGTCCAAGAGAGCTGGCTGTATTTTAAAGAAACCTTATTAAGAGTGCAGGAACAAACCATCCTGATGTGCAGAAAGAATAGCAAATATGGCAGGCGACCAACTCCACTTAACAAAAATGTCTTTGGTGAACTTAAACATAAAAAGGAAGTTTACAAGAAGTGGAAACTAGGTCAGATGACCAGGGAGAAGTATAAAAATACTGCTCAAGCATAGAAGAGTGAAATCAGGAAGGCCAAAGCACAATCGGAATTGCAGCTAGCAAGGGATGTTAAGGGTAACAAAAAGGGTTTCTACAGGAGTGTTAGCAATAAGAAGGTAAGGGAAAGTGTGGGCTCCTTACAGAATGGAGAAGGCAACCTAGTGCAGATGATGTAGAAAAAGCAGAAGTACTCAATGCTTTTTTTGCCTCTATCTTCACAGACTAGGTCAGCTCCCAGACTATTGCACTGGGCAGCACTGAATGGGGAGAAGGTGAGCAGCCCTCAGTGCTGGAAGAACAGGTTCAGGACTATTTAGAAAGGCTGGACATGCACAAGTTCATGGAGCCAGATGCTATGCATCTGAGGATGCTAAGGGAATTGGCTGATGTGACTGCAGAGCCATTGGACATTATCTTTGAAAACTCGTGGCAATTGGGGGAAGTCCTGGATGATTGGAAAAAGGCAAATATAGTACCCATCTTCAAAAATGGGAGGAGGAGGATCTGGGGAACTATAGACCAGTCAGCTTCACCTCAGTCCCCAGAAAAATCATGCAGTAGATCCTCAAGGAATCTATTTTGAGGCACTTGAAAGAGAGGAAGGTGATCAGGAACAGTCAGCATGGATTCGCCAAGGGCAAATCTTCCCTGACCAACCTGATTGCCTTCTATGGATTAGATGACTGGCTCTGGGGATGTGGGAAAAGCAGTAGACATGATATACCTTGACTTTAGCAAAGCTTTTGATATGGTCTCCCACAGTATTCTTATCAGCAAGTTAAAGAACTATGGGGTGGATGAATGGACTATAAGATGGATAGGAAGCTGGCTAAATCATCGGGCTCAACAAGTAGTAATCAACGGCTCGATGTCTAGTTGGCAGCTGGTAACAAGCGGAGTGCCCCAGAGACTGGTGCTGTGACCAGTTTTGTTCAACATCTTCATTAATGATCTGGAACATGGGGTGAACTGTACCCTCAGCAAGTTTGCAGATGACACTAATCTGGAGGGAGTGGTAGATACCCTGGAGAGTAGGGATAGGATTCAGAGTGACCTAGACAAATTGGAGGATTGGTCCACAAAAAAAAAAAAATCTGATAAGTTTCAACAAGGACAAGTACAGAGTCCTCCATTTAGGATGAAAGAATCCCATGCACAGCTACAGACTGGGGACCGACTGACTAGGCAGCGGTACTACAGAAAATGACCTGGGTGTTACAGTGGACAAGAAGCTGGATATGAGTCAACAGTTTGGCCTTATTGCCAAGAAGGCTAACGACATATTGGGCTGCATTAGCAGGAGCACTGCCAACACGAGAGAAGTGATTATTCCCCTCTATTCGGCACTGGTGAGGCCACATTTGGAGTATTGAGTCCAGTTTTGGGCCACCCACTACAGAAAGGATGTGGACAAATTG
Organism: Emydura macquarii macquarii; assembly: GCF_026122565.2. Classification (NCBI taxonomy): domain Eukaryota; kingdom Metazoa; phylum Chordata; order Testudines; family Chelidae; genus Emydura; species Emydura macquarii. The sequence goes on along the minus strand of NW_027131105.1, from coordinate 209,124 downwards.
GAGAGAGTCCAGAGGAGAGCAACAAAAATGATTAGGGAGATGGAGCACATGACTTACGAGGAGAGGCTAAGGGAACTAGGCTTGTTTGGTCTGCAGAAGAAAAGAATGAGGGGGCATATGATAGCAGTCGTTAACTACCTGAAAGGGGGTTCCAGGGAGGATGGAACTAGGCTGTTCTCAGTGGTAGCAGACGACAGAATTGGAGCAATGGTCTCAAGTTGCAGTGGGGGAGGTCTAGGTTGGATGTTAGGAAAGCTTTTTCACTAGGAGGGTGGTGAAATACTGGAATGGGTTACCTAGGGAGGTAGTGGAAACTCCATCGTTAGAAATTTTTAAGGTGTGGCTTTACAAAGCCGTAGCTGAGATGATTTAGTTGGTCCTGCTTTGAGCAGAGGGTTTGACCTGAGATCCCTCCAGCCCTAATCTTCTATGATTCCATATGTAGAACCTACAGGACGCTACTGAGGAATTTATAATAAGGGAAGTTTGGGGTAAGTAGAAAACAATCGAAGAAAGTTATGCTGTGCCACGTATACTCAAATATTCTGAAGAACCATATGATGAGTGAAATATGTCCGATTCAGCTGCAGCTGAGCTATGTTTTATCTCAGGAAGGATGTGGGGGGTGAGTAGAGATGTCTGAGAGACATCTTTATAGCTTCCTTCTCCATCAGTTCTGAAGCTAGCTGGCTGCTGGTTCCTGGTGTAAAGCAAAGCAGTATTAAGGCTGCTTTATTTTATACTGGCTACCCAGGGACATCCCTTCTGTCCCAAAAGGCAGACCTGGCACTACCGATTGTTGGGATGAAGATATACCCTAGAAACATGTCTACTTGGGGAACATGATAGGAGTTGTGTATATTGCCAGAAAACTTCTCCACACAGATCCGAATAGCACAAAGCAGCCAGATTGCAGTTTAGGATCTGGCCATGTATCTCCTTATTCAGTTAGGACACCTCATTTTCCACTACTACATTTATGTCATGTCTTTAATCAAGACACAAAAGTATATGACATTTATTTTGTAAAAGTCCCTGTAACTACATATATCAAGCTTATTTATTCCCAGCTCACTGACCTGATGAGGCACAAGCCCAAGAGAGGTAGGTGGTTCATTCATTCTGTCATCACTACTGCTAGCAACAGCATAACCACTGCCAAAAATCAAAGAAAGAAAATTAGAACAAAAGACTAAGCCTAAGGCTGGTAGAAAATCTTCTAATGAAGTGACTGACAGAAAATGACAAACATCTTCACAAAACATTTTCCATTTTTGTTAAAAACCAAAGCCTTCCAGTTTTAAACCTGAAAAAAATTGCAGAAAAATGTTGACCAAAACAGAAAAAAATTCATTTGTATCAAAATTTTTCATAGGAAAAACAAACATTTCCTGACCAGCTGTAAGACATTTCCTTCCATAAACAGCTTACACTTTAGAGCCTTGATCTTACAAAATAACATACTTGGAAGGTCCCTTTCAGACTCACAACAGGCCTGCAAAGATCCGTTTTCAGCATCAGGGCCTCAGAGACATATCACTTACTCAGACCTAAATCACACTTCCTTTATTTTTCTTTTCATAGAGTTAAGGCTCGAATGGCTATTATGATGAGCTTCCTGCATAATACAGGCCAAATAATTTCATCCAGAAATTTCTGCTTTGAGCCCAATAACTTTGATTTAAGCTAAAAAGATAACACTTTTTTGGTTTACAATGAAGCCCCCGATGGGCTTCATAGCAAATACTTACGTTAGGTCCTCATTACAAAGAAATATGCAGTTGGACACAGGAATGCTAAGATGATCAGCACCAATTTTTCTCCCACTGAAATGTTAAATTTTCAATACTTCTTTTAAAGATAACATAAAAGCACAAAAGCAATAGGAAAGGAAAATGTCCTCACTATTCAAACAAGAACTTAGTAAATTTTTCTAACCTAAAACCTAAGCTATTAAACTATATTATTATAGTAATGACCTCTGTATTGCATGATATACTTGTGTGTGTTTACTCAAGTTCAAAACTTATAGGACTCTTCTAAGTCTACTTAATAGTTAATACAAAATATGAAAGCAAATTGTTCATTCCCCAAAATATCTTTCATCCTATAAACACCACCCTTTTCCCTCAAATATGACTCACCCTTCTGGATGTTGTAAAACGGAAGCCATTAACTCTACTGCAAGGGCTCCGGCTATCATAGCTAATCCTGGTCGACTGACTGTGCACTGCTGATCCAATGTCCGATCCCTGGTGGACTACAAAGAAATACAGTTATTTTAAATATATATTTGAAAGTACTTGGCTGCCCCATTACACAAGACATTTTTAATACCAGTCATTCAATGAATATAGGGTGGCAATATCTCTGAGCATCAGTATAAGGGATTTGCTATAAACAAACATCACTTACAGGGACAAATGAGATTTCATAAAGGGATAATTTTTAATGCAATAAAAACACAAACAACATGAGATGGGCGCACAGTAACTATTTGCACAAAGCTCTACTCACATCCCCTGGTGCCACAACATCATTGCAGAAGTAGCAGCCAAGTTTATACCCAGGGATATTTGAAAAGAGTGATGACCCCAGGAGATCAGCAGCGCTGGAGGCATTGTTGGAACATGAATCACCAGACTCCTGCTGCTTTGGTTTCTTTAGTCCATGTCTCATCACAACAAATGTGTCAAATCCCAAAGCAGCATTGATGACCAGCTATATAAAAAAAAAATAAATAAAGGAGAAGAGCTTACACATTCTGATAATTACTCACAATAAAATACATCAAACTAGTTAACTGTTAAAGAATATCAAATAACGTATTTAATGATAACACTTTTCCTCATACAAGATATTTTCAGAAATACTATCTGCAGTTAGATTAACAAATACAATGTATTCCCATTATCAACAGGAGCATCAGGTTTCCTCAAAAGAGCTGAACTGCAGAGTCCGAGCCCTACAGAAATACTGTGCTCAGACTTGATGGGAATTGTGTCTTCTGAAAGGATAAACAACAAATAAGCTTCTGTATGGAAAAATTTCTGTTTATTCGTGTTCCAAAGATAAAAAAGGAAGAAGTGTAAAAAATACCCTCTTCCTCCCAAATAAGACATTCAGAACATCAGAATGTCCATACGGGGTCAAACCAATTGTCCATTTAGCCTATTTGTCTTCCAACAGTGGAAAATGCCAGATGCTTCAAAGGGAATGAACAGAACAGGGCAATTATCAAGTGATCCATCCCATTATCCACTCCCAGCATCTGGCAGTTAGAAATTGACTAGTAGCCATTGACGGTTCTATTGTCTATGAACTTACTTATTCTTTTTTGCACCCAGTTATAGTTTTGGCCTTCACAACATCCCCTGGCAATAAGTTCCACAAGTTGACTGTGCACTGAGTGAAGAAGTACTTCCTTTTGTTTGTTTCAAACATTCTGTCTATTAATTTCATTGGGACACCCCTGCTTCAGAAAAATACTTATCTCCAAAAATACTTATCTCCAACTTGGAAAGGTCTTTGTATGACCCAATTCTTTTTGAAGTATTTTTGTGACGCCCAAGTTATGTTAATTTCTATTTATATCAAGCACAAGCATAGATGTTTTATTGAAGAAAATGTTTGAAAAGGAGTAATTTGTGTGTCAACCTGTTTACAAACACAACAGCCAGTTTCACATCCCAGGGTGTATCAGTAGCCATACATTGGCATACATTTCTTCAATTTATTGTTTATTTACTTTCCGAGAACTTTGGCAAGATTCTTTCACAAACCATGGCAAAATTAATCTCTAACTTGTTGAAATAATTGAGCTGGATTTAGAAGTGATATAAACTCCCTAACAATATGATTATCATTAACAGTGGGCTAAATGCAGTCCTCTATAGGTTCTTTCTGCCTAGAGGAGTGGAAATTCCACAAGTTTCAATTCTAGTAATTTAGTCTTGGAATTTCCTGGTAATTCTTCCATGGGGGGGGGGGGGGGGGTTGTCCTCCCTCCACTGCTTGCATTTCCCAAAGGCACAAGCATATATGCCAAGGCTCCTTGCCTTCATGCTGCTACCCAGTGATCCCAGCTTTCAATGTCTTTGTCCTCTGTAGCTCCTACAGGAACTGCACCAAGCTCAGCTGCTGCTGCCCCTGGATCTCCTCTCAGGTGGATTTCCATATAGAAAACAGGAAAGCAGGGAAAGTCAATTTGCATTAAATTGTTCCTGCTTCCCCCACAGGTCCTTTTGTGGCGGGGACACAAGATTCCAGTAGAGTCCTGCCAACCTCCTTAGGGGAACACACCACAGAGTTGGCATTCCTCCTATCACTACCTCCAGAACAGACCGCCCTTCATTCAATGAATCAGAGGTGAGAATTGGGGCATTTGTAAAACTATTGTAACATTTATACATTTAGGGCCAGATTTTGATCTCACTTACACCAGTCATCATCCAGAATAACTCCCCTAAAGTCAGCAGGATTACTGCAGATCTCACTGGAATCTCACACAATAAGATAAAGAACATCATTTTTGGTTCTAACTCACAATGTGTTTTCGAGTATGCCATGGGGGTTTTTACAGTAGATTTAAGCATGAGCTATTGGAGTATCCTGAATACTTTTTAGGAACAATAATTGTTTGGAGGAATGCTCTTTCATTTCATCTGAAATATTATACAGTATTTTCATTTAATTGTAGCTTCAAATGTAACTCGTTAAACAAACTTATGTGAAAAAAGAAATGCAATAGAAAGCAATCCGTCATCCAAGAAAGAGAAGTTCCAGAAATTACCTATTTAAGATCTTAATACAAGTAGAGTCAGAAAAGGAATCCAACACCCAGGATACACACAATTCTATTGTCTCCTCAAAGCATGGGACAGGGATTTAGGTGCTCATGGAACTGAATATGAAAAATAAAATATCTACATGGATATGGAAAAAACACCCATTATGCCTGTAATAGGACTAATTATTGGGGCAACAACTAGACCAGCAGGTTTCACTAAAAATATGGATAAGACATAGCAGGATGTAAAGTTAACTGCACAATTAGCATATTGATATGCATACTGTGAAGTCAAGCCAAGTACTGTAATGTTATCCATTCCAAACAGACAATTCTAATAAAGCAATTCACCAATTTGCAGTATCTTATTGTAAACATAATGTGAGCTATTTAAAGTGGGATTTGAGCCCTCAGGAAAAGCTTTTTGAGTGTTGTAACACTGTGTTTGTAAAGGGTCAACTGATTTAAATCAAAGTGATTTGAGTCAATTTTAATCAGGATTTAAATCACTGATTTTAATCTTGTTTTGCAGCATTTGTATATTGCAGTTATTTTCCTTAAGAAAAGAGGATTCTCATTGGTTGGTAATCATTAAAACATGTTGATTTGGAACTAAACATAGCCTTTACACTAAATTTCATGCTTCTTTTTGCTAACCAGGTGCATATTTTATTTAAGCAATTATATAGTTTAATTTACATTTATTCAGTCTTAATTTTTATATTTTTATTAAGTGAGAAAATGGTGTATGATGCGTTTTTTATTTACTAGATGATTAATTTTGTTACTCATGATTTGTGCTAAGTTCTGTGCAGATGAAAACTGAATTTAATTAAAAATGCACAAAAAGCATTTAATGTTAGTTTAATAAAAGTACCTTAAATATACTGGATACAGAAGAAAAGTAATTATCAAAACATGTTTTGTATTTAAAACTGACTGATTTATTAAACAAAGGAAGTAGAATCTGTAGTTAATGAATAAGAACATAAGAATGGCCATACCAGGTCAGACCAATGGTCCATCTAACCCCGTATCCTGTCTTCCAACAGTGGCCAATACCAGGTGTTTCAGAGGGAATGAACAAAACAGATAATCATCAAGTGATCCAGCCTCTGTCACCCATTCCCAGGTTCTGGCAAACAGAGGCTAGGGACACTTCAGACACTTCACTGCATCCTTTTTTAATTGAACTTATTGTTTCTGGTCAACACATCCTTCAAGACTTTAGAACTAGTAGATCTCACCCTTTCACACCTAATTTTTATTCATAGTTTAGAGAGGAAAACAAGCTTTTGTACTTTTTAAATTAACTTATTCTTAACTTTGAATGAACTAGTCATTGAACTGAACTAGTTGAATAAAATGAAATTAAGAAAATATTCTCTCTGTACCCGTGGAAGAGGCTACTACTATCAAAAGTTGGTTTAGCACTTCTACAAACGCTGGTTCCAGATGATTTGCCAGTGACTTCGACTGGTTCAATGGTCTTACCTTCTTTAAAACTTAAGCAGAAAACATGCACTGCCTAAAAATTTTTATTTTATTTAAATGATTTTAACAGATTATAGTAAATTTAAGCCTTGATAGGTCATAATTTCAAATTTATTTAATAGATTCATTTTATAAAATAAACCTATATTTAATTTAAATAAAAATAAATTAAAAATCTGATTTTGTTAATTGAATTTTATAAACTTTATAAAAAACTTATACATTTTTAATTGAATTTTTTAATTGAATTTTATAGCACAATGCAGTCCTGGTCTATGATTAGGACTTGCAGGCACTATGGTAATACAAATAATAATTATTAATAAATACCAGTAATGATTTTATTGATTGTCTTAGGGATGTGAATTTCAAAAACGTGCGCATTTCTAAAAGGGTTTTCTCTTTATAACATATAGTTGTTTATCCTCCTCCTAAATCCTGTGTAGTGACATCACAGTGCTGAATCTGTGACAACACAGTCAGTTCAACAGCAAGCAATACAGGATTATAACTTAATTTCAACATCAAGCACACAGAACCTTCTATAAGAAGGAGACAGCCCATTTTCAAAACCCAGTAATACAGGATTGGTTAGTAGACCCCCCTAGTTTTAATGTTGCCTGACACATCCAACCATAAGATCCTGTTTTCTGTTGTTTATAGCTTTTCCAAACTTAAACAGTTTGGACTGAAATTTTTCATGTCAGGCATCTACTTCAGGCTGAATCTTTTTGAACAATTTCAGCCAAAATGGCTCATCTCTTTTCAAGAATGAGGCTAGGGAAAAATACTTTGTTTTGTTCATATTAAAAACTTCCGGTGACTTTTTTTTTTTTTTTTTTTTGAAAGTTCTAGCACCTCCATGGTTCATGAAGTTATGGGACTGGATTGTTTATATTAATCGATTCTGGTGTATGTTTTAATCTGATTCAGGTAAATTGACTTTAAATTAACACACACATACAGAGTCTCAGAACCTGATCCTGCATACACTTACACATGTAGCCCCACTGCCTTAAAGGAAAGAAGGAGTGTCCAGTGGTTGGGACACTAGCCTGAGACTCAGAAGATTCAGATTCAATACCCTGCTCCTCCAGAGACTTCCTTTGTGATCTCGGACAAATCATTTACTCTCTCTGTGCCTCAGTTCCCCATCTATAAAATGGATATATTGCTTCCTCACCAGATGCTGTGAAGACAGTTACATTACAGATCGTGAGGCACCTCACATTATGCTAACAGGAACCACTTAAATATCTTAGATGGATATGATCAGCCCAGATGCTGTATATTGCTGGGTGAATTTACAGAGAAGTACCCAAAGTTATTTATTTTACTAATGAAATGCTGGCTAATTCATACATTTTTGCATGTACAGTTTGCCTTCAGATCTCAAAACGTACAAATCTACTTTGGAAATTGTCAACGTTTTGACAGCCTGTATCATTCTCCACCTTCATCATCATTCTTTCAGTCTTCCTTCATAACGAGTAAGTTACCATTCCCTCTCGTCACACACCTTTTTCTCACCTGCTGCTTTGTCTCTGAGTCTACTGATAAAGTGTCTTGTGCAAAAACACCTGAAATGGTATCATGTAATTCCGGTTGATTGGTCAGCGATTGCAGAGTCCTGTCAAGTTCTTTTGGCCATAAATGGCAAGTCATTAAGTGAGACTTGCAGCATGACCACAGGAATATTAAGAAGGCATGTGTACTGTACCTTCCTCTTGCTGGCTGCAATGACAGTAGGAAGCCATCGACTTTCTCTAGTGTCCATTAACAGGAAAATAACATCATGAGCATCAATGAGCTGTTCAAGCTGTGCCACATCCTTTCGAGCCTGTTCCATGGTGACTTCAGAAAAATTCACTGGGTGACCTGGCATGGGGATGCTCATGTTAAATCCTTCTGCATTCTAGGGGAAAACACACAGGAAATGGACACTTCAAAACAATGTATTAAAACAGACAAAATTCTTGGACTTGAGAAAAACTATAGAAGGTTGGATTGTTATTTTCATGACAAGCACAACTTAGAGGGCCACACACTTCATTGCTTATGTAGGCCAAGCTGGCAGGTGGTGGGAGGGGCAGGAATGTTTTCCCTACTCCTGAACCTGTAGCAATTTTACAGGATACTGACAATTAACTAATGCTCCTTGAAATATTGGAAGTGATCAAATACAATCTACAAAAGTTATTGTATTAAAGACAGAGAAATCGAAAAAAATCATTGAGTTGAGTGTTAGGCCTCACTTTGCACAGCCAAAAATTATGTACAATTAATAAATTTCACTGATGACAGATCATATAAGTATAACCTGAAAGATATTATTCCCAGAACAATCAAATTACTCATGCCCACTGAATTATTGTAGGAACAGTTAAGATGAAGATAAGAGTCAACATTTGGGTACTACTGTAGTTCTTGGGCTGCCTGCCTTTGATAAAGTCCTCATTTCTCAGATGTAAGGAAAAGACATCTAGAACGAATAGCCAGATTCATACAGTGGAGCAAAACAGAGTACTACAGGAAAGAGCAGCGCTGAAGATTTGTCACCAAAATAGTTTATTTTAATTCATTTGTAACACACGCAAGTAAACACAGCTTCTGTGCAGCACCTCCAATATTCTATCACTTGAATACAATGCACCAGGAAAATTAATTTTTTCTGGGCTAAGTACAGCCTTAGATTAATAATACTTTAAGAATAAAAACTCAAAAGTAAGACAAGTCATAATGCTTAATATACTACTTGAAGGCGGTCAGAAACCTATATAGAACAGAATAGCTGACAAAAATCAGCAAAGCTCTATTTATAGTGTGACTATAAGGATCCAGCCTGCTAATTTAGCGCTGTTAACCAACCTTTTTCAACAGGTTTTCAGATCACATTCCATTTGACTAGTCTGGACAATCAAGAATTACAAGACAGAATAAGGTGGTAACTTGGTTTTTTTCTAGTCTGTAACACATGCTAGTTTTTGCACAGACTGTCGTCTCATCATTTCTTAAATGTAAAAATTAAAAAGACTGAACCATTTTAATTATACCTTACAAGTATCTCTAAAACAACCTCCAAATTTCACCTAGTAGAGTGATTAATTTTATTCACATATAGCTTTGATCTTAGAACAGCTCCCCAGTTACTTTACACAAGGTATTAAGTGGACAATAAGATCTCTGTTAGGTCTTATTTGAGATCAAATCTTTACCCAATTACCGTTAGAAGATGGAAAGCATCATACGCTGTACCTCTGTTATTTCAAATACTAAAATAGCAAAACCTCACAGTCTTCAGTGATACTTGTGTAATTTAAATGGTCACATATTAACTTGATATAGAAGGAAATAACTTCTGAGACTCACAGTCCCTATCCTCAGATGCTCTGCAGGCTTCCACTTCACAGCTGCTGAGAGCAGCCTAATCCTGCTGCAGAACCTTACAACATTTCTCTTCCATGTCCATATTTGAACAAGGTGAACTCAGCTGAACATGCACTGGAGAGTCCAAAGAGCACATACATGGAGGAAGAGTCATTTGAACCATGTTGCTCGTCTGATAAGTACTTTTATAAAACATGTAAAACATCTGCTATCAGATAAAAAAGTCTCTCCATATGTACTACAGCAGCACTTAGGCTATGTCTACCCTATGAGCCAGTGATGTGATTCCCCTACTCACGTACAGATATTTGCACTGGTTCTCATCGAGCTAATGGGAGTATAAATAGCAATGTAGCTCAATAGCACAGGTAGCAGAGGCACAGCTGATTTGTGCCAAATACATGTCCACCAGTTTTCAGGCACGTCTGAGCTTGCTACCTACCTATCCATGCTACTGTGGCTACCCTGCTATTTATATTTGCAGTAGTTTGATGAGCGCTAGCATGAGTATGTGTACACAAACAGGGAAATCACCTCCCTAGCTCATAGTGTAGACATAGCCTTACGGATTCAACCAGGTCAGGGTCCTATTGTGCTAGTCACTTAAACACATAGTAAGTGACAGACCCTGCCCCAAAGAGCTTACAGTTTAAAAGTCAAGACATAACAGCTGGACGAAGCAAAGAAGTGTGTGTGTATGTAGGAAGAGGAGCAAAAACAGCAGGTTTTCACATAGACTAGTGATGTGCAAATTCAAGAGGAAAACCAGACAATTTGAAAGAATATATAACAAAATACCCATAAAAATGAAAACACACATTGTTAAGGGGAATTCTAAACAACTATGTGAAGGCCCTTGCTGCTGAACAGAAGGTTCAGGTGGGTTGATCCAGATATTACCTAAGTCTTCATTACAAAATGATACATGACTGACGTACAATTGTTGGGGAAGAATGGGTGAAGACATTAGAATGAAGTTTCCATTCCAGAAGACCCTCACAATTCTGACCAACACTGAATCCTCTGACTCAGTCCCATTCCTTCCAAATAGTTTGGCCATGTATGAAAGCAGGATCTATGGAAATTTTTAACCTTTCCCACTGCTCAGAGCTTAAAGATTTTTTCATTAACATAGCCAAAAAAATCACCTGCTTCCTGGTACAATGGAATTTCAAACCCACTGGTTATTCATCTTCTAAGTTTTTGAAAAGAATACATATTTAAATTGGACTAAACAGTCCTTAAACCTATTAATATCACTGTCATTTTTATTTTTTTCTGCATAATACAGATAAAGTATCAAACATATCACAGGTCTCAAATATATGTGCACTCGTTAGAATAATGCAAATGAGAGTCTTTGGAATGGATGGTTTCAATAATTACGGGATAGGTTCTGTTACCCTAATCGGCAAAATAAAATGGAATTAAATGTAAAAGAACATTTTGCAATTTTTTTTTTTTAAATAAAACTAAGACGTGTGAATTAACCAGCACAAAATGTCTCATCTAAGAAATGCTGCAGAATCAAAGGCTTCTACGAGACACTAATTTACACATGAATGTTTTGTTTCAGCATGATTCTGGCGGTATTTGGGAAGTGAATTTTTAGCTGAAGGTCACCCATGGTCTATTATTTATCCTGTCCAAATGAAATATTACACAGTCCACAGGGTTAAGGGGAAGTATGACCAAATACAAAGTTAATGTATTTTATAATTTCTATGGTAATAAATTATAAATACGTGTGTGTGTGTTTATACACACAAACATGCACACATTTTTTGTAAAGTTTAGTTTGTAAATACATATGCATATAGGTACACAAATGTACATGTATACAAACACACCACTTGAAATTTTGGGATTATGTAAGATTATTAAAATACATGTTCTTTTTTAAAACTGCGCTCTTCAGTGATCCTTATAATGTAGTTGAGTTCAATTACCAGTAAATGGTGCATCCCAATGTTCAATTCTACTGAAGTAGTTAAACTTTCAGTTTGGTGCAGAGCATATATTTATACATCGGCTTGGTCGATTTCAATTTTTTTAAAGCATTTTCCCCCCCAATTTTATCTATTTAAATTTTAAACAGTTCCAGGAAATTATTGGGGGAGTGAGGGTGGCCAGAATTATTTAACGACAGTAGATGTTGAGATTAAAAAAGTTACAGCTTTATAATTGTTAAAACAGAAATTGTCAACATCACATGTCAAAATATACTAAGTAAGTGTCCTTAAAATGAAAATGAAACATCAGAATACTGTACTGCATTACATGTTATTTGGTTTTATACTCACAAAATGGGATTCTTTAGTTCATGTGAGCACTATCATAAAAATGAGTAACACGTGCTGGAGTCTCCATACTTTTCTTCATAGCTGATCACATTTTTTATATCTGGCTCCAACGATCATACTCTTAAGAACAAAAAGCTAATCTTAACCAAATATAATTTCTGGCATAGCCTTAGGAAAAGGTTGTGGCTAAGATTAATTTTTCAGGGACACTTCTGATTTTAGAAGCATTTCTGATTCCTCTCCACATACAATTCATATTCCCCCTCATTATCAAAATAAATGCTTACTTCTGATCTGGACCATCAATATACCCATAAATAAAATCTAAGCTACAGGATAGTATCACAGATTAAATCCTTTGGGAAAAAATAGACATAAAACAGAATTGCTGCATTAACGTAACTGGTCTGTTAAATGAACATCTGTGAACATTTTCTATATCAAATATGTTAAGACAAAATCCTGAAAACACATGCATTTCATGTTTGGATAGTCCAGGAAAGGATACTACATAAAAACCTATATGCTATAGGCCAATAGCCATAATGGTATAGGAAAGCAGTCAATGAATTATGTGAATGATCCAAAATGATTACCATACATCTGTCAAAGGGACACAAGTCCATGAATCCTGCTATTCCATTGACATCTCTCTCCTACTTTACTTACTAATTATAGTGATAAGTTTAATTGTATCTAACATATTCCTTAAAAAACTCAAGCTCTTTTTCAAAGGTTTCTGTTTTAGTTGTAGTTTGTAAGAAACTGCTATTCTGCTTTTCAATGAGACAGGGTGTAAAATTAATGAGATTAACAAGAGACATGAAACACAATGGCTGAGCGTTTTAAAGCCAACTAGGAAAATTAGATACTCAATCCCACTAAAATTAATGGGAGGAGCAATGTGTGAAATCCTAACCACACTGAAATCAATGGGAGTTTTTCCATGACTTCCATGACGCCAGGATTTCACCATCTAAATTCTCTAGCTGGGTTTGAAAACCTCAACCAGTAAATTTAAACTGTAGAAATGTTGCACAAAAACAGAAGGAAGAAAAGCCACTCTAAAAACTATGTAAATTACAAGTACTTTTGAATTTCTGGCAATACTTCCCTTTTCAACCCTACCAGCAAGTACACTCTAGATGCTGCTTCCCCGTAGCAGTGAAACTAGGGTGACCAGATGTCCCAATTTTATAGGGACAATCCCTATATTTGGGGCTTTGTCTTATATAGGTGTATATTACCTGCCCCCCATCTGTCCTGAATTTTCACATTTGCTATCTGGGTACCCTAAATGAAACAATGAGGGAGAGAGACAGGTCAAGAGTCACTAAAATTATTGTCTAGGCTTCTGAACACTTAAAGACAATTTTGGCTATTTCCTCACCGATATAAAATCCTGAATACCTAATCTATTCATTCACAAGTATTTACGCTCCTGAACAGAAATTTTGATAGCAAAGCACCAGGACAATTTGCAGCAAATAAAGGCAGCTCTATTCTGAAAATTTCAGCAAAAGCAGCTCTGCTTCCAGCTAACAGCAGCTTCACTGTCCAAGTATTCCAGTCGACACCCCTAGGCTCAAATGTTCCCAAATTTGGGTCACTAACCCTACCCCATGCTCTCCTGAAGCACACAAAATTTCAGAGGAATCCAACTAGAGCGTGTCATTTTTAGAGGACTTAGAAAGGTCAACCTTTAAACAGAAGTCATGATGCAAACTTAACTATAGTGGTGCTGCAGCACCAGTATAATACTGGGCAGCATTTAAAAAACACTGCATTTGCCTGGAATAAAAAAAAAGGAGGGGGGGAATATCAAAGCAGCAAACAAAACAAACAAATCAAACAACTGAAATGTTTACTCAGGAAAGTCCTTGTGCATATAAGGGGACAAGTTTTGCTCAAGTGTTAGATCTAAAAGGTAGCAAATTGACACTGGAAAAAAAAAGTTTCTTTTGTGCTCTCTTTCACTGGCAGTGTGTTTTTGTTTTATTTTATTTTAAAATGTACTCATATCAGTGCTACAGAATTACAGACTCCTGTGGTATAATATCTGTATATTTCCCCCTTTTGCCAGACACAAAATGGTTACTGGTAAGGTTTAGATTATAAGGTCTTTGTGGCAGGGATTGTCATTTCCTGTTTGGCTGGGCAGTGCCTAGCACAATGCAACCACATACGCTTGAGGCTACAGGTCTCTACTGAACAACAAAATAATAATAAAAATAGGGTTCATGTAAACATCTATGGCAACCCAAGAGTTAAAATAAAATACAAACAGCTTTCATTTCTCATAATTAGGTAACGCATCACGAATAACTTATTGCCAAATTTAACATCATGCCAATTAATCAGAGACTTAATATTTCTGTGCTTGCAGTATCCTAAGTATAAATGCAGAGTACTGTAAGCCCTTGGAATAGCAAAACATATTTCCAAAACACTTGGAAAGAAACTTCTTTATAATGTCTACTTAACTGGGTAGGGTATGAACAGCTGTAACAGATCGATGTTACACAGTGTATGCTTCTCAATAAATTTTGAAACACCTTTGATTATTTTTATTAATAATGAAGGTGGATAAGAGAAATTAATAATAATTAGAAAACGAGTTAAATATATTAATGTATTAAAGAATCATTACACGATTGTTTGGATATCATATAAGGTCAAATGTGAAGTTTAATTATCTCAAATATACATTTAGAGCAATACTTTCCCCCAGTTAATTCCTTTCAGTAGGACTCTGTAGAAAACAGGAGGCAAGACAGTTAGTGTCAGTCATGTGTCAGAACTGCCCACTCCCCTCTCAACATTGCTTGTACACCCACATTAGGCCAGATATTCAGATATGCTCAGCAGCTTCCATTGTGGCAGTCATGGCCAGTTCTACAGAAGAATTTGATATCCAATGTGTGAGTTGTTTTGAAAATCTGGACCCAGACACAAGCGCTGAGCTCTTATGAAATCTGCATGGCCACTGTGTGTATGCATTTCACAGGCCTCTTACCCTACTCCTCCACAGGTCTTGAGACATTTGAATAATTTTATTAAAAATATCCCCCCTCCACCAACTGTCCTCTCACTATTTACATCCACATGTTAATTTATGTTCTGTGTTAGTTTAGAATTTTGAAACTGGATATCTAAAACAGGGGACATCCCAGAGGAGCCAGGTCTCATTTTTCCACCACCCTTTTCAGTCTCAGGCCTAAAACAAAAGAACAGTGAGGAAAAAATGCCAAAGTCTAACAGATATTTGCACAATTCAACTTGCCACATCGCTTACAAAAACAGGATATTCTTAATTATCTCTAGCACAAGGCCAACTTCTCTCACCTCATGTTAACAAGAGAATGAAAGTCAGGTGGGACATCAGAGCGAACAGGGCACAGGCCTCTAGATAAGGCCACAATGGATACAGTGTGCAGAAATGGTTTCAAGCATACAGGAAGCTGAATTCACTGAAGTAGTAATGAGCACTGACATAATTTGAAGATATTAAGGACATAGTTTAAGAGGAGAAAAATATCTGGAAAGCCCACATGATTATGGAATTTAGAAAAAAGTCAACACTGGCAGCAGCTAAACCAATAAAAAATACAATCATTTGAAGTATAAATGGAGGATTATAGACTATTTAGGAGTTGGGAAGAGAAGACACCACACTGCTTTTGTGAAGAGAAGAAACTGTCACATTTGAGAACGACGTTTTAAATTACATGACCCACATGAAATGAATAATCCCTATTAATGGGCCAAATTCTAATCCTAATAGTTCAATACTAATCACTTGGAATCAGGATAATACTATTTCACACTTTTTTTAAAAAGTTACTATTTACAGGATACAATACCCACAAAAATATACATAAACATTTTAATAAGATAGGTAAAAAAAAATCCAGTGAACAGTCTTTATGCCTTCTTCCCCTCTGTGGAGCATGCACACAAATACATAGGCACTGTAATACACAAGATCCCCTTCTGCCTCAACCTCTCCCCTCACCCAGTAGAACTGTGTTATGTTACTACTTTACATTTCATGTTTTTCCCCCTGGGCACTCTGGCAACCCCCAACGCCTCCTTTCTAAATAGCACTTGCTGTTTGAATGTAATGATTCTTCTGCAAATGTTAGAAAAGATGCACATATTTATTCTAAATCATGCAAACCTCCATTCTGAAGAGGACTCTTTCAGGAAAAGCTGTTTTTACTGTATATCGTGAACTACAACCCTGTAATTCTAATGTCTAATAATAACTCTGCTATCAACAAACAAAAAGATTCAAATCAGTTGGTCTAATGGTGTTCCATCTAGCTTAGATAAATTTAAGTCCAAATGATGTTTTTTGAAAAGTTAACCAAGCTTTAGTGAAATTTTTGGCAAATCACATTATTTCTAGTATTTTAGAAACTATGTCTACAGTGGTTAATTTCTTTTCAACACATTCAGCATTTGTTGCAATGTCGCAAGGCTCATCTATTCATATGGGCAAACACTGATCCTGCTAACACTTACGCACATAAGTAACTACACATATGAACTGCTCGACTGAATTCAATAAAGCTAGTCTGATGTATAAACATACCAACGTAAGTGTTTGCATGGATGAAGACTATGAATATATTTCCAGGAAAGCTGATGGAGAAAATTTAAATCAACATCTTTTGTATATTTATAATGCTATTCCTCCATTGTTATATCAAAACACTTTCTGAACCTTTCCCAAATATGTAAAAACAGCAGCAGCTCGCCACCTGATCTAATAGAAAACTATGCATTTCAGACCGTTTCCCTGAATTTGTGCCTGCTTACACTAAGGTCAAATATTCCAGGATCTCAACAGTCAAACATACTCCTCAAACTAGCTTCCAGCAATAATTTATCAAGCTTACTGCATGTAGCCATCCTGCTAACTGAACTCCTAGCACTGAAGGATATTGTTCAAATACTCATGGTAAACTTTAGGAGTTATAACCTACTAGAATTCTCCTATCCTAAGAATTCTTATTGAGAATATATATATCAGATTAGGTTCAGAATGTGTAGTCTAAATGACAGTGACTACATATATATATATATATATGTATAAAAAAATTGTCAAGTAACTAGGGTGAGAAACTGAATAAACTTAATTTTAATGCATAAATGGGAAGTCTTTTTTCACCTTTTTAGAGAACTAAAGAATCTTAAAGCTACATCATTAAGTATACAGTATGACAAACTATCACAAATGCCTCTTCCAAGTGCCATGATACTGTAGATGTTCAACACTCCCATGTGACGTAGCCTTTAGCTCTCCGGAACATCTGAGATTTCAATTCACTGAGGCAGTTCTTGCCTTGTGTAATAGGACATGCCCCCATCCCACTGGTACAAAAGCTAATGAGCATTCCTGCACTCAGGCAGCACCAATTAGGCACCCTGCAGAACATGCTCCACCTGGAGAAGGGAAGCTTAAAAAGGTGAAACTCACCACAAAGAGACAGAAGTTTGCCCAAGAGCAAAGGCTGCTAGAGACTAGTAGTGAGCTCCAGTAGCAAGGGAAGCCCAGCCTGAGGCAGTGGCTAGCCTTTCCTGTTTCCCCTCCCTTGGGTGGGGATAGACTCACACTACAAGCCTGATACGGGCCAGTGTCCCTGGAGTCCTGCTCCTAGCTAGTGACCTGTGGTAGGACCTGGAGTGCAGAAAAAAGTCTTCCTATATCCCCAAACATTTTACATTATATTCTTTGAAAAACTTGATTCATAACCAATGCTCAATGACAAACAATTAGGCTACTAGCTATTTTTTAAAAAAAGTTAGTGAGAAAGCTAGTTAAGAAAACACTTTCAGATTTTACAAGGAAACACTTCCAAAACTGGAACTACACCACTGATCATTCCAAATGCATAATGTTCCCTTGTGGTGATTTCTAGACCACTAGGTCATTTCAGTCCAATGGCATCTGATAAAAGTGAAAGATCTGCCTCTTTATAAATGCTGAAAATCATCTTAAATTAAGAGTTTCTTATTAAAGATGTGTAGGCAAGAGAGTCCCTTTCTAGACCAGGAATCAGGTTATCCCAGTGTTCCTACCAACCCTTTACTGGAAACCTTAACTTTTTACCAGTTTACCCAAACCCTGCCTAAAAAATGTGGGAAAACATGGTACTAACCTGTGCCCTAATCCTGCCATTGGATGCACAAGTGGATCCATGCCCCCATAACAGTCCCCACTGATGACAGGGGTCTGCTCAAACGGAATCTGATTTCAGGACTGGTGCCTATATTTTCAATGATATTTCATCTAGTATTCCCAAATTTCTGACAGCAGAACACATACAATATCACTAACTTTTTAATCCCCACCCTCCAATCCTGTAATTTCCAATCTGTAATTTCAGAACAGACACTACCAATGGTAATTCTCTGGCTTTTTAACAGATGGGAAACTAACAGGCATTTAAGGGACAACTGCAGTGGTCTTAGATGCACTTGTGAAAATATAATGCAGACCTCTCTATATAGCAAACTGCAAACAGATGTTAATGCCAGAAAAATGATTACATGAAAGTCTAGCAGAAGAAAATGTCAGACAGTGAATGGAGGCAAATCTGGGTGATAACCAAAGTGGCTTTGATTTGTGTTAATTGTCTCAAAATGAAATAAAATTCATATGCATAAGCAATCAAATACCAAACTGTTTACATATGATTGAGAAAAAGAACATGGATAGATCTTCAAGATTGTGTGGAACATTCAGAGCCTTTAAATGTATTCAATGCAATTGTTCCAAAATCAGCCATTTCTGAAAGCACATTAAAACTCACCAAAGAAGAGAAAATGGAGAACAACATTTGTTTACTGTGACACTGTGGAAGGCTGGTTGAGATGAACCCTAACAACTCATATCGTTACATATTTTCATTGCCATAAGTAGTTTTCATTCCCTTGCTCCCTGCATGTGAAAAAAGCTCCTATAGTTTGCCAGTCACTGCAGTACAAAGTTGGTTTCTTTGCATTTTAGTTTCCTGCTCCCTATGAAGCTATTTAAATCCAGCAATCTTCTGAATATGTTAAGATTTAACCACCAAAATATTTTACTTACCACTCCTGGGAATATTTTTTGCATCCTGTCTGCTGCTGCAAGTGCCTTAGGTGTCCCACCACTGAGACAGTCTTCAAACTCATACAGAGTCTGTCGTACAGGGTTGGAATAGGAGATTTTTGCATTGTCCACAAATGTGATCTGCCTGACTCCCCATCCCTAAAGAAAAACAATGCAAGTAATTGGTAATGACTAATTTAACAGTATAAGCACTTCGTTCAAAGGATGTAACAAAAACCCTTTTTAGTCTATAGTGTTAAAAACATAAGTGGACTTTTGTTCACAATTCCAAATTCTAGGTTTGACTGCAGACTAAGAAAATCTTAATTTAAAATGATTTTCAGCATTTCTAAAGAGCCAGATCTTTCACTTTTATTAGTTTTAGAAGATAACTATAGTACTTTCCTTTTGATCACACTGAACTGTGTCTCATTGGCACAATTTCTTTATTTTCAGATATTTCAGTATGAATTTGATTTTGTAAAATCATTTATTTTATTCAGGACAACTTTTCACTTTGTACCTGGGCAATTTTTAATAAAGAACACACACATAAAATTGCAATATTTCTCTGATAAACATAAGACATATATATACATGTTGATTTCATTGTATTCTTCCATTCTTTAGCATAAGGATGAAAAAAGCAACCTTTATGAGACACAACAGGTTACCTTCAGGACTAACTCCAGTACTTACCATTAAGGTTCTGGCTACATTACAACCCAGTGTACCAGCTCCTAGCAGCAGACACTTAGCAGACACTACCTTTTCCAGGTCAAGAGTAGGCACCAACCGCCAGCACATCAATTTAAGATTAAGATCCACAGATGACTCAGCTAACCTATATAGTGAAATAAAACAAACGACATCATTCCTGAATACTCCGTAATGCAGAATTGGCTGTTTGTTCCAATTAGAGCGCTAGTTCTTTTTTTGGGGGGGAGAGGAAGGGGCTGGAGCCTTCCCATTCATTACCCCATATGCCCTCATGACATGTCCCAGCAGCAGCTATCACCTCTCTCTTTTTCTGTCCACTTGATCTCTCCTGCATTCAGCTTTTCTTCCCTTTTTAAACCTTGTCTTTTCTTTATCTCCATTTTTAATTTATTCTTTACTAACTTCGTTGTTGTTGTTGTTTCTTAGTTCCCTTCTCTCCAGCCCAGCAAACCAGAAGGCTACAATGTCTGTCTGTCTGAGGTTTTTTCATGGCTCCCATCAATGAAGTATCTGAATGCATCACAATCCTCAATGTATTTAGCTTACATTTATTCATAATCCTTATTGTATTTATCCTTTAAGTAGGGAAGTATTATTATTCCCATTTTACAGATGGGGAACTGAGACACACAGAGAATAAGTCACAAAAGAAATCTGTGCTACTGCAGGGAATTGAACCTGGATCTCTTGGGCACTAGGCTAGTATCCCAGGCACTGGACCACCCTTCTCCACAGGAAAAAGGATCTGGTCACCTTAGAAGGTTCTTTGGTACAGGATGCATGTACTCACAGGGCTGACACCAGAAGCATGGAGGCAAAATGGAAAAGCTTAGGCTAGCAGGCTATATGTGAGCTCTTCCTCCCACAGCAACCTGTGCCTAGATACTACAGAGCTGAATCGAGATATACAACGGAGCAAAAAATCTGTACTGCATATATATCTCTATCTCTGACTAAGTGGTCTCTAAAGGTACATGTCCAAGGTCAGGAAACATTGCACTAGCTAATAAAATAATTAAGCACATGTTCAGTATGAGCACCTCCAAGAATACGTAAAAAGAAAAGTAAAAATCACACAGACTACCTCTGCATGACACTCCCTGCTATGAACATGGCAACAGATTTGCCATGGTCAATAGATTTGCCATTAATCAGTCCATGCAACTTTGGCCCTTGTAGAGTATTTTTAAAGGTACTCTGCATACATTCTACTAAACATTTTGTTAATCATGTATATAGTAATAAATAAAAAGGTAAAGATGAAGTGTTATACCACAGCATTATTTACCTATGCAAATTCTAACATTCTATCCTATTACCATCTCATATAAAAAACAATAGGCCAAAAATACTAACCTAACAAACTTCTATAAAATTTTGTACTGTGGTTCTTACAAATAAATTAGTAAAGACCCTAAAACAAGAACAAGATGACAATCAGTAATTGTCCTATTTTTAAAAAAACTTATTCTGTAGACGTTTGAAAAAATTGACATAAAACATATACTTCATGCTAGGAAAAATCATATACTACAGAGGCCCATAAGTAATAATCCAAAAGAAGGCAGTCCATGAAAATGACATTCAGGTTCATAGAGTTTAAGCCCAGAAGGGACATTAGATCATCTAGTCTGACCTCCTGAATAGCACAGACAATTACATTTCACTCAAGTATTCCTATATTGAGCCTAGTGATGCTAGCTGGACTGAAGCATTTCAGTCCTCAGGAGATCAAACTACTGTGTGCCATAGGCAGAAAACAGAAAAGACCACAATACCACCAATCTCAAGGCCTCTGCAAAGGCAGGGAACTGATGAGGTGACATATGCTCAGATGATTCTAGCAAGAAATCCATGCCCCATGTTGCAGGAAAAGGGGTGTGTGTGTGTGTGTGTGTGTGTGTGTGTGTGTGTGTGTGTGTGTGTGTGTGTGTGTGTGTGTGTGTGTGTGTGTGTGTGTGTGTGTGTGTGTGTGTGTGTGTGTGTGTGTGTGTGTGTGTGTGTGTGTAAATGATTTAATTATTTTGGATTAAGTCTAAAGTCCATTGAAGTTAATGGAAGTCTTCACTGACTTCAGTGGGGTTTGGATCAGGCCCCTAAAGCTTGCTGGATAAGATGCTGATCCACATTTTATATTCCAAGATGAACAGCAACTGACCCAAGTTTGAAAATGAGAAGTGGTCTTTCACCTCAGATTCCATTCAAATGCCACAAGTAAATTATCCCACTCCCTCCCCTTCAACTTTGTTAAATTCTTCCTCTGCTGCTTCTCAGCCAGTAACCCTCACACTGCACAAGAACTATTACACATGCCTTCCCTCCGAGTGCAGTACTGGTTGCTTTGTAGAAAAAGTTTAAAGGATTGTGAAGCAGGAAACCAGTTTCATTTTCTGCCTATGCTGGATTTACTGGCTGGTCAATGCACCAGGCTTTTAAAGTTCTGATCAGAGCAGATCACAGCAGCTTGTCCATAAGGGAGATAAATGACACAGAACATATACAGGGGTCTTCTTTCTGACAGTGTCAGCCATCCTTACCCTCAGCATGGTCCCTCTTTCAGTATCACACAAGTCGTGGTATTGTTTTTAATCACCTTCTCTTTGCAGAGGGCTCCACTGCATCACATCCAGTCATAGTGTACAGCTATGTACCATATACTCATTTTTTGCCTCTTCCAGTTTCTCCTCAGGGAGGGAATGTGTGCATTTTTTCTACCTCTTCCACCATTCAGCTGAACACCTCAGAGTTAGAGGGAGTGGAGAACGATCCATAAAATTAAAGCTGTTCAATCCTGCAAGGTGCTAAACACCTTCAATTTCCACTGACTTCAGCAGGAGTTGAGGGCACTCAGTTTCCCACAGGAATACTCTGCACTCTGCACAATCAAAACCTAACTGCACAGTGATGGAAGTTACCACAGACATATTTTCTACAGCAGTTAACTTGTTCTTATACTTTAATGGCTAACAAGACATATTATGAGTCTCCAATGATAAGGTTCTACCAGAAAGGAAGGACAATAAGTAAACCACAGAATTCAATAATGCAAACATAGGTCTATTGCACAGAAACACAGATGCATAGAAACAAAGCTTGCATTCAACTAAATTTAAAAAAAATAACTAATCTGGACTTCCAAGTTAGTGCCCTATCCTAGAAGCACTTATTCCTAGGCACGGTGCTTTCTACTGTGAAAAGTTCCATTATCTTCAATGGGACCATTCACAGGAATATGCATTGCACCTGGTAATAATGGATGACAGGATTGGGCACTAACATTGTCACAACTATATTTTCTTTCCTGACAAAGCACATTTGAGATCCAGGTCGTCCTTGAACCTTACATTCTCTCTTCCCCCAAACCCTCAAAGCCTATATATTTCAAGCCTGATCAGATTTTAATATTTTTAAACACCACATACCTTTTAGGATCCATACATTCACTGAGATTCACCATTCTTGGACCCATGCCTCCTTTTTGGTTTTTCTCCCATCCAACAGCTTTTGGACAATCTACTTTCCAGAAAAACAAACCAAGAAGCAAACAAATCAACCAAAAGTCTTGATATTAAAAATGTGAATTTCACCTTGCCAAAAAAAATAAACTTTCCTAAAACTGTCAATTCATTAAGAATGTTAACTAACGGAACTCCTCACTGCAACAGAGATTCTATCATATGGCAAAAAACTGGTGGAAAGTTTCCCTTTGTTCATATTATGTGCACCATGCACTGCTTTTAGTTTCTTCTAGTGTTTTAAAGCATGTTGGCTGAAAAGTCTTAACTAACATGCTTTTAAACATAACTTGTTTTCCTAGTCTGGACTTAAAGTCTAAGGTATTGAACCTAAATACTCAGCTGCACCTAATTAGTTCCCAGCTGTGAGTGTCTCCCTGAGCTGTATCTGAAGTCTCACTGGGAATTAACCATCAAAATCCCAGGCCATTATCGAGACAGAGGGGTCTCCTCCTAAGGACACCACTGGGGTAGGGTACAGCAAAGCTTCAGATCCTCTCAAGGGAGTACCAAAAATCTTGTTCACCCAAACACACATGCCTATATCAGATTTTAAACTAAGTTTCCTGTATTTGAGCATTAAGTTTGGCATCTACAGATTCAACACTCAGTATTCATTCACCATATAACACCCAAAGTGCGCTAGGCACTTCAGAGACAGAGGCCTGGTCTACACTGATGTCTTAGGTCGATTTAAAGTCCCTTAATTCGAATTAATTACACCCGCGTCTACATTGCCACCACTGTTAATTCGAATTAAGGTGCCTGTAAAATCGACTTAATAAGACCACCTCTGCAAGTGGCGTAGTGCCTAATTCGAATTCGGTAAATCGAATTAGTGTCAGTGTAGACGCAATGTGACTTAATTCGAATTAATTGACCTCGGGAATGTATCCCATAATGCCCCATTTTGACTGCTCTGGGACAGTCGCGCTAGGCTGCTCTGTGGTCACACTAGCAGGAAAAGTCCCCTCCCCTCAAGCCCCGGGAAGATTCAAATTCTCATTTCCTGTGCTTGCTGCTAGCGTGGAGAGAGATTTGCCACAGTTCTCAGCATGGCTACTGTAAAGCCCAAACGCGGTCCAGCATGGAGTTGGCCAGAGGTCTTAGACCTCATTGGGCTGTGGGGTGAGGAGTCCATTCTGGCTCAGCTCAGAGCCAGCAAAAGGAATCTGGACATTTATGGGAAGATATCACAGGGCATACTGGAGAAGGGACACCAGAGGGACACTCAGCAGTGCTGAGTGAAAATCAAGGAGCTGCACCAGTCGTATCAGAAAGCCAGGGAAGCTAACAGCCACTCAGGCTCCTCTCCCAAAACATGCAGGTTCTATGATGAGGTGCATGCAATTCTAGGTGGCAATCTCACCACAGTGCCTCCACGCAGCATCGATACCTCCCCGCTAGTTCACAGTCCATGATCAATGATGAGGACTCCGTGGACAAAGAGGAGGAGGAAACTGTGGAGAGCAGGGTGCAGGAGAGCGGGATGTCCGTTCTCCCACAAATTCAGGACTTATTCCTGACCCCTGAGCAGTCCACCAGAACACAGGACAGCACAAATGATCCCGCGGAAGGCACATCTGGTGAGGGTTTTTTCTTGTTAGCATTTCTGACTTTGTACATTGGGTGTGGGGGGCACGAGGGGGATCTCAGGTGTTTCGTTGGCTGTACTGGGTGGTAACCCAGGGCTCAGTTTTTTTGTGTTGAGAAACGCTATGTTTATCATCAGTTGATATCACATGGAAAATTTAATTTGTGTAATCTTTTATCCCTCCCTCGCCTGGAAAAACTTTTCAGGGGAGGGCTGCCTTTTTCCTCCCTCCATGGCAGGATTCTTCTCTGCAATCAAGGTAGACAGCATCATGGCTTCCTGTGTTTTAAGCATGGTCTCCCCCCCTCACGCCGTGCACAGTTTCTCTCTGTAAGGATTTGAAATACAAGCAGAGATTTCACCCTTCCCCACCCCGCCATCCGCAGTTCCTCTCTGTAATGGTTTTAACTACAAGCATAGAGAGGAAATCATTTGCTACATTGTTTCATGGTCTTATTATCAAAATTGTTACATTTGTATCACTTTCTTCACTATGTTAACTGTGGCTCCCTTGTTATTTTTCTTTCAATCTGTAGACCAGCGGTTCTCAACCGTACCACTGGTGGTACTTCGAAGAAGGCTAGGTGGTACGCGAGCTGTACCGCGCCGCCGAAAGTTCCCCCCCACTGCCGTATGTACACCCCGCCCCCCTGGCGAAACCCTGCCGCCGAAAAGGGGCAAACGGTGGCAGGGTTTCGGTGGAGGGCATTGTTCCCCCCCATGTAACCCCGCCGCCGCAAGTCGTCCCCCCCTTTTTTTTCCCCAAGTGGTACTCGGGTCAGGTACAGTCCGGTCAAGTGGTACTTGACCTGACTTTACCTGACCTGAGTGGTACTTGGGAAAAAAAAGGTTGAGAACCACTGCTGTAGACATCTCGGCAGTGAACCGATCCTTAAGAAATGCTGCGGACAGACTCAGATTCGAAAAAGGAAAAAAAAAAAAACAGAGATGACATGTTTTCTGAGCTCATGAACGCCTCATCAGCCGCAGAGACAGAGCAAGGAGCGTGGAGGCTGACCTTGTCCCAGAGCATGGACAGGGTCATGGACACTCACAGACAAATGCAGGAGATTGATCACAGCACCACGCAGGAGATGCTGCGACTCCTGCGGGACCAGTCAGACATGCTTCGGCATCTTGTGGACCTTCAGGAGGAGCGGAGGCAGGACAGAGTCCCACTGCAGCCCCTCCATAATGATCCTCAACTGAGGGCTATGCCGCCCTCCACTTCCCACACACCCACGAGGTCTCGGAGGAGATTGTCCAGGATGCAGAAAGTGCTCTCCTCCACCCCAACAAGCTACCACCCTACCCCTGGAGACAGTGAATGAACCCTCACCCGCCCCCTTTCCCCCCCATGACTTGAATGTTAAAAAATAAAGTTTTGCATCATTCCAAAACGTTTCTTTATTAAATTATATCTTATTCAGGAGGGATTTGTCGGGCACAGATATCGAAGGGGGATTGTGGAGGTGGGAGGGGGGTCATCAAAGGCCAACAACATACATGAACAGAAATCACTCCTGCATTTCACTGCAGAACCTCGTTTTCAAAGCTTCCCTAATGCAAAGCAGTCCGCGGTTAGCTCTGAGCGTAGTGCTGGCAGCTGGCTGCTCACAATTGGCGGCCAGTCTTTCTGCCTCCACATCCCAATCCTGGGGGAATCTTTCCCCCTTTGCTTCACACACATTATGAAGAACACAGCAAGCATATATCACAGAAGGGAGGTACTTCTCACTCATGTCCAGCCTAGTGAGGAGACTCCTCCATCTACCCTTTCAACGCCCAAAGGCACATTCTACAACCATTCTGCAACTGTTTAAACCTCTTATTAAAACACTCCTTGTCACTGTCAAGGTGACTGTCAATTAGCCAAGTGAGCAAGGGGTGGGATCTCCCAGGATCACTATGGGCATTTCCACCCCCGATGTCAATTTTTGGTCATGGAAAAAAGTGCCCGCCTGCATCTTATTGAACAGCCCCAAGTTACGAAATATACGAGCGTCATGAATCTTCCCAGACCACCCCACATTGATGTCTGTGAAATGACCTTTGTGATCCACAAGCCACTGCAGGACCATGGAAAAGTACCCGTTGCGGTTTATGTACTTGGTCGCCAGGTGTGCAGGCGCTAAGATGGGGATGTGCGTCCCATCAATGGCCTCCCCGCAGTTTGGAAAGCCCATTGTGGCAAACCCGTCCACTATGTCCTGCACATTTCCCACAGTCACTATCCTTCTTAGCAGAAGTCTATTTATGGCACTGCACACTTGATTCACGGCTATGCCCACTGTAGATTTACCGACTCCAAATAGATTCCCAACCAAGCAGTAACAGTCAGGGGTTGCCAGCTTCCAGAAAGCGATGGCGACTCTCTTCTGCACCGTCATGGCTTGTCTCAAGCGAGTGTTCACGCGCTTCAGGGACGGTGACAGCTCAAAGCACAGTTCGAGGAAAGTTTTCTTTCACATACGAAAGTTTTGCAGCCACTGATGATCATCCGCAGCTGCATAATGATGCGGTCCCACCAGTCTGTTCGTTTCCCTGTACCAGAACCTGCGCTCCACAGACTGCAGATGACACATTACAGCCTGCAGCAATCTGGAATTGTTTTGCTCGATGGCCCATAGCAGGGCAGCCACGGTGGCAAAGGTGTAGTACCTGCTTCACCTTCTTGATCTATTTCTAAAGTACTCCATGATAAGCCGCGATGTATTTGTCACGATCAGAATTATAGTGCAGAGTTCAGCTGCCTCCATGTCTCTGCTGCAATGGCGATCGCTGGGCTTAAAAAAACCGGCGCAAAAATCCTTTTTCTGTTTGTTTGGGGACGGGGGGAAGCAGCACTGCATCCTGAGACGATGACACTCGTCCCAACAGCCACTGTGGCTAGTTGCACTGTGGGATAGCTACCCACATTACACTGCTTTCTAATTCGAATTAAGGCTGGCCAGTGTGAACGCAAGAGACCAGCACGAACAGCGTAGTGAGTACACTCTGCTGTGATTTCTATAAATCGGCTGCTGAAAGTCAAATTAAACTCATTAGAATTAGCGCTGCAGTGTAAACATAGCCTGAAAAGACAGGGGAAGGAGTGACAGAAGGAGGAGAAAAGTTACAAGAATAAGGTCATGTCTACACAAGCACTTACGTTGGCAAAATTGTTGTTGCTCAGGGGTGTGAAAAAACATAGCCGAGCGACATAAGTTTTGCTGGTATAAGCGCTCGTGTGCACAGTGCTATGTCAGCAGGATATGCTTTCCTGCTGACATAGCTACCACCACTCATTGATCTGGTTTAATTATGTCGAGGGAAGAGCTCTCTCCTGTCGGCATAATGCGGCTACATGAGCACTCTTACAGCAGCACAGCTGTATCAGTACATCTGTGCCACTGTAAGCTTGTAAGTGTAGACATGGCCTAAGAGTCTGTGGTTGCTTTGATTAGCAATATTTAATATTATAGATGGAGACTTAACAAGCTTACATATTCACTTATAAAATTTTAGTATCTACACAGATCTTTCCCAGGTATTTCTTAAGCTTATTATAAGCAATAAAGAACAGTGTGATTCTCATAGCCAGAAGAGAGGCATATGAGTCAGAACACCTGTGTTCTATTCCCAATTCTGACATGGACTAGCTAAGGTCCTGGTTCTGCAAACAGTTACACTCATGTTTAAAGTGGTGCATATGCATGACTGTCTGCAGGACTGGGGGCTAAATGACCTTGGGCAAGTCATTCTCTCTCCCTATGCCACAGTGTCCCCATCTGCAAATGAGTATAACACCACCTGCTGACCTTGTATTGATGGTGACTTATATTTAACTATTATTTATGAAATACTCTGAGACCCTCACATGAAAGGACATATACAAGCTTTGTTCTATTCTGATGAAATATTACCAATAGCAACCAAATCCTGGGTTTTATGCTACAGAGATTTCCTGAATTGAAAATGCATTGCTCTATTTTCCTTCAGGTCTTACTACTACAATGAGATATAGATGCAAAAAAAACAAAAAACCCCAGACTTCAAATATAACAAAATTGTGACTTTTATGGTTTTATAAATCCATTCTCTACTCTCATAAGTACCTTGTGGCACACACTTAATAGGATTGTGTGTA
This sequence comes from Emydura macquarii macquarii, assembly GCF_026122565.2. Classification (NCBI taxonomy): domain Eukaryota; kingdom Metazoa; phylum Chordata; order Testudines; family Chelidae; genus Emydura; species Emydura macquarii. The sequence continues at coordinate 180,094 of NW_027131105.1, read as the reverse complement.
TTTTGATAGTCTAGTGATTAGACACACTTTTAATAAGAAATGACAACATACATTAATAATGTATGCACTGTGACAGAAATTACCAGTTGCTGCATTATGCTTGTAATTAAAATGAGAGCATAAAGGCTCAGTGATTAGTCCAAAGAACCTTCCTCTCAAAATAAATTATCCTCTTTCCTTCTAGAAGACAAAACTGTTTTCTTTACAAAGACATTTGCATAATTTAAGATGAACTATATTTAAGGTAGCTATTATCATCAGTCATAAGTTAGCAGCATTAATCTTCCTTCCATCTTCACACTGATCACAAAGAAGAAAAGTCAAGTAACGTTAGTTGCTGTTTTCCAAAAGCCATCCTTTGAGAATGGATTACCTGGGCTCTGTGCCATCTGTGGAAGCTTTATTTCAAAGATGATGCTGTGTGTTATATCTCTCACCCCTTGCATGGTCCTGTCTCTGAAGCAGAGCACTTCAACTGAATGGAGATGGTGACCCCTGACATTAATAAAAAAGCAAGCAAGATAGTTATAAAAGATCTGGAACTCCTCCAGCAGAAAAGAAAGGGTGCTGAAGCAGGAACTTCACTTTAGTAATCTTTAATCCTTTGAAGACTCAGACTATGACAAACCTTCCATTGGTTTTGGATTCATATATGATAATGTGCCTATATTTTTATCTGAACAAATATGAAGAAACCCTACATGAGTAATGAACACCTAAAGCAGTCCACAGCTATGTGGAAATTGTGGTGCAGAGCCACTGAAATTGCACTCTGGACTTCCCCAGTGTTAACAACCCATCTACACAGTGTTACTAGGAATTAGAAGCACCATATGTTCTGAAGCATAATGACCAGGGAAGCTCCAGAGCACAATTTAATAAAGCTGCAATGGAAGAGCAGCAGGAGGTGCCGTTCTACCTCCTCCATGGTTTGGCACGCTCCTCATGATTCTTGATCGATTTTTTTCATCTCCTCCCCCTTCACCAACTTAGCTTCTCACCCATTATTAATATTCACTCACTGCTGAGCATAAAAGTAAAAGAATTAGGTGTTTGGCAAATAACGGAATTTGGAATTCTCATATCCCCCCAGGACACACAAATAAGTTATATGGACATACCTTCCTATGCTATCATTCAACTAACAGTCTGGAAAATGCCACTGTTAGCATGGCTAAATGAAGGTTTATTTTCTCATTACACATTACTAGAAGGTAAAAAATGTAAAACTGCAACTTAAGTTAATTAATTGAACAACCCCATGTTAGATGGATGGTATTTTATAATGCAAAAGACAACAGTGTAAAATTAAACAAAAACAAATGTTTAAGATTCTTCTTCATTGCCTGGTTCGATGTGTGTTTTTCAGACTTGAGCTCAAGTACCTCTGGTCAGTTGACAGTTTTATTTCTGGAGCAAGAGAGCTTTCCAGTGGCACTTGAACATATTAGCATCCTCAATTAGTCTGTGCTACACAACAAATAAATCCAGAGACTAGGCTGGCTTTCAGGTTTTGCTTCTATTTACTCATGCAGAAGTCTACTATATGATGAAGTAGCAATAGCTGCTCCTTAGTTTAAGTTAAAGCTAGGTTCCCTTTATAAATCCAGTTGTTAAGCATTCTCTGCTCAAAATTCCCCCCAAAACACTTGGACCTTTATCAAACTTTTCAGAAATAAATCTCTGCTGTGGAATATGATGCAGCAGGTGAAATTTTAGAAAGATTTCAGGGGGAATTTGGGATGGAGAGAATTTAAAAATAGGGCTCAAAGTTTGGAAACTAACAATTAAGAATGTTGGGGGAGGAGTCAAAGAGTGAAGAATTATATGGCAGTAGCAACAGGCTGGGTCCCTTTGCCTTTGCCCATTAAAAATTGCAAAAATATCCAGAAAAATCAAAAACAACAAATTGCTAAGGTATTATGTAATCCCATTTTCTATTCAATGGAACCATTTCCAATAAACTCCTATTAATTTGTCATTTTCACCTTTGAATATTTTTTGCATATTTCTGGGGCAAAAAGTTTTAAATTAAAGTTAGAGTTCAGGGTATATTGTATAAACCAGATGGGCCAAAAAAAAAGGGGGGGGGGAGGGGGGGGCTTATCTAACAAGTCATCCCAGCAAAAAGAGAGAAAAATCAATACCATCTGTGTGCTGCCAGGACCAGTAAATTCCTCAGCGGCCATCCTGGATAATGGGTAAAATTGCAGGGATCATAAACTCCAACTGTCACCTGCAAACAAAATAGCCCCATTGAAAGCTCTATGCATAACAGCATGAGATTCACAGTAAAAGCTGTCAGTACATCTTTTTATAACAGTAAGAAATCACATATTGCATTTAAAAAATAATTAACTACTAAACCATGACACATTGTATGCCATATCACACAGTTTAATGTTTCCCACAGCTCCCAGTTTTGTTCATTTTGGCCACCTAACATTCACTTTTACTTCACTGCACCATATGCATTTCCTCAATTACTTAAACCCAAAAAGCAGTTTTACAAAACCCAGAGATGCCAAACAAGTGGTCAGATTATTGTCTTGATTCTTAAGCAAACCTTCCCATTGATGGATGGTGGATGATCATGGTATAAAAGGAGAAAGGGCAATAAATGCTGGGTCAGCCAATGTAAAGATAAAGTAACTGGCAAGGGCAATCCTTTATAAAAGGATTTAAGCACAGAACTAAGGTATTGTCCTCCAACCTGAACACTAAGGAAGGACTTTATTCTGGATGATACAGGCTTCTCATATATAGAGAAAGATCCCATCTGATAAGGTATGTTATCTATGATCTAATATTCTATCAAATCACACTTACAGTACCACTTTTTAAATTTAGTCTTTAGTTAAAGTTTCCTTACTTCAAAATAATCTCTACATAACCACAATACAATATTTTCTTATTTCAGAAAAAGAATGGAAAAAGCAGAGGAAATCATAGCTCAAATGTTATAAAACAAAGTTGAACTATTTCAATGACTATTTTAATTTCTCTCATTTCTGTGATATGAATTGCTTTACAGACTTCTGTTCTGCACAATTAGCTCTACCTCAGCCTCTGTTATGGAAGCTTTGCTTCTCAGTAAATTTTTAGTGCTATAAAGCAAAAAACTATTCAAGGCTCTGAGTTAAGGTTAGTCAAAATAAAGACGGCTCTGAAAAATTTCAGAAGGATATAACAAAGCTAAGCATCTGAACAACATGATGGTAAATGGAATAGATAAGTACAATGTAATGTAAAACTAGCTTGGTCAACCCTTGATGTAATCTGCTTTATGAGTTACTAGGATGGAAAGTCTCTTGCGGCTCCAAAGAACATGCTTTCTTCACATTCAAAAGGATACATGCAGACAATGATTTCCCCATAACATAAAAAAATCATTCCAACCTCATTTAGCCCACATTCAGCCTGCACCACATGTACAGAACCATGAAGGACTTAACTTTACACTGTTCAAATATAGATTTTTTTTTTCAGCAGAGTTAAAAAAGGAGCCTGTTTTTCTGGTGTTATTGCTGGTACTTTGGAAGATACAGGCTGAATATATTCATATCAACATTTCTTTATGAATTTATATGGGAGACTATATTTTTTCTTTTGTAGATAGACGATCACTCTGGCATAACATTTCCACGTGTACGTAATGATAGTGCAGCAACTATAGAAATAAATTGTTGCATACTCCTGTGAAGATACAGGCTCCCCTACATGCAGCATACAAGCAAATAATAAATAATAATATAGGTGAGCTTTGCTCTTACATAAAGCTGTATTAATTAATCCTCATAACAGCCCTGTAAAGTAGGTAAATTTTATTCTCTCTCTTTTATAGATGGGGTAACAAGTATAGAGAGCTCACTGACCAAATTTTCAAACCCTCTACTAATTTGGGATGCCTGGACTTTTTGGATACCCAGGTTGAAACTAAAAGTAGGCATCCAGAAGTCCAGGTGTAATCAACAGGAGCTGCTGGTGTTCAGAAACTTGACCTACTCTACACAACAGCCAACCATTTTGTCTCAGTATAGTATTCTTCCCAGAGCTCAGTTTGTAAATTCAGCACAAATATTTCTGGCATACATGCAGCATTCTCCATACCTTTTCTTGATCTTGGAAAAAATCATTCCAGTTTTTAAGCAGTGACACCAAAACAGAATGGTCATTATACTTGATTAAAAAATAAGGCAAGGCTGTAACTCCTTCCATCTGGCAAAGTTCATCATACGCTTTCTGGAGCATTTGAATCTGAAAACAAAAAGATATCATAACTGATGGTTGGAACTATCCTAATTCAACAAAGCTTGTGATTCTAAAAATATTTTCCTAATTGAATATTTAATACTTTTTTCTTTTAACTTGCTGAATACAAGTGTATCTACTCTAATAAATTTAACCACGTATTCAGTAGTTTTAAAAAATCTTTATAACCAAGCATGTGAGCTAAAATGCTAAAGTTAAAACCATATAATCCTCAATGCACAACGGGCAGAGAAGAAGCACTGCTGCCACTGCTGAAAACTGATTTATGGAAAAAAGAGAAAACAAAATGAAAGCATTCTTAGGGCCAAAACAGCGTGCAAATATGAAAGTCCCTTAAATAAACTCACTCCACTGCTGAGAGCTCTGATCTGCTGTTAAGGTACAAAAATATTTAACACAGGATTAGATGCTCATAAACACTGATCATGAAGCTGCATAATGATCAGTATCATTCATTCTATCTACTTTGGTACATCTGTTTTCAGTGATCAGCTGCAATTGCTTCTTTGGATCCTGACATCTACAGTTTAACTTTACCATTAAATACCATCCAACATATAACTATGATTTTTCAGAGAAACAGTCATTAGTCCTCCATTCTGTTTAAAAAGAAAGTATGAATAACCACAAAAACTCTCTTTCTTTTCTACTTTCAAAATACTCAATTGTTATTAATTAGAAAGACGAGGTAAGGGAGGTAATATCCTTTATTGGACCAACTGCTGTTGATGAGAGATAAGCTATAGCTCAGAAACTTGTCTCTCTCACCAATAGCAGCTGGTCCAATAAAAGATACTACCTTGCCCACCTTGTCTCTCTACTAACCTGCGACCAACACGACTACAACACTGCATACAACAATTTTTATTATTATCCAAATTGCTGCAGAAAAGGTAATAGATTCTTCTAATACTCTTTAGTAACCACCTAGAACATTCCTATAAGAATACATCTGAATAATTTCTAGGGGTATGTTTTAATCGTATTCCACTGTTAGATGATAAACTACACTGTGCAGTACTGTTTGCACTGTTCTACCTAATGGCTCTCCCACATCCCTCGCCATGGGGCTCTGCTTCTCAGTGATCTCTTGTGGCATTAAAAGCACTTCCGAGTTCAACACTAGTTTACTCTAGTTAAAGGGCACAACTGGAATAACTCTACAATTTCTTTTTAAGTTTGCAGCACAGTCACAAACAGACTCATATTCTCCCCTTAGGAATTCCTACTTCTCTTCCATCTCACAACCTAGTTCCCAGTCAGGTGCATTAATATTTTTAGAGTATTTCTACAAATAATCCAAACATATCTTTTAAGCTAACATTTTCCTAAAATAGAAGAATGATAATGGATAAATCTTGATTTATTTTCACTGAGAATGCTTTATACCATCCATCACCGTATTTTCAGTCAAAAGAAAAAGTTAAAAGGTGCAATCTCACCTTGAGCCATCAATGAAAAAGGCTCCACAATAGTCTACACACTGAGATGAAACAGTACCATTTAAAAATACATATTCAATTTAGCAAATTCAGGTAAGACCCTTCTTAGTATGAAGGGTTTATGGTATCCTCAATATGTTTGTATAATGTCAATCTTCATTAGTGACTCACATCTCTCACTATAAGATACTTCAACTACAGTAATTTCAGTGAGTATAATAAAATAATGTTATTAAATAATTTGATAGATGTGAACTTTCAGTTTCTCTCCAAGGAGAAGCCTGAAGCTATTGCCAAACAATCACCCTATTTTCTAAACTGTTTTTCTGAGAACATTCTTCGGCAGGTTTACACTTTCTGATCCAGACCAACAGCTTTTTCTATGTTACTTCCTTCTTTTCTCAAGTCTGACCCTAGTTCATCAGTCAAATGTTTCTTTTTATGACAGAACCTTGCTTTCACATATCAGTCTCATTTTCTGTCAGAAAAATCATCATCCACCATGCCCTCAACCTCTGTCTTTTTCCAGGCCAGCCATGCTGTTCTCTAGATCCAAAAGTTATTAATATATATTATTATTTGTACTGCAGGAGTACACAGAGATGCCAGCCAAGATTGGTGCCCCATTGTGCTAGGTACTGCACAAACAGAATAAACATTCTCTGCCCTGAAGAGTTAATATTTTCAATAAATAAGACATACCAAGGGTGGCAGATCAGAATAGATTTCTCTCAAGACTGATCAAGCCCTCCCCAGGCTCACCATTCCTATCAGGCTAATGACTAGAGCTAGTTGGGAATTTTTTGATGAAACATTTTTTCATTGGAAAATGCCCATCTGCAGAAACCCAAACCATTGTGGGAAAATGTTAGTTTAAATGAACTTGCTATTTTTTAAAAAAAAAATTGAAAAGTTTTTAAATTGTCCTGTTGAAATTTTCAGAACCGCTTTTTGGTTCTGAACAGCTTCTTGTTTACAATTTTATGTTAATTTATAGTTTAAAAAAAAAAAAAAAAAAAAGGGCGCAAAAAATTAAAAATGGTCAAAATTGAAATTAAGTATTTCAAAATCAACCTGTTTTAACTGACCTGATCTGAATTTTTTTCAAAGGTTTTACTTTGTGAAAATTTTGACTTTTTTTCCCCTGATAGGGGGCGGGAAGCTTTTTCAGAATCTCAAAAATTCTCAAAGGATGGAAAAACTATTCCCCGATCAGCTCTACTAACAACCCCACTCCCAAACCACACTGCCTCTGAAATGCTTAACAAAGCTTTTATATATTCAATATTCTGTCCAAAGATACTAGCATGAATCCAGTCACCTCCTTCAAGATTTATACTCCACCTCTTCAGCTAACTGGATTGTTCCAAGAGGCAATAAAATATGAAAAAGAGAATTGTATAAAGTAAAGAAATAAAAGCATAAAAGTAATAACTTAGGAATAAACCAGCTACCAGCTAGTTAAAACTCAGCAAATTCAAGGACAAAATTGAATATTGAATATATAGTTTTAAAGGCAACAAGAAAGAATGATCCAAACTGAAGATTTGACAGTTAGTATTAGTGTACCTGACTTGCAGAGAACCTTTCACCTAGGCAGACTGCCTGCTGAACAATAGTTATGCCATTGGGGAAGCAGAGAGCAGGGTAGCAAAACCAGTAATAGAAGCGATACTTTTTTAAATCCTAGGGGAAAAAAATATATACGCACATGTTAGAAGACAAGTAATCACTATCCCAACTAGCTACTTAAAAACTGAGTGATTATAGCACTCCCAATTACAGCTATGCCCATGACCCTGCAAACACTTATGCAGGTGTTTAACTTTGCTCATGTGAACAGTCCCATGTGAGTAAAGTTAAGAATGTGTATAAGTAGTTTGCAAACCAGGGGGCTATAAGAGCTGTGTCAAGGAATCACATAATAGGAAACTGAGTTAATTCCATTTTTTAGTTTTTTAAATTATATTATTTAATTTTTTGGTGAATACAACAATGCATTTCTTCCAATAATACTTAGCATGTATAGAACACCTTTCATCTGACCATCTCACACTGCTTTACAAATATTCACCCTGCTTCATGACACTCCTGTTTTACAGAGCGCTAAGCTCATTTTACAATAGGTAAAAGTTACGCACTAAGGGATTGAATGAGGTGCCCCAATTCAGACAGGAAACCTGTGGCAGGGCAGGGAACAGAACCCAGGAGTGTTGCCTCCTAGTTCCCATCACTCACTATTGCTTTACAGGTTCCCAATCTGTGTTCCATGGACTGCTGCAAGTTTGTAAAGGAGCTGCTGGTGGTGCATGATAGATGGTTGGTCATCTGGTACTGGTTCTCCTTCTTTCTAGCTGCTAAATTGCATTAAAATACTGCTAGACATACAAGAAATAATGTCCTAATACTACTTTTCCATGTAAACAATTGATGTAATTGCCAGATGTATGTTGTGTAAGGATTTCCATACAATCATGAATGGAAGGTGAGGTTGTGTCCAAGAGACACACTATAAAATATCTGAGAATCCCTGCACTAGACAGAATTTGCTCCACTTCTACTGTTAAGCTGACTTATTTTGGCAGCACTATAATGCAGTTAAACTATAAAGCTACAGAAATCAGGTTTTTTTATTCTTACTGGATATCAACCATCTTTCATGGCGATGTGCTCATCTATTGTTTCTACTTTTGAACAAAGTTAGAATTTTAAATATGGCACATTATCATATATGTGGTTAGTTTATTTTTGTTACTTAAATAGACCAGATGGATGAAGACTGAATGTATACTGCTTTTAAAATGGTCACCACAAAATGTGTGATCAATGTGGAGTACAGCCCAGTTAGAAATCACCCTAGATTTCTCTTAACTTTTATCCCTCTTCTTCTTCCTTGTGTTAATCCCATCAACTGAAGTACGCTCAACAAGCCCTTTCCCACCAAAGTGCTCTGTTCAATGCCATATCCTCTATCACACCTCATGCTAACATGTCTTCCTTCATGACATCCCACCACTTCTTCTTCAGTAGACTTATCTGTCTTTTTCCTTCCATCTTGACCTGTTGGTCTCTCTTACCGACACAGTTGTCAGGATTGCGCTTTACATGACCAAAATGTCTGAGTCTGCATGCTCTCTTTTTTATCCCTATGGCTTTCAAAAAATGACAGCTCTGTACAAATGGTTGTCATGAATAAACATGGCGAACTTTTCATTACTTAAATATTCCCATTTAGCAGAGACTGGCATTAAGTGAAAGCAAAAGCACAGTTTATGAGATCATTATCTCTGCACAGTTTTAATTTGACCCAATCTTTAAAAGTTTAAATAATTCATGCTCTAGGATTTCATTAAAAAGGTCATGGTTTTCTATAATCTTTGCAGTGGCATCTGCCGTAAATTAAGAGATTGTTATTATATATTGATAAAGAAAGATATATCTACCCCCCCCCCCCACACACACACACAAACATACTTCAGCTTTTATATTGGGAATTTGTAAATCTTTTAATCAGAAAGAGCAGTTTAATACATTAACTTCTTATAAAATTAATTGATACCAATATTTTAAATATTTTTTCATATGAGGAAAGATTCCAACAATTTATTTTTTGAGCTATGCCAAATATATGAAAGACAGAAATATCAGACTTAAAAATTAAACATTACAACCCTCCTATTTTTAAACTATAGTGAAGAAAGTTCCTTGAAGTCCAATAAAACACAAGCAACCAGACATTTTAAAATGTATGTGCGTGTAATCTGAGAAGTAATACACAACAAATTTGTAATAGTTATAAAATAAAGGAAACTATGGCCCTAATCTTGCAAAAACATGCACACAAGCTAACTTCAGCAGGACTATATCTGTCCTTTAAATTCAGTGCATGCGTATGTTTTCAGGAGTGCTGTATTTGCACATGCTTAATTACGTGAGAGATGGCAGATAGAACCATGGAGAAAGTGCAGCAAGCAGTAAATTAACATACGGTGCTAACTGTTAAAAATACTAGGTTGAGATTTTCACAGCAGACTAGAGGATTTAGCCACACAGCTCCTATTAATCTCAATGGGAGTTGCAGGGCTAATACTTACTTGGCTTTGAAAACATCAACCTCTATTTATAATTACAACCCTGTTGCTCATTCTCCTCTGCCCCAGAAGACAAACAATTGTATCCAACTTAGTGGAGAAGGCTTAGTTTAGTGATCTAAACATCACAACACTTAGGATATTTGCAATGAAACATTCAAATTCCATCAGATCAATTCACCCTTCAAAGGTAGGTAAATGGAATACCATGCAACTTATTTTGTGTAAACCCTGGTCCAGTCTGCAAAAAGGTTCTGTCTGCTTTGCACGGACAATAAGAATCCTTTCCCATTTATTGTTTTAGGTATAGTTTTGGCCTGCTGCTCTGAATCAACATTTTCAATTATTATACCGTGTACTGTGAATAAGCAGACTAATGCTTTTAACCCCAGTGGTGGCTACATTTCAGTGCTGCATTGTGGGTCACAAAAGTGACACCATAGTCAAGGTTGTGCCTGAATTTTCATTTTGGCAGCAGTGACAAATTTATTTTAAAACTGTGTGTTTTGAATTGTCGGACTAATTTGAAATGTTTAGAATAGCTGATAAATTAATGTTTTGGGGCACTCTGAAGGACAGGAGTAGGAAGAGAGAAGGGAAAAAATCATCGTGAGTTTAGTTAAAACTATTCCAAAAAATGCCTTGTGATGATAAAAAAAATCTGGACTGTCCTACCTTTTCTTTAGATCCCTTTAAAAAAATAAAATCAAGCAGTCTAAGGTTTAGTGTGTGTAATTCTTCAGTATTTGTTGTCTGGGCCAATGTTTGTTAAAATATTTAACTTGTTGGACCTGAGCAATGTTAAGCAAAAGACCTTTCTAACCGAATGGATTGTGTGACAGTCAGAGCTGTCAATCTGTTGATGCAAGTGAGTAGGAGATGGCCATTAAGGTTTTGCAAGACAAGTTGGGTGAAGTTAGGGTAGGTTTTATTTTTCATTATTTGCTAGAGTGATGTTATGTATTTTTGCCGTACTGTCAGTTTGTGGTGTTCTGATGCAAACTTCACTGTTACTAAGCCCTGGTCTACCCTTACACTTACTCTGCGTAGCTTGCGTAACTCCCGTCGACTGCTGTGCTTCCCTTCTGCACGGCGTCTTCACTGCACTGCGCTACGTCACTTGAGGAGGTGGTTTACCAGTGTCGACTTCCTGATCGATCGAGCAGGTCTACACTGACTGCTCAATCGATCCAGAAAGATCGATCTGACGGTGGCAAAGTCGCTGCCATCAGCGACACACCAAGTTTGTGTTTGTATGCGGGTTGTGAATCGCTTTGGGATCCTTCGGTTGAAAGGCAAAATAAGAATATAAACTGTTATGCACTATTCAGCTGAATGAGCTACATTGTGATAAGAGTGTTTGTACCCCTGTGATGAAAGAGAAATGAAGGATATACTTTTAGCGCTTAAATTCTCACCTTCCCATTACTCCAGCAAACTTACTGCTCAGTGAATAAGTGAATCAAGCCTGTAGGTTATTTCATCAGTCTTGACTTTTATTGTCCTCACTGGACTAAGAAGTTTAATTGCCTTTATTTATTTTTATATATGGAATCAAAAACTTCTTTATAATTGTAGAGAAGCACATGATTTCTGAAACACAGTCTGGTAACTACAGTAATCATATTACTATTTTGCACTGACATGGTTATTATTTTTGTTTCACTATTCAGAGTATGGAATAAACTGCATTTACTTACTGCGAAAGTCAGCAGTAGGAATTTGTTCAAGAGCATGGGGTTTTCAAGTGCAGCCCCCGATTTTATTGCCTCCCATATCTGTCAGTGGACAAAAATTGCAAAAAAGCATAAAGAGAAGTTCATTCATCTTTCTGTCTTCCTTATATATTAAAAGATCAAAGCTAATCATAGAAATGTAGGGCTAGAATGGACCTCAAGAGGTCATCTACTCCATCCCCAAGGCAAGGCAGGCTTATGTAATATTCTCAGTAATTTAGGTGTGACTTTGCCCTACCTGATTCAGCCCATGTGCTAATAAATACTCACCCCATAAGCAGGCATTTAACCAAGGCTCTGGTTTGTGCCAGGATCTTGGGTATTACAAATGACAGTTCTACTATTAGAGGCTTGGAGTTTCACTGCCATTCTGCCAGGCAAGGTTCAGGAGCGCAAAGCTCATCCAGAAGTAGGTCTCCCATTTGACAAATACAGCCTATACCCACAGACATTTAGGCTTAAATTTTGAAGATTTTACATAGTTACACATAAAAATGATAACAACGAACAAGTTTTTTCCTATGACAGCCCCTCTGATGGGTGAACAATCACCACCTCCACAGCAAAGGACTGTTTGCTCTCCTAGATCTCTCATCCTTGAGGTATATAGGGACTGAAACTGACAAAAATCCCGTTGTTTGGATCACAAGTAAACGAAAAAGTTTAGAAGTGCAGACAGATGCATGCTGTGCACAGTTAGAAACAAACCCAAATGTGGCCTATTAGTTCATGTTAGCATTCATTTATTGTATGTTGTGTGATGTTATGATTAACTCATATAGGTATCATATATAATCCCTAAATAGATTTAAATTGTAGGTTCATAGAAGTACAAGACTGTTAAGTATTTAGAAGTGATAAGTATGCATTAAGTATCTAAGTAAAGCAGGCTGAAACGCAAGGTCTACAGGCTGGGGGCTGTAAGATGTCAGCTTAGCCATACTAGGCGATAGGCTTAAGAAATGCTTGACATAAGTAAGTGAAACCAAAGAATGACCCTATGCCACAAAATCATGAGAAAGATGTGCCAACAGATGATGTTGCAAAAAATTGACTGCAACGTACTGTTCGAAATCATGAGACACCATGTTGGAAAATTTTTCCAACACGTCCTGACCACAGAGTACATTTTGTGCATAGATGCTAATGAGAATAAAAGAAACTACAAACAACCTATGAAAAACAGGGCACCCCAATATTCTTGGGAGGCACAATACTGATACGCGAAAAGAGAGTGACACCTTCATGCACATTAGGTGTAGTCAGAATTAAGTGATAAGAGGGCACCCTCACTGAGTAAAACGAGTTACCATCGGGAAAACTCCAGCAGGAGCCATTCCTCTACTGATGATCAATTGGTGAGGAATCCATCAGACACTAGGAATATCTTTGAGGATGAGTATGACTATATTTGTGCCTGGGTGCTTGTAAGATTTATATATGCTTGGATAACCATAACTTTGCTTGTGACTTTAATAAAACTTGTAAGACTGACTAGCCATTCTACTTGTGAATGTGTGTTACTTCCTTGGTCTTTGTGTGTTCCTAGAGGCTCTAAATCTGAAACAAGTAACAGAGGTGACTTTCACTCTGTGGAGCTTGAAACTGTAGGGACCAGAGGCAAATCCATGGTGGTGTAATACAACATTACTAAATTCACTTTAAATAAAACAAAAGGCTACACAAGTCTGCTGAATATGTTGTTTGTGGGACAAAGAGCTGGGATTTTAAACAGTGCTGCAGCCTTGTCTGGAGGCCTGACAAGATTTTAACTATCAAGGGGTCACTAAGAAAAACCTATCATGGCTTTCTGTATTAGCATACTTTGAACCTCCAGCTATCTGTCAAGATATAGCCATAGCACGAGAACTCAAACTCGCCGAAAACAACCCAGAACTTCTCGTCCGGCAGGTTACAGATAACATACCCCAACAACACCTGAAATTGCAAAAAAACACTATGGACCACATGCAACCATCTCATGTCCCTGAATCCAGAAGGAAAAAGCAAGGAAGCAGGGGGAGGAGAAAAGAAAGCTGAAGTCAGCCCTTCAAGAGTCATTCTTAGGTAATCTGCACATTATTACTGACCCAACTGGTCGCCCTCCCAGTTTCAACCTGCCACATAGACTTTGGACCACACTGAAATGCATTTGAACAATGAACAAACCATGGAAGATGTGGCTACCTGATGCACAAGTGGAAAAATGAAAGACTCCCCTTTGTGTGACTATGGTGAGAACTTCCAAACCATCTAACATAATGCAGTTCCCCAAATATGGATTCAAAGGTGAACTGGATGATATTCACAATGTCACATAGGAGGCCTTGAAATGGCTTATGGGCCCACATCTACATCTATAAAATGTTGCTGTGCAGATGCCATAAGCACATGCAAGAGAGAGAGAGAGAGAGACACACACACACACACATGCACACACAAAGAAAAAGCCTAGGATAGGTTACATTTTTTGACTTCTCTATTTCTCTTTAAGAGGCACCATCAAGGTTAATGCATCAAATCTATCACATGGAAAAAGAACACAAGGTCACAACAAGAGGGAAAATAATTAATGACCCTGAATGAGAAGATGGGTGAAAACTCTACTATCCTGGCCTAGAGGCAACCTAATTATGGACTGTAGGGATGGGCAAAATAAGTAAATTCAAACAAACTTTTTTTTTTTTTTTAAATGTTTGTAAGTCTCTCAGCCACCTCACTATATTTAGCTACTTCTCATTCAAGTTATCTTCAAGCAGCAGACAACTGGACCATCCCCACTCCTCCCTTCCCAGTGGGACCAGCTGAAGGCCAAACTGAGTAACCTCTCTGTTGCTGCATCTCCTCAGTTGTCATGACATACTTCATACCATTACTTGTGACCTACAGTGCACTGTGAGAATCTGAATCACAAAAGCAAGCAGAAGCTGGTTTCTGGGTTTTATAAAAACGGTGCTCCCTGGAATGCAAGTAACTGGGCAAGTTGAAGACTGCTGCTAAGATTAGACAGATGTGAGGCAGGACTCAACACGGTGGTTACTGAGGCCTGGTCTACACTTACCGACGAATTCGGCAGCAGTCGACAGGAGATACGCAAGCTACACAGAGTAGCTTGCGTATCTTCTGTCAACTTCCTAAAGTCTGTTCTTCACGCCGTCGCCACCACACAAACGACGGGACATGCGTTCCCATAGATGCAGCAATACTCTTTTTCCGAGGATGGATTTATTAAGTCGATACCTGGATCGACTGAGGGGCTCTTCACTTCCGCTCAATCGATTTGAGGGTGGTGAATTTGCCATCATCAGTGAAGACATACCCTGAGTATCATCATCTAACTGCTGCTGTCTAGGGGTGATCAGAATCAAGCAAGAGACACCAAGATGCCTCCTCCAAAAGTATTTGCATCCCAAAGCTGGGGTTAGATAGGTCAGTGGGGGGATGATAGTCTCTCCAGTGCCTAGGACTCAAACTGCAAAGTAGTTCACTAGCATTCCCCAAATCCTATTTTCTCTGTAAATCTATTTAATTTTTAACCTCACCTCATTTGCTGCTTTTTCCAAAAGTGACTTCTTATCACAGGATTTGAAAGATTCAAATGTGTTGGTGTTATATAATGTTCCGACAGCAGGACAGCAATGTGCTGGGGTGGCAGCATTCCTAGACAGGAGACAAGAACACTCTTGGAACCATGTACTAGCATTTTTGTCAGAACTTTCATTAACAGTAACCATTAATCCCCAATGATGCAGAGTTTTCCAAGCAGGGTGGTGACTTTATATACATCAAAACATAACTAGGCAGAAGGTGAGTCAAGGACGGTTCCACTTGGAATGCATGCAGGCAGTTACAAAAACGTGCTTGCATTCATGGACAAATTAGACATACAACTCAGTAATTAGAATGACTTGATTTGATCAATTGAAGGCTTAAAAATGCAGAGCACTCCTCATGACACAAGGACAAATGCTGCTGTGGTACTGGAGACAGGAAAGAGCTTGAGAAGGTTTAGATTTTATACTTCTAACAAAGATTATGAAGATAGATTAAAACAAGAGACTGTCTAACAACGGGTTTTCCAAAGATACAGATTTGTCAAACATTATTTGATCTCTGTGAAGAGTTTACAGAGGATTTAGAGACTGCAAGACAAAGGAGCTTTGCTGTGTGTCAGGTCCCTAATTGACGTGAAGATACTTTGCCCCTGATTCAGTGAAGCACGTTTTAGTCAGTGCTTTATCAAATGGGAATCAGTTTAAGGACCTGCTTAAGTGTATTGCTGAATCAGGATCTTTTTAAATAAAATTACTACAATTATTCATCAAGGCCTGCAAGACATTGCTTGCCTGTTGCATTTTCCACACAATAATAGTTAATCACTGATTATCTCTAGAAGGTGAGGGAAGGTTCAAATGTATGATATTCAATAAGTGCAGAGTCTCTTGGGGAATCGCTGGGATAAATACAACTGTTTTCTTCTTTAAAAAATAAATTTTTTCTTTTAAATAAAAAAGTGATTCAGTTAAAAGTGGTAAGTTAAAACAAAAAGACATCCCAAAGTGAACATAAAATAACACAGGACGAAAGTTGAACAGTTAAAGTCAGAAAATCCAAAGGTTTTGTTACCTATAGCAACATTAACTAGACAATATTGCTTATAGATATTAGAGTGTTTTAGGCTGCACTGCAGCAAATACTTATAGCCTTGCTTCATTCTATGGATGTGAGTACTTCAATGATTTCCATAAGTGTAAAGTTGCACATATTCGCAGGACCAATGCCTTAGTGATTATCAGAAAAGGTAAATTACAAATATACAGGACATGCAACTTCCACAGAATTTAAAATCAGAAGGGATCATTTTGATCATCTAGTCTGAATTCCTGCATAAGTCAGGTCAGAGAATTCCACCCAGTAATTCCCTGAGTGGAAGGAATTCTTCTCCACTGCATAAGTGAGCACTTGGTTGTTGTAATATTGCCATAAGAACATTAAAATTGCCCTCACATCAAGGTACATGTAATTTTTCTTTTTCCACAATTTTCTTCCATTCCCGATGTTAAAGCAGTGTTTTCTGAGATGATTTTGTTCTGTTTCAATGTGAAATTTACAATCCCCTGCAGGCAATTAATTCCAGTAGTAAGTCCTATTTTTTTCGAATCATTGGTGAGGACAACTATGAAAATCACATTGAGATGTCCAAATGTGGGTAGATGAGAGTAGATCCTCATTAAATTCTGCTAATGCTCTTAGCAGATGCCCACTAAGCATATTCATAAGTGCCTTGTCAATCAGGTATAACTTTATTATTATCCACCAATTTTTTTTAAACTTTAAAATCACATAAGGTACTTACACATCAAAGGCACTAAACTCCAACGTTAAACGAGCTGGCAGACCAAAAGGATCACCTAGACAAAAACAAAGCTTATTTTTAATAATAGCAGCAGCAGCTGTGTCATAATAAAAACAACAGACCAAAACATACTTCCTGAATAAAGGGTCCAATCCTGCTCCCATTGAAATAAATATAAATAGGATAAGAATCTCTTGTTTTTCACAATCACAAATTATGCATCCATATATATACATGTATACACACACACACACAACTTGTATGCTCTTTTTTGTATCCCTCTTATTATGACTGTGGAAAATGTAGTACATATTGTACAAATCCTGAAAACAGATATTAAATAAGACAATAACAGAAGAAAATCTGATATGCTTAGTAAAAAGCTCAGTTTCTACCTACCATTATAGTAGTAGCCTTTGATACCTTTTGGAGTTTCATCTAATCTATACTCATTGAGTTTCTTCTGTGTCAGCTCATGCCAGAATCCCGCATCCAAGGCACTGGTGAAGGGAACAAACTGCAGCGTTGGGATTCCAGGGTCCAGGGGATTGTGTGTCTCACTACCAGCTGCTGCCATTATTTTATTCAATTAAGGCTGTTAAAAACAGACACAAAGTTCTATGAGAAGAGTCATGCCTGATAGCTGTTTACTGAGCTGAATGTGTGAGCTTTGGCTTTTAGAGGTTTATTTTAACAGTGTTTTGTTTTTCAAAGCCCACAGATATCACTTACAAACAACCAAAAAACAAATGTCAAAATCTTTAGTATACTAGCCCAAACCCTATATATACACATTCAGAGAGAGAAAGAGTGTGTCTGTGTGTGTGGGTCTCTCTCTCTCACACACACAACATTGTTTCAGTACTAGAGAGAAGCAAAGATAAAAACGGTTCTAGCTAAACCTAATAAACACCAAATTCAAGGGTGGCCAAAGCCCTTGGGGCCCAGTACACAGGGCCAGCCTTAGGTTGGGGTGGGCGACATGAGCGACGGCCCCAGAGGGCGCCGGGCCCGACATCACCGTGGGCGGGGGGGGGGTAGGGAGCGGGGGGGGGGGGGTCCATCACGAGACTGTCACAATAACACCCCCGGTTCCGCCAGTCCCGTTCACCTCACAGCTGCGGTCTGCCTCCGGCTCCGCTCCGCCACCATCCTCTGCTCTGCACCGCACCGCCCCCAGCTCCGCCTCCAGCCCCGCCCCGCCCCCATCCCCCAGCTCCGCCTCCAGCCCCGCGCCGACCCCAACCCCTGCACCGCTCCGCCCCCATCCCCCAGCTCCGCCCCCGCCGGCACCTCCGCTCCGCCTCCAGCGCAGGTCCGCCTCCCATCCCCCAGTTCCGCCAGGCACCTCCGCTCCTCCCCCGCCCAGCCCCACCCACCTCCCAGGTCCCGCCCCGGGCGCCATTTTAGGTAAGTTCTGAAGTGCCGCCCGCGCTGGCTGGGGGCGGGGCCCTTCTAGAAGCTAACTCGTTTTTCCCGGACTAGTTCGAGTAGCGGGCGGCGGCCGGGAACACGCCGAGAGTTCCTTTTTGCCATTGGCTTCTGCTGTTGCCGTGAGTTCCTAGGCGTGAGTCAGCTAGAGACGGGTCCAGCCCAAAGCAAAAGACAACAGAGCTGTGCCAGAAGGGAGCGTGGCATAAGAACTAAACTGATCAGGCACGCAAAGAGCCAGCCTGCAGCAGCCGCAGCCCCACATGACCACCAACGCTGGAGACGGCATAGCGAGCAGGCCTGAGGCAACTGAAGTTCTCCAAATCACCCCATGAAACCTCGCCTCAAAGAGTTTGGCCAACGCCGAAGAGTGAATGCTGAAATACATTTGATTTGGGTGGGGAGGAAACACTCTGCAATGGAATAGCTCTTTGATTAATGTGTTTCAGCATTTTGTCTTACATGAGTGATCTAAATTAATAATAATAAAAAAAAAATTACGAATAGCCAGTCAGAAAAAGCTGAATGTGCATCCTTCATTCATTTGTGCATAAGATAATCAGGAAAGAATTTTTTTTCTGACTGCGGCAATGGAAGACATCAAATTGGAGTTACACAGTACAGGATGTTTGTATTTTAGAAGATATTCGTCCACTTTCAGTTGGCACATATTTAAAATTTTGTAAAAATGAACTTTCATAAAAGCAAAACCCTAATGATCCAGAATTTTACAATAATCCCAGTGAAAACAATGCTTAGTAAACAAAGAAACATGGTTTCAAACTCTGCAGCAGAAAGTTTACAAAACCTCGAAGTGAAGCAATCTTTAGAGGAAAAGAAATGTAAAACTGACCTTCAGTTTCATATTCCAAGCTGTGAGAAATGCAAATTCTAAGCTAAGTGCTCAAATAATGACAAATAAAATGGATTTTCAATACACTTTCATTTGCAATTATGGCATTGTATATAGTATAGGTGAAGAAATGTACTTAAAACATTCAATTTTCAAAACTGACATCTCTAATCTGCTTCTGGGTATCAACTGAAAGCTAATCTAGACCAAAAAATAAACTAAAGAATTATGCCATCGGAACTCAACTGCCAGTGTTTGGTTTTACTATTATACTATCTTATTTTTACATATTTCTCTTCCTCATGTTTTTAGCTGAAAGCCCCACACCAACAAGAAGGGAAACTGAATAACAATATACAGAGTTAAAAGTTAAACTGATTGAACAATAAGATGTTGTCAAATACCCAACATAAACAAACTGCAAAAAAAATCTTTTATTCCTCTAATCTCTTTCACTGGCTGTATTTTTAGGGTATATTTGTAATGAGTGTGTAAAATATTTACAGGCAGAAGTGCACTTTTAAAGTTGATAGTGTTCTTTTAAATGCAGAGAAAAGGTGGGCATGGTAATATTACCTCACCCACCTTGTCTCTAATATCCTGGGACCATTATGGCTACAACAACATAGCATACAAACTTTAAATACAGTCAGCTATCCCACTCCCCCAGTTCTTCCTACCTACAGTGCAATGTTAACTCCCCATGACTAAAGCAGATCAAGAAACAGAATTTTTCTCTTCTATAGAATTTTGACATTTCCAAATTCGCTTTCATTACAAATCATAATGGAAAGTGAAAGTAGCAAATTAAAAATTTGAAGTAGTTAAGAATCGTGAATGTTGAAATGAAAACACTTTTTTTTTTAAATGTTGATTTGAAATAAAACATTTCATTTTCAGTCTCCTGATTGTAAAAATAAAAAGTTGTCAAAATCAAAACTTTCTGAATGGAAAATGTTTTGTATGAAAACTTTCAGCTAGCTCTAGCTATGACCAATTATCACATTTACATTACCACAGTAGTCACTATTTTCCAATTTAATTTAGGTTCTCCTAAATACCTACTTCCATCTGAATCTCATCTAGATTGTACTTTTATAGCCTAATCTTCTTTCTTCTGCTTTTACAGAATTTCCAGGCAAATTGCTTTATTACTATTTTTATAGTTTTTCCCATTATAAATAGGACCTGAAAAATGCATTTATTACTAGTAAATAGTCATCCTCCCCTCCTGAGAATAGGAATCAAAGCCACCCAATTTGTCAAGAAATATGCATCCTGACATTACTGGGGTTCCTATTGTTTTGTTTTTTGAGAGTAAAGGGATGCTGATCACATAAGTCTCATATGCAGATGTGATACCAGCAGGCTAGATGCCAGATCTTGTCTAGGCTTCATGCCTTAGCTAAGAACTGACAACCACGTAGCTGGAGACCAGACAAGGTCACCTGTATGTTAGTTTTGCTCAAAAGAATGTATAAGAATGTATTTAGTGTTTACTATGAAATGCTTATAAGTTGCTGCATACATTAATCTTACTTACAATGTTTATATTCCATGTTATAAAAATATGTAAATTTTGCGTTATAATTTGAAAATGGTTGCTCTGAACTTGTGAGCACAGGCATGGGAATCGCTTCCCCTCCCCCACATACAGAAGGACTAGAAAAATCCGATGGGCCATCAAGGATCTTCACAATACAAAGAATTGGTTAATGGCCCTATTATACCTTGGAAATGCAATGTGCAAGGAAGCTAATCTTGTGGGCTTGGAAGCTAAATGAAGGAAATAAAACAGAGTCACAGGAAAATCTTCCATCTCTTTCTTTCCTGTTTGAACTCTGACAAGGTCAGAGACTCCAAACTGAGGCAGAGATCCCCAGGGATTACCCTGGGTATGCCCCGAGACACTTTGAATTGACAGATCATTACAACTCTGTCAGTCTTAGGATTTAGATAACTCATTTGTGTGTATATGTTTGCTTGCTTTAACCTGTAAATAATGTTCATTTCTTTTTCCTAGTTAATATACTTTTAGATAGTTTATTACAGGATTGGCTACAGGTGTTGTCTTTGGTGTAAGATCTAGGGTACCAACTGATCTTAAGTACGTGACTGGTCTCTTGGGACTGGAAGCAACCTGAATGTGGTGTGAGTTTTGGCAAAAATGATCACTAAATCCAGTTTGTCTGGGTGGCAAGATAGACTGAAGAGTCTGAGGGGACTGTCTATGGGTCTGTCTTCACTGATGGCGGCAAATTCACTACTGTCAGATCGATTTATCCGGATTGATTGAGCGGAAGTGAAGACCCACTCAATCAATCTTGAAGTTGATTCAATAAAACTACCTCCAAAAAAAGCGTAGCATTGTGTCGACAGGTACACATTTCCCATCGGCACAGCAGAGTGGAGACGGTGTGTAGGAGAGGATTTAGGAAGTCAACATAAGTTACGCAAGCTGCTCTTTGTAGCTTGCGTAACTCCTGTCAACTGCTGCCGAATTTCCCCATAAGTATAGACCAGGCCTATGACTCCATAGTAAGACTGTTAGAATGATCCAGGAATTCAGATTTGTTACAGCCTTGGTGAAATCTATTTATAAAATACAGCACCAGTTTGGGGTGTCTCCCCTGTTTTTGACAGTCTGCCCTGATGTAGGCACTCACAGTTGTAAGCCATTCTAGACAGTGTGACAACAGATTATATGTGTTTCTATAAAACCTCAATTTTTGTTGAAAAGCAGTAAGATTTTGGCAACATTTCTGGCTACAAAGTCAGAGCAATGTTTCTGCAAGCATCAAGACCTAGGTACTGAGATAAATATTGGATTGGCTTAAATAGCTAAAAGCAGTTGGACAAAATCTCATGAAGGATTTGCTCTGTTAGGAATTATTAAGTAGGTCGGATAATTGTCTAGATCAAAAAATTAATTATCTCACAAATAATTCCTATACATAAAGATTTTTTAAAAGCAATTAAATGTGAGGTTTTTCCCTTTTTTGTGGCCTGGGGAAAAACGAAACTTAAAATGGCAAAGTTACATATACTGCTGGATCTCAAGCTCTCTCGAATGCCATTTCATTTATCTTTGGTGCTACAGTTACATTTTCCCATATGACACTTCTTGCCAAAGGTAAAAAGAGACCTTGAAGATCCTTTGCTGAACATATCAGATTCAAAACCAGATACTACAGATTTTAACCCAATACATATACACTCTTAGAAAACATGGCTAGCGGTATTCCATATAACACCAACAAAAAAAATCTTAGTTATGTACAAACGTTACATAAGAGATGTTTTATAGCTCCAGGCTCTGCTATATTCTTCTGTCTTCAGATTGTAGATCTGCTGCCATTCCAGGGTTGTACTCCCCAATTTTACTGAAACCATCTCTCTCAATTCTTGTCCAGATCCTACTCCTGCACTTTCCCTCATCTTTCCTGGAATCCTTCTCCTGAAAAGCTACTATATCCAAAATTTGATTCTTCACAGGCACAGGTCCTTTATTATCCCTTCCCAATCCCATTGGGACCTTCCTGTCAGATCCCTCCTCATTTCTTCTGAAACTCTGATCAACATTTGTTTGCTTCTGCTGTAAAAGAAAAACCTTATTTCACCATCCAACAGACTCTGAGTCTTATTTCCAATGGAATAAGTGATAATATTTGCTTCAACTAATGCAAAAATTAGTGATCCCACTTTCCGGCACACCCCAAATTCCAGTTGCTTCACTGGGTGCTTTGGATGAGCAAGGACTCCTGGATCAGACAATGAATCATTATCAGATGAATATATTAGTAATTATTGCTCTTTATATTTCATATGTTTAGTAAGGATTAATTTTTTTGCAGTGGAATATCCTTTGTAATAAAAGCAGCATTATTGCATTCAGTTACAGTAAAGAACTAGCACTGCTTGAAGCTCAACATAGCAGAACAAATAAAGGTTACTCCCTATGTAATATTTCTAACATATACATGCAGAGTAATTTTTTCTATATTAGCCAACCGGGATACAGAAAGTATCTTGAGATCAAACTTGAGATGGACCCTTAAGAATCTGTGTAATAAATTTAAGTGTTATAAATACCAAGGGCTTTGGCATATTATGTGGATAGGACATCATTGTACATCTGTGGGAATAATATCCACAATATCATTCTTAATTTAAGAGCAGAAAACAATTGGGGAAGAATATTCATAGTTTTCTCTGCCCCAGAACCAGGTATCCCCACAATTTCAGTTTCTTATGTTTGGCATTTCTCCTAGTGTCTACCACTATTGTCAGTACAAAGCAAATATTAGACATATAACCTATTAAATCAGAAAGAACAGTGTGAAGTATTTGAATATATAGAAAAATTTTGCGTTGTTCCATCTTTAACAGTTTAGGTAAATTAAACAAGATCATCATAATACAAGTTAATGAAACAACAAAATGACAGGAAAGATATAAAATAAGAGATTACTTCTTAAAATACATATTTTACAAATCTCAGAAATTACTTTACAAGCATGTTTGCTTTTATTTCAAAATCATCAGCACCCAGCCCACCTAATGCCACAATCATCCTGTCACTTTCAAAAGCACTTATTCATATCTTTTTGTATCAAAATCTCCTTTCATCCAATGAATATCTCGCTATTTTCTAGGTAGTTTTCTGAATTCTTTTCCATTTAGGTTGTATACAAACAGTGCAAAAGGGTTATAATCAAAATACGAAATTGAAAAACCTTTATGTTCCCAATTAAATTGAAATAAATATTTTAATGAAAAATTAGCAATAATTTTAAGGGAGTAAGGACAGATTTTTAAAAGTATACAAGCACTATTGATTTCAATGGGAATTGGACACCTAAGTAGCTTTCAATATCTGGCCCTAAGTTTAAGAAGCACTCTCTTTTCCTTCCAAAAAGGACTCTTTGGTTTGTACAATATATTCTCACAGGCCCATATTCTGTCACTGATTTTTCACAAAATTCCCACTGACTTTGTACAGATGGATAGTAAGATTTTGCTCTGAGATTAGATTTTAAATGAGTTTCCTTGAGACAACCATATTGTTTTTTACTTTCTACTCCCAACACTATCTCCTTACAACACTGCAGGGAGATGCTCTGTAGTTTTGTTACATCACATCTTTACAATCACATCAGATTGAACAATTATTTTAGTTTGTGTCCCCCATAAACTCACGAGTGCTGACAGCAACAGAAAGGGTTCTGTAAGATTTTAAGTTCTTCTCTCATTCAGTAGCTGCGCTGGAGAGCCAGTTCCTTCTCCAAGAGAGTTTCTGAAATCTAACAGAACTAGGTTCAAACAACCACAGCTCTGTTTTTCTTTGCACAACATCTGTGTCATGCAAAGTCTTTCCAGTCTGTATCATTCGCTCAGCTATTCTTTTATTTCTAAATACAGAAAAATGTAACACCAAATCGTATCTTTCTGTAAAATCATGCAATCCCTTGCTGACTCATTGAAATCCAGTATCAGATTCATCATCAGATGTGGTTTCTGCCAAGATTTAAAACACTGTGTTTAGAATACGTATACAAAGTTTTGAGGGGCAGCTTTCTATTTGGTTTTGATATTTTCCTCATTTCAGATGGAGAAAGCGGCATCATTGTATTTTGATGCTCCACTCTGTGTTAATTTTGCTAACACTGCATCATTGCATTTATGTATTTTTAGCCCCAGCTGGAATTTTTGGTAGCATGGATGCATGTGTCTTATTTAACAGCGCCTCAAATCATGTATTGTTACACAGCAACGTTAAAACGAGCACCAGAAAGCTTTGTAAGTACGATAAGGAAAAATACACCTGAGTTCCAGCAAATCTAAGGATTTGTTGCTTATTCTGTTTTATGGCCTTTATATATATAAAGTCACTACATATATATATATATTTATTACTTTTAATTTTAGACATTCTAATTTTGTCAAAATGTGGTTTTTCCTATCACTACTACCCAGTGATCTTTACTTCACTTTGAATGTTGCACCATAGTGTCTATCTGAATATGATTTTTTTTTTTTTGGCCTAGCCTGTCCTTTGAAAACCACAAATGTACATTTTACTAATGTCATATCTTTAGGCCAAACACTATTATTTGTGATTTGTGAATATCTGTGTAGCAATGATCAGAACAGAGACATCTAGTGTATGGTGCATACAAGTACCAGAAAACTCTCTTAAACAGTATTGAACAGCCCCTGAAATCTCCCAATAATGTTTTTTTTAAGAATATGCCAAATGATAAAGCAACCAGGCATCAAGACTTTAAAAAAAAAATCAGCTTTAATTCCTTAAGGCTCCAATTCAGCAAGGCACTTGAAGTGAAAAGGCCTATTCCAATGCTTGAAGTTAGGCACATGTTAAGTACCTTGCTGCATCAATCTAAGATTCGCATAACCTATAGATGTTCTATAGTAATAAGCAAGTATTAATTTACTTAGTCTAGTAATAATAATACATCTGTGCTCTAGTATTTATTCCTCAAGATACAGATGGATAAAATTGAATAGGATGGTGCAAGCAATAATGTTAGAAGTAATTAATTTAAGCAACATACAAAGCCTCTGCAAGACATTCCCTTTCACCTGAACATGTGTTATTAACAATCCCTTTTAAATAAGTGCAAATGGTTCTGCATTAATACTGTGAAAAGGTTTAATAACTTATAAACTGAATAAGAGATGCAAACTGAAGGTTTCCATAGAAATCTATTGCATACTGAAAAATAGAAATTTACCTATTTAAGGCCTCTTTTACATTCATGACATAATTCAGTTTACTTCCCAACCATCACAAATGGCAGATAATGATGTTTGATTACAGCCACTAGATGATCCAAACACTTCTCCAGTTAACAAGCTAATATTTTGACAATGTGCTGACATTTTCTGTGTTTACAGGAACACCTTTGACAGACCTTACACCTATAAGAAACATTCAACTTAAAAATCAGATTTTGTAAATAAATCAATTTATTTACCTGTTATTAGTAACGCCCAATATTTTTTAGCATGAAAGAACATCAAATTGTCAATTTTTTCATTTCTTTCAAGTTGTCAATAAACTCAGCACTGCCAGTCTCATTTTCAAGTTCTCACTGCTACAACATTTGGGCCTCTAAACCGGCATGGCAATGACCAGTTGTTTAATTTTTTTAAAGACAAATTTTTAATGATGGAAACATTTCCATTGAAGCTGGGTTTTATAAAAGGTTTAGACACAATTTTAATTTGAAAATACATGTAGTTTGATAATTTGGGGACAGGCTGTGCCAGAGATAGCTTTTAAAACCTGCAGGTGAGATCTGAAAGATAGCTACTTCAAGTGATGGGGAAGAATTCCTCATAGCTTCTCCGGCCTCTGAGGCTGGCCTAACTCAGAGCAGTGCTAGGAAAAGTAGACACTGACTCTGTAGCACCGCCAGCTGTCTCAGTGCTGGCTCCGAGGGGCACGCCGAGGCCTAGGCTCCTCTGACACATGCTGAGTGATCAGAGTAGCTGGGACAAGGGCAGGTGCCAGGGCTCAGGGCAGCTAGACCCCGGAGACCAGGAGACCCCAAGGAAGGGGAGCCGGGGGGAAGTGAAAACCCAGAGGATGGGGACACCTGCAGCCAAGCATGGGGCGTACTGCCTGCTGAGGGAGGCCCCCCAGGATCTGCCCACCTGGCTCCCCACACCATCACTCCCCTCCTAGCAGCCCCATCAAAGGTAAGAAGACGACCTACTCTCACTTCTTCCCCGCTACAGACAACTCACTGGCTTCACTGCTATTTACTTCCTGCATTGCTTCCTGGCGCGGCCAAATTATGTCATCACCCCTTGAAGTGCCGCAGGACGAGTGTTCTCAGCCATGACACTGAACTAGATCCTATGACCAAAAGGGAGCGTGGTGAGCAGATGCGCATGTGTATGGGGTCCGTGCTGAATGGAAGTGTGGCGCTTACTGAGTGCAGTACTGCACTGTCATCCATTATAGGTCTAGGTGGCCTAATGGTGGCTGCCCTCCCTCACACACGTTTGCCACAGGGTAATCCTGACACACTGCAGAATTCAGCACATTGTACTGTGACACAGCACTGCCCCTGCAGAAATCAGCATATCATGCCATGATAGCCGTGTACATTCTAGAATTCATCACGTTGTAACACACCAGCTGGGTGCATTGGAGAGATTGCGACATCATGACAGGTGACAGGTCCCAGCCTTGGCTTGTGACAGAGCTTGCAGTGTTGCAGCAGAGTTCAGATCATCACAGTATTTGATTGGAAAGGACAGATCCATAGCTATTCATGCAGCACTCAATGTGACACTGTCTGGAATAAATGTTCAGTTATAATATTATTGATATCAATATTGCAAAATTACAATGAATCTTACAGGATATGCCATGTCACGTACCATTGGATAATTATAATTTGCTATGTATAATAATATTGTTTATGTGTATGCATGGGCACCAGGTAGTATAGGCTGGGGAAGGCTTAGCCTTCTCAAACAGCCAGGCGTGGCCCCGCCCGATCCTGTTGCGGCACTGGCACTGCAGCAGCTTCCAATCCTCAAAATCCCCCGAATGTGGTGGGGCTGGAGGGGGGTGAGCCAGCCATTGGCCTGGGCCACCCACTTGAAGTGCCCGGCTAGTGTTCTGGGGTGACTGGGGCCACATGCAGCTCAGGCCACCCGGCTGGGGCTACTGGCTAGGATTTGGGGCAGTTGGGGCCACGTGGCACTGGGACCGCCCTGTTGGGACTTGGGGCAGCCCAGGCCTGGTTCTGGAGTGAGGCGGGGCTCCCCCAGCTGCAGTAGTGGGGCAGCTCCGGGCAGCGGCGAAGGAGAGGGCAAGAGGGGCGTGGCCTCAGGCAGAAGGGGAGGAGCCATAGGGTAGCTTCTCCTAATGGGCAGGTCAACTGGCACCCATGTGTGTATGTATCATCTTTGTACTGTAAGTTATGTGTGATATATATGTATCCAAAAGTTGTGCTGTGCTAATGGGTTACACCCCTCAGGCAGATTAGCGTCAGCATTGATGACTCATCGGGGGCCATCATCTATACAATGAATCCAGTGAAAGAACCCAGGGGCTACACCTTATGAGTCATCAGGACATGTAGGAAAACATGCCTATGTACAAGGGAATCTGAGGCTTTTCCATGTCATGTGCTGTGTGACCATGTTTGGGACAAGCCACATGGTAAAAGGACATAAAAGGCAGCTGCACCATCTCCATTTTGTCTTCATTCCTGCTTCCTACTTTTGGATCAGCTCATCTACAATGAAACTGTGAAACAAAGGACTGAGACCCATCCAAGTACTGGATGTACACCAGAGGAACTGTACAGTCCTGCAATCTCCACAATACTGCTAAGAATCTGGTGTATATGAACTTTGAAGTCATTTGTATGTATCTGATTGCTTTGATCATTTGATATCTCTCATCTTGTTTGTTTCTTTTCTTTTATAATAAACCTTTAGCTTTAGATACTAAATGATTGTCTGGCAGTGTGGTATTTTGGGTAAGAACCAAACCTATATTGATCTGGTAACGTGGCTGACCCTTTGGAGATCAGGAGAACATTTTGGTAAAGTAAATAGAGTTTTTTAAATAACTTGTCTCTTTATTGGACTTAGTTGCTGATTAGGAGCCAGAGACTAAAATGCAATAAAGGGGGCTGTGTATTTCTTTTTTGGGGCTTCCTGATATCCAGTGTGGGGGATCAGAAGCACTATTTGTGACTGGTTGGTGAATCTAACTTCAGTTTTGGGAGAATTTGCTCTCTGTTATGTAGCCTGCCCTGCCCTTGGCATTTTCAGGTGGGCTACCTTAGGCACAGACAGGTCACACTCACCATGTCATGACACGGCCCCTGACATGGCTCAGTGGTTGCTATGTTGTGATGCTGACTTTGCATCCATAAGGGCAATGACTTATGGAATTTTTTAAAAGAAAAGTACAAGTTGTTGCCACCAAAGAAATGTCCTGATTTGCTGAAACACAGTCTATCTGAAATACCCTAGTAGCAGGGCTGTTTTGTTTGGGACTTCCTTGGTTTTTTATTTGTAATTTCCTCTTGCTTTGCTCTTTATAACAAATGAAAACACGAAATACCGTACCAGCAAAGGTGAAAGTTCATTGGTACTAATGACCATTACTGCAATGAAAAGCAGAGACAAGGTAGGTGAGGTAATATCTTTTACTGGTCCAACCTCTGTTGGGGGAAGGTACAAGCTTTTGAACTACACAAAGCTCTTCTTCAGGTTTAGGGAAGAAAGCAGAGTGTCTTAGCTAAATACTCAATGAAAGGCAAAGTTTAATGCACATAGTAAAAAAATTCTGTCTATTTATGGGCATTATATTCTAATAAAAGGAGTATTGCAAGACTGTGAGTACAGCCACTCTTCAAAAGATGACTACACCAGATGTAAGGCAGTGCAATATCAGCGGGTCCTTGCTGGTTTTATGCATATAAAATTTTCAGCCTGGTCACGATTCCTATGATAGTACTATGAAGGAACCAATGCTTTTATAGTTACTTGACAAATAACATAGGCTATCCATTACTGGACAGACTGGACCGTCTATATGAATCAGTTAGAGAGCTTAGAGAGAGAAATAATTTGAATGAGATGGAAAGATGAACAAAAGGAGTGTCTTTCCCATTTACGTTGTATCTGTTTCTTGTATTTTCAGGCAGGCATCTTAGCTGCATATTAGACAGATGACAGCTCTTAAACTCCTTTAGAAATTAACAGATAGTTCATTACGTTTTTCTGCTCAGTAATGAGATATATACATTTGTAAAATCAGTTCACATGGTTTTAAATGCTGCTTTCATGGCAGGCCTTATTTTGCTGTGAGAAAGCATTAGTGAAAGCTGGTTAAATTGCAGTTCTAAAATGAGTTGTGTGTGGTGGGGTGTGTGTGAAGGGATACACACCAGTGGGAAAGATGCAGGAAATCTCCAGCATGGTTGCCACCACTAGGTAAACTGCTAGCAACCTGATACCATGGTACCAGGAATGTTAGGGGTTGCTCAGAAGGATAGTGGTGTGTGGGGGTAATTGATTATGATGTTACAAAATGAGACAGAGCAGAGTGATAATAGATCCCAGCTCCCTCCCAAAGCCAATGGGCCTATAGCCCTCCCTACCCAAATCAAACAACAGATCCAAAATTTATATTATGGACTCTTGCAGGCACTTGTCTCCTCTGACATCTGTCAACCAGGATTTGCCTCATTGGTAGACAATACAGATAAAGTAAACCATAAACTATTTATTAAACACAGAACCAGAGATACACACATAGCATTAAGCTCAGGACTCAAAGGTTGGCAGTTCTGGGTAAGAGCAAATAGACTAAACAAACTTTAACTCATACCTTCCGGCTCTCTAAGGTAGGACAAGGTGAGCACATGAGGATCAGGTGAGACAAGAAGATTCAGGAACAGGAGCACAGGAGACAGGACAGGAACTGAAGATTAGGAAACGAACCAATGAGGACACACTGGGCACACTGGAACCAGGGACCACAATGAAGACAAAGACACTGACTGGAACCACAGTGATGGAATATTGGAAGTGGACTGGAACCACAACGAAGGAGCAACAAAGATAAGTCTTTGATGTGA
The DNA here is from genome assembly GCF_026122565.2 of Emydura macquarii macquarii. NCBI lineage: Eukaryota > Metazoa > Chordata > Testudines > Chelidae > Emydura > Emydura macquarii. The sequence continues at coordinate 149,271 of NW_027131105.1, read as the reverse complement.
CAAGGAGAACACAGGCAGTTTTCTGTTGGCTGCTACCTGGGAGGACAGTGTCTGTCCAAGGTCGCCAAAAGTATAACCAGTCCAGCCAATCAGAGCACTTCTCTTTCCTGCCTTTGCACACAGCACTGCAGTATTTTCCACACGGCACTCAACTTTATGCACACGGCACTAAAGATTCAGTTATTGCATGTGAGTCCTATCAGATCCTTAGACCATTCTCTCATGTGCCCATTACAAATCAATGGTCTACCAAGCTCAGGGAGGAGGGGAACTTTTTAACATGGGAGCTCAGGTAACAATAGATGCCATAGAGGGATCTTGCGTGAAGTTACTTTGTATATAACAGTAATCATTTGGGAATGTGGGAGGTAGCGGTGTTTATAGACAGAGGTTTTTGGAGAAGTTTCTTGGGGTCCATGGTAAGTGCAGGAGGGGTGGTTTCTTGTGTGGCATAGAGAATATGGGAGGTGAAATTTCTTGGCGGTTGGACATATATGGGGGTGAGATGGAATGAAACTCCCATCATGGATGAGAAGTGTTAAAGGCCCAGTTAGTCACATTCACTTCACCTGGACAATAATTAGGTAGTTACTTGTCAGACAGAGAGGGCAGGACTAAAAAAGGATCAAGTGATAACTCAAGGTACCTGGGCCTTAAAAATAGACTGAGAGAATTCAAGCAGGCAGGCTCCTGTGAAGGGTACAAAGTGGTAAAGACTGTTGGAGGATGGAGGTCAGCTGGCTGTGGCTAGCACCCCTGGTGAAATGAGGATGAACATTCAAACTGACAATGAAGGGTGAAGGAGGGAAGAGATAGTTGCCTTGGACTATGAAGGAGAAGAAGCAGGGGATGACGAATGATCGGATCAGGGAAAAAAAGATTAGATATATCAGGATTTGAAGACGCAGCAATGCATAGAAATAAAAAACAAAAACAAGATAAAAGTCAGCATTTTATAACTGTCAAATCAGTGACAGAAAATATGAAAATAGGATATGTGAATTCCCTGAAAATGGCAGAATGGTAAAGCGAAGTGTTGGTGATGTACAAAGAGCTAAAAGAATGCAGGGTGGAGATCTATTGATAGAATGTACACATAAGGAACAAATGGAAAGTTCTTAAAACTGTAACCTTAGGGAAAATGACAGTTACTTGTCAACTGCCCACTGCTGATGGAAGCAAGAGGGGTTATGTATGGAGTGCTGCTAGGATTGTCTGAGGATGCTATCAAAAAGTATCGGTGAAGATAAAGTATTGTTTGTTTAAACAGTTTCTTATTAAGAGAGAGAAAGAAAAAACTGGCCATCTACTGCTGTACGCATAACACTTAAAGGTGAGAAATTTCTGGGTAGGATCAAATGGAGTAACACTCTTTCTGCATTAAAACATATATTCCCACTGCCCCTTCCCCCACTGAGGTGCTATAATTGTCAAAGATTTGGACATACAGCAGCCATTTGTAAAGGAACAATGAGGTGCAGTAAATGTGGAGGAAATTTCTCATATGAGAGCTGCATAGAAGGAACATAATCTAAATGCAGCAATTGAGGGGGAAAGCACAGAGCATATAAAGGATGTGCAGTAGCAAAATGAGCTAGACAAACACAAAAAAAATTATTAAAAAAGTATCATATGCAGATGCTACCAAAAGATATCTACTTCAGATAATAGAAAAATAAAGATACACAAGTTAAAGAAAAGATGTAGAGGGGCAGCAGAACGCATTTTTGGTTGGGGGGGAGAATATGAGAGTAATGGGAGAGAAGAATGTATTGCTTGTAGGTAAAGAGAAGTTTATAGCAATTATAGAAGTAATTAACTGCACCTGGCAGATGGAGAAAAACTGAAAGGACCAAAATCATAGCAAAAGCAGCAGAAAAATATCTAAAGATAGACAACCTCTCAATAGATCGCATTCATGCGATTTTAAATGAAGGCAGTAATACAGCTTAAATAACATGGTCTTACCAATCCTTAGCTGCAATGCACATAGTTTAATAATGTATGTATAGGAATTTAAGAAATTTTTCTTTGAAATGGGGAAAAGCTCTTATGTAACATGGCTAATAAGTAAATTTGTGTTCAATTTATTGGGGTATGATGTACTCTGGAAGGATTGAGAGGCTACTGGTGTAGATAATATATGATCATATAAATAATGAAATTCTTGCTAGAAAGGAATCTAAATTCTGTTGCCATTATATAATGATATATGTGAAAAAGAACTGCTGCCAATAGAATGGAAACTGTTCCGACAGGTTAATGATCCCCGAGAGTTAATAATGAGTCGGTTAGTAATTAACTGGATTTATTATAAGACAACAGAAATAAGATAGAATTTTAACTATTTATACACATTTAAACAAACAATTAACTACAATACACAAGCTAATACGATGGAATGCTAAACAGACAGTTAACTGCAAGGCACAGACTAATTTTAAAGAGACAGTTAACTGGAAGACACAGACTAATTTTAAAGAGACAACAGACAGTTAACTGTGAGTCACAGACTGATACCAAGGAACGTTACAGTCAGCTAGCTGGAGGACACAGGCTGATAATTACCTCCTTACCACTCAGATGGGAACGGGACACAGCATAATGAACACAAAAACTCGAACTCGGCCGGCTAACAAACGATTCGCGCTCGGGGGGGGGGGGGAGGGTACACGGGAGTGGGAAAGTCCAGACCAGGTGATCAGGCTGGTAGTTCGGGAAGGCTCTCAGCGGGGTCTTGGGAAATTTCCGTTTTATGGGCTAAATGGGACATGAATGGTTAACTGATTGGTCAGAAATGCAGCAAGGGATGGGGCTATGGGCTTCGTGCCAGCACCAGATTGGCTGGGGGACACTTGCAATAAGTTTAGTTCCCTGGTTGCTGTTAAGTTTTGTTTCCCATGGTCAGTTTCATTTCCCATATATGATGTGGGAGCCGAAGGCATGGCCGATCACATAGGCCTACCCTAATAAGGTCAGGTCGTGGGTTGACTGTTAGCACCGAATGGGTGGTGGGGGCGAGGGGTGGTCATGGTAGAATTGGTGCAGCGACAGAAACAAGCATCAGTGATGCTGATTAGGAAACTAGGCAAGGTACACACAAGACCTGATGCTTACAGGCCTATTACCCTTACATCATCTGTGGGGAAAATCATGGAAAAAATAATAAATGTAAGACTAATGGAATACTTGGAGAAAATTAAAACTGCTGTACAAAATAGCTTCAGAAAAGGGGAAGAAGTACAGTTTACCATATAGTGAGACTAGAAAGGGAGGTACAAAAAAGGATAAGGACTAAGAACTATATTATAATAGCCTTACTGGATGTTGAAAAAGAATATGAAGTACTATGGAGGGAAGCCTTCTATATAACCTATCCAAACTTGGAACAAAAGGGAGAAAGTTTTGGTGGATAAGGGACTCTGAAGTGACAGAACGATACAAGTCAAAGTCAGAACAGTTTTATCAAAAACCTATAAACTTACAAATGGAACTCCACAAGAGAGTATTGCCAGCCCTGCTTTGTATTCCATTATGAATGAACTACCAGAAAGTGAGCAGATGGGAATAGGTATTTCCTTTTTTGCAAATGATTGTGCTATATGGGCTTAAAGTAATAATGGAAAAGACTTAAGACTAAAAGACTTAAAGTAATAAGGGAAAAAACAAAGTAGGCATTCCAGAGAATTTTCAAGTAGGGAAATGACTGGGGATTTAAATTCTCAGTTGCAAAAACAAAGGAAGTGCTTTTAACCAGAAACAATGGACTTATTTCTTGGTGGTGAAAAAATTCAGATAGTTCAGAAATTTATGTTTCTAGGAGTAGTGTTTGATAATATATTAAGTTGGAAAGGTCACAGATAATATCATACAAAAGTGTAAAAGAAGAATGAACTTACTTAAAAGTGTAGTTGGAAACAAATGGGGTACTGCTAAGAAAGTAGTGAGGATGTGTGGAGCATTGATATGACCCTTTTTAGGCTATGGATGCCACACTTTTGGTTCAGTCTGAAAAACAACTCTTAGAAACTTGGAACTGCTCCAGGACCAAGTTCTGTGACTAGCATGTGGCGCAGTGATAACACCAGTGTGGTATGTTGCAAATAGCCACAGAAGAAGCACCTATAAATCTAAGGATAAAACTATTCGATCTAAGCTTTTGGGTAATGGTAAAAGGGAATCATGAAAATAGAAGTACACAACAGATTTCTGAGGATTACTGGGAGCTTGTGATATCAATTGTTAATGACTTCCTTATACTAGTAGGGTTAAAAGATGGGTAAAGGAGATATGTAAAAAAAAATTGAGAGAACTAAAATGTTTTAGTTGTGGAAACCAAATTACAGCTGTACAATTTTCTCCCCATTTGTGGATTTGTAACTGTATGAAAAAGATGAGGGAAGAAAAATATCACACTTATGATCATTACAATTTTTAAATTTGTTTATGAAAAATGGGGCCAGCTTTGTCAAGTCTACACAGATGGATCAAAACATGACAGCCCGGATAGAGTGGGAACAGCCTTCTGTGTTTCTAGTCATGGAATCCAGAAATGTAAAAGGCTATTGAATTATGTGACCATTCTGAACTATTGGAGATAATGCTGGCATTAACCTGGATAAGAGGTGTGTGACTGGTTGCAGTTGTAATTTTATCTGATTCCTTGTCAGGCAAAATGACAATCAGAACAGGGATTTCAGAAAACAGAAATGGCATAAATGAAATAATGAACTACGGAAATAATGCAAGCAGCTATCTGTGTAACAATAGCATGGATTCTGGCACATACCAGAATACCTGGAAATAGGATGGCTGACAAAGCAGCAAAATATGCTTTACAAAATGAGGAGGTGGATATTAAGATACCCTTAATTAGATAAGAATTTAAAAGTGTGATCATGAAGGAATCTGTGCAGGAATGGACTAAGGAAACAAAAGGACAAAGGTTCTATGATACATGCTCAAAAATCAAAGATGATAGAAAAAGTGGAGTAGTCATTTTGAGAGTGTTAACAGATTATTGTGCCTTCAATTATAAACGTATTAAAAAGACATAAAGACAAGCTGTGTAATGCATGCAAAATGAAAGAAATTGTTGATAGTGTTCTAGGCATTGTGAGAAATATTCTGTGGAAAGAACATTTCTTTATGAAAAACTGAGTTGGCTTGGAATCAAAAGTTTTTCCATTTAGGGACTAGTGAGAATGTCAGTGAAATGGAATAGTGAAAACAAAACCTTGCTGTGTTTTTTTAAGGATACTAGAATGAGTGGAAGGATAGAAAGGAAAAAAAGTGGCTAAAAATCAGGGAAGAAAGTAGTAGTCATAGACTTGTATGAGGAGACAGCTGTGCCAAAAAACAAACAAAGATAAAGGATAGAGGCCTCAGGCTGGGGTGGACGGTACTTGATGCCAGAGCTGGGGAAAGGCAATGGAAGCCCAGGAATGAGTTGAATACAGGGTCCCAGAGAATAGGTTGATTCTTTGGGGCTTTGGGCTATTTTGTAACCCTGGAAGGGGTCTGAACTAGATGCTTCTCAGCCAAAGAACTATGTGGTGTGCAAAGACAGATGGCCTACTGGAAATTCTAGAGAGAAAGAATCTTTGCAATGCTGTGCCCAGACATGAGGGAGTGCTTTTGGGATAAGGATGCACTATAGTGGGGTGGGAGAAATGGACAGTGCATTTGTGGGGGCTAGTTTTATGGGCTATGATTACTGTAGATGGGAACCATATGGATAATATGGATAGGAGTAATTCTTGAGGGATTGTAAAGAGTATGGCTGAGGTTTGCTGGGTAAGCATGTACAGTGAAGGTGGGGATTGTTTGTGAGGATATGGATAGTGCAGGTGAGGGTGTTGCAGGGTCAGTTAAAGAGAGAGAGATTGAGCTGGGTGGAGTGATAAGAAGCGTTTATTCGATTACAGCTTCTAGTCCATTCGTTCCCCTTTGTCACGCGCATCCAACAAAGTAAGCTCCAAGTTCACTACTTTACAACTTTTTATCTAAAATAATATGTAAATACATACCCTTCTACAACGTCCCATAAAATTCCTATTTGGTGATATAAATGGTTATGAAATGAATATTAATGGCTAGGGGAGGATATAATTATACCCGCCCCTGTTTGTTATTTACTACGAAACTTGCGTAGCATATACTTGACCATGAAGTCCCTTAACAAACTAGCAACAAGGGAAGAACTAGGGGGAGAGATCCTGAGCCTTCCCTAATAGACATGCTGCCTGGGAAAGAAGAGATAACACCCTTTTACCACATTCTTTGTCCAGGTGGTGAGGGGAGGAATGAAAGGGAGTACATAGCCAACTCATATTACGCCCTCATTACCATGCTACCTATTGGGTAGGTTTGCCCTGTTCTGGACACTGCTAGAAAGTTGCTCTGATGTGCTCCCTCCTTCCCTAACTTCAAGGCTAGAAAAGTGCTGTGGTTTGCACATGATTATTGCTTGTGTAGTATATGGCCTTTTTAGCCCAAGTCAGGGGTCCTGCAGAGGACAATTTGTGTCCAAAGCCTGGGCCCAACTCCCAGCCTTCGAGGAACGTGGCCCAGTGCTGACATCCTTTGTCCCCGTGCCCACAAGGGGCTGCTTGTGAGTTTAGACGGAAATAGTGGAAGGCCCCAGACAAAGCTGTGGGATGTTGCTTTCTGTGGGACTGTGGTGTATAATGAAAACAAGCACCATATCTCTAGATAATTTGTTTCAATTGTCTAGATAATTTTATTTAAGCTAGCAGAGCAGCATCAAATTTTTCCTGAGCAATGCCAGAAAAACCACCAGCTTAGTTGGTTCAACAGAGGAGCAAGAAGGACTGAATAGACCATGCAATCTGAAATCCCTTCTTGTCCCTTCCAGATCCAATATAGGGACAATTGGTGGGGCAGTGTTGGGGGAAGTTTGCCATGCCACTGATTATATTGTAACTATTATGGGGTAAATAGAGGACCTTACTCTAGAGAGCTGACGATCAGTATCCCTCATGAACATTAACTAATACCACCCAATGTTAAAAATAATAGTAATAAGCCTTGTGGCAACCATGATGTTTCCTGAATCTAGCCCACTACTGACTTTCCATCTATAATGTTTTGCTTCTTCAGTTTCTCATTCCACTGGCTGTTCATTTTATTGGCACTGGGTATTACATCTACCCTGCTGGATAAGTCACAACCCAGTGCCTTCGCCTCTTTCCCAGGGTCTGGAAAAATGCAGTCTTTTTATCTCAAGTTGAAAACTCTTGTTTGTATATGTGAAATTTATTCTTTTTTTTTTTACTTAAAATAGAGTGGAGGCATTGACAACATCCTATCAAAACTGGCCAGCTGGCACTAGCTCTTGTCAGCCAGTCTCCAACCGACCATAGCCCCCATTAAGATTTTTAGTTTCTGAAGTTCTTTGATTTCATAACAGTTTAGCAAACAATTGTCAGCATATTACAAATGTTATCAGAAATACTGCTGCCATAGTTCAGAGAAGACATTCATGCATGACCCAGCTTCTTCATGTCACTTCAGGTGCTTTCTTCACACTTGAAAGGAAATCAAACACTAGTAATCAGAACTCTGTACACCAATATATGCTCTGGGGTATGGGGAAAGCATCTGGCAGGCTTATTCTATATTATGGAATGGAAGTGAGATTATAGCTACATACGCATGAAACTGTGGATCAGTGGGTGAGCAGCACTGAATGTAGTTCTCATCTCTGAAATAACAAGTAAAGGTCACAGTCTAATACATATAGCTTTTATTTCAGATTTCTTCATGTACAGTATTTTTAGAAAAGGTATTGTAACAAAAACTAAGTTTAGATTCATGCTGGAGTTGAAGATGAGCATGAAATTGAACTCCAAATTGAACAGATCCAGACCCCTTCAAATATTGGGAAAACTTCCATTTAAATTTCTTTCTGCATATTGTGATTTCAGCTTATCCTTATAATGGACCCAAACTAGAATCCATTAAATCTGAACACACCAAAACTTTGGGAAAGTTTGGATGAATCCTGATCAGAACTTTGTGGTTCAGATCAATTTTTATCTTAAGAAAAGAAAAGAAGAATGCTGCTTTACAGTTATGTAATGCCTACCATAGGGGAATGGAGAAGCTTCCATACGAGAAGAGATTAATAAGATAGGGACTTTTCAGCTTGGAAAAGAGATGATGAAGGGAGGATATCATAATGTTTATAAAATCATGACTGGTGTGGAAAAAATAAATAAGGAAGTGTTATTTACTCCATCTCATAACACAAAAACTAGGGGTCACCAAATGGAATTAATAGGCAGCAGGTTTAAAACGAACAAACGGAAGTATTTCTTCACTCAGTGCACAGTCAACCTGTGGAATTCTTTGTCAGACGATGTTGTGAGGGCCAAGACTGTAATGGGATTCAAAAAAGAACTAGATAAATTCATGGATAGTACGTCCATCAATGGCTATTATCTAGGATAGACAGGGATTGTTGTTTGCCAGAGGCTGAGAATGGCTGACAGGATGGATCACGTAATGATTACCTGTTTTATTCATTCCCTTTGAAGCACCTGGCATTGGCCACTGTCAGAAAACAGGATATTGGGTTAGATGGACCATTGGTCTGACCCAGTATGGCCGTTCTTATGTTCTTTTGTACCATTCAACGATCTCGAAAGTGCTTTACAAAGATTGGCAAGCATTATTAGTTAATAGAACACAAAGTACACCTGTGCTAGAGCGGGGCAAACAATTTCTTTGCTTGTGAAAACACTGGCAGTTGGTCTAAACTAGCACACTTAAACTAGCACAGCTGTATTATTTTTTTATTGGATGCTCTCATGCCTTGTGACATATGACACAATGTCTTTCCATGTCCATTTGTCTAATGTCACGTTTCTTGCTCCATTATAGTCTGTTGCCATGACTGCAGCATCTTTCTCAATGGTTTTCGTATAAGTCATCTGTTGTTCTCTTTCTATCGTCCACTAGGTGGTATCCGGTCAAGGGCTTGTCCAGGAATACAGTTTTCTGACATCCATACAACATGTCCAAACCACTTCAGTCTCCTGTTTCTGGAATCTGCTGGCTAGTCCTTTGTACGTATCAGCACTGGTTACTTTATCCCACCAGCGGACACCAGGTATTCTTCACAAGTATCTCTGATGGAATGCATTAAGCTTCTGTTGTGGCCTAATCTTTGCCAAGTTTCAGAAGTGTATATCAATGTGGGTATCACAATGGCATTGTCTAACTTTATCTTGATTCTTAGGTGAATCTCTTTAGTTCTCCAGAAATTTGCCATTCTCAAAAAGGCTCCATTTGCCTTCCCAATTCTTGATTCTATCTCCTTATGGAGTTGGCCATCAGCGCTCTTGCTGTACCAGTGGTAGCAATGGTGCGAAATTTAAGCTAAAAGTCCAGCGCAGATCCAACCACAGTGAATATTGGAAGTCATACAAAGAGAGAAACAAAGAAGTCTGCTGAAAAGACATGGCCTCTTACAATTGCCAGGGGACAGTAATAATATGGGCACCTCCACCATAGTTTCATCACAGGCTGGAACTTCTGCTGGCAGGCTATGCTGATTTGCTGCAGAGAAACACCGTCTTTCTTTCATTAAATGGACTGAGATGGTAATGTGGTGTAGTGAATAGGGCACTGGACAGGAGGTAAGACACCAGGTTCTCTTCTCAGCTCTGCCAGTGACCTGTGGGACCTTAGACAAGTCATTTCATACCTCTCTACTGTGGTTTCCCTTCTCACCATTTGCCTGTCTTATCCATTTAGATTGTAAGTTCTTGAGGATAGAGACTGTCTCTTATTGGATATGTGTACACTGCCGGTGGCATTGTCGGCAGTGCAGGATCAATTCTGCCAGATTGATTGAGTGGTAGTGGAGAGCCGCTCAATCAATCCGGAAGTTGACGCAGTTAATCCACCCCAACAAAAAGAGTAATGCTGTGTCAACGGGAGGGTATTTCCCTTTGGCGCAGTATAGTGGGGACTCCGCAGAAGGTAGAAATTAGGAAGTCAATGGGAGATATGCAAACTACTCTATGTAGCTTGCATATCTCCCGTCAACTGCTGCCGTAATTCGCTGGCAGTGTAGACCAGGGCATTGTGTGTTTTCACAATGCCTAACACAATGGCACCCTGATCTAGGTTGGCACCAGTAAGCACTGTTGGAACACAAATAATAATAATGAGAAAAACTTTTGCTCAAAACAGATTTTGTTTCCTCATGAAATAAAGGTCAATGAAGGATCTAAATTTTGTTTCTCTTCAACAGTCATACAAACCATACATCATTAACATGAATATTTGTGAACCTTGTGCAGAGATTCCTTGCACCTTCTCCCACTGTATATCTGTCCAGGCCTAAACACAGATTAGCACCCTGTGGCTTGACAGATCTCATATGTGCGTTAGCCAAATAATTGGGCAATATATGTATTTTACATTTGTTGAATTAGCGTTGGTATTAGAAAAGGAGCTTTTTCTTCCACTTGAGAGGCAAAGAGACATACTTGTTACTTCCAAAAGCCCTTGATTTCTTCCTGTGTTTTTGGATACATTTGACATAATTATGTTGTTTTGATGATACACATTTATTTTTCCCTCAGGAATGATGAAGTTACAGTTATTTTTTTGTCCTTTTTCTGACTTTGCAAACATTTGCCCTACTTTTGAAGTAAATTTAATTCTATCTGCATTCATCTGGTTTTAATAAGTCCGTTCTTTTCTTGTTTTTTGAAGATTAACGTATATGTTACTGGAAAAAATTAAGACACTATTATCTTTTGGTTTTACTCAAAGGCATTGATTTAATTATACAGTTTGACAATGCATCTTGGAAATACAGATATGAAATGTTGGTGTATCACTTTATAGTGTAAACACAACGAGAGTCCCGCAGCACCTTAAAGACTAACAAATTTCTGCAGGCATAAGCTTATGCTACAGGACTTTCATTGTTTTTGCTGCATACAGACTAACACGGCTACCCCTCTGGAACTTTATAGTGTGTGTGTAAACCCTAATTATCTTACTAGGAAAAATAAAACAATAAATATCAGAAAACATCTTCTAAAGGAAGGAAATATTGTCAAACTTACAAAATATCAATATGATTTTAACTTTTACCATATATAAGTATACACTATTACACATAGTTGTCTTAAAGTCTCCAATCTGAGATACTTACAGTCCCTTGAATTATATATTTGAATCTTGCCACACTCACCTAAGCCCTTCATCTTCCTGAGGCAGATACATGGAGTGCTGTGGTGTTTATTTTGTGTGAGAGAGATTGGGTGCCTACCCCACACAGGCATAGAAAGGGTTAACCATGCCCTGCCTGGAAGGAGCAGTGGAGGTGAGTCCACCAAGTGGCCCAGAGAGACTGCGAGAGGCACAGCCAATCAGGGAGAGGCTCCAAGGAGCAGTTGATCAAGAGGGCCCAGCTAGCTCAGGCAGAAGGAACTGCAGGGCCAGAGGGAGTTAGTTGCTCCTGGTAGCTCAGACTGTCCCCCTAGATGGCTGAGAACCCTGAGATGAGGGTGAAGGAGGTGGTGGGATGTGGGGAAGTAGCCCAGGGAATCGTAGCAATATTGAGAGAAGTTAGAGGTGCAGCTGAAAGCTGCTATTTACAAGGTCCCTGGGTTGGGACTGGGATACTGAGAGAGCCTGGGTCCCCTCCATTTGCCACTGAAGAAGTGGCTGGACTATTGAACAGAAATATGCACCCCCAGAAGGGGGAAACACAGATGGTGACATGGTTGGAGAGCTGACCAACAAAGTGGATGCTGCGGTCCCCAAGTCTGTGAGAGGCGCTGCAGGTGGATGCAGAGACAGAGTAATGATAGGCAAACCGTGACTGGGAGGCTTTGGCCTTGAGCTAATCCCCAGAGTGACCAGGAGGCATCAGCCCAGCGGTGAGTGATGTGCCGTCTGACTGGTGTTTTGGCTTTTAAATGAAATCTGTACACACTTCATCTTTTGACTTGCTCTCGGTCTACTTGGGACAAAATCCATTCTTTTTAGGAGTTCCCAGAGAGCCCAACTTTTTCTGCTCAGTGGGAGATTGGTGGAAATGCTTTGCTGTGGTTATTGTATCAGACTGGTGGCCATTTTCAGTTTACTTCTGGATTTGGCCATTCAAAATAGTTTTCATTGTTTTAACTCTAGCACTGTGTGGTGACCTGGGATTCTGAAATTAGAACCGTAGGTGTCTGGAGCCAAATCAGTCACTCCACTATATGACAAATGTTGTTCATATATCAGTCCTTCATTTATAAATTTAAACCTCAGGGTTTTTTTTTTTTTTCATGATTTCTGTTTTTGGGTTTGCTTGCTGAACTATAGATATGTTAAAAATGTAGAAAGTAATGCCTGAGACTGGCCCATAAAGGGATAATAGGAGTCTTAGGGCCTAATTAGCCCACCAGGTTACACCTGGGTTAGAGTGGGTCAGATCCAGCTGAGGAGAAGAGGGATAGCTCTATGAAGGCAGGTTCAAAGCAACATAGAAGAGAGGGCTTTGGTGTCAGGAGAGCATCAGAGAATGAGGAAGAAGCTGCATGAGGACACAGAACTCCAGAGCAGGAGTAATGGAGGAGGCAGCCTGATGAGAAATGCTGATAAATAGGGAAGAGGTAGGAGTGGCCTATGGAAGCAGTGAGGGGTTGTAAAGAGCAATCCTTTGCTTCTGAATGCAGGTTCCCTGAGCTGGAACCAAGAGGATTGAGGAGGCCTAGGTTCTCCTTCCCCAGCAAGAGGAGAAATACAGATGTCACAAAGTGGCTGGTCCCTTTAAATAAAGCAGGTCTAGCACCTCTGTGCTAGAATAGGTGCTCCTGGTTTTGCACCAGTAAAAAAGCAGAAGCAGCAGGAAATTCCCTGGGAGGAGGGGGCAATTGGGAGCCTGCTGAAGGGAAAAGGGCCTCTCGGAAGAAGACCTTGGGAGGTGATGATCAGGTGAAAGATCACAGAAGAATCCTAGAATAGGGACTGAAGGACAAAATCCCCTGGGAGCTGTGGCCCAGAGTGGACTGAGGAACTGTTTTTGTTTGCTTATGTTTAGGAAATAAAACTATGGCTAGAAAGATTCCAGGTGTGGTAGTGGTCCTCTGAAGGCTGGGGACAAGCACCTGCCTCAGGAGTAAAAGAAGCAAAGGCTGACTAGCAGATGGGGGCTCAAGGCCTGGCATAAAAATTGTGAGATTTTAGTTTTTTTCCCTGTTAGGATTATTCTGTTATCCTGGAAGGGGAGTGAATTGAAAACTGACCTGGCTGGAGGGTTGGGCTATAGCAGCAACAGATCTCTACAGAACCAGAATGGCAGACTCTAGGGGGTCCTAGAGTAGAAGAAGCCAGGCAATGTCATATCATGGTTTTATGGGATGATCCCCTGGTAAGTCGTCTTCTCCTCCCCATTCATAAATAACAATATGATCATAAAAGCATTATTTGATTTACAGAAAAAAATAGAACAGCTCCATGGTCCACAGCACTGCATTTTCATATGCAAAGACTGAAATTAGCTTTAAATCTTACACAGCATTTCAAATTAAATGTAACATGCACCTTATGTCTAGTATGCTTCCTTACACTTACCTGCTGAACTTCTGAGGCTTGCTTTCAGACTATACAATTATTGTTTTCTAAATTTATATAACCATTTTAAAAACTTCTCCTTTAATGAGTAAGTTCTGAACTGATATACAGTATTTTCCACAAGATTGTCAGCCGTGAATCAAGATTTTATGAAGCAGCTGTTTCTCAAATCTCTATATGTGGCAGTAGAAGATTAAGAATCATGCTAATACTATATTCCAAAAGAGTTTACCCCATAGACTTTTTCTTGTAGCAAGCTGAATATAAACTGACTGTTCAGGAACATTCCTTCTCTAGGGTTGGCCTCTGTTAGTGGTATCTTGGTCAACTAATACAGTCAAAGTTTTGACTGTAGGTCCTTATCTAGCTCATTTTTGTATTATCACTGAAATACATTTTATAATAGCACAGATTCATACTTCTCTTGCAAGTTTTCCTCCTTTTCTGACCACATGTGAACACACACCAGCTTCTTTGTCAGAAAGGAAGTATATACATAGTATTAAAGTAGTTAGAAATAGGATTGACTCCCATTAGCTTCCTACAGATTCAGTATTCTGTAAACATACTACAGATCATGTACATTTTTACATGGGTTTTATTGAGGTTTCTCATATGAAAATGTACATGTTATATCTATATGATCAAAGCTGTCAGACAGTGAACACCTTTAGCATTCTACCAGCAGAAAATGCATTCACTGGGTTTTGTTACACAACCTAATTCATATAAAAGAGTACTAAGTGTTCGGCTCCATGATTCTGCTACCCTTAACCTGGCTTCTTATGTGAAAGACCCCTTTATGTGACTTAAAATGACTTCAGATTCTGTCCAAAGTAAGCCCAGTGAGGTTTCATTTTGAGACAAAGAAGAAGCGTGTGGCACATATACTATAACTGACAGAGAAGTGATATTCTTTCAATGCATGGACAATTTGCTGCTTAGTTGATACATAGTTTCAGGTGATGGAGGTGAGTTGTGCATACTTAATTGTACACATAATGGGGATGGGGTTTCAAAGGTAAAGGATTGGTCCTTTGTTGTGGATTACCTGGCATTTCTCTGGCAGACAACAATTTTAAAAGGAATGGAAGAGAATTTCTTCATTGTATTAATTCCTTTAGAATCACACACTCATGAGTTTTTTTTGTTCCATCATCGCTACTTTTATTAAAATATATTTTTTGTGGGATGTGAAAGAACACAACTCCAGATTCTTTTTTAATAGCTCCCTTATGGCATCGGGGAGTACAAATGTGATGGATCACTTTAAAGATCCATAAAGTATAACCAAAACTCACCTGTTATACGTGTGAATCTGCTAAAGGATTACAGTTTCTGTATAGATCAACCCTATTACAGAGCAATGGTGCAATGGAAACCTGTTAAAGGAACAGCCCTGTTACCAATAACTTGCTCATTAACTATTAGTGAGTGTGGCGCTTAAGAAATGCGCTAGACTGCAGTCCTGGAGGCAGACATCATGGCCCAGTTTAGCCACCTAACTCCCATTGATTTCAATGGAAGGTATAAACCAAAATACCTTAGAGGATCTAGGCCCCTTTGTTTATCCCACACAATTAGCTTGCATTTGTCACCCCATATGCCATGCCTTCTCCAAATTGCTCTGTGAATGTGTTCAAAAGTGATCGTTTCTAAAATGAGAAGGTTGTTTAATCTCCGTGACATCTAGATGTTGGGGCAATTCAATTTTATTCAGTGGAATTCATCTTGCAGTGCAAGAAGGCTCCTGCAGGCAATATTAATTTTAAGGCCCTCAGACTACTAACAGGTGGTTTTGAGTTTTGGTTGCTATTGACCTGGTCGACATCTAAACCATTGTCCCAGTGGTGAAAGGCTTTCCACACCGTTATTAATCCTAGTATTGCCAATCTCAAGAGGCTGAAAACTGTGGATCAGAACACACAAAATCATGATTGCCCTAAAAATTATGAGCTTAAAAAGAATTGGTTGCTTTGGTATACCCCTTCGTGCCCTGATGTGTGTGCATGACAAGTACAGGTTGAATTTTCAACCTAAAACACATACAAAATGTGCACATGAATATGTAGGCACCAGCTGCACTGTGCACCTGCTTCCTAACTTCTGCCCTCACCCTTCTATTGCCTAAAGCGCTCCCTGCTCCCCACTAGCAGGCTTCCATAGCCCGTTCCATTCCATTCTAACTCAGCCCCAGAAAGCACATTCAACCCCCCCACCCCACCCCGGGTGGCTCCTGCAGTCTGCCCACTCCCCACCTCACCCTTCATTCAACCGTGCCAGGCTTCTCTAGCCCAAATCCACAGGCAGACTCCCACACCCTGCCACTCTCTTGGTAGGCTCCAGTAACCAAGCCCTGTCACCAGCCTGCTGGGAAGGGGGATTCCTTTGGACTCTTACAGCAAGCATCCCCCTTCCCAGCTGCTCTGAGCCCCTGTTTTGCACTGGAGCCTCCCAAGACTGTTGGCTGCCTGAAGCACAACAACTTCTAGCAATGGACAGGGAAACTGCATGCAGCTCACGAAGTTTTCCTGAGCTGTCAGCGTTTTCTCATGAGAGCCCCTACAAGATGGGCCAAAATCACAACACTTGAAATAATAGTGAGTACTGGCAACACTGAATTAACCCCTCCATACACCAACGTACCGCACTTTGATGTAATGTCAGCGGAAATAGTAGCCTCCTTTTGTACAAAGATGTTTAATTTTTTTCATAATTGCAGTATTTCCTAAACTTTTTAATAAGAAAAATAAACAAATACAAACAAGCTGCTGGGATCCAACTGGTTTTTGGACCCCTGCATTTCAGTTCTAGAGTGGGATGTACAATATTCCCTATGTTGGAGTAGAAAACAAGGGATTTTTCTAACTAGCCAATAGATGTCACTACTGCTACAGAAGAAATCCTACAGATGTATTTTTCTGCCAATTGAGAGACTGGTGGGTGTTCCTACCCCCCTCAAACCAAAGTGACACACTCCGAGAGTCAAAGTTACCCTTCCCAGGCTTGACTTATTAACAAAGACTCTTTCAAAATAATAGTGTGGGATCCCCCAGCCTAAATGTTCTCTCCTGGGCTTGGCTGCCACTATGGTTATTTTACAGTGGGCTTCACTGTCTCTCTCTCAGACCATCCCTGTCCCAAACCCTAGTTTTCTCTGCCTGAGGCCTACTCCCACCTCCCTGACATCGAGTCAGCTGCATAGATGTGCCCGCAGACACTCTACTCTACTAGCAGAGTGAGGTGTGTCAGGCAAACGCTTTTGGCCTGTTACACAGATAAATCAAAGGAAGTTTAGAATGGGCAGTTTCATATTTTTCTATCACACTCTGACCTATTGTATACCAGGCAGTATAAAACCAAGGTTCATTATGGCATCTGGCCCCTGCCTTCATCATTGCTTTGCTATCATTACAATAGGATTAGGAAGAGATTTATGCAGGAAAAATGTCGTGATGCTAAAATAGTTAACAAATACACTTTTATTTGTTAAGGTTAAACTATTATTTTGTTTTGATATTACTACTTCATAAAAGGTACCTCCTCTGTTCTGGACATCATCATTGTGGAACCTTAATTTTCAATTATTTTACTCTGATGGCTGTTTTATAGATTCACAAGAGAGGACCACTATGAGCATGTAGTTTGACCTTCTGCATAACACAGACCAGAGAATTTCAGCAGTGATTCCTAGAGTGGAGGAAATTATTCTTCATTACTGTGCAAGAGAACACTAACAAGCACAATAAATTAATTCTTAACCCTTTGGCAGGACTCTCCTAAATCCCCCTCCAGTCTAGCCATTTAGCAAGATGGAAAGGATATAGTGCTCACGATCTCTTGACACTTGTTCGTGGAGTGTCGAGAATGCTGGAATTACAGCATATCTTTTAGAGAGACATCCAGTATCAATTGAAAGGTATCAAATGATGATGAATTTACCATGTGCCTCAGTAAGCTGTTCCAATGGTTAATTACTTTCACTATTAAAAAGTTGTCTTATTTCCAAATTGAATTTTTCTCCCTTTGACTTCTGTCTTTGTATCTTGTTGTGCATTGTTAGATTAAAGAGCTCCCTAATATCAGATATTTTAATTGTGTAGATATTTAGAGAGCACAGTCAAGTCACTTCTTAACCTCCTCTTTAATAGGAAATTCAATCTATTTAGCTTGTCTTTCATTGTAAGGTGTGGTTTTCTGGATCTCAGATCAGCCTTTTAGTAAAAGTGCAGACTTAATGGGTCTTCATTTAATACTGTTCTTTAAATACATCTGATAGCATTAAGGATCTTAATGCAGACAAAGTAACTGAAGGAGGATGATAATACTGTGCATTTACATCGCACCTTTCATCTTGGGATTTCAAAACACTGTGCAGTGAGGTAGGTGACACTATTTGACACTCATTTTGCAGCTGAAGAGTGAGGCACAGAAGTCCTGACTTGAGCAAGGTCACTTAGCAAGTTTGTAGTCATGCAGAAAATACAATCCTTATACCCAGCTACCCTCTAACCATTAAACTACAATCTTCCCCTTCTACTGTAATATAGTAAATGGGTAATAACAGAAAAGGCAGGTAAAAGCCACTCTTCCCTTCCACTGTATCTTCCCTTCAGTCCATTTCACCCCAGCCCCTGCCCACACACATACTCCTTACATGGCTATAATGAAAGCCCGGTATTCCACTTGACCTTAGCTCCTGAATTAATTGAGCACTTTCAGATGCACCCGCCTCCTATTTGTCATTTAGGAAACAGTAATGTCACTGCGTGGCAGGCAAACGCATCAAGATAGTCATGGGGAAGACAGCCACTTTTTAAACTTTATACTGCATTTTGAAGATACCTCTGAAAATGAAGCCATTCATCTTCCTGACTGCCGGATATGCAAAGATATATAATCTCCACCCACGCCCACCCTTAGGATATGTCTACACAATGGGTGGAAGAATGCTTTGAGTAGACAGGTGCCTGCTAGCTCAGCTTAAACTAATGCATTAAAAATAGCACTTTGGCTGCAGTGACTTGGTCTAGCTGTCACATATCATATATGCCACCACAAACACATTCTCTAAGGAATTATATTTTGTCTTCCTCTGAACTTTAATTAATACATATTTAAATACAGTCACTGGGTCAGGGTTCATTCCTGTGGCGTGGAAGAGCATATCTGCTTCTGGGGATTATTGGTACACTGAAGCTACTGGGAGCAAAGGATTCAGGCAGTTCATAGGTAAGTGCCAGATTGTTAGCTTCACCTCCGACTGCAAGCCTCAATCAAGGCTGCCTCCAGTGCTTCTAAATCAAGCTGTTTGTTTTCTTGGCAGAAGTGTTCCATTCATAGCTTGGTGCAAGAAATGTGTAATCATTTCAGTGTGGCTTGTGAGATGCAATTAAACTTAGACGGGAAAGGAAAATGTACTCTATTCACTTTCCTTCCTTGAAAACAATCAGTTTCTGTATGCAGCCTTGTACGAAGAATTCACCTCGTGTAGTTCAACATTTGCACCACCTTTAGAGGAACTTGCTAGGGTTATGTCCCAGTTGCAGGAAGGAGGAAAAAATATATTGTCCTCATCTATTATATGGTAGAAGTTTAGAAACAATTGTATACTTTTCTAGCAAAGGTAACTATAGTATGGTGAGTTTAAGAAGTCGTAATAAATATGGTAAACACATTTAGAATATAGAAAAATATTGATATCTTTTCCAATGAAATGAACAAATGCTGCTGGAAATCAACACAAACACAATATCAAAGGTTTCTATAGTACATGACAATTCAACTTGGTATCTCTAAAAGTGCATTATTCTGGGGAATCTATAAATAAATAGGGTACATTTTCAAACAGTTCAAGTGTCATAACTGCAGGAGATCTGTACCTTCATCAAGCAGCATGTTCCTAGTTTAACTTTTTTTAAAAATAAGTTACAGAAGACAACATGAACATTAGGGTGACTATATAAACGGCAGTCTCTTTTCTTTCCATATCTGATTAGCTCGTAATCATTGAAGACTTCTGTCCATCTCTCCAATTTTGTTCTATATAATGGAAAGAGGAAGTCTTAAAAGTTGGAAAATACGGACATTAGCGTAGCAGTCCTGAGGCTGAGCCCTGAGTTTTCAGGAATCCTGGTCAAAACCAGTTCTTCTTTAAATACTTTGAACTTTAAAGCTCTTATTTGTCATGTAGATGTTTTACAAATTACATTTTTAAAGCCTTCCACTTCATCCATAATTTCCTTTGAAACTGGAAAGTTTTCTTTTCTTTTCTTTCTTTTTTTTTTTTTTTTTTTTTTTTTTTAAAAACAGCCCAATGATGTATTATGAGTTAATATGAAGGATCTTTTTGAAAGTAGTCTTGAAACTCTCATTACAGAGAGGATAGATGAAAGGATTTAAAGCGGAGTTCACATAGCCAAGCCAAATAGTGAACATGTGGAAACTGTGGTTGCAACAGCTTTGACAATAGGCTATTACCATAAACAGCACAAAATAGGGAATCCAACACAGCATAAAGGCTGCCATTATGAAACCCAGCTGCTTGGCTGCTTTCCTCTCCCTGTTCACATGCACCCCTTTCATGGACTGGGTGCGAAGTCTCAGCCAGGTGCTCTTCAGGTAACTGAGGCCCACAAAGTCTTTTTTAGTCTTTTCCTCAGCACTAGAAGTTAGCTCTGGGGTGGGATCAGAATAATTTTTACAGGAGGACCCCTCCATGAAAGTGTTCTCATCTGATGTGTCACTTATTTCTGGAGCCTGTGAGCATGGCCTCTTATTGACAGACACATATTTCATTCCCACTTTATCTGGTCCTGGCTGAGTCTGAGTAATGGGAAGGGGAAAACAACTCAGTTTCACTACCTTGCTGTCATCTTCTATAATGAGAGCCTTTGGGGGTTTGTCAAAGCTGCTGAGCTGAAGCTTTGCCTCCATACTTTTGGGCTGAGGGAAGTTGAGATTTACATTGCAGCAAGGGACTTCAGAGCTTCCTTTCAAAAACCTTGTGTTTGTATCTTTATTTGGCTTTTTGAGACAAGTCTTTTGCTTTTCCTGCAACTTATCATGATAGACATTTTTGTTTTCTGAGAAAGACCGAAATGATCCATTGATGAGCTCTCGGTGTTCACAGTGTTTCCGGACAGCCTTGTATATTTTTGCATAGAACCATAACATCAGTAAAGATGGCACATAGAAGTTGACAATGGCTGTCAACAGTTTAAACCAGGTGACTTTGGAGAACTCTGTTTCACAGTTCCCTTCCATGACTTTCCATTTCCCACCATTGGCAAAAGCAGGCCAGCCTAGAATTGGGATGATCCATAGAAAAGAAAACAGCCAAGCTCCAGAAATCATTATAAACGCTCTAGTTTTGGTCCGGTACCTGAGGTACTTGAGTGGCTGCTGAACTGAACGGTAACGATCTATACACAATATAAAAAGGCTGAAGATGGAGGCTGTGCAGGCTACATAATCCATTGAGAGCCAGAACAGACAGGCTGGTCTGCCGAGTATCCACTTGTCATTCAGTAGGTACGTAATGTTCAGCGGCATAACAGCTGCACCAACTATAAGGTCTGCGACTGAAAGGCTGACAATGTACATGTTTCCAACTGTATGCAACTTTCTTTCTATTTTCACTGCATATAGGACCAAAATATTCATGATGACTGTGATCAATGAGATACTACCCAGGGCCAGACCTAGTGGGATTGAGGGAACATCTGTTGAGTTCTTTATTGTGGCATTGCTGCTCTCACACATCTTTTGCCCAAGGTCACAGAACAGAAATCAGGGCAGATGTCAAGATCCTGGTAATTCACTCTTGTTTACAAGCCCGGTTGAGTTTATGGATTGTTGCTTGCTGGTTCTTTTAGTGATTCTGTAAGGAAAAAAATAGCATCATAGACGTTTAAGACAATAAGGAACTCAAGAGGACATCTAGTTCATCTCCCTGACCCTCCTCCCCCCATGCCGAGGTAGGACTAATTGAACCTAGACCATCCCTGACAGGTGTTTATCTAACCTGTTCTTAAAAACCTCCAATTACAGGAGTTCCACAATCTCCCTTCATTCAATAATTGCAATAAAATAAAAAGAATACTGCACGGTTTAGCATAATATCTTCCCTTTGACAGGGCTTTGCAAACATTAATCAATCAATTTTAACTAAGGTTTAGAAAGGTCAAGTGAGTTGTATGAGGACTATATATGGCCTTAATGAGGTTGACCACTTTAGTTAGGATTCTATAGGTCTGAAGAATATTCCAGAGTCTGTGTGTGCAGGCTGTCAGATTACTCTGAAAATCAAACAAACTGATGGGGGAGGAGGGACTGACATTCTATAATCCTTTGATCTTTAGTGTAAATATCTGATCTACACAGGATCTCTTGGGCCTGAATCCAGCTTGTTCTTCTCTAAACTTTGCATCCACTGCCTCTTTCATCCTCTGTAGTATCATGCTGCAAAAGACTAACACCCCTCTCTGTTGTAGGGAAACTCTTCTCTAGTTAGTCAGTGAGATCACCCTTTTTAGGCATTCTGACAATGATTTCATGTTTCCACTGATCAGGAAGGGTCTCCTTTTCTCAGACTTCATTAAACATTTCTGTCAATTTTGTTAGGGAGGTTTTATCACTGCTTTTAGTATTTCTGCTGTGATTTGGTCATCTCCTGCTGCTTTGCTGTTTTTCAGCTTCTTGATTATAGCCTATATTAGTTGTCAACATCACTAAGGCCATATCTAGAGATGCAAAGTGCTCTGTAAGGGTGAACAACCAGCAACAGAGTGGTTCAAAGTGGGTACTAGTGTGAAATATGGCTCCATTTTATCCCTACTGCTGTCTGGCATTGCCATAGATTGGTTAATGAAGTGTATTAGCAACACACACACACTAGTATACCATGAGCAGATGGAAAATGCATTGAACATCTAGATTTTGCCAGTGATATTGTGTTATTGAGCAAGACCCCCAAAAAGTTATAATCAAAGACAGATTACCTGGCAATAGCAGACCAAACAGGGCTCAGAATCAGTTATGCTAAAATAAATATATTCAAAACCCAGATGTCAAGTATCAACATTACATTAGAAGGCAAAAAAAAAATCAAGAAAGTAGAATATTTTATCTACTTGGGCAGCACCATGTTAACAAACAGCTGAAGATCTACTAAAATGTTAGACAAAATTAGACGCATTCAAAAATAAACGCTTACAGAAGATTCTGGGCATTGGATGGAAAGACTTCATCACCAACAAAGATATCTGAGAAATCACCAGCCAGCAGCTCATCTCCACCATAAAGAGAAGGAAGCACTGAACATATTTGGGGCTCGTACTTTGGATGCCAACACACAGACTGTCACATATAGTTGTCAAGTGTAGTCCAACAGATGTGAGAGAACAAGGGTGCCCAAGAGGAACATTATGGTGAACCCTTAGTAGAGATAGCAGAACAGTTGTTCTCAATACCAGAGAGCAGATGGAAGAAGCAGCAAATAATAGAAGAATGGAAGACGCTAGTTTCTGCCCTGGCACAAATATTGTTGCAGGAAGGATTTTTTTAAAAAAGGACTATAGGGACAGTTTCTATGGACCGTTACTATGTGGGTCACAGAGTTGTCTCAATTATTTACTATCAGATTCCTCATAATTTTGATCCTGACATCAATGGAAGAAACTTTCAGTCCATCTAGATTTCCAAGTTTATATATTATATTTATTAATTTTAACTGATTGAAAAAATAAAATAAGCTGCATATAAACAAAAAATGAAAGTGGATGAATATCAAATCATCCATTAATCTTAATTATTGGACCAATCACTGTCAAATAAACCAAAAATTCTTCATAATCTTTATCTGTGAGTTTGGGAAGGCAGCAATCTTATTCAACTATCAGCCCCCAAATACCAATCACAATGCCAGTTCAAAATTTCTGTTCCAGCCAAATGGCTGACACTAGGAGGGTCAAATTACTCCTGAGGGTGATAAGACTGCATCTGAGGCCAGTTAAGGCATCCAGTCAAAGTATAGGTTAAATCATAGCTAATCTCTTCCTCCTCAACACAGGGTTATATGAAAGGTTCCAAGTCAAGATGACACTACTTACTAAATTTTAAAATGCAAATTAAGAAAAATTCTGATGAAAACAGCAACATTTCTCAGGATTAATAAACAACTCCCAACCCATAAAATATGCATGTATGATCTTATATAGCCTTGGTAGAATTGGATTTTAAAAAAAAATTTGATGGATAATATCAATGTTTATTTTTAAGCATTTTTTTACTGATTGTAAATTTTCAGTTATGGAAAATTGAGGGGTCTCAGACAATAGGGAAGATCAGATAATGATTCTCTAATGACAGTAGATGCTGAGATTCAAAAAGTTAAAGCTTTAAATGTTAAAAACAAATCATTAACATTACTTGTCAAAATATACCAAGTAAGTATCCTTAAAAATCAAACTAAGTACTTTACCAGTATTTTTCTTATATTTTTCATCAGTTTGTGTGTATGGTGAAATCTGTGTTTACTGACATTTACCAATTAAAAAACTCTATTCCTTCCAAGCCTCGTCTTAGAGAAAGTGAGGTTATTTAGCCTAGAGTTGCTTTAGGTGTTTGAAAAGCTATCCTACAAGAGCTGTTCTTAAATAAATTCCATGGATCTAATCATATACACTCCTGCAAACACACATGCTTACTGCCAGATAACAGTCGGAAACAAAAACAAGTGCAAGAATGCTAAGACAAAGATGTACCTCTGCTGATTTAAAAAAAAAAAAAAAAAAAAAAAAGAAATCCCAAAACCTCGTCCTATCCAATTAGCTTAACTCAGTATGAAACTGACTTGAGCTATTTGGATATAGTTAGTTAGTTAACCATTATGCCTCTGGTGTTTAGGGCAGTGACGGAGCTCCTCCACTCCTGTCTGTTTCTGGCATTTGGATGTAAGCCAGCTTTAAATGAATCCAAGAGAGTATTTCATAACAAGATTTTGCACAACTAAATCAATTTTTAAACCTATTTTAGTTAAATCAGCTGAACTTGTGCATAGACAAAGCCTGAGCAGCTGTGGGGAGGCAACATTGGATACACAGTATAACCTGCACTCAGTGTCTCAGAAATGGCTTGTGATAGTTTGTCTTGAACAGGAAATTATTCTTATTGATCTAGTATTTTTAGCAGGAGTCAGGGATAGAATCTTAGTTAAATTCAGTGGATCTTCTTCCTGCTTCCCAGTAATCTCATCCTCCTTTCTACCTCAAGGATAAGATTCTGCAGAGGGCCTTGCTGAGCTGCAGCTATCTGCATGCCATTTATTTGGGCATCTTCTAATTTTCAATTGAGTTTGGGCTGCGTCATAATCCAGGAGCCTGGATTAAAGTGTACACAATGGAATGAGAGATGGCAGGCACGGGCTGGCCCATCTGAGATTTTAATTTTTAATCTGGTAAGAAGTACCGGCACAGAAGCCACTAACAAACATCTATGGCTGCTGACACACAGATGTCTCGTTTCTGAAACCTCCATATAGCATGCAATTAGTTCATTCATTTGTATAGAGAATCACAACATTTTCCCCTATATTGGGCAAATGTTATCTAAAACAGCATAGGGTGCATCAACATTTGAGCTGAGAGGTGTGATTTCTAACTCACACTAAGCTGGTGCAGCTACATCTCTGTATGTATCTGCAGTAGCATGGGTGAAGGCTTGGACTAGCTGCCTGAGTACATACGCAAAGGCCAGAAGGATTTGTTCTTGGATAGCTAGCCTGAGCCACTTCCCATGCAACCCCCACTACACGGCTATTGTAGCAGGCTAGTTTGAGTAGAACTAGTGCTGGTACGTCTACCCCACCTTCCAGCTCAAATGAAGACATAACCATAGTTACTATTTTAAAATACAAACTTCTGAACAAATGTCCTAATTCAGGAAGGTACTTAAGCATTTGCTATGATTTACTCACATGCTTAAAATTAGTTGAAGTGCCTTTCTGAATCAGGGTCATGTTTATTGATAGCACTACTCTGCCACATGTCAGTAAATGCATAATGTGTTTGTTCACAATTCAATTTTTAAGAAATGTTTTAAATGAAACTTATATACATTTTCTATTACTGAGTATCAATAGAAAGCTCTTTGAGCATAAGTAGGCAGATTGTTCTCTGCATATATGTGTGCTTTAGCTTTAGTTGGAAAACAAAACAACTAGCTTGTTGAAGCAGACGAAGTTTATAGGTGAAAATTAAGAAAAACACATTTTGTTAATATTGTTACAAATATGAAAATAAATAGGACAGTGAATTTTGAACATCTAAGTATTACCAAAAGTAATCATTTTAAGATATGACATAAGACTACATAGCTGTGCATAGTAAAATATCTAGTGTCTAATGACCCAGACATAAATAATGTAAGGGAATAAAACATTGTGGTGTCTACGGTAAGAAATGAGAGCCAAGCATCCTCATATCTAATTGTGGAATTTGTCACTGAGGAGTATCTTCGGGCTAACTTTTCCCAAGGAGGGCAATTGATTTGTGCCTGGAAAATGCATATGAGCTTGCACCAAGATAGTCATGCATTTGCACACACCAAACTCCTCTGCACCTCTGGTTACACAGATCCGCGTATGAACCACTGATCTAGATGCACAAAAATGTGGGTTTCTCTTCACGTGCAACAGGTGCCTGGGCATTTGGCAAGTCAGACTGATTCACCCACCTCAAAAAATCTGGCTCAGAATGAGAAGAGCAGCAGAAACAGAAATTCAGGAAGAAAAACATGTTTAATTTATTAATGTTATTGAACATGAAGATCAGGGTTAGCCTAACTAATGGAACAAATAGACTGTGGTAGCAGCAGTGAGGACTGCTACACTGGAATTGGATACAGACTAACTCTCTCACCTCCTGCACACACAGCAATTGAAGTTAGTCCCAACCATAGCAGAGCCAGCCAAGAAGCTTCAACTTCAGTAGTCTTCCACAGAGCAAACTCTTCTGTTAAGTGTATCAGGAATCAAGCTGCAATGAAATTAGTTTCCTATAATTCGGTATAGCACTCTACCCCTCTGAATCTCGTGAGCTTACACGCTCCCACATTGGCTTTCATTCTCATTCCTCTTGGGCAGAAAGCCCTTTTATGGCTTTCCCTGGTGAGAGACCTTAAGGTAGCACCTGAGTCTCTCAATTTAGGAGCGCTGGCTTATTATTACCCTAACTCTTTACAGCTGTGAACACTCCACATTCCAGGAACTTGAGTTGGGAGTTTATTATTAATCATAATTATTATTTCTCAAGTGCCTCAAAGTGTGCTAGGTATCTCACGGACATGGAACATGGTGGAAAATGGGGGAAAGCAAAATGAGTGAGGCAAAGTATAGCATATGTCTTGTCAGTTCCATGATTCTACCACTCCCCTTGATCTGTGTCTACCCCTTATCCAGCCTTCTTCTTACAAACAGCACACCCCCTAGCTCCATCATTGGCTTATACATACTCAGCCCTTAAATCTATCAGGAAATCCCTTCAATAGGCCCAAGTGTCTAAAAGACACCAGCGCAAGATTTGGTGGCCTCTCCTGCCCCTCCTCAAAGTCTCTGGGATATCCAGCTTTATTCCCTGTAGGAATCTCCCTAATCCTTCATGGATGTGATGGGAACAGGGCTTGGTTCTATAAAGTATACTTTATTTCATGAATAGCTAACCCTTACTATGCTGTTTGTCAGTATTCTCCTTCACACAGTACTGCTATGTTTTGGTTTGGTTTTGTTTTCTATTGGAAATAACATGACGTACATTACATTTATCATTAAAAACAATCACAAGGTGCAGTTACAAAACCTGCTCCTGAAAAAGGAGAATAGTGCAGCAACCTCCACCAACAGCATATGCAAAACATTTGGCATTAAGGGACAAATTTGCTCAATCTGGCCTCTCTGACATCATGCACACAGTTTAGCATGAGCTATTAGGAGTGAGTGATAGACTTGGCATGCACAGACAACAGTTATGCACAATGTGTGCATCAACACCTTTTGCATGTACAAATAATTGCACGTGCAAACTCTTGAACATAAAGGCAGAGGCTGTGTATAGAAAGTTTGGCCCTTAAACATTAATAATACCTAGCTCTTATATAGTGCTTATATTTATACCATTTTCTATAGGGTGTAATAAGCATAATAGCACAATGTTAATAATTAAAGGAGAAAAGGTAGAAAGAAAAAGAGGGAGAGGGGACAGGAGGTGGAGGACTTCTTTCCTCCAAAGACGGATAGTTATTGCTATTCACTTAGATAAAGAAATGCTGCCTCTTTGATGCCTTTTAGTCCTCCTCAGCTAACCTGAGGAGCGGACATAGGGCCTAAGATAACCTAATAATATTTTAAGCCTCTGAATGTCAGATCAGCAGACAAACTACCTACTCCAAAAATTTATAACAAACAAATCTTACCTCTGATGGTGACTTGATCAGGAAGTGGAGACAACAGACACTGCCCTGTGCTAACTCTCTCTTTCATATTCCTGTAGCCACTGCTGGAATAGAAATCTCCACACCCCCTTTCACAAGAAGTAAAGTTCCTTATTCATAAACTTTGTACTCATATGAACTTAGCGTTAACAACTCTGGTGTTATAAAACAAGAGGTGTGGCTGCTGCGACTGGGAGAGCAAGCATGCAAACAATAGAATATCTGCCCAAGAGGAAATCAGATTCAGGGTAGTCTGCAAGTTTCTGCCATGTGTATTTCCTCCATATTATCCCTTCAGTTGGGTAGGAATGCCCAGAAGGAGTACAGATTTCAGAGATCTAACCAAGCTCTCTGCTTCTCCATCTAGACATGAAAAGCAGATGTTACCCTTTGTGCCTCCCAACCCACCCTGTCCTGCCACAACATGTGCTCACATGCCAGGCTGCCACTAGCTTTACTACCACACCTGTGTACTGCTCCCCTTCCAAAGAGGCTAGGGGAAGAGAGACTGATTGATATCTGAGAGGGAGAGTTAATGCTTCAGGGATCCCCTCCAGTGAAATTAGTGATTAAAAACTGTCAAATGAAAAAGTGATTCCTGCTGAACCACACAACAATTAAAGCAGCAGCAGCAGCGAGGTGTCTGACATGAGTAGTTACTGCCCCTGTCTGCAAACAGAATAATTATTTTAACAGTGCACTGCTCCCCGACACTAGGGGAATCCTTAGTTGCTCACTTAGTTGCCTGGCACCTTTGAATTCCTGGAGTGGTGCAGAGGAGCAGGAGCTGGTCCTTAAAGTTAGCTCCTACTTTACTAGGTGTTTTGCTTGAGGAAGGATGGCAGGATCTAGCCCTTCAACTTTCTCTTCTGCTAATTTCTTTTCTATCCTCTCTTTTTTTCCTCAATACAATTCATCACCCACCTTGATGTTTGAGAATGGAGTGGGGAGAATGTCAAAGATTGTTTACACAGATCAGAAAAATCACTTGCAGAAATGTCAAAGCAATCAGTTATGTTTGAGAATATGCAAAATAAACTAGAAGTGTGTGTGCTTGCTGGAAAATACTTCCCCAAAACAAACAAAGAAACAAATACCACAGCATCAAGTTTGTTCAAGCAATTGCAGTCTGTACTATTGCACTCTCTCTAGGTACTTATATGGTCTTCATCATCATAGCATCTGAGTGATTCACAATCCCTAATGGATTTCAACTTCTCTATTTCACAGGGATCGTGGTGAACTATTATCCCCATTTTAAAAAGAAACGGAGGCAAGGTACAGGGGTGATTAAATGATTTGTTTATGATCACCCAGGAAGTCTGTGACTAAGCCAGAAATTAAACCACGGCCTCTGTCCCGTCTATTAGACCATCATTCCCACCACAATGGCAAGGTACCCTAGACACTTACTTTAATTCAATTACAAACTATAGAGTGACTTCAATCCTTAATCCTTATATTGCAGCCTGAGTAGCCTTAATTTGTCCTTGACCTTTTGGATGTTTCGATGTTTTTTGTAACAAACGTGCATAGGTCAGGGCCCTTAGAAAGCATGTTGTACAACTTATTTCTCAACACTTGCTACTTGGAGCAGTGCCATGCCTCCTAATAAGTGTTTATAGTATCAGGCCCTGAATTTGGACACCCCTAATTGTGTTTCCCTAGTTTTTAGGCATATAAATGTTGAGGCTGAGTGAGGAGCACTTCAGAAGTTTGGGCCTTACGTTAACATTTCATCTTTGCTCTTGAGCAAATAAATTCAAGCCTTGCTCCAGGAATGTGCTTGTTCTGTAGCTCTTGAATATGCTGTTTATACAACCTTGTGTTTGGGTGCATACAGATGGCATTTCTGGAGCACATTGATGAGAAAACAAGCCAAGACAATGTGAATATGACATTCCCAGCACATACTTCCCACCTAATTGTCCTTTAATGGAGCAGGATAAGCTCTTTCAAACAGTTCAAAAGCTGTAGCCAGGGACTCAGTGACTTGCATGCACACAGCCTGGTAGAGAACAAAAACTGAATCTTTCTGCTGCAATTCCCTTGCAACAGCCATCCCTGCCTTCTCCACTATGGAATCCCACACTTCAAAGAGACTGCAGTTAAAGGGCTGTAACTCCACCTGAGATCTTCAGGATCATCCCACCCACACAATAATTGGAGAGCTCAAGAAGTTCTGCACTGTGACATGATGGTATTACATGGCTCTTGCTCAGCTGTGTGGGGAGGAGAAGCCTTTTGCTTTCCCTGCATTCCTTACATAGTTGAACAATGGCTTTCTCTCTTCAAGTGATTGCTCATATCCATTCCATTATAGATGTGTGCGCGCCCCGTGCACAGATCCTCGGAACTTTTTTCCCTTAGCTAGCCCCGTAGGGTCAGCTCCGGCACCCCCTGGAGTACCGCGCTCATGCCGTGGTACATAGGGCGCTGCTGACCCTGCGGCCCCTCAGTTCCTTCTTTCCGCCTGTGACGGTCAACACGGAACGCCTGCCTCTTGCATTCAAACGCAAGTAGCATTCCTCACAGTTAGCCCTATTGTTAGAGTTTTTTGTTTTGTAGTTAGTAGTAAGTTTAGAAAATAGTAATAGTGCCCTTAGGGGCTAGACCGGAGCCATGCCTGGCTCCACAGGCTTTAAAGCCTGCACTCAATGTGCTAAAGCCTTCCCTGTTAGTGACCCCCATGACCGTTGCCTTCGATGTCTGGGGGAGTTACACAGGAAGGAAAAATGTAAGATCTGTAGGTCCTTTAAGCCCAGGACCCAGAAGGAGAGGGTCGCCCGCTTAAAGGCGATCCTCATGGAATCTGCGCTGCGGCCGGACTCCGAACCGTCGCGCTCCCCGGCGGCACCGAGCGTCTCATCGGTGCGGAGCGCTCCGCCGGCACCGGCATCAGCGGCACCGAGCGCGTCGGCACCGAGCGCGTCGGCACCGAAAAAGAAGAAGCGGCGTGAGGCCGCTCACATGGACTCCCCCCTGCTACCGGGAAAGCAGGGGGCTCAACAGGAGATGCCCCAGCCACGTGCCGTGGAGAGGACTCCGGCGCTGGCATCTCCTCGCAGAGAGCCTCCCCCGACTCCTGGGGGTGGGAGAGTGCCTCTGCAAGGGCCGTCGACACCGGAGGCTTTCGCTGCGGCTCACGCCCTCATGGGCCTAACCACGCCTCCGTCCCCCCCTCGGCCGAGGGTTCCGGGACCGGTGTCTCGGGGCAAACCCGCGTTGGGTTACCCCGGTGGGTGACGGAGACAGGAGTCGAGGTCTCCCCCCAGACGGCCAGGGAGGGTTGAGGGAGCGAGCTCCCCTCCCAGCTCCGACTCACAGTCGTCGAGCTCCCCTGCACCGCGGCACCGAGGGCAGTCCAGGGAAAAACGCTCGAGGCGAAGGGGATACAGTTCCGCCTCGAGTGGGGACCGAAGCATGGACTTGGGCATTTCGGTGCGGAGTCCGGCCGCTCAGCGTTCCCCCGCACCGACTGCATCACAGGCCGGTCTGCCTTCCACGGCACCGAGACCCAAGGCGGCACCAGGAGCCTCGGCACTGTCGGAGCCACCAGCGCCGCCACCGCCGTCGACGACAGTCTCGGCACCGGCAGGCTCGGCACCGAGCGCCGCGGCACCGACGTCGCGTTCCAGGTCTACGTCACGACGTCGCCGTCGGCACCGTTCCCGATCGCGATCGGGAAAGCGCATCCGAAAGTTGTCCAGAGGGAGGGGCCGTGACAGCTACAGCTCTTCCAGCAGCCCCTCCCCTCACAGGCACTGCAGACGCCGGCACCGAAGGTCCTCCTCATCTAGGAGCCGCTCCCCTTCTAGAGCTCATAAGCACCGGAGGAGTGACTCGAGCTCAAAGAGAGGAAAGATGGAGCTAAGCCAGCAGGCGCCTGCACCAGCACCTGCCTGGCCCCAGGGCCCCTGGCAATGGCCATACTGGGGGCCGTGGGGTACCCAGATGGGGCCGGGGACCACCTCTGTACAAACCTCGGTGGCCCCACCAATGGCCCCCACGACAGACCCACAGGAGGGTCACCCCTCTGAGGAGGGGTCTGACCCGGAGGAAGGGCCATCCACAGGGCCCATTCCACAATCCTCCTCCTCTTCTCCAGATGAGGCGGCGGCTAGGGATACTAGAGCCCCCTCTTTGATTTCAAAGGCCACCAGGACCTCCTGAGGAGGGTGGCAGACAATCTTGGTCTGGAGATTAAGGAAATGTCAGAGGAGGAGGATCCCCTATTTGGTGTCTCAGACACAGCAGGCCCATCACGTTTGGCACTGCCTGTCCATGAGAGGGTAATGAAACTCGCAAAGACCCTCTGGCAAACCCCCTCCTCCTTAGCTCCCACCTCAAAAGGAGCTGAAAGGAAGTACTATGTACCAAAGGAAGGGTTTGAATTTTTATGTACTCATCCCGCTCCAGGTTCACTTATAGTAGATGCGGTGAACCAGCGAGACCGTCAAGGAGGTCAAGGTAACACCCCTAAAGACAAGGACAGCAAAAAGCTGGACCTGTTTGGGCGCAAAATGTATTCTACTGCGGCCCTGCAGCTGAGGGTAGCTAATCACCAGGCCCTCATGGGAAAATATAATTTAAACTTATGGTCCTCTTTACAGAGGTTCTCGGCGAGGCTGCTCCCCGACCAGGCTACAGACTTCGCCACGGTGACACAGGAGGGAGTGGCGGTGGCTAGGGCGGCTCTACAGTCCGCCAGTGATGCAGCGGATACAGCCAGCAGGGCGATCGCTTCGGCCATTGCCATGCGCCGCTGCTCCTGGCTCCAAGCCTCAGGGTTGTCCCAGGAGGTCCAACAAGCCATACAGGACCTTCCTTTTGACTATTCCGGCCTCTTTTCAGAGAGGACCGATGAAAAGCTTCATGCTGTAAGAGACTCTCGGGCCACCCTGAGATCCCTTGGTCTGTACACACCTCAGGCCTCGAGGCGCCAGAACCGGCCCCAGGCACAGAGGCAGCAGCAACCTCCGCTGAGGCTGCCCCCTAGACCTACTCAACCCAGGAGGGGTAGGGAGAGGTACCGGCGCCTAACCGCCGTGACAGACAGGGACCCTATCAAGGTTCACAGCAAGGCCCTAATAAGGGCGGTGCACCCCATAAGAAGTTTTGACGGGGTGCACGAGGGCGGCACTTATTCCCCCCTCTTGGATCAACCCAGACCCTTTCTATACAGGCTCCGGCCTTACATAGCCGAGTGGGAAGCTATTACCACCGACCAATGGGTCCTCGGCATAGTTCGCAGGGGCCATGCACTGCAACTTACGGCTTCCCCCCCACATTTTCCCCCAACCCAGTCCCTCTTCAGGGACCCATCTCACGAGCAACTTCTCATACAAGAGGTCAATTCCCTCCTCATGCTGGGCGCAATAGAGGAGGTTCCTATACAGGAACAGGGGAGGGGATTCTATTCTCGGTATTTTCTAATCCCCAAGGCCAAGGGAGGTCTAAGACTATCCTGGATCTGCGTCGCCTAAACAAGTTTATCAGGCGATCCAGGTTCCATATGGTCTCCCTAGCTTCCATTATTCCCACCCTAGATCCAGGGGACTGGTATGCCGCCCTCGACTTGAAGGATGCGTACTTCCATATAACAATCCTTCAAGACCACAGAAAATTTTTAAGGTTCATGGTAGCTGGATTCCACTACCAGTTCTCTGCCCTGCCATTTGGCCTCTCATCCGCACCGAGAGTGTTCACGAAATGCATGGCAGTGGTAGCGGCCCACCTGCGCCGCAAAGGGGTCCAGATCTTCCCCTACCTGGACGATTGGCTGATCCGGGGCAAGTCCAGGGCCCATGTCAAGGACAGCCTAGCCCTTACGTGCGCTACATGCACCAGACTGGGGTTGCTCATCAACGAGCAGAAGTCTACTCTCACCCCGGTGCAGCGCATAGAGTTTATAGGGGCCATATTAGATGCACGAGAGGCCAGAGCCTTCCTCCCTCAAACTCGGTTCGAGACTATGACCGCCATAATCAACGATCTCCACAGGTCTCCCACGACGACAGCCAGGCATTGCCTTCAGCTGTTGGGACACATGGCAGCATGTACGTATGTGGTGAGGCTGGCTCGCCTCAAGTTAAGGCCTCTCCAGGGGTGGCTGGCCTCAGTCTATGTACCGGCCAGACACAGACTAAACAAGGTGGTAACGGTTCCCGCCCAGGTATTGTCCTCCCTAGATTGGTGGAAGGACCCAAGGGAGGTGCTGAAAGGTGTTCCGTTCAGGGACCTAGCTCCCTCAGTCACGTTAATAACGAACGCCTCGGACAGCGGGTGGGGAGCCCACATCAGCAGAGACCTGAGCACCCAAGGGCTATGGTCAGTACAAGAGAAAGCCCTCCACATAAATGTCAGGGAGCTCAGAGCAGTCCGCTTGGCTTGCAAGGTGTTCATCAACTTCCTCAGAGACAGGACAATTCAGGTCCTCACGGACAATACGGCGGCCATGTTTTACATCAACAGGCAAGGGGGAGCACGCTCATCGGACCTTTGCCAAGAAGCTATTCGACTTTGGGATTTTGCCATGAGGCACGGTTTTCACATTTCTGCCTCTCACCTCCCGGGGAATCAGGAACGACGAGGCAGATCGCCTCAGCAGGTCATTCTCACCCCGACACGACTGGTCACTGCACCCGGAGGTAGTGGCTTTCATCTTCCGGAAGTGGGGGGGTTCCCCAACTGGACCTGTTCACGTCGTCCTGGAACAGGAAGTGCCCGAGGTTCTGCTCGCTCCGAGGTCGCGAGCCGGGCTCCCTTTCCGACGCGTTCCTTTTAGAATGGACGGGGCCCCTCCTATATGCGTTTCCCCCCACTCCGCTCTTGCCCAAGGTCCTCTTGAAAATCAAGAGGGACAGAGCGGATATGATACTGATTGCGCCAGCGTGGCCACGACAGCATAGGTACAGTATGCTGCTCGACCTGTCTATCGACACGCCGCTCCCACTTCCGAGGCGCTTCGACCTGCTCTCTCAAGACCAGGGTCGCCTGCTGCACCCGGACTTGGACTCCCTCCACCTGACGGCATGGAGACTCTCTGGCTGACGGAGGGGGAGAGAGCCTGCTCGGCGCAGGTCCAACATATCCTGTTGGGCAGCAGGAAACCTTCTACACAGGTCGTGTACCGGGCCAAGTGGAAGCGTTTCACTTGTTGGGCGGAATCCCGGGGTGTCTTACCGTCCACCTCGCCCATACAGGCGATATTGGAGTATCTACTCCACCTGAAGCTCCAGGGCCTAGCACTGGCGTCACTGAAAGTGCACCTGGCAGCTATTTCGGCCTTCCATATGCCGATGGAAGGGCGGTCACTATTCTCCCACCCCAAGTCAGTCAGGTTCCTCAAAGGGGTGGAGAGGCTTTATCCCCAGGTCCATGACCCGGTGCCTCCCTGGGATTTAAACCTGGTCCTTACCATGTTAACAGGACCCCCCTTCGAGCCTATGGCTACATGCCCGCTGCTCGTCCTGTCTTGGAAGGTAGCCTTCCTGGTGGCCATTACATCTGAGCTTAGAGCTTTAACATCAGAGCCCCCCTACACGGTCTTCTATAAAGTCCAACTGAGGCCGCACCCAGCCTTCTTACCCAAGGTGGTGTCTCAGTTCCATTATAACCAGAGTATCTTCCTCCCCGTGTTTTTTCCAAAACCACACGGTTCGGAGGAGGAGAGGAGATGGCACCTGCTGGATGTCAGACGAGCCCTGGCCTTCTACATCGAGCAGACCAGGCCATTCCAGAAGTCCACGCAACTTTTCGTGGCGGTAGCGGACCGGATGAAGGGTTCACCTGTCTCCACCCAGCGCATCTCCGCCT
Source organism: Emydura macquarii macquarii (assembly GCF_026122565.2). Classification (NCBI taxonomy): domain Eukaryota; kingdom Metazoa; phylum Chordata; order Testudines; family Chelidae; genus Emydura; species Emydura macquarii. Next base: position 113,355 of record NW_027131105.1, on the reverse strand, counting down.
GGATCACCGCCTGCATCAGGACCTGCTATGAGCGGGCGAAGGTGCCGCTTCCAGGAGCTGTGACAGCGCACTCAACCAGAGCCCAGGCCTCATCTGCAGCCTTCCTGGGAGGAGTGCCCCTGCAGGACATCTGCAAAGCAGCCACCTGGTCGTTGGTCCACACCTTCACGTCCCACTACGCTATCGTGCAGCAGGCGAGAGAGGACGCAGGATTCGGCAGAGCAGTACTGGCGAGAGTAGCTCAACGCTGACTCCTACCCACCTCCAAGGTATGGCTATTTAATCACCTATAATGGAATGGATATGAGCAATCACTCGAAGAGAGAAAACAGGGTTACTTACCAGTAACTGTTGTTCTTCGAGATGTGTTGCTCATATCCATTCCAAACCCACCCTCCGTTCCCACTGTCGGAGTCGGCAGAAAGAAGGGACTGAGGGGCTGCAGGGTCAGCAGCGCCCTATGTACCACGGCATGAGCGCGGTACTCCAGGGGGCGCCGGAGCTGACCCTACGGGGCTAGCTAAGGGAAAAAAGTTCGAGGATCTGTGCATGGGGCGCGCACACACCTATATTGGAATGGATATGAGCAACACATCTCGAAGAACAACAGTTACTGGTAAGTAACCCTGTTTTTCATAGTGGAAGGCCCTGTGCTGCCTGCTCTCTGGGAAGCACAGACCTCATTCCTGCTCCCCTCAGGGAATAAGTTCCTAGAAAGGGGTGGGGAAGAGGAAGAGTCATGAGCCCTCCTCTCACTCTGCACTGGCCCACAGAGTGGGGTCAGTGTACCAAGGAGAGCTTCATCTAAACGAATGGTACTGATTGTGCACATGGAATAGCCCTGGAAGATGTGTGTGATGTTCCTCCTGGGGCAGTGCAACTCCACACTACTCTTTACACAGGATTATGGTTTTAGTGCCCTCTAATTGTGCCCTCTAAAATTAAATTGCATCACAACACGTCAGTGCAATTCCATGTCATGAATGGCACAACATCTTGAAACTCAATTTTGTCCCCTAGAAAATACATGGGAAATCAGTAGCCTTACATCATTCTGTAATATCAATTGCAAACCACCCCCCAAGCAATGATACCAACCCTTAACTGCATGTGTTTAATACTGAACAAATCTGTTTTAACGTTTACCATTATTTATGCACCCATAATAGCAGACAGATATTATTTCTGATTTGTATTATCTGAGTGCCTAGGGGCCCTAGCCATAGGACAGGCATCTTGGTTAGCTCTTTGAAATTCCTAAGTCCCCACCTTGTTCTAAAATGCTTGGATTCATTTTTACTGTCTATGTAAAGATTCCGTTACAAATGAAAAAGAGCAATTGCAGCTCGTTTGTTATTATATCAGGATGGTACATTCTACTTGTCAGCCCCCTTAGCAAGTGTTGATCCAACTGGGAGATGCTAAGCAACTCCCTGCTGACTCACTGTTGTAGGTGCTGCTCATTAAGCTCCACACTGGAGAGAAGCAGGGTCTCTAGAAATGGGGAGTGTGAGTTGAAGAGCCCTCAGGGAAGAGCCTAGAGCAGCCAGAGCTGCAAAGAAGGGCTGGAATTTTGAGTCTCTACAATAAACAAGTCAAACCACAGGATGAAGCGAAGTTTTCACCACATACCACATATGTGGTTTGTGCTTTGGCCAAACTGAGAGAGCCACCTGCTCCCAGTGACCTTTTGTTCTTCATGAAGCCATTAACACAGCAGATTATTAGATTCCCTCTCACACAGACTTGTTTCTCATCTCAAAAAATAAGTAGAATTGCATTCTGCACACACTTGCTTTCAGGTTATGATTTTCACAGAGGCTTGAGAAATGACTGCTTTTAAAGTACAACCATTTGTAATTTACTTAGTCTTATTTTTCACTGATTCTTCAGCATGCTGCAGGGCATACACTGGTCAACAGCTAGGGTTTAGTATCTTCTTACATGGCAAATGCATAGGTTATAGGACCAGAAAGGTTCACTGTGATCATCTAGTCGGACATCTTGAATTACAGCATATCTTTTTAGAAACACATCCAATCTTGATTTAAAAATTCAAGTGATGGAGAATTCATCACAACCCTTGGTAAATTGATCTAATGGTTAATTTTCTTCACTGCTAAAATTTTGTTCCTTATTTCTATTCTAAATTTGTCTTTTTTCAGCTTCCAGCCATTGGATCTTGTTATACCTTTGTCTGCTACATTGAAGGGCCCTCTTATCAAATTTTTGTTCCCTATTTAGTATTTAAAGATTATGATCAGGTCAGCCTTTAACGGTCTCTTTGTTAAGCTGTCCTTGAGTCTTTCACTTTAAGGCATGTTTTCAATTATTTAATCATTCTCGTGGGTTTTCTCTGAGCCCTCTCTAGTTTAACAACATACTTTAATTGTTGACACCAGAACTGGACACAGAATTCCAGTAGCAGTCTCACCAGTGCCAAATGCAGGGGTAATATAACCTCTCTACTCCCACTTGCTACTGCCCTATTTACACATTCATTGATCACACATGTTTGGCTACACCATTGCCCCCATCGAACCGAGGTTCAGGCCTTCTCCATAGGTTAGCCAGTCTGTATCCAAATATGCTCTTCCTCTGCCTTGATAGGTGAACCCCATCTCTACTTAGCAATCCTTCTTCCCTGAACAGCATCCCATGGTCAAGAAAGCCGAAGCCCTCCTGGTAACACCATCCTCGCAGCCAGACATTCACCTCCAGGATGCATCTGTCTCTGCCTGGGCCCCTACCATTGACTGGAAGGATTGAAGAGAATACCATCTGCGTTCCCAGCTCCTTCACTCTTATTCCATTGCTTCACCCTCACTCCCTCACTTCACACAAAGCCCTGTTGTCACTTCTGATCTGTTCAGGTTCATACCTCACAGTATCATTAGTGCTTACATGGATGAGTAGCATGGGATAGTAGTCAGAGGGCTGGATGATCCTCAGCAATCCCTCTGTAACATCTCAGATACGGGGTCCTGGCAGGCAGCATACCTCCAAGGATGCCATGTCAAGCCAATAGATGGTGCCTCCGTCTCCTCAGGAGAGAGTCACCAACCACCACTACCCTATATTTCCTCCTGGGAGTGGTGGCTGTGACCCTCCCAACTTGAGGATACATGGTTTCTCCTCCTCTACCTTTGGGGGTGATTCTTCATCACTCATTGCGAGGGTAGCATAACAGTTCTTCATGTCGATGGTGGATGGGTTGGGAGTAGGGGTGGAGCACTGCCTGCTGCCAGAAGTAGCCAGCAGTTATCCTCTTTTCATTCTTTAACAACTGAGGCCGGTATCAGCTGTTACATTATTTTGCCTGGCATTGATGTCACAATGACAGGTCTGTAATTACCTGGGTCAGTGTGTTTACCCTTTTTTACATATTTGCACAACATAAGCTTTCTTCCAGTACTCTGAAAATTGCCCAATGTTCCAAAACTCATTAAAAATTAACATCAGTTGCCCAGGAAGCTCCTTAGCCGGCTCTTTTAAAACACTTAGATGCAAGTTTTCTGGACCTGCAGATGTTAAATGTCTAACTTTATTAGCTGCTGTTTAACATCCTCCTAAGTTACTGTTGGGATGTATTTCATCATATTTATTATATACATCATATGTATTTATCAACATATATGGATACATCATCTAACTTTTCCCAAATACAGAACAAATATTTATTAAACACTTCTGCCTTTTCTGCATTATTGAAAATTCTACCTTTTTCTTGTAGTCAAGGACCAATACAATTGTTAGGATTCCTTTTGTTCCTAATAGTCTTAAAACACTACCCCAAGTGCCACAATCATCCTTTTTAAAGCTCTTATTGTTCTTAACTCCAGCCATAGAGTTCTCCTTAAGTCCTTTTGGGTCCCTTATTAATTTTCTACAGTTCCTAGTTTTTCATTTATATTCACTGCTGTCAGTTTCCCCTTTTTTCATTTGTTAGATTTATATTTTGTTATAGTTGCTTTCATTTCTTCTCTAAACTAGGTTGTTTTTTTAGCCTGGGGAGCCTTCTTTCTAGATTGAGACTTTTGGGATATCTCATAAAAAGTTCTGAAACCGTTAAATTATCATTCACATTGTTCTGTATCAATTCCTTCTCTTAGATGATTTGGCTCACAATTGTTTTCAGCTTCGTGAAATTGGCACTTTTAAAGCACCAAGTACATATTTTACTGGTGTGGACTTTGTTCTGTTACAGTTCTTATGCTCCTGTGTATTTAAAAGTTTCTCTTACCTACAAGACCTGGAAACCATAGCTACTGCTGCATTATTTAACAGTAGGATAAATAATGGAAAATTGCCAAGGGCTGACATCCGATGGAAGGACCTGTCTTAATGGAATCCAGAAATTCTCCCAGCCATTCTTCAGGCTTAGCTGCTCCCTGCCATCTGTCTAAGACCCCCAGAGAGCAAACCCACCTTCCTCATATTCAAGGTGGAATCTAAGAAGCTACATCTACCTGATGGGTCATCAGTAGTTAACCTGCAGCTTCCTCAGAGGCCCCAGTAGTGAGTTCAGCAACTCCATTACCCTGTTACCATTATTGTAGCAGGGGTTGCTTGCATGGCTGGTTTGGAACAGCCACAATTTAGAGTCCTATATGTAGTAACAAATTATGGATCTTTATTACAGCTATTTTTGGGAAACTGCTTTTATATAACAAAACTATTTGTTTGGGGGACCTGGTAGGTCATTTACTCCAGACTATTATTTTGAAACTAGCTCTAGCAGGAGTGATTAAAATCTAGTCAATTGAAATGAACAGAAGTGCTAAACTGCACAAAATGGTGCACACATCTGGCAAGCCACAGAACTTGCCCTGCTTCCCTAAGCCATAATATGTTTGGAAGGGATTGCTTGTTTATATTATTCATATTGCTGATACTGAAACTAATTCCTGAAGAGTTATCACATTTTCAGAGAAAGGACTCAGAGCTTTTAAGCTCTTATTGTTGCTAGGGAAACACTTCTTTAGTATCCATAAGAGATGGAGAAGTGTTTGTCATTCACTCCCTACAGTCCCTTGGGGAGGCAAACTGTATCACTGCAAAAACAAATGGGACAAAGAAAGCAAGCCTGGCGGTAGCAAGTATTAAAATCAGGAATGTCCTGAGAAAATTGAGATGAATAATGCCAACTCTAACTGCACTGTACAGGAAGTCCTGTCAGTCAGTGTAATACCTGCACCTTCAAAAAGCTTTGTCTAAACAGATTAACTGCAGGTATGGTATAGAGAAGAGTTCACCTGTCAGTTTCTTACTTAGCAACTAATAGCTTCAGAAATGGTAGCCTACATAAACTAGAATTTTCCAGAGGGTTTATGGGGGGGAGCTGTTAAATAATTATCAGATTTTTACTGCAGTACTGTTCTTGGGCTTCAACCAGGTTGAGCTCCATTGTCGTAGGCACCATACAAACAGAGGAAATGACACCCCTTGCCTCAAAGAGCTAACAGTCTAAATTCAACGGGAATCTGGCACCTCACTCAAGTCCCTTGGAAATCCCAGCCCTAATAGTATTGAATTTCACTTTCAGAAGATAGATGACTGATCAACTGAAAGTTTGGCTGTTAGTCAATCTCAGGCTACTTCTGCGATTTTTTTTTTAATTTGCATTATTTTCATTCATTTATGTATTTTATTTTCTTATTCAATGAGTCAATTATTTTCATTTTTGGAAACATGAATAAAACTTTTTGGCTCATTTTCAGTGGGATTTAATCAAGATCATACCATATACCTTGTTCTCTTCAAATGAACCCACAACTAGTGTCTTTGGCTTTGGAAATGTTACCTATACACTGCTGCTCATGGCTCTCTTTCCTCCTTCTCTTACTGTGGCTCGTCAGCAAACCCCTACCTCAGAAAGTAGTTTTGCCCATAATTTTGCAGGTAGCTAATCATAGTTGGTCTAAAGAGAATTACCAAGTAGATTTTGTTTTAGTTTTTTTTACATTGTTTTTTAAAATCATCATTATAATGACTACATCTTTGCTTACTGATTTTGTCTATTTTCTGTTAGCACAGATTGATTATTTCCTGATTTCTGTACAGCATACATTAACAGGGCAGATTTCTTGCATTAATTGACTCCCTTGTTTATGTAGAGCATCAGTGAGCTTCAGTTATGCCAATGCTAATCTGAAAATATAATTTATTAATTGCTGCTTAAGAACGAGTAAAAAAGGAAAGAATGATTTTATTAGGAGCTACAAAAAATAACTTTCTTGCTGATAATATTGGAGTTTTATAAACCATCAGATATTTAAGGCTAGATCCTGTCCACTGCTGTGCTGGAGCACACATTGGGAAAGGGAAAAAATGGCATAGGAAGCCTCTCTTCCCCACAGAAGGAGGAGGGCAGCAAGCTGTGATTGCAGAGCCATTGGCCATTATTTTTGAAAGCTCGTGTCAACTGTGGGAGGTCCTGGATGACAGGAAAAAGGCAAATATAGTGCCTATCTTCAAAAAAGGCAAGGAGGAGGATCTGTGGAACTACAGACCAGTTAGCCTCACCTCAGTCCCCGGAAAAATCATGGAGCATATCCTTAAGGATTCCATTTTGAGGCACTTGGAAGAGAGGAAGGTGATCAGGAACAGTCAACATGGATTCACGAAGGGCAAGTCATTTTTGACCAACCTGATAGCCTTCTATGATGATATGACTGACTCTGTGGATGTGGGGAAAGCGGTGGACATGATATGCTTTGACTTTAGCAAAGCTTTTGATATGGTCTCCCAAAGTTTTCTTACCAGCAAATTATAGAAGTATGGGTTGGATGAATGGACTATAAGGTGGATAGGAAGCTGGCTAGATCATTGGACTCAACCGGTATTGATCAACGGCTCAATGTCTAGTTGGCAACTGGTAATAAGTGGAGTGCCCCAGGGGTCGGTGCTGTGGCCTGTTTTGTTCAGCATCTTCATTAATGATCTGGAGGATGAGTTAGACTGCACCCTCAGCAAGTTTACAGATGACGCTAACATGGCTGCTGCAGGGCAGGGATAGGACAAAGAGTGACCTAGATAAATTAGAGTATTGGGCCAAAATAAATCTGATGAGGTTCAATAAGGACAGGTGCAGAGTTCTGCATTTAGGATGGAAGAATCCCATACACTGCTACAGACTGGGGATGGACTAGCTAGGCAGCAGTTCGGCAGAAAATGACCTGGGGATTATCGTGGACAAGAAGCTGGATATGAGTCAACAGTGTGCCCTTATTGCCAAGAAGGCTAATGGCATATTGGGCTGCATTAGTAGGAGTATTACCAGTAGATCGAGAGAAGTGATCATGTCCTTCTACTCAGCACTGGTGAGGCCTCATATGGAGTATTGTGTCACATTTTGGGCCTCCCACTACAGAAAGGATGTGGGCAAATTGGAGAGAGTCCAGCAGAAAGCAACAGAAATGATTAGGGGGCTAGAGCATATGACTTATGAGGAGAGGCTAAGGGAACTAGGCTTGTTTAGCCTGCAGAAGAGAAGAATGAGGGAGGATTTGACAACAACCTTTAACTACCTGAAAGGGGGTTCCAGGGAGGAAGGAACTAGTAGTAATAGATAGCAGAACTAGGAGCAATGGTTTCAAGTTGCAGTGGGGGAGGTCTAGATTGGATATTAGGAAAAACTTTTTCACTAGGAGGGTGGTGAAGCACTGGAATGGGTTACCTAGGGAGGGAGTGAGTGCAATCTCCATCCTTAGAGGTTTTTAAGGTGAGGCTTGACAAAGCCCTGGCTGGGATGATTTAGTTGGGGTTGGAGCTGCTCTGAGCAGGGGGTTGGACTAGATGACCTCCTGAGGTCCCTTCCAACCCTAATCTTCTATGATTCTATGTTTCCAAATGTGGAAGAGCTCTAGGTGTTGTGAGTGGGAAGCCCTGTGGCCGTTACAGCCAGTGTACCATGGGCTGGTTCACTGGTTGTGAGGTATACTTAGGCTCCTCCTGTGTATAAAGGCAGTAGGCATCAAGACCTAGCTAGGGCTTTTTGTTCTTCATAATATAATGCACATCCTCTGCCAGATTGCCCTGTGGAATCCTAGCCTCGTAGGCAGGAGTCTTATGGCAGAGGATGCACTGGGCAGCATCTCTGCTTATCCTCGCTGTATTGGTTAGGATAAGAGTTGGCTCTGATGATCCTTAAGACCTTTGTCAGGTACATGTCAGTTTTGGAGCCTGAACTACCTAACATTTTGCTCATAAATCAAACTCTCCTTACGATGTAGCATGTGACTGACTCTCAGCTAACTGTGAGTTACCAATACACATCCCTTAGTGTGTATAGCACACTCTGTGTGTGTCAGGGCTGCTATATTGGCCAATACCATGGTTTGAACTAGGGACCTCCAGAGCTAAAAAGTATGAGTCCTTACATCTTGAACTAACATACCAGGCTTTCTGAAGGTGAGAACAGTAACAAACCCATATACTCTGTGGACTGGACATAGAGAGGGATAAAACACACACTGAGTGGAAGGGTTACCACTGCAGAAAGGCCCTTGTTGTCCTAGAAAGAGGAGGGGGTCAGTGGTCTATGGGGCATTAACCTCCCTGTCTCTGGAACATCAAAGGGTGGGGCAGCCAGGAAGCACTGGATTGTCCTCTTCCAGCCCCCTGAGAAATCCTTGAGAAAGCCAATACCCACACCTGGCCAGTAGGGAGTGTATTTAAAAAAAAAATTCACAAAATCTTATGCTGGGAAGTCACCACTAATTCTATAAAAATGTCCATGACACACTCAAACATCACCTGTGGGAAACAGTGCCAAAGACTTCACTAGATACAGTCGGAGACTGAACAATGATGAAGATCTATATTGCTTTTATTCTATTTTCTGCTCCATAAAATATCTATTGAGGATTCCCTCAAAGTCACATACAGACTAAGAAAAGCGATAGACAATCTCCAGCTGTGCGTAAGCCTAAAGATTCAGTTAACGTAGCTGTCATTCAGAACTAGCTGTGACAGACTTTAGTCTTCTGCCAAAGCCACTACAGCTGAAGTTGCCAGTTTACAAAAAGCAGCCACAGACATATGCTAGCAACCTGCAGGATTAGAAGGCCAGAATGTTTCCATGTGAACCAGAGATGTCCTATAAATGTGTATTGTCATGTTTCTATATGGACCAGAAATGCCTTAAGTCCTGTAAATGGAGAAAATAGCAGTGAAAACCACTAAAAAACAAATGGTGCCAAACTGTTTGTTCAAAGCTGAGAATGGATAAGAAACAATGTGACACTGAGCAGTTAGGAATTCCATACTGTGAATAATCAGAAGTTCTGCTCAGATCTTTGTGTTGCTGCTTGTTTGAAAGAAATTACACTCTAGAGACACATATTGGCAACAGATCTTGATATAACATAGCAGGTAGTGATTGAGTACCATAAAAAAGGATGCTAAATTGGAAAAATTACCATGATTACACATATATCATGCACTGTACTGCACTGCTAAAATTAATGAGACATAGAAAACATACAAGGGAGGAAGTTGTACATAAGACAAATATTAAGGACCAAAAGTATTGTATCTACAGTAAAGAATCTGGTGATTATATCTTATACTCTATACAAGTGAAACAGATGATCCAAAAAGTGTACATTAACAGTTAAGCCTCAGCTACCTCCAGAAAATATTACTTTTTTGTTTGTTAGGCAGAGAAATGAACTGAGTCATTGCAGAAAACAGAGACTTCGACAGAAAAAGTGTATGTGCTGGAACAAATCCATTAAAAATGAGACATCCGCCCCCAGACTGTTTTCTCTGCTGAAGAAAGGCAGAGCTATCCACAAGAAATGTTGAAAAACAAACTTCTCATGACAAGAATATGAAAATACCTTTCCAGAAAAATTGCTCCTGCACCATTCCTCATTCCAGGCTCAAAATGCCAGAGAAAAATCCCCGTCCTACTTGCCTGACTCACACCATCAACCTCATCACATAGAAAAAGTGAGCAGGATTTGTTCCTAGATGCAATTGAGGTTTATTTGCTGATACACAAAACCATACTGAATTTCCATGAACAGGTGCAAATCTATTCTCAGTGTTTTAGCTCATTAATTGCCACCAGGCTGTGCAACAGGCAACTAGCTGTGTTGATTTTTGTCATGAATTGTACCAATTTGCATCTTCATAAACAAATGAAATGCAAAGATGATTGTCAAAAGAGATACATGGTGATTTATTCCCCATCAGTCACAAGTTAGACATTTAGTCTTCATTTCCCTCTGTGGTTCACTCTCAGGATGGGGAGATAGAGACAAGCAAGCAATCCAGGTATAATAAAACTGTACACAATGGCTTGAATGGACCGACAGAACCCAATCTTATCTTCTAAAGGCGAAATGTTTATCCCCCACCCAAAGCCTGAGGGAATAGGTTTTGCATGGGGGACTTTTATGTGTGTTGGAAGAGCCTCATCTGGGAGCAGTGGACAACATGTCAGGGCAGTCACTCCCTCTCCTCTAGACAGTTTGGCCCATGGATGCACATAATTTGTAAACCCATGGCTGTTCCCTTGGCCCACTGCTGTATGTCCCCGGCCCAATCCCAAATAAAACGATCCTCCTTCCATTGCCTTTCAAAGGGAAATGCTACTGAGTATTCTATGTGTGACCCAAAGCAAAGTCTCTGCAGCCTGGTTCCTATCTCACAAACACAAGAACTGATCTGATTCTGCTGCCTTTCAGGCTCTGCCCACCTGCAAGAAGCAGGCAGTAGCATTCGTGCGTAAATGTTTATTTGGACTATTTCCCTGTTAGAAATTATACCTTTAATTAGTGATCCCAGATGGGCAGCATTTTCCACCCACTGTTCCTGCAGGTGACCTGTTAGATGTATTTAATAATACAGACCATCCAAACATAAATTTGAGAGTGGCTGTTTTAAATCTGACCACACTTCCTACCTTCAGATTTTGCTAAAGGCAGGTTATGACTAAAACACTGAATTTAGCAGCTCACAGATCTTACAAATCACTCTGTAATGGAGCAGTCACTAATTGAATAGTTTTGGAACTAAAAACAGTTACCAAAGAAGAGTTCAAATCTTGTAGAGAACAGCGCTAAGAAACATTAGGCCGTAGCAAACCTCTAGCCACTACTCTGTAGCATTTCCTCAAGCTGGTATTTTGTGCTCTTTCTAATAACTCTGGAGGGGCAGGGAACTAAGCCCTGGTCTACACGTACCTGGAGATTCGGCAGCAGTCAACGGGAGTTTCGCAAACTACACAGAGTAGCTTGCATAACTCACGTCGACTCCTGCACTTCCCTTCTGTGTGCTATCTACACTGTCCGTTCCCGTTGACGCAGTGCTACGCTACTTGAGGGGGTGGTTTACCAGCTTTGACTTCCTGATCGATTGAGCGGGTCTACGCTGATCGCTCAATTGATCCAGAAAGATTGATCTGGGGGTGGCAAGTTTGCCGCCGTCAGTATAGACAATAAGAAACATTTATCTGAATTGAACTTGTTCCTAGTGACATCAGCTATGGCACTGGTATAATTGATCCCAGGTTGCTTCCCCTGCTGCACTGGAGACACAGGTAAGGTATGCATGAATGAATGCATGCCTGAAGGAATCGAGCTCATTACCATTCTTGTGGAACAACTTAATTTATTTCATGTTGACAGCCATACAGGAAACACAGGGTAGCAGAGAATGGACATGTTACAGAGAAGACTGGGAACAGCAAGAACCACAGTCTTCTTTGTGCATCCCTACCAGCTGACTCAATGAGTTTCCCTTTTCTGGGGCCACATTCTCTTCTGATGTAAAGTGGGGTTGCCTCTTCTGAAGTTGCCAGTTTACCCCAGTTCAGGATTTGGCCTACAGTGGGTCTTTGGTTTTGTTTTTTATATTTTTATTACAAAGTCTGTCCCAACATTCATGTTTTCATAGTATGAAAAAGGAACAACAATGAAGCCCAATAAGGGAAGATGTGCAATTAAGCAAAGGCATTAGCATAGCATTTGTATTTGCTGTTCTGTAAATGACAAAATCAGATGGGTCATCTGTACTTGATCAGTATATCCTGATGCACAAAATTAGAGAAGAACCACCCTGCAAAAGTTCCGTATGCTGTAAAGTATCTCCAAATATCAGGCCTATTCTGTGGTGCACAAAAATTAGGGCCAGAGCCAGCCTGCTTAACAGCTGTTCATGGAAGTACTTTCCCTGAAGGACAAAAACTGCAATCTAATAATTAAGTCCAGGGAACTGGGACTTATGATCCCTGAGTTCCATTTCCATCCTTGATATTGACTCACTGTGCAAACTTGGTCATGTCACTTCACCTCTTTGTCTGTTTTCCCATCTGTAAAATTAGCATAATACCTCAAGACAATTTTATGGCTTAAAGTTTATGGAGGGATAAAAGGTGCTACAGAATCACCAAGTTTCATGTGATAAAATAGCCCACTACATTATACTTGTTTCTCCCTAGGATATGACCCTACACTGGTGAAGTCCATTGGAACTTTATTATTGACAACTTCAGTGGGTGCAAGATCAGCCCCTAAAGTAGTACTTCCATCTGACAAGTGAATATTGATTGTGAAATCAAGGTAAGCAGTAACCATTAGTATTCCATGCAAGGCTGAATGTCTTTCTACATGCACCAGTAATAGTAATTTTCTACTGATCATATGCTGGAGTTGCACCAAAAAGATCTCAGGGGAACAAAGCTGGTGACTGACCAATGCCAAACATGGCAATATTTGGAAGTGTATTTTTTGCTCACTCTCCACTTAGACTCCATTCAGAGATGTTTACTTTTTTCATAACAAATCCCTGTGCAATGTTTGTAAGGAATCTTTTTTTATTTAAATTATGAAGTTGATAGCCTACATACGGTTAGTATTTAGATGACTAGTTTTGGAAGGAACAATTTGAAAGGAAAAAAAAATAAAGGTATTTAAGCAAAGATTCCATTCGATGGGGAGGATTGCTTTTAGGGACTATATATGTTCCCAGCTAACTAGAAAGAGACAAGACAAATGTGAAAAGGCAAGTGTTTAATCCAGCCTGGTCCCTTCCTGCATTCTGGCTAGAGCAGCTAACATAGCCTAACAGTAGCTTTATACAAGTATTGGAAATGTTCCTTATAACGTAAGTGTTTCTTGAGCAATGTGCAGCTAAAGTTATTTAAAAAAATTCTACAACTTACAGCTATTGACATTGAGAAATCAAAGTGCCTGAGCATACAAACTTTTTATGACATGCTTAAATATTAAGGGGGAGATCCTGACTTCAGCATGACACTTGCCTTTGCCCATGGTTTTGAACACCCAAGGTTTCCATATCTAAGGAGGAAACTGCAGGTGGCACAGGACCACCATCCACTCCCACACCATCTTCCCCCCAGCTCCTGGTGTAGGTAGTGTTTCCAGAAAAAAGGGAGCATAGCCAGAATTTCAGTATACGCCAGTGATATCTGGGCATCAAAGCAACTCTTAGCGGCAGACACAAAGAGTAGACCTGAAACTGCTTTATTTTATGCTGCATGCCTCTCCCACCCATCCCCGAGCTGCAAAGTGTACCTTAGTAACTGGGCCAGTGATTCTAGCTTTGAGAGCCAGAGCTGCAATGGAAGAAAGTGTAGATATGTAGCACGCAAGTGGTAGCCACTAGAGGCATTCTACCTGTGAAGGGCAAAGGCAAATAGAATGCCTCTGGAAGCAAAGGAGAGTGAGAATATAGAGGGGAGAGTGCTCAGATGGCGTGACTACTGTGCCTTTCAAAAAGTGCAGTGTCTGGCTTCCATAGCACCTGATTGAGTGCTCAGTGCAGGGGCAGCGGTGGGGAGGCTATTCACACACTTCCCATCAACATGTGCCTCAGCTTGGTCCTTGAGCACTCAGGGAGCACAAATAGCTCCATTGTGGCTGCCTCTTGTTTAGGTGCATGGAGAGCAGGGGGCAGTCAGAACTGAGCTGTAAAGGGAACTGTCAGAGACTTTCCTTATTGTTTGAAAAGTGGTATCCAATGGTGTGCTCACCACCTAGGCATTAACACTTCTCTCTCCATTGTTTTTTGTCTTTTTCTGTGTGGCAAAGATTGATTCTCCCCCAGCCCCTTGGTATCTTTATAACACAGACCAATAGGATATACACACCAAGATAATGAATATGCTTCATTTGCTTCCTTGTTAGGGTACTAACATTAGTGCTGTCAACACATCAATCATTCATTTTAGATGTAATAAATTACAGTTTCTGAAGGTCTTGTGGCTTTTCTGGTTATATCATTACAACGTAGAGGGCCAAAGTGTAGTTATACATCCCGTTGCAGCTATCACTAGAACTTCAGACACATCCCTACATAAAAATCAGTCAGTGTTGCAAGTACGTTTCAATGACGTTAAGCTAACACTTCAAAAATATTATACTTTCTATAGCTTCAAAAACCCCCAAACCCAAAAGTTAAGAAGTCTGGTAACGAACCCTTAAAGAATCCAGTCAATTCCAATTGCTCTATAACTCCACCCAACTTACATCACCCACCCAAATTTGAATTTGCCCCTCATATTAGAAACAGCATATGCACAAGTCAAAACAACAACAAACTATAAACAGAACATTGTAAATGTTTACAGTTCTTAATGTGGAAAAAAGGCTGTCTCCATCTCTGCATTTCCCATTTCCCTGCAACCTCCTTACACTTCATATGATCTCCTCCATCATTTCTGATGACCCACACTAGTCCCTCTGTCCACCCAATCCGTCGCCTCAGTCCCTTGCATCACCTCCAGCCACTACTTGCCTGTATCCTAAGACTAACATTTGTTAAGAGAAAAAAGATTGGGGAAAAATCATTTTGAAAGGTTGTTTTGAAATAGAAGCAGAACCATGAAATCACAGCTTGTATTGCCTTTTACTGTTTTGGAAAGGGAATGACTCATTCCTGGGTCATGAATAGCAGAACTGACAGGCAAAAGAGTCCTCAGAAAGTGCAATCAGTATGATTGACAGAGCCCCCATATTGGGGGGGAGGGCAGGAAAGGGTACACTTTACCAGGGCCCAGAAGCCCTGGGGGGCCCGGCCCGCCCAAGCTGCAACCCCCATGGGTATGTGTGTGGGAGGGGGCCCATGTTACAAGTTTGTACTGGGCCCAAAAAAAGTATGCTTGGGCCCTGATGATTGACTCTTAGATGAGAACATCAGTTCACACAGATTTTCATTCATGAATATACAGTCATTTGGATGACTAGAGTGTTGCTGACATGGAAAGGAGGAAAGGCTGTAATGTTGGTACCTAGACACCACAGTAATAGGCATTGCTGAGTGTCATATGACTCACAAGTTTATTCAGATTGTAGAAAGAAGACCAGAAATACATTGGGACCAATGTTCTCATGTGTTACAGAGTAGAGGAAGGTGCTGACAGGTTCGTTACTGATAACATTTTTAGAATTCTTTGTCCAAAAACATTTGTAGCATTGACACGCAATATTCTTTCCTCGATTACAAAAAAAAGACACAACATGAAATTTAGAGGTGTCTGAAGATGCAGGAAGCTTGTAGCCCCACTAGGTTTTTACTGCCTGACCTTTTGAAGGTTTAATCATCTTATCCCAGTATAGCTGAAGTCAACATACCAGGAAAGACAAACTGATCAGCAGGGGAAAAATAAAACTGGAAACTGGAAGTAAGGCTACAGGATCCAAAGACTAGATCCCAGCAGGTGCCCTGAGATCTGTCTCAAACTTATTCTGATTTTCTTGATAGTCTTGTGAGTGAAATTCTAGGTCTCCAAGTACCTGTTGAATCACATCAGAGAAGATTAATTAAACTTTGACCTTTAGGCTATGGCTCCTTGTGCTTGTTTGTTATTTGCTTGCTCTTGTTATAGAAGAGCCAGCTTGTGAGTAACTGCTCACCAGCATAAGTAAAAGATTCACACTCTGGCCCTAAGTATCTTCATTACTTTGTGGTAGTAATGATTTTTATTTCAGTATTGAGAGACAGATTCTTTATTTGTACTGAGTAGCACAATACTCCATAAATGGCTCCCATTGAAGTCAGGGAGATCTTTTGTAGAGTAAGGTGCTACTCTGTATGACTAAAGGTATCAGCATCTGTTCATAGTTAATGAAACTCTTTCAGGGTGGGAGCATGTCTTTCTAAGTGTTTGTACAGCACCTTGCACAATGGTGCCCTGTAGTGAGGGGGCGTCGCTTCCCTCAGAGACGGACAGGGAGGGACTGCCCAACCCATGGTGGATGGAGCCAGGCCACCATGACCCGCCTTGCCGAAAAAATGAGTTTCTGTTGCTGTCTTCCTTGAAGCACACTTTCAGTTGCCTGTAGGAGAAAAGTCACTCTGATTCATTACCCTGATTAATAATTTTGGCATTTTGTGTATAGTTTGTGAGAAACTTAACAGTCTGTAAATACAACAAGAGCTCTGTGGCACTTTAAAGACTAACAAATTTAATATTTGCAGACATAAGCTTTCGAGAGACTTCAGCTCTCTTCTTCAGATTCAGTAATACAGAAAATAGGTAACAGAGGCATTTTATAGATATCCAGGTGCATTGAGAACAATGGGGGAGGTGCATCTGAGGAAGAGAGCTGAAGTCTCTCGAAAGCTTATGTCTGCAAATATTAAATTTGTTAGTCTTTAAAGTGCCACAGATCTCTTGTTGTGTTTGCTGTATACAGATTAACACGGCTACCCCTCTGGAACTATTCTACATGAAAGTCTGTAAATGACGTTTGGAAATCACTTACCGATTTCCAGTCACTTTATCCATAGCAAGATTTGCCAGGCACAGTTCAGAAGTCTTTTCTTGGGTACACTTAACTTGAATTTATTTTTCAAGTATTCGGTTAGCAGGTTGTCTTATATTATGACTACTGTGTTTTTAGCAGCTCTCTGTTTACAGTTATAAAATGGAAATATTCTCTGTCTCACACAATTAAATGGAGATGATGTTGCTAAATTTACTGATGTTTAAAGCTGCTATTACCACTTCAAGAAGTTTAAACTTGCTTTCATTTAACACATTAAATGGATGTTAATGAAAACACACATTCACAGCTTATGCAACAGCATTTTAAAAATATTTTCACCATGTTATGCAAATTATAAAACTAGTTAAACTGATGGATTGAGACAAAAGTTATGAGCTGAGGTGTGTTTTGATTTGACAGAAGCAGAGATGTCTGGGCTTGCTTTTTCTTTAAAAGGAACTTTGGTTTTATATATTATGTTAGTATCTCTGATTTGCAATGGATAAAGTATTAATAGTCAGTCCATTATTAATTTTAGAGCAACACTGCATATTAATACAAGATGGGGCACATGGAACTTCTCTTCTCTTCCCAGCAACCAACCAAAGCATTCTACACAGGACTGAACAAAATCTGGCCTTTAGGTTCCCCTGAGTTCAAGGACTGCATAATTGAGCTGATCAGAAAAAAATCATGGTTTTTATTCTTTAATAAAAGTTTTAATGTGAATATTATATATATTATAATATATATTATATATATTATATACCAGAGACAAAGGGATTTCCTCCAGAATTTTGAAACAAAAAAAAAATCAAAATTTATTGTTCTGACATTTCATCAAAACACAAAATTTAGATGAAAATGATGTTTTTTCTTCAAAACACGTGGTCAAACCCTTCATTGAAAAAAAAAAATGCCATTTAGTCCTACTGCACGTAGTTAGTCTAGCCCTCTCCAAAGTTGGAGGGGGGCGAGTTTGAATAATTGCCCCAGTCTTCTACTGAACTGCCTAGCAAAGCTGTCCCTATGGGACAGGGAGCAGAGACCATGCACTTGGAAAACCATGCAGCAGCTATAACACTCTGGTGCACCAGGGGATAGACTTACAGACTTTCAGAAGGACGCATCGTGATCATCTAGTCTGACCCCCTGCACATTGCAGGCCACAGAACCTCACCCATCCACTCCTTCAATAGACCTATAATCTCTGGCTGAGTTACTGAAGTTCTCAAATAATAGTTTAAAGACTTCAAGTTACAGAGAATCCACTATTTACACTAGTTTAAACCTGCAAGTGACCTTTGCCTCATGCTGCAGAAGAAGGCAAAAAACCCCCAGGGTCTTTGCCAATTTGACCTGGGAGAAAATTCCTTCCTGACCCCAAATATGACATTCAGTTACACCCTGAGCACGTGGCCAAGACCCACTAGACAGATATCTGGGAAAGAATTCTCTGTAGTAACTCAGAGCCCTCCCCATCTAATGTTCTAGATTTTTGCTACTGGAAGTTGCTGATGGGCCACATGCCATTGTAGGCAGTCCCATTATGCCATCCCCTCCATAAACTTATCGAGCTCAGTCTTGAAGCCAGTTAGGTTTTTTGCCCCCACTGCTCCCCTTCATTTTTCTGATGGTTAGACACCTTCACTTAGTTTCGAGGCTAATGCAGGACTGTGCCTTGAAGAGTTCTATTATGCCTCCCTCTTTCAGGAATTAGTGGGCATTTTAACACCAGATGAGACTAGAAGGGAACAACTGTTTTTGCATGCATTTAATGAAAATATTATTACATGCAGGGTAATTGTAGCCATGTTGGCCTGAGAATATTAGACAGACAAGGTGGGTGTGCTAATATCTTTTATTGAATCAGCTTTTGTTATTGAGAGAGACAATCTTTTGAGCTTACACAGAGCTCTTTAGGAATATATAAGAAACCTATCACCATAGTATCTGGGCACATGGTTAGAAACAATAACATTTCCTAAGCAGTACACCCAGGGTCCCCATCACACTGCAACTTTAGAAGTCAGAGATGGAGAAAACTATGCTAGTAGGCTCCAGATATTACAAGCAACAGAAACTCAATTTGTAAAGCAAAAATCCTGTGTTGGTTTCAAAAAAGTGCCAAGAGGGGAGTTTTTATATGCACCAATAGCTGTAGCATTAAAAGAATATTTACAGAGGTCTTTCTTGGCAAGGGGATTAGTAATGGGAATACCCATGTGCTTAGAGTTAAAGTCTTTGCTGGATCAGGGCCCAAGTTGCAATGCAACCTAGGTAAAGAGCAACTAAACATTTTTACCATCTGATCATTGAGTAACAGAGTCATAGACTTGAAGGCCAGGAGGGATTACCAGATCATCTAGTTTCATCTCCTATATATCACAGGCCTCCAATGCCATCCAGCACCCATGCACCAAGCCTGATATCTGTCTGGTGGCCTGTATGTGATGAGTTAGTTCTCAGGATACGTCTATAAAGCCTGCAGCTGCCCAGGGCAGTGAGCCTCCCAGCCTGGGTTGACAGACTCAGGTTTGCACTGCCATTCTAAAAATAGCTGTATAAACAGCACTTTGAAGTTGCACCTTGGGCTGGAGTTCAGGCTCTGAAGTGCACCACCATTCCTGGGCTTCAGAGCCCAAGTTCCAGATTGAGCCACAATGTCTACAAGGTAACTTTTAGTGTGGTAGCGCAAGCCAGAGTTTGTCAGCCTGGGTTTGGAGGCCTACTGCCACTGGCTGTGTGGATATACCCTCAGAACAGCTCTTCACGGGCAGTTGTTCATTGCTGCCCTCTCATGCAGAGAGGTGATTCCCTCCAGATTTGGTGTTGAGGCATATTGGTAGGGTGGTGTGGAAAATCTTGCGCTACTGTAGCCAGAGTGGTATGGAACAGTTTACACTGCCACAATCCATGCTGTACCTGTTATTGCCTGTTAACTCTCTGGGAATGTCACTTTTTAACAGCACTTAAAGATGAACTTCAAAACTGAAGCCTGGATTTTTCACACAGACTTCTGTATGAGTGCCCCTATAGCTGTAGGGAACATATTAGACCAGCTTTTGATACTTCCTGGTTTGCTGAAGATTTGGCTTTGCTGGAGCTAGACAAATTCAAATTGGAAATAAAACAATTTTTTAAATAGCTAGAGTAATTAATAGAACTTTATAAATAATAAACAGAATTTACTAAGTGCTGGGTAGACTCAGTCAGTTGGAATCTTCAAATCTAGACTGGACGTCTTTCTAAAAGATACGCTCTACAGCAACGACAAGTTATTGGGCTTGATACAGGAAATACTGGGTGAAATTCTATGACCTGAGTTATGCAGGAGGTTGGACTTAAATGATTACAGGGATCCTTTCTAGCTTTGAAAGCTATGAATCCTAGAGTGAGACATCCCAAATGCCATATAATACATGTGATGTGACAGAATGATACATTCTGGGATATCTTCAGTGATATAGGAAGTAGCAAGAGGATTTCACAGGGATGAAAAAACAATTTAGGAAAGAGGAGTGAAAGCTTGTTGTGCTAAGTTTCCCCTGTAGCCTGGTTAGTGGGGGTATTCAGCACAAAAATTCCTGCTTATCTCATTTTATATAAGCTCTGCAGTTCACTGTTAAGATATTTGCAGCCAGGCAGTAGCAACAGCAAATGCTACCATTCTTCTGGATCATGATTTTGTTCCAAATCCCAAGTCTTTTTAGAACATTCACTAAATGAACCCCTGTGCTTAAATGGTGCTTAGATGGCCTGGGCATCTCTCAGAGCTGTGGCAATAGAGAACTAGAATGATTTTAAAGGGAGAAGTTTGAATTGTCAAGGAGAACCTAAGGATTTCAAATTCATTGTTTTGAATAATGGTACTGGGTTATAGTGGTGTCATTCACCAAACATCTTCATTGGCCTTTGTCTATCCCACAGCCAAGAGGAATAGAAATAAACTGAAAGATGAGATTCTTATGATTACAAAAGCTGCGGCTTTAAAAAAGAAGAAAAAGGAAAAAAATAAATCACAAGACTCGCAATAAAATTGTGAGTGAACAACAAAGCCTTTCCCAGGGTCTGTATTTGGTACTCTTTTCTTAAGGGACTTTGTTTTCTCCCTATATTTTCCTGAACTCTCACAGCTGTAATATCTCCATATAAACCCCACAGAATGTATGTAAGCCAATGTTAACAAGGAAGTGAAGAGGATAAATATTCCTTAACTTCTTAAATCATTATGGTGTTCGGTAGCAGAAGGGAAATGTTACTACAGCATATCACTGGAAATGTGGTTGCACAAGGTTTTTGACTCAGTGTCTGCCTGAAGTGTTTCAATGTGTCTAAAGGATTTGGTAATTGCTTACGCTGATGATGTGTTGCTTACAGTAATTTGCCAAATTTTTTTTATACAAGTGGAAATGTTGCTGGACTGATCATGGTCAAAGGGGCAGGCTTAACAGGAAAACTTACAAAGTATTGCTGGAGAACCACCCAGCTGAGCATGTAGTTAGCCTATGTAGCTAGCTGGTTGATCATTTCATTATCATGCTCTTTCCCTTTTCCACTTCCTGCCTCTTGTTTGTTACAATCGAATTAAAAATAAACAGTGAGTGAGTAAGCTCTTCAGGGCACGGCCCATTCCGATCTGTTGTACAGCACTGAGCACAATGCAGACCAGCTCCAGAGTGGGGCCTTTCAGTTCTACCATTTTATAAATAGTGCTTCTATTTACTATGCATAAAGAATAAGTATTGCTCATTTCTCTTAACAAGATAAAGACTTGAAATTTACCAGAATTATTTACAGATTATAACTCTACAATGTTAAACAGAAAAATAGTTTCAGAACTATACTGATTAATTTCTTCCTGGCCAAACTGATAGAAGTTCAGTAAAAATTAATCATACAACAGTTTTTGGGAAATAGCAAGGGCACTCGAAGAGAAGTCTGAGAAACAATAAGCAAAAGAGTCTGTTTTGAAAAAGCAGAAAAAAGTCAAAAGAGGTGCTATAATTTTTGTTTTCACTGTTGCATCCATTACCACTGTTTCAGAATTCTACTTATCACACATCTGCTTTTGGTCTTGGATGAGGAGCAGATTGCTCCCTCTAGTCCTGCTTCATGGGCTAGTGCAGAGTGGGCGCAGCACCTTGATGGCTGTGTAGGGGCCTTAGACTCTTTGGGCTACATTTCGATCCTTTTTACTCTGTATGGATCCAGAATAGCTCCACTGAAGTCAATTTACATCAGTGTACTTAAGCCAGAATGTGAGTGTAAGCGCGTTGGCTCCATGGGAGACCACAGCGGCTTCCTACAGACAGGGGAATAGCTCGTGCTTGGCAAGTGAGCAGTCTTAGCAATCCACCCTTAGGCAGGGTGAGCACCCAGTCTATTGCTCAGACCCCCAGTCTGGGCGAGTGAACAAGGGATCAGTTGCTCCAACCCTTAGGCAGGGTGAGCAGCAGTTGATCGCTCCGGCCCTCAGTCAGGGCGAGCGAGCAAGGAGTCAGTTGCTCCAACCCTTAGGCAGGGTGAGCAGCGGTCGAGGCAACGGCTTCCTGAGCGGTCAGGAGAGAGATTCTCCGGGGTGGCTAGGGAAAAGGGGAAGGGGACGCAGACCCACCCGTCTCCACTGCGTCCCAGCCCAGGGCCCTAGTAGTGACAGAAGCGGCTGCCACTGTGTCGGCGGGGCTCCCACCGTAACACACCGACTATATTGCGGCTTCAGCCACAGGCAGTGGCTGTCCCTGGGCTACTTCCTCCCCACTGACCCCAGTACCTGCCTCCTCCATGCTGCGAGGATAGTCCGCCTGGTGTAGCACCATCAGTCCCTCTTCATCGACCGGGGGTAAGGTAGGGAGTTCCTCTTCAGGGGGCAGCTCCTCAAAGTCGTTGTAGGTTGGGAGAGGCTTGGCCTCTGGCAGCTCCTCCAAGTCCTGCTCCACCTCAGGGAGGGGCTCGGCAGCCGGCAGTTCCTCCAGATCCAGCCTGGCCTCCGGGGGTGCCCACCACTCGGGCTGCTCCGGGGTCTCAGCCCAGTCCGGTGGTTTCGGAGCACGGGCCCAGCTCAGGGTAGCTCAGCCCAGTCATCCTGGCCGGGTTGCCTGGTCCAACTCCGCAAAGGCCCTACCCAGTCCCCAGGCCCAGGTGGGGCCGGGGTTCGTTGGCGGCTTGGCTCTGGCCTAGGCCTCTGAGGGCAGGGCCACACGTCTGTCTCTGGCAGCAGTCTGGGGCCTACTGAGCTCAGGGGCCTGGCTTTTATACTTCCCCTTCCTGTCGGGGCTCCGCCCCGCTGCCGCCGATTGGACTGGCTGGGTGGTCCTATCATGGCCCGGGTCCCTTGTTGCCGGGCAGACTCCGTGGCAGGATGTGAGGTGGTCCAATCAGGGCGCTCGTGCCCTTCCTCGGGCTCTGGGTTCTGGGGGAGGCCACAGCGGCTTCCTACAGTGAGGCTTTGGACCAAATTTTTATAGGGGGTCTCAACTTGATATGCAGGCATGACTTTGCCTACACAGTTTTTAGATACATTTGTTGTTAAGAATTAGTAAAAAACCAAACATTTATAGATGTTTACAAAGTAAACTGGGCTTGCAAAACTGCTCTGAGCTGTGCTAACTCCTCATTGTGAAGCATCCCACCTCTTGTGGTTCCCTTGGTCATATGTGTCTCTTATGGAGATTACCATATTTGATGATGTGGGTAGGAATGTAACAGGGCAGCAGAAGATGGATTGGATGACCGATATCAGCATGGTGTTTATGGTGGGATGATTTCTGTCTTTTCATGTCCAAGGAGCTGTAAATGCACAGACATTTGTCATCTTGCTGTTAATAAGTGGGTTCCCTTGTTTGGTCAAACCACACCCTTTGTGGGCTACATATTTATGAGTGTGTTTCAAAGTGATGGGGCAGTAAGCTGCCATTTCTGCAGTCTGAGCAGTGAGGCAATATTGCCTCTGGTCTCTACTCCATAGTTTTGGGGTTGTTTTAATGGCAAAAGGAACAACATGTACCTTTTGGCTCTAAAGCAGTCATATTGTGAGAGTTAAGAGGCTTCTTGGGTAATTTGGGTTTTTAGCTGAATAGAGCTTTAAGACATGGATTTTCAAAGGAGTCTCATAGCTTCATACAGTTTAAGGCCAGGAGGGACCGTCAGATCATAGAGTCTGACTTCCTGTATATTACGGGACCTTACATTTCACACACATACTCCTATATTAAGCTCAAAGACTTTAGTTAAACCAAAGCATTTAATTCCTCAGGAGACTAAATGTGTGCCACAGACAGAGAACAGGAGAGACCATGGTGCCACCAGTGCCTGAGGCCCCTGCAGTGGTAGGGAATTGTTTAGGTGAGATATGCCCAGATGATCCTAGCAGGTGATCCACACCCCATGCTACAGAGGAAGACAAAAACCTAAGGTCTTTGCCAATCTGACCTGGGGTAAAATTCCTTCTTGACTCCAAATCTGGTGATTAGTATGATCCGGCACATGTGAGCAAGACACACTAGGAAGGCATAAGTCTAAGGGAGCTAAACATCCAAATCCCTTTGAAAATTTGTGGGAGTTAGGTGCCTAAGTTTTAAAATTCCTTTAAAATCATAAGTCTAAAATATCAGTTTTCAGTTTTCAATGAGCTCTCAAGCAGCTCTCAACTGAACCACAAAAGATCCGAGGATCATCTTCTATTTCTCCATTTCCATGGAAGAGGCCGGAAACCTCTCCAGTTTGTACTTACTAAGTTTTTTCCCCATTATGCCATTGGGAGGATGGAGCAGAGACTGATTTTTCCTCTTTCTCTTCCCAGGGATGTAGCAGGGAGTTCTGCTCCCCATTTCCCAGATCCCAAGGGATCTGAAGAAGGCAGGTTCTTGTGTGTGCAGTCCCTGTGACTCTGCACCGACTCTAGCCTCGGCTGCAGTGTACCCTGGCTCCTTCCCAGAATAGTTCCAATAGAAGCTGTGGGGAACAGTGCTGCAGAGATCTCCCATTTGCCAGCACAGGTCCATCTTTCTCTTGTGTGGAGTGAAAGGAGAATCAGGCCCATGTTGTTTTACTGAAGCCCCAGACAGGCACTTATTCCCCAAGGAGTAAACTAGGGGTAGCAGGCTGAAGGTGAGCTGAGGAAAATGTAAATTGAACATCAGGAAAAATTTCCTATGAGTTCAGTTTAGTAGATAGTGGAATACTCACTTGCAGGAAGTAGTGGAAGCCCTGCTACGAGTATCAGTTAAAGTAGTTTGGACACAATGCTATAGCTATATTCTAGGGAGTGATTCTCCATTTGCAGGATGACACGGTGACCTATAAGGTCTTTTCCCTCTGTCTTCTGATTCAACACTGGCATGTTCATTTCCTACTCCAGCAGATTACAGGTTTAACATTACATGTGTGGCCTAGGCAAACTCCTTACAAGAAACTTTGCAGGCAATTAGTAGATGAGCTTTTTGTTTGTCACCTCTGTGTGTTGGGCACTTTGCTATCTTCACATCTCTAATAAAGACATGGAAGAGATTCAGGAGACAGAGAGAAGGCTTTAACTTTACCTGTGAATATGATGGAAGCAGGCAGACTGCTTCTCAGTGTATCATAGTAGGGGGGAGTCTCCTACTCTACAGCTGAGACAAAAAAGCAAATATGATAAAATAAAGAAATTTTGCCTTATTTTTTCCAATTCTTACACATTAGACCAAATTCTGCAGGGAGATGCAAGACACCCAAGGCAAACTTTAAGCAATAGACATGGGTGCAATCCTATTGCTGGTAATGAGATAAGCTGTAATCAGAGGGCCAGATTTTGATGTCTTTACTCCTGTTGCAAAGTAACCAAGGCTGTGAATAGTTCCATTGAATGAAACGGTTATTTGTGGAGTTAGGTACTACTCACCATGAGTAATGGTGATAGAATCTGGCCCACTAAGCTTAGCTATCAAAATTCCAATATTCAGTCTCTTTCGGCCTGTTGTGGAGGCTGGAGCACACTTCCTAATATTCCTCTACGCATTGCCATTGGGCAATGGCTGAAAACATGCAGTTACTTCTACAAACTGCATCATGTTTTATTCATTGTATTGGTTTTTTTTCTTCTTTTTGTACCAAAGAGTATTGGCTTTTATAAGCTAACAGGCAGCATGCAGACAGCGTAAAAAGCATAAGATGAATCTGTGGTTAGAGTGGAGTTTTCTGCTTATTCAAGATATAACTTGCTCAGGCACCATATGGAAACATTCAACTGCTGCAACATGAGTGATCAGTTTCCTGATTTCACTCCCTGCAGGCAGCAGAGAAAAAAATACAACAAAAAACCAAATTCAGAAGATTGCCTAGTCTCTGCCTTTTTTACAGCCTTATCCTGGATGGTGCTAAGTGTTGATAGGTGGCCTTCATTTTGCAGGAATCGGTCTCTAGACAGCAGTGTGAGCAACCAAAATGGATGCAAGTGATCAATATCACTACATTTTTTAATGTATACTGCTGAAATATAACATGAACTGGAAATATCTAATCAAAAGCTATACTGTACAAGCTGGATAGTATAATAGAAGTACAGTATATCCCCGTGTTCCTGACAAGCCTTTGCTTGCTGTTGTACCTTTATTTTTTAACTCCTGGAGAGGTCCACGAAGACTAGAGAAGGGCAATCATAATACCTATTTTTAAAAGAGGAACAGAGAGGACCTGGTGAATTCTAGACCAGTCAGCCTAAATTTGATACCTGGAAAGATACTGGAACAAATTATTGAACAATTGATTTGTAAGCTTTTGGAGGATAAAAGAGTGATAAGGAATAGCCAGTATAGATTTGTCATGGACAAATCATGCTAAACCACTCTAATTTCCTTTTATGAAAGGATTACTGGCCTAATGGATGGAGGGAAGCAGCAAATGTGGTATATCTTGATTTTAGTAAGATTTTTGACACAGTGTTACATGACAATCTCATATGCACACTAGATAAATGTGGTCTAGATGGAACTATTATAAGGTGGATACACAACTGATTGAAATACCATACTCAAAGGGCACATATCAATGGTTCACTGTCAAACTGGGAGGGCGTAACTAGTGGGGTCTCGCAGGGTTCAGTACTGGTCAATATTTTCATTAATGACTTGGATAATGGAGTGGAGAGTATGTGCATAAAATTTGCAAATGACACAAAGCTGGAAGGGGTTGCAAGCACTTTGAGAAACAGGATTAAAATTCAAAATAATCTTTGACAAATTGGAGAATTGATCTGAAATCAACAAAATGAAATTCAATAAAGACAAATAAAAAGTACTTCACTTAGGAAGGAAAAATCAAATGCACAACTACAAAATGGGGAATAACTGGCGAGGTAATAGTACTGCTGGAAAGGCCCTCGGAGTTACAGAGGATCACAAATTGAATACGAGTCAACAATGTGATGCAGCTGTGAAAAAGGCTAATAATATTCTGGAATGTATTAATAGGAGTGTTGTATGTAAGACATGGAGGTAATTGTTGTTCTCCACTTGGCAGTGAGGCGTCAGCTGGAGTATTGTATCCAATTCTGAGTGCTATACTTTAAGATGTGGGCAAATTGGAAAGAGTTCAGATGAGAGCAACAAAAATGATAAAAGGTTTAGAAGACCTTGTCACACTGGTTAGCCTGGGGGCGGGGGGTGTTTAGTATATGGTTTAACATCAATAAGTCAAAATCATAATAATTCATTTGAGATATGCCATGTCAGGTACTGTTAGAAAGGTTAAAATATATTAGGTAAGATAATAATACTTATGGTCGTGTGATATATGTAATGGAAGTTATGGATATATTTGATATACCAGTATTTCAAATTGTAATGCCTGAGACATACCCTAGACAGGATGGCGGCAGGACAATAGCCTGCTCAATGGCCCATTAAGACACACACAGAGGCCAGGGGCCTAGGGGTGAAACCAAAGACAGACCTGAGGAGTCACCAGGACTGGCCCATGTGACTCTGGATTCCATTTTAGTTCCTGTAAAAGTCCACAAACAGCATGACCAGGGCCAGAGGGTAAATAAGGCAGAGGCCTGGGGAATCCATTTTGTTCTCCAGTTGGAATTCAGCTTCAGCTACCAACTTACCTCTGGATCAAGTCATCTGCAACTGAAACTGTGAAACAAAGGAGGCCCATCCAATTTCTGGATATATACCAGAGGAACTTTACAAGCCTGCAAACTCCACAATTCTTCTAGAAACCTGATGTATATGGACTTTCAAATCATTTGTATGTATCTGATTGCTTTAATCCTTTAACATTTCTCTTATGGTTTGTTTCTTTCTTTTTATAATAAACCTTTAGTTTTAGTTACTAAAGGATTGGCTGGCAGCGTGGTATTTTGGGTAAGATCCAAACTTATATTGATCTGGTGCTGTGGCTGACCCTTTGGGGTCAGAGGGAACCTTTTTGTAAAGAGCATAAAGTTTAAATAACTGGTCTCTTTACTGGACCTAGTGGCTGATTGGGAAGCCAGAGACTGGAATGCAGTAAAGGGGGCTGTGTGTATTTGTATACTGGCTTCTTGATAACCAGTGTGGGGAATCAAAAGCACAGTTTGTGGCTGGTTGGGAAGTCTGGCTTCAGTGCCACGCACCAGCGCCGGGAGAATCTGCTTTTTACAGCCTGCCCTGACCTTGGCATTCTCAGGTGGCTGCCCAAGGCACGGAAGGGTCACAGACCTGACCTGTGAGGAAAGGTTAAAAAACTGGGCATGTTTATTTTTGAGAAAAGAAGACTGAGACCTGATAACAATCCTCAAGTGTGTTAAAATCTCTTATAAAAAGGACCGTGATCAATTGTTCTTTATGTCCACTGAAGGTAAGCAAGAAGTAATGGATATAATCTACAGCAAAAGAGTAGATATAAAAGTAGGTAAACTCTGGAATAGGTTTCCAAGGAAGGTTGTGGAATCCCCAAGATTGGAAGTTTTTAAAAACAGGTTGGACAAACAGGTTGTCAGGGGTGGTCTAGGTTTACTCGGTCCTTGTACAGCGCAGGGGGCTGGACCTGATGACTTTTCGAGATTCCTTCTAGCCCTACATTTCTATGATTCTACAGTCCAGGCCAGACATTTCAGATGACATAAAACTAATGGAACTGAGCAAACACATTTATACCAAAACAACTGAATAAGCATTTTGTAGATTAAAGCAAACTGACTGAGTCAGTGACCAGCAGACACAATTCTTAGCCTGAGAATTTGGAATAATTAGAAAACTCTACCAGTATTTGGTTCTATAGACACCACCTGGAAAGAGAAAAAGAAGGAGACCTAGAGAAACATTATGCAGAACAATAGAGAAAGAAGCCAGATCCATCAACATGACACTCAGAAGCCTGAACAGACCAGCACTTGACCAAAATAAATGGTGGAAACTGGTGGATGCTTTATGCACCTGAGGGTGCAGGAGGATGAAAAAAGAAGAAAGGGTTATTTAATTTCTGAATTGCAAGAGGATAATTTATTAGTGGATCCAAAAATACATCTAGACTATCGGTATCTATAAGGCATTCTAGGATCTTCTAGAATAAAAGCACTGCAGAACGTTATGATCACAGGAAAAACAGCTCGTCTTTGGTCCTGTTAGCATGATACTTCGTGGTTTGCATTGGAGTTCAAGGAAATTAAATATTGCCCTGATCCTGGCTGAGCTATATTAGGTGCAGGACACGGAGTGGCGGGAAAGTGCTTTTACATCATCTGTGTGCTCTTCTGGTCTTGGGGCAGGAGGGCTCAGGGCAGCCTCAGGACTACACTAAGTTGTGCCTGGCTACAGCAGTCCTCATGGGGCTGTGTTAACAACAAGTGAGATAGCGTACCTTGGCTTTATGCCATCCAGGGATTCTTCAATGCCAGGGCATCACCAGCTGTTAAAACCAGCATTACAGCCCATTTGAACCGCCAGAATGACACAAAGGGGCTGGAACAAGGAAGGCTAAGGATCCTGTCCCATTATGTGGAAACTACACCAATGTACACCACCTAAAACTCCCAGCTACTGCCTGAAACTTCCAGTTTAGCCTGATTCCTCAGTTCTGCAGAGGAACGAATTACAGAGCGGTATGAGGTAGTCTATGCTGGTAACCATGAGACTGAACTCAGAATTGCCAAGCAGGGAAGGGAAAAGTATGTTTTTATTCTGCAAGCCATTGAAATCCTGTTCAGCTATGGGCTTTTTGTTTGTTTTTGTAACTGCATGCATTAAATTCTCCATAATATTTTCCCTAAGTTTAAATATTTTCCAGCCTAGCTTTCTGAAGGTACCAACCTCCTGTAAGGTCATGACAATCTGCATTTAATTTTCATACATTAAACGACTTAATTTTTCAGTTCTTGGTGACAAACACACTCAGCAGGACAGAACTGAATGAGAAAACCCTATTGTTATCTTCCTCAAACACTTAGCACTATCCAAACTCTAGACCTTGTGTTGCACTGGCTGGGTCAGGGGGGCCCTTGACGTGTATTCAGGAGCTCTGATTACTCCCTTCTACACCAGTCTCATGTTGGGAGTGTCACGCTGGCTGGATTGGGGGGGGGCATTTATGATATGGTTCGACATCAGTATGTCAAAATCATAATAATTCATGTGAGATATGCTATGTCAGGTACTGTTAGAAAGGCTATAATATGCAAAGTAAGATGATAATACTTTTGTTCATGTGTTATATGTGTAATGGAAGTTATGGATATATTTGATATAGCTATATTTCAGATTGTGCTGTATGAGAGACACCCTAGACAGGGTGGCGGCAGAACAATAGCCTGCTTGATGGCCCATTGAGACATCCACAGATGCAAGGGGCCCAGGAGGAAAAGCCAAAAGTATACCTGATGGGTCACCAGGATTTGCTCATGTGACTCTGAACTCCATTTTTGATTTCTGTAAAATTCCACAAA
Organism: Emydura macquarii macquarii; assembly: GCF_026122565.2. NCBI lineage: Eukaryota > Metazoa > Chordata > Testudines > Chelidae > Emydura > Emydura macquarii. Next base: position 82,707 of record NW_027131105.1, on the reverse strand, counting down.
CAGCATGGCAGGGGCCAGAAAATATAAGGCAGAGGCCTGGAAAGCCATTTTGTCTTTCAGTTGGGATTCAGCTTCAGCTACCAACCTACCTCTTGATCAGCTCATCCACATCTGAACTGAAGCTGTGAAACAAAAGATTGAGACCCATCCAAGTATTGGATGTATGCCAGAGGGACTATACAAGTCTGCAAACTCCACAATTCTTCTAGAAACCTGATGTATATGGACTTTCAAATCATTTGTATGTATCTGATTGCTTTAATCCTTTAACATTTCTCTTATGGTTTGTTTCTTTCTTTTTATAATAAACCTTTAGTTTTAGTTACTAAAGGATTGGCTGGCAGCGTGATATTTTGGGTAAGATCCAAACTATATTGAACTGGTGCTGTGGCTGACCTTTGGGGTCAGAGGGAACCTTTTTAGTAAAGAGCATAAAGTTTAAATAACTGGTCTCTTTACTGGACCTAGTGGCTGCTTGGGAGCCAGAGACTGGAATGCAGTAAAGGGGGCTGTGTGTATTTGTATACTGGCTTCTTGATAATCAATGTGGGGAATCAAAAGCACAGTTTGTGGCTGGTTGGGAAGTCTGGCTTCAGTGCCACCCACCAGTGCTGGGAGAATCTGCTCTCCTTTTGCAGCCTGCCCTGACCTTGGCATTCTCAGGTGGCTGCTCTAGGCACGGAAGGGTCACACCTTGGTTACCCATTTGTGAACATTTCACAGTGCAAGAATAATAGTCTCACATTATAGCAATAACAAAACAAATATGTTTTTGCTTGCTAAAAAGGTTCTCAGCCCTAAAAATAACCATTTTCTTGATGGATGACGTGAATTTGATTTGTTCTTATTAACTCCATCAAGTTCTTTCACTGATTTTAGAGTTTGGATTATACTGCTTCAGCCCCTCCCAGTCCATGCATGCCTGACACTAGTGCCAGTTTGCTAAGTGAAAGCTGTAATCTTGCTTGGCTGTCATGAGGCCTCCAAGTCCTTTCTACTCATGTCTAGCATCACTATCACAAGACAAGGAATTACCCTATAATATAGCAGAATTTTCTTAAGCAGCTGAAGTATGAACACAAAATAACCATTTCAGGACTTTTAACATGCCTCTGGTCTTTTTTCTGTTCTTAGAATCACAGATATCACACAGTTTTGATGTCTGCTAATACCCAGTCTGGGGAACTTTCTTATTTTTTGACAGTTGGGAGTGGCCATCTCTTGTGTCATTGCATAGAAAACATGGGACACTGTCAAAGTGGCATTGTTCTGGACTTCATATAAACTGTATTTTGACATTTTAGTGCAGATAACCAGGCTGTGAGAATGCAGAGTTGTGAACACAGTACCATAGTTATACCAGTTACCTGTGTAATTCCTTTCTATTTAAAACAAAATCCATTTTTTCCCAACAGTATGGAGGGGAAGATATCACCATCCTTGAGCAGTTAAAGTGGTCACTGAGAGTTAACTTGCCTGTCCCTTTGTGTCACACTAGTGTGGCGCACAGCTCTCCCAGGTAGCCCAGGGTTTAACTTGGCAGCTGTTTGGAAACACGGTTTGAGTCTGTACCCATCACATGCACATAAGGTCCCACTATGTCAAAAGATATGGATTTTTTACAAGTCTGAAAATCACAGAATCCATGATACAAATGCAGCCTAACTACTAAGCAATTAAGTGGCTGATATGAGGTCTTATTTTTGACCTGTGCACAGACACAACTGTGAATTGTGGGTATTGGGCAGAGAAAGCATGATTTGCTTCTCATTTACTATACACTGTGAATTGGGAGTAACTCCACTAAGTATACTAAGTATGCTGTTGTAAAACTAATGTAATGGAGTGGAGATCCAGGCTTTTGACACAAATTAACAGCAGGTATGATCAGCTGCTCTGAAACCTAAATAACGCTCACTTCAAAAAGAAAGAGGCCAGGAAAAGCCAGATCCACTAACTCAGTCCTGCTTAGTGAAGCTTGGTTTGGTACCGAGAATAGGATTTTTCCATCTGATGTGCTTTGTAGATGATTTTATTGCCACCATTCCACAGCTACTATGGTAACTATGATACATGGAGAGAAGGAACCACTGGGGCTGATGGAAGCTAATATAAAGCTGAAGTTCTGCTCTTGTTTCTTTAGTCCCACTCACAAACAGACTTGTTTTAATCATAGAATCATAGAGTTGGAAGGGATCTCAGAGGTCATCTAGTCCAACCCCCTGCTCAAAGCAGGACTAACCTCAGCTATATCATCCCAGACAGGGCTTTGTCAAGCCTCAGCTTAAAAACCTCTAAAGATGGAGATTCCACCACCTCCCTAGGTAACCCATTCCAGTGCTTCACCACCCTCCTAGTGAAAAACTTTTTCCTAATGTCCAACCTAGACCTCCCCGCTGCAACTTGAGACTGTTGCTCCTTGTTTTGTCATCTGCCACCACTGAGAACAGCCTAGCTCCATCCTCCCTGGAACCCCCTTTCAGGTAGTTAAAGGCTGCTATTAAATCCGCCCTCATTCTTTTCTTCTGCAGGCTAAACAAGCCTAGTTCCCTCAGCCTCTCCTCATAAGTCTTGTGCTCCAGCCTCCTAATCATTTTTCTTGCCCTCCGCTGGACTCTCTCCAACTTGTCCACATCCTTTTTGTAGTTGGGGGCCCAAAACTGGACACAATACTCCAAATGCGGCCTCACCAATGCCGAATAGAGGGGAATAATCACTTCCCGCGATCTGCTGGCAATGCTCCTACTAATGCAGCCCAATATGCTATTAACCTTCTTGACAACCAGGGCACATTGCTGACTCATATCCAGCTTTTTATCTACTGTTACCCCCAGGTCTTTTTCTGCAGAACTGCTGCCTAGCTCGTCGGTCCCCAATCTATAGCTGTGCATGGGATTCTTCCTTCCTAAGTGCAGGACTCTGCACTTTTCTTTGTTGAACCTCATTAGATTTCTTTTGGCCCAATCCTCCAGTTTGTTTAGGTCCTTCTGTATCCTATCCCTACCTTCCATGGTATCTACCACTCCCCCTAGCTTAGTGTCATCCGCAAACTTGCTGAGGGTGCAATCTACCCCATCTTCCAGATCATTAATGAAGATGTTGAACAAAACCGGCCCCAGGACCGACCCCTGGGGCACTCCATTTGTGACCGGCTGCCAGCTAGACATGGAGCCATTGATCACTACTCGTTGAGCCCTATGCTCTAGCCAGTTCTCTATCCATTTTATAGTCCATTCATCCAACCCATACTTCTTTAACTTGCTGATAAGCATACTGTGAGAGACAGTATCAGCTACAAGTAATGGGTATGGGGGAACTGTAATGGTGTTTTACATTCTCATATCACTAATGCAAGTGCAGATACAGAGAGTGGGAAAGGAAGAGGAAAAATAAAGGGCTTGAGTCTTTTCAAAGAGCAGTTTCCACTTTAAGGAGAATAATAAAATGTAAAAGCTGTATTTCTCTTAATGCCTTTGCTGTATGCTTTTGCATATTGTCTATGGGCGAGTCATCATTTTAAACTGCTTCATTCACTCGTCTTTCTGGATGTTCACAAAACACCTGACTATTTCTAAGCATTTGAACTAGGAAGAATGAGTCATTACATTCACAGGAAAGGAAGCATCTCATCTGCCCTTAGGGAAGATGCAGGCTTTCCTTTGAATCCCAGGTCCCTTCACCAGTATTTATGACTGTGTTCAGAACAGACCTTCCTCTTATTAGAGAATATAAGAAAATATTCCATAAGTAGAACTTTCTTGCCAAATAGAAGGATAAAACTCACTGCCACAAAGATATTATGGAGGCCAAGAAATGAGCAGGATTCAAAAGAAGAATTGGACATTGATATGGATAATAAGAACATCCAAATGTGCATTAACAGTACAAAAAGTATGCTGGTTGCATACCATCTAGTGATTATCTAGGATTAGGAAGTAACGTCTCTCATGGGCAGGTTATTCCATACTTGTCCATTATGGGATTTTTTGGGGGACCTTCCTCTGAAGTTTACAGTACTGTATGAAGACAGGACATTGGATAAGACATATGACTGAAGACCACGAGTAATACTTATGATGTGACTGCTTACTCCCAGTGGCCAAGTTTAACATTCCTTAGTGAGTTGCCAGATGTTTTCCTTAATATTTTTCTGATTTATTAAAGTGGTAGTAATTTTATTACTGATATGAACTTTGTTACTGCACAGAAGTTCATATCTGACATAGAACAAGAAATTTCCGAAATTTATTGCAGTACAACCGCTTTATGCAGAACATTGTTGAACAAAAGGAGGGCAGTGTTCCCTTTTCATCCACAACCATTTTCCTGAATGTTCTGGATATTACAAAACATTTTTGGATAAAAGGATGTACTGTATATTGCTTTGCTTATTGATGTTTATCATGTTTACATTGACTGACATTTTAAATTAAATGTATACATATTTAGGGGTTGCCTTATGTATGCAATGTGCACCCATGTGAAGTGGCATCTTGGTTCTATTCTATTGGTTGAATCACTGTGTGATCTTGAGTAGGTTATTTAGGCCTTCTCTACATGAGTGAAATTGACTGGCATAGCTATTCTGGAATACCTATTCCGAAGTGGAGTAATCATTCAAGAAAAAAATAAATTTAATTCTGGAATAAAGTGTCCATGCAGAGAGTTATTCTGGAATAGTAACGGAAGTGTAGTTTTTCCTGAAAAACTATGCCAGTCAATTTTCCCGGTGTGCCTAAATTTTTCCATCTACAAAATAGGGATGATGATAATACTTATATGCTTTTGTAAAATACTTTGTACATAAATGTAAATGTACATATGTAAATGATGTATAGTGAAAGACTCAAGGAGCTCAATTTATTTAGCTTATCAAAAAGAAGGTTAAGGGGTGACTTGATCACAGTCTATAAGTACCTACATGGGGAACAGAAACTTGATAATAGAGGGATCTACAATTTAGCAGACAAAGGTATAACAAGTTTAAACTAGAAATAAGATGCATATTTTCAGCAGTGAGGGTAATTAACCATTGGAACAATTTCCCAAGGGTTATGGTGGAATCTCCATCATTGGAAATTTAAAAATCAAGATTGGATGTTTTTCTAAACAAGATGCTCTAGTTAAAATAGGAGTTAATTCAGGAAAGTCCTACTGCCTGTGTAATACAGGAGGTCTGACTGGGATGATCACAATGGTCCCATTTGGCCTTGGAATCTATGAGACAAACAGTTGAAAGGTGGGATTTTAAAAAGCTCTTCATATTGTCCTAACTCTACTCCCATTGGAGTCAGTAAGAATATTACCTTCACCTTCAGTGGCAGCAGAGTTACAATATTCAAGAATGCTGAGCAGCGGTCTATATAAAAAGTGCTAAGTGTTATAGGTATGAGCTACAAAATTCATAACATTGGAAGCCACATAAACAAGAGATGGGAGTAATCTTCTCTGAATATGTCTGAGTATTATATTTTGTATTATGTTCTATTTTTACACCACTTGAGAGGAGAGCCAGTCTGAAGAAAGAAACATCTTATCTTAGAGTTCAGCTTTAATGTAATGGCATAGTTAGAATCCACAGTGTTTTTTCTAAAGCACAAGCTGTAATATTTCACGTTAGCAATGATTCAGATAAGATAACTGTGTTTTCCCAAAGATGTTGGACACCAGCATGGGAAAAGAACCAAAAGGCCTCTTTTCTGAATTTTGATTTTTTTCACTATAAAGTGAACGCGTGCTACTGGGGTCAGAGCATCACAATTTTTCAGGATGCTTGAAGTTCCCTTTGTTTTTCAGAATCCCAGAAGCATACAATTGGTCAAATATATGTTAGACAAAGCTGTGCTTTCGTCATTCCATGGCCTTCTTAAATTTTAATGTAGTAAAGTAGTGATAACGTCTCAAACCTACTGCTCTTGAGGCATCAGTGCCACTGCACCTCTGCTTTTATTTCTATGTCATTTAAAGGGAATAAACACAATTCAAAAATATTATACTTACAAGACTGAAATGAAGCTGCCTAGTTCACATAGGAGTTTTGAAGGTTCATAGCAAATCTACTGATTCTTTGTATTGGTCTGGCTACTTGATTTGTTCTCACATCAAGTGAAAACTGAGTCCATAGCCATTTGTGGGCATAAAAGATTCCATGTAAAATTTAAAATGTTGCTTCTCTATCTTTACTGCATTCCAATTATATTCCACGTTATTACATTCTGTCTAAGTTCCCCCTGTTATTTCAATTAGATATGGTATTCTCCTTCACATCCCTTCCTAAGACCTATTGATGCAGAATGGCTGTCATACCCATCCTAAGAGGCACCTGCATGTCAGTGTGGTGGGAGAAATAATCCCTAAATTCTATAAAGCACTTAGAATCCTATATATAAATATGAAATTATAATTATTATTGCTGATGAGAACAGGACCCTAAATGGTTCATTTTCCAATGGAGCCCTCTTATGGTTTTCCTGGATGGCTTCCTTTGTCACTAATCTTAATTTTGCCATGAAATACTGCTTGACTCGCCACTGAGGACTTATAATACTCATAAATTCTCCAGTTCTGGGTTTTGTTAGCAACCCCAGAACTAGTGAAGAAACTCATGACATACCTTCCTTTAAGCAAACCAATGGAATATAGTGGCATGGAGGACATGGCTTCTCACACAGTATATACCCTCTTTTAGCCAAATAGGGCTGGTGTATGGACATCAGCTGAAGGGCACCAGGGAAAGAAAGACCCCAACACTCTTCTCTTTTCTGACTCAATGTATCTTAGAAAGAGTCTAAAAGAACCTCCCAAGATTTTGGTATATCAGTTTATTACCTTCTCCCTGACAGTATGTGGAGATTCTCCCCATTTTCTCTCTCTAACTCTCTCCTGCATGGGACTGTGATCAGCCACCAACCTTATAACTTAGGAGGGGCTGACAGCATTTGCTTCAGAGCCTCTTGACACCATTCCTTAATCCGCAAGTGTGCTTGCACAAGGAACTCCTGCCTACTAGAGGCTGAGCATGCCTTCCAAATCTGGGAGCCAAGAAGCAAAGGCAAGATACACTGATGGGAAATGAAGGTGGGTCTGGGTCTGGCTGGCAGAGCGGAGCATGCATGCCCCAGGCCAGCCCAGTTTAGTAGGCTTCTGCCTAGAAAGCAATGTGTAACTAATGGGATCAAAGACTCAGTCTATTTACAGACTTTCTTAGCTTTACTGAGAGAGATAATTGGAACATACACATTGACTTCACTGAGATAAGAAAACAGATGGTTTTGTTGATTTAATTTGGATTTATTCTATTTGCTTCCCTAGATCATCATCTGTCTTGACATTTGGATCAATGAAAGGGAGCATACTAAAATGACTAGGGTGTCAAAGTGGCATATTTGACATATTTTTTTTCTTGTTGCTCTTAAGTTTCAGCATTTCTATCAGAATGCAGCCTCCCTCTTCTTATAGGCCCTACCCAATACAGAAAGTTATGCTCATTTGTCCTAAAATGTGCAATCCTTCTTTAGAGTGTCACTGCTGTATGACTTTTGCTGATGTCTAAAATTCATGCAGCATTGCATGGCTGCACTGGGGTCTAGGAAGCCTCTTTATCCCTCTGCACCTGTCAGGAGTGAAGGAGGATACACTGGAGTTTTAGGAAGGGGCTAACTGATATACCTCCACACTGTCCCATGGCCTAAAGGGGGTGTGAGTGTCTGCATGTAGGGCCAATCTTTCTGGGCACATGCTATGATGGATAGCAAGTGCTGGAGAGGAGGAGTAGAGGAGATAGTGCTGCAGTGCATAGTGATCCCACACATCTCTGATGGCTATTGTTCTGCCTTTCCCTTACCCCAGCACACCTTTGGTGAGCTTAGCCAGGATTTTTCTGTCTCTTTAAAAAAAAAACAAAAAAAGGTGGATGGCCTGTGCATACTGAGGATGTGACAGCTCTACACTGTCCCTATGTGGCTGAGGAATGCAAACTGCTCTAACAGGATGGGATCCTAGCAGAAGAAAACCTTGGTGTTGCAGAAAGTTCCCAGATGTTTTGAAGGTTAGAAAGCTGTAACTTATGGGAAACAAGTTTCCAGCTCATCACATTTTATAACCATGACTGGAGAATGAGGAAATGCCTCACAACCATGTGGAAAGTCTGTCTCAGTGATGCTTCAGGACCTTTTCCTGAACTGCTTCCAAAAACTTCTGAGGAAAAACAGCTGGACTCACATTGTGGCTGTTGCTATGTAGTAAGTTGAAGGCTGACTTTTAGCTATCAGTTCCCTGATTAATAAGTGGTGTGGATGTTCTTTGAGCAATAAATATGTATATAGGTGAACCAGAGGGGTTTGCATTTAACTCAAACCATTTAAATGTTGACAGTCAGTGGTAGATAGTTTTTGTATGTTGACACTTATTCATTAGGTCAAAATGTCCAACACACATGCAGACACCAAAAGCATAATCCAGTAAAATGTGTGTGACAGAGTTATATGTGTGCAGCTTAGTTATTCTTAGGGACTACATGATGCAGTTTTTTGTTTTTCTGGGCACTTTCCTCTTTGATGTCGCAACTGATATTACCGAGAACCACATCTCAGGAACCTTTAGCTAAATTATGTGGCTTACTCACTTGGCAATGTCCTTTTAAGAGGTGTTTTTATGTATTCGTATCGAGAGTCCTAGTCTATACTAAGTAATACCATTTTATTCTCTGTCTCAGAGATCAATGATTTGTGTTCAGAGCCCTGTATTGAGATCTTTCTGAGTGTCATCTTTTATTTAAAGTGTTGACCATATCAATGTATTCATAATGTAGACAACTCCAGGGCAATATAGCTACAGAATGTGTCCTTAGCATTTGTGTAAACCTTGGTTTGAGATACAATCCTTGTGAATCTGCAAGGAGGAAGTCAGCACAAGGCTGTCATCACAGCGGGCTTCCTTCCTGGTGGCCTGTCCCTGGATCTTTGGGAGATAATGCTAATTGGCCACTACACCCCCCATCTTTTACCTTCTGTGCAAGCCACTAGTTGAGGCAACTATCCCACACAACCCCAACAGCCGTCAAGCCTGATCCTCCTAGTCAGAAAAGCAGGGAAGAGATGCTGAAATACGTTTGTACTAGACAACAAGGACAGACACTGAAGCTCTAACAGCAGCACAAGTCAAAATTCAAAATATAATCTGATTATCAAAATATTTCTTTAGTATTAATTCACCAGATAGAAGTGACAGAGAATGCAACATTTTGTCTAAATGTGCAACATGTCCTATACTTTTAACTTTCATACTATGCAATTTGTGATGAGTAATGATTGGAAATATTTTGGGCTGGTTTTTGGGTTGGAGGAAAAATTGACAGTTGCTTACCTCTGGAGATTAAAACTAAATCCTTCCAAGCTTCTGGATTCTGCTAGTTATCATATATATTCTCTTATGGTCTGCATCATAACTGGTACTAGTTCCAACATCACATCCCTGGATATCACAACCACACTAAACAAATAGAGCCCTTTCAAACAAACAGATTCCTCCTCCAAGGAATTTCTCATTTCATCTTCCTATTGCTAGTAATATTTTTTAGCCTCCCTAAAATAAAACTGTCAGGAAGCATATGTACCGTTTTTTCCAGAAAAGAGGCTTTCTTACATATGTACCTGTTTTTCGAGAAAAGAGACTTTCTTCATTTAGTATGTATTTTAATGTGACTTGTTCCCATATTCATACAAAACAAACGTACTAACAGAACTGTAGCTTCTCCTTCTGAATGATCCTAGACAAAATACTCTGAACTCTGAGCGGTAAACCTGGAATCCTATCAAACTTTTCCATTTACAAGAATGGCTCACTTTCCTTCCAGTGTCCCTTTAAATCATGTTCTTAGTGAAAAATTGTTGGAGATCTTCTTTTATGCTCCTCTTGTATTACTTCCCATAACTTGATTATTGGTGTTCAGAGACTTGGAATATCATTGTGACTTAAAAACTCATCTGGATGGGACAGCATGTTTTAATCTGTAATGGGAATGTACAGTACACTGAAGTAGGCTAGCTCAGCATAAGGCTTTTTGTCTAATTGTGTTTTCATCCAGGAGGAAGCATGAGCTAGTGGATGGGGAATGGAAGACCAAAACTGTATCCGCAGCTCTGAACCTAGTGGTCTCTTCAGCTCTCTCTGCCTTGTGAAATCTGTAAAATGGGGGTAATGGAATAGTTGTACTTGTCCATCAGTGTAAAGTGTTGAGATCTTCAGAAGAGAAGCACTATCAGAGCCAAATGTTATAATAACTGATGTAAATGGATGAAATTTCAGTTTCAGTTTAATATATTAATCTGTAAGCAACATGGCTAGTTTTTTTTTTATTATTTTATTTCATAATTGAGAGGGTTTTTCTGCACTATTGCTTCATTCTTAAAGCTGAGCAGCCACCATCATCCGTCATAATTGGATACTCTAATTACGAAACTAGAATCAAGATTCATCCAGTTCATTACACAAAGACTTCTTCTTCGGTACAAGACAATAGCTGCATGAATGCTGAATTTGTACATAACACCCCTTTTAATATACAACATCAGCCTTTATTAAAAAGGCAGAACACTGAATCCACCTTTACAAAAAAAATCTCTTGAAACCTTTCTTTTCCAGCACTGTTATTTTTCCTGGATCATTAGAGACTCTTTCCTGTATAAAATGCCTTTCTTTTAAATGTTATAACTACAGGTCTACCAGCATTACATTTAAATGAATCTTTTTGTTCAAGTAATGGAAAAATAATGTGGTGTCACCATTGATTTAAACCTGCCCCTAAGTGATTTCCATGTGTTAGCTGTGGAGAATTACAAATAAAAGAACAAATGTATGAAAAGGAAAGAAAACCTGGTGCTTTTAAGTATCAAGTCACATCCCTGTTTCCAACACATCCAAGTTTGAATCCTTCTTTGTCATTAACAGTTTCTGATAGAACTAGGCTGCCTACAAACAGAGGGAATTTGATTTTAATTAGAGATCACAATTCAAAAATACCTATTGCCATTGTAAAATCTGGAATAACCTTAATCAGAGACGTGTAATCTCAGGGCTTGTTCACACTGACCGTGCGATTCGGCGGCAGTCAACGGGAGTTATGCAAACTATGCAGAGTAGTTTGCATAACTGACGTTGACTGCTCTGCTTCCCTTCTGCGTGCTGTTCACACTGCACTGAGCTGTTCCCGTCCACTCAGCGCTACGCTACTTGAGGGGGTGGACTTACTCAGTCAACTTCCTGATCGATTGAGCGAGTCTCACCGACTGCTCAATTGATCCTGAAAGATTGATCTAGCGGCGGCAATTTTGCTGCCGTCAGTGTAAATGTAGCCTATGTGTTTTAATTTCACACAGATTATGAAATTTCTATTATTTCCCCTAAAGAGACATTGGAATTGATAAAATGCAATAAAAAGGTTGATTACCCAGCATGGTCCTTACATAATTTCAATATACGGTAATTTGCTGTCACTGAGAGTTCTGTAGGGAGGATTTTCAGGTACAGGCCCAGTACTCACTTCTCTAGAAATGAACTAATAGCCAAGAAGTAATGTAAAACAACCCACAGATTAGGGATGTTCTCTATTTCTTATTATATATACCGTATTTCCCCATGTATAAGACGCACCTTTTTTCGAAAAATTTGGGGTCTAAAAACTGGGTGCGTCTTATACAGTGGTACTTACCCCAGGGCCGGGTGGTACGCGCGCCGCTGCCACCAAATGAGCCCTCCCTCCCACCCCTGCGAAGCTTTGCCGGTGAAGAAGGGGAACGGGCGGAAGGGTTTCAGCGGCAGGTATTGTTTCTGCCGCGAAACCCCGCCGCCCGTCTCTCCCTTTTTTTCCCTGAGTGGTACTTGGGTCGGGTACAGTCGGGTCAAGTGGCGGCGGGAGAGATTTCCGGCGCGGCTTCCCGGCGGCAGGGAGAGACGGGCGGCGGGGTTTCGCGGCAGAAACAATACCCGCCGCCGAAGCCCTTCCCCTTCTTCACCGGCAAAGCTTCGCAGGGGTGGGAGGGAGGGCCCATTCGGCGGCGGCGGCGCGTGTAAACCATTAAACTATTTACCAAAAAGGGGCCACTGCACTGAATGGAATTAATGCAAAATTGTAGAAATATGCTGCATCTGTGGTTTGAAATCCCATTTCACACATAATAAATCTGATCCTACATATCGGTTACTTTCCCTCAGCAGAAAGAGGCTAAAATTAGCCCCATATTTTGAGAAGATTTAGCAATAGATCCTCATAATCGCAGACTAGTATTGGTTTTGCCTGAGGTTGCAAAGCTCATTGAGCAAGCTGTACACAAACAGTTTTACAATCCGCTGATGTACCGTAATACATTTTTTTTTTCAAATTTCGGGCCCCAAAATTAAGGTGCGTCTTATACATGGGAGCATCTTATACATGGGGAAATACGGTAACTGTTTTCAGCAATTATGTGGGCTAATCACAGATGTTTAATTCTTTCCATGTGTTGTTAATGCTAATCTCTAACCATAAAATGTATTTTATCCCAGAATCTTTACCTCGCAGATTAATTACTAATTTATAGTACAAAAATCTTCTCATCACAGGGTAATTCTGAGACCAGTACAACATGAAAATATCATACTAATAATCTAGACCAGATGTGTGATACAATAGTTTGAACTGCTCCATGTTAAAAATATCCAGACAAATATCCTAGATTTATAAGAATGTTAGTAAAAGAATATTACAATAATGATTTTCCTTGGATTTATTGGGCCAAACTCTCTGCAGGTGTAACTTTATTGAAGTTAAATTAGCAGAGAATTTGACCCATATATATTTGCTTCCAGTGTTAAATTATGAGTAATAAATCATGAGTGGAAAGCTGAGGATCTGCCTTTCCTCCCAAAAGAAAAATGTGTTTTTTACATGGACATAGCTAACTTAAGAAAGCTCTGTCAGGGTATGTCTACATGGGGATAAAAGCCCTGTGGCACGGCTACGGCTGGCTCAGGTCAGCTGACTTGGGCTTGCGGGGCTCAGGCTGCGAGGCTCAAAATTGCTGTGCAGATGTTTGGGCTCAGGCTGGAACCTTGGCTCTGGAACCCTGCAAGGGTGGAGGTACTTATACATGGATAAGATATGACAGTGGGTGACTTTTCAGCCTTGCTGATAAAGACATAACAAGAGCCAATAGCTGAAAGTTGAAGTTAAATAAATCAGCCTTGAAATGAATGCAGTTGCCTGGTAGTGAGGGCAATTAAACATTGGAACAGCTTTCCAAGGAAGGTGGTGGATTCACCATCACTGAGGGTCATTAAAATGAGATTAAGTAGCTTTCTTAAAAATATGCTTTAATCCAGCATCAGGCTGGGTGGTTGTGGTGGCTCATTATGGTCTTGGAATCTGTGAGTCTGCACATTTATGAATCTCCCTGATTATCCCCTTCCTTCCTGGGCGATGGGTTGAAACAGAATTGATTGCCTACGTTCGCCTCACCATACTCATAACACTTGCAGTTCTGTGTTATGACAATGACTGTAATCAAATCTCCTCCTTCAGGGCTTCAACTGGTTGCATGCAGGAGTCCAAAAGGATTTTTTTTCCCTGATGCACAATCACTTAGAGTATTCTCTTTCTTTCTCTCTCTCAGATTGGCCACAGCTGGGGATAGATCACTGACAGAGTGTAATAGGGCTCAGAGGTGGTACTAAAAAATTTCTTTCCAGATGCCTGACTGGTGTGTCTTGCTCACATGCTCACGGTCAAACTGATATCAGATTTAGGGTCAGAAAGGAGCTTTCCCCAGGTCAGATTGGCAGGGACTTTGGGGGTTTTTTTGGGGGTTTTTTTTTTTTTGCCTTCCTGTGCAGCATGGGGCATGGATCACCTGCTAGAATCCCACTAAATCAATTCCCTGCCTTTGCAAGGGCCTTGGACATTGGTGGCACCTCAGTCTCTTGTGTTCTCTGCCTTGGCTCACAATAGTTTAGTCTTCTAAGGACTGAAATGCTTTGGTTTAATTAAAGTCACTGGGCTCAGTATAAGGGTATCTAGGAGAAACTGAATGGCATGTAATAAACAGGAGGTCAGACTATATGATCTAAGGGTCCCTTCTTGCCTTAAACTTTATGAAACTATTAAATATAAAAGTCAAAACGTTTTGACTATTATAATATGCCATGCCATATCATATCATATGCATGCCATGGCATTACAATATGCCATAATATAGTCAAAACATTTCAACTTTGATATTATATTTTATTGCCTTTTAATTTTATATTTTACATTGTATTTATATTTTACTATATATTATAAATTGTGAATTGGTTTTGAAATTGGTATTTTAATTGGTACTTTACTGTAACTGGCAAGTATTCTAATTGCTAATTGGCTTTGGTAATTGGTACTCAGCTTACTCAATTGGTAGTCTAACAAGTTATTTGTAATTAGTGTTTTAATTGGTAATTGGCATTTGTTTAGTAATGGGTTTGGTAACTGGGTTAATGTCCTGTTGTAATTGATATAATATACAAAATAAAATTGTGTGTATGTATATATATAAAAAATGGACACATAGGGAGCCAACATCATACTGAATGTTGCCAAGATATTGAACCTCTATTCTAAACAAGCCTACTCTTGAGAAAAGTTCCATTGGGTCTATAATGAAAACAAGGACCGCCAGGCTTGTCACATCCAATATACAGAATAATTCAAAGCTCTTTCAAATGTTAATTACAGTTTCCTATGCATTGATTGACCTAACGCTGTGAAATCAGCAAGCCAGCTTATTTCAAAGGAATTTTTTCTATTAGGGCTGTTAGAAAATTTTCTATCAAAACTGTTTCTTGATGGAAAATTGGGTTTTTGACAAAACACATTTTTTCATGGAAAGTGTCCTCTTTCTGTGTAAAATTTAAAGTTTGAAAAACCAAATGCCCAAGAAACTTATGGTTTTAGGCTAAAATCCTAAATATTTTGATTGAGAAATGCAGCTGTGGTGCCCCATAGGAGTTTACATTTGGTTACTTTATGTCTCTATTCTCCTTTATATGCCTGGCTCATCAGCCTGACTTCATTTCTTCTGATGCATCATGGGTATATACTCCCACAGTGCACTGCCTTTCCACACCAAGAGGTAAAACTATGGTACACCATGGGAGATGATCAGGCAGCCTGGCATGTAAAGGAGAAAGGAAGCATGAGAAACTTTAACTTCAAATCTCATGAGACACTGTGGCTGCTTTTGCAAATATTGAAATATTGAAATATTTTGGTTTTTGATTTTATGCCAAAATATCTATATTTTCCATGGAAATGGGGAAAACCATTTCCTGACCAGCTCCAGTTACTATATACAAAATAAATGAGTCTTTCCACATATCACAAAGGGAAGGAAAAATAACTGTGTTTTGGACCAACAGAGCATTCCAAACCATTCTCAGTATTTGAATGGTATGGGTGGAGGTGGAGGAAGAAAATTGTGCATCCATCTGGCTGAACAATGCACAACTAGTTCTTGGAATATTGAAACATACTTATTGACATGGGCTTACCATTGACAGCTTCCACAAGAAGATTCATAGGCAGTTTATTTAGTATCATAAGATCTTTGGGGCCTTCTGTAATGAGTGAGAATTCTTTTACTAGAATTGCTGTGCCTCACAGGCATGAACAGTAGAGCTAGTGTGGAGTTTTCCAATGAAACATTTTTCCATTGGAAAATACCAGTTTCTCAGAACTGATATTCTTCATGGGACAAGTTCAATTTCAATAACTCTCCTGATTTGAAAAATTGTGAAAGAAAAAGTTTTTAAATTATCAAAATGGCTCGTTTTGACATTTTCAAAATGAAAAGACTTTTAGTTTTGAAATTTAAAAAAACGGCCAAAAAAAGTTGAAATCAGCTTTTGATGGACCTGATCCTTTGTTTTTTTGGAATATTGGTTCTTGAAAATTTCCAAGATTTCACTTTTTTTCACTTGGATTCAGGATGGGAAAAATTTTGTGAAATCACAAAGACTCTCATGGGATGGGAAAACCATTTCTGACCCATCTTTAATCAGCATGTTTATGGAGATAGTCTATACATTTTGATTAATGAAATAATTAGTATGAAGTAACATTTTTACAGGATTGTTTAGGGCCAATAAGACCTGTCCGAATAATGAAAAAATTATATTTATACATAAATAACCTATTGAATTCAATGGGTCATAGGACCCTGGAAATGTGTGAGTACCCAGAAAGCTTCTCAAAGTTTTACCATAAGTGTGGTGTTTGCTCTTCATTCTCCTTGTTATAGTTTCACTGACCAATCAAAAGAGCAGAAATAATACCATGTGACCAATCACACACCAGTAATTGTGAATAATGTATAGCACATAGTTATAGTAAATAGTTTATGAATAGAACACAAACCAGCCATTGTCTGACAATTATTCATCCAAACAAGCTGGTAAATACTTGTGAGCAGTGACTACATTTACAGCCTTCAGAGCAGGGACTGTCTCATGAATGTGTACAGTGTTTAGAATAACATGGACGTAGTCTTATTTGGGTTCCCTAGGTGGTACCATAGTATAAATTAAATAATAATAGAAAAGACACTGAGAAAGATTTCAAATATGTCAAATGTTTGGTTTGACAACTACTATTTGTCCAAGTATAGACCCTGAAAGGTGCTGACTGCCCTCAAAGCTCACTGGTTTCAACAGGAGTCAAAGGTACTACACCACAGAGCGGGCACTTAACATCCTGCAGGACTGAGCCCTTACTGTGCAGTGCTCATATGAGTCTCCCAAATCCTCTTCAATACTGATGAAAATTAATTAAAACCCATGTGTGTTGCTTGTGCTGTGATGAACTACTTAATTAAAAATGCTCAGTCCATGCCATGAAAACAAACAAAACCAGATTCATTGTATTAATCTTTAAAAATATTTAAGGAATTATGACATGGTTTTGAGTGGGTTTTTAGTGTATTTTCTTTTCTCTGGTGATAGTTGAAACATGGGAGATTTGTGTTATACAAATTCTACAGAGCTGTCAGTGAGATTGTCCACAGAACACAACTGTCAGCTTTTTACAGATTGTCTCTTATTATTATTCAATCATCCATTGTCCAAGTAGTAAAGCTTTTGGCTGTGAACAACAGATGGAATGTTGTTGCTGACTTTAGACACATATACACTAAATTGTTCCTAGGAAAACAATTGTCAAGCGATAAAAAAAGACACTGGTTCATATTCTTCCGTGATATAACGTCACTGAAATGACTGGAGTTTAACAGCATCAGTGAAGTTACACCAGGGATGAATTTGGCTGATTAATTTGACGTCCTATTTTACCAAATACCTTCATCCTTGAATTTGAAAAGCTGCTCTCTGCCTGATATGCTTGAAACTAGTTTTATTTTTAAAGGCAATGGGCCATATCCTTAGGAGCTTTCTGGCCATACTGTGCCATTCTAGCTGCTGGTAGCCATAAATCTGGCAGATCTGACCTTTGATTCCTGCTGTCCGAAGGAATCCTTAGGTGGTGTAGAGTTACAGTACTGACTTCTATAGCTAGTGTGCGGGGCATGGCCAAGTAAAAGGGATGT
This sequence comes from Emydura macquarii macquarii, assembly GCF_026122565.2. NCBI lineage: Eukaryota > Metazoa > Chordata > Testudines > Chelidae > Emydura > Emydura macquarii. The sequence goes on along the minus strand of NW_027131105.1, from coordinate 65,104 downwards.
GTTGTCTATGGCCCCAAAATCCCTGACTGCTGGCATGGCCCTTGAAGGATACTGGCAACTGGTGAAAAGTACAGTTGAGGCTGCTCTACTTTACAGTAGAGCATAGTCTAGGGAGAGCCCAGGGTTCACCTTGACCAACTAAGACTTGTTGAAATCCAATTTGCTCTGTCTACACTGGAGTTTAAATCAAGTTAGTTCCAATGTGTTAGCTAACATATTTAAAAATACACTTTGTATCCTAGGGCTTGTCTTCACTAGAGATTTTTAACTTTTATGTATGTACTTCACATTTCTTTCAGCAGTGTGTAGTGCTCATACCCACGTAGCTCCAGTAGCATGGATATAGTGTTGTCTGTGAGGCAATGCTTAGATACAGACACACCTGCTGGGGGGGGGGGGGGGGGATATGTACCTGAGTACAAACCCTTCATAGTTCTTCACTTGCCAAAGTTGTGCCTCCCTCCTACACTGTTGTGTTTAGCAGTGTAATGTCCTGCTGCATCCCCGCTGCTGGAGCCTCTCTCCACCACAGGGACAGGCTCTGGCAGGGGCAAGGCAACTCGGAAAAGCCTTTCCCAGCTGCATCCTCCTGCTAGAGCTTTTCCTAGCCACAGTGATAGGCTTCAGGAGGAGGGAGCTGCTAAAGCTTTTCCCTGCTGTCTCTCCCAGAGCCTTTTACTGACATGTATAGTTACACACTGCAATGTGAATGCAGAAGGTTTTTCACTGCAGTCTGTAGCTACACATACCCTATATGCCATTGCCAGTGGTGGGTTGTGTAGACATAGCCTTAAGTAATTAACTGGAGGTCATTAATACTTTTGTAAAGGCTAGTCTGCATATTCCCTAAATGGTTGTTCCAGGCTAATATCTGTTAAAAATGTTTGGGCAATATAGAATCAGAGAATCATAGAGTTGGAAGGGTCCTCAGGAGGTCATCTAGTCCAACCCCCTGCTCAAAGCAGGACTAACCTCAACTAAATAATCCCAGCGAGGGTTTTGTCAAGCCGCATCTTAAAAACCTCTAAAGATGGAGATTCCACCACCTCCCTAGGTAACCCATTCCAGAGCTTCAACACCCTCCCAGTGAAAAACTTTTTCCTAATGTCCAACCTAGACCTCCCGCCCTGCAACTTGAGACCATTGCTTCTTGTTCTGTCATCTGCCACCACTGAGAACAGCCTAACTCCATCCTCCCTGGAACCCCCTTTCAGGTAGTTAAAAGCTGCTATTAAATTCCCCCTCATTCTTTTCTTCTGTAGACTAAACAAGCCTAGTTCCCTCAGTCTCTCCTCATAAGTCTTGTGCTCCAGCCTCCTAATCATTTTTGTTGCCCTCTGCTGGACTCTCTCCAACTTGTCCACATCCTTTTTGAAGTGGGGGGCCCAAAACTGGACACAATACTTCAAATGCGGCCTCACCAATGCCGAATAGAGGGGAATAATCACTTCCCACAATCTGCTGGCAATGCTCCTACTAATGCAGCCCAACATGCTATTAGCCTTCTTGGCAATCAGGGCACACTGATGACTCATATCCAGCTTCTTATCCACTGTTACCGCAAGGTCCTTTTCTGCAGAACTGCTGCCTAGCTCATCGGTCCCCAGTCTGTAGCTGTGCATGGGATTCTTCCGTCCTAAGTGCAGGACTCTGCACTTGTCTTTGTTGAACCTCATCAGATTTATTTTGGCCCAATCCTCCAGTTTGTTTAGATCCTTCTGTATCCTATCCCTACCTTCCAGGGTATCTACCACTCCCCCTAGCTTAGTGTCATCCGCAAACTTGCTGAGGGTGCAATCTACCCCATCCTCTAGATCATTAATGAAGATGTTGAACAAAACTGGCCCCAGCACCGACCCCTGGGGCACTCCGCTTGTGACTGGCTGCCAGCTAGACATGGAGGCATTGATCACTACTCGTTGAGCCCTATGCTCTAGCCAGTTCTTTATCCATTTTATAGTCCATTCATCCAACCCATACTTCTTTAACTTGCTGATAAGAATACTGAGTGAGAGACCTTATCAAAAGCTTTGCTAAAGTCAAGATATATCACGTCCACCGCTTTCCCCATATCCACAGAGCCAGTCACCTCTTCATAGAAAGCAATCAAGTTGGTCAGGCATGACTTTCCCCTTGGTGAATGCAAGTTGACTGTTCCTGATCACCTTCCTCTCTTCCAAGTGCCTTAAAATGGATTCCTTGAGGACCTGCTCCATGATTTTTCCAGGGATTGATGTGAGGGTGACCGGTCTGTAGTTCCCTGGATCCTCTTTCCTCCCTTTCTTAAAGATGGGCACTATATTTGCTTTTTTCCAGTCATCAGGGACCTCCCCCAATTGCCATGAGTTTTCAAAGATAATAGTCAATGGCTCTGAAATCACATCAGCCAACTCCCTCAGCACCCTCAGGTGCATTGCATCTGGCCCTATGGACTTGTGTATGTCCAATCTTTCTAAATAGTCTTGGGCCTGTTCCTTCAGCACTGCGGGATGTTCACCTCCTTCCCATTCTGTGCCGCCCAATAGTTAGACTAGACTTGAGGAAAGTGATTCCTAATTAACTTGAGGTATCTAGCACCTATCTCAAAGTAAAAAAATTGCAGCCACTGGGCCCCGACCTGAAGGAGAATGGAAATAATGTAAAGCCACCTGCTGTGCTCCAGGATGTACTAAGCACAACTTAGACAAATCTCAGCATTTGAAACTATTGGTTTTAAGCCACAAAAATGACATTTCTGTAGATTTAAAAATCTGACAAAACTCCATAAACAAAGGAATTTTCATTTAAAGCTAAAACTCCTTTCATTGTACTGTAGGTAAAGACTCATGTTATCAAAGAGCCTCAACCCAGACTGTACATTTATACTGCCAAGTCTATAAGGGCAATTTTTTTGCATACTCAAATGTCAACATTTGCACATGCAATTTGGGTAATTATACAGACAGATACTATCAGTGTACACTCACAACAGACTCTGGACAGAAACATGGGTATTTGCACATTTAAAAACCTGCAGGCATACAAGTATGGGGTGTAAATCAAGAGCTCAACCCTGTAAATCCTTGTTTGCTCACATGAGAAGTCTAATTGATTTCAATTGGAATAATGCATAAATGAGGATTGCTCATGTGAGTAAGGTTTCCTTAGCTAACCTAGTTAATGCATTATAGTTTTTACAGTATGATATGTAAAATCATCCAGTGGGTGAATTATGTGTATCTAATTCTTGCAATATCAAAACAGAATCATTTATTTAAAAGTAAGCCTGGGTTTAATACTATCAGTTAGGCATAAGCCATAGGGCAATGTTGTTTGAAATTAGACTGGAAACATGGAGCCCCCACTACCTCTGTCTGATGGACAGGATTTCAGTCAAAATCCTTGCTTCTGTAGAGTGAAATCAAATCCTTTTAAAAAACTCCAGCAATCATTATTAATTACCGTGTCTCTAACAGGCACTTTAGAATATCATTATCCATTATGTTGTTTATAACATTTACACATAGTGTCTTTTCAAAAGTACTGACCATAATATTTACAATTTGTCACGTTCTGTTGAGACCTAAAGAGTAATTTATAAAAAATATTAAACGTGACTTTAGTATTTATTAAAGTAGAACAAAAGCTCCTAATGTGTCAGAATGTTCTGTGGTTAGATTCCTTGAAAAAACTGGTTAAAGTAATAGCATTTGCCAAAATTATGTTGTTGATTATTTTCTGAACAAACATGATTAGTTCGTGCATGACTTAGATTTGTACATCTTAATTATGTTTGTTCATAAAATAATTAGCTTGATTTCCTCTGTGCTGAATTACAAATGCAAACCTACATTTTTCATAAACATTTGTTTCAGAGAACAAACAAAATCAGCAAACCGGAATTAGAACACTTTATTTCTACTCCCTGATGTTTTGGGACACGTTTATCTGGTGATGATACAAACCACCCAGGCTTTAGCTTTACCACTCTGTCTAGCTGTAAACTTTAAATAACATTTTCTTTACTGTGCAACTAACACCGGAACATAATTTCTGATACAAAACTTGAGATTATTCAGGATGGTACAAGACCTCAAAGTATGCTCACCTGTGTTAGCTGTGAAGATACTGAACGGACTTCTGCCTTTTGCTTTCAGTGACCAGACTGGGGAAATACTTTCTAAATCAAGCCTTTCCATCCACTGATCAAATGCATGTCGTTTTATGGCACGTTATGAAAAGGCAGATCAGAGACCACTTGCGCTGCTTCTGGACTATTAGGAATGTGTCATCTATCTTCAGCGGAAACTTTAGCTCTTGGATTCTATATAATCTGCAATTCTCGATGTATTTCCATTTCAGGATTATTAATCCTGGAACTCTGCTCCCATCCTCACCTGTCCCTTCCAGACTCTCCTGCTCCCCTACGGGCTCCCTGCTTACAGATCTCAAGACGGCCAAGGCAGTGTTTTTTCCCCGGGCAGTGGAGTCCCACAGTTCTGTCATCTCTCGTTTACATTTTGTTGCCCCTCTTCAAGTGTTCCCTGACTCCCTCGGGTCTGGGACAGAAGCAGCCCGTGCAGTAGGGTGGGACCCGCGCTTGGACTCCCAGTAACACTGACAGCCAGAAAGGATGGAAAGCTGGGGGTGGGGAGAGTCAAATACTCACCGAACAGAAGGAGGAAATTCTTCTGGCTCGGATAATCCCAGTTCTAGGGCTCGAATAGCGACGGGAAACTTCCCAGCCTCCCAGCGCTGGCAGGAGCACAGGCGCCCTGAGACTTGCCAGGAGCGCACGCAGATACAAGCGGGCTCTGGGGCGCACAGGGTGGAGAGGGACAGGAGGGGGGCAGAGATGGGACGGGGCCAGGGGCGCACAGAGGCTGGGAAGGGACAGGGCGCACTTGTTGTTCCTCCTCTTCTGATTTCTCAGGCAGGCAGCAGGGAGCTCTCTCTCTCTCGCTCTCTCTCTCTGTGCGTGCCCAAGGGCAGCGCCTGTCCTCAGTCACTGGCGAGATGCCCTTCCCTGCTGTCCGGAGCCGTGCGCCTGGCGCTGAAGGCAGCTGCAGACATGGGCTCTCCTCAGCTCCTTGTTGAAGGAATGTTCCCGTGTTCAGACGAAAGTGCCGAGCTCGTTCCTGTCCGGGGTCTCTGCCGGTTCTTGTCACCGTTGCAGGCACGGCTTGGCTCTGCCTGTCTTTGTCTCTGGTGACGCTTCAGCCAGCTGCGCTCTCTGCGAAGGAAGGCGTGACACTAGTGTGTGTCTCCTGGGCGCTGCTGGCCTGGGCGCAGTTCAGACACTCCCACGCTCGAGGGCTCAGCTCACTAGGATTTCCTTCCCCTCCCCAGCTGAAATGAGGAACAAGGTCGTGTCTTCGTCTTCTCGCAGCTCTGTTGGGATCAAATTAGCTCTCTGCCACTTCCAACAGGTGGTCAGGTGCGCTAAGATGCTGAAAGGCAAGTCTGAACCTGGGTTACAGAGAGGCTACACAACCCTGTGGGAAGTGTGAGCGCTCAGCATCTCTGAAAATCGATCCAGAACTAGAGCTGGTGGAAAATGTCAATATACTGGGGAGGGGAAGGAAATTTTTTGGGGGGAAAAGGTGTTTTAAAAAATTCCCTGAAAAAAGTTTAATATTTTCACAAAAAACAATTTTTAAAATTTTTTGAAAACGTTTTAGGTAAATAACTCACTTTCAGTGTAAAAAAAAAAACCCCTTCAATTTTTGAAACCCCAAACTGAAAATTTTACATGAAAAAAAAAAAAAAAAGGATTTGGGTTTTTGTTTTGTTTTGTTGAGAAAACCCCCAGAAAATGTAAATCAAAATTTAAAAAAAAATTATTTTGGTCAAAAAGCCATGCTTTTCAAGGCTACTTAAAGCAAGCTTGAAAATATTTTCATATAAGCACTGCAAACATATTTCATTTTGAAGAGCAAATATAAAACAAATAACAGGTCTGAGTAAAGCCAAGCAGTTTGTGCCTGAATTAGGATGAACAATACAAAAATGTGTGTGCTTTAGAGAGAGCACCAATGTGTAAAGGTATTTGTTTACTTGATAAATAAGATGACTTTGCAAGTCTGTAGAACCTTTCCCCAAGGATCTTAAAGTGCATTGAAACATCAATTTAATACTTATTAAGATAAGTATTATGATTCCCATTTTACAGGTTGGGAAACTATGATGCAAAAAGGTTATTTGATTTGTCTGAAGTAACACAGGAAATCTGTGGAAGAGCCAGATATAAAATCCTGATCTCTTGGCTCCAGGTGCTGTGCTTTAGTGGGAAGATTATCATTCTAGTTGATATGAATAAATGTGTGTGTGTAAGTGGTTCAGTATTTGTGTGGGTGTTTGTTCTGGGAGACAGTTTGCTCACAAATATTTGAGATTCCCTGGATCTTACTTTATCATAACATATATTATTACTACACATTTTACACAAATTGCAATATTTCATAATTTGCACTTACGTAGTGCAACATATAAACATGTTTTTATATCTGTTTAAACATATAAACAGAGCTGTTAGATTTAAAAGAGGTTATATTGTAAAGGAGAGTAAATATCTTTTTTGTTCTCTTCTACCTGGTCTGTTTAAAATCACACTTGACTTTTTCATCACTTTCCAGTTCTTTCATCTTGAAATTATACTACAAAAGATACACTTAAACCCTGCTGGTAGATTCTGAAACAACTTCTTTCTGGTATTTTTTATCTAAATTACACAAAGAAAGATGGAACAAGGCTCTCTCATCTAGCCTAACTTACAGAAGCATAGTATTCATCAACATGTATGTACCATAGGATGAACTATGCTGAAACAATTTCCCACAGGCCTAGTCCACAGCCATTATCAGCCACATGCAAAGGAAATTAATAATAATCCTTATTTGGTATAGGAAAAGCCAATTTATACTTCTTTTTATGGCTGGTAACTATGTAATGACATTAACACTGCAGGGTGTGGTGGAACTCAGAAGTATCAATATCAGCAAGACCAGATTCTAGCAGGTTCACAGTACTTGGCTATAAACCTAATAGTTTTCTGTACACTTATTAAGGATACCTCTTTGCTGTTGAAGACAATGCAAAGTGTTCAATTACAATTAAGTAATTGTATGGTTCCTTAAGAAAGTAGGGGTTTTTTTCATTTTGTTTTTTAATCATTCTGATCATTTTACATTTGTGCTCAAGTACCTGATCAGCTAAATCTCATGCATAACTTACTGTTCAACCATTTGTTTTAGAAGTATTTGTGGAATAGATAATACAGCCATCATGCCATCCATAGGATCTACAGGGAAAATTGGTACTTGTATTTTAACAGGGACTGCTACACAGATAATAAGAGTTCAACCCATCCTTCTGCCTGATTGCAGAGCTCAGTGCTTCCTTGTATGCTTGGTATTTATGCTTACCCACTACTCAATTAATACTGTGTTAAGCTTCCTACCTGTAGCAGATTCATTTTCAGTCCACTCTGCTGTGGCTTTTAACCTCCTAATTCACTCACATGTAAATTCAGTGTTTGAGACATAAGATCTTCTTCTTGAAATGCTTAGTGATAATTTGCTGGGAGAAAATTAACACTCAGTACTGTTGGTAATTTCCATTAATACATCCAATAGCAACATTTCCCTATGGGTGTCTTAGCCCATTGACATACGAATTGGTATTTCTTGCTGAACTCTCATTCCACACAAACACATACTTCTGAAAACAGAGCTACAGAGAAAGCAAACTGTCAGAAGCATTGTCTCTAAAGCAAGGTGTAGGATGGTAAAAGTATCTAGTCCAAAGAGTACTTAAGTGCCTTTCTCTGAGCATCTGGGGCTGAGTGCTATTGGAGGCAGCATACTGGATTAATTGGACCATTGAACTGATCAGATGATTATTATTACTTATATATAGTGCCTTGAGAGCCCAGCAGAGATTGGGGCCCTGGTGCATGAGACAGTGCCTAACCCAAAGAGTTTACAGTCTAAATAGACAAGACAAAGAGACTTGGCCAGGGTCATACAGGAAGTGAGTGACCACAGGTCTTGAACCTTGAGCTAGTGGATTCTTAGGAGCAAACATACTCCAACCTACCACCCAGTGACCAGCTGACAGCTCCTAGGGTAGAAACTAAATCCCAGTAGAGGACCTAGTGGTCAGAGCCACAGGTTGGGAGTCAGAATTAGACCTCATCAGGATACCAAGAGTCAGAGGAAAGAGACAAACTAAAGGTTGGAACCACAAGTCAGACACTAGGCATCAAGCCAGCTGCTGGGATGCTAGGAATTCAAACTAGGGGAGAGGTTGGCAGATTGACCATAAATTTAAATAGGGGTTCAGATTTGGACTAGATAATGACTCCAGATGGGATGTGTGTGAAGCTTGGGCAATTTTACTCAACAGCGCTTCCTGCAAGTATTCTCAGGGGCTTTTTGTTTTGGTGGTGGTTGTTCTGTTTTTAGTTTTTGTTGTTGTTTTCAGACTATGAAGTTAGAATTGACTCCCCTGAGTTTCTTTGGAGTTTTGGGGTCAAACAAACTGAAAACCTCAAAGTCAAACTCTGTCAATACTTATAAATACCATTATTTGGCAGAATGCTAGGGATCCTGATTTGAAAACAGCTTCAATATAAATCCATCACAGGAGCACCTAGTGCTCCTGCCCCCCTCTCCCAACTAAACTTCAGAGTTTAGTTTCATTTCAATAAACACCTGACAGCATAAATGAACCCTCGTAACCTTTTGGGCTAAATTCCTCACTGCCATATACAAGTGCAATTCCACAAGTCAATGAAGTTGTACTAACACTGTGTTAACCTTATATTGCTATGATCCTATTCTACTTAAGCCTGTCTGTCATATATTGATTACTTATACATAACAACAACAATAAATATCTATTAAATGATTAAATGAAATTGAATCTGGCTCTTTGAATCTTCAAGATATGGTTGGAAATATTTCAACACTTAGTCCTACCTATAACATAGTCCTAGCTACACTATTACAAGAACAGCCTCTGATGCACTATTTTGTCACTGCTGGTTCTGCTGAGCCAGAAACACGAAAGCACTAAATATATATTTTAAAAGGTTTGATTCAAATTTGGTTCTAAAAATGGTAGAAGTTTCAGGGGGCTTATTACTTTCCTGAACTATTTCTTCTATCTGTATCATAATCTAGTAATTTATGCGGGTATGTAGGGTCAGATGTTTCAGTGTGATTCTGGACTGCCAATGGAATCTGGCCCTAAAGATGGTGTAACCAGGCTTGGGAGGATCACTCCATTATAAAGAGGACTACATAGAACTCCAATATAGGGGCTGCAGTACCACCCTTTCTCCCTGCTATCAGCATAGCAGGAGACATGGGGTGTGGCTGGGACTTGCCTATGCTACTGCGGCCCCTAACTGCAAGGTCAGCTCTTTGCGGATGGTTGTCGCTTGGCACAGGACTATTCTGGTGCTGAAGCAACATTAGATTCTGCTTTAAGCTACATTTATAGACATGCATATGACTAGCACTCTGTGCACAGCCCAAGGATCTAGCCTATGCAGAGTATAGTTTTAGCATGTGTTCGTCTGAGACCCTTTGTAAGAGCTCATGAGCTGTGGACATGCAAAGAACATTTCCAATGGAAATAGCAGTCTGTAGCTTCAAGAACTTGAAGGGAGACGCAAACTGCCTGCAGAGAATTCATTATAAGAATTAATTTATCATATGTTATTAGTGTACTGCAAATGTATATTCAGTATTTATTTCTCTCTCATTATTTATGCCATCCAGCACAGAAAGTCAGTAAGTCAGAAATACAATGGATATATCTTCCTGTACTTATTACAGTGATGCCTTCAAATGTAGGTGCCCATGTAAATGTAAATGCAATTAGTATGCAGTTGCATAGTATTCACAGGATTGGGTTTGATGTGAATAGAACTGATGAGTCCTTCTCTGTAACTAAGGCTATGTCTACACTACAGACCTTACAGTGGCAAAGCTGCATTGGTACAATTGTGCCGCTGGAAGGTCTCCTGTGTAGCCACTCTATGCTGACAGAAGAGAGCTCTCCGGCCAGCTTAATTAAACCACCTGAACGAGCGGTGGTAACTATTTTTTTTCACACCCTTGACCAACAAAAGTTTTGCTGACAAAAGTTTAGACAAAGCAATATTTCAAAGGCTGTTTGTATAAGGGTTTCAGTCTGGAGCCAGAGTACAGTAACCCAGGCTGGAACAAAATCAAGTACTATATAATGGAACAAATATTTCATTTATAAATATGTCATCATGACAAGTCAGGGAAAAATGGAACTTAAACTGGGTCATCAAAATCTTCATCTGGGTTCAGTCAGATGCATAAAATAAAAGCAATAAACACTGTAAAGTCCAACACTTGAACTGTAAAGCAATCTGATGAAAAATGCTTTCCTACTGTATTGACTGAGTGCTTTGAGCACTACTGGGCTCAGATGAAAGTAGTGTGGGTTTATGAAACTGTAAGTGAGCTTTCACCTAATTGCCTGACAATTAGACATTAAATTTTCTGCCCCAAATGGTGAGATTCCCCTATTATTCAAACAATTGACTTTCTACCCAGGGGAGGTAAAAGGATTCCACATTTTGGTAAGAAGCAAGTGAAAGAAAAGGGCAGGAAGACAAAATCTAGCAATATAGATATAAACACTACAATAACTTCTGTGTAGTTAAACTTTTAGTTCAGGGGTGGCCAACTAGTCAGAGACGAAGAGCCCAAAAATAGCTATAGATACCGCAAAGAGCCACATTTACCTTACCCTCCGCCGAAAATTCATGCTGATCCGTCAATTTCAGCGGCAGCTTGTCAGTTTTATAGAACAAAGAGCCGCATTTGTATGAGCAAAGAGCTGCATGCGGCTCATGAGCCGCGGGTTGGCCACCCCTGTTCTAGTTAATTGGCCTAATTCTGATCTCACCCACATCAGTATAAGTGCATGGAATTACTTCACTGTAAAACCAAGGTAAGTGAGATCAGAACCAAGCTTATAATTTCACTTTAATACATTTTGGGAGAGAATACATAAGTTTTGCAACAAAAATAGTGTAGGAAACCTTTAAAGGCTATGGGTGAATTTTCTCACTGTGCAGAGGTCCAGCACAAGGGGACAGACTTGGTGCATAGGCCTTGTACTAGCTCTCTGCCTGAGGGAGAATTTCATTCCAAGAGCAAAATTCTACTCTCTGATTCTCATGGCTGATATTTGTTTGACATTTTGCTTTCTACATATGCAGATTTCTAACTGATGTCAATGGCAATTTGTCATCACTATGTGGAAGGGGGATTCTACTGTGCAGATCTGAGGGGAGTTTGCAGAGAAGGAAAGGAAAGCTGATCTAGTGTGGTCTGATCCTGTTTTGTGGTTTATTTCCAGGGTGAATTAGACTACTGATGGACTTCTGCTGTTCTTCCATTCTCTTTGTGCTTTCCTTTCTGTGGGTCATGTGCAAAATACCGTGGGGTCTGTTATTGCACATGGGAAAGGCAAAACCAACAGATTTCATTTAAAAATGTCCTGAAGATTAACTCTTAATGAAAAATAGGGAAAAAATTATCTTTCCCTAGAATGCATTCTTATATATGAATTATTGCTGTTCATCTGTATGTGCATTGGTTTCTGTGGGTAATGATTAGTAGCAGTTTATACAGTAAAGTATGCATTCTGTGGAAATTCCCAAAAAATTGGAAAATGTCACTTTAAATATGGGGTTTCAAGGCCTCTGCACTCATCTCCTGATCCTGCACTGACTGGGGGCACAAACTGACCCTGTGGAAAGTTAGAGCAACTACAGAACTGCTCTCATAGTCCCCTAAAGACTGTGCACCAGATGGGGGCATGGCAGAGTGCATTGCAATCCAGCTCCATTCTCTCCAACAGTCATGTCCCCTGGTAGCCCAGATATGTTCTTTGCAATTTATGCATGCCCAGGATTCTCTGTGCTGGGGGAATCCTCTGCTTCTCCTTTAGGACAGCTTTAAGATTACAGTGTACCAATCTGGTGGTACAAAGTGACCTTAGCAAGGCCCAGGATCTGGCTCATAATCTCTAAAATAACTAATCAGACCATTTATAATGTCATATTTTTATTAATGTTATTTTAGTTTTTTTTAAAATACTGTTGAATAGATTATTTTCTAAAAGAGTTGGAATAGTTATCTAGGGTTATGTAGTCCGGATCCCTGAATCACTATTAGTTTTCCGAATCTTCTTAATGCAACCCTAATAATTCATTGTCTAGTCTTGAATGGTTTTAGGGAAATGATGATTCTACAATATATCTTGGCAGCTTGTTCCATTGCCCGGTTGTTTTAACTGTTTTAACAAAGGAGACGGGGTCTTCTACCTTCAGTGAAACTATGGGAAAAAAAGAGTATAAATTCCTTTGACCTGACACATGAATGAGATGGAGTTTGCAAAAGCACCACCAGTGCATTAGATTTAACATTTAACATTTTCTTCAAGCCTTGAAATGATTTTAATGAATATTGAAATGCGATTGGATTTTAAGTATTAACAGCTTTTCCTGCTAAATACCAATTTATTTAGACTGTGTACCCCTGGAGAAGAAATACAAGCTAATCTTGGTAAACAGAGAGAAATTGTGGGATATTATTTGAATTTCATTTGCTGTCTCAAGCCTGCTCCTTGAATGGCTTCTTTTAAGTAACTGAACTGAATATTTTCTGCAGTTCCATTGGACTTAGTTAAGATCACTAGCCTCTCCCCATTTATAAACTGTTAGGTTACTCATGATAAACCAGATAGGATTCACTGACCCTTAAAAGAAAATTCTTTTGCCCATCTATAAGCTGCTTTAATTATCTATTATACACTGAAACAGGACTCATTGCTGATTTTGGGAATAATATACTTCGGTCTTAACTTACCAAGAGAAGAGCATTGCCCCCAAGGTAAACACATTCTCAGAGGTGTAATCTCTCTTGAAAGCTCTCCACAGGGAGACATACAGAAGAGATTTGAAGTAACTATTTTTATTGCTTAATTAAAAAAAATCTTTTATTTCCCTTTTTAAAATAATAAAATAGTCATAGCTAACCACTGTAAACATTCTGCTTGTCTTTAATCATGGTGTCCCCTAAGGCATGGCAAGAATTCTATGTTACTAAAATAATAGGGGTCACATCCCTGAACTGGCATTGGGGGCAATCATTAAGATTTGTCCTATCATTTCTTGTTTCTCTAACTACACATTTTTAGTAATTTGCGCAATAAAATTACTTTGGGCTCCACATCTTACAACACCCTTCTACTCTACAACATGCTTAAGTGCTGGCCTGATTAGGGAGGCTTTCATTAACTGGGGCTAAGACTGGTACTTGGTCCTGGTACTGAATACATATTTTCCCTTGCTTATCCTGAAACATATAATCCTGGTTTATTCCCCATATCTTTAAAGAAATCTGTTACAACCAATCCACAAAAGTTAGAGTTAAAATGAATAGTATTGTGAGGGGCTGTACCAACCCCACACTGGGCCAGAAGAGATTTATGAGAGGCTGTGGGCTCAATCAGCCCTACCTCACCACATCTGCACTTGGTATCAAGCCTGGAGAAAGGAGTGAAAAGAGTTGAACCCAGCTCAGCTGGGGGGCTGGTTGGGGAGGAGAGTAGATTGCTGGCTCTCCCTCAGAGAAAGTAGTTGGGCTGGAATTGTGGAGCTGACTTGAACTGCTGGCAGTTAGAGCTCCCCTGAAGGAAAGTTCATCTGCATCAGGGAGTCCAAAGCAGCTGGGAAAGAAAGTGGGAAGAAGTGAGTCTGCACAGGATTCTCGGTAGTGGTGGTGGTGGGGCATACAAAGAGTAGGAAGAGTCTGACTGAGTTGAGGCAGCCCTGTGACGGGAGTAAAGGTAACTGGCTTGCAGCAGAACCACTGGGTGGCAGAATTGGAAGAGGCTTAGAGAGAGAGGTGTTGATACACATTGAGCGTGGAAAGGGGCTGTGGCAAAGGCCCAAGACGGGAGGGTAGGAAGTGATCCAGGGAGGCAGCAAGAAGTCTGCGTAATCAGGCCTCAACCAGTTATTCAAGGGTCCCTGGACAAGAATGCAGAGGAGAGGGAGGACTTGAGTTCCCCTACGAGCCCACTGAGGAAGATGGAGCTGAAACCCCCAACAAGGGATATGGACTATTGAAACCCCCTGGTGTTGGAGTAAAGACTAGTGAACCTGGAGGCAGACCAAAGGCCAAATATGAGGTTGATGGACTACTGTTTTTTGGACTGTTGGCGTACCCAGGAAGGGGTTGGAACTACACATCAACCAGCCAGAGGGCCGAGTTGTAAGAAGATGCAGCCCACCACAGGGCCAGAGACGCTCTATCTGCTGAGGAGTCTGTGCCTGCTGGGGAACCACTGGGACTATCGCTGGCCACCTATCCCAGGGTAATTGAGGAAGCTCCATGGACCCAGGTACAACCCGGGGAGAGGGTAGGAAGTAGCCCAAGGCTGTGCAATTCGGCTGTGTTGGGGCCTGCGCCCTAGACAGCGTGTTATGGTGGGATTCCCTGCTGGCCCAGTGGTGGAGCACTCCCCTACTGTTAGGGTTCTGGGCTGGGATGTGGTAGAGTCAGGTGGGCCCGCATCCCCCTACCCCATCACCCCCCGCAGGGTGGCAGCAACCGCCACCTGAGCTCTAGACTGTAGAGGTGCTCAAACCTCTGCCTGAGGGCCGGGGGCTATAAATTGCTTGCCTGCCCCGCACTGCCTGAGGGCTAGGGCCCAACCCCCTTAACTGCCAATTGGTTCACCCCCTGTTAGTAGGCAGTGATCGAGTGAGGCAGTGTGGCCTGCCTCCGACCCAGAGGGGGAGGACCAACCAACATCCTTCTACACCTCATGTTAGTTACCACATTTTAAAATCCTAGGGAAGACAAAACAGTTTGTAGTTTTCACATGAGTTAGCGGGTGAAGGGAAACCTGAGGATCCCCCATAGTCTTTACTTTAACCTGCTAACACATGTGAAAACCACAAACAGCCTTGTCTTCCCTAGGATTTTACCTCAAGTTAGTTAAGGTGCATTCTTAATTCAAGTCATTTTCCAAAGTGAAGATCATGCCCAGAGGTTTCAAGTAGCGGTGGGTCTTGCCCACCCAGATACTATATAACCAATTATATAGGCTGTGCCGGAGGACTAGAATAATCAAAGGTAATTGTTCTGACATTGTCTCTTAACAACCCTTAAGTGAAAGCTGCTAGGCAACCATTGTGAACTATCTCTGCCTTCTGGGCTGCAGGATGAACTTAATAAAAATATTCTTCTTTGAGTGCTTGCTCATGTCCATTCCATTGTAGGTGTGTGCATGTCTCTGTGCATCATTACCGGAACGGCTGCTGGCCCTACGCCCCCTCAGTTCCTTCTTTCCACCTGTGACAGTTGCTGGAACTGCTACGACTTGCATCGCAAGTGGTCAATCCCTTTTGTTCTCCTTAATCATTTGTTGTTTGTCTTAGTTAGGTAGATTAGACCTTAAGTGTTGTTAATAATGGTAGTTAGTAATTTAGGATAGTCCCGGCTGGGACTTTGCCAGGAGTGGGGCATGCCCTGGTCACTGGGCTTCAAATTGTGTGCGTCCTGTGGGAAGGCCTTTCTGCTGAGCGACTCCCATGATAGTTGCCTAACGTGCCTGGGGAAAGCTCATCGTAAGAACAAATGCAAAATTTGTAAGGCTTTCCGACCTCGGACTCAAAAGGACAGAGAAATCCATTTGAAAGCCTTACTGATGGAGGCAGCACTCAGGCTGACCTCTGAACCAACCTGCTCTACTTTGGTACTGAGAGTGGCATTGGTGCAGAGCATGCCATCAGCACCAGCCCTTCCCTGGCACCAGACTTCTTCATTGCCATTGAGGAAGAAGCAGTGAAAGCAGCGCCCCAAGCGGGGATGCTTCCCTGCACTGACCAAGAAAGCGGGGTCGAGCATTGGACCACACCGAAGCCAGGCAGCGGAGACTCGCTCGCCACCGCTGGAGCCCAATCAGAGAGCCACTCCCGACTCCTGGGAGTGGGGGGCCATCTCTGCACCTACTGGTGCCATCGACATTGGAAGCGTTTCAGGCGGCACGGACCTTGTTGGCCTTGCCCATGCCGCCCCCGCCCCGGCCTCCACCCAGATAGAGAGGGCTGGTGTTGCAGGGGAAATCCGCGTTGGGACTCCCTGGTTGGCTCAAGCGATCCCCAGAGCAGGGAGGAAGATCCCCAACAGCTTGGTCTCCCCGGGTGGAGGGGTTGACATGGCGTCGCTCCCCCTGAAGTCACTCCAGGTTCACGGTCACTGGAGCACCCTGCATTGGTGGGACATGGAGCGAGGTCACCCTCCCAGCACCGGTCCTGATCCTCTGGCACCTGGTGAGGTTCGTCCCAGGAGGCGGTGCCTGTTGGGATTGCCTGCAGGAGGCCGCTCCTCAGAGGGAAGTCAGCACTGCTCCTGCTCCCCGGCCCCGAGGAGTTTGCTTGCACTAGTGCGGCACAGAACCCGGTCATCAGAGGCTGACTCAGCACCAAGAGGGAAGCGGTGCCATAAGTTGTCGGTGCCCAGGCGCCGCTCTGAGCATTCCAGTTCGCAGTCAGAGCATGGTTCCCTGCGTTGGCACCAGTCGCGGCACCGGGTCTTGTTGTCATCATGATCGACGATGCTGAGGGGCCGTTCTCCAGAGCACCGGAACACCCACAGGTTGGGTCACCACTCTCCCGCCACTTGGCACTATACAATGGGAGTCTCTGAGGCAGCCCCACCATGGCCGTCTGACAGTGAGTCGGTGTCCTCTTGAGAGGACGGCCACCGGGTGAGTCGTTGCCACCAGCATAAGAAGCCAGAGCACCCTTCGGCTCAGGCAGCCCTAGGATGGCCTTAAGGGCAGTGGCCACCCTAATGGCTATATAGGGGACCCTGGGGGTTTCCCTTCGGGTCAGGTCCATAGTCATTCAGGTTGGCTGGGGTGCAGTCCGCACCACTGGCGTTGGAGAAGGGTCATCGTTCGGCCTCCGATGATGATTTGGACCTCTAGGAAGAGACCTCTGTTGGGGCCCTTCGTCAATGGGAAGGGATGCCACCACCTAGCACGCCCTTCCAGTCCTCCTCCTCTTCCCCAGATGCGGTGGTCACCCAGGGACACTCGGCGCCCCTGGATGATTTCAGGGCGCATCAGGAGCTTCTAAAGACGGTGGCTTCCAACTTGGGGTTGGAGGCGGAGAAGCTGAAGGAGGCATCGGACAGTCTCTTTAATGTCCTGGCAGTGGCCACCCCAGCCCACTATGATCTCCAATTTGCTTCTATCCCTCTCAACAACCTCCCTCCCTGTTTCTCTTCAGGGACCCCTCTCACGAGCAACTCCTCATGCAGAGGTAGAGACCCTTCTCAGCCTCGGGGCTGTAGAAAGGGTTCCACTGGACATGAGGGGAAAAGGGGTTTTTACGTGAGGTACTTTCTCATTCCCAAAGCGAAAGGGGGTCTAAGACCCATACCAGACGTGTGTTGTCTCAACAAATATCTCAAGAAGCTGAAATTTCACATGGTCTCCCTTGCCTCCACCATCCCTTCTCTGGATCCAGGAGACTAGCATGCCACCCTCGACCTAAAGGACGCTTACTTCCACATTTCTATCTTCCCTAGCCGCAGGCGTTCACTGTGGTGGCCAGCTCCCACTACCAGTTTGCAGCATTGCACTTTGGCCTCTCCTCGGCCCTGAGGGAGTTTTAAAAATGTGTGGCGGTGCATCTGAGGTGCAAAGGGATCCAAATTTTTCACTACCTGAACGACTGGCTAGTCAGGGGCAGGTCCAGGGCCTAGGTCCAGAACACTGTAGATCTGATATGTGCTACGTACTGCCGGCTGGGCCTGCTAAGTAACGAGCAGAAGTCCACATTAACCCCGGTGCAGCAGATAGAGTTCATTGGTGCAGTTCTGGATGCATCCCAAGCGAGAGCTTTCCTACCCCAGCCACGCTTCGAGGCAATGTCTGCCATTATTGCTTGCCTGCACCTCTGCCCGACGACAACAGCCAGGCACTGTCTGCAGCTGCTAGGCCACATGGCAGTCAGTGCTTACGTGGTGAGGCTGGCTTGCCTAAGACTCAGACCACTTCAGTCGTGGCTGGCCTCGGTTTATGCCCCGAGCAGACACTCCCTGGACTGGGCGGTCACAGTCCTTCCCCAGATCCTGGCCACACTAGACTGATGGCAGAGACCCCGGGCAGTGTTGAGGGGTGTGTCGTTAGAAGAGCTAGTCCCCTGGGTCAACCTGGTATTGAACGCCTCATATTTGAGGTGGGGGGCCCATATCAGCACCAAGCTCGGCACACAAGGGGTCTGGTTGAGGGATGAGAGGGGCATGCACATCAACGTGAGGGAGTTATGGGTTATTCGACTAGCATGTGGGGTGTTCCTCCACTTTATTGTGGTCAAGGTGGTGCAGGTATTGACACACAATACAGCAGCCATATATTACATCAGCAGGCAGGGGGGAGCTTGTTCCTCAGCCCTCTGCAAGGAGGCCCTTTGCCTGTGGGACCTGGTGATGAGGCACAATTTTCACATAATAGCTTCTCATTTCCCGGGAGTGAGGAACAATGAGGCGGACTGCCTCAGCAGGTTGTTCTTACCTCGCCACAACTGGTCACTGCATCCAGAGATGGTCTGTATGATTTTCCAGCGGTGGGGTTCTCCCTAGGTGGATCTGTTCGCATCAGCATGGAACACGAAATGTCCACAGTTCTGCCCCTCCGTGGTCTGCAGGCTGGGTCGCTCTCCAACATCTGCCTTCTGCAGTGGTCGGGGAGCTTCATGTACATGTTTCCGCCCATTGTTCTTCTTCACAAAGTCTTACTGAAAATTAAGAGGGACAAGGCGGACATTATCTTAATTGCACCGGCCTGGCCACGCCAGCACTGGTTGCCCCCCCGCTGGAGCTGCTGAGATGGCATGATCTCCTGTCCCAGGACCACAGTTATTTGCTACACCCAGACCTGGACTCCCTACACCTCATGGCGTGGAGGCTCCGTGGCTGAGTGCAGACGAGCGAGCCTGTTCAGTGCAAATCCAGCAAATCCTGCTGGGTAGCAGGAAACCTTCCATGCAGGTCATGTATTGGGCTAAATGGAAGCGATTTACATGTTGGGCAGAGTCCCAGGGAATTTTGCTTGGGTTGTCGCCGATACAGGTGATTCTGGAGTACTTGTTGCAGCTAAAACTCCAGGGGCTAGCCGTGGCCTCCCTGAAGGTCAACCTAACGGTCATATTGGCATTCCACCAGCCTTTGAAGGGGAGATCAGTTTTCTACCACCCTATGACAATTAGGTTTCTAAAGGGGTGGGAGAAGCTCTATCAGCAGGTCTGTGACCTGGTGCCTCCCTGGGATCTCAACCTGGTCCTCTCGTGGCTCACAGCAACATGCCCTTTACTTCTGCTGTCATGGAAGATGGGCTTCATGGTGGCCATTACCTCGGCAAGGAGGGTCTTTGAGATTAGGGTGCTGACCTCGGAGCCGCCTTATACTGTGTTCTATAAGGACAAAGTTCAGTTGCAGCCATACCCGGCCTTCCTGCCTCAGGTTGTTTCCCACTTTCATTATAACCAAGATATTTTTTCCCCGTGTTTTTTCCCAAACCGCATGGTTCGAAGGAAATGGCATATGCTAGATGTTAGATGAGCGTTAGTATTCTACATCGACTGCATGAGACCATTCCTCTTTTTCTCAGTGGCTGATTGGATGAAAGACTTACCTGTTTCCACCCAGCGCATCTCATCATGGATAACTTCCTGCATCAAGTTCTGCTATGAGCAGGCGAAGGTGCCCCTTCTGGAGGTAGTTACAGGCCACTCAATGAGAGCCCAGCTTCATCCACAGTCTTCCTAGCGAGATTGCCTGTGCAAGGGATCTGCAGGATTGCTACCTGGTCTTCGGTACACATCTTCACATCCCACTATGCCATCATCCAGCAGGCCCGGGAAGACGCGGACTTCGGCAGAGCAGTGCTGCAGGCAGCTCATCCGTAACTTCAGTCCACCAAGGTATTGCTTGTGAGTCACCTACAATGAAATCGACATGAGGAAGCACTCGAAGAAGAAAAGACAGTTACTTACCTTGTAACTGTTGTTCTTCGAGATGTGTTGCTCATGTCCATTACATGACCCACCCCCCATTCCCGCTGCCGGAGTTGGCGGCAAGAAGGAACCGAGGGGGCGTAGGGATGGCAGCGCCTCATATACCGCGGCATGTGCACGAGGCTCCAGGAGGTGCCGGAGCCAGCCCTATAGGCTCTGCTAAAGGGAAAAAAGTTCTGGTAACCATGCACAGAGGCGTGCACACACCTACAATGGAATGGACATAAGCAACACATCTCAAAGAATAATAATTACAAGATAAGTAACCATCTTTTTCTGCAGAAAACCATGTCAGTGATAGGGCAAGCTACAGTACTATTCAAGAGTACACCCATAATTGTTGCACTTTTCATGTGATAATAAAATCCCTGTGATCATCGAATCTAATGTTGCATTGAGATAGATACTAAATGAAAATAGCTAAAAATAGAGAGGCCACATTAAGTCACTGGGACACTGTTCTGCCATGAGATATTTTGTCATGATGAAGTTTTTTCTTTTTTCACATCTGTTCTTGGATTTCAGAGCTCTACCACATAACACAGGTAGAATGAAGCCAAAATGACGTTATCTTGGTTAACAGTAGCAAATGCAAAATGAACCAATTTAAAAAGGGAGATTGATGGTGAAGTTTTCTTGAAAACAGTCATTCACTTACTGAGTGAGTAGAAGCTATGTCATTTACGAGCAATGACTTCAACATATCTGCTCTGAAGTCAATGTGGTGCGCCTGCTCCTAATGCTGCAGGCTTGAAAATGTTCAGGAAAAGCACAGAGAAATATGCAGCTACATTTTGAGGTTAACCACAGTTCATATTGGAGAAATGACTTTCTCTCTCCACAGAATCCAGAAACTTTCTGTATATTGTCATTTGTCCTTTTCACAGTGCTACTGCTATTTATTTACTTTGTTGACATTTTATTTTACATTAGTGAAAACAAATGTGCAATAGAATCATCCCATTATGATACAGAAGTCTCTTCCTACTGGTGTCTTGTTTTTCAAACTGTATTAGGGGAAACAATGATCTGATATGAGGAAACAATTGGTAATAGAATGGAACTTTCAAATAGCATTGCTACAGGAAATGCTCTCCTTACAGGTTCAAGCTGCATGTGGACTGCGTAATGGAATGAAACATTTCTGTGTTAAGGATAAAGCTCTCCTGTAAGGCTGGGTTGATCTATCTGAGTGCTTGTAAGTAATTTCTTGCTACTTTAACTAAGAACCTTCTTGTTAACTGGTGCATCAAATTAACAAAAGCTGTCATTGGTTTTTAATTTCTCCACAAGAAATGTCTTCTCCAGAAGGTAATAACATGATTTTCAAAAGGGCCGAGCCCTCAGCACCTCTTAGTGATGTCCACGATAACTATTGGGTGTTAGACATTTTTGAAAATCAATTCATTTCTTCAGCTGTCTAAATATGGACTGGGGAGCCAAAATTTGGGCACCTAATTTCTCAAGTATTGGGTGTGATTCAAGTACGGGCTCCAGAATGGATTAATTCTTAGTTAAACAAAGTGAACAACCAAAACCCCACCTTCTTTACAGGCAAAAAGAGAGGAGTGAAATAATGAGTAAAAAGCTAGGGAAGATTCTATTTCTAATGGTTGGAATGAGGGATAGGAGGCAGGGAACTTCTGTTTTATTTTTGGCTGTGCCGTGACCCAATATTTGAGCATTGAAAGCTCACTTGAGGGTTTGGTATTTCATTTTCCTCAGAGGTAAAACTGAGATAATATCTATCTTAGCAAAGTGTTCTGAGAACCTCAGCAGAAAGGGAAGCTCACTGAAGTTAACTGGAATTGTTCCATTTACTTCAATAGGTTTTGTATCAGGCCCTAAATAAAGAAGTACTGTTATTAGGTCTTTGCAGAAGCAGAAGAGCCAGAATTTCTAAAGAGAAACACGTTCACCCAAAATTTCTAGCCTAGTTTTACAGACCCAAAAGGTTCAGGTAGTTCAAAGAAAGATTCAAATATTTTGGTTCTTATCCAAATCAAAGTTGAACTCCAGATTGTTAAGATTTTTCCCATTACTGATAGATGGTGTATTATCACTAATAGGATGGTGCTTTGCCCATCACTAATAAGGTGTTTTTGATGAGATGCATTACACACTTTTAATTATTCCCAGTGTTCAGAAACAGCTTTCTTTTCCCAAGAGCAGAAGCACAAGAGTGAATCAATTCAAATGTTGCACTCTATGACCATAGCAATTACAGTTCTAAATTGCAATATAAGAGATATTAGAGAACAGATGTATGAAGTTGTTATGGCAACTGATTAGCATTTGTGTATCTCAAACTGAAAACAGTATGATGCGCAAACAAAAGAAGCCTAATTTCCTGGCTAATTAAGGGGCTGTTAAGAATGATTACTGTCAAAGGTATTTGCACCCTCCTCTTCTCTGCACTGGTTTTAAATATCCCCTTTTTGGTAATACAATATTAGCTGACTAAAAAAGAGAACTGAAACTGATTAATAACCTCCTCTCTCTTCTGTAAGGTAGTTTGCCACAGCTCGGAGTTTGATGCTTTGATCACACAGGCCATACTGACCCTATGCTCCCCCTTATAGCTCTGTTCATGTCAGACAATGGGGAATCAGAACTGTCGAGAATCTTGTACTCCAAGTTCTTCACAATGCAAGGTTCTTGGTCATTTTGCCCCCTGGCAGTTCTCAAGAGCAAAATTAGCAGGAGGGTGAGATGGTCTTGCATACCTTTGTATTCTGGTGAAGTGCACAGTGCCCTGGGTTTGCTTTTGTTGAGTCACTAAGTAGCTCAGGAACTATGACTTTAATCTACTACAGATGTGGTTTGCATGGCTGACTATATCTCCCTTGCCCTTGCCCCATATTAGGAAGTTCTACTTTGAGTGATTGCTCATATCCATTCTAGTATAGGTGAGTGCACTCCAGTGTGCGCGGTTCCCGGAACTTTTTTTCCCCTTAGCAGACCCCGTAGGGCCAGCACTGGTGCCCCCTGGAGTGCCGTGCGCATGCCATGGCACATGAGGCACTGCCGGCCCCACGCCCCCTCAGTCTCTTCTTTCCGCCTGTGGCGGTCGCATGGAATTAGCACTTGCTCTCTGCAAGTGCCATTCCCCTTCTTTGTTCTTTTTGTTAGTCGAAGTACCCTAGTTAATTTAAGCAGTTGTTAAGTAGTGTAGTTTAGTAAGAAGTCCCTGATGGACTTAAGGTGGCCGGGCTATGTTCCGGCCGCCTGGTTTTAACCCCCCCTTGCCCCCTGCGTTCAGTACCTTAAGTGCTTGGGGGGGAGAGCAAACAGGAAAGACAAGAGTAAGATATGCAGGGATTTTAAACAGTGAGCCCAGATGGAGAGATCAGGTTTAAAGCCTTGCTCTTGTTGCCGCGGTCTTTTATGTGTCCGGGCCGTCCTGCCCCCCCCCTCGGCACCGTGCGTCACCTCGGTGCAGAGCGCACCGTTGGCACCGTCGGCACCGCATTCGACTCAGCATGGAGAAGCACCCCCGGTGCCGATGACGAGGAGAGTGCGTGGAGCGCGGACATTCCCCTGCGCTGCTGGTACGGGCAGGGTCGAGGACAGAGATGCACCGGCCACGGCCTGTTGAGTCCTCTCCGGGTCTGCATCTCTGAGCAGGGAGCCACCCCGACTCCTGGGAGGGGGAGAGTGACTCTGCCAACGCGGAGGGTTTTAGGTTGCAAAAGCCTTGTTGGCCTGCCTATGCCACCTCTGCCCCCCACTCCGCCGAGGGAAAAGGGGCGGGGGTCCCGGGGCAAGCCTGCGTGGGGTCCTCCCGAAGGGCGGTGGAGATCCCCGGTACGGGGAGGACGATCTCCCGCCAGACAGCCACCGGGGGTAGAGTGAGGACGCTCCCCCAGCAGGTCGGCGGCGCTGCAAATCCACCCCAGTACCGAGGCACTCCGGCAATACCAGGGTTGCACACGGTACCGAGGCTCCGGCGGCAGCAGGGCTCCCGGCGGCAGCAGGGCTCCCATGGCGCCGCAGCCCCAAGCGGGGACAGAGCTCCCGGTGGCAGTGGGGTTTCCAGCGGTAAGAGGGCTCTCCTGGCACCGCAGCCCCAGGTGTGCCGGAGCTCCCGGAGGCAGCAGGGTTCCCAGAGGCAGTGGGGCCCCCGAGGCACTGCAGCCCCAAGCGGGGCCGGAGCTCCTGGCGGCAGCAGGGCTTCCAGCGGTAATGGGTCTCCCGCATCCCTGCAGCCTCAAGCGGGGCCGGAATACCCGGCGGCAGCGGGGCTATCCCGGCACCACAGCCCCAGGCGGTGCTAGAGCTCCCGGAGGCAGCGGGAACCCCGGCGGCAGCAGGTCTCCCAGTGGTAACAGGGCTCTCCCAGCACCACAGCCCCAGGCGGTGCCGGAGCTCCTGGCAGAAGCAGGGCTCCCGGCGGCAGTGGGTCTCTCATGGCACCGCAGCCCCAGCGGGGCTGGAGCTCACAGCGGCGCCGCAGCCCCAAGTGGGGCCAGAGCTCGCAGCCATACTGCAGCTCCACGCGGCACCGGGGCTCCATGCGGTGCTGCAGCTCTCCATGACGCTGGGGGCTTTTCGGAGCTGCCCTTCAGTGTAGGCAGCGAAATCACAGTCCCTGGCGTGGGCATGTGTAGTGGCTCAGGTCCCACGGGGGGTGGGACAGTTGTCGGGACAGCCAACACCCCCACAAGGTGTCCAAGCAGGTGGCAAAAGTTAGCCGCAGTTGGGCCCTGAGGCCAAGGGCCTTATTGGGCCGCATGGGACACCCAGATGGGACCAGGACCCAATCCACTCTGCTAGCAGGGGTACAGTACATGCCCTGGCACAGTCTGAGGCCCACAAACACCGCTCCTCGGCTGAGGAGTCAGACCCCATGGAGGGACCCTCTACGGGTGCATCCCTTCGGCAAGGGGAGCACGCGCAAGACTTACCTCGGCAGTCCTTTCAAGTGGAGGGCCCCTACCTTGAGGTTGGATTCCGCCATCCTGCATGGAGGAATCATGGTGGCTAGGGCAGCACTCCAAACGTCCAATGACGCTGCTGCCGCGGTGGGTAGGACTATAGCCCCCGCCAGTTCCATGAGGAAGTGCTCATGGCTGCTACCCTCAGGCCTGTCCAGGAGGTGCAGCAATCTATCCAGAACCTTCCCATTCATAGGTCAGCTCTCCTCTCCAATCGGAGCGATGCGAAGTTGCACGGCCTGGAGGACTCCAGGGCCATGCTTCGCTCCCTGGGCCTATACACGCCCCAGGCTTCCACGCGGCAGTCGTGGCCCAGATGCAGCAGTGACCAGGACCTCCGTATAGGCCCTTTTTAACCCTACGGAAAGAGGGACAGGTTAAGGCCCTTCTATCCTGAAGGGACGCCCCCAAAGGTCTGAGACCCATACTAGACTTGCGTCATCTGAACAAATATATCAAAGACTCAGGTTTCGCAGGGTCTCCCTAGCCTCCATAATCCCTGCCTGGATCCAGGGGACTAGTATGCCGCCCTCGTCCTACAAGGCCGCATACTTTCATGGGTCCATCCTCCGGAGCCAACAGTGGCTGGCTCCCACTATCAATTTACAGCCTGCCCCTTGGCCTATCTTTGGCTCCAAGGGTGTTCACCACATGCATGGCGGTAATGGCAGCCCACCTGAGGCAAAAAGGTGTGCAAATCTTCTCCTACCTGGACGATTGACTAATTGACTAATAGGGGGTAGGTCCAGGTTCCAAGTGCAGGAGAGCGCGACTCACGCTGCTCCACGTGCAACAGGCTGGGACTACTCATAAACGAACAGAAGTCCACTGACCCCAGTGAAACGCATAGAGTTCATTGGGGCCACCCTGGACGCTCCCCAGGCCAGAACCTTCCTGCCTCAGCCATGTTTTGAGGTGATGGTCTCTGTCATCTCCCAGCTGCACCAATGCCCCACGACAACAGCCAGGCACTGCCTACTGCTGTTAGGCCACGTGGCGGCCTGCATGTACATAGTGAGGCTAGCTCAACTGAGGCACAGGCCACTTCAGGCATGGTTGGCCTCGGTACATGGGCCGAGCAGACACCCACTGAATTGGGTAGTCCAGTTCCCCGCCCGCCCTAGCCTCCCTAGACTGGTGGAGATTCCCCAGGGCAGTAGGGAAAGGCGTTTCCTTCACGGAACTGGTCCTGTCAGTCACCCTAATCTCTGACGGCTCGTATGTGGGATGGGAGCCCACATCGGTGCCAACCTGAGCACTCAGGGGCTCTGGTCAGTGGAGGAAAAGTGCTTGCAGGTCACCGTGGAGGAGCTGAGAGCCATTCGCCTAGCGTGCAGGCTGTTCCTCCGATTCCTGACAGGCAGAGTGGTGCAGGCGCTTCCGGACAACACCGCAGCCATTTTACATGAAGAGGCAGGGAGGGGCATGCTCCTCGGCTCTCTGCGAGGAAGCTACCCGTCCGTGGGGCTTTGCCGAGAGGCACGACTCCGCTGGACTGCCTCTCACCTCATGGGGGTGAAGAGCGATGAGGCGGATTGCCTCAACAGGTCGTTTCTACCCTTCCACGACTGGTCGCTACACCCAGAGGTAGTGACTGTGATCCTCTGAAAGTGGGGTGTCCCCCAATGGGATCTATTCGCGTCGGTTTGGAATGCGCAGTGCCAAGGCTCGGATTACGCTGGGGTCATGAGACTGGCTCAGTTTCAGATACGTCCCTCAGTAACGGGACGGGGACCCTCAGGTACGCGTTCCCGCCCATTCCACTCCTGCCCAAGGTCCTACTGAACATAAATATAGACAGGGTGGATGTCATATTCACTGCCCAGGCCTGACCGAGCCAGCGCTGGCTCAGCATGCTGCTGGACCTTCGTTCGCCCCACCCATGGGGCTCCCGAGGCGGCACGACAATCTCTCCCAAGACCACGGTCGCCTGTTGCACCCGGACCTGGACTCCCTGCAGCTCATGGCCTGAAGGCTCTGTGGCTGATGGAGGTAAAGGGAGCCTGCTCAGTGCAGGTCCAACAAGTCCTGCTGGACAGCAGGGATCATTCTACACAGATCGTGTATCAGGCTAAGTGGACATGGTTTACCTCTTGGGCGGAGTCCTGGGGCATTCCGCTAGCCTCTTGCCTCCGCAGGCAACCCTGGAGTACTCCAGGGTCTGGTGCTGGTCTAGTTGACGGTCCACTTGGCAGCTATTTTGGCCTTCCATCACACCGCTGGGATGGGAGAACGGGGATCTCCCTGCTATGTCGGTCAGGGTAATCAAGGGGGTGGAGAGGCGGTATCCCCAGGGCCGCAACCTGGTGCCTCCCTGGGATATCAGCCTGGTCCTCTCGAGATTCATAGGGCCCTCCCCCTTGGAACCCATGGCTTCATGCCCTCTGTCACGCTTCGTGGAGGGTAGCCTTCCGGGCGGCCATTACCTCAGATTGGCGGATCTCCGAAATTAGGGCCTTGAACTTGGAGCACCCTTATACACTATTCTATAAGGATAAGGTACAGGGGAGGCCGCGCCCAGCCTGCCCGCCTGGGATGGTTTCCCAATTTCGTTCTAACCATGATAAATCTCTCCCTGTGTTTTCCCAAACCGCACGGTTTGGAGGAGGAATCATAGAATCATAGAGTTGGAAGGGATCTCAGGAGGTCATCTAGTCTAACCCCCTGCTCAAAGTAGGACTAACCTCAGTTAAATAATCCCAGTGAGCGTTTTGTCAAGCCGCAGCTTAAAAACCTCTAAAGATGGAGATTCCACCACCTCCCTAGGTAACCCATTCCAGTGCTTCACCACCCTCTTAGTGAAAAACTTTTTCCTAATGTCCAACCTAGACCTCCCCGCTGCAACTTGAGACCGTTGCTCCTTGTTCTGTCATCTGCCACCACTGAGAACAGCCTAGCTCCATCCTCCCTGGAACCCCCTTTCAGGTAGTTAAAGGCTGCTATTAAATCCGCCCTCATTCTTTTCTTCTGCAGGCTAAAGAAGCCTAGTTCCCTCAGCCTCCCCTCATAAGTCTTGTGCTCCAGCCTCCTAATCATTTTTCTTGCCCTCCGCTGGACTCTCTCCAACTTGTCCACATCCTTTTTGTAGTTGGGGGCCCAAAACTGGACACAATACTCCAAATGCGGCCTCACCAATGCCGA
Source organism: Emydura macquarii macquarii (assembly GCF_026122565.2). Taxonomy (NCBI): domain Eukaryota; kingdom Metazoa; phylum Chordata; order Testudines; family Chelidae; genus Emydura; species Emydura macquarii. The sequence continues at coordinate 36,895 of NW_027131105.1, read as the reverse complement.
ATAGAGGGGAATAATCACTTCCCGCGATCTGCTGGCAATGCTCCTACTAATGCAGCCCAATATGCTATTAGCCTTCTTGGCAAACAGGGCACACTGCTGACTCATATCCAGCTTTTTTTCCACTGTTACCCCCAGGTCCTTTTCTGCAGAACTGCTGCCTAGCTCGTCGGTCCCCAGTCTGTAGCTGTGCATGGGATTCTTCCGTCCTAAGTGCAGGACTCTGCATTTGTCCTTATTGAACCTCATCATATTTCTTTTGGCCCAATCCTCCAGTTTGTTTAGGTCCTTCTGTATCCTATCCCTACCTTCCAGGGTATCTACCACTCCCCCATCTTAGTGTCATCTGCAAACTTGCTTAGGGTGCAATCTACCCCATCTTCCAGATCATTAATGAAGATGTTGAACAAAACCGGCCCCAGCACCGACCCCTGGGGCACTCCAGTGACCGGCTGCCAGCTAGACATGGAGCCATTGATCACTACTCGTTGAGCCCTATGCTCTAGCCAGTTCTCTATCCATTTTATAGTCCATTCATCCAACCCATACTTCTTTAACTTGCTGATAAGAATACTGTGAGAGACAGTATCAAAAGCTTTGCTAAAGTCAAGGTATATCACGTCCACCGCTTTCCCCATATCCACAGAGCCAGTCACCTCTTCATAGAAAGTCAGTCACCTCTTCATAGAAATCAGGTTGGTCAGGCATGATTTTCCCTTTGTGAATCCATGTTGACTGTTCCTGATCACCTTCCTCTTTTCCAAGTGCCTTAAAATGGATTCCTTGAGGACCTGCTCTATGATTTTTCCAAGGATTGAGGTAAGGCTGACCGGTCTGTAGTTCCCCAACTCCTCTTTCCTCCCTTTCTTAAAGATGGGCACTATATTTGCTTTTTTCCAGTCATCAGGGACCTCCCCCAGTTGCCACGAGTTTTCAAAGATAATAGTCAATGGCTCTGAAATCACATCAGCCAAGTCCCTCAGCACCCTCGGGTGCATTGCATCTGGTCCCATGAACTTGTGTATGTCCAATCTTTCTAAATAGTCTTGGACCTGTTCCTTCAGCACTGCGGGATGTTCACCTCCTTCCCATACTGTACCGCCCAGTGCAGCAGTCTGGGAGCTGACCTTGTCTGTGAAGACAGAGGCAAAAAAGGCATTGAGTACCTCAGCTTTCTACACATCCTCTGTCACTATGTTGCCTCCCCCATTCTGTAAGGGGCCCACACTTTCCCTAATCTTCCTCTTGTTGGTAACATACCTGTAGAAACCTTTCTTGATCACCTTCACGTCCCTTGCTAGCTGCAACTCCAATTGTGCTCTCCTGATTTCATTCCTGCACGTTCGAGCAGTATTTTTATAATCCTGCTTAGTCAATGTGGAGATGGCATTCGCTAAACGCGAATGCCTATATTGGCATGGATATGAGCAACACATCTCTAAGAACAACAGTTACTGGTAAGTAACCCTGTTTTTTTTTTTTAAATCTAGTTTTAAGGGCAAGTTAATGAGTAGTATCAATTTTGACAGTGTCCTCTTAAATATTACCAAAGTAGGGTTCCATCCTGCATTGTTTGCTCAAGTCTGTAATACTTGCTCATGTAAATGGTCCCACTACAGTCTGTCTATCTGGGTGTTTATCATCGTGATATTCGAGTGCACAACAAAATGTACATAAATCCAAATGTATGGTCTGCCATAGACTTTTATTCTATCTTCTCTGCCTATTTCTCGGATCAAGTCAATGGGGCTACTTATGAATAAGCATTGCAGGACTGGACCTAGAACTCTCTTTAATGCATTCTGATTTTATTTTTTCCAGTTGTTTAAAGTGAATATTGTTCTAAACGCGAGACGAGCCCTGGCCTGCTACATCGAAGACACGGCTGTTCCAGAAATCGGCGCAGCTCCCCGCCGTGGGGGGGCAGGGACCGGATGAACGGATCACCGGTCTCCACCCAGCACATCGCCACGTGGATCACATCCTGCATCAAGTGCTACTATGAGCAGGTGAATGTGCTGCTCCCAGGTGTCATCACGGCGCATTCAACCAGAGCTAAGGCTTCCTCTGCGGCCCTCCTGGAGAAAGTGCCCCTGCAGGACATCTGCAAAGCTGCTGCCTGGTTGTCGGTCCACACCTTCACGTCCCACTACGCTATCGTTCAACAGGCGAGAGAGGACGTAGGATTCGGCAGAGCCATGCTGAGGGCAGCTCACCGGTAACTCCTACCCACCTCCAAGGTGTGGCTATTTAATCACCTATATTGGAATGGACATGAGCAATCACTCGAAGGTAGAAAACAGGGTTACTTACCAGTAACTGTTGTTTTTCGAGATGTATTGCACATATCCATTCCACAGCCACCCCCCATCCCCGCTGTCGGAGTTGGCAGAAAGAAGGGACTGAGGGGGCGTGGGGCCGGCAGTGCCTCATGTGCTGTGGCATGCGCACAACACTCCAGGGGGCACCAGTGCCGGCCCTACGAGGTCTGCTAAAGGGAAAAAAGGTCCAAGAACCGTACCGATATTGGCATGGATATGAGCAACACATCTCGAAGAACAACAGTTACTGGAAAGTAACCCTGTTTTTTTTAAAAAAAAAATCTAGTTTTAAGGGCAAGTTAATGAGTAGTATCAATTTTGACAGTGTCCTCTTAAATATTACCAAAATAGGGTTCCATCCTGCATTGTTTGCTCAAGTCTGTAATACTTGCTCATGTAAATGGTCCCACTACAGTCTGTCTATCTGGGTGTTTATCATTGTGATATTCGAGTGCACAACAAAATGTACATAAATCCAAATGTATGGTCTGCCATAGACTTATATTCTATCTTCTCTGCCTATTTCTCGGATCAAGTCAATGGGGCTACTTATGAATAAGCATTGCAGGACTGGACCTAGAACTCTCTTTAATGCATTCTGATTTTATTATTTCCAGTTGTTTAAAGTGAATATTGTTCTAGTTAAACTACAGGATTGGCGGCCCTGGAGAGTGCAGGCTGTTCTTTAACCATAGAAAAGGGGTGTCAGGAGTAAAGCCCTGTGGCTGCGATATCACTATTCATGACAGCATCATGAGTCAGCTAGGCTGCCTGATGGACGGCCCTGCCTGACTGGCTGAGAAAGCTAGTTGGCTGGTTCAGTGCACATACCTGTGGATTCTCTGCCTCCTTATGTTTCCCTCACTCCAAACCCTGCACCCAGCTTTGTTCCAGTTCTGTCTCAGTCTTGTTCTTGCCATGGAACCAGCTCTGCTCCTGCTTTCCCTGACTGTGCTAATCCACTTCTAACCCTCAGCTCTGACTCCTGGCTCTGACTCTATCTCAACCCTTGGCCCTGGCATGCCACAAGGCTGCCCCAGCTCCTAGTGGGGCGGGGAGAAGCCCTGGTCGGCTTCTCTGCCTCATTCCCATCGAGAGCCAGGGCAGCCTTTTCAATTTCTTGCGGAGGTCCTACAGGGAGGAAATCCACCCCATTTGGTGGAAGGGGTTCTTAGAGGGGTCACACAACACACTTCCAGATGGGTCACCCTGCTCCGGAACCTGCCCCCCCACTTGATTGGTCAATCTGCTCTTGTGGATGGTCTGATGGGGGTGAAAACCACCCTGATTGGTGAGGGTGGTCAGGGGAGGAGTTAGAGGAGTCACATGCCACTTCCTTGCTTCCAGTTGTGTCCATCTTGACCCAGAAGTAATACCTCAGAGAGTGGGTCTTAAGGTGACAGGTGGGCAGGGCGTGACAGATCAGGGTGTTACCAGTAAGAATTTAGGGAGACCAACTGCCAAAAACTACTGGTATGGTAGTTGCTCTATTGGAATTTCCAGGGAGACAATCCTCCCTGGAAAGGACTCGGATACAGCCTTCTGTTCAAGATAGAACACATACGCTGTGATACTTCGAAAACAGATATCAAGTTTATTTAAAAGTGAAAGAAAGACTATAACTTAACTCTATAATACTTAACACCATTAATTTAACAATAACGTACTTAACATTCTATCATAAACATCTATACTAAAAACGTCTATCATCCAGCATGCTTGCTGGATGGGTAGAGAGGGAGAATTTCACTCAGACCACAAGCATCCAATTTTATTGACATGGAAACTCAGGTGGTCTTTACTTACACAACCTTTAAAACATCCCTCTGTTCGTCAGGGAAGGCCTTCTGTTCTGTCCAAGAATTACTAAGAGAGAGGTATCTCAGGCTCAGAGACAGAGCAGGGATTCAGTTAGTCCGGTTGTCTGTAAGCCCTATAGGTGTCTGTGCAGGATTATTTTAGGCTCAGACACAGAGCGGGGACTCAGTTAGCCCATTTGCCTGTAAGCGCAGAGCACCCGTGCGGTTTCCTAGTAGAAGGATTGCCCTGGCTTGGACACAGAGCGGGGACTCAGTCAGCCCGGTTGTCCAACGCCTGAGGTGCACCTTTGCTTCAATGATGCTCACCGCTGTTTAGGTTGGTCCTGATGTGAAGCTCCTTCCTTTCCTCGGTTCTCTCCATCAGCCTTCCTTCTTTTCTCTTCCTCTTCTCCGATGATATCAGCTCTCTACAGGTGGTCTCAGCTCTCTACGTGATTTCAGCTCTCTATTTTAGATGGTCCGCTTTCTACAAAGCTTAGCCTGCTGACATTTGGCTATATATATGTCAGAATGTCAAAATGGATAGGGGAGGGGTGAAGTTAGAAGGGAGTTCATCTAAAGCAGGGGTGGGGAACGTCCGGTCCGTGGGCCGGATACGGCCCGCGAAATAATTTGATCCGGCCCGCGTCAGGCTCTGTAAGGCCCGTGAAAACATTTGCTCTGGCCTTTGCGGCGGCGTTCCGTGGGGGCGGGAAGTGCGTGCTGCCGAAATCCTGCCGCCGTTTGCCCCTTTTCGGCGGCGGGGGGACTTTGGAGGCTGTTACTGCCCCACGGAACCCCGCAACCGCCATGAAACTGCGCCGCCGAAAAGGTGGCCACGGCGGCAGGATTTCGGCGGCGGACACCGCCCCCCACGGAACTGTGCCGCCGCCGAATTCGTCCCCTGCCGCCGAATTCCCCCCCGCCGCCAGGGCCACCATCAGGCCCTTGACAGCAAAAAGGTTCCCCACCCCTGATCTAAAGGTTACCCAAACTCAGCCAATCAGCTTGAAGGCCACCTAATATGCTAATTAGGTCATACCTGCCATGTTAATTAGGTTTTGATGTAAAAATGCTCTAAGCCAATCAATTACTTAATATCCTAATTAGCCTTGCCTTCTATGCTAATTAGAAGGGCAGGGCAGGGAGTTACATGCCAGGAAGGGGGGGGTTACCTTAGGAGTGAGAATGTCAAAATAGATAGGGGAGGGGCTAGGAGTGAGGAGGGAGTTGGGAGCGAACAGAGAGGGGAGCTATTTTCTAATTGCCAACACCAGATTCACTTGCTAATTTTTATCCTAAAGATCCTTTTCCTAAAACTTATCAGTATTTTAAATACCACAGAATGTCCAGACACTGATACCACTCTTCATCTATCCAATTGATTACTATTATTTTTGTTAAATTTTAAACCCCTTCTGAGGCTTTTCTGCAACCCCTTTTACCTGACTATTCTGCCTAGCAGATTCAAATAGTTTGAAACAGAAATCTCCGGCTACAAGGGGGTGCAGCAAATGTTTGATGGCAGGCCACTTGTACTACTCACTGTGATCTGTTCAACAGCCAGCTGCTGGATTCCACATCCTAAAAGGACAAATAGAAAACTAAATTTTCAGTCAAAGTTGAAAAATCCCATTTCATACTCTGTATAGACCTGGAATCTGACCTGCCCATCACACCTATAGGAATCTACTCTCCTTCCCTTAGACTCCTAATAAATGCCACTATGTTTTAAAGGAGAAAATACAAGGCCTCTGTGCCCAAGGAAGGCAGAAGAAGCAAGTAAAGGATTGGGGTAATGTCACAGACTCCAGGCTGCATTGCCTCTAGGTCCCTTGCTGGGCCTCCAGGGTCTATCACTTGACCCCCCTGGCCAGGACAGTCCTCTGGTTTGGCAGTTTTCCGTTCTGAGCTTTCAGGCATGTTGCTGCCTTGCAATGGTGCTCGGGGAGGCTTCCTGAAACAGGGCTGTCGCCACCCTGTTACTCAAGCTTTTTTGCCTCTCCCTCCTTTGTTGCTCTCTCCCTTCTATATTGGGTCTTGCTTCCTTTATGAGGTTCAGTTGTGGTTGCCTACCTCCACAATTGGCAACTCTTGCAGCTGTGTGTGGGTGTGTCTGGTCTGCCTCCTTGCAGGTAGGAAATGCTCCCCTCCCCCTCCGGCCTAAGTCCTGAATGGGGTTATAGACCCCATTACATAGCCTTCCCTGCAAGACCGAGTCTCGGCCTTGGTTGTGTAGGCTACCTCTCTGGTCAGAAAATCTGCATTACCATGAAGCCTGACATTCCAGTGTTGTACTCAGAAGCCGTATGGTTGTAGTAACAGGCACCACCTCATAATCCACGAGTTTGTGTCCTTCATCACATTTAGCTATCATAAGAGCGCATGATCACTGACCAGAGTGAACTTGTTTCCTAGTAGGTAGTATCATAGACTTTTTTTCGTCCATTTGGCAGCAAGCATTTTTCCTATTACTGAATATGCCTTCTGTGACTTGTCCGTGCCTAGGGTAACCACCTGAAAAAGCCAAGGTCAGGGCAGGCTGCAAAAGGAAAGTATATTCTTCCAACACTGGTGGGTGACACTGAAGTCAGACTTCCCAACCAGTCACAAACAATGCTTCTGATTCCCCACACTGATTATCAAGAAGCCAAAACAAAAATACATAGCCGCCTTCACTGCATTTCAGTCTCTTGCTCCCAATCAGCCACTAGTTCCAGTAAAGAGACCAGTAATTTAAAACTCTATGCTCTTTACCAAAAAGGTTTCTCCTGAACCCAAAGGGTCAGCCACAGTACCAGATCAATATAAGTTTAGATCTTATCCAAAATACCATGCTGACAAGCCAATCCTTTAGTAACTAAAACGAAAGGTTTTTTATAACAAGAAAGAAACAAACTATAAGAGAAGTGTTAAAGGATTGAAGCAGTCAGATACATACAAATGATTTGAAAGTCCGTGTATATCAGGTTTCTATAAGAATTGTGGAGTTTGCGGGCTTGTATAGTCCCTCTGGCATACATCCAGTACCTGGATGGTTCTCAGTCCTTTGTTTCACAGCTTCAGTTCAGTTGTAGATGAGTTGATCCAGAGGTAAACAGTAGACTAAAGACAAAATGGATGTAGTGCAGCTGCCTTTTATGTCCTTTGGCCTAGGCCATGCTGCTTGTGGAATTTCACAGGAACCAAAATGGAGTCCAGAGTCACATGAGCAAGTCCTGGTGACTCATCAGGTATATCCCTGGCTTCTCCCCCTGGGCCCTTTGTACTTGTGAATGTCTTACTGAGCCATTAAGCAGGCTGTTGCTGCAGCCATCCTGTCTGGGGTGTCGCCCAGACACAGCACAATTTGAAATACAGATATATCAACCATATCCATAACTTCCATTACATATATAACACATGAACATAAACATTATCATCTTACTTAGCACATTATAGCCTTTCTAACAGTACCTGACATGGCATATCTCACATGATTTTGACATATTGATGTTAAACAACATAATAAATCCCCTTCCCCCCCCAGTCCAGCCAGCGTGACATCTTCTATCAGGGGGAAGAGTTTCCTGCTGATGTAGACTAGCGGATGTTCCTCTCCAGTGATTTCCTGTGAGAGGACCATCCCCAGCCCAACTTCCAATGCGTCTGTTTGTAATATGAACTCTTTTTTGAAGTCTGGACTGTACAGAACCAAGTGTTCGCAGAGTATGATTTTGAGTATCTGGAAGGCATCATCACAGTCGGGTGTCCATCATACCTGTTGGGGGGCAGTGTCCTTAGTTATGTTGGTCAGTGGGATGGCTATTATAGCAAAATGTGGTATAAATCAGCGGTAGTAGCCCGCCAAACCCAGGAAGGCGCGTACCTTGCCTTTTTGTACTCCTGTAATACATGGACCTTGTCTACTAGTGGGTGAACTTGGCTCCCACCCACTCTGTACCCTAGCTACTGGGCTTCATTTTTTTCCAATTGCACATTTTGTGGGTTTCACTGTCAGTTTGGCTTTCCGTAGTGAATGGAGGATAGTGGCCACTTTGCCTAGGTGGGAGTCCCAATCTCTGCTGTAGATTACAACGTCCTCTAAGTATGCTGCTCTATGTTGACTATGTGACTGAAGCACCCAGTCCATCAGATGTTAGAATGTAGTGGCTTCCTTGTGTAATCCAGTCTTGAACTGGAACAGGCCAAGGAGGGTAGAAAAAGCTCTTTTCTCCCGGGAGTCTGGCATCAAGGGGATTTGCCAATAGCCTTTTGTGAGATCTAACGTAGTGACATAGCTTCTCCTAGTCAGTCCAACATTTCATCCACTCTAGGCATGGGGGAGGTGTTGAATTTAGAGATCGTGTTCACTTTTCGGAAATCAGTACAAAAATGTAACAAGCAATCTGGTTTTGGGACCAGCACCATGGGACGCCTCCAATTGCTCTGGGATTCTTCTATCACTCCGAGCTCCAACATGGTCCTGATATCCCTCTCAACAGCACTTCTCAACCTGTTGGGGATTGGGTGAAGTCCTTTCTGTATTACTTTGCCTGGTTCTGTCGGGATATTGTGGTGCACTAGGGGTGTTTTCCCCGGTAGGGTTGAAAATACCTATCAGAAAGCCATCACCAGTCAGGCTGCTTGTTCCATCTGTTCTTGACTCAAGGTCAGGCCAAGGGATACTGATCCCTCTTTTAGGCAGTCCTCAACTTGAGGTCCTAATTCCGGTTTTTGTGTGTGTAGTGTGATGAAGAAGTTTTCCCGGGCTTTCCACGGCTTCAGAAGGTTCACATGGCGTACTTGTTCTTTCTTCTTATTGGGTTGTCTGATTAAGTAGTCTAGTACCCCTACTTCTTTTATCACCTCAAGGAGCCCTGCCACTTGGCCATCAGCTTTGCTTTGGAGCTGGAGAGTTGCAGCAGGACCTGGTCGCCAGGTTGGAAGATGCATGTTCTTGCCCCTTTATTATATTGTTTTATTGTTGCAGTTGTGCTTGTCCCAGATTTTTTCTAGCATACATGCCCATGGCCTCCAGCCATTCTCGTAACTTCAGGACGTATTGTACTATATTCTCGGCCTGTGGCATTTGACTCTTCCAAGCCTCTTGTACAGGGTCAAGTATGACCCTAGGTCATCTGCCGTATAACAGTTCAAATGGCAAAAACCCTGTCGAAGCTTGGGATACCTCCCTGATGGTGAAGAGCAATGCGTGGAACAGCTGATCCCAGTATTAGGTATCCTGTGTGACGAACTTCTTGAGCATCCCCTTCAGTGTCTTGTTAAACCTTTCTATTAATCCATCCGTCTGAGGATGGTATACTGATGTGCATAAGGGCCTGACTTTTAGTAGCTCTCAAATCTCCTTCATTAGCCTGGAGGTGAAATTTCTTTCTTGGTGTAGGCTGGTGGTACGGTCCAGCTTGCAGCGGCACGACCCTTCCTCGGGCCCAGGCTCCAAGGAAGGCCACCACGCCTTTGCTGAGGGGAATAAGCTCCTTTCTTTTGAGTCCGCAGCCCCGGCCCCTAGGCGGGGTGGGCTCTTCCAGAAGTCTATAGCCCCCTGGCCCTCAGGCAGGGCGGGGCAGGCATGCAGTCTATGACCCCTGGCCCTCAGGCAGGGTGGGGCAGGCAAGCAGTCTACGGTCCTGGGCCCTCAGGCAGGGCAGGGCAGGCACGCAGTCTATGGCCCCCGGCCCCCAGGCAGGGTGGGGCAGGCAAGCTTGGGGTCATCGGGCCAGCAGTGTAGAGGACGCCAAGCACACCCAGGGTGGTTAGGGACGGGGGGAGGGAGACGCAGGCCCACTCGACTCCACTGCATCCCAGCCCAGGGCCCTATCAGTGTCACTGAGTCAGCGAGGCTCCAGCTGCAACACGCTGACGGGGGTTTTGCCCCTGATTAATCCACTTGCTAGTTGGCTGTCCCTGGGCCACTTCCTCCCATCCAATCCCTGGGTATCTGCAGCCACGTAGCTTCCTCCAGGTCGCTGGGGGAGGCGATGAACAGGCTTCTGGCGAGTCCCTCACCATCGACCAGTGGCATGTCTGGAAATTCCTCCGGGTCGTCTGCGGAAGGTAGCTCCTCTAGGTTGCATGGCCCCAGGGGTTCCTCCGGTCCACAAGGTTCAGTCCACGCCGGTGGGTCCTCTGTGTCAGGTAGCTCCTCCAAGTCAGGGCCAGCCTCGGGGTTTCTCCCACCCAGCGGGCTCAGGTAGCTGTTCCCAGCTACTAGGGTCCGGTGGCCCTACCCTGTCACCAGGGTCCAGCGGCCCTTTTCAGTCACTCAGGCCTGGCGGCCCTACCCAGTCGCTTTGGTCTGGGGGCCCTCTCCGGTCGCTCAGGCCCGGCAATTCAGGCAGGCTTGGGAGGCTCCAGTTGGTGTGGTGGATGCGCCAAACATCCACAGGGCCTGGGTCAGGCCTAGGCCACAGCCTCTAGGAAGGCACGTCTGCCTCCGGCAGCAACTTCCCCCCCTTACTGAGTTGCTGGGCCTGCCTTTTATACTTCCTCCACTGGCCCTGGCTCCACTCTCCTGCTTCCAGGTGGCTGGGCCTGCAGGGCCTGGTTCTGTCCAGCAGGGGCAGAGCGACCCTTCCTCGGGCCCAGGCTCCTTGGAAGGGAACAGCGTCTTGCTACACTTGGTCTATTAGAACTTCCTTTGGAAAGACAGTCCTCGCAAAGACCTTTAGTAGCTTGTTAGTTATCATCTTTGTGTTCGTGGAGCGTAATGGTATGGCTTTCTGGTACCTGGTAGTGTAGTCCACGATAAACAGTATTGCTGCTATCCTGAGGCGCTCTTCTCTAGCGGTCCTATCAAGTTGATCCCCACCCTCTTGAAAGGTGTTTCTATGAAGGGGAGAGGTACTAGTGGGGCTTGAGGGACCTTTTTAGGAGCTGTCAGTTGGCATCTTGGCAAGAGGTGCAAAACTCCTCAATTTCTCTAAAGACCTCGGGCCAAAAATATCAAGTCTAGCTTCTGGCTTATCCTTCCCTAGGTGTCCCTTGCCCAGTGTTGCATGGACTAAGAGCAGTAACTCTTTGCGGTATGCACGTGGCACCAACAGTTGTGTCTGTACCTCTTGTGTGCATTTGTCCTGCTCCACACAGTACAACAAATCGTCCCTGAGAGCAAAATGTGGATACTGCCATGCTTTCAGAGGGTCTACCTCTTCATTGTCTATTACCACTATCTGTTCAAAGACCGACTCAGGGTCTCATCATTCCTTTGCTCTACCTGGAACTCTGAGAAGCCTGTTAGCTTCTCCGCATTGAGTTGGAGGGGGGTTTGTGCATTGAGTTGGAGAGGGGTTTGGCCTCATGGAAGTTCCTTCCCCAGGATCATCTTGATACCCTAAAACTTGGAACCCACAAGGCCCTGTGCTAGCTTAGGTATACTAACAATACCGCTCCCAAGCCTTATTTCTATAAACGGGTAATTAAGTGGTCCACCGTAGGGGATTTATAAGGGTTTACCAGGTGTTTCATTTTAAATCATTGAAAAACTCCCTAGACTTGCCTGCCTCAGTTTACCCTTGAGAGGACACGGATATAGCCATCCGCTCAAGGATTGACACTTAGGCAGTAAATACTTTGAAAACAAATGTCTCTTTATTAACTACTAATTCTAATACAATTGGTTTTTAAATTGAAAATCAATACAATGAAACATGAAGTAATCTGCTTAAGACAGTACAAAACATTATAAACTATATGTGGTTCCATTACTTAACATACAATTCTAAAATTGCAATGCAGTATTCACAACACAATATGGTATTTCTCTAGCACAGGCTACAATGTTATGAATAAATTTTGGCATAACACACATACAATGTATAAATCCTTAACACAATGTAATATCAAATGTATTACAATGCAGTAAGCGGTTCCCTTACACAGCTGTATACAGTAATATTGCAATAATATGCTTAACACTACCACTTAAACTAATGTTCTATGAATGTTGATCAGGCAGTCATAGAATGGGTGAGATTAGAGATCATTCAAGCACAGGCATCCAGCTTTATTTACAGTCATACCCATACATTCCTTATTTTTAAGGAAAAATCATACTTACTTCTCGATTTAATCCCTCTGTTTAGTTTCTTTTGATCCTTCTGATCTTTCAGGAATTGGGAGTTTTCCTGTCACTCTGCTGCTGCTGCTGTTGCTTTGCCTCCTGCTGTCCAGCTCCTCTTCAGCAATCATGATCACTCACATCCAAGCCTGTCAGCTCTCTTACCTTATATATGATTTTTCTGACCTTTTCAGACCCTTTCTGCTTAGTTGCTTTCTTAATGTCCATCAACTTCTTCCCATCCGGAGATGAGATCATCTTTGGCCAATCAACTGTCCACTATGTTAATTAGTTTTACCTTGTTTAACCTCAAACTCAGACCTCCCCCTGATTCTCCTCCAAGATGATATCACTTTCAACCAATCAGCTATCCAATATGCTAATTAGCTTAGTTTTTTTAATCCAAACTTGGCTCCTTCTTAAATCCACGTTCTCACCTCTTGACACCTCCCTTCTTAACTCCACCTTTATCCTACTCCATCCTGCCTTCCTGCTATTGGTCAGTTTCTTAATACCTCCATTTTGTTTCTTTTCCCTCTCTGACCAATGACATCATCTGTCACCATTCTGAATTTCTAACTAAAACTTACTCTAAACTGTTATTAATTTCTACTTATCATAAGCCTTAAATTTAAAACTAACTATTGCTATTCATGCCTAATCATTATTTCATGCCAATTAATTAATTTATTAATTTCATGCCAATTAATTAATTAATTCCATTAATTCATGCCAATCATCATGCCTAATCATTATGATACTGTCACCACTTTTATTATTCAAATTAGAGCAGATAAAATTCATGGTTTATTTTCATCCTCTCTGCTTGTTTTTCAGCTGTATGGCTAAATGCTCTCTCTCGTGCTGTTCTCCTTATGTGAACTAGAGCACGTTTAAAAATCTCTTGGATCAGTCCCCTCCTTGTTGGGTGATATACTTATTTATCTACCCAATGCTTATAAATTTGGTGAGTTCAGTCGATGTTTGGTTTTGTCCTGTATTGGCTCAAGGCTCTCCCTTGAGACCAAGCAGATAACTATTCTTACTGGCACAATTCCTCATCATCTTTGATTCTCACCAAGGCTTCATTCTCTTGCGTGCCATCATGGTTTCTTATGGACTGTATATGTTTCAGCTGCCTGAATTTGTTTGATCCAACATACCAGGACAATAAGCATAAGTGCCATCACAATCTAAAATGCTAGGACTATTACAACAAGATGTAGAATTGTATTAAAGAATCCTGTTCCTGTGGGGGACCATCCCAAGAATACTTCACACTAATTATGTTTGGTGTCCCCTTTTATATGTTTTATAGTCTGTTCAATTTTGTCAGCCTAATCGTGAACAGTAATCATAACTTTTCCAATTGTCTTTGTAAGTCTGGATGTTTTATTAATTGCTTATCTAAACTTGTATTGATCCAATAACAATTTGGATGAATCTTTTTATATAATTGAAATTGATCCTTAATTTCCTAATTTTTAATTTCAGATATCATGAAATTAAAATCTCAGTCATCAAGGTCACATTACAAAAACATTGTTTTTATATGGACTGTAAATTATATTAAACAAATGATTAACCTTAAGTAAATTACACCAACTCCTAATACAAACACATTTTCCTATATACACGACTGATCCATTAAATGGAAAAGGATCTAATTGATAATGACATTGTCCTTTTTCTGCATTTAGACATATATCCTCTGGCTGTATTGCATCATTATTACAAACATATCCAACACTTTATAGGCTTCAAGTTCTTTCATACAGGCTTCAAGTTCTACCGTCTTCCAAATGGAAGTTTGTTTTATAGCCCATAGCTTCTGTTCTATTGGATACATCACACTTGTTGATATTTAATCCTAATGCCACAATAGGAGATATCCGTTCTACCTGAGCATCAGACATGACTATATAAGTGGTCATTTAGTTTAATTGTATTTCTTATGTGAAATTTACCATTTTCCATCAGAAATAACTTATTTCTAATGGTATAATTCCAGTCATTCCATCCCTAATGTGTTTAACCACATCATTATTCCATGTCTGTGTTTGTATACAAGCTAATGCCAAAGATACCTTGCTTAGTAGAACCTCTACCGAGTGTAGTATTAAGTGGTCTGCCTCCTGTAACTTTTCCCAACCAGGAAGTAGACTACTTATTAGAGGATGGCTAGTGCTTATCTCATTTAGAGATGTTTTCAGGGGTTTAGACAAAGCTCCCAATGCTGTCCTATTGCATTTAGCTTGTTAGCTAGCACTTCCATATCTATGCTATTTAATATTCCCAAGCCTGTTCCTGCTCCTCCTAGAGTTATATCTTGCAGTGATCACTCTACACCTTGATTCTCTAGGTTTTCAGTTTGGGTGGGTTTTTTTCTATCGCTGGATCTGGGGGAGTTTCTAGTAGTGGTAGATTTAAAAAAAAATCATCACTATGATTTGAAGGAGTTTCTAATAGTGGCAAATCTCTAAGAAATGCGTCACTGTCTTTTTCTGAGCACTCTGGAAATTCATACCATTCTCTTTCATCCCATATTTCTTTCTGCATTCTTTCCTGCTCTTTTCTATTCTTTTCCTATAAAAGATATCATTGTTACTCTTTTGATTCCCCCTTCCACTTTTTCAATTGTGATGCATGGAACCGTTTTGACACATATCTCCCCCCCCCCCCCATCCCCTGTTGAATGTCCAATTGATATGCTGTGGACTAGCTTTGTTAACTATTCTCTCTTGTCCTACCCATATTGGGCTGAGTACATGACCTTTTTCTTTAACTTGTCTGTACATAATCATATCACCTATCTGTCATTCTTGCTTGTGTGAAATTGGTCCCATTTTCTTATCCATTTGCTGGATATTTGCCTTCACTGTGATTGCCACCTGTTTATTTTAGCAATGGATTTTAATAACTGTTGCATCCATTCATCTGTTAACAATCTGGCTTACAACCCATCTGGAGGTGTTCCAATCACCCACCATTGCTCTGGAAGTCTCATATCTCACCAAGTCATGGCTTTAGATGGAGTTACTCCATGTGATGTTATTGTTCTTTTAATAGCCACTATTATCAGAGACAATTTCTGATCCCAATTCTTACCCTGATGATTCACCACTTTTTTCTTAAAGTGGTTCTCAGTGTTCTATTTGTCCTTTCTACTTTACGTATCTTTTGAGGATTTCCAGCTATGTGCAATCTTTGCTTAATGCCAAAAGCTTGACACAATCCCTTTGTAATTTCCCTTATAAAGTGTGGCCTTCGATCTGACTTTGTTCCTTTAGGAATACCCCAACTTGTAATTATGTGATCCACTAAATCTTTACCAGCAAGTAAGCCACTATTATTTCTTGTGGGGATTGCTTCCACCCATTTAGCAGATCACCCTAAAGATGTGACTGCTGCATTTTCTGTTTCCAACTGCCTTAATTACTCTCTCTCTCAAGCTTCATGACGTAGAAAAATGGGTCCAAAGCTGCAGACCAGGTATTCCCGAGTACCTTAAACCAGACTTTCCAGGAGTAAAGGCAGAACACAGACTTCTGGCTATGGAAGAGGGGTCTTTTTGGTTTTGTTTTTAACAGGACTGCATCCACATTTTCAGAAAGGCATGGAACCTATTTCACACATATGCCTGAAACCTTGCAGCCCCAGAAGTACTGTACCCTAGGGCAATGAGTATCCCGACTGCCAGAATTACCTGCTGAATAAGGATTGATGTGCTTTGGTGAGAAGTGAAGGGGGTCCATTGGGGATGAAAAAGTAGGTTAAAGGCCATAAAGAAGCTGCTAATTGGCTGTGGACATGTGGTCTGGAAGTCAATGGAGGCTTCATCCTGAATGAAATGGAAACAACAAAATGGCAGTGAAGCAGTGAATATTACCAGGGTGAAGTCAGGAGGAAGGGAAAGCTTGACTTGCACCGCAAGAGAATGTTAAAGTGAGGAGGAATGGTTGGGGCCTATTATGGTCAGAAAGTGCCCTGGGTGAGACAGGATTTGGTTTTTCCTTACAATGACTGTAGATAATATATTGTCTTATGTTTACCTTTTTAGAAATGTGGCAACCGTATTGCATGTCTGCACCCAAAGCCCTGTAGAAACATGTACATGCATTCTCCCTAGTATACTCACAGAGAAAGAAGTGACAGAATCCCAATACTCACCTAGGGCAGAGGGTCCACTCTATTTGACAGAATTGTCAGTGTGGCATAGAGGGACCGGGAAATGAAGGTCACAGGTCTCGTAGGGAGCACTCCTCATAAAATAAAACAAATGGAAAGGAAATATTAGCCTCGGGGAGCAATTTTCTCCTGTATCTCCTACCTACCCAGATGCCGTATTCAACATTAACAATAACAAGTGATCCCACCTCCTAGTAATATCAACGTTAATTCAAATTTCGTCCATCAGCTAATAAAATCTCTATTGTTTCATCAAAAGAAATTTCAAACCAATTTGGGGAACTGGGCTTCTGCATACTCCTAAATTCTCATATCTCCTACATGGGCAGGAGAGAGGAAAACCATTGAGCCCCATGGCTCCCTAATCCCTATATGGCCTTCATTCTTGTTGATCTTGGTTACTGCTAAAGGAGAAAATAAACTCCATCAAATCAGGGATGGAGTTTTACACTACTCAGAGTCCAAAGATTTTGGGAATAATCTCTTTAGAAGTGATTGGTGGGATCTCAGTTGCCTCTTCCTGAAACTGGCCTGTAGAAATACCTTTATAAATACTTTGCCGTCCTAGTAGAGGTGTTCCTCACCCCCTGCCTATCCTACAGTCCTAGTAAAATACAAAGAATGAAGTTGAGATCACACTAGAGATGTGACTGCAGCATTTTCTGTTTTCAACTCCCTTAGTTTCTCTCTCAGAGGGGCCTCATGACCTAGAAAATATGGGTCCAAAGTTGCAGATCTGAGTATCCCCAGAGTACCTTAAATGAACCTTTGCAGGAGTCTAGACAGAACACAGACCTCTGGCTATGGAAGGGGTTTTTAATAGGATTGCATCCATATTTTCAGAAAGGAGGGGGACCTGTTCCACACATGTACCTGAAACCCTGCAGCCCCAGAAGTACTGTACCCTAGGGTAATGAGGGTGCTGGCTGCCAGAATTTCCTGCAGAAGGATACATTTTTAAGGATGGGTGACGAGGGTCTGGAGGGTAGGAAAAAACAGGTAAAGGGCCATAAGGATTTTGCCCATTGGCTCTGCAGATGAGGTCTCGATGGAAGCTTCATCCTGAATGAAATGGAAACAACAAAATATTAACCGTGGCTGGGGCACGGGGAGGAGCCATTGTCTATGGACTGTGGGTGGTAATACACAATAGGTTTATTATTCTCTTCCTCTGTGTAAAACGACAGAAAATATTCCAGTGTGTTCCTAATAATACTATTTTATCAGTAACCAAAGCAATTTATGAACAATGCGTTTAAGGAAGGCAGTGAGCAGGAGAGGAGCTAAAGCATGCCTGGTTCCAGCATGGAGCAGGAAACTCATTTAAAAGAGTGACTTACGAGTTTTAATAATATTTTAGGAAGGGATCCCTGTGAGGAACCCAGACATTCAAGCACTTTACAGTCACGGGGTTCAGAAGGAGACATGATACCCTGTACAGTAAGTAGAGCTGCCTGCAGGATCATGTGTGAAGCTATCAGTGGACTACATGCTATTCTGAGGCTTTTTGACTTAGCTATGTGGCCCAAATTCTCATCTTTTCACTGTTAAACCCCCCTCCCGGCTCCCACACACACTCTTCACTCTCTACAAAGTGTACTGCAAAACTTTTCGTATCATCTTACCATGGATTGAAGAGAGACTTAAGGCACTCCATCTTTCTTTCTGTTCGATTTCTCAGACCTTAATTGAAGAACAACAAAGATATTCACATTCAACATTAAGAAAATCCTCCATGTAATTAAAGAGTTATGATCTGACAATGGGAGTATCTTGTCTTCTGAGAGCTATAGGTTTAGGACAGCTGGAGCATGGGGGTTGCATCCCTGACCATCTTGGCTAACAGCCATTGATGGAGCTATCCTGCATGAACTTTTCTAATTCTTTTTTAACCCAATTATATTTTTGGCCTTCACAACATCCCTTGGCAATGAGTTCCACAAATGGACAGAAGTGAAGGAATCCCAATACTTACCCTAGGGCAGAGGGTCCGCTCTATTTAATTAATTGCGGTGTCGAAGAACCAGGAAAGGAGGGTCATAGGTCGGGTAGGTCCTAAAATAAAACAAATGGAAATAAAATATAAGCCCTGTGGAGCAATTCTCTCCTGTATCTCCTGTCTCCCCATACGCCATAAGCGACATTTAGAATGCCCAATGATCCCACCTCCTAGTAAGACCAACGTTAATTCAAATTTCGTCCATCAGCTAATAAAATCTCTATTGTTTCATCAAAAGAAATTTCAAACCAATTTGGGGAACTGGGCTTCTGCATACTCCTAAATTCTCATATCTTCTACATGGGCAGGAGAGAGGAAAACCATTGAGCCCCATGGCTCCCTAATCCCTATATGGCCTTCATTCTTGTTGATCTTGGTTACTGCTAAAGGAGAAAATAAACTCCATCAAATCAGGGATGGAGTTTTACACTACTCAGAGTCCAAAGATTTTAGGGAATAATCTCTTTAGAAGTGATTGGTGGGATCTCAGTTGCCTCTTCCTGAAACTGGCCTGTAGAAATACCTTTATAAATACTTTGCCGTCCTAGTAGAGGTGTTCCTCACCCCCTGCCTATCCTACAGTCCTAGTAAAATACAAAGAATGAAGTTGAGATCACACTAGAGATGTGACTGCAGCATTTTCTGTTTTCAACTCCCTTAGTTTCTCTCTCAGAGGGGCCTCATGACCTAGAAAATATGGGTCCAAAGTTGCAGATCTGAGTATCCCCAGAGTACCTTAAATGAACCTTTGCAGGAGTCTAGACAGAACACAGACCTCTGGCTATGGAAGGGGTTTTTAATAGGATTGCATCCATATTTTCAGAAAGGAGGGGGACCTGTTCCACACATGTACCTGAAACCCTGCAGCCCCAGAAGTACTGTACCCTAGGGTAATGAGGGTGCTGGCTGCCAGAATTTCCTGCAGAAGGATACATTTTTAAGGATGGGTGACGAGGGTCTGGAGGATAGGAAAAAACAGGTAAAGGGCCATAAGGATTTTGCCCATTGGCTCTGCAGATGAGGTCTCGATGGAAGCTTCATCCTGAATGAAATGGAAACAACAAAATATTAACCGTGGCTGGGGCACGGGGAGGAGCCATTGTCTATGGACTGTGGGTGGTAATACACAATAGGTTTATTATTCTCTTCCTCTGTGTAAAACGACAGAAAATATTCCAGTGTGTTCCTAATAATACTATTTTATCAGTAACCAAAGCAATTTATGAACAATGCGTTTAAGGAAGGCAGTGAGCAGGAGAGGAGCTAAAGCATGCCTGGTTCCAGCATGGAGCAGGAAACTCAATTTAAAAGAGTGGCTTACGAGTTTTTAATAATATTTTAGGAAGGGATCCCTGTGAGGAACCCAGACATTCAAGCACTTTACAGTCACGGGGTTCAGAAGGAGACATGATACCCTGTACAGTAAGTAGAGCTGCCTGCAGGATCATGTGTGAAGCTATCAGTGGACTACATGCTATTCTGAGGCTTTTTGACTTAGCTATGTGGCCCAAATTCTCATCTTTTCACTGTTAAACCCCCCTCCCGGCTCCCACACACACTCTTCACTCTCTACAAAGTGTACTGCAAAACTTTTCGTATCATCTTACCATGGATTCAAGAGAGACTTAAGGCTCTCCATTTTTCTTTATGTTCGATTTCTCTGACCTTAATTGAAGAACAACAAAGATATTCACATTCAACATTAAGAAAATCCTCCATGTAATTAAAGAGTTATGATCTGACAATGGGAGTATCTTGTCTTCTGAGAGCTATAGGTTTAGGACAGCTGGAGCATGGGGGTTGCATCCCTGACCATCTTGGCTAACAGCCATTGATGGAGCTATCCTGCATGAACTTTTCTAATTTTTTTTTAACCCAATTATATTTTTGGCCTTCACAACATCCCTTGGCAATGAGTTCCACAAATGGAAAGAAGTGAAGGAATCCCAATACTTACCCTAGGGCAGAGGGTCCGCTCTATTTAATTAATTGCGGTGTCGAAGAACCAGGAAAGGAGGGTCATAGGTCGGGTAGGTCCTAAAATAAAACAAATGGAAGTAAAATATAAGCCCTGTGGAGCAATTCTCTCCTGTATCTCCTGTCTCCCCATACGCCATAAGCGACATTTAGAATGCCCAATGATCCCACCTCCTAGTAAGACCAACGTTAATTCAAATTTCGTCCATCAGCTAATAAAATCTCTATTGTTTCATCAAAAGAAATTTCAAACCAATTTGGGGAACTGGGCTTCTGCATACTCCTAAATTCTCATATCTCCTACATGGGCAGGAGAGAGGAAAACCATTGAGCCCCATGGCTCCCTAATCCCTATATGGCCTTCATTCTTGTTGATCTTGGTTACTGCTAAAGGAGAAAATAAACTCCATCAAATCAGGGATGGAGTTTTACACTACTCAGAGTCCAAAGATTTTAGGGAATAATCTCTTTAGAAGTGATTGGTGGGATCTCAGTTGCCTCTTCCTGAAACTGGCCTGTAGAAATACCTTTATAAATACTTTGCCGTCCTAGTAGAGGTGTTCCTCACCCCCTGCCTATCCTACAGTCCTAGTAAAATACAAAGAATGAAGTTGAGATCACACTAGAGATGTGACTGCAGCATTTTCTGTTTTCAACTCCCTTAGTTTCTCTCTCAGAGGGGCCTCATGACCTAGAAAATATGGGTCCAAAGTTGCAGATCTGAGTATCCCCAGAGTACCTTAAATGAACCTTTGCAGGAGTCTAGACAGAACACAGACCTCTGGCTATGGAAGGGGTTTTTAATAGGATTGCATCCATATTTTCAGAAAGGAGGGGACCTGTTCCACACATGTACCTGAAACCCTGCAGCCCCAGAAGTACTGTACCCTAGGGTAATGAGTGTGCTGGCTGCCAAAATTACCTGTAGAAGGATAAATGTTTAAGGATGGGTGAAGAGGGTCTGGAGGGTAGGAAAAAGTAGGTAAAGGGCCATAATTTTGTTGCCCATTGGCTGTGGAGATGGGGTCTCTCTGGAAGCTTCATCCTGAATGAAATGGAAACAACAAAATATTAACCGTGGCTGGGGCACGGGGAGGAGCCATTGTCTATGGACTGTGGGTGGTAATACACAATAGGTTTATTATTCTCTTCCTCTGTGTAAAACGACAGAAAATATTCCAGTGTGTTCCTAATAATACTATTTTATCAGTAACCAAAGCAATTTATGAACAATGCGTTTAAGGAAGGCAGTGAGCAGGAGAGGAGCTAAAGCATGCCTGGTTCCAGCATGGAGCAGGAAACTGCATTTAAAAGAGTGACTTACGAGTTTTTAATAATATTTTAGGAAGGGATCCCTGTGAGGAACCCAGACATTCAAGCACTTTACAGTCACGGGGTTCAGAAGGAGACATGATACCCTGTACAGTAAGTAGAGCTGCCTGCAGGATCATGTGTGAAGCTATCAGTGGACTACATGCTATTCTGAGGCTTTTTGACTTAGCTATGTGGCCCAAATTCTCATCTTTTCACTGTTAAACCCCCTCCCGGCTCCACACACACACTCTTCACTCTCTACAAAGTGTACTGCAAAACTTTTCGTATCATCTTACCATGGATTGAAGAGAGACTTAAGGCACTCCATCTTTCTTTCTGTTCGATTTCTCAGACCTTAATTGAAGAACAACAAAGATATTCACATTCAACATTAAGAAAATCCTCCATGTAATTAAAGAGTTATGATCTGACAATGGGAGTATCTTGTCTTCTGAGAGCTATAGGTTTAGGACAGCTGGAGCATGGGGGTTGCATCCCTGACCATCTTGGCTAACAGCCATTGATGGAGCTATCCTGCATGAACTTTTCTAATTCTTTTTTAACCTAATTATATTTTTGGCCTTCACAACATCCCTTGGCAATGAGTTCCACAAATGGACTATGCGTTGTGTGTTTTCTTTGTTTTAAATCTGCTGCCTATTAATTTCTGCATTGTAAACAAAGATTCAAATACGTCCTGTACAATTCTTCTGGTATTAACTCTCTTGGAGTCCTTGTTTCTATAATAAAGTTAATAGTCTTTCATTGTAAAGAAAATTCAGATTGTGAAACTTTTGCTGCTGAAGGGCAACACATGCACCTTGACAAATCCTTTGTCATATCTACCCATTGTGCATCACAGAAATGGATAATACACAGGGGAGTGCACTGGGATCATAGTGGAGCTGCTTTAGGTCACCTAATCAGTATCTTTGCAATCTATAAATCAGGGAGTGGGCACAAGTAAGGGATAGCAAGACAACGAGATTTTAACTTGCATGGGGTAACTCACCTCATAATGGTCACAAATACTGCAAAATGTCCATATATGGAATAAAGTGAGTCTTACTGATACTAAATTTATAAGACACATAACAATCAATTGCACTGATATGTCCATATATGGAAGAAAGTGAGCCTTATAATGGACACATAACACTAATATGTCCATATATGGCTGAAATGGAGCCTCTGATGATAAATTTATAAGACACATAACAATCCATACCACGAATATGACCATTTATGGAAGAAAGTGAGCCTCACTGATGCCAAATTTATAAGACACAAAACTCCATGACATGGACTCCTGGATTAGTGTGGGGAGATTTATTTACGGGCCATACCTTTCTTTTCCTAGATTATTTCATGCAGGATGTGATTTTATTCCGAGTCTTTTAAACTCTCAGGATTTGACGTCGAACTGATGTTAATAAAACTAGAGAATCTACATTACGAAGGGGACTGGAGTGGATTAGGGGATTGGTTCCTAGGACACTGCTCTTTATATAGGCCAGATAGGTATTGATAGCAAGCCAATGGCAGAACTAGGACTAGCTCTCAGAAGTCTGGCTCTCAAACCCGAGCTCTAACTACAATGAAAATATCCATCCGAACAACAAATGATCCATGTTAGAACCTCCTTGACTGAAGGAGTTGAAATCACAAGTGGAAGTAGGCAAAAGAAACAATTTAAATAGAATAGACTCCAAGTAACATTCTGTTATGACTGAAATGTAGTTGAAAGTGAAAGCTGCTGTTTGATTCAGCATCTCAATTGACATTCTGTCTGTAATTCCTGCCATACTAGGTTCTATGCATTCTCTCTCTCTGAATGTGCTGTGGCAGATGTCTGTGAAAAACAGGAAGTATAGATATATTTTAGAATTGTCAGTATGGAGAAATCTAGCTGTTAGACTAGCAATTAAGACTGCTTGCTTAACTATTTTTTTTTTTAGTGACATGTCTCTGTAACTTATGCTTCTGCCTAGTGATTGATTTGTTTGGTCAGTTATGTAACATTTTCTTGATTGACATGTCTCTGTAACTTTTGGAGTATAAGAGGGAGATAGTCAGTGGATCACTTTGTGGACACATTGAAAGTTCCCAAGGCACAGACGAAAGGACTGACCATCTGAAAATCTATGTCTGATTCACCTGAAGACAGCCCAAAGACTGCCTCAATCTTGTGGGGTAAAATTAAGTTTTCTGGTATTTTAATCATCTATTGTATTGTGTGTCCTTAAGACTGATAAGTGGAGGCTTAGGCTAAGGCATCTGATGGGAATTGCTGGAGGCCAATAAAGTAAAGCTTTGAAGTTATAGCACTTGGTTTGGACCTGCCTTTGTCAGAAATATAGCAAGCAGATGTACTGTGTTTCTTTGGTTTATGTCCTGATGCTAACTCACAGAGACTAAAAGATACTGGGTCGAGGAACCCTGGGTAACAGATTTGGATGCCCCAGTGAGGACGGCTGAGAGGCAGGAAATGGTTGGCATAGAAAGTTTATTGTTGCAACAGGAATTAGAGGACAGTGGGGGAGGGGTCACTCCCTATATTTCCCGTGTCGTAGCTCATGAGTCTGTTTGGGTTTAGAGCTCAGGTCATGACCTGCTCGGGTGAGTAGTTAGTTATACAAGTTAGACAAGGTGCTGGGAAACAGCTTGACAGATTTTGTGCAGAAGTATGGTGGTAATGAATGCTCGCAGCCTGGTGTCTTCAGTGGCCCCAGAGCCTTCCTGCAGCTTCATAAGTGTTGAGTCAGCTGGGTCAATGCAGGGAAATGGGGAAGTCCAAATGTGAGGGCTCAGTTGGGAGAGCAGAGAAAGATTGTGAACGGCTGCTACAATTTTGTATAAAGGAATAGACCAGTTAAAGGACAGAGGACAGGGGCATGGATTTCCAGATGCTTTGGCCCCCAGAACCCCACTTCTCTTTTAGTTTGTCAGATTTGTCACTGCTGTCTATGTACTTTAAGTTTTTGGCTTAGGTTCTCCTTCCTAAGTTGTTTTGTGTTGATTCTGGACACTTTGTGATCAGGATGGATACCAGTGAGACATGGTACCCCTGATTTGCAGATCAATAAGGTTTAATGTGCAAGGTTTTGTATAAATATACTAGTTAGATACAAAGCCTAAAATTAACTACAATATATCATACTCACTAAGCCTGGAGAACTAAGCAATCACTCAGAAGGCTGTATACAGGAACGGCTTTCTTCAGCGGCCCCGCCAGGGAGACAGTGGATCCTCTGGTCCAACCGGCAGCACCTCCCGTGGAGTCAGGTGTTGATGGAGTGCCCCTCTTTGTCTAAGTGGTGACTTCTTATACCCTTCCATAAACAACCTTCACCTAAATATCTTTCTCTCATTATCATATATGCTAATTACCTACATTGGGTTTCCACCCTTAACTACATTCCATTCTCGCCATGATAATTGGGGTTGTCAAAACAACATCTGGTGATAGGAGGGGTGAAGTAAAAGTATGCCCCTTGACAATAAAACAGTGTATCCCAGACGTTCAAGGATAACTTGTTATTCCCATCACCGTTATCTATGTGCAGCTGCAAGCATACAGTATCTGTATTTTATCTTATTATGTGCCATGGTATGCAGAAACTGAGACATCTATAAGGTTATTCAGTAGTCCTATTTATCTCTGCCAACTGGAAGATGTCATGCTACAGCATGCCAAGCAAACAACTGAAGCTATGCTAGGCCTGAAGGACAGTGGTCAAGCAACTCAAATTGTACTGAGCCTCCAACATTTTGCACAAACCCCCTTCCTCCCCCCACTTCTCCTTTCTACACCCCCTTCTCTCCTGTTCTCCACTTCTGCTTTTCCACACACACCCCTCACTGCCGCTGCTTCTTTTTTTCTTTTGTGTGCTTTTTGTTATAAAGGTTAGAAAAAATAGTAAATTAGCTTCGTTTTCACTGGGAAAAGGTGCCGCAGACTCATAGTGCCCTTAGCCTGAGAAGGGGCAAGGTTGGGTCTTCATATGCCCTGAGTACCCATGAAAATGGGAGGGGGTGGGAGTCTTAAATTGTGTGGGCAACCATTGGTCGTTTGGACTGAATTGATGGAGCCTAACACAGTACATAATAGCAAAATATCTGTGCCTTCTGTTAGAAAGAATCACCACCTACTTAGCAGAGTGATCAACCCAGAGCAACCAAAATGAAAAGTAACCAGGAGATGTGGAGGCTAGTTGAGAAGCCCAGCCTCCTTGCTAAATGGGTAGTGGGACAGTCCCATGCACATGGGAAGGAACGGTTCTGCAAGAAAAGGCAGGTTCGGGCCAGATAAGCTGTAACTGTATAGCCTGCAGGCAACAGGTAGAGATTGGAAAAATATGCTGTGATCCGAGAGGGGCATAGTGGCAAAAGTAAGTGCAGGCACCAGGGATTCAGCTCTCTGGAATAATACTTGGAATAGTAACATCTGAACTGATGAAAGTGTCATTTTGGAAAATAAGTAAGTGGTTTAAGAAAAGAAAGTGAGCAGTTAACATCACAGAGTTTGGAGGAAAAGTGTTATGGAAAAAGAATTCTTGGTTTCTTTGCAGCCATTCTGAAGGAAAATGGGCCCTTTTTCCCAAAGGTATGATCTGTAAATAATCCATTGTAAATAACTGTTGTAGGCAGAAAGACAATCTGATTTAAATCATTTGAATATGGGCAATTTAGTTAAAATCACTAAAAGAAACTTTAAAAGAAATGCATATTTTCCCGATAGAATATGCAGTATATGTTGTATGGGGGTAATTCACCTGTTTTGCCTTCAATCAGCAAGGACATTTGTAAAAGGAAGGGTTATTTTAAGCAGTAATCTGTCACCCCCCAAAAGGGGTAGAAAAATGTTCTTTTTGTCTTTCAGAACTTTAGAAAAGCTGGTATGAGCTGAAGAGCAACCCAAAATACCATGGATCTACTGTTGCGAGAAAGATTGTGTTTTGTGTTGTTTGTCTTGTTCTTAACATTGTGTATTGTGTTACAAAAAATAAAATACTGCATTAGGCAGAAAATAATGTTTTTACAGAAACGTCCTGTATCAATTAGGGCAAAGAAAAAATAAAGGGCAATTTGGTTCAATGAATTTAAAGGGAGAAGGAATCCTGGAAATTAATATCAGAGTGCTGATTAATTTTGCTAACTGGGTTTTATGGGAAATGCCTCATGGCACATCCTGGGAGCCTGTGAACATTTCAGCAAGCTAGAGGATTGTGGTCCTTAAGGCATGTAAAAACCTGGCGTGACCCTCAGAAATTCTAGCAATTGCAGAAAGGCACTGGGAGGTGTGGCCCAAAAATAAAATAGAATGTGGTCAAATGAATGCAGAAATCCTAATCACAGGTCCTAACCCCCATCCCAAGACGCAGTATAGGTACCCAAAAGAGGCAGAAGCCAACCTAAAGAAAAAACGATGGGCTTTTAAGCCAAGAAGTTTTAGTGCAGCAAACGAGCTCCAATAATGCTGTTTTTAGGCCAGTCCTTAGAAGTGACAGAAGGACTTGAAGGCTTGTGGTGGATTTTTGCCCCCTTCATTGGGTGACCCCACTGATGGCCCTGTTGTGGCTAAATATCAGGAGGTAATGGCTTCCAATATAGGAGGGGCGCAGTGGTTTTCAATTTTCAATTTGGCCAATACTTTCTTTGCTATCCCTTTACATTGGGACAGCTATTACAAATTTGCTTTTACCTTTCAAGGGATGCAGTTGTGTTTTGCCAGGGTTCCCATGGGCTGGAATGATGCCCCTCTCATCAGTCATGCCCATGTAGCCAAGATGTGGGAGGGAATGCTTGAAAAAGACTATGATTTCTTATATGGATGACATCCTGGTTTGCACTCAGACCAGGAAAGAAAATCTAAAAGTATTAAATGAAGTGTTACAAAAAAATTCAGAAAACTGGGTTTAAGGTGAGCTCAAAGAAAACCCAGCTGGGCTCCCAACAAGTAAATTATTTTGGAGTGATTTTGGAAAACAAAGGGTTTTCCCCTGACCAACAGAGAGTGGAGCTAAAATTTCATTGAGGAATTTTCAAAGAAGGCAGCCCTGCTGCATCATTTGTTGAAAGAGGAATCAGGGTAAAACTGTGCTGCAGCTGGCAATTACAAAAGGGGCGGAGGGAGAAAAAGAGGAACGCAAACCTAAAGAGGTCTGAGTAAAAGTTAATGCCACCTGCTATATAGGGAGGGGAAAGGTTTGTTATGCTTTGTGGTTTAGATTATTAACCGTGTAAATGCTGGAAGTCCTTGGAGATGATGCACTCCTATGATTGATGTAGTAAAGAATATGATCCATGATGAAATGAGTGGTATACTCCCATTGGAGATCAAAAGCATCATTTGGAAAAATGCCACCCAAACAGAAAGAGAATTACAGGCCTGGTGGAGAATGATGAATTTCACCTATAACAGGAAATCAGAGGAAATCATGGCTTTTGTTCTGCTAATGTCTAAAGCAGAAGTAAAGTGGGTTTCCCCTATTATGGTTTTAGGCCTTAATGTTAAACAGACTGCAATAGAACCTATGGATTATAAAATGTGGGGGGAAGTGCCATTATGCAAGTAACCCTTTTTCAAATGAATCTGTGATTGCCTCAGAAGCTGCTGCTGTATGTTCCTTATCAACCAGGTACATCAGATCGAGCATGTCCACCAGGAAAACAAACACTTTCATCATGTTACCATTCAAGGTTGTGATTTTAATTTTCAAGTGCCTAAGCTAAAATATAGTGAGTTAAAATTGAAATATACATTATATTCTGCTGCAAGTCCTGTACTGTTTGGAATGAACTTATCTGTTGTAAAATATTTGCTTGTACACCCTGATTTGCAGAAACATTTGCATGCTGCTAAAGAGAAGGCACATAGAGTCATGATCACTGTACATCATGCAGCCAACGAAGTTACTCAGATACTAGCCAGGGTGGATAAGAACCTAGAAACCGATGATGGGAAGTATTACTAGAATGGTCCGCCACCATGACAGAAATTCTGAATTTGGCCTTACATCCCATTGTAATTATTTTGATATTCTAAGTGGTAGTGGTTTTCTTCTGTAGTATCTGACATGTTGGACTTAGTGTAGGATTCAAAGGCTTCAACTTTCTCAAGTCCCCCAATAAGCCCTTGTCTTGGACCTCCACCTCTCTTGCTTGGGAAGGGGAAAATGCCACACTTGCCCTTAGAAGGGGAATAAGTGGAACTTGCCGCTCTGTAATCATCATCACCCTGCGAATCTGGTGTGAGTTTGTGGTGCCAACAAGAAGATCATTTCCTCGGTCTCAATTGAGAGCCTTGAGCGTTTGTTGGAACACAGCTCTGATACATCCAGTATCCTTTATGGGGATGACTGCGGTTATGTGAAGGTCCCCTTATACAAAAAGGAGATGGCTTTCGAGGAGGGGACGGTACAGGGGCATTTTAGCAATCAGCCAGGTGTCCAAGACACTGCCAGTTATTGGGATGGACTATCAATTATCCTGCTTGCTGCTTTTAGACATGTTCAGTCCTTTGAAGGAACTTAGCACAACTAGGCAAACTGGAAGAGGGGGTAGTAGACAGTGAACATGTGAAGTGAGCCTGGCTCTATGCATCCTCTCTCTCTGAATATGCTGGGGCAGATGTCTGTGAAAAAGAGGAAGTCTGGATATATCTCAGACTTGTCAGTATGGGGACATCTACTTATTAGACAGAGGCCTGGTTGACACTTACCATGAAATTTGATGGCAGTTGACGGGAGACTTCCTAAATTCCAGTTGACTTCCTAAATTCCAGTCAACTTCCTAAATTCTAAATAGCGCGGCATCCCCACTATGCTGGCTGACTGTAAATACCTTCCCGTTGATGCAGTGTTACTCTTTTTCCGGGGATGGATTTATTCGGTCGACTTCCGGATTGATTGAGCAGGTCTCCACTTCCGCTCAATCGATCCCAAAAAATCGATCTGACAGTGGCAAATTTGCCACCATCAGTACAGACATACCTTAACAGCCAAGACTTCTTGCTTAAGAATTTTTTTTCAGTGACACATCTCTGTAACTTGTGCTTATGCCTAGTCATTGATTTGTTTAGTCAGCTATGTAACATTTTTCTTGATTGACATGTCTCTAACTTTTGGAGTATAAGAAGGAGGTAGTGAGTCTAAGTCATCAGATCACTTTGTGGACACATTGGAAGATCCCCAGGCGCACGGCCATCCGGAAATATATGACTGATTCATCCGAAGACTGCCTCAGACTTGTGGGGGTAATATTAAGTTTTGGTGTACTTTAATCACCTATTGTATTGTGTCTGCTTAAGACTGATAAGTAGAGGCTTAGGCAAAGGCATTCGATGGGAATTGCTAGAGGCCAATAAAGTAAAGCTTTGACGTTAAAGCATTTGGTTTGAACCTGCCTTTGTCAGCCACAAGTAGGTGGATGTACTTCATTTTCGTGGTCTATGTTCTGATACCAACTCACAGAGAATAAAAGTTACTGGGTCAAGAGACCCTGGGTAACATCCTCCTCCTGCTGTCTAAGTCCTGAAAGGGGCTTATAGACCCCATTACAGGTAGGCAGCAGTAAACTCCAGTATAGCACAGAGAACTTGTGTTATTGGAGGGCAATGAGTAAATGCTACTGTCATGCATGTCCTTCCTTCTGGGGCAGTTAGAGCAGAAGCTGTTGAAAAGAATACTAATCTCAATCCCAAAAACCTGTATAGTATTTTCAAAGTCTACAATCAAGGAAAAAAGGCATTGCCTCCTGTCATAGTCAAAGAATAAGGAACTCTTGTATAAACATTGCATACAATTTAATAAGTAGGCACTAGCAAAGGACAAAGGACAAATTCCATTAAACGAGAATTGTCGGATCTGGCTACAGGTCAGACAATGCCCTGAGTGAGTCAGAGTTTGGTACCTCCTTAGAATGTCTATAGATTCTAGTTCTCAATTTTTGTTTTCAGCACCCAAAACCCTGGACAAATAGACAAATAGAAACTCTGTTTCTGAGGGAAGAATGCCTGAACCTCTGAATACTCACTGTGTGGAAGATGATGATCAGTTGTTATTCAGAAAAGCCCCAGCTCAGAATATGAGATTGGTTTGGAGTAAAATCTTCAGGATCTTCAGCTATCAGTGATGCTCTAATGGCTGTGACGGTGGAGTGCTCAGTCTTAGAGGAAAAGAGTTAAAACATCAACTTTTTCAGCTCTGCTAGTCTGTATTTGATTCATATCTGTATCAATCCTCCTATCTTCCCTAATAAATAGTGTATTGTTTTAAAGGAGGTAATATAAGCATCTTTCATCTGGGTGAGGATGAGGAAGCAGCAGGCAAAGAACTAAAGGAAGGGGAATAAACGGCTTTACATCTTCCACCTGTCCCTTGTCCAGAGAGATTGTAGGGTCTTCAGGCAGGGACCTTGACTTCATCCTTCTCTCTAATGCACTGTTGGAACTATATCATTAAGGAAAGGGTAGGACAGTTTGCACTAACTGTGGGTATTAAGATATGGAGTCATGGTCAGACAATGCCCAAGATATGAGAGAGAATGTGGAGCATTCTTATAATGCCCGGAATGATAGAACTGTCCTGCATAGATTTTCAGGATGGTGACAGCATGATTCCTTACATGCATTTGAGCACTTATGGACTGTCTCCCACACACCATCCTTAATGTATGCACAAGCTGGACTTAAGGAGAACTTGAATACTCACTGGAGAGGGAAAAGGAGATTAGAATGCAGGGCCAGCTGAAGCTTCACGGGCCAAATGACTGAATGTGAGAGTCTGAGCTCACAGGTAATATAATCTGGTGTCCAAAATATTATTAGTATATGAACAATCCTTACTTCCACTTGTCCCCAATGTGCCATAATGGTATGTGTTAATGCACAGTTAAATGCACCTCTGCCAATACAAGCTGTTTAAAATTCCATTTCTTTGCTCCAATTTCTAAAAAAATCTGTAGTTCAAAGCCTCTCAGCCTTGGTTATGGCAAGTAAATAATTGTGGGGAGGGAACAACCAAATGCTCTGTACCCAGACAAGGTTCTATTACTCCACAGGGCAACAGAGATCACATGATCTATCCCCACAAGTAGCTGAAATGAAATGTCTTACTCCAAACCCCAAAGTTGTCAAAGTGGAAGGTTCTAAGCCATGGGATTCATGATAATAGAGAACAGGGCAGCTCTGATTTCCAACTATAAGAATAGCAGAAAACTCCTCTGGCACAGCAGTGACCGAGTCTTTGAATCACTGTGCAAAAAATGTTAAGACTTTTCCCCTCCACTGAAGTGCAGTGATATGGAAGAATGGGACCACCACTACCTAGATAGTAGCAGGGTGAAGTCAGGAGGAAGGGAAAGGTCTATTGGCAGTGCAAGAGAATGTTAACATGAAGAGGAATGGTTGGGAACTGCTGGTGATCAGAAAGTGCCCCAGGTGAGACAGAATTTGGTTCTTCCTTACAATGACTGTAGATAATCTATTGTCATATGTTTACCTTTTTAGAAAGGTGGCAACCATATTGCATGTCTACACCCAAAACCCTGTAGAAACATGTACATGCACTCTCCCTAGTATACACACAGAGACAGAAGTGAAGGAATCCCAATACTCACCCTGGGGCAGAGGGTCCGCTCTCTTGGAGGCAAGTTTCATAAGTCATGAAGAACTGAACCTCAGCGACTGCAAGGGCAGGGTGAGGCAAACGTGGGTCACGAAATAAATTGAACCATGAGCACTCATTGTAAAAAAAAAATAATGGGAAGGAAATATTGGCATCAGGAAAGCAATTCTCTTGTATTTCCTACCTCCCCATATGCCTTAGCGTAATTAATAACACCCAGTGATCCCACCTCCTAGTAACATCAATGTTAATTCAAATATTGTCCATCAGCTAATAAAATCTCTATTGTTTCATCAGCAGAAATTTCAAACCAAATTGGGGAACTGGGCTCATGCATATTCCTAAATTCTCATATCAGCTAAATGGCCAAGAGAGAGGAAAACCAGTGAGCCCCATAGCTCCCTAATCCCTAAATGGCCTTCAGCTGTTCCAACAATTGTTTTGTTTCATCAGCCATTCTTCTTGGTCTTGGTCACTGCTAAAGAAGAAAATAAACTCCATCTAATCAGGGATGGAGTGTTACACTACTCAGAAGCCAAAGATTTTAGGGAATAATCTCCTTAGAAGTGATTACTGGGATTTTTGGAAAAGCTCTCAGTTGCCCCTTCCTTAAACTGGCCTGTAGAAATACCTTTATAAATACTTTGCCATCCTAGTAGAGGTGTTTGTCAACCCCTGCCTACCTCACAGTCCCAGTAAAAATACAGGGAATGAAGTTGAGATCACACTGGAGATATGACTGCTGCATTTTCTGTTCCCAACTCTCTTATTTTCTCTCTGTCGAGGAGCCTCATGACCTAGAAAAATGGGTCCAAAGCTGCAGACCTGGGTATTCCCGAGTACCTTAAACCAGACTTTGCAGGAGTCTAGGCAGGACACAGACCTCTGGCTATGAAAGATGTTTTTTTGTTGTTTTTTTTTAACAGGACTACATCCACATTTTCAGAAAGGTGCGGAATCTGTTCCACACATGTACCTGAAACCCTGCAGCCCCAGAAGTACTTTACACTAGGGCAATGAGTGTGTCTACTGCCAGAATTACCTACTGAATAAGGATTGATGTGCTTTGGTGAGAGGTGAAGAGAGTCCATTGGGGATGAAAAAGTAGGCTAAAGGCCATAAAGAAGCTGCTAATTGGCTGCGGACACATGGTCTGGCCGTCAATGGAGGCTTCATTCTGAATGAAATGGAAACAACAAAATATTAGGGTGGGTCATTGGGAGGAGTCATAGTCCATCGATTGAGGATTGGAATACACAATATGTTTATTTTTCTCTTCCTCTGTGTAAAATGACAGAAAATATTCCAGTGAGTTCCTAATAATACTATTTTATCAGTAACCAAAGCAATTTATGAACAATGCATTTAAGGAAGGCAGTGAGCAGGAGAGGAGCTAAAGCATGGCTGGTTCCAGCATGGAGCAGGAAACTACATTTAAAAGAGTGGTGTAACAAGGTACTGTGGCCTTCCTCCCAGCCTGGGCCTGAGGAAGGGTCCATCTGACCCCGCTGGACAGAACCAGGCCCTGCAGGCCCAGCCACCTGGAAGCAGGGGGGTGGAGCCAGGGCCAGGGGAGGACGTATAAAAGGCAGGCCCAGCAGCTCAGTAAGGGGGAAGCTGCTGCTGGAGTCAGACATGCCTTCCCAGAGGCTGCGGCCTAGGCCTGAGGGAGCTACGTGGCTGCAGGTATCCGGGGATTGGGTGGGAGGAAGTGTCCCAGGGAGAGCCAACTAGCAAGTGGATTAGTCAGGGGCAAACTCCCCGTCAGCGTGTTGCAGCTGGAGCCATGCTGACTCAGTGGCCACTAATAGGGCTCTGGACTGGGATGCAGTGGAGTTGGGTGGGCCTGAGTCCCCCTCCCCCCTTCCCTAACCACCCCAGGAGTGCTTGGCATCCTCTACACTGCTGGCCCGAGGACCCCACCCTGCCTAAGGGCTGAGGGGCCGTAGACTGCCGGAAGAGCCCACCCTGCCTAGGGGCCGGGGCTGCGGACTCATAAAGAAGGAGCTTATTCCCCTCATCAAAGGCACTGTGGCCTTCCTCGGAGCCTGGGCCTGAGGAAGGATCATGCCGCCGTGGGCTGGACTCTACCACCAGCCTAAGGTGGCTTACTGAGTTTTTAATAATATTTTAGGAAGGGATCCCTGTGAGGAACCCAGACATTCAACCACTTTACAGTCCAGGGGTTCAGAAGGAGACATGATACCCTGTACAGTAAGTAGAGCTGCCTGCAGGATCACGTGTGAAGCTATCAGTGGACTACATGCTATTCTGAGGCTTTTTGGCTTAGCTATGTGGCCCAAATGCTCACTTTTTTGCCCTTTACCCCTTCCCCCACACACTCTGTCACGCTATACAAAGTGTACACTGCAAAACTTTTCTTATCATCTTACCAGGAGCTCAGCATTGGCTTCATACTGTCCATCAAGCTGGATTGTTGATTGTAACAATCTTCAGACCTTAATTGAATAAGAATAGAGATATTCACATTAGACCATAGGGAAATCTTCCATGCAGTTAAAGAGTGATGATCTGACAATGGGAGTATCTTATCTTCTGAGAGTGGCCAGTGCCAGATGCTTCAGAAGGAATGAACATAACCGGGCAATTCCTCCGAGTGCTGCAAGGTCCCAGCCTCTGGCAACCAGAGGTCCAGGACACCTGGAGCTATGAAACAGGGAGGGGGCACAAGTGAAGGGATAGGAAGACAACTAGATTTTAACTTGCAAGGGGTAACTCACTGTAGCAAAGCGGCGTGGCCTTCTTTCAAGGCCGACACCAAGGGGCCAACCTACGCCAAGTGCAGGCGCGGGACAGGAAGGAGAAGTACAAAAGTAAGGCCCTGTAGCTCAGTCAGTGGAAGCTGTTGGAGGGGGAGGAGAGGGTGGTGGTGGTTTCTCCCTCTGGACTGTGACCTGAGCTCAACCAGTGCACTGCTGAGGAGCTGCAAGAGCTGCTGACTGACTGGAGCCTAGAGGAGCAGCCTGGCCCCTGCGACCTGCTGCAGCGGCCTGGCCCCTGCAACCCTGAGGAGCTGCCTTATGCTGGAACCACTGAGGGCCTGCTGAGGCTGCCCCTTGAGGTGCACCCTGAGGCGGTGGATGATGACCCAGGCCGCGGGTACATGAGCACAGGTGTGGAGGAAGGAGCCCAGGGATAGCTGACCTCAGTCTGGCTGTGCTCAAGCCTGGGCACTACTCAGTGAGTTTCGGCTGCAGTCCCGCTGACACAGTGGCAGACGCTTTGCCACTGTTAGGGCCCTGGGCTGGGACGTAGTGAAGACGGGAGGGTCTGTGTCCCTCTACCCCCTTGCCACCCCAACCTCGGGGTGATAGCCTCACTAGGCCTGTGAAGCCTCACAGGGCTCCAGACTGCTTACATGCCCTGCCCTGCCCGGGTGCCTGGGCTCCAGACTGCTTACACCTGCCGAGGGCCTGGGCATATAGACCTCTGAGGGGCTGTATAGTGAAGCAGTGTGGCCTCCCTTTGAGGCTGACACCGAGGGTCGACCCCAATCTGTTACTCACCTTATAAGGGACACATTCCCTTCAGGTGGTCTGTGGAAAGGTTGCGGAACAAGTTGTGTGGCACGGCAGCAGCTGCTCTCCCCTCCCAGCCTCACCCCCATCCCATGCTCCTCTCCCACCACGTGGGCCCAGTGGTGCCCTGACTGGAGCCGCTGCCAGCCCCAAGCAGTGCCGCCCAGCGGCTGCTACCCCGTGCAGCCCTGCCTCTTCTCCCCGCCCCTCCGTCACCATGTGGGCCCAGCGGCACCCTGGCCAGAGCCGCATCCTGCCCCAAGCAGTGCTGTGCGGTGGCGGCTCTCCACTCCCGGCTTGTTACCATAAAACAGAATAAAAAGGGGTCTCTCTATTGAAGGTCTTTACCCTGCCGTATCTATCACCGGTCGGAGCGCATTACAAGGAGTCACAGACTCTCAGGGTTTTCCAAAACACAAAAGTGACAATTTATTGAATGACAAACAAGTAAAACCACTAACTTCAAGAATATCCATGGGGGTAAAACCCAGGTCCCAACGACCAATAAAACAACCCTTGGTTCCCCTAAAAGTCTCTTTCAAGCTCACTGTTGGATCTTTGCTCAGACCACCGAGCGTTGGTTTTCGATCTGGTCTATGTCTACTTCTCCTCCTGGTCCGTAGCTTGTCTGCTTCAGCCCCAGGTCCGCAGCTGGCGGCTTCTCTTCCTGGTCCGTAGCTGGATTCAACAAGCAAAGGCACCCTCCCCTCACTGCCACTGGTTGGGCAGCCAGCCTCTAGGGGCTAAGTGTCCTTTTATTTCTTTTGGTCCCTCCAGTCCTGGACCAATCAGAGGCTAGGAATTTTCCCGCCTCAACGTTGTGCACACGGCACTAATCTTGTGCACCCGGCCCTAAACCTTTTGCACACCACCCTCTCAGGTGGTGCACCCGGCACCAAGGTTACTGCTCTTCCCGCCTTTTTCAGCTGTTACTGGGCAAATCTGCCCTGTTGGCACCTTGCCAACCAGTCTTTGCCATTTAGGTTCTGATTAGATCTCCATCTTAAATCAAGATGGAGTCGGGCCCAATCCTGCCCCCGGGGAATTATACAATTATTCACATAATAAAACATA